>NC_090929.1:537255983-547255983 GCF_040938575.1 Ambystoma mexicanum
AAGTACTCTGAGCACTCGTCCCACGCTGCAGCCTGCCAGCGGAGGGAGTCAGCAGCGCCCTCAGCACGGGGCAGGAGTGTTGCTAGGTCTGGAAAAGATCAGGGGCTAAGCTAATGTTGGGACTGGCGGGATTCAGGGCTAGCTATAGCCTTTTGGTTGTAGTCTCTGAGCTTCTATCCGGGGCTACAACCGAAAGACCCTGGGCTATAGCCCCCTAAGCCCCACCTAGCAACGCCTCTGCCGGGGGACCCTAGCACCTGCAGAGCCAAGTGCAGCTGCACATGCTGCAAACACCTAACAGCGGCCCTGACCACTGCCATAGTGGCTGTTTAACAAGGGGAGAAGATGGGGTCACTCATCCATTCAGCAAATACTTTACGTGAGTCGCAGTGCATGTTTGCACATCATTAAGAGCACAATCATTTGCTGCGCACATTGATGCATTGCAACATGGATTGATGCCATTGCTAAACACGGCAATTTTGCAGCTTTGCCTAAATGCAAATCTTAAATTCACCTCCTCACACAAGGTTTCTTTTTAATGCTTATTTATCAAGTGGTTCATTGTGCTAAGACTGACCCATCCGATTGGGTGCCACGCGCAAGTCGAGGACAGCTGGTGCAAGTTTCTATCATACAAATCCATCAAGTGCAAATCCTTTGCTTGTGTACGGCACATTCACTGGGCAGTAAGGGACTCCTTTCAATGTAGCATAGTGTGAAGTGCTCTTGTAGGTACGTCTGACATTTTGGTGACCTCCTGGCGCATGGTTTTGGAAGAGAGGGACTAGGCAGGGTAAGAATCTGTGAGTGACTCTAGGAGCTTGGGGTCACCTGCGAAGGCAGCCGGCAGCAAGTGTTGGCGCGCCACGGATGCCAACAATCGGAATGCATGGTGCACGATTCCTGAAATATAATGGGGTGGCAAGCATGCTAATCGCAGCTCGATGGACCTTTTCCAGCAGACGTGTGGAAGTCATTGAGTCATGAGCACAATACCAGTGGCTGTTCCAACACGACTCTGGCATCCAGGCCTTTATCCAGAATGTGTGAGGAATGCAGGGCAGGAATTAAGTGGGATCTCTTTTCCTAGCTCCAAATATTTCCCAATTACAGGTCTTCTTCGTGTGCTCACTTCGCAGGTTTGTCATTCCCCACCATGGCCTAGAGGCTGCAGCGACATGAAGGGGACTGAC
Source organism: Ambystoma mexicanum (assembly GCF_040938575.1). Taxonomy (NCBI): domain Eukaryota; kingdom Metazoa; phylum Chordata; class Amphibia; order Caudata; family Ambystomatidae; genus Ambystoma; species Ambystoma mexicanum. Next base: position 537,257,180 of record NC_090929.1, read on the forward strand.
AATCAAATGCGTCTGTAGGGAAACCGAGAGCTTTACTGACAGACCATTAAGGATGTGGTGAGTTGAGGGACATGCCAGGCACAGCATAAAATGCAGGTGATATCGCCCAAACCTACCTACCTTCTGTGAGCACCTGCCTCATGACAAATCTTCAAATTCTCCTCAGTTGCTGTCTGCATTTATATAGTTAAAAGTATAGTTGAAAAGAGCACGAAACATTGATATTGTCCTGTGAACGTTTGGATATGAACTGGGTTAAAATAGCACAGATCCTCTACATTGGCGTAACAGGTTATTGTTATCTGCTGCAAACGTGTGTGCAGGCTGCTCAATACAGACTCGTATCCCACCCAGTGTGACTAAGGCTCTCATTACGAGTCTTGCTGGTAACACACCGCTGCTACCGGCAGAATCGCCTTACTGTTACCGTCACCTGATATCCCGGTAATACTGGGATATTTTTTATTTCATTTTATTGACCATTTGTAAGGCGCTTTGCACAGCAGAATTGTGTTTCATTACGGGTGGTGGAAAGCCGGTAAGTTCCCATTCCCATGGAGTCCCATAGTAACAGTGCCAGTACTTCAGTGAAAAATCTGCTGGTATGGGCCAGAACTGCCGGCAGGTTAGGCCTGCCAGTAGTTCACAGCCCCTACCGGCAGACTCATGTGGGCTCATTACGAGTTCGCCGGAAGTTGTTTTTTTTTTTACCGGCAATGGGCAATGACCAGGGCTTTCCGGCCTGGCAGACCCGGTATTTGCCCATTGCCAGGGGCGGGTAATAATAAGGCCCCATTCCCATTTGAGCCCTATAGGGCTCAATGAGAATGGGGAGGACGGTGGCACTGTCACCATTACTAACGGTGCCAGTGCTACCATGTAGGTCTGTGAGCGGGTGCTGGTCTGCCTGCCAGGTCAGACCTGGCAGGCTATAAGGCACCCGCTCACAGACCTTGTAGTTTGCCAGTCTGGAAACAACAGTACCGGCAAGCTTCCTGGTACCGTTGTTTCTGGACCGGCAAGCTCGGAATGAGCCCCATAGTTTGCCGTTCCGAAAAGGGTGCCGGTAACTGTAGCTACCGGCACTTTTTTCCAGACTGGCAAACTTGTAATGAGGGCCTAATTCTTTAATTTTTACAAGAACTATAAAATGAGTACTGTTGACTTGGGTAATAGTAACACCTATTAGCACCTGGAAAAGCAGTCGAAATACACACGGCCAACAATTAAGATCTATACACACAGGGGAAAGCATTGGCGACATCTAAGGGCATCTGGGCCGAAGATAGACACGGTTCTCTTGCTGTTACCAGCCGGCAATGCCCCTCTCCAAGCGGGTACATTGCTATTGCTGACCTGTGGCTTAACCCTGGATAGAGTGCTGCTCTTCCAACTTCCTTTAAATAAATAGCAAGCAAGCCAGGGTAATAATAGAGATTTTCTTTTTTTAAAGGAATTTGTATACGTGTCGAGTGCGCGTTTTGAATTCCTTTTAAAAAAAATCTACCAACAAAGATGGCTACCATAGCCAAGAAAACGGATTCCCTTTTCTATATCCATGGTAGGTCAGAGGTGACTTACGGGTGACCAGTGTACTGATTGCCAGGTAAATTGGTGCTGGTGGGTGGGGGTGGGGCAAGAGAGATAGGTACCTAGAGGGTTAGGGTGAGGGCCAGCCTATGGGGGCCTTAGGGCCAGTGAGTGCGGTGGAGCAGGAGAAGAAAATGGCAGCCTGCGGGAGAGCTTCTCCAAGCGTTATCATGCAGCAAAGTCAAATGATTGTCTGGCCCCCTCCCCTGGGTGCTAATAGTTGTTATTTCTCTGCAATACCATGTAATCTGAGGGGCTTGGCATAACGCTGTCTGCTTCCAGCCTCTGCACCCAGGTCCTGGTTATCACACCACTGCTAGACACACTCTTGGGCAACTCTAGCTCTCTCAGCACCGCGTCCCACTTTTCCACCTCTGCTGCATGTTGGATTCAATGGATAGTGCATTCATTCATCCTGTTCCTGGTTTGCTTCTGCTGCATCTCGTGTCTGCCCTCTCTGGCTCCCCACCATACTGCTCCCATGTGGAAGTGGAAAGAGGCCTCTTCCCCTTCCATGCATTTTTCAACAAGGAATAGGGGCGCCCATGTCACAGTGAAGTTTTCCCGTTTGCACTATCATTGCTTTTAATTTGAAGAGTAACATTGTTTTTCTGGTCGTAAAACCTGTTACCTGGGCTGCTTGCCTGGGTGTTAATTGCCCTGTAGCCTGCAGTTGGTTTCTATAAAGTCTGTTAAACGAATTTTAGCATCAGAGCAGTCCCCGAGAAAGTTGGAGTGAGACTTGCTACAGCACTCAGCCTACCAACGAACATACTAAGGAAGGTAAAGTGTGCTTCTGGTGTTCCGAAATCTCAGGTAGACTTTTAACTAAACCTGAAGTTCATGCCTCTGATAACCATTAGCCCTTCACTAGTGGTCATGAGTAAAGCCTGCAGACTGTCTCCTCGTCATCTGCCAGTTGGTAGATCTTTGTTGCACACAGTGCACTATGTATAGAGAGAAAGAGAGGGAAAAAGAGTGTGTGAGATACTGACAGTGGCAAAGTGGAAAAGGGAAACAGCAGCTGCCTGCAGAGACCTGTGTTAGGAGTACAAGGAGGACATCAGGCTGCTTCCCCTTGTTAAGCCTTTTCATGCTGTTAAGCGACTTCAATTCAGAACTCCAACTGAGTCAATGCCTAGTCTGGGCTGCTCAAGCCCTTACTTATATATTTTTATGACAAGTTCATAGATCTGGATGATAAACCCTTGTATAACGCCCCTCTCTTTGAATCCCCCTGACCTCACTGAGCCAAGAAGTAGGTTTGTTTTGCAAATTAAAAGATTTATTGAAAAATTAAACAAGATATATATCACACTTTTATAAATAAATTAATATTTGAGAGCACACTTAAGAATATGACAGTGATCAACAATGGATAATATTACAATGGCACGCTCTTTTGATCACTTAGGAGTTGGTATAGAAAGGATAAGGTAGCAGAGAATACTTTTATGGTTTCAAGGAAATGCAAAGATGGAAAAGAATGCAGCGCAGGAATGAACTGATATGGTTTCAACAGGAGATAATATGATCACTTTTTCTTTTGACAATTCACTCCCCCTATGCAATATAAGGAGATGGAAGGGGAGCAAACAATTTTCAGGAATACAATCAAATGCAATACCAATTCAGTTCCCCCCTAGCAAGCTTAGAGCAACAGGGATGATTTTAAAACACAGGCAAAAATACTTTAAATGCGATTTGCAAAGAAGTGAAAATATGCTAAAAACGATTTTAATTCCCTATAGGAGATTCAGGGTAGGTGACAGCTACTTTGAATTAGTTCAGGTCAACACTATCAGTGATTCATGAGGGATTATCAGGTTGAAAACGGATTTCAGCAGTTGCAAGCAAAAGACAGCGATTATTTTTACAAGTGGTGAAATGAGCTAGTTGCCATTCGTGGCACTTTTTCTGAATGCGTCGAGCGCGATTACCGAAAAACTATAAGGAGGTTCTAGCTTTCAAATGAAAGTTAAATCTCGTTCCTAGCACACACTGTTCAAAAGATACGGACGATTTTGTGGAGGTAGATTTTCAGAAATGAAATAATGATTTAGAATGGCAAATGACACTTTCAGAGGTTTAAAGTCACAGAATGGACACACGATTTCTATGAAGCAGTTTTAAATAGGTTGAAATGGTTTGAATTTGATTATTTTTAAACTAAGAGATTGGTTTGCACAGCTCCGGCTGGATACTCACTCCTAATTTTGGGCTCCCCACTGACCTTCCTGTAATAACCTTCTCAGCCTATATGCTGTGACGAATCTCATGATGTCGTCCCTGCTCCCTGAGGCGGAGACCCTTTCCATGAAGCCAGGGATGTGAGGCTGCTCCCCGATAGTGCCCCTGGGGGCGGTACTCAGCAGGCGAATCTCATGGAGAGGGTTTGCCCCTCTGGGAGACTGGGAGGACATCAGGAGCCAATGCCGTACAACATACATTCACCAACCTTTCTTTCCTCATCTTCTTTGCCTTCCCCTGATCCTATAGGCTCCTCTACATATCTTTGTTATATCAGGGATATTACTACTGGGATGAGGGAAAGAAGGGCTGACTCCACTGATCTGTCCTTTCAAAGTACTGGGATGAGGAAGATCAGGACTAACTCCGCTGAGTCAACCCCTCAAAGTACTGTGATGAAGAAGATACACAAAGTCCTAACCAGCCTCTCAGGAAACCAGAGTGAACAGTCTAGTTATCCAGTCACAAGTAGCTTAAAGATAGAAGAAGGACTAACGTTGTCAGCCCCCCTTGGAGGCACCCCGAGCAGAGGTCCTTCCCCGCTCCAGGAGGAGCTCAGACTACAGCTGATGACCGGGACGAAACAGGGAGAGTTTCAGAGTCCCTACCTGCTTTGCCGAAGTGAAACGTGCCGAGAACGAGCAAGAAGAGCGATGCATGACGCCGGAAGCAGGTATATGCTGCGCGGCTCAACAGGAGAGTGACGGAGCCACGTAAATCAACACAAGAATAGAAAACAGTTGAGAAGAGCTGCAGGAAGACGAACAGAGACTGGAGAAGGAAGCGAAGGACCGGGAGCCCGACGAGAAGGTACAGGGCTTTCGGGGGAACTCTTGGGCACTTGAGAAACCATTGTAAAGGTGTCTGGTACCCACACTTGAGAAGCCAATACAAGGTTTCTGGGGCTTACATTTAAGAAACCTGTACAAAGTGGTCTGGGACCTGCATTGAAGAAACCAATACAAACTGGTCTGGGACCCACACGTGAGAAACCAATACAAAGGGGTCTGTTAACTGCATTTTTGAAGCCAATACAAAGGGGTCTGGGACCTGCATTTAAGAAGCCTGAATAAAGCGGTCTGGAACCCGCAGATACGAAGTCAATACAAGGGGTCATGGGACCTGTACAAAAGAAGCAGAAGAAGGGATCTGGGACCCACATTTGAGAAAGGCAGACCCTGGCAGGAGAGTACACCAGGGCTGCCTAGTGAACAATCAAGAGCAAGCACAAGAAAGTGTCTGGGACCCACACATGAGAAATACAGCCCCTGGCAGGACAGTATACCAGAACTGTCCGATGAACCGCCAAGAGAAGCCAAAGAAAGACCTGGGGAAGGGAGATATCCCCCAAACAGAGTGAACTATCAAAGGAAGCCTAAGAAAGGCCTGGGCAAGGAAAAAATTCCCTCAACCATAGTGAATCACCAAGAGGAGACTGAGAAAGGCCTGGGGAAGGGAGACATTCCCCCAAACACAGTAAACTATCAATTGAAGCCTGAGAAACACCTGGGAAAGGGTGTCAGCCCCCAACCACAGTAGACAGTCCGGAGAAGCATGCCTGAAGAAGGGAGAGATTCCCCCCTACTTTGCAAACCATATCGCCCTGAAGAAGGGAGTTATTCTTCTGCACCCTGAAGAGACAAATCCTTTTCAGTTTTGTTATAAGCGTGAGGGTTAGAAGGAGGATTTTGACACGGGACAGTGGGCTTTTTAGTTACAGACATTCTGACATTTCCTAAGTTTTATTTGAGGCAGGGAAATCCCTCTTAGAGTTGGGGTTAGATAGGTTTCTTTCTTTTGTTACAAAATAAGTGTTTTACCAAAAGCAGAAAAGCAGGCCTCCTGTGTGTCAGTCTCCTCCTCCCACACCCTCACAATGCTCAAATACACTTTATTCAAATCAACGAAGGAAATAGCATATTGCAATTGAATAACCCCCACATCACCAACAGACATCACACAACAGAATGGTAAACACTGGCACAGTTAGCTATGGCAATCTGTACCGAAGTGCTTTTAAAAAAAAAGGAAATACCTTTCTAAATAGCGCTTACTACCACACTGCTGGGGCTTCATAGTGTTGTGAATAATAAATAATCCTCTAAAACAATTTTACTGACTTCATTCAAAGAAACGCGAAATAGCTCTGTTAGTAGTCACATCTGTGGCGCGTGCGACGTTATAACTGCATTAACGGCCTCTGTCTAGGGACATGGGGGGGTAGAGGTGGAGTTTGGAGAGGGACTACTATTTCATTGTTTGAATATTTGTTCATGGACTTGTAGTTTTCTGCAGCACAGTGCCACATAGTCACAGTGCATTGTGTTTTGAGGTCAAGTATTGCAAATATTCAAGGTGGAGGGCAAATCGATAAATAGTTCTGGGTCGCCAGGGTCAAGGTGTCGAAACATTCAAACCACAGTAGCTATGCACTCTCATTTTAAGACTACGCATGAGTCAGACTTAATGTGGTTTGGACCAAAATGTAGCCCACTAGAACACCACGCGTAGAATTCCATGAAATTTAAGGGGTGCCCATGAGAGTGGGAACGAGCGAGATAGGGCTGTAAACTTCCAAACGCACAAATAAGAACTGGAGTCGCCCAGAGTATCCTGGCTACCTCTCTGGTTATTAAACTTCACAATCATCCAGTTAGTCTAACACTGTGAGCTTAACAGCATGGCATCCATTTTCTTTTATTGCAATCAGTCAAATGGACTGCCAACTCCAGGAATTAAAAAGGGCGAGTATTTAACAGTGCATTTTCCCTGCTTGAATTACAGGTTTTGATGCGCCACTTTACGGAGACTCTAGAGGCGCCTTTGTAGGGTAAAAATGCTGGTTCATTGGCACAGTGCGCTAGGTTTCGATTTCTAGCTATAAACTGTGGCCAGTGATTCCGAGGGAAGACAGCTTGCCAACACTAAATGCACATTTGTTCGTTTCCCTTCAGAACATTAAAATAGCCTAGACCGGACTAAACTGCCCTTGGTGAGGTCAATTGGTGAGATCACTTTACACGTGTCCTGCATCCATTCCACACACACAAACAGCGGCTTTGTTGTGAAAACAAGGCCTGTACAATAGTCTTAAACCGCCCTCTGGGCAGAGACGCACTACTGCAAACAAAATCCATTAAACACCCCTTAAGGGACGGCTGGTCTATCCTGGGAATTTGGAGATTTGCCGACAGGTTGGGTCTGCTCAAAGGATCGGGAGATAGTCCGACTTTGCCTTTCATAGCCCTGCATGGCCTTCAGACCGTCTTCACTTTATGACATCACCAATTCCCCTATTGATTAGTCACAGTGTGAAAGGGTCTCTTGGACAATTTCTGACGGATCTTGGATCATCTATATTGCTCCATGCATCATTTGGAACCTACAAATGTACCTCTCTGAAATTCAATGTCGAAATAACAATTAGAACGTACCCAAGGGGTTTGCAACCAGTGCCCTTGCAGATGTATTAGACTACGGCTCCCATGATCCCTCACCATTGACTATGCTGTCTAGTACTGATGGGAGATGTGGTCAGGGGAGCCAAAGGTTGCAGAACCCTGACATAGCCAGTAAGAATGTAAAAAGTAGGAACCACTTGCTTCATTTCTGATTCCCTGAGTTCAGGGACTGTAGATAACATTGGTCCATTGGCCTGGGTTTTAGTTCCTCATGCGTGGGTCTAAGTGTTTGCACATTGATTGCTCATACGAAGCATTGCTTTAGCATGTATCTTAATTTATTTGCAAGGGCATTACGATCAGAAATGCTGGATAAAGGATTCGTATTTAAAGATCGCATGAATGTGGAGAATGGGCAACAACAGGTGTTTGAGTAACTGTGCCAGAAGTGACTCCTCCATAACTGAACACTTTACCACAATAGGTTCCACTGGAACTAAAAACTTTTCCAGAAGGTGCTTCTGTAACTAAAAACATTTCTTTATTTCTGAAAACCTCCGCAAGCGGTGCATCTCTTACTGTAGAAGTTTCCATAATGGGTTACACAATAATTGCAGTTTTTCCATCCAAAGTGCTGTTGTAACTACTACATTCCCATAATAATAAAGGGATGTCTTTTATATATATTTGGTTGCTGTAGTCGTGTTGCCTTTGTCTAGTGTTGTAAATAACAGGCGTTGCTATAATCTAAATTCAGTGATACTCATTGGATCAACCTCCGAAATATGGAAGTCGCGTCTATAGCTTTAGGCTTTTTCTGAAAAAGGGGAATCTATAACTGAAGACATTTCCAGACAAAGATCCTTGGTTACTGAAAACATTTTTCAGGAGGTATTTCTGTAATTGAAGGTGTTTCAAGAAGGTTTTCCTGCAACAAACAACTTTTCCAGCAGCTTTCTGTCTAAGTAATGCTGCTTTACTTGTGGTTTCTCTATCCACATTATTGCCAATTGCTCAGAACCTCTTGAAGGGATGATGTGGGTTATGGCACAGCATCGTTATTGTGTTAGGATAGAGCCACATGGTTGGCCTCAGTGGTACTCCACACAGAATATTACGTCTCCATCATGGGTTGCTTTCTCTGCACTCAAGGCTTCTCTTAACCCTTTATTGGCAATCACTCAGAACTTCTTGAAGGGATGACGTGGGGCATAGGCCACCTTTTGCGTGCCGCGGCAAAGCCGCTGAGCAGGGACAGCGTTATTGGGTTAGGGCAGAGCCACATGGGCCCTGTGCTACTCATCAATGCATATTGCTTCTCTATTATGAGTTGCTTTCTCTGCACATTGCTTCTCCATCATAGGCCACTCTCTATGCACATAAGGCACCCCTTTACCCATTACTGCTAATCACTAAGAAATTCTTGAAGGGATGATGGGGGCATGAGCCACCTCTTGCATGTCATGGCTGAACATGGGCATCTTTATTGGGCTAGGGGAGAGTCGCATGGCCTTGGCGGTGCTCCTCTCTGCACATTGTTTCTCCATCATGGGTTACTCACTCTGCACATACGGCTGCCTTTTCTCATCATTGAGAGCTACTCAAAAACTCTTGAAGGATTTGTGTGGGATATTAGCCACCGCTTGCATACCCTGGCAAAGCCCCCTCAGCAGGGGTCTCATTATTGGCTTTGGGGAAAGTCACATGGAATCAGTGATGCTCATTTCTGCACATTGCTCCTCTGTCATGGGCTGCTCATTCTTCACATAGTTTATATTTCATTGGCCAGCTCTATGGATGTCATAGCAGATGGAGACTATTCTTCCCCGCTGCCCTCCTTTCTTTTCTCATGGCTAGAGGAGGATAGAACAGCATGTGATGAAATAAGGTAGAGGAAGTAAAGTTACGGGTGGCATGGAATATACAATTCATTCAGGATTGAGGGTCTACTTGCCATGTTTCAGTTACCAGAGCAGAAGTGTGATTGTCTGTATCCACGGAATCACACTTGGAAGTTTCACTGGTGTACTACCCCATTGTAGATGGGAATCCATCCTGAAGTCTAGTTTCCCCCCCAAACATTTGATTGCAAAGTGACTAAAGATACATCAGTAGGCTGTGGCACACATACACACATAACCACTAATACATGTGCCATAAGCGTGACCTTGAATGCTACTATTGTTGCATGTATATTCTTCACAGACTAAATATTGGAAGGTATAATAGCGAATCACCGAATGTAGCCACATTGGAGGAAAACAAACTTACATTTGATTCTGGAAGAGAGATAACAATGTGGGGGTCGAACAGAATTCCTAGTAAACAAGATACATCTTTATAAAAAATGATGTAAGCAATTATTCAAATAGGACAAACTATTCTCTAAAATTGCATGCATGGCTCATACACCCTAAGCCAAACACTACAAAGAATTAAACGATTTTTGAATACTGCTTCATTTGCTAAGAATACACATTTATGGTATGCCTTTATAGGAAATGGCATAACCTAACTTTTTTGTGGAGTCTCACTTTTAAATTGATGCCATTTCTCATTGTGTCCTTTTCCTCCATCTTCTTGAGAATATTCTGATAAAATGAGAGAAATTATTAAAATAATTGGTGCCTCTAATCATCAAGTGCCTAAAGAATTGGCAGGCCTCTACAAGAGGGAAACATAAGAGGCGTCATCAAGTGAGCACCGGAGTAAGTGGTAGCCCTGGCAAGCAAGGGGTATGAGGTTGGGGCTGAGCTGGATCCAAGACTATCACCTCATCTTGGAGCTCGGGGCAAGGCTCCACCACTGGTCATCTTTGCAGATCCTTAGTCTGAGTCACAGGCAGGCAGAAGTATGACCGCAGCACTGGTAGGAACACCTGCCCCTGCAAAGGTCCTATGCCCATGATTTTAGTGAAGATTCCCCCTCCACAAGGCACTCCGCTATGGTGTCCCAACTTGGGTTGAGTGTGCCAGAGGGAAATCCTCTGTGTGAGGGCATGAAGAAAACAAAACACGGGTGGTAGGAGTGTGAGGGAGCGGTTATGAGCAATGATACCAGGCTAGAGCAGTGATCTGGTATCCTTCACCTCTGCTGTCATATGGCAGGAGCTTGCAGTCCCTGTGCCACTTCATTGGGTAAGTCAGAGGGGAGAAGCCATGGTGGGGAGAGCCCTTACCTCCAAATAGCAAACACTGAGAAAACTGCAGCGGGGTTAGAGACACAGGTAGTAGCTATGAACTCTGCTTCCGGGAGTATGGCTGAAGCACAGAAACCTTCTACAGCTTGCAGAAGCCTACTGCCAGAACCTACTTTCACATGGAAAGCAGAATTGAATCTCTGGAAAGAAGATCCTGTGCTGGAAACGTGTGGATTGTGGGAAGACCGCTTGAAGTGTCTGACAAAGAAAAAGCAGAATTGAACCATAACCTTTTCTGCAAGGATTTGGAACTCGGGATCTTGAATTCTCCCCTGTGATCTGTGTTATGTGTGTTCTAATGTTGCGATGCTAATACAATTATTTGGAAAAAAAGGAAAGGGCATTTTTGGCAGGTTAACATTCCATGTGCATGGGTGAACACATACATGTCTATGTCACGAGAACAAAAACCTAGCAGATGATAGACTGTTAAAGAGAAGTTTGCTTCTGATGTGCAGACTGAAACAATTTGGTGCTGTTGAGTTAATATAGAACATGTGAGCCTGAGACTCTAAATGTGGGTCTGGGTTGGGACTCCTGGACACTTTTCAACTTTTGTAGGTGTTGACGAGGTCACACTTTGTTTTATTTAGCTTGATAACAGAAGTGAATGCACCCTGGCTTCAATGTTTCACTTTTTCTTGGCAGCAGAGACTGAGGGCCTAATTCACAAAAGCTTTTTATAGTGGCCTAATCCCATTCGAAGACACTCTGTGAAACGGAGCCTGTCGGCTTCAGGCTGAGGAGCTTGCTAGAGCCTGTCGGCTTCAGGCTGAGGAGCTTGCTAGTTCTCCTTTTGGGCTTCATTTCTCAAGATTTGGTTGCAAGTCACAGACATTACAACCTGTAGTAGGAGGAGCCAATACTCACTCTTGTGTTCCGTGACAGTGTGCACCTAAAAGAGATCCCCTTTATGTAACAATAGAGCACTCATGAAAGCAGTTCCATCATTAAGGCTTCCCTGTTGGGTAGATAAGTGATAGAATAGGAAGTGATGTTGAAAAGTGCGATTATGACACTTTATTAAGTGAATGCATAATTTAGTCGGTCAGCTTTCGCGATGACACAGACCTGCTCCGGTCATTTGTCGTGGCTACCGGCACTGCCATGTCATCCTGAAACGTTGAAAACTTAATATGTAAGTATTTACTCTTTCAAACATTACTTACTGTTTTTATTTTTGCTACAAGAAGACTAAAATTTTCATCTAGCAAAAAATGAGTACAATCTCTATTGTCAGATAGGGATACATAAACTATATCCTTTTACATGTTTTGTGTTAGGAAGCTGATAGAATGGAGTGTCTTTTCATGTATTGCTGAAATAAATATGTATCACATATGAGGTCCACTAAAAGGCTTTTCAGAGATGCCTATTAGTAAGGCTCCTAGGGGTGGGTAGCAACGGACAAGTACCAATGGTAAGAACCTCACACAAGCATGGTTAGAGATAGCAATTTGGGGATGGACCTGGGCAAGCCAGTGGATTAACATGTATGGTGTCCACTCGAGGTCGACTATTACTCAGTACCCAATCCAGTAGTGCAATAGGTTTTCTGGAGAGGGGCCCAGGTTGTGACATCACTATGATGCAACTTTAGGACAAAACTGGCCTGCGAGCCAGGAGATGCTGAGTGGTCCTCGGATTTCTTATATCGTTGTACTGATCCCTGTTGGTTTTTGCTGTAATAAACCGCAATTTAAACTTGCTGTATGGCTGTGTGTACGTTACTTTTGGGGGAAGGTGTTGGGCCTTCCAAGAGTCTGCGAACTCCTAGTAGCCCTCAAATCTACTTGGGAGTTTGTCCTAACAGGCAAATGACCTAGTCTCAATTGACTGAACCTCTAACTTGAAGTGATTTAGAAGGTTAGGCCTCCCAGCCACACTCTCTTGCTACATGTTGGCTTTTGCAGCAAGACTGAAACAAGTGCCCCTCTTGCACACACCACCACTAGTGCACAAATGCATTTCACATGGGACACACTAAGTGCTTTCATTCTGTAAGGTGACCGGCATTGAAACTCTAAAACTGGCACACATACCAGAGAACAGGTCACCATGACTGAAATACGAAAAAACAAACCCCACCTACACTGCACCACTATTATAAAGGTGGCCCTCAATGAAGCAGAGACAAACATATTTCACACAGAACACCATAACTGCTGCCATTTTGTAGGGTGACCCTAGGTCTAAAACTGAAATACTGAACAATTAACCTCACTCCACGACTGAAATACTGAACACACTGGAGGACTGAAATACTGAACCCTCACTGCAGAGCTGGAAAACACACATGCTCGAGAACAGTAGTCCGGGCTTGTGTAAGAAAAGCGTTATTGCTTGACAGACTGCGTTGATTCTGTCTAGGGTAGTCCGTTATCTAGTAAAAACTTTAGTGCGGGTGCTTGGTGCCGCAGATTGCAGGGATGGGTAACACTCAACCATGTGTTACTGTAGCAATTGGTAGGGTTAGAGGTGGGCACATCCTTATGCAAGCACTGCAAGACAAAAGTATCTAATTGCGTATGTGTGCAGTCTATTTAAGCAGCATAAACTGAACTATTCTTTTGTAATTAACACAGCCACATGTATCGTGTGAGATTTGTCTTAGTAAGTGACAAATATAAGGTAGTATTTCAACATAATGTTGTCCACTTTAGTTTGAGGAAATACAATATGAGGAGCAATTGCCAACTGTGTGGCCAACAGTTTCGCCGGTCCCGGCTTTGTCAAGGCAGTTATGGTCAAGTATTATACTTTGTACAGTATTTGAGTCATACATTTGTACGAATTCCTATATTATCACATGAATTTCCAAAATATAGTATGACAGTACATTTAGTCATTTACTACGACCAATTTTGAAACCTATAGCCTATATAAAGGCATGGGTGTTGCACACGCGTTATAGATATGAATGCTTGAAGTGGACTAGGCGGTCCATATAATGTATTGGATAGGTTTCTGCCATTGGTCTGGCGTTATGGGGTCATTAGTACAGATAGGAAGGCCATGTGCATAAGCAAGCTGATGGGTGTCACCTTTCGGTCTGCTTTCGTTTTGACGTTTCAGCCATCTAGTGCACACTGGACACCTACCTGTATATGCAATTAGATACTTTTTTTCTTGGAGGGATTGCATAGGGATGTACCCACCTCTAACCCTAACAGTAGTACAGGTACCGTCACTGCATTACTGAGACCAGAGGCAAGTGAATCTCACCAGGACAGAGCATGATCACTGCAATACTGCAATAGGGTACCGAGATAAGCGAACTTCACCAGTGGCAGAGCATCTGCAGTGCAGTACTGCAAGGCAACTAACACCCAAGAACTGAGAAAACAGTGCCTCGAACGGGAGAGGAAACCACCACTTCAATAAGGAGGCATGACACTGGCTGCATGATTGAGGCAGGTTCATCTCAGACATGAACAGGCATTGGCAATGCCAACAGTTTGGTCTTTTGTGTAGGCATAGGAAAGGCACTTCCAGGTACTGCTGTAGTGGTGTTAACTGCCCATTGATGGTAGACGGTGCAAAACGGCGTGAGTATCTAGGCATCTGCTAGCACTGCCTGGCAAATGCCTAATACTTATACAAAAGCCAAAACTGTTGGTTTTGCAAATGCTTGTTTTTAGCAGGATTTCAATGAAGGACACGCATTGTTCTTATAAATTGAGTTGGTGAAAGCAAGCCTGGCAAGACATTTTTATTACACCAGTGATGCGTTTACAGCTCCAATCAAGTTGTTCACTCTCAGAGGACTGCTTTGAAAAAAACACTGTCAGGCCCTTCAAATGCAAAGTTTGATTGTAAGACTTGATTAAAGCGAGCTGAAAGAAGTCTCATGAGGGGGTGTTTTGGGCGGAAATGGCCTTAGGGATTAGCATGGTCATGAGGAGTCAATGGGTGGGTAAATAACCAAACATTACCTACAAGCAGCCTCTCTCTCTCTTCATATGCCCCTCTGTGTACTCCAATTCAATACTTTTGGCTTACAGGTGGGACAAGCACCACAGAATAGCCCAAACTAAAAATCAAAGCTGCTGTAATACTAAAAGCTGGCCCTGACTGCGAGACTGAGACACTTTCCCTTTACACAAAACAAGATACCACAATCAAAGACTTTTTCTCTTTGCTACTTCACTTTGCCAGTGCTAATTCATGAAATGGTTATGTCAGTTGTCTTCCAGTTACCAATTATGCTTTGATGCCAAACTATGTGTGTCTATTTCCATCACTGCATGGTTTCAATGTACTGCTTTTATTGTGGTATCATTTTTTTCCTGTTTGAAATTATGAATAGCTCTATTTGCCACTTTTTCCTAGGTTAACAATTTTTGAGGGATAGTTGACTTTTGGTCGAATTTTGGACCATAGCACTAGTTCGCTGCTTCATTAATACTTGTTGTAAACTTCACCTAGAGTGCTCTATGTTACCTTGTGGCCCTTTCAGAGCAGATACCTTGTGAGGTGTATTAGCTCTGGGGGTGATCATCTGATGGGTATATTGAATGGTGCCAAAGCGATGCAAGAGGTGGAGTATCTCCGGATTGGTAGGGACGAGTCACTCCACTCACGAGGTGAGTGGAGGCATGACTGTGCTTGGATCTTCCTCGGAACAAAGTTGCTGTGTCCGCAAAATCTTAGAGCCCAATTACGGCCATGAAATGGGCACGAGCAAGAGCGATGCATTTTCCTTCCTAAATCCTTTCCATGATGGCTCTACAGAGCTCTGATTGGCCTTTTTCTCTAAGCAGAATGACTTCTATCACATGGCTTCCAGTGAGTCTCTGGGCTCTGGGCTGTTCTGGAAATGGCCCGTAGAGAGTAACACAGATCCCTTCTCCTCACTACCCCTGCCCGAAGCCTGATTCTATCTTATTGTGCCTATAGGCGTAATTGTGGTGTGAGAGTTTGTGCCACTTCTCATAGTTCAAACCTTATTCCCTGGGTCTGCTAAGTACATATCATTCATCAGCACAGTATGTGGCCTCGGCATGCACTGGGAACTATTTCTTAATTAAGGCCCTGACTCAAGGCCATATGCAGACAGATTCTACAGGCAGGCTGTCTCGTTTGGGTGCAAATGTGGGTGGGCGTCAGTCTGTGGGTCCTCTGAGTGCGGTGGCAGTTCAGGGTTTTGACTGCCTGCTTCAGAGTTCTACAATATACCGTATGGGGTGCCTGTAGTGCTGTGGGAGACTGGGTTCATGACATGCAGGTGTTAGGCTCTTTCGAGGTTCATCATAAGGTTACCCATTTACCCGATTGTGACTGGGGACAAAACCACGCCCCGGTCCTGGGTTTCATTTCTCAATCAATTGTGTTCTGGAGGTTGTAGGCTTGGGTCACGTCAACTGAATAAAATGGACTGATGTAAAACTAAAGTAATAGCGAAGCCCAGGCCCGGAATGGTGTGTCCCCAGTGACATGGAGTCGTCTGGTAACCTTATTCATCTGCATACCTTCGGCATTCTTCCCTCACTTTGTGTGCAGCAGTTTATCCTTCTGTTAACCCCTTAAGTGCTAAGGACGAGTATGCTCGTCCTTTTTGCATAGACTTGATTAAAGCTCAGCAGTTAATAGGGCGGAAAAACCATGGACCATCGCTCCTGCAGGTCAGCTTGCAAAGAGGCTTGCCCTTTGCACTGGTCTGTTCTGGGGTCAGGAGGATCTGGAATTCCTTATGGCAGTCCGTGTTTCAGGCAGGCAGGCGATCATCTACCGGAAGCCTCACACCACTGAACAAACATTCTTGGGAGTTCCAAGGTTTAAAAAATGTACATATCAGGCTAACCCCCGGGTATCCCAGTGTCGAAACACTTGCATTTCACTCCAGCAAGACCGTGTGGCTGAGCAACCCTTCAAACCATATGTCTTACTCCAACACATGTCGCAGCTATTGTGATTTACCATTGCAGCTGGTAAGATTTCTCTGTAATTTGATAGCCACCTGTACAAATCTGTGTGTAACCTGCGTGTTGCACATGTCAATCATGGCAGGGCCAATTCAAGACCTTCAGCCTTCAAAGAGCAAAACGTTATTACAATAGAAATGGAAAATAATATCGCATATTGTTTAATCGCCAAAGAGTATTTCAGTGTGTGGTGTGAGCTGTGTAAATGCTAATTATCAAAGCTTCATAGTCCTCAGACGCCAGCTACACCAGCTTGTAAGCGCCTGGAGGTCCAAATTAATGTCCCAGCGGAGAGATGGCATTAACCTAGGCTCAGGGTCATCCAGAGCCTGTGCTCCAGTGGCTGAAGCAGGAAGTTGAGACAGACTGCTGGAGAAGGTGGCCATCTTGACCCTTTCCTCTGGCAATGCACAGAAGAGGAGGATGACGAAAGAGGAAAGGAGAGTGGCAGCACAAGCTGGGCGAGGGGCAGGATGGCAGAGTAGTGAAATGGGGGCAGCTGGAGCACCGATGTGGTACGAGAGTCCCTGGAGGACAAGGGTGAACCAAGTGGCATGGCAGAAACCCGAACTGTATCCAGCATTAGAGCTCAGAGTTTAACCAACCAAAGACTGCCATGTCACTCTCCTGGGTACTAATAAACATTGTCTGCGAACATCTGCAGACATGAGCCAATACAAATGGGTTCATAGTGACTGTTTCGACAGTCACATTTTCGAATGACAAAAGTTCCGACACAAAAGTGTCCAAAAAAAAGTTTCGAATGTATTTTTGTTTTTATGGGGGGGTCCCCCCAAACTCCTTTTTCTTTTTGTAAACACACTTATTTTACTATACAAATTAAAATAAAGCCTTTAACATTTAAAAAAATACATTCAACACTTTTTTTTTCAAAACTTTTGTTTCGGAACTTTTGTAATTCGAAACTATTATTTCGAAACTTTGCCTGGACACCTACACAGGTTCATAGTGACTGTTTCGACAGTCACATTTTCGAATTACAAAAGTTCTGACACAAAAGGTGCACACCGCAGTGGAGAGGACATAAGCTCCTCGGCCTCTCCACTCTCGCCTTCTAATCTCCCTCGTTGTAGGTCTGTGAGTGCAGAGAAGATGACTCCACTTGAAACAATTATTACAAAAGACGGACAAGCCCCTAAAAGCTTATTTCACGTGCAGCCATTTTACTGAATGCTAACGGATTCCAAGGCTTCATGGAGCATAGACGATCAGGCTCATCTAGCTACATTCCAGATCATCTGCCTCTATAAGCCCTTGGATGTCTGCCCTCTTGCTCTTGCTATGAAAGTGAAATGGCAATCCGCGAGCAGCTCATGCTTTCAAAGGGGCTTGCCAGTGAATGCTGTCACAATAGGCCTCAAACCCCAACCAGACGTCATTCTGGAATCCCTATTGTTGAATGTTGAAGATGCAGGTATGGGCAAAGAGAACTGGAGTTCCTTTTTTTTACAAGGCAACCCCTTTTAGTCTTTTCTTTCATTTCATTCTGTGTTGTATCTTCCTTGGTTTTTGTGACGCTATATATATATATATATATATATATATATATATATATATATATATATCATGAATATAATGTATAACCGTGGCTCCCATACAACAATCTGCACAAAGGCACATTGAAAATGTAAATAACACACTAGTTTTTAGAAAGTTCTATGAAGTTCTGTCATAAGCCAGCAGGGCCTTATAGAGCTAGAAACCAAAATACCAAAGACGTGAAGAGACCATGCCAGAGAATAAGGAAACAGGTAGAGTTGCTGAGCAGGGGAACATATATCAGGAGGTGTAGCTGTAACATGGGGGGGAGGGGCAGGTGTGGCACTCTTCATGTAATATATTGAGGGATAATGATTCCTTGTTTGCCCTGTAGCTTTGGCGATGATGGGCAGGGGAGTGATACCTGAGGTGGTTGTCTCCGGACTTTATTTATTCATGTATTTATTTCTCTTATATATCATCTTATCCAAGGTGCTTTATAAATGTAGCAGCGGTACAATAATTAATTAAAGGAATTTCAATAACTGCAGTAATAACTGCAATGATTGTCAAAGACACAACCAACAGAGGAACCCTGATTTAAGAGAGCAGGGCTTTAGATAAAAAATGTTCTTTACGATGTCTCTCAAATAAAGAAAGAATAGAAGAAGACTGCACATAAAAGGGGGTTTTGAGGGCGAGCAATATGGAGTTGGGTGCAGGCAAAAGAGCTGTCAGTGGAGTGACTGGAACGAAAGCCAGATTGACAAGGAAACAGCAGATCATACAGAGCCAAATAGGAAGAGAGTTGGGCATGAAGCAATCATTCTATCAGTTTAAAACAGTATAGAAGAGGAACAGAGCGAACATTAGATGGGTCAGAAGGGTCTAGTTTAGTCTCTGAGATGCTCTCGGGCTGGCCAAGATATATTTGGGGTATTGTCTTCGCTCCCTTGCTCACTGCATCTCCGTTTTTTTTAAATGTCCAATTGATATCCTTTCCTTGACCTTTTCCTTTCCTTATCATCGTTCATTCTTTTTCGCTGGTACTTTCGCCTTCCATCCTATTATCAGACCCATGAGGGTTTGGTGGATAAGTAAGTCTAAGTAAGGGATTTTTGCATTGTTGAGTGAGGGGTGTATTGTCTCTTTAGGGAAACAGTTGAATAATTTAAAGTGTTTTTACTGCCTGTTGTTATGTACCTGGTTTTCCAATCCCAAAAAATGTATTAAAAAAAGAAGTTAGGAATAAGAGGTTTATGCACAACAACTCCAACAAAAAACGAGGAAGGCAAGAAAGAGGAATTAAGAAAAGAACCGCTGGCAAGATAAATCAGCACGTTCAGCCCTCACCTGGGGTTTGAATACTTGCAGATCCAACTCAGCCCTTTAACCTTCTGTGGTTGATAATTGAATTGTAATATTAACACCAATTAGTTACAACACTTTTATTTTTTTTAAAAAACGTGGTATTATTAGCTGTAAGAAGGTAAAGATCACAGATTGAAAGGAAATGTGCACCTGACACAACATATGATTTAGAAATAGAGCAGAAGTATTCAATCAATAGAAGGAACACCCTTATGAGAGGGAGTGGGGAACAGTTGGTTAACACATGCAGAAAGCGGCTGCTGTTGAGGGACAGTAAGATGCAGTCCTGGCACCAGTCTGCTGCCATGCTGCTGCCTTGATTTCGATTCACTTATTTCTTTGTATTTAATTTTGTCTTTCTTTGCATCCATTTGGTCTTTGTATTTCTTTGCCTTCAGACTTGCAGGATTTAGCATTCTTTTGTTCTGGCTTTTAGGTGGTGCTTTAGTGCCATCTATAAACCAAAACAATTACACTGGAGTGCATATAGCAGGGAGATGAGGTGTGAGGAATGACACACAGCTTGTGGGTTTTGTTTGGTTACATTCTCATTGACTGACTGCCCAGGGCAATGCAGAATCCTATGACCTTTCACAATCACTAACTGTCCTGCCCCAAAAAATATTGTTTTGGAATCTCTTTGAGCTAAGTCTATTTGCAGTAGAAGCAAACTGTGTGCTATATGAGGCATGCTAGTGTTATTTCAAAGCAGTCCTCTGACAGTCATGGGTTTATTTGCAGCTGTGAATGCGCTACCGGTATAATAAAACAATTTCTTACCCATGTTTGCCTTCAGCCACCTGGTTTATAAGCAGTATGTGTGACCTCCCATATGTCCCTTGAACTGAAGCATGTTAAAAAGAAGCATTGGCAAAGCCACCTGTTTCGGCTTGTGCATAGGTATTCGCAAGGCATTTGCCAGACATTGCTATAATATGCCCTTGTCCTCACACTATTTTCCCACTGCTTCCATTTTATGATCAGCGTGTACCGTTATGGCAGTGCCTAGCAAATGCATTTCTGAAGCCTACACAAAAAGCTACAATTCTTGGCTGTGCCAATGCTGCGGCTTTGAAAGCGACACGAATTAGCGCTGCATTCAAGCCCACTTCCCGATTGATATAGTCTGGCTACCCCAGAAGGGGCATGACTCCTCCACCCTCGCTGAACCAATGATAATCTTGCACAACACTAGTCTAGATGTATCTACAACCTACATCTAGCTCAGTTGGTAAATGTAACCCGGATCGGGTAAAATGTGATAAAATGCCTTAAAGAAACCAAAAGAGAATTCAGCTGAAAAGCACGTGTATTCCTGTTGTAACAGATTCCGCGCCAGGCAGTTAACGGTATTTGCGGTTTGCAAGATTTTACACGCTGAGGACAAATGACAGACACATTATTATCACCGCGGTCCCACCGACCTGCCTGGGCCTGTCCGGGGCCCAGGCGCACAGCTGCCTGGCGGGGCGCGGAGTAAACACCGCGAGCAGCCTCCGGGCCGCGCTCCTGCGCTGCCAGCCCGGTGGCTTTGTGGGATCCAGGCGGTGCGGTCGAGTCCAAGGCCCGTGGAATGCGCGCAGGAAGGAGGGAGGCGAAAGTAACTGTCTGGGCAAATCATTTCCTTAAAAGAAAAAAAACGCAGAGAACAGGCCCAAAACAGACGGGTCTAGACATTGCCCTGTCAGCAGCCGGGGATGCCGGCGATGCTCTCGGATGGGAATCTGTTGAAACGCATCGTGTAGCGGATTCCGGAGAGGGGACCAGTCTGTGCGCAGTTTGCAGTGGCGGCGGAAAAGGCCTGCAGCCGCCGTAGCTGGTTTCATCCTAGGATGCAGTAGGAACAAATGTATTCCCCTGAATATTCTGGAAAACATACAGACTCCCGACCAAAGTCCTTAGTTAGGCTACATACCCTCCTTATTTTAGCCAAAGGATGAGGGGGAACTACTTTTTCTGCAGCTCTTATGTAATGTTACTGTGATACTGTACCGTATGGGTTATCTGTCTGAACAGGAGGATTTAGTGAAAGGCCACGGGGAAGACAGGAGGATTTAGTGAAAGGCCACGGGGAAGGGTTCGGGAACCAACAGTGTACTAGGTTTTGGCACCCATCTCTCTATTCACTCGTTACCCAGAAGGGGCATAGACAGCACTGGCGTTTGGTTCCGGCTCTCGCCGGATCCGAGATCTGGCACAAGATGTGTAGCTGGATCTCCGTATCTGGCCAGAGTCAGCACTTGGGTGGAGGGGCAGAATTAAAAAATAAAGCGCCTGAAAGCAAACTAACTTCCTCTGGTGACCCTGTGCAAGGGGTCACAAGAGGAATTAACAGTCCTTAATCACGACCCGGGCCTCAGCCACGACACAGTTTATTTATTTATGCGATGTTTGTCGGATCCATGGACCCAGATTATTTATTCATTCATGCATTGGTTTTGCAGGCGGGGGAAGAGGGGGTTCCGGCGGCAACAGAAAGAGAGACCCATTGTAACATATGAGAACTTTTACGCAATTGGCCTTTCCTGGGTCGTGGGGAAGCACCCACGTACTCCGCACCCGTTTCCCAGTGCTGGATATGGATGATATTGAGGGAACCCTCTCATCCTTAGACGGAGGGGGTTCATTAATATCTGTGTGTATAGATCCATATTGTCAAATTACTGTGAATGCAAGCAGACGTCCAAGGCCAAATGATAATATGTTATTGTATAGCACTTACGCTTAAGCTCTTTTTTTATAGAACAAATATGCATACAATATCACCCAACGTGTGTTGGTACTCATTTATTGACCTAAGAAGGATGAAAGGCTGAGATGGCCTGGCTGGGATTCGAACCTGCAGATCACACACACATCACATCAGCGTGTGCTCAACCCACTGAGCTATCATATCGGCTATAGTAAAATGAGCAAATATTCTGTAGTGGATACCATTAAACTGGTAACTGAGATTTAACAGCAGACCAGTTAAGTTCATCTGCAGGTCTGGTGCAAAGCTGTCCGCATGTCAAGCCTGCATGCATCTACTTTCAGGCTTCAGAGGTTGGCAAAATACGGAAAGCAGCGCTCACACGACATCCCATACTCTGAGCACTCGTTACCTCATACATGCAAACATCCTGAACAGCACGCTAGGAAAATGGAAAAGATAGACACATTACAACAAAGCATTTATTGGGGCACAATGAAGTCAATGGCCACTTGATGTGCTATGGTCAAATATATCTACACTGTACAGAAGCTTTTAGGCACAAGGATTTTTTCAAGTGACCGAGGGCACCGAGATGGAATGTCTTGTGATGATCGTAACAGAGACAACGGCAGAAAAAAAACATGCTATTACTGCAACTTGCGAAAGGCAAAATACATAGTCCGAAATGGATACTTATTCTACTCTAAAATTGGTTGTTTATCACTAATATCACTAATACATATTTATCACTAATACAACAGCACAGCCACTCCAGGGGGCACCGTGTCCCCTGAAGTGGCGGCACAGTAACATTACCGGCCCGGCGGTGGCCCCGGCCCATCAACTTTGCATGTTGCAGCAGCATGTGAATGATGCATGCATCATAATTTATGATGCTCACATCATGCATGCAAATCAATCATGAAAGCAAGGTAAAATTTGTTACCTTGCTTTGATGAATTATGCCGTTGCAGGTGTTTTTATTCCCTTCAAAAATGTTTTTAAAAAATGAAATGTTTTATTTTTCAGTAATTTTTTTTCAAACTGGCCTAGGCGTGGGCAGAAACCGGCCCCCACTGCCCAGGGATGATTTCGGCCCGGCCACAGGCCGAGAGGCTAAGGGACCAATCTGACCCTAGAGAGCAGGCTCCCTTGCCCCACAGAGTACTTCTACTTCTACTACAATCAAATAATAAGGTTCTGCCAAAACTATCGACAACCACAGTCCTAATGCTGCAACTGCAACTTAGTATTGTTGGAAAATTCAACTCGACTCTTTGACCTCTACAGGTTGGCAAAGCATTCTTCTCTCTTGTTGGGGCAAGAAAGGGCAGCTTATTTGACTTTCCTTTCAGTCTTGCTTGCAGCTACCACACAATGGGCCTAATTCACAGAAGCAATTTATAATGGCAAAACCCCATTGGAAAATGCTCTGTGAATCAGGGCCACTCTGTCTTTGGCTCCCAGACTGCTTCTTCTTGATTTGAACAGTCTTAGCTCTACAGATTGTAATGAGTTCTTTTTGAAAAGTAACCAGCTCCCTTCCCCAGCTTCATATACACCTCCCTTTCTCCAGTAGTTACCCCAATGCTGTATCGCCACTCTGCCAGCCTTGAATAACCTTGTCACCCTTGTATCAGGGGACTCTGTCTTTCCAACAGCTTCAAAACAATGGTGTTCAGTTCTTACTTGAGCTGGTTTCACTTTAACTAGGTTTGGTCTTCTGGCTGGGGTAATGCTTGTTCATCGTTTGTCTTTGGCAACTTCTGCTACTGCTACCTAAGTGTTGAGCATGTTACAAGAAGTTACTTTATAGAAACGAAATTAGGTACCCACAAGTTCAATTTGATAACGAACCACCACTTCAAAGATGTGCATTTTTCGGTCAGCGTTATACGTCAAAAGACATTGGGAACCAGTTTCAGGTGTGCTACCTCTTTTGATGTTAAATGCATTTGTAACGTGGGAAAGTCAACTTCTGCTTCATAAGGCTTGCCAGCAACGTTCTCTTAATAGGAGGCACGCAACCGTTCGGCAACAGTTTATAGTTAACAATGTGGAAAAGAGGCTTTCTCTACATGTGTTTACTTTAGCTTCAATGATATAAGCGCTTGAAAAAATTCCCTTTTTAAAATGACTTCTGACTTTTGCAAACAACTTTCACTCTCTTTTATGTGTACGCAAGCATGACTTAAGCTGGTTACAGTTACCAGCAAGGTATTTTGGGGTACGGGGCTTCCTCCACGACTCCACAATCATAGCGGCTGCGGGCTGCTTCTACTTGCCAACTTAATGTCTTCTGTTAGTATTGCTACAGACACTCTTGGGACCCACACTGCTCTGCTGCACGGGTGTCTCGATCCGGTCTCCTTAATGGAGAGTCTTCCTTTCTCCAGTTTCCCTTGCCTTGCTTCTGAACACGGGTTTGGGTGGGTGCACGACTTCAGCTCTTCATTCACAGCATTTAGACAGCTGGAAAGACGGCCTGTTTCTTCCAGCTGTCTCTTCCAATGCTGTCTTCCAAAGCTGTCACAGCCAAACAGGGTTTGTGAACACAGGACCAACTCAGAGCCTGCTCTGGCATCCCTTCTGTGGTCACACTTCCTAATGAAACTGCCAGCCTCATGCTCTGCTTCTTCTGCTACTACCTTTGCTGACCTTCCAGCTCCTGCTCAAGCTTATTTCTGCTGCTCCTTCCTGCTGCAGTCTTTTATGCCCCTCTGTTGGGTTAGTTGGCCTCAGGTACAGGCCCTTAGGACTAATTGCCTGACCTTGCCAAAAGCTATTAGGCCTGCATGCCTGTCCTTGGATCCTACATGCCTCTTCAGCCCTCTTCTTCGTTACTGTCCCTGAGGGATTCTGGGAAATGCAGTCCATCTGTAGAGAAATTAGCTTTTTCTACTTCTTTAAAAGACTTAGAGATGATTTTTCCTCCCTTGCTATTATTGAAAGAGGAGTTATAGGTTGTAACCTTTTGAAAGAGAGATGGGACAGGAAAAGTCACATGTTTGTTCTTCCTTTTGGTATACCTTTGGCATTGTGGAGGATATGGGTATTTAGGGGTAGAAAAGAATGGTCTGGAGTTGTAGCAGCTTTAGACATTTTAATCCTAGGTTTTACTAGTTTAGTTTCAACCATAGACTGAAATTCATTCGAATGGCACGATGCTGTAGCGTCTCTCGGAATGAGTTTACCATCATCCGAGAAACAATACCATGCCTCACCTTATGAAATCACTCCACTCCCCTTGGCCTTGTCTCCACCCAGGTGATCCTCCTGGATTACACCACCCCCAGAATTGGGACCAGGAAGCGTCTGCCCATCCTGGCCACCTGGGAAGAGACTCTAGGCAGTGTTTTAGTGGGGGGTCTGCAGGATTCTCCACAGCTGCCACTCTTCTAATTTAAGCAAGTTTTCTTAAACTTTCATTACACTAAAAAAGTGGTGCTGCAGTCTAAGAAATGCTATATTTATAAAGGGAAAACATGTGCAGTAGAGTTTAACGGCACTTCACAGATGCCGTATTTTAATTCATTTTTTGACGTGCTAAACCAGTGCTGCTGGGAGGAGAATCCCATCCATGTGGCTGCCCTGCATTCTTGATGCTTGCTAGGGCTGTTGTCAAGCCATAAATCAGGCACATGCAAAAGCTGAGGCTTTCATGTCTTTGCACCACATTCTTTCATTATCAGAACATGGTGTTTGTAAGGAAAGTTTCCCTCCTTCCTGGAAGAAAGCTTTCCTACGTTTGCACGAACCTCAGAATCAACCCCTCAGTCATGTGACATAAGCCTGTGACCTGCAGGTAGCACACAGATGCATCAAAAGAAATTAACCTACTGAGCTATTTCATACCGCTTTAGTTTGATACATTTGGTATGCATTAATCATTTAGAGAGAAATATCAATGTAATTGTATCTTTTTTTGTGAACGAACAAATAATTTGCTTCATAATAAGGCAGTGATTTCATTAGTTGAAGAACTTTCATGGTTTTTGTAACACTGCAGTGAGATTTGTGGGGCTCTGCTTCACATTTGTGGCATGCGTAGGTCATGATGTATGTGATCAAACCTTTAAAACTAGTACAAAAAAGAAACTGTTTATTTGTCTTTGAGGTAGTGACTGTTTGTTCTTTGGAGATAAAAGAAAGAAAGACAGTGTGGAAGCAGATGACCATAAAAGGACGGTTAGAGGACACTGTAGATAGGAGCTTCACTGCCAGGGTGACGGTTAGAGGACACTGTAGATAGGAGCTTCACTGCCAGGGTGACGGTTAGAGGACACTGTAGATAGGAGCTTCACTGCCAGGGTGACGGTTAGAGGACACTGTAGATAGGAGCTTCACTGCCAGGGTGAACAAAATTGGCAGTGTTCCCAGTGCTGGCTGATATGGGCATCGCACAGTGGAAATTCCAGAGAATGGAGGCCGCATGGCACATTCAGAAGCATCTAGGGTTTACTCAGGAGAAGCCAACGCTAACACTTTTACCTTGAGGAAGCTCTTTCGGGAGTGAAACGCGTGGGCATTTCTTCAGTATATCCTACACCACACTGATATATGTTGAGCGGCTTCGCTTTTGTTCTTTCCACAAAGAATTACTGGGATTTTTGAAAATCCTTAAACAAAATATTACATGGCGAACAGCCAACCACAATTCTAGGATGGAAAATAAGTTTCTGGTATCAGGGAGCAATAAATCGAACGATGCGTTGGATGCCGTTAGGACAGTATATCAATGTATGACAAGTGATTTGCTGATGTCCAGGATATTACATTGTTGAGGTGTAAAATTCAAAATGAGTCATTCTAAATCATAAATCGTTTGTTGTGTTTTAGCCCGATCTCAGAAATTAACAATTATGCCATTTTAGATGTTAGAAGAATAACACATATCTATGTTTATAAAAGGCTTGAACCGACAGCGTGAAAATGTTCAGGTGACATAGTTTTCAAAGCCACCCCTAGTGACTCACAAATAATTCTTCCCCACAGGGTGTCCCACACTGTGAGGTGCATCCAAAGCTTATCGGCTGGGATAGGTTGTAGATTTTTCTCTGCCTAGAAAAAGCAGGCACAGTCCGTAGGGATCCAATAGCAATGGTGGCCATCATGTTTACCATTGCTGATTCTCCACTGTGCATGAGATCAAGACAGAACGGATTCCCCACACGTAGCTTTGGTGGCCTTAAGCCACCCGACAAGTGCTACAACGCACAGCAGCAATCCCCTCTCCAACAGGGATAGGCCCCTCTGTCTCCATGGAGTGATATTGACACTGTAAGAAAAGGCAAAACTGTTCTTCAAAATAGTGTGAGGGTGCAGGAGTAAGACCCAGACACATAGGCGGTATGTTGATTGGCAGATACTTTTAGTAATAACAAAAACCGGGGGGAGGTGGGCAGTTGGAAGAAATCCTAACTAACCCTACCTCTAAGAGGGGCTTCCCTGTCTCAACAAAACTAGTTCATGAATCTGTCTGTGTCAGAATGGCCAAAGTAAATGTTGCCGTCCTGTGTCCAAATCCTAATTTATCCCTCACAAACTAAACTCAACATAAGGTGAAAAGGGAAATGTCTCTTGGCTGTCAGCCTGCAGCCCAGCTTTGTAATTCAAAACAAAAGTTGCAAAAAGGTGTTGAAAAGCAAGCAAAGGTTCCACAAGACTCGAGGGGTTGATTCCCTTTCCAGCTTTATCCAGAATTGTCTCCGTGTCTTTAATGGTCAAGATAAAGCCTTATCTGTACTTGGCAGGCCTGACTCCCAGGCCTGGCGACAAGGAAGGATGGCCTGGACACCTTTTCAAGACCATCTTGAGGGTCCCAGACCCTTTATGAGCAGACCCAGCTCTGAGGTACTGCGACGAGGAATAATAGCCTGCTTCTCTCTTCCACGCTGTGCTGAGGGTCGCCAACCCTTTCTGAGCAGACCCAGCTCTCAGGTATTGCGATGAGGAAGAACAGCCTGGTTCTCTCTCCCAAGCTGTGCTTTGATCTTCATCTCAATTGCTACAAGGCCCCAGACTCTGTTCTCCATAACCCCTTTTTGGTCAACTCTCCTGCCAAGTGGGGTACTCAATGTTCTCTTTCTCACCATTCCTTATCTCTTCACTTCCACCCAGAGCCTTGGTTTACTCTCCTGCCAAGGTCTCCGAGTGTCACTTGTACACGTAAGCTTCGTACTTCTTTTTATTACTGTGTAGGGTGCATTTCCCCAGCCTGGGTCCCAGACCACCTTCACTTGATTGATCTCACAATTCTCTTTATTTGATCTTCCTTCAAGCCACAGCCTTGGTTTACTCCCCAGCCAACATCTGTGAGTTTCACTTTTATATGTAAAGTTCATATCTTTACCTGATCTCTCTTCAATCCACAGCCTTAGTTTACTGACATACCATTGTCTGTGGGCACCACTTGTATATGCAAAGTGTGTATCTTTGTCTGATCTTTCTTCAAGCCACAGCCTTGGTTTACTCCCCTTCTAAGGTCTGTGGGTATCAATTGTATATGCAGAGTTTATATTCCTATTAATTACTGTTCGGGAACTGTTTTCCCAGTATCGGTGCCGGCCCCCTTCAACTGGTTACTCTGCCCCTCTGAAGAGTCTTTCTGTACTTCGCTCTGCGCCTTCCGCACCCTCTGGGTCTCCCCAACCCTGGGATTAACCACCCCAGTACCTGCCGGGTCTTGGCCATCACCCTCCGGTTGTTCACGATACTCACAGCAGCTTTGGCCACTTCTCTGGCTCACCGGGGCCTTCCGCAGTCCTCTGTGCATCTCGTCTGCGTTTCTGCAGTGGCTTCTCTGCCCTGCTACGACCTCCGTCAGCAGTGGGTATCCTTCCCCTTCTCTGGTCTGCCT
Source organism: Ambystoma mexicanum (assembly GCF_040938575.1). Taxonomy (NCBI): domain Eukaryota; kingdom Metazoa; phylum Chordata; class Amphibia; order Caudata; family Ambystomatidae; genus Ambystoma; species Ambystoma mexicanum. Next base: position 537,285,969 of record NC_090929.1, read on the forward strand.
TCTGCTTCACGGGCCTTCTGTGAGTGTGCCTCTTCCCCGGATACCGTCTGCTTCTCTGCTTTGCTGGTCTGCGTGTATGTTTCCAAACTCTCGGCTCATGCCGAGCTGAGAACAATGACGCAGTTGTTCTCGTCCTGCTCTCCTTTTGAATGACAGCTGACCAATACAATCATCCAAAAGACTAGAGCTTGTGTGTTCATTCTTGTCAGTGATCTTCCTTAAACGTGGCCTCTTTCTTGTCCCAGTAGTTCTTACCTGGGATATGCTACAAAAACACATGGGGGCATCAGGTACTGTGGAATTGGAGGGTTTTTGAGGGTCGGTGGGAGGCTCAAAGGGGTTCTGCATTCTCCTGGAATGGTCAATACTCTCAATGGGGTTCCCCTTCTTCATGAGATTCCCCCACGCATTACCACCCACAGAGGGACTATCAGGTAGCAGCCTCACCTCCCTGGCCTCAGGAGAGGGGGGCTTCCCCATCTAAAGCAGTGACGATACCTCGGGAGTATTCACAATAGGATGAACCCCTTTCTGTATTGGCAGACAGCACACCTATTGAATATAGGCTACTCCTCTCAATACATGGAAAGACACTGGGGAAGATTCTCAAAAACTAGCACAAGTTAAAAAGAGTGCTGATGATGATGCAAGGTTTAGTTTTTATTTGTGCTAGTTTTGGAAATGTGCATGCAACCTTATTCTCCAGATGACCTATGAATGTCAAGTAAGCTGGCCAGCATCACAAATCATGCACTGTCCAGCCCGCTTGCATACATTTGTGATGAGAGTGGGCACCCAACATAATGTATTACAGGCCGCCAGCACCCACATGAGTGCTGGAAGTGCATTTCACTGTGGCAGGTCTGTAAAGATGACGAGACGATGTGCCAGGTTTAGTTATTTTATTAAAACCTGCAGACAGTCAGGCATCATCACCGTCCTCAACCAACAACAAACCCTGCCACCCAATTGTTCCAGCAGGTAAGACCATGGAATGCAAAATATCTTCCTCCTATAACAAGCTAACAAACATGAAAATGCCATCAAGGACATAGGGAAAGGAAAAGACACGAAAGTGAATTACATTCAAATACATAGTAGCAAAACATGAATCAAAACAGATGCAATGTAGTACAAATTTAATAAAACAGAAATCTCGATTAAACGCCATTACCAAAACAGTGGTGCAGCAAAGCATGGACCAACAGCAAAGAGAAAAGAGAACCATGGAGCCAAACAATTGGCTCATCCACTCACAAAATCTGTCATCCACACCGGCTCCTTCCTCATTCTTTTTCTCAACACCTGACCACTATTTCCGTCACCACACTCTCACTTTCACTCGCCGCAACCGATCCACCATCATTGCCATCCCTGACTTCCCAAGGCACTCATTTTCCCATAGACCAAACTTCACCTCCCTCCACAATCACAACACCAATCCTGACAGCAGAAATCCTCTTAGGCCCTAAAAACGTACTCTCTGTAGATTTGTGGATTGCCCTGGGATTGCAGACCAACACACAATCTCCAATCTTCCAATCACGTACCTTCACTAATTTCTCTTGTTCAAACACATCCTAGTAATGCACCTGCCTCGACCTTATCAATTTCATGATCTCATTCGGTCCACCGACACTGGATTGGAAAGCACTAGCCAGTCCGGACAAACATAAGTCCCTGTCTTTGTGCCGTTTAATGAAACAAATGGGGACACCTTGGTTACGGAGTGAGGTGTGGTGAGCAACCCCCACAACATAGGGTTGAGCACCACCCTCCATGGCAGACATGACCTCATAGCAAGCTGAATACCTCTCTTAATTAATCTATTCACTCTCTCGACTAGGCCATTTGCCCTGGGGTAGTAAAGAGCAGTGTGAGTGTGCTTGATAGCATAACTGCACAAGAAATATCTCATCAGCTCTGAGCAAAACTGTACTCCTTTGTCAGTGACAATTTCCAATGGAAAACCTTCCCTATAGAACATGCCTTTCAGAAACTCAACCAGATACCTTGCGGTTACTTCCTTAAGCAACTTCCATTCCACCCACTTGGTGTGATAATCCGCCAACACAAACAAAAAGGTCATTTCCCCACCCAAACCTTGAATGGGGCCCATGATGTCCACTGCAACCTTACACCATGGCTGACCAGGAACCAAATCAGGGAAGAGACGTGTCTCATGCACCATTTTACTCTTGTTACTCAAACAACATGGCACACAGTCTCTCACCTACCTCTCCACCAGATCATCCATCCCGATCACCAGAATCTCTGCCTTAACCTTCTCTTTGTGCCACCAACACCCAAATGTTCTTTATGAGCTAACTCAACCAGCTTAGTCCTGAGTCCCTCTGGGGGAACAACACCAGCGACAATTCATCCTTTACCTCCCACCACACTTCAAACCTTTGTCCAGAATCTCCTTGTTGGGACACCCTGAAACCGTCCACTCTTTAACACACTTCCACACATCATTCACACCTTCCGCCATCTCGCATTCCAACCGCCCCACACTTTCCATCTCAACACTGGCAATCATGTACTCTTCGTACTCGCTCTGCCTTTCTGGTTCCATCGCCCCCCACCAGCAACCGTGACAGGCAATCTACCACTGCATTCTTCGTTCCTGGCAAATAACAGACTTGGAAATCATAGCATTGTAAACCCAACCACCATCTGCTAATCTTTGGTGAGCCTGTACCCCAACTTCCACATGCAAGTGTCTCCACCAAAGGTTTGTGATCTGCTCTCACAACAAACTGCTGGCCCCAAGAGAAGTATTTAAAATGCAATATGCCCCAATACACTGCAAGGGCTTCCCTTTCCAGCACTGAATAATGTTTTTCAGCTCCCCTCAGAGGCATTAAGGCAAAGGCCACAATGCGTTAATTTTTGCCCCCAAACTTAGTACATTCGCATGATATGATATAATATAGTTTATTTATATAGAGCCTATACACAATGTGTTTCAAAGTTTTTCATGACAGGGGAGGGAACAAGGGAAAATACAAAACATTCTTAGAGGACATGAACAACAAGAATGTGAAAATAACTATCATACTCAGCCTAGCGACATTTCAGATAGTGCAAGTGCTAAAACACAAATAGGAAGGAAATGGGAAACAGACAGGCGACTACCGTACTAGGCCTGATGACATTTCAGGTAGAGCCGGAGAATCACACAAGGTGAGGGAGAGGGGAGGAGAAGGGGGAGAGGAACAAAACAAGCGACTATAGTACTAGGTGACATTTCAGATAGTACTGGAGGAGGAGGGGGGAATAACAAGTAAGGGGGGGAGACAAACAGAGTTACTATCGTACTAGGCCCAGGACCATTCAGATAGAGTAAGTGCATAGAAAAAAGTAAGAGAGGGGAGGGTGGGAACTGTTTTTTCCTTAGCACATAACTTTCCTAATGAGGGCGCCTTCACAATGTCCCCTTTAATCCTTTGAAAAGCTTCTCCAAACTCCCTTGACCAGCAAAACTGTACTCCTTTTATTCGGCAATGATCTCAGTGGTGTGGAAATCATTCCAAACCCCTGTACAAACTTATGGTAATATTCTTGCAGGCCAAGGGATGACCTGAGTTAGTCCTTGTCCTTGGGTTCTGGAGCCTTGCTGATAGTTTCCACCTAACTCACTTTGGGACTGATTCCCTTCTCTGAAGCGCAGAGCTCCAAGTATTCTATGCTCTCCACTGCTATGCAGCACTTGTTGCGCTGGACGGTTAGGCCCGCCACCTTCAGTCTGCAGAGGACCTCCCTCAATGTATTGTCATGGTTCTCCCGAGAGTTTCCGTGGATTAGCACATCACCCTGAAAGATCACTATGTTCTGCACCCCATTACCCTTTGAAAAACAGCACCCGCAAAAGATAATCCAAAGGGCATTCTGCAGTATTTGAAAGTTCCCTCCATGGTAATGAAAGCAATGACATGCTGGCACTCCAGAGTTAAGGGGACTTGATGGTATGCTGCCGGCAAATCAATTACAGTGCTTAGCTTACTCTTTCCCACTGATGCCAATACCTCTGATATGACCGGTAGGGGATAACAATCTATCCAAACGTTCCTATTCAAGTCCCTCAAGTCCATGCAAACGCTTAAGTTCCCATTGCTTTTGGCCATAACCGGGGATAGCCAGTCAGAACTCTCCACTCTCTCTATCATACCTCTCTGCAAAAGCGAGTCCAACTCCTCCTTAAACTTCCCTCTAAACTGATGACGTACAGACCTCACTTTGTGAATCACTGGAGTAGCCGCCAACTTTACTTTTATGTGGTGTTCAAAATCCTTGAGCCTTTCTACCTCATCTGTAAATACATAGGGGAATTCTCTCCTCCCATTTGTCTGCAACTTCAGCCATTGCAACATGTTCAGCAGAGCTAGCTTGTATACAAAACTCCAAGCTCATACTGTTCATTGCAACCTAGTTACAACAGACCTTTTGTTGTCACGTACACCTCGGCTGCACAGCCCATTCCTTTATACTCAACCCAGGCCATGAATTTCCCCAACTAATTAATCCTCACTTCCCCATAGGCACATGGTTCTATGTCCTGCTTCTGCAGGCCTTCCGGCTTTACCCCCAGGTCGTTCTTGCACGTTTCACTTGAGATGATAGTCCAGTCTGAACCACTATCCACCTTCTTCGGAATAACCCTTCCATCGAGGGTGAAGTAATCTATCAGAACCTTTCTGGTCCCTGTCGGAGGGCTGATGGTTGGGCCTGTACCACCCGAGTCTCCTCTTGCTCCGTGCGGCGCCTATCGGAGTCCACTGCATCGACTGCAGCCTCCCTGCCCACACGGGCAAAGTGCTCCCTTCGCTTACACTTTATGCAGTTTGCATTCCTCTCAGGGCAGAACAAACTGGTCGACAGCTGCCTGTTGCTGCCACATTTAAAGCACTTTAGATCATTGTTTTCATGCTCCCTTCCTTGGAGGTTTGATCGCACAGACTCCCAGCCCCTGCTTCTCTACTTTCATGCTCCTCATATAGTCAGTGGTTTGCTCCATCCCTCTCGTTTCTGCCACAGCTTGCTCAAGAGATACATCTTTGGCTAGGAGTTGTTATTGCACTCCGGTATTATTGGTGCAGCTCACTAGCTGATCCCTGATCAAGGAATTGGTCAACACCCCAAATTCACAAGTATGACTCAAGGTTTACAAGACCGCCACATAGCTCTGCACGGGTTCATGCGGGTCTTGATCCCGCTGAAAAAATGTGTGAGGTTTGAACGTAAAATTGTTCTTAGGTTCAAAAATGTTCTTGGAGCTTTTGGACCACTATGGCATAGTCATCTCTGACCCCTTGGCCTCCTTCCACCTCCTCTGGGAGGCCATCATATGCATTGCGACCCTCCCTGCCTAAGTTATGCAGCAGAACAGCCTGTTGCCTTCCTGGGGCAAATTTGTCACCCCCAATAGCTATAAGATATGGATTGAACATCTTCTTCCATCTATCCCTGCTAATGGGGGGTGTTCCCGGTTCCGCCAAAATCTGGGGTGAGGGTGCCATGCTTGCCACCGCCATGGCTGTGCTGCAAGGTCTAAACCTCAGTAGCCAATTCTCAACGTAATGCAGACGAGAGTTCTAAGGCAAGATTTCAAAGTTAGGCTTTTCAGAAGCCTTCACAAGCAAACCACAGATCCTCTTGTCAGCCCTTTACCTTTATTTATTTCTTCCTCTTTTTTTTTTTAGATTGTCCACAGCACAATTCGCCTGATTGTTGGTTTTACCTCTACTTGTTCTAGCGCACCGTTGCTAGGCAAGCTATCAGTCGCTGAGTTGTGCTCCGACCACCTTGTAGGGCCGCCCGCGTCGCGCACGGCATAGTGTGCCTTTCTCTGCAGTTCCAGAGACTCTTCTGAGGCTTTGCGCGATCCCCAGAGCTTGAAACTGTTAAAAATACCCCTGAAATGTGGACACTGAATACGGCACTGCACACAACTTCAGCCACTCAGGAAGGTTCAGGACGATTGCACAGCCAGGCCGCCTCAGGCCTCTTCACTGTACAGGCCACAGCTGCGCTGACGACATATAAAAAATGAGGGGGTTCTGCAGGTCACAGCCAACCTCCACGGCCTCCACAAGGTCGTCGTCAGTGTACAGATGATGAGACTCTGTGCCAGGTTTAGTTATTTTATTAAAACCTCCAGACAGTCGGGCACCATTACCGTCGTTCACCAGTCTCCCGTCACTTAGCCTCAACCAACAAAGGGCTCTATGTCATTTCATCGCCTGCAATTTCATCCCCGGTCATTTTAACGTGTACATTCTAACGAAAATGCTTATCGTTTTTTTGGTGGGTTCGGGGGACCCCCACCCCAAACCCCCTATCCCACACTTATTTGTGGCTATTGCTTACACCCCCAAACCCTTATCTGCCCTTTCCCACCCCCCCTAAACAATTCAATGAGCATATTCGTTGTAATATGCACGTTAAAATGCCAGGGGATAGAAATGCAGGCGATGAAAGGACGTCGTACCCCAACAAAGAACCACCGTTCCAGCAGGAAACAAGATGGAACTCAACAAGGTCCTTATAGTGCACGCCATTGTGAAATGTGGAAAAAACATTTCTATCCCTATTTTAGGGATAGAAATGTAAGCGGAACAGCAGTCTGGAATGACACTGTCACGCATTGCACTTACTCCAGTGCCTGTTCCGAACAAGCGGGTTGGGTAACGCTGTGCGTTTTAAAACCCATCTCGTTTCAGAATTCGGGATTCCCTTTCAAATGCACAGAACCTCCTCCTTACTTGCAGAAATTGACAAAGGGGCTGAGAAACTAAATCCGAATGTGCCCTGAATATGTTTTGTTTGAGAAAGGCTCGATGAGTCAAACACAATACATTTTTTAACATTTTTAAAAAGTGCTCATCTGTGATGTCCACATTCAAATGTCCTTTGTGGATAGGGAGCACTTTTTTTGGCACAAATAATGTGCCCCCAAAAAAAGCAAATTGCGGTACCTTTATTAGCTCTAGAGTCCCTTTGCGGGTCCCGACCTTAATGCCTGAAAAAAACAGGCGTTAAGGACGGGACCCGCAAAGGGAACTCGTAGTAGGGCGGTAAAGGATTACCGGCACTGGCGCCCTTACCGGTGCCGGTAATCCCTTACCGCCCACCTCGTAATGAGGCCCAAGGCCCTCACTGCATTGACTGACACCACTCTCATTTGATATAGACTTGTACCCTCAATAAAGGGGAACACACCGTGCCCCTTCAGCAAAGGCTACATCCCTTGCTGCTGTGGCCAGCACCACTCTCATTCAATATAGGACTCTCTTCTCAAAGCAGAGTACAGGTACAGGCACCACTGTCAACTATTTGCATAATTCCCTCGCCAGAGGAAGGCTGGAATACTGAGGGCCTCATTACGACTTTGGAGGGCCCGGTATTTCCCCATTCAGGGAACCTGGTCCATCCCCATTCCCATTTGAGCCCCATAGCCCCATAGGGCTCAATGGGAATGGGCAGCATGCTAAGAACGGGCCCGTTAATGACGGGCCTGTTGTTAGCATGCTGGTCCCCTCACGGTACCCGCAAAGGACGTCTGGTCTGACCAGACGTCCAGAGCAGGTCTCGCGAGGGAACCTCGTAATGAGGCGGTACGGGGTTAACGGCGCCAGCACCTTTACCGGCACCGTTAACCCCTTACCGCCTCACTTCTAATGAGGTCCCAAGACTTTCCCTATATTACAGGACAGTCGGCTCAATCGACAGACCGCCACAGGTTCACCTGCATGGTGAAAGGCATTAGCTTACAGAAGATCCACCATCCATTCATCCATCCATCCATCCATCCATCCACCCATTTCTGAAGTTCTCACAAGACAAGCTTGGCTTTTTATGACACAATGCAGCACTACAAGGCCTGTAAACACTTCTGACTCAAGGGCTACTAAGAACATGGCGCTCTATTATTGAATCATCTTTGACTAACATCCCGAGTGCTGTCTGGACACGCCGGGGTTATCGGTAGAGACTTGCCCACTCCATGCTGCAACAGCTCCCCCCCCTTAGGGCTCTGGCTTTGCTATTTAGCAGAGCTTTATCCATGTCATAACAAGGCATAATGAGGGAATTTGTTACTTAAGATCTCGCCGTAATATCCCTTTCGCTCTCCCAGCCAATCTGCGCAGGCATGTTCAGGACTGCCCGGCTACATCGACATGAAAGGGCCTTTGACTTGGGCTGTGAGTACATTAACACCTGGCCCTGGAGAGACCATGAGTATACTCACCTCTGCTTGCTGTCTCTGGTGGGGAAAGTGTGCCCAACTAGGTATCAAGAGTGGCGAAGACACGTGGCCAGTAGTCACTAAGGAAATAGGGGGAACAAGGGTTCAGTATGCGCAGTTCCCATTTTTTGTAAACAAACGCTTCTACGGTGGAATTTCCAGCGATGGGACTGAGCTCTGCACAAAATATGATATGTTTATTTTTTAATGTCAAATGGCCGTTTAGGGACCTCAAACATTAAGGAACTTTTCTATGCTGTTTAATGCTTAAGAAATTCTTTTCAATGCAGTTCTGTGTTTATTATTTAGAATTTTATGTTTAATTCGCCAATTATTTTGCGGGGAATACCAGCATGCAACAATATGTGTTCAAGCATAAGTTTACCAGGGAATCGTGATCTTTAAAGAACACATACTTTTGAAATATTTGTATTGAGACACGCGTCAATAAGAAGACATAATGAGGAAATACAACGCTTCAAATCTACTTTCAACAAACAAGGGCCAAACATTAAAAAGTACATTTATCAATATTAAAAGTGTCAATGGTTTCTTTTAGTTCCGCCTTTGTTATGATATAAAACGCTTCATAATGACTTAACAATTATTACTTAAATATATGGTCAAACGTGACCCTTGCACTAGGGCAGGGGTCTGCAACCTTTGGCTCTTCAGATGTTTTGTACTACAACTCCCATCATCCCTAACTATCATAGTCAACGCCAAGGGATCATGGGAATTGTAGTCTAAAACCTCTGGAGAGACAAAGGTTTCACACTCCTGCCCTAGGTGTTAAGCACGGCGCTGTACGATCGACTGTTAAAATGTGCATATTACATTTTACTAAAAGCAGGAGTTGATACTAAATATTTGCTACAGTCGAACAGTAATAAAGTATTATAAAGTCGCAGAAAGTTGCAAAAACGTTATTAAGATAGATGAATAGTACATTTAAGTAACTATGTTTCCGGAGTTGTACAAAAAGAAATGAGTAGGGAAATGCGATTCTTCACAGGTAGTGAATTCCATGCCCGAATGGCAGCTACCGAGACCGCCTTGGCACAATTTTCTTTAACATTATAGTTTTAGTCAGATAAAATGTTAATACAAACAGATAGGATTACATAACTATTGTGTTCCATGCAGAGAAATCTGATTAACATAATGCATGGGTTGTTAACCTATGACGTTGTCCGTGAGCTTGAGGAACCACCAGCTACCTACCAGCCTGCTCTTTGGCTGCCAGTGGCATCGAATAGCAGCTCCCAACTGAGCCTGGAGACAAAGCCGGGCCCTACACTAAGGCCTGTGACCAAGGCTCCTGTCTCTCCCTGTCTAGCCCAGACTGCCAGTGACACTGTGATGCCTACTGACCCTGCTCTAAAGTCATCTGAACTCTGCATCCCCTGTATATGGTCTGAGGCCCAAGATATCTCCAGTCATCCAGATCGACGAGGTAGGACCCAAGCATCCCTCCCACCATGCTCGTGACCACCCCTGCAACACCTTCTGCTGGCTCACTCGCCCCTGATCACCCTGGGCACACACTAGCCCCATATACTCGACCAGCTCTCTTTGGCCCTTTCCCGAAACCTACCTACTTCCTACCCCCTCTCCTGATACCAGCTGCTTACCCTTTCTCCTGCTTCACCACCACCAACCTAGCCAAGTTTTAAGCTGTCACTAACCACCCTCCATGCTCAAGTTGTACCAGCCCGCAAATGGCAAATAACGCTGCTGGCTCCACTCCCCCCTGTCTCCTTTTGGCTATCTCACTAAAAATATCACCGCAGCACCCCCCTGCATCCGCTCTGCCCCCCACTTCAGCTGCGGGCCCCTTGCTCGCCCTATCAACAATAACAATCGCCACGAATTGCGTCATCTCACAACACTGACAGCACACCATAACTCTAAGCATAATACTTGCCATTACTACAATGCCAATGCTTACACTGTTTATATGACTCATCCTATGTTCAGTGCTACTGCTGATGTTGACCGCAATATGTTTATGCACTGCAATTCTGTTATTAACCAATGTACTGCTGCACACGCTGTCTCCCAACTTACCCCTCATGCCAACTGATCCTCAAAATTCCCTGCATTCGCCCCAACTCCTGTTCCTCCTGCTCATCCTTCTACTAAACTGGCCACCGCCACCCCGCCCCAGCATCACCGCCCCATGGCCAATACTTCACCCCACACTCCTCCCATGGATACCGGCCATGACCTGGATTGGCTCCCTAACCCCACACAGCAGCCATACTACCGCCTATAAACAGCCCACATCGTATACCAAACTCACCAAACCCAGACCCCATATTCCCATCGGCCCTCAATTTCATGAGCACCTGGTACCCTGCCTGGGCCCATCCCGACTATACAGACTATGCTCCAGGTTTCACAACCCCCACTCCCAGCCCGAGACCAAACTCCTAACCCCTTCTACCCCCCCTAAAAAGTACCAAGCACCTTGACTAGGCTCAGCCCATCTACACAGACTCCGCTCCAAGCTGCAGAGCCCCTGACCCCCAAGAAACCAAGCGCAACTGCCCTGAGAATCCCAAATCCCCCCTTACACCTATTCCCCCCACTGCAACTACCATCCTACCCATCACCCCCAACGCCCCTACACCTCCAACCCCCACCCCACTGAAATCCCTTGATTGCTCATTGGTCAATGCCCGCTCCATCTGCGCCCAAATCTCTGACATCCACGACCTCCTATTGGCCAAAAACTTGTAAATATTAGTTGTTTGAGAAACATGGCTACATAAAGCAGCAGGAGCCCTTCTATCTCTGGCTCTACCGGGTATATATCCTACGTGCTAACCGACAAGACGGCCAAGGAGGAGGAGTAGCAATCATCTCCAAATCCACCCTCCACATCAGAGCCTCCCCTCTCCAAAGTCTCCTAAACTACAAACTCCTATTGGCTAAGAAAGATTGAATCTTCCCCCCAAACTACCATAAATATACCACTCCTTTACTGCCAACCCTCCCACACTCGCGCTCCTTAGACCGACATCCCCCTACTCATCACTCCCTCCTCAAGCCCAATACAAAATGTATTCTCCTAGGAGATTTCAAATTAGGCTTCAAAGACCCCGCCGACCAAAAGGCCACCGCTCTCACAGCAACCCTTGAAGAGATGACCTTCACTCAATTGGTCCTCTCTCCCACCCATGAAAAAGGTAGAATCCTTGACTTGATACTTTCCTGCATTACACCCCTCCAAGTGATATCTATTGACCACATTCCCTGGTCAGATCACTCATTAATCTGCTTTACAATGACTTACACCACCAAAATCACACCCAATACTGGGCCACTGTCCCAGATCACCGAAAGACACACCCGCAAACTCACAGCCGAGCTACTAGCCCCTTCTATTCTTACCTCCTTCGACTCAGCACCAGGCAACACCACCCCCGAAGACATCCTAGCGGTGTACAACACCGCTCTGCTCACTGCACTTGACGAATATGCTCCCCTTAAAACTACCCACCACAAAAAAAGAAATCCCCAGAACTGGTACACTGACTAGCTACTCTCCGTAACCAAAAATGCTCCCTTGAACATCTTTGGAGAAAAAAATAACACGTCTATCAACAAATCTGCTCTCCATCGCACAGCAGGCACTTACAAAACAGCCATAATTGCCACCAAAGTCAATATCTATAACAATAGAATCACTGAAGCAAGCTCTAAGAGCTCTTCAAAATCCTTAGAGGGCTTGAAACCCCTGCTCCCCAACCACCAATTTCCCCAAAAATAAAGCTTGGTGTTCAATCATCCAGCCAGCCCTTGTACCCAAAATGCAGAATCTTAGGGATAAAGCCATCCTCAAAAAGTCCCTCCTACCTCCTGCACCGCTCGTCCCCTGGTCAAGCACCACCCCTACCACCAACAACTCTCCTGAGTTTCAATTCTCTGCCGTCACTCCATCTGAAGTCCTCACCACCATCCAGTACATGAAAGCCTCCAATTGCTCTGGAGACATATGCCCGGCTCACATCGTTAAAATGTGCACTAAACCCCTGGCTCCGACCATAGCCAGCTTCATTAACGCATCCTTCAAATCCAACTGAATTCCTAACTATGTCAAAGGAGCCTGGGTCACCCCATGTCTGAAGAAACCCTCCCTATACCCCACCATCCCCACAAACTACTGCCTGATTACTACAGTACCCTATCTTCTCAGAATTCTGGACCGCACTGCTTACTCGCAACTCCAAATTTACCTGGAAAAGCACAACCTACTAGGCTCCTGCCAATCTGGCTTCAGACCCAGACGCAGCACTGGATCCGCCCTTCTGTATGTAAAGATCCAGCTTGATCACATCAGAGACAACAGGGAGCTTGCCATCCTCCTACTGGATCTCTTCACATCTTTTGATTTAGTGGATCATGCAATCCTATGCCAACACCTCACCACAACCTTCAACCTTTCCCCAGAAGCTAACTTATGGATCAAATCCTTCCTATCTGGACGATCCACCAGGGTCTTTGTGGGAACTGAAGCAGCTGACCCGATCCCTGTCTCCCACGGCATCCCCCAAGGCTCCGGCCACTCCCCTACCTTGTACAATATGTACACCAAACCCCTCTTCGACCACCTGCATAGCCTTAACATACTGTGCACCAACTTCACTGACGACAGGCAGGTCCTTCTCAAAATCACCAGCAACCATGAGATTGACTCTACCAACATTAACTGTATCTTCAGCATCATCCAGTCATGTATGGCTACCCCCCATCTTTGCCTGAACGATGATAAAAATGAGCTCCTTATTGTGAGCTCTCCAAACTGCCTCAAACACCTCAGTCCTGCATTCACCTCCTTCTGCATCGACTGTAACATCATCCCAGTCTCCTCCCACGTCAAAACACTTGGCGTTTACCTCGACTCAGAACTATGCAGAAACATGTTAAAGCAATCACCTCCTTTGCTGGCTACTCACTAAACTTATCAACCTCTCCAGAGCATTTAACTGCCTCACACTAGCTAGGGCCATCAGAGGTAGTAAATTTGATTACTGCAACACCATCCTAGCTGGCACCTCAACCAAAAACATCAACAAACTCCAACTGTTACAAAACAATGCACTCAGAGCAGTCTGGGGCCTGAAATGCTCCGATCATATCTCGCAAATCAGACAAGAGGTTCACTGGCTCCCCATCAAAGCATGCATCGACTTTAAACTCCTTACCATCACCTACCGCTGCCTACACAACACAGCCCCCCCACCTCACCAACCACATCTCAAAGAAACACACCACTCTGAATCTCCCCTCCTCCTCCTCTTCGGCCCTGTTCACACCCAGGGTCGCCCGAAAGAGAGCTGGGGGCTCCAGCTTCACCACCATCACACCCGCCCTCTGGAATGCCCTCCCCCAGCATATTCAAGATGAACCCTCCTACTCGCTCTTTCAAAAGATAGTAAAAACAACACTGTTCAGCAAATATATATGACTCTTGCCAGAACTATAACATGCTTGTTGGAAGTGCCTACTTTACTTACTCTGTACCGTATTCTTAGCACCGGGATACCTCCGGTTCTGGGCGCTACTTATAAATGAAATAAATAAACAAATAAATATGAAGGTCAAGAATTAAAGTGATAAAATAACCTAGCAAAACATGCAATATGCCAACCATTTACATGGTCTTGAGCCTTGTAGGTAATGCAGTAAATCTTAAAGAAGGACATCATATTTTAGGGCTAACATTACAAAATGCATTTAAATACATGCATTGATTTTAGAACTAAAATGATGCTGATAATTCTGTTTCTAAATGGAAGGTCTGCAAATTAGACTCCCTTTGCATAATGCTCCATGCCAAAATTTGAGTCCACTCATGTACCTTTACTGCAACTATGTCCTGATATCTCCAGCAACTGCCCTGCCGTGGCAGCTGTGCAGGTGAAAATGTCACCTGGGCATTCCTAGCAGCTGCTGCAACACAAAGTTCCAACAGGCAGAGATAGCGTTTTAATTGTCTGCACCTCTGATTTAGAATATAACAATTGTGTAACCCAGTCATCCTTTTAGCATGTTAAACTGTAAATATAAGCCAGATCAGTGTATGACATAGTTGATATTGAGATCATGCAATTATACAGCCATTGGATGTCATATTAGTGACAGGTTGGTAAGGTGACTCAGTCCAGACAGGGCTTTTGAGTAGGAGTTCTCTGACTAAGGTGTCCCTACAACACTGATGTGTGACCTTGCCAAAGAAGCTTCTCTTTTAATTTCCCTGTGGAATGTTGTGACCTTGCTCGAGAGGTATCCTTGAAACCAGTGCATCAATGACAGTTCTGACATAACTAGGAATTCTCACACCAGGGTGCTGATCATTAGAGTATGTTTTAAAGTTGACGGACATGGGAAGGGGCTGGCATCAGAGTAGCTCAGAGGAGGGGTTCAGGCCAAGAGAAGGGATCCACCCTCTTGGATTTTGCTGGGTCTGCACACATGTTCTGCCCCAGCCCCACTTTCTGCAGACAGAGCATTCTGGGAATGATATCAGAATGCAAAGGAAACTTGTTGCAGAAGCCCTGAATGGAGCTCTTACAGAGGGATAGAAGGGCACCAATCAGCTGTAGCATTTTACCTATATAAGGTTGAGGGGCTCTCAGTTGATTCATCTTTGAACGTTACAATGAGAAGGATTCACCTGGAAATCTGTTGGGATTCCGAAAAAACCTCTGCTATAGAGGAGAAGACAGGAGTTTAAAGAAAATAGGAAATCTTCCTCCTTACACACCTTAAGGGCACATTTGGGGGGACACTGCTGTGCAGAGAGCCATCCCTGATGCATGTGTTCTGGAACAGGATCTTGCTCACTGGAGGTGAAGGACCCCTGTAGATGCCAGACAATCTTCCTGTAGTGGATGCCAATTGGACATTGTGAAGCGCATCACCGCCGCGACTTGACCTCTGGCTCGCTGCTGTGGAAGCACCTGACTCCCGAGCAACAATTCGAACCAACAGAAGCATCATCTAAACCTGACTCAAAATCCATCTCAAGCCACTGGATACCATTGACTAGCCCATCTCGATTGCCAGCTCAACCCAACAGATGCATCTTTAGACCGACTGCCAGCTTGACCTGTTGGAAACCATTGACTCGACCCGTCTTGAGTGCCGATTCATTCTACTGTGGGCCCTGTCTTGAAGCTGACTCGATGCAGGCTCGCCACTGGAGCAATTTGACTCAACCATCTCGACATTGGCTTGACTACAGAAAAGCGCCATGAAGTCCAGCTCGATACTGTCGAGCATCCAAGACATGCAATGCAGGTATTTGCCCCACCGGCCCACTTTAAAGGTCTCTAGTGACTAACAAGACCCCACTCTTTGCCTTTTCAAGACTCATTCAAGAACTCTTGAGATTTGCTGCATAAATCAATTGCCTGCATCCCTGTCTTCACATAAAATACACCTTTATTCTAAACTCTGCATTATCTGTGTTTCTTTTGCAGGGCTGGGATTTAATTAGTTGTGTGCATTGTTAATTTTTAGTAAAGTCCTATTTTTCTAGTACTTTGGTTGGACATTCTTTTATTTATTTTGGTTTCACTGCACTGTAATTTGTATTGCAACTGCATCAGCTCACACCCCTCCTGAAGAGTATAGCCTGCCATTGACCCACGTCACCTTCCACCTGTATGATTCAGATCACTGCTGGTTTAGTAGTAGTGTGGGCCTGAGTAGGCATTTTAGACACTACTAATCCATGTACTCCTGCAGAGCAGAAGTCATTTTGCCACAGATGTTTATTGTCTGTGGTTGTCATGAAACCATGGGGTGCTTTTTTCTCTCAGGAATCAGCTTGAGAACCCTTGGCGTAAAACGAAGCTAATCCAGTTTTAAGAGTGTAGATTTGGTTAATGAAAAATGAGACATGTAGCCGGTAACTCAGATAGAATAATATATAAAACATTACATCTAGGGTTGCCAGATGACTCCATGTCAGGAGGATCAACATGTTCCAGCATTGAGATATCACTTCTCTGTCTATTGCCTGCTGGGTGTTGTATTGTTGTTCCCTTCAATTGAGTAATACGGACTTCAAGGTAAAAACAAAGCCCAGAAGTGGAGTACACTGTCCCTCATGGCATTGAAATCTACAATCGAGTCACGTGGAAACCATAACATCTGGAGAGAACCAAAGGCAGAACACAACTTCAAAGGTCAGAGTGAGAATACAAGATTTGATTCTCTTATAAAGAGGTACCCGAAATGGTGAATTTTAAGAGAGTGCAGAGTCATCTAGTTCTGTAGGACTCAGAGACAGTCACATAGGCGTTGGTGACAAGGTATCATAGCCAAGATATCATTGGGTTTCATCTTGATGGTCAAGATATACAACCTTGTCACCAGGTCTTCCGGTTTATGGTCATGGCATCGATTTCCTTGCATATAAATGCATTTGCATCGAATGTTTTCCATCTAAAAAATAAATGTGCATCAAATGCATTTCTTTTTGGGGGGTGGGGCAAATCTCAGTTTTTTACCCTATAAAATCCTCCTGAACAAAAATTAACCCTTTAGCCCCCAAAAAACATGCATTCGATACACATTTTTTAGATGGAAAAAAATGGATGGAATGGCATTAGATGGAATGGCATATGGCATTAGATGCAATGACCAGATACCGGTGTTCCACTGACTTCATGTAGATGAATAGAAGATGGGAGCTGGAAGGTCTAGGAGGACTAGAAGCAAGGCAGCAGTGTTGATGTGCACACATTGCACTGCCCACCTAGGGAAGTGCAGCCGTTTCGCAGGCGGATAGAGGCTGGAGTTGGATGTTCAACATATGAGGTAGCTTTCAAAGATTGACGGCTATGTGGTATTTCTGCCTGGAAAACAAGAGGAAATTCACAGAAATAGATTTATTTTGCATAGGAGAAATTGGGAGTTTTGCAGAAAATGTGATGACGAAAGTTCGAAACTTGTGAGAAAAGTTTGAATTGATCCTGTCTAATTTCTCATAAGAGTGCACAGCAGCAGAGCATTGGCGAGGGTTCATACAATAATTGACAACATTAATAAGTTCACTTGATTTGTTTAATGGCAGTGAGGTTTGGTTTTGCGAACGAGCGGATTCAGCAGCAGTTAGGCGCTCTTAGTGACATGTAGATGAGTTCAGCAAAACCATCGGAGTCTTTGAATGGAGCACTTTTCTTCACAGTGCACAGGAAGGTATCACCCAATAACATCGACTGCAATCACTGCAAAACCCACTTCATCGAATTTATTTCAATGACTTTTAGCACATTTCAACGAAAATATAGATGAGGGCTGGGTTGGGGAATTAATAAAGGTGGGGGGTGTAAGAGGAGTTGCGGGGGTCTCCCCCCTGCATTTATTTTCAAAGAAATGTGTTAAAATTAGATGGAAAAAAAATCGATGTTATGGGCTGCACAGTGATTTTTTTTGATGTATTGACTTAGATCCCACAGGAAGACCAGGGGGCAGCAGTCCTGTTTGGAAGCCATGGTGAGACACCAGTTGTATCTATGGTAGCGTGTGTTTACCTACCTTACTTTAAAGACTGACAAAGGACTGGTTCCAAAGTGCAAACTGTTTTCAGGAAAGAAAGCCTTGTTTGAGGATTATTGAAATGACCTTAGAAGGGTATATTTATACAGCGCTATGATGCTTCCTAGCTACCCATGCGCTATGTAAATACATACGTGCATAAAGATAACAGCTGATACATAAGATGAAGGGAAACTGGAAATCGGACATGAGAAGGGAACCCTACATATCCAGACCAATCACCATCAGCCTCTGGACAAAAGTGGAATACATAACAATACCAATTAGCACCATGGGCGGGTGGGGAGTGCCAGCCAATAGGGGAGCTCGGAACGTGGGCCGAATCCTCTGGTATGAGCTCCCCACGGCTGTCCACCCCTCGCCCTATGCCTAGCCTGTTCCCTCCCACCTACCCCATACCGCCTTTAGCACCCACGAGTAACTAACTACACGCTGGTGCAAAGGGCGAGGTGAAAATTTAAAAAGAAAAAAGAAAAACGTACCTTCAGTCCATCCTGCCACGTGCGTCAGGAACAGGGGTCTGGAAGATGGACTCCTGGTCCCAACACGCATCGCAGGATGGAATAAAGGTACGTTTTTCCTTTTTTTTTTTACATTTTAACTTCGCCTTTGGCACCGGCGTGTAGAGTTACTTGCGGGTGCTAAAGGCGATATGCTCCTCGGTGGAGGGCTGACCCTGTCATTACGGCACCACCATCCACGTTAAAGGACCCTTGCTTCAGTCAGGCCATTACCGATGGGGTCGGCCTGCCGCCCCGGGGAATATCACCTCATTATATTTCTATCTGAGCTGGTAGGATGCTCACCAAGTTGGCAGTGGTCTAGACTGAGGGCCTCATTACAAGTACTCCGGTCCGGAGTTAACGCTGCCGGGAAAACCATACCGGCACCGTTTCCACGTCCGTCCAATCATGACCCGCGGCCCCAGAAATAGCACCTCCCCCAACCGCCACCGCGGAGTTAAGGGTCCCGTAAAGTCCACCTGCACGGAAACCCCTACATTACCGGCAATACGAAACACCGCGAGCATCACAACTAGCGCAGACACGGAAACACCGGCAGAAAAATGGCGTTAAAACCGTGATCACGGTGGTGATACCGACGCCACCGCAAACATGACGTTAAACAGTGCCTGCTGAACTGAATCAGGGCACAGTCACACCAAATCAGCACAGCTGGACACATCAGCACACTGGGAGCCTACAAAAGGGCCACACACAGCGCAACACAACACAGAACCATGCAGGCAGCAGCTCTAGTAGCACTTGGACTGGGCCTACTCAACCAACAGGCAGCACTGCACATGATGGCAGTAATGGTGCAGAGGAGGAGGCGGAGGCGGAGGAGGCGCAGGTGCCAACCAGCCAACCCTGCACCTATGGCAAACCCCATTGTCCAGCCGGCACAACCCCGCAGGCAGCCTGCAATACCACGCATCAGGGCCTCACCCTGGAACCTTACCCCAGGACAGATCCACACACTATACCGGCTGGACCGTCCAACAATCCTGTACATCACTGCCATGATTGAGGACAACATCAGCAGCCACATAGACACCCCCACCGCCATCCGCCCCCTCCTGAAGGTTGTGTCTTTGCTGCATTTCCTTGGCACTGGCACCTGTCAACACACGGTCGGTGAGCTGCACGGCATATCACAACCCTGTTTTTTTTAAATTCTGGTACAGGTACTGGATGCCCTGTTGCGCCATGTGTCGGAACACATATCCCTACCCCGTACCCTCCCCGAGGTCATTGCCACCAAGTTGGCCTTCCATGCCATAGCAGGCATGCCAAATTGCATAGGTGCAGTTGACTGCACCCACATTGAGCTGACAGTACCACGTGCAATTGAGATGGTGTTCCGCAATAGAAAACAGTATCACTCGTTGAATGTACAGATGGTGTGTGATGCCACGCTACTGATTACACACTGCTGCGCACGTTTCCCAGGCTCAACCCATGACTCAATGGTACTGCGGAATTCCACGTTGCCACGGTACATGGAACGCTATGCTGGACAAAACACATGGCTATTAGGTGAGTACAGCTGACAATGCTCCGACCCTGTTGAAGTGGTGTGTGTCTCTCCAGGCCAATGAGCAATGTTAGTGTGCCGCTGTGACCGCACATGCATCACCCCCCCTGCCATCAACCAAATAGACAGCGGATCCCAAACATCACAAAGGAAGACATGACAGGTCAATACACGTACACACCCTGCCACATGACACACACAGCCGATACTGTCACTGTCCCATACACCTTGTGCCACTGCAAACACCCACCCACAGATGGAACACTGCCCTCCCAATGCACATGATGCCTGTAAATGAGACGTCCTGCTTCATTACAGTGGAGTGACTCTGCCATGTGTGCACATCACTGCACTATGCCAAACTCACAATCAAATGTCACCCGCAGGGCAGAGTACGCATGCACGTAAATGTGTAGGTCAATATCCATTTGGCTACATCCACTGTGATGGCCAATAAACACTTCCAAGCACTGCATGGCACACACGCATGAATGAACAATGATACAAAATAGCACAGCATCAGATGAAGACATGATACAACAAACACTGACATGTCCCCCCATCTACATCCCATGTAGGTGATGCTGGATATGCACTCACGCCATGGATGATGACACCTGTACGGAGACCAAGGAACAGGCATGAAGAGGCGTACAATAGGGCACATGTCCGCACACGTGGAATGATTGAGAGGACATTCGGACTGCTGAAGGCCTGGTTCCACTGTTTGAGCAGATCTGGCGGATCACTGCTGTACAGCTCAGTGAAGACGGGAAAAATCACGCTCGTATGTGCCATGATGCAAAATCTCTGCCTGCGCAGGAACATCCCAATGCCCCCAGACGCAGAAGAAGAAGATGGGGATGGAGATAGGGATGGGGATGGGGATGGGATGGAGATGGAGATGGGGATGGGATGGCACCACCTCCCCCTGGGGGTCCACTTGATGGCCAAAGAGCACGAGATGAACTGATTCGCATTTACTTTTGAGACACAGCACATTCACAGCAATGCATGGACATGGTGATGACAATAAATGATTTGTTGTACTGCAAATGAAATGATAGATGTCCACACATGTATGTTTTTATTTCAAATGATGATATATTGATGAATTAACAACAGGGAAGGAGGTGCAATGGTTAGGGAAACTGTACACCCGTGCCCACCCACCACCCAGGCCCCAATGTTCAAACACCCAAAACAACCTCCCCCACCACCCAAACGTACCCACCCCTCACACCCTTCAAGTCCACATGTGTCCTGCAGTGCCCCACACACAAATCATCACTTCTGTGTGCGCTTCTGGGCCTGTGCATCCTTGCCCGAGAGCCCTGTTAGCCGACTCAAGCGCCTCCTTGGACTGGCAGTAGTGGAGCTGGATGGGGTGGTGGTATTGGATGGCACAGAATCAGGTATAGATGGCATACGTGCATTATTTGCCTGTTGCCCAATCAACATGGACTCTGTGATCCTGGAGGTGTTGTCATTACCCTCCCGCACATGGCGTGCCAGGGTGACAATAGTGCTGGCAAAGTGTCCAGGATCTTGATAGGCGACGCACTGACGTGCTGTAGCACTCCCTCTGCAGCCTAGATTCCTCAAGCTGCCTCTCCACCAGCTGGGTGAGGGTAGCCTGCTGCTCCTCCATCCGCTGCATGCGGGAATTAAGCTCTGCCATAGATGGGGTGGGTGACCTCATGGGACTTCGGAGTGATGTGGGACTAAACTCCAGATGATGGAAGGATCCCAGGTCATCAAATGTGGGCATCTCCCCCTGTGGCCCAGTATCAGAGTGCTCTGCTGGGGCACTGTTGTCACTACAGGCTGCCTCCTCTGCAGTGCAGCTGCCTTCTGTGTTGGTTTGGGTGGGCACGATGGGTTCCCGTGGCACCTGTGTTAACTCAGGCAGCGTGGAGACGCTGGGGATGTTAGAGGTGGTGGCCGGCACATTTGTTGCAGTTGGTATTGGGGGCAGAGATGCCGAACTGCTGGCAGCATCCTCTTGTGCAGGGGCGGTGGCTTGGACACGTGCCGGTGCAGATTGCCTGGCCTGTTGTGCAGTATCACTGTCACTTGATACGGCTGTGGGGACACAGAGGACATGTAATTAGTGTTGTGGTGGTGGCTGATGGGAGCATCACATGCATCATACAGGTTGATCATTCAATAGTGTTAGTTACATGCATCTGATTGTTGGGGGTATGCATTGTTGTGATATTGGTTGCCATACGGATCATGATGGGTCCTTTGGCCCAGTCATGCACTGCTTGGAGGGGTGGGGGTTGTTAATGGGTCCTTTGGCCCAGTCATGCACTGCTTGGGGGGGGGGTTGTTAATGGGTCCTTTGGCCCAGTCATGCACTGCTTGGGGATGGAGGGGGTTGTTAATGGGTCCTTTGGCCCAGTCATGCACTGCTTGGGGGGGTTTGTTAATGGGTCCTTTGGCCCAGTCATGCACTGCCTGGGGGGGTTGTTAATGGGTCCTTTGGCCCAGTCATGCACTGCTTTGGTGGGGGTGGGGGGGTTAATGGGTCCTTTAGCCCAGTCATGCCATCAACATATTCTCATGTGGCATTCATGTTTCACCACTTACCAGCATCTGCAGGTGGGCTCTCTCCTGCCTCAGCCTCCCCGATCCCATGGATGCCCTCAAGGTGGAGGACACTGCTGCAACGCTCCTCCCATGCTTGCAGCCTCAGTGGGGAAGGGGGTCCTCCACCTGTCCCACTGCTGCGTTGGCGGTGTGTGGAGATCAGGTTGCGAACCCTCAGCCTGAGGTCGTCCCACCGCTTGTGGCAGTCCTTGACGCTCCTCACAGTCACGCCACAGCAGTGCACTTGCGTGCTGCTTCCGCCCACACTTCCTTCCTCCGCTGCTGTGTGGCACGCCGTTGATCGGCACTGAACAGCATCTCTGCATGCTCCACTATATGCTCCACCAGAACAGTTAGCTCCGCCTCACTAAAGCGCTGTTTGCGCTGCCTCTGAGCTGGCATCCTGGCAGACATGCTGGTGGTCCCTTTTGCCTTCTCACAGTGTGGATTC
Organism: Ambystoma mexicanum; assembly: GCF_040938575.1. Taxonomy (NCBI): domain Eukaryota; kingdom Metazoa; phylum Chordata; class Amphibia; order Caudata; family Ambystomatidae; genus Ambystoma; species Ambystoma mexicanum. The sequence continues at coordinate 537,308,882 of NC_090929.1, forward strand.
TGCTTGTGCTGACTCTGGATGGCAATGGATTGTGCTTTATATGATGGCCGCCTCTCTGTTTCCTGTTTTGGCGATCATGGTATTTCTGGTTCCATGTCCGTGGCGACGGAGGCAGACACGGTTTTTTCGCTACTTGTGGCAGCGCTATGTCTATTTCCGTGGCTTTTTACATGATGGCGGTAACGTTTCGGCGTCCGTGTGGTGCGCGCGACCGACAGCACGTAATTGGACGTTCTTTTCACAACCTTGCGGACACGGAAACTTTGTTACCGCCGTCACAGAATCACGGCGGTCCAAACCTGACAGGTTGTAATGAGGCCCTGAGTGTAATTCCACCAAAAAGAGCAAACTGACGAGATCTTGCCCTAAAGATATACAAGAAATGTTAAACATTTGTAATAAATACTTAGCAAATAAAATAATCACGCATACAAATAGGCGCCAGGCTCATAAAGGGAGGTGTTTTGTGCACTTACCTGATGCAGACCATGCTGCACGCTTCAGGCCTCCCTGAGACCTGAAAGGGACTATTTTTTCACTCGGGCGTGGCCAGGGAAGGATGCATACCTAGTTGGGGAAGGATACATACCTGGGACTTCTTTGGAGGCTATTTAAGCCACGCCCAGACAGCAGCTCATGCTTCGCGTTGTTCTGCTTCCTGCAGCTTAACGCTCACCGTGTCTGCTCCTGCTCCTGGACTCCAGCCACGCCCGCCTCGAACCTGGAAGACCTGCAAGGAAGGAAGAGAAGAGAAAGGTGAAAACCAAGGACTATTTCAAACTTCTTACCTGCATCCGGAATCTTCTCCCCAGCATCCCTGAAGAAAGACTTCCATTTAAAAGCATCCCGTTGCTCGCTGCAGCGCCACGCTTCACTCACCTGTCCTCGAGACATCTCCCGGCTCCATCGCGGCTGTCAGCATCGGACGCCACATCTCTGCACCTAGGGGAGAGAGGAAGAAACAAAAGGTGAGCAGAAGGAACACAGAAGGAAAGCCTGATTAACAGCCATAATACTTACCGGCTTTTCTTCCACATTTCGGGTCGGCGCCGCCCCGTTGGCAGGTACCGTACCCCGGCCCCTATGGGGAAAGGACAAGAGACATTTCTGGGGAATGATAAGGACATTTAGACCGATCGTCCTCATCACTACTCACCTCGGCAGTTTAACCCCTCGACACATCGCCTTCATTCTGCACCTGAAATAAAGGACAGATCACAGGTTAGAAAGACAACATAAAGGGGGCCTCACTTGAACTCTGAACTTTCATACTTACGGCGCATCGCTCAGGAAAGTCAAGGGGATTTTGCCAGCGCCATTCTGAAAACCAGTGAAGTAACTGAACGAACGCGTGCCCCTGCACCAGAAGCAGGATGGAGAGTTCATCCTTCCAAACCATAAGGTGAGCTTAAACCGGGGTTTGGAGGAAGTTAGAGAGAAACGAAGGGGGAAAAGGGGGAGCTAGCACACTATTCTGCAGACTGTTAATCCCCTTTCTCATCTGCAGAAGGATATTCCTACGGGCCAGGCAAGCACGATTTGGAGGTCCTGTCCAATCGGTGTTCCGGGTCCTGCGCATCACGCTAGAAGAGGCCACAGCAATCCAGACTAGACCAGCGCCCCCGTGGGAACCAGGTGAGCGTTACATAACGTGCTTAATACCCAGAGGTTTCTAAGCGCAGACCCGGGGATCGCCTGTGTTGCTCTGCGTCGTCTTGCTTCCAAGAAGAGCGAGTTGCCCCTGAGCTATCCTCCCGAGCTAAACTATAGTTTCAAATTGTCAGAAAATCGACCTCTTTGTCAAGCCTATAGATATGCATGTGTTTGGGATATTTGTCATTCTCCAATGTTGCCATCCTGGAAAGACTACAATTTGCTATCTATATTATAAAGCCATAGCGTAAGGAAGGATTTTTATGATGTCTTCAACTGGTCGCACCGAGATATTCTTTTTAAAATGGACTCCCCGTTGTGGCAATCTGCGCGCTTCCTCACAGGGCCTCAAATGCGCTGCTCTGACCTGCATGACGCCCCAACCACATAGAACCTTAAGAAATGTATAATATTGCAAATGTTCAATGGATCCCCCAATCCAGGTTCAGGTGAATTCTCAATTAACCTGCCAAGGGTACAAATCACCCCAAATTTCACTTGGGGACCCGCAAAGCATGATTCCGTTCCTGGGAGAGCATTTAGGCCAACTAGTGATGCAACCAGTTGAACAAATTCTTCTGCACAACTAATTCAACATGTCTGATTACCTCCCTTTTAATGCATAGATAGGTCTTGTGCTGAGCAGTTGTTTTTTCAGGAATCACGCTGCCTCCGAGTTAACAAATGCCCAGCGTGCTCGTGGGTAAAGGCATGATGAACGGGTACTGGCACCTCTGCTTCTCAGCCTTCACTGCTTTATAGAGGTTTCCGGGTAGACGGTGGAAATAGCCCCTTCACTCTTTAATAAACATTCGTACACTCCTAATCCTTACACAAGTGTGCCTTCATCCACTTGTCTTATATCTGTCCCTTTCATTGATAGCGTGTTGAAAACAAGCAGTGACAAAGCCAACAGCGTTGGCGTCTGTAGGTATTCGATGGGCATTTGCCAGGCACTTCCATCATTTGCCCATGTAATCACACCATTTTCCAGGTCTTGCCATTTTATGGCCCGGTAGTTTTGCTATAGCAGTAGCTGGCAAATGACTATCCCATGCCTACACACAAGCCAAACCTGTTGGCTTTACCAATCCAATGCTAGTTTTATTTTGGGTGTTAACATCAAGTATGTCATGAGGTAGTGCCTCACAGAAAAGCATACGCAAAGAGCTCACCATTGCTCTTCACTGTACATTGGGCCTCATAAAAGGTTTGGCGGTATTCCGGTGGTAAATCTGTTAAAATACCACTAAATGGAATTACTGTTACAGCCACTTGGTCCCACAGGATTACCGCAGGATTACAAGTGGTGGTTGGTCAGTGTAAGTCCCCATTTTCGGAGTCCCTAGGACTCTATGGGGATTTGGCAGAATTACCACCAGCAGTAATGCCACTGATTTTGCAGATTTTTGGCAGTACATTGGCAGATTTCCCCCCAGCTTTTTGCTGGAGTAAAATCTTCTTCCTCACTGCCAAACATGTAATATGGGGGTTCGGTAATGCGGCAGTAACCACAGTACTTTCGCATTCCTGCCATTTTAACACATGCACGACACCTCTATCCTGCCGGCTACAGAACTTTCCTCGTCAGTTACCAACTCTCCAAGCCAGTTTGAGGAGTGATCTTCCATAAATATTATTGATTCTTACCTCAGCAGCCTAATCTCCAGCCATGCCACCTCGCCATCACACCAGAAATAAGGCCACATAGCCCTGGTTCCTTACGAAATTTGGCAAAAAGGGCTGGTAAGCTGATTTGGCCATCCTGAGTGCCATCTCCTCAACACTGCTCAAACAAAACGGTATCTTGGGACATATTGGCTGCGAGCTATTAATCCTTCCATTGGCCATAGTCACTGACCTCTTCCACACTCATGATCTAAGAAGTGCCATATCTCTACTTTCTTTTATTTCCGACATGCTGTCTACTTTTTGATTCCTCCTTACACATTCAGGCTGTAGTAGGCCCGGCTTGTAGTGCACCTTTGCCCATGAGCCCTCTGTGGTCAGTGAACCTCTTGCCATAGGATCTAACCAAAGGAAGACACCCCAGATCCGTGATGTTTGTGGCCCATTGATGCCCATTTTCCTGAGCCCAGTAGTTACACCAATATCTCATTATTGTCTAAGATCATGAAAGAGGAGAAAATGGCCACTAAGTTGGGTCTCAATAAGCTAGAAATGCACCCAGAACACTTAACGAGCACAGTTAGAAGAGAGGAAGAACATGTAGGGCACCCAGTCCATTTTAGGTGATTCAGTAAAGGGGCATTAGATCAAATGCATTGATACAGAGAAGTGGTAGGACTGTATGCAGGGTGCATGTACAGAATCTGTATGTCTGACACCAAAGAGCAGTTCAAGTTGTTTAGATTTATTTGTGGAATCATTTGTTTACGTTTATAATTTAAGAAATAATTTGATGGTTTCTTAGGTTCAAAAACTAAAAGGTGATGCAAGGAAGATGTTGCATTAATCATAACCACTTGCATTGTTCTGGGCAAACCATAATTTTGTTACCAGCCATTCCATTATATGATATGCTATGATAGGTTATTTATAACGCGCTTAATACCCAGAGGTTTCTAAACGTGGACCCGCTTATTGAAGAGGACCAGACCTATGCAAAGCTATTTTTGTCCTGCCACCAATGGGAACAGTACAGCCCAAGCTCTAGGCCATGTCCTCTCTGCAGGAGAACACAAGCAACCCCACACACGTTTCTGTTTGTTTGGGATTCATCATTGAGGATCATATTGGCTCCCTACACACAGCAAACAAGAGATGTTTGTCTTGTCGTAGCCACTTTTCCCTGAAAGCCCATCCATTCCCAGATAAAAGCAGATAGAGGTGTGCCATGCAAAGTGCTGATGTCAACTGAGTGTAATCCTAATCAATTTTTAGATTCGCTCAGGCCACCACAATCAGAAATAAATATATTAGAGGAAGTGGCTACTCTGCCCATGAGGTGTGATCCAAGTGGATCCAACTTTTATTAATATGTTTCATATTTCAGGAGTCACCTCTTCTCTGTGAACATTGTATGTGGAGAGATGTGCATTGGTGACCAGGGATATGCAGAAATTATGATGTAGAGCAGTGCATAGTGAAAGTGGCGAGCATTGTCGTGTTAGTCCTCCTCCACTGCCCAGCAGTAGATGCAGAAATCAGCAATGGGGAGGATGGATCTCAGATAATGTTTGTGATTATTCAGGGCACTTAACTGTGGCATGGCTGATTATGGCTTTCTTAAATGGACGTCTACAGTTATAAAGTGTCCTTTGGCAGGTTTTAGACTCTCCTAAGCTATAGCACAGTAACTAAGCCCTATAAGAACAGCAGTTGGCAAGGGGTTGAGCGAGGAGTTTACTTCCCAGTATCAGAATGCAAAACCATTGCCTTTACGGAACCGGCTGTGATGAGCCAAACCTTCTGCCATTAAGCCCCACATCGATGACCAGTGATGACATGTGCAACCAGTGACCCACACATTATACTGTACCTTCATGGCACCCCACCTCCGGCCTTTAAGTTTCACACCACCAACCAGTGATTAAATGCCATAAGACCACACTTTATACCACTTCCTGTCAGCTGGTCTAGAATGTGATCCCCCCACTAGCCTATCCCATCCACCAGAGTGCCTAAAGACCATGCATATAGCAATGGTGCTGAATATACATCCCAGAAATGTTACACAACATAACAGTTTCAGTCATTAGGTAACACCCAGTGCTTTATACTAAATTTCCAGGCACTAAATGACACCTTCCATCATAAAGTCACTCAGCAACTGCACACTGAATATTAGACCACAAAGGTCCACCGTTCCTTCCAATAAGCGTCACAAATCAGTTCTTTGCATCTTTCCGCCAGGCCCAATCACTCCTGCCAGCATGCATCACTGCTGGTCCCCACATAATATGCCACTGTGACTGGGTTGCACACTTCCTGCCACCAGGCCCCAAACCTCCTGCCACCAGGCTGCCTACCTTCAGCTACTACTAGTCCCCACGTGTCTTTAGCCGCCCCCCACCTCTAACCCAGGGGTCAAGTCCTAAAAATAAAAGTGGGGGGACTCATCAAGAAACGCAATGGGATGTGACATTGCCAGAAATTAACATATCAATGTGAAATATGCACATTTCATTAAATTGGCTTTGCATAACCACCCAAATTGCACAGGACGAATGGCATTTGCCTTCCATAAAATCAACACACACACAAAACCAAGAGAGGATATTTTCTTCTGATAGTGTTTTTGAAAACGTTAAAAGGTGTGTATGTTTTAAACTCCAACAACCAATACAAATGTTTTCCCTGGAACATGCAGTAGCGAAATCCGACATTTTACCTTTAGTGGTTTGCTATTTTTTATCAGGTAGTGCAGTGGTGAAATATCAGGCCTGCAAACCTGCCGACAGTTCGGCTTTAATTCATAAATTCAAGGAAGACTTTCAATGTTTCTCATTTTAGCTGGGGGTACTGAGTCCACCCTTTGAAAAAAGTGCGTGGACTCCGTCCACCCGCGTGTACCCTCGACTTTAGCCCTGCTCTAACCATTAGACACCGCCCTCATCCACTGCACCCCTTTCCAATCCCTACCCCTCACTTCCTACCAAAAGCCATGTAACTCATGGCACCAGACTCCAGATTTCAAACAGTTACTGTTCCGCACACCAAGTCCCACTGGCTGCACCTCGTGACACTAGTTTCCAGGACTCCTGACACGGCCCCATAACTTCAATCAATCCTAGGTCTTCTTACCTCCAACTTTGCAAACACATCTCCTGCTATTCGGCTTTACCTCGAGCCACTGCCATTATGCAACAATTCCAGCCAGTAGCCTACGCCTCCAACTCTCCCTTCTGGTAAAAGACCCAACATGGCATGCCAGTAAGTATTGCACGTCCAATAGTTACTTACACCAAGTACCACCGAGCACACTTCCTGAATGAGGTTCCATAGTTCATGGTGTAACCTCCCACTCCTCTAGTAAACAGTGCCAAGGCCTTGAAGCTCTGAATTGTCCCACACCTTTCCTACGCAGACCCCTCATATAACGCAAAGGTACACTCCTCTGTGCACCAAGGCACTACAGAAAGAACCGGTGTTAAAGGGAGCAGTGCAGAGAGGATATGCCTTTTCCGTAATCTAGCCTGGGTAACCTCAAGTCTCAGGGGTTCTGAAAGATTCTGATGCATAGAAAAGGAGCATAGGAGCTGATGGGGGGGCAGGAGGGAGTCCGGGGGGAACGACGGGATTTATTCCCCTCACTTAGCTGAGTGAGAGGATGTAGCAGGCTTTACATTCCCCCCTTTCATAAGGCTAGGGGCACTCATGGAGGCTTCTTTTCTATAGTGCTTTCCAAGAGTCACAGGTAAACAGTCAAAATCGGACCCTGAATAGGACTTGAAATGCAAGGCATCAGCAACCCTGCCAACCAGCATCCACTTATCTATATGAAGAAGTGGCTTTGTGGTTTTCGAAAAAGCTTGCAGTCTGAGCTGTCCACCAATGAATTTAAATTGTTGTGTTCAGAGTTACCAAGGTGATAATCGATTTCCAGTGGACCTGTGAGGAATTTGACCATCCACACACCGGAGTGTGTGCTCGTCTGGGCTTTTTTGATTTTTGAAATGAAAATGAATGATGGGAGTTCAGCCTCCGAAAAAAATGTGTGGGGCCATTCCGCACACATATTCCCTGCTCACCACACAACAAACGCATAGTCAAGTGTACTCCGGGAGGACACAACCTACAGGTGCCGTCCTCCCCTGTCATGTTCAGCTGGAATGTGACAGCCATGGGTACATCAGAGCATCTCAAGAAGGGGAAGGCGACACCTTCCTCCGGCTGTGGGCAGCCTAATTAACATATCAAAGGCTGCATGGATCTGCCTTCCTATTGGCTAAACTGCTGGTAGCAGCGCATACTAATAGGATTTATTTGGAACAGGCCTGCAACAGGCTTGCGCGCAGAATGGACAAGAGGAAGGCAGGATTAACACCTTTCGGATATACAATGTGTCAACTTGAAGCTAATTGCCACCTCTCTGTATGAAGGACAGTGAATGGCATGTCTGGGTCCACTATTTACTGTAGGCAACCCCTGCAGAGCGGACCCCTTTCAGAGGGAAGAAGTATGTGATTTGAGGAAGACAGAAGTCTGTTCTCACCACAAACTTCAAGGGAGACCTGTGCTTTGATCAAGAGTTACAGATGACTTTGTTAACCAGAGAGAGACACTTTGATCTACAACAGACTTGAAGATGGGTGTGACTTAGGAGTACATGTTGTCACCTATTACTGTTTCCTGTTGCAAAGCACTCTGTCCTGACCTCATGCATAACAGAAGATTGTTGGTAGGGACGCAGGATTGGTTCCTTAAGGTAGGCTTTAGCCTGCACCAATCACTGGGGCACATTTGTCTTTATAAGAGGGCTGAGCCTCTTAATTAGCAGATCATCTGACGACTTTGAAAGGAGTAAGAAGGAGGACTCATTTGGACCCTGGCTGAAGGTACAGTCTGCCTTACATCTACCGCCGGTGAAGGAAGGCCAGGATTTCCAAGAGGGAAGCAAGATCCCTCCCCTAAACATCTCTCAGGGAACAGGGGGAGATACCAGACTGAGAGGACTCGTTCAGCAGCTCCAGAACCGGTACCCAGCCAGCACACAGTGTGCCCTGCTAGGTTCTGCCAGCAAGCTTCTTAGGTGGGAAGTGGCGTAGAGTCTCTGAACAAAGGACATGGCCATTGCCTGCAAACAATCTCCTCAGCTTTGGGCCCTCCACCTTAAAGGACGACATGAGCCCTGTGAATAAACTAGGAGGAGTGCCACAACAAGCATCAACCAGCGTCCATCTTTTAAGGACATTTTCGAAGTAGTCCAGCCCTCCAACCGCGACCGGATGTGCCACTGACAGTTGTCATGCTGCAGTTACTAAGGCGGTTCGAGATGCCTTGACCAGCGTTCCCAATCTGCCAACCAACACAGAGGCAATGATTCTTAACCCTGAGCCACCGTGTAGGCAGGCCTGCAGCCATCTATCCAGCCTTGCTTTCCGAACTGCCTGCAGCTGTCTCCCGTCTGGAACTCTGTCGCAGGAGCTACAAAGCGTCCTGGAACCGACTTGGCACTGTCGAGCATCACGATCATCTCACGCACCAGGTACATTGTGGTTCTGTCCCCCTGGTCCTTCTCGAAAGGCCCCTAGTGACATTTACGACCCCTTGCTCCTTTGGTGCTGAAACCAAATAACCTTGAACAGATAAGAATTATTACTTTACCGACTACCTTCCTGTCAGTATCCAGAGTGCATCCATTTCCTTCGTGAAACTGTCTGTCCTCTGTGTTCCTTTACAGTGTGGGTTGTATTTTGTAGTGTGCTAGAACTGTCTGTTGTAATAATAATAAAGTAGATGTTTGTATACAACCTTGACTGAACAGTCCCTTTTATCATTGGGTAATAATTGTATTTTTGCTGTGTTGCAACTAACCAACGATCTACGACCTTCGAGAGATAAGCCTGCCGTTCCGTCCACGTTACCAGAAATTGGACAAGGAGGTTTATAATTTACTTGTGTTACAATCTGTTCGGATCCCTTCTGGTGTACTAGAAGCGTGGGGCTAATTGATGGTTTAGAAACCATCCCTGGACCACTGGTGACCCGGAAGTTGATTCGTCACAGGACCCCATTCTGGTAATCGTATGCAAGAATGGTGTTAATAGCCTTAATGTGATGGGTAGGGAGTAAGTGCTTCAGTGCTGTCTTGAGTATAGAATACCAGCAAACAACATGGATCGTAAAGCGGATTGCAAGACCTGAGCCCTGAACGCCCTCCACTGGTTGACTACAAAAGAACCCATTGACTTTAAGATACTCTGCTTGAAACACAAGCCTACCTGTGTGCGTGCCTTTCAACATCTGTCTCGACTCTGTACACCCTACAAGACACCTAAGGTCAGCTCCCCATACCTTGCTAGGCTCCGACCATTCAGAAGTAGCATGCCCTGAAGTTAGACCTCATCAGCGCAAGGCACCTCTCTTTTGAACTCATTACTGCTGTACCTGCTTTTCAAAACTGAAGAGTTGCATTTTAGACAAGCCTGGAGATTCTGTTGGTCAATGCAGAGTATGGTTTCAAATCTCCCCTCTCCCTCCTACCCGTCCATTCCGCCCCTCCTCAACATATTTTATTGAAGCTTGATACAAAGGTGTTATATAAAAACAAATGTTAAAAAATGTTAAAAATCCTATTTACAAACGTATTAATATTTTGAAAAAGGACATTTCTGTTGGAGTGTAACTGTATTTGTAAAAGCAGCAAATGTAATACCTTTCTAAATAAATATTAAAATAAGCCTCTTTAGGGGTCCTAAAGGCTGCAGAACTCGGTCCTATGGTAATTTGTGTTGGAATGGGGTGGGCTGTGTCAGAAGCAACATCCCCATGCATTCCCACATTCCTCAGAATTATGCAAAAGATGCAGTGGCTGCCCAATGACATGCCACTAAAATAAAATGCACAGACGATTAAAAAATACCTCTTCTGTGCAATGCAAACCTCCCTGTGCCTGTTGCGTACAGGCACAGGGGTGGAACCTGGTATTTTCCTCGCATTTAAAACTGCACCCATTTTGTAAATCTAGATACACTTTTGAAATGAGAGAAAACGCCCCTACCTCCAACGTGTTCAAACAACTGAAGATGGAGGAGAAACGAAGGGACACCTAAAAGCACACATGCAGGTGCCATGTGAGAATGTGCAGCATCGTTCTTTGATGCAAATGATAGAGATGCGCTAACCCATCCCTTTAGCTGTGTCAAAAAAGGTTTTGTGAAACGCACGCCCCCTTTTGGTCCCTGTGTGGGGGGAGGGCATCCACATGAAGGTTGCAGTAACCTTTGGAACCTGCAACCTTGCTTTATCACCCCAGAAAGGCAACCTTGGTTTTTTAAGCACCAGCCACGACAATCTTCGGCATTTATAAAACCATGCGCTGGATTCCTTTGGAAATTGTACTCCAGGAAGGTATTTTTGGCACAGGGTGCGCAGCTGGAGGAGCGCAGCAGCCCATCAGCGAACGAATAATGTGTTCAAATACTTTTGACAGAAACATGTATTGCCATGCAGGGACTAGCAGTGAGAGCCTAAACCTGTGCAGGTGTGTACGAGTGAAATGCCCCCTTTCTCATAACAAAAGGAAGCATTATCTGAAGCAGGGCGAACCGATGACTACATATATATATATATATATATATATTTTTTTTTTGATCCAGGTGCAAAATGTTCACATGAAAGGGAGAAGGATGTGGCGGGTAAAGGGGGCGGTACCTCTCCTCTGATGTACATACTCCGGAAGACGATCCTTATACTTTGAAATCTTGTCTGCTATTTATATTTAAAACATTCTAAAAAAAACAGCTTCTGAAATCACTCTGCGTTTCTGATGTTGCAGAAAAACGTACTTGCACCATTGGTGACCTCGCAAAAGCCTTCTACTCCTATAGTGAGCACACGCCTTGGGTTAACGTTTCTGTTTCAGACATGTGTGTAAAATATGAAAGGTCACAGGGCTGAATAAAGACTGCTTCGATTTTGCCGTTCATCCTTCTAACGTCGATAAAATGACTTCCACCAAATATGGCAATATAACAGCGTGCTAATTGCAGTCCTGCACGACTGCTGTAGGCGGCGCTATCTAAAAAATGTGATCCACTTATAAATCCATCTGAAAATAATATTCATTCATGGTGCCACAGTACAAAAAGAATTGGATGGAAGGAGTTTCTTCCAAATATGAATCAAAATCACCCCAGGAAAAGAGGCAGACAGTCATATGCCATTAGAACAGTGAGTGGGAGCGGATTTGAGAGCTTAAATATTTACATTCCTAGATGATGAATGATACTATAGATTTGCCCTTGTGTGACAGAATGCCACATGGTGAGGGCAGATAGCCTGAACGTTTTTGATTTTTAGACATACAATGAGGTGGGTGCTTCTGTTTCTGAAACAGAGCCCTGCTAACCAGGCCGCTCTATCATAATGTGCAATGCCACAAACATAGTGCACCCATGTACCTTTGCTGTAACCGTATCCTGACACCCCCAGAGACTGCCCTGCATGGCAGCAGCACAGGTTCAAAGTTCACATGTGCATTCCTCAACTCATTTGCAGGAATACAAAGTTCCAACAGGCAGAGGTGGCTCACTATAAGCACCTCTGATTCAAAATATAATAATTGTGTGACCCTAGTCAGCCTGGTGGCTCATTAATATCAAAATATAAGCCATGTCAGGTTATGCCATGGTGGCTACTGAGATAACACCATTATACAGCCACAAGCATTTGGATGCCATATTAGTATCGGCTTAGTGTGGTCACTGAGTCATGGCAGGGATCAGCTGTCTAGCCTGGGTGTATTCACAAAAACCAAGTAGGAACCTTGCAAGGAAGTGTCTCTTTTGATCCACCTGAGGAAGGCTGACACCTTCCTCAAGGAGATAGGTACCCCCTGCACACCAAGAGGTCCCCTGGAGCAGGTGCTTCAAAGACAGTCCTGACACGAGAAAGGCCCTCTCACAACAGGCTGCTTATTACTCAAGGCCTTTTGAAGGAGGTAGACAGGGAAGGGAGAGGCAGAGTTTGGGGGGTTAGAATAGCCCAGATGAGAGGTTTAGCCCAGCAAGGGGTTCCACCAGCGTGACATTTTCTTGTGGTCCCCAAAATTCCCGCCTTCTCCCCACTTCCTCCGCTGACCTGAGATTGCCTGTTGTCCCAAGCGTCTACAACCTGCAGTCCGTCACTTTACATCACCATATTATTGGAACCCATTATTGCTGTTATTCTGCTTGACACAGGGAGTATCCAGCATTGCAAGAGTGGGGTGGGCAAGCCACAAAAAAGTCCTACTACTTTTCCCCCCAAATGCAGCTCACGCAATTGCATGCAGTCTCATTCGCAACCCCAATCCACCCACCCCTACCTCAATCTGCGTTTCTGGTTACATTAGTGGGAGATGGCATCATAACACATAACAAAAAAAATAAAACTGCAGGGCCATTACAGATGCAGGAAACACATCGATTAGAGCTCTGCCCAGGCCCTCTGGGGCAAAATACATACAACCTCCTAATTTGCATATGGATTGCATCAACAAAAATGACTTCACAGAAAAGGACATCACAAGGAGCATCATCAGTCTTTGATACTTGGACGCACCATGGAAGCGACTTTAGAAAAAGTTGCCATGAGTAAGCCAAGTGGCAAATAACTTTGTGGTGCAAAATACCTAAATTGCACTGTTATTATATATGGAGCAAGTCTGTAGTCATAAGCTTGTTTAAAATAACAGCATGATATAATAACATAGGCTATGAAGTGAATGACAGAGCTGCAGATAAGGCACAGTGAGATCAAATGATTTGCTGAGGATCGCACAATTTGGTTAAATGGTGAAACTGGGATGTGGACAATTTAATCAACTTAGCACATCTGCCAAGGTTTAGTTGATATAGATATTTATTAAGGTTTGCTTTGCATTTCATGTGCTTAAATACTACTTTATTTATAGCAATGCCTTGGAAGCAAACCACATTACATAACAAACTAGTCTTTTATAGTAAACTAACTATACACTATATCCATTGTCATAGCAATATGTTGAACAATAAGAGAATGGTGTTAGTTGTATTCTCCCATCCTGCATGCAAAGTCACAATAGCACCATACAGATTAATGTGAGCCTAACAAAACAAAGACATAGCCATTATTTCATAAAGCTTGCAACATTATGGACCGCTCTCACTTCCGGTCACTCCCTCCCATTTCCATTTCTAAAGGGGTAAAAGTCCCTGCTAATAGTCCCCCCATCAGTGCCCAATGGCTCACATTGAAATGCTCTGTTAACATAGAGCAACGTGAGAGCCCCTCTGATGCCTGGAGCTCCTCGGGACATTGTCCTGGCAGTGGGACACCTCTCCTGTTCTGAAAAGGTAAGGTGTCCTCCTGCTGCCAGGACAATGAGCACGCTGAACAGGAATTGCTCAGCACACATTGTCCTGCTAGCGGGACACCTTTCCCGCTAGGCACCCTCATCGAGGTGCCAAATGGGAGAAGTCCGCACTGACAAATAACCCAGTCAGGCTCTCAAAGAGACTCTGGGGGGCAGCTTGGCCCCCCTCCTTGTTCCCCCGCTCGGTATACCACTGCCTTGACCCTAGTTCATCAATGAAAGCACTGAGACTCCCAGCTCGACGCAGCAAAGCCTGGCTTGATGCTGTAATTCTCCAGGACAAGAACATAGGGTATTTAAAGAGCCCCTGTCCCCCCAGACTTCCTAAAAGAACCTTAGACTTTTAAGCCCCTTTCTACCTTTTAATGACCTCTTCAAAAACTTGACATTTCTTTTGCTGAAATCTATGTCTGAACTTCCCAGTATTTCAAACGAGTGCCTTTTACTTCAAAGTGTGCTTTCTCTGTGTTGTCCCTTAAAGTGCTGGGCCAGTAGTGTTTTTATTAGCTGTGTGCATTATTCTCAGTTTTATTCAAGATCCTATTTTTTATTTAAAAAAACCTTTGTTGGACATGTTTATGTTGCATCTGCGCCAGCTCACACCACTACTGAAGAGTGTAGCCTGCCTGCGGCCCACCCTACGAAGGCGAAGGAACTATACATGTTGAGTGTGTATCTTTTTCAGCTTCATGATTGGGATCCCTGCTGGTTTATTGACAGCGTGGGGCTGATGAGGCACTTGTCTCAGTTAGGGTATGCAAGGGCGACAGGAGCCCCATGTTATCTACTTTGCAATTGCTTAATGTCAGTATCTAACTCATGGCCTAGATCTGCAAGTGACAAATTAGCATTCCCAATGGCCATTGGCCTGCAATGCAATATTCCTTTCAAAGCATTAAAGTCAGGGCAGATTGAGGTTTCTACATGGCCAACTAGAATAACAGAGGGATTATCAGAGTTTGGCATGTACAAAAACATTTATCCGTCGAGTTGCATCTAAACTGAGCAACATTCTGCCCAACCAGGTTTCTGGGTCCCAAATTACGCTTGGCCAATCAAATTACAAAGCAAGCAGATGATGACAGTCAACTTAACCATTTGAAATGTTTACCCTGAAAAAAAGGACATGGATCCCCAATATTAATAATCGAAGTGATCGAAACATGAAGGGTTTCCAACCTTCAAGCACAGCTGTGAATGGATCAGCAGATTGCTTTGTATGTGGTCATATGTGTGCGCTGTCCGATCCTTCATAATCTGCTCCCACCTAGGGCTCCACATACATGTTCTCACACTATGCATGTTATAGTTGACACGAGTGAATCTGTTGTCAGGAATAAAATGAGGCCAAAGCAGCACGGCCTTCATCAGAAATACAAAGGCAGCTCAACATTTGGGCCCGTTTCGTTTTATTTTATTGATATAGCTGATAAAATCAACTTTACAACATATTTCATTCATATTAAGATATGTTTAAAACTATAAAATACATAACAATACAAATTAGTTTTTTGTTGGTCCAAGTTCTGGCACACAAGGAGGTGAGAGTGCAGTTGCGGCCTCTCAGACAAAAGTAAGTGCTCTATTTTTATTTTAAATATATATATATATATATACATCTTTTCCATCGGGCAACAGGATGTAAGCAGGGCTTATACAGTAGGAATAAACCTGCAATCCTAGAAACCTAATTGGCTGCCCTCTCTGCCACAGGTACACATTGAATGTAGGGCCATGCTGCACTAGAGACAAAGCAACAGAGATCCATGCTGTAACAGTCTTCATGTATATCACTGTACTTGGGATTTGGATGTCACCTGACTCCTGACACCGCTGTGCCAGCACTACCTGCCTTTAAGCAGTGCTGGCCTGCAGAGACTCTTACCGCTCAGCAGAATGAGCTTGCTGTGTAACCGACTCCAGTGAATACCCCTACCTGAACCACACCCATACGGCATATGCCCAGTACCCCATTTCCCACTCCCCGCGCTAATATCTTTTTCCTGTAACCAGTACCTCATACATGCAAAAAAGGATGCACGCACAAGAACTTGAAATCTTTTGGTGGAAAGGAAGACCTCATGATTTCCAGTGAAGCTCCTTTTATGGCCGACATTAGCGCGTCAGGAGACAATACAAGGGCTTTTTGTCTGCTGAGGATCCGCTGCAGCCCTGCATTCCGACTTGTTTCAGCAGATCTGCAAGCTAAGGCAACTGATGCGTATTGCCCTATTTTGCTCTCAGCACATTTTTGGGATTTTTTTTTTTTATATATATCGTTTTTTCGTTGCCAGCTTGCTTGTTCCAGCATGCTGCATGTATCCCCATCTCACCCATGCCCTCCCCTGCACAAGAACACCTTATATGCATAGAGGATTACGCGTGCAGTGTGGTCTGCTCTCAGGTGTGGCATCATGAAGCAGGGTCGACTCCATAGGGCTGGGTTGCTCCAGCTCACAGCACATTACGTTGCGCAGTACTGCGCACAGTGTCGCGTGCCGCTATATACTGCCACTGCCAATACCCTAGCTAATGGAGAAAGTGGGCTTTTGATGAAGCAGGGAGCGAGGATTCAGCTTGTCAGTTCCGAAATTCATACCATGGTCCTTAAGTGTCAGGAGATATCTGAATACTGTGCCCCCGCCCCAGGAAAAAAAAGAAAACTAGCATCATTGCCCCAAGATTTTTGGGGGGTGGGATGGGTTAAGGTAAGTGTTGACAGCACCAGGGTAGAGCGGCAAAGAGACATCATCCATTAGGCAATCAGATCATTATTGGTATTAGGTGCCTAAATCCTATATCGTAGATTTCAGCTCAATTAGACTACAACTCCCAGAATTAATTTCATTCTTAAATGAAAGCCCAGAACTGAAAAGATGTCCTAGGCCATGGAATCATATCGTCACCTTACCAAAAGCTGATTTAGAACACAATTGGGCTCTTCCATGAAACCTGGATTTGAGAGAAAGACATACCAGCAACCTATTTTGAGGTGAAACACTGTGGTTTCTGGCACTGCGGCTGAGACGATAAGGGGGCAAAAAAAAGGAGATATGGTCTATAAGAAGAGAAGCAGAAAAGGAGATTAGGTGTTAGGGCGGACAACACCATGAAGAGATGATGGAGAAAAAGGAGGAAAAGTGCCGCATCAGCCTCTATGGGGAGATGAAGAGGAGAATAGGTGCTATGGCAACCCCAGGGGAATTAATGTAGAAAGAGGGAGAGGCCCCTTTTTCTGGAAAGAAGGCTACATTCCACAAAAAGTTAACTTGCATAGCAAAATGTAAATTGTGCCAAATTGGATTAAAGTAACAGACTGTAAAACGAACGACCGTAACTGGAACATGGTGGCTCAGTTACATGGGATTAGCTGGTAAACGCTATTATTGGCATGTTTCGAAATGGTTTGGGCTGACTTTCAAGCTTGATCATTTCAGGGAAACTGCAGCGAAGCCACTATTTACCCAAATTCGAGGGTGTCTCTCTGATAAGCAGTTCTTCTAGTGACATTTTGGGGAAGGTCCTGAAAAACGAGCACAAATGAAAAAACTGAAGGGACGTGCTTTTTTTTATATGCGCTCATTGCCTAATGCACAGGTCCCCTTTTTCTCAATGGTGATTTGCGCTTTTCAAGGGTTGGTGGGCTGGACAGTAGATACATTGGCCAGCACCCTCGCTCACTAACGTGAGCACAATTCACAGAGACGGATCCCTAAATGGTCTTGCATTGTGAAATGCGGTAAAAAAAAGATAGGCGGAGGGGGGCAATAGTTCAGATCCCAGCTTCACCACTTAAAAGAAAATTCATGAATGGTAATATTGATCATCACTCGCATTGCGCCTTCCCTTGCACCTCGTACAAACAGGGGCACGGGAAGGTCTTTGATTTTTGCGCATTTCAAAGCGCATCCCACTTATGGTTTCGTGATGCACATTGAAATGTGAAGAAATGCCCCCTTATTTGTGCAAAAGTGCAAAGGGGCTGAATGTGCACATGTGAATGGGGGTATACTTTTAGGGGCACAAGCGAGCAGATGCCCTAGCATCTCCCCTTTTGCACCCAAAAGAGTTTTGAGATTCTGCCACTTCAACTCCAGTCCCCCAACAGACCAACCACACTAGGATGTCAGGAAAACCACTGACTACAAATACGCCATATTAAATTCACTGCGTTCACATTTAGGGCCCGATTCAAAGAATTCTTTGCACAGTTCAAAGTTACTTTGCACTCCTGAAAAGTGATTTTGCACTGCTGACACAAACCCTGATTCATGGAGCTGCGCAAAGTGTATTTTTGCAGTACAAAGTCTGTGCAAAGAGCCCGATTCATGGAATTTTTGCACGGTTCAAAGTGACTTTGCACTGCTGAAAAGTGATTTTGCACTGCCGTCATAGACCCTGATTCATGAAACTGTGCAAAGTGTATTTTTTGCAGTGCAAAGTCATTTTTAGAAGTGCAAAGTCACTTTTCAGCAGTGCAAAGTCCCTTTGAACCGTGCACAAAATTCCATGAATCGGGCCCTTATTGTGTGTGCATAGCCAGAACATACTTGGCTCTTGATTACTGCACTTGGAGACCCTGGGGTAAACATGTCCTATTTTGCCTGTGTGCGAGAGAGAGAGCAAGAGAGAGAACGAGAAAAGGGGGAGAGATTTCTTGCAACATCTGCAACCTGAAAACAGCGGGCAATGTCCCTTTAAATCCAATAGCACCATCTGATGGTTACGCCATACGTTGGGGCGTTTACTCACCTGCTCATATTTCAACGAGTTCCGCAGAGAGCAGCTACTTACCTGCGAGCGTGGAGCACATAATGAACCATTATCAATTAAGCCACCTCCAGGGCAGGGCAAACATCTGGCGCTGCCTGTTTACAACCATTATCCTCCATGATTGCAGCTTGTTTCCTCATCCCGTCATAATCAGCGCTCGCTCTATTGTCTGTCATCAAGGTAGCGCTGGGATCCACGTCCAACGAGGCTCTATTTATATATGACTTTCTATGCTAGGATTTTATTGGTAATCATTTCATTGATCCATTAAAAACAAAGAGCTCCTTTGCAAATACCTTTCTGCCTTTCAGTTTGTTACTATCTACAGTTCTCTTGAAGACCATTTTCCCAAACTAGGTATTACGTGAAAGGATTTTTTCCCAACACATAAATGGCATCAACTTTTGAATATACATAGAAATAATTCCAAAGAGATTTACTTTTTTTGTTCATATTTTTGGAGCTGATATGGGATTAAAAAAATACTGAAGCGATCTCTACTCGGGATTGACAATATCCACAATATCTGTAAGTATGTATGTGATGTAGTGCAAACCTAGCGGGAGAGCAAGGGAGCACTGTGCAATGATAACAAAAGGTTAAATAAGTGAATAGTGTGGTGTGCTCAGCTGTAGAGTAGGCCAGATGATGGTCTCTCCTAGTTGGAAGCTAAGTATTTGTGATGTTCTTGAAGAGCAAAGTCCTTAGCTCTTAGCCGAAATGAAAGCGCATCGACGCTGTCGCAATTTTGTTCCAGTTGGCTGGGGCATAGCATGAACATGCCCGTTACCTCGTTTCTCCTTGTGGGCTAACTTGTTCTCAAGCCTGGAGGTGGTGTGTCTCCTGTATGTGCAAACGCTGTCAGAATTGGAGAGTTTTGCAGCGAGGAAGGCTGGCATGTGGGCGTTCATGGCCTTATATGTGTTCAATGCTCCTTGAACAGTATCCAGACTGAATGGACTGACAATGTATTCGTTTTAGGATTGGAGAGATATGGTTGTAGTAATTAAGCATGCTGCGTTGTACTGGACTGCCTTTGGCGGATGGCAAGGTGTGAGGGAGCGACCCCAACAAGCATAGCATTGCCCTTATCCAGGTGGAAAATTACAAGGGCCTGAATCGTGGTTCGGAAATCCAACTGAGGGAGAAAAGGTTCGATCTTCTGCAGGAGAGGTGGTTGGTATCAGGATGTTTGGGATTTTTTTGGTATATGTTCATGGAATGATAGATCACTGTTGATGAAGAACCCAAGCACTTTTGCTGATTGGGACAGTACAGGTGAGAACCCCTCTAGATGCATATGATTTAGCCAACCTTGGACATCATCATCTTTCAACCAGTGGCTTAGGAGGATGATTGGGTTGAGCTTCAGGTATGTGCTCGTCATCCAGGTTTGGATGGCTGTGCTACAGTCCCTTAGATGCGCGATATGTCCGTTGCACTATTAACTTTAATATCTAGCTGGGTATCATCCACATATTAGTGCACTAATATACCTGGTGGGTAAAAAGCAATCCCAGCAGCTCTATTTACAGATTGAAGATTGACAGTGAGAGAATGGAGCCCTGAGGGACTGCACATGATACTGGGTGGAAATCTGATCTGGAATTATCCAAGTGCATTGATTAGTGCTTATTAGATAAATAAGAGGTGAACCAGCTCAGAACTGCACTCGTGAATCACACTCTATCCAATAATAATTTGATCAGCTGGGTTTGAGCTAACCTGAGGAGCGCACCTGAAAGATCTAGCATGCATAGGAGGCAGGAGCCCCTTTTGTGCATAATCTAGAGGGAATCATCAATGACCTGTATAGTTGGGGTTTCTGTACGGCATTTGTGATGGAAACCAGAGGGGTGATCATGATGCAGACCATTTTGAGCAATCCTGACAATGAGCTAATTGGCTCCTTCCTGCGCAATGATTTTACCCGTGACCGGTGGTAGGCAGTCAGTAGTTTGAGGGACCAGCCAGTTCCGTTTTAGGTTTTTTGATTACCAATTGTATTTATCCTGAGCTAGAAAAGATGCCCCGTTGGAGGAAAGAATTCACAATGTTGAGTGGGGGTGAGAGCAGTGCCAGATATAGATTTTATGAATCTGGTGGGTCGGCTGTCATGCATGTAGGAAGTAGATTTTAGCAATGTGAGAATTTTGGTGAGGTCACCTGGTTTGAGGGACCTGATGGCTGGCCATGGTGTTGTTTCACGGGGGCAGTCGAGACTGGTGTGGCTAGAGTTTTTGTGGCTTTTATATGTCACCAAATTGTATTTGTCTTTTGAATTAAGAAGTTATTAATAGAGTTACATTTCTGTAAAATAAATTGTAGGCGAGAGACACGTGGTGATGTCTATCCTGAGGGGTGGAGGGCATATGTTCTGGCAATTGGCCATATCCGGGTCGTAACAGTATCTAGCATGACCAAACATGTATGTCTCTTACCTGAGGACACTGGCAAGGGAGACACCTAATAAGGTATGTTAATAGTGGGCGTGGATGGTGTTTAAGCAAGGTTGATGGGGTGCAAGAGATGGAGCTTGGTCCCATTACCAGGACCACTCACTATAACGGAAGAAGTAGCTAGGAAGAACAAGCCACTCACAAGCCCGGTAAGGAGTTTTAGAGTTGTTTCTCAAGACAGAGAAAAACCCTTGATGGTCTGGGGAGGGCTGGAGGTGGTGCCTGGCCATGTGATCAGAAGAACTCTGCACTAGAGGGGCTAGCCACTCACAAAACCTGGGAGGAGTTTTAAAGATTCCGCTCTTGGTGGACAAATTCTATAGATGGTTCTGGGTGGGATGCAGGGGGTGTAGGAGATGGAGCGTGGTCATGTGACCAGAGGCACTCGCTTCACAGGAGGAACTAGCCACTCACAAGACCTAGGAGTACTTTTAAAGTTTCTAATTAAGGTGTGAAAAATCCCTTGATGGTTCGGGGCTGGCTGAAGGAGTACAGGAGGAGCCTGGTAATGTGACCAGTGGCTCTCACTACACAGGAAGAACAAGCCACTAATACACCCTGGGCCCTGGGTGGAGTTCTGAAGTTGCCACTTAAGGTGGGAAAAGTCCCTTGATGGTTCGTGACGGGCTGGAAAGGGGTGCAGGAAGCGGAGCCTGGTGAAGTGACTAGTAACACTCCCTGTCACTAAGGTGGTGGTTTCACAGTGTTTCTTCTTAAACACTACTTTGGCATGTCTTGAAAATCCAGCTTGTCATAAACAGATGCTTAAGGAAAAATTAAGATTAATAGTTATTTTCCTTTGTTTTGAAAAAACTCTGTATTTTTTTTAATGAAACTTTTGTGCATCCTGTGAATGTATTCTTTCAACAAATGTTATTTTTTTTCCTTCTTTTTCTTTCTTTTTTATTGATGCAGTATGTCCAATTGCATCCAGCAGCAAAATAAATTATAAAAGCTGTAAAATTATTATTGATTTGTGTCTGAAACTTCCTCTGGTACATTCTCACATTTACAGTGTTTGTGTACTTTTTCTGACATAATAAAAATAACCCAGGCCTATTTAAGTCATATAATAGGCCTCCCCAAAAATGTTACATGACAGAACAACCCCCTACTGTTGATCTAGTAACACTCCCTGTACAGGAGAAACTAGCCTCTCAATAGTAGTATTGTGATGTATAGTGTGGAGACATCACAAGCATGCACTAGAGACAGTTAAGCATATCAATTATTTGTATGAAGTGTTAGGATGTCTAGCCTATTTCCAACCATCTCCATTTAAACTCTTGCCTTTCTACTTTTGAAAGGGTTTTCATTAAACTTTGACCTGAGACACCCCTTCTTTTTTGTGAGCTATCCATTGGGGCACTGCTATGTGAGATTGGGACATTTCCCACCAGGTCCTGGCCCCTAGACGGACGGTCAGGATGCCGTAGAGCAGTGGCGTCCAGCTCCAGGCCCGAGGGCCGCAAACCTGACAGGTGTTCAGAATATCGCTCAGTAATACTCATAAGAAAAACATTGCATACATTTAGAAACATTGTATGCAAATTTATCTCGTGAATAGTAATGTGGGGTATTCTGAAAATCTGACATGTTTCCGGCCCTCGAATCCTGGATTTGGACACCTATAGCATAGAGCCAATCCTATGTGAGGCTTCACATGTTCCGGACACTGCGCCAGCCCCATTAGCCTTCCAGGAGTTTTAGCAACAGAGTCTTGCTCAGAAACCTCATACTTTCCCTCCAAACCTGTCAGCCATTGAAACTGAGCAGCTCAGCTCTTGAAGCTTCTCAAGCTGAGTGATTGCTTGAGATACCATAAAATAAATGTTATATCGAAATGTCATTAGGTATTTCAGGGTTCTTTTTACTCAGTATGTCAGGGTACAAAATTAAGATCCGATGAGCAGGAACTAAAACCAGTTGCTGGGTGTTGGGCATCACCCAGTAGGCAGGAGCTACTGCTGGGGAACGAGGAGCGAGTTCCCAACAGAGCGCGATTTTAACTTCCACATGAGATGCACGCTTTAGCTTGTTCGCCATTATGTATGATTCACTAGGCTTAAATGTGTCCTACGTCTCCTGTATTAACTTTCTTAAATACTCAGTTAATGCCACGTGTGCATGTTTGTAAGGGACCAATTGCCTGGGGAGTCAAAAGTAGCTCCTGGTAGCTGTTGCTTTCAAGCTCACCAGGCTCTCCTAGACCAGAAGCAGGAGCTAAATAGCTCCCAGCTCCCCTCAATTTCGAACCCTGTATGTAATTTGATGAGTTGTGTGCTCTGTAAAAAAAACAACTATGTCCGAAGAAGAATTTGAGTGTGCAAAAAACTCTGCTCAAATATAATTTAGGAAGACGATTTCATCAAACTAATTTCAAATGTGTGAGTCTCCTAAAAAATACTAACATCTTGCAATTCTCATCCCTATCAGGCCTGCCATCATCAATATCTGAACAAACATTTTAAAATATTTAATAAGGAACTAATTAAACGCAATATTAGTAATTTCTGGGGATCATTTTATAACTCCTGGATCATTCAAATGGAGTGTAAAAGCAAAGTGTTTGCTCTTTACTCTTCGTTTTAATAATTAGGGGATGTTCACGCAATTTCAAGGCCCAATGTTTCCGTGCTGCTCTGCTGCCCCTGCTTCACGTTGCACTATGGTTTTCTGCAAGCATGTATTTCCATGCTGGTGGAAAACCTAAGCATTCCTATGGGCTCCGCCTGACTTTTGCACTTGCTCAAAGCAGGCTAATTCCATAGAAATCCATTGTAAATGTGCCTGAAAAACATTATTTACAAGTGCCATTTACATTTATTCCAAATTGGATCCGAAAAGTGAAGCGTACATGCTGTTTTACTCTTTCCATTTCCACTCCATTTTGGGAATGACAAACATTGCACAGGTCAGGACATGCAATTTAGGTGTCATGTAAATTGACCCCAATGTGTGCACATGTGCTGGCAAGGCATATCACAAAAGTCAGGAGCAAGACAGGTGGTGAGAAATGAGCACTTCATCCCTTGTATTGTTTTGAATGTAACACAAGGCTGTGCAGGGGTTTGTGTTCATAGACATGTTGCACTATATGCTTTTATATGTAAAGCTTTTGCCATTTACAGCCACACACCTCCCCATAGTCAGACTTCACTTTTATCAATTGAACTGCAAAGGGGTGAACGGTCTAGTCCATTTAAACAGAAGCACAGAGGACGGATGGGAAAATAGGGACCTCAACCTGCTGCACTGGTCAATATCCATAGCAGAAAAAGCAAGACGAATGTTAGCAAATACAGAGGTGATGCCTACAATGACAACACAGGGAAAGAAAGTAAGGCAGAAAGACACAGAGCAAAGGTAGCACAGAGGGAATGAAGGAAAGTCAGAAAAATAGAAGATGAAAGCAAAAGGGGAATGAAAAAGAGAGGATGAAAGACTGTGAAAAGGGCAAATTCATAAGAGTGAGTGAAACAAACCTACACGAGGCCAACGGTTGTGACTTATGCCTTGAAAAGCTTTTCTGTGTTCGCAAACACAGTCAGATGTGGGTATGCCCGGGAAAGGGCAGGTGGAATGGAGGCGGGGGATAAAGTAGGAGAATGAGTCACGTTGTCAGATCACGCTTGTTGTCATCAAATGCCAGGTATTGCCATTATCATACGTCAAGATTTTCTTAGGATTTGCCAGGCGTTGCTATAATATGGCAAGGGATTCAAACCAGGTGCCAGTCATTCACAAGCTAGGGCCTGCTCGCATGTGTCTTTACCCCCACCATACGCTCATATGTCTTTTTACTGCCATCAAATGTCCATATACACGCACACATTGCTTGCACGTTACTGATTACACATACCTAGATACTCACAATAAGGGCCTGATTCACAGAAGCCTTTTATAATGGCAAAACTCCATTGGAAAACGCTCTGTGAATAAGGGCCTATATCTCATTCTTACCATTACATGCCCAGGTACTCTCTCCATTTGCTAAGTATTGCCATAATATGCACAGGTACTCCCAATTTTGCCAGGTTTTGCCGTATGTCCAGGTTGTAACACTATTTGCCAGCTATTGCCATTTTATGCCTGGGTACTCACACTATTCCTCTGGCATTAGCAGAATATGCACTTACACCATGTGCCAGTTATTCTCATTGTTATGCCCAGATACTCCCATTATTTTCCACATATTGTATTCATATTGCCCAGGTATTCACACCATATGTGTGGTTTTACCGCCATATGCTAAGGTACTGCGATTTCCATCATTTGCACACGTACTCAAGCTCACATCATACCTAATTCTTGCCAATGTATGTCCGTGAAATCTCTTAATTTGCAATGCATTGCAATAATATGCCCAGGTACTCTCATATGTTGCCAGTTTGCGTATATGACATATGACTAACACCATTCGCCAGTTATTGCTATCATAGTCTCATGTCCTTCCGCTGTTTGCCTCTTTTTGGCATTATATTGCCCAAACACCCATGTCATATGTTAAGTTTTGCCATCATATGCACATGTACTCAGTTCATCGGTCAGACATTTCCATAATTTGCCCATATACTCATACCATAGGCCTGGTATTACCATGATATGCCTTGTTGACTGATGGAAAGGAGGGAACCATACCTTCCCTCTCCTGTGCATCCCAGGTGCTCTCAGTCAGCCCCTTTGCATTGAAGTAGGCAGGTGAGCATGTGCACAGCCGGAATATTGCAATCATTTCTTGCACGCAGGCGCTCTACGGATGCTGGGTATGGTGGTGAATGGTGGCATCCCTGGTGTCTAGCAGGCAACCCAGATTCATGCCCCTAATCTAAAGGCAGTGCGGCCTGGGAAATGAGAGGAGCCAGGGGAGATCATGGATGCTGTGCTCCTCTCCCACTCATAGCGTTTGTGGGCGCCCATACCGTAGGCAGGTGATGGGAGCGTGGTGTGCAGAGAGCAGGAACCCAGTGCCTTGACCCTGCCTCCCGTTTCATCTGGGTGGGTCATCTTTCTCCTACTGTTGAGTGTCTGAAGAATTGAAGCAGCATCTGAAAGGTCCACTTTGATTTGCCAGGCCTCTGAAAGCCTGGATCATCCGAGCACAATATGCAACATGCTCTTTGATTGGTAGATATCCAAAGGATATGCAGGTCACCACAACTCGGATTGCACAGGATTGCACAGGCCTTTGGAGTCAGCAAGGGACCATGCTAGCTGTCAGAAAGTACAGAGGCACTAGGCCAACACACTGAAGTTTGCATGGGGTCTTGTTGACGGCTTCTATTTAGGTAATTTTGTGTCTTTACATGATTCTTGTGAGGGCAACCTCACCTTCCAACAATCATGGAAAGTGAGGACATACTACCAGTCTCACTCTCCATAAGAACCAATGCTAAAGACGTGGGGGGAGAAAGAGAAGATCTATTGACCTGATTCTTTGTGGTGGAATTTTACAAAAACACATAATAGACTTCAGTATCATTTATTGTGCCTCGTAGATTAAGACAATTCCAATCATTAGATATTGTAAAACTTGTCAAATAATATGCTTGTTAAGCCCAGCTGGACTAGTCCGTCATTTATCTCACTCTAGAGGGACATCTCCTGAGCAGATAGCATTCTCTAATAATGGTCTTTCTGAATGCTCAAATGAGAGAGCGCAAGTCGCAAGTTATCATTAAAGTTTATAACAGGCCGGTGCCTCTCAGAAGTTGGTAGGACTGGCTTAGGGTCATCCGCATCGACCAGCATTGATCCCAGTCCTACTCGACTCCTAGAAGAATCACCTTATCAGTCACAGTTTCGGCGTAGAAATCTTTAAAAGTCTTCAGGGTCATCCGAACAGCCAGTTTGAAGTGAAAATCGCTGTACACCACTGCAATGCTAAATGTCCTCTGGTGGAAAAGTAGCTGCTGGCCTCAGTGTTTGCCCTCTCTGTTTTAATATCATCACCACAGCACTGAGTTGGATAAAATACCTGTAATTACAGCAGTTTGAGTCGCTAAGCGATAATGTGCTATGCAAACAACCAGTTACTATTACTCAAACGTCCTGTATTTTCTCCACAGTATTCCCCGGTCCTGAAGAAGCTGTATTGTCAGATTGCCAAGACATGCCCTATTCAGATAAAGGTGTCCACGCCACCGCCACCCGGCACCGTGATACGGGCCATGCCAGTCTACAAGAAGGCCGAGCATGTGACCGAGGTGGTGAAGCGCTGCCCCAACCACGAGCTTGGACGAGACTTCAACGATGGTGAGAATAGTCTTGTGTTTCGTATAGTGGAATTGGAAGCTGGCCGGGTGATATCAAAACGCCCACAGCAGAATGAGGAGCATATAAGCAGATGTGTCCGCATACATTGCACAAATGGACCAGGCAAATCATGGCCATAGGCGCAGTACCATGGGAACAGGGTTATATAGCGCAACAGGAACACAACCGGGTAGTGTCACACTGGCATACAAAGCACAAGCGAGGTCCAGCAAAGCAATGGCATGGCTCCATGCCTAGCACAGAAGTACCTAATTAATGAATGTTCTTGCTGTGTTAAAAGCAGAATAGGATCAGGTGGTCCATATCACAGCTGCAAACAGAGTGCACACCATGGGCATATTACCAACCCAGACTTATACAATGAAAAGACTGGAAGACATCTAATCAGAGCACTAGTGGAAACTCAAACAAGTCATGAATTTGAACAACCAAGAAGGAATATTCGAGGAAGTGCCTTCATTGCCTATCACATTTACTTCTTCATGGACCGTGTATGAATCTTTGTTGAACTCGCATCCGACTGAGATTGCAGCTTTGACTCAATATTACAAGTCAGCCGGTCTGGAAACAATGGTGGTGGTAAATCCGCCACCACTGTTGTTTCCGGACCGGCTGATTGTGAGTCCTGCAGGCGGGAGGTGTCACTCCCGCCAGGTCTGACCTGGCGGGAGTCACACCACCCGCCTGTAGGCAGACATGGAAACACTGGGCTCTGTCATAGACGGAACCGGTGTTTCCATGGTCCCCATCCCCATGAACTCCATGGGAATGGGGATTTACAGAATTCCGCCTCCAGAATTACCGGGTCACCGGGGTTGTAATTCCCCGGTGATTCCAGCAATCACGTAGGCGGTATGGTACTACGGGTCTGGCGGCAGCCTGCCGGTTTTTCCCCTAAAAGCAGAGGGCCCCCGTGATACAGGGGAATTTCACAAATGTGCATTTCTGTTTTTACTTGCAGACACACTTTCATTGGTGAGAATTGGGCATGGGCTCTGTGTTGAAGGCTGAGCTTCCTGAGAGTTTTAGGATGTTCTCTTAATGTATTGCAAGTGCAAGATAAAAGTGGATGCCAGAATTTTATATAAAGCACTATATAGGGCCCCTTTGCTTAGCATTATAAACCTGAAAGGGCAAATAGAATTATTTGTATTTTGCGGGTGAACTGAAATGGTAACACATATGGATAGGAGACCTAAAGGTCTGCTTCCTAGCAGCATGTACCATGCTCAGGCTTCATGCAACTAATCTGACTGTCACATTCCCAAGGGCGCTATTGAGAAGAAAGCCTCTCTGCCATGAAATTTCCTCTCCGAAAAGGACAGTCATTTTATATTTTAAAGGATTAACATTCAATCTATTTAGTGTCTGTGGCACTATAGTCAGAAAGGTTTTAATTGGAAACGTGTCACTTTTATTTCAAGAAATGCTTTTAAGTCTTACATTAGTGAATCTTTCAACTGGCTATTAGCTGTGGTTCACAATAGTGCCCAAACATGGTAAAAGTGAAGTAGGCCTTTTGGGAGGAGTTTCCGCAGGGCAGTTTCTAGATAACAGAGGGCCCAGGGTGAACCAAAACACACACTGCAACTCCTCCCCAACATTATAATATTTCTATACAAACACATGCTAGTCTTATTAGAGAATGAACAGCCAGCTCTACGCCTAGCACGCATGGCTCACAAACGGGGATCTCCAGTATGAGGCACTATGTACAACACCACATATTATTATTATTATTATTATTATTATTATTATTATTATTATATTATTATCTTGCAATTAAAGTACTTAAAAGTAATACGTTGACACAGCAAAGTGTATGACATTGCAACACATAATTCAAGTTCATTATCTCATGTGTACCTTCATTGCCTAACGCACAATCTCCTAGACTACCCTGCTGCAAACACATGTACTGCTGCTGCATAATCTAGTGTTGCAATCATTTTGCCCTAAATTGAATGTATAGCAAGAGACATTAGCTTCTCTTCAGCCATTAAATATCATAATTATATATTAGACTTTACTGAAACCTCACTTAACAATTATCACCTGCACCTATACCCAAACATTTGGGAAAAAACGAATGTTTTGTTGTATGGTGACTACTTTGCAGAAAGGAACACATTTTCACTATCCAAAAATCATAATCGTTAACTTTGTCAAAATCTATTATCCCATGAGTGAGGCTTGTATTGAAAAGCACACACTATAACCTGATTCGTTTCGGGGAACTCATCATTTTGGTAGCTAAGGCACAGTGAGGTTAAATGATTTACCTAGGATCACAGGCTTTGTTTTAGGTGGTGAAGCCGAGATTTGAACCCACTCTGCAATTAGGCACTTGACCACATATCTTCCTAGCTGTAACTTTTACAGACATGTGTTATTGGGAGCCTAAACAAATCTTCTCAGAGTTTTACAGCTGTTCTATTAAGACTGAAATTCACGCAGTGAAAGAACATGTCACATGCTTGTGGTTATTGATTTACACAGCAGGGACCTTGTTATGCACTCCTTCCATTTTAATCACACAATATTTTCACTTCTTTAGGCACATCCCACTACAATAGTGGCATCCCTGTATTTCACACTTACATTGGCTTCAGAGATGCGGGCAGCAAGAGCCCTGCAGTGCCCATGGTGCCCATGGTGATAACAACGGGACAGCATGGATTGCATACCCTCTCTTGGTTCTTTCTGGGTGCAGGAGGATTAGGGTGCACCCCCCCCTTCTCCCCCTTTTGTGTGATATGTTTTACCACACAAAGATTCATAGAGGCACTCTCTTTCCAGAACAAAGTAGCGTCTGCGACTCAGCGTGAAGCAACATACAGCAGTATGTTATGTTGTGTTGCTGTTAGTGCAAGTGCCAGAAAAAGCTAAAACTAAAAAGTGAGTGTTGACCACATTTCACCCATTTCACCATTTTAAGGCAGCAGTCTGCAACCTTGGGCTCTTCTGATGTTCTGGACTGCAACTCGCATCAGCCTTGGCGAGCATAGCCAACGGTAAAGGATCATGAGAGTTTTAGACCAAAACATCTCAAGTGTCAAGTTGCAGACACCTGATCTAAGGGGTTAACATATACACTGGTAAACCCCATAATAGATAAAGCCACAGTCATTTTGATTTTTCACAAACGTATTTTCAGCAAGCAATGTCTGAATACAAAATTGGAGACCGGCAACCGTTGTGCAAACACGTGTAGAGAAAACTGTCAGCGATCAAATATATTTTTCACAGGGAGGAGGGGAAGAAAACAGAACTCGAATGGAAGAAATTGCCTAATTTTATGTGCAAAAACCAGATCAGGATAGAAGCATAATCAATCTCATGTCGTCCCATGGCAGGTCTGAGTAGCTCACGGTTCTCTGCTTGTGTGTTGCATTATGGCACTTGCAGTTCTGGATTTGAAATGGGTAAAGCCAACCTGCATCTACTGGCATGCCAACATAAAAACAAATCTGGGTATACTTTTCATACTTAAAATGATGCAACTTGGGACCTCAGACTTGCAGGATTTGGCCATGGATGGGGTTCCCCATGTGGTTATGGTCCGCACACGTGCCTGCCTGCTCATAACTCACAGCCACTCCACAGGCTTCCTTTGTTTTCTCTTAATCCGGAATTGGCTCTGCACGGGGGACGAACTGCAGTGGTCAATTTGAACATTCACACCGGGGTCACTGAAAGATTCCTTTAAACATATTGTGCAGGCCATCTTTCTAGGGTCTCACAATAGGTCCTAAAACTCTGAAACCGGATGTTTTGGATTACTGCAGCCATGATCACTCACCATTGACTATGCTAAATAGGGCAGTTGGGATTTGTAGTCCTGGAGAGTCAAAAGTTGAAAACCCCTGGTTGATGAGAGGTTGGAATTGTGCCAGTCATACCAACCACAGAGTAGTCAGTTTTGAGATTAAGAATAGTGACCATGTAAAATTATCCCTTGTTGACCACTTTTCTTACATGGTATGCAAAGTAAAATGGGAACTCCAATGAGAGTTACCCCAAACTCTCATTGGCCGATCAGTTAGGTCATTGGGTTAAGCACATGCCAACAATGTCTGGGTATAAACTATTGGTTATAGATTTGAATCCTGGTCGTCGCTCAAACCCAGCATTTAATCCTTCTAAGGTTGATAACATGAATACCAGTGAGTTGGATAGTAAGAGCATCTATTGTTTAAGTGGCCACAGAAAATTCCATTTGTGGAGTGAGCTATATGTTAACTAAACCATGTACATAAGTAAACTGTGAGTGAACCACTTTTTAAATACACAGAATGGCATCCCACGGCCTTTCAGGGGGGCTATCATTAATATGATCTCTCATGTTTGCAGGCCAGTCTGCGCCGGCGAGTCATCTAATCCGCGTGGAGGGAAACAACTTGTCGCAGTACGTGGATGACCCGGTGACCGGCAGGCAGAGCGTCATGGTGCCGTATGAACCTCCGCAGGTAGGTCGCCGCTTGCAAAGTATGCTTCAACACAACATTGACCAAAATGAAAATGCATGCTGTGGCCACTCGATGGGGATCCACATCTGAATTTAATTATATATTTTCCTGTGTATTAAAGATACTGGGACTTAGCTTTCCCTCACACTCCTACAACACAATCGCTGCCTCATAGTGCCTCCTATCTAACACTACAGAGATCTACACCTTTCCTTGACACCCCCTGCATTCTGTATAGCACCATCCCCTGGACACAAAGGGACTTCATAATGCCAGCTATAGCCCAGTCACTCAACAAACACACTCCAGGACACACTGGGCCTCATTCCGAGTAGGGCGGTGAGGGATACCGGGCACCGAAAGGATACCGGTGCCGGTAATCCCTTACCGCCTTACTACGAGGTCCCATAGCAGGTCCCTCCTTTAACGCCTGGTCTGACCAGGCATTATGGACGGGACCCGTTAAGGGACTTCAGAGCTAATAACGGTACCGCAAATTGCAGTACCGTTTTTAGCTACTTCCCCATTCCCATTGAGCCCTATGGGGGCTGAAATGGAAATGGGGAATGTTTTTTTTCAATGGGGACTTACTGGTTCCTCCAAGGTCGGAATGGTCCGGTAAGTCCCCATTGAACCAACCCGGAGGCGGCACCGGTATGGGAGGCAGCCATGGAGCTAATTGCTTCATGGCTACCACCATACTTTGGAATGAGGCCCATTGGGTTCTCCTCAAGCTGCTGCCTGCTCTTTCTATGGCCTATCGGGCACACACGCTGAAGCCTCAGCCTCCTTCCTGGAAGAGGTGATAGGTGACAAAATGAGCTAACAGCCTGAAGAAGATGTTAGCATTTCTTGATGGAAACCACAACTTGTATTCTTTTGTTGGATTTTGGCTAAAAATTGAGTACAAACTATTGGTGTTCATAGTGTTAGATGGAAAAAGTGGAGCAATAGACGTCCACTTTAGCTGTGCCATCGGTCCCTCCTGTTGTATGTTTCTGTCCTTATGTACAGCCTGCTATATGTATTTTAGTGGCTCGTTGGCGCAGCGTTTAGGAGCGTGCACGCTGACATCCTGATCTGCTGAGTCCTGCTGGAGGAAAAGCCAAGACTTCAGTTTATAGTGAAAAGCAGCAAGAGAAGAACAGGGTGGCAGAACACAAGGCAAAGAGTTCCGTCCCACAGTGGCCACAGCTGGAAAAGACATGACAATGACTTAGTGGGCACACCCCTTCAAACCTCTGGTGGGGGTCGAAAACACTTTATGGGGCATCTTGACATCTCTAGCTTGTCCTCGCGGTTTGTCCATTGCCAAGACCTGCTCTCTACCTTTTCAGATTAAAAATAATTCTTATGTTTTTCTGTCCTCCGCAACATAATAATGTCTCCTTTTCTTCTTTGAAATGCACAATTTAACTTACCGTCTGCCATCCTTTAGACTTCGAATCAACCAATACATACCCTACTGAGTCAAAAGGAATGCCAACATAGGTTGCCAGCCTCACATCTGGTTTAGTAAGTTTCCCTTCCCCAAAAAGCTCCTGCCATGCCTACTCTCTTTCTTTCAATTTGGAGTCCCAGAGTCCACCATCACCCGAATCATTTTTCCAATAACTTCTCCCCAACACTCTGGAGCAGTTCCTTTCTCTGCATCTTAAAATTAGATATTTGCTCTGTATCCAAATCCTCACCACCAGACTCTAGTGTGGCTTGCATCCTTTGCACTGTTTGCAGCCCCTCCTAAGTGGCCTACTGTGTGCAATTAGTCGTATGTCCAAAATATTCTCAGGAGTGATGCCTGTTATTGTCGTCAGGGTGCTTCTGCTGTCCTCTTCCTCCCTTGCTCTGGACCTTAGGCCACATACTTTCTATGTAGCTTGTTTAGTTTCACATTTTTCCACTAGGTTTCTCAACACCAGTGGAAGATGGGAGTGTTTTAGGTTTAATTTAACTGTGTCTTTACAATGGAACCACTTTGTTTACAGTAAGTGGGTTGACGTGTTGAAACTTAGCAGTCCTAGACTTTAACATAAAGGCGTTTA
This sequence comes from Ambystoma mexicanum, assembly GCF_040938575.1. Taxonomy (NCBI): domain Eukaryota; kingdom Metazoa; phylum Chordata; class Amphibia; order Caudata; family Ambystomatidae; genus Ambystoma; species Ambystoma mexicanum. The sequence goes on from NC_090929.1 coordinate 537,342,576, forward strand.
CTCCGCTCTCAGTACGTATGCATTATAAATTAGCAGACGGGAGACGGGTTGGAAGGAGGAATGCCCAAGGTGAGGTAGGGTCCACAACAGTGTAACTGTCTTTTGTTTGCTAGGCTACCTGACTTAGTGTAGGGAAGTAGGTTCTGCTGCCACTGTGGTCTTTAAAGTCCCAGAGGTTTGGGCATCAGTCTTGTGTATGAAGGACAGATCAGTGTTTATTTATTTTAATTTTTGATAACGCGCCAAATCGCCAGCAGGCCTCACAGCGCACACAAAAACAATACAAGACAGGGACAATCAGTAAAAACAGAACAAATCAGAGACAAGAAGAAGGCCGCAAGCTAGTCAGGGGACTAGGGTGGGTTAAAGAGATGAAAATGTAGTGGTAGTAAAGAGAGGTGACATGTAGTGGAAATCATGATATCAAGCAGGGCCCGGATAAGAAGGCGCTTACAGCTTTTTGGGACTGAGGAGGGCATCAGCTCACTGTGATTTAATGTTGCCCTGTACATGTGCTGGAGGCCTGAGTCAAGCGAAGAGCGTGGATGTGAGGAAGTTGCAGCCAGAGACAGCGCAAGGTTCACGGGTAAGTCTGCCTCTGCCATTGTGGCAGCCCCATATGCTGTCAATAATCAGCACACTTTGGTGCTTATGAGAGAACGGCTCATATTGTTTATTATAGGGGTCCCCTGATTAATCAAGGCAGATTGGTAGTAGCACAGACATATTATAATTATTCCTTTCACTCGCAGTTAAGTATTTAATGCTGTTCCTGCAAATACTCACACTAGCCTGCTACTTTCGGGGTTCTGGTTACCCTAAAACTCATAGCTACCTGTTTCTGTGTAGTTCCTGCATGTACCTAGCACTTGCTTGTCTGTCGGTATCCAATTTCTGGTATGGTCTCCAGCATTTTCTCCTTTCTTGACCCTTTGTACTTACCTGGTCTGAATGTAACAAGGCTTTGAAGATCAGTCCCTCCCTCTTCTCCTTTACACTTTAGGTGCCATGAAGTCACCTGTTTAACAGTGTGGCACCTTATACATCCACACTGAATAAATAAATACATTCTGATAGCTGCTGGTCATTTATTGACACGACCAGGTGGCCGCCAGATCATCAGCGCAACACCAGTTCATCAGCGCAACACCAGATCATCAGCGCAACACCAGGTCATCAGCACAACACCTTGCAATTCTGGAGTTCTCATTTAACAAGTTAAGGTTTCTGGAGCATGCAGTCTAAGCTTCTTACATTTCAACCAATTGAACTGAAGCAGCACATGCTAATATTCTGCAAAGGGGAACTCAATATCTGGGAAAGTGAAGTCCCATCAACAAGGAGCCATCTGGTCACCCTCACTTCCACTGGCTGCACAAAAGGTTACTTGAATGAAGTGCTGAATACAGCAAAGGCCACTGGAGTATCGCCTAAATTGTGCTAGACCAAAAGGGCGGGATTTGGAGCTGATTGACAGTTGATGTATTGTAAAAATGGAAAAGGAACACACATCATCCAAATAAATGATAAGCCGCAGAGGTGGGTCTTGGCAGCGTGAACTCAATATAACAGTATGTCACGCTATGGTAGTCCCGCCCCCGACAACCCCGTTTGATATCCAACAAACACCCAAACAGATCAGGGCACACATACCCCCACAGGTCTGCCGGCGAGGGGGAAACGATGATTGGCATCCGATACGTTTACAGCAACAACGTTCCCTTTATGCACGCTGGCCATTGCCTTGGCGGCTTGCTGCCGGATTCTTGCAGCACCGGCGCCGCGTGGTACTCGCCACGCAATGCTCCGCGTGACAAGAACACATGTTCAGAATGACAAAACAAGGAACACCCGTCGCGCACGAAGGAGCTACAGTCATGTGGTTTAAGGAGCACGGTCACGTGATGGGAACTGCGGTCACGTAATTGGATCACGGGATCAATTCCTGCACTCAAAAGGAACGCGCTAACTGGCATCCAACGCTTCACAGCTGACTCCTTTTGTCCTGTTTGGCGTTTTCTACGGATTATCCTGTTTTTTCGTTCCCTCGACCACGGACCGTATTAGGAATACTTCTTTGATCTCCTCTGGTACTTTTGCTTGGACTTTGTGATTTTTAGACTCGACCTCGGCTATTCTCCCTGGAACTGCTTTTTGGATTACCCTTTTGTTCTAACAAGGATTGCTACCCTACGACCTTGGATTGCTCATCGGATTGTTTTGGATTACCTTGTTTGTCCTAATTGCTGGCCCTGTGTCTTCTGCATCAGGTGCTATCATCTCATGGAGTGCCATCCTGGTTACCAACTGTCGCCAACCTTCGCCGGCTACCGCAGAACCCACCCATCTCCCTTTGGGTCTCCTGACATCTATACTGGGTAAGCCCTTTCATAGGTATATTCCTTACTCTGACTAAGATTGGGTTCATTGTTTCACCTGTTTGCTTTACAGTGGTCTGGGGGTCCATCCGGTGTTCCTGCTTCTGGCTGACGGCACTCTTCACCTGTGGCTTCAAGGACTGCACGAGCAGTAGATTATTGTTGCTCGTTTGGTACTTGGGGACGGAGGTTTCATCGTCTACACGACCATCAAGTCCTGACAGACTGTGAAGCCTATTTTTGATCGTCTGGACGATGGAACCCACTACCGGGGACCCCGTGGCCGCTCTATTGCAAGCTGTCGCATCAGTCAGAACATAAATGGCGGCAGCCACCACTGCAATACATCATCGCTTAGATTCCCTACAGAGCACCCGCCACCCATAACCGGCTGATTCTGAATTCGGAGATTCAATTTCTCCAAACCCGGGTCCTCCTATACCTCCCACACCACCGACACCTGTAGTACTTCCTACCCCATTTCCACTAGCAGCACCTGAGAAGTATCAGGGCGACCCCAGGAAATATTGCACGTTTATCAGTCAATGCAAGCTCCATTTTCTTTGTCGACCCCAGGTGTTCCATGACTCAACAACCAAAGCTGTCTTTTTGCTCTCCCACCTGACAGGAATAGCCGCTACCTGGGCTAATCCCTTCCTGGAGAACGATCACCCGGTTCTCTATGATTTCGATCTCCTGGTGAATGAAATGGCTAAAGGGTTTGACACCAGGTATAAGGCCCAGTCCCGGGATCTGGAGTTATTGGATCTGACCCAAGGTAGACAAACCCTGATAGAATACATCACGCGTTTCAACCAGTTATCCGCAGAGACATCTTGGCCAGAAAACAAGAAAGCCGTGGTTTTCTATAGGGGTCTGTGTAACGCTATGAAAGATGCTCTCTCAGTAGTCGCTTCGCTCCCGGCTGCATACTCTGAGTTGGTAGATCTAACACTTCAGGTAGACGCTCGAAGATCTGAACGCCGGGCAGAGATAGGACCTTTGGTCAATCAGTCTCTTTCCTCCCCAAACAGCGCAGGTGAGCCATGCAAATAGGAGGGTTACGAAGCCCCATCACCCAAACCGAGAGAGAACGTAGAAGAACTGACAATGCATGCTTCTATTGTGGCCTCAATGGTCACTATGTCAAAGAATGCCCTCGACGTCCAAAGAACAGGAACTCAGGTTTTCAGAAAGCTCTTCCTTGAGTACGGCGACAAGACGAGCTTGGTTCACAACCCCGTGAAGGTCCCTACCTTTGGCCCTGTAAGACCAGTCATTGTCCCGGCTGTGCTTCATCCTACTAGGGATTGCTCACATTCAGTCCACATTGTTATAGATTCAGTGGCTACAGGTTGTTTCATAGATATCACTTTGGCTAAATCCATAAATCTCCCATTGGTAACCAAATCACACCCTGAACCAGTCCAGGCTGTCGATGGTTCCTCACTCATTTCCGGTCCGATCAAACAACAGACCGCCCCAATGGACGTGGTCATCCAGGGTAATCACAAGGAATCACTAACCTTTGACCTCATTTCAACTCCACAGTTCGGAATAATCTTGGGCATTCCCTGGTTGAGGAGACACAATCCTCTCATCGATTGGGGTATAGGACAGGTCTCTTTTGAATCAGAGACCTGTCAACATTTTTGTTTGTTGGAAGAAAAGGTTGTCACCAACCCCGCAAGAGCACTTGGAGGGTTGAATTTAGTATCTATGGGGGAGGATGGTCCTTCCGAGACAGCACATACCGTGGGAGCCACTTTGACCGGAGTACCCTCAGTTTACCATGATTTTCACGATGTATTTGATAAAACCTCTGCTGAGGTTTTGCCCTCCTGGTCCCAGGGGCATTGATTCCTAAGGGCCGTATCTATTCTCTGTCACCAGCTGAGGAAATAGCGCTGAAAGAATACATCCATCACGCACTGCATTAGGCCATATTAGGCCCTCCTCTTCACCCGTGGCCAGCCCCATATTTTTCGTTCCAAAGAAGGAGGGAGATCTGCGTCCCTGTGTGGACTACAGGCGCTTAAATGCAGTCACCATAAAAAAAACGTTATCCCATCCCACTCATCTCGACATTACTAGACAAACTGTCCAATGCTTCTATCTATACCAAACTGGATCTCCGGGGGGACGTACGATCTGATTCGTATGCGCCCTGGCGATGAATGGAAAACGGCTTTTTGCTCTCGTCAGGGATTGTTCGAATACACAGTAATAATGCCTTTCGGCTTGTGTAACGCCCCGGCTACCTTCCAACGTTTTGTAAAAGACATATTTAGTGACATCATGGATGTATATGTCGTGGTATATCTAGATGATATATTGGTGTTCTCTCATACACTTGACGAACACATCATTCACGTCAGGGAAGTACTCACATGACTCAAGGAGAATGCCTTATACGCAAAAGCCGAGAAATGTACATTCCATACTAAAGAGGTCGAATTCCTGGGGTTTCACATCTCGCCTGGGGGATTGAAAATGAACCAAACCAAAGTTCAAGCTATCACTGATTGGCTTGTCATTGTTATGCTCAAGCAATTGCAGTCCTTTCTAGGATTTGCGAATTTTTACCGGTGATTCATCGCTAACTTTTCTTCCATTGTGGCACCATTAACAGCCTTAACCAGCCCTCTGGTATCTTTCAATTGGTCTATAGAACATCAAGTGGCTTTTGACCCCCTTAAAACCTCATTCACCATGGCCCTGGTCTTGCAACATCCGGATCCAAAGCTTCCCTTTATCGTGGAGGCGGATGCATCCTCGTTTGCACTGGGCGCGGACCTGTCCCAGCATTGTCCGTCCTCCGGTCTACTGCATCCAGTGGCATACCATTCTAGGAAATTCACACAGACCGAAGTACACTACACAGTCACCGAAAAGGAGCTTCTTGCCATTAAGGTCGCCTTTCAAGTCTGGCGGCACCATCTTCTAGAGGCTAAACACCAGACTATTGTTTACACAGATCACAAGAACTTGCAGGATCTGACATCATTGAAATGCGTCAATAGTAGCCAGGTCCGCTGGCACCTTTTTTTTGCTGCTTATGACTTCATTGTCAAAACATAGGCCAGGGGCGATTCATGGTAAGGCAAATGCCTTGTCCCGTTCGCCTGGGGGGGTTCCTCTTCCATCTTACCCTGATACACTATTGGGCCAGGGACATGTATTATGCACCTGCACTCCATCACAACCTATGCTAACAGCCATTCGCCAATGGGTAATACATCACCCCCAGGCCCTGACTGAATCGGACCCGGTTTTTCAGGAGGGGCTGCCTTTTGTTCAAGGGAAATTGCTTTTGCCCACCAGTGATACCAGTAACCAAGCTCTAGATTTACTGAAACACTGGTGCTGGTGCTGGTGGCCATCAATGCGACGAGACGTAGAAGCCTATGTGAACACGTGCTCAGTATGTGCACAATGTAAGACACGGAGGGGTCACACATTGGGATTATTACAGCCACTACCCATTCCTCCGAAGCCCTGGCATACGGTCTCGATGGACCTCATCACTGATTTACCTCGTGTACAAGGTTATGAAACAATATGGGTCGTAGTAGACTCATACACCAAAATGGCCCGTTTCATACCCTGTAAAGGCATTCCCTCCGCCCCTTCCTTGGCCCGGATGTTCTTTCAATCCATGTTCTGCCTGTTCGGCTTGCCCTATGTCATTGTGTCGGACCGTGGTTCACAATTCACATCTCGTTTTTGGGTGGCTCTTACCAAACTCCTAGGTATTGATGCCCGCTTCTCCTCTGCCTATCATCCCGAGAGTGATGGTCAGACTGAGAGGGTAAATCAGGAATTGGGACAATACTTATGCTGTCTAACACTTCAATTCCAATACACCTGGCTTAACTCACTCCATCTTGCGGAGTTTGCGTATAACAATGTCCTTCATTCCTCCACGGGTTTTTCTCAGTTTTTTTCTCTCTATGGTCAGCACCCACGCACTCTACCCTTTCCTGATTTTGTCCTCACCGGTAACCCTGCTGCTAACGATTGTGCCAGGACCTTACTTCAGTTCATGCCCAGACCCTTCTCCATCTCCAGGAAGCCCAAGCCTCCATGAGGACTGCCGCTAACAGAAAAAGGATGGACGCGCCTAGTTATAAGGCGGCAACCGGGTCTGGCTATCTACACCCCACTTACACATACCAGGGTGCCGCAAATTGTTGCCTCGTTTCATTGGCCCGTATCAGGTCTCTAAGGTCTTGAATCCTGTGACTTATCGTCTCAGTGTTCCCGCCAACTGGAGGTTGCATCCGGTTTTTCATACTTCCCTGCTCAAGCCCTGCCCTGACCTGACTCGCATTATCTCTCCTACTGCTCCTATCCCGGTAGCCTCTCATGATGAGTATGAGGTAAGTGCCATTCTGGGTTCCCGTCTCCATAGGGGTCGCTTACAATACCTTGTGGACTGGCTAGGTTACGGTCCGGAAGAAGGTTCTTGGGTGCTCTCTTCCGATGTTCATGCTCCAATGCTAGAGGCCAAGTTCCATAGGGACTACCCTTACAGCCTACGTGGTCGTGGGCCTTTGAGGGGGGCTCTGTCACGCCCACGGTAGTCCCGCCCCCGACAACCCCGTTTGATACCCAACAAACACCCAAACAGATCAGGGCACACATACACCCACAGGTCTGCCAGCGAGGGGGAAACGATGATTGGCACCCACCGATACGTTTACAGCAACAACGTTCCCTTTATGCACGCTGGCGATTGCCCTGGTGGCTTGCTGCCGGATTCTTGCAGCACCGGCGCTGCGGGGTTCGTTGTACTCACCGCGCAATGCTCCGCGTGACCAGAACCCATGTTCAGAATGACAAAACACGGAACACCCGTCGCGCACGAAGGAGCTACAGTCACGTGGGTTAAGGAGCACGATCACGTGACGGGAACTGCGGTCACGTGATTGGATCACGGGATCAATTCCTGCACTCAAAAGGAACGCGCTAACTGGTATCCAACGCTTCACGGCTGACTCCTTTTGTCCTGTTTGGCGTTTTCTACGGATTATCCTGTTTTTTCGTTCCCTCGACCACGGACCGCATTAGGAATACTTCTTTGACCTCTGGTACTTTTGCTTGGACTTTGTGATTTTTGGACTCAACCTCGGCTATTCTCCCAGGAACTGCTTTTTGGATTACCCTTCTGTTCTAACAAGGATTGCTACCCTACGACCTTGGATTGCTCATCAGATTTTTTGGATTACCTTGTTTGTCCTGATTCCTGGCCCTGTGTCTTCTGCATCAGGTGCTATCATCTCATAGAGTGCCATTCTGGTTACCAACTGTCGCCAACCTTCCCCGGCTACCGCAGAACCCACCCATCTCCCTTTGGGTCTCCTGACATCTATACTGGGTAAGCCCTTTCGTAGGTATATTCCTTACTCTGACTAAGATTGGGTTCATTGTTTCACCTAACTGTTTGCTTTACGGTGGTCTGGGGGTCCATCCGGCGTTCCTGCTTTTGGCTGACGGCACTCTTCACCTGTGGCTTCAAGGACTGCACGAGCAGTAGTTTATTGTTGCTCGTATGGTACTTGGGGACGGAGGTTTCATCGTCTACACGACCATCAAGTCCTGACACAGTAGGACATTTTGTGATGGTCAGGTGCCACTAAGAGACTGGTCAGGCTGGAGCAAACTTAGGTCATAGTTTTTAATCGGGAGGTTTTGGTGCATCAGCCACTTTTACTCCCTAAAAATAGACAGGAACTCCCCAAAAAAATAAATAAGGAGTAAAAATACTCCCAACAATAAATGGGAAACAGACTTGTATCACCAACACAGCTCCATGGATATGTTTGGACCCCTAGTGCACATAGTACCGCAGGAAGAAACTACTATTGTCACTGCGTGATCAGAATAGGTAAACCTGTTTCTTTTAACGTGAATGAATAGCTCGGTGCAACAAAATAATGATTACTCATTTTTCCAGTTAAAACATATTTATAATTGCTTATAAATAGACTCCAACTTGGAATTGGACTTATTCTCTAAAGAATCATTTTACTCCCAACCTTTAAAAATAGGGAGCAAAATATTCCCTTTTCCAAATCTTATCTGGACCACTGTGTGCATGTGAAGACTGCTGGCACTGAGGCAAAGGGCATCTCTGACATATTTTTTTTTATTTGTATTAATGCTTTTAATTTATATTCAATCAACAACAAACTTTTGCATATAGGAAAATTAAAATACAAAATTAAAATAACATTTCCTAACACAATCAATTAAAAATCACTTTTGCTACTATGTTTAAATGAAAAAAGGAAAAGTTTGTCAATGTCAAACGTTAAAAACCATAACATAATCCACTGTCTACTTATGACATCTAGATGGACCATGTAGGTGCCCCTTTTGTTGATGTGAAGTGAGAGTACGTGTCTACTCCGTGGCCTTTTCCCATTTGTGATGGGCAGCAGCTTTATATACTATAGATTCTGCCCCGATCAGGTCCGACCAAAATTGGTCCTTACTTATGTTCTCCATGTTCCTAATATGCCCTCCGTAGCCTTTGGTATAAAGGGGTTTCAAAGCTGTACAGGCAGTCAGTAGAGGTCGCAATGTTTCCATCTCGATGTCACACTGTCTACACATTTGGGCTTCAACTTGATGATCTGTCCTGGGCCACTTGTTCATATATTCTTAAATCCCCAGTATATTCAATCTTGATTGCGGCGTAAAACGCCTCAGCGAAGGTTTAGACCATTTTGTTAAGTAGGTTCTAGATTTTCTCCCTTCAAATCCTGGGCGAGAGTACTCTCTATATCTACTCAACTTACACACGTTGTCAATGAGCCTCATTACGAGGTGGGCGGTAAGGGATTACTGGCATAGGTAAGGGCACCGGTGCCAGTAATCCCATAGCGCCCTACTACGAGTTCCCTTTGCGGGTCCTTCCTTAACGCCTGTTTTTTTCAGGCATTAAGGACGGGACCCGCAAAGGGACTCTGGAGCTAATAACGGTACCGCAATTTGCGGTACCGTTACTAGCGCCTTCCCCATTCCCATTGAGCCCTATGGGGGCTCAATGGGAATGGGGAATGGCCCTGGTGAATGGGGAATTACCGCCCCCGCCAACCTTGGAATGGACCGGTAATTGCTCCATTCACCAGGGCGGAGTCGGAACGAGTTTGGAGGCAGCTATGGCGCTAATAGCGCCATGGCTACCTCCTACCTCGTAATGAGGCCCCATGTCTTTTATCTTATTCACCTCCCTGGATTTCTTTTTGATTGCTGATTCATAATCTGGTCGTACGCATAGTGTTTCAATGTTTAGGCCCAATGACGTAAATAGGCTTCAGTGACGTATGACTGACTCTCAAACCTGGCAACTTACTTGGCTGAAAAGAACACGAGTAAGGACCCTAGTTTTCGGCTTGAATGGAAAGGTGGACATCACGACAGACGGAAACAAAGTTGTTTTTCCCTCTGTTTAATTTTTTTGTATATATGAAAAAATGGCAAGAACAGATCTGAAGTCATAGTGCAGCGGATGTTTAGTAGAAGAATTATGTTCGTATGTGGTCATGATTAGACTTAAAATTTGGGGTGGGTTTAAATGTGGCCTCTTTCCACCACCCTTGCTGGAAGTAGCAGTGGAACTGGCAGCAGCAGTTCCACTGGCAAAGTCTGCCTCTGTCCAGCTCCGATTCGCCCTTTTACTAAAGAACGTAGTAAATGGCAGCTGGTGCTGAAGAGTGGTCGTATAAAAGTTAGTGCCCCGCCAGCTCCGGTGGTAGCCCCCCTTCCAGGTCTCGCAGAAGCCCATGGGACTCAATCCGCATGGCCAGACTCATCGCTTTGGATTTGTTCGAGGCCTGCGAGGAGGGTGGGAGAGGGCTGCCCCGAACTACTGCCCCGGACACGGCCATTTGGCCACCAGCGGCTGCCTGGTGTTGCTGACAGAAGTGCTCCTGACAGGCGGACTGCAGTGGCTCCTCCCATATTGCCTCTGGCCACTCTGACACGTGGCCTGGCAATCAATATGGACCGTGGGGGGTATCTACTAAATCGAGGCCTAACTAACGGAGTTAAGATTACTAGTTCAATACCTGCCTTATGAGGCCCGAGTCCTGGCACCAAAACGGGTTGTTTTGTACTACAATAAGTGCATGAGAGTTGTACAGAGTAAAGCTACATTCGGTTTACAGACCACACTGCAATTGACCTCAGTGTATCTCGAGACTCTGGTGCCCTACTGCTGTGAGAAATCTCCAGTACTCTCTAGTTTAGAAAACAGCCGAATGCATTTTTTGGAAATTGGGTCTGATTGGTGTTTACTTCATTCTTCTGTTTCAAGTGGGTTCATATCGTTTTTTACTCCGAATTTCCAACTTTGTGTTGTGCATGTTGTATGTGGACTGTAAAGTACTTGGAGTCGCAAGTGCCTTTTTTGCGCTTTATGCAACCATATAAAAAATGCACCATATTTCTACAGGCATGTGTGGCATCTTCATCACATGTTGCATGTTGATACTTGTAGGCCCACACAATACGAAACTACACGTCCCACAATTCACGCCGTTCTTGGCTGAAATCTGCACTAGGGACAGGTGTCACCCACACCATTGGGGACACTGGGAAGTTATCATTACTGGCGCCATTAAATCATGCGAGTTCTGCCCACAGCCGTTATCACAGGGCACAATGTTGGCTGGGGCCCGAATCTCAGTACAGTAACTGAACGATGGGGCCATTATTACTGAACAATAGCTGTCCCATGCAGGCATGGTTACAGACACAGTGACTGTCTAACCAGGACTGACGATTGTAGCGATACCTCTGCGATGAGGCATGATTGCTCAGCCAAAACGCCATAATAGCAGTATATGAATACTGGCACAGTAACTGTGGGCTCAGGCAGAATGCATTCCTTCTTACTGAAAGCAGCGTGCTTTCCCAGACAGTGTGTCACAAAAATGTCCGTAATTTTGCCATGATCTCTAGGATGGATATAAGTACCTCCCTACCCCAACCCCCTCATCTTCCTGTGTTTTCCTCACTTAACAAGGATGGTTGATGATACCCAGAGGAGAGGAGGGAGGACCGTAAGGAATATGACGAGCCGGGAGGACTAAGAGTAATGATGTCTACCACACGTAATCTGCCATTGCCTACTATTTCTCCTTCCTTGTCACATGTCTAAAAAATTCAAGCTGTACTTATCTTTGCCAGTATTGTAATGCAATAGACCAGTACCCAAAAGAACTGCCTATGAGTGATGTTACACTGACTCAGTTCACCAGGAACTAGTCTCAAGTATCTTGGATCCCAAAATGGTTATGGCAACTCCCAAACCCTGTCTTCTAATGTCTAATGAGGGTTTTGGGAGTTGGGAAAGGCCCAAGGATCTGCATTGCAAGTCTTTTGTCTGCTAACTTTTTTTCAATCTATAATGTCTTCATTGCTCTAGTACCCAGGGCTTTAGGTGGGTGTGGCTTGTGGGATAGGTGTGGCCTAAAAAAGTACACAAACCATACTAAGGTACGCAAAATATATAAATGCATGTAAGCATTTATATATTTGTATGCATACCTTACTATGGTTTGTGTACAATGCAAGCATCTTTCATAAACACAGAAATATGTTACATATTTCTGTGTTTATGAAAGATGGCTTGAAAAGTACACAAACCACAGAAAGGTACGCACATAAATATTTAACATTGACGACGGACAAAGTCCGGGGCATCTTTGTCCGTCAGCAAAGCTTTATGAAAGATGGCTTGAATTGTGTACTTTTCAAGCCATCTTTTATAAACAAGATATTAGCCCAGAGTCCCCAGGTTCTCCGAGGGTCAAAGATGCCTACTTTAACTAGGAGATGCAGCGATGACCCCAGGGAAATTTTCTGTTATAATACGTTTTCGATGGCGGCTTGGCTATTGGCAAAATAACCCGCTATGGCCAAAACCTGGGCATTACGCCTTTCCCTTTCGGAAATGCATTTGTCTCTAACTATCATTCTTAAACAAAAAGCCTGGTTAGGGAGAGAGGGGGTCAGCCATAAATACTGATGCCTCGAGGGTCAACTGTTGTCAGTACCCAATTTAGCCAGCAAGGGGAGCCAAACGCTAAGAAATAATTATTTTGCTGTAATGTTTCTGGTATAGCCTTCATCTCCCCCTCTGTTAATTTGACAGTCCCTGAACACGCATCAAAGGGGATGATTGTTGTTTTATTTTTCGACTCAGGATGAGAATAGTAATGCAAGCATATGGGCGCTACAACTGTACTTCAAGACCCCGAAACTAAACAATGAGTGTGATAACGTACCCTTCTTGTAGTCATTGTTTGGGACAGACATGTAGATTGTTATTATGCCCAATGTTAATCAAATTTGAGGTTCTACAAAAAAGAACTTGTTTTGCATGTCCACAAGCCTACATCATTGAAATAAGTGAATTATTTTAAAAAGTGGGACTTATTTTGTGACTCTGAGAGACGGCACAGATCTCACTATTAAACTGGAGCTGTGTCGGGGTTTTCTGATGCAAATGCTACTGTTGCTGTTCTTTTCTCTCAAACACACTCGGGGACACATTTGTCAGCGACACATGGTCCCTCTAATCAGCCATTCCCCACCCAGTACTGCGCCTTCTTTGTCCAGCACTAATAAAAGCTTTCCATTTAAATGCACTTTTGAAAACAAAGACACATGACCCTGCAGGGCCTTTGGGAGTCTCCAGAGCACACACCGAGGTGGGTTGGGGAGTCGGAAGGGCTTTAAAGTGGGTTGAAGATGGGCCTCACGGGGAAGCAGCCCCCTAGAAACCACTCCAGCTAGAATGTGGGGTCCCATCAGCGACCAGACACAAACTGCCCATGCTTAACGCTGCCCATGGCGGCTACTCAAATATAGTTGAGGTGCTTTAACGCCTGCTCCTATGTGCAAGGGACTGTGGTGCTTAAATATGCCATTGCTCTCTTTTGTAGTACTAAGGCTTCTCTTATATGGCAGGCTCTGTGATGCTAAATGTGCAAGGGCTGCTTTTACTTGCCTGGGCTGCTAGTGCAGTAATATGCAGATGTTTCAGTTTCCTTTAAGTGTCAGGTGTGGTGCACTCATATGCACCCGTATCTTCTTTTATATGTTGGCGGTGATGTTCAATGTGCTTAGCGTGGTGGTGAAATATGCCAGGACTGCTCTAATAAGCAAGTGACGGTGCTTATATATATATGCCCGAGTTATTAAGTGTGTGCAAAGTTGCACAAAGTTGCTTCTGCACACTTTGGAAAATCAATAGTAATAATTAGCAATAATCACAAAATTGTGAAGTTCTTATCGCAGGACAGTTACACCTTTAAATCAGGTTTTGCAGGTGTTAAAGTATGCGTATGCTATATTAGTAGGATAAATGGCTTACCCGAGTATAAAAAGCACCGTATGTTTTCCCTTCTGGAAACTGCTTATTCCCTATAAGCAAAGTTGTGTCATGGCTCTTGAGGGGCAATTTCAGCATGATGTTTGGGACCGCCCTTGCCTACAGCTGAGAAAAACAGTCTTTGGCACCTATGGGATGCTTACATTATAATAGATACATAAAGGAATGCAGCAAGTGGACTAATAGCTGCTAATTATCATGTACAGGCAGCCAGCAAAGAGCTGAAAAACTAAATGGCCACTGAAAAGCTATTGATTGCTCTTTTTCAACAACGTGCTAATGTAGTCAAAAAAGGAGTAGGCAATGAGGTGATAAGAATGCTGCTGAATACTGTAAGAGGCCTGAAGGAGGTGACGCCTGAGGGCACCAACACAGGCAGCCGGTAACGTGAGCGCTACAAAGCACACATTTATTGTCCTCAATTAAAGAAGTATGTTACTTTGTCATAAAACTGGGAGAATGGGTCTGAAATCTTCCAAATCTGCAAGGAACTAGCCAATCCGTCTGCAGTATACAACTCTCCTCTTCCCTCTCAGGCACTCTGCACGGCACTGGCCACCCACTTCACTGCAAAAACTCAGGACATCCTGAACACTCTTTCTTCCTCCTCTTCTCCCCCCACTCATCCCACCCCCCTGACCCCTGCAACCCCTGGACTCCTAACCTCCCTCAGCCTTTCTCTCCTCCTTCTCTCCTATCACATCGGATGAGGTCACTAGGGTTGTCCGCTCTATGAAAGTCTCCTCCAAAGAGGTCTCCCCAGTTCTTCCAGAACTATTAAGGACAATATCGGCTCCCTTGCCCCTGAACTTGCTGGCTTCTGCAATCACTCTCTTGTCTTGCTACAGGGTCTTTCCCCTCTTCCCTCAAGCACTCTTTTGTGTGACCGCTCTTGGAAAATCCTTCCGCCGACCCCTCCTGTCCGGCTAACTACCGCCTCATCTCTATGACTCCCTTCCTTGGGAAACTCCTTGAAAAGCTGGTCTGTCCCCAACTGGCCAAGCATAATGAGCTTGTTGGTTGCCTACACAACCACCAATCTGGATTCAGAGCATCCAGAGGCACGGAAACTGCTCTCCTGAACACTGTGAAGAACTGCTCACATCTCTTGACACAAACCCTCCAGCTGTCCTCATTTTGCTTGATCTTTCCTCGGCATTTGACACGGTCAACTATTCCCCCCTCATAAAATGGCTCCATGATACCTTTGGTATCTCAGACTGGGGACTGGACTGGCTGACCTTCTTCCTCTCTGACTGTCCCTCCCAGGTCATCCTCCTCTCCTACCTGCATCTCCACCTGTGGCATTCCCCAGGGGACTAACCTCTCATCCTGGCTCTTTAACGTCTATCTCACTCTGCTTTCTCACCTTATATCTTCTTTTTGCCCTCACTTCCAGTGTTATGAAGATGACACCCAACTCTTCTTCAAACTTCCTTCTGGTGCTCCCCTTTCTTCCTCTACTATCCCTGACTGGCATCAGGTCCTGGTGTGCCTCCAATCAACTCTCTCTCAGTGCCAGCAAGAATGAGATCCTTCCTATTGGGACTCCTATTCCCTCCTTCCTTCCTTCACTCTGGCCACCCTCTATGGGCTCTCCAACTTCTCCTGCATCTGAAGCCAGAAACCTTGGGGTCATCTTCGAATTCTCTCTCTCTTTCCTCCCTCACATATTGGACCTTGCCAAGAAAGCCCATTTTCAATTTCACCTGCCTAGAGGCATCCTTCCTTTCCTCACTTTTCCCCCAGAAGCTCAATGTCTCCAATGCACTGGTACTCTCTAGGCTTGACTATTGCAACAGCCTATTCCTTAATCTACCCTGTTCCTCTCTCGCCCCCTCCAACTTGTCCAGAATAGGGCTGCAGGACTTATCCTTTGCCTTAAGCCCAGGGACCTTATCTCTCCAGCCCTAAAATCCCTCCACTGGCCCCCAATTTCTGCAAAGATCAAATAAATTAAAATCCCTCTGCATCATCCATAAGGCTTTCCGGGGCCGAGGGCCAACCTATCTACAACTTGCCCTCGCCAAATACTCTTCTTCCAGATCCTTACAATCCTCTGGCTCCAACTCTCTGCGTGTCAGATGCTTTTCTAAGCAGCGGGCTGGCAGCAGATCTCTCTCCTCGGCTGGCTCTCTCCTCTGGAACAGCCTCCCCCTTCCTCTCCATCTTGAGCTGTATCTCCTCGAATTCCGGAAAGCTCCTCAAGACTTTCCTCTTCACCTCTTCCTTCCCTCACTTACTCCTGTGCTAATACCCCACTGTCGCTGAGATTGGTGGCCTGGGACCTTATGTGTCCTTCTGCGAACCTGCCTTCTGCCCAATAACCTTCAGCCTTCCGAACCACCGCCGCACTTGCCTTAAGGCACCCACTGGCTTGTGTTCTCACAGGCCTGCACTTATTAATGGCAGGTGTTCACCCTGTACCAAGAGACCTCTGCCAGACACTTCCTGCTGCACTCAACTTACTCCTCAGCACTTTCATCTGTTCAACTCCTAGCGCTTACCCCTTCCCTGTTCCTCTATCTGCATGCACTTGCACTTTCTGAATATTCACATGGACTAGTAGGACTGCCCCTTTCCCGTTCACGTGTTTATCCTTATCACCTTTGTTCCCATGTCCCTCCACTTTGCCGTGTGGGCCTTTTGAAACACAATTTCTTGCTGTATAAGCACCTTATAAATGCACAAAAAATAAATAAATAAATGGGTGCAGCTGCTTGTGGGTCCTACTGAGGGATGGGACCCGTTTCAACTGAAAAAGGATGAAAGGTCCTGACGCTGTCCCGGAACAGGAAATACCCCTGTAGCCGTTTTGTTGGACTTTGGTGGTACTGTCCAGCGTGCAGTGTGTCACCTAGATAGATTTTTTTGTTTTTGTTTGTTGTTACAGTAAATGTGCTGTATTTCATGTGAGCCTGTTATCTATTGTACTTAGGCCCTGTGTCTAGAATACTCTCCCCCTCCTCACAGTCCTTTACACCTCTCCGCGTGGGCACTGTCGACCTTCCTCACGTTTCTTCCCTTTCACTCTATACAGGTCGGAACTGAGTTCACCACCATCTTGTACAACTTTATGTGCAACAGCAGCTGCGTGGGAGGGATGAACCGACGGCCCATCCTCATCATCATTACGCTGGAGACGCGCGAGTGAGTACCACGAAGAGCAAAAGTCCCTCTCTGGGGCTTGGACGAGAGATGTGTGTGTGTGGAGGGGGGGAGGGGTTATATTTCTAGTTCTGGGCTTTCCCTTTTCAACCTGTTAAGATCGGTGTTTGCAGTTGCTTCAATTAAACTGAACCAGGACAATTAGTGAGAATGTTTTAGTTTGATTAAAACAAGAAATGGCCCAGGATTGATAACATGGGGTCACGTGGCATCTCTAGGCCGAACAAGACCCCTCCACTATGGCTGATTGCCAGGACATTAAACACTTCAACACAGCCCAGTCTTGGGAGGGTGAGTGGGCTGCTGTTCCCTGCCTTTTACATTGGCACCTTCAGAAAAGATTAAGCCAATCAATGATGCAGGTTTCACACTGTCCAGATCTTATGGCGTCTCCAACGTTAACAGTAGGCACCTGCTCCCCTTCGGCTGCCACGTGCTTTAGGAAATGTCCCTTCTCTGCCCCCTGCTTTCAGCATCCAGGCTAGCGCTCGATATGTTGGGTGTTATCGCCCTCTGCTGGCCATGTAGAGGTATTTTGTAAGCTTTATTTTGTGGTCATGCAGAGGTAATTTGTGAGCTGTATGTTGGGCCTCGAACCATCTTCATGCCCCTAAAGTTCCACAAAACATCCGAAATAACAGTAAGGAGAGGAGGTGTCAGATTTCAATGTCCTCACTTTCTGCAAGGAATGGGAGATGAACAACGTGCTCAGCCAATCAGTTCACAGGCTGATACGAATGAAAAGGCAATCATTCGTTTAGGGAATAGTCCGTTTCAGTAAATGTGACTTATTTAAGGAGATATTAAAGCGGCGTGTTCGTGTAATCCACCCGAAAAGAACCACAAAAAAAGATATTACGTGACGAAACGACCTCTAATATTGTTCTATTAAACCAACAAAATGGAATAATTCCGACATGGGGGATATTAATTATATCATGGGGTGACCTCAAGCTTCTTGCTCAGAGCGGCTCCCGCCCCCCACCCCTAAACATGTTTCTGATTTTCTTTTGCTTACCTTTCAGCGGCCAAGTCCTGGGTCGGAGGTCGTTCGAAGGGCGGATATGTGCGTGTCCCGGCAGGGATAGGAAAGCGGACGAGGACCACTTCCGGGAGCAGCAGGCATTAAACGAGAGTGCCGCCAAGAATGGCAACGCCAACAAGCGCAGTGAGTGAGCAGCAGGCCCGCTTTCTTGAGCACAGAGAGTGCAGGTGAACGTGTGTGGAACTGATGATGAGGGGCTACACACAATCCCAGTAGTACCTCAATTGCTGTTCTACTAAACGACATTTCCAAGGCAGGATTTTAGAAAGGCCCAGATTAATAACAGTAGAAGACTAGCAATGAGTAAACAAGGGCAAAACTGTAGACCACATAGCTCTCAACCATTTGTGTCACAAAGGCGGGTGAAATCACCCGATTTTGTTTTTGGCGGGTGAGACGCCCATTGGAATGAATGGGCGTGCAGGAGGCTTGGCGGGTGAGTCCGCCCTTTACAAGGCGGGTGACACCCGCCAAAAGCGTGTGAGTTGAGAGCTATGAGACCATGTAGGGTGTATGATTAACAAGCACGTAGAAAATGTGCTGTTCATATGGGCCAGGCAGTGTTTACGTGCTGGTTGTTTCAATTATTTTTCCTTACAGCTAGTGTTCCGTTTTTCCCAGTTTTATCAAAGTCTGCTTCGTACCTGCTTTGGCCGAAGGCCGAGGATAGACCGCGCTAGCATTTTCGAGATGTTTAAAAGTGCTGCATGAATGTAATCTTTATAGAAGGCGCTAGATTGATTGTGTTGATTAGTTATGGAAGTTTTGGGCACCAGCAGCTGAAGCTTGACACAGCCTTCGATGTTATGTGATGTTGTGTTACTAAGGATTCTCAACATAGATCAAGTGGACCAGTGAGAGTTTTTTGGGCCCCCCGGATTAAACAGAACCCGCAGGAACAAACCAGAACAATGAAGGGTGCATTATACAGTAACATGGACTTAAAAAATGGGACTCTTGCAGTTTGGTTATTTACAAAGTTTTCAGCATATGCAAAACCCACGATAGGGTGTATGGGGCAAACCCGATGTTCTGCAGTTGTGTAAGACTTTTTCGAAGGTATGGTCTATGATCCACCACCCATGTTTGATCCAGGTGGTCACATGGAAGCTGTCCTTTGCCTCCTGTTTTGAAGGGAGAAAGGGCCCGACTTGTGAACCATTCTGTGTGTATCTATTGAGTTAGATATGTGTTCCCATTGGAGTCCATCACTGCTTTTATACTGGGAGAAACTTGGTTCAATTCAAAAGTCTGCAGCTCCTGCTTGCGAGATGATTTGTTTTGTTTGGAGTTTGGTGGTGAGTGTTTTCATCCACCCTACATGCAGAATGTTGTGATGGTTTTGCTGAGCTGGTGTATAGAATATGTCCACACATTTTGTGTACAGAAAGTCGAAGCCAGCAAAGAATCCAATCGAAGCCCCTTTAACAAAGGGCCCATTTGCTGGTCTGGTCTTCTGGTTCCAGAGACTGGGGCTCACGCTCGACTGTGACTTTGAGGGTGCTTGGCCTTCTAGAGCAGGGTGCAATCTCACGGGGCCAGATGTGGTTAGGCTGCTTGGAAGGAGGCTTACTAGTCACGTCCGTTCCAGTGTACTGGTGTTAATGGGAACCCCCCCCACTCCCTGCTCTACGAGGGGTGGGAAGGGAGCTGGAGCACAAGGCCATAAATCCTCCCCGACCTTCGCCTCCTGTTGGCACTAGCATGACGGGTGCAATGGCCAAAGCTCATAGTTGATTTCAGCGACTGTGGTATCCACACATTGGCAGCTGAACAGAGTTATTGCCATCCAGCCACCGAACGGCAGCACAAATATGAGAATTTTAGCTGGATACCAATTTACACTGGATGTATACGAGCTTCCTAAAGGAGATCAAACAATTGGTGGATACGGGTATCCCGGGTTGAGCCACTAAGTCCCAAACGAAGATTCTGAGTGGATTGGTAACAGTTGTGTTAAGAGAGGGTGGGGGCCTAGGGAATTGGGGGAAACAGCAGGGGTGCTGTTCTCATGATAGGGGCTGCCCCGATTCTCTTTGCAATGACATCTACATTCTAAAGCATTTGCAGGAATGTTGGTGGAAGCAAGAGGTGAGTTGGCTATGTGGTGCAAAGTATGGACGAATCCACTGCATAAAGTTAGATATGTTTAAAATATAATACAACATGGAATTCATTTGTTTCATCCAAAGCCTACAAGTATCACATAAACTTTTTTAAAAAAAATGTTTTACAATACACATTCGGTAATAAAAAATGAATCCCCTTGTGGTGTGCTAGAGATGCAAGACTGCGATCTAAATCATCCGCCAGGGCAGTAATATGCTGCAACAGACTAGGGAGGGCCTACTGCGTCCTCAACTCTGTCTTTGCTCCCCCACTGTGATTACTTCTGTCAAGTTCTGTTCAATCTGTCTATGCGTGCAGTGAGGGAAGCAGAGATGCACAGGAGCAGGGAGCTAACAACAGGGGAGGGGATGGGCGGGCAATTGGGCAGCCAGAGATCAACAAGAAACTGGGGGAATTGGGGTGGGTAACGGGGTGCTGATCGCCCACTCTCCGGTTAGGTGGGGAGTGTATGTTGGTGAACCTACTCGCCTGCCTTGCTATGCTTCTTTTTAGTGCTTTTGTTTTTTGCAGCTCTCTATCAAGTCTATGTTGTCAGTCAGTTGAAATCAGTAATTGTTTCCTGAGTTTTCGATATTATTTCAGAATACGAATGCAGTACTAAGGGGGTACTCATCTCATATGGCCCACTTCCAGAAACTATTTGAGGACATGATTGCTCAAGGTCCTCCAAGACAACTGGGACCATGTCATCTAAGTCCCCTTCGCCTAGTCATGTTTTTTTTTAAATAATTGGCATTTTAATTTGTACGCCCAAAATTGAAACTACAAATCCCATCAGGCAAAGTAATGTTAGATTATAAAGCCAGGTAGAATAAAGCTGTGCCTGATGCCATGGGGCCAGTTGGCAGCTATAAGCTACACTTCATAAAGTTCTTCATTACCCACTGGGAATTGTCTGTGCTTCAGAAAATCATAAGCAAAAATACAAATACTAGATCAAAGAACATGTGTGGTGTAAATGAACATGTCAAGCAGGTGTTTATTTACTTCCCCCTCCTGTACCCGCAGGTAGCATTGAAATGTTTAATTTCTCCCCACCCAGCATTCAAACAGAGCCCGCCAACGATGCCCCAGCTGGGCTCCAACATCAAGAAGCGGCGGCACGGCGAGGAGGAGATTTATTATTTGCCTGTAAGTAGCAGCGTGTGCTTTGAAGGAGGGCGGTGTGGGCTAGTGATGGCGGATTGAATGTGGAACCTGTAGAATGTGGTTCCTTTGCGGCTTTTCTGCGTTGAACCCCCATTACTGTGATCGCCTGTTGGGGGATGTTGGAGCCTAGGACTGGGATACCGGTTAGACCCCAAGGCACTCTTAAACTACCCCTGTGAGCGGGTCTTGGGGGTGCAGAGGTCTGCCTACCATCGTAGGGAGGAGAGGTGGCAGAGTAGGAAGAGAACCTGAGCACTGCTTGCCTAGCTGAACCCAATGGGCCCGATTCGTGGAATTATAAGCACAGTGCAAAGTCACTTTGCACTGCCAACACACACCCTGATTCAT
Organism: Ambystoma mexicanum; assembly: GCF_040938575.1. Lineage (NCBI taxonomy): Eukaryota > Metazoa > Chordata > Amphibia > Caudata > Ambystomatidae > Ambystoma > Ambystoma mexicanum. The sequence continues at coordinate 537,364,204 of NC_090929.1, forward strand.
GAAACTGCAAAGTGTACTTTTTCAGTGCAAAGTGACTTTGCACTGCAAAAATACACTTTGCACTGCTCCATGAATCAAGGTGTTTGTTGGCGGTGCAAAGTCACTTTGCACCGTGCAAAAAATTCCATGAATCAGGCCCATAGTATTTATATTTCACAACGCACAGAGAACTGCTAATTAATCTCATTGCTCCAATCTCAATATACATGTGCCCTGGCTTTCTGCACATTGTAGCCACAATACACGTCCAGCAATTATGTGCAATTGGCTTTTCTCAACAAAATCCTGAAATCTTTGCTCCCCAGAGTCAGCGCCATGAAGCCTTTGGTTGTATGAACACTTTATGCAACCAACACACGTAAACATCAACACAGGCCTCCACGTTGTACAGTGGGTCACTGTACATCCGTTGGGTGCTTCTGTTTTTGTAAGTATAGCTATTCACCACTCTTTCCATAAATCTCATGCCCCTCAGCACTGACCATGCTTTACCCACAGCAGACCTTCCCGCTTTGTTAATCCTGAGCCAGAGACCTCGGCTGAACCAGGAGGCAAGCCCCACATGCATCGCCTTGGTGGCAAAAGCATAAAAAAAACCTTCAATGGCAAAACAGCACTACCCCGACTTAGGGCTGCTTAGAGCTCTCCACATCATCTAACACCGAAACACTGCAGCAGCATACACGCTTGTCCTCTCCAGCTGTATTAGTATTTGGGTTTATACAGCGAACACCTAGCTAGGAAGCACTATACGAGTAATTTAGGGTTAACTGAGGCTAGTGGAAGAGGTAGTTGGAGGTTAAAGTGTCTTGGATATTCTATACTACGGGGTTGCTGTATTCGGAGGAATAGCAGGTTGTGACACCTAGGTTCCTTGGTCACCGGCTTCCAGTAAAAGTCCCTTTCTTTTAGTGGTCTGTAGCCCTTCAGGGGCTCACTAACCCCCCAATGCAAAGTGTTGCTCCATAGATCAGGTATGGGAGAGGATGCATATTTCCGGCAAGGTATAGCTAGTCTAACTCCTAAAAAGGTACACTAGCGTGCTCTGCTGTATGCTCCCTTTAGTCTCTTGCATGCTTTTCATGTGGCATCCAGTGCTACAAATGTGAACAATGTTCTCTGGGAACCCACCACCGGAACGGGTGTGAGCGATGGGAGCGGGGTAGGTCTTGGGCTAGGGATGCAGTCATGGCAGGCTCGTGGTAGCCTGACGAGGACCGACTACCCTTCTTCCACAACTTGTCAACATACAACCTGTCACCCTAACTTACCCAGGGTAATCCAGACGTGGACCCCTGGCTCACTGTGTTTAGAGAGGCACAGCTTCACCTCACTGATGAGGCCCGACTAGGCCGGAACACATGTCTGGGGTTGCTGATGTTCTTGTTCAGAGGAGAATTGCCTAGCATTTCGATGCTGGGCTGCCCTTGTGGGTGGGACCAGACTGATATGCAAATGGATATATGATATGTGATATGATAATATATGATATGGCATTTATAACGGGGCTATACACAAGAAGATATTTATTCTCTGTGAAGGGGGCAGTGAGCTAAAATGTGGTTCTATACCCTCCTGAGTGGAAGAAATTCCATAGAGCAGGGTATTTGACCCATGTTCGTTCTCAGTAGAGGGGCTCCCACATTCTTGCTTAATTAGTACACTAAACTGTATCCTAAAAGAAAGACTTAATGGACCAGATTTCAATTGGACACAAGGCTTAAAATCCCCTTTAGGATTTTCTATAGTACTTAAGACTTACACATCTCCCAGTTTGTTTTCTCCATTCTATGTATGGGACAACAATGTATTGGAAAGTATTGATGGTTAAAAATCCAGGAGTGGCTAAAGGCATCCCAGCACCCTGAAAGAAGGTCCGGCAGAAGGGGCCCCTCAATGATCAGTTCCAGCACTTACCAAAGGGAAGTTAATGCTCTTCTAAATTGTATTCTCTCACATAGGTTCGAGGCCGTGAAAATTTTGAAATCCTCATGAAAATTAAGGAAAGCCTGGAGCTGGTGGAGCTGGTCCCTCAGCAGCTGGTGGATTCCTATCGGCAACAACAGCAGCAGCTTCTTCATCGCCAGTGAGTAACGTGGCACAGACCACACCCCCACCCCTTTCAAAGCAGGATACCACACCCATGTGTCAGGGATGCATACAAGGATGTCTATCAGCGCAGGGACCTAGGAGGCACGCCATTCACAGCTAAGCCATTCATTGCCTTGTGAGTACACTCGTCCACTGCCAGCAGACCAGTCTTCTTCAGGCATTCCAGTCCAAGGCCAGTGCATGTGTTTTTACCACCCAAGTCAAAATGGCATGGTGCCGCCCAATCCTTCCCTCACTATCAGAGCCTAATAAGATGATTGCCTACATCGAATTATGCCTGGAGTAATTCCTCGGCCGTCCCCTCTATGTCCTCAACAAATGCAACTGTAATGTTTACTATTTGACTTTGCTGTATGAATTGTATTTTTGCTCTAAACGCGCCCAGATACCTCAGGGTTAGGTGCGCTATAGAAATAAATAAAACAAACAAACAAACATACCCCGAAAACCAGGCCGATATTGTGCATTTTAATGTGAGTGGTTACGCACCCTCAAAAGGCCAATTGCATTTATGGCAGCAAACAAAAAGCCTCCAAGCCGGCAAATCCTTTACTATTCAAGGGCCAAAATTACACCCTAGTTACAGTATGTGTGGTATACAATGTTTTATTGCGTGAACAAGGTTGACGTTGGTGGATGCCATTGCCACTTTCAAGCTCACTATGTATGTGTCAAATGCCAGGATGAACACTATTGCACTGTACATGGCTGGAATGTGGACGTAGGTCAAAACCATGGGTGGCCATAGTTGGTAGTGGCTTTAAGCTTGGAGTTGGTTGGTGGCTGCTTGGGTCATGGGTAGAAGTGAAGTGGATTCAGCAGCATATTAACAGCCTGCAGACTCTCACATGCTTATCACTTGTCGCAACACACTCGCAGCTCCATGGTCAGAGCACATCTCTGGCCATCACGCATTGGACCTGCAACGGCCCACATAGAACACGTCATGACCTCACACCGCAGAGAATCCTCTACCATGCCATTTCCCAGCAAGATAAACAAAACGTGCTGCTTTTGGACCCTCTGACCACTCTTCCCAATACACAGCCACGCAAGAGATGCAGGGACAAGAACACAGCACCTGATCATGGTGCACCTCTGGTCCTCATGCACAACATTGGACATAATCTACATAGACACATGTCAACAATATTCTCCAGCATGGGGTCTGGCATATATTCACATGCTCATGAATATTCCTCATCGTCAGGCTGGGAATCCTCGGTAAAAGAAAAAACACTTTCACTTTAAAACTGTATTTCTCCTCTAAACCAATCACTGTCCTCTGGGTCATACTGCCCCCATCTGATGACAGTCCTCTCACTAAGCCCCGCCTCTGGCAGCCATCTTCTGATTTTTACTGCACGCTTCAGTGTTTCGGAAGTCCTCGAATTTGCTCTCTGAGCTATTTAGTACGTTTTTCCTGATTTTTTTGCAGAAACATTCAATTTTTGTGTACAAGAGCCTGTGTGCTCTTTTCATCAGCCGACAACAGGGATCTGTTTTCGGTTAAGTTTCGCACCCCTCAAGGGTGAAGTTTCTTGAAGGCCACCTTGGGCCTACTTCGCGCCATCCAACCATGTCGGAGGAGAAGAAGGAGGGAAGGACCCTCTTCAGGCCCTGCACCAAATGTGTGCTACAGAATGTCTTTGTGCAAGAGAAACTTCTGCTTGTCTTTACTGCCTGCACCCTGACCACATGGAGGTGGAGTGCAAGATATTCCTGGGCTTCTCGAAGAAGACAACGAAAGACTGGCACAGCAGGCTGGCAGCGTCGACGGCTACAGTGACGACCAGTGCGGCGGTGGGAGCCGATCCTATGAGGGTGGCTCCTGCAGCAAAGAGGGTGTCCCCGCCCCCACAGTGAGACAGGGCCGCAGAGGCATTGGCGATAGCTGCAAGTACCCCTGGAGGGATTGAGACACCGGTCCAGATCCCAGTTCAAGGCCCTCAAGGTGGAAAAAAAGGCGTGGTCGAGGAGGCCCCCGAAACAGCCCTCCAAGGTTGACATTCAACCCATGGACATTTCATCCAAGGACGATAACGATCAAGAGTCCGTTCATACGGTCCATGAGGACAACGATGAAGACGGCGACAGCGGCACAGGGCCTAGTGCTCTGTTGCTCCACCTCAGCCAAGGGACATTTCAGTGGACATTCTCTCCACTTTCCACGCCCTGGTGGCGGAGATTCAACAGAGGTTGCCACTGGCATTGGCACCCGTGGTGCTGCAGACTCCTGGTCAGCCAGCACGCAAAAAGAGAAGTCATCTTCTGACGCCTCTGCATCAGCCTCTGCCACCACGTTGGGTCCGGGCTCCTCCAGCGGACCAGGATGTGGACACTGGTATGGAAATGGCCACCGGAATCGACGAAGATGAGGATCTCGTCCCGGCGGACGATGAAACGCCACATTTGGGTGCTTCTCGTAGAGTTTCTCCCTCAGACGAGGTGGGAAAGTTCCACTCCATGATCTCCAGGGACTCCAAGCTGTTTCAGCTGGTGCTCGAGGAAACAAAGAAGGAGGGTTGCTTGTATCAGCAGCGAGAATCCAAGAAGAAGATGATTTTGGCGGTACCCTTTCTGGATGACATTTGGGAGGAGGGCCTGGCCCTCGTGAAGAACCCATGCACGGCACCAGCCAAGCGAAACAGGTTGGCAAAGAAGTACAGGGTGCCGGACTCTATGCCCAAGTGCTGGAGGTCTCTACCGTCGCCGGACTCGGTAGTGTTGGCTGCCGCAATGAAACATTCGGCTAACCCGGCCTCATTGTTGTCAGTCCCCCCGGACAGCGAGGGAAAGAGGATGGACGCCCTGGGGAAGAAGGTCATTTACATGGTGGCATCCACAATCAAGGCGTCCAACGCCCTGGCTATCTTGGCCTGGTACGACAGGGAACTGTGGTGCAAGTTGAGGCCGATCCTGAAGTTCCTCCCCGACGACAAGAAATGGAAGCTCTCGACCTTTTTCCGGAAGGGGAATTGGCTTCGGACCATGCCATCTCGGTGGCAGTGGACATCGCTGATGTGGGTTTCCGGCAGATGGGGAACAGAGTATGCCTTCGACGGCAGGGATGGTTATAGGCTACTAACCTTCGTCAGGATGTTCATGCAAAGGTGCTGGACATGTCTTACGATGGCGAAAACCTGTTTGGGAAGGCGGTCGACGAGTCCCTCCAAGCCATAAAAACAGATACGGAAACGGCACGTTTCCTTGGCACCCTTCAGCAGCATCGCTCATCTTCTTTTTGCTCCTCCAGACGAAAGTCGAGCAGATCGTCCAAAGGTTTCTCCTCATCTTACAGGTAAGAACCCTGATCCTCCACGCAGGAGGACTACAGGAGCCGCTCCCAGGCCTATGGCAGCGGAGGACAGCTTTGCTGTCACCCGCAGGACAGGAACCCGGTGCCCAACAAGGCCTGAACCGGCCCAGACATTGTGCCCCCACTCTTGCACCCCGGTGGGAGGCCAGCTGACGAGGTTCATCAGCGAGTGGAAGAAGATCACCACTGACAGATGGTTGCTGGACACTCTCGCTTAGGGGCATACCTTGAAGTTCCAGCACGGGTGCCCTCGTATTCCACCTATTCCCCGACAGAAGAAGCACATTACTCAACTCCTAGCGGAAGTGCAAGCCACGTTACAGAAAGTGGCGATAGAGCTTGTTCCCCAATGGCTCCGGGGCTCCGTAGTCTATTCCAGATACTTTCTGGTAAGAAAGAAGACAGTGGGTTGGAGACCCATCTTGGACCTACACTGCCTGAACAAATACCTGAAGTCCCAAAAATTCAGGATGGTAACGTTGCAGCATGTGCTGGCCAACTGGAAAAAGGGGATTTCTTGATGTTGTTGGACCTGCAGGACTCTTACATTCCATGTCCCCATTCACAAGAAACATTGAAACTTCCTACGGTTCATGGTACAAGGCCAGCACTACCAGTTCAAGGCCCTACCATTCAGCTTGAAATCAGCCCCAAGGGTGTTTACTAAATATCTGGCCCCGGTGGCGGCCCATCTGCATCTGGTCGACGAGCACACGAAGGAGACCGTCCAACTACTGACGAAGCTGGGATTCTCTATGTGCTATCAGAAGTCCTACTTGACACCATCACAAAACGCACTGTTCCTCGGTACCAGACTCAACACAGTGGCTTGTCTGGCGTCGCCCTGGAAGGAGAGGCTAGCAGCCATTCAAGGGAAGGTGCAACGACTGTCGTCAGCGAAGACAGCCACGGTACAGGCCATTAAGTCGCTTCTGGGCATGATGTCATCCTGCATCTACCTCGTCAGTCTCTGCAGGTTGCAGATGCGACCCCTACAGGAATTCTTGGATGCTTGTTGGATACAAGTGTCCAGATGTTTTGCAGACAAGATCCCTCTCAATGAGGAGTTCCGGCGGGCTATAGAGTGGTGGGGGATGTGTTCCCACATCGCCCAGGGGACAGGATTTCAAACCCTGCCGTACCAGGAGACAGTCACCACGGATGCCTCTCTGGAAGGTTAGGGTGCTTACACTGGGCATCTGCACACCAGAGATCTATGGCTTCCAGGGTAGAAGGATCTGAACATCAACATCCTGGAGCTATGGGCAGTGTTCTGGGCTCTCAAGTCTTTCCTACCATCTCTGTAGGGCAAGGTGGTGAGGATATTCAAGGACCACACCACCATCATGTTCTACATCAGGAAGCAAGGGGGCACTCAGTCTCCAGTGCTCTCCAAGGAAGCTCAGGACCTGTGGCACTGGGCCATCACACAGGGGATGTGCCTCATACCTTTCCCCATAGCAAGCATCAAAACACCATTGCACACTCCCTCAGCAGGGAACTGCGCACCTGCCACGAATGGGAACTTCATCAGGATCGGGTGGACCACCTGTTTGTCAAATGGTGCAGATCCCTGATCGATCTTTTCACCACAGCGGCGAACACCAAATCCCAGAAGTTTGCCAGCAGATTTCATCAACTGAGGAGCTTGGAAGGCCTGTTTCTGTATGCTTTCCCCCCGTTTCCTCTCCTTCTACGTGTCATCAACACACTCAGACAGCGTCGATGCAAGATGATACTCATCGTCCCGGTGTGGCCGAGACAGATATGGTATCCGGACCTGCTCATCCTGTCAGCATCGCTGGCAGTCAAGTTGCTGGTACTTCCAGATCTGCTCAGCAGAGAGGAAGGCGCAATCCTTCATCACCACCCAGGATCACAGAACTTGAAGGCATGGCTCCTGCAGCCTTAGAGTTTGGAGGTTATGAGCTACCAGCGGACTGCAAGGAAGTCCTCACCAAGGCCAGGGTGTCATTGACTCTAAAGTGCTACGGCCATAAGTGGAAGCATGTTGCTACGTGGCGCCAGTCACAGAAGATGACCCCTCTGAGGGTCATAGCTCCACAGACCCTTCCATACTTACTATCGTTGGCAAGAGTTGGGCTGGCTCACGCATCCATCAAGGTACACCTGGCAGCTAACTCACGCTAAACTAGATCTCCAGGAAGATCCTCACTGTGGTCCCACTGACTCATCAAGGAATTCCTCAAAGGGCTTTTCCGATATTTCCCGCCGGCATGGGAACTCAACGTGGTTCTAACAAAGCTCATGTGGTAACCTTTCGAACCTGTGCATCAGGCCCCGCTCATGTTTCTCTCGTGGAAAACGGCTTTCCTCGTTGGCATCATCTCTGCCAGATGTGTAGGTGAGATCCAGGCCCTATCCTGCAAGCAACCATATCTGACTTTAAACGAATTGAGGGTGGTACTGCATGCACACCCCTCTTTCATGCCAAAGGTTCAGGCTGAATTCAACCTCAACCAGCCTTTGCTTTTGCCTGTTTTCTTTCTGAACCCTTAGTCGCCGATGGGGAGGGCATTGCATTCGCTGGAGGTTGCTCACGCTCTAAAGTTCTACGTGGCACGCTCAAAGAGTTTTCAGAAAACTTCACAAATGTTTATGAACTTTGGTCCTGTAAACCATGGGAAGGCCTTGTCCAAGGACTACATCTCAAGACTCCATCTCCAGGGCGATCGCTGCTATGATGGCGTTCCTTTTTGGTGTGGCTCTGCTCGACATCTGCGGTGCTGCGACGTGGAGGTCCACGCATACCTTCACGAAATTCTACTACGTCGACAGGGATCCCAAGGAGGAGTCCAAAGTCAGCCAAGCAGTGCTACGCAACCTGTTTGCTTGAGGTGACTCTGTTCCAGGGGTAAGTGTTATTTGCTTCTGTTAAGCCTTGTCACCTCATGTGGTTGTGTGATGTGTACTGCATTCGTTATTCTTGAGCATGTGAATCCATGTTAGACCCCATGCTGGAGAAGGTTTAGTTACTTAGTTAAGAACTATTGTTCTCCACATGGGTCTGGCATGGATTCACATGCAAACCCTCCCTCCGCCCCTCTGCGGCTCTTCTTGGTCATACTGCCACTTTATGTGCTTACCAAATCTGAAGATGGCTGCCAGAGGCGGGGCATAGGGAGATGACTTTCATTGGATGGGGGCACTACAACCAAGAGGACAGTGATTAGTTACGAGGAGAAATACAGTTTTAAAGTGAAAGTGAAACAGTTTTTTCTTTTACCGAGGATGCCCAGCCTGACGACGGGGAGTATTCATGAGCATGTGAATCCATGACAGACCCATGTGGGAGAACAATAGTTACAGGTAAGTAACGTTGAACCTTCTATACCATAGCCCGTGCCCATACCTGATGGGCTGCACAGCACTGAGATAAGCCAAGAGCTCAACAAGGCCAGTGGCAGAGGTTTGTGCTCAAATGCTAATTAACATAACATATCAAGTCTGCTTTTCAATATAGTGGGGTGTAAGACCCATTCTTGGTTGTTTTATGATGCGCCTGCTGTGGACAGATGCGGTTGGCTTATGGATTGGCATTAAATTACCACTGTGGATATACGCTGGAAGGTTAACCCAGTGTTCTCTTGTTTTCTTATAGGAATCACCTACAGTCCTCGTCATCCTATGGTCCAGTCCTTTCACCAATGAACAAAGTGCACGGAGGAATGAACAAGCTGCCGTCGGTCAACCAACTGGTGGGGCAGCCTCAGCAGCACAGCTCAAACGTAGGGCACAACATGGGACAAATGGGTAAGGCATGGCTGTGGCACATACTGAAGGTTCCATGGACGGTGAAGTAGCAGGCTCACTCACTGAAGCCGCAGGCTGGCAAAGCGAGCGCCCTGCCAAATATTTACATGTTCAGTGAACGATTTGCCATCCCATGCCATTGAAAAAATCATGCAATTATCATCCCTTTAAAAAAATTAACAATGTCTAAAAATTCATCAATTTCAAAAATCCAATTTGAGACTTGAAAGTCCGTACATTCCTTAAAAACAAGATTTAATATAAAATACAGTCCAGTCTTGAGCTTGAAAGATGGGAAGAAGCACGAAAATCACTCTGGCTGCCCCACATGCCCTTAATTTTCAAGAAGGGGCAGAGCTTCATCTAATGAGAGTCACCTGATTATCCAAACCCTGCACATGTGGAGCTCCTTTGCAAAGGCAACCACACGGCAACAAGTCCTCTCAAGTTGTCTATTTCCTTCTTCTTTGAACAACGTTTTTAAGTATTTCTCTGCATGGATTTTCTAATGCTGACAGAAAAACAGAAATAGTTTCTTGAAAGCTGTTGTCACTGGAGCAGAGACATTCTTGGGGCTCCCAGCCATGCTGTTGTCCAAGCTCAGTTTGAAGAGGCAAAACACCTACCAGGAGTCTGCAACATTTGGCTTTCCAGATGTTTTGGACTGCAACTCCCATCAGCTCTAACCTGCATAGTCTATGGTGAAGGAACATGGGATTCGTATTCCAAACATTGGTAAAACCGCAGGTTGCAGAGCACTGAAAAACACTTTGCAAACATGGGCGTGACATTTCATATGGATATAGTTGTAGACCGCAAATAGTTTTAAGATCTACATATGGGTTCAACCATGGGTTTGAGCATGCCAATTTCACTAGGCCCTGGCTTAGGTAATCCCCCATGCACTTCTCATAGTACCGTCAGATACCATCTGACCTGTGTGTACCATCAAATGAAGTGTTTCCTACAGATGGCTTCATCCGACTCTCAACGAAGCCTGGCATGCTGTGTTGAGACCATGGCAGATCTCCCTCCTTCCAAACCCCTGAGCTCCACTGGATGTTTTTTTTAAAACCAAAGGGCCAGGTTTAGTCTATATTCTTACTGACAATAAAAGGGCTTTAAGAGCGGACATAATTTCAGAAGTATGGAGAACGTTCTCTTCCTGCACCAAAAAAGAGAATGTAACCATTCAGATTCATAAAAGTGTTTTTAATAAAATATGTTCTGCCGTCACGGAACTTTATATTCATCATGGCCCCAAAGCTCAAAAAGCTGCAAATGGCGGCTGTAAATACATGGTGCCCAAATCTATTGAACGGAAGCACAAACCCTGCTGCTCGCCTGAAGGACAGGGTGATCATTGTAAATTGGCCATCCCTGTATCCATTCAAGATTCAATTTTTCAGATTCCAGTCAAGAAAAACAAATACTCAAGTAGTCATTTTTTCCAATGGGAACCGCCCACAGTAAATATGTGTCTGTGGGGCCAGCATGAGACATGACCTATGTCTTGGAGTCATTTATGACCAGACATTATTTTTCTTAAAATATATTCACACTCTTAGTGAGGCTGATTAATCCATTTTCAGCATTGGACAACAAAACAGCATTGTCTGCAAAGAGAAGAGCTTTCCGACCAAATCCAAAGAATAGAAAGACAACTATGTCAAGAACCCTTTGGCCTCAAGAACTTCAATATTTCTCACACCCTAGACAAAAAATCTTTAGATTGCTATCAGATTTAGAGTTTGAATGCAGATAACAATCACCATGACTTTTCCGGATCCTTCTTTGCCTTTCCTCTATGTTTGTCCCTAGTTACACCTCCATGAAAACAGTAATTGTAGGCATGACCACTACAGGGCCTCCTCAAATGACTGCTCATGAAATGGTACAATCTATATATTTGAACAGGTTTGCAATATCCCCGAGGTATGACTTTGTCCTTTAGGCTTTGCAATCGATGCTGCATGCATCTATATCTCGTGTGCAAGTATCAATTTGAAAACTACAACCAATAAAGCTACTATGCTGGTAAAAAGGGATGCCAAAACATAATACCACTCAGGAAATGCACATATTTCTGTAAAAGATGGCTGTATCACAAAATGGCAGTCATGGGAAAGTCTGGTGTATGTTGCACACAATATTTGCACGAAGCAATGTTGTTGCAAACCAATGTTTCTGAATTTTTCAAATTTGAAATAAATAAGTGTTCCCTGGAGTTGCTGCACTGTGTATTTTGGAGGTGTTTTGTTTTGTTATTTGGCATTTATGTAGCGCACTATATATCATTGGTATGATCTCAATGCACATTTTGGTTGAACGCCCTTGGGGACCGTAATCCAGGTCAGTCGAGAGAGTAGGGTAGTATATGGGGCTTGGGTGCACTCAACATGTGTGCAGCTAGTGTGATTTGATGGTAGCTGCATCCCACACAGTGGTAGTGAGAGATCAGTCGAATCTGTGCAGTCAGGTGGTTGTTTCTCCGAGACTGCATTCTGGCACCATTAGGCCAGTGTAGGACTTTTATGTGTGCAATTAGGCCGATTTCTTTGTGGGGTATAGCTGCCTTCTAGCAGGATGTTGAGGTGTTCATGGAGTATTATTCTTATGTATGCAGCTAGGCCAAAATTGATCGAGGGGTATAGCTGCGCTCTCTTGTGTGTTGGTGTAAAGTAGAGGGTGAGCATAGTGGTAGGAGAGGTGAGTGTCTGGAGTGAAGGATTTACTCTTAGGAGCCCACTGTGCCTGGGTTACATTCTAGATCTGGATGAGCTGGCAGTGGTCATCCTTATGTTTCGCAGTAGCGGAACTCTGAGGTAGATTCACAGATAGAACCAGACTAAGTTATGTTTTGCTTGGTCAGAGGGTCATTATCCTTAGGCTCAGCACTTTGTGCCTCAGGAGCCCATTTTCAGGTTCTCTGGTTGTGGTTTATCGTGGGTTGCATGGTAGGTCTTGGCAGGATACTTGGTTGTAGGACCAGCGATATCTCGCACCAACGTAGTCACACAGAGGCAGTGATGCTAAAGGGTAGGCTGGACAGAGGCATTGTGGAGTCTGGATGCTTTGGCGCCTAGGTGAGATTGTATCTTAGGTAATGTAGTCGGGCAAGGTGGGGAGCAAATGGGTATGATCAACTTGATGGTGCAAGAGGCTGTTAGTCCTTTGTAGTAGAATCGGGAATCGGAGAGTCGGTAGTTGAATATCCTAGAGCCTGTGGGACGCTAAAGTTGCCATCTGTGGCATACAGTTTCTAATTCTCTCTTGGAGACTTATTTGTCGGTTTCTGTGGTCTCTTTTCGCTCGGTGTCTCTCCGAACATTTGTCGGACGGCTGTAATTACTTTCCAATGTAAGGTCGTTGAAGTCATGGTTCCTGATGTTGGTGGGTTGAGAGGCCCTATATGGTCCTAATCGTGGTTTACAGTAAGAGCCAGGTTTTTAGAGTATTTCGTAAGGTCATGTAGTCTTGGATGTGTCGAATGTGCAGAGGCAGTGAAGTAGGAATTTATGTTGTTCTTTAATACAGCCTTGTGGGTGGAGGGAGGGGTCATTATCGTGGTATAATGACTCGCGACAAAATTGGCTGAGGACATAAATTTTGGTGGTGAAGTTAAAATGTTACTTTAATAGTGAGTAAAGTAAATAGACAAGCTTGGTTAGTAAGTTAAATGTGTTTTTTTGTAGTGTTTATATAAAGGTTGTCTTCATAAATTACGTTTGTTTTTCATTGCTTAGTTAAACTGAAGTTGGTTTGAGATGAGCAGGCATTAGGCACCATGTAAACGGTTTATTTATAGCAAAGTCAACGAATATTCCATTGGTTTTTGCTTACACTCTGGTGTGTTAAAACAGATGTTGCCACAAAAAAGTTCCTCCCAGAAAGGAAAAGAATCCTTGCCTCGAATATACCACTCCCCTGCCTACTTTTGAAGTCAGAATGTTCAGAATGAAATACCAGTTGTTATTGACGACACACTGAACATTCATATTGGTTGAGAGAATGTCAATAACGATCTCCATGAGCTAATAGCTGTTATTCGGGGGGTCTGTTTCTCAGTGGACTAAGGCAGCCACAGCAGGTATCTGTGTTTGAACTCATGCTCACAGGTTTGAATACTGTCAGGTATCAGTGAGGTGGGTAACCATAAATATCTGTTATCAGCGCCAAGATGCTCTACTGGACCTAACGTGCCCTCTATAAATACCCCAGTTCTGTGTTGAAAGGCTGTGTTCCCCCTGGTGGTGTTGCTAGATGACAGGTGTTACATAGGCCCGAAGAAGTAGAACAAGTGGGTTTTGAAGTATTTACGAAGGTTGTGCAGGATCTTTTCAGCTTTGTGCTTCACCTCTCTGGGCCAACCCCAAGCAAACTATTGGCAAACAGGTGCTCCCAATTTGTTTTACATTTGATAAAAGTTGGGGTTTAACCCTAAGTTACTAAGGGTAGTCCAGATGTGGACCTTTGGTCACTGAGCTTGGAGAGACTCAGCTTCACCTCACTGATGATGCCCAACAAAGCTGCAACACGTGGATGGGGTTGCTGATGGCATCATTGTGGTGCTGGACTCCCCTTGTGGATGGGACCCGACTGATATGCAAATGGTTATTTCTTTGCTGTCAAAGGTCCAGTGAGCTAAACCGTGGTTGTAGACCTTCCGGAGTGGGTAATGTCTCGCAGAACAGGTTATTCGAGCCATGTTCGTTCTCAGAACCGAGGCTCCCTTATTTTTGTAAATATTTCCAAACACTGAGTTGCCAAAAAAATGATTGACAAGCCGGCAACCAAACAATTTGTGCTAGTGGCCCTATTTCTCAGCGACAAGGCCATGTTGCCACTCCAGTTTAAATAATCCACACTAAAGCAACATGATGGGTCACTAGGCGAGGGCAGACAGCAATGCCTAAATTGCAATATGCAAAGATAATTGGGGGATTGTTTGTCATGGTGGAAAATAACTCGATGCGCCTTGAGCACATTAATTCAGGCAGAGCAAAGATGGCCAGTTTCATTTAGTTCTAAATGGTTTCTTATGAAACCGCTGAATGCATATTATAAAAGTTGACCTCTCTAAGTCATTTAACGTGTTCCTGGATTGGACCATGAATGCACTGGTTGCCTCCCAAACTATTTCAATCAACTTTCTTCCAAATTACATACTCCTCTCTCTCCCTGTAAAACCTCTACAGTGTTAAAAAAAAACATGACGTCACCTTTTACATAACACTCTTATTTTTGTGTTCACAGGGCCTGGCATGCTAAATAACCACCATATGCAGTCCAATGGAGACATGAACGGCGCCCACTCCTCCCAGTCTATGGTGTCCGCCTCGCACTGCACCCCGCCTCCGCCTTACAACGCGGACCCCAGCCTGGTCAGGTAGGAGAGCTCTGATGCATGCATGCTTTGTAGTTTTGTCTTGTACCCTTTCCACCTACTTACCCTCAAATTCTACCTACTTACCCTTAGTCTGACTCTAACCAAAAATGTTGCAACTGGTTACCTGCTACAACTGAGAAATCAGTGTCACTGTCATTTATTGAAAACAGTCTGCTCTGATTGTCTGGTCTCAAATAATCAATGCCCCGAAAATCGACCCACTATTGTAAACCTGTGGGCAAAACAAGGTTGCGAGTTATTGGTCACGAGGCAGGACTTCTAAGATTCATAGGAAGAGAGACAAAGTGGCCTGTAGGAAAATCGGGTGATTTCAAGACAGGTCTGTGTCACTGAACAGCTGGTAGGCATGGGACAGAGCCAGGCACATGGCACGCATAGCATGTGACTGCCTCTTCTACAGCTCTCCAAGTCTCCAAAAGGCAGAGACCTATTAGGGAATCCATCCATAGGTCAGCCCCCTCTTCTTTTGACTCTTGGAGTGATTTCTTAAAACTGATAAAGGTGCGACATCAAAAAAACATAAAACAACTTTGACACCTGGATCTGGTTTATTTTCACTCACTAGTAGTGACACCATTATTGAGAATAGTGGATTAACCGGGATGGACCTATTTTGAGTTTAGTGAATGGATGATTATGTCACTGTAGAAGCTAAGATGCATTACTGCACATTTGTGAACCCTTGAACAGCCGCTGTTGTATGCAAGTATGCCCGGGGACTCGCGAGCGTTTTGGAAATACTACGGACTCGGCCCCAGAACACAAGCTAAGCACCCTTCTCTGGGGTCCATGACATCACGCATGATGACCTCACAAGAGACATCACAAACGACATACGCAATGCTGGCCTGTATAGTGGAGCACCCAACACACTTCAGGGATTGGGCAGAGTGAGTGCTATAGACTCTGGTGTAGGCTGCACACATACAAGATTGGCATGGACAGACACGCAGGAGCAGGAGGACACAATTTAGAACTTAGCAAATACATGCAGTACATCACAAAATGTAAGTAGGCCCTAACTGAAACTATCAGTATACTCGTACATGTAGTCAAAACAATTACTCGATCGGGTGAAACTTTCAGTTTGCAAACTCAGGTTAATTACAGTTGGTATCAGTGTACATCTAAAGCAAACAAAATAGTACCGCATGTACAAAATCTGTTTAAAGCAGCAGTGCCTTTCTTTTGAGCACTGGAAACTATTATTGCACAGCATTTTGGACACTCTAGTCCCAGTAGCTATGTCAAGGCGAAAACTCCTTGTGAACATCAAACTCCCTATGGACTTTAAATGACATCTGCAAAGCGACTATAAGCTAGTAATGCACTGACAGACTTAAAAAAAAAACTGGGCCAACTGAGACAGGGACATTTCACCAAAATGCCAGGGGTAGCGGAAATGACATCACACGACCCTTGACCTCCCCCTGATGACATCATAAGAAGGGATGTAATTTGACCCTGCCCCCAATTCCTATCTAACACACCCTCCCAAGTGCAAATGGGTCCTTTTCTCTCCTCCACCTCACTCTCTACTTATGGCGTCCCTCAGGGCTCTATCCTATCGCCATGGCTCTTCAACATCTACCTAGGCCCTCTGGCCCACCTGATCTCCACTTTCTCCCCTCATTTCCAGTGTAACGCAGACGACACACAGCTCTCCTTCAGGCTGCCTTCCCCACCTCAGCTTCCTCCTCTTTCTCCCTCATACCTGACTGCCTGACTGCTATTCAGGCATGATGCTCTGCCAATGATCTCTGCCTTAATGCCAGTAAGACAGAGATCCTTCTCATTGGGATGTCTGCTCCCCGTTTCCCCCACACTCTCTGGCCAGACTCTTTGGGTACTCTCCCCTCAGCCCCTTGTGAGGCAACAAAACATGGGATCATCTTTGGCTCCTTTCTCTCTTTCTCTCCACACATCACAGACCTTGCCAAGAAGTCCAATTTTCAAGTTCATCTCCTCAGGGGCATTCTACCTTTCCCCACCTTCCCCCAGAAGCTCAATGTCTCCAGTGCCTTGGTTCTGTCTAGGCTTGACTACTGCAATAGCCTCTTCCTCAACCTGCCTCTTTCCTCCCTCCGCCCCCTTCAAGTAATCCAGAATAGGACTGCAGAACGTATCCCATCAAGCCCAGGGACTACATCTCTCCAGCCCTAAAATCTCTACACTGGCTCACAGTGACTGCAAGGATCAAATTCAAGGCCCTTTGCCTGCTCCACAAGGCTGTCTGGGGCCCGTGACCTCTCTACATCCAGCTTTCTTTCCCGAAATACCTCTCAGCCAGAGTCCTTCGATCTTCTGCCTCCAACTCTCTGCAGGTTTCTCCCAGAAGAGAGTGGGAGGTAGATCCCTTTCCTCGTTTGGCGCTCCCTTTCCTCGTTTGGCGCCTCCCTCTGGAACAACCTCTCTCCCTGCCTCTTAAATTCCAGAAACTTCTCAAGACTTGATCTTTTCCTCTTGCTTCCCTCTCCCCCTCCCGTGCTAAACTCTCTGTCTGCCGCTGCGTCTGGGGTCTGGTCCCTTCAGTCATACAGGGGCCAGACCCCCCACCCCACACCTCCTCCCAGCATCCTTTGCCAGCACTTGCCCTCAGGCTCCCTTTCCTGGACTATCCCAACTGGTCCTCCCTGCCCACTCCACTCTTCCTTCCCTCCCCCTCTTTCCCCTGGCACTTGCCGCCTTGGCCCGACCAGCATGGGGGTACCCTATTACTGCACTTCTCCCTTTACCCCTTGCACCTTGTCATGCACTTGCAAGCTTGGATTGTCACAAGGCCAATATACCTGTTTCTATGTTGTTGTTCTGTTATTCCCATGTCCCCCCCACAGCCCCCCTTCTTGTCTTGTGGCGCCTGGAAACACCTGTTTACAGGCGCCATACAAAGGTCCAATAAATAAAAATAAATAAATGTAATTTTACCCCATCCCCACGTGACAGCACAGGAAGTGATGTAATCTGACCCCACCCCAAGTGACATCACAAGAAGTGTACACTAGCGGAACATAATAGCTACAAAATGGCAAGCGATTGCAATTCATTAATGCATTTCAAGCTGCGGCAATAGTGAGCTATTGAGCTATTAATGCCCATTTGTATAAGAGGCAATGATTTTTGGACCACAAAAATAAACATTTAAACAATGTTAAGAAATGAGCCCACTTAGGCTTTGAGGAGTCATCACAAAACGATGGTTTAAGCAGCACAGCGGGGGCAGTCCTGTATTTTACTCACCCTGGATCAACATGGAAAAGTAACCCGCGTGGGGGACTTTCAGGATCGCGTCACTCAGGGAGCAGCGCGCCATTGTTCTTCACAAACAGAACAATTACAACAATAGCCAAGGCAGCCAGTACACTTCCCCTGTTCACACAACAGCTAAATGTTCAGCAGTCTCAGTGCAAGCATCTCTTACAGACAGAGCAGGCACAGCAATTACAGGGCAATGTAGGATTTCATCACACATACATAGACCATTTACAGCAAGGACAGGGCTGTACAAGTAACCCTCACATACATCATACATGTGCAGCACAGGCAGACATACTCCAATCCTATGCATACCACCCACGAGTACATTTAATGCAGAGTTAATGCACAACAAGATTCTATGTATAGCATGAGCAGGGCTGGTGAAAGCTTGCCTGACACACACACAATATGTGAGGCACGAGCAGCTCCAGTACAAGCTCTGGTAACATGCCGGATATAGGTTCAGTCTAGACGGGAGCTATGCAGGCTTCCTCCACATGAAGAGCATAAACAGAACATGGGCAGGCCAAGTGCTGTTCAAGCTTTGAATATAGGGCTTCCTACAGTACTTGCTGTGACCGTTTTTTAAACAGTGCTGGCTACCCCATGCTTTTCTATTGCACTAATGCACTTAATGTCACGTGCTTTTCTTTAGTACTTGCTGCCGCAGCACTTTCTGTGCAGTTTGCTGTCACAGCATTTTTATAGCGCTGGTAGCCACACCCTTTTCTACCGTGCTTGGTGCCGCAGCACATTCTATAGTGCTTGCAGCTCAAATGTTTTTAGAGCGCTTGCAGCCTTTTCTATAGAGCTTCAGGTTTCTGTATCTCTTAGTGAGCTAGGTCTATTGCTTAGACTTGCAGTTAAGTAATAAGTTGTTATTATAAAATATAAAGGCGGCTTTGTTTTTCGCTTTTGGATGGATGATAAGAAAAAGAAGCTGAGGCTTAAGAAGAAGGAGGAGGAGGGTGAGGAAGAGGAGGCAGAAAGAGAGGAAAGCAAGCAAGAGGAAGACACAGTGCCAATGACCTTGATCAAGGCAAACGTCTGTTACATGTGCATCAACACACTGAGTTATCTTACTTGCTTGGGGAATCCTTGTCAGTGATTGGTGGCGCCAACATGCCATGTGTGGAAGGCTCACTGGGGATCCTAGCTCTGAAACGAGGTCAGAAGAGGGTGGTTCTTCTGGTCAGGCGTAGCCAGGATTGTCTAAAAAGTGGGGCCTGAAGCTAGCTATGGTAGTTGGGCCCACCACAGTGACATTAACATCTGTAAATGCACACACAGTGCTGCTGAGTGGGCCTTTACAGATTTTGGGTGGGCCTTGCCCGCTCAGGCTTTACCCTGTCTACGCCTCTGCCCAGAAGACTTTTGCTAAGCAGCACTGAAAGGGGGCATGGCCAAGCAATCAGAGCAGCAGGAGAGCCACCGGAAACACATGCCTTCTAAACGAATGTCAGTCTAACAATCTCTTGGTTGCTAAGCAACCAGAGCTCTCGACCGGCTGACCTGAGACACAGTTGCGCCGCAATGGAGCTTGCGCTTTAAGAAAAATAGTGTGTTGTTTTCAATGTTGAAAACAGCAAACTATAAAAAAAAAATTGCAAGCTCCATCCGGGGTTGCAAAGACCATGCCAGGGGTAGCAAAGGAGACGCTAGAGCTCACTATTGTGACCCTTAGCAACACCCAAATGACATCATTGAACTGAGAGATATCATAACCTAAAGATCATCAAAAGTCATTGGGGCGTGGAACATAGCATGTTCTGCTGCAGAAAGAAACCGAAACATAGACCTTTCTTGCGTAATTGTGACTGCTTGCATTGCCCATGATGCAATGTTTCATTTAAGCAGCGAAAAAGGCTCTGCTTTTTTTAATGGTTGTTAATGAAAAACCTAGAGTCAACAAATACTGAAAGCGCCACAAAGCCTTCACTAATTGCCATATGCCCTCACTTGAGAACCTCACACATGGTGTCCCACATGGCATCATTATTAACATCACTGCTCACATAAGAAATTCCTCCCTTTAGAGGAATTCCTATGTTTGATTTATTTGACGAATGCCAGGTCAGTGAGGTGCCCACTGACTAAGTGAGTGCCGGCCGAGCTCAGTACAAATCGCCAATACACTGCATCCCCACTTTTGACCGGCCCTGGTTGCTTTGAGGCTTAAGCCTGTGTCCTTTCTCTGAAAGCCCAGTGCACTACCGTGGGGCAGAGCAATGGCTCACAGTGACTGTTTTGATAGTCAAAGTTTCTTTTTTTTTAAAACACCTATTTAACTATACCAAATTATAATAAACCCTTTACTATTAAAAAAAAAAGAATTTGAAACTTTTGTTTTCGGCACTTTTGTGTCGAAACTTTTACCTGTCGAAACTATTTTTTCGAAACTTTGACCGGACACCCAGAGCAATACCGGAGACATCCTCTAAGTAAGTCTGCTACAAAATGACAGTAGATGCATCATTGCATTGAACTATTTCACACTGGTCACAGAAGTGGGGAGACTATGAGGGAAACTCGGATACATTCCCAAACCCACATTCATTCTCAAATTACGAAGGCCATTTTGAAAAAGCTCAGATAAAAAGCGTTCAGTCCCATTGACAAGCTAGTCTGCAGTGTTAATGTCCTAACTGGACACTGGAGGGATCAAAAACCAAGAATACACCTTTTCCTTCTCCCCAGGTTTTTCTGGCTCATGCAGTAGTAGCAGTCTACAAACACAGCCCACATCCAATAGCAAGCACAGGTGCCCTACACAAAAATCAATAGCAGATCCTTGCCTGGAATCAATATCATCAAATGTGCAGCTTCAAGAGTTCCAAGTTTCCTTCTGCTACAGCAGCACAGCCGAGCCCTAGTAGGGGTGTCTTTTTCAGTCTGAGGAATGTGGGCGTGGTATTTCCATTTTCATACAGCAGTCTTTGGCATGCGGGGAAGTAAGGTTGAGTGGTAGGCTGTACGCTTCACTTAAAATTGGAAACAGAAAAAAACAATTTCGAAAGACACGTTGATTCTGGGTTCTAGTCCTCCAATTATCCTTGTGTTCCATGCTACTTGGAAAGGCTTTGGGGCAATAAGTCTTGCATGATGATAATGTGGGAAAAGCCATGCACACACCCATAGAACGACACTATCAGGAAAGCTTGTCCAACCCATAAACGGGTTCCAATGGGAACAATATTGCAGTTTATCATAAATGTATTAGAATAATAAACTCTCAAAATGACCTCTTCAGTCCTCTCTAAAACATCTATGTCAGGGGTAGGCAACGTGCGGCTCTCCTGAAATTTTGGCCTAGGATTCCCCTAATCCCCCACCATTGATTCTACCAGCAAGGACTGTTGGGAGTTGTAGGCCAAAACCCAATGGAGACCCACGGGGTGCCTACCCCTGGTCTGTGTGTTCGTCATCAACAACTGTGACATTTGAGAAGACAAGTTAATAGCATTTTATTTTCAATCCTCTTCTTTTCTGCAGTTTTTTAACAGGACTGGGGTGCCCAAACTGCATCGAGTATTTCACTTCACAAGGGTTACAGAATATTTACCACCTGCAGAACCTAACCATGGAGGTAAATGCCACCAGCAAGCATTATTCTCACACTGTGACCCAACCAAATGTTCCTCTACAGCCAAAAAGGGGGCGTAGAGATTTTTTGGGGAAAGCAAAATGTGCCTTTGTTGATTCATTTCACTTTCTGATTTTTGTTCTCATCCATCTGTTAATTTAAAGAAATTGATCTCAGAATTCTATTTTCTTTTCACACAAATGTAAAAAGGGCAGGAGGAAGGAGTACCTTAGCATAAATAGGCGCTAATCAACTTGAAAATAAAAAACATTTTTATCAAAGGTTTTATCTGCAGCATATGAAGGAGGCCAGGCTTCCTCTGTCAGAAAGCACTTGGTCCAAATCAATCAAGTTTCCAGTTACAAACATTCCAAGCTGTGTCTGTCATCAAATTCGTAGCAGATGACATGGCAAATATGATGCAAATTTACATTTCTGATTTTAGGCTTGTTTCTACAAAATGAAATGATAAACGCTCATGTTCTTTACAGGAACATGTATTGTAACATGCATGCAGAATTATCCGAGAGCAGTACCATAAAAAGTTAAATGTAGTTTTCAAATAGGTATTCCAAATGTGAGATTGAAGGGGTCTACAAACTAGTTGGCAGAAATGTTTCCATCCATCACATGAGTTGTTCTATTTCCTCGAACGGGGACGGAGGGGGGTCCTGGGGGAGTAGTAGATTAGTGAGTCACTGTTTATAAAAGTTGGGGATTCCTTCCACCTATGATGGCTTAGAATCTCATGCAGCTTTTGTATTTGCAAATTATATTGACAAGCTGTCAATTCACTGTTCTTATATACTCATACCCATTTACTCACCTTAGGAAATGTTTAATTTGTTAGAGCTTGGATTTTTCATTGGTGGCTGGAACCAGTTCAATAGATGTAGATTAGATCTAAAATCCTTAACAACTAATTTTGCTAGTGATCTGTTGCAAGTGCCTGATAACACATTGACAAACAATACCCATTAATCGTGATTCAGTTGAAACACTGACACCTCGATTCTTTTCTAATATTGTGTGTATATATAGTGTGTGTATGTGTTTGTGGTTTGTGTGTGCGTTTGTGTGTGTATATATATATATGATCCGGAAGAAAACAACGAGTCGATACCTTAATTAGGCTAACAAAGTCATTTATTTTGCATATTTGAGAGCTTTCGTGGAATGTCTCCACTTCCTCAGACAGAGATGGAATTAAACATTTGAAAAACATCACAGCATTACAGCTTACATACATTCAATACATGCCTGTCTGAGCAAAACTACAAATCAGGTACAGAAAGGCACAGATAACAGAGTATCTGCAGGAGGGGCTATGTAAACTTTAATGCTGTGGTGTTTTTCAAATGTTTTATTCCATCTCTGCATGAGGAAGTGGAGACATCCCACGAAAGCTCGCAAATATGCAAAATAAATGTCTTCATTGGCCAATTTAAGGTATCGACTCATTGTTTTCTTCTGGATCAACATTATGTTCAACCCTTAGCTAACACACGGTACAAACGAACTCAATATATATATTTATACACTGCATGCTTTAATGTGCAATACTCTTGTTTTTCCCCCCAAAATATACAGGTCAGGTCAAGTGCGTACATGAAATATTTCAACCTGCATTTTGATCACCACTGAGAAACTTCCCAGGATCTGTAAATTAGAAATTGTTGAATTTAACTGGCCTCTCACTATGTGATGGGAGGATTTGCGGTAGAAGCATCTTTATGACCTCTCTTCAGTTAAATGGCAGCTTAATATCCCTTATCTGTTATTAGAATTAGATTTGTCAGTCGTAACACCTTAGTTATGTAAAATGTAAACCTAAATTCTCAGGTAGATTTTAGATTGTACATTACCAATTATTTTAAAAACACTGGGAAATGTGCAAGTAAGATGACCCAGATAGCCTAATGAAGGTAGTAACAATTAAAGATATATTGTTTTTTTCTTGTATACATTTTATTTGTTTTCCACATAAAATAAAGAAATATAATAAAGTGTCAATTCAGAATTAAGTCTAGCACAACCATCATATGACACCACTATCTATTTAATGCAAAATAAGTATGCTGGATATAAATAATAATAATAACAACTTCATTTCACAAAGACAATTTATTACAGATTTGAAATTGAGTTTTGGTAAATTCTACAATTTTGCTGAAGAAACATAACCAAAATGCTTTTCTGGCATGGTTGAAGTTTCTTCTTAATAAATCTCCACTCGCTATGTTCCATTTTCAAAGTCTAAAAAGAGTACTTGAGAGAAAGTTTGTTGGTCAGTGTGTTTCAAGACCCTTTCGTCTTTTGCCTGGTAGAAACAAAGACATTTTTCATTTTATGTAATATTCCAGTTTTGCTTGTAAGGCACAAGGAAAAGCAAGCAAGGCTAAAGCTGTCCTGCCACTAAAAATGAGAAGATTATGGCTTCGTCAGCCAGCCAAAACTCACCTGGGAGTAAAAAAAGAACCAACATTGTTTTATATTGTATAAACCAGATTATCCCAGTGAATCATTGCTCCAGCAAATCCCCTCATTGCTTTAATCAAATTTGGATAGCTCAGGGGCAAAGTGCTCGCCTTGGAAGCAAGACAACAGGGAGCAACACAGGTTCGATCCACAGGTCTGCGCTTAGAAACCTCTGGGTATTAAGCGCCTTATAAATATCATACTACAGATACTGAAAAGTTTACAATTACAAATACTACTATAAATTCAAACATGTTTACTTTAAAATGTACTGTACTAAATATTACAAAAGGCAATTGATCTGTTGAAATCAATAATGGATCAATACTCAAATATGACATATACAAGTAAATAATGTATTACCTATTAATGTGTATTACAACTATATTTTAAGATTGCACCCTCCAATATAATTTCCAATAGTATTTCACTTTTTCATCCTTCCTCTCTAAATCCATACCTTAACATCGTATGAGGGCTTACAATTAATATTGCTTAATCCAAACAGATATATGTTAATTTGGTTACAACCTAAAATTATTCAGTGCATTCCCGACTCTAGCGCTAAAAGTTTTGGCTATGATAAACATTCCACATGCCTTTACAAGGGACACATTTTTTATTGTCCTTTTCATTCACTCATCTGTTAAGCAACAGAGCTCTCGTAGTTAGGGGGAAATGGTTAATAATAGAGTCTGCTAAGCATATTTAGCTATACATATTTGGCTATACAGCAAATAATCTCAACAATTTAACATCCATCAATGTTCCTGTTCCAAATTCCTTAAAGTATCCTTCATATTTTGATTCGTCTTTACATTATTTGAGGAGCACTATTTAACACTTCTCTTTAGGGGGCTCCAAACTCATTTTAAGAATGTTTCAAATGTTCTCAGTGTCCACTCTTGCTTTGTATTATGTTATATATATTTTGTGCAGTATAAGTGTCACTAGGTCTTTTTGTCTGGGCCTTACAGTTTATCCTAAAGTTTATGAAAACACATGAATGCCCTATCTCTGACTAATTAATTCATGTTCAACCAATTCATATAGGGATCTATAACAATTTTCCAAAAATCACAAAGTAACTACAAGAGCATTTGTCCGCATTCCACTGTAACATTTACATCAACTCATCATGCGGCAATGCTCCCGTAAGTGTAGTTTTCTTTTTACTGGTAGTTCACTTGTCAGACATTGGGTCTCATTAGAACTTTGGTGGTATGCCTCTGGATTTACTGGCGGGAGACCACCAAACATTAATACCTTTACCAGCACTTGGACTGCCGTAATAACCGGCTGATTCCAAGTGCCAATAAGGGCAGCTAATTCCCATTCCATGGAGTCCCATGGGACTACATGGTCGGTGCAGCTGATGTTACCAGTGCCGTTAATACTAGCAGTTTTTGATGGTGCAGTGCCTGTATTATCTCCAGCTCCGAGCTGGAGGTAATTACATCACACCACCATCAAACTCAGAGTATATGTTCCGGAAACATGCCAGTAAATTGAATTACGTACGTTAATTCCAGACCGTCATACCTATAATGAGGCCCATTCTCTTGTATAACCCTAGGTCAAAAATGCTCAAAGAAGACTCACATGTTGTAAATACAAATAGGGATGATTGATCAAGAACTATAAAACTAAGTCCTACACTAATCCTAAGGAATTTTTAAATGCAAATTAGATAAATATCCAAGATGATTTAGAGCTGTGTAAGCAAATCCAACTACTATGTCATTATAAAATGGAAATGACTATGATTTTTAAAAACACGTTTTTAAGATAGCACCAATATAGCACCAAGATAGCTAACCAATATCAATGCAATAATGCAAGTCAAAATTCATCAGGGAAAAAATAATTCCAAAATAAAAGTCAAGTACATAACCAACCAAAGAAAATATAATAACAAATCACCACAAAAATATAATCAAAGATTTCAGCATTTTACATTCTTTAAGGTGAATTGTATCCATCTGAATGTCCCAATTGTTCCCCAAAAAATAAACATACACAAACCTCACTTTGGTATTTATTAAGCCACCCAGAAAATACTGCATTTACAGAATATGTCTATTATGTCTCACATTTGCACAGATATATGGCTATGTTAGCTCTTCTTTATAAATGAGCACCCACCTCTAACATCAGTATACATGTTGTGGTGTGGTGTGAGGTTTCATAGGCGTATGATGAATGTCTGATTCTGTCTCTGTCATCTTGTCTTTACAAATAGTTGGACCCACATTTCAATGTCCTGATGGGCAATTTATAGATTCATGTTTGGGAACACGATTTATTTTCAAACCGACTAGACTAGTGCACTGCAAGACCAAGTAAAACAACTGCTTCCATGCAAAGGTACTGTATGAAAATAGACCCATGCCACAGCCGCCTTACAACCTTTTACCAGAGGTTCAGACCTTAGATTCAAACCGTTCCAAAAGATCCGGGTTTGGATAATTTCACTTTGGAATGCCCACGTTCTACATTTGGTCATTCTAACCATTCCTTACTGCCAATTCTGGTATCCACAACTTCTGCGTGGCTCTTGATTGGTTCTTGATTCTGGGTTAGAAATTCTCGATTAATGTGCTGTGTACAGATGGTCATGGGTGATGATTATTTTCTGTACTTGGACGTTTTAGTCAGTGAATAAAAGAAGTAAAAAGTATTAATAGCAGTTCACTTTGAACACAACACATTCAGTCTAATGGGGTATTACAGCCGTGGGATGGGGGTTGTAACATGTATTCTCAGCCCACACCTGAGTTATGGGGAGCAAAACCAATGGTGCATAATGCGATTAAGGCACCATGACACATTTTACAGAAACCCCCCAAAGGACTGTAATGCCATTATAATATGGAAAAGTCACAAATACAGGTTAGAAACAAAAGAAAGCAGTTGAACAGGGTGCTCTGAAGCCTGAAGTGACTATTGTCCTGGTGGAATCTTGGCAGGGGAAGTCTGTAAGAATTGATGGGGAATGCTGGAAGAGGTGCATCAAGCTATGTAGCAGTGGTTAATGCCCTCTACTGAAACATTGTTTACAAATGCCCGCTAGCATTCCTTGTGCACATGATAGTGGGTGGGTTTTTTCCATTTTGTTACTTTCCATACCATTGAGTTTTTTCATCGTGGATAGAAAAAGGGAAACACCACTTTGGGAACATGCTTCCGAAATTAAACTAGCTGCATGGATGACCTCTTTTGGTATTGAACAGCATCGCTCAGTGCATGACTAAATATATTCCTGCTGTTGCCCCTCTCCCCCTTGTAGGATCTTGGAGCACTGAAGATCCCTGACCAGTACAGGCTGACCATCTGGAGGGGCCTGCAGGAAATGAAGCAGAATCATGAATATGGAGGTGGCCAGCAACTGATCCGTTCCAGCAGCAATGCCGCCACCATTTCCATTGGCAGCTCTGGTGAGCTCCAGCGCCAGCGTGTCATGGAAGCCGTTCACTTCCGCGTCCGCCACACAATCACCATCCCTAACCGGAGCGGTGCGGACGAGTGGACCGACTTTGGCTTTGACTTACCTGACTGCAAATCCCGAAAACAGTCGATAAAAGAAGAGTTTTCGGAGAATGAGATGAACTAACAAATACATGTATTTATATTTAAATGTCAAAAATGTTGGCAGAGAAAGGCTGGAGAGAGACACAAATCTAATTTATAACAGTAAATACGTTTACAGCTTTAAGTACCTGGAGACACAAACGACAGTCTGGAAAAGCTCAAAGATGAGATCGAGCCTGGGTTTGTTGTCTGGTTGGAAACCACTTCTGACAGCTTCGTCGCATGCTTATTCACCACTTCAAATGGCTTTAAAGTAGGGTTTTGCACCCCTCCCAATGGCTTAATGGTAGAGTTATGCTCCACTTCCAGTGATATTGCAGTGGGATACTACACTTCTTTCATAGGCCTTATGGTAGGGTCATCCATCAATAATGTGGTTGTGTGCCATTTTCAATGGCTCCAAGGTAGGTTTGTACACCACTTCCAATGGCTTTATGGTGTGATGTCAATTGCTTCC
This sequence comes from Ambystoma mexicanum, assembly GCF_040938575.1. Classification (NCBI taxonomy): domain Eukaryota; kingdom Metazoa; phylum Chordata; class Amphibia; order Caudata; family Ambystomatidae; genus Ambystoma; species Ambystoma mexicanum. The sequence goes on from NC_090929.1 coordinate 537,392,183, forward strand.
AATGGCTTTGTAGTAAGGTTGTCTGCTCCTTCCAGTGGATCCTTGGTAGAGCTGTTGTCCACTTTCAATGGCTTTCCGGTAGGGTTGCACACCACTTCTACTATTTAATGACAGGATTGTGAGTGACTTCTAAAGCCTTTGTGGTAGGACTATTAACTGCTTCCAGTAGATTTATGATAGGGTGAACCTAAACATATACAGCAAGTAAGTAATGAATGACTTTGAATTTGCCTTTTGTTGAAGACTAAGTACATCAGAGCTGTACAATATTCCCACACTGCACCTAAACATGCACTGATCAATGTTTTCTTCGTGACACCCGTCCCAATAGTGATGAACATGTAAACATGTGTTCTCTTTCGTTATGGCTAACCCTCGATTTGAGCAGGTTTCTCAGCATGAAGACGAACTGTGGTTTCACACACACACAAGAATGGGTGAAAGCCTCCATCCTCTTCAAAGGACTGACACAGTTAAAACCTTGTCTGGAAAATAGGAGGACTTTCTTGCCCGAGTGGACTGCCAAAAAGTATTTTTCTGTGTCCATGGCTTCTTAGTGGCACAGAAAACCAACCTGGTTTGCAGATTTTCAATTATGTATATACCTGTGTAAATTATGCTGTTTGTATGTGTGTATGTTTGTGCCGATGTTACAAGCATTCTTTCCAGTTCAACATTAAAGGCTACCAGGCCACAGGACCTTGGCAGTCAAACAGTCAAACCCCCCCCCCCCCCCACTTCCTATTCCACCTTTTATCCTGCTTCATGCTTAAGTGTCCCTTTTATATATGTATATAAATACATTTCCTCAGCAATGCTTCGCACCTAAGGATAGTGTTATGAGGCAGGAACTGTACATATTTCGTATGTGGACACGTGTGGTTTGTTCTGTTTATGTATAGACTGTGCGACGGGATTAATTAGCCTTCAGTGTAAATAATGTAAAGATTCAACTGCAGGAAATGACCCTGCTACGTCATTCTTCGCAGTCAGTATAGCCAAGATGCTGCATTTGTGTTCAAGATCTGTCCAAGGTGCAAAAAATTATCCAAACGTTAGGGGAGGTCTAGGCTGTTATGCAGTTTTGCGGTGCGTACATGTTACACCGTACGAAGCCCATCTTTCAACGATGACCACTGTAATTATGTACAGATGACTGAAGGAGACATATTTTAAGAAGGGGAGGCATTGAGCCTCATTATAAGGCTAGCTCTCCTGTAATGAAAGGGGCCGGTACGGGACCGGCCCCCTTCATTCCGGGAGCGCCGATTATGAGCTTCCCATCACGGGACCCTGATCGCACGCCTGGTAAAACCAGGCGTGCTTTCCGGGTCCCGCGAGGGGAAGAAAGAGGCAATAACGGGCCAGATGTAATCTGCCCGTTATTACCTCCCTCCCCATTCCCATTGAGCCCTATGGGGGATTGGGGGCTCAAATGGGAAAGGGGATGGGTTCCTGCAAGGAGGAATTACCGGGCCCTCCTATGCTGGAGTAACCCGGTAAGTCCCCATTGCAGGAACCCGGTAATGGAGCCTCAGAACGGAGGCAGCCATGGAGCTAACAGCTCCATGGCTACCTCCATTCTCGTAATGAGGCCCATTATATTTGAATAAATATCTGGCAAAGGAATAGGACACTTTGCTTCTATCGCAGCCTTTATCTTGCTCTCATCGGTAGATACAAAGTAAACAGTTGGTGGATTCCTCCACCTTCTCCTGCTGACCACCTCACTCTAGTTATTCCCACACTTATCTTTGTAACTTTTTGTTTGCCGGTGAAATTGAATAGGGGCCGTTTTTTATGTTCCCGTTTTACTTTTATCAGCGGCCATTTTGGATTGGTTTATATGTATTCATAATAAATGTGTTCATTTGCAAGTGTGTTTTCGTTAATGAAAAAGCAGCTGAGTGCCACTGTCTGACTGCCTCTTAGAGTTCATACAAATACCTACTTCAGCAGTGGATCATACCAGATGATAACAACACCACATCCCAACTTGGACTGCGGGCTGTTAACATACAACACGGCCTGCTGCCTCAGATATAGTTGCTAAATAGCGTGCACGCTATCTCTGGCAATGTCCATTCCTTTTGGCAATCCCGATGTTGATTCTATACTCATCACCCTTTTACGATGGGAATGTACAAGGGACATAAGAGGGTCTACCGAACCCATAGGCAATCCCTAACCCCTGCTGTATTGAGTTTATACTCTTAACAGAGATACCCAGGATCAAATCTGAAGTTGGCTAGATGCAGTGTGTATAAATACAAGGAATGAAATACCCATACGATCTGAATTGACTGCCATGTTTTTACACACTGTCTCTCCCTTATTTCCCCCCAAAAACACTGTCCTCCTAGGATTATCATTGCTTCTTTGGCAATGGCCTATGTGTTTGAAGCTTTCTACCAGATCTCCCACTGTTCAAAAGGGCACTAAACCCCTGTGATTCGAGGTGTAGTTTTACTTGTTCAGTAATCCATACATTTTTAGAAGAAAGCTCCCAGAGCATAAATGCAGCACTTGTCAAATCATCTTAGTGTGTCACTGGCCAAAATGGGACCTCTCTGGAGGAAGAAACTGGACATTTATGTTACCTTGACAGTTGGAATTGGCACTTCGCTCTTTTGGGGACAAAGAGCTGTTGGACTGTTGGGATTTATCTTTTGTGATCTGTGCGGGCATAACTGTCCACCGGAGGATGCTTCCCTAGCTTTGAATCAGACACTTAGCTGGCAAACCACTTCAACCACCAAAACTTGTTGGTGGAGTTTAATCAGCCCCAGAGTAGACAATTCACTTACTGCATGAGACAGAACTAAGTGCTGAACACATTGTATATTTTGCTGAGTACAAGAGTTTTGCCTTTCCTTATTTGGGAATTGGGATCCCTATGACGCACTCCCCATAAAAGCTGGTCTTTCCAGAAGATTGAACACCCTAAAAATAAATACTTTGCCGGTGCCAATTTATTTTAAGGGATTGATTCACCCCATAGGGTATGCCTTAAGGTGAATGGTCTTTTAAAGACTTGTGTTATTTGCTCTTTCGATTAGTTGGCCCTACGTGTGACATCCCAATGCCCCTTGCTACAAGAGGTGCCTGGCCATTGAGAAAATGCACAGTGTGCCTATGGGTCCTTTGCCTCCATAAATGCCAACTCCTCCCCTCACATTATTTCAGGTAACATTTACCTCTATCAACTTGGACAGATCTTGAAAACAGTGCAGCGGGCCTGTGGGCTCTGAGTTGTGACTTTCACACCTGCGTACACCCATCATTTTGGGTGGGATGAAACAATGTGGTGGGACTTACACTGCACTATAAATGGCACAATTATTTAACGTTGTACAGATGTTTTTTCTAGTGAACACAGCCTCGGATGTGTTCTCTCGTTTGATTGGAATGGTAGAACAATTTTGCTGCAATTCTGGGTTGCAAGAAGATGATGGTTCCTGTGTTGACTTGTTCTTCTCTAACAGAAGGTCTGACATTCCCAGTAAGAAGAATACAACAAAGCCATTTCTTTTATATGTGATGTCAGGCAATGGGGCCAGTATTGCAGAACTCTTGTACCAGAGCAGTGCAATGTTGCACGGCATGGGGAGAAAGTAAAAACATGCATGGAAATAGTGCCTATTCTCACAGTTGCAATATTTGCAGGTTACAATTGACAGTCCATATTTGCACTGCACAGGTGCAACATTTCTGTAATGTGGGATCTGCTTCCTGGAGAAGGGCACTTCGCCTGTAGGATATTTCTGAATGGTAATGTAATTACTCAAGTCAATATGCATTATTTACATGAAAAAAACATAAAACAATTGTGTATGTATTGGCATAGGCAAGCAAACATTCTGGGAGGCCTTTGCGTAGTGGTAGTAGCTCCTGCTAAACTCCGAACATTTCAAACTCCTAGTATGTTTATAAAAGGAACCAAACCTTTTTTCAAATATATTTTTGTTTTAATTTTTTTTGCATTGATGGTGCTTGGTTAATATCTGGCGTACCAATTTCTTTCAGCTAATGCACACCTCCCAATTGCCCCTTTTTGACTGATCAGTCATGATTTTTAAGATATCATGGTCATTTTAAATGCCCTTTCATTTTTTGTGCTCTTTGCATACACCTCCTGCGCAGCATAGAGTTGGAATGTTTGCCTCTTTCTGAACCGAAATGTTGCTATTAACATACTGAGGTTGGTTGTCTGCTTCTAGCCTTTGCAAGCTCTATTTAGTTTTGTCTGTAAAAATGTTGATCCTTTGATAGCTCTCACTGCAACTGCACAGGTACCCCCAGCCCAGGATTACGTGTGAACTGCCGCAGAGGCTTCTGGGAGGAGGATAAGGAGCGCATGCAGTTCGCCAAAGGGAGACTCTTTTTAGGGCCTTAGAGAGATTTGGTCGGAGTTTTTTAAAGAAATACTTTGGAAGGAAGAAGTTACTACCCCCTCCAATGTTATTTCCCAGAATCCACCCTATTCAGAATTTATGGCTGGCAGTGTTGGTATTTCTTCCAGAAGTACCCCCTCTCCCATTGGAACCTCTGAAGTTATTTGATTACATTTTTTTATGTCAATTTCCACCATAAGTGTACTGAACCTTTGAAGCATTGGAAACACTTTTTAACTGTATTGAAGGGAATCACCAGTGCTTCCCTTCTGTAGAGTTGTATGAGGCCTTACTTGAAATGTTAAGTCCACCTCTGCAAACTTTCAGCAGATAATCCACCAGGAATACCACCAGCTGTTTTCCCATAGAATAACACTGGTGGTAATTAACCAAACCCTGATTGGCGTGCACAGTAAAATTGATGAAATTTGACAAATAAGGACGATTTCACTGTCACCGCCCAACTTATAATGTCCCCTTAACATCTACCGTCAAAAGAATTTTCAAAGGCTCACAGCATAATTAATGTTTTTTTTTATGCCAAATACAACATGGAAACATAAGTCAAAACAATTTCCAATACTGGGAAGCTGAAAAGGAGGAAAAAAGCACACTTTCCAACTCTATTATTAAAATGCATTGAATCCAGTGGATTTTTAAGTAGGACATACAAGCAGAATACTCATGAAGTGACCAATGCTGAGACAAAATAACTATAATCTCCTGCCTCCGACGAGTAGCATATGGTGGCTATCAGTAAAGCACTGTTTTGTGCATTTTCTGCATTAGGCCTAAGCTTTTGCAACTGGAACATAGCATTGCGTTAAGAACAGTACAATCTATGGTTTTCAGCAGCAGTGGTACAATTAGCAACACTTCAGAAACCCCATTTGTAAATAATGCCTATTTATATTTGTAATTACATTTGCTTTTTGTCACGAGAATGAACTTTTCATATAAAGTGTTACTCATGCTTCCTGTGTAATTCCCGCTCACTTTTGTAGAATAGGCTGTAATCCGTTGACGCCATTTTGGGAAAGTGTGTTGGACGGACTTTGCTTAGCTACCGTTTCATTGGATGTAGACTTGTAAAGTGGTGAACGATAGGTGGACGCACACTTCTCAGTTTAGTAGCATTATAAGGCACTTTATTGCTTTAAGATGTTTTGTAATCACCGTTCATGTGTTCAATGTTAACTGAGATACGTTTTTTTCAGGCAGTATTACTTGATATACTCCAAATATTTTAACTGTATTTTTTTTAAGATGATGTTATGTTTTTGAAAATGTGTTATTTTTTTAGCTGTGTTTTAAGTGTTTCTTTTGTAACATAATAAAAGCACACATTTAAACATACTATGTCATACGGCGTGTTGTTCTGCTTTGGGGATTTGGGCCAAAACGGTGGAATCAAACAGGTGTCCAGGAATAATTTGGAAAGTTTTGTTTTAATGGGACAGGTCTAAACTCACGTTAAATGATAACGTGGGCTCAAACAAATTAAACCTAACATCACTTAACGAATCAGGTTCGTCTTGATAGAACTGCACCTAAAATCCACCCTTCTTGTGCACGCTCCATCCATCCAGCCAATTTTAAAAACCCTTTCCCAAAATTGCAAGACATTTACCAACTCTGCTAGACTGGGAGCCAAAAGAGATTCCTGGAAATGTTTTTCAAAGTGACCCCATCTTACATAGTGCGAGTGAATGAAGCAAGCAAGCCCGCGCTCATCTAGTAGAGTTTAGGGAGTCTCTGTCCAATACAATGTGGAATAATGGCTCAAAAACTGCATTTTAAAGCACATGTGTTCCTGCTATGGGGATTAACAAGTAGTTTAACATAATTAAAACAAGCATTGGCAAAGCCAAAAGTTTTGGCATTTGTAGTGCTTTATTGCATTTTATATTTACCATGGAGGGAAGGAATGAAGAATGACAACACAGAGAGGTTGAAATGGTAGCATGGGAGGGAATGAAGGGCAATGCCTGATGGGGGTTTGGGGGGGCACTGGTTGGAAGAAGAATAAGAAATAAATGGCAACACGAGGAAGAGTACATAAATCCAATAGCTGAAAGGCAGGGATGCAACAGTACACAGAAGCATTGCAGAACATTTGAAGGAATAAGTGACAGGGCAAAGAAGGGCAGTGGAACAGCACATGGGGAGGCTGATCAACAGTGCCAGAGGCAAGAAGCAACAGCACAAGGGAGCAGGAACCATAGCGCAATGGGGAAGGAGCGACAGAGCAAGCAGGGATGCTCAACAGCACAATGGGGGGAGGAGCGACAGCACTAAGGAGGATGTAAGGACAGCACAAGGGGCAAAGGGCAAGGGGGAGAGACAGTGCAAGGGGAGGAGGGAAAGCACAAGGAGGGAGAGCCAGGGACAACACAAGGGAGGAGAGCAGTGCAAGGGGTGAGTAATGACAATGCAAAGGAGGGAGGGGAGGCAGCGCAAGGGGGAAGGAGTGACAGTGCAAGGCAAACGAGCGACAGTGCAAGGGCTGGTGAGGAGGGAGAGCGCAAAGGGGGAGGTGGGACAGCGCAAGGGGGAAGGAGCGACAGCAAGGGTGAGGGTGGAACAGCACAAGGGGGAAGAGGGACAGCCAATGGGTCTGGAGGGACAGCACAAAGGTGGAGGGAGGGACAACACAAGGGGGGAGGGAGGGACAGCACAAGGGGAGGAGGTACAATGCAAGGGAGGGAGGAGTGACAGCACAAGGGAGGAAGGAGCGACAGATGAAGGAGGAACAGCACAAGGGGGCATGAAGGGAGAGCAAATGATGCAAGGGGGGACAGTGCATGGGCAGGAAGTACAGCACATGGGAGGGAGAAGCAATAGCGCAAGAAGGAAGGAGCAGCAACTGAAGGGAGAAGGAGTGACAGCGCAAGAGGAAGGGACAATAGCGAAGTGAGGCAGAAGGCACAGGGCAAGGGGAATGGAGGGACACTGCAAGGGGGAGGGACAGCACAAGGGGGAGGAGGGACAGCACAAGGGAGGAGGTAGGACAGCACAAGTGGGAAAGGAGCAACAGTGCAAGTGGGGAGTGACATCTGTTGGTTGTATGTATAATTCTCCAGCATTGGATCTTTCATGGATTCACATGCTTAGAATATTCCCCGTCGTCAGGCTGGGAATCCCCGGTACATTATACAGACCCTTTCCCGTAGGAAAACTTTTTCGACGCTTATGCGTCCTATCCACCTCGTTTTGCATCATGCGTGCCCGCGCCGTCAGGACGCCATGACATAAATACAGGACCCGCCCCCGCGCTCCCTCAGATTTCAACCGTCTTTCAAAGTAGTGGGATCCTCGTGGTTACTGCTAGTCGAAATTAGGTTGTATTTTCGCTTCAGCGACGTTACATTCTGGAAAAAATATGTCCTGAAAAGCGTTAGTTCGTCCTTGTGCGACATGTGGACTCAAAAAAGTCTATGAAGGCGATGCCCACATGGATTGTATCTACTGTCTCCACCCGCACCACACGGCGGATACATGCGAGATATGCCAGGGTTTCTCCCAAAAAACCCTTAAAGACCGGAAAAGAAGGTTGGTCGACTGGCTTAACGACGGAGCGGGTGCCTATCCGGCATCAGAAGTTGGCTCCACGGCCTCCAGGAGCAAGTCGGAACCTCCCTCGAAGAAGGTGCGGCCTGTCGAAAAACGCCCTGCGGACAAGCATACGGAGAAGCATGCTGGGTCTTCCTCATCACACAAAAAGTCCTCCTCCTCCTCATCCTCTAAGACGGAGAGGCAAGCGGCATCAAAATCCTCCTCAGGGGACCGTCCTAGGTCTTCCGTGAGTCGAGACTCTTCAGCAGGGAAGTCGGCAACGAAATCAGCTACGAAGTCTAAAGGCTCGGTGCCGGCTACTTGCTCGTCGACCCCGGTGTCGCTGACGATGCCTATTACTATTCAGGCAACAGCAGTGGGGATTCCTTCGTCGACGGTGACTCAATCTATGGCCTGGCAGCCAGAGGTTTGTGACCCGGCCCCCCCTGAGGTCCTACTGCAGCCAGACACGGCCTTGTCGGGGTCGTCGGTGGAAGGAGAATGTGGCATGGTTATGCAGCCGTCGGACTTGGGTTTACGGCCTTCCAATACGTCGACGACGAGTGCGAGTGGGGGTGTGGCCCCTCTATCCTCGACGTTGCTGACCCCCCAGAGGGTTTTGTCTCTGGATGTGCTTAATACACTTCAGAAGCTCCTGCAGCGTCTGGATACGCAGATCCCTCAGCCTGGCACTTCGTCGTTGATATTTTCTGCACCTTCCGTTGACGAACAAGCTCAAGCGGCTCGCTCGACGACCAGAAGCCCGTCGGCCTCCCAGGTGGTAAGGATCGTCCTCGAGCGCAGGAGGAGGGTGAGCTATCGGAGTCCGATTCTATACGAGGTGACTCAGGGTCGGACATTTCCCTGTCACTGTCGAGAGACCCAACATGGAATTCGGATGTAGAGGTAGAGTCTACGAGGAGCCAGGCACAACCATCTCCTCCGGATGATGTGGGAGCCTTCCATGCAATGATGGGAAAAGCGTGTTCAGAGTTCGGCTTAATTCCTGAGGAGCAAAAGAAAGACTGTTTTCTTTTTGATCACATGGGTCAAAGGAGGAAATCGGTATTTGCCATCCCAATCCTGGACCACGTGTGGCAAGAAGGCCTCAAGACGATGCGTCATCCGTTCTCGGAACCGGCTATTAAGGGGCGTATTGAGAAAAAGTTTAAAGCTCCGGAGTCCACTCCAAAATGTCTAACATCACAGCCTCTGTCAGACTCTGTGGTATCGGCAGCAGCGGCTAGGAAGGCCAGAGTACAGCAAAAATGTTCAACCCCACCAGAAAGCGAGGCCAGGAAGCAGGACGCCTTTGGAAAAAAGGTGCTCTCAGTCGGCGCCACGACGGTAAGAGCAGCCAACTCCTTGGCGATTGTATCACGATACGATAGGGAGATGTGGCATAAACTAGCCCCTATCCTAGAACATCTGCCGGAAGAACATCGAAAAGCAGCCATGTTGCTAGTACGAGATGGTGAGGAGGCCTCGAACCACGCAATTAATATTGCGGTGTACCTAGCAGAGTCTGGTTTCAAACAAATCAATCATGGCGTAGTACTACGTCGACAAGCGTGGCTCAAATGTACTACTTTCAGACCTGAAGTCCAATACAAAGTCCTAGACATGCCATGTGAAGGAGAACATCTGTTTGGAGACAAGGTAGATGAAGCCTTGAAGGGGATGAAAGAAGACACGGATACCGCTAGGTCTCTCGGCGCCCTCCAGACAGGTAGAAGTTTTCGCTCTTTTCGCCCCTTCAGGGGTGCTTCAAGAAACTCCCGCTTTGGAGCCTCTAGGGACCGTGGATTTAACAGGCCCTCATACTCCTCACAAGGTTACAGACGTGCATCCCAGTCGGCACGTAGAGGCAGAGATTATCAAGCCTCCAGACGACGCGGCTCGGGTCCCTCGTCGACGAAGGACAAGCAAACCAGCAACCAATGACGGCCTTCGGAACGTCCTGGGGGGTCCAGTCTCTCATCATATCGACCAATGGAAATGCATCACCACAGATCGATGGGTTCTGGACACGATTCGCATGGGTCATGCGCTGCAATTCAAAAACAAGCCTCCAAGTCGTCCGCCAGTGTTTTCGGCCCAGCCCCACCTTCGAGTTCTAAGACAAGAGGTGGCGCTTATGCTGCAAAAAGGAGCGGTAGAACGGGTTCCTGTGGCACAGGAAGGACAAGGGGTTTATTCCCGGTTCTTCGTTGTCAAGAAGCCAAATGGAAAATGGAGGCCCATTCTCGACCTGAGGGTACTCAACAAATGGCTAAAGAGCTCAAAATTCAAAATGCTAAAGCTCCAGGAGGTTATCAGGTCAGTGCAACCCATGGATTATCTGTCGTCGCTAGACCTTCAGGACGCATATTTTCATATCCCAATACGTCCACGACACAGGAGATATTTAAGGTTTGTCGTCGGGCGAAAGCATTTTCAGTTCAAGGTCCTCCCGTTCGGTCTCAAGTCCTCCCCCAGGACGTTCATCAAGTGTTTGGCCCCTATAGCGGCCCATTTAAGGAAGGACGGTCACCATGTCTATCCCTATCTAGACGACTGGCTGGTCAGAGGTTCGTCCATGGAACAAACACGAAACAGTCTGGGGGCCACGATGTCCCTCTTACAGGAACTGGGCTTCGCGATAAACTTCAGCAAGTCCTCTGTAGAGCCTTCGAGGACCTTGGTCTTTCTAGGAGCGGAGTTTCATACGCACACAAGCCTTGTAAGACCATCCAGCGAAAGAATACAGAAGCTACGAAGCAAGGCGTCGGAATGGAGATGCGGTACCAGGGTGTCGGTGCGCAAATACATGTCCCTGCTAGGGACCATGTCATCCTGCATTCCGTTGATAAACAACTGCCGTCTGTTTATGAGGCCTTGCCAGGAATTTCTAGCGGACCGTTGGGCGCAGAGCCAAGGTCGCTGGTCCGACAGACTGGTCATCGACGAACAACTGGTACAAGCACTCCGTTGGTGGAGAGTTTCTACTCATTTAACGAAAGGAATGCCTCTGGTGGAACCGGAGTTCCAGAAGACGGTGGTGACGGATGCATCGCTGAGCGGATGGGGAGCTCATCTGGATACGTTACAGGTACAAGGCCGGTGGTCGTTACAAGAGTCCTCCCTGCATATCAACCTGCTAGAACTGAGAGCAGTGCAGTGGGCTCTAAAATCTTTTCTTCCTCAATTGAGAGACTCTGTGGTGCGTGTCATGACGGACAACACGACTACAATGTTTTACCTAAGGAAACAAGGAGGAACACGTTCCAGGTCCCTGTCGATGGAGGCACAGAAAATCTGGCATTGGCCCTGCAACACAACATGCTAATCTTGGCGTTCCACCTGCCAGGTGTGAGAAATGTGGAGGCCGATGCCCTCAGCAGGGAAATGAACGAAGTTCACGAATGGGTGCTGAACGACCAGCAACTACAACATGTATTCAAGAAGTGGGGACATCCTTCCATCGATCTGTTCGCGACGAAGGACAACAGGAAATGCCCGCAGTATGCAAGCAGATGGCCTCAGCAGGGCTCACTGGGGGATGCGTTCTCCTTCCCATGGACGAACAAATTCCTGTACGCATTCCCTCCATTTCCTCTTATCCGGAGGACGTTGCAATGGATCCTCAAGTACCCATGTCGGGTGATTCTGGTGGCCCCGTATTGGGCCAGACAGGTGTGGTTTTCAGACCTGCTGCACATGGCGGCGGCGGAGCCAATGAGGTTCAGGAAGATCCCCAAACTTCTGTCTCGACAGGAGGGTATCGTTTGGCATCACGACCCGGACAGCCTCAAGTTGACGGCCTGGCTCCTGACTTCGCCGAATTTGGTCAGCTAACGATTCCGGAGGAGTGTCGTATTCTGCAAGCGGCAAGAGCACCTTCCACAAACACTTCATACTCGTACAAATGGAGGAGTTTCTGTCAGTGGTGTGTGGATCAACCAGGTTTGGTTCCGCAGTCGATTACGCCGGAACAGCTCCTTCCATACTTGCTGTTCTTAGCTCAAAAGGGCTTATCGGTGTCGTCGATAAAAGTACACCTGGCCGCCATCTCCAGGTTTACACATCAACGACATTCCACACCATTATTCAGCGACCGCCTGATTAAGCACTTCCTTAAAGGTTTGTTTAGGAGTTTCCCTCCCGAGAAGAGATTTCCTCCGGTGTGGAGCCTCAATCTGGTGTTAGCGACTCTTATGAAACCTCCTTTTGAACCAATGTCATCATCGTCTCTAAAGTTTTTGTCGTGGAAATTGGCCTTCCTGGTGGCCATCACTTCAGCCCGACGTATTTCGGAAATCCAAGCTCTAATGGTAGACCCACCATACTTAAGATTTTTAAAGAACAAGGTGGTCCTTGCCACTAACCCACAGTTCATACCGAAAGCTCCTTCAGTGTTCCATAAACATTCCTCTATTGTCTTACCTACGTTTTTTCCAGAGCCATGCTCGGGAGCGGAGCGCACGTTACACACATTAGACGTGAAAAGGGCTCTCAAGTTTTATCTTCATCGCACGCAACCTTTCAGGAAAACGAGGCAATTGTTCGTGGCCTATGGTTTGGGTGCTAAAGGCAAAGCCATTTCAAAGCAAGGACTGTCAAGATGGGTATCGTCTACCATTTCGTACTGCCATTCCAAGGCTGGGAAGCCTCTTCTGCGATGCCCAAGAGCTCATTCAACTAGAGCGGCGGCATCGTCGACGGCGCTGTGGTCTGGAGTCCCTCTGGGGGACATCTGCATGGCGGCTACCTGGGCGGCTACACACACTTTTACCCGCCATTACTGCCTGTCACAACAACATGCCGAAGATACTCAGATGGGACAGGCGGTGCTTCGACACCTATTCCAATAAGGTAAGCCCCGGTTGAGGGGTTAGATCTTGTTGCAATTATGATTGAATATTGTTCGTTTTCTATGTTAACAATTGCTGATGGGTACACGACCATAGGGAACGGGCATTGTGAGGAAAGTATGTGAGTTTGCATGCACGCCTCCTCTTTTCGGGATGGTACTGCTATGTAATCTATTCTAAGCATGTGAATCCATGAAAGATCCAATGCTGGAGAAGGGAATAGTTTCTTACCTGTAACTCCATTTCTCCAGCATTGGTATCTTTCATGGATTCACATGCGCCCTCCTGCCTCCCCTGGGCATGCAAACTGGTTCCCCCACTACTTTGGGGGCCGAAATCTGAGGGAGCGCGGGGGCGGGTCCTGTATTTATGTCATGGCGTCCTGACGGCGCGGGCACGCATGATGCAAAACGAGGTGGATAGGACGCATAAGCGTCGAAAAAGTTTTCCTACGGGAAAGGGTCTGTATAATGTACCGGGGATTCCCAGCCTGACGACGGGGAATATTCTAAGCATGTGAATCCATGAAAGATACCAATGCTGGAGAAATGGAGTTACAGGTAAGAAACTATTCCCTTGCGCCTTTGGTCATAGTTGTCCTATATTGTAGTTTTGATCTCAATGTGATTTGTTACTAGGACACTTGTATGTTGTCAGTGATACTTCACCTAGACAATGAAGTACAGCTTGCAAATGTCTTCACAACTTATTTTATTGGAGAGGTGCAGTACCAGTGACAACATAGAGATGTCCTCATCAGAAATCACATTGAGATTGGAGAATTGCAGTACCACTGAAAACAGAGATGCCCTCATAAAAAAATCACATTGAGATTGGAGAGGTGCAGTACCACTGACAACAGAGATGTCCTCATGCATTGAAATTTCTTCTGAGGACATCTGTATGTTGTCAGTGTCACTGATCCTCTCCAAAAAATGTAATTAAATAAACAAGAACCAGGTAAAAATGAAATATTAATGTAAACAGGTTGTGAGCAGTAGAACACATTTATCAGTGGTACTGCACTGCTCCAATGAACCACAACTTATAGATGTCCTCACAACGCATTTTATTGGAGAGGTGCAGCACCGCTGACAACATACAGATGTCCCCCATAAGAAATTACATCGAGATTGAAGTGCAGTACCACTGACAACATACATATGCCCCCTATAAAGATTTCTTATGAGGACATTTGTATGCTGTCAGTGATACCACACCTCTCCAAAAAATAATCGCTTGTATGGGAACATTATCCAGAAAGGGAAGCCTACATGTAGCCCAATGGGGCAAGGAAAGTAGCCCACATATAGCCCCACTCCCTATGGCTGTGAAAAAAGATTGCTACGCCATCCCAATTTTGAAAGTGACACAGTCACAGGACATGATACAGAACTCATGATTGGGAGAAAATGTGTTAAACACGTCACTATTGGATTACATCGGTGTAATCGAACAAGAAATAACATTTAGTGTGTCGGACGATTATACCACAGTATTTCCAGTTGTCATGCCAACCACCAAGTTAGCTTTCTGGCACCCCTTTACTCTCCTTCGTCTCTGTAGCAATTGTGTTGGCAATATTCTGGTGACTGTGCCATCAAAAAGCTACTGTTAAACAATTAAGAGAGAGGGTCAACATACTGGAAACCTTTACAGCAAGTTCTTTGCTTCAAAGGGATTTGGAGGAATGAGCAGAAATGGAAGGAAGGGGTGAATGGGACAGAGAGTAAAAGGATCTGAAAACCAGGGTATCCACACAAAAGTGCTCCATGGTGTAGCGGCCCACTGGGAAATCACCAGAGTTCCCTGTATGCGAGTCCACAACTGGCTACTCCCAAAGTCCATTACGCTCCACATCTTTGCCTCAAACTATTAGCAGCCTGGGCTAGTTCAACCTAACATATCTCCAAAACACTAGCCAGCTTCTTCTGGCATATTGTAGGGACTGGATGTAGTTGCTATTGATATGCACTGTATTCACTTTAACTGTATGTCAATAGCTGTCACGTAGGGTTGTTGAATTATATGCAGTTGGTTGTCATTTGATTATTTATTACTGTTATATCAAAGCTCAATGAGGATATTTAAATATATATATATATCCTAAACACCAAAACTGCCTCTAAACTCCCTATCCAAATCCTTGCCAGCAGCTAGCACTCAGCAGAACCTTGCTGCTTCACCCTTCTTTAATTCAACATGCTCTCATAATCTCTAGCCGGGAAAATCAACTCTTAAATCTTAAATATATAATGTGTTTCCTGTAATGGAGCGATGCTCACCATTTGACACAAGACACGCCACCTTGTAATTTGCAATGCCCCTGTGAGCCACCACAGCAATATGCCATACCTTGTAAACTATCTGCATTTTCATAATTAAGTTTACTCCTTGCGCTGTCAAATGTGTCTCCTTTTCTTCCCTCCTTGGTAAGAATTCCATCCATTTTAATTCTCAGGCGAGCCATTCCATTTTTTTGTGATTTGATTATTTGTAAAGCGCATAATCCTTGGGGAACCCGGAAGGCCGTACCTGAATCTGGAAGCTGATGGAACATAAAGACATTGAAAACCTAGAATGGACTGCTCAAGTGTTCTAAGAAAAGGAAGCAGCATTAACCAGTTATGTAAAAAGGTGGGTTTTAACTTTTCCCTAAAGGTCATCAAGGAATTCAGGGAGCAAAACTGGGGAGGTTGTTACAGAGGTAATGGGGTATATCCTTAACTGTATTAATTCCCTTTTCATCCTCTTAATTAGTTTTCTCCTAAATGATTCAATATCATCCGTGGAATTGGTTGCCTTTCCTTTGCATGTACCTATGTTGGCAACAATTGCACTCAACACGTCTCCCTTTAACCCACCATTTTACCATGCAATCCTTGTAGCTGCACCTTAACTGACTGCCACACACCTCGATCAGATTGGTTACCCACCCATTTTACTATGAAATATCCAGCAATCCATACTTTGGATTCTTACCTCTTTCTGCCTTTTTAATTTCATCTCAGAATTGACCATGTGTGCGTGTTGCCACCCTGTATATGGCAATCACCACTGCGTCGGGGCCATACATGGCCAGTAACGGCCCACCAGCCTGAGCCTAGGCAGGTCCGAGCAAAGCAAGGGCCTCGGCGAGGGCTGTGGGGCATTACTGGCCATGTCCACCCCTGGTGAGGGGGTGATAGCCATTCGCAAGGGGGGTTCATCTGGGGTGTGTATGGTTTATATTTTTGGGGGGTGATTGGCTGCATACATTATGCGACGCCAATCTCCTGAGGTGGAAAAAAAGATGGCAGCGGCCATAGGAAAAGGGAAAAAGTCCCTTTTCCATTTCTTTGGTGGACAATGGCAGGAGGAGTGCCATGATTGGAGCACAAAGTTCCGGTACAGCCGGTAAGTGGGAAAGGAGGGAGGTGTGTGAGGAAAGGGTATGTTTTTTGGGGGGGGTGGAGAAAGGGAGTGTAGGTGAGGAGGTAACAGGGAGAGGCTCACTGTTGCCTCCCCACATAAAAAAAGATGGTGCCAACCGGGGAAGGGCCTTGGGTGGCTGGAAAGACTGGGCAGCATACAGTGTGTTGTCGCCTGCTCTTCCTACCACCTGATTGGCTGTACGCCCTTCTCTGGGTGCAAAATTAAGATAAAACCTTTGACTTCTCAATTTTCTATTGCTAAAACGTGTGATTCATTTAACAGATTTGGGCCCATGGAAACTGGAAATTCTGGGGACAATTTATTAAGTGGTTCAAAATGTATTAAGAAAATAACGAAAAGCCAAATTTACACAGTCGGGCAGATGGGGGGACCTTGAAAAGAGGATTGGTGCACCTGGAGAGTGACACTGTCGAGCTTTTTTCAATTGCCATGGTCATCAGCAAATTATGCATTACCATGGGAATGATTACCTGAACTGATTACCACAGTAATAAAAGGATGCATCTGGGTGACAATGGTATGTGGCACTGTAGGAATTTGACTGGGGAAACTACCACAGAAATAAAAGGGATGGGTAAAGGGGCCCTGGGCCAATGGTCAGTGGCCCATGCACTTTTAGAAGTGCTGGTGTGGCAGGGACAGTACCCATGGCTAGTGGATCTGATAATGTTTTACTGAGGGTTTTTTCGCCTAATTGGTTCAACGTGGACAGTGGATCAAAGGCCGTAGAAGGCAGGATATGGTTAGTTACTAGGTACTAGGCAGGGAGATATGGGCCACCGCCATAGGCCTGCGCCACTGGCCGTAGAAAAAAGCTATCATCAGTTGGCCTCTAGCTTTTTCATTAATTGATGCAATATGGACAGACATGCCCAGTGTGCACTGGAGAAGATATATCATAACAAAACCCTTGAAATTCAATGAGAGAACTATAGTTAACACTATTGAGAGGGGAACTGTAACTTTATTTAATAAGTCTAAAAGATAGCTAGCTGTCCCCCCCTCAGACTCTATGTGTGAGGGTGTACTGTCCCTAGTCGGCAGTGATGGGCCGCTTATCTAGGTGAAGGACAGGGAGAGGTTCTCTCTATCTACTTATAAAATTGTATTGCTACACAACTGGTCTATTATAATTCTTTATTCATTGCCATTGTATCAATAATTATTGAAAACACAAGTTTCTATAGAATAGAAAGAAAGAAAATGAAATGAAAGAAAACAGAAGAGAGATGCAAGTGGGGGAGAACCTTCAATTGTAATCTTTATTCCCGATTATTCAATCTGGCGCTTGTTTGTAACCTTCACGTATCCATTCATGTAGTCTATCGGTTTCAGTGGAGTTATTAATGGTTATAGGGTAAGAATTATGAACCTCGTTGATTGTATACTCTATCTTACAAGCTGCTGTCCCCTCGCTTAGGTTGCTTCATGCTCTGGGTGTAGCACAATCTGTAAGGGACACAGTAAAAATAGAGGCACAAATGGTGCTCTATTAGTGAGATCGAAACATCATTTAGAGGCCTGTATACAAATACTAGTCTTACTTTGAAGGCATGCTAGTGAATGCAATAACAAAATGCTCTTCGTAGTGAAGCAGGAAGGAGTCATGGGAATAAGTGTCCTATACCACCATATGTTGGTGTTAGGACTCCGTTTTTAAAGAAAAACACACATTCTTTGTGAGCACACACAACACGTCTGTCTCTTTTTTCCTCTTTTTTTCTTGTTTCTTACCTGCGCTCCACAGGCAATGATGCTGTTTATTTTATAACTGTTCTGTTTCTTGCCGGTGGTATGGTCATTAGATGCAAGGCCATGTACTCGTGGTTAGGTTCCTCATGTTGATCCCTGCTGATTTTTAAGGAAGCTACCAAAGGAAAAATGTGTTTTAATTGGTGAGTGCTCATTTAGCATATCTAGGTACTGTGTGTCTCTAATGTAGCTTGCTGTGCTAGTCATGAGACCACTGTTTATTTTGTCCCTTAATAGTCTATTGCGCATACTGTAAATACTAACATTGCGTGTGTATATGCTTTTCCAGCATGGGGTCTTGCATGGATTCAAATGCTCATGAATATTCCCTATCGTCAGGCTGGGAATCCTCAGTAAAAGAAAAAAAGTTTCACTTTTACTTACAAACTGTATTTCTCCTTTAAACCAATCACTGTCCTCTGGGTCAGACTGCCCCGTCCAATAAGAGTCCTCTCCCTAAGCCCCTCCTCTGGCAGCCATCTTCAGATGTTTACTGCACGCTTCAGTGTTGGGAGTCCTCGAGTTTGCTCTGTGAGCTACTTCTATTTTTTGTGTGTTTTTGATGGAAAAAGGTTCAATTCTTGTTCAAAAAGAGCCTGTGTGCTCTCTTCTCCATCTGCCGACAGCAGGGATCCGTTGTCGGTGAATTTCAGCATCCCTTAAGGGTGAAGATCGCTGAAGTTTCCAGAAGGCCATCGGGCCTACTTTGCGCCCTCCGACCATGATGGAGGGGAAGAAGGAGGCCAGGTCCCTCTTCAAGCGGAATGTGTTTGTGGAAGACAAGCACCTACAATGCCTCTACTGCCTACACCCGGATCATAAGGAGGTGGAGTGTGAGATATGCCTTGGGTTCTCCAAGAAGACGACGAGGGACAGGTACAGTAGACTGGCAGCGTGGCTTAACGCTAAGGCCTCTGCCCCGTGCTCCGAGCAGGGTCATGCCTCAACCAGGACAGGCCGGTCCGAGGAGTGTTCTTCTAAGTCCTTTGAGGGTGCCTCATTTGTGGGGGGCCCAAGACAAGGCCAAGAACTGCAAGTCTGAGTCCACCGGGGTCGCAGCGGAAGTGGGTCTCAAGGTGTATAGGGCACAATCAACATCACCCTCCTCCTCCATAGCCAGCCGGAAATCAAGCTCCTTCTCAGAAAGGAAATCATCTACCCCGGTTAAACTGTGGAATAAGTCAGATAAGCCGCGGGCAGAGGAGAAGAAGAAGGCCGAACTGCCCAAGCAGGCACAATCGGTGCAGACTAAGACTTTGTGAACAATAGAGTTGGTGGCAGCTGCTCTCACGACGGCTAAGGGAGATGTCCCAGTGAGGTAGCCCCCATAGCACACAAGGTATTCTTGCCCCCTAGGCATGACACGCCGCAGTTACTTTGGGAAAGTCTGCTGGCACGCCAGAGCGAGGGACACCGGCTCAGGCTCCGGGTCAAGCCCCATAGGGGGAAAAAGTGGGGGGCGAGGAGGCCAAAAAACAGCCCTCCCAGGCCATGGCTCAAGCCATGGAGGTCTCGTCCACAGACGATGAGGACTAGAAGTCCTTGCACACGGTGCATGAGGACATGGAAGAAGATGATGACAGGAACTACGGCAACGATGAAGATGATGGTGCTGGGCCTAGTTTTCCGATTCTGCCAACTCAGCCGAGGGCTATGTCTCTGGACATTCTGTCGACCTTTCACACCTTGGTGTCGGAGATCCAGAAGAGGATGCCGCTGGGCCCCGTTCCAGTAGTCCCCCAGGCCCTTGTCAGCCTCCATCAAAGAAGAGGAAGTGTCATCTGACACCCCCATTTCAGCCTCTGCATCCGAGTCGGGCCTCTTCTCCCCCAGCAGACCTAGACACGGGTACGGGGACAGATATGGCCACAACTATGAACAACGACGAGTATATCGCTGCAGAGGGTGGCGAGTCTCCGCATTTGGATGCACCCTCTAGTGCGTCCCCACCAGACGAGGTGGGGTCATCCCACTCCATGATCGCCAGAGCCTCCAAGCTTTTTCGGCTTGAGCTCGAAGAAACCAGGAAGGAGGATTTATTGTACCAGAGGCTCAAGGCCAGGAGGAAGACAATCATGGCGGTACCCCTTCTGGACGACGTGTGTGAAGAGGGCCTGGCCCTCATGAAGAACCCTTGCATGGCTCCAGCCAAATGGGATAGGCTGGAGAAGAAGTATAGGGTGCCGGACTCTGCAGCCAAGTGCCTGAGGTCACAACCATCACCGGATTCAGTGGTATTGGTGGCTGCAAGGAAACGGTCAGCTAACTTGTCCTCATCATCTTCGGTCCCTCCAGACAGCAAGGGGATAAAGTTGGACGCCATGGGGAGGAAAGGGATTTACTCCGCAGCGTCCACTATCAAGGCGGCCAACACACTGGCGATGCTAGCCAGGTACGACTGGGAGCTGTGGTACAAGCTTTGCCCTATTTTGGAGTTCCTCCCAGACGAAAAGAGGGTGGAGGTTATCACTCTTTTCCAGCAGGGGAAAGTTAAGTCTGATCACCCCATTACAGTGTCATTGGACATCGCCGACACAGGGTTCCGGCAGATGGGGAACAGTGTCTGCCTTCGTCGACAAGGCTAGATTAAGGCCACGCATTTGTGGCAGGAAGTCCAGGCGAAGGTGTTGGATATGCCTTAGATGGGAACTTGTTTGGGAAGGTCGTCGACAAGTCTCTCCAGGCCATCAAGGCGGACGCAGAGACAACACGTTCCTTGGGCACTCTCCAACAGCAGCGCTCTTCTTTTCACTCCTCCAGGGGAAGTCGAGCAGGTGTTCCAAAAGTTTCTCCTCTTCATACCATCAGCCTTCCAGATCCACGACCCAGGAAGCCTGCAGAGGCCGTTCCTAGGCCTATGGTAGCAGAGGACAGTGTTGCTGTTGCCGGCAGGGCAGGATGCCAGCCCTGAAACAGGCCTGAACCGGCTTGCACGTCGGGACACCACACGTGCACCCCGGTGGACAGCCGGCTGAAAAGGTTTGTCAGAGAGTGGAAGAAGATCACCACAGACAGATAGGTGCTGGATGCTCTCGCCCAGGGATACAGCCTGGAGTTTCAACACAGGTGTCCATGGATCCCTCTGGTGTCCCGTCAAGAGCAGCACATCCCTCAGATCCTGGAAAAGTTACAGGCCATGCTGCGGAAAGGGGTGATAGAGCTAGTTCCCCAATGACTCTGGGGCTCCAGAGTCTATTCCAAATACTTTCTGGTCAGAAAGAAGACAGGGGGCTGGAGGCACATCCTAGAACTACGATGTCTTAACACGCACTTAAAGTCCCAAATGTTCAGGATGGTCACATTGCAGCACGTGCTCGGCCAACTGGAGGAAGCAGACTTCTTGATGTCACTAGACCTGGAGGATGCCTATTTCCACGTCCCAGATTGAAGTCAGCCCCCAGAGTGTGGACAAAATGCCTGGCACTGATGGTGGATCATCTACATCTACGGGTTATACACGTATATCCATACCTCGGCGACTGGCTCATCCGGGCCCGCTGGTGGGAGTAGGCCGTTGGACACACAGAGGCAACCATCCAGCTACTGACGGATCTGGGATTCTCCATGAACTATCCATAGTCCTGCTTGACACCATTGCAGGACACACTTTTTTTAGGAGCCAGATTCAATACGGGCTCCTGTCTGGCGTCACCCTCGGAGGGGTGGGTAGCGGCATTCAAGGGAAGGTGCAGCGGCTGTTGTCGATGAAGATGGCCACGGTGCGAACCATCAGGTCGTTGTTCGGTATGATGTCGTCCTGCATCTACCTCTTCCGGCTTGGCAGGTTACAGATACAACCTCTTCAGGAGTTCCTGGACGCTCACTGATACATGTGTCTGGAAGCTTTGCGGACAAGATCACGCTGGACGACGAGTTACGCCAGGCGATAAGGTGGTGGGGCGTCCGCTTCAACATCGCCCGGGGCACTGGGTTTCAAAACCCTCCATACCAGGAGACGGTCACCATGGATGCTTCACTCAAAGTCTGGGGAGTCCACACCGGACGTCTGCACACCAGAGGCCTGGAGCTGCCGGAGGAGAAGGCTCTCCGTATAAACATCTTGGGGCTATGGGCAGTGCTCTGGGCCCTCAAGACATTCCTTCAGTCTCTGAAGGGCAAGGTGGTGAGGATCTTCACAGACAACACCACCACAATGTTCTACATCAGGAAACAGGGGGGAACTCAATCCCCAGTGCCCTCCAAAGAAGCGCAGGACTTGTGGCACTAGTCCATCGGACAAGAGATATTCCTCATTCCTCTGCACCTAGCGGGAGTCAAGAACACCATTTCAGACTCCCTCAGCATGAAGTTGCGCTCCTGTCCCGAGTGGGAACTTCGGCAAGGTGGACTGCATCTTCGTCAAGTGGGGCAGGACCCAGATCGATCTGCTTGCGACAGCGGTGAACTCCAAATACCAGAAGTTTGCCAGCAAATTTCACCAACTGAGGAGCCCAGGGGTCACATTCTCCTTCCTGTGAGAAGGCCTGTTTCTGTACGCGTTTCCTCCATTGCCTCTCCTACTACGGGTCACCAACACACTCAGACAGTGCCAGTGCCTCATCGCCTTGGCGTGGCCGAGCAGATATGGTACCCAAAGCTTCTCAGCCGCTCAGCGTCACCTCTGGGCAAGCTGTGCAGTTGTTCCGGATCTTCTCACCAGAGAAGGAGGCGCAATCCTACATCACAACGCAGGATCGCTGAACCTGAGGGCTTGGCTCCTGCAGCCCTAGATCTTGCAGGATACGAGTTGCCAGTGGACTGTAGGGAGGTCCTTGCAAAGGCCAGGGTGTTGTCGACCTTGAAGTACTACGGTCACAAGTGGAAGCATTTTGCTACACGGTGCCGGTCAAAGAAGATTGCCCCTTTGAGGGTCACGGCCCCACAGACCCTGCCATACTTGCTATCCTTGGTCAAAGCTGGACTGATGCACTCGTCCATCAAGGTGCATTGGGTGGCTATCTCCCAACTCTGGCCACAGCATGACTTATTGCTTCAGATGATAGCCATGACAAAGACAAGAAGAGATACAAATCACATAAAGAGCTGCAAGCCGGTAAGGGTTTTTGAAACATAGACTGGACATGCTCCAGCAGAAGTGATTTGACCACACAAGCGCTGCTGGACAGGATCAAGCAAAATTACCTCTAAAAGTGCAGCGCATCTGCAGTACTATGTATTACTTGATTTGGATCATTGAAAGAAAGGAAGTGTACGAGACCGTGTACATCAAAACTGGGGGCTGGCAAGTGTAATATGCAAACGAGATGACAGCCTCTCATGATACACTTTGCCAACCAATAAGAAGAAAAACTAAAAGAGCGTATTCTATTAAGATTTAGTCTTGCGCTCCATTTAGGAGAATATATCTATTAAGAGTCATGATTATGCACCTCAAAGGCGCTCCACCAGCAATTTAAGGTTGCAAGCACATAAACGGCAAAATATACGGCACGCAATCAAAATTGTTGCTGACCAGTAAAAATAACCTAAGAATAATAGCAAGATTACTGGAGAATAGAAACATGTACAAAAATGACCACAAGTCAAACGTAGAGTGGGACGTGTGGCATATGGCCATTACCCATGGAGCTAGACCACCCACTCTAAGATGGCGGTTATTTTCGCAGGTGATTCCTCACTGACACGAACGCGCCGTTCCCATGGTTACAAACTGTTGTTCGTATCAGCCAGCCCACCCCACGCCAGATGAGCTGATCGCATTGAAGGCAGGCGGACGAGCGCGAATGCATGGTAAGTATAGACACACGCAAAGCTATTATTTACAGTATGCACAATAGAATATTAAGGGATTAAAATACACACTGGTCTCATGACTAGCACAGCCAGCTGCATTAGAAACACACAGTACCTAGATATGCTAAATGACCACCTGCCAATTAAAACGCATTTTTCCTTTGGCAGCTTCCTTAAAAATCAGCAGGGAGCGACATGAGGAACCTAACCACGAGTACATGGTCTTGCATCTAATGACCAGACCACCAGCAAGAAACAGAACAGTTATACAATAAACAGCATCTTTGTCCGTGGAGCACGGGTAAGAAACAAGAAAAAAGAGGAAAAAAGAGACAGAGTTGTTGCGTGTGCTCACAAAGAATCCTAACACCAACAAATGGTGGCATAGGACACTGTTTCCCATGACTCCTTCCTGCTTCACCACGAAGAACATTTTGTTACTGCATTCACTAACATCATTCAAAGTAAGACTAGTATTTGTATACAGGCCTCTAAACGATGTTTAGATCTCACTAATAGAGCACCATTTGTGCCTCTATTTTTACTGTGTCCCTTACAGATTGTGCTACACCCAGAGCATGAAGCAACCTAAGCGAAGGGACAGCAGCTTGTAAGATAGAGTATACAATCAACGAGGTTCATAATTCTTACCTGAACCTACCGTCCTGATGTAGGTGGTATAATCATTAATAACTCCACTGAAACCGATAGACTACATGAATGGATACGTGAAGGTTACAAACACAAAGCAGAATAAATAATCGGGAAAATAGATTTACAATTGAAGGTTCTCCCCCACTTGCATCTCTCTTCTGTTGTTAATTATTTACTTCATTTTCTTTTATTTCATTTCCTTTCTTTCCTAACTCAAAACCTCTTTTTGAGTCTTTTTTTTTTAACAATTATTGATGCAATGGCAATGAATAAAGAATGAATCAATACAATTTTAGAAGTAGTTTAGATAGGGATAACCTCTCCCTGTCCTTCACCTAGATAAGCGGCCCATCGCTGCCGACTAGGGACAGTACACCCTCACACATAGAGTCTGAGGGGGGGACAGCTAGCTATTTGTTAGGCTTATTAAATAAAGTTACAGTTCCTCTCTCAATAGTGTTTTCATGATACACCCTAAGGTGCCAGAGAGTTTAACATACCCAACCCTACAGGCCTCTTAGTTTGTTTTTCAGAACTTTAGTTAATACAGAGATAACTGATTCATTGCAAACAAAAATCAGGATGTTCAGCAGGGGTGGGAAATGACAACGATCTGAACTCAGAGCCTATCATTATTTCCTTCATAATCTGCATGCCAGACTGTAACCTCCACCCCAAATGCAGTCTATATGTCCATCTGGGGCTGTGGCATTTTTTTCTGTACAGAATAATAAGGCTAGACCAAAAGCAAATCTCTGGAGAAAGGCCCATTTAGTTCACCTATCGATCGGCTACCTCTGTATTATTAACGTTTCCATTTCGTCCTCCTAAGGTGCAGATTCCACAGAACAAATTCTCATAAAACGCAATCTCTACAAGCATTCAAGCTAGAGTTGTTCTTGGCCATCCTGACTCCACCAGGGTCAACGAAAACCTCACCACGTAATTCTTTCTTCTAATACTTGCAGCCTTATGACATCTACAACACCACACCCTCATACAACAACAGCAGGGGTTGATTCAATCAGTCTGAGGGCCCTCAGCCACCTGCTCCCCTAAGACTCTGTGAGAAACCAGAAGGTGTCTCACCCGCTGGTCCACCGGAATATCTCTCCCAGGTGGCCAGGGCAGAGCCATTGCTTTTGGATCCAGACCCTGGGGGTGGACCGATGCGGGAGGATCACCTGGGTGAGGGGTCTTCGCGGTAGGAGTGAGACACCTGATGGCGAGACGTAGGATCCCCATCCCTGTAAAACCTTTACCCCATCCTACCTGGTAGGATATTTAGGAACTCTACTCCTCACCCCCTTTTCCTGCTCAAACACTTTCACATGGACAGCCCGGTCTGGGAAAAACAGACTCGTACCCGAGAATTGTACCTGACATGTCCCACTACTATGGTCAGGCAAGGTCAGACAATTAATGGTAATCACTCACACCTGACTTCCATGAAACCTCCCCACATGAAGAAAAGGCGGAGCACAAGAGCATTCTTTGAGCAAGGCAAAGCACACGAAGGAACAGTGTTTTCGAGACGGCAGCCGAACAAAGGGAGAAAGACACCAAACCAAGAAGGGTGTATCAGAAGGGAGATACCCTTGACCTTTCCTACGGAAAGCTGGTACTTTCCAGAGTCCTTTAGATTGAACAGCGTAAGGCCAGGAAACAAGACTTAAGAATCTTGCATTGTGTGTCGCAAATACCTGGGGCCCTTCTACATGGCTGATCGAGTCACGGAGGAACAGCAGCTGCCATGGTATTGTCCTTGGCTCCAGGATTAAAGCAGCGGCAGAAAAATCAACACAGCTGGTGAGTTGCAGAGACCGATGCAAGACCAGTCTGTGTTGAAGTCAAGGTTGCAAGCGGCAACTTTGTATAAAGAGTGCAAGAAGCAAGTTTTATAAAGCAGGTGATGAAAGACGCGAGGAAAGCTGAATTGCTGATGGATGTTTGAACTAAAAGAGGAAAGATACAACACATGTGACAGAGTGGTCCGGCACCCCGAGTGTGCTCAAACAAATGTCTCTGTACGGTGTCCAGTTAAAAGTGATAAAAAAGAAAGTAGAAAATGAGAAATAAAATTTATCAAACTGGTCCTGCAACGGTTTAAGCAATATCCATCGCACAATCGAAGGTCTCCGATTATTGACACGGTCCCAGCCCAAACGAGGGAGACCAATTGAGAACATTGTGTTTAAGGGGTCCAACCTAGAATGAGGAAGATCTGTGGTCCAAACCTGATTGAGGGAGACCAATCGTTAATGTTGTGCAAAAGGGGGTCCGAACCTGAAATAGAGAGACCCATGGTGAATAGTGAACCAGAGAATTTGTGAATAAGAAAAATCTGATAACAAAGGAACATTTTGGTGCTTGTTTGTTACGTCAGGCCCTCTGCAATAAGAGAATTTGAATGGTAAAGAGACTTTTGCACAGAAGGCCCTGATGCCTATGCTTCGAACTATTTCCTCGTGGCAGAGAAGCAATAGCATGTGCGAAGCGCGAACGTGCCGCCTTCTCCCGTGCTGAAAACGTGGGGAAGGGAAGCCACTGCTCAACTACTCTGACATATTCTTTTGTGAACACTTTTCTTTTTGTATACATTGTTGTCCTACACCATTTGTATTTAGAAGTAAGGATTGGCAATAGGTTTATTTGTATAGGCCCTTTTTATTTGGCAGAGACTCCACTAGGACTGTGTTATTTATAATTTGATGGTCCTAGCTTGCTCCCATCCTTAGATTTAGGATTAGATAGGCATTTAACCAAACCGTTGAAGTTCAATAAACAGCCTTGAACTGTGAGACCTCGTCCTTTAACTCTTCGGTGAGACCTCTACGGTACAGTGTTACTAGAGCATCATCAGGCCAGGCAGTATCAGAAGCCATCTGCTTAAAACGGGTTATGTAAGTAAGTAGAACCTGGGACCCTTGCTTGTAGTCTAATAGGCGTTCTTGGCATGCCACTGTGATTGCTTGCCTACCAAACATGGTATTGAGGCTATTCACGAAGGCAGGGTAGGAGTCTAGTATTGGGTTGCTGGTGGGAACCATGGGTGTGCCCATGCCAGAGCTGCACCACTTAGCTGAGTAATCATATGTCCTACTCTATCTCTATCTGTAGGGAAAAGGGCAGTTTTAAACGTAAACTGTATCGTACAGGCTTCTATAAACTACTTTAGTTTATGTGGGTTCCCATTAAACCTTCCTCCTGGAAGAGGTCATGGAGGTATTTTAGAACTTTGAAGAGAGGGGACCATCTGCTGTCGCAGGACAGCATTCTCTTTTTTTAATGTCTGTACTGCTGTAGTGAGGGACTGCACAGCGGACAACAACTGCTGCATCTGATCCATGGCGGTAACGGGCATTGCTATCTGTGACCAACAACATGTAATTACCAAGAATCAGATAAATATAAGAACACCAACCTAGATCGAAGGCAGCAGGGTGTGGAATGGAGAATCCTCCTGGTTGTCCTACACTCTCCGCACTGACAACAGTGTGGGGAAAAAAACCCTGGGAGTCTTCTCAGCGTGGTGTTGGACGGCTTCTAATGATGTGTGGGCTAGAACTGCAGAAAGTGTAGTCTTCTGAGTTACTGTTGTCTTGTGGAGAAGGGTACTACAACAGAATGAAAAGTCAGTGCCAAAAGAAATCAATCAGAGACAATATGATGAAGGGAAACTCATGAGCATATGTACCTTTGGTGTTTCTGTCTAGACAAAAGTGCTGCCACTGTTTTAGGAGCTGAATGGTACAGTGCGGGATCGGATGACCATTACAATTAGTCACTGGCAATGGTTCCACTGGAGTTTGGAAGAGAAGGATTGTTAGTGAGAGGCAGGGCTTGGGGTGAGCAACGGGATAAGGGTCTTAACCTACCAAGCGCCAGGGAGAGTTGTGCGGTGGATGTTGTTGCTGACTGTCGGCTATGGGAAACATTGCCTTCTAAAGGAGGCTCCGAGCGGGAGGAGTTCAACACAGAAACTTCAGACGATTCTGGGTGTGAACAGTGACTGTCCTGCTGATCTGTGGCGGTATACAAGTCAAAGGGGTGAGATGAGAATAGGTCAGAGAGCAGAGTTGAGCGAGAGATGGTAAGTAAACACTGCGTTCGTACTGGTAAGGTCTACGCTGGCACGGGAAGGAAGTTGGGAAGGGGAGAGCTGCGGGCAAAAGAGTGATTCCTATGAAAGGGAAAAGAGAGGTAAGATCGGAATAGAGCAGAAAACAAGAGGTTTAGCATGAAGCATAAAGGCACAATACTGCAAACTCATGGACCGTTGTCTATGGATTGTAGCAACACGGAGCATCTCCATTCATGGCTCCAGATGAAATTTCTCCATGTCACGGGTGGAGCCCATCTCAAGCATGCACGCAGAATACCTGAAACGCTGCAGACACTGCCAGACGCCATCTTGGGGTTATTCCAGAACGTAGAACCTATCCGCTTCCACTTCTGCCATACAGACCATCGGAATTCATTCCTCATGACAGTATGCCCCCTCTGAAGGGGAGACCCTCCTGGCTTGCCGGGGTGAAACAAGTGGAAAACTCGAACCAGACGAGAGGCATTGACCGCGGAGGCCGGCTGCCAAGATCACTCAGCCAGCGAGTACCCCTTCCAGTCGACCAAGTATTGCAACGTGCCCCTTCGATACCGGGAGTCGCAAATTCCAGAGACCTCAATTTCTAGACCAGACGTAGTAGACACTGGAGTAGGACGCACCATGCCACTCTGACCAAATCAATCAGGCATATCCCGCTTCAGTTGGGAGATATGAAAGACCGGGTGGATCCGGGACCGAGAAGGGGGAAGTTGCAAAAGGAAGGCTGCCACCCCTTTATGATCCAGTACCTTAAAGGGACCAAAATATCTGGGGGACAACTTCGAAGGTACCAAATGCTGAAGGTAAGAACCGCAAGGACAGCCAGACCTTGTCACCGACTTTGATTTCGGGCATGGGGGAACGGCAGCGATCTGCAAAAAACTTGATGCAATCCTGTGCAATCTGTAAAGCTGCCCTAGCAGACTTGTGGCCCTGCTGTATGCTGGTTATCAATCCATCCATGTTCAGGAAGGGCGTAGTGGCAGGTCTGCTGGTTGGGTAGAAGGTAGGGTGAAAGCCATAGGAACAATATAAAGGCCTGGACTTGAGAGATGCATGGGTCCCGTTGTTATATGCAAACTCGGCCAAAGGTAGGAGTTCAGCCCAGTTATCTTGAGCTGTTGAGATGTAGCACCGACGGTACCCCTCTAAGGTCTAGTTAAGTCTCTCCATTTGTCTGTTTGTCTGAGGATGGTAACCATAGCTTAGAGCATGTTTGATGTTCAGGATGGTACAGATGTGTTTCCAGTACCAGGACGTGTACTAGGGACTCCTGTCCGAAATGACAGTCTCAGGAAGACTATGCCTGGAGAAAATGTGTTCTATGAAAACACAGGCCATATGAGCGGCCGTAGGAATGTCTGGAAGTGGAACGAATCAAGCCAGCTTTGTAAAAGAGTCTATGGTTACCATAACAGTATCACAACCATATGAAGGCGGTAGGTCCACTATGACATCCATGGCTATAATCTGCCACGGCCTGTCGGTAAGAGGCATCTTCACCAGGTCCCAAACCGGAGGGATGCGTGGGGTCTTAGTCTGACAGCAAACAGCACAAGAGAAGATGTAATCCTGTACATCCGTGAGCAGAGAGGGCCACCAAAAGTGCCTCTGGATTAATTTGGTTGTGTTGGCAACCTCTCGATGATCCACCGCCAGGGGGTCATGACACCACCGGAGGACTTCCCTACGCAGGTCCAGACTAGGGAGAAAGACCTTTGGATTCCGTGAATAGCATCCCTTGTCTTTTACCAGACCATGTTTGGAAATGAGGCACCGGGTTTCGAAGTGTATGGATTTGGACTCAATCTTCCATAAGAAGTCTTTAATGACGTTGATGAATAAGGCCTTGGGGAAAATAGGTTCTGAGCGGAATCAAGGGAACTGCTCTGGCTCTTTTCTAGATAGGGCATCATCCCGGAGAATAATTATGCCAGAGATAAACGTAAAAACTATATTAAACGGAGAAAAGAAATGAACCCAATGTGCCTGGCGGCTGTTTCGTGTCTGGGCGTACTGTAAAGCCTTCAAGTTGTGGTGCTCGGTCTGTACTTCGATCAGGAATTTAGCTCCCAACAACAGGTGCTTCCACTCCTCAAAAGCTCTTTTGATTGTGAGTAGTTCTTTCTCCAGAACCGTGTAATTTAACTGAGAGTATGTTAATGTTTTGAATAGATAGGCGATAGGACATTCAACACCTTGGGTGTTTTCTTGTAGAAGAACTGCGTCTAGACTGTGATCTAAAGCGTCAGATTCCAGGATGAATTTCTTGTACTAATCTGGAAAAACTTAAATCGGTGGGGAAGTGAAGACAGATTTTAGCTTGTCAAAAGTCAGTCTGTTTCAAGAGACCTTAGGAACGGAACACACTTTTTAAGTAGGTGGGTCAAAGGGCGAATGATGGCAGAAAATTCCAGGATAAATCGCTGGTAAAAGTTTACGAAACCCTAAAATCGCTATATATCTTTGATCGACATAGGGCGAGGTCAGTTTCTCACCGCTGCCACTTTCAAGGCATCCATAGATATAACCTCTGCTGATAGGATGTTTCCTAAGTAGGAGACCTTAGTCTGATTGAACTCGCACTCTTTGAGTTTGCAGAATAGATGATTGTCCTTCAGACAGCTCACAACTTCGTGTACATGTTCTTCTTTTGATAAGGAGAAGACCAGGATGGTGTCAAGATATACTACGAAGTAATGGAGTAGTATGTCTGCAAAGATATAATCCATGAAACGTTGGAACACTGCAGGGGCCTTGGACAGGCCGAAGGGCATCACCCGATATTCGAAGTGTCTAAAGGGGGTTCGAAATGGGGTCTTTCATTTGTCTCCAGGTTTTATCCTGATGAGGTGGAAGCCTCCACAAAATTCTAACTTGGTGTATATAGCTGAGTCATTGATGGCCTCTAGGATGTCAGGGATGAGGGGCATGGGGTATCTGTCTGGGATCGTGATCTTATTGAGGCCCCCGAAAATCAATGCAGGGACGTCCTTCGTGGTATTTTTCTTGGGGATGAAGAATAGTGATGCCCCAGCAGGTGATGTAGATTCCGTTATCAATCTGTTCCAGAAATTGGTCTCCAAGTATTCTCTCAGAACTTCTTTCTCTCTGGCAAATGATATATACATCCTTCTGAAAGGTAAAGACTGATCAGGAATGAGCTCTATAGCACAGTCGTTCCTGTGATGAGGAGGCAACTCAGAATACTCCGACGTGGAAAATTCCTCTTGATACAGTAGATAAGGTTTGGGTATCTCTTGTATTTGGTTAAGAATTGTAGCAGCAGAGAGTCTACTGTTATCGGTAGAGGGAACATGAAAACCGACTGCCCCTTGTGAAAGGCAACGTGATATGCAGTATTGTTAATGACTCCAATGAAGCATCCCCACTAAGTCGGTGCCTTGTCTGGGATTGCTCAAGGGAAGCCCTTATTTATATATTTTTATGACAAGTTATAATCTGGATGATGAACCCTTGTATCACGCCCCTCTCTGAGAATGCCCCTGACCCCACTGAGCCAAGAAGTAGGTTTGTTTTGCAAATTGAAAAGGTTTATTTGAAAAATTAAACAATAGATATATATCACACTTGCATAATAAATTAATATTTGATATCACACTTAGACATATGACAGTGATCAACAATGGATGATGTTATACTAGCACACTTATTTTATTACTTAGGAGCTGGTACGGAAAGAACAAGGTAGCTGGGAATACTTTATGGTTTCAAGGAGATGCAAAGATGAATAAAAGCAACACAGGAATAAACTTGATATGATTTCAGCAAAACATAATATAATCACTTTTCCCCTTTTGGCAATTCACCCCCCCCCCTCTATGCAATGTAAGGAGGTGGAAGTAACCTACACAGTCTTCAGGAATACAATCACAGTACAATACGAATTCAGTTCCCCCCTAGCAAGCTTAGAGAAACAGGGATGATTTTAAACACACGCAAAGTACTTTAAAGGTGGTATGCAAAGAAGGGAAAAATATGCTAAAAATGATATTAATTCCCTATAAGAGATTCAGGGTGGGTGATAGCTACTAGTATATGATCCTTGCTTGACATGGCATTGATGTGGATCTGTAGTAGAGTAAAGTAAAACACTCAACCATAGTTGGATTTTTGTTTGGTGGTTCCGGGCCCATGATCTTAGCAATTTCTGACATTAATAACAACAGATTTTGAACAGCACCATATTCCTTAGCACTGATTTCGCTCATGGCGCTTCTGGCCCCTCACGCTCACACTGGTGGGTGGCAGGTCAGGCGACCATTTTGTTGTGCACAAAGACTGCGCGGTTCTCCAGGATTCTGGTGCAAATGTGGGCTTTTCCGCCCTCTTGGATTTCCTAAGCCCACAGCACCAAGTATTGCAGCATAATAGTCCAAATGTGGGTCAGGACACCCAACAGTATTCAGAACCAAGGAAAAAAGACCCAGCTGTCCAGTTTACGAAAGGATTGTGCACTCGTAACCAGGGCAGGCCTAGGATAACTGGGAAATGTGCTGCCTTTATTAGATCTAAGACAATCTCTTCCCTATGCGTGGACATTGCCATCCACAGAAAGCGTGTGTGTTCACATATAGGGTCAGAGGCTGCCATCTACACTCTCCACCGGAATCAAGACAGTTTTAAGGGACTGGGGAATCCCGTGTCTGGAAGCCCACCTATCGTCAATAAAGTTTCCAGAAGCCCCGCTGTCTATTAATGCTGGAATGTTGGAGACTTCAGTGTTTTCCTAAGAGAAGGATAAAAGCACTACCACCATGAGTGGATCAGACCTACCAGAGTGATGAAAGGCTATTCTGGTTGGTGGGGGACCGGCTAAACTACCCCGAACTGTGGTTCCCCCTACGGTCGGGCGCTGCCGTTTCCCAAACTTCTGGGGGGAGCGACGAGACACTCTTGCACCAGATGATCATTTGCTCCGCAATACATACAAAAACCTAATGAACTTCTGCAGGACTTTCTACGGGAGACAGAGGACCCCGAGCAACTCCTAATTGCATAGGGTCTTCTGGGAGAAGTGTCTTACCCATGTTCAGGGGTTTATTGGACTTGGGAGGTGACTCCGGAGGGATTTGGCTATATCTGTACTTCCTTCTTTCTGTTAATCATTCGTGCAGATGATAATCTAATTGCATGACCAATGCAATCATGTCTGCAATATTGGGAGGCCTGGGTACCCGGGAGACCTCATCCTTTAACTCTTCGTGAGTCCTTTACAGAACAGTGTTACCAGAGCATCATCAGTTACTTTCATCAGTTACCCTAACATTCTCCAGTTACTTTCCAAAGCTAACCGGATACAGAATGAGCAACTAGTCCAACAATACTTATGCACTAAAGAAACGCCCAACTCTGGCAAAGAGCTAGACAAAACAAGCCCACCATCCAAACTAAAAATACATGACAACCTTACCAAAACATATGTGAAACACAGTACAACAATAGTTAAACAACCTAAGACTCCCATTACTCCACCAGTGAATACCATCAAAGTTGCATTACTAATACTAGATCACTGAATAAACACGCACAAGACATTCACGATTACATCATTGAAGACAACCTATATATCTTCTTTCTTACTGAAACTTGGTTACAAGAACCCTCTGGTCCGACCATCGACACCGCAGTCCCCACTAACCACATCTACTACGAAAATAGAGAAATAGGAAGGGGAGGTGGGGTAGCCATAATAGCTAGACAAGACTTTAAGCTCTTTTCTTCAGCTATTCAATGTCCTGGATGCAAAGTTCTTCACCTCAAATTTACCCCCTCTCACAACCACTGCATCAATTTTATTGTCATTTACAGACCTCCATCTCTGAACTCGTACTTCAATGACGACCTCTGCCATATCTTAAATAACCTAAAAGGAAATAATACAGGAACAATTCTTTTTGGCGACCTAAACAGATGGTGTGGCAACCCTACTGACAAAGAAGCATTAAGTCTGGAAAAACAACTCTCAAATATTAGCTACTCTATTGCAAATAATGGCCCTAGCAGCATATCGAACAACCAATTAGACTGGATCATTATGAACAATATACAACTTACAGTAACTAGCACACAGCCTTGCATTTGGACTGGCCACTACAAAATTGAAGCCACAATGTCTCTAACATTCAAAATAAACCATCCGGACAACTCGCCCAAAAACATTCAAAGCAGGAACCTGAAGGAAATCACGCCGGACATCCTACTGCAAGGGATCACGCACATCATGCACACAACCACTGATGATGATGATCCTTGCGATATAATCACAGCCACCTGCAGGAATCACTTCCAAGAGCTTCTCGACGAGAAGGCTCAACTTAAAAACAAACAATCTCGCCCTAATCTAAACCACCAAAATTGGTTTAATACAGAATTAGGCATACTCAAAACAACCAAAAGAAAACTCGAAAGACAATGGATTAAAACTCCATCAGAGCTAAATAAAGAAAACTGGAAAAAATGTGACAAATTATATAGATCTAAAGTGACTGAAACAAAGAAAAACTATTACAATGAGCAAATCGCCGGTGCCTCAAATTCCACCAGCAAATTGTTTCAAATACTAAAATCAATTGGAAAAACATCCACACTCTCTGTGAAAAAGTCCAAACAGCCTTTGCACAATAGATATTAAAAGCCAGAGACACCATAATAAACTGCAAAGCAACAGATTCCCCGGCTATCCACCAAGCCAACAAAGAAAATCTAGAACCCAAAATACCCAAATTTCAATTCACACCGATATCATTAGTTAATATGCTAACCACTCTTTCCCCCATAAACTGCACTTCATGTGCAGAGAACATCCTACCCCCTAAACTCATATTAGACAATGCAGACATTTTCGCCCCATTTCTTTGCCACATGACAAACTCATCATTTAGAGACAGAAAAGTCCCCATTGACATAAAAACAGTCACAGTCACACCATTGGTGAAAAAGCCTGGTCTAGATCAGCAAAACCCGACCAACCTTAGACCTATTACTAACTGCAACTTTTTACTGAAAATCGTTGATAAGATAGCTACATACCAACTGCAGGAATACGTAGACAAGCATGACCTATTATATCCCCAACAGTCAGGATTTAGAAGCGCTCATAGCACAGAATCTGCACTACTTGATCTCCAGACTAAAATGTTGGGTATTCTGGACAAGGGAAAAGCAGGACTGCTGATTCTTCTGGACCTCTCGGCAGCTTTCGATTTATTAGATCACGGGAAGCTCCGAGAGGCCCTCGATACAGCGGGAAACTGCTCAGAGGAAGCCATAGAATGGGTATCCTCATTCCTGGAGGATAGAAACTCCAAAATCACCTGTGGTGGACACTCCACCAACTCCCATCCTGCAAACTGCGGCGTCCCCCAGGGAGCTAGCTTCTCCCCCTTACTCTTTAATCTATACATCCGCTGTCTCTGCTCCCTTCTTTCACAGTTAGGGATCTACTTCACCAATTTCGCAGATGACACGCAACTGATTTTGGAAATATGCGGAGACCATACATCAGATAACAACAGATTATCAGCCATCTACAATACCATTGAGAATTGGATGAAAGCTCACTGGATGTGTTTAAATGGCTCCAAAACAGAACTCATGACCTTCGGATCAAAGAAAGCATTACTTAACCTAGGCCCAGTCTATTCCTCTTTCAACATAAAAGACTCCAACATCATTGTCACTAATAAGGTTAAAACACTCAGCATATATCTGCAATCCTCATTAGGAGCCGAGGCACAGGTACGTACCTAAAAAAAAACTACCAGTACTACCAGAGGCTACTATGCCGCATTAGGCCATTCTTGAACACCAAAAACAGTGCCACCATTGCTAGAGTCACCATCCTCTCATGTTTGGATTATGGTAACACCCTGTTATTAGGATTCAGCAACGGCTGCTTCAAGCAATGCCAAATAATCCAAAATAATGCAGTCAGATCCATCACAGGGAACCCCAAACGCGAACACATAACAAAAGACAGAATCAACCTTCACTGGCTCGCCTTAAAGGAGCGTTTTAGTTTCAAATCCCTGACATTGGTCCACAGCCCCAGCATACCTCAAAAAAGAATTCAAATGGTATGAACCAAGCCACAGCTTAAGATCGGCTAAACAAGGCCTACTTGAACCCGCCCATGCTAGAACAAAAGCCACAGGCCTAGGTAGGACTTTTCCCACCAAAGCCATTTCCCTTTGGAATGAGCTACCCTGCAATATCCGGCTAGAAAGCAACCTCCACACTTTTAAAAAAACAATTGAAAACCATGCTATTCAGGTATACAGCCCATATACCTCTTGATACTCTCTTGAATCCTTCCTTCCTTTTTGTTCTAGTCCTGTGCTTTCTTTGTCTTCGTGTACCTGTCGCGCCCTGATGCTTGCGAGCTTCGGCGCGTTACAAATATATAAATAAATAAATCAGGCCAGGCAATATCAGAAGCCATCTGCTTAAAATGGGTTATGTAAGTAAGTAGATCCTGGGACCCTTGTTTGTAGTCTTATAGGCATTCTTGGGATGCCAGTGTGATTTCTTGCCTAGCAAACATGGTCTTGAGGCTATTCACAACAAAGTCAGGGTAGGAGTCTAGTATTGGGTTGTTGGTGGTAACCAAGGGTGTGGCCCATGCCACAGATGGACCGGTTAGCTGAGAAATCATATGTCCTACTATATCTCTATTGGTAGGGAAAAAGGCAGCTTTAAACGTAAACTGGACCGTACAGGCTTCTATAAACTCCTTTAGTTTATGTGGGTTCCCATCAAACCTTCCTCCTGGAAGAGGTCCTGGAGGTATTTCAGAACTTTGAGGAGAGCGGACCATCTGCTGTCGCAGGACAGCATTCTCTTGTTTTAATGTCTGTACTTCTGTAGTGAGGAACTGCACAGCAGACAACAACTGCTGCATGTGATCCATGGCGGTAATGCGCGTTGCTATCTGTGACCAATAACACATGATTACCAAAAATCAGAGAAATATAAGAAAACAGACCTGGATCGAAGGCAGCAGTGTGTGGAATGGAGAATCCTCCTGGTTGCCCTACTCTCTCCCCGCTGA
Organism: Ambystoma mexicanum; assembly: GCF_040938575.1. Classification (NCBI taxonomy): domain Eukaryota; kingdom Metazoa; phylum Chordata; class Amphibia; order Caudata; family Ambystomatidae; genus Ambystoma; species Ambystoma mexicanum. Next base: position 537,429,758 of record NC_090929.1, read on the forward strand.
CAACATGATGGTAAGTAGACCCTGCCTTCCTACCTGCAAGGACAACGCCGGCATGGGCAGGAAGTTGGGAATGGGCGAGCCGCAGGCGAAAGAGTGATTCCTGCGCAAGGGAGAAGAGAGGTAAGATCGGAATAGAGCAGAAAATAAGAGCTTTAGCATGAAGTATAAAGGCACAATACTGCAAACTCATGCAGCACTGTCTATGGATCGTAGCAATGTGGAGCATCTCTGTTTGTGGCGCCAGATGAACTTTCTCCGCGGCAGGCGGCACAGCCCATCTCAAGCATGCACGCGGAATGCCTGAAATGCTGCAGACACTGCCAGACGCCATCTTGGGGGTATTCTAGTATGTGGAACCGATCCGCTTCCACTTCTGCCATACAGACAATCCACATTTATTCCTCATGAAAATGCCTTCCTTACATGTGGCGTCATGAGTGGGATGTGACTCAATTGAGACAAATTGGGGGACCGTAACATTCCAGAAACATAGCCGATCAACCTCATATCCCTCTACCGCCATGAAAGAATCCATAAGCTTTGACATTTGTAGCAGCAGAGACGCTACTATCCCTCCAGGTCCTAATACCACCTGAGGGTTGTTGTATAAGATTGACCCCAGAATCTGGCCTAGCCTGGAAGTTTGGTCTGGATGTCCTAGCAGCCGTCATAGATCCCGACTTCCGGGGAGACATACAGGTTCTCCTACAAAATCACGGCGAAACTCCATTTGAAATACATTGTGGTGACAGAATTGCATAGGGGATTCTTGAGAAGGCTCTATTTTCCTGTTTTAAGGAAGAAAGTTAACCAGAAGAAATTGAGAGAGATAGTTTAGGCTTTGGATAGGCTGATGAACCACCCATAACTGAAGCAAAGAGGGAAGAAGAACATACCATCCTTCCCGATCTAGCCTTCGCCCAGCAAAATTATCACGCACACGCAGAGCCTTTCGTACAAGGGATTCCTGAGGGAGAAAGACGAGAAAAGGGGAGCCCCTTTTTCTCCCTGAAAGAGGGATTACTGTATATAAAGAAAACCTCCAGCGAAGGCCAAAGAAAAGTTCAATTAGTATTCCCCAAACTCCATCGTAGGATCGTGTGAGAGATTGCACATTCTCATTTCACAGGGGGACTTTTAGGACAATCTAAGACCCAATCTTATATGAGTGGAAAATTCTACTGGCCTAGTATCTATGCTGAAATAAAGTACTTCATCCAGACATGTGAAATATGCCACAAAACCAGTGCACATGTTCCCTTACCTGCCCCTCTAACCCTCTTACCAATCATAGAAGTCCCTTTCTCCTAATTTGGGATGGATATCATTGGATCGTTGGAAACCTCTAGACTAGGTAATAAATATGTCCTTGTAATTGTTGATTTCGCTACCCGATACCCAGAGGTGTTCCCCATGTGGAACAATACAACCCAACAGATCTTAAAACACCTACTACCATTCTTTTTTTGGGTTGGTTAGCCCAGGGAAATTCTAACGGATCAGGGATCTAATTTTATGAGCAAACTCATGAGTGAAGTCAAGGAATTACTACATATCTCCACCTTAAGAACCTCAGTTTACCACCCCCAAACAGACGGATTGGTAGAGAGATTTAATAAAACCCTTAATATGATATTGACAAATTGGTAGATAAGGATGGTAAAGACTGGTGTAGCATCATCCCAGGGGCACTATTTGCCATAAGAAAGACCCCGCCGGCATCCACGGGTTTCTCTCCTTTTGAACTACTTTACGGTAGAGAACCAAGAGATGTCTTAGAAATGCTCCAGGAGACCTGGAAAGAGAAAGAAGAGGCACCTATTCCCCTTTTACAAACAGCTACCCGATTTCGAGAGCATATGAACCTCATTTGAAATCTAGTCTACACTCACATGGAAAAAGCTCAAGCCCAACAGAAGTCCACCTATGACAAGAAAGTATATTTAAGATCCTTTTCATTAGGACAAAAGGCATCAAAGTGGCATGGGCCATTGTGGAGTACTAGATCAAACAGGTAACTGTACCTATAAAATAGCCCAACCTGATAAGAAGCAAAAGACCCACCTTTACCATGTAAATCTCTTAAAGGAGTGGAAAGAAAATCCTTCCACTGTCTCAGCCTCAATATTGTCTTGTTTGGTACCGGAGGAGATAGACAATTCAGAGTTTATTCCCCAAGAACTATCTAGACAGAAGCAAGAAGATTTAACTGACCTGGTCATGGCATTCCCCGATGTATTCTGCAAGAAACCTAGGAGAGTACATGGTACTTATCATTATATCAGAACTCCAAAGAGAAAAGTGGCCCATTTAAAGCCTATAGGCTCCCAAATGCCTGAAAACAAATAGTGGTTGAGAAAGTGAAAGAAATGCTGAAGGAAAGCATTATCAAGCCTTCTTCAAGCCGATGGACCTCCCCTATTGTATTGGTAACTAAACCTGATCAATCTTGGAGGTTTTGCATAAACCTCAGGCAGGTTAACGCCATCTCTGCCTCCGATGCCTATCCTATGCCGCACATCAATGAGTTCATAGATAAACTCAGAAATGCCACCTTCCTATTAACCCTAGACTTAACCAAGGGATATTGGTAGGTCCCTGTACATGGACCTGATAAGGAAAAGCCAAATTTCTCAAATCCCCTGGGACTATTCCAGTTCAAAGTCCTCCCTTTTGCCCTGCATGGGGCCCCAGCCACTCTCCAACAATTTATGAACAGGATATTACAGCCCTAGTCCAATTTCTGTGGGGCTTATATTGACAGCATAGTCATTTATAGTAAGACTTGGAAGACCATCTTTTTCATCTTTCTACTATTATGACAATCTTCAGAGAAGCGGCTTGACTGCCAATCCATCCAAATGTAAGCTGGCTCAATCAGCCATGAAATGCCTCAGCTTCTTTGTAGGGAATGGCAGTGTCCAACTCCAACAAGAAAAAGTGAAAACCCTCCTAGATACCCCCACGCCTAAGACCAAGAGAACCTTCGGGCATTCCTAGGATTGTCATAACTGTAGGTTTATCCCAAATTTCACAGACAGAACAGCTAGTTTGACAGACAAATTAAAGAACACTGAACCCCAGAAGATTCATTGGACTGATGAGGATGATGCATGTTACAACTTAAAATAAACCTTGTGTCAGAACCCAATCCTAAAAGTAGTTATTTTTCGAAAGAATTTGTGTTACAAACTGGTACCTCTCTTACAGGGTTAGGAGCAGTTTTATCGCAAATTTGTGATAGATTAGAATACCCTATCCTATTCACTAGTCGAAAACTCTTCCCACGTGAAAATAAAATTACCCAATGTTGGAATTAGGGGCCCTTGCCATCAAATGGGCAATCATCCATCTAAGATGTTATCTTCTAGAAAGAAAGTTCACACTTGTCACCGACCACTCACCTTTAGTATGGATAAGTCAACGAAAGGACTCTAACCCTCGAGTCATGTGATGGTTCTTAGATCTGCAACCCTACTGTTTAACTGTGGAACACAGAAAAGATAAAGACCAGGGGAACATTGATTTCCTTTCCCGGTTTCCCTGTGAAACAGATGCGGCTACATCGCATAGGGCAAGGGTATGTGAGAAACCAGAAGGTGTCTCACCCGCTGGTCCCCGGGAATCTCTCTGCCATGTGGCCAGGGTACGGCCATCGCCTTTGGATCCAGACCCTGGTGGTGGACCAGTGAGGGAGGATCACCTGGGTGAGGAGTGTTCAGGGAGTAAGAGTGTGACACCTGATGGCGAGATGCGGGCAACTGTGGGCACAAGAGTCTTTGCACCGTCCTAGGGCCTTGAACCCCCACGTCCGCCTGAAGGCCAAAACCTAGGGGAAAACAAATAATGAAGAACAGAAATAGCATTACATATCCAATGAGCCAAAAAGTAAGGCTGGCACAGAGCCGAATGCAATGAAGCACACAACAAGTCTCTTTAACACCGAATATTGCTCTTGCTACCATTGTACAAAGCATCTTATCCAGCAGCACCACTTTAAATGGACCAACAGCGTCTGTGCTTGTAACAACTCCTTATTCTTTGCTGCTACTGCCATCCTCAGTGACCCCACTAATTCATAGACCTCCCTCCCTGGCATCCTCAAGAACATGAATGTGGATTCCAGCCCTAGCAAAAAAAATGTTAACTGCTCACTTGGGCCATTTGCCAATGAAACCCTCATTGCTTCCGTCAAACCCCCATATCCTTCAAGCAATTCCCTGAATTCCCCTCTCCTACTATCCCTCCCCACAAAAAAGAAATCATCCCAATAGCATAACACCTGGTCATTCCTTTTCTGAAAGCAAAAACAAACATAGAAAATGTTGCATTGCTCAGATAATGAGCATCCCATTGGTAACACCTTGTCAACAAAGATCCTACTTACAAACTCTAATCCCACCAACTGAACATTGACTGGTTGCACTGGCGGGAGGCTAGAAGATGACTTGAAAAAACAGCTTCCACATCTGAGGCCATACCCTACCTGCCACCTCCTTCCCAGAGCCACAGACTGAGCTGCTGTTGCTTAAGACACTATACAATCTTCCTACAGCAAAGTAGTCTTTCACTGAGATTCCCTCCAGCCATGCCAAATGGTGAATCAACCTATATTCCCCTACCACCTCTAATGAAGAAATAATCAAATGCTTATGCGGCCAGTTCAGAAATTGGCCTGCCATTCTACCCTCTCTCACCTCTTTCTATAACTTCCCTTCAGTAACCTCTGAACTCTCCCTCGTTGGACTTGCTTTTTCCACCCACCTCTTATCTTTGGTCATTTATCCACTGTGTGGGCCTCCAGATATTTGGAACTACAATGCCCATGAGCTTTCTAAGCTAACTATTCTGGATAGGGATCATGGGAGTTGAAGTCCAAAACACCTGGAGGGTCAAACAATGAGTAACCCTGCTGAAAACATTTCCCAAGCGACCTTATGTTTTTGCTGTCCCAGTAGTACTACAACCAATCACGAAGCCTCTCATCCCCGCCTTAAACAGCGTATGTGCTTCTTGGCCCTACTGCTCTAATTGCACCCTTCCATCAGCCCTACTTGTTTGGGTCTCTACCCAAAGTGGAGAAACACTGTATAACTAGCGCTATCCTCTGCACCTGTTATATTCATGCTTGAACCTGCAAAACATGTTGCACATATTGCTTTTTGGTTCCTACTGACCCTCCAACTCACCCTGGGTGGGATGCCCAGGAAATGACTGATACGCAATGCTAGGCCATTTGCTGTTTGCGCTGAAAGCACTGCCTGCATTGCGTCCATGCACTGCAGCTATTGTTCCATGTCTAATTTTCTCCACAACATGCTGTGTGATTAAATGAGGGAATTCGTCCCTTCTCCCCAAGGGGGAACCCCCACCATGAGGCTAGGCAGGTGAGCCTGCTCCGCAACACCCTCTGTAGGGGTCGGGGCAGGTGGGACCTCACTGGGAGAGACTCTCCCTTAGGGGACAAGGACATGGGATGCTCTAAAATACCAAGAACCTTTAAATACCATGACTGGGACAAAGAAATACCTAATAAATGCCATTATTTTAAAGAAAAAGAACATGTCCCGTTAAATCAAAATATCCAATCTACTTGGACGAGTACGTTGAATAGCGCGCACTCAATGAGCAACAGAGCAGGGAGAGAGGAAGGGCGAGAGGAACGCATATGCAAGCTAGGGAAGGCTCCGAGCTGCGTAACACCTGGAGAAGGCCGAAGCCAGCGAGTTTCAAACTTGCTCGATACTGAAGAGCGGGACGCCAGAGCCATGGCAAATACGAAGCGCTAGAAACCGACAGGAGGAAGGTGTGGCAAGACCATGAAAGAGAAGCTGGTCCACAAACCATCGCCGATACCACCGCAAGTATGGAGCTACAGGGAGTACGGGGACACTGCAAGGAGACAAGAGACTATGAGGAGGGAATCAGCGAAAATAAGGAACCTGTGGTCCAGGACAAGAGAGAAGGTCCCCAAAGAACAAGGCTCCCGAAGATGTCCTACTTCAAAGTGGAAGGTAACAGGGAGACTGGGAATCACGGGAAGCCCTAAGTGAATCATTATACCATGCAAGCCACTCATCTCAGTAGAAGTCATGAGACAAAGTTAACCCTCAAACGAATTAACTTGAAGTATTTTGATACAAGAGAAAGAATTACTGAAAGCCTGACTACTAAGAGAAAAGAACAGTGGATAATAATACCCTGGGAAAAGGGGACAGCAACTTGATATTCTGTACAAGAAGAACATAATATCAAAGAGAGAAGACATTATGAGCCAGAGTTCGGACACACTATTCAATTGAATCATATACAAAATCAAATAGACCAAAGCCATCTGAATAACAATTGCCCAAGAGGGGAGCCTACCAGAGCGATAATATCTTCCAAAGATTCGCTGAAACCAGCAGTTAGGAATATAGATTTTATAAAAGAAGTAGTGGAAACCCAATAGTCCATCTGAAGAGTTACAGAGACTGATCCAAGAAGTCACGAGAGACTATTTGAGGATTATGTATTAATAAATAATCCTACAGACTGGTACTAGCAGTGTCTGCCTATTTCTCTTCCTTAATGCACACTATCATGATCATGCCAGAACCACAGTGAGGCCCTTGTTTCTCAACCACTGCCCCCTCATGCATGCGAAGACAAGTAATGCATTCCCTGCCTATTGTTGCCATAAATTGCTGGACCAGACAGCCCTGCCATGCCTGCAGGCTCAACCACCAAGAGCAGTGCCTGCACGCCACACATTACCGCTGTGCACTGCTTCTATTAAGGTAGCACTCATGAGCGTATCTCTAGCACCCATTGCCCCCACAATACAGCCCCTCCCTCTGCTAGATTCTCCGTGCACAGGCATGCACCCTACCCTGCAAGAAACCAGCCTACCTGCACCATGGAACCCACACTTCCCGACCCTAGCTACCAGGATGCTTGGCCAGTTAGGGGCTGCTTTGTGGGCAGAACTGAAATCCTACCAAAAATGACTGACATGCCAATACTTTGCTGCCAGCAAACTGACATCTTTCTAGGCAAATAATGCTAACACCCTACTGTTCATACCTCCCTGCACCCCGTGCCCCACCTCCACAATTTGCCATTACGACCCTAACAAATGCTATCAATACAGACACACCCATCCAAACAAGACAAGTTCTAGGAACTGTTCGAAGGATCCCACACCTTCTAAGAAATAAAAAGGTATCTGGCCGACACCCATTTCTTCGTGTGACAAACACATTTGAATGCACTATCGTCCCAAACCAGACCAATAGGGGTGCAGTCCTCCCTTGCTTTCCTTAAGTTCCTTGTAGACATGCCTGCCTGCCAGGACCATCAACACTGCCTACATTTAAGAATCCTGAAAAGGGACTAAGCATTTCCCTGGCTTCCTCAATTGACTAACTCCTTACCAGCCAAATAGACTCCTTAGAGCATCCTCTCTTAACAATTTGCCCTTCCATGCTTAAGTTGTCGAACAGAAAATCATATCGTGCCTCCTATACTGTATGAATATATGTATTTTGGCCTACGCCAAGCTGCTTACAAGTCGTTTACGAAGAAATCCGCGTTGCAAGGTCTTGACCTTATATCAGTGTAAACTGCCATTTTAGGTCTATCCGCCATTTTAGATTCTCTCTCTAAAGTCACCCTGTGTTCTAAGATGGTGGACAGTGTCATTCCGAATGTAACATGGCCGTCTGGAGCTCTGTGTATAAGCTAATATGTAATCTGCCTGCAGGCTACTTGTTAGGGTCATGAACCTTGTTCTTCGTTGACCTGTGTGTAGAGAATTACCTGTGCCAACGAAGCTAATCAGCGAGCACATGTTGAACACAATATATTCAAATACTGAAATGTGAACACTTGTTTAACTATATTGTACAGAAATGTATGAGAAGGCTTAATGAGGAACCCTAAGGCATACTGTTGCCATTGTGACTTGTTGATGAATGTATTAAAGGTAAACCCTAAATGTATAGATGCATGAACTCGGCACGATCCCTATATCTGTGATGTATTAACTTGTATTAACTTGTAGGTGGGCTGAACATCATGATTTCGAGAGTATAAAAAGTGCAACTATTCTAATGTACAGCCCCACTCACTGAGCACACCGAACCAAGATGGAGTTCGCTGTGTTGTACTGAGGGCCGATAGCTATCTGTTGCTTTGTCCTTTGAAACTGTTTAGTATAGAATAAAGATCTTTGCATCTTTCTTTGTAACCCACGTTTGGTGTATTTCCTTTTGGGGTACTCAGCCTCGATATTTTCTTTTTGATTTCACAAAGTTACATTTCTTATTTTGGAACTGCATCCCTCTGGACCATCTGCTTTGAGATGATGGAACCCTCATATTTTTTGCAACATAGCTGTACGTGCAATGATAATTGGATTCTTCAGCATTCGCCACTTTTCACATCAATGGTCTTGACAAATGCATTCTCTCGTTAATGGTCTCCCACCGCACCATGCTCTTACATGAACACAATGCCCACTTGAGTAGCCTGGAATCCATTTACCTCTGTTATTACTTGAAGTGCGGTGAAAAAGGTGGTGTCCCTAAGGTGCAATGCAAGAGGCAAGTGGGGATGTTACGTAATCCTATTGTGTTAGTATTTTGTTATGCTTCCTGACATGAGCAGCCCCAATCTTTCAGCCTAGTCAGAGTTTGGAACCCTTGCCCATACACATTTTGAATCCACAGCATCTTGATTGCAATCTTGCTCTGCATATTGTTATTGTTATTATACTTCTACCGCATAAGGATGCCCGCAAATAAGTAAAGAGACTTGGGCAAAGCTCAAGAAAGGAAGCTGAACCAGAGGCAGGCAAGCAGGCCGGCAGAACAGAATGTCCTACTTTTTTTTTTATAGCAGTCAATGTTTTATGCACTTCCAGTTTTAGCAGCTAAGCGGAGAGATGCACCAGTAGAGAATTAGAATTGACCATTATTAGACAATTCCAGCAATGTGGAGAGGCCAGGACAGGAACTCAGGATTCCTGTTTAGAAATGTCACCCCTCCCGTCTAGAGGGATTGCTCATTCTGCAGAAGCTTATAGTGAGAGGTAGGGGCAGATACTGTCATGGGTTTCATTATACCCTTTCTGCCAGATGGTAACCTCCAACCCAAAGACGGTCTAAATGCCCACCTTGGTCTGTGACAGGTTCTACAATAGAAAACAAAACTGTACCCGATGTAGGACTCTGGAGAGACTTGGTCCTCTGCACTTCGCGCAGAAAAAACAACACTACTACACTTGAGTACCTGACAGACTTAACATTGGACAGTAATGTTGGTGTGGGTCTACCTCTAGTGTATCTAGGAACCAATGTTCACTACCTTGTGTGTATGATTAATATTAGTTGTTCTCATTATCTTCCCTACACAGTTTTATTACTATACTAAAACGTGTTTGCATGTGCAATATAATGTATTTCACACTCACAAATAGAAACCTATTAAAAATGCCCCCACCCTCTCGTTTAGAACCAGGGGACATGTGAGGTTATACAGAACAACCACTGAATAGCATATTAAATCCAAAGGCTTAAAAAGTCTATCAAAAGTCCATGGCTTCTAAGGGCAGGTAACTTAGAACGACCAGAAGCAATCTAAAGCCACTGACAAAAAAAAAAGGTAAAGCATTTTAAATCTCCCTGCAAGGATCCATTGTCAGTCCTTTCTGCTTTGATGGATCCAATTAGCATGTCATAAAACATATGAGGAGTACCACCAGTTATCTTTATGCACTGTTCCAAAACATGCACCATGATAAACTCAGTCTTACACCAGCACAGGGAAAGTTGAAAAGCTTACCGAACAAAAATGCATCACAGTGTATCCTAATGGTGTAACTATGGAAAAGAAAAATATGTTTTAAAAAATGTGTTAAAACTGCTTATTTTTATCCCGCTATATTGACACATTAAAAAAATTGAATTGAGGAAAATTGGCAAAGTCCCAATGTTTAGCCCCATGAGCAGTTTACAGTCTAAGGAGGAAGGTAGCAGAACACGATTTGATTCGTCATACCAAAGAGCTCAGCTCTGTAATTTAGTTTTCCCTCCATTTTATTAGCGTTAGTCTTAATGGTCAGAATTTTGAAAAATCAACCAAGTGCTAATTCTGGTCCTATACACTAGAACTACAGTCATGGCCCCTGCATTAAACTAGCTACTTGCTCTCTCTCTGAGAGAGGTAGTGAACATTAAAGAATCAGGTGGGTGCTCAAAATAGTGTCCCTATCCGGCATCTTCAGCGATCTAGGCTTTGGTTGCTTTTGCAATCTGTGTTTCTGCTGTCTTGTGCAGCTGCCTTATAAAGACATACGCCCAACCCCACAGGCTCATCCACTCCACCCTTGTTTCCTTGTTAGCCAATCATTGAAAGAGGGCATCATTCAATTAATCTGTCAATTTATCAACTGCTCTGTTCATTCAATTCATTTTCCATTGAGATAGCATTTGCTTTTCAAAGTGTTACATTTCCATCGTCCAGCTTGGTAACGCCTTCTAAGAACAGTGCTGTCACATTTTGGGCACTAAAAAATTGTTCATGTCCTTCAGTTCTGTTTCTCATTGACTAAAATGGATTCCGCCCAATGTTCACATAAGAAACTTCAGATTAGAATGTGCAAACCCCCTGCGTATAGTTGCACCCCATTAGCATCTGCTTCTGGTGACTGATGTTGCACACCTTTAAATGTTTTTTTTTTGATGCTGCAAAATGTTTAATTTGGCAGATTTTTCAGATTCATGATCACTTGAATACATTAAAATGAAAACTATTTAAACTGTATATGACATTCTAAGTGCAAGAAATGTAAACATGCTTCTCTTGCAGTGTGCAATGAACACTTCAGTTTGCCTGCACATTAGAGACAATGAAGACGTCATTTTTCTTTTCACAATGTTCAAGATCATGAGTTTGCCTTTGTCTCTTTTCCTTGTTCGTTTTCCTTGTTTTTTTCTGTTTTCTCCATTTCGAAAAGCTTATTTATTTTATTTTTTGTATGTATTTCCAAAATTGCATTGTATTAATAAAAATGGCTAAAGGTTTTCTAAATGAAAACCATATAGGCCATAAAAAAAATGAATACTTTCAAAATGACCTTGATGCTAAATTAGTAGCTGGGCTGTGTTTTTGAATCATGGCATTGTTTTATAACAACAATTAGGACAGATTATATCATTCACTTGGTGTGCACTCAATATGGTAGAGCACAGCAGAATGTTTTGACATAATTATTTCTAAGCAATAAAAGAAAGAATTGAAACTTTTTATAGTTCTTTAAGCTCTGTGCCTTTTGCAAAGTAAAATAGTATTGTAAGCATACAGAGCATTTCCAGCTTTACCCGTTAGTCCCATGACACTAACAGTGAATGTGTGTTTCTTTCCCAAAGTCAAATACAACTGAAAAGGGTTTAATGATGGTTTGTGTATTTTACTTGTGCTTGGAAAAAACAGATGTAAAAGCCAGTAGTGCTAAATGCGCATATGTGAATATGAATCACACTATGGGGGCTACTTTCAATAAAATATAAATTGTATGGAGGGTACCACCAACGTTGGCGCTTATATACTGCTGGGCATGCAATTTTTAAAGTAGTGTTTCATTGGCGAAATTGACATTACTGTCCACTTTTACGCTTCGCTTTGTGAGAAATAGAACACCCCGGCAAATGCTTCATATGGAATCCACCTGCTATTTTCCATAAGAATCCATTGGTTTTATACCTGTATGAAAATCTTATGTAGGCGTAAAACCTGGTGCTCTTCCAAGATGAAGGATCAAAGTAAAGCAAGATGCAAACTCCACTTGGCTGCCCTCATACACCTTGGAAAGGCACAAAAAGGAGGGAGCACAAAATAAAAGCATAAAGGCTTAATGCCTTGCATTTCTGCATTCATGTTGCACACTACTCAGTGCAAAATGACCCTCTATGTGTTGTATTAGACCCTTTCAAAGTCAATAGGCAGTATTGCATATAGATTCCATGCATATGTATCTTGTCTTGGATTGTAATCGGTTTAAAATCACAAGCATATTCAGAAAGTTCTGCTGGGCTTCTGTGGTATCCTGGGTGGAAGGGTTGAAGCGCAGAAACAACCAGGAGAAGCTAAACGAGATGACCCTGGTTTAGGAAATCTTACAAACACACATACACACGCACCCCATCCCTGTGCTCTTCTGCTGTGACTGCTCTCTACTGGTATTTGAATTCACTGATGCATTTGCAGTTAGCAGGCCCTCTGGTCTTTCCTGTGCAGTTTTGGCATGATGGGATAAAGATGCCTGCTTGCTGCACAGGCATCTAAGGAGGGTGGTGCGGGAGGCATGACAAAGTGTACACAGGGGTAGGGGAGCCGGATGCTACACACATCCTTCATTTGCGAAATGAAGTAAGTCAATAGAGTTCACAGTTGAGCACTGCCAAGGTGTTTTCCGAGATCATACTGTTGTAAATACCCTCCATTGATGTGACAGTCCACTCATAGACCAGCTGCAGAGCCATAATTGATTCCAGGTGACTTTATTGCACATAAGTACATATATACAGAACTCCAGTTACTTGTGGGGTATTTAAATACTATATGGAAAGTAGATCAAGGTAACATCCAGCTCACAACATAAAATCTCCCTTTCATACAAACATCATAACCCACAACACATACTCTGTGTGGTTATTCATAAATTCTGTTTCTCGATGCTGTGGCTCCTTCTAGTTAGATGTTATGTATTCTTCATTATACCTAGTTCCGCAAAAAAGGCATATAGTAAATATGTGTTTAAAAACACTGTGTACTTCTCTCCCTAGTTTAGCAGTATAAATACCTTTTTCTTTACCCATAATCCTCCATATAACAACTAGCCCAGGGTAGATTCAACACTCTTTGTTAAAATTGAGGAATTTGAGGTCATTTGGGGCTTATTACGAGTTCGGTGGTTAGTGGATAAGGTGGTGGTAACGGAATCACTGCCACTTTTAGCACTCTGCCGGATTATGCTTCCCAGAAAATTGTCACTAAATACGCTGGCGGAATTAGCCCCGATGGAATTACTGGCAAGAACTGGTGGAATTAGCGCAGGCTAATTCCACCAGCTGAATTAGTGCCACCCTTTTTTTTTTATTTTCACTGTATTATAAGTGGAAATACAGTGGAATTACAGGTGAAATGCTGCCGGAACACGAGGTTAATTCAGCCAAAAACACTGTGTAATAACCTCCACTCAAGGAGGCAAATGTGTACTGGTGATGGAAATCAAGTCACAGGTGCCCCCAATCCACTCAGGAGAGGTACATAAGGCCCACACCTGACCCGAACACGCATGCAAGCAAAATGCAGCCACAACCAGACAGGAACTATGGGATCCACAACCTGCTACTATTCATTAAGCTACAGCAGCACGCAAGGCCTCAGCAGGGAAGGAGACAGGTGCCACAAAGGCGCAGGAGACATGTGCTGCGGAGGCCACCCACACCACCTGTTTGCCCATCCCCTTGGACACTGATGGACTACCTATTACTGACACTCTATCACTTGGACCAGCACACCATTACAGACCTGCTGATCCTGATAGAGGTTCGTAAAGCTTGTGTCCGTCCTACACTTCTGTGCCATGGGTGGATTCCAGCACACTGTTGGACCGCTGCAAGGGATGCCCAGCCAACATTCTTGAAGGTGCTGGAGCAAATCCTGGATGCTCTCATGGGGCATGGCCATCAGCAGATCTCCATGCCCACCACCCAGGCTCAGGTGCACGCTGCCAAAGCACATTTCTAGGCCATGGCCAGTTACCCAATATCATATCATAGCAGCACTGGATTTCACATATGTGGCATTAGTGCCGACCCCCACCCCCAGGCAGTGGAGCAGGCATACCGCAACAGGAAACAGTTCCCACCATCAGCCACTGCTGTGCCAGATTCCCAGGTGCCACACATGATGCCATGACACTGAGGAACTGCACCCTACCAGTTTACACGACCACATACTGAGGACAGCATACCTGGCTTGTGGTTAAGTGGTATAACCCAAGAAGCCATTCCCTGCCAATGCATTGTCATAGGACAGTACATGGCCTAGCAAGATCACCATAGTGTCAACTGGAGGAGTGATGACAGCGCATAGACAAACACATGATGCCTGATGCTGCCCACACTGTGAATGACTGCAGATTCACTCAGTAAGCCAATGCCCCTCCACCCCAATTGATTCAAGGTCCATCAGCCACATGCACAGATGAGTACACATAGGTCACCAGCACAATAGGACATCAAACATGTACCTCAACCGACAAACTGCCATGTCTAACACTGTACATCCCATTACTTGTATGTGACTCAGGATATCCGCAGCCACCCTGGTAGATTACACCTGTGAGGAAACCCTGCTTCACCACAACAGTTAGCTTATAATGTGGCAAACAAGAGGACCAGGACATGAATTGAGCTTCCTGTCTGACAGCTAAAATCAAGATTCAGGTGCGTCCACCGGATAGGTGGTATACTTATGGACAGCACTGTGAAAACTGTTAAAATCGTCATGATATGTGCTTTGCTGCATACGACCGAACATTCAAATGCCTTCAGGTTAGGACTATTCACCCCCTGGCACTGATGACGAAGACGTTGCAGGTGACAACAGGGAACCCAGGACATACGTGGGGAGGTGAAGGAAGGACGCATCATCCGCACCTCTCACACTACTGTGATCATTGACAGAATACACATGTAAAGGCTAAAAAAACATGGTGTGGAAGGTTGCCTAGAGCAGTGCCAGTAGTTCAGATTTATTCAAAACCTTGTTGGCCCCTTTGGTCGAAGTGGAAATTTGATACGGAGAAGCTCGAATAACACGTGCATGCGCGCAGGGGACAAAGTTGTTTTGTTTTGGTGAGTTATTAGAAGAAAGGACATTGTTGAATGTCACGCACGTCACGTAACGCAACTCCATTTTGTCATAAACTAGGAAGTCAAGCGGAGATGTTGCGAGACATGCTTCATCTTCGTCCCAGTACCTAAAAAAAAAAAATAACATTTTTTTTTCTTTCTGGAAATCGGATTCAGCCAGCATTAGTGCAACATTTTTACAATAGTCAGAGTATACAAGTGGCTATTTTCATGCTGGACATAAGACAGTAATCAATAGATTGAACTCTTCCGGAGTGTTTAGGACAATTAATCGGGCCATAGTGGAATTATTTGGCTTATATGAAGTTTTGAGAGAGTGAATTCAGAAGTAGGTCTTTGGACACTTTTCAAAAAGAAGATAACGATAGTCGTCAGAGTGCAGAGTTGGATATGCAGGGTATTAGTATTCAACCGCCAACAAGTTTTCTTCCAACTCCTGGACAACCTATAGTAGTTTGGTCCGAATGGAAGTAGTTTTGGTTAAACTACATCCAGACAGTGGAGCAAGAAGGACTTACTTCTCGCAAAAAGAAGCTCTTACTAATCCATGCTTTAGGTTTGGAGGGTCAAAGGAAATATAGAGAGCTTCTGGAATTATCAGGCGATGAGGCTGGTGATAGTGATGAGCACGATAGAGCCCTGAGACAATTGGATAAATATTATGCCCCAGAGACGAATGTGGCAATCAATAGGTACAATTTCTACACGAGAGTTCAAAAAGAGCAGGAAAACATAGAAGAATATGTCTCAGCGTTGGCATTGTTGGCCCGCACATGTCATTTTGGAAATGGGATCAACCTTGATGAATTTTTTAGAGACCAGATCATAATCCATACAAGGGACACTCTAATTCAGGATAGGTTATGGATGGTGGGGAACCCTTCCTTGCCAGAGACTATTACCATTGCAAAAAGGATTGAGCACAGCCAGTTGTGTTCCAAGGAGATGAAGAACAAAAAGCAGGAGGCTACTCAGAGTATTTTACAGACCAGCAACAAGAATACACAAGAAGCAGAAGAGTAAGGTCTATTTAATGCTTTGCGCACCAGAGAACGAGTTGATTTTGCCACAAATAAAGGCAACAGGCCCAAATGATTGGAAATTAAGGGCAATTTCCCTAAAGGGAAGTTTTGGGCAAAAACTGAATCCAGGTTCCAGAACCTGCAGACAAGAGACGGCGACAGATGCTTCAGTTGTGGTATGTTGGGCCACTACGCTTACTCCAGGAACTGTCCTGCAATTGGGCAAAAATGTGGAAATTGCGGGATTAAGGAGATTTTGCAGTTACTTGTAGACGCAAAAAGAGAATCTCAGCAATTCAAGAAGAGGATGAGGAATCCGATGAAGAGAGATTGTTTGTAATTCATGAACCACCCAGAGGGGAGTTTAAATGTCCAGGTTGAAGTTGATAGTTGTTCTCCCTGGACTATTATTACGAGAAAGGCTTGGCAGAAATTGGTTGCAGAAGGCTTCAGATGCAAATTGAAAGCATCAGAGATAAAGAATCCAGGTGGATTCGGAGGATCGAAAATACTCATTGTGGGTTGGTTTTTAAGCATTATTCAGTGCAAAGATAGACGTGCTCAAATAAAGGTTTATCTGGCTGAAAAATGTGTGAACATAATATGTTGGAGAGATCAGCCAGGATTGAGAATAAGGCTGGATCTGTGTGAAGAAGAACAAATTCTGATTGTAAACAGTAGCAGTGAACAAACCAAGAAAATAGACTCGAGTACAGGTGATGAGTTACAAACAAGTTTGGGATTGCTAAAGAATTTTTCTCATAGAATACGACCCAAATGAGGAGCAGTACCGGTAATACACACGAAAGCCAGACCAATACCGTTTGCCATTGTCGATAAAGTTGAACAAGAATTAGGAAGATTGGAATCGGAAGGGGTGATTGAAAAGATTGAATCACCACAGTGGTTGAGTCCCATTGTTGTAGTGTAGCAATGAAGAAGAATGGGAAGCCAAGAATCTGCGTGGACTTGAGAGATGTTAACAAAAACATCATCATGGATATATTTCCCTTGCCAATAATATCGGAGATGCTGAACCGCATTGGAGAAGCAGATACATTTTCCACGTTAGATTTGCCAAGTGCATACCACCAGATATCACTCACAGAGGACTGCAGAGACATCACAGGGTTTATCACACCGTATGATCTGTATAGGTACAAGCGGATGCCTTTTGGATTGGCTTCCGCAGCAGCGGTGTTCCAGAGAATTATGACTCATGTTTTGAGAAGTTTAGCTGGAACATTAGTATACCAAGATGACAGTATTGTTTTTGGCAAAGGTTCTGAGGAACACGACAGAAGGTTGGATGAGGTGTTGAGAAGGTTGGATGCCGTTGGGTTGAAAATAGAGCAAAGTAAATGCAAGTTCAAAGTGAAAGAGGTTGAGTATTTAGGTCACATGGTGAATGGAAGAGGCTACAAACCTAAATTAGAGGCATGAAAGAGATTAGAGATTGGCCTAATCCCACTAACAATAATGAGCTCAGGCGTTTCTTGGTTTGTGCGAATATTACAATAAGTTTGTAAAAAATGTTGCCAGTGTGACTGAACCTTTGAGGAAATTAATGAAGAAGGATGCGAGGTTTGAGTGGGGTGATGAGTGTAAAAAAGCAACAGAATGTATAAAAACTGAGATTTGTGGAGCTGTAGAATTGGGAGGGTTTGTATTTGGAAGACAGATCAGAGTCACGGTGGATGCCAGTGGAAGTGGTTTAGGAGCGGTGTTGTCACAGATCACTGATGATGGTTATGAAAAAGTAATAAATCATGCTTCCAGAGTGATTTCTGATACGGAAAGTAGGTATTCAGTTATTAAAAAAGAAATGTTAGCGTGTGTTTGGGCAGTTAACTATTTTAGAAAGTATCTATGGGGGAGCAAATTTATAATACAGACGGATAACAAACCTTTGTTAGAAGTACTTACTGTACGTGGGATGTATAGAGCTTCTCCCAGGTTGGCCAGATTAAGCCTCAAATTGCAGGATTATCCCTTTATAGTAAAGTATGTCCCGGGAAAAAGAAATGTAATAGCTGATTATTTGTCTAGGTTGCCTTTAATAGATGTTAACACTGGTGTTGAAGAAGATTGTGAAGTCATGGCAACTGTAATCGAAGTGACGTCAAGAGAAACATGGTTAAGTGAACTTGGTAAGGATGAGACTTTACAAAAAGTAATGAAATATACCAAATCAGGTTGGCCTGAAAAGAGGTTGATTGGCAACGAGTGTATGAAGTTCTGGGAGATCAGAGATGAGTTTTCTATTGAAGATGATTTTTTTGTGAGAGGGGACAAGTTGTGTAAGGAACTAGTTGAAAAGGCTCACCAACCAGGAATTACAGGGACGAAAAAAAATGTAAGAGCAAAGTATTGGTGGCCTGGTATGGATTTGATGATTGAAAGGTTTGTCAGAAATTGTTGGCCATGCCAAAATAGTGACAAAAGTTGCAAAAGTTGGAACCTATCAACATGTCTAAGGTGGAAACATCATGGGACAGGGTAGGTATTGGCATAGTGGGTCCTTATGGAAATTTGACGTATGAAAGGAAATTCTTGATTGTGCTGGTGGATTATTACTCAGGGTGGTTGGAAGTCAAGTTAGTGAGTAAGGTTGATTCCTACAAAGTGATAACATTTTTGCTGCAAGTTTTCAGGAGGGAGGGTTAACCTAAAGTTATTATCAGTGACAATGAAGTACAGTTCAAGAGCAGAGAGATGAAGGAGTTTGCCAGACGTTCGGGGATTGATTGGAGATTTTCAGCGCTATATCACCCTCAAACCAACGGTTTCGTGGAGAGGTGCAATAGGGTCATTGTTGAGACAGTGGAACTAGCTTTGAGGAACAATATGCCTGTTGATGAGGCGCTTAAGGAGAGGTTATGGAGCGTAAGAGTTTCTGTCAGGAGGGACACGGGAAAGTCACCATTTGAAATGATGAGAGGCAGAGTACCTAACACATTGCATAATCCTTTGTGGGTGAATTATAGAAAAAAAAGGGAGTGTGATGACAAAAAGGTATGTGTTGAACAAAGTGGGTTAAAAATTTCACCTGGTGATTTTGTAAGAATCAAAATAGGATGCAATGTGAGAAAAGGTGAGTCTAAGTACAGCAGTCCTGTTAAAGTGATTGACGTGTTTAAAAGAGCTGTTAAAGTTTGTAGTGGGTCAGTTTGGAATTTCTATAGGGTCAGTAAATGGAATTGGAAAGGTGAAGATAAGGTGGAAGGAAGAACGGATGGAGAAGAGAAATAACAAAACGGCTATTGAGCTATTTGAAGATGATGTGTGCCCACAAAAAGGTGGCATGAATGGGCAACAAGGAAATGAAGTCGGAGAAGTGAATGTACATCGAGAGAACAATTCTGTTGTTGTTGATAAGGGGAGGAGTGTTTGAGATTCAGGAAGGATTGTTCGAGATTCAAGACTTAGTGTCATGATGCCCGCTCCCGGGGAGCCGGTTCAAGCCCTGCGTCCCCGAAAGCGGACATCCAGTCCCCAAGGAAGGACCCAGCAACCCCATATAGGGGCCCTTTGGACAGTGTCCTGGCGCCTATGGTGCCAGGCTCATAAAAGACATCAGTCCTGGTGCCATAGGCGCCAGGCTCATTATGGAAGTGCTTGGGTGCACTTACCTGATGCAGACCATGCTGCAGGATCCCGGTCTCCTTGAGGCCTGAAAGGAACTACTTTACCTGTGGGACTAATTTACCATCCGGGCGTGGTCGGGGAAGGATACATACCTGATTGGAGGAAGGATACATACCTGGAACTTCTTCCAAGGCTATTTAAACCCCACCCGAACAGCCACACGTGCTTCGCGTTGTTCTGCATCTAGCAGCTGGATGCTCACCGTGTCTGCTCCTGCATCCTGACTTCTGCCACGCCTGCCAGCATCCTGGATCACCTGCAAAGGAAGAGAAGAAGAGAACAGAAGAAGGAAAAGTCCTTACCTGCTAAATCCGCATTCCGGAGACATCTCGCCGACAATCCTGAAAAGGAAGACTTTTATTTAAAAGCTCATCACGTCGATCGTTGCAGCGCCGCATTCCACTCACCTTTACAGGGCGCCTCCATGTTCAGCAGCGATCATCCGGATTCGCAGTCACGCCCCAGCGCCTAGGGAGAAAAAGACCAGAACAAAAGGTGAGAGATAGAAGGGAATAAGGAAAGCTAAATCTCCATGTTAAGACTTACCTGTTGATTCATTCCCTCTTCATTTCGGGTCCGCGCCGCATCCTGGCATTTCCGGACCCCGGCCCCTAAGGGGAAAAAGAGACATCAGCGTTAATGAGCGAATGAAAAGACATTACCAAAGAAACGCTCATTAAAGACTTACCTGATTTCTACAAGGATTTCACCTCTCATCTCGGGTCGGTGCCTGTTCCCCGGCATTCCTATGGGGAAAAAGACATTAGCATTAGTACATTAATGCATGGACACAAGGGGAACCTCTTATCAAAAACTTACCTGGAAGCCAAGCAAGTTTGGTTCTCACCAATCCGAAAATCCAGTGAAGTAACTGGATACCAACGCGCCGCTGCATCAGAAGCAGGATGGAGAGCTCGTCCTTCCAGACCCTAAGGTGAGACGCTACGAGGAATCACAGAAGGGTTTCGAGGAGGGTGAGAGGGGAAAGTGGGAGGCTGATTGCATTGCCCCGCAGACAGTTAATCCCCTATTTTCGCCTACAGAAGGATACTTCTGCGAGCCAGACAAGCCAGATTTGGGGGCCTGGTCCAGTCCATCTTCCGAACCCTGCGCATCACCTTAGAAGAGGTCACAGCAGCGCAAACCAGGCCAGCGCCTCCGTGGGAGTCAGGTGAGCGTTACACTTAGGAAGCTACCTATTTTGTCCAAGGATTACGTCATGGACAATTAAGTGTGTTGGTTCATGGATTACGTTTTGGACTAAATTGTGTATTCAGTTAACAAATTTGTTGGGAGCCATGTGTATATATATTCTTGTGAAATGTTTAGTTATTATGTTTTTTTGTGTGATGGTTTCAGTTTAGCATCTGTCTTTTATTTTATTTATTATTGTTTTAAGGAGGGGGATAGTGTTGTATTTCATTGAACATCTTTCACCATTGCATTATATGGGGCACCCTGCCTGCGTATGCGTGAGGTGGAATGTTTACATTGGAAGTGTGTGTGAGGTTCCATGTACGCGTGAGGCAGAGTGGATGAACGGGCGGAGAAGCGAGTGGAAGCAGTGCAGGGCGCCGGGTCTTGGTTTAGTTTATTTCAATAAACTTGGATTGCTGTTACCTTCGCCTGGAGTTGTGCAGATACTTCAGAAGGTTTCCCAGAGCAGGGCGATTGCTTCTGATTTATTCAAAACCATCCACCCATCACTTTTTCGGTTAAAGTTTGTCTCCCCGTGTGAGGGAGGGTATGCCCAGATGTGGATCCCTCGCTCGCTGCACCATAGGGAACCGAGATGAACCTCACTGACTAGGCACAACAAGCCTGAGGGCAAAACAAAAGAGGTGATGACTGGAAGGTTTAGAATTAATCTTAACCTCTGGCATTGCTCTGGGCAACCCTCCAGATCATTGCTCTTTGCATGCCAAGCCATTACAAAAGCAGTGCCAGTGGTTTAGATTTAGTCAAAACCTTACACCCATCACTTTTTATGATTATAGTTTGTCTCCCTGTGTGAGAGATGGTATGCCCAGACGTGAGTCCCCTGCTCACTGCACCATACAGAACCAAGCTGCACCTCACTGATGAGCCCCAACTAGGCCGAAACATGTCTGGGGTTGCTTGTGATTCTGTGCAGAGGGGGCCTGGCCTAGCAGTTTTTGCTGGGCTGCTTCCATTGGTGGCAGTACCTGACTGATTTGCATATGGCTGGACCCTGTTTGCAATGGTGCAGACAGGCTAAAAAACAGTGGTGTGGAAGGTTTCCCAGAGCAGTGCACAGTGGTTCAGATTTATTCAAAACCTTCCACCCATCACTTTTGTGGTTACACATGCATCACTACCATTGAATACACACTGTAAACATTGACTTAAATGAACAATGATTTAATCCAAATTGAAACACACTCATCCCAAATGCCATCACCCACCCCACACTCTCATCCTCAATCCCATCACCCACCCCACACCGTCATTTCCAATGCCATCACCCACCCCACACTGCCATAGTCTACAGTCTGTCCCATGTGAGAATCCACTATCACTTCCTCTTATCCCCTTTTTTGCGTGGACATGGAAACATGAGTCGGGCAAAGCTGGGAGCGCCTTGGCGGCATGCTGGCCACTGATCGCTTCTTAGGGGCAGCCGACACAGAACTCACAGTCTCAGGTGTTGTATTGTCATATTTATTACCCTGGTCATGGTCTCATGTGAGGCCGAGATTTGTTTTGCCAGCTCCATCACCCTCTGACTGATGAGGGTGTTACTGGCAGTTGAATCAACTGCATGCCAGCACAGATGATCAAGGGACGTGGCCACCCGCCTGGAGGCTCCCAGAATTGCATCAAACATCGCTTTGCGAATGGCGAATTGCTCCTGGGTGATGGAATGCATTTCCTTCTGTTGTTACTCAATCATGTGGAGGCGCTCCAATGTCGCATGCAACGTGGGGTCCTGCACTGGCTCAAGAGATAGTTGGGGGCCCAACTCCTCATGGCCGGATGCACAGCCTGCTTGCTCCCCATGGTCATCTGTGTCCTCAGAGTGGTCAAAATGGAGGGCATGATGAGATGACAAGGTTGAGTGGGAGGACTGTATGGATTGGATTGCTGGCTGTGGGTAAGGATTCTGGTGAGAACTGCCTCGCAGAGGAATTAGCAGGACTGGAGTCGGTGGAGGCAGACTGTGGTGGCATGGTGGCAGTGGGCTGCAGAGGGCTGGGCCCGTGCCTGGATGTCATCTGCTCTTTGGCAGGTGGTTTGGTCCCCTGAGTCCCCGACAGTGGTGGGCGGTGCCTCCACTGTATGTGGTGCAGCAGCCTCTGTCATGGCTGAAGTAGGTGATGCAATTGTGGCATGTGTGCCAGTGCCCATGGAGGTGGCTTATAGTGTGCCCTTGAACTGGCGTGTTTTGTGGACACTCCCCTGCCTGACTGAAGCATGGCCTGCAGCCATTTTACTGCTTGATGGTGCCTGAGGTAGTGGCAGCTTCCAAGGGATCCTGGGTATCTTGTGTCCCTGTTGGGAGACATGAAAGTGGTGTCACAGGGCTCCAGGGGGGAATACGTCATGTGTACTGACAGAAGAACAAGTTACTTACCAAGCTGGTAACGTTCTTTCGACTGGATGTTCCTCCAACGTATTCCTCATCTATGACATGTAATGTACACAGCTGTGCTGGTTCGGAAATGTGTCCGGCCGATTGTGCCCTTGTGTCGATGGCGTTGGGTCGATGTCCCTCGAAGGCCTCTGTCAAGGGTGACATCATCGGATGATATAAGTAGGACGCACGGCGCCCATAGCCTCAGTTCATGTTTTTCCCCCCTCACAATGTGTCGCACACATGCCCAGAGTACCCAGATGACTGTACTTAGCCTTTCGGGACGAAAGAACGTTAGCAGTTTGGTAAGTAACTTGTTCTTCGAATGGATTGTGTCCTCCAACATATTCCTCCTCTATGACAGACTCCCAAAGCAGTAAAGATGAGTGGAGGAGGGAAAAGAATTTAGACATACCCAATTCATATGGCAGAGTACAGCACTGCCTTACCAAAGGCCCCATCCTGAGCCTGGGCCGTATCCAAGGAGTAATGCTTAACAAACATGTGTATAGAAGACCACGTTGCAGCGTCACAGATATCTTTAACCGGCACACCCCTATGGAGTGCTGTCGAAGTGGCGATGCCCCTGGAGGAGAGGGCCCACAAACCCTCAGGATGGTTCTTACCAGCCAACCGGTAGCATTCCAAAATAGTGAGGATAATCCACTTAGAGAGGGAGTGCTTAGAAACAGCCTGTCCCAAACTGTCTCCAGTATATCCCACAAAGAGCTGGTCGTCCACTCTGAGTTTGGCCATTCTGGAGACATAAAAGCTCAAAGCTCTCCTAGGATCCAACCTATGGCGCCGTTCCTCATCCTTGCTAGGATGAGGAGGAGGATAGAAAGTGGGGAGTACCACCTTCTGACTCAAATGAAATTCTGACACAACCTTAGGTAAAAAGGATGGACAAAATCTCAGTATGACCCTGTCCTTGTGGAACAAAGTAAAGGGTGACTTAGAAGAAAGTGCCTGCAACTCACTCACTCTTCTAGCATACGTAACTGCAACCAATAAAACAGTTTTAAACATCAAAAGCCTCAACGGGCAAGAGTGCAAAGGTTCAAATCGAGCACCCATCAGAAATTTCAAAACCAAATCAAGGTCCCAGACGGCACCTGAAATGGCGACGGCGGGAACACATTTCTGAGCCCTTTCACAAACTGAGTAATCAGTGGAATTTTAAAATAAGAGCATTCCTCTGAAGAGTGCTTAAATATAGACAGCGCTGCTAAGTAACCTTTAATAGTGCCCACCTGAAGACCCCTGTGGGCCAAGGAAAGCAAGAAAGAGAGAACCTCTGGAATTGAGCACTGAAAAGGATCCAGATTCCTTTCCCTGCACCAGTCGCAAAACTTACGCCAACGACAACGGTACAGGGACTTCGTTGCCGGCTGTCGAGTCAAAAGCAACACCTCCATTACATCCTCCAGAAGGTCCCAAACTCTATATCTCAACCTTTCAGAAACCATGCATGAAGGCTGAGAGTCTTGACAACCGGATGGAGAACCCGGTCTTCCTCCCTTGAGAGAAGATCCTCTCTGAGAGGCAGACGTATTGCTGGCAGATGGACATGTCTAGAAGGTCCGGGTACCACGCTCTCCTGGCCCAATCCAGGACAATGAGGATCATGCAGGTTCCCATCCTTCTCAACCTCCTGAGAACTTGAAGGATGACGGGGAGTAGAGCAAATGCATTCAGTTGCGGGAAAAACCTCTCCACTACGAACGCGTCTCCTAGAGCTCCTCTCGGAGGAAATTCCCTTGAGCAGTACCTTTCGCCCTTCCGGTTGGACCCAGTTTCGAACAGGTCCACCTGTGGGGTTCCCCAAAGGGCGAACATCTCCTGAAGGACTTCCTAAGCTAGCTCCCACGTGTGGGAGACTGTGCTCTGCCTGCTCAGAGCGTCCGCCGCCATGTTCTCCTTGCCGGCTAGATGCACTGCCGATAGGGACGTTCCCTCGTCGATCGCCCAGAACCAATGCTGCATTGCCTCCCTGAACAGAGGCAGTGACCCTACATCCCCTCTTTTGTTGAGGTATTGCATTGCCACTGTGTTGTCTGTCATTATCAGGACATTCTTCCCCCGCACAGATGGCAGGAAAGCCTTCAGTGCTAGCCTGGCGGCTCTCAGCTCCAAAAGATTGATGTGAAGTCTGGACTCTGATGGAGACCAACGACCGCTGATGGACAGATCGTCGGCGTGAGCTCCCCACCCTGTCAGGGAAGCGTCCATCACCACCGTTACATCTGGCCATGGTTGCCAAAAAGGCTCCCCTCTCATGAGATTCTTCTCGTCGGCCACCACAGAAGGTCCTGTGAGAAAGAGAATGGAACATGAAGGAGATCCGACATCCTGCCCGAGAACGGGGGCCATTGAGTCCTTAGAGCCCACTGAAGGGATCACATCCTCAAACAAAATGCAGGACGCCATGAGGCCGAGAAACCATAAGAATTCCAAAGCCGCAAGACTCTGGGCGTGCCAAAACTCTGTGACCATCTGAAGAATGTGATGAGCCCTCACCTTGGGTGGCGAGCACAGTCCCAAGGACGTGTCCAAAACTGACCCTATCTACTGGAGCCTTTGGGATGGTGTCACATGCGACTTCTTGAAGTTGAGGGAGAAGCCCAGCTTGTGAAGTGAGTGGCATGTGACGCTGAAATGATCCAAGGCTTGTTCGGGAGAACATGCTCTGATCAGCCAATTGTCCAGGTAGGTGTAGATGTGAATCCCCCCCTCTCCTGATATGTGCTGCCACCACAACCATAAGCTTGGTGAAAACTCTCGCGCGGAGGTGAGCCCGAATGGCAGGACCCGAAACTGATAGTGGGATCCACTGACTGCAAACCTGAGGTATTTCCTGTGCTTCAGATGAATCGGCACATGAAAATAAGCACCCTGCAGGTCCAATGACACCAACCAATCCTGAAGTTGGAGGGCCTGAAGGATCTGAGAAAGAGTGACAAGCTTGAACTTGTCCTTCCTGAGGAACTTGTTAAAATAACGTAAGTCCAAGATGGGTCTCAGTCCTCCATCCTTCTTGGGAATCAAAAAATAAGGGGAATACCAACCCTTGTTCCACTCCGCTACAGGCACAGGTTCTATAGAGCCTTTCTCCAGCAGGGCCAAAATCTCCTGCACAAGGAGCAGGTCTGGAACCTTCAAGGAGTGTTTCCCCGGTAGATTTCCGTGAGGGCGTCGGAGAAAAGGGCGACAGTAACTGGAGCCCACGCATCCGAAGTAATGGCTCGCCATTTTTTGAGATGCTGCGACAGCCTGCCCCCCACCGGAGAGCGATGAATCATGGCCTCACAGCTGCTTAGAAGCATCAGTGGCAGCGCTGGAAGGCAAAGAGGCAGCTGCCGGACCGGCTTTGGCACCCCTACCTCATCCACCACGAGAGCCTCTACTACAGCCCCTTTGACTGGCAATACCTTTCGCCTTTCCAAATGAGGAGTAATAGCAAAAGGAACCTGTCATGATGCCTACCCCCGGGGAACCAGACCAGGTCCAGCAACCCGGAAGCAGGCATCAAGTTGTTTTGAGCAAGCCCAAAAGCCCCTGTTAGGGGCTGTTTGGGTGCAGTTCCTGGCGCCTAAGGCACCAGGCTCATATGGAGAGTCAGTCCTGGCGCCATAGGCGCCAGGCTCATAGAGTAAACTTACCTGATGCAGACCATGCTGCAAGCTTACCTGGTGCAGACCATGCTGCAGAGCTCCAAGCCAAATGAGGCTTGGAAGGGACTATTTTACCTAGGGACTATTTTTTACTTGGGTGGGGCTGGGGAAGAATACTCACCTGGGACTACTTTGGAGGCTATTTAAACCACGCCCGAAGAGCAGCACACGCTTCGCGTTATTCTGCATCCAGCAGCGTAACGCTCACCGTGTCTGCAAGCCTGCATCCAGTCTTCTGCCACGCCCGCCTCGAGTCTGCAGCTCCTAGAAAAAGGGAGGAACAGAAGGAGAAAGGTTAGAATAAGAGCAAACCTTTGATCCTTACCTGGAATCCGGATCCACCGCACCTTCGAACTGGAAGAAAGAAGCATTTACGGGCGCCGCCTCGCCTGCTGCAGCGCCGCGCTGAACTCACCAGCCCTCGCAGCACCCTCACTATCCACTGCATCCTTCTGCACGTTCCGCCGCATACTGGCACCTAAGGGGAACACAAGAACAGCAAAGGTGAGCCAAGGAAATAAACAGAGGCAATAGTAACTACCCCCATAGACTTACCTGATTACCGCCGGGGGTACTATTCCTCTTCATGGGTCGGCGCAGTCTCCATTGCATCCTCGCCACACCCCGGCCCCTAAGGGGAACAAAAGGACGACAAGGTAAGACAACGGGACAAATAAGGGGAACTCTTCTCACCGCAATAGACTTACCTAATTTTACCGCCGGAGGCATACTTCCTCGAACTTCATATTTTCTCGCCACGCCTGAATAAGGGAACAGGCAGCTTACATTCTGGCCTTATTTTATTGAACTGTGTAGGATAAGCCAAAACCTTACCTGAACTTCGTCAGCTACCACGAGGAACTCTTCGCTGGGGTCAAGCTGCAAACTGCAAGGAATCGGACAAGAGTGAAAGTCAGACATGTGAACTCTTACGAACTACATATTTTTCAGAGTCATTATTGTTCTGGAACTCACCGATTCCTTCGAGCCAGTGAAGCAACTGGTTATCAACGCGCCCCTGCGCTCAATGCAGGATGGAGAGCTCATCTTTTCAAACCATCAGGTGAGACCATAGGAGGGGGACATCAAAGGTGATCTGTGGGGAGAACAGCGGGGTTGGGGGGAATTTACACTCGACTCCACGGGTGGTTAATTCCCTTTCTCCATTTGCAGAAGGATATTCCTACAGGCCAAGCAAACGAAGCTAGGTGGGCCAGTCCAGTCCGTCATCTCGCCCCTACGCGTCACATTGGTGGAGACCGCAGCTGTCCAGTTCAGATCGACGCCTCTGTGGGAGCCAGGTGAGCATAACAGAATGCGAAGCCTACCAACAAATTCCCACCCGGGAGTTATGGATACTTCAGAGACTGACCAATTGGCCCAATTACTAGGGGAACTGAGGGCTGAAGTGCATTCGGCCCGTCAAGAAACTAATGCTCTTAGGAGAGAACTGATTTTGTCAAAGGAGCGAACTGATGACCTTACTAGGCAGCTATTGCAAAGCCAGGCTGGACAGGCACCCCTACCTGGTTCTGGGGGTAATCCAGCTCCTGTGTTATCGAGTAACCCTGTGCAAATAAACCTACCAGGAAATATTCCATTAGCTCCACCCGAACGCTTTGCCGGAGATCCCAAAAGGTTTGCCGTGTTTATGAACCAATGCCGCCTGCACTTTTTATGCAGACCTGGAGCCTTCCCAAACGACCAAGCCAAGGTAGCCTTTGTATTTTCATATCTCAGCGGCAGTGCAGCTGATTGGTCAATTCCACTTGTCACTCAGGATGACCCAATTCTTCGGGATTTTCAGGGCTTTCAAACTAGCATGGAAAGACTATTTGCCCGGCACTCCCAAGGACAGGCCCTGGATAACGAACTTTTGTCCCTACGACAGGGTAACCAGGACCTTCTATCCTACATCACGACCTTTAATAGGCTGATAGTTCAAACTGGATGGCCTGAGGAAAAACGAATCACGTTATTTCATCGAGGGCTTCGAGGAGAACTCAAGGATGTCTTGGCTCAAGTCATGAACCCACCTCAAGACTGCGCTGAATATATAGACTTAGTGGTCCAGTTAGATCACAGACTTCAGAACAGAAAGGCTGATCGAGCCAAGTTTGAGAATCGGGTATTGGTCAAAACTCACGCTAACCCCAAAGGAGCAGATGCTTCAGAACCCATGCAAATCGGAGGGGTTAAAGGACCCTTAACCCAGAAGGAAAGAGAAAGGAGACAACAAATGCAATTGTGTCTATATTGCAGAACTTCTGGGCATTTTCTACGGGATTGCCCTGTAAAACCACCCAAGAAGGTGGTAGGAGCTGCTGATAAAAGCCATATGGAGTCAGACTCGGGAAACGACCACGCCCGACAAGCGTAGAGGTCCGCTTGCCGAGCTTGAAGAAAGATACTCAGACCTCGCATTTCATCATACCAATGGTCCTCGTAGATCCAGGGCAGCCATTGTATGCACGCAGTACGGGCATACATTGATAGCGGGCCATTGGAAACTATGTGGACTATGAATTGGCTTCCAGGATGAATCTACCTCTCTGCCGAAAAACCACCTCAGATGTCTTCACCACAGTCGATGGAACTGAAATTGCCTCTGGGCCTGTAACTCATTCGACCGCAGAGATGACACTATTGGGTCAGGATGGGCATCGAGAGACTATTGTGTTTGATCTAATCAAAGCCCCACAGTTCCAAATAATACTGGGGATACCTTGGTTGGAAACACATAATCCTTGTATTGATTGGCGAGAGAAGAGAATAACCTTCCCGGATTTTGCACAAACCTGTTACCCACAGAAAAATCAAAACATAAGCCTGGCCACAGTTACCACAGCAGTCATGCAACTACCTCCAGAATACCAAGAATTCCAGGATGTCTTCCAAAAGGAAAAGGCAAACACCTTACCTCCTCACAGATCGTACGATTGTCAAATCGATCTCATACCCGATGCACAACCCCCTTGTAGCAGGATCTGCGCCCTTACGGAACCTGAGAACCTTCACCTACGACAATATTTAGACGAGTACCTTGCCAATGGCTTTATTCGCCCATCCAAGTCCCCTGCATCTTCAGCTTTGTTCTTCGTGCCCAAAAAGGAAGGTGACCTCAGAACGTGCATAGACTACCGCGCATTGAACGAGATAACTCTTAAGAACCGATACCCATTGCCTCTGATCCCTGAACTATTAGACCAAGTGAAGGACGCCTGTATATACACCAAGTTAGATCTCTGGGGGGCATACCATCTGGTACGTGTAAAAGAGGGCGACGAATGGAAGACTGCTTTCCGCACTAGGTATGGGTTATTCGAGTACCAGGTGATGCCTTTCGGGTTGTGCAATGCACCAGCAACCTTCCAATACTTCATGAACGATGTCCTTCGTGAACTCATTGACGTTTTTGTTTTGTCGTGTATATCGATGATATTCTAGTATACCCCTCTTCAGAATCTGACCATGTGAAGCACGTCCGAGCAGTCCTTGAGAAATTACGCCAGCACAAACTATACGCAAAACTAGAAAATGCGTTTTTCATGCCACAGAAGTTGAATTCCTTGGGTTTATCCTGACCCCAAAGGGAGTCCGAATGGACTCACGAAAGGTGGACGCAATCCTTAAGTGGCCATCACCAAGTTCAGTTAAGGGAGTACAAAGCATGCTCGGCTTTGCCAATTTCTACCACAGATTCATCCCAGATTTTTCACATGTCGTACATCCCATCACAGCAATCTTGCGAAAAAATAAACGCTTTATATGGACTGAAGAAGCTGAAAAGGCCTTCCAAGAGCTGAGAGCGAAATTCACGTCTGCACCTGTGTTAAAGCACCCGCGCCCTGAACTTCCATACATAGTGGAAACTGATGCATCCGGTCTAGCCATGGGAGCTGTCCTGTCTCAAAAGGACCCTGAAACTGGCCAGCAGTAGCATTTTGGTCCAGAAAGTTCTCGGCACCGAGTTAAACTATGCAGTTACCCACAAGGAGTTATTAGCCATTAAATCCACCTTTAAGGCTTGGCGGCATTACCTTCTCGGTGCCAGCATACCATTACTGTGATCACCGATCACCGGAACTTACAGTATTTAAAAACAGCCAAGGCCCAATCGTCACGTCAACTCCGATGGGCATTGTTCTTTGCCGAGTTTGATTTTGTGATAACCTATCGACCAGATTGTAAGAATGGTGAAGCAGACGCCTTATCCCGAATAGGGATGGGAGAGGCAGAAGTGAACCCAGAACCAGTACCGATAATTTCTGAACAAAGGATCCTTGGCATGACTACTCTACAGACACTAGAGGACATTCAGGTAAAGATCCAGCAACTCTTTGATCCTACAGCCCTGCAAGACTGCGTAAAGAATGGCCCGGACTACTCTGTCACCAATGATCTGCCTTATTACCAAGGGCGACTGTTTCTGCCACACAATGAACTACAAGAGCAAGTCATTTCCCGTTATCATGATACCCTAATGGAGGGTCACCCAGGTATTGCAAAAACTGAAGCTAAGATTAAAAGACAATTCTGGTGTCCCACCTGGCGAAAGGATATTAAATCATTTGTGATGTCTTGTGGCATTTGCGCCCAAAACAAAAGTCAAAAGAAAAAACCAGCTGGACTCTTACAACCTTTAGACATACCGCCTACATCATGGCACACCTTATCGTTAGACTTTATTACTGATCTACCTCCTTGTAATGGGTTTAACACCATTCTAGTTATTGTGGATCTTTTTTCCAAGATGGCCCACTTTATTCCTTCAAAAGGACTACCTTCAGCCTTAATCCTGGCCAAAGAATTCCTCGAAAACATTGTTCGCTTACATGGATTTCCGTCCGTGTTGGTCTGTGACCGGGGCTGTCAATTTGTTTCACATTTTTGGAAGAAATGTTGTCAATTGGCGCAAGTCGACGTGAGATTATCGACCAGTCACCACCCCCAGACCGATGGTCAAACGGAGAGGACCAACCAGACTCTTGTACAATACCTGCTTTGTATGTTATATCAAACTGAGAGTAATTGGAAGGACATCCTTTGGATCGCTGAATATGCATACAATAATTAAGTACATTCTGGAACTGGACAAAGTCTCTTTTATACCCTATATGGGCAGCACCCTCGAACCTCAGACCTTGACTCACCTCCACACTTAGAAATGCCTGCAGTGGACCATCTACACGCTACGATTACACAAGCCTTTAAGCAGGCAACTGCACATTTGAAACAGGCGAAGGAGAAATATAAGAAAGATGCTGATCGGCATAGAAGTGAGACTCCACAGTACCAGATAGGGGACCAAGTATGGTTGGCCACAAAACACATACCTCTCAAGGGAACGCGGACCTTTAACCCTAGGTATTTGGGACCTCATTCTATTAAGGCCATTATCAACCCGTGGCCGTCAAGTTGGATTTACCTGCTAATATGCGAATTCATCCCGTCTTTCATGTGTCACTTTTGAAGCCAGTGCAACCAGGGACAAGACTAACCAAGCCACCAGACCCCGTCCTTATAGACGGGGAACCCGAATTTGAAGCTAAGAATATCCTGGACTCCAAGATGGTGAAGTCAAAAACTTTTTTTAATCTACTGGAAAGGGTACGGACCACAGGAAAGGTTTTGGGAACCCAGTGACCACGTGCATGCACCTTGATTGGTGAAAAGATTCCACCGAAATTTCCCAGACAAACCAAAACCACGGGGAAGAGCGACTTTAGGAGGGGCCTTGGGGGGGAGTGCTGTCATGATGCCTACCCCCGGGGAACCAGACCAGGTCCAGCAACCCCGGAAGCAGGCATCAAGTTGTTTTGAGCAAGCCCAGAAGCCCCTGTTAGGGGCTGTTTGGGTGCGGTCCTGGCGCCTATGGCGCCAGGCTCATATGGAGAGTCAGGTCTGGCGCCATAGGCGCCAGGCTCATAGAGTAAACTTACCTGATGCAGACCATGCTGCAAGCTTACCTGGTGCAGACCATGCTGCAGAGCTCCAAGCCAAATGAGGCTTGGAAGGGACTATTTTACCTAGGGACTATTTTTTTTACTCGGGTGGGGCTGGGGAAGAATACTCACCTGGGACTACTTTGGAGGCTATTTAAACCACGGTCAAAGAGCAGCACACGCTTCGCATTATTCTGCATCCAGCAGCGTAACGCTCACCGTGTCTGCAAGCCTGCATCCAGTCTTCTGCCACACCAGCCTCGAGTCTGCAGCTCCTAGAAAAAGGGAGGAACAGAAGGGGAAAGGTTAGAATAAGAGCAAACCTTCGATACTTACCTGGATTCCGGTCCACCGCACCTTCGAACTGGAAGAAAGAAGCATTTACGTGTGCCGCCTCGCCTGCTGCAGCACCGCGCTGAACTCACCAGCCCTCGCAGCACCCTCACTATCCACAGCATCCTTCTGCATGTTCCGCCGCATACTGGCACCTAAGGGGAACACAAGAACAGCAAAGGTGAGCCAAGGAAATAAACAGAGGCAATAGTAACTACCCCCATAGACTTACCTGATTACCGCCGGGGGTACTATTCATCTTCACGGGTCGGCGCAGTCTCCATTGCATCCTCGCCGCACCCCGGCCCCTAAGGGGAACAAAAGGACGACAAGGTGAGACAACGGGACAAATAAGGGGAACTCTTCTCACCGCAATAGACTTACCTAATTTTACTGCCGGAGGCATACTTCCTCGAACTTCATATTTTTTCGCCACACCTGAATAAGGGAACAGGCAGCTTACATTCTGGCCTTATTTTATTGAACTGTGTAGGATAAGCCAAATCCTTACCTGAACTTCGTCAGCTACCACGAGGAACTCTTTGCTGGGGTCAAGCTGCAAACTGCAAGGAATCGGACAAGAGTGAAAGTCAGACATGTGAACTCTTACGAACTACATATTTTTCGGAGTCATTATTGTTCTGGAACTCACCGATTCCTTCGAGCCAGTGAAGCAACTGGTTATCAACGCGCCCCTGCGCTCAATGCAGGATGGAGAGCTCATCTTTTCAAACCATCAGGTGAGACCATAGGAGGGGGACATCAAAGGTGATCTGTGGGGAGAACAGCAGGGTTGGGGGGAATTTACACTCGACTCCACGGGTGGTTAATTCCCTTTCTCCATTTGCAGAAGGATATTCCTACAGGCCAAGCAAACGAAGCTAGGTGGGCCAGTCCAGTCCGTCATCTTGGCCCTATGTGTCACATTGGTGGAGACCGCAGCTGTCCAGTTCAGATCGACGCCTCTGTGGGAGCTAGGTGAGCATAACAGAATGCGAAGCCTACCAACAAATTCCCACCCGGGAGTTATGGATACTTCAGAGACTGGCCAATTGGCCCAATTACTAGGGGAACTGAGGGCTGAAGTGCATTCGGCCCGTCAAGAAACTAATGCTCTTAGGAGAGAACTGATTTTGTCAAAGGAGCGAACTGATGACCTTACTAGGCAGCTATTGCAAAGCCAGGCTGGACAGGCACCCCTACCTGGTTCTGGGGGTAATCCAGCTCCTGTGTTATCGAGTAACCCTGTGCAAATAAACCTACCAGGAAATATTCCATTAGCTCCACCCGAATGCTTTGCCGGAGATCCCAAAAGGTTTGCCGTGTTTATGAACCAATGCCGCCTGCACTTTTTATGCAGACCTGGAGCCTTCCCAAACGGCCAAGGTAGCCTTTGTATTGTCATATCTCAGCGGCAGTGCAGCTGATTGGTCAATTCCACTTGTCACTCAGGATGACCCAATTCTTCGGGATTTTCAGGGCTTTCAAACTAGCATGGAAAGACTATTTGCCCGGCACTCCCAAGGACAGGCCCTGGATAACGAACTTTTGTCCCTACGACAGGGTAACCAGGACCTTCTATCCTACATCGCGACCTTTAATAGGCTGATAGTTCAAACTGGATGGCCTGAGGAAAAACGAATCACGTTATTTCATCGAGGGCTTCGAGGAGAACTCAAGGATGTCTTGGCTCAAGTCATGAACCCACCTCAAGACTGCGCTGAATATATAGACTTACTGGTCCAGTTATATCACAGACTTCAGAACAGAAAGGCTGATCGAGCCAAGATTGAGAATCGGGTATTGGTCAAAACTCACGCTGACCCCAAAGGAGCAGATGCTTCAGAACCCATGCAAATCGGAGGGGTTAAAGGACCCTTAACCCAGAAGGAAAGAGAAAGGAGACAACAAATGCAATTGTGTCTATATTGCAGAACTTCTGGGCATTTTCTACGGGATTGCCCTGTAAAACCACCCAAGAAGGTGGTAGGAGCTGCTGATAAAAGCCATATGGAGTCAGACTCGGGAAACGACCACGCCCGACAAGCGTAGAGGTCCGCTTGCCGAGCTTGAAGAAAGACACTCAGACCTCGCATTTCATCATACCAATGGTCCTCGTAGATCCAGGGCAGCCATCGCGTATGCACGCAGTAAGGGCATACATTGATAGCGGGGCCATAGGAAACCATGTGGACTATGAATTGGCTTCCAGGATGAATCTACCTCTCTGCCGAAAAACCACCTCAGATGTCTTCACCACAGTCGATGGAACTGAATTTGCCTCTGGGCCTGTAACTCATTTCACCGCAGAGATGACACTATTGGGTCAGGATGGGCATCGAGAGACTATTGTGTCTGATCTAATCAAAGCCCCACAGTTCCAAATAATACTGGGGATACCTTGGTTGGAAACACATAATCCTTGTATTGATTGGCGAGAGAAGAGAATAACCTTCCCGGATTGTGCACAAACCTGTTACCCACAGAAAAATCAAAACATAGGCCTGGCCACAGTTACCACAGCAGTCATGCAACTATCTTCAGAATACCAAGAATTCCAGGATGTCTTCCAAAAGGAACAGGCAAACACCTTACCTCCTCACAGATCGTACGATTGTCAAATCGATCTCATACCCGGTGCACAACCCCCTTGTAGCAGGATCTATGCCCTTACGGAACCTGAGAACCTTCACCTACGACAATATTTAGACCAGTACCTTGCCAATGGCTTTATTCGCCCATCCAAGTCCCCTGCATCTTCAGCTTTGTTCTTCGTGCCCAAAAAGGAAGGTGACCTCAGAACGTGCATAGACTACCGCGCATTGAACCAGATAACTGTTAAGAACCGATACCCATTGCCTCTGATCCCTGAACTATTAGACCAAGTGAAGGACGTCTGTATATACACCAAGTTAGATCTCTGGGGGGCATACCATCTGGTACGTGTAAAAGAGGGCGACGAATGGAAGACTGCTTTCCGCACTAGGTATGGGTTATTCAAGTACCAGGTGATGCCTTTCGGGTTGTGCAATGCACCAGCAGCCTTCCAATACTTCATGAACGATATCCTTCGTGAACTCATTGACGTTTGTGTTGTCGTGTATATCGATGATATTCTAGTATACTCCTCTTCAGAATCTGACCATGTGAAGCACGTCCGAGCAGTCCTTGAGAAATTACGCCAGCACAAACTATACGCAAAACTAGAAAATGCGTTTTTCATGCCACCGAAGTTGAATTCCTTGGGTTTATCCTGACCCCAAAGGGAGTCCGAATGGACTCACGAAAGGTGGACGCAATCCTTAAGTGGCCATCACCAAGTTCAGTTAAGGGAGTACAAACCATGCTCGGCTTTGCCAATTTCTACCGCAGATTCATCCCAGATTTTTCACATGTCGTACATCCCATCACAGTAATCTTGCGAAAAAATAAACGCTTTATATGGACTGAAGAAGCTGAAAAGGCCTTCCAAGAGCTGAAAGCGAAATTCACGTCTGCACCTGTGTTAAAGCACCCGCGCCCTGAACTTCCATACATAGTGGAAACTGATGCATCCAGTCTAGCCATGGGAGCTGTCCTGTCTCAAAAGGACCCTGAAACTGACCAGCAGTAGCATTTTGGTCCAGAAAGTTCTCGGCACCGAGTTAAACTATGCAGTTACCCACAAGGAGTTATTAGCCATTAAATCCACCTTTAAGGCTTGGCAGCATTACCTTCTCGGTGCCAGGCATACCATTACTGTGATCACAGATCACCGGAACTTACAGTATTTAAAAACAGCCAAGACCCAATCGTCACGTCAACTCCGATGGGCATTGTTCTTTGTCGAGTTTGATTTTGTGATAACCTATCGACCAGGTTGTAAGAATGGTGAAGCAGACGCCTTATCCCGAATAGGGATGGGAGAGGCAGAAGTGAACCCAGAACCAGTACCGATAATTTCTGAACAAAGGATCCTTGGCATGACTACTCTACAGACACTAGAGGACATTCAGGTAAAGATCCAGCAACTCTTTGATCCTACAGCCCTGCAGGACTGCGTAAAGAAAGGCCCGGACTACTCTGTCACCAATGATCTGCCTTATTACCAAGGGCGACTGTTTCTGCCACACAAGGAACTACAAGAGCAAGTCATTTCCCGTTATCATGATACCCTAATGGAGGGGCACCCAGGTATTGCAAAAACTGAAGCTAAGATTAAAAGACAATTCTGGTGTCCCACCTGGCGAAAGGATATTAAATCATTTGTTATGTCTTGTGGCCATTGCGCCCAAAACAAAATTCAAAAGAAAAAACCAGCTGGACTCTTACAACCTTTAGACATTCCGCCTACACCATGGCACACCTTATTGTTAGACTTTATTACTGATCTACCTCCTTGTAATGGGTTTAACACCATTCTAGTTATTGTGGATCTTTTTTCCAAGATGGCCCACTTTATTCCTTCAAAAGGACTACCTTCAGCCTTAATCCTGGCCAAAGAATTCCTCGAAAACATTGTTCGCTTACATGGATTTCCGTCCGTGTTGGTCTGTGACCGGGGCTGTCAATTTGTTTCACATTTTTGGAAGAAATGTTGTCAATTGGCGCAAGTCAACGTGACTCCACAGTAACAGATAGGGGACCAAGTATGGTTGGCCACAAAACACATACCTCTCAAGGGAACGCGGACCTTTAACCCTAGGTATTTGGGACCTCACTCTATTAAGGCCATTATCAACCCGTGGCCGTCAAGTTGGATTTACCTGCTAATATGCAAATTCATCCCGTCTTTCATGTGTCACTTTTGAAGCCAGTGCAACCAGGGACAAGACTAACCAAGCCACCAGACCCCGTCCTTATAGACGGGGAACCCGAATTTGAAGCTAAGAATATCCTGGACTCCAAGATGGTGAAGTCAAAACTTTTTTTTTAATCTACTGGAAAGGGTACGGACCACAGGAAAGGTTTTGGGAACCCAGTGACCACGTGCATGCACCTTGATTGGTGAAAAGATTCCATCGAAATTTCCCAGACAAACCAAAACCACGGGGAAGAGCGACTTTAGGAGGGGCCTTGGGGGGGAGTGCTGTCATGATGCCTACCCCCGGGGAACCAGACCAGGTCCAGCAACCCCGGAAGCAGGCATTAAGTTGTTTTGAGCAAGCCCAAAAGCCCCTGTTAGGGGCTGTTTGGGTGGGGTCCTGGCGCCTATGGCGCCAGGCTCATATGGAGAGTCAGGCCTGGCGCCATAGGCGCCAGGCTCATAGAGTAAACTTACCTGATGCAGACCATGCTGCAAGCTTACCTGGTGCAGACCATGCTGCAGAGCTCCAAGCCAAATGAGGCTTGGAAGGAACTATTTTACCTAGGGACTATTTTTTTACTCGGGTGGGGCTGGGGAAGAATACTCACCTGGGACTACTTTGGAGGCTATTTAAACCACGCCCAAAGAGCAGCACACGCTTCGCATTATTCTGCATCCAGCAGCGTAACGCTCACCGTGTCTGCAAGCCTGCATCCAGTCTTCTGCCACACCAGCCTCGAGTCTGCAGCTCCTAGAAAAAGAGAGGAACAGAAGGGGAAAGGTTAGAATAAGAGCAAACCTTCGAAACTTACCTGGATTCCGGTCCACCGCGCCTTCAAACTGGAAGAAAGAAGCATTTACGCGTGCCGCCTCGCCTGCTGCAGCACCGCGCTGACCTCACCAGCCCTCGCATCACCCTCACTATCCACCGCATCCTTCTGCATGTTCCGCCGCATACTGGCACCTAAGGGGAACACAACAACAGCAAAGGTGAGCCAAGGAAATAAACAGAGGCAATAGTAACTACCCCCATAGACTTACCTGATTATCGCCGGGGGTACTATTCCTCTTCACGGGTCGGCGCAGTCTCCATTGCATCCTCGCCGCACCCCGGCCCCTAAGGGGAACAAAAGGACGACAAGGTGAGACAACGGGACAAATAAGGGGAACTCTTCTCACCGCAATAGACTTACCTAATTTTACCGCCGGAGGCATACTTCCTCGAACTTCATATTTTTTCGCCACACCTGAATAAGGGAACAGGCAGCTTACATTCTGGCCTTATTTTATTGAACTGTGTAGGATAAGCCAAATCCTTACCTGAACTTCATCAGCTACCACGAGGAACTCTTTGCTGGGGTCAAGCTGCAAACTGCAAGGAATCGGACAAGAGTGAAAGTCAGACATGTGAACTCTTACGAACTACATATTTTTCGGAGTCATTATTGTTCTGGAACTCACCGATTCCTTCGAGCCAGTGAAGCAATTGGTTATCAACGCGCCCCTGCGCTCAATGCAGGATGGAGAGCTCATCTTTTCAAACCATCAGGTGAGACCATAGGAGGGGGGCATCAAAGGTGAACTGTGGGGAGAACAGCGGGGATGGGGGGAATTTACACTCGACTTCACGGGTGGTTAATTCCCTTTCTCCATTTGCAGAAGTATATTCCTACGGGCCAAGCAAACGAAGCTAGCTGGGCCAGTCCAGTCCGTCATCTCGGCCCTACGCGTCACAATGGTGGAGACCGCAGCTGTCCAGTTCAGATCGACGCCTCTGTGAGAGCCAGGTGAGCGTAACAGAACAACCCCTCCATTGTTGTCTCCTAGGTCGAAAATGCAGAGGTTGTCAGACAGCCGCGCCCAAAGATTGGAGGTCTGCAATTTTTCAAGGCTCTCGTCAGCCTTGCTGCCAAAAAGATGCGACCCGTCAAAGGGCATGTTGAGATGAGGGACCTGCACATCGTGCACAAAACCGGACTTCCACAACCACACAAATCTGTGCATTACGGTGCTCATAGCCATGGACTGCGCGACACAATCTGCAGTGTCCAACTGAGGCTGAAGGGATTCACACATGGCATCCTTGCCATCCTGCACAATAGCTAGAAAGCCATCCCTTTTTTCCCCTTCTGGGATATGCTCAGCCGCAAAGAAAAATACAATTCCACAGCGGGTGCGCTTCTCGTCCCTGTCTGGAGGGATGGAGCTGTACGCTGCTTGCTTTGAGGTGGCCATAGCTGCCTGAACCACCAAACTCTCAGGAGTGGGATAAGTGGATAAGTAGCCGGGGTCGCCACTTGATGGGCGGTATTTCTTTGACAAAGACTTATTAACCACCGGAAGAGATTCCGGGGAAGTCCAAGTAGCAGCCACCCTTTTCTGTAAGGCCACATGAAATGGCAACACCGGGTCAGCGGACGGACCCTGATCCAAGATGTCTGTAGGATCATCTTGATCATACTCAACCTGAGGCCTGGAACAACCCAGGTACTCAGCAACTCTCAACATCAGCCTCCTATAGGAGGATTCCACATGCTCACCCGGATCGGGTTTCCCAAATTCCACCTCAGGAGAGGTGTCGATGCCACTGGCATCATGTAAGGACTGGCGCAAATGCTCAATCCTACTATCCTCATCAATGAGACATTCCGGAGTATTAGGTGTCCCATTGTCATGGTCGTGAAGTCAGGGGCACAGGCATGCAGGGGTCGCAAGCACAGGAGACCTGGGTGGACACTGTCCTGGCGCCTTTGGCACCAGGCTCATGAACAAAAGTAAACAAGAACATCCATTTACCACCAAAAAGCTTTTATTATGGACATAGCACTTCAGATGCATTAACCTTGAACATTCCATCCATTAAGCAGGATGCATTAACCTTGAACATTCCATCCATTAAGCAGCCCCAAGTGTATGCTTGGGTGTGGCTGCTAATGGATTGCCTTTGCACATGCTCACTCTCTAGGAGTGGCATGGTGTGGCTGGTAAGCCAGCCCTAATGGGCGTGCCCACGATCTCAGCTATATAAGCTGCCACGATCATCAAGACAGACGCTTTGCGTTATTCTGCACTTGCAAGCAGCGTAACGCTCACCGTAGCCTGAGGTCAGACTTACCTTTGAAGATCTTGCTTCCTGGACATCCTGCTTACTGCCAGCATACTTACCAACTGGGGGAAGCTGTTCTTATCTGTACATCTTCCGGAACGCCGTAATCTTCATCTTGACACCGCAGCACGACACGCTCCATCGTCGACAGCAGCGTCTGCAAGGAAAAACAGAAGACAAGGTTAGACATTGAAAAAACAGTCAGTTAAAGTTGCGCATCGCCATACTTCGCGCTTTCCTTAAACCATCACTTACCTGCTGTCGATAGCGGTAGCATCCATCTTCCATCCGGCCGCGTCTCGCGTCTCACAGCTGCATTGAGGCCGCATTTCCATCTAAGGGAAGAAAACAGAAGAGAGACATTATTGCGGACATAAATAGGAGCAACATATAAAGACATTAAACAGAACGAACAGCATCACAAGAGCTCAAGAAAGACTTACCAATCATAAGGAGAAGCATCGTCGCAGCTGGACTGGACTAATCCTTATCAGGGATCAGTGAAGGAACTAGATCCCATTCGACGCACCCCTGCCAAAAGCAGCAGGACAGAGAGCTTATCTTCCTTAATTCACAGGTGAGCTTTATGGGCCGGCGTATGCTCACAGAAACCGTATTTGGGGTGAAGGGTTCGAGAAGTACAACAATCACAGATTGGCGCACTCACACACCCTTATGTCCACGCAGGAGCAGTATCACCACGTACCATTGCTCACAGCTTTTCTACTGAAGGAGAGGCCTGAAGGGGGTGATTTAAGTTCAGGGAGGGCTGCAACCATGCCCCAAAGTCTCAGCAGAGACCAGGTGAGCGTAACACCCATAAGGCAGAACAAAAGGTCCAACGTCACCATCAGACCTCTCCCCATCATCATCCTCCTCAAAGATATTTTGGAGAGACTAGAAAAACTCCTTCCTAGTGAGAGGAGTGCACCTGTTATCTGAAACAGGCTTCACAGTCTTAGCAAGAGGCTTTCTAGGAGGTCCTGTAGCCACAGGGGCTTCCGACAGAAACTCCATCCCAACAGGTGCTAACGGCGTCAACAGCTCTGACTGTATCGGCATCGACAACGACAATGGTGCCGAAGATTTCGAATGCCTTAAAGGTCCGACCCCATGGAGAGACCCAACAGACTCTTTCGATGGATACGGCGCTGAAGGCGTCAACTCCTTCTTTGACAGATTCTCAGGCTTTGACAGTTTCGTGGGTGATGAAGACCGCGACCTGGACCTGGCACGTCACTGGCAATATCCCGATGCCTTGTCTGAACGGGACCTCAACGGATCCCGATGTTTATCGTGCCACATACCCGAGCCCGAAGGCGTACGAGTATCGGATTGAGACCGACCCTCGCCGGCTTCAACTGAAGGTGCGGGCGGGGCTGTGCCGTGAGATTGAAAAATCTGTAACATTTGCTCCCGAAAAGCCTCCCATTTCTCAGGGTAGAAGACTTAGTGGGGCAAGACACTCTTTTTGGGTGTCTATTATTCGACGAGGACGGGGAAGGCGAACAGTGACGCTGCTTGCGAGACCGCCTCAACGAAGAGGACGAGTGGCGCAAACCACTCCGGGACCTAGATCTGCCAGACGTCTTCCGACGAGGAGACTCCCTCGACTCGTCGGTCGACAACC
Source organism: Ambystoma mexicanum (assembly GCF_040938575.1). Lineage (NCBI taxonomy): Eukaryota > Metazoa > Chordata > Amphibia > Caudata > Ambystomatidae > Ambystoma > Ambystoma mexicanum. Next base: position 537,472,421 of record NC_090929.1, read on the forward strand.
CAGCCGATTTGGATTTACAGGGTTTGGAAACACAGCCTACCTTTAATTTCCCTTACACTACTGCAAGGCCTTGGCAGTCAACGACTGGCACTCCGAGCAGTCGTCCATGGCATGGTCCTCGCCAAGGCACCACAAGCCGATACGGTGCAGGTCTGTGATGGACAGCTTGGACCCGCAGTCCTGACACTTCTTGAAGCCAGACCGCGATGTCGTCGGGGTCGAAGAAGACATAGTCGTTACTATATGAAGTTGAAGACACGAGGTGCGCGGAGTTCTCGAAACAAATATGTTTGTGGAAAAAACAGAACTGAGGCAACGGGCGCCGTGCGTCCTACTTATAACATCCGATGACGTCACCCTCGACTGAGACATCGACCCGACGCCATCGACGCAAAAGCACCCTCAGGCGAAAACAATTACGAAACAGCACAGATCTGGACATTACATGTCATAGATGAGGAATACGTTGGAGGACACAATCCATTAAAATGGACGTTTACTGCCTTGATTGATGTGCGTGCATAAGTTCTGTGCGGGAGTTGTGCCTTGCATGGACCGTGGAGTCATGTGCTTAACTGACGTACAAGGCCATGTGTGCCCATGTAGGACAGGATGACTGTTGCTTGCGTATCCTGTTGTGGCTGAGGGGTGCTTCATGGGTCTTGGAGCTACTGGTCTGTTGCAGTGGTTGTTAGTTTGAGACACACGTCTCATGGTGTTTATAGCTTCACATGCGCTACGTTTTTGGGACCAGTTTGGCTGATGTGTCTGCACATGGGTGATCAGTGTGCTGGCAAGGGGTGGTGGTGATATGTCATGTGAATAAGTGAAAGTCTTGTTACTTGCAGTTCCATGGTAGTTGTGTCCTACATCATGCCATCGTCATTCTTACTTGGTGTGTATTTAAGGAGGTTCACGCCTTCTATGACTCATGATGTAAAGTCCTGCAGTGTCACATAGATGGGTCATGCATTTTCAGGGTTACTGTCACCTGGAGGCATGAAAGTTTGTCTATGCCAACATGCTATTGGGATTGTTGTGCGATGGGCCCACTCATGTACTCACCGGGTTCATCCTGGCTTCTGGCTCGAACTCTGCCAAACCCACACCCTCCAGGCCCACCATGTGGCAGATGCTGCTGACTGTCTTCTCCCACAGGGTCAGCGGAAGTGGGTCAACTGTACCTTCACATGTAGCTGCTGTCTCCCGGTGGTGGATGGAAATGAGGGAGTGGACTCGTGACTTGAGGTCATCCCACCTCTTCCACATGTCCTCTCTGTTTCGTGTGACATGACCTACAGCCACCACCTTGTCCCTTATCTCCGCCCAGATGGCATTCTTCCGCTGCAGGGTGGTCTTGCGGTGTTTTGACCCATACAACTTCTCTGAATAAGACACCACCTGCTCCGCTAGAACATTCAGCTCCTGGTCTGTGCATTTGGAGTTTCCTCATGTGCATTTCTGAGGCTTTCCACTTGCCTTTCCCTGCCGACATGATTGGGCTTTCATCTGCGGGTGGATGTCACTCCTTTCAAGTAGATTTTGAATGGATTGTATTTTTAAAGATGGCTGCCACAGTATTTCCCGTTCTGGCGATGATGCTATTTCTGCCGGTGGTAATTCCACAGGCAGAAATAGCACCAAATCTGCAGCAGTAATGGTAATTTCACCGATTCTCCACAGAATTACTGTATAAATTGTGTTTTTCGGCTGTAATTCTGCTAGCAAAATTACCAATAACGCTGATGGGTGGGGTACATGCCCGCCTATTCATAATTCAGCATTCATTCTGCTGTATACCATAACGTTAACAGTAATTTTGCAAGGTGGAATTACCGCCGTATTTACCGGCGAACTCATGATGAGGCCAAATGTCTTGCCCAAAGTGAAACCTTGATAAAACCTTAGGTATAAAGGAAGGCCCACACCTTAGGAGGATGGCTTCAGGTTCAATACCCAACTAAACCACTGATAATAAAGTATTGCCCATATTCTCAGTTGCTGGGATGCTGGAAAAACATAATGAGCCTGCCTGAATACTTTCCACCCCTGATTATATGAGACACGCTCTGACACAAAACACATGATGAAGTATATTCTTTCAAGGGCTCGGGATTGTGTCCCTCTTTGTCAAATTATGCAAACAACAGAGATTGTAAGATCTGTCCTGTTGGGGGCTGATTTCCATTAAATCAAGGGGAGAAGAGCATTTAAGGCCAGGAATGTTGTTTCCAATTCTCAAAAGTTGCAGAACGTGTTGGACTCTTTGGACGATCAGCAACTCCTTGTTTGTCCCAAAGGTAACAAGCTCGCACATATATACAAAGGGGTTTGGTTGTAGAGGTGGCCAGCTCACAAGTAAGTACTAGGACAAAGGAAGATGGCTGTAGGGGTTGGCTGTCTGCTTTATCAGTGTGAGTGTCGATATTTAAATTTACTGGGCTCACTGTTGCCTATGAAGAACTGTGTCCACTTGTCAAATCTTGGTTACTCTTCCCATAACATTGCATGCCCTTTTCCCCATTGCGTCTGTCTTCTATGGAACATGAGTTGCAATGTTTTACTTAGGTATTTCTCTTTCTTTCTACGGGGTAACTTTTTGACATTCTGAAAGTGGAACTTTATCTGGTAACTTTCACTTCTTTGTATGAATCCCTGTAGTTGGATGCTTTACAGATGGATGCCTTTGTTGGCTTCAATGGGGGGTCAGAAATGAAAGCCAGACACAAAGCTGTCATGTTTTTGGTTAAAGACCTTTATCTGAATGCAGATGGGTTGGGAAAATGCATCTCTGTCCCTATGCTAAAGAGGCGTTTCCCTGCCTATAAACCAAAAACTAAGGATCTGTTTGGTCAGGATTTCAATAACTGAAAAGCCGACTGTAGTATTCCATAGTATGCCTTCAACAATACATGTGAGGTGAACATGGAGTGTGGAATTCAGGGCATGAAATGCAAGTGGAAAGATGCACTAAGGATACCGTTGGGACGTGTTAAGAGAGCTGTGTGAAGGAGCCGGTGGGTGGGCTAAGATTGAACATGTCAATAAAGAAGAGTTATGAATCTTACCTGCCTCAGCACTTATTTTAGTGGCGACGAGGTACCAGAGCGGCAGCCCACTGAGTAGCTGCCTTGAGCTGAACCCAGCAGTTACATCCGACTTCAGAGACTTCAGAGCTTTGGCATCCTCGTGTGACTTCGGGAAAGCTTCAAGGGCAGCCAGCCAGTCCTGTCACTACAAAGTGTCGAAGGAAAGCACAGCTGTCCAGCACACAGAGAAGATTAAGGCCACAACGAATGGCGCTGCCCCATAGTTCAGTGCTACTGACACGCTTCCAAGATGAAGAGAGCAGTGCAGTTCCTGGCACCGAACAAATAGCAGGTGAGAAGCGCCTTTGCCTGCGTCCGCCCCAACATCCAAACAAAATCAGGAAGGGCCCACCAGGGACAGAAAGGGGAACTCCAGCAAGCACGATCAACCTGTGAAACCACAGAAGCAAGCTCACAAGCCTCACCGCTGCCAGCGTACGCACCAGTGCCAAAGAAAGAAGGAAGCGTGAACGTATCTTCTCATTACAGGAAAGGACCCGCTTGTGTCACGCTGCATGGTGTCATTTTGGTTTCCATGGAAACCAGTATCAACTATATAGCATCTGTGTTACGGAAAGAAAACAACAATCCAGGAAGGAAACACAGAATTCCTTCAACCAGAACTCTGTATTCAAAGCAAACACCACTGTAATAAAGCCAATCATACAGCAATAAAGCCACGATAAAGCCAGTACACCAAACCTACAGACAGTTACCAATACAAAATGCTTTAAACAGTCTCACAATCATGAAATTAAGTGTGTCACCTGAAAATAAAATAAGACAACACCAAACTGTGCCGGCATACAATTCAAAGGAAAAGGAACCTGAAGACAAAGAAGGCAAGGCATACCTCTTCCTAACTACTTTTTAGATACCATAGGTGAACCAAACATACCATGGAAACGCTAGAAGAAACATTTTGATCATTATGTGTTCGCAGTACCTGGCCTGAACTTTGCAAGTGAATGGAACAAATTTCTACTTATGCATTGTTTAGGCAATTATGGTCAGGAACCATTTGAGAAACTTCCACAACTTTCAGATGAAGAATCAAAAAACCTCAGAGTATGAAACATATATCAAGATGCTCAACAAGCACTACAATAAATCTGTTAGTATCATATTGGAGAGACATCATTTTTGGAAAAGGAAACAAGAGAATGGAGAGACAGTTGAACAATATATCACGACTCTGAGAGGTTTGGCATCCTCGTATGAGTTCGGCACCACCCTTACTGAAAGATTACAAGATTAATTTATGTTAGAATGGATTGACGGGAAAGTAAGAGAAGCCTTATGGTCAAAGGGCAACCCATCTATTGACGAAGTGATCAAAGTTGTGAAGGAGGTTGAACATGCAAACAAGTGTGTAAAGGAATTAGAGAAAAGAACCAAACCAGAAATGAGGAAGGAAGGAAGAAATTCCCAAAAGTTATGGAAGTTTTGGAAATACAAGGAAATAATATTTTTTAAAAAGAAACAAGGGAAGAAATTCCCAAAAGTTATGGAAGTTTTGGCAATACAAGGAAATAATATTTTTTAAAAAGAAACAAGGAATAAGGAAGGAAAGTACCATGAGGAAGAAAACACAGGTTCAAATTATGAAGTGTTCTTTTTCCCCAAGAAAATGTACTACATCATCAGCATCCCTTTCACATCTAGAAAATTGACCCTTATCTCCAGAGAAGTATTCTCCTGGAGACTTCATTGTTCTTCTTGCAAAACATCTATAGTGTAATTGTCTGTTTGGGGGATTTTAAATGGAACCTTCATAGAATCATTATGTTCCGTTTCTTGTCCTCCTTCCTACCAATACCTTCCTCCCACTATAACCTGATGTCTGCATTGTCCTGCCCCCTCCCAACTTGTTTACCTCCCTCTTCTATTGGCTTTGAGGTATATGCTGAAACTAGATCACTGAAAGGAAGACAACCTTGTCTAAATCCCGAAAGACACACAATAGGAGTGTGCATTTCTCTGGGCAACAATGCTACAAACCAACCCAACAAAGACTTTAAAAAATCTCACCCCTCTTCACACACCTCTCACACCCTAACTAATCCCAACCACAGCTCTCAAACCACAGCAACCCGCACACACTTCACCACACTGCAACAACAAACACACCACACAGACCCTCACACAATAGCACACGACGGACTTGGACCGTATATCACACCAAAAAGCTCAGCGAACGGTGTTAACCAAACTGAAGCTGCCAACAGTACATCACAGCTCCCTTGCTCCTCTCCAAACTTTGTCCTACTAACACGCCTTAACCTACCCCCCTTTTCTTTCAGATCCACCAGAGCACAAGGGGACCACTCCGGTGGTGATAGTGCGTGGTACAAATATTCTTTAACATTAACATTTACACAGTCTTTTCCCACTTACTGAACATGCTGTACGTCTTACAGTCTTGGGCGATTGGTGCTCCTAACCTTAGGCAACTCCTTGTTTTGTTTTTGGCATCAAGGTCTGAATCCCCTTTCAAGGAGTCTCTGAAGACTTAAGTTCACAGTACCCATCACTAGGCTCCACATCTACTTCAGGCCTTCTCAGCGGATGCCTCTACCACCTAAGATGCCGAATGGCAGCCTCCAGGCCTTATGCAGACCAACGACTTTACCAGCAAGGTCGAAGGTTTTTTTACTTGAACCTTCAAAAAGCTGTGGATGTAAAGCTTCATCCATGAGTGCAAAACCCTGGAAATCTGTGAACTTTATAATTAACAAAAAAAGTATACAAACAGATTTATATACAACCTTCCTCTGTTTGGTAATGTACCCAAAGAACTCTGTGTGCGTACAGCTTCATTCAAAGTTCAGGATCCCCAGAAGCTCAGTAGCTGATGAAGATGAGTTTGGCTGTCGTAGAGACATGTTCTTTTCCCAGTCATCTGGTGCTCCTTTCAGAGACTCAAACCAAACATTGAGGCTGTAGTTTACTCATGGATGCATTATATGAGGATTATGGATATCATGCAGGCGTCAATGAAACACCCACACACTTGGAGAAAACAAATTGCAACATTCTGGACAAGTCATTAGACAGCAACATATGCAGAAAATGTTAATCTAAAACAGATGCACGCTGCAGAAACAGCTCAGGTTTTCCTTCATTAACTCCTTCACTGGGATCACACTGTCTTCAATATGAAATAACACATTCTTTTGCTAATGTTAAATATGCTCTAATCTCTTTTGGATAGTATGCTTTTGAATAATTTGAGTAACATAGTTATCACATTCTATTTGGCACACCAACAGTTCTCACATAGCCCTCTTCCCATCATCTTCCAAAATGTCCTCCTTTGATGCATTTACCATTGCGTGCTTTATCAATATTATATCCCCTACGCCAATCATCTCTAGAGATCCTAACCTTCCATCACACAGTGCTTCGTAAGTACTCCTCGCATGTACACCTTACAAGCATCCCAAAGAAACCAGATTTGAAGAGAATTGCAAGTAAATATCAATGTGTGCAGCATTAGCTTGGAGCATAGGCAGGAATTCAAGAGTCCTTCATGAAATTACAATCTAGCGTCTATTTGTATTCATCCTGAATCCAGGCATTAGCAATTGATTTCATTAATTACACAACAAACGCCTACGTCAATGGGTTATTTCTAAGAGCGTAGCTTCTAAGAGCCCATCATCAAAAATTCCTCTAACTATGGTTTCCCAGTGTTGCTATGGTTCATAGATTCACCTTCTGTGACCAGTTCGGCATCCTCTGTTACCGTGTTGCAAACAGATGGGCTCTATTTTCCGAATCTTCAATCTGGAAGCAGAGACTGCTGAGCATAGCCATGAGCCTCAGTGCAGAGGAGGAAGTTGGATTGCAGGTGCATCTGTGAAAGCTACCAACCGTGGAAACTACAACAACCAGGGGTGGACTGGGAACAAAAAGAGACCCTGGAAATAATTTTCAAACTGGCCCCATACTACACATTTTCAGCAAGCCCAACCGCTTTCCTATGGGAACATTTGGAAATACCACACAAAAGAGGCCCAGGGTGCAGAGGCCTACCAGGAAATCTCCAGAGTTCCCTAAAGGCAAGGCCACCCCTGATAACGACAGAAAATACACGTCTCCAGCATTGGATCTTTGATAGACTCACATGCTTTGAATAGATTACAAAGTAGTGTTTAATAATTCATTGTATAGCAAGCACAAGGAAGGCATCATTTTAAGGCTCACTCTATTGAAACAGTTTTCACAGCGCTACTTGTCCCCCATTTGTTGTTTCGTCGGGTGCACATCAAAGCAGTAATGCACTGGGAAAGTGTGGGTCTGCTTGGCAGATGACTCACAATAGCAGCCCCCGATCATCACGGCTGGGGTTGCAGACCATGCCTGTGTTGAATGGCTTGTAACCTGTTTTGCAGAGGCTAATTCACCCGTTGATGGTACAGTAGTGTCAGCAGTCCACGTCAGTAAACCTGCTGAGAGATAGCTGAAGCAAAGTCTTCAGTCCTGTCAATAGAGCACTATAAGTCATTGATGGTAAAGCTCTCGGTCAGTGATTGTGAAAGAAAATTGGATGCACATCTGATCAAGTAGGGTAAAATGTTGAAGGCACCTTAAGCATAAACCTTGGGTTAGTCTGTATGCCAAGGGATGTACGTTAAAAGAACGTATCCCAAAAGAACGCATTACAAAATTACAGAGCCCACTTGCCCACATTTGGTAATTCGATCTTTTGGGATTTGAACCCTTTGTTCCCCCGCACTGCTTTTAATGTATGCGAGGGACCGGAGGACATCCCTGCACCCCTGTTTGGTATTATGGGCTTCGCTCTAATCTACTATGTCAAATGCACACTAAAGGTGCATTCCGCAGGGACGTCATTTCACCAAAATGCCAGGGGTAGCGCAAGTGACATCACATGACCCTTGACCTCTGATGACATCACAAGAAGTGATATCATTTGACCTCACCCCCCAAGCAACATCACAGGAAGTGATGGCACAGGACCTTTCACCCCTTAACAAAACAGGAAGTGGCATCACATAGCACTGTTACTCAGCACACTAAGAAAATATGGTTGCGATGTCACTGTAATATGATATACATTTCATACAAGAATGGATCACCATATGTAGCGTTAATATCAGTGTGCATATGCCCATATTACCACATTACTGTGAATGTAAGCAGAGGGCCAACACAACAACCTGGACTATTGTACTCACTCAGGCTAAACTGTAAACAGATAGAGCATCTCGAAAAGGCCTAAACCCCAGAGCGCAGACATGCAGTACCTGCCAAGTACCTTCTGGCTAAGAACTGTAAACAGTTTTATTCCTCAAACAGCAAACATTTCAAAGGTAATATGGAAAAGTAAAGTGATTTTTTTTCACGTAAAATAGTGAAGAACTTCACTGTCCATTCGCTGCAGCAAGTTGAGGCTTTCCTAGGCCGCCACATCCAACACAAACGCAGCATTGTGTGTTAAGGTCACACAGAGCCCTTTGGCGGATACCCACATCCTCACATCAGTCAAAATGACCCATATGCTCGCTGAAAGCTCAAACACTACACATCCTAGTTGAATGCCCTGTGGAATATCCAGCTATCAATGCAAGTGCATGCTTTGGGCCATCTTAGTATGACTTTTGCATCGTGTCTGAAGGAAAATCTATGAGGGGTTGACGTTTTCTGCATTGATAAAGGAGCAGAAAAATGACCCGCTCATCACAAAGCAAACCAGAAGCATGGCAGGCTATTACAAGACACTTGTGCTATGCAATACCATCCTATGTTACACAACCCAACCATGAATATTTATTAATTAGTCCTACACCGTATGGATTTGATCAACTAAGGCCCCAATACATGACCTTTCCACAGGCTTGAAAGTTTAGAATTGCAGCCCCCAACAGACCCATAATGACTTGATTGTATGTATTTTACCAATGTTTACTCAAAGTTGTGAAGTTGCTCAAAATAACACCTCGCAGTTCAGACAGTGTAAATGAGCTTTTCTGTTACTGAGGATATGTCAGCACGTGTAACTTTGACTCCGTTGCCACCCAGTAAGGGGCAGAAAGACGGTGGGGGACACTGATACTGCAATACTAGATGATGAGAGCTATGGATTGGAAAGGGATTAGTTACACGAGTTACCCTTCTGAAGCCGAGGTCACCGCCAAAAGAGATGTTATTGTTACTGCTCTTGGATAAAGGATTTAAGGCACACTAATGTCCTTCCTTCAGCCCAGGGGCAGCCAGTGGTCACCTCCAGCAGATTAATATTGGTCACCACTTCCTGGGTAGCCCTGTCAGGTTGATTCATGGCCCATTGTTGCCAATGCCATGATTTAGGACCGGTGCCCCATCATGTCCACACAAGCTGCTAACTCCAGGCATGGCGCTGCGCCACCTGCACGCTCCACTATTTCCGCCTATCTGCTCTGCCAGTCCTTCCGGTGCCCATAACCAGACCTGCATTCTATATTAAGCTGAATAAAACAAAGTTGGATGGCCTTGGGCAATTAAAGCAAAGCATAACACGGCAAAGGACAATCTGCTCATAACGAGAAAGCAGATGTAATTTGGAAACTTTAGTGCACAATAACTAGGGGCTGGCTGGCTAAGAACAGTAAGCAGTGCTATAGTGTTGAATGTGCATAAGTCATCACAGGTGTAAATGTATTGCCATATATACTGTTGTTTGTGCCACAGGGAAGATTGGCAGAGGATCTATATAGTGTCTGGGGGCAATGGGAAATGAAACTGTTCTTTTTTCACACATGGTCCACTCTTGAGTGCCACCTGGGGAACACCCCAACCCACAGTGCCGGAAAAGCAAGCCATCTCCCACCATGTGAACATTTCTTAAGCGTGTCCAGGCAAAGTACAAACTAACTGAGATTACTGGTGCATGGGGAAAGGAGAGTAATGATATGTTTTCCAGTGCATTCAAGGGACAGTTCTCATTGGTGGTGCCTGTCGACAAGTCCCTGCCATTCGACTAGGGCAGGGTGAGCCAGACCAGGTGATCCTCCCCACACTATCGCCGGGTCCTGCATCGGCAGTACCTAGCTCCCATGTTGAACTCATCCCTGACTATTAGAGCCAGCCAGGGAACTTCATCACAGAACCCAAATATGCCATTTAGAGCCAATCAGAATACCAAAGGCCAGTCCTTTGCCATCTGGTTTCCTCCACAGGATTTCCTACTCCTGAGTCCCCTGATCAAGGAAGTGCTCTTCAGGGATTGTCTTCAACCTTGTGTGATGATATTAATTGCACCATCATGAAAGAGACTAGGTTCTCTGATTTTGTTCATCTTCTGTAGAGGATCCAAAAATTCTGCAGTCTACAGCGGATACCCTTTATAAAGATGCAGACAGGTCCACCAACAGCACCCTGCCTTGCTCAACCTGAGTATATGTGTCAGGCCCCAACGACAGGTTTTAGGCAGCCATTGTACATATGCCATTGTGAGTCAGAGGTTCACATTAAACAGGAAAGTAAAAGGAAAAAACAGTGCCTTTGGAAAACCATTGAGAAAACCACTCTCAAAGAGCAAGCTCGGAACTATAGTTCATGGCATGCCCTACTGGCGGTCATCTTGGGAATGTATTGGGTCTTATAAGCTCAACCACATGTTTACCTGTCTTCAGACCGCACTCTCCTGGGTTCAATATCACCCCAGTGTAACTCAATGTGACAGTGATGAGTGCAGGTAAATCAGAATGGCAGGATCCCAATATACCCCTAAGGGATAAAAAAAAACAAGCTAGAGTAACTGGAGAACAAAAGGCTAGGCGGACAAAAGGAATGCTGGTGTACGGTTCTTTTTAGTTGGTACACGATTACTTATATATTTTCCTGGTAGACCAGCAGGGTTTTGTGAGTTTTTTGTATAAAAGGGCAGATACAATACACTATATACAATTTAAGATACCTCTAAGCAGCTGAGTTACTAAAAAGTAAAACACAAAAATATAAATACATCTTTTTATTCTTTTGTCCCTTAACTGCTGTTCTTCCTCTTCTATCCTTTTCCGTTATAACCTTTCCTGCTCATCAATCACTCTTTGTCTGTTTTCACGTTATCTTTGCTCATCTGCTCTCTCTTTTTTTTCATTTATTCATCTTGATATAACTGTTCTTGGCTTTGCCTATCTCTCCTTTTTGCTCCTATGTCTTTCAATCGTTCTTCTCTTTTTTTTGTCCTTTTTTTCTTGCTCGTCTTGATCTTCCCGTTGCATTACATCCTCAATGCCTTTACCATCAAGTTTAAGCAAAATCCGACCATCCATGCAGTCGTTCTGTAAGAGCGCTAACTCATCAGTTGTATCTCTCTCTCCCTTCCATCTTTTTATTACTCTTCCTATATCTAGAGATGTGCTTGCTCGATCACTTCTCTCTTTATCGCGTCTCTCCTTGTCCCTCAGGACCTTAGCGATTAGGGGGGGTAATTCATAGAATTCAGCGCAGAAGTAGTGGATGCGGGCAGCGCAGAGAGGGAGCGTGCGCCAGCGTGCGCACTAAACAGCATTCTGGCGCACCGCATATTAATGGATTTTCCAAGCCATTTGCAGAAGTGGCACAGCGAACATCCTGCAGCGCCAGTTACGCCCCCAAGAACGCCCCTTGTGCAAGAAAAAGCCATAGAAATCCCCAATACAGCGCAAAGGGCCGCGCTAACCCTGGTCAGGGTGGATGGGCTGCATGCGTGGCATGTCCTGGGGTGATGGGCTGCCTGTGGGGCATGGTCAGGGTGGATGGGCTGCCTGCAGGGCATGGGGAGGGTGGATGGGCTGCCTGCGGAGCATGTCCAGGGGTGTAGGGTGGACCCCTGTGGTGTGGGCTGCCTGCAGGGGGTACATGTGGCTCTTCACCACAATGCTGCGTGAATCTGGGGGTACGCGAGTGAGCTTTCCATGCAAATTCGCTGGTGCGAGCGGGGTACGTGTATTCCGGGGTACGCAAGTGCACTTTACACATGATTTCGCTGGTGGGAGCGGGGTACATGTGTTCCGGGGTATGCAAGTGAGAATTACACGCGATTTTGCTGGTGCGAGCGGGGTACGTGTATTCCGAGGTACTTGAGTGCACTTTACACGTGATTTTGCTGGCGTGAGCGGGGTACGTGTGTTCCAGGGTACGCGAGTGAGAATTACACGCAATTTCGCTGGCGCAAGCGGGGTACGTGTGTTCCGGGGTACGCAAGTGAGAATTACACGTGATTTGGCAGTGTGGGTCCTCCCGGGTGTGCCCTCTGCCCCCCCATGACCCACATCCAGCCCATCACCCCTGACCATGCCCCGCAGGCAGCCCATCAGCACTAGACATGCCCTGCAGGCAGCCCACATGGCACCATGCACTTGTGACCCCAACTCAAGTCCCCCCCACCAGTGACAGGCAACTGCCAGCAGGCCCTGACTCATGTCCCCCAACCCCACCCCCAATGACAGCAACCTGCCAGCAGGCCCGACACATGCCCCCCAGACCCCCCAGTGACGGCAACCTGCCAGCAGGCCCCGACTCAGGTGCACACAACCAACACATCATCCCAACATATAAACCTGTACCAAATGTCCACCCAAATGCCACCCCAAGCTCCCCCCCCCACAGTGCAAGACCACACCCATCCATTTCACCCACATCCCAGTACAGGCCCCATGGCATGTCAATCATGGAAGCACACATGCATGCTCCCAAACACATGCACAACATCGCCACACAGCTTTGACACATGACTGAGGCAATGACGACTGACACATGCACCAACCAATGAGAGTACACAACACAAATTAATTACACAATGAAAATGTGCTATTAAATAACAAAATGAACAAAGGAAAATCAAACATGAGAACAATAAATTAAATAATGTGAACTGAAAAGCAAAATCCAAAGAGAGAAATTAAGATACGGAAAGAAAACATCCAAAAAGTGGTCCATCTCCAAACCGCGTAAATTAAAATCCAAAGGGTAAAGAAAAAAAAAACATTGCAGCATGCGTAAAAAAATAAAAATAAATGCAAAATCCAATTTACAGAACTATTTACAAGGAATTGTCAAGGGTCCATGATCCCCAAAAAAGTATACTTATCCAAAAACCTAAAAAACAACAACTATGTACAAAAAGAGGAGCATTGTTCGTTGACTCAAAACAAAATTAAACAAAGGAAACCTAACACTAAGAAACAATGTACAATGGCGGTGGGCTAGTCCTACGGCTCACTTCTGTTGTAAACGTCCCTGGCCAGGGCATCATCGAACGCCACGTTGATGTCCTGGAGGCAGGCCTCGGCACTCTCCTCAAGGGCTCGCAGGTACGCTGCCATGGTCTCCTCCAACTCCCGGCGAGTCTCCTCGAGGAAGGCAGCCCGCCTCAATGCCCGGTGCATGGAGTTCTCTGCCCTGACCATGGTGAGCCATGTCCTCTCTGTTCATCGCCATTATGCATCTATTTGCTGGCCCAACCGCAGTCACACAGAAGACACACGGACACCTGGGTCCTCCTGCCCATTGGCCGATGTCTGCCCCAATGATGTAGAAGGCCCTGAGGCCTCATGCCTCCTATGCCGAGCCTGCCGCCACCTTTCTGCTGCCTGCCGCCACCACCACGACTGCCTGCGGGTAGATGGCAACACCTGGGGCCATCGTGCAGGTTCCCTTCTTGTATGTGCCTGCATATCTTCCGTTGCCAGGTGTCCAGTTGCTGCGGTGACCATCTGTGCTGGAGCGCCGACTCCCGACTATGGCAGGGATGGGATCTCCACCAGCCTGGCCGCATTGGCTGGGGCAGGTCCACAGGGGGCTCTGGTGGGATCTGGGCCGGAAGACGGTACTGAGAACGACTGGCATATTGTGTGCACAGAGGAGGGGAGGCCGCAGGGGAGTGCAACACATGGAGGAAACCCCCGACCATGAGCCCTCCCAGCTGGGTCACGTTGGCACACATCTGTTCGTGATGACGTGCGTGGTCATCCAGGAAGCACGCACATCATCACAAATGTCACATGTGCGCAACGCGACACCAATCAGGACGGGCTCAATCCTGTCACGGATCGCCATGTCCGCAGGTAGAGGAGTGCCAGATGATGTGGGCCTCCCCCCTACCTGCGTGCGGGCCTGGGACCAGCATTCCTGCTGGTGCATGGTGATGCAGTCACAGTATCAGGGACAGTGTGTCACGCACCTGCCTTCCTGGCGCTTGTGGCATACTTGGCGTTTACGCCGTCATTGAGTGGACTCCACGCATCTTTCTCTCGTTTCCATGGTGGCGTTCTAGTCTTTCTGTCTTTCCTTCCTGTTTACTATTTTAGGCCCCGCCCACTTTCTCTCCTCCCGTTGCAACCCTTGGAGTTTTTTTCCGTTCCGCTTTGGGTCAACGCTCTGTAGTTTTTCTCCTTGCAGTGGTGGCTGCCCTCTCTTCTGTGCTTCCGCTTTGCTTACCTTTACCTGCAGCCCTCGGACCGCGTTTGTCTTCTTGTTACCGTTCTTCTTGGCACTGCTTTTTCTGTTGGTTTCCACTCCTTTTCTTCGCTGCTGCGCCGCTTGCGGTACCTAGTCCTCATAGTTACATTTTCCCTTCGCCGCTCCTATTTTTTCCGGCTGCGATGGTTCCTCTGTATTTCCTTTCTTTTTTCTTGTCTGTCTTGCAACTTTCTTTGGCTTGGCTTTCCTTCTCCCCTTCCTGTTCATTCCTTGCATTGTCCTTACAGCCGGTGGTCTGCCTTTCATTGTATTCGAGGTACTTTCAGTTTGCCTCCGTCCTCCCTCCGCTCAACACTACTATACTGTTACCATTTAAGGACGTCCATCAAGTGGTATCCACTCTCTGCAAGCACCTTTGGAATCATTCAAGAGGTTTTTTTAGCCGCTGGCTTTTTCCTCTTACTATTGGCGTTCTCAGAAGGGGGTCCTGTGTTTTTTGCCATTGCCGGCAACACAGTGGCTTCTTTCAGAGGAAGGCAGTATCTCTACCAAAAGAAGAAGAAAGTGAACAGTAAGAAGGAGGGTCGGGCACTTGTGTTATCACCAGAAGAATCAGGTGAGTAGGAAGAGAAGGGGGTGGTAACAGATTTAACTGACACCATTGATGATATACCTGACGCTCATGACACAGTGACATGCACAGGCTCCTCCGTGGCGACCTGTGCTGCCTCCTGCCCCTGCACTGCACCACTTGCACCAGTGGAACCATCCCCACCAGGCCCATTGTGCGGCTCTGAAGCGGCCTCCTCCTCCATACACACAACCAACCTGGATGGCTCTGCACCGTCTTCCGCCGTCGCCAGCCTCTGTGTGCAGCCGTAGTGGCGGACGCGGCACCAGTCCCCTCGTTCCCGGATGATAGAATTACCTGGGAGGGTGACTGGGCCTTGTGTCGCTGGCCAGTGGAGGCATCCCCGCCGTTTTCTTCCACAGCGCTGTCTCCACCCTCTTCTACACTCGCTGCTGTGTATAGGGAGACATTGAACACAAGCATCAGGGTACTGTACAATAGTCCGCTAGCCACAAAGCAATAGCACATGAGTGACACTGTCAAACGTCACTTCCATCATGTCCCTCCACAACACATGGGTCAGTGCAGGCAACACACATGCAGCAGACATTTGCATCCATGTCCAAGGCACCATAGAAACATCCAATGGGGGGCTGAAACACGCATGCATCATGGGACATGCTGATGAAATGCACACACATCATCGGAGGGTCATGCATCTGGCCTTGTATAACCCCAGACACAGTGGATTCAAGAAGGACTAGGCTGTATCAGTGAATCAACACATCGTCACGGACATGTCTCATGCATCCATGGTGTTTCGCAGTCACACACACACAACTCAGGCACACGGACATCTACACCATGCATGTCCATAACAGCAGCACCCATGTCTCACACCCCAAACATGTCCAAGTACAGACACAGGCATGCATACATGTGTGCATTTCGCATGCTGCTGCCCATGATGCATTGCAACACATACACCATCCATGTGGGACACGCCTGTCTGGACTCATATGCAGCACCATCATGTTCCTGCACACACACATCCATACATGACCCATGTCACACATACAGCCCAGGTGCAAACTACCCCCACACTGCAACATGCACTGTTTTCAACAGGAATGCATGGGCACTTACCGCTCGACTCCAGATGGGCCTGCATCCGGAGGATCTGGTGAAGCACTGGGCAAATGCGCTCCAGGACCCTCATCTGCTGGGTGGTAAGGTGGACCCGGCGCCCCACGCATCCGCTGCGTCCAAGAGGGTCCGGGCCTTCTTGAGGGTCCTGGACTTGTTGTCCTCCCAGCGCTTATGGACGTGTCTGATGTCATGGGGTGCCGCCCCCTCCGCATTGATGGCACCCACTATGTCCGTCCAGATCCTACTTCGTCCTTCATTGTCGGCACGTGATGGTGAGAAGAGGGCATCATAATGCCCCAGGACTTGCTCCACCAGGATGCCAACTTCATGGGCGGTGAACCTGGCAGCCCTCTGCCTCTCTGCAGGGGGGTTGGCACTGGTGCCGGATGGTGTTGCGTCAGACATGGCAACCCCTGAGGCAGGTATGGGTGGGCAACTGGGTCCTGGGGCTGGGCTGTGGAGCGATGGAACAGCAGTCGGGAGTCTTCTGGTCCAGCAGGGCTGGTCGCAGCAACTGGACCCCTGGCGATGGCTGATGTGCAGGCACCAAATGGCAGGGCACTGTTGGCAGCAGTCAGGCAGGCAGGCAGCAGCAGATGGCTTGTAGGAGGCTCCCCGGGGCTCTGGGGTGCAGGAAAATGGCCTTCTGGGCAGGAGCGTGGTCTTCCGTGTGTTGTCGTGTGGCCAGCTTGATGCAGAGTGATTTAGCATGTGAAAAAACAGCATGTCAACGTGTAATCTGAGGAAAGGGCCTAAGCACGTAAGCATGTAAGTGCGTATGTGATGTGACGTGACGTGCGCAGGCGTTTCCCTCGGCACGGGTGCACAGTGAATCCGCACATGCAAAAACAGCACGTCCGTGTGTGAATGCGTGTAATTCAAGGAAAGGGCCTTAGCATGTAAGCCTGTAAGTGAAGTGGCACGCATAGGTGTTTCTGTGGGCAGGGGTTAAAGGTCCACATAGGATGCCATTTTCTTGTATGTGCTTTTTGTGGAGAGCAAGCGGGTGATTCTTGTACTTCTTGTCGGTTCATGCGTGATTACTTCACAACGGTTGCAGTGCCTACTCCTTGTTTACTGAGGCAGAGCTCAATTCTTCTTTTGGCGGGGGTGTTGCCAATGCGCACACGCACGTCTTTTTCATGTTCATTTTCCAGGCAGACGGTGAGTCGCACATGTATTTTTCCACTGTGGTTGCCCTGTGTGTCGCATACCCATTCAAAGGTCATTGTAGCCTGTGTGTACCACGCATATGCTTTTTTTGTGTTCCTGGGTGCCACAGCGTACTGCAGGTCGCATGCACGTTTGTTTTTGTTTTTGGGGTGCCTGAGCATTGCGTGACCCGGCATTTTTCCCCAGGGGTCACAGACAGCCTTGCAAGAGCACAGGGGTACGTATTCCATCTAGTACGCTGCCCCCTTCATCCCAATTGCCCAGGACAATTGTTTCTTGCACCTCCCATTTGCACAAGAACATCAGTGCCATGGTTGGAAGGTGACCAAGTAGAAAGGGAGGCCAAGGTGGCCGACCTCCAAGAGGTGGCTGCAGTAGGGGACGTGGCCAGGATGAGCAGGGTTGCCCAAGAGGCCAGTGTGTCCAGGACCATTCAGAGACACCTATCCACCCGCCCAGTGGGTCAGGGAGATGCAGCTGACACCATCCCAGCTCAGGCCCTGCTAACCCAGCCCGGATCGGTCACTGAACTGGCAGGGGATGACTCACAGGCTGACTTCTGTGTCACGAAGTCTAAGTCACGTGTGGTGGTGAAAGTTGCTGTCACCAAGCCACGTGGATCTGGGGCAGCAATGTCATCTGCTGCCCCAAGTAGCCAGGGTGAGGAGGCTGCAGTGGCAGCTGCAGCTCACTCCACCCTGGCTCTGAGTCACCCTCCTGGGACAGTGTTAGTCCCGGACCGTCACACCAAGGCAGTTGTGCCGCTTGGTCCTGGCAACAGCACCCAGCAGCCAATGCCTGCAGTTAGACCTTTTGTCATTGTGCCATTGCCTGCTTCCAGTGGCCAGTCCACCTGCGCTTCAGCCCCTACATACCAGAGCGGCGTTAGCCACTCAGGGTCCGCACCATCTCTCAAGAGGAAGAAGCATGCTCTTGCAGAACAGGCTGGGACCCCAGACACGGCTCGCCCCTCCCGCATGTCAAGGAAGCAAAGTTTCAATGATGTGGAACTAGATGCACTTGTGGGCTACGTGTCGGCACATGGCCGCAACATGCTGGTGACGGCAGGGTGCAAGACTACGACTGCAAAGTGTAGGGCCCACTGGCAGTGCATCGCGGACCAGATTAGTTCCCTTTGATTTGTGAAGCGCACAGCTGATGATTGCTCAAAGCGTTGGAATGACCTCAAACGCCAAGGAAAAAAACAAGCTGGCTTCCAATTGCGCATCTACTCTGGTGACTGGCACTGGGTCTCCACCAGATGAGGATGAACTCACAGAACATGAGGCAATCGCTGGAGGGTTCATCGCAGAGGATCAGATCCAAGGCGTGGGAGACTTACGAGATCTTGAGACAATGTCCGGTGAGTGCCCATGCGTGTGTGTCCAGAACATGTGTATGTTGCTTGGGTGATGTGTTCTGATTGAGTGCCAGGTCAGGCTGTGTAGTCATAACTGCTATATGTGACCCATGTAGTGCCTCCAACCCATCCCCCGACCTTGGGTTTGGTGTTCACTGTATCCCTGCTGACCGCTGCAAACACTTAGCACTTGATGACTGCACTTGCCCTTAAACTGCCATCATGCCACAACATTGTTAATACAGTTTTTCTCTTTATTCTGCCTGATTGATGGAATCATTTGCATGATAAATGCACATTTTTGTGACGTTCTGCCCCAAAATCACCGTACTTCAGACAGGGATTTCCCCCACAAAGTCCCACATATGTTCACTTTTTACGCAAATGATTTCATCAATCAGGCTGATTGACTGCTGTGCACCTACACATGCAGTGCAGCCCATCACTTCTGAGCCCTGTTTGAATGTTCAACATGAGAATTGACTTGTGCCATATCCAAGTGGCCTACCATTGATGTATCCATGTGCCTCCCATCACTGTATTTGAACACACTGGCGTTGTTGCAGTGTGTGACACATGTGTGTTTTGTCTAACTCTTTTGCATGTTCTGTTTGATGATATGCATTTGACATGGATGGGGGACAGTAGTGATTAACTCCCATCTGGGTGTCCTTGTCAGTTCTCGCATGCCTTTGCTACGTGCCATCTGTGTGCTGGCATGTGTCATGTTTGTGGATGGTCCATGCCACTCACAGGCTAATGTGTGATGCAGGTGCTATGCACCATGCAACACATGTGTTGCTTTTTCATTTTGGAGTCATCAGTGTCTGCTTTAAGGGTCCCCTTCCACTTCATTGCCACTACATGCATGGCTGAGTTTGTGTCATGTGTGACATGTTGGTATTGCATGTGCACATTGTGATGCCTATGTGTGTCGGCTATGCTGTTTATGCGCGTCTTCATTACTTTTCTTTTCATTTTGTGCAGGTGATGAGGCACTAGATGCTGTGGAGGAGGAGGAGATGGCGCAGGGGCAGGAGTAGTCAGAGCCCCAACCAAGCACCAGTGGAGCACGGGGGTGGTGGTGCACGAAAATCCATTAGTCCTACAGACCATCCTGTCCACGGATGTCTCTGGGTACACCTCAGATGATCTCTATGGCTCAGGTGCTGAATCAGACATTGAGACAAATGTCCCGTCGCAGGTGAGTGTTTCTGGCAGGGATGCTGTTCTGTCCAACGCACCTCACTGGGGGTAGACCCCTCAATGGCTCATTCAGTGTTGGAATGTCCGCCTGTGGCGGTTACGGATGCAGGGTCACACTCCACAATATTTGCTCCTGTTGCTGTGACAGAAGATCAAAGGAGGAATGCAATCCTACAGCCTCAAGCAGTGCCAGCAAAACAAGGTGCACATCACCTTGGGGCCAACAGGTGTCGTGTCCGGCAACGTGGGGGGCGTGCGCCACAGGGCAATACTGTGTGGAAGAACTCCATTTATGCAATTGCAGCACAACAGGGGGCATCATGTGAGATGATGGCTCAGGCTGTGGATAGGGTGGCCACTTCCATTCTCCCCCCTGAAAGGCAGGTGGAGGTTCAGCAGCAGGAAACAGAGTCCACGTGCCGCTCACACAAGGAGGACATGTTGGCCGCCAACAGCGTCCGACGGGCTGAACTGGAAGCTCTGCGCACAGCCATATCTGCAGAGTCACAGGCGCACAGGGATGCCCTGAGGGAAGAAAACAGGTCCCTCAGAGCTACTCTGGGTGCATTTGAGGTGTCCCAGAGTTCAAGGTCAGAACAGCAGCTGAAGCAGCTAACACGCACAATCTCAGCTGAGCTTCAGGCAACCCGTGAGGAGATCAGGGCATCACATGAGGCTTTGCAGGCCCGTGAGGTGCTGCTTGGGGCTCTCCGGACCATCATCCTGCAGAACCAAAACTTTCAGACCTGCATGCTTGCTGCCATGGAGGAGCATGCCAGGGCTTTGCAGTATCAGGTAATATTATCCCCATATATATGGTCGCCATAAATAATATCGCCGGGAAAAGGTTGCAGCGATATTATATGGGTGACCATATATATGGGGACAGGGGCGCAAAAAAAAAATTTTTTTTTTCTGGCGACATTATTACATGGAACCGGCTTTGCTTGGTCTGCCTCCCAAACCACGCGCACCTTCTAATGTAGCACCAGAGGGTGACGACAGCGACAGCAGTTCTCCCACTATCGGGTAGCCGTGCAGGCCATGAGCCCATGGAGGGTATTTTTTTTTCTCAACATCCACGCATTTTTTTATGTTTTGTTTTGCCTCTTTTTTGTCTATTGTGCATTCAAGTTACAGTGTGTTGCTTTGTGTGGCAACCTTAGGCATCCACTGTGTGTTCCAGCTGGGCCCATGCAGGCTTGTCTTGTGTCTGTGTTTGAAGTTGGGGTCCAGACACATATGCCACTCCTGTTTCCATGGGCTTGCAAGGGTGATACCGTGTGACAGTAACTTGCACAGAGGCATTGGGCTTCCATCAGTTGTGTGGCCAGTCTGTAGTCCAAACTGTGTATACACCCCTAGTGGGGATTGCTGAAGATTTCTCCACTGCATGTTTGATTTGTATTTTGTATTACTTATTGCTCATTATGCATATTTGCATATAGCTTCTTCATGTCTTACCTTGCCTGTCTCCATTGCAAATGCAGTTCATGTTGTATGCAGTACCCTGCCACATTTATCTACCAGCAACACACTGGAGATGGAAGGGGTCGATATGCTGCCTTTGTCAGGTTGTGACACTTGCACTATTGTGATTGGTTACTGTCAGACGTTGCCACTGTTGGGTCCTGTATTCATGTTTTCTGTAGCTGGTAATTGTAAAGACTGGAGGGGGGGTCTGTACTTCCGCTCTCTATGGTAGAGGAGAGGCACAGAGGACCCCAGCCAAGATTCTCTATTATTGGTGCGTGGTCGAGCAATCAAGGCCTAGCTTCTCAGGAGGTGATGCAGGCTGGTTCTTAAGTACAGTGTAGTCCCCAAGCACCCACAGAGGAAGGTCCGCACACTGTATTAGTGAAAACACAGTCTTTATATAATTAATATTCAAGGTTATGTACAATATCACGATAACTCACTTTGTACTCGGTTATCTATAATGGCAAATATACAGTTCTACGTGATACCACAATTACTATTAGATCTCTTTAAAGTGCATCAACTGTACGGTTAAATGTCACACAAATCAGTTTGTAAGGGAAACCAACAATAGAGATAAGAGGAAAGCAGTTGGTTAGAACAATTGGCGGAATACTGGCCAGCTACCTAGACACAGTTCTGTGTGGAGATCCCCCTACCTGGGCAACCTGTAGAATAAAGATATATAACAAGCTCAGTCCAGATATTGTTCACAAGAGACTTTCCAATAGTTCTGCAACCCCAAAGTACCTCGTGTTGTAGCGTTCCTCGTCGGGGAGTCGACGGCCCTTCTTGAGTGCACTTCCTTTAAGGCAGGAGCCACGGGTCATCAAACGTCCGGCGAGAGGAAGGGTGAACTACGGCAATGAAGTGGCAACTTCGTTCCTGGTGGTGCTCGTCGACGGAGCGTAGGTGTTCTGCAAAGAAGAGGCGTGCGGGGTACCTCTGTGACGATAGTTCTGGACCACAAAGAGTTTGAAGAACTGTGGCCCAGCAAGGGCGTCGAGTCGTCGGCGTCTCTGTGGTCGTTGGGTGGCGGGAAACCCACCGGCGGATGCTCCTCGGCGTGTGGACGGTCAGGCCTTCTACAGCGGGATAAAGCGGCGGCGATGCAGACGAGAGCGTACTTGGATCTGAAAGTTCTTAGGCAAACGGGAGCACGGCGACTCCGGTTGGCGACGGCGGTAGTCGACAGAGGCGGACAACAGTCCGGGCGCTTCTCTTTGGGATTCCACGGCAGTCACCGTCTCGGGTCGGCAGCCTGTCGAAGGTCTGCCTACCAGGGAGCTTTGGCAAAGATCAGCTGGTGCACGATGGTCCCTCGTAGCTCGGAAAGAGGGCGCCTTACCAGGTCCTCTCTGGGTCAGTCCTTGGAGACACAGCAGCTTTCAGATTGATGAAGGAGAGCAACAGCAAGTCTTTTCTTCCAGCAGAGCTTCAAGGTCAAGCGTCAGTTTCACTCCAGTTACTCTTCGTAGTTTAGACTTCAGCTCTGAACACTTCTGAACACGATTCCTAGCAGTGAGATGTCCCCAGATATACTGTTGATCTCCCATTCATTCCGCTGGGTCATACTCAAGCATCCAATCACGGCGAAGGGCATTCATGCAGGCAGGTAGCCAAACAGGCACACAGTGCATTCAGGCCATTCACTTCTCTCCAGACACTCTCAACAAGTTATGTGTATTGGGACAAATACCCAGACATTCAACACTCCACACAGCATTCATACCAGTTTCGGGCAGGGCTGTCTCAGTCATTGTGTCAAACACCAGATACTAGACACCCACAAAACAGAATGCGTATTCGTCACACACTCCATTCACCCAGGTCCCACCCACAGGCGTACCCATAGCATACGGTCGTTGAAAAGGCTCCAGCCAGTCTGGTCAGCACTTCACCACAATACAATATATGGAACTTCCACCCAACAGCCAGTCAGGGGGAAGGGATAGAGTCCGGGCTTCCCGGGACTTCGGGAAGATCAAGGTAACAGGCGATGGAAGGCAAGAGGCCATGGAGGCCATCTTGTCTCCATCAGGAATCTACTGATTCCAATGACAGGGCCTGGGCATCCCAAAATGGAGGATGCTCAGTGCTGCAGTCAATTCAGCACGGAGCTGCCACCAGTCCGTACCCTGCTCTGTGTGTCACACACAGGTGCCCAAAAACATACACTAGGGGCACAGGGTTGCACCCCCACCCATGGGTGCCATGGGTCTGTTCACCAAACCAAAAGAGAGAGCTGCACCGCCAGCAGTTCCACATGAACTCCTGTGCGGAAAACACGACAGAACACACGATAAAAAGCAGTAAAGGACAAGGATACGGAGGCCCTGTCCCTCTGATGCATTTCCAGCATCACAGTAAGTATATGTTCATGTGTGCTGTTTCTTTTTCATAGGTGAGAGGGAATTGTCTGTGGCATGTTTCCATTTGTGACGGTGCACTTTGTGACAGTTGTGTCATGTGTTGTGCATTAATTTGGTTGCTTTCACATTACATGCCATGCCATGGTGACTTGGGCGGGTGAGATGGGGTTTGGAAGGGGTTGGGTGACATACCAGTATTTGGGTGTGCTGTTTTGCAAGGGGGTAGTACTTCATGCAGCATGAATGTGTGCCTTTTACTGACACAGTATTGGGTCTGTTTAATTAGCTAGGGATGCACACAATGTAGCACTTCCACGGAAACAATCTCAGGGTGGTATGGTTGTGACAGTTCACTGTCCCTTTTGTCATCATCATTTGTCAGCTGGTATGTGCCAGGCATGTGTGCACTCCGCAGGGGTGGGATTTTAGGTGAAAAATGTTGCCACAAGCTGGGTATGGGCTGCCTCACCACGTGCCCTTTCTCCTCCCATGCGCAGCAGCGGTGCATGTGGTTGGGGATGTGGGGGCACCACCATGTCCACGGGCACGCCCCGCTGGGTTGCAACGTTGTGCAGGACACATGCTGCCACTATGATCCTGCACACTACTGAGGGCGCATATAGCAGCTGGCCGCCAGAGCGGTCAAGAGAGCGGAAACGTGACTTCAGCACTCCGAATGTGCGCTCCACTATGCCCCGGGTTGCAATATGGGCTGCGTTGTATGTTACCTGATGTGGTGTGGTGGGGTTCCGTATTGGCGTCATCATGTTGCTGCTCAGAGAGTAGGCACTGTCCCCTGGGGAGGTGATAATGGTTGTCATTAGTGCTGTTTTGCCATTCCTCTGTGTCTGACATGCATGCATGTGCAGATGCATTTGTACTCACCAATGAGCCATGTGTCGCCATGCCTCCCAGCTTCCAGGTCCCAGTTTAGGGATGACATTCGGAATATGAAACTATCATGGCTGGACCCCGGATAGTTGGCATATACAGCGGTGATGATTCCCTTGGCATTGCATACAACCTGCACGTTGATAGAATGCCAGTGATTGTGGTTGCGATAGATGTGCTCGGTGGCCCTAGGAGGACGTAGAGCCACATGGGTGCAATCAATGGCACCTAGCACTTGAGGGAAGTGTGCCACCCATAAAAGTCATGGACCACGGCCTGCCTTTCTGCGCGTGTTCTCGGCATGTATATGTGCCTGCGGACTGAGGGGCGTGCAGTTATGATCGCCAACACCTGGTGTAGGCAACGTGACTGCGTGGCCTGTGAGACGCCCCCAACTATTGCAGTTGTCCGCTGAAATGACCCAGTAGCCAAGAAATGCAGTACAAGGGGCTCAGTGCTTGGGAGCACAGGGTGGGTGATGTGAGGTCATCCTCCCACTCAGCAACCAGTTCTAGGATGATATGGGGTGGAAACTTATACCTGCCATAGACCTGGTCATCAGGCATCCCAAAAAGGCTGGTCTATCCTCCTCCTCCTCCTGCGGTGTCCCACGACCACTGCTCCAAGGAACGGTATATTCATCATAGCGTATGAGCTTGTTTGTTGTTTGTGTGCACTTTAATGCTGCGCGGGGCGCTTCCGCCTGGCGTACCTGTTTCCAGATTAGTGCATCTTTTGTGGCGTGCGGATTTCCCCTGTTCGATTCCATGAATATGTGTTGTTAGCACGCATGTGGGCGTTGCGAGGATTTGGCAGCGGTACTTCCCCCGTAATGCCCATGTTTTCACGTTTTGTTGCCCATTCTGCGTGTTCCACCCCCTTCTTAGGTGTGTGCGCTGCCCTGTGTGCGCCTTCACTGGCCATCTCGCACCACACGCGGTTTCTGCGCACATCTCAGGTAAGAAGAGCGCAGCACCTTCCATGAATCGACAAACGGCTGCGTGAATGGCTTTCGCACGCGTGCCCTGCGATTTTCATGCTTGTGCCCCCGTTTTCAGCACACATTAATTCCATGAATTACCCTGTACATCTCTCTCAGTATTTTTCTCTGTACCCTCGTCACTGCTTTGCAGAGGCAACTCATATGCCGGGTTACTATACATTGTTGCTGCTTTAAGCTCTCTCAATGGGTATAACCCATCGTCTTTCTTATTCTTGTCTTTTGTTTCAGACGGGGCGGGGGAGCAGAGGGCTCCTCACCCCCCTCTTTGCTACATTAAGTATCCAATCTATAGGAGGCGGCTCATCTGTTCCTCCTTGTACATTTTCCAAAGCTCCAAGCCCGCTAGTCGCTTCTTTAGCTTCTTCCCAGTATATGCTGCATGCAAATATGTTGTCATATGCTGCAGGATTACCTTCGATAGTGACTCTCCCTGTGGTCACGCCATAAAACATTTTATCTGTGGTTGCTTTAACCCATTCCGTACTATACTGTCTAAGCTTGGGTGCATGCTTTGGTAACTGCTTACAGAGATGCACAAGTGGAGTAATATCCTCCATTCTCAACTCGTTTCTCTTAACCTGTCTGATATTTGCTTGCTTTAATCACAGATTTAAAGGTACGTTTCAGAAAAACAATATAATATGAGCGTGCACCACTCATTGCAGGCTTCAATCCCATTAATCACAATTTTTACTTTAATCTTGCTAAAAAACAGCCACCAAGTTTAATTCAAAACAATCAATTAGTTTGTTTTCCTTATGACGTCATCATTTTCACAATCACATAAAACAAACAGACAAACAAGACACACTCGACTGGTCACAAATATCCCTTCCGATCTTCTCTTTAAGACTCGTCTTGCCCTCTAAAAATGCTCCATACGGAACTTAAATCAATCTCTTTAGATCGGTCTTTAATCAGATCCGTGTCCTACGTCATCCGCTACGGGACTTTAGATTAAGTTTCTTCTAATACGTTCTCTAAAACGCAGGCCAGGGCGTATTCTATTATCGTGGCCTCTCTCACGATAATTCCTATTGCTTGGCCACACTCAAGTCAATATTTTATCCACTATATATAACACTCTTATTCTCACGTTATATATATCCCGCCTCCCTCCGTTACTCACTTTTTACCTTCACTCATCACCCACTTGTTTTGCCAACTGTCTCAGTTTCTACTCACCACTCGCATTTTCATATTCAGACCCTCCGAATGGTACGCCTTTTTTACCGCCTCTTCAACCTTCTGTCCGATCAGCTTCTTGTAGGCCATGGGAGGGGATCCTGTGGAAACCAGGGGACCCGTCACACCCGAGTTGCAAGTTTTGGTAATTTCACTATCTACGGGGAGCTTCACGTCCTTTCAGCCGAATGGCAAAGGTTGTCCGATATTTCCGGGACTCTAACGTTTACTTATGTCGATGGATTTTTAACCATCATCTGCTACCATGTGAACTGGATATCCCAGCCCTTTGAGATGGGTAGTAATTACCCTGGAGATGGACAGGGATGCAGATGTTTATTCATACATCAATAATCCAAATGACAAGCAAAAGGAAGACTGTTTTAATATCAATGATCTAAAACAGGGAGCATAACGGTCAACTCCTCTTATTCAATTCATTTTAGTAAAAACTAAGACTTTATGCATAATATTCGTCATCACTGATGTTTAACCTACGTATTACCAACATCATCCTACGTGGCAAACTACAAAAACCTATGTGAGTGGGTGATTGATTCTGAGTGAACATTAAGTATACGATCCATACTAGTCTAAAAAGTGTGAATATGTGATTGGATACTTAACATCAGGTGGGGCAACTAACCCCTTCATTTAAAATGACCACTACAAACGTCACTAAATACACAATGTCCCATTGGTTACACAACTATAGGACCCCTAATTACATCGTCCTCTACAATTGGTTGGCACTCTAACCTCAGTCAGTACTTTTCCACCTACGTCTAGCAGCAGGCAGTCTGGCTATCCAGGTGCTGGTGAGGTTGCTTTAACATTAGCTTCCCACCAATTAGCATATCAATCCATCACCACCTCAGGGGTCTACTGGCAATTAGGCTTTGAAGCTCGTCCTTGAGAGTGTTCTTAGCTCTGGGAAATTCAGGGAGTGAAGGCACGCTCTGCCCTCACGGGTAGGTGTGACCATCTTGTTCGTCCAACTTCATCCTTCCACGTGACTAGAGACAATGAAATCGAGCTTCTAATGCATTTTAAATACTATTTTTTAACAGACTTCTCACGTCTTTGTTTTGCTCATGCCTTCTGAACAGGAGTTTTGTTCTTTGACATGCTTTGTATCCAATACCAGTCTACTCCAGTCTTGATAAGACCTTGGCTTCTGTGGCTCGTCCACCCTTATTTGCTGAAATTCACTTTGTAATTCAATTTGCTTTTTCAACTGCGACACATTGAAAATGAGGCTTTCTCTCTGCCTTTTTGTTAAAGTCCAGCACTGCCATTTTATTTTAAAATGTTTTTATTCGCATTTGTAAAATCACAATAAATCATTAGCTTGCATATTGCCATTTTCAAAGAATACCACTCGGGTTCAATAACTAACAACAAACAAAACAATAACCAACATAACTGTCTTCATTCGTGTTTTCATTATCTCAATTAATCACGATACAGTGAGCAACTTTCTGTTGTGGAGTAGCTAGGTGGGCGATCCTTTCCACATACTCATATTCCATAATATTACAATAACTGCACTAAGTAAAATTTGTATTCTCAAGGGGGTTTGTCGTCAGAAGGGTGAAACATGTCCCAGACCAACGTTTTCCATGCTTCAAACGTCATGCTGACCTTCTCCTCCTCCCTGGAGACACCCGCTCCCCATATCCTGGTCTCTGCCTCTGTCCAGTGTTCCAGTTCCTTGTATCATATTGCATATTGTGCCCCCCCCCCGCCGATTTCCATGCCATTGCGATAGATCTTTTGGCCAGTGTGCATACCATATCCATAAGTTTAACAACGTGTTTGAACCTACTTATTCTGGGGTATGCCCCTAAGAGGCATTCCTTTGGGGACCAGTCATATCGTACTATTCCAATTTTTCTGAA
The DNA here is from genome assembly GCF_040938575.1 of Ambystoma mexicanum. NCBI lineage: Eukaryota > Metazoa > Chordata > Amphibia > Caudata > Ambystomatidae > Ambystoma > Ambystoma mexicanum. The sequence goes on from NC_090929.1 coordinate 537,501,212, forward strand.
AGCCTGCTCTATCTTGGCCCAGAAACGCTGCACCTTTACGCATCCCCAAAACAGGTGTATCATTCCTACCTCCCCCATGCTGCACTAAGGGCACTGAGGCCATGCCCGTCTTGAATCCCGCCACCCTATGTGGGGTCATGTAGGTGCGGTATAAGACATTTAGATGTATTAATCAGAATCTGACCTTCCTAGACATCTCTCGGGATACGCTAGTACTCTCTCCCACTCTTTTTCTGTGATGTCTATTTCCAGATCTACCTCCCATCTCACTTTTAATGAAGCACTCCGGGGATTGGGTTTGTCTGTCAACTGACCGTACAGTCTGGATACTGGCTTCCAGCCATCAATCAAGGCGTGCATTAGTGTCAGCAGGGGATTCGCTGTCGGCTCTTCTGGCCATTCTTCCCACTTTCCTTTGGCCATGTGCCTGGTCCTCTGGTACCCCAAGTACTGCCCTTTTGGCAACCCCCCCATTTCCATGCAGTGAATCAAACTCCCTGAAGATTCCCTCTCCGCTTAGGTCCCCCCATGTGTATATGCCCCATCTTTCCCAATATCTTACCGTCGCTAGATCGATTCTCACTTTGCTTACATCAGCAGCAATTGGGTTTTCAGGTGAATAAGGGTATTCAAGGTGGAGCAGTGCCGTGGTTCTATTCTGTACCTGTCTCCTCAGTGTTACAATCATGGGTGCACTCCCCAATATTTCTTTTAAACATGCAGGGGCCACTTGTGCTGTAGTAGCACTGACTCAATTGTGGCCTCATCTGGGAACCATCAAGCAACAAAGCTAAATTGTGCAGCCAAATAGTATTTTTCTAGGTCTGGGAGTTGTATGTCCCCTTCCCTGTAGGGTAGGGGCAGAGTGGCTAGAGACAGATTATGCCGGGCTGTACCCCATAGGAACTCCCGCAGTAGTACTTCTAGTGTGCGAAAGAAGGAGGCCTTGATGTAGTAATGTATGTTTTGGATGTAGTATAGAAATCTCGGAAGGATGATCATTTTAGCAATTGACGCTCTGCCCATCATTGATAGAGGGAGTTTGGACCAGAACTTCATTGATGTCCGTAATCGTTTCACCACTGCTGCAGTGTTGCTTTCGTGCATCAACTCTGGTGTGTGCCGTATGTTAATCCCTAAGTACCTGAACGAGACCATTTGCCATTGGATGCCCACATCTGGTAGCTCTCCAATACCCTTCTCCCTTACACCCGCCAGCGGGAATATGCAGGACGTTTGTCTGCTAAGGCAAATCCCTGAGATCCTTGCATAATTGTCCAGCATGTCCAGCATCACTGGTGCATTAAGGTGTGGGTCCCTCACATAGAGAAGGACGTTGTCCGCATATAGTGAGATTATGTGGTTCCTTCCACCCACCCGAATCCCTGTGTCAAAAAATTGTTTTCTGAAGTAGATTGCAATTGGCTCGAGCCCTAGTATGTACAGCATGGGTGAAAAAGGGCATCTCTGCCTGGTGCCTCTTTGAATGTCCCAGGCCGAGGACACAGTTCTCCCAGATTTCACCCTTGATACTGGTGTGGTGTACAGTACCTTTATCCATCTAACAAATCTTTCCCCAGACCCAAATTCCCTTAGCACTGCCAGTAGCCACTCCCAGTATTTTGAATGAACGCTTTGATAGCGTCCAGCGATAATATCGCAAAGTGCCCCCTCTCGTCCGCTGTTTGTGTCATTACATGTTGCATTCTGTACAGGTTTGCCGTTGTATTGTGACCCGGTACAAAGCCGTTCTGGTCGCCTTGGACCAATCCGCCCACCACCCTAGAGAGCCGTTTGGCCAGTATAGTAGTCAATATCTTGACATCATAATTTAGCATTGCCAGTGGACGATATGAGTCGCAGTCATCCATGGGCTTACACGGTTTAGGTATTGGAACCACCAGTGTCTCCCTCATACTTTTCCGCAGTGCCCCCACTTCTTATGCTTCCTTGAACACCTTGTGGAGCAATGGGGTCAGGGTCGACTCGTATGCTTTGTAGAACTCCAGGGGGAGCCCATCGCTTCCAGGGGCCTTGCTGGTGTTCAGGGATCTAATTCCCTCACTCACATCTTCAGCAAAGATCCTTCTCTCAACGCCTTGCATTGTGTTTTGCCTATTTTGGGCAGCCCTATCTCTTCCAGTGTGCCCTGTATGTCTTCCTGTGGCACTGAGGTGTCATGTGCATATAGGCGGGAGTAAAATGTTGCAAAGGTATCGTTAATCGCCTGTTATGTCCTGTGGGTAGTCATCCTTGAGTACCGTTGTTAAGTGTCTCGGGTGTTCCCTCCTACACAGCCATCACATTAGCCTGCCCGGTTAGTCGCCCTCCATATGGGCTTTGGTGGTGTTCGCTGTGTGGTCAAACTTGGAGAGCCTCCCCCAGGCATCCTGGCAGCTGCTCCTTGCCTCACCCAATTTTGTCCTCTTCCCTGGTCCCCTAGATGTTAGTCTCCATCTGCTTGATTTCCTCTTCCCATTTTTCCAGTTCTGCCCTTAGTGTTTTCCTGATGTCCCCTGCTCCAGCTATGACCTCTCCCTGCACCACCACCTTCAGTGCTTCCCATACTGTGCTCCAACGCTCCAACCCCCTTTAGCTTATCCCAGAGGTCCTCTCTGAAGGCTTGATCTGTCAGCGCTTCTGAGGGCATATGCCATAGTGGAATGGGGGCTCTAGGACCTAGCACCGTTCAGTTCATAATCATCGGTGAGTGATCAGAAATCGACCTGCCCAGATATTCCGCAGACTCTATCTGTGGTAGATGGTCCCTGCCCATGAATATATAGTCTATTCTGGTGTACAGGCCATGCGGTGGGGAGAAATAGGAGTAACCTCTGTCTGTGGGGTGTAACTCTCTCCAAACATCAACCAGGTCAAGATGGGCTAGTGCTGTGTTAAGTGCCAAGGGGCTGCTGCCGCCCGATTCAGCGGTGGGTCCGACCTATCTAGGTCCAAGACCCTCATGCAATTAAAGCCCCCCCCCCCAGATGAAGAAGCTCCTCTCTGCTGGGTTATTCTGGGGCATAGCGCATTGAAGTGCGCAGGGATACCATGGTTGTGAAAGTAGGAGTTGATTATGCATATTGCTGTTTGTTCAATAGAACCCCACAATATGAAATACCTGCCTCCTGAATCCACCTCCACCCCAAATAACTGGAAGGGTATCTCAGGGCTTATCCATGTGAACACGCCCTGTGCATACTTAGAGTATGCCGCTCCATACCCCTGCCCACCACAGCATTCCTTCAGCTTGGACATGGCTTCCTCGGTGAGGTGAGTCTCCTGTAGCAGGGCTATGGATACCTTATTCCTGCTCAGGAAGGATTTGACCCGGTTCCTGCGTAAGTAGTTACCCATTCCCCTTATGATCCACGTCAAAACGCTAATTTGAGTTACCATGGCCACTTGGTATAGTTTCCCCCAGCCCCATCCTATCCCTTTGTTGCGCCCCCCACATGATCCCAGCCCTGGTTCTTCCCCAACTCAATATACCCAGCCCAGCTCCACATCCCATTTGTGCATATGACCAGTTATTCACTACCATATCCTTGTATGAAGACCTTGTAACGAACAAAACCAAATAACTACGCCTAGCTGCTGCATTACTCCTGCATCGCTCAGGCATCCCTGCACCGTCCAGACCCATCCGGGCCATTGAGTACGACTATCGTTGTGCTAGCAACAGGCCTGCACTAATCGTTCCGTGGGTTCGGCCTTTCAGCCTAGGTCAAATGGCAAGCAGCTCGCCCTGTCCGATTTTGATTATGTTGCAATGGTACAATGGACATAAGGCCGTGTTTGGTTGACTCGCCACAGTCCTTGGTGGGCGGCTTCCTTCCCGATGCCCGCCCCCTCCGCCATTCTGGCATTGTTCATGTCACTGCCTTTTCCCCTCCCGACAGGTTGTTGTGCTCCAGCCACATGTTGGCTGCTGCTGGGGTTTCTAGGAATACGGCCTGTCCCTTATAGATCACTTTCAGTCTGGATGGGTACATTAGCATGTATTTTAAGTTCAGCTGTCTCAGCCTGGCCTTGATCGGGACAAAGGAGTTTCTTGCATGTTGTACTGTGGGTGTGTAGTCCGTGTATATAGCTATTCTGGAATTGTCTCTCTTTATCTCCCCTCCTACCCTTGAGTATTTAAGTATGATCTCTATCTTGGAAAATCAGGATCTTTGCGATCATCGGCTGTGGGTGTGATCCCGGTGGTGGTTTCTTTTGTAGGGATCTGTGGGCCCTCTCCGCCGTGAAACCCTGTGAGAGTCGGCTGGCGTCTATCTCCTGCTGTAGCAAAGTTTCCACAAATCCGGTTGGGTTCGGGCCTTCCATTCCCTCAGGAATTCCCAGCAGGTGAACATTATTGCATCGGGCCAGCCCTTCAGAATCTTCAGATCTTGCCTCAAGCATTGCAACCCTTTTTTCTAACTCTTGCACTCTTGCTTTCAGGTCAACCATGGTCTCTGATGTTTCCTGGAGCCCGGCTTCTGTTGTGGTTACCCTCTCTGCCAGGTTACATGCATCTTGCCGCATCAGTTGCATGTCCGTCTTGACTTCTTCAATTTTAGTGTCAATGAACGACCTAGCGCAGCTATAGCCTCCAGCACCTGTCCATCCCTGTTTCCTCCTCCTGGCCCTTTTGTTCGCTGCATGTAGCTGTGCCATCCTGCCCTGGGACTCGAGACTTGGCCACGGCAAAGGAATCCATGATCATCGTTTTTACTTTTCCTTTATTAGGGGACATAGCCACTGGATTAGTGCATAAGTTGGTTTCTGGTTCTGCACTTTGTTCCTTCAACCTTCACTTGGTGCCACCCCTCAGAGTGCTGAAGGTATGTGTCGGAATGAGCTGTCCAGGGGACAGTGTCTGAGCTGGTTGTGGTAGCTAGGATTCCAAGCGTCCATGCAGTGTCCGGTTAGCAGGTAATAGTTCTGTTTCAGGAATGTTTTGGGTATCCCAGCAAGTTCAGACGGGTCTGTCTGACCCCCGTGTGGTGCTCCGCTCTGAGTGCGATTGAAGCCCATCCTCCAGGCTATGCGGTCCCCGCTGCTCTGCCACTGCTTACTCCCTGTCCGTTTTAGATCATGGGGTACGTATGGTAGCTACTGTACACTGCCGCCTCCCAGCAGCCTATTTGTGATTCTGGGTCAAGTTCTGCCTCAGGGCTTGTCTTTGGGATGGTGCTGCTGTCCCACCTACATTGTCCTTAGGTTTCCCGGTGCTACTTATCCAGTAGCAACGTGGTCCAGCATACTCACAGCAGGGATTCGCTCGTTGCCGCTAGCACCAGTAGTGATTGTTCATTGCGTTGCCCATCCGAGTGCCCGCAGACCACCGGGACTGCGACACACAGGGCAGGGGGAGGCGCAGTGACCCGCTCTTCGCAGCTTTATTGATATGCACAGGCGTTAGCTGGTCCTGCTCCAGCCCTTATGGGCAGGACCGGGTCTCAATAAGCAATCAGATGTGTGCACAGAGTCAGGGGCCTGCGTTGCATGAAAGTGTCCTGTTGCTGGCCTATGCAGTGATCCAGGTACTGTGTATGTTAATAGTAATGGCCCTCTAAGCCACGGGAATGAGGTATGTTCTCCCAACCGTGTCAGGGCAGTTCTCCGCCCAGCTATGTGTGAACTCCCAAGTGCTGTAACATGGGCTGTGCACTAGTGGCCCCTTAATCCGGTCCCGTCAGATGGGGGCAATTTGGGTCGCTCACCGTACGGAGCGGAGCCTGTGAGCGTGGACTTCCCCCAGTTCAGTATGGGTAAAGTGGTGCACCCTTGCCTGCTGACAGCGCTGTGCCGTGACGTGGCTCACCTCGCCAATGACTGCCGTCACCTGCCTTCAGGGGGGGATCCAGTCCACCTGCCTCTAGTCCGATGTTGTTCCTTGTGGGTAGCGCAGCACACCCTGCCTAACGCCGCAGCCCACGAAGCGCGTCTCGGCAGGTACAATTGGTCATCTGCGGGGTAGCGCAGCAATCCCTGCCCTCCCCCAACAGCCGGTTCAATGCCGCCTCATTTTATGACCCCCTTCCGCCTTTCTTTCTTAGTGTCCCTTCGTCTCCCAGTCCTCTTTAGGCGCAAGGTCTCACGGTCAGCACTGCCATGATGCGTAGTGGAAACATCCATCCTTCACTTATCCATACAAATATATATATATAGGCGCTTGCCGCAATCTATTCACTATGAAGCTTGAGGTTAGCTTCACAATTGCTTTGCTTTGCTTGCTTGCGTTTCTTTTGCATCTGTACACATGCAATGTCTTCATCAGTTCAGTGGCATAAGTCTCTTCACCTTAATCCCAAGATGGCACTTATCCTTAGTACTTTCTTATTGCCTTATAGAATATCTGTGTTCTCTGGGCTCAGCATCTCTCTCTTAGGTACGTTATTTCAGCTTCACATGATGTCACCATTCTCCTGTGCCGTTCATTTGCTCTGCTTCTTCAGGAATCTCATTTACACTACCATCATATTTCCTTGTGTGCAAGTATGGTTTCCTCAATGGGAATCTTGCCTCTAGGAGTCTCCTAGGTATTGATATTATCAAAGGTACTGCACGGTTTTCATACTCTGCCCTTTGCTGATTCAAATGCTCCGTGTATGTCACATACTCTGGCTTCGAACGTATAGGTAATATGGGCGGGACAGATGATGTGGGAGTACTTGGCTCCTCCTCTACACAGTATATTGAGGTTAAGTTCCTCTATGTTGAGGTCCTTCGGGATATCTCTTTTCGAGTGGGTGGTTCCAACTGCATCTTGTTCCAAGTTGACTAGAAGATGCGTGAGATCTAGAATTTGCAAATCAATTTTGCTGATTGTAGGTTTAATCTTTCTTGGAGGATGCCCGTCAACCTTCTTGGTGAATCAATTCTTGAGTTTTAATTTCGTAGTTTATTTGAAAGATCTATATGTGCTTTTACGAGATCCGTTGTGGCTGTTGGGGCAAAGGATAGTCCTTTGTTGAGCATGCTGGTCTTGGTGGAATTGGGAGGATAACTGGATAAGTTAAGTACAAAGTTTAGCATCGAGGGTCCCTTTGTTGCAGTTGTGTTTGCAATCTCGTAATTCTTATAGCGTTTTTGTATTCTGTGGTTGTGTTTCTGACATACGCCTCTCGTGCCTCTCTTGTTGTTTCTCTTCTTGGTGGTACATTCTCCTAAAGGTCCGGAAAACTTACTCTTTTGGACGTGTTTGTAGTTTTCATGCCTTTTTTGTAGCTTTTTATTTGGTCTAAAAAATTCCAACATTTTGTCTCTGCTAGTGTAGGTACTAGCTGAGGCTTCACCAGTTGGTTTCTCAGAGGAAGTTGTTTCTATTGGTGCTTTTTCTGTATTGCTGTCAATCTCTGAGCTTGCCGGTGAGCTGTTAAGTGTGCTCTCACTTGAAGAATTCCCGTAATGGTCAACGAATTTAGGTTGAAATGTAAATACATGGTCATCTCTGTAGTCTCGTTCGTCTCTCCCATATTTCCTGCATTTCCTTAACTTCACTTCATCTTGCTGATTCTTCAAAATTTCATACATTGTCTTATCATTTTTGTCTTTAGTACTAGCTGGCGCATTGCTTGCTTCAATCTTTAGTTTGCGATTGTCAATTTCCGTTACTAGTATCTTATGTTCCCTGTCAGCGTGTTCTATGAAAATTGTAACTTACTTTGGAGCCGTTGGTCCGCATCCTCCGTGTTGTTAAAGTCTGGGAAATGACTATTCTGAGTCCTTGAGGTATTTGATCTTGTTCGAAGTAGGTTTGGAGAGTAAATCTCTCCCAGAATGTATTTATCTCCTTAGAGCAACATTGCTCTAATTTAATGAATTTTTGTCGAAGATTATCTGTTATGTTGGGTCTTGGAGGTATAGTGTGCTCAGATGAACCTCTAGGGGTAAAGAGGCTTTTGACGCCATCCTTCTTCGATATCTGGTAGTCTGACAAATTACGGCTTTGTAGATCTGGAGAAGCTGTGATCCTGTTCCAAAGTTTAGACTAAGGAAGGAGGGAGCTTGTCGGAAAAGAGGATCACTGTGCTGATCTGATTACGTAATTCATGTGTGCATAGCGCTTCCTGCAGCCGTTCCAGGGTTCCAGTGGGACAAAGCTCCTGGAGTCCTGTGGGGTTAGACGGACTAGTATTTGGTGTTGTATCCCTGGTGGTATTGGCGCTGGATCAGAATATTGACACTTGTTATGGTGGTAAGGTAATTTGTGTGGTCAGGGCTGCTCGTGGATATAGAAAAGGAGATGTCCCTAGTGGGTAATGCCCGTTGTGTGCTTAATAAAGGACCTTATTCAGCCTTATACTTCTTCGGTAATAACCGCTCCTTTATTACTTACACAGTAAATCCAGGTGCTATGACCCCCCTCTCCCCCAGCTAACGTCTACTCTGTTATTTTTCTCGCCCTTGGTGCAACCTTCTTTGCTTTTCAATCATACCTTCTGGGATGTTATTATTTACTGCATTTATGTGTGTACATGAATTTGTGTATATATGTCACCTCACAACCACAATACACCACCTCTTGTCAACTACATGTGTGACTATTAAAACTGAAATGTATAAACTTTGAAATATACAAACATTAAGGATTGTCGGAAGCGGCCAGTTGAGAGACGTAAGACGAGTGTGTGTTTCTCTCTGGTATGGCTTGATGGTCTGTTAAGTCCTTTCCTCTTGCCTGTTTCCGGGTTGCTTCCGCGTGAGAGAGCTCTCAGTGAGCTGCAGGCTGTGGAACACAGTGTATGGGCGATGTGCTGCTGCTGCCGGAGCATAACGGTTTGCCGCGGCCGCTGAGTGAGGCGAGCAGCGGAGCGATTCCTCCGTCGCCCCTAAAGTTCTATGACCTGGGTGAACGCCTTAGGTTTTATTCTTTCTCACCAAGACACCATGACACGCTGACTAACTTGTGCGGTGTCTGTGGCTTAGCCTGGCTCGCTATTGATATTGATCTGAGCGGGCGCAGCTGTGAGAGTTTCTATATGAGGGGGTGCTTATGGGTACCTGTTAGAGATAGAGTGGTGTAATTATCAGGGCACATTACTGGTCTGCGCGCTGAATAAGTGTGCTAAGGCAGTTGCCAGTGCAAGTAAAACACGGCAGCCCTGCGGGTTGGGCAACCGCCCGGAAGTGTCCTGATTGATAAAGAGGCCAGTAAATAGACCTATTTCAGAGCGGTAGGATGCCTACATTAGACTGTGGGAATACTTGTTATTCCTTTGATCCTGAAAATCGTCTGTGGGGCACACTCCCGTCTGGAAGGCTGGTTCCAAAAGGTGGATTGCAGCATTAAGTAAAACTATAGATCTTGTTCATAGCAAGAAGTGGAAAGTGGTGGGCAAAAGAACAAAATGTTTCCAAAGAGAACAGGTGCACAGAATAATTATAATCTGCGCAAGGGTTGTGTTAAAATATTTACAGATAAACCAGCAAAAGCAGGAGTGAAAAACTAAGGAAAACAGCATATAGCCCACTAGTAAAGGGACTATACCCACCTTCTTTTCACCAAACTCGTCAGTGGAGCTGATCCCAAATATTCCTGAGAAGGAGGCAGAGAACAATTTGAGTACAAATAATGTGCAAGATAGTTCAGTGGAACTGATGATTGATAATAACTCCTTGTTAGAGTTATGCCTATCAGTTCAAAGGTCTATGGCCCCTGCTCCACTCATTTCTACTACAGAGAAAGAAAAAGGTGTGCCTGTGAAAGAAGCTCCACAACCGACTACATCTCCGGAGAGATTATCAATGTCGCCTAACTTAATAATACATTCTGACATCTCTGAACCAGAGTCTAACATGAGTTCTTTATCCGGCACAAACACCTTGGCTGAAATGGAATCCTCAATGGCTTCCTTGCAGTTTGCATTAAAAATATCATTAAAAATGTGTGGCCGTATCTTAGAAAACACAATTAACCTGGCCACCCTGAACACTGGGGATCAAGTTGCCACTGAGGACACTGAGCATAACTTATCGGTGGCGATGCAGTTGAGGAAAGAAGCTGCTCCGCCTACGAGGCTGACTTGAATGTGTCAAATAACTCTCAGGTATATTTCTCCCGGAAACAACAGAGATTAGCTAGGAGAGCAATAACGAAGAAGAGACCATCTAACGCGGCTCTGAACCTTTCAGTGTCCACTCCAGAGATAAAAAACACGAAAAAAGCCAGGAAAAAGGCTGCCAGGTCTAGGAAGAGAAACTCAGAAAGAGTAGGTTGCCTTACAAGCTGGCTAAATCTGATAAAGACAAAGCTCTGCCAGAGGTGGAGGAAGTGCCACTAGCACTGACAATACTGGTAACTGAGCAACTGGTAGGAAATATTTCATCCACGCCGAATACCGCAAGACAAATCTCTTACCTTGAGACAGCACAGACGTCAGTACACAAGAATGAGGTGCAACTGTCAGAAATAAGTACTAATCGCATGTGTCTGATTAAGAATCTTTATCAAAATCACAATCAGGATTGGTTGTCACATACAGAATTTCTGACTAGATTGCACTCAATTCCACAATTAAGAGTTCTGACATCTGATGATTTTGAGTACATTGAGCCATTGAAAGTCCAAAACACAAATGTCTCAGCAGTCCACTGTAAATTCCTGGCTACCGCTAATTTGTTGTGCACATATAAACTCAACCTTTTGGAGGCGGATGTGGAAATTGATGCAGATCTGGGAAAATCAGATCTGGATTGACCCAAGCAATTGTTAGAGGAACCAAAGAATAAGATCAATATTGCACAACTCCCTGCCAGCAACGTGGTACAAGCGTCAGACGAACAGAATATCTTAAAATGGCTGGCGGAATCTCTCCTAATTGTTTTAAATAAAGACTGAGGGAGCCTGATCCTGTCCTGGAACGGCAGGGGATTCAGCCACTTAATTAATCAGAAAGGATCATTGTCCTACATAAGCAAGTTTACGTGTATATGCTTGCGGGAGGTCTGGCAGACCACCCCTGTTGTATTTGATGGATATACAGTGTACCAAACCCTTGCCAAAAAAGGTGAACGGGGAAGACCTTTTGGGGGCCTAATTGTAGGCATACAACATAATGTCAAGTCAAGCCGAATCGCAACTAAATTAGACGTATTTGTGATTGCGATAGATTTAGTGCTGTACACTGAGAAGAAGCCGGAGAATATTCTGCTGATAAATCTTTATAATCCACCGGGAGAAATTCAAACTGAAGCTATTCAAGAAACCTTGCATGATATTATGATCAAGTGGACTTTGAGGCAGGGAAATAGATCTGTAATTATAATGGGGGATTTCAATTGCCACATGTCTGGGGGGAAGGGCAATACTAGTAATCCATACTTAAGACCTAAGATGTCTCACAAGAAAGTGGACTCAGAAGGTCAGTATTGGATGAGTTTTTTCAAGCACTGGGAGATGGAAATTATTAATGGTAGAACCAGTAGCGATTGCCCTGGATGCTTCACTTGGGAAGGTGGCGCTGCCAAGAGTACATTGGACTACATTTTTGTGACAGAGTCTATCGCCTGCCGGGTGAAGGACATGAAGGTCAGAAAAAACATATGGAGTGATCATGCCTCGCTCGAGCTAACCATAAATGCGGATGTAGTAAATCATCTAATACAATCTATGGGGGATTTAAGGGCTAATCATGCTAGTACCTGTATTTTATGGTCTGAGAAGAATATAGCTAAAATGGTAGCTTCCTAGTCAGCAGACTCTTATGGGGATACCAACGTATTCCAATGTATGTCGATAGAGGGGATTGAACATTTGATATCTACTTTTGTGACATTGCATGCTTCAGTTGGAACTGGAGGAGCAGTAATTGATCCCTCTAAAAGAAAGCCTCATAAGCGTGAAGTGAGAGATGCTAAAAGGTGTCTAAGAGCGGACATTAGGAGGGCAAAGAAAACCTCTTTGTCGACTAAAGGTTTTGCTTCTATATGTAAAATACTTAAGGGAAAGTACAGGTCTTGGTTAAGACAAAAAAAAATATAAAAAGAAACTAAACCAAAGGCAAGAGACATAAAAGCTACTGTGCACGAAGAACACATGCAATATCGGGGCTTTATTAGGCCAAGTGAGAGGAAATAAGACCAACTCTATTCTGAACCCTATTGGGGTCGATAGATGGGAACGTTTTCTGAGGGAGCGCAATATGTTGTGCAATGGTAAGGATAAGGATGTTGTCCCAATATTTCCCCCTGGACCTCCATTTAGAGCAACGGTCATTTCACTCATAGAGAAGATAAATACGCTGAAATCATCCAGGGCACCTGGCCCTAATGGGCTGGCCAACGTCAAACTGAAATGCAATCCTAGGTTCTGGGCTGAAGTATTGAAGATACTTTTCGACAAAGTTATGTCTGAAGGAAGAATACCCCCCTCCTGGCAAACTGCCACTCTTATCCCGGTACATAAGAAAGGTGATAAGAGCAATCCCAGTAATTATAGATTGCTCTCGATGCTCGATTGCATCGCTAAACTCTGCAGATTTTATCCTAGACAAATTGCAAGAATGGTCAGAGAAGCAACAGATATTCAACTGTTTCCAAAGTGGCTTTCGAAGGGGCTATTCAATAGTACATAACCTGATTATTCTGGACACCTTGCGTACAGTTGCTAGGAAAAAGGGGAATCCGCCTTTGTATGCGCTATATGTAGACTTTACAGCGGCCTTCGATTTGGTTCATAGAGAGATTCTGTGGACTAAATTAGAAGCACTTGGTTGCCCTGAAAGCGTGCTATACTACCTAAGGCTCCTCCATCAGAACAACACAGTGTCTCTTAGGTTGGACGGCCAAGGCAATATGACCGCAACAATTGCACAAAACAGAGGAGTCAAGCAGGGTTGTGTGATGGCTCAGACTCTCTATAATCTGTTTACTTATGATCTACCTGCGGCTATTGGTAAGATAAATAACTGTCCCCCAAAAATCGGTGATAAACACTGTTCTGTCCTGGCATACGCGGACGACTTAGTGATATTAGACCATACACTTATTGGCCTGTGGAGATCTGCAGAAGTCCTATGGCGTTACGCAGATAGCAACAGATTGACAATAAATCTACAGAAAACCAAATTGATGTTATTTATTAATAAAAAGGACGCACATACCAGCTTAAAAGTACAGAATTTGGAGATCTTATATACCCCTAATTATAGATATCTGGGAATTGATATTGAAACAAAGGGGGACTATCGCCAGTGTAAACAGAATAGAAAGATTAGGGTTGCCCAAATCACTTCTTTAGTATACCGATTTGCTATGACTCACAGCGGCTTTACCATATGGGCTGCATGCCTGCTATATCAACAGATTTTAGTACCAATGATGATCTATGGTCTTGAAGCCCTTCAAAATATGGACCTGAAGTGGTTGCAGGTGGTGGAAAGTAAATATTGGAGGAAAAGCCTTGGCCTCCCAACCTGCATACCGATGGCCATCATTAGGCTAGAACTAGGATTGACCTCATTAAAATCTCTGGTACTACTATATCTGTTGATGTTAAGTAAATCAGGCAACCCATTAGTTGAAACCTTGAGGCTTGAATCTGCTAATCAGTCTGGGAATCTCCTCCTAAAAGTCAAGGTTGATTCAAACCTAAAAGAAATTGCCTGGAACACTAGTGCTGAGGGGTTTACCCAAAGAGCTAGTATCGCTCTTTCTAAAAAAGCGGACCTTTGGAACTGGATTCTAAATTATGCACAGTATATATACTTATAAAAAAACACAGTTTTACCTTAATCTGTGCCCTGCAGTAAGAGTAAGCGTTTTATCTTGTTACTTAGGGTGCACCATTTGCCAGTGTTGGCTTGCACAGGAGTAATAAATCAGATACCGGGTGCAGAATGTTACTGCCGACTTTGTAATAACAAGTCAATTGCAGAAACAGGGAAACATGTGCTGACAAATTGCCCTAAATTAGCCATGATTTACCAGACCAAATATGGGAGATACAGCCACTGATTTGACTGTATAGCAGAATCTCTCTTATGGTGGAGTAGCATTAACACATGGAACATTAGGCTCTTGATCGCTATGTACAATGTTTGGCGTTTGGCTAGTGATAGAGAGCCGATTGGGAATTTCCATCTGAAACAACACTGTTACTTATAGAGATGTTAATTATCCTTGTCTTCCCTATGTATTTACTTTCTTTACTGAAACCCCTGGTTTATTGATTGGTAGAAGGATTACGCGATTGATACAATTTGTTATACATTCCTCCTGAATCATGGACATTTGTTAGGTAATAATGGTATTGGTTGGATGTAAATGTATCCTGTTAGGTTAGCTTACGTTAGTTATCTTAACTATAGATGGTAGATATTACGTCTTATATTTTGTATTTCTGTATTTCTGTATTGAGAAACTGAGTGATAAGTATGTTGCATCTTTTTCTATGTTATCATATATGTTTTACTATGTAAAGTTGTATTTAAGTATACACATTCATATTTTATGTCTAAAGTTTATTTATAAACTACATCACATTAAAAGTTAAATAAATAAACATTAATGTCTACCATGTTCACAATTATCCAATTACAACACACAGCAAATCTCTGTATCACCACTACGCACCTACGCACTCACACCTTGGCACAGCCTTGACAAAGACCCATTGGTCGAAACACATGTTTGTTTTTTTTCATGCAAATGGCAAAATCCTTGCTTTCAAAATCTTGGCAAACGTTTGCCGATTAAAAAACCATGATTACAAGCACTAAATTGTTTCCAGATGTGATTTATTTATCAAACATGGAGGCACCACCATAAAAAGTGTCAATATTCGGATTCAGCGCCAATACCACCAGGGATCCAACACCAAATACTATTCTGAGATAAGATTACTGACTATCCGTTTCCATGATCATGTAGGGTCAATGAGAGAGAGCTTGGAGCTGGAGAAACCTAAGAATAGAGGGCTAATGACCATTATGTATTCTGGCACTCGGAAGTACTTAGTGTGGGCTGAGTTACCAGCGGATCTAGTCATCATAACAAGGGTAAGGTTTGTGTTTTATTACGGATGGTGTTGGCAGCATGGTCCAGGGAGATTGGCAATCGGTCTTGTCTTTTGTGGGATGCACCATATGAGGATCTCACCCATCTGATATTTTTCTGTCCGGCTTATGAGAGGGCGATTGGTTCTCTGTTATGCCCTTTTCTGTGCTAATTGGGTTTTGTGCAACATAGTCCTGCCTTGACTATGGGTCGATTACCCACATGTTGGGTGGACCATCCTATCTCTTATATTGTGATGTATTTTATTCTTGTATTGTTTTTATAGAACTTTTTATTGTAAATAAACATTATGATGATGATGATATAAGTAAGCTTTTACCAACTAATAAGAAACTTACATCAGCATTCCTTTTGTCTGCCTCGCCTTTTGTGCTCCAGTTACTCTAACCTGCGTTTTTCCCTTTGGGGTATATTGGGATCCTGTCCTACCCTTCTGATTTCCATACACTCATGACTGTCACATTGAGGTACACCGGGGTGGTCTAGAACCCAGGAGAGCGGGGTCTAGAGACAGGTATACATGTGGTTGACCTTCTAAGACCCAATACATTCGCAAGACGACCGCCAGTAGGGCATGCCATGAACTATAGTTCCGATCTTGCTCTTTAAGAATGGTTTTCTCAATGGCTTTCCAAGGGCACTGTTTTTTACGTTTACTTTACTGTTTAATGTGAATATTGTCTCACACTTTCCTTTGTACAATGGCTGCCTAAGACCTGTAGTTGGGGCCTGACACATATACTCGGGGACCCTACTGCATTGTGTACAGGGTATCCGCTGTAGACTGCAGAATTACCCCTTCAGAAGGTGAACAAAATCAGAGAACCACGTTAGGCTCTTGCATGATGGTGCAATTAATATCAGCACACAAGGTTGAAGACAATCCCTGAAGAGCACTTCCTTGATCAAGGGACTCAGCAGCAGGAAGCCCTGTGGAGGAAACCAGTTTGCAAAGGACTGTCCATTGGTATTCTGGTTGGTTCAGAAATGGCATATTTGGGTTCTGTGATGAAGTTCTCTGCCTGGCTCTAAAAGTCAGGATGAGTTCATCATGGGAGCTAGGTGCTGCCGATCGAGGAATCTGCGATAGTGTGGGCAGGATCACCTGGTCTGGCTCACCCTGCCCTAGTAGAATGGCACGGACCTGTCCACAGGTACCACCTATGGGAACTGTCCCTTCAACGGACTGGAAAACATGTAACTCATGTATTGAGTCCTTGAAAACTTCAGAGCCACCGTCATGGAGCCTTCACAGGGAGGGTGAAGACAGACAGTGGCTTGCCCAGCTAGAGTTTGCGAGATCAGTGTGCTAGGAAACATACACTTTAGCATATGGTCAAGTGAACCATAAAGACTCACAAAGCTGACAGCGCACATGCATGAACAACATTTCCAATATGGCACTGGGCCTAGATACCATGTCACGGCACAAACCAGAGAAGGGAGGGAGCGAAGCACACAAAAAGATCACTGGACCACCTAAGAATTCAAACAGGCTAAACATAGTCACTGAACAACTATCCCACATACCTGTGAATCATTGCAGAGGTGTGAAGGAAACAAGGAAGGTCTCTGTAAAAGGGAGAGGACTTGGTAGAAGGGTGTGGGCATCCAAGGAGAGGGGAGGTGCAGGGACAGAGTATTGCAAAACCACAAAAGGCTGAAAAGAGTAGGCTGGTGGGGAGAAAGATAAAAGAGATGAGAAGGGTAATTTTGGTGACAGAGAGAAAGTGGAGGTGGGAAACATTAGAGGAAGGTTGAGGAGGAGACAAAGGGGGAGAAAAGGAAAAATATCTGGTGGTTAAGCAACAGCCGGTGGAAATGGAAAGATAGTGGGAGGAGGTGGTGGGACAGCAGGATAAGAATAGGAAGAAGCAGAGAGCTATCAAAAGGAGGTGATGCAACAACAGGAGGAGGTGGTAAAATAGCAGGATGAGGGAAACATTACGAGGAAGTGTTGAGACAGTAAGACTAGGAGCAGAGAAATCAAGAGGGGGCAGTGAGCCAGCAGGAGGTTCAGAAAAAGATCTGGGGGATGTGGTGAAAAAGGAGAAAACACAACATCAAGAAATAGGGGTGAGACAACCAGAGTCATAGGAGATTCACCAGAAGAAGGTGGGAAGCATCAGGAGGAGAGGGTAGGCATCACGAGGGAAGCAGGAACAGGAGGTGGTGGAGGTTCTACTGAAACAGATGGGAAGAGGGCTAGCCTATGAAGGGTAAGACAGAGAGAAAGGTACCCCAGCTATGCTATACATTTGGTGCAGTGTGGTGGACGGGAGGTGGTGCCATGAGTTCAGAGTGAGGCTACTTATAGCAGAAGAGAAAGTAGGGGAATTAAAGGAGGAGCCCCAAGGAACAAGAGTGTTGCAAAGGTGCAAGTAAAGTACCTCGGAGAAGCAGGGAGTCAGTAAGAGAACCCCTATACTAAGACTACAAGAACATCATTCTACCGCAAATAATGAGGCAAAGCTCAGTTGGAATTGTTAGGGTTTATGATTGGTGGCCCCATCATCCTTCCAGTGACAACCTAGATCTGGACAGCAGTCCCATGCAACCCATAGACCAGGATCTTGTTGAGAAGGTAATGGAGTGGCGTCAAAGACCATTGGAGATGCGGAAGTAGTGCAGGGGACACTTAAAACTCATCAGATTCTGCGTGAATGTAAACCTCTCAAGGATTGTTGGGAACGGGCCAGGACTTTGAGACGAGACTAATGGAACCTCAAATCTTTCAATTAGAGTGTTTTCAGTGGATCTTCAGAGGAACTTCTCTTTTCTATTAGTTTGATTGAGACAATATCCAGTTCTTGGTTACTTGTGTTTTTTGGACTGTCAAAGGAAAGAACAGGAAAGGTCCGACCAACACCTCGCTTCTCATTCCCTGGGCATAGGTAGCCGGTTTCATTAAACTATATTTGATGACACCATTGATAGCTCTCTGCTTCTTCCTATTCTTATCCATGGGGAGCTCTGTAAAACTGTTTTTGTTAAAGGGCAGAAGGAGGGGAGGGACGAGAAGTGATGGGAAGACAGGGGAAAGGTTAGGGGTCAGTTGCCTCTGATGTATATACACCCAGTGTTGTGTGTACGGTGTGCAGTCTTTATAACAAACATTTTATGAAGAATGTACGTATAACGAACATTTTATAACATAAAACATAACGAAGATGTATGTGGGGGTGGAGTAAAGGGTCGCATCTTGTGGGCCCACTCTGCTTTCAAATATAAAACATTGTTGTGATGACTTTGAAGAGCAAGGGGTGTAGGAATTGCAGGGCTTTTATCACAGTTGTCAACTCCAGGATACTGTATATGGGAAGGACTTCAATGGCTGTGAACCCAAAAGTAAGATAGATGTGCTACACAGCCCTCTAAGAAGAATCCTTCACTAGCATTCTGCAAGAGACATTGGTGACATCTTCTTCATCTTTCTTTGGTTGGATTTCTCCATTAACAAAAGACAGCATTAAACATCACATTACATATTACATAAAATCCAAACAAATAAGACTCCTCCAATAATAATGACACCTAAAACCACTAAGTGTCATTTTAACATAATATTCCTACAGAACAAACCCACAATTAAATAGCATCTTCAACATATTCCATCAGGCTATATATAAAAACCTGATCATCACAATTAATTACGTAAAACCCAGCTTCGGTGCATGTCCTTATTTTGTTTAACCTTATATATGGTCTTTCCCAATGCTTACATAAAGCTAAGAAGCAATGACAAATTAACTGGAAATGGACCAAATCTTTGTTGCTTCCCGCTTTACAACCACACTACTCTCTTCACCCTGCCGACCTTCCCTTTTTTTTATTTAGGAGATTGAACTTAGATGAACCAATAACAACAGTCTCCTATTTTCTGGGGATTTGATCCCACACATTTGTGCTCCTAGCCATTGGTGATGTCAGCTGACCAAGGGTGATAAAAATGAATGTTTTGACCTGTCATCCCAGATCCATATCAGTGTGCATCTGTTGCCCATGGGCTCTTGCAAGGTGTGCATGCGGAGCCTCCTGTTAGGGAAAGGGATATGCAATATGAAAATGTTCAGTGGAGAGGCATGTAATCCATCAATGTGTCTATCTGATGAGTCAGTCATTGAGGTAGAAATACTAATAATGTCCTGACCTCCTAAGAAATGCTGCTACTGGGGCTAGATGGTTGGTGAATGCCCACAAGGCAGACTTAAGGCTAAAGGAGAGCATCTCAACTGCTAGTAGTGATTGCTGACATGAAACAAAGAAAGGTCTTGTTTCTTTATGTATATTGGGATTTCAAAATATGCATCCTCAAGGTAGATGGACACAAGCAAATGCTCCCAGGTGCATGAGGATTATACCCCGTGACATGGTCATTTTGAAGGTCTGTTCATGAAGGACCTTGTTGAGATAATGATGGCCTATGACATTTTCTGTTATTTATTCTGAAATATGAGGAATTATGTCAAGTACAGGTCTGGTGTGATCACCTCTTGGTAACAAAGTGGTGCACATCTTCTCGCAGTGACTACAACTAATGTTTTCGGTTAGAGATTGCAGGATAACTGTGGTTTTCTTGGTGAACTCTAGTTTTTGTCCATTCAGAATGAGCAACAGCACCCCTTGGTCTGATCTTTCTGCCCGATACTGGGAAAGGGGCTATGCAGCTTCTCTCACAACGAGGAATGAAATGTCATGGGAGTCAGAGCAGACAAGCCAGGCCTGTTTTGTGGACTGACTCTAGCACTGGGGTGAAGACCAATATTTGGCAGTGGAGAAAAACCTTTCCCTTTTTCTATACCCCTTCTAGGATATCTCAAATCCTTGCATGGTTAGGGACTCTATATCAGCCGAGATGTTTTCAGGGCATCATCAATCTTTGGCAAAAGTAGTGCTCACCACTGAATGACATATCTAGTATAGTCACCTGAATCCCCAGATGCACGGTAGTACTCTTGAGCCGGCCTTGGCACCACAGATGCATGGTAGTACACATGAGCCAGCCTTGACACCAGAAGACCACTCATTGGCCCTGTGCCAAAAACCGAGATCAGCCATGCGCACCACTATATTGGATGTGGCCTCTGCCTCCTCAAGGGTCTCTTTCTGTTTGCCTTATGTCAAGTGCTTCATATTTAAGCAAGGCGGTTTCACATCTCTTTGGACTAGCATGATAGAATAGCGCCCCTGTAAGTAGAGCATTTGTACTGAAGGTATCCACCTTCCAGTACTCATGATCTGGTGGAATGGAACATTGTGCAGGCACATTTCGAGACACTCTCCTTGCTGCTGCTGAGATGAACGATTCTGTGTTCAGCTGATCCATGATCTACTTTGGTAACCTTATCTGGCACCTTGAACCTCTTCTCCACTGTACTTTTAAGGGAGCGGACCAAAAAGGGATTGCCCACTTCGCCCATATGTCATACAATGCTGGAATTTTGTCAGTGGGTGTGTCCATTCAATCAAATCAAAGTCCTTATCAACTGGCACATTCAAGTCAAAAGTACAGCTGCTTAGTGCGACAAAGTCACAGTGCCAATATCTCATCCAGTCCCTGGTCCGCTTGAGAGTAGGATTGACACTACCAGCCCTGAACTATTCCCAAACGCCCTGAGAAAGCAACTAGTTAACAAGGTTCCAAAGAATCAGAGTATTCAGGACTGCATTTCCCAAGATGCTTCGGGTTTAGAGATCCAAAACCCAGAGCGGCAAAATGCACTACGGGGAAACACTAGCACATTCAGAGAGACCCCTAGTCATCATATGAGGATCATCGATGGGAAAACGCTAATTTACGCCAACCGCCAGCCCCAGCACTAGCGCTCATGAAGGATAACTGTTTTCTCCCTCCATCCCTTGCAACTGCAGCATTTAAAGAGAATACTTCCTTCCTCCTCCCAACAAGAAAATATGATTTTTTCACAGGTGGGCACTTACTAGCGCTTTTCCTGTCCATGTGATGGCCGTGTTAACATTAGAAATCCACAAAACGAACTTCAGTGCAGGGAGACATCCGGGATGCAAGGTAGGCATAGAGCAGAAGATAAACAACAGCTCCTGTACTTGAAAGCAAACTGAAAGAAACCCAAGATGGGGGAATGCCTTTCTTGGAATAGGAAGTAACAAATCCTCAGATGTGGTCCCTTCACCCATAACGGGAGACCCTTCCCATAGGGCCAGGGCAGAGTGGAAATGACCCAATAGCCCCCCTGGGGGTGGTGTACCACGGGGAGGATCACATGGGGAGGGAGAGCCCCTAAGGGACGATGGTCGGCCATCACTGGAGAATGCGGTATGGTCTAGATACACCCCAATCCCCCTCATTCTCTTTCGCTATCCAAGGACTATTAGCTCCCCAAACCCACATATGCCTTTGCCTGCGGGACATGACAATAGATGAGGGAGAGTGTAACTAGCATAGGTAGTCCGCATGCCTCATGACTGTGACAAAGAAGTGGTGCTGAGCCAGGCAGATCAGTGCTCACATCCACACACAGCAGGCTAGACAATCTGGTCAAGACAGCAACATAAAAGGGAAGAAGGACTCACCAATGAAAAAGACCCTCCCTGGAGCACCCGTGATTTTCAAATCCCATCGGAAGAAGAATGGAAGAAGAAGCAGAGGACAGGAAGAGTACCTGTCTTCTGAGACGTCCCTGTAAGATCTGCCATTGTTAGGCTTGACCAGGAGACCGAAAGCGAAGCAGCCAGCCAAGCGAAAAGGATGGAGTGAGAAAGCCGGCTGGGTCGAGCTGCCGGCAGCAGGGAGAGGGGAGAAGAAGCCCACAGGCAACTGGGAGATACCAGTAAGTGCCCAGAAGAGGATGGGAAGACCTCAATGGTTGCATGGTTCCCCAAAAGGCAAAGAAACGCTATAATATGGTTCTGGAATCCACAGCCCATACAAAGGTGTATCCAGGGTGATCTTCGTTGTGGTGATACCTGGGAGGATAGTGCGCCAGGGCTGTCAAGTTCCCAAGAAGGAAAGACACAGGTTTGGGTCCCTAGAAGCAAATATAAAGGGGTCTGGGACCTGAGAAGGAGAAATACAGATACAGGGGTCTGGAACCCGGGAAGTCAATATCAAGGGGTCTGGGACACGAGAAAGAGAAACACAGAGACATGGTCTGGGACCCAAGAAGCCAATGTAAAAGGCTTGAGGACCCAAGAAAAAGAAATCAATGCGAAGGGGTCTGGGACCCAAGAATAAGAAATCATAACAACAGGGTCAAGGGCCCTCTACAGAAAAGACAGTATTCCAGGCATGGAAGTGTATCAGGAATACTGTGACAAACCAGCCAAGTATATTCCGGGGTCAAGGACCCAATCATTCACAAGTACAAGGTCCTCCAACAAGCCCGAAAAAGGCCAGGGGAAGGGAGACATTCCGACAATTTTACAGAACTGTGCAAACAAGCTTAAGAAAGGCCAGGGGAAGTGAGACATTGCCCCTTATTTGTGGAACTGTGGAAACCAGTCTGAGAAAGGCCAGGGTACCAGGACATTACCCGTACTTCATTGAACTGCCAATTGCGTAGATCTCTACATGTCCACAGAAAAGGTGTCATTTTTCTGGACCAAGTACAACTATTATTTCCTTAGTTAGATTAAGAGTAAGGGACAGAAATAGGTTTTTGACACAACGGTAGACATTCTTTAATTACTTGCACAGTCTGACACAACCCTTGGGGTTTTCGTTGAGGCAGGGAAAGCCCTCATAGAAGTTAGGGATAGTCAGAGTTTTCCTTTCTTTTCATTACAATAACGGTTTATAGCAATCAGCATGCCACCCTGGTGTCTGTCTCATAGCTCTGCCCCATTACAGAAGCCAGTTCACCAATTAATAAACAAATTTGCCTCAGGCAATTGGAAAATGGGGATGGCTTTATAACTGAGGCTAAGAAACACAGACAGTGTATTTTGTGCAGGGAGCTGAGGTAAGGAGTTGGCTGAGGAAGAGTGGCATCACTAGAGCAGGGGTGCCCCTTAAACCCAGATGAAAGGTGTGCTGCAGTGATGGGGAGAAGATCACCCGTGAACCCCAAAAGTAGGGATTGCTCCAGTGAGGGGGAGAAGAGCCCCATGAACCCTAGAAGAGGGGTGTGCTCCAGTGAGGAACAGAAGAACCCCCGACCCAGAAATGTGGGGCCTACTCCAGTGAGGGGGAGAAGAGGCGTGAGCACCAGTGAGGCATAGAAGTGCTCCTGAATCCCAGAAAAGGGATGCACCGCTGTGAGAAAGAGGTGAGCCTGTGGGACCCCAGAAGAGGAGTGAGATTCTGTGAGCAGGAAGAGAGCTGTTTAAGACCAGAAGAACCTTTGACCCAAGAGAAGGAAAGGGTGAGAAGTAGTACGAGAGAGTGACTTTGCCTCCAGAAGAAAGTATGTGTAAAAGGAGAGAGGAGCCCCTGGAATCCAGCAGAGGGGTGTGTTACAGTCAAGAGAGAGAGGGAGCATAGCACTACACCCTGGGAGAGGGAAAAGGGCACTATATCACCTGGATGTGGGAGGGTGAGCAGGACACCACATCCTGTTGTATAAGAACAGAAGGGGCTATCCTTTGTCCCCAAATGAGAGAAATAGGTAACAGAGAGGAGATTTCCAGTGAGCTTCAGGACATTTAGGAGACTTGGCAAAGAGAGGAAGCCTAAATCCTGACATAGGCAAAGAGGCCTTGTGGTGCCAAGAAGAGGTGAGAAGGACGGAATACTAAAGCAAGCTAAACAGGAGACATCCCTGTCTGTAACGTGTGAATGCCTTATTTGCGGTCCTTCATTTTGTAATCCTGAGTTCAAGGACTATTGCTGATATTACAGGTGCTGGCAACGGCGCTAAGTTCCTATTCCATGAAGTCCCATAGAACTCAATGGGGTGGGAACTACTGAATCACCGGCATTGTTGTTAACGGTGCCAGTGATTCAGTCATTTCGCTGCCGGTAGGGGCCTGATCTCCCGACAGGTCAGGCCTGCCGGTAGTTCACTGCGCCTACCGGCAGACTCAGAGTGAGCCAGTCTCGTAAAAATGCCAGAGCCAGTAACACCAGCATTTGTTCCGGCCTTTTTACCAGACCGGCTCATCCATAATGAGGCCCTATGCCTCCCAAGAATCTTTATGTTACAGCCATCCTGAACCAATTTCCATGCAGCAGTCTTATGTTTGACATTTGTTTAATAAAGCTTTTTAAACATATTATAGTCTTAGTAGTTGTTTTTTCCCTTGGCCATGTGACATCGGTTGTACATGGCATACAAAATGATAACCTGCAGAGGAATCTCTGAGAAGAGAGTCCTTTGGAATAATATAGTCATCCAAATCATCACCAGTTTCCTGTAGGACCGGGCTTAATAGCCTGTAGCCTGTCCTGCTTGAGGAGTTTGTCATGTTCATCTTACCCATGTCTGCTTCTGAAGACATGTCACCTTCCTGCCATTGGATCGAGCTTTGGATTTATAGAACTGCGGTGGGTCTCCAGCCTCAGCAGTCACTTGGATGGTTCTGGTGCTTATGGCACTGGGGTCTGGATGATGCCGTGCCGCTAAATTGGAGGAAGTACTGTGAGCACTTGAACTACAGGATTAGTGGGTAAAGGTTATGGCACAATCCCTGCAAAGTCTTTATCCAAAGACTGAAAACACTGTTGTCTCTGCATCTAGACAAGCAAATGCTGAGAGGAAGACTGCAGAGACGTGACCGGGACATGTGTCTTGCGAGGACCAAGTGGGTTATGGTGGTGAGGGAGGCTGATGTGGCTGGTCAATGGACATGCAGACAGACCCTAAACCATCTCCAGCTCATTGGCTGAGGCATACATATATCAAAATGCAGTGGACTGGCTGGTCATGGTGCTGGAATGGTCTTCTACGACTATTGTAAAGCTGTAACCGAGAATTCTTGGCATGGCAACAAGGCCTTTTGGAAGTTACTCTATGAATGCTCCAGTACAACAGAACAAAGTTTATTTTTAATAAATGAAAAGAAAAATGATCTTACCCTCTTGTGCTTCCTTGCCAAAAAGTCTTCAATATTAAAATCCAATATCTTTGTTTAGTCTTAAAGAGGATAGGGGAGCCAATATGCTAGAATTATCTGCAGGTTGTTAAAACAACCTCTGCTTTGACAAATAGTCTCCAGGACTATATCTGGACTGTGGAGAAAAAAAGAATTAGACATAGTAGTACATAAACACCAAGAAACATCATATGTGTACTTGGTGAATGACCTAGGGGGGATGTGTGCTTTCTCCTGAAAGACCAAAGTAAACCAGGTGCCACTCCCTACATTTATTGGACAGGAAAGCTTTTAAGACACTACTTCTGTTGAGTTCACACAATATAGGTAGGCAGCACTGTAATTTGGAGAGGCATTAGAGGGTCTAACAATACAAATGTTAATTGAGATTTTAAGGAAGGACCCTGGGTGCCATGGTTACCTGGGGAATCCCAATCCCATAATAAGTTTAGTAGGCAGAGGCAGTAGAGTATGAAGGGCCTCAGAATCTGCTCCAAGTAGGATAATCAACCAATTGACTACCATTTGCTGACGTAAACAAAACAAAGCCAATAATTGTATGTAGAGAAGAAAAACACTAGGTGTTAAACTTTGCGCTTGGTTACCGTTTATAGGAAGAAAAAAAACATTACAACAAAGTCAATTCATAATGATTGTAAGATTCTTTCCTTCCTAAATTATCAAAGGTTACAGTGGCTCTTATATATAATAATATGCCATTGTGGGTCCTCATAGAGCTTCTTATATTTTCTCACACATCATAATAGGCCCCAAACATGTACTCTTTCACTGTATAACAGCTTCCTCAGGAGAAAGAAATTGATACTGTGGCATAGGCAAATAATAATAAGGGAAGAGTAAAGGTATGGGCGATATGTGATGGGTCACAGCTTGAGATAAGCACATGAGTTTAAAGTTAAAGTGAATCCTAATCTGAAATTCACATTGATTTTTAAAATGGACTTGGTCAGGTAGCAGAGAAATAATGTACCTCAAAATAGAGGAAACAGTGTGAAAATGAAATGAATCATAATCTGAAAATCACATTGATCTATTTCGGGCACTCAAGAGCAATAAAGAAATTATGTAGCTCAAACTGGGGTGAAGCTTTAGGTGCAAAATGGGGAAAAATAAGAACTGGAAAAGCAACTTAGAGCAACAGAATAAACAACAAATGGTTTCCAAATAAAAACAAAATTGAAAGTTTAAGGCGGACCAAGATCGCTTAAAGCAAGTGCAGACAAATCATTGAGATTGAAGATGAGCAACTACTGAAAAATTAGTGAATTTAAATTCAAATAGGATTACAACAAACAAAAATAACTGCCAAAATATTGGTGTTGGCATGACATAACACGTGAACCAAATTGAATCCGATTGTGAAAGTGAGGCAATACATGCTCTCTCCAGGGTGGCTAGCAAAAATGAATTGCCAAACACAATAGTTTCCAAATAAGCAACAAGCTAAATGAAAGAGTTTATGGTAGACTTATGATGATACAAGCAAGTGCAGACAAATCATTGTGTTTGTAGATGAGCAATTACTAAACAATGTGAGTGAAGTGAAATTCAAATGGATTTAATACAAAACATTGATTAAATCAACAAAAATATTGAGACCACCAATATAAGTAGTTGGCATTTGAACAAGATACCAAACAAGCGGTTGTCAGAGAGTAAAAGAGGGTACAAAGAAATTAGAAAGTATTGCAAGCTATTAACCACCAAAAATATTTGGTCATAAAAGAGATGCAAAAAAGATAAAGATGGTAGGTGTGCGTGATTACTTAAATTAATCATTGGCCTGAAAGTAATTGGCAATCATGTGGCAGCAATGCTGACAGTGGTAGGCACTGGAGAGATGCAAACCAAATGGATGCCCGAGAAGAGAAGCCATTCACAAGATACACATTTTGAATATGAATCAATGGTGATGAGAGATTTGCCAGACAAGGATTTTAAGCATCAAAAAATATCCAAAAAACAGGACACTGTCAAAATAGGGACATTCATCTTTAATGAGGTTCTAACAGGAATAAGAATAAAATATGATATATTTTCAGCGTAGCCATGGAATTCTAATTTTATAGAGAATTAGTGGCTACAATTGGAGTAGCCCATGTGTGACAGAAAGCCACTGGAAAACAAATTTGCAGCTACAATGTACGAATAATTGCGAAACGTAGGGCAGATGAAAAAAGTATATGTAACGACGGGGGCAGAACACAGGGCTCTACCAAGGTAAAAAAAAAGTGAGGTATGATACTGCAACTTTCTGTATATTAAGGAGGTCAATTATGGTAAAGAAAAGAAAGAGAAAAGTACACATTAGACTATAGTGTGCTAAACATTATATATAAATATGACATTAATTACTAATCTTGTAATTAAGAATTAATGATTTTCAAGAAAGACAGATAATTATCAGTGTTCAGCCCACAATGGTTAGTTTCCGTAATGTTGATCCAAAATATGTCCTTCCTTCCTTCTAAGGAGTAATGCATGATTATCACCTCTCAAAGGTAAACAACTCTTTGGATTCTGAAAATCTCTATATATAAATATATATATATATATATATATATATATTAACTTTTCCACTGGACACTAAGAAGCTGCTGAATCACATCTTTAGTGTCTTCGATGTGAGATACATGTATATTCACCAATGGATTAAAAATGTATCAATGTATCCTGATGTATATTCTGTAATAAAACCAAAGCCAATAATAATGAGTATACAAGGATGAAAATCCCGGTCTTATTTATGAATTTTCAGAAAGATGTCATGGTAACATATTGGTACGTATCATCATTTATCAACCCGATTGAGTTGCACGGTTTAAGTTGTTTGGTCCAGTTGGCAGCAGTGTCTGAAATGGGAGTGCAAAGTAATACCTCATAGCAAGTATGACCCTTCAGTTGTCTGAGACCTTCCAAGATATAGTAATTACTATTCATAATGGCAACATTGCCTCCCTTGTTGGCTAGACTCTTTCTCTGTAGCTAAGACTATACCCTAGATCTTCATTTCTGTATATGTTCTTGCAAGTGGTCCTTTTGTTAGTATGATGTTCTAAGGATTGTAATTTATTAGTAAAACATAAAACACCATTGATGTAAAAACATCAATTACATGCCTTGTCCAAGAGAAGGCACAAACGTTATTTTGTTTTTCAGATTTGTGATAGAGATGACTTCAGTTAATATCTCATTTCTGGTGGGAAGTCTCCAATTGTAAAGTTGTCCTCTTTTGAAGACATTAAAATTACGTACTTTTCTAAAAATGTACTAGAGAGCTCAGAGGAGGTAGGTGGGGGAGGGGATTTTTTATGGACAGAGTTGGATTTTCGCAAAATATTTCTTTAGTTTAAGATTCCTACAAAATGTATAGAGATCGGTATAATTTTTTTTTCGCGGCAGAAAAATGATAGACCTTTCTTAAAAGTTGAGATAGTTTCTGCTGGAAAATCCTCCTCTGTGTGGTCTGTCTGTTCTATCTGGTCCTCCATTTGAATATTGTAGTTACCACTCCATTATGGTTCATAGCGACAATTTGCCCCCTTTATAAGCTGATTGAAAAATTAAATCACACTTTTGACCAATTCCCTTCAGAGATCATTTTTCTTGTATTTAGGGTTATAAACTGGGTGTTCATTTCATGTCTATTTTCTTATAGTGGGTACTTCATACTAACAGAAGGACCAACAGCATGAACAGAGATTAAAATGAACATCCAGTTTATATACATAGTTACAAAGAAAGCTTTTTCACCTTGACATAACTCTGTATCTTTATCTCCTCTACTATAATCATGTTTTTTTCCTGACATATATCCTGGGCATCCTAGCTGGCCATATATGGGATAGATTACTCACCGTAATCGTATTTCTGATGCTTGTATCTGCTTAGATTCACATGCTGTGCATAGGCCGACATCTAGTGGATGCTGCAGAGTATTACAGTTTGTTTTTCGAAACTCGAAAATGGGTGTCGACACAGGGCGTGCAAGTAATACTGTCCCTAGTGTGACGTCCACTGTACCCATGATCCCTCACGCGTGTAGGACCCTCAGATTGTATTTTTTCCTGACATGAGGTAGCATGAGGAGTAGCGTGAGTACAGATTATCCAAGCAGATAGATAGATAAGACTACAAGCATCCATGCGCCTTCTCTCAGAGGGGAGGAAGGGTGGGCGCATGTGAATCTAAGCAGATACAAGCATCAGAAATAGGATTACGGTGAGTAATGTATCCCTTCTGAGGCTTGTGGAATCTGCTTAGATCACATGCTGTGCATAGATTAGCGAGCAGTGTTAGAAGAAGGAGGTGGGATGTGAGAAGGGTCATGAGCGAACAGATGTCTTAGAACCGCTTGTCCCACTTGAGTATCTGTCTTTGAATGAGTGTCAATGCAGTAGTGCTGAGTAAAACTGTGAATAGAGCTCCATGTAGCTGTTTTGCAAATGGTGTCAAGGGGTACATTTGCAATGAAATCCAGTGTGGCCCCAGTGCCTCTTGTAGAGTGGGCTCTTTGCGTAAAAGGCAGAGTTTTTTCAGAAAGGGAGTAACACAGCTGGATACATTTGACTATCCATTTCGAGATGGCACCTTTAGAGACGTGATCTCCCTCTCTGCCTGCAGCTATGGAGACAAACAATTGGTCTGTTTTTCTTAACGGTCTGGTCTTGTCTACATAGTAGAGGACCACTCTTCGCACATCTAGAGTGTGTAGTTTCACCTCAGCAGAGCTTTTGGGTTCTTGGAAGAAGGCTGGTAGCTCAATTGACTGGTTAACGCGGAATTTAGAAATTAACTTAGGTGAGAACCTAGGATGAGTTCGTAGAACCAGTTTATCCTTATGAACAGTAAAGAAAGGATCCTGCACTGACAGAGCTTGAATTTCACTGACTCTTCTTATGGATGTAATGGCTACTAAGAAGGCAGTTTTGTAGGTCAGGTGTTTGAGACTAGCCTTATGCATGGGTTCACAGGGAGGCCCCATGAGTTTAGCAAGCACCACATTAAGGTCCCATCCTGGTGGTGGGTTCGAAATTGGAGGGTGAAGTCTCTTTACCCCTTCCATAAATGTTTTAACCACTGGTACTTTCCATCACGACACCTTGTTATGGGAGGTGGTGTAAGCTGACAGCGCCACCAGGTGTACCTTGAGTGAATTAAATACCAATCCTGCGTCCAACAGGTGGAGCATGTAGGTGACAATATTGGAAGGAGTGCAATCAACCGGGTTGATATGTTTATTCTGGCACCAGATAACAAATCTCTTCCATTTATCAAAGTAACAGTGTCTAGTTTCCTTGATTCTCTTAGGATATCCATACATCTCTGTGGTAGATTGAGATGGCCAAACTCTATGACTTCAGGAGCCATGCTGCGAAGTTCACTGAGCTGAGTTGAGGATGCACTGTTTGACCTTGGTGCAGGGATAGTAGGTTGTGCCAGCACGGGAGTCTGATGGGTTCACACACTGCTAGTCTGCGCAGGTGTGGGAATCACGGTTGTCTCGCCCACATGGGACCAACTAGGATGAGCGTCATCGATTCTCTGTGCATCTTGTTGACCACCTTCCTCATGAGAGGCGTTGGTGGAAAAACATAGGCAAACATCCCTGACCAGTTCATCCACAGGGCGTTCCCCTTGGAGTCTGGCTGGAGGAACCTGTATGCGAATCCAGGGCATTGTCTGTTTTCACTTGTGGCGAATAGGTCTATAGTGGGGAAACCCCACTGTGAGAAGAGATCTTCTAAGACTTCTCTGTGCAGACACCATTCGTGTTCTTCTGGGTGGGGATCTCTGCTTAAAGCGTCTGCTAGTGAATTTAGATCCCCTCAAACATGTTGAGATGACAGGTAAATGTTCCGTCTGAGTGCCCATGTCCAAATTTTCTGGGCAAGCCTGGACAGATTTGGCGAACGAGTCCCTCCCTGCTTGTTTATGTAAAACATAGCTGTCGTGCTGTCGGTTAAGATCTGCACTGACAGGTTCAACAGGTGGGGTTCGAACGCTCGAAGCGCTCTGAAGACTGCCAGAAGCTCTAGCAGATTGATGTGATTCTTGGCCACTGTGTAAGACCAGAGACCCTGAGCTGTGTGGTGAAGGAGGTGTGCTCCCCACCCCGATAGGGACGAGTCTGTAGTAACTACAGCCTGTATCTCCGGATCGAAAAAGGGTTTCCCCTTTGACAGGTTCTCTCTCGTCCACCATTGACGACTTTGTACAAGTGTTGGCGAAACGACCACTAGATCGTTCCACTGACCACTCGCCTGACACCACTGTTTCGGCAACCATTCCTGCATAGGTCGCATGCGCAGGCGCTCGTGGGGAACCAGGTAAATACATGACGCCATCATGCCTAGCAAACGCATCGCTTTGCGCACCCTTATCTGACGACCGGACTGATATTGAGGAATTTGTAGTAATATATTCCGAATTCTTTCCTCTGATGGAAAGGCCAACCCCTCTTGAGTGTTTAGGACAGCTCCTAGGAACTGTTTGGAGGTGCTTGGCACCAGGCTTGATTTTTTCTCGTTGATAGAGAAACCCAATTCAACGAGGAAGTCGATAGTTCTTTGGATGTTGGATCTGCAAATTACTGGGGTTTCCTCCATGATGAGCCAGTCATCCTGCGTAGGTGTGCCGCTGTCACCGCCAGTACCTTGGTGAATACCCTTGGAGCTGAGGCTATACCGAAGGGCAGCACCTTGAACTGGTAGTGGTGACTGTTCACCTTGAAGCGCAAGAATCTTCTGTGTGCTGGGAACATGGAAATATGAGAATAGGCATCTTTCATGTCCAATGTTGCCATGTAATCCCCCCTTTATAGGAGGGGGAATACCTCTTGGAGAGTAGTCATGCGAAATTTTTGGGGCTTGACATACTTGTTTGCAGGGCGTAAGTCTAATACTGGGCGCATTGTCAAATCTTTTTTTGGCACAAGGAAGTAAGTTGAATAAATACACTTGTTTACCTGGTTGCCCGGGACAATTTCTATCACGTCCTTTGCGAGAAGATTGACGATTTCCTCGAGGAGGATCTTTTGGTGGTCCAGGGAGTGTATCTTTTGTCTTGGAGGGTGGTTGCTGGGGCGCTCCAGTAGTTTGATGCAGTATTCTGCGGACACTGGGGACAGCACCCATCTGTCCGATGTGATCCCTTGCCATGCCTGGGTGAAGTTGGAAATGCGCCCCCCTACTGGGGATGCGTGGGAAGTGACCCTGAGTGGAGCGTCACTGTTTGCCGGGAGGCGTACCGCCTCTGCCTGGTCTTCCTCTTCCTATACCACGGCTCCTCTTGTTACCTCTGCCGTAACTTTGGGGAGTCTGTTGGTTGCCACCACACAATGTACCCTGCCCCTGTGCATAATTGGAGCCCCTCTGGAAGTTTTGGCCGCGTGAGCGACGAAAATTACTATTCCCTCTTTGGTTCGTGGGCTTATTAGTCAATTGTCCCAGAGATTTAGGGTATCGTACTCGTCTTTGGCAGTTTTGAGTGCCTCCTCTACTGCTTTGCCAAACAAGACATTCGGTTCCACCGGCATGTCGATAAGGGTAGCCTGTGCCTCGGGTTTAAACCCTGGCTGTCTGAGCCAAGAGTTCCTCTTAATGACGGTGCTCTCTGCGATGAGCTGGCTTGCATTATCTGCGGCATCAAAGGTCGTTTTTAGAATGCATCCGGACAAAGCTCTACCCTCCGATGCGATCTGGGCTAATTGGCCCTTTAGTGGTTCCGGTGCAGAGGCAATGAGAGCAGCTACCTGCTGCCACTGGTGGCAATTATAGCTTGCCAGCAGAGTGGTGGTATTGGCTATTCTTGCTTGGTAAGCAGAAGTAGAGGCCACTTTCCTACCTAGACTATATATTTTTTTGCTCTCCTTGTCTGGGGGAGCTTCAGATGATGCTAGGGGGGTACCCGCTCTTTTCCTGGTGGTAGTGATTACCAGTGAGTCGGCCTTAAGTTGACCCCTTATGTAAAGTGGGTCGGACTGGGCGGCCCTGAACATCTTTTCAATCCTGGGGTTGACAGCCCTGGTGAGATTAGGGGTGAGGAGGGAAGGATCAATTCTGCGTTGGATGGACTTCAGAATTGGAATAGCTTGGGCAATGGGTTTTTTGTCCCCCATGATCTCTGCAAAGTCCCTCTCTTCTTGAGTGTCTATGTGGAAGTGCTCTGCAGCTTTAGCTAAGATATCATTTAGAAGGGGCTGGTTATCTACGGGTGAGTCAGTGACCTGTGGTTCTTTGCAAACAGGAGAGTCTATATTGTAGACTTCTGCCTCGTCTTCCTCCCCCTCATCCTGGTCCTCGTCATCTCCATAATAATCGACCCCTGTTTGGTCGTCCAGCATCTGTATGTCTGGCTCTTCAGGATACTGGTGGTAAGGTTGAATGTAGTAAGGGTCTGAAATCAGGCCCTGAGCTGGAGTCTCAACCCAAGGTCTTTTACTAGGAGGCTGAGGGTCTTTGGATCCTGAAGGAGTAGCGTTGTCAGGGGTACACTGATAGCTTAGAAAATGCTCTGGGTTTTTCTCGTAGAAATCAGCCAAGGAAGACATTCTTCTCATCACCCTGTCTATGTCTTCAGTGCTCCAATCTTTGGAACTGGGGATGACAACCTCCTGTTGAGGTTCCTCTTCTATTCCCATATCCTGAGGAGTAGGGGGGATACGTTTGGGTGTAGTGACAGACCTGTGTTTGTCCTTGTGCACCTGGAGTGCAGAAGTTGAGTGTGATGGCTTTTTCTGCTCTTTATCCCCTTTACCATGAGTGGAAGAGTGTTTCCCTGATGGTTTGACCTTCTCTGAATCTTTCGACGCCTGGCGTCGAGATTCGGGGGTGTGTAAGGTACTCTCCGAATCTTTAGAGTATGAACGTCGATTCTCGGAGGCAGATGCCGAACGGGCTGCCGGAGCCGACTCTAAGCGTGCAGCTTGGGGGTGGAGGTCGGATTTGTCTTCTGACGACCCTTCCTCCGTGACTTTGGGGAGCGAGGCACTCTTGGCAACTGTGGACGGTTGGCTGTGTCGTGAGGCGATCTAGACCTGGAATGCTCAGAGGACACCGATTCTGTGGACTGCTCTCTACGTGCCTCCTTTTTCAGAGAACTCGACACACGTGTCAAGTCTCGGCTGGGTTTAGTATGTTTAGGTGTAGTAGTATGGGTAGCGCTCGTGTCGCCGGGTGTGATCCCCATAACTGCCCCGCCAGACAATCTTCTGAAGTCGGGGACTAGCGCCTGGGTGTCTTTTGACGCCCCTGTGCCCTCGCCGTCCGAAAGGGTGGCGTTGCTGCCATCACTGAAGGATCCCACCACTTCATGGCCTCGAGCTGCCTGGCGTGATGGGCCCAACGTTTAGTGGAGCGGTCCTTTAGTGTCTTTGCCTTAAAAAGCCTACACGCTCTGCAGTTAGCCTTGGGGAGATCCCTAGGCAAACAGAGATTACAGGTGGCGCGTTTGTCAACCCACGGGTACTTGCGGTTGCACTTGGGGCAAAATTTAAATGGAGTACTCTCCATATGTCACGTTATGCCAGCGGGCTAGTGTATGTAGGAAATAATAACGAGTGTGAGTATGTTTCCACCCCCCACTCTCCCTATTTGCAGGGCCAAGGACAGAGGCCTTCCGAGGCCAGAGGCCTTCTGAGGCCCAAAGTCCGTCGTGCAGTCTCGACGGTTGTTTGTTTTTTGGACCGGCATCGATCTTCAGGATCTGGACGCGGGGGTGAAAGAAC
This sequence comes from Ambystoma mexicanum, assembly GCF_040938575.1. Lineage (NCBI taxonomy): Eukaryota > Metazoa > Chordata > Amphibia > Caudata > Ambystomatidae > Ambystoma > Ambystoma mexicanum. The sequence continues at coordinate 537,535,980 of NC_090929.1, forward strand.
CAGGAAATTAGTGATTTTTAGGAAAATGGCAGAATGGCAAGGAATTCCGCAAAAATGCTTCCGACAAGTATGGCGGAAAAAAACAATCTGAGGGTCCTACATGCGTGAGAGATCATGGGTACAGTGGACGTCACACTAGGGATAGTATTAGTGGCACGCACTGTGTCGATGCCCATTTTCGAGTTTCGAAAAACAAACTGTAATACTCTGCAGCTTCCACTAGATGTCGGCCTATGCACAGCATGTGATCTAAGCAGATTCCACAAGCCTCAGAAATAAATACATACTCTGCATGTGATGTTTTGGGACTAGAGAGAAGAAGGGCCTCAAGTGTACACCGCATTTTAAAAGTTATGAGTCAGCTGATCCACTGATGAACGTATGAACAACTGACCTAAAATAGGATTATTTCAATGCATTGGTTTACCAGTTTCTTAAAAAAAATATTTGTTGGGAACGTTATAACTCAATGACAATGTTTTGAGATTTGTATATGTTTGAATCACCCAAATTGTTAAACTCACAGCAAGAAAGCACAGCACTAATCAATAATCAAAGACCTTAACAGATTGCCTTTGGTTCCCCAGGCCAAATTCCTTTTGAGAGGCAGTGTGTGGGTGTGAAGATTTGAAATACCCAAATTAGCTAATCTGCTCCATGCAACCCATCAAAAGCAAGCATTGTTTGCCTATTTTACAGCCATCTGCATCTTCTTCCACTGCATGAGTCTTTTTTTTGGTTGCACCTTTTATTCTGTTTTAACCACAGTCCTTTCATGTGCAAATGCCCTTTTAACTACAGTGCCTTGTGACAGTCAATACTTGCATTTTTTATTATTACAATTCTGATATATGTCTGTTAGAAACAAAGATTTTAATTCAAATTGAAAACAAACTCTGAACCACACAGCAGTAATCATATTAACTTTCCTTTATTTGGGAGCTGCCTTTGGTGTCATACAGTTTATCTGTCTGAATTACACAAGAGGAAATATAAAATACATTTGACAGGTACTTCCTTCCTGAAGATACAGAATATGAATACGAATGCCACAAACAGATATCGTGTTCAGGAAAAGGTTAAAGCATTTTCTACTTTGTGATTCAGCCCGTGGGTAAGCATAACTTAGTAATTCTTGATACAACAACATTCAGAAACTGAAAAGCTGCATTATATTTGTACATTTGATAAACTACCTAAACTACCTTATAAAAGGACCTGTGAAACATTCCAAAATAAATACGTCATATTTACATAAACTTTCACTATTACATGAACATAGATCTATAAAGGTACAAAGAATCTGTATTTCCGGTTTGAAAAAAGGCACTTTTTCAGGACAATTTGGACCAAGCTCTAAACCTAACATTCAACTTTTGTAACATTTAAAAAAACTTCCTCTTGCTTCATTGGTAAGCATCTGGTAGTCTTTGTGGTTTAAGACTGACATCACCATAGGAAATGCACGCCAGCTGGCCACTGGAATGAGCAGAAGAGGATGGTTGACATGTATACACACAAGGTGTTGATCCTTCCATGAAAGGATATCATATGTGTTTTAAACGATTGTGGATGGTTATAACCCTTCAACCAGCCATGAAATTACATGGTGTGAAGGAGAGCAGCAGACACTACTTCCCTGTCCAAGTATTATAATTAGGCAGAATATTTAGACATACTTCAAAGAGCAACACATGTCACAAACTTGTTTTCACTGAAACAACTCCTCATGTATCTTTTCTTGGGAAGATGAGAAGTTTAAAACATATCTTGGAGGAGTTTCCAGAAAAGGTGCCAGATGTCAGCATGCTGGAATGCAAGAGCACTTTGACGCATGCTCAGCCCATACACAAACATGCCGTTCCACTTTATAATAGGCAATCTCACTTTGCAATGGACATGTTGTAATGAATAGAACAAGGGCAAGACATTCGGTGAATTGGAATGTAAAGTAATACTGGTCCACAAAATATGGCAAAGAAATGTAAGTTTAGGTTGAAGGGTGAACAGTAGTGCAAGGTCAAAAAGGAAATGCTAGCCATGGCATTCTTTAAAATAAGCATTACATTGTGGGCCACCCAATATGCAACACATTTAATGGGTGATCCCTAGAAAGGTACCAAATGGTTTCTAAGATCCCCTATTATTGTACAATGTGGCACAATACAGGCAATGCCAGGGGATCTCAACAGGGTTGTAGGTTTCATATTTACAGGACAAGTTGGGGGAGAATTCACACAACATAAGCGTATGCCGGCAGATGCATGCCACGTTGCCTTTTCAACCTAGACACAATATGCAGCCGACAAAATGGGTAATCTCTAAATCAATTAGGGAGATAAATGGGCAATCCTAATTTTAAGACATTCAGATATGCAATTCGGGAGGGAAATAACTGCCAGGGCCATAGACATTGAGGCCACTTTGTATAAGAGTGGAGCAATTGTATAAAGATGTGGAAACTATGAAAATATGAAAAAAGAAGCCACTGCGCTAATATTTGTGCTTTGAGATGGTTCCACGTCTTTATGACACCCAAAATAATGACATTCTTTAAAAACGATTCCTGAATACCGAAAACAGTCAAATTATTATCTTTTTAATTCCCCCAAACCCCATTTCTACTGCCTTTTTACCCTCCGCTAATACCCCCACCCCTTTTAATCCCTTAACCCACCCCCATATTTACTTTTACTTTAAAATTCGACTTTTTGTCGTTATTTAGGTGTTGTTTAAAAGGTGTGTCGTTATTTTTTTTTTCGTTATAAACACTGGATACCCGTTGAGATTGTTTGTGGTCATAGACATAGTTTGGGGGACAATAGATACCCCAGATTGTGTACAGTTTTGGAAGGGGCAAGACCAATCAAACTGGGCCTTAGTCGAGGAGTTCATAAATCGAGGCAAAGACTACCGAACAGTATTAGTTGCAATCATCCATACATTTATAGCCTCTAAACAAGAGGTTAGTCAAGCTTTAATGGCCTTGGCTTCCCTATCTAGCCAAAATGTGGGTGGTCAGCATAGGAACCCAAATGTACAAATAACTGTAGCCAGAAGTTGAACACAAATAAGTAATAAAGTAGAGACAGAAGATCCCTGCAGGGTAACAAAAGAAAGAGGTTGGAGGGAATAAACAAAAGTTGTTACAGATAGACTGGTAACTGTTGTTTAAGGGGTATTCTACTTTAGTAGTCACCTACAACAACATCTGAGAAAAGGCAAAGCAATAAGCGATGGAAGACAGTGTCGAATGCCGCAGACAGAGCAAGCATTATGAGAGCCTTTACATTGTTGTCAGTGTAAAAGAGATGGAGAACAACACTTAATTGGACCTGAAGGATCCAAACTCTGTTCCTTTAATATAGGTTTGATGATGATTTTAGAAAGCTATCTGGAACAAGTCCTGACAGGGATCAATTAATCAAAAGGATAAATGCATTCGAATCACATGTGTAATCTTCAGAGGGATAGTTTTCTACTTGTCAAGAAAAGCAGTACAGAAAACAATGAATGCAGGTCACAGAGTTTGACTTTGCTCCAAGTATGGATCAACATGGTTTCATAGCATATTTTAGGAAAGGAGCAGGACCAATATTAAGAGGTTGCTTGCCCAAAAATGAGATTGTTTAAAAAATAGATAGGACTTTGTCCCAAAAGAAAGTATAATGTTCCAGTAAAAGATGGTTGTTTATTTGATCAGAAGCTGGAAGAGTTAATTTATTTATATTAAACATTTCATACTGAAGATTAAGAGCAGACAGCTCTTTTCAAAAGATACTTTGCTCAAAGGAGAAATATAATTTCTCCCTACATTTGGTCAAACAGACATCATTAGTCTTGGAGTTTTAACTTTTCCTTGAAAAAACAAGGGTTGGTTCCCCATTTTTGTTACCGGCGGGCTTATACTCACAGGCATGGAATTATATATGTAAAGAAAAAAGGAGTATACAGCTTCCCCTCCCTCTGGTGTCCCGATCTGGTGTCACCTATAACATCTGTGCAGATGTGGAATGAATGCTGCACTGAGCCTCAATAGTTGTGTTGCATCAAAATGTGGAATGACAGTGCCATAGATGCACCTGCAGCCAGAGAGCCATGCAAAGGCAAGGTACTAATTATCGCCATAAGAAGAAGATCCATAGGATATCCACCTAGTGTAGAACAGCAGCACTGCAAGGTTTCACTCCACAAAGGAAGGAAAAGACCACTTTGGAAATCAAACTCCCTGTGAATGCAACAAAAGGTCCATCACCAAGAACCACCTAATTTCCCCATGTGCAACAGGACTATTGAGCCTCAGTGCATCATTCATTCCACATCTGCACAGATGTTTTTAGGTGACACCAGATCTGGACACCAGAGGGAGGGGAAGCTGTATACTCTTTTTTGCTTTACAGGTGCAACTTTTCCTACATTTAAACTGCAGAAACTGACAGGGGTTTTGTCTTTGGCAAACGTTTCAGAAAGCCATAGAACCTGAAAAGACAGGGGTTGCAGAGCAGCAGATTTTATAAGGAAAATCTTGCCCAGCCCAAAATCTAGCAATCTGTATATGAAGTCAAAAGTACCACTATTAAGTAGGGAATAGGTTTGAATAAACAGGGCTATATGGTCAACTAATTTCAGTTTCACAAATTACATCCAAATTTCTGGTGAATTTCTCTTTTATATGCATCAAAGAGAGCAATCTCCAATTCAGAATCTGCCTGGCAGGGGACAGGCAATGGAAGAGGACGGTGAGAGTGGATCTAATCACCGCATAGGAAGAAAATGTAAAGTCAATAGAGGAACCCCTCAAGATGCAGGAGTATAGTTTCTTGTCAGTGAAGGTCTGCGGTTTGCCCTCTAATTTGAAAGCTGATATGTACTAGGGGTCATCAAAGCAAACATTAAAGTCACCCAGAAACAGGACAGAAGACTATTAAAAAAAGCATCAATATCTCTGCAAACGCATCATGAAGTATGAATGCAGATCTGATGGGCCTAGTCTAATCTGCGCAGTGCACCGGCCATCAGAATGCTGATGGGCGGTACACCACGCAAATTAGGTTAGGCCACAGGATGGCAAAAGGTGCATTTTATCGTCATACATCCACCCTTATGAGCAAGAGCCAAGGCCAGTAGCCTAACACACAGTAATTCTTTAAATATTAATACTTCTTCCCTGCCATCCGAGCAGGTTCCAAAAAGGCAAAATAGATTATATGTTGAAAACATAACAGTGGAAAAATCAGTTCCCAAAGTAGGAGAGAACCGCGTTTCTGAACTTGCTAGGATATCAAGGTCTGAACTAAGAATAAGGTCATTCATTTGTATGTTGTACTTAGCAACTGACCACGCACTAATCACACCATTGATAATCCTAGAATGAATACCCTGCTTTTTGCCTGCTTGCAAAATAGCTCAGTGCATCAGTACATTATTGTAGGCAAATTGATAAACGGTGTGAGAGGAAAAGGCATGTTTAATTTCAAGTGCGATGAACGAGTAGGCTAGCAACCACAACTTTAACAGACTATTCTTTACTTTACTATACTTTGTTACTTATAGCGCGCCAACACACCCGGAGGTATCAGGACACACAAAACATGACAGACACACCAAAAAAAGAATCAGTGGAGAAAACTAGAGGGAAAGAACCTAGTCTACTCCTCTATTAAAATGGAGGGTCTTGACCGCTTTCCTGAAACGAACCAGAGAGGGAATAGATCTCACAAAGAGAGGAATTGCATTTCAGGTATGCAGGCCAGGAAGTCAAAACTGATTTCAGCATATTTATTCAGGTTGAACCGAACGGCAAACCCTCCTGATGGGTGCAGTCCTAGGTCAAGATAGATAGGCACTGGTCCATGTAGGCATTTAAAATTTACGATACAGGCTTTATGATGGATTCTTTGTTTTACTGGGAGTCAGTGTAAATTATGCCTGGCTTCACTAACATGTTGGTGTTTCTTGCGACAATGAACAGCTCTGACGGTCCTGTTCAGAATGACTTGGAGCTTTTTGATGTTAAAGGCAGATATACCATCCAGCACACTGTTATAATAATCAATCTTAGAATGAATTATGGCTGATGCGATGAAAGCTCTACTCTCCAAGGAAAAGTAGGGATGCATTTACCTAAGCAAATTGTTGAGCTAAGCTCAAGGTGAGCGCAGATGAGATACATGTTTGTTGAAAGACAGCTGGGAGTCGAAATATACTCCCAGAGTTATTACATGGGAAGACACTTTGATGGAACATCCATCAACTGAAAAGTGACTGTAACGTGGGTCAAGTTTTTTTTAAGCCTGGGGCCTGATCCAATTATCAAGAACTCGGTTTTTGCCATCAGTTAACGCTGAATTCAACACCATCCAATATTGTATAGAAGCATAGATGTTATTGATTGCTAATGTGTCAAGAGTATGATCACCAGTCAATTTCAGGAGGACCTGGGCATCATCTGTGTAGTTAAAATAGCAGACTTACATGCCATCTAGCAGATCGAACCAGGTCCTGGCATAGATGTTAAACAGCATGGGGGTGAGGCAGCAGCCTTGAGGGACACCACACTTAAGTTGAATCAGAGAGGCCTGAAAGTCGCCTGCTGCTACGCTGGCCATACAAGGCCCTTGAAAAGAGTTTATTCATTCCACAGTGGGGGTTAAGAGCACCTATCGATTTCAACCAGTCTATTAATGAGCAAAGAATGGTCAACTATATCGAATGCCGCTGACAGATCAAGAAGCATCAGCACGGCAGTATGCCCCCAATCGATGATACCAGCAATGTGTGTTTTCAAGTCAAGCAGCGCTGTTTCAGTTCCATATCTGACTTGAAAGCCGATTGACGAACTCCCAGCAATTTATGAGTCTCAAAGAATTCTTGAACATACGCCACTTTTGTCCAAAATGTTCATGAAAAAGGGGACAATCGTGATAGGACGATAGTTCACTGCTATCGCAGGATCTAGGTTGTCAGTTTTTAAGAGTGGAGTAATCCATGCCTCCTTAAGGAAGCAGGGAACAGAGGACTCGGCAAAAGAGGAGTTTACAATCCTGTTAATTCAGGGAATGAGTACCTCCTAGTCCTTGATGATACTCGAGGGGAACACATCTCCTAGACAGGAGGTAGGTTTCATGCCCCTTAAAATGGAGAGAACCTCATTCTCAAGACACTTGATGAAAAGCAAAAGACGACAAGTCATGAGAGAGTGAAAGAACTGTGGATACCAAAGGATCAATTGATTGACGAATAGGAGGATTCAAACATGATAAATGATTTGTAATATTTTGTTGATGAACAGAAATGTTTCTAGCAAGTTCGGCATGGACTGCCTGACACCAGGAATCACTTTTCTTAATCTCCGGCCCCTTGTTCTTCCCTTCAAGTTCACAGAGAATGATCAAAAGCTCACACGAACTGGACTTGGCCTCAAGGATTCTGGTATTATAATTAGATCGTTTAGCGGACAGAATAGCCTGCTTATAGACCACCATCGCCTCTTTATAGCCAAAGAGAGGGTCAGTGCACAGATTATTCAGCCATGCACATTCATTTGACCTTTTCACTTTCCTCAGATGGATTATTTTGTTGTTAAATCGTGGTTTTTTTGGGTGTCCTTTTTATATTTTGGTCCTAACGGGGCAAGGGTGTCAACAGCCTCTAGGATAGTCTGCTGGTATTGGGTGACCAAGTCATCCACCAGTGTGGATCGGGACAGGCTCAAACAAGAAGGAAGAAAGAAAGTTGCTAAGGTTTGCGCGGTTACATTCGTGACATTTCTTGCCTTTTTTATCCTTTTAGACGGAGGAATCCTCTGGGAAAGTCTGACTAGTTATATAAGCTCAAAAGAAATAAGGTCATGGATGGAATACAGTCAAGGGGTAACCTCGATAGTGGTGATATCAATATTATGGGTCAAGACCCAAAACAAGGGTATTCCCTTCTTTGTGCACAGCAGTGGGCACTTTCTGGCTTTCAGATGGTTTTGCATAACGTTAGGATCACATCTTAAACTGGACAATAGAGGATTGATCGTGATGTCTGCTCGTGTTTCAGCTAGAGCATTGTCTTGTATAAGTAATACCTCTTCCCCCATCCCTGTGCCGTCATTCGAGGGGCACACCGGATCTCATTATTTAGGACGGGTGTAAAGCCTACAGCCTTGATATTGAGACCCCCTTTAGAAATAGGGTCTGTAGCTGCAGTGGTGGAATCTTGAAAAACTGGGGTAAGTTATAGGAGGAAGATTGCACCCGGGACACAACATCAGGAGTACGATTAGCCATAACAGGTTTCTGGAATTACGGGGTCATAACATGGATGTTAAGGTCCCTGGCCAAATAACGAGCAAGGATTTCTGCGATCTTTGACCAAGTCCCTTTTGATGTACAGGGCTCAGGGACTCTCACATTGGTAATTTGCATCTTTACTGCAAGGGTTTCCTTCGAACGGTACTGAGCATAAGTGGCCGATCCAGTAAATAGACAAAAGCCTAAACAAATTGCAGAAGCACGAATTGCCATAGCCGGGCACCAAAAGAAATATGAAATGGGCTCGAAACGGCCAGATATTCCTTCGACATGGAAACCAAAATTAACAGCTGGCATGCAAAACAAGCAGCAGTAAAATGGTATGCGCAAAAAGGCGTAAGATTTGCACGAATAAAGCACAAAACTAGATGACAAGTTAAAAAAGCCAGCTTACCTGGGGCACTCACAGCACGAACCAGTGGCGCCTTGATAACTCGCCTTTGAGAAATTAAGTATCAGCTAGTACTACAATTAGTTTTAGGAAGTGTAGTTCCCAGTGCTTTTCGAAGCTAGCAGCCTGCAAAGTCTCTATGTGAGTGCGAGTTTGAGCAAATAACTTGATGAGAACAAACAGTGTTAGAAATAGTTCAAGATTCATTCAGGCATATACATCAAGTTGGGAAATTCACATAAGGTACAACAAGTACTAAATATTCTACTGAATAGAAGTTCTTTCTCTATGAAGCCCTAGATTTTCTAGGTTAGATTGGCCAGCATTTTCGGCCTTGGGTGTGGATAAGCACAGATGGTTTTGGCTTTGGCAAACTGGTGCATCCTTGTGCCACAAAACAGTGCAGGAGCCGAGGACTGCCGTCCAGCTCTGCACTAGGCTCGTTCTTATTCAGCCAGTAAATAAAATCAGAAAGAATGAAGATAAAAGAGTAAAGCTTTTTAGGTCACAATTAATAACAAGGCATGTGTCCGTTACCTGGATCCAAGAGACGAAAACAAAGGAGAGTTTCCAACAGCTTTCAGCTCACAGAAGGGCCTCCCAAACAAATGACACAGGGTTACAATCTCCCCATGAGAAATGGTATTTTGTTTTTCTACTCTTGGTGGATTAAAGGCGAAGCACTACATCCAAGATTCAACTACAACTTGGTGGGTGGGCAGTGGGCATTTGTCCTACTGACAGTCCCTTATGCAGAAGAGAGCTCTCAGATTGTAAGGCATCTATCTGTTGCCAGAAATAATGAATGACTGTATGTACAAATCCAATGAGTCACATTTACAAAGCACTTAATGAATTAGAAACCAGGAGAAAATGCTTTTGAGAAAGTACACTGAGACAGCAAAGTGAAAACTCAAATTAGTTTCAGAATATCCAGGTCTTCATGGCCTTGCACACAATAAACCGATAAGACTGCATTCGAAAATGACAGTAATTTATCAGGTCATGGAGATTACAAGCAAGCTGGGATAGTATGTTTCTCACTCAAAGGATAACATGAGGGGTAGTTAAATAGCCAGCACCGTGGGAAGGGGACTGCAGTGACTGCAGCAAAAAACCCCTAAAACATTGGTTTGCAAATGTATAAGCCCCAATGGCAACCCGACTTGCCCCTGAATCATCACTTACCCAGAACATTAGTCCCCTCTCAAAGCAAAAAAAAATCCCTACATATCAATTGAACTTCCTCATTCTTACAAATTGGGTTTGAAAGGCACCCTGTTCTCATTCAGAGAATACCATCTCAGCATGCGGAACAATATTAAGATCTGCAGATTTAGACACCATGAAGGAATGGGCAATTCTCGATATTAAGATCCACTTGATGAGCCTCAAAAACAGTGACCAGAGAATGGAAATAAAGTGGGTCAAAACAGAGATGAAGCGATATTGAGGAGACCTTCAAGGGGAGAGACACCTCTTTCTAAAAACCTGAAGCTCACTCCTGTTAAAGTGAATTTCCGTTGTAAAGGTCTACAGTGGCAGCAAATAAGTTATTGGGAGGCTGATACCATAGAAGTACAAAAGCCCCTGTTACAGAGAAAGTATTGTAGAGGCAATAGTGGAAACACATTGGAAAATAATACCATTTGATCTGTCCTCCTTTTCCTTCAGTACTATAAAAAGTGAGACCCATCCCTTGATAGAAATTATGCAACTGAGCAACCTCTGAGTCAGAGGCAAGGCAAACTTGACTTTCATGGAACCAGTTAAGGGCAACCGGTGGGAGAGAAATGACACGTAGATGATTAAAAAGAAAAAAACAAATGCACTGCATGAATGTCAGAGGCGAGTCAGATGCAAACTAAAGACAGCGGTTTCCTGAAGACTCTCCTTCAGTGATATATGCATGGTATTGGTGGATGAAAAGCCCGAAATGCTCAACCTCCACATATAAACTGTGCCATTCGGCATCTGTGGAAGAGAGAAAAGAAGTAGCTCAAACCCACCATAGAACGACTGAAGCTTCTGCCCTCTGCTCAGAACCCAACAGGATCAACAATGGAAGTGAAAATCATGTGGCTAGGCCTGTGAAACTGAAATACTGTACCTCAACTCAGACAACAACAATGATGATCGTAGATCCCAGACAAGAAAAACGATCAGTGATCAGAGAAAACTGACAATCACCAACGTTAAGTCCATCTTGAGGGGAACCTCAGCATACAGTGATCAATATATGACTCTTACGGTATCACCATCCATTGAGACCTGACTCCAAAAAGCACCCAAATAGTCTTGCAGCGTCATCATGGAGGAACAAGTATATCTGAAGAAGAAACTCTAGAACTTTTAAAGAGACATAGTCCCCATGGAAGGCTCGCAGGACTCACCTTGGAGCAAAGCTACACCTATCGGCAAGTAAATAACTTCCAACCTTCTTCAAAAGTTGCTTTGAAGTTCACAAGCTCATATTTGTAGAAAAATCTGGTTCGGTAGCAAGAGAATTATCATGTCACACAAAATTATGCTACTTTTGTCTTGTTCCACAAACCAATTATCTTTTATTGAACCCGAGTAGTTTTTAACTTTCATTACATGGAAGTTCAATGGTCAAAATGATTGACAGAGTCATGCTGTCTGGAATGTTAAGCTGGTAAAAAGATTTCCAATTATTTACAGCAGAATTTCTTGAGTTTTTCACAGAAAGTCAATTCTAAAGCCTAATCCATAACAAATAGGAGTCAGTCATTCAACATAATTGTACTGGACAACCCGCAATGTCATGTCTCAATAGTCAACAGGCTGTATTATCAAAAGTCAGTAATTTGGTATGTTGTGCTCTTAGATGTTTGATCAGTCTCAAAATGAGCAGCATGTGTCCTATTTGGTGCTGTTTATTTATATGCAACTGTGAAAGCCCTCAATACATAGGTTAAAAGACAAAACTATAGCCATCTCAAAATCAGGAATACCATTTTCCCACACCTGTGGCTTCACAAAAAAGATGCGCATTTCAATAGTAATTGACAAGCAGGTTATCATCTTAAATAAGCATATTTTCCATTGTACAATAAAATAAAATATAGTGAGTAATTTTCTGTTACAGTATATTATTAAAACAATGTCAACAAACTAGATGCTTTAGCAACAAACATTTGCTTTGACCTAACATAGCAGTGTGTGAGCCCCTAAGTCGACAAAAGACGCCAATTGCACAGATTTTCCATAGGGCTAATAAACAAAGGATGCAATGAACGAGGCGATGAACACAACACATGTTTAGGAAGTAAAGGACGTGCCAAATAATACGTTGTTGGTTGCCTTTCTTAAAACAAATGGCTCACAACGTCAAGACGTTTAAATAATTAAATATACAAAAGGGTTCAGTGATCCTGTGAAATCACTGTAAAATATCAATGTGCGGGTGCATCAGAATCTGGGCAGTGTTCTGAATCCCACTAAGGCCATTTTCATAGTATTTCTGTTTTAATTATGGCTACGTCCATAGCTTCATTGCGCAAGTCAACGGTAGTCCCATTCCGCCAGGACTGCTCAGCCCCTGCAGCAACTTGCATTATCCAGAGGAACTGCTCTTTGGTAACCACCGGCAGCTCTTTCCCTAAAAGACAAAAGTTGGGTAACTTATCATATTATCCACAGAAAATATAGCTATACAAATATCACCGTACAAAATGGTCCACATGAAAATGCTGCTATACAGAAAGAAGTTCGAAATTTGAGAATTTGGAAAAAAGAAATTAATAAGCAGTTATCCGTTGTCAACTCATTCAGAGACAGCAAAAGACTGAAGGTTGAAAATAATATTTAAAAAATGAATGCAGAAAATAGGGTGTTTAAGAGGGATTACCACCACCTGCACCATTTTGAGCAGTTACTAAACAAGATAAACAAAATAAGACTAACAAAAAATAAATAATGCAATGTTCAACTTTCACTTACTCTAAAAAGGCTATTGTATGGGCTAATTTTAACAGGATTATTTAAAATTACACTTTTATGTCATCATTAACACTAACAGTTTTCTCATTTCTTGAAATAATAATTCCTACACTGAAGACTATTCAGTACCAAAAGGTATTTGGAAAACATGTACATATAATTGTAAAACAAATACAAATGTTCTCTCTTTTACATTCTATTATTTCCACCATTATTATCCCTTCTTGGCAAAAGATTACTTAGAAGTGCCATATATTGGGTGTTGAAGTCTGTTCATCATTGTAGCTGATTCTCAACAGCATTGACGAAAGGAAGTGACACATGAAAATAGGGTGTAGGCGATGCTGACCACTGTGAGAAACCAGAAGGTGCCTGACCCGCTTATCCCCGCCGATCTCTCTTTGAGGTGGTCAGGACGCGGCCATCATCTTTCGATACAGACCCTGGAGGTGGACAAGTGCGGCAGGATCACCTGGGTCAGGGGTCTTCGGGTAGTGGATGTGGGATGCCTGATGATGAGATGCAGTATCCCTCTTTTCCCTGTAACATCTTTACCTCATCCTACCAGGTAGGATCTATGGAAACTCCACCCCCACCCCTTTCCTGCACTTTCACACAGACAGCCCGCTCTGGGAGAAAACAGACTCATACCCAAGATGTGTACCTGACATGTCCTACTTCTAAGGTCAGGAAAGGTCAGGCAATTGCTAACAAAGACTGCCATGAAACTTCCCCACATGGATAAAAGGCGGAGCACAAGAGCACACTCTGAGCGAGGCAAAGCACACAAAGGTACAGCAGTTTTGAGTCCGCACTTGAACGAGGGGAGAAAGACGGAAATCCAAACAGGGTTCGCAAGAAGGAAAGCACCCTTGACCTTTTCGGCAAGATGCAGTTACTTTCAAGAATTCTTCAAGGCAGAAAGCGTAAGGCCGGGAAACCGAGAATTAAGAATACTGTATTGCCTGTCGTAGATACCGAGGGCCCTCCCGCGTAACTAATCAAGGCGGGAAGGAGCAGCAGATGCTGTGGTATCGTCCTTGGCTCCACGAACAAAGAAGCGACACAAAGCCGGTGAGTTGTGGAGGCGATGCAAGACGGGTCTGTGTTGAAGTCAAGGTTGCAAGCAACAACATTGTTAAACGTGTGTGATGACAGAGGCAAGTAAATCTAAACTGCTGATGAATATTTGAACTTGATAAGGAATGATACGATACCGTTGACAGAGTGGTACAGCACTGTGAATGTGCTCAATCGAAAGTCTCTGTAAGGTATCCAAATTGACAAGGGGGGGTCCTGGGAGTCTCTCTGCCAGTCATTAGTCCTGGTTACAAGAGACTTACCCAGAGTCTTTAGCTCACTATCTTTCACAGAGAAGAAATATCCCAAACATATCAGTCTTTGTCCTACCCTCTGGGTAAGTCTCTCGTAACCAGAACTAATGTCTGGCAGAGAGACTCCCAGGACCCCCTTGTCAATTTGCCATCTGTAAGGTATCCCACAGAGAGAAACAAAAGTAAAGGATTGATGAGAACAATTGTGTGAAGTGAATCGAAATGGTCTTGTGACGGTTTACGCAAAATCCAACGCACATTCGAAAGTCTCTGATTCTAATATCAAGAGACTCGAAGCCCGAAAAGGGGGATACATGGTCCGAACCTAAACGAGGGAACCAATTGTGAACATTGTGGAAAAGGGATCTGAGCCCGAACGAGGGGGACTCGTGGCCAGAGCCGAAACGAGGGAGACCAGTTGTGAATTTGTGAATGTGAAAACCCTGACAAAGGAAAGGAACTTTTGTGTTTTGTTTGTTACGTCAGACCCTCTGCAATAAGATGCCTATATTTTGAACTGTTACCTCATGGCAAGAAGCCAGAGTGTGCGCGAATCTTGGATGTGCCGCCTTGCCCGTGCTGAAAACGTGGGGAAGGGAAGCCAACTTTTCAACCATCCTGACATATTCGTTCTTGAACACTTTCTCTTTGCATACATTGTTATCCAAAACCATTTGTATTTATAAGGATTGGCAACAGGTTTATTAGTATAGGCCCTTTTATTTTGACAGAGACTCCACTAGGACAGCATTATTTATTATTTGATGGTCGTAGCTTGCTCCCATCCTTGGATTTAGGTTTAGGACAGGCGTTCAAACAACCTCTTTGAAGTTCAGTTAACACCCGTGAACTGTGATCACTTGTGTCTGTCTTCACTATTTGATACCATGCCCTCCTTACACCACCCAGAAAATGCAAAAGTACTCGAGGATAAGGCTGAAAGAAAAAATGCAATCCTCAAAATCTCCAACCTGCATTGAATGTAAGCTTCTGGGGCATAATGCCAATCAGGGAACAATAGCTCCAATTTTCGAACGACTGCCATTTGCAAAGGACTCTGTGGGCTTGAAGCACGTCTGTACAGCAGTATGCACCTCATGTAGAAAGACAAATAAGATGACACCCGCTGAGAGAGGCTAAGCATGGTTCAACTGTAAAAGGAGGGCACCATGGAAGTATTCAGTTAGATAGTAGGACCTCAAATAAATCCAGCTGGGTGAGGGAAGATAGCTCAGGGGCAAAGCGTTTGTCTTGGAAGCAAGACAACACAGCACAACACAAGTTTGAATCCCGATTCTGCGCTTTGAAACCACTCGTTGGTATTAAGCACATTATAAAAGAAGAATTCTAATTATAATTGATCCTTTTATTACATATATGTGAGTTGTGGAATCATACCTATGTTTGAATATAGTTACCGGGTCATCCGGCTCTTCAAAAACTCACATTTAGTCGTACCAGAACTCGCTATTTATTCTGTGTCTACGCTAACAGTCTCTCAAGCCATGATTTTTGTTTAACACTGTGAAAAACGATGCAGAATGTAAAGCTACATTGTAATTGTTCCGCAGCAAGTGAATTGGAAATGGAAGCATTGTATGCATTTTCAAGCTTGTGAAGCATTATTAATTAATTAGAGGAGTTAGAAAACTTATCTGGAGAGTTTCTAGCCCAGTATTTGCATGCTGACAACTCCAAAGGGCCCATCTCAGTGCAGGATACTCCAGGGAGAGGTAGTTAAGCATTGGTCCCATCCCCTGAGCTCAGATCAGACCAAGTAGCACTTCAAGAAACCAGCCACTCCCAGCCTTCACTCAATTATCCCTAGTAGGTGAAGAAACTCAGTGAAGGACCCACCAGATGGCACAAGTGAAGCGAGTATAAATACAACCAGCCCCAGTTGCTGAGTGGCGGTTGCCGGAGCAGGTTGTGGTTGGCAGATGGAGAGGTTTGGAAGGCTGTCAAGGAGTGGAGGCTTATGGATGCGAAAGAGGGAGGAGGAGGTAACGAGTGGATGTTCTAGCACATAGGATATGCCACCATGAACCAAATCTTTACAGAGTTGGGAGCTCTAGTAGCAAGTTGGTGACTGTTGAGGTGGCTGCAAAACATAGTATGACTGGCAGTGCGGCTTGACAGCACGTTGTTACATTACGTTGGGTCCCTTTCACTAAGGAAGGAGTTTGGAGCCTCAGAGTGCAGTTTGTAGCTCATAGCGCGACAAGAGTTCTTCTTTGTGCAGCTGTGTCTGCTAGTGCTGGTTGTTGTGGCACATTGGGAGAACACCCCTGCTCTCAAGTGAAGTATCCTAAGGATCCCTCAAAGCCATCGATTAGGTGGACTCTGTGCAGTCAGAAGTGAGACGCCGGCACCAGCCAGCCCTGAGCCTATGATAGGCGGGGAGATGTTAGGGGCGGGAGCTTCCAATTTTGAGCTCTTGGCTTCTCACCAGAGTGATCAGACATTAACCGGATACCCGGCAAGCAGGATACGGGGGAGGAGGGCCTGACAGAGGAGTCAAGGATATCTGGCCCACCACTGGGCATGAAATAGCCTGTACAGTTGGACCTGATCCAGTCTCAGACCTGGTAAATGACCTGCCTGTTATATCTCAGACAGAACATCCATGGTATCCTTGCACCCCCCTTAGAGGTACCCTATATATCAGATAGGTCGATTGTAAGGGCTCTTGAGATGTCGACTGATGGGCTCTATGAAGACAACTTGTTTTAGTCTATAGCTGAAGGGGGCCACAGATAAAATGGACAAATTGAGTCTGGTGATATCACTGGAGCCTGGTGAAGATGAGTGCCCTGCTCTGGGATCCTCAAGGAGTCCCTCTCTTTAAAAATATTATTTTAGACTCGTGAAGTAATGTTAGGGCAGTAAGCCAAAATGTTAGGAGTATGGCACATACAAATAGCCCGTGCATGGTCAGTAAAAGTAAATAAACTATAGTCCACCAAGAGCTAAGTATTCGGGAGGGTCCCTATGAGGTGCAGGGTAAGGCACCACAGATGAGTTTCACAGATCATGGTCTCCAGTCTAGATTTAACATCCCAGCAATCCCCCACAACAACTCATTCAATTTCGAGAAAGCCATGTAGGACCTATTATGCAACATGTCCAGAGGATGGAATCTGCCTCGGCAGAGCTGAGGTAGCTGATATCTATTCATAGAAAAGAAGCACTTGTGGATAGGCAGTGTCTGCTTAAGTCCTTGTAACTGCTGGTTGATTGGATCACAAGAAATGCACAGAGAAAAGTTGTGGAAATATTGCAAATACAGCAAAGGGTTTGACTAGCCCCCAAACGAATTACCTAGATTCAGAAGCGATGGGGTGTGTGGGAAAGGGCATTTAGCTGATAGGCCGGGAAGCAGCCTTAATAAATTCCATTAAAGCCATATGGAAGCTACTGCCTGCATGGATAATGAGACACGAAATGCGGTACTAAATATGCCTATTATAAACTATGTTACTGGCGGGGACAGGAACCAGTAGTGAGCAACATTGATGGAGTTATGGATCCAGTTGTACCAATATTGCCTAGTGTCAGTGCAAATTAAAAAGACAGTCAGTTGGCCTGGGGAAATATTGGGAACTTAAAGATGTCAGCACAGACTACTTATGTAAAGACCCAAGATAGCTTGCTCAGGGTAGAGTCCTCTGAGACCCCAGTGAGAAGCAAGAGCTCAATTCTACCAACAAAGGAGGGCCCCGACCCACTCTGGGAATGGAGGAAACTGAACTTAATTGTGACCTTCAAACCAACCACAGGAAATAAATCTCTCATAAGATCGCTTTGGTAGCGGCGACCCAAGAGACTTTAGGTCTAACGGATATTACCTTAAAAAACGTTACCCATGTTCATATTTTGTCTGATTGTACGTATGTACTGTGGGGGGTGTAACGTTCATTTTGGTTTTAACAATGCACATTTTCGAGCTTGCCTAATTCAGTGTAGAGATGTTCTGGCAGAGAAAGGAATTTAAGTTTTTCTTGATGTAAAGGCCAAACGTCGTCACATTCATGAGTCATGGTTTAAACAGATAATTGAGGCTCAACTATCCCCCCTGAGATTGTCTGTGAGCGTTTCAATGGACCACTAGGGGTTGTTGCACCCTCTAATGTGCATGGGGTGGATGTTATTGATTTAACTAACTCAGATGCAAGAAAACACAAGCTCAGACCGAAAGTGGTCCTGTCTAAATGCGCGACTGACATGGTTTATGATGGTACTACGATACGAAGACCAGTCCAGGTCTAACTAGCCGGCTTCTAGATGGGCCTCAGCGGTCAACATTTCCTAACATGTTTTTAAGCGTAGTTCCATGGAACTTAGCAGGGGGGGGCAACAAACTATATGGCACGAATTGGGTAGATTATTTAATGAAATTTGACATCATCTGCCTGCAGGAAACCTGGCTAACTGACATCTTTCAACTCCCGGGATTCCATGGGCATTCACTGAAGTTCTAGAGAAGTGCGAGAGGCCGAAACAAGGGAGGTCTACCTACCCTGGTCCATTTGCAGAATGAGTTACGAATAACCAGGTGCTACTCTAATTTACGATTTATGGTTACAGTACTGCTCGAGTTTGCTTTGAATGGTTTTCCAAGATATTTGTGGGAAACATTTATTCACCGCCAAAACAAGATGTTACTATGTTGAGGGAATTGAGATTTTTTAACCCTGGTTTCTGCTCTGGGGGAGACTTGCATAACTCATAATTTCACGTTTTGTGAAAGATTCTTGTGGGCTTCCAGGGAGAAGTACTGTTTTCGATATTCCGGACTGAGGGGTGGAGGGGACTAGGCAGCTGGTCGATTTGATGTCCGAGTTTCTTCTAGTGGAACTGAATGGACGATTAATGGGCAATACCCCACCCAAGTCTACTGTAGAGGAGGTCCCCAAATAAATCCTGCACTCCAGTCGCCCATTTTGAAGTTCCAGAAACGTTCACACCAAAATATGTGACATATGATGAGCAAATAAACCAGCAGAGAGCCGCAGTAGGGCTCTGCCCAGTGCCTATTAGAAGAGCAACACCTATTGAAGTACCGAAACCCAGAAAACCATGGACAGTAAGGTATCCATTGAGGAAACCCTACCAGCAAATGAAACGAAATGAAGATTGCCTAAGTACTGTCCCGGAAGAAACCAAAAAGGCCTTAAAGGAAGACGAATGGTGACATCACCAGGGCCTGGACTGACATGCAGATAGAAGAAATGACAACCAAAGAATGACACACAGAGATGAAATTCCATGAATAAAGATATCGTGAACCTAAAGGGGGAGAACGATGTTGAAATACAAAGAAGTTCAATCTGTAAGCAAGATGAAGATATTCAACTAGTTTACACCTGTAAATATGCTTGGAACCGCAAGAAAGCTAAGGAAACAGTGCGGCTTGATATGCTAAGTAGAAAAGTAGTGCGGCAAGCGCCATTATACACAATCTACCACAAACGAAGTACCTTATTATAAGTATATTTCCACTTTGCAAACGAAGCAGAACCAACTTAGGTCACTAAAGGCCAAACGCGAGAAGATTCATATTGTAGCAACACGGGGAGAGTGTAACGCTCACCTGATTCCCACGGAGGCGCAGGTCTGGCTTCAAGTGCTGATGCTTCTTCAATGGTGAAGCGCAGGACTCTGGAGATGGACAGGAAGGGCCCTCTACTCTGGCTTCTCCGGCTCGCAGGAATATTCCCCTGTGCGTGAAAAGGGAGTATTACCTACTGACTGAGTTATGCTCAAGCCTCCCACTCTCTTCCAACCCTCCACGATACCCTTCCACGATTTCCCGTGAAGTCTCACCTTAGGGTCTGAAAGGACGAGCTCTCCATCCTGTTTCTGACGCAGGGGCGCGTTGAACCCAGTTACTTCACTGGATTGAGGTTGGATGGGAGTTCAGGTAAGCTTGATTATACTGGTAAGGCGCTGTAAAAGTTCTGTTGCAAGTTCAAAAGTTCAAGCTTTAAAAAATAATGTTCATTGTCTTTTTTCAGGTGATGAATGAAGATTACTTTGGAGACTTCTTGCAACAAAGCGCTGATGTTGATGTCTTTTCCCCATAGGGGCCGGGGTTCGGAATGCCGGAGATATGGCGCCGACCTGAAGTGAAACGTGCAGTTCCAGTAAAGATCTGGTAAGTCCTAGATGAGCGCTCAGGTAATGTTTTTGCATTCGCTCATCTAATGTCTTTGTCTTTTTTCCCCATAGGGGCCGGGATCCTGCTTGGAAGCAGCAAGACCCGAAATGAAATGGGAATGACCCAACAGGTAAGTCTTAGAAGGAAACTGAGCTTTTCCTATTCCCTTCCTTCCCTCACCTCTTATTCTTGTCTTTTTCTCTAGGCTCTGGGAAGTGGCTGTGTATCCGGATGATCGCTGCTGAAGATGGAGGAACCCAGGAAAGGTGAGTGAAATGCAGCGCTGCAGCGATCGTAACGAAATGCTTTTAAAAATGATGTCTTCCCTTTCAGGATCGTCGGTGATGCCTCCGTGGTGCAGATTAGCTGGTAGGTCTCTTGTCTCCCTTTGCAGGTGACCCAGGATGCTGACAGGCGTGGCTGAAGTCCAGATGCAGGAGCTGACACGGTGAGCATCCAGCTGCGAGGAGCAGAACAACGCGAAGCGTGAGTTGCTGATCGGGTGTGGTTTAAATAGCTTTGGAAGAAGTTCCAAGTGTGTATCCTTCCTCCGATCAGGTATGTATCCTTCCCCGACCACACCCGGGTGGAAAGTAGTCCCTCAGGTAAAGTAGTTCCTATTCAGGCCTCAAGAGGGCCTGGATGTGGCAGCATGGTCTGCATCAGGTAAGTGAACATTAAAACACTTGAACACATGTCTAGCTTTATGAGCCTGGCGCCTAAGGCGCCAGGACAGAGGTCCAACATGAGCCTGGTGCCTAAGGCGCCAGGACTGCGTCCAAAGGGCCCCAGCTTGGGCCCGCTGGCACTCCCCTGGGGGAAATGATGCCTGCCTCTGGGGTTGCTGGGTCGGACCTGACTCCTTGGAGGTAGGCATCATGACAGAGAGACGGCTGAATCGAAACTCGGCAGAGGCAACTCGTGCCAGAGAAGCCAAGGTCATACCAATAGAAGCTATAAACAATAGCTACTTTTAATTGAAACTAAGAACAGACTATCCTGCCTCTGAAGTATCGAGATAAGAAGGCGAAGGCAGGTGGTGGGTGAAACAAAAATCAAATACACAAATTGAGAGAAACGAAACAAATTCACGGTGTGGAAATCACGTGACCAGCTGAGCAAGAAGAAGCACGGGTTCACACCTGCGCTTGGCACCGGACCAAGGAGAGATATCAGAACCTTTCCAGACAGAAGATGCAGCTTCGAGGCCAACCACAGTGAACTAATTAAAGTAGTGATTGATTGTAACCATAATCGGAGGAAGGCCGGGTAACAAAGGGGCACCCCACACCTGGCTGACCCTTCTGCGCGCTGCTAAGTGAAGTGGAAAAGTATGCATGGGGTTGGTGCCAACCCAATCACAATGGAACAAATAATCGAGGGTCCTATAGTTAGTAGCACCAATGAGACGTCATACTTTTAGTGACGTCTACAGTAGTCATTTTGAAGGAAGGGCTTAGACGCCCACCTGACATGTTTACCCAATCCCTTCACTCCTTTACCATATACAGATACAGTACCTATTGTAAAGTTACCTTTTCCTAACCAATAGAATTGCATGTTAACTTTTGAGTGTTACACGTCAATTATGACGTGCTTTGAGCATAAATGTTACAACGTGTATGAAGTTCGTTGGAGTTGAAGCGAGAAGGACGGTCGCATCACTGCTGATATCCATGACTCCCCGTTTTTTGTACTTGTCATTAAACTGACTCCCTTTGCCAAACCATTGAGTTGTCCTTACTGATTGGTGTTGGAGTAATAAATCTGCACCCCTATCCATCTCAAGGGTGCAGCTATCTCATGTTAAAGTACTTCTGAGCAAACCTCGGCTCTTTGGGCCGGCCGGGGGTCTCGGAGTACACTTGGTAGCAGAGGATGTTTATCGATTATTGATTAGAATAAGACACCCATTGACGGTCGACATAAAGTAACTCTAGGTCTTTGGCAATATCACAAGTCCTTTGCCCTTCGGCTGAGTAGACCGTGAAGCTCCCTGTGGCCAGTGGTAGTGTAAGAGATATCTGCAGACCAGGGTCTGAAGGAACCCGTGTTTCCCCGCGCAACCCCTTCCCATTCCTAAGGGCATCTGAGCAGGCGAAAAGCCGAAGAAGGCGGTAACAAAGGCAGTGATCTCGAGGGTCCAGAGAGAGAAAAAAATGCAAACAGTGAATGAAAAAGACTGTGTGTTTTGGCAAAAGTGCATGCTTTAGAACAAGTAAAGGGAAAAGGTAACAGAGGGAGGTGGGAGAAAAAACAAAATATAGTTAGAAGTAGAGAAGAATGTATATATCTAAAGGGAAAGGGAATAATGACTCAAGAATAATTAAGCAAAAAGAGAGGTTACCGGGGAGGACATCCGAGAAGTGAGAGGATTTGCCTTATTCCTACGCTTTTAATATAAGCGGCTAGAAGAAACGTGTATCCATAGTCCCAACTAAAGGAGAACAAATAGACTACCACAGCGATTAAAGATGCCGTGAAAGGGATACGTTTAAACTCCATGTCGGGGTAATATTTAGAGGCAGAGATACATGTGACCAGTTGGTGTCCGTCTAGTCTGTTAAACGTATGTCTTACATGTTGTTTGTTGTGACGTCACAAGTCGAAAAATTTTCTTAGAGAAAACTGATTTTGATTTTATGCGATTGAATAGCTAAGATAATATTGCATGCGAATTGATGTTTTTGAGCAAAATAGAAGATATAAAATTTTGTGGAAAAAATCGGGATTGGAACTTGCAGTGTTTGGTGCTCGCTCATATTGTTGCAAGTTGTTTAATTCACGTGAAGCGTTGACAAGTGTTATATAAGGTGAAAGGGAACAGATTTAAGCATGGAAGACATAACTCCATTGGCACACCTATGCAAACAGTTGCTGAAACATGCACCTAAGTTAAAAAAATACAGTACAGAGTGGGTTAAAGGAACCAGCCACAAAATGTTTATGCCATGGCCCCAAGGGGGGTCCTTATCTAAAACTGTTTTGCAACACATGACATATTTGCACGCGACATACACAGGCAAAAAGTTAGACAAATGCCTCTCTGTTCTAGAACTTTGGAAAATGTATGAACAGGGAACGGAAGAGGAGCCACCAATAGATTGGATACTTAATGTATGCACATAGGGGGGTGAGACACCTACTGCGTCACCCGCCCCATCCGAAACGAAGGTTGAAGAAAACAAAGACGAGGGGTTATACCCGCTGAGAGAACTTAAAGCAGCTACAGGGTATAGTAATCCAGCATATGAGTCACCTACACAAAGTAGTGACGAAAATCAAGGGAGAGATAAGGATATCGCCTCCACGGTCCCAAGGGGCAAGGAGAGACGCAATGATGAAAGAAGGGACCAGACACAGACAAGTACATCTCTCGATAAAGAGAGAGAAGGGAAAATATGGAAGGGAAACGAAGATAGAAATGATGAGATAGCATTCACAAAAAACGAATGGATGGGAGGGTAAATTTCATTTTAACTCGATGGCAAAGGCATTGATGATGCGAAACAAAAAGAGAGGCTAGACGAGGTACAGAGAAAGGGGAACGAGAAGGAATTGGAGAAGAAAGAATTAGGAAAAAAGATAGACAAAAGCTATAACAGCTATATCGCGAAGAGGAAGAAAGACAGCTCGATTGCAGATAGAGAGCAGCCAATGATCAAGACAGACAGAAGCAGCAAAGGTCAGAAAAAGAGCAAAGAATCGAGAATAGAGAATAAAGAGACGGAGGGATGAAGAAATCCAAAGGGCAGATGAACGTAGAAATGAAAAGAAAAAGGAAGAAGATAGGGTTAGAGAAGAGGCAAGGAAGCGCAAAGAATTCAATGACGATATAGAACGTAAGCGAAGACAGAGAACACGCGATGTTGAATATCTGGAGAGAGAGGTTAAAAAACCTGATCCAGTAGTAGATTGGGAAGATATAGAAGAATTCTTTCCTGCGTACGAGTCAGTGCCAGGCACGTCTAGGGCAAATATGGAAGATGACTTCAACACCAGAAGCATCGGAGAAACGATCAATAGAATATATGATGAAATGGGGTTAGAACAAACACCCCTAGGGGAGGGGGAAGACGAGCACCTGGAGAGCACTTAGCTGTATGACACTGAGCATGTCTCCCGAAGTAGTGGGAATACAGAACTATCCCTGGATAGACTAGAAATAAGTAGGAACAAAGAAGACACGAGAAGTGGCACTAGTTGGGGACAGACAATGTCCGACTCAGAAAGAGAGGAGCGCGAGAAAAAAGGAGGAAGAGTGAAAGATGATTCCCAAGGGAGAAAGGGATACAATGGTCAGACACTAGCGAGTGCGCATCAAGGGCATCAGAGTCAGTCAGACCGACACGAAGGAGTATGTCACGGTCAAAGGGGGGTGTCATCTCCAGCCTATGTGGACAGGCTCAGGACATTGCCAGGCTGACAGCAATGCGGGAATATTACCCCTGCACTAGACAGGAAAACAATGAGAGAAGAGAGAGCTATTCATCCAATTTTCCGTTACTCGAGAAAGGGGGGGGGGGGTGAGACCACAATATATTCCATGGCCACACATGGATCGAGAAAACTTGAAAAACAAGCTTCCAATGCGGACATCGGGAGCCGGAAAATGGATACACGAGCTAGAAAAGATGACAGGAGGGAATAAGTTAGCTATAGGGGATATCAAGGGTCTCCTAAACGCCATACTTGGTGAGAGAGCAGACGACGTGTGGACAGGGGCAGGTTACCCCGGTGTGACCACAATTAATACTGCGCATGACGGAGCTCCATTTAACAATTGCAGAGCTGCCGTATGGAAGGCACTATGAGTGATTTACCCAGACACTTCCGATATGGGAGCGATAATGACACGTGAAATGAAGAAGTCTGAGGATCCTTTAATTTACATACAGAATTTTCAAGACGCGTGGGTACTCCAGACTCATGAATCTTGGACGAAATCTATACCTGTGTTCTACCATATATTGTGCTAAGGGCTGCCAGAGCCGGTACAGAAACAGCTCAAGAAATTGGTAGGAATCGAAGCTAAACCTTGGGCAGAAATACAGCTGAGCATCGCCCACTTTTGCAGGCTACTGCAAGAGAAGTATCGCAAAAAGGAAGCTGCACGAAAGGGTGAGGAAGCGAAAGTGGTGCGGAAGAAATTGTCAAAATATGCTCGAGGGAGCCATGATAACTAGCGCAGCTGAATCGAGCATGCAGCAGGTCAATAATCCGCAGCAGACTAATCAGGGCAGTACTGGGTTTTATCCCAGGAGAAGAGGATTTAGAGGAAGCAGATGGCAGAGTAATCAGGAAGGTTTTCAGAATAATCAAGCAGGTTTCTAAAACATACAGAATGGCAATCAAGATATGTCAAATAGGCAAATGATCCGACCACCGCGAGTATGTTGGTTGTGTGGGATGACGTTGGCATTTAGCGAACACACACAGAAACCAAGGCATGGTGCAAAACGGCCAAGGTATGGGAGAGGGCATGGTGAATCCACCTGCAGTTTTAAAGCAGGGAGTTGCACAGAATCCCACGGTTCAACAGCAAACACCAGGAGATCAGCAACACCCACAGCCCCAACATATAGTGAGTTTTCCACAAGGGCAGTCCCAACAGTCACCACTGCAATTGTCACAAACAGTGAGCACAGGGCAGACCATGAACCCTGGAATGAGGAGTAACACTGGTGATGGGGGAAGTCCATTCGCACAAGGTGGGACAAAATTATATATGGTCTAGGACAGCTCACTGGGAATCCTGATGTCTTCTATCAGTGACACCAGACCCTTACCGGGAACCTAGGGTGGATGTCGTTATAGGGGATAAAGAATATTCCTTCTTAGTTGACATGGGTGCAACATGCTCGTGCCTACGTGAAGGCAAGTGTTCCTTATCCGGTGAGGCTGTAAATACTCAGAGTTTCACAGGAGCCACAAGTCGTGTTCCCTTCACAAATGCACTTCCAGTCTCTATAGGAGAATGTGAAATGAATGTGCCTTTTTTATATTCACGTCAGACCCCAGTAAACATTCTGGGTCGAGATTTAATGAAGAGGTTAAACATGACAATCTCATTCACGGAGGAGGGCATAGTATGTTCAACTCCAGGAATGCACTATTCAAATGTATGCGAAATGATCAGACCATACGCAGGATACACAGCTATGATGGCCATACCATTAGAGCCAGAAATATTCGCGTATGGTATGTGCATACTTATGGCAGGGCTGCCAGGCCCTGCAGACAGAATCATGAGAACCCCAGATGAATTTCTATTTAGACCAAGAATACTGATGCATGAGGAGAAGGGACAAGTATTTCCCTTGATGATGCACACAGTTGCAGTACGAGGGAGAATGGCCTTAATAGATGGTTATGACGACGAAGGTCGACAATGGTGCGCAGTAATCGCCATTGAAGAAGGATATTGATTGACTGACGTCACCGATGACGACCTGTTTGAAGAGCAAGCAGATGTGGGAGGGACAATGGTGGAAGCGAGTCTCACTTTTTGGGTGAGAATGATCAAAAGAGAAGTGCATCAGAGAATGATGTTGGCACAAAACCGTCCTGAATATTTTGATGAGCACATGGCCCAGGTGCCTGCTCAGTATGGACTACAGGACCCTATGACGTAGGCCCCTTGAAAGGGGTTGGAGAAGTGAAAATTAAACTGAAACCAGGAGCAATTTTACCCAAAGCCCGACAATATCCCATGTCCAGAGAGGCAGATGAGGGGATTTTTAAGACAATTTCAGCTATGATGGAGCAAGACATCTTAGTGACGTCAGAGTTGTCATGCAATACTGCGGTTTATCCGATCAAGAAATCAAAGGGAGGGTCTTGAGGCTAATCCAGGATTTATGCCCAATAAATGATATTGTTGAGGCCGAGTTCCCTTTAGTCCCTAACCCGGCTACAATCCTATGTAATATACCTGTTGAGGCAAAATATTTCACGGTGATTGACTTGAAAAATGCATTTTTCTCAATCCTGTTGCACTGTGACTCACAAGATCTGACGTCATTCACGTTCAGACAGATGCGTCTGAAAAACACGAGGCTACCCCAGGGGTACTGTGAGTTTCCCTCTATTTTTAATAGAGTCCTGCAGATGCACTTGAGCAATATCGCATTAAAAAGTTTTGTCCTGCAATATGTGGATGACATCTTAATTTGCAGCACGACATGTGTTCAGCTATTGACTATACTGGCTGAGAAAGGATATAAGGTTGACAAGGAGAAGCTACAATATTGTCAACAGGAAGTACTGTACCTAGGCCAGTTGATCTCACATGAGGGAAAGAGAGTGACCCCAGAAAGGGCTGAAGCCATACTGAACACGGCTAAGCCACACACGATAACACAGATGCAGAGCTTTTTAGGCCTATCCAACTATGTCAGAGCATGGGTCTTCGACTACAGCTCTTACACTAAGCCTTTACTTCGGGCCCTAAAGAAGGCCCAAGTGACGAAAGAAAAGTTTGAATGGTCTGAGACCATGGAGGAAGGATTTGCTGAACTCAAGAAAGCTATTTGCACAGCACCAGTTCTAGGGATTCCCAATTATGCAGAGGAATTTTACCTGTTTTCACACACCAATGGCTGCGTCATGACGGCGGTGCTCTCTCAGAGAACCACACTGGGGTACAAGCCCCTGGCATACTATAGTGGAAATTTGGACCCAGTAATGAGAGGTAATTTCCTGTGCGAACAAAGTTTAGCTGCTGCAGCATTCGCCATAGAGAAAGCGACAACCATTGTAATGGGCTGCTCAATGACGTTGTACGTTGAACACTCGCTTTTTACCATTCTAGAGAAACCAAAGGGCACATTGACATCTCAGAGAGCTTCTGCTTATGAATTGATCATATCAAATCATTGATTAAGGTAGTCCGATGTAAGATAGTGAACCCAGCTATGTTTATAGCAGAGCCAGTCACTGAAGGAGAGCCAATACATGACTGTGCAAACTATGAAGAATTCTATAACGAAATTCCCAGGGTGAAAGAAAATGCCTTGGCAGAAGGAGAGAGTGTCTTTATTGACAGTTCTTCGAGGATCGATCAAAGTGACGGACAAATATATACAGGCGTTGCTGTAATGAAGCACACAGCAAATGGAGAATTCTGAGTACTTATTAGTGCGCGGATACCATCTCATTATTCAGCGCAGGCTGCGGAATTATTGGCGTTGATACTCGCCATTGAGAATCACGCAGACCAGGAAGTAACGGTGTACAGTGATTCCGCCTATGTGACATCGACAATACATGCAGGCTTAGCGCGCTGGAAAATGAGGGGATACCTCCGAGCAGACGGCACGCCAGTGGAGCACACAGCCTTATTGGACAGGCTGATTAAGGCACTACAGCTCCCAGCGGGCATAGCGGTCGTGAAATGCACTGCCCACACGAAGGGGACAGATTTTATCTAACGCGGAAATCAAGCGGCAGACACGGAAGCCAAGCATATGGCACTCAAAAGTGAGACGATCATGGAAGTGGAAATGACCCATACCAATGAGAGAATAATGGTTGCACGGATTGCACCTGAAAGTTACAGTAATTTGGGGGCAAACATAGCAAATGGAATTACAAGGGGAGGCATCACAGGAAGAGAAGAATATTTGGAAACGAGGAGGGTGTTCTTTAAACCCCTCTGACAGCTTGTGGCGACAAGACAGCACTGATAAACCAGTGATGCCTGTAGTACTATTAAAAATAGCACTGGAACAGTTGAATGGCATTATCCGGCACACATGACAAAAGAAAATTTAGCAGCAACACTGGCAGAAGACTGGTTCATACCGAATTTAACTGAGCACGTTGCATTCTTTATAGTAAACTATATAATCTGCCAACAATCTCCAGGCCAAATGGGCCTTTTCAGCACTTGCATGTCGATTACGTCGACATGATTCAAGTATGTAACGGGTACAGATACTTAATTGTTGTGGTGTGTCCATTCTCTAGATGGATTGAGGCAGGTACCTGTACACACCCAGACTCTACCTGTGCGGCCACATGTTTTGTGAGAGAAGTGTTCCCCAGGTGGGGGGTGTGCAAGGTCATGAGATCAGATAATGGAGCTCACTTTGTAAATTAGACATTCGAACAGATTAGCTTGCTGCTTGGTATAAAGCACAAGTTCTCATCAGCGTATCATCCGCAAGGTAACGGAATCTGTGAGAAGCTCAACGGTTTTTTAAAGCAAAGGATAGCCGAGTTGAAGCTTACTCTAAGAAAGGGATATCTTGCACTGCCATCCTTCGGCACTGTATGCACTTAGGAACCAATCCGGTTCCGACCATCATGTTACGCCACACGAGATAGCCACAGGAAGAAGAATGCACACTCTCCTGACACCCCGAGATAGAGCTAGATGTGATGCCCAGTCAACAGGAGAAATTCTAGGGTCTGAAATGCAAAATTACCTGAATTGCATGACATCTTGCCTTACTGTAATTTCAGACCAGCTGCAGCGACGACGAAAGGGGTGCAGGGCAGCACGGAACACAGAAGGAGATACTACTACAGACACAGCACAAAGACTTTGTGTACCATCCGTTTTCGCTGGAGACACTGTCCTTGTAAGGAACCATACAAGGAAAAAGTGGGAGGAGCCAAGATTTAACGGTCCCTTCACAGTGGAGGACTGCACTCCGTCCGCAGTAAAACAACAAGGCAGGAGAGCTTAGATTTTTCTGGGCGATATCAAACCCTACATCGGAGAAGACCCCCTGCCTGCACCCGAACGAGAGGAGTCTACGAGCAACGGGGAAGAACCACAGCACGTGCAGACGAGATCCATGACAAAGAAAAAGGACGCATGACCAGCCAGACAAAGATAAAGAACTGTTTGTAAATTGTGGCTTAAATTGGATACTTCCGCTCTAAAAAAAAAAGGGGGATAAAGACAAACAAACAGACACACTGTACATCCTAGTTGCAGGGTGAAGGAGAAAATTACACGTATAAACCACAACATAGTCTGTTGACTATGAACTTTGGACTGAGGCACACTTAAGACGTTGATAAAAAATAGCATGCCAAATTTTGATCGAGGACACATAAATTGGAAGAAAATACAGTATCCAGACTCATTCCACACCGAAACCCTATTCAGAATCACTTATGGTGTCCCGCAGTAGCGACATCACCAAAGATGTGGTGATCATACTTTAATCTAGTGCTAAGATCATACCGGTCATTGGTGGGGAGGCTCACCAGTGTTACTGACTTTCTTCAAGATCCTGAAAGCGAAAATACAATAAGAAGATTACTTGCTGTAATTGCCGAACAATTCCTCTTACTTCCTGAATACAGTGAGGAGAAACCAAATGTCTCGAGCAGAGAAGGAAATAAATGAGCTTGTCAATACATTGTTCTTTCGCATAATCGAAGCGACACACTCGCGTTTCTTCGAGATCCAGCGAATACAGAACATCTAAGCCAACTCCTAAATAAAATTGTGATCTTAGTTGCACTCCACGTGAACGGACAGTGCAGACATTGTTTACATTGAAGAGAAAGCATACAATCCTGAAACTCAGCAAGACAAGACGGATGTCCCTGTCACTAGAAGACAGCAGATTGGCTCACAACGCCCTCTTTCGTCTAGTCAGTGACTTTCCAGAGCTAGTGGGGAGACCGATCGATATTGACATCCTCACATTCATCAGAGATCCATCTAATGTTGCACAGATGGGCATGCTCTTGCATGGAATCGTACTACAAATAGAACTCTCTAACCATCAACAGAACTATCTGAGGAGATTCTAAAAGCTTTCCGCCGAGGGACAGATCGAGGAAGCATTGTCAAAGGTTTCACATTCCTCCATTTGTTGTTATTTTGTCTCTATTCTTCATCCTGACCAGGATACAACATGTCTTCGGGACTGAACAAATCTGAGGCGTGGACTGGGAGCTGACCTACCTTGAACATGCACAGTAAAAGGACATGCCGAAGTGTTATTCGATTTGATTTTTCCCATAGTTTAGCAAAGGAACTGTATCCTGAAATAAGAGACAATTCATGCCCGCAACAGGGGGGGCACTTGTAGGACACCTGAACCGCTTAAACACAGAATCCGACAGACAATATTGTTTAAAGAAGTATAGTAAAAGGTAGACATTTTGCGAATGATCGAGATGGGGATCCAGAGCAGCAATCTTGTCCTCCCACAGGAGGAGAGACGTCCACGTTTCCCTGGAAGTAAATGCTACCGCCTGACCTACAGGGGCATAATGTATTTGTGTATCATATTCATTATTGTTTTACTGTCATTAACGATCAGAACTGCATTTTTTATTCGTGCACAAAGCGTTCCATTTCCAGTGGACCCACCTAATGATGCACACATGAAACCCACAAAGGCACCCAGACCTTACATAGTCATTCCGGTCCCTAGAAGATCTGATGGTGGAATGAATGAGTTTGAAATGGATGTGATTATCAATGACACAAACACACTTGTGGTAACAAACAAAAAGAAAGGCCGGAGACAGGGTCGGCAAAGAGTGAATGAAGAAAGATTACTGACAACCACACGCATGCAAACACTGAATGCATACGCAACAGGCCTGGTGTCAATGACTAAAGAACCACAATCCACATCATTAGAGAGGAAAAGACTGCATACTATTAGAAACTCCAGAACAGACATCGTGGAAAGACAAGAGGAATTGGAGAAGAAACTAACAGAAATTATAATGATAAACACCCCTGAGACAACACTGATGGAGACAAAGACAAACTCAAAGATGATCTCACAAGCACAACTAATAGTAGAAGCAGTATGGCCGTCATTAGCCAGAGCCAGGAAGAGGCAAGAGGAAATAGAAAGAATTGCCAGACTTTCCTCCACTCAAATGGCGCAGATGAGGAAGCCTGCACCATCGACCAGGATATCTGAGAATCCTCCAGTAAGAAAGAGCGATACAGATGCATTCAGGGATGTAGTGATAGCAAACTACATGAAAACCTTAAAAATCAAGAGAAGCATGCATGGGGACGACAGCGAAATGAACGATTACGTGGACAGCACAGCACATTTGGGAAACAACATTTGGTACCAGCACATGAACGAAGTTGGAAGACGAAACTCAGAAGGGGAATGCTTTGTTTGTGCACTCCTACCATACAGCATGGGGAAGTCCAAGATCTTCGTAGCTGGAGAAATCTATGTCCAGACAGCATTCTGTCTTTCACACGTAGCCAGGTGCGAAACTAGAGGCCAGTTCATGGGAAGTGACGCTTCCCTAATATGGGCAACTGAACCAGCTTATCCCGACGAAGATGATTATGTTCCAGACATTAAGACAAGAAACAGAGCACATACTAGGAACCATGTAATCAGGTATGAGAAACCTGGAGTTAAGGGAGCAGAAATAAGATGGGAAGTGACCCCGAAACTAAATGTCCAAGGGAAAACTCCAGAAGAAGCTCGAAGTTGGAAGAACAGAGGCCAAATGCAGATTTGGGGAACAGTGCTTTCGCCAGACAGATGGGAGAAAGGAGTAGTAATCTGCAGAGCATGCATGGTCCTCTGAGCCTGCAAGGAGGCAATTGAAAATTCACAAAGGATATGCAAGCCATTATGGCCAAAGCTTGCAAAACTACTGACATGGGTCGAAGACAGAGGAGGACCCTTACAAATAGTACCACTGGAAAGCTCAAAATTGTGCTTCAGGAACAATGGTACGAGAAAGATGGGAGAGAATCAGAACTGTGGACCAATCTTTGATGCTCCAGAAATGGTTCATGGCACTGCCGTAATTATGGATCATTATTGGGCATGTGGATCTAAAGCATACATCAGACTGCCAAGAGACTGGGGAGGTATATGCACAATAGTGAATGTCCAAGATCCAGCATTAGTGATCCCGAAGAGTGACCTGAATATTGAGAGTTTCCCGAAAGCAGATGCTCACCTGAGGAAGAAGAGATCTGTGGAACTGCTAACTCGAATGAAGAGAGAGAATTACTTCTCTGCTAAATCAGAAGAAGCCTTTCAGGCAATCCCATATGAACACAGGCTGTTTAGCCTCACCTCATCAGTGTTCACAGCGATTTTTGTGCCGAGAATCCAAGTTGGAGTAAATACTAAATGGTTACAGATAACCAGATGGGAGTTACTGCAAACCATCAACACAACCATAAAAGGATTCAATGCAATCAAGGAAGAGCTAAGAGCCGTCCGACTGATGACTCTCCAGAACAGATATGTCCTTGACATGATTACAGCTATGGATGGAGGAGTTTGTGCAAAAATAGGAGAATCATGTTGCACATTCATACCTTCTCACAATGAGGAAAAATGGAACTTTAACAGAAGCCATCGGTATGCTGACAAAACTGCAGAACCAGATGATTGATGAAACTGACGAAGTTGATGATGACAGCTGGTTTGGATCACTATTCTCATGGGTCCCACAATGGATGGCAGATGTATTCAAGTTCCTGGGAGCCCTGCTAGAGATGATATTACTAGGCTTTTGTGTTATCAAGATAACAATATCTCAATGACAGAAGACGGCTAAGAAAACCATAGGGATGAAGATCATGATTGATGTCAAGCCAGGATGGAAGCCCAAAGACCTGACTGATGAAGAAATAAGAGACTTTGTGAAGACCAGCAGTCACGCACCCGAAGGAACAAAGTTTCTCTATCCCAGGAAGCACAGAAATTATGTGGGAAGATGGGTTTATTGCAGCCCAAATGGACAATGTCAACTGATGACATGGAATAAAGACGAACATGTAAGGACAGCAGGAAGCCTGAAAGGAGTAATAAAAATCTGGACTCCAAAGAGACACTTCTTCCAATCGTCATGTACAGATCCGGAGGACGAAGAAGGGATGAACCCAGGTGATAGAGTAAAGGTGAATACAGAAGGACTGAGTAAGATGAATCCAAAGACGGAAGTGAAAGTGGTCGATGAATCGCACAGATGGGGGAGTGTAGAGGAGGTCCCAAATAAAGCCTGCACTCCAGTCGCCCATTTTGAAGTTCCAGGAACGTTCACACCAAAATATGTGACGTATGATGAGCAAATAAACCAGCAGAGAGCCGCAGTGGGGCTCTGCCCAGTGCCAATTAGAAGAGCAACACCTATTGAAGTACCGATACCCAGAAAACCATGGACAGTAAGGTATCCATTGAGGAAACCCTACCAGCAAATGAAACGAAATGAAGATTGCCTAAGTACTGTCCCGGAAGAAACCAAAAGGCCTTAATGGAAGAAGAATGGTGACGTCACGAGGGCCCGGAATGACATGCAGATAGAAGAAATGACAACCAAAGAATGACACACAGAGACGAAACGCCATGAATAAAGATATTGTGAACCTAAAGGGGGAGAACGATGTTGAAATACAAAGAAGTTCAAGCTGTAAGCAAGATGAAGATATTCAACTAGTTTACACCTGTAAATATGCTTGGAACCGCAAGAAAGCTAAGGAAACAGTGCGGCTTGCTTTGCTAAGTAGAAAAGCAGTGCGGCAAGTGCCATTATACATAATCTACCTCAAACGAAGTACCTTATTATAAGTATATTTCCACTTTGCAAACGAAGTAGAACCAACCCAGGTTACTAAAGATCAAACGCGAGAAGATTCATATTCTAGCAACACGAGGAGAGAAGGCTGAATCGAAACTCGGCAGAGGCAACTCGTGCCAGGGAAGCCAAGGTCATACCAATAGAAGCTATGAACAGTAGCTACTTTTAATTGAAACTAAGAACAGAATATCCTGCCTCTGAAGGATCGAGATAAGAAGGTGAAGGCAAGTGGCGGGTGAAACGAAAATCAAATACACAAATTGAGAGAAACGAGACAAATTCACGGTGTGGGAATCACGTGACCAGCCGAGCAAGAAGAAGCACGGGTTCACACCTACGCTTGGCACTGGACCAAGCAGAGATATCAAAACTTTTCAAGACAGAAGATGCAGTTTTAAGGCCAACCACAGTGAACTAATTGACACATGGCTATTAAAGTAGTAATTGATTGTAACCATAATCGGAGGAAGATCGGGTAACAAAGGGGCACCCGCACCTGGCTGACCATTCTGCGTGCTGCTAAGCGAAGTGGAAAAGTATGCATCGGGTTGGTGCCAACCCAATCACAATGGACCAAATAATCTAGGGTCCTATAGTTAGTAGAACCAATGAGACGTCATACTTTTAGTGATGTCTACAGTAGTCATTTTGAAGGAAGGGCTTTAATGCCTACCTGACATGTTTACCCAATCCTCTCACTCCGTTACCATATACAGATATAGTGCCTGTAGTAAAGTTACCTTTTCCTAACCAATAGAATTGCATGTTAACTTTTGAGTGTTACATGTCAATTATGACGAGTTTTGAGTATAAATGTTACAACGTGTATGAAGTTTGTTGGAGTTGAAGCGAGAAGGACGTTTGCATCACTGCTGATATCCACGACTCCCCGTTTTTTGTACTTTTTTTTTGTTTTTTATCATTAAACTGACTCCCTTTGACAAACCATTGAGTTGTCCTTATTGATTGGTGTTGGAGTAATACATCTGCACCGCCATCCATCTCAAGGGTGCAGCTCTCTCTTCTTAAAGTACTTCTTAGCAAACCTCGGCTCTATGGGCCGGCCGGGGCTCTAGGAGTACACTACGTTCAGAAGAGGGACCTATTCCTCAATTTTAGACTATATTTAGGTTGATTATTCTTTTTATAAACAGGTTTGAGATTTTAGGGTGGATGATAGGCTGTAGAGTGATCACTGTCCATTGATCCTATTTGTTGATTTGTTTGCGCCCAGCCTATGATTAAAGGAACAGAGGATAGGGAGAGTAGCCAATGTATTGATTACCTGAGTAACATACAAGAGGGAAAGTGTCTAGCTTCGGACCCTATCTCTCCGATTCTGGATTTAATACTCTCCAATCAAGTTAAGGGAGAGAAGCAGGTACCAATATTCTACTGTTTGGCAGAGAGGCTGCATGGTAAACTATGTGGAGGACAAAAGGGGAATTCAAAGAGTTTAGCCTCTTCTCACACACATGCTCCCAGGTACGACACTGATTGAAGGAAACAGAAGGGTATCCCGAACAACGCAATTAGGGGTGGGAAACTTTTGGCAGGTCAAATCCACCAGTCGAAAAGAAATTTATCAAAAACAAAAGGCAAGACTACATAGGGACTCATTGGCATCTCTTGGCAATAGCGGTCTCCAATAACGACCATCAATTATTTTGGAAACTGGTAGCGATATGGGTCAGAAAGTCAATGGAGGGACAATTTCTAGGGATACTTGGATGTGGCACTTTCAAGGGATCTTCTATGATAAGTTTCGAAGTGACCCTGGGGCAGAGCGGATGATCCTGATGGTGAAACAACATTTTCTAATGTAGTAATCTTGGAGACCATCGACCAAATGAAACACGGAAAAGTCGCAGGCCCAGATGGGCTGCCTTGAGACCTTATTGCAGGTTTTCCTGAATGGTGGGCACCGGTTTTGGGCAGGTTATTTGAAAGTGTGGCAGGGGGTGGTGAGGTTCTGATTTTTTACAAAGGGAGCGATTGATGACCCAAACTGCTACAGACCCATTTCTCTATTGAACATTTCCTTAAAAATCTTCCCAAAATATATTTCTTCTTGGCTGGAGGATATTTTGCAATATTTTCTGGCAGGCTTCAGACAGGGTATGTTGACCATTGATCATAGCTTTGTCTTATTAGTAAATACTGCAAGGTCAACTGCAGGGGGACCCTGTATGCGGCCTTCCTGGAACTTGAGAAGGCTTTTGACTCAATCGACAGGGCAGCTCTATGGCACAAGGTGGACAGAATGAGGGTTCCTATAGGGTTGCTGAAATTAATCCAAGTCTGTTATAGGGAAACCAAGGCAGTGGTTCAGTGTACAAGGTCAGGGGGAAGTACCCACTTCTTTAACGGCAACAAGGGGTAAAACAAGGCTGTCGGCTAGCTCCTTTGATGTTTACACTGTTTATGGCTGATTTTGACCCAGGCAAAGCCAAGGGTAAAATCCTTTGCACCAAATTGGGGAGGGTGGTGTACACCGCATTATTGAATGCGAATGACACTGTGTTACTAGGTCTCACTCCTACCTGCCTCAAACTAGGTTTAGTATATGCTAACCCATTCTTTGAAAAAAACAGACTAAAATGAAATACAAAATACTTTTAAAAGTATGATTTTTGATAAGCGATCCAAACAATGTAGCTGGAATATAAATGGTGAAGAATTGGAAGAAGTAGACACACATTTGTATTTAGGACTACTGTTTTCTAGAACTGGCAGTTGGGCTAGCCACAAAAAATATCAAGCAGAAAGAGCCGGCCCAGGTTAAGGGGCCTATTGCGATTTTACCACACGTATGGGAAAATGGATAGGCGTCTGGAGGTTTACAAGTTGAAGGTTGCATCCCTAATGTTATATGTAAGTGAAGTCTGTCTGGGGCCACCAGGATTACAAACCTCTGGAGGCTGTCCATAAACATATTTTGTGACAGCTGCTTGGGCTTCCGCCTGGATGTCCAAGTAGTGCCTTAAGGGTAAAGCTTGGACTTCAAGGTATCAATTTATATTAAAATCTAAATTCCTATCATACTGGGCAGGGCTTAAATTTAATTATCCTAGTGTGGTTCCTGGATTTCTAGGGCTGGATGCCTCAGTGAGTGTGGTGAAACATGAGACTGTCAGATCCCGGGTTCGTGGCTGCTGTGGGCCTATCAGGGCATCCCGAAACAAGGCCACACACAACGTATACAAGCCCCAGTGTGCGGGCGTTCGGAGTACAAGCTCCAAGGAGAGGGGGGAGACACGGGCTGGCTGTGTGCCGGGGAGGCAACTGCGTGCAAGAGAGGGGAGGGAGGACTTTTGGAAAAAAGAGATGCAATGACCGATTAAGCCAGGTACACTAAAGCAAGTTATGGCAATCATTCTGTCTTGGTCAAAGGGAAAAGCTCTTGACTTACAGGTGGCAAATTCTAAATCCTTATCATCGCTGGCTTGGTACTGAAAAATGTTAACTGGGCCCAGGCCCATTACTAAAATAAACTCACCAGCAGGCAGAAGGTTTCTGATTTTGGCATGTGTGAATGTATTGCCTCTGTCTAAAAGGATGAGCTGGATGAAGGGTTCCGGTAAATGTAGCTGTAAGACAGGGTTTGACAAGGACGTAGTCCCTTTTTTTCTAATCTGTCCACACTATCATGATTTGAGGAAGAAATGGTTAAACCAACATTTTAGGAGGAATTATAGAATGAAGGTAAGTCCAATGCGCTGATCCTGAGTATTGTCAAATAGCATTAGTCCAAATAATGCAGAGCAACTTGTAAAAGAAAAGCTTCTTTGACATCAGATCTTTTGGCAGAGGTAATCTTTGTATTGGTATCAGATAATGCATGGAACCAGCCGACACGTGTTTCGACCCTCCGGGTCGTTATCAAGGCGCCTGTCCACGTGAAATCAAGTGGATGTGATAAAGGAATGACTGTTAATGCATAGGTACAATGCCACCCTGATGCTGGGTAATAATTAATGAAGGAAAAGTATATGAAGTAAATAGATCCGAAGACTGTAAGTCCAAATCCTATATGCTGTAATAAAGGGGCCCAATCCCCCTCATCTTGGTCGGGTCAGCACCAAATCTGCCTCTTTTAGGAGTAATCAGATCAGAGTTATTAAGGAAGCCATGTTCATTGTTTTAAACTCTGATGATACTTTTTAAAAAGAGCATTGAACTTGAGACTGCACATTTTGCACAGTATTGGTGTATAGAAACATGTTTTTACCGCCTTGAAGTATATCGGACCATTTGATTTAAACTTTTATGCCTGAACCTAGATGATTTTAAATTGGTTTTTATGAGGTTGTATGTGAATTCATCTTGTTTGTTTGATTTTGTGTTTTCTGTGTAATGGTAATGGAAAAATTCAAAATAAAATCTTTGTTTGAACAGCCAGATGTGGTGAAGGAATCGAGTATGTAGTTGTACTAAGAGGGGGCAAGGGACAGGAGAAGGTAATAACATTCATAGGAGTAAGTGAAATATTGCAGGGGTGGATGTACTGGAAGGAGGCAGTGGCAGGCGAGAGAAAGGTTTAACATCAAAATGGGATACTGAACACAAAGAAACATTTCTGAGAGCAGGAGTAGATGGTGAGTCAGTTAATAAGATCTAGAAAATTCCTATGTGCCAGGTTGGCCATAGGCATGATCAGGCGGTGGGAGGAGGCCTGCGACAAGGACAAGAAGGTTATGTTCAGTTCAGGGAGTAAAGGGTGAGGTAGTTTAGGGGAACGAACCTGAAGTTGGGGAAGGATTTTGGAGTCCATAAAGTGGTGGTGGTGCCGATTCCTGGCTCTGACTCCAACTTATGATATTCCTCAAGTTGCTTAAAGAGGTGCAATGTCAAGTCAAAGAAGACCAGCAAAAGCAGATTTGTCTGCCATGGGTTTGGAACCCAGAAAAGCCCCAGTCTAGTTAGTCTACTATGATTGGCCACACCCTTGGATGGGAAGACTTGGCACCCTAGGAAGAGAGACTTTGTTTCCTGATAACTAAGGGGGTCATTTTACAACCCCTGAAGCGTTAAAGTAAAACCTTAAACCAAAGGGTAAGCACTTAATTACTTTGCTTTTATGCTCTAGGTGATTTTAATGCTATTTGGAGGAGGGGTGGGGTCACAGATTGGGATATACATTTGTGCTGTGCATTCCTACTCCACCTTGAAACAGCACCATGCCTTTCTATGGTGGCGGAAAGTCAATGATCCTATGGAATATGACGGGCTTTGTACCTGGAAGAAGCAAATGGCTTCATTACCAATCGATTAAAAATGTTGCCCGCAGAGCTAATTTGTATGCAATATTTAATCTTTTCCCAAAATCGGTTTGAAAACGTTAACAGTACAAGTGATTTTTCCTGTTTTTTACTCTATGTATTTCCACTCCATTTTAGAAATTATCAAAATTGCACAGAGGGGACATTTGCACTTGACTGCAAAAACACACAATCCCTTCCAGTGAGTCCAATAAAATGACCACCCAAGACTTTTTGGTTTCCTGATTTTAATGTTGCCTTTAGGATTTCCCTTCCAAACCATATAGGATGTCCCAGCAGGCAGTTACATCAGCCCCTCTTGGAAATAGCAATCTAGCTGACTTTTGCCAGCAAGCCCAAAAGGTGAGACAATCCAAAATCCCACATTGGCTCCGTCAAAGAGAGAACTACTTGGAAATGTGGGAGTTTCACATGGAGCCTTCAATGACCCGGTCAAAGGTGGGGCCCATCGCAGCCGGTTGTTCCATTGACCTGGGACACCCAAGCCGAAGAGACAGTAGCCTTGTCTTATCAGAAAAAAAAACACCTTTCAAGTGTTACATCTGTGTTAAGTGGAGCACATAGCGAGAGCTTGCTGTCACTGCTGAATTCTCAAAGGAGTTAGAGAGAGTATCAGGAGGGTGAGAAAAGGGGAGAGAAGGAATATCAGGAGTTGAAAAGAGGAATGTGAGTAGGAGATTGAGGCCAGAGACACCAGGAGGAGAGTGGGAGAAGAGAGAGAGAGAGAGATGTGTTAGGTTCCAAATGATTCAAGGTGGTAGTCTGAAGAGAGATGAACCCTGAGAAATTGGGTTTTATGAGGTTGTATGTGTATTCATCTTACTTGTTTGATGTGTTTTCTGTGTAATGTTAATGGAGAAATCCGAAATAAAACCTTTGATTGAACAGCCGGATGTGGTGAAGGACTAGAGTATGTAGTTGTACTAAGAGGGGCACGGGACAGGAGAAGTTCATACCATTCATAGGAGTAAGTGAAAAACTGCAGGGGGTGAATGTACTGGAAGGAGGCAGTGGCGAGAGAAAGGTTTAACATCAAAATGGAATACTGAACACAAATAAACAATGGTGAGTCAGTTAATAAGATCTAGAAAACTCCTATGTGCCACGTTGGACATAGGCAAGATCAGTGTGAGAAACCAGCGGGTGTCTCACCTGCTAGTCTCCGGGGATCTCTCTCTCAGGTGGCCAGGGCATGACCATCACCTATGGATCCAGACCCTGGGGGAAGACCAGTGCGGAAGGATCACCTGGGTGAGCGGTCTTCGGGGAGTGGGGGTGAGACAGCTGATGGTGAGACACAGTATTCCACCTTACTTTGTTTATCTGACCCATAATTTTTTTTAGGATTCTCTGAGGTCCCAGCCCCCCCATCCCCTTTCTACACAAACACTGGGACGAGGAAGAGAGTGACAGAGTAACAACACTAACTTTCACACATCGTACTGAACATGTCCCGCTAATCGGATCAGGCAAAGTCAGGCACTTGACTTTGTGCATAAATCTGATACCAATTAGTTCTCCTCACATGACTAAAAGCCAGAACCTAGAGACACGCTCTGAGCAAGGCGGAACACGAGTACCAGCAGAACTTCCGGGGGAAGGAAAACCTACTGGAGCAGAGCGACGGACCAAGGGACGAGAGCAGCGGGTTGAAAACCCCAAGAGTTCCCTACTGGAGGTCATTGCCTCCGAAAGACACGTGAAGAAGGGCAGATCCTACATCAGAAGGCTGCATTGTGTTTCAAGGACGCCAGTGCCCCTTGCGGGTGAACGGCAGAGTTGGGGAGGCGACCACAAGCCTGTGGTAATAACCTTGACTCGTGAATTGGATATCGTAAAACAAAGAAAGAAACGCACACATCCGATGAGTTGGCAAGCGATCTAAGTGACCGGTGTGTGTTAAAGTTTGAAGTAGCAACATTATAATGAAAGTGAAGGCTGAACGTGTGTGGAGGAGACGCGAAGAAAGGCAGACCTGTGAGTGAACTTTGAAGTAAGGACAGCTGTGAAATCAGCTATACTAAGTAACGGAGTGGTACGGCAAAATGAAGTAGCCCACTCGAAAGTCTCTGTGAACGGTACATTGTTTGAAGCGATAAAGCGAATGAAAGGTGAAAGTGAAGGAAGCAAAATGAACTCCTAGGGAAGGGGAGTGAATGGTAAACTGTGAACCTTGAGTCGAAGTGGTCCTACGGTGGTCTCTAAGGAAAGCCACGTACATTCAAAAGTGGCCCGAGCCTGACAGAAGGAGACCCGAAGTGTAATAAGCTTGGGCAAGGGAGCCCCCTTGCAAATGTTGTTGAACTTTGTTGTTCATAATCTGTGCCCGACAGAGGGGGGCCTACGTGAACTTTGTTGTGAAGGGTCTGAGCCCGACAGAAGGGGACCTACGTGAACTTTTTTGTTGAAACATTATTTGGAAGACAGGAAAAGAGACTTTAATGTGGAAGGCCAGGTGGGCCTTGACCCATGTTTTGGAACTGTTTATTGTGTTGAAAGCCGAGCCAGAGTGTGTCATCCTGCCTACAGGGATAGCCTTACTCTGTGAGGTCTAACGTGGGGAGGAGAGCAGGCCCAACCACATGTATTCTTTAGAACACTGATTTCTACTTTGCAGGTTTTGTTAGCATAGGCCATTTGATTTGCCGGACTCCACTAGGACTGTTTTGTTTATTGTTTGATGGTCGAGACTACTCCCATCTTAGTAATAGGGCAAAGTAGGAGTTTTTCCATCCCCAACAACTTCAATAAAGGTTTTACAAATTGTACCCATTGTGTCATTGTCATACTTGTGATACCATGCCTCCCCTACATGTGGTGTCAGGGTAGGGTCAGGGTGGGATACGACTCAATTGAGACAAATTGGGGGACCCACAAATTCCAGAAACTTAGTCACAGAGCCTCAGACCCCCCTATCACCATAAAAGAATCTATAGGCTTAGATATTCATTGCAGCCAAGAAGCCACTATCTCTCCCGGGAAAAGAGGGATTATTCCGATGAGTCTTTATACTCCCTGAGGGTTGTTATATAAGATGGCCCCAAAATCTGGCCTGAAAGTTTGGCCTAGATGTCCTAGCAGGCACTTTAGATCCAGACTTTTGGGGAGACATAAAGGTTCTCTTAGAGAGCCATGGCAAAACATGTTTGAAATATACTGTGGGGACAACATTGCGCAGGGAATTCTTGAGAAGGCTCCATTTCCCTGTTTTAAGGAAGAAAGTGAACCAGAGGAAACAGAGAGGTAGCTTAGGCTTTGGAGAGGCTGTTGAGACACGTGCCCCTGAGGAAAAAAGGAATGAAGAACCTACCATCCATCCTGATCTAGCATTCAGCCAGCAAAATGATCCAGCACTCACATAGGCCTTCTTTCCCGAGAGAAAAGGACAAGAACAGGCAAGTCCCTTCTTTTTTCTGAAACAGGGATTGCTTTATAGAAGGGAAACCGCCGGAGAAGGCCTAAATAAAACTCAGTTAGTAATACCCGAAACCCATTGCAAGATCGTGCAAGAGATTGCACACTCTCAGCTATCACTCTCTCTACTTGTGGTGTTCCCCAGAGATCTAATATATCCCCCTGGTTCTTCAATGTCTACATGGCCCCTTTGGCCCACAGGATATCTGCCTTCACTTCCAACTTTCAGTGTTATGGAGAGGACACACTGCTCTCTTTCAGGCTAACCTTGGCCTCTTCCTCCTCCTCGCTCATCCCTAACTGTCTGTCCGCAATTCAATCCTGGTGTGCTGCTAATGCTCTCTGCCTTAATGCCAGTAAGACAGAGATTGTCCTCATTGGGAACCCTGCTCCTACTTTCCCTCTTCTCTCTGGCAGAACTCCCTGGGTCCTGCGCCCTCACCCACCAGTGAGGCAAGAAATCTGGGGCTCATCTTCGACTCCACTCTTTCCTTTTCTTCTCACATCTCGGACATCTCTAAATAGTCCTACTACCAGCTGCACCTCCTCAGAGGTATTCTACCTTTTCTCACTTTTCCCCAGAGGCTCACCATCTCCAGAGCGCTGGTTCTCTCTAGACTGGACTACTG
The DNA here is from genome assembly GCF_040938575.1 of Ambystoma mexicanum. Classification (NCBI taxonomy): domain Eukaryota; kingdom Metazoa; phylum Chordata; class Amphibia; order Caudata; family Ambystomatidae; genus Ambystoma; species Ambystoma mexicanum. The sequence continues at coordinate 537,580,012 of NC_090929.1, forward strand.
CAACAGTCGCTTTCTCAATCTTCCTACTTCTACTCTCTGACCTCTTCAACCTATCCAGAACAGAACCGCAAGACTTATCCTTGGCCTCAAGCCCAGGGACTGCATTTCTCCAGTGCTGAAATCCCTCCACTGGCTCCCTGTGGCTACAAGGATCAAATTCAAAACCCTTTGCATAGTCCACAAGGCTTTCTGGGGCCGGGACCCGCACAATCTACAACGCTCTCTTCCTAAATACTCTCCTTCTAGAGCCCTCCGCTCTGCCTCCTCCAACACTCTGCGGATGAGCCGTTTTTGCAAACAGAGATTTGGGGGTAGATCTTTATCCTCTGCAGGTGCATCCCACTAGAACAGCCTCCCTGCCTCTCTCTGTCTTGGGCCAGACCTCCTCAAGTTCCGGAAACTCCTCAAGACCTTCCTCTTTTCCTCTTGCTACCTCTCCCCTGCTAATCTCCTTTCTCTTCTCTCCTGTTTCCCTCCTCCTTTATACTCCCCAACTCTGCTCAGTTTCGCTGACTGTCACCTGGTGCACCTACAGAGCCTCACAGGTCCCAGGCTACTCTGCTTGGCACTAATGCACTCGGAATACGTTCCATGAGAGGGGCAACCCCTCTGCACTTAACCCAGGCCTCTGCTGGACTGGGCGCACTTGTTTCACCTCCCTCTACCTTCCTGTCTGCGCACTTGCACGACCTTGGATGCACTAGGCCTAGCAAGATTGTTTGTCCTGTCCTCCCTTTGTCTCCCTTCCAATAGTGTTTGAGATTTCCATACACATATGGTCTTAAAAGAGCACTAGTATTACATGTTCAGTTCTTCATTTACTATTCAATTATTGCCTTTTATCATCTGCTTCAGATACAACTGTTTGACTGAAGTTGCGGAAGGTGTAATGAAGAGTGATCTACAGCTGTTGTCCAAACACAAGCGCTTGAGTAGTATTGACTTAAATTTGTGCCTATTGTCCAGAAAACTATGGGAAATCCTTCTACGAAATACCCCAGGGCACTTGCATTCTATTTTTAACAGCCAGTACTTCACCACATATCTGCGCATACATTGAGCATGGCATACACCTGAGCAAGCAGCATCACACAAACATCATTATTACTCTAAGGAAGCAGTAAAGGGAACGATATTGCAATAAACAAATTGCTTATTGATCTGAATGGAAATCCATTTTCATATTATGGACCTGTACATATAATTTGAGCCAAGGCAGGATTCATGTAGAGTATTACAAAAGATGCTGGCAAAACCCCATGCTTTTGGTATTAGATTGGATTGAGTTCCAAACACATCTCTGAACTAGCACCATATACTAATGGAATCATAACAAAAAACTGAATCTGTGCTCAAACGCCAAGAAGAAAATAAAAATACAAGTGTTTGGTACTGATACAGAGTTAATAGCAGACATCACTATTTGCCCTACTACTTGTTGTAAGCAGATCAAAGCATCAAGTAGAATACCCTGTGACATTAGGGCTCTATAGTTACTATGCAGTGCTGCAATCAATGTTTAATGATGACAGAGCTATGCGTCTTTCCCTGCAAAAAAGCAAAGTGATCACAATCTTGAAGTCTGTCATACCTCCACCTTCACCACCGCAAAGCAGCTGCACAAACACAAAATAAATAACTACAATAACAGCAATTACCAATACTGCACACGAAACATCATTTCTGTTCCAATTGTTAATGGAATTGCAGAAACCCACGTTTGGATAAATCAAAAGAAGTAGTACCGGAAGTATAATGAAATGCACTTAATGTTTTACCCTACAAAGACAACTCAATCAGAAAATGACGAGGCAAAATAAGCTAAATGGAATTGCACCAACCAACTACAAAATCATGGAAGCACAAACAAAGCTAATGTTACCATGAAAGAAGCTACTTTCATATATTGACAACAAAGTTTTTATTATATTTTAGCAGGCCCAAATAAACAAAAAAACATTCTAGTGGTGTGGTGTACAGAAATTGCCACCTCCCATTGTTCTTTGGACTGTCTTAGTAGTATACATGATAAGGCAGACGCAAAGTTAATTCTTACAGCCATCTTGGACAGGACACAGATATTTCCATTCTTGCTATCAGAAGGAATGTAAAACTCCCCCGAGTCTTACTTTGTGCCTACTCCAAAACACATTGCTCAGGTTCATATGGCTTCAAGGGGGCTGAGCTGGGCTGAGGTAATATGAAGGCTTGCAGCCATTGTGAATTCCAAAAGAGATGTGTACAGGTGTGGAGCTTCCCTCTCTCTCAATGGAGCCCTGCTATTAATGCCTGTGTGAGTCCAGGTCCTGCTACATTCTCAGTGTGTGCATTTTTAGTTGTGTAGATTATTTAATCCATCGACGTCTAGTTCAAGGGAATTTTTCACCCAACCCAAATTAGGCAATTTGGATTTAGTAAATAAAGTTCTTTGTATGATCCTGGGACATACCAGTTTAACAATATGGATTTCCTATACTAGCCCACCTCTTTCGGAACAAGAAACATGCAAGGTTGCACACAAAGTACATTTAATAAAAACTAGAAATAATGAAACCAATTTAAAATATAAGCACAGTATACATTTTCATCATTCTCAATGAAATCCCAATGTCAATGGTTAATACTAGTTAAGTGAATTGTCAAAAGCTGCATTTAACTTCAATGTAGACGTTTTAAAGCAGATAACACCATATGTACATTTGTTTTAACCTGAGTGCAAATTCACCATCCGTTGAAAAGGGAATGTGGATTTAGCACAATGCTATCATCTTCAAGAAAACAACATTAAATCAGAACATCCCTGCCTCTACTTGTCTAAATGTCTTTACTTCCCACAATTTAAAGACAGACGACTTGACAATCCTGCCTGTGAATCGCTTGCAAAAATAAAAATGTGTATTTAGCATGTATGTTTGCTAGGTTCCCTTCAATGCTGCTTCTATTGCATTAATGCACAACTGTCATTTTATAATTGCCAACTTAAAGTGGGAAAACTTGTGGCAGTTAAAAACCCTCTGCCTATTTCCTAAGGTGGTTCAGAGCCAATGACCAGAGCCTGCTCTGTGATATAACCAGGGAATGGCTTCAATTACATTATTTTTCTAGTCATGTGCAAAGTATATATTATATGGCTCCCAATTGGTAAATGCAGATTACACAGAAAAGGTGTCAGTGATTTCATAATACGCGCACCATTCGGATCCATTTGTTCAAATTCAAAGCTTCCAGATGTGCTTACACTTCAGAACCATTTACTAATTTCCCATGATGTACAGTCACTTGATATAGCCCCCCACCAGTACTTTCACAAATAAAAGGGGCTGGGCTATTCCCCTTCAGAGTATACCTCCCTTCAGAATTGTATTTCCCCTTGGCATTAATACTTACATAGGAATATCTTTTGAATGTCTCACAGCCAGGTGGCTATCAGTCAGAAAGATTGATCAGCTGCCCCCCAAAGCCTGGTTTCTCTCCTTCTGTATAGGGCCTGTCTACTTCCTTCCCCACTCAGCTAGGCCTGTGATTGAAATCCATATAAGTCCATCACAATGGTCTGCCAGCAATTGAAGATGTAATCAAAGGACAGCAATCTATTCTATTCTTCTTCCTGTTGTCAAGTCTTCTTTCTATATCCTTCTTCCAGTCAATCCCCACTGCAGTCAGTCCATCAGCGAGTGTGTCAGTGCCCTTCAATCTATGAGTTTGGTCTTTTATACATTAGAAAGTACTCCCTTTAGATGTGTGTATCATTTCTCAATTTTGATTGGTCAATCTATGTGATTGAATTGTGTTCAAAAGTGGCACCTTGTTAAACCATCTCTTTTGTACTCATTGGACATATTAATACAGAGGGCAGTCTTATGGGAGTAACATCTAAACCCAGTTTCCCTACTATCTGATATGATGTCATCTTGGAGATTTCTACATTAAACAATTGTAATTTTCTAAAGCATTATGTTCCTCACATATGATTAAGTTACTAATTAGTCAGCCAGATGGCTCTCACCAAGGTGAATCAAATAATGTGAGTCTCATCTCGGCACGACATGTGATGTGTGTGTGACAGATTTGCTTCTTTTAGTCTCTGATTCTCTGATACGTTCACACAAATATTCCATTCCCATCTCAGAATATTGGCTAAGCCGGCACGGAAGCTAGGGTGTATTAATCACTGAGGTGCAAAGTTTCTGTGCAAAACATTCTACATTCTTATCATTTGTGTAATTAACAACTATAAAAAATCTATCATTTTACATTCAGCTGATAGTTTTTCACCCTGAACCATTTTTTTTTAAAGTACTTTTCTACATCATTCCTAGAACAAGATATTCAAGAAGAATGTGATCCTGTATGTAAACATTTAAAATGCAATTATTTTCCTTTTTATGTGATGGTTCACAAAATATTGGTGGTATTTCAAATTCCTGGCCTTGCAACAGGTCATGTGGTATCACTCTCTTTGAGACTCAGAGTGGGCCATTTATGATGCATGCCTGTGAGGGTGGTTGTCACAGGACTCTTGGTCAGAAAGTTATTTGAAGTTCAGTTGCTCGCCACTTTTATGATAGCAGGTTGTCACAAATGCCAGACTTCATGTCTGAGTAAGCGTAAATTGCATCCTTAATGGAAGACCTGTTTGATGAAAGTTGTTGATTACTTGGGGAATTGTTTGTTAGACTCAGTGACAAATTGAGGTTTTTAATAAGAAGCATTTATTTTCCTTGCAAGGTCTGCATTTTGAGAACAAAGAGAACATGTGTTCCTTTGGTGTCCCCAAGAAGTGTCATACAATGCATAGCCCAGCCTCAGAGTCCTGGGTTTTACTTCTTTAGGAAAACTTCTCCCCAGCACTGTTGCTGGGGTTAGAGAAAATGTAACTTTACTTTCCAGCCTAAAGTTGCTGTTTCATTCATAAGTCACCTTCTTTTCCACATTGCCATGTTTTATGTTGTTCTTTAATCAGGGGTATTATATCATTTTTGAAATCAGGCTCCTGTGGATAGAAATCTACACTTCATGTCTCTGTAGGGTTCATGAAAAGAGCAGAAATAATGTAGGTGCTAATTCTGTTTTTTAATTAAGCAATAAAACCAGTGCTGGGGGGGATCAACGGTCAGATAATGCTCTGTGGCATACGTTATAGGCCCAATCGAAGCGAGGGCCTTAACGGTAGCCCCAGGCATTACCTGACTGTTAATGCCCCTGCAGCCAGGAGTTTATTGCTATTAGAATCCCGGCATGTTATACTAGGATGTTAATACGTTTTTTTCCACATTGAGAAAACACATGTTTGCTGTTTCTCAACTTGAAAAAAATCTACGATCCACAACAGCTGCCATGGAAGAGGGAGAAGGGAACTACACAAAGTCCCTTCTCCCTTTCCATGTCAGTCATTGCCGCAACAGGGCTGCACTGAGAACATCGCGTGTTCCCGACGCTGGTGAGGGACACAGCAGCGTCGGGCAAAAGTCTTGGTGGGGAAGATGGCAGCCACTCTCTCCGAGGAGGCTTGGATCAGGGGCTTTACCATGTGGTAATGCCCCCGGTTCTGAGTCTCCTGATTGGCTGTGAGGCCACACCCCAAACCCTCCTCGCCGGGTGCTAATTTTCTATAAAATGCTGTGCTTTGTATCCCAGATTGACTGTTTTCCATTTAATACAGATTGCTGTTTTCTTCCATGTAAATGAAGATAATTATTTTGGGGTCTTGTCATTTACTGTGATCAAGTACACTTTTATTGTAGCTGGTCTGTTGACATCAAAACATTTCATCTCATGCGTTTCGTTCAAATGTTTTGCCTAGGAGGCAGTTCATAAATGTATTTTTCAATGTCAATTTTCATTTGCAACCTCATTTGCACCCCTACTGGTAAGTTTTGGAAGTTGTTCATTACATGTACAGCTCCTACGTAGCAGGAAATTTGCAAGTTTGTAATCCCAGAAATGCTGAACAAGAGGGAGTGTTCAGTTCATTCACTTGCACGTCCAACAAGCATGACTTTATAACTGCAGGGCTTCTGTGAACTGTGCAAGTTCGAGTCACAGTGGAGAATGAATTCGCCGGCATCTGTGCCGGGAAAAGAAATGTGTTTCGGTCTTGTAACAGCGTTCCCTCAAATGGAAAGGCTTTCTTTTATACGTTTTAGTTCTGATTATGGATAGGGCGTTTGAATGGCTCACTGAAAGCCTTTAACTTATTGGAATGGGCCCTACGCTGTCCCTTACCCTGATCGTGTCTGCATTATTGTTGTGGGCAGTGTTGGAGTTATGTGGGACTTTCTTTACTATCTTCCTGGAGGTGCTGCATACTGACATAAGCAGAGGGAAGCACAATTTAAGCTAATTTAATTACAAATTCCTCCTTATCACACAAATGTACAGAAACATTCAAAGAAGAAAACTGTGCTTCACTATCACCAGGAAACGTAACACAATGTCCAGTTTAAGGTTTTAGGCCAATTGTCTCTGAAGTCCCAGAGACCTGCCTGGTGCTTTCTCTCGTGTAAGGCCAAACAAAGCTAAAAAAGTGCTGTCTATTGGGAAAATGGGTATTTCTTTAAGCCGCTTTTAAAATCAGCACATTTTACACTAGGCCCAGTAGGGCTCAGCGAATATGGCAAGACTATGTGTGCAGTTTTAATATAATAAATATCCAGTGTGAATCAGAGTGTCTCGTCCCTTTGATCACCAGAAGAAATGCTGCTCCCGTACCCAAACCAAGGCGTTTCTTAACGTTTCCACAACTCCACCTATTCCTAGTCCTCACATAGTACATAAACCGATGTATTTCTGCAAGATGACCCCTGTAAAATATATGGATAATACTGCGACTAGGAAGAGCGACAAAGATCATGTAGTGAACAAGGAGGCCCTATGAGGATGGAAGAGGAGGACATGAGAACTGTATTTAACGCTCTAGTTGTTGGCCCTTCAATTAAACCAATGTAAACAATAAAAGGGAAAAAGGACGAGACCTGGGGGGTAGTAGACACAGTACGGAACAGAGCGGTCATGGAAGCCGATGGCAACAGAGAAAGTGGCAGAAGCCAACAAGTAAAGAGAGTTGGAGACAGAGTCACTGGGACATCTGAAATGAAGTCCCAAATGCCTGGTCTGACTCGGCATCTCTGCAGCAAACAGCAGTTCGGGAGAAGGATGGAGAAAGAATTCCTGTGAGTAACTTAATGAATTGGAGGCACTTCAGATCAGAGTTGGAGCAGACGAACCTTGCAGGTACCGCGACTCTGAAGTCGCAGAGCGACAATCCACAGTAGAGACGTTGTAGACGCGGATCGGGAAAGCAGAGCCCTGCAGACGCCACTCCAGTGAATCAGTTCGGCAGAGAAGAAGCTCTGCAGTCACCAAACCTGGGTCGGAGCGAGGAAGAAACCAGGAGAGCTGAGGTGTTGGTGCGAAGAGCAGGAGACAAAGATCCATTAAGAAGCTCCAAAACCCTGGCACAAGCTTAGCCAAAGGTAGGTGTTTACAGGGCACTGGCTGGAAGGGAGCAATGAGGAGGCCCTTGGCAGTAAAATGAACCAAAGCTGGCGAATATTGAGCAATTAAAGCAAAAGGGAAGACACATACCCCTTTTGGAATTGTGAACAGTGGGAACCCAAGAAAAGGATCAAGGGGAGAACACACCCCTTTACATTGGGAAGCCTGTAAGCATTAGAAGTACCAGTAAATAAAAAAAGACATGAGAGAACCCTAGCTACCGGGGCAATAAAAGGCAGCACAAGTAAGGAAAAGCATAACAAATAATACTTGGCAGACTAGTGAACCAAGTATACTGGGCTACTGAAACAGAAAACATACACCTTTGCAGGTGAGTACACCAAGGCTGTGAGTCAAACTCAAGCCCAACAATGAACCTTCACTAAGAAAAAGCATAAAGGGACTCATAAAGAGTGCAAGCAATCCCTTCTTTGGATTTATTGGAACCTTAATAATTGTGAATATCCTGGTTTGGAACTTTATCCTGGTTAATTGTTGGAATTGGACTAAAGCAGATGTCCTAAAGAAAAGACACAAGAAAGGAGAAACAAGCTTCCCGAGTGAAGTAGAATTTTATTTTTTGAACTTTGCTTTTGAATTATAAAGGCTAGCCTGCAGGATGCCAGCCAAGAGACATCTTCCCCTTTTCTTTCCCTTTTATTAGATTAGATTGTGAGGGTCAGATTAGGTTTTGGACATGGGACGGAGAACTTGATTTTGAACATTATGAAACATACACTAGGTCGTTTCTTTGAGGCAGAGAAACCCCTCCTAGATTTAGGGAAAGTTAGGAGTTTCCCCAACCAGCTCTTTCAATAAAGGTGGATATCAATCAAATGAACACTCTTGTGTCTGTCTCCTACCTCTGCACCTTTACACCAGGTATATGTTATATTGTCGCCTTCTGGAGACAGAGTCCCCTATAATAGGGTAGTGTGTCTGTCTTTTTAATGAGAAACACAGAGCGTGGAGGTTATACGTTTTAGGTTTCAGTCTCCCAGTAGAGTAAAACAAAAGTGTAGAAGTCACCCTTAAGAAGAAAAAAAAGACTTGGAGATCCACATGAGTATACCACACTGGCTAGAGTTGATGGTAGTTATAGGCCAAAACATATGAAGAGCCACTGGTTGCCTACCCTTGACTTGAGGGCAGATGCAATTTCTCACAAAAGCAGACATTACCTAAACCTTTAGTTATTAATATACATAATATGGCACAACTATAACCCACCAAGCTTTGAAACTGTGCCGAGATTTACACACAAACGATTCTTGTCTCTATGATGTACCAATTGAGCCAAGGCAGCTGCTTACTTTCACCAGTATTACAATCCCACAGGCCAGAAGAACAATTACACTGTAAAGGACAACATATTTCTTGTGGGTCACCCAGCCTGTATAGTGCATCTAATTCCTCTAAGATAGCTGGAAGGAGTAAAAGCCTTAGTAACCAAAACATACATGGACTAACAAATAGCCGCTATATTCAATGATCAAGCCTTTTGGCTTACTCAGAGTCAGTGATTTATCTTGTATGTATTTACAACATTTTGAAAACAAAGTATGTTTTCTTTCATTTTCAACTGTGAGCACAAACACATTAAAAGAAAATTGAAATTATATGATGGACAAAATAAACTACCTTGACCATGAAACAAAGAATGGTTTCAATTAGTCAATGGCTAATCTACGAAGAATAGATGCATAATGAGTCTGCACAAAATGCTTTGGTATTTCTCTTAACTGGTAGTTTAAAAGCTTACGCACATTCAAAGAAAGTGGACTTTGAAAACTCAAAGTGTGCCAAATGTTGGAGACGGTCATAGTCTACATCTCTTCCCAATGAAGATACATTTAAATGTGATTTCACTGCTTCAAAATTACGAATAGATATTTTAAATAGTATATTTTGTGATATAGATGAAGGGACAACATTTCAGATATTACACTAGCAAACTCTGGATGGGAAAAGCTCCCAAACTCCATACTTTACACATCATAAAAATAAACTTCAAAACCTAACTTGCATTCCAAAAATTGCTACAGTGGTTCATTTTGAGGTGAAGTTGAAAAGGTGGTGTTTAAATTCAGTTGGCTAGATCCTTGCCTGCACTGATCTCGGATTAAGAAGTGTGAACACCAGTCCAAATATAAACTCTTAATGCACACATAATATTTCTAACCTTTAAGCGTTCTGAGAAAGTGCCGGAACATTTCTCTGTAGGCTTCCTGGTACCGATCTGTCTGTGTTTGGGAAAATATGGGCACAGAAGTTCCAAATTCACTAATTCCCAAGGAGTTCTGATTGTCGACCCGTAATGATCCTTGGGAACCATGAATCTGAAAAGAGAGCACAAGAAAACAAACAGGTGTCAGCTTGGAAGCTCTCTGAAAAGTTATGTGATCAGTTCAGATCGAACCATGGCAACATATTTGGCAAGTAGGTTCCATGTCATAAAATTCCTTGACGAAATAAAGATGTACATATTTACTGGCCTCAACACAGAAAAGAGAAAAGAACAAATATTCAGATTTTCAACTATTGTACCTGATGCACAAAATATTTGCTCGCCTATTCATTTTAACATGGTTCTAAGTGATTTCTACCCAAATACTTTCCAAGCACAAATATTCAGTTGGCGCAATGTTAAGGGTTGAGAGGACCCCAAGCCCAACCCCTTTGCCTATGCCTTTCATGCATCCCGACTCCTCTGCTCCACAACATTTTCCAAGCAAATTAGACATTTTGAGCAGGGTTTATTTATTAAATTGATATCGACATGCTTGAAAATTGGGCATTGTATTACAAACCTCTATCTACCATTCAATATTCTGACATTATCACCCGGTGCTGGTAACTGGAGGGATAGCCCACCTACGGCAGAACAATGGGCTGGTAATACTTGGTTAACAAAGGGGGTCTGTTCTGACGTGTAACGTTTTGAGGGCGGGACTACTTATTGATTATAGTAGGCCCAGGTAATTTCTATTGTGTCCAAGGAAATACAAAAACACTATAAATGTGAAGATGTACAAGAAGGAGTTCAGACAAAAATAGATATCATATATACAGCTTATAAATTTATTTTGCTGCTGGATGCGCCGATGCGACGGGAAACACTAAACGTGGATTGGCTCAATTGCAAGCCTTACCACAGTGTCACCCCTTGTACGCATTAGCGTCCATCTCGCGCCGGTGCCGAAAGCCTCCTTACTCACCGCCGTACACTGCCATTTCTGTGAATGAACTTGCAGAACCTGCAAGGCCGCCACAAGGCGCTGCGGCTTCCAAAATAGCCGCCGCTTTTACCGTTAACAGCTTTCGCCTGACGTTCCAATCATTTACAAACTATGTAGGTAGCCATAAAAAAATGTCAGTCGACAGCACAGTGATCAACTTCTCCATTACCGGTAATCTTTCCATAGCTGAGTGGCTACATGAGAGCTCCGTTGAAACTGAAGAAGGACCAACCGGCACTACAAACTCACAAAGAAACATGAATACAGAGCCCACAGGTAACATTGCAAGCAGACATATTTCAGTGGCAAATGAAGACCTTGATTTATTGGAAATGAATCGATGTGAGCAAAACACACAATGTGCAACCAAATGGGCAGTTGACACATTAAAAGGCTGGCTCACACAAAAAGGATACTTAACTTCTTTTGAGATGCAGCCACTCATACTCTGGCCTTCCGGCTATGCTCATTTTATGCTGAGGTGCGCAGAGTGCATGGTACAGAATACCAACCACAAAGTCTCATCTCTCTACGATACGGTATAAACCGTCACCTCAACAATCCAGCATTCAGCAGAAATATTAACATCATGCAAACTGAAGATTTTACTGCTGCCAACAATGTATTCATCGCCATAATCAAAAAACTGTACCAAAATGAAAAAGACCAGGCTCAACATAAATCACCAATAACCTCTAGCGATCTTTCCAAGTTACGTTCATGCAGCATTTTCAATACCGCCTTTCCACAAACATTCCGATACAAAGTATAGTTTGACATACCAATTCATTTCGCAAGAAGAGGACGTGAAGGTCTTCATCTACTGCCACCAAATGCTTTCCAAGTACTAACAGATGAAAATGGCAAACAATATGCCACACTCACATACAACGAGTTAACCAAGAACCACCACAAACTATTTGACCAACAACGAAATAACCTTTGAGGAAGAATGTACGCTATTGCTACCGATCGCAACTGTCCAGTGAAATCTCTCCTCCTTTACATCTAAAAATTAGCATTGGATGCAGCATGCTTTTTTGTAATGCCTCGTCGCTTCATCCAAAACCAATGCAAATATGAACAAATTTGGCACACCAACTGTCCACTGGGTAAAACACTCTTGGCGATTTCATGCAACGCATCAGTGAATGTGCCCATCTAAGTAAAGTATACACCAATCACTGCATTCGTGTCACCACAATCCAACTGCTTTCCAATGCTGGGCTGGAAACCAGAGAAATAATAACTGTGACTGGACACAAAAATGCTTCATCAATTTCCAATTACTGGCAACCCCAAGCCACACAACGAAACGCTTGGCATGCCATTCTCCACGAGGGCCAATCTGCACAACAAATACAAACCAAATCTGATACAAATCTTCCATTCCACAATGCAACAGATTCTGCCACAAACACCTAATTCTTCTACTTCATTATCCACCATTATGTCCAGCACATCTACAAATAACTCCAACCCTTAGTTTCCTAATTGCTCTTTCATTTGTCATGGCAATGTTCAGTTTAATGGTCAATGATACTAGTCTCATACACACAAACTTCCATATTATATTCTCCATCACTAAAAGACACAGTAACGTTTGAATCAATTATTCTGTCATTGTTAAACTGCACATATTGTTGAAATGCCTTGCTAAATTCCCATTACTCACCTGTACATGTCACAGTAAAAGTCTAACACCTTTATTCTGCTTTTCCTTTTTTACTGCATGTCATGTCATTCGAAATTGCACATATTGTTCAACTGCATTAAAAATTCCACATTTTGACTTGCACATGTTACCCCGGTGTCCCTGGAGTTTGTTGGTTATCCTAAGCAAAATCCTCGCTGGAGAATGTCTTCCTCTTTCCTGAGAGGCTCCAATGTAGATGAATCCTTACATATTGAAATTGCTGCATTTTTTTGTATCAATGAGAACTCTGTCCGTACACACTCAACTCTATGGGAGACATTTAGAGTATGGATAAGAGGTATTATTATGGCTAAATCCTCTTGGTCACTCAGGAGCATTAGGTGGGAGCTGTGTCGTATGGAGTGCCAGCTCAGAGAAGTTGAGAACGATTATAGCAGGTCCCGGGGCGATTGTACTCTGGGACAGATCCAGGAAATGTTAGGTAGGCTTGATACGTTAGCAGACCGGGAGGATCTACACATGGCCATTCCTACTACAGCAAGGGGGATAAAGCCAGCAGATTGTTAGCTATACTTGTTAAGGCCGAGAACCATCGACATCCTATTACCAGTATTCGCGCCCCTGGCAACCCTGTGTTGGTGAGTGAGAAAGATATTAGTGAAACATTTTCCAGTTTTTACTCCATGCTCTATTCTAACTGTGAGAAGGTCTCACAGGATGACGTTTCCAGATATCTGTCTGCAATTGACATCCCCTCACAATAGAGGAGATTGAAGGTGCAGTGAAGTCACTAGCTGCTGGGAAGGCCCCGGGGTCAGATGGGTTGGGGATAGAACTATACAGGGAGTTTTGGCAGAATCGGACACCCAGATTGCTGGTGGAATGGGAGGAATCCTTGGATGGGGGTGCGCTCCCACAGTCCATGCGGGAAGCCATCATCACAGTTCTACTCAAGCTCCATAGGCCTCCCCAAGATGTGGTGTCATATACACCGTTATCCCTAATTAATACTAACGCCAAGGTTTTTGCGAAAATTCTTGTGATGTGGCTGCTCCCGTTCCTGCCCCAACTGGTGCACCCGGACTAGTCGGGCTTCATACCCACTAGGTACACTGCTCGAAACCTATGTTGTTTGTTCTGTGTAATGGCACAAGTGAATCCCTGGGCTAAAGCGGTCGAGGGTGGCTTAGATGCTGAAAAGGCTTTTGATTCGGATTCATGGCGCTACTTGTTCTATGTACTACGCCATTTTGGGGCTGTCCCCTGTGTCCCCTACTAATTGCACTTACTATTGAACCGCTGGCTGCCTTAATCAGAAAGGTACATGGACGCAGAGGTATCAGGATAAACGGTACACCCCAGATAATCTCCTTATACGCGGATGACACATTACTTCATGTCCAGGACCCGGAGCAGAACTTAGTCCTAATTATGAGGGATGTACATGAATTCTTCAGATACTCTAGATATAGAATAAATAATTATAAATCAGAAATGTTTCCCCTTACACCATCTACAGTTCGGCCGACAGGTCTCCCGCAAATTTTAGATATCTGGGAATTATGGTGTCCGTGAGTCGACAATCTTTATACATCGACAACTATGAATCCTATTTACAGCAACTGACCACCAAGCTGGTGCTTTGGGTGAAACTGACGATTTCATTATATGGGTAGGTAGCATGCACATTTGGCCTGGTCAGGCCTTTTGCACTAGGCTGAGGACATTGGCTTCTATGTTTGTCTGGGGCTCCGAAGTGGCAAGAATTAGTTGGCAGAAACTGACCGAGCCATATGAGTATGGGGGCTTGGCGGCACCTGATTTTGAACTGTAATATTTGTCTTCCCAAGCCCACTTTGCTGGGTACTGGCTAAGCGGTCGTTCACCTACCATTAGAGAGATACATAGCGAGGGGTATGTTGATTTCTGTACCTTTGATTCTGTCAGAACTACAGTTATTGCTTGGGCTAGGATATTTAAGAAGACCCCTGGTAACGTTCTTTCGACTGGATGTTCCGCCCTTATCTTTGATATTGCGAATATCCCAGCTTTGCTGCTTCGGAATTTTGTTTTCCAGCAGAGGTCGCTGTGCGTCGATGCTTTTTGACTATGTCGCTCAGAGGCCTCCATCTCGATGTCGCCGCTGCTATATGTAGCAAGTGCAGTGCCCGCTGGCCTCAGTTCTGTTTTTTTTCAAGTGAAGCACTAATATTGTGTTCGACAGGTCCTCCCCCTGAGAGAGCACAGAATGTAAATGCAAGGGAAATTCTACTGCGGGGTAGGTTGGGAGGGGCAATAAGGAATATGTGGGAGGAACATCCAGTCGAAAGAACATTACCGGGGGTAAGTAACTTGTTCTTCGAATGGATTGTGTCCTCCCACGTATTCCTTATCTTTGATACACTCCCAAAGCAGTCTAACCAATATGTACGAGGGAGTAGTGTGACATGAATTGTCATGGTTGTGTATGCACCGAATGCAACACTGCTTTGCCAAATGCAGATTCTTGCCCCGAAGAAGCGTCTGAACTATAGTGTTTACTGAAGGTGTGCACAGACGACCATGTGGCAGCTGCACATATATCCCTTATTGGGACTCCCCTCTGTATAGCAGAAGAAGTTGACATGACCCTGGACGAATGAGCTCTTAGGTGTTCTGGCGGATATTCCCCCGCTAGTTTGTAGCATTACAATATTGTTAAAATAATATATCTGGATAGAGTTTGTTTGGTAATTGCCAAACCCAGTTTGCGACCGCAACAGCCCACAGATAATAGGTCATCCTGTCTTAATATTGTTATTCTGGAGATGTAAAAAGCTCAGTGCACGTTTAGGGTCAAGACTGCCAAGCCTTTCCTCTTCCTTCACAGGATGTGGTGGAGGATAAAAAGATGGTAACGTTATCTTCTGAGTGAGATGGAACTCAGAAACAATTTTGGGGAGAAAAGTAGGCCTCACTTTCAGTACCACTTTGTCTTTATAAAAGATAGTATAATGGGGCTTGCAGGAAGGCCTGTAGCTCACTCACCTTTCAGGCAGAAGTAATTGCCACTAAAAAGATTGTTTTTACAGTTAGTAGTCTCAAGGGACAGGAGTGTAAAGGCTCGAAAGGAGCTGCCATTAAACACTTTAACACTAAGTTGAGATCCCACAGTGGGACTTGAAAAGGAGTTGGCAGTAAAACATGAGTTAGTCCTTTCAAGAATTGTACACTAGAGGTATATTAAAGTAAGAGGCTTCCTCAGAAGAGCGCTTAAAAATAGAAAGTGCTGCCAAATATCCCTTGTGTACCAGTCTGGGGCCCCAGATTTGCGAGATATTACAAAAATGATAACACTATAGGTGTATTACAAGTAAACGGGTCAACATTCTTATCTCTACACCAGCTGCAAAACGTATTCCAACGGCAGCGGTATAAAGATTTGGTTGCCATTACATCATCCGGGAGGTCCCAATCCTTGTATTTCAGCCTCTCAAAAAGCATGCATGAAGGCTGAGTGTCCTGATATCCGGATGGAGAACCCGACCCTCCTCTCGCGAGACAAGGTATTCTCTTTGTGGAAGACGTATCGGAGGGCAGATGGACATGCCCAGAAGGTCCGGGTACCATGTTCTCCTGGCCCTATCTGGGGCAATTAGGATCATGTGTTTCCTGAACTTTCTTAACCTCCTGATTACATGGCGCCTGGAGGAAATGCGTGTAGGAGTGGAAATTCCCAGTCCACGACGAATGCGTCTCCTAGAGCTCCTCTTGGGGGAAATTCCCTTGAGCAGTACAGTTCACACTTCTGGTTGGCACCGGTCGCGAACAGATCCACTTGAGGGGTTCCACAAAGGGTGAAGATCTCTTGAAGGACTTCCTGAGCGAGTTCCCTCTGATGGAAGATTGTGCTCTGCCTGCTCAGAGCGTCCGCCGTCGTGTTCTTCTCTCCGGCTAGATGAACTGCCGAAAGAGAGATTCCTTCTTGTATTGCCCAGAATCAGAGCTGAATTGCCTCTCTGCACAGTGGTAGTGACCCTATACCTCCTCTCTTGTTGAAGTAGTACATGGCCACTGTGTTGTACGTCATTATCAGGACACTCTTTCCCTGTACAGATGGCAGGAAGGCCTTCAGCGCTAGTCTGATTGCCCTCAGCTCTAAAAGGTTTATATGTAGTATGGACTCTGATGGAGACCAATGACCACTGATTGTCAGATCGTTGGTATGGGCTCCTCACCCGTGAGTGAGGCATCCGTCACTACTGTTATCTCCGGCCATGGTTGCCAAAATGGTTCTCCTTTCAAGATGTTCTCCCAACTGGCTAACCACTGAAGATACAATGAGACCCTGCTTGGGATTTGTAGGAGGTCTGACATCCTTCCTGAGAATTGTGACCATTGTGTTCTGAGAGCCCATTGGAGAGATCTCATTCTCAGACGAGCCTCTGGCACCAGAAAAATGCAGGATGCCATGAGGCCAAGCAACCTCAGAAAATCAAAGGCCGGTAGATGCTGAGCATTATGGAATTTGGTCACCATCTGCAGAATGTCTTGAGGCCTCACCTCTGGTGGCGAGGCTTTTCCCAAGGATGCATCCAGGACTGCTCCAATGAATTGGAGTCTTTGCGATGGTATCATGTGAGACTTCTTGAAGTTGAGGGAGAAGCCCAGTCTGTGAACTGAGTGGCAGGTATAGCTGAGATGTTCCAAGGCCTGTTCTGGGGAACTGGCCCTGATCAGCCATTCGTCCAGGTAGGGGAAAACGTGGATTCCCCCTCTCCTGAGACTCGCTGCCACAACCGCCATCAGTTTGGTGAAAACCCTTGGGCGGAGGTTCAGTCCAAATGGCAGAACCCGAAAATGATAATGAGAACCGCCAATTGCAAACCTCAGGTACTTCCTGAGCTTGAGATGAATTGGCACCTGAAGGTCCAATGATACCATCCAATCCTGAAGCTGAAAGGCCTGAAGGATCTGAGAAAGGGTTACCATCTTGAACTTGCCCTTCCTGAGGAACTTGAACAAGTCTCTTAAGTCCAAGATGGGTCTCAGTCCTTCATCCGATGGGGAGTACCAACTCTTGTTCCTCTCTGCTACAGGTACTGGTTCTATAGCACCTTTCGATAGCAGGGTTAAAATCTCCTGCATAAGGAGCGGATCTGGAACTTTCAAAGAGTTGTTCCCTGGTGGATGACTCTGAGTCATGGTCATCGGGCCAAGAACACAGACATTCAAGGGCCACATACACACTTTGGCGCCAGGTTCATGAATGAAAAAATAAGCAAGAACATTTACTTGGGACAAGAATGCTTTTATTTTGGACATAATACTTCATTTTGGGTGCAAGGCGTATTTAACATGGGAACTTCCATCACTAAAGCAGCCCCACGCATACCCTTGGGTGTGGCGGCAGCTGCTATTGGGTTGCCTTGCACGTGCCAGCTCTCAAGCAGTGGCAGGCAAGCCAGGCCTAGTTGGCGTGCCCATGATCACAGCTATATAAGCTGCTCCGATCCCTGAGGCAGACGCTTTGCGTTAATCTGCATTTCCATGAAGTGCAACGCTCACTGCTGCCTGGGATTAAACTTACCTTTGGAAATCCTGCTTCCTGCTTTCATACTTACCAACTGGAGAACCTGCTCTCACCTGTGCGCATCTTCGTTGATCCTGACATTCTTCTCCAAAGCTTCCGGAACGCTGACATCTTCTTGACACTGCAGTTCATCTTCAAGCCTTCCGGACTGCGGACATCTTCATCCTGGCACCGCAGCTCATCTTCAAATCTTCCGGGATGCTGAAATCTTCATCTTGGCACCGCAGCATGACGCGCTTCGCCAGCGACAGCAGCACCTGCAAGTAAGAACGAAAGGGAAGGTTAGATACTTAAAATACATTCAATTTGCAGACCACCAGGGGGAGCAGAGCATGCAGGACGCGTAAGCATCGCGCTCCTGAAAGCACCGCAGGGCCTAGTGGACTTTCCTAGTCCCCGGCCTGGAGTACGAGACTGAGCCGGAGAAGACCTGTCCCCTGATCAGAGGGCCCCACCCTGAGAGTACCGGGGGACCCGCCGCAGTCTGGCCCGGGGCCCTGACTATAGAAGCATCCTGAGAAAGTGCACACGAGCAGTGGGTACCGGTGCAGACATGCAACACCGGACACTGCCGTCCCCGCGGCTCCGCGAAGCGGTCCCACCCCCCCCTGTTGCGGAAGCATATTTCGTGGAGGTGCTGGGGGACACACCGCACCGCGGGGGACTCGGAGTGGGGAGCATACAAATCCTACGAGAGCCGAGGACCGAGGAGGACACGGCCCGGGCTTCCCGCCCTCTATCAGCGCATCGGAACGGGGGCAGCACAGAGGGGCGCCCTCCAGCACCCTGGGGCCCAGAGCCCGCTCCCGGCCCACCCCCAGCGCACGGAGGCCCCGCGACAGACAACAGCCGGACAGAGGCATCGGCCCCGTGGACGCCTCGGAAGCGCCACGGCCTACCCGGCGGAGCCCAGCACAGTGACGGGGAGCAGTTGGAGGTGAGGAGAACATGGGGGGACAGGGACAATCGAGTGGACGAGCCATCTAGGGGCAGCCCCCCCAGGGCCTTCTCCTTGGTTGCATGCAGGAACGCCACCCGGTCGGGGCGCTACGAAAAGAGGCTGGGGCCGCCTGAAATCTACGGATTCAACTAGGCCCAGTATCTTTGAGACTCTACTTAAACCAACAGGCCCCACCTAGGGCACAGCGCCACTCACAGAACCACGCACCCTCATCGCCCGAGTTCCCAGTGGTCCGGCCACTGAGGGGGCCCTGGATCGTCGACCCTGACACCGCCCCTCGTAAGGGGTATAGCAGCACCGTCCTGAGGTGCGCCAGAAGTCTCGGACCCTGGAGCGTCCCCCAGTACCCGGGGCAATCTCATCTCTCCAGCGCTTCCGCCGGCCCCTCGCGGCCACGGGTGCGGTCCCCAGGAACGCCATAACCACCATGACAGCGGGCGGCGAACCCCCTCCCGCTGCACTCACAAAGAGGATCTAAAGGACATTCTCCAAGAGATTAAGGCGATTCGCATGGACATTCAAGCCTCCATAGTGGATCTCAAGGGGAGGGTGGAGACCCTGGAGGATAAAATGGAAGGCATGGAAAATAATCACCTCCAGGCATACCTGCTCGACATGAAATATGAGGCTAGGCTGACAGACTTGGAAATGAGAGAGGAGGACATCATTTTGAAGATGGACGATCTTGAAAACAGAGAACGCCGAAACAACCTGCGCATCATGGGTGTGACTCAAGAGCGAGGGGAAACTGCGGCGGATGTGGGGAGGAAGGTCCAGGGCCTGATGAATCAGCTTTTTACTCTGGAGGGCGGCAAGGAGGTCCAGCTGGAAAGAGCGCATCGAGGTGGAGGTGGAATGGGTGCGGGCGGGGGACCGAGGTCCATCGTGGTGCGGTTCCTCCGTTATAGAGAGAAAATGGAGGTCCTGGAGAAGGCAAAAAGAGTGGGGAGCTTTATCTTTGAAGGCGACACAATTAAGATATTCCAGGACCTATCATCCCTCACGCTCACCCGCAGAAGAGAATGTCGTCCACTCAGCCAGTGGCTTACAAGCCAAGATATCAGATACAGATGGTCCTTTCCCTTCGTCCTTTCCTTTGTACGGGCCGGGGTAGACTATAGAGTGACTAGTGGCAAAGAAGCCTCACAAGTATTACAAGTGCTCAAGGGGGACGCCACGGAAAGGGGAAATATGATGGAGACCCAAGAACCAGGCGATACCGTGAGGGAACCGGCGGGTTCCTGGTCCACGAAGAAGAAGACAAAGGGCAGGAGAAAATTCAGAAAACCTAACACACCGATGTCTCAGGTTGAAGGGAACTAGGAGTGTAAAGATAGTTTAACGAAAAGATTAAGTCTGGCTTGTAGGCGACCCCGGCTGGGGACACAGAGTTTATCAAGAGAACTGCGGTGCAGGAACATGCACATACCCTGGTGGCTTGCCCGTTGGCAGGCGTCTTGGACAAAGGAGGGAGGAGGAAGGGGTGGGAATTGATGGTAAGGGGCTCGGGACAACATATCCACCACACTTCAAGTGGGCACTGGGCAGCTCCGACATGACCAGAAGGACAAGATACTTAAGAAGGGAAAGCAATGGCAGTCAATGAAAAAAGGGGCCACGTCGAGTCACTCAGGGTGGGTTCGCTCAACATTAAGGGGCTCAACTCTCCGATAAAGCGCTCCCTTCTCGGGAGGGAAATGAAAAATAGAAAGGTGGATATCCTGTTTGTCCAAGAAACCAGAACAGTGAGGGGGGGGAGAGGGCCATCCCAGGAGCTCACGTTGGCTAGACCTTTTGGGCATCATGTCATGTAAAGAAAGGCGGAGTGGGCATCCTACTCCAAAGGAACCAGAAATTGACAGAGGTGTCCCGGTGGGAGAAGGAGGATGGAAGAGCCTTGGTAGTGTCCGGCAACCTAAATAACTCGAGTCAGCCTATCAGTGATATACTGCCCTAACGTGGGTCAGAGAGAATTTGCTCAAGTGGCCTTGGAGGAGGTG
Source organism: Ambystoma mexicanum (assembly GCF_040938575.1). NCBI lineage: Eukaryota > Metazoa > Chordata > Amphibia > Caudata > Ambystomatidae > Ambystoma > Ambystoma mexicanum. The sequence continues at coordinate 537,600,938 of NC_090929.1, forward strand.
ATGGCTAAAACGGAAGGGCTCTTGATCCTGGGCGGGGATTTCAATATGTGGGCAGATCGCGAGTTGGACCATAGTGGGAGTTCAGCCACATCAGGCAATAGAGGAGCGGAACTTTGTGGCGGGCTGCGGGAATTAATGTGGGAACAGGGATTGGTGGACATATGGAGGGAGCTGCACCCTAGACGAAGGGGATATACCTTCTACTCCGCAGTCCATGGCACTAGGACTAGGATAGATTACCTTTTCATGGGGAGTCAGCATATGAGCAGAATAGAGGCCTGTGACATCCGCCCAGTCAGCTGGACAGACCACGACATGGTCTGGTCGGATGTCAGCATAGCGGGGCTGAAACCCAGGGAGTCTCTTTGGAGGTGCAATGACTTCCTGCTGAGGGACGCAGTCTTTAAGGAAGAAATGACCGTTGCAATTAAAGAATTCTTTGAGCTAAATGACACGGGAGAGATGAGCTGGGGGATGGTGTGGGAGGCGGCTAAGGCGACTTGGAGGGGAAGGTTGATCAGCGAAGGGGCATCCGAAAAAAGAATTAGGACCCTCTTGACCCACAAGTTGAGATCCAAAATAATCCTCCTAGAAAGCTTGGAGGGGAAGGCGGAGAGAGAGAAAGAGAGGGACCGGACCTGGGCATAACGAGGGAGAAGAGACTAGAACTGAGAGAAATGGAGATGGGGAAAATTGTAGCGGGGCTCCAACATCTACGTCAGAAATACTATGAGAAGGGGGACAAGGCTGACGCTATGCTGGCAGCAAAATTGCGAGGCCAAACGGCTGATAGATGGGTGGCAAGAGTGGTTAGCGCGGAAGAGGGGGAAAGATCTGATCCGGAGGGGATAGTCGAGAGTTTCGCTTCTTTCTATGAGAAGCTCTACGGGAAGGAAGGGGAGATAGAGAAGGAAGCGAGAGAGGCATATCTTAATGGGGTCACCCTCCCCTCCCTTGGTCCCTTAGAAGCATCGGCCCTAGACGCCCCCATAACTGAGGAGGAGGTGCTTAGAGCCATATCGGGATTGAAACTGGGCAGGGCCCCAGGGGAGGACGGGTTCACGGCAGGTTTCTACAAGGCCTTCTCGGGCCATCTAGCGGGGTTCATTGCGGACCTTTTCTCGAATATCATGAGAACGGGGAGGGCACCCTCTTCCTTTGGCAAAGCTCTGATCACAGTGATTCCGAAGGAGGGGAAAGGCCAAGTGGATTGCTGCTCCTATAGACCCATCTCCCTCCTGAATGTAGATGCGAAGCTATTTACCATGATTATCGCCTCGAGACTGGACAGCTACATGCCGAGGCTAATTCACTCAGATCAGGTGGGTTTTATACGGGGAAGGCAAGGTGCAGATACACTGCGCAAGACGTTGCACCTGATGTGAGAGGCAGCACCGAAGGGTGGGAACCCCGTCCTGGTGTCCATTGATGCTGAGAAGGCGTTTGACCGGGTTGACTGGGGGTTCCTTCAGGGGGTACTCGAGAAGCTGGGATTTGGTGCGGGGATTAAACAAGCCATCAAGGCCCTATAAGTGTCACCAACCGCCAGAGTTACAGTCAACGGGCGTCTGTCACGAGTCTTCCATCTCCAGAGAGGTACGAGGCAGGGCTGCCCCCTCTCCCCTTTCCTCTTTGCCATGACAATGGAGATTTTGGCGGAGTACCTCAGGGGCGCTTCAATGGTGAGAGGAATTGAGGTGGGCGAACACACCTTTAAATTAGGCCTCTATGCAGATGACATCCTGCTCCACCTGCGGGATCCAGCAAGGTCGGTCCCAGCCGCTTTGCAGGTGATTCAACAGTTCGGCCACTTCTCCGGATTCAAGGTAAACGTAGGCAAGTCAATGATCTTTCCCTTCGCACCCGATGCGGGTAGAGATCTGGCGGAACTCGTCCCACCGGGCCTCCGAATATGTATGGAGGAGATTAAATATTTGGGGATCAACATTGTCCGTCCCGACGGGGATTTAGGCCAGGCAAACTACCCCCCGCTCTTTGACAAACTATTCAGGGACATGGAGGCTTGGGGGAAGGGGCAGATCTCCTGGATGGGAAGAATAAACGCCATAAAAATGAATCTGCTCCCCAGGGTGTTGTATGTCTTCCAGATGCTCCCCTTGGAGGTTCCTGAATCATGCCTCAGAGAAGCCAAGAGGCGTATAATGAAGTTCATATTGCAGGGCCAGAGACATAGAAATTGATACGAGACTCTCACCCTCCCCAAGGATAGAGGAGGGGTCGCCCTGCCGGACCTGAATGCCTACCATAGAGCGGCCCGATTTAGGGCCTTGGCTCCCCACCTTAGAGAGGACCCCAATAAACAATGGGTATACATTGAAAATTCCTACTTATGCCCAGTTACCGTGGGTGAATGGCTATGGGTCCCACTGAAAAAGCTCCCCAAAAGAATTAAGGACCACCCAATACTGGGCACAATGTGGAAAGCACTAGCGGGGAAAGGCTCTAGCGAGAGAGTCACCACATGACCCTCTCCTCTGAGCCACATCAGGTCTAAACCAGTCCTGGAAGAAATCCCAGGCCACGAACACTATCAGTCATGGTTTGATGCGGGCCTGTGTAGGGTAGGCCAATTGGTAAGAGAAGACACTTTCATAAGCATCCAGGAACTCGAAGCGGCATTGGGAATCGGCAGGCTCTCCCCGCTCCTATATCTGCAACTCAAAAGGGCATCCTAATGAAGCAGAAACTAAAATCATGCATACAAAGAGGGTTTACCCCGGTTGAGAAAATCTTAGACTCCCACACTGAAATGAAAGGTCTCATCTCCCTCCTGTACAGAGCACTGTTAATCTCCCGCGAAGGAACGACTAAGAGCCTCAGACGGAAATGGGAAAGGGACTTGGGCTGTACCATCGGGGATGGACTCTGGGGGAGGCTATGTAGCAGGGCATTTAAGACTTCAATCTCATGCCAGTACAAGTCCCACGCCATCAAGCTTCTCCATAGGTGGCAGTACGACCCAATCTCCCTCTCTAGGATGTTCCCAGATACTGTCCCGTTGTGTTGGCACGGATGTGGGGAAAGAGCCGACTACTGGCATATGTGGTGGACCTGCAAGAAAGTACAAGTCTATTGGTCAGAAGTGCTCAGCTGGCTTGAGGACGCGGGAGAGGAGGTTTACCCATTAAACCCATTGTTATTAATATTTGGTCTCCGCCACAGGGACGACCACTGGGAGAAACTCCCGGACCGGACACACTTTCTGCTATTGGCAGCCAGAGCTGCACGGGCCAGGACTTGGAAGAGAGCATCCCTCCCCTCGAAGAGGGAATGGGTGACGGTGGCCAAAGACATTTATTTCATGGAGAGATTAACAGCAGCAATACATGGCTCCAGCACGCAGGTTGAGACTGATTGGCTGCGATTCATGGAAGCGTTTTCCAATGTTGTGGACGATACAGGAAACTGGTTGGGGTATAAGTCTCATTGCACTTCCCCAAGTAAAGTCCATTTATGATTATTCCTTGTATGCCCGGTTGGAGCTGCCTGAAACGGTTATTCATGGAGATGTGGATCGTGTGCCCTATCATTAGGGGTCTTGTGCGGGAGGGCGGATGGTGGGTGTATACAGCAGAGTACTATGGTTCTCTAATTGAAGTTGGCACGGGCTGTGCCCCATTGTCATTGTTTGTATTAATGCTTTGTTGCCTTTAAAAACCAATCAAATTGAATAAATAAAAAAATACATTCAGTTTAAGGTTGTGCTACCACCGAACCTCGCGCTTTGCCTTAAACCAACACTCACCTGTTGTCGGATTGCGGTTTCAACCATCTTCTTCCTGGCCGCATTCTGTGCCCCCACAGCTGCTTTTGAACCGCATTTTCACCTATTGGGAAGAAAATAGAAGAGAAAACGTTATTCAGGAATTAACAGCAATATTGAGAGCAATAATACCAAGACAGAAAACGAGAAGAGGCAAAGAGAAAACAGAAAGGGAAAGAGATAAGAGGAGAAGCATAGTCGCAGCTGGACTGGACTATTACTTACTAGGGATCAGTTAAGGAACAAGATCCCATCGACAAGCGCACCTGCCAGAAGTAGCAGAACGGAGAGCTTACCATCAATAATTAACAGGTGAGCCCTATGGGCCGGTACATGCCCCCAGAAATCGCACCTTGGGTAGAAGGGTTTGAGAGGCACAATAGTCACTGATCAGTGCACTCACGTTTTCTCATATCCACGCAGGAGCAGTGTCACCAATTACTGCCACTCACAGCTCATTTGCAGAGGGAAAGACCGGACGGGGGTGATCTAACGCCTCCGCAAAGACCAGGTGAGCGTAACACTCTGAGGTTTTTGCAGAAAAGCTAGACAGTAACCATGGGCAACTGTTTCCAATGCCCATGCATCTGAAGTAATAGCCTGCCATTCTGTCAGATGCTGTGACAATTTGCCTCCTAATGCAGTCTTGTGAACGAAGACCTCACAGAGGTTTTGGGGCGGCTGACGCAGTGGCTTAGGGTAAGGCAGCCGCTGCCGTTGCGGTCTTGGTATTTTTTCCTCGTCCACCACAAGAGAATCGTCTTTGTCCTCTTTGAACTGGCTGTCCTCTGCCCCTTCCAAATGTGGAGTAGTGGCGAACGGACCTACCCCTGCAGGGTGTACCCGTGGGGCAGTTTGGAAGTTGTCTGATTGCAGCTTCTTCAAACTCTCATCAGCTTTGTTCCTGAATAAATGAGTGCAGTCAAAGGGCATGTTGAGAAGCCTGGATTGTACGTCTGGGGAAAATCCTGACTTTCTCAACTAGGCAAATCTGCGCATCACTGTACTTGCCGCCATAGCTCTGCTGATACTGTCAACAGAGGCAACACCAGTCTGGAGGAATTTGCACATTGCGCCTTTCCCATCCTTGACACTGTTAAGGAATATGTCTGGCCGATCTCAAGGCCATACTCCCGGCCGAAAACACTTTCTTGACCATGGCATCGTAGCGCGTGTCGTCCCTATACTGAGGTATTGTAGGATAGGCATTTTGCCTACTCATGGAGTTGTCCGCCTGAACCACCAGGCTTTCTGGCGTAGGATGCTTGGACAGGTAATAAGGGTTAGAGCCTGAAACCCTGTACTTTGCCGTCAATTTATTATTGACAGCCGGGATAACTTCTGGTGTTTCCCAGTTAGTAGTGACACACCTTTGTAAGGCTTTATGGAAGGTTACAATTGGGTCCTCTTGTGGACCTCTGTCCAAGATATCAGTAAGATCGTCTTGCTCAAACACTGGTGTAGGTCTTGACCACCCCATGTACTCCATAACCCTTGACCTCAGTTGCATGTATGTCACTTCTGCATGGTCACCTGAATCAGCCCTGCCAAATTCCACCTCTGGCGAGGTGTCTATTCCACTAGCCTCATGAAGGCATTCCTGTAAATTGTTGATGCGTGAATCTTCTGAAATCAATGCCGCAAGCACTGATGGTGTTCCATAGTGTAACCCAAATGGTCTGGATTCATCAGATGATTCCTCTATATCTTCATAAATAGAAGAGAGGGATTTGAAAAAATCAGATCGTGCAAGGGCATGTATGTCTTCTCCATTGAAGCTGTCATGATATTTGTCGTCAGGGGAGTTGAAATCGTCGAGACCGTTGACGTCAGCGGCTTCGACGACTGCGTTGGTGGCTGCGTCGAAGGATTCGGCATATGCAGCATCGTGGAGATCGACGCTCGAAGCGTTTATGGCTTCTCCAAAGCTATCGACACTGATGGCGTTGATGCTGCACCTTTCATCCCTGGCGGTATTGAGTCTTTTGGCGTCGATGGTTCTGTCCTCGAGGGGACTTTTTCTCGACTCAAGGGATTTTTTGATCGCTCTTGATGAGTCTTCTCCGCCAGATCTGAAGATGCACAGCTCTTGTGTTTACGAGGTCTTTCGATGAGGACATGTGTTTTGGGTCTAGTCGAGGGGGTCAAGGCCGCGTTCTTGAACACCTTTAACATCGGAATCGAAACTCTTCCCACTGGGCCGGTGAACTTGATTTAGTGGGGCAAATGACCAGTTTCCGGTGAAGAACCTGTAGACGAGGAAGATGGCGATCTGTGGCACCGTTTCTATCCATGTCTAGAGGTGGAAGAATGGTGTGAACCACTTCAAGACGTGGGACCTTTATGATTTCTTCGATGAGGAGAAACTGTTCTCAACTTGTCCGAAGTTTTTTGCTTTTTTGACAGAGTGGAGGGGGATTTTTGTGTCCTACCAGCTGCCAACTTCCCTTTACGCTCTCTCAGGGCCTTGGCTGCCATAGAACGGCAGTCTTCACACTCTGACGATAGGTGAGTCGACTCCAGGCAGATCCTATGAGAGGGTCTGTCACAGGCATCTTCACACCACAGTCACAGCAGTTTTTTAAGCCGGATCTCGGGGGAAAGATGTCGAAGACGAAGCCATTGTTACTCTACTGGAAGCTTGTTGACATTTCTCGAGGAAATGTCAAAGATTTTCTTGTTAAGGAACAAAGTGTACACCCCATCTGAAGCGCACGCGCAGAAAAAACGGAACTGGGCCAACGGGTGCTACGCGTGCTATATATACCAGCGGTGACGTCGAAATTGAGGCGTAGGCCTCCGAGGGACATCGAGTCGACAAGCACCGGCTCACAGCGCCCCCTGCTGAATTTCTTTTTTCCGAAGCAGCAAAGCTGGGATATTGGAAATATCAAAGATAAGGAATACGTGGGAGGGCACAATCCATTCGAAGGTGGGTGTGGCAGTGCCCTACAATCGGGCGCCCCCTGTGGAATTAGCCTGGTATTTTCCCCACATATGACGAGGTGATTAAGAAATCCTGGGACACCTCAGGGCAATTGAACATAGGTGACATGTACCCGGATGGGCATATTGTGTCCCAAGTCAATTTTTCTAGTAAACTGGATAGTGGCCTGGTCAGGTGCTTCAATACTATCGGATGAAGGCAGCGTTTTGCAAAAAATTGGCCTCATTTCCAGACGAGTCTGAGACCATGGTTGTATTAGCGCCATTGTATTGGTGGATGGCACACGGTGTGGGGTGGCTAGGTTCTAGAAGCTTGTATAGTCCCATCTTCCTTCTTGCAACACCATCAGGAGGTTTGGGAAAGGGATTTGGGACTTTCAATAGGGGACAACAAATAGAGCAAATGTTGCCAACTGAGAAAACAGTGTCTCTGCATGCTGGGCTGCGGTTGATACAGTTTAAAGTACTAAACCACATACATTACTCCTGCTAGACTGGCCAAGTTCTCCCCGGCTAATACTGTTGCGTGCCTAAAGTGCGGGGGTCCACATGCTGACATCTTTCACATGTACTGGGTATGTCCCGTGATCATGAAATTTTGGGGCAGAGTAGCAGATGCAATTGATGATATGTTGAATACTCCACCACCCCTTGACCCACTTAAATACCTGCTTGGGGAAATTGGGAAAGCTTCAGAGACTATGAGGTGCTTCTTTAATGTTGCATGTGCAGTTACTAAAAGATGCATTTTGAAACATTGGAAATCTAAACAAGCACCAAGTTGTGAGGAATGGTTGCGGGAAGTGGTCTATTTAAATGAATGTGAGGAGGGATTTGTTTTGTCCATATCTCCTACATGTCGCCCCAAGGACATTGGGCTCCGCTCAGACTGTATTTGGCGGATGCCAACTCTGAAACTGCAAGGAATGGACATGCTGATATCACTGCTATTTAAGTCAGGCTTACTGTGTTTAAAGCATAAGTGCACTGTGTACTATCAATGTAATGATGTATTGTGACTATCTTAGAAATAAAGGTTTAAAAAAAAAAAGTAGTATAAAATATACATTTTTCGATTTTTTTAAGATATCTGCAATGTGCGGGTGTGGAGGCGTGGGTGGGGGTGTGGGCGTGCGTGTGTAATGTTCAGCATACTTCCCAACATGCTACAAACCAGAAATTTGGCATGTGGGTAGGTTCCATGGTGTAGACAATGTAAAAAGTATAAAATATGTATATACCTTTGGCTCATTATTTTTTGGTAGGAATTACCATGCGAAGCACGGGTACAATTGCAAGTTATATATAAAATGCAGTATAACCAGCTAATATTAAAGTCCTCTGCTTGGCTTGGGTGCCGGCAGAGCAGTGGCCCTGGGAGCGTGGTCCTCACTATGTTCCAGAATGGCCCCATAGAAGATATGTGGGGGATACCCTTGAACACAGCGCTATGGCACCACTGCATAGCAGTGGTCAGCCCCGTTAGAACTACAACTTCCAAAACCCTATTATATTCTGATCGGAGTAGAGGGATTCCAGAAAGCAAGGCAATGTTTTACTTAGGAGAGGACTCATTTAAAGAGCCAACTAAGGGAACAACGGTGCAATAAAAACACAAACCTCCCTGCTTGAGTACATGGGCAGGTCCTTTTCAGACAGCCTCACCATGTTATAATCATAAAAGTGCTGTAAGTGCACAAACATCACAAGCTGTTCCATTGACAGTTTTAAAGTAAGCAGGATATAGAGATCCGAAAACATCAAAGCCACTGGGATGGGCAAGGTAAGCCAAGTCCTGGTCCAACAACAGGGTGATATTTCCTTACACAAAGGACCTGAAACCCACACATTTTGTGTCAGGATCACCCCTTCTGTATAAAAGTTGGAAAGACATACAACAGGCAGGCAGAGCTATGAAAGGGAGCCTAGTGAAATCCAAGACAGCTGCTCCGCCACTTATAGCCACTGCCTCACTAAAGCCACCCCAGGAGAAGTCAACTAAAAATATCTAATTGTAGCCCAGCACTCCCCACAGACTACAAGTATGTGGACACTGTAGAACAACCCACACATCAAGTCAGTTAGGGTGCTGTTGGGGGAGTGTTTGGAAGAAGTTGATGAGCAGGAGGAGGAAGGAGTGCAGAGACCAGAGGAAGAAACTGGAGGGGCAGAGTGTGGTGGAGGAGGGAGGGTAAGGAGCTAAAAGGGGGAGCAGTTGTTGGGGGAGGTTAGGAGAAATCTGCATGAAAGGGTTGGGGAAATGTTGGAGGAGATTAAGAAAGGCCAGAAGAAGGAAATTGGAGATTGGTTGAAGGAGGTTGGAAAGTTTTTACTAAATTCTCTTATGAACCACAAGGAGGAGGAGATTGGATGATTGTTGAGGAGTTTGGGGAGATCAGAAGGAAGGCGGCAGAAGTAAGGTTGAAGTATTGTTGTAGAAGGATGGGGAAGGTCAAAAGGAAAGAGGTAGAGTTAAGGAGGAAGTGGTTCAGCATCATCAGGTGGAAATAGGAAGTGAAGTCAAGGGAGGAGGCAGACTTATGGGAAGGGAGGTTATACAACAGCGGCAGGGGAAGTCGATCAATTCAGGAAAGAAGGCAGAGTTAAGGAGAAAACTTGAGGTGGTTTGGTAAAAGAGGAGCCAATTTTAATAGTGGGTCTCGGGCAAGAATGGGGGAACTGGATAATGAGTGAGACCACGATTGGAAGGGGTGGAACACCACAGGGTAGAGAAACGAGCTCCAGCATTGTGGGGGTAGGCCTAGTCCAGAATTACGGCAGATGAGGTGAAGAGACCCAGAGGCCAGGGAACTATGAATTCAAACACCTGACAGGAGAATCCAGAGACCTCCATCTGCAAGCGTCAAGGTTGCATAGGGAAGAGGACTTACACCTGGGTCTTAGCCAGTAACAAATTAAAGACCAGACCCGTGCAAACACCATTAGGGAAGAGAGAAAGGGCCTCATTATAAGTTGGCCGGTGCAGTATTAATGTGCCAGTATTACCACATACCGCCAGTATCAGGTCATAATGTACCCAAACATAAAGTCACTGGCACATTATATATGGTAACATTATGTATGGGGACAAGTTGCGGGGATGTCCCATGCACCCCTTGTAAAAAAAAAAAAAAAGATTCGGGGGTTGCGGGTTGTCCCCCGCATGTTCAATGTAATAATGTCTCTGCATAAAACGTCAACTTTTTTGTCAGGAGACATTTTTGCGGGGACATTATTACATGGAACCAGACTGGAATTTTACCGCACCAGCCAACTACGAGTTTGTCAGTGGGGCACCTGATTTACCTCCAGCTAAGAGCTGGAGGTAAGTCGGGCACCTTACTGGCAAATACAGCTGGTATTACCGGCACCAGTGTTACAGGTGCCAGTAATACCATCAAATCCCCCTATGGAGTCCTGTGGGACTCCATGGAATACGGATTAACATCACTTACTGGCACTCAGAATCCAGCAGTAAATCTGGTGTACTGAGTGCCGGCAATGGTGTTGCAGGTTGCCGGTATCCTGGCGGTAATACCGTCAGGATACTGGCAACCTCGTAATGAGGCCCAAAGACTTGGATTTGGGACCATACCTGGAAAGCCCACACCTAATAGACTTTTGGAGGAAGGTGGACACTTTTGTACCAAAATCACACCTGGAACCCAGTGAAAAAACCTTGAGGATATCAGATCTTATACCTGAAAGCCTCAAAGTAGGTTTGAGTTATCTATTTCCCCTGAAGGCTAATGGCCTTTTTTATGTTATTTGCTTAATAAACCCCTTGAACCAGCATCCATCATGACAAAGCTAAAATAGGTTGGCAGGGTCACAATAAACATGCCCAATGCTTGTAGTGCCTGTTCAGGCATTACAATTTTAGAAACTGATTCTAGATTTCCCAAGAGGGCACTCACAATAGATAAAGCCTATAGGTAGTTTAAGAGTCAACTGTCAGCGATGTGACAATACTTAAGTGGTGGCAGGCTATTGTTTATGGTAATTATTTTGGAGTAGGTTTAATTTAGCCCTTTAAATAACTCCCACAATGTTGGAGGACAGCTCAGGCATGACAAACAGTAATACTGCACATGGTGTGCAGGCAAAAGGGCAAAACACAGCAGGACTCACACTCAATCAAGGCATACCTTCTGAATAGTGGACAGTAGCAACAGACAGCAAGATCCCAGGGCCACAACGAGGATGAACAGCAGAGGTTACAGCACAAGATCCCAGCAATAGGGAAAGTCTGCACTTTGGATGCCCTGCTCTAGATACAGGATCATGACTCTTCAGTGTTCCAGGAGGACGACTTCAAAGATGCAGGACTCAGAACTAGTTAAGCTAGAGGGAGACAACTTGGAAGGTCGCCCTGTTAGATTTGAGAGCAGAGCTCTGCCTTGCAGTGGCAGGTTTGGCTAATGGTGAAACAGTTCTCAGCAGCCCTCTGCAGCTCCTTCCTCAGATGCCCGGCTCCAGTGGATGTCTGCAGTATTGCTCGAGATCTCCTCCTGTTATACTAAATTACAAGCTGGGACTACCCCAACCCATCTACAGAAGGACCTTTAACATTCAAACTATGAGCGACTGTCCAATTATAGACAGCCAGGTCGGGTACAGAAATGACTCGCACAAGGTTGGGTTTTGTGTATTGTGCCTGGAATTAAGTATATTAGGAGGGGATCTCAAGACAGGTCTCTGGACAGAGCCTGAAAAACAGAATGACCATATAAGGGCATTCCCTTTGACTGCACAGTAAGGTGGTCAACGGGTTAGTGAAGTGAAGCACAAAGACAAGGCCAGCCACTTTGAGCACCATGGGCCAGATTACAGAAACTTTGCACCGGTGGAAGTGCAAGTTGCACAGCATTAGCACTAGGGCAAAGTTTGCCCTATTTCTAAAAAAACACTGGGAGATATTAGAAAATCATTGCACCATGACAAGTGCAGTTTGGCATGTTACAAGCACTAGGGAATACATTGCCCTAGGGCAAAAAAATGTTTATCTTTGTTGCACTAGGGCAATGTTTGCCCTGGTGGTTATACCATGCCAAACTGCACTTTCCAGAATGCAATGGTTTTCTAATATGTCAGTTTTTTTAAAAAACTTTGCCCTAGTGCCAATAAAGTGCAACTTTGCACTTACACCAGTGCAAAGTTTATGTATAAAAAGATACATAATTTGATTACAATAGGACAAGTTAGTTTTACGATAATGAACGTTTCTTTTTATATAAACAACCATATTTCATTACGGGCAACATATAGTTTATAACTACAACGTACAATGAGACACTACACGTTCTGCACGGTATCGAGTGATGTTATCGAAATGTAAATAACAAATTAAATATTACCGAAATAAATACAGAAAAAGACTATATAGAGGGTGCAGTAAAGGGTTAAAAGGTGTGGGGGTGGTTTAGAGTGGGGTTACAAGCATGGGGAAATGGGGAGTTAGGGGGGACCCCCCGGACCACCCAATAAAAAAAAAAAATGGATATATTTTTTTCCCGGTTACATTTCATTCACACATTTCGGTAAACATCACATGGAACCATTCAGCACTCCACAGTCACACAATACCAATACACAACTTACAATATGTCGAGGGCTTTTCATTGCCCTGATCAACCTCTAAAACATCACATCTAACCTGTGTTGTTCCCCTAAAAATCACATACTACATTGAATTTTATCCGGGGCCATCAAAGAGATCATGACACTTGATAACCCAGTATGTCTCAGTAACTCATTAAAAATATATTTTTTCAATTAATGATTTGTTGTTGTTATTTGCTGCCCTTGAATTCCTGTCTACATATCTTTGCTATAGCTTATCAAACAACTATTAGACATACATTTTTAAACCACAACTATTGCTCAATGCTCTACGTACACATATTGCACAATGCCCATACCATTTCAATGACTTCTCCATTCCGAGATTGATCCTTCGTTTATAACGATTGCACAGTCCCCAACACAAATATATTGCATGATGCCCATAAACGTTCAATGAATACTTCATTCCGCCATTGGTCCTTCATTTACAAAACATCACCTGTTTTTAAACCTTTTTATCACTAATCTTTACAATTTCAGTGGCTATCATCAATACACTTTAATCTTTCTATTTGGTTGTATAGGATTTTCTGTGGTGTGGGGGTAGCTTGCTTATGCTACACCCAGGTTCCCCTTTTGTAGTTGAGCAGTGCTTTATTATAAACATAAATGGGGGGACCAGGTCTCTCCTGCACTAATAGCCTTCAGAAATGACCAGTGTCTACAAACATAATGGGTTAAGCCAGGGACTGAGGTTGAAAAAGATTTTAACAGGCTGCAGGTGCGAATCCTTGAGCCCATTTGCCTGACCTTAGTTACTGGTGTTCTCTGGACATGCCTGGCCCTCACAACAGCCTTCAGGCCTCTTCCTTGTCTCAATACCAGAGAGGTCAAATGACATGTTAGTGTGCATTACTCCTAGTCGCCATTTCCTCATCCCAGTAGTATAGTGGTGTGACTGAGGGGAATGATAGAATGGGATTGGCAACAGTTTATAAAGGCAGGGGGAGGGTAAGGTTGGTTATTACAAGGAAAGGGGGGAAACCATGTCTCGCATGCGGACATCCTCTCCCCAATCCCTAAGGCCCTCCACCGAAGTGCTCCTCCCTCACATCTCCACCCCCCGGGTCAGGATACAAAAGCGATGGCCTTTCCCTGTCCACCTGAGAAGAGGATCCAAGGGTAGTAGGTGTGATGATGCCCTCAGGTATCACACATTACCGAACAAAAAATTACTTTAGAACAGAAATTACTGAAGAAGAGATAATGGAGGTGACCACCATCTTTAATCTGGAAAGTCTTTTGGACCAAAATGGATTTTCAATAGAATTATGAAATATCTGAGCAATTAATTAAACCATGTTGTCTAGGTTTCAAGCAAGTAAGGAGAAAGGCAAACTACCATCTGATTTAAGGCAGGCATTAATAGTTGTCATACCTCAAAAAAACATGCCCCGCACAAATGTCTTCATAGGATGATATGCTCCATAAATCATGATTTCAAAGTGTTAGCTAAAATAGGTGGTTACTAAAAATGATGCCTCATTTAATCCATCCCAACCATGGTGGATTACTTCTGAATAGGGCTACCAGAATCAATATTAGTAGGCTTCATATTGCTATTGCAGTCTTTTTTCAAATTGCGATGTGCACCTCACCCACTTGCCAGGACCATCCTGTTGACTTTTTGCAGCCCATGCCATTCACTGCACCTGCGTGCATCAACGTTATGACTTATTCACAGTCTTATTCACAGTCTTGGTATGTGTTGAACTTTACCTGCTGCATCATCTTTGTTTACTTGTGCTGTGACAGTGTTGCATTTACCCACCATATCTTTTGTAGAACCCTGCACTGCGGGGTGTGGACTTCCTCTATTGTCCCACTTCCCTACCCTCACACCTGTTGTTGCTCCCTCCTCACTGAGCTGTGGCTGTTCCTACTGCCACCTTCTCTGTCGAACTCCTTAGTCCTTATTGTTTACCTGTACAGCTTTTATGCTCTCCCAGTTGTTTTCCCCTGCCTCCTTCCACTCACCACTTCCTCCCCCTATGTCCTGCTTGCATGTCCAGCACTTGCACAATTTGAATGCCATTGCATCATGTCTGTTTGCCTGACGTAGCCCATCTTTCCATGAGGCGCAGCTTTTCCAGGCTGCAGTCACTCCTCTACCTGCTTAGCCTTAATCCGTGTCTGTTTGCCTGATGTAGCCCCACAGTCCATGAGGAGTGCACCTCTCACCTCTACCTCCGTTTATGATCAGCACTTGCACATTCCAAATCGTCTCATGACCTAGTCAGAACGCTATTATTTGTCTTTATCCCCTCCCCTTTCCCTCACTCCCCCTCCTTCCCTTTTCTCCTCCTCTCATTCTTTAGCACTTGCACGTTCCAAATGAATGCTCAAGACTTTTACGAACCTTTTTTGTTATTTTATTCCCTACCCACGCCCCCCTTTCTTGATGCGCCTTGAAATACAATTTTGATGTTTAGTGCACACTACAAATAAACAATACATAAATAAATATTGCAATAGCTCTGTTTATTCAGTAGCCCCTAGCCATCCTAGCTATCAACTTTGCAAAAGCATTCAATTCAATACAGTGGCATGGTTCTGGGGCCTTTATTGATCAAAATGGGTTTTGGAAATAACGTTTTGACCTGGATTAAACTGCTAAACAAAAAACAAACATCTTTAGTGTGCGTGAACGGGACCACCTCTCTCTCATTCTTTCTCTTTCGAGAGGGTAGCTAAGCAGGACAGTCCCGTCGCTGTTGTTCACCGTGGCTGTAGAGCGGGGTGGCCGCCTAGCTCAGAAATGACCCTTCATGTCAGGGTTCTAGGTGGCTTAAACAATATGAGAACAGAGTTGCACTCTATGCGGATGATCTGTAAAATTTTCTTCAGGGAAACTTCGCATTCTGGCCCCGGTTACAGAGATCCTGAATGAGTTTGGGAGATACAGCCTCCTTTAGGTAAATTGGCACAAATCCAGTTTGTTCCATTTGAAAGAGGGCCCTTAAGTGATCCCAGTTCATTGTAAATTCTGCATTGCAGAAGGCACCTTCGAATATCTAGGCATTCATGTTAGTAATGATTTGTTGACTTTTGCAAGCAGATATGAAGTTTTGGGCAACATTACATCTATCCATATTAGACAGAACTGTGTTATTAAAGACGATGATGCTTCCTAGATATCCACACATTATACAGCCTCTTTTCCTTTGCAGATGGGGAGCAGGTGCAAGTGGATCTAGGTCACCTGGCCTAAGCCCCGCCCACCTGGCACCTTCCAGGTTGCAGCTCTTTTTCCCCATTTAGCAAGTCCCGCCCACCTGGTGCCTTCCTGGTTGCCACTCTTTTTCCTTACTTAAAGAGCCCTCCCCAGCCTCTTTTCCTTTACAGGTGGGGAGCAGGTGCAATTGGATCTAGGTCACCTGGCCCAAGCCCCACCCAGCTGGTGCCTTCCTGCTTGCCGCTCTTTTTCCCTACTTAAGGAGCCCTCCAGCCTCTTTTCCTTTGCAGATGGGGAGCAGGTGCAAGTGGATCTAGGTCACCTGGCCTAAGCCTCGCCCACCCGGTGCCTTCCTGCTTGCTGCTCTTTTTTCCTACTTAAGGAGCCCTCCAGCCTCTTTTTCTTTGCAGATGGGGAGCAGGTGCAACTGGATCTAGGTCACCTGGCCTAAGCACCACCCACCTTCTTAGCCCTGCCTCTTCCTTCCTGCTCTTAACTCTTAGATCAAGGGCGTCTCTCGCCCGGGCGTTCGAAGTGAAGGCCAGACAAAGGAAAGGGCATTTCCTGTTTGGACCTATTTGGACCAGGAGGACCCAGGGCCCGACCCCCTGCTCAGACAGCAGGTAAGCATGCACCAACATGTTTACGCCCTCTGTCCCCACAGGCCACCCCCACCCCCTCTGATCCCCCTGTGATGTTCCCTTGTGCCCCCTACCTTCTCGCACACAGGTGTTGCCTGTTTTGCTTGATTCTTCTACCCTGCTTCCCCTGCCAACCGTCCAGCCTACTTCTGCAGGAGTCTGTCCTGATACAGTTTGGTTTCACCATCACCATCTTGTGGCCAATGCTGGATTTGACTTTCATGGACTTCATTGATTCACGGTACGTCACCCTTTCTCAACTCTCATGCTGGACTTCCTTTGCATCTTGTACTCATGGTGGCCCTGAATCATGCTGTTCCCAACTTCATCTTTATCCTGGCTTGCAACATTATGTGTTACTACTGACTTCTGCAATTGTATTCGCTCTACCCTCTTGCTTCTAAACTCTTTTTGACTGCTTACTCTTTGTTCTCTCCTCCTCTCCCTTTCCTTATCTCCTCCCCTTACTTTCTTCTATGCACTTACTCTATCACAATTGTCCCTGGACGTAGTATGATAGCAACCTCGTCTGTCTCCTCCCCCTCTCTTTAATTGTTCCACCCCCCCATTCCCTCTCCAGCAATATCTGAAATGTTGTCAGGCCTAGTACGATAGTCGCTTATTTTGTTCCTCCCCTCCCTTTCTGCACCCCTCTCCCTCACCTTTTGTTTTTCTACCAGAAATGTCATCAGGCCCTGTATGGTAGCCGCCTTTCTGTTTCCATTTCCTTCCCACTCTCCCCCTCCCTTCCTTATCTATGTCTTAGCTCTTACACTATCTGAAATGTCGTCAGGCCGAGTACGATAGTTAATTGACATCCTTACTGTTCATGGCCTGTAAGAATATAATTGTATTTTCCCTTGATCCCTCCCTTTCCTTGAAGTGCTTTGAAACACATTGTGTATAGGTGCTATATAAATAGACTATCATATCATTCAAAACACTTCCTTTGAAATTCCCAAACCTGAATTTGATCAAATAGAAAAGAACCTCTTTTGGCAGAACTCTCAACCTAGAATCCCAATTTCCACATTATATAGCTTGGTCTGGGATGCTGGGATTGGTTTACTGGACATCAAGAAATATTACTTGTCATGGCGAATGAATGGATTCATGGTAAGAGAAACTTTACAGTTACTTTATCAAATACCCCATGCGCCCACGTTTTTCTGAGAAAGAAGGAAAAACTCGTGACCCCTTTCCTCAGTTTTCCAAAGTGCATTTAATTTTCAGATTTGTACTTGTTTGCAAGTGCCCTATGTGATGACACGTGTTTCGACGTTTACTTGTCTTTTTCAAATCAAGGCCAATGGTACTTGTCCACGTCTCTATCTCTGTCTTATGTATCAAGTCACGGGTTGAATCCCAAGCTTCTTAGTCCTGTTCTCATACGAATACGTCCCCCTGAGCTCAGGCGTGGGCGCATGGGCTATTTGATGAAGTAACTGTAAAGTTTCTCTTTTTGATTAAACGGAGTTGAGGAACCAAGTACTCCGTAGTTACTATTCCATGCGACCAGTAATAAGGAAATCCATACATCACCAAAAAATACAAAACAATATATTTAAAAGGGCGCTGAGGTCCCCACAAAGGAATACCCACCAAAAAGTGGTTCCTCACACTTTGCAAATGGATTCATGGTAACCCTTTCATTCCGCACAGCAAATCAGAATGTGCCTGGATGGGACAGGATACTCCCTCACAGTTGCTTCATGGTAGGGGAAATACTAGACCAGTTGTCAATGGCCACACAACAAATTAACTGCATTAAAAAATATTGCCCCACACAACCGGAAGAGATACTTTGATGTTCCCACGTAAGGGTTGGAAGGAGGGGATCGACACACAGGTGGCATGCTTTTGGGCAGAGAATTTTATTTATCAACAAAAAGAAAAAGAAAAGCTACCCATCCCTAACTCTAACAGGGGTTTCTCTCCCTCAACAAAATACTAAGGAACTGTCAGAATGGCTGCAACTAGCATGTCCCCCGTCCTGTGTCAAAACCCTACCTCTATCCCTTACACTTATAACCAAACTAAACTGGACTCGCCCCTTCTGAGTCCAGAAGAATGACTCCCTTCTTCTGGATGGGTGTAGTTCACAAGGTAGGGGAATGTCTTCCTTCCCTTGGCCTTTCTCAGGCTTCTCTTGGCAGTTTGCCAACAGTTTGGGAATGTCTCCCTTCCCCTGGACCTTTCTCAGGCATTTCTTGGCAGTTCAACAAAGTTGGAGAAATGTGTCCCGACCCCTGCCTTTCTCAGGCTTTTCTTGGCAGAGCCCTTTCAGTGGTTCGGTGGGCAGTCCTGGTATACTCCTCTGCCAGGTACTGTGTCGGGTCCCAGACCCCTTCAATATGGTTTCTCGTACATGGGTCCCAGGCCGTTTCAATATAGTTTCTCGTGCTTGGGTCCTAGACTCCTTCACGGACCAGGCAGCCCCCGTAGCGTGTTGTTGGGACTCCTGGTCTGTGGCGTCAGTTTCAGGCTTCTCTGAGTCTTCCAACTGCTTTTCTTTGCCTCCTTCTATGTACGCGCTGCCTCTGGTGGCTCTGCTGCACTTCCTCCGGGCTGCGCGTCTCTGGTCATCAGCGTCACACGGCGTCTCCAGTGCGTGGACTTCGTTCTCCTGCTTGTCTCAGTCTGACGGTCCTCGGCAGAGCAGGTAGGGATGTCGGGTTACCACTGTCCATGTCCCGCTCAGCAGCCTCTCTCTCAGCCTCGCTGTCTGGGACATCGCCTGCAGTGTTTCAGTGGAGGGCCTGACGCTCTCTCGCCCGAACGAGACCACCCGCCTACATTCAGGAATCTTCGCCTCTCCGGTATGCTAGTGCTGGCTTGTGTTTCCCGCAACTGGAACACTGCTTTGTGCCTACAGACTCTCTTGGTTTGACTCTGATTTGTTCAGTTCTTCCTTGGTTTTTATGGAGATCTCAAGACCTCACTCTTGTGGAAGTCTAGGATGCCCTTGCTGGTTCACTGGGCCAATCTTAATGGCTCTGCACCTCCTCCTCATCTCAGTACTCCCCATGGATGCTCCCCTGTGATTTTCCAGACTCTTCCTCATCTCAGTACTTCCCATGAATGTTGAGTCAATTAACCTAAATACATACATCGGGACAATATTAAAGTATAAAGGGATGGGGTGTGGGGGGTATGGAGGAGGTGTTGTTTGGAGAGGACACTGGGTTGTCCCTGGCCTCATGGAAAGGGACCCCCCCCCCCCGGGAGAAGGGACGAGATCACAGAGAGATAGTCCTCTGACTACGTTCTTAAATTCAACTGTGTTAATTGTGCGGAAAGGGAACAGCACTATGAAATGGGGTGTGGGGTATCTCCTACACTGCCAAAATGGAAACGGGAGTTAGATAATTGTATGTTAATGAAAGAAAGAGTGTACAGAACACAATGGTGCTCTAAAACAATTATAAAAATATGGAACAAATGAAAGACTACCGGACAACAAATAATTTCAACTGTGTATAGTCAGTCATGGATGGATAAACATACTCATAAAAGTAACAGTACACATGTATTACCATCTTATTTGCTATCTTTCTTTGTAGCCTCTTTTTCTACGCTTGTTTCTTATTGTTTTGAAAAACTAATAGAATGTGTTGAACAAAAAGAAAAACTTTGTGCATTGCTTCAAATGAGGGACGCACAAGTTTACAAAAAACTGTGCTCAAATCCCAACCTGGTAGTGGCTGAGCCACTTGTGTATGCATGTGATTTACCCCTTTCATGATAGCTATGACAACTGGTACCTATCGCAAGCATATCTTGCGTTATGATGTTGACTTTGTACATTTAATGAATTATAAACTAGACCTGAGTCAAGCAAATGAAGCAGCTCAGTAACAATGTTTGTTGGCGATCAGTTTATATGAATGATGTGCTTTTGTGTACACCAGATTACAAATCATTAACACTTATTGAATTAACAATGTCTGGTATTAAGCTTTCTTGCCTAATTCAGTATTTCCATACATTGTGTATGGAGGTTGGAAATGGCAAAATTCGTTTGCCGAAGGAGTGAAGCTGCCAAATTGGTTATTTGGGGTTTTGGGTGTGTTATTTGCTGTTGCCGTTGTCACAACAAGTTGCATGGTGCTGGTAGTTGTATTACTCGGCAAACAGACACATTCAGCAAGTAGAAGTACCACAGCTGTTTTGCCCACATAGGAGCAATGAGCATCATTGTTAGGTTTTCCTATTGCAACTTGTATGCTACCTTGCACAGTTGAGCCACCTCCGGGAAAAGCATGTGCATATATCCCTGGCCAACTTATCCATAGCCAATTGCATAGAGATCCCATTTTGCATTTTCTGCTGTTGCAAATAGATCGACTGGCAGATGACCCCATTGTGCAAAGGTCTGTTTGATATAGTGGTGTTGATTTCACACTCGCTCTCTTGTACCATGACTCTGCTTAAAGTGTCTGCAAGACAACTGTATTCCCCTGTAACATGTTGAGCTTGAAAGTGAATGTTTCTTTTGGGACACCACTGCCAAACATTTTGAGCAAGCAGGGCCAACACTATTCAGTGTGTTGTGTACTGTTTGTTGATCTAGGACATGGCCTGGGTGGTGTCTGTGTTGATGAGGATGCTTTTTCCCATTAAGACATTTTATAAAGAACACATTTCCACATTGATAGCTAGTAGTTCCAACAAACGTATACATTGTTTGGCTTGCTGTGCTGACCACTTCACCTGGGCAATGAGGTGTGACAATACACCTCACAGCCGACTATGGATGGATCTGTTGTGATGGTTACCTGTATTGGCAGGCTGACAAAATATTATACTTTTAAAAATGTCTCTTTTGGCCACCATTTGAGGGCCAGTACCAACGTTTGGAAGACAAGCACTGGATCTTTTCACTCACATGTTCCCTGAGAACAATGCTCTGCTAGCCAAATAGAGAACACATTGAGGCGTGATTTTGAGGTGGGAGTATTTTACTGCCTATTTTCAAACTTTGAGAGTAAATGTGATTTCAAGGGAGTCAACATGAGTTTTCTCATTCACAAAAGAGTAAAACATATGTGACATCCAGCCGACGCGTGCACAAGGTTCACTGTATGGACATCATTATCATGTGGTTCACATCATAAAAGAAAGGCAGATTTCTATCACAATCAACAGATACAGCACAGTGTGCATAAGCACCCTCTCATAAATGGAACAGATGAACACTAACATTGTGAGCTTCCCCTGCATGCAAAGAACAGAAGCAGCAGTATAAATCGCTTAACGCTTCCCTCACACAGAACAGGTCAGCTTGAGTACTAGCCATTCAGGCTTCTCTCACACAAACAGAGAAGGCAAATCAGGGCAACAGTAATGCAAACTTTCATCATGTAGAACAGGTGGAGTTGATCCATGCAAGGCAAAGCAAGGGTAGAAGATACCCACACAGAACAGATAAAATCCCCTCACATAGAGTAGATACAACATATTATTCAGGAGTGCACACACCCATGGGCCTCATTAGCAAATTCTTTCCTCACATGAAACCGAAATGTCGTGGGTCTCAACAGTAAAAGATTAGCACAGTTAAGGTCACCACAGAAGTTCCAATCACATAGAGATTAACTGCATGGGATAGAGCTGTACAAGCACCCCCACAATGAACAGGTAAATGAAGGGCCTCAAATGAAAGCTAGACTCGCATAGACAGGGAACAGCAAAGGCCTCAGCTGTCCGAAATCCCATTACAAAGAACTTGCCCAGCAGGAGCTAAGCAATCCAAGCTCCCCTCACATAGAAGATAAATATCTCACTGGTAGTGGGAGCAGTTATTTTCCTCTACGGTGCAAGCTCCTCGCAGATAGAACTAATATAGCATTGGTAGCTACTAGTTCAAATAAGAAGGTTAACTCTACTTCCAGAGTAATACAAACTTCACATAGTAGTAAGTTAGTAAACCTTAATCAAAAGGAATTAGTCTTAGGACAGCATATGGTTTGTGTACCAATTTCTAGCCACTATTTAGCTGGTTAATTTCCTAAAGTACGTTGCAGAAGGTGATGTTAATATTACAAGAGGATAGGTCACTCAATAGGACTCATCTTTCCTGCACATTTGATCTCTTCTGTATATATTTTAATAGTTACAATGCAGGCAAACACAGTGAAGCAAACCTGACTTGTATTCTGTGTTTTGAAGTTTGATGGTAGAATTGTCTGATGGTTAAAATCTGCATTGACTGGAACTAGTTCTACTAATGGTATGCCACTGTTGTGATACAATAGTGCAGTGGCGCAAGTGCTCAATGCTAAAATCTATATCTAATCTCAAGGTCAAGTGGTGGCTGGCCCGAGTTACTAAACTATCGACTGAGGTAATAATAATCACACAGCTTAGAAATTGAAGGAACCCTGCATGAAGCACTACATAAAACAGTTAAAGACCTATCTGGATGACCACTTAAGTGAGCTAGTTTCAATTTCATTACAAATGTAATCATTTTATTTTTGATTTGAAAGAGGCTATGACCACTTCGATGGCTGTTATGACAACCAAGCACCCTTGAGCAAGAACCTTGATGCTCCTAACCATTCAAAGTACCATTTACAACATGGAATGCATGTTAAAGATTAATGGACGCTTACACTAGACATTGCATAATAATCTGTGCCCCAGATAACGTTTTGAGATGGCAGTAATGTACACACTGCTTTAATAATTATAGTGTAAATTAAATTGGAAGAGTAAACATAATTTGCCTTGGCAAGAGTGTAAATAGTATGTGAAAGGCAACCAGAACATTATTAAACTTGAAAATGAATAGAACACAACTAAAACAGTTGTGTAGCAAAGATGTCCAGCTTCAAACAAGTAATTACATTTGTGAAAAACCTTCTCTCACACATTAACATGTATGAACACAACACATAGATGTATCATGCACTGGTAGGATATCTCAGCATGTTCAGTGCTCGCTGCAATGTCTGAGTAGTCTGCACTTCGCATGTTCGAATCCTGGCAAGTCTAGCTCAGCCTTTCATCTTTCTGAGGTCCATAAATGAGTATCAACGTCGGTTGGGTGATAATTTTATGTAAATAAGTTCTATGTACAGCGCTTTGGCGAAAATCCTATATAAACAACACACCATTGTCAATATCATAGATAAATGCATACCACACAGGAACTCTGAAAAATACTTTGGTGCAATGTAAGTAAGCATACACTAAAAAGCATCATTAGTTTGTTAAAAGAATACTTCCGGTTTGTATTAAGTTTTCCATCTTATTACTGCTATGATTCTAAAATGCTAGCTAAATAAATATGCATGTATTATGAAACACATCATTTCCATGAGCATCTACAGACCTAAAACACAGCAGAAGCTGAACAGAAAGAAAACATTCTCACTGTGTGCTGTTTCTGAACTGGTCCTACATGGCCTGCAATTTCACCCATGCAGATAAGAATCAAAAGAAGTGTTCTGGTTCCCCATCATGTCACTTGCTCTTTGCATTGCACTCTGCTCTCAACTGGTGCGTAAATGGTACGTATAGAAAAAAGGTGTCGAATTTACAAGATTTTAATGCGTAAAAAGGCACAGTACCGCGCTTATCCAGAGGCCTGCTTTCCGACGACTCCTTCTGGCTCACAACATATGGTGTCAGCAGTTGGATTTGGACAATCCAACACAGTATTGGCCCACACAGTAGAATCCATCAATCCGACATCCTGGCTAACATCTTGGATGGAGTCGACCCACTCCCTAGTAGGTTTAGGACCTCAACACCCTGATTGGCCAAAGACCTGTGATTGGGCCTCACCTTCCACGTCATGACTTCAGCAGTCATCCAAACTGTTCAGAAAAATAGAGGGTATCAACTATTAGATCTTTAGTCCCTGTGTCCAATGGATACCTGAGAGGGACAACGCTATTCTAAGTCTAGGTCTAAACATAGACATTCACCCAGGATTGCAGGCCTGCGTAACACTGCCAGGAAAACCTTGGTGAAAGACCGGATTGTTTTTTCCCTTTTACACTGTAAAGGAGAGTTGCACCTCATCTTCCTAACTACTCTCCCAAACCCACCGAAATTCAGAGAGGGGAGTTGGTGCCATATTTTTTATATGAGGTCCTCCTGCAAGATCCATCAAATCAGGAGACTGAAGAGAGGAGTGTCAGAAGCGGCGGTAGCGCTAGGCTGTGCGTGCGGCTTGACACTAGGTTAGGTCCTTTTCTCTAAATCCATCACGTCCGCTGTGTGCTGTATGCTGCTGGCGTCCGCTGTTTGTTTCACGGTGAAGCAAAGCCTAGGAGTGCCGCGACTTTGTGGAGTCATCCCACTGCTTCTCCCCTTTCCCCCCTTTCAACTCGGGCATTCTGGGCATCCCGGTATATCAGCAGTCCTTGAGGGTTGTCGTGGAGGAGTGCGGCACACCTCCGTTGGGGTGTCTGCTGGGACCCGCTGTGGATGGCACATTGTCGTGCATGTTGGTGCATTTTGGTGCGGTAAGAGTCCGGCGATCTGTTGCCGCTGGGGTGACAGTCCTTTCTGTAGGAGTGTAGCCTTAAGTCCGGCGCTGCTCTTGATAAAATCCATTTCTGTTAAATTTCATTGATTACGGCGACTTTGTTTCTAGCTATTATTATGAATACTAAGATGGCTGCATTTAAGAAGACTGGGACTAATTCCATCACAAAGTCAGCTATGGGGGTCTTAGTGGGCTCTATGGCCTATTCTCCAGTGACTAACAGGGATCGTGTATCGGAGTTCTTAGCTCTTAGTGAGCGCAGGAGACTGACAGTGCAAAATAAATAGAGTAATCTTACTGCTATAAACATTTTCTTTTCTGAAGACCCTGTCTCCCCTCAAAGTATTAAGCTCAACTCAGGATTTGGATAGCCCTATGGTGAAGTTCGGTCTTGGAGCACAAATACCCCCGGTTAGTTCATATAAAACTAGCCCTATGGACCACATGGTGCCAGTACTGACCTTTGAGGCTCCACTTTCGGTGAGGGCTGTGATACTTACAACCCCACATTCCCCTGCTCGCCAAGGGAGGGTTATGACTAATTTAGCTCAATCTGAGTTATTGGTTCACCCCAATGGCCTGAGCTTATGGCCAACATTGCTAAAGAATTACTATTATGCAATGATCCATTTGACCCTGGCGTGTTGGCTGATGCCTTGATTGATTGGGCATCAAGTCTACGGCCACCAAAGGTGAACACTGCCACCCAGACTGACGGGCCTATGAAGCCAGACGTTCCACCACAGGATCCTAGAGTGAACATTGCCCGCCAAGCCCTTATACAAAGGGATATGATAGACCAAGCCACTCAAACTGACTCATGTAGTAGGGTGTCTCTGGTGCCCTCTGGGGCAGCTTTGACTTGTAAGGAAAAGGCTTTTATCCCCAACACAGTTGGTTCACAGGAAACCTTTCCATCGTCACTGCCTCTAGAGTTGAACCCTATACACAAACAGGACGAACAGCCCATAGCCTTGAACACTAAACTGAAGGGGGCTCTTTCACTGAATTTACAATAAAAAAAAACCACAAAAGCCACTAATAAAGGACATGAATACACATGACTTTGTAATGGATCAGAGAAATATCATCATAACTAACATTCGGAAGACCGAAGAAAAAGAAACTAAAGAAGCCTTGCGCAACAAGGTCCTTGCCTGGATGCGTCAGAGAACAGGTCCAGAGGCGGTCAGGCGTACTGAACAGGTCCAGAGGCGGTCAGGCGTACTGACTTAATGATTATTCGCAGAATAGATCAGAGCGATTGGTGTTCACAACCTAATAGTGACTGCATCATAGTGGGCTGTGGGGTTAGCACACTACCTGCTTTTCTTAGACGTTGTAAATATCTGCCAAAAGGTGCCTCAAACTGTAATTTGAGCCTTTAAACGTTACACTCGTTTTAGAGAATTTCTCCACTATGTTCTCGCCTATTTTCCCAGATTTGTGGTTGATCACTGTCTTGTGGCTTCTCCGGGGAGAGATATTACTGTTATTTGCACAGTTGATTCCTTTGCTCCATCTTGAATTTATTTCTTATGACATTCACCTTTATGTTTTTTGTGTGTGTATGTTTTGTCTGCGCCATCAAGCCAATGGGTTTATTGTGCGCATTATAAATGCAATAAAGTAAAGTAAAAAGTAAAGGAAGTCCGGTGAGACAGGACCTTAGGGAAAAATCCCAAAATATTGTTTTCAAACTCCCAATGAGTTGGAGAGTGTGCCAAACCCTACCAGAATCAAGATAGGACTTACCGCCTCCCTGGAGAACCTGGGGATCTCTGATCACCAAATACCCTGTAAACCCTCCTCCAATTTACAGGAGAAATCCTGAGAGTCTAACATCCACACCCTTTCTCTCTTTCCACCCAAAATACTTTTCCAGGGAAAGTGAAGGAGAGGAAGAACGGCTCAACTCAGAGGATGCACCATACTAGTGAGAGCAATCTGGTATATCCAAGATGTGGGGCAGAAAGATCTGGAAGAGAATCCCTGAGATAATGAACCATCTAATGATCTTCCCGATGGAGAAACCATGGGGGATTATGTCATTCCATCTTTATCTCACAAAGGGGGAAACACCTGTTATTCGTGCAGGAAATTCGGACATCTCACGAGTGGCTGTCCCCTAAATCTGTCTCCTTCCACCTCACCATCCAGACAAAGTCCCAAAAAGATCAGGGTGACACAGGAAAACACAGGCTGTCTTTTGCCACTGTCCTATATGCCCAGGCATCAATCCAACCTCCCACATTGAGAAGAGAACCTCCATTTTATTATTTCCCTAAGGGAAGAAAAACATGAAAAAAAGGCAAAAATAACTATCTGTACACAGGGAACCGAACCATCTATAGGGTACCTGCCGCCATCCAACAACAGAAGGTTTGGGCTCAGCTTGATAGCAGGAGCAAAGAATGTGCCATACAACCAGGATTAATAACCTTGGGGTGGAGAGAACCCACAAAGGAGGACGTCTGTTGCATCCATGCACACACCAAAACACACCCCGTGATCAAAATCCCTATAACAATCTTGGGGAAAGAGGTGTCTGTAACAGCTGTTGTAATTCATAGGCTACCTGCCCAATTAATCGTAGGTAGCGACGTCCCACAATTCCATCACTGGTTGTCCCAGATTGCTCAGAAAGACTCTAAAATAAATACCCTAATTCGATGCGGCAACAAGGCCCCAGATAAGGAACCCTCATAAGTAGGAGAAAGAGAGAACGCTCACTGGGAGTGACTCCCTTTTAGGGGACAAGGACTCCCATTCCTGTTGTAAACTTCCTATACACGAGATATCATCTGCGTATATGGGAGTAAGTAATCTGGGTAATACATCTATTTTCCTCGAGGTCATAGTAACAAGATCTAATGATGAAATTTCTATGTATATGACAACTTTTACAGAACAATACGCCCCCACTCGTTGCAGGAAAGAGAATAAAAGACCAATGACCCTTGAGTAGAGAAGAAAAAACCTAAAACTGAGGTGAGTCCAGAACCACAGAGACAGCTGTAGCGGGGAGGGAAAGAGAAGCGCCATGGAGAAGCCATCAACCATGCTCAACAATGCGCAATGCCTAAGAAGAAGATGCTGTGCAAAGTGAACCGTACCTGGATTGGAGTACATGGACGAAGGGAGGACTGGGTTCTCTGCTATCAAACCGAGAGCGAAGAAAGGGAGAGAAAACACCTACTCAAGATGGAGAGTGAATCCCAGGCAAAGACGAACCTCTGCGGAGAAGACGTCCTGAGAACGCAGAGCCACGCCAGACCGCAGAGCCGGCGGTGGTGTTGGAAGCTATCCTAAAGCTAGGGAGGCACAAGCTGAGAGGGGGAAGCGTTGTTTCCTCTGGTGGCGTGACTGCAAGGAAGTCGTGGTAGGGCAGGGGCCTAGCAACCGTTGCTGAGACCAGATTGCAGAGGAGGACACGAATCCCTGAACTGCATATTCAGCAGACGTTAACTGCATAGGGGACGCAGTACCAGGGAACCGAACGCTCCCACAGAGAGAATGTCGAGTGGAGCCGACACTATGAATCAAGGTTAAAAGAACCTACTAAGTTACGTGAGTCTGAGAAGCCTGAACTAGCAAACACCCAGTATGAAGCTGGGGAAGGAAAGTACAAACACTTTGAATTAAGAGAACCAGTGAGGTTACAGGAGCCTGAGAGGCCGCAGCAAATGAATACTCTATCTAAAGCAGAACAAGAGGAATACAAACAATTTGTGCATAGGTTGGAAGATCCTACAAGAGCCTGAAAAACCTGAATGGGCAAGCACCATTATGAATCTGATCACCAGAGACACAAATTCTTTGGATATAAGCAAGGACAACGGACAAGGTTTTTTCGGAGCCTGAAAACCCGAAGGGACAAGCGCCCCGTATGAACCAAATTGAACTGAATATAAATATTTTTCATCCCAGCTGGAGAAGCCGGTGAGGTTACTGGAACTTGAGTATCCTGAGCGAACAAACACCCTACATAAAGTTTATACCGGAGTGTGGACAAGACTCCCAGAGAGTCTAAGACTTCACGGAGTCCGAGAGCCACATACTTGCTCTCAAGAAACTTGACATACGCGAGAACGTATCAAAGAACATTCCATTTTGAATTAAGGTCTGCAAGAAAGATCTGAACTGTTGGTGAATTTATTAACTATTACGAGAACTCAACTGTTACGCCAGGCAGAAGTCTAACCCAGAGACCATCTCCTGGTCTCCTTTCAGTTTGTTTTTCTAAAGTGGTAGGGCCAGTTAGCAATTAGGATTGGGACGGAAGACTTGTATTTTGCTTTTTGAGAAGCACCCTTAGTGTTAGTTCTAATAGGTAGGGAACTTACCTCCTAGAAACAGGCAAAGAAAGTTCATTTTTATTTAAATAAAATCTCATTAAACATGCTACTAAGTTGTCCGACTCCTCCATCTGGTTCACCACATCTCTTTCTCATCTCATCCCCTTAATTTGATATTTCCATACTGTTTTTTACACCCATCCCACGACTTCTGTTTCATTTCTCCTTACTTAAATTCAGTTAAATGATCCACAAATTCCACAATTCTTACATTTTCTTGTGAAACTTTATCCACCCTGAAATTACTTGGTGCTGGCCAGCCCATACAGTTCGGCTGTAGAAAGTTTGTGCAGCCATTAAAGCACATATACATTTAACACACATCTTTTCAAACAAAGTGACACTGCAGACATATACTTAGTGTATTTTAAGGGGAATGGTGGTTAGTAGTGATTTCTTTCTTTTTTTTTCTTTTTTTTTAACTACTTCAGTTCTCATGGAATCGCACATAGGGTTATTTGTTGTGGGACAAATTCACAAGCCAGCCTGATCCAAGGCAATAGTTCACTAAAGCAGGTGAAACTGTGTAAAAGGTAATGCTGGAGAAACCATGGGGAGAGGTATACAAAATAAATGCAATGTATGTGGATAGGATCAACAGTGCAGGATGTCACATCCACGGTTTATCAGTGTATGTATAGCATATAAGGGCATATATAAGAACAGTTAACTGTGAATGACTGACATGTAAGCATGATTTGGGAGGACATCAAAGGAAAGCCGGAAAGACATTGTGTGAGTTGTTTGAAAGGCAAAACAGCTAGCAAAGACATTTCCAGGAGCAAGAGGCAAAAGGTAAATTGCTGTATATGAAGGTGGTGCATGGAATCTTGGAGTGTTAAAGTAGAGAAAGCACAATACCTCCAGCCTCTGATCACAGCTTTTGGTGCAGTGTTGACTGATGTCAAGACTAACAATGGCTCCGCTGGGAAATTTCATATTAATCAACACTGTGTCAGCATCCTTCAAAGAGGTCAAATCTGTTGAGCAAAAAAACAAAAGCAAATCCCGCAGTGAGCTGTAAAAGTGTAAGATGAAGGAAATCAAAGTGGCTTGTGGTCCAATCTGTACCACCAAACCCTTCTAAGTAACCATCTCTCTTCTATCTCTTTTCCCCCAGTCCTCCTCACCCTGTCAATGACTCTCCATCTAGGGGTGCTTTTTGATAACAACCTGAAACTCTACCAGTTCATCAGAGCCACCACAGCTATGCTCAACCTTCTCAACATTAGAAATAATTGCCAGCACCTCACCCATCACTCTGAAAAACGTTTCATCTCCACTATGGTGCTCAGTAAGCTGGACTATTGTGTGGGACTACACATTGTTCTTCCACTGTACCCTTTCACTCTCTTTAACAAACTGCTTAAAGGGGAAGTTCGCTCAAAAATTGTATTGTCCAATCGTTCAGGCATGTATTTTTAAGCATACTGTAATCGATTTTTTCCTATACATCTTACCTTAGTTTTCATCACTTTTACACCTGCGAAAGCAAAGGGTTGGGCGCAGCCATCTTGTTCTAATCTTATCCATTGATGCATCGCCCTAAGATCAAGTGCCTTGCGGCACTAAATCATATCACCCCCCATGAAGCTGACATCACTAGACACTTGCGCCCCTTTTCACAACATCATTGCACGTCTTGTGTCAACGTTCTCTGTGCGCAAGCTATTGATGTGTCTCCACGGAAATGCCAAGACGCTTCTTTCCTCAACAAGTATAAACAGACCCTTTCTGAGCAGACAACATTGCTTTTTCAATCGTTTCACTGTATTTACTGTTGATCGCCCGTGACTCGTTTCTGCTCTGTTCAGCTATCTTCCTAGAACGAAGCCCAGCGAACAGGTACTTACACTAGCAGAACTTGGGTACTTTTGTTTTATTTAAATATTTGTCATATAATAGCAACAATACAGCCCTACCAGTACGAGCCGGAGTACTCCAAAGAGGAACTAAGGGAAAGAGAAAGAAGCAGAAATGATGGGGACTCAGACAATAGTTGGGAAGATGAATCACCGGAGCATGAGCCTGAGCCTAGTCACATAGAGGATGCTTCCACCTGGTTTACCTGCAAACATTGTGAGTTGATGCCAACCGAGGTGGAGAACTGCTGCTGCCAAGAAAGCTCTGGATGCTCGGCCTGCATAGCCGAAGAAGACACACCACCTCTATGCATTACTGAACTGTATGACTTCAGGGCAGCCTGCCTCACAAGGTCCGTGTTGAGGATTATGATGGTGTTTATGCACGAACTTCACGCATAAGTTCGTCCTCGCAATCTATGTAACAAGTATACTCTAGATGTGATGTAATTTTGACCACCGAGACAACTAACATATTATGTTGTTCTCCTACATTGTCGTAACTACGATCGATTACTGACAAATGAATTTAGTGTGTAAATTGAATACATTTCTCTCGCTTATTGCAAATCAAAGTGTTCATCGCGCACGTGTCTTTCACTTTCAACTGAACAACACTATTTCTCTAAGGCCTAAACAGTTCTGGCTTGAATGGGTGTTCACTTTTGTAATCTGATGTGGCCGCGACTATACTCAAAGAATGCATCCCATATTCTGTGATATCCGTTGTCCACATGGCCAGGCCAGACCCAGTGTCTCCTGACTCCCCTCTTCAAGACCCCGCCATTGCAATCAACAAATCTTTTTGTCTGTCGAGCAGTGTTCCAGGACTTTTGCGCTCACCTTGTCCGCATCCATCCTCCTCCCTAGTATCAATGGCAGTTGGCACCAATGAACAGGGTTGTACTTGGTTATAAATTTGTCTTGGGCACCAATGAAAACGTGGCACACAGTTCAAAGTCGCTATTCATTCCTTTTCAGACACCGTCTGAATATTACCCAAAGGTGAGTATTTTGATGAAAAGGTGATGCAAATTGTTCATTTAAAAAATATATATATTCAGCAACAGTGTTCACTACTACTAGCTGCATATTGAAGTAACCCATCAAACTGGCCCACATGGCCCAAAAAAGTTGGCCACTTTCATTCAAAAAATGACCCACACAAGCATTTTGCAATTGTGGATCAACCCTGGCCCTATTGCCCTATAGGCAGCATCAGCAGGCCTAAGCCTGTGCGCTCACAAGGGGGCTGGGTGGGGGGTATGTCAGATGTGAAACATTGGCATTGAGGCTGAGTGGGTGCTGACAAATACATCACACATTCACATCCACACCCACTTTTCTAAGCCTTTATAAACACCTGACATGTACGAGGAGAACATCTCTGAGATCTACAAGGTATATCGTCATCGAGCTACCTGTTCCACGGGTACTTGTTCCCCTGCTTGCTGAATCAGCTCATTTGATTGTCCAAGTAAGGGTAGGTCACCTATTTGCTTCTCTATGTTCATCTATCAATGTCGGAAAGTTTCTATCTATTTACATCTAATGTACCCAGTATTCTAATGTTCATTTATCTCAAAGATTTCACCATTATTGAATGTTTGATGTATTTTGATCTCGGTAAATAGCACATTGCATCACTGTGCATTGTAATAGAATGGAATCTTCCGTGGTTCATCTTTGCAAGCATGGTTTCTTTTGATGCTTGAAAGTTCATTCAATGGACGAGTAACACGTTACGATTTGCTGCATAGCAATCGACTCTGTAAGAATGTTATTGCTGTGTTCATTCGACTAGGCTACACAGGTTTTCTTTCTTTATTTAAAAGAAACTTTACATACAAAGCTGTGTTATAATTCCTTTATTCACATCGATGCAGTACTATTTGCAATAATTATATTTTTGTATACAGATCTTACAGACTTTTCAAGAATGCCTTCATGTATCGTTATCAGTTGCCCTTCTGTGAGCCATGACAAAACTCAGGGCACAGTGCTGCATACATTTCTGAAGGATATTGATTTAATAAGAAGATGGATTACAAATTGCGTTTTTCCAGCGGACGAGATTGAAAGTATAGCCCAGACTGTATTGCGAGACTTGAGGGCCAATTGATTCCACCCCTGCAGCCTGCACATCACCGACGATAAGTACGAACAATCAAAGTACACAAAAAAGCATCGATCCAGAATTCTTCATAAATTGCTTTCAAATGCAATTCTGAATCAATTTCGGCACACGCTGGCTCAGGTGAGTAGTGGACGATGAATTTGTTATGTTTGTTGGTATATAGGACGATGGTCTGCATAAATACGTATTCTCTATGATCTCTCGAGTTATTAGTAGTGTAAGGAAAAGGTAACTTCATGAACGATTTAGAGTTTTCAGTGTTTATTTCCATCAAAGTTGTATTACTAAAGTCTCCATAGTTACCAGATTCATCAGAATTCTAAAATGTTTCACTTTAGTATACATTATCCCTGCTTTCGGGGGCCTCAAATAAATCAGTGAAATGTGACCTGCAGTAAAAACGTCCATAGTGCCCTTTAAAAGTAGCATAATGTTTTCGAAATGTGTTGGTTGACATGTCCTTCCTTACATAGAGCACACTGATGGAAGCACAGACCTTCACCAGTGATGAAACCACCGACCATCAAGTATCCCAATGGTGAGCCCGACCGAGCGTTCGAAGTGGCCACATTTCTAATACAGATTTACCTTTTCCATTGTACTATTTTCTGACAATGTACTGAAAATGAAGGAGCAAGATTCTGCATCAATCACTTTTCCGGGGTCAACATCAACCTCACTCGTCTATCAATTAATTATATTGTACTAGTCCTTTATATGCAAATGAACTACATGCATGTGTTATGTTGGAATTTCAACATATTGAACATTATTATGTATACTATTGGTTATTTACACATAGTGGCATGTATGGGTGTCTCTCAGTATGAACCATCATCTGCATCTAATTTTTTCAGTTTCATTTTGCTTTTTCATCCGTATTAAAACAAGTACTATGTTATAGGGGGATGCTGGAACTCTGACTACAATCATCTCCTCCTTTGCAACAGGTCCAGAGTATGAGGTATGCATACTTACAGTTTCCTGGCTAGAGGACTCTCAACACTTGAACGTGCGGTAAAATTCTGAAGATGGCTGCCAGTGGAGGGGTTTAGGGAGAGGGCAGTCATTGGCTGGGGGCAGTATGACCCAGAGATCAGTGATTGGTTTACCTGAGAAAGACAGTTTACAAACGAAAGTTAAACTTTTTTTTTATTTTACTGAGGATTCCCAGCCTGACGACAGGGTATATTCATGAGCATGTGAATCCATGCCAGACCCCATGCTGGAGAACTTACAGTTTCCTGGCTAGAATGAAAGTAAATCCTAGAAAGGATATACTTTGAGACTGAAATGCATGTAACCTTGCACTGTTTCAAAGCTTTCTGATATTGGTTCTAACGTCAAACTTCCTCCCCAATGCAGAATAGATTACAAAGGAAACATTACAAAGCAAACTACTTTTGAAGGCAACATTATAATCACTATGTTTTACAGGGTGATCTCAGATCAAGTCCATGTGTCATCTCGGAAGGTTATCAGGTGAAATCTGAAATATATATTATGACCAAATCACATACACTGTTTTCGATGGTATGTTCATACAAATGTTCTATTTGTGCTGTGACAACAAACCTTATAGTATTTGGTTCGTAATAATTTTAAATTACTTTGTGCGGAAGTGCTCTGTGCGATGAAAGATTCAAATTTTCAGTACGATTGACATTTTTCTTTTTTTAATGATTATTGTATTCAAGGAATGTATTCAAGATGTGGAATTAGAAGGGGCACATGGTCCAGAGGTATACATAACCTGATATGAAATACAATTGGGAATCACACCGCATTAGGAATACATTTTTATAATGTTGTCATATTTTCAAGTCCATCAAGTTGGTTCCGTTTGTAGATATGTTTGTTTGAGTGGAAATTAAATTTGCTTGATTTAAACCATATAAAATGCTCTTTTTTCAGCTTGATGTTGCGGTCGGCAAAGAGAAGGCCACGGTTTTCAAAGCGAATTAAGAAAACAAGGGTAAAGAATGAACCAGTTTATTTTGGAGAAGGTTTTATGCAGATGTTTTAGTCATATGTTTTTAGTTGGAAAATCCTATCTTCTGTAAGTGTGCTATACATTGAGGATGTTTTTCTATAAATCTGTTGGCGGCCAAGAAGGGAGAGGAGTATTAAGACTCAGACAGCAACTGAAACCAAAGATGTCGCTTGCCAAACGGATTTCACAATGCAGCAACTACTATTTGAGGCACATGGTGGGTACAGTCAATATTCAGACTTGTGATGCATATGTCCAGTGGCTGGAAAATGAATGGAATCTCACCTGCGAACCATGCAAAGTTACCATGGATCATTGCTACTTTGTGCAAACTTGCCCTGATGAAACGGAAGACAATGAAGACGCATTGCAATTGCTTGCAGACCCTTTGACACAATCTACCCCCTCTCAAAATGTTCCAACAAACATTCAATGTTACCGGTTTCTCCAATACATGCGGGAAGATCACAGCCTGAACTAACAACGGCTGAAGCTTCAACACAATTGACCGAGGAATTTGCTCAAGATCTCAACTTCAGTTTGCCTAGTTTGGGGGAATTTTCCACCCCCTTTGAGTCGCAAAACACAGTATTGCTGGACGATTGGCTAGTAAAAGAGCAAAAATATATTGTATTCGACAGCTGCCTGCAAGAGATTGTACACATGCTGAAATGTGATCATAAATTATGAGGGAACATAAGCGGGGAGCCATTGGTGAATGTGTCTTGTGCATTACAAGGCACCAACCTGAAACTCCAGGCCAGCTGTGTCCACCTCCATAATACATTTTCATGGTCTGCTCAACCAATGCTCAGCAAAGTGCCTGCTGGAAATGTACTGTGTTCAGCAGCTTTACTGTTCAGTAGATCGACTTTCAGTAAGATTTCCAATTTCTGTCAATTTGTGGGACTTGAGTTCCTTGCTAAAACCCAGTTCTACAAATATCAGAGGGAATTCTTACTCCCCGCTATTAGTCGTCCCTGGAAACTAGAACAGCTGTCAATGGACAGTACATTCCTAGCCAAATCCGAAGCCTACAACCAACGCATCACTGCGGCCAACTCTCAATCTAAAGAGCTATTCTGTATCTTTAAAGAACTAACCATACCGCCCACTTGCCCAGATGAGATCATCAAGGACGAGGCCTGGTGCACAGGCATACAAACAGCCATGCTAGAAAAAATAAACCTCCTCCAAAAGAAGATATCACACCACTACAACTCCTTACCTAAGCAAAGTTCATACGCACATATGAATCATAGTCTCAAAGCCATCAACATTCCCAAGTTCACTTTCTCCGAAATCACCAATACTGAGACTATCAACATCCTTCAACATCTCAAACCCTCACTCTGTAAGGGTGACATATGCCCCCCAAAAATCATCAAAGAATGTGCTGAGCAGCTCGCTCCTCTCATCACAGCGTTCATTAATGCATCATTTAGGTCAGGCATTGTCCCAGACACCCTCAAAAGGCCTGGGAGCGCCCCCGCCTAAAAAAAACACACTTGACCCCGCAAACCCTAACAACTATCGCCCCATAACCACAGTTCCATTCCTTCTAAAATTACTTGACAAAGCCGCCCATATACAGATCCAACACTACCTGGAATCAAACGCAATTCTAAGGAAGAGGCAATCTGGATTCCGTAAGGGACATAGAACCGAAACTGCCCTTCTAGACTTAAAAAAACGAAATCACTAACATCCTAGACAAGGGCAAGCCCGCCCTCCTCCTCCTCCTCCTCCTCAACCTATCAGCAGCATTTGACCTAGTAGATCACGACACTCTCACCAACCATCTAACACACGCAGCACACTTTTCCAAGGACGCGGCCTCATGGGTAACTTCCTTCCTCCAAGGCAGAGCTATGAAAGTCTTCTCTAACATAGCTCATGCTGCACCATCCATCATCCACTGTGGGGTTCCTCAAGGCTCCTGCACGGCACCAACGCTATACAACCTCTTTACCAAGCCCCTATTCGACAAACTGGACGCTATGGGGATCACCTACACGAACTATGCTGACGACACACAGATACTCCTGCCCGACTGGTAACTATCATCAAGACTCCACTTCCCTCCAACTAATGTACTCCACCATATAAGCCTGGATGGCCACCAATGGCCTCTGCTTGAATGGGGACAAAACTGAAATCCTCATCTTAGGCCAGAGCCCACCCTTGCCAGCCTCAACCCACTCTACACTAACTTTAACATAGACAACTGCACTATCCCAGTCCTATCATCAGTTAAAACACTAGGTGTTCACATAGATGCCACCTTATCTATGGATAAACAAGTAAGTGTAATAGTCTTGGCTTCTGCACTGAGCACTAAACTCATCAATGCAATAAAACCGTTCCTTACAAAAGATAACTGCCTGTCCATCGCTAGAGCCACTATTGGAGCCAAACTGGACTACTGCAACGCGCTCCTAGCCAGCACCTCCAAGAACAACTTAGCAAGGCTCCAAACCACCCAAAATAATGCTCTTAGAGCGGCTCTTAGCATACCAAAAAGAGAGCACATCACCCTAGCCAGGAAAGCCGTCCACTGGCTCCCAGTTAAGGACAGGATTGCTTTCAAAATCCTGACCACTACGCATAAATGCATCAACCTCACAGCACCATCCTACCTATCTGACATGCTGTCTAGATCCCAATCCACAAGACCCACCAGATCCACATACGCCAACTGTCTCACCATACCACGCATCAATAGATCCAAGGCCGGAGATATAGGCTTCCCCTACCTGGCACCTAAGCTTTGGAACGCATTGCCCACCAACCTCAGAGCAGAAACATCCCTCCTCTCCTTTCGGGAAACAACTTAAAACTGCTCTCTTCAACTAACTTGTGCACCTGACCACCACTACTATCTCTATGTACAAGTACTCAAGCATAACCATTACCCAATGTAACCAAGGGTACAACTGCCTGTAACTAAGTTTAAGAAACACTGTAACCAGAGCCACAATGCCTTCGGTCTGATGTGCGCTTAACAAATGTGAATAAATAAATAAATAAATACATTCTCTGGCAAACGTGTCAGGCAAGCTGGCGACGGACAGTCTGACAGTCCAGGATTTTCCACTAAGTACTGCACAAACCACTTTCAAGACATGGAAAGTAAACAAATTCTGAGTTTGGTTATCGTGCAGGTGTCTGAATGTACATCGTCTGTGGCCATGGAGAAATATGGTTTCATTAAATCCATCGAACATCTGGAATCCAGGGGAATGCAAATAGACCTGATCAGGTCTATTTGCATTCCCCTGGATTCCAGATGTTCGAGCCACTGACAGGCACGTTGCCAAACC
This sequence comes from Ambystoma mexicanum, assembly GCF_040938575.1. Classification (NCBI taxonomy): domain Eukaryota; kingdom Metazoa; phylum Chordata; class Amphibia; order Caudata; family Ambystomatidae; genus Ambystoma; species Ambystoma mexicanum. Next base: position 537,639,285 of record NC_090929.1, read on the forward strand.
AATCAATGAAAAAATTGCAGCTGCTGGTAAAAAAAAAAAAGGGTTCGGAAAACCTTTTAAAGTGCTGTCAGTCTAGCAGCAACCATCTTTGGTGGAGCTCCAAAACTTGTGATGAATATTTAGACATTCTACTTGAAAAATGGCGTTCATTGATGCACCACTGTTCCAACGCACACTCATGGACAGAAAACCAGCATTTCCACGAATGTGCACATGGACCTTTATCGAATGAGCAGGAACGAAAAATTAAGTGGTTGGTACCATGTTCCCCTCCACACAAAGCACTTGAGAAGATTGTGTACTATAAAACACTTTCAAGAGACCTGAAGGGACTCACAGAATTCAGTCATACTGGAGATTTGGAGGTGTTCCATAATATGTGACTAAAGTACAGGCCCAAAAGGTTGCATCTCGGCATAGATTGTATGGAAGCCAGAACAAGACTAACTGTGCTTGCGCACAATGAGAATGTTGGGAGGGAACAAACGAAAACTGCAGGAACATTTGGGATGCTTTGTTACCTCATGGCCTTTACAAATCAAGGCAACCAATGGGTGGCCAAGCCAATATACCTGGAAATGGATTTTGAATTTGTGAAAGATCTGACATAGACTGTGTTGGCCACGCATACTCATGGAATGGATGCTGATTTTCTTCCCAGGACATACAATGCCACAAAACATTGCAAACTAACCCTGTCCTCCAAAATCGGAACTTGTTGATGGTTGACTTCGAGATTTAAATGATTTGTAGCTGTCTTCAAAATCTGCTCACAATAACATTTTAGATATGTTCCCCAATGTTTGGACATTATATAGAAACAATCAAATGCTATTACACGTACAATTTCAATGCTAGATAATGTATTACAAATTATTTATTTACGCTGATATAATCGGGTTTATGATGCATTAATGTATATATTTTACCTTTCCTTCATTTATGATACTTCTAGTCTAAAAGACACCTGTCTGTGGTTGCTATTGGTACCATTGTTCAGAAGACAATTGCCCTAGCACATAGGTGCTAAACTGCCATTTGGGTGGGAGAAAGACTGATATGCAAATGGATATTTACCATCTGTGAAAGATACACTGAGGCTTGGTGTCTGTAAAACCCTCTGCTAGACCCAAACCCCATGCACACATGCAATCCATGGCACTTGCGCTGATGGCCTCAGTTAGGTAAGATTTTCATAGTAATGATAAATCTTCCTGACCTTTGTCAACCCCAGAACTTCCTCAACATCTACTTTTACTGGTGGATTATGATTATCTTTTTATACCTCTGTGAGTGGGAACCTTTTTCCACACACACACAGGATATTTTACGCTTTTTATGGGTGTGATTTTTTGGGCTCTCCATAGTGTCTTTTGAAATGTATCCTCTCACAACTTTTTGAGTATCCCCTTTCTCATTTTAAATAAATGTAACACAGACAAATAAATGTAACACAGACAAACTTACCATTAAAGGCTGGTGGAAGTAATTTGTTGAACATTTAAACTGATTTGAAAAGCTTACCTAGACTTCATTAGAAGATTCAAACTGTCTTCACATTATAGGAAATTATGTTCTCCCCTTTCTGGAAAGTATATAAAAGGTTAGTTTACTTACCTTAGAAATGTTCTGCTATTCTGGAAAGTATATATAAGGTTATTCTGCTCACGTTTGAATTGGTTGTGCCTCTTCCACAAAAGTAATGCTGTTGGTTTCTAGGGATTATACTGAGTAACAGTCGCCCAGAGATACCGATGCAAGATCACTTAAAAATCAAGATGAGATCGTTAACAGTTCAGACGAAAATCATGAATAGAAAGTTCGGCAGATTTTCACTCTTGCCAACTCTGAAATTCTTCAGAACTAAAGTGATCCAAGCATTGTCTATGGAGCTGAAGCAATGCCATCTCTTCCTCACTCCATTGGGACTAGGCTTGAGGGCGTCTTTTGGCGCGAAGTCTTGAACCTGCCCAAATCAACCTCAATGTCGTTGATTCGAAAAGAATTGAGCTTGTCATCTCTTAAAGTAATAGTCGAAAGAAACGGTTTGATGCTATATCGGAAGCTAATACAACCTAATTCAAACCGAACGCTGGAGATACTTAACACCGCAATGATGAATGGCGAAAGTAAAACCCCGAGAGCCTGGAGATTAAAAAACAGGAGCCTACTGGAAGAAATTGGCAGTTCCGAGGAGGAATTCATCTCCAACCCAGTAAAAGTAAATAAGAAAATTCTAGAAATGGACTGGATTGAAACACAGTCAGCGGCTGGAAAAAGTCCTCTGACAAAGGATTTCCCACACAATCCGAAAAGATTAAACGAGACTCTACATTATCTTCTAAAATCTCTGAGTAAAGATCTAAGAGCAAGCTTCATGAGATTTCGATTGAACCTACTCAGCACAAACGAGATCCTAACGATCAGGAAGCAGACGGTTTCAAACAATTGTCGCTTCTGTACTCAGGATAATCAGGTAGAGATGAGAAAACACCTGTTGCTATCTTGCTCACGCCTTGCGAAGGAACGATCGAGATGGTTAAGCCACCTGTTCAAAGACTTATACGTTTATGACGAACAGGAGTGGTGGCACCGACTGACAAGTGGTGAAAAGCCTAATTGGGTTATTTCTTTAGTAGGCTTCTTTAAAGCAATTGCGCTGGATAGGCAGAAGACCAACAAGGAATTAGAAGGAAACTGAACCAATCCTGTTTAGGAAAAACTGAAAAGGGAATGTAAGCCGAGGATCACACATCAAGAAACTAGCCAGCTGATGTGACCTTCGTTTACTTCTTCTACTTTTGTAAAATTTTTAAATACAAGCAAACAAATAAAAAAAACTTTTTTTTTAAAATGCTGTTGGTTTCACTTTATTATTTGTGTAAGGATAATTGTATACGTGTCCCCCAACTGGGTTTTGTTTCCCCTGACTTGCTGTTAGCTTGTCCAGAAAAAGTCTGCCTTAGGTTTTACCTACATAGAATAACTTTGGGTCATTCATACAGTGTAACACTGGGTTTTGCTTTCCTTGGTCTGTTTTAGGCAGACACAAAAAGAGTCTTAGGTTACACCTGCCTTTCAGTTGCTTTTAGTATCGGTTTTATTTACCTTGCGTGTAACTGTGTTAGCCTACAATAAGTTACTGTTATTGCTTCCCTTAGTCTGTGAATTGAAAAGCAACTGCAATTGAATATTATACCCCAAGGTCCACCTCCCCTAGGATAACTGTGTTATCTTGAATCAGAGTTATAGGTTCATACTGTGCCTAGTACATGAGTATCACTAGATCATAACAATGTATTGTTCAGTTCATTAGACTACGCGATTTCTTGCTGAGCGTCACAGTACAACTAATAGGGTCTTCTGCCCTGGAATTACTGAATGTAATCTAAAAGTGACTATTGGTTTTGACTTCGCAAGAACTCCTGTTAGGTGTTCCAAAAAAGGTTATATGCTCTGGTCTGTGTACCTTCAAGCGTAGTGTTGTGTTTTTATAATGTGATAGTACTTATTTTTGGCAAGCTTTATCCGGGCCTACTCATATTTAAATAAACCATTTATTGTTACAATACATTGGCCTCATTACAAGTTTGCCGGCCCAGAAGCAACGGTGCCGGTAGAACCGTACTGGCACAGTTTTCCGGACCGGCACATTCTGACCCGCAATGGCGGAAACACCATCTCTGCAAAGCCGCAGCCGGTAGCACTGTGACCAGAAACAGTTGTAGGACTAGCTCCCCCAATTACCGGCAAGGTGCAATACCGGGTACATTACGAGTACCACGTACACAGAAACACTTCCACAAATATGGCGGTAATACCGTGAACACAGTGCCTGTAACAGCGGCACCACAGAGTAGGCGTTAAACAGTGGCAGGTGAGCTGCAATAAGCCCCAGGTGTGCACAATTAGGCCAGCTGCACATCATAGGGCACTGGGAGCCTACAAAAGGACCACACACACACCCAAGCCACCTTCCAACACAACCATGCTGTCAGTCGCCCTAGCAGAAATTGAGATGTGGAACCTGCAAGCAGCAGTGGAGATAGAAGCAGCACTGAGGCAGCGCAGGAGGCAAATGAGGAACCCGCTGGCCATCCCAAATATCGATGTACAGCATGGAACCAGCCCACAGGCAGCCAGCATTACCCCGCATCAGGGCCACACACTGGAACCTGACCCCAAGTCAAATACATACATTATATTGACTTGACAGGGCCACAATAATATCAATTGTCACCCTCACTGAAGAACATCAGCAGCCTCATCAACATCCGGACTGCAATCCCACCCCTGCTGAAGGTAGTCTCTGTACTGCACTTTGTTTCCACTAGAACCTATCACCACACTGTTGGGGAGCTGCACTGGCTGTCACAACCCTGTTTTTCCAGGATACTGTTCCAGGTACTGGATGCGCTGCTACGCCATGTGTCAGACCACATTGCCCTACCCTGAACTCCTGACCAGGTCAATGCCACCAAAGTGGCCTTCCATGCCCTTGCCGGCATGCCCAATTGCATAGGCACATTAGATTGTACGTATGTGAAGTTGACTGTCAGACATGCAAATGAGTGTATGGCAATCGGAATCAATTTCACTCAACGTGCAGATGGTCTGTGATGCCCAACAACTCATCACGCATTGCTGTGCATGTGTCCCGGGGCCCACACACGACTCGATGGTATTGCAGAACTCCACATTGCCAGGGTACATGGCACGTTATGCGGGACAAGGACCTGGCTGTTGGGTGAGTACAACTGCCAATGCATGACCCCTGTGTAGTTGGGGGGGTGGGGGAGTAGACAAGCACCACAGTGTCCTAGGCTGTTGGGTGAGCAGAACTGCCAATGCATGACCCCTGTGTAGTTCGGAGGGCATGGGAAATAGACAGGCACCACAGTGTCCCAAGCCCCAGAGTCCACCCAGCTTACCGCTGCAATTGGCAAATGACACTATGCCGTGTCACGGGAATACCCTGGCTATGATTAGGGATACCATAGCCATGGAGTGGCACAACATGCAATGCCAACATGTGGTAGCGAGTATCCCCCGGTGAATAAATAGTAGCTACACCCATGTGCACGATGGGTGCACCTCGTGCTGTGCGTAGAAGTCACCTCATTGGTATGGTCTGCGTCTGGCTGATGCAGATCTGCCCAGCACCTTACAATACATGAGCCAACTACCACATTCGAACACATGTACATTGCAATGATTGAAACATGTAGTTGCCTACCATCACTTCACGAATGGAACGATCAGACAAAACTGTCTCTGTAGGAAGTGTGCAGAATAGATATGTCCAACATAGGAATATCAGATAGGACATGTGTGGATTGCAGTGATCACTGTGCTGATTTCACACAGAGAGTCTAGGCATGCTATCCTATACAAAGAGTAATACCACAAACACTAACAAGTCTCCTTACTGTCACTTCCATGCAGGTGATGCCGGATATGCACTCACGCCATGGCTCATGACACCCATCCGAGGGCCACGGGTACAGGCATGAGGAAGCCTCCACGGACCTTTGGACTGCTGAAGGCCAGGTTCCGTTGCCTCAGCCGATATTGCAGTACAGCCCGGTGAAGGTAGGCAAAATTGTGCTGGCATGGCCATGCTGCACAATCTGTGCATACGCAGGAACATTCCACTGCCCCTGGAAATTGAGCCAGCAGATGAGGATGAAGATGATGATGACGGGATGGGTGTACAACCAGGCCGGGGTGCCATTGATGGCCTACATGCACGGGAGAACTCATAGACAATGTTTTCTGATCAAATTCAAATGCACATGGTGCTCTTCAATTTGTGACACTTAGATTAAATGATTACAACACACACGAAAGAGGATTGTACACTCGTAATTTGCATTTGCACAGCAGTGTATTGAGTAATTAACAAATGGAACAGGTGCAATTAGGAATTATGCCCACACGTGACCTCCCACCTCCCCAACGTACCAACCCACCAACCAGGCTCCAGATAACAATCCCCACTATGGACCACCCCCACCTCCCCAACGCACCCACCTACCTACCAGGCCCCAACTAACAATCCCCACTATGGACCACCCCCACCCCCCCAATGTTCCCACCCACCGACCAGGCCCCAACTAACAATCCCCACTATGGACCACCCCCACCTCACCAACGTACCCACCCACCGACCAGGCCCCAACTAACAATCCCCACCATGGACCACCCCCACCTCCCCAAAGTACCCACCCACCGACCAGGACCACATCACGACATGTGTGACTTCTGTGTCACACCATACGCCCTATTTTTTCACCACGCTTGGGCCCATGATTGCCCTTTCCACTTGCTCCAGCCAGCCGCGTTGACCTCCTCCTGGGGCTGCCGGCCACAGAGCTCGAAGAAAAGCTGCTGGCGGAGTGCAAGGCAGGGTTTGGTGGGGGCAGGCGGCCCATGGTGGCCTGCAGGGCTAGCAACATTGTCTCCACAATGTTAGATTGGATGCTGTTACACTTTTTAACCCTTCTCGACATTAACATGTAGCAAAACACCCTATTGTGCGCGATAGGCGCTGCACAGAGGTTTGTTGCTCTGCTGCTGCAAACAAGCCTCATCACGTTGAAGCCTTGACTCCTCCAACGGTCGCTCCACAAGTCCTGTCAGCGTGTCCTGATGCTCTTCAATGCGCTGCAGGCGAGAGGTAAGTTCCTGAAGGCATGGTGTAGGTGAGCGCATTGGACTGTGCAGTCTGGTCGGGCGGAATGTGCCGAGCTGTTCAGGTGAGGAGGTTCACCCCTCATTCCCTGACCCTGGTGCCTTGGTGGCCTGATTGTCATGCATGCTTTCCACGCCCTCTGACTCTTCATGGCTTGGTGGTGCAGTAGCACTTGCAGGTGCACTTGGAGTGGGATCAGGGGGATTCACCACCAGTGCATGCTGGTCTACAGGCGCTGCAGGGATGTTGGACTCCAGAGGGCGGTGCACTGGCACCGAAGCCGCAGCACGGGTGCCGGAGGTGCTAGCAGTGGATTGCTGTTTTGGTCTCATACAACGGCCACGTGCAGTCACCCTTGGCGTCAACTGTTGATCCCTGTCACTGTCGGATGTTATTCCTGTGGGGGATTGTAAGGCATGCCGTTAGTGGTGTCACAGGATGTGCATGTGGCAATCACATACAACACTCTCCTCATGCTTCATCCAGTTGCAAGTACATGCATTGATGGGTGATGCGGTGTATGATTCAGGGGTTGCACTCGGGTGCATGCCGTCTGGCTATCCGGGTGGTGGTGTCCCATGAGGGTGCTGGGTGTGGTAGGCTTGATGGGGACTGTGCTATGTGGGTCTGTGTGCCTTGCTGGGGGGGGCATGGGGCTCAGTGTGGTATGGTTGATGGGGACTGTGCTATGTGGCTCTGTGTGCCTTGCTGGGGGGGGCATGGAGGTGCTGGGTGTGTTAGGGTTGATGGGGACTGTGCTATGTAGCTCTGTGTGCCTTGGTGGGAGGGCGGGGCAGGTATACCTTCATTCACATTCATGTCTTTGCACTCTATGTACTTGCCAGCCTAGCCAGGTGGGTCTGCTCTGGCCTCGTCTCCCCCTACCGCCTCAATTGCTTCAAGATGCAGCATGTTGCGGCACCTCTCCTCCCACGGATGCAGCTTCAGTGGGGAATGTGGTCGCCTCCTGTGGCACAGCCTTGATGTCTGTGGGCTGACAGCAGGTTTCTGACCCACAGCTGCAGTTCGTCCCACCTCTTGTGGCAGTCGTTTACTGTCTGCCCAGTCACCCCCACAGCTGAGACCTTCTGGGCAGCCTCAGGCCATATGGCCTTCCTTCTCTGCTGCATGGAGCGCCTCTGTGTGTTCAAAGAGCATAGTGAGTTCTGCCTCACTGAAGCAGGGTTTCCACTGCCGGTTGACTGGCACCCTTGATGTCACATTCCTTGTGGTTTTTAGCCAGGCACAGTAACTGTGGGCCTTGTGGTACCAGAGGATTGCAGTGGATTGTGATTTATGTAATGGCCACCGCTCTCTTTCCGGTTTTCACGATGCCGGTATTTCCGGCACTGGTGTTTCCGCCTTCAATAATACCGGCATGGTGAGGCGGATAGGGATGTACCGCTGGCATTTGGCCCGGTGCATCCGTCTCCGTGGGTGTTACCGTGATGGTACTGGCACCGGTTCTGCACTGCGCTGAGGCGCACGGCCGCCAACCCGTAATTCTTCCTCATTTCTGCATCCATGTGGTCACAGAACCGGTTGTCATCGCCATCACGGTAACACCGGATTCCTAACCGAAAAACTTGTAATGAGGGCCATAGTGTTTCTGAGTTTCATTGGACTGTTCGAATTACAATTTCATTTGTACTGATTCTACAGCCCTCTCTCCCCCCTAAAACAAGCCTAGCTGCTTCGTCTATGCTACCCTGAACTGAGGTGGTACAGCATTATACTAAGAAAGGAGTATTGGACTGCCTCAGTTGAATGTTTTTACTAAGCCCTTATTTTGACTTCAGAAAAACTGTAGTAACAGCCTCCACACAGCAGACGCAATAAGTCGTTACAATAAGGTATATGTTTTATATATGTACGAGGTGGAGGGGCGCCCCGTCGACAATATGTTTAATGAAAGTGTTATTGAAAGGGGTAAAAAGCATGTCACTGCAGACATAAAATCTATCCAATTTCTCCAGTTGGCTACATGGATCAAGCCCCTGCATTACTTGACGGTTTCGGACCGGCACAACCGATACCTTTTATGCACGGATAAAGGTATTCGATGTTGGCTGGGTTAGCCTGCGCTCCCCAGCTAGGCTCACCTTTTGAAAACTGATCTCAGCTAGGCTCACCTTTTGAAAACTGATCTGCCGCCAAGGTCACATCCTACTCGAATAGTGGGAACCAATTTTTCATTGCTTCAGGCTCCTTCCTGACTTGCTACAGCCTTCCCAAAAAGAAGAGCGTTTTGCTTCACCGGCGCGATCGTGCACTTTCATGCACTACTGCAATATTGAGCACAAGGCTACCCACTTCTCAGGGCTGGACTAGAAAGTTAGGGAACGACTCCAAAAAATTGTCTAATGCTCCGAGCGTGTTAAGCAACCCTTTGCTTTACAGGTTGTGGCTGTGTCATTTTTTCACATTATGAAGCGTATTGTATAGATGCTGTATAGTAGAATATTGTGTGTGGTAACTGTTTTCGCATAATTAAAGTTTATCTGTATCTATTGGTCCAGTCGACAATAAATGTATAGATATCTTTCATATACACTTGTCTAAGAGTAATTTGTGGTTTGTTGCTGTGTGTGCTCATTTTGGGCTTCCGATCACTATCACTCCTCCGGAGACTTAGTCTTGACCGCCTGCCAAGCTACCTAGATTGGTCTGGCTTGTCCAGAAAGTCCCCCTGTTTCACTAAACCGAGGGTGGCATCCTAAATGTCGGCACATCATGTAAGAGTTTAGAAATACATCTTAACACCCTCCTCCAGCACTTGTACCCCCATAGGTCCACCTTCCTTACCCTATGCACTAGCACGGCTGATTGGCAGAAGGCTAGTAAGAGCATGAATGTAGCTTATTTAGTATGGGCACGCAATGTCACCTGTCTCGCATGAAGGTAGAGAGGGCTGGCTCAGGTGCGCAAGGGAGTATGAACGAAAATGCATGAATTGTAGTAAGAGCTGTGCAATTGAAGTGTCCCCTGTTACGCCCACACCAAAATGAATACAACCCTCTAGGGAAAGAAGCCAAAAGATAGCTTGCAAGGATAACAAGGTTTAATTGTACAGAATACAAAAAATATCATCAAAGGATTCTGCTGCTCGAGAACGATTCGTAAGACAGTATACATGATCCTGCTCCATACGGGATGCCAGGCTGCAATTGGTTTATTTCTTAGCCATCTGTCGATTCCCACAGGGGTCAGCTGGGCTCATCTCTCCATGGGATGAAGGCCAGGTCTCTCATAAATTACATTGTGAAAAGTATGATAATATGCTAAGCCTACTACCACATCACTATGGAACGCATCTGGGAGGCTCGTGGGCTGGTGCCAGGGGGAAGGGATGAAGAAATACAGTCACAATGACCCACACATTCTGCGCTTTGTTTCATGAAATAGTGATGAACGAGGGAGAGGTGGGGTTTCGATTGAATTTTCTTAGAGATGATATATCCCCGGAGGTAGAAGCAACACATACCGTTCTGGATTGTTCCTACGTTCCTGTTGTGAAACATATTTCACATAGCTGTTTGCAACTGTCCTTGGTTTTCTGAACCACTTGCCCGAAGCAGCGTCTTGTCCATTTTTTTTTGCTGTGTTTTTATTTGTGATATTCTTTCACAAAATCGAAACCTACCCATCTCTGACTTCAATCACTGAAAACAAGCTGCTTTTGTTATTTGGCCTTGAGCGAAAGCCAGCAACTGTTCGAAGGACACAATGTGTCAAATACCCACAAAAAATGATAACATTTACTATATTGAAAGTGGACATATGAAAATGTAGTTTCCATTTCTGAGATCTGTTGTTCGGAGTGGTTACTCACTGTGATAATGAGAGAATGGAACGTCCTTAAATTATATAAGCTCAACTATACATATTATTTGTGCGATTAAAAAACGGTATGTGTGCTGTATGCATAATGACTAATTCAGCGACGTGTGAATTGATCAAAAGAATTGACAGAGTAAGTTATGTTGACTGATATTTATACCACGCACTATCAAAAAACGAGTGCGTAACTCGCAGTTTGTCTGTCTAGTAATGATTGTTATTTGTGTATAGTTTAAAGAGGGGTGAATAGAGGTTTGATTTTTTTGGACGTATTGCTTACTGGCCTTGTTATGGGTTGTTAGCTGGAGCATATTGTGACGATTATTCATCCAAGACCCGCAAGCACAACCTGTATGCAGGCTAAAGATATCTAAACCGCTTTGTCCCGTGGAATATCCTGGTGTGCTGTCACCGTTACATTGTTGTGCACCATAAAGTGGGGGTTTGGAGAGGGGCTGCGGCTGAAACTTTTCTGTGGGCACTTGGTTCTCTTTTCGACCACTAATCTTACCTATTCCGCTATAATGCCATCTGTCTGTGGTTCAACATAAAACATTACTATCTCTGTCCTTTTTTTTCTGGTGGGGCCCGCTATGTTAAGCATCCGGTTCTCCATCCCACTGGGAGCTATACAAGCTTCACAGTGCTAACCTTTCATGGACGTTGTGGTCTCATATACTCCCTTATGTTGTCAAGTGTGTGTTCATTCTGTGTGGTTCGTGTTTATGATAGGGTTTCATCCGGTTTCTGAATTATACAGTAACTTGTTCTATCCGATTACAGAATGGCTACTAAAATACATTATTTTATTCTGTTAATATGTGTATATATTGTACCGTTCTGCGTTTGCCATAGTTACCAGCTACCGTCTGATGGATTCTTCAATCAACATTGGCGGATAACCATGAACGCTGCTTAATGTATAACCGTTATGTGGGACGGCCGACAGGGGCCAATCTGCCCTTTGGCGGTACTAGCAATAAATAGCAACCCATCAGCGTTCATGATGTAACAACGTGCTTAAGCGAAAGCGTTGCGCTTGAAAGTGCAAAGAATCCATATCTTCTCACCAACAGAACACCATATGCGTCATTAGAAAGTTTTGCTGGAGTAACATAAGGGCACACAATAATTGGAGTACGGTGATTGATCAACCACGAGAAAGTTATAAACAACATTCTTAGCATGCGATTTTCGCTAGCTATAACTTTTATGGCAAAAAAATATTGCTAATTTTGTGGACTTAATATTCTCTTGTGAGCGTTCGTTGATAAATAAAAGCACTTGTTACATTGAAGACAATTGATGTTTTCTTAAAATAATGTTTTTCTATCCTAATTGGGACAAGAAAGAAAAGTTACGCGCTGTGAGAGGATGTGTGTGTTTATCTTCCTAGTTCTGCGTTAAGTAACGTTATGGCGTGGGTGATGACAGGACACGTTTGGCTATGCTGGCCACGAACAACATGAGAATAGGTGGAGCATATCGTTTGGACTAGTGATGTCAGCTTCAGGGGAGGGTGACATGCTTTTGTTCCGCGAGCGCACTTGAACTTAGGATGATCATCAATGGATAACATTAACACAAGATGGTCGCACCCAAACCGTTGTTTTCGCATGTGTTAAAGTGAGGAAAACTAAGGTAAGATACATAGGAAAAAAATGTTAAGATCGATTATGGTATGCTTAAAAATACATGACCAAACGATCGGAATAATAACATTTTTGAGCGAACTTCCCCTTTAATTTTGCAACATGAACACTCCACTGCTTACCTAGATCCTCCCACACTTCCACCTACAGAGAACCAGGTTGATAGCCCTCCATGCAAAATCAATCTCTCTCTCCAACTTCTTGCTCCTTGTCTTTTAATCCACCCACGTTCTTGCCTCACACCACCTTGCAGACCGAATCTCTCTTTACTCCAGGGACTGTAATCTCTGCTCCTCTTCCTGCTACTTAACTTCACCCCAATCCTCTCTGTGCGTCCTCCTGCATTTGCCCCTTTTCCGTACTAGCCCCACCCCACTGGAATACCTGTGCCCATGACATCAAAGCCATCTCGTCAGTGGAACTCTTCTTAACAAAACTTGAATTCCACTGCAAACCCCAAGTCTCTCAGGACTTCCAAAAGTGTCATAATAATAATATAGTATCTTGGCGACTATGTCAGATTACTTATATCATGTAATCCTCTCCATGTACCTGCCACCTGATCCGAAATAGCCTGGGCATCTCTTTGAATAAATCACCCCGTACTATGTTGCTTATTGTAAAGGGACCTAAACCACTGCCTTTGCCCTTTGTTTATAGTTGCTATGAATGTCATTTTTTGTTGAAATGACGCCCCCACTGAAATAAATATAAAATTAAAATAAATCTTAAAGGCGAGATTGCCCTAATTGTCAAGTTTCTAATTTACTTTCAGAATGTAGATGTAAGGGGGCGGTTTGTACCTAGCAAGGCAGGCAGATAGGCAGAGGTGTATTGGTAAATGGTTGTATGGTGTGAAAATAATAATTAGCTGAGAAAACAAGTAGTTTAGGGGGGCTATAGCATTCTTAAAACAGTATTCCAATGCATTACCACCAAACAGTATCCCAAACAAAACCAGTGACCCATGTTGATTTTTAAAATACTGGAGAATGTAAACAACAGTCGATATTGCTCTGATTACTTACTGGTAATCTTCATTACTCCTAGTACTACTCTTCCTCGTCAAAGTACTTACTTCATGAGGCCCCTGCCTCCGACACAGGACCTTCTTCTATTTTTTTAAATTCGTATAACTCCTCCCCCACATCCATGTCACTCAGTTTCATATTACCAAGCCAGAGCATGGGACCTTCCCCGCAGGGAGGGTGAGGAGGGTCGTCAGTGATGTGATGAGGAAGAGTAGGACTAAGAGTAATGAAGATTAGAGGTAAGTAATCAGAGCATTACCTCCACGTCCACTCTTCCTCGTCCCAGTACTTACTTCATGAGGTATACTAAAGCAGCAACGGGGAAAAGGTCCCAATGAGACACAGAGCTAAAAACAGTGCAGCAAACACACCCACAATAACTCTTAATTCACATCCCCACAGACAAAACTCCAACCACGAAGGAACCAACCCCCCGAGTGGGAGAAACTCAACCCATAGCGGTTGATGAAAATCCCTAAACCAGCCAAGACGGCAGCCATACAAATCGCTTGCAGAGAAAAACCCTCCTTGCATCGGCCCAGGAAGCCGCCAAACCCCTGGCGGACTGCCCCTGATCGTGCGCAGGCACAGGCAGGCCAAAAGCCACATAGGCTCTGGAGATCACAACCCGGAACCATCGGAAAATGGAAACCACAGATGCGTTATGCCCAGCCCCAGCCGGACCACAAGCAATCAGAAGACTATCAGATTGGTGGAAAAAAAGCAAACCTAGCCAAATACTCCAACACATCCCGCCGGACATAATGTTAAGCCAAGCCACCTCCTCATGCATTCTCGCATCATGAAAAAAGTCAGGGAGAACCAGATCCTGAGAGGTGTGAAAACCGAGATACAACTTAAGGGAGGAACTTCGGTCCACACCTCAGCACCACTGAGTCTGGCAGCACCCTCAGGAAAGGAGGGTGACATAAGAGAGACCCAATCTCCCCAAGCCTACGGGCAGAAGCGAGGGCAATAAGAAAAGCAGATTTCAGTGTAAGATGTTTGATATCAATCTCAGAAAAGGGCCCTTGAAGAAACCGTAATACAAGAGGGAGATCCCAAGGGGGAAGCCCTTTATCAGCACAAGGACGGGAAGAAGAAAAACCCTGGAGCACCTTCCCCACCAACAACTCCCCATCCAAGTGACCATCAGAGTCCCCCAAAGCAATTTCATGGAGGCCCACTGAGAGCGAAGCCTGGGGAAAAAAAAAGAAAGAAAAAAAAAACTGCCAGGCCCCTGTCAAAAGCCCATCTGGAGGAATCGAAGGATAGCAGAGAGGCCAGAACGCAGGGGAGGGATCCCAGACCGCCCATACCAGTCTCGGAAATGGCCCCAATACCTGCTGAACACCTTCAGAGTGGAGGGTCTAAGAGCATCCATTATGTACTCAGCTAAAGGATCTGAGAACCCCTGAGATATCAACCTAGACTGAGCAATAGCCACACTGCCCATTGCATCCAGTGGAATTGCAACCGCAGATCCCCTTGAAGGGGACACGGCCACCTCGGAACCAGCCAAGGTTCCTAGGACCGAAGCTCCAACAGAGAGGGGAGCCAACTCCGGCGGGACCAGAACTGAGCTAAAAACAACACAGTCACCCTGGACACTCTGATGCGCCAAACCACCCGGGGCAGAAGGTGAATAGGCGGAAAGGCATAAAGGAAAACCCAAGGCCACTGTACAGAGAGGGCGTCCATCCCCCAATCCTCCCGGCCTGAAACCGAGAGCAGAAGAGGGGAACTTCTGCTGAGGCCGGGGATGCAAAAAGGCCTAGAACCGGGGACCCTAATCTGACACAGGTCACCGCAAAGACCTGGGCCAACAGGACCAGTTCCGCCGAGGAGTGAAAACCGGCGTCTGAGAAGATCCGCTTGAACATTATCCACCCTTCTGATACGTGAGGCCACCAGAGACACCAAATAAGATTTCTCCCAGGTGCCTATCAGCGCTGCCAGAGCATTCAAGGAGAGGCCAGAACCCCTTTTGCAGTTGACATATGCCAAGGCCGTCGTATTGGACGATCGGATCAAAACCGCCGACCGTCCAGCAACTCTTTGTAGTACACCAGAGCTTGGACAATGGCACAACTCTTGCCAATCGGATGATCGCCGGCTCTCCCCAGATCTCACAACCCTTGAGCTGAAAGGACCCCCAATGTAGACCCTTTCTGCTGGCGTCGGTAGTAAGAGAGGCCACAGGAGGAAGGACCATGCACACCTCAGCCTGTAGACCTGAAACCCCCCGCCACCAGAGCAGGGAGACTCGCAGCGCTGGGAACACTGAAAACACAACTACGAAAGCCGAGACGTCGGGAGAGAGTATAAGACACCAGGGGACGTAACCGAAGAAGGGCTCAAGGAACCAGAAAACACGCAAGACGCCACGTGTCCCGTAACTTCAGCAACAGGCGAGCCGAGACACACTGCCTTCTGAGAACCCAGCCCAGACCAGCCAGCAAGCGCCCCCCTGCACAACATCCAGAGTACACTCTCGCCAGACGTCCGGACAAGCAGTGCAGGGTCTTGAGACCCATAAGCAGGTGACACATCCTAGAAGGCATAGGGACCAGGAACACCCGCAAGTAGAAAACTTGACCATGAACAGGGAGAGGAACGGGCAAGATGGTAACCCACAACAATCGTTCCGAAGGAACAGATCCCATGGCCAACTACTTGGACCGTGAGCTGGGTACCAAAGTCCTAACCAAGCAAATCTGGACAGGAGGAGACAGGAACTGCAACTGATACCCCCCTCCGGAAGGAGCCCATTACCCAGGAAGCCGAACCCCCCCGGTCCCATATACCCCCGAGAAGATATAGACAAGGAGCTAGGGAAAACCGCCAGTCACTGCACTTGCACCAGAGGAAAATCACAGGACGTTGAAGCATGCCTGCGCCACAATATAACAGCATGCTTGTCAGCTCACAAAAAGATCCGACTTATCCAAAGGAAGATACAGGACAGCCCAGAAGTCCAGCAGACCATGGCCCCCCGAGCCGACAGAGGAGCCACCAGGCTGGCGTCAAAAGGGCAGAGTACTGTCACAAAGCGGGGCAAAGCAATCCATCCCGGAGAGCAGACATCAAAGGCAACCCCCCACCTGGGGTATTCCTACACTGAAAAAACCCACTGAAGTGACATCCCCCTCCACCGGAACCAGGGGCTCTGAGAACCCCTCTAAGCACAGACATGTGCCACCATGTGCCATATCACTTCCCACAAGTCTGAGAGGAGGCGTGAAAGCAACACGTCGGCACCGGATGACCTAGGCCCTAAAAGAAGAGACACTGGGAACCCTCTGAATGGCCATTACTTCCATAATGCATTTTCTATAATTCCATGCCGGACAAGGGAAAAGAAAATCATCTCCTTTGACCTTCCCTCGTGCAGTTCAGAGGAAGAGGACAGGACAAGGAGTCTGCGTCCCTAGCTAGTACAGACCCAAACACACCACTAACTCGCCACATTACTGAGAGGTGGCTTGAGCCCTGTATCCAGTAGCTGGTAGCCCCAAGCCCTAAATCGTTCCAATGCGTCGGTCTAGGAAGGATGAAGGGCCGAGTCAGCACCGCAGAGACTTGAACCCGAAGTGTAGACTATGCCAGGCCGGTACCCTTCTGTCCACTTGCAGACGTGTCCAAATCGGTGCCGTTTTCACAGGCTGCACGCAAGGAATGCAGCCAACATCCGGTGCATAATGGGCTGCGTGTGTCTGAGGAGCGGGTGGTATGTGACATGCCTGTTACAGAACAGAGTCCCCGCACTTTCAAAGACTCTCTGCCACTGTCACCCCATGACAAGAAGCAGAGAGGCCTCACAACAAAAAGGGAAGGCTAGGCCATACTGCCAAGTGCTTGCCATTATTTCCAATAAAGATGTGTACACAGAGCGCGAGGAAACGGCATGTTGAAGGAGTCAAGATGGCCATACCAGCAGGAGAGGGGACAAATATCAAGCACAGTCCTCCCCTCTCCTTACCTTCCTCCAGAGAATGCAGCTAACATCCGGTGCATCCTGGGCTGTGTGTGTCTGAGGAGCGGGTGGTATGTGACATGCCTGCGTCAGAACAGAGCCCCCGCACTTTCAAAGACTCTCTGCCACTGTCACCCCACGACAAGAAGCAGAGAGGCCACACAACAAAAGGGAAGGCTAGCCCATACTGCCAAGTGCTTGCCATCATTTCCAATAAAGATGTGTACACAGAGCACGAGGAAAAGGCCTGTCGAATCAAGATGGCCAAAACAGGAGGAGAGGGAAAAAACATCAAGCCCAGTCCTCCCCTCTCCTTACCTTACCTTCCCCCGGGCCATGGAGGACCCGGGACACAATGCTCACGCTGCGGTCCGGAGCCCAGCAAAGAACCGAGCGAGGCAATCCCGCTCAACTGTGACCCCAAGCCCCGTAGGTGGCCCAGGAGCAGCGCCGCACCTGAGGGAGCCGAGGGCCCCGCCACACAGCCCCCCCCCCAGGGGGCCAGCAATCGGTGCTCCCCAGTGCCCCGCACCGGGAAGAAAAAGCCCAACCTGCCGGAGGCAGGAAAAATTAAACTGAGTGACTTGGATGTGGGAGAGGAGTTATAGGAATTTAAAGAAATAGAAGAAGGTCCTGTGTCAGAGGCAGGGGGCTCATGAAGTACTGGGACGAGGAAGAGTGGACGTGGAGGTAATGCATGGTTTGAGAAACCAACCAAAAGGAAAAAAGTGCAACACCCTTGCTTATATTCTCACCAACGCAGAAAGCATGTCCCAGTGAAAATATTGTATCCGGTGCCCTCTCCCCCAGTAGCCAACTGATGATGTCAATGTCGTGAATAGCAGCATCAAAGAAAATCCCACCTGCAGTAAAGAAAGAAAAGCAATTACCAAAAGTCCTTATCACTCTTTGAACATAAGATAAACCTGGTGTTAGGTGATGCAAATACTAAAACTAACAGAACGAAACCGTAATTAACCTCAAGTGCGCCTTTTGAACATCATGAAACATTAGAACCGGAGTCAATAAACAGACCCCTGTATGTTGATTTCTATATTAAGGAAATGGTGTCCTTTCAAATAAACCTCTGATGCATCATACACGTAATTAACTTGCAAAACAGTTTCTGGTAATTCCACGGTATTACAATACTGAAGGACTAGCCAACAAATCACCCACGCACAGGATGATGTAATACAACTGATAACAAAGGACTGAGGGGATACGCTCATAGTGATGGCTGCACACGTATTCCTTCAACACGGCAGCAATATTTAGCTACTCCTTAAAATGCCTTCACCAGTTTAGATGTGAACACGGCAGCGAAATACTGCGGCAGTTTGCAGACAATAGCTGCTGCAAACCGCTGCTTTGCATTTCTGTCCATGCCGCTCAATAGGGCCAATTCTGTGAAACCAATATTGGCCATGGTAAACAAAAGTGGCAAACTTGGCCAAAAGAAATTCGGCGAAATTGCCACTCGCAAAAATAAATAGGAAAACCTACATAATAGATCCGTCGATCACACGTGTTACTTCAGGTGACATCTATTTCTATTTAATTAAACCACGCACTCTGATGATCATACGAGTAGGCACAGCACGTCATCTTTTAATTCAACAGTTTTATATATCGTTAGTCGTCTCTTGGTCCTTATCTACTACTGATAGGGTCAGAAGTTCATTTTTGAAATATTCGGCTTTCTTCACATACACCACTTTGGTGTCCTTTATAGAAAGAGAATATTTTCTTCTTTTACTTAAAGTTGGTCGTTTACTGTATTTGGATACAAATAATTGTCCTCTGATTTACCGTTTTGTAGGTTTTATTACTCTACACATCAAACAATTGTATTTTGCCTCTGAAGAAAATCCCAGAAAATCTGAATGGATTGAAACATGCTGGGCTTGGTTTGTTCATCATGGTGATATTTTGACACATGGGTGTTGTCAGACCACAATGGAACATTGTAAATATTTAATGTATATAGTTATCTTTTGGTTTCTGAATGTTATGCGATGCAATGTTATGTTGTTTCATTGTCTTTTTGTAGCAGTGTAATTCTCATGTTGTGGTGTGAATTCTATGTGAAGACCGGAGGCGAGCATTATGCTTCAACTTCTTATTTATTCCTGTCCCCAGCAGTTTAAACAAATGAAACATTTCCAAGTAACATTTTTTTTTCTTTTTAAAAACCACATTTCCCTTTAAACCAAGTCCTTTCTGTACTCCATTGCCTTTTCTTGTGGCCATAGTCCTTCCTGTTCCTTCCTCCTCTTCTTTTCCTGCTCGTCAGCATATAAGTACCTCTTTTTTCTCTTAGCAGAAAGTGTGTGTGTTAGCAATATATATAAACGACTAAGATTGTGTATTACGCACGTATAACAAGAATGGCAGAATGCCAAGGCATTAGGAACTCAATTCGCTGAATCGCGACCAATATTTATTAAGTAGAAACACACATAAAGGCGGAGGCGGTGCAGTCCCGTGCCGTACTAACGGCATGTTCGGGGACCCGCCGACACTCAGAGCATAGAGGAGCAACAGCTCCCTCCACCTGAGCTGCAGAGCCAGAGGAGCGTGGCAACCCCGTCATCGGAGAGGTGACGTTGCTCTGAGCAACAACGTGTGTCTATTGGCAGAGGCCAAGGAGCAGCAGCCCCCATCCTTGCGGAGGCGGAGCCACACACACAACGCTCAGCACTGAGCGTATTTCGAAAAAGACAAGGTGCTCAGAAAGGTAGCAAATGCCTAATAATTGCAAAGAAAGCGGCGCAGATATCGCGTTCGGCGAAATACACAATAAAACTCCCTCTCAACAGGGGAGAGGTTGCATATTATTAACAAGGCAAAATTGAATCGGACAGACACGCGGCCAGACCGATCACAGACCAGCAGCAGAGACTGCATTATAAACACTCACAAAGAGTGAAGAGAGCTCCTGCAAGCTGAGCTAGATGGCGCAAGCCACACAAGACCCCACAGTGTAGTGGTGGACGTGCCACGCAACCTGGGTTCAGGTAAAAAGGCACAAGCATCCACAGAAAAATGTCCGCGTTTTAGTGGTGAGAGGAGGAGCAGGCAGAGGACCTGGCCCACAGCTTCAGGGAGGTGTTAGGGAACTCACTAGTGGAGGAAGTGGCCCAAGGGGTGAGACCCCTACAGGAAAGACTGGCTACAATTGAGACCTTCCGGAGCCAGAAACATAAGAGCACTGACGAAAAAGAAAGCATGTCCACAAAGGGTACCCTAGGAGGCCCTCAGGGGTGTATTGAGACACAGAAGAGAAAGACCTCTTCTGACCCGCCCGGGTCAACCTTATGGGACAGGCAAAGAGGCCCCAGAGGCTACCGAAGCCTTCAAAAAGCTTAGGATGCATTTATGCACAAGTCAGCAGTGCCAAGCCGCACGACCCCTGACCCAGGGGAAGACAATATGGGAAGCAAAGGGCTAGACTCAGAAGAAGAGTCACCAGAGGACAGAACAGAAGAGGGTGACCCTCAACCCCCTGCAAAGAAGACATTGAGAAAAGAAAACAACATAGAGGAGAGCGAGGAAATACAAGATATGTTCGAACCAGAGAACATCAGAAACCCGAAATCTTTAGACTGGCAACCATCGCTGCGGGCAGTCAACTATATGACCCAGGGACTGCGCAAGGTGTTCAAAACAAGAAGCGAGGCAACACATGAGAGCAGTGTGCCCGACACCGGAGTTGCCTGGAAAGGTAGCAGAGGCGCCAGAACTAGATCCCAAAATGCTAGCCTTTTTATCTAAGACGTCCAGAGAGGGGAATAGACAGGACCTCGACCTAGCAGGGCCTCTGTCCAAAATCATGGACCTGGTACAGCGGTCCCGAGATACAGGAGAAGAAATAGACCTAGACATATTGGCGTACTGGGCACAGAAAGGAGTGTGCTTGTTAGCAATGTAAACTGTGCTATCTCCTGAGAGCGGAGAAGAGGATTCTTATTGAAAATGGATTCCAAACTAAGGGATCTAGCCTCGTATGAGACAGGCGAAGCAGCTCACGGTCTTGTATTCGGCAAAACTTCCGGAAAAGAAATGGGGAGATTTGTGGGGACATAAACCTCACTGGAGAAGGCACACGCTTCTATTAGGAAAATATTCCCAAGCAGAGTTTTTACCGGGACCGGTTGCTATCGAGGTTGAGCGCCCGGTCGCTTATCAAGGCGCTATAAGACCTCATACTAACAGAGATCACTACTGGGACAATAAACAACAAGCCACCTTCTTCCCAACGAGAAACCGTTTCCTGATAGGACACTGAGGAAGGGCACCGGGAAGAGGTCAGAACTTCACCACAAGTGAGCCATATTACATATCCACCAGCAAGGGGGAAAACAAAGCAATTCTGGCAAAACTGGCATGCCCTGTCAGCAACGTCTGGTTGCTGGAGGCAGCCAGAGGGCTACAGCTAGAATTCATACAAGAACCCCACCAGAGCAAATTCACTTCACCCTCCATTACACATGGCCCAGACAGAGAGAATAAGCTTACACAGCGAACTGCAAGCCCTAGATCCCGAATCAAGAAGAGAGCTGAAATGGTGGCTGCAGAATATGGACGCCTGGAAAGGGAAAGCCATATTCAGAGACCGGCCTGACCGGATAATAGAGTAAAATGCCAGCAGAGCGGGCTGGGGAGCCCGCAGCGGGGAACTGAAACAGGAGGAAGATGGAGCTCAGAAGAGCTCTGACTGCACATAAACTGTCTAGAGCTGTTGGTGGGATCCTTCGTGATCAAAGCCTTCAAAAAAGACAAGGTGAACTCATGCATTCGGCTGTAGATGGACAACATCTCAGCAGTCAGACCACCTGGGAGGAACAAAGTCGAGACTCCTAGCAGAGCTAGCCAAGGACTTCTGGCACTATTGCCTACAATCAGGGACCTTGGTGAAAGCAGAATATCTTCCGGAAATGCTGAGCGTAGTAGCGGACTGGAACTCCAGACATTTATCTGATTCCAGCGACTGGAAGCTAGATGTAAAAGTATTTCAGCGAATAGAACAATTGTGGGGACCTTTCCACACAGACCTATTCGCATCCAGGTTGAACGCACAGAAGAGCGGATACTTCAGCTGGAGGTTAGACCCCACAGCAGGCGGAGCGGACGCTTTCCTACAAGACTGGAGGGGGAACATGCACTGTGCCTTCCACCCATTCATAATGATGAGCAGAGTGCTAGCAAAAGCTTGCAGGGAGGTAATGAGACTGGTCATAGTGGCACCGATATGGAAATCACAAGTATGGTTCCTGACACTGATCGAGCTATTGACGGACCTCCCGGGAATACTCCAGGCAGGAGAACACCTACTCAAGGACACAGTTGGGTCATTTCATCCTCTGAGAGTGAAAGGGATTCTCCCACTAATGGCATGCAAGATAGCTGGGGACGCTGTGCGCTCCCAGGCATTTTGGCACAAGCTGCACGACTCATTGCTGAATCGTGGGCTCCATCCACTTGATGGAGCTACGCGCAGCTTGGAGTAGATGGTTACAGTGGTGCAATAGGAGAAGTTTTCATCCTGTTTCTGCTCCTATGGTAGCGATCCTGACATTCTTAGCAGAGCTGCTGCAGGATGGAAAAGCCTTTAGGACTATAGGGGTGTACAGATCCGCCATCTCCACGGGACATCTGCCCATAAATGGTATTCCCGTGGGAGAGAACGCGGCGGTGATAAGACTCATCAAGGGAGCCCGATTTAGGAAACCGCCAGAACAAAAATACGTACACCTTTAGGACGTGACAGTGGTACTGAGACTTCTCACCAGTTGGCCTGCGAACAAGTATCTGTCCCTGAAACAGCTGTAAGGGAAATTAGCCATGCCATCATGCCTGGTGCCATGGAGAAGAGTAGCGGACGTTAAAGCACTAGACATGAACAGAAAAACGTATGGGCCCGAAGGGGTCACCTTCATTCTGGCCAGGAGGACAAAGACTTGTTCCTCATCGATATCCTATCCATACCTGCACAATCACCCCAAGTGGTGCATAGCAGCATGCATAATAGAGTACAAAAGTAGGACAGCAGAAATGAGAGCAGCAGGAACAACGCAAATTGCTAATAGCGCGTAGGAAATCGCATAAAGCCGCAGCGACAGCTACCATAGCCAGATGGGTGCGCAAAGTGATGCAGTTAGCAGGCGTAGATCTGTCCAAGTATGGAGCGCATTCCATGAGGGGAGAAATGGCTGGCGCAAGGTGCGAGTTTACAAGAGCTTCCGCAAGTGTCCGACTGGGCCAGCGATAATACATTTAGAACATTTTACTTTAAGCCTATGCACTTAAGCGACAGTGATGAGAAACTTTGACCAAGCATAATGCTTGCCTCCAGTCTTGACATAGAATGAAGATTCCCACTGCTAATAGCGCAGGGAATCTTGATTGTATTAGAGACAAGGAGGCAAGCATTACTTTCCTGCCCAAGATACACGGGAGAGATGAGATGTTTATAATGTATACTAACTATTGATCCCAATATGGAATAGGTGGGGAATCCACCCCCATAATGCATTCTTTGTATCTTGATAGGAGATGACCAGAAGAGCAATTGAGCCAAGCTAGCGGGAGCACTGGTTAAAGAGATCGGCAAAATCGGCTGAACACAAACAGACAGAACAGGGAAGCCCACCAGAAAGGACAAGACCCTGTGGTTGTACAAGTTGAGAGTTCAGTTATGGAGTTACGAAGTTGGAGTGCAGTTTAGAGCATTCAAAGAAGAGGGGGAAGGAACAGGAAGGACTATGGCCACGTGACAAGGCAAGAAATGGACTACAGCAAAGACTTGGTTTAAAGGGAAATGTAGTTTTTAAAAAGAGGAAAAAACATTTAAGTTGGAAATGTTTGATTTGTTGAAACTGCTCGAGACAGGAATAAATATGAAGTCGAAGCATAATGCTCGCCTTCTGGTCTTTAATAGAATCAAGACTCCATGCGCTATTAGCAGGGGTAATCTTCATTGTGAATCATTCATTACTTAATACGGGACAGTATACACATATATTTTTGAACATTGATGTGATTTTGTCTTTCTGTATTAGATGTATAAGCGGTATGCCAACATTTCCTTAATGTAGAAATCAGCATATAGGATTCCTCAGTTTTTCTGACTGGGGTTCTAATTGTTCTTTATGTTAGATAATGCAGAACCATAAGACCATACAGAGAGGCGAAACTATGGAAAGATTTGAGCAATTCTTCTTAATCATTAGTAATTCCTCTGGGTAGAATTATATTGCATCATTTAATAAGCTTTCATGTGTCATTACCAAAGGGGGTCCCCCATCCATAGAATGCAAGTCGGTCTTGACTCAACCCCAAAGATGACAGTCAGACCAATTCTGTTATCTTCTGGATGTGACCACAAGCAACCACAGACGTTTCATCATGGTAGGGCATTATCAGTGAGGTGCTCAACTCCATAGGCACAGAGAGAAAGGAACCCATCTCCAATAATAATCAGGCTTAATGCCTTGCAATTCAAATGTGTGCCTTGTGTACATTTCTCACCCTCACTTTCAAATTGGTCCTGCAATGGCTCAACCTTCATCTCATAGAAGACATTTTTGCCTGCTTCTAATTACTCAATGAACGGAAACACAAGAGGTTTATTCTCATCTAATGACACACTGGGGACAGACTACCTGATGTGGCAATACTAATGCAGAGATATGTAACTAAAAAATGTTGTGTAAAAATAAAATATATTTGAGAGATTAATTCATCAACATATCAGGGTATCAGGTAATACTGTCCCTGTATATAATGTCGCCAAACATATAGTCGCTGGGAAATGGCACAGGTGGCATTATATATGGGGACAATGTATGTGGTAAATGGTAGAGGGGGTATCCCCCACTCCATTAAAAAAAAATGTCAGGGGTTCCAGGGGTGTATCGCGTATGTTCCTAATGATAATGTCTCTGCAACAAAAAGGCACCATTTTTGCATGGCGAAATTTTTGCGGAGACATTATCACATGGACCCATATCAGAATACATCCTTGATTGCATGAAACAGATGGCAGCATCAAACTATTGATAGTAAATCGCAACTAAAACATCCCAAAAGAATCTAAAAAGAATGCCACATGCCGTGCATAAGTGCTGGGTCATAGGTGTGGTTAAGTGCCACAGGTAACATTGAGAATATCCCACCAGGAAAACAGGCTACAGACAGGCAAACACCAATGCACTGTCTACAGCAGAAGCTGCATAACACCACATCCAAGAGGACAAGGAGATGGGGAACCTCAAGTGTACAGAGAACAGTCAGACCTGTATTGTGGACCGCGGAAGCAGGAAGAAAAGGTAGAGCACTTAAGCAGCATATGACGAGTGAGAGACAAGCCAAATTGGGAAAGAGCCTGATCTATACATACCACCTCAATGTGAAGGGACCTTCACTGGATCCCTACTTCTGAAGGGCGAACACAAAAAGACACCTGGGAGACTTTGGGAGACTTCAGAGCCAGTCCACTATAGGTACACAAACTTGCAAAGACGCCTCCCGACAGTGAGTGAGTGGAGGTGGTCTGAATACTGCAGAAAGGGTGCAGACCTGAGGCAAGAGTGAAAGACAACCGTGCCAGTCAAATGGAAGCAGACCAGCTGGGAGAATCACTACCCCTGTGATAAGGAGCAGAGGAGGCCAGAACTGTGGGACAAAATCAATGCCTGGAGGCCAGAGTGAGAGAGGATGGGACTGAGAAAGAATTAGAGCATGTGCTCCTGTCACTGTAGTCGCAAGAGATGGTTCATGAAAACAATCCGTTAAGAGGAGGAGACCGAAACAACCAACAAGTGGAATGACAGACCCAGTCAAGTGGAAGGGGTCACACTCAATCAGGAGTGGGCCAACAAGGACACAAACTAGTGATTCGCTAGGGAATAAACAAATGAGTGTGCCCTTGCGCTTATAACTGAGCTTGTGGTAACTGGCAGTGAAATAAATGCAGTATCCTGGGTGAAAAAGCCCAAAATTAGGGACCCCCTTTAAACCATCAACAAAACAGAATTGACCCCCTCCATTTTGGTGAAGAGAAACTAACTGCGCATTGTGAGAGCCAGGGCATAAGACACTGCATTCTGGAACACTGGGGGCTAATCCCTAAGCACTACAGAAAGAATGAAGATAACTTTGTTCCCATGTACTCTTGTGAAGAGAAGGTGTCACTGGAAGGTCGAGAGCTACATTCTGGGTCAATGAGTCAAATGACTAAGGTTCAGAGAAACAAATAAGAGTACTTTGAAAAACTAGATGCTGGTTGAGCGAAGAGTCCAGTGGAAGAGAGTGGGGATGAAAGTAATCTATTCCATCCTTGGAATCAGTCAGATTTCTACACATCAGGAAACTGCAAAGTAGAACACTAAACTCCAGGACTCTGATGAGGGGCAGAGCCCAGTGGGAAAGGGAGCACTCGAATAACACAGAGGCCAATGCTCAGGTAGCCAAAAATAAAGAAATAGACTCTGGAACACACTGTACTCTGGGGGAGTAAAAGAGGAGAGTGAGAGTGAGAGTGAGAGTGAGAGTGAGAGAGAGAGAGAGAGAGAGAGAGAGAGAGAGAGAGAGAGAGAGAGAGAGAGAGAGAGAGAGAGAGAGAGAGAGAGAGAGAGAGAGAGAGAGAGAACTGAAGAGGGAAACATAGATTAATTATAAAACATCAAGAAACAAAGACTTAAAGACATTATAGTTAAGAGTTTTCTATTTTTGTGTATTTATGCTTTGTTAATTCAAGGGATGTTCTCCAGTGTTTTACACTAAACAAAATTTGTTTATCACTGCTTATCAATTTTTACCCTAAAATAAATATTTATATTAATCAAAGACAAGTGTTTTTCCATTACATACAAAATTGAAGATACTACTCACTTTTCTGACCGATCCGTAGTCGACTTTCCTCTAAACATCTGGAACATTCAGTCCCAAAGGTGGTAATTGCCCCACTGAGCAACGGTTTCTAACTGCTATGTCCCCCATCCCTTTAGCTTTCTACAATGCAACAGATGATCCGTTGAGCAATCAACGCCTTGCAGGCCTGAATACCCTTGGAAACACCTCAGAACATAGCATTACATCTTTCCAATGCCAAAAGGTCTTTGGTTCAACTATCCCCCAGGGCCCTATGTGCATTTTAGCAGAGTAGAACACTTTCAGAAGAAGGGAACAATGCGGTGTATGCTGGAATTTCTGGACTGTTCGAAGAATGAGGGGGAGAGACATAGAGGGGAAAGGCATGGGCTCACATCCCCACCCACTAAATCTACAAAGCATCCCCATGGAGTTGGGAACCGGTCACCCTCGAGAGGCGTAAAGGGGAACACTATCTGATGAGAAGGGAAGTATACAGGTCTGCCTAGGGAACCGTCAAGTGCTGGAACTATTCTGCTATGACTTCTGTGTGGATTTGCCATTGGTGGTTAGCTGATAAAGATGGATCAAGGACTCTGGTTCATCTTTGGATATTCCTTGAAGGTGGAGGGCTTGCAATGATATGCTGAGACTTGTCTCACTCCTACATTATCACTGGCAGAAAAGAAAGGGTAAGAATCTTGGTATCTCCCAGCTTCTTAAAGTAGGCCATCAAGGTGGAGTTATACGTTAATACCCAAACCACCTTATGCTTGATATTGGGAAGTAAAGACCTGCATGCTATTATATTTATTCGGTCCTGAGGAGACCAGAGGTTGAGACTCTAAGGATCTCCAAGAGTAGCACCCCACCACATCAGGGATGAGTCAGTGCTAATGGTAAGACGTCAAAAATGGAACCCCTACTGAATCTATTCTGAAATGTGCAAGATCTTCGACTGAGGGTCTGTAGACTGCAACTACAATGCTCTAAGAAATGCAGGGCTTGACACAACTTCAGACAGGCCAAAGGAACTTCTATGAGGCAAGGAGAACAAGGAACATCTGGTTCCACCAAGCGGATACAGAGGTTTTATTTAAGAACAGTGCTATTATGGAAAAAAGATTTGAAATTATTTTGTGGAAAGACCCATGCCAATGTAGTGGTCTAGCAGAAGCCTACAAAAATCAGGTCATGCGAGGCCACCAGGGATGAATTCTCTGGGTTCAGGGGGGAAAGGCTGATGTTGAAGAGGAGATCCAAAAGCAGCTGCAATGATTCTAAGGCTACCTGAGTGACTGAGCTTTCACCAGCCACTCATCCAGGTAGGTGTATATGTGGTGTCACAAGGAAGCCAAAAGCACACCCCGCCAATGCAGGGGTGAAAGCCATTTGCACCCCAGGGTTTATCCCGGGTGCGAATGGTTTCTTTTTTCCCCTTGGGAGATTGGCTGTGCTTATTGCAGCGATTCGGATGTCACGAGGGGAAAAAAAAGAAGATGCCCACCGCCATAGGGAATAGGGTCCCGGGAGGAAAGGAGGGAGTGGGGAAGTGGTTATGGTTTGTTGTGAGATGTTTGGGGAGGCAACAGGGAGAACGTTGGTAGTATGATTTTTTTTTAAAAGTGAAAGTCAGATACTACTTTTAGTAAGAAAGGGGATTTAACCTTAAGTACCACTTTGTCTTTGTGAAAAGTAGTATACAGAGGTTTGCATCACAGAGCCTGCAACTCACTAACCCTGCGGGCTGATGTTAAGACCACAAGAAGGACAGTTTCTAATGTTAGAAGCCTCAAGGGACAGGAATGCAGAGGCTCAAAAGGTACACAAGTTAGAAACTTAAGTACAAGATTTAAATCCCAAGTCGGGACATGAAAAGGGACTGGAGCGAGTCCTTTCAGGATTTGAATGATTAATGGAACTTTGAGGTAAGAAACCTCTTCGGAAGAGCGCTTGAAAATGAACAGCGCAGCCAAATAACCTTTTATCGTTCCAATCTGGAGCCCCAGATTGGCTAAATGTAACAGGAAAGAAAGCACTATAGGTGTGCCACATTGGAATGGATCCACATTCTTATCTTTGCACCAGTTACTGAATTTATTCCAATGACAATGGTACAGAGACTTAGTTGCTGGCCTTCTGCCCGAAAGCAAAATCTCCATTATGTCATCCGGGAGTCCCAATCCTTATATCTCAGCCTCTCAGAAACTATGCATGAAGGCTGAGTTTCTTGACCTCTGGATGGAGAACTCGACCTTCCTCTTTCGAGAGAAGATCCTCTCTTTGTGTAAGACGTATTGGAGGGCAGATGGACATGTCCAGAAGGTCCGGGTACCACGTCCTCCTGGCCCAATCCGGGGCAATTAGGATCATGGTTTTCCTGAACTTTCTCAACCTCCTGATTACGTGAGGACTCACAGGGACTTTAGGAAACGCATACACAAGTGGAAATGTGAACATGTCTCCTAGAGCTCCTCTTGGGGAGCAATACTGAACGCACTTTCGGTTTACCGAGGTCGCAAACAGATCCACCTGAGGGGTTCCCTAAACGACTTCCTGAGCTAGTTCCCACTCGTGGGATACTGTGCTGTGCCTGCTCAGAGCGTCCGCCTGTACGCTCGCCTGGTATCCACGGGGACGCCACCCAGCCCTGGTTGGATGATTTGCACTCTCAAACCCTTTCCCGGTCCCTTGGTAAGGCCTCTAGTTAAAGATGGGTCTTAATATTGTAAAAGGTGGATTCTCCGTCCTGCTCCTCGTGGCAGGGGTGCGTAGATGTGGGGGGCGAGCAGCGACCAAGTTACTTCACTGGTGCAAGCCCCCCTGTGGGAATCCACCTTTTACAATATTAAGGTGAGGAGAAGGCCCAAGGGAGGGGGGGAAGGAGTTGAGGCCAAGGGAGGTGGGAAAACATAAAGACTATCTGGTATTGAATCCAGCTCTCCTATATTGCAGACCCATCTTTAACCAGAGGCCTTATCAAGAGATCGGGAGAGGGTTCGAGAGTGCAAATCATCCAACCAGGGCTGGGTGGCATCCCCGTGGATACCAGGTGAGCGTAACACACCGTGAATAACGGTGCCTCTAATAGCGGCATGAGCGCGGACATGCAACCCTTCATGCCGGCAATACCGGCATGCCGTAAACTGGAGGACATCACAAGTCAGGCGGACATGCAAATACCGGCATCATGAAGGCGCTAAAAGAGGATACCGGCATGCCGTAAATACCGGCATCGCGGATCAACCGTAAAATGCTATGTGCAGTGTTCCCAACTGCCACAAGTACACACCATCAGCACAGGTCGAGGCAATGGAGTCTGGGCCTGTACAAAAGGAGCACACTCACACACCACAGCCCTTTCCACACCAAGATTAATCCAATAGTAGCATCAATACTTCAGCTGGAGGACATGCTTGCATTGCAACACCAGCAACAACACCAACAGCAACAGCAGGCACCACAGAGGAGACGCAGCAGGAGAAAGAGGGTCAGACAGGCCCAGCATGCCCCACCAGTGCCGCCAGCGTAGCTCGCCATCTGAAAATCCTACGGAACGCTACACATCACTAAATGGACACGGACACAGCTGTATGCGCACACAATGCATGAGCAACAATGGCGTGCATAAAACCAGGGACATGTGCATGTGGCCAACGATAATCTGCCGGCATGTGTGACTAGTACAGCTGTCCATCATGAATCGACTGACATATACCTTTGTATACCTTTTTATTGCCTCCCATGCAGGTGACAGTGGCTATCCCTTGATGATGTGGCTCCTCACCCCTGCCTGATAACCCACAGAACAGGCACGAAGAGGACTACTATCGATCCCACGCCCGTACCGTGTGGTCATTGAGCAGATCTTCGGCCTGTTAAGTGCATGGTTTTGCTGCCTCAGCCCCTCGGGTGGGGCACTCCTCTAGAGGCATGAGAAGGTGGCCAAAATGATCATGGCATGTGTCATGCTGCACGACATGTGTATCCGACGCAACATGCCCCTGACAATGAACTGAAACCACCTGGGGATGATGAAGAAGGAGTGGCTGCACATAATTGCGGTGCCGATGCACCGGAGGGACGTGCTGTGGGTCAGTCAGTGATTGCAGAATATTACTGACACACATGGCTGCAGAGGGTGACATGATAGTTTGACAGAGGGCACTGGGTGTGGGGATACATGCACATTAGGCACTGTATATGAATAAATGACACATGCGCAATGATGAATGTCCACTCAGGTCTTGCTTTTGACACAACGGGTGTATTGAAATTAACAAAGAAAACGACCAATAACCCTCCACCACCTCCCCTCCCCCTACAACTCCCCCACACACACTTACCCCTCTCCCCCTCTTCCCAAAACTCCCCCACACATGTCCCAACAATTCTCAAATGCCTTCATCAGGCTGGCCAGACTATCTTTTTGCACTCCCTGGACCTGGTGGCGGCATGTCCGGCCGGCGCAGGGTGCGCAACGACCTGCGGAGTGGGCTGGTCTGAGTAAAGCTTGATGAGGATGGTGTGGCCGCCTAATCATATTGGGTTGCCGGATGTTCTGACTCCATGGCATCGGCTATGCGGTTGAGTACCTGCCACAGGGCGGATACCTCCTCGCACAGGCGGCTAGTATTCTCTGCAAATATCTTGCCCATGGAGCCGGTGTTGTCAGTGATTATCTTGCCTAGAGAGGCGATGTTCTCCCGCCACTCCTGCCTTGCCTGGGCGTTGTCCTCCACAAACTGCCACACAAGGGCAGTCAGCTGCTCATGACGCTGCGGCCCTGCGGGTGCACCAGTGGAGGTGGACGGTGCCTGGGTCTCATGTTCGGCCTCACTGCTCTCCACTATGGGACTAATGGCCCCTTGAATCAACTCCCCCCCAGACTGCTCCGGGGTGGTGCCGTGTCTGACTCAAGAGATGTGATTTAGGGGAATGGCAGTGAACTGGGTGTGTGGGGCAGTTCTGAGGAATCGTCCTCCACAGGCACCCATACCTCTTCCTGTGCCTCCTCCTCAGCTGGGGTGCTGTGGCTGCCACCTCCCCAGCCAAACTGGTCTCTGCCGAGTGTGGATCCTCAGCTGTTTCCTGTGGCTGTGAGACAGGTGTTGGCGCTTCCGCCTCAATGGCCCTTGAAAGCACCGGTGCCCTGGCAACTTGAGGTGTTTTCAATGGTGGTGCACGGCAGGCCTTGGGTTGGCCCTTCGAGGTGGAAGGCCGGTTGGCCTCATCCCGGGCCCTCTTCCGGGGAGTGGTTTGCTGTGGGGGTGAGTCCTGTACATCGCTGTCATGGTCTGAGCCTGTGGGGATCAAAGAGAGGGACGGCATGAGTGATGTTTTCATAAGCATCATACATACATTTGTACAATTGATCATCCACACAATCGAGGGTAATAGGCATATGAGTTTGAATGATCATGTTGTTTGATACATGGGTGGGTGATGCAGGCATACATCGGGGTCACTCATGTTGGGGAAGACGTATGGTATGGGACATGCATATTTGTTGGGGCCTGCATGCAGTGTAACTTATGCCATTTACATCTTTGTGTGGTATGTGTCAGGTACAGCATTGCCTTGCTGCAGGAAACCGCATGTGTCTGTGATGCGTCCGACAACTTTGCTGGAAATGTGTGTGTGTTGGGCCATGGCTTGTCTCTTTGGACAGACATATTGGTGGACTTTCATCAGACTCTGCATCACAGTGTTTTCTTAAGACACTCACCTCCATCTGCCGATGTTGTGGCGCCACACTCCATGTCTCCAACACCTTCTATGCCCTCAATGCCAATCAGGCTAGCAAAGATGTCCTCCCATGGGGACAGCTTGATGGGGGAGCTGTCTCCTCCGCCTGTTGCCATTGCCTGGCTCCTGTTGGCAGAGAGTATGTTCCGTACTCACAGCCGCAAGTAGTCCCACCGCTTCCTGCAGTCTTTTATGGTGCGTGGGGTGTTCCCAACTGCGCTTACTTTCTGCGCCACCAGTGCCCAGATCTCTTTCTTGCGAATGATGGCCTCTCTCTTCATGCTCTGGGCGAACACAATGTCAGCATGTTCCTGCAGGGTCTCAGCAAGCATGGCCCGTTCATCTTCATTGAAGCGCTCCTTGCGCAGGCGGGAGGCGCCCTTCTTAATAGCCTTTGGCATTGTGGTGTGTTAGAGGATGAGTTTCCACGAACAGCAGTGTCCCACAGATCCTGTGTGCTGAGTCTGGCAATGGATTGTGTTTTTAAAGATGGCCGCCGTGCTCCTTCCCATTCTTGTGCGATGACGCCACTTCCGGTTCCGCTTATTTACAGTGACCGTCATTAGCGATCACCGCTAATAGCGGTGACCCCTAATGCCGCATTGGTTCATGCCGGTAGTGCAATCTGCGCTATGCATGATGCCGCTAAGGGCCTTTTTCGTGCCTTTTACGACATGGCAGTAATGCCCTTACCGGCATGGCGCAAAGCTCGTGCCTACGAAGTCGTAATAGCCCTCTATTAGCAGGCTCTTGACTACACGGACACACTATTTGCACTATGCCGGTGAGGACAGGTACTTCCCTCCAAACTCGGAATGACCCCCAATGTCTGTCCTTGAGCTACAAAACATCAGGTTTAACAAGTAGTTCAACTTTTTTGTGTCCGCTAGATAAGAAGGGATTAGTTATTGTGTATTGTTATGATGAATAGCGAGGTGGGGTTAGTGTGATACTGTGATGAGGAAGACTGAACTTGTGTGGTTGGGGACTGTGATGAGGAAGAGTGAGGTGGGGTAGTTGGGAATTGTGACGAGGAAGAGTGAGGTGCAGTATTTGGGCACTGTGATGAGGAAAAGTGGAGTGTGGTAGTGAGGAACTGTGACGAGGAAGCGTGAGTTGGTGGCAGTGGGGACTGTGACAAGGAAGAGTAAGGTGGCAGTAGTGGGAGACTGTGATGAGGAAGATTGATGTGGTGGAGGACTGTGATGAGGAAGAGTAAGATGGAGCCTTTGGGAACTGCGAAAAGGAAGAGTGAGGTGGTGGTAGTGGACTACTGTTAAAAGTAAGAGTGAGATGGGGTAGTTGGGAATTGTGATGAGGAAGAGTGAGGTGGGGTATTTGGGGACTGTGGCGAGGGTGGGATGGGGTAATTGTGGACTGTGACGAAGAAGAGTGAGGTGGGGTAGTTAGAGGCTGTGATGAAGAAGAGTGAGAGGGTGGTATTGGAGTACTGTGATGAGGAAGAGGGAGTTGGTAGAGTACTGTAACAAGGAGTGGGATGGAGTTAGTGGGGACTGTGACAAAGAGGAGTGAGGTGGAGTTAGTGGGGAACTGTGATGAAGAGTGGAGGTAGTGGGGGACTGTGACGAGGAAGAATGAGGTAGGGTAGTTTGAGAATGTGATGAAGAAGAATGAGGTGGAGTAACTGGGGACTGTGACGAGGAAGAGTGAGGTGGAGTTAGTGGGGACTGCAACAAAGAAAAGTGAGGTAGAGTGAGTGGGGGACTGTGACGAGGAACAGTGACGTGGGGTAGATGGGGACTATGATGAAAAAACAGTGAGGTGTAGTTGGTGGGGGACTGTCACGAGGAAGAGTGAGGTGGGGAAGTGGGGTACTGCGATGAGGAAGAGCGAGTTGGAATTAGCTGGTGACTCTGATCAGTAAGTGTGAGCTGGAGTTAGTGGGGTACTGTGACAAGGAAGAGTGATGTGGAGTTAGTGGGGTTCTATGACAAGGAAGAGTGATCTGGGGTAGTGAGATACTGCAATGAGGAAGAGGGATGTGGGTTAGTGGAGTATTCTCATAAGGAAGAGTGAGGTGGGGTAGTGGTGAACTGTGATGAGGAAGAGTTAGGAGGAGTTAATAGGGGACTGTGACAAGGAAGAGTGAGGTGGAACTAGCGTGGGACTGTGACGAGGAAGAGTGAGGTGGAGTTAGTGGGGTACTGCGATGAGGAAGAGTGAGGTGGAATTAGTGGGGTACAGCGACAAGGACGAGTGAGGTGAACTAGCATGGGACTGTGACAAGGAAGAGTGAGGTGGAGTTAGTGGGGTACTATGGCGAGGAAGAGTGGGGTGGAGTTAGTGGGGCACTGCGATGAGGAAGAGTGAGGTGGAGTTAGTGGGGTACTGCGACAAGGACGAGTGAGGTGGAACTAGCGTGGGACTGTGACGTAGAAGAGTGAGGTGGAGATAGTGGGGTACTATGACGAGGAACAGTGGGGTGGAGTTAGTGGGGTACTTAAACTAGGAAGCGTGAAGGGGGTTAGTGGAGTACTGTGACAAGGAAGGAGGAGGTGTGGTAATGAGGTACTGCAATGAGGAAGAGTGAGGTGCGGTAGTGGGGGACTGTGACGAACAGTTAGATGGAGTTAGTGGGAGACTGTGACAAGGAAGAGTGAGGTGGAGTTAGTGGGGGGATAACAAAAGACTCTTCAGAATGTATGATGAATCACCAAATATCGTAAACATTCTCATTTTGGTTTCTTTAAACTGCTATTCGGCCATGAACCCACACTGGGGAAAAATCCCTTTGGGTGGAAACATGCTGGAAAAACTGAATTACAACAGTGAGGCTATGAAAAGAAAATGCCAGTTCAATGGCTATATGATATGATATGGCATTTATAACGTGCCTATACACAAGTGTCTCAAGGTGCGACAAGGCAAGGGAGGAGGACAGAGTGTGAGAATGTTGTGTTTTTACTATGGTTACATCTTCGTGTATGATTCCAGAATGTTGATGGAATCATACACGAAGATGTGGCTTGGCTGAGAAGGCCCGCTCGGGGGCTCCTCCGAATAAACCTACAAATAAGTTTATGATATATGATATACGTGTGTCATTTCATTAAACAAAACACTACAATTGGCGACGAGGATGCTGCTCAGTGGAGGGAGCCCCCGGACATGAGAAAGAGGGAGAGTGTGGCGTCATGCGGCGTATGGGTCGATGAAGTGTGAGCAGCTGAGCCGAGGAGTATATTTATGGCAAGGGACAGGTGAGCGGCATGACGGAGCGAAGAATTATTAAAAAAAGAAAACAAATAATAAGGAAAAATCACCTGGCAAGGGTCACGGAGGGCAGCGCGAGAGTGTGGATCAACCGTCGTTGAAGGTTAGAGGAAAGGACCTTCGTGCGTGAGATACGTGCCGCCATTTTAAGTGCAACAAAGGTGTTTTCGTATGATTTAGCTTACGGCGAACAGCTGTTCTGGTACATCTACAATGTATGCGAAGGAGATAAACAAACGGGAGATAAACTAACGCTCATAAGTGTTGCACGGAATAACTGACATTGTGTTTGATTTTTTATCCGCCGGGAGCGAGGAGTTTAAGTGACTTTTTGAGAGATTGGATAAAAAACTGTTTAAGAAGAGCAGATAAAATAATAAATAAAGGAGTGTACAAACGACATACTGGAGTATACCACACATGAGTAGGACATTGCATACTATCCATCATCAAGCTCTAGCCAAGCAAAACACGGCTGCTCCTATAAAATTCTTGTCGGCTCCTGGGAATCCAACATGCCCTTGGGAGCAGTGGCAAGACAATTTTCATGTATATTTGAGAGCGATAGGAGGAGCAAAATTCAATGATGATCAGAAGGAAGCAACTTTGTTACACTGCATTGGTACGGAAGCTTTGAGGATATTTAGATCATTACCCGAGCTAGAGCAGGATGAAGAAACATGGGGTGAAGCATCAAGTGGGTCAAGAAAGTATGATATAGCAGTTGCTAAATTGAATAAACATTTTGGTAATAAGTCCAACATTGTATTGGAAAGATACAGATTTTTCACAAGGAAACAGGGCAAAGAGGAAAGTATTGATTCATATTTAGCTGTATTGAGAGGACTAATGGCCACATGTGCATTCACAGGTGTTACGGATGAATATTTGCGGGATCAGATAGTGTTGCATGTGGCTGACCCGCGCATTCAGCAACGACTATGGCAGGCGAAGAATCCCACATTAGAGAAGACTGTTGAGATAGCCAGGTCAATGGAAATGGGTGAAAAATGTATGAGAGAAGTTCAAAGTAAACCGGAGTACACTGGAGTTAAGTCAGTCCAAGAGATAGTTGATGAACAGCAAAACAACCAAGAAGAAAAACTGATTGCCATGGTCAAGAGAATGGTCAGGTCAGATACATCTGGCGTATACAGACAAGATGGAGGAGGTGCATTCAAGCAAAGTAATAGGTGTACATATTGTGGATGGTATAAACATGAAAACATGGAAAAGGAGTGTCCAGCATTCTCGGCAGAGTGTTTTAGGTGTGGACATACAGGACATTTTGGAAAGATGTGTCGCAGCAACAGAGGAAGAGGCAGATTTGTGGAGGAAAATGCTGGTCCCAGTAATTTGGTAGCAATAACAGATCGGGCAGAAGATAGAGTCCAGATACTTACTGTCACACCAAGAGATGATGTGGTAGGATCTTGGGTTCCTATGGATATTGATGGTATAACCTTACAAGTGATGGTGGATACAGGTTCCCCATATACTATGGTTGATGTACAGACGTATGTCAATGTTTTAATGAAGAAGATGGAAGATTTACAGATGACGAAAACCAGAGCAACAGGTTATGGAAAGACACCTATCAATATTATAGGTTGTGTTTGGGTGAAATTGAAATTTGAAGGACGCAAGACATACTGTAGATTGTATGTGGCGGAGGATGGTTTTTCAATAGTAGGATGGTGGGAGCAAGCTGCATTGAATATCAAAATTCATCCAGGAGAGAGTGTACCCATTCTTTGCATTTCTGAAAATGTGTGTGACAATGCAGAGAGTTTAGCAAGAACTTTTCCAAATGTCTTCAATGACAAGATTGGTTTGCTTAAAGGATTTGAGCATCGCATCATACTCAAGAGAGGTGTGACACCTGTTGTACATAAAGTGAGAAGTATACCCATTGGCACCAGGGATGCATTAAAGGCTGATTTAGAGAAACTATGCAAGCAAGATGTAATTGAACCAATTGAAAGTTCGGAGTGGTTATCGCCTATTGTATTGGTTAAAAAAATAGATGGATCTATCAGGATGTGTGTCAATTTAAGAGATTTAAATGCCAACATATTGATAGATCGACATCCTTTACCGAATATTGGAGAGATGTTGTCCACCATGAGTCCGGCGAAATATTTCACGATTTTGGATTTGTCGTCGGCCTACCATCAGGTGGTACTCGAGGAAGGATCGAGACATTTGACATCTTTTGTGACGCCGTTGGGAGCTTTTAGGTACAAGAGAATGCTGTTTGGGTTAGCTTCGGCTGCTGCAGTGTTCCAGAGGTTAATGCATCATCTTTTCGAAGGTCTACAAGGAGTGTATTACTTCCAAGACGATATTTTGGTGTCAGGAATATCTCAAGAGGAGCATGATGCAAAATTGTTAGCTGTTTTGCAAGTGTTACAGCAGAAAGGAATGACACTCAAAATTGAAAAGTGTAAAGTAAAAAAAAAAAATGAAGTGACATACTTGGGTCATCGAATAAATGCTAAGGGCATCATGCCTAAAGAATCTTTGGTAGACACCATTCTCAAAATTCCAGAACCAAATAACAAAGACCAGTTGAGGAGTTTCTTGGGTCTCACAGAATATTATTCCAAATTTATTGATCACTACTCTGATAACACTGAAAGCATGAGGAAGTTAATGTGCAAAGGAATGAAATATGTTTGGTCGGAAGAATGCAAAAAGGAAGTTGAACAGATAAAGACTATGATTAATAGAGCACCGGCTTTGAAAATGTTTGACTCGAGTGCCAGAACAAGGATAGCAGTTGATGCAAGCAATGTAGGTTTAGGTGGTATTTTAGAACAAGTTCAAAATGGAGAAGTTGTTCCCATAGCGTTTGCATCAAGGACATTAAGAGGTGCTGAGCGAAGTTATTCGACAATAGAAAAAGAAGCCCTTGGAGTGAAATGGATATTAGAACATTTCAAGAGTCTCATTTGGGGAATTCCTGTAGATGTCAGAACAGACCATAAGCCTCTTGTTCATGTATTGAACTCGAAAAATTCCCACATGATGTCTCCACGCATAAGAAGATGGACTTTGATCATTATGCAATTTAATGTGACCATAAAGTACACTCCGGGAAGAAACAATGTTGTTGCGGATTGTTTCTCTAGATTGCCATGTGAAGAAGATGTAAATGACAGTGAGGATGAACAAGTGTTCAGAGAGGAACAGAGCATGGATTGTATAATAGCTCAAGTGCATCCTAGTTTCTCAAAAAAAGATTGGATAGAAGCAACGGACAGTGACATCGAACAAGAGATGTTGAGGAAGGCTATTGAAGCTGGTTGGAGAGATACTGATGACAAGTTGAGGCACTGGGAAAGATTTAAGGATGAATTGTCCAGTGATGAAGTATGTGTTTATAGAGGAGATCGTATAATACCACCGACAGCTTTAAGAAAGAGGATCATGGATATTGCGCATGAGGGCCATGTGGGTAGAATGTTGACGAAAAGAAGAGTAAGAGAGACTTACTGGTGGCCCAACATGTGGAGTGATATGGAAACCCTGGTTAAAAATTGTACTGCTTGTGCTGTAAGTGATAAAAGCAAATCCATACGAGTGACTCCATTACAACCTGTGGACATTCCTGTTACCGTTTGGACTAAATTGGTATTGATATAGCTGGTCCATATGAATCTTTGGAGTCTCAGAAGATCTATCTTATGGTGTTGGTTGATTATACATCCAAATGGGTGGAATGTGGCATAGCAGAGGAGTCAGTGTCAGCTGTTAAAGTCGTGAAGTTCTTGGATGAAATTTTTAGTAGAGAAGGAGACCCGCAAGAAATTGTGTCAGATAATGGAGCCCAGTTCATGTCGTCAGAGGTTCAAGAATTTTTAAAGGACAGATCTATTAAACACAATACTACTGCATTATACCACCCAATGGGTAATGGGCTGGTAGAAAGAATGAATCGTTTCATTAAAGGAATTATACAGTTAGCTTGTGTAAATGGTTTACCATGGAAGGAGACACTTAAGGAAGCTCTCACTACATATAAAGTCACGCCACATTCAATAACCGAGGAGGTGCCTTTTACCTTGATGAGAGGGAGACTTTTCACCAATAGGTTGAGGCCTGCTTGGATGATGAGCAATGAGAGTAAAAAAATTAACATGGATGACATTGTTGACAAAGTGAAAAGGAAACAAGAGAAGTATAAAAGTTATTATGACAAGCAGAGAAACGTTCAAGAGAGTAAAATTAGTTGATCTGGTTAGAGTGAGGGAACCAAAACGTGTGATGAAAGGAGAGTCTAAGTTTCGTGCTCCTCAGAGAGTTATGGAGTGCTCAAGAAAGTCTGTGATACTAGAAGATGGCAAGAAATGGTCATGTGATGATATTGTTTTGGCAAAGGAGAAGGAAGTGATGAGATATGGAGAAGATGGTTTAGTTGAAGTTGAGAATTTCAAGAATGGTTTTGATGAATCCAGAGGATGGGTCAAAGGAAGGTCGCAAAGGAAGAAGGTACAGGAAAGTTCAATTGAAGGAAGAAATGACAGTGTTCAGTCAGGATCAAAATGTAGAAAAAGAGTATGTAATCACAAACAAGACTATGGCCCTCATTACGACCCTGGCGGAATTCCAAAAACGAAGGCGGAAATGAAATACCACCATCGAATACCGCTCGTTGCGATCATGACCCGTCACCGTAAAGTACGATGCCATTAGCGACACCGTAGTGAACGCCAACGCTAACTGCACCAAGCACGCGCACGCGCGCCTTGCAAAACCGTAATTTCCGCCATGGCGCAACGGTACGCGAATTCTGACCATAGCGGACATGTACTCAACGCCATCAAGCATGGCGGAAAGTACCTTTCCGCCATGGTGAGAATTACGGCATCGCGAACCAACCGTACATGGCCCAACTGAGTGCCTGTACGCCACTCCCTGCCCACATTGCACAACTCCTCGTAGGCAAACGCGGCCAGTACAGTACCACACAACTCCACTCAGAAGCCGGAACCCAATGCAGATCATCTCACAATAGATCGCGCCACAAATCGGAATATGCAACATCACTAGTAAAGAATAAGGCCACACGGTCAATATCTGAACATAATTTTAATGCACATCCAAATCACCAAGCCCATACAGCTATTCGCAAACTAACTCCCAAATGATTTCCATCACTGTGGGCTGCATCCGCAATGAATGACCAGCTTCTACTTGTGTGACGCCCTGTTCCTTCATGGTACACAGGGCCTACATTTACGACCAAAAAGGCAACACGGAAGCGCCTAGAACCGCAGGGCAGTCCCATGAAGTAGGCACTAGTCCAGCTGAAAGGTACATATGTTGCTCCTAGCCACTAGTACTGCGTAAGGGCATGTGGCCCATTGGCGATCGTCCCATAAGATCGTAATGGTGCTCCACTGATTAACTCGAAGCTGCAGGTGTCGAGTGAAAAAGCCATCTGCAGGAGTGGCGTACAGATGGCAGCGGCAAAAGGGGAGGAGATACCTGTCACCCAAAAGAAAAAAATAATAGCATGGGCATCCGAACTTCATATGAATTACTCAGTTCATTCAACACACTAAATATACAACCATATGCATGCTAGCACACTCAAAAGGATTAATGTCACCAAAAAATCACTTGCGAATCATAACGACATAAATCGAGCTCAATACACTATTACTAACGAGTGTATGTGTGCATGCGTCTGTCAAAACAGAATCCATTAGATGTGATTAGTAACGTGCACAGACACAAGTGTTTGAAGGCGCGTCGAGACGGGGAGGGTTCAACAAGGGCAGACAGATGATGGACCCACTATGGCAGCTTTGCATCACATAGCG
This sequence comes from Ambystoma mexicanum, assembly GCF_040938575.1. NCBI lineage: Eukaryota > Metazoa > Chordata > Amphibia > Caudata > Ambystomatidae > Ambystoma > Ambystoma mexicanum. Next base: position 537,681,167 of record NC_090929.1, read on the forward strand.
CAGGGGAAGGGGATAGATATCAAAAAGCCATGCACATGACAAACTCTCAATTAAATCATCTGTCCATGCATCCATTCATCATTCCCTCATCCCGGAATAGAAACGCCTGAATATTTACTCACATTACATTTGAAATTTCCATTGAGTCTGTGCGGAATGCAGTCTGCAAAATCCACTGTGCTCCTGCCCGGTTCACTAGTGTAGTGAAGTAACATGTATTTGGGGACGTCCTGCCTCATCGTCCACTACGCTATTGCGCATCCCATTCAATTCACATCAATCATTGCATTCTCGTCATGGGCCCTGTCCCAAGGACATTCAACAATAGAACGTTACATTTCCAGTCAGACCTGTGGGCGTCTCCTCGCCGCTAGTTGAAAAGCAAAAGCGCTGTCCTTCGAATTCCTCATTTGCAACATCACGTCGAAAAGGCATCTGTGAACGCTTGGATTCACAAATAAATCTATGTAGTGCGGCTGTGTGTGAAAATGGCTTCAATCACTAATGGGACTCCCCGCCCGTCGGTTATCGTCGGTACAATGCTGCATGAGGGTCCACCGTTGATCGAGTACTACATTCCACTGACCCTTCACAAGTTTGTCCGCGACTGCAAAAATAGTATGTGAAACAATGGGACCATAGCAGAATCAACATATTAACCAATATTTCACTGCCATCGGGATCACATACATGATTGTAATTGCAAGATGCCATGCGTCAAATAGCAGCGTTGTGTGCGGGACGTGCTCGCCCAAAAGTAATTGCAGCTGGCACAGGTGAAATGAATCACAACAGGTGGAGGCTATACAGCCTGAAAACACATAAATTGCATACCCAAACCCCTCCCACAACCACACCCACTCCCAAATGCTACCGACAGGACTAGCGATGTTGGGCCTGGGGGACCTGATAGCACTGCAAGTACTCCAACTTCAAGAAGAAGACGAACATCAACGACTGCAACAACCGGCCGCACAGAGGAGACGCAGGAGGAGGAGGAAGAGGAGGGCAAGGCAGGGGCAGCAAGGCCCACCAGCACAGCCACTACCACCACGCAGGCAGCCCGCAATCCCACGCCTCCGTGCCAATCCGTTCAACCTCACTGCTGAGCAGATCCACACCCTCTACCGTTTGGACCGGGACACCATAACCGCCATTGTCGACATGACACACGCTGACCTTGTCAGCATGATAGATAGCCCAACCGCCATCCCACCCCTACTGAAGGTGGTGTCTGTACTCCACTTCCTGGCCACAGGCACCTACCAGCACACAGTCGGACAGTTGCATGGCATTTCACAGCCACTATTGTCACAGACACTATTCCAAGTGCTTGATGCCCTCCTGAAGCACGCAGACGACTACATCTGTTTACCACGCTCGGAGCAGGAGCTCACAAACGCAAAAGTGGGATTCCATGCACTTGGCGGCATACCGGGTTGCATTGGTGCCATCGACTGCACCCATGTGGAATTGGTTGTCCCACATGCCATGGAGGTCCAGTACCGCAACCGGAAACAATATCATTCTATCAATGTACAAATGGTGTGTGACTCCAACAGGATCTTTACACATTGTTGTGCCCGATTTCCAGGATCAACCCATGACTCTATGGTCTTGAGGAACTCTACAGTACCACGCTACATGGAGCGACACGCAGGGCACCGATCCTGGCTACTCGGTGAGTCTCATTTAATGCATGTGAATGTGGGGTAGGTGATGCGTCAATGACGTGGCAGGAAGGGGGGGGATGCGTACGTAGCAATGTTATTCCACAAACATCCTTCTTTGTCCACATACAGGTGATGCCGGGTATCCACTGAAGAGATGGCTCCTTACACCAATCCGGAACCCACAGAACCAGCATGAGGAGGACTACAACCATGCCCACTCACGTACCCGTGTAGTCATAGAACAGGCATTCGGCCTACTGAAGGCTCATTTCCGCTGCCTCAGCAGGTCTGGCGGGGCACTCCTGTACCGCCATGAGAAGGTTGCAAAGATGGTCATGGCATGTGTAATGCTACACAACATGTGCGTACGTAGAAATGTGGCCATGCCCCCTGACGCAGAACTGCAAGCACCTGAAGATGGTCATGATGAGGGTGGGGATGTGGCAGCACCTCAAGGAGTCCACGAGGCACAGGAGGCCCGTGAGATTCGTCAGAATATCATAGATGCATGCTTCTAGTACTCACGCCTGGTGGCTGTTACATGGACACAGGACTTGTGGCACTGTGTGTGTCGGGAACATGCACAATGTGGCCTGTACCCCAAGAAAGGCCTCGTACACAAAGATCAATGTCCACACATCTCATTGGATTAATGTGTATATATGTATTGCAAATGTGAAATGGTATTACACACCCAAACGACCCGCCACCCGGAAGAACCCTACACACCCCCTCCCACCCTCCTACCTCCCCCCAGAACACCAGTGTCCAGAGATGCTCATTGTCATTGGTCAGACGCTATTGCAAGCCCCCTCTCCGGGTATCAGGGGCACCCCTGCCTGTGGAGCGCAGGTTCCTCCCAGATCTGCGTTGGGGGCTGCCCTGGACGGAACTTGCAACGGATGATGTCTCTGCCTGCTCACGTCCATGCATGTTCCTAAGGGTTTGTGAGAGCTCAGTGAGCACACGGCGCACAGCGGCAAGTTCAACACATACATCTTTGGACGTCGCATGCAGTTCCCCCCTCAGGCTCTCGGTGCTTCTCTCCATTTGTCCCCTCAGGCTCTCGGTGCTTCTCTCCATTTGTCCCCTCAGGCTCTCAGTGCTTCCCTCAATTTGTGCCTTTAGTGTCTCTGTACTTCGCTCCATTTCTGCCCTAAGTGTCTCAGTAGATGTTTCAATGGCTGCCTTAGAACCCCCACATTCATCAGCATGCTCCTTGAGGAGCGTGGCCAGTTGCTGCTGTTGCACTATCATCTGCTCGAGGGACTGTTGCCTCTGCTGGGCCATGCCCATTTCCGGTGGTGTCACAGAGGGGCTGATCACCTCATGTTGCCTTGCCACAGGCCTTGTGGGGGTTGGCCAGTCGTCGTCTTGTGGGTGCCCCTGCGTGGTGTCCTCATGGTGTACGGGATGAAACATACAGGGGGATTGGGACAGGTCATGGATGGATCCTACATCTACAGCACCGTTTTCTGTGTCGGAGCATGCTGGCATGAAAGCAGTGTCACCTATGGTGCTGCTGCCACCAGAAGCAGTGCCTTCTGTGCCATCCATTGGGGGGACCTGTGGTGCTGCTGTTGTGGACATGCTGGCTGCTGGGGTGCCTGTTGATGTCCCCTCCAGTGTGCTGCCACTCGATTCGTGCTGCTGACGTGTCTTGATCCGTGCAGCTGAGGTGGAGGGTCTTTGGCCGTTGGTCTTGGCCCTCTTTGCAGGTGTGCTGGTAGGGGTCTCCTGAAGCTCGTCGTTTGATTCGGACCCTGTGGTGGAGTAAAGGAGGGCAAGCGTTATTTATGGGTCTGTTGTAATTGGAATGGCAATGTATCACATGCATTGGGGTGGTACCTGAGGGTGATTTGGGTCAGGGCCTTGGGGGAGGTCTCATTTTCGTGTGGATTGAGGGTGCAGTTATTTTGCAGCCTGCAGTTAGGGTGTGCATGCTGCACATGCAGAGGGTGTTTTTAGGATTTTTACTTATTTATGTATTTAATCTGACTTTTACAGGGCGCTATCATGGCAATGTATGTGGACGTTCTCCTGGACATGTGTTTCTATTGCACTATGGGGACACATGGTGCTTCACATGATTGGACTTTGTGGATTTAGCGTTGTTTAAATTGGCCCACCTACCTGATTCTTCGGATGTCTGCACTCCTTTCTCCATCCCTCCGACTCCCTCTATGCTCTCCATTCCAATGGTGGAGGCACAGATTTCTTCCCAGGGGGTCAACTTGATGGGTGAATCAGATCCTCCCCCGGTAGCTGTGGCAATGTTGCGGTTGGCTGAAAGTATGCTCCGGACGCGTATCCGCAAGTCGTCCCATCGCTTCCTGCATTGCTGTGGTTTGCGGGGTGCGGTCCCCACCGCACTTACCCGCTGTGCCACCAGGGCCCATATGTCCTTCTTGTTCGCAAGTGCCGTCCTGGTCATTTGCGTCGAGAAGACGACGGCAGCGTTCTCCTGGAGGGTCTCTGTGAGCACGGTGAGTTCCTCATGGGAGAAGTGGACCTGCCGCTTGCGATCGCACGCTTTTTTAGCAACTTTTCCCATTTTTCTTTTTTATTATGTTGTGGCTAACGGCTTGGGATGTGTCTCAGGGTCGGTTTTTTATGGTTGTGTTGGGATTCTGATTTTATAGGTGTACGGCGTCCTGTTTCCCGTTCCGGCCCCATGTTTTTACTTCCGTTTCCGTATATTTACGGTGACCGTAATTTGCGCTGACCGCTCATTACGGTGACCGCTAAGATGGGTGGCGGAATTGCACCTAGGGCGCCGTACGACGGCGGAATGGGCCGTTTTGGGGTCATTTCCGCCATCGCGGACTTTGCACTTCCACCATGGCGTGGTGCTCGTGCCCGATGGGTCGGAATTGGCCGCACTTTGCTCCATCGTGCAATGGCGGAAACGCTATTTACGCTATTGGCGGTCATGTCAGTTACTTTCCGCCAGGGTCGTAATGAGGGCCTATGTATATTATTGAAGAGTTCAACATGGTGACATGTTCCAAGATTGGCCGTATATTCAAGGAAAAAAAAACATGGAAGAAATTGTATCCTTTATTGGTTATTAAGTTACAGCGTGATGTTCATTATATATATTATTAAGTGTTTTTAGTTAAAGTTAATAGAAAATGTTTGTTTTGTATACAAAATGTATTGTATTGTTTAGGTGGGGAGATGTGAGAATGTTGTGTTGTTACTATGGTTACATCTTCGTGTATGAGTCCAGAATGTTGATGGAATCATACACGAAGATGTGGCTTGGCTGAGAAGGCCCGCTCGGGGGCTCCTCCGAATAAACCTACAAATAAGTTTATGATACATGATATACGTGTCATTTCATTAAGCAAAAGTGAGGTGGGGAAGTGGGGTACTGCGATGAGGAAGAGCGAGTTGGAATTAGCTGGTGACTCTGACCAGTAGGAGTGTGCTGGAGTTAGTGGGGTACTGTGACAAGGAAGAGTGATGTGGAGTTAGTGGGGTTCTATGACAAGGAAGAGTGATCTGGGGTAGTGAGATACTGCAATGAGGAAGAGGGATGTGGGTTAGTGGAGTATTCTCATAAGGAAGAGTGAGGTGGGGTAGTGGTGAACTGTGATGAGGAAGAGTTAGGAGGAGTTAATAGGCGACTGTGACAAGGAAGAGTGAGGTGGAACTAGCGTGAGACTGCGACGAGGAACAGTGAGGTGGAGTTAGTGGGGTACTGCGATGAGGAAGAGTGAGGTAGAGTTAGTGGGGTACAGCGACAAGGACGAGTGAGGTGAACTAGCATGGGACTGTGACGAGGAAGAGTGAGGTGGATTTAGTGGGGTACTATGGCGAGGAAGAGTGGGGTGGAGTTAGTGGGCACTGCGATGAGGAAGAGTGAGGTGGAGTTAGTGGGGTACTGCGACAAGGACGAGTGAGGTGGAACTAGCAAGGGACTGTGACGTAGAAGAGTGAGGTGGAGATAGTGGGGTACTATGACGAGGAACAGTGGGGTGAAGTTAGTGGGGTACTTAAACTAGGAAGCGTGAAGGGGGTTAGTGGAGTACTGTGACAAGGAAGGAGGAGGTGTGGTAATGAGGTACTGCAATGAGGAAGAGTGAGGTGCGGTAGTGGGGGACTGTGACGAACAGTTAGATGGAGTTAGTGGGAGACTGTGACAAGGAAGAGTGAGGTGGAGTTAGTGGGGGGATAACAAAAGACTCTTCAGAATGTATGATGAATCACCAAATATCGTAAACATTCTCATTTTGGTTTCTTTAAACTGCTATGCGGCCATGAACCCGCACTGGGGAAAAATCCCTTTGGGTGGAAACATGCTGGAAAAACTGAATTACAACAGTGAGGCTATGAAAAGAAAATGCCAGTTCAATGGCTATATGATATGATATGGCATTTATAACGTGCCTATACACAAGTGTCTCAAGGTGCGACAAGGCAAGGGAGGAGGACAGAGACAAACGATCTTACTAGGCCAAGTGACATTGAGATCGCACAAGTGCAGGGGAGAGGGGAAGGGAAAAGTGCAAGGGGAGGGGGAGGAAGAGCAAGTACCGTACACAGGATCAACTAACAACAAGTAATGCAGCCAGCAGCATGCAGTGCAAGTGCAGACACCAGGTGTCTAGTAAGTGCAGGTAAGGGGACTGTAGGGTTGCAGATATGGCACCAAGTGCCGGGGTTGCCAGGATGCAGTGCAGGGCCCTTGAGCACAGTGATAACATCACAGATGAAAGCACATCAGCCATCATGTGACACTACCCGTCAGAGTGAAAAATTCTCTTGGTCTAATTCAAGACGTAAGACAAAATTAATGTATAGGTGTATGTGGAGTTCATGCTAACAATAATGTAATATATCTTTGGACCCATTACGGAGGTAAAGGGCCCACTGTGGCTACTTTGGGTGGCACGACAGGCCGTGGGCAAGCAGCAACAGGACAAGCCTGCCATTCAATGTGCTCTAGTTTCCAGCGATATGATCAATAATGCCATAGGTGATGTCGTCACCTGTGATTAGCCTATGATGCCGCTGACGTGTGAGTGAGAGCGGCGGACTGTGAGTGTGTGTACAAGTGTGAGAGGAGATGAGGGTGTCTGGGGGAGAGTGTGTGTATGTGTGCGAGTGACTGTCTGTACATATGCAGTTGTTTGCGCATGTGATGAGTGAATATGTGCCGGGAGAAGCAGGCATGGGTTGGGGTAACACGAGCATGAATTGGCACATTATAGGCAAAGCCAATATGAGGGTATTCCTTCTTGATATTTTGCCACAGTCAGAATGCACATATTTTCTGACAGTGGCAAAGCGAACATGATAGTGATTTTATGCAGCAATAATGGCAGGATGGAAATATTGGCGCAGCCAGCACAGACATTTTTTTCAAACAGTGGCATTATTAAAATTATGTTTAAAGTCAACTTGAGAGTTTTTATTCGAGGCCATACTTGCATAGATTGACACAGGAAGCATGGACTTGTCTTCTAACACTGGCAATAGTGATTTACTAAATAATGATGTTTATTGCGCATTAACAATGCGGTGAATCACCACTTTAGTGGTCTTAAATCACTTATTCCTGTCCAAGCTTTAGATTGTATTGGTTCCCAGCCCCATGTTCAACCAGAATTGTGTATGCTGGAGGATAATGAAAAAGAGGGGAGTCAAGATGGGAGAGAGAAAAGATAGGAAGAGCTGGAAGGATAAGAGGAAAGGAAGGAAGCTTAAGATGTGGGGAAAAGTGATTGAAAAATGAATAATGACTTGTAGATGTATTCTCTGGATGTGTGAGCGGCTCGAGAAGTGCTCAGCCTAATCTTAGTAAAAATGAAGGGCATGATTGTCTGGGCCACCACTTGGATAGACAAAGAGCCACCTGAGCAAAGTATTGCGCGTATGGAAATTAGCCCAAATGCAAGAATTTTGCTTCAGAAAAATGTCTTTGTCCTAGAGGGCAGTACTATTTTATACATGCTTCTTCAACCTAAGACAGCCAGTTCTTAAGGCTGTAGACAACTACTTGCCAGTTTCAGACTTAATAATGATCTTGTATAGTCTAATAACCTTGCCAATATATTATTGGGTACTTCCCTAATTTTTGTTTACGGGGGATCAGTCCAAAAATAGGAAGAATACAAAATATGTATAATGAAACTAAGGACTGATTACCCCTCTCTTTATACGTTTGATTGGGTTTGTGCACCACTCAATAACCTTTAGACTTTTTGGTCATTCAAATTATATCTACAACCAGCATTCTTTACCAAAATAGTTTATTCTTTATTTTGTAAACACAAATAAAAACAGATTGCACTTGTAATAAAAAGATATTTCAAAAGTGGGGTTAGTATGTGATGTGGTTTCTTAAGACGTGTCCAGCACAATGACAACACAAGAACAGTTGTATTTCTCATAACATACTTATTCTTAATGCTTTATTTTAGATATCACAAACCCCATATATACGTCACACAAACAATTTAGTCACAGACAATCAAGTATGGTCTACATAAATAACTGAGGCTTATCTAATTCAGTGCCTCATAGATAGTCTACATATGTTTCGGCCTTTCTTTTTATTAGGCGAAAGGAGGTCTGTGATGTCTTCCTCAAAAGAGGAAATGGGGTCAGGTGAACGGTAGATGAGATGCATAAGAATGGTTTGGGTAGGAATAAGTGGGATTTTGACTGATAAGACTTCAGCAGATGGAAGGCTGGTAAGGGAGGTGACTCTAAGGCCGAACTGGGTTTTGCTATAAAGGCAACTCCCCCTTCTTTGCCTGAATTTCTATCTGCCCTGATAATAGTGTAACCCTCTGGGAGGGCTAGGGTAATTGTAGGGCCCGCCGCCTGGTGAAGCCATGTTTCTGTAATGGGTACGAAGTCTAGGCGTTTTTTTTAAATAAAAAAAAAATAACGTTATTAATTTTTCAACAAACAAAACATAACCATCACACCTGACATTTTCGGTTACAAGCTTCTTTAGCATACATTGCATATTATTTATTACTGTCTTGCCCCCTCCCCCATTTTAACACGAACTTCCTCCTCAGTTCATCGGATTACCCTTCTTTTGGGGTTAATCCCCTTCACCGTTCGCGGACATGTCATATTCACTAGAATTGGCGTGGGAGGATCTCGACAATGTGGCTACCATTTGTCTCCATGCTGTCAGGGGTCCCACTTCATTATCCTCCCCTCTGCAGGCTGCCTCATACCATGCTGCTGTCCCAGCTTCTGCCCATTTCAGGAGGTCGTTCCACCATACCTCTAGTCTGGGTCTATGGGCCGCTTTCCAGTTTATGGCTATTCTCCTCTTGGCCAGGATGTAGGCCAGGTCCTTGAGTTTGCAAACGTGTTTTAGGTTGCGTGGTATGGTAAATCCCCCCATCATGCATGCTCATATAGATTCCACATCTAGCTTGATTCCCTTTTCAGATAGTCGTAGCTTTACTTCCTGCCAGAATTTTCTCACCTCTGGGCTCGCCCAGAACATATGGATCATCCCGGCATCCACCTCCCCGCACTTGGGGCATTTTTGTTCTTCTTTACTTCCAAATCTGGCGACCTTTTTGGGGGTCATGTATGCCCTATGGGTGACATACAACTGTATCTGCTGCAGCCTAGCATTCCTAGACACCTTTTTGTGGTATCTCTGAGCTCTTTCCCACTGCCCGTCTTGCATAGGTTCACCCGCTCCCTCCTCCCAGTCTCGTCTCAATTGGAGCAACTCCTTACCCACTCTGGACATCACCAGTTCATAGATCCAGGATGTTTTTATGCCCTCCCTCTGAGATATCATACATCGTTTCTATAGCACTGTCAGGTTGTTCTGCTAGTGTTATTTCTGACCATGTTCTTTCACCCGTTTAATTATTCTAGTATTTATGATATATTGCCCCATGTGTACCCCAGTCTCGTCCACTATCGTTTGGAAGTCCAATGCCTTACCTTCTTGCCATATATCTCCCAGGGTTGCTAGGCCTACCGGCTCCCAGTGTTTGCGGATCCCTTTCCGCAGTTGCTCATCCACCCCGCGTAGCGCCACAAGTGGGCCTGCGGGGAGCATGGGGTCGGATTTCCCATAGTTCGACACGCTTTGTGCCATGTCTTCCAGCCCAGTTCCAGTAATCTCGATCGCCTATGCAACTCTGGTTTGGGTAGCCATATCAATTCTTTTAGGAAATAGGGGTCTCATTCACCCTTCAGCAATCTAGATTCTGCTGTCTCGTCTTCCGACAGCCACATAGCGACATATTGTAACTGCCCTGCCAAGTGGTATATCTCAAAGTTCGGCAGGTTTATGCCCCCTCTGTCATACCTATTCTGTAGTTTCCATAGGGCCCCTATTTCTGGAGTTGTGCCACAGAACGCCTCTGAATAAACTCTCGAGTTTAATAAAAAACTGTTTGGGCAACATGTGTGGGATGTTTGCAAAGAAATGTAGTAGCCTGGGTAGGACCACCATCTTGAGCAAGGCTGCCCTTCCCACCATGGCAAGGGGGAGCTTTGCCCAGAACCCCATGCTGTTCTTGATACCTTCCACTGCTCTCTCCGTATTATATTTATGCTTGTCATCAATCGTGTGATATATGTTAATCCCCAGGTATCTGAATGTTGTGGTCTACCAGGCTATCTGCAAAGTAGGTAAGTTCTCCTGTGGGACTCCCCTGTACCTCCCCAAGGTGAACATGCACGATTTTATAGGGTTCACCGCTATGCCCGACAGAGTCTTGTAGCGCTCCATCACCTCCAAGATGTATTGAAAGTTCTCCTCTGGGTACCGCAGTTATAGCAGCATATCATCCGCATACAATGATATCAAGTGCGGTCCCCCCTTAGTGTAGACCCCTACTTCTTCGAACTGCTGTCTCAAACAGATTGCTAATGGTTCCAGCGCGAGGATGTGCAGCATCGGGGACCATAGACAACCCTGTCTCGTGCCTCTTCTAAGATGCCATTTGTCTGAAATGATCGCTCCCGTTTTGACCCTGGCTGTCGGGGAGCTATACACCATTTTTACCCACTGCAGGTACCCTGGTCCCATCCCGTATTCTTTCATGGCTGCCATCATCCAAGGCCACCTTACGGAGTCAAAGACCTTTACTGCATCTAGCGAGACTATTGTTATTTCACTTGGGTCGCCCTCAGCCTGTTCTATAATATGGTGGAGCCTCCTGTGGTTATCGTATATGCTTCTGCCTGGGACATATCCGGTTTGATCGGGGTGTATGAGTTTGTTTATTACCCTCTTCAGTCTATTCGCCAGTACGGCCGTGAGAATTTTACTATCCTGGTTTAGCATGGATAGGGGTCTGTATGACCTACAGTCTGTGCTTGGCTTGTCAGGTTTGAGAAGTGGAACAATCATCGCCTCCCTCAGGGATTCCGGCAGTCTCCCTTTCTCGAAGGCCTCGTTTAGCATTGCCAGTAGCGGAGGGAGCACTTCTTGTCTATACATTTTATAGAATTCACTACAGAGCCCGTCTGTCCCAGGGGCTTTACTCGTGGGCAGATGTAGTACCACTGTCTCTAATTCCTCTATTGTGATCGGAGCATCCAGGTTCTCTCTGTCTTCCTCATTCAGTTTAGGTAATTCTATGTCTTCTAGCGTCTCCTGAATCTCCTGCTTTATGGTCTCCTCTGCATCTTCATAGAGGCGCTTATAGAATCTAAGGAATCCCACGGTCACACTCTCCTGGGTGTTCCAGATGTGGCCCGCTTCTCCCTTTATCTCCCTAATCGCTGATCTTGGCGTCTCATTCTTGTATAGCCATGCGAGCAGCCTCCCCGGTTTATCTCCCCATGCGTGTTGACTTTCAATGTATTTTTTGTAATTCTCGTTGCACAGCCTCTGCCAGAGCCCACTAAAAGCCTGTTGTAATTGGCTCACCTGTTCGGCGTCTTCCTGTGAGGTGCCCCCTCTTTTCATAAGTACTTCTAGTTTCTTTTCTGTCTCCTGTAACTCACTCACGATACCCCCTTGGAGCCCTCTAGATTTAGATATGGCCGCTCCCCTCACTACCACCTTGAAGGCCTCCCACAGGGTTCCCTCTGACTCCATGCTTCCTGTGTTATTTTCAAAATACCCAATTATCTCCTCTCTTAAATCCTCTCGGAATGAAGTATCCTTCAGTGCCTCAGCTCTAAGCCTCCCTGTTGGGATCCTGGCTCTAGGGGGCTGATGTCGCCACTTCAGGGCCAGAGGGGAGTGGTCTTTTAATATTTTCGCCTTATATTCTGAGCCCGTCATTTCCCCAACAAGATCCGAAGTGGCGAACATGCAATCCAGTCTCGTGTACAGGTTGTGTGGGGCGGCATAGTGTGAGTAATGCCTATCATTCGGGTGTTGCTGCCTCCATATATCTTCCAGCCCGAAGTCTCTCAGCAGAGCTTGTAGCATTTCCGCTGCGGTGGTGGGCTTATCCAATTTGGTATCTGACCTGTCCATTTTGGTGTTCAGCGTGCAATTGAAATCCCCACCCCATATAACCGCGCCTCCTATGTGGGGGCTGATTTTGCTATATAGTTAAAATAGGCCACTGTGTCTTGGGGCATAAGTATCTATAATGCACAGTTCTCTGTTCTCTAACAGCCCCCGAATCACTACCATCCTCCCGTCTGGCTCCTCCGTGGCCTGTAGCAACTGGAAGGGCACATGTGGCGCAACCCAAATGATTACCCCTCTGGCATATGCCGAGTATGTTTCTCCTATTGTGGTCCTTCTCCACTTTTTCTTTACCACCTCTTGTTTCTCTTTGGTGAGGTGGGTTTCTTGCAATAAGGCTATATCCACTTTTTGCCTTCTCAGGTACATCATCACCTTATTTCTCTTCAGGTAGCTGTTGAGACCTCTGACATTCCAGGTTACTATTCTAAGGTCTCCTATTGTCATCCATATCCTGTCCCTTCTCCATCCCTCCTTGTCCTTTCCTCCATAGCTTGGCATGGATGTGAGCTCGTTCCCCGTCTAATTTCAACAGCAACCCCCAACTACCCTCCACCCTCCAATCTCCCCAACTAAATACACTGCACACCTCCCACCTACCCCCCACCACCCATCCCGTTCCCAACTGTTGCTCAGCTCCATCCCTGGATCTCAGGCTATCCCGCATTTGGTTCTTTCTCTGTGATGCCGATATTAGGAACCCAGCAGGAGGTCCCCGATCGATCGGCAACCTAACTAAGCTATATGTGGGGGTGTGAGAGCGAGTCCATCAAGGTTCCTGCAATTTTGTACTGGTCTTATATCTTTATTTAACCCACCTCTAGTCTATCCCAGCTAGCTTCGACCTGGCTTATATTGAAGTCCTGGTGTCTGGTTTTACAGCACCTCGGTTACTGCAGTCGCTGTCTTACTTATCTGATCCATCTTCTCTCTGGTTGTCTGTTTCCGACGGGCAGTTCTGGGCATCCAACCACTCCGTCGCGTCCTCAGGGGTGTCAAAGAACAGAGCTCTATTTTTGTGGTACACCTTCAGTTTCGCCGGATACATCAACATATATTTGTAGCCCGCCTCTCGCAGTCTTTTCTTCACTGACCCATAGTTCATTTGTCGTCTCTGCACCAGGAGTGTGTAGTCCGGGTACGCTGTAATATTTGTAGAAGCCCTTTGTATCGTGCCACCATTCCGGAAGTGTTCTAGGATCTTCTTCCTATCTCGATAGTTCAGGATTTTGGCAATTGTTGGTCTTGGGGGCAGGGAGAGGGGGAGGGAGGGGCTCCTGGCAGTGGCTTCTTTGTTAAGCCTCTGTGCGCTCTTTCCACTGCAAATCCTTAGGTAAGCGCCCATCCCCCTATTTCTTGCAGCAACATCGACTCCACATAGTCTGTTGGATTTGGTCTCTCTGAGCCTTTTGGCAGTCCCACGATACGTATGTTATTTCTCCGAGCACGTCCTTCCGCATCCTCTGCTCTATTTTCCAGGTTGCTCATATGTTGTTTCAGGATGTGGATTTCCGATGTATGGGACGCACATGCAGCTGTGTTTGGAGTCACTTCTTTTTCCAGTTCGCCTGTGCGTTCTGCTAGCGCTCTGACATCTTGTCTGAGATTAACTTCCCCCTGGACTGCGCCAACTCTGAGTTCCAGTGCTGCCTTAAGTTCAACCATGGCTGACTCCAGTTTAGTTTCCCACGTTAGTTACAGGTCTGCAATCGCTTCAAGGATCTGCTGATCTTTGCGCGCCGGGGTGGTGTCCGTGGGGGGGGGGTTCTCCTTACTCCTTACCCCTTCTGTCAGCTGCGGTGTTCTTGCGTATGCCTCCAGCGTGGGTTGTTTCCCTTTTGTCTTCGTCTGTTTGCTCGCCATCTCAATGTTGTTGTGTGCCTCAATTCGGGTTATCGGGAGTGTAGTCTCTGGCTCTTCAAGTTTGTTGTATATTGGGAGGAGGTCTAGGGAAGTCAGTTTGCAATTTCACTCTCTGTTGGGATCACGTCCAGATCAGACTGTCCGGGAGGCGTAGGGCTCCTCCCAGGTTATCATCTTGATGTGGCCGGATTCGTTCATGAATTGATGAGGCCGCTCTAGTGTCCGACTACGCCATGTTTTTATAGTCTGTGTCATGCTGGCGATTGCAGGATCAGGATCGGGTCAGCAGGAGCACCTCGGGACCACATCTTACTGCGTGGCCATGTAGCCACACCCCTCCTCCATATGACTTGTTATGGCTCCCTCTATACTCAAGCCGAGCTTCCAAACCTCTTCTGGGGCAGTGCTGCTGTTTTCCACAGTGTAGAGCTTGCCTTCACTCCATGCGCATATCTTTTGGCAGTCAGGCAGCATTTAGTGTGTCTCTATTCCGTCTGGGCTTCACTTGCAAACAGCTCTCTCAGCCAGTGATGTAGGCAAACCGTGCCTCCAACGTACATGGTGATTCGTATCATCCCTCTTCTTCGTCAGTTACACAGATTTGGAATGTTTGGCCTGCTCTGTGCTGATGCCTGACACTGTATCCCTCTGTTAAGTATCTAGTATGTGCTCAACGGAGTCACACAATGTATCTATTTCCCGTCACTGATTTCAGGCTTTCCGTTACGGGCAGCACCCTCCCCTCCCATATGTCGCATCCACATCCACTTCAACACGACCTGCTGGTGCCCGGGAACAATATGTCTTCTCTCGTCCTTGCATTCGGAAACCCATTAGTCCAGTGGGGATTGCTGTCTTCTGATGTTATCACACCGCTCTCGCAGTTTCGGGAGATTTGGAGCACAAGCAAGGCACTATTCGCCCGCCGCAGCTGCTCCTCTGCTTTTTTCTTTTTTTTCCTTTTTTTCCTGTTGTTTTCGTATCGGCAGCCCGCCGTGTTAGCACACCAGAGGCACCATTGTTGCATCACGCAGTGCGGGCTAGCTGGCAAGCCTCTTCTATTACCGCTTTAGTATTCCCAGTTGGCATGGATTTTCTTTCGCCTTCTCGTATAACCGCACTCCTTCATACTGTGCCATAGCCCGTCTGATGACTTTTTTGTTCTTGCCCGATCACCATCTTGTTTTCCCAATCGACGGGGTGCACCAACCCTTCTGCCGTCACAATGTCTCCTATATGCTACGGTTTCCTCCGGTTTTCAAATCATATTGTGACTCACATATTCATGCATTGGGGGGTCCACAGGATGTCACGCCGTATTCAGCTCTAAACACGGATGCTCTTCAGGATCAGCACGAGCTCATCGGAGCCGCTTCCTATCCCATGGCTCTGTAGCCACGCCCCTAAGGAAGTCTAGGCGGTTAGCAGAGATGAGGTCTGCAATATTGAGAGCGTGGGCAACTAAGGAACGAGCATTGATAAGTGCACCTTTGATGGTGGGCGGCAATGTTGTAGATAATAGTCCTCCCATGCTTGGTGCCACACTAGGTGAAGGAACCATGGTAGGGGTAATAGGAGTCGGTAAGTTGGGAGGTTCTGACGCTCCTGTTAAGCAGATGGGTGAAGGGCACTTTTTTGGTTAGGGAAGCCTTATGGTTAGGAAGCGAGAGCCTAATCTCTTGTTTCTGATGATCACAGGACAAGGGATGAGTGGTGTAGGTAGTGTGGCAAAACGTTGGATCCATTCAGCAGGGCTGAGTAGGATGTCAGGTAGGTACCTAGGGTAGGTTCCATCTGTAGGGATGTGATTTTTGTCAGATTGGAATGGAGGGAGGAAATAGGTTGGTGTGATAGAGTGGACTAGTGGGAGAATTGAGGGCATAGCGAAGGTGACTCTGTGGAAGGCGGCCATACGGACAAGGAGAAGGTGTCCTGGGAGGCTTAGTTCAGAGAGCAGGGGTGTGAGGCCCTGATGAGTCCACTAGATTGTGCAGGGTGGTGTTCTGCAGCTAGTCGTCCCAGCGAAGGAGATGTGCTGAGAGATAGAGGGTCCAAGTGAGCTGGAGGCACAACACAGAACAAGAGGTTGTGAGTACTGTTCTGAAGACCTAGGAACATGACATAATGCAAGGTCACAATGTGAGTTTTGAGGAGTATCCACGTAGCAGGTACGGTGGCTAGGTACTTAGTCCTAGTGGACTAAAGGCATGGTATGATGAGGAGTTGACTATGGTGATCCGGAGACCTAGATAAGTAACGCAAAATGTGGGCTGAATCGGTGTAGCTCAGAGGATATGCTATGTCATCAAGATCAGTGCATAAAGGCTGACAGAGATTGATTTGGATGCTGGATGTAGGATCAGCATAGGAACAATGCACGGAGGTGGGCTAGTTCGAGATACAGTGTACAGGAGCATCAGAGTAACAGTGCATAGGAGTAGACTAGTTCGGAATTGCTACAATGTACTGGAACATCACAGTAACAGTGCATAGGAGTAGGCTAGTTCGGAATAGCTACAATGTACAGGATCAGAAGAAGACAATGCATTGAGATTGGTTAGTTAGGGGTAGATGCAATGTACAGGCAGGGCAAATAATTCAGTATACATACCATAGGGCATTAACAGGACAGTGAATTAGGACTGAAATAGGACATTGTGCCGGTGAGCAAAGTAGCTCGAATTAGTAGGCATGGAAGTTCCGTACGGTGCACTTATAGCGTGATGACACCAGTAGGGACTGAGGGTGAGGTCGTAAGAGATGCTGTGGTAGCAACGAGCAAAGGCGGTCACAATTTATTTAGATCCGCCAGGGGTTTAATACAGTGCGTTATGTGAGAATTGGGGCTGTAGCGTGGGTTACAGTAGGTCATTAGGTGTTAGCAGCACTATAACGACCCCATAGGCTGGGAATGGCATATAACCAGGTCGCTGATACGGATACAGAATAGCAGTAGGTAGGGAAATAAGGATGTTAGGGCCCAAAGTCCTAACAGGCATCAAAGTATGTAGAGTAACAGGCTAACAGGCCGTACGGAGCATTCACCCATGGAATCATGCACTGGCGACTTGGAGAGAAGGCCTGTTATGAGATCAGTTAGTGTGCCGTCCACGTCCGTTTCAGTCCGTTGCAATTTGGTTGTTCTATACAAAGTATTGTGATAAGTACTGGACACGTCATATAAGAATCCACGTCATGAACTAACCCCACTTTTGAAATATCTTTTTATTACAATTACAATTTGTTTTATTTGTGTTTCTAAGTAATGAATAAACTATTTTTGTAAAGAATACAGGTTGTAGATATAATATGAATGACCAAAAAGTCTAAAGGTTATTGAGTGGTGCACAAACACAATCAAATGGATAAAGAAAGGGGTAATCAGTCCTTTGTTTTCATAATAACCTTGTAGCTGAAGCAATGGGGCCTGTGTATCAAACAACATGAAAGTAATGGCGAGTTTTAAAAGGCTTGAAAAAACTATTCAACTTGAAATGTACAAATAGAAGTAGCCTGCCAAGGCCAGGGACAACCTAGTCCAACATATATTTGTGTTTTATGTATGAGATTGTTGGACAAAATGTAGGTAAATGACTTACAAGAGTGAGAGAATTTAAGGATGTAACCATGCTTCGTAATATGTATTTATAAATACAGTTTTACACTGAGAAACTGGTCAATAGTAAGCGTAGATGAAAATGAGCAAGGTTTCCTAGTTTGTGAAATTAGGAGTTTAATCTGGTTCAATTGACGTCTGAAGATATAATACGTCAAAATAAAGTGCAAATTATAGCCTAATATATCAACCAGAAAGAATTACAACCATCTAAAAATTGGATTTATCAGAATGTGAACTGAGAATAACCTGTCTAGCAAGTCAAGTAAGAGGAACGGGCCAACATATCTTTATTACACCGTTTTGGAACCAAAACTGGTAATTTCCAAATTCCATAATTTAAGGCTATGTCGACATCTGTTTCATAAATATAGATCTATGAAAATGTGCTGGCTGCAGGTCATTCTCTGTTCTGTAGCATTGTATTTGGTAGCCAAAGTCTTCAAAAATGTTCGTAATTCTTAAGGGGAAGATGTACAATTAATCCAAACGTCCTGGCCCGTTTGTTGTCAATCTTAGATCCTAGATTGTGAAACAAAAGGTCTTAGCCTCACTTGTTGGAAAACGATCAGCTGTGTAAGGCTTTGAAAGGTTATTTATAGGCATGAGATTGATCTGGGAGCCTTAGGGCTGACACA
The DNA here is from genome assembly GCF_040938575.1 of Ambystoma mexicanum. Lineage (NCBI taxonomy): Eukaryota > Metazoa > Chordata > Amphibia > Caudata > Ambystomatidae > Ambystoma > Ambystoma mexicanum. Next base: position 537,699,392 of record NC_090929.1, read on the forward strand.
GATACATGAAGTGATGAGTTATGAAGATGCTGTAAAATAGTAAAACAGCATGGAGTCTTTGGGCAAATACAAAAACAACAGAGAAATACAGAAGGAACAGTAGGAGATGTGGGGTAGGGGAGGAGTCCTGGAATAGCGGTATGAGTCAGGGTGCATAATGTATTTGTATTTGTATTTATTGATTTATAAAGTGCCTTACACCAAAGCGCTGTACAATGGAACAACATAATACATAAAACATAAACAATATAACGGTTGAAGTAATTACAATATGAATCAATCAATCAACAAAACAGTGAGAAGAGCAATTAACTGTTGGGGATAGGGAGGAAAGGGGAGTGGGACTGGATGGGGGGGTGGAGGAGAAGAGTAAGAGGAGGGAAGGGGAAGGGTGAGAGAGGGGAGGTAGGAGAGGGGGGAGATAGTCAGGGGGAAAGAATAAGGAGGGGGAAGCAGAAGGGGGAAGGTGTTTCAAGGAGGAGAATGGAGGAGGAGAGATTTAAGGGAAGTGCAGAATGAAGTGAAGGTTGGGGTAGAACGGATAGCAAGAGGAAGGGAGTTGCAGTGTAGAGGTGCTAGGAGTTGGAAGGAGCGGAAACGGGAGGAGGCACAAGGGGGCGGAGGTACAGTGAGAAGGAAATGGTCAGCGGACGAAGGGAACGGGAGGGGGAGTAGAAGGAGAGAAGGGAGGAGAAATAAGGGGGAGTGAGACCATGGAGAGATTTGAAGACAAGGCAGAGAAATTGAAATTTAAGTTGGGAGTGAAAAGGAAGCCAGCCAAGGTGAGAGAGAAGTAGAGATGGAGCCACGGGAGGTAAGGAGACAGAGGGTGCAAACAGCAGAGTGGTAGATGGATTTAAGAGGGGCAAGGTGAGAAGTAGGAAGTCCAAAGAGTAGGGAAGACCAGTAGAAGAGGCTGGAGAGATGAGGGAGGAGATTAAGAGTTTGGTAGCGTGGAAAGTGAGAAAGGGACGGATTTTGCGAATATTGAAGAGGTGGTAGCGACAGGTGGGAGAAGTGAGGGAGATATGTTGGGAGAAGGAGAGAGAGGAGTCAAAGAGAACGCCTAAATTGTGCACTCGCTACTAGCCAGTGACAAGGAATAATTGACTCTCGGCGAGAAAGTCAATTAGTATAGAGAAAGAAAGTACGTATAGAATTGAGTCTATGCACACTTCTAGATCGTCAGACTGTCGGATGTAGTAGACGGTAGGGATAATAATGAGTGGCGGAATTGAGATGGAGGAGACATTTAATTTAAAGGAAGAGACATAAAATCTAAGGGTGGAGGTAGGAAGGCGGAGAGTGAGACATGAGGGATAACAAAGTGGTGGGGGGAGAATATCCTGGGATCTAGAGAAGGAGACGGACAGGTGTGATTGGGCCTAAGAGGAGATCTGGTGGAACCAGGTGAATGGAGGCACCATTCCCTAACTCCTTAGAATACTAAGCAGGCTATGCTAGGAAGATTTAGAAGGACCCTAGGGAGTTAGGCAGCCATCGATTTAGGGAAAACCACCTGATGTCAGACAACATAGAGTAGGGATTACCTTGCACTATAACTAACCGCGATAAGGAAGCCTGGGTTAGGGTGCTGGGAGCCGATGGGAGAGTAGAGAGATAGGGACGGCCCTAGCGTCAACTTCCCAAAGAACCCAGCAGGCCCCAAGACTAGCCAAGAATCACATTTTTTATCCAAATAAAGACCCTTGGAATTTATTGGAGCATCTAGAATGGTTAACTGTGACACCCTGTCACAATGCTCATGTTAAATGTGCTTTTACTCAACCTGTCAATTGCAGTAATTGCTGGTGGCAAGAGCTCCACCTTGCACACCTCTGTGCAGCTGGCTAATAGTAAACATTCCTGTAAATACAATTTCCAGAATTAAGGTAACATCTGGAATATGAGATGATCTCTTCCATATAGTGAAATATTTTTCCTTTAATGAATCCAGACTTCTTTTGAAAACATTGTTATTGTTTATTCAGGCGACTAAAGCCTCTGCCCACCACTGCATGTACATGTTTCAGAGCAACCAAAGCATATCCCGCCACAACATGTTTCAGTCCCAAGTGTGCCATCCTCAGGTGGTTACAACCTTATATTTTGATGTCATGCCATTTGTCCATAAGAAAACCTCCTTATCCTAAATAACATCACACAATACCTACCCCAATTCTGAAGACATAGGTATATGTCCCTTCTGCAACTTAATTTGATGTTTTCAAACTTTATACTAATGATACGGACCTTTAAATAAAAAATTATAAGTTGGTTAACATTTGTCCGTGTGTATTATAATGAGTTTCAATACCACATACCGCAGAGTATTTCACCTATTGGGGTTTGGTCGGAACACATTCCTTAATCGCGTCCTTTTTACATTAGTTCCTCAAATCGTCATCAACAATGGAATCAGTATTTACAGTTCTTTCTGATCACCATCTTACTGTGTATACACTATACCTATCTTTTATACTGTGCAGGCTTTTTTTCATATCGCATTCCTAAACAGCCAGAAGTAACCAACTTAATGTTGATTTCGAAATATGTCTTAGCCTTATGCATGCAGTAGATTCTCCATACAGTAGACATTTTGCTTGGTTAAGGTTAGGATCTAAGACCTCACTGGTGAATGGACTTTGATTTTAGGCCTATGTAGGTGTTTTGGTGAAATGTGCTTTTGTGCACTCTCTCACTCTGCATTATCAGACGATCACCGTTAAAGCAAGATCTTGCCAACTCACAATTGCAGTACCCACTTACTGCACTTAAACCCTCTTAGTATTGCAGCAGTGGAACACTGCATCCTGAAGCAAAGGCCTATTGCCTCTCCTTCCGCTTTCAAGATCTCTCCAGTAGTAACGTATTTGCTGTGCGAATTAGCAAATAAAACTCACCTCATCCTTCTCAACATTATAGGCACCACTAACTACATGAACTTCTTTGGGAAACTTGGTCAAGGTTCCGGCACTGCACATATCCTTCTACAGAAATGAACAGTTGTGTTGCAGCTCTCTCATGCTCTGGATCATTTTGTGAAGAAGTATAACTGTGTAACATTATTCACTATTTGGAGCACTCTATGTACATATATACTAATGGTTACTGTAGCCAACTATGCATTGGTAGCAACTGTCTGAGTCAAGTTTATTTATCCTTTGCCTCCACAGCTTGGTACATTATTTCACCATGCATTTAGCAACACAAGGGCTATACAAACACAAAACCAAGAGAAATACACGTTTCAACAACTAATGCAGCCCATTATTTTGTATAGATGCTTTCATAAGGGAGTACATTTCAAATATACATAAAAAGCAAGGGTGATTAATATAGTTCAGCTTCTATCCTCACTTGTCGCCGGAACTCAATTTCTGACAACCAGAATAGATAACTAACTACAAAAGGCAATTGCAAGAAAAAAAAAGATTTTAACGGCAAAACGAGAACGAAGATGGTCTTATGCTCGTATGAATGAGAATACATACTGCGACAATAAGGTTTTGCATTAGCTCAAAAGGCAATAATATCAAAGCAAGAAAACGAACCTCCTCTGCCTCCTGTCCAAACGTATCCCCTGTGGACAATACGTGTTAGGAGCTATAGTTGAACATCCCATACCTGACTTTTTCAGAGATAAAACAGACGCCGCTGGAAACAGATGGCTGACTGTAGCTATCCGATGAATACGGCCCAGTGACCGGTTGCCACGGACTTTCTTGTGTAAAAACTGTAGGGCTGGGTCAAAACGCCTGCAATAAAAAGGACACACGAGATCATTTAAATGAACAATCAAGCACCTTTCATGTTTATATGTAAGGCGTGCATTGCAATTTTGTGAACCATTTGCACATTCTACTTAGGAAATCAAATGGCTTTCACAGGACAATATTTTCCACACCCACTGAGGCTTGGCCCACTAACACCAAGTTATAATAAAATACACATTGAATTATGAATTACGTCTGTCATATACAAGTAATGCTAATGCAGAGTGATAAACATAATGCGGGCCATTTGGTCGAAAAAGCCAATTGCGTGCAGAGGACCACCAACGGTTGCACTTATGTGCGTTTGTCCCTGATGCCGCTTTTAACACTCACAACGCGGGGTGTAATCGTGAAGAGTGAATGAAGGCGAAATTACCATTACGCTTTACTTTCACCCTCCGCTCTGTGAGACATAAAGCAATGCCTGCAAATTACACTTTGAAGGCAGAATTTTATAATGGATTCAAATTGAATCCCTTTGGCTTTTATCAGCTTCTAAACCAAGTCTTACTACATTGTGATCCTTTGGGTTTACACCTGCATTACAACCAAGTGCTCTCCCAAAATGGAGGAAGAAAGCAAAGCAGAGACGCAAACTCCGCACTGCTGCTCTCCTATACCTTGGAAAGGCGCAGAAATAATTAGCTTTAGTGGAACATTGAATCTTTAAAGCAATTTTACACTTTCATTTTCCACTCAGCTAATATGGAAATAAGCTGCTACATTATTTCACAATATGGCAGAAAATTACCAAAAGATGACTAATTCTTGTGTATTCACCCAACTATTGCATGTTATGACTATCCTAATCTGTTAGGTTTGCAGATACACGAACCAAATGCCAAAATGCACTGACAAAGTTTTCAATTGTATAGCATTCAGAGGCTTTGTATTTAAAACAACCTGGGAATGTGAGTGCACATGTTCTACATATCATCACTACAATTAGAATCCTTATTACTAATCTTTCCAGCAGTCTACTGAGACTCGTGCAGTGAATAAGAAAGGTTGCCACACACAATCAAACTCCTCTAACCAACCTCGGAAAAACAAAAGGCTGGCCTAGAAAGATGTGTCTGTATAAAATAGAACTACTCACTAGCCACACATAAAAGTGCAAAGAATACTGAAGCAGGAAACACACACTAAGCCTAAAAACCTAAACCCAAAAGGACTACCTGTTCAGGTAAGCCAATGGAATCCACACCTCAGCCATATGGAAAGGACTCCATGCACTTGACAAACCATTGCCAATTTTATGGCTATCAGATGAGATTCCAAAATAATTTGATCCTATTTGGGACTTCAACAAGATCCCTAAAGAGAACAAAATATCAATTTGGATCCATTTAATTTTTTAAAATCTATTGTATGGACATACAGTACACTGTACATAACAGTATTTCTCCACATTTTTTACAATCAGATATCTTCGATTCAGGCCTCCAAGTCAGCTCATGGCAGATCCTGTTCTGCTCCACCAGAACCAAAAAAAGCAAACTCCTAGTCATTCTGACCAATCTCCATTTTTGACACTATTGTTCTCGTGAAAACATTGAAAGCCTTGTCAGAACAGGCCTTCTCATGCCCAGCCAAGACCATAAAAATGAACACCGTTTCCTTAGCACCCAACTCTCTCAGATGATGAACTGTTCTCTTAACCCAGGAATCTTCCCAACTAACCTCCAGAAGACTAGCATCTCCCCACTGCCCAAAAGAGCCAATTATGAGGTGAACATCCAGTCCAACTATCGTCAAACACCCCTTTCCTGGAGAAGGTACTGGAAAAAGCAGCAAATCAACAACCCAAGTCCTACAGTGAAACCCATCTTCTCCCTCATGACCACCAAACAATCTCCTCATTCCTATCAGAAAGAATCAGTGGTGGATGGCGAATTTGTTAATCAGAGGGGTGTACATATTTCCCCCACATATGCCCGAGCAACCAAGCATAAAGGGAGCCAAACCAAGTAAGGGAGGTTTGGGGGGCATGTCATCCCACAACATTTTTGAATGATGGGTCCAAATGGTGCGCTTTAAAGCACACTTTATTGGGATGTGCAGTCATAATGTCGAAAAAATAATGTCGAATTACAAAAATATCTAAAACATAATGTCGAAAAAAAAAGTAGAATTTTTTATTTTTTGATTTATGTGTTTTTGGGTTCCGGGGGTAAAAAAAGGGGTAAAACAAAAAAAATACAAAAAAAGAGGGATTGGGGGGGGGGGGGGCATTCGAACAAAAAGCAACCCAAAAAAGAAATTCGCCATTTTTTTTTCGACTTTATTTTTTAGACATTTTGACTTTCGACATTATGACATTCGACTTTATGACTATAAACCCTTTATTGGGTAACCAGACATTTTTCAATTCGTTTTGTGGGGCAATTCATGAAAAAGTCAAATAGATGCAAGTCAACAACAGTGCACAGGAACATTTCCCAATGCATTTTCATGATGCCTTTCCCACAATATATGCCAGTACAAAAACACGTTCACACTGGCTGTGCCCTTATCTTTCCATGCTGGCTGCACAAATACATTACACTATTCCCATATAAGAACACACTCATCTTTGCTTTGTGCATAATGCCAATAATGATACTAAAAGAAAACATTTCCATGCTGGTTCTGCCAATATATGGCAGTACCCAGACTTAAGAACATACTCGAGTTGACTTTGCCATTAAAATTGCCATGCTACAATATGAAAACATGTCCAAACTGGCTGGACCAACATGCCAGTCTAGCCATGTAATAACACATCATGCTCGATTTATCATAGATGCCCAGTAAAAAATCCCATGCAAAGGAAATAGCTAGGCTGGCTGGGCTAAAATGCCAGTTTAGCCAGTTAATAACATTGATCATGGCAGCTTTATCAAAAAGGCCCAGTAAAAAAAGCGGTGCCACAGTAAAATAAAATGCCTAGACTAGCTGCACCAAAATGCCAGTCTAGCAACGTAGTAAAACTATCATGCCTGCTTTATCCAAGGTGCCCAGTATAAAATGTCCTCCCATGGTAAGAAATTGCTATAGTGGCTGCAACAAAATGCCAGTCTAGAAACTTAGTGAAACATATCATACCTGCTTTATCAATGATGCCCAGTATAAAATGTCCTCCCCTGGTAAGAAATTGTTATACTGCCTGGATCATAATGGCAGTCTAGCCAAACAATAACACCACTAATCATGCTTGCTTTATCAAAGATGCCCAGTAAAAGAATATTATGTTTTACCGGGCATCTTTGAATTTGCCGGTTCCCCTTTAACCCTGTCGTCTCCTATACTCCCCCATATCACCAGCCTGGCCTGGCACACACACCACAACACAACAGACATCAACACAATATGTACACAGCATTCACTCATGCACCCATACATTGGCTCATTGATATGCACACCCACCCATGCATCATACACAAATTAATTAACGAATTAACGCATGCATATAAACATAATACATTGGTCTTACCCTCAGCCCCAGTCCTGAATCTGCTCCTCTCTGCATGCCGGCAGCAACATGGAAGCCCTCAGGCTCACACAGCCTACGAACAGGAACAAGGAAGCAAAGAGCGCTTCCTGGATCCTGCACACGCACACAGGATCCTGAGTGCGGCCTTGTCGATGTCGCACACCCTTTGAATGTGAGGAGAGGCGTTTGACGGCTCCCATGTACATTCAAAGGTGCAGTTCCTCATCCTGCATCCCCAATGGGCCAACAAAATGCCATTGGTCATGTATGGCTCATTGAGCATGCCTATGCGGACCACAAACTGTCAAAGGAAAACACATTTCCCTTTGACAGTTTAAGCCATCCCAGGAACACTCGCTCAGCTGCAACAAGCAGTTGGGGGAGCACTCAATGAGTACATTAGACTGGCTATGCTCCTCCATAATGGGCGAGAGTTCTGGTGGGCCAGGGCCCCTCGACCATTATGGACGAGCCACCACTGGAAAGAAGTCAAATCTGGTCTGTTCCACACACCTCACACTCTCCTCAACACTTACATCCAACCCTTTACAGACATCATCTGTCCCTTCTTTGATTCCTTTTAGACATATGCTGTTGACACCAGATTGCCTCCATTCTCAGCGGCTCTTCTACTGAATAGGAACATATATCCATTTACCTCTTACAGATTAAAGATTGGGTAAATTACTCTGTTTTAATGAGCCCAAACTGAAATCACTGCCTCTGGCTTTTTCATTTCTCAGGATCTCAAACTTTCCTTGTCTACTACCCAGACGCCCCTCCTGATTGTTATACTTCTCTCCTCACATCCAGGAGATCACCAAAAAATCCTATTTCCTACTGCATGTGCTGAAACGCTGCCTCTTAAAGTGGGAATGTGACAACCACCATGGTGATTTCAAGGATCAAGTATTGCAACATTCTGTTCCTGTGACTACAAAACCATCTGACTGACCAACTGCAGGTCAACAGGTCAACAATAAGGTGGGCAGGTTAACTCTGCACATTAAACCTTGTGAGCACATCACTCCTGCCTTGATTACTCTTCATTTGCAACTTGTTCCAGCCCCAATCACCACCTTCAAACGTTTGTTTAACATTCACAAAGCCCTTAGGGACTCTGGCCCGACATACTAAAAGAGGACGTTCAAGATCTACCAATCGCTAAGGCTCCTCAGATCATCCTTAGCACAAACCCTTGCTCCATCATCTTTGAGGAGGAAGACATTCAAGAGTGAGAACCTATGACACAGAGTACCGCCCCCCTGGCATGACCTTCTAGTTGCTCTGACAATAAAGAATAACTATCTCTGCTGCAGAAAAGACTAAAGACAATGCTATTGTGTAAAGCTGTTTATTTTAACTCTTATCGAGGAACCCTGAGTCGTGAACTCATTGCCTTACTATTAACAACTCTCATTTCCCTTCACCCATCTTATCCTACCGGCTTTTAGCTCCTACTTTGTCCTGTATTACTTATAAGGCTTTCAGTTTTTACTGATTTTACAGGTAAATACAGACGGAAATCAATCTGCTTTCTTTCTGTATTTATTTATAAAAATGGAAATAAACAGGAAAAACATGTCTTTCTGTCTGGTTCTCTATGATGTCACTCCCACATCACAGGCCAATTGCATTGAACATTGGCAGTATGGAGAATGTAAAAGTAGTGCAAATTTAGCATTAATGTTCCTTAAATTGCTGACAGCATATTTCTTAAAACAGCAGCAGTCACAGGAGCGCCCGTTTTTGTTATAGGAAAAATTGAGCTAGCATTTCTTTTCTATATGGCTGCATGTGTGCTTTAATAAATGCATTTTTCATTAGAATAAATGCTGAAAATAGTGGTTGCGAATTATCTTTTTATATGACAAAAGATAAATGTGGATAAATACAGAAAAAAGGCCAAAAAATAAATATGAATAAATACAGAGGATTGGAGGACACAAAGATCAACTGAGTTTCATTTTAACACAATTTCTGCATTGTAGTATTGATAAAATATAGTACAGTAATGCTGGTTTGGGTTATTTACATCCATTATGGAACTGTGCTTAAGAAAGATTTATTTCTTCAGCAAATCGCAATTTGCCACGCTATCTAACTTCCAATTGCACTTGCCAAATCACACTGAGATTGCTGCTCCTATTGAAGAGGATTCAACACATTGTACAAAAAAAGCGCCTCAGAAAGTAATCACACAACTACAAATATTTTTTAAACTACTTGTGAGGTGCTGAATTTCTCTCAAAGTTCATTAAAATACTTCAAATGCACTATGTAAAAAACTGTCCATGCCTTTCAAGAGATGACCATCTGAAATTACAACAGGAAAGATAAACATTATATGTTAAGACCGCAAGCGAGCATTATGCTTCAACTTCTTTAATCTACTCTTCAGCAGTTTCAACACTTAAACTGGAAATGAACCAACTTTCCCTCATTTCCTTTTTTTTCTCTCAAAACTACAAATCCCACTCTGCTGATATACATCTGTAGTCCACCTCACTTCCTGCTACAGTAGCTCTTAGGCACATCCTGTTTATGTCTCCTCCTCTTCTTTTGCTGCTCTACAGCAAGATAAACACTGTTTTCCTTACGGTGGGGCGCATATATGGAATTGTGAATGCAAAGGTTATGACAAGATTTGTTGTGTTGGTTTGTGCGCATAGCGCGGCGTGACGTGATTATACCTGCCTTTTATAACAGGATTAGCTGTCTCTTAGATTTGGGTGACAGAGCATTTTGCTTCGTCTCTGTTCAATTTAGAATTTCATTTATAAGGGCAGAGTGTGTTCACATACTGCGGCAACACCCACGGTGTACGGATCTTCCTCTTGCCGTGTGAAACGGAGACTCGGAAGCCGAGCGGATCCCATGCTTCATTGCAAGCATGCTCATTGACCCGCACTGGCTTCCGAGGCAAGTCGCAGGCAAGATGAGCATGCCAGGCGCTCCTCTTCTGGAAAGCAGAGCTAGCCGCGTCACACAAGCAATGCAGCTTTTCTTCAGTAAAGAATTCACACAGGGAGCTTGGACCGGAGCGCACACGGCAGGGCTATTTCCAGAGAAGAGCGGTGACAATTATCGCGCACGACAGCTAATACAAAGCAAACCGTGCTACGATTAATGAACACACATGCTTGCAATCAGCAGACCGGCTAAAAAGGACAGCACACTCTCGCGTGTGATAGTTATTACAAAGCAGGCCGGGCTGAGATCAATAAGCACATGTGCGTACAGTGCAGAACGTGCTGGGAAGTAAAGTACACGTAAATTCTACGAGCATGCAAGTTGAGCTGCCCAAGAGCACTGTTATAAGAGCAGCTACAACCATAACCCTTTTGGGGTAATACACTAAGGCAGTGTGAAGCAGTATCCCATACTGAAGGGTGTGTATAGCCATCAGCTAACCAGTGATTACAGCATGCGTGCATTTCAGCTTGCTTCAGTTCAGGCACTGGCACACAGCACCCCTAAAGAGTACCTCCATCCAAAAGTCATGTCAGAATATGAGTGGAGTGAGGAGGATCAAGCGGAGAGCGACCTGGTGCTCAGTTTTAAGCAGGTGCTGGGAAACTCATTGGTGGAAGTGGTAGCAGAGCGAGTCAGACCTATACAGGAGAGACTGGCTACCCTGGACGCCATAATAGAACAAAAAACTAAAAGCACCTAGAAAGCTATGACGAGCACGTCCGCAAAGGCCTCTGTTCCAGAGAACAGCCTTCAGGGGGCGTAACATGACCCGGGAGAGGAAAATCTCTTCTACTCCCCCGGGTCCACGTTATGGGGTAGAATAACAAGCCCCAGGGGCAGATGATTTTGGTAAGCTGAGAGAGGCTTTCCTCCAAAAGGCAGCCATGCCAAACCTCCTGACCCCCACCCCAGGGGAGGATAATATGGGCAAGACTGATGATGACACTGGTGGAGAATCCCCAGAGTCACCAGCCTCCTCGCAAGAGGAAGGCAACAAGGTGGAAGCCCACGTGGGTGGGAAGAGAGCCAGGAAAGAGAAACATTTAGAACTCCTGGACTCTGAGATGGCCGACATGTTCGACCCAGAGGACATTAGGGATCCTAAGTCCTCGGACTGGCAGCCATCGCCTAGAGTAGCAGAATATAGCACAGAGAATATAGATAAAGATACCCGGCCACGCATGAGGGCGAAATGCCCCTGACCAGCTTTAGCGGGCAAAGTAGCAGGAGCTCCCGAGCTGGATCCCAAAATGATCACCTTTGTCACAAAGACAACAAAGGATCTCAGGAAAGGGATGGACAGGTCCTGGAGAAGTTGTCAGGAGAAGCTACTGGACCTGACCGGACCCATATCTAAGATCGTGGACTTGGCTGAACAAGCCAGGGATATGGGGGAAGAGGTAGACATCAAAACGCTGACTAATTGTGCCCAGCGTGCAGTATGATTTCGAGGGAATGCCAACTGTGTTATCTCCTCAGAGAGGCAGAGAGGACTCCTCCTGAAGATAGAAGTTAAGCTCAGCGACCTTGCTACCTATGAAGCAGGGCAGGCAGTGCATGGCTCCTATTTGGGGACACGTTTGGCAAAGAAATGAGTGGTTCGTAGGCACGTATACCTCCTTGGAGAAGGTGCAAGGATCTATTAAGAAGATAATCCCCAGCAGAGTTGTACCCGCGGCCGACCGCTTCACATCAGCCAGAAGGCCTCAGGGCACCAGGGCCCACTACTGGGAATCGAGGAAGCAAGGCTCCTTCTTCCCGACCAAGGGAAGGGGCATCATAGGACGCAGAGGAAGAGGAACAAGAACACAGTGAGACATCACAGGTGAGCATGTTTGGAGCAGCGTATCCCCCAGTAGGGGGGAGGACATTGCAATTTTGGTAAAATTGGTACACGCTATCCACTGATGCATGGGTGATCCAGACAGTCTGAGGCTTTGACCCAGAGTTTATACAGCCACCGGTGCAAGAGACCGGGGCAGGCCCGGTTTTCATGTCACAAGCAGAGCAAGTGCTCCTCCACAGCAAGCTTATCCAGCTCAAGGAGAAAGGAGCAATCGATGCGATGTGAAACCCAAAACCCTGGGTCCGTGAGCAATATGTTCCTCGTACACAGAAAAGAGAAAGTTCGACCAGTCATAAACTTGAAAGAGCTGAACAGCTGGTTGATTTACAGACACTTCAATCAGGAAGGCATTCACCAGCATGGAGACATCGTCAGACAAGACGACTGGCTAGTCAGGATAGATTTGAACGACGCATACCTAACAGTGTAGGTGGCAGCAGAGTTCCGCTCTTTCCTGGCATTCAGTTGGGAAGGGTGATTTTGGCAATTCAAAATGCTGCCTTTTGGACTCCCTTCTGCCCCATGGGCTTTTACCAAGCTGATGAGACCAGTAGCAGAAGCCATCAGAGAGAAGAACAAGTTACTTACCCATGGTAACGTTCTTTCGACAGGATGTTCCTCCCACGTATTCCTGATGTTTCATTATTTCCCAGTATCCAGCTTGCTGCTTCGGAATTATTTTTCCCCCAGTAGAGGGCGCTGTGCGTCGATGCCTGTCGAGTCGATGTCCCTCAGAGGCCTCTGTCTTCACATCAACGCCATCACAGGTATAAGTAGCGTGTGCAGCGTCCTTTGCTCAGTTCTGTTTTGAAGAGCAAAGAATTGTCCTGAGTTTGATGGTTACTACCCTTGAGGAAGCGCAGACTGTAACCACAAAGGAAGTTTTAGCGCGGGGAAGGATGGGAGGGGCGATAAGGAATACATGGAAGGAACATCCAGTCGAAAGAATGTTACCATGGGTAAGTAACTTGTTCTTCAAATAGATTGTGTCCTCCCACAAATTCCTTATCTTTAATACACTCCCAAAGCAGTAAAATATGATCAGGAGGAGGGAGTAAAATTTAAGTTATTAGCTATGCACAGAGTGCAGTACTGCTTTTCCAAATTTAGATTCTTGGCTAGTGGAGGAATCTAGACTCTAGTATCTTGTAAAGGTATGTGCAGATGACCATGTGGCAGCTGCACAAATATCCTTTATTGGAACTAGCCTTTGAAGAGCTGACAAAGCTGCGACACCCCTGGTCGAATGAGCACTTATATGTTCTGGAGAGTCTTTACCGGCCAAATTGTAACATTCTGCAATTGTTAAAATAATCCACCTAGAGATGGTTTGTTTGGCGATGGCTAGACCCAAATTATGACCCGTGTAACCCACTAACAATTGATCAGCCTGTCTCAGTTTAGCAAATCTGCTAATGTAAAAACTCAAAGCACGCTTTGGGTCGAGTCTATGCAGCCTTTCTTCCTCTTTCCCTGGATGTGGAGGAGGGTAAAAGGATGGCAAGGTTATTTTCTGAGTGATGTGAAATTCAGAAACAACCTTGGGGAGGAAGTTAGGCTTCACCTTTAATACCACTCTGTCCTTGTGAAAGACAGTATGAGGAGGCTTGCAGGATAAAACCTGTAGCTCACTCACACTTCGGACAGATGTTATTGCCACTAAAAATACTGTTTTTAGGGTAAGAAGTCTTAATTGGCATGAATGAAGAGGCTCAAAGGGGTACCCATTAAAAACTTTAAGACCAAATTTAGATCCCACAGGGGATCTTGAAAAGGAGTTGGGGGATAAACATTAGTTAACCCTTTCAAGAATTGTATTACCAGAGGTATTTTAAAGTAGGAGGCTACCTCAGCAGTGCGCTTGAGATGGAAAGTGCTGCTAGGTAACCTTTGATCGTACCAATCTCGAGCCCTAGATTTGCTAAATGCAACAGAAAAGATAACACCATCAGAGTATTGCATTAAAAAGGGTCAACATTCTTATCTCTACACCAGCTGCAAAATTTATTCCAACAGCAGAGGTATAAGGAATTGGTTGCTGGCCTTCTGGCCGAAAGCAACACCTCCATTACGTCGTTCGGGAGGTCCCAATCTTTGCATCTCAGCCTCTCAGAAACCATGCATGAAGGCTGAGAGTCAGGATATCTGGATGGAGAACCCACCCCTCCTCTCGCGAGAGAAGATCCTCTCTTTGTGGAAGACGAATCAGAGGGCAGATGGACATGTCCAGAATGTCTGGGTACCACATTCTCCGGGGCAATTAGGATCATGGTTTTCCTTATTACATGAGGAATTACAGGGACAGGAGGAAACGCTTAGAGGAGTGGAAATTCCCAGTCCACCACAAACGCATCCCCTAGAGCTCCTCTCGGGGGTGATTCCCTTAAGCAGTATAGTGTGCACTTCCGTTTGGCATTGGTCGCGAACAGATCCACTTCAGGGTTTCCCCAAAGGGTGAAGATCTCTTGAAGGACTTCCTGAGCTAGTTCCCACTCATGAGAGACTGTGCTCTGCCTGTTCAGAGCGTCCACCATTGTGTTCTTCTCTCCGGCTAGATGAACTGCTGATAGAAAGATTCCTTCTTGTATTGCCCAGAACCAGAGCTGCATTGCCTCTCTGCACAGTGTTAGTGACCCTACACATCCTCTCCTGTTGAGGTAGCACATGGCCAACATGTTGTCTGTCATTATCAGGACATTCTTTTCCTGTACAGATGGCAGGAAGGCCTTCAGCGCTAGTCTGATTTCTCTCAGCTCTAAAAGGTTGATATGTAGTTTGGACACCGATAAAGACCAATGACCGCTGATTGTCAAATCGCTGGTATGAACCCCCCACCCTGTGAGTGCGGCGTCCGTCACTACTGTTATCTCCGACCATGGTTGCCAAAAAGGTTCTCCTTTCAAGATGTTTTCCCGACAGGTCCACCACTGAAGGTCCAGTGAGACTCTGTTTTGAGATTTGTAGGAGATCTGACATCCTTCCTGAGAACTGTGACCACTGGGTCCTGAGTGCCCATTGGAGAGATCTCATTCTCAGGCAAGCTTCTGGCACCAGAAAAATGCAGGATGCCATCAGGCTGAGCAACCTCCGAAAATCGAAGGCCGGAAGATGTTGGGCATTTAGGAATTTTGGCACCATCTGCAGAATGTCTTGAGCCCTCACCTCTGGTGGCGAGGCTTTTCCCAGGGATGTATCCAGGACTGCTCTGATAAATTGGAGTCTTTGTGATGGTATCATGTGGGACTTCTTGAAGTTGAGGGAGAAGCCCAGCCTTTGGAGGGAGTGGCACGCATAATTCAGATGATCTAGGGCTTGTTCCGGGGAATTGGCCCTGATCAACCAATCGTCTTGGTAGGGGTAGACGTGAATCCCCCCTCTCCTGAGACTCGTTGCCACAACTGCCATTAGCTTGGTGAAGACCCTTGGGGCAGAAGTTAGCCCAAATGACAGAACCCGAAACTGATAGTGAGAGTTGCCAACAGCGAGCCTCAGGTACTTTCTGTGCTTGAGATGGATTGGCACATTAAAGTAAGCATCCTGAAGGTCCAATGATACCAACCAATCCTGAAGTTGGAGGGCCTGAACGATCTGAGAAAGGGTTACCTTCTTGGACTTGTACTTCCTGAGGAACTTGTTTAAGTCTCTTAAGTGCAAGATGGGTCTCAATTATCTGTCCTTTTTCGGAATTAGAAAATATGGGGAGTACCAACCCTTGTTCCTCTCTGCTACAAGTACTGGTTCTATAGCACCTTTTTCTAGAAGGGTTAAAATCTCCTGCATAAGGAGCGGATCCAGAACTTTCAAAGAGTTTTTCGCCGGTGGATGACTCTGAGGTGTTTGTAGGAAAGGCAGGCAGTAAACTTGGGCACCTGTCTCCAATGCCCAATCATCTGAAGTATTAGCCTGCCATTATGTTGGATGCTGTGTCAACCGGCCTCCTACTGCTGCTTTGTGATGTAAGACCTCAGAGAGGTTTTGGGGTGGCTGACGCAGAGGCTGAGGGTAAAGCAGCACCTGATGTCCGGTCTTAGTACCTCTACCCCGTCCACCACGGGGGAATCGTCTTTGACCATATTGAACTGGCTGTCCTCTGCCTTTTCTGAATGAGGAATAATAGCGAAAGGACCTACCCCTCCAGGGCGCACCTCTGGGGCGGTTTGGAGTTTGGTTTATCACAGCTCTAAGGGATTTGGCTGCCGCCTTTGAAATTTGCAGCTTTTCCAAACTCTCATCAGCTTTATTTCCAAATAGATGTGTGCCGTCAAAGGGCATGTTGAGAAGTCTGGACTGCACGTCTGGGGCAAATCCTGACTACCGCAACCACGCAAATCTGCGGATTACCGTACTAGCTGCCATGGCTCTGCTAATGCAGCCAACAGAGTCGAGACCGTTCTGGAGGGATTTGCACATAGCGTTCTTTCCATCCTTGATAAGGTTCAAGAAACTGTCCCATTCCTCCCCTTGAGGGATGTGGTCAGCCGCCATTGAAACACAGTCGCAAAGGGTGTGGGTAAACCTCACCAGAGTGCATGTGACATTAGCAGACTTTAACGCCATAATACCGGCAGAGAAAACCTTCGTGGCCCTGGCATCATATTTTTTGTCATCCCTATCTTGCGGAATTGTTGGATAGGCATTTTGTTTGCTTCCTGGTGTTGGGTGCTTCGAAAGATATGGAGGGTCCAAAGCTGATGCTCTATATTTAGCTGTTAACCTTTTGTTAACTGCTGGGACAACCTCTGGTGTTTCCCAGTTGGAAGATACCCTCTCGTGTAAAGCTTTGTGAAATGGTACACTATGGTCTTCCTGTGGCCCTTTGTCATCTATGTCAGTTAAATCATCCAGTTCGAAAAGAGGTGTGGGTCTAAACCATCCCATGTACTCCATCACTCTAGTCATAAGCTGTCTATAATTTCTTTCAGCATGATCTCCTGGATCAGCTCTACCAAATTCAACTTCAGGAGAAGTGTCAATGCCACTTGCCTCATGCAGAGTGTCCTGCAGATTTTTCATTTGGGATTCTTTTGACACAAGTTGTTCTGGAACAGAAGGTGTCCCATATTCAAGTCCAAAAGGTCTTTCCTCTTCAGATGATTCTGCATCCTCATATATTGAGGAGAGGGTTTTGAAATAGTCTGAACGAGGTTGCGGTGTGTAAATCCTTTCAAAGGTGGAAGAAGGCGCTACATACTTCATGATTGGAGCCGCAATTGTCGAAAATGTCGACGATGATATAAATGGCTTCGACTTCTGCGAAGTCGTCAATGGAATCAACACCAATGTCGACGTCTTCGACGAAAGCGTCGATGATACTTTACTTTTGTGTACAGTGTCGAGGTGGTCGACACGCGAGGCGTCGATGGCTTCTCCTTCGATGAGGGCGTCAATGACGCACTCTTCGGCTTTGTCGTATGTGTCATATAGTGACGATTTCTTGTGCGCCACGGAAGCTTTCTCTCGACTCAAGCGTTTAACATGCTCTTGAGGAGTTTCCACAGCTTAGGTCGAGGACTCCCGGCTTCTGTGCTTCCCAGGTGTTTCGTCTGGGGTATCGCCTCTAGGTGTCTTCGAGGGGGGCAAGGCCGCATTCTCGAACACCTTTAACATAATTTTTCTGAATTCCTCCCACTGTGCCAGAGTACAAACGACCCTCTTGGGTGAACTAGAGGAAGAAGTGGATGGCGACCTATGGCGCCTTTTCTTGCCATGCCTCGAAGACAAGGAATGGTGCGATCCACTTCGAGAACATGATCGGGAGTGTTTTTATGACGAGAAGACGAAGGCCTCGACTCGTCGGATGATTTGCGTTTGGACAGTGTAATGGATTTCTGAGGCTTACCTCTCTCCAACTTCCCTCTGCGCTCGCTCAAGGCTTTGGCCGTCATCGACATAAATTTGTCGCATTCGGAACACGGATGCTCTGCCCCCAGGTACCACAAACAGACCTTGTGTGGATCCGTCATGGACATCTTAGCCTTGCAGTCGCAGCATTTTTTTAAACCAGACCGAGGTGTAGATGGAGCCGATGAGAAGGCCATTTCTTCGAGTAATTTCATAGGAAATTGGATGAATACACGGAACCGAGCGTTACGTTACCGAAGCTACGAAGCGCGGAAAAACAGAACTGAGCAACGGACGCCTCGCGGGCTACTTAGAACTGTGATGACCTCGACGTCAAGACAGAGACATCGAGTAGACAGGCATCGACTCACAGCGCCCTCTACTGGGGAAACATTTTTCCAAAGCAGCAATCTGGATATTACGAAATATCAAAGATAAGGAATACGTGGGAGGACACAATCCATTCGAACAGCATCCGCATAATAATATACCTCAACAATATTCTATTGGTAGCAGCTGACAGGGAGACCCTGATGTATCTGTAACGCTTACCTCTGATGCCCTACAGGAGTGCCTGGTCTGGGTCGCTGGGAGCGTGTTCCTCTCAGATGGGATGATACGGCCTCTGGGATAAGATGCAAGTCAAAGCCACTCCCTTCCCACTGTTTCGCCGAAAGGCTACTGCCCAGAGTACAATGCAGTTAGGAGTGGTTTGGCTAGGTTCCCCGGTGTTGTAAGGAATTATGGCGATCATCCTAGATGAGCCTATGGACAAACGAGTGAAGTGCGTTAGTGTCTGTTCTCCTACACTCCCTGGAGCCTGGTGTTCTGCTAGGGATCATGACAGCACCTCCTTCTAAAACCCCCCAATCTCCAATGAAGGCTATCCCTGGCCCTGGGTAGTTGCAGTGGTAGTGAGCTAATAGGCATGGTGCATGTATGTTACCTGCTGGTTCCCAGGTCTTGTCTAGTATACTGTACCCCTTCCAGTCGACAAGATAATAAAGTTTTCTTCGTATGATTTTGGACTCCAAAATATCCCTTACTTCATACTCCACTTCCTCTCCCCGTGTTTCTACGGTAGGGGGGTCTGGTTGTGGAGTGCCGAGTATCAAGTTGCATCGGCTTTAACAATAATACATGGAAAACTGGGTGTATGCGTAAGGTGGAAGATAACTCTAGTTTTACTGCAACAGTGAAACAATGGGATATGGGCTAACGTATTTCGGATGGAATCTCTTTGGGCCTATTAACTGGATATGTTTTGTAGCGAGCCATACCTTATCCCCTACCTGATAAGTAGGTGCTTATATCCTCTGTTTGTCTGTGAAGTGCTTTTGAGCTGCTTTGGAGTCATGAAGGGTCTTGGTGGCCTTTGCTAGCTTTTCTCTAATGCTTGTGTGCAGCAAAGTTATGGCTGGCATTTCCAATGGTGTGGGCAGATCAAAGGCAGTAGTGCGTGGGTCCCTCCCATGTAAGAAAAAGAAAGGTGAAACCCCAGTGGAAATATGGACCTAATTATTAGAAGCGTATTCTGCTGCCCAAAGGAGGTCAACCCAACTTTTGTCTGTTTGAATGAACATGCAACGCAGGTATCGTTCAAGGGTTTGGTTGGTCCTATCGATCTGGCAGTCGGTCTGTGGGTGATGACTGGTAGATAATCGAATCTCAATTTGAGCGTTGGCACAGCAACTCTTCCAAAACGTGGAAACAAACTGGCTTCCTCGGTAGGATATTAACACTGCTGGAAAACCATGTAACTTGACTATGTTCGCCAGAAATACTTGCACCAGAGTTCCTGCATTTGGTAAGCCTTTCAGAGCAGTGAAGTGCGCAATCTTGGTCAGAAGATCAACGACAACAAGGATAGTGTTGTAATCTTTACATGGAGGAAAGTCTGTAATAAGGCCTAAAGGTAGTGTATGCCAAGGGGCAGGTGGAATAGATAACGGGTGAAGTAAGCCTTGTGGCTTGCTTTTTGATGTCTTGTTTCTTGCACAGGTATCACAGGTCTTAGCGTACTGTATGGTATCCTTTCACCATGTAGGCCACCAGAAATTTTGTCAAATCTAGGCCATGGTTTTTGTGATTCCTGGATGGCCTGCTGTGAGTGTATCATGGTAGGCATGGAGGACCTTATTATGCATAACAAGATTTGGTAGATATAAGCGTTTCTGGTAATATGGGAACCCTTTGCCTTCTATCTGCAAAGGGTCCTGGGAGATCCAAATACGTAGTTGGTTGGGTTTCATGGCACATCTGATTTCAGTGAATCTACAGAAGATGGGCTGGTACTCATAGCCCCCAACAACTTGTCTTCTAAAATGATTGCAAACCGCGTGGGAATTGCATACACATCCTCTCTTTCCACATCCCAACCTATACAAGAGAGGGCATCAGCCGTCCCGTTTCGTACTCCAGGACGGTACGTTACAGTGAAGTCATATTCTGTGAAAAACTGTGCCCATCTTAATTGGCGAGGAGACTGCGCTTTGGCTGTTCGTAGATATTCTAGGTTACGATAATAGCTAAGTACAGTAATGGTGTGGCACGCTCCAAGCAGGTGGTGCTGCCATTCCTTGAAGGCTGCCTTAATGGCAAATAACTCCTTATCAGTCACCGCATAGTTCAATTCAGCCTGGGTGAACTTCTTGGACCAGAACGCCACCGGGTGCAGCTGATTGGTCTCTGGGTTCTGTTGGGACAATACAGCACCCATTGCGTGACGCTAGACGCGTCGGTATCCACTAAGCATGGGAGTTCTGGGTCTGGGTGTCTGAGGACCAGTGCGGTAGTAAACTGGTGTTTGAGCAGAGTGAAAGCCTGTTCGGCTTCGATGGTCCAGCTAAAGGTTTTGTTTTTACAGAGTAATGAAGTGATGGGATGGGCTATGTTTGAAAAATCAGAGATAAATGGCTGGTAAAATTTGGCGAACCCCAGGAAGCTTTCGACCGCTTTTACCGAGGTGGGTGAAGGCCACTGGAGTATTACTTCTACCTTGTGGTTCTCCAATTGAATCCCTTGCAGGGTCAGGATAAACCCTAGGAACTCCACTTCGCTTACATGAAAGGCGCATTTCTCTAATTTGGCATGTAACCAATGTTGTCGCAGTTTTTTTAAGACTGTCTTCACATGTTAGACATGCTCCTCCAGTGTCAAGGAATAGATCAGAATGTTGTCTATATACACCATGGCGCAAACATCTAGCAGTTCCCTTAGAACATCATTCATAAAGAATTGAAAGGCTGCCGGCGCATTGCACAAGCCGAAGGACATAACAGTGTACTCGAACAGCCCAAACTTGGTACGGAAGGCCATCTTCCACTCGTCGCTTGCTTTTATGGGTATCAAGTGGTATGCCCCCTAAGATCAAGCTTGGTATAGATCTTGGCACCTTTTACTTGGTCCAGCAGTACTGGGATCAGTAGCAGAGGGTACCGGTTCTCAATCATGATCTTGTTAAGCCCTATATAGTCTATACAGGTCCTAAGGTCCCCCTCCTTCTTAGGAACGAAGAAGAGAGCCATGGAGACGAGTGACTTGGAAGGCTGAATGAATCCATTAGCCAAGCACTGGTCAAGGTAACTATGTAGATGTTGGTTTTCCTTTTCTGTAAGCGCGTATATGCGACTGCATGGTGCGTGGGAATCTGGAATCAAATCTATTTGACAGTCATAGGGTTGATGGGGCGGCAAGGGACTGGCCTGTTCCTTCTGGAAAACATCTTCATATGCTTCGTATTCAGGAGGTGTTACACTCTCCTTAGCTCTGCGGGAGCGTCTGGAACCTCTGTGCTGTGCTATACTCCCAACTACCTCTTCAGAGATGGCTGAGTCTAGGATTGGAATCAAGAATGCAGGGCAAAAGTAAGTATCTAGGGAACTGGTCAAATGTAAGTGGCAGGTACCCACAACCCCCCACTTCCCTCTGATCCTCCCACCTGTGAATGCACTCACCTTGTGTAGAGAGAAGGTAGGCTCTCCGTCCTGCTCTTATTCCTCAGCAGGGGCGCAATTCTTCAGTATCATCAGTTACGTCACTGATGTTAGATCCAAGCCCAGGCCTGCTGTGGCATTGGAGGGATGCTTGCTGCGCTGTTTTGGCACGTTAAGGCAATGATGGTAGTCTCTATGGCGGGCCTCGAGTACCTTTCCGTGCTTGGTGCCTCTTACTCTCACTTTTGCTTTCTTTAGTAAGACCTTGCTCTATCTGCTTGCTTAATGCACTCTTCGCACTACTCTTGTGCTGATATCTTTAGTAAGTCCTTGCTCTATCTGCTTTCCATATTCAGTCTTGCCTTCTTGCTTGCTTCCTTTGCTGTATACTACGTTCGCTTAATGCAGTCTTTAAACCAGTCTTGTGCTGACATCTTCCTCTCTGTTTATATTTCCCCTTTTAGCATTCAGTCTTCACTCGCTTTACCTGGTAATGCACCTTCCTTGTACTTGTGGCTGAAGTCTGAATGCTTGTTGTTTACTCTCTTGTCTCTTGCAGGATCGGTACCCACGTGGAGTTGAGATGGGGAGGAGCGTGATAGAGGAGCCTGGAGTATGTCGCGGGAGCCGAAGGCTGGAAACAGGTGAGCCGAGGAATGATGGAGGAGCCTGGAATTCGTCGCGGGACCTAAAGGCTGGGAAAAGTGAGCCATGGAAAGGAGGAGGAGCCTGGAGTTCGTTGCGGGACCTGGATGCTGGAAAAGGTGAGCCGCGTTGCGAGAAGAAGCTGGAGGAGCTCACCAGTAAACCTGCAGAGATTGCGTGTAGCCTGGGACACTGTGGCTGCTATGGCAATGATGCAGATTCCTCCGGAGCATGGTGAGCGTTCCACTGCCTTGGGCAGTTCAATGCGAAGCAAGGGTGCATGCCAGGGTGTGGCTTATATAGCCAGCCACACCCAGAGACTAGACTGCAGCCCTCAATTGAGTTCAGGGCTAGTTCCCCTCCATGTTGGGTGGCCGGCCCAGTGGTGCATGCTGCAGCTGGTGCCATGCCTGGATTCAGCTGGGCTCTTTCCAGGTTCTACTGGCTGTGCTGTGGGAAGGTCGTAATGATTTATGAACCCAATGAGAGAGCCCTGGGGCATATATGTGTGAATGGGTTAAAGGGTTGGTGGAGGCAAGTGCTACAGGGTTAGTGGTTGTGACAGGAGGCAACTGTCCGATGATACCAATCGTTACTCTGTGGTCATTGTTTTGTGTTTCTGTAGTTAAGTGGGCGGCACTGGGTGTGGGTGAATAGCAGGTCTGCAAGCATTCAGCAGCAGAGAAGGCCAGTGTATGTGTCCGCCAGTTTATGACCGGATCGTGACAGTCCAACGAGGACATGCCTAATATGAGCTGGAACTGGGGTGCATTGATCAAGTCAAATACTATGCGTTTCCGATAGCTATCGTGACACAACAGTACCACTTCACCCATACACTGGGTCACTGGTCCAGATGATAGTTGCGTTCCATCGACTGAGACTAGGTTGTCAAACTTTTCCCTTCGCTGCATGGGAATGCCTATCCACTGGGCTACCATGATGTCCATGTAATTTCCTACTTCTTCGCAGTCCACATATTCCTCAGGGGCAAGCATCTGCTGAGGCGGCTCAGGGTAGAGGAGGATTACTGGTGTTGTGAGATCCTTGATGCCTTCTCCTTTTTCGACAAGCCGATTTCTACTCTTGCCGAGCCATGAAATTATCTGAAGGATTACTTGCTTCCACCATTCCGGCATCGATTGCTCCTATAGGTTTCCGAGGTGATTTGCTTGGGCAATCTCTCAAGAAATGTCCTGCTTTGCCACAGTTCAAGCAAAGTTGTTGTCGCCTTCGCCTCTCTCTTTCCTCCTTGGTCAGAGGTCCTCTGACACTGCCCAGTTGCATAGGTTCCGGCAGAGTTTCCGTAGGACGAGATGCAGCCTCTCGTGGGTGTACATACAAGGGGCATCCTTCAGAACGAGACCGATCAGATCTTTTTTCCTGCAACCGATGGTCTAGCTGCACTACTGAATCTATATACTCAGAGCAACGCTCCAGCGGATTAACTACTTGTGCCAACACAACTTTTCAGTTTGCTATGGAGACCACGGTAGAACACGGGTAGTCAGTTTTTCTTCTGGCCAATTTGTCTCTGCTACTAGCCGGTTAAGTGGTGATACACACTAAAAGGTCCTGAGATCCTTGTCGAAGGGTCAACAATTCCCCATCCAAGGCCTGCGCTTGTGTTCTGCGAGCAAAGAGTTTTTCTAATTCTTGCTGAAAACCCGTTAATTATACAGAATTGTGTCATTCTGGTTGACTAGCGGCACTGACCAACTGGCCATGTGCCCTCGCAGGTACGATGAAACAAAGGAAACCTTGGTTTGTTCTGTCGGAATGCTCCTGGCCGACAAAGGAAATGGAGTCGGCACTGATTTATAAATATGGCATATCTCTGCGGATCTCGCTAGAACTGTTTGGGAGGTTCTAAGGGGACAGAGATGGGGGTGTTGACTTGAATCTGGACAGGTGCTGCTGCAGAGCTTTCTGGCGGGCCGGTTAAGGGGACCTTACCCGCTTGGGTCCTAGTTAGGCATTTTTCTAGCTCCTCTGTCCTTTCCCGGTTCACCACTAACTCCTTCCTCATAGCATTGGTTTCAGAGCAGGCTGCATGGACCTCTGCCCGCAGCTCGCCTCATAAGGCGGCTAACTGGTCGACTTCCGACTCCATGACACACGGGCAGGGTTTGTATACGTGGGTTTAGCGTTCTTTAACACTTACCTCTGGTGCCCTGAAGGAGTGCCTGGTCCGGGTCACTGGAAGCGTGTTCCTCTCAGATGGGATGATTTGGCATCTGGGATGAGATGCAAGTCCAAGCCACTCCCTCCCCACTGTTTTGCCAAAAGGCTACTGCCCAGCGTACAATGCAGTTGGGGGTGGTTTGGCTAGGTTCCCCAGTGTTGTTAGGAATTATAGTGAGTGTCCTAGATGAGCCTACGGACAAACAAGTATACTGCGTTAGTGTATGTTCTCCTACACTCCCCCCAGCTCCCTTCTACCACCCCAAAGTTAGCTGGCTGGAGAGGCAAAGGGCCTGGCTCACCTTCATACTGCAGTTGTGCTTTCAAGGTACCAGGACAGCATCCGGTCCAGATCCGTCACTGGAGAGTAGTGGCCCAGTCCTGCTGCGGTTCACGTGATGCTGTCGGCAGGTAAGTCTTTAGTTTGGCTGCAGTGTCTTTTGCTGTTCTGCAGCAATGCAAAATCCTTATGAACGAAGATAATGCCGCAATGTTTTTGTTAAGTTCTGCTCTCTCTTCGTTGCTTTCTTTCCAGATGCTGTGATGCTGTACTTTGCTGTCAGCTGTGTGGGTTCGTGGAATACCAGCCTCAGGTAAGCGGTTTCAAAAGGGGGCACTGGCGGCGTGGGATGCAGAGCTCTCAAACGCTTACTGTGTTGTTCTGCTTTTCCTTTCAGGTGTGGAGAAAACACTGCAGTGAATTGAGGAAGCGTTTAGCTCTCGGCGCAAACTTGAGTGAGTATGAAAGCCGGTGGAGTCCCAGAAGAACAAGAAGGATACTGAAGGTACATTGAACAACTGGCGAAGAGCCGAAATGCAGGAATCTTCTTGCACGTGGGGCAGGAAATGCGGCAAGCGTTACACCACTTGTAATCAGCAGGGGAAAAATGCTAAGCACTGGGTGTGGCCCGGGGGGCGGTTTATAGCTGCGGGCTGCACCCTTCCACTAGACCACCAAGGATACTGGATGTATGAGCTGCTCGAGGGCCATCTTGGTTATGTGTTGAGGCCTGACTTGGTGGCCATCTTGGTGGAGGCTGCCAGCATTTGCAAATAGGTGCCAACGCCAGCCAGCAACCCTCACTGTCCATTGCTTACGAGTCTTGCGACACCTTCCCCAGTAGTTGTGTGAGAGAGTGCCTGGTGTTCTGCTATGGATCTCCTGTCATCCCTAGGATTCTTAGTAAATCAGGAAAAGTCGGGCATGTTCCCGACAAGGAGAATAGAATTTTGGGGATTCGTGATAGACAAGAGAAAAGTAACGCTGGAGCTCCCAGCGAGGAAGAGAAGGAATATCAAAAAGGAGCTACGGACATGCCTCGACAAGAAGGTCTTCTCCCTCCCTTCTTTATCGAGGATAGTAGGACTGTTAGCGTTCTCCATTCAAGCCATATTTCCAGGGCCACTACACTACATGGCCTTGCAGAGATTGAAGATGAGACACCTGCATCAGGGCCGTGTCATCAGTCAATTCCTTTAGATTAGGATTTCGACTACAGGGCTGATTTGGTGGCTGATGAACATGGAGGCATGGAACGGCCGTGCCATCTTCGGGGACCTGGTTGTAGAATCGGATGCCAGCAGAGCAGATTGGGGAGCCAGATGCAGCCTCCTGGAGACGGGGGGCAAATGGGCTACAGACGAGTTGTATCTACATATCAATTGTCTAGAACTATTAGCTTGGTCTTTCGCGGTTTACAAAAGGCGCGGCGAACTGATGCATCTTCAAAAATTTGCGGTCCGGTATATAAACCACCTAATAGGGATGAAGTCCAAGCTGCTAGCAGAATTGGTGAAAGACTTCTGGCACTGCTGCCTATAGGCCAGGATCTCAGTGATGGGCAAGTACCTACCAGTATCTCTCAATGTGGTCGCGGACTGGAACTCGCAATATTTGACAGATACCAGTGACTGGAAACTGGACAGGGGAGTTTTTCAGCAGCTAGATCAGCTATGGGGACCAATTCACACAGACCTGTTTGCGTACAGACTGAACGCACAAACGGGCAATTTCTTCAGCTGGAGGCTGGACCCAGCAGCACTAGGGACAGACGCGTTTCTGCAAGAATGGGGCAGAGGAGTGCACTAGGCATTTCCCCCTTTCGTGATGCTGAGCAGAGTGCTAGCAAAAGTTTGCAGGGAGAGAGCGACAGTAGTGATCGTGGAATCCATGTGGAAGTCGCAAGTATGGTTTCCAGCTCTGATGGAACTTTCCTTGGATTTCCTGTGGATGCTCCCACCAGAGATACACCTGCTCACGGTCCCAGCTGGGTGGTTTCATCCTCTGAGAGTGAAGGAGGTGCTCCCACTGCTGGCTTGCAGGGTGTCGGCGGACGCTGGGCATTGCGGGACATGCTGCCCAGCTCATCTCCGGCTTGTGGGCCCTGTCCACGCGTAGGAGCTATAACATGGCGTAGGGCAGGTGGGAGCGCTGGTGCGAGAGAAGTATTCCTCTAGTTTCTGCTCCTGTAGTAGCAGTTCTTAACTTTCTAGCGTCCGTCCTAGAGGAAGTCAAGGCCTTCAGGATGATGGGGGTCTATAGATCAGCAATCTTGGCTGGACACGCTGCCGAGGACGGTGCGCCCCTAGGCGTTCATCCGGCAATAATAAGACTCACTAGGAGCGCGATTTTGGGTTCCGCTGGTTCCAAAATATGCATTCTTATGGGATGTCAACGTAGTGTTGCAATTTCGTGCAAGCTTGCCAGCGAATAAAGACCTGTCTATGATGCAGCTGTCAGGGAAGCTAGCCATGCTACTGTGCCTAGTGTCATGTAGGAGAGTATCAGACGTTAAGGCACTGGAGGTTGATAGGAATGTCTGCAGTCCAGAGGGCATTACATTTGTCTTGGCAAAGATGACTAAGACCAATTTGTCTTCCATCTCTTACCCATATCTGACCGGGCAACTGCAATTATGCATAAAAGCTTGCATTAGGGAGTATGAGGCCAGAACATCTGTTCAGCAGGCAGCAGGACTATCACAGATGCTGATTGCATGCAGGAATCCCTAAAAGGCAGTAGTGGCAGTGACGATTGCCAGATGGGTCCGGAAGGTTATGCAGCAGGCAGGTATCGATCTGTCTCGATTTGGATCCCATTCGGTGAGAGGCACCATCGTATCCAAAGCGTCTGCAGCACAGGTGCCTCTCATGGACATCTTACATCCTGCAGACTGATCTGGGGACAGCGCGTTTAAGACTTTATTTCAAACCAGTCCCATTGCTGGCGGGGGCGGTGGTACAAAGCTTGGAACCGGTCTTGACACAGAATTAAGATTACACCAGTTTACAGCACTGTTAGCCTTGATTCCATTAAAGACAGAGGCAAGCATTACTTTCCCACCCGTCGCATGCACTGTATATAGATAACAAAATGATTGTTTCTGTGTGGAACAGGGCAGTGCATTCTCCCTCCGTAATTATGTTTCTCTGATCCCACAGGAGATGACCAGAAGAATGGGTAGTTGGCGACAGTTTGAGGAAGTCGTGAGCAGCCAGTGGGGAAGGAGCACGCTGGTTTCCAAGTTGTGAGGTGCAGACCTGAGGAGTTTTCAGGGATATTGTTGACTTTGAGTGACTTGGTTTCAGTTAATACATTTGTGGATAAGTTCAGAGCATCCAAAGAAGAGGAGGAGACATAGGAAGTGGCTAAGAGCTACTGTAGCAGGAAGTGAGATGGACTACAGAAGTAGATTAGAATAGTGGGATTTGTAGTTTTGAGAGAAAAGAAAGGGAAAAAAAGGAAATGAGGGAAAGTTGGTTCATTTCCAGTGTGTTAAGTGTTGAAACTGCTAAAGAGTAGATTAAAGAAGTTGAAGCATAATGCTGGCCTCTGAGTCTTTATTATAATCAAGACTCATAGCACTGTAAACTGGGGTAATCTTCATTCCCTCATACATTTACAACAACTAAAACTGGATAACAGAGGACGCCACAGTCATCTCAATACAAACCTAGTGAATGGGTCACAGGGACTTTAACAACTGCAAGATCCTAAAAAATGAAGTTGAATATACCAACCTAATCAATGCCAATGTAAATGTTTACTTTGGGCCAATAGCGCACGCAACCATCAACACATTCCATACAATAAAACACTACTTCATGAATTGTCATATACATAGAATCAAGACCAAGAATTACTATCTATAAGAACAAATCTAGTAACTTACTTTTTTAGAAGATTTAACAAGATTCAAAATACAAAACAAACAACATTTAATTGTTTTATAATATTAAAAGAAAGTGGCAAGTGCATAAACAATTCATAAACATGAAAGAAACAGCATATATCGTAGAGGTTGCAGATCTGGTGTTATTTTACTATTTGAAGTGTGGTCTGATAAGTTTGTGCTCTTTTTAAGAAGTTGGCTATTACAACAAAAAAAACATTCCTATACTTTGTTGATTTAAGGAGCAACAGCCACTCACAGTTCTTTTTTCTGACTGCTATTAGGAAAGGTTTTAGCCAACTGGATCTAATTTCCAAGAAAGTTGTGAAAATTAAGAGCTACTTGCAAACGTCCTCCCGATGTTTAAGGCAAAACAGACACCGTACAGCTCTTCTTTGTTTGCGTTACTTCCGTCACAGGCAATATGTTTAGGCAAAATTTTATATCTAGAGATTTGACAATCGAAAAGTTCAATATCAAAAAGATAAACCTACAATCTCTGTAATAACATGGTCTCTAGATAAACGTGGACCAAACAACTCCCTCATTACTGGGAGCGTGAATCATTTTGTGACGCATTTGCATATGTGTATTTCACTACTGATTTACTATTACCGTCAATCCTAGTACAAGTTTACCACAAATGCTCCAAGTTGAGTATCTGGGCCATTTGGTTCACATATTTTAAGCATGTCTGTGCTACGGCTCCTGTGGACCTGACCACATCCAAAAGAGTATTCCGATAGACGCTGAAGCTGGTAGCGGACAAAATCTCACCCAATAAAAAAGCAGTTTTATTCTAACTTCATACTGTATTTGTATTTGTTTTTATTTGTACAGCGATTGACACCTAAGCGCTTCACAAAGGTCAAAAAACAGGTTTTAAAAAGAGAAGGTGAAGTCAGAGATCGAAGAGAAAGAGGCAGGGCATTCCAGTGCTTCGAGGCAAGCAAGGAGAAAGAGCGAAAACACGAGGGGGCCCAGGAAGGATGCCGAACCACCAGACGAAATAGAGGCTGGGAGCAAATGTAACGAGAAGGAGAATAGAAAGAAACTAAGCAACAGAGTTAGAGGGGAGTAAGACCGCAGAGACACTTAAATACTAAGCAGAGAAATGTAAAAAAGGAGTTGGGCTTCAAAAGTCAGCCACTACAGAGAATGCTAGGCAGAGAAAAAAAGAGTTATAGGGAGAAAGAGTGCAAAGAATGCGGAACAAAGAATGATAAATAGACCAGAGTGGAGCAAGAGGGTAGGCAGGAAAACCTAGTAGAAAGCAAAAACAATAGAATAAGCAGGAGAAAACTAAACACAAAATAAGTATTTTGGAAGCCTGGAAAGTTAATACCTGGCAGGGTTTGCAAAGTTAAGAACTGGCAGGGTTTGCAGATATTGAAGAGTTAAAATCGACAGGAGGGGGAGATAGAAGAAATGTGAAATGAAAACAAAGAATTAGGCACAAGATTTTATCCTTGATCTACAAGTGCCAACACTGAGAAGTCCCCCCAATATCTTCTGGACAGAATATGCACCAAACAATTGGTTCGGTCTTTACGATCCAATGATACTCTCTCAATGAACCAACCGCGCTACCATTTGGAGAAGTTTGGTGGCAGAAGCTTTGAAACTCAAGCATACAGGGAAAGGAACTTACTCCTGAAGAACATCAGAGCATCTCCTTCTTTGACTATCTTCAAGAAATCAGTGAAGACCCTCCTTGTTAACCTAGCTTAAACGCTCCCCCTAGCCTGTTATTTTCTTCTTTCCCTCTTCTGCACTCTGAGGCGCACGGGCATGTATTGCATAACAAGAATCAAAATAAATAAATAAATAGATAAAATGAAAGGGAGGGGTCAAACATGACTCCATAATTACGAGTCGTAGCAGAGATGGGGAGTAAGGAAGGGGGAAAGGAGTAGAAGATAGAGGGGGAGGAATGGTGAGAGCAGGAAAGAAAAGTACTTCTGTTCTGTTTGGATAGATTCAGTTGTAAATAATAAGAAGACATCCACGATTTGATACCTAGCAGACAGGCTGAAAGAGAGGAGTGAATAAAGTCGGAGAAGGAAAGAAAGATCTGCGAGATGTCCTCATAGAGGTGGTTAGAAAAACCAAAGGAAGTAATTATATAACCAATAGGGGCAGTATAGAGAGAAACTAGAAGAGAACCGAGGACAGACCCTTGGGGCACACCACATGAAGGGGGAGAACATGGGAGAAAAAACATGCCCAAGAGACCGAAAATGTGCAGTTGGTGAAATAAGATCGAAACAATTCAAAACAGAGCCCCTGAGACCAATATGCGAAAGGTGAGAGAGCAGAATAGAGTAACTGACAGTATTGAAAGCAGCAGACAGATCAAGAAGTACCACAAGAGAGGGGTGTTTGGCATAGCCTAAAGAAAGAAGAGACTCCGAGACCACCAAGAGAGCGGTATCAGTAGAATGACGGGGACGAAACCTAGATTGAAAGGGAGGAAAAATAGAATGTTGATCAACAAAACAGGGGATTTGGAAATAGACAACGCTTTCTAACAGTTTCGATAAGAACGGCAAAAGAGAATTGGGTCAAAAATTTGAGGGAAGAGAGGGATCAAGATACTGTACTCCTCAAAGACAAAGTTCGAATTTTAGGGGGACATTCATTGATACCGTGGGCAGAGTCAATACAGTTTTGCGGAATACGTTCCCATTCACTTAACATTAGCTTGGCTCTGTAGAGGGCATTCCCTCCTCAGACTTCTGAGGTCAGGTCGATCTCCTAATCCCAGTAACGCTTAGGAACATTCAATGCAACTCTTCGCCACCCATTAAACAATAGATCCCTTTTGCACATGTGCGAGAACCAAGAGACATTCTTGTACAATCAAATGCAAGATAATAAAAATACAAAACGCTTTCAATCTTGGTTCCCGCTAGGTAAAATTGGATTAGGAATTCTACATGGAAGGAATTACATAAATGTGGTCTTTTGCATGCTTACTGTCTGAGCTTTGTCATTAGACAAAGCACTACATTTGGCCAGCTGTTTTTGCAAACCGATCTTTGTTTTTTAAAATAAGTGCCCCATTAACCGCTAACTGTAAGCTACCGAAATGCTTAACATTAATAGTTAGTGT
Source organism: Ambystoma mexicanum (assembly GCF_040938575.1). Lineage (NCBI taxonomy): Eukaryota > Metazoa > Chordata > Amphibia > Caudata > Ambystomatidae > Ambystoma > Ambystoma mexicanum. The sequence continues at coordinate 537,731,357 of NC_090929.1, forward strand.
GTTAGTGTTTAGGGGTCCAGTCTCTAGAGCCATTTCATTAATAGAGAGAAGAGGAGAGTGGCAAAAACACAACCTGACAGTGACCTTATAGGATGGGGAAAGACCTAATTGTCACATCCCTAAAGCCCAGTTATCAGTGTAAAGCTACCAGCAGTGATTCTGAGATGTTAAATGAAATCAAATCTCGTCATAGCAACCGTCACTGGTCGCAATCAAAGGTCACCTTGAAATCCATGAATGAACTATATAATGTCTCTTTTTTATGATACATTTTTGAATGCCAGGCCGCATATGACAGGTCTGGTCAGGGCAGAGTCATGCAGGGAGTGGGCAGGAGATGTGGTGACCTGGGGCGCGTGAGTGGTCCACCTCCCAGGAGGAAAGGACGGAGGGCACCTTGTGTCAGCAGTCCACACAAAGCCAGTAGGGGCAGGGTTGCGAGGACCTGCAAACTCTGGGCATGTCAGATGTGTGGCTGGGTGAAGAGGCTGGAGGGCAAGAAAAGAGTCTGCACCGGGCCTTGCACACTGCCAGGAACATGGTCTCTACCTGCCGTGGGGCCAGGCGGACCAGGTAAACAGGACGCTGTGTCCAATTCTTCTGCCAGAGCACCAACAGGCCCCAGGCAGGTGGCCAGTGGACTGGATGGCAGCATTTCCTAAAGAGGTGAACAGAGGTGAGGTGGTGAGGTGGAAGAACGCCTGTGTGAAGGCAGCCCTGCAAGGCAGTAGTGATGAAAGAAATATGTGCAGGCTCGGCTCACCCAAATATGGCTGTCAGCTAAAGGCAGACATCGTTGAGCAATGTAAGACAAAAAACAAAAGCATTGTGGGCATTGTTAGAGTAGTTTAGGGTATTTTGTTTTACAGCATATTAAAATAGGTATTGCCTCCCATTCGTTATAACTACCACAACCTTGACATTGATTGGCATTGGAATATATGGATTATCTACAAAGTGGTTCTTAGTGCTCTTGAGTCCTTCATATAGTAGTTGGCTCAAAGGAAAGAATAATTTCCACAGGACTCACAACATGTGAACAAAACGTTCCCATACAATTATGGCCAGCACATTTTTGCTGATCTTGTTTACGATACATAATACTTTTTGGAAAGTTTTTGTTGTACTTTTTATGTCTAATGGCATGTCTAATGGCGGCCGATGTGTTGATTCTCTTGGACCTCTCTGCGGCCTTTGATACTATTGATCATGGCACTCTTCACCAGTGCCTTGAAAAGGCAGGCATATCTGGTCTCCCGCTTAATTGGTTTTATTCTTTCCTCACAGACCGTACTCAAATGATATCTTAGTCCCAAGTCTCCTTAGCACCCTTTTTTTTTTTTTAAACTTTATCTCCGTCCCACGGTGGATCTTATTTTTGAATATGGGGTGCGTTTTTTTACTTACGCAGATGACATGCAGTTACTTTTTCCGTCTTGATTCGCTTGTATCTGACCCTCCATCTAAATTGAGAAATAGTGTGTCTGCAATTTGTGACTGGATGACCAGTAAAATTGGTTGAAGTTAAATCTGGAGAAAACTGAGATTTTAGTGATTGGTTCTTCTCTCGCTCACACAGCTTGGAGTACAGATGGCTGGACTCTCTGGGACCCTGTCCTATCCCAAGTAAATCAGTAAAGAGTCTAGGTGTTTAGCTTTTAAATCAGGCTCTCAAGAAGCCCAAATATCGTTGGTGTGGCACACATGCTTTTTTAAGCTGAACATTTTGAAGAAGACTCTGCTTTTTCTTCCGGTTGAGCTTCACACTAAAGTAGTGACTATGGGATCTCTCGATTACTGTAAAGGAATGTACCTGGGCCAGCTGGCTTTTTTATCCAGCGTTTGCAGCTCTTACAAAATTCTGCGGCCCATTTGGCTCTAGACGCAGCCAGACTTTCTCATTCTCGAGGCTTGCTACAATTGCTACACTGAATAGCTGCATTAAATTTAAGATCCTGTGTATTGCGCATCAGGCAATACATAAATCTGGTGCCGAGTATTTTCATTCCAAACTGGTTGTTTATACTGCCTCAAGGCGGCTGCGCTTGGCCTCACAAAATCTATTGGGAATTCCCAGATACTGCAGAGCTTGGGCTGGAGGACGGTCTTCACTTCAGCTCTGGGAAACTACTGACCATCTTGGATTCCATAAAGTCCTTAAGACTCATCTATGTTAAGCTTCTCTTGCTCCTATGAGGCCCTCCCGCGTGCTAGGCAAATTTTGTATGCAGTACCCTTTGGGACCACTACACACAACTAGGACTACGGTGTAAGCAAAACCAACCTTTGGTATAAGTCTGTACTATACAGTTTTGTGGTAGCATTACTGAGCAGCCAGGCTTATTTCAAGAGGGAATGTGAGCTGTAAGGATGTTACACAGAGGTCTATAATTACAAGTATTCAAACAGACTCTTATACTCAATGTTTCTTGGTAAAACACTTATTAATTTATTTCACAGTCAGTTATAAAACATTCACTAGAAGAAGGCAAACTATATCACACAAAAATATACTTCAGTACTTCACAAGATCAGGTTCTGAGGCATTTAAACTAATTTGAAGGAGGAGCCAAATGTCATTCAGAGCATTTGAAGTAGGCAGGAGCAAAACGGCATAAGTTAATAAAACAAATATTACAGTTAATCTTAAACAGTGCAAATAGTTTGAGTTCACCAGAGGAGTTGATTCAATGCAATAGGTTAGGCCAAAGTCAATGGGCTAAAGTCTTGTATAGGATAAAGCAGTTCTGGAAGTTAATCAGAAAAGTCTTTGCCAAAGTTCTCAGAAGTAGTTTGTAAAAGAAAGATTTATATGTTGGGTCACAAGCTGACTAGGCCTGCAAGTTGCCAAAGTTTCAAGCACTTTCGCCGTGAGAGGTAAGTTCTCTCGGTCGGGTTTTCACAGTACCTTACAATGAAGAAAAAGATGCAGCTGAAGACGTCTTTTCCTGGCAGCTCCTGCAGATCTCGCAGTTCCTGAGCCCCAGTCGTGTGGACATGAGGGAGGACTTTGGCAGACTCCTGCACTGCACTGGGAAAGGTAAAAAAGCTGGCAAAAGCAAATCTTCAATTCCAGTAGCTGTAGTAAAGTTCACAAACTGGTGTCCTTCTCCCTGGCTATTCGGTTTCCTGCAGCACTCTAAGGAAAATACAATCAGCTCCGAGAATGGTATCCAGGTGGCTTACAAGTTGATGGGTCCCACCAACTCAAAAGGGAGAAGTCGTCCTTGAAGGGCTTCTCTGTCGAGATGAACTTGGCGATTCGGACCTGCAGCAGGGCTTCACCGGGCAAACCAATGGTTCAGGAGTTGCAGCAGCCGTCCTCCTCCAGATCGTCTTCGGTTCTTTCGTTCCAGTGGTCGACTCTGCCTTCCAAGCCAAGAGACATGCCTTTTATCCATTTTACTCCCATTCATTCCAGCCTAGATGCCACTCACCCAGCAGGGTGGCTGTCCTTGCCGGACAGTCAGCCGGCCAATCACCAGAGTGCATTTGGGTCTCTTAGGAGACTAAGCACATGGAGTTTCGGGACCCTCCCTCACTTCCTGCACACCCCAGACACTCGGGCGCCAGAGGCAGCCTTCAGCACTTAACCCGCCAAAAGCATAGGAACAAAGGGACCAAACCTGGTTTGGCGCGCAGAGACACACTCTAGAAGGACTGTTACAAAAAGAAAGGGCGAAAAAAGAAGACCGGCACCTGTTTAAATAAAGGGGGCTCAGACGCCATCTTGAAAAACATGGCTACCGTGATTTAACACTAACGGGAAAAATCATGGTAGTTTGTTGTAAAACCACTGCCACCAGCCATTTCGAGAGGAAAAGGTAGCATTTGACTGCTACATGAGTTTCTAGACATAGGAGATGCTAAGTAACCCCTCCAGCACTCTATTGTAAGATAGTGTGTGCTGGATCTAGGAATTTGGAAAGACTAGTGAAGTCAATTTCACTTTACTTTCTCTGGGAAACAGTAGTTTATCCCAGAGAAGGTATTTCAACCTTGGGACAGCTGAGGGTGCTGTGTAATACAAATAAACAAGATGATGCCTATGGAGTTAGTTAGATTCCATAACCAAAAGAAACAAACACAGAAAACATATTGAATGGAAAAGTTCAAAGTCCCAAAGTTTAGCAAAAGAGCTGGAGGGCTCTAAGGTGAGAGGAATTGGCACATTTATGAGAATTCTCCCTAACACTGCGTGCCTGTCATAGTGCCTAGATGCCTTCGGCCCTTAGTTAGTGCTTTGCAAGTACAATCCAATACAACAAAAGATGAACCAGAGTGCTATGTTGGACATGTATTTCAACAGTAACCTACTACGGTTCATTAACGCCTACTGTGTCCTACAAGCAAAAACCATTGATACCTACAAAATAAACAAATAGACAACAGTGACACGGATAACTTTTGACATTGTATTCCTACGAAAATGACCTATAAAAAATACACTTCATTACCAAAGATTCAAAACCTTTCAATCCGGCCTTTTTCAACCTCGCACAGACCACCTCTGCCTGCTGCTGGTAAAAGGCAGGCTCGTCCTGCCTGCTGCTCGTAAAAGGCAGGCTCGTCCTTTGTACACTTTCACATTTCTGTTAATATTTCTTCTCGTGTTTGTAGTCTTTTGAAGGGCTGGATCGCTGACCCCATCTCACTAAGTCCATCCAGCTCACTATGACAAACGCTCTCTCTTGTGAATCTCCCCGGTATCTCTAAGCTTTCCTGTGGATCCTCAAGATACAGGTATTTGCTATCCTTATTGCCCTGCAATGGTACAAACTTCCATTTAAAATGAGAAATGAACACTTGTTTTAAAAGGATAAAAAACGATCTTGCCAGTCAGCAAGATCGACAGGTCGTCTTGCCTTGTCAAATTCTACCACCCGCCAGTCCACAACTGCCAATCTGTACTCCATTCTCCAGAGTATGTGCTGAAAGCTTGTACATTTTGCAATGCTGGTCTCGGACAGACCACTGCATTTATTAACTGCTCTGTGTAGCAACAATCGGTGCTTGCCCCCCCCCAGTTTGACTTCTAAAACTGCTAGTTCATATGTACTGCAAAAACTAAAACAGCAATACATGTGGCAACTATTCTTGAGCGTGGTTCAGACTGGCATAAAAGTGCATTATTTAGGGCTCCAGAATTAGCAAGAATACATCTGGGGTCAAATATTCCATCCATGCAGGAGTGAAAAGCAACAGACATATTGTGAATAATAGAACTGCTCTATATTCACGCACAACAATGCAAGGAGTACAAAAAGATTAAATACGGGGTATTACTTGTAGAATCCACAGACTAATGGCTTCCCACTTCGGTCTGCTTCATCAAAGCAAGCTTCAGCCGTCTGTCTGTCCAAACTCGGCAGCTTCTCACAAAGAACTCCTTTTCCTAAAAATAAGAACCACAAATTTAAAATAATACAATAATAAATAGTTCGCAATTTCTTTTGCAGTTCAGCAAACTCCTTAAATAACACCAAATGAAAAATATCCCAGCTGTTTATCTGATTTTGCGTCTAAAAAAAATATATTTTTTATAACGAATCAGGGATACTCAAGCCTAACAAAAACCTTACACAGCAACTTGTGGTATACAAAATACATAACTGGCTGATTTTGGTACAAATAAATCACACTACTTGAGCACAAAGTAATCGCTTGCAATCTGTTTTGAGGAATGGGAGGAATGGGCACGTTAGCAAAGGAACCAGCCCAATAATGAATATGGAGTGCAAAGCCAGAGAGTAAACTACAATTCTTTTTGTTTGGGTTTATTACAAATTATGTGGTGTGAGCAGACACTGCGAGTTGGCTTTACACACCTATTTTTCATGCAAAATCCAATTATGAGCGATACAGTGCACATCAGATCCCATTTTCCTCTTATTTATACAAGACAACATATTGCATAACGAGGACACAAATGTGGTTTTGGCTACTTGACGGTCATACTAGTGTGTGGCACCTGCTCATTACCTGAGAGATTCTGAGGATCACTGAGCAAGGTAAATGAATGGACCATTGAAATTACAGATGAAACACTGTCTAACCAACAGTGTCAAACAACAAGAGAATGTTAGAAAGAGTTCCTCGCTGGGGTCAAGTTGTGAGTAGGGAATGGGCAATACAAATTCAGTTTTAGTGCTTAAACAACCTTTGTTTACTTTGGGAATAAACAATTCTTAGCAGGTATCTGGTATTTCGGTTAGAATGCCACCATTTCAGCACAGCCTGTTTTCTGTTAATTTCTTCATGCCTGCGGAATTAGATACCAATGAGTAGAGCTACAAAAAGATGTGGTCCACTTAAAGACTTTGGGGAGCTGATCAAAGACTAAGCAGCAAACTATTCTTGCTGGTGCTTCTCAGAGGGCTTTTACTTTAGCTTGCTTTTCTGGAACTTGCCCAAGGTTACTTTGTGCCATTTCTCTGAGTAAGGCCAAGCCCTTATTTTCACTGTAAGTCAAATGCTCTGGCATACAGGAGCACCCAGCATTTTGCAATATGGACCAACAGGGTGTCGTTTTTTGTATTAGGAAAAGTGGGAATCTAATATCCTTTCCTCATTACATTTGGTTTCTTCATCTGGCTGGTACTAGCAGCCATGTGTTCTCATCTCACCTGCTTGAAATTAACTTTTTCTATGGCTCTCCCAAGGCATACAGGAGTACTCAGAATTTCTCCATATGGACCAATAGGGTGTCGTTTTTGTATTAGGAAAAGTGGGAATCTAATATCCCTACCTCATTACATTTGGTTTCTTCATCTGGTCGGTTGTAGCAGCCAGGTGAACAAGTTACTTCTTACCTTGTAACGTTCTTTCGATGGGATGTTCCTCCGACGTATTCCTTATCTTAGATATCTCCTTCCGGCTCTGCTGGCCTCGGAAATTTTTTCTCTAGAGGGTGCTGCGCGTCGACGTCCGCCGAGTCGATGTCCCTCGACAGCCGCCGTATCGACGTCGACGTCATCCTGCCTATAAAGGCCGCGCGCAGCGTCCGTTGCTCAGTTCCGTTTTGTAGCCCACAGTATTTCTGTCTGGACTAGACTAATCACCCTGAAGGAGCGTAAGCTGCAACAACAAGGGAAGTAGAACTGCGGGGATGGATGGGAGGGTCGATAAGGAATACGTCGGAGGAACATCCCATCGAATGAACGTTACAAGGTAAGAAGTAACTTTTTCTTTGAAGGGATTGTGTCCTCCGATGTATTCCTTATCTTAGATAGGCTCCCATAGCAGTATTCTATTATTGGAGGTGGGAGTACTGGCTTCATGCTGCCTTCTATTGATGAATAGAGTGCAATACAGCCCTTCCAAACCTAGTCTCCTGACTGGAGGAGGAATCCAAGTTGTAAAATCGTGTAAAGGTATGGACAGACAACCATGTGGCGGCCGCACAAATGTCTTTAACTGGCACTACTCTTTTGAGGGCCGATGAAGCTGCAATACCTCTGGTCGAATGAGCCCTAAGGTTTTGAGGGGGCTCTTTTCCTGCCAGTTTATAACATTCCAATATGGCTAGAATGATCCATCTGGAAATGGTCTGCTTAGTTATTGGTAACCCTAGCTTGTAACCTGTGTAGCCTACAAACAGCTGGTCTGTTTGTCTTATCCTGGCCAGTCTACTGATGTAAAAACTTAAAGCCCTTCTAGGGTCCAGCCTGTGTAACCTCTCTTCCTCTTTCCCCGGATGAGGAGGATAGAAAGATGGCAGGGTAATCTTCTGAGTGATATGGAATTCAGAAACCACCTTTGGGAGGAAATTAGGCTTCACTTGCAGGACAACTTTGTCTTTGTGAAAGATTGTATGAGGGGTTTTACAAGAAAGAGCTTGTAACTCGCTCACCCTTCTAGCAGATGTAAGTGCTATTAATAAAACAGTTTTAAGGGTAAGAAATCTTAACGAACAAGAATGGAGTGGTTCGAAAGGTGTGCCCATCAGGAAAGTTAGGACTAAGTTTAAATCCCATAGGGGAACCTGGAATGGTCTTGGGGGATAAACATTGGTTAACCCCTTTAGAAACTGTATAACCAAGGGTAACTTGAAATAGGATGGTTCTTCCGCAGTGCGCTTAAAGATGGATAGCGCTGCGAGATAGCCCTTAATGGTGCCAACTTGAAGGCTGAATTCGCCAAATAGAGTAGGAAGGACAAAATCATTGGTGTACCGCATGAAAAGGGGTCAATAACCTTTTCTCTACACCAGCTGCAAAATCTGTTCCAACGGCAGCGCTATAAAGACTTTGTTGCTGGCCTCCTTGCCGAAAGCAACACCTCCATAACATCATCAGGGAGGTCCCAATCCTTGTACCTCAGCCTTTCAGAAGCCAAGCGTGAAGGTTGAGGGTTTTGATGTCTGGATGGAGAACCTGACCTCCCTTCTGTGAGAGTAGGTTCTCTCTGATTGGAAGTCGAATTGGAGGGCAGATGGACAAGTCTAGAAGGTCCGGGTACCACGTTCTCCTGGCCCAATCCGGGGCAATTAGGATCATGGTCTTCCGGAATCTTCTCAACCTCCTGATCATTTGAGGAATGACAGGGACCGGTGGGAACGCGTACAGAAGCGTAAACTCCCAGTCCACTATGAACGCGTCTCCCAGAGCTCCTCTCGGGGGAAATTCCCTTGAGCAGAACAGATCGCACTTCCTGTTGACACTGGTGGCGAACAGATCCACCTGAGGGGTTCCCCAAAGGGCGAAGATCTCTTGAAGGACTTCCTGAGCTAGTTCCCACTCGTGGGAGACTGTGCTCTGCCTGCTCAAAGCGTCCGCTGTCAAGTTCTTCTCTCCGGCTAGGTGAACTGCCGATAGAGAGATTCCTTCTTGGATTGCCCAAAACCAGAGCTGCATCGCCTGTCTGCACAGGGGTAGTGATCCTGCGCCGCCTCTTTTGTTGAGGCAATGCATGGCCACTGTGTTGTTCGTCATTATCAGGACATTCTTCCCTTGTACAGCTGGCAGGAACGCCTTCAGCGCAAGTCTGATGGCCCTCAGCTCTAACAGGTTGATATGTAGTCTGGACTCCGATGGAGACCAACGACCGCTGATGGTCAAGTCGTTGGCGTGGGCTCCCCACCCCGTGAGTGAGGTATCCGTGACTACTGTTATCTCCGGCCAGGGTTGCCAAAACTGTTCTCCTTTCAGAATGTTCTCCTGACAGGCCCACCACTGAAGGTCTCGAGCCACCCTGTCGGGAACCTGAAGAAGATCTGTCATTCTTCCTGAGAATTGTGACCACTGAGTCCTCAGTGCCCACTGGAGGGATCTCATTCTCAGGCGAGCCTCTGGCACTAGGAAAATGCAGGATGCCATGAGGCCTAGCGACCTCAAAAAGTCGAAGGCTGGGAGACGTTGGGCATTTTGGAACTTGGTAACCATCTGTAGAATATCTTGAGCCCTCACCTCTGGTGGCGAGGCTTTTCCCAGGGAAGTGTCCAGGATCGCTCCGATGAACTGGAGTCTCTGCGATGGTATCATTTGTGACTTCTTTAAATTGAGGGAGAAGCCCAGTCTGTGAAAGGAGTGGCAAACGTGATTTAGCTGGATCTGAGCTTGTTACGAAGATACAGCCCTGATCAACCAATCGTCCAGGTAGGGGTAGACGTGAATCCCTTCCCTCCTTAGACTTGCCGCCACTACCGACATTAACTTGGTGAAGACCCTCGGGGCGGAGGTCAGCCCAAATGGCAGCACTCGAAATTGATAATGAGAGTTGCCAATTGCGAACCTCAGGTATTTCCTGTGTTTGAGATGGATAGGCACATGGAAATAAGCGTCCTGAAGGTCTAGAGATACCAACCAGTCCTGAAGCTGGAGGACCTGAAGGATCTGAGAGAGAGTTACCATCTTGAACTTGTCCTTCCTGAGGAATTTGTTCAAGTCTCGTGAGTCCAAGATGGGTCTCAGTCCTCCGTCCTTCTTCGGTACTAGAAGAAGGGGAAATACCAACCCTTGTTCCTCTCCGCTGCAGGTACCGGTTCTATGGCACCTTTCTCTAGCAGGTCTAGAATCTCCTGCATAAGGCGCGGATCTGGAAACTTCAAAGAGTTGTTCCCCGGTGGATGACTCAGAGGGGTGTGTAGAAAAGGCAGGCAGTAACCTTGGGCAACTGTCTCCAATGCCCAAGCATCTGACGTAATAGCCTGCCATTCCGACAGATGTTGAGTTAACCTTCCCCCTACTGGTGTCTTGTGAGGGGAGACCTCACAGGGGTTTAGAAGCGGCTGACGCAGATGCTGAGGGTAAAGTGGCACCTACTGCTGCGGTTTTTGTACCTTTAACCCGTCCACCATGGGAGAATCGTTTCTGGCCCCTTTGAGCTGGCTGTCCTCTGCCTTTTCCGAATGCGGAGTAAAAGCGAAAGGATCTACCCCTCCAGGTTGTTCCTGAGAGACGATTCGGAGTCTGTCGGATTGCAGCCCCAAGAGATTTCGCTGCTGCCTTGGATGTTTGTAACTTCTCCAGGCTGTCATCAGCATTCTTACCAAATAAAGAAGTGCTGTCAAAGGGCATGTTCAAAAGTCTGGCTTGTACATCTAGAGCAAAACCAAACTTCCGCAACCACGCAAATCTGCGGATTGTGGTACTTGCCGCCATGGCCCTGCTGATACTGTCAGCAGAATCAATGCCTGTTTGAAGGGACTCGCACATTGCATCTTTCCCATCTTTGATGATGTTTAAAAATGCTTCCCTTTCCTCTCCTTCTGGGAGACAGTCAGCCGCAGATGAAGCACACTCCCAAAGTGTATGGCTGAATCTTGCAAGCGTGCAAGTGGCGTTAATAGATTTAAGCGCCATGCTACATGCCGAAAAGACTTTTTTTTGACATAGCATGAAACCTTTTATCATCCCTGTCCTGTGGAATAGTAGGGTATGCAGATCTACTATTTGTGAAGTTGCTGCTTGTACATCCAAACTCTCTGGAGTTGGATGTTTGCTCAAGTATTCAGGATCTGAAGCAGATACCCTGTATTTGGCAGATAGTTTCTTGCTAACTGCAGGGATAATCTCAGGTGTTTCCCAATTAGCAGAGATCTTTCTTTGGAGAGCAGTATGAAAAGGAACAACAGGATCTTCCTGTGGACCTTTAACTAAAATGTCAGTAAGGTCATCCTGCTGAAAAGAAGGTGAAGGTGTAGACCACCCCATGAATTCTATTATACTAGCCATCAGAACCCTATAAGGGGTCTCAGCATGCTCCTCAGGATCTGGTTGAGCAAACTCTACTTCTGAAGAAGTATCTAAACCACTTGCCTCATGTAAAGAGTCTTGAAGATCTTTTAATCTGTTGACTTCAGAGATAAAAGTTGTGGCCCTTTGTAAACCAAAAGGTCTCTCATGGTCAGAATCCTCCCCTTCCTCATGTATAGAGGACAAATCTCTAAAGTAATCAGACCTAGGATATGGTTTAAAACCCATTTCTAGGGCTGAAGGGGCCAAGTTGGTTGTCACCGGTTGAGAAAACGTCGAAGTTGTCCACGTGGAAGTCAAAGGCTTCAACAAACCCAAAAAAGGCGTCGAAAAAGTTTGGAGAGACCTCAAAGTACTCGAGAGGATCGGAATCCTACTCGGAGTCGTCGAAGTTGTCGACGTCATCCTCGAGGTCATGGTCAAAGTCCTCGACACCTCTACTGTCTGAGATGTAGTGACAGTTGTAGGTCTGTCTTTTATCGGAGTCGAAAGTGGCGTCGAAGACGGTGTCGATGCAACCGATTTATGCGTCGAAGGACCCTTCGACATAGGCATCGATGACGCAGATTTATGAGTCGAAGAAACCTTCGACGAGGGCATCGATGACGCAGATTTACTGCCTTTACTCGAGGGTTCATGACCCTCTCGGGTAGTTTCTTTCGCCGGGTGCAACAACTTGCGGCGTTTTGATTTTTCGGGTCTTTCACCCAGGGTATCACCTTTAGCCGTCTCCGAGGGGTCGAAGAGGCTAAGCATTTTCATACGGAATTCCTCCCACTTAGCTGGAGAGTGTTTGGTGGGGCAGGTGACCCTTTCCGGGATACAGAAGAAGACGAAGAAGGAGATCGACGACGCCTCTTTTTTGAGTGTTTCGATCTCGAAGACTGATGGTAACCGCTTCGAGACCTTGAGCAGGAATGTTTCCTGTGACGGCGAGGAGACGAATGTCTCGACTCTGCCGAAGAAACTTTCGAGGGAGTAGAAGTTTTAAGAGTCTTACCTCTTTCTAGCTTCCCCTTACGCTCCTTGAAGGCTTTCGCCGTCATGGACATACAGTCCTCGCATTCCAAACAGTGATGCTCCGATCCCAGGCACCACAAACAGATCCTGTGAGGATCCGTCAACAACATTTTCTTCCCACAATCACGACACTTTTTGAAGCCGGACCCTGGAGTCGACGGTTCGGATGAGGAAGCCATTGAATAAAGATGATATCTTCGAGAAATAAGTTGAATCTTCTTGAAGAAAGAACTGAGCGACACGATTAAGAGGCCCACGAAACGTGGAAAAATGGAACTGAGCAACGGACGCTGCGCGACTCTATTTATACGCATGGTGACATCGGCGCCCAGACGGAGGCTGTCGAGGGACATCAACTCGAGGGACGTCGACGTGCAACGCCTTTTACTGAAAAAATTTCCGAGGCCAGCAAGCTGGGATGGGTAACATCAAAGATAAGGAATACTTCGGAGGACACAATCCCTTCGAAGGTACATTTTACCTACAAACCAGAAGCAATGCCATGGGAGCCACCATGGCCCTGCATTTGTTAATACATTTATGTTGAAATTTGAAGAGGACCACATTTTACATCACCCTGTATGGCATACATACATCAGACATTGGGGACATTACATGGACGAAATGTTTCTCATATGGAACGACACAGCTGAAACTTGACTCCTTTCTCAAATATCTCAATCTGACTGATGCAAGAATTCAATTTACATCAGAAAGTGGCATCCCTGGGTTACACTTCATTGATATATATATGCTACCGAAAGTTCCCGGATTAGAGACAAACATTTACCACAAACCCACTGATAGGAACAACCTCTTACATAGAATGAGTTTTCACCCTCCATCAACACTTAAAGGTCTCCCATTCAGTCAACTCCTCAGAGTGAAGCGCACTGTCAACACCACAAATGATTGGGAAGTGGAATCAGAAAAAAAGTTAAACAAGTTTCAGGCAAGAGGATATCATGAAGTGGAATTAACAGCAGCCAAATACAAGGTTAACCTCAAAGATCGGGTAACTCTGCAGACACCAAAAATACAGAAAACAGAATGTGAGGCTCAACTTGTGTTTGTGAGTAAATACAGCATACAATCAACCAGGATAAAAAGGTCAATACTGAAACACTGGCTGTTGCTCAATTGTGACAACAAATTACAAATCAATTCACCACAAAACGAATTTTTGCATTGCAAAGTAGTCACAATTTGAAGGACTTGCTTGTGAAGACTCAACACAAGAAAACAAGGAAACAACCAGGCAGGAATCCCGGATCCTACCCATGACTCTCATGTAACAGTTGCAACAACGTAATTAAAGAGGACGTAATCACCCACTCCAGAACTGGTGAGAACGTGAAACTAAAAGACTATGCAACATGTGAAACTCAGAATGTCATCTATGCCATCAAATGACCATGTGGCCTGATGTATGTGGGGCAAACCACCCGTAAAGCTCATATACGATGGAAAGAGCATAAGTCAAATATTAGGACTAACAACCGATACTCGCCTCTTGCAAGACATTTTCAAGAATATGAACACCAGCTTGCGCAGATCTGATTCCAGATATTGGAAGTGATCAGCACCAAAGATCTTCAGACAAATCTTACCAAGAGACTTGAACAAAGGGAGGCCTTCTGGATCGACAGACCCGACACAGTCTCTCTGGCGGGTCTTAATGAAGAACTCGACCTATATTGTTTTTTGTGATTATCAGCCTAATAAGAAGAGACAACCAACAAATAATTGTGTTGGCATGCTCGAAATTAGTATTACCTATTTATAGCATTACCAAGAACATTCAGTTGTGTTATCACGACCTATGTCATATGTTCTAACCAAAGAAACTGTAACTACACGCAGACTTGCCGCTATCCATCACTTTAAACTACCATCATAGCATCTGACTGACGTGGCAAACACATTGTAGACATGATAGCTACTTTACCATCAACATACCTATGTAACTATTACTATGAACAACCAGCTATTGTACAAGCACCTATCCCATGTCTCCCTACTATATAGACTGCAAACCAGATGCATATTATTGCAATTCATTATCCATTACAACCATCAGCACAGACCTAAGAAACAAAGTACCTTTCTGAACATTACACATGCTTTCTTATCTGATAGGCAGATCACTACCTATGCGTCTGTATTATACATTATGAGCACACAACCTCAGGCAATCGAGTGACTGTTTTCTACACTTTCTGGTAATTGTTTGCCACGATTATCTACGAGTTAGTAATGTAGAACCCCCGACGGTGCACCACATTCAGTATTACCATCCTACTTTTAATTACCTAAAGGACCATGCCGCCTTACAGTAATGTCAGTTGCATGCTAGGAATTACAGTCAGCATATACAGAATAGACTGTTGCTCACTTTATTTTTTGTTCTAAGCAGTTAACTTTTTGAAAATCACGCTCACATAACGTGATAACCACCTCGTTGATTTTATCAATATTTTCCCTACAATACATATAAGGGAAGTGCCAACTTAAACACATGTATCAGGTTCAATGACATAGTTGGCTAGAACAGTTACAACCATACAATAGGTTGTACCTTTAATCAATCCGCTATCAAGAGATGCGCTCACAAGGTTATACTACAACTCCCATGAGCCTGTGGTAACAGACTTAGATGCAATCACGCTCTAACGTCTCAATTTATAAACTAGCAGAGGGGTTGCAGTGTCTCTGTGTCCATGACAACACTTGCGGCTGCCGACGGGGACACGCTGCCTGACCATCGATTTTGGACACGACTGACATGCTGCATCGAGATACTTTCAAGTAAGTGATGGTTATTTTGCTTTATTTTTGAAAACATCAGAAGTGTGTACTCGATCGGCACGCCAATACGAACGCCTACATTGATGCAATTTTTTTTCGATAGGAAACGGGAATTCTACACTGCATACAGACAAGAGATTCATTCTTTTCTTGACAGGGTACATGCAGTTTCATGTAATTAGGTATGCCAATTTGGAACACACGTTGCTGCGTGAGATTTTATTGTGTAATCAGCTGCTACTGTATATTGTTCCACTTCTGCTCATTCGCCTTAGAGCTTAGTTTGCCCTTTTTCATAACACGCATTGCAGGGAACAAGAGAGGAGTTCCTTAGCCATATAAACAATAAATTTGCCTCGCACATCATTGCACATATGACAGAAAGCTTGGATAAAGAATAAGGTAACTGATTCACCATATTACATTATATGACAGATGGTTGTTGCTCACATCACCAATACTGATATGTGGAGCAATCAAATAGGTCATGGTTATAGAACAGTGTAATTTTCTGTTTTTAGTTGTAAATCCGCAACAATGGATTTCAGACAAAAAGTTGTTAGAATTCTATATTGAAAGTGGATTCTATAATATGCGAACACAGTCTACTTCTTGACAGGTATGCTTTAAGATCTACCATGTTAATTTCTGCGTTGTGAAATTGTAATACTGATATTGAGAGTAGAAGTGGTTTCTACAGCCTCATATCTGTTAATTTTTTTAGAGCCCGCCCTGAAGAAGGACACAGAGTCCGAAATGCATCGGCCAGGGCTTCCGCTAATTACCTTCGAATAAAGATAATTAGATTATTTGCAACTTTGGAGTAATTTGAAGATTATTTCAGATTTATTCCTTCAACTGAAGATACAATTATTAACTACTGACTATCCATTTGAAGTAGTATTCACTACACATCAGGCGTCTCCAGGCTCAGTGAAAGTTTCACTGAGCAATTTCTGCTCCCACTTTATGCAGAGGCATTCCTAGCGGTGGGCTGAGTGGGCTATAGCCCCGGGTCTTTTGGTTGTAGCCCTGGATAAAGCTCACAGGCTACAACCAAAAAGGCTTGCTAACCCAGAGTCCCGACAGACCCGACATTAGCACAGATCATTTCCAGACATAGCAACATGCCTGTTTATGGGTTTTCTTTTTTTACACTTTAGATAGAATGTTATGTTTGGAACTTTGGAAGAAGGCTGCAGGTGTACAGCCTAAAATCTCTATTTCACGTTACATTGAGTTTAGTGTGTGAGTGTCAGCTTAGGATTTTGGACACAGGACAGAGAACTCTTTTTGATTTAGACATCCTGACACAGCCATTCCTTAGTTTTGTCGAGGCTGGGAAACCCCTCCTAGTGTTAGCGATAGGGAGGATTTCCTGAAACCCCTCTTTTCTTTCCTTAATACTTTTTTTAACCAACACCAAAAATGCCACTGTTTTCCGAGTCTTACTCTTGATCCCTTACAGCTCTCACTATCTTCCATTGTGCCTGGTTCCACTTGATTCCTACTGACAGTCTATGAGATGAAAGGGAGGATGTTGTATTCCTTCAACGTTTCTTCTGGGTTTAGGGACACCTTAGTTCTGTAAAACAAAACACTTTTTGCAGCTTCCCTTGCCCATACAGCCTCTTCCGGGCAGTCACTGTGGGCATCCCAGTTCTGGCTTTGGTCTCTCAGTTCAACTGGACTTCTCCAAAGGTGTAGAAGATGTTTTACCTGGAAGGCAAGCTCCTCATATGGATGTCTTCCTGACAGGAGGATATTCTACAATAGTATTTATTTAGAGTAAATGTGATACTCCACATGCAGGATTTGAGCTGCATTGGAGTGCAATGAGGAGAAAGTAAACAAAGAAAATGCTGAGAAGGGGGGGGGGTCTCCTTTCCAGAGATAGCAGATGGTACTAACATATCTGAAACTGCAGTGAGAAACAATTAATTCCTCAAGCAAATCTTTATTCTCTAAGGGTTATAACGTTGAGGCATTTATGCAGATCACCATGACCCAAGCAAGAAACTTTCAATCAGGTATAGCTTGCCCATCTGAGAAACATCTGTCCCAGCTTCCTGGAACAATTCCCCACATCCCTGTTTTACAGCAGGCACCAATAATTAAGCCATAATGAGCAAGGGCCTCCAACGAGGGATTTGGGGCGTTACCACCCGGTATGGCCCCAAGGGCCTCCAACGAGGGCTTTGGGGTGTTACCACCGGGTATGGCCCGGCGAACTTGTCATTATGGCTATTAGCACCCCCGGTTTACATCACAGAAGCGTACAAGCCGATCATGGCCACAATGGAAATGGAAGCGAGCCTCTAATCAGAGCCCTTCTTCATCAATTTCCATGATGACAGGTGGACTCAGAGAGGAGTGGTGCTGTGGCACCACAGCCTCTTCAGGTAACTGGGAGGGAAAAGAGCGAAAGGGTAGAGAGAGAAGCAGGGGAGGGAAGGCCCTGAGGTAACACTGGATTGTACTGTGAAGTCAGGCCGGCTTCTGAGTAACCTGATTGGCTGTGGCCCCCTCCCCGGATGCTAATAATTTGTGAATACTCATGCACTTGATTGTATCATCTTCAATTTGGCAAATCTCTGCGACTCTGGCTTCCCACTTTTGCAATCCCAGTGACTGATTCATTCCTTGGCTTCTATTTGAATGGTCTTATTGCATGCAACTAAATATTGGGTAAATAGGAAAAGAGGTAGGCTTATTATCCTATTGCTTCCATCTTGTGAATTCATGTTCGGACTCACCTCCATGGCTCCTGTTTTCCACCTGCTGTACCTCCACTTTTCATAAATTGACACAATGCGAGTGCCCCTGAAAACATTTGTATACCTCTAGGTACCAGCATTTTTACTGATTGGAAATATGAAATATGGTTGGGGACGATGTCAAGACATATTTGGAAGGCATTATCTACCTGAAGGCCAATTTCGCCCACTGCAAATGAATCAAGACAATGAGGGACAAATGTTGCACTCGTCTTTAGCTATTGGCTAGTGAAAACGGACTCTTGGCGAGTAAGAAACGTTGTGCTGTCGATAAGTGGCCAGTGAATTTTTATGGCTGGTTAGTAGCTTTCAACGTTAACTTTTTACCCCTGGGAAAATGCAAAACACACAAATAAATAGTTTGGTGTATCATTTAACAAAGGCCAATGCAACCTCACAAGTATGTTTTGTTTACTAATACAGGAGTAATTTACAGCCATGAGTCAAATTTTTTTAAAAGGGTAAACATTTTAGGAGAATATGGCTCCTTATATAATGATGGATTTAAATATTTTATTATTCGAAACATCCTTTTTTTAAAGAAAAAAACGAATTGTACTCTTGGTTATCAATACAGGTCAGCCGATGCTACTTTTCCAAATATTGAAAGGACAGGCACACATTCTGCAAATCCACAGGGTAATTTATGTGGATAATGATATACTATGCAATGCACCACTTTTGGAAAACTATCTGGACTGTGTGGACTCTGTTTCGGGTCTAGCGGACCGAGACATGGTTCACAGCCAGCTCTGTCACGAGCTTTGATACTCTCCTCCCTGATGGCTATAAGATCCTCTCCGTGCCCAGACCCAACCGTTCCGGAGGGAGTGTAGCCCTGATCTTCCCTGAGTGTATTCCTGCCTCCATCATTCCTACGCAGGCTTACTCCTCTTTCGAATGCCTGGTCTGCAGGCTCTCTCTCTCTCCTGGCCATTCCCTTACTGTGGATACCATCTATCGGCCACCTGGCCATTTCTCCTCCTTCCTATCTGAGTGGGCAGAACTCTCCTCTTCCCTCCTGGTCTCGACCACTCAACTCCTCCTTCTTGGAGACTTCAACATCCACCTGGATGCTTCCTGTCCTTCCACTGGACTCTTTCGTGACCTCTGCGACTCTCTCTAACTCTCTATTCTCCCCTATGACCCGACTCACTCTGCATGGCACGCTCTGGATGTTCTGATCTCTTCAGACCTTCCTCTTTCGATCCCTCTCACCACTCCTCTCTTCTGGAGTGATCACTTTCTCCTTTCCTCCCATTTCACTCTCTCTACCCCTCAGGCCAAGCCAACTCCAGCACTGCCACCTACCTTCTCGGTTATCCGACCCATGAAGCGTGTGTCATTTGAGGCTTTCGCTGCCACTTTCTCGTCCCCTGCTCCCCCTTTGGCTGACTCACACCCTGACACAGCCCTTTCTATGCTCCAATCAGCTATATCTGATACTCTCAATGTTCTTGCCCCTGTCATGAGGATCTGCTTGAAGACCAAAGCAAAGTGCAACTCTTGGTACGACTCAGACCTTGTCACCCTTAAACGCAAGTGCAGGGTGGCTGAGAGGAAATGGCGTGCTTCCGGTACATCCTCTGACAAACTGGCCTGCCGCCTGCTCCAAAGGCAATACTGGCTCTCTTTCCTCACCAAGAAGAGAGCTCACATCCAAGCCTGCGTCTCTGCAGCATCTAACAACTCGGCCGAACTCTTTAAAATCTGCAAGGAGCTGGCCAATCCTGCTGCAGTCTCTACCTCTGCTGTCCCCCCTTAGGCCCTCTGTACGGCCCTGGCTTCTCATTTCATCTCTAAAATTCAGGACATCCTGTCCTCTCCCTCATCCTGTCCCCCTGCTCCCTCTACCCCATGCTCATCCTCTGGCCCTTCGTCAGCCACCTCTCCTCCCTCCTTCTCTGCCTTTCCCCTGTTTTCATCAGACAAGGTTTCTAGAAGTCCGATCTATGAAAATCTCGTCAAAACAGGTTCACCCCTGTTCTTCCAAAACCATCAAGGACCACATTGACACACTGGCTCCTGCTCTGGCTGATTTCTGCAACCACTCCTTTGCCACTGGTGTCTTCCCTTCCCCGCTGAAGGACTCCCTTGTGCACCCTCTTCTTAAGAAACCAAACCCTCTGCCGACCCGTCCTGCCTGGCTAATTATCGTCCAATCTCCATCACTCCTTTCCTGGGCAAACTCCTGGAAAAGCTGGCCATCTCGCAGCTTAATCTTCACACTGAATCTGTTGGTTGTCTCCATGACCATCAGTCTGGCTTCAGAACTGCCAGAATCAGGGAAACTGCTATCTTGAACATTCATGAAGACCTGCCCTCCAACCTCGATTCCAATACCCCCTTTGTCCTCATCTTACATGATCTCTCTTCTGCCTTTGACACGGTCAACCGTGCCATCCGGCTCAACCATCTCCGTGATAACCTGGGCATCACCGATCAGGCCCTGGCTTGGCAGACCTCTTTCCTCTCTGATTGACCCTCCCAGGTCCAATTTGGGTCCTTCCTCTACTCTATCGCTATCTCTACCTCTGGTGTTCCCCAGGGTTTTAACCTCTCTCCCTGGCTGTTCAACCTATACCTGGCACTTTTTGCCCACCGAATTGCCGCTCTCTGCCCCAACTTTCAGTGCTATGCGGATGACACAACTCATTTTCAGGCTCCCCTCTGCCAACTCTTCTGCTTCTCTCATCTCTGACTGTCTGTCTGCTATCCAGGAGTGGTGTGCCGCCGTTGATCTCTGCCTTAATGCCAGTAAGATCGAGAGTCTCCTCATCAGAATAGGTGCCCCCTCCTTTCCTGTCACTCTCTGGCCAGCCTCTCTTGGCCCTCTTCCTGCTCCCACCTGTGAGGCTAAAAACCTCGGGGTCATCTTCGACTCCACACTTTCCTTCTCTCCTCACATCTCTGATGTCTCTAAGACATCAAACTACCAGCTGCACCTCCTCAGAGGTATTCTTCCTTTCCTCTCCTTCCTCCAGAAGCTCAATGTCTCCAGAGCTCTGGTTCGCTCTAGGCTTGACTACTGCAACAGCCTCTTTCTAAATCTGCCTTCTTCTAGTCTGCACCCCCTGCAACTCATCCAAAACAGGACTGCGAGATTTGTCCTTGGCATCAAGCCCAGGGATCGTATCTCTCCAGACTGAAATCTCTGCACTGGCTCCCAGTGACAGCGAGGATTACATTCAAAACCCTCTGCATTGCCAACAAGGCCTTCTGGGGCCTTGGGCCCCAATACCTACAACTCTATCTTCCTAAATATCTTCCTTCTCTAGCTCTTCGCTCATCCGCCTCCAACTCCCTCAGAGTTAGTCGATTCTCTAAGCAGCGAGTTGGTGGTAGATCTCTTTCTTCTGCTGCGGCCTCCCTCCGGAACAGCCTCCCTGCTTTTCTGAAACTTGAAGAGAAGCATCTCCGGTTCTGGAAGCACCTCAAGACCTTCCTCTTTGCTTCAGCTTTCTCTCCCCCTGTCCACTGCTGATCTCCTTGCTGAATCTGAAACTACACTAGTTACCTGGCTACCCTCTGATTTCGGGCCCTGGTCCCCTCCCCGCCAGTTGCACTCCTTCACTGCCCCCCTGGCAACCCTTGCACTTGGGGACTGTTTCCGTATCCCTACAGCCCCTACTAACACTTGACAACACCTGATGTCTGCAATTACCCTGCACTTGCCACCAGCTGGCTGCACTTTTATTTATTGGTTTTATTTACTTTACAGTTATCCTATGTACTGCACTGCCCCCCCTCCACTTTCCCCCGCACTTTCCCCTTCCCCCCTCACCTGCACTTGCGCGATCTCAATTTCACCTGGCCTAGTAGGATCGGTGTCTCTGTCTTCCATCTGTTTCCCCTCCCTTGCCTCATCGCGCCTTGAAACACTTGTGTATAGGTGCGTTATAAATGTCATATCATATTCCCATGACTTGATAAGGGATCACAATTATGTTCACTTAACGTTAAGCATCAACAACCCTTTATAGAGACTATCCCTTACCGGCTCTTAAGGCATCAACGACTATATCAGCAGCTGCTTCTGGTGGAGAACAGACGAGAACCCCAGTGACACTGTAAATGGCGACACAGAAAATAATATTTTATGTAAATAAGGACACTGCTTTGAGATTCAAGTAATGCAAAATTATATAAATGTCAAGACATTTAATTAATTGTTCTAATCTCATGACCGCTTACTCACAATAACAAAAGACACCTTGCCCTTGACCATGGCACTCAGAATGTATCTTTTGTGTGGGATTATACAGTTGCTCTGCCTATATGGAAGTCTTGAGACCTTGTCCATGGTGGAAACATGTGGTTTTGTGCTTTACATACCTTCAACTTACTTTTAGCACATCTTTGGTATTTCCTATGCATTTACCAGTACATGAGACATTTCGTTTCTAATTGTACTTTGGGCACTGGTTCAATAGTAACTGGACTAAAAAGAAAGCAAGTAGACGGAGCGCCCGGTAGTAGAGAACTTGCATTAACAGCTGGAAGTTCAATACATTGCCCTGGAGTGGGGGTTATTAAAGCCTTGACCACAGTTTCAATAGTATTAGTTTCTATACATGAAATGGACATTACAAGTTCATCAGCTAAATCATAGCAAAGATCAACCACCACCTCCTCTCTGGTGACGCCTTTAGTTTGGTTAAAGTCAGTCATTTTTGTGTCCATCTTGCTGCTCTAAGAACGTTTGCATAATTCACCATGGGTTGTGGGCAAACACGAAGAGACAGTCTAAACGCTTTGTGCATTTCCTTTGTCAACATCTGTAAAATGAGTCCTTATTTCCACCTATGGCAGAGAGCCATCAAACGAGTAATAAACAGGCAAATTCTTCCGAGGTCTGACATCGACCTCCTGTTCCCCCTCAACAGTCAATTCGCCCCGCAACAAATGTAATGAAGACTGTAGAGTGTCCGCCATGGGCCCACGTCTGTCAACCGCAGCACTCCTAGCCACTCATGCAGCAGCAGCTGTGGGAGCCCAGCGCTTTGGCGTGGCTGCGGAAGAATAGAACGTACTTGAGAAAAAACAAAAGCAGCTCTGACCTAAAACCCAGATAGCTAACAAATGGGAGTGTATTATGAATCCGTTAAGGTCGCTATTGGGTGTGACTTGCCCCTCAAATTGCAGCAGGCAAAATTAGCAGGAGCAGTGATGAAGTTGGAGCAGTGGAGTAACTTTTTAGAAAATGTTGGGGGGGACATGATTTCTGAACAAAAGGTGCCCCAGCCAAATGAATGGGGACAAAATGGTGTGCCATGAAACTTGGGGGGGACAAACATCCCTGCCCCCCCCTAAAATTACGCCTATGAGTTGGAGGGCAGAAGGAAGATAGAATATCCACAAGGTAAAAAACCTCCACCGACAGGTCTTCATCAGAAAACTCTGCTGGCCAACAGTGCAACCGCAGTGTACAGACACCCACACACCTTCATAGAATTTCGCAGAAAAGTGCCGCAAGCGGCTGGCGCAGAGTGTCCGCGTGCGATTGTCTGCGCCAGGCACATGCGCAAAAACCGATTTCCGCGCACAGCGTATTCATGGATTTTAGGCTCCCAAACCAGCCGTGGCGCAGAGTATCGCAGCGACCCTGCAGCAGCGCCAGTAACGCCCCCAAGAACGCCCTCGCGCAAGGAAAAGCCATCAAAATCGCTAAATCATCGCAAAGGGCTGCGCTAACCCTGGACCAGTTTACAGGGCTGCCAAACAAGGAACGCAAAGCGGGTAACATGCATATCAGGGGTACGCGGGAAGTTATACACGCGATTAGCCAGGGTACGTGTATTACAGGGGTACGCGGGAAGTTTTACACGCGATTCGGCTGGGTACGTGTATTACAGGGGTGCGCGTGAATTCTCACATGCGATTTGGCCAGGTACGTGTATTACAGGGGTGCGCGGGAAGTTCCACACGCGAATAGCCTGGGCGCGTGTATTTCAGGGGTGCGCGGGAAGTTCCACACGCGAATAGCCTGGGCGCGTGTATTTCAGGGGTGCGCGGGAAGTTCCACACGCGAATAGCCTGGGCGCGTGTATTTCAGGGGTGCGCGGGAAGTTTTACACGCAATTTCATCAGGGTACATGTATTACAGGGGTGCGCGGGAATTCTCACATGCGATTTGGCCAGGTACGTGTATTACAGGGGTGCGCGGGAATTCTCACACGCGATTTGGCTTGGTACGTGTATTACAGGGGTGCGTGGGGAAGTTACACACGCGATTAGGCTGGGTGGGTCCTCACAGGTGTTCCCTGTACACCCTCGGCGGCCCCTGCAGGCAGCCCACAAAACAGGGGACTACCCTGCACACCTGCTCATGTCCCCCTGCACCCCCACCCCCCAGCAGTGCAGGGGCACCCTCCACCAGGCCCCCACTCATGTCTCCCACCACCCCCACCCCCCAGCAGTGCAGGGGCACCCTCCACCAGGCCCCCACTCATGTCTCCCACCACCCCCACCCCCCCAGCCACCAGGGGCACCCTCCACCAAGCACCCACTCATGTCTCCCACCACCCCCACCCCCAGCAGTGCAGGGGCAGCCCCCACCAGGCCCCCACTCATGTCTACCACCACCCCCACCCCCCCAGCCACCAGGGGCACCCTCCACCAGGCCCCCACCCATGTCTCCCACCACCCCCACCCCCCAGTCACCAGGGGCACCCTCCACCAGGCCCCCACTCATGTCTCCCAGCGTGCTACGTGTATTTCAGGGGTGCGCGGGAAGTTCCACACGCGAATAGCCTGGGCGCGTGTATTTCAGGGGTGCGCGGGAAGTTCCACACGCGAATAGCCTGGGCGCGTGTATTTCAGGGGTGCGCGGGAAGTTCCACACACGAATAGCCTGGGCGCGTGTATTTCAGGGTTGCGCAGGAAGTTTTACACGCGATTTCAGCAGGGTACGTGTATTTCAGGGGTGCGCGGGAAGTTCCACACGCGAATAGCCTGGGCGCGTGTATTTCTTCAGGGGTGCACGGGAAGTTTTACACGCGATTTCAGCAGGGTACGTGTATTTCAGGGGTGCGCGGGAAGTTCCACACGCGAATAGCCTGGGCGCGTGTATTTCAGGGGTGCACGGGAAGTTTTACACGTGATTTCAGCAGGGTACGTGTATTTCAGGGGTGCGCGGGAAGTTCCACACGCGAATAGCCTGGGCGCGTGTATTTCAGTGGTGCGCGTGAAGTTTTACACGCGATTTCAGCAGGGTACATGTATTTCAGGGGTGCGCGGGAAGTTCCACACGCGAATAGCCTGGGCGCGTGTATTTCAGGGGTGCGCGGGAAGTTCCACACGCGAATAGTCTGGGCGCGTGTATTTCAGGGGTGCGCGGGAAGTTCCACAGGCGAATAGCCTGGGCGCGTGTATTTCAGGGGTGCGCGGGAAGTTCCACACGCGAATAGCCTGGGCGCGTGTATTTCAGGGGTGCGCGGGAAGTTCCACACGCAAATAGCCTGGGCGCGTGTATTTCAGGGGTGCGCGGGAAGTTTTGCACGCGATTTCAGCAGGGTACGTGTATTTCCGGGGTGTGCGGGAAGTTCCACACGCGAATAGCCTGGGCGCGTGTTTTTCAGGGGTGCGCGGGAAGTTTTACACGCGATTTCAGCAGGGTACGTGTATTTCAGGGGTGCACGGGAAGTTCCACACGCGAATAGCCTGGGCGCGTGTATTTCAGGGGTGCGCGGGAAGTTCCACACGCGAATAGCCTGGGCGCGTGTATTTCAGGGGTGCGCGGGAAGTTCCACACACGAATAGCCTGGGCGCGTGTATTTCAGGGGTGCGCAGGAAGTTCCACACGCGAATAGCCTGGGCGCGTGTATTTCAGGGGTGCGCGGGAAGTTTTACACGCGATTTCAGCAGGGTACGTGTATTTCCGGGGTGCGCGGGAAGTTCCACACGTGAATAGCCTGGGCGCGTGTATTTCAGGGGTGCGCGAGAAGTTTTACACGCGATTTCAGCAGGGTACGTGTATTTCAGGGGTGCGCGGGAAGTTCCACACGCGAATAGCCTGGGCGCGTGTATTTCAGGGGTGCGCGAGAAGTTCCACACGCGAATAGCCTGGGCGCGTGTATTTCAGGGGTGCGCGGGAAGTTCCACACGCGAATAGCCTGGGGGCGTGTATTTCAGGGGTGCGCGGGAAGTTTTACACGCGATTTCAGCAGGGTACGTGTATTTCAGGGGTGCGCGGGAATTCTCACACGCGATTTGGCTTGGTACGTGTATTACAGGGGTGCGTGGGAAGTTACACACGCGATTAGGCTGGGTGGGTCCTCACAGGTGTTCCCTGTACACCCTCGACGGCCCCTGCAGGCAGCCCACAAAACAGGGGACTACCCTGCACACCTGCTCATGTCCCCCTGCACCCCCACCCCCCAGCAGTGCAGGGGCAGCCTCCACCAGGCCCCCACCCATGTCTCCCACCACCCCCACCCCCCAGCAGTGCAGGGGCAGCCTCCACCAGGGCCCCCACTCATGTCCCCTATCACCCCCACCCCCCCGCCACCAGGGGCACCCTCCACCAGGCCCCCATCCATGTGTCCCACCACCCCCACCCCCCAGCAGTGCAGGGGCAGCCTCCACCAGGCCCCCACCCATGTCTCCCACCACCCCCACCCCCCAGCAGTGCAGGGGCAGCAGGCAGTCAGGCAGCAGCAGATGGCAGGTGGGAGCGTGCTCGGGGCTCTGGGGGGCAGTAGTTCGGCCTTCCGGGCAGGAGCGTGGTATTCCGTGTGCTTACGCGTGGCCAGCTTGGTACGGAGTGATTTGGCACGTGAAAATCCTGACAGTCAGCGTGAAAACCGAGGAAAGGCCATCAGCGCGTAATCGCGTCTGTGACGTGACCCGCACGGGTGTTTCCCACACAGCACGTGATGACAGAGCACACGTGGAAAGACTGCACGTCAGAGTGTAATCGTGTGTGATTGGTGGAAATGGCCCTACACGCAGAAGTGACAAAGCGTGTGATTGGTGGAAATGGCCCTACACGCAGAAGTGACAAAGCGTGTAATTGGTGGAAATGGCCCTACACGCAGAAGTGACAAAGCGTGTAATGGGTGGAAATGGCCCTAGCGCGTACACGCCGCGTAAGTGACGCTGGACGTGTGGGCCTGTATAAAAGGTACGTGTAGAACACGTTTTCCTTGTACGTGCTTTTCGTGGAGAGCGAGTGGGTGAATTCTGTACTTCTTGTCGTTTCACACGCGATTTACTTCACGGCGTTTCAAGTTCGTATTCCCTGTTACCTCTGACAGCTTTTTCTCTTTTTTCGGTTTTACTGGTTTACCTGGGCATGTTCCCTCAAACAGTGTTCCCTTCTACTGTTGTCCTGTCTCCTCAGACAGCGTACAAATCTTCTTTTGGCGGGGGTGTTGCCAACCAAACGTGCTCCTTTTACACGCTCGTTTACCAGGCAGACGGTGAGTCACGCACGTATCTAACATCTGTGCTTGCCCCGTGTGTAGCCTACCCCTTCAGAGGTCATTCTAGGCTGCATGTGACACGCATACGTTCATTCTTGTGTTACTGGGTGCCACAGCGTAGTGCAGGTTTTTATTTCTGCACACGTGGTCTAGGAGGGGTTGCGTGCACGTCATCTCCCTTTTTTGGGGCTCCTGTGCGTAACGTGACCCGTCATCTTTCCCCAGGGGTTACAATCAGCCTTGCAAGAGCACTAGGGTACAAATACCATCTGGTACCCAACCCCTTTGACCCCCAATTGCCCAGGACAATAGTTTACAGCCACTCCCATACGCACATTTACATCAGTGCCATGGCTGGGAGGCGAGGATTCCGTAAGGGTGGCAAAGGTGGAAGAGCCACAAGTGGTGGCCGTGGCGGATCCGGTAGGGGACGTGGTCGTTACTTGCAGGGTGAGCCTGTCCCCCCATGTGTGGAGGACCAGTCAAGGGCACCCATAACCCCCCCCCTCCCGTTGAGGCTGATGTGGCTGACACCATCCATGCTCAGCCCTTGTTGGACCAGCCCATTGTGGCACCAGATCTGGCTGACTCCATGGCTGACTTCCAGGTCAGCAGGCCTATGACACGTGCGCTGGTGCACGTTGATGTCACCATGCCACGTGCATCTGGGCCAGCAAGGTCATCTGCTGCACCAAGGAGGCAGGGCGGAGAGGCTGCAGGGGCAGCTGCGGCTCCATCCACCCCAGCCCTCACACACCCAGCCAGGACAGTGTCGGTCCTAGTCCATGCTGCTGACATTCCCCCTGACACCATCACACTAGAGCCAATGTCTGCACCAACTCCCATGCTGAGTGTGCAATCCCACACTCCTGATACAGAGTCCACCAGGGCTCCTGCCCCTAGTGTCCAGAGCGGCGCAGGACACTCAGGATCACCACCACCTTCCAAGCGGAAGAGGAAGAGTGCTCGTCAGGCACAGGCTGATGCCCCAGACACGGCTACCCAGTCCGGCCCGTCCAGGAAGCGCAGCTTCACGGATGACGAACTGAATGCACTTGTCGAGTATGTGTCCGCACATGACAACAAGATGGTCATTGTTGCAGGATCCAAGACCACACCTGCACAACGCCAGGCACACTGGCAGACCGTTGCGGACATCGTAAGTGCCCTTGGAATCGTGAGGCGCACAGCCAATGATTGCTATAAGCGCTGGAATGACCTAAACAGATCCAAGGCGTGGGAGATCTGGCTGATTACAAGGCATTGTCCGGTGAGTGCACATGCATGTGTGTGTCATCCATGTGCATGGTGTGTGTGTGAGGGCTTCTGTTTGTGTGCCAGGTGAGAGTGTGTGCACCTGAGTCGTATGTGTCAGCCATGTGCTTCATGCACTTCCTGCGCAGCTGCATTTGGCCATAGCAGTATCCCTTCTGCCAACAGTAGACATCTAGCCCAACTGCACGCCAGTTGCCCTTGAAGTGTCACCTTGCCACAACATAGTTGCTTATTTTTCACTGTTCATTCAGTCAGATTGTTTGCATTCCCCCACTTTTACTAGGCATGTCGCTGTCCACTAGTCACATGTCTGACATGGCTATGGTAAAGTGGAGTGACTTTGTTACCTGGATATCATTTGTACACACATGTCCCTGTGCAATTGGACCATTTCAGACTGGCAGCTCCAGGTGAAAAATCTGACCTGTTAGAATTAGAAAAGCGATTACATGCGGGAACTGGACTGAATGAATAGGTGCTGCCCTCCTCTCCATCTTCACTCAATAGCAATGGTACATGCCATCTGTGTGATGGCATGTGTGTTTCACCTGGCAATCACAGGCCAATGTGTGATGCCACTGCCAGGCAGCATGCAGAAAATGTGTTCATCTTCCATCTTGGTGTCATCAGTGTGTGCCATTTGCCTGCCCTTCATACGCAGTGAGGGTGCATGCATGGGAGGGTTTTAGTCATGTGGGACATGTGTCAATCAAGTACTGGTTCTCTTGCTTCTCAGCCCTCATTGTGTGCCATGGTGATAATGCCTGTTTTGATTTCTTTGTTTTTATGTCTTTGCAGGGGAAGACGCACCTGATACTGCTGGGGTTGTGGAGATGGTGCAGACCCAGGAGGGGTCCGAGGGCCGACCAACCACCAGTGAGGGACGTGGTGTGGTGGTGGGGGAGAACCCACAAGTGCTGCAAGTCGTGCTCTCAAGGGGTGTCTCTGGCTGCACCTCCCCCGAGCTGTACTCAGGTGTTGATTCGGATGAGACCTACGTGCCGTCGCAAGTGAGTGTTCCAGGGAGGGATTCTGTTCTGTCTCACCCACCTGCACCAGGGTCAGAACCCTCAATGGGGATGTCAGTGTTGGCAGCTACGCCTTTGGTGGTTACGGATGCAGGGTCACACTCCGCGACATCTGATCCTGTTCCTGGGCCAGCAGATCAGAGGGGGAATGCAGTCCTGCAGTCTCAGGCAGTGCCAGCACAGCAAGGCGCAGTTCGCCTTGCCCCAGACAGGTGTGGTGCCCGCCGACGTGGTGGCCGTACGCCACCTGGCAATACCGCATGGGAGCAATCCATTTACGGTATGGCAACCCAACAGGCTGCATCATCCGAGATGATGGCTCAGGCCATGGATAGGGTGGCCACTTCCATTGTCCCCCCAGAAAGGCTGATGGAGCGACTAGAGCAGGCAACCGACTCCATCTGCCAGTCACACAGGGAGGACATGTTGGGGTCCAACAGGGACAGGCGGGCGGCACTGGCGACTCTGCAGGAGGCCATCTCCATTGAGTCCCAGGGCCACAGGGAAGCCCTGAGGCAGGAGCTCCTTCACCTCAGGACGACTCTTGTTGAGCTTGAGGCTTCAACACACCAAAGGACAGAACAGCAGCTGGAGCGTCTCACCCGTACGCTCTCAACTGAGATGCAGGCAACGAGGGCGGAGGTCCGGGCATCCCGTGAGTTGTTGCATGGGGACCTCCGCACACTCATCCTCCAGAACCAGACCTACCACACCCGCATGCTTGCAGCCATGGAGGAGCAGACTAGGGCCTTGCGTGGGCTGCCTCCCATAGTGCAACCACCTCCAGATGCAGCTGCACAGGTTGATAATAGCGACAGCAGTGATACTCCCACAATAGGGTAGCCGTGTGGGCCATGAGCCCATGGAGGTGTTTTATTTTCCCAGGATCCACGCAGGTGGGTTCTGGTGTGCATCCTGTCCTCGGACCTCCTGGTTGGCCTTCCCAACCCCCCCGGGCCCATCAATGGCCATTTTTGATTGTTTCTTATTTTTATTTATTTTATTCCCTATTTTTTTGGGACGATTTGTTGGCTTCCGTGGTTCCTGTGGGCATACGCTGCATTGTGGCTGGGCACATGCAGGCTTGTAATGTATTTGGTTCAGAGGCTTGGGTTTGAGTCACACACACCCCTCCTGCTTCCCGTTTCCATGGGCTTGCAAAGGGTGTGCCCAAGTGACAGTGAATTACACAGTGACGTTGGACTCCCATGAGCGGTGTGGGCAGTCTGTAGTCAATACTGTGTATACATTCCTAGTGCATATTGCTGTTGTGTTGTACACTGCATGTTGCATTGATGTGTAACTCATCTTCTGTGTCTACCTCCCAATTTGCAGGTCCCTTCCTCATGTCTACACAAGGACCTCTAGTCTGGAGATGGGGTCCATGTTGGCAGCAGTGCACCTACAACTCTACATGGCGCCAACACTGCACAGTTGGTAGTGGTGGGAGTGCAGGCATTTCCAGGTGGTGAGACTACTAATATGTAACATTTGTGATGTCATGTTAATGGTAGTACGTGCTCAAGTATGTTGTTGGTCCGGCATTGCTGTGAGCATTTCAGGTGTTGCAGGTTTCTAATAGGGACACTGTACATAGTGACACTAGTGTCATGTTGTGGGGATTACTTTGTTTACCTGCAAATAGCATGACATGGCACGGTGTGTCGTGTGGCGGTGCTGGGGTTGGGTTGGTTGACATGGCACTGTCCTCTTGTTGCATTTTGCAAGTGGGTATTCATTTTAGCTGCTTGAATGTATAACTTCACAAAACTGCATTGGTGGTGTCTGTGTGGGTAGGGATGCACACATTGTGACACTTCCAGGTGTACAATCTCAGGCTGATATGGTTTTCACGGTTCATTCTCCAGACATTCAGGATCAGTGTCAGGTTGAGTCATCATTGATTGTCAGATGGAATGTGCCAGGGCAGTGTGCACTCCACAGGGGTGTGATTTCTATGTGAAGTAATTAGCCACTAGCTGTGTACGGGCTGCCTCCCCCCGTGCCCTTTCCCCTCCCATGCGCAGCGGCTGTGCATGTGGTTGGGGATGTGGGGCCACCACCATGTCCACGGCCAGGCCCCGGCGTGTTGCAACGTTGTGCAGGACACATGCTGCCACTATGATCCTGCACACTTCTGGGGGAGCGTACAACAGCTGGCCGCCAGAACGGTCAAGGGAGCGAAAGCGTGACTTTAGCACTCCAAATGTGCGCTCCACTATGCCCCGGGTTGTAATGTGGGCTGTGTTATATCTTACCTGGGGTGGCGTGGTGGGGTTCCGAATTGGCGTCATCATGTGGGGGCTGAGAGGGTAGGCACTGTCCCCTGTGGAGGTGGTGATTGGTATCATTGGTGGGGTTGTGACCTTGCTCAGTATCTGACATGCATGCATGTGCAGTGGCATTCATACTCACCAAGCAGCCATGTATCGCCATGCCGCCCAGCTTCTAGGTCCCGGCTTAGGGTGGACATTCGGTAAATGAAGCTGTCGTGGGTTGACCCGGGATAGTTGGCATATACTGAGGTGATGATTCCCTTGGCATTGCATACTACCTGCACGTTGATGGAATGCCAGTGCTTGCGGTTCCTATAGATGTGCTCTGATGCCCTGGGGGGACGTAGAGCCACATGGGTGCAGTCGATGGCACCTAGCACTTTGGGGAATCGTGCCACACCGTAAAAATCCAGGGCGGCAGCATGCCTTTCTGCAGGTGTTCTGGGCAGGTATATGTGCCTGCGGACTGATGGCCGTGCAGTGATGATGTTCAAGACCTGGTGTAGGCAGCGTGACTGGGTGGCCTGTGATACACCACCCACAATGGCACTTGTCCGCTGAAATGATCCAGTGGCTAAGAAGTGCAGTACATTGAGGACCTTCTCCAGGGGGCTGAGTGCTTGGGAGCACAGGGTGGGTGATGTGAGGTCATCCTCCCACTCACTCACCAGGTCCAGTATAATGTGTGGTGGAAACCTGTACCTCCCATGCACCTGGTCATCAGGCATCCCGAAAAGGCTGGTTCTGGGTGTGAATATTCTGGCCCTGACTATCCTCCTCCTCCTCCTTTGGTAGCCCACGCCCACTGCTGCTGCTAGGAACGGTATGTTCATCCTGGGTCTGAGCTTGTTCTTTTGTTAGCGCGCAAATTTATGCGTTGCGCGTGTTGTAGGCGAGCGTGTGACCCGCGCACCCCTGAAATCCAGTACCCAGTCCAATAGCGTGTGGAAATTCCCGCGCACCCCGGGATACAGGTGCGCTGACGTACTTGCGTGTATAAGTGTCCGCGCACCCCTGATATACACGTACATAGGCCAATCGCGTGTACGCGCACTTTTGTCCAATTACACGCGATGACACTCTCACGTGCTGTCCAATTACACGCGATGACACTCTGACGTGCAGTCCAATTACACGCGATGACACTCTGACGTGCAGTCCAATTACACGCGATGACACTCTGACTTGCAGTCCAATTACACGCGATGACACTCTGACGTGCAGTCTTTCCACGTGTGCTCTGTCATCACGTGCTGTGTGGGAAACACCCGTGCGGGTCACCTCACAGACGCGCTTAAGCGCTAAGGGCCTTTCCTCGGTTTTCACGCTGACGTGCAGGATTTTCACGTGCCAAATCACTCCGTACCAAGCTGGCCACGTGTAAGCACACGGAAGACCACGCTCCTGCCCAGAAGGCCGAACTACTGCCCCCCAGAGCCACGAGCACGCTCCCACCTGCCATCTGCTGCTGCCTGACTGCCTGCTGCCCACGTGCACTGCCATTTCCTGCCTGCACATCAGCCAGGGGTGCTGTTGCTGTGACCACCCCTGCTGGAACCGAAGACTCCCGACTGGAATTCCATTGCTCCACAGCCCAGCCCCAGGACCCAGTTGCCCACCCACTTCTACCTCTGGGGTTGTCATGTCGGGCCACCGAAGTTGGTGTCCTGGTGGAGCAAGTCCTGGGGCAGTATGATGCCCTCTTCGGAAGTTCCCGCGCCGACAAGGAAGGACGGACTCGGATCTGGACTGACATCGTGACTGCCATCAACGCGGAGGGGGTGGCAGTCCGGGACTTCCAACATGTCAGGAAGCGCTGGGAGGACTTCAGGTCCAGGACCCTGAACAAGGCCCGGCGCCTCTTGAAGGCAGCGGATGCCAAGGGGCGCCGGGGCCACTTGTCGGAAGAACAGATGGGGGTCCTGGAACGCATATCCCCAGCGCTCCACGTCCAGGTCCTGGAGAAGCAGACCCGTCTGGAGTCGAGCGGTGAGTGTACATGCATCCTGATTGTGAGCAGTGCGTGTGGTGATTATTCGGTATTGTGCAGGTTGCACATCTGTTTGTATGGGGTCGAGTATGGGTGGGGGTGTACAGGGCCGTGGGGCTGACACATGCGAGGGCTGTGATGTGCGAGACATGGATGGTGCTTGTGTGTGTAGGCTTGCATGGCAAATGCAGTTGTGCATGCACACATGTTTGGATGAATGTGTATGTAAGTAGACATGTCCGTGATGTCAGGCATGTATGTTGTTTTGGGCTGCATGTACGTGCACTGTGTACATGTGCATGTGTGTGTATTTGACAAGGGTGCAACAGTGATGCAACATGGATGCATGTGACTGCGGTATGTGTAAGCCTGATTGGCAGATGTGACATGGATGCCCGTCTGAACAGTGCAACACTTGGCAGAGGTGAACACATGCATGCAAGTGTGGTGGTGTGTGTACATGTGTGGTGCACTTCCTGTGTTGCATGTGATGTCTGGCTCCCCTTTGGATGCTCATGCTGTTGTATGTGTAGGGATGGTGCTGGCAGTTGCGATATGGCTGTGGTATGGCTCATGTGTGCGAGTTGCAATGACATGTGTGTTGGTGATTGTGATGACATGTCTGAGGTTTGCCAATGCCACTCATGTGCAACTGTCATGTGTGTATGTGTCCATTGTACAGTGCCCTGATGCCTGTGTTTTGTTTCTCCCTGTCTGCAGCGTCAACTGATGAAGAGGGCGGAGAAGGTGCTGTGGAGCACAGCGGCGGGGATCCGACCGCCAGCCGGAGACGCAGGGCCCGGCTCCCCTCCCGTGTTGTCATCTCGTCAGGGAGTGAGGAGTCCGGTGCCGCGTCCCAGGCCGCAGCTGCCGGGGGGAGGTCCAAGAGGCGGAGGTTGCAGTTGGACTCCTCGGCAGCAGAAGGGGCAGCTGGGACCCCACAGGGCCCAACAGGGGAAGATGGCACGGAGTCATCCAGGTTGGTGGGGGGTTTGGTGGAGGAGGAGGCCGTGCAAGCACCAGAGACGGGGTCTGGAGGTGGGGATCCCACTGGTGCTAGTGGTGCAGTGCAGGACCAGGGACAGGAGGCAGCACAGGCGGCCGCGGAGGTGCCTGTGTGCAATCCTGACCCCGATCCTGTCCCTGCATCATCTTGCACCAGCAGGGATGCCTACGTCCAGACCCGTTTTCAGGCAGGGGATGAGCTGACGTCAACTGGCCTTCCTCTGCCTGCGGACGTGGCCATCCAGGTCCGGGTTGAGCCTGTCCTGGCTGGTGTGGCGTTGCGTCAACGGGCCATGCGAGGTGACCTGCAGTCTTTTCATGGAGAGACTGCACGTCATCTCGAATGGCTCGTTGACCACGTCAGCCTGCTGGGACAGGTCACCCAGGCCGGATTCCGCCGTCTGATGGGGCTTGCTCCGACCCCCTCCTCAACTGGACACCCTACGCGCCAGTCGTCCTCTGTGCCATCTTCCCACCCATCAGTCACCTGGATGCCCTGTGGAGCTGCCTCTGACGGTGCGGCCAGGCTGGTGGAGGAGGCATCCCTGCCACAGTCGGGAGTCGGAGGTCCAGCAGGGGTGGCCATATCAACAACTGCACCCCAGCCGGCGGAGGATGTGCAGGCAGCAGGAGGCAGTGCACGGGCAGAGGCAGAGCAGCAGCAGCAACATGGTGGGAGCCATGAAGTCTCGGGGCCTTCGACATCGGAGGGGCAGGCATCGGCCGGAGGGTAGGAGGACCCAGGACAGAGAGTGTCTTCCGTGTGGCAGCGGTTGGGCCACGCCATAGGTGCGGAGCGGCGGAAGAGGCGCGGCTCACAATGGTCAGGGCGGAGAACTCCATGCGGAGGGCCCTGAGGCGGGCCGAGTGCCTCGAGGCAATCCGCAGGGGGTTGGAGGAGGACACGGCGTCGTCCCTGCGGACCCTCGGGGCCATGGAACTGGACCGCCTCCGGGACATCGAACAGGAGTTCGATGATGCCCTGGGCCGGGACACCACGGAGTGAGCCGCTGGACTTGCCCGCCGCCTTTGTATATACTTCTTTAGTTTTAGGTTTCCTTTGTTTCTTATTATGATTTGGAGTCGACGGACACTGCTCCACTTTTTGTATATAGTTGATTTTTAGTTAGGTTTTTTAGTAGGTTTCCTTAGTTCAGTTGGGCTCATGGACCCTGTAGTTTTTTACATAGTTCTTTCTTGCATAGAGATTTTTTTACAATAGACTTTGGACGAAATTTTTTTGGATTCTGATTTGCAGTTTTTTATTTTTATACGGACATGCAGCTTATTTTTTCTCATTCCCATTGTAGTTTGTTTCCTTTCTTTAGCATTCTTTGATTTTTTTCTATACATTTTTGTTTTCATACTTCACTGTGTGGTATCATCTCATTGGTTTCATGCATGTCATGTTGGGTGTTTTCCCATTCAATTGCAACCATTGTGTGTGACGGACATGGGTTCATTAGCTTCATGAACATTGGGGGTGTAACATGTAATTTCCGTTTCCATGGGGGTGAATGGGTTACTTGGTAGGGCTTTTTGGCTGTGGAGGCTGACCATGACGCACAGGATTGGGGATTGTGAGGACCTGGTGGAGGGTGCCCCTGGTGGCTGGGGGGGTGGGGGTGGTGGGAGACATGGGTGGGGGCCTGGTGGGGGCTGCCCCTGCACTGCTGGGGGGTGGGGGTGGTGGGAGACATGGGCGGGGGCCTGGTGGAGGGTGCCCATGCACTGCTGGGCGGTGGGGGTGGTGGGAGACATGAGTGGGGGCCTGGTGGAGGGTGCCCATGCACTGCTGGGGGTGGGGGTGGTGGGAGACATGAGTGGGGGCCTGGTGGGGGCTGCCCCTGGATCCTGGGGGTGGTGGGAGACATGAGTGGGGGCCTGGTGGAGGGTGCCCATGCACTGCTGGGGGGTGGGGGTGGTGGGAGACATGAGTGGGGGCCTGGTGGGGGCTGCCCCTGCACTGCTGGGGGGTGGGGGTGGTGGGAGACATGGGTGGGGGCCTGGTGGAGGCTGCCCCTGCACTGCTGGGGGGTGGGGGTGGTGGGAGACATGAGTGGGGGCCTGGTGGAGGGTGCCCATGGTGGCAGGGGGGTGGGGGTGGTGGGAGACATGAGTGGGGGCCTGGTGGGGGCTGCCCCTGGATGCTGGGGGGTGGGGGTGGTGGGAGACATGAGTGGGGGCCTGGTGGAGGGTGCCCATGGTGGCGGGGGGGGGGTGGGGGTGATAGGGGACATGAGTGGGGGCCTGGTGGGGGCTGCCCCTGGATGCTGGGGGGTGGGGGTGGTGGGAGACATGAGTGGGGACCTGGTGGAGGGTGCCCATGGTGGCAGGGGGGTGGGGGTGGTGGGAGACATGAGTGGGGGCCTGGTGGAGGCTGCCCCTGGTGGCTGGGGGGTGGGGGTGGTGGGAGACATGAGTGGGGGCCTGGTGGAGGGTGCCCCTGGATGGTGGGGGGTGGGGGTGGTGGGAGACATGAGTAGGGGCCTGGTGGAGGGTGCCCCTGGTGACTGGGGGGTGGGGGTGGTGGGGGACATGAGTGGGGGCCTGGTGGAGGCTGCCCCTGCACTGCTGGGGGGTGGGGGTGGTGGGAGACATGAGTGGGGGCCTGGTGGAGGGTGCCCCTGGATGGTGGGGGGTGAGGGTGGTGGGAGACATGAGTGGGGGCCTGGTGGAGGGTGCCCCTAGTGACTGGGGGGGTGGGGGTGGTGGGAGACATGAGTGGGGGCCTGCTGGAGGGTGCCCCTGGATGGTGGGGGGGTGGTGGGAGACATGAGAGGGGGCCTGGTGGAGGGTGCCCCTGGTGACTGGGGGGGGTGGGGGTGGTGGGAGACATGAGTGGGGGCCTGGTGGAGGGTGCCCCTGGATGGTGGGGGGTGGGGGTGGTGGGAGACATGAGTGGGGGCCTGGTGGAGGGTGCCCATGCACTGCTGGGGGTGCAGGGGGACATGAGCAGGTGTGCAGGGTAGTCCCCTGTTTTGTGGGCTGCCTGCAGTGGCCGTCGAGGGTGTACAGGGAACACCTGTGAGGACCCACCCAGCCTAATCGCATGTGTAACTTCCCACGCACCCCTGTAATACACGTACCAAGCCAAATCGCGTGTGATAATTCCCGCAAACCCCTGAAATACACGTACCCTGCTGAAATCGTGTGTTAAACTTCCCGCGCACCCCTGAAATACACGCGCCCAGGCTATTCGCGTGTGGAACTTCCCGCGCACCCCTGAAATACACGCGCCCAGGCTATTCGCGTGTGGAACTTCCCGCGCACCCCTGAAATACACGTACCCTGCTGAAATCGCGTGTAAAACTTCCCGCGCACCCCTGAAATACACGCGCCCAATCTATTCGCGCGTGGAACTTCCCGCGCACCCCTGAAATACACGCGCCCAGGCTATTCGCGTGTGGAACTTCCCGCGCACCCCTGAAATACACACGCCCAGGCTATTCGCGTGTGGAACTTCCCGCGCACCCCTGAAATACACGCGCCCAGGCTATTCGCGTGTGGAACTTCCCGCGCACCCCTGAAATACACGTACCCTGCTGAAATCGCGTGTGGGACTTCCCGCGCACCCCTGAAATACACGTACCCTGATGGAATCGCGTGTGGAACTTCCCGCGCACCCCTGAAATACACCTACCCTGATGGAATCGCGTGTGGAACTTCCCGTGCACCCCTGAAATCCACGTACCCGGCCAAATCGCGTGTGAGACTTCCCGCGCACCCAGGTATACACGCACACGTATTTTTTGTCAGCGTGTCCGTGTTTGTGGGTACCCCTTTGCACGTCATTTGTCCTGGAGGGCCACAGTATAGGACATTCATCATGGCAGTATATAGGTGCTATTTGTTGGCGCACCTTTTGGCGCACATTTCTTACAGCCGCAGAGACGCTACCGCCTGCTTTCTTGTGGCGGTCGTGTTTGTGCATGTGCGCTGGTTTGAGCGTGCGCTTTTTTGCCCTATTCTATTCCATGAATACGTGTTGTAGGCGAGCGCGTGGGCGTTCCGCGCACTTGTGCCCTGTACTTCCCCCGTGACGCCCACGTTTTTGCAAGTTGTTCCCCATTCCGAGTGTTACGCCCCTGTTCCGCCTACTTTTGTTGCGTGCGCTGTGCTATGTGCGAATTTCGCTGTGGCCTGTGCGATTTTCGCTGTGACCTGGCGCACGCTGTTAGATGGCCTGTGCGCCAACGTGCGCGGCGCACTTTTTTATCGCACATCCGCTGGTTTTCTCGCGCACGGACTTCCATGAATCGACGTGCGCTGCTTTTCGTGCGATTTTCGCACTTGCACTGCGATGTTCGCTATTCCACTGCGATTCGCACGCTAATTATTCCATGAATCGGCCTCCAAAACTCTCTGCCCACTACGCACGGAGTGAATGTTTTAAGGGGTCGGGCAGCCACCTCGCTGAGCAATGATAGAAATTAAGAAAATGCCACGTCACCACAAAACGAGTTATGTCCAAAGCAGCAGCTGCAGCCAAAACTCTCTTTACACTCACAGATAACTCAGGCTGAAAATATTCTGCAGGTCAGTTTTCCACATGTTGAAACGAATACGATTTAATAAACACAAAGTTTCACCGTTAAAAAAAAGACTAGACTGAACATCGCACATTTGGCAAAGGTCGGGCAATCCTTCAGTATAAGCAGTCACATTTCAGAAAAGCACATAACTAAAAATAAGGGAAACGTATTACTGACAAACTGAAAAAAGCTAAAGAGGAGGAACATAAAAATCGCATTAAATTCTATATATTATATATTATTGGATAATTCTATATTCTATATTATTGGTTAATCTACACCGCCAAGTTTCCAATGTCGCTGCCCATACAGTTCTAAAAAGACTGCCAAATTAGGCAGAATTACAAATCCCAAAGATGTATTTTTCCACCATCCGGCTGTATACAACCAAATGTACATTGTGTCCAACTGATTAAAGTGTAAGAAGTATTGCTAAGGAGAATCTGTTTCATTGATACCGTCGCATCTGGTGGCAGGGTAAAGTCTATTCTATCTTTAACTTTTCTCCACCAGGTTCCAACAAACATTTGAACAAAGTTGTTACCTGGAATATTATAGCACCATTACTTGCCAAAGCACTTGGGGTGTGTTTGGCCTATATGATATTTTCAAAGGCCTTTTTTGACATCAGGGCTATTTAATATATTAGAATAATGTTTTCTTGGTGCCAACTGCACAAAGGCAATAGTTTCCCAAATAATGATAAGGCCCTGACTGTCCCTTAAGAAACCTGTGTGGTGTTGCTCATTAAGGAGGTCAGTTACAACCTTTCTGTCCAGATTCTTGTTGGTATTTTCGAATCCAAGTAATCTAAAGCAGTAATACAAAGAAACTCAGGGATCCCTGCATGGTGTGAGCAATTACATATCACATGCATGCCTTTCATTGAAGTGATAAAAAAAGTGATACAAATCTTGTAGTGGTGGTGTTTCTCTTTATATGCCTGGTAAACATCTGTGAACCTGGACATTGTAGGGAACAGGACTGTCAATCAAGTCTCTCAGATCCAGATGTAGACAGAAACTCTGCAGAAAGTTGATTTTATATTCCTATTTTCTTGTTCATTAGGTATAGGTGAACGTAAAACTCTTCAAAGGCTTCAAATATTTAATTATTTGTTGTGATACCGTTGCAATCGGTTTTGATCTAGTGGATTTTCATTTTTCCTTTGGTCACAAAATCAATGATACAATCCATCGGGGCTTCTAAATTAATTATTCTTGACAGCAACAGTGCATGTTAAGAAACGTGCATTTCTCAAAATGATGCCTCAATCTTAGAAACTGAAGATGAGAAAAGCCTATTATAACTTTGTCTTTAGCCCTTGATTAAACAATATCAGCTACTCAAAAGGCATTCTCAAACGCTTTTGCTACTATTTGTTAGAATTTGCCAGAATTTAATGAATACATTTTCATGCCCATTATTGGCCACCTGATGCCAGAGAAGTGGCGATGAAAATAAATGATGCATGTGTAGGATTCACACTATTATAATTCACACAGCTAATTAGTCTAGAAGATGCGATAACAGGCATCCACACATGTAGTAAAACACATTCTCTAATGTAGCACTGTTTTACCTTGAGTTGGACCGAGCAGACAAAGAACCCGGGCCTCTATGAAACAGCATCAGAGGGCCTCTATGAAACAGCATCAGAGGGATATATAAAGTATGGAAGGTTGTGTTATATAACTCAAGATTTAAATTTACCAAGTTAAAAATATTGCACTTCACTAGAAGCACCATTTTATGTGTGCAACTGTTATACGTCCACTCAATTTGTCTTAACTGTGGCAATATATTCAGGAGGAAACTGACTAAGGTGTGATTGTAGGCGTAAAAATACATCTTAGTCCCCAAAATGTGCAGCCCAATGCACCAAGTGAGCACCATTTGTTGGAGAGCTGAATAGATTTACAAATATTTAAAGACATATTGCAATGGCACCCGATGATTTACAGACAAAGATCAGTGAAATATATTGCCTCCTCTGCCAGTATAGAAGTAACCCAAACAATTCCCTCTTAAGCCAAACCATTTGCCAGTGATAGGACTGGCAACAAGGATATGTGAGAGTTACCTGGTAATGTAGTGTATTTAGAACATAAAGGAAAAGATTCCAAGATGGCCGCCGATGTGTGAGGATGTGTTTCGTAGTCCTCCGTCGGGGCCCACTGAAGCAGGCCTAGGCCGACACTCTAAACGGTGCATCCATACACCTTTACAGGCTTCCCAGCAAGAGTTAATGGTATCCCTACATATTATCCCCACCAAAAATATCACCGTATATATGGCAGTCTGGAACGGCCATAGGCGATATTTTTGGGGGGGATACTTTTTGGGGTTTTTGGGAGCAGGGGTTGCACCGGTGTCCCCCGCTCCTTTAAAAATAATGCTGTGGTTGCGGGGGGCAGGGGGGGTTGCCGGCAGGTTCTATGCCTTAATATTGCCACAAAAATATGGCGATATTTTTGTACGGCGATATTTTTGCAGGAATATTAACACATGGAACCCAGTTAATCTCCTCTGTGCCTTTTATTTTAAGTAAGCCACAATGGCGTTGTCACACCAGCCAGCCGCGACACTCGTGCGGAGTGAGGGTCTCTCTAGGAGAACAATGCCCACTATGGAGCACCGGACCAGCAATGCCCGCGCTGTTTGCGCCAGCAAGAAGGGCGCGGGGGACGAACAGATGAGAAGCGAACAACGCTAAAAGCCAGATTACAATAAACCGGACACCCGGGTGGAAGAAAAGTGCCCCCCCCCCACTGGATCTCAGGGAAAGTATCGGTACACCAGAGTGGGGCTCAGGAGGAGCGCAAAGAGCGGACAAATGTAACCCCTCCCTTGCGGCTTATACCTGAAGCAAGCCCAAGGAGTCATGACCTCCCTGAGAGGGTGGGGGTGACTGCGCAGAAAATCGCCTGGGCGGGATAAAAGGGCTCCCCCAACCCCGACTGGAGCACAGGGAAAGTAGCAGCACAACACTGTGGGGGTGCAGGAGGGGCGCGAGTATTGAAGCAGAGGAACCCCCTTGTAGTGGGCCAATAACGGAAGTCTGGCCGCCCCTTCCACCACAATAGAGAAACACTTTTCACCCGACAACCTTGAGGGACTCAGAAAGGAGCTACCCCAAAGCCTAGCAGCAATGGGCAAGGCAGACCCGATACAGTGGTCAGAGGAGGGGCAGGGCTCCCTAACCCATATACCTGCGGGGCACCTCCTGGTGCTTCCTTCGTCCCGAGGCACTAGGGATAAAAGATCATAGTCAGCAGAAAGATCCAGTCTAAGGAGAGAGAGCTTATACACCAGAAGTGAAAACCGCCACCGCCAAGAGCACCTTAAGGAGGAGGAAGACACAGGGGAAAAACCCTACAGATGCCCGGAGCCAAGGCGAAGACTGCTTCATCCACACCCAAGGGGTCAACTGGAGCAGTGCTGGAGGCAGCAGCGGGGAGAGGTACAAGAACCAGCCATTGGGAAACAGTCAGGAGGTGGAGCCAAAGGGGAGATCACACCATGGCCCTGAATAAGGGGATCTGCAAGAATGCCTCAGTGGCAATGAAGACAGATTGATGAGCTCATTTCAGGACCAAGTGATAAAAATTAAGGAAGCCCTCCGTAGCTCATTGCAAGAAGTCAGGAAGGAAATTACTGACCTTGGCAGCCGAGTGGACATCACAGAGAGGGGGCTGTCAGAGGTGGTAGAAGAGGTCAAACAAAACAGCGACCTCTTGGAACAGGTAGCTACGGCCACCCACAACCTAGAAATAGAGGCTGAGGACTTGGAGAATCGCTCCCGCAGGTCGAGCATTCAGGTGAAAGGCCTGAGCGAGGAGATCCTAGACGCTGACCTGAGGGGCAACATGCACCAATGCTTCGGAGCCTCCTGACAGAGATTCAACCTGAGGAGGTGAAGATTGACCCAGCACATAGGGTGGGACCCAAGAGAAGAGAGCCTGGCGCAAGACCACAAGACGTCGTAGTAGCCCTATCTTCCTACACGATGAAGGAGGACATACTCCGAGTGGCTAGGGTTCACTAGGGAATAACGATTAATGGATCCCAGATTCACCTCTATCAAGACTTGCCACTAACCACACTGCAAAAGAAGAAGGCTATGCACCCGCTTACAAAAATCTTAACAGCAAAAAACATTGCATACTAGTGGATGTTCCCATTTGGCCTACTCTTCACGTGGGAAGGTAGGCAACAGAGAGTCACGACATACGTGGAAAGACTGGCATCAATGAACCT
The DNA here is from genome assembly GCF_040938575.1 of Ambystoma mexicanum. Taxonomy (NCBI): domain Eukaryota; kingdom Metazoa; phylum Chordata; class Amphibia; order Caudata; family Ambystomatidae; genus Ambystoma; species Ambystoma mexicanum. Next base: position 537,774,951 of record NC_090929.1, read on the forward strand.
GGAAGAAGAGGAGATACACCAACCACAACTGCCCAAACCCACCTACCCAGGCAAAGCCAACAGACCCTGGGAATGGTCCGGACGCAGAGGCAGGAGAGGGGGCAGAGAAATAACTTTGAAAGATCTACAGAACAAAGGAAGGGAAACAAAGAGGACCGAAATCAACAGTACGTTTGAGTCACAGAACTGGAATGACCTTCTCTATAGGCATAGGGGCGGGCCACAATTAAGATGAGGTAAAGAAGGGGCACCAGAGCAATGAGGAGCAATGGGACCCAGATGGAGGGGAGAGTAGGAGTCAACCATGGAATCAGTTAAGGGGTGTAGTTCACCCCTGCAGGGGAAGTTCCCGGGGTTGAACCAGGTCCAATGCCCCAGGATAGCATCTGGGGTAGGTTTTGGGAACTCAGACCCTGGCCGGGAAAAGGCAGGTGGAGAGGGGAGGTTTGGACTGGAGATGAGGGGATGGGGGGGGTTTGGGTTTCTAGAGGTTGGGAGAAAGAGAGCTGTTAAGGAACCCCAGGGAGGGGAGAAAGAGGGGGGAGAGGGTAAGGGGGAGGCAGACCTGCAGAATATCTTCAATTGTTGGTAATAGCATAGTGACGATTCGAAGAAAGAGTAACACCCATTACGGGAATGATGGCACTTAAAATCACATTGTGCAATGTACACGGATAAAACCTGCCTGTTAAGTGCAAAGAAAGTAGAAGGGATGGTCAGATGTTACCAGGCGGCCATCATTATGTTCCAGGAGACCCACATAAAGAAATCAGACAGGCCTGGACCCAGATTTCAACACTTTACACACATATACCAAGCAAATGCCCAAGGGAGAACAGCAGGAGTGTTAATAGGCTTCAGAAGCTATCTCCAAGCGCAAGTCTTAGCTACAATAGAAGACAAGCTGGGGAGGTACTTATTCTTACAAGTGCAAATGGGGCAAATGAGAATGACCTTGGGGACTATACACGCACCCAATGCTTACCAGGCCAGCTCCCTTCAGGAAGTTATGCTAAAACTAGAAAAGTTTGCACAGGGGCAGATCATCCTAACAGGGGACTTCAACGTGGCTTGGGACCCCTAGAGAGATAGAAGCACAGGGAGTGTGCATGGGAGCAATCCTCCGTCCAAGCGCTTAGGGGAGGCCTTCGGCATTTTAGCCCTCAAGGATGTGTGGCGTGAGATAAAGGGAGAGGAGAGTGGATTTACAAGCTTCTCTCACTTATATCAGATGGGTCTCAGCAGATCTCCTGGGTGAGATAGAAGAAGTGAAATTAGGAATAATCTCACTGTCCGACCATGCACCTCTAACGCTAGCAATACATAGGTGGGAGCCTCGTAGAGGACTGTGGGCCTGGTCATTCCCAAAAGAGATCCTGTCAGACGAAACAGTAGTGGGCAAACTGAGAGACAGGATGGATGAATCCTTTGCTGAGAACGAGAATAGAGAAGCGACACAGGAAGGGATCTGGAAGGCATTTAAAGTGGTGCTTTGTGGCAAAATTATAGTTTTACAATCCCTCGAAGCCCAGATTGCGATAGCCAAACAATCATTAGCAAAAAATAACAACAGGGACACTTGTAGAAGGCTGGAGGGCCTTGCAGCACAGATTGAGATACTCTGCTTGCGCAGGGCAGAAAGAGCACTGTTCTACACCAAGCAGTGATATTACATAAATGCAAACAGGGCACACAGACTCCTGGCCAGACAGGTGAGAAGAGCAGAGGCAAATCGTACCATAACGTCCTTGAAGAGGTTAGATGGGTCGTTTACAACCGAGACAGAGAAGATAATGAAGTCCTCCGAGGTATTTTACGGCTCCCTGTACAGGTCCAATAATCCAAATTGAAATGAGGTAAAGCAATACTTTGGGCAGGCAGCAATCCGCAAATTGACCGTCACCGACAGGGAGTGACTGGAGGAGGACATTACGAGAGAAGAGGTAGGGACAGTGATGAAGGGTCTGCCAGCGAAATAAAACTCCTGTACCAGACGGATTTCCAGCATGCTTCTACCAAAAGTTCTGTACTAAATTGAGCCTGAAACTAGCAAGTACCTTCAACTCCTTTAAGCAGAGAGGCGCTGTGACCCCCTCAATGGCAGAGGCCAAAGTGGTAGTGCTCCCTAAACCCAATAAAGACTCCCATTGAGCTCCTAAATCTCGATGCTAAAATCTACACAGGCGTCCTAGCAGCTAGATTATCTCCTGTCCTGCCTGACCTGATAGGCACGGACAATCAGGGTTCATTCGGAGTAGGTACACATGGGACCATACAAGAAAGGGTGTCTCACCTAATAGAAAAGGCCGAGTGATGTGGGGTCCCGGCGGTTCTAATAGCGCTTGATGTTGAAAAAGCGTTCAACCAGGTCGAATGGCTATTCTTATTTGAGGCACTAGAACAGATGGGAGTGGTCTCGAAGTTTGACCGGATGGTCAAACCCGTCTATAACAGACGCACTATGAGAGTCTCAATTAACTCACGTTCGTTGGAAACGGTGCAAATCTCACGTGGCACAAGACAGGGGTGCCCGCTGTCTCCGCTCCTATACACACTGTATCTAGAACCACTCAACCACTAATAGTGTCCATTAGGCACAACTTATCAATACAAGGGATAAGATTTGGGGGTGAGGAGCATAAAATTATAGCTTTCGCGGATGATATGTTGATGACCCTGACACTTCGAGATTCCTCAATACCAGCTCTACTGCAGGAGCTCTCAACAGTGGAAAAAGTATCAAAGCCAAAAAACAACATGGCAAAATCGGAACTGTTAAACCTAGGGCTAACACAGAACCACCTGACGTTACTGCAGAGAGTTTCCCCATTTAAACTAGCAGCTTACATGAAAGCTTACCTCGAGGTGAAACTAACTAGCTCAATCTCAACCATGGATGGGGCCAATTTCTCTGGGATACTTTCAAAACTTAAAGCTGACTTGAATAGATGGACCCCATTACAAATTTCCTGGTTGGGAAGAATAGCCTCAATAAAAATGTCCGTGCTCCCTAGAGTGCTGTACCTCTTTCAGTCACTCCCAATTAAAGTTCTACCATGATTTTTAAAATCTTGAATAAAATATTAACCCAATTTATATGGCAAAAGAAATGCCCCAGAGTAGCTTTGGAGACACTGATGGCGCTGAGTTTGAAGGGTGGCTTCGAACTCCCAAATTTTGAAAGATACTATGCTGCGGCACAACTAAGAGTTCTACGAGAGCAGCTTACTAACGATATGTCTAAGCCATGGACTAGAATGGACTAGGCAATAGCAGGTACCCCCCCCCTAGGTGGGGTGCTGTGGATGAGCAAGCAAGATAGACCCAAGAATATAGGGTTGAGTCACATTCTCTCAGTGGTATGCAACACATGGGACAGAGGTCAGATGTCTACAATTCCATCCCCATTCACCCCAATATTTGAGAACCCGCAGTTTTCCCTGGGATTGGTCCAGGGATCCTTTGCAAGATGGTAGGCAGTGGGCTGCATAAAGGTGGACGACATGTTCGAGGGGTGTGGGGGTCAGATCCTTTGAAGAATGCAAAAAACACCTGGGCCTGCAGCAAAAAAGATAGACTGGAATACTACCAACTAAGACACTGGCTAAAACAACCTGAGATAAGACAAGTAGGGCTAAGGGACTTGACTCCATTTGAAAAATACATAACAACGTACGCGGGGGACAAACATCTGATATCAAGTCTATATGGGATACTACAATGGGGGAAGCCCCACGCGTACGTGGCCTTATATGTCAAAATGGCAGAACACAATTGGGGAAGAAATACCTGAAAACCATGGGAAACACTCTAGTCATGAATCCCCTAAGAGACTACACTCATGTACCCATGGGTATCTCAAGAATGCTGGAGGGGCTGCTCAGGGAGGGCCGACTGGAGGTGTATATGGTGGGACTGCCCGTTGTTATGAGGATAATGGGATAACGTTACAACTTAGATCCAGATAATGGTCCAAGGCCCTCCAGTTTACTCCCAAAAGGAATGGATGTGCGGCATCTTCGACCCGGAATTCCAAATCCTGACAAAACCCCAACGCAAAGCTTATAGGAACCTACTGATAGCGACTTGGGTAGTCATTGTGAGGAAATGGAAACAGAAAGTGCTTCCTACGAATGTTGAGTGGTTTCACAAAGTATGGGGCATAGTCGCGATGGAATGGATCACATACGGAATACAAGGGGACAGGGACAAGTTTCACCAAGAGTGTGGAATGATATTGGATTATCTAAGGGGAGATTATATGATGCAATGGTGCCCCCAATACCTGAAAATACTGGACATAATGTAATAACTGTGACTTGCTTTGACGCTACAAACAAATGTATCACTAATGCTCTAAAATGCAGGTCTCGGGCTGGAGGGGCAGGGGTATTGTTTGAGGTTTGTGATCTTGAAAATACCAATAAAATGCATTTAAAAAAAAGAATATAAAGGAAGACACATACTACACAGTATCTTTCCAAAAGTTTATACGGGACGTCCGAGACCTCAAACTGGCTGCATTCAAAAAGGGGGGGTTATGAAATGATATCAGTTCATTATACCGCTGTTGACCAAATATTAGGTCAGCATGTGAGGGGAGCCATCAAACAAGAATGCAATATAAATAAGCAAGCCATTCTGCTATTCTTGTTTGAACCTGTAAATCAAAGGTTTTTCAGATTATTCTTTACCGTAAGAGAACTTTACAGTCGTTTTATTACACTTCTATTGAGTTAAGTCTACTAATGTTGAATTTCATGCATTCTGGTTCAGTTTTAACTCTCTGAAGGGGTTCTTTCTCCAGTCTTGCTAATTCATTATGCAATTGGGACGTGTTCGTGCTTAGGAAGAGAATCACGGAGTAAGGAGCACGGTAGTGTCTAGTTCCCATCTGAGAAACGGACCATAGCAACAGCCCGCCTACTATTCTTCACATGACTTCCGGCATCATCGTGATTTTCGGAAGCAATTTTAGTGAGCGGGAAGGTTCCGAGTCTGGATGTCGGTGCTCAACCACTTCGTGACAATTAAGCCATTTAAAACCCTGCTGGGAATCATCCTTACTTTGGCTTCAGCAGACTTTAAGCAAATAATTCATTTATAAACAAAGGAAACCGAATTTAAGGAAAATTCCTTTGAAACAAAGTTGCAAGGACGTATCTCCAAATTAATAATTACAGTGCGAAGCACAAGTACAACTGCTAGTTATTTATACAAACTATCATATTGTATCATATTTAGAATAATTTATTATTCATACATTCTGCAGAGCAGCCACAGAGTTGTTGCAGAGTTTCTGCAGTCAGAGCAGTCACAAGAGAGAGTCTGCCCTTTGTGCTCTCTAAACGTGGGTGGAGCCTTGAAATAGCCCACGAGGCTGTGGAGTAGCCGCAGAGTTGCTGCAGATTTTCTGCAGTCAGAGCAGTCATAGCAGCGATGGCGGCGAGGGCTGCCACTACTGACTCCGACCTACAGCTACAATCAGAGCTCGAACAACAGAGCAGGCTGAGGAGCGGTCGTTTAAGGCAAGATCTTACCTCACAGTCTACGACAAGTTTTAACTCACATAGCATGTTTCAAGAAAACAATTACACACATGCATGCGATAATACGAACAGATTTTCATCCGAAATAAACAAGGACTTGAAGTCAGGGCCGGGATCGGCTTCAGCCCCTCCTATCTTGCCTTCTCGGTCTTCGCCGTCTCCCCTCCCCGAGACCGTGCCCACGCTGTCCTCGGGTGCTGAGGCGGCTCAGACTGCTTCGCCGGCGGTGGGACCCGCTGCGGCGCGCGCGCAGGTCCCGCAGGTTGCTAGGGCGGGTCTGGGTATTGGGGAAATGGCCGGAGGGAAAGAGGACGGGAAAGAGGACAGTTCGCCAGGGGGAGTCTCGATGCTACTGGAAGGCGGGGACACAGGACTCCACCACGAGATAGCGCTGTCAGGATCACTGCACAATGAGCACTGGGGAGTGCAGATATCACTGCCCACAACAATGGCCCCGTCCACTGCCCTGAAAAAGCCCCACAGATGGGTTAACAGGAGGAATCAACTGTCACACGCCGTGTCCCTTCCTGGTGTGTGTGGCCAAGGTTCCGACTAAACGCTGGAAAGCGCTACACGTACACTGCAGCGCACGTTCGCACTGTCTAGTCTTTCTTCTGGGTTCCATGGCTCCTATTTAGCCCTGCCTCCTCTGCAGCATCTCGCGTTGCAACCTCGCAGTCAGCCGCTCTTTGCTGCCGCCCCTTGCTAACGCTCTGTTTACTTTCCTTAGCCCGCCGCTTCAGCTTATTTACACCGCTTTGGCTTCCCTGCTGCTTCTGCCTTTCGCCTACTCCCGGCCTCCATCGCCTCCTCTCCGCCGTGTTCTTCCACGGCTTCCCGCTCTGTTTCTCTTCTCTCTCCCTCTCTTGGTCAGCTTCACTGTTCCTCTCTGTTACGCTAACGACCTGCCTTCCCATAACGCTGCTCCTTGCTTTCAGTGCTTACTTCATTACATCTTCCTGCGGAGCCCAGTTTCCAGGAGGACTACGGTGCCAACAGCAGGGTTTTTTTCTGCCGCACACAGCTTTTTCCCCTAATTGTCCCTCCAGGGAATGGGGTCTCAGTGGGGTGCTTTTATTTGGCCTCCACTGTGGCTTCCACTCGTGGGAGACACGGACGCCCAACAAAGAAGGAAAAAGACTACAGAACCCGGAGGTCCATTAGCCCAGAGCACAGTGATCACTACCACACAGGTGAGGAGGAGGGGGGAGGAAGAGAGGAGTATTTTGGGTACTACTGACAACGTAAACTCAAAGTCTGACATCAACTCCCCCACTCCACTTCCAGCCCCTCGGTTGGACTTCCAAGAGGTTGGAGGAGAAAGAAAATTGGAAACCTTACCTGCAGAGCGTTGGAACAATGGGCTCGAAATCCACCCGATGCTTACAATGTCAGAACTACACATTTTACCGGATAAGTTGGCCTGGTCGGACTCCTCCTGTAGAGAAATTAGTACCTCGTACACCACAGAAGACGAGAACGACAGCCCACCAACCCAAAAGGTGGCACAAAACGAAATACAAAAACAATCAAGTAAAGCAAAAACTGGGAAATAGTGGATAAGGAAACAAAGTGATACAAAAGAAGGAAGACAAACAAAAAGAAAAAGGAAAGATAACTCAAGACCACCGAAACCTCTACGGCAGCGAGCCAAACTAAGCAAGAACATAGAACCGAACAGGTCAAACACAAATCACACTCTGAGCTTGAATCAAGGACATGCCCCGTTAACAGACAACAACATAGGGGGGAAGAAGGGGAAGAAACCCAGTGGATACATATTGGGCCCACTAGATAACTTCTTCCTCAAACAACAGAAAACCACCTCAACGCCAACAGAAATGTCAGACCCGGAAATCCTAGAAGGAGCAGAGGTACCCACCTGGAAACCGTCACGGACGGTACAGAACGAGGAAGGAACTTCTTCCTCAAACAACAGAAAACCACCTCAACAGAAATGTCAGACGCGAAATCCTAGAAGGAGCAGAGGTACCCACCTGGAAACCGTCACGGACTGTACAGAACGAGGAAGGAACTAAATTAATAGACAACGATCGATACAAGGGAAGACAGACACAAAACATAGCCACTCCAATTAGATGGTATTTTGCAAAGCGTCCGGAGTGAACTTCTTCTAACAAAGACGCAGAGACAAGTAATATGGAGCTACAAAAAAACACCAAGAGCAAGCGAGTACACTAAGTACTCACAGTAAAGAAAGTAAACTGGCACAGAGTAATACCCAAGAAACTCAGTCACTTAAAATAACAACAGATGCCCCAGGCGATCCAACCAAGATAGAGGCTCAACAAACAATGCCATCCAGCAATAAAATCGCACAGATCGACGAGAGAGGAGACGGAAGAGAAACCGCATCAACAGACACAAAGAGGAAGCAGGCCGAGCAGGAAATTAAGGGGCAAAGAGACAAATCAACTTCAACCCACACAGTAAAACTCTATTCTACACCGGCAAAAAACAAAAGACTGAGTGCTGTACAACAATCCCCAATTAAAGAATCACCATGCAAAAAACCGGACCTGTTGTCAATAATGTCCATGGTAACCATAGCATTGGCCCCATTCAGTATCAATGACACTCTTAAGGACCACACAACTATGGTGGCTTACATGCAAACGAAAATTACCCATCTAGAAGGGTACTTGATGTCACTTGAAGCATACAAACGGAAGACGACGACAAAAAAACCAACTCACAGGCGACACAGACAGACCAACAAGAGTCCCTGATCAAAAACAAGGCGGCAGAAGAGAGACAGATAACGCCAAAAAAAAATCTTACAGTGGACCTGACAAAAGATTGTAAAAAAGACATAACAGTGAAACCTTTAACGGACAAACCTCAGAACCGCTTAAAACCACAAAAAGAAGTCGCAACTGAACCAAGTCTTAAAAAAAATCCTCCTAAATGCCAGATCAACACTTAAACTGGCCAAGGGGTCCACCCAATGAACAACAAAAGAGGACCCGAAAGTACAACAAATGAAGAAACAACAAACTTTAAAATGGACCGTCAGACAAGAAGAAAAGGTGGAAAACACAAAGCAAACAGAAACTAGATCGGCCATACATTCAAAACACAAAACCGAAGCTTCTGAATTAAGAGAGGAAACACAGGAGATATCGGAGTCAGAAGACAGCATGGAAGAGGATAAGGACCCATCGATCACAGACCTCCTGGACATCAGCCAATACCCTATGGAAAACTCAGACAAGGGGCCCGAGACCAGTACAGAAAAAGAAAAACAGACAGAGACACCAGAAGACATCACCAGCAACCGACCGAAGAAAAGATACTCCCCAACAGTGACTCTTGAATCCCCAACCTTTGAAACACTGGAGCAGAAAAGAAATAAAACAAAGAACTCAAGAGAGGAGAGATAACCGATCTCAGCCGAGATACCAAGAAGAGACCAGAAGCAGCACAGGAAGAAAAGGACATTAAAGGGAATACAAACCCTGGGCCAAAAACACCGACACCAGCCAGTGGGAGGCCAACTACAACAATTCCAGAAGGACAAGAGCACCGGAAAAATCCAGAAGAGCCCGGGAAACGTCAAAGCCCCGCCGTCACAACAACAGGAGCAGATCAGGACACCAGAGAAGCTCGGTCTCAAATAAAGACCTGCACCAAGAAAGCGCATACGATAAACAAAGGTACGACAGGAGAAATACACCATACCGAGAGTTGAATACAAGGAAAAAGAACCTAGACACAAGGAAGGAAAGAAACAAAGAAGAACCCCTACACAGCTCAAGAGAAATAAAAAGAGCACAAATGACGAGAAACAAGAGGTCAACAAACACAAGATCCTTTAAACTAGAAAAACTGCTGGTGGAGAGAGGAAAGGTGATCCTGAATAGGAAAACCACGCTAAAGCTCTTAATGCACATAGAAGAGCTGAAAAACATTAGAACAGACGACATAGATATCATAGAATTTATGGACAACAACTACATGGACAGAGTATACCTATATATATCATCTGAGCGGGTGAAAAGAAAGATCTCAAAAGCCAGAGACCAACCACGTGCCATGGGCTACGACCCGAGCCCAATATCCTCCGCAAGAAACAGGGAAGAAGGTGTAAAGGACAGAGATGAAAGAAGAACTCAAAGTCACAGCATGACAACAAGAGCAAGAGAGGGCCCACACAGAAGTCCCTAAAGTGCGCGAACACGAAAGAAGAGATGAGGACTCTAAGGCACATAGAACGTGGAAATGTGTTGATAGCTGGGACCACGACAACAAAAACAGATTTAACACACGGATCGCGAAGAGAAAGGGAGAGAGAAGAAGAAAACAAAAGACCTGTGAAACAAAGTACTTCGTTAAGAAAAACAGAGTATAAGAAAAAATGTATCTCAAGAACGGAATATCAACGAACAAAAGACGACTACAAAAAACACAACAACAGAGAGTATGAAAAACCGCACATTGAAGAAGAGCGCCTACCAAAAGCGCCACTACAAAATTGGAACATCACAATAAGCAGGGAACAGCCAGTGCGAACCCCAGACGATCAACCACAACAGAACGAGGAGAACGAAAGGAAAAGGGAGAAAATCAGCTGGGAATGGTTACCCAAAGTGCTAGCGAAGCCTAGAAGATCCTAGCAACGAAAACAGCTCACTGAATCAAGACGAATTCAAGATGAGCATACAACATCAGAACAAAGATCAAACGTAACAACTCTGGGATCACGGAACACACAAGGATTCTTCCACCTCATGGACCCAGGGGAAGTAAACTTGGGAAGGTACGACCTGATATGTCTTCAAGAGACTTGGCTACTGGACCCTCCAACCATCGATGGCTATGAAATAATAACGCCGCCAGTGACCAAAGGCACTAAGGGAAGACCAGTAGCAGGACTGCTAATTGGAATAAGATCAGGTAGCGGATACAACCTGGAATCTATTGAAAGGAAAGACACCTTCTTCTTAGCTGTAACGATCGCGGGAAACCAACTATACACAGCAGCAACAGAAAGGGCAAAAACACTCCTACTGTTAATCATGACATATTGGAATCCAAAAGCCCAACCTGACAAAAGCTTCTTAAGAGAACTGGAACGCACCATTGATGAAGCTTCAGTTAAAAAGCTCATTGGTCAAACAGTGATATGCAGAGATATGAACGCAACCAGCCGTGGTCCTACAAAAGAAATGTCCAGGAATGACATCAAAAGTAAGGCGGCCGCCCAGAAAGGAATCAAGTTAGATCGCTTCTTACTATCACAAGACCTGCATAACCTGCAAACCTTAAGAACAAAAGAAAATAAGGAGATTTCGACCTGGGAAAAAGACGGTTTAAGAGCTAACTTAGACCACATCTATGTTTCAAGATCAATATTAGCACTAACTACAATCTTAGAGGTCAGAAGAACCTCGAAAAATGACCACAACATACTACAAACCGGTTGGGAGATACCACCAACTCCCCCACCTTACTTCATGAATCACCAAATTGAACTAACCCAACAGGGCAAGAACCTAAAACTGTTGAACGCAGCATTAGTAAATGTCACGACCAAGTATTGCAGAGCCAAAGGAGAACTGACATCTAATCCGGCCCTGAGAAAACTGGACTACATACCATTACTGCGGCCATATGTGAGAGTAAGAAAGAAGAACTCCACGCAAACTACATTACAGGAATGCGCAACTGATGGAGAAAAGAAAGGCCATGAGACATGCTATCAGAATAGCCAAGAAAGGACCAACTAAAAAAAATATAACAGCAGCTAACACGGCAAAAAAATATACAAATCTTGGCTGAAACATCATACACACATGCTGTATCAAGAGGAGTCTGAAGCAATGCTAAGATGTCTCAGTGGCAAAAGAACAAAAGATTTCTGGTCTCTGATCAACTCGACAAACCAACTTACACAAGACACGTTGATGAATAACATAGGAGAAGTAAAATGGATTGAACACTTTTCAAAACTTTTCCGTAAACCAGAAACAGACACCCAGTACAAAGAGCCACAAATAACTACACCATGGCAACTGGACTACGACAGAGACTCGATTGAAGACAAAATCAAAAAACTAAAACCTTCACATGCCCCGGGCCCGGATGGGATCACTAATCAAACTGACAACATGGAACTGCCCAAATACAATTCTAGCCCCAACCAAAAGTCTCTACTCAAACGCCACCATGAGAGTGGGACTTAGTGGCACTGGCCAGCTATCAAAAGAAATCAAAACTGAACTGCAAGAGGAGTAAAACAGGGGTGCCCATTAGCACCTGCATTGTATAACGCTTACACGAGCGACATTGGGCACCACGAGACCAAGCTAAGGATTTTCCCTCCACAACTAGGAACCGCCAAAATTAGTCACCTACTGTATGAGGACGACATAATATTGCTCGACCATACGGCAATAGGTCTCCAACATCGATTAGATGGTTATAGCTATACACAAAGGAACAAGACCTGGAAATCAACATCCAAAAAACAAAAATCTTAACCTTGGAGAAACACCACAAACCCAAAGAAAGCGCTAAATGGTCAATCGCGGGACAAAAGCTGGAAAAAGTCACTCCTTTCACATACTTAGGAGTGACTATCAACTGCAGCAGACATGAATCTCAAATGCAGGAAACATTGTGGGCAAAAACAAAACTGGTGACGGCACAAACAAAGAAAACGGACAGAAAATACGGCAGGTTCTCGATACAAGCAACAATCAACTTTTACAAGTCGAAAGCAATTCCGACCATATTATACGGCACAGAAGCGATGCCCGAGATCCCAGACACCATGTGGTCTAGATTGAAAGGTTTCCTCTGGAAAAGAACACTAAACTTACCGCAATCAACCCCAATCGCGTCAGTAAGAAGAGAACTCACGCTGGTCTCCATGAAAGCAACGGTTCTGCTAAACGGCTTGATGCTGTATCGGAAAATCAAAACTTCCAACTTCAAAACTTTCTAAATAATCTGAGAAGAAATGGAAAACAAAAGAAACAAGATGCTGATAGAATGGGAAAAATAAGAAAACACAACCTGCTCATAGAAATAGGAAGTTCGGAAAGTGAATTAGAAGAAAACCCAAACAAAACCAAATCGAGATTAAAAATCTGGGATTGGATTCAAACCTTGGAGGACGCAGCAAAAAACAAATTTACTCACCATCTGCAATCAAATTCACAAAGTCAACGAGACAATCGACTACCTGAAGAAATTTCCGAACAAAAGAACACAAGCAACTTTCTTAAGAATCCATTTAAATCTCCTGAAAACAAATGAGATACTTGCTATTCGAGGAAGATCACCAACCAACAAGTGTCGCTTTTGCGAGACCGAGGAAAACGTGGAAACCATAAGGCACTTACTGTTAACATGCAAATACAAAACAGAGAAACCCACAAGGGCCACCTGTTTAAAAACGCATTGATTTTAGAAGGACAACACTGGTGGGACCACTTGATGTCTGGTAAATTGACAAAAGGGGTCATTGCAGCGGTAAAATTCTTCAATAGCCTACATCTCGACACATTAATCGAGGACTCACGTGAATAAGAACAAAGCTAAAACCACAAACAGTGAGGCTTCTGTTCAAAGAAAAGAAAAAAGGACAGATGACACAAATCTTGTAAAAACTGCAAAGATCAGTTAAACCAAGAATAAAAAATAAATAAAAAAGAAAAGAAAATTATGCAATTTAATTTATTTGTGAGCTTTCTCTTTTGAATATGTCCTGCACACACGCCTTCAAACAGTGACACAACACACACAATTGCCATTGTTCATTCCAAAATCGGTGATGTTTATTTCATTTTTTAGGCAAAACGAATGTCATTTAGTAGAAACTGGTTCAGCCGCCATATTTATATATGTTCTGCAGAAGGTACCAAGTATATTAAGTTATTCACTTGGGCACGGTCAGATAAAACAATAGCATCAATATCAGCTGAGCGAAGTCTCTGAGAAACCTTTTTCCCTGTATAAACCGTCAATTCATGAAAGTCATCTTTGCTTTAGGGAGAAATGTGTGTGCTCTATACCTCAAGGTTCAAAAGCCTACAAAAGTTCAATAACATCATGGGGCTCATGTTCATCAGAGACGTAACATGACCGGAAAGAGGAAAAGCCTCAAGTAAGGTTTTTAACGCCTTCCAATCACACCACGGCTCATTTGCAAGCATTTGTATGACAGAGAGGAGGCGCAGATGCAACTTCAGATTCCGCCACTGCCTTCCTCCCCGCCATACAAATGCTCCAGCATCTGCCCCGGCATGGATTTTCATGTCGGCACACATGCTGGAGAACGCCGTCGTCAAATTACGTTTTTAAAGAAAATGAGCTCCTCTTTCTTTCTGGCCTCTGTCCACACCTTTGGGAATATTGACTAGCATGAAACTAGGTACATGATCCAATTAGAGATTTGGGGAGTAGAATCAAGTTTATCAGGCTTCATCCAGTGGAAAAGAGCTATCTCTGGGGACCGATGAGTATATAGGTTTGCCGCCAATCTAACTTTCACATGAGAAACAAACTATAATCTTTTCTCCATTACATGTGATCCAGTATGCTTTAAATAATGTAACAATTAATTATGCCAATTCCAAATGAATAGTTAAAACAACGTGAATGAAAGGTTAACTGTTCTGAACCGTTACTTATTAACTCATGATTTCTTTACTGTGGTTTTGTCAATTCTCAAATGCAGACTGGACAGATTCCCAGTTTCAAAAACTGAAACCGAAGGCCTTATAAATATGATGAAGATGCACTTTTTTTTTAATACAGATAGCCAAATAAATAGTGTTAATATTACATGGATATGTTTGTATTTATTTATTTATTTAATTGATTTAAACAGCTTACATATGGCACACCATTCACAAGCTTAGGTGCTGCAAAGACTACGAGGCGACTAGAGCAGACATAAAGGCGGTCTGGGAGGTTAAAGAGACCATCAAGCTTCCTTAAGTAACCAAGTCATCAGGAGTTTCGTCAGGCGAGGCGGGGAATTTCAGGAGCAGTTGGACAGTGGAGCGTAGTGCCTTGACAGTCGGTATGGATGTATCTTGGAGTTCAAACAGGAAGGAACCACACCATGGAGAGATTTGTAGATTTGTAGGTCATGCATCAGAGTTTGAAGAAATTTGAGGTCATGTTGGATTGGGGCGTAACGTTAATGGAAGGCATAAAACCCCCGAGTACGGCTTTAACGACTTCCATTAATGTCATGCCCCATCTTCAACCATTTGTATGGTGTAGAGGAGAAGCGGAACGTAACTTGTGTTTCCGCCACCTCTTTCCTCTCTGCCATACAAATGCTCCAGCATATGTACCGGCATGGATTTTAATGCCAGCGCAAATGTTAGAGATCCCTACCGGATCGGCCTGCTTTATGCACCAGCTTAAAGCTGGCGGACCCCGTAGGGATCCATTGTACACGCTCCCTGCCAGCATGTGCAGTTACAATTAAACACTCCCTGACATACTCGCATGTCAGGCAGGACTTACTTATATTTGTGAAAAATGCTCATCAGGTGTGCATGGTAAGCAGTGTTCACAATTGGAATGAAACCCTCCACGATGGAGGCTGTGATTGTAAGCACTGCTCACAATGAAAAGTAAACCAGCGTGCCAGGCAGCGTTTACTCACTTTGCACTGCGGAGTGCATGTGAAAGGCCAAAGGCGGCATACACACTTGTACGCCGCGTTTTGCCCTTTACATTTGAACTTTGCAGTGCAAATGATTAACAATTTGCTGGCAGGGGTCAGTTTTAATGGAACGTAAGCCCCAATGTGTTTTTTTATGTGAAACCAATGGACATCTCGTAGGAAAGACAATATGGAGAACTGCTTACAGATTCCTGTGATAAATCGACCAGCTGAGTTTTGGAGTAATTGAAGACATTTTAACTGGTAAGATATGATATTTCATTTATATCACGCTCGTACACAGGTTTTTCAGAGAGCGACCAGGCGAAGTGAGGAGAACAGGGGACAAACAAAAACAATGATCTTACTAGGCCCAGTGACATTGAGAACGTACAAGTGCATGGGGGAGGGTAAAGGGGGAAAGTGCATGGAAGGGAGAAGAAATTGGAAAGCGCAGAGCATAGGAGAGAACAAAATAAATAAGTCAAATAAATAAATAAAGGTGATAAACTGGCAAAGTGCTAGGCTAGTCAGATAGGGTGTATCTTAAAAGTGCAGAGGAAGAGTGGATGGGGGACTGTATGGGTACGGATACAAGCCCCAGTGCAAGGGGTGGCCCGGAGGCAGTGCAGGAGGGTGGCAGGGTGAGCAGGTACCTGGGCCCGAAGGACAGAGGGTGGCCAGGTGCACAGTGCCGAGAGAGAAAGCAGATTGGCAGGGGAGAAGCGGGGCAAAGGCAGAAGCGAAAAGGAAGGTCTTGAAGAGCTTCCGGAACCGTAGATAGTTCTCCTCAAGTTTCAAGGTGGCAGGGAGGCAGTTCCAAAGGGAGGCCCCAGCCGATGACAGAGATCTACCCCCAACTTGTTTCTTTGAAAAACGACTGATCCTGAGGGAGTTAGAGGTAGAGGAGCGAAGGGCTCGAGAGGGGAGGTATTTACGGAGGGATAGTTGAAGGTATTTTGGACCCAGGCCCCAGAAAGCCTTGTGGACAATGCAGGTTTTAAATGTAATCCTTGCATCCACTGGGAGCCAATGAAGGGATTTCAGAGCTGGAGAGATACGATCCCAGGGCTTGAGGCCAAGGACAAGTCTTGCAGTCCTGTTTTGGATTAGTTGTAAAGGGCGGAGAGTGGAGGCAGGTAGATTTAGAAAGAGGCTGTTACAGTAGTCCAACCTAGAGATAATCAGAGCTTGGGAGACAGTGAGCTTCTGAGGGAAGGAGAGGAAAGGAAGAGTACCTATAAGGAGGTGCAGTAAGAAGTTTGACTTTTTAGAGACGTCAGAGATGTGTGCGGAGAAGGAAAGTGTGGAGTCAAAGATGACCCCGAGGTTCTTAGCCTCGCAGGTAGGGGCAAGAGGTGGGCCAAGGCAGGATAGCGTAAAAAGCATTTGTGTAGTCCAGGCACGAGTGATAAGGGACAAGAATCCTTTGGGAACTTGAGTTGGAAAAAGGATGATTTAACCACAGAATTGATTTGAAAGATCATGCGCAGGTCGGCATCCAAGATGGAGCCAACGTTTTTGACTCTGGACTCTCAGCTGATTGTGGAACCAAAGGAGAGAGGTGGGAGAATGACTCTTTTAGTTAGAAGTTGGCTTACACCGAGTAGGATTTCTCTTTTGTTTCTGTTCAGCATCAGACTCTTGCAGTTAATCCACTCTTCAAGTGCAGAAACACCATCAGAGACGTTGGGTAGTACGATTTCATTATTGCAAATATGAAGGTAGATATAAGTGTAGCATTTGATGTAATGGTCGTGGAAGAGGAAATCCATGTGCGACTTCATATATATATATGGAAGTGAAAGGGGGACTAAGGAGAGCCATGTGGCACTCTAAAATGAACAAGGTAACAGGGTGAAAAGAACTTGCCTAGTCCTATACATTGCTGGCGGTTGGATAGAAATTCACAGAACCAGATCAAGGTTTAGCTGGTAACAACCGCAACCTTCTCAAGTCTTTGCTCGAGGTGGGAATGGTTGTCTGTATCAAACACGGCTGAAAGATCTAAATGGATGATCAAGGAAGGAGCACAAGTGTCAGCAGTGGGAAGAAATCTAGCCAAAACATGGTCCAAAGCATGTTCTGTGTCATGTTTCGGTTTGAAGCCAGATTAAAAGGGATCAAGTAAGGAGTTATTTTCAATAAGAGGACTTTTGTCAAATAATTTCATTTTATTTAATTAAAACTATATAGCGACATGTTAAAAGCTAAACAAATTAAGGGTCAGATAAATAGGCTACTATGCATATGGATTGTGCCAGGATAACCATAATATCAAAACTCTTTGATAATGAGAGTCCAACTCATAAAACATAAACCTAAAAGGAGGGTGAAAGAATTTTTAATTTGAGGGGCTTATTTAAGATTAAGATGTTATGCCAAGCACCTATGACAAACAAAACAGGATACGTCGCTACCAAATGAGACCCTACACAGGTGTAACCACTAAAACATATGTCACAGAGATGGATCAGGTATCCTACCACTCGTATAGGCAAGCTGACCTGATGTTAAGAACCAGCCTAATAAGCCTACCCTGGCTATGCCCCAATGAAAAGCAAAATGTGTGAAGAACCACAATAAAAATCTGATAAACATACACATTTAAAGGGATGTTATAGCTTTTATTTTGATATCCTGTGTTAAAACAAAACATTCTATAATTGTAAGTGCTAGTTAGAAGTTGAAATCACTGTGTTTGAACTATGGTTTTGGCGCTCAATCTTTTTAATTTGAAAGCAGCAAGATACATAACTAAACACTTTTGTAAAAACAAATGGCTGAACACACTTTTGTAGTGCTAATGAAAGTCGCACAAGTGCTTAGAATGAATGGTTTGAGGATGACAGTGAAGCAGCAAGCAGACTCCAACTTGCAGTTTACACTTACCTCTCTTGTTATCAGCGTTGGAAGAATGCCTGCTTGGCCCTTCTATCTCATTCACCAGTGAGGCCGGAAATTGGTTCACCTATGCTTTTCTTCAAGTGGAGAGGGTAGAAACCCACACGTGCGTGAATACCTGATTTCTGAATGACTGAATGTCATTACTGGGTGCCTAGGAACCGCACAAGAGCCGTCTTGCTCTGCTGCTAAAAAGGAGCACTCTAATGTGTCTCACGCTACATTCAAAGAGCAAAGTGGAACTATTCGACTGTAAATTAACGCAAAGATCTCTTGAAAGAAATAAAGTATTAAACTTTCAGTAAACATAAGCCATGAAATAACAAGCTAATGTATACTTCAAACAAACAAACATTCAGCAAGCCCTAAAGCATGCACCAACCCGTGTACCAGCTTCCCCACAAGTCTCATACGTGAAAATGAAGCGCAGTGTAGTTCGAGGCGTAGATACACAATACAAAAACCACTGCCAGAGAGATGACTCAAACACATTATACTGATGTGTTCATGTTCCTCTTTCTGTTGTTACTGGGGGATCTGTGAAGTCCCTGCTGGTGCACTTGCTATTTCAAATCTGGTTAGGAGACAAAATGCAGACAACTAGTCAAGTGTTGATTTTGTCTGTAGTTCCAGCATTGATCTGCCAAGAATTGTAAGAGGGAAGAGAGTTTTTACTTTGGGAGGGTAGTGAAAATGTGTTTGAATGAGAAAATGGTCTCTCGGTGGTCAAAAGTGTACTTTTTCTAGGGGGAACACACAGCAGTTAAAAAAACGAGTGTTAATAATGTATGGCTTGATTAAAAAATGGCAGGATGCTACATCCTGTATTAGAGTTCCAAGGAGATCAGTGGTTCTGTTGCCAATCGCCTCACATCTGTAAACGCCCTCCTGGTAGCCATCGCTTTGGAGGGAATTTTTGAAAATGAATTACTGTGTGGCCATGCCAGAGAAAAACTCTTCTCACTGCCCTACACAGAATTTACACTCTCACTGTTAACCACAGAAAGGGAACCAAAATTAGAGGTGAGCAATTAGAATACATTTTCTCCGTCCCTCCAGGAGGCATTGCCTATTTCATCCATCTTTAGCAGATCATCCCAGTCATAATAAAATCTTCAAGCAGATGACCCACAAGAGATGTTAATTTTCTGTCAAAAGTGTATCCACAAGTTCAGGAAATCCCTTGATTCTCAAGATGTTTTGGTCTACTTTTACATACCTTGTGAGGTTTTAGGCTTGCAGCATCCTGGATAATTTCAATACAAGCTTTGTAGCTCTTTTGTATTCCACTCTCGCAATCAGTCACCTATGGCAAATGGCTAAGGAATCTCAGAAAAAGTGTATACATTCTATTTACAAGGTTCATTTGTTACTTTGTCAGAATGGAGATTCTTTAATATGATGTAAGACTTGTTGTAATAAGGTTTCCAGGTGAACCTTTGGGAAAGTCATAACATTTCCCAGATTAAAGAGTCATGCATTTCTTTAATTTAGAATGCCTTTTTTATACTTCAGTACTTTCATGCATTTCCAAGAATGCAGCATCAAACCTCTCTTTCGCTTACAATTATTTTTTATGCCCTAGTACTTTCACTTAATTTCCTTGAATGCAGTGTGTCTATTTAGTTCGAAATGTCCCTTTTCTTTTACCCATTACACACACTCTGGTTCTTGGACTGTGTTTCATAGAAGATTGCGTTTTCCTCTTCTCGCTGTTGTACTCACTTTACTACTTATATTGCATTTTCCCAATAGTCAGTCCCTGTTCCGACTTGGTGGGCTCTTCCATTCACAATTTCACTTATTTGGCCCACCAACTCACAGCTTCAATTGGTCTGCCTTCGTGCACAACTTCACTTAATGGGGCATTATTTTACCACTTCAATTGATAGGACCTTTGGCTTACAATGTCATTTTTTTGGCCTTTTGGTGTACTTCACTACAATTCACCACATCAGTTGGTAGGCTCTTTAATTCAACACTTCACTTAGCAAGACCTCTGGTTCACAACATCCAACATATGTGGCTTCTCTGTTTCCTCGAGGTATGCTGCTGTTAGGGTTGCTAGTGACTTGATTGCACGTGGCTGAAGGAAGGGAGGTGTTAGGGTTGCTAGTCACCTTCCTGTATGTATGTTGAGTTCTTGTGGTGTAATGTCACTGATGGAGTGTTTGGGTATGATTGAGTGGAATGTTTGTGGTGAGTATTCCACCCAGGGCAGTTGATATGATGTAGCCTGGGTGGTGGGAGCCAGTGGGCTCAGCTCTTATCCTGTCATTACTGAAGAATCTTCTGATGACACCTGATTAAAGTAACATGAAGTACTCCTGGCCTCCAGCATATCCTTTGACATGTAGACCCTGCCTAGGGTCACAACAGCCGCTCTGGTCTCCAGTAATTCGTTGCATGTCCATAGCCTTTGTGGGACTTCTCAAAGTTCTCGTGGGAGCACCTCCAGCATCCCTCTTTCTGGTGACAACAGTCTTTCCTTTGTTCTCTGACAAATCCAAACCACTGACTCTAAGTCTCAGGACACAT
Source organism: Ambystoma mexicanum (assembly GCF_040938575.1). Lineage (NCBI taxonomy): Eukaryota > Metazoa > Chordata > Amphibia > Caudata > Ambystomatidae > Ambystoma > Ambystoma mexicanum. The sequence goes on from NC_090929.1 coordinate 537,795,594, forward strand.
CAAACACCTGGGTTCTCTTGTACAGTCTCAAACAGAGTTCCAAACACCAACGTTCACAGCCCCTAATACTAAAAGAATCTATGGGTCATCTCTCCTCCAAGCTTCTGCAGTTACCACAACGGTCTCTTTCCAGGCCTCAACAGCTTCTTCCCCACTGCTCTGTCTCTTCGCCTTCAAATGCTGCACCTGGCTTCACCCCCACAGGGGTGAGTCTAATGACCTACTCCTACTGTTAGCATTTGTCTGCTGGCGTTTGACTAATCCTCCCACATTCTGTGTTGCTGACCTATGGTTTGTCACATGGCTTAAGAAGGGGGAATTATAAAACCTTCAACCACTATCTTGGATTTCATTTTCACTTATCTCTGGAGCAGTTTGGTAAGAAACCAGTGCTCTTTGTTTTTCAGGGTTGACTGGAAGGGTTTCTGCTTCCCGCAGTGTGATAATTGTTTTTATGCCAGTAGAGGGAGGCACCTCACCACACAAACTCGCTTTCAGGGGGATATTGTAATTTGAAGAAGGTTCATTATTACTCATTGTGATTTCAAGGATTACCATACCTCACTAATTTCATCGAGGCAATGCTTTAATGACTAGATATTCTGATTGCAAGGTTCAATGTGAGAGTGGGCTTAAGTTTCTTTCAGTCAGCATGTCAGAGGAGTTGCTTTGCTCAGCATTCCTCAGTTTCTTTGATTTGTTAAAAGTGTCTCAGGAACATTTCTGTGTGTGATTCTGATTCAGGTTTGAAGATAAGGTTGTGATAAGCAGTAGTTAAAGTTTGTGGAACAGAAGGTTGGGAACTAAGGCTTCAAGGAGTTATACATGAGCATTTCCGTTCACGAATAGAGACTATGATTTTGTGACATACTCTTGGTTCAAAGGGTTTCTTTATCAATTTGACAGGTTATTTCATTGTTGCGCAGTTTGATCTTTTGTGAAATTGTACAGTGTTCCTCACAACTAATGCACATTATACTTCATAATGTAAATCTGATCAGAAGAGTGAAAGCTACAGCATAACCTTTACACCTGAGGTTCTCATCCGCCTTCCGTGCCAGTACCTGTTACGCTCACCTTGTCTCTGCGGAGGCGTTAGGGCACGGTTGCAGCCCTCCCTGAACTTGAATCACCCCCTTCAGGCCTCTCCCTCAGTAGAAAAGCTGTGAGCGGTGGTATGTGGTGATACTGCTCCTGTGTGGAGTTAACAGTGTGTTAGTGTACCAATCTGTGATTGTTGTACCTCTTGAACCCTTCACCCCAAAGTACGGTTTCTGTGAGCATAAGCCGGCCCATAAAGTTCACCTGTGAATTATGGAAGATAAGCTCTCCGTCCTAATACTTCTGGCAGGGGCGTGTCGAATGGGATCTAGTTCCTTCACTGATCCCTGCTAAGGATTAGTCTAGTCCAGCTGCGACTATGCTTCTCCTTATGATTGGTAAGTCTTTCTTGAGCTCTTGTGATGCCGATCGTTCTGTTTAATGTCTTTATATGTTGCTCCTATTTATGCCCGCAATAATGTCTCTCTTCTGTTTTCTTCCCTTAGATGGAAATGCGGCCTCAATGCAGCTGTGAGAAGCGAGATGCGGCCGGATGGAAGATGGATGCTACCGCAATGTTCGACAGTAGGTAAGTGATGGTTTAAGGAAAAGCGCGAAGTATGGTGAAGGCCAACCTTAAACAGAAGTTTTTTTCGATGTCTGACCTTGTTTTCTGTTTTTCCTTGCAGGCGCTGCCATCGACGATGGAGTGTGTCGTGCTGTGGTGTCAAGATGAAGATGACGGCGTTCCGGAAAGTGTAAAGATGATGCTTGGTTCGCCGAAGAGGTGTACAGGTAAGAACAGCTTCCCCCAGTTAGTAAGTATGCTGGCAGGAAGCAGGATGTCCAGGAAGCAGGATCTTCAAAGGTAAGTCTGACCTCAGGCGACGATGAGCGTTACGCTGCTTGCAAGTGCAGAATAACGCGAAGCATCTGTCTTGAGGATCGGTGCAGCTTATGTAGCTGAAATCGTGGGCACGGCCATTAGAGCCGGCTTACCAGCCACACCCTGCCACTCCTAGAGAGTGAGCACATGCGAAGGCAATCCATTAGCAGCCACACCCAAGAATACACTTGGGGCTGCTTAATGCATGGAATGTTCAAGGTTAATGCATCCTGCTTAATGGATGAATGTTCAAGGTTAATGCATCTGAAGTGCTATGTCCATAATAAAATTGGTCTTAAATGGATGTTCTTGTTTACTTTTGCATGAGCCTGGAGCCAAAGGCGCCAGGACAGTGTCCACCCAGGTTTCCTGTGCATGCGACACCTGCATGCCTGTGCCCCTGACTTCATGACTATGACAGGGAGTTTTCAGTGTTTGTCCTAACAATTCATCATTTTGGTTGCCTATTGCCCTGCACATCCTGAATGTACTTTGTTTACTACATTTAGGTCACTAGCGGCTCCATGATGCACCATAGCCCACAGTACCGCTATCTTCCCTGTCCACTACCCATCGCTCACTAACCTCCCTGTCCTTCTTCTTGCCACTCATTCTTCTGCCCCAACTTCCTGCCTTATCCAAGAATACACTATACTCTTCCTCTACTATTTCTATTCACTCTATACTTACCTCTTTCTCACTCCTTATGGACTCTAGCCCCAAGCTTAAATACCTCGTTTCTACCCCCATCCTCCACCATCTCCTACTGGGTCCCTTAAGTGCACCCTACCCACAAAAGGCCACATGGTTCACTTATCCACGCCAATCTCATCTTTCCTCCCCATCTTGCTTCCAAGTTAACCCTCTTCTACCCACCTACTCATGACAATCCTACAATTGGGCTCTGGAATGGCCACTCAATCTGCGATAAAACATTCTTTATTGCAGATCACCAAGATGCTCATGGGTAACTCATAAGCTCGTCTCTCGCAGTCATGAGTATCACTGAAAGATGGATCACTTTGCTGGATATACAAGCAGCCACGCACTGTGACTCTGCTCCTGCTCTACCAAACAAGGAGACGGTGATGGCCTCATGGTGGACAAAGCCTACTGCTCTATCCTACTTCCACCCACTGACATGTACCACTCACATTTGAATTCACTGCCACCCAACTCTTTGCGACCACTCCCCCTCATACTCCACCTCATCTACCTGCCCCCTGACACTCTTAATGCTTTCTTCTCAGACCAGGACCTTCTTCACAACTCTGTTCCCACTGAAGCCACCACTGACTTATGAGTGACTGAACTGAAAGCTTCCAAAATCTGTCACCTAGCAACTGATACTCAACTGACTTCTCTCTGACCTCTCCCTTACCTTGCACAATCTACCAACTCTCTCTCAAGGAAACTCACTTTACCTTTTCTTCCTTTCTTCCTTATCACCATCTAACCTCACCATCATCATTTGCACTTCCAACCACTCTATGCTTCACTTCTCCATTGCCATTCCCGCCACTCTCCCATCCTGTCTCTATCACCTCAGAATGCAAAGTCAAACTTGACTCTCTACCAATTTACCTAGCTGACCTCCCTTCTCTCCATCGCCTCTTCCCAAGCCACCTTCATTGCGAAGACCTTATCTGACTTTAACTTGGCATTCCAACACTTGCTCCCTCACTTTCACCACCACTATCCCTGCAGCAAAGCACCTTGATTCCCTCTGTGCCCATTCCCCAGCCCTAGATAACCTCTTTGTTTGGCCTCAATAAATTTGAAATGCATTGCCACCTTCGGAAATGGTGAAAGGACTGGCCCTCTTATCTTTTGTAAGAATGCCCTCCTCTCCATCAACATGGCTCTTGACCGATTTAATCTTGTCCCTTTGTTTCCACCTCCACAAACTATCTTCCACTTTACAAGCCATGCCGCTGCCAGCCCACAAGCTTTCGCCTCTTCAATATCTGCCAACAAATTTGTTCACTTCTCTTCAAAAACTGAAAATATTTGAAATACTCTCACCATCTTGCTAATCTTCCTTCCTCTGGCCTCCTTTCCGCACTCCCCATCTATCTGCACTACCATATCTATTTTTTCCTTATTCACTTCTCTAACTTCCTGACCTCTGATCTACTCAACCTCTCAGCTGCCTTCAATACAGTGGACCACTCCCCTCTTCTGATCCTCGCTGGCCAGTACATTCAGGGCTTAGTTTTGGCATGGGTCAACGCTTAACACTCTAACCAATCATTCTGCTTTCTTGGAACACAGCCATCTCGGATTCTACTACTCTCCCTCAAAGTTAAGTATTCGCCTTCCCGGTACTGTTCATTCTTTCTTTACACTTCCTCCCTCGGTCAACTGATCGCTTTCAGATTCTCCTACTTCATCTATGCTGATGAAACCCAATTCATCTTCTCCTTCCTTACATTCATTCTTGGCTTACACTCCACAGATGTATGCCTCACACATTTCTGTTTGCCATTCGGCCATTGGCCACTGGACAGCATTTAGTTGCCTCATACTCATCTCCTCCTAGACTGAAGAAGCCCCGGTCCCTTCTCCATGCCTCTCGCACCTATATACTCTCCCTCTCACCCAAATGATGCAACCTTTCCTTCCTTTCTGACGATGACCTAAGCCTTCACCACCTCATTATCTGCATGTTCACTGCGTCAAGAATTAACTTGATTTACCCCAGGAAATTCCACCCCCAACTAGTGTTAACTGCTAAAACACCCATACTAACATTAGCACACAGTTGCCTTAACTCCTCTCCTTGGCTTCTCCCTCTACTCCTTCTCCCTACTTGACTTTGCTACTCACATCCCCTACCCTGCTCTTCTTCCAATTACCAACACTGCATCCATACTAGCAGGATTTCCAGAAGAAACCAATTCCTCTTTTAAATCCTGCGGCTAGTTTACACTTATGGAACTCCTTTCCAGTCCATGTGAAAAACACTCCCAATATGCCCTCCTTAAAATCTGTTTCAAGGCTTCATCACCTTAATCACATTGCCCCTCTCGGTATGCAGTGATTTTACTGTATTAAAAATAACGAACAACATTTTTACCTAAACATTTTTGCTGAAAACTTCTGAATTAAAATATATATATATATATATATATATATATATATATATATATATATATATATAGGGGTGGAATCAGAGGTTAAAACGGGTGGGGAGGGATTTGGGGTGCAATTATAAATGAAGGGAAACGGGGGGGTTTGAAGGGGGCACCCAGGGGGACCTAATAGAAAACTACATAACAGATGAATTTGAATTGCTTATATCTATCTTCTTTATGGCAAATATTACAGGATTATGCATACACCCAGATCTCTTTTACGAAGATCACATCAAAAACAAAACCCAGCTGGCTTGATACGAAATTCTTGCTCCTGGCTCGTAGATTTGTTACACATTCATGGTCACAACAACTCCCCAACATTAGCCTCAAACACGGCCCCAAGGGCATCTTTCAAGCCTCGACATGCCTGATCTCAGGGTAAGGCCTATTCAAACACATCACTGCTGCTTCCCATCCAGGTGTTCACCCAAAGTACGCTATTCTATTGTCTTTACATTCTGACATATCAGCAAACCTAACTAGTTAAAGAGGAGGCTGCAGCTCGCCAGACAAACCCTCACAACCCTCAAATCCAATTCTATGCTCTTTGTGTCCCAAAAGACGTGCAAAGAAAAGACCTGCTTCTTATACTCAGGCGCTTGTGACCACCATACCTGAGACACAGTCTCTCACCGCAGATGTTCACTAAAGATATAAAAATATTTCATTTCAAACTTTCCTGCCATCCTCACTCGATCATACCATTACCCTGGACTATTGCAATCACCTGCATCATTTTATATGCCCCATCCTATGTATTAATCCCCCTACTATACCATAAGATTTTGGTCAATGCAAACCCCAAATCATGTATCAGTAACCTTAAAACCCTGGATATGACCAACTTTCATTATGATTAGTAAAGTGCCCCACTGTTTCTCTGACCAGGTCTACCTTATATTGACAATATCTCAGAAATCCTTAAACACAAGAATATTGATATTTTATTTACATCGCTCTCGTACACAAGTGTTTATATAAAATATAAAAACAAAAGGCCCCTTTGTCAATTAATTAATGTAATAATAAGAACCTGTGAAGGGAGAAAATAAGTGCTAAAATAGCAATCCATTACCAACATCAATAAAAGTAAATTGATGTGAACAACCTGCTTGGATTCAACAAATGTCAGTACCACTGGTGTGATAACCCACCAACACTTCTCAATGGCTTGTAGAGTGGTTGGCTTACAGTGACTCAGACCAGAGAAATCTCTCATCTGCAGGTTTAAATACAGCTCAGGTCAGTAAAAAGCCCAAATATCACTTCCTTGTCGCTTGAAACGTGATCTGTGTGGTACAACTAGGTTTCTTTGTATGCCAGTATCCTGCAAATTAACTTATCCATGATCACTGTGCTGTTACCTCCCTCAAGAATGATATTATTACATGTTTTAAAGGAGCATGCCTGGAATGAATACACCTTTGCAGCTGTCTAGAACCAAGGCATAAAATAAGCAGTGTCACATTGCAATTTGCTATACAATTCTGTAGGTTTGCTAATTAAATTGACACTTGTATAGTACAGCTAGCTATTTAAATTTCCTTCTTCAGTGAAAGCACACCACACCCTCTCTTGCCCTCAGGGTACCCTCGACACTCTTGTATATGTTCAATGCAAATTCATAGAGGCTAATGGAGAGAGAGTGCAGCAGTAATCATCTCCTCCACTCTGACAATTGCCTAAGGCATGCGTGGGATTTCTAGGCAAACATTCTCTTTTTTAAATAACTGCAAACTAGAAGTAATCGGGTTGATATTTTTTTATCATCCTATGTCCTTTCTGGCAAAGGTCAGTATGTGTTCACTACATTGTTTAAAAGACAGTCTGCAATTCCCTTCCTAAAAATCTATGTTACATAATGCACACTTTGAGGAGCCAGGAATGAGACGCAGGCATAGAAAACTCAAAAGGGTTGGGCAAATGCCTTACTATCCCTATCTCGTATTTCCCTACCTCAACCCAAAACTAAGGGGTCTGTCCATTGGCAAGTTGCCCATACATCCTCTGTCCAAAATCCTATTCTGGCCCTCATGCTCCAAAATTAACTCTAAGGTGTAAAGTATATTTTCTATGGATTGCAAGGTGCAGAAAGGTTTGAATTCATTGAAAAGATATAACTGAAAACAAAAAGTTCCAAGTGAACAACGTTCGAAGTTCCAGGGAATGGCTACCTTCCTCAGATTCCTATTATCAATATGCAAGTTTCTTGAAGCCCAAGAGAATGGCTTCCCCCTCTTGGTGCACCCGAAGTTCTCTGGGAAATAGTTCCCTTTCCCAGGTTCCTTTTCACAATTTAAGTTCAAAACAAAGAGTCACATTTCAAACAGTTCGAAATCCTAGGGTATGCTATTTCGTGAGGATTCTCTTGTGATTCAACACAATTTATTTGGCCTGGTGTACTCCCCCTGCCAGGACGTCCTTACAGTATTTTACACAATGTATCTTCACCTGGTATTTCCGCTTACCAGGACTTCCATACAATATTTCTCTTCACCTGGTATACTCTTCTGCCAGGACTTTCATATCATAATTCTTATTAAAATTCACATCACATGGTGTTATCTCCCGCCAGGACATTCATATCACATCTGTTATGTCCTGTAATTGTCTCAGAGAAAATGTAATCTGGGATTACTGTAATGTCACTAAGAAAATGCTTTCCCAGTGAGTGGATGTGTATGCTTCATTTGAAGACTTGTGTTCCAACCCAGGCAGTGACTATTATTCAGCCTGGTTGTTGGGAGCCAGTGGGCTCATATAAATCTCCTGCACTAAGAGCACAAGCTCTTAACCTTCACTGTAACTTTATCAATTGTACCTGAAGACCCAAATAAAGAAACTATAACATCTCAACTGCTGCCTCCAGAAGTGTACTCCTTTTAACAGCAGCGACAAGGGTGGGATAATATTTCCTGCACAACGTATGAGAATATACAGTTTAGAAGTTAGTAACGACCACTACATTATTCACCAGTAATAACTCTGCTCTTTTGTAAATGGGGACAAAAGAGAAGCAGGTGACATTTTTTAAAAAAAAAGTGTCATATGAACTCAACTGCTTTGGTTGCAATGATTTTTCAAGCATCGCTCTGCTGGAATTACACTTCGTGAGCCATTGCACAACTTAAGTATTAAGGTGCTATGTACATTTAGCGAAATGTTGAGTAATTTTACATTTCAAGTATGCACAGGAAGGCAATTTCTAAAGACTTTGCATTCAGACCACTTTTGACAGCCATTTGATTAATATGTCATTCTCTTATAATATTCGCTCAATTTTACTAACAATTCTTAATGTTTACAGCCCACCACATGTACTCTCATCTCTTAGTAAGAAAGTGAACTGTTTTCAGCTTTATACATGCTAATATTGTATTTGTATCCATTTGAGGGTTATACTACTTTGTAATTTCCGAGTTACTCATGATGGGTTTACAACCATCAACGAGGGCATACTATTTAACTAACACTTGGACATTTTAGTGCCATTTATAACACATTTCTTCAATTAAGTATGTGCATATGTTCTATTGTTCACTATAATGCTATCAACGTAGGAATAATGTCCTATGAATTTTGAACCCTTTCATGGCATAAAATATTGAGACCCTTCAGTATATAAAGGTTATATGTCTTACACCGCTTATAAGGCACGACTTCGTCTCTGTTTACTGCTGCCTATAACATTAAATTAAGGTGTATCTTTATAAACAACACTTTCCAGGACAAGGGGTTCATTCAGGATTTTTTTAAAAACTGTTTAGTTCCTTATTGTTCACAGCCCTTCATGATGTTGCTTCTGTGCCATTATTACGTGAGTTTGAACGCATCAGACTATCAATATGAAAGACCTAAATTTATAGGTTCACCAAACATTTCTAGCTGGCCCTGCCTCTTGATTTTAACATAAACGTAGGGTCTACAGTGCACAAAAGCTCTCACTTTAATTATGCCAGTGCTGTGTTAACTCTGCAAATCCTCCAGCGAAATGCTTATTGGTAATTAAGGTACTTATGAGAGCAAATCACAACATCTTATAGCTAATGAATGAGTTCATTTTTGATGATTACTTGCACTCAGCATGTTATTGAATTTTATAATTAAGGACATTACCTTGCATGCAGTGATACTTACTCAAAAGTGAGTTGAACTTTCGATATTTGAGCATTAAGATTTTGAGAATGTTTTCTTCATATTAACAATGCTATGGCAAGGATTTCTGGCAGCACGGTTATGACCTTTCTGTTCTACGAAATGTAAATTAATTTTCACGAATCACACAATCTTCTTAGCATTGGAATATGTATACATTGTTGGTATTTATGTTTTCATGAAGTTGATTCTCCTAAATGTTGATGGAACTTTGATCACTCATGTGTTAACAACTTGAGTAATATCAGCTCATATTTAAGACCTATGTGTATTAATGACTGTTCCCTAACATTGCATCGTCACATCTGTAATTTATTTTCTGATGCGGGGTGGGACATTTCTCAATTCTTTGCTGTGAGTTGGGACGCCTTCTCCACCTGGGATTTGCCTTTTAAGTTAGCAATCCCAAATTACTTAATTGTATTATTAAGTGACTTCTTAACATTGACGTTTTACTGATGTTCACATATGCATACTTTTTAATAAAGAACAGCAGTTTCTTACTGTATATTGTTGCATTTTACTTACTCAGATTATTTATTCCAATATACAGATTTTCCATTATCATTGGAGGGTCCGTATAGCTTAATTTAAAGACGTAACTGTCGGCACATGGGGTTCATAGCACCATCAAATTATAAACACGTTCAATGGTGAGAACTTTATGGGGATTTCTAGAGGCGCTACACTTCATGATCATAGCGGTGTATGATGTTATCATTTGCCTTTTTGTTACTGAATTGGCAGATTGCAATTTGGAGGGATCATTTAGGACTATCTGCTGTTGGTCTGGTGGCCACAAGCAAAGAAAATGATCTTTCACTTTAGATGCAAGTTATTTGTCTTTTATCACCAAATGACAACGTGACCTAAAATCAGGGCCTTACATAAAATGTTCTTTGCCACATCCATTGGCTGCTGTGTGAGATCCTCATCGTAGCACAGTTTAATTATGAACTTCATCCAAGGTCACACAGTTATTTATTTACACATGTGTGTCAACCTTGCACATGAGGATTTTCAGGTATTTAGATGTGTGGATGAGTGTAAGTTTTAGTATTTTGGGAAACCTCAACTCATCCATGATATCACCACTACAATGGATGTTCAATTTTAGTGGTGTGTTATATGACAATTACACAAAGCACCAAATATATTCACATATATTCTAAACAGCACTCTTGTGGGATGGGACACCTCCTGCATACAGTGTTGATACTTGTTGGTTTGAGTTGGGATGCCTTCTTCAACTGGGTTTTGCCTTTCAGGTTAGCAATTCCAAATATGTAATTCTCTTATTAAGTGTCTGGTTGACATTGATATCTTACTTGTGTAACATATTGGTATAGGTTGGGACTCCTTCCTCACTCGTAGTTGTTATACAATAATACAATTTCTCATTGTTGCATGTTTTCTTCTTCAGCAAATTAATTCTCACTACTCTGTGATGATGTCTTGTAACATAATTTCCAGAATCACTAGTTTTAGTGTTCTTTTAGTGAGTAAGTACACTAATTAAGAACAGTTGAAGATTTGCAGGAATTACAACTGTTACAAAGCATCACCTTTACATATAATTATTATGTTGGGTCACCTCACATGACTATTACTTGCGTGGTATTGCTACTAATTGCTGTAAAAGAAAAAGAACAAGTTACTTACCCATGGTAACGTTCTTTCGACTGGATGTTCCTCCCACTATTCCTCATCTTTGATATTCAATATCCAGCTTCAGCTGCTTCGGAATTTTGTTTTCGGCAGAGAGCGCTGTGCGTCGATGGTGTCGACTCGATGTCCCTCGATGGCCTCTGTCCCGAGGATGATGTCATCGAAGGCATATATAGTACGTGAAGCGCCCGTTGGCTTCAGTTCTGTTTTTTCTTACCGTACAAATACCTGCAGAGTCTTGGTGTCTTTGTGCTCTTTTGGGCTCGGAAGGGACAGACAACCCATTGCATTTTGTATATCAAGCCTTCTACGGCACTGCATACTCCATACTTCCAGCGCCTGTGAAGACACGCAGAAAAAGTGGAGGGGGCGGCGTGTTGGTGTGTTGGCTAGTGTGTGGAGGAGGAGTTTTCACCACAAGAACTCGCACCAGGCCGTGGCCGATTGCCGGAGAGGATTAGCTGCCATCTACTTCCATCTACCTTGACGAGTGTGCAGTGCCGTGCCCATCATTGTCACCCAGCTGTTCCTTTGTTAGATAATGCCGCCGACCCCTCAAACACAAGCCCAAGCTGCGACAGTGTCTTTCAGCAGCAGTGTCAACACCTCCGGAATACCCGCTTCTGACTGAGAACAAGGAACATGAACACGAATGCGAACAAGCAAGTGTGGACATTAACGAGGCTAGGGGGAATTGTGACACAGTCTCTATCTCTTGCTTTGGGGGAGATGCGAGTGACTGCGTCAGAGATGACATCGGGTCTCTAAAGCTGCGGTCCGAGATCCCCACACCCGGTGCACGCTCTCTGCTGCCTCACACTCTGAATTCGTCCCACTTGTTGAAGGAGAGCCTGGAGGGCAGTTGTAATGCTTCGAATAATGCTGATTGGACAAGAGTGGCTAGAGATTATGACACTTGACACACTCTAAATCCTAGGAGGGACCGGGCGATGGACCAGGTATCAAAGGCCGCGATTGAGACATCTGGCTTTAGCAGTGAGTCATCCAAGGGTGGCGTACCATCACTTTGTGTACTGGCTTGGTGAGTTATGGAACTAGGGACTTGTTTAGAGGCGAACAGTACTGTGAACAGCCTTGTTCATAGTTGGGAAGGTGAAGTAGGATATTTTGGCACAGGAAAGTATACTAAATATAACATGGCTCGTACTGATATTCTATTCGACGTGCTAAACAACACAATGACTTTGAATGAGCCTGAAAATTATATGGTCCAAATAGAAAGTTTCTGCCGGGAGGCTGAGAAAGCCAAAGATCAAACGTGGCTTAGAGAGAATGTGAAGGTCGCAAACGATAGCCAATTAAACAATACACAACCTTTGCCTGAACCTGGTATCCTCACAAGATTCATGAGCCGCCTGGAGATTAATAGAACCTCCCCACAGCAAACAAATCATGTAAACTTGGGGGCCTTGCAAAAATCATCCCTTTATGATGTCCTTTACTTGGCAAGTGAGCGTGCACATGACCTGGTGTACCCAGTAGATCCATGCAGCAAGCAAAGAGGGAGCCTCGTGAGCATGGTGTTATAATCGCTCAAAGTAGACGCAACTCATTGGCGGTTGCGGACCAACTCCTTAAAGATTTAACAACACTTAATGCAAAATTACATCAAAACAATACAAATACAGAATGCGCCAGTGGTGGCGGGTGCCAGGTACAGCTAGTGTGCAACTGCAAAGCAGTGAGGGCAGTTCTACAACTGGAGGCAGGCCGAACGGACAAAAACATGCCAAAAAGAGAAGACATATAGACTCCAGACCCACACTGCAAATACACTGTTCACAAAAAAGGAACAAGACTGAAGTGGAACTTCAGAGAAATACCAGGCCATCTATGGACTTGCAATCGAAGAACTTGCTCCAACCACAGTCAATCAAACCAATCTCTACAACCGAGGAAACGTTCTCGGACTCCTCGTTTGTAGAAAGAAAATACCCAAAGGTAAGACGACATATTCGGGGGAGAAACGTAAAAACAACGGTCGGGGGAAGAAACATACCCGACATGAATGAAGTGATTGAGAAGGAGGTTAATGAGCTAAGGCCTAATATCATGTCAGCAATGATCATCGCGGTAGCTCCCTTTATTAAACTATATAAACAGTTCAATGAAAACTATAAAGACCAAAATACCTTAATTGCTCTTATGAAATCCAAGATGGTCAGTATTGAAACAGAACTGCGTGAAATTCAACTATAAGATAATCACGATACTCAGAGGAACAAAATGTCCAACACCTTGCTTAAAGAACAACTAAAAAATAACAGATGACAAAAGGTTGTTGGCAGAGGTCGCGAGAGAAGCACCGTTAATTTTAAAGAGGGAACACGCTAACCGAGAAGAGACTGGCCATTTGAACTGGGACAATTTCAGAGAAAGAAAAGAACTAATGAAATCTAGTTCTTGTGCTCCTGCAGAGCCCATACATGAGACCCACAACTATGAGACTATGGTGACTATCTTTAGCCCTGAAGATGAGGAAAGAGACACGAATAACATCGCAATAAATATATAAGCGAAGTGGTCAGTGTTGGATCAGAGCCTCAAGCTCTTCAACCGTTTGGAGCAAATAAAAATCTGAGAAACAAGATAACGGATGTACTCGTGATGCCGAACATTTTGGCCGTTATCCCCTCAACCTCTCCCAACGCTGAAGGAACCAGTACAAATCCGGATATGTCCAACATAGAATGGCTGAATCCAACTAAAAAGCCATTGAAAGCTATGCCATATTTGAGAAAACCAATAAAGACGAAATTGCTAAGACCAATGGATCCAACCAGACTCATGTCAAACATAAGAAGAAAACCAACAACATGCCTAGAGGCATAAATCTGAACGCTAAAAATTCTTGAGGAATATCAAATCCTTAAATGTAACAATCCATTCCTCTTCACTTAAAAAAGCTGGTGAGGTTGGGAAGACCTGCCCTCAAACGGTGGAAAAAAAGAAAGAGCTGGTTAAAAAGAATCTTAAGCCGGTGGAAGAGGACTTGAAAGAAGCCAAACTCATGGAAGAGATGCAGAATCTATCTACTTATGAACTAGATGGAGACGGAGACAAGGAAGATTCAGGGTCTCTACAGGGGGTAAGTATCACATTAGACCCCGACTTAGAAGAGAAGTTGAGAATATGAGACCTGTAAATGATGAACTCCAGGTGAGACCCTCAAATATTCCCAAAAGAATATGCATCACCCCATCATCATCACCCAGCAAAGATGTTGATGCTATTGCGAATATGAGCAGGCCTGGTAAGGACACAAATGGTCTCCTAACGATTCCTGAGCGGAGGGTGATGATTGAAGCAAAGTACACCTCGAAAAGTTTAAATTCGATCTTAAAACAGAAAGTACACCCATAGACTCAAGTAGCCGAACAATTTAGGACAGCACAACGGGCCAACCCTGTCTGGGAAACCAATAAGCGAAAAGCAGATCCGAACATGGATCAAGACGAGATTGGAGAGAGGATAGATGTCCTATTGCATCCACCTCTCAGAAGAACTCAAGTAAAAGACAAAAGATTGATTCTAATTACTGATGATTATTGGAATGAATATTCCCAATCAATGATGGTCTGATATTAAATAGGTATAATGTCCTGCAGCTTCTTCATCATATCCCACAGTTAAGATCAATATCATCCAACGACATCAAGACGGTTGAATTTATCAAAGAGTCCACGTTTGATCGAGTATTACTTCATATATACTCCAGAACAATCCGATATGTCATACTAGCTGGAATTTCAGAAATTAACTCCCTGGGCTTTGATTTAAAAGAAATTAGCTCATTGGCTATGGCAACCAAAACATTTACACACTCAAACTGGAAAGAGGGAAAAACATGTGGCTGGATACCGGAACCAGACAGATGTCAAAAGAGTCATGTGCACTCGACGGAAAAGAGACCCGCCAGATGAAAGAAGGGTGAGGACAAAGAGGAGTTGGAGGAAAGCGACACAGACGATGATGCGAGTCCAAAAAAACAAATAAAAATCACATTTGCTTGCGACAATAAAGACCTAAGAAAGGCCAGCAATCCCACCTCCCTGTGAGTAAAGAAATAGAGAATGAGAGCTGGTGCTGGCTAGCTGGAACCTTGAATCCTAATAGGCGTAGCTAATGCCCAGCTGTTCATGACTCAGCGTTAATACAGATGGGCTCATGGAACACGTGTGGCTTTGGCCATCCGTATCATAACATCTTAACTCCTCTACAATCCTTGGACATATATGCTTGCAGAAAACATGGCTGGTAACTACGCCATGTGTAGAAGGTTTTGAAATCGCATTAAATCCAGCTATCAAACAACTGAGGGGCCATCCGATGTGGGGCCTAATTACCATGGCCAGAATAGAAAGCGGCTTCAGAATTTTTAACACTTAACCACTCACCCTACATACAAATTACGTGTATCGAACTTAAACAGGAAGCTGCCGAAGTGAGACAGAAAATCTACATCATTAACGTATATTGGCAGCATCAAGCCACGGGTGAGTGGCCCTTTCTTGAGGATGTTTGCAATTTGATAGACTCCATCTGTATAATGAACTAAGCCTAAATATCATTCTCTGTGGGGACCTGAACATGGAGTGCGTCCAGCTAGAACCAGACAAAAAGAGCATAAACCAAAACCTGAAACTCCCTAAGGACATCAAAACAGCATGGATGGATGAGTTGGATGCCAGATCCATGTCATTAATGAACGGAAATATTGTGGAATTGCCACCCCAGGCAACATGGCAAAGAAGACCTCAAAACTCGATCCTTGACTATTTTTACGTCTTTGATCAATTGGCCAGAAAAATATTGAGTGCCATCAACATGTCGCAGAGTGACCACAATCTAGTGAAAATTACCTTCCCAGGACAAAAGAACCTTGCAAGAGAGACCTGGCAACATGATGTTATGGTTGAACCAGGGAGGAATAGATTGAGGTTGGACAGTATTAAAATCACAAACATGACAAAGGCATTAATCAATAATGCAAATAATAAATGGGCTGATAAGGTTGAGTATCCCGCTCTCCTACAACAATACATCGAAAAGTCTAACAGGAATGGAAAGGTGAAATTCAAAAAAAAAACATGCATACGATGCAGACATTGTAATAAAAAAGAGTGACCTATGACAAATAAGAATTCAAACAGATTTAAAGATATAAAGAAAGTGAAAATGCGCTATAAAAATTGGCTATGTTTGCATAAAATCATAATGGAGCAGCGGGACGCTAAAAGGATGCTGAGTAACATGGCGCAGAAGAACTCAAGAGAATTCTGGGCAATTATTAACAACACAGAGGCCCCCCAGCAATCGAGCCAATGTAACATGGTTACAGAAACACAATGGATCAATCAATAAACAGTCTTGTTTGAAAAGCTAAAGCTCTCCATTGCATTTGCCTACATGGCTTGTGATATTAATATCTCTACAGATGACATTTTTGAAAATATTAGGCAGATCAGTTCATCTCTGGCACCTGGACCTGATGGCTTTACAAATCAAATGTTAAAGGAAAACCCGGAATAGTGGACAGACTTTTGTGTTAATCTGTTTAAGAGTATATTGAAAGAATGTAAGATCCCAATGTCATGGAAAGGTGCCATTATTTTACCGATATTTAAAAATGGCGCAAGATCTGACCCTAAAAACTATCGCCCGATAGTACTCTTAGACGTGGTAGGTAAGATCTTTGGCACCCAATTGCTGAGACACTTAACTAACTAGACCAACCTATCTGCATTTTCTGATCCCCGTCAAACGGGTTTTGTAAAAGGCACAGGATGTGGGCTGAATCTACTAATGGTGAACTTGATCAAAATGGAGGCTCTCAAGAGGAGTACCAAAATCTACCTTGCCTTTGTAGATTCAGCCCATGCGTTTGATAGCGTCGATAGGGAACTATTATAGCTGAACCTGGAGAAATGGAAATGCCCTGCAAGTCTACCTGCGGCAATTAAAGAGCTATACTCCAATAAGGAAATCAAAATTCGCCTAGGCCAAAAAGGCTATACATCAGCTCTGATTAAAACATTGCGAGGTATTAAAACAGGGCTGTCCCCTGGGTGCAACTTTGTTTAACCTGTTTATAGCAGATGTGGGTAGCTCTCTGAGTGAAGCGAAGGCCTTTGCTCTGAAAATTAATGAAAACCACCTAAGCTACATGTTATAAGCAGACAACATTGTATTACTGGTTGTGACTCTGATTTGTCTACAGCGCAAATTGACAGCCTTAAAAATATTTACTGATAATAATGGCCTAGAGGTAAACGCTGCTAAAACTGAGATCCTGATCCTAGAAAATCTTAGAGGATCAAAAAAAGGGGCAAGAAAAAGTTTCAATGGAAGCTGGGACAAGATTTAATAAACTCTGTAACTCAATCCCAATATTTGGGAGTCTTAATTAATTCAAACATTAATGATGCTCCCATGGTCCAGAAAATTAAAATTATATGTAAAGTACTAGCCGTGCAAGGTGCAATGATACATAGAAAGTTTGGTAAGTTCACACTGAAGCCTGTGATCAATTTCTACAAAGGCAAAGTGATAACAGTCCTAATTCAAGGTGCAGAAGGAAGCGATGTTGGAATGTTCCCATTTGACATGGTGATTATGCAAACATGTTTTTTGGATAAGAGCCTTACAACTACCAAAAGGCACAATGACAGCGTGCATCCTGTATGAATTAGGACTCACCACAATTAGCGCAAGAGTTACCTGGAACTCATTGTTGCTTTATAGAAAAGTGATTGGTGCAGATAATATGTTGCAATGCAAGATTCTGAACACTCCCCCTGCAACCAATTATGACACAATATTGGGCAGATGGATGCAACGTTATGATAAGATCCTTAAGCAAATAAACATCAACAAGGATGTTTTGCTCCAGAACCCGAATTCAGTTAAAAAGAAACGGTGGCAGCAGGATTGGCTGGAGACCACAGAACAGAGAGGCCAACATAGATGCATGCAGCATAATGCAATGGAAGACAAGGCTCTCAACAGCCTCCCCAAATACTTGAAATGTTTCCATATAATCACCTTAGAACAGTATTGTTGAAGTTCTGCCTGAACCTTTTCCAAACCAAGGAGACACAAGATCTGAGGGAAAGAAGTTCCCGAATGGACATAAGGGCAGATTATGTGCAAATGCATATGCAACGCTGAAACATCTGGTGTTATATTGGCGGAACCTAAAGTATTAAGAACTAAACGTCTGGAATCTGAAATTGCTAAAAGACGGGCGCTAAGTGGGGAGGACTGGTGGTTACTAATGTCCGAAGGAAATGATAACAAGTTGATATTTGCCTTAACACTATATCTAGTCCAACTAAATATGAGACTGATGGATTAAGAAAAACTTATAGATGGTAAGATGGCAAATGGGCTTAATGAGTTAAATGAGATTGTAAGTCCCTGGTTTTAAAGGCATATATATCTGATTGTATTGTTCATTGAGGAATTTATTTTTTTTAAAAAAGTTTGTAATAAACTGTATTAAATAAAAAAGAAAAAAAATACCTGCATAACCACTGGTTGGACCGTACTCGGCCTTTAAAGAACGAAAGATGTAATAACATGGGAAATTCTACTGTGGTGTAGGTTGGGAGGGCGGTGAGGAATATGTGGGAGGAACATCTAGTCAAATGAACGTTACCAGGGGTAAGTAACTTGTTCTTCAAATGTATTGTGTCCTCCCACGTCTTCCTCATCTTTGATAGACTCCCAAAGCGTTGTTTGATTTGGTGGAGGGAGAAGAATTTATATTTCAATTGTTTTCATTAACCGAGTGCAGGACTGCTTTTCCAAATCTCCCATCCTGACCAAGGGAAGATTCCAGGCAATAATGCTTTGTGAACGTGTGACTAGTGGACCAAGTTGCTGCTTCACAAATGCTTTTTATCGGTACACCCCTTTGGAGGGCTGCAGAGGTAACCAGGACCCTGGTGGAATGGTCCCTTACTTTCAGGAGGATCCTTCCCTGCCAGCCTGTAACATTCTGAGATAGCCAAAATGATCCATCTGGATAAAGTCTGTTTAGTAACATCCTGACCCAGTCTGTGGCCTGTATAGCCAATGAAAACCTGATCATCAATGTAGAGTTTTGACAGACTAGACATATGCAAGCTTAAAGCTCTGTGAGGGTCCAACCTATGTAACCTCTCCCCCTCCTTGCTAGGATGGGGGATAGGAAGAAGCTAAAACAATGTTCTGCCCTAACAAGTGAAAATCAGAAGTGATTTTGGGTAAAAATGAAGGTTTAACCCTTAGAACAACCCTATCCCTAGGAAAGGTAGTAAAGGGTGACTTGGACGAAAGTGCCTGCAACTAACTCTACGGGCTGATGTTAGAGCTACCAATAGAATGGTTTTAAAGGTTAACCTTAAAGGACATGAGTGTAAAGGTTCAAAAGGTGCACACATTAGGAATTTTAGAACCAGATTAAGGTCCCAAACTGGAGGACCCAATCCCCTCGAAGAACAAGTTACTTTCTTACCTGGTAACGTTCTTTCGATGGGATGGTCCGACGACGTATTCCACATCTCTCTCTCCCTACCTGCCTTCCCCGCTGCAGAATTTCTTTTGCGATTGCAGCTTACATTCCGCAAGGCTTTGTGTCTGACTGGCCGTTGACTAGTGTCACACGTTCTGGGGGAAAAAACTACAACTGAGGCTACGGCGTTGTGCGTCCTACTTGTCACATCGAATGAAACTTCCTGCTGGATGGCCCAGAACTCGAGCTGCATCGCCTCCCTGCACAGAGGAAGTGACCCTGCCCCCCCCTTTTTGCTGAGGTAGTGCATGGCCACCGTGTTGTGGTCAGGATCAGGACATTCTTTCCTCACACAGTCGGCAGAAAAGCCTTCAGGGCTAGCCTGATGGCCCTCAGCTCCAACAGATTGATATGGAGTCTGGACTCCGACGGAGACCAACGACCGCTGACTGTCAGCCCGTTGGCATGAGCTCCGCATCCCGTGAGGGATGCATCCGTCACGATCGTCACCTCCGGCCAGGGAAGCCAAAATGGAGCCCCCTTCATCAAGTTGCCTTTGACGGCCCACCACAGAAGGACCCGGGCGACCGAGGGCGGCACCTGAACCGGGTCCGACATCCTGCCGGAGGACTGCGACCACTGCATCTTGAGTGCCCACTGCAAAGATCTCATCCGCAGGCGAGCCTCTGGCACCAGAAGAATGCAGGATGCCATGAAGCCGAGCAACCTCAAGAACTCGAACGCTGGGAGCGTCTGGGCATGCTGAAACTTGTGCACCATCTGCTGAATGTGAAGAGCCCTCACCTGGGGAGGAAAACACTGCCCCAGGGAAGTGTCGAGCACTGCTCCGATGTACTGGAGCCGCTGTGTTGGCGTCAAATGGGACTTCTTTAAATTGAGGGAGAAGCCCAGCCTGTGAAGGGAGTGGCAGGTGACGGACAGATGATCCAGGACTTGCTCGGGAGAGCTCCCCCTGATCCACCAATCGTCCAGGTAGGGGTAGACGTGAATCCCCCCTTACCTGAGATGCGCTGCCACCACCACCATGAGCTTGGTGAAAACCCTCGGGGCGGAGGTCAATCCGAACGGCAGGACCCGAAACTGAAAGTGCGAGTCGCCAACCGCAAACCTCAGGTACTTCTTGTGCTTGGGATGGATCGGCACATGGAAGTAAGCATCTTTGAGGTCGAGAGACACCAACCAGCCCTGACGCTGAAGGGCCTGGAGGACTTGAGAGAGAGTAACCATCTTGAACTTGTACTTCCTTAGGAGTTTGTTCAAACCGCGCAAGTCCATGATGGGTCTCAATCCCCCGTCTTTCTTTGAAATCAAAAAATAAGGGGAATACCATCCCTTGTTCCTCTCCGTTACAGGCACCAGTTCTATGGTGCCTTTCTCCAGCAGGGCTTGAATTTCCTGCGCAAGGAGCGGATCCGGACTCTGCAAAGAGAGGTTCCCCGGTGGATTGTCGCGAGGCCTGTGCCGAAAGGGAAGACAGTAGCTGTGGGCTATGATCTCCAGAACCCACACATCTGAAGTAATGGCACGCCACTCTACAAGATGCTGCGCCAGCCTTCCCCCAACCGGCGAACCATGGGGCATGGCCTCATGACTGAGTGGTAGCGGCTGCAGCGTTACCTGAGGGCAAAGAGGCAACTGCCCGAGCGGCCTTGGCACCACGGGTACCCTGTCGTCCACCTCTGGTACCCCTGCGTTGGCCTCTTTGACTGCCAACTCCTCTCGCTTTACTGAAGGACGAGTAATAGCGAAAGGAACCACCCCTCCATTGCTGTCCCCTAGGACGAAAAGGCGGAGGTTGGCGAACTGCAGCGCCCAACGACTTTGCTGCAGCTTTTGAGGTCTGCAACCTCTCAAGGCTCTCGTCAGCCTTGCTGCCAAAAAGGTTTTCACCGTCAAAGGGCATGTTGAGGAGCCGGGACTGCACATCAGGAGCAAACCCCGACTTCCGCAACCACGCAAACCTGCGTATCACGGTGCTCGCCGCCATGGACCTGCTGACGCATTCAGCCAAGTCCAAACCCGACTGAACGGACTCACACATGGCATCCTTACCATTCTGGACCATAGCAAGGAAACCATCCCGTTCGTCCCCTTCGGGAATATGTTCAGCCGCTAACGCAACACAGTTCCACAGAGTGTGTGTGAAACGAGACAAGGCACAAATGGAGTTGGCCGCCTGAAGCGCCATACCACCAGAAGAAAACACTTTCTTCGCCCAGCCATCAAAACGTTTGTCGTCCCTATCAGGAGGGATGGTAGGGTACGACGCCTGCTTTGCCGGGGCCGTGGCCGCCTGCACCACCAAACTCTCCGGAGTGGGGTGCCTGGTCAAGTAGCAGGGGTCGCTACTGGCTGGACGGTAGTTTCGCTACAAGGACCTGCCCACCGCCGGGAGACTCTCCGGAGCAGTCCAAGCCGCCGCCACCCTTCTCTGTAAAGCCATATGGAACGGCAGTACCGGGTCAGTTGGGGGACCAACATCAAGGATGTCCGTGAGATCATCCTGCACAAACTCCCCTGGGGGAGCAGACCATCCCAAGTACTCAGACACCCTAGCCATAGGGCGCCGGTACGAGGAATCGGCATGGGAGCCAGGCTCAGGCCTACAAAACTCCACTTCCGGAGAGGTGTCCAGTCCACTGGCATCATGCAGTGACTGCCTCAAATCGTCAAACTGACTATGGCCCGAGACAATTTCATCTGGCACCTGACTAGGAACCAGGCCATCAGAATCCTCATCCGCCTCTGAAATATATCCCAGGTGGCGAAAAGGCACCCGAGAGTGCTTGCTCTTAACCAGAGCCTTCCTAGGGGGCACACCCGTGACACGGGGCACCTCCGACACGAAAGGCGTCGAGCGAATCGGCGCCGACGTCGAGAAAACCGGCAACGGCGCCGAGAGGATCGGCGTCGACGAAATCGGCGTCGATGTCAGATGCAGCGCCTCCAGTATCAGCGGCGTCGACACAGCCCTCGAAGCCGGAGCCCCGAGCGTGTCCCTCGACGACCTGATCGTCGACGGCGTCGACGACTTCCTCGAAGCCGGAGCCTCGAGAAAGCCTGTCGACGCCCTCGACGCCTCAGACGTTGATGTCTTCTTCGAAGATATCACAGGTGCACACGGTCTTGAACGCGTCGAGGACCGGGACCTGGAACGGGTACGTCGAGAACGAGTTCCCTTGTCCAAACGGGACCTCTCCCGTGACTCGTGCCGACCACTCTTGCGAGTGGTGTCTCTCGACCTCTCACGACCGACCCCACTCGGGGGCGCGGACGGCTTAGTACCCTGCGACTCAAGAATCGCCAGCATTTTCTTCCCGAAGGAAGCCCATTCCTCCGGCGTCGCACGGCTGGTGGGGTAAGCGACGTGCCGGGTAGAGTCCTCCGAAGAGGACCTGGAAGACGACCGGTGTCGGCACTTCCGAGAATGCCTCGAAGAGGCTGAGGAGTGGCGAGACCGACTCTTAGAAGGAGACCCATGAGACTTCAGGCGATGACGCGGAGAGTGTCCTCTCGAATCATCCGTCGAAAGCCCCGCAGACTTCGACTTCCGGTGCTTGGACACCCAACCTACCGACAACTTCTTCTTACGTTCACGTAAGGCTTTGGACGTGAGCGACTGGCAGTCGATACAGTCATCCGTGTCGTGTGCCTCCCCGAGGCACCAGAGGCAGGCGTCGTGCGAGTCCGTCACCGACATCTTGGACCCACACTCCCCGCACTTCTTGAAGCCCGGACGCGGGGTCGAAGACGAAGTAGAAGACATCTTCACACGAAGGATTTTCACAAAAACGAACAGGTTCGAAGAACCGAGAAGAACAGAACTCCAAAGAGTCCAGGCGTTAACCGAGATTCACGAAGCAACACGTTCGTGGAAAAAACGGAACTGAGGCTACGGGCGTCGTGCGTCCTACTTATCACATCGGATGACGTCGGACGTCGGAGGAGGTCCTCGACGACGGCGCATCGACGTCATCGACGCAGGACACAGAAAAAAGTTTCCGAAGCAGCACAGCTGTGGTGATTACATGTCATAGATATGGAATACGTCGGAGGACCCAATCCCCTCAAAAGATTGATATATAGTTTGGACTCTGATGGAGACCAACGACCGCGGACTGTCAGATCCGTTGGTGTGGGCTCCCCACCCTGTGAGTGAGACATCTGTCACTACCGTTATCTCCGGCCATGGTTACCAAAAAGGTTCTCCCTTCAGAATGTTGTCCTCGCAGGCCCACCACAGAAAATCCTGCGTGACCCTGCTTGGAACCTGAAGTAGGTCCGGCATCCTTCCAGAGAATTGGGACCATTGAGATCTGAGAGTACATTGAAGGGATCTCATTCTCAGGTGGGCCTCTGGGACCAGGAAAATGCAGGATGCCATGAGGCATAGCAACCACAAAAAAAATCGAAGACCGGGAGACACTGGGCACTTAAAGATTTGGTGACCATCTGTAGAATCTCTTGGGTCCTCCTCTCGGGTGGTGAACTCTTTCCCAATGATGTTTCCAGAACAGCTCCAATGAATTGGAGTTTCTGTGAAGGTTTCTTATGGGACTTCTTGTAATTGTGGGAGAAGCCCAGTCTGTGAAGGGAGTGGCAGGTGACGTTGAGATGATCTCAGATTTGTTCGGTAGAACGTGCCCTGATCAGCCAATCGTCCAGGTAAGGGTAGACATGAATCCCCCTCTCCTGAGACTCGCTGCAACTACCGCCATCAGTTTGGTGAAAACCCTTGGGGCGGAGGTCTGCCCGAATGGTAGAACTCTAAATTGATCATGAGGAGCGCCAACCGCGAACCTCAGGTATTTTCTGTGCTTGAAATGGATTGGCACATGAAAATAAGCATCATGAAGGTCCAATAACACCATTCAATCCTGAAGAGGAAGGGCCTGAAGGATCTGAGAAAGTGTGACCATCTTGAACTTGTCCTTCCTGAGGAACTTGTTCAAGTATCTAAAGTCCAAGATGGGTCTCAGTCTTCCGTCCTTTTTGGGTATTAGGAAATAAGGGGTTAAAACTGAGATAGTCTGCTCCCCACTGGTGAACTGTGACTCAAGACCTCAGAGAGGTTTTGAGGCGGCTGATTCAGTGGCAGATGGTAAAGATGCCCCTGCTCTAGCTGGCTTTGCCCTTCTCCCTCGTCCACCACGAGGGAATCTTCTTTGGCCCCTTTGACCAGCCATTCCTTCTTGCCCTTCCAACTGAGGAGTAGTAGCGAAAAGATCTACCCCTCCAAGGTTTTCCAGTAGGTCTGAAAAACTGAGGTTGCCCAATAGCGGCACCTAAAGATTTGGCTGCGCCTTCGAGGTCTACAACTTCTCAAGACTCTCGTCAGCCTTGTTGCCAAAAAGGTGAGACTCGTCAAAGGGCATGTTGAGAAGTCTGGACTGCACATCCGGTGCAAAACTGCACATCGGGTGCAAAACCCTACTTCCTCAAACACGCAAAGCTGTGCATAACTGTGCTAGTAGCCATGTCTCTGCTGATGCTGTCAGCAGAATCCAGACCTGACTGAAGAGACTCACACATGGCTTCTTTGCAGTCTCCAACTATGGCTAAGAACCCGTCTCTTTCATCCCCTTCGGGAATGTGTTCCGCCGCCATGGAAATGCAGTTCCATAGAGTGAACCTACATTTTGCAATGGCACATGTGGAGTTGGCAGATTTGAGTGCCATACTCCCTGCAGAAAATACCTTCCTTGCCCATCCATCTACTTTTTAGTTGTCCCTATCTGGAGGGATGGTAGGGTAAGCCACTTGCTTAGATGTTCCAGTAACTGCCTGTACCACCAGACTCTCTGGAGGGGGTATTTTGACAGGTAGTCCGGGTCACGACTGGATGGGTGGTAGTTCTTGGTCAAGTTTTTATTTACAGCCGGATTGCTTTCTTGTGTTTCCCAATTCATGGCCACCGTTTTTTGCAGACCAATGTGAAACGGTAATATGGGATCTGACTGAGGACCCTTATCCAGAATGTCTGTCAGATCATCCTGTTAGAATGGCAATGGTGGCCTACTGCACCCCATGCAGTGAAAAGAGTTGTCTGTAAGATGCATAAGCATGCTCCCCAGCCTCTGGTCTCCGACTCTGTTGAGGTGTCTACCCTACTGGCAGTCTGTAGGTTGTCATAGAGGGCCCTCAACCTTGTCTCAAAACTTTCTGGTACATTTGGCGTACCAAACTGGAGGCGAAATGGAGCCTCGTTATCTGAGGGCTCATTCTCCTCATATAAGTAAGGGACTTCAAATTACCAGGTTACTCACCGTAGTGACCACGTTACTCCTAGTCTATAGTCCCCTTTCCTCCATACTTGTGGCAGATTCCCAAGCGCTCCTTACAGGAACTACGGGTGGGTGGAAATACCCCTTACTGAAACAGGTTCTTCACCACATCCTGACCAAACTGAGCATCAGCTCTAGAGCTCATGTCGAGACAGTAATGCTTACAGAAAGCAGATGGGGAGGCCCAAGTAGCTGCCCTAGCGATGGACTCCCAGGGAACATATTTCTGAAAAGCAACCGCGGCTGCCTTGCCCTGCACCAGGTGTGCATGGATACCTTTAGGAGGTTTCAGCCTTTGGACGGTGAAAGACTCTGTGATGCAGGCGGCAATCCACCTAGAAATAGTTGCCTTAGACGCCGGCTTTCCCTGAGGGTTACCGAAGGTCACAAAAAATTGAGAAGATTTCCTAAGCTCGGAAGTCCTGTCCAGGTAGAACTTAAGAGCTCTTCGGACATCAAGACAGTGCAGAACTCTTTCAGCCTCTGAGGCAGGGTTCGGAAAAAAGACCGGAAGGGATATCGACTGATTCAGATGGAATTCGGTCACTACCTTCGGTAGGAAAGCCGGGTTTGTCCGAAGGACTACCTTGTCGTTATGAAAGACCAAGAAAGGATGCTCCACCGACAATGCCTGGAGCTCACTCACTCTCCTTGCTGACGTAACGGCGACCAGAAAGGACACTTTCCAAGACAAGTACATGAGGTCTACCATAGCCATTGGTTCAAAGGGTTTATGGCACAGCGCCGTCAGGACTACATTTCGGTCCCATGGCGGGTGCGGATTACAAACCGGAGGGTAGAGGCGTGTCAAGCCAGCAAAATGCCTCTTCACCACTGGGTTAGTTAGAGAATAAGAACACAGGTCTGTAGAAAGGTAAGCGGAAACCGCTGAGAGATAAGTCCAGCATGACAGAACATGAACCCCTGACTCTGCTAGGGAGGACACGAAGGACAGCACCATGTCAATCGTGGCCACCCTCGGATCCAACTTCTTCTCCAAACACCAATGACAGAACCTGAGCCATTTACTCCTGTATTGAGATCTGGTCAAGGGTTTCCTGGCTGCCTGGATAATGCCTGTGCTATCCGCAGACAAACTCAGATGCTCTAAAGACTTGAACTCAGGCACCATGCTGCCAAGCTGAGCAATTGTGGGGAGGGGTGCCACATCTGTTGTTTCCCTTGGTGAAGAAGATCGGGAGTTACTGGTTACCTGATCGGTGGATACACCGACAGGTGTTGAAGTTCTGAGAACCAAAACCTGGCCGGCCACCACGGGGCTATCAGTAGAAGGGAACAGTTCACAGAGTTCTTCAACTTCCAAATTGCTCGATGAACTAGAGGGAGAGGCGGGAAGGCGTAAGCTCTCATGTTGTGCCATGGAATCTCGAGAGCATCCCCCAGAGAGGAGGCTCCCAGCCCCCCTCTGAAGGCATACTGAGGAAGCTTCTTGTTTACCGCCGTAGCAAAGAGGTCCACCTCCGGTGTGCCCCAACGCGAGAAAATCCATGAGAGGACGTCCGCCTTCAACTCCCACTCATAGCTGACCACTGTCCGCCGGCTGAGGGCATCTGCTGTGACATTCAGCTGCCCCGGGATGTGCACTGCAAGCAGCCAGACACCATGAAGCATGGCCCACTCCCAAATCTGGATGGACAGGTCCACGACAGGGGGAGACTTCGTTCCCCCTTGCTTGTTTATGTAATACATTGATACCACATTGTCCGTTCTTATGCGGACCACCTTGTTGACAATGAGCGGTCTGAACGCCCTGAGCGCTAGGAAGATCGCCAGAAGCTCCAAATGATTTATGTGCAGGAGCTTGTCCTTAGGCGACCAGAGGTCCAAGACCTGAAGAAGATCTAACGTCGCACCCCACCCGAGGCAGGAGGAGTCTGTCGTGATCGTCACCGTGGGAACCGGGTCCTGAAACCCCGCGCCCCCAGACAGATTGCTGAGAGATGACCACCAATCCAGGTCCACTCTCATGGAATCCGGAATCATTATCCGCATGGAATCCGGATCCACTGCCTGACGCCATGAATTCCGAAGAGCCATCTGGGTCCGTCTCATTTTGAGACGAGCAAGAGGAAGAGCCAGTACACACAAGGCCATGAGGCCCAGAAGCCTCTGGAACCACCAGGCCGACATGCTCTCCGACTGCGCAAACATCTGACACGTGGCCAACAGATCCGCCATTCTGTCCCCGGTCAGATACACTCTGCAGTCGATCGTGTTCCAACGAAAACCCAGGAAGATCAAGTCCTGTGAGACCGTCATGGAGGATTTCCGCCAGTTCACCGACAGCCCAAGATGGAACAGGAGCTGAAGGAGAGACTGGAGGTTGCCTGCTGCTGCCAACGGACAAGGGCTGCGTAAGAGCCAGTCGTCCAAATAAGGATACACATGGATACCCTGGAAAGGAAGATAGGCCACAATCACCGACATCATCTTCAGGAAGACACGCGGCGCCGAGCTGAGGCCAAAAGGAAGCACTCGAAACTGGAAGTGCTCCTCTCCCAAAGAGAAGCAGAGGTATCTCCTGTGTGGATTCCAAATCAGGATATGCATGTACGCATCCTGAAGATCCACCACGCTGAGCCAATCGCCCATCTGCAAAGAGGAGCGAATCTGGTCGGGCGTGATCATCTTGAATTTCTCTTGGGGTAGGAAAAGATTGAACTGGGAAAGGTCTAGGATGGTGCGCAGGCCAGCCTGGTTGGGTTTGGGCAGCGTAAACAGCCGGGAGTAGAAGCCCTCCCCTCGCTCCCCAAGGGGAACGGGTTCTACAGCTCTGAGGTCCAGAAGTTTATGAACCTCGGCCTTGAGGGAGGGTGAGTGTGACAGCTGAAAAGGAGGGTTGAGGGGTGAGGTAGGGGGTAAAGGTAAGCGGAAGCCCGCTCGAGCGACTGACAAGACCCATCTGTCTTCTGTGATGGTCTGCCACGCCTCCCAATGAAATGCAATGCGTCCTCCCACCGGGGTCTCGTGCAAGCGCAGAAATCCCTCATTTGGCAGGCTTATCGGTGGTGGTGCCACCTGAACCTGATGAGGAGGCAGAGGAGCGGGAGAAAAACTGCGTACGCTGTTGTCTACGGTGGTTATTCCCCACAGGAGTATCCACTCTGCGAGATTTGCAGTCGAGGAAGCCCCTAAACCCAGAGGAAGGTCGACTTTGCAACAACGGTCTCTGGGATTTGAAAGGAGCTTTAACCAGAACAGACAATGATTTAGCCGTCTGAGTGCTATCCTTGGTTTTGGTGCGCTCTACATCAGTAGAAGAATGAAAAAGCTCCTTACCATTGAATGGAAGGTCCAACACCTTGTCTTGCACTTCCTTAAGAAATTTAGTGGCATGCAGCCACGCATGCCGTGAGGTATCAACCCCAAGCATCAGGCCCCGAGCCGAGGTGTCTATGTGATGAGCCGCATCCTCCAGGAGATCCTGGCCCAAGACCCTGGCATCGGAAAGGCCTACTTTGAAATCTATCAGCTTCTCGACCGGGATGTGCTCCTCAAACTCCGACAGACCTTTCCACATCCGCATGTTAGCTCCCGCCAATATCAATTCGGCGTTCGCCTGCCTGAGCTGCAAGGCCGAGTTGGCGAAGATTTTCCTCCCGAGGGAGTCGAGGAGCTTGTCCTCCTTTCCCAGAACCTGAGTAGCCGTCGTGGAAGAGGATGCTGCAGGCCTGGACTGCAAAGTGGCCACAGCCACCACTGTGGAGGAGGGAGGCGGAGAAGACGACAGGGCCACCTCTTCCGAAGAATGCAGCCTGTACCTCGCGTCAATCTTTTTATTGACAAAAAGTCCTGAGTGTGGCTTTTCCCAGACTCTTCGGACCTCGGCCAGAACGTCCTCCTGCAGGAACAGGCTGGTATGCTCCAAGGGAGACAGGGTGAACGCCCCAGAAAGCACGCCCTCCTGCGGATCAGGTGCCTCGGGCACCGGAACATCTAAGAAACTCATCATGTCCAGTACCCGGTCATGAAAGGTTCTGATAGAGCGGGGAAGGTCCTCGTTGTCCTGCTCGCCTTGAGGGTCATCTGACAGGTCAGGATCCTGCTGAGCCATGTCAGGCACTGCCTTGTCCACTGGGGACAATGGAGGCAAAGGCGGGAGAGCAGGGGGGGGCACCACGGGCAAGGGAGGCGCCGGCGGAACCACCGGAGGAACAGGTGGAGCCCGAGGCGCCGGTGGACATATCTCCTTGAAAAGCCCTTTGAAATATTCCCTCATGGGGTCAGTGCGCATAAGCGCTTGAAATTTACCGAAAAAGGCATCCTCAGGAGATTGTTTTGGGACCTGAGGAGGCCTCTCATGAGGTGGACAAATCCAGGGACGTAACGGGGAAGAGTGCCACACCGGCCCCTCCACCAACGTATCCACATAAATCAAAGGAGCCGCCC
Organism: Ambystoma mexicanum; assembly: GCF_040938575.1. Lineage (NCBI taxonomy): Eukaryota > Metazoa > Chordata > Amphibia > Caudata > Ambystomatidae > Ambystoma > Ambystoma mexicanum. Next base: position 537,825,717 of record NC_090929.1, read on the forward strand.
CCGCGGGCAATGAAACATTGTGCGGAAGAGGCATCCGGGCGTTCCAATCATAAACCGGCCGGTAAGGATGCGCACAAGGGACCTTAGGTTCACCCAAGAGACCGAGCCCTACACCAGAAGCCGATGGCGTAGTTGTAGGGGTAGCACCTAAAATGGCCGCCGTGGTCGTGGCGGGAACAGGCGCCATTTTGTCCTCATCTGAGGGGAACTGCGGCACGTGAGGAAGTAAGGCAGGGGTCCTCGTCGATGGATCACAGGGGTCTTAATCTTAGCCTTAACATAAGGAACCTCGGCCGAGCCGGTACTATGAGGCCTGGAATGTTTTTGTGACATACCAATCGCCAACTGAGCCTTCGAAGGAAGGACCTCGGCACTGCCGGTAAAAGAAGAACTTTGCTTCTTTGCCCCCTCAACAGATCTGGTGTCACCACAAGAGCGGGAACTGTGCGCTTTCACCGACAAAGCCTTGACCAGCCTCTCAGAACTGTTGGTAGCTTTAGCCTCTGTACGAGGGACCTTGGACCCAGACCCGGTAACAGCCTTTTCTGCGCGGGCCTCGAACATCCGTTCGGTAACTACAAGCCAAGCCAAGGCCTCGGGGTGCACCCCGGTTTTGTTTTTGAGGGAAGCCGACAGAGAGACCTCAGAGCGAACTCCGGTACCCCATGACTCAGTAGAAATGGGTCTACAAACAGCCCCCACAGGAGGGGCCTCGGAGCATACTCCGGTGTTCACAGGCCCCTTACGGAGACCCTTGGAGAAAACTCTGGTAGAATTATTAGGCCCAACGGGCACCTCAGGGCGAACCCCGGTAACAGAGCGATCAACGCCCCTCACAGACCGAGGGGAACCCGGGAAGGTATCCCCCGGTCGGGGTGCTCTGAAAAGTAAAGAACTTACCGGGCGTTTTTTCTTCTCGTCGATGAACGCCTGAAAATGCGAAGGAGGAGTTCGTCGGAACACCTCCTCCCACCGCTCCAACCGACGTTGAAGTGCCCGGACCGAAAGGGAGTCACAGTAAAAACAGGAGTCCCAACGGTGTTCCGGACCCAAACACTCTAAACAAAGAGGATGGGGATCCGCCCTCGCGAAGCGACAGTGGCACGATGAACAATCTGGAAAGTCTCATTTGAAAGACATAGACAGACTAGTAAACGAACGCCAGCGAGAGCCAGAGAGGGAAAAAGGGAAGAAAATCTTCCGAGGATGCAAGTGCGTCCGGCCCCGATCGAGCGGAGAAAAGGACTGATTGGCGATGCATGGGGCAGAGCCAAGGTGGGCGGGGATATGGGCGCGTGCCGGGCCCCGAGCAGGAAAGAGAGGAGGGACACATTTTTGAAAAAAATTTGGATGCTTTTTACAAAGTGCTCCGGTCCCGTCCCACAGGACGGAGAGATGTCCCACAAGTATGGAGGAAAGGGGACGGGACATAGGAGTATAGTCTTTTCCTGGTAGAGGCACATAGGTCTTATTAGGCATGAGGGTTTTATGAACAATGGATTCAACGCTGTAGAAGTCGTCAAAGCTTTTTTTATGTGCAGCATGTGCTTTGGCGGGGCGCTCTACGTCGATGGCACAGCTGGCAATGATGGCACAGCTGGCGTTGGTTCCTTCAGCGTCGACGTCAAGGGTTTGGCTGCCGTCAAGGGAGCCGCTGGCATTGAAAGTGTTGATGACCTTGACTTATGCTTGTGTTTTTGGCTCGACGGATCCTTCAATGTTACATCATCGGATCGAGGCTTTGACGGCTCCCGATGAGGATCATGCCTTTTGTCCCAGGCTCGAGGGTGTGCAGGATTTAGGTCAAGCCCTTTCCTTCCCGTCTTTCTTTCGAAGGCACGGTAAGAGCATGGGGCTTTTGTTTTTCAAATATTTTGAGCATCTCTGCTCTGAAGGCCTCCCACTCGACCGCAGTGGATTTTTTAGTTGGGCAAGATACCCTCTCTGGGGAAGTGTCCGACAAAATTGAAGAAGGCGACCTATGGTACCTCTTCTTAGACTTCTTTGACAACGAAGAGGAGTGATAGGAGCCACTCCTCGATATCGACTGCATAATCTTCTTCCTCCAAGCAGAGTCGCCTCTCGGCTCGTCGGTCAAAGGTTTTTTGGTTGAGGTAGATTTGGGGTTTCGAGCTACCGTAAACTAACCCTTTAATTCTTTCAAGGCTTTTCCTGTCATCGACTGGCACTTGGAGCAGTCCAAGGTGTTATGGTCTACACCGAGGCACCACAAACATATACGATGAGGATCAGTCAATTACATTTTCGACCCAAAATCACAACACTTTTTGAACCCGGTCTTCGGGTTGTCGTTGTCGCCGAACATGACATTTTCTCTCGATGTCTCGAAGATTCAAAGAAGTCTTTGGCACGAAGTGAAGAAGTGTGCCGTATTTCTCGAAGCGATAGGATTCACGGAAAAACAGAACTGAAGCCAACGGACACTGCGTGTGCTATATATGCCTTCGACATCATCCTCGGGATGGAGGCCCTCCAGGGACATTGAGTCGATGCCATCGACGCACAGCGCCCTCTGCAGAAAAAGAATTCCGAAGTAGCTGAAGCTGGATATCGAATATCAAAAATGAGGAATATGTGGGAGGACATAATCCATTCCAAAGGTTATTATATTACATAGATCACGCACATGTGATACAATTATGTTTTGGCATGGAGAGCAACAACTAACATTTCCTGATGCTCATTTGGTGCAGTTTAATTGATTTATGATGCATCACCTCATTTTGTCAGTTCTCTCCTCTTTGCTTCACTTAATTTTTGTTACAATTGCTGTACAATTCTGAGAATTTCTTGCTAATTGCCGTGTTTTGTCACTTACACTATCTTCTTCGTATATGTAGATTCACATATATTGTGAACAGCATCCTTGTGGGATGGGACGCATCCAGAATTAAAGTGTTGATACTTTCTGGTGTGAGCCGGGAATCCTTCTTCACCTGGGTTTTGTCTTTCAGGTTTGCAATCCCAAATTATTTAATTTTATTGTTAAGTGACTTGCTGACATTCATGTCTTACTCATTTTGTCTATTTATTTGTCTATTTCTTTATTTCTTACGCGCACCAGGCAAAGAAACTGCATTCGGGCACAGATGTTAACTAATGTCGAGTTCTAGCTGTGATGGACTATATATGCCCTTGATACTTAGATTTATTTAAATAGGAAGATTTTGACTGCAAAATCCCTATAAGTGCTTATATAAAGCTAATAACATATATGAGTACATGAAACTGACTAAGGTGTACAGTTTAAAATTGGGTATAGGTTGGGACGCCTTCCTTACCCGTAGTTATTTTACAATAATAAAATTTCACATTGCTGCATGTTTTCTTCTTCAGGAAATTAATGTTCTCTATACTGTGATGATGCCTCCTAACATAATTTCCAGAATTACCTGTTTGAAAAAAAAATGTAAGTGAATAAGTGCATGGGTTTCAACTACTCACTTATTGGTTCTCTGTTGTCTAAGTTAGTTTGCTACAATTTGTATGTTCACATATCAGTAGTACATTTCCTGAAACTATTGTTTGTAATATCTCTGTCATTTATTTTCTGAGTGCTGGGTTAGGTAAACCGCATTATGATCTTCAAATATGTATGCTTACATGTGTCCGGGACACTATTGTTGGGTCCCTCTCTCGGTTCAGTTGAGTTGCAAAGGTCGTAGTTTTCAATCTTGCTTACTCTCAGACACTTGTGCATTTTACTTAAATGGTGTGCTGCTTAAGTGTCACCATAACACACTTAGGTTTAAAAATAAAAAAAAACAATTTCCATCAAATGTTCTATATTTTAACATATGTATTGTGTCATGGATTTATCCTAGATATTGCATCGAGAATTCATTTTTTTGTAAGAGATGGAGGGGTGTTATGTGTTCGCTTCTTATCTCTTGTCTGCCAAAGGTGAAATGATGGGAGATGTCTGTTATATCCTGTAATTGTCTCAGAGGAAATGTAATCTGGATTACTGTGATGTCACTAAGAGAATGCTTTCCCGGTGAGTGGAATGTGTATGTTTTCATTTGAAGACTTGTGTTCCAACCCAGGCAGTTACTATTATTGAGCCTGGGTGTTGGGAGCCGGTGGGCTCATCTAAATCTCCGGCACTAAGTGCTACTACAAACTCTTAACCTTCAATGTAACTTTGTCAATTGTACCTGAAGACCTAAATAAAGAAACTATAAAATCTCACCTGCTGCCTCCAGAAGCCTACTTCTTTTAACAATATCTTTTGTTACAATTCTCTTTTACCTATGAAACAATATCAACCCATTGTTGGCGTATTATTCATTCCTTGAATGGCTCTCTCTTTCATATATTGGGCTTTTTCCCCTCAGGTTTGTTCACCTTTGCTCGGTTTTCGTTTTTTTTTTCTTTTTCTTTTTTTCTCTCTCTCCCTGCCTCCTCCCCACCCCCCTCTCCCGGAACTGGATTGAGAGTAAGACACTTGCATATCTGTGACGTGTCTATTGAGCACCTATATATCTGGTAAAAATGCCTGTTAAAACACGCACGCTTGTGTATGGGAAATGGAAGCAAAATGCCAGGAAACATCTTGTTAATACACACTGCAATTCAGGGACCTGATATTGATCCCAAACAGTTACCAAATGAGACTCCAAATGGGCTAATAACCTCATTTTTCCCAGATGCTCAACTGGGAGTCCAAGCACAAGTCCATGCGCAGAATGAAACGCAGATAGCCAGTGAGACCTTGGAAGCAGATGTAAGTTCTACTTTGGATGACATTGATAATAACTCACTCTTAGACTTATGTCACTCGATCAGCTAACTGAAATAGTCATGTTTATCCACATTACAGTTTGCCATGAAGATCTTACTCAAATTATGCGGACGGATAAATACAAACTTAAGTGAGGCAAATGTGAATAGTATTTTTCACAAATCACCCTCTGTCCAAGTTGAGGCTATTGTGACTAATCTAAAGAACGTGAATAATTGACTTTCAGTGGCAGAGCCACAGCAAATTCCAAATGCAAAAAAGGATTCAGTAGATAGTGTTGAGATCCTTTCGGGGGAACAACATGAAGATTAAGATAATATTTCCCTGCAAAACTACACTTCACGCAAAGAAAAGCGCCATATGCGGAAACAAAGCTTGAAACGCAGATGCTCACAAAGTTAGAACGCAGATGCATTAAGCGAACCAGACAACACGGGTAAAAAATCAAAGAGAGCAGTAAGATGTGTGCCAGACGGAAAAAGAGGATTGAAAAAAGGGCAGCTACCCTGACAAGCTGGATACTAGATAGTGATAAATCCTCAAATAATAACGACTCTGATGTGGCGCTAATAGTGGAAGTGGAAAAGCTGGAGAGACATCAAATAAGCAAGAGCAGACAAAACGCCTGCTCTACCCCTGATGGAGGTGTGAAAAGGGTGATGAGCTGTTTACGAAATGGCCATGATAACAATGTTACTCTATTGACCAAAAATCATGACCCCCGTGCCCCTCACTTTACGGTCAAGAGAATGCATCAGAAACGGAGAGACAGACGATTTAACCACTCACTGTTCTAAAATACAATACATAAAATCCCTCTCCTACGTGTGTTAGTATCTGAGGATTTTGACTTTGTTGAACCCCTCAAGTGCCTTAATGCGAATGTCACTCATGTGCATTGTAAGCTTCCTGACTCTGCTGCCTTAATCTGGAACTATAAACAGCAATTATACATTCTTGGCTTGGAGTTGGACGTGAACCAGACCATTTCGGCTACTGAGCTGCTTGCTCCCGAGGACAAACAAACTCCTATTAACTTTCACCAATGTGGGAAAGATAGAAGGACCAACGAAGATGGGCTAGTATGGATGACGTCCAGATGGTACTCCAATAGCTCTTTGCAAAGCTTCCCGCGGTGGGACTAAAAGAACAATGAAGCATCTATATTTCCACTTGGAATACGAGGGGTTTTAATCACCTCTTGGGGTGTAGTGACTCTGTCAAATGCTTAGCTGCTAATCATATTTTTTTATTGTAGGAAACTTGGCTGTTAAGCCATTTTCACATGGATGGATTTGAAATTAAACAACTGCTCGCAAAAAAAGGGGCAATGGGGCGCCCTTGCGGTGGCCTCATGGTCGGCTTGAGACAACCCTTGAAATTGCTTAGAACTATTGTAACGGAATGCATTAACTATATGCTGGCAGTTGTGATTGAGAGTACAATGGGCGATAAGGTAACACATACTAGTAGTTTCCATTTATAATCCACCTGAGGGAACCCATACCGATGAAATTATGAATTCCCTGGCCATGGTACTAGCTGATTGGTGGGGGGACGGAAATTAAGGTTGTATACTTGTTGGTGGTGACTTAAATGCGAGGTGTAATTGTCCCAATAGTATCACTCCTGCCTGGTGTGTTAAGAGATTAAAAAATGATATTTAAAGGAAAATCAAACGCCCAGGGCCATAGGTGGACAAGTTTTTTGGGAGACTGGTCATAATATATGCTTAATGGCTGAACAAAAGTAGATTGCCCAGGACAAGCCACCTGGAGGTTAGGTGACAAACAAGCAACCTTGGACTATCTATTCGCAGATTATAAATTAATGCAATATACCACCAATCTGGCAGTTTACCCTAGTGATCGTAGCGACCATGCCATGGTAACTATGGAACTGGCTATGATGGTTGAAAAAATGATCCACGTGATCTCGGGTTTACCACATGTCAAACATGTAGGTAAACGTATTAGTTGGACTGAGAAAAATATACAAACGTCGGAAAAGTATATCCAAGAGTTGGGCCAGGAATTCTACACCGATCTAAGGAATATGACCATGAACGAGATTGAGAGCTGGTTCTCTCAAATTTCGTCAAAAAGGTTGCACTGCATAAAAATCAATGCGTGACAATAGACCATGAAAAGTGCCATAATAATGATAAAAGAATAAGAGGCCAGGAAAGATTAATGAGGCACGAGATTCATAAAATTAGAGTTGAGCAGCTCGCTCTCAATATTCTTGCCTGGACCAGAGTGATAAAAAAACAAATATCGAGCGTGGGTAAAATGGTTGGGTCAATCCTTGAGAGCACAGGCATAGCAAAAAATTATTAAAACGCTATGCTCTGGGGATTCTAGAAGGATATGGCAGGCACTAAGTACTGCTAATGGAAAGGTGGAAGATAATTAGTGCTACTCTATACATTACAGCGCCCATGCCCATAACGATCTGCATATGATATCTAGCCTTTGGTGCATCCAGTACTTAACCTGCTCTAGCCTATCGTACCCCTTTACCACTGGACAGCTGCATTCAACTCAGTTCCCTATCTTCCTGTGACTCTACACCCTTGCTCGATTGTGCCCAAATGAACCTGAAATAATCCCAGCTCATTGTCTCCCACTATAGACGACTTGCAGTCAGTCTGCCACGCTACCTTTACCTACCTTACTACGCTGCTCTGCCATGTTGCCTTTACTTTTGTGATTCATACCTAGCCTAATGCCAGAAACAGAAACTAGCCTAAAACAGAAAACTGTGTCCTAACTCTTGTGATTCATATCCTGCCCAATGTGCCTTCACACCTCGATTCTTTCATAGCCAACATTGCCATAACATTGGAATGACAGCATATTTGTGCCACAACATCGAGACTTGCTTTAAACCTGCCTTAACATCTGTAACTCGCATTTAGCATATGTTATTTAAACAAATTGAGAGTTGCAGCCATCCATTGTGTATCCTCTGTTCATCTCACCGCCCATCCCAACCTAGGTATATTTAACTTGACTCCCAGATAGCAAACCTAGTGAGTCCTAGATAAGCAAACCTAGTGAGCCCCTCTTCAACATGCACTCACTCACAAGCAATACCTGCCCCACTAACTTTCTCTCATTGATCATTTGCCTAGGTGCATACACCACCCTAACTTCACAAATCCCACCAACTATGTCTCACACTACAAATAACGAGTTCCTTCATACAGCTCACCCAGATGGCCTCAAACCCAGCCCAGGCACTAGCATACCCTGGCAACTAGAGGCTACAAACGTTAGACTTTGCTCACGTCTCAGTAAATTATACAAACCTCTTGCCAGATCCATGCCGGCAACCAACAATAGAACCACCCACTACACTATCCATAAGACTAATAATACCTCAACTAATAATGACAACCTTATCACTCAGATCACACATACCTCCAACAATCAAGACCTATTTCCCTCACCCTCCACTATGACATCACCTGCCACTCCACTTAATGCAGCATTACTTAATACTAGGTCTCTTGTGGCACATGCCACTCACATCGCCGACCTAATACTGTCTAACAACCTTGATTTCCTAGCCATTACGGAGACCTGGCTGCATGATGCAGCTGGACCTCTGCTCTCCCTGGCTGTCCCGGATAACACCATAATCAGACAAGATAGAGAAAATACACGAGGCGGTGGAATTGCCATCATTTCTAAATCCAGCCTCTCAATGAGACTAGTCACTACCCAAATCACACTCTCCTGCGAAGCCCTCACAGCAAAACTACCTCTCACTAACACCCAGACACTAACCATTCACCTCATCTATAGGCTCCCCGGCCCTATTGGAACATTTGAAGAGGACAGTCATACTCTTCTCTCTAACAATCTTAAAACCACATCTCAACTGCTGGTCCTGGGAGATTTCAATCTGGGATTCAACGATCCATTAGACAAGCATGCCACTGCCATTGCTAATACCTTATCTGAACTAGGCCTAGCCCAAAAAATCCGCGAACCCACCCACATCAAAGGGAGAACCCTCCACTGGGTGGCGGAACATAACTGCACGGCTAATATCACCCCCATTACTCGCTATCCCTGGACAGACCACTTTCTCCTATCCTTCTCACTTCTCACCACCAGACCTATCATGTCAACCACACCCATTGCTCCTCGGTGTCTAACAAGAAACAAAAAAAACATAACAAGGGACAAAGTGATCCCAGCCATCCTTCCTACCCTCAACAAGCTAGCAGACAACCTCGACCATGAAACACTTGTCAAAGAGTATAACAATATTATGCTAACCACTCTAGATACCATCACACCCCTCAAACTCAGACCGAGCAAACCTAAAGCACATCTGAACAAATGGTTCATGCCCCAACTCAAAGACCCTAGACTGCTGCTGTGAAAACACCTGGAGACTTCTCCCTTCCACAACCAACAAAACCAAACTCACCGAAATCTCCTCTCAATACAAAAAAGAAATCTTCATTGCCAAACACAATTCCTACAATAAACGCATATCTAGTGCCAACTCTAGCACTAAAGAACTGTTTTCCATCCTTAAGGAACTTGAATCCCCCATCAGCACCCCTGAAACCTGTACCAAGGACAAATTGTGGTGCTCTGACATACAAGAGGCCTTCTCTAACAAAGTGACCACCCTTCAAAATAAAATAGCGCTAAAAAAACAATCCCTTAACCTCCTTCCTAACCACAGTACCCTGAATAGCCCCCCAAAGGTAATAACGGCAAACTCAACCCCCGATTCAATTTCACCAAAATTTCCACTCTTGAGGCCGAGAAAGTTATTCTCTCACTCGAGCCGTCGTACTGCCAGGGAGACCTCCGCCCTCCCAGCTCATAAAAGACGCTGCAAGAGATCTTGCCCCCTTCATAGCCAAACTTATTAATGTTTCATTCACATCCGGCACAGTCCCATCCAACCTCAAACAATCATGGGTGCTCCCACTACAGAAAAAACAATCGTTAGATCCTCTCATTACTGCCCCATCACAACTGTGCCCTTCCTGCTCAAGATCCTTGATAAAATCGCATATCTCCAGATCCAAAAATATCTGGAATCTCACAAACTACAAGGTGCTCGCCAATCGGGCTTCCACCCCCAACACGGAACTGAGACTGCCCTCATTGATTTAAAGGCTCAGGTCAACGAATTAAGAGACAAAGGGAAAACAGTCCTCCTCCTACTTCTCGAACTCTCAGCTGCATTCGACCTTGTGGATCATAAGGTCCTATGTAGACAACTGGACTCAGCTGCCAACTTCTCATGTGAGGCCATACTATGGATTGAGTCCTTTTTAAGCGAAAGAACCATGAGGGTCTTCTCACCCTCTGCTGCAGCTGACCCGATCCCCCATCACATGCAGTGTCCCCCAAGGCTCCTGTGTCTCCCCCACTCTATACAACATATTTACTAAGCCCCTCTTTGATGATCTGGACCTTCTTGGTATCACCTACACTAATTATGCAGATGATACCCAGATTCTCCTCCCACTTTCAGGAAATTATCAGGAGGATTTGGCCTTGGTGAATAGGGTGTATCTCATCATCCAGGCATGGATGGCTACTCATGGTCTATGCCTGAGTGATGACAAAACAGAGCTTATCATCCTAGGAACTCACACCAACCTGAAAAAACTAGGACTGGATTACTCATCCTTCATCATTGACGGTAACCTCATCAAGGTGGCCAAGGAGGTAAAAACACTCGGTTTTTACCTCGACTCTACCCTTTCTCTAGCCAAACAAGTAAACGCTTTGGCTTCTGCCACAGCCTGCACATGTAAGTTAATTAGATCGGGCAAACCCTTCCTCTCGGACAACAATTGCATTACATTGGCAAGAGCCCTGATCCTATCTCGTCTAGACTACTTCAATGCACTCTACATTGGGGCCAACAAAGCTACTATCTAAAAGATCCAAATCCTTCAAAACAAAGCCCTAGGACCAGCTCTTGGCGTGTCCAAAAGGTCAGACATCTCCGCGTTAAGGTGTCAAAACAATTGGCTCTCTACCCTTAACAAGATTCAACTAAAAACAGCCTCCCTTACACACAATGCTCTGAACAATGCTGCCCCCAGCTATCTCACCAACAGATTCTAAAGAAGATCCTCCACTAGACCCTCAAGACTTATCAATACCAACTGCATCACCATCCCCAGATTTAGGCTTGTCAAGGTGGGTGGAAATACCTTCCAAGTCAAAGCTGCCCAATTATGGAACTCCCTACCACACCACATTAGAGAAGACCAATCTTACCCTAAGTTCCGACAAAGCTACATCAACTGGCTCAAGTCAAATGACATCTAACCGCCCCCCTCCACCTATCCCGTCTAGATCCTACTCCAGTACCACCTACCTCCACTTCCACTTTTATATATGCTGACATGTATCACACCTATTCGCTGTTACTGGAACCATGCAACATACTGTAACCAACTTGTACATATTGTATATCTTTCATTGTGTAATTGCCATTTAAACTGCTACGCTAAATATGTAACCTGTCAAACATGCTTTGCATTTTCTGTAACTGCTGCACCCTGCTTTCCCTGGGTCTGGTGTGCATTACAAATGAATAAACTAAACTAAACCCAGTGAGTAAAGCTCTGTGGACTACTCATATCGAAACTATCCCAGTTGAGAGAAGTAGCCTCAAGGAAAGTAATTGGCAAGATGGCCGATTTACGATTAGTGAAGAGGACATCACTAGGAAAATAAAGAAACTGAAAACATCAAGAGCACCAGGCCCGGATGAGATGGCAGCCATAGTTGTAAAGCGTGATCCAGAACGCTGAGATAAGAGGGTATTATACCAACCTCATGGCAGACGGAGATTTTGGTGCCAGTCTTTAAGAAAGGCAACCAAGCTCTACCTGAAAATTACAGATTATTGGCCATGTTGGACATCCCAGGCAAATTGTTTGCCTCATTTATCCTTGATCACCTTCAGGAATGGGTGGGGGCTAATAATATTTTGGGTAGATTCCAAACGGGTTTCAGAATGGGGTCTTCTACAATCCATGTCTTAAAAGCTATGGATTTGTTGATAGACCACACGAGAAACAAGGAAAGTCAAGGATTGTAAGCATTGTTCGTAGATTTTAGATTTGCATTTGACCTGGTGCCTAGGGAGCGATTGTGGCTTAAACTGTAACCTCTAGCTTGTACACCGGTACTGTTATTCTTTTTAAGCTCTTCAATACCAACAACAGTGTTCGGGTCAGATTGGATAACAAAGAAACTTTAACACAGCCAACTATAAGGGTCTCAAGCAGGGATGGTTTTTCGCACCACTACCTTTTAATTTATATATAGTGGATTTAGCTGAACACCTTGGGAAATTGGAAACATGTCCACCTAAGACCTTCACTGCCCATGTTAAATATCTAGCTCATGCGGACAATATTGTGCTCATGGATCTTACTTTCGGGGGCATAAGAAGCGTACTGAGGGATTGTGGAAATAAGCTGCTGAGAATCATCTAGTCATAAATCAACAAAAGACGCAACTAAAATTATTCAATCAAAGGAAAATTGCCCAAACATAGTTGTTGGTTGAAGGGATCGATAGAGTATACAGAATCAATATCTGGGGGTCGAACTGGAACCTAAAAGACTTTTTCTGGAGTGTGTGGCTGCAAGAAAAAGGAAAGCAGTACAGCTAACAGCCTTGATAGCAAGAGTTCAGCAGGCTATAGTCTAAATGGAATTCCTAGGCTTTATAGACAATGTTTCAACGCGGCTGTGACTTATGGCCTTTGATGAATGATATGAAATGGATTGGTAAGAAGGAGAGTTATTTTTGGTATCAGATTCTAGGCCTTCCAATCTGTGTTGCCATAGAGGTGATACGCCTGGAATTGCGCCTTATCTCTATGGAGACTATGGTAATTCTGAAGCATTGTATGTTGTATTTAAAAGCTCTAAGTACCCCTCAATGTCTTTTATCAGGACTATGCGCCCTGGATATGGTGAGTAGAGAAACGAGGCCATATTTAAAGTCCATCTTGGATTTGTTCAAGTCAAACGACTGGCTACCAAGATGGGAGCTAGTCTATACAGAGCTGTGCAAAGAATTTAAAATTAAGTTAACGGACTGGGATCGGATAAACAACTATACACACTTGAAGAGGCTAAAATAATACCTACATATCCCATATATGTTATAAACCACAGGAGCGCCACTGCAATATTTAATGCTTTGTCCCTCGAGTAATCTCTGCCGATTTATATTGCTGTTCCGATTGAATTGGTTGCCTGTGTTGGCTAATATTGGCCCAGCTCAAAAGATACGACGGAGTGAAAGTAACAGTCGTATTTGTAAAGCTACCGATTGTCTAGAGACCATGAGGCATGGTCTGAGTAAGTGTCCTAATACGGCAAAACCTAATATACTAAATTTGGCTGATCATGTCCATAACTTAGCTTCAATCAGTGAGAGTGCCTTTTGGATCCACTGCTTGAATACAAGTAGTAATAGCCTAAATTTGGCTCTGTATCATATATGGATTTCTTTCTAAAAATCTGTGGCAGGACTCGGGACAAGCTGTAATTAGCAAGTTGGTAAATTTGCAAATCTGTTCTATCTTCTATACCAGTAGGGTACATTGAGAAATGTCATTGTATTTCACTTGTGACGTGCCGTCACATTGAAGCACTGTGCTATCGGCCTTGCATCGACTCACTAGGTATTGTTTTGTTTTGCCCATCCTCCATCTATTTCTGGTTATTTTTTCTGTTAAATTGTACTACGTTGTTTTCTGTTAAAATGTGTTATGCTGTTGGAATACGACTTAGGTGCCTGTTGAACGATCCATTCATGTTGAAATTTTATATTGATATAGCAAGCTAATCACAGGCTGATGAAAATAATACACCTGTATTTACTTTTTATGTTTTTAGGTATAATTTATATTTATATATTGTCTCTTCTTTCATCTGTTTTTTTATGTGTAAAGTTTATTTTGAACTAAAACACAATAAAGTATAAATAGAATTATGTGTTGTTGAGGAAGCTGGTATGGGATTCTTTCAGGAGTAATCATTACTGCTCTGTGCCTCCTCTTTGTCTCAGTAATTAGTATATTACTCAGGTTATTATGTCGGGGAATATTAATAATGGATGAGTGGTGCAATAAGCCATCAAGGCCTGAGGAATCGAAGCAACACCCCCAAGAGGGAATGGGGGGTATGGGACCTTTCCCAATGGTGTCCTCCCCTCTCCCTGAGGGTCGCCTCCCCACAGGTCGTCCTCCCTCATATCGCCACCCCCAGGGTAAGGATCACGTAGGGGCTGACGTCTCCTGGCCACCTGGGGAGAGACTACCCCAGGGTAAAAAGTGAGGACATCAATAGATTCATCACAATACTTACAGTATTCATCACAATACTAACACTGCATTGTCTCTATGTTTTTCAGCAAAGTTTTGGTTAGTATATCGAAATCTCACAGTGCCAACTAGATTTCATTTTGTTGGGGAAGGTGCATCATATTGACGGGTGAATGCTTTTAAAAATGTACATGCCCACAGGGCCAAATGCTTTCAGTGGAAAACCTAGTTCTGAGACGTGCTGGTTGTATACATCTGTGCAACTAGTGCTCAACCCATCAGCTCATCCCAAACTCCTTGACTTTCTATCTTATCAGCCTGTTGTTTTACACCAGCAACCCTTAAAGTGAGATGGATGCAAAAAGTACAATAGTCCACCTAGCTTGCCCAGTTCTCTGCCGGCTAAGTCATCCACTTAGTCGCTATCACAAAGAAAACTAGATGTTTACGTGAAGTAGTAATCAATAGTTCCATTCAGTCTGTACATCTACAGACCTACTGCAATACAATACGCTGCAATACAATACGCTGCACTTAGCCTCCAGAGCTCGCTTTGGTCTACCAATATCAATGCATTGTATATTAGCACTTGCAGGAGAGAGCTGGCCAATCCGGAGGCTGGGAATGCAAGCGGAATCTGCAAGTAGCTGCTCGTATTTCATGCCGGCTGCTGCACCTCTGCCGAGTCTGAACTTCTCCTTAGACAGCAAATGATGGTTCAAGCATATATTATATGGGACACTGCCCCGTGCAACACTGACTGCACCAAGCTGAACAGAGCCTTGCACTGAAAAATGTTTTTCATATCTTTTTATCATATCTATTTATTTACATCCATTCAAGTAGCTAATATTTTACAGACACTCCTCTTACTAATGTCTTATTTCAGCGGTACACAAAAATGCTATATTTTTGCTAATTTTATTTCTTAGTTATAAATAACTTCTGGTGACATTTAAAATATTAGTACAAAACTGCTAATCAAATAAGTTTCTTTGCTAATCAAGAAATGTTATTTTAGAAAATTCTGCTAATCAATTTTTGAAAACTAATTTCCGTGATGTCATCAATGACATTTGTGATGTGATCTTTGATGTCCTGGGTGTTAGTCTTAGCAGTGCACGGTGGTAGCGCGAGTCATGGTTGCCTAGCTTACCATAACTGGAGAATTTCAGGGTTTTTTCGGTTTTACTTGGAACCATAACGTCCCTTTAACAACGTTTTTTTTACTGAATTTCATAGGTTTTTAGTAGCGCAACTTAACCATAACATCCCTTTAACAAAGTTTTTTTTACTGAACTTCATAGGTTTTTATTAGTGCAACTTAACCATAAAGTCTACGAACATCTGACTTCATTGCTGTCCTTCCGGACAGTGCCACATGACCATATGCTGGCGCGCGGCATGATGACGTGTCCGAGAACCCGTATGCACTTCACGATAAGATCTGTGCTTTCAACTTCAAAATTTCCCTTGCACAGCTCCAACACCTATTCCTACTCATCCATTAACAATCTAGTACACAGTACATACTTTTAGCAAAACTGCTTAAAATGGCATTGGCTAAGGCCATCCCTCCTCCCCAAGAGACACCGCCACTGCTGTAATCAAGGAGCATGAGTAACACTGGCCCCTACCTTAGAAATAACACACGCGCAACATTTTCCCCTGTCCACCTTCCCCTCCATATTAGTGTTTGATGCCTCTTCCCTCCTGCCAAAAAAAAAAAATACATCCAAAACAAAGAAATGCTCCTTTAGGAACCACCTTTCACAGTTAAAAAATAGAACTAAAAAAAACATACAGACTCCATCTACTTTATATTTCTCAGTAAGGTACATAGACTCAATAAAATTTTCCATCATTTCCATTTGCATTTTGTGTTATACTAATGGCAAAATTGGGGCGTTCATCCTCCGTTCCAGGGACTGGAATGGTGGATACCGGCCCAGCAGCCCAAGTTATCAGCCCAAGCTAAGCGAGGGTAGATAACGAGGTCTCTGGACCATTATCCCCCCATTCCAGCCCCTGAAATGGGGCATGAAGGCCATTAGCAGCCTAGGATCCCAAAGCTGGAACCCGTGGCACTAAAAAAGAGGATTTTTTGTCCTACACCGTGACGCCCATGGCGTCCCGGTTTAGGAAGGAAAATCCTATTCCAAGATGGGCACCATGGAAAGGGAAGGCGGGGGTTCCATACAGGACCCCTTTTCGCTTTCCATGGCAGCCTGCAGAAGGCAAAAAGAACACCCTATGACCATATTACCACGAGCACATTTTTCTTCCCTTTCAAATCTATCCTAATTTCGAATAACTTTACCACAAAGCCAGTCCCAGGTGGACATGGCCACTTTAATCCTATGTTTTGTCCCTTCTGGTCATGGCCAGTAGCCAGATTGTCCGGATCATGACCTTATTCCATGACCCAGACATTCTGGCCAGTGTCCATGGCCACAGGCTACCCCTCAGTCACTAAAACTATACCGCTATTTTTTTTAACTACATTATGACACTTGTCAAATAAGAAAACACTGCCACATTTGGAAAACCATGCTTGTAGATCCTTGCCAGTGCGCCTTACGCAAGTTTGCTGGAAATCCACCCACGTTTTATTTTTTCAAAACTGTCAAATGAATGCACATACAATCGTCATATAACCTAGCCCCCACTTCACAAAATCCATTCAGACTTTACGAAAACTTTTATATCTAGATCTATAATCTTTTTGCAAATCTTTGTGTAGATTTGTCAAATGGCACCACATTTATAAGCCTTTACATTATTTTGGCACCCCCCTCTAATTTTACCCCCTCTTGACACAATCCCACCAAACTTCACAAAAACATTTATATCTACATCTATTATCAGTTTGCCAAATGAAGTGTAGATTCGTCAAATGGCACCTCATTTATAAGCCATTAAATTATTTTGGGACCCCCCCTCTAATTTTGCCCCCTCTGCACAAAATCCCACCAAACTTTGTAAACTCATTCGAAATCAGATCAGAAATATCCCATCCCATTCTCATCATCTCTCACCTCCCCAGAGATTATTTCATTAATTTGACCAGTGCAATGCTCAGAAAATATTATTGTCCCGAGGGTTCGGCCATGTATTTTTATACATACGTTGATCTATCGCAAACATTTCCAATGTACCTTACCTCACTTTTCCTCTTTTATAAACATGCAAAATCTGGCAGCAGGGCGCGTCCATCTTGTGCTATTCTTATCCATTGCTGCATCGGCCTAAGGTAAACTGCCCTGACGTCACTAAATCATATGCCCCGCCCCTGAGCCTCACATCACCAAACCTAGTGATATTCTCCACCTTTCTCAGTGACGTTCCTCGTCAGCGTAGCCAAACGCGCCCATAATCATCTACGTGAACCCGAAAATCAACACACATGGACTCACAACACAGCACGTCACAATTCGGAATATTAAACCGTACTTTAAAAGAAAACAACAACATTGTACAATTTGTAAAGTACTTTTATTTCACAATAAACGCTCCGAGAACATCCAACTAGTGCCATATTCAAACAAATTGCAAATTTGTTTCTTCGCTCGCGATCCAAAATGTTTATCGTGAGGCACGTGTTGTTCTTTTTGCGTACACAAGGTGTTCGTTTTCGGTAAAAGAAGCGATTGGGTCGCACAGTGAACTCCAGTGCTTCTCCATCAACTTGGGCCTAGACCAACATAAAGGATGTTATGTTGCTCCTAATCGCTAGTACAGCGTAAGGACATATGGGCCCATGGGGATCGTCCCAAAATATAGTCACTGTCATCCAGTTATTTACAACGATCTGCAGCTGCCGATTAAAAAAGCCATTGTTGGCATCTAGAATCGATGACAATCACAGAATGGCAGTATATACCTGTTTCGAAAACATAATAGAAAATGTGTCTCACTACCCAAACTTGATTACAATTTATCTATTGACTTATTAATTCGGCATAGAGTTTAGACTAACGATTAGCACAGACATTAAATAATCTCAACAGAAAGAAAACAACATGGAAAGTGATACACAATTCGACATGGTCATACATGACATTTTAATGAAATATTAGCGTTGAACCTGGGGGAACCGAGTGGTGGTTTACATTCACCTCGGTGCTGAACTCCCCATAACCACGGTAAAAGGCAAACACAGAATGCACTTGTGTTTCATTCCAATAAGCCACACAGAACAGACGATTAGAATGTAACCCAAAAATAATCTTCAGATAATAATAAGTTAATGCTCGTTCCAGTATACAATCGTCGAAAATCAAACTTACATTATATTCACCATTTCCATTCTCTTGGCGCAACTCAGACCGGAACGCTCACTGCGTTCGCACCAACAAATCTTCCTAAACTGAATTGACATGTTCCTTACAAACTTTTGGAATGCATAACCTTCTCATATCTTCATTATTACAAAGCCCCTTTCATTGAATTGCTGTCGGAATGGTCCCTTTCTCTCAAGGTCAAAAAACAATTGAACCTTATACTGTGTGTCCGATGCATGGGCTTCCTAGCTCGCAACCAAACATTCAAAGCTGCTGACCTTCACTCAGAATCAAAATACATTCCTACTTCGCAACAACTTGCCTAACCGCATCCATGAAAGTGTTATTCTTACCCGCGTCCATCAGGCACTGCAGGTGGCTGCCTGACATACCAGGCTCTAGGGGGCGCCAGTCTGACTCCATTAATATTTTAATTACATTTTAACACAGACACATTAGCCCTTTATTTGCCGCGCTCTGGGTGTACCACCATCACATCAATTTATAAACATCAAGCGTTTTAATTAACAGTGTAAAATAACCTGAAATTACTTCTATGTAATATTAATAAATATTGGGCAACCAATATAAACAATATAGAGGAACGGGCATTAGGAATGTAGTATTACTGTGTAATAGCACAAGATAAGGTTGCAGACTGCAGAAGCAACAATCTATATTTACAAGTCCACAATTCCATGACTATAAATCTCCATACCTTGAATGCCAAAATGCAATGTCTTTCGCCTGTATTTTACACACATATTGTGGAACACCTCCAAATGTACCGTGTGACTTTCGTGACAAAAAAACACCTGTTTTTTGCTTTTTCCAGCCATATCCCATCCCATCCTCATCACCCCTCAACTCCCCAGAAATTATTTGTAAAGTTTGACAAGTGCAATGTTGTGTTTTTTAATATGATTTACCACTATATCCACGGACACCAAACACGGATCCAAGATGACGGACGCATCGGAACAATCTGACGCACTTCACGCTCTTCACCATCCAATCAACAAACGCGTCACATGTCTGCAGACATGACGCAAGCCAATCAGCCAATCGGTGTCCTGCCCGCGGAGCGAACAGGGAAGTGTGTCCGCAAAGCGGACATAGATATCACTAATTTTTTGTGACCTACCTTTTGATCGTTTTAAAAAAAAAACTACTGGACGAATTTTCACCAAATTTACAAAAGCACACTTTCGGGACCAAGCCGCTGCTCCTGCCGCAAATTTGGTGGCAATCCGTCCAGCGTTTGGGCTCTAGACGTGCGCAAAGGTTGTTCCCCATTCAGTCTATGGGGACTCTGAAATGGAACAAGGTTGACAATTGCGAATATACAAAGACACATCATAATGGCCCATGTAATCAGTGGAACTTAGATACTGTTCTTATACCGTGCACACCTCTCATTCCATCTGATAGAAATATGACTTTCAAATTGCACCGCTGTGCACTGCCATGGCCCAGGGCTCTCAGCCAAATCTCCTCCTTGATAGGCGCCTTCTGTCTCTCATCAACTTCCTTCCTTCTCCTGCCATTCCACTCTCTGTCACCCCCCCCTTGCCACCACCGACGGGTGTACCACATCTCTGTACCCCTCCTCAGAAATCCTTTAAAAGGGCAATCTGCTTCACTTAGCTACTCTCAATGCTCGTTCTACAAGTAAACACTCTTCTGACATCGCTCTCCTTCTTCAAGGCTTTGACCTGGACATTCTCACCCTCACCGATACGTGGTTCAATGCCAGCTCTGTCACTGCTCTTGACTCTTCTTCCTAAGGGCTACAAGATTCTCTCCAAGCCCAGGCCTAACAGGTCCGCAGGCGGAGTGGCTCTTGTTTTCCCTGAATGGGTTCCTGCTACCATTATACCCACCCAATCCTGTTCCTCCTTCGAATCCGTTCATCTGCAGGCTTGGTGTTTCCCCTACCCTCTTCCTTACTCCTGCCACCATCTACAGGCCCTCTGGCCCCTTCTCCCTCTTCCTCTCTGAAGAACAAGTTACTTTCTTACCTGGTAACGTTCTTTCGATGGGATGGTCCGACGACGTATTCCATATCTATGACATGTAATCACCACAGCTGTGCTGCTTCGGAAACTTTTCCGGCGTCTGCGTCCTGCGTCGATGACGTCGATGCGCCGACGTCGAGGACCTCCTCCGACGTCCGACGTCATCCGATGTGATAAGTAGGATGCACGACGCCCGTAGCCTCAGTTGTAGTTTTTTCCCCCAGAACGTGTGACATAAGTCAACTGCCAGTCAGACACAAAGCCTTGCTGAACGTAAGCTGCAATCGCAAAAGAAATTCTGCAGCGGGGAAGGCAGGGCGGGAGCGATATGGAATACGTCGTCGGACCATCCCATCGAAAGAACGTTACCAGGTAAGAAAGTAACTTGTTCTTCGAGGGGATTGGGTCCTCCGACGTATTCCATATCTATGACAGACTCCCAAAGCAGTACCAAAACAAGGAGGAGGGAAAGAATTTAGAAGCAAAATTTTAGAATAGCCAATCAAATAGCCGAGCAAAGGACCGCCCTTGCCAAAGGCCAGATCCTGCCCTCTGATGGAATCGAGGGAATAATGCCGTACAAATGTATGTACTGAAGCCCAGGTGGCTGCATCACAGATGTTGCGAATAGGAACACCCCTCTGCAGGGCAGTAGATGCAGCCAGTCCCCTGGTAGAATGGGCCCGCAAGCCAGCCGGTGGGTCCTTACCCGCCAAGCGGTAACACTCCGAGATGGCCAAAATAATCCAGCGGGACAAAGTCTGTTTCGTCACAGCTTGCCCCAAACGCTTTCCAGCGTAACCAATAAAGAGTTGATCGTCCACTCTGACCCGGGACATGCGTGAAACATAAAAGCTTAAAGCTCTCCTAGGATCAAGCCTATGGAGCCTCTCCTCTTCCTTACCAGGATGCGGAGGAGGATAGAATGCCGGAAGAACAACCTTCTGGGCTGAATGAAATTCCGTCACTACCTTCGGAAGAAAAGAAGGACGAACTCGAAGGACAACCCTGTCCTTGTGAAAAGCAGTGAAGGGTGGCTTAACTGAAAGTGCCTGTAACTCACTCACTCTGCGAGCGGAAGTAACCGCAACTAAAAACACAGTTTTCAGAGTTAACAGCCTCAAAGGGCAAGAATGTAAAGGCTCAAACGGAGCACCCATAAGAAACCTAAGAACAAGGTTTAAATCACAACCGGGCACCAGGAAAGGTGACGGAGGAAACACATTAGTGAGCCCTTTCAGAAACTGTGAAATTAAAGGGATTTTAAAGTAAGAACACTCTTCAGACGAGCGCTTAAAGATGGACAGCGCCGCCAGGTAACCTTTAATGGTACCCACTTGCAAGCCCCTGTGGGCCAGAGAAAGCAAAAAGGACAGAACCATGGGGATGTCACATGCAAAAGGATCCACATTCCGAACTCTGCACCAGTCGCAGAACTTACGCCAACGGCAACGGTACAGAGACTTCGTTGCTGGCCTACGGGCCGAAAGCAACACCTCCATCACGTCTTCAGGGAGGTCCCAATCCATATACCTCAACCTTTCAGAAGCCAAGCGTGAAGGTTGAGGGATCCGACCTCTGGATGGAGAACCTGACCCCCCTCCCGTGAGAGAAGATCGTCTCGGTAGGGAAGACGACGTGGAGGGCAGATGGACAAGTCGAGAAGGTCCGGGTACCACGTCCTCCGAGCCCACGCCGGAGCAATGAGGATCATCCGGGAACCGAACTTCCGTAACCTCCGCAGCACTTGCGGGATGACGGGGACTGGAGGAAACGCGTACAGCAGTGGGAATGACCACTCCACCACAAACGCGTCTCCCAAGGCTCCTTTCGGAGGAAATTCCCGCGAGCAAAACCTTTCGCACTTCCGGTTGACACTGGAGGCGAAGAGATCCACTTGAGGGGTCCCCCAAAGGGCGAAGATCTCCAAGAGAATCTCCTGAGCCAACTCCCACTTGTGAGAGATCGCGCTCTGCCTGCTCAGAGCGTCCGCCGTCACGTTTTCGTCTCCGGCCAGATGAACTGCCGAGATCGAAACTTCCCGCTGGATGGCCCAGAACCCGAGCTGCATCGCCTCCCTGCACAGAGGAAGTGACCCTGCCCCCCCCTTTTTGTTGAGGTAGTGCATGGCCACTGTGTTGTCCGTCAGGATCAGGACATTCTTTCCTCTCACAGTCGGCAGAAAAGCCTTCAGGGCTAGCCTGACGGCCCTCAGCTCCAACAGATTGATATGGAGTCTGGACTCCGACGGAGACCAACGCCCGCTGACTGTCAGCCCGTTGGCATGAGCTCCCCATCCCGTGAGGGATGCATCCGTCACGATTGTCACCTCCGGCCAGGGAAGCCAAAATGGAGCCCCCTTCATCAAGTTGCCTTCGACGGCCCACCACAGAAGGTCCTGGGCGACCGAGGGCGGCACCTGAACCGGGTCCGACATCCTGCCGGAGGACTGCGACCATTGCGTCTTGAGCGCCCACTGCAAAGATCTCATTCGCAGGCGAGCCTCTGGCACCAGAAGAATGCAGGATGCCATGAGGCCGAGCAACCTCAAGAACTCGAACGCTGGGAGCGTCTGGGCCCGCTGAAACTTGTGCACCATCTGCTGAATGTGAAGAGCCCTCACCTGGGTAGGAAAACACTGCCCCAGGGAAGTGTCGAGCACTGCTCCGATGTACTGGAGCCTCTGTGTTGGCGTCAAATGGGACTTCTTTAAATTGAGGGAGAAGCCCAGCCTGTGAAGGGAGTGGCAGGTGACGGACAGATGATCCAGGACTTGCTCGGGAGAGCTCCCCCTGATCCACCAATCGTCCAGGTAGGGGTAGACGTGAATCCCCCCCTTGCCTGAGATGCGCTGCCACCACCACCATGAGCTTGGTGAAAACCCTCGGGGCGGAGGTCAATCCGAACGGCAGGACCCGAAACTGAAAGTGCGAGTCGCCAACCGCGAACCTCAGGTACTTCTTGTGCTTGGGATGGATCGGCACATGGAAGTAAGCATCCTTGAGGTCGAGTGACACCAACCAGTCCTGAAGCTGAAGGGCCTGGAGGACTTGAGAGAGAGTAACCATCTTGAACTTGTCCTTCCTGAGGAGTTTGTTCAAACCGCGCAAGTCCATGATGGGTCTCAATCCCCCGTCTTTCTTGGAAATCAAAAAATAAGGGGAATACCATCCCTTGTTCCTCTCCGCTACAGGCACCAGTTCTATAGCGCCCTTCTCCAGCAGGGCTTGAATTTCCTGCGCAAGGAGCAGATCCGGACACTTCAAAGAGAGGTTCCCCGGTGGATTGTCGCGAGGCCTGTGCCGAAAGGGAAGACAGTAGCCGTGGGTTATGATCTCCAGAACCCACACATCCGAAGTAACGGCTAGCCACTCTACAAGATGCTGCGCCAGCCTTCCCCCAACTGGCGAACCATGGGACCTGGCCTCATGACTGAGTAGGAGCGGCTGCGGCGTTACCTGAGGGCAAAGAGGCAACTGCCCGAGCGGCCTTGGCACCACGGGTACCCTGTCGTCCACCTCTGGTACCCCTGCGTTGGCCTCTTTGACTGCCAGCTCCCCTCGCTTTACTGAAGGACGAGTAATAGCGAAAGGAACCACCCCTCCACTGCTGTCCCCTAGGACGAAAAGGCGGAGGTTGGCGAACTGCAGCGCCCAACGACTTCGCTGCAGCTTTTGAGGTCTGCAACCTCTCAAGGCTCTCGTCAGCCTTGCTGCCAAAAAGGTGTTCACCGTCAAAGGGCATGTTGAGGAGCCGGGACTGCACATCAGGAGCAAACCCCGACTTCCGCAACCACGCAAACCTGCGTATCACGGTGCTCGCCGCCATGGACCTACTGACGCATTCAGCCAAGTCCAGACCCGACTGAACGGACTCACACATGGCATCCTTACCATCCTGGACCATAGCAAGGAAACCATCCCGTTCATCCCCTTCGGGAATATGTTCAGCCGCTAACGCAACACAGTTCCACAGAGTGTGCGTGAAACGTGACAAGGCACAAATGGAGTTGGCCGCCTGAAGCGCCATACCACCAGAAGAAAACACTTTCTTCGCCCAGCCATCAAAACGTTTGTCGTCCCTATCAGGAGGGATGGTAGGGTACGATGCCTGCTTTGCCGGGGCCGTGGCCGCCTGCACCACCAAACTTTCCGGAGTGGGGTGCCTGGTCAAGTAGCAGGGGTCGCTACTGGCTGGACGGTATTTACGCGACAAGGATCTGCCCACCGCCGGGAGACTCTCCGGAGCAGTCCAAGCCGCCGCCACCCTTCTCTGTAAAGCCATATGGAACGGCAGTACCGGGTCAGTTGGGGGACCAACATCAAGGATGTCCGTCAGATCATCCTGCACAAACTCCCCTGGGGGAGCAGACCATCCCAGATACTCAGACACCCTAGCCATAGGGCGCCGGTACGAGGAATCGGCATGGGAGCCAGGCTCAGGCCTACAAAATTCCACCTCCGGAGAGGTGTCCAGTCCACTGGCAACATGCAGTGACTGCCTCAAATCGTCAAACTGACTATGGCCCGAGACAATTTCATCTGGCACCTGACTAGGAACCAGGCCATCAGAATCCTCATCCGCCTCTGAAATATATCCCAGGTGGCGAAAAGGCACCCGAGAGTGCTTGCTCTTAACCAGAGCCTTCCTAGGGGGCACACCCGTGACACGGGGCACCTCCGACACGAAAGGCGTCGATGGCGTCGAGCGAATCGGCGCCGACGTCGAGAAAACCGGCAACGGCGCCGAGAGGATCGGCGTCGACGAAATCGGCGTCGATGTCAGATGCAGCGCCTCCAGTATCAGCGGCGTCGACACAGCCCTCGAAGCCGGAGCCCCGAGCGTGTCCCTCGACGACCTGATCGTCGACGGCGTCGACGACTTCCTCGAAGCCGGAGCCTCGAGAAAGCCTGTCGACGCCCTCGACGCCTCAGACGTCGATGTCTTCCTCGAAGACTTCACAGGAGCACACGGTCTCGAACGCGTCGAGGACCGGGACCTGGAACGGGTACGGCGAGAACGAGCCTCCTTGCCCGAACGGGACCGCTCCCTTGACTCGTGCCGACCACTCTTGCGAGCGGTGTCTCTCGACCTCTCACGGCCGACCCCACTCGGAGGCGCGGACGGCTGAGTACCCTGCGACTCAAGAATCGCCAACATTTTCTTCCCGAAGGAAGCCCATTCCTCCGGCGTAGCACGGCTGGTGGGGTAACCGACGTGCCGTGCAGAATCCTCGGAAGAGGACCTGGAAGGCGACCGGTGACGGCGCTTCCGAGAATGCCTCGAAGAGGCTGAGGAGTGGCGAGACCCACTCCTAGAAGAAGACCGACGAGACTTCCGACGATGACGCGGAGATACACCCCTCGAATCATCCGTCGAAAGCCCCGCCGACTTCGACTTCCGGGGCTTGGACACCCGACCTACCGACAACTTCTTCTTACGTTCGCGTAAGGCTTTGGACGTGAGCGACTGGCAGTCGATACTGTCATCCGTGTCGTGGGCCTCCCCGAGGCACCAGAGGCAGGCGTCGTGCGAGTCAGTCACCGACATCTTGGACCCACACTCCCCGCACTTCTTAAAGCCCGGACGCGGGGTTGAAGACGAAGTGGAAGACATCGCCGAAGGAAATTCACAAACGAACAGGTTCGAAGAACCAGAAAGAACAGAACTCCAAAGAGTCGGGGCTTAGAACCGAGAAACACGAAGCAACACGTTTGCGGAAAAAACGGAACTGAGGCTACGGGCGTCGTGCGTCCTACTTATCACATCGGATGACGTCGGACGTCGGAGGAGGTCCTCGACGTCGGCGCATCGGCGTCATCGACGCAGGACGCAGACGCCGGAAAAGTTTCCGAAGCAGCACAGCTGTGGTGATTACATGTCATAGATATGGAATACGTCGGAGGACCCAATCCCCTCGAATGGGCCGACCTCACCTCTTCTCTCCTGACCTCCACCTCCAAGCTTCTCCTCCTGTGAGACTTCAACATTCATCTTCATTCTACTAATGCAGTCTCTATACTCTTCCGTGACCTCTGCCATTCCCTCACCCTTCTTCCCTCCAGTCTGACTCACTCAGCCGGACATACCTTGGATGCTCTCATCTCAGCAGACATCCCTATCTCTAACCCTCTCACCATACCTCTTGTCCTAGTCGGACCATGCCCTCCTGCCTCCCTTAAACTTGAGGAGAACCATATCTGGTTCCGGAAGCACCCCAAAGCCTTTCTATTTGCTTCTGCTTTTTCTCCTCCTCTCCCCTGCTGACCTCCTGGCTGTAACCAGAATTTCACTGGCTACCTGGACACCCTTTGATCTCGGGGCCAGGTCCCTCCACCGCCAGCGTCACACCTGCACACTGCATTGCCCACCTGGCAACCCCTGCACTTGGGGACTGTTTCTGTATCCGTACAGTCCCCCTACCAGCTCTTGACACCGGATGTCTGCACTTACCCATGTACTTGCCACATGCTGGCCGTCACTTACTTACTGTTATTATCTATTCCCATGTACTGCACTGTTCCTGCCGCCTTCCCACGCACTTGCGTGATCTGAATGACACCTGGCCTAGTAGGATCGCTGTCTGTCCTCCCTTTGTTCACCTCCCTTGCCTCTTCGCACCTTGAAACACTTGTGTATAGACACGTTATAAATGCCATATCATATCATATCATATATCATATATCCCCTCTCACCAGGAGCTCTCAGGCTTCCTGGGTAAGCCTCTGCCCGCACTGCCAGTCTCCTTCTCTGTCTTTCGACCAATGAAACAAGTGTCAACTGTGGCTTTTGCCACCACTTTCATCTCCCCCTCCTATTCCTGCTACTGACTCTCCCACTGACCCAGCACTCGCTAACCTTCACCTTTACATCTCCAACACCGTTGCCCCGGTCATGAGAATCCGCCTGAAACGTGCATCCAAGAGCAACAGCTGGTAGAATTCCGACCTAGCCTCTCTGAAATGCAAGGTCAAAGTTGCTGAATGGAAGTGGCAGACTTCAAGCACATCCACTGACAAACTGGCCTGTTGTCTGCTCCAAAGGCAATACTGTCTCCCTAACCCCTCCAAGAAGAGAACCCACATTCAAGCTCACATCTCTGGAGCCGCTAATAACTCGGCTGAACTGTTCAAAATCTGTAAGGAACTCGCCAATCCTACCGCAGTTTCCACCTCTCCTCTTCCATCCCAGGCCCTCTGCACTGCTCTGGCCTCCCATTTCATTACTAAAACCCAGGTCATCCTTTCCTCTGTCTCCTCTACCCCACCCCCTACCCCTTCCCTTGCTCTGAGACCTACCTTGGCACCCCTCTACCCCCATACTCTACTCCTTCTCACCCATAGCACCAGAGGAGCTAAAGATGTCTGCTTTATGAAAGTCTCCTCCAAACAGGTGCTCCCCTGCTCCTCCCGAACTATCAAGGGCAACATCTCACTCGCTCCTACCTTGACTGACTTCTGTTACCATTCCTTTGCCACTGGCTCCTTCCCACTATCCCTCAATCACTCCTTTGTGCACCCTCTCCCAAAAAAGCTGTCTGCTGACCCCTCCTGCCAGCCTGCAGGCTAACTACCGCCCTATTTCTACTACCCCTTTTCTGGGCAAACTCTTGGAGAAGTTAGCCATATCCCAACTGACCCTCTACACTGAATCTGTTGGCTGTCTCTATGACCACCAGTCTGGTTTCAGAGCATCTAGATGCACGGAAACGACTCTCTTGAACACCTGTGATGACCTGCTTGCAAACCTCGATTCTAAATGTCCTCCTGCCCTCATCCTCCTGGATTTATCCTCTGACTTTCACAAAGTCAATCATGCCACCCCCATAAAGCGGCACCAATACTCTGTTGGTATAACGGGCCTGCCACTGGATTGGTTAACCTCCTTCCTTTCTAATCGACCTTCCGAGGTCCAACTGGGCCTTTTCCTCTCCTCCATCTCACTCTCTACGGTGTCCTGTCATAGTTTCAAAAAAATTGTTTCGTATAGTAAAATAAGTGTATTTATTTTAAAAACAGGGGTTTGGGGGGACCCCCCCATTAAAAATAAAAAGCATTCAAAAGTTTTTTTTTTCTCAATGCCTTGTTGTCAAAGGTTTTGTCATTCGAAACTTTGACTGTCGAAACAGTCACTATAAACCAAGCTCTACCAGTGGCGTACATCGCTGTGGCTGATCTGCTCCTTCTCCCCTTATTTCCAGTGTTATGCTGACACTCAGCTCTCCTTCAAGCTACCCTCCTCTTCCTCCTCTCGTATTCCTGACTGCTATTCAGGCATGGTGCACGTCTAATGATCTCTGTCTTAATGCCAGTACGACCAAGATCCTTCTCATTGGGAACCCTGCTCCCGTTTCCCTCCAACCCTCTGGCCACCCTGCTTGGGGTCCCCTCCCCTCCCTGTGAGGTGAAAAATCTCAGGGTCATATATATATATATATATATATATATATAGATCTCTCTCTCTCTCTCTCTCTCTCTCTCTCTCTCTCTCCCTCTCTCCCTCTCCCTCTCCCTCCCTTGTCAAGAGGGCCCACTTTCAACATTAACTTCTCAGAAGCATTCTCCACTTCCTTACTTTCCCCCAGAAACTCCACATCTCCAGAGCTCTGGTCCTCTCTAGGCTTCACTACTGCAATAGCCTCTTCCTCTTTCCAGAATAGGACTGCAAGACCTATCCTTGGCCTCAAGCCCAGGGACTGCAGGTCTCCAGCCCTTAAATCTCTCCACTGGCTCCCGGTGGCTGCAAGAATCAAATTCAAGACCCTCTGCATCCTCCCCAAGGCCTTCTGGAGCCTGGGACCCCGCTACATCCAACTCTCTCTCTCCAAATACCTCCCTGCTAGAGTCCTTTGCTCATCTAGCTCCAACCCTCTGCAGATCAGATGCTTTTCCAAGCAGAGATTGGGGGGTAGATCTCTATTTTTGGCAGGTGCCTCCCTGTGGAATGGCCTCCCTGCCCCTCTCACACTTGAGCCGGACGCTTCTCAAAACCCTGCACTTATCTACCTCCTTCCCTTCCCCCTCCCTTGCTAACACCCCAACTTGCCGCTCCGAATGGCGGCCTGGTCATTAATGAGTCTCACAGAGTACCAAGCCCTCCCTGACCAGTTTACCAGCACACCCCTAACTAGCACGCCCCTTCCAGGCAGCCTCCCTGAATAGTCTGGTGGGTCGGGCATCCCTCCTGAGTCCCTTTTGCTTGCACTTAGCTGGTGGTCCACCCCCGTCATCCCCTTGACTCCCCCCCAGCACTTACCTAGCCCCTGGGCCCTTCCTCCTTCTCCCCCCCCCTTCATTTACAACCCAACACCTATGTCCCTTCCCTGACCATCACTTCCCTCTCTGCCCCTTACTGCACTTGCACAATCCGAATGTCACAAGGCCTAGTAGGACCGTTATTTGCTGTTTATATCCCCTGTTCTCGCTCCCCTTTTGGCCTTGTGGCACCTGGAAACACTTTTTGCTGTATAGTGCACCTTATAAATATTCAATAAATAAAATAAATAAATACAATTCAAAAGAAGACAGTTACCTAAACGTTTAGCCTTTTCAATGACCATTAATAAGTCACAGGGACCTACGCTCCCTTCCTGGAAGCGATCAGTGGCAACTCCGATATTTAAGAAGGGGGACATGAGTGACCCTATGAATTACCGAACGATATTGGCCTTTAAGATCTGCTAGAACGGTGTATGTTACGCCGGGAACGGCTAGTAGCTTTATGTTTTCTTTACTTCAGCTGGACCATTTTCGGCAAGGGTTTACGTTGAAAGAAGCAGCCATTGACTACTGCATTGACCTGTGGTTTCAATGACATACTGGCCTCAAAGAAGAAGACAGATTCTTCAGCTTTGTTTCTTTAAGCAATACTTAGATGAACCAAAGGGGATACTGGATTATCTGTTGAAAAGAACTCTTTTCTTGATGCAAGAGAGGATTTCTGTTTTGCCTCCATTCAGTTAAATGTAGTTTTGTAGCATCCATCTCAGAGGTACAGAAAGAAGGAAGTCTAGACTTGATCAAACTCTTGTGGCTGCCCTGAAATTTCAGCATACATGTGCATATTGTTGGCGCAAGATTGGGACAATGTTGCAACATATCAAAAATGGCGGCTAAGTAAATTGTAGGTTATGCCTTGAGCAATAGCGAGCCCTTGGGGTTTTCATAAGCAAACGTGTCACAGGTATAGCAGATGGCCTCTAACTGCACATGTGTCCACTCTAGGAAGGTACAGAATCATTTAAATGTCTGAGGGAGAGCCCTGTCCTCCAGATAGTCGATGGTGTTGTAGGCTAACAAGCCTACCATGACCGACAGGAAACCCGTGCCCGGGTCTACCATTCAAACGGCATTGTTGCAAAATTCCAAAAGAAAAAGATTTCTTCCATGCGTGGGATATATTCCAGACTGTATGGGTAACAGGCCGCTGTTACAGTCCAGAATGTTGTGCAAAAGGGTGACTTACTACCTGTTCATAAGAGTTTGCCAGTAATTGTAGTTTTTGATATTCCTAAAATGTGTCATTATATTGGGTTACACAACAGCTTTTCCAGGAGGAGGAGGGGACATCACAGCACCCTCTTTGAAAATGGGTGCTATAACCCCCTCAAGAGGCTTCACTTAATGTCAGATGACCACTAGTCTGTGGTGCAAAAACAGGATCTGGGATGGGACTAGGTCTGCGGGTCTACTACTGAATCTATAAGTTTAAGAGTTTCAATGTGGTCCATCATTATTAAGGACTCAAAATGGCAGAAATAAGGCAAACGTAGTATAAATGTAAGATATAAATATATATATAATTAAAATAGCACGGGATTTGCCTGACTGATTAAACCTTACTCTAACCTTAGATATGATTTGAAGGAAGAGAGGATTCAGGTTTTTACAGAGTTGTGTCAAAGAAGAAACCTCCGGAAAGCAGAGTTTGGGGTTGTAAGATGTGGAAGCCAGCTGGAAGAGTTGAGAATAGTTGGACAGAAAATCAATAAAGGTAGCCCAGAGGATCTTTTGATAACCATTATGGCTCATTTGAAAGGTCCTAATAAAGAAATGTAGATAATCAAGGATATTCATGTTTTTTCCAATTTGATGCAGTTCTCCGATTGGCTTTATTCATCACTTTCAGAGTACAATTAAACAGTGATGAAGAAAGGGGGTGCTTACTGATTCTGCGAATAGAGGATTCCTCTTTAACAAAGTACAAAAGTATATATAGCATCTTAGGGGAGCACCGCACAGGACAACAATGGTGTTGGCAGCATTTTCCCTGTGAGAATTTAGCATTTATAAGGAATACCTTGAATCTTTTCCTGCCAGGCTAGATGGTGACTTAAATGCTTCCTTCCTTTCCCTCTTTCATAGATGGATGATGTGACAATAATGCCAATACAACAGTGATCTGACACCAGATGCATTATTGAAGGATAGAGATGTAAACATAGTCATACATTGTGAAGGGAGCAACAAGGAGATGATCTTGAATGTGTAGGTCGTTGTATCATTAGGTGAAACCTCATTGTAGGCCTTGAGACCAATGCAGCAGATTGGCGTCAATCCAGATAGAAGACTCCTAAAAGTGTCAGTCTAAGATATTGTATTATCAGGACTGCAATATAATCTGGAAAAATCAAAAATGTGTATGGTGTCCTTTCCAAGGGGCCTACAAAAACAGCAGTATTTTCCAACTCTCGGATAGTATTTTCCAACTCTCGGATAGGGGCATGGAGAATTTGGGAAATGGTCTGAGATACTTAAAATAATAATGCTATCACTTGAAGGTAATTTATTATTCTTTGTCAGCTATTATTTGGACAATGGGTTAGAATTGGTAAAACAGCTTTTGGTTAACCATACTAAGTCAGGTTTGGAAAATTCCACCATGTCATGAATTTCCACATCATTTCCAGTGGTCTAGTATGGAGCATAAGACAACTCCAGGAGTAAGGTCTCTCAAGTAGTAGACCTAAAGGAACACTATGGGAGATGGCTGATAGGCTCATTATGCACGATATTGCTTTCGGAGATCCTCCCTGAGATCTGTAAAGACAGAGTAAGTACCCTTGAGGTAGAAGGTTCAGGGCACAACTATGCACTGCTCACATGATTGGTACTAGGAGCAGCAGGAGAAGAAGATATTGTAATAAATCATCCATTATCAACACGTAGCCCATCACAAATATTATGACCATAGTATGCAGAAAGGCAACACATGTTAGACGTACTTAGCTGCTGTTCTTCCCTGGCAGCAATGTGTCCTGGGCATTCCCTGTGCCCCCGACCTGCTGGGAAATTTTGTTTATAAGCAGTACCCAGCACAAAGTCTAAAATGATCAGGTGCAGGATTAGCAGAGGACAACAGCAATACACTGCCTGCCAAGGACATCAGAGGAAAAGCACCCCTTGCCAGTCTCGCACCCCCAGGATATCTCACTGTTAGTCAAAGAAAAGATGTATTCAGGGTGGGCTCTATACTTGGTGTCAACCATAAGAGGGAGTGCAGAAAGCAAGCATATGCCTCTTGAATGCACTTCCTAATACTATTGTTTTGTACTACTATTATTATTGTCAGGGTATTTACCGAGTGTGAACCTAGCAGCACAGAGCAACAGAGCACTTTAAATGTCATTGGGGGAAGAACACAATGAGGGAAGCAGCGATACAAGGGACTGGGGAGCTAATAATGGGGAGAAGGAAAGCGGGCAGGTCGCGGAGTGTCCGGTCAGGTGCGGGGTATAAACTACACAAAGGTTAGCAAATGTCAATGTTTTATATGAAAAAAATAACAGTGGGAGGATACACATA
Source organism: Ambystoma mexicanum (assembly GCF_040938575.1). Lineage (NCBI taxonomy): Eukaryota > Metazoa > Chordata > Amphibia > Caudata > Ambystomatidae > Ambystoma > Ambystoma mexicanum. The sequence goes on from NC_090929.1 coordinate 537,858,931, forward strand.
AGTGAAAATAGTTCACAGTCTCAGTCCTGTTCAAAGTGTGCAGATGTCTATTTAACTTTTGCATGCATCATTTTTGTTAGTAGCCTGAAAAGGTGGCTGTCCCCGAGTATTCATGAAGGACTGATTTAGTTTACCACCTTTCAGAGCAGCAAAGGTGTATTTTCATTCATTCATCTCCACCCTAGGCTTTCATGAAGTGCACACAATGTAGACATTTATAAAAATAGGCAAATCACATTGCATCAGGGGCACTATTAAAAATAATTTTAAAAAAACCCTTAGCACTAAGAATTGCATCAGTCATCAAATTCCATCTTGGGTAGTTGATATGCCTGATCATTTTAAAACATTTAACAGGATCATTTATATTTAACAAACCATACCGTTGGTCATTCAGCACAATGTCCATATCTTGCTCTCGTAACACACGGGTGTTTGCCAAGAATTCAGAGCTGAAGGCATCTTCCACAACAGGCAAATGGTCATCGACAATGTATAGCAAATGGCAGCCTACTTCTTCTGCCAAGCAACGAAGCAAGGCTTTGCTGCCATGTCCTACTCCAAAGATGGCAAGGCCTACTGTGTTCACACAAGCACCACTTCCACTAAACCGCCCCACAGCACTGGCCACACTGTTGGACGCCTCAGATATGATAAGTCTTTGGTTGGTTGGTTTAGGAGGAGGCGGCGGATTTCGTACCTGGTGGGCTCCAAAGGCTGGCGGATGAGTGCTGGAGGTAGAGGGGGTCTGGTCTTCTCTGGAGGATATGGTATTGGTGGTGGAGACGATGCAATTGGGGTGGCTAGGATGCATGGACTGTTGGTAGAATGAAGGAGGCGAGGGAGAAATATTTTGGCTAGTACTTGCAGTGATATTCCCACTGCATGGATTTGATGGCACCAAATATGTAGAATGAGGTAGCAAAGACGATGAATCATATTGGAAGGGAAGACTGCTGTTAAGGTCCGAACAAGAAGATCTGGAGGAAACAAAGAAATAAGCAATCACTTAGTTTTGAACAGCCTATAACAACCTATAATCACAATGTACATTTCCAAAAAGGAGTAACAGAAAACATTTCTAAATTTCTTGAAATGGTCATACTTTTTTCACTTGTTGAAGAAACAAAGGCATTATTGATGTAGAGCACAATCAATGAATTAATGTTGTACTGCCCTTTAGGTATGACATAATGGGGAACAGTGGTTCAGATTTTGTTTTTGTTTGTAGTTTTGAAACTCATACAGGTGAATAAATATGTTTCAATTAGTAAATTGGGAAGATAAATTGTCAGAGATTTAAGTTCTACTCTCCCATAAGCCACAACCCCTCACCAAAATCTGTCAGAAGTAAACTTCAGGGTAAGGATTCTGGGGCCTCACCAGAGCATCCACCTCAGCAGCCAATTGACAGATTTTAAAAACTGTGATCCAAAGTCACCCAACACTGTGATGTGAGGAGGCCAGAAACGGCCTTCAGTTCTTTGTGGTGGGCGTTCTCAACACTTGTCACGTCATGCTACAAAAGGTAACCTAACACATAGGAACATTTCTGTTTATAGGAGGGACACTCCCCATAGACTCCTAGCCCAAGCATTCCATTTCTCCGTATTTATCTTCACTTCAGGTTACAGGTTGGCAGGAGGACAAAGTGTGCAAACAAAGGAAGAGTTGGTCTGCTGATGTTGAATTGTAGAGAGACAGAATTGGCGTTTGTCTTTCTTAGAACCCACTTTTTTCCCAAATACAAATCTAATTATGTGTGCCTTTTTAGTACCCTATGCAACTAGATAAACCTATTAGTGTGTTTAATAGGAGCCACATAATTTAAACAGTGGGTTGAGATATTATAAGTTCAGTTAACAAAGACTGGGAACAAAACACCAACTGGTCAGGATCCAGCCTGTGAAGGCAACCCTGCAAGGTTTGTCTTTTGTTCCCGGTCACTTGTCCTGGGCCTGTGAGGGGCCTGGGGTGTACCCCCCCATCCCTCGCTGGTGCGCGTCTCCCCCTCCATCACCTTCCACTTACCTGCTGCAGCCCCGGTCTACTTCAGTGATCTGTAGGGCACTTATACGGGGCACAACGCACTTCACATCGCACTTCGATAAGGCAACATTTTGTGCTTCAGGCTTCCGGCTTTGCTGTGTGTTCACCATGAACGATATCATTGAGATGGTGGTCACACTGCGGTTGGGTGCATATGGGCGGCAGTCTCTCTCTAACCGGCCATGATGATCAATTTGTTCCATGCTCCGGCATACACTACCAAGACTGAAGTCGGGGCTTGATCTGCACAATGGGCATCATGAACAGAAGGCATAGAGATGGTTAATCAAGTTTCGAATGTATTGTGTTACGACTAGGAAACTATAGACTCCAAGGCCCTGAAGATGGATTTTAGATATATCCGAAACGCTTTGGCATTTGTCATCTAAATGGAGTGTATTAGGAGAAACACAATTGTGCTTGCATTGTTTGTTTGAACTGTTTTAGAACAAAATGATGTGGTCTGTATAATGCAATTGTTTTACTTACAATTGAATATGGTGATTGATGTTTTGTTCCTCTTTTGAGTTATGTAGACCATTTTCCTTGATGATATTTGTTTCTAATATTATACTTTTATGTAAAATCAGAACAAGTGTGTTGGTATCATTTGAGAAGTTATATCTTCACAACTTACATATAGATCTGAAAACCATGTGTTCTCTCAGTTATTGAGAGATTAACCATATGATGTAATTTTGAAACCTGTAATATGTAATGAGAAGACTGTATCAGTGAAGTTACATTGAGATTGTATGAACATAATTTAGACATGTGTGAAGCTTCCTCTTGAGGATTTTGTGCTCATGTCTTAAGTGATTTGGGATTCCATTTCGCTTGAGAGTGCTACTAGGGGTACCAGTTGGCGACAACTGGTCTTGTTCTAACCGATATTATCGTTACATCACTACCACGTGTGCCCAAAAATGGTTCTTAAAACTCTTTCTTATTATGGCCACTCCAATTGTTTCCACAAACAGGTGGAGGATGGAGCATTATTTTTGTAAATTGAGATTTCTACTGTGAAGCCCATGTTGATGTTTCCGAATGTTGGGCCTTTTCATAAGGACCTGCTCATATTAAGAGGCCCAAAGTCCCATTTGAAATAATTTGAGGGCCAGAGAAAAGGATGTAGACACCCAATCATGAGATGCTGTCTTTAATCTCTGCTGGCTGAAGCTAAATATTTCCCAGAAGAATTTGGTTTCATGACTGACTCACCAAATCAAAGGAAGAGCATGGGCAGACCACAGTGACCATTGAAAGATACCCCAAAAACTCCTACCACCCCTCTACACTCTTCGGTATTCAAAAGAAGAAAGGAAGATTGTGTTCACATTTCTGGCATTGGGTTCTCATCAATGGTGATTGTCACTTGACTATATAATTAAAGATATGCTGAGACCATGAAATACAGGGGCTTCACAGAAAAGGGATAGGATATCCCCTGTCTCCACAGAATCCAGGAGATTGCAGAAGGTTTGACCTTTGTGCCTACAAAGAAAGCTACAGTCTTTTGAGGTGGGGACGTGATGATACCCTTGGGCTGTTTCCCTTTGATTGTGAGACTAGCACTTAGCACTCTGCACTGTCCAGTGGGAATTATGCTAGCCAGAATCACTGCCAAGTAGTCAGGGAACTCATGAAGAGCACCCCAGAATGGAAACAACCACAACTGCAAGTTGCCCCTTCTCCATGCCATTGTATATAATTTCATGTTACTCCCACAGTCTAGCTTGACTCAGAATAATATCAACCTTCAACAGATGGGTGCCCCACTCCAACCTTTACACATACACACGCAGCTAACACTACTGGCATTTGGCACTGCATTTCCACTCACAGTCATGGTAGCTGACACTGTATTATTTGTCCTCACTGTGACCAATCCAGGGTATTCATCCCTTCTCCCCAAAGGGGAGACACCCCTTCTGAGGGCAGGAAGGTGAGCCAGTGGCTCTGGGTAAGTGGGATGTCACAGGGAGTGACTTCCCTTTAGTTTAGGGGACAAGGACTCCTTTTCCAAGAAGGCACTCCCTATCGAAGAAACTCTATCTGCTTACATGAGAATCCAAAAGGCCTACACTTAATGGGATATTGCCTTCAACAACCAATAATTCGATTTCCTTCTCCTTGTTGCTAGGCATTGCTGGATTATACACAATTTATGAAAACAAGCAAAATGCCTATAAGCGGGAGCAGCTGAGTTAAAGGGACGAAGCAGCAGACAGAACCTTTCGTGGAAGAGAGCCTCTGACGAAAGCACATCCTGAAGGGGTGGAGCGCTGTGGAGCCGCATAGCCAGCAGCAGTCCGAAAGAAGCAGAGGGAAAGAGACGAACATCCCAGCAGCAGTATAGCATCTGCTGCTGGGACGCGTCACGAAGACCAGCCCGATGGTGGCACGACCATGGCAGACCTGGGGCCCAAGAACTAATGCGGAGACCAGGCGTGTTGTGAGGAGCCGAGACAGAGAAGTGAGACTTGGGGAAGATACCCGGGTGCAACGCCAAGCCCTGTGAACCAGCCCCACAGCTGAGAAGGTATCAGGGTGGTTCAGAGAAGGGGAAGGCAACAGAAATTAAACAAAGTGATTGTTAATGTTAGTTACAGGAACCTGAGAAACGCTGAAGAGCTGTGGTAATGGCTACAAGAGCTGTACATAAAGAACCAAGAGGGCATAGAATGCCCCATAAGAGACAGTGTTGAAAGGCAATCTAGAGGAATGAACTTAATAAAAGAGGTTGGAAGAACAACAGGCAGAGGGGGCTGAAAAAGGTTACAAGAAGGAGCACCATTTATAAAGAGACTAAGACTTTGAATGTGTATCAGGAGTTGTAGAATATCGTGAGGAACTTTCTTTACAGACTTTAAGCACTGCCAAAATCAAATCTTGTGAGAACCCATCCTAGGATTGTAGAACTTGCTTTATTTCTACTTGAAGGGTATATTTCTTAAACTTTTTTTGTAGTATAGAACGTTACCCTGACAGTAAGCCCAGTGAGCTTGTCAAAAGGGGAAGCCCACCAGAAGCTGAACATTCTGGTGTTTTTTTTGTTGGTTATCTTTAGTGGTAGGGCAGTTAGAAGAAGTGTTGGGAGGAAAACATTATTTGATTTTGGACGACTGACGAGCACCCTTTGTTTGTTGAGCAGGGAAAATCCCCTTTAGCAATCAGGATATAGATAGGCTTTTTCCTTAGTATTTGAAATAAACATCCTTGAAATGTCCTCATTGCATCGGACAACTTCTCCTGGTACACAACAGCTCCCTCTAATTCAACTACGATTTCTAAAGGGAATCATTTCAAAATAAAAATTGAATTTTACATCTACTCAGTCAAACCTTTGCCTAAAGGTTATAAAATTACTTTAAAGTGTAGATATTATCCACACTGTAATAACTATGCTCAGGATGGCACTACTGACTTGGGGTTAGGCTATGTTTTCAGTAGATATTCTGGAGTAGGTTTAATTAAATTATTTCACTACTATACTTTGCCTGAAATAATGTTGTCTATGCACGCCAACAATAGGTTTGCAAACATGCAACTAGCCTCTAGATGGCGAAACCACAAACTATCCAGCTATGTTATGCAGTGTCCTTAAAACAGATCTGACTCCATGCAGTGACGGCGGCTGTGAACATTATTTTCAGGTGATTCCCAGACTCCAGATCAACTTCTATTGTACCCTAGAGTTATCTCTTTCAAATTGACAAATACTATCAATGTTACATACAGGCTAGTAAGAGCAGTATAGCCTTCAAATTCGTTTTGATTTTGTGAACCTCAGACTTAATTAGTATTTGCAGCCTGTTATATAGCCATTTGCAGTGGAAATTTCATATTTTCGCTCTGGTAGTCGGTTACCCTCAGATTATGCTGTTGTAAGGCTTTTTGTTGAGTGCTGCTACCTCCACAGTGTGGCATATTGGCACTGAAAAAATGGTGCTATTGAATTAAATGAAACAATGAACAAAAGACAAGATTTTTAGGGGGCTCCTGAAATTCCAATGATTTGGATATTAAGCGCACATTTCTTGTCAGCGGAAGGAGAAATAACCAGCTTCAGGGTCAACATGTACAGAGCACTTAAATGTGCCTGAGGAAGGAAAATGCTTTAATATCATTCAATGCAGCTATTTAACATGCAATGCCAGAATTGTGTGTGGCATCAATCCTGCATTCAGCGGCACCTTCTGCGCAAGACATAGTCGTAGATACTTAAGTATTGCAGTTAGAAGATGAAAAGGCTCAGTACACAGTTTATTTGGCAGAAGGTGGAGAGGTTCAGATTTAGCCTACAACTCAGAAGAAGAGAAGCAACAAACAGTTAAGAGAAACGGGTTTCTGGCCTCTGCCACAACCTGCACCCCCACCCACATCCAATGAGTCTGAAAATAATAATGACAGTGAGCTAGATAAAGGTTATGATCCTTCCAAGTGAAGGGTGAAACGCAAGATTCTGGAAACCACAAATGCTGAGGAGGAGGACAGTGCCACTGGCAGAGAGATGGGATGAGAAAAACCTATGTGCTGTGTCTTTCAAACACAGCCTTTAAGATATGAAAATGCATACTGTAAGTGTATTGGAGCCAGGACACCAACATCACCACATGTGCTACCAGATGTATGTTGTAGTAGTAGTATTAGTAGCAGGGGTGTTGCTAGGTCTCCAAAGGATCTGGGGCTACACTAATGTTGGGACTGTCGAGACTCGGGCATAGCTAGTCTTTTGGTTGTAGCTCCTGAGTTTCTATCTGGGGCTACAACCAAAAGGCTGGGGGCTATAGCCCTCCCAGTCCCCCCACCCCCCAGCAATGCCTATGATTAGTAGCCTAAGCTCGCCATGAAAATCCAAAGTGTGTAATTTTTCCAACCACAACACAAAGATCAACATCTCGTCACCTTCATGCACGATGAGAAATCTGTCTATTAGGGAATCTTCAGACCAAATTGGGTACAACATCTTTGTGGCCCAATATTATGTGGCTCCATGTACAGGACTGAGAACTCTCAAGGTCTTCACTACAAAACCCCACCCACAGTCAATCCCCATACCACACCACAGAAGTACTTCCAACCCAGAAAACACTGCTGCTCTGACAACATTGTTCTGTATGCTGAGCTACAGCTTTGTTCCCCAATGTGATACAGTTATGATTACACCTCAGATGAAATCAGCATGCTGGAGCCAGGTTAGAAAAAGGCAGTGTGATGTTTATTTTTCTTGGCTACATTCAGTGTATACAACAATCCAGAGGCCACCCTTACATATCACTCTCTCATCCCTAATTGACATCCATTAAATATTCACATGGGTCATTCAATCGGTATTATAAGAATCCATCATTCATGAGATCACTCCTATAGGATGATACATTGAAGCACAACATAACAGGTATCCTTTTGTACCCAGTCACTATGATGCAGATGTTAGAGCATAGACAAAAATATCACAAGCCACATGACGCTAACTTGGTAATAATATTGTATATGGACCTCTTGTCGTATTCATATTAATTTCTCCAAAAATCCAGTTTCTGTCGGTTTATGAGTAAAATCGATCACCGCTGGGAAATTTCCAGTTAACAGAAGTCTGTCATAGGGGGATGCAAGTATGTATTTTTTGCAGTGGAGCAGGCCATGGAAGAGGGAAAATATCAGAAAGTCCACTTCTCTATGGACATGTGGAAGATGTACATTTATTACATTTCTGTGACTGAACACTGTTTCCTTCCGTCCACTGTAAACTGAAAGGGGCACCAATCCCAAAGTAAGGCCAGCGGGAGTATGCAGTTTAGCAATAGGCCACTTTTGTGTATGCAAGCATTTGAAAGCATAGAACAGAGTCGTGTGGACATTTGGGAAAAAGATGGAGGCACAGTAGTTAGTCACTGACATCCACATCTGATCATTGTTTCTGCTGAAAATGGGTAGAACACTGCTAATGTCTTATGAATTTCCAAAAATATGCATGTTACTTGATTCGTGCCTGTCCATCACCTTGTGGTGACACGTTTCATCAGAAATTGCAAGCATGTGATGGAAATGATTGCCTTAGCCCAGAAAATAAGCTGACACACCAGCAGGGCTACAGTGCAATAAACGTACTGTGCCAATGGCAGTTACCCCACAAATTTTCAGTGAACCATTTGGAAGACTGCAAACCAATCAAAGATGATCCTGATTAGCTTCACAGTTGGCAGGGTCGGCAAATAATTAGTAGCATTCAGGGTGCTAGGATGAAGCACTGATTGTATTTGGCTTTACAGCCTGGATGGGCTCTACGCTGCCACCCATGAAGCTAAGCAGGATCAGCCTTGGTTGGTTTGAGGATGGGAGACATGAGACTGGTGTTGTGACAAGGATCGTATGCTTCTAATGGTGTCAGCTTTTGGGCGGTCTTCTGATTTACTGCTGCAAAGGCATTTGAAATTAGGGCGATTGATCAACGGATAAGATTAGCACAATATGAAGGCTTCCGTTTGAGTTTTGCATGTGTAAATGTGAGAAAAGCTACATAGCAACTGTTTCCAAATTGATCGAAATATGCTAAAAAAATACATCCTCTATCCATTGAGCCAATACTATTTCTGAGATAAATTCCCCTTTTAACTGAATATGTTATGCAAAACATGCATAGCAACCAGATGCATGCGTCAAATAAGCAGGTGACTGAGATTCAAGAGTGTGGATGTAGTAGTGTTTTTAGGTGAAACATGATGGTGGTGTGGTTTGTCCACATTACTAGGTTTAGTAGGGTTTAGAATTTACATATTCAGCAGTTGCTCTTAATGGATTCATCCCATTGGCCAGGCACAGATAAATGTAAATCACCAGAGATCTTGGTGCTACTTACATGCATTTGTTTGAATTCTAGCAAGCTTGTCTTTGCCTTTCATTCTTAAGCAATTGATAATATTTGTGTCTTTTAGTTGGGGAATAGCAACATCAGTAATTTCAAATGCTGTGAAGCTACTGGCACCTACTGTGATCTGATGAACTTCAATCATTGTACAAGATTGGGTCTACGGTAGTGGTGTTTTAGGAATCGGGCCTAAAAGCCAATAAGATGGTTAATTAAATCACACACCCTTTGACAACACATTTTGAGGCCCAAATTCTCTTAAAAACAAAATATATTCTTTAGGTGTCCCAGATCCAACTACAGCTACCTCTCCTCCCCTCAACTGACTCCTGCCATGCTTCATTCTCCCCTTATTGTTCTAAAGTGTGGGTGACAATCAAAGGCACATCATATATCATTGTTGCATTTGTCTTATCCAAAGGGGCATATCTTTTAAAACCCAAACCAGACTCTTCACCTAATGATTGAGATTGCAAGAGCAGTAGAGCGCAAGAACTAGCCGGTAGTAGAGAAGTGGCAGAAACAGAGAGAAAATGTCATGACAGTGATGAGTGAGCGACAGATCAATGCAGAAACCGAGGTGTAGTGACAAAGTGATAGATGCAGTGTGATAGAGAATGGCCAACACAGGAGTAGCAACAGAGCAAGGCATTGGCCCAAGACAGAGAAAATAAAAGGGAAATAAATGTGAAGCAACAAGGCAACAGACAAGAAGACTCAACAGATCTCTCGAACAATGCAATGAAGGATGAATGCATTTCCGGGCGCGTCCATAGACAGTAAATAAAAGCAAATTAGCACCCTGGTGGGGGGAGCCAGCCAATCAGGTGGCTAGGAATGCTTGTTGAAACCGGCAATTTCAGCAAACGTTCAATGCCGCCTGACAGTCGGTTCCCCCCGTCGCCATGTTCCCACCACTCTCTATCACTCTTTTTTTTGTTTTTTCCCACCTTACCACCCCCCACTTATCTTATTTCTGTGGCGGTGAGTGCTGCCGCTGCCGCCGCAGCCGCTCCTTCTCGGCTCCCGCAGGCCCCCATGGATAGGGTAGAGGGTCCCATAAAGAGCCCTTCTTTCCTTTTCCATGGAGGCCATCTTGGTAAAGTATTTTCCATCTTTCAACGGAACGCACGGGACGTCCCATTGAACAAAGGAAAATACTTTTTTTAGCACCCCGGATTACCGCTTTGACAACCAGGGGTGCTAATAGCCTTACTCCTCTGTTCCAAGTGCTGGAACAGGAGGCAATGGCCCGGTAGCCCAAGTTATCGGCCCGTGCGCGACACCATATTCCACCGCCTTTCAAGCATTCTTGAGTGATTATTCTGAGGTGTTCAGCTCTCAATGTTAAATCACGAAAAATAAATTCTACAGCTGTGTTTATATATTTCTCTTTTGACGATTTATTTCACCTTGTGCACCATGTTAAGAACACATTTATAGGATTTAGCTTTACCAGCTCCTGGGTCATGGGTGTAACTCCTCGTCATTAGAAAATCCATGACAACCAGGAGCTAAAATCAGCATCTGCCACATAAATCCTAATTTCAACCCCTGTCAATGAAAGATAACACTAAATACCCGCTTCCATCATTTATCGACCGACGTTTCAAGATCAAAGTGGATGCTTTCTAGCCCCATATAGTGGATGAGAAATCTGAGAACAAAGCACAATAAGATATAGTTAAAATGTGTAAAGATACTAATGTAGCAGTTGAAATTCAAAAATGAATTTCGATGGCGAATAGGGGAAAGAAGAAACTGCAACACCCCTTTGCCCCAGACAACACCAGATATGTCAAGAATCCTACCTTCAATATCCGTAATGATGTCATTCTGGTCACATCCACCACATCGTGGCAGTACCAGGTTGATGATAGCTCACAAGTTAAGTGCTCGCCTCACACATCTGGCCAGTCTGCACTTCAGAGGTCCGAATATCACAGCAGGGCAGTCTCAGCCTTTCATCATTCAGACAGAGAAAAAACAAGATGACTGCAGCCATAGTAAATAAAAAGAGACTTCGGCCCTTTTCTATTTCTATTATGGTGGACACTGTGGGCAGCAAAGAGCGCTGGGACCAGAGCCCACAGCTATGGTCCAGCAGGTAAGCGGAGGGGAGGGAAGGAAGGATGGAGTAAAGGAAGAGTGTGGGATGTCTTGGAGGGTTGGGGGAAAGGTGAGGGTGGGGGTGTGTGGAGGCAACAGGAAGAGGCTCAATTTCATAGACCCCCAAGACAGGTGTAGCCTGTCCAGCAGCCTCACAATGACTTCCAGTCTTCCACATTTTCCCTCAATGTGACAGAGCGTGGCGATCCAGAACCAGGAACAAAATGGTTTTCAGAAGCAGAGGTAACAGAGTCAAGACCCCTTGTCTTGTAATGGGTATCACAAAAAACAGACTGGTTGGTGTGCTCACAAACCTGTTATTTAGTAGTTAAAACTACTGTGCACCTCAATCTCCGCCCATTACACCAGTAACATCATAAAGCCTGGCACGAGCGAGCAACCGAGAAGTGCCGGAAAGTGCTGCTTTGCTGCCGTGACTCTGCTCCTCGTGAATCACAAATTGTTTCAATTATAGTTATTGAACCTGTTATTTAGTAGTTAAAACTACTGTGCGCCTCAAGCTCCGCCCATTACACCAGCAACACCATAAAGCCCGGCATACGCACGCAACCACAAAGGTGCAACCGAGAAGTGGCGGAAAGTGCCGCTTTGCTGCGGTGACTCTTCTCCTTGTGAATCACGGATTGTTTCTATTATAGTTACTGTTTAATTCAATGGTATGTGTTTATAATGCTTAACAACACTCTTGTACTGTTATTGACTTTTAGAACCTGTTATTTAGTAGTTTAAACTACTGTGCACCTCAAGCTCTGCCCATTACACCAGTAACACCATAATGCCCGTCACGTGTGCGCACAACCGAGAAGTGCTGGAAAGTGCTGCTTTGCTGCTTCGCTGTGCAGCAACCAGCACCTCTGCAACCTTGGCATTCCAAAGTGACCAATCCCGGTATTGTTTTTACTTTTGTTATCTCGTGCTTTACACGTATCAAATCTTCTAATTGACCAAATACCAAAGTCAGCGTTAAAACGTGACTTTTATATGCATGAAAGCCCACATAAATCGCACACGAGCATGCCTGTTTGCAGCATTAATTCGAGAGCTGCCCTCATGCTAAAAGCCACTCCATCCAAACAATCACCCGCACAACTCGCCTAAGAAAACCATCCCTAGCGGGCGGACCTATGCCCAAAAGAACAATTCCAGCAGGTGACAACAGAGATTTCTGCCTCCCTCGTGAAGACTTTGACAACCTCCCGCATGCATCTAACTGCACTGAGGTTCCCTTCAGTAGCGCTGACTTGCCTGTCAGCCCCCCTCTATCAAACAAAACGGCCAATGACGAAAACGTCATATCTGACTCGCTTATGGTTGCGGGCGGAAGCGATATTTCGGCCCCTCCCGCTACCACACATGACTCAGAAACCGTAATTATAGATCTGCCCAATCTGCAAACATCCCCCATTTCATCGATAGTTGTACAAAATCCCATAATAATTGATTCTCAGACCCCGACGAATGTGAATGTTCCCATGCTTCCCTGAGAACCAAGAGACATTAATTCAGAGCCAGCGAACATTTCAATACCTCAACTGCACAATGTTAGCTCGGTCTTTCACCAATTACAGTTAATGCTTCTCCAAATGCCCACAGTCTCTCACGGTCTCCAATTTTATTTGATCAATCTGCTCATGATATCTCAACCCTTTCTCTATCTTTACCTCGCCCTACCCCTCGAAAGCCCACGGCTGTCCCGCTTCTCTCTACCCAACCTTTTTCTTCACTTCCTAATTCTTTATCTTCTAGTTATGAGCCTTCATTGATATAAACCACGCTTTCTGCCATGAACATGGCAATATCTTCTCTTTTTAAACTCTTTGATACATTGGACGTAAAAATCACAACTCAGTCTGCACAAATAGTGCAAATCTTAAATTAGACTACTAAAATCCAATGGTATTTTCCAACAAGAGTTTAACCCATGGCCGCTCAATTATATCCACCACCACTTGACACATGGCCACCATACTGTCAAGGGACTCATAGCTTGCCCAGTGCACCTCCTTATATTCCATCGACCGAGAAAACTGTGCTACTGTTTTATAAACAAATAATTCGTCCAGACGAAGAGGATCTAGCCAACTCACCCATTGTACCATCCCATCAGCCGTCTTCTCCACCGGCATTGGGTCCCCCAAAAATGTCTAAAAACAACCGACATACAATATTTTTGACAACGATAAACAATAAAAACTAAGACGGTCCCTCCTAGACCAGCCATAACTTAATAACTCAAAGGAAAACCAAGAACAGAGAAACTCTGCACTCTCTACCAAAATCCAGCATTAGGAAGTTCATAAATGCTATTAACTTACCGAACAAACAAACTGTGAATGCCAGCACAACTGTTGTCAAAAAATATAAGGACATGGCTCTTGCCAAAAAAGATCCAAAAGGCCAAAAAACGATAATCATACCGTCTTATCCTCCGCTGGACGATTTGGTCACAGCCTTAAAAGCTTCTCAAAAATCAATACCCAATGTTCAATGCCAAATGGACTCTGCTACGACAGCTCAACACACTGTAATGCCTGCGAGATTACAATTCACTAATTTCAGCAGAACAGAGTTGACAAATCAGGACATCCTGTCTATCTCACCGATCAGAGCCGAAATCCAACAATCAATACAGTCATATTTGTCTGAACAACAAGGCAATAATTGTCCTGCCGTTTCACATACTGGGTTTCACCAAATAACGCCAGATAGAAAACAGGATCACCATATGCCTCTCAGCCTAGAACAACTACAAAGCCAGATCATCATGTCCGCTCAAATCAACCAAAACTCCTTCAGTGGTGAACACCATCGACTAGAGGGAAACAACGTGAGAAAGAATGATGACTTTAAATCTAAAAGTGTACCTAAACACTAACATCGATTAATCATGAAATGTCGTCCGGCATCTTTGGAGACATAACATCTCTAGAAGATATAACCTCCAGCGACATTGAACAAGTAGAGTTCCTGAAAGGTGATGAACTTTCGATAGTGAGATTTTGGATTCCTTCAGGTGTAGTCTTAAACACCATATGGCTAGCCAAAATGGAACTTTTTTCACTAAGTTTTGTCATAGCCTTGGATCCAACAGCCCCTTACCAAGCTAAGATGATGGATCACATTTCTAAGCTGGAAAGACACCAGTGGCAGTCTGATATGACACGTGACAGCCATTGTCAGACTCTCTGATGCAAAGCGGCATCCACCAATAACTTACCGATACCCCCGACATGGCATCGAATACCATCATAACTACCTAAACACACTTATCATAGGAATGTTACTCTTGCCAATTGGAACACACAAGGCTGGTACTCGCTTTCACTGGACGAACTCCAAACTACATCAGCTCAACACCAACATTATACGAACTCAAACAAATAGGGCAAAGAACATCAACTGCTTTACAGCTTTTCCAGACGTGCCATGCCTTAACAATCTAGGTCACATTACAAGAATAAACATACCTAGAAGTCAAGACAAAGAAAGCTACCTTTCCACGACAAAATAAGCTTGCTGCGCTTCTCCCACCAAGTGAATGAGCAGACGTCCTAAGAAGCTTAAGATGCAAGTATCGGAAATGGACCAGAACAAAGAAGGCACATTTATATCAGAACAACGGAGAGAACATGCTTAAACCATGAGCACCAAAAATTCAGCCTGGATAGGGGCTTTACTGAATCAAGCAAATCACAAATCAAATCCCAGTTCAAATCAATGGAGTTTCAGAGCAAGAGTGGATACACCATTACTCCACTCTATATTCTCGACCTGACCAATCAATTTGTCACCTCATGTCAAGTTTAGTAACTCAGTTGAAATTACAAATTTCAAAAGAGGACATTGAATACTATATTAGCAGAGCAAGTAGCGCTAGAGCCCCGGGTCCTGACGGGTTAAACAATGCAATGTTTAAACAGCACCCGCAAGCCTGGGCAATCATCCTATTTAATATATTTTCGAACATCATAAATACCAATCAGATCCCGGACTCATGGCATTATTCGATCATCTTCAAGAAGGGGGATCGCTCTGCACCATCCAACTATAGACCGATCACTCTGTTGGATGCCCCGGGGAAAATATTTGCCCGGTTTATTCTCAGGGACTTTAACGACTGGACCAGCTCATCTAAAAAATGGGACCCCTGCCAGACCGGCTTTGTAGTTGGCTTAGGGACTGCCATCAACATGCTAGTGATTACTGCTGTTAAAACACATCTAGCCTCTCTCCGTCAACCTCTATATTTGGCTTTTATCGACTTTCATGCAGCATTTGATTCAGTTTCAAGAGAACGCCTAATGGAAATATTAATTCAAGCTCAATATCATATGCACATTAGTTCTCTAATCGATGCCCTACAGACTAACACCAAAGTCCAAAATGGACTAACACTCGAAGTCGACCTGACTACTCCTATCTGCACATTACAAGGGCGTAAGCAGCGGTGGATCCTTGCTTCAGCCCTCTTTAACGTTTTCATTTTTGACCTACAAGAATCCTTCGGGATATCAACACAGACGCTCCAAATCTGGGATCACATCAAATTCCCACGCTTTCATATGCAGATGACTTGATTCTGTTATCGTAAACTCCTCAAGGTCTTCAATCATTACTAAATGCTCTTGGAGTATATGTTCAGAAAAACATATTGACCGTCAACCTCGAAAAAACAAAAGTAATGTGTTGTAACGGCAAGCATCAAAGAAGGAAGCATAGAAGATGGATCCTACAGAACACTGAACTAGAGGTAGTACATCAATACAATTATTTAGGAATTCCTATAAGTGATCAGAATAACGACAATGTTTATCTACTATATTTGACCAAGAAACCAAACACTGCAATATCACAGGCAACTATTATTCTAGCGAAATGTGGCAAACTTTCAATACAGGCCGCATTTACCTATTATCAACAAAGGGTCACCCCAGTATTGCTGTACGGCTCAGAATTTAAGGAAGTCCAAATAGAGTGTCTGGGAAAAACTAGAAAGTAAATTCTGGAGACGAATTCTCAACTTACCCAAACGTGTCCCAATAGCTTGAATTAGACATGAATTAGGGCTTGTATCCTTGCACGCAAGATGTACATGGTACATGATTGCCTTATTCAAAAAAATGTTGTTAGCCCCAAGGTCAAACATGATTCTTAGTATTTTATCGAGACATATGCTTGCCCCCAAAGATACATTTATAATCAAATGGAAAAACACTGTAATTGACAAGCTGGCCGAGGCAGACATTCCTTTGCAACTCTTGTTCGAACATTCGACCCGAGCAAAAACTAAACTCTTTCAGTATGATTGGTGTAAAACACGTACAAAATGTCAAACTTATCAAGACTTTAGTCGCAATCCATTCCAACTTAAGAGATATCATACAGTAGAACTGTATCTAGCTAACAGCCTGTATCCTGCGCACAGAGCCACGCTTAGATTTAATCTGTGGCCCACGAGAGATATTCAAGCTAGACGTGGGTGAATCCCCAAAGAAGATAACTGTAGATTCTGTAATCAACTATCGCAAAAAGAAACCTTACGTCACCTTCTCGTTGATTGCCTTCAGTTAAAGCAACAGCGCATCTTACATTTAAAGAAACCCTTCCAACATTTTTAGAGAATTGACACCGGAGCTATTGTGGTAACTCATCTTTGCTACCAAACTCAGTTCTTCAGTAAGAATCGCTGTAATTAGATTTTTACATATGTTAGAGCTGACCTGACAAATGGGTGATCATTGTAATTGTATCTCCACTATCAAAACAGAACTGTGAAGATTCAAATAAGAGCATATAAATATCTTTGATGTCAATGTTACTTTTTATACTACAGTTGTACACCGTTGCTATTTTACTATGCTATTTTACTATGTAACAAGTAGTACAACAACTATTTGTTACTTTTAAGTTTTCCTCAACTGCAACTCATTAAAGAGCTGCAATCTAGTTTATGAAGAGTATGTATACCTATTAACACTGATGAACAACCGATTTTTACTTTCATACCTTTAGGTTTGGAATAATGGAATCCCATGGAAGTTTTCTAGTTTTTTTATGTTGTTAGATTTGTTCTTGTGAACAGAACCTAACTAATCATCATATAATGTCATAAAATCTAATTGCATTTTGGATTTTTTTTATTCTTTCTACTTGTTTTATTCTAAAAAGTTTTCTTGAGACCTCGTAAAGTTGATATAAATCAGCTGAATAAACAATAAAAAAAAGAAAAAGAAATGGGTGTTTGACACTCACTCTTCTGATCTACCGTCTATCTCATGCTGTCACACCAAGGTAAGGAAACCAGTAGCAAGAGCTCTCGGGATTCAACCCATCATATACCTATAAAACATTCACTAAAGCAAGTTCCATGGCAGTGAATCACCTACAAATTACAAACTCTCTACTGCAGGAATTGGGGTTCACATAAAATTGGAAGAAATCCCAAATGGAACCGATAATAAGATTTTCTAGGTTTTCAAAT
Organism: Ambystoma mexicanum; assembly: GCF_040938575.1. NCBI lineage: Eukaryota > Metazoa > Chordata > Amphibia > Caudata > Ambystomatidae > Ambystoma > Ambystoma mexicanum. Next base: position 537,876,462 of record NC_090929.1, read on the forward strand.
AAACACATTAGAAGCCTCTCAATGGCTTCCTCTGTCCAAAATTGGGTCCATCAGAAAGGTACTCAAAATACATCTAGCGGCTGCGGTAATCGTGTTGAGATTGCTAGCACAAACTGTGAGGCTGCTGTGAGCATTGATTTAGGAAATGTTCCAGACCCCCTTCATTATCCGGCCCTTCAATGCCTGAAAGATTTTCACCCTCTAGTAAATATTCACTGTAAACGGAGCCCATATTATTGAACCAAACATATTGCGCTTAACTTGTTCATTTCTTTTAGTTTAATAGGCTTTATTAGGCTTATAAGGAAGGATAATAAAAGCATAATCAGGACCATACAGAAGGCCAAATAGACAGAAAATCTTCAAAGAAAATATGAGCAACAATAGATCAAAATAGTCGAATAAGAAGCTGGGAAAGAAAATCCGGGTAGGTTGAGTTGATAACAATATGTATGCCCAGCCAGGTAATAGAACAAATTCCATATCTGCAGGATAGCTGGATAAAAAGTGGACAAACAATGGGGCTAACAAGGGGATGTACACGAGAACAAGAGGAAGAAAGAGAGGGAAAAGAGCATATAATAATGGAGAGAAGTAGGCTTAAGAATTGAATTACAATGCCACCCAAGCAAATAAGAAGAAAAAAGAAAAAAATGTGTAAATCCATTTGAAGAAGAAAGGATGGTACAACAACTCAAGAAAGCACATAATAGGACTGCTTAAGAGCCATGACATATCGAGCAAAAGTGATCCAAGTAATGAATAAAGTGAGCCCATACTGCATTATATTTGGGAATAGCATCAAGGCAGATGGCCATGCAATGTTCCATTCTCTGCACATGACATAGTTTGTTTCACCATCCCTTCACATAGACTTTTTGCAAATGTTTCCAGTTGGTAGTTAAAAGTTTAAGAGCCAAAGCAATAAGGAGATCATAAAGTTTAGCTGAATCCTGTAAATCAATAGTAACGATGGCATGACCACCCAAAAAGACATTTAAAAACGAAAGGGGAACATTGACATCAAAGTTTAACTGAAGAAATCACTGCACCTCCTTCCAGAACTTGAGCACATTAAGGCAATCAAAAAACATATGTTTATAGGAGGTGAAGGCAACACCACAGTATAAGCATTTGTTATCCGACCCAAGTTTTGATTTGGATAATTTAAGAGGAGTTATGAAGGCTCTGTGGGTGAAAAAATATAGAAGTTGCGTGATGTTAGTAGAAGTGGAGACACTCTTAATCCTTGTAAATAAAAGAGACCAGGTTTTGTCATCCAGAATAGCGCCGGATTGTATTGGCCATTTCGTGGTAGGATGAGCTGTAATGCACAAAACTTTATAGAATTTAGCAGCAGGGGCAGCGGAAGCCATGGTTAAGGGCAGAAGACTGGAGGCATCAGGTAGAAGAATGCAATTCCATGAGCTCTGGTGAGCATCCAAACAGACATTAACCAATTTAATATAAAAGTTGAGATCTGAATCAGGGATAGAAAACAGGCCTTTTAACTGTTGGAAAGATTGAGGGGAGCCATTATCAATAATGTGATAGAAGAATCTGATGCCTTTATTTAACCAGGACTTGCGATGAAGTGCCCTGCCATTTACAGTGATAGCTTTATTATGCCATAAAAATGGAGAGAGATTTGGGGCGGGGGATCTGAGGTCAGGGAAGAGAAATAATATCAAGGCCGCACTCGAGGCCTTAATGGGGCCTGAGAGAGCATAGAAGAAATGACCACTAACGTAAATTAAGTCTGTAATGTCATAGAGGGATACCAAGTTTTTTTCCAAAATGCACCAAGACGGGGTGTGAGAGGGAACATAAGTGGTGAACCAACAACAGGTCTGTCGGAGTAAAAAGACAGAGTGGTAGAGTTTAAAGTGGGGAAATCTAACCCGCCCCACCCCCCCCCACTATCATACGAGGCTCTTAGTTTGCCAATAGCAATTCTTTTGCAATTCCCCAGCCCCAAGAGAAAATCGAGCAGAATAGAATTAATGGACTTAAAAAAAGAAGCGGGTAGTGGGGTCGGGAGAAGTTGTAGATAGTAAAGAACAATGGGGGACAGCATCATTTTGATGGGGTTAAGGTGACCCCACCAGGATAGAAAGAGGGCTGACCAACCTAATTAGAGTTCTTTAAGTCTAATGATTAGCGACTCAGCAATTATTTGAACAGTTTCGGCCACAAAAGAAGCGAAACGAAGGCCTAGGTATTTAATTGAGCTTTGACACCATTTAGATCCAAACGCATCCTAATCACGTTTGATGCAAGAAGAGTTAAGGGGAAGAATTTCAGACGTTTCTCTATTAAGCTTGTAGCTGGAAACCAGGGAAAACTGCTGCAACCTGTCTAGTAAGAATGGAAGATGGAGCTTGGGGTTTTTGATAAGAATCAAGATGTCATCTGCATATGCAGCAATTTTAGTACTGGAAGTTCCAAGCGGGATTCCAGGAATGTTAGCATCAGATCTAATGAGTTCTAATAAAGGTTCAAGGGATAAGATGTAGAGAATAGGTGAGAAAGGGCATCTCTGTCTAGTGCCTCTTAGAAGAGGAAAGAAGGAAGAGGATAAACCATTGATACAAATAGAAGATTTAGGGCCAGAGTAAAGAAGTTTTGTAAGTGAGATAAAATCTTACAGAATCATCGCAGAGTTTGAAACATAAAATCCCAGTTGGCTCAGTCGAAGGCTTTTTCAGCGTCAAGCGCGATAGTGGCATATCCAAGATGATCTTTTTTGTCCTTAGACATCAAGAAGAAGCCTAGCATTCGCAGAAATGTTCCTACGCTTGACGTAATCCAACTTGGTCGGAATTGGTCAAGGTGGGGAGAGAAGATTCAATCCTGTTGGTCAAAACTTTGGCAATGGTGCTTACTGCATTGATTCACTGCATTGTGAAAACGAATAAGAAGAGCTTCAGAGAAGGATCCAGAAAAACCTTGTTGAGATGTGAAGTAAGAGAAAAGCGGCTTTAATCTAGAAGAAAGGGAGTTAGCAAAGTTACTAAAAAAATCAACAGAAAGCTCATCGGGACCTGGGGTCTTCCCTTTCCTTTACCTAATCCCTTAATGGCACGATTAATCCCAGGAAGGGTAATCTCACCCTCTAAATGGGCAAGATCCGTTTGAGGATATGATGTTCTACTGATTTTATTGAGAAAGGAGTCAATAAGGGTAGGAGAAATAGAAGTCTCTGGGGTATATAGCTCAGAGTAATATTGTTTTAAACAATTGAGAATGTCGTTCGGATTAGTTTGAGAAATGTCAGATTTATAATAATAATAATAATAATAATAATAATAATTTCGCATTTATATAGCGCTACGAACCCTCAGGTATCTGAGCGCTACTTATTATTACCCACGGTGTGTGGTGCTCATTTATCGACCTCGGAAGGATGAAAGGCTGAGTTTGGCCCTGCCGGGATTCGAACCTGCGTTAACAGGCTCTGCACGGATGTCAAAGCGAGCGCTCTACTCGCTGTGCCACTTGACCAGCTATTTGATACAAGATATAAATGTCTTTTCCTTCTTAGATTTAAGGTAAGAGGCTAAGGATCTATTAGCCATGTTCGAAGTCTGATACATTTTGGTTTTATATTTTAATAACGCACCAGAGGCTAATTCAGTGAGATCTTTGTTTATTTGAAAGCGCAATCAAAGAACAGAGCGAAGATTAACATGCGAGGGAGAACGATAGAATTGTTTTTAGCGTTGGAAAGCTCGAAATATAGGTCAACATGAGCTTTATGCAATTTCCTTTTCTTGCAAGAGTAAGCAATCACAATTAGTAACAACTGAAGTCTTGCGGTCTAGATTCTCAGCAAAATAATGTTGATAAAAGGAGTTAAATGACTGGGTGAACTGTTGATCAAGAAGCAAACTATTGTTAAATCTCCAACGAGAAGGAGGTTTACTAATATCAATAAAGGTTAAACATGGTAGAGAGAGGAGCATGGTCAGAGAGGATGATGTTAGGAATTTAAGAGTCAATGATAGTACCAGTGAGAGACTTTGATGAGAACATATAATCGAGATGTGAAAGAGTGTCATGAGGGGATGAGTAGAAAGTGTAATCCAAGTGAGTGGGGTGAGAGAGCCTCCAGGTGTCAACAAGACCAGTCTGAGCCAAACATCGCTTAAAAGCCTTATGAGACTTGGAGCTTTTGAAAATGCATTTGGATTTCCCATCTGTGAAGGGATCCAGTACCCTGATTGACAACACCACATAAAATGAGATTTTTGAGGCCAGAGCTAAGAATAATTTCTTTGATATAATCCCAAAAACGGGGTCGAGGAGAGTAGGTTGTATACATTCAAAATCGAAAGAGAATCCGAGGCAATCAAAAGTTTAAACCAAGCCCAGAGGCCATTGGTATCGTGATCCTGGGCCAAGATATTGTAGGACAATTTTTTACTAATAAGAATAGCAATGCCGTTTTTTTGCCAATGGCAAAGCTAGCAACCACATCCTTAATCCAAAATGATTTAAGCTTTGCGGTTTCAAGAAGAGACAGGTGAGTCTCTTGTATACAAGTTATCGATGGCTTGAACTTAATAAGGTGGGCAATGATTTTGTGTCTCTTAATAGGTTTGTTGTACCCTTTAATATTCCAAGTTATGCTATTAAAAAGCATGGTAGCAAATGAAAAAAGGTACAAAATAACTGCAATATATGGACCACAATACATTTTAAAACAGGAGTGAGCAAAAAGGAAGAGCACCAATAAATCACAAGCAGAATCCAAAACATGTAATAATAAAATATGAAGCCTCAGAACGACGAGCAGACATGTAAGGAGACAACATGAGGGAAGAAGGAGAGGGAAGCCAGACCCTAGACAAGGGCAGATTACATGTAGGGGGGGAAAAACATTCCAGGTGATAAGGCACATAAAAGATAAAAAAGACAATATGCTCAAAACAAAAAAACAAAAAAAAACACTGCAAAAAAGTAGTGGGCGTGGTTGACACCACAAGGACCGTCAAATACACACAGACGATCCTTAACAGGAAAATGGGTCACAGAACCACACCCGACCCATCAAAAATTTAGAACACGAGTAGGTAGCACTAATGCATAATAACTGAGTTCAAAGAGCACCGCCAAGTGCCAAGAAGAATCAAGATCTTTAAGTGGAGGGAGAATCCAAGGGAAGCGAAGTGTCTATGCCTTCACTTTTAACGGTGCGAATGAAGTCAGCAAGGTCATCAAAAATGGCAGCGCACCCATCGTGAGTGATTTTAAGGGAGCACAGATGAAAAGGGCTGTTTCTTACATTAGGCTGTTTGAGAGATGGGCAAAAGGACAGGAATTCTTTACGACATTGAGCAGCGATTTAGCCACGTTTTGCGAGATATGAATTTTGCTATCTTGCCAGATAAGGGGATTCTTTTCTTTAACTTTCAAAATCAGTAGCTGAAGTTGAGTGAACTCCAGAAGATAGAATATCAGCGTGCGAGGAGGTTGATTCGATTAAGAATTTCTGACTGGACCAATGCGATAGGCACACTGTGTGTTGAGCAAAGTGTTTGGTTGGAGACTAAGCAGGACAGGCAGCATTTTCTGTAAGAATGATAAGGGATCAGATCCTTCAGATCCCTCCGGCAGATCAGTAACGCACAGGTTATTTTGCCTACTTCTGTTGAGATGCACTGCACCTTCCTACCCCCTTCTCCTTTCTTTTGCTTTTTCTTTATCCCTCTCCTCGTTTTTTTTTCTTTGCACTTTCCTTCCTCTTAATGTATGTCATTCTTTCCGCTCCTCCCTCTTCTCTCTTCCCATACCTTTATCCACTCTATTTCTTTTCTTCTTCAGTCCTCCCCTCTCTCCCTCCTCCTCCTTCCCTCTATTTTGATGTTCTCCTTCCACTTGTGCTTTCTTCTCCCTCCTCAGAGGATTAGAAAATAGTGAGGAAAGGGGCAGGGGGCAGGCAGCGTGACAATTAAAGTCAATGAGAAAAAAAAAGAACAAAATCACTTCTCTATTGCCAAACAATGAGCTTTAATAGTAGAATGAGGCAAGAGATGGCACACATGAAAAACTAATCCTGTGAGCTGACAAGGCCCGAACTGGCACATTGCGTCGTACGAGACGCCCAAAGTCTCCTTGCGTAATGCGGCAGCTGGATTCCAGAGAGGGCGCACGTGATTCCTCGTCAGAGAGGACCGCTGACTGAAGGAGTCAGGACCGATGGAAAACAGCTGAAAATGAAGCTAAGGAGCCCGCCAGCCAGCAGCAGAAGAATAATGGAAGCAAAGGGCGGTAAGTAGTTAAAGCATTAGACTTATGAAAATTGAGCGCCAGAGTGATGCGTTCAAGCGCCCATGCTTCCAGGAGCCACACACCCATAACATTTTTTCATTTCTATTATGTAAAACCTCTCAAAGTTACTGGGAGACAGATGCAGGGTTGGAAATTGATGGGAGCTGGAAACCATTTAGCTCCTGCTTGTAACCTAGAAGATTGGTAACAGAAGGGCCAGCCCAGGGACAGGCAGGACTAAATGGGCTAAACAGACACTGTATACAGGGGGGTTGTCCTGTCCTCAAAACATTTGTAGCTGCACTAAATTCTTGCAGTAGTTATTCAAACCTTCAACAAATATATCCCTAGCAAGACAATTACCAATTTTGTGATGCTGGGAAAAAAAACATCCAACCACTGAAAGGTAACTACATCTGCCTTTTTTATTTGGCTGAGAATGTAGATTTCAGATAGAGCAAACACATTTTTCTTCTAATTCAGGGTATTCAGGCCATTTGCGAGAACACATCTGTAAATAATGCATACACTCGTCAATAATCGCCTTAGCTTTCTACATAGTCTGATACCCACACAAATATGACCTGGCTAATATTACTTCATACTAGTCAAATCGAATGAAATGATTACAAATTCATCAACTGTATTTTACATGCTGTAACCACTCCAACTGAAATTATGAAACCAACATTTTTATGCAAAATCAATAAAACATTCTGTGTGAAGAAATACATATATAACACAGGTTGCTACATTTTGGACATCTGATATGCTTCACAACAAGATACCACTGTAGTTTCTTTAGCCACACAAGGGGTGGATGTGAGTTAGTCTGTCTATTGGCTAGGTATCAAATAGCAGGAGTCCGGTGTATCGGTCCACTATGTGTGGAGCTGAGACCTAAAGATGGGGTCTACCAAGGCCTGCCGTTAAAGGGATGACCAAGAAAACTGGTCGATGTCTGGTTTACTAAAGAAAGATGGTGTGGTCCTGGTTCATATCAGGACCACACATCCTAGATAGTCAGGAGCTACGTTGAATCTTAATTTCGATCCCTGAGATGTTAGAATGAGACAGGCTTATTCTGTGCTGAGTCACAGAATCTGTTTTTGAAATGCGCACTGTGTTCGCTCTATAATTTGCCATCTCGCAGAATATGCTTTTTAGTAGGATGGATGGGTGAATGAAATAGTAGCACCAGAAACCTAACCCTTTTTTATTTTTTTTTTATTTTATTTGCTTATAAAGTGTGCTGAACCCAGAGGTATCTAGAGGCTTAACTTAGTGGAGCTAGATTGTTACAGACATGGCATTAGATACAGGAAATGTACAATAATAACAAACGGTTACCAGAGCACACAGTGTTCTAGCATATATACAAAATATACATAAGTGGAAGTATTTATACACAATTTACATAGGAAATAGTTATTAATTTAGCAAGTAGGCTATTTGGTTGAGGACGTGTCAGAGAAAACTGGACAGTAGCAAGCAGGTATATACACTAAGGTTCATGTGGGGCGCGATGTTATAGGGGGAGTAGTGAGAGGAGCCAGGATTTGACTTTGAATCGGAAGGCCGGAAAGGAAAGTTCATCCCTAAGAGCTGGGGGCAGTAGAGTTCCAAGTTTTGGCTGCCGGGAGAAGGAAACTGGAGCCACCTGAATTTTGCAACTTAAACTTGGGAATATTGAGGCAGTGAATATAGTTGGTTCTGATGGTCTAGTGAATTTTCTGCAGAATTTTTCAGCTAAGTATTTGGGGGCCATGTTTGAAAGGCATAAGTGGGTGATCATTAGTGTTTTGAAGGTAATTCTATCTTGTATGGGAAGCCATTTGATGTTGCGTTTGGTTTCGGGAGATGTGGTCTGACCGTGGTGTATTTAGTGCTGTGCGCAGGGCATTGTTTTGCAGTACTTGGAGTTTGTGGAGGTTTTGTTTGCTTGTGCCCAGATATAGGGTATTTCAGTAGTCCAATTTGGAGAGCATAAGGGCTCTGGCCAGCGTGATGCAGTTAGGAGTAGATAAGAATGGTCTGCAAGCATTTATTAGTTTGGCGGTGTAAGCCGTAGAGGACGCAGTTGAATTAACCTGTCTCTATAGGGAGAGGGTTGAGTCGAGGTAGACTCCAAGCGTTTTGGCATGTTTGGACAGAGCAAAGATATTTCCATCAATGTTATAGGACTTGTATTGCGGGTTCAGTTTGTTGAGGCGTTGCCTACAGCCAATGAGTAGGAGCTCGGTTTTGTCATCGTTTTGACAAAGACCGCACTTTGACATCCAGTCTTGGATTTTGCTGTATATTTCATTTAGTCGGGCGGAATCTTTCTCGTATGACCCTGTGAGTGTGATGAGAACTTGCGCATCGTCCGCGTAGTTTGTATAGGGGACTTCCATGTCATCTAGGTGGTCAAACAGCATCTTTGTAAATATGTTATACAACGTTGCAGAGACACATGAGTCTTGTGGGACTCCGCAAGTAATAGGCGAAGGAGCTGCTGAGGCAGTGGCCGAGAAGACCCTCATGCATCTGTCAGGGAGGAATGATTGGATCCATTTGGCTGCTTTAGGCGAGCATGATACTGAGGTGGTTAGATGAGTAGTCAGTATGCTGTGGTCCACCAAATCGAAAGCAGCTGAAAGATTGAGTAATAGGAGTAGGGAGGGTTCACACTTATCTTTAGCTTTGTCCATCTGGATTTTGAGATCCAGGAGAGCCGTCTCAGTGCCATGTCTTGGCCTGAGCCCTGATTGACGGAGGCCTAGTAAGTGGTTTGTTTCCAGGTGGTTCTGTATTTGTATGTAAGCTGCTTTATCCAGGATTTTTAGCAGGAACGATACAGTAGTGGTTGGTTTGTAGTTAGTAGGGATATTGGGGTCAAGGGTGGGCTTTTTGATGAGGGGCATGACCCAGGCGTCATTAAGATTCTCGGGTACAGAACAGGAGGCGAAAGAGTAGTTGATGAAGGAAGTGATGAAGGGCGCAAACTCTTTTGTTCCTTCTTTGAATGTATAGGCTGGGCAAATATCCCCCTGAGATTTGGAGGGTTTAAGGCCGGTTATTATGGCCTCCACCTCTTTTGTGGTAACTGGTGAGAATTCAAAAAGTTTACCGACCTTCGGTAGGGGTAAGTGGTGTTTGTTGGAATTGACTTTGCCTTCAGCGGCAAGGATAAGTCTTTTGGTTTCTATTTTGGCTTGTAGTAGTGCAATTTTATCTAGCACAGCCTTTGGGATGTTAGCACACCATAGGGCATCTTTTTTGCAAGCTGTCTGAGGTGGAGTGGGAGATTCCAGTTCTTTTAAGATAGTAAAAAGTTCTTTGGAACTGGATTTGGCATTTAGTATTCTATTATTAAAGGTGTCACTTTTAGTTTGTAAAATGGCATCTTTGTAGGAGTTAGCAGCAATATTGAAGAGTTCCTTATTCTGGGATGAGGGTTTCTTCCCCCGATTGGCTTCTGCATATTTTTTGGATTTCCGCAGGGCTTTCTGATCAGATTTTGGATTTCCGCAGGGCTTTCAGATCAAATGTGAACCATTTGTTAAGATGACTGGGCTGTTTGGCTTTTCTAGTTTTCAGAGGAGCTAAAGTAAACCCTGTACTTTAAAATTCATTAACCAGTTTTTATATATATATATATATATATATATATATATATATATATATATATATATATATATATATATATAGGACTACATTACACATTTCTAAATACAAATACAATACACTGTTTCCCGAAGTTTTCATCCATGTCACTTTAAGAACACAAACTGAGTTGAAATCTGTTATTGGAATTCATGGCTTTGAGACCTGGTTGCCAAGTTAAAGGAGTTAATAGTCCAGCCATCTGACAGACTAAGGGCTATCATTAAATAAACACATTAGGCGGACTGCACCCACAGGAAGACATTCTTATCTTTATAAAATATATAAAAATGCATCTAAATATATTCCACAGATTTGAGTTTCAGGGTCACTCCCAGTTTTGGGGGTGGATCTGCGTTTCATAGAGAACAATACATCACAGATCAAGTTTCCTTCCAGGCCTCGACCTTTTGATTCATGGCACAGGAATAACAAAGGTGCATGTTTGTTTTCATGGCTTAGACAATACCCCAGCCCTGCTTGAGTTAATAATTAATAAGGGGGAACTCCAAGGCTCAAGAAATAATAAAAACAAAATGACAAATGGTTCATTTGAATTGCACCAAATGAAATTACATTTGCAACTCTTTTGTCGTTTTAAAAAGGGAAAACAGATTTGTATTCCATGGATAATTTCCCAAAGTATAAGTCTAACCATGATACAGTAACATACATCAATTATTAATAAATGTTCATAATTCACTGTCATATTTCATGCAATTGGGCGTGCCACCCAATCATATATCCAGGGTTCTGAAAATATATGCAGCAATAATCAGAGAAGTTCACAATAGAAGTAACAAAAGTTATGGAAGGGGAATGGATTTGAGTCTAAAAGTAACCAGAACTCCCCTTGCCACTGGCAAAATACGTCAAGCCTATCCTAAATGAGAGCCAATGATAACACCCCATCCAATGAGGAAATGCTGCATCAAATGACACTGCATGAATGACATTTATCAGCCCTTTAAGTCCAAACACACAGAAAATAGGGAAAGCTCTGAATTCTGAAGACTGGAGACAGGGAGACCGGTCCAACAAGAGAAGTGCCGGAGTGGGATTATATCTATGAAATAGTTGGAGGTTCTCCCTAAAAGGGGCTTGTCCAGAGGAAGACTGATGCAGATACTTTGCCTAAAATAGGACCAGATTTCCTGAACAGGATTTTGAAAGGAGAGGACAGACCCGAGGCATAGCTGACTCGGTGTAGTTGCCTGGAGCTGCAGCTGACCAACCTGATCAGACCTTTTAAAACATAACTCAAACGTGAGTACAAAACTATCTGAGCAATTAGATACATGTCCCCAGAAATCTTTACCAGATGGCCATCATTAAGGGAATCAATTCGGGAAGTTATTTAAAATACAGATACCATAGCATGCTGACCGCAAAATGCATATTGATATGATATGATATTTTATTTATATCACTATCATACACAAGTGTTTCAGAGCGCGACCAAGCAAAGGTAGGGGAACTGGGGAGAACACAAATAACGATTTTATTAGGCCCCATGACATTAAGAATGTGCAAGTGCATGGAAAAGGGAAAAGGGGGAAAGTGTGTGGTAGGGGAAGAAGTGGAAAGTGCAGAACAGAGGAGAGAACAGAATAAATAATAAGTCAACTAAATAAATAAATAAATGCAGTGAAAAATGTTAGTGCAGCCAGCAAGTGGCAAGTATCTGATAAGTGCAGAATAAGAGTTGGGGACTGTAGGGGTACAGATCCAGATCCCAGTGCCAGGGGTGGCCCGGAGGCAGTGCACGAGGGAGGCAGGGTGAGCAGATACCTGGGCCTGAGGGACAGAGGGTGGCCAGGTGCACGGTGCCAAGAGAGAGAAACAGATCAGCAGGGTAAAAGAGGGTCAAAGGCAGAAGCGAAGAGGAAGGTCTTGGGGTGCTTCCGGAACTAGAGGTGGTTTTCCTCAAGTTTCAAGGTGTTCGGGAGGCTGTTCCAAAGGGAGGCCCCAGCCGAATACAGAGATCTGCCCCTTACTCGTTTGTTTGAAAAACGACTGACCCTGAGGGAGTTAGAAGTAGAGGAGTGAAGGGCTCGAGAGGGGAGGTATTTATGGATGGATAGTTGTAGGGATATTGACCTTGACAGGTGTATTGTAACACTGGATTTGTAAAATGGAGTGCAACATATTCACAGTTCTGCAGCAGATTATTCAACTTTTGTAGTTTGGAAGCCATAGTGCCAAAAAAACAGAAATTCTGATTAAAGCCATACCTTCCTATTGTGATGAGTGAGAGATGTCAAATTCCTATGCCCAAGAAAATTATGGCAATTAAAAACAACCATTGCCATCTTTCAAATAAAACTGAACAGAAAATGAATGGCTCTACATTAAGTGCACTTCTAATGCTTAATAGGATTAAAAGTTAGTCATATCCCTTCGGAGAGTTATATTTTCATGTTCCAGTGACTTTTAATTAAATCAATATTTTGTTCTCTCCAAAATGAAAGCACTGATCCCTGAACCCAAGCCTATAGATCACTAGCTCACACCACACATTGCATATTACATTCAAGCCTGCATTAGAAACCAATAGAACTAATATATGTGGGATACATTACTCACCATAATCGTATTTCTGATGCTTGTATCTGTTTAGATTCACATGCTGTGTATAGGCCGACATCTAGTGGAAGCTGCAGAGTATTACAGTTTGTTTTTCAAAACTCAAAAAGGGGCGTCGAACCAGGGCGTGCCAGTAATACTGTCCCTATGATCCCTCATGTGTGTGTTTTTCTGAAATGAGGTAGTATGAGGAGTAGTGTGAGTACAGAATATCCAAGCAGATAAGATAGATAAGACTACAAGCATCCATGCGCCTTCTCTCAGAGGGGAGGAAGGGCGGGCGCATGTGAATCTAAGCAGATACAAGCATCAGAAATACGATTGCGGTGAGTAATGTATCCCTTCTGAGGCTTGTGGAATCTGCTTAGATCACATGCTGTGCATAAATTAGCAAGCAGTGTTAGAAGAAGGAGGTGGGATGTGAGAAGGTTCATGAGCGAACAGATGTCTTAAAACCATCTTTTTTGGAATGAGTGTCAATGCAGTAGTGCTGAGTAAAGGTGTGAATAGAACTCCATGTAGCTGCTTTGCAAATACCGTCAAGGGGTACATTTGCAAAGAAAGCCAGAGTGGCTCCAGTACCTCTTGTAGAGTGGGCCCTTGGCATGAAAGGCAGTGTCTTATCTGAAAGGGAATAGCACAGTTGGATACATCTGACTATCTCCTTCTCTGCCTGGAGCTATGGAGACGAACAGCTGATCTGTTTTTCTTAGCGGTCTGGTCTTGTCTACAAAGTAGAGGCCTGCCATCCTCACATCTAGTGTGTGGAGTTTCACCTCAGCAGAGCTCTTGGGGTCTTGGAAGAAGGCCGGTAGCTGGTAGTCAATAGACTGGTTAACATGGAATTTGGAAATGAACTTAGGTGAGAACCTAAGGTGAGTGCGTAAAACCAGTTTGTCCTTATGAATAGTAAAGAAAGGATCCTGCACTGACAGCTTGAATTTCACTGACCCTTCTTATGGTTGTGATGGCTACTAAGAAGGCAGTTTTATAAGTCAGGTGTTTGAGACTAGATTAGTGCATGGGCTCGAAGGGAGGTCCCATGAGCTTGGCAAGTACCACATTAAGGTCCCAACCTGGTGGTGGGTTAGAAATTGGAGGGTTTTTACCCCTTCCATAAATGCTTTGTCAACTGGCACCTTCCACCTTGACACCTTGTTATGGGAAGTGGTGTAGGCTGATAAAGCTGCCAGGTGCACTTTAAGTGAGTTGAACACTAGCCCTGCATCCAGTAGGTGGAGCATATAGGTGACCACACTAGAAGAAGTACAATTAACAGGGTTGATTTGCTTATTCTGGCACCAAATCACAAATAGTTTCCATTTATCATAGTAACAGTGCCTCGTGTTTGGTTTTCTTGACTCCTTTAAGATATCCATAAATCTTTAAGGTAAATTGAGATGTCCGAACTCTATGACTTCAGGAGCCATTCTGCCAAGTTCATCGTGTTGGGTTGAGGATGCACTGTTAGCCCCTCGTGCTGGGAGAGTAGGTTGTACCGGCACTGGAGTTTGATGAGGCCGCACACCGCAAGCTTGCGTAGGTGTGGATACCGTGGTTGTCTCGTCCACATAGGAGCAACCAGGATGAGAGTCATCGGTTCCCTGTGGATCTTGTTCACCACCTTCCTCATCGGTGGGGTTGGTGGAAATATCCCTGACCAATTCATCCATAGGGTGTTCCCCTTGGAGCCTGGCTGGGGGAACCTGGATGCGAAGTTTGGGCATTGCCTGTTTTCGTTTGTGGCGAATAAGTCTATAGTGGGGAAATCCCACTGAGAGAAGAGGTCTCCTACGACCTCTTTGTGTAGTCGCCACTCGTGTTCCTCTGGGAGGGGATCCCTGCTCAGAGCATCTGCTAGCGAGTTGAGTTCCCCTGGAACATGTTGGGATGATAGGTAAATCTTCCGTTTGAGTGCCCATTTCCAAATTTTCTAGGCAAGCTTGGACAGATTGGGAGACCGAGTGCCCCCTTGTTTGTTTAAGTAAAACATTGCAGTCATGCTGTCTGTTAGGATCTGCACTGGCTGGTTGGATAGGAGGGGTTTGAATGCCCGAAAAACTCTGAAGACTGCCAGAAGTTCTAGCAGATTGATGTGGTTCTGAGCCACTGTGTGAGACCAGAGACCCTGAGCTGTGTGGTGAAGGTAGTGAGCTCCCCACCCTGCCAGAGAGGCGTCTGTTGTGGCTACGGCCTGTACCTCTGGATCGTAGAAGGGTTTCCCCTTCGTTAGATTTTCTCTTGTCTACCAGCGAAGACTCTGTACTAGTGTTGGTGAAATGACCACTAGATCGTCCCACTGACCACTTGCTTGAGACCATTGTTTTGCCAACCATTCTTGCATGGGTCGCATGCGCAGGCGCACGTGGGGAACCAGGTAAATGCAAGATGCCATCATGCCATGAAAATGCATAGCTTTGTGCACCCTTATTTGGCGACTGGAATGATATTGAGGAATTTGCAGCAACAAATTTGGAATTCTTTCCTCTGATGGAAAGGCCAACCCCTCTTGGATATCTAGGACAGCTCCTAAGAACTATTTTGAGGTGTTTGGCACCAGGCTTGACTTTTTCTCGTTGGTTGAGAAGTCCAATTGGAAGAGGAGGTTGATTGTTCTTTGGATGTTTAGTCTGCAAATTAGGGGGTACTCCCCTGTAATGAGCCAGTCATCCAGATAAGGGTACACTGGGATTGCCTCCCTGCGTAGGTGCGCCGCCACCACCGCCAGTACCTTGGTGAATACACTTGGAGCCAAAGCTATTCCGAAGGGCAGCACCTTGAATTGGTAGTGCTGGTTGTCTATCTTGAAACGCAAGAATCTTCTGTGCGCTGGGAACATTGAAATATGATAATAGGCATCTTTCATATCCAATGTTGCCATGTAATCCCCCTTTTTTAGTAGAGGGATTACTTCTTGTAGAGTAGTCATGCAGAATTTTTGTGGATTGACATACTTGTTTGCAGGTCGCAAATCTAATGCTGGGCGCATTCATTGTCAGATCTTTTTTTGGCACAAGGAAGTTGATTGAATAAATACCCCTGTTTACCTGGTTGAATGGCACGACTTCTGTGGCGTCCTTTGCTAGCAGAACGGCAATCTCCCCAAGGAGTATCTTCTGGTGTTCCAGCGAGTGTATTGTATGTCGCGGAGGATGGTCGTGGGGGTGCCCTAGCAACTCTATGTAGTATCCTCCGGACACTGTGGACAGCACCCATCTGTCCGAAGTGATCCCTTCCCATGTGTGGGTGAAGGTGGAAATGCGTCCCCCCTACTGGGGATGCATGGCAGGGGACCTGAAGCGGAACGTCACTGTTTGTTGGGTGGCGCACCACCTCTGGCGGGGCTGCCTCTACCCCTAAGGCGTCCCCTGCGCTGCCCTCTGGTGAAGCCCTGTGAGGATTGGGACTGATTTATACCCCATGAGGTTCCCTGATTCTGGTAATAGTTTGAACGCCTTTGGGAACCTTGGCCCCGAAAGCGAAAAAAATTGTTGTTTCCCCTCTGTCCAGAGGGTTTATTGGTGAGATGACCAAGAGATTTTAGGGTCTCGTACTCATCCTTTGCCGTCTTTAAAGCTTCCTCCTCTGCCTTGCCGAATAGGACGTTCGGATCTACGGGCATATCTATAAGGGTTGCTTGGGTTTCAGGTTTGAACCCCGACTGCCTCAGCCAAGCATGACGCTTAATCACAGTGCTTTCGGCGATTAACCTTCGAGCATTATCTGCTGCATCAAAGTTTGTCTTTAGCATGCAGCCTGATACAGATCTTCCATCCGCTGCTATTTGAGCCAGCTGACTCTTTAAGGGTTCGGGTGAGGAGGATACCAAAGCTGATACCTCTTCCCACTGATGGCAATTTTAGCTTGCCAAAAGGGTGGCACTGTTGGTGATCCGTGCTTGATAGGCAGACGTGATGGCAATGTTTCTACCCAAAGCGTACAGTTTCTTACTCTCCTTATCAGGAGGTGCTTCCGAAGAAGCAAGCAGTGTACCTGCCCTCTTTCTGGTGGTTGTTACTACCAGGGAATCTGGTTTTAATTGGCCCCTAATGTACAGGGGATCGGAGGGTGGGGCCCAGAACAGTTTGACGACTCGCGGGTTGACCGCTCGAGTGAGATTAGGAGTTACTAGCGAGGGATCAATCCTATGCTGAATGGATTTTAACAGAGGATAGCCTGGGCAATGGCTCTCTTGTCTCCTAGGATTTCTTCAGCGAAATCCATGTCTTCTTGGACCCCTTGTGTGTCGATATGAAAATAGGCAGCTGCCTTAGCCAGTACCTCATTGAGGAGAAGTTGATTATCAACAGGTGAGTCATGTACCAGGGGTCTTTAGGGATCGGAGAGTCAAGATTGTAGGCTTCAGCCTCATCTTCCTCCTCCTCCTCCTTGTCCTTGTCATCCCCATAATAGGAGACCCCTATCTGGTAATCCACTAATTGTGGTTCTGTATCATCACAATATGAATCAGGGTAGTAAGCATCGACCCTAAAGGAGTCTGTGACCAAGGCTTGAGTTGGACGTCAGAACAGAGTTTCTTAGCAGGGGGCATGAGAGGAACTAGGTATTGCCTTAGACCCCAACGGGGCAGAGGTAGCAGGGGTGTTGGAGTAACTATGAAAATAATTAGGGTCCTTTTCATAGAAGTCCGCCATGAGTGACATCCTTCTCATTACCCTATCAATATCAGCTGAGGACCAGTCGTTAGCGCTAAGAATCACAACAACATGTTCTGGTTCCTCATGAGTGCCCATGTCATGAGCAGTGGGAGGAATGAGTTTAACTTTAGTGGTAGGATCTGATACCTTGGACTTTCCTATAGATTTAGGGTCTTTCTGCTTCTCCTTATAAACATGGTGTTCTGAAGATGACTTTTTAAGTTGTTTATCCACCTTCCCATGACTAGAGGAATGTTTCCCAGTTTTTTAAGGGGCCTCCGAGGGATATGACGCCTCACGTCAAGGTTCGGGGGTGGTATTCAAGGAAGGATGTTGAATCTCGGGTGTAGACGCTACGCGTCTTGGCTGTGTAGGATAGAGGCCGGAATCGTCGTCAGACGAACGGGCCTCAGGGACTATTGATAGTGTGACACCCTTGTCAACCGAAGACGGTTGGCCTTTGTCATGAGGCGAACGGGAACGCCCAGAGGACACAGATTTGTTGGACCGCTCTCTTGGTGTCTTCCCATGCATCACTCGACCTGCGTGTCGGGTTGCGGCCGGGGCTGATGTGCTTAGTGGAGGTAGTAAGTGTAGCGCTCTTGCCGCCGGGTGCTGTCCCCACAACGTGGCCGCTGGCCAGTCCTTCGGTGTCGGGGGCCTGCGCGTGGGTGTCCAAAGTCACCCCATCTGACCTCGCCGTCCGATTCGGCAGCGTTGTTGCCATCGCTGAATGTCCCCTCCACTTCCATGGCCTCTAGCTGCCTGGCGTACTGGGCCCAGCGTTTAGTTGAGCTGTCTTTAAGGGTTTTCGGAAGAGCTTGCAAGCTCGACAGGTAGCCTCAGGATGGTCTTGTGGGAGACACAGATTGCACGTATTGTGCTGGTCTACCCAGGGAAACTTCCTGTTACACTTTGGGCAGAACTTAAATGGAGTACTCTCCATATGTTATAAAATGGCAGCGGGCGGGTACGTGTAGGAAAAAAGGTGGAAAGAAGCTTGTTATGACCACCCCCACTATCCCTACTGTACAGGGCCGAGGCCAGAGGCCTTCCAAGGCCCAAAGTCCGTCATAGCATTCCTCAATGACTGGTTTCCTCAATCTTCACCGGCGTCGATATTCGGCGTAGGGTGGAAGTGAACGGGGACGTTTTTTAATGGTAATTATAAGTATAAACGGCTAAAGCCGAGGGAACTCCGCAACATGCGTCCGACTAGTATGGCAGAAATAAACTATCTGAGGGTCCTACACGCGTGAGGGATCATGGGTACAGGGGTCACACTAGGGATAGTATTACTGGCACGCCCTGGTTGGACGCCCCTTTTCAAGTTTCGAAAAACAAACTGTAATACTCTGCAGCTTCCAATAGATGTCGGCTAAGCAGATTCCACAAGCCTCAGAAATATATATATACCTCCATTTACAAACAAACTCAGGGAATGGCCATGGGGTCCTGCATGGCCCGACCTACGCCAATCTTTATATGGGTTGGTGGGAGACACAGATAGCCTGGAGAGAAGAGATGGAAGAATTCACTAAGCACATAGTTGTTTGGTACCGTTTCATAGATGACCTGTTCATCATATGGGACGGTACCGAAACTCAGCTACTCAACTATGTCCATAATCTTAACAATAACAATCTCAATTTGAAATTAACATGTGTACACAGTAAAAAGGAACTGGTTTTTCTGGATGTGTTATTCAATGTGGAAAATAATAGTTTAACATCCAGGTTATTCAGGAAAGAAACAAGTGTGAATTCCACTCTGCATGCTAAATGCCACCACCCTATTCCATTAAAAAATTCAATCCCCTATGGAGAGTTCCTTAGAGCCAAAAGAGCCTGTAGTAAAGAATGGGATTATCAGGCAGAAGCCAAGCAGATTGGTAGAAGATTTGTCAAACGAGGCTACAACAAAAATGTAGTCACAGACTGCTTTAACAAAGCAGAAGTAAAAAAAAGATCGGAATTGTTTGGGGCACAAGTCAATAAGAAAAAGGAAAAGATAAGATTCATAACAGGGTACAATCATCAAGCCAATAATGTTAAACTTATTATGAAAAAACATTGGAATGTGCTCCTGACAGATCCTGATCTTAAAAAGGTGCTAGATGAAGTCCCTAATGTGACATACCGTAAAGAGCCTACTCTTAAGAATATACTATCACCGAGTATGGTAGTCACAGAAGCCACCAAGTCAGGTCACTTTATGACACAGGGCCTGGGAAGTTTCCGTAAATGTGCAAATTGCAAAATGTGCAGTTTTGTATCCAAAACTCCATTTGTGAGTTCTAATGGTTTGCTATGGAGATACAAACACAAAATGACTTGCTTGACGAAATTTGCAGTACATGCCATTACTTGTACCTGTGGTCTTCATTACATCGGATCGACCATAGGAATGCTCAAGCTCAGGATCCTCCAACACTATTGAGCCATTAAGAATGGAGATGTAACCACCCCTTTGACAGGACACTTTATAGAGAAACATGGTGGCAATGTGATGGAAATGTCATTTGTTGGTCTTGCCCATGTTCCCAAACATAAGAGACTGGGAAACCGAGAATTGAAACTCAGGCAATTAGAGGCATCTCTAATTTGTAAATTTGACACCTTAAGACCTAATGGACTCAATATTGATCCAGAGATGTTTGTATTTCTCCAATAGATTTGATCTATGTCTATGAGTATGTCATAATGGGAACCCAGGTGACATTTTTGTCAAATCTTTTTGATGCTGTATCTTCAACATGAAGGAATGGTTTAGATCAATGGGCTAGACGAACTACAGCTGTATAGCACTTAATTACAAATCAGAGTTGATTGCACTTGCACTTAATTATCTAACATCATGTTGATATGCAAAAACCTTTAGTATTTGCATTTTGCAAAGTTTTTGCGGTGGTCTGGCCGCCAGGTACATGAGATCATTAATCATATGTTTTTTATATGAATATGCACGAGTCACGTTTTGAAATCATGTCTGTTGTGGTAAATATGTGCATTACACAGTAATAGGATTGACCATCGAAACAGAAATGCACTGTATAGGTGAAATGCTACCATATTGGAAATGATTCCTAGCATGGCCTAGCACTAGGTGAAAATCTGGATTGAAACAACTATTGTTTTTCTCCACCAGAGGGCACTGTGTCCTGTATATACAAAGGAGAGCTCTGGTTCTTAATGAAGCTTGTTGCCGTGCCGTGTTTTAGCTTGCATCACTACAAACCCAGGGTCGTAATGGGGAGACTTTCGTCAAGGTTGATGAGGTCTACCCATGGTATGAAAAAGCGCACTGGCGCAATTAGACACAAGGAAATGTGTAAAGAAATTTAGGATTTTAATTAAGGAAATGCAGTGTGGAGCGAATAGCTCTTTCCCCCAACACTCACACATTTTGCTGGCATTTAATTCATGGCCAGCGTTTTGTGTTCAGAGTGAACACAATGACAACTTAGTCATTCCACCATGGCGGCCCGCTTTATGTGATTATCCATGCGGTATTACGCGATCACGTGATCAGAGATGATGAGTAGGGGGAGGAGCTGCTCGCTCGAGTTGCTTTCCTTATGTTTTAAATGTGTTGTGTTTTCACGAATGTGGAGTTTGATCAGCCTGAGGAAGCTTGGTATATCCAGGCGGAACACGTGGCGATTTTCCACCCTGGGGGGTGAGTCATGCTTAACCTGTATGCCATGGGGAGGTTTCTGATTTATACCTGCCCTTTATTGCATATTTGCACAGTTGGTTGTTTTTATAATGAATAAAACTAAGTATTTTTGTAAGAAGGTGTTTTTGGTCTTGAGTGCTGGGAAATCCTGTGGCATGTTTTGTGGGGGTTTTTTTGTAGTGCTACAACCCACCATGTACATGTGTTTTATTTATATATATATATATATATATATATATATATATATATTTTTTTTTTTTTTTTTTAGTCAAATGACCCAAGTGAATAAGAAAGCTATATGTGTATTCAATGCATATGATTTAGATTCTGATGGCAATAAGTGTTAATGACATCAGAGAAAACAGTTCAAAATGTTTATTTGAATGTTTTCTCTGATGCAAACGCTGTCATTGATGTTGGGAGAAAATAAATGTTTATATTCTCTGTTGCTCAGTAAAATAAGTCAATATATGGACACTGACCAGCGTTAATATTTAATTTGGAAGTACATTGCATATGTTTGCCTAGTATAAGCTACATAGGTTTAATTAATACAAAGGGATGTTTGTGTCCATTGACAATTAGTGAGAAAAAACAGGCAGGTTATTTATCTCTTTAGTAGACAAGCTGCCTGTGATTGTATAATATTGTGGGTGACTTCCTCAGCATAAAATGGATCACCTTTAGTTTTGATATACTATTATAATAAAATTGAATATTCAAGTCAAATACAGTCTGTTGCCCTAGAATTGTGGGATGGGATTATTGTGATAAGAGGTGTTGGATCAGGGGGTGCTATGCAGCAGAACAAAATCTTCAAAGATAGGTTATTCCATAAATCAAATGATTAATTACATAAATGGGGGCTCTGGCTGGGATACACAGGTAATGACACAGGTCAGCACATAGATGCATTGTCTAACACAGACTGTGTCCAAGATCACAATAAGTATGAATTTGCAAAGTTGTGTTGAATTGGATGGTCACTGCTAGATAATATCTTTAAGCATACAGGTTGTTTTTGGAACAAGGATTCTGATAACTGAAGAGAATTGAGTTAGATTTTTTATGGATTTGTGGTTTGATGAAATATTGCATTTCGAAAGTGAGAATTGTAATTCATGTGGATAGTTTGATTATAGATTAATTATTGAAAAATACTGATGTCCATTTTTTATCAAATATCTAATCAACGAGTGTCGCAGAGGCTAAGTTAGACTAAAAGTGGCCAAAGAGCATGTGTTGTCCAGATATTTCCTACATGAGCAATGGTTGAAGCTTAATATGGAGTCATGAAAAGGTAAAATTAAGGAAAGTGTGGAGAGAGTAGGAACCGATATTTGGAAAAAAGAAAACCCACTAGACCAATCATTGCATAAGTTATATATGCCCTCCACTAGCAAGGAGGGGAGACACACGATTGTGAATCTATCGCGCACCTCTTTTTCCACCTCAGGTTGGCGAAGGACAAATTGGCTGAAAAAGAACCATACGCGGTGAGGTGAAGCAAGGAGTAGGACACAAATGTTTCATTTTTATAAACAATTGTTTATTAATAAGTAAAGAAACTGAACCTATATTTCCCTATTTCTGTAGGGTTATCCCTGCCTAAAGTAAATAAAACTCAGGTGCTCGTCATCAGGATAATCGTCTCAAGAAAAGTCCCCATCCTCTGTCCAAAACCTACTCTATCTCTACCACTAAGTTACAAAGCTGTTCAGTACTTAAAGGCAGCAGCGTCCTTTATCCACCCTACTTGGGTCACACCACTGCTTGGAGTTCTACTTCTTTGGCCCGGATCTGTCGGGCTTGCCTCCCCGTTACTCTTATGGTTGGGATGGCCACTCTCCACCCCAACCTTCGCTCTCCCAGCTCTCACTTCTGGCTTCACTGCTGTTCTGCATTCAAATCTCCCGGGCTACTACTTCTCCATTAAAAGTTAGTCCTTTCTGTCTTTAGTCAAGTGCCGCTGGTCTCGGCCTAGCGTGAATGCATAGTCTTTTGTTTGTCTTTGTAGGTTGATCTCTACTCCTCCTTCCCTCTTCTTCGTCTCAGTATGGTTGGCTGCCAACCCACAAGCACTCTTTGTATAGTTTGCCTTCTTCCTCTTCTCAGTACTATTAGAAAGCGTAGCTGTGAATGGGTCAGCCTCACAGTACCAAACAGAGACTTGAGGAGTTGATAGCTCAGAAGGGTGAGAGGGTGGAGGGATGTCCTTTACAAGCAAGTTCTGTGAAAGAAAAGCAGTTCTTATGCCAAAGGGGGGAGTCTCTCCTGCTTATTACCACCCCTATGGGGAATATTGGGTATCAGCATCACCTCCCTAGCCTTATAGGGAAGGGCTATCCCATGGGGAGAAGTGATGCGATCCAATGAATCGTCACATTTGCTAGCATCAAATCACAGAAAATGGAAAAAACACTTAACATTAGTTCAACAAGGTATTGCGAGAACTGGAAATAAGACAACTAAATGGCACTCTGTATAATCATGAGGTATTACTACAAAAACAGTTTCTTTGAAGCAATACAAGAACAACTGAAAGTTTTCAGAAAAGTCAAACAATGCTTAGAAAGATAATATTTGAATATTAATGATGTTCACAGTCAGTGTTTACAGAAACACGACAAATAAGAGTCAATTGAGTGATCAAAACACTTCCACCAATAAATTACTACATGGCACAATGTGTGCACTTGCCACTAGCCATTGGCTAGTGATAAATTACTCTTGGCGAGTAAGAAATGGTGTGTGTGTGTCGAGCTGGTATTCCCAAACACATCCAGACAGAGAAGAAGAGCTCAGTTCCCTGTCAAATATCAAGGAATTCCTAGACCTTCAGGTGAGTGGAGGGGAGAGTGGTTCACTTAATGTGTCAGAAATCGAAAGAAGAGGACATTATAGTACTCCCACACAGATAATCATTGAATAAATATATCCAAAGGAGCTCAGAGAACATTCAACAAGAATTGCAGTGTGTGATCCAATAGAGAGACCATTTAGCCCATTTGGCTAATATGGAGATATAAAGAATGCCACCCATAAAGGGCATTCTAAAGGCCCCCATCTACACCAAGGATTATGGGAAAATCCTAGCACCACTAGGTAGATGGGTAAACAGAGATTCTGAGTGACAACGTGAAGAAAGCATAAATTATTCAAAATCTCAGAAATGATTTAAGGGCCATAACCTAGAAGACCAAAGTGGAATAGAGAAAAGTAAGGATCCCTTGTACCATAAACATAAGAAACCTTCCTACAGTTCTTATGACAGGGAGAGCACACATTAATCATGGAGGAGGTTTAAAGTAGTGGCTCTGACTCGGATGAGGCAAGTTGGACCCAAGTAAGAAGACACAGAAAAAGAAAACCAAAAATCACATTTTGTGAAAGTTGAAATCAGGTTAACTTGACACCAAAAGCTACTAGGGGCTAATTTTACTCCCCGTCCCAGCTAGTGCCATAAAAAGATACCTATCTGATATTAACTCTGTTTTGGGATAATTATAAAGGAGAATAAAAGACATGTCTAAGGGACATGTAAACCATAATGGATTATATAGTGGAAAGAATGTAAAGTTTGAATTACATGCACAAGTAAGATTTGTGGTGTGCTATGCACTAGCTCCTGGTTCCTCAGAGGTAGCTCCTGCATACTGGTTGATGTATGATACCCAGGGGCTATTAGTTCCTACTCATCAAATCTTAAATTCAATCCAAGCATTAAGCCTGGCAGTAGTCTTCAAATGGTGGGGATGACCCCCCCCCGAAGGGTGGCCGAGGGGGGCACGAGGCTCTTGAAAAATGGGCTAGGGGGACTGCTTTCAATAGAAAATATTGGCAGATACATCATATTGAGGGGTGGGGGGGCGCCAATACTATTTTTACTCAAGGTGGCTCAGCATCAAAAAGTTTGAATACCACTGCTTAAGGTCATAAAAACCTTTATGACACCTTATCATAAAGATCTAGATCTGGAACTGTGCGATCAGATGCTGGCATAATTTGTTTTGAAAAATAACCAACACAACATTACATACAAACACAACATTACATACAAAAAATTGACATTTTCTCCCAAATGTTCTAGTTTATTTGCTGGACTGAAAGACCAAAATCACTATAAATGGTCCTCTAATAAGTTGGCCATTTTGAAATATTTTTCAACGCATAGAAACCTGCAAGAATCCTACAAGGCAGTCTATATTTTGATGCATTCTGTGGATCAATCACCTAGGGAGTCTGCTCAAGCACTCAAGGGTGCATTTGCACACATTTCTCCATGTGTCGATATTGAGAGTCAAGACTTTAAAACTACTTTCTTCCATATATTTCCAAAATATGCAGTGAATTAGTGAAACCGGGATGTTGATGACTCAAGGTCACACAAGTGGGTTATTACCCAAGCTACAAGGATTTATGAAGTACAGAACCTAACAACTCCTCAAAATAAAGAAAATAACTCCAAACAAACACCTGCAACTGCTACCCTTAAGGTAGATGAGGTGAAGAGTGATCGTCAGCTGTTAAAAGATACTAACATGCAGGGAAAGCTCTCTGTTCAAAGCCAGCTGACTAGTCCTCAACCAGGCATGAAAAATACAGATCTCATCATACAAACTACCGACTTATATTAGCCCTCAATACATAGGTTCCAGGCCTGTCCTGGGCTACAAATGTGTTTCTTCATCAGAGAGAAATAATCAGAATCTAAGATCAGGTTCCCAAGGAAATCCAAATCAGAATTTTCCTAGTAATGGTAACTAATCACCTCTTCCTAAAACCAATTAGCAAGAATACTATCCTCCTTCTGCTCTCAGGTAACAGATCCCAGCACCAGGGTGAGAGGAGAGAAAGCAATCAATACAATAACTATCAGAGGTATCTGAATTACTCCCTTAGAAGAAATAATTACCCTTGCAGGGAGGAACAGATATAAGACTAAAGACCACCCCGCAGCCAAGAAGAGGCAGAAAGGATTTCTCAACTGGAGCGACAACTCATACAGTTGACTGAAACATTGGACAAATGATGAGATCCCAACAGAGAAATACCAAGTCTAATGCCCACAAACTGTTAACATGACATGGTGACAATAAGTGGAAAATATTCAAAATAAATATGCACAACAAGAATAGAAAAGGAGGGATGTGGTAGGAAAGATATGGCAAACCTCAGAGAACGCTTGTTTAACATCCTGTGAAAGAACCCCTCCCTTTGCTGAAAAACTGTTAAAGGCCAATATGGAACCCTCTCCATTCCTTAAATAAGATCAGACAAAACAAAAATATTAAGTTGAGTGATAAGAAAAATGCGACAATTACATTTGAGAAAGAAAGACACATAGTGGAGAAACATACAAATATGTTCAAAGCTGCATTGCACCCTCCAAAAGAACAATGAATCAGAATTGAAAGAGGTTTGTTACAAATTCAGAGAATTCGTCCCTTGTCCCGAAGGGCGAGTTACCCCTTTCGAGACTAGGGAGGTGGGCCTCCCGCCCCTTTCTGGAGAGAAGGAAAGCCCAAGTAAGGATTCCATCCCATCTCCCTTTACTTCTAGATGCTCAATGTTTATTGGATACATCAGGGTTGAACATGGTAATCATATACAGGGCCCTTTTAAAGTGGATGGCTTGGTTTCTGACCTGTATCTGTTAATGACTTCTTGTGAAGATGAGGACCAATGCAATCTTCCCTTCCCTTCAAGGGAAGAACCCAAATACACCTGGATGCCAGCAGCACAGGAAAGAACCCGCCGGAGTGCGAGAAATGCGGGCCTACGTGACCGCACAGAGGAGGAAAGTCTGGGAAGCCTGCAGAACATTACCACTTGCTGCAAGGCAGAGAACCTGGAGAGCCTGGTACCGCCGGAGCAGAAGGATAACAAGCCAGGAGCAGCCGTCAACGTCCCACCAAAGCAACGTCCAGTGTCTGTCCATCCCAAAAGGGAGAAACCGCTGAAAGAAACACTATTGCGCAGACCAAAGCCAGGTCTGAAACAGAGGATACCCGACAAGAGACATTAACGCCCCGGATGAACACCACCGCTGGAAGAGAGGTACTCAACCTCGTACAAAAAGTGGGCGGAGGGCGAAATAAGAGCAAAGCCCTCATCGGGCTATGAATCTGTAAACCCCACGAGGGGTTTACAGGCTGAGAAAGTCATAGACCCAAACAGGGTTGCAAGTACAAATAACCCATGAAGGGGTGAAGAAACTGAGAAAAGGAAGGTTGAAAAAGCCACCAGCCCACGCAGTGCTGACAGTCAAAATAACCCATGAAGGGGTAAAGAATCTAATCCACACAGGAGGCTGAGCAGACCTCTAGCACATGCCAGGCTGAGAACCTAAACGACACATGAGGGAGAGAGAGAAGTAAGCTACCCAGCAGGTCTGTAGCCCCCGCCGGGCTGAGAACCCACATACCTCAAATGCCTCGTCTGCAGGCTCTCTCTCTCCCCTAGCCATTCCCTTATTGTGGCTACTATCTATCGGCCACCTGGTCAGATCTCCTCCTTTCCTTCTGAGTGGGCTGACCTCTCCTTTTCACTCCTGGTCTCGACCGCTCAACTCCTCCTTCTTGGAGACTTCAACATCCACCTGGATGCATCTTGTCCTCCCTCTGGACTCTTTCGCAACGTCTGCAACTCTCACTCCCTCTCTATCCTCCCCTCTGGCCCAACTCACTCTGCAGGGCACACTCTGGATGTTTTGATCTCCTCAGACCTTCCCCTTTCTGTCCCTCTCACCACTCCTCTCTCCTGGAGTGATCACTTTCTCCTTTCCTCCCATCTCACCCTCTCTACCCCCCAGGCCAAGTCATCTCCATCGCTGCCACCCACCTTCTCGGTCATCCGACCAATGAAGCGCGTGTCAGTCGAGGCTTTCGTCGCCACTTTCTCACACCCCTCTCCCCCCTTTGGCTGACTCCCACCCTGACACAGCCCTTTCCATGCTCCACTCTGCTATATCTGATACTCTTGATATTCTTGCCCCTGCCATGAGATTCCACATGAAGCCCAAAGCCAAGTGCAACTCCTGGTATGACTCGGACCACGTCACCCTCAAACGCAAGTGCATTGTGGCTGAGAGGAAATGGCATGCTCGTGTGCATCCTCTGACAAACTGGCCTGCCGCCTGCTCCAAACGCAATATCGGCTCTCTGTCCTCACCAGGAAGAGAGCTCATATCCAAGCCTTCGTCTCTGCGGCATCTAACAACTCGGCTGAACTGTTTTAAATCTACAAGGAACTGGCTGATCCTGCCGCAGTCTCTACCTCTCCTGTCCCTTCCCAGGCCCTTAGCACAGCACTGGCTTCTCACTTCATCTCTAAAACTCAGGACATCCTGTCCTCACTCTCCTCCTCTCCCCTCCCACCCTCTACTCCCTGCTCTTCCTCTGGCCCTTCTGCAGCCACCTCTCCTCCCTCCTTCTCTGCCTTCCCCTGTTCTCTGCTGATGAGGTTTCGAGACAAGTCTGATCTATGAAAGTCTCGTCCAAACAGGTTCATCCCTCTTCCTCCAAAACCATTAAGGACCCCATCGGCTCCCTGGCTCCTGTCCTGGCCGACTCCTGCAACCACTCCTTCGGCACTGGAGTCTTCCTATCCACCCTGAAGCACTCCCTTGTGCACTCTCTTCTTAGGAAACCCTCTGCCGACCCTCCTGCCCGGCTAACTATCGGCCAATCTCCATCACGCACTTCCTGTGCAAACCCCTAGAAAAGCTGCCCATCCCCCAGCTCAATCTCCACTCTGAATCTGTTGGTTGCCTTCATGACCATCAGTCTGGCTTCAGAGCTGCCAGAAGCACAGAAACTACTCTCCTGAACATCCGTGAAGACCTGCTCACCAACCTTCATTCTAACACCCACTTGTGTCCTCATCTTGCTTGATCTCTCTTCCGCCTTTGATATGGTCAACAATGCCATCCTGCTCAAATGTCTCCATGATAACCTGTGTATCACCTGTCAGGTCCTGGCATGGCTGACTTCTTTCCTCTCTGACCGACCCTCCAAGGTCCAACTTGGGTCCTTCCTCTCCGCTATCTTTTTCTCTACCTGTGGTGTCCCACAGGGGTCTAACCTCTCTCCCTGGCTGTTCAACCAATACCTGGCACAATTTGCCGCTCTATGTCCCAACTTTCAGTGCTATGCGGATGACACTCGGCTCATTTTCAGGCTACCCTCGGCCACCTCCTCTCCATCTCTCATCAATGACTGTCTGTCTGCTATCCAGGAGTGGTGTGCCGCCAATGACCTCTGCCTTAATGCCAGTAAGACTGAGATTCTCCTCATTGGCACACCCACCCCCTCCTTTCCTGTCTCTCTTTGGCCAGCCTCTCTTGGCCCTCTTCTACTCCACACTCTCCTTCTCTCCTCACATATCTGACGTTTCTAAGAAGTCACACTACCAGGTGCACCTCCTCAGAGGCATTCTTCCTTTCCTCTCCTTCCCCCAGAAGCTCACTGTCTCCAGAGCTCTGGTTCTCTCTAGGCTGGACTATTACAACAGCCTCTTTCTACATCTGTCTGTCTCTACTCTCCGCCCTCTGCAACTTATCCAGAACAGGACTGCGAGACTTGTCCTTTGCCTCAAGCCCAGGGATCATATCTCTCCAGGACTGAAATCTCTGCACTGGCTCCCAGTGGCTGCAAGGATTAAGTTCAAAACCCTCTGCATTGTACACCAGGCCGTCTGGGGCCTGGGCCCTCAATACTTTCAACTCTCTCGTCCTAAATATCTTCCTTCTCAAGCCCTGTGCTCATCCGCCTCCAACTCCCTCAGAGTCAGTTGTTTCTCCAAGCAACGAGTTGGTGGTAGATCTCTTTCTTGGTCTGGGGTCTCCCTCTGGAACAGCCTCACTGCCTCCCTGAAACTTGAGGAGAACCACCTCTGGTTCCGGAAGCATCTCAAAACCTTTCTCTTTGCTTCTGCTTTTTCTCCTCCTCCTCACCCCTGCTGACCACCTGGCTGAAACTGTACTGGTTACATGGCCGCCCCCTGATGTCGGGCCCTGGTCCCTTCCCCGGCAGTCACACACACCTGCACTCCCTGTCTGGCAGCCCCCACACTTGGGACTGTTCCTGTATCCATACAGTCCCACCACCAGCACTTGACACCTGATTCCTGCACTTACCTTTGCACTTGCCACCTGATGGCCGTTACTTACTGTTGCGATTACCTTTCCCTTGTACTGCACTGTCCCCCACCCCCTCTGCACTTTCCCTTCCCCATCCCATGCACTTGCACGATCTGAATGACACCTGGCCTAGTAGGATCATTGTCTGTCCTCCCTTTGTTCCCCTCCCTTGCCTGGTCGCGCCTTGAAACACCTGTGTATAGGTGCATTATAAATGCCATATCATATCACATCATACCGCAAGAGTGGGTGAGAGAAACAACTACCACAGTAGGGCCGAGCAGGTCCAATGACAACCCGGGGTGGAGAAACCGATGACCCCATGAAAAGGGATTAGCAAAAGAATAAACCAACTAGGGCTGACCAAGCCATAGCCTACATTAGGCTAAGAAGGTAAACAATTCAGGGAGGACAAATAGTGAAATTTGTTTCTGCTGTAAATACCAACCTATTCAGGTCCAGAAGAGATTTCCCAGGAGACTGTTTGGACTACCTGACAAGAACCTTGTTGCCATCAAAAAGGAAAAGCAGATTTTTGTTTGGGAACTTAGATACTTCACCAAGAACAGGAAGATACTGGGAGAACTCTTTGTTGGGGGTCAGAAAGCCAGCCACCTCTAAGTTACCGAAAAGGGAAGGTAACCCTATTCTAAGCTCTAGGTAAGATTCTGTTCTCTTTCTTGCTTTTCATAGTGGTACGGCAGATAGTAGGTTAGAGCAGATTTGGATGAGGACAGGTGTTTATTTGTGGGACATCCTGGCAAGCGCGTGTTTATTTTCTAGTAAGGACTCCTTTATAGAGCTAGGGTTCGAGAATGTTTTCTTAAATTGCTTTAATAAATGAGGTTTTCTTTAACAAACTCAATTTTCAACCAAGTACTATGGTCCATCTCCTATATCTGACATACAACAAGCGCAACAAATAGTTTGAAGGAAATAAATGAGATTAACCAAGAAATCTCTCGACAAAACACTCAGAAAGAAGAAAATAAAGTAATTGTGATACTAAAAGAAGAGTGTATTCCTACATCTCCTGATCTTTCTAGGGATTGCAATCCAAGTGGAGGCAGTGATTTTGAAATGGGAGCCGGGAGGGCAGATCCATGGAAGAGGGGAAAATTATTGCATTACCCTCAAACCCCTCCTTAGGGAACTACACAATTTGGGTGGAAAGGAGATTTTAGTAGACGGGGTTAATAAAGTAGAAATCAAAATAGAGCGGCATCGACTCATCCATCCAGTGATAGTCGTGGATCCTCAGGGCACACCCGAGGATGTGCCAAATATGTCACTTTATTGAAGTACATCTGGACTGAGTGGAAATTCATTTTCAAAACACTCATATCCATGACATCATTATCATATCTGTGAAAGAGCAAGATGATAGTGAAACGCCTTCCGTTGATTATAATAATCTTCCAACAAACAATGAGTGATTCTCTACTCAGGGTGGAAATACACTGAAGTTTCATCTGCAGCGGGACTCCGGTGAGGGTCTTGGTCAACCGGTGAATAAGTCTGGAGATAAACTGTCTAGTAAAAGTATAAAAGAAAGGAGAGCTCATATCCTTTCCCATTCAAAATAATTAAGATAAGCATCCAGTCTTCCCAAGACCTTTTTGACGCAAGAGGAAGAAGCTTTATCATTGAAAGATTGCAAAGACAAATACAAAAAGATGAGGCGATTCCCACATTTAATATAAAAGATAAATGGGAATCAGGTCATGTTTTTAAACACCTGATTACTACTGCCGGGTTCAAAATTGAGGGGAGCTGGAGTCTATAAGAGCCTGGTTAGCTTGACACCAACTCTACCAGGAGCTACTTTTGACTCCCAAAGCCAACTGATGACGAACAAACACACCTATTTGAATTTAACTCTGTGTGTTTGGGACAATCTATAAATAAACAGTAGGACAGAGCTAAACAATGTTTAAAGCGAAATGAGTCATAAATAATGTTGAAAATGTGAAGTTTGCAGTGTTTTAAAAAGGTTAGATTCACGGAACGCTGTGTAATAGGTCCTTGTTCCCCAATAATAGCTCCTGATCACTGGTGAATGCTGGATACCCAGGAGCTGCCTTTGGCTCCTGCCCATAGAATCTGAATTTCGATCCCTGCTAGCGGGTGTATGCTAAATATCAAAATTTGAACTAAATAAATAAATCATAATTGCTGGGTCGTAAGAAATGTTATTTCTGATTTTCATATATCGGGGGAGCCCAATGGATTTCAATGACCTTGAGAAGGCATGTATGTCAGCACAATTGCTCATGCATGCTGCTGAAGTTAAACTGAAAGAAGTAGTCATTAAGTCTGGGAGTACTCGACAATACACACTGCCTAAAAAGATCTGGGAAGGACAAGCCTTTCTTATTTTAAATATTATTCTTCAGCAACAAGGACTTTCTCTACATCCAACTTCATTAGTGGATCTTAAAGATGATACCATTCAAATGTTGGTTGACAGCAATGATTCCATAAGCGTCATTTTGCTTCAAGACACCTTCATTGGAATGGCTGTCAATGCCAGATACTTTTCAATAGATTTATCTGATCCTAACATTGGTCCAATACAGGAAAATTGATATATTTATTTATTTATTCAGATTTGTAAGGCGCACAACAGCCCACGGGCACTGTGGCGCTTGTTACAAGCATAGCTTAGTTATATATACAGGAAAATACATCCGGTTACAGGCAATGTGATATTTTACATATTTACATGTGATATTTTACATATTTGCAGAGACGGTTGCATTTACTGCGCAAGGAGTTGGGTCTTGAGTTTCCTATGAAATGCAGGGAGTGCGTTTTTCTGCACTGATGTCTGTAGTTAGTGCATTCCAGAGTTTGGCAGCAATATATGGGAAGCCTAAGCCACCGGCTTTGGCTCTGTTGATACGTGGGATGTGGAGTTAGTTAGTGTATTGTGTCCTGGTGGGACGTGTGGAGGAGGACTTGGAGATAGTCTCAGATAGGTATGAGGGTGAGCATAGAGTGAGGCATTTATGTGTGAAGGTGACAATTTTG
Organism: Ambystoma mexicanum; assembly: GCF_040938575.1. NCBI lineage: Eukaryota > Metazoa > Chordata > Amphibia > Caudata > Ambystomatidae > Ambystoma > Ambystoma mexicanum. The sequence continues at coordinate 537,909,480 of NC_090929.1, forward strand.
AAAGTGATGCCTTTTTTTACCGGGAGCCAATGAGCTGATTGTCTAGCCTGGGAGATGTGTTCCCTTCTTGGGATGCTTAGGGCAGCACGGAGAGCATTGTTCTGCGTGACTTGAAGCCTGTTTAGGTTTTTATCAGATGTGCCTGCCAGAAGGGCATTACAATAGTCTAGTTTTGCACCAATGGTTGATCTGGCTATTGATAGGCAATTGGGTTTGGATAGGTAAGGTTTTATGGCGTTTATTAGTTTGGTGGTGTGTGCAGAGGAGGAGGTGATGGCGCTAACCTGTCTGGTCATGGTTAGTGAGGAGTCTCAGTATACTCCCAGCATCTTGACTGCTGTAGATACAGGGATAGTGGAGTTGTCAATGGTAAAGTTGGCATATAATTTGTCAAACTTGGTTAGGGTGTTCTTTTGGCCTAGTATCATGATTTCTGTCTTTTCCACATTGAGGCAGAGGCCATTTACCGCCATCCAAGCCTGGATGGTGGAGTAGATCGTGTGGAGTGCCTTGACATCTTTGTAGTATGATTCTGAGAGGGGTAGAAGTACTTGTGTATCATCAGCGTAATTCGTATACGCAATACCAAGTGAGTCAAACTTGCGAAGAGGGACTTTGTGAACAAGTTGTATAATGTGGGTGCTGTGGAAGATCCCTGAGGGACTCCGCAGTGGATTGTGGTAGGTTTAGTGTTTGCTATATCCGAGAAGACCTTCATGGCTCTTACTTCGAGGAAGGAGGTGACCCAGAGAGCTGCTTCTTTGGAGAAGTTAGCTGAATGTGTGAGGAGTGATGTGAGAGTCTTATGGTCAACCGGATCGAAAGCGGCAGCAAGGCTGGCTTGCCTTTGTCCAGGATTTGGGTGATCTGATTCTTTAGGTCCACCAGAGCTGTTTCAGTGCCGTGTCCTTTCCGGAAACCAGATTGTCTGGTCCCTAGGATGGAGTGGGCTTCCAGAAAGTGTTGGATTTGGCAGTGGGCAGCTTTGTCCAGTAATTTCAGGAGGAATGGCACCAAAGTTATTGGTCTGTAGTTGTTAGGTTTTAGAGGGTCGAGAGTCGAGATATAACAATACTAATGGTAGCAGACAGGTAATTTTCAATACTTAACCGGGAAAATGTTAATACGTAATCCCTGTGTCCTTATGGTGTAGAGTATGTGACCTGTGATGTTTTGGAGAATTACAGTAGTCCACATCAGTACCTTGATGGCAAGGTATCATCCATTCAGGTGGACTCCATAAATAGAGATTTTGCCACCCAAGTAGAAAATACCTCAGAGGTTGCTACCCCAGAAATATGTCCATGATTCCGGCAGATGACTGCAGAACAGATCAGTATGGCTAGCGCCTGAAAGACCGATCAACAAAGACAACAATTGAGACAGGTGTTTACAGAAAAATGTCTGTCAATTCTCATGATTATGGTCACTTACATAACCATACTGACGGACCCTAAGATAGCGCCAGTGTTTGTAAAACAGTATAGGTTGCCTTTCGGGTCAATGTAATCACTCATGGGGATTATCTAACATTTGGAAAGTGGTGGGATTATTCAACCGATCTGCAGTATTTTTAATAACCCAGTGCTAAGCATACAGAAAACCCAATGGACAATGGAGACTGCATGCAGACCTAAGAGAACTGAATAAGAGGGTGAACATATCATGGTGGCCTCTCCCTTATACTGATCATGGAGTTGCACAGATGCAAGGTTCTAAAGTATACTCTTCCCTTTATTTAACTAATGGATATTGGATTCAGTACTCCATTAACACCAATATAAACTCGTCTTTACTTTCGGGCGTAGCAGTTAGCATGGACCAGTACATGATCTAGAAAAATGACCAGTGTGAATGAATTCAACATATTGCTACATGTAGCCATGCCTGACCTTGTAGAAAGAGGGAGCTTGGCCTATGAAGGTGACCAGTTAATCAAACAAAACGTAAAACTGTGGAAGAGCATTTGGTAGAGATCTGACACATGTTGGTTGAATTAAGGAATGCAGGTGAAAAGCTATCCATTCAGAAAGCACAATGGCGACAGAACCAAAGTACATTATCTAGGCCGAAGGCCTGCAAATTCAAATTCAGAAAAAGAAGGCATCAATGAAATTGAAGAATCCCACAAAACTACGTGAGATACTTAGTTTCTTAGGATTGTCCGACTAGAGTCATTAATTCATAGAAAATGGTGCAGAGAGATCACTCAGCCCTTGGTCCATCTATTGAAGCGGAGGGACGTCAGAGGCGTGAAGTGGAGGTGGGGGAGCTCTCAAACTGAGGCTGTAAAACATCTGAAAATAACTCTTTTTCAAGCTCCTTGTTTGGCTTACTCTATTAAAAAGAAAAGGTTTTTCTTGGAAACCAGCATTTTCCGACACCTGTTGAACGTTAGTCTTATACCAGAAGCATGACCAGGTTAATGAGGCAATATCGTATGAAAGAAAAATATGATCATTTGTCAAGATTTTAATAAATGTGCGTAAACACTACTGGCAACGATATGGGAATTGAATAATTACTGTTTGGTGATCCAAGTGAGCTTATTATAGTTGAGACCTCCAACCAGCCTCTACAATAACTGCAGAGCGACCAAATATAGACTATGAATGTCTCTAATTCAAGAATTACTTAATGGGTTCTTTTGATGTAGGGTTACACTGTGGAAATCAGATATGGACAAAATAAAAAGAGTCCCATGGCACAAAAGGGGAATACATTCATATGGAACATCTCCTCTGAGAAATACAAGTACTCAGTCAAAAACTCAAGCTAAAAGTGAGCTTTCTACTGCTCAATGGAATCGAGATGGTCCATATCGGCATCTAATTATTGCTCATAAAGAAGCTCCAATTACTTGAAAATTGTTATCAATATCTACAAGATCCAGAACACATTCCCTTATCTGAACAAGACTGTCAAGGGAATAAAGACATTCGAGTCTTAATGAAGTTTCAGAAAATGTTGAAGATCTAAACTGGATTTTTGATTAGAAAGCTCCAATCATGTTGCAATCAGTGGTTAGTACCCATCTCATTCCAAAGCATAATATTAAATCATGTCCATGATGCAGTGACAGCTGGTCATCTGGGATATCAAAAACCAATGGTGTTCCTACGTGAGGTCACTTCTTGGTCAGGATCTGACCATTTATTTGAAGGGGTGTCTGGAGTGTGTGCTCAGTTCCAACCAGGTTTTCCCAGACAGTGGGCTCCTTAGCAAAAAAGAGGAACAACGTTAATATGGTCCGACCTACAGATCAGCTTCATTTGGCCGCAATTTGTTCTGCAAACGTCAACTTACATTTGTTGCTCCCTGCATGCCTATTTACCAAATGGATTGAATGTCCCGCAACCCCAAATTATAAGGTTGTGACTGCTGCCACTATATTGATCAACCATATATTCTCTTGTTTCAGCCTTTCCTCAAAGGATTGAGTTCAACCGGGCTAGTCATATCACCAGTGATGTAATGACTAAGATGTGGGAATTTCTTGGAGTCAGGAGAAAGTTACATTTTGTGTATTGCACAGCATACAGCAAGGGAGTAGAATAATATAACAAAACATATGTGGTAATTCTAAAGAAGTTTGTGGTGGATTCTGGACCTATTTGGGACTTGCGATTATAACTAGTTCTGATGACTCTGGGCTCTCTCCCTGCTTTAGCTACTAGAATGTCTCCTTTTCAACACATGACTGGTAGGAAAGTGGTATTGCCTCAACATCGGTTACACTGAATACAGGAACAGATGTTGACCAATGTCTCTACTGCTCATTAATATGCAGATCATCACTGGAAACACCTTCAACATACAGTTGCCTATGTTCAAGGAAATCTGTAGAAATAATTGGTAATTATGCAGCCTTACTGTCATAGACGGCACAGAAATAGGGTGTTTTTTTAAAAACAACTTTATTTAAATCGGTTGTACAAACAGAGCGACACTTGAACTGCAAGACACAATTCAGTTTCATTCTTGTATCAATTTACAATTTGGATCAATCCACCCATCTACCACAATGGTTTTCGATCCACCCCTTGTCCCCCACCCTAAGTCGCATAGTAACTGGGCGTAGCGGCACCCCAGATCCTACCGGAATCATAAAAGTAGCGCTGCCAGCCGAGGATGTAACTTTGTGCAGGAAGGTCTTGGTCTAATTCCGGGATCGGTGACAAAATGTCTGTAAACTCGTGTAGCAGGCCATCTTTGGTTGCAGTAACCGTTTCCACGACCAGGATATCACAAGTCTTGACCCACCATAAAGGCAGCAGTGCGCCCTCTGGGGCTTTCCAAGTGTGGCTAACTGTGATCTTGGCTGCCAAAAGGAGCTTGGTCAGTAATTTAGACATCAACCCGGACTTTGGGTAAACACCTCAGAAGCTTACACCTCGTCGTGGCCTTGATCGAGGTGAGCACATCCTCCCAGAAAGCCCGAACGAGGGGGCAGTCCAACCACATGTGCAAGTAAGACCCTCGCGCCCAATATTTTTCACCAGAACATAAGGTCCAAAGAAGACTGCAAGTGGTGTAGTCGAACCGGTGGGTAGTACCAGCGAAAAAGCAGTTTGAGGGCACACTCCTTATTAGTCACACATCTCGAGGAGGAGAAATTACTTGTCCAAATGACTACCCAGGTTTGATCGTTCAACTGGAGGCCCATATCCAACTCCCACTGTGACATGTAGTTAGGCAGGCTAGCCAGGAGGGCCTCTTGCCAGAGATTTTCTCCCCTTGTGGGGCCTCAAGTAGGGTGAGTTCAATAAGCCTAAGGTTCCGGTGGCCCTTGTCGGATTAGGGGGTGTGTGACTCAGTGACGGAATTGGACATAGGAGAACCTGTCAGTCTCAGAAAGTTGGAAAACCCCCCTTAACGTTTTTTGAAGGTGCAGGGCTGGGCGTTTTCAAACAGTTATGAAAGGTTGTTCAACCCTCCTCAGGTCCTGTTCCTAAAGATTGAGGGGAGAAGGCCTGGGGTAAAGGCAGGGTTATGGAAAATTGGAGTATGTAGACCTATGCCCCTAGCGATTCCGTTTATTTTCCTGGCCCAATCCCAAATTTGTACCGTTATTTTGGTGGAGGAGAGAATTCCGGGCCCGAATTTCCAAGCTGTTTGGGAAATGCACGGTAGGGAACGCAGGGGGAGTGGATGTCTGGACTGCCCGTGGAAGATAGCCAGGCTCGGAAGCAAGAAAATTGTGCCGCCATGTAATATCTGTGCAGACGCAGAACTCCCAACCCTCTCAGACGGGCATTGCCCATCATTACCTTCTTAGGTATCCTGGACTTTTCCCCCGCCATATGAACCGAAACAATTTCTATTGCAACCGGAGGATGGGTTTCTGTGGGATCTCCACTGGGAGGGATGAGCAAGCATAATGGAACCGGGGGAGCAGGTTAATTTTGCAGGCCGTAATGCGCCCCATCAGTGAGATCTCCTGGGTAAACCATCTGTCCACGTGGGCCTCTAGCTCTTTGAAAAGGGGGTAGGAGGTTAGCTGCATATAGACATGCCGGGCATGCTGAGATATGGACCACTAAGTATTCAATGGCTTTCCTGCTCCATTTAATTGGGAAAGCGGGTTGAAGAATGCTAATCTCTTTGGCAGTTAATCCCACCCCCAGGGCCACGGATTTGCAATAGTTAATTTCAAACCCTGGCACCTGGCCAAAAGAGTTTATCTCTGGGGTGGCTTGTTGCAGGGTAGGTTGGATGTTTGTTAGGGTAAGCATTAGGTCATCTGCGTAAAGGGGCAGCTTGTGTTGGTTGTGGCCTACTTTCACTCCTTTGATGGCAGGGTTGAAATAAATCCTTTGGGAGAGGGGTTTCATGATCAGGGTGAATAATAGGGGGGATAGGGGACACCCCTGTCGTGTTCCACATTTGAGGGAAATTGGGGACGTATGCCTTGAGTTAACCAGTAAAGAGGTCTTTGGGGCTTTATAGTAGGCTAGAACCATTTTCCGAAAGAACGGTCCAAACCAGAATGCCTCGAGAGTGAATTGTAAGAATGTCCAGTCTAATTTGTTAAACGCTTTAGTTGCCTCCAACGCCACAAGTGTGAGTTTGCGACTGTCTACAGCCTTTATTTCCACCAAATTTAGGGCCAGATGAATGTTGTCACTCGTCGATCTGCCAAGGACAAAACCTGTTTTGTCTGAGTCAATTATCGTGGGCAGGACTCTGGCTAGGTGGTTGGCCAACACTTTAGAATAGATATTAGCATCTATATTGAGCAAAGAGGATGGTCTATGAGAGGCACAATCTCTTGGGTTGTTTCCCGGTTTTAACAGCAAAATGGTTGATGAGGCCTGCATAGCGGGGGTAGTGCAGCCAGAATGCTGAAAAGAGTTGACAAAAGCTGGGACCGGAAGAGTTTGTAAAACCTAACCAAGAAGCCATCAAGGCCGGGGCCCTTGATTTTAATGATTTTACTGAGTGTATTTCCTCAGGAGTAATTGGCGATTCCAAGGCTTCCCGAACCGCTTCAGAAAGGTGTGGAAGGACGGTCCCCTCTATGTATTGCTTCTGTTCAGTCGGGACCAGGGGGGGTTTCTGTCATGGTTTCGAAAAGGTGTGAGTCTGCTAATTGCAATTTCACCTCTTTGGCATATTGGACAGCACCTAGAGGACCCTGAAGGCACAGAATTGCATTTCTGTGTTAAGACTTGGCCAGTGTTTTAACCAGGAATGTATTTGCTTTATTGCCCTTGGCATAGTATCCCTGTTTTGTCTGTAGCAGGGAGCATGCTGTTTCATCAGCATAAAGGGATTCTAATTTATTTTGGGCCAACTTCAGGGAACGATGGGTCTTGAGGGCATAAAATGTATGTCTGTGTTCTTCCTCCCCAATCTCTCCTTCAAGCCACGCTTATGTCTCTAATCTACGCTTCCGGTAGGTGGCAGCGTGGGCTAATAGTTCCCCCCTAATGTATGCCTTCATGGCTTTCCAAGAAGTGGCTGTCGAGGTGAGGTCAGTGGGATTCTCCTGGAAGTAGTTGCAAATGGCTTTAGCAATACCATCCCTGAGTGCCTTATCATTCGAATCGGGTCATATGAACTCCATTGGGGCCAGGGAGGAGGCTCAGGCTCCTCAATTCAGGCCGTTAGGAGAATGGGAGCGTGGTCAGAGAGTAACCTCTGCTTTATGGCCACCTTGTCAACAGATGTCAGAAGCTAGGGGGTAGCCAACAAAAAGCCTATTCGAGAGGATGTGCGGTGTACATGAGAGAAAAACAAAAAAATCCTTCTCGCCCGGGTGCAAAACCATTCAGGTATCGACCACTCGCAGGGAACTAAAAAAGTGGATACGCTCCAAGGCAATCTTGAAGTGTTTCGACATGGGTTGGTGCGTTTTGTCAAATAATGGGTCTGGAACCCCATTAAAGTCTTCCCCAATGACCACCTGGCCTTCAAGAAAGGGGAGAGGTTTAGCTTCCAATTCCACTAAGAATGCTGTATGTCCCTCATTAGGGGCATAGACAGAAACCAAGGAGTAAAGCTAGCCAAAGAGCATCCCTTTCACTCTAGTGTAGTGCTCTTCCGGACTAAAAAGTCTCCAGTTCCACAAACGGCTTATCCCTCACCAGGAGGACTGCTGTGCCTCCTTTTTTGGAACCTCAGGAGGCCAAGTAGTATTTCGGAAAGTCCCTGTTATGTAGGTGGGAAAGGTCTGTCGGGATCTCAGATCTTTTAAGCGCTGTAGCGTCAATTTGTGTTTAATTGGGGAATGTAGGCCTTTCATATTGAGTGAGACAAAGTTCAATTTCTGATGAGGAGGAGGGGTCCTCTGGAGGTTCAGGTCTGCCGCGGGGAGGCAGGATCCAAGTGTGTTTCACTCGTCATTTGACTCCATTTGTAGTTTCAGCTCCACGCGGCAACCAGGTTTTCAACTCTCCAACCCGACTTATGAACCTTAACAGTAAAGTAAAATTAGAACCGGGCATTTCGCCCCATAGGCTTTCGAGTGTCATTGCACTCTCGGCCACGCATAGGCCTTATGAAGACCGAGTCCCGAGGTAATAGCTTCGAGGCTGTTGCCAGCATGATTGAAGGGTGACAGCTAGCTGGAAAGAGGGTGCCACAGGATCGTAGGGAGGAGTTCAAGAGGGCTGCGGAGGAGTCCCAGGCTTCTCTCCGCTAGCGACCTTTGCCCAGGTGTTACGTTTCGGTTTGGGGGCATTCTGCTTCTTCGGTGTGAGGGGTTCTGTAGGAGAGTCGTACTCATTATCGGGGCTGGCCTCTCGCAGGATGTCCTTGGCCTCTTCCAGGGAGTTGATGGTCTGGGTTGCGTCTCTGTGGGTGAGCTTCAGAGTAGAGGGGGACAAACCAACGATATCTAATCTTTTGATCTTGCGGTCAAAGGCCTAAGCACTCTTCTCCTCTGTACTGTTGCTGTTGCGAGGTCTTGACAAATTTGAAACAATGCCCCCTGGAAGGTCAATTCCCCCGAAGTCCTGTTCGCCGTTAGGATCTCCTGTTTCACTGTGAAAAAGTGGACCTTTGTAATCACATCCTGAGGACACCCCCCCATAGGGGTCCTTAGTCTGTGGGTATAGTCCAAAAGCAGCATCACCTTGTCGAGATAGGAGTGTCTGAAAGAGATCCCCTATATAGTTGCTGAGAGCCTGATCTGCAATCGAGGAAGCGACTCCCCCTAATTCAGAGTTTTTTCTACAGGCTGTTTTCCATGTCCTTTTGTTTGCTCTCCATGGCCTCGCTCCTCCCTTCCAGTACCTTGATCCTGCATTGTAGCTCCGCCACTAGAGTTGATTGTTCTATAGAGTGAGTCTTCAACCTCACTGAGCATTCGTTCTGCCTCGGGAACCGGATGATACACTCAATCACATTTCGTCGAGATCTCAGTCATGCAATTGCAGAATTCCCACTTGATCTCTGACATGAACGACTGGAGATACTCTTTTGTGGCTAGCTGTCCCCTGGGGCGCTCCTGAGAGTGGGTTGGGGTTCCCACCATTTCTGCCTTTTTGCCCTTGTCTTGAAGTTGTAAGAGCGAAGCTATGTCAGCATCTATATGCCGTTTTAGCTGTTTGGCCATGATTGATGCCATTAGAGAACTCCCTCTGAGCTTGCACTGAGTTCCACTGGGTCCCAGCCACCCCAGCCACCCCAACGGCTCTCAGATTCGCTCCTATCCCGCCCGGAGAGGCAGCGTGATCAGGAGTAGATGCGCCCTTCCACTGTGGCGCCTCTGCCAACCCAGGGTTGTCTCACTCAGATTATTGGGCCCAGCGGGTGAGGCCCAGGGGCGAGCACTCCACCAAGGCACTGGGTAAGTCCTTTGCTTTGCCCCCCCCACTCAGAAGTCCCTTGGGGGTTAGAATGGCAGACTGCCAGCTACAGACCTTGGGACACCTCACAATCAAGATTGCCAACAACTTTCTTCTGCCCTTGCACTCCTCCTGCAGCTGAGTGCCAACTGCTGGTCTCGCACCTCTTTCCCCCCGCCGGCCACGGGCCACGTGCGATGGACTTGAGACAGGGCTCCTCTCCGCTGACCTCCCACTGTGTGTGCTGATGCGCTGCAGCATTCCTCGCAGCTTGCCCGCCTGGCTGCATCACCACCTCAGATCCCGCTCCACGGACAGGAGAGTGCAGGGCCCAGAAAAGGAGGCCGGGCGGCAGCGACCTCTTCAGTCCGGCGAGTGGCCGCCATCTTGCCAGAGATCTGCTGTGGGTGTAAATATCTAGGCTCCCAGCTGGTTCACGGTGCTGCCGCGCCCCTTGAATGTTCCCTCCCAGCTCATGAGCGATGCCATGGATTCATAGGCATCGGCAAGTCACTGGGACTGGCAACAGCTTCATTTTCTGCAGGCTTCACATGGAAACTTTCACTGAAGCGTCCACATAGCTGCTGCTCCAAGCCACGCCCCCCCCCTCAAGTGTGTTTTTTAAAATACTGTGTGCTGTGGGGCCGTCCACTTCTCTCTCATTTTCGTGGGATATTGGCCCTAACAACCGCAGGGGCCATAACGCCCGGTTAGTGCTACCAAATGGTAAGCCCTACTGTCTAAGCTCAGTCTTAGACTAATGAGGATTCCCTAAATTGAGGTTTAGCGACACCCTCAGAGTCCTCCTAACTTTCCCTACTCTCACCCAGGGTAAGTCTTCTAATTGGGAATGGGGATTGTGCCTTACACTTACTCTGTTATATTTGGCAAGGTTCACTCACATCCATGCTTACCACTTTCCTTCTACTCTTTCTACCCATCCCCCCTCTTACTCCTCCCTCCAATCCGCTGTCCCGCTGATGTTTCACTCCTCCTTCATCTCGCCTCCACCCTTTGATGTTACTTCTCCAACCACACGACTTTACTAATCCTTCTCTCAATATTTCCCTCCTCTCACTGCTAAGCTCCTCCTCCAACTGCTACTCTCCTCCTCCCACTGCTAATCTCTTCCCACCACTACTCAAACACCGTCCTTTTATGATACACCGTTCGCTATACCTCGCCTCCTTACACTACCTTCTTCTCATTTGCCACACAAACACGCATACTCACACTGGAGAACCACTTTCACTCCTAAATCAATGCCTCACCTTCTCCAACAGTCTCCTTCACAAGCCACTGCTCCATCGAGCTTCCTGCTGGTCTTTTTATTAGTCCTCCTCTACCTCCACTGCTAATCTCACCCGAATAACCCACACCTCTCATTTCCTGTCATCTGCTGATGTTTCATTACCTCTGTACTGATTGGACTTCTTTCCCTGGCCAATCCCGACTTGTCTTCCCCATCTAATATGTGTATGTGCATGGGAAAGTCTTCAAAAAGGGGCTAAGCCCGCCCACTTTCTCTGCGTGCACTCGCCTCATAGTGGCATAAGGCAGTCAATGCCCAATTTTGTGTTTCATGGTCCGCTCCCCAGGTCAGTCTTGGTAAATTGGGGGGGCTGGGGGGAGTCCTTGGTAGTCTAGGGGATTGCAACTTTATGCCTTCCTGGAGAAGCACCATTGTAAGTATAGATCAAAATATCTCCAGTTGCCTATGCAATAATAATACCAAAAGGGGAACAGACAGAGTTATGGTGGGTCCACATAAACCAGCTTAGATCTTGTCATCCCCCTACAATTCTTAGCTAAATAGTGAGAGAGTCGGACCCCACAGATGAGTTGGCTTCTGAATAACAAGAGCAATCTGCGTTACAATGCTATGTAAGGATGTTTAGATTATAGGATAAAAACATGCACATTATTATTAAATGATACATTTTGAAAATGTATATTATTGTTAAATGTAGAAACATTAATGAATGATAGAGTATTTTATAGTAAGTCAGCCTTTCCACTCCACTATCCTTGTTAAATGAGAGTTGTAGAATAAAACGTCTGGTGAGCTAAAGGGTGCAGGCCCCTGGTTTAGGTTTTGTTGTAAGAAAGATAATATGGAAGTAGGTGACCAGCAACATTTAAATACATATTTTGTGTTTAACAATAAATAGAGTGTTAAATGCCCCCATGCTCCAAACGTTGGATTAAATTTGGGTAGCGTTGCTGAACAAGCTTGGTTGATGGTGTTAGTAAAAATTAAGTTCTCTTATGTGTTGTGTTCTCTTATGTGCTCTTATTGTTTAGAGGTCACAATGGGAAGAAGTGGTGTATTGTGCTTCCGCAACTCCACCCCTCTCACTCCCTCCCTTTCATCTACTGTCCATGGTTCTGTCTTTTGTCTTTTAAAGGTTTTAAGTTTAGAAGCCTACATCTCACTGCATAACACCTATTTTGTTACATTCTCACCTTAAAAATGTGTACAGATATTAACACTCTTGTTTTGTTCTGACCAATGCTAAAATTGTAAATTGTTATGTTTGAAATTTTGGTAGATATTTGAAACACGTCCATTCTGGGAAACACCAAAGAGTTTCTTAGGGTTGTCAACAACTCCGGGTAAGCCGGAGCAGTAAAGAACTTCCATGAAATCACCAAATGACAGTAGGAATAATCTAATAATCTCCAGCAGAATCACTGGAGAGAGTCCAAGCCACATCTATGAAGCCAAGAAGCCAACCAGAGAGCATAGGAACGTATTACACTCCATGCTTATGGAAGACAGCTGAAGCCAAGGCCATCCACCGGCACACATCTGCAACCATATACCACTCCCAATGACACATCGCACAACACCTCTGCAATTAGAATGCAGCTATACCCCATGACAAATATTCGGCCCCTGCTGGCCAAATAATAAGTTCTACTACTCTTGTATACTCTCTTGTCAACTTCAAAGCACCCATGCACTTGCCAGGTCGATATGGGTAGCTAGTAGGGACCTGGCCACCTCTACCCAACATTGCTTCGACCAAAATGCACACACGCGTTCTAAACTCCTCTGATCAATTTTCCCAAACCACTATTGACCCCCCGAGGGCATTCACCTACACTGCTTTGAGGCCATACAAATGGGATAAAGGCGCTATACACATGACAAATTACATTACATTAAACAACTAAAAGTCATTCCCAGGCTGCAACTGATAAAGAAAAGAACATCAAATTTTATATTATATAAAAGAAAAATAAATTGTATTAAAGTTTTGACACCTTGAACATCAACTGAAGGGGCTGGGTGTGTCTAGTAAATATTCAATGTATATGGAACCAAGTTTTTTAACCAAACATGTGGTGCCCAGCTTGACCATTTCTATTATGCAAAACCTCACAAAGTTACACAGAGGCAGATGTTAGAATGTTAGAATGAGATGTCAGCAAAAAATGTACACCAGTTCGATTGTATGGATCTGAAACAAAGGCAACTATATCTGAAATTGCGTGACAAAGGTATGAGGGTACATTATGGAGGCACATTCTTAATCTGCCTAGATGTATTCCAATTGTATGGATCAGAGAAGAATTAGGCTTGCTATCACTGTATGTGAGATACACATGGCAAGTGATAACATTGCTCAGAAAGTGCCTTTTAGTCTCTGACTCAAGAATGCTAAGTGGTGTCCTTTCTAAATATATGTTTTCCTATAAAGATTCCTTTGTGCGAAAGTGGAAATCAATAGTTGTTCAAGCACTGGCAGAAGCTGATGTTTCACTCAATTAACTCACACAGAATCCGAACAGAGCGAAAATCAAATTGTTCCAGTATGACTGTTTTAAGACAAGAGAGAAATTAGAATCAACCCCTGCTACAGCATAAAAGATATGCTGTGCCTGAGCCTTATATGGCTAAATGTCCATCTCTTTTGCATAGAATGGATTTCTTGCGTTTAAGATTCAATTTATGGTTTACGAAAGACATTCAGGCAAGACGTAGAATTATTATCCAGCAGGAAAATGTGTGTCGATTCTGCAAAATTTCTACCCAGGCAGAAACCTTACATCACCTGTTAACCGATTGTGATATGCTAAAATCAATTTGCAGCCCATATTTGAAACAACCATTGAAAGAGTTTGTAGAAATCATGCCTGCTTTATTATGGCAAATTATCTTTTGTGGACTTATGACATCAGTCAGAGTGGGTGCCATTGGGTTCTTGCATGCTTTAAAAATTGAGCCATGAATAGATTGGTGGTCATCTCGAGTTAAGGAGTGTATCTTAAAATCAGAAATTTCATTTTAAAGATGTGAAGTACGTTGACAATTTGATGATGGTCAAAGGTGGTTGAGTATCAATCAAAATAGAAACATTGCATATGTGTCTAACAGGTGTTCAACAAATATCAGTGGTTTTAATAGTATTAATGTGATATCAAAGGATAAATGAATGAGTCAATGTGTTTATGATTATACAATGTAATGTAAATTAGTTTATGTTTCATTTTTAATGTTTGTAAGAAAAATATTGTAAAGTTGATGAAAATCTGCTAAATCAATAAAAAATAAAAAGAATGAGCTAGTTATTCAGCCCAGTACTGTTACAAAAATGACATATAACCTGTCTTTAAAATGTTCACTGTGTTCTCTCTGTATGTAATATGCCATCTCATAGAAATAGTTTCAAAGTAGTATGATCAAATAAAACAGTATTCTATGGGTGTAGACTACCAAAAACAAAATTGACCACGTGAGCCACACACCACCAACACTCTCAATACTATTATTACAAGTCGTAATGACTTCAATGTGCTTCACCAGCCCATACAATGCCAACTATGTTAGCTTTACTGAACACCCAACATGTGTTTCGACCTTGTACAAAAAGGTCTTCCTCAAAGCAAATAGTCTAAATATCCAATATCTTCAGTAATAACCACACCATCTGGTGGTACCTGATCCAATGTTTAGTTAATCTCTAGTTGTGGGTGCAAAACATACGCACTTGTTTAACAACCTGCAACTTTTTAGGCTGAGAAAATGCAGAATTCCGCGTAGCATTGGAGACAAGTGCATATGTTTTGGTACATAGCTCGACAGGGGGGTTGGCCTATTGCTTCAGTTTCTTTGGGCATAGCACTGTTACACCAATATGATATAAACTGCATGTACTTGTGCCAGAAATCTAACCCTGTACTTAAACATTCACTAAATCCTTATTTACCTTCAATTAACTTACATTACATATTGACAAATACAAAGAAAATGCACAATTGTCTGATGTTTCGTGTCCCTGTCACTTTAAGAACTGAGTTCAGATATGTTATCAGAATACAACGACCAGTTGCTAAGGCAAAGGAGTTAACAGTTCAGTCATATGCCAGAGCAATGCACTCACCAATTGTTAGATAAATCCGCTAAACTGGCTGCACCCACAGGAGCACGTGCTCAAATGAATTAGAGTAAAATACATTAAAACATCCAAATACACTCCACACCATTAAGGTTCATAGTCTCTGCCAGTTTTATGGAACGATTCATCTGTGTTTTACAGAGAATACCTCAAACACCAAGATCCCTACCAGGCCTCAACCCTTTGACTTATGGAAAACCAACAGAATATTATCTGTTCATGTTTGACTTCATAGCTTGAAGCCTAACCGAGACCTGATTAAGTTAGTCATTAACAAGGAGGAACTACAAGGCACAATAAATGATAACAAGAAATAAAAAAAACAAATTACAAATGGTTCATTTGAATTGCACAAATATGAAATTACATTTTCACTTATTACTTCACAACAAAAAACGAAAAAAGATTTGTATTCAGTAGAGCATTTCCCATCGTATACATCTAAACTTGATATATTAATATATAGAGCACAAAATGTGCACTCTCCTTTGGCTAGTGATAATTGACTCTTTGCAAGTAAGAAATTGTGTGCTGTGTGTATGTGTGGAACAGAGATGGTGAGTGACTTAGTATAGCTGGAAGTTTGCAATTTGAAATGTTGACCCAGGTTAAATGCATGAATTATTAATACATTTATATATTTAAATAACTTTGCCACATTTCATGCTATTGGGGCATGTCAATGATCCTTGAATATGGGATTGTGTTGCGATTTGATTTAGAAAATGTACAATTCAGTAAGGGGAGAAGTTCATATTAGAAGTTATGAGAAAAAATGTATTTGGTTCAAAATGTACCCAGAGCCTCCCTTTTGCCAAAACAGAAATATTTTGGACCTATCGCAATAGAGAGGTGTATATGTATCAATGGAATTGTCAGTATAGGAAGAGAGCCAATAATAAAACATGTTCCATGAAATAAATTATGCATTAAATCACACTGAGCGGGTTACATTTATCAGCTATTTAAGCAGAAAATAGGGAGCGCTCTGGATTCTTGGTAATGGAGATGGGGGACACTACCCGATAGGAGAAGTGCTGAAGTGGGATTATATCTAGGAAATAGCTGACGGATCCCTCGAAGAAGGCCTTGGCCGAGAAAACCTGATGCACAAACCTTGCCTAAAATAGGACTAGATTTACTGAGGTGGAATTTGAAAGCAGAGGACAGACCGGAGGCATAGTTGACTGGGTGAAGCTGCATTGAGCTACAGATGCCCTACCGGTCCTGGGCCTTTAAAAGACGAATCAAAAGTGAGAATAAGAATTGCTGTATATTTGACGTGATCCATTACATTCCATTGCGATCATCCCCCCCATTGGGGGTTGTCCCTGCTTTTATTGTTTCGCTATAACCACTCATGCAGCTATAAACATAATCATGAGTGCCTTCCTCTGGGCCTTAGTGAGAATGCTGACTTCCGGATCAATTAGACCACCCATCAACTCCCCTCCCTAGGTCTGAGAGACAAGTCAAACATGATCATGGCTTGTATCTGGAAGGAGATGTCTGCCTAGAAAGGGGCTAATACCGGGCATTCCCACCATATGTGCTTCCAGTCCCCTCTCCTCCTGCACCCTCTCCAACACTCCACCAGGGATGTTGTATACATATTGTGCAATCTCGCTGGGCTGTAATGCCACTGCATTATCACTTTATACAATGTATCTCTAAGCTGGATGGACCATGTCAGTTTAGGGATGTTCCCCCCATAGGTTCTCCAAATGTGCTGCAGGAATGCTTGTACCCAGCACGTTCTCCCATTGTTTCATGTATCGCCACTGTGGGAAGGTCTTGGGTTCTATTAGGATCTTGTATAGCATTGAAATCATATGTTTAGATCCTGTGTGTGTAGTAATACAATGTGGTCAGCTCCCTAGATGCAGCCCACTCAACTGTGGCATTGCATAGCCAGTGTCACATTTGACAGTACCCCATTCTGTCTCTTTCCGTAAGCCCCATGGATTGCTTGCACTCCTCGAATGCAGGTATCCCCGCCCCCTGGGCCATGTACCCCAGCTTCCAAAACCCCACTTTGTGCCATTTTCCGGAAGGAGCCATGCACCATACCCAGGGAGAACTGGGGGTTCCCAAATAGTGGCGTGAACAGAGATAGGTATGAGAATAGGGCACCCCGCCCCAGCAATTTATCCCAAGTGTTGCATACCACGGCCAGAACCTGACTCACGTGGGTGTTCTGGGGCCTATCCTGCCTTTGAATCCACAAAATGTCCTCCAGGGGTCTCCCAGCCACTGCCATATCCATTCCAGCCCATGGCTTGGAACGATCCCCCGAGAACCACTCTCTAACCACCCTCAGCTGGGCTGTATTGTAGTACTTAACGAAGTTCGGAAGCCCCAAGCCCCCTTTTTCCCTAGGTGTCATCAAAATTGGTAAGGCAACCCATGGATGTTTGTTTTGCCATACAAATGCTGACACCAATTTGTTCAGCACTGGGACCGGGAGGGCCGGAAAATAGTACAAGACTCTCAGTAGCATGACCATCTTCACTGTTGCAATAAGGCCCCTCCACAATGTAGCGACTGGGTTCCACTTACCCAGTTCCTCTTTAACCAGCCACAGCACCTCCAGATAATTCCTGTCATAGAGCTGCGATATGGTGCTCGGTATGCTGAACCTCAGGTACTTTATAGATCCATCAGCAAGGGCAAAGGGGAAGCACCCTGCCATGCAGCCCTTCTGTGCCAGCGCGAATGCCAATACCAGCAGCTCCGATATCTGCCTGTAAATTTGAAGCCCTGCTACCTGTTCCGCTTCACACAACTCAGCAACCAGGGCTGGGATAGACATATCTTGAACAGTATGGGTCATTGACATATCATCAGCGAATGCAGCCACTTTATGCTGCTCCCCCCAAAAGGTATACCTCTTAGTTCCAGGTATAGCCTTAATCTTATTTTTTTTTTTTTATTAAAGCTTTTAGTATATAAAAATACAAACTTTTTGCTTATTCTTTATGTATCCTTTCGCCATCCTTCATAAGCCAAACAGAAAGTTCTCCTTCTTGTTCGATTTCTTTACTATTTAGTCTTTAGTGAGTCCAGTACATGGAGCTGCTTGGCTATGGGAGGGCATCATGTCCATTTTTCCATTTTCAGTCTCGGCTGTGAGTTTTTTCAGCATAATTTCTAGGAAAATTCCCAAGGCCCTGATCGTTCTTTGGTTTTGATCTTCATTCAAAGCTTTCCATCACAATTCCGAATCCAGACCACAAGATGTAAATAACATTTTACTCAAAATGTTTGTTCTGATTCTAGATTTTCGCAAAACATTAATAGATGTCGTAATGATGCTTCTTGTAAATGGCACAGTCGACAGACATTGTCCTTTGCCAAGCCATATTTTATCAAGTTTTACTTTGCTATAAAGATGTTTAATTTGAAGCGCAGTATCAAGTCTCTGTACTTACGATGGCCGTTTTTCTCTAGGTAGGCTAGGTTTTATGATTAATGGCTCTAGATAAAGGGTGTATAACAGTGGGCACCCCTGACTAGTCCCCCGCCGGTTCTGGATGCCCCTGGACAGCTGGGCGTTTACCAAAAGTCACATTGTAGGGCTCCTATAGTTTGCCCCGACCATCCACAGGAAGTTGCTACTCACTCTCATGCGTTCCATTGCATGAAACAAGTTCTGGCACTCAACGCGATCAAACGCTTTTTCTGCATCCAATAAGATCAAGACCACCAGGATCGGTCTCTTTGATGTCTTGGAAGATCCATCTGGTGTTATCATAGGTCTGCCGTCCCACAATGAACCCTGATTGATCATGATTGATCAGTTTCGGTAGCAGCGGAGATAGTCTAGCTGCTGATATGCCTGTATAAAGTTTGGCGTCAATATATATCAGTGCGATGGGCATATATGACCAGCACTTAGTCATATCTTTGTTTGGCTTCTTCAACACTACCACCTTGGCCTCTGTCAAAGAGTGTATGATACACCTTGAGGCAGCAAATAGAGTTGAACAGTTTGGTGAGCCTAAGGACTAATTTGCCTCTGAATTCTTTACAGAAAGTTGCTGGAACCCATCAGGTCCAGGCGCCTTATTCAGTGGGGGAGGCCTTGATTGCTGCCTACACTTCCTCCTCTCGTTATCTCCTCCTCTAACCCTTCACTCTCTATGGGGGTTATTTTTGGTATAGGTAGAGCTTCTAGATACTCCTCTATCCCTTGTCATCCAGATTTACCAAAGTATACAGGGGCTCATGAAAATCTGCCCGCTTCCCCACTATATTCTCTGTATCCATCGCCATCGAGCCATCCAGTCTGGAGGATGGTCTGTGCCACCGTCACTGACCTTAACTGACACGCCAGTAGCCGATCTGCTTTATTCGCACTAAGATAAATTCTCTGCAGTAGAGACATTTCGGCCCTGCGCATGCGTATGAGATCCAGCTGCCCCGGGTATGTTTCAGCGTCCTGTATAAAGCCCTGGTGCGTTTTTCCACCAGGCACACATGACCTCCCTAGCCGCGCCTTCAGCCCTTCTTCCATCCTCCCCCATTGTTTCTCCCTCTGAGCTTTAAGGCCTATAAGTTCCCCCTCTCATCACAGCATTAAAGGTGTGCCACAGCCCTTCTGGGTGATCTTCAGGGTGACATTCTCCAAGAAATATAAATCTATTTACTCCACTATTGTGGCCGTGATCACGCTGTCCTTCAACAGTTCATCCGGGAATCTCCACCCTGACAGGCCCCTCCATGCCCCCACACCTTAACCGTGATAGTGTTAGGGCTGTGATAAGACAGGGAGATCGATCCTGCCTCCATTTCCCCCATGTCCCCTGTCAGCCCTGCGGTTACCCACACATAGTCTATCCTTGAAATCAGTTGATGGACATGGGAGAAGCAATTGTATTCCCTCTCATCCCCCCCTTCTTGTTTCCCCCATACATCTTGGAGGGTTAAGTTTTCAAAACGCTACACTAGCAAGCAGGAGAGCCCCTGAGCTCCCCTCTACATCCCTGAGCTCCTTTCTAGGTGGGGAGTCCATGATAGGTGGAAGTCCCTTGTAAGTATAATCTCACCCACTGTAAATTGCTCCAATTTGGCCATCCCCTCCCTAAGGAGCCCATCCTGGCCCACATTAGGTGCATGTATTGTTGCCAGTGTAAATTGGCGCTGCTCTACTTGCGCCTGCAAGAATAAGTATCTGCCCTCCGAGTCAGATTGGGAGCGATAGTAACCGAATCCCTGAAGGCTATCATCACCCCCACCGTCTTGCCCTGGGTATTGGCCTGGTACATCCTGGAGAATTGTTGCAACCGTATCTTAGCCTTGTCAACCTTTCTTATATGGGTTTCCTGGAGCATTAGAACCTGTGTGTTCTCCTTCTTTGCCTGTATTTCTACCTTGCTGCATTTAATCGGGGAATTGAGACCCCTTATATTATGAGATAGGACCTTGAACATGCCATGCCCTGGACAATCTCCCTTCCGTGATCCTTCCCCTCCCTCTGGGTTGCTCCCGCACTCCATCTTTCCGACTGCTGACTCCCCTCCCCGCAACCCCAACCCCAACTGTAGCCCCAACATCAAAAGGCCCCCTTCCCCTCCTTATCCAACTCCCCCCCCACCCAGTCTCGAACCAGAGATCCTAAGATACCCTGAGGGAACCGCCCCGTGGCACTGGTTTAAGAAACTACCGGAGCCAACCCTGTGCAGAGGCTACCTAAATCTCTCTCGAATTCCAAGTTCTCCACCCCTTCCCACCCACCTCCATCCCAGGCTGCTTACACACCAAATATGGTTCTTGCAACTGCACATTCCACTCCCCCCTCTTCACTGCGTATGCTGTTCCCCTCTGCCCCGCTTTTCAGCCTCTTGCCCCCCCTCACTATTCCCAAGCATTCAATACCAACTCATGCCTTCTAGTAAAAATTGTATTCCCGTCAAGGTGCACCTTCCTGAGCCCGTTCTGCTGATCCTTTCAATTGCGCAACCCTCCCCTTAGGGCTGCAGGTCAACCTTGACCAATTCCATGATTTGCTCCCCCTTGCCGGGGAGTGCCTGGGGTGCCCTGCTGGCTTGCCACCTCATCCTCCAGGTGTAGCAGGTCCTGCCCCTCAGCGCAGATAGTGATGTGGTGCCAAGGCCCATCCAACGTAAAAAGCAATCCAAATGGGAAGGTCCATTTATAGCTGATCGGCTTCGCATTCAGTGCTCTCGTCACTGGCCCAATGGCTCTATGTTTCTGCAGGGTCGTCAGCGCCAAATCCTGAAACAATTGGATTGTGGGCCCATTCACTGTAATGTTCGCCTGGCCAGAAGCTGCTCTCATCTCAATATGTCCTCCTTCTGCACAAATGAGGACACTGCAACCACAACGTCCCTTGGTCTTGTTCCTGGTTCCGAGGTCCTGGGTCCTACCCTGTGGATTCGGGCCACTCCTACTACCGCTGACTTAGTCTATGTTATGAGGTCCCCAAAGCCTTGCTGAATGGTCGCCTTCAGATCTGCATCTTGAACGGTTTCACCCCTTCACTCGGATGTTGGACCCACGCAGCCAGTTCTCCAGATCCTAAACTTGAATTTCCAAGTTGTGGGGCGCAAATAGCCTGTGCTCCAATAGCTCACTGTTTTGCCTTACTTCCTCCGAGACATCTGTCAGCCCGGGTTCCACAGTGTCCACCCTATCCCCCAGGCTCCCGACCTCCACTCTTATTTCTTTCAAGGAACTTCTCAGGTCCTCTTTCAGGGAGGTGAGCTGTTCCTGGAAGGTAGCCGTCATTCGCCCCTCCATGTCTTGTAAGCATGCCTGCAAATCTTCTTTGCTGAGGGCCATGACGTCCTTCTCAGAGGATTCTTGGCAATAGGTAGTCAGGTGCGGAATGGTGGATGCACTTGTGGGTCAGTGTCAGTGCTTTGAATATGATCCTTTCTTGGGTGCCAGTGGGCTGAATTTCTTGCAGCCGTGATGTGTTCTCTTTTGGAGATGGCTTGGGCTGCACGTAGCACGTTGTTCTGGATGACTTGCAGTCTATCTAGGTTTTTTGTGGCGGTCCCCAAGAAGAGTACATTACAGTAGTCTACCCTTGAACCTGTGATGGCTCTGGCTATGTTAGTGCAGTTCTCCTTGGAGAGAAAAGGCCTAGCTGCATTAATGAGTTTAGCATGGTACGCAGCTGAAGAGGCGATTGCATTGACTTGTCTATTCATGGGAAGGTTAGAGTCCAGATAGACTCTGAGGGTTTTCACTGTGTCGGATACTGGGATTTTGATAAGAGTCGATGGTGAAGTGGCTATACTGGGTGTCGAGGTTTTTAAGTGTGTCAGCGGATCCTACCAGAAGGAGATCTGTCTTGTCAGAGTAGAGGCATAGTCCGTTGGCTGCCATCCATATCTGGATGGTGTTGTAGATGTTGTTGAGTGTCTTGGAGTAGTTGCCAGAGAGAGTGGAGGAGGATCTGGGTATCGTCCGGGTAGTTGGTGTAGGAGATACCCAGTGCGTCAAGGATGAGGAAGAGAGGGTGTGTACATAGTATATTGTTTCCTAGATTAAGCTACATAGATTTGATTTATACAAGTGGATGTTTGTGTGCATTGACCATTAGAAAACCCAGGCACATGAATTTTCTCTTTTGTAGACAAGCTCTCTGTGATTGTATAATATCGTGGGTGACAATATTCAGATCAAATACAGCCTGTTTTTTGTCCCAGATTTAAGGGGTGGGATTATTGTGATAGGGGGAGTTAGTTTGGGGGATGCTACTCTGTAAACAATGAATCTTCAAAGCTAAGGTATTCCATTAATCAAATGATTCATTACAACCTCAGGAAAATCTCAGTTTTGCAGGCGAAATATGTCTTTCTCTTGAAGCCAAAATGGAATTACAATGGTGGTTTGACCACATGCAAGCCCACGGCAAGGCAATTTTTGCTATTGCTCCAGACTGTCAGATTACAGAATCAGATGCCAGTCTTTTGGGTTGGGTGGCGGTTCCCTATCCATAGAGGGTGGGGGAGTTGGACTCCCCAGCAGAGGGAACTTCACATACTTTGTCTAGAATTATTGGTGTCCTTGTTTGCTCTGAAACGTTTGTTCAAGGAGAGGATCAACTGTTGCTTACTCTTGAGAATGGACAATGTGTCAGCAGTGCAGAATGTCAACATGAGGGGAGGGGGGGGGTCCCGTACCATTCATGTTGGTGAAAATAGCAAGGATTTTTGCCCTGACAGGGATATTGTAATACAGACAGAATACCTTTTGTACCAGCACAAATGGTGCCCAACTAAGTCCAGAGAGACTCCAGCCACATGAGGCTCCATTCAAAAGGTCTCTTGCCTTTTGGGGCCCATAGAAGCCGACCTCTTTGCCTCTCATCTCAATGCCCAACTCCAGCAGTTTTTCAGTTGGAGGTCAGACCCAATAGCAGCTACTCTAGACTCCATTTACCAGAATTTATCAAAGAGCAAGGGTTATTCTTTTCCACCGTTTGTGATGATTCCAAGGCTGATTCATTAGGTGAGGAGTCAGAAGGCGTCTGCGCTACTCGTCACTCCTCTATGACCATTTCAGGCATGGTATCCAGCCCTGTTGGAAAATTCCCATGGACTTTTCTCGACTAGCGACCATGTTCCCTGGCGTTTTGTTGGACCCGGACAGGGAGCCTCACAAGTTAATTCTCTAGGGATCTTTCCAGCTGGTGGTATGGAATGCTCCAGAGGTTCCTGGGATCTCCATGGCCATTCGGCCGCAGCTTCTACCATCATCAGAGAATCTTGGGCACCCCGAACTTCCAAGGGTTAACAAACGTCTTGGAGAGCTTGAGTTCACTGGTGTGTGGGGCAATGCTTTGATGCCGCAACAGCGACTCCAGAAGAGGTGCTACTTCTCTTTCCAGTCTAATTAAGCAAGGCAAAGCTTTTTACGCCATTATTTTGTACTGATCGTCCTTTTCAAGAGGACATGTTTTGTTTTAAGTGGTGCTTATAGTTAAGCATCCTTTGATTATGCAATTTCCTAAAAGGCGCCAACCAGTCCCACAAACACTGCTTTGTAGGACATAAGTTTAGTTATCAATCAATATGGGGCGTGGCTTGGCGGCCATGTGGTAGAGAAGCAGCACCTCTGAGCTCCTGAGAGATCCTGCAGACAAATAAGTAAAACTGGACCAATTCCTTACAAAAATATAAGCGATGGCATTGGAAGGTGGCAGGAGCATCTGAGTGAAATTCCTCTGCAAACAGAGGCGAGGAACCAACACACAGCGCTCCAAAACGAAATTGCACAGGCGACGAACCAAGATGGCGACCAGGAGCCTGCCGGCTCACTGAGGAGGTGCAGGACAGCAAGCGCGTAACGAGAAACTGCGGTGCAGACCGAGGAGAGGTGGTGTAAAACGGGTGAGCCCAACGAGAACACGCCAAGCAGTGAGCATAACTGGGGCGTGCGGAGGCCCGGCTGCTGAAGACATCACTGAAAAGGGCCAGCACCAGAAGGAGCAGAAGACAGCACTGCGACACGGCGAAGCAGGCGGTACCGCAGAGGACAGCAGGTGCCAAACGGCAGGTGAGCCCGGGAGGAAGGGCAAAAGGGAGAGAAAAAGAGCGCATAGGACATAAGCAACAACCACCCCCCCCCACGCACGCCTCAGAATCCTTATCACAGTGTGAGAGGGGAAGGTCAAACAAGAGGGCTCACGGGCACAGAGCGCCATTGTAACCCAATCTGCAGGGGGCACCTGGTGATGCCTCGCTCAGGAACAACTAGCGTGAGTGGAGAATGCCCATCTTCACCTGGAAATGGGCTGTTAGTGTGGGAGGACATAACCCACTGAAGTCACACAATAAAGCAAACAGAGCACCGTGAAGGGGAGCAGCCAGCGCACAACCCTGAGAGGAACCGAGCAGAGAGGGCAAAAACCATTCCTAGTCACTTCACTCCTTCAGCTGACCACAGCAGGGCAAGCTGGCTGCACACACGGCAGTAAGGACGGAGGCAACTCCTGATACGCAAATAACACTCTGCCTAAGCAACAGTGGGAAACATATAAGAAGCACAGCACGAACCCTCATCTGCACCTGAGGAGGAGAAGGAAGAAGGTAACTGGACCCACGCAACCAAGGTGGCAACAATAGTAGCTGCAATGCCCTGTCACGAAAAAGACACAGGGAGAGAAAGTGAGGAGACAAAGTGCAAGCTTCTGCTCCCCACACAGGTCACCACCCCAAGGGGAAAGGAAAAGCAGAGAGACGAGGAACTGGAGCCAGGGGCGCAGAGACTGGAAAAGGAAGGCGGAAAGGTTAAAGGAGGCCTGGGCCTGAGATATAAAACTGGGCAACAAAGCCCCCTGAACAACAAGGAGACCGCAGACGGCCGTGAAATAAATGTAGTACCCTGCAGCACCCGAGCAACTGGAACAGTAACACGCATACCCACCACTTGAGAAAGGGCAGCAATGGACAGAGAAATATAACAACCCTGAGACGAGGACATGCCAGAGAAACAATGTGTGGGCAAGGGTAAGCAGACCAGCATGGAATCCTACGGCCGGAAGAATGACACAAGTCAACGCCCACCGACAAGCACGAGTACAGCAGGAGCGGAGCAGCAAATAGGGTAAATAGGGTGGTAAGAAGACGGCCCCATCCTCGAGGCAATAGCAGCGCTGAAGACGTCACTCGAGCACAAATTAGATGCAGTAATGGTGGACGTGGGCCTGCTAAAGCAAGACATCCGAGCCCTGGCAGACCAAGTGAGCACAGCAGAGCTACAAGTGCAGAATAACACCACCAACATCACAACCACCCAATCCCAAATTACAGACATGCTTGGTCGAATACAAACTCTGGAGCACAGGGTCAAGGATGCAGAAGGGAGGACTCGAAGAAGCAACATACGTATCGGACTGCCGGAGGGGGAGGAAGGCAAGGAATTATGTAGAAAGTACTATTGCAGGGATTTGCAGTAGAAAAGGCCCATAGAGCCCTGACTATAAAGTCCCCCTGAGACCCATGATAGCCAAAGTTATGAACTTCAAGGACCAAGAAAAGATACTCACATTTTCAAGGGATGGACGTGCGATCACCAGAAACTCCTCCAAAATAGCAATCTACCCAGATTACACTGTACTAGTGCAAAGACAAAGAGCACGATTTGGACCAACAAAGGAGCACTTTAGGAATGCAAGTCTCTGATGTATGCTATTATACCCCGCTAAACTAAAAGTGCTACAAAACGGCAGACCCATTTCTGCGAAACCACAGAGGAAGCCCATGAGTGGATGATTCAGCAAGGCATACCCCAATTGAACTCCAGGAATGCGTGCAATGACAGGAATGCACCTCTGTAAGGTGCTAGCGGAAGTGACTGGAAAGACCTGGAAGGACCTGAAAGAATGCAGCAGACGCCAAATATGAAACACAAGACCAGAAGGAATATATAACAGGAGACAAAGGAAAGCGGCCTCAGGGCTGCCCGATGGACGCCATGACAAATGACCCCACGAAACCCAAAAAGTTTGAGATGCCAGTTCGAAGGCATCACGCTGCGGCGGGTCAGACTCAGGGAACTAGGACTGTGCAAGGAAAGCAGCAGAGCCTGAGCAAGGGGAAGGAGGCTGGGTGTTTGTTAACAGTTAAAGTTTGTTGGTTGAAAGGTGAAGTGATACCGGGAGAACACACCAGACTCAAAGAACAATATGGCGATGCACGAGACAAGGGTAAACCTGCACGCGAGGGAGAGGAGTACAACGAAACACCAGAGGGACAAGGGAACTCAGAAGACCCCACCGTAAGGAAAGACCGAACAAGAAATGGAAATGGGTGCAATAAAAAGAGATGTAAAAGCAAGACCCCAGGAAAAGAGGGCGAGAAGCATGAACAGGGTAAACAAAGGGGCCCATGGGAAAAGTCAGGCCAAAGCACGAACCGCCATAGGGAGCCCTGAAGAAATAAGCATAGCCACATGGAATGTGCGCAGACTGAATGATTATGTCAAGAGACTAAAAGTATATGCATGGTTAATCAAATCAAAATTGAAAGTGGCAATGCCGCAAGAAACCCACCTGATGAGAGAAAAACTGTCCAAGATAGCAACAAAGTGGGGAGGCCAAGTGTATGGATCAACCTACTATTATTACGCCAGAAGTGTACTAACGTGGATAGCCCGCAACATCCCCTTTCAACTCAAAACGCTGGAACAAGACAAGGAGGGCAGGCTGGTCATAGTGCATGGAATACTGGAAAACAAAAAAGTATGCCTGGTGAATACATACGCCCCGAATCATGATGCAACAGCGTTTTTCAAAAAGCTTGCACCAAGTCTGGCCTCATATAGGGAGGCGACGTACATCTGGGCAAAGGACTTCAACTGCACACTAAACCCGAAGCTGGACAGGTCAGACAACTAACCAAAACCGACACCACCGGCAAAAGCCCTGCAGATGCTCTTACCCCAACTGAGACTAGAAGATACCTGGAGGAAAATGCATAACAAAGCCGAAGGGTATACTCACTACAGTGCCCCGCATGGAACCCATTCAAAGATAGATTACATCTTCAATGATACTGAAACCCTGGGAGAATTCAGACATAGGCTTTAGAGCAAGAACACTGTCGGACTATGCCCCGCTATTGGCGACATGGAGATACATACACAGAAAAGCTCCTATACCAACGTGGCGACTAAGGGCGGAAGCATTGTTAGACAGCGAGTTCCAAGAGCACATGCAGGAAACTATAGAAGTCTACTTCCACCACAACACAGGCAGTGTGGACACGTTAGGGACCTTGTGGGACGCCTTCAAGGTAGTGGTCAGGGGAGCGGCGATAGGGAAGACCGGGGGACTAAAAGGAAGCATCCTAAGAGAGCTCTCAGATGTAGAAAAAGACATACAGGAGGCAGAGAGGCAGGCAGGTCTCCTGGGGAGGAGTCGGCTGAACTAAAATTGCTTAGGCTAAAATGCAGTACTATCTGGGAAAGCGAGACTACAGGAAATACATTCAAAAATTGCACGCAGGAGGCGATAAACCGGGCAGACTCCTTGCCTGGCTAACCAAGCAAGAAACAAAAAAAGACCCAATTAATGCAATTAACAACAAGACTGGGGAAGTAATGAGGTCCCAAGAAGGTATCAATCAGGTATTCTCGCAATTCTACGAAACTCTACTCTCACAATCAGGAGGCAGATACCTGGGAAATAAGTGAAGCCCTGACCCAAACAGAACTACCAAAATTAACCAAAGAACAGATGGAGACACTAGAAGCTCCGCTAACCGTGGAAGAACTTGAAGCCATTATAGATAACCTCCCAACGGCCAAGACCCCGGGAACTGATGGGCTGCCTGGGGAGTTCTACAAAAAATACAAGCAGACGATAACACCCATACTGCTAGAAGTCTGTGAAGAGGCGCACACACAAGGCCAGTTACCAGACAGTATGACAGAATCATTAATAATACCCATACTGAAACAAGGGAAATCACCCCTAGACTGCGGCTCATACAGACCACTCTCTATGATAAACCAGGATTGCAAGATGCTGTCAGCGGCTCTGGCCAACAGGCTTAAACAGGTCATAGAACCACTTTATTAAGAAGTTATTCCTGCTGTTATGGTCCCTACAAATGACTAAATGTCCCTCAAAAAAGGATCTTACTATCCCTCTGTATGATCTTGTACCCCTAGAAAGCGCTGCTCTAACGCCTATCTAGTGTGAAGGATAGACAAGAAGCTCACCCTAACCTCTCTCACTACTTTCACTAAATGCTCAAATTAGTGCACACTATTTGAAAGTCGATTCTTTCCATTTTTATCGCTTCCAAATTGTGTGTCTTATGAAAATACAAATTACTCAAAAAAGTTAAAATGCAATCCTCCTTCTGTATTGCTTAGTGTCCATTTGTCTTTACACTAGTCTAAAAAGTGATTCAATTTAGCCGAGCTCACAACAAATATTGTATGTCTCAGGGATCAGGTCATCGCCCTGAGCCTTAATGTTGTCAAGCGTTTTCAGCGAATATAAGACACTTTCTGCTTTCTTCAGGACATATGCTATGACATTAATTCATCATATTTCATTGAAAATAAAAGAGACCATTTTCTTGTTTCTTGTCTTGGTCTCCGTTTTCTGGATTAGGGAGAGCGTCTTAAATTTGCTCTAATGGACGTCTTGTTTTTTTCTTCTAGATACCCTAAAAGGGAATACACATAAGGGGGTACCATCAGTGTCTATCTCTATTTTATTATCAGCATCTACATATTAACAGCTAAGTGACTGTGAGGATGTGAAGGCGGATGGCGGGGGAAAACGGGACGCACGGCCAAAGGAGCCCGCTGTGTCGCGGGCGCCGGGAAGGCGTCCCTGTTAAAGGGGGAGCCTTGTCGGCGTCCCGCGACGGTGCCGGCGTTGCGGCCGCGGCGCCGCGGGTGCTCGCAGCCGCAGCGCCGCGTGTGGCCACAAGGACCGGGTTCACTGGCGCTGCGGCTGGGAGACCCGCGAGCGCAGCATACCTTGGCGGCCTCCGGCGGCGAGCGGCGGCGGGGCTCGGGAACTGGAGAGCCCGACTCGTGCCGACCGCTCGGCGTCGGAGGTGCGCCAGACAGCTGGGCAAGGACCCATCAGGGACACCCCACCAGAACCCCCTCCTTACCTCATGTGGGGCAGACCCAGGACGGTGGCTTGGGGCCTCAAGCAGGACGGGCCTCCGGGAGACATGTCTCGAGGGAGACACATTGTTGGGGGGGGCGGGGCCAATGGAGGGGGTGTGGCTAACAGCAGGGAGGGGAAGCTAGAACCAGGCAGCCAGTATAAAGGTGGAGGGGGGGAGGAGGCAGCACTATTCATAGAAGGTGGGTGCCTAGGGTCCCCACCAATCAGACAGGCGGGAAGGGAAGTTGTCCCCGATTGGTCCTTTTTCCCTCCAAACCCCAGGTATAAAAGGGACTGGCCTAATGGCGTTTTTGTTGCTTTTTGCAGGGAGAAGGAGAGGAGAGTGAGAGCAACTGGTGGGCCTATCCGGGTCCGTGAGAGTAGGAGACACTCAAAAAGAAGAAGAACTCCTGGTGCCTTTTACTCACAGTGAAGTAACTGTGGGGTCAACCCTGGAGTTCAACTACCTGGTTAAGACACTGTGTAATAAAGGTCTACGAAACTCCACTTCGCCTACTGTCCTGATTTCCACAAGTGGCGTAGTCGGCAGGATTTAGGAGAACGCGATGGAGAAAATAATACAGACACTGTCAGAAGGGCAACAACAGTTACAACAGCTCTTCCAACTTCAGGCCCAGCAGGCGGCCGCTGATCGCCAAGCCTTTCAACAGGCCATACAATTGCAAGGAACCCTGCAGTCCACTTCTCAAGACCAACACCAAGAGACGATAAAACACCTGACGGATGCTGTTACCGACACCCGAAACCAGCCCATGGTCCCTTCCGCAGTGTTGCAAAAATTCAAGGAAGGTGAAGACCCGGCTTTCTTTTTCACCACATTTGAGAGAATCGCCCGAAACGCTCAGTGGCCGGTGGACCGCTGGGGCCAGTATGTTGCTCCCCTTTTGTCTGGCATCATGCAAGGTGCCTACCAGGCCGTTAACCCAAACGGAACTACGCCTTACGCTGAAATCAAAAAGGCAGTACTGGACCGGTTGGGACTTGACGAAGAGGCCTACAGAATGAGGCTGCGTGACACTAAACTCAAACCGGGGGAGAACCCCCGACAACTCTTCTACCGAGTTAAGGACCTCACCGAGAAATGGTTACAAATACCGGGAACGGGCCTCCAAGATGTCTTAGATAAAGTCATCCTCGAGCAGTTCATTGAGGCCCTACCCCCTCCGATGCAAAGATGGGTCCGACAACATCACAGACCCACCTTATCTGAGGCGGTGAACATCGCGTCGGCCTACCAAAAGGCAGGGGGAACTGGTAAACCCTTCAGAGTCGGGTCTCCCATTCGCAACCCAATGCCACCATTGGAACCCCTCCCAACGGAAGGGCGCCCATCTGGATCCGAGGAGAAGAGGAGCGGTCCCGACCCACGATCCTCCCAGTTTTCCACGGGATACCGACAACCGCAATGTTATGACTGTGGCGAGTGGGGCCATATCGCTCGATTTTGTCCCCGGAAGAGAGGCACCGAGCCGATGGAGATCGGATTCATGAGGACCGAGCAAGGACCAAGATGCCAAGGTCTCTACGAGATGGACGTCCGGGTAGACGGGAACCAAGCCAGGGCCCTACTCGACAGTGGAAGTCGACAGACGGCGGTACTACCAACCGTAAGTGATTCTCCTTACCTCGCCAATGTTAGTATCCTGATCCGGTGTATACATGGGGATGTAAGGCCCTACCCCATGAAATTCATAACAGTAGAGGTGGGCCCTAAAATTGCAGAGATGAGAGCTGCCGTCCTCCCCTCCTTACCCGCACCAGTGGTGATTGGGACCGATCTACCCCACTTCCACCAGACTATCAAAGCCCTAAACCAGGGATGGTGGGAGGAAGCACCCTTTGCCAGGGAGCCCATCCCCCCGAACACCCAGGGACGAGAGAGACCCACTAGGAAAAGAAGGGAAGCTCGCCTTGCTCAGTGCGCATCCATGTATGCCACCCAACGGATAGCCTGGAACCCGGAGGAACATGAGGATTCCATCCGGGGAGAAACCCTGACGGACCCTACCTTAACATTGGCCCGCGAAAGAGCCATCACGAATGGGGACCCAGACCTGGCCAAGGGAGCTGGTTTTATATCTAGACAGGGCCTACTCTATCGGGTTTACCAAGAAAAGGGAGGTGCACGGAGGGAACAACTACTCCTACCCAAAACACACAGGGGCATTGTCCTCCAGTTGGCCCACAATCACCCTTGTGGCGGTCACATGGCCTCCCTAAAGACACAGCAAAACATTCTAAAACGCTTCTATTGGCCGGGGGTCTATGGGGAGGTGGCGAAATTCTGTAAGGAATGCAAAGTCTGCCAGTTGACAAGTGGGGAAAAGCCAGCCAAAGCGCCTCTACAACGGATGCCCTTGATCACCATACCCTTTCAAAGGATAGGCATAGATCTGGTAGGCCCGCTCGAGCCAGTCAGTCGTGGATATCGATACCTACTGGTCGTGGTGGACTATGCCACCCGGTACCCCGAGGCCTTCCCCCTAAAGGGGACGTCGGCTAACCAAATATGTGACCAGCTCATCCCCTACTTCGCACAGGTAGGCCTACCCACCGAAATCCTCACCGATCAGGGTACCAACTTCATGTCAGCTGTCATGCGACAAGTCTGTGAAAGACTACAGATCAGACGTCTACGTACCTCAGTCTACCACCCCCAAACGGATGGGTTGGTGGAAAGGTACAACCAAACAATAAAGAAAATGATGAAGAGGGTAACAGGCCCAGAGGGGAAGGACTGGGATAGAGTCATACCCCTGATCCTTATGGTATTAAGGGACACCCCCCAGTCCTCGACAGGATTCTCCCCATTCGAGCTACTGTTTGGAAGACAGCCCAGAACGATTCTGGACCTGGTTAAGGAGGATTGGGAAAATACTAAGGAAACATCCCTCACCGAGTACGCTGAGGACCTTAAGAGCCATCTGTCTACTTTAAGGGGACTAGCGGAAACCCATCTGAACATAGCCCAAGACCGACAGGAGAAAACATACAACAAGGGCTGTCGCCTAAGAAAGCTAGAACCAGGGGATAAGGTACTGGTGTTACTACCCACAAGTACGAACAAAATGTTGGCTCGGTGGAGAGGCCCTTATGTGGTGAAGGACGTGGTAGGACCAGTAAATTACCGGATACACCAACCTGACCGAAGTCCATCATATAAGGTTTATCATATAAACCTGCTAAAGAAATGGGCCGAGCCTGCCCCGGTCGATATTCTGGCCACACAGGATACGGGGTCGTTACAAGCGACCGGCCAATTGGATGCGGTGCAGTGGGGTGAAACACTCACTGAACACATGAAGAATGAGATCCTGGAGACGCTGAAACCACACCGCAACACCTTCTCCCAATTACCTGGAAGGACCGACCTAATGGAGCATCGTATCGAAACCCTAACCGGACAGATAGTCCGGCTAAGACCCTACAGGATCCCAGAGGCCCGAAGGTTGATCATTAAGAAAGAGATCGAAGAAATGATCAGGTTGGATATCATTGAACCCTCAACCAGTGCGTGGTGTTCTCCAATCGTGCCTATGCGTGGCTCGTACCCAAACCAGACGGGGCTGTACGATTTTGTATGGACTTTAGGCAACTCAACCTGATATCCCAATACGAAGCCTATCCCATGGCCAGGATGGATGAACTGCTGGAAAGACTGGGTGCTGCCCGTTATCTCAGTACCTTGGACCTCACCAAGGGATACTGGCAGGTACCACTACGGGAATCTGACAAAGAAAAAACCGCATTTTCTACACCCCAGGGGCTCTTTCAATATAAAGTGCTACCATTTGGGTTGCATGGGGCTCCAGCCACCTTTCAGAGGCTGATGGACGTCCTCCTACAGCCCCACGACCAATACGCTGCAGCCTACCTGGACGACATCGTGATATACAGCGCATCATGGAATGACCATCTAACCCATCTACGCAAGGTGGTCGGCACCCTGACCCAGGCCGGACTCCACATCAACCCAGGGAAATCGGTACTAGGGTCCCAGGAAACCAAGTACCTCGGACATATAGTCGGTGGCGGCGTGATTCGGCCACAGGTGTCCAAAATCGAGGCTATTCAGGGGATCCCAGTACCAACTAACAGAAAACAAATTAGGGCCTTCTTGGGGTTTATAGGGTACTATAGGCGCTTTATTCCCGGTTTTTCTTCCCTGGCTGCGCCACTGACCGAGGCGTTGAAAATCGGGGGTTCCCCAGACCTGTCAACCAATCACGCCGCCATATTGGCCGTTGAGGGGCTGAAGCACAGTATATCATCCCACCCTGTGTTGGTATGCCCAGACTTCCGGAAGCATTTTTTTTTTGCAGACGGATGCCTCTGGCATGGGATTGGGGGCGGTCCTGACACAGGAGGTGGACGGGTTCCTGCGACCGATCTGTTTTGTCAGTCGGAAACTCCTTCCGCATGAGTTGGCATATTCCACTATAGAAAAGGAGTGTCTCGCCATTAAATGGGCGGTGGATTCATTGCGATACTACCTACTAGGGAGGAAATTTACATTGTATACCGACCATGCACCCCTGCAGTGGTTGGCGAGACACAAGGACTCCAACCAACGTGTTCTACGGTGGTTCCTGTCCCTCCAACCCTTCGACTTCATTACCTTGCATAGACCCGCCAGCTTTCAGCTGGTGGCGGATTACTTGTCCAGGAGTTCGATCCGGCCCGACCGGCCTGGATCTGTTGTGGGGGTTTGTGAGGATGTGAAGGCGGATGGCAGGGGAAAACGGGACGCACGGCCAAAGGAGCCCGCTGTGCCGCGGGCGTGTGCGGCGCCGGACGCGGGCGCCGGGAAGGCGTCCCTGTTAAAGGGGGAGCCTTGTCGGCGTCCCGCGACGGTGCCGGCGTTGCGGCCGCGGCGCCGCGGGTGCTCGCAGCCGCAGCGCCGCGTGTGGCCACAAGGACCGGGTTCACTGGCGCAGCGGCTGGGAGCCCCGCGAGTGCAGCATACCTTGGCGGCCTCCGGCGGCGGGGCTCGGGAACTGGAGAGCCCGACTCGTGCCGACCGCTCGGCGTCGGAGGTGCGCCAGACAGCTGGGCAAGGACCCATCAGGGACACCCCACCAGAACCCCCTCCTTACCTCATGTGGGGCAGACCCAGGACGGTGGCTTGGGGCCTCAAGCAGGACGGGCCTCCGGGAGACATGTCTCGAGGGAGACACATTGTTGGGGGGGCGGGGCCAATGGAGGGGGTGTGGCTAACAGCAGGGAGGGGAAGCTAGAACCAGGCAGCCAGTATAGAGGAGGAGGGGGGGAGGAGGCAGTACTATTCATAGAGGGTGGGTGCCTAGGGTCCCCACCAATCAGACAGGGGGGAAGGGAAGTTGTCCCCGATTGGTCCTTTTTCCCTCCAAACCCCAGGTATAAAAGGGACTGGCCTAATGGCGTTTTTGTTGCTTTTTGCAGGGAGAAGGAGAGGAGAGTGAGAGCAACTGGTGGGCCTATCCAGGTCCGTGAGAGTAGGAGACACTCAAAAAGAAGAAGAACTCCTGGTGCCTTTTACTCACAGTGAAGTAACTGTGGGGTCAACCCTGGAGTTCAACTACCTGGTTAAGACACTGTGTAATAAAGGTCTACGAAACTCCACTTCGCCTACTGTCCTGATTTCCACAGTGACTTTATAAATAATTACTGGTCTTCATTTGATACTTGGCACAGTCACTTCTCATGCTGACTGGGCTGATTATTCTATAGACTATTGGCCAGATGCAACCTGTGGGTCAATAGTCCAAATTTTTGTGTGTAAACATGTTTAGATGTTCTCCAAATGGTGCGTACCCGTTCTCAATTACGTCTTCTATTTCATCTGGTCTTCTATGCAACCTTCTCTCTGGGTCACTCTATAGAATGTATGACTTCCCTCTCTGTGGTCATCTCATTTCTTATGAATGGGATAGCCTAGGAAGGGAATAACGTCATCAGTGTATGTTATATTCACACCCATCTCGACACAGTTTGAGTCTTTTTTTGGCATTCTAAAGATAACACCCATATTCGTGCTTAAAATCAAGATTTTCTCTCAAGAATCCCGCAACTAGGGAGGATCTAGGGGCAGTTTGTGTTGGCCCCCTCACCGGAGTTGTGATGATCTCTATTGCATTCCTCGTGTACTAATTCATGCCCGTTTTGCCCAGATTTTATCTTACCTTCGGCAGCGTTTCAGAACTTTCTTTCCTCAGTCCATCACGGTTTCAACAACGAGCGGCCATCTTGAATAACTGTTCTTTTAATATATATATAAACGGTCACGTGGTTATAACGTTAGTACCGCATGATGATATTTACCTTTTTGGTGTATGATTCCTATTCCCTAATGCATATCTTGATAGTTTCCTTGTATCTGTTCTGACTAATGGTATCTATTGACCCTGTTTCTCCTAAAGATGGGACAATCTCCAAGCATGTTTATGTTTCAATACACGTAAGTGACTTGTACCCCTACTTATTGGGTAATGTAGTTTTAATACGCATGCCTCATCAGAAATTCGATAGCTCTTTTAAATGGTCCTGCCGCTTCCGTTCACAGGTACTCCATTGCATTAGTGGTGATGTAGTCCTCCTGACAGTGCGTCCTAAATTGGCGCGGTCAGTTATATTCGCGGATGATTGAATGCGTTCCAATTGTTTTCAACATTGGTTTTCACACATTATAATCTATTTGTGAAATGACATATTGGTCCTCTAGTTGGTTATCAGTATTAACGGGTCAGAGATAACACGTATGGGGGGTGATGTAAGCCTGATTTCTAATTCTATAACTACCCGAATATTGTTGTCCTTCATGTTTTAGGCGATTACTGCTGACTATTCATGACGATTTTGGGTGATAGTTTTATCTATGCCTTTATTTCTGTATTGCTGCTTGTGGCATATGGGTCATCATTTATCAAGCAGCGATACTGCTTTCCTTCATTAAACTATTTGTCTATGCCATCCTAGCTGTCGTAATATTATATCCCATATGTATGGTGTATTATCTGTCTTGAACCAGTCAAATTATTCTGGCTATGTTATGAAATGTTTTTGCACACAGAAGGTCATGTAAAGGAGGCGGTGGCTGTGTTGTTATAGCCTCATAATGTGGCTAGTGTTTGCCAACATATCTCCTCATTAAGGCCTTCTTGGTGGCTTTTGATTTGAGCCTATAGATAGATAGTTGTTCTCTTCTAAGGAGTAAAGCTCCTATGTTTCCACCTCTCTTCGGGACCACTACCTTTTCCAGTATCGTCCTACTGATGTCATTTTCAGAGTGTTTTTTCTGTATAAAGTGGTCAACCAGTGGGGCTGTTATGCGCTTCTTCCTAATATTAGACATATGTTTGCATATTGTGATTCTTATGGCTCTTGTTGTCATTCCGATATATTTCTTATCACACAGACAATAAGGTACACAACATTTGCAGTGTTGCAATTAGTGAGCGATCTTTGCTCCCAAGGTGTTCTCCATCCTATATCAATGGTGGTAGCGTGTTTTGTAAAGGGCATACTGAACATACTCCACATGGTGTGTGTCCAGTTCCTCTTGGTAGGTTCCATAGTGTAAGCTGGTTCTCAGTCTCTACATTGCTTTGCTTGTATGTGTGCACCAATACATATCTGATGTTTTTCCTTCTTTTTATTGCAAAGAGTGGAGGCTCCAAGTTGGTGTCTCCTACATTGAGGATATGCCATAGTCTCCTCACTTCTTTTTTTATGCGATTGACCTCTGGTGAGTGGCTGAAAACAGCTGTTATTTGATTCTCACCTCTTGTTTTCTTCTCTTGTTGTGTTAAAGTTAACTCTCTGGGTATATTCCTTGCTCTTTTTCTTGCATGTTTGATTGTTCTTTCTGGATAGTTTCTTTCTCTCAGATTCTGCGTCAGTCTCTCTACTTATGTATCATATTCATTTTGATTGGTGCAATTCCTTCTAAAGCGGAGACATTGCCCAAACGGCAGGTTCTCCTTGAGAGTTCTTTGAGGAAAACTGTTGATTTCTAAAAGAGAGTTCCTATCTGTGGCTTTTTGGTATACAGTTGTTTCCACCTTCGAGCCATTCCTGACAATGTTGAGGTCAAGGAAAGTTGCTTCTTTTTTGCTAAATTCATGAGTGAATTTCAGAAAGGGGTTTAATCCGTTCAGCCACTCCATGACGCTAAGTAGAGTGAGCTTCTTGTCTATCCCTCACACTAGATAGGCGTTACAGCAGCGCTTTCTAGGGGTACAAGATCATACGGAGGGATCGTAAGATCATTTTCGAGGGACATTTAGTCATTTGTAGGGACTTTAACAGCAGGAATAACTTTTTAATAAAGTGGTTCTGTCTATATTGTGCTGTAGTGTAATGGGTTGAGACAGAATAAGCTAACGCTGTGACTCCAATTGTAAATTAAACAGGTCATACACACCTTGGTGCATACAGACCAAACGGGATACGTCCCGGGACGGAACACCACGTGGAACCTGCAAAGACTGCACCACGTTATAGGCTAAACTAACCACAGACGAGAAGAGAGCGCAGTGGCATCCCTAGATGCAGTCAAAGCCTTCCACTCTGTAAATTGGGATTGGCTAGTGCATGCACTCAAACACTTTGGGATGGGGAGGGCTTCCTGAAATGGATTAAGTTGTTATACAAAGACCCCAGAGCAAAAGTTAAGACAGGTAGACACATCTCAGCAGCATGGAGGATACACAGAGGCATGAAACAGGGTTGCCTGTTATCGCCAATGCTCCACATATTAACTCTAGAACCGTTAGCAGTCTTCCTGAGAGTAGAGTACAGCCGGGCGGGGAAAAACATAGACAATGCCATCCATTTAGTCTCAATATACGCAGATGACATGCTCCTGTATGTCAATGACCCACAAGATAATTTACCGCACTTGTTAGATGTAGTAGGAGTATTTGCTAGACAGTCAGGCATATCCATTAATAAAGAAAAATCCTCCGTATATTCCCTAGCGGGACTTACACTGATTAGTACAGACAGATTTCCAGATCTGGGTCTGACATGGGCAGGGAGCACTTTCCGCTATCTGGGAATAGATATATACCACAACACTGCAGGAACGTACAAGGCCAATACGCAAGCAGCGCTTGAGAAAATCACAAAGTCCATAACATTCTGGAAGATGCTGCCACTGGGGATGATAGGGAGGGCAGCCTTGCTGAAGATGATAGTACTCCCCTGCCTCCTGTACTACTTCACAAATATACCTTACAACATATCTGGGAAATTCTTCAGGCGTTTGCACACAATCGCAAGGGAATTCCTGTGGAGAGGGGGAAGGAATAGACTGGCACTGAACACACTGCAGAGAGACTACGACTCAAAAGGGATCAAATTGCCAAACTTTGAACTATACTACCTGGCAGGTCAATTGCAGTTTGTGGCACACTGGCTGGGAGATGAGACCTCCATAGACACACTACTTCTGCAGCAAGCGCTCCAGCACTACTACCTGAGAGAGATAATATGGATGGAAAAGTCCCCAAACCAAAAGCTCCCCACCCTCGCCAGACTGGGTCTGACCATGTGGAAGAAAGTGTGGAAAATCCAAGAAAGCCAGGACCCCTGGTCTGCGCAGATCCCACTAGCAGGACTTGTAAATGCCCGACCAGAAGGGCTTACAGCATACCAACGGCACTGAGAAGCTAAGGAAATTGCACAGGTTGGAGACTTAGGGAAGGAGGGGAATTGGATGGAGTTCCAGATCCTAATAGAATACAACATACACAAAGGTCAATTTAAGCTACACTGCAGCAGGGTGAACACAATAAAAAAAAGAGATGGCCAGATCTATCCGAGGGGACCGAAATGGGAGGGATCCTAGAAACATGGTATGACGTGGCAGAGGGAGGACACACGGTGTCCAGACTATATGAACTACTTCTAAGGCGCCACAATGCCCTAGAACTGATAGCACGTGGTGAGTTGAACTTCAAAGAACTCTTACGGATGAAGAATAGGGAAAGGCCTTAAGATACATAAAGAAGGTTTCCAGAAACGGGAGATTCAGGCGAACACAGCTCTATGTTACGCAGAGAGCATACCTCACACCCAGTAGACTGTTCAGAATGGGGAGCAAAACAATGCAAACCTGCCCTAGATGCGCAGTGGAAAATGCAGACATGCTGCACATGTTCTGGCCCTGCCCAGTAATAACGAAATTCTGGGACGGCATCAAGGCACGGGCAACAGAGGGAGGAATCTAAATGCAGGCATGGGCACCAGAATCCTACATGCTGGGACTGTTCCCGAGAGGAGGCAAACCAAGGGCACATCTAGCCAAAATGAAAGACCTGATGAGTATTCTGGCGAAGTGCCGAGTAGCGATGGCTTGGAAATCAAACACAGGTCCGACAGTTGAAGCATGGGGGGCAGCCTTAAAAAGATGGTCGCTGGCTGAAACAACAGTATGGACCATGGCACTGCAAAGAGGGGTACGCGAAAGCAGTGACAAGATATTAGCATGGAACTTACTGGTACAAGAATGATTTGCACCCGTTGCAGGGGCAACTCGGAGAGCTACAGATAACAAGAGAAGGCAGGCATGGCCACAGGAACAAGAGGAGAGCAACAGCAAGCTATGACCTGACCAGAAGGAAATGAACAAACTATAATTCAGGAACCCTCAAGGCGCAGACACCAAGATGCTTATAAGAAACAAAAGATCCGAGCATTGAAGAACAGGAACGTGCGCCAAGACATTGAAGCTGCAGAAAATCCCCAGCATGGAGTACACTGTTGAATATTAAGTTATGTGTTATATTTTGGTTAAGTGTTGTATATAAACAATAAATAACGCTTTTTTTAAGGTTAGTTTTCAATATTTTCTCATCTTTGTCAATAAAACAATTATCTCCTAAAACGGACTATGATGCTTTGTCTTATTTCCTCCAGAAGATATTCTGATCTTAGAGTTTTAGACATTAATAATACATTGTTTTCTCCTTTTGGTGTGCATTTTAATGTTACCTGAAGTACCAAATGTGATTCTGCCACAATTAGTTATCATGCCTTTCCAGAAAAAGAAACATTGTTTGTTGTTAAATGCCTGTAACATTACAAATAAAAGCTGTATAGGAAATCATAATTTTAAAAAAAGACTAAGGAGCCATATATTTTCCCACCCTTAGTTGCCGTCTTTAAATATGTACTCTTGCTATCACCAAGGCAAAAACCTTTAGGAACACCTGTAGAAGATGGCTGTTTATATACACGTTACCTTTTAAAGCTAAGGCTGTTGAAGCAAAGAAGATGGTGACTGTAGAGCACCTCATAACAATAGAATGTAAATAATGTTCATACCAACTACGAAGACTTTGCTCACATTGGTGGAGTGAGTTTTTCTCTTCACAAGCAAATTGTTTAATACTTTCTTTGCTGCTGTCAGTTTCAGAAAAGAGGTTACGCAAGTGTTGCCTTTATTACAATTGTAATGTGGCAACACAGGTAAGACAATCGACATTGACTACCATGGAATGGGACGATCACAACAACTGTTATTATATCATTTTGGAGTGGCAGTGAGTACCATGGGATGGGACGATAACAACACCTGTTATTATATCATTTTGGAGTGGCAGATGTCCAGCATGAAGTGCTATAGTAGAAATATTATTATGTTTATAGTTATAGGCTGGGTCTACAAGAAAATACAGTGGACAATGAGCAGTTCAGATGGTGGATGGTTATCTACTTAATGCATGTCACACGTGTCTGCATGATGATTCCCTACAGTAAGTGGTTTGTCTGGCCAGCAGCACCTATGAGTGTACCCATAAAATCCCTATGCTGCATGCTTCTAGTGTACAGTCTGAGCCAACCTTTAGTGTGGCTGGGCTAATGATATCAGACCGCAAGAGAAGCTTTGGAGGGGCACATAGTGACCACTTAAAATTCAAAAAGATGAATCAGCACTGCATTGAGGAAGGTTATGGCATGACGCCTAACCCTAGCCAACACACCAGCTCAGGAGAGGAAGTCTTGTTGTCTAATTCAAGTGACACCTAGAGAAGTGGACTGGGATTGTTCAGTGATGCTTGTACAGGGGTCGAAATTGGAATATATGGAGAAGGAGCTGTAAGTAGATCATGGATGTCAGGATTTTCCTCTAACCAGGAGCTGCTCATCGTGGCTTATAAGTCTCATAAAGTCTCATTAAGGAGTTTTCATTACTCTACATAGGGAAGACCATCAGGGCGGTTAAGACTAGGATTTGCGAACACCGCTCCTGCATTAGAAACAAGATACCGGACAAACCATTGGTGGACCATTTCATCTTGAAACAACATCAAGACACAGACCTAAAATGGTTTGTTTTGCAGAACCCGAAACCCACAGTAAGAGGTGGGGACATCATCAAGATACTGACACAATTATAGCAGAGGTGGGTGCACAAACTAGACACGATTAACGAGGGTCTCAACTTTGCTGTAGAGAGGAAATCATTTTCATAATCCACTGGTGCCCCATGCCCCTGGCTTTTCATCAATTATGACTGTTTGTCACTCGCCATGACCATTATTTTTATAACCAAGCTTTGACGGGCTACCTGTTGATTTGATAAAGGATTCTAAAATAACTCATGAATGTTCCCACACCTTTTAGTTATGGTTTTTCTCGAAAATCATCATGATACAACAGTGGGACCTATTGTGCTTTGAATATTGTGTAGGAATGACTCAAAATTCACCTCTGGACATTACTAGTATGGTCTTTTGTGGATCACCGCGAAAAAACGGTATACTTTAAGTGCACATCACACAAGGGGCGGCTTTGTACATCGACCCTTTGCCTGTCTACCGATTGAATTGACCAATGATTCATAAATAACTTACAAATGTTCCCACAACTTTAAGTTATGGCATTTCTTGAAAATGATTATGATGTAATAGCGGCACCTATTGTGATTTGAATGATGTGCAATAATGACTCACATTTTCATCTTTTGACATTGCTACTTTGGTCTTATGTGGATTACTGTGAAAAAACGGTATACTCTGGTTGTACTTCACGTTAGGGGTGGCTATGTACATCTGTACGGCCGAATTCCGACTTCAATAGTAGTAGGAACGTACACATTATACTCTACGTAGTCCCGGTGCCGGGATGGGATTTACAATTCACCCACGGTTGATTGGGCAGTAACGGTTTATCAGGATGCCGCCTTTAGGGTGGCACCGTCACCAGTCTCCCGGAGAATAGGCAATTACCCCGCCACGAGTGAGAATATTGTCATGAATTACTGACGCTGTGTACTCATACGTATTCGGTTGCCATGACGTCCAATTCTTAACAATCACTGTTTTTTTACCCTAATTTTTAAGTCACTTTTCGAATTCCTACTATAATTCATTGGGCTGCATTAAGGCGACGTTCTTTAAATTATACAATCTAATTTACCCCTGCAGTGCCATGTCAACACAAATGGCGGCCCGATATAAATATACGGGTCGCCATTACAACAGCGTTTTCCTTGCGGACTTCTACAGCAGTGTGAAGAATCCATCCACCATACAGGTAGTTGGGCGCTCACACCAATGTTGCTTAGGGCTCTCGGCGGTAAGCCGCAATTCTAAAGCACTTGCCTGAATCATTTC
This sequence comes from Ambystoma mexicanum, assembly GCF_040938575.1. Classification (NCBI taxonomy): domain Eukaryota; kingdom Metazoa; phylum Chordata; class Amphibia; order Caudata; family Ambystomatidae; genus Ambystoma; species Ambystoma mexicanum. Next base: position 537,952,414 of record NC_090929.1, read on the forward strand.
TGCAGATACTTATGATCCGGATTGCTGTTAAATGAGATCATCACTTCATGCATTCTGATCGCTCCATTAGGAGACAACAGCTTACCATATAGTGACCACGAGATACCCAGGTAATTTGATATGTCACCAACTGGGGGTCCAGATTTTTGACAAATAGATTCAACATTGCCATATAGTTTTGCCCGGAACCACATAGACAGAACTTTATTTCATGCCTTGCAGGGATTACATGTGTTTCGATAAATCAAGCAGGAATGCACGGTCACTACCCCGCTGCTCTGTTTCTTAGGACTATGATCCACCAAACAGACAAGATATGATGCAGCTTGCGGGATAAGAGCGGCTGCTACAACAAGGCCTGACGACATTTCTGGTAGAGCCGGAGAAAAACAAAAGGTGAGGGAGAGGGGTGCAGAAAGGGAGGCGAGTGGAGGAACAAAACAAGCGACTATCATACTAGGCCTGACAACGTTTCAGATAGTGCTGGAGGGAGGGGGAGAACAGCAAGGGGATGGGGGAGCGACAGACGGGGTTGCTATCATACTAGGTTCAGGGACAATTCTGATTGAGTAAGTGCAGAGAAGAAAGTAAGGGGAGGAGGGGAGGAGATAGGAAAAGGGAGAAAGGAAGAGGAGGAGAGAACAGAGAGTAAGCAGTCAAAAAGAGTGGAGAAGCAAGAGGGGAGAGCGAATACAATTGCAGAAGTCAGTAGTAACACATAATGTTGCAAGCCAGGATACAAGATGAAGATGGGAACAGCATGATTCAGGGCCACCATGAGTACAGGATGCAAAGGAAGTCCAGCATGAGGGTTGAGAAAGGGTGACGCACAGTGAATCAATGAAGTCTGTAAAAGTAAAATCCAGCATTGGCCACAAGATGGTGATGGTGAAACCAGAATGTAGCAGGACAGACTCCTGTGTGTGGGAAGTGGGGGTGCACAAGGGAACAACACAGGGGGACCAGATAGGGTGGGATGACATGTGGGGCCACAGGGTGTAAACACATGTTGGTGTATGCTTACCTGCTGACTTAGCAGGGGTTCGGGCCCTGGATCCTCCTGGTCCGAACAGGTCCAAACAGGAATTGCCCTTCCCCTTAGACGCCTGGGCGAGAGACGCCCTTGATCTAAGAGTTAAGAGCAGGAAGGAAGAGGCAGGGCTAGAAGGTGGGTGGTGCTTAGGCCAGGTGACCTAGATCCACTTACACCTGCAAAGGAAAAGAGGCTGGAGGGCTCCTTAAGTAGGGAAAAGAGCAGCAAGCAGGAAGGCACCAGGTGGGAGGGGCTTGCTAAGTGGTGAAAAAGGCTGGCAAGCAGGAAGGCACCAGGTGGGCGGGGCTTGCTAAGTGGTGAAAAAAGGCAGCAAGCAGGAAGGCACCAGGTGGGCGGGGCTTGCTAAGTGATGAAAAAGGCCAGCAAGCAGGAAGGCACCAGGTGGGCGGGGCTTGCTAAGTGGTGAAAAAGGGCAGCAAGCAGGAAGGCACCAGGTGAGAGGGGCTTGCTAAGTGCTGAAAAAGGGCGGCAAGGAGGAAGGCACCAGGTGGCCGGGGCTTGCTAAGTGGTGAAAAAAGGCGGCAAGCAGGAAGGCACAAGGTGGCTGGTGCTTGCTAAGTGGTGAAAAGGGACGGCAAGCAGGGAGGAACCAGGTGGGAGGGGCTTGTTAAGTTGTGAAATAGGGCGGCAAGCAGGAAGGCACCAGGTAGGCGGGGCTTGCTAAGTGGTGAAAAAGGGTGGCAACCAGGTAGGCGGGGCTTAGGCTAGGTGACCTAGATCCACCTACACCTCCTCCCCAGCTGCCAGTTTGCGGAACAGATAGGATTGACCCTGTTCACCTGTTCGTTTTTGTTATTATAGAGCCCTCCAAGGCAGAATAGGGTCCTAACCAGGAGCTCTTACATACTTACAGATCCTTAAAGGACAGCTCCTCCATGTCCATTCTCTCATAGAGATGCTATACATCTTTCCCCACCTTAGTTAATTTAATGCGGAGCTACTTTTGGCTCCCCAGCCCAACTGGTGCAGAATAAACGCACCTATGTGAATTTAACTCTGTACTTTGGGACAATCTATAAACATTAAGATACATCTAAACATTTAAAGCATAATGGGTCATAAATGATGGACTAAATGATATGTGTGAATCTTATGTGGAAGTTTAGGCACTAGCTCCATGGCCTGGTGGGATAACTCTGGGTTACTGGGTAATGCTGGACACTGTGACTAATCTGAAAAAATGTTGTCCCTTCTCCCCAGCGGATGGCCACCCCCTTTGAGGCTAGGATGGGGAACCTGCTAAGGAGGACCCTCCATAGGGCTCTAAGCAAAAGGGACCTCAATGAGAGTGACTCCCCTCTCTGGGACAAGGCCTCCCATTCTGATAAGGAACTCCCGGTCCAACGTACGTTATCTGCCTATATGGTAACAAAAAAAGATTGCTTTTACTTCTGTTTTGAAACCACCACACAGTGACATTTCGTCTATCTTTTTGGCTTCAGGTAATGCTGGATATTTACAGAACACCACAGTCAAAGAAGAAGGATACATCTATCTATACAAATTTTGTATAGCACAACACACCCAATGGCCTCAGGGCACTGACAAGACGGACAACAACAAAAACACAGGCTCAAACTCTCAACCAAACCACCTTAGCCAGACCTCCTTAATCTTTACCCTTAGAGGAAGGTCTTCATACTCTTCTTAAACAAGAACAGCGATGGAGTCATCCTTAGTGACAAATGCAGAGCACTCCACAGCACAGGGGCCCATTCACGAAAACCAGTACCTTCACATTTCTTTAGCTGATAGCATGGACAGACCAAATGTGCGTCTTTATTGGATCGCAGGGTTCGTCTTATGGATGCCCTTTTAATGCAAGAGCTAAGAAACACAGGGGCATCCCCAGACAAACATGGTAGAATCTGCCACAACAGTCTGGTCATGTATGCGCATGATGAGCTATGGTGTGAAACCTGATTGTTCGAAGTTAGATGTGAGTCAAAGTAGACTCGCAACGTTTTAACATGTTGGCCCACTTGAATAACATTACCAGCAATCATTAATTCTACATATTGTGTGTCCATTTTCTTTTTCCTTGCACTGGTCCCAATAATTAGTAACTCTGTTTTCTTAGTATTCAGAGAGTTATTGGCCATCCATGAGTGGATTGCTAAAAAAACCTGATTGACCCTTGCCAAGTCCTTCAAATACAATCCAGAGAGTTCAATAAGGATCTGGGTGTCATCTGCATAATTGACAAACTGAACGCGGAGATTGTTCAGGAGGTCATATAAGGTCTTAATATAAATATTAAACAATAAGGGGGAAAGGCAGGATCCCTGTGGAACACCACAGTTCGGAGGCACTGGGGAGGATTCATGATCATGTTTAATGACTTTTACCTGTCTAGGGCCAAGAAAAGATGTAAACCACTTTGCTGCATTGTCTGAGCATTTCCCAGTTGTAATAAGTCTAAGTCTATTTATTAATGAACAGCTCATGATCAACTAAATCAAAAGCGGCCAATAGGTCGAGCAGCAAGAGCAGTGCAGTCTGACCGATAATTTTTACAATATTCGATTTAAGGTTAAAGAAGGGTGTTTCCGTCCCATGATTTAAGCAAACCTCACTGTCCTAATCCCAATTTGTTTTGTTGCTCAACAAACATACAATATTGGCGGTAGGCAATTTTGTCTACGATTTTCAGCAAGAATGGTACATTAGTTATGGGGCTGACATTTACAGCCACAGATGGATCTAAGCTATCCTTTTTCAAAAACCGGAAAAATCCAGGCTTCTAACAGGCAGTTTGGAACCCGGGAAACAGAAAAGGACAAGTTAATAAAAGTTGTCACCCATGGTTAAAGAGAAGGAAGACAATCTTTAAACATGGAGGTAGGAAAGACGTCACCCTTACACAACACAGGTTTTATGAATTGTACAATATTTTGTATCTCCGTTTCTGATAATTCCTTAAAGGAAAAAGGTGTAATTAAATCTTCTGAATCTCCTACAACAGGCTGAGCTTGAAGTTCAAACACCAGATCCCCCAATTGCATGCCACACTTCGCAATAGCATCTTGTTGATGTAGAGTTACTTTCTGAGAAAACTCATCCTGGCCTCTCTGACACAAACTGTCATCAACCAGACAACTAGAAATTATAGTTTCTCCTAGTATGTCTCATCATCACATGCTCCAGTGCCTCAGGAGGACAGACAGATAAGGAACACGGCAGGCAAAGTTTAAAAGTAATACACAAGTGATCGGACCAGGGACAAACATCCACAATAACAGGTAAAATATTAACATTTCTGGTTAATATCCAGTCCAAAATATGTCCTCCATTAGGTGTGCAGGTTCTTCACATGTTGTGTGAAGCCAGCAGCATTAAAGCAGATTAAACAGTTCCACAGCATCCAGATGCAAATGATTCTCTATCCAGAGATTAAAATCACCCACTGCAAGAACATAAGATGATTTCACTGAGGAGCCTATGGTAGCCAAGAGTTCCTCTTCAAATTCAGCCATTTTAATAGGAGGCCTACATACTAAGACTACTCAACGTGGATGTTGCATCAATATTCCCTTTGACCAGCATAGTTTCACAGTAATCTACAGACAATACAATTGTCTCAAAAAATGTTTTAGGTGATCACTGAAAATTAAGGCAACTCCCCCACTTCTGGAACCACCACGGTCAGCACAGAGAATATTGTACCCGTCTGAGGCAGCAGCCAATGGAAGGATCTCTGTGATCACTGCCGCCCATAACTGCTACGGCCGAAATGCCGACGCCAGTTACGGCGAGGCGCAGTGATCATATAGATCACTGTGCCCGCTTCCCCAGCCTGCTTTTCCCTTCACACACCCCACCCCCAACTTACCCTTTACGGTGGCACACTTCTGTGTATGCCGCCTGCACCCTGCAATCCCTGCAGCGTCAGCTCCTCCCACTAACGTGGGTTAGAGCTGACGCCGCAGGGTGCTTTTCTTTTTTTTTCTTTCGTGTCCCTCGCTTACCAAAATGGTAAGCGGGGGACACCCCTGCAATCCCCGACTCCCGTTACAGCGCCCATGCAGAGCGGGGGACACCCCCCGCAACCCCTGCTGTGCTTGGGCACAGTTAATGTCACCCTCATTTTGTGTGCCCCCAAAGTCGCAGTAACTACGGGGGTGCACAAATGAGGGCGACATTTTTCTACGATTCCCAATGGAGCATTAGTTGAAGAGTCCTGAACCGAGGTCTCTGTAATTGCAAAGAGGTCAACCTGTGACTCCATACTGTTGTCAGCAAGTTCTGCTGCATGGCATACCAGAGATCGCGTATTTAACAGTGCAACATTTAAGGATGGACAAGTGTCTCATTTGGGGGGAGCAATAGATACAATCTTAGTGATTGCATATGTCTGAGATGACCCATTTATCAAGGAGTGATCATTTAATACACTAGGCAGACCTCCAACCAACTGGCTGGATGGCAGAGCCATAACAGGTTGTTCATTGATATTACAAAGATCCTCTGCAATAGATCTGAGAAAACATATGCCACAGAATCAGCATCCATAGCTTGCCTACCAACTGGGACACAATTAGATTGCGAATTATTGTCAATACACACATCTGGAACAATTGCAGAATCCATGGCCAAATAATGTGCCACTCTTTCCTGGGTTCTACGACGTTTGGTTACTAATAGGTTAGTCATAAAGTCCTCCATTTGAGACATATTCAGACAGGCTTTTTACACACGTAGGGAGGAAAAACAAAGTTATCGTTCTCACAGAGAAAGGAAACAGCTCACCTTATGAAAACAAATAAACACAGCAAACTCGAGCGAGTGAGACGCTACCAGTGCATCCCTTGCGCGAACCGGCATAAACTGGGGACACATGCCGGAGTTCACGTGTCTGCTAGGGGGCCTAAGTACCCCACAGCTGCTGAGTAATGTAGTTTATCTAGCAATGCCATACGTTGTGAGAGCAGATAGCTATACAACAAGCGCTAAGGAGGTAAGAAATAAACTCTATCCTGCCGGCTAAAAAAGGCACAACAAATCCCCCCATAAATTGTGAAACACTCATTTCAGGAAAACTTAAATATCACAAATTGTATCCTAAAAACAATTAATCCAATTGCAGATAAAATAGCAAGCCACTAAAATCAATGTTTTCATCCTTTTTGTTTGTGATACCATACATAAAAGCATAAAGAACTTTGAACCGGGGAGAAACGACTACGCAGGGAGGAAGATTCCTGCGCAGATGCAAGCCTCTGACAGGGAGCCATTTTGGAGGGGCCGAGCTTGCGGTAGCATGGGGAGTGAACAAAACGCTCGTAGGATGGTCGAAGGCTGGTGTCCTGACTGACTGAGAAGCCAAGGTCGAGGAAAAGACTGAGATGGGAAAGCAACCGTCTCGCCTGCTGGCGTGACCACAAGGAAGCCGTGCTGGCCCTAGTAACCGACGCTGAGATCAGAGTGTAATTGAGAGCCCAGACAACCGAGTTCTGCATAAGAAATGAAATAGCTGCCAAGTCAAGCAGTGGAAGGGAAGTAAACGCTCCTGGGAAGGTAATCTGTGGGGAGAGGCAGCCAGAGACATTTAAGGCTGGAAAAGCAGCCAAGATTACAGGAGCCTGATAAACCCAAGCAGAGAGAAAGAAAGCCTACCAAAGGGCCATTGGACGTTGGAGAGTCCTGAGAAGCCAAGAGACTTTTGAGGCTGGAAAGGCCACCAATGTTAAGGGAGTCTGATAAACCCGAACAGCGAGAAAGCAAGCTTGTCAGTGACATGATCCATCGATCACGCCCTTTCTGGTCTTCCTGGTCCCTGGCACGTGGGGGATTACTCGTGGTAGTACACCCAACATGGCCGTATACACGGAACGCGGTCTATCGACCTTTACGTCCTAGGCAGCACGCTCTATAAATTAGCCACTCCCCTGCGGCTCCGCGCGTCTCAACACTACCGTTAGTTGTGGCTTGACGTGTGTCGTAGTTCGTGCTCCTGGAACTGTGTTGCTTCCCAAATTCCCGGAACCCATTCTTTACTCCTTTTCCTTCCCCTCTCCTTGTACCTTATCCTTCCGCGCTCCACACAGTCCGCCCCCGAAGGTTGCCTTTCTTCCTGGTCTTCCTGGAGTTCCTTGATCCCGGACGAAGAAGGTGAACAAATCCTGGAATCCGAAGACGGCCGAGAGGGCTTATACAAGACCCGAACAGCACAGAAGAAAACCCGGCGAAGGATTCCGCCAAGCAGCGAAAACAGGTGAGAAAAAGTGAAACCTGTGACAGATTGAGACGCCACCTGATTGATTTTGATACGGACATGGAAGCGGCCATCCAGGACCTTATGCGTGGTATGCAAGAGTTGACAACCGAAGTGCAGAATTTATAGGCAGAGAATGCTGCCTTAAGGCAATTGGTGTTATCCCGTGAATCTGCCATGAAAGAGAGTGTAATACTGGGCGGCGTTGTTGATAAATATGATGGTTCCGCAAAGAGCCTTCGTGGATTCCTTGATGCATGTTTGGTCCACTTTTCCTTTAAGCCCTATTATTTTTCTACGCCCAGGGCTAAGGTGGGGTTTATTATCTCGCATCTTTCCGGTAATGCCTTGACCTGGGCCACCCTGGGCCACCCCACTAGTTAACTCTGGGGATGCTCTCCTGGATGACTACGACGGCTTCCTACAGGCCCTTAAGACCATATTTGACCACCCAGAACAGGTCTACAGTGCCCAGCAACGTCTACTCGACTTACAACAAGGTAGCCAGGATATGCTCACGTATGTCACTTGCTTCAAACAGCTGGCTAAAGAAGCAGATTGGTCCTCTGAAGTTTGTTTTACTCTATTCCGAAGAGGGCTAAACGAAGACATCAAGGATGAACTAGCCAGAGTGGCATGCCCGAGTTCCTATCAAGCCTTGATGGACCTCGCCCTACAGATTGACTTTCGCATCCAGGAAAGAAGGGCAGAGAAAAAGAAAAACAAGGTACCACTCCAGAAGAATCCCATTGGAATACCCTTGAACCCCGAAGGCATTTCTACTTCCAGCAACGAGCCTGAACCTATGCAGCTAGGGGCATTCCGTGGACCTATATCCTCCCAGGAAAGGATGCGTAGGATCCGTACCGGATTGTACATGTATTGTGCATCAGATAAACATTTAATGAGAGAGTGCCCAATTGCCCCCCCATGGCATTCGGGAAACACCAGCTCCCGATCCTAAATGGAGCACAGGTTCGGGAGAGAGATGCCTGCTCCACATCTGTTCCATCCTTGAAATCTCCTGGACAAAATTCTTTGGTAATCTTACAGGCCTTCTTATCGCCATGCAAGAAGGACACATATGCCATCCTGGTACTGTTGTACTGTGGAGCTATGGGGGTGTTCATAGACCAAGAATGGGTCCTTAAACATCATATTCCTTAAGAATCCCAGACTATAATGCAACCTGTAGAAGCAATTGATGGAAGACCTCTTTCCTCAGGACCCATCACCCTTCAGAACAAGGAAGTCGAGCTTGCTATCAACCACCATTGAGAAAAGATAAGATTTGACATCATCAAATTGGCTCATTACCCAATGGTTCTGGGAATGCCCTGGCTTTAAAAACACAACCCGTTCATCAATTGGGCAGCGGGTTCCCTGGTTCTGGGTTCTGAGTTTTGTATGTCCCATTGCATAATTTCGGACCTTGTTCCGACACCAACAGAGGGACTTCCTACGAACCATCAAGGTACAATTTCAGTCTCAAACATTATCCGGGTTCCGGAGATATACCAGGAATATTCTGATGTTTTCTCCTCTGCGATTGTCCAGGCGCTACCTCCCCATAGACCAGAAGACTGTGTTATAGAAACGGAACCTTCCGCTGTGATTCCCTTTGGAAGGATGTTCATCCTTTCCGAACCAGAAAAGAAAGCCCTTCGAGAATACCTGGATATAAATCTTGCAAATGGCACCATACGACCCTCTAAATCCCACGCAGGGGCCTCACTGTTTTTCGTTCCTAAGAAATACACCCAGGAACTCAGACCGTGTCTGGACTATCGAGGTCTAAATCAATGCACCCTTAAGGATCGCTATCCGCTACCCATGATCTTGGACATCCTGGAGGCAGTAAGGGGCGCAGTTGTTTTTACCAAGTTGGACCTCAGGGGTGCCTACCATTTGATCCGTATCAGGGCAGGAGACGAGTGGAAAACAGCCTTTCGAACACCCTTTGGTCACTTTGAATACTTGGTCATGCCCTTTGGACTTGCTAATGCCCCAGTGGTTAATGTTAATGTTAATGTTTAGGGCCTCCTAAAAAATCATCGGCAGGTGAGTGCTTGCGGCCCCCGACCTCCATTTTGCCCCGCTGACCCCCCTTCCCACCGCATCCCTTCCCCGAGCGTGTCCCTGCTCCCTCCCGCCTCCCAACCCGCCCACCGCCCGTGATTGGTTACTGGGCTTCCGGGCCCAGGGTCTAGCGACCCGCGCTGCAGGCGCCCACTGCCTCCTAAAAAATCATCGGCAGGTGAGTGCTTGCGGCCCCCGACCTCCATTTTGCCCCGCTGACCCCCCTTCCCACCGCATCCCTTCCCCGAGCGTGTCCCTGCTCCCTCCCGCCTCCCAACCCGCCCACCGCCCGTGATTGGTTACTGGGCTTCCGGGCCCAGGGTCTAGCGACCCGCGCTGCAGGCGCCCACTGCCTCCTAAAAAATCATCGGCAGGTGAGTACTTGCGGCCCCCGACCTCCATTTTGCCCCGCTGACCCCCCTTCCCACCGCATCCCTTCCCCAAGCGTGTCCCTGCTCCCTCCCGTCTCCCAACCCGCCCACCGCCCGTGATTGGTTACTGGGCTTCCGGGCCCAGGGTCTAGCGACCCGCGCTGCAGGCGCCCACTGGCTCCTAAAAAAATCATCGGCAGGTGAGTGCTTGCGGCCCCCGACCTCCATTTTGCCCCGCTGACCACCCCTTCCCACCGCATCCCTTCCCCGAGCGTGTCCCTGCTCCCTCCCGCCTCCCAACCCGCCCACCGCCTGTGATTGGTTACTGGGCTTCCGGGCCCATGGTCTAGCGACCCGCGCTGCAGGCGCCCACTGCCTCCTAAAAAATCATCGGCAGGTGAGTGCTTGCGGCCCCCGACCTCCATTTTGCCCCGCTGACCCCCCTTCCCACCGCATCCCTTCCCCGAGCGTGTCCCTGCTCCCTCCCGCCTCCCAACCCGCCCACCGCCCGTGATTGGTTACTGGGCTTCCGGGCCCAGGGTCTAGCGACCCGCGCTGCAGGCGCCCACTGCCTTTCACCAACCAAAGCCCGCCTCTCCTCCCCTCCCAGCACCGTTCTCATTGGTCCCTCCAGCCTTTATCACCGGTCACCCCGGGCAGCCCTCTGCCCGGCAGCCCCCAGCGGCTAAGGGCCCCGAGGCCAAGGGCGACTCCAACAGAGGCAACTCCAGGAAGTGTCAGCAGGTGTCTGCAGGGGAAGCCACCCCAGTGACCAGCCGTCAACCAGCGACTACAGGGACCAGTAGGGTAGGAGGGCCGGGGTTGGGAGAGGTACAGCTTTACACCAGATACCTAACCCCGTTGCCCCAAACTCCATTTGATAGAAGGGCCGCCGCGCCCAAATTGCATTGTCTATTCTCCAAACTGCATTGATGGGCTTTTCTCCCACTATACAGCTGTCTCAAACTTAGCAGGGCCGCCGTGCCCAAAGTGTATTGTCTGTTCTCCAAACTGCATTGATGGGCTTTTCTCCCACTATACAGGTGTCTCAAACTTAGCAGGGCCGCCGTGCCCAAAGTGTATTGTCTGTTCTCCAAACTGCATTGATGGGCTTTTCTCCCACTATACAGGTGTCTCAAACTTAGCAGGGCCGCCGTGCCCAAAGTGTATTGTCTGTTCTCCAAGCTGCATTGGTGGGCTTTTCTCCCACTGTACGGGTGTCTCGGACTTGGCAGGGTCGCCGTGCCCAAAGTGTGTTGTCTGTTCTCCAAACTGCATTGATGGGCTTTTCTCCCGCTATACAGGTGTCTCAAACTTAGCAGGGCTGCCGTGCCCAAAGTGTATTGTCTGTTCTCCAGGCTGCATTGATAGGCTTTTCTCCCACTATACAGGGTCTCAAACTTAGCAGGGCCGCCGTGCCCAAAGTGTATTGTCTGTTCTCCAGGCTGCATTGATAGGCTTTTCTCCCACTATACAGGTGTCTCAAACTTAGCAGGGCCGCCGTGCCCAAAGTGTATTGTCTGTTCTCCAAACCGCTAGAACCGACAGAAGTACCCTGGGCACCAGCAGGGCTGACGCTGGACACAGGGGTCCACCTGCGAGACCCAGAGAAACGGATACAACTACTCCAGCCAACCCTTACCATCCCCCACTGCCCTTACAGCCACAACTAGGTCCCACGAGGCTGTGGAACAGACAAGATACCACCAATCACCACACAACCGGGTGTATGGACACTAGCAGCGGCGCTAGTCATGTGGAGGGGGGGGGAGCATGCAAGGTTTATTAAGGGAGCGGGCGGAGGGGACAGCTAGATCCTCAAACGGCCTCGAATGGAAAATCGGGCACGTACCTCCTGAGGCTCAGGGTGTACAAGCATCCCGTCGGGTAAGATTACACAAGCCCAACCGGTTCAGTCCAGGATAGAGATGACTAACGAATACCATTAACAATTTCCTTCTCTGCATACACCTCTCAAACTCCAAACCAAACACAACCACAAACCTCTAGCGCAGCAAACCGCACAAACTTCACTACACTGCAACAACAAAACAAAAAAACACATAGACTCGCACACCAGCACACGACGACTACCGGCCGCATACACCCCAGGCCCAGCCGACGGAACCACCGGGCTGAGGCTGCCAACAGCACATCACTGCAATCTTGCACTTTTTCAGCCTCCACCCACTAACCCACCATCCCCCCCCTCTTTCAGAGCCGCCAGAGCGCCAGGGGACCACTCCGGTGGTGATAGTGCGCGGTACAAATGACCTTTAACATTAACATTAACACTTAGTCCAGAAGGCATCGGTATGGATCAATTCAAGGTTAAGGCTATATTATCCTGGCCGAGCCCCACCTCTGTGAAACAAATCCAATACTTCCTGGGCTTGGGAAATTCTTACAGGAAATTCATATCTTCCTTTTCCGAGATAGTCCAACCAATCGTTGCCCTGTTAAAAGAAGATGCTCCCTTCCTTTGGACCACAGCTCAAGAGGAAGCCTTCCAACGGTTGAAGACTGAGTTTACCCAGGCCCCCATCCTGGCTCAGCCTGATGTCAACCGACCATTCACAGTGGAGACAGGCGCCTCCAGCTACGCTATTGGAGCCGTGCTAAAACAGCTATTCGGGGACAGGATGGAACATCCCATCGCCTACCTTTCACGGACATTAACTCTTAGTGAAACCCATTACTCAGTCTTGTAAAAGGAACTCTTAGCCATCCGCCAAGCCATCACAGAGTGGCATCATCTACTCCTCGGAGTGAAACATCCCGTCCAGGTCCACACGGACCATCGAAACCTACAAGTACTGCAGGCCTTGGAATGTAGGAATAGCCGTCTAGCTCGGTGGGCCTTCTTCTTTGCCCAATACCAGTTCCAGGTTTGCCATGTTCCCGGAACACAAAATCTAATAGCTGACGCCCTCTCTCGACGTCCAGACTACAAGCCCCTGGGAGATCGGGCATATCCCAAGATGTTTCCTCATACAATATTTGTAGATCAAGCAAACAATCTCCTGGAAGACATTCGTATGCAAACTCAGACTTCGGAACTCTGGAAGAGTCTTTCAGAAAAGAATCAGTTGGATCTGAGAACCACAGACAGATACTTGTTTAAAAATACTAAACTGGTTATCCCCGAACAGAAACTACAACAAAAAATAATAAACCTCTGCCATGATACTTTTCACTCCGGTCACCGTGGCATTTCCTACACCCTCTGTCTAATACAAAGACAATTCTGGTGGCCCAGGATGAAGGCTGATGTTCAACTATACATTCGATCTTGTTCCGTCTGTAATCAAAACAAACATGACAATCAGAAACCAGCGGTATTCTTGTTACAGCCTACTCCACCAACAAGACCTTGGGAAATCATCGCTAAAGACTTTATTGTGGAATTACCGCCATCCAGAGGATACACCACTATCATGGTCACCATTGACTTGTTCACTCATATGGCTCATTTTACACCTCTGTATAAATTACCATCTTCGTCAGAACTTGCTGGAATCTTCCTGGAACACATCTTCCGACTGCATGGACTTCCTTCCAAGATCATATCGGACAGAGGACCACAGTATATCTCTCAGTTTTTGGAAACATCTCTGCAGGATACTAGGAATCCAACAAGCCCTATCCTCGGGATATAACCCCCAAACCAATGGAGCCACAGAACGAGTGAATCAAACCCTTGAACAATACCTTTGTTGTTTCTCTACTAAGGTCCAGGACGATTGGCCGCTTTTAATACCAGTGGCTGAATTTGCCTACAATAATTCGGACCAATCGGCTGTTGGGAATAACCCTTTTTTTTGTAGCCAAGGATTCCATCCTTCGGTCTTACCTTCAGTCCTTCCGCACCCTACACCAGTTCCATCAGTCGATTCCTGGATTGAAACACTCATCAATGTACAGAGAGAAGTCAAAGAACATCTAGAAAGGGCACAAATCCAAACCAAGCACTATGCAGATTCAAGAAGACGACCAGGGCCTTCTTATACTATTGGGGATAAGGTATGGCTATCCTCGAAACTACTGCCCCGACATCTCAGACTGAATAAGTTGGCTCCCCGTTATTATGGACCTTTCCCTATAAAAGAAATCATTAACCCTGTGGCCTTTCGACTCAAACTACCAGATTCCTGGAAGAAAATACATCCAGTTTTTCACAAATCTCTATTGAAGCCTTACATCCAATCCAACCGGACTAATCTTAGACCCAGTCCTGTGATTGTCAATGACCAGCTGGAATACGAAGTATCTCGAATATGTAACTCCAGATATAGACGAGGACAAGTTCAATACCTGGTGGAATGGAAGGGCTATCCCCCAGTGAACATACCAGTCTCAAACCTAAATTCCCCCAGATTGCTCAGAAGGTTCCATCTAATACATCCAGGTAAACCCGGTGGAACAGGGTTTAGAAGGGGGCATGCTATCATGATCCATCGATCACACCCTTTCTGGTCTTCCTGGTCCCTGGCACGTCAGGGATTACTCGCGGTAGTACACCCAACATGGCTGTATACACAGAACGCGATCTATCAACCTTTACGTCCTAGCCAGCACGCTCTATAAATTAGCCACTCCACTGCGGCTCCGCGCATCTCAACGCTACTGTTAGTTGTGGCTTGACGTGTGTCGTAGTTCGTGCTCCTGGAACTGTGTTGCTTCCCAAATTCCCAGAACCCATTCTTTACTCCTTTTCCTTCCCCTCTCCTTATACCTTATCCTTCCGCGTTCCACGCTGTCCGCACCCGAAGGTTGCCTTCCTTCCTGGTCTTCCCGGAGTTCCTTGATCCCAGACAAAGAAGGTGAACGAATCCTAGAATCCGAAGACGGCCGAGCGGGCTTATACAAGACCCGAACAGCACGGAAGAAAACCCTGGCGAAGGATTCCGCCAAGCAGCGAAAACAGGTGAGAAAAAGTGAAACCTGTGACAGTCAGAAGGACATTGTACTTTGGAGAGTCCTGAGAAACTTTAGCATTTGAGGCTGTGAAATCTATCAGCATTGCAGGAACAGAGAAAATCCAAACAGTCCGAGGCCCCACCGAAACCGAGGGAAAGTAGGCTGTCAGGAAGCCAAAGGACTTTAGAGAGTCCAAGAACTGCAAAGTTTTATAAAGAGAAAAGTAGAGAAAAAGAAACTGGAGGGTTTCAAGCATCTAGTTGCATTTGGAGAAATTTTGTGAAAAATACCTTATTTTTAATGAGAGGAGGAAACCGTATGGAAGATATGAACATTTGACCAACAGAACCTGCAGGGAGTTTGTGAACTGGATTTTTGAGATATTGATGAACTTTGTAAACCTATGGAAAGGAGATCCTTGTGAACTGTGTTTTGAGATATTGAGATATTGACACATTTTGTAAACCTGCAGGAAAGAGAACCAAGAGCTTTGGCGAGGCAGAAACTGAAGCAGAGGCTATTGCTCCGGCCTTCTCCTTTTTATCAATTTTTCTAAGTGGTACGGCCAGATACCTTTTAGGATTTGGACTAATGTTCCCTGTGTGCCTGCGCACCTTTGATTCTGAATCTACGCATATTCTTTTAATCACCACGCACATTAATTTTGCTGCTCTGCCCTCCATCAGTATGATGTATGATGTGTTGAGCCAATCAGGACAGGATCTGTGCACAGTGCACACTATGCTTTCAATATGATTGGCTGCAGCAGTTCTTGGCTGCACGTGCTGCGCTGCTACAGCCAATCTAACATGGCTGCTCCCTCTCACCTCCAGCCGTCATGTGCAAGGCGTGGTACCTTGGAGCTCTACAGTTTGGTGTGAATGCAGGCTTTGATCGCATGTGCCCCAGGTCCCCAGCCTGTTGTTTTTAGGCCCATGCGCTGCCTACGTTATAAGCATTATGGGTAGGCTCTGTACTTGAAGCAGAGAGGCAGCGGGACCCTTTCTAGTCTTCACACCGGATTGTAAAATGATATGCACAGAGTGCCTTAGCAGTGGTCGAAGAAGTGTGTAGGGGGCGGTTGGCTTGGGAGTGGGAGTGGCGATCTATTACTTTGTAAATGCAATCTTTTACCATTCCTATAATTTTATATTAAAAAGAAACCGTTCCAGAACAGATTCCTTTCAATATAAAAGTGTAGGAACTGGAAGCTGGGAGATTGCCACTCCGAGGCCATATGTGCAACACCCATAAGAGAATATAGAAAAGGGAGACCGTGGCCACGGGGGGGAAATGAAAATGGAGAACAAAGAAAAGACACCTAGAATAAATTGCATCATCTGCCTGAGACCACACTTGTCTTTTTGCTAGTATATTACTGCACAATCCCTGCCCTGTCCTTTTACTTCTCTCTTGCCGGCTCACAATGCTCCACTCCACAGCTCCAGCCCCGGGCCTCCTTGTAGGCTGACCTTGCTGCAACCTGCAAAGCGATAAAGAGAAACAAAGCAAGAAGACTGTTTGTTTGCCACAGTCTCCGACACTCCTCTGCTCCAGCACCTAAATCGTGCACACTACACCTGTGACAAACCTGAGAATGTTGTCCCTTCTTCCCCTAGAGGTAGACTTTTCCCATGGAGTCAGGGTGGTGCGTCCACAGTGCAATAGTCCATCCTTTGTTGTACAGTCAGTCAACCTTATATCTCATATCTGACTAGAATATCAGGTCACACTATTGGTTTTCCACATAAGGATTACACAAATACTGTCAAGAAGAAGATGCACAGGATGATACCGATCACTCCATAGAACCAGAATGAACGGTCTAGTCTTCCGCAATATTTGATTGGTCCAGAAAATCCTAACAGGGAAGTGCGTGAGTTCAAATCGCTATCAGCTGAAACACAACACAGACGGAGAGCTACCCTTCAAGGAGGACAGTCGAGGGAGCAGCAGTGAGAACTGCACCAAATAAGGCAGAGACGCCATGCCTGGAAGAGGGGGGGTACGTCCTAGAAGTTCAGGGAGAAGGGACGCTGTGAGCAAGTACCCGAAGCAAGCTCAAAGCATCCCCCGAACCGGAGAGCTGCAACACAGAGCAGAGCTGCCCGGAGAACAACACCGACAAACAGCGAAACCAAGTGCCGGAGACCCGCCAGAACCTCGCAAAAGGGCCCTGTTCCACAGGAGATGCAGACCAAGTGAAAAGGTACACGGGCATACCGAGAAGGGCTAAAGGTCTGGGGAAGCCTGGAGAGAAGAGTGGAAAGCACCTGAGAAGGGTCAGGTACCCTAAGAGCAATGTGCAATGTGCAAGTATGGGATATGCACCCCCACAAGAAGGAGAGAAGGAAAGGGTCTGAGACCTTAAAAGTAACTGAAGAAAATGGAAGAGACCCACAGGCTAGGCAGGAGAGTAAACCATCCATGGTAACTACAAATTACAAGTCTGAAACCCGCACCCACAAAAGAGACCAATCCCAAAACCCACAAGAGGGTATGAGACCCTCGAGAGTGTTGGGACATTTGAAACCAACATACGTACTTGGCAGGAAAGTAAACCAAGTGGTGCTGTTGCCGCACTGCAGTCTGGGACCCGCACCCATATGAGGACCAAATAAGAGGGTCTGGGACCCTAAGAGAAATTTGTTTTTCTTTGAACACCTGAGACTTTGAAGTGGCAAGAGCTATTACTATTTGTTTACTATGGAGTTTTTGGGTCCCTGCACTTTAGTCATTAGTAGGGTTTGTGGACATGACAGTGATGGACTTTTTTCATTAGGTCATTCAGGTAGTTTTGCTTAGTTTTCTTGGAGGCAGGGAACTCAGTCTTAGTTTAGATATAGAAAAGGACTTTCTCCAAACCGCGTTTCTTTGATGAATAAAAGTTTATAACCAAAGATGTCCAAGCCTTACATCTGCACCCTCACATATGGTGTGAAGATTGGGATTCTGACTGGTTGATGTAAACCTGGGACCCCA
The DNA here is from genome assembly GCF_040938575.1 of Ambystoma mexicanum. NCBI lineage: Eukaryota > Metazoa > Chordata > Amphibia > Caudata > Ambystomatidae > Ambystoma > Ambystoma mexicanum. Next base: position 537,970,034 of record NC_090929.1, read on the forward strand.
GATTATGAACCGTACCCTACAAGAGAATCCTTTCCAAGTAAAAGTAGTTAACTACAATATAATTTTACCCTTTGATCCAATAGCAGACCGAGCACCTTTTAATTCTGCACTTCCAGATAGTTCTGAAAGTGACAAGTAGACCAATGAAGATTCGAGGCCGTATCCTGGGTAGCAAATGTTTCCCCTCTCTTGGGGTCAGATACCTCTGACTATTTTGAAGCAAGAGATGAGCTACAGTCCAGGGAGTCAGACAAGTGGGAAACCTTGACAAGAGACTCCAGAGATTCCTGTCCTAAGGTACATACCCCCCTCTACATTAGAGGATACCAGAAGTAAAATAGGGACTTCTGCCATAGACAATCTGGATCAGCCCCCGTATCAAGAATTAGACGAAGCTTTTAGTGGCTCTTTTAAGAGCAGGACCCTTCTGGGCCTCTGTGTAGGTGTCCCATATGCCATGATAAATCTCCAAAGAGATATGAAGGGGAACACGAAGACGATCAAACCACCAGAGAGAACGAAAGTACCTCTTTCTAAACCTCCAGAGATGGTGACTCTGAGAGTGAAGAAGAAGTTCCAAACATAATTGAGACTAGGTCCCCAGAAATGAGTATGAATCCCATACAAGTCTTAATCAAACATCTGGTGAACCATCAGTTTCTGGCTGATCTAAGACACCAGGAAGGATTGGACAGATTAACCCTACAACAACAAAGACCAATTCTTCCACATGGTATATTACAACCGTAACAGGAAGGCAGCGCTTTAGGAGGTTTCTTCCTTAATTTTGAAAGGTTAGCACACCAATTACAGTGGAATGAGGACTTGAAGTTATGTTACTTAGCACTGCTGTTAAAGGGAGAACTACAGGCCCCCTTTCAGACACTGAATCCGTTAGGGCTCACACCCTTTGAAGACATCAAAACTGGGTAGTTACATTGGGTCGGGCCGACAGAAAGGTGTTACCGTCCAAAATTCAGAGACATACAATTGCAGCCAAATGAATCCAGAGTAGAGTTAGAAGCTCGCATTTAAAATATCCTAGCCATCTGGTTAGGAAAGAAAACTCTTCCAGAAGTGATGGAGACTCTCTGCCTGGAACAGACAGTTAATAGTCTGTCTTCCTCCTTACAGAGAGCAGTGCTACAGCACGATAAACCTTCTTTCACTAATGCAGTAGACACTGCCCAAGTCCATGAAGACGCAGCTAAACATCTTGGAAATCTCCATATAGGAGATGAAGAGAAGAAGGAGGTAAGAACTAATCCCCACCCACCCTCTAAAGATCTTAGAGGGGTAGGAAGAGAATCCATTGGGAGAAAGTATAAAACAATGGAGAAGGGAAGCATAAAAGAGAGTGGACGGAAGGAAGAACAAATATGCCCAGACTAGGGAGAAGGAAAATCTCTACTCATTGAAAGAAAAGAAGTAATAGCACCTATAATGTCTTGTTTCTGCTCTGGAGGAAAGGGCCATATGTCCAGGAATTGTCCGAAGAACAAGAGGTATGTACCTATGGAGGTGGGTTGGATGGTAGAAGACTATCATTTCTTTTTATGAAGAAAAAACAGAAACTATGAATAACTGTTTCTGTATAACTGCCCCTTTTCAGACGTATGAGACAGTAAATATAAACGGTAATCCAGCCTCCGCATTCACTGATTCTGGCAGTAAACAAACAGCAATACGAGCTGACCTCATAGCGAGAGAAGATTTGAAAAGGGGAAGACCAGTTAGGGTGATGTGTGTACATGGAGACCAGGAACTTTATCTCAAGAGCCCAGTCTCAATTTCTATTCAAAACACGGAAGTCCTTATGAATTCCGCCATTATCCCCAGCCTTCTTGAGAAATCCCCAGCCTTTCTGAGAAAGCGATAAGAGGAACAAATTTCCCTAATTTTAGTCAGATATCGGACTTTAATAACGACACCAGAAAATATTCCCCTATAGATACCTGGGGGGACATAGAGATGTTAGGTTCTCTAGTGGTCTGGGATTGGGAAATCAGAAAGAACTCCAAGACAAACCCCTTCCGAAAAACCAGAGGGGGAACCTTAACGGGAGTAACAAGCACGAAAGGGGAAAGGTATGTGACAAATCGGAGGATGTTGTCCCTTCTCTCCTAGGAGGAGACCTTTCCCATGGGGCCAGGGTGGTGCGTCCACAGTATAATAGCCCCCCTGGGGGTGGTACACAGAGTTAGGATCACATGGCAGAGGAAGCCCCTTATAGATTAGGGACGACCCTCCCGACCCTCCCGAGAGAATGTGTAATGATCCTGCTTTATATCAAGCCCCTTACTTATGGAAGACCAACCCTTCTTTCCTACTTTTGTATTGGGAAAAGTCAGGTAAACAGCTCTGGTGTTAGTCCGTTCTCTGGTGTGTCGTACCAAAAGGGTTTGAATCTGAAGAGGGGAGGCGGGGGTTTTGAATGTCCTACGTAATAGGGTGGGGAAAAGGTGTTGAAAGAAGGGGGATACCACGTCTCACCCGTCGGTGTCCCACTCCCACTACCCGAGGACCCTCCCATCCAGGGGATCCTGCCTCACTGGTCCACCCCCAGGAACTGGATCCGAGAATATATAGCCAAGCTTTAAAGACACAATTGGATATGTTCACTCCAACCACTCATGCAGTGCTTTGCAATATTTTGACAATCTTTTAATAGCAGCTGACACACAATAGCAATGTGCAGATTGAAAAGTGAGTCTGTTGCAGTTCCTACCACCCCTTGGGCATAAGGTATTTCCCAGTAAGTTGCAGTTTTATAAGAGACCGGTCACTTATTTGAGACATCTACTGTCAAAGGGGAAGTGACGCCTGCATCTGCAGCCCAATCACGCAACAAGAAGTCAAAGGGTTTCTAGGGATGACATCATTCTGAAGGCAGTGGATCCCTACTTTTTCCCTCCTGGCTAAACCATTGCTAGAACTAGCCTCAAGCAACACTCATATTCCTTTGCTGTGGACTGTTGCTTACCAGGAAAGCTTTAACACACTAAATCAGCACTTCGTAACTCACCTGCCCTGGGAACTCTAGACTATACGAAACCCTTTACCCTGTTTGTGCATAAAAGCCAAGGCTGTGTGTTGTCTGTACTAACACAACCACAAGGGGGCAAAAATAGGCCATGTGCATATTTTTCCTCCACTTTGGATCCAGTGGCAAAGGAATTACCAAACTGTTTGCGAGGTGTTGCTGCTGCAGCATTATTCATGAAACAAAACAAGCGGTTACCACATTGCTAGGACACCCCATCACTCCTTCAGACCCTCATGCAATAAACATACTGATTAACAAGACCCAACATTTAACGAATGCCAGTCTTACTAGGGATGAATTGACATTATTAGCACTACACATTGCGATTCAGCATTTAATACGCTGAAACCAGCCACCCTCCTACCCCTCCCTTTTGATGGTTCTGTTGAAATGCATGATTGTGTACTAACACCTGATGTAGAGATGAAGGGACAGGAGGATGTGGTGGACGGTCGTGTCAAACAGCCAGACGAGACTTTTTATGTACATTGGTCTTGTTTTAAATTACCAGATTGCACCTCTACAGCAGCAAATACCATTACAACCTTAAAAAACAATAGCTGAAACCTTTAGGATTCCTCAGCATTCAGCCCAGGCAGCCAAAGTTATTGCCCTTACCAGAGTATGTGACATCAGTGCAGTACTTACGGTAAACATTTACAGAGATAGCCGGTATGCTTTTGGCATAGCACACAATTCTGGTCACCTATGGGCTGAAAGAGGGTTCCTGACTTCACATGGCACAAAAATAGAACATGTGTTTTTGATCTTGAAATTACTAAATGCCCTGACATTTCCAAAGAAATTGGCCATAAATAAATGCAGTATACACAAAACAATTGTAGATGACATAGGAAAAGGCAATGCTTTTGCTGATCAGACTGCCAAAGCAACTGTTCAGTCTTCTTTATCAATTATGTATGTCTTCCACACATGAAAGGAAGACAGTGACATTTGACAACACTATAGAGACGGTAAAACTCATTCAGTCTGAGGCTACTGACCAAGAATTAGAGGAATGGAAACAGAATGCAAAATATGTATTTGTTGTTGGCTAGACACGCAAGATGAGGGAAAATGGAAATTACCACATGTATTTACCTTTAATGTTGTGCTATGCTCATGACCCGTTTCATGTAGGTGTAGAGGGAATGTACAAGTTGCTCACTAAAGAGTGGAGTAATACTAAGCTAAAACCAGCCACAGTTGCTTTTTGTAAAAACGGTTTAGTATGTGCATCCTATAACATTGGGAAGAGTGAGGGAGCCCCAAAGGCACTTTTTCTGCCACCTAAATTTCACATTGAAGCATTACAAATGTATTTTATTGAACTGCCTCCCTGTCCAGGAAATATTTATGTGTTAGTGGGAGTAAGCAAGTTTAGCAAAGACAATACTGATTTAAGTAATGCTAAAATACTGCCTCACACTGAGCGACAATGGTGTGCATTTTGTCAATACCGTAACAGAATTAGTGTGTAAAGCATTAGGCAAAATCTCTATGCCTTTTATCATTTCTAGGCAGCAGGATTTGTGGAGAGAACAAACTCCACTTTTAAGAATAAACTGTCCAAGATATGTGCTAGCAGTGCCCTAGAATAGGTAGACGCACAGCCACTAGCATTATTCTCCATGAGAACGGTTATGTACTCAAGTGTTGGATTGTATCCTTACGAAGTAGTCATGGGCCATCCATCAAATGCATGGGGCGTGCCAAATCCAAAGATACTGAAAAATTTGCCATATCTGCTGTTAATCAACTACTGTAAAGAGTTAATTAAAAACCTGTCCATTCTCCACAAACAGATTGCCGATTATCTACCAACACCATTGGAGGGGCCGGACACGCATCCAAGCAGGTGAATGGGTCTTTACAAAGAACTTTCTTCGAGCATCCGGACTGCAGCCCAGGAGGAAAGGGATGGTGCAGGTATTGCTTGCCACTCAGACGGTGGTGAAATGTCATGGCCGCAAGCATTGGGTCCAGGCTTCACATAGATAGCGAGCACCATCTTCTCTGTTACCCACACCACTGCCTGCCGTATCCGGTGCTGAAAGCATCCCTTCAGCTGAGACATTTGACACTTGCATCGTTGCCACTACCCCAAAGACATTGCTGGAACATTAGAGGTGCCAAGGTACAATCTACGACCAAGGACATTTTAAGGAATGCCTTTCCGCAAGGGACAAATGCCAGACGGTCAAGACTGCCAACTTTAATGGACTACTTAGGGGTGCAGTAGCACAGGGAGACACTGCAAGGCACAATTAAGCTCTGTGAAACCTATCTTGTTGGGATTTCTTTTTACTGTTTTGTTTTGCTCCATACACAAGCTATGTCAAACCATGAGTGTATGGCTATTTCACCCCAGAGAGGGTCCATGCATCTCTATGCTTCTGTCAGAGAAAAAAATTGAAAATTGTATTGTTCCAAGGGGTACGTATATGCAGTATTGTTAGGACTGATTGTTTGTGAGTTAGGTGGATACTGGAAAATTACGTAACACCCTCCTTGTTTTGTACAGCAATCAGTGTTTCCAATGCCACCCTGTCTCTGATCCAGCAATATCATAGGGAACGAATTAATGAGAATACAGTTGTTTCCCTGTTACATAACACACATGAAACCATCAATAGAAGCAACAGTTATATCTCTCTGTATTACCCAGCCTATGCTGGCAAAGGCCTCCCGTTACAACAACTCCCTTTACCATTCTCCACCGCATGTTATGGGCTGCAAATAGCTGTGGCTAGGGGAGGCCCCCTTTCTTTAGCATCTACACTAAAATAGGTAGCATCAAGCACAACTCGCCAGATATCCCATCAGTATCTTTAAGAACATCTTCTAAAGAAAAGAGGGTTTTGAGGGCATCACTATGACTAATGGAACCTTCCAGCTAATGGACATGTTCCCTAGAGAATGGCAGGAATGGTCCTTCCTTATGAACGTGTCATCACACAGCAATCAAGCCCCTCAACTGCCTTCCCATGCACCAACTCTCCATATAAGGAACAATACTGTCTTAGGTAGTGTGTGCATCTCCAGCAATGGAACAAAGGATATGTGCTTTACCTGAACTATAACTATACATTGCACCTACCAGCCAAGGTGTTCAAAGGCCATCTCTATGTAGGGGAATAAGTATATTGTATTTGTGCTACCAGTGCATATTGTTGGTTACCTTCTAACTGGGCAGGTCGAAAAGCGTCATTTAATACAGGATGAAACTGGACCACAAGTAATGGGACATATCCTTAAAGCAATCATTCCCTGGTATGGCCCTTCCGTTACCTCCAGAGATATATACAGACTGGCAGGACTGCTAGGAGTCACTATAAGTGAAACATCACATGCCCTTGCTAATATCACTGTTGAGTTGAAAGCTGTGCGCCTTGTAGTATTACAAAACAAAGTAGTATTTGATATGATTTTGGCAGAGAAATGTGGGGTTTGCCAAATTATCGGAACAAGATGTTGTTCATTCTTACCCGACACCTCACCTTCAGTGTGGCATGCTATTAAGAACCTTCGGAGTATTGCAGGCCACGCACACGTCCCTACATGCACATTAGATATTGGTGGATCCTTGTGGTCCCTAATGACAATATTCGGGTGGAAGTTGCTATCCATTTTCATGGTAGTACTAGCAATAGTATTTCTTATATGTTTATGTATCAACTGCCTTCCTGCAATGTGTCAGACACTACAATAACTGTGTGCCTCAAACAGTCAGCCACTTCTGCTGCAACCACAAATGCTTTCATGATGCAGATAAATGCCATTAAGGACATTATGGCCAGAGATATTATTGACTCTACTGTTTTCCACTCACTTATGTGCCTAGTTGAGGGTTTATTAGTTCCAAAAGGTGGTGTAAGAACTTATGTTCAAAGGGATGTTTGTGAATCTAGTTCGAGCACATGAGCGATTACTTAAATGACCAAGCAATTCTTTCAGAGTGTCACGGGAAAAACAGGAATACATTCGCTTGGCTAATTGTGTTGGCCTGGCTTGCCGACATACATTCCAAACTGTGAAGCAACAAACTGGCTGACTGACAAATGTGTGCTACGAATATGTCTTATGCGTATTATGTTCACTGTGCTCCTTTTTATGGTAACTATGTGTCATGGAATCCTTCTGGTCAATATGTATAAATATGAAGACTTTGCGACAAGAAGGCAGAGTTATGGACAAAGCGTTTGCTGTCATTTTGCTGTCTGTTTCAACGCACTCTCAATGAATAAACCTTTGACTGCCAAAATAGCGCTGTGCCGGTATCTCATTCTTAGTGAATGTCCACGAGCGGGCGGGCATTATGAATTAGGATGCCAGAAGGCTGGCGTCCTGACCGACCAAGAAGCCAAGGTCGAGGAAGAGATGGAAACAGAAAAGCGACTGTCTTGCCTGGTGGCATGACCATATGGAATCCGTGGTGGGCCTTGGGTCCAGTAACCAATGCCAAGACCAGAGTGCATCAGAGAGCCTGGAAGCCCTGAGCTCTGCATAAGAAGCGGAATAGTTGCACAGTCAAGCAGCAGAAGGGAAGCGAGTGCTCCCGAAAGGCAATGTTGTTGGGTGAGGCAAACAGAGACCTTCAAGGTTGGAAAAGCCGCCAAACAAAACCATCAGGAGCCTGATAAAACCGAGCAGAGAGAGTCCTGAGAAGCGGAGAGACTTCAGCATTAGAGGCTGAGAAACCCCGAACGGACTGAGGCCCCACCGAGACTGAGAGAAAGTAAGCCTGTCAGAAGGCAAGACGACTTTTGGAGAATCTGAGAACCACAATGTTTTATAAAGAGAAATGTAGAGAAAGAGAAACTGGAGTGTTTCAAGCATCAGTTGAATTTAAAGAACTTGTATGAAAAAAAACGTATATTTTTCATGAGGAAGAGGAAACTGTATGGAAGATATTAACCTCCTAGCTGCAGCCAGTTCCACATATTGAGATGGGGCCTCTTCCCCACACCACCGGCTGTACATCATCAAGGGGAATGACCTGCATTTTCCCTTCCGCACCACTGGAGAAGGGTACTGTGGTGACATGGAATGACACATGGGTGTTAGAAGTAGTTTCATTCCACCACTGAATGAGTTGATGTAGGTCTTCCCTTTCTTTATTCAATTTAATTGGTGTTATTAGTGTGATGGACATCCATGTGGGCCTCCAAGGCATCTGTGACTGCTCTGTCCTCACGGTTGTCTACGTATGATGACCACCACCACAAAATGCAGTTATTGTGCATCTGGATGTTGAAACATACCATTACACCATATGATACTGCATGGAACAGGCCAACATGTCCACCACAGGGAGTAGAGAGCCAATACATGCCTCATAGCTTCAGCCAGTTGCACATATTGAAATTTGTCCTCTCCCTCACGTCAACATGCTCCATGTCACTGTGGGGAATGGCCTGCATCTCCAGATATACTGAAAGATGCTTCTTTTGCACCACTGTAGAAGGGTACCGTGGTGATGTGGAATGACACACGGGTGTTGGTGGTAGCTTCATGCCACCACTGCATTTGATTAAGCATTGCAGTTGTGCCCAATGCATAACCCTGACTATTCTTGCTTCGCTTTAGAAAGATCTTGCACGCAACTGGCCACTGCTCTGCCTGTCTTCGGAAAGTACTGCAAAATCCAGGAGGAGCCAAAAGATTCCGGGTTAGTATCCTGTTGTTTTTAATTTCCTCTGGCCAGCTTTTCCCACTACACAGGAAGGCAGCCACAAGTGTCAGATCGGTGCGCCCGCTCCTCTTCTTCCCCTATTCTGGCTGCCCATCTTCCTGCTGCTTAACATCCGCACCCTTGCTCTTCTCATCCTGCCCAGCACCCATATCATGTTTCTCCCCTCCCTGGCCTGCCCATTATCTGCCTATGTTTCCATATGCTTCCACCTACACCTCCTTGTGCTTCATTTCATGTTTCACCAGTTGCTCACACATCCACCTCATGTTCCACCTACTCCTTCCCTGCGTCATTTCCCCTTCTGCTTCTCCCTATCTATGCCTTGTGTTCTACAGTCTACTACCTCTCACTCTCCAGCTACCCCCTCCATCTCTGCTTTGTCTTCCAACTCCCACCCTTCAATCTATTTCTTGTCTTATGCCTCATTCTCGTCCTGCTACTGCTACAAAATACTTATCACTGTTTCAACCTCCTCCTTTTCCAAACCGGTTATCTTCTCTATGGGAAATCCAAACTCTGTCAACACCTCCTCCCATATCACATGTGGGATCTCTCCAAACAACCACAAGCTTCTGTTCAGTGCCTGAAGCATTTCCACGCCCTCCACTCACTACTGTCCATCACATGGCTGTTCGCCACCTTAATCATTCTCCGAGGCTTCCAAATCTATATCCACGGATAAGGTTTCGACTCCATTTCAACGGGCAGTGCAACTAAAAACCAAATCTGCCCCCAACATCTGTCTCCACCTCATTTTACGTCAAAACATTATTAAAGAGTTTAAGTAGTTCCATTTCTTTATTCATAGTAAATTTGGGGAAACGGGGACTAAAGGAAAGTTTTTTACAATGGGGTTTATATTTCCTGTGAAATGAGATAGGCTACAGGAAAGTGTAAAAAAGAAAATACAAAGTAAGTGCTACGCAAATGTTTCAACATGCAGAAGTGTGGCAAGCAAGTGCCAGTTTGTCAGTTGCATGGTATCTGCCTGAAGCAAGAACCCTGTCTGATTTGCTTTGCTGAACATGGACCAAAGAGTGCTGCACAGTTATAAAAGCCTGGCTCCTGCAAAGAGCGGAAGTGTGGCGAGCAAGTGTCAAATCGCCAATTCAGCGGTGGGCCGGAAGACTTCCTTATTTGTGGGGAGGTGTGCCTCGTTCTTCTTGATTGTTGTTTTATATTTCTAATACTGGCACCACTCCCCTAACCCCCCCAGAAACAATCTTCGGAGTAGCCATAGTGTACCTGTCACACATGGGCTTTCTGTTATGGACTCTGTCTGACACCACGCTGCTTTTAACTGAGGAAACTGGTCTAATGGCTATCTCTAGTAAACCCTTGATGGGTAAAATAATTAGTCACTTTCCAATCATGCAACTTAATGCTATCCAAACTGTAGCTGCAGGCAGGGACAGTGCTTTACTCTCGTCCCCTATTTGTGAATCTTCTTTGTTAAACGCTAGTAAGAATTATTCTCTCATCGCGCAAGAGGATGTCGGAAATATTTGTATTCAATAATGCCAAAGTTTCCATTGGCCCCTACTAAAGAATCGGATTTCATCTCAGCGACCCCTTTGTTGTTCGAATCTTCTTTGGCTCGTTCCGATTGTCCGGCTAATACCACCGTCAAAAAACAAATCTTACAAAAGCTGGACAGATGAACATACTTTATTCGGGGATTGTTCTTTTGTTCTTTAACATCTGGGCAAAATATTTCTCACTCCAATCCCTTGAACTGAGATTTATTTGGCTTACCTTCTAATACTACGATATGTCTTACCTTGCGAGTATTGGTAAGGTTATATGACACCATGAATGATGAACGAACGTCAAATTCACATTTGTTATGAAGGGTTTATAACGTTTTAGAGGATGTGCAAAGAGTGTCACTAAAGATTCCATTTGCGCCTTCTGCATCGCTGGACGCGTTTGTAGTCCATATTCCCAATATGCCTGTTAGTGACCCCTCTTCCCACCTCAAGCTTCATGTGCCTGGCCTTTGTCACTCCGTTACTGTAAGGAAAGAGATGAGCACCACCAAAGTATACATTTACTGGAGAGTCTACATATGAACTTTGATATTCCCGCTCCCGCCCTTGCGCCCTTGCGCCAAGAAACCGAAGACGACGACCAATAAATCTGCACTTACTCGTGCCTAAACAAGACATTCTAGAAAGTTCTTATGAGCTTTAAATACAGACAATTCAAATATCATTGTTCTTCTAGGAGAGCCCTTGCCTCCTATTTTCGCTGGGTCCCCGGTTCCTCCTCAGGAAAAAAACAAGATCTAATGAGGGGGCAGCTTTAACTTTGGGTGTTGAATTGATTCATATTTTTACTCTGTCTTGTTCCGCCAGCTCCTCCACCTGTACTAGAGACCATGGCACTGAACTCTGTTCCTCTTAATAGGGGCTCCAATGTGTTTCAATCAGCTTTAGAAATTTAGAGGTGTACATCTGAAATAGACTTGATATTGGTTGAAGAGGAAGTGCTCGTTCCAGTCGTGCCCACAACTCCCCCTTTGTCGGACGGTTGTCGTATTAAGAGGGTCGTAGACTGTATATTTGCTTCAAAAACGAATTTCCCCAAGAGAGGGCCCTTTGCCACCAAAGGATTCTCAGAAGCCTCCCTCCTTAAAGAACAACCCTCTTTCTTTGACCAAATCAGTCGAGTTTATACAGATCCATTTTCAATTGCTGTGAAAGGGGTTTTCAAAGACATCGCCCGTATAGTGCATAATAGATCCATTATTCGATCTATGTTGGGCTCTAGCCCTGCGCTTAGACTGGTTGAGTATGCAGGGATTGAAATTAAGATTGGATAAACAGGAGCTGAAAGCAGCTCCTGGGTATCCAGCATTAACCAGTGACCAGGAGCTACCACGGAGGAAGAAGGAGCTAGTAGACTGCATTCCACAAATCTAACTTACACACAAAATACAATCTTATCATTTTGTCTATTATTTATGAGACCTTATGCTTTAAATGACATGCTAGATGTGTTCTAATGTTTATTTATAGATTGCCCCAAACCCAGATAGTTAAATTCACAAAGGCGTGTTTGTTCAGCATCAGTTGGCCTGGGGAGACAAAACTAGCTCCTAGTAGCTGTTGGCGTCAAGCAAACCAGGCTCTTCTAGGCTGCAAGCAGTAGCTAAATAGCTCCTATTCCCCTGAATTTCGAACCCTGGATATGCAAAAGGTGGAGTTTATTGATGACCATACATTGGACTTGGTTGTATCACATTTTATGTCCGAATTAATTTCGAATTTAATTTTAAATGAAGGAGAAACACTGTTAAGAATGGATTTTGATATATACCCTTTTACCAAGAGGATGGTTAGGCACCAGGACAACCATACCACACCATGGTGCTTTTCTATCGCTAATGGTGTAAATAACGACATGTAGTTCACAAGTGGCATCTTACTCCTCCTCGGTTGGCCCTCAATCCTCATTAAACAATGATTGTTCTTGGTTAGTGGCTTTGCTTGCAAATACGAAGAAATCACGGCCCTGTATGAATCTTTAGCCCTATGTTGTGTAACTTAGTGTCTTGGAACACTAGAGGACAGTCTAGTTTTCTGAATTCAGAGTCAAATAAGTATGATGTCACACATTTTGATAGATTTGCTCTTCGGGAAGTGTGGCTAATGGATCCCTATCTCTTAGATGGGTATTCAGTAATATTGGAAAAAGCTCAGACAGGTCAAATGGGCCGCCCATTTGGTGGTCTACTGATTGAAGTTAAACCCTATTTTTGCCCAATAATACCGAAATGGGGTTTGCACTCTGAAATCATGCTGGCTGTTAACTTTTCATGTATGGGGATACTGCCCCCATGTTTCATGTGTTGGTCATTAATATTTATTAGGACCCCAAGCAAACTGAGATGGCATATTTTATCTGCTCCCTGGAGAATCTCCTTCATAGCTGCCACTGTAGTTATGGTCCATCACCTCTAAATCTGAAGGGCGATTTTAATTGCCATATTATTGATCAACATGAAAAAAATCTAACTGCACCAATGTCTTTTAAGGACGGGCTAACAGATAAACGGGGTAAGCTTTGGTGTGAGATTATGTCTGCGTAGCATCTACATAAACTGAATGGCAATACCAGGGAGTTGGCCATAAGAGTTTGACAGTTGTCTTAATGGGAAATACTGGGGGGAGAGAGGTGGTCTCCTGAAAATGTTGATACAATTGCACTCCAAGTCATTCATCCAGATTAGACCGAATAATGAAGATACCACGGGGACGATAGAAAAACCTGTTATTGGATTATGGCAAGGGTACATACTTGCCCCTACTCTGTTTAATCTTTATTTATCTGACATTATTGACACATTAATTTCTCTAAATTTATTTTCACCTAAATTGGGTCATGTTCATTTCCCGGTCCTTCTCTTTGCAGATAAGATCATTCTTTTTGCCAAAACCGAGATCAGTTTCTAACTGCCTTAAATTGCTGAAATGTGTATCTAAAGTACAACAATCTCAGATTAAATCTACTGAAGTCTTCTGTTTTCATAGCCTCCAGCACTAAGGTCAAGCAAAATGTTAGTGGGTCCGTAGAAGGAGTTTCACCGAAATTAGTCAGACATTCTATTTATCTTGGTTATTCCATTGCCGATAGGGCCACATGGGTCCAGCATAGGCTACAGAATTGATATTAAACAGTATGCGCTGATGCTAAAGATCTACTTCAAATACTGTAACGTGTCTTTAATACCTTTAAGAAAATTCTATATTGGAAAGTTTTATCAACAGTCCTATGAGGACTTGAATTTTGTACTTTAGACTGCAACAAACGGGGGATTATTTGAAAAATTATTACTGGGCCTGCCTTTATATGTGCCTCATTATAAGGCACAAATTGTATTTACAGTCATGGCCATTTTATACCACTTGGTTAAAACTAAAACTATTTAGGAAACTTTTGGACCCTCCACAATACCCTTTGTTTGTGGATTTGAATGCTCCAGAGAAATCGGGTAGGTCTGTTGTATTTAATAATTACATTGAAGAGTGTGATAAAATACTGGCAGGTATGCACTCAAATAGAAATCTGCTACTTACGAATCCTAACACTTTCTGAGATTTAGGTTCCATTTGTTAGGAAGGTTGCAGAGGTGGAGTCCTCTTAGAAATATTCCTCCTGCTATGAGGTTTTGCAGGTTAAGTAAGGAAAATTCTGCATTGGAAAATGTAAAACATCTTTTGAGCAATTGTAGGGTCACATATGAACTGTGAATGAACCTGTTCATGGGCTTTGTTTAACCGGAGTAGGCCTCATCAGGCAAACCTGTTTGGGAAAGATTATTAAATGGTTACCAGTCCACGTTGATTATTGCGCTGGGGTTGGGGTCAGAATAGAGACATAGATTCAATTCTTACCTTGTGTAAAGGTGTATATATATATATATGTATTGTGTATACTAGACTTCTATATTGTGTTTATTATTTTGTTTTATTCTGACTATGGATATGATGAATTCTGAGTACTTTTTTAAAAATGTTAACAATATTTTAATATGAATTTCAATATGATGTACTTGTTGTTAGGCAGAATTATATGTAGTACACTTTGGGAACACCACACACAATTAGGACTACAAGTGACAGTTAAATTCACCTTTGGTACAAGCCTGTACTACACAGTTAAAGTGGTAGTAGTAGCGGAGCAGCCAGACATAGCTCAAGAGTAAGTGAGCAGTATCAGATAGTTACACAAAGGACAGCAATTACTATGATTCAGGCAAATACTGACTCAAGGTTTTCAAGTAATAGAACATACATTTATTTCACTCTTCAGTTGTATTACATTACACTATTATAAGCAGTTCAAAAATCACTCTCTTAATACACCACACCACTTTCCTTAAATTCCAGACAAGTTAAGCTCACAAAATGAAGTGGGAGCAAAATGGCACTCGAGCAATTTAAAAGGGAGGGAAAGACAAAGTTATTAAAAATTAAATCAAACCAACAGGTAAGTACTCAGGGCAATTGAACAAGAGGAACTATAGTGATAAAATCAGGTAGGAAAGGCTTAAGGCCAAAATCAATGGGTCAAAAGTATTTTGCTCAAGATCACACAGTTCAGGGTATTCCACGGTAAAGTTTGTGACACGGTTTCCAGACGAGGTTGGTTGATAGAAAAGTTAGTTCAAAGAGAAGAGAAGGACAAGCCCTCAGATTGGAGAAAGATTTCAAGCACTTTCACCGCCGTTGAACGAAACGAGCAACCGGATTTGCACAGTCCCTTGAAACGGAGAGGAAGCTGTAGCTGAGGCGGACGTTCCTGCAGGCTCACGGTTCCTGAAGGGACTGTTGGACTGACACGAAGTAGGAAGACTGGAGGGTCCTGCACTACACAGGGAAGAAACCAGCAGCAGAGCAAAACAACTAATAAAAGGTGCGCTCCTTAAAACCCAAGCAGGGTCCGACCTTCCTGGCTATCTGGCCCACTGTAGCTCTGTACAGCGAATTCGACCAGAGGAGGGGTCCTGGCTTGCAGTTTGGGCGAACTGGTTGGTCCCACCAGCTCAAGGGAAGAAGTTTCCTGGAGGATCTTCTCTGTCGTCGGATTCTGAAGATTCGGACCTGCAGCAGGGCTTCACCAGGCGGTTCAGTCGTCGTAGGGGTCCTCTTCCATCAGCTCCTCGTAGGTTCTTTTGTTCCAGTGGCGACTCTGCCTTTCCAGTCCCAGAGACCTGCTTTTTATGCAGTTTTCCCCCTTCCATACAGCCTGGCTGTCAAACACGCAGCAGGGTGGCTGTCCTGGCGAGGACATTCCCCTTAGCCAATCAAACAGGAGTGCGACTTGGGTTACCAAGGGAACCCATGGCAGGAGTCCTTAGATCCCTCCCTCACATCCTGCCTACCCAGACTTTCAGGCGCCTTAAGGAGGGCTTCTGTGCAGAAGCCTGCAAAAAGATGGTGAACAAAGGAATCATCGCCGGTTTGGCGTGCAGAGAAAACATGAGAAGGACTTTAACAAAAAGAAATGGAGAATAAACCCAGCCGGAACCAAAATAAAATGTATTTGGTCAAGCGGGTTTATGTTTGAGGCTAATATAATAGCCTAAAACAATACCACGTTTATATAAGATAACCGCGGTAGAAATGTTAGGGTAGTTACCACTGCCACCAGCCATATCTCGATGTAATGGGAGCAAAACAATGCTCCAAGAGACACAGACAAAAAGGGATAAGAATTAACCCTTTCCAATACCCCATGTGAGATGGGGTGCAATGGGTCCGTGATTTAAAGTGACTAAAATAAAGTTAATGGCAACTTTACCTTTTCTAGGGGACAGTAGTAAGCCCCAGAAAATGGAGTCAGTGGGAAGTCTCAAAGACAACCCTGTGTCACTGCACTGAAGGTGCTGTGTAACACACATGAAAAATATGAGGCCATGGAATAGGTGAGGCTCCAGTGCTCAAGATCACACAAAAAGTGAAAACACACACAGCAAAACACATGTAAGAGTGGGAAAAAAGGCTCACGCTCTTACTAGGTGAAAAGATTAAATCCTAGGGACTTATTAGGTAAGGGAAATTAGCCATTTATGAGAATTCTCCCTAACACTTGTATTGTCTAATTTTGTGTACTTTTACAAAATAAACTATATGCACAATAAAATAAAAAATAAACATGTTTCAACTAAACGTTTTTTCCGAAGCAAGCAGGAATCTAAAGAGAAAGGGTTTCAAATAAAAATATGAAGTGGGCTTCTCGGAAGACTTTTGTAGTATCTTGTATGCCTGGTTCCTGCTCCCTTTCATCACTGGCTCGGGTACTACAAGTTTCTTTCTTTTTTAATTTTTTAAGTGGAAAGGGAAAGGTTAAAAGAAAAAGAAATAAATATTTTTACAAAGTGTTGAGGGGGTTGCAGGAGGAAAGGTGGAGGGAAATTATCGTTTACAAATCTCTAAGGGAGGTCAGGCTTTGAAGGAAATTTAAGGACCTTCACAAAACAAACACAATGTTACAGACAGCAAACGACACCTTAAAAAGACAAATGCTCTGAAGGGCTAAATCACATGTTCGCCTACTCTCTCCTGGAGTGGATCAGCAGCCCAGTACAACCCACAAGGAGCCAGGAAGTGAGCTGTGTCTTTTATATGCCTACACAGTGCTAGCTGATCCAGCCTAACATTACTCAATCAGTTACTGCCTGCAAGCGTCTTTAAGTATGACTCAGTTCCCTGTGCCTCGCCACTTTGCTGCAACCTGCGCATGCCGACTGAACGTGTAGTAAATACACTGCAAAGTTTGTCATCCTGCGATCACCTACCGACTTCATAGGGACCCCGCTACCTAACTACTGCACTGAAAGCCCCCACTGCATTATTCGTACCCCCGTATGCACTTCTTGCTCTATTAGTAGTTTCAAATGCTCCATTGTCTACTTATTGCCTCTTAGGTACGCGTAGCACCACTCGAATTTGATTGGAATTCTGCACTGTTACTACTTTGAATGCATCATGTTTGCTCATTGCTCTTCTGCACGATAATGCTTGACATGGAATGACTGTTTGATGCGACACACTAGTACTGAATGGTGCCTTGTGTACTCTGCACAGACCTGCACATACATGATGCAAATGCAGTGTACTAGCATAACTCAACCTGCTCTGCCTCACTATTGTTTGGTACCTATGTAAGTTGCCCGTTGCCTGATCTGCCCACACCAGTCGTAGGCCTGCTACTTTTGCTTTGCCTTTTACAACTGCTATAATGTGCCTGCTCATTCACTCAGTACCATGTGTCATCTTAGCCTGATTTAATGTGCTCAGTCAGTACTACCATTGCCTTTCTAGCACATAGGTGCACAGTCGCTTTTAGCCTGCCTAATGTGTTTAGTCAGTACTACCTTTGCCTTTCAAGCACAGAGGTGTACAGTCGGTTTTTAGCTTGTCCAATGTGTTTAGTCAGCACTACCTCTGCCTCTCAAGCACATGGGTGCACAGTCACTTTTAGCCTGCCCTAATGTGCTCAGTCAGTACTACCATTGCCTTTCTAGCACATAGGTGCACAGTCGCTTTTAGCCTGCCCTAATGTGTTCAGTCACTACTACCTTTGCCTTTCAAGCACATAGGTGCACAGTCGCTTTTAGCTTGCCCTAATGTGCTCAGTCAGTACTACCATTGCCTTTCTAGCACATAGGTGCACAGTCGCTTTTAGCTTGCCTAATGTGCTTAGTTAGCACTACCTAATGTGCTTAGTCATTACTACCCTAGCCTTATCTAGCACGCAGGTGAACAGCCGCCTTAGATCAGTCAGATTGTCATTCACAAACTTGGACTCTTGCCCTGCCCACATAGCCGAACCCCACAACTAGGTTACCTCTTCCCCAGTATAGAAACACTTACCTGCACGCCGCCTACTCTCCCAATTAAGTGACAACATTGAATAATGTCAAACTTACTTAGTATTTACTGCATCATGGCCACTGCTATATTCCATGCCTCCAGTGATCAGGCCAGCCATATAGGGACCTCCCTAGGTGGACTAGCACCATTCTCGCTCCTATCCGCCGACACTACCACCAACACGCCCGTCCACCCTGAGCATAAATACCAGGCTATGCCAGCCTATGACTCACAGCCTAGCTCTACACACGATAGAAATAATAAACTATGAGCTAGACTTAACAAACTGCACGAGATACCTAGACGACTACTCCCTCTTAGAAAACGTGAAACGAAGCCCCACACTGTCAAGGACTGCAATGTCTCCAACACCACCTTAGCCACAATGAACCTACAAATACCTAAATTTAAGACAAAATCTAGTGCTAAGAATACCCCTAATCTTACACAATCCAAAGCAGAAACCAAGGATCATTTCAAACAAAGGAGCGCTTCTCAATGCTAGGTCATTAGTCGCCCATGCCCTCGACATAGCTGATTTAATCACTGAGGCGAATCTAGATTTCATTGCAATAACTGAGACCTGGCTACACAAGGCAGCAGGCCCGTCACTCATGTTGGCCATCCCTAACGGCTACACTATACGCAGGCAAGACCGAGAGGGCACCCGTGGAGGTGGAATTGCCATCATCTCCAAATCGAACCTATCGCTAAGGCTTGCCCCGTCCCAAACATATCAATCTTGTGAAGCCCTCACTGCAAAACGCATCATAAATAATACTCAATCCTTAACCATTCACCTAATCTACAGACCTCCAGGCCCGCTTGGGACTTTTGAAGAGGATCTGCACACGCTACTAACCAATAATGCTAAAACTAATTCACAATTGCTGGTACTAGGGGACTTCAACTTAGGATTCAATGACCAAACAGACGCGCACGCTTCGACCATTGCCAACGCTATCAACTCCCTAGGACTTTCCCAAAAAGTAAACGATGCTACCCATACGAAGGGTAGAATATTAGACTGGGTCGCCAAATCTAACTGTACAGCAGCCATCTCGTCTATCACACCTTTATCATGGACCGACCACTCATTAGTGTCCTTCAACCTCTTAACCTCCCGACCATCCCCCATAGTTGCTCCCACGGCACCACCATGCCCGACCAGAAATAAGAAGAACATGACAATAGACAATGTCATACCTGCCATCCTCCCCACATTAAATGCACTACCTGTCAATTCAGACCCCAGTACTCTCGTTCATGAGTATAACAAAATAATGACTGAGACTACGGACAAAATTGCCCCACTTAAAATGCGCACAAGTAAACCTAAAGCCCACCTAAACAAATGGTTTACACCTGAACTCAAGGCCCTACGCCTTACTAAGAGAAAATGTGAATCTAACTGGAAACTACGGCCCACCAATGAGAATAAGGCCAACCTAACATCCATCTCACGCCTCTATAAAAAGGAAGTTTGCCTGGCTAAGAAGAACTCTTATAACGATTGCATTGCCAATTCTAATTCAAGCATGAAGGAACTCTTCTCCATACTGAAGGAACTTGAATCACCCATCGCCACACCAGACATCTGCACCAAGGACCAGACCTGGTGTACAGATATCCAACATGCCCTAGTCAACAAAATAAACACCCTCCAAAACAAAATCCAACTAAAAAAAGACTCGATCAACTTCGCTAATCTGCCTTTGCCACCAACTAATGCCACCCACAATTCCCAAACAAGTAAATTCTCCTTTACCAAAACTACCACATTAGAAGTAGAGAAAATCATCCTCACCCTTAAACCATCCAACTGCAAAGGCGACATCTGCCCAGCACAGCTAATAAAAGACGCTGCCAGAGATCTATCACCTTTTATCTCCAAACTTGTCAACGCGTCCTTCTCCACAGGTATCATCCCTGCTAACTTAAAACAATCCTGGGTGCTCCTGCTGCTCAAAAAGCAGACACTAGACCCTCTGATCCCTACTAATTACCGTCCAATTACCACAGTTCCATTTCTTCTGAAGATCCTGGACAAAGTGGCCTACACGCAGATTCAAAAACACCTTGAACTGCACAAGCTACTAGGAGCTAGACAATCTGGCTTCCGCCCATTACACGGAACAGAAACCGCTCTTATCGACTTAAAGACCCAATTAGACGAACTGAGAGATCAAGGCAAAACAGCTCTCCTCCTCCTGCTAGATCTCTCAGCTGCCTTCGATCTTGTCGATCACAAGGTCCTTTGTAAACATTTGGACACTGCCGCTCACTTCTCCACACAAGCCATCAGTTGGATAGAATCCTTTCTGAGTGAGAGAACTATGAGAGTTTTTTCCCCATCGGCAGCAGCAGACCCCACACCCATCACATGTGGAGTCCCTCAGGGATCCTGCGTCTCCCCAACTCTATACAATATTTTCACCAAACCTCTGTTCGACGATCTGGATAATCTAGGTATCACCTATACTAACTATGCAGATGATACACAGATTCTCCTCCCGCTTTCTGGGGATCATAGCAAGGACAGGGAGTTGGTGAACAGAGTGTATCTCATCATTCAGGCATGGATGGCAACCCATGGTCTCTGCCTGAATGATGACAAGACAGAGCTGACCATTCTGGGCACACAAGCCAACATCAACAAACTGGGCCCAGACTACTCTGCGTTCAGTATTGATGGAAATGTGATCAAAGTCTCGAGGGAAGTAAAAACACTTGGTTTTTACCTCGATTCTACCATGTCTTTCACTAAACAGGTTAACTCCCTTGCCTCTACCACAGCCTACACCTGTAAATTGATAAGAGCAGGTAAGCCCTTCTTATCTAACAACAGTTGTCTAATCCTGGCGAGAGCCTTAATACTCTCCCGACTCGATTACTGCAATGCCCTCTATAGTGGTGCCAACAAAGCCACTACCCAAAGACTCCAAACACTACAAAATAATGCTCTTAGAGCTGCATTAGGCATAAAGAAGGGGGAGCATATCTCCTCTATTAGACGGCAACATAAATGGCTCTCTACCGACAATAAAATCCATCTAAAAATGATATCCTTAACTCATAAGGCTCTCAATAATGCTGCCCCTAGCTACTTGACTGACAAAATAATAAGAAAAACGTCCAACAGACCTACAAGAACTGCTAACTCCAACTGCCTGGTAGAACCAGACTTGCCAAAATCGGGGGTACTAGCTTCCCTGTGAGAGCTGCCAATTTGTGGAATGCTTTGCCACCTGACCTAAGAGCAGACCAACCTTTCTCACACTTCAGAAGAAACTTCATTAAACATATCAATGATAACAATGCCTAAACACTGTATATGATTCCTCTCCACTGCACGCCCAACCTTTCTCAATTGTATATAGAGACTATTAGCTACCTGTATTATACTTATAACTGTCTTATATTGTATATATTGTTCCTGCACATTTCTGAGTGCACACGGTAACGACTTAAACACACTGTAAATGTGTAACTATACAATTATGTAATACTGTCAATTTTGTGTTCAATACTGTAAATGTTTTATTCATAGCAAATTCGTTTTATGTAACATTGTAAGCTTCGCATATACTTTCTGCTGCGCCCGGTAACCTTTGGGTCTGGAGCGCATTACAAATAAAGAAACAAACAAACAAACAAACATATGATCACCAACCTTCCTATAGATTCTAGGGGAATGATCCCAAAATGTCGTCCCCAAAATTACGACCATTTAATTACTGTGCCTTTGAAATGCCGTCCCCCACTACACCGAATCCCTTTTGTCAGTGTAGTGGGGGGTCAGAGGTTGCAGGGGTATCCCCCGCTTCCATTAGATGGAAGTGGGGGACAATAAAGGGAAGAAAAAAAAAGGACCCTGCAATGCCAGTTTAAACCCACGTTAGTGGGCGAGAACGGACGCTGCAGGGTCAGGGGTGAGACACGACGGCACCCTTCACGGTGTGCCACCGAAATGTTAAAAGGGCGGGGGAGGCGGTTGCGGGGGTAGCAAGGCACAGTGATCTATGTAATCACTGCGCTGCGCCATAATGGGTGGCAACAATGTAACTGTCAGCAATATGGGTGGCGCGGTAATCACATAGATTCATTCTAGGGGTCTGACTGGCCTGCTGAATTTCTCCAAGAGGTTTGGTGACTCTGAATGGCCAGCCTTACTCAAGCCTGCCTGTAGAACGTGCACCTGAGACTTTGGTCTACCATTGAATCCCACAATTTCGCCGGTCATGTAGCACAGTGAGCTAAGTGTTCACCCCTGATATCTGTGTGCAGCCTGCTGTGGCATATTCGAATCCCAGCAGGGTCAACTCAGACTTTTATCCTTCCTGTGTCCATAAATTGAGTACCACTCTGTGGGATAATAATGTCTTCTGTTATTTCAACGCAGTGAAACCTATGGTTGTGGAGCGCTATATAAGCAATGCATTATTATTATTACAAGTCTGCCGAATGCCCTTCTGTGATGGCACAGCATGTTGGCTAGAACACTGATGGGTTGACTGTACAAGAACACTGGTAAAGCACAAAATCTACACCTGTTGCAACAAAGCGCATTTTATTTTGCCTGCAGACCACCTGCATAAAGTAGATTGTGCTCATTTTAAAGACTCTTAGAATAGGGAGAATTAAATTGGGTAATGAATAATTAAACTCCAAACACAAACTATGCACAAACACGCATAAAGCTACATTAAATATACTCACAACACAAGTGGGCCCCGTCCTGTGTGCTGTTTTATAAGCCGTCGGTTCCTGTAATGCCTTCCTGATGCTAGATGCTCCAAAATTCGATCCCTTCTTACTCTCATTGGCAACTCGCAGGATTTACAATACAAGGTCTCCACCACTGACGTCTCCCCTGTATCCTTGAGCTCTATAAGATGTCTTTTTACTGCAAGGTCAGTGAACTCAGCTGCATAATCATGGAGAGTCTTCTTCTTCCTTCCCATTGTAAAGGACTGCTGTGCTAGCTGCTCCCAATTCGGATTTGCTATTATT
The DNA here is from genome assembly GCF_040938575.1 of Ambystoma mexicanum. NCBI lineage: Eukaryota > Metazoa > Chordata > Amphibia > Caudata > Ambystomatidae > Ambystoma > Ambystoma mexicanum. The sequence goes on from NC_090929.1 coordinate 537,993,171, forward strand.
ATTATTTATGATTAATCTAATGTGTGTCTCTCCTCTGTGCAACTTCAAAACACGGTTTTCTGGTTCGGAACGTAACGTATAAGATGTTATTTCTAGCACAGAGTCCGTCCTGGAAGAGTTAGTGTACCATTCTGCACTTTAATCAGTGGCAAATGATTCTTAAGCCATTTTCGTCCTTAATGCAATGGTGTATTTTCAAATTATTTCACTTCCATTTATGTGCATCAACACCATAACTTTGACACGAAGTTTCATTTTTGAAGTGCTGCATCCATTTAAGGATGTGCTTGGCTGGATGTCCCTACTTCACTTTAACGTGGACCGTGCGTGCCATTTTTACAGTAATCAAAGTTTCATTTTTGGAGGACACAAATTATGGAGTAATATGTACATACATTGCATTCCAACTCCTTTTTTCGATACATCCCCTTTCTCAAATTTGCATTAGCAACCAATATGTTGTTCTTGGTAGAAGAAATGAATATGAAACATGACCACACGGAGTTCAGTATTTCCATCCAACTGACTGCTGAAATCTGATTTTCCTGTTTCCTTCTGGTTTTGTCATTATGAATATTGCACTACTGTAAACAAAACACAAAGACTAATTACTGCTTGTGCCACTTGTTTTATTATACCTCTAGTACCGCTCGCTATTTTTTTTTATTTGTGTAGTTACTACCCTGTAACTGTGATGTATTTCACGCCATTGTTTGCTCATTTGCTCTCTGCATGCAACCGTGGCCACTGATGCTAGTCAACAGCGGCTGCGCCGAATCTACCAGCTACATAACCTATACCATGTACCGTGGCTGTTTCTCTACCTTTGGGGCAACAATCTACGTGCTCTAATTCTTTGTCGTCTTGCCTTGTATTCCTCCCCTATGAAATTATACGGGTACCTGCTCCCTTTCGCAAGTTCGTTTTCTGAGCAGTACTGCCTATAAGTGCTCTACTACCTCCCCCGGCTTCCTAAGAGATGAGCACGAACTCGGTAGGCATTAGTCAATTTCCTGATGTTCTGCACAACCTTTTCTGACTCGGGTCCATTCCCCATTTGCACCCTGCGTCGGATGACCACATTATCGCTTATGATTTGGGCCCGAGGCGAGATTGGCTGAAGGAAAGGGCTATACCCACTACCTTTGTTCTTTGTAAAGGAGGAGTAAATACCGTCTCTTGCTGTCTGACAACCCCTTTCCCTGCGCGTTATTTCCCTGGCTATCAATAGACACTTTATTTGTGTTGCCATTTTCTTTTGCTTTCGCCTGGTGGATAGGCACTGCCCCTTCGTCTACCATATTCTCCCAGCCCACCGTTCCCTTTTCCTTAGAAGTCAAGCACACATCAGCTTGCTAACGGTGGGCTGGTCGTCCCCTTACAACACACTTGACGTCTCACTGTCTGGGGGGGAGGAGACGACAGTGACTCTGTTTTTCCATTTGCTTCACCTTCTTGTTTATGCACTCTTACAGGGTCCCAGGAAAAAAGGTATTACTTTGACATGACTGTTTCAAACCTTTTTAATATGTTCACATTTGCCTTCGTCCAGGGAGTATAAGCAGTACTCCCTCTTTAACAAACAGAAATACACCACCCCTTTGCTCGCTGCCTTCTCCCAATCATTGGCCAGAAACTCGTCCAAAGAGCACCTACAATAGCCCTTCTAATATGCACACACTACCTGACTCCGGAACCGGAAATACTAATATGACAGAATGAGTTCTTCCCATATAGTCAAACACTAGGCGGACCAAAAAAAAAGCTAGACTATTTGAACGGAAACTTAGCAGACATTTTGAAATGGCAAAGATTGTTATGCAGTTTTAATGTACATTCCATTTATCACACCATCGTTTATAAAAATATATATTAATATTGCGAGATGATCAATTGAACAATCATAATGTGTTAATGTAGTTGACATTATATTACACTTTAACCTAGGTATCGCTAATAATCGTTCCCCATAAAACAAACTACATGACTTCGTTCTTTTATAGAATTTTAAAACTCACACAAATATCGGTAGACCAAAAAAATACTACCATGCACCCTTGATTTAGAGCCCGTTGGCTGCTGACGAAGTTCAACAACGCCTACGTTCAAAGATGGCTGCTTTTTTGCTGGTCTAAAACTTGATACTAGTCCCGTTTCTTTGTCGACAAAGGCGTGTTCTATTTGTTTTTAACGGAAGAAGTGGGCTCACCTGACAGTGACAGAACTTGTGTAATTCTTGGGAAATGGCTGCTAGTGACGATTGAAAATCAAGAAACCAGGCTCGAACCGAAGTAAAAACCTGAGGCTGAGCTCAACAAAGCAAATAAAGCCCCCTGAAATCAAGAGGGGCGCGGTCATCCGAGGCTTCGGTTTGTAACAGACCGTCATCGGCTTAGACATTTCATAGGCGCAGTTGTCAATCCCTGTGGCTTCCAACGCAAGTTCGTAATATTAAGATCGCCGAGCCTTCTTTGTCGTTGCCAGTCGGAGTCACTCAATCTCTAACTACATCCTCGTTTATTTGTGCTGTTCTAAAATTGGCAACGTAAAAAACCAAGACTTGTCTTTGATTCAACGCTATTTGAATCCCATACTTTTGGAACAGCTCTGAGTTCACTTGCCAGGTCCACTTGGACTCCAATTTGTCCCATCCTTATTAAGTTGATTTCACTTCAAATCCCTGAAATATGGCTGTGAACAGAAACCACTCACAGAACGGAGGAGTAACGGTAGACCACGGAGAAAACGTGCTAAAGCAGTGCAAAGATGTTGAGCTGTCTTTCAGCGACATGGGACACAAGAACGAACTATTCAAAGGCACTAAGAAGGGCACTATCTTCCTCACCCCATACAGGATGATATTCGTGACCAAGGGGAAAGACCCCATGCTCTCGTTCATGATGCCTTTCTACTTGGTAAAAGGGTGCTCCGTTGAACAGCCGGTCTTCTCTGCCAACCACATCAAGGGGACCATCCTCGCTGAGCCAGGAGGTGGCTGGGAAGGGCAGGCCACCTTTAAGCTGACTTTCAACAGCGGCGGAGCCATCGAGTTTGGACAGCTCATGTTCAAAGTAGCCACCAACGCTCCGAAAGGACCCCGGGCTCAGAACACCAACTATGGTTATACGCCTACCCCAGGAGATTATACACCAATGTCGGGAGGCTACGCACCAGCGCCTGGATGTTATGCACCTTCTGGGGGCTATTCTGCACCGCCGATGAATGGGTCATATGCCTATGCCCCACAAGCAATGAATGGGTATGGGCCGGCCCCTCAGCCTATGGGATACCCATATGCACCCCCTGCAAGCATGTACCCCCCGCCACCAGAGCTGAATCCCATGTACATGGCTCCTCCGCCTCCTTATCCTGGCCCGCCTGCCTCTGCCCCCTCGGCACCACCTGCGCCCACTCGATGGATGGAGCCTGCAATGCCAGGTGGTGGCAAAGCCGTAGAGGCAGCAGCGAGCGCATACTACAACCCTGCCAACCCACACAACGTATACTTGCCCATGGATCGGCCACCACCCTACTCTCCTGAGGAAAAGAAGAATAACTGAAGATGCCGCATTTTGTTGGGAGTCTCACCTTTCTAAGACCCACTGTCCTCTTTTGAGTTTCTGCAGCGTTAATCTTAGGTTGGGATATTGTGATGGCACACGTATCATAGTTGCAAGTGTATGCAATGTAACATAATAGCACAATGACTAATTTTGATCTTTAGACTTTCCAGATGGGCGAGGGAGAAAACAAGTTTTAATATGTACTCTTGATTTTACCTCCCGCAGTACAGGAAAATAAAGTGTCGCATCTTAAACTATAGCGGATTTCAAGCTGTGCCTGGTTAATTATAAACCATTTCCCTTTTCCATCTTGATTGACTTTCCCGTGACATGCTTCCAACCTCATATATGCTACTGCTGATTGTTGATGTTACCAGAGGGGTTAGTGTACACACGATGGATTTCAACATGAAGTACACGTTCTGGTTTCTACAGAATTTTAACCCGCCCCAGTCTTTTCAAATACCAATAAGCGTGTACTCTTTTACTGAACTCCCATTTTCCAGTAAAGAGAAACTGCCTGTTTCACCCCCACTCACTTCTCACCCCCACTCACTTCACCCCTAGGTGATTTAAGATTGCATAGCATGCTTTTCCGTTCTCCTATGAAGCAAAAATGACCAAGTCATGATGGTCGTCCATCAACCTACCTCTATCAGTGTGGGTGGCTGGCATTCCCTCCTAGTTCCCCAAGTATGAAATCATGAAAATGGGGAGGACAAACAAGGTATGAATGGACTACTGTTTAAAATCGGGGAAATAGATTAGTGTATGAAGCCACCTTTGTATTGTGATGTGCACGTCAAGCCACCTGGCCTGATTTATGTTTTTATTGCCTCACTAATCTTGTTCAACACCCCTTTCCCACCCAAGAAGATCACTGTCCCTGTTTTCAGCATTTGTTTGTTAAACAGACTTTGAAGACAAAATCATCCATGTTGTGATCTATTGATTTGAAATGTATGCTTTCGTTATCACGTGCATCACTTTTTCCGTTGAGTAGCACGCCTTCTGATCTTTTTAGTTGGCGGCTCTGCTGTGAAACTGTTCCTGACTCTGAACGTCCTCTGAACAACTTGACGCTTAATTTCAGTGCACAGACTAGCAATGCCCCAATTTGCAAACAGGAGGCAGGGTTATTGGGCCGGTTTGAATTGCGGTTTGGATTAAACCAGTGCTCTCCTTTGGTATCTGGCCCCTTCACATCTTCCAACGAGCCACAGGGTGGTAGCCAAACTGATTTAAGAAACATGGGTATTATTATGTGCTTGCACTTGTCTGACTTTATATTTGAAGTGCCATATTATTCATAAGCAATATGGCATAGTTTGCAGCCCCTGTTGTTTTTCAGATGTGGGATTGTACCCATTCTATGTATTTTTTCCCTGTCACCTTTTATGCATATGTTCTATTAGTAATCTTTTGTACTCCTGGTGAAAATGTATTTAAGAGCTGGAATGTTGCTTCATGGCTGCCAATGGTTTTAAAGAAATCTCCCTCGTGGAGAGCTTGTGATAGTACTATAGGTTGTTACTGCACAGAGCATTTCAGTCAGTGCGCTAAATACAACAGTTTCCCATCGTGGAAAAAAGGCGACGCTGAGCTGGCATTTGACCATCTGGTCCCTGAACGAAATGGGCGTTTTATAGTAAGAGTGTTTTTATGGAGGGGATCAGGGGTTGGTAACTTCAGTAAAATTGAGTACCTCAAATGGGGGTGGATTGTCATAGTATTGAGCTATTGTAATCGCTTCATATAGTAAGCTTTTGATATAGGGGAACCCATCTATTCCTGTATATGTGGTTTCATTCCCCGGTCCAACAACCCAGCAGGTCTATTGTAGAACCCATGTTTTTCTACTTCTAGACGTTAGAAACTGCAAATACATTGGCTGTGTTAAATTTACATTTGGCAAATTCTGAATTCACTTTGTTTGGTTTATTGGAATTCTATTTGTATTTTTTTTACTGCAGTGCTCCTGTGTTCCTACTGACTAAACACTTGTTGCAGTGATACTTCCTTCTGTAGTAGATCTCTATTAATTTCTTTTAAACTGTTAATCTTTTATGTTGTGTGCACACTTCTTACCGAATCACCTACTCGGCGTGGCCTTCAGGAACAGGGTTTGAGATTAGAAAGTGAATTTCTAAGTGAAGCCAGGGAGGAAATGTAACGTGGCATCCCCACAATCACGTTTACTTTGTTTTCACAGCCCCATTGCTTGAGAGTTCAACGCTTGGTTCAGTGGGTGAGGTAAATGGTCTCTAGGTAAACATTCCAAACAACGTAGCTCTTTTTGCAACTTTTGTCCATTTCAGTTCGATTTTTGGAGTGAACACCTTTTTTTATTTTGTGATCTCAAGTTCAGTAATTGTATATTCCATCTATGCTGCTGGGACTCTGTCCAATTTTGATGCCATCTTGATTATTAAACACTTGTTTTACCATTTAAATTTGGCCTTGGTTTAGGCTCTGTTCTGTCACTTGATGAATGGTGAGGGAGGCCCGTTTGGATTTTTCTGTTCAGTTGGTTTGAAGAGGTTCGCAGAGGCAATTATCACAAGGGTCTTTTTAGTACCTTAAAACGGTTAACATACACACCACAGGAATACCGCCACAGATAAAGCTAGTAATTTTATTCCATTAGCTTTGTTTGTTTAGTTATTTTGCTTTATTTGTTCTGATTTTATTTTTGTTCATCAAGTAGAAAATCCATATTTCAGTGTGGTACGGAGTCCACATGATGTGAAATGCATGATTTATGAGCCTATGGGCTCTTAGCGAAGATGATCACTAGGGGTTCCTGTAGCGTCCAGTCTTCCGTGTTTGGGTCATCTGTATTCAAACCACACAGAAAATGGATGCTACATACAGGAAACCTGAAGATTTTTTGCGATCATTTTAAGAAAGTGGCCATAGGCTTGAAACCCTTGATGATGCTGCATTTCACAACACAATTTATTATGCTAAGTTTGTAATTGATTAAATAAAAAATGGGCAAGACAAAGGAATACAAAAAATAATACAAAATAAAAAACCAAATGGAATACAATTACTGGATTTTATCGCAGAAGTATTCCAGAACTTTGTTTACATACATCTATACCACTCATGCAACGTGGCAGAATACCAAGTGCTCCAATATATATTATTTACAAATATCAAGGTCAGGTGAAGGTGACCATTGCATGCTGCTTGCCTCTACCCCAGTGGGAGTATTCATGTTTTAAAGCTAACATGCAGGCTGTTCCTGGGTGGAGACCAAAGTAGAGAAATCCCAGATGTCACTGGGCAGAATAGTTTGTGCCAAGCAACTTACTTGAACGCTTTCAGACGTTGAATTGCAACATTTTAACAGACTCTTTTCGAATGCATTGAACATTTGTAACAGTTTATCACGTGAAGCTTTAACAACGGGACTCAACCATACTTTTCAAACCTTGTGACAAAATGGTGATTGCTGAAAGACTAACGAGCACACTGCAGGATGTAGCAAATACATGGTCTTTAATGCACAAGGAGCTGTTGGTGAACATGCAGGGAAAAAATAAACTTTTACAAAGATATTTGTATTAATTAATTCGATCATTGAAGGACGCATGCACTGCTTCTGCCTCACACTTTGTTCTTTCTGTTAATTTTTGGGAAATAGTTCCTTAATAACTTACAAATACTTTGATCAATTTTACTTTTGTTTGTGAAAACCGTTAACTTAATACTTTTTTGAGGGGTAAATCGTTCAATGCAATAAATAGTAAAATTACTATTCCAAACGTACTGCTTCATTTGAGTATGGTTTGTTTCATTTATAAGTTGCTTGTATTATTATTGTATTAAAAAAATATGTAACAATTGGGTTTAAAATGTGCACTCGCCATTAGCAAATGGCTATTGATAACGGACTCTTAGTAATTAAAAAATGGTGTTCTGTTTGTAGATATAGAATTGTGGTGACAATTGAATTTTTAGTTCTTTCTAGTGGCTTGCAACTTGAAATTGTTACGCCAAGCACATTATCCTTCTCCTGTGTATGTGGCCTTACAATGAGCTTGACATTCCGGTCCTTCCAGGCTGTGGCCTGTCTTATTTTCCTCCTGTATTTCTTCTATTTCTGACTGATCAAAACCTCCATGGAACTGTCTGTTCTTGTGCAATGCTTTTCTAGGGTGCTACAAACTGAAGTCTATTTTCAAATTTATTTTTTAATATAAATATTGCTGCACAACCCTACAACATATTGCGCACAAACCACAGATCAATGTGAAACAATATTTCCCAATTTGAGGCAACGTCAGGTCACTGAGAAAGCAAGATAACCATTGTTAAGGGAGATCAAAGGGGGGATGGGGTTGTCCTTTAAATTGTCACCCAAATACAACCCATTTTTCTCAAGCACATTGGCCAAAGATCCACATTGCTACCGCTTACAGGTCCATATTAATATCACATAATTAGCAAGAATGCCATCAGGCAGGATTGTGAATCAAGGTAATCAAGCAGAAGTATCCATATTCACCAGCAATAATGATAACCAAGCAAGAGATTAGCAATGTTGCCCTTGTTAGGTGTTGGCAAAAATGGCCAACAGATGCATGGACTGTACAAGTGGCAAAATAAATGGCTAATGTGGAGGGTTGAAAATGTGCGGAATCCCATTGAGTAATAAACGAGGCAGTGTAAGAGGCAGGAAGATTGACAATACTGATGAGCAGGGAGGTGTTTTGCATTATGATCAATGGGCAGGAATTAAGCGTCTGCTGTATTCTCAAAAAGACTGGATTAACCATACGAATCTCAACAGAATTAGTAATAGATATGAATCGGAATGCTCAGACGTTGTATTGCTCATGTATCCAATACATTCCTAACCCCCTAAACACAAGTAAAGCTCTGCTGTCCGTAGGTTACCCAAACCCTATATCGAAATTTGCATATGCACACCTTCACTCCCATAAATCAACAGACGTAGCTCCACCCTCCATAGTCCTCATCCCCTAACACTTCACCACCTTCCAATAGCCCTACTTGCAAATCTCACTTTTACTGCCCCGAATTCCACACAGACCTATTAAACCATTCTGTCTATTTGGCTCACAGTGCCTAACTCCCCTAATCCAATGCAGTCCCTGCCACTATATAGCCACCCCACTAGGGAAACATCCTGACCTGATCAGCCCCTACCTAATTATGCAAATGGGTTTCTCCCATTCAGCCCCCAATTCACACAGCACAAGGGGGCTCGAAAATAAGGTTCGATGAGCAGAAGCTAAAACCAGCTCCTTGGTGTCGGGCAGTAAGCAGGAGCTAACACTGGGGAACCAAGAGTGAGTACACCGCACAGTTTGTTTTTGGCTATTATGTGTGATCCATTATGTTTAAATTTGGCCTAGATGTGTCCCAATTCTTCTTTATTAACATTCTCAAACATTAACTTTAATGTCACATCTACATGTTCGTAATTGCCAGTTGACTTGGAGAGGCAAGTAGCTTCTGGTAGTTGTTGGTTTCAAGCTAACCAGGCTCTCCTACAGTGGAAGCAGGAGCTAAGTAGCTCCCAGCTCCTAGCCATGTCGAACCCTGCCCCTAACACCCATGCTATTACAGGCACATAGGCAATGTCCTGCTTCACTACGTCCCCCAACTACAGTGCAGGAGTGGAAAAAAGGGAATGGAGGTCGAAGGAGTGAGAGGGATGAGTGGATAGGGAAGGAAAGATGAAGAGAGGTCTAGTGGTTATGTTGCCAACTAAACAACCAGATGATCTGAGTCCTATTCTTTGGTTCCCGACTTTTCCAAATTTGTCTGATCTCTGGCAAATCACTCACTTGTGGCCTTCCTGATTGTTAAACTGTGTTTAAAGTAATTCAAAAAAGAACATGGCATGATAACCTGTTCTGAGATGAGAGTTTGCTGCACATGCTTTTTGCTCACTGTACCTTTCACAGATGGGAAATATAACCATTTGCATATCAGTCTTTGTCCCGCCCACATGGGCAGTCCAGCACCGAAATGCTTTGGCAATTCCTCTCTGAACAAGAGTACCAACAGCAACCTGTAAGGATATTTGGCGTGTTACAGTACAGAGTACAGCAATACTGCACAAGTAGCACAATTTTTTTGCAGCACCACCACAAGGGTGCGGTGCATTGCTATATGGGTTAGCAGATTAACAAGGAAAGACAGACTATTCAGTCAAAAACGATTTTAACATATAAGATGCAAATCTATTTTTACAGTTAAAAGCACACGTGTTCATTTAAAAATGCACACTATTTTTCACCTGAAATGCCTATATTGCTAGAGACACATTTGAAAATTAACAGCTAACCTATTAACCATTAACCTGACTAATAAAACCTTATTTTAATATAACCCACTAATAAAATGTGTTCTCCACTGCAGAATTAGGCATACTCTGAAAACCATTTAAATGTGTGTGCAGATTTTTCTCTTCTCTTCTCTGCCTGATTCTCCGTGTTTTTGTGCACAGTAACTGCAGGAAGGAGGAAGTCAGATTTGCAACAATTGCAAATGTATAAGCGAAGCTATTGTTGAAGAGTAGGAGGATGGGAGATGATGGATTTCATTGGGACACGTCATACAGAGGGCTGAGAGGAAAGTTTTAGTGGGCAGTATCAGGGAAAAAGACAGGCAGACATCTTTCTGCACTACTGGGGAGAAGACCTGGCTGTGGGGTCCTGACTGAATGCAGATTCCTGTGTCCTGCTGCAGTCGAGATTGGGGAGAGCTGAAAGAAAAACCTTTCCACTGGCTGAGGCATTCCTATCTGAAAAAGCTGAGAATTCCAAGCAATGACCCCGGCTTGAGAAGGCAAGCGTTCCTTTTTGCTGGAGTTAATCCAAGAGAGCCACATTCACAAAGAGAACAAATAAAAAGATAAGGTAATGAGAAGTGTGGGAGCTGAGTGTGTACGGTAATATGCAGTCAGTGTAGGATTCCTGTGCGTGTCTTAATCAAATACCAATGTTGCAATTTGAATTCTGTTCTCCGCCACGCTCTTTACAGTGTGTCATAGACAATGCTTTGACTGTACCATTTTATTTATTTCTGTAAAGAATGAGATCGTGTCTAAATGCAGCTTTTATAATACAGAAAATATTTGAAAACAGACGGGTGTTTTATTTTCTATTTACCATTACAATGCCGATGATGTGGGGAGATTTTTAAACAGTGCAATGGTCATTTTAAGGCAGATGTGTGCATGTCAGAATCAGTATGAATAATTGTGAGTGACTGTAGCATAACTTGTTGGAGGTACATGAGCCAACGGGAAGAGAGACTCTCTGAACATAGCTCCCTAACGTATATAAGGTAGTGGAAATTACCACAAGACTACCACATATAGCTCTCTGTCGTAAATAAGTCAGTGAGTTCGCCCATGGTGGCACACCAACACTATCACTGGAAATGTGGTATTCCTAGAATGCAGGTCTGAGGTCTCTCTAGTGATCACACGAAAAATCTAAGCAAAGATAAGGGATTCTGGACATTGGGGCCACAAATAAAACAAGGGAATTATGCTCACCAAAATACCACCAACCACGTATACCAAATATGCAGGTCTGGGTGCTGAAATAATGCATGTCCATTGTATTATTGTTGCACATGGCCAAATCTGAATACAAAGAGTGATTATTGCTAAGTTATTTTTCGGCGGTAATAAAATACCGTCAGGCCCCAAATCTCCACAAAATACCCTACATATTTATGGTGCGTTGCAGGCCGGGAAAGTGATCATAGAGTACCTACTGGGCGTGGCAAGCGTGTCTCACACTGCCATTTGCACATTAAAGGGAACCCATTTTATAATAGCAGAGTGCCACTAAAAACGAATTTCAGAATGTCACAAAGGGAAACCACATTCTCAGATCTAGTGCAATATTTAGAGGCAAAGTTATTTGCACATGGGAATTGGTCTTCGAATACCACGTTAGAATGGAGTAACCGCATTCAGGGTGAGGTGCAGAAAGAAAAACTAGACAATATTTTTGCAGAAGGCAGCATAATTCAGGTCTGCCTTACAAGATTATTGAATGCAGCCGATAAAAATGCAGAGAAAGACTGTTTAATACGGCTATGCGGCAAAATATGGTTTATTTTAAACAAGTCCCTGCGAATGCAAGAGAATGATACTCAGCTAATTAACAGGTTAAAGACTGAATTAGATGGGGCAAGTAAAAATCAGGAAATGTTGAGAGCAGAATTGGATGTATGCCAAAAAGACATGCAATTAAAATGCAGAGACTTTGATACTCAGTTATCCAAAAGCAAGAAACAATTTGAAGATAGTGAGCAAGAATTGACACACTTAAAAGCCTTAGTGGATCACATTAGGCAGGATAAAGATGAGGTTGTTTCAGAAATGCAGATTTTACAAAAAGAACATTGTGAAAAAGAAGGTGATCTCCAGAGTGCAGAACAAGAAATGATTAAAATGATCCAAGAAAGAGACAAGAGAAATAAAGAGTTCAATGAATGCCAAATGCAAATGTGTGACATGCAGGAGGCGATTAATAAAATGAGCGATGAAAATAATTATTTGCAGAATGAAGCAACCAGACTCCTTAAAAAGTGTAAGGACTTAGAACAGCAAATGTGCATTCCCAGGTCCCAAGAGAGGCGGCAGGGTACCACATTCAATGGAGTGGAGGTGAATTCTAGCTCTGCCCAAAGAGCTAGTACCCCAGTGACTGGGCCGGTGACTGAACTTGGTTGCAGCGCCCTTGGGGGATTTGATACTCCCATTGGGGGCAGTCACCAATCTCATACACCTGAAAACAGGATTGAATCACAAAATAGTGCAATTCCATGCATTGCAACAAGTAGCCCCATAAAAATAATGAAATCCATTAAAGCCCTGATCAAACCATTTAAAAAGGGAGGTGAATGCTGCATTGAGGATCACTTAGAAGCGGTACATGACATTTTTAAAGCGCTCCAGATACCTAAGGAACAGTACAGACAATATTTTCATTTAACTTTAGATGCCCCGACGGCCAGCATCATAAGGGGATTAAATGAACAGCAGAATATGACATGGCTGGAGTTTGAAAAAGAAATTAGGCGTCATTTTTCTCCTTTTCAGTCATTGCAGGAGGCAAAGAAAGTCGCGTACACTATTACTGCTGGACCTAATACATCCCCTCGCCAATTTTTACAAGACTTAAAAAGAGCATTCTCTCGCTTTGATGTATCTTTTGACTCAAATTCCAATGAGTTTAAAACCGCATACTTCTATGGGCTACAGAAAGACATCATATCCCAATTGGTCCGTGAATTTGACCGTGACAAGTCCCTTGAATGGATTGTACATCAAAGCACAAAGCTATATGAGGTACTCTATTGTCAGGGTAGAGAAAGTGATAAAATGAAAGATACTAGGCCTAAATCTAAAGAACCCTCAGCCACAGTAATGGAAATCAGGTCAGCCAAAATGTCCCTTGAGTCTGCTCAAAGCCAAGGTAAAAATAATGTGACACCTGAACAAAGGGGTAATCAACAAAGATCGCCATTTCCTGTACCAATGTTCCAATCACATGATCCTAGTAATAGAGAGAGCTACATCAGCCCTAGATATTTAGGAGATAGACCCCGGGTAAGATACCGGTCTGATATGGCAGGTATGAACAATAACCAGAGACAAAATCAAGATCAAAGAAACGATGGTCCCTACCAGTCATTGGGGACACAGAGTAGGTTTGATCCCAACACCATGATATATGGTAATCAGGATAGGCCCCGATATGTGGATCGATTTACTGATAATGGAAATCAACATAGGGGCCAGTACCCACAATCTGAGAGACAGGACATGAGGCAAAACGTGAACTACAGTCCACGCCAGTACAATGATTCCCCACCAGGGGACTATAATCAAAGGATGGGTGCAACCCGCTCCCCTGCACGAATGAATCAAGAGTTCAGAAACCATCCCAACCGGTATCAATCACCTGAGAGGTATCAGAATAGATCCAATCAGGGGGAAAACAACCAATATCGACCTAGGCCACAGAAAGAGGATCCTAGAGAGATGGAAAGGTTCCAGTGCCTTGAGGCCCAAGTGAAAATGTTAGCTGAGCAAATAGGAAAGCTCTATACAGCGCAAAAACAACCTTCCAAAGAGGGGGCTGATGGCCATAGCAATGACCGGGGGGCTTCCGAAAAGTGACTAAGTACTCATGATAATCGCAGTGCCAAAATGACAGATTGCTCTGATATAATTTTGCATAACGACTCTGAGATGCCTAATGGATTAAAAATGAAAGTACCAGTAAATGAAATTGTGACAGAAAGTGCAAATACTTCTAAAAAAGAGGTACGGTTTAACTTAGAGCTAAATAAAACAGTAAAGATTTGCACAAATGAAAAAGAAACATTAGGAATTCCAAAAGAACAAAGGGACAGATTTAAGAAAAATGACTCATGCATGGGGAATACCAGTGAACAGGGAGTAAGTGGGGATGCCATAGCTCCTTCCCTGGGCAAGCAAAACAATGACCAAACACAGACAGAAAAAGGAAATACTCACAAGGAGGGTACAAGTCAATCACCTGAAAAATTCTTTGAGCCACATATTTTTGAAGAGGCTGAAAGGGCTGGTATTACACTAAATGATCACAAATGCACAGAATTAAAAAATGACAAATTGCTGAATGATGTTGTTACACATGTTCAGTTGGGAGGTTGTAATGTGGTCTCTGAAGTTACCCAGATGGATGGGCGAACAGTGGCCACACTCCAAAAAACTTCTGATCATGGAGAAATGAATAAAATATCTCGCACAGAAATGGGTAAAAAGGAGGGAAAAATGTCTTTTCATTTACCAATGTGCTTAGCCAAAAGTGAAAAAGACCTGAGAAAGGTGAGCCCTGAAATCAGTAAGAATTCACATTTCTTATGTGTATTAGAGGAAGTTGAGGACAGATATTATGCACCCATCACTGTAGAAGAAAAATGCCACACCTTCGCTATGATTGACACTGGCGCACAGGCCACAATTATGTCCAAGGAGCTGGTAAAGAGTATCAATGAAGGGAGGCCTCCACAGAGTCAGATCACAGTGAAGGCAAATCAAGGCCCAGTGCATAACTTTAATGGGGAGGAGGTGCCCATCATAGGTGTAACTGAGGTTGACATAAAAATAGGAAAGCACAGAATGAAACAAGAGGTATTGGTCACATCTATTTGTGAAATTCCATTTCTGATGGGGACAGATTGCCTGAAAAGATTGTCTCCTCTCATAGATGGGGTGAATGGAGTGCTGTGGTCCTTAACCAAAAAACCATTGAGGCCTAAGAAACTAAAATCACAAAACAGCAATATAAAAGAATGTCACACCGTTGCCAAAACAAATGATGCTGTGGAGGTATATCTCCAGAATAGCTGCATACCTAGTGTCACTGTTATATTAATGTGTCAAGACAAAGATCAGAGCGACAATGAAAAACTACCTGTACAAATATACTTGGACCCAAGGAAAGATTGGCAGACTGCTATAGATGAGCACACATTACGTTTTTACTTAAAAGAGAATACATGCAAACAGAATATTGTTCCTAAAACAGATTCAGAAAAACACATTACCACTCTGGCAGAAATACACATGGAAGATGAGCAACCATGGGTTCACGTTGGTATAAATGATTATCTTAAAACAATAAAAGCCACTTTAGCGCTTGAACATGAAAGGAGTTTCATTAATGAGAAATTGTTGCAAAAAATTATGGAGAGGGAAGAAATCCCGAAATTTAGGATTAAAAACCAATATGTTTCTGGGTTGGACAGTCCAGACTTTGAAAACCGAATTACAGGCAGATGCATGCTTAAAATTAGCATTGGGCAGAAAACAATTTACCATAATGTATGGATAGTGAATGGAGCACAAAATGAATTTTACATGGGCAATGACATCATGCACAGAATGTGAATGGTGTTAGATTTCCTTAATCAAAAAATATGGTCACGCCTAGGTGGGCCGGCACCTGAATTTGAAGACAAAAGAAGGGCTTATCATTGTGCACAACTGGTTCCTTATGCCATCGAATTACAAATAAGGAAAGATACTATTATTCCTGCATTTACAAAACAGTTTGCAATAACACTGAAATGCAAAAATGGACAGCAGATGAAAGGCTCTGATGCATTTGTATGCCTGAATGAATCCATAAAACAGCAAGGCCTGGATTATGAATACATTCCATTGGTAGACATTGGTGAGGGATCTGTAAAAATCATGGTAAATAATAAAGGTTGTCAGGATATTCATTTAGAGGAAAACTCCCCATTAGGAATGGCCATACAAAAATCACATTATACGGCAGATTTAAATAACATGGTGATTGGGAATATTCCTGAAAAATATGTAGATGCCAAGGGCGAGTTGCCAGAACACCTGGACTCTCAGCCCAAAGGAATATTTAAAATTCATTCTGTGTATCCTTATGATTCAAATGAGACAGTGTGCTGCCATCAAGAGGATTGCATAATATTTAATTTAAATGAAAATGAAACAGGAAATCAGCCCATTGAAGTGGAAGCTGATATGCCAAAATATTTAAAAGTGGCAGCTCTACAAAAAGACACAGCCACACAGTTAGAGGAAAGCGCTGAGATTCCTTTACCAGAAGAGTTTCCAGAATTTTCCAGAATGGTAGAAGAGCAGATCTCCTTAGCGGATGCATGTGACAGCGATGAGGATCGAAACGACCTGAGGGAAATATTTATGGAGTTTAAGGATGTATTTGCAAAAGATGCTTATGATTGTGGTTTAACTGATTTACATGTGGCCACACTACCAGAAGGTTGTAGCAGAAATCCAGTGTTTGTACGCCAGTATAGACTACCGCTGGCATGTTTAGAATCATTGGCAGAGATTATTAAAAATTTGGAATCACGGGGAATAATTAGGCCCATTCATAGCACATCCAATACGCCTATTTTAGGTGTGTTAAAGCCAAATGGTCAATGGCGGCTGTGTGCAGACTTAAGAGAGTTAAATAAAAGAGTACCAGTATCTAGATGGCCACTACCATTCATTGATCAGGGCCTAGCTCAGATACATGGTTCAAATGTATTTACCACGTTAGATCTCACATCTGGATATTGGTGTGTGCCATTGGCAGAGGAGATACAACACCTATTTTCCTTTACATTTGACAGGACTCAATATGCCTGGCTTAGAGCTCCGTTCGGGTACATCAATAGTGGGAGTGAATTTGGCATATTTTTGAGAAAGGCCATGCCGGATGCAGCGGAAAGAAGAACAATAGTTTATGTGGATGATGTCCTGATAAAAAATGAAAGCCTTAAAAGCCATTTTGATGAAATAAGACATATACTTGGCCAATTGCAGAAAGCAGGCGCCAAAGTATCTTTGCAAAAAGCACAATGGTGCAAGAAAAAAGTGAACTTTCTAGGGCATGAAGTGACTGAACATGGGCTAAATCCACAAAGGAAGAAAATAGAGGCCATACAAAGATTAAAAGATCCTAAAAATGTGAAAGGAGTAAAAAGTATATTAGGGATGACAGGCTATAACAGAAAGTTCATTGAGAATTATGCAGAAATCACTCAACCATTGACTAAACTGCTTAAACTAAATACTCCCTGGAGATGGGAAAGAGAGCAGTCTGATGCAGTGGCTAGATTGAAGGAATGTCTTGTAAAGGCACCATGTTTAGCATACCCCATAAAGGACAGGGATTTCTTTATAGAAATAGGCTTTTCTGAACATTGTATGTCAGCAGTGTTATCACAAAAACACGATTTGAATCACAAAACCATTGCATATGCAAGTAAGGCATTTTCCCAAGTTGAAATGAAATTTAATGAATGTGAGAAGGCCCTATTAACCACTGTGTGGGCGCTACAACATTTTCGCCCCATTGTTCAGGGAGAAAAGGTGATTATTGAAACAAATCATCAACCTTTGCAATTTTTAGAGAGTAAAAGAATTAGATCAGGCAATCTAGCGCAATCCAGAATCACTTCATGGACGCTGGCATTACAAGGTTTTCCTGTAGAAGTAAGATATGGACAAAATAAAAAGAGCCCAATTGCTCAAGGGTTAGCTGACTTACATGACTGTGCAGCTGAACAAATACCAAATGAAATGGAAGTGGAAGCTAGTTTGCAGGAATTTGAACAATCACCACACAAAGCTTTTGATGAAAAAACATGCAAGGATTTGCCAACTGTATATGTGGATGGTTGTGCTTTTCACATTGAAAATGACAGTAATAAACAATTAGTGGCAGGAATAGGAAATGTCTGGTTGAAATGTGAAGGCGTTCCTAGTATAGGGATGAGGATTGGAGATAGGAGCAGTCAGGTGGCGGAATTGGCAGCCATCTATAAAGCAATTGTTACTGCAATTGATAAAAAGTTCAGTGAAATTGTCCTGGTGACTGATTCTGACTATGCACGGAATAGCTTTGTGGAGTATTTGCCTGGTTGGAAAGCAAGAGGCATGGTTACATACAACAAAAAACCACTTAAACATGGAAAAATGATACAAGCCATAGACAAATTGGTGTCAGAAAATAATTTAACAATATACTGGAGAAAAATTCGTGGGCATTTAAAAACACCAGGAGAGGATAAGGAGGGAAATGATAAGGCAGACCATCTGGCTAAGATTGGGGCTGTGATGGGAGAATTGCTACCTATTGATTATTTAATGGGTGAAATACAAATTGATGCAGTCACACGTTCTAAAGCACCAAAGGAGGTAGATCAACCGGTGGTGCAGTGGAGTCATGACACGCCAGACCAAGATTTGATTGAGGCACAAAAGAATGATCAAATTTTGGGAATCTATTATAATCATTTGATAGATCCTGAACAAAATCCTTTAACAGAAAATGATTGTATGGGAAAAGAAGAGTTGAGGGTGTTATTAAAGAACAAAACACGAATTAGATTACAGGATGGACTCATGATTAGAGAGTCCATAACAGGGCAAATACAGTGGGTAGTACCCCTTTCATTCAGAGGACTAATGCTACACCATGCACACCATGCCATAACTGCAGACCATAGAGGTTCACAAAAAACATTAGAAATACTAAAAGATTATGCTTACTGGCCTCATATGTCCCAAGATGTGGAATTATATACTAGAGGATGTCTAGTATGCGCCCAATTTAAACCTGCTTCACCAATGCACAGAGCACCATTGATGAAAAGAGGCCTAACTCTCCCATGGTCAGATTTGCAAATAGACTATGTAGGTCCTTTAAAAAGGTCGAGCAGGGGACACCGTTATATTTTGAGTGTGGTATGTTTGATGTCGAAGTGGATTGAGTGCATTCCTGCACCAGATTGTAGTGCGCAAACAGCAGCCACATTGCTGGTGAACCATGTGTTCTCAAGGTTTGGGTTGCCGCAAAGAATTGAGTCAGACAGAGGAAGTCATTTCACAAGTACTCTAATGAGCAAGGTATGGCAAATACTAGGTGTGAAAAGGAAACTACATATCGCATATCGGGCGGCGTCTTCAGGTACAGTTGAAAGAAGCAATAGGTCTGTTGTGGATATTTTAAAGAAATTTGTGGCAGAAGCAGGTTCCAGCTGGGATTTACGTTTACCGTTGGTTCTGATGGCAATCAGGTCGACTCCTGCCAAAGCAACAGGTGTTAGCCCCCATGAGGTCTTAACAGGTAGGAAAATGGTGTTACCACAACACCTACTATACAGAACACATGAGCAAACTCTAGTGAGTGCATCCACAGTTCATGAATATATTGATGAACTGAGGAGGCATTTGCAACATGCATTTGCTTTTGTGCAGAGAAATCTGGAAAGAGCTGCTGACAGTGCAAAGTCATATTATGACAAAAAGACATCAGTAAAGGAATACAATGTAGGGGATCAGGTGTACAAGTTTCATTTTGGAAAAAGTAAACAGAAAAATTCTAAATTTCTAGCAGCCTGGCAGGGGCCATTTCGAATTATAGATAAAGTCTCTCCTGTAGTGTATAAAATTTTGAAAAATGAAGGTGAAACAGCAATAGAGCAGTTTGTCCATGTAAATCAAATCAAACCATGCCATCCCAGACATGAGATCAGGCAGCTTGAGCATGTGGAAACGGATAGGGTCCCTTGAGAAAATAAATGAGTACAATCAGGAGGCAGTGACAAAGAAGTTAAAAAGTTGATTGTTATGATGGCACATAAACACTGTAGTATATGTAGAATATAATATAAAATAAATATAAATAAATAAATAAATAAATAAATGCACATATAATGGAAGCTCATGGTTGGTGTGCAGAGAGAAAGTGTATTAAATATTGAATGCTGTTTTATATGTGTTTGTTTTCTTTTAACTTGTGTTTAATTTCAGAAAAAAAAAGAAAAGAAATATTTTTACCAAGCATGTTTTATTTTTGGCAAAAGGATGAAGTTAGTATTGTGCTATGTACTTAATCTGTTTATTTTCTATTTTGATTTAGACAATTAACATTATTTGGTCGGAGGTTCCGGATCAGAGGCCACGGGAGACGATGGAGTCCTGGAGTCCCCTGGATGAAAACCAAAAGATGCCTGCCTCCAGGGGGAGGTGAAGACAAAATAACCGGAATGCCAAAAGAGATGACTACTGTGGATTCAAGATTGCCAAGATGAAAGAGTACTCGAATGAACCGAATAACATCGCTGGTCGGGACATACCAAAAGAGACAAAACAAAAGTTCCGGCATATGAAGTTCCACGTATTTATTATTTTAATTATTTATTTTAACTTGTTATATTACTTATTTGTTTTAGTTAGTTGTTTTATTTCATTGTTTTTAATTGACTTGGAAAATTTAAACTTAAAGTAATGCCACTTCCACTGAGAAGGCAAATGTGGAACATTTTATGAACTGATGGACTCAGATGAAATGTTGATTGCAAATTTTCATTGATGCACATGAATATTCATTTTGTTGGATTGCTATATTGTAAAAAAAATAGAACAAGTTGTTTTTAGGAATTGGCTTGAATTATAGCCAAGTTCTAAAAACAAAAGGAGGGTATATGTAAGGATATTTGGCGTGTTACAGTACAGAGTACAGCAATACTGCACAAGTAGCACAATTTTTTTGCAGCACCACCACAAGGGTGCGGTGCATTGCTATATGGGTTAGCAGATTAACAAGGAAAGACAGACTATTCAGTCAAAAACGATTTTAACATATAAGATGCAAATCTATTTTTACAGTTAAAAGCACACGTGTTCATTTAAAAATGCACACTATTTTTCACCTGAAATGCCTATATTGCTAGAGACACATTTGAAAATTAACAGCTAACCTATTAACCATTAACCTGACTAATAAAACCTTATTTTAATATAACCCACTAATAAAATGTGTTCTCCACTGCAGAATTAGGCATACTCTGAAAACCATTTAAATGTGTGTGCAGATTTTTCTCTTCTCTTCTCTGCCTGATTCTCCGTGTTTTTGTGCACAGTAACTGCAGGAAGGAGGAAGTCAGATTTGCAACAATTGCAAATGTATAAGCGAAGCTATTGTTGAAGAGTAGGAGGATGAGAGATGATGGATTTCATTGGGACACGTCATACAGAGGGCTGAGAGGAAAGTTTTAGTGGGCAGTATCAGGGAAAAAGACAGGCAGACATCTTTCTGCACTACTGGGGAGAAGACCTGGCTGTGGGGTCCTGACTGAATGCAGATTCCTGTGTCCTGCTGCAGTCGAGATTGGGGAGAGCTGAAAGAAAAACCTTTCCACTGGCTGAGGCATTCCTATCTGAAAAAGCTGAGAATTCCAAGCAATGACCCCGGCTTGAGAAGGCAAGCGTTCCTTTTTGCTGGAGTTAATCCAAGAGAGCCACATTCACAAAGAGAACAAATAAAAAGATAAGGTAATGAGAAGTGTGGGAGCTGAGTGTGTACGGTAATATGCAGTCAGTGTAGGATTCCTGTGCGTGTCTTAATCAAATACCAATGTTGCAATTTGAATTCTGTTCTCCGCCACGCTCTTTACAGTGTGTCATAGACAATGCTTTGACTGTACCATTTTATTTATTTCTGTAAAGAATGAGATCGTGTCTAAATGCAGCTTTTATAATACAGAAAATATTTGAAAACAGACGGGTGTTTTATTTTCTATTTACCATTACAATGCCGATGATGTGGGGAGATTTTTAAACAGTGCAATGGTCATTTTAAGGCAGATGTGTGCATGTCAGAATCAGTATGAATAATTGTGAGTGACTGTAGCATAACTTGTTGGAGGTACATGAGCCAACGGGAAGAGAGACTCTCTGAACATAGCTCCCTACCGTATATAAGGTAGTGGAAATTACCACAAGACTACCACATATAGCTCTCTGTCGTAAATAAGTCAGTGAGTTCGCCCATGGTGGCACACCAACACTATCACTGGAAATGTGGTATTCCTAGAATGCAGGTCTGAGGTCTCTCTAGTGATCACACGAAAAATCTAAGCAAAGATAAGGGATTCTGGACATTGGGGCCACAAATAAAACAAGGGAATTATGCTCACCAAAATACCACCAACCACGTATACCAAATATGCAGGTCTGGGTGCTGAAATAATGCATGTCCATTGTATTATTGTTGCACATGGCCAAATCTGAATACAAAGAGTGATTATTGCTAAGTTATTTTTCGGCGGTAATAAAATACCGTCAGGCCCCAAATCTCCACAAAATACCCTACAAACCCCATACATGTGTTTCAGCCTTGTTGGGCCTCATCAGTGAGGTGAAGCTGCGCCTCTCTGAGCACAGTGAGCAGGGAGCCCACGTCTGGTTGCCCCCAGGTAACCTAGGGTGACCAACCCCAAGTTCCTTGCAAATATTTCAAAAAAAGATAGCAGGCGCTCCTCTCCAGAAATAACATGGCATGATAACATGTTCTGAGATGAGAGTTTGCAGCACACACTTTTTGCTCACTGTACCTTTCACAGATGGGAAATATCCATTTGCATATCAGTCTTTGTCCCGCCCACAGAGAGACAAAGCTTCACCTCACTGATGAGGCCTAACAAGGCTGAAACACGTGTATGGGGTTGTTTTTGGTACTCTTGTTCAGAGACGAATTGCCATAGCATTTCGGTGCTGGACTGCCCATGTGGGCGGGACAAAGACTGATATGCAAATGGTTATTTCCCATCTGTGAAAGGTACAGTGAGCAAAAAGCGTGTGCTGCAAACTTTCATCTCAGAACAGATTATCATGCCATGTTGTTTCTGGAGAGGAGCGCCTGCTACCTTTTTTAAAAAATGTGTTTAAAGTAAGATCAACATCAGCATAACGCACCATCATAGCACACTTAATAATCAAAAGACTGGCAAAGAGAGGAGGGCTGTAGTTTGGGGACTAACTTGTAGATCACAGAACCAGCAGATGTAGATCTTTACGGCTTCCAAAATTGTGATATATATTTAGCCTTGTTTTCTTGTGCCAAACGTGGAGTGTTTTGAAATAAACAAATGCCTATATTAAGTGAAAAATAGTTTTGTACCTTGGAACCAGAAATCCAGCAATTAATCGAGGATTTTCCATTTGGCAAACTGTTTGGCAATTGGCAAACCACGAAATGCTATTGTAAAGCACACATTTTCGCCAAAAATAATGTTGACGATATACATGATCTAGTGGCTAAATCGTAGGGTTTGGAAACAATGTCTGGATTAGGATTGTGGGCGTTGTTTCGTTTTGATAGTTGCTGATCATATGTTGCAGCTTGTGAACCTTGTGGACTGCTTTCAAATACCCCAATTACTGACCTGTTCAAAGTTGGTATAATTTTGGTAGTTTTAGCAGGTGCCCATTATAAAACTTTTTAACATGGTGCTTTCTCATCATTTGTCATTTGTACAGCGCCTTTCACCATTGGTATGGGCTCAACCAGCTGTACGTTGAACACCCTAGGGTGACCGAAGTCCAGGTATGGGAACTTCGTCAGAAGAGTTTAGAATGTGTGTGTTCATTTTAGTCAACATGAAGGTAGGTGTGGGTGGCCAAGTCCCTCTTAGCCACCCATGTATAGCTGGCATATGGATGGGTAGTGAGAGGTAGTCTGGAAAGTATGCGAGAGCAGGAGAAACATTGTGTGCAGCTAGACCACATTTTTACTGTGGGGGATAACTGCATTCTTATGGCAGAGGTGTTGTGCAAGTGTATACGGGTAGGTGGCTGTGCTTTTGGCTTGTTTCCATGAGCATGGAGTGTCATACGTGCCTGTGTGTCCTGGCTGGTTTCTTTGGCATGTAGATGCAGCTGAACTTAGAAGGGGGTGAAATCAAAACACGGCTAACTTCTACACTTTCGCTATGTAAAATGCACCTAATATAATAGTGTGGCTACACTCTAAATTCAGCTACATTCAATGCATTGGCGTCCGTCTAGAATGCATCTGGTTTCAATAGGTTGGGGATACTCTAAATAATCAGATGCACAGATATAATGAATAGAACCAGTACAAACTCCATTCCCTTTTACTTAATAATTCAAGCCCTATGATGTATGAGGTCTAGTGCACAAAAGTTACAGGTCCCAATACAGGTTTCTCGAGGGAAGGTATTCTCTAAAACGATGCAATAGGCTTGTGGTGATTTTCAAACCGCTTAAAATTGAAATACGTATTTGTCCAAAGACTGGTAAGTTCTCCTCTCTTCTAATCCCAAGGCTAGCCCAGGGGTAGGATACTTGACCCAGGTTTGACAGCCAATGGTAAGCATAGAAGGAGTTGAGACACACAGGGCTTTGCATCCTATGTTATCCTATGGAGGACAGTGGGAAGGGGGTGGAACTTTACCGTTTTCGCACCCTCCCGACTTAGATTTTGCCCGGGGTTCACAGGTTCGAGTGCATTTATGACGGTTTGTGGTATGTCACTGGGCAAACGCTTGTTTCTCTTTTTGTGACCCTTTTCATTTTTATGGGGTAAAACCACAAAGTCTAATCCCGGTATCTCTATTTGCCTAAATGTGTGATATTGGGCAGGTATCTTTCTGCATCCCCTTATCTGATGAGTGCAACAATTTTTGGAAATAAAGTTGCTGCCAGAATCAATTGCTACATCAACGAATAAAGAGAAACGGAAATTCAGGTGACCTAGTAATTTGCCAAGTTCCCGACTTTGCAACCAGAAAATCCTGATTCCAATCTGGTCATCCCTATTCCACCAAGTGGGTTGGGGAACTCACTGCTTAGTCTCCACTTCGCTTATTTGCATACCTCGTAAAAAATAAGGGTAGTGTAACTCGATGGGCAAGTGCAACCTCTCAGTGTTTTAAATGTGTTGGGTGTTGATATTATCGTTTGTCACTGTCTAGGAGCTAGAGCAGACACATGCACAGTAAGTCCAATCATTAGAACTGGTATATACTAAACTGCCTATCTTTCTTGGTTTTAATCATATCACACTTGTAAAGGATTACTTATTAATTTATTATTATTATTTTCTGGCGACCCTTGGTTGTGCGGATTGGAAACAAGTCATACAAATAATGGTAATCATAAAATATCTCCCCTGTGAGAGATTTCTCACAACCACTGTTATATTTTGCAGAGGCGTGTCTGCCCAATCACATCTTTTAAAATGAAAGGCTTCTCGTCAAACGTCATTATTCTGTGGTGTTGAATGTTTGATTTAATGATGTCTACAAAATGTTAAAAAGTAGGCAGCAACAGTGGATCTCACGAAATGATCGATCACCCTGCCCTACAGAGGCTTGATGTCTTTCATAATTCTTTGAAAACAACAACCCATCTGTCACTATCTTGC
The DNA here is from genome assembly GCF_040938575.1 of Ambystoma mexicanum. Lineage (NCBI taxonomy): Eukaryota > Metazoa > Chordata > Amphibia > Caudata > Ambystomatidae > Ambystoma > Ambystoma mexicanum. Next base: position 538,018,519 of record NC_090929.1, read on the forward strand.
TTAGACAGCAGTTCTTTTGTTGGCATTGCCAGTGTCCACAATTAGTAGGTGGTAAGTCTGAAATCTAGATACTTTGTGTATTGCTTTATTGGCATTAGTATTGTCCAAATAAAGCACCCTTCGACTGGAAAGTTCCAGAAAATACAGAGCGCTTAATCGGCCAGTCAAAATTGAATTTGGATACCACCTTCGGTATAAACGTTGGGTGCGTTTCTGAACACTTTTGATGTAGAGATGAAATTTGGCGTTGGGGCTGCAGTGACTAGGTGGCCCTGAAACACTTTCTTCAAACCTATGCTCCCCTAAAATATTGTAAGAAGCGTATTGTACTGGTTCATAGGCATGTCACAGTAAATTGTTCTGAAGTAATGCTGAGCACAGCTCACCGCCATATGGATGCCCTGTAGGTAGCTCACCTTGCTTGTCTCAACAACCTGAACAAAACTCTCAGCACACAGCAATCGTGTCATATGATGCACGTCCTCATCCAGCAACAGAGGTGAGAATGCAGTGTAATGATAAAAGGGATAGATGGAGAGAAGAGACTTTACTCAGGAAGGAAACCCAACGCAGGAGGCCCCCCACTCTCCCCCCGCAAAGGGTTGAGATTATGTGAATTACACTGTAGACAAAAGGATCAGCATGTGTTGTTTGCCAAGGGTGGCTTAAATGGGACCCTTTGCTTCTCTACCCAAAATAAGGCGTTCTACTGATACAAGGTGTGTGAGATGACATTCCCGGATAGTGGTATTGAGCTGCAAAGAGTAGTAGAGCTATGCTGAGGTATACAATGCTATTTTTTTTTTAAAAAAAAACATTTAAAATCAGCTTTATTTATTCCTGGCCGCCAAATTAGAATAGCAGTTAAACGACAGTCACTGCATACGTGAAACGAGGCTGTTGGTCTCAAACAGCAGCTGGGCACAAAGTGATCAATAACATAAAACACTGTTCATCATGAGGCACAGTGTCTGTAGCATTTTGTGATATCAATATCTCCCTCCCCACAGTTCTCCCTCAACAATCATTGACGATAGATTGGAGGCTAGCCAGGTACACCCGGAAATCACACCATATGTCCTTTGGTTTACAAGTACCTGGCAGTGTAGTAATATAGAGGTCCTCACAATTCTCAACCCAAACCAGGTCAGACATACAATGTTAGCCCCTCGGCGTCCTTCCACCTCCCAAGTAAGCAGCGCTTAACCACGATGTATCCAATGTTGAGGAGAGATCTAGTCCTCCTCTCGGGGACATTTTCCCATAACCCAAACAATACGCTCATGCACGAGTACAGCAAAGTGAGATTCACCATTTGTGATAAGGTGTCTATGACATGCTTCCAAAACCCCTGCAATTCATGGCAGTCCCACAACATGTGCAAGTGTTCTGCTTCCTCCTCAAGGCAGTGGATGGGCACCTACCACCACTCTCGGAATAGATACATTTAAGTCTGTTGGGGGTGTAATGTCTATTGTATTGAATGAGCTTGAATCTGTAATTAAGCCACACCTTCGTAGTGAACGAGCATATCTTGTCCCACTGCTCATCAGAGATGTCGACTTGTAAATCATTTCCCTATTTATGCTTAGCGGAGGGTGCCTGCCCCCGTGTCTTATGCGCAGTCATCCCATAAAATGTGGCTGATACAGGACGACATACCGAGGAGTTAAGAGATACATGCCAGGAGCGCATTCTCAGGTGGTTCAGTGGGCGAATCCTCCCATAGCTTGAATACTGCCGCCTGGAGCCTATAGTATTGCAGGATCTTCCACGTGGTGCTTGCATGTCCCTGCTTCCAAGTCTGCATGCTAAGGAATTGCCCCTCGGGAAACCCCCTCACCCACCATCTCGTATCCCAGCTTTCCTCAGGTAGCACAGAGCACACGATCCCAGGTGGATTCCGGCCCCAGGAATCGCCTCAGCAGGAGACATTTATAATAGGGGTGAGTTACCCCTTTCTTACAGAATATTCTCCATGCCCTAATAGTAGTGCAAACCGGATCAAATGGGCAGTCGTCCGTATATGTAGTGCTAAGAAGGAGGGTCCTAGTCTCAATCTTATCATCCACCAGGTGCTCAAGCCGAACATGCATAGAGGACCCATCTCCCCCCACACCAGTAGGATGCGAATTGCGCCTGGGCAGCGAGCCAGTAGATTTCAAAATGGGGTGTGGCAAATCCCCCCCTTGCCATGTGGTTGTGCTAAATCTACCCACTTTTTTTGGACCGCACCTGCATGGCACAGGAATTGCGAGATGGACCCGTGAAGTTTGGAGAAATACTCCTTACCTGGCCACAGAGGCACATTGGTAAACCGGCATAGTAATTTGGGCAGCAGGGCCATCTTCACCAGTGCTAATCTGCTGGCCAGCGACAGTGGAACATACTTTCACATCTTCACTTTGTCTGGGATGTGTGTCTCCTGAGATGCATAATTCCGGGAGAGAAGGGACTCTTTATCTCTAGCTAGCTAAACTCCCAGTTATTTGATACCCTCGCGTTCTGAGAGCAAAGGATACACGCCCTGGGAACTAGCTGTCATATCAGTTAAGGGGAAGATCTCAGACTTGGTGTAGTTAACCACAAATCCTGAGTGCTCCAAAATTTCCCTCATTTTTGAGTCCAACTTGACATGTGGGTCCCTAACGTACAGCAAAATGTTGTCAGCTTATAGGGAGACAATCTCCGGCAGCCCCGTCAGCCTGATTTCCATCTCCCTGTGGCGCTCCCTTGTCATATCTGCCATGGTCTCTATGGCCAACGCGAACAGTAATGGAGAGAGAAGGTAGCCCTGACGCGTTCCCCTCCCCACGAGCAGCGGGGCTCAGACAGTTGAGAATTGACAAGCACACTAGCCTTGGGTTGCGTGTATAAAAGCTTGATGAACCCGACCATGTTCACACCCAGCCCACGCTTTCCCAAGATGAGAAACGGATCCTGTCTGGACACCATGTCGAAAGTCTTCTGTGCGTCTAGCAGGACAGCCGCAGTAGAGTCCCCCCGGGGATAAACTTGACATGGTGTTAAACAACCGGCGCATGTTATGATATGATAGTTTATTTATATAGCGCCTATACACAATGTGTTTCAAAGCACTTCACAGTGAAAGGAATCACTCCCCACTTTACCTAAACAAACTCAGATTAAAAGACACATCCCAGTAGGGAATGTGACCAAGAGTCCTGTTTGCGAGTTTGCCAATGGTTTATAAGATTCGGCATCCAGAGAACTCTGCTGCCCTGTGAGCGCTCTGGCAAACATTACACTTACAATGGATTATACAACAAAAATGCATCATCAGTGATATCGGCAATAAGGGTTACAAAAATGCAATACTATTGGTTACAAGCTGACGATGCATAGGGGCCTGTAGTTGCTGCTTCATCAGGATTGGCTGCTCCTTTGGTGGGAGGGTGAGCCTTACTTGGTTCAGCTGGACGTGTCCGGGTGGGGCGAGTGTCGGGTCCAGCTGGTGATGCGGTTGAAACTAGCTAAGCTGACAGATGCTAAATCTTGGCATACAATAAACAGTGACCATCAATATACCTTACTACATCTTTTTGCATTGGGTCCTTCAGAATGTGAAAGGTGTGGGGGTCTTACTTTATACAATGACCTGGGGACTGGGCTGGTCTGACACATCTGGGCGAAATGGGAGGTGAAGTGACACATGTTAGTTTAGGACAGGATATACGGTGACAGAGGTCTGAGTTTATTGGGGGCACTCTGGGGTGGTCAGCACAGTGGGGGCACACTTCTGTTACATCAAGGGAATACCTTAAGAGGGCACAGGGTTACACAAGCAGTCATTTTCCACCAGCGAGGGTGAGGGGTGCAAGAGCAGGTTTGTGGAGATGGATGAGCTACAAGACATGGTTCAGCTGGTTCACACACAGGACAGTGATCTCAGAGGAAGAATGATATGATACATAATGTTAATTGTTGCAGTTAGCATCAGTGCATCCGTGAGAAAGGGACTTGGGCCATGCAGAAAAGGTGGGGGCGGCTGGTGCTCGCTGTGCGCGGCGCTGCAGAGGGGAGAGGAGACTTCGCAGTGCCGAATTGCGGCCTAGTCCAAAGATGGAGTCGAGGGTACACAAAATGGAGTCCAAGTGTCTTGCAATAGTCCCACCTCTACTCCAGCTGAGGCCTTATTCCTCATGGCAGCAGAAGGGCAATGGAGGCGTCCGCCACTAGTGCAAGAGCAAGCAGTTATCTTGTGTAGAATGTATGGGGGGGGCTAATTCGCCCCTTCCTTCCTTACATTCCCCCTTTTGTTACATCTAAAGTAACAAATTACTTTTTATCATTGTTTGCATTCCGGTAGTATTCCACCTCCATTACCGCCTTGTCCCAAGCAGGTGTCCCTTTTATTGGCATCCAGGCCCTGCATACCCCTCCTAAGCGTTGGCCCCATCTAGCATATTCATCAGGGGTGCAGGTCATGTATATTCCCCCATCCCCATCCAGATCCACCCATGCCTCCTTGTACCATTGTAACTCCCTTGGTTCCTTTATTGTGGTGTGATATAAATTGTCCACTCTGTCCCCGGGGTATCGATACACTGCTGTCATGCGGTATTTGGTGGGATTAGACTCTCCTATCTGTATTTGGGCGTATTTCATTGTTTGTACCCTTGTCGGGTGCCCCATCATCACCATCATCATTGTAGAACTAGGCATTCATTTTGCACAACAACCAACGCCTACCTGACACACACAAAAAAAGGTGTAACAGGAAAACAATGAGTGGGCTAAAAATGTTCATCATCATGCTGAACCAGGAAACTTTTAGATATGGGAAAGATGTTTGTCCATATTTCATCATTTTGTTGTCTCCCCTTTGCAAAAATTGTGGCACTGGGTATGCCATCTGAGGTAGGTTCTTTAGCTGTGTGCATATTTACATATGGCAATTCCGAACTACCGAACATAGGATAATCATTATCATACTCATTTGACATGTTATCAACATCATGATTCTTAGCAGCGTATGTAAGAATGGGGGTTTTGACAGTTCGGTTTTTGTGCAAAGTGGTTAAGTTAGCATTCACGGAAGCATTGTGGCTCCAAATAACTTTAAAGCCATCCCAAATGAGACTTGACCCTTCTTGTATCAAGTGTACCCCACTCCCCCCTCCTTCACCCAATATAAATGACACACTCCAATACATGCCAAAGCAGAACAACATTACTGAAAAAACGATAGTCACAAAGTAAAGACCACAGTCGTAGTTACTCTTGTCACTATCTACATCTGTGGCGTTGTTAGGGAGGGCCCTCTTTTCTGTCATATTTCCACCTGAAGGGGCGATATAAATGGGGTAAGTACACAAATAATGTATCTTTTTCATCTTTCTTTCATTTACATATCATTTTTAAATTCATTTTCATATTTACCATGTATGTTTATCAACCAGAAAATATGATGTGACAGGAACCATAAGAGAAGAGAGTGTGAGCGAACTAACTTGGAAGATAAACTTATGACAGTGGTGGAGGTAAAGTCATAGTGATAGGGCAAGAGATGGGGAGAAATAGAGATAGAACCATAGAGAATGTGAGACATGGCAGGGGGAGAGAACGAGAGAGAGAGAGAAGCATGCATATATATTTATAAAAATTTCCCATCATTGCTCATACTCATTTTTCCAGCGCATTTCTTCTGTTGTATTTTACACTTCATGATCTGTTTTTTTATTTCTAAGGGGTTGCAACTTCCTGACTCTGTTGTTGGTCACTCTGGGGAGCTGTACTTTCATGCGCCTTCCTTACATCTGAAAGATGCACCCAGTATTTTAAACCCTGAACATTTACTGCAGAGGGTGTGCAATAAATTTATTCATTGGGGCCATGAAATCGTGGGGAGTTCCACCTCTGCACGCAGCTTCGAACATATACATTTTCACCAGGCATTAGCTGTCCTTTGGGGCTGTCTTGTGCGGGTGTGGTTGTATCAGTTTCATTCTCTCGAGTGAATGCGGGTGCTAGTTGCCTTGCTATACTCTGCACTGCCCGTGTCAGTTGGGTGAGATTCCTTAAATTCATCCCCTAGCACTATGAGAGCTCTATGAGCGTCTGATGCTCTTCTTACTGGGGATACTGACGTGTGGATGCACCTTCCCGTCACTATTTTGTGCAGGCTCAAATGGTGGTCCTTACTCGGCTGTGTCCGGAGTTGGAACAGTGCTAGGGGCAAGAAATAAACCAATTCTTTTTTAAGTGTTACACAGTTTTGACCGTCTACTGTTGAGGAGGGCGTTTATTTTTTTCTACCATCCCGTTAGCTTACAGGTGATAAATCAAACAAAGTTTGTGTTTCACCCCCAACAATGTTGTCACTTCTTTGTAGAGGTCATTCACAAAGTGCGTGCCGTTGTCTGAGAGGATCACGTCACATATTCCCCACCTGGAGAATACCTCTCGCACTAAAAACTTGGCAGCGCATTTGGCATCGGGGTGTGCACATGGTCCTGCTTCCACCCATCGTGAGAAGGGACATACTATCACTATGAGGTATCTTGCCCCGTTACATCTTACTCCCATGTCAGCATAGTCTGTGTAGTTCTTGAAATAGCCCTGATGGGCGTGGCAGTGTTCCTCGCATTGTTCTTAGTGTCATACCCGAACTCTATGTCTGACATGTGATGCATTCTATTGTTAATTTTGTCAAGTGTTCCTGCAAATTGGGGACAAACCACTCTTCTTGAACGTCTGCTGCAATATGTTGCTTTGTAACGTGTGTTGGAAAATGCAGCTGTTGGAATGTTATTTGTAACAGTTCTAAAGGCATTACTACCTTCCTTGTCAACTCTTGTCGCCATATAAAATCTGTAGGGGACTGTCTGCACCCTCTCTACTCCCACAGCTCTTGCTCTTCAGGTAATGCGCTCCTTTGCAACTCTATTATTTGTAGTATGGGGGTAGAGTTATACCCTTCTACTTAATCGTCTAGTGCTGGAGTCTTTACTATGCATTCCATTGCTGGAGGAATGTCAAAATAGGCCACTTCTTTCGCAGCAGTGTCTGCTGCCATGTTTCCAAGCAAAATTGCATCTTTGTCTGTGTTGTTTGTATGTACCTGGTATTTTACCAAAGCTACTACTGATTGTTCTGCTAGGGCCTCAATTAAGTCATTCAATATGCTGCATGTTGGATGGGGAACCGTCTGCTCTCCTAAATCCTCTTTGTCGCCGTCGCGACTAGCCTAAGTGCACTGTTGTTGTCACGTATTGTTACTGCATACCCTTTAGCTGTTCACAATGCTTCAATTAATGCAATGAGTTCTGCTGCTTGTGCTGAAAAATGTGAGGGGAGACGCCTCTGCACTATCACTTCGTATTCTTCCCCTTCTATTCTTACTACAGCCGCTCCAACATGTTTTTCTCCTGTTTCACAATCAATTGATGGTGACCCATTTACGAAGTATATTTCTCCCTCTTCTAGGGCATTTTCACTTGCTTTTGGAATGTCATCTTCCTCCCCCTCATATGTAGCACAATCGTGTGCTTGCATATCTTCTACTGTGCAGGGTTCTGTGATGAATGTGGCCGTATTTACAGTTTTACATATGACGACGTGTACATTTGGGCTTGATATTATTATTTGGTATGCTATGGCTCTTTGTGGAGTAAGAGTGGATTTGAACCTTTCGAGTATGGCAAATAGTGAGTGCTCAGCGTACAGAGTTATTGAGCAGCCCATCACTATGGTGGCACTTTCCTCTATCGCGAAGGCCGCAGCTGCGAGAGCTTGTTCGCATTCGAAATTGACCTTGCATCACTGAATCTAAGTTGCTACTGTAATAGGTCAATGGCTTGTGTCCTAGTGATGTTTTCTGGGTGAGTACTGCTGTCATCAGTATTCCATTGCTATGTGAAAAGAGGTAGGACTCCTGATCATAATCAGGGTTCGCCGAGACATGTGCATGTGTGATGAGGTCCTGCAATTTGAAATATTGTGTCATCATTTCCTGTGTCCATTTGATAGAGGCACTGTTTAATCCCTGGAGGAGAGGGCGGGTGTACGCGGCATAATCTAGTATCCAAGCACCACAGTAATTACATATGCCGAGAAATGTCTGCATGCCCTTCTCTGTTTTGGGTATCAATGTGTGACATATTGCTTTTGACCTATGTGGTATAATCCTTTTACCATCTTTCGAAATCAGCTGTCCTAGATACAAAGCTTCTGAAAGGCAGTATTGCAGTTTTCCTTTGTCCACCTTGTTGCTAGCAGGCTCAATAATATTATTGAATCTGTTCTACACTGCTCTTCACTTTCGCTGCAAATAAGGAGATCATCTACATATTGAATTATTGTGCTTTTTACATCAATGTTGCCAAGGTCTTCATGCAAAATTCTGTTGAATATGCTTGGGCTTTCACAGTAACCCTGGGTAGTCTGCAGTGTTCATATCTTCTTCCGCCCAGGGTAAATGCTGTTAAGTATTGACAGCTAGGTTCAAGCAGTATTGAGAAGAAGGCATTATTCAAATCCACAACCGTGAAGCATGTGGCATTTTTTGGGATGTTGCATAAATGGATGCAGGGTTTGGCATTAGAGGGAACTCCTTCTATATGGCGTCATTAAGTGGGCGGAGATCCTGGATCATCCTCCAAGCCCTGCCCCTTGCCTTTTTTATCAGATAAATCGCAGTATTACATGGTAAATTGATGGCACAATTATACCTTGTTGTAGTAATGCACTTATTGTTTCTTTTATTCTCTCTTCCGCTTGTCTAGACATGGGCTACTGCTTCACTCTGGGTGGTACTGCACCTGGCTTTAGTTTGATTTTTATGGGCGTTACTCCTTGCAGGAGTCCTACATCATGAGGCCCAGTTGTCCATACTTTTTGTGGTACCTTCTCCATATCTTGATCGAATATGGAAGGCGGTGTACTGACACTGGCCATGATGGGGTTATGTATCTCTCTGTGCCGGATCATTATGTCACACAGCACACATATTTCCATTATTATTTCCCCGTCAGTGTCACTGTCAGTAAATAGCTCTTCATCTGTTAACTCTGTCAGCGCTATGTTTGGGTCTATGCACAACACTGTTCCCCACTCACATCCATGCGTGTCAGTCCTATTGCCACAATACGTTTGCCTGATACTTGCACCCCCTGTAGGTCAATTGACAAGATGGTGCCAGGCACTATCTCGGGGCTTATTACAGGATGAAAAACAAAATCAGATGGCACCCTCCATTCCTTTCATGTTATTTCTGGTACCACTTTAGCCAGAACTTGTATCCCGTAAATAAACACGTCAACATCCGTGGGCAGCCCTCTTACTACAACCTCGTTTACCATGGTACTGATCATCATCTCTCACACTGGACACACTCCTGGGGTGGAGCACACTATTCCCCATTCTGTAAAGGTGATGGTCATGTTAGGTTTACTAAGGAGATCCCTCCCCAGCAAGTTTATGGCGGAGTCTTTTTATTTTTTTTAATGTTTTATTAATAATTCAAACAAACAATACAAACCAAACTTGCAGTGTATACAATAACATTTCAATAGGATTTCCATCAATCGAGTTCACTGCTTCCCTTGTCCCACCCCCGTAACAAGCCTACTCTTCTAATGTTCTATTCCTGCATCCAGTGGTAGGGTATTCTTCTCTGTGGGATCCGCTGGGTCTTCTAGTGACCCAAATAGTTCTGCTATCAGTAATTTCCAGGCCATCGGGGTCTCGGACTCTTCCTCCCCCCAGCACTGCTAGTTTCTTGCCATACCATAGTTTCCGGCTCCGCCCATTTCTGCAGATCTTTCCACCATACCTCCACTCGTGGTTTGTGGCATGTCTTCCACCCCATAGCAATTCTCCTTTTCGCAAGCGCATATGCCAGATCTTCCAGCTTGCTCACATGCTTAAGTTTCCGCAGCCTGGGGAACCCCCCTAACAGGCAAGCCCCTACAGTGTCTACCACAATCTTAATACCCTTTCCTGCCAGTTTGCATGCGATTTCACCCCAAAAGCGCTCAATAACCGGGCAGGACCAGAACATAAGCACCATGCCAGCATTCTCCTCATCACATTTAGGGCATGCCTGCCGTCCCGCATTTTTTAACCTTGCTATTGTCTGGGGCGTCAGATATGCCCTATGCGTAATATACAACTGCATCTGTGTAAGTCTCGCGTTTCTCGACACATTCTTATGATATCCTTGGACCCGCTCCCACATCCCATCCTCCATCGGAGTGCCCACTTCCTCCTCCCAATCCAGTCTCAATTGCACCACCTCCTTCCCCACCTTGGACATAATCATCTCGTATAATCTAGCTATCTCATGTCCCCCTCTGTTATATCATGTAGTATGTCTATTGCAATATCCGGTTCTCCTTCAAGGATCGGTTTGGGCCACATTTTCTTAATCTTCCGCATCAATCTGTGATACGTAATGTACTGGCCGGTGTGCAACCCAGTTTCCGCTCCCAGCTCCCCAAAATCAGTCATGGTTCCCCCCTGCCAAATATCTCCCATTGTCGCTATGCCAGCCGGCTCCCAGTGGTTTCTGATTATCATCCTTAACTGCTCTTCTACACCCGCCAGTGTGACCAGTGGTACTTGCGAGGAGCATGGGCATGTGTTTCCCATCAATTGGCAAGCCCTTCACCACATCTTCCATCCTAGCACCATCATCTTTGGGCGCCCATTGATCACTTCCTGGGGCAACCAAATAATCTCCTTCAGATAAAATGGGGCACAGTCCCAACTGAACAGTCTGGCTTCAGAGGTCACATCATCTGAGAGCCATTTGGCTACATATTGCAGCTGACTGGCAACATAATAAACCTCATAATTAGGCAGTTTAAGGCCCCCTTTCTCGTAAAAGTTCTGTAGCTTCCAGAGTGCCACTCTGTTTCATGTGCCCTGCCACAAGAAATCTCTACACATACCAGCTAGTCTTCTAAAGAACTTCTTGGGTATCATATACAGGATATTCCCGAAATAGTGCAGAAGCCTAGGCAAGACCACCATTTTTAACATTGCGCTACGCCCCATCATAGCTAAAGGCAGTTTCTCCCAAAACCGCATGCAGTTCCCAATTTTCTCAATGGCTACTTCTTTATTGCGCTTATGCTCTTCCTCCACTGTATTGTATATGTCTATGCCCAGATAGCGGAATGTATCAGCTGTCCATGGTACCTGTAACACCGGCAAATGCTTCGGGGGGATCCCTTTGTAACAACCCAACGGGAACATGCTAGACTTCTGAGGGTTCACTGCTATACCAGACATCCCTGCATATCTATCCATCACCTCCAGAATATATTGGAGGTTTTCCTCTGGGTATCGCAAATACAACAGTATATCATCTGGATATAACGATATCAGGTGCCGTTCACCACCCACATGGATGCCTATCGTGTCATATTGCCGCCTTAAGTAAATCGCTAGGGGTTCCATGGCCAATATGTAAAGCATAGGGGACCATGGGCAACCTTGTCTTGTTTCCCTACGGAGCTTCCACCTTTCCAATATCACTGACCTTGTCTTAACCCTGGCCAGCGGTTCACTGTATAACAATTTGGCCCACTGCAAATATCCTGGGCCCATCCCATAGCCAGCCAGGGAAGCCAACAACCACGGCCATTTCACTGAGTCGAAGGCCTTTATTGTATCCAACTAAACAATTGCCAATTTGTCTTCACTTTCATTTCCATATTCAATTATTCTGTGGAGCCTTCTAAGATTATTAGATATGTTCCTATTTGGGGCATAACCCGTCTGGTCCGGGTGTATCAACCTGCTTATAACTTTCCTGTTTGCCAAAACGGCAGTCAAAATTTTACTGTCTTGATTTAACATCGACAGAGGAGCTACAGCTATGCCCCGGTTTATTAGGTTTGGGGAGTGGTATTATAATCGCTTCCCTGAGCGACTCCGGCAGTCTGCCTAGCTCGTATGCCTCATTCAACATATCTAGCATAGGGGGGAGCACCTCATCCTTAAATATTTTATAAAATTCACTCGGGAGTCCATCGGCCCCCGGGGTCTTACTAGTTGGTAACTGTCTCACCACCTCCTCTACCTCCTCTAGGGTTATCTGTGCGTCCAGCTCCTCCCGCTTTTCTGCACTTATCTGCGGCAATCCTATGTCCTCCAGTGTTTCCATTATCATTGCACGATTCTCCTCCTCATCGTCCCCATATAGCACCCCATAATAGTTTGCAAACTCCTGATTAACTCCCTCTTGGGTATCCACCACCCTTCCATCTTCCCTTGTTATGGATCTAATCGGAGGCCTAGGGGTTTCACTCTTATATAACCATGCCAAGATCCTTCCTGGCTTGTCTCCTCCCGCGTGCTGCCTCTCAATATACTTTTTATAATTAAGGTTGCACAATCTTTCCCAGTGCCCGCGCACTTTTGCTGCAGTCTTGATATCAGATCCGCGTCTTGGTTAATACCTTTTTCTCCCTTAAGTGCACTTTCCAGTTCTCCCTCAGTTTCGCGCAGGTCCGCCATGATCCCTCCCTGCAATCCCTTAGATTTTGCGATAGCCATTCCCCTCATCACAACTTTGAAGGCCTCCCATAGTGTGCTCGCCGAGTCCACACTGCCCGTGTTTGTCTCAAAGTAACTAACAATCTCTTCCCTCATGTCCTCTCTAAAAAGGGGGTCTCTTAGCACCTCTGCCCTGAGGCGCCACATCGGGATTCGTGCTCTCAGAGCAACATTGCCATCTAAGGATTAAGGGCGAGTGGTCTGAAAGGACTCTCGCTTTATATTCAACCTGCATGACCTCCGACAGTATCTCTAGAGTGACAAAGACATGGTCCAGTCTTGTATGCAGTTGCTGTGGGGCAGAATAATGCAAGTATTGCCTTTCATGAGGATGTCGCGCCCTCCATACATCTTCCAGCCCAAAATCGTGCAGCAGCGCCTGTAACGCCTTGGCCGACGGGGTAGGTCTATCTATATTCCCATCTGATCTGTCCACCTTAGGGTTTAATACACAGTTAAAGTCCCCCCACCCAAATCACTGCACCCCCCACACACATACTAAGATTGTCACACAGCGTTCTGAAATACGCTGCAGTGTTTTGGTTCGGGGCATACGTATTCACGATACTTATTTCCCTGTTTTCAACCAGTCCCCTCACCATGACCATCCTCCCGTTCGTCTCCACCAGCGTCTGTAACAGCTGAAACGGGACGTGAGGCGCCACCCAGACCAACACCCCTCTGGCATAAGCCGAATATGGCGAGCCCACCATGGTTCCCTTCCATTTCCTCCCAATCATCTCCATCTTATCCCGCGTCAGATGCGTCTCTTGCAATAGGGCAATATCTATCTTCTGTCTCCGTAGGTATAGCATGACCTTGTTTCTCCTCAGATAACTATTGAGCTCCCTGACGTTCCAGGTGACTATTTTAAGGTCCCCCATGGCGTTACAAAGTCGCTTTCCCTTCCCCCTCCTGTGCAGTCCACCATCAGTTGCTTAACTAGTCTATGTAGGCTCACACCCCAACTCAAACTAAAACCCCCTCCAACTATAAACACAACAACCCCCCCTCTGTCGCCCTTCCCCCAACTCTACCTGTCCCCAACAACACCCTCCCCAACTGTTGCCCAGCTCCATCCCTGGATCTCAGGCACCCCCGCATCTAGCTCTTTCTGGCAAAATGCCTGTACTCGCAGCTCAGCAGGGTAAAGTCGCCCTAGTGGCCGCCTTACTACTAACTCTCGGGGGTAGGTTGCTCCCAACGTGTTGCTCCTGTTTTGAGCGCTACCTAGTTCACTTATGCAGCTTATTCACTATATTCCAGTCCAGCCATGCCGCCGCTTCCTCCGGGGTGTCGAAAAAGAGCGCTCTACTTTTGTGCAAGACTTATAGCTTCGCAGGGTACAAGAGCATATACTTGATGCCAGCCGTGCGCAGTCTCCTCTTGACCGCCACATAGCTGTACTGTTGTCTCTGCACCAGAATAGTATAGTCAGGGTATGCTGTAATGTTGGTGGATGCTCTTTCTATCGTCCCGCCTCTAGGAAAAAATTCCAAGATCTTCTCCCTGTCTTTATAGTTCAGGATTTTTGCTATTATCGGCCGTGGCGGGGCCTGAGGTCGTAGTTTCCTCATTAGGGCCTGATGCGCACGTTCGACCGCAAACCCTTGTGAGAGCTTATCTGCTCCGATCTCTTGCGGGATCATGTTCTCCACGTCAGTGGGGTCCTGGCCCTCTTCTCCCTCCGGCAGGCCGACCACGCGGATGTTGTTCCGTCTTGCCCTTCCTTCCGCCTCTTCCACTCGATTTTCAAGATTGGCCACCTGCTGATTTAGTATATGGACCTCCTTTGCATTATTCGTGCTGACGTCCGTGTTAGTCTTCACAGCGCTCTCCAGGCCACTTGTTCTTTCCGCCAGCGCCCTAACGTCTTGTCGCAGCAGGGTGACTTCAATCCCTACTGCATCAATTTTGTTCTCCAGGGCCGTCCGCAGGTCCACCATAGCTGTACCCCATTTGGCGCTTAGTTCTGTTATGGCTGCCAGGACCTGGTGATTATCTCCTTCTGGGGTGCCATCCGCGGTAACCGCCATTGCACCCTGTGCCAGGGGTAAGGGGGTCCGATGCGCGTTTGTGAAGGTCTCCATTGTGGATTGTTTGCTCTTGGCCTTCACACCTTTCCCTGACATCTTGCAGCCCTTTTGTAACCTGTCACGTTCCAGCACTTTCGTGTTATCGTGACTTCTCCCATTCCACCAGGCATTGAAACGCGTGCTTCAGCGGGCTGCGTTGTGTGGTGGGCCAAGAGTCTGCGTTTCGAGTGGGCTGTGTCCTTCCACGTCTCACCTCTGACCCCTGTAGTCAATGGCAGTTTGTCTTTTGCTTTCACTGCTCCTTAGCCTGGCTCCTGCTTCTCTCTGCGCTTATCAGTTCAATGTGGGCCTTTGTATGAGCTCAGGTGGGACCCACCGCCTCGCACTTTTGCTCAGTCACAGTCCGCAATACCCATGCAATGGGCAGAGTTCCCACTGTTGTTTGCACAAGCCAGCACTCTCCTTCCCTTGGCCCATTCCAGCATGCTGCGCTATTTTCCTGGTGGGTGCCTCACAGTCACTCGCCCACTACTTTCGTATCCGCCCCACTTTGTATATACCACAGCAGGTTATGTGTCTCGCAGCGTCTCCATGGGCTGCCGCTGCCTGACAGTCGCGCAGTGTGCAGGATTCCAGTGGTTTCTCAATGGCAGGGGGTCTGCTCCACCTCCTCAGTCCATAGGCGATTCCCTGCGCACCCTATCCGCCTTGCGCTCAGTCCTGTGCCTCTGCTCACTGGGTGCGCTTTCACCTATGTGACACTGTTGTTCGTTTCAGCTAAACAAATCAGGGTGTATTTAGTCCTGGACCAGGTGCCTCTTCTTTTCTTTTATGCTGCATTTACAGACTGTGCCCTGTATATCGCGTCCCCAGCGGCTGATCCTGCCCTGACGCTGTGCATGGAATTCACGTGCCAAGTTATTGCCTCTTTGTCAAACACATGGGTGTCTCGCGGGCGTTCCTCGGTTGGTCCTATCTGCCCTGCATGTGTGTGCTTTGCTGTTAAGCTCTTCATTTTGGGGGGGGGACACACTTGTATGCTCCGTGCCTCCCAGGCTCCGCAGGGGCCAGGGACTCAGTCCTCTCCCCACGCACACGGCAGCTGGCTATTGAGCACCCCTCTCGCTGTGCCACGCAGCTTCCAGCCTCCTTTGTCCACCCCAGTATTCCGGGCTCGCCTTCCTTTTTTCGCCTGCAGGCCTGTGCTTGTGCCTTCTGGGTGCGCTTTCATTTGTGAGGCATTATTCTTTCTTTGGCCACACCATTGTGGGTGCATCTAATCCTGGACCAGGAGCTTCTCATTTCATATTGTTGTTACTGAAGCATATCTCGTCCCCAGCAGCTGATCCTGCCCTGGCACTATGTTAGACGATCGCGTGTCAGGTCACTAACACTTGAAACTTACGGGTGTCCCGCGAGCGTTTCACTATTAAATGTATTCGCCCTGCGCATGCACGCTTTGCCGTTCTGTTCCTTTGTTTGGGGGGGGGGGGGCACTCACTTGTGTGCTCTTGGCCTCCCGGACTCCGCGGGGGCCAGGGACGGGGTCCTCTCCCCGCGCGCATGGCAACGGGTTATTGAGTTCCCCGCTCGCCGTGCTGTCTACAGCCTCCTATGTCCACCTCGGTGGTCCGGGCTTGCCTCCCGCGTTGGCCTGCGGGCCCGCGTAGTTACTCTGTCATAGTCGCACAGCGTCTTTTCTATTATGCTGCTGCATGTGTGTTACTATTCCTTCGGCAGCCCGCTTCAACTTCCAAACTGCTTGCGTCGCAAGTCTCATTGTCCTTGGGTCGCCATCTTGTTGTTGACGCCGGCTCCCATGGTCCAGGACAAAAGGTGACAAATCATCCGTTCCTAAAATTATTCCTGGATTGATAATTCCTCTTCCAGTCTGATTCATACGGGTGTGGTGCAATTTTGATGTGATTATCTCGTGCCTGACAGCTCGCGCTCTCAAGGATCATATGCCGGATCTTGGAGCTCCGTGAAGATGCAGCCTACTCCATGGCTGCCAAGCCACGCCCCCCCTGGGTGAGTCTTCATGATACAGCAGGAGTGCCTGAACTGTTTTTCCAACCACTGTTATGTCCAAATCTTTTGTGTAAGGAACTTTCAAAATAGCCCCAGAAACCCTTGTGTTTCACAATTGTTCCCTGAGAGGGGAAACTGGCCTTCCATGAGGCACGAGTTTTCCGCTCCCAAGTCCACCAGGAAGATGAACTGTTTGTTGCCTATCTCCACCCCCACTAGAGGTTCCACTTCTGCACGTAGGGTAGCTGATAGGACTGGACACGCAAGTGCTTTCTGTGGGCTATCCTAATCGGGGTATGTGTTTGTTCCTGGGACTTGTGGTTGCATACTTCGCTGTTGTGTTTGCTGCCTGTGTTGCATTTGTTGTGGTCCTTGTGGGCATTCGTTATAATACTGCTCTGTTGTCCGCTACCACCCATGTACAACCCATAGGGGCTACCTGGATGTGGGTGGCCAAATTGCTTTTCGTTCCCCATGGGTCCTTGATAGTAGCCCATAGGTCTCATTCTACATTCTCTGGAGAAATGCCCCTACCTCCTGCAGTTTCAACAAGACCCTTGGCTCCCTCCCCGCATGCCCTGCCCTCCGAACCCTCTGTTGCCCGGTCCTCCGAATCCTTCTCTTAGTCCCTGATACCCACCTCGTCCTCTTGTGGGTCTGACTTGCCATTAGGGGCCTTTGTAATGCTCCTCTCCCGCCCATTGCTCCTGTTCATTTGCAGACCAGGTTGCTGACATCCTTACTGGTGTACTTCCTGACCCCTCCTCCCCGCCTTCCTGTCTTTCCATGGGTAGGGCTGCGTCAATCACAGCGAGCTTCAACAATTTATTCTGAACAAGCTTTGCTTCGTCTGCCAATCTCCTCTGTACTATTTCTCTTTCTCTCTCTTTGATCCTCCTACAATGGTGTACTATGATGCTTTGAATGTCGGGCCAGCCTTTGGCTTCTATCCCAGCTATTTTATCCAGGGCCTTCTGCACCTCCTTTGGCAGCCCCCTTTGATAATAAAATAGAACAGGACGGTGGATTGGTCCCAAGCCGTGCCCATTTCTGATCTCCATGGGTCCTGCACCCGAAGAATGAACTGTGCAGCCTCCTCCTCCTCTCCCATCGCACACTGCATTACTAAATGTAAGTCTGGAGTATCTGGAAAGGTTTTCCGCAGTGCATCCCACACTTGGGCCCTTACATTGTTAAACAATGACCCTTCATGGCGGTCACAGTTTGTTATTCCCAGAAAACCTGCTCTCACCCACACTCCGTCTGCCTGATCTCCCACTGCAGATACTAACAAGCTCTTTACATCTCCTATGGCCAGGGGCACTCCCGCTGTATTCTTTTCAAATGCGCGTATCCACTTTCCCGCGCCACCTGAAAGTGGAGGGAGGAGTTTCAACAGGTTGTTCTTGTCCATCTACGTCCATGGTATGTAATGGGGTCTCCCTGCTCCCTTGTGTATAAGGGGCATTTGCAATTTTGCTTTTCATCCCTTTTCATTTACCTTTACTTTCTTAACCTAACTTAGTGACATGTTTCCTAACCTGCTTCTCAGCCTCCCGTGCCACCTTTCCAGCCCTCCCCCATCCTCAGGATCCTCTTGTAATGGTAGGGATAGCGCTGCTGCTGCTGCCCCTTCTTCGTACTCATCTAGATCACTCCATACTTCGTCTATCTCTCTCTATCTGAATCATCACCTCCGTGTCCCTCACCCTACCTGGCTTTCTGCAGGATCTGTCCACATGATTCTTATTGGTTTGTCATTTAAGTGAAAGGAAAAAGGTACATTCCCTTGTGGTGGTGGCAAAGGTGTGAACCAGCCCACTACACTGGGTGGGGGTGTCAATCCACTGGTCACGCTGAGTGGCACTTACCCTCCCCTGGGCAACATTTGTCCCCTGTCACATAAAGCCCTTAATCGTGTCAAGTCCATTTGTGTTGTGGCGAGTTGTCATTCCAGATCTCCAGTGAGGCGCGCTAAATTTACTGGAGGGGCACTAGTTGAACCATATAAGCCTCTGGTATCATAGGGTGGTGGGGCTGTGCCTGCAGGGGCGCTGGGGTGCTCGGCGCAGGCACGTATATTGGGTTGATGTACCCTGCAGCGGGCCTAGTTAACAGCGGAAAGAGCCTTGTGAGGTCATTTACCCCTGCTTTTGTTGTGGGGGCCTCTACCGTTATTCCCTCCTCCTCTGCCGATGTTGTTGGCGCTTCTGAAGAGGTCTCTTTGGTTGTGTCATTACTGGAGGAGGCATCTTCAAGCATCCTCCACAAATCTAATATTTCACGTCTGTTCTGGAGTTGTTTACCTCTGTATTTTGCTAACAAGTGGGTTGTTACCAGATCTAGTACTCATTTATCAAAGGACGCTTCTTCTGCCCATATTTGGGACGATCCCTCTCCCTTTATTTCCATCACCCACTGTTTGTGGTACTTTTGTATTTTTTCACTGTATAGGGGAATATGCCAACAAATGTGAGCTAATGGGGGGGGCGTGGCTATAGGGCCATGGGCTAGGACGTAGATTCTGTGAGCGCCCGTGATCCGGCATTGATCCGCGCTGAAATAGGATCAAATACAAGGCTCCAACAATTCATATCGAATTCACAGACTTATAAACATGCAGAGCACACGAAGTGCGAAAATCGCTGGAAAATAAGGAATCCTGGAGGCAGTTTTATATACATGGAGACGGGAGACAAATGTGACTGTGAAGCGAAGATGGCGCCGGCACTGTGATTGAACGAAGCACAGAGCTGCGGATGGGGCTCTGCAAGCAAGAACGCAGTGAGAAATGAATAAAAGGGCAGACGCTGCGGAACGCACACAGGCGCAAGGACGGCAGCCCGCGTCATTGTAGCAGCCCGAAACAGCTGTTCTGGCAAAGGAGATGCAGATACATTGTAACAAACAAAGGCACATGAAGTAGCGTAACCCGGAGAAGAAGGAAAAGGTGTACGTGGGTGACGGCGTGTGCTAGAAGGAAAAGCGGTGTATCAGACGGAAGGAAACAGGTCACATAGGACTTTTCTTACAATTATTCTATAACGGAACCAAAAGACTGAGAAGCAATAATCTGCCGCAGAACGCACTGTGAGATCCAAGATGGCGCCCGGCCAATAATGAAACAAAGGATCCGGGAAGTCCTAGGAATGGTGCTATGAGCCCCATAACGGAACGTATCGGAAGAGGACTGATAGGTGCACGAAGGCCAAGATAAGCTTTTGATCAAGGGACTTAAAGGCATGGTCTAGTAAAAAATGTTATTGTCCCTACGGGTCGGCCATGTTTTTTTTAAGCCTAAGTGGCTTGATTTTAGAAAACTTTCCAATGGACCTTACCCGGGTTTTCGTCCATTAAACACACGCGAAAACAAGCACCAGGGAGCCGCCATTTTCTGATAATCCTATCATTTCCCCCATCGCCCTGGCTGACCTGCTTTTGCGGCACTAAATCAAATCCCCCGCCCCTGAGCCTGTCATCAGCAGACTCGTACCGCCCATTTCCCAACGCCAAAGCACGTCTTGTGTCAACATTCGCTGCGCTTCAGCTAATGACGTGTCGCCATGGAAATGGCAGGACGCCTCTTTCCTCAATAAGTATAAACAGACAGTTTCACAACACACAGCAGCAGATTTTCGATTCCATTCCTCTCTCTGTGTTACTTTGAGTATTCTGTGACTCGTTTCAGTGCTCTGGTCAGCTACCTTCGCCGCTTGTAGCCCGTGTGAACAAATACCAGTACCACCGCTATAAATTATTTTAGTTTGTTTAACACACAATGGCTACAATAATGCCCTACATGTACGAGCCCGAGTATACCGAGGAGGAACTACTGGAAAGGGAAGCACGCGAAAACGATGGGGATTCGGACGGCAGTTGGCAGGACGAATCAACAGATGAAGAGCCTGGGCCTAGTCGCATGGACGGCGTCTCCACCTAGTGCACATGCAATCGGTGCGAGCTAATGCCAACTGAGGACGAGAACTGCTGCTGCCGAGAAAACTCGGGATGCCTGGCCTACATTTCGGAAGGCGAGCCACGACCGCAATGCATCATCGAGCTGCCAGACTTCAGGGCAGCCTGCCTCACACGGGCCGTGTTGAGAATAATGATGGTGCTTATGCACGAACTTCGCGCAACTGTTCGTCCTCGTAATCCGAGTAACGAGTAAGTATACTCTGCTTGTCATGCCACTCCTATTTCATGTTCTTCTACTATATCCAAAATTACATCTACATATCATTGTAACGCATGTAAGTCGTTCAATAGTGTGCATTGTCTAGATAGCATTTGTCCGTGCAAAATGCCATTAGTTACAAGAATTGTCATTGACAACAAATGTTTATTAAACTTATCTTGGTCATTTAAAAACAGTTTGTTTCATTCCTTTTTACAGGTGGTACAGGCTGGTGGCCTATCGTTCCTTTACATGGTGGCTCCACGGGAGGCTTGGACACCGCGTTCGAAGAGTGATACCCGCCTGTGCCGTTCATGCCATTAGAGAAACGTTCCCGAGTGACAGCGGTCAGTACAGGGGATTTTCTCTCGCTGTGCTGCAACCTGACCTGTATAATCTTTAAAGTCTTGTATTTTTGTGTCATGAAAATAAGATACAAAATAAAACACCACATATATTTTAACAACGGTTGTTTCGATTTTTAAATGAATCAAGTGTGTCTCCATTCAAGGATGGACGTCAGACATCTGTGCTCCGAATGGGTGAAGGTCTAGTCGCTGTGAAGCAGGGTGGTCACTATCTATCTATCTAAGCTAACATAACATATTCTCGATAATGCATGCACTAAATAACATTGCTCAAAGTCTTTCAGTAGGTTATGTCTCTATAAAAGTCACACATATATCTATACTAACAATTACCATTGGATTATACAGGCCTTAGGTTCTTGACCACTATAATACACCGGTTGAAGTGTGGGTCTGTGCTCACAAGAATCTCCGGTATGTGGCATTTGTTATTGATAAGCAACGATATACTATCATTGATATAGAGGCGATATACTATATATTGATATAAAGGCGGTTCGCGCCAGTGGATGAGCGCTGGCATGGGGGCTGTCAGGGGCGCGAAACGCCAAGGTGCCAAACTACATGTACACTTCAAAAGGTATCCCGCGCCAAGGGGCCATCGGTCACATGGCCTCCTCAGACCCCGTGTCTCCAGCCAGGCCTCCCCTTGAAGCAGGCCGCCCCCCTGCAATCCACATAAGTGTGTCTCCATTCAGCAGTCTTCCTGTGCCTTATCTGCACGCCCCAGGCCCATCCATCCCACCCACCCTCTATCAAAGGCGGTTCGCGCCAGTGGATGCGCGCTGTCAGGGGCGCGAAGGGCCAAGGTGCCAAACTACATGTACACTTCAAAAGGTATCCCATGCCAAGGGGCCATCGGTCACATGGCCTCCTCAGACCCCGTGTCTCCAGCCAGGCCTCCCCTTGAAGCAGGCCACCCCCCTAAGACCACGACATACATACGTCATTCATTCACAAACATACCCCTGTTTCTAATACTTTATAAACCACTTGATATGTCTCATGAGAACATCTTTGTGCTTTGCAAGTCAACTCCTGAACGTGTTACCTGGCAACCACTGAGATCTACGCTAATCTGCTCGTCGTCGTGCTATCCTTGAACTTCTGTGACCGCTTAGAGCAAACCCATCAGTGTGCTACTTGTGGCCACCCACCTATTCTCCTGCAACATACTGCTCTGCTTGCTGAATCCAACTGTTTGTTGGTCAAGGTAAGGCCATGTATCCTAGTCATATTTCGCAGATTTCTAAATTTCTATCTATTTGCGAGTTGAGTACACAATAGTGCTATGTTCGTTGGTCTCATTGCTATTGACTTGAGTTTCCATTGCTATGCTATCAATAGATCTATTTATTTTCATCTGTGTCTATTGTCATCGAATTGCATCGTTCGGGGGTCCAGTCTATAATGGAAGCATGTTTCCTTCTCGTGCAATACAGAACATCCAAGGGATGAGTCACATGTTCAGATTTTAGTCACATCATTTATACATTTCTGCAACTTATGCAAATACTAAGCCGCACATAATGAACTGGTATAGTTCCTGCGACCAAAACAAACCTTGCATTGATCATTGTATGATTCATTTACTTTTGTATCAAATCTTTATTCTTGAAGATTGTATAATAATGTCGATATTTACTTTTCAGATTTATCAACAATGCCTGCCTGTTCGATTAGCGGTTGCCCTTCGAAGACCCATGCGAAATCTGAAGGCACTAAAATGCATGTATTCCTGAAAACTGTTGATCGAATAAGAGAATGGGTCAGACATTGCGGATATCCACTGGATGAGCTGGAAAGTAGAGTCCAACAAGTCTTACAGGACAAGAGGGGTGATCGATACCGCATCTGCAGCCGGCACTTTTCCTTGGACATGTACAAGAAGAATAAACGGCGAACGGCACGGAAATTTCTCAAACGCTATTCCCACTCTATTCGTCCACATTCCGCCACCAGTGAGTCAAGTGTCCGAATTTAGCTTTAGGCCTTGCGGTAGTGTGTAGGTATCCGAACGGATTAATTGATATTGTAGGTGTCCTATCCCTTGTAATAATTTCGATATTGATATGAGTGTATAGTTTTTTGAATAATGACATTTATCAATATATTCTTTTTCGATTTCATAACCCACAAACGCATTGTATATATATGGGAACAGGCAACTGTGCTGTATTGAGCATTGTTCAAGTATTCTGTCGCCTTACATGGCTATTTTTAATATTTGCATTTCATTATCAATCATTAATTTACCTTTACAACTTCTTGACTATCCCTTGAATCTGAAGCAAGAACATTCTACATCCTTGACGTGGTCACTGTTATCAACCACTTCTAGCGAGTATCAGGTAATCTTAATAGGCTAATCCGCTACAGACTTGTTTTATGCATGTCAAGTAATAGTTTTATTTTATCATGTAATTATTTTACCGAATGTTTGGTTAGTGCTTTCCAATTGATATACACTTTAGTTATCATCCACTGGTGTTTGTTTTCAGTTATAATTAGTGTTATCCATACTAATGCAAGTACTGTCTTTCAGGGAGATGCTGAAGCGTCCGCCACATCTACAACATTTCTAGATGTTCTTCACCAGCAGGAGGTATGGATACTGACAGCTCCATCGAGCGTCGTCATCAGAGCTGGAATTCTTGTTGTTTGATTGTTCTACACAATGTTTCATTTGTGGTTAGCCGTTGATATGTACCTGTGCTGTCGACCCCAGGTGTGTGTTATGTTTTCACTATTGTAATCCTCACTAATGCAAGTACTATGTTTCAGGCAGTTGATGGAGCGTCAACCCCTGCACTTGATGCAGAGCCTGACATTCAAGTAATTCCAGGGGAAGTGGAAGCGGGACCATGCGTATACGAATCGGCGCAACAGATTTCGGAAGTGCACACTACATTTGCAACATCCATAGATATTCTTCAGCAGCACGAGGTATGGATAATGACAGCTCCATCATGCGTGATCATATAACGTGATTCCATTTGCTATACTTTCCCTATTAATGCAAGTGCTGTGTTTCAGGGAGACGACGAAGCTTCCACTACAATCACAACATCCAATTTAGATGATGCAGATGTAAATAAATCGGAGAAATAAGTCGATGAAATGTGATCATATTTAGATTTTCCTTGATTCTTTTGGACAATGCATCATTTGCGGTTATCTCTTTATATGTACCTGTGCGTTCGACCCCAAGTGTGTGTTATGTTTCCAATATTGAAAACCATACTAATCCAAGTACTGTGTTTCAGGGAGACGACGGAGCTTCCACCACAATCACAACATCTCATTTAGATGATGCAGATGTAAAGGAATCGGAGAAATAAGTCGATAAAATGTGATCATATTTAGATTTTCCTTGATTCTTTTGGACAATGCATCATTTGTGGTTATCTCTTTATATATACCTGTGCCGTCGACCCCAAGTGTGTGTTGTGTTTCCAATATTGAAAAGCATACTAATGCAAGTACTGTGTTTCAGGGAGATGCTGATGCCTCCTCTCCAATACAACCATTCCTGGCAGTCCATGCAGAGCCAGAGGTATGGATACTGACAACTCCATCGAAATAGATCATCACTGGTCGAATACTTGTCGTTTGATTGTTGCACACAATGTTTAAATCGTGTTTGGCTATTGAGATGTGTGTTCGTCCTCACGTGTGTTTTATGCTAATAATATTTTGATACATAGTAATCAAAGTACTATGTTTCAGGGAGACGATGGAGCCTCATTCCGTGTTGTCTATGCGGATACAGAAAATATAGTCGTTGCAGCGCAAGAGGAAGGGAGGACATGCGGAAACGAATCGGAGCTACAGCGTGCAGATGTTGAAGGTCGAGTCAAAAAAGTTGCAAAGAAAAAATAACAAAAAAAGGTTAGTTACAAACAGTTCATAACTTTAAAAAAATGTTTGTGCTGGGGACTATTTTATGTTTTTTTACAGTCAATTGTACTACACTTTATCTTGTGTTTAAACTGAACATCCCTTTTCCAATCTCTCCTCCAGTTACCCGTGGGTGTCAGAACTATACATACACAGACAGTGAAGCGAATGAGAGATGTGGCTTGCCAGACCGTGTACACTATGGAGGAACTATTAATTGAGGCGAGGCGTGTTCAGGCTCGAGATTCTCATGTCCAATGGCCAGAACATGAATTAACTGTGTTTGGAGACTACAGCAAAGTTGCTTTGGACCATAGCTATAGTGCGACCGCACCACCACAAGAAGATGTTATTGAATGTATTGAAGATAGCTCTGAAGTAGTTGCAGATCAATTCACACAATCTACACCCGCCAAAAATTTGCCACCAAAGAACCTGTCGACATTGTTGTGTTCTCCCATCAATGTTGAAGTAATAGATGTCGAAATGACAGAGAATGAACCAGCCGCAGCATCCATAGACGCATCAGAACTTGATATCAGAGATATTACTTTCCAATGTGTTGAAATCTCCACAACGTCACAGGCCGAAACAACGTTGACACAGGATGACAGTCTAATGAAAGAGAGCAAATACATTGTATTCGACAGTTGTTTGATGGAAATTATAAGTATGCTGAAATGTGTGCATTCCATTAGAGGGAAAGTATGTGGGAAGCCATTGATTAATGTGACTCGTCAAATAAAAGGCAGTAACGTCAAAATAAATGCCGCCTGTAGATTAAATCATAGGTTCTCATGGTCTGCACAACCGATGCTGGGGAAACTGCCAGCAGGCAATCTACTGTGTGCAGCTGCATCACTTTTTAGTGGCTCCAATTTTAGAAAGTTAGAGGCTTTCTTTCAGTTTGTGGGACTCCATTTCATTTCTAAAGCGCTGTACTACATATACCAACGTGATTATCTGTTTCCGGCCATTAGTGATGCTTGGAAAATTGAACAATTGTCTAGCAAGTACATTCGAAGGCAAACGATTCAGGCTAGCCGGCGATGGACAGTGCGACAGCCCTGGATTTTCTGCCAAGTACTGCACCTACCACTTTCAGGACATGGATAGTAAGAAAATTGTGAGTTCGGTGGTCGTGCAGGTAACACAATGTACATCGTCAGTGGCCATGGAGAAACTAGGATTTATAAAATCAGTGGAATATCTACAATCAAGGGGAATGCACATCGACCTCATAGTCACGGATAGACACGTTTCAATTGCCAAGACAATGAGAGAACAGTTCCCACATATTAAACATCAATTTGACATATGGCATCTTGCTAAATCAATCAATAAGAAAATCTCGGCTGCAGGGAAAAAAAAGGTTTTGAAAGTATTTTGCAGTGGTCCCATTCTATCACCAACCATCTTTGGTGGAGCTCAAAAACTTGTGAAGGGTCAGTGGAAATACTACTTGAAAAATGGCGGTCACTGATGCACCACTGTACCAACGTTCACCGCTGGACAGCAAATCAACATTTCCACCAATGTGAACATGGCCCTTTGTCCCCAGAGGAGGCGCGGAAGAAGAAGTGGTTGATTCAATCTTCACCGACACACAAAGCCATTGAGAAGATTGTTTTCGACAAAACTCTATTAAGGGATTTGAGAGGACTGACAGAATTCTGTCACACAGGAGATTTGGAGGTGTTTCACAATATGTGCCTAAAGTACAGGCCAAAGCGCTTGCATTTTAGCTTTCGGGGCATGAAACATCGCACTCTACTAGCGGTCTTGGCCCATAACAGCAATGTCGGACGTGAACAATCTAGGACTAGGGGTAAAGTAAGGATGCCTCGCTACACTAAGGTGTTTTCAAAACGAAGTAAGCAATGGGTGATCAAACCAGTCTATGATGAAATGAAGTTCGACTTTGTGAAAGGCCTTAGTGTTGCTGTGTTAGAGAAGCACAGATCTGGAATTTTGCACGTTTCTGTGCAGAGCAGTGATCCATTGCCACCGAACATTGCGACTGTGCCATGCCCACCCGAAGCACAGCTGATTGTGAAGTACAAATCCCGGTTTAAATAATTGCAATACGATTGTCTTTTTGTAAATAAATGTTATTGTACAGTGTACCTGTAACCCTAACCCCTACCTTCACCATCATGGGTGGTGAACAAGCTGGGTGTCATCTTTGAATTCTCTCTATTCACCTCATATATGTGTATGTATATATTTTTCTCATGTCTCATCTCATGTAAATGTAAATGCTGCGCACTGTTAACGGAGGGGAGGCTTGCGTATTGCAAATAATAAAACAAACAAACAAACAATAAATCTCACTTTTAACTCAACTCCTGTGGTACTTTATACTTTCCCTGACCTTCCGCCAAAAATTAAATGTCTCAATTTGGGCTGCAAAGCTCGCAGACAACGGGGACAAAATTGGGGCACTTAGAACGCGCCAGCCAAGCGGGCCGTGGCATTTGGGAGAGAAGCCAGTTTGCATTTGCACATTGAGGGGCACTACATAGACGGATTCTAAACTTCAAGTTCTCACAGATGCCTATACTACGTGATGTTGCATGCAAATAAAGAATGCGAAGGACAGCGGCTTTGATTTTCAGCTCGCGCCCAGATGAGGCCCACAAGTCGCACTGGAAGTATAAGGGTCTATTGTTTTTTGACCTTGAGACAGGGACCATGCCGAAAGAACTACATTTGAAGGGGGTGCGCAATAACGTAAGAGACGATAAGGCAGAAAATTCAGAAACTAGACCGAGTTTCATTTTAGTTCAGTATACGAAAAATCGTTGTCAAGAGCACGGTCCGTTTTACAGACTGCATTACGAAGAGACACAATGGAAATTTCAAATATAATATAAGTAAATGTTTACACGCTTTTATACCGCAATGAAGATTTAATGAATGGATGCATGAATAAATGAATGAATGAAGAGCTAGGAAAAGCAAGGAAAACGTGTTCGCAGTGGGCACATGGGCATGCAGGTCCACTGGTCTCACCGATCTCGGTCCTTGGCCCAGCCACTTTTCCCTGCACTGCCTACCTGCACTACGGGACTGTCTCTGTATCCTTCAGCCCCTTCTCCCGGCATTTACCTTGCACTTGCCACCAGCTGGCCCTATTATTTAATTTGTATTCAACTAACCATGTACAGCACTTCCCCCCCCCCCGCCCCTTCCCCATGCGCAATCAGAAAGACACCTGGCCTAGTAGGATCGTTATCTGTCTGCCCTTGTTCCCCACCTGCCTCGTCGCACCTAGAAACACTTGAGTATAGGCGCGTTACAAATGCCATATCCTATATCATATCATTCCTCACGCATGTACACTGTCGTTTATCATTGTGTGTGGGCCTCGATTTATTTAGTTACTTTTCGCATTGATTTTAGAGCCGAACATACTCCATTGAACTATCCTTGCAAGCAAATAGTTTCTGATCGGCTGTAATAAATAAAATAAATAATATTAATGAAGATCGGCTGGCGAGACTAATTATAATTTTTTTGTTTTCATAACAGGTATTTGCTCCCCTTCTGCTACTGCCATCGGTTTGAGACAACAGCATATGGCTTTTACAGTAGACACCTGCAGCTTCGTGTGAACAACTGGAGCACACTGACAATTTTATGGGACGATCGCCAAGGGCCCACATGCCCTTACGCTGTACTAATGGCTAGAAGCAACATATCAACCTTTACGATGGACTAGTGCCTAGTTGATGGAACAGCCTTGCGGTTCACCGTGCTTCCAAAGTGCTTCTTTTAACAAAAAGCAACACCCTGTGTACCATGGCGGATACAGATAAAAGAAAATAAATGGCTTTCAGAGTTCATATGGCAATTGCTGAATATTCTCTAAACATTTAATGTAAAATAAATGTACTTTACCAAATGTACCGTGTTGCTGTTTGATTTTAAAGTGCAGTTTCATATTCCGAATTGTGGCGCGCTGTGTTGTGAGATGGTCTGTGTTGGTTTCCGGGTTCTGTGTGGAGTCGCGTAGAAGACGACTGGGCGCGTTTGCCTACGCAGCACAGTAACGTCACGGAGAGAGGCGGGGAATATGAATGTTTGGATAATGTCAGGCTCAGGGGCGGGGGATTTGATTTAGTGCCGCAAAAGCAGGTCAGCCAGGGCGATGGGGGAAATGATAGGATTATCAGAAAATGGCAGCTCCCTGGTGCTTGTTTTCGCGTGCATTTAATGGACGAAAACTCGGGTAAGGTCCATAGGAAAGTTTTCTAAAATCGAGCCACTTAGGCTTAAAAAAACATGGCCGACCCGTAGGGACAATAAACATGTTTACTAGACCATGCCTTTAATCAAACAGCGCCTGAGGTGGGTGACAATCGGGGCAGGGGTCGGGGCGAAATATGAGACTGAGCAGTTTGGGGGCCCCGGGCAGACAGAGTGAGGAACAGGGGCCCTTGGGGCATGCGATTGCAGAAATGATACCCCCACAAGCATAGAGTCACGTGTGGCCCTGCAGATAGGTTCTGGCATAGGAAGGGTGCCCTGTGGCACCAACAGCCAGGATTGCAAGTGGCGGGCCCCTCCCGCTGAGCAAGGAGAACAGCCCAGTGCCAAAAGGAATCCCCCGGGACACTGCACCAAGAGGCCACCGGGCCGGGCCCTACACAGGTGGCGTAATAGCCTGGCCAGCCACAGAGCTGCAGCAATGTATGGATCCGCATAAAAGATACAGCGCTGTGTCATGCAAACAGTAAGTTGCAGTGGCGGAGCATGGGAAATGGATGGCCCGAGACGGAAAGCTATATATGTGGCAATATACGAAGAGCCGGGGGAGCCGATACATTGTCAAGCTGAGCGAACGGTGGTGAGCAAGCTGAGCTGAGCGAGCAGGAGGGCTGGCGAGGCTCACATGAAGCATTCCCACTCGCAAATGTGTGTGGGTGCCAGTAACTCTTCCCTGCCACTCTGCTGAGAGGAAGGAATATCCCACACGAACGAAGCACCATATCGGTGTCCCGCGGACACGGACACCGGCACTGCAATTGAGCGGATTGGAGATGACCTGCCCACTCTGCTAAGACCCATGCCATGAGGCCTGATCCATAGAAACATGCCAGCAGGACCTGCATGACCACTGATACAGGCTCATCGACCACAGAATGCGCAGACGACAAGAGGCCCTGCCAAGAGCCAGAGAGTGCCCAACGGCAGAAAAAGCAGCAGACAAAGACGTGGGGGGACACAATCCACTCGGGGCACAGCACAGAGAGTGCATACTTTTGCTTACTGCAGCCCCCTGAGGAAAACACTCTCAAGTATCAACTATCCCTGAGGCGCTATAGAAGAACGGGGAAGCAAGATTCGTACGCCACAGAAGAGCTAGACTCTGATATATAGACAGGGCTGCGCAATGTCGATAAGAGGAGTCAAGGCCAAGAGGAAGCAGCCCACAATGGACGTTTTTGCTAAGACACAACAGACTCCTACTGGCCTGGCAGAAGGTGCGGTGGATGCGTCTGTAGAAGGTACCCCGGCAAAAGAGAACCATCTGATCCTAACAGCCATCAATGAGTTAAAAGCCTCATGGGGGACAGCAATGGCGGACCTGAGGACTGCCCTGGAAAACAAAATAGTTGCAGTGGGAATAGAGGTCACCTTGCTGTGGTAAGATGTGAGAGCGCTGGCGGAAAGAACAAGCGGCCTAGAGAGCGCAGTGAAACCCAACACAGAAACCAGCACAAGCAATGCAAAGGCGGTCCACATACTGAAGCAACAGGTGGTTAACCTTGAGAACCTTGCAGAGGAGGCTGAGGGAAGGGCGAGATGTAACAACATACGAGTGGTCGGCCTGCCGGAGGGAGAGGAAGGCCAAGACCCCACGGACTATGTGGAGAATATGATCCTGCAAGAGATAGGAGCCGGCAAGCTTTCACAAGGATTTGCTGTTGAACGAGCGCATAGGGCCCTGATGAGGAAACCACGACCTGGAGCCCCCCCCTCGGGCAATAAAAGCTAAAATCCTGAACTACAAAGACAGAGAGAAGATCTTGGAGTATTTTTCGCAAAGGTGGAACGATAAAGAGGGAATCTGCAAACATCACGGCATATCCTGATTGCACCAGCATGGTGCAAAGGCAGCGTTATAGCTATGTGGCGGTCAAGAGGAGAGGGCCCACAGCTGGAATCAAGTACATGCTTTTGTATCCTGCGAAACTCAAAGTCCTGCATAAAAGTAGGGCATATTATTTTGACACCCCGGAGGAAGCAGTGACATGGCTGGATACGCAGGGCTGCCCAGAACAAGATGAGGAGCAAGATCGCGAGGATCACGATAAGTGATGGGGATATCTCATGTATAATAACAGGATAGGTGGGGGGAGGCCTGGGAAAAACAATGGTATGGATAACAGAGGAGGGGCGAAGACAGATAAATATTGAAAATTGTAACATGGGATTCTTGGACTTGTTGGACTAGAATATAAGATGTACAAGTAAATTGAGTAGCATTAAGCGTGCTTCATTAAAAGCAAATAGGAGAAGCAGGATGGATGCGACCTACCCCCCGAAAGTAGTAGTAGTAGGATAGCCATTAGGGTGACTTCACCCTGCTGAGCCGCGAGTACATGCTATTGCCAGAAAAGGGTTTGATGCGGGGGTGCCTGAGATCCAGGGATGGAGCTGGGCAACAGTTGGGGAGGGTGTTGAGAGGGGAGGGGATACAAGGGAGTGAGTTGGGGCAGGGAAGGGAGGTGGGAGGGAGGGAAGTTTGGGTGTTTGAAATGTTTTTAGTTAAGGGGAGTTTAAGATGGGAAACAAGCCTACACGGAAGGGAAATACACTTGGTCTTGGACTGCACTTGTGGTGGGAGGAGCGGGACCCTTACAAGCCATGGGGGATCTTAAGATAATTTCTTGGAATGTCAGGGGGCTTATTAGCTATCTAAAGAGGAACAAGGTCATGCTGTACCTTCGCAGGCAGAAAATAGTTATAGCCCTGCTGCAGGAGACTCACCTGACGCAGGATAAGGTGGAGATGATCCGGAAGAAATGGAGGGGGACTGTGGTGGTTGCATCATATTCAGCTTATGCTAGGGGGGTGATCATCTGGGTGGTGCCTCATGTCCCGTTCCAGCTGTTACAGACGATAGTGGAGCTGGATGGCAGGATGGTCATAATGAGAGGACTGGTGGAAAACGGGGAGATAAGCATTATAAATACGTATGCCCCGAACCAAAACACGGCGGCATATTTTAGAACCTTGTGTAGCAAGCTTAGCACGTGTGTGGGAGGGGAGGTGATCTGGGGAGGGGACTTTATGCGTGTTAAACCCTAAGGTAGACAGATCAAATGGTAAAAGGGATAGACCTGTCCCAGCCGCTAAGACGCTGCAGACACTGCTGGAGGATTTCGGGTTCGAGGACGTATGGAGGGCACACCACCCCCAAGTGAGACAATATTCGCACTGTTCAGCTCCACAAACTTTACATACTAGGCTGGACTATATGTTTGCCACACGGGAGCTAATGACAGAGATTACCCAGATGGAATGCAAAGCGAGGGTCCTCTCAGGCCACTCGCCATTAATCCTGAGGTGGCAGTACCGACCCCCGAGAGCAAAGATTCCGACATGGCGCTTCAGAGCAGAGGCGCTAAAAGATACAATTTTTAGGGAGGATATGAGGGAGGAGATTATAAAACTACTTCAAGATCAATGCTGGCAGTGTAGATTCAGCGGGCACGCTCTGGGAGGCCTTTAAAGTGGTGATGAGGGGGGTAGCTATAGCAAAATCCAAGGGGCTACAAGGAGGGGGTCTGGCTGACCTACAGGATATGCAGAAGGTGCTGGAAAGGGCGTTAAGAGGAGGAGGTAATACAAAGGTAGACAATGGGAAAATACTTAGGCTGCAGCAAAAATGTGCGGGGTATTGGGAGAGACTGTGTAACCTTAACTATAAAAAGTACATAGATAGATAGCATGCAGGAGGGGACAAACCAGGAAGGGTCTTGGCATGGTTATACAAGAGTGAGACCCCCAGGTCCATAATCAGAACGATAACAGTGAAGATGGGAACATAGTGGATACCCAAGAAAGAGTTAACCAGGAATTTGTAAAATATTGTAGACTCCTATACGGAGATAAGGAGGAGTGCGATTGCACAGAAATAACAGAAACACTGGAAGACATAGGACTGCCGCAGATCAGTGCTGAAGAACGAGAGGAGCTGGGCGCTCCAATCACTTTAGACGAATTGGAAGGAGTAGTGAGGCAGTTGCCCACCAGCAAGACTCCGGGGTTCTGATGGATTCCCTAGCAAATTGTATAAAACATACAAGGAAGAGATGCTCCCCCCGCTCTTAGAGATGCTAAATGAGGCAAATGAAGTAGGAAGGTTGCCAGAGTCTCTCGGAGAAGCGATAATTATACCGCTTACCAAGACTAATAAGCCTGGTCACAACTGTGGCTCATAAAGGCCCCTATCAATGCTAAATCAGGACAGTAAAATACTGACAGCTGTCTTGGCAAACAGACTAAGGAGGGTTATTGGTAAACTAATACACCCAGACCAGACTGGCTATGTCCCAAACAGGAACTTATCCAATAATTTTAGGCGACTACATCGAGTCATTGAGCATGTAAGTGAGGACGAAGACGAACTGGCAATTGAATCGTTGGATGCAATAAAGGCCTTTGACTCAGTTAAATGGCCGTGGCTGATGGCAGCCTTGGCTGGTTATGGAATGGGGTCCAGGTATCTGCAGTGGGCAAAAATGTTATATAGTGAGCCGTTGGCAGGAGTTAAAACAGGAGCAGTGATATCAGAGAGGTGGCAACTGCGCAGGGGCACTAGACAAGGATGTCCGTGGTCTCCTATGCTGTATATTTTGGCCCTGGAACCCCTGGCGATATACCTGAGACAACAGTACGACACGATAGGCATCGCCGTGGGAGGGGAACCACATTTAATCTCCTTGTATGCGGATGACATGTTGCTGTATTTACGACACCCAGAAGAAAACCTCCAGTACATTCTGGAGGTGATGGATAGATACGCATGGCTGTCTGGTATAGCTGTAAACCCCCAAAAATCTAGCATATTCCCATTGGGTAGGTATAAAGGGATTCCGTTAAAACTGCTACCGGTGCTACAGATACCATGGGAGGTTAGCACATTTAGATATCTTGGGATAGACATATACCATACGGTGGATGAGGAACATCAAATAATACGGAGGTAGCGATCAAGAAAATTGAAAACAGCATGAAATTCTGGGTGAAGCTACCTTTGGCAATGATGGGGCGCGGGGCAATGTTGGAGATGGTGGTCCTACCTAGACTCTTGCATTACTTTGGGAACATACCATACCTGATAGCAAGGAGGTTCTTTACTAGGTTAGACAGCATATGCAGGGACTTCCTTTGGCATGGAACGAGAAATAGAGTGGCCCTCTGGAAGTTACAAAACTCACATGAGAAAGGGGGTATAAAACTGCCAAATTATAAAATTTATTACATAGCAAGCCAGCTGCAATATGTAGCTAAATGGCTCTCTGAAGAGACGATTTCTGAGCCCAGGCTGTTTCGACAGGACTGTGCTCCATACTACTTAAAAGAAATGATGCGGCTGCCCAGGGCAGATATGGAAGGGCGCCCAAAGATGATGATACTTGGGTGGAAGATGTGGCGCAGGGCCTGCCAGCTGATGGAGAATCTGTTTCCGTGTTCCCCGCAGGTACCGTTAGTGGTGCTGGTGGGTGGAGAAAAGCAACTAGGTATGATTATTAGGAAACACTGGGAGCTGGTAGGGATAGCAACAATGGGTGATATATAATAGACTTTGAAGTGTTGGGGGAGGAAACCGGGTTACACACAGGCCAGTATATCACATATCATAGAGTGGTGCGGAGAATCAAGGAGACATGGTCTGAGGTAGTACTAGGAGAAGAACCAGATGCCACCATAGATACAATATATGACATAGCAGAAGGGGGACATGAGACATCCAGAATACATGAGATGATAATGTCCAAAGTGGGAAAGGAAGTGGCACAACTGAGATGGGACTGGGAAGAGGAAGTGGGAGCCCCAATGAGTGATGAGATGTGGGAACGGGTCCAAGGGTATCACAAAAAGGTGTCAAGGAACGCAAGACTACAACAGATGGAATTATATATCACACATAGGGCGTATATGACACCCCAGAGAATAGCTAAATTCAAAGATGCAAGACGACAAGCATGTCCCAAATGTGACAAGGAGAATGCCGGAATGGTGCATATGTTTTGGTCATGTCCAGTCATTGAGCGTTTTTGGGGTGAAGTGGCACACAGGCTAGCAGAAAAAGGCATCAAGATTGTGGTGGGCACAGTGTGGCCTGCTTGATAGGAGGGTTTCCTAGACTGCCTAAACTTGCATGTGAGCAAATTAAAAGATTTAGCGTATGTACTCGCAAAGAGGAGAATTGCTATGGGGTGGAAGGCATGCCATAGACCACGACTAGAAGCATGGTGGAAAGATTTACAGAAATGGGCTGAAGCGGAAACCATGGTGTGGCAAGAAGCAATCAATGTTGGGGGGGAGGAGGAAACAGAGACCCTCATGGCCTGGAAACTACTAATAGCAGAGTTATTTGGTCCAGCGCGAGACCCAAAGGAAATTACGGGAGAGGAATCCCAATCACAAGGTGCGGAAACAGAACATGATAGGGAGTAGGCTCGAAAGGGGGGGAGGGAAAGGGAGAAGCAGTGGACATGATGAAGCAATGTATGTTTAAGATGTTATTATATGCACTGCAAGTTTGGTTTGTATTGTTTGTTGGAATAAAATTAATAAAGTTATTTAAAAAAAAAAATTGAGCTAATGGTGTGTCTCCTCCTATGGCTCTCTGCCCCACCTTTGTCGTTATCTGGATACTCCGTGTGACACACAGTGCAGTTGGAAAAACGCTTGTACTATTACCACCTTCTGTCCCACACTGGGGTAAACAACAAAATACTTTTTTACTCACACCTCTTCGGAAATAACAAAAATATCTGTTCACCCGATACTCTTTACCTAATATAATTACGTACATACTTTTAGAAAGGACAATACATGTGACAAACTAGTGGTAAAAAGTAGGGACAATAATGGGCAAGCAAAAGTCATAACAGGCGGAAGCAGCTTGCCCATTACATGCTTACCCAGTTCAGTAGCGCTACTTGTGATATTTTAGACTCCTAGCATGTTTTTTATATGCCACAATTCCCAGTTGAGGGGGCATTTAATTTAGATAAGTTGGGGGCCCTTAGATGGGTGTTTGAGAAACAGAAAGAGAAAATAAAGCCTAAACAAAGGGGAGCATTTGCAAACTGGTTAGAGGAGGCAACAGGACAGAGAAATGTTAGTACAGTCCGGGGACTCCATGAAGTCAATGATCAGTTATGAGAGCAGATTACGCAGTTGAGGTCAGAAGGGGCTTGGGACAAGAGCATGCACTTGTGCTGCCAAATAATTCAGGAAACAGAAGGAGGAAGTAAAGGACAAGTGGGCGGGTGGGGGAGCAGGATAATGAATCTACTGAGGATATTCTTGATTTATTCACTAACATGTGAACAGCTGTAATGCCAGAATGGTGGTCTGGAGGGTTGCCCAGAGCAATGCCAGAGGTTAGGATTAATGCCAAATCTTCCAGTCATCCACTCTTTTGTTTTGCATAAGTCACCCCGAGTGGGACGGTTATGCCCAGATGTGGGCCCCGTGCCTGCTGGGCCTAGAGACCCAAGCTACTTCTCACTGATGAGGCCTAACAAGGCCTCATCAGTGAGAAGTACTCACTGTTTGGGGATGCTTGTGGTCTCGTGCAGAAGGGATGCCCCTTTTGGGGTAGGACCAAACCTGATTTGCATATGGTCTTTCCCCTTTTGTAATGACTTGGCAGGCAAAGAGCGATGGTCTGGAGGGTTGCCAGATGTTCGAGTTAATTCCAAACCTTTCAGCCATCTCCTCTTTTGTTTTGCAGCTGTAATGGCAGGGCAGAGGCAGCCATGACCGGGACAGCTGCCTCAAGACAATGCATTACAACAGGGTCTAATGCCAGCTACACCCACAGCCCCCGATTCCCTGGGACCAAGTGATATGGGTGCCACTGGAGGGCAAATGCTGGTAGTTGCACCTTCGTCATATACTCAGTTAGTGACGAGCAGAGGCACAATCTATGGAAGAAACTCTTCAGTTATTCAGGTGCCTCTTAGGCAAGTGGTGGCTGGTGTAAGAAAGGCATGGTTATCAATAGTACAACAGACACAAGGAGTATAATCCAAGGATGTTTATTGAACAGTAGATGGGTGAGAAAAAACGCCTAATCTAAACCTAAAACTAAGACAGGAGCAAGCTACAACCATCAAAGTAAAGAAAACACTGTCCTAGTGGTGTTGTGTCAAAACAAAATGGCCTATACTAATAAACCTATTGCCAAATCCTTACTCTATATAACAAAAGGGTGTGGGACAATGATATGTATAACAAAAGAGTGTAGTGCAAACTAAAATGTCCAAAAGGGCTTCGGTAGTTCAGGACTGCTGAACTTGTACTTCCTTCCCCATGTTAAATCACGGTACAAGACGGAACACTGGCATGACTGTGAGCACCCCTTGAGTCTATAGGCATCAGGAAGCAGTTTCTTCAGAAAGGCAGGATCCCTCGAATCAATGTCTTTTG
Source organism: Ambystoma mexicanum (assembly GCF_040938575.1). NCBI lineage: Eukaryota > Metazoa > Chordata > Amphibia > Caudata > Ambystomatidae > Ambystoma > Ambystoma mexicanum. Next base: position 538,056,243 of record NC_090929.1, read on the forward strand.
CTTGGCATCACAAGACTTTTCCCAAGCTCTTGCCATGCAGGCTTCCCCTCTTCTTCGGCTTTCTCATGATACCCCTTCGTTGAGTTCACCTTTGTTTTTACACCACTTTTTGGTCACTTTATCGAAATGCCGGATTCACTTTCCTTTGCTTTCACTTGGCATTCCTCCGTTGGGTCCACTCTAGCTTACAAATCACAGTTCAGTTAACTTTACCAGTTCTACTAACTTATAACACTCAGGACCTCTCACTGTCTTTTTAAACAAATATTTGGCATGGCATCCTTCTGTTGGGTTCACACTTTCCTATCAGCTTCATCACAATGCAGAATTGGCTCCCCTTTAGCTTTCTCTTGGCATCCCTCCGTCAGGTTCACATTTGCCCTTGCAACATAGTTCACTTAGCTTTACTTCACAGTTGTTCACTTGTCAAAGACTTTCCATTGTACGAGGACTTTGCTTGCACCTTCGTATGACCACTTTGACTTTCTTTTACTTTGGTTGGCTTCTCCTAAGGCCTTCTGGTATTTGCAGTCTTTCCAATTATCTTACTTTCAATCTAACAGTTTCACTTTGGATGTGGAGCCGTTCGATAAGGTAATTCTTAATTACCGGACCACTCTGTTATTTTTCAACACTCTTTTCTCTGTCACAATGTTTCAGGCTTCTTTCGCGGTTTTTCTTTATACGCCCAGCCTCTGCATTTCTCACTCTTGCTACTATGTACTTTTGCTCGCGGCTTCACAAAGCCCAGCAAGCCCATCAAACACTATTGTATCTTTTACATGTTAACGCAAGCTGGACTCTCATTCAGTTCACCAGTAGCGTTCAATACAGGTTATCAAACGTCCCTTTGAAGTCAAGGCTATCGGCACAGCGTGGCTCGCCTCCTTCCAACTCTGTCGTTTTACCCAAAAGAGGTGCAGCCTTAACTTTGTACATTAGCGAGGGATTTTCCATTCCAACGTCTGTAGCGACCTTCGCTCTGCAGCTGGTAGGACCAGAGCCTTTCTCTTGCCACTTGGCCCCTCCTGCTCTGCTTCCAGGGTCGCTTCAATTCCACAGGATCTATTCTCCTGCTGCTCTGCTGGTTCTGATCGCCTTGGTTGCCTTTCTCGCCGTGTTTACCTTGCTTGCCTTGCTTGTAGTAGGCTCTCATCCTCTGCCTTTCATCCCAGTGGGGAAGGATAACATGATTCAGGTCTGAGTCGTTAGGGTCAAGTGTCTGATATTTGCACATGTCAAATGGACTGGCTGTCTGTGAGTCTGTCTCCCCTGAAGCACTTTGTCCTTTCAGCAGAGTGTGTGTAGGAAAGGGGGCGGGGGGTAAAGTTCCTAGATACTAAATGGGATATGGAGTATAGGGAAATCTGAGAGGGGATACTGCATCTCTCCTCTGGGTCCCCCACTCCCCAGGGACCCCCCATCCATGGTATCCTCCCACTGGTCCACCCCCAGGGTCTGGATCCAATAGCAATGGCCATGCCCTGGCCACCTGGATGACAGATCCCAAGGGACTGGTCAGCGAGACACCCTTTGGTTTCTCACATGGGCCACAAGTAGGAAGGACAGCAACAACCCAAACTCATTATGGTGTATGTTTCATGGACACCTTAGCAAAGCACTTTCCAAATAAGAGAGGAGCTTCAGTGATTTGGTGAAGAATTGCAGACAGTCTTGCAATGTACCCCTCCTGGGCTGACATGAATCAGTTAATGAGGATAGTCATGCCCCCTGAGGTACATCAGCAGCTAGTAGAAAGAGCCGTGTGGCCAGCCTGTGATCCGGGAATAGGGACACGTTAGTCCACGCTAGGGTACTAACAGTAACCACCATTCCTGAGGTGCACCGAGACAGACCGCCTGGGCTAAAATATCCAATTGTAAACAATCCAAAGGCGAATCGCCCACAGACTATTTAGACAGTTTGAAGATGGTGTTTACCCAATGCTCTATAATTTCCAAGCCAGATTAGAATCTAAAAATGGGTGGATGGCATGGCAAACCAAATCATTAGCAGAGCTGGTGGTGGTTGAGAATCACTGTGTAGCATTCCAAGAACAGAAAAAGAAGACTTTTGAGAACAAATTGATGACATTGCAGATACAAGGTCTGTAGGGACAGGTGCAAAATCCCTAGATAAATCCTCAAAGGGGGTACAGGCCTCGAAGCAGGTGCAGGGGCGGTACCCCAATGGGTTCAGTAATGCAGACTGGACAGATAACCAGTTATCCGGGGCAGCAGCCCCATCACCAGGCCAGCAGGGGCCCTGAGGTCCAATGGACCAGTAAAGACAGTAGTGGTAGCCAAATCAACAAGTCAACAGAGCAGCTATGCCCAACCCCTTGACCTGGAATTATTGTAAGCACGAAGGGCACTGGAGAAATGAGTGCCCATATAGACCAAAAAGACCATTCTACCAGGGGAATGCAGGCCTAGGAAATACTCTAGTACCGCAGCCGGGAGCATCACATTGGGCCCCTGACACCCAGCAGGGAACCCCACCACAATTCCCCAATCCTAATGGAAATTCATTCACTCCCAGAGAACCCAATGTCAACCCAATGGGTCCGGATGTCTTCTTATTACCAGATGAGTGAGGGATTCTGCAAACCCTGTTGATATCAGTGGATGAGGATCCGCACTTAGAAACCAATCTCTGGTATTAAGCGCATTATAAAAGAACAATTATAAACAATTTAAAAAGAACAGTTATAAAAGAACATTTATAATTTTATCTGATACCCCAATAGCACATCCTGTTACCAAGCCCCTCACCATCACCGTAGGACTAATTACCGACCTACAGGCATTCTTGTTGAGTCCGACCACTCAAGTAATCTATTGGGGGTAGATTTGTTGTGCAAGCTCAGGAGTACCATCTATCATTTGTTTCACTCCAGATTCAGTATTATTGAGCGTGCCCACTGCTAATGTAGAGGCACTATGAGCCATATTCCAGGAAGAGAAGGAAAATCATCCCAACAAGTGATAACCTATCCATACCGGACTTCCTGTGGTCTACACATGATAAATAGGTGGGGTATATTCATACAGTCGAACCAGTGTGTATTAAAGTGGATCCATTTAAGAAATGAATGAGGATTTGTCAATATCCTTTGAAGGCTGCAGACTTGCTTCTGGAACAAGGAGTCATAGTCCCCAATAGTAGTCTATGCAAAGCCCTGATTTACCCAGTGAAAAGCCCTGGAAGTCAACGAGTAGATTTGTTCAGGATTGAAGGGCTGTTAATGCAGTAGTAATGCCGTCCTTTTCAGTGGTGTCCAATCCAGCCACCATTCTTTCTTACATTCCCCTAGAAGATACCCACTTTACTGCAGTAATATTATGTTCAGCTTTTTTCTCTGTACTTATACGCAAGGAGAGCAAATATATATGCCTAAAGGGATCCAATATACCTAGACCGGTTTACCACAAGGATATACATAGTCTCCCATCTTCTTTTCTGCACAATTGAAGAAAGACTTAGATGGCCTAAAACTACCAGAAAAGTTAATTCTAGTCCAGTGTGTGGGTGACCTGTTAATAGCCACACCTTCTAATGAATCATAGAAGTAGGACACATTGGGCCACATTACGAGTGTGCCAGTCCGGTAACAACGGTGCCGATAAGCGTACTGGCACTATTGTTACCAGACCGGCACACTCTGAGTTCTGTGAGCAGCTGCTGTCCCGCCCGCCAGGTCACACCTGGCGGGCAGGACACGAGGCGCTCACAGACTTTGACGGAATCACTGGGACTGTTGCACATGGTGCCAGTGCTTCCGTCCTAACCATTCCCATTGAGTCCAATGGGACTCAAATGGGAATGGGAGGTAACATTTTCCAGCGCCTGACTTCACGGACTGCTGGGGCTGTAATGCCCCAGTGATTCTGTGAAGTCGAGCACTGGAAAAAATGACAACTCCACCGGAGTTGTAATGAGACCCATAATCCCTGTTAACTTCACTAGCCCGGAAGGGACATAAAGCATCTAAACAAAAATTGTAGTTGTGTGTGTGCAGAGGGCTCATATTTAGAACATGAAATTATTGAGGGGTATCGGTATCCCCTTCTTGAAAACAAATGGTTCATAAAATTCCAAGACTGCATATTGCCATATAAAGCATTTTTCAGGGTAGTTGGTAACTGCCGGAAGTGGGTACTCGGGGTATGCAGAGATTGTAAAAGCCCTCCAAGCATACACACGATTGACCATTGTAGGGCTCTTGCAATTGACCCACGAGGCAGAAGAAGCTTTCACAAAGATAAAGAGATCTGTGACTGAAGCGCATGCACTGGGTATGCCAAACTATAAAAAGGGTTTTGTTTCGTACTGCCACGAGAGAAATGGATTTGCTTTGGGTGTGCTTACTCAGAAGCACAGAATCCCTTCTAGACCTGTTGGCCCTGGGTTTGTGGCCATGACAGTACTCCCGCTCAAGGCCCCTCTCACGGGTGTTCCTCCTCCTGGTCCTGGCTTGGTGGGATTGTCTCTATGGAATCGCTTGACTAGTCGTGGAGCATGGACAAACTGAACGGGTTTTCATGTACGATCCTGAGGTCCATAACCTTGCCAATCAATCAAGTAGTATAGCTTTGATCGCACTATTTTGGAATCCAGAATGTTCTTGACTTCATACTCTGGTTCACCTTCTATGATTTCTGGCTCAGGTGGTGTTGCGATTCGAGTGTCAGGTTTCAGTGCTTTTAGAAGGGATACATGGAACACAAGATGGATTTGCATGTTGGCTGGTAATTCCAATTTCATGATAGCTGGGTTAATGATGGCTTTGATGGGGTAAGGTACTAGGTATCTTGGACGGAAGGCCCAAGCACCCTTCAATGGAATGTTTTTGGACGCCAACCAAACTTTATCTCCGACTTGATACTGTGGGGCCTCTTTTCTTTGCCTATCCGAAAACCTCTAGTGTTGTTCCTTGGCTCGGTTCAAGTTTTCGGTAGCCTCTTTAAGGGACTGAGTGATGGTTTTATGTAAAGAGGTGATTACTGGCATTTCCAATTTGGCAAGCGGATCGAAGGAGGATGTTCTAGGATGTCGGCCATTGATTGTGTAGAATGCTATCTGTCCGGCACTGGTATGGATAGAGTTATTGTAAGCAAATTCAGTCAACCAGAGAATGTTTTTCCAGGACCCTTCCGTCTGCTGTAACATACATCTCAGGTATTGCTCGAGAGTCTGGTTGGTTCTTTCGTTTGACCATCGGTTTGGGGGTGATGACTCGTGGATAACCGCATGTCGATTTGAGCTATCTTACAACATCTTTTCCAGAAAGCTGAGACAAATTGCGTTCCGCGGTCAGAAACCAGTACAGATGGAAAACCATGCAGTTTGACAATTTACTCTAAGAATACTGTGGCTAGAGTAGCAGCAGCGGGAAGCCCTTTTAGTGGGATAAAATTTCCATTTTAGAAAATAGGTCCACTACAACCAAGATTGTGTAAAACCTCTCACAGGGTGGTAGATCGGTTATAAAGTCCATAGACAATGTGTGCCACGGTGCCGGTGGTACTGTTAATGGGCACAACAGCCCTGCAGGGTGTGACTTCTGCGATTTGAGTTGGGCACAAACACAGCAAGTTGAAACAAAATGGGTAACATCCTTTCTCCAGATGGGCCACCAATAGTTCTTTTGGATCTTGGCTTGAGTCTTAGCAATCCCAGGATGTCCTTCCACTAACGACTCATGGTAGTTGGATATTATTTTGTTTTGTATTTCCTTGTCTTGGATATATAGTCTTCCTTGAAAATAAGTTAAGTTGTCTTTGATGGAATACTGATCTCCCTTACGCAGCCAATCTTGTTGGGCTGATTGATCCATTTGGCATTGTAGATCGGTCTTCAGGGCTTCCCAGCCAGCTGTTACTGCAATCTGATGTTGAATCCATTCTTTGGGAATAATAGCCACTGGTTCAGATGGACTGAAGGCATCCTTTTCTTCCCCCATGCGAGATAAGGCGTCTGCTTTACCATTACGCACTCAGGGTCTGTACGTTATGATGAAATCGTATTCAGCGAAGAAAAGAGCCCAGCGAAGCTGACGCGATGATTGAGCCTTAGCCGTTTTCAAATATTGCAGATTACGGTGATCTGTGATAACCGTGACCTTGTGTCTGGCTCCTAGAAGATAGTGTCTCCAGATTTTGAGGGCTCCTTTAATTGCTAGCAATTCCTTGTCAGTGATTGCATAATTTTGTTCTGGTGCAGAAAATTTACGGGACCACAACGCTATGGGAGGTAATTGTCCCGTCTCAGGATCCCTTTGTGATAGTACTACCCCCATGGCTATACTGGAGGCGTCATTCTCAACCAGATTAGGGAACTCAGGTCGAGGGTGTCTAAGGACAGGTGCTGAGGTGAAGACCTCTTTTAATTCTTGGAAGACGTTCTCCGCTTCTGAGGACCAGAAGAATTTTTTATTCTTTTTTTTAGGAGAGAAGTGATAGGATGGACGATCTGCGAGAAGTTGGGGATAAACCATCTGTAGAAATTAGCAAACCCGAGCACACTTTGCACTCTTTTGGTAGTGGTCAGGGAAGGCCACTGAAGAATGGCATCTACTTTGCGTTTGTCCATATGAACTCCTTGCTGAGTAAGCATGAAGCCCAAAAACTCAACTTCTGTGACACGGAAAAAGCATTTTTCTAATTTGGCAAACAGCCGATGCTGACGCAGTTTTTCTAGAACTGCCCTTACATGGCCTACATGATCTTCCTTGGATGCTGAGTAAATCAGGATATCGTCAATGTAAACTAGGACATAGACATCTAATAGTTTGTGAAGTACGTCGTTCATGAAGAACTGAAACGCCGCTGGTGCGTTGCATAGTCCACAGGGCATCACCTGATATTCGAAAAGCCCATACTTAGTTCGGAAGGCTGTCTTCCATTCGTCGCCCTTTTTAATTCTCACGAGGTGATAGACTTCCCCTAGGTCTAGTTTTGTGTAGATAAGAAAAGGTCAGGCGCGCACTCTAGTTGCCAGTCTTTTTAATCCTCAAACTAGTAATAACAGGATTTGATCCCCGCAATGTTCAAAAATAACAGGGTTAAATCCCAACTGCCACAAAATGTTCAAAAAGAAATATACCAGGGTTAAATCCCAACTGCCAGTTCAAATGAACAATAGTTCTGCTCCTCCAAGTACTTTCGAGTCTCCAACTCTCTTCAGGGAGGCTGTGTTTATATTCGGCTGTTGCCAATTGATTGTTTAATTCCAGTCTCAAGGAATTGTGGTCTTTGTAGTGATGCCACAATGTTTTGTTCAGGAGACCAGGAACTAACTCCCCTCCACATTTGTGCTATGGAGGGAGTTGTTTCCAGTCACCTGCAAGTAGAATAAAGTGCGAACAATACAAGTACCAGAATCCTTAGAGTCAATTAACCTGCCACACCTGAAAAGGAAATGAAGACACGCGTGAAAAAGTAAAGTAACACAGCCTCCCTGAAGATTGATGGAGTCATGAAAACGTGCGTTTGGAGGAGAAACTAAACTTGACTGGCAACAGAGCGCCTGCCTTACCAATATTTTAACTAGTTTTGTGTAGATGCGAGCATTCTTCACCTGATTGAGTAATTTGGGGATGAGTGGCAGAGGTTATCTGTTCTTAACAGTGATTTGGTTTAATGCCCTATAATCTATGCACATTCTGAGGTCCCCCTCCTTCTTGGGCACGAAGAAGAGAGCTGAGGGGGCTGGAGACTTGGACGGGCGGATGAAACCGTTAGCTAGGTACTGATCTAGATATGTCCGTAGATGTTGGTTCTCTTGCTCAATTAAAGCGTAGATTCGACTGCAAGGTATTTGTGCTCCAGGGACCATGTCGATCTGGCAGTGGTAAGGCCTGTGTGGTGGTAGAGTATTTGCCTGTTCCTTTTGGAACACGTCTTGATAGTCCAAGTACTCAGGGGGCAAGGCACCAGAGAGTCCCAGGATGGGTTTAGCCTTGACATTTGGATTCTTCATGTTCTTGTGATAGCAACTTTTGGTGCACTCTGGAGGAAAGGTCAGCACTCGTGTTCACCAGTCAATCCTGTGTTTATGTGTTTCTAGCCACGGCATTCCTAGGATCATCTGGAACTGGGGTGCCCCGATAAGATAGAAAGAAATGTCTTCTCGATGACCGTCCTGGCACATCAGCTGGACTTTGTCGGTATGTTGCGTTACTGGGCCGGATGACAACTGGGAGCCATCCACTGCGGTGACGTTTTCCGATATTAGTTTCTGCTGAAGAGGAAGGCCTATTCGTGCTGCCAGATTCTGATCGATATAGTTACCCACAGCTCCACTGTCAATATATGCTTCCAAAGCATGTACCTTTCATGGTTGCAGGTGGTGGACTACAAGTACCGGAATGACCAGGTGTGAGTTCTGAACAACTTTCTTCATTGCGCTCGACAAGTGGACCTCTACGCTTGCCGGGTATTGGAGTTTTCCGGGGTCTGACCATTTTCATCGTTGCTATTATCCATTGCACCTACTACTTTCTTGGATGGTTTTATTTGGCAATCCCGAAGAAAATGTCCTGCCTTGCCATAATATAAAAAAAGTTGTTGTTGCCTCCTTTTATCTCTTTCGGCTTTGGATATAGGGGCCCTCAACCCCCCAATCTGCGTGAGTTCTGTTGGCTCTTGAGTCTTTACGTGGTTGTCCCTGGGTTGCATATAAACCGACCTCCCTCCAGTTCTAGTGCGGTCCATTTTTCAGTCTTGTAACCTATGGTCCAGTTGCACCGTCAGATTAATGTACTCCGCACAACACTCAGGAGGGTTGACCACTTGGGCAAGTACATCCTTCAACTCCCCACGTAAACCTTGTTAGAACAATGTGGTTCTTTTTTCTTCGGGCCAGTTAGTTTGTGCAACGAGGCAGTTAAAGGTGGCAATGTACGTCAGCAGATCTTGACTTCCCTGCCTGAGGGACAATAGTTCATTATCCAGGGCCTGTCCTTGGGTATGTCTAGCAACAGTTTTTCCAATTACCGTTGGAATTCCCCAAAATTGTGAAGTACAGGGTTATCCTGATTTACTAGTGGTATGGACCAATTCGCTGTGCTGCATCCCGAATACGACAGTACAAAGGCAACTCTGGCACTATCATTAGCGAATGCCCCAGGGCGACACAAAAAGTGAAGACGACACTGGTTCATAAATATTGCATATTTGTTGGGATCACCGGTTAATTGTTCGGGTGGGGCCAAAGCTACTGTCCCCGGAAGTACCACTCGAACTGGTGATGATGGCTGTGGCAAGGAAGTTGGTGTAATTCCAGGTAACGGAACTTGCCCTGCGTGAGTTTGAAGCACCTGCTGTGCCAGATCGTCAATTCATTCTCGAGCAACAATAAGATTCCTCCATAATGGCATTAGTCTCTTGTCTGGGGGCATGCACTTCAGCCCGTAGTTCCTCCAGTAAAAGGGCCAACTGGTCAGTCTCTGAGGTTTCCATAACGCCCAGACAGAGGTTCGGGGAGGCTTTGCGTTCTGTTACGCTCACCTCATCTCCGCGGGGGTCGTTGGGGCATGGTTGGGGCCCTCCCTGGAGTTGGCTCCCCTGGATCCGGCTCTACCCTCAGCTGCTATAGGGTGGACTGCTCTGGTCGCTGGCAAAGCCCTTGGGAGAAGGTGAGAGGCAGTGAAAATGCAGTGGTTGGATTGCGATCTCCCTCGAACTCCTCTTGCCAGAATGAGAGAAGCATGCGTTTTCCCATAAACTCTCACCTGTTGTTTGGTAAAGATGAGCTCTCCGTCCTGCTTCTCTTCAGCAGGGGCACTGTAGATAGACCTACTTGCTTCACTGGTCCGTATACGTGATGGCTCAGACCGGCTGCGACCAATCCCCTTTTTGAGGTAAGTGTTCGTAATAATGATTATTGTTTGTACGTTTTTGCAATGTCTTTTCCAACGGTTCTAGCTTGTAATTCTAATAATGTCTTTCTTTTTCCCAATAGATGTGAAGATGGCCCTGGAGAGTCGCGGTGTTGGGAACGAGCCTGCACGGTGCCAGAAGGGTGATGGAGCATCCCCACTGGCAGGTAAGTGAATTTTTAGGAAAAACGCAAGACTTAGGTATTGCGCGGCCAAGCGTTAAGTGTTAATGCAGTTTCTAACGTTGTGCGATACTTTTCTCCTGCCGGGATAATCTGGCGTCGACTGGTGGAGAGCGGTGGTCCGAAAACCTGTCAGCGGCTGGTAGATGGAAGATCCTGGACGAGAAGAAGACTCCTGCGTAGGCGCGCTTGGACAGATGAGGACGAGACAAGCTGCAGGCGATGGATTTGCAGGATCAGGTAAGGTGCACACTGTGTTGAAAGCAATGGTATGGCTGGATTCAGATGAGATGCACGCTGTGCTGTGAGCGATGGTATGGCTGGATTCAGGTAAGGTGCACGCAGCGTTAGGATCAATGGTATGGCTGGATTCAGATGAGATGCGCGCTGTGCTGTGGGCGATGGTAAGGCTGGATTCAGGCAAGGTGCGCGTGGCGCTATGACGATGATATGGCTGGATTCAGGTAGGACACGCGTGTTGCAGATGATGTGCAGGCCCAGCATGCAGAGCTGGAAGCAGGTAAGAGCTGGAAGCAGGTAAGAGCTGCAGACGGCAAAGAGCGTTACGGTGCCCAGGGCAGATTAACGCAAAGCCTCTACATGCGGGTGGGACTGGCTTAAATAGCCTGGCTACAGCCACTCCCCTTTAGCCCTGCCTTGTGGCCACACCTCACCAGTCCCATAGACTCCTGCACATGCCTGCCAATGTCTTCTAATGGCCATGCCTGGCCTGAGAGAACGTGCCTTGGATACAAAGTGTACAGAGCACACTTTCTTATGAGCCTGGCGACAGAGGCACCAGGACAGGGTCCATTTGGACCCCTTAGAGGATGAAAGTGTCGGCCCTGGGTTGGTGGCCATGACAGCGCCTTTGCAGACCTTCTAGTTTGATCAGAGTTGGACAACAGCAGGCTAAGGGTGCCACACCTTCCAGCGGGTCACCAGCGATTCCTCAACTTGGCTTCTTAGTTTCAGGATGCTTTGATCCTATCCTAGGTTCATTGAGAACTCAAGTGAACGACCTGGTATGGGTGTTTGGGCCCTTCTCGTATCCAGAATCTCCTTCACGCCAAAACGAAGAGGACCCAATGAGAGACTTGCTCACATACAGCCATTCCTGCTACTAAAGTCCTTTTATCTAAATACAAGTCCCTCTAAACAGATACTTGCTATCCCTCACTGTGTTTATACATGTGTGAATACATAACAGACCACACGCAAAGCGCTGAAACCGGTCGACAAGATTAAGGTTTAGGTGTGATGACCTAAACCCTGAGACACACAATACTCCTTGTGAGCTTGGTCAAAATACATCAATTTTTAGAAATATTAGACAACTAAAAAAGCAAAGTTGTGTTTTAAACACTTGATTAGGCTTAATTAAGTATTTTGTGAAAAATAAGACACACATATTGGAAGCAATACTAATAAAGCAAAGAATCGACTCCCAAACAGTGTGCACATATTTTTAGCACTTAGTAAAAGTAGTGAGTGAGGATAGGGCGAGCTTCTTGTCTATCCCTCACACTAGATAGGCATTACAACGGCGCACTCTAGGGGCATAATAACACAGGGAGGGACAGCAAGTATATCTTTGTAGGAACTTGTATTTTGATGTAGGGACTTTAATAGTAGGAATAACTTTTTAACAAAGTGGTTCTTTCTATATTGTGATACATAATATTGGGTAGAGACAGAATATGTTAACCCCATGACTCTATTTTGTATTTGAATCACATACAGCCATGACAGACGTGGTCCAATCACGGACCACAGTGGTCTCAGTCATTCCCAGCACACCAGACTCTCTGGCAACCAGGATGTGTATTGGAACTAGACAGTCCATCTCACATCCTGGAGGCACACACACACAAGCATACAGAAGCCCGCAAAGCTTGGCGTTTTGCGGGAGAATGCATGACCAAATAAGGTCTGACCTGGGGAGGCCAAAGGGACAAGATGGCCAAAGGACAGAACAAAGGACTTTGTGGAATAGCCATTTTGGGGCCAAGCCACTGTCCAGGGCCAAAAGCGGTAAACACGATATGGACCAAAAGAAAGGGTTAAAAATATGAGAAAAATAACAGCTGCCACCAGCTCTGTCAAAGGCACATCTGTACTTCTACCGAAAAATCCTTTGATGTTGTTTAGGTCCTTTAGAAACTAAAGGAAGACCCAGCTCACTATACTGTAAGGTACTTTGTGCACTGTTAAAAATGTTGCAAATAACTTGCAACAGAGTGAAAGACTAAGGGAAACAAAGTCTCCCAGTACTGACTGTCTTTAAGGGCATGTCAGTTTCCCCATAACAAAGTGAGCAAAAACTCAGCAGAGTGCAGCAGAAGGCTGTGCTCCACTGGCAAAAGTCAGGCTAGGGTGCTCCGACAACAGCACAAAGTTGGGGGTTCACAACTGGAGGGTAAATTACCCATAAATGGAAATAATTCCTAACAGGTACCGGTCAAAGTCAGTCCACCTCCATCCCCTCCCCTTATCAAACCATGGAAGTATTGGCTGCAATACAAGAGAATGCTTCCTCCATTGAAACGATAATTGGGTACGAAAAGGTTGTCAGCTACATGAAAACTCACTGTGTAGAGATGGGCAGGGCCAGGTTAGTGGTTCCCAAGTTTCTAACTTCCCATTTTATAAGATTTCTATCATAGAGAAGCACATGTGGGGTGGGATAGAATGGCAATGTTGCTGAATTGATCTTGGTTTGCACCAGATTTCACCAAAATGGCTCAGGTATACTGCCAAAGATGTACTCTCTGTATGCAGAACAATGTAGACAGACAGTCCCTTCTAGGCAAGGGGCACATCCCCCTCTGTAACGCCCATTTGTAGGCCTCCAGACAGATTTCATGCAACTGCTGTGGTACAGAAATATCTACTGTCTATTGTGGATGTGTTATCTGGATGGGTGGAGGCTTACTCATGTAAAAGGGTTGACCAATCACGCTTGTCAGAATTCTGATGCAAGAGTTCATCCCCAGAGTTTGGGTACCCATTTCTATTAACTGACCAGGGCACCCTTTTTGGGAATAGTTTTGCGAAAGCCCTACTATCAACTCTCAAAATCCAGCAGAATTTGCATTACCCACACCACCTCAGTAAGCTGGGACAGTGGGTAGGAGGAAGGACGTTTTGAAAAATAAATTGCCAAACTTCTGTCAGGGTATTGGGTTGAAGTGTCCAGAAGCCCGCCCATTAGTGTTATTCAGCATGATGAGTACTCCAAATAAGAAATGAAGGCTTATCCCTTATGAGGTCCTTTATGGACGACCAATGTGGTTGCCTGTATCACCTCCTGTTACAGCTGTGTCTAGCGACTTGCATCTGCCGGATGATAAACTATTGGAGTATGTGAAGACCTTAATTTCTTCTGTCAGTTTTGTTCATGATCAGGTCAAGGCTGCCCTTCCACAAGAACCACCTGGGTTGGGTCATTCCATACAGCCTGGAGGGCGTGTTCTGATAAAGGTCCACCAGCGACATTCACCTCTGTCCCACCAGTGGAAGGGGCCATTTGTTGTCCTCTTGATCTCCAATTCAGCTGTGAGGGTGCAGGGGCACCTGGCATGGGTGCATGCCTCCCATCGCAAACACCCAGTAGCCCTTCCACCATGAAGTATCTGTTTCGTTATGTTTTATTCTCTCATGTTACTCTGTTGCATTTTGGCTTGTACTATATATCTAACAATGTAGAAACAGAAATAGCAGGGAAAAGTAACCTTACTCACTGCTGCTGATATACAAAGCTTGCTGCGGTATAAAAGAAGGTTTATAGTTCACTGGCAGGGAGGGAACTGCGGATGGGGAGGTTCTTGGGTGTGTGGAGTAGATTTATGGTTGGATTTTTTCCCACAGCCACCTGGATCCCCTTGTAGTGTAGTCCCTTATCCGTGTGAAGTGCCTCGAAATTGGATAACTGATGAGGACTACCTCCTAGCCTTGAACACTGAGGCACAAGCTCAGCTCATACCATTACCTAGTGTTAGAAATAGTACTGAATCTGTAGTAATGAAAAACATGATCATGGCTGAATCATCATATTCAGAGACTTTCCACATCACAGATCTCATGGTGTCCAGTCATAATGTCGAATACAATAATATCGAAAGTCAAAATGTCGAAAAAAAAATTTCGAAAATAAAAATGTCGAATTACAAAAATGTCGAATTTTTTTTCGAAATAATGTTTAAATAAATAAATAATTAATTATATTTTATAAAACATATTTTTTTAAAATGGTTAAAGGTATATCCATGGTGAGTGGGAGGGATGGGGAGGAGGGGGGGTTGGGGTAGGGGTTTGGGATGGGGTTTTTTAATAATTAATTATTTAATTAATGTTTTATTAAATACTTTTTTAAAAAAATTAAAGGTATATCCATGGGGGGTGTTGGGGGGGATGGGGAGGAGTGGAGGGTTGGGGTAGGGGTTTGGGATGGGGGGTTTGGGGGGGACCCCCCCAATAAAAAACGTTAGTATATGTGATATTTTACATAGTTATTTTAACATTGGTTTTTCGATTTTTTTTCGACATTTTATTTTCGAATTAATGACTTTTTCTATTATATGTATGTGTTTTCGACATTTTTGAATTCGACATTTTTTTTTCGACATTTTTGTAATTCGACATTATTTTTTCGATATTATGACTATAAACCAGATCTCATGCATTACTGTTACTCTAACCTTTCACTTGGAAGAGAAATTGAATAATCTCCAAGCTGATTTGTTGGTACTCTCAGGGAACTGGTGCTATGGCGTTGGCATATCGAGGGTAACGTAAATGGGATTTTGGACATGGTGAGCCTCCTGCATGCTATAAATTGAGTCGTTGTATCAGGGCCAGGCGAAATTGGGGATTTTAGAGGGATATTGGAATGGAGCCCAGGGTGGCCGAAAAAAACGTAGAATGTTACTTGTTGACAATCCTGGACTCTAGGAATGAAACTAGAACGAAGAACATTTGTTCCAACTCTAATGACGCCTATTGTGATTTTTTTGGAAGATCTAAACAATAGAGCATGTACTATGATTCATCACTTGATGTCACCAGAGATTGAGTTTCTATGAGTTTATGAAATATACTCGGAAGTATACCATCAGAATTTGTCGCACAATACAGTCTCAAAGTAAATTAGAACAGGATAACGATTTCTAGTGTTGAATGCAACTTTAGCCACAGTCATGTACACTGTTCCACTATCTGTTTTCGAGGTCACCACTCACTTTCCTAATTTCTCGGGGGGGGGGGGGGGGGGGGGTGAGATGGAATTAGGCTGCCACAGCAGAAAGAGAAGCTGTTCGGAAGACGACAAGGAAGGGAAGCAGTAGATAAGATATGGATTGGAGCTAATACTGCACTTGCAGCTTGTGGAATCTATAAAGCTCAGCCAATTTAATTGAAATGCATTGCAACAATTGATGAACAGTGTCATGACAGCCAGAAAGAACATACAGTGGGATATGGCATCCAAAGAAGTGAAGGTTAATAAATAACCTGCTGTTGCAGGTGGTGTCAGACAAGTGACTCTGTAATAATTACCACAAGACCCTCCACATCAGCTCACCTTCACTCAACCTCCGACAATGATGTCTCATTTGCACTCCTGGAGATGCAATAAGAAACAAAGGCACTAAGGAAGGACTGAAACAATTGATATCTGTTTCTAATAAAGCTCCCAGCGATGGTTGTTGTAATTGCAAGTTTAAACACAACTACCCATGCAACACCTAACGTAGCTGATTTCTCTACATGAAGGAAAAGTAGAGGAAATCAATGGATTAGGGAAGGTGTTCGAATTACTTGTGCAAAGGAAAAACAAGTGAATTGGGTGGGAAGTGCCTGGGCAAGTGAAGTAGTTTTAGTTGTGCAGGAAGCACAAAAGGGGAGTCTATCAGTGTATTCCGGCACAGGGTTAGGATAACTGATGAGTGTGATGTCACTGCCTATGTATACATAAACACGGGTGTAGGTAGAATGAATGAAATAGGGAACGTCACTGAATATCTCACCGCACTGATTTCGGTTTTATGATACCAGGAGGATGTCTTTTCTCCTGTTGAGTCCTAGCATTATTTGCCTTTAAATTGCAGCAGACATTTGATTTCTTGAATCATACTTGGTAGCGCCAGTGCTGGTTTAGGAACATGTGCAGTACAATGGAGGACAGAATGGAAAGAGCAGCACTTTTGGAGCATTAAGGGGCAATGGGTGAAGGACATCCAGCCGCCATCTTTTGGAATGCACGGCTTGTAACCAGACCATACAATGAAGCATTGTGGAAATATGCAAGAGGACAGTGGACCACCGCCTTTCACCTGAGGAGGATGGGACCGGTTGTTGTTAGTCATGATGAGTTGAACCAGAATTAAATGGTGAAATGATTGTAAGAACTGATGAAGGACAACAATTGAATATGAAAGAGTTTCTTGTTTTGAGGGAGTCAGGGGAACCAAAGCAGAAGTAGCAAGAGGTCGAGCCTTCAAGGGTTTAAAGCAAGTCTTGGAATAACGTTTTGCTTGTTAATCGGGTGACGATTTCTCTGTTCATTAACGTACCCTAATTGGTCTATGTTTTACTGCTGCCTTGCAGTGCGGTGTTTAGCAGATACAAATAGCTGAGCCTAAATTATGCGGTGTGTGCAGCGGCTGTACTTATTCCCTGACTTTTAGTACTTAATTCATATTAGAGAGAAAATAATTGTGCTTATTATGTAGCCTCTACTATAGCGCCGCTGCTGGGGTGTGCCAATGGTTCTCCTGGGAAAAATGGTGCTTTCAACATAGGTGTCACAATGGTGTTCTTGATAAAGTGCTCTTTGGGATGTAAGTTTCTATTGTTCCCATATTAGAGTGCCTCTTGGAGGGTTCATGGTACTTCTTCTCCCATGCACCAATCTGGTGTGTGAAGAGAACAGCTTGGCTGGTTCAGTGTGTAGCTTTTTGTCCATAATTCATTTCCACTAATGTATTCAAGAGGTGTTCATTCATAAAGGGAAACAACTGAATCCATACATATTTTAGGGGTATGCAGTGATAAAATCACAGCAAAAATGTCACCTGTACAAAAAATTGCCGCAAAAATTCTGTGGTTTGACCCGTTAAAGGTGTACCCCATTACACCATTTAAGGGGAGCAGGGGTTGCGGGGGTGTCCCCGCACCCCTTAAATGGTATAATAGGTCCAGGGTTGCGGGGGTGTCCCTGCATCCTTTATATGGATTGTGGCGGCAAAACCACAGCCTTTTTGCGGCAATATTTTGTGTCCACAGCCATTTTTGCCACGATTTTAACACATGGAACCATTTCAATGTGGACATAAGTTATTTAATGTAGAGCCTTCCTGATCAATACTTGAATTGGCTATCACTCATCAGCTGGTGGAGTTTTCCATTGTGAATGTTGCCTGTATAGTGTTAGTTCATCTGATGCACATTGGTGTATATACCACCCACCTAGATACACTTGCCATGTGGAGGCAACTTTTATAACTAGTATGCCCTGCAGACCCGTCAATGCCAGCACACTGTATCTGTCTATAAACCAGTAATTTCTCTCCTTCTCCTTGAACCCCCTGGTGCCTACTGTGGCTCAGCAAATATGCCTACAAGCCGCTTCTGCCGCTCCTTTGTGGTCCTCTCCTGCCCACTACAGGACCCAGCAGCACCAGCCCATGCACGAGCCGAACACACCCGCAACTGGATCAGCTCACTAGGTACATTGCTACATTCTACATGGCCGCAGCAAGCCTGTCTGATGAGAGTCCTACACGGCTGTCCCTGTTACGTGCTGCTATGATGACTTGGGGCCAGGAGTCCAGAAGGAGAGCACACTGCGTTACAGTATGACAGTGTAAGTTACACAAAGTGGTTATGTGTTGTGTGTATCCATGTATGTATGTGCCTTTTGATGAAAGGCAGATCTGGTGCTCCAAGCCAACCCCCCCATCCCCCGAACCCCTTGTCAGTGAACATGTTATCTGGCAGCTTTGAGAATCTAAAACAGAAAATAACTTGCTATGTCCCAAATCAGGACTTGGGGGACTGAATTTATAGTGGAGAATGTAAAGCAACAAGTACCAGAATGCACAGTAGAGAGAGTTCATGAGTGATGACAGGCTGAAAATCTCACTATTATCTGTCTTGTGATCAACAGGTTCAAAATGAGAATGTTTAAGCCATCAAGGCTTCTTGGATTCTAGCTGTAACGTGTTTAAGTAGGCAAAACCACAGGAACGGTTAAAAATATGGAAAAGCATCGCTCACTGCAGTAGTATTTTGGATGCACTGTTTGGGGTCATTTGATGGAGCCAGATTGTCTTCTCAGTGACCGTACTCTGGTGAACAATGGACTCCCAGTGAGACTTCTCCATCAGCAAAACATCCCTACACATCACCGTCTTCTGTGATCCCCGTGAGGAACAGACTCGCCATACTTCACACAGGAGCTGATGCCTTCCAACGCCAAAGCAAGACCTCTCTCAACCACAGACAAGTGAAGCCTCCCCATTTGTTAGAACCACCAATAGGAATACACCAGGTCCTTCACTCTAGCACTTGGAAAGTACTCAGTTGCTTCCTGAAGCTAGGTCCACGCTCACTAAGTACGATAATAATAACATCTAAAGAGCAGTAGGCAATGCATTTAGATTGGCAGCTGATTGGAAGACCCAGATGGAATTGCGCGTGGTCAGCGGGTTAAGGTGGCTGTGAATCAAGAGAGCCCATTAGGAATGCACCTGGGCTTGGTGGGACTCTATGCCACAGCACCTATCAAGAAGGGCAGTTCTGGCAGGTGGCACCACTAACAGGGAGCAAGAACAGGATTCCAGGCTGACTGTCTCTTCTGGAGGGATATTTGTCTACTGGAGTAAAGCACCTAAAAAGAAGCTAGCCAGGGAAACAGAAAGGACTGCCTTGGGCTAGATTCACTATTGGGCCAAAGAGGAAAGCAACTGGAGCTAAGCTTGCATGGTATCCCTGACCAGAGCATGTAAGCATTCATACAGGTACCTTTTCTAAGGAGACGTCAGAGGGCATGTGCTGTAATAGTAGAAAATTGTAACAATGACAAGCCGCCAGTACCAGGAATGACTGTCCAATGAGAATGGTCAGGTGGAACTGATGACGTTTTGTGGCTGGAGGAGTGGCGTTGTATGTCACGAGCAGCCGCTGACAAAAGGGTGCAGGGCCAAGGCAACTAAGTAATGGCGGCTACGCTTGTCAGGAGCGGCCGTCCTAATGGGGTATGTGTGGACTGGAGGAGAATAAAATAAAATGTTGGCTGCGTATGCCAGAAACAGCTGCCAAGGCCGAATGGGGGTCGGGGGGGGGGCACAGTGGAGCCACACGAGGCCGCTGTGTGTATCAGGAGCAGCTGTCGATCAGGAATGGAGAAAGATAATCAGTGCTTAGAGCAGTGCGGAGCCAGGCATGATGGCTGTGGGAAAATGCATGTTGCAAGGGGCACACGTTTGCTTCCATGGCTTTTAAATAGGTGCATGCCGAATGTTTCGGCCTCCTCCCAGCCGCGCGCCAGCAGAACCTGACAGCCCCTGGAAGATCCAGGCTTTAGTGGACGAAGTACATGAACCAAGCATGCCAATGTAACTTTCCAAGTATCCTGGATCACTCTTTAGGGCCCAATGCTTCTAGTCAGAAAAGTACTCCACCCCATGCCCTTGCCATTTGGAATATAGAATGTTTTGTACCACCATGGTTACTAAATCCTAGTATGGAGGTAATGGAGAACAATGTTCCGTTAGTAACGGCCCCCA
This sequence comes from Ambystoma mexicanum, assembly GCF_040938575.1. NCBI lineage: Eukaryota > Metazoa > Chordata > Amphibia > Caudata > Ambystomatidae > Ambystoma > Ambystoma mexicanum. The sequence continues at coordinate 538,076,096 of NC_090929.1, forward strand.
TGGGCTATACCGGGGGTAAACAGCCCGGCAGCCCAAGATAGCGGGCAGAGCGAAGCAAGGGCGGTTAATGAGGGCACTGGGATGTTTACACCCTGTATAGTTCATGGAAAGCGTTCCTAATGCTATTAGCACCCCGGGTTACCAAAGTGGTAACCCCGGGTGCTAAAATAAAGTATTTTCATTCATTGAACGGAACACTGCACGTGTCCCATTCAATGAATGAAAATACTTTACCTAGATGGCCTCCATGGTTGTGAAAGGTGGGGCTCCGTACGGAGCCCCCCCTCTATTTCCATGGTGGCCTGGAAAGTGAACCAAATGGAAGCTGTTGCGGTGACGGCGGGTGCCGCTGCCGCAATAATCAGGTAAATTGGGATAGGGAGGGTGGATAAAAGGATTTTTTTTTTAAATGAAAGGAGGGTGGGGATTAGATCGCGGTCCGGTGTGGGAGGCACTGTGCAGTTTCTGTGGAACACGGGCTGAGATTAGAGGTTTCAGCCCACGATCTGCAGAACCCAATTGGCAGCGCCCCCGTCCCAGGTGCTACTAGCTGTTGTTTCGTCAAGCTAAGTTTAGAAGTGATACAGGCAACTTTATGTCCATGACTAATGCAGACATTACATTTACAAAACTGAAAGGGCACAGAAAAGATTTCAGTTTCTCATGACATCGTGTCTGAGTATTGTTTTTCGGCAAGAGCCACATCAAATCATGTACTTTGTACGGAGTAGCCGGCATCCTCTTTATTTATCTGCATACCATTTGTGTCATTTCTTGACTTTTCGTAGGTTTGTTTGGGCTTCACTGTGAACATCACAGTTTGCTTTTTGAGCTCCCGTGTAGCTGGGACAGGGTTAGTAGAGGGTGCATGTGGAGGTATTGAGTTGGGATGCACTCCCAGAAGCAGAACAACTGACACGTACTGATGGAGCCATGCCAGTGGTGGTTATACATACATTCAGCCAAACAGAGCATATCTGTCCAATTGCCGTGAGTGTGATTGATCTAACAATATCACTTTTGTTAAAGGTCCTGATTGGCCCTCTTGGGATATGGATGAGAGGCATTGGAGAGTAACACTTGAAAACCTAACAGTCTTGCTAGCTAACGCATGCCACAACTTGGCTCTGAATTGCGGCCCTTCATCAAAGACAATCTCATTAGGGACTACAACCATCCCGAGCACACCTGGCTGTACCGCCTACCTGCACTTAAAAATGTCAAATGTGGTTGTCCTTTATGTATGTCCCTAGTGACTGTCCCATTTTACTCCGCGAGGCTGCAGCTCCCTGCTCTCTGCGCTGCAAAGACACACAGAGGAAACCGTTTTTTAACAACATTCGGGACCTGTTGAAAAGTTATCCACACCTACTCACTATGGCGTGGGGTCTATCTGGAACGCCCTACTAACAGCGTCCAACCCTAAAATACACATTTAGGCGATGTTGCCCTATTTTCCTTGATCATGTAGACGTGGGAAGGACCATTTTTATGGTGGGGTCCGTCAACCATCAGCAGCCTTCTTTCAATTAACATCGGAGCAGCCTTTAAGTGATATACTGCTTCCTGACCTTTCTGGCCCTGAAGAAAGTGGTTCACATTGCGTTTTAGCACTGAAACCAGTAGGCATTCCTTCGGCCTAGGAATTGACAAGAAAAAACTGAACAAAAGGCAGAGGAATTGCCCTTTGCTGACAAACTCCAAAAGGGACATTGTAATCTTCTTGATACTCTATATGCCGCTATATGCAGAGAACAAAGAGACCTCTGTACTCTGTGTTAGTACAAGAAGGGGTTTCCAAAATCCGAGTACAGCTCGGTCATTTGCCAGTGGCGCTCCTGATTAGATACAGGATTTCCCACCAGCACTTTTTTATTCATTGTACTATATAACATAGGAAAACATTAAGTTGCCACCTTCCACTTGCCATAACAGTATACACATGCGGTAATAATTACAACATGCGTTTTAAACTCTAAATCTTATTTCTCCTGCACCAACCCAAGAAAACCCTAGTGCAAGGGCAACCTCTTCTCTACAGCATACCGCCCCTATGTGGACGATACATCAACACACTACTGGGTACACATAGCTACAAGGACCCAAAAGAACCCAACTAAGGGCTATTGTTTACATTATCTTTTGTTTCATTGCATTTCCTGAGCTTTGATATGTGTGAAAACACTGAATAGGGTACATCTCAGGTGCAGTACCCGACATGGTCCAATATATGTGTACATTCCATTTCACTCCCCTCCACAAGCTGGTTATAATGTTCCTCAAGCTCACCCATTGTAAGAAGCTCACTGCTTCCCATCCAATCTGATTTCTTATCTATTGTACGTTCTTTTCTGATCAAAAGAGCATTGTTCCTCCTAGGTTGTATACGAATTGTTCGAACTACAATTGTTTGAATCCTAATTGACCTTTGCACAATTGAGCGAATTGTGAAGGTCAATTGTTACATATATGAGGGGGAAATCCCCTGCAACCCTCCATTATATATATATATATATATATATATATATATATATATATATATATATATATATATATATAAACCAAACCTATATATATTACATGGCCACGGTAGTGGCCATGTAGTTATGGTTAAGTTGGTGTTTCCTTAGGAAGAGCACTTTTTGGGTGGCTTATAACTTCGCTCTCCCTGGACGAATCCTCACCAAACTTTGCAAAAAAAGTATTTGGGTCACTCTGAATTTTTTTGCAAAGTTTGGTGAGGATTTGTCCAGGGGGGGGCAAAGTTATAGGGGGGGTCCCAAAACTTTTTTTTTCCCATAGACTGAATGGGAAACATTTTTTTTCTCGCGCCTACAGCCCAAACCGCTGGACGGATTTTCACCAAACTCTTGGATTCGTTGACGTCCACGGACAGCGCAGTGAAACTTTGTTCAAAATTTGTATTTAGTAGAGTGTGTTGGTGTGTAGGCGTGTTTGGGGAGGGTGGGAGTGTATGAGATAGGATGAGAGTTGTGTTTTTTTATGTGTTAGACGTTCTTTTTGTGTTCGATTTGTCTGCGGACATCACGGGTGTTTCTGAAATGTTCTAAATAAACTGAATGGGGGGTGTTCTGAGGACTCAATATGTGTCCGTTTTTATCGCAAGCAAGCTGAAACTGTTCTAAGAACACTCGCGGTGTCCTGAAATGTTCGCAAATAAACAAAATGGGGGTGTCCTGAGGACGCTGTCCTTATTGTTCGTTGTCAAGTTGAATGTGTTCTAAGAACACTCGCGGTGTCCTGAAATGTTTGCAAATACACAAAATGGGGGTGTTCTGAAGACGTTGCCGAACACTCGCTGTGTCCTGAAATGTTCGCAAATATGAATGGGTGGCTGTGGCTGGCAAGTTGAATGTGTTCTAAGAACACTCACAGTGTCCTGAAATGTTCGCAAATAAACAAAATGGGGGTGTTCTGAGGACGCTGTCCGTATTGTTCTCTGTCATGTTGAATGTGTCCTAAGAACACTCGCGGTGCCTTGAAATGTTCGCAAATAAACAAAATGGGAGTGTTCTGAAGACGCTTCTAAGAACACTCACGGTGTCCGGGGAATGTTCGTAGTGGGTGTCCTGAGGACGCTGTCCGTATTGTTCACTGTCAAGTTAAATGTGTTCTAGGAACACTCGCGGTGTCCTGAAATGTTCGCAAATACACAAAATGGGGGTGTTCTGAAGACGTTGTCGAACACTCGCTATGTCCTGAAATGTTCGCAAATATGAATGGGGGGTTGTGGCTGGCAAGTTGAATGTGTTCTAAGAACACTCGCGGTGTCCTGAAATGTTTGCAAATAAACAAAATGGGGGTGTTCTGAGGACGCTGTCCGTGTTGTTCTCTGTCACGTTGAATGTGTTCTAAGAACACTCGCGGTGTCCTGAAATGTTCGCAAATAAACAAAATGGGGGTGTTCTGAAGACGCTTCTAAGAACACTTGCGGTGTCCGAGGAATGTTCGTAGGGGGTGTCCTGAGGACGCTGTCCGTATTGTTCTCTGTCAAGTTGAATGTGTTCTAAGAACACTCGCGGTGTCCTGAAATGTTCGCAAATACACAAAATGGGGGTGTTCTGAAGACGTTGTCGAACACTCGCTGTGTCCTGAAATGTTCGCAAATATGTACGGGGGTTGTGGCTGGCAAGTTGAATGTGTTCTAAGAACACTCGCGGTGTCCTGAAATGTTTGCAAATAAACAAAATGGGGGTGTTCTGAAGATGTTTCTAAGAACACTCGCGGTGTCCGGGGAATGTTCGTAGGGGGTGTCCTGAGGACGCTGTCCGTATTGTTCTCTGTCAAGTTGAATGTGTTCTAAGAACACTCACGGTGTCCTGAAATGTTCGCAAATACACAAAATGGGGGTGTTCTGAAGACGTTGTCGAACACTCGCTGTGTCCTGAAATGTTCGCAAATATGAATGGGGGGTTGTGGCTGGCAAGTTGAATGTGTTCTAAGAACTCTCGCGGTGACCTGAAATGTTCGCAAATAAACAAAATGGGGGTATCCTGAGGATGCTGTCCGTATTGTTCTCTGTCAAGTTGAATGTGTTCTAAGAACTCTCGCGTTGTTCTGAAATGTTCGTAGGGGGTGTCCTGAAGATGCTGTTCCTATTGTTCTCTGTCAAGTTGAATGTGTTCTTAGAACGCTCATGGTGGCCTGAAATGTTCGCAAATAAACGAAATGGGGGTGTTCTGAGGACACTGTCCGTATTGTTCGTTGTCAAGTTGAAAGTGTTCTAAGAACTATCACGTTGTTCTGAAATGTTCGTAGGGGGTGTCCTGAAAACGCTGTCCGTATTGTTGGCTGGCAAGTTGAAAGTGTTCTAAGAACACTCATAATGTCCGCGGACATTAAAAGTTTCCATAGACCATAGTTGAAATGTTTGACTCTATGGATGTGATATGCTGCGGTGCACCCAAGACTCTATGCCCTGGCAACAACCACCGCAGCATATCACATTCATATTTGCTTATAACTTTGGGTGAAAAACAAATGTATAAGGAACAAAGGTATTAGATACTATGGATGTGATATGCTGCTATGGTTCTCCTTATTATTGTATACTTAATGTTTGGTCTAGTAACCGGAGTACATGTATTTTTTGTTAATTTCTGTGATAAAAGAAAATAGCATGTTAGTATTAGTATTTTGTAATGACTTATTACATTGTATAACCAACATACTTTTTTTTTTTGGACCCTCATATTTAGTAGATTACAAATCAGAGTACTGTGCAATTTGCTCAGTTTCTGTATTTGTTGCTAAAATCATTGGGTCTGTGGGAGAAAAAAAAATCCATGTTGGATTAAAAAAAAACCTTTTTCTGTTATGCTACAGTTTATTTGTTTGTTTGTTTTCAGTGTTCACTTGTTTCTGGCTAATGCTTTATACTTTGGCTTGTTGCATTTTTTGGAGCAGTAACATATTATTTATTTGTTTGGATATTATAAAATTTTGGAGCAGTTAGATACCAATTGGCGTATTCTAACTGTCTATTTTTTTATATATTTTAGTGGTATTGATTTATCTATTTGGATATTGTTACATTTTGGGACAGTTAGATACCAATTGGCGTATTCGAACTGTGTATTTTCTGGTCTAATTTAGTGGTATTCATTTATCTGATTAGTTGTTGTAGAATCTTTGATAGCTTTTGAGTATTCTAACAGTTTATATTTTTTTAACACAAGTTTACTTAGGGTTTAAATACAGTTTAGTTATCAAATTTTGGTTTTAAGAACATCAAATAAGCGTTTGTAAGATTTGCTAGTAATCCCTGCTTTAGAGTAATGGTACTATCATTACATTCAAACCATCCACATTTCTTTTTTATATATGCAGTGTAGTGCCCTGAATTGGTTGTGGCTCCTGCGTGATAGATGATACCTATTGTTGTGAAGGTTTTCTTACCAAGTGATATTTAACCATGTGTGAATCCAGTCAGCTTGCAGTTGTTTTTGGTACCATCTGCATTGTAACATAGAAGCATTAGTATTATGTATTTACTATGTGTTTGTATTACTAACGTGGAGCGATTATCTGAATTGCAGGTAGAGCATAATCTAGCATGATTTGCATTTTGTACAAGTCGCTGAAATGGAATGGATTCACAATTTGGTATTGATATATATATGAAGCGTTCATTGGGGATTTCTTCTTGTGTCACATTGTTGCAGAGAGTGCATGTATGTTTCCACATGCATGAAATCTGAAAGATTTCATTTATAGGTATGTTTTTGTTTTCCAGTACTTATAGTAAGTACATCAGAAATTCTTGTGGATCTTCCTGTAAGTTTATAGTGAATTTCACCATTCCAGCACAGTAGTCCAATTGTTGTCTTAGTCCATAAACACTATACGTGTTGTCAGGATTGATTGCTGCATTTCTGTGAAGCACTAACATTTGCAAACACAATCGGTCTGTACTGTGTAAGTAAATGTTGTCAACAATTGGTGTTAATTGAAATAGAATATTCATTGCTGCATTTGCGTAGCAACTTACACCAACTATATTTGAGAATTTAAATGGTCCAGGTAGTTCTGTATCTAAGTGCTTTTTCTGGAGTTTGTCTTCCTTCTTTAAAGAAGTACCTGGTTTACTTTCCCTAATTGATTCTTTTTTGCTTGTGGTACTTGATGAAGTATTAGTTTCTTTTACTCTCTTTGAAGGATTTGCAGTGACATCCTGTTGCATTTCTGTTTGATTTATGTTTCTTTTATGACGTTTTACTTTTTGTGGAACAGAATATGTGTTTAGGTGGGTGGTGTATAGTGAGCGAAGTCTATTGTATTCTAAAATGCAAGGAATATCAGTGTTTATTTTACTTGCATCAAAGTTGATTAGAAATAGACTGTCAAGTGTACATAAGCGTGATAGTGCTACATAGCTCATGCCTTCTTTAAAGACTGTGTTACCAATATCTATCATTGCTTTGTCTAGGGTAAGACCTTGTGATTTATGAATCGTGACTGCGTATGCAAGAGTTAGAGAAAATTGTTCTCTGCGTACATACATATCTTTGAAGAGAAGGAATCTAGCTGTTGAGCGTCCTATCCTTTTTACTTCTGAAAGTTTGTCAAAGAGTATATTGACAAACTGAATGTTGTTGTCGCGTGGGTATGTTTGAAAGCCAACAACTGTACCCAGTGCTCCATTAACTAGTCCTTGGTCCACGTCAAGGTTACGTTTAAGCATTACTCTGCAATTCAAGGATAATTTTAATATCTTTTCTAAGCCTGCTGTGTTTGAGATTGATTTGTCTAAACTATTTAGTCTTGTTGTGGCTTGGTCACACATGGGTAGTGTCATACCATGTACATCTAGTTTGTCTGTGGCGCTAATTTCCATGATTGGTTGCATTTCTTTACTTAGCATGATTTCATTGAATTTGAAACAGCTTGCAAGAGTTGGCATTATGGCCATACAATTGACATTTGTGTGGGCTAATTGTTCCATAACATCTGTAGCACATGCATTATCACCATAAAGTGCATTAATGTGCCGGGTTTTCAATATTGCTTCTGCTTCTTTAGAAAGAATACTAACTCTGATACTTTTTAAAATGTTGGCATAAGTGAGATCTGCAGATTGCTGCATGTTTTCTGTTAATTCTCTGTATTGGAAATGTTGCCAAAGGTTGACATTTCCAATGCTGCCAACAGTTGTACGGCAGAGTTTGTGTCCTAATGTTTTAAAAATAGGCTCACCTTTTACTGGTGTTAATTGAAGCAGATCTCCAAAAACAATAATGTGTTTTCCTGCAAAGAGCTCTTCATAGTCTGTTTTGAGTACTTCTTGTAATCTGAGGTGAATCAAAGCTAACATCAGGTTGGAGACCATGCTCACTTCATCTATTAGAAGCATTTTCATTTGTTTCAATACTCTGCATAATTCCATTGCAGCTTCTGCAGAAAGTTTGTAATAGTCTAATTTGTTCTGGTGTTCTACTGGTAATAGTAGTAATCGGTGTAATGTAACACCACCTATGTTGCAGGCAGCTAAACCTGTGGGGGCAGTGACAACAGCTGACAGTTTGTTGTTTGTCAATTGTTGAAGGAACTTACTAATGATTTTGATTAGGAATGTTTTGCCAGAACCAGCTTCACCACTGACGTACAGTAGTATAGGTTTATAATTATGGCAGGAACATTCTTTATTTTCATGTTTTACACCATGTGCAATTTGTTTTGTTACTTCTTGAAAAATGCTATGTTGCTCATTGTTTAGTTTTGATTGTAGTATAGTTAAGTCTTCTTTATCTTCATACTGACACATGGTGTTTTCTACTTCTATCATAGCTAATTCTGCCTCATTTATTATTAGTGGTTCTCCCAATGGTTCTTGGCTTCCTGTTACAGAAGGTTGACTACTGTCAGGAGTGTCCTTATCTAGTTGGGCTTGGAGTTCTTCTTCATGTTGCTGTTCATTGTGCAACATTGTTTTGTACTGTGTAAAGTTTACATCAGTTATAGTGCTTTCATTTGCTTTGAAAGCATCCTCATATGAGTCATAGTTATCTAGTATTTCTTCTTCTTTTCTCCATGGTTTGAAGAGTTGTAGCAGGGACATGTAATATACTTCTTTATGTTGAGGAGTCTTTAATGACAATTTGATATGATTAATTAAATTTGGTTTAGTGAGTTTAACTAAGCTGCCTTCACAGTTTGTCACTCTATATTTACCTTTTTTTCATCAGGTTTCATATTATTTTTGTATGTGTAGTTTTGGGCTATGTGGTATAGACATATGTTTTCCAAAGTATTACTTCTGTTTGGGTAGTATGTGTCCAATAAATTGTTTTTTAAACTGTCTCGGCTGTTGGGATCACGTTTGGCTATTGTTTCTATATCTTCATATGATTTTAGAACTCTTTTTCTAGATTTAGCTGGACCAAGATTTAGCCATACTATATTTTCAGATTTACCATACAATGCAGTACCAGTTAAACGATCAGCTGCTTCATATGATCCACATTCTCTATGGGTGAGCATGTTTATGCCCAAGCTGTTTCATTTCGGAGACACTGTTTTATCTGATGACAGGTCATTCCAGAGGTCTTGGAGCTCTGTCTTTTTTGCTTTAGTTAAGTATGCTGTGACATATCGTGCAACTGCAGTAGATTTGTCTGCAATGTACTGCACATCTATGTTTGCATTCCATAAGTGGGCAATGATTGCATTATAATCATTGATATATTTTTCTTCTTCTTTTCTTGTTATGTAATATGTATTTTTAGGTGACTTACCTTTAACACTATGTCTAACTGAAGACATGAGGTTGTTCACTTGACCTGTATTTGTAACTGGTCTAGGGAAACCAAATCGGCATTTGGTGTAGTATTTCCCTTTGTTTTTGTATTTGCGACGACAATATTTTCCACATTTGTGTCTTTGAAATTGTAAAATCTGTGCATGAAGATCACTATTTGTGGCTTCTGATGGAATTTCACAAGTGACATATTTTTCAATAAACTGTAAAACAGTGGCATCACTGCCTTGACCAAATTTAGGAACATCTTTAATCCATAAAAGCATGTGGATATGTGGTGCTCCTCTGGCTTGGAATTCTTTTCTCCAAAAGAAGTGTTTCACTTCTCCAAGGGGAGGAACAGTTTTATTACAAATAAAATGTAGCATAGCAATGAAGCGATGGTGAAAATATCTTGAAACATTAACAGGATCCAAAGAACAAAGTTCTCCAGGTGTTATTATATCTATGTTTGTTTTGTTTTTATTTGATAAGCGTAGGAAATCATGTAAATCTTCCCATGCATATTCTGCACAACTTAATGTAACAAACCAAGTGGGTGGGCCAAGGTTTCTGATCATACAACGTACATCTCAATGACGTTGAAACCAGTACTCTTTAGTACCACACATATTTGCTAATAGATTTGTAATATTTGATTGTAAAACCTCATTCTTTTGTTGCACTTTTTCTAATAATTGTGTAACTGTCATATTTTGAAAGTGTGATCCTGATTTTAATATGTGTGCAACTCCGTAACATAAAGCTGCTAGTTCACTTTCAAAGAGTAGGTGGAATATGTATTCCACATTTTGTCTAAATCTGGGATCTTCAGAATACATCCGTAATGAGCGGTATTCTGAAGCTGATATTTGAATAGGTCTATCATCATACCTTCCTCCTTTGCCAGTAGGAAAGAGTAGAGGAAAAGCACGTGCTTCTATACTTTTTCCCATATGCTGATTGGCGATCCTTTTGTTTGACGCATTTGGTACGTTTCCAGTACATCTTCTACGGTGTCATTAGAGTGCAAAGGATGAATTGTATAATGGTCTAAAGTATTTGATATTGTGGCAAGATCTAGTAGCTCAAATTGACCAGCTTCTTGTGTTTCTTGAATTATTTCAGTTGTATCTTTCAAGTTTTCTTTAATATTAATTTCTTTGTAATATTCATTATTCTCTTTAAGATATTGGAAGGCTTGTCTAACTTTATGTAAATCTACCAGCTGTTGCCATATTTTTTTGTCTTTTGTAGGTACTCCATTTACTAAGATAATTAAAGATTCCTGCATTGGAGGTTGCACTCCTAGAGTATGCACATTTTCTTTTAGATCTAATGGTAAATAAACTACTTTTCCACAAATGTCTTTTACCAATTCAGAGGGAGGTAATTTTGCTGTTTTTGGTTGAAGGCGTATTATTGCTTGAAATGGGTGTACTGTTTGAATTATGATGCTCTCATATAAATTAAGTTGTTGTAGGGGTTTTGGTACTGGGTATAATTCCAAATTATTTGTGATAGCACGTGAAGGAGTTTGGTTGTTGTCAAGTTTTGTAGTGCAGTAACTGCAAAGTATTAAGGGCTCAGTTATTTCGTATTTGTTTTCTGCTACAAGGTAGAGAGCTAATTCAAACCATTTAGAATCTTCATTGTCTTCTCTTTTGTATGATAGGTCTACAGTTTTTGTGTTACTTTTATAAAAAGTTCTACGGCAACATACACATACATGGTTTGGTACTTCAGCTGATGTACTTTTAATTTTAAGTATTTCTTTTTTGTATGTGTTTAGCAAAAGGTTGCCATGTGTAGAATTGTTGCTTAATTGGTTTAAAGCTATTTCAGACTGTAAATGGCTTTCACTTCCAAAATATTTTTTCTGGATATAGTCAATTTCTTCAAGTAGGTCTTTCGCTGTACCATGTAGAAGGATGTTATTTAACTTTGCTAGTGCTAAAGCAGGACTTTTAGCATAGTACAGTTTATAGACTAGATTGCTTATAGTTGAATGATGTGTTGATATCCTTTTCATATCATGGAAAGTGGTTTTACAAGTAGGTCCTGTAATGCAGGCTAATGAATGTCCTTGTAGTCCTGTGTACTTGCGCACTGGACAGGTATCCATATTTTGCAGTAATTTAATTTTGATTTTGTCTTTGCTTTTTACATATTTATTGAGGAATTGGCGTAAAGATTTGAAACATTGTTTGGGAATGTTACACATTGACGTGCATGGCCATTTGTACACTAGACGTTCTGATTCAGTTGAATGGAGGGGTAATTCTAAGATTTCAGGGCATATTTTTGTAAGGAGTACTTCTTGTTCCATTATGGTATTATTCACTTTTTCATAACCTCGACCATTGCTATGTATGGCAATTGTATTTGTTTGCTTTTGTTTGTACGCTTCTTCATTAAAATATGGTTCTCTGCTCGTAGTGTGATGCCATTCACCTCCGCAGATACTTAAGAAGTTCTTTCTGTTGACATTTCACTTATTGAGAAGTCTTTTTTGTAATTTAGTTATTAGTTTTGTTAGTGGTTTTATTTTGTTTAATAGTAAAATAAATAACTTTCTTTTGAGAAGAATTGCACTGTCCATCAACGCTTCTAAGATTAATTTCCTACGATAGGTTTTAAGCATTGAACCTGATTTCTCTCCTGTTTCTATAAGATTTTGAAGGAATTTGTGATGGTACATTTTGGCTAAAATACTTTTCTTGGTATGCTTACTTTGCACTATATTAAAATTTAAAGAAGTCGTTTTATCTGTAGTGATAGCAGATTTTCTGTTAATTGTTTTTTGGTTTGTTTTACATTTTGATAGAGGCAAAGTTTTTGTGCTTGAAACTTCTTGTGTTTCACTAAATGACTGTATTAGCTGTTTTGTTTCAACTTGTTTTACAAATTCTGCTAGAGATGGATGCTTATGTTGGACACTTTTATTTTCATTTGCTCTACTTTTGCGTTGCTTTCTACGGACTTTACTTTTCGTAGGCATCCTTTAGGGTCTGTTGAAAAAAATAAAGAAGGTATGGGTTGGGGTGTTCTGCAATGTATTTGTGCTGTGTGCATGAGTGTTTGAGTAAGATGATAAAGATGTATGTAATGGTGTGTGATTGTGCATTGGGAACTACAACTAGTAGGGATAGGTATTCTTGAATTTATGTGTTACTAAACTGGGGTTCAGATGACCAAAAAAAAGTAAGATAGTGGTGTGGAAAAGTACAAATAGTAAATCTAATGTGTTCAATTAAAACAGTTGTTTGTTTTATAATATAAAAATTGTAGCGGTTCAGTTGGGTAATTTGTGTGTCCAAAAATAGGAATTTGTGGGCGATTCTGGCTGTAAATCGCTGTTTAAGACATGGAGATTTTTGGAAAAAATGGTACACAATCTCTATTTTTAGGCACAGAAATAGCTTGTATTAACTTTACAGTATGTTAGAGTAATAATACAAATATTATGGTGATATTCTACTTACCTTTTTTCTTCAATTAACAGGTAACTTCTTAGTTCTTCTTTGTTCTTCGAATTCGGCTGCTTCTTTTCAGGAAACTGGTCTTCACTGCAATTGTAAAAGCTTCAAATTAGTAACTTTGTTTGTATGTAGCGCTGTTTTTAATTTAGATATTGATTTTTTTAATTGAAATCCTCAGCGCCTTCTTTAAAACCATCAAACTAATTTATTTACATAAGATATATTGCATCAGTTCAGTACATATGATATGTTCTTAATGAACAAATTGTATTGAATGACTAACAGTAGCAAAAAAAATATCTTTACTATGGGCCTCATCACGACTTCGGCGGTAACGGTAACGCTATTAGCACTGGCGGTATTAGCCCTACCGCCGAACTCCCCGGTGCTAATAGCGCCGGATCACGAGTTCGCCGGTAATGTCAATCCCCATTCCCCATTGAGCCCATTCGGGAATGCCCCATTGGGCAAAAGGAGGGGAAAGGAAGGTAAGGGGGGGAAGGTAAAGGGGGGGGACACCAACCACAGGGATAAGAAAGGGCGAGCTGAGAGAGGAAGATGTAGAGTGGGTTTTTTTTGGGTAGTGAGCAGATCTTCTCGTGCTCTGAGACGATAGTCTCAAAAGCACTACGAAGTCGCTCCCCCCTGCAGAGTACTGTGTCACAGTACATACATACAACTGTGACCCTCGAAAGGTAAGGGTCATCAACATTCTGTATGGCCTGTGAGGCAGCTTGAGGAAGACGCTGTCCCACAGAGGTGGTCCTTGTGGTGACAGGATCAGAAACAGAGGATGAAGTAGAGGAAATCAACCTGCTACGTTCTTCGCAAGGTACAACCCTGCGAATAGCCCCAGAGTGAAATGACCTCAGGTGTCGCTTCATAGTAGTGGTCCCAAAGCTGTACTTACTGTGCTTCCCGCGACTGAGTATCATTTTGCACTCATTGCAAGTAACACGGTTCGCACGAGCCTTAGGAACACATCCAAGACTCACGCCTAGTGCGGGTAGGAGGGATTTCCTCTACCTCATTCTCATCATCCTCTTCTTCCTCCTCTGCATCCTCACTCCTGTTCCCCTCTTCAGGGCCTTGGGGAGGTGGTGGTGGTGGAGGGGGTGGGGGTGGTGCTGAAGCAGGTGCAGCACCAGGTGGCAGTTCAGCAGCCAGGGATGCCATCTCGATGATGGTGTAATCTGCAGGTGGCAGCAAAAATCGCTGTTTTCTGAAGAATAGCCAGAAACACAATGAGAATAAGCTCTAGGGCGTGGTCTTTTATAGGGGTGCTTGTGCACGGTCCGCGGACATGCGTGCTGTCCGCGGACAGATCGAACACAAAAAAAAGTTTGAAAAGTTTCAAAAGGTATGTAGAAACTCAGGATTACTATGTGGGACTTGTGCCATGGTGAGGTTTTATTGAAAAATATTATGGATTAATTGAAAATGTACTTTTAATTTGTTCGGGGACACGAACAGTGTCCGCATTCAGAACACGCGATCAGCGTGGGCGCGGTCATATGATCCGTTCGTGAACAAGTCTGCGAAGGAAGCGCATGTCCGCAGGACACCAAATGCACGGAGATTGGCTAGCGCATGCGCGTTGATGTTCTACGGACACTGTTCGGGTCCTGAACTAATTAAAAATGCGTCACACGTGAAACGAACATTTCAGGACACTGCGTGTGTTCTTAAAACAGTTTAAACTTGCTAGCGAACAGTAAGGACAGATATAGTGTTCTTCAGGACACGTCCAATTTCGTTTATGTACAAACATTTCAGGACACCAATTGTGTTCTTAGAACAGTTTCAACTTGCTAGCCAACAGTACGGACAGGTAGAGTGTTCTTTAAGACACCTCCATTTTTGTTTAATTACAAACAATTCAGGACACCGCGTGTGTTCTGAGAACAGTTTGAACTTGCTAGCGAACACTACAAACAGGTATAGTGTTCTTCGGGACACCTCCATTTTCGTTTACGTACTAACATTTCAGGACACCAATTGTGTTCTTAGAACAGTTTAAACTTGATAGGGAACACTACGGACAGATATAGTGTTCTTTAGGACACTTTAATTTTTTTTTTGTCCGAACATTTCAGGACACCGCGTGTGTTCTTAGAATAGTTTGATCTTGCTAGCGAACAGTACAAACAGGTATAGTGTTCTTCAGGACACCTCCATTTTCGTTTATTTACGAACATTTCAGAACACCTGCACTGTCCGCGGGCACCTACATTGTTTGTTTTAAAAAAAATAAAATAAACTATTTACAACACAATATAAAGATTAAACTTTATTTAACATATATTAATAATTTATGACAGAGAAGGTGAGGCAGAAACAGAAACAAAAACAGGAGAATTAGGGGTTTCAACATGATTGTTATTAGGCGAAGAAGGGATGGAAGTCTCATCAAAACGTTTTGGGTTATGGAGAGGGTTTGGGGATAATTGACTGGGATATGGTGGGGAGGGACAAGTACATGTGGGGCAATGGTACGAGGTTTTTGGTTTAAAATGATCTTCCACAAAAGTTTTCAAATTATTAAAATTAGTGAACAATAAATCCATTATTTCTTCTATACTGTGAAAAGTGTTATCCATAACAGGTTTTTCTGAAGTATTTTCTATTTTGGTATGCTCTGTACAAAAAATATATATATATGTTAAATGTATACAAAATAATAATAATTAAATGGTTTATATTATAAAGTGTTTACCATTAGTTTCACTATCTTGTGACATTTCTTCATGTGGGAAATGCTCCTCTAACCATTCCAGAGTACTAGACACTTCTGTGAGAGAAAAAAAAAAGATAATATATTTTTTTATCTAATACAGAAAGTTTATAAATATATGAATAAAATTAAGTACACTTACTATTTCAGGTAAGATATGTCCTATGTACTCAAGGTTGTGTCTTCCCGTATGTATATGTTTCATATGATGTGACTGGACTTTAAGGGAATTACTGTAAGAACCTACTTGAAGGATACGTCTACAAATAAAATAAAATGTTCAGTTTCTGACTGTTACTGAAAAAAACCATGTGGCCTAGATATGTCAGCAAAGAAAAAAGAGTGAGCCAGACATGTGATGTCATCAGTGATGTCATCAATGACATTTGTGATGTCATCTTTGATGTCCTGGGTGTTAGTCTTAGCAGTGCACAGCGGTGGCACGAGTTATGGTTGCTTAGCTTACCATAACTGGCGAATTTCAAGGGTTTTTCGGTTTTACTTGGAACCATAACGTCCCTTTGACAAAGTTTTTTCACTGAATTTCATAGGTTTTTAGCAGCGCAACTTAACCATAACGTCCCTTTAACAAAGTTTTTTCACTGAATATATATATATACATATATATATATATATATATATATATATACGGTCAATTGTGCAAAGGTCAATTCGGACCCTTTCGGTCAATTAGGTCATGCGAACAATTGTGTTCGAACAATTTGGGTAATACCTATATTAATACATAAATAATAATAAAATGTTGGGTGGAATGAAATGCCAGAGTTTCTGCAGACTGGAGATTGTACAGAGCAACATAGTAACCCAATTTATTATGTTTATTTATTTATTGTTCATTTGTTAGTTGCTTAAACAAGAAGTAAATACTGGTTCAAAGCACCCACAGGGCAACATGGAGGGAACATGGGAAAGAAATACAGTAGAAAACACAGGAAAATAATATACAGTTGGAAAAAAACGAACAAACCTACTATGCCTTTTGAGTTTTCAGCACGTGCAAGTGCAGCAGGGAAGAGGGCAGTGGGGTAGGTTCTGCAGTGTCCATGCTCGTGGGAGAGTCAAAGATGAAGTGCATGATGTGTTAAGTACTACAAAGCCTGGCGCTGCGAAAGGTGGAGAAGTGCGAGCCTCCAGGGGGGAGGATTGTGCTGAGGAATCTGCTGAGAGACAGAAGCAGGGCAATTGGGTGTGGGAGGCCATGGGCCCTAAGATGCATAAGGGCCCTGTACACCAATCACAGCGACTGTGAGATTTAGCAGAGGAGAGAAGAAGGAAGGAGGGGGAAAAGAGGAAAGTCTTGAGGAACTTCCATAATTTAGGAAGGTTCTGTTCAAGATGCAGAGGGAGGGGAGGCTGTTCCACAGGAGGGAACCAGCTAAGGAAAGTGATTGACCTCCGGCACCCTGTTTAGTAGAACGATTTACACGCAGAGAGTTGGTGCCAACTCTAACGTACTACGTTAGTATGTATACAGATCAAATTACAGTTTTCCTCTTAGCATTTGGTTATTCAGTCAAGAAGCCCATAGTTCTATTTCCCCAGTGTTGAGACGTTTCCTCCAGCATTTGCAAGATGCATATGGGGGCCTGTGTTGACTTCTTCTCTTGAGTGCAGTTCGCACATTCATGTACATATTCCTCAATATGTTTGTGCATCAGAGTCCACCAAAGTCACCACAGAGCCATTTTGCAAGTCTTTTTGATGCTAGTATGCCCACCTAAAAGCTCTGATGCCTTTACAGAAGTTCTTCCTATGTGTCTAGGTTGACTGTATAATCTGCTGTTATATGACAGCAACCATGTAGACTTTATATCTAGACACTGTGTGTCTGCAAGGATGGTTTGAGACACTGTTCCATAGTCCCAGTATGTCCTAGTACTGGTGTGATCTGTGGATTGAGGAAAGGTAGAGGTTCAACTGTCTGTCTTTGATGTGTGGTGGATTCTTGCTGTGACAAAGTGTCAGCCTTGTGATGCAGTTTGCTAGCATGAAAGGAGTGGGTGTAAACAAATCAAGCAAAAATAGCATCCATCTGGTGTCAGTACTTCCACCTTATGTATCGAAACTGACAGATAATGTCTGTAGCAACTGTGCCCCTCTTTAGTGGCCAAACGTTCTTTGCCATAGATTCGATAGTGGCATTCAGCCAGATTTACTCACTTATAAAAATACACTAATGGATGAAACAGCTTGTCCCGACCTTTCTGTGATAGGATCCCCCATCTCTGTATTGGATGCATCAGTCTCCATTACAAATGGTTTTGTAGTATCCAGTTGGATAAGGACAGAAGCAGAGTAGAAGGCCTCTTTAATTGAATCAAAGGCATCCTGAGTGACCCACATCCATACAAATGGGACATCATGAGGTGATTAAGGGAGTGAGATACTGCTGAAAACTCATTAAGAAAGCTGCAGTAGAAGTCAGGGGATTCCAGAAAGTATTGGACTCCTGTCACTGAACGAGGATGAGGCAACTCCACAACTACTTCTTCTGGCCCTTCTGCTCTGTGTTGGGAGTTAGTACATACCCAGGAACCCCCCCTGTTGCACATGGAGCGGAGCTGACACTTCTCATGCATACAACGGATGTTTTCTTAATCTTTGCATGACTTCCAGCATGTAACAATGCTCCGGAAAGTCTTCTAAATAAATAAGATTCATCTAGGTACACCACGTCCTGAAACACGTCCAAAATGAACTGTTGGAAAGCCACACGTGCAATGCACAACCCGAAAGCATCACAGTGCTCTCATAGTGCCTGTACATGGCTGTAAAGGCTCTCTTCCACATGTCACCCTCATGTATTCAGTTCAGATTGAAGGCATCCCCTTGATGAACCGTTTTGCAGTGTGCAGTGGGTCAATGAGGTCTGCTATCAGCGGTAGTGGTTACAGATTCTTTATCATGATGTTTAAGTCTCAGTAGTCAATACAAGGCTGTAGATCTTCTGTCTTCATTTTCACAAAGTTGGTGCCCCTGCTGGAAAGGAGATGGTCTGTATAAAGACCTTATTTCACTGCGTCTTTGAAGTAGTCCTTAATGGCCTCTTCCTGCACTTTGAGGGAATAGATCTGCCCATGGGGAATCAGGTGATTTTTTGCAAGGCCAAATGAGCAGTCATAAAGCAAATGAGGTGGCAGCTGCCCTACTTCGACCGGAATGAAGACATCCTCAGAATCCCACAATTCTACTCAATGCCAAGATGTGCTTAGAAGCTCAGGCACTTCGTACTGATACCCTTTGGTGCCACACACCCTTTGAAAATACTCTACGGTAAGATGAATTTAAAGTAGTGTCCAGTTGATGAAGGGATTGTGGTGTGTAAGTCACTGCATACCCAGAATGACTTTCACGTGGGGTGCATGAATCAGATTGAAACTGATGTATTCCTGATGTTCTTGTATCCTCATAGGTAGTAACATGATAGTATGCATAACTGCAACAGCGAGCTATCAATTGAATTAACTTGTGGTGGAATGGCTTAGAGGAACAGTGGTGATGCATGTTGTTGCGTGTATGGGAGATCCATGTACTTACCATAGGCTCCTGGATACACTAATAGAGTCAACTGCAGCAGTTCTTTTGTTCCCATGAATTCCAAAAGCAGATAAACATGAAGGGTGGTGGGATCCGCCTGACTGTTACTCGAGAAGCCTTGATGATCCTCTCCAATGCTTGAAAAGGTCTCTCTTTCATCTTTGAGCAGCACAGTTTCCCGATCTGGAATAACTATAACCGCTAATACAGTGATCCGTATGGCTACAATGCATGCAGGGATTTGCCTGTATTTTTAATTGCCATTTCTCAGTAGTTAGAGGCCTTTTTACCCACCAATCTTCAGTGATTTTGGTCATCCTAGATCTCTTGCCTTGGTTGGAGTGTAACCTCCTGTCTGGCTTTGGGTAAAGGCTCATGTTGTTTCGAGCTTTTGACGATTGCCCCAATCTTCCTCAGGGTGTTGATCCAGCCATAGGTTCTTCATTCCAGTGGACCTTAATGATGAGTGGTAAAGTTGAGGTCCCACAGCTCTAAAATAGGTGCGTGTGGAGTGTCCTCCATGCTGTGGCGTTGCTTGCAGGACCATATGCCGGGTTAACCTGACAATCCTAGACAATCCTATTTTTGCAGAGAACAGCAAAGGGCTATTTCTTTGTTTTCCTATTTCTTTTTTTAAGCACTTTGCATTATGGCCAGCTGTGACAGTTCATCCAGACAGAGATGATGGTAGGATGCTAAGTTCCTGTTCTGCTTTCATTGAACATGTCAAGTTGTGTGAAGAGACCATCTGCACTGCTCTCTCCTAGGAATATAATATGTCCCTGCTTTAAGTAGACCCGGCAGTGAAGATTTGGGTGACATAGATAGCCCAGCCCCATGTCCCCCGCAATGCATACAAGAGCAGGAGTTGCACGGAGGAATTGGGACCGGATCCAGAAACAGCCATGGGCATGCAGAGGCGAAGCTCCGTGGAGAGGAGTAGAGGCAGCTCTTGAAATGCCAAAATGGTGGCTTACGTAATACGTGGCATGAAGAGATCACTGTGGCAGGGGAGGCGGTGAGCTGAGCAGGCCCTCCACGCCAGTCGATGAGGAAGCAGAGGGCGACCTAACCCGACGGTCGCATAGCCCCTCAGTGACTGGTGTGGGCAGTGAGGCCATCCCCTGGCGGTGAGAGAGAGGGGAGCCCGGCCTGAAGACACGGCCCTGCAGCAGATCTGGCTGCGGACACTGTAGAGAGCGGTGTGCCCGAGAAGCGGGCCGACTCCTGGCTTCTTGCCCAAGTTCGTGCCAACTGTAACTGAGGCACTCTGGGCTGTTCTCAAGGAACGTCTGAGAGGAGAGAAGGCACACTTCCCCGGTGGGCTCAATGGGGGCACAGAGCATCACAGCACCAGCCTCACATGGGGGGTGCCTGGAGAGGTTCCTCCTAACCCATCCTCACCCCCCCTCACCTCCAGGCTCCTTCTCGCTGCGCTGGAGGAGCCGGGTTTTCTGGCTGGAGCCTGTGGATGGGGGCCTTTGGCGTGAGGGAAGAGGAGATATAAGAAGAGCCGGACTGCTGAATTGTGGTGGGCAGAGGGGAGCACAGACAAGCAGTGGCCCTGGGTTTCACTGGATCGTTCCTTGAGGCATCCCCAGACAAGAGGCTCAGCCCCCCGGAAGGGTTGCAGGTGACTGGGTGAGCGAAGGAAGAGTTGTCACTGGTCAGATGCGGGGAGGGTGGAAGTACTCCACTCCCAGGAGCAGCGTGGGGCCTCCCCGGCAGGATAAGATGTCCAAGTCCACTAAAAAGACAAAGTGCTCCAGCATGCAGGCATTCTTGACGGCACCCCCAAGGCGGGACTCTTCAGAAGACAATATGGCGGGGTGACCCCTGAGGATCCGGTCTGTGTGCCCAGTGCGCCCGCTGTGCCACTCCTCACTCCGGAGTTCATAACCCGGTTCCTTGACCTGCTTCGGAGGGATATTAAGGACTTGCTTCACTCCGAGATATCCAAGCTCCGAAGGAGATGCTGGAGTCCACCACTGAGATTAGGAGAGAGTTGGTTACCCTGGGTGACAGGGCGGACCATAACGAACGCTCTCTAACCATGCTGGAGGCTGACATGAGGGTGGTCCAAGGCAGATTGCTGGCCCCCCAGGACAGCAACAGAGGGTCTCAAGGCGAAGTGTGATGATCTGGAGAACAGGACGAGGTGAGATAACCACAGAGGGAAGTTCCTGAAAGAGGGGGAAGAGGGCAACGACATTGAGGGCTGTGTCCGAGAGCTCTTTGCGCAGGTCCTGGCAGGACACCCCCCATGTGAAGGTCAACCATAACTGCCAAATTTCTGGGGGTTTTCGATTTTACTTGTAACCATAAATCCTTTCAACACACTTTATCCACTGGTTTTGATCGGTTTTTATTCGTGCAAAGTAACCATAACGTCCCTTTAACAAAGTTTTTTCACTGAATTTGATAGGTTTTTATTAGCACAACTTAACCATAACATCCCTTTAACAAAGTTTTCTCAGTGAATTTGATAGGTTTTATATATATATATATCGTCTTTTCTTCTTTCAGGATCTTGATAGTGCTGAGTGAGCTCGGTTTCTAGGCATTTTCCGGTGCATCAAGTTGAGTTTGAGTGGGTAAGCTGGCTCGACGGGTTTCAACATAGTGATGTGGTTCGACAAGTGGCAACGGCTTGTTTCTTGAAGAAGCTTGGAAAAGCAGGTGATGTCGATTCAGCATACTATGGTGAGTTGATTGAATTTACCATTTGTTTCTTTCATAATAGTGGACCATTAGGGATGGGATTCATCTGGATGCTACCTGCTATGCCTCCATGAGGGTGGTTGATGATGGATCCTGGGGGCCTGCTACTCATAAGGAGTATTGGCAGACTCACTGGGAGTCCCCATACTAGAGATAAGAACTGAGGGATTATAACTCACAGAATACCCATGTTTGCTGGAATTCACAATGGGAGCAGAGATTGTTTGAGGTCTCTGAAGAGTTTGATCTACGGGGGAAGATTTTGTCACCCAGGGATCTTCTCTGGACTGTAAAGCCATGTGCTGGGAAATTGGTAAAGACACCATGCCTTCCGTCGGCTCTGGGAAGGACATGAGAATAAAGTCACTGGAGCGCGGTTTAGCCCTGCTTGCAGATTTCCATGGCTTTGCCTAAGCAACTTCTCAAGTGGAACACCAAGACCAAGACTTGCCTGCACAGAGTATCCTCAGAACTGGAGGAACACTGGGAACGAATGATCAAGAAGGTTGTAGAACTGTGTGGTAGAACTTTGCAGGATAAGGAGAAATACGGGATTGCACCAGCAACTGTGTCACACTATATCACCTCACAGGGCTTAGGAAAAAACAATTGCAACATACAGTAAGTCACCAATGTAAACTGGAAGCTGGGATGAGGTTAAAGAGTGGTAGTACCACTGTGAGGTGAGTGACCATTTGGCCTCTCCAATTCCAAGACAGGTCAGTCAGAGGTAACCAAGGGCAAGAAACCCAAGCCCAGCGCAGGCATGTAAAAGAGACCAGACAGGCCCAGATATAGGGCATATGCTAAGGAGTGTGGATGCCGGTCCCTCCTCCCTTGATACCAGCGGAGAGCTAAGGAGAGGATACATAGGCCAAGAGGGCTTGTTGGCTGAACCCAACACTGATCTACAGGAAGCTGCAAAATCCCATTAAGGGGTAATCTGGAAAAGGAGAGGAACCTGACTTAACCTGACTTAACCCAACCACCCATAAAGAACAAGCTGTTTTCACTTCGCCTTGTGGGAATTGGTGGTCCCGAAACAATGGCCTCTACGACAAACCTGTGGTTGAGCCACTGGTATTGAGGAGAGACCAGCTGTCTGTTTACAAATCCCAGGTCTAGGATGAACCTTTTGATCAATCCAAAGAGGTAAAGTCCTAAGAGGTCTAATTTGCTGTTGCAAAATATGAGACCCAGGATGGACCTATTCTGAACATTGAGAACGCTAAGTTCATGGAGGTACCTGTGGTGAACACAGATAAAGTTGAGGTTCAGGAAGGACTTGTGTGTGGAACTGCAGTCCAGGAGGACCTGTTATGAACCCAGAAAATGCGTATGGTCCAGAAAGGACCTATTGGAAACACAAAGAATTAAGGTCCAGGCATGCTGAGAAAGAAGGTCCAGGCTGAACCTGTTGTGGATAAGAAGAGAGCCAAGCTCCAGGAGGGACTTGCTGGGAATCCTGAGGTTCAGGATGGACTGGTGGAAAGTAGCACAAAATTGACAGTCTAGCAGAGACCACAACACTCAAACTGAAACACAGACGCCTGAATGACAGGGTAAAGAAAGACCCCAATCAGAGACAAACCAAGCTGAGGGTGCTCTAGGAGACATAAGGCTAGAAAGAAGCATCCCACAACTTGACACAGAGTGCCTACACTGATGGAGCATTGAGTGAAACCAGTGAGGGTAGCAAGGGGGCCTAGACTGCAAGAATCCAAAATATAAACCTGTTGATAGCGCTGCTTAAAATAGGGATGGGTGTATAACGTACAGGTCTGATGTTTGAGTTGGTCAACCTATTTAGATATTCTGTCACTAAATTATGGCAGCCTGGGGGAGCTACAGTTCTTCATAAGGTTAGGTTTGGACTTTCTTTTGACCACTGTTTGTAACTGTTTGCGTTGATTACATTACAGTGTCTCCTGGAATTGACAAGGAATTCTTAAGCATAGGGCATTTGAGCCAATAGTGGGGCTATAGTATCTCCTCTTGAGGAAGTAACACTGTTTATCCTCACTCAAGCACCTTTGTTATAAGATTGATTTATAGTTTAACCCAGGGATAGATAAGCAGTAATGTCCCTTCATCCACTGTTTTAACAAAGACTATTTTGCTAACATCTTAAATGCCAAGTGTTTCAGTACTCAGATTGCCACAGAAGCTCAAAGGCTTTACAGAGTTTCAATGCCGTGTTCTGGGGATCACAGCAAAGACACGGGATTGGTGAACAAAGTATATCTTATCATCCAAGCATGGATGTCCTCCCATGGCCTATGCTTGAACGATGATAAGACCGAGTTGCTAATTCTGGGCTCACAGTCTAATATCAAAAAACTAGGACATGAATTTGCCTCATTTAACATTGACAGGAATTTCATTTAAGTCTCAAAGGAGGTAAAAACCCTCGGTTTCTACCTGGACTCCACATTGTCCTTTGATAAACAGATCAGATCACTGACCTCTACCACGGTCTACACATGTAAGCTTCTCAGAGCTGGTAAGCCATTCCTCTCCGACAACAGTTGCTTAATCCTGGCTAGAGCCTTAATACTCTCCAGAATTGATTACTGTAATGCTCTGTACAGTGGCGCTAATAAAACAACCATCCACAAACTCCAAACTCTACAAAATAACACCCTAAGAGCAGCACTATGTATAAATAAAAGAACCCACATCTCCACTCTTAGACGCCATCATAAATGGTTCTCCACAGCCAATAAAATACAGTTTAAGACGCTATCACTGACACATACAGCCCTCAACAACGCAGCCCCTACGTATCTGACAGCCAAACTTCAGAGAAAAATCACTCACAGACCAACCAGAGCTGGTAATGCCAACTGTCTGACCATACCTAAATACAAGCTCACAACTATCGGCGGCAATAGCTTCCCTGTAAATGCCGCTAAATGTTGGAACTCCTTGCTTCAAGACCTGAGAGCTGACCAACCCTACTTACATTTCAGAAAAAATGTTATAAAACAGATTATCACTACAGACCCCTAGTTTAGACCTTTCAGGTTATGCATGCTAATTGTGCCTAACTGCGAGCCTTAATGACACACTGAAATGATGAGTATGCATAGTACACCTCTCTGGCCTTACTCTTGTATGTATCCTAAAGGCTATCCTGCCTCAGCATATACTTGCTCATCTTACACCCTCTATATTTATGCAACCTCTGTATCTGTTATATTTCTGTATTGTAACTATGTATGCTATGTAACTGTTGTATTTTTGTAACCATGTAAGCTTTGCATCATCTTACTGCTGCACCTTTTTACCTACAAGTTTGGTGGACATAACAAATGAATAAACAAACAAACAAACAACAAACAATGCAAGGAAATCAGAAAATCTGTGGAATGCTGGCTTGACTGGATCCAGCAAAGCAGTGCTGTTTGACAAGGGGCAATGGCTTGTTCTCGTAGAAACTTGAAACTGTGGTGATATTCGGTTCAGAGAAGCTCAAAAGCATTCAACATGTCTCAATGTTGAGAGGGAGTCAAAGCAGCACTGCTGGGTTTTTTTAAACAGTTCAAAGGCTTCCAGACTGCTCGCAGAGGCTTGAAGCAGCTTTAAATTGCAGAGAGAGACAAAGTCAGATTCATTTGGTCCTTAGGGTGCTGCAGGACCCTTCCCTATGTCCCAGAGGAAAGGGAGGTCCATCATCTGCCCTTCCTAGTCAGAAAGGTTGCCTGGGACACATCGAGGGTTTGACACTTCAGCAGGCATAGTCCTGGGTACCAGTTTCCAGTTGCATTCAGGATTTCCCCCTGCCAGTCACTTCAAATGAACGGCCATAATCTTCACATACTTGGCGATGGATCAGCTACAAATTCAGACCCTGAAAAATCATGCCGGTTCCCAGCCTAAAGGAAAGTTGGGTGTCCAACAATACATTGTTGTCCCCAACACATTCCTCAAGCCTTTTTAGAAGGACTCCTGCGAATAACTTTGACGAGCCGTCTAGTAACTTAACCGGACGATAAGCACATTGGTCTGCAAGATTACTTATTGAATATAGGTACTATAATTCCTGTACGCCTGATTAGTGGCAAGGAATTCCTAGCAATAAGAGTGTTAAGATGGATTTCTGAACTCTGACCTGGTGGCCAGATGTTCAGAAGGCCAGCCTAGTTTCTTGGAACAGGGTAACCTCTGGACAAGCCAGACCAATCAAGGTAGCTATGGTCTGCAGTCAAGACTAAGTCTCAGGAGGGGTGAGGGTCACTGAAGGACCTCAATGAGCACACAGAGCAAGGACACTTACAAATTCCTCCCAGACAGGTGTATATATCAAAAATATAAACACATTTATTACAAGGCCTCTGTAACTCAACACACAGTAAAAGAATCACAACAATAATATGAAACCAGCACAACACAATCTATACAAGATATATACAAGACCATTGGGGTCTAAAGGGTTAAAGGCACGAAATATGTTCACAACCTAGAGGGGAAGGAAAATAGGCAGTGCAGATAGTCTTTAGTCCCCTTCAACATCAAACACACACCTAACTAAGAGGCAGTCCAAGCCCTAAGAAGAGAGGAGCCTTAGGCTCAATAGTACATGCAGTGCAGGCGCACGCGGTTGTTCCAATCGGCAAAACTGGGTCTCTTCAGGGGTCTCTAGCAGCTCAGCAAGGTGGGTGAGGCAATGAAGAATAGATTACCACTATTCGAGGAGGGCCTCCACTTGAAGGCAGAGGTGATTCCAAGGTTCAGGAATAGTTTGTTAGTTCCCATTAGCAGTGGAAAGGAGAGGGACCCCCAGGGGCCACTTGTGCGTATAAATGGATGGAGGCACTAGGGGCCACCGGTTAGGGTTACTCACCGGCCCCAGGCACTCTCCGGACCAAACTTCGCCAGTCGAGTCCACTGCGGCTTTCAGGTCTGAAGAAACAGCGATGATTCCCAATGGGACAGTGACGATTTCTCCGCTCCTGATGGATGGATCAGGCCAGTTTCACTGCAGCAGGCTTGAGGGGCAAGAGGGTCACAAATGCAGCGCACCTGCAAAGGCAACACAGTAACCGAGTTTACTCCGGTCCTGGCACACTCGTCTCACTTCATACCTGGGAACGCCAAGTGTACGAAATTCGGTGTGAGGGTGCTGTGGACACAGAGCTAGCAGTATACCAAGTTTCACGAGTCTCTTGGAAATGGCGGCGGAGACTGAGCAAAGGTCCTGCATACGTTGGTCAGCCCACTGGTTGGCCCAGGGACACTTCCGAGAAGGCTTACTTGCAGGGTTTGTTGAAGGTGGTCCCATAATGGGTCAAAGCGTCTTCGCAGACCTTCTAGGACGACCAGATGCACAGGGGTCCCACGGGACGACAGCAGACTCAGGGTGCCAAATCTTCCAGCAGTTCACCAGCAGTTCCTCGACTCGGCTTCTTAGTTTCAGGATACTTGGATCCTATCCTTCATTCAGTGAGAACTCCAGAGATCGACATGGTATGGGTGTTTGAGGCCTCCTCTTATCTAGAGTCTCCCTTGCGCCAAAACGAAGAGGACCCAATGGGAGATCTGCTCACAAACACACACTCCTTACGTGGACCAATCATGGACCACGGTGGTCCCAAGCATTCACAGCACTCCAGACTCTCTGGCACCCAGGATGTGTATTGGGGACAGACACCCCAGCCCACATTCTGGGGGCACACACACAAGGCATGCAGTAGCCCGCAAAAGCTTGGCGTTTCGCGGGAAACTGCATGACCAAATAAGGATTGACCTGGGTCGTCTAGACCTGAGGAAGGCAAAGGGACAAGATGGCCAAAGGACAGGACAAAGAACCTTGTGGCAAGACCATTTTGGAGCCAGGCCACCTATTCGTGCCAAAAGCAGTAATCGCGGTTTAAATGGCAGAAAAGGGTTAACATTACATGAAAAGATAAACTGCCACAAGCCCTGTCCATGACACATCTGCACATCTCCTAAAAAGTCCTACGAGAGTATCTAGAGTCTTTGGAAATGACTAGAGACCCAAGTGCACTGTATTGTAAGGTACACTGTGCACTTGTTACATGTTGCAGAAAAGTTGCAACATTGTAAAAGGACTAAGGGAAACAAAGTCTCCCAGTACTGACTGTCTTAAGGGCATGTCAGTTTCCCCATAAAAAGTAAGCCTTCCTAACAAAGAGCATGGAAACATTGTACTAAGACTGGTGTCCAGATTTAAAGCTGGCTCAAAAAATTTCATTCGGGATCCCGTCCAGCCCTGGAGATTTATACAGCCTTTGCCTAGATAAGACAAAATGCAACTCTTCAACAGTAAACCGGCCCAGCATGTCTATGCTTCCCATATTTTCCTGTTCTTGTGTTTCACACCTTTCATTTCCACAGAAATACAGGGTTTGCAAATGGTCTATCCATGTATTCCCTGTAATAGGCCCCTCTGGCAGTTCCCGTACTCCCAGATCTAACTCCTTGGTATTTCTTGACACCAAAGACCAAAAATCCCTAGAATTGTTTTGCCTTGCCGCAGCTGAGAGCATATCCAACTTTCAATTGCAATCTGCACCCTTCTTCCTACTAGTTCTTCTTTCAAATTCTTTCTCCTATCTCCAAGGAGATTAGTATCGGGAGGCTGACGTTTAAGGGCATGCATTAATTCCTTCCTCTTTTCCTTGCAGGTTTGTGAGAGCCAGAATCTCATTCCTCTATTAGCCTTCTCTATATCTGGATATGGTGTCCTAAATAGCTTACCACAGTTCGTTATAATTAAGGCTTCCGGTTTTGTGGTATTTATTTTTCTGCCATTTTTGTCTGTATTTATCCATATTTATTTTTGGCCATTTCTTTCTGTGTTTATCCCCCCACAATTTTTTTTCATATACACAACTAGTATTTTTCTGCATTTATTCCAATAAAAAATGCATTTATTAAAGCACACATGCCACATGTAGCCATATAGGAAAGACATGCTAGCTCCATTTTTTCCATACCAACAAACAGTTACTCCTTTGACTGCTGCTGCCTTAAGATATATGCTGTCAGCAATTTGAAGACCTTGAATGCTATTTTTATACAACTTTTACACTCTACTGGCTGCTAATCTGCCATGTGATTGGATTGCGATGTATGTGTGACATCATAGATAACCAATGCATACAGACAGAATACAGATTGATTTCCGTATGTATTTATTTGTAAAAATCAGTAAAACGGAGAACTGGAAGCCTTAGTTATAATATGAGGAAAGGAATCTATAAACTCCCCTGGATTACCATAGGATTGCGAACAAGTGAGTATCTCCTATCTGCAAGGGCAGATAATTCCCTTCTGTACACAGGTTTCATTGTCAGATAACCATCGGACAACCCTAAATGCTTTCTTCCTTAAGTTACTAGCCATGGTTGGAAAATATACCCAGGGAGGAACCCTGTGTCCCCACGCCCAGGAAAGGATGAGAGGATTGTGATCATTCTCAATCCACTCCTTGATCGCAAAACCACGTATGTTGGCCCACCATGAAACAGGAATCAATATGTAGTCAATTATGCTACGGAATCTGCCCTTTGCAAAGGTGTAGCTACACAACGAGAAATAAGCCATCCTCCCATTTACGGCTCTAAAGCCTACCTCATGTAATATCTCCCACAAGATTAGGGTGTCATTTGAGGTTGCCGGGTGCCCCAAAGTAGCTTTTAGCAAGCACAAAGCTGCTTCTTCTTCATTTTCTTGTAATAAGTCCTCCCCTGTTCCAAGTCTCATATTGAAATTGCCACCCACAATCACAGGATAAATATGCCCTTTGTCTGGGTGGAGGCACATAGCCTCTCTCAATAATTTGATTAATCCAAGGAACGCATTGCCCACTCTGTCCTAAAAATGTATCAACCCAAGCTCCTGTCCACCTTTCCACTTAAGATGGATAAAAAGAAGGTTGGGATTTGACCCCATGAGGCATATATCGGACAATGCTAGGCTAGTTGAGATATATATGGCAAGTCTGCCTGAATGTCTACCTTAGTACTCCTCCTCAAAGGCTGCTCTGCTGGGTTTGCGCAGCAGCTCAAAGACTTTCAGATTGCTTGCAGAGGCTCGAAGCAGCTTGGAATTGCAGAGAGAGCCAAAGGCAGATTATCTTGGTCCTTAGGGTGCTGTGGGACACTTCACCTGGTGCCAGAGGAAAAGGAAGTCCATCTTCTGCCCTTCCTGGCCAGAAAGGTTGCCAGTGACACATTGAGGGCTTGACACTTCAGCAAGTAGAGTCTTGGGTACCAGTGTACAGTTGCATTCAGGATTTCCCCGAGCCGGGCACTTGAAATGTTACCCTGAATCGGTAAGGGGGCAGGTCTGCACCCTCCTTAGAAATCCTTGCCTTCACCGATGGGAATTTTGGGAAGCCTTTAACCAAATAATGGTCCAGTCAAATCTTCTTCAAGATATTTCTTCCAGATAATGCTCCAAGAGGAATCTACAAGATGATTCAATTAGGGGAGGATCTTACCCTCTTATAAAGTAACATTACCATGAAGGATTGGTCCATTCCAATCCTTATCAATTGGGTCAGGCCTTGCTTTTGTAATAAGGACTGTTCCTGGTGATGCCAGGGCCCTGAGTGCGTGTCTGCATGAAGTTAGGAGTGGTTTGAGGAAGGATGTGGGGGTCTAGCAGGTCCAAGATGGCTGGCTCTACTCCGAAGTGGAGGTCCCCTCCCAAATATACTGTCCTTCTCCCTATTTCCTGGCTGCCTCATATAAAAGGGACTCAAGTCATTATGTTCCTGCTGTGACTTCTCTATTGGGTTACCGAGGTCATTTTGAATCACCTATATCTCACCTTGACCCCAGAGGAGGTATGTCCCGTTTCCTTGCGAGAATTTCAAAGCTTTGCAGCAAAACATAAAGAGCATCCATCGCAAGGCCCACCATAGTTGTTGGTGAAACTTCCAGGCCAGATACAATACAGAAATAGCCCTGCAGCTGCAAGCCCAGTGAAAACAAAACAGAAATAATAAATGACATGCACTTGCGTTTTGGCAATTGTAACTGTATTCCCTCATCTGCCACTATATTGAATGTGATATAGCTGTATATTTATCTTTAGCCAGAGCTCTACCACCAGACAAATTAATTCATAAGCTAAAGGTATTTTAATCATGGGTGCCAGTTTCTTTGAAGGGTATACCGTTGTTTCGCTGCGGGATTTTTCATCGCAGGTTTTTTCATTGCCGCTTTTTTTTTTAGGGTGGGGGTTAAAAAATTATATAAATGGTTGTGGGTGTAAGGGAATTTAAAAAAGGGGTGTTTGGGGGGTAACCCCCAAAAAAAGAAAAAAAAACAGCAATGAAAAAACCCACGATGAAAAATCCTGCGGTGAAACAACGTAGAACCCTTTGAAGGCAGCCCAATGCCGTTGGACTGAAGTTAGTTCCAACATCGAAAATTGCATATACCCTGGCTCGTTTGTACTAGATGCTTAGTGCCTTTTCATGATTATACGTACATCTGTGCACACCTTATGGCTACATTGAACTAAAAAACTCGCTCAACATGGTTGCCCCGTTCTTCCGGCAAGAATCGGGTAGCTGTACGTGAGGTTACCAAGGCAACAGACGATGTGTAAACAATACTGAATAAGAAGCGATGTCCGACATGCTCAGCAGAGCGCGGCTGCAGGATTGAAAAAAGACAAGAACGCCGAAAATCTAGGCAGTAAGAATTCAGAAGAAGCACTAACATGCACTGGCTTTTTGCCACGTAGAGAGCCAATAAATATATATTTGTTTATATTTTTTAAACTCTTCCTTAGGCGAAACCCATTAACAAATAGAGAAGGTGCACAGCCATATGATACTCTGGCGCCATTCCTCCTCCACAATATACCACGCTTCTTTGTGCCGCTCCATGGTTTGATAGAGGTAAGACACCTGAGTGTTCTTGCCTTGCACTTTGGCTAACACGCTGTAGCAACACAGTGATTTTGCTTCTCTCCATTTTCCTGCCACACAGGATTGATAATCATAACCCGTGGATATACGCACCTGGTGGATTACTTATTAGTGTTGTGATGAAATAAGACATCCCTGGAATACTACAAAGCCCATATTAGGCAATTAGTAGTATAATTAACTTAAAATGTAACAGAAAACCGTAGGAGAGATCACCCTGTGTACATTTCTTTCACAGGAGAACACTCTTACTCTGTTCTGCCCCATCACCACGCACGCATGGCACACACTCTGGTGGCATCCCAGACTCCCAGTGTTCCTGCAGCACGGTAAGCTAGTTTCTGTCCCCAAGGTGCTCCATTTTTTTTAGCTATTTATTGAGCTTTTTGTAAGGAATATTCTGTACATAGAACACGTATTGTATTTATTTCTAAATGTTACAGATACATACCACAGGCAGTGAGGAATCCCTTCCACTACTCCCATCCTGATGATGGCCATTACAATTGAAGCCGATGAAATATAATAGGCCGAAACACTTCTATGTCGACTTTTCTTCTGTTTTAGTGTGTCAAAAGTGGAAAAAAGACATTTGGCCTCATTACGGGTCCGGCAGTAACCTTGCCGGTAAAACCAGCAGGTAGCTGCTGGACCCGTAAACAATTATCAGCGCCTAGCTTCCCGGTAACACGGACCGAGAGCTAAGTGCCGGTAATATGTTGTTCCCATTCCCATAGAGTCCAGTAGGACTCTATGGGAATGGGGACCATGGAAACATCGGCATCGGTAATAACGGTGCCAGTGGCTTCCGTGAAAGTCTGACGGCGGGTGCCAGTCCTCCCGGCAGGTCAGAGCTGTCCAGCGGGAGGGCACCCGCCCACCCGCCCACCAGACTTGTACTTCACTGGTCCGGAAAAAACGGCAACATTACAATGAGGCCCATTGTCTGCTCTTTATATATTGTGTTATTGTAAACCCTTGGCAACACAAGGTTTATCTGTTATAAATCACCAGATGTTTTTGGAATGTACTATCTGTTAGAATGTTATGTTTTATGGAGATGGCGTTAGGCTCACTATACCTTGATGCTATGGTATGTCACGTATGATTTGCACATTACAGTTCTATATAAAAAATACACAACAATTGTATTTAAACATTGACTGAGTAGATCTATTCTTTTATGTATGTGGTCTTGTCCAGATTCACCCTGACCAACTGTTTTAGATATATCATATAGTGCCTGGAATGGTCAGGGAATAACAAGGTGCCCCTCCCTTCGTTACATATGAAGCATTGAAACTGTCATTTGAGAGCAATCCTGCAATTTACATTTACCAATGTGGAGAAGTTGCTTGTTACAGGTTTAAGAGTCAATTAAGGGGAACCAGGTGAAAGACCAATGCTAAAAGTTCACGAAAAAACCTAGTGGATCCAGCCAATTCCGAGGGCTGTCACATATACAGACACAAGCAAAGCACTATACAATAGGATGGGTGAGCACAGCAGAGGCAGCAGCAGACCATGAGAAGAAGGATGTGTTACTCTCTACTCCCTGAGGACACAGGGAGACCGCCACTGGTACAAGGTGGCCACTTTGCTGGAGAAGCAACTTGCTAGCCAGTCCCTGATACAAGAGAGTGAAGCCTGTCAAAGATCTAGGAAAAAACCTGCATGCTAAAAAGACAGGGAGCAATGAAAGAACTGAAAGTGGAAACTGAGAAATCAGAGGTCTATGAGAGAGTAGAGATAGAATGCTGAAAAACCAGAGATCTATGGGAGACCTGAAAAGAAAATTCTGAAAGTCTGAGGTCTAGGAGATCTCTAAATCGTAAATGCTGCAAACTCAAGGTCTAGGAGTGAATGGTGGAAACACAATTTCTGGGAAAGACCTGTCCCAAAATATAAGAACTAAGAGTTCGGAAGGAGCCCTATCTAGTACCAAATTATCAAGGGCTTGGCAAGTGAGAATTGCTGGAAGAACACCCAGTGCAAATTGGAAAACAAGAGGCTGCAGCCTGATTACCCAGGGGCCTGGGAAAGGTCTAAAGTTGAATCTTTATGTTTTGTTTAGCCTTGGGCCAGGATTTGTGAACTCCTTTGTTGACCAAGACCTGGAACATTTGTGTTCAGGCTTAGTGATAGCCAGGAGGCTAATATCTTGTTAACAGTAGATTTGATTTTGGATCTTTCTGTTGGCCACCCTTTTGTACATTGGTTTGTAAAATAGCATGTCCCTGGAGGAACACAGATGTTTTAAGACTAGGTTACAAGTTGTATCCTTATGATTTGGGGTAATGCTATGAGGGGTGTTGGACACCCGAGGAATATCCCAATTTGTTTTATTCTATTCCTGATAATGTTTTCATTAGGAACTTCCTTATCATTTTTTGAGCTTCGTTAAGGGAGGAAGGGTCTCCCAGGTCCCCCGCCTTCATTCCTATTAGAAAGCACACGATATGCTCATTCCGTGGCTGACCACGTGCCTCTGGCCAAGGTATGCGGTACCCATTGAATGACACATAACAGTGCATAACATTTACGCCATGAGACTCCATTTTGTTTAGTCTTTGACTCCATTTTATATTAGGCCACACTCAAACATTAGAAGCCAGCCTGCATCTCTCCCATTTAGTGTTCGCGCACAGCCAGAAAGCCAACCCCCCACCTCCTCCCCTCTGCCGTCTCCGCGGCTGTCCTGTTCTCACGGAAGCCTGGGCCCGAGAAGTATCAAATTAAACACTGTATCTCTCACCTTCCCTTTTACATCACTGCCCTGTGAATGACCGGGCTGGAGCCTGGTCCTGGAAAACAACAATTTGTCTTCACTAACCTGCCTTGTACCCACAGACCCCATTCAAAGAAATATAGACTACAAGCCCCCTCACCCCAAAATCTTTTTGATGTGACAGTTGCATGCTCCTCATCTGTGTGCCACCCCAGTTCACCCCCCAGCACTAATCCTATGTGTGCCCATATATTCTTCTAGTACTAACAAACAATAAACCATTCTCTCTTGAGATCTAAAGGAACACTTGATGAATGTGTCAATGAAATAGTGTGAATAAATTAGGCACCTGGACCCATGTATTTTCACTTTTATTGTCCAGGTCAAACGTCTAGTAATATAATTCTTATATGTCAAAACATATAAATAATGTTCAGGCATGTGTGGCCAAAAGGGCAAATGTCAGATAGTCTACATCATCAAAACGTGGACATCGCCTGCCCCTGCAACCCTCCTAGATGAGCCCAGCTGCCCCAGGCGCTCTACAATGTAACCATCTCAACACCAGCCAATCTGGGAGCACCACCCCTACAGTTTGGATACAGTCCTGTCCCCTTGGTCCAATGACCGCAACTTTATGTATCCCCTATAGCACACGTCATAGATGACGTTTTTTTGTAGTATAATGTGTATGTTTGGGCAGAGCGCTCTTGGAGTAAGCAGAGTCCTCTGTATGCCCCATTTTACTTTATATAAAGGCTTGTCTTTTACTTCACCCACACTTGGTCCTGGTCTCATTCCCTACTGGGGTGTGTCCATTAGTGTCTTTTATTTGGCTATTTTATTATATTTGTGGGGAATCCCAGCTTTCATTTGGTGACCCCGATGTGATTTCGTCCTTTCGGGCCTTTTGGCACGAGACGTCCCCCGGCCACAGCAGCGAGATCCAGGACGCGCCCCCGTCAAGGCTGCCCACCTATGGCAACCGGTACCCTTAGACGTGTGCACAAATAGGCCAGAAGGTTCCACGGGTCCCGGTTTTGCAAATACCGATTTGTACCGGTCGCCGGAGCCGAGTGTGGCCATTGAGTGCGGGGCGGCACCTTGACGGACCGGGTCCGGAGGCTCTCTATTCAAGACGGACACGTGAGTATTAAGTGCAAGAGATGCTAAAAGAAGGTGGAAGGGAAAAGACGGGAAGGGAGTAAGAATGAGGGATGTTGAGAACATGGATTGGGAAGAGAGAAAGGGGACTCTTCTTTTTGTTAAGGGAACTTTCTGTATATATATATATATATATATATATATATATGTCTTTTTTCTCTTCTGTCGCATATGGCCATTAGGAGTATATAAAGGGGATAAGGGTGACTAGAGATACGGGAACCTAGCTCCGCAAGGGGGTAGAAGGCGGTGTTGCATAGTACTATCTTAACTAGTACAGGGATTAATTGATGACAAACTGAATAAAGTAGGAGTGTCATGTAAGGAGAAGACTAGAAATAGTTATTAGAAGTGCTACTTTCTTCTTTTCTTTTCTTCTCCGTTTCTCATATATTAGAAGGTGGTCCACAAGGGGCCAGCATAAGGGTGAGGGTCTGGGAAAAGTAGAGATACAGGGAAATAGGGGCCCCTCAGTAAGCAGGGTACATGTTTATTTTTTTTATGTGTAACGGATTTGTTTCATGTTGAATGATCCGTGGTGTGTCCATTTGATTAAGTGTTATATGTCATGTGGCGCATGGTCTGTTAAAATATGGTTTTGTAATGAAAAAAGTGAAATAATTGAACTATAAGAAAAAGTATTCTGGTGAACAGCATTGTGGTTATTTTTGGTGAAAAGAAGTATTGTGTTCTTTCTGACCCTGGTGGGAGTATACATTAGGCCATTTACTTTTGCATATATACACGAGCAGTAGTAGCCAAGGTACGATGGGGGCAGAAACGCTGCTCATGCATATCTGTCAAAATTTACCAGGATACAGAGAAAAAATAAAAAAATACCACGACCATTGGTGCACGGAAATGAAAGGGGAAGGTATGCACCAGGTATGGCCCGAAGGTGGGTCGTTTGATAAATCAATATTAGACATGGTGTTGACATACTTGTTTATTAAGTATAAAGGCAGACAGCTCCAAAACAGAAGGGAGATATTGGACTTGTAGAGACTATTTGAAGAGGTGCCCCAAAGTAAGAGTAAGGGTCCCCAGGCAACAAATGACAATGAGGATGAAGGGGAGAATAAGGAAAAACCAATAGAGCATGTACAACTTTACCCAATGCTGACAAAGCCTGCAGAAGGATACAGCGACCACATTTATGTGGCAAAACCAAACACACCTTCCACGCTGCATGTAACATCCTCAGCCCCACCCCTGTATGACCAAAAGGCTCATTTGGACAGGCTTGCACCACTCCAATAGAGATAGGACAGCTAACCCAAGATTTGGAAACACAAATAAGTATGACACAAACTGAATTACTGAGACTCGGACGTCTATGTAAACAAAACTCACGTACCCAGGGGAGTGAGAGAACGCAGTCACCTCTAACACCTGACACGTCAGCAAATACAGTGGGGGAAAAGTGGAAAAAGGGAGAGATTTTATTTCAAATTAATGACATCCCTACTAGAATAATACAGATCGATCAGGAAGGATTGCAGGTAAGTGCGGAGCAAGAGGGTGTGTTATCTGAATGAGAGGAAGAATATTGGAGTGATCTAGATGAGGACGAGGAAGGAAACAAAGCAGATGAAGCGGTAGGTGCGGTATCGGGGGGAGCGTCCCTGTTCGTTGCCTCATCACCCGCCAAGGATGGAATAGAGGAGGGATGGCAGGGGAGATTAAGAAGTAGTACAGGAAAGAGGCCAGTAACAGGAAAGAAAGGAGGAAAGGTGAGTATGGGAAGAGGGAAGAGCAAGTTGCAGATGCCATTGATACACAAAGGTGCAGGGAGACCACATTATGTCCCGTGGGCAGAAATGGATAATGCAAACTTATTGAAGACGTTGCCTGCACTTTCTGGGGTGGCGAGCAAGTGGATATATGCATTTGAGGAAAACACTGCTGGGGTCCCCTTAGCCATTGGAGATGTTAAGAGTTTGCTGGTCTCTGCAGTAGGTGACCAAGCAAATAGAGTGTGGGCGAAGGCGGGATTACCTGGGGTCACATTGGATTGCGACTGCGATCATGGGGCATCATTTGACACACTAAGGGCCTGAGTATGGGACGCACTGAGGGACACATTCCCGGATACTCCTGATTTACAATCAGTAATGCAGTGTACTATGGGGGAGGACAAGGATGCTTCAGCTTACATTCTTCGGGTGCAGGATATGTGGAGAGCAGAGACAGGCACGGCTTGGGACCAATCCACCTCCCTTTTCTACTTCATAATAAAGAGAGGCCTCCAAAAGAAGTACAGAAGGCCTGGATAAAATAGCTGGGATAGACACCAAGGGCTGGCCCAAGATACAGAGCATCAAAGAAAGGGAAAGAGAGATAGTGCAGAAAAGGTTGGCAAACAAAACTAAATTAGTACAAACAAAATTAGTGAAGGTTGCAGCAATAGCTGCCACCCTCCCTGTGGAGCGGCTGGTAGACAGCGAGGAGGGGCCAATAGCAATAAAGGCAAGAATGGCAGCAAATTGGGCAAGAAACGGACAGGAGCAATGGTCCGGCGAGGAACAGTATGGAGGGCCACAATGGCAAGGAAGGGGCAGAAGAGGAAGAGCTGGGTACAGGGGGTTAAGAGGGGGATATGGAGGACAAGGACCTAGAGGAGGAGGGCAAGGAACATGTTGGAATTGTGGGAGGTGGGGTCACTTCTCAAGAGAATGTCGGAGTCACCCTATGGCACCCTACCAGAATGAGCACCAGTGAGGCCACTATGGTCTGTCTATGGGTGGATTTAGAAGCGAAGAACAATCAGATCCCCGGTACACATATGAACAAAGAGCACACCTACAACGCGCGCAGCAACACCCCCAATCACAGGACCATATAACACATACACAAGGTAACCCATTTGCCACCACTGCAAACGGAGCGCTGGTACCCTTTAGAGGGACAGCAGTAGTGGGAGGACAATGTTTTCAACAACCATGATACAATGAGACACCCAGCATAGGACAGCCCGCAGAACGCACTAGCTCCTTCTAGCATTTAGCCCAACGCTTCCCATTCCATGCTCCAAAATAAGGCACTTGCTTAAACTTTAAGTGTCTTGTGTTCTGTGTATCATTGTTCAATCTTTTTACAGTGTCATTAAAGTATTTGTTGCTGATACTTAAAAATAATTCTGGATGCAATTTTCTCTCTCTCTCTCTCTCTCTCTCTCTCTCTCTCTCCCTCTCCCTCTCCCTCCCCCTCTCCCTCTCAAAGTAAAAGATGAGAGTATCTCCAAAATCAATAAATCAATCTCACATACGTGGACCTTGTTGAGTAATGTTAAACAATACTTTAATTTCAATTAAATTGTATTTACAGTCACATTTACAAGAAAGATCACAGATATATTTTCAGTCTAGTTCCAATCCAGGTTTTTCATTCTTATTTTACATGCAATTCGAACAATCTGCACAGGCTTTTATCATTGGTTAATTCATTGGTGGATTGAATATATTGAACATAGTGCCATTTTATGAAGCTGCCCAGTCTACCAGGCAGCATTGCCGTAGTACCTCAAAAATGTTTATGCTCTACTACATTCTAGAATTTTATGCAGCTCATGGGAAGATCACCCTTACTACTGGACTAAGCGGGCTACATTGACCAGATCTTCCTGGGATCCTTCCATTCCATGTTGTTTAGGCCAAGGTAATTTCAGTTAATTTCTTCTTTGTTATTGGGTGGTTTTTCACTATTCTCTGGGTAAGAGTGGCTTAGAACCGTGTATCAGATATTTGCAAAAATCCTCCTGCAGGTAAAAGAAAAACATGGTCAGTGGCATCACATGGACAAACACAACTCATCCTCATGGAGGAAGTTACTTGCTTTGAAATTATCTTGACTCTCCAGGCAAGCCAAAGGCCTCCCAAAGTCTTCAATGACATCACTCTCCACAGTAAACCTTCATCTTATTTCCAAAGGAAATTCACATTCATTGCCATCCAACAACATTTTACTGCACCTTTCTTGGAAACTCTACATGTGGCGAAGCAGGAGTGAGTAATTATAGCACAAATCACAGAACTTGAGACTTATGGAGTCATTGGGAGTATTGCGCTTTTCCTCTCTGGGATACCATATTCATTAATTGGCATAACTGCATGTGGTGTGCTTATGTCTCTGCATGGATTATGACTTTATTGAACCTAGGGCGGAAAAGGAATGACAAACATGTAGAATTCCAAAGTACTACACGGCATGCAATATTTCTGAAGTGCACCAGGTCAATGAAAAGCAAAAGTGAAAATATATTAGCATCCCTGTTTGAGGGGCGTAAAGGCATTTGGGACAGCAGCAGAGCACCAATACGGTCCGATAACAATAAGTATTATTCATTAGAATAATAGCCTTGATGCGGCATTAGTTGCAAGCTATGTAATGTTGATGCTGTTGAGGTTAGATGCCCTGCTCCCAATCACAGGAAGGCAATTAACACAAGCTACATTCCCAGAAGTTGCATATAGGAATTAATAAACAAGATGGGCCGTTGGCCCATCCAAAAAGAACCAGGGCCACAAAGTAGAGACAAGACGATAAGGCTGTGAATACAGAGAGTTATAGAAAAGAAATAACGAAACACCTCCAATCAACTAGTCACTTAATCACAATCAACTAGTCATTTAGGTCATTAAAAGTAGACCATACAGCAATAAACTTTTACACCTGATGCCCTAGAAAACATTATATTTTGAAACTTTGACAAAGCCATGAAGCTCTGCGTCCATTGCTCCACCTGCACGCTTGTTTTTTTTGCCTCACCTTTCATAGTCTCAGAATCTGTTTTTTTTAGAAACTTCCAAGGTTCAGCTCAGCCACGCTAGATACTGCCAGGTCAGCAGCAGCACTCCAGATAAGCCATGTAATGAAATGAGACTGGGATTACTTGGGATAGCATAACCCAGCACCATGTTCATTCTGCCGAGTGCCCTATTCCTGGATCTGTGAGTTTCTGCTGCAATTCCATGGCATGCCTAAGAGGGGGGGGGGGGCACTATTCCGTTAGCACCACCAGTAACGGTCACTAACCCGCTGTTGTAAACCATACATTTCAGGGGTCATTAATAACCCTTCCGTGCATTGTCCATCTCCTTGCAAGAAAAGGGTTGGGAAGTGAGCCCTGCGTTGCTTTGGGACAAAAGGCTTTGCAAAGCAGAGGAAGGTAGGCAGCATTTCAGCACATACTCGTGTTCTATTTACCAAATAGGGTATTTACAAAAAATACTAAATGCCTCATTACAAGTCGGGCATGTGGTAAAAAAGTGCTGGTAATTCCATTACTGTCACTTTCCTGGGCGGTAACAGAATTACAAACACTTTCTTGTTTACAAGCTTTTTTTAAATTTCAATTTTTAGTAGTACAAATATTCCTTTACCATACAACATCTCTCCTCTTGGTTCTCAGACCAGACTTGCTGGTTCGTCTAAAGTATGCTGCGTTAGCAGATCAAAATTAACTAAAATTGGAACATAAACAATCGACAGATGGGTTCTAAGGGAGCTTAAAAGTTACTTTTCCCCGCTCCTCCCCTACACCTCTCAGTTACTCAAAATCTTATCTTCCCATTTATTCATCGCCAAACGGAGAAATTCCGCATTAACACAGGCTTACTAAAATACTGTTCTCTCTCCTTTACTTGTTCCTGAGATGGGAGTCCCATTTCTACAAATGTTTGGAAACTTCTGTTAGCCAGGGCGGTAATATTTTCCATTGCCAGAACCCTCCCATATCTTCACCCACCATTGCACAACCCCTTCTAATTTTCAGAACTGTGCCAGCGTTAATCTAGCTGGGTTCAACAAATGCATTATTATGGTTACGCGTAGGACCCTTACGCTGGATTTCCCAGAATCAAGAGCAATGGATCATGAATGACATTTGTGATGTCATCTTTGATGTCATGGGTGTTAGTCCTTGCAGGGCACAGTGGTAGCGTGAGTTATGGTTGCTTAGCTTGCCATAACTGCGAATTTCTGGGGTTTTTTGGTTTTACCTGTTACCATAACGTCCCTGTAACGTTTGCCCATTGAATTGCATAGGTTTTTACTAGTACACATTAACCATAACGTCCCTTTAACAACATTTTTTGTCATATATATATATTACACTGCCACGCTAGTGGCCGTGTAGTTATGGTTAAGTTGCTGTTTCCATAGAAAGAGCACTTTTTGGGCAGCTTATAACTTCGCTCCCCCTGGACGAATCCTCACCAAACTTTGCAAAAAAAGTATATGGCTCACTCTGAATTTTATGACAGTGAACAAAAACGAAGGGGCTACACATGTGATGTCATCAGTGATGTCATCAATGACATTTGTGATGTCATCTTTCTTGTCCTGGGTGTTAGTGTTAGCAGTGCACAGTGGCGCAGGCAGTTATGGTTGCTTAGCTTACCATAATGGGGGAATGTGCAGTGTTTTTTGGTTTCACTGTGAAGTATAACATCCCTTTAACAAAGTTTTTTTACTGAATGTACATATATATATATATGGCAGGCAACGAAAACAAATAGGCTAAACATGTGATGTCGTCAGTGATGTCATCAGTGACATTTCAGAGGACAGCTTTCATGTTCTGGGTGTTAGTGTTAGCAGTGCACAGTGGCGATGGCAAGTAAGAGGGCTCAGTCTGCCATAACTGGCGAATTTCAGGGGTTTTTCGTTTTTAATTTGAACCACAATGGGGAGGGTGAACAATTTTTTTTAGTGAAGTGCACAGGTTTTTCGTAGGGCAACTTAACCATAACGTCCCCTCAACAAAGTTTTTTTTGTAGTGAATATATATATACGTATATATACAAGCCAGGTGGACTTAGAACAAGTCATATATATAAAAAATCTCAAAGGGATTAATCCATTAAAGCCTCCTGCCAATGAGTTCCTCCAGTGATGAGGGTAAGGCTAGTATTAGCCAAAAGTGGAGCCACACGGAAATGACTCAGGTCCTACAGATCCTGGGAGCCTCGTTGCGGCAGGGACCAAAACAAATTGCTATGATGGAGGATTGGCTCAAGTTCTCACAGCGGCTAGAAGAAATCAAAGGGATTAGAGCACTGGGGAGAGTGAAAGGGGGCAGAAAAATAGCCCGAAGGGCAGATGAGACCCTTACCCCATTGGGCACACCAACAAAAAAGAAAGGTGGTAAAAGAGGGAAAGTGAGAGCCAAAGCTATGGCCTAGCAGGTCGCAGGATGGATCATCTGATACCTCGGAATAGGAGGTTGACGGTTGGGAGGATAATTACTCAGAATAGGAAGTCTACTCAATATCATCCTTTAGAGGAAGAAGGCCGTAAAGCGCCAAAGAAAAATAAAGTTAATACTGAGGAGAACGGGTCAGGCAATGACTTCGACCCGGAAGCATTGATGCATCCCTGATCTTCTGAATGGGAACTGCCAAAAAAAAATAGCAATCTATCTTAAAAAATGCCTGAGGGCTCCGCTGGCGAAAGAAGCTAGAAGTAAAATGAGGGCAGAATGTCCTAGACCACACCTTCCTGAAGGAGCCGCTGAGACTCCCGAGGTAGATTAGAAGATGGTCACATTTATGGAAAAATACGTAAAAGATGTGCAGAAAGGTCTGGATAGGTCCTGGCGCTCATGCCAGGACAAGATGTTGGGCATGGTAGGACCACTCACAAAAATATCACAGATGGGCGAAGAAGCCAGAGAGAAAAGCGAGCTGGTGGATCCGATGGTACTAATCGGGTAAGCCCAGAGGGCCATTTGTATGCTGGGTAATGCAAAATGCGCTATTACCACAGAGAGGAGGAGATCACTACTGGTGAAAATAGACCCAAAACTGAGCGAATGAGCCTCCTCTGAGACAGCGACTGCAACAAAGGGGAAATTCTTCAGGGATTTGTTCATTAAAGAGCTAATTCATAGGCAGCGCCGGATAAGGCACAAGTGTCTCTCAAGAAAGTGTTCGGAAGACACATTTTCGGGAGAGCCAGCAGAGGAAGGGGTCGCTCTGCCAGCAGCTTCCCATTCAATAGGCCCTACAAACGATAGGACACATTGGAGAGACCAAGAAGACCAGGGACAGACCCCGTTCTTCCCCTCCAGGGTTAGAGGAAGGTCCAGTGGATGGCTACACAGAGATTGTCAACAGAATTCCACAGGTGAGAGCAAGCAACCTGTGCTTAGTTACCCCAGCAGTAGGGGAGACTAGCAGAGCATATAAAAAACTGGCATGTTATATCTTGAGATACCTGGGTACTAGAGACGGTACAGGGTTTCCACATAGATTTTCACATATCTCACAAGAAGAATCCCCCAAGGAGTGTATGTCTAAACAAAGAAGACATGCAGTTGTTAGAGGAAGAACTGAGAGGAATGGAAAGTAAACATGCTATTAGACCATTAACGGACTCCTCTGTAGGGCTCATAAGCAACATGTTCCTATTGAGGGAGAAACACAAGGTGAGACCAGTCACAAATCTGAAGGGTTTGAACAATTTTGTAGTATACAGACACTTCAAAATGGAAGGGATCCACCTTCTAAGGGACACATTAATTCAAGGCGACTGGCTCGCCAGGATAGATCTAAAAGATGCATATCTGACAGTGCCCATAGCGGCAGAACACTGTAAATTACCAACATTTCTCTGAGGAGAGTCAACCTTTGAGTTTTGATGCTTAACATTCGGTCTGACATCCACACTATGCTGTTTCACCAAAGTAGTGAAACCAGTGGTGACCCACCTCCGGGGTCAGGGAATAAGACTCATAATATATCTGGATGATATATGCATAATGTGCCAGGACAGGGAGACACTTCTAATGCAGGTGCAGACAACTGTGAGTTTACTGCAGAATCTGGGCTTCCTGACATAATGGGGAGAAATCCAAGATACAACCCGAAGAGACAGTGGCATTTATGGGTTACATATTATACTCGATACAAGGGTCCCTCAGCTTACCGATTGCCAAGGTGAATTACATCAAGAAACAGATAAAACATACTTTATCAAGGAGAGGAATGTCTCTGAGGGACATTGTGAGATTAATAGGACGATTAGCGTCATCAATACAAGCGATATTCCCGGGTCCCCTTCATTACAGAGCCCTACAAAGATTAAAGATCAGACACCTCGGGAGGGGCGCATCTTACGATTCAAGCATTACAATCTCCCAAGAGGTAAGAGAGGAGCT
This sequence comes from Ambystoma mexicanum, assembly GCF_040938575.1. Lineage (NCBI taxonomy): Eukaryota > Metazoa > Chordata > Amphibia > Caudata > Ambystomatidae > Ambystoma > Ambystoma mexicanum. The sequence goes on from NC_090929.1 coordinate 538,120,812, forward strand.
AGAATGGTGGCTGCATCACATGGATGCATGGAATGGGAGAGCCATATTTGGCTCGTCCCCAGACTTGGTCATCAAATCCGACGCCAGCAGATGGGGCTGGGGAGCTTGATGTGGGAACCTGTCGACAGGGGGCATGTGGTCGGAACAAAAGACAGCTCTACAGATCAATTGTCTGGAATTACTAGCAGGCTCCTTCGCAATGAAATGCTGGACTCAAGAGAGAGGACAAAGTTGTGTACTTCTCAAGATGGACAAAGTCTCAACAGTCAGATATATAAACAGACTGGGAAGGACAAGGTCCAGGCTATTGGCCGAAATGGCGAAGGAATTCTGGGAACTCTGCCTTCAGAGACAAGTGTCAGTGACTGCGGAGTATCTACCAGGCCATCAGAACGAAGTGGCCGACTGAAAATCCAGATATCTCAGGGACGGCAGCGACTGGAAGCTGGACAAAGAAGTATTCCGAAAATTGATGATTCGGTGCGGCCCATGCAAAGTTGATCTCTTTGCATCGAGGTTGAACAGCCTACTACTCTGTTTTTTCAGCTGGAGGCCGGACTCAGAAGCATAAGCAACAGATGCTTTTCTCCAAGCATGGGATCAACAAACAAATTATGTGTTTCCCCCTTTCTCCATGATCGCGAGAACGCTAGCCGAAGTGAGGAGGCAGAAAGCATCACTAGTTCTGTTTACGCCGGACTGGAGGGGCAGGTGTGGTTCCCCAGCCTCGTGGAACTATTGTATCATGACCTGGTGGCTCTACCCAAGTACGGGTTCATAGTACGGGACCCCAGAGGCCTCAGCCATCCACTAGTAAGAGCAGGAAAACTCAATCTGATCGCATGGGTGATTTCAGGAGAGATTGTGCTAGGCCAGGATTATCGAATGAGGCTGAGTTAGTCATTAATAAATCATGGGCCCCAGGAACGCACAGAGCTTACAAATCTGCATGGGCTAACTGGAATAGCTGGTGTATGGAGAGAGACATACATCCCGATGGAACAGATGTGGTCCATGTAGCTAATTTAGTAGCTCAGATAGCAGCCCAGGGATCACATATAGGACCATCAATACAGCCAGGTCTGCGATATCAGCAGGGTACCCCAGAATTTAAGGGGTTGTTATAGGTGAACACCCCTTGATTTGCAGACTTTTAAGAGGAGTGAAAATGTCTAGATCCAACTGGAAAAATCTACTCATCGATGGGATGTTGACACAGTATTAAAACTCTTTTTATCATGGCCGGACAACCAGGAATGATCCAGGAAGGCCATTTCAGCCAAACTAACCATGCACCTTTCTCTATTTTCATGTAAGAGATCTTCGGAAATTAGAGCATTAGAGATCAACAGCAAAAGTATATCACCGAATGGAGTGACCTTCCTCATAACAAAAAAAAATGTATATAAAAATATATACATACAAATATATACACAAGACAGGATTGAAATCTACATCATGCTACTCTTTTCCAGGTCAGCCCATATTATGTCCAATTAGATGTTTAACAGCATACGAAGATGTGACAAGAGGGGACCACCAGGTGTATCCCAATTATTGATAGCACTATGCAAACCATACAAGGTCGTAACACTGGAAACAATAGCCAGATGGCTGAGATGGGTGATGCTACAGGAGGGCATCAACATATTGAGGTATGGTGCTCATTCAGTGAGGGGAGCGATGGCCACCAAAGCCTTTAACATCGTTATGTCGAGCCAGAATAGAAGACATCATGAGATCGGCAGACTGGTCAAATGAATCGACTTTTAAGACATTTTATTTTAAACCAATGGAGAATATGGCATTGTTAGCGGTGAGTAAGCTTTGAACAAGCATAATCCGAGCCTCCGGTCTTGACCTAGAATTCAGATTTTCAACACATTCGTTCCAGAAAGTCATAATTCTATTGAAGACACAGAGGCAAAGGATTATTCCAACCTGTAAATTGTATAGTCAATGAGGAATGTTGAACATGATATTAAACTGTTATAAAGGTATATAACTGCATAAATAGGTATTGATGATATAAGTGATATAAATGTATAAATGATATATGTGTACAAAGGTTTACATTTGGAAATGTCGGCAACATACGATTGTCCCACTCTCATTCGACTTACATTAACCAAATATATTTTATCTTACTAGATACGGTGGTGGACTCCAAGCAATCAGGGAATTGATGAATGACACCGAACATGCAATGGGATTGCGAATAACAGTGGACGCAATTCCGATCAAGCAAAGAAAGAGGGAGTGAAGGAGGACGTTCAGGGTGGTCATGGATATGGACTGGACCGATTGGTTATGTTGATCACATGGTCAGTTAAAAGACCAATAATATTGGGACTACCAAAGACAATATCTCCACTGGAAGTTGTCGTTTTTTGATCTTTTGTTACCATATCATATTATTGGTTTGTTATTGCTGCTTGAATAGTAAATATGAAAGAGAAGCATAATCCTTTGCCTCTGTGTCTTTAATAGAATTATGACTTTCTGGAACAAATGTGTTGAAAATCTGAATTTTCACCCTTTGCACTTTGAACATAACATGACCTATGGTATCAGATGACTTGTGCACAGAAACATAGATTTTAGTTTAAGTGAATTGGTCCTGTTAACATGCATATCAAATGTCACCCGTCTATGATTTATGGTATGATCACTGCTTGTCAGGATCAGGATCTACTTGAGTAGCCCCAGTCACAACTGACAACTGGGGCCTCCTTTCACAGGGAGACTTTTCCCCCAAGAGCGCAGCTTGCAGAGTATGAAAACATGTCAGGCTGGGGGCTCAGGTGAAAAGGCGGGACCAAACAGCAGAGCTAAAAAGGGATCAAATAGATACAACAGGTCAATGTCTCCTCTTACCTTAAAGTAATACAAACCACACCACCCTGTGACCATACCCCACTCCTACCTGGTGTGATGTAATAGCAGGTGGTGAACCTACTTGTACGACTCCAGCCAGAGTAGTTCGAAGGATTCAGGACATCCAGGGAGAGAGTGCAAATCCAGGAAAGGTATGGCCAGGTCTTTCTTGATTGACAAACCTGACTTGGGCGGCATAAGGGCGTAATCTAGGGTCAGAAAAATCAAAAGGTTCCAGGATGCAGGAAATGTACCCACAGTCTAAATCCAGGGGAAGTTCCAAGATACAAACGATGCAATCCAGAGATGAAGAAGAAACCAAAATCCTCAGAGATTTCAGCAGGAGAATCCAGAGAAAATGTCAGAAAGATTGCCAGTCACAGGGACAAAGGAGAAGACAGTCCAGTGAAACAAAAGCCAAGATCAAGGGGGAGCTGGGGAATCCACACAGGGAATTGAGCATAAGAAATGGAGTAGGGCAAAGACAGTACTCGGCAACAAGGAAACGGAGATGCAGAGGTCGGGGGAGCCAGGACGTCAATCCAAGGGGGTCAGGCGGCAGAGGCAATGAGGGATGAAGCACAAGCAAAATCCAGGTATCAGAAGCCAAGTGGTCGAAGAACAGGAAGCAGGACCGAAGGAAAACAGGACAACAGAAAAGTAACTTTCGCCGGGCGAACACAACGGTTAAGGAGCGCCGCCTGGCATTTCTGGTCTGCTTAAGTGTAGCCTCTTCCGGGTAGCGCAGAAGGTACGAACATGTGATCCATCACATGGGCATTGAACGCTAAGGTTGCTGGGGATTGAAGTCTGCAGCAAACGTCGGAACGTTTGTTGACCCAAACACCACAGTAAACGCACGAGCCTGGTGCTTGGTACTCCAGGAGCGGAAAACCCTTGGGCGGGGACGGGACGCAACACATCTTCAGATGTTTTACTAGATGGCACAGCAGAACTGATACTTGAAGGAATAAAAAGGGAACAGACATTCCAAGATCGCGCCCTTAACAGAGGTGACCAAGCTGTTAAGTACATGATTTACCATGACCTCACAACGCCATGCTAGCGTAATGAGCTAACAGTCCAACTAAGAGATACCTGACCCTGTCAAGTGGCTGCACCACATGTTATGCAAGACAAAGAAAGGATGATGTGTTGGTAAGCCTTTACATTACTGCTGCATTAGGAACCATGCTGTAGAGGATCAGGGAACATACCAAGAACTTGCCCCTCTTCCTTTCATTGCACCATAGTTCTAAGAGGACCCAAGAGAGATCATGTAGATGGCTTTCTTCAGAGCCTTAATTTACCACAGCCTTCTTAAGCAAACTCTAGGCTGTGCACCAGTAAGAATATATTAGTCCAGCTACACCTTATTATAGGCATAAATACAGATCTCATTAATGAGACATGCCCACCACTACTCCCCTAATATAGCACTTTACATTTCTATTGATTAGCAGATATCTTGAAATGGACCATTGTCAATGGGGTTATTATTTTGCACTGTAATTCAGCAATGGTGTCTATGGATAACCTATGAAGAAGAGAAAACACCCACAAGCCCCAACTATTACATGCATACCTGGTGTAATATGTGAAACATCTACTTGCCACATGTCTGCCAGGTAAAGGCTCAAGAGTTTTCTTTTTACTACCATGCCTTGAGTGTCATAGAGCAAGTTGCTTTTAAAGTGAGTGGTAAGGCCTTCCTAACATTAAACCTATTTTACATTGCACTCATGGTGGCCCTGAATCATGCTGTTCCCATCTTCATCTTGTATCCTGGCTTGCAACATTATGTGTTACTACTGACTTCTCCAATAGTATTCGCTCTCCCCTCTTGCTTCTCCACTCTTTTTGACTTCTTACTCTCTGTTCTCTCCTCCCCTCCCCTCTCCATTTTCCTATCTCCTCCCCTCCTCCCCTTACTTTCTTCTATGCACTTACTCTATCAGAATTGTCCCTGGACCTAGTATGATAGCAACCTCATCTGTCGCTCCCCCATCCCCTTACTGTCCCCCCCCCCACACCTCCTCCAGCACTATCTGAAACGTTGTCAGGCCTAGTAAGATAGTCGCTTGTTTTGTTCCTCCCCTCCCTTCCTCACCCCTCTCCCTCACCTTTTGTTTTCCTCCGGCTCTACCAGAAATGTCATCAGACCTAGTACGGTAGTCGCCTGTCTGTTTCCCTTTGCTTCCCACTCCCCCTTCCCTTCCTTATCTATGTCTTAGCACTTGCACTATCTGAAATGTTGTCAGGCCGAGTACAATAGTTAATTTCACATCCTTACTGTTCATGGGCTGTAAAAATGTCGTTGTATTTTCCCTTGTTCCCTCCCTTGCCTTGAAGCGCTTTGAAACACATTGTGTATAGGCGCTATATAAATAAACTATCATAGCATATATCATATCTAGAATCAATACATCATTTGTGGGTTCATTTTGGGGTTCGGACTGTGGAGAAGTGTGGTGGAGAGACTGGTGGTGGTTGAGAGAGTGCAGGTAAGGTTTTGTATTCGAGAGAGAGTGTTACCAATTGAGATAGTGTAGTGTAATGTGGTGGTGTGTATGTGAGCAGTGTATGGTAGAAGAGAGAGCAGAGGGCCAAAGAGAGTGTAGGTGTATTTGGAGAAGTGTTTAAGGTTGAGAGAGTATGTGTCAGGACCGTAGTGGGAGTATGGAGATTGTGCCGAAATCCTGCAGGAGCAGATGAATAGCACACCAGATACCCCAAAACAGTTCTCCCAGCAGTCAATTGAACAACTCCTGAGTTAACCAGACTGGGGGAAAAGGGGACATGGAGAAAATAACAAACAGACAGGATTCTTTCTGCCTCCTTCAACTCCTGGGACACTGGAAACTCTGCAAATAATGAATTTGTGATTAATAATCAACTTTATACTTGCTACAATGAAATATAGATCGCTAGAATAAAACCCTCCTGTTACTTGTCTGTCTCTGCTTTTCGCCTAGAGACACCAGCTGATTTGTGGGATGAAATCCTATAGCTTCTGCAATGCAATGAGTTCACCGCTGCTAAACCTCTGTGACTTCTTATCTTTTTGTCTACTGCAAGACTTCTTTTTAAAATATGTTTTACTTGTATTTCCTCAATTAAATGCTTTTACTCTCTTCTTTAACTTGCATTGCTCTTTACTCAGAGTTCTCAATGCTGAATTATAGGTGAAATCAACTTCTTCATGAAACCTAAGGTGTTTAACCTTCCTTTTCTTGCACTAAACAGTTTCTTTAGACTAAAATGTATCTACAATTTCCACACTTGAAAACACTTGACTTGTCACTCCTCTCTATGGCTGCCTCGTTGGTGCCTCATCACATTGCTTACTTCCTCACATCTTTTTTCAGTCACACGTTGCATCTCTTTCTGCAGATTCTATGACAAGACAGGAGGCGATTATTATGCATTACAATCATTACTCTGAAACCACAGCAGCAAAAAAAAAACTTTTACAAACAAAAAAGTTTCAACAACAGAACTAGATAAAGTTCAATGTCAATGCATGGGGAACTCCCCAAACCATCATGGAGGATAGGTCATACCCTGCAGGGGACCAATGAGCAGGGACCCTCCTTTATATATGTCCATTACTCTAACCCCGACCCCTCTTTCTTTGCTGCTGACACCACAGAGCTAAGTCACCCCTTTCAGTTGTGTCTTACATTGTTTGTCAGTAGTAGGCTTTATTAGTTTGAATATGGCATATATGGTAAATATGTGTTAATTACCTTTTATTATAAAGGAATTTGTGTATTTGATACATTGTATCTGGATAGCCGCGTGCGGCCGTTGGTTTCATTTTGGTGTCTTTCCAAAAGAAAATATGTATTATGCTTATACATCATGTTTCAGCTGAAGCAGTGGTGCAATGGTTGAATTTCGGACTACAGTCCATGAGGTTGTGAGTTCGAGGGAGCTCTCTAATTTACTCAGGTGTTTCTAGTGCATTAATCAACTCGCTCCCGGCGTGCGTGAGAGCAGTGTTGTTTACACTGTTCCCTCTTCATTTCGCCTGTGAATTCCAGGTGTAATGGTTTATTGGGCGTGACACCCTTTAGGCTCCTGTTGGGCGCCGGTCAGAAAAGAAAGAAGCTGTTGCTTGACACCCGGCGTGTACGGGGCTCTTGTTTGAATTCGTGACCCTTGACAGATTTATGGTCACCTGGGGATTCCAGGTGCTGCAGGCTTTGGGTTCGGCCTGCCCCTGTGGCTTATGTTTGTAACAAAAGCCTCTGTTTCAGTACTGAGCCAAGTTAGCTCAAATATAGAGCTGCAGGTCTCCCATGCAGGAAGACCCGGCCGGCGCATGTTTATTTGTATATTTTAATTATTATATTTTAAATAATTGTATTTTACAGTGGAGGTATTTGATTGTCACCTTTTTTGCTCAGTTGAGCAGGGATTTCCTAATGGGCATTTGGTTGGTTCATGACTTCTTCAGAAAGATTATAGCACAAACATTTTAATAGTAAAAATGTGGTTTTGTTAAATGTTTGTAATTTCGTATCCCTGGTGACACAACACATTTCCTTACCTTTAGTGCTGAAGGAATGTATACTGATAGACTGTGGGTTTGTTAGGTCAAAGTCTGACCATCCAGCGCAAGAGCCCGATGCACTGCCAGTCTGCAGTTTTATTTTATTTTCTTTGTTTATTTATTCATTTACTTATTTCTTAAGTTATGTGCTTTGCCTTCACTGTAGGTGCCATAACCTGTTCGGTTTCAGGTTCAGCCTGATTCTATTGCGAGGTTACCCCCTCGTGTACTGCTGATTATCACACCCTGCTCGGGCGAGCAGTTGGAGGTGCACTTGCTCAGTGTATCCTACCTTCAACTTGACAGTTTTCTTTCGTTTGGGTTATCTTCCCTGGAAAGGTGCAGTCACCTGCTCGGTGGCAAGGTTGCCTGGGGTTTCTGCGAGGGGTCCCCTTGTATACGGCTGTGTCCACACCCTGCTAGGGTGAGCAGTTAAGGTACACTTGCTCAGTGTTTCCTCCCTTAAAGTCGGCAACTTGGGTAATTACCTTAACTGGCATGCACCATAACCTGCTCAGTTTCAGGCTCTGCCTGAGTTCTAATGCGAGGTTACCCCCTCGTGTACTGCTGATTATCACGCCCTGCTCGGGCGAGCAGTTGGAGGTGCACTTGCTCAGTGTATTCCTTCCTTAAGGTCGGCAGCTTTGTTTAGGTGCTGCATATGGCTGACGCCATTGTTTGGTCTTGTAGGCGTGCAGTAACCTGCTCGGTTTCAGGCTTCGCCTTGTTCCTACTGCGAGGTGCTCCCTCATGTACTATTGGTTGCCTCACCCTGCTGGGGTGAGCAGTTGAGGTGCACTTGCTCAGTGTACGCTTTGATAAACAATATGTTTAAGTGTTGACTGGAACACATTTGCGTTTTTTCAGAATTGTCAGTGGCCCAGAAAGCTCAGTGAGTATCAGCTTATATAAGGGCCGGGGATTCGGTCCCCTGTGAGGGCGTAACCCCTCTTCTTTGGATATTTTATATATATTTCATATATTATATATTCTTTATTTATTAAGTGCTTTAAAGAAAAGAGTGTGGAAGTGGTTGTAAACAGACCCATATGGGGTTGTACCTTCCTCTCTAACCATCTCTCTGGTGTTATCATTCGTCTTTTAGTAAAAAATTCTGTCACCCTTTACCTTAGTTAGTTTCAGGACAACTCAGTCCTTTCCTTAGGTTTTGATTCCCGACCTCAATTGCTCCACCCAATACCCGTGCTGATTAAGCTACAGTATTTTCTCTCAACATGAGGAAGAATAAAGATGATGCGTTATGCCTCTATTGAGGTCTGTAGGGCTTAAGGCTCTCTTTAGTGGGGACGTTTGTTCTCCCCTACTTTTGTCCCATGGGACATTCCTTATTCTTTTGGTTTCTGGTGGAGACAGGGTCAGCTCGAGGATAACCGTTCAGTTTTTTACATGACAAGTTGAGCAACCATGTTTTACTTGGATGGAGTGTTTGGAAACACTTGATGGTATCAGTTAGACGAGTTGCCAAATAATAACTTTCTGGCGCCTGCCTCATGTTTTTCCTCCCAAAGCTTGGCCTATGGTTCAGCTAACCGTCTAACAGTGTGTTGCAACTTCTCCTCTGCTCGAGGAGTACACGCAGGCTTATGTACCCTCATGAGAGTTGCTTAACCTCTTTAGAGTGCTGTTTTCATATCCGTGCTGACCCTTCTGATACAGGTTCCTAATTTTGGAAAGGTCTACATCAGTCTTTTATCCTGCTGAGATCGATAAGTGAACACCTCACACCACACAACGTTCGTAGTAGTGATAAGCACCACTCATATACCTGAGGGTTCGTAGTACTGTATAAGTACTGTTTTGCTATGGACAATGTGCTTAGTTTTTCCTTCCCCTGATTCCCTTAGTGGCCAGTCAGCCTCACATGAATACAGTGACTCAGACCTCAGAGTTTGAGGGGACAGTGGTCCCAGATTTCTTCTCAACCTTGCATTTACGGGGCATTGATAATTATCCAGAGTTCTTTCCCCCTCATTCCCCTTCCTGCCATCCTTGGGGGAGATTGCATCATAATATTACACCTCTGGGAGTATCCAATGGTTTTCGTTTTTTCCTTTTTACAGGAGTTCTGGCGGGTGACCAGTGCAGACTCGCACTGAGCATTTCCCTCCCGTCTGTTACTTTCCTTTGTGCTAATCTCTGGTATTTCAATAAGTTAACCGGAGTCTGTTCACAGTCAGGGGATTGGTTAGAGGCGCTAGTGGGTATTTATTTCTCTTATCGGTGTAAAGCGGGGCTTTAATGTGGTCCTCGGGGTAGTTTTCTTTCTGGATTGCAAGGTTTTTCCTTTGGATAAGTGGGGGAGGTTTCTCCTCTTTTGGGAAGGCTCAATATCCCTTGGTGGGATAGAGGGGTCTGGGAGTGATACTATCCCCCATCCACGTTATGACCCTCTATCACGATGCGTTCCAGAGTCTATACATTAACTTTCAGACGGTGTCTGCCGCTACGATTACCAGAGTGCTGGGATATATATTTGGTTGATGACTTGATTATCATAGTCACCTGCATGGCAGGTGGACCTTTGGGGTTTTCACAAGAGTTTGTTTGCAGTAAGGTGCCAGCTCAGGGTGCTGTGAGCTTCAAAGATCTGCAAATTGGCTGAAATATAGGTTGGACCTCTTCTGGTGTACACCTTCAGTTTAACCGTTTAGTGATCAGTTCTTTGCAGTTTAGGGTCTTGCTAAGATTTTGGAAATTTGGTGTCCTCCTTCGGTTTCTTTTGATCCGCTAGGGGATTTATCACCAGGGAGGAGGGATCAAGGTTCAAGCACCGGGCATACCTACAAAGGAGTTTAGATATCACTATAATGGTAGTGATTGGATGTCGGATACATTTTTTCTTCTTGCCAAGTTTGGCCTCTTAAGGATCAGGTTTATAATATCTGCCTTTTGTCATGGTAGCAGAGTCATTCTTCAAGAGTTCGGGAAGTCTGAGGGTCTCCGTGTTGGCGGTTTGACGGGTTTAGCTTCTCAGGTGGGGCCCTCTCTTCCATTCTGCTTCTGCCTCCAGAAGACTTCCCTCCTTAGTATACACATATGTCTGAAGACAATTGTAGATTAATTCTATTGCTTTTCAGCTCCGCTCAGGATGGATTGTCCTATTACAAAATTTATAAAAATGATTTTTTACTCCCATTTTACCCTTTTGAAAATGTGTCTTTCCCTCTTGGTTCCCCAGTGTAGTTCTGTGACATGCCCTGTTTCTAATGCGATATCTTCCTTTAATGCATGGGATGGAACCTATAAGACTTTCACCCCTATGGGGTACTTTTCTTTATCTCCAGGAGAGCTAGGTGTTTGTTTTCATTGGTTTGCTTTCTAGGTCCCCAAAAATGGTACGAATATAAGTGTTTTGAATATTTGATTGAACAACATAGGTGTTTATTTCAGATGGTTTTGTCCTAACCTATTAGTATAGGAAAACTTTGTTCAATGTTTTCCCCTCTTTTAACCAGTTGGTTTTGGTGGCCTGTAAGGAACGCTGGAATTGGCACATTTCCTGTTTTTCTTGTAGTGGATTTGACTTTGCCTTATAAGACAGCTTTTCGGGCAACCTAGTCTTGGGCAATTCTCTGATTGGTCAACAGATTGGTTTAATGAAAGCATTTAAAAAATGTTTCCTTTCCTATTATTTTATTATATTATCTATTATATTGGATCATTTTGTACGTACTAATGAGATGCAAGGGCTTTGAACTTGCATAATATGAGCCTCCTGTCTTGTCATAGAATGACTAATCCCCCACACTAACGTGAGATGGGGGTTTAGATTCTATTAAAGACAAGGAGGCGATTATTATCCCTCCCACCCACCCTGGATATGATATGATATGACAATTGTGATACGCATGTACACAGGTGGTTCAAGTGAGAACATTCTTTCGTTTGTTGTTCTTCCCAACCACCCACCCTTCTTGCTTGTTGTTCTTACAGGTACGAGTTGAGGTTCTGCTCAGGAGTGTGGATCGCAGTTACAAGTTCTGGAGTGCGTGATTTCGGGTGAGAAGTCCTATCCAGAAGAACTTCTTCATTGCTTCAGGCTGCGGAAAGGTTGAGATCTCCAGTTTCGCTGGATCCTTTTCTCTGCGCTACACAGTTCAACTGTTCCATTGGGCGTCTGGTGCAAGTCAGCTGCAGAAAGAGGGGTTGGGGTTAGAGTAATGGACATATATAAAGGAGGGTCCCTGCTCATTGGTCCCCTGCAGGGTATGACCTATCCTCCATGATGGTTTGGGGAGTTCCCCATGCATTGACATTGAACTTTATCTAGTTCTGTTGTTGAAACATTTTTGTTTGTAAAAGTTTTTTCTTTGCTGCTGTGGTTTCAGAGTAAAGATTGTAATGCATAATAATCGCCTCCTTGTCTTTAATAGAATCTAAACCCCCATCTCACGTTAGTGTGGGGGATTAGTCATTGCCTCCGTTTCATTTTAATGTCCTAACGGACTCATGCGCGCACGCGCAAAAACTACTGCTGCCACGCTGCTTCAGACTTACTACTCATGAACAGCTTCCCTGTACTGCTTTTCAATAGAGCAGGCCGCCGATCGCTGCCTCAGCTGGCTCATCACTCGCCTTCAATGCGCGCCGCCTCGGAGGACCGAATTCTACCGACGCCACTCCTCTTGCTTTCCTATGCACGCTTGGCACATCACAGGGTTCCTTACTCGAACACGAGGGGATTCGCGTCAGAAACAAACGTTGAACTCTTCAACATTGCAATGTTTTTTGATACACGAGTGCAGATTTGAAACGCACATTAGTTTCCTTTGCTGGCGCACGCACGCTTGCAATTCTTTACTGTGAATTCAATATTATTTACAGTTTCTCTTTCAAAGAAAATAATGTATATTACAACTTGCAGGCAAAACATTTGATTTTTTTCATCAAACAGCTTTTCTATGCTGTTCATGCAGTTAAACTCAATTCCTTAGATTAAACATTGTTTTCATTGCCAAACTTCAGATTCTGAAAGCTCAGTCACTTATCTGAATTTAGTCTCTGTCTTTTCCTGATGAATTTCCTCAAATATGAGTCTTCTTTTCTTTAGTTCTTTAGTTTCCTGTGGAGCTCATAAGCGCTGTGACCTCTCCAAAGCAGATCTTGAATGAAAGGCAGTTTAGACTCTGCCCAATGCTGTGTCTATTGAAAGGCCTCCGCCTAGTTCCACCAACACCAGTGTGGTACCCAATGTCATGAACAGGCCCAATGCTGTGCCACCCACAATGCCTATGCCTAGACTCACCTGTACTGCTGATGTACCCAATACGGGGCAGTTTCCCAATGCTGTGCTGAGTCCCACTGGCCCTGCTATCCCACTTAACGCTGTTGAAACCCCCCCCCAAGCTTTCACAGTACCCCCCACCCCTCAGCAGCGCCCTCACCAAAGCCCTCTCCCTCCAGACCCATGCCTTGGACATACACAACCTTATCACCACTCAAAACCTGGACCTTCTCATGATTACGGAAACCTGGCTCCATGATGCTTCTGGCCCGGCCCTCTGCCTCGAACTTCCCCCAGAGTACACCATATTCAGACAGGAACACCCTCACATGAAGGTTGAGGGTGTTGCTCTCTTAGCAAAAGATACCATTCCCATCAGAAAGATTGATAGGACTATTGAGAAGAACTGTGATTACCTTCTCCTTAAACGCAATCTCTTACCTAACTTCACCATTGCGCTTCACCTCGTATAGCGACCGCCAGGACCCATGGCCGACTTCCATGCACCACTGACACACCTGCTGTCAGACAACCTTAAAAAATGGACAAAAGCCATCCTCCTAGGTGACCTCAACCTTGGCCTCAACGACTCCAAAGACTCATCTGCAAAGTCTCTGGACAACACCCTTGAAATGCTAGGGTTCATAAACACCGTCACTGCTCCCACCCACACTCAGGACTGCACACTGGACTGGCTGGCCCATCACAACTGCCCACTCATCATCAAAGTCTACTCCCCCCACCATGGACTGACCACCATGTCATCCTTTTTGAAATTGCTACCCCCAAGAAAGTGCACCAGCCGGTGATACCATTGCCGCCCGCCGTCAGCAGAAGCGCTCGCAAACTCACATCAGAAAGGCTCCTACCTTACCTTCTAGGACCAGCCTTCAGGCCTCCTTTCTCCAATGACCCGGAGGCACTAGCCCACGCATATAACACTGCCATTAAAACAGCAGTGGACTCCATTGCCCCTCTTACATCCCGCAAAGCTAAACCTACCGGACACTCCAACACCTGGTTCACATCCGACCTACTAGAACTATGTTCTAAAGAACGCACAGCACTACCCCGCTGGCAATCCAACCATTCTGAAACAGTCAAACTAGAATTCCAAAAGCTCTCCAAAGACAACAAGAAAGCTATCATCCAAGCCAAAGCAACCTCATCAAATACTAGGATTGCTAATGGCAAATAAAATACCAAAGAGATCTTCTCTATCTTCAGGGATTTAGAAGCACCTACCATCCCCCCTCAATCCATCACCAAAGATGAGGCATGGTGCGATGGGATTCAAACCGCCATGATAAAAAAACTAGACACCCTCCACACCAAAATCAAAACCACCCAGCAATCGCTCACCCTACCCACACTTCCCGAACTGCTTCAAAACAGCGTGCCTCTCACCCTGCTCTCCTTCAAAAAAGTCCAGGAGCAGGATATCATGACCAACATGAACTCCATCAAACCCTACAACTGTAAAGGGGATACCTGCCCAGCGCCCATCATCAAAGAATGTGCCAGCACTCTCACTCCCTTCCTTACGGCATTCGTTAGCGCTTCCTTCACAACAGGACTAGTCCCAACATGCCTCAAAGAAGCATGGGTTCGCCCCCTGTGGAAGAAACCCACATTGGACCCCACATCCCCCAGCAACTATAGACCCATAACTACGGTCCCTTCCTTGCTGAAAATTCTAGACAAGACAGCCTACTTACAGGTTCAACAATTCATTGAGGCTAACAGCATGCTTGGTCTTCGTTAGTCAGGCTTCCGCCCGGGGCAGCGTACCAAAATAACCTTACTTGATTTAAAAAACCAACTGGACGGTGTCCGAAACTCTGGTAAACCTGCCTTACTTCTACTTCTGGACTTATCCGTGGCATTTGACCTTGTTGATCACACCGACCTGTGCCAACATCTGACATCGACAGCCCACTTCTCACCCAACGCAACCTCCTGGATCACCTCGTTCCTGCAAGGCAGGACTATGCAAGTCTTTTCCGACCAAGCCTCTGCCTCCCCCACCATCATCCAATGTGGAGTGCCTCAAGGCTCCTGCACCTCCCCCATTCTGTACAATATCTTCACCAGACCTCTCTTCCACATCCTTGACTCACTAGGTATCTCTTACACCAACTACGCTGACAATACACAAGTCCTCCTCCCACTTACTGGCGACTATGAATCCGACTCTAAGGTTCTCAATGATGTCTAAACAGCCATCCAAGCCTGGATGGCTATAAATGGACGTTAGCAAAACAAAAGAGTTGATGGCTGGAAGGTTTAGAATAAATCTTGACCTCTGGCATTGCTCTGGGCAACCCTCCAGACCATCGTTCTTCGCCTGCCAAGCCATTACAAAAGGGGAAAAACCATATGCAAATCAGGCTTGGTCCCACCCCCAAAGGGGTAGTCCAGCCCGAACTGCTAGGTCACATCCCTTTTGCACGAGACCACAAGCATCCCCAGACATGTTTCAGCCTTGTTGGGCGTCATCAGTGAGGAGTAGCTTGGGTCTCTAGGCCCAGCAGGCAAGGGACCCACGTCTGGGCATACCCTTCCCACTCGGGGTGACAATAGCAAAACAAAAGAGTTGATGGCTGGAAGGTTTAGAATAAATCTTGACCTCTGGCATTGCTCAGGGCAACCCTCCAGACCATCGTTCTTCGCCTGCCAAGCCATTACAAAAGGGGAAAAACCATATGCAAATCAGGCTTGGTCCCACCCCCAAAGGGGTAGTCCAGCCCGAACTGCTAGGTCACATCCCTTTTGCACGAGACCACAAGCATCCCCAGACATGTTTCAGCCTTGTTGGGCGTCATCAGTGAGGAGTAGCTTGGGTCTCTAGGCCCAGCAGGCAAGGGACCCACGTCTGGGCATACCCTTCCCACTCGGGGTGACAATAGCAAAACAAAAGAGTTGATGGCTGGAAGGTTTAGAATAAATCTTGACCTCTGGCATTGCTCTGGGCAACCCTCCAGACCATCGTTCTTCGCCTGCCAAGCCATTACAAAAGGGGAAAAACCATATGCAAATCAGGCTTGGTCCCACCCCCAAAGGGGTAGTCCAGCCCGAACTGCTAGGTCACATCCCTTTTGCACGAGACCACAAGCATCCCCAGACATGTTTCAGCCTTGTTGGGCGTCATCAGTGAGGAGTAGCTTGGGTCTCTAGGCCCAGCAGGCAAGGGACCCACGTCTGGGCATACCCTTCCCACTCGGGGTGACAATAGCAAAACAAAAGAGTTGATGGCTGGAAGGTTTAGAATAAAGCTTGACCTCTGGCATTGCTCTGGGCAACCCTCCAGACCATCGTTCTTCGCCTGCCAAGCCATTACAAAAGGGGAAAAACCATATGCAAATCAGGCTTGGTCCCACCCCCAAAGGGGTAGTCCAGCCCGAACTGCTAGGTCACATCCCTTTTGCACGAGACCACAAGCATCCCCAGACATGTTTCAGCCTTGTTGGGCGTCATCAGTGAGGAATAGCTTGGGTCTCTAGGCCCAGCAGGCAAGGGACCCACGTTGGGCATACCCTTCCCACTCGGGGTGACAATAGCAAAACAAAAGAGTTGGTGGCTGGAAGGTTTAAATAAATCTTGACCTCTGGCATTGCTCTGGGCAACCCTCCAGACCATCGTTCTTCGCCTGCCAAGCCATTACAAAAGGGGAAAAACCATATGCAAATCAGGCTTGGTCCCACCCCCAAAGGGGTAGTCCAGCCCGAACTGCTAGGTCACATCCCTTTTGCACGAGACCACAAGCATCCCCAGACATGTTTCAGCCTTGTTGGGCGTCATCAGTGAGGAGTAGCTTGGGTCTCTAGGCCCAGCAGGCAAGGGACCCACGTCTGGGCATACCCTTCCCACTCGGGGTGACAATAGCAAAACAAAAGAGTTGATGGCTGGAAGGTTTAGAATAAATCTTGACCTCTGGCATTGCTCTGGGCAACCCTCCAGACCATCGTTCTTCGCCTGCCAAGCCATTACAAAAGGGGAAAAACCATATGCAAATCAGGCTTGGTCCCACCCCCAAAGGGGTAGTCCAGCCCGAACTGCTAGGTCACATCCCTTTTGCACGAGACCACAAGCATCCCCAGACATGTTTCAGCCTTGTTGGGCGTCATCAGTGAGGAGTAGCTTGGGTCTCTAGGCCCAGCAGGCAAGGGACCCACGTCTGGGCATACCCTTCCCACTCGGGGTGACAATACCAAAACAAAAGAGTTGATGGCTGGAGGGTTTAGAATAAATCTTGACCTCTGGCATTGCTCTGGGCAACCCTCCAGACCATCGTTCTTCGCCTGCCAAGCCATTACAAAAGGGGAAAAACCATATGCAAATCAGGCTTGGTCCCACCCCCAAAGGGGTAGTCCAGCCCGAACTGCTAGGTCACATCCCTTTTGCACGAGACCACAAGCATCCCCAGACATGTTTCAGCCTTGTTGGGCGTCATCAGTGAGGAGTAGCTTGGGTCTCTAGGCCCAGCAGGCCAGGGACCCACGTCTGGGCATACCCTTCCCACTCGGGGTGACAATAGCAAAACAAAAGAGTTGATGGCTGGAAGGTTTAAATAAATCTTGACCTCTGGCATTGCTCTGGGCAACCCTCCAGACCATCGTTCTTCGCCTGCCAAGCCATTACAAAAGGGGAAAAACCATATGCAAATCAGGCTTGGTCCCACCCCCAAAGGGGTAGTCCAGCCCGAACTGCTAGGTCACATCCCTTTTGCACGAGACCACAAGCATCCCCAGACATGTTTCAGCCTTGTTGGGCGTCATCAGTGAGGAGTAGCTTGGGTCTCTAGGCCCAGCAGGCAAGGGACCCACGTCTGGGCATACCCTTCCCACTCGGGGTGACAATAGCAAAACAAAAGAGTTGATGGCTGGAAGGTTTAGAATAAATCTTGACCTCTGGCATTGCTCTGGGCAACCCTCCAGACCATCGTTCTTCGCCTGCCAAGCCATTACAAAAGGGGAAAAACCATATGCAAATCAGGCTTGGTCCCACCCCCAAGCTGGGGCTGGGGCCAAGCCTGATTTGCATATGGTCTTTCCCTTCTGTAATGGCTTGGCAGGCGAAGAACGGTGGTCTGGAGGGTTGCCCAGAGCATTGCCAGTGGTTAAGATTAATTCTAAACCTTCCAGCCATCACCTCTTTGTTTTTGCTATGTCACCCCGAGTGGGACGGGTATGCCCAGACGTGGGTCCCGTGCCTGCTGGGCCTAGAGACCCAAGCTACTCCTCACTGATGAGCCCCAACAAGGGCGAAACATGTTTGGGGATGCTTGTGGTCTCGTGCAGAAGGGATGTGGCCTAGCAGTTCGGGCTGGACTTCCCCTTTTGGGCTGGGGCCAAGCCTGATTTGCATATGGTCTTTCCCTTCTGTAATGGCTTGGCAGGCGAAGAACTGTGGTCTGGAGGGTTGCCCAGAGCATTGCCAGTGGTTAAGATTAATTCTAAACCTTCCAGCCATCACCTCTTTGTTTTTGCTATGTCACCCCGAGTGGGACGGGTATGCCCAGACGTGGGTCCCGTGCCTGCTGGGCCTAGAGACCCAAGCTACTCCTCACTGATGAGCCCCAACAAGGGCGAAACATGTTTGGGGATGCTTGTGGTCTCGTGCAGAAGGGATGTGGCCTAGCAGTTCGGGCTGGACTTCCCCTTTTGGGCTGGGGCCAAGCCTGATTTGCATATGGTCTTTCCCTTCTGTAATGGCTTGGCAGGCGAAGAACGGTGGTCTGGAGGGTTGCCCAGAGCATTGCCAGTGGTTAAGATTAATTCTAAACCTTCCAGCCATCACCTCCTTGTTTTTGCTATGTCACCCCGAGTGGGACGGGTATGCCCAGACGTGGGTCCCGTGCCTGCTGGGCCTAGAGACCCAAGCTACTCCTCACTGATGAGCCCCAACATGGGCGAAACATGTTTGGGGATGCTTGTGGTCTCGTGCAGAAGGGATGTGGCCTAGCAGTTCGGGCTGGACTTCCCCTTTTGGGCTGGGGCCAAGCCTGATTTGCATATGGTCTTTCCCTTCTGTAATGGCTTGGCAGGCGAAGAACGGTGGTCTGGAGGGTTGCCCAGAGCATTGCCAGTGGTTAAGATTAATTCTAAACCTTCCAGCCATCACCTCTTTGTTTTTGCTATGTCACCCCGAGTGGGACGGGTACGCCCAGACGTGGGTCCCGTGCCTGCTGGGCCTAGAGATCCAAGCTACTCCTCACTGATGAGCCCCAACAAGGGCGAAACATGTTTGGGGATGCTTGTGGTCTCGTGCAGAAGGGATGTGGCCTAGCAGTTCGGGCTGGACTTCCCCTTTTGGGCTGGGGCCAAGCCTGATTTGCATATGGTCTTTCCCTTCTGTAATGGCTTGGCAGGCGAAGAACGGTGGTCTGGAGGGTTGCCCAGAGCATTGCCAGTGGTTAAGATTAATTCTAAACCTTCCAGCCATCACCTCTTTGTTTTTGCTATGTCACCCCGAGTGGGACGGGTATGCCCAGACGTGGGTCCCGTGCCTGCTGGGCCTAGAGACCCAAGCTACTCCTCACTGATGAGCCCCAACAAGGGCGAAACATGTTTGGGGATGCTTGTGGTCTCGTGCAGAAGGGATGTGGCCTAGCAGTTCGGGCTGGACTTCCCCTTTTGGGCTGGGGCCAAGCCTGATTTGCATATGGTCTTTCCCTTCTGTAATGGCTTGGCAGGCGAAGAACGGTGGTCTGGAGGGTTGCCCAGAGCATTGCCAGTGGTTAAGATTAATTCTAAACCTTCCAGCCATCACCTCTTTGTTTTTGCTATGTCTCCCCGAGTGGGACGGGTATGCCCAGACGTGGGTCCCGTGCCTGCTGGGCCTAGAGACCCAAGCTACTCCTCACTGATGAGCCCCAACAAGGGCGAAACATGTTTGGGGATGCTTGTGGTCTCGTGCAGAAGGGATGTGGCCTAGCAGTTCGGGCTGGACTTCCCCTTTTGGGCTGGGGCCAAGCCTGATTTGCATATGGTCTTTCCCTTCTGTAATGGCTTGGCAGGCGAAGAACGGTGGTCTGGAGGGTTGCCCAGAGCATTGCCAGTGGTTAAGATTAATTCTAAACCTTCCAGCCATCACCTCTTTGTTTTTGCTATATAAATGGACGTTGCCTTAAGAGTGACAAGACGGAACTTCTCCTGATTGGAGAAGAACTAGACAGCCAATTCCTACATTGTACTATAGATAACATCAGCATTCCAGTCTCTGAAACAGTAAAAACCCTCCCTCTGAGTTTACTTACACTCAAACCTCCCTATGTCCAGGCAAGTCAGCGCCATTGCATCTGACGCAGCATACCACGCCAAGCTGCTCAATGCAGCCAGACCATTCCTGCCTCACCATTGCAAGAGCTGTAACAGGATCCAGACTCGACTACTGCAATGCCCTCTTTGCAGGCACGTCAGTAAAAAATTTGGAGAAGGTCCAAACAATCCAAAATAGCATGCTCCTTGCAGCTACTGGCATCCCAGGAAGGCCGCCAGGAGACAGGCCCACTGGCTACCCATCAAAGAGCGCACCCTCTTTTAAACCCTGCCTTTAATCCACAAATGCGTCAATCACACGGCCTCTCTCTACCTTCCCCAAAGAATACACAGATCTGCATCCTCCAGACCAACAAGTACACCAAACACCAACATGCTCACAGTACCCAAAATCAAAAGAGCCAGAGCAGGCGGCGTCAGCTTCCCTTTCATAGCAGCCCTGCAATGGAATGCACTGCCACCGCCCCTAAGAGCAGAAACCTCGCACCTAGCCTGCTGCAAAGCCATCAAGACAACTTTGTTCACCTAATCCGAGACTGTAAAGATTCAATGTATGTACTATGACTGCCCATGCTATATGTATGTAATCTTTCTACAAATGTATGACACCTGCCTCATGTAACTAAGCTCATTACCTGTAACAGTGCCTCGATGCCCCTGGGCTGTATGCGCACTTTATACATTTAAAAGTAAATAAACAAATAAATACAGTGTTGGCATTTGGACCACATGGAGACAAAGCTACTTTCCAGAGACTCATACACAGGGTTCTGGAACCCTGTCGAGAATTTTCCAGGCCTACTTCACTTAGATGACATAGCACAACTTGGGAAGAATGCCAAGAGCACCTATATGCCACCTGCACCCCCTGTGGCAATTTGTCCTAACAGCTACTGTAGCTCCACAAGGTTTGGTGGAGTATCTGGATTTCAGGTCAGAAATGGTTACCTGGTGCCCCGATCAAAACCAAAGGAAATTCGGGTCTTTCTGGGCCTATCGGATGTTTGTCCCCAACTTTTCATCCCTGGCTGCACCCCTTAACTGGAAAACTGGGAACGAGGCATCCAAATACCATCCACTGGGACAAATAAGTTGAACAAGGCTCTGAAAAGCAGAAGACCAAATTGTCCTATAGTGTAGGCAAATCATGCCAGACATTCTGAAAGAATTCCACCTCCAGACCGATGACTGCATAAGTCCAAAATGACATCTGTGAGAGAGTTGGAGTGTTTTGTGGTTAAATGGGCAGATCGTAGCTTACGATATTAATCACTGGGTAACAGTTTAAGCTAATCACTGATCATGCCACATTAGTCTGGGTAGCCTGTAATAAAGATACCAACCTACTGATACTCCGATGGGTTCTAAATCTACAACCATCTCCTTCAAAATAGAGCACAAGGAGGGAAAGAAACAGAGGAATGTGGACTACCTTTCAAGATACTCCAGGTATAAAGTTTGAGAAAAGAAGAGGGGGACTTTAGGGAATGGGTGTGACAGGGTCAGGGCCCAGCCCCTGTCAGGGTGAGCAGAGACCTGGGGAATACGGCCTACCAGGAATTGCTAGAGCCTGACCAACCCAGAGGTGGTGGTAGGGAGTTGGGAGGAACCACTATCTATGACTCCCCTGAATGCATGAACATGCATGACAACATTGACACCACTATCCCCACTGCAATGTCATTCAGCCTCTGTTGTGGCAAGGTTTCTTGAGCTTGCATTTTAAACCACATTTCCCACAAACAAGCTGGTTATCTCAGGCTGAGCAGCACAAAACATCTAACTCCCGTGATGATCAAGGCCCAACAGCACACCAACAGAAGGATCCCGCACAAGCATGGAATTCATTGTGTGGCTATCAGGTAGGTTTCAGAAAAACCTGTTCAAACTTATAAATAAAACCACTGAAACGTCATACATGGAAGCTGGATTCACGTGGCACACAGTGACATTGCTTAGTAACATTCTTGGTGTTGCTCTCAATTTGTCCATATTAATTGTAAGAATAAGTCTATTAGTAGTATATTCTAATTTATTTTTCTATTTTACATTTTTATAAATTATGTACTGTTTTGTCTTGTTCAAAAATTGGTGTAATAACATGTATTTCATTCATGTTGTGATGAACACACATCCCTCTATCAAACTATTATGAGCATTCTTTTACATGTTTGTCAGCATACATTCCAACCCTCCCGATCTAGGTGCGAAACTCCTGATTTTTCTATCAAAAACATTCAGTTCTCCCGCTTTCTGGGCTAAAATCTCCCTCCCTGGTGCTCCAAAATGTCAGCATGTATGTGTCAGCCATTTATAGCACTTACATTTATTTTAATGGAAAAAAAGCTATCATATCTGGTGTCTTGCCAGTTTATTTTTGCTATGCACTCCTCCAGTATTTGTGGTAATATAGCAAAGTAGTCATTTGTTGTTGTATGTAAAACATAAAGCAGAATTTAATGAATGGTTACATTTCAACCTTTGGGAATGCTAGTTGTAAAATGAGCTACATTACCTCCACGCCCCCCTTCCTTGTCACAGTACGTACTTGTGAGGTCCCAACCCCTCCATCAGGAATCCATTCCATCTTTTTTATATACTGTTAGGGAGAATTATCTTATGAGGCTAATTTCCCAAACCTAGTGAGTCCCCCAGCAGCTTTGCTGGATTTTTGGGGTTTGTTTTTTCTCCTGCTAAGAGTGAGACTCTTTTACTCCCACTCTTAGACATGATTTGAGGTATGTCTTTGTCTTGTTATGTGCTTATGGGCTACGGGGTTTCTTTTTACTCCATAGGGTATCATCTGTTTTTCTGTATGTGGGGTACACAGCACCCTCAGTGCAGTACCACAGGGGTGTCACAGTGACCCAAAACATAGACTCCATACCGTGGGACTGACTACTCTCTCCCACGGCATGTAAAGTCACCATTGGCTTTACTAGTCCAAAATTGTGAACAGAACCAGTACAAACCATCATATTGTGGAAGTACTGGTAAGGGGTAATTTGATTGCTCCTGGGTCTGTTTTCGAGGGGGCACTGTCCCGTCCCCCCTCGTCGAGTTTCTGGCTGGTGGCAGTGGTTACCACGCAAATTATTCCACCTGAATATTCTCTATGGGATTTTCCCATTGATTTTAAATGCACCACTTTTTGGTGCAATGTTAAAGATACCGCTGGTTTATTTATTTAATATTAAATCACCGGTTGGGTCTTTTTGTCAGAACTCGATTCTAAAACGGCGTTTGTGTCCGTCTCTGTAACTCTGACCAAGGTCGAGCCCCTTGTTCCACTATTTTGGCGGGGTTCTCCACAGAAGCCCTCCAAATGGTGCCACTCTGTCTGGGTTCCACAGGAAGGGTGGAGGGGGGAATTGGCACCCTGGACTGCGTTGCCTTAGCAACCCAAGTCGCACTCTACTTTGATTGGCCCAGTGGTGAGCCGGCCGGCTCACCACTTAGCATGCGTGATTGACAGCTAGGCTGATGAATGGGGGTTTTTCTGCATAAAAGCAGGGCCTTTGGAACTGGAACTTCAGAAGTCGCCACAGGACCTAAGAATCCGAAGAGGGAAGAAGCTGAGCCATCTGCAACGACGACACCACCGGTGAAGCCCTGCTGCAGCCACCTCACAACTTTTCCAACGACAAGAGAAGATCTTCTGCTGGACGAGTCTTATTCCCCTGAGCTGGTGGGATCAACCAGGTCGCCCTTTTCGCTTTCCTATGACGTCTCTTGGCCGAATCGCCTGTGCCAAGCACCCCGGCGGCCGAATAGCCAAGCTCACCACTTTTGACCACGAATAAAAGGACCGCACCTTTTAATCGGGAACTCCGTAGCTGGTTTCATCCCTGTGCAGTGCAACGACTCCACGTTTCCTCCTCGATGAGATCTTCTCTTCCCCTGGTCGGAACCATGAACTTCAACCACTGCCAGGAACAACTGCCCCCGCTGGAGCTTCCTTTCTCTTTAAGGTACTGTGTCCTGCCTGGCCTCCCTTTCTACAGATTGCTAAAGGAGACCCTTAAATCCTTGGCTTCTAAACTGGGTTTGCTCCAGGCCTTCTAACTATATCTTCTGAATCACCCCAACCTCTTTTGAACACTCTGCAAAGACTTTCAGTGCACTTTAAACCGTGTGATCCTGGGCACATTTCGCTTTGCTCCATTTAAAGTGGGCCTGGTCTATGAACTTTGGCTCTACAGTATAACCTGCCTTTCTCCCCTTGCTCTGAACTCTTAAACGTGTTAGGAACTGTTTTATTTCTATGCTCTGTCTTTTTCTCTCCCTTTAACTGCATTATCAGAGTGCCATCTTGATTAAGCGCTCACATCTGTTTTAACAAATAGTAGTGTTTTAACCCTGACTTGTCTGGTAACTATTAAGTGAGGTGTGTATACTTTACCTGACTGTGTTTTAACTTGCTTTTGATTGAGAGTGCTAGTATATGCCATAAAGTGTGTTTTAAATAAATAATTATATACTTTTTATACAAAGCTCTGGTCAGTGTTTGTTTGCTCTATTGTGTTTTGGCCCTATTGTGTATACTCTGCATACTGCCCTACTCTTCTTGAGAGAAGTCTGACTGCTTAGCCACAGCTACCAGGTAAATCTGGGTGGTGCAGACTGCTACCAATTGGGTTTACTGCTTATTCCTGTAGTCTTAATCTTTTTTCAGTGTTCCCCAAAGGAACTGCACAGGATTCTGCCTAACATATACCATACCTGCCCCACCCCTCTCTACTGAGAGTACAATGCTCTCAGCCACAACATGTCAGTTTTAATGTTCTTGCCATCCTAACCGCATTTATCGGTAGGTGGCTGGGCCGCCTGCTGCTCTGTTTATCCTCTACGTGCTGTGCTGTGAGGGGGCACCTGCATTTGGCCCTTTTCCCTGCGCTCTTGGATGCGCTGCGGCTCCATGGCCGTTGTGGTGGTTGCCTCCTGGCCCTTTTGCTGGCAGGGGGCCTAATTGAGGGCTCCTGGTCCTTAACCGGGGTGGGCAGACCCTGCTACTACGTGGGCCGGAGAGCCGTTGGCTCCTGTGTGGGGCACTGTTTCCACAACAGGCTGGCTGGTGGGGCGGGGGGGGGGGGGCGCTGCAGGGGCTGGGCTCTCATTAGCCGGCAGTTGTGCATGGTTTTCACCTGCTCGGTACAGTGCGCCTTTCATTACTGGTAGGAGCTGGTATTCTTTCTGTTCCTGTGGAGGGACTGGCTCTTGCCTTGTGCTCCGTTCTGCCCCTTAGGAGCTTGGCTGGCGTTCTGTGGGTATTCTGCTGCTGTTCTGCAGTGTCAGCTTCTGCCCTACTGGGGCTTTTCTGCTGACTGACTGGTGCTTTGCTGGTGCTGTTCTGTGGGGCGGCGGTGCCATGGCTCCCAGTAAGCGCCTGGCCAAGCGGAAGCATCTGCCATCAGATGCGGTCTCAGCTGGTTCACTTTCTTCTTTGGTGAAAAGGTGCAGAGGGTCTACTGGAAGCTTGCGAAGGTGCTCCACTGGTGCTAAAGGAAGGGTTGGTCCATGTTTGCTGAGAGCGCTTGCAGAAGGAGTCTCCCATGCAGGGGAAGGCCGGAAATTCCAGGCCCGGAGGTAGTCTTTCTCTTCCTCTTCTTTGGAGGGGGGATGTGTTCCTCTTTTTCAGTTGTAGTGGGTGTAGTTGCCAAAGAGCTTACAGGGAAGTACTTGGATATGGATCTTGTGCTGATTCAAGTGGAAGACTGCATGGGTTTTAAGCAGCCTCCTTCTATTGTTGCTTTGGTATCTGGTTCAATGCCTTCTCCTCTGCACGTTACGCATTAGATTGAAATGAGGCTGCCTTTTATTCCAGACATTAAGAATGGGTGCTGTGAGACTGGCAGGAGCCTGAGAAGGTGGCACTTCCCACTTCATGTCCAGGTTCTAGCCCTTGCAGACGGCTGTGCACGAACAGAAGGACAAGACTGATGATTCTGCCGTAGGAAGGTCACGCGCTGGGTGCATATAGCGTTCTGGGCGGTTGCTCATGATGACTCGCATGCAGAGACTGCTCTCAGTGGATTCAGACATTTGGCTAAACTGCTGGAGGTTGGGGCTGACTGTGTACCACTATTGCAGGCTATGCAATCGCAGGAGGAACTGGTCTATAATCAGGCTTATAATGGGGTGTTTGGGTGGCAGCAGTGACCATAGGGGCTGCCGCGTTGGGCCGCTGCCACTTGCATCACAGTCGCGAACATTTGGATGAGCATCGTTAAGGCAGTGGCGCTAAAGATTCCCTTGGAGGGGAAGATGCTGTTTGGTGATTCCTTGGAGGACAGGGTACATCATGTGTTTAAGACTGACAAGCATGCTGAATGCCTTTGCAGGCACTCAGATGCTACGGCCGAGTCGGGGACCCCCTGTGTCGAAGAGGAGTTACGCAAGCCTTCTAGTTGCCACAGAAATCCGGCCAGTCCTTCTCCGCTACGTTATTGCTGAAGTATTGCCGCCTTCTGTGTGGGAGCCAGATTCTGGTGGTTCTGGCCGGTGATGGGGGCCATGGCCTAGGATGTCTTGTGACCCAAATTGTCCGATGGAGGCATGAGATCATCCGATGGGGATATGAGGTCGAATTTGCCTCTTCTCACCTGTGCTCAGGGTCGTTGGCGACCCCTGTCCCCAGGTTGGTGAAGCATAGTTTGGCCGTGATGCAATGGCGCCTGGCCTTGTGGACGAATGGGGCCTGCTTTTGGATGGCACAGGGGAGTTTCACAGCCATTGAATTGGGCAGTCTGCCTCCAGTGTCCACTCTTAGGGGCCACATTATTCAGGGGCTGGGCTTCAACCAGGGAAGTAATCAGAGTGCAGGGATATATGGCAGCCTGTTTATTTGTGGTTCAGCAGGCAAGACGACACATGAGGCCGTTGTGTCTCACTTGTGCTGCTGCAGGAGGACGGATTCTCAGGCTTACAATCCAGGATTGCCATCATTCCAGAGCTCAGGGCCCAGCTCCAGTGATGGTTGGACTCTGCCAGTCTTCTTTGTGGATTTCCGCAGCTTCGACCTTATCCGAACGTGATTACCACCGACACCGGATGCCTCAGCGGGGGGCAAATTTGGGGGAATTGGGCGTTGGACGGCAATTCATTCCTCTTACTGGAGACAGCAGGCTGCAAATTGCCAGGCTCTGCAGGAGCTCTCTCATTGCATCCAGGAATTGGCTGTATTGTGGCGGACAGACAACACATCAGCAATGGCATACGTGAACAGTCACAGAGGGACTCGGTCTCATCTGGAATCACTCGCATTACAGTTGGGATGCTGGGCGGAGCTCAACCTTCTGTCTCTACAGCCAATTCGCATCTGGGTGTTGGACAACGTCCAGGGCGACAGCTTGGCCAGTGGGCTTTCCTCCTCCTGTTGGGCATTGCGTTGGTAGGTGTTTTGCCTGATTTGCAGGAGGTTCAGTATGCCTCTGCTGGATCTGTTTACCTCTTCTCAGGATACTCAGCTGCCTTGGTTCTGTTTCGGGTTCCCCTGTCCGGGGGCTTGGGGAGTGACTGCCATGACGGTTTTCTGGCTGCAGAATTTGCTCTATGCCTTTCCTCCTTTACCCCGGCAATCCGAGTTGCTGGTTAAGATCTGAGAATCAGGGTCGTAGGTGATTCTGGTAGCTCCGTTGTGGCCGAGACACTCTTGGTATCCTCTTTTGCTCGACCTCGCAGTGGCGCTGCATTGGTTCCGCCCTCTTCCCTGTGCCTCCTTCTAAGAATCTGAGGACTCCTGTCCCTCGCATCCCGTGTTGGGTAATTTGGGAATTGAGAGGCAAGGGTTGTGTCATCAGGGGTTTACTCTGTAATTTGCTCTAGCTGTACCAAAGCGCAGCAGCTCTTCCATGCTGAGGGTGTATGACAGGCTTTGGATGCATTTCTGCATGAGAAGGCACTAAAGTCTGTTGATTGCTCTGTGTTGTTGATATTGCAGTTCTTACCAGAAGGCTGGGTGGGACATGGGCCTTGCCGTGTCCTCCTTATGGGCTCCGTAGGCTACTATTCAGGCTTTTCCAGGGCATTGGGCTGCTGGTGACTCGACTACTGTAGTCTCTTGCGGACCAGTGCTGTTGTGTGTGCAAGGGTGCCTCCATGGGACCTTCATTTAGTGTTGCGTTCTTTCCAGTACACTCCATTTGAACCAGTGTAGTTGGTGACATCAAGTTTCTATTTTGGAAGTCTGTTTCTGGTTGCAATTACCTCTTCCCCAGGTAGGGAGAGAATGGGACGTTGCTGTGTTAAGTCCCGTTCTTGCGGGTCCAGTTGGATTTGCTTCTTCTCCTGCTTTCATCCGAAGTATCTACATTTCACCAGGCACAGGACATTGTTCTTCTGTCCTTTTTCCCCAATCCCACTTCTCCGCAGGAGGAGCAGGTGGAGCAGTGGCACAAGGTGGATGTCAAGTGGTCTATCCCGCGTATCTAAAAGGGACTGCTTCCATTAGGTAGTCAGACAGTTTGTTGGTTATGTTTGGAGGGTCGAAACCTGGCCTGAGGGCAACTGTTCTACTATTAGCCAATGGATTTGGCAGGTGATGGCTTTGGTCGATTCAGCAGCACAGGTTACCTTGCCGACCTCTATTTGGGTTCATTCGACTACGGGCTGGTTAGTGTCATGGGCAGAGATGCAGGGTGTTGCTATTTAGACCATTTACAGGGGGGTGACCTGGGTCACCCAAATACTTTCACCAGACACTATCAACTCAACTTCCATGAGCAGGCGTCCACCTACTTCGAGGAGTGGGTGTTGAGGGCTGGTAGACATGTTCAACAGTAATTTTTGTGGTTGTGGCTAGTGATACATTGGTGGTGTGGGGTTGGAGCAGCACTCTGGTTGGTCTGTGTTTTTCTTCATGGATCATTTTTCACTGCTATATTTGGTATGCCTCACATGTAAGTACTGGAACGAGGAAGAGATAATCTTCATTACTCCACGTCCTAATCTTTCTCATCACAGTACTTGCGACTCGCCTCTCCTGCACTGGTGTGGAGTGAAAACAAGACCATGATGTGTTAGTGTGTTAGGAGGTATTGAACTGACATGTTGTGGTAGATGGGAGTGTTATGCTCGATGTAGAGAGGGGTGGAGTATGTATGGCATATAAAAACACATGGAATGGATTCCTGATGGGGTGGGTGGGACCTCATAAGTACTGTGAGAAGGAAGGGTAGAACTAGGAATAAGAAAGATTAACAGTAAGTAACTGGCTGATTACAGTAGGGTTGTCGGGGACGTATTCATTTTATTTTAATGAGTTTGGTGGATTGTACCCGGTGGTACCATCCCTCTGCCAAAGGTTATAATGACAGAGTTCTTAGGGCCACTTTATATATGCGAATATGAATAAACAGGTTGTTATGTAGGCCTATCAGGAAATACGAGCACAAAGGAGGCACACATTCAGTATACAGAGTAGAGCTCTATCTTTACTGCTCTCCCTTACACAGCTTACTTCTCACTGCCTTCCTTTCTTCCTCGTCCCCTTTTTATGTCCCCCCACGTGCAATCCCCTCTTGATGTCAATTCCTTGTGGGTGCTGCTACGTGGCTTTTAAAAGGGGAGAATCTCCTCTTCACTTATGTCATGGTTAGCTGTTACATTTCCTCGACCAGTCTCTGGGGTTTCTTTATTGTTCTGCAGGGTCTTTTGCAGTCACCTGCTTCTGTCGCCGAATCTGTACCACATTCACATTTCCTGTTTTCAATTCCTCTTCATCTGTCATACGATCTCCATCTGTTGTTTCTTCTTCTTTTGGTGTTCTCAGAAGCTTGAAGTACCATGCATTTCTCGTTGTTTCTTGGTTGTCTGTTTGTGTCGTTACCATAGTCCCTTTTAAGTAACTTCGTCACCAATGAAGAATTCTTTGGGTTCTGCTCGTCTTCTGTCATCGGTTTGCTCTTTGGAGTCCTGCTTTTTCTTTGGGTTTCTCATTCGTATGTCTGAATCTTCATTTTCTGTCTAGTTGTCAACTCTAGGCATTCTTGTTCTTGGCTGGTATGTTATCATTTCAGCAGGGTTTTTTCCTGTGGCGTTCCTGGAAGTATTTCTTCAATGATGTAGCATCCTGCAGAGAGCTTGATGCATAGACATGTTATCAATTAGTGTTTTCGGTACTGTTCGTTTGATCAATGGCATAAATCTCTGAGCCATTCCATTGGCCTGAGGCCACAGAGGCGTGATCATCTGGCAAAAGACCCCCATGTGTTTAACAAATCTACTGAACTCATGGCCATTAAATAGTGGGGCATTCTCAGTATTGACTCTGAGTGGAGTGCCCCATTCACTGAAGAGTTCATGATGTACTCCTGATATATATATGGGAATGCAATCGTGTGGACCTGCTTAACCATTGGGAATCTTGTGTATTCATCAACCACCACAAGGAGATTCGTTACTGTAAGTTCACACCTGGGCTTTGGAGGTCACACCTGTGACCTCCAAAGCCCATAATGCCGAACTAGGGGAGCAGGGGACACCCTGCAACACCCGCTCACTTAGTTCAGCATTTTTGGATTAATCATTTTCTACTATGCCGAATGCACAGAAAAAGCGCATTCAACATTTATTTCCTATTATTTTGGGGTAATATCGTGAGACTGCCAACCTGCAGTGCTCTGCAAACATTCAACAGGTTGTGGTCATGTTCATCTTGCAACGTTCCAAAATTCAGGAGGTAATCGCTGCAATTGAACGCTACTTGTAAAAGGGAACAGGATCTGACTAATTGTTTCCTGGAAGATTTCGGTGGCTTATGAAATTCAAAGATTGAGCCACTTGTATCTGAAGAGGCCCTTAACTGACGACGGTGCTGTTTTTAGGTGTTCAAATACATGTTGGCATTCTTGGGACCATTGAAATCAAGAATTCTTCTTCCAGAGGCAACACATTGGTTCCGTCATATGTCGGTAGCGTAGTTGGGTAGATACCTGGTGCAGTATCCTGCCATGCGAAAGAAAGACCTCAACTCAGCCACTTGGCATGGGGCCATGAGGTGAAGTATTGTGTGTACCTTTTCTGGATTTGGTTGTATGCTATGGTCAGAGAACACGTGTCCATGTAACCGCAGATGTCTCTTGTCCACTTCGCAATTCTGCTTGTTTAATGTGAGACTGGATCCCAAAACCTTGAGTTTCAAAATTGCAAAGCCGATTTGGTCGCATTTTGAAATTCGAGCTTTGGGGATTCTGTTAATTTGTCCCCACCTTTGCATTTAATGTATGGGGGTGACACCCTTGTGACCTCCAAAGCCCATAATGCCAAACGAGGGGAGCAGGAGACACCCCGCAACTCCCACTCACCTAGTTCAGCATTTTGGGATTAATCATTTTCTACTATGCCGAATGCGCAGAAAACGCCCATTCAACATTTATTTCCTGTTATTTTGGGGTAATAACGTGAGACTGCCATCCTGCAATGCTCTGCAAACATTCAACAGGTTGTGGTCATGTTCATCTTGCAACGTTCCAAAATTCAGGAGGTCATCGCTGCAATTGAACGCTACTTGTGAAAGGGAACAGGAGCTGACTAATTGTTTCCTGGAAGATTTCGGTGGCTTATGAAATTCAAAGATTGAGCCACTTGTATCTGAAGAGCCCCTTTTGAAATTCAAAGATTGACCCACTTGTATCTGAAGAGCCCCTTGTGCATAGAAAATGCTGTTATGGGTTAGGATGTGGGGTGTAGCTCCAGCTTGTTGTAGCCCTAATTAAGGTTCAGTTATGAAAACCAAATTGCATTGTTCAATTTGACAATCATATCTTCTATCACTACAAAAAACTTTGTTAAGGGGACGTTATGGTTAAGTTGCACTACTAAAAACCTATGAAATTCACTAAAAAAAAGTTTATGTGACATGGTTGACATAGGCTAAGCAACCATAACTTCCCGCACCACTGTGCACTGCTAACACTAACACCCAGGACATCAAAGATGACATCACAAATGTCCTTGATGACATCACTGATGACATCACATGTGCATTTACTTTTCATACAAGGGGTTGTGAATGTAATTGTAGCAAAAAAGTATATGGGATTATCGGGACATGTGTAATAAATTACATACTTCATCACACAATGTAGTGTTCTAAAGAAAATTCCATTGCAATGTTCTTTCTAGTACAGGAACCTACTCATACAGAAATGTAGGTACTGGCTGCGGCATACACCACAGAGGTGCTATGTTTGTACTTTCCAAAGTTGTATAGTAAAAAGGTCAATGTTTCTATATCACACTTTTGTGGTCTGTGAAACATGTACTAAGTTGCTAATAATGCATCACTTACTACATATTTCTAGTAATACACACAAAACATAAAAAGACCACAATGCATACAAAGATGGGATTATATGTGGAGAGTAAAGTAAGCATACAAGAGGCAGTATCATTAGCAACTGTGTATAAGGTACATGATTGTATTCACGCACAAAAATGATTCCTGTGTTTCGGGCCTGCTTCTTCCCCTATATATGTACATCATAAGATGCGATTAAATTCTATGGAAAGTATTGTAAGAACATGTGAACAAAACGAAGGGGCTACACATGTGATGTCAGATGTCATCAATAACATTTGTGATGTCATCTTTGATGTCCTGTGTGTTAGTGTTATCAGTGCACAGTGGTGCGGGCAGTTATGATTGCTTAGCCTACCATAACTGGCGAATTTCAGGGGGTTTTCGGTTTTACTTTCAACCATAATGTCACATTTATAAAGTTTTTTTAGTGAATTTCACAGGTTTTTAGTAGTGCAACTTAACCATAACGTCCCCTTAACAAAGTTTTTTTTTGGTAATTTTACGGGTTTTTAGTGGGGCAACTTAACCATAATGTCCCTTTAACAATGTTTTTTTTATTGAATTTCATAGTTTTTTAGTAGGGCAACTTACTCATAATATTCTGTTAACAAAGTTTTTTTACTGAATGTACACTTTCATCATGTGAATTTGGGAGATGTGTACTATAATTCCCTTACTTTATATACATGTAACATAGAACATACCGAACCCCCTCGCTAATGATATTTGAAAGGCACGGACTGAGCGCCTGTCTGTGGACGGGCACGTACAAGATCAACACTACCCAAACAGTCAGGGGGTATCTGAAATTGTACTATTGTGCCATATGAGAAATCCACAAGTTTAAAAAAGAACACAGAAACACATTGTAAGTACTAATAACTAACCAATTGAACCTGCACGTCTCACACATTACCCATGCATTTAATTACCATGTAGAATGAAATGGATTATACCATAACAAAATAAGATATGCCTCCAACGTAATTACCTCACAGAAACGGTGCAGCCAGAAGCGACAGTAGACGCACAGAGCACAACGAAGACAATTTACAAGAAAATAGTAAGTGAACTTCATTTTTCTTATATGTGTGTGTACTTTTTTGTATGAGGTGCAGAAAAAATAATGTATTTCTGTTGTTTTGATACAAAAATGTGCAGTACTTTGGAGTGGTTGGAGGAGAATTTTCTGCATGGGAAAATGTCTGAAGATAGTGATAAGAATGGTACACACTGCTCTGCATAAGCAAAATAATGGTCAGTATTGTATGGGCATTTAACATATGTATTTTTTTTTAACAGGAGAGGAAAAAAAAGATGAAAGGCCAACAAACGACGCAGAGGAAAACAGGCTGAAAAGGATAGAACTGAAAATGGACACATTAAATTATAATTTTAAAAGTTTAAGGGAATTTGTGGAGGAGTTTGTGAGAGGAAAAGTATGTTATCACTGTCCCATCTGTACCTGCCCCCCTTCTCCATTCCCTAGTGAACTGTCCCCAAACCTTCAAGAGGAAAATAGACGTTTTGATGAAACATCCATCCCTTCTTCCCCGCACAAATCTTCGCCTCACAACCAGCCCGTATTGAACCCTAATTCCCCTATATTCGTGTCAGTATCTGCTTCCCCCTGTGTTTCTGTTGATTTAAGTGTGTGTGTGTATTTTGAAAGTTTTTGTATATTAGTTGTTCATGAAGAGTTTGAGAGAACTTTTAAAAAAAAAAGATATAAAATGTCCGCCAACAGAGCGCCTGTTCGAGCTATCTGCAAGCAATAGAGTATGGATGTTCTAAGGGCAATACACCTACCCGTAGCAATGGCAACCAAGATGGAACTGATCTTAGAATGCACCATCTGTGCAAGTTGTGCATAAATAAATAGAATGGGGCGTCCTAAGGACATTATAGCTCTCTGTCCCGCTCATAAACGAGATAAACCATGTTCTTAGAAAACACCAGGTGTCCGGGATGTCGGTAAATGAGCAAAATGGGAGTGTTTTAAGGACACTATACCTGTCTGTATCGTCCGCATCCAAGATGGAAACGTCCGTAGAATAGGGGCGGTGGCCGGCATGTTTGTAGTCAAAGAAAATGGAGGTGTCCTAAGGACACTGGACCTGTCTGTACAGTCATGAGATAATGCTTGCACATGCGCAGTATGCTCATAAGTACAGCAAACATTGCGCCTGTCCCTAACTGTCTGTCTCACTTGTGTCGCACTTTTAATTAGTTGCAGGACCCGAACACTGTCCGTAGGACATTTGCGCGCATGCGCACGTTTGTAACTCTGTATTTGCTGTCCAGTGGGCACTCATTTCCCCCACGGATGTGTTCAGGACGTCATCATGTGACCGCACCCACGCTGAGTGTGTGGACTAATTTGCGCAGTTTGTGTGCTTCCGCAACATTACAAAAGAAGTTACATACAGAAAGGGAAATTATTTCACAGTATAAAATCATCATTTCACTTTTGCCATACAATAGCTGTACCTGTGCACGTATTGTTCAAAGTTTTTGGTACGCTTTTGAGTGATGAAGATGGTCATGAGCCGCGCCCCTTCACTCCTATAAATGGCCACACCCCCGAGTGGACCTTCATTGTGCCTCTGGCTATAGCACATTGAGTTGTGTTGCCTTTACTGCTGTACTGACCAATAGGAAAGTAATTGTTATGGCATCCATGGGTACTGTTGCTTCATTAGCTTCAGCACCACCCCCAAACCCTCCACTGCCACCACCTCCCCAAGGGCCTGCAGAGGGATATACAGGTGAGGATGTAGAGATCGAGGAGGAAGAGGAAGAAGAGAATGAGGTGGAGGAACTCCACACTACAAGCACTCGCCGGGAGTCGTGGGTGTGGCGGTTGTTTTCCCTTCATGGGAACATGGTGAGGTGTAACCAGTGCCAGTTGGTGCTGAGTCGCGGGAGACCTGGTGCGTACAGCTTTGGTACGACAACCATGAAGCGACATCTAACTTCATTCCACAGTGCGGACATTCGCAAGGTGGTGCCATGTAAAGAACATAGTAGGTTGAGTTCCTCCACAGCATCCTCTGTGTCCGATCCTCTCACCACAAGAGACACTCCTTTGGGGGAGCGCATCCCTCTAGCTGCCTCACAAGCCATTCGCGATGCTGTTGACCCTTACCTTTCAAAGGTGACAATATTGTGTGTGTATTGCGATGCAGTACTCTGCAGGGGGAGAGTTTTCGAAGTGCTTTTGAGGCTACGGTCATGGAGCACCAGAAGAACTGCTCCCTACCTAAGTGTAGCCCACCCTATATCTTTCTCCACCTGCCTCTTCTTATCCCCGTGATTGGTGTCCCTTCCTTACCCTCCTTTGCCCTCCTTTGCCCTCCTCTCCTAGAGTGTTGTGTGCCCAAAAGCAGTGAAATGGAAAACTACAAACATTTTAAAAAAAGGGCTCTTTTCAGAGCTCCCTTTCTTAGTTAAACAATAGAACTATCAAGTGACCGTTGTAGGCCTCTGCACATTTTTGAAAAAGTCTGCGGACAGTCGGATCAGAGCGTGACGACTGTAAATTTAAGTATTATTCCTTGTGATGGGTGGACCCGTGTCTCGGGCCGCCCCGTACTCGCATCCACACGCACACACTCACTGCGTAATGAGACACACGTCTGGGCTTTCCAAGGTCCTGGCGGCAACTGCCGCACGGACCGTCTTTATTACAAACGCGCATGCATGCCCAGAACGAGGCTTGCGCATGCGCACAATTTACTTAAAGACGTAACATCCCTTTTTTTCTTTGAACAAAACAACACAACAAACAACAATTTTAACTTTCCCAAACGTGGGTTGCTGACCTGCACCGGTTGCCTGCTCAGTCTCCTGGGTCCAGGACATAGTCCTTGAACCAAACAGGCGGGTTGCGACTCTGTCGCACCGGATATCTACTGCCACCCCTCGGGGTTGGTGGCGGAGTCCCTCCACCCGGTGGCAGGTCCATGGGTGTGTCTCTGTCGGGGATCTCGATACTGTCCTCCGGTGGAGAAGCTTCTGCCAACCCAGCCTCTTGGGGCCGGACATCCACTTTTTTGAAGAATAACCTATTGCGGGTAACTGTACCCTTTCGCTTGCCGCAGTTACCATGGACCCTTTCACATGGGTGACTGTCCAGGGTTGTGGTTCGTACGGCAATGACAGCTTCCCTTCGGGTCGGCGGTTCTGGACCAGCACAGAGTCTCCCACGGCGAGCTCCTTATCTTGTAGGCCTCGCCTTTCACTTTCTCTCTCGTTGTGGGCCTCTCTCTCCTGTCTTACTCGGTCATTGTCTATGACCCCCGGCTCGCAGCCCTCAACTTCTGGGAGGAGTCCCCTCGGGCAACGCCTGAACAAGACTTCGCTGGTGCGACTCCTGTCGATTGGTGGGGCGTTGTTCTGTACTCCCTGAGAAATTCAAAGCGGTTTCTTTTCAGTTCCCCTCCATCGTTTGCTGCTATGCGGAACACCTTGTTGAGCGTCCTCATGAACCTCTCGGCATCTCTGTTTGCTCGGGGCCAAAGCGGTGATACCTTTCTGTGCTGGATCCCCTTCTCCCTTATGTATTGCGCAAACCGGCTTCCGGTGAATAGTGGCATATTGTCTGAACATAGGATTTCCGGGAAGCCATGCGTGGCAAACATCTTTTCCAGGGCCAGGATCGCATGGTCACTTGCTGTTAAGTCGACTAGTTCCACCTCCGGATGCCTCGACCACTGGTCAACCACTGCCAAAAAGTACATGCCCCTCCCGGTTGACCCAAAGTCGGTGTGGGCCGTGCCCCACGGCCTTTCACTTCTCTCCATGGAGTTGATCGGAGGCGCTCTCTCAAGAGGGCTGGCTGCTTGGAACGGCAGGCCCCTTTTCACGTGTGATTCTACCAGGCCCTATAGGTCCGGAAACCATACTTTAGGTCGCAATCTCGCCTTCGTTTTTGCTACCCCCTGGTGACCTGTATGCGTCAGCTCCAAGACTCGGGCCTTAACGACTTGGGGACGACTATCTGTCGCCCGCGTAGCAGCAGCCCATCATCCGAAACTGACAGTTCATCACAAACTTTCCATAGGGCCTGGAGGTCCTTCTGGGCTCTGTCTTCCCGCCTGGTGTTGTTCTGTAGCACATCTCTCCATACCCCGCTGCGAATCGCGGCCTGGATGATCTTGAACACCTCATTGTTCGCTGATTCCCGGGCCACGACATCCCTGGACAGCGCCACCAGCATTGTACTTTCTATGATGTTGTGGATGAATTCTTGGCACTTCACTAGTTCTCCCTGGCCTAGTCTTCTTTCCTTGTTCGGGTGACAGGACAGTAATCTGCCGGATTGTTCGTTCCTGGTCGGTACAGCAGTTTGACACCGTACTCAATGAGGGCGAGCATCCAGCGCTCAATCCGCAGAGGGGGCTTCGAGCATACACCTGCTAGGATAGGCAGAAGTGGCTTGTGGTCCGTCATGACTGTCACCGGCTTTCCGAGGATATACAGTCTAAAATGTCTACAGCCCCACAGGATTACCAGCGCCTCCCTCTCGATCTGCAAGTAGCGTCTTTTGGTCTCCATGAGGGCCTTGCTCGGATATGCAATGGGTAGCATGTCACCCCTGGCGTCTGCCTGCATAAGAACTGCCCCTAGACCCACCGGACTGCTGTCATGATGTCTACCCCCGGAGCACCAGGCCAGGCCCAGCACCCCCGGGAGCAGGCATCATGCCCCCGGGTAAAAGCCCAGCGGCCCCTTATAGGGGCTCTTTGGACTCTGTCCTGGCGCCGTTGGCACCAGGCTCATGTTGGACATCAGTCCTGGCGCCATAGGCGCCAGGCTCATAAAGGAAGGTGTTTTGTGCACTTACTGATGCAGACCATGCTGCAAGATTCAGGCCTCCCTGAGACCTGAAAGGGACTATTTTTTCATTGGGAAGGATACTTACCTGGAACTACTTTGGGGGCTATTTAAGCCACGCCCAGACAGTAGCTCACGCTTCGCGTTGTTCTGCATCCAAGCAGCTGAACGCTCACCGTGTATGCTCCTGCATCTGGTCTCCAGCCACGCCTGCCTCGATCCTGGAATACCTGTAAAGAAAGAAGAGAAGAGAAAGGCGAAAACCAAGAATTTTATCAAACTTCTTACCTGCATCCGGAACCTTCACACCAGCGTTCCTGAGAAAAGACTTTCATTTAAAAGCACCGCATTGCTCGCTGCAGCACCGCACTTCACTCACCTGTCCTCGGGAGTTCTTCTGGCTCCACCGCGACTGTCTGCTCCGTTCGCCACATCTCTGCGCCTAGGGGTGAGAAGAAGAGACAAAAAGTGAGCAGAAGGAACATATGAGGAAAGCCTAATTTTCCGCCATAACACTTACCGGTCTTCTGTTGGTGGACCATTCCTCATTTCGGGTCGGCGCCGCTTCGTTGGCAGGTACCGCACCCCGGCCCCTTTGGGGAAAGGACAAAAGACATTACTGGAGGAATATAAAGACATTAAGAGGGGTCACCCCCATCGCTAACTCACCTGAGTTTACCATTGGCAATTCAATCCCTCAACGCATCGCCTTCATTCTGCACCTGAAATAAAGGACAGATCACAGGTTAGGAAGGCAACAGAAAAGGAGGCTCAACACTTGAACTTTTGTAATCTTCATACTTACGGCGTTCCGCTCGGAAAAGTCAAGTGGATTTTGCCAGCGCCATTCTGAAAACCAGTGAAGTAACTGGACAAACACGCGCCCCTGCAGCAGAAGCAGGATGGAGAGTTCATCCTTTCAAACCATAAGGTGAGCTTCAACCGGGGATTTCGGAGGAAGTTAGAGAAGAACGAAGGGGGAAGGGGGGAGCAAGCACACTATTATGCAGACTGTTAATCCCCTTTCTCATCTGCAGAAGAATATTCCTACGGGCCAGACCAGCAAGATTTTAGGGTCCTGTTCAGTCGGTGTTCCGAATTCTGCGCATCACGCTCGAAGAGGCCACAGCAACCCAGACTAGACCAGCGCCTCCGTGGGAGTCAGATGAGCGTTACAACTGGCATCTACGACGATCTCTGATTCCACAGTGGGGTCAAAGTATGCCATCGTATCTTGGT
The DNA here is from genome assembly GCF_040938575.1 of Ambystoma mexicanum. NCBI lineage: Eukaryota > Metazoa > Chordata > Amphibia > Caudata > Ambystomatidae > Ambystoma > Ambystoma mexicanum. Next base: position 538,160,150 of record NC_090929.1, read on the forward strand.
CGGAGAGTGCTCTCTTGATTGCCAGAAATGCCTCTTGTTCTCTCTTGTCCCAGACCCAGGTGGCGTCATTCTTTATCAGGGCCCGGAGGGGCTCAGAGAGAGATGCCAGCCCTTTAATGAACCTGCCGCGATAATTGACCACCCCCAGACAGCTGCGTACCTCTGTAGGTGACTGGGGGGCGGCAGCCTCACAGATGTCCTTGATCTTTTCCGGATCTAGAGACACCCCACTTGCGTGGAAGATGAACCCAAAGAAACAAATGCGGTCCTTGAAGAATTTGCATTTTTCCCGATGCAGGGTGAGGCTGAGGTCTTTCAGTCTTTGTAGGGTTGCCTCCAATCGCTTCATGTGCTCGGCGTGGGATGTGACGAAAACGAGAATGTCGTCACTCATATTGAGCACTCCTTTAAGTCCCGCCAAGGGACCCCTAATGGCATTTTGGAAAACCTCTGCAGCCGAGGACACGCCAAAGCTGAGGCACTTGAACTGGTACAGAACCTCATGCGTGGTAAAGGTGGTAATGTACCTCGAGTCCGGGTGCAGTTCAAGCTGGTGGTATCCTGCCCTCAGATCCAGTTTAGAGAATATCTTGGCCCCCTGCAGCTCGCCAATGATGTCATCTAGCGTACGTGTTATGTTGCGTTCTCGCTTGATGGCCACGTTCGGAAGCCACATGTATACGCAGATGCGGACTGCACCAGGTTGTTTGGGCTTCAGCACCACGACAATCGGTGAGACCCATGGAGTTGGCCCCTCAACTCTTTCGATAATGTCCATTTTTATGAGTGACTGAAGTTCCTCTTCAACTTGGGACCGGAGGTGGAATGGTATCCGACGGTATTTAAGTGCTGTGGGCCCAATGGTCTCATCAATGTACTCCGCCTCACTGGTTCCGCTTTCAATTTGCCTATCCCCTGAAAGATCTTGGAGAACTTATCTAGCAGCTGGTCGACGTCTCCTATGTATACCTCCAGCGCAAAGTGCACAATGTCCAAAGCTTTCGAAGTGGCGCAGCTCAGCAAGGAATGCGGGCTGACGTCGGTGACGAAGAATCTTGCTTTAATGACTTTGGCCCCACGGGACACGGGCGCCACAAACATCCCTCTGATAGGTAAGGGAGTGTCACCTCCAAACGTGAATATTTTGGCTCTCGACTTGTCCAGGGGTGGCAGGCCCGGGATGGCCTCGTAATGTTCTGTGGCCAGCGCACACACCGTGGCCCCTGTGTCTATCAGCACTTGTGTGGGAGCACCCTGAATGTCTACGACACATGTCGCTTGTCTGCGTTTCTTTGCTCCCGTAGCCAGATTCGAGATGAAAAAGATCTCCTCGTCTTCCTCTTCCTCCTCTGCAATGTTGAGCCTCTGGGTGTCCTGCTCCAGCGCGGCAACACTGCATTGCCTCCTAGAACCACCACCTGTCCCCGCTGGCCCTCTCTGTGTGGTAACTGGGGTAGCGGCCCGACACATTCTGGCATAGTGTCCCGGCGTGTTACATCTCCTGCAGACTCTCGCCTTTGCAGGGCATTCTTCCACGTGCGGCAGATCATATCCACAATATTGGCATATTGCAGGGACACCATGTGTGGGAGCTGCTTCTTGTCACTTTTGGTCCCAGCGGGGTTTTGACAGGGCTTGTCTTCCCACTGCAAAGTCCTCCTCACTTTTGCACAGGCGGACTGCAGCATCCATTTTCGCCCCTCTACTCTCGGCGGGCTCATGCACCCTGCCATTGTCCAAAATCTGCGTCAGAGTCATGCAGAGTCATGCCCGGCTCCCTCAGGATCTGCCTCTGCAGCTTGCTGGAGCTACAGCCTTTGTCAATGCCAACAAAGGGATAGGGGTCTCGACACCCTCTCCCGAACCACAGAAGCCGAATAGATTCGACCCTCCCACCTTGGTTAGCACAGGCGCCTGACTTTAGTAACACAGGGAGCCACGTGGCAGCCAATGGGGGGAAGACGGAGTTAGGGAAAGGGGGTGGAATGACAAAGGGAAGGAAGGGGAAACATAACATGCAAATATAACAAATATATTGTAAAATATATTGTAAATCACTGCCGCGGCCCGGAATGCATGCTTATTTGTTCCTGGAATCCGTGCTGACGCCCACCAGTCCTCCGGCGTCCGAACAGATGGCCTGGCTTCACAAACTCTCCACACTGCCGCCCGTGCACATAATCATTAATTATCTGCACTGAGGCACGGGCGGTTGGAGACTTATCCCCTCCCTGATTGCCAGCTGTTGCATTGCGCGAAACCCCGGACTACTGAATTCCCTTAGGCATGCTGGGAAATGTAGTTTATTCCAAAGAAACCCTATTTCCTGGCTGTAAAGCGCCGTTTCTTGCCCCAAACAACCGTTTTCCTGACAGCCTTGGATCAGCTGATTGCGAATCATTACCTCTGCGTCAGCCCACCTGCAGCTACTCGCCAGCTGCCTCAGGCGTGCGCAAAATTGGTCTAAAGATTCGTCGTCATTCTGCCTCTCCCCGCACATGACAAACCTGTCAAAGTCAACATTCGATAAAGGAATAAAGTGATTTTGAAATGCTGTTTTGACAGCCGCGTAAATCACTGCTGGCAAGTTGAAGGATTCGTAAATTTGCAGAACTTCTGTACCAGCTGAGTAGAGCAGTATCGCCACCTTCGCATCATCATCGGTTTTGCTTGTTGCGGCGAAAAACATATCAAGTTTTTTGATCCACAGGAGCCATCTTTGGCCCAGTTTCGAAGGCGGGCCTGATGTGTCAAACTCCTGCATGGGTTGTAGCGATCCACGCTGTCTTCTCACCACCCTTGCTGTCGTGGGTGCTTCCCCCTCGCTGCCCGTCATCTTCACAGGTCGCACAGGCACCTCAGTCTAAGGTAGAGGCCCCAAACCTGGCTGAGACCGGCTCTGACGTACCTGGACACGTGAGCTCTGTCACCTGGTCACCCAGAACCTGTCTTCCCAGGTCAGAACTGCAGTCCTCCTGGCTGGAGGGCCGCAGAAGGTCAAAAAAGTAAGGTATCATGTTCTCCTTATCACGTAGGCAGCGCACAAGCACCCTCGTGGGCCGCTACTGCCTCACGTGCTGAAAACAAAATGGCCGCCATCACTCGTGTCGAGTTCGGGATACACACGAAGAAAAAAAATGCCCATAAATGACACATTTACGCGTATGGAACGCTTCTCTCTCCGTGTCCCTCCTCGTCGCCAATGTGATGGGCGGACCTGTTCCTTCTGGCCGTCCCGTACTCGCATCCACACGCACACACTCACTGAGTAATGAGACGCACGTCGGGGCTTTCCAAGGTCCCGCCGGCAACTGCCGCACGGACCGTCTGTATTACAAATGCGCGCACAGAACGAGGCTCGCACATGCGCACAATTTACTTAAAGATGTAACATCCCCCTATTCCCCTTTAAGGTGCGTTCTGAAAAGAGCCTTTTTTTGTTTTGTTTTTGGGCAGATGACTTACAGACACCTGTTATTTTGTGTTTTTTTATTTTCTTTCTTGCTTTACTCCTACAACCATTATAGAATCTTCTCTAAAGCAAGCCTTACATTCCAAAAGAACATGGCATTTCCCAAAGAAGATAACGCAACACCATCTGCTTCAAAATAATCCACATTACTGGGAACAATGTTATCGTGGCTGCAGAAAAACATACCTGCTCGTAACATGAATGCACGCATGCCGCGATTCATGATACACCTCCCAATATTTTGATCCAGACAGAAAACAGAACTGTTGTCCCATTTTCCTCTAGAGAGTAAACCAGAAAAAATGACTTTCGTAGTTGGAAAGATGTTCATGACAGCTTGAACCAACTGTTCCAAATCTTTCACAAAGTACGAGAAGTCATGTAGCCAAAATGGCAAGAACTGTAGTGCAAAAGTACTACATGCGGAGTGGTTATCGTACGCATGTGTCGGCAAACTTCCACAATTGCCTCAACATTGCGATCATTCTCAGCGCTCCACACCACCTCCACTCCTCTCACATCGAAATGGTGTGCCACATGCCTACTCTCGGCATAGTGCGGTAAACCATGGACAAACATATCTCCAAGCACCAAAATCCTGCACCTCTGCCATCTTCAGTATACGCACCGTCTTTCGACACAAAAGAACAATGTGAACATCTGATTGGCTGATGCCCACAGTCCCCTTTCCATGGTGGATTTGCTGTAGAAACCCGTATGTGACACGCCCTACCCGTGGACAAGCGTTGTCTACGTGCGGAACATAATTCTTACCCAGTCCTTCTACCCTTTCCACATCAGTCGCAAATCCATTCCCTCATTGGACAGAACTAAGCAGTCACACAGCCATCCACCAATCAAATTCAACATCGCTAAATCTAACTGTCATCAACATGTCACACTTCAAATATACTGTCAATGACTCTGAAGGGAAGTTGCATATCATTGCAAAGCACCTACTTCAAAAACTACTGTGCAAGTGTTGCAGATTTCTACATACATCTCCATGCATGCGCACATGCATAAGTATAAAGTACAGGTATGCATATTTTAAGCAGAGAACATGTGCAACCCTTATGATTTCATTTAAACAAATTAATGCCAATAAATCTGCATAGGCAATACATGCCAACGCTCCCCCTTTATGTGCAAGATATCCGATTTTTCATTGACAAACCGCACTTTTTACTGTCTTACGCATAACCTGTACATACGTCACAACTATCCCTATTGAGCGCGAAACTCTATTGTCCACTAGAAAATGTCTGAATTTTGTAACGTGTACTGCCTACATTAATGCTATTTGCAATGCGATCGTATGAGAAAAATAAACGCTCCCGATTGCTGTGGTGACATCTCCCGCTGAGGGTCTCCCGATTTTTCGGACTCGTACTTATAATATGAAAGTAGAGGAATTTTCCCATCTGCTATAATGACATATAGCTTACAAACCTCTGTGCTATAGATAATACAGCTTTAAAAAAAGAAGGCCTTTTCATAACCTAAAAATTGTACTCATTTCTGAAGCACGTACAACTAAGATACTGCAAATAACATGCAGAGGTAGCACATAGTGAAGTGAAATATGCACATGCACTGTGTTGAAATATGAAAGGAGAATACTCTGATAAAAGATGCAAAAGTAACGTGTATAGTAACATCACTGCTTTAAGCTCACAAAGTTAATAACTTTTTTTTTTTACAATCGCAGTGAAAACCACTCTCCTGAAAATCAACAGCATCTACACTGCAAACGACATATCCGAAGAAACCTGGTAATTCCGCAAAAAAGTAAGTACAGTACTACCTTTATATTCTAACTGTTCCTCAAAGAGACTGTGTGGGTTATTTATTTGATTTGTGCACCAAATCACACATTGATTTCTGAACCATTCTACCCACAAATCCCCATTTATTAAATTAAGAATAACAGGCAGAATGGCTCACAAATCCCTGTGTGTTTGGAATGTAAATAACATACAAAATCCTTAGAATGTTAGTACTAGAAAACAAATAGCTGTTTTAATTTTATGCCATTACGTTTACTGTTAGTGCTTCTCCTCACCACTAGGCCACTTTGTACTCTCATCTGAAGCACATTGTAGTAGTATACAAACAGAGAAATAGCCTTCCCAAATCATTGTAAGAGGCCAATGCACATTGACACACGACCACAAAGAGTTTCCCCATCAAACGCATGCACGCATGCACACAGCACACAAACATTGTACAACAGACCAATCTATGCCTTCTTTTTTTCAACAGACCCCAAAGAATGCCTACCAAAAAGCAAGTCTGTAGAAAGGAACGCAGAAGTAAAGCAAATAAAAATAAAAGTGTCCAACCTAAGCATCCATCTGTAGCAGAGTTTGTAGAGAATGTTGGAACAAAACAGCTAATACAGTCGTTTCGGAAAACAAAGGAAGCTTCAACTACCAAAACTTTACCTCCTTCATCAAAATGTAGCATGAAACACAAAACTCTTCCCAAAAACCGGCTACCGGTACTGCTAACAATTCTCCTATTAATCCTGATATAGTAACAAGAACCCATAGTAAAAAAAAGTATTTTAGCAAAAAAGTTTTGCCACAGAGTCCTTCAGAATCTAATAAGAACAGGACCGAAATCATCCTCAACCCTTAAAAACTACCATAGAAAATTAATCCTACAAGCTCTCATGGACAGTGCAATCCTTCTCAAAAGGAAGCTGTTCATATTAGTGTTAAATAGGAGGAAATCACTAACAAAACTAAGTACCAAACTACAAAAGAAACGTATCAATAAACAGAATGTGAACAAAAATAACTTCTTACATATTTGTGGAGGTGAATGGAGTCACACGACAACCACAGAACCATATTTTAATGAAGAAGCATACGAACAAAATTAAACAAACACAATTGCCATCCATAGCAGTGGACGAGGGTATGAAAAAATCAATAATACCATCATGGAACAAGAAACAGTGCTTAGAAAAGTATCCCCTGAAAACTCAGAATTACCTCTCGATTTGACTGAACCAGACCGTCCAGTATACAAATGGCCGTGCACATCAATGTGTGCCATTCCCAATAAATCTTTCAAATCTTTAAGTCAGTTCCTCAATCAGTATGTAAAAGGTAAAGACAAAATGAAAATGAAAGTGCTGCAAAATATGGATATCTGTCCAGTGCGTAAATACACAGGACTGCAAGGACATTCATTAGCCTGCATTTCTGGACCTATTTGCAAAAGCACCTTCCATGATATCAAAAGGATATCAATACATCATTCAAATGTAAGAAATCTAGTGTATAAAATATACTATGCTAAAAGTCCAGCTTCAGAATTAGCCAATTTAAATAACACTCTTCTGCATGGTACACACAAATACCTACAAGAAGAAATTGACCGTATCCAGAGAAAATATTTTGGAAGTGAAAGCCACTTACAAAATGCAATAGTTTTAGAACAGACTACCAACAATGCTGCACATAGCAACCTTCTATTACACACATACAAAAAAGAAATACTAAAATTTAAAAGTGCATCGGCTGAAGTACCAAACCATGTATGTGTGTGTTGCCGCAAAACGTTTTACAAAAGTAACACAATGTAGACATAGCATACAAAATAGAAGACAATGAAGATTCCAAATGCTTTCAATTAGCTCTCTACCTTTTAACAGAAAACGAATATGAATATATATAATAAGTTGCAGTTACTGCACAACAAAACTAGACGACAACCAAACTCCTTCATGTGCTATCACAAATAATTTGGAATTGTTCCCGCTACCAAAAACCCTGCAAAAACTCAATTTGTATGAGAGCATCATAATTCAAACCGTTCACCCATTTCAAGCAATTATACGCCTTCACCCAAAAACAGCAAACTTACCTCCCTCTGAATTGGTGAAAGGCATTCATGGCATTTGCCATTAGATCTAACTGAAAATGTACACACTCTATGTTGAGATTGCCTTCTTAATTTGCCCTCGTAGTGTAGACGAAGAATTATACCCTACAATGTAACCCTGTGTCTGGATACAAGTAAACCAGCACCAGGGATCAATTGTTTGGAAGAATTAACCCAAAAATGCGTGGCAGTAGACTCCCTCGGGTGCGACAGTATTCCAGTTGACACAATTAATACTTTTTATGCCGACTTCACAAGGACCAGAAAACAGCTGTTACAATACACAAGAAACAAGAATCCTTAATACTCACACTACGTGAAAAGAAAAGCAGAAACAAGAATAAGGACAGACACTCTTACCATGGGATTGACAGCAAGTATTCCAGAAACAACCAATGCTCCAGTAAGACCACCAGGTACAGGGCGGTAGGGCTATTCCCGCCGGCACTCGTACGCCTAAGGGTTGGAAGTACACTACCCGATGAAACGATGACGCTCCGACCTCAGCCCCTGATGGTACCACGGCAGTCTTTAGCCCATACCGGGGAAGAGGAGAGGAGTAGTGTACTGGCAGTCTGGTTGAGGACAATAGTCACATGGATCCCAAGTAACAGGAGGCAATCTTATGCAGTCCACGATGAGTTTACAAACAACGTTGATCAAACAAGAGGCAATAGCAATCCATAAGGCAGTCCGGGTCGATAACTGAAGGAATTTCACAAGACAAAACGTGAGGCAAAGCAATCCAGGAGGAATTCCGATTCGGCAACGGGAGGTATTGATGATAAAAAGCGTGAGGCAAATGGCAGTTCCTGGGTGCGGTCCAGTTTGGCAACAAGAAGCAGCGGAACGGGAATAGTTCCGGGTGTAGGCTGGAAGGATGGAAGGAGCAGGAAGACAACAGGTAAGGGGAATAGCATAGATAGGAGGAGGGAGAACAATGGAGATTCCAATCACGGAGGCCGTAACTTCGAGGAAATGACGAGTGCGAGGTTGAAGCAGGGGCAAAAGTAGTGAGGCAGAGACAGGAAGGCAAGAATCCAAAATAGCAGGCAAAACAAGGAATATCTCAGGATACGTAGCAGACTCCAAAATCAAAATCAGAAGCAATGAGTTTGCTGCCGACTAGAGTTTATCTAGCTCCGGTCACATGACCTAAAGGTGCGGCTGACGTGGTGCGGGTCGACGTGCCTGCCCTATCCTCCATGGCAACTGCCAACGCAACAACACGGAGGGACTCGTTTTTACCAACTTCTTGTGGCTTTGAAGTAACCCTCTTTTACGAGGAATCCGATGGGATCGTGAGCGCTGACAGTATGTAGAGTGTTACTGTTGTGTCTGAGACGATGGGGAGGGAGCCGGCTTAGTTCGACTCCTGTTGATCCCGGACCGATTCCTGACACTCTAGGAGTGCAACGATCAATAGAGCATTCTTTAATTGTCTTGGTAAATGGAGTACCAACAAAGGATAAAAAAATTGGCAACAACTGGTGGACTTACATAAAGTTAGACAAGCCTTGCAATGTCTGAAATACAATAACGAGTACTACAAGGAAATAAATATTGAAGAAAAGTTAAGGGAAGCAACTGAAATAATTCAAGAGCCATCAGAAACTGGACAATTCGAACTTCTGGATCCTGCTGCAGTATGCACTCTTTTGGACCAGTACGCAATTCATCCATTGTATTCCAATGAAAGCATAGATGATGCACTAGAAACTTACCAAATGCGACAAACCAGAGGTTCACCAATGAGTATATGGGAAAAAAGTATAGAAGCACATGCTTTTCCACTGTTATTTCTTACTGGGAAAGGTGGAAGATACGATGATAGACCCACTCAGATTACGGCATCAGAATTCCGCTCATTACGAATGTATTCGCACGATCCCAGATTTAGACAAAATGTGGAGTACATATTCCACCTACTCTTTGAAAGTGACCTAGCAACGCTATGCTATGGAGTTGCACACATTTTGAAATTTGGAATTAATACAAAAAGTACAGGAAAAAGATGAGGTTGTACAATCAAGTATAACAAATTTGTTTGCAAACATGCATGGTACAAAAGAGAACTGGTTCTGACGGCACAGAGACTGACGTTGTATGATAAGAAACCTTGTACCACCGACTTGGTTTGTGACACTAAGAAGTGTAGAATATGCATGGGAAGATTTACATGAGTTCCACGCATAGCAAACAACAACAAAACCAGCATAGATATGTTAACACCTGGAGAACTTTGCTCTCTAGATCCAGTTAATGTGTCAAAATATTTCCATCATCGTTTCATTGCTATGCTACACTTTATTTGCAATAAAACTGTTCCTCCCCTCGGAGAAGTGCAACACTTCTTTTGGAGAAAAGAATATCAAGCGAGATGAGCACCACATAGTCACATGCTTTTATGGATCAAAGGTGCACCTAAATTTGGTCACGACAGTGATGCCACTGTTTTGAAGTTCATCCAAAAATATGTCACTTGTGAAATCCCGTCACAACGGACACATAGTGACCTGCATGGGCAGATTTTACAATTTCAAAGACCCAAATGTGGCAAATATTGTTGTCGCAAATACAAAAACAAAGGTAAATACTACACCAAATGTCGCCTTGGTTTCCCTAGACTAGTTACAGAAACAGGTGAAATGAATAACTTCATGTCTTCGGTTCAACATAGTGTTGAAGGTAAATCACCTAAGAACACGTATTACATAAAAAGGACAGAAGAATCAAAATATATCAATGATTACAATGCAATTATTGCCCTCTTATGGAATGCAAATATAGCTGTGCAGTACATTGCAGACAAGTCTACTGCTGTTGCACGATATGTTACAGCCTACTTAACAAAAACAGAAAAACAGAGCTTCAAGACCTCTGGGATGACCTAGCATCAGACAAAACACTATTGCAGAAATTGTACAGCCTAGGCATAAAAATGCTCTCTCATAGAGAATGTGGCGCCTATGAAGCAGCAGATTGTTTAACCGGTACTGCTTTGTATGGAAAATCAGACATCATAGTATGGCTAAGTCTTAGTCCTGCTAAAGCTAGAAAAAGGGTAACTGAAATCATATGAGGACATAGAAGTCAGAAATGATCCCAACAGCCAAGACATTTTAAAAATTAATTTACTGGACACATACCATCCGAACAGGAGTAGCACTTTGGAAAGCATGTGTCTATACCACATAGCTCAAAACTTTGCATACAAAAATAGTGTAAAACCCGATGAAAGCAAAGGTAGATATGGAGTAACCGATTGGGAAGGCAGCTTACCAAACGAAGCTTAATTAATCATGGTAAATTGTCATTAAAAACTCCTCAACAAAAAGAACTATATTTCATGTCTCTGCTACAACGTTTTAAACCGTGGAGAAAAGAGGAAGAGATACTAGATAACTATGACTGCTATGAAGATGCTTTCAAAGCAAATGAAAGAGTTATCACCGATGTGAACTTTACGCAGTACAAAACAATGTTACACAATGAGCAGCAACACGAAGAAGAACTTCAGGCCCAACTAGATAAGGACTCTTCTGACAGTAGTCAACCTTCTCTAACAGGAAGCCAAGAACCACTAGGACAGCCACTAATAGCAAACGAGGCAGAATTAGCTATGACAGAAGTGGAACACACCGTGTGTCACTATCAAGAAGATATCGAAGACCTAACTGTACAACAAGCAAAACTTAGCACAGATCAGCGCACCATTTTTGAAGACGTAACAAAACAAACTGTACATGGTGTGCAACACGAAAATAAAGAATGTACCTGCCAAAATTACAAAGCTGTACTGCTGTATGTCAGTGGTGAAGCTGGGTCAGGAAAAACATTCTTAATCAAAATAATCAGCAAGTTCCTTCAACAATTGACAAACAACAAACTGTCATCTGTTGTAACTGCCCCCACAGGTTCAGCTGCCTACAACATGGGCGGTGTCACTTTACACCGATTACTACTCCTTCCAGTAGAGCACCAAAACAAATTAGACTATTAGAAACTTTCTGCAGAAGCTGCAATGGAACTAAGCAGAGTATTAAAACAAATGAAAATGCTACTAATAAATGAAGTGAGTATGGTCTCCAACCTAATGTTGGCCTTGATTCACCTCAGATTGCAAGAAGTACTTAAAACAAACTCTTTGCAGGAAAACACATTATCGTTTTCGGAGATCTTCTTCAATTAACACCAGTGAAAGGTGAACCTATTTTTAAAACCTTAGGACACAAACTTTGCCGTAAAACTGTGGGCAGCATAGGAAAGTTCAACCTTTGGCAACATTTCCAATACAGAGAATTAACAGAAAACATGCGGCAATCTGCAGATCTCACTTATGCCAACATCTTAAAAAGCATTCGAGTTGGTGTACTATCGCAAGAAGCACAAGCCATATTGAAAAAACAGCACATTGATACACTTTATGGTGATAATGCATGTGCTCCTAATGTTATTGAACAATTAGCACGCAAAATTGTCAATTGTATGGCCTTAATGCCAACTCTTGCAAGCTGTTTCAAATTCAATGAAACAATGTTAAATAAAGAAATGCAACCAATTATAGAAATTAGCGCCACAGACAAACTAGACGTACATGGTATGACACTACCCATGTGTGAGCAAGCTACACCAAGACTACATAGCTTAGAAAAATCAATCTCCAACACAACTGGGTTGGAACAAATATTAAAATTATCCTTAAATTGTAGAGTAATCCTTAAACGTAACCTTGACGTGGAGCAAGGACTAGTTAATGGGGCACTCGGTACAGTTGTTGGCTTTCAATCATACCCACGTGACAACAACATTCAGTTTGTCAATATTCGCTTTGACAAACTTTCAGAAGTGAAAAGGATAGGGCACTCAACTGCTCATTTCCGTCTCTTCAAAGACATGTATCTACGTAGAGAAGAATTTTCTCTGACTCTTGCATATGCATTCACCATTCATAAATCCCAAGGTCTTACCCTAGACAAAGCATTGATAGATATAGGAAACACAGTCTTTAAAGAAGGCATGAGCTACCTAGCGCTTTCATGCTTACGTACACTTGATGGTCTATTTCTAATGAACTTTGATTCAAGTAAAGTGAATGTTGATATTCCTTGCATTGTAGAATACAATAGACTGCGTTCAATGTACACCCCACATCTGAAACAATATCCTGTTCCAGAAAAAGTAAAACGTGGTAAAAGAAAACTGAATCAAACAGAAATGCAACAGAATCTGACAGCAAATCCTTCAAAGAAAAAAAAGAAGCTAAAGCTTCATCAATTACCACAAGCAAAGAAGAACCTATTAGGCAAAGTAAACCAGGTACTTCTTCAAACCAGGAACAGAAAGGCCAAAAAGTGCACTCAGATACAGAACTAGCTGGTCCATTCAAATTTTCAAATGAAACTGGTGTAAATTGCTATGCAAATGTAGCAATGAATATTCTATTTCAATTGCCACCCATTGTTAACAATATTTACTTACACAGTACAGACCAATTGTGTTTACAAATGTTAGTCCTGCATAGAAACGCAACAAGCAACCCTAACAACACGTACAGTGTTCATGGAATAAGACAAGAATTGGACTACTGTGCTGGAATGCTGAGACTCACTGTAAACACACAAGAAGATCCACAAGAATTTCTTGGAAAACAAAAGCATACCTATGAATGAAATCTTCCAGATTTCGTACATGTGGAAACATACATGCACTCTCTGTAGCAATGTGATACAGGAACAAATCCCAAATGAGCGATGTGTGTACGTATCCATACCTAATTGTGAATCCATTCCATTTCAGCAACTTGTACAGAATGCAAACCATGGCAGATTATGTACTATGTGCAATTCAGACATTCGCTTCACCTTACTGACACAAACACATAGTAACTACATAATACTTATGCTTCTACGTTATAATGCAGATTGTACCAAAAACAACTGAAAGCTGAGTGGATTCACACACGGTCAAGTGTCACTTGGAAAGAAAACCTTTACAACAATAGGTATAATCTACCATGCAGGAGCTACAACCAATGCAGGTCACTACACTGCATACATTAAAAAGAAATGTGGATGGTTGGAATGTATTGATAGCACCATTACTCTAAAGCAGAGATTGCCAGCTAATGTTACAAATGCGTATTTAATCTTCTTAAAGACAAAATTTAATAACTAATGTGTACTTCAACATTACCAAAAAATGAAGTGAAAGACTACAAACAGTTAGAATACGCCAACAGGTATCTAACTGCCCAAGAGTGTATTACAACGACACAGATAAATGAATATCACAGATCCGTAACCACAAATGCACAATTAGAATACGCCAACAGGTATCTAACTGTTGTTAAAAATCGGCAGCAAGGCAACAAAGATAACATTAATCAGAAAGAGGAAGGAAACAGTCAAATATAAGGAAGAAATAGTGTGTAGCATAGCAAATAAAGGTTTATTTTAATCCGACAAGGATTTTTTTCCCCCAGACCCAAGGATTTGAAAAACAAACACAGAAACTGAGCAAAATGCACAGTACACTGGTTTGTAAACTAAATATGAGGGTAAAAAAAAGCTAAACTGTCTATTATACAGTGTAATAAGTCTTCTTAAAATGCAAACACTAACATGCTTTTTTCTTTTATCACAGAAATTGAAAAAGTATTGTTCCGCCAAGTGCTAATGTCAGTAAGACATATATGGATTCTTCACAAAGTAAACAGTAAGTATAATTACAGTCATCTCATACATATGTGGATCTACACGTCTAATCTATGGCACTAATATGCTGCAGTGGCTGTAGGCTGGCCCTAGCATCTTTGTTGTATAACCTACCACCTACACCCTACGGCCAAGCAACCAAGACGATAGGTCCTACCCGCAACCATCGCTGCATATCAAAACCATGGTGCTTGTAATTTGACTACTTATAAGTTTACTCTTGGGTGCAGAGTCTGCAGCCATGCATCCAAGACGCTATGACGTGCACACAATTACCGCACCACACCACACCCATGTTCACTTATAACCTCTCTGCTTATGACCTCAGTCTTTGTGCATAGCCTTTGGTCAGGCACCCAAGACTCTGGGTCCTGGGAAGAACCACCACAGCATATCGCACCCATTGTGGCTTCTAACTTCACTACGTATAAAGTTGGCTTTGGGAGCATGGCCTCCGGCCATGCACCCAAAACGCTAGGCCCTCCCCACAACCACCTGAATAATGTTTCATAGTACCTATACCTGTGATATGCTGCAGTAGTTGTGACCACAGGCTACAAACTTGGGTGTGAGGCCATAGATTTTTCAATGTATGGGTATGCAGTATATAAAATCCATAGTGGCGTACAACTGCAGTGCTTACAACTTTGCTCTCCGGTGCATGGCCTTCAGCCATGCACCAAAAACTATACGCCCTGGCCACAACTACCACACCATATGACGCCCATTGGGGCATTTAATTACACTACGTACAAATGTGCTGTTGGGAGCATGGCCTTCGGTCATGCACCCATGACTGCTGCCCCTCCCCACAGCCACCTGAGTAATGTACCACCACACCATATCACACCCATTGTAGCTTGTAAGTACAGTACGTGCTGTTGGGTGCATGGCCGTCGGTCCTGCACCCATGACTGCTGCCCCTCCCCACAGCCAGTAGAGTGATGTAGTACCACACCATTTCACACCCATTGGGGCGTGTAACTACACTACGTACAAATGTGCTGTTGAGTGCATGGCCTTTGCCCATACACCCTTAACTGCACGCCCTCCCCACAGCCACCTGAGTGATGGGCGATACTACGGGTGTGTCTATAGTTGTGGTATGCTGCAGTGGATGAGGCCTTAGTCTTATTTGTTTGTCCATAGATATTGCTATGTATGGGTGTGCACTAGCTTATAAGTTTAGTGCTTACAAATTTGTTGTTGTGTGCATGGCCTTTGGCCATGCACCCAACTCTCTACACACTCTCCACAACCACCTAATCCATAAGAAATACTACAGGTGTATCCATTGCTGCAACATGCAGCAGTGGTTGTGGCCAGGGCCTAGAGTCTTGGAAGTATGGCCTACGGCCTATGGCCATGCACCCAAGACTCTAGGCCCTGGCCACAACCAGCAGAGCATATTACATCCATGGTCGCTTATACATCATTAACACACCCATACAATGAAACATTGTAAATGGACCATGTACTCAATTCGTACTCAGGAGTGTAGGCCCTGTTCAAACCTACCAGATACATAACTGAATGTATGGCTGTGATGTATGAAAGTGATGTCCTGCAGTGCTTGTGGGCACGGTCTACACTCTTCGGTGTGTGGCCTACAGCCTTCAGCCATGTACCCAAAAGGGTACGTCCTGCCCACAACCACTGCACTATATAGAATCCATGTTGGCTTATAAAGTTATACCTTATAACTTTGTTCATGGGTGCATGGCCTTTGGCCATGCACCCAAAACTGCAGGTCCTCCCCACAACCACCTCAGTGATGTGACGGAGATACGGGTGTATCTATAGGTGTGGTATGCTTCAGTGCTTCTGGCCAGAGGCTGGACTCTTACCTGTATGTGCATAGATATTGGAAGTAATGGCTGTGTAGTGGCTTAGACCTCCAGTGCTTATAACTGTGTTCTTGGGTGCATGGCCTTTGGGCATGGACGCAAGACTGTACACACTTCCCACAACGAGCTAATCCATAATCAATACTACAGGGGTAGCCATGGGTGTGACATGCTGCGGTGGTTGTGGCCAGGGCCTACAGTCTTGGAAGTATGGCCGTCGGCCTACGGCCATGCATCCAAGGCTCTAGGCCTTGGCCACACCCACCGCAGCATGTCACACCCATGGCGGCGTTCGAATGAATGGCGTACGCATAGGAAAATGTAATGTAAATACGGCATGTACTCAATTTCAATGTTCGCTAACAGTACGTGTGTCCTTACAACAGTTTCAAGTTCCCTGTACACAGCACAGACTTAAATACTACCCTTATTAGACCCCTCATTCTCTGTACGTACAAACATCCCGAACGAGGCGTCCATAGAAAGTACATCAGGAACACCTACCGCCAGAACATGAGCAGTTTTTTCTTTTTTTTTTTATTTATAGTTGTTTTGGTCGCGAAAAAATTCGAGACCTTTCAACTTAACTTACATAAAAAATTAAAAATAGTACATAGACAAAAACAATTAGTTTACATAAAATGAATAAAACATAGCTCATTTTCAGGTTTCACAAAGATTACAACAGATTTAAAGTATTCATCATTTTGACACTGCATACTTGAGTATTTTTAGTTGATGCAAATAGTTTACAATAGCATACCTTACTGCCTTTCTTTTGGTATGGAATAATAAGTCCCATAAGTCTTCAGGTGTCAAGACCTGATGGTCCGTAAATAAAGGCTTGAAGTGAACACAACGGACCAATAACAAATTATCGCATTCTGAGCATAAATGCTTAAGGGTTTCCGCCTGCTGTTCACAAAATTGACAAAGCAGAGCAGTGCCATCCTTACTACGGCTATTCAGGACGTCGTTTGTTAACCATAGGTTTAGCCTAAATCTCATAAAGCCATTTCGTTGGCTAGGGCTAGGGGACCTCAACATATAATCAGCCACAATGTTGTAATGCTTCAGTTCAAATGGTTGAGCCTCAACATTTTTATAGTTGGTACATGCAAGACATGTATGGATCCAGTCTGCTTCCCAGATTTTTAATTTTGCTTTGTCTGGATTTTCAATTAACAAAGTTGAGTCTATCTGGGCTTTTTCTAAAATTGACTGAATTTTTGAGCGCCACACTTTCGGAAAGCTATCCATTGAGCTCAGTAGATATGTTGAGATGATGTTGATAACCCCTGTCGTAAATTGATTCATTAAGCATTCACGATACAATGCACACAATTTCCATTTATAAACGGCATAGACTGAGATCAGGCCCAACTCATGTCTTAAAAGTGGCAAAGGTTGTGAGTTTGGCAAGTTTAAGACCTGTCTCCAAAACCGACCTTCCCTGAGAGCCCAGTAAGAGTACAACATTATTTTCTGGGTCTCCGCACCATAGCGAATAACCGGCACCACTTTTAGCTTGAAATAGGAGAGTATTGGTAACAAAGAAAATTTGCAGTATCTCGTCTTAATGATACGGGCTTGCGAGATGGACATTTGTAATTTATGAAGCCCTTGTTTAGTGTATTGGTCAGGAGCACACTGGTTGCCAATTAGCATGCCCAGATACACATAAACATTGCTGACAGTGATCTTACAATTTTGGAGTGGCCAATGTATTGGGCACGACATTGCTTCCTAGTACCAAATTGAATAATATTTGTTTTTGCAATGTTAATGGTTATGCCGTTTGCTTTGGTATATACGTCCAGGGCACCTTTAGGGGTATGCGACATTAGCACCATGTCGCCGGCATATAATAGCCATTGAATCTGGGCCCCCATGATTTTTGGAGAGTCAGATATCAGATTGGCAAAGGTTTGATCGATATCGGTGACAAAGAAATTAAATAAGGCTGAAGCTAATAGGCAACCTTGCTTTAGGCCTCTGGCGGTTGCAATCGGAGGTGTTAATAATCCGCCATTGGTTAGTCTGACCTGGATTGAGGTGTTGGTGTGCAATTGAATTATCCATTTCAGAATATACCATGGACAATTAGCATCAGCCAGTTTTTTATACAGAACCTCTCTTGTAACAGCATGAAATGCCATTTGGAAATCAATAAAAGCGAGATACAAAGGCTGTTTCCGTTGGTAGGTTCTCTGAATGAGGCTTGATAAAGTGATGATATTTACTCCAGTGCCTATGCCTTGCAAAAACCCTGTTTGAAACGGATCTCGAAGGTTTTTCTCCTGCAACCAAGTGTTGAATTTCTTTAAAAGCAACCCGGCAAATAATTTCCCCGGGCAGTCTAATAGCGCTATTGGCCTATCAGACCTGGGATTCTCTCGATTACCCTTTTTAAAAATCAGAACAATGATGGATTTTTTCCAAGTTTCCGGGATAGCGCCAGATTTAAATACTTGACTAAAGATACGATGGAGAATACCTGCCCATTCATCTTTATGCATTTTTAACATAGCGTTATTCAGGCCATCAGGACCCATTGCACGGGAAGAACTCAGTTTTGTAATGCAGAGTTTAATATCATCAATATCAAATGGAAATTCTCCCGGTGCTGTGATTGAATGGAGACACAATCGCATATCAGGGAAAGGGGTGAGATATAGTTTTTGAAAATACAGTTGCCATGTATCAGATGATATCGAGTTTGTCTGGGCAGCGAGTTGCGGTGTGTCGGAAGTACGATTAAGCAGAGCCCATATGCAGCTGTAGATTTTAAAACAAGTTGCTTCAGCATATATGCTCCCTCCTGTTCATAGAGCTTGGTCTTCTTATTCTGAGCCATTTTTTATATCTCTGTTTTGCTGCTCTGATTTTCTCATGCGTATCAATTTTGTTTAACTTCCGTAATTGTCGAATTTCATATCTTAGGTCAGCTTTTTGGTATTTTATTTGCAGATCATATGCATGTGTATGTCGTTGTTTAATCAACCCATTACCACTATAAACTCGTGCAAACATCTGCATGGCAACTATATAGTCTTTAACTATGAAACCATGGCTCTGATACATTTTCCTTAAATTGTAATCTAGGTTTCCTAATTTCTCTCTATCCCAAGTCAATCGATTTCTCCCATTATTTACTGCAACATCCGTTATATTTGTGTTCATCCACTGTACCATTTGAATTTTATCAATCTGCAATGACAGTTTTAGTTTATGATGATCACTCAAATCTGTTTGAATAACCTCCAACTTTTGAACCAAATTAAAAACTTTTGCATTAATATAGATATAATCTATTATGGCATACTGGGCGCATCTTTGCCAGGTGGTCTGAGCGGGACAATCTCCCTTCACATTTCCATTTAACATCAGGAAGTTGCGCTCTGCCATAATTGAGGCCCATGTCCTTTCATCTCCCATTAGTGCAGTATCCCCCTCTGTAATGAGATGCAAATTAAGATCGCCTAAAATGTAATGTACATTAGTCCATCCTCACGGGCTAAAGCATATAATATTCCCATAAATTGACAGAAAAAATCCTCTGATTTCAGTGTATTGGTGCACCAATATATGTTGACAATTGCTATTTTTTGGTGCTTATTAGAGAGTTTTGCCACTTGAAATGACAGAGATGGAGACTTACAAGTGGCCAATTCAAACCCACATTTCTTTTTTACCGCTATTATTAGCCAACCTTTAGGTCTACCAAAGGCGCCTTTTTCTGCTGGTGTGAACAATATGGTGTGTGAGTCCCAAATCGGTGGCAGCAAGAGCCAGGTTTCCTGAAGGGCAACAACGTCATTATCAACCATGTCCCCAATGGTCGTGGAATTGAGGTGGTTGTGCCCTCGAGTGTTCCAGGAGACCACAGTCAAGGATTCTAAGTCCGGGCATAGTTATGTAGGCCTGATATGATCTGTCAGCTCTTGGTGTGAAGCACTATTGCTAGCTGATGTGAAAATTCGATACATATGGCCCTGTAGTGCAGTAGGCCCAGGCTGGGTTTCTTGTGTTGTACTAAACCCTAAGTCAAACAACACCATTCTTGCCTGCCACAGAGTTTCCGCCACCAAGGATAATCGCACATACAATCGAGCTATAGACAGATCAGTATGATTTATAAACTCGATCTGCTCAATATCCAAAGATGAGATAGCTGATAGAGCTGGAATTTCTGCACAGATATTAAGAATACTAGACTGGTTTAAATCATAAGATTTGAATGGGGTGTCTCGACATTTAATAATGAAACGATGATATGACTGCTCTTGTTTTGCCTTGGTCTGGGCAAATTGCTCTTTTGTCGGTATTGATAACCTTGCTGGGGACCGGGCCCACCTTTCCTGGTAAATGGCGGTAGCCGGTTGAGGCCCCTTTAATAAGTGCTTGAGTGACGGGTACCCTTTTTCCGTCATTACATATTGATTGGACTCATTCGACTGCTGAACAAAGGCTTCGATGGACGCTTTGATTTCTTCTCGTATCTCTTGTCGAGAGACTGGGGCCAAACTAGGTGTTGGAGCTGGGAAAGATGACATCAGTGGTTGTACATGCTTCTCCTGTGGGTTAGTACTGGAGTTCCGTGCCAGATACGCTTCAACTGTGGCTCTGATTTCATCCTGCAATATGTTTGTAGGACGGACACTTTGTTTAGGGGCATCAACAACTACTGAATTCTGAACTTCGTGAACAGGAGCTTGTGGACATTGTATGGTATTAGATTGTGCCAACTGTACATCAGCCTGGCCACTCAAAATCAATAGTTGAATATCACAGGGTTCATGCCTCACCTTCTGTAGGGACTTGTTTGGTAGGAACTTCAGATATGAATCAATAGATTTCTGGATCTGGGTCTGAATCGCAAGTAAGATAGGTGCACTCTGAGCAGTTTGATTCGGGGACTTGGCTGGGGATATTGCAGCAACTACAGAAGGCAACGAGGCGGGGGGTTCAGAGGCTGTTGGCTGAGAAATTTGTTGTTCATTGCTGCGTTCTACCATTTGCACTAGATCATCCAATGGTTGGTGCGGCACCATCGCCACAACCGTTGGAACTGTCTCTAGAGCCTGGGGACCTGGGTCAGACGTGAGAACATGCACCTGGTCCATAGACGAGTCCGGTAGATTTTTCCGTTTTAGTCCCCTTCCTGGTTTTGGAGTAAGTATTTTAGATTTGGATATTTGCACTTTCCTCTTTTTGTGCGGCCGTAAAGTATTGGATTTCGCGACTGGCGAGCTAAATACCTCTAATACATTTTTTGGGGCTACTGTATGGGAAAGCTGATTTGTCTTGAGGTTGGCAGCAGTCCCAGAAACAGCTGCAGCAACAGGACCAACTGGCACCTTTACGGCGGCAATAACTGGACCCCCTGATGTCTTAGAAGTGTTGACAGTAGAATTTACTTCCCCCGTAGTGGTGGGGGCTTGGTTTCTCTCCGGCATACAAGGTGTGTTAGATTGTAAACATAACTGCACAGAAAAAGAGGTAATGGGGTCAATTTCAGATGTTTGCGTACATGCTGTCTGTGTAGATTTCGGGCTCAATGCTTCGCGAGCTTGAGAAGGTGCTTTATACTGGAACTTGATTTTTGAATGTAATGAAAGCAACTGTTCAATACACTCAGTCTGTTTAGTAACTTTCAAATCCAGACCTTCGTATAATTTAGCCACAGCTAGCAAAGCTGTGTTCATTGCAGCTAGCGTGTTATTCAAGGCCGGGGCCTCCGGAAAAGAGCGTCTCTTCTTGTAAACTGGGTTCAGAAAAAAGTCTGACACTCAAGCACCTTGATCAAATCGTGGTTGCCTAGGAGTAGGCGCTATGAATGAAACTGACTCATCGATGGATTCTATAGGAAGGTTTGGATCCTTTATGGGGGAAGCTGCCGGTTTCATTATGGGTATTTCGCTGAGGGGCAACACCAGTGACAGGGTCTCATCGTTTGTGCTAAAATGGCTTTTATTACCTGGTTCAAGCTGAATTAAATCACCATTGTTTAAACAAATGTATACGACTTCATTAGAAAGTTCATCTGTTCGGCTGGTAAGATTCATGAATTCAATATCCTCCTCCTCAATTTCTCCAATCATTGTCAGATGGGCACGAGCTTGTCTCAGTTTTTGTTGGGCCAGAACAGAGCATAGGACAGGTTGTGGCATTGTATCCCCAGGAAAAAGGGCTACCGCTGGCCGTAAGTCTCCTGCAAGACAGACCGCCATTAATGTGGCATCCGTGGGGGCACCGTGCAAACTTCCTTCATGATGTGTGATATCAGATGCTATTGTATGACTGGGATTAGAGAACGTAGGGGCAGATGGTTGTACTACCGTGCAAGTCTCCATAGAGATAGAATCGATTTGGGTCGTGGGGAGCAGTTGACCAGTGTTCCCCTCAACCTCAGAAGTAGTTCCCTCCTTTGGGCATAATCGAATATCATCAGAGACTGAGCGTGATCGCTGGGTGGAAATGCGACCAACCCTTGGCAGTAAAGTCGTGAGTCGGGTTTGAAGACAGGCTTTTCTCAACACATCATCACATCCCGAATCACTCAATTTTGCTCGGGTCTCCATAATAGATGGCATGTTGGTGGTCTGGGTATATGGGAGCATTCAATAATTCTCCTAGTACAGTAAAGGAGTGATAAAATAAAATAAAATAAATAAACAAACAAAGGCGAATACCCCTCAAGAAATGAGTACCTGGGACCCGGCGACCCGCGAACAGCAAACAGTATTTTTAGTACTTGCCGGGTGCGCGCGCGGGTGCGTTGTAATGTGGGACTATGTAGCAGCCACGCGAGACGTGCTCGCTGGGAGGTGGAGCCAAGATTGAGGCAAAACCTTTAAATAAATAAAAAAGACAGAGTCGTATTACTATACAGCTGATAGTGAAGGCTGGGATATTGACAGGTTCTACAACAACTAGACAGCCTGCACAACGTGCACAAGGTGTGCACTAGGTGGATGAGCATAGCGTGCACAAAAATAGTCACCTTTTTCTATTTCTTTCAGTCCAGGCAAAAGCAAGTGTTGCTGGCTAAGACGTCCTCCTGGTGGACGCATAGCACCGCTGCAGAAAAGCATCGAAATGGAAATGCTTCAGAAGAGTGTAGAACCGTCAAGCTCCGAGTCCTCACACGCGCAGACTGCCGGCACAGCAAACAGTACTTGTAGTACTTGCCGGGTGCACGTGCGGGTGCACTGTAATGTGGGACTATGTAGCAGCCACGCAAGACGTGCTCGCTGGAAGGTGGAGCCAAGATTGAGGCAAAACCTTTTTCTATTTCTTTCAGTCCAGGCAAAAGCAAGTGTTGCTGGCTAAGACGTCCTCCTGGTGGACGCACAGCACCGCTGCAGAAAAGCTTTGAAATGGAAATGCTTCAGAAGAGTGTAGAACCGTCAAGCTCCGAGTCCTCACAAACATAAGCAGTTTTTCACCCATCTCTTACTGTCTAAAACTCTGCAAGCACTTTGCGAATGAATGGCATACGCATAGGACAAAGTAATGTAAATACGGCATGTATTCAATTTCAATGTTCGCTAACAGCACGCATGTCCTTAGAACAGTTTCAAGTTCCCTGTACACAGCACGGACTGAAATACTACCCTTATTAAACCCCTCATTCTCTGTACGTACAAACATCCCGAACAAGGCATACATAGAATGTACATCAGGAACACCTACTGCCAGAACATAAGCAGTTTTTCAACCATCTCTTACTGTCTTAAATTCCCCAAGCACTTTAACACAGCAAAATAGGTTTCGAAATAGGTTGTTGCCGCTGGTACCCGCTCTGCGGTCGGCGGATCCAAGATGTCGTGCGCATCCAAATAATCTGACGCTGAACATGTCTCGCTGCAGCTAATCGGCAGAGATGTTGCGTGTCCGCGGTCATGACGCCAGCCCCTTAGCCAATCAGTGTCTTGTCCGTGGAGCGAACAGGGAAGTGTGACCGCGGAGCGGACATAGATATCACAAATGTTTTAATACCTACTTTTTTGTCATTTTAAAAGAAAGTACTACACGGAGAGTCACCAAATTTACAAAAACCCGCTTTCGGGACCAAGCCGCTCTTCATGCTGCGAATTTTGTGAAAATCCATCCAGCAGTTTGGCCTGTAGCCGTGCGCAAATTTTTTCCTCCATTCAGTCTATGGGAAAAACAGAAGTTTTGGGACCCCCCCTATAACTTTGCCCACCCTGGACGAATCCTCACCAAACATTGCATAATGATTCAGAGTGGCCCATATACCTTTCCTGCAAGGTTTGGTGAGGATTCGTCCAGGAGGAGCGAAGTTATAAGCCACTCAAAAAGTGCTCTTCCTATGGAAACAGCAACTTAACCATAACTAGACGGCCACTATTGTGGCCGTGTAATGTTTGGACCAGGTGGTCTCTCCCATTGAAATGCGTCGTTAGCCACTCACATAGCTATGCAGAGGCATACGTGGCCTCCGTCTTTGGACACTACCACCAGTGGAAAGATCCATAGAGTTAGTCCTGGGGCTTTATTAATAAGGTGGAAACGTAGTAGTTGCTGTAGTTCATTCGCCACTTTTTGCTCGAGGTGGAAACCTATGTGACGCAATGTTGAGGGACTGTCCTGATGGACCCATCTATGCGCAGCTTGATCATGGTCCATTGAGCTTTCCTAACCCACTATAGAGTCTCTGGAGCATTTCTCTGAGAGTGTATTTTGATAACGGGGCAATAGCGATTGTGAGTATGCAATATTTTTGTATAATGTTACAGAGGACCTCCTGAGACTCTCTGTAATTCATACCAATGAGACCCAATGCCTGGGCTGCTTTGAAACTGAGGAGGATTCTTCCTCTCATGCGACTTCTCAGAACATTTATGGTAACCCTCACTGACTGTCTCCTGCACGTAAATGTACCTTAGAATTGTCCAAATAATGGTAGAGGGTGACTTGCACCCCATTGATATATCCTTGTTTTAGAATGAGAGAGTTGGCTCCTGACTCCTGTTTGGAGAAATTTGGTTTCTTCAAATCCACATCTGTAGCACAATCTAGATGAAGTTTTAGACTGTGATGGAGGGCTTGATGAGGGCACTGGGGTGGTTGGTGCCCGGTGCAGAGCAAGCTTTTGTCTATCAGGGTATTTGGAGGCTTGCATTACTGCTACGGATTTGTGCTTCTTTGGTGATTTTATGGCAGCCGCTTGAATAGCTACCCTTTCATCTCTGCGGGCCAGGTAGATAATCTCATCCAGAGGTAGGGGCTTCTTAGCAGCTGTTTCTGAAATGTAGAAGAGGTGCACCCTTCAATGATATAAGGTGAATGGCTTTGTCATTGGAGAACTATGAGAAATGCCAATGCGCAACCTTTTGTCAGAGTCTAGTCACAAAGTCATCAATTGTCTCCTGTGATAGCTGGTGACATTTGTTAAATGCATATCGCTCATAGTCCCTGATAGGTTGGGCGACAAGATTCTCATAATGGGCTGCTACAAGTCTATTATAGGATGTTTTGACAGCATCAGGGAGTGTCTTTATTAATGTTTTGATTTCCTTCCTGGCTAGATTGATAAGGACGTCGGTGAGCGTGGGCACTTTATCACCCCCCACTGCTTGATGAAGTCAGAGAAACCTGGGTTCTCTATGTTTCTGGGGCTGTAGTTAGAAGGATAGTGTTTCTAAGAAATTCAGCCCTGGATCACACTGGCATTGCAATTGGGTGTGGACCTTCATCGACATTTGCACCTTCCATAAAGGTGAGGCTGGAAAGTATGTGTGCACAGATGGTGTGGGACTGGCCTTGTGAGGTCGGTATGGATCGGGCAGATTTCATAGAATGTGTCCTAATCAGACAGGCACCATGGGATGGATATGAGCAGGCTGTTTAACTTATGTAAAATGGGTATGGAGCAGGCCTTCGAAGTTAATAGACTGGGTATGGCGTAGGCCTTTAAACGTCTTATAGTGTGGTGGACATCTGTCACAAATACCCTGTGGTAAGTGACGTTGGTGTGTTGTTGCCACAAACTCACTGTAGGCCATGTATAGGCAAGGCTAAAAACCTTGGGGTCACCTTCGACTCCACACTCTCCTTCTCTCCTCACATCTCTGACGTCTCTAAGAAGTCACACTACCTCACACCTCCTCAGAGGTATTTCTCCTTTCCTCTCCTTCCCCCAGAAGCTCACTGTCTCCAGAGCCCTGGTTCTCTCCAGGCTGGACTACTGTAACAGCCTCTTTCTCAAACTGCCTGCCTCTACCCTCTGCAACTTATCCAGAACAGGACTGCAAGACTTGTCCTTGGCCTCAAGCCTAGGGACCGCATCTCTCTAGGACTGAAATCTCTGCACTGGCTCCCAGTGGCTGGAAGGATTAAGTTCAAAACCCTCTGCATTGTCCACAAGGCCTTCTGGGGCCTGGGGTCGCAATACCGTCAGCTCTCTCTTCCTAAATATCTTCCTTCTCAAGCTCTTCGCTCATCCACCTCCAACTCCCTCAGGGTCAGTCGCTTCTCCAAGCAAATAGTTGGTGGTAGATCTCTCTCATCGGCAGGGGCCTCCCTCTGGAACAGCCTTCCTGCATTCCTTAAATTTGAGGAGAACCATCTTCGGTTCCGGAAGCACCTCAAAACCTTCCTCTTTGCTTCTGCTTTCTCACCCCCTCCCCTGCTGATGTCCTGGCTGTTACTGCACTGGTTACCTGGCCACCCTTCTGATCTCGGGACCAGGCCCCGCCAGCTGCACACCTGCACGGACTTCCCGGCAACCCTTGCACCTGGGGACTGTTTCTCTGTATCCCTACAGTCCCCCTAACAGCACTTACGTATGCACTTACCTTGCACTTGCCACCTCTGGCCTTTTACTATCTTATTTATTCTAATATCCCATGTCCTGCACTTTTCCCCCTCCGTTACCCCCAGCACGTTTCCCTTTCCCCCTTCCCATGCACTGGCGCGATCTGTATGACACCGGGCCTAGTAAGATCATTGTCTGTCTTCCCTTGTCCCCCTTCCCTTGCCTCGTCGCACCTTGAAACACTTGTGTATAGGCGCGTTATAAATGCCATATCATATCATATCATACTGCTGAGGGAAGAGGGAGGAGTGGGGTTTCCGGATCTCTACACCTACTACAGGGCTGCCCAGCTCTGCATATTGGTGGTCCACATGGGCCCACACACCGACAAACAATGGGTCCCGATGGACAATGCAGTCCTGGCCCCAGTCTCCTTAGGGGAGTGGGTCTGGGTACCAAGGTCCCGCATCCTGAGGGGAATGCTGTGTCACCCGGTCCTCAAAGTTCTATGGTCCCTATGGTCGGGGGGAGGGGATAGATGGCTATCCACATGGCCGTCCCCTTTGAGCTGTATCTGGGCCCCGCCCCCGAGGGACGGGGTCGAGGAGCCGCTGGCGTTCCAGCTTTGGTAGGAGGCGGGTTAGAGCCGGGCTGGTCA
This sequence comes from Ambystoma mexicanum, assembly GCF_040938575.1. Taxonomy (NCBI): domain Eukaryota; kingdom Metazoa; phylum Chordata; class Amphibia; order Caudata; family Ambystomatidae; genus Ambystoma; species Ambystoma mexicanum. The sequence goes on from NC_090929.1 coordinate 538,187,526, forward strand.
AATGTGGGGAGGAGGGGTTTTCATTGCACTGGAAAGATTGGATGAGTGTTTGAGGGTGGGAAAACTCTCTGTATTCCAGTACCTCCTACTGAAAGAGGTGTTGACGAGGGGCCCAGGGGGTGAGAATCTGAGGAGGGGGTTGACAGACTTTGAGCAGCTCTTGTTGATGTGGATGGGCTCAAAGGGGCTTATCGCAAGGTTATACAGGACAATCTTGTTGGCAGAACCCAGGCACCCACTTCCAGCTAGAATTAGGTAGGGGCAAGATTTGGGGAGGGACGTTGACAATGCTCTATGGGCAGTGATGTGCATAAAGGCAATTTGCGCCACGGCTTCCCTCCAGTATAGGCATCAGGCCCTGAAGTTGTTGCATAGGTCGCACTACCCGCTGGCTGTGCTGGCAACGATAGATAGGGGGCAAGACCCAAAATGTTGGAAGTGTAACCGGGTGAGATGGGACTATGGTCATATGTGGTGGGGCTGCCACAAGGGAGATGTCCTATCCTGGGTTAGATGGGTCAGTGGGAAACACAGGGGGTTCTCACCGTGGTTTCTCCTCTTTAGGGTCCAGCTGGGGTAAGAGGACGTATGGTGCAGGTTATGCTGGTTGCAGCTGGATGTTGCCTGACCCAGTTGTGGAAAACTTGATGCATGCTGGTGGAAAAATAATTGGTGGGAAAGGTTCGAGCCATATACGATATGGAGTTCCTGATAGATCTTCTGGACGAATCTCGGTCCAATATAGAAGGCCCGTCGGTGCCCTTTTTTGAGAAATATGGCCGGTAAGCACTGTAGAGAGGGGGAGTGGCCTTAGCAGGGTGAGGACAGCAGGACCAGGTAGAGGTGACGGGGGATGAGTTACAATTTGGGGCCAGCATGGCACTCTGGAGGAGACAACCATGGGGGTCTCTATTGGAAAGGGGCCCACAGGAAGTGGGGGACGTTTGAACCTTGTGGAGAGTAGGAGCCCAAGGCGGGAAGGTATGTGAACTTAATAACATCTGCTGCATGGGGGTCTGGGGCGAAGGAAGGTTTGGAGAGTAAGGGAACAGGGTCAGGGATGAAGGGAAATTGTGGGTGAAAAGGGGAACAGTGTTGATTGTTGGCAATGTATTTTTTGAAATGCCAATAAAGTTCAATTTAAAAAAAAAGTTCTTCGGAGGGGCGTTATTTATTATTTTGCCTAGTGTAACTGGTGCTTAATCAGTGCCGCGTTTATCTGTGTGTTATGGGTGAATGACAAAGAGAGACATGCCTGGGGTAGCCCGTTCAGCACCTTCTAGCATTGTAGGGTTAAGGGCACCTGTTATTCTCTTATAAAAGGAGTTGGTTCCTGCTGCATTATCTGACCATTCGGAGAGGGCACCATCGCTGGCTTATCGGGAGCCCCTGTGGTTCCCTGATCCCAAGTCCCAGGTGTGGGATCCTCAGCACTCTGCCATCAGAAACAAAAGAATTCTAAAGTCAGAGTGTAACAGGTGTATAGACACGATAGGGCTAGGGCCTGAGCATGCAAGGCCTGCCAAAAATCTTTGAATTCTCAAGCTGAGCAGCAGTTGGAGTGGGGAGATTCAAGCACTGCGCATGTCAGAAACCAGGAAACTCTCCCTGTTTCCCGGTTTCTGTCTGCGTGAAGCATGGGAGCTGGAAGCTTGGAGAGGAAGCACAGAGCTGGTCAGGTAACAGGTAAGGAAAAAAAGCCTTTATGCACGTATGTGTTCGTGCATATTAGGATGTGAGATGTTTATGTATGTACGCATGCATGGGTGTGATTGAGTGTGTGAGAATGCAGTATGAATGTTCTAGGTGCACGTGTCAATGACAGAGAGAAGCTGGGTGTGTGAATCATGGGTGAATGTGTATAAATGTGCGAAGCTGGGGCGCAGGAGATATTGAAGCATGGACGTTCATTGACATTGCTTGTTTCACTGGCATTTTTGGGCAAATGCCAACTTAAGGTGTTATTATGTGCAGTAACGGTTGGGGTGGAAGTGTTTATAGTACAATGGGGCAGGCAGCCAGGACATTTTCTTACTGTGGCATGACATTGTTTACTCACATTATGGGCAAGGCCAACATGAAGTGTGTTTTTACCCTGGGGGTGGTGGACGTTTGTGCAGCCAACAAGGACATGTTTCCTTATTGTATTTATTTTTGCAGTTGTTAAGGGAAAAGCCAACAAATGCATGTTCTTATATGGTGGGGGGAAGCATTTATGCAGCCAGCAAGGACATCTTTCCCAACATGATGGTTGTTCTTACATGGTAGTAGGGGGTACTTGTGCAGCCAACAAGGAGATTATGTTTTCTTACTGAGGCATAGCTTTTTTACTGGTGTTATGTGGAAAGTCAACATGAGTGTTATTACATGGGGCAAGGGTTTGTACAGCCAGCAAGAAGTTGATGTATCCTTTCTGTGGCATTCCATTTTTAACTGGCATTAAGGGCAAAGTCAATATGAAGAATGTTAAGGGCAAAGCCAACAGGAGTATGTTCTTGCATGGGGATTTGGCAGAGCCAAGATGAACATGTTTTCTTTTGGTATCATTACTGTGCATATTATTACTGGCCATGCAAAGAGTTGGCTGGTGCAGTTGGGCACCAGGGGCCAGACACAGCCCCCATGTTTGTACGTTAGATTTAAGGTTCAATTAAAAAACATACATCTTTTACCTAGTGCAGTGCGTGGTGTGACCCTGCAGCAGCATGATCATCATGCGCATTGCACATAAGTGGTGGTCCAGGCCAACCGGGGAGTGTGTCGCGTGGCCCCTGCTTTGTTGAGGAGCTTAGTGGAGGGGGAAACATGGCCTGCAGGGGGGGGGGGCACATTTTGTGTTACGCCACTGGGCACCATTAATTTTCATGTCCTTTAAAGTTTTCTAACGTCATGCCTAGCAGAGACGTGCCATTAGTCATTGGCCAGGCTTAGGTTTACTTGCAGCTTGTGACAGCAATCTAGTGAACGTACAAGACACCAATGATTTGTGGATCCACTTTGTGTATAGTTTTGTATCTATGTTATGAATTGAAAAACCTATTTTGCAATTAAATGTATAAGGATACACTGAGCAGTGAGAGTTGTAGTCTATGGTGATGATTATTATTTTATAAACATGATGTAATTTAAAGTTGATAGGGAAGGTAGCCCTATAAGACAGTTGATCACCTTCTCAAGTCCCAACCAGCTTCTTGTTTGGTAGATGAAGGCATATTTAATATTCACTGATAGATAAGCGTCGCTGTTTGGAGATGTGTTGTATCTTATGAGCTCAGGTGACCTTTCTTGTGCACCTCCCTTGTGACCTGCATGTAGTGAGTGTATTTTATCTTTATCACGGAGTGATAATAAAACAAAAAGGAGGCACACATATCATACACAGGTCGGGTACTTTATCCCTCTAAATATACTGCAGGTTGTAAACAGCATTTTTAAAACATTACATGTCAGTGAGAGGTGCGGTTAGGTCCTTTAGAACAATATATATTACTGGTTGTCTAGGGACATTTTAGCATAATATACGTCACTCTGATATAGATGAAAAATGCGCATGTACTGCATTATATGACTTACTGGAAAGCCACAGGAACCCTCCTCATATCCAGATCCCATGCAGTTCTGCCCACCGTGCTGAGGGGGTGGGTTATCGCAGTGTCGAAAACGGCTGATCACGGCTAGGCCACAGGAAACGGGACAGTTGCTCCAGGGTGTCCACAGCGACCACATGCCATCCACTGTGATAAATTAGACCAAGTCTATGTTAGTGGAAAAGTTCTGTGTTATGAAGTCGAAGACTTATTTTTCATATCACAAAGGAATTTAATTGGCTTTGTCAGTCGGAAAGAGGTGGGGCATGCTGCTTTCTTATTGCCTGCTGTGCCTGATAATCAGGGAGTTCGGATTCACTAGTGTCTAGAAACCACAGACTGCTCTGTTTTGAATGCAAGTGTGCTGAGAGAGTGATGGACGTGTGATGAAATGAATGTTCTCCTTGAAGGATAATGTCCTAGAGTAAATCATGCCCTGAGTGTTCTCAGAATTAGGTGTTAGTTGCCACCATGGGCTGACCCATCGCATAATGACCCGCTAGCACAAGTTCATACGCCAGAGTGAGGGTGTTCAATGAGGGCTTAGTGCCATTAAATGGCTGGGCAGCCTGCCGAAGTGGCTGTAAAGGTAATTATCAAATCGGCATCACAACCAGGATGCTAATGCTGACTTTATTTTTGTGAAGAAAAGGTTTGGCACATGCCAAGGGAGCCATTTCTTGACAAAAATACAAAAACTATATTCAAGATGGCCACCGGACAAATTGCAAACGGTTCTCAAGGATAAATCCCCTTTCATTGTTCCTGTCGGTCTGTGAGAAGCACTGCTAGCAGTGGTGGGATGGCAGCAGGTAAGTGGATTTCTGTTTGGTAATTTGGACAATTTGAAGGGTGAGAAGTGTTTCACGAGAGAGGGCATGTGCGGCAGAGCAACCATCAGCTTGCTTGGAACACAAGTCATTATCGCTGTATACACCCCACAAGCTGAGAAAGCTGATTGGCTGTGCACTGCTAATGAAGCAATAGAACCAGAGGATGGTGGATGCCACAGGGGCGATAGTTACAAGCCTGAGCGAAACAAGGGCTTTAACATAACCCTGGGGCATTCCCACAGCGGTAAAGCCACCCTCAGAGGGTTCTATTGCTATTAGTAACCCAGCATGTCGCCCCAGGTACTAAAAGCATTCATTTCTCGAGTTGAGAAACACTGTTGAACCCGTTTCTCTACTCAAGAAAAAAGAGCAAAAAAAAATGGCCATCGGGGATCGGGCAGAAGGGACTACATGTAGTCCCGTCTCCCTATCCATGGTGGCCATTGAAATTAATGAAAAAATAAAAACCAAACAAAATGGCTGCCATGCAAAAGGGAGAAGACATTATGAATAGACCCTTCTCTCTTTCCATGCCACCTAATCTCCCCTTATCTCTTTCCATGGCACCCAATCGCACGCCAGCGGTGTGCCGGGAACAGCCCTGGCCCTGAAGCCAGCGAGGGACAACGCAGCAGAAGGTATGTGGGGAGGGGCAGGGGGGGCCTTAAATATGTGGAAAAGTGTGGTGGCAGTGGGGGAAAGGTGGTGCACACTTATCTGATTCCTGGCGAGGGGAGATGGTGGCCTCCCGCTCTGAGGAGGCTTGGAGCGGGGACTTTCCCACTGTGGTAAGGACCCCGTTCCAAGTCTCTTCGTTGGCTGGGAGACTGCCACACCCCCCTCGCCGGGTACTAATTTCATTTAAGATATGAGTGGACTCTAGTCTCTCCCCACCATCAGAATGATATGTCCGCGAAGTGGAAATGTTTTACTACTCTTTAAAAGCATGTGAAGCATGGGTATCCGCTGTAATGAAACATGCAAGGATTTTAATGGTGGACATCATAAGAAGATCCATACTAATTAGCCGCATGAAGCAGTCAAAGGCATGGGATCCTGGGGTCCTCCGACTCCTGTGCTTATCCTGTTTTATGCAGATAATATTGGGAGAACACTGCGTGGGAATGAGGCCCGTTGAGTGAACTATTGCTGTTTCTCCTCTATGGACAAACCATGATATTCTTGCGTATAATCTCAAGAAAAGACAAGACTACTTAGTACAGATATATGGAATGGCATACTATTTCCATCACCCTCGAGCACCACCCAGACCAGGGTCTAATTGAAGAAATAATGTTCGTTTTACTTTAATGCCCTGTAAATGTAGACCTCTCTCCTTGTTTGGGCTTATGAACCGCCAATCAGCAGAACCAGAGGAGAAGGGGTATAACACTGTTCCCTGATATACACAATTTCACTGGACAGACTGAAAACGTTCTACTAGTAGAAATACTGAGTCAAACCTACACACTGTAGGAGAGGCCAGTGGCAAAATCGTGATTGTGCACAATGGATCATGCCTCTGAGTCACAGCTAGTCATGCGACCAAGCTTGACACGTGACCGGCTGGTCATTGTCAGGTTGCCCACATCGTTGTGTGGGCGGACCCCTGTTGGGTCCCACAGGACATGACGTCCCGGACGTGACGTCAGGGGTAGGGGAGGGACGAGGGCAGGTTCGGCAGTTCCACCGATGTAGTGAATAAAGAAAGTTGCATGATACCCAGCTCCCGCGTATCCTTCCTGTGCAAGCAGGGCCTCCTACTAGGGGACGCTTCAGGTCGAAGCGGCGCCCTAACACTGGCGACGAGTGGGCACGGATCCCCGCTGGCACCGTGCCGAGGTCTGCGGCCGAGCAGTTCAGCGCGTCGGCGCACCTCGGGCACGACGGCCGACTTCACACGGTCCCGCCTCCCGCATGACATAGGCCTGGAGTTTGGCCTACGGGAGCACCAGAATCACGGGAGCACCGTGTGCACGCGGCCCCGCCTCCCGCGTGACAAAGCCCACAAGATTCACAAGGGCGCCCACGGCACACGGGCGCTCCGGAATCACGGCAGCCCTCGCCACGCGCGGCCCCGCCTCCCGCGTGATACGGACCTGTTCTCCACACGCGGGTGCGCACGCAAAGGCGTGCCAGCGCGCCCGCTCTGCAGCAGGGAATGGAGCAAGAGCATGTCCATACAACCCCTCCCACGAGTGAAGTGAAGGCGCGCAGGCCGCGCGGGCCAAGTAATAAGGCCGCGCCGCAAGGAAGCGGTGAAGTGGGGAGATATAAAACACCTCACACAGCAGAAAGGCTACTGCCCAAGCACAGCCCAGGCGCCACAGCATATCGCCACACGAACTCTTCACTGCTACGCAGTCATGTCGGACACGGCGACCACGCCAGCGTCCTCCTCAGGCGGGGTAGGACCGGCGTCTGGAAACGCTGACACAGCACAGGACAACAACCAGCATGCACACCAGGAAGGAGTAGCCCAAGTCATGCACATGCCCAACCCATTTGAAATCAGAGATACATCCAATCTGGGGCCCAGATGGAACATATGGCTACGGGACTTCAAGTTCTACACAGGTGCCATAGGATTGACGGACGACACGAGGCTGAAAAATACACTGTTCATGGCAGTGGGACCAGCGGTAAAAGACATTGCGGGGGAGTTGCTGAACGTAGAAACAGTCACATACGGGGAGCTACACGCCAAGCTGTCCGAATACTTCGCACCACATACAAACGTGGATTATGAACGCCACATGTTCCACACAACAAGACAGGATAAAGGGGAATCCATAGACAGTTTTGTGATGCGACTACGCATCAAACTGAAACATTGTGAATTCCATAGGTACTCCAATGAAGAGGCGCTCAGGTCCCAAGTAATAGCTGGATGCCTCTCACAGCCTTTTCGCAAACAACTTCTACAGAAACAACGATCGCTAGAAGAAATCCTGGCGCTGGCTCGCATGGAAGCAGCGGTAGGCTCGCAATTGGACAGCCTCGGAAAAGTGTCCATACACCAACCCAGTGACAACACTGAAGCGATCAATAAGCTGTATACCCACCCAAGTGAAGCCAACAAACACCCCGATGCCACATGTTTTAAATGTGGCTATGAATACCCACACACAGGAACATGCCCGGCTGTGGGGCAAAAGTGTGCCGCATGCAGGGGAATGGACCACTACAGGGCCATGTGTAAGAACGCCCCAACCCACTCAACTTCCAAACATCGCTACCAAGAAAGGCGCCGGCCCACCCCACAGAGCCCGCCCAGAGCGGCAGTAGACAGCGAAAGACGGCGCGCCAGGAAAGAAGAAGGCGACCTCAGAAGTCGATATACACGCGAAGATAAACGGTCGTCAGAGGACACGAGAAGATCACACAGGCGGCGTTTTATAAGATACATGGAGACCAGATCCCCCACCAGTACAGACACCCTTTCGTCAGAGGAGGATCAGAGAAGGAAAGGTTACGTATGGGCCCTATAGGACAACACGGCAGCCACCCAACACAGCCCCATTTTGACACTCCAGGTAAATGACACCCCACTGAAGTTTCTCGTGGACACCGGAGCGACGGTTAACATTATCAGTGAAAGCGCATATCAGTCCTTGACCACCCAGACAAAGATCAGAAAGGCCACGGTTGACATATACCCCTATGGATCCACGACACCCCTGCCATGCAAAGGCATGATCACAGCCAGATGCACACACAAAGGACACTCGGCAAAGATCCCGCTGTACATTTTAGACACAGAAGCCAACAGCGGGTGTATACTGAGCTTCCGGACAGCAGTGGACATGGGACTGGTACACATCCTATACCAGTTGATGGCCCACAAGTACTTCACAAAACCGGACTCAATCGAACAATCGTTCCCAAAACTCTTCACCGGCCTAGGCAAGCTGCGAAACCGGAAAGTGCACCTCCACATCAACCCTCAGGTCAAACCGGTGGCCCAACACTATCGAGGCATCCCGTTTAACATCCAGAGACAAGTGGAAGAGGAGTTGGACAAGCTCATCAAAATGAATGTTATAGAACCCGTAGCAGGCCCGACGCCATGGGTATCGCCCATCGTCCCCGTCCCAAAGAAGTCACCAGAAGGATCCATACGGCTATGCGTCGATATGCGCAGAGCCAACACAGCCATCGAAAGGGAGCGGCATCAAGCGCCCAGGATCACGGACATGATTCACCTCCTTCACGGGGCGAGGATCTTCTCCAAGATAGACCTTACAAAAGGTTACCACCAAATTGAAATAGCGCCGGAATCCCGTTACATCACCACATTTGTCACTCATCTCGGCCTGTTTCAATACAAAAGACTCAGTTTTGGCATATCCTCGGCCGCCGAGATCTTTCAGGAGGAGATTCACAAAGTCATCAGGCACGTCCCTAACTGTCTGAACTATTCAGACTATCAGGTTTGTCAGAGTCTTTTAAGGCTTCCCTCCCTTCCTTCTCACCGGAGGTATCCGTAGGGTAGTCTTGTGCCACCGACCTTCTTCCTGGGCGTCTTCGAGCTGGATCCTTGCCGTCTTTCTTGCCTTCCTTTCTTTGACGTAAGTAGGGGCGAGCTTCCAGGGATGCCACGCTGTCGGGTGATTGGGGAAACGAACAGCGGGAACTCCCGGGAGCCGGCTCCTGAGCAGGGAAAAAGCCTCAATGGCAGAAAAAACCCTGCGATGAGAGTCCAGAACAGGAAGATGCCCAAGGTGATGTCTTGGGATGTTGAGGATGATCGGAGTAACAAACTTGGAGAGCTGAGAGTGACGGATGAACAATGGGTGAGAAATCCCAGGTAAGCAGAATCACCTCCAGAGAAGGCGAGGATGAGGAGAATATACCAGGAGTGAAAGCAGGGTTATCCAGAGGAATGAAGAGGAGCACCCAGGACCAAAGAATGGTAAAGCCAAGGCGCCAATGAGGGAGAGACCAAAGGAGCCAAGCGGAGAGGAGGGATCACAGAGAGACCGGTCAGGGTACCGGTAAGCGAGCAAGCGGTAAATAACAAAAGAAAGTCCAATGGAGGGAGGTCTAGCCAGAAACGCGGGGGTAAACAGCGTAACCTTCGAGCCGGGAGTAGCAGAGAAGGTGCAACGCGAAGAAACGCTGCTCGAGCCCGACACTAAATAACATCGGCGGCCATCTTGGAAAAACACTAGAGCGGTGCTTCCCAACGGCCGTCGAACGTAATGGCACCTGTCAATGGCGTCTCCACAAATCCCAGAAGCGCCGCCTGACAGGAATCATGACAGTATGACCCCTTCTACTTGGGGGACCTCCTGGTTTGCCCGGATGTAATCTGTGAAACCTCCTAATGAGTTGCGGGGCATGAATGTGACTCACGGGCTCTCATGTACGTTCTTCGATGGGATAACCCTTCCAATGAACCAAGTATTGAAGGATTCCATGATGATAACGGGAATCAATTAACCGGGAAACCTCGTATTCTGCTGGTTCACACTGAGTGACACCAAGCGGACTCTCGGATCTTCTTTTATAAGGGTCCGGACGGTAAGTCTTCAAAAGAGAGGAATGAAATACGGGATGTACGTGCTTGAGAGAGGAAGGTAACTGAAGACGAAAGGCAACAGGGTTAACCTTCTTGGTGATCCGTAAAGGTCCGAGGTATCTGGGTGCAAATTTTCCTATGTGTGTCCAACGAGGTAAGAATTTTGTGGCCAACCAGACCTTATCACCTTCCGTCCACGAGGGTACTGCCTTCCTTTTCTTATCGGCCCATGTCTTGTAGGACTGTCGACTAGCGTTCAAAGTCTCACTGGCTAACACATGAGTGTCTTTGAGTTCCTTTAGGAGATGATCCATAGCAGGTAATTTCGACGGGCGAATATCAGTCAAAGGCAAATGTTTGGGATGGTAGCCAAACGTACAAAAAAAAGGAGACATATTGATGGCCGTATGTCTGGTATTATTATAAGTGAACTCAGCCATAGGGAGAAAGGCATTCCAGACTTCTTGCTTTCTGCTACAGAAACATCGAAGATATTGTTCTAACGTATGATTGAGCCTTTCTGTCTGCCCGTTGCTTTGCGGGTGGAACCCAGAGGAGAGAGCTCGTTGAATCCCCAACTGTTTGCAAAGAGAGCCCCAAAATTGGGAAGTGAATTGGGGGCCCCGATCTGATACCACGGTTTCTGGTAGACCATGAAGCTACACAATCTCTTTCAAGAATATCTTGGCCATCTCAGGGTTCGTAGTTACCCCCTTCAAAGGTGTGAAATGGGCAAATTTGCTCAGAGAATCGACAGTAACCATGATGGCTGTGTTTCCTTCAGAATTTGGCAACTCCACAATAAAATCCGTGGAGACATGGGTCCATGGTTGTTTGGGAGCAGGTTCCTGTTGTAATAGGCCTATGGGCTTGGAGGAAGAATACTTGTTGGCTGCACAGATGGAACAGGTGGATACATAGGAATGCACATCCTGATTCCAACCTGGCCACCAGAACATTCTGGACAAGAGATCCTTGGTAGCTCGTATGCCCTTATGTCCGGCCATGGGCGAATCGTGACACCATGAGAGTGCCAGTCTTTGATGCTTCTTGTCGGGTAGATATAGGGCTCCACCCTTAAAAAGGATTCCCTCTCTTTCTTGTAATTCAGACCCTAAACCAGACCCAATCGGAGAGCACTGTTGCTGGATGCGGACATCGCGCAAAAAAATATTGGCCACGGTACTGATCTCTTTACCCGCTAACAATAAATCATGGCCAGAGTCTGCTTCACCAACCGAATCACAATTATGAGACAGGGCATCGGCTAAGATATTCTGTTTGCTGGGAAGGTATGTAACCTCAAAATCAAATTGTGAAAAGAAATACGCCCAACGGGCGTGTCTGGCATTACGACATTCCATCTGTTGCAGAATCCGAAGATTACTGTGGTCGGTCCGTACCGTAAACCTATGAATAGCCCCCTGAAGGAGGTGTCGCCACTCTTCACAGGCATGCTTGATCGCCAACAACTCTCTCTCAATGACAGAATAATTCCTTTCACTGGAAGACAAGGTTTTAGAATAATATGCCACCGGATGTTCTAGACCATCCTTTCCTTTCTGAAGGAGAGTGGCCCCAATAGCTCCTCCTGAGGCATCCGTCTCTACAATAAAGGGGAAAGTCTGATCAGGCTGCACCAGAATAGGTGCCGAGGTGAATGCCACTTTCAGAGCTTGGAATGCAGAATCTGCCTCTTGAGACCAAGAAAAGGCTACTCCCTTCTTCAATAGTGAGGTGATTGGGAGAACCTTCTCGGAGAATCCAGGAATGAATTGACGGTAAAAATTAGCCAGTCCGAGGAAGCGCTGAACTTCTTTAACGTTTCTGAGGGCTGGCCAACCGGTTATAGCTTGAATCTTCACGGGATCCATGCGGATACCCTCGTGAGAAAGGATGAAACCTAAATAGGTTACCACTGGAGCTTCAAAAACACACTTTTCAGGCTTTACCAAAAGCTTGTTTTCCAGCAGACGTTCTAGTACCAGCCGAACGTGTCTTCTATGTTCAAGGAGGGACAAAGAAAATATCAAGATGTCATCTAGATACACCACCACTGAGGAAAATAGGAGATCGGCAAACAACTTATCCATAAAGCGTTGGAATACAGCAGGTGCGTTAACTAAGCCGAAGGGCATGACTCGATATTCAAAATGCCCTAGTGGTGTCCTAAATGCTGTCTTCCATTCATCCCCCTGTCTTATACGGAGCAGATGATATGCTCCCCTGAGATCAAGCTTAGTGAAGACAGATGCACCTTGTACGGCTTCCAATATCTCCTTGATAAGAGGCATCGGGTATCGGTCTTTGATGGTAAGGCGATTCAAACCTCGGTAGTCTATACAAGGGCGGAGTTCCGATGATCCCTTCTTCGGTATGAAGAACAAAGATGCTCCAGCTGGCGATTTAGATTCTTGAATGAGTCCATTTTGTAGATTACAATCTAGATACTCTTTGAGAGCCTTGCGCTCGGGTAAGGATAGGGGATACATCCTCCCGAAAGGTATAGACGCATTAGGTTGAGTTTCAATGGCACAGTCTTCTCTTCTGTGAGGAGGAAGGGAATGTGGTTGCTTGTCCAGGAAGACTTCTAAAAAGTCTTGATAGTGTTCTGGGATCATATGAAGTGATGCTGTCAACAGGAGATCCGCCTTGTTCGGGGAGGCCTTGAGATGACCGATCTCTAGGCATTCATTGAGGCAAAAGGATGACCGAAACTGTATGGTATTGTTCGTCCAGTCGATCAATGGGTTGTGTCTGCGTAACCACGGAATACCAAGAATGACCGGAAAGTGTGCAGCCTTGATGATGTCGAATACCATTTCTTCCTGATGCTGAAACAATTGGACTTGCAAAGGTAGAGTCTCTTGACTTATGGGTCCTGAAGACAGAGGTTGGCCATCTACCCCTTCCACAGGAATGGGCAGATTCTTGAAACGAAGTGGCACGTCGTTCTCTCTGGCCCAGGATACATCAATGAAGTTCCCTGCTGCACCACAGTCCAGCATGGCTAAAGCTTCCCAGACAGTAGAAGGATCCCGACACAACTTAACCTGAAAGACCATCAGCCGATTGTCTTCTCCAGGAAGAAGAGGCAAAGTGTTGTTACAGGGATTCTTTTCAACACCCCCGGACCTACCCCTGATTAGGTTCGGGGAGATTCGTTTCCCTGGGGGCGCGGAGGAACCTCTGGGCAATTTCGAAGTAAATGTTTACTAGAACCACAGTACATACAGAGGCCCAACTCTCTTCTTCTCTTCTTTTCTTGGTCTGTCAAAGGCCCTCTTGTAGTACTGATCTGCATTGGTTCCTCTCCAACGGGGGAAACCGGACGATCCCTCAAAGAATTGGGTGAGATAGATAAGGGAGGGAGACGTGGACGTCTTCTTTCCTGTCTTCTTTCTCTTAACCTGAATTCAATCTGCAATGCGAGTGATACAAGTTCTTGAAAGGTCTGGGGTCTTGCAATGCGTGCCAGTTCATCCTTAATGTCCTCATGTAAGCCGCGACGAAATAAAGTCTGTTGGGCCGAATCAGGCCATCCAGCATCTGTGGCTAGTTGCATGAAGGATGTCACGTAAGTCTGTACATCGTGGGGGCCCTGTCTAATGTCAAGGATGGCTTCATATGAGCCATACTGAACCTCGGGTCGGTCAAAGCGGGTCTTTAACAGTTGTAAAAACTGATCAAAGTCAGAGGTAGCTGGATGAGACTGTAGAACTAGTGTGAAGCCCATGCCAAGGCGTTTCCTGTTAAATTTGAGACTAAGAAGCCCCCCTTGGCCTTGGTGGTCTCATAGGTGCGAGGACGGAAAGTAAAATAAAGCCGGCAAGCATCCAAAAATTCCTTCAATAACTTCGGATTGCCATCATACTTTCCGCAAGATAATGGTAGAGGAGGTAGGTCTCCACGGGTCTCCTCACGAGCAGCTACCTGCAGCCGTAATGATTGGTTTTCGGATCTAAGTGATTGAACCTCTACCGTAAGCCCCTGAATGGCGGCTACCAATTCCTGGTACTGTTCGAGAGAAGCCATCTGTGTTCTGTGGCGTTGCACGCTATCAGGTTTGTCAGAGTCTTTTAAGGCTTCCCTCCCTTCCTCCTCACCTGAGGTATCCGTAGGGTAGTCTTGTGCCACCGACCTTCTTCCTGGGCGTCTTCGAGCTGGATCCTTGCCGTCTTTCTTGCCTTCCTTTCTTTGACGTAAGTAGGGGCGAGCTTCCAGAGATGCCACGCTGTCGGGTGATTGGGGAACCGAACAGCGGGAACTCCCGGGAGCCGGCTCCTGAGCAGGGAAAAAGCCTCAATGGCAGAAAAAACCCTGCGATGAGAGTCCAGAACAGGAAGATGCCCGAGGTGATGTCTTGGGATGTTGAGGATGATCGGAGTAACAAACTTGGAGAGCTGAGAGTGACGGATGAACAATGGGGGAGAAATCCCAGGTAAGCAGAATCACCTCTAGAGAAGGCGAGGATGAGGAGAATATACCAGGAGAGAAAGCAGGGTTATCCAGAGGAATGAAGAGGAGCACCCAGGACCAAAGAATGGTAAAGCCAAGGCGCCAATGAGGGAGAGACCAAAGGAGCCAAGCGGAGAGGAGGGATCACAGAGAGACCGGTCAGGGTACCGGTAAGCGAGCAAGCGGGAAATAACAAAAGAAAGTCCAATGGAGGGAGGTCTAGCCAGAAACGCGGGGGTAAACAGCGTAACCTTCGAGCCGGGAGTAGCAGAGAAGGTGCAACGCGAAGAAACGCTGCTCGAGCCCGACACTAAATAACATCGGCGGCCATCTTGGAAAAACACTAGAGCGGTGCTTCCCAACGGCCGTCGAACGTAACGGCACCTGTCAATGGCGTCTCCACAAATCCCAGAAGCGCCGCCCGACAGGAATCATGACACGGACGACGTCCTAGTCTACGGCAAGTCACAGGAAGAACATGACCTAGCACTACACAGGGTATGCCAAACGCTGGACGATGCAGGGCTCACCTTAAACAAGTCCAAGTGCGAGTTCTCTAAAGGATCGCTGAGGTTTTTCGGGCACATCTTCTCAGATAAAGGCATGAGACCCGACCCGGAGAAAGTGGAGGCCCTCAACTCAGCCACGCCCCCCGTAAACACCACCGACCTCAGGTCGTTTCTAGGACTGGCCAGCTACTGCTCCAGATACCTGAAAGACTACGCCACAGTCAGCAATCCCCTGCGCCTACTCACCAGGAAGGACACGCCATTCACGTGGTCGAAGGAGTGTCAAGCAGCGTTCGAAGCGATACGAAAGGCCATCGCACAGGCAGAAGACATGGCATATTTTGATGCCAGTCGTGACACCGAGCTGATAGTGGATGCCAGCCCGGTGGGACTAGGTGCCATATTGACCCAGAAAGATCCCAAGGAGCCACACATCACGCACGTGGTAGCGTACGCCAGCAGGAGCCTGACGACCACAGAACAGGCATACTCTCAGGCCGAAAAAGAGAGCCTTGCGGTCATCTGGGCTTGCGAATACTTTCATCTCTTCCTGTTTGGCAAAGAGTTCACCATCATCACGGACCACCAGGCACTACTCACCATATACGGCAGCCCGAATGCCAGGATGCCACCGAGAATTGCCAGATGGGGCCTCCGCTTACAGGATTACAGGTTCATCATACAGCACCGGCCAGGAAAGGAAGAAAACCCAGCGGACTATCTCTCCCGGCATCCCATACCCACGACGGCGTCTCAACCGTCCATAGCGGACGCATACATAAATTACATCATACACCACCTACAACCACTCCCCGTAGGGTGGCTGGAGCTATCAATCCAATCAGAAGCAGACCCAGCGCTGCGAATCGCCCGACACTGCCTACAGATAGACAAGACGGCCCTCATGAAACATCAAGCCAGAGGGGAATCGGACACCACGAGGGAAGACATCAAGTGGCTGGATCAAGTCCGCGACGAGTTGACCGTGGTAGAGGATAACGTCATACTAAAAGGTTACAAGGTCATCGTCCCGAGAACGCTCCGGGAGAGGATAGTACACCTAGCGCATGAAGGACACAGGGGCGTAGTCGCCACAAAGCGCCTCCTTCGCCACAAAGTCTGGTTCCCTCAACTCGATCGCCTGGTGGAAACCATAGTGGGCAACTGCCACGTTTGTGCGCAAGTGGCGCCCCCACCACACCCAAACCCATTACAATCCTCACCGCTACCAAACAAAGTGTGGGAAGAGCTAGCAATAGACCTATTTGGACCACTGAACAACGGGACACATGTGGTCGTACTCACGGACGAACATTCAAGATACCCGGACGCCCAAATAGTAGAGAGCAGTGCCACAGCATGTGTCATTCCAGTTATCGACAGGATGCTCTCTGCCTATGGCATCCCCAAGATCATAAAGTCCGACAACGGTCCCACATTCATAAGTCAAGACTTTCAGCAATTTGCAAAATACATGGGGTTTCAACATCGACGCATAAACCCCCGATGGCCACAGGCCAACGGTATGGTCGAGAGATTCATGGCCAACATAAAGAGGACCCTCCAAATAGCCCATGTGCAAAACAAGCCATTCGAACAGGCCCTCAATCAATTACTATGAGAATACAGGCACACCCCCCAAAGCACGACGGGAGTATGCCCCGCAGACCTGATGTTCCAAAGACCGATCACCACGCGACTACCTGAAGACCCGAGTCCACAAGATCCAACACCGCTTAAACAAGAAGCGCAAGCAAATGACACCGCGAGGAAAGCGAAGACAAAAGAGATCACAGACAGGAAAAGAAGGGCTCGGGAGAACATAATGCAACCAGGAGACGAAGTAAGGCTCAGGCAACCTAAGAATCGGAAAGAGGATGCCACCTTCGCACCCATGCCCCTGGTCGTGACACACAAGAAGGGCTCTATGGTCACAGCACAAAGAGACGACCGCTCAACGATAACCAGGAACAGCTCGCACTTCAAACGAGTCAGACTGACTCCAGCAGGCCAATGGACCTGGGACAGAGATAGCGATGAGGACAGACCACGCGAAGAAGCATACCAAGGAGACGGGGAAGAGTCAGAAGGCGAGGCGCCCCTCTCCACACTCGCCAGGGACGAACCGACCCCTAGCAAGACAACCCGGCCGCAGAGAAGTTGTATGAAGCCGATGCGACTCATCGAGGAGATAGGGTAAGAAGGGAGCCCCTCAACTAACATGTTAAAAAGGGGGGAGATGTCAGGTTGCCCACATCGTTGTGTGGGCGGACCCCTGTTGGGTCCCACAGGACATGACGTCCCGGATGTGACGTCAGGGGTAGGGGAGGGACGAGGGCAGGTTCGGCAGTTCCGCCGATGTAGTGAATAAAGAAAGTTGCATGATACCCGGCTCCCGCGTATCCTTCCTGCGCAAGCAGGGCCTCCTACTAGGGGACGCTCCAGGTCGAAGCGGCGCCCTAACAGTCATCAGGCTTATTGTTTCTAGATAGGAGCCATATCTACAATACTAGCTCTAAAATGCCCCCGATGTTCGCGTAGGCCAGTCTTGTGGCAGCCTGTCCAGTTTTGTAAATTGTACACACATTTAAATCGTGAATTAACAAGAGTTGGAGGAACCTACCGATTCTTAAAGTGTACAGCAACATGTTACTTGAAAGGGAAGCAACATTAATATTACAGAGGAGTGTTAGAGGCAGCTAATGCTGCTGGCTTTTGTAGAGGGATCCTGATGGGGAAACTTCATTATAAATGTTTGAAGGCCAGCAGAGCCTCTGATGTTTTTTCTTTGGAGGTGCATTAATGCTTCCCCTGATTTAGCGTGAGTGTGCAAGAGTGGGTAAAGAGCCCAAACCAACCAAAGTAGGTTCTGGGAGTTCTCTGGGAGATTTTTTTTTCAATAATGTGTTGAAATGATGCATTGTAAAGCTCCATTTTTGAGGAACATTTGGAAGAAACCCCATCAATTTACAATCAATGTTGTAGGGTGACACATGAAATAATCCATTACATGGATGCCAGGTCACCAAAACATAAGAGCAACATTTCTATGATGCCTGTGTGCACAATGTATGTCAACATTGTCATAGAAATGCACTTGTTCATGAGGCCTGTGTTCACTATATATGCTAGCATAGCCCTGTAAAGAACAAATTACTTACCACTGGTAATGTTCTTTCTGATGGATGTTCCTGACACATATTTTTCTTCTTAGATATATTTGTATCCTGTTTTGTAGTCTCTGAAAGATTTTTGATAGCAGGGGGCGCTGTACAGCATCATCGTCGATGTCTCTTGACGGTTACCATTTGCACATCCAGACATGATGTCGATGATAGTATAAATAACACACACTGCGTCCATTTCCTGAGTTCTTAGTTTTTCCCTCTTTCTGCTCATCCATCTTGAGGGATTGATAACCCTCATGGACGTTGAAAGAGAGAAGTAGTAAACAATTCACCCACAGTCAGAGAGGTAGGCTGGTAGGATGATGAGGAATCGGTGGGAGGAACATCCATCAGTAAGAACATTACCATGGGTAAGTAACTTGTTTGTCTAATGGATTGTATCCTCCCACAGATTCCTCATCTTAAATAGACTTTCATAGCAGTTTTGTATATGGAGGTGGGAGAAGTGGATTTGTTCGACAATTTTGATTGGCAAGTAACATTGTGCAGAACCACTCTTGCAAAGCGAGCTTCCTGGCCCGACAGTGTGTCTAAGCAGTAATGCTTTGAGAAAGTATGGATTGAGGACCGAGTTGCGACATTGCAAATGTCCTGCACTGGTACCTCTTTGGAGAACCCAAGTGGTTGACACGTCCCTGGTGGAATTCATTCTTAGATATTCAGGGACATCTTTTCCAGCAATGGAATATCACTCTGAAATGCATAGGATGATCCAACATGATAGTTTGTTTGGTCACGATTTGGCCTAACTTGTGGCCAGTATAACCAATAAATAGTTGGTCATCTTGTATGACACTTGCCATCTAGAAATGTAGAAGCTAAGAACCTTTTCGGGTCAAGCCTGTGCAACCTCTCTTCATCCTTAGAAGGGTGAGGAGGTGGATAAAAAGCTGGTAGTGTTATCTTTTGTGTCAGATGAAATTTAGACACCACCTTGGGAAGGAAGGAGGGACGAACCCTCAGAACTATCTTGTCCCTGGAGAATATAGTAAATGGTGGTTTGCATGACAAGGCTTGTAGCATACTCACTCTGTGAGCAGAAGTGATGGCTACTAAAAAGACATTTTTCAAGGTTAATAACCTGAGAGGACAAGAATGAAGAGGTTCAAATGATGCTCCCTTTAAAAAGGTTAGCACCGGGATCAAATCCTAGGACGGAACTATGAAAGGGACTGATGGGAATGTATGTGTCAGTCCTTTTAAGAATTGTATGACAATAGGCATCTTACAGCAAGAGCCTTGTTCTGGCACGCTTTTAAAAATAGATAACGCCGTCAAGTATCCCTTAACCGTAGCCACCTGCAGTCCTTGCTGGGCTAGATGTAGGAAAAAAGAAAGCACTCTAGGTGTATTGCAAGAGAAAGGATCTATATCTTTAGCTCTACACCAGCTGCAAAATGTGTTCCAACAGCAAGGGTATAGTGCTTTTGTTGCTGGTCTTCTAGTTGAAAACAACACCTCCATACTGTCTTCTGGGAGGTCCCAATCTTTGTATCTTAGCCTCTCAGAAATCAGGCGTAAAGGCTCTGTGTTGATTCCTGGATGAAGAAGATGGCCTCCTTCTTGCAAAAATAGACCCACTCTCTGGGGAAGACGAAATGGAAGGTAGATGGACATGTCTAGAAGGTCCAAGTAACATGTCCTCCTGGCCCAAGCCGGAGCAATCAGGATCATGGATTTCCTAAATGTCCTTAACCTCTTGATGACATGAGGAATGACAGGGACTGGTGGCAACATGTTCACGAGTGTAAATTCCGAGTCCACTACGAATGTGTCCCCCAGAGCTCCTCCCTGAGGAAATTCCCCATAGCAGAACAGGTCACAATTCCTGTTGATACTGAACATGAACAGATCAACTTGAGGGGTTCCCCAAAGGGCTAAGATGTCTAGAAGGACTTTGTGAACCAACTCCCACTCGTAGGAGATCATGCTCTGCCTGCACAGGGCGTTTGCCTCCATATTCTCTTCCACAGCTTGGTGAAGAGCCGATAGAGAGACAGTGATGTAGCACAACATTTGGGAGCCCCCTGCGAGCCACACCCTGGGCCGGCTTAGCCCACCACGCTTATGCAATGCACACAATCATGCTGCTGCAGGGGCACGCCACACACTGCACTATGAGAAAGATATACATATGTGGTTTATGCATTATACAGCACACTTTCTGAGAAAAAATGGCTACAAAGCCGAGCGTTTGCGATTGTTTTGTAGGGTAGCATCAATCCAAAAAATCCAATACATGTAAGTCACCAACAGTGCAAAGGACATTAATGTAATGCTTTGCTAATAAAAACGCCATGCAACAATGAAAACATGTCCAACTGGCTGCACAATGTAGACAGTGAATACACATAATAACATATTACAGTAAAACATAGCATGCCACATTAGACATACCTAGACTGGTTGCACCAAAATGCATGTCGAAGCAATAAAACCTATCAAGGTTATTTTATCACAGATGCTCAGAAAAAGATATAATGCCACAGTAAGAAATGGCTAGGCTGGCAGCACCCAGATGCCAGTCTAGCCAGGTAATAACACTTAGCAAGATTGCTTTATCAGAGATGCACAGTTCAAAAAAGCAAGCCAAAGTAAGAAATGACTTGGCTTGCTGCACCCAAATGCCTGTCTAGACACTAATAACACATATCATGCCTGCTTAGCCTGGACGTGGATGACGATTTTGCAGACAACCCCCTTCTCCCCACCCCCACACATCCCCTCCCCTAACCCCCAAAATCAGCTCCTCTGCCCAGAATTACCTCCATGTCCCTCTTCCTTGTCCCAGTGCTTACGTATGAGTTACCCTCCCGCATAGGTCTGTACTGGGACGAGGAACAGTAGGACTCGGAGTATTGAAGATTACAGGTAACTAAGCTAGGCATTATGTTATGCTATGTTATTGTGTATTTCTATAGTACCTTATATATCATGAGTATGATCTCAAAGCGCTATTGGTTGAATGCCCTTGGGGACTGTAGTCCAGGTCAATGGAGAGAGTGGTGTAGCATATAGTGCTAGGGTGAACTCGTTATTGGTGCAGTCAATGCGATTTGTGTGGAGGTGGCTCCATTCTAATGGTAGGAGCGGTGCACTGGTTCAGTGGAATGTGTGCAGCAAGGTGGTTTGTCTCTGAGTTTGCATTCTGGCTGCCGTGGGGCCTGTGTAAGAGATTATGTGTGCAGCTAGGCTGATTTTTTGTGGGGTATAGCTGCGTTCTACCAGATTGTTGAGGTGTTCAAGGAGCAGTGTAGGTATTACCTCCATGTCCCTCTACCTCGTCCCAGTACTTGTGTATGAGGCAAAGTGCCACATAAACAAATACTGGGACGAGGAAGAGTACGGATAGGAGTAAAGATGATTACAATGAGTAATCCAGGCTTTAAACACAAGCACACACACCATTTATCATACACTCTCACACACACCCAGCCACCCGTACATTTACATGTGCATCCTTTCACCAGACACTCACCCCCGCACACCCAGGCAGCCACCCAGGTATTAGCGATATGGAGGCCTGGGTTGGAGACCAGGATGTCCCTCTTGAACTTCTTCCTTCCAGACTTAGTGAGAGGGATAGGGTAGGAAATAGAGTAGCAGTTAGAGAAGATAGGAGGGACGGAGAGCACAATAGAGGGTGCTAGGAGGAAAGTAGGAGGAGGATAGAGCACAAGTCGGCAGGTGCAGGATGCGCCCCGGGGAGATGGGGGAGGCGGGTCACACAAAAGGGAACAAGCAAGGTGGGGAGACAAGTTACTAACCATTAGCGGTTACCTAGATAGTGGGAGAGAGCCTAAGAACACTGATCACAGAAACAGTTACACAGTTACACAGCTGGGGGGATGTGGAGAGTTGGAGAGAGCTTAAGGGCACAGAACACAGCAAAAACTGTTACACAGTTCAGGGACGGGGCCTAGAAGAAGAAGAGGGGCAAAGGCACAGATCTACAGTAAATAGTAACCACATGCGGGGACATGGAAAAATTACAGCAAGACAGGAAACCAAAGTACGGCTAACCCCTGGAGGGGGAGAGCCAAAGGTTGTGCAGGGAACAGCGTAGTTAAGTCAGACGGTAGGTGGAAGTATGCGCAAGGCTCGTCAGTTTAGTAGCGAGCAGTAGGGGCTACTCTCCCTCCATGCACCTTTCTTACTTTTTGGACGCAGATGGTCGATGGCTAGGAAAGATTCTGGTTCCGGTGGCTCACCTGATCCAATGGCTAGTCTGGAAATTGGAGAGGAATAGGGTACAGGCTTTAGGTCATTCTGACTAGGTGACAGTCTATTCTTCATTCAAAATTGCAGACTAACCTAAAGGCTTATGATAGGCTTCAGTCAACCTTTGTGAAGTGGTTTGATAAAACGGTTGTGCCCCTTCACTGCGCTATTGTGACCATTCTGAAGTTCTCTAGGATAGGATTGCTACGGATGTGGTAGTGTCCATTCTTCATGCCCAGTGCGAGGCCCTTTAAGTTAAAGGGGGGCACAGAGGGTAATTGGAAGGGGAAGCTCTGGTGGGAAGATCCTTAGCACCCTGGCTTTTTGTAGGCCTCTCCCTTTGGTGGTTTTCCTCCTTGGGATTACCCTTGGTATTAAGGTTTTGCACGGCTGCCGCCACCCTTTGAGGCAAATCAACTGGATCGACATCAAGCTCCTGACCCTTACGATCAGATGTGAGCCGAAATTTCTCCCTAAAGTGGTTGCTTTTTACACAACTCAAAATGTGGTTCTTCAGGCTTTCCTTCATGAGCCCAAGACAGCCAAAGAAACAGCTTGTCCCTCCTTCCATATTTATCTATCTATCTATCTATCTATCTATCTATCTATCTATCTATCTGTCTGTCTGTCTGTCTGTCTGTCTGTCTGTCTGTCTTTCTGTCTATCTATCTATATTTTTTTATATCGCGCCACTCACCTGTAGGCCTCAGGGCGATCACAAGGACAAACAAAACACAAAACATAAAATGGTCAGCATTCCGAAAGGTGTTTCAGTAGCAACAGGTTGAAAAGTGGTATTAACTAGAACGTCCTTCCATTAAAACAACACTGTTTCAATTGTTTTTTAAAAGAGTAATGGAGGCACAGCTCTTAAGATCAAAGGGGAGAGAATTCCAAGTAGTTGGTGCCCAGGTGTTGAAACTGGTGCCACCAATCATTTTGAGGATCACAGGTGGCTGATGCAACAGCTGGTTACCATTTGAATGGAGGGTCCTTCTTACAGGAGCTGTTTTTATCCAGGTGCATAGGTAACGGGGTCCGTTATAAGGAGAGCAGTCCTGGAGTACCTCGATGTGTCTGAGGTCTTGAGGAAATTAGACATTTTCTTGGTGACCTTTTTGGGCTGATGGGTTGGGGAGGAAGGCTTCAGTGATGTTTTTGGTTGTTGTACTTAGCTGGCTATTTATATGGCCTAAGAAGCATCTTGATTAGCATGGGCCGAGGCGGTCGACTAACGACATGAAAGCCTCTTGGGCAGATGCTCAGGGGTTCCTTGCAGAAGATATGAAGGGCATCTACCAGGCAGATCCAAACATGTTTACAAGTCTTTATAGAATTAATATGTATAACCCCAGGGATGGCTCCTTTGGGATGGGGTGCTTTTGGTTGGTAGGGATCAATTATCCATGGTGCTTTTTTAAAAATGAAATTGGTGATGGGGCGCAGCAATATTCTGACTGAAATGAGTGTCTCAAAGGTCAGTACTCGTATGAGAAAGAGGCACGTGGAGATAATGTCCGAATTACTTACTGGTAATCTTCAGTACTCCTAGTCATTCTCTTCCTCGTCACAGTACTGACAACCCTCCTCACCCACCCTGCGTCTGGAAGGTCGGATGATCCATTTTAGGAAATTGTAAATGAGCTTTATGTGTCAGTAGAAGGTGGTTTATAACTCAAAAGGAAAAAAAGATTCCTGTGTGGGAGGCAGGCCTCAAAGTTAAGTACTGTGAATAGGAAGATTTGGACTAGGAGTAATGAAAATGACCAGTAGGTTATCGGGGCATTATTTCAGTATTTGCCTAAAGCACCATCCTGACGGGCTTATTTTCTATTAGAATAAAAACAGTAATGATAAATAAAAATAGTTTTCATGTGCAGTGCAGATCTCTGTTGGTAAAGAAAACAAGAGTACCCATGTAGAGGTTTGGAAAAAAGTTCATGTATATGTTTTCATGTTTTATGAGTATCATCTTGCGTCCATTAACATTTTTTATAATTTAGAAGAGACAGTCCCTACTAATGCACCCATTTTTCTGCCCGGTTCCTTTTAGGTGCTACTGCCCAAATCTGCCTAGGATCACATACTGAGCAAAAGAACTTGAGTTTGCTGAAGGAGCATACTAGACATTTCCCATGTGTCATTCGTTTAGAGGTTGCTTCAACATAGTTAGTTTCTGTGAGGTTATTTATAGGTTGCCTAACTCTCCTCTCTGCACACACTGTAGCACCGGAACACAAGCAATAGTGAACCCTTTCTCACCGGCTACAATATGGAACCTAGAGGCAAAACTATATTACTTTACTAAGGACACACTAATGTCACATTAAACAAGTGATGTGTCTCTTATTTAATATACAGAGAGACAGAGAGAGAGAGAAAGAGGCCAGATCGCACATGCTTCCATACAGCTCCAAAACAGTATTGCTTATGTTAGCCCATTATGCCAGCCCATAAATCAAATTCCACTGTTACACACGACTAGCCCAGGAGAGGACTTCCATTCTCTTTTGTTGGGTCTTGCTGGCACAATCCGATGTCTTGAGCAGTGTGGATTGTTGCTGGATGATGCTGTGGTGATTCTCATATTTGCTGTTGCACTGCTGGGCTGTTGTTTGGGTCCCAGGAAGTACAAGAACGTAGGGATGTGTGATGCAAGGGTCACATAGTGTTGGATGGTGGCCTACCTAGCAGCTGCAGTAGTCGCCTAGGCACAACTCACTTCCAGCCCAGGCCGCCTGCTAGTGTTTGTGCTGTGTGGCTAAAAGCTTTTTCTCAGCAACATGGATTCTAAATCTTTCTCTAAAATGTCGATGGCATGGGTGGAAATATAGCAATTGTTCATTGGAGTCAAAGAGAATGTGAATTGGTGGTTCAGGTGCCCTTCAGGATCCATGTCTACCTGCATTGTGCAGTTACTCAAGACTGTGTTTGCTCGTGCATGCCACACTTATGAATGCCATCAGACACTCAGGCAGGGATCCCTGTACAAACTCTCCAAGAGGCACAATTATTAACTTAGTCTAATAGGTAGGTCTAACACCCTTCCTGCCAAATAGAGCCTGGTGCAAGGAGTGGCACCTGGTCCTCAGGGCCGTGGTCCATGGTCCCCAGGCCTTGCAAAGGTGGATTTATGGAGAGTCACCAGTCACCCATGTGTATGTGTGACTTATAGAGAGTTAAGGCCTGTCCCAGGTGAAGGTGGGCTTTAGAACAGAAATGACTGAGTAAATATGCTTGGGCTAAAGGAAAACCTTTAATTCAGAGTTTGCTTGTAAATTATATGTATTCCCATGGACAGACCTTATCTGTTATGTGCCCTCACTGTGACCAGGGGACAGTATTCATTTCAATTAGCTAGAGTGTCCAATGCTTCACCTTTGCTGCTCAGCCCATATCCAGATCCTGATTACCAAACATTCCAAATATGATGGTTGGAAATTGATGGTTTATTTTTGCTGTCCCACTGACCCCACCATATCCACTTGGTATGCTCCTTTGGTTACTTTAGCCCACACCGCTGGGCTTACATGTGGATTTTTCCCTGCAGATCTTCTGGAGAAACTCTACACCTGCCTGTGTTCTGCTGTCAGGCCTGCCTGAGGCCTGTCCCCTGTTGCTGGAGGCCTGCTCCATTGACAGGCCCTTGCGACCTGCTGTGCTACATGTGGGGGCTGCTCTCAGCTTCCAGCAATTTATTATTGTGTGCATTCTACAGGCCATGAGCAGATCCCCTTCATTTGCAGCCCTGCCGGGTTGTCAAGTGCCTTTCTGGTTTCCCCTTTCCATTTCCACCTTATTTCCATGAACATATGTCTATGCTTTGATTTATGTCCTTTGTTTAACCCTAGTGCAGTAACATCTGCTATTGGTAGGTGGTGTTGCACTCACTTTTCCATTGACTCCCATTGAGTGATTTATTTCTGTGGTTTAGTTTAATTGCATTATCTCCAACCATATCTAGAGGTCCCTTTCTTTTTCCATTGACTTTCTGTATGCCTGTCTTTCTGCTGTCTCGAGCACTGTTTTGGATATTGTAGACAGTTCCATGGTGTTTGGGTCTAAGTAGTCTATATGCATGCATTAGGTGACCTTTTCAAAAGTGTAGATATGCTGTGAATATGTTTAAATCACTTCTTGGTCTCAAAAACCTCCTCATTAGTATTCAGTGCTCCTGCACAGGATGGTGCGTCAGCTTGCACCCAGTGATTATGGGAGGTGGGAGGCTTGGGCAGGAGTTCTGAAAGTTGTATATGAAGAGTAATTTTAGGTTATTTTGATGATAAACTTGGGTTAACACTAAAAAAGGATCATCAGTCAAGACACCATCGGTTTTTCAGTAGCTTGTTCTTATTGCCATTCGGGGTGTTCGAGTGCCACGCTGGCGGTTAGGATGGCTGAGCTGTGGCTGGAGGAGAATGGCTGGAGTAGAGGCTGCAAACTGAGAATAGCGTGTTGCTAAGGGGTGTGCATGGCGCTCAGAGCGGAGGGCCGTTCCTCAGACTATCAGAGAGGGGGGCTGAAAGTGAAACGTATTTGTGAGCGGGAATGACGGGATGTAGGCTTTGACTCAACCCAGGAAAGGCTTGGATGGGAACTAGACGCTAGGGGTCCATGGCACTGAGAACAGGAAGCAAGCTGAAAGCTGAGTCGAGCTCTCGGGGGCTTTTGAAGTGTGTGTTCCTGGAGACGTCCGAGAAGAGTCTCCAAGCTATTGTTGAGGAGAATGAGGGTCATGAGGGAAGGTGTGGGCCTATATGCGGAGCTCACTGAGCTGTGAGCAGGGAGTTGAGTTTTCGGGTGGGACAAGGGGGTACGTTTCTCAATGGAGGACTTCTCAGGTTCTAGTGATTCTGGCTCTGAGTGGCAGTCCATTCCTTTCAAGAAGAAGTGTAAGCAGCAGGATATGAATAGTAGCAGGTCTACTGTGGCTAGGTTGGTCGATGGTGACTGTCGCATTGCTGTTTCTTCGAGGTATGCAGTGTTACAGCATGAGGTGGTGGTGCCTTTTCATCCAGCAGGGGTGAATGGTGCTGTAGGGTGTGTTGCGGGAGATGTGGAGGGTAGTGGGTCTTGTGTGCTGCATGGCATGTGGGTGCTGTTAGTACCCTAAGGGGAGGGATTTTGTGGTTATTGTGGAAAGTCCTGTGGAAGGTCAGGATTTCAGGAAGGTGTGTCCAATTGAAATTGTGGAATCTGTACAGGAGTGGGCTTGTTTGCTTCAATTTATAAGTAAGGTGGGTGAGGGCAAGCGTTTGGTTTGCTGCAAGATATTTGCACAACAGGAGAAGGTGCTGCGCTCTCACAAAGTGGTGGGGATTCCGGTGGTGTGTATTGTGCCACTCACACATATGGAAAGAAGTAAGGGGTGATTTATGCTGAGGTGGTAGTTCTCTCGATTACTGTGCTGGTGATGTTTCAGTCTGTGGCGGTCTCTCAGTTTCTGAGGATTGGTTATGAGAGGTGCCGGTTGGCAAAGTATGGGCCCTCTCCATTGCAGTGTTTTTGGTGTCAGAGGTTTGGCCATGTAGCCAGTGTCTGCAGAGGTGTACAATGCTGTGCGCAGTGCGGAGTTGGCCATGATGTCAAGGAGTGCCCGAGTGAGAAAAAGCCTGTCTGTAGGAACTGTGGTGGGGATCACAGTGTTATTTATGAGAAGTGCCCTATACATGTGTGTGAGATCCAGGTGCAATCAGTGAGAGTGTCTCACAATTTGACTTATGCGGAGGCAGTTGCGTGGATGAAAGTTGACAGTGTGGATCGCGAGGGGCAGAATTGTCAAGTTAAGATTGGGCTCTTGCCTCCTTCGGTTGACTCTGAGAAGCGGGTGGTGCAGACACAAGTGGTGGGGGGTTTTTTGGTGATGATGAAGAAGTTTTTGTTGTTTATGACTGAGGTTATTAATTGTTCCTTTCAAACGCAGAGTAAGACTGAGAAAATGATGACATTGTCAGATTTGTAAGGGCTTACTTACGTGAGGTATTGAGTTTGCATACTGTGTGATGTGCGGTGGTGTGGGTCCAGTGTTAGTGGCGGTTAGGTTTTCTTGGGATGCTGGTTAGTGCCTGCATTTGTGGGAAATAGGAAAACATCATCTCTCTAGGTGGAAATAGCCCACTCCTGATGTTTGGGAGGAGGAAGAAGAAGAAGAAGAAGAAGAAGAAGAAGAAGAAGAAGAAGAAGAAGAAGAAGAAGAAGAAGAAGAAGAAGAAGAAGAAGAAGAAGAAGAAGAAGAAGAAGAAGAAGAAGAAGAAGAAGAAGAAGAAGAAGAAGAAGAAGAAAGAAGTGGCAAGCCTTTGGTAGCAAGCTAGTGTAGCTCCATACTGGTGCACAGCACAAAGAAAGCATTGCTGTGACAGCGGGTAGAAAGCAAGAGAGAACCTGTCGCTAAGCAGAAACTCTGAGTTCATTTCAAGTCTTGTGAAGTCATGTGAAGAGTGTTCGTAGTTCAAGAAAGGAATACATTTGGAAAATCATATGCACTTTTAATGAAAAACGTTGTGTTCATTTTGTGTGCAAAACAGACATTGCACAATAAAGTACAAGTGCAAAACTACTCGCTGTTTGTATGATTGCTCTGTATAGTTGCACAGTGTTCAGTCTGTTCCGGTGTTTTTCATGGTGCTGTTTATGCAAAACTGTTACTAAAGGTCGAATTGATTTCTATTTATTTTATTTTGGATTTATAGAGCACACTGCAGTCCACAGGCATCGAGGCGCTATGAGGAACGCAAGAAGGCTTGATTCAGGGTTACAGTAGTGCGGCCCAAACAGGGTAAAACTTGGTACAATAGGTTATGTTGCAAAATGCATTTGAAGATGGTTATTCATTAACAGAGATACATGAATTACATATATAGGATAAAAGAACCCGATTAAACAAATAGCCTAGTTTTATTGGTTTTCCAGAAGGCTGCATGGGAGTCAATCATCCTAATCTGTGCCGGGAGTGTGTTCCAGAATGTGGCGGGCATAGTAGGGAAGCTGGAACCACCCGCCTGTGTCATGTTGGTTCTTTTTGGAATTCAGTATTCATTTTTGCATTCACTATGATTTGCCTGGAATGTGCATTCTGTCCAGAGGTCCTGCCATTCAGCATTTGCTTCCCCATTCGTTTGTCTCTGCCAGGCTGGCGTTACCCTATTTTGTCAAGAACTGAGGTAGGGGATCACAGATAACCCATCACTTTATCACTTTCCCCACGACTAACATGTGGAGGCACTCCATCATCTTTACCCCGAAACATCCAACTGTTGCATAAGCAATAGCTATAAGCCAACACTATTGAATAGGAGTACAGATAGGAGGGAGTTGGATGATTCGAAGAGGGACATGCAACTGGTGGGTATTGTTTGGCTGTTTCCCAACCCATTACTAATCCATGTAGCCATTCCCACCCACCACCTGCACCTACCAACCCAAATCACACCCTCATGGGATCTGGCTGAGCAATAACCTCACATTATGTGCTCTATAGAATCTGCCAGTGTTATTTCAGAGCAGTCATCTGAGAGATAACGGCTTAGTTGCAGCTGTAAATAAGATAAGTGTGCCCTTAGCCACCTGATGTATGAGCAGTGTGTGGGTCGGTTTATGGTCTTTCCATCGAATCCCAACCATCGAAAAGCAAATCCATCCGAAAAAAATACAACAAAAATAAATGCATCAAAATGCTATCTTTTACATTTAAAAGTACATTTCCATCGAAACTTGTCCATCGAATATAGGAATGGATATTATTATTTATTTTTAACGTTAGAATGTTACATGGAGCTGTCCAGTCATGAAATATTTAAAGTATTTCGGCACTGGGCAGCTTCATGTAACATTTTCTTTATTAGTGGGGTTCCCCCAAACCCGAAGGGCACCCTCCTAACCCTCGCCCAGCCCTAACCCTAATCGAAATCCAACAAAATAAATTCAATGAAAGTGCATTTTGATGGAAATGACTTTTAATGAATCCATTTCGTTGGATTTCAATTCGATTAATCCATTTTCGATGGATAGTCCAGATACTGTGTGTGCCCTCCCATCTGTTCCTTGCAGTAATGTCTTGGTAAAAACAAGAACTAGCCAAACCAACAGTTTTAGTTGTTTTATAGGAATGAGCTAGGCATTTGCCAGGCACTGCTGTCATGTGCCCAGGCAATTACACAATTTTTCAGTTTTTTCCATCTTATGGCCAGGTAGCTAAATGATACTAACCCACTGTGTGATTTCTGAACAGCGAGAGTATCCATTATGTAATTGTTTTTCCAGCTATTGGACTTATGTTTCTTTTTCTGTTTAGTAACTAGCCAGCTATGGCTTATGATTTCTTGTTTAATATAAAAATTCAATACATTGAATTCAATTACAATTAAGAACGAGGGATTTGTGCCTTCTTCTATCATGCTTGATGACCTAATAATGCATGTAAAGGATATTTGGCTTACTATTTTGAAGCACTACCCTTAAGGTTTTTATAATAGGATTATTTAGAGACCCCGGCATTAGGACAGTGTCTGTAAGTGTATCTGTGGATGGAGACTTTTCTGTTCCCGTGGTGAAAGCAGTGACGCCGTGGCAAGGCCCGATATTCAGGTTACTGCTTTTGAAAAATGCCCAACAATCCTGGAAAGACATAATCAGCCCCTTTGGCGCCTGACACCAGTGTTTCTATATTATACCGCACTAAATGATGCATTCATCTCTGTTTTTTCCTCTGCACCGTCCTCAACACTAGTACATTATAACATTTTAGTAAATAAATAAACAAATAAGATTCAGTACCCGGGCATTTATTCTGATTGCAGTCTGCATCTTCGTGGCTCACACCTGGGCATGTCACCCCCCCACTGGAGGGTACTGGGTGATTACAGAGGCGGAGTCTTCTTTTCTTTCCAGAACAGGAGTTGGAACATGGGGACCAAGGTGACCATTGCGACCACTGACCATTCACTGTGATAAAACAAACAAAAAGAGGAGCCTGACTCACATGGGCAGCACAGCACGAAAAGGAACCAGCTACGCCATTTTGAATCATGTTACACTAAGGTGAACAACATTTATTATAAATGATTTACAGTTGGGAATATGCGGTGTCCAGTCATTTGGTCGACTGAAAACTGGTTGAATGACATTTGGTCGACGCAATTTGGTCGAAAACCAAATGGTCGAATTTTTTTTTTTATTTATATATTTATTTTTCGGGTTTTCGTTTTTTTAAAAAAGGGGTTTTTAGAGAAAAAAAGGGGGTTGGGGGGGATAAAAAAAAGGGGTGAAAATAAAAAAAAAAAAATTCGACCATTTGGTTTTCGACCAAATGTCTGGTAACCGAATATGCATAGGGAAATGTTTTAGGAACTGCGTTTTTCCTGAAGTTCTATAAACACACTCAGTCACATGACTTGGATTTCACAACAGTTAAACACAAAAGCACATTTTTTGTCAGGGTGGACGGGCTGTACGCCTTGAACTCAGTCATTTTGGAAGATGACAGACTAAAGATGGCCCTGCAACTCTCACAATTATAAACAGATTGGGTGATGTTGGGAGGCGAGGGGATAAATAATTGACCCAGTGCCTTACTTGTGTCCAATGAGTAGTGCTGGGCATTTCACTCCCTATCCAAACATGCACGTCAAACGAATCCCATGTTTGGGGGACTCACAGGTCCTTGCAAGATTCACAGGCAGTCCAAAACTATGCTGCCACTCGCATGATAGTTTGTTGAGTGGTCTAAAATGTGACCCATCAGAAACTTAAAACCACTAAAAGTGATTGAGTGTGGCAGTCAGAGCCCTAGAATCAGTTCCTGATCAAAACAAACCAGTGATTGGTTCCTTCCAATCAAAGGAGGGTCCTCAGCAGTTACATAACCTTATAAAGGCAATCCTTCCCCCAGCATCCTGGAGGAACAGCAGCTGATCACAGGAAATGTCATGATGATACTACACTGCTCAGCCAGAAAGTGAGAGAACCCTAACTCTCTGCTCACCAGCAGCAGCTCAGAAAGGAGCAAAAACACACGGACATGGCAAGCATATAGCGTCTTTTAACCCCAGAAGTTGAGTAGGCAGTTAGACTAGCCGCTTCCTTCCCCTGGGGTGGGGAAAGGTAGGTCAAAGGATGCTAGAAAAGACAGGACACTTCCCCATTCATGTCTATCATTCGTTCCCGACTGTGGCTGTATTTTCCCAGGGCTTCGTAGTTCTGCAAGCTCTGTAACAAGGTATACAGAGCCTCATTACAAGTATGCCGGTCTGGAAATAGTGGTGCCGGAATTGGAGGCAGCGACAGCGAGGGTGCTGGTGTAGTTTTTTTGGGGTGATATTGGTGGTATTACCGCCATGCCAGTGGTGCCGTTTCCAACATGCCGGAATGCGTGTGCACGCTGACACGGAATCAACTGTAGATTCCGGCAGCTGTGTCACACAGACACGGTAGCATCGGCATGCCGGTATTTACGATTTTATGCCGGCTAACTTGTAATGAAGCCCACAGAATTATAACAAAACTTTTATATAGACATACCCTGTAACAAGAGCGTGAGGCCAGGCAAGAAGAGCGAGTTAAATCATTGGGCATGACTGCAGTGCATAACCAATTTCACACAGTCACAAAGTGATATATCAGAACCAGGTGGCATTCCTTATCCGGCTTCCATGGCAACCACTAGTGGTGCAGGGGAAGTATATGCCAGCATGTCTAGAGATGCTGCTCATTCCTCCCCACTTTATACGAGTGCGGTAGTGTGAGAAGCAGTCGCAGTGGCACCAGCCGCAGCTATTGGGCCTGTCTTAGCTGAACACTCCCTGTGGTGAAAAGGGTGGTGTAATGACATGTTATTGGGGCACACGTTGGTGGTCATCAGCCAGACGTAAGCTCAGAGACATTGAAATCCAAGATGGTGTAGAGGCTCATCCTCATGCCCATGACCCAAAGGCAGGCAGCAACCGATCTCTGTGAAAAAACCGCATCCCAAAAACACGAGTCTCAAAACTGCGAAACTGACTTCTTTCATTTCGAAAATCTCGAATGCTTTTTTATTTTTACATTTGACCCCCACTTTGCATTTAATGTAAGCGGGGGACACCCCTGCACCCCCGAAGCCTATAATGCTGAACGAGGGGAACAGGGGAAACGCGCACTCAGCATTTTCTTTTCTGTATTTTTCAGTATTTTTTGGCCACTCCTAGCAGCAACTGTGTGGAAATCAGTAGGTAGCAGCTATCATGTATCAGGGTGACCCAAAGAGATATTTGCAGTTGGGGTGATTGCATAGCAGTCGAGACTGAGAAATATTCACAATTACTCTGCATACCAGGGAGACCTACATACATATTTCCATTACACCTTTTGTGTATTAGGAAGAGCAACAGCCATCTTTTCACTATTTGTGGCTATCATGATAATGGGAGAACCAGAAGAATTCTCATGTTTGCAGTTCATGCATAACAGGGAAAACCCTTATGATGTGTGTGTCTCCCATGCAGCAGGGAGAACCTGACAAATGCCTCTACGGTCTCTAGTGCTCCTCCTTCTCCTGCTGCTGGATTCTTTGCCTGCCTTGCATGGTTTTTCAAATGACTTCTTTTTGTTTCTCTTACTGTGTGGGGGTTTTCCCCCTAACTGGGGTTTTTCCCACTGATTTGGCTTTGCATTCCCTGGTCAGAGGTAAGTATCCAGTTCCATCTCCTGGGTAACAGTGGCTGCCTAGGGGATAGGGCACCGCAAACAACTCACAAATCGGCCTGCTGACCGCAAGGTAATGCGTGATCTTGATACTTTTCCCTTCAGAGATGTTTCCTCAGTCCCCCATGCCTTAATGGCATATTGTTACACTCATCCCCCACCTCCTAATAGATCTATTGTGATTAATCCCCAAACTCCCATTAGGGAGAATATGTTGGCAACTAAGACAAGTAAGATGCAGGTAGTATTGAGGATCACCTTCCACGAGGCTCAGTATTCATGTCCTTTAAGCCAATCAGAAAGTAACTCCATAATGACTGACAGGAGGAAGAGCAACAGAGTAATGAGGATTACGAAGACCGGTCAACCAAGGTAACTGTCTAGTTGTTGGCAAATGAGTATGCAAGTCAGGAAGTTCAAAAGCAGACCGGCTGCAGCTGATGAGAGGAAGGAGAGAGGAGAACTGCATACGCTGAGCAGCCTCGCAGCCTGTTTGACCACTGAGCACTATGTTGAAGGCAAGCAAGCCGTGGCAGGCAACTGAGGGGTGAAGCCAACACAAGGTCGGCGGAACCAGGGAGCAGGTGGTCCACTGCAGCAAGAGAGAAGGCAGCGGGGACCGGTGCACAGCAAAGCCGGCACAACGGGAGTGCAGCGCTTGACAGGGCGCATGCAAATCCAGTACGCTGCAGCAGGGATGAGCAGAGAAATGCTGGAGATAACCAGCAAGCCACGGGAAGCAAAGAGGGTTACTGGGTTGCCAGCAACCATATTTCATTC
Source organism: Ambystoma mexicanum (assembly GCF_040938575.1). NCBI lineage: Eukaryota > Metazoa > Chordata > Amphibia > Caudata > Ambystomatidae > Ambystoma > Ambystoma mexicanum. Next base: position 538,222,302 of record NC_090929.1, read on the forward strand.
CGCTGAAGCCATAGAAACAACCAGTGAACCTAGAGGAAAGCAAGTGCGTTATCGGGCGGCCAAATACAGTGAAGCACGTCTCAAAAACGCACCATGAGAGAAACAACACTGTTGATAAAGACGTGAGAGCATTTGTTCGTGGGTTATTAAACCCTAAGTTGAAATAAAGATTGACTCACATAATAAAGTCCTGGTAAAGAAGTATGCCAGATGAAGGTAAGTATCTGCATAACAAAGTATGTGTGAATTGTGTAAAGTTTAGTAGTGGTGTAACAAAGTCCTGGCAGGAGAGTGTACCAGGTGAAGCTAAGTGTGTGTGTATAATACACCCCTGAACGGAGAGTATATCAGGTAAAGGTTGATGTATGTATAATAAAGTTCCGGTAGGAAGATGCACCAGATGAAGTGAAAGTTAGGCATTTGGGTGAGAAGACCTGGTGGGAGAGTGTCCCAGGTGGAGACCAAATACCTATTGCAAAGAACTTCAAGGAAGGCCATGTTCCAGAATTAATTAACTGTTTTGGAATTGTATAGAGAAAAAAAGAGCCTTTAGGAAGAGACATTCCCTTGGGATTTGCAACATATAAAAGGGGAAGAGAAAGCTTGGGGAAGGGAGCTGATACCGCAAGAGAAGCAAAGCATACCAAGGGGAGAGGGCAATCCTCTTGTAACTTAAATATTCCTTTTGAAGTGGTGTAACATAAGATAAAGAATCTAGGGGAGGAAGTTCATCCCTGGAGCTGTGAACATTGTTTATTGGAAACATTTTTGTTGTATTTGAACTTTTGTGATGAACTTGAACATTTGAGCACTTGTAAGATGCAAGAGTCAATTCTCTTACACATTGAAGCTTAGTTAGAGTGTGGGGGCCAGAATAGGATTCAGAACACAGGACAGACATTTTAATTTTGACATCTTGACACTGGACAGACTCTGTGGTTTTGTTGAGGTAGGGACATTCCTACTAAATTAGGGGGGGGGCACAGTGAGGCATTTTTCAACCCCTTATTATGTTAATAACATTTTGTAACCACAAACATGTGTCCTTTGTGTCCACGTCCCATTACTGACTCCTCACAGTTTGGATTTATGCTTCCTTTTGAGGGTTATCCTGTGATTGAATGCAGCTCTATCCGGGCAGGATGGAGCTTGAGCTGACAGAATATAAAGGAATTTATATGCCTCCAAATTCTCTAGCATCGAAGCATGAAATGTACAAATGGGATGATACCAACCGCAAAGCATGGACTAAGTTTTGGAGTTTCATCTGTAGCCTGATTAACCCAAGGTCTGACAATGCCTATGCAGTATAGTGGAAAGCCATGGTGCAGGGGACCCTCTCTTTTACCGTGGTAACTTTCTCTGGATGGAAAAAAGGATCTTTCACCGGAAGACTGGTGGTGGCCACACCATGCACATTGGTAGGCCTTGTGGTTACCTGTGTCTTGGAATGTCCATAACTAGCAGCCCCTTAGTGGTCTCCAGGAATCCCGCAGTGAGCGACTTTCAGCCCTGAACCGACCAGACCTTCCACCACTTGCACACCCATAAGACCAAAGGGCAGTGAAAAAATGCATCACTTAGTCCAGCATTGGACAGCAAAGCTGGGCATGCATGTGTTGAGGACAAAACTGGAGGAATCTCTGCTCAAAAAGGAACATGCAGAACAGCACCAGATGCAGGTTCCTGAGGCATGTGACTTACGCCTTATGCTAATTGGCTGTCAAGAAGGTGCACATGCACTGGATAGATAGTTTGAATCACTTATCATACGGCACCCACCTTTGGTGGTAAGGAAGATATTTGGACATGTTTCAATACATGTATTGTCAAAAAGCCGAACGAATCCGAGGTTTAACAAAAAATACAAGCGGAAGACATACAGCCACAGGGGCACATGTGCTAAAAATAGAACAAAACAGATATCTGTTTGTTACAAGTCACAAATAGGAACCGAAAAAGTTGAAGAAAAACTGCACCCAAAAAGATAGAAGAAAAGAAAAGCTCAGGGAAAGGACTGCCAATTGGAAAAACTGGAACTGGTGGCTAAGGCAGGGATATATAGAGGGGCATAGGTACCTGGATTAGCAATGGAGGGTATGCAGACATTGGTACTTTATTCTAAATTCTATGTTTGCTTAATGCCACATTTGTAGATCGATTTTACTGCCTGACATTCTATAGGAGCAGGTTAAGAAGGAGCAACTTGTGAAGTGCTGCAGGGAGAACCTGAAACATTCCCATGTGTGTCACTCTCCTCTAACATGGAGAACATGAACAGTTCTCACAGCCCTACAGATAAGGGGTGTATGGGCCACTTTTACTCCCTACAAATAGGCAAATACTGCCAAAAAATAAAAACATGGAGTACAAATACTCTCAACAAAATAATTGGAAACAGACATGTAGAACATTCTCCCCCTGCTCTCACCCACCCAGCTCTATGGATAGGTTTGGTCCTGTAGTGCACACAGCACGACATGAAGAAAGGACTATTACTGCCTGATCAGAAGAAGTAGACATGTATCTTTAAATATGCATGAATAACAAGGTGAAAAGAAATAAATATTACAAAAACATTTCCGTTCTCTACTTCAAACATATCTTTACCCATTTATAAAATGCTCCCATTAGAAATTGGACTTACATTTTTACTCCCTACAAAATCATTTTACTTACAACTTTAAAAAATATGGAGTAAAATACTCCCACCTCCAAATCTTATCTGGAGCACTGAGTTCTCATGTTTACGTTATTCGTGTAGCAGGGAGAACCTACATTATTCTCATGTTTGCAGCTCTTGTGCATCATGGGGAGCCTGACAAAAACTCATGTTTGAGCCTCCCAATCAGCAAGGAAAGCCTGAAAATGCCCCTAGGGTGCTCTCTGTTTTCTTAGGAGGTGCCTCTCTATCTGCATTTCCCAAGTTCTAAAATGCCTCAGACCAACAAAAGAAACTGTAGTAGCTCAAACTCCAATGGTAGTTCACTGATATTGCAGTCATTGTTAGGACTGATTTTCTATACTTTGGCTTGGTGTACAGATGTATAGAAGGCCAACCTATATTGTGACTGGGACAACTATGGGAAGCTGTAGCCAAACCAGTTTAGGTAGCAGTGACAGGTGGTCTAGGCTAAGTTCTACAGAGGTGGTGAGCTTGTAAGGGGTCCACAATGAGGTCACACAATGGGAATCACAGATTACACTTAGACAGGATGTATACAAATACAGTTATTTATTTATGGCCAAAACACACTATAGAAAAGTGACTACTAGCAAGCAGACGTATCACACAACACTGTCAAACTAAATACATATATACATTCACTTTGTTATAGGGCATAATACATATCAGAAACGCCTGCAAACGAAAGTTTAGACAAGTATTATGCACAAAAAGGTCCTCTTACATGACCCCTAACTAAAATTGCCCAGCTCTAAATTGCATGGGGCCTTTTGCCCAATAGTTCAGGTTACACTTCCAGAGATGTTAGGATGCAGGAAAAAATGCAGGTAGGGTCTCTGGGATCCAGTGAAGAGTTCATAGGGTTTGGGTTCAAGTTAGGCTAATGCCCAAAAGTAGCCCCAACAGTCAGATGTCTTGCGTAAGCAAGCAATGGCAAAGCCAAAAGTGTTAGAAATAAGCTTGATTATAAGCCCATTGACTAATAACGGGAGTTTAGGGGTAGGTTACAAACTCTGTAACTTACCCCCATACTCCAATTCTTCCCCAAACTTGGCAGAACAAAGGAAGATGGTCTAGCGTTGCTTTTCCCGCCAAAAGTCACAGTCCTTGATTCCCAGGGTTTGCAGGTTCAAACTGATCTCCAATTGGTGTCTTTTACTGTTACAAGGACTCTCGGTCGAAGAATGCAGAAAAACTCTATTTAGCACCCCTCTCAGGACTGGACTCGGGTCAGGTAAGACATTTTCAGATGTTGGTCACAGCGCACAGCGACGCAAAGGACGCAAAGTGGGGAAAAGTCACTGCTGCCACCAGCCTATCCTTTTAGCACACCTAGAGCAACCAAACATCCTCTGAGTGTTAGTCTAGAGCAAAACAAAAATGTACCCCCATTGTACTGCAGTGTAAGCTGCATTGTACAATGATTAAAAGTTATCACAAGTGATACAAGAATAACCAAAAGTAGTAACATAGTAACATGATTAAGGTAAGGGAAACAAGGTTTCCCAGTACTGACAGCCTGATGGACATATCCGTTTCCCCATAACATATGAGCAAAGGCCAGTTTATTGAAGCTTAAGGTTTCACTGCACTGCAATAAGTACAGGTCAGATTATAAATTAAAGCAAAACGTTTGGGGCTTCCATAAAGATGGAAGGAAAGGTGCAGTAAAGAGAAATCTTTCCTAACAGTCATCACCAGTCAGTCAATAGAGTTATGTATTTCACAGCCACAAACAGCACCAAACAACCCACCACACGTCCCTGTGTGTGACTTGAAGCAAGCAAAAACGTCTTCATCACCGAAGCTAGTGTGTTGGCTATAGCTTGATGTTATTTCTTCATGAGGCACCGCAATGCTTCTCCTGTGGTCAGAGACAATAGATCTGACAACAGCTACATACATTCTCAGATTGCAAACTGTCAAGGGGGAAGCTTAGGGATTCCATGGCTACTTTCATAGGTGCTGCTGGCCATATGGACTAATTACGAAAACCTGCACTATCATGTTTCACCATCTCCCCCAGGTCTCTAACTCAGCTAGATAAGCAGCCACTATCTGGGTTGCTGAAGTTCGGTTGCTTTTCCTTGTAGACCCACCTGCATTAAGGATTTCCAATTCAGTGTGAAATGCGTCCCACAGATTCTCCAGCCTGTCATCAGTGTTCAGAGAAGCTCAGGTGATGTAGGCAACAGGAGGAAGGCACTCTCTGATAAAGGAGACAATGTTCTTGACATTTCTGTTGTCATGTTGAGGAATGACCCAAAAAGACAGAAAATAATTAACCGTATGGTATGTTTGACCGAAATGTAGGCTGTACGAAAATCGTGTTCAACCACAAATTCGATTACATATGCCATACATGACCATTATGGTGAACAAGGGGAACAAGGGTTGCGGGGTTGTCTCGCACTCCCCTTGCGCGATATGATGGGAACAGGGTTTGCGGGGGTGTCCCCCGCGTATGGGCATAAAGTTACAAAACATTTTTAAAAAGGGAAAGGTCCCTGCACTGCCGGTTCCCAAGCAAGTAAGTGAAGGGAACCGATGTCACAGGGAGTCGGCTGCATATACAACGCAATGTGCTGCCAAAAGGAAAGTAAGGGGGAGGCTTGGGGAGGCATTTACTTTGAGTTGTTTGACTGCAATGGTTAGGTTAGCTATAGCCTTTTCGGCCATGAACTTTTCCGTTAGGGCAAACGACCCAAATCCTTATGTTGATCATAGGCTTAATAGTGTGGGTCATGTAGTTATTCAGCGCAGATCACTTAATGTTCTAATTATCCTTTCATTAGGATTGGTACAAAGTCCAAATTTATTCAATAAACAAAAGCAGCCATCCAATTTGTGAATGGTGATTTATTCTTCTCACAGCCGACACGTGTTTCGACCACATGGTCGTCCTCGAGGCTGTCAAATATTTGTGAGTGCATAATTATGATCATTAATAGTGATATGCGCATTTGTAAAGTCATGAGTTATAAAGTTGTCAGAACGAAAAAACCCAAAATACATTCGCACAAAACACATATGATCCAAATGTCAGATCGAAAAGTATCACAAAGTCATCAAAACAAAACAAACAAAAGAATATAGAGCATATAACATCAAAAGGGTGTACATATCCAAAGTAATTTCGAATCAGAGACAGTCAGGGAGGGCAGGAGCAGATATGGAGGGACAAGAAGTAATTGTTTAAGCATCAGAGCAATAACGTATGTGAGTACCGCAAAATCTGATATTGCTAATCCTCCCTTGTGCTATGGTCACCCCCATTGGGTACACAAAGTAGTCATAACTGGGTTACTGTGAAAAGCATACAATCGAATAAGGAGCGCGTTGGTGAGACCCATTTATCAACATGCCAGTTAAGAATGAGTATGAACTGAATTGCAACCTGATGCCCGTTAATGGGAAGTGAAGGCTTATTAAGGCTCAGAATCAGTGATTATATTAGCTTATAATGCTCTCAGTGTGTGTTAAGCACCCTGCATATATTAAGATTCACGAGTTGCCTTATATGTAAACTCACCAGTCAATTCTTGGGAATTCTTGGGAAAATTCCTAAAGAGGTTTGAATAGGAAATGGAATCAGTAAAGGAAAACCGAAAGACAAGTCTAATCATGCAAAATTGCATTGAATTTGAGAATGGCATCAGTTGCAATGGGTTCTTACCCTGGCAAGATACACTGATGCTCCTCTTGCGAGTTAGGGCTCCAAGTCATAATATGAAGGTAAGGTAATGGGCTTTTGGAAATTGATTACAGATAAAGAGGTGAATTGCAATGCAGTGCTACATAATCGAATAGGTGTGGACACTTGGCAAGAGCATTTTTCTGAACTCTGTGGGGGTGATCCGGTGGATCGAAATGATGAGCCAACCAACTTGGTCCTGCTACAGTCGAGTCAAAACACAGAAGGGAGATAATTCCATCTTAATCTGAGTGAAATTTTGGAAGTAATAAAATCGCAGAAGGGGAGGGAGCACCGGGACCGGGAATGGACAAACTACCTATAGACCTATTTAAGGAGGAGCCTACAGTATGGGCCCCAGTCTTAAGTTTTTAATGCAGCGATAAAACTTAATAAGGTCCCTGCGTCTTGGCGCAACAAGGATCGTTCCAGTGTGTACAAAAAAGGGGATGTCCATGAAAAGATTGAATGGAAAAATGACTGTATCTTTTTTAATAATGCAAGGGCAGACCCCCCTCACCCCACCATTTCCCCCTCCTTCATTATTACCCTTACCCCACACCTATATTTTTGAAAAACGTCCAACATTTTTGATAAAAATTAGGCAAAAGAGGCAGTCATTCTCGGTTCGATTTTTAAATTTCGATAATTTCTTTGGATACCCAAAAAAATGACGGAAGGAATTTTGCATCTTGGCAACTACCGGCTGATATCATTGTTGAATAGTTCAGGCTAAGTATTTGCTAAGGCTATCCTAAAATACCTTCAGGAATGGGCAGACCCCAAGGAGATCATTAACCATTTGCAAGCCGGGTTCCAGACCGGGAAAAGCACTCTTGATCAATGCTTCCGCCTGTCTCTTCTAGTTCAAAAATATACCATACTTCAGAAATCCAAGCTGTAAGGAGTCTTGGTCGACTTGAAAACAGCATTTGCCATGGTGCCACGGAAGCAGCTATGGCAGGTATTAGTAAAGTGGTACATTCCAGGACATGTATTGACTATAGTCCAATCACTATACACAGATAACCAAGCGGCAGTTCAATGGGATATGACAGGAGATGTTTCAATCCCTTTTGAAGTTGCAAGGGGGGTAAGACAGGGATATGTCCTTGCCCCACTGCTATTTTGCACATACATTAATAAGACAATTGAAGACATGGAAACAAATAGTTTAGATCCTTCTGAAACGTGGCTATGACAGGATTCTTGCTCTATTCTTTGCAGGCAATGCAGTTCTCCTTTCCACCTCCCCCATGGCTCTTAAAACCACCATGGAGTGCTTCCTAGCCAAGTTGAAGGATATGCAACTAGTAATAAAACACAGGGAAAACAAAGTTCCTGGTTTTTAGACCTAATCATTGTAAACGACTACAGTTGGATATTAGAGTAGAAGGTTGTAGACGGGAGCAGGTTCCATTTTATGATTACTTGGGCATCAGAAAATCTCAGAACAACCTTGAAAAGTATAGTGGAGCTATTAGAAGCTTTTTCTGCAGGCATGGAAGAGGTGCCGTGACTTTGGCGCTAGAAATTTACAAAAAACAGACAAGAGCAGCAGCCCTCTATGGTGCAGGCATTTAGGCTTGTATGAAGGTCCAAACTTTAGATAGGGCAGAAAATACATTCTTTTAAAAATCTGCTCACGCTCCCGGTTGGCAGTCCTAATGCACTAATGCACACAGAGCTTGATATAAGCCCCATAGAGCATGAGGTAATCATTAGGCCAGTAATGTATTGGGCGAGGCTGTGGGGTCACCGGGCATGGGAAAATATAGGGAGGCGTTAGTGCACGTTTTAGATCCAGAGGGGGGGAACTCACTTCCTTGGGCAGCCCATGTCAAGATGTGTCTCATCATGCTAGATGTAAGAAGCTTATGATTGTACCAAGCTTCCATTGATAAAGACAGTGCAGCCACGATAAAAAAGCAGTGTTCAAACTATCAAAGAATAACATGGTGGAAGCATGCTACCTAGATATCATCATGGCAACCTACGCTTGGGCACTCTACATGGAGCTAAGGATGGGTGCGCTGAGGGTAGCCAAAGTCACTAGCAAATGGGGGAGAACAAACTCTAGTACTTGCCCAGTGTGCAGGCAGAGGGAGGAAATGGCAGTACATTTACTACTATTAAGGACACTGAGGACCAGATATTTGAAGCTTATTTTTAATCTAGCCCATATATGTACGACCAGCGCTGCGATGGATTATTGTAAATCATGAAGGGTATGAATGTTTTTTATTACGAGGCTAATATGTCCCCTGCGCTTGGTTATACAGGAATAAGGTGCTAAATCCCTTGGAGGCCGTTCTCCTGGTCTACCCCGATACTAACTAGACAATTGGAAAAGTTTATGTTTACACCTGTTGAGTATTTTTTAAATGGTGCTGGAGATGAGCAATCGGGTTAGAATATGTTTTATCCTGTACCTTTGTGCTTTTTAATGCAAATGTGTAAATCTATTTTATGTGTGCTCATTTTGGATGTGATGAACTGTATTTTTTATGCTGCGTTTTTTGTTGTCTTATGACATGTCGAATAAATGTATCATAAATGAAACGAAAATCAACACTTTCGTGAATGTCGACAGGTATTACATAGGCATTTGCCTGGCACTGTTATTATATGACCAGGCACTGAACTCATTTTCCAGCTGTTGTCATTTTATGGCCTGGCAGTACCATTATGGAAATACAGGAAAAAGGCCTATGCAAAAGCCAAAGTATTGGCTTTGCCAATACTTGTTTAGATATACTTTTTTCCTATGAAGAACGTAGATCACCTAACCATCTTTGGTGTAGTGTGCCCCTTTAAGTGCTGTGCTACATACATGGTCATGTGGTGCCCAGTTAATAAAGGTGGGCCCCTGCAGCACATGCGCCAGTTGAGCAGGGGACTAGTTGAGTGCACATCAGTGTCTGTATCGTCCTTATTGCTCCAGGCCTGACCTGGACCAGGCCCATCATCACATTGGCGATGAGGCAGGTGATCCCGCAGGTGCACCGGCTCTCTCTTCCTGCTTGCTGCTGGCTTCTGGCTTGCCGGCCTGATTTGCTGCCTTGTGCCCTCTTCCTCTCCTCCTCTCCCTCCCGATTGGTTCCGCCAGGAGCACGAGACGCTAGAGGTGACTGTGGGAGAGGCACATCACCACGCTCCGGCTCCTGGTGTGGGGATTTCGAAATAAATAAAAAAGGAAGATAAGTGAAGCGCGTGGGTGGCAGGGAGAAACAAGACACATGCAAAAGGCCCCCAGGCACTTTTCAGCACCTGCTCTGTGGTGTGCGTCCCCCAATCAGCACCACATGCTGATATCTTTTCATCAGAGGGGCAGCCTCTCACCAGCACCACTTGCTGCCAGCATCGCGCTGGGGAAAGTCAATCCTCTGGCACCACGTACTCCTGTCACAGATTGGGTTGCAGCTTCTCAAGGGAGTACTTATGCGCCCAGATAAACCGCCATCAATCTGGAGTTTGGTGATGGAGAGGGTCTCACAGGGTTGCAGCTCAGGAAGTGAGTACTTGTGCACCCTTGGCCCCACAGTTCACTTTGACATTACATCTATCACACAGGAAGCCCCTGGGTCTGGTCCAGCCAGATACCATTACTCAGTGCATCATGGGGGAAGAAAATGAGGCACCTGCGGTTCCTAGAATACCACGTTCAGCAGCGCATCATGCACCATTACAAGAATTTGATGTCACTGGGACCCCGTCGTCGTTAGGACCCAGATGGATCGCATGGGTGAAGAGACTGGACATGTTCTTCAAGGGCACGGGTGAGGATGATGATGAGACAATGAATCAATAATGCTTTACTCGGCTGGCCCGGGTTTCCACAACATCTTTGAGAATCTGCGGCACACAAATCACTTGTTTGCCACTGACAAAGCAGCTCTGTTGGCATACATTGTGCCCATGGCCAACATGGACTATGAGAGGACCCTGATGAGGACTGCAGTACAAAAGGAAGGGGAGTCTCTTGAAGGCTTTCACAGCCAGCAGGCTACAACGCGTGTCGGTGGCATGTGCCTGGCCGGATGTGGAGCATGAGGTGCGCCAGCAAGTGATACAGGGCTGCCTTGCAGTCAAATGATGGGGCCAGATACTGCGTGAGCCCGGAATCATGCTAATGCGCATCCTAGAACTGGGGAGGTCCCACGAGCTGGCAGATGTCCGGGAGAACATGATGTGCTGGGCGATGAAGGCTGTTAAGGTGGAGGACGCATGTCCAATAGGGCCGAAATAGTGTGAGAGAGGTAACAGGCACCAGCAGTGGAGCAGGAAAGAGGAAAAAGTGGAGGCGATAGTCCCATGCCTCAACTGCGGGTACGACCTGCCCCATCTCAAAGACTGCCCAGCGAAGGGCCACGTGTGCGGATGCTGTGCCATAGCGAACCACTTTGTGCGCGTCTGCAGGGTCCTGGTGCCGTCAACACACTTGAGGGGGCAGGCATCCAGGAGGCCAGTGACTCAAAGGCCGCAATGCAAGGTGGCCCAAGTGGAACAACCAACGGCGGAGGAAGACCACCCCGAGGAGCAAGAAGAAGATGAGGAGGATGTATTCTTCCTCTCAAGCATGTCTGTGCTGCAATGGTCAAGAGGGCCCAGCCCAAGTGTGTCTGTGACTCCCCTGTCCCCGTACTAATTGACACTGGTGCCTGCGTGAGCGTAATGGCGGAGGACAATACCAGCAATTGAACTACGCGTCACCACCATACCAAGATAAAGGTGTGCATCTTCACATTCGAAGCAAAACACCAACCACCATTGGAAGTTGTGTTCGTAGCCCGGGTCCGTCACAAGGGCGTGTCTATCCGACCCTGTTTTTCTGTCACTAAGGTGAGCAAAGTGACTCTAGTGGGGTGCGCGGCTACTAAGGTGCTGCGCATTGTGAACTTCGCGTTTGGGATGTGCCTCGAGGACGTTCAAAGCCTGATCGCTAGATACGCAAGTGTCTTCGACGGAATTGGCAAGCTGGTGGGTGACCCGGTGCAGTTGTACATTGACAACACGGTCCAACCTGTCACGCTGAAGCATGGCAGGGTGCCATTTCATCTGAGGGAGCGCATCGAACAAGAATTGGACAATCTGGTCAGGTTGGACATCATCGAGAAGGTGGAGGGACCCACCCCGTGGGTTTCGCCCATTGTGGTTGCAAGAAAGCCCATACAACCCAAGGCCATACGCATCTGTGTGGACATGCGTCTCCCGAATAGAGCGATCTGACGGGAGAGACGCATCACACCCACATTGGATGACATCCTGGCAGACCTTCATGTCACGCACTATTTCTCTAAGCTCGACCTTCATGCTGGTTACCATCAGCTCGTGTTGGATCCTGAAACACACAACATAACCACGTTTACTACGCACAAGGGCCTGTACAGGTACAAGCGGCTGAGCTTTGGAATATTGTCAGCCGCGGCGGTGTTCCAAAACACCATTAGAGGGGTGCTTGCTGGCCTGAAAGAGGCAATAAATATCAGCAATGACATTATGGTCTACGCGGAGTCTGAACAAGAACATCTAGAGAGACTTGAAAATGTCCTAAAGTGCATCCAACTATTGGGTCTCACCCTGCGCAGAGACAAGTGTGCGCTGATGCAGAGGAGGATCGAGTTCTATGGATTCGTGTTCCAGGAGGGTGGCATTTCCACTGACTCGGCGAAGGTAAAAGACACACAGCAGGCCTCTTCCCCGGTGAATGTGTCAGAGGTGCTTAGCTTCCTGGGGATGGCGACGTACTGTGGAAGGTTCATATGGAACCTGGCCACCCTAGCTGATCCGCTTAGGAACCTCACGAAGAAGGAATGTGCGTGGAGGTGGATGGCACCAGAATAGAGTGCATTTGATGAGACAAAAGGGGCCCTGACAGTGGAGGATACAATGGTGTTTTTGAATCCAGGCAAGAGGTTGGAGATCACAGTGGACGCCAGCCTGTTTGGTTTTGGAGCTAAGCTTATGCAGCCGGATGAGAGTGGATCAGATAGGCCAGTGACATTTGCCAGCAGGACACTGTTGGCAACTGAGCAAAAGTACTCCTAAATTGAATGGGAGGCTCTGGCGGTGCTATGGGGGTGAAAACATTACCACCTGTGCATCTACGGCAAACCTGTGAAAGTTGTCACTGACCACAAGCCTCTGATACCGATTATGACAGGCTCTTCCTCTAAGCCGCCAGTGAGGATTGAGAAGTGGTTACTCGCTCTGCAGGAGTATGATATTGAACTGACATTCCGCCTGGGAAACACTAATGCTGCAGACTACCTGTCATGCCATTCCAGTCAGGGGAAGGAGAGTACAGACGAGGCGGAAACAGAGGAGTACCTGCACAGGTTTGCGTATCAGTAATCCCTGTCTCTGTGTCAATTGATGACATTAGAAAGGCTTTGGTAGAGGACAAGTGCTTCAAGATACTCAGGCCATTGGAACGAAGGGTGAGTGGTGAAGAGTCCTTGAAAGGCTCTGCAAACACACCACAGAAGCAAGGAAAGTGCTAGAGCAGATGTGGAGAGTGGTGGCAGAGATAACTTTCATGGAAGACGGCATCATGTTAAAAGGCTCAAAGATGGTAATTCCTGCCTGCCTCGTGGGCCAATCACTGGAACTGCCGCACAAAGGTCACCAGGGTGTGGCCAAGACAAAGGTTGCATCTCTGCATGAAGGTGTGGTGTCCTGGCCTTGAGGAACGGGTGGATGAATTTGTCCGAAGCTGTGTGTGGTGTTAGGTGGCGCTGCCACACCGACGAGAGCCCCGGATTGAGCAAATGGAAAGAAGCTGTGTACCTTGGGGCACGATACACATGGACGTCGGGTCACATGGACTATCATTTCATGGTCCTGATAGATCAGTGGTCAAGATATCCCTAGGTCAAGCTTGTAGAGTCCACGACTTTGGAGGACATAATACCGGCATTGGAGGAAGCCTTTGCCAGGCATGGACTCTCAGTGTAAATCTGCTCCGACAATGGGCCACCCTTCCATTTGCAGGACCGTGGCATCACTCACTGAAAAAGCAGGCTTCTGCGGCCGGGGGCAAACAGGGAGGCCAGAAGACTGATGCAGACTCTGAATAAAGTATTCTGGATAGCCCATGGACAAGGGGCATGTGAGAAGCTGCCCTGTACCATTTCTGGGTGGAGTATCGTGCAACCCCTCACTGTTCCATGGGGGTATTCCCAGTGGAGACCCTGCTCCAAAGGTGCCCGCAAGGATTTCTGCCGGATGACACACCACGAGCGCCCATTGTCATTGATGATGACGCAGTAGCCGAGGTAAGAAGAAGAGTCAAGGATAGGGAGAACAACCTCAGGCGACTGAGGAGCGAACGTCTAGAGCTCGGTGATCAGGTGCTGGTGAGACCAAGAAATGTGAGAGGGAAGTTTTTTTTGTCCCACTAGCTGGTCCCGCTTACAGTGATGGACACGAAGGGATCGATGATGACAGCAACGGATGGCAACACGATGATGACCAGGAACTCCTGTTTCTTCAGGAAGGTGGGACAGTCGTCCGAGTCAAACCCTGAATGATGTCGGAGACCTGAGCACCTTCCGAGATGGCTGAGCCTGGACAGTGAGAGGGAAGGAACCAGTGAGGAAGGATCGGCATTCAGCAGTTGGGAAGATAGCCGACTGACCAAGGAGGAGGTCTGGAATCAGCAGAGGACGATCCCGGTGGGGAGAGGTGCTCTCCTGTCCGAAAGCACCGCAGGCAGCCCAGCTACCTGCATGACTTTGAAGTGGATCTCCCCTGATGCTGTAAGGAACCCGTTGGCGCAACTATCCAGAGGGTATCGTTGAACTTGAAAACTTATGTTACATGGTTGTGCTGTGCATGTAAGCACATGTTCTGCTGTTGTTTGTTTGAAAATGTGAAAAGGGAGGACTGTAGTGTTCCTCATTAAGTGCTGTGCTATGTACACGGTCATGTGGTGCCCAGTTAATGAAGATGGCCCCCTATGGCACGTGCACCAGTTGAGTGCACATCAGTGTCCGTGTCGTCCTTATTGCTCCTGGACTGACCCGGACCAGGCCCATCATCACATTTGGGTCCATCACCCATAGAGAGAGGATGGCATTGTGGCTCTTCTCTAAACCAAGAAACAACAATCACCCCCTAAAAGCCACTTCCGAAAGAACACATTTGCTGTAAATCTTTACTGTATACAGCTGGCAAAAACTGTAGAGAAAGCTGCTCACTGAGATGATATCGATTTTGTTACCTATCATGCCTATTTGATTAACTATTGAGATATCCTATATGCCACGGTGAAAGCACTAATACCCTGGCAAGGTCAGAAAAATATAGAGCAAGAGATAATAAATCACCACTTTAGCCTGGCCACCACTACTCCTATGTCTCACGAAATTCTATGTCAAAACGGAGGCGAGCATTATGCTTCATCTTCCATTTATTCCTGTCTCCAGCAGTTACAACAATAAAAACATTTTTGTAACTTTCCATGAAGGAAAAACATTTTTTTGAATTTTTTTACTTTTTTCAACAGAATACTACATTTCCCTTTTGTCCCAGGCCCACTGTAGTCCCAATGTCCTGGTCACATACTCTTAGTCCTTCCTCTTCCTGCTCTCTTCTTTTCCTGCTCTCCATGCAGATAAGTAACGTTTACTTCTAGCTGCGCAAAGCATGTATGCTGGGATTAATGTCAGTAGTTATAATGCTAGATACTGAAGAGTAGTAATGTGCGCAACAGCTGAAGTATAGAGAATAGCTTTATTTCAGGGAAATGGCCCTGTGCGGCATTCACAGCACTCCAGGTGCTCGCTGTCCTCCTCACGCGCTCATTCAGTGACCCCCACCATTGGGGAGGAGGGGCTAGGATTACCCGCTGTCTCTCAGAGACCCACCTTTGGCAGGGCGGAGTTAGGCTCTGGCGAGCCTGGAGACAGGCGCGAAAAGCGCAATTAAAGCCGAGCGCTCTTTGGCTGTGTGAGGAGCCTCCACCCTTGGAAAGGAGGGGCTCCCACACGGCGAAGCG
Organism: Ambystoma mexicanum; assembly: GCF_040938575.1. Taxonomy (NCBI): domain Eukaryota; kingdom Metazoa; phylum Chordata; class Amphibia; order Caudata; family Ambystomatidae; genus Ambystoma; species Ambystoma mexicanum. The sequence goes on from NC_090929.1 coordinate 538,237,683, forward strand.
CTCGGGCATCAGTTATTGTACACGCTGTCACAATCTTGTGGACAGAATAAACAACTTTAAGGTTCCTTTACACCCGCAGAGCGGACTTAAGACAACAGAGCCAAGAATATAAGTGATTTGGGCTCTGATAGCACACGGCCACGTGCTGGCAAAGTAATAGTGGACTAAATGTCCCTCAGAAGCCTACATTGCAGGACGAAAAGGTGCAGCCTCACACAGAACTCTCAGTGAGTCAGTGGACGTGCCACTACACCAGAACTGGTATTTCAAGGCACTTACAGCACAGGAAAGATGACTGGGTTTGAGTGGAGGGAGGAGGAGCAAGAGGCAGCCTATTCTGAAGATCTGGCCTACATCTTCAAAGAAGTGCTGGGGGACTCACTGATAGAGGCAGTGGCTCAAGGGGTGAGACCCCTGCAGGAGAGACTACAGACCATTGAAACATATTTGATCCAGAAGGAGACAAGCACCATACCTAAGAGAACATGTACACAAGGGTCACGTTAGAGGACCCACAGGGGTGTAAGAAGACCTGGAAGAGAGAAAACTCTTCTGACACCACCCCCTGGGTCAACCTGACGGGGCACAAATGAAGGCCCCTCAGGCTACCGACGCATTCATACGATTGCGAGACGCATTCATACAGAATTCGGGAGTGCCAAGCCTCGTGACCCCCTACCCAGGGGAAAATAATATGAACTGAGACGAGCACGACTCCAAAGAGGAGCCCGAAGGATCCCTGCGTCCCTCACGGATGAGAACAATGAAGGGGACGAGGAGGGTATACAGCCCCTGCCGAAGAAAAGGTTGAGGAAGCTCAACAACACAGAGGACGAAGAAGGTATTTCAGACATGTTCGAGTCTGAAGACATCCGAAATCCTAAATCTTCGGAATGGCTGCCATCGCTTAGGGTCACTATGTACATGGCCCATAGATTACATAAAGCCTTAGAGAAAGAGGCAAGGCAAAGAATACGGGCAGAATGCCCCAAACATGAACTACCAGGGAAGGTAGCAGAAGCACCAGAGCTTGATCCGAAGATGCTGGCCTTCGTTTCGAAAACCGCCAGAGATCCCAGAAAAGGGATTGACAGATCCTGGAGAAGTTGCCAGGAAAAAGTGCTTGACCTAGCTGGACCGCTTGCAAAGCTCATGGACTTAACCAAGCGAGCAAGAGATACAGGGGAAGAAGTAGACCTAGAGGTCCTCCCAAACTGGGCGCAAAGAGCTGTATGCCTCCCGGACAACGCTAACTGTGCCATCTCGTCTGACCGCATAAAAATAAAAATATGTCAGGTCCTGGTTCTTGATCCGCAGAAGCTGCTGAGCCCCACAGGTCCCCCAGTAATGTGTAGTCAACTACTGAAGGAGACAGCAGAAGTCTCAACACCTCTGAGGGAAAAGGGGAAATGGATAAAATAAAAAACAGAACACAGGTCGCTCTCTCTCTCTTGAAACAGCTGAGCACCTGCAGAGGACAAGAAATAGAAAGAGTTATTTCTCCCCTATATGCCTTTTTGCCTTGCTCTAATGTTCCCTTAAAATAAAATGTACCTGTTTTGCCTTCCTGTGATCTGGAAGACGTGTTAATAGACGTTTTTTACACTTAAGCACTGGCTTCTTGAATAGTTTAAATTGAAACTTCCTTGGATTAAATCCTCCTTCTCATTTTGAAGTGAAGTGAAAAGAGAGGTTGAAAAATTAAACTGAAGAAATTGATTGCTTCCTGACTGGAATGATTAGCCCATAAATATTGACTCTTGATTCATGAAAATTAGGAGAGCACAATGTTAGCCCAGACTGACTGTCACCTAGAATGTTCTCTTTCAAGAATTCAGAGTGTTTACTCTACTATTGTGTCTTGTGATCTGTTCTTATGCCCAGTTGAAACTATTGCTCAAGAAAAAGAATACCTTTCAACAATTCATTAGACTCTTTTGAGTTGCACTCCCACAGTTTCAGATCTCTGGTTGCTGATTTCAAATTTGCTATAATTTGAATTTCCTTTCCACTTGAAGAAACAACTTTGACAATCAATTATGAGTCTCTTTACTCCTAAAGGCTCAATTGTATTTGTAACGTTTTCTTTCTTTTTATTAAAAGTATTCAGAACACTATACACAATCTGCGTGTCTGTAATGAGACTGTGCTAATGCTAGCATCTCTCATTAGTTCGAGACACTTTCTCGTTTCACTTGCGCACGCGAAAAGCGAGGAAACACCAAGCCTTCCTCTGCGTGTGTGACGAGAGAATTCGTGCTCCAAGAGCATGCGCGTAGACAGGCAGTAACAGCAAACACTATCGACTCGCGCATGCGCCTTCAATCTTAAAAACGAAATCATTCATTCGTGTGCGAGTGATGTCTCCTTCACACGGACAGTCGCTGCGCAATGGAAATGTCAATTCCCTGGTAATTTAACTCCACAGAGACAAGTAATCTGCCGCCGGCAGAAGACGCTGAAGTGTGCAAGCCAAGTCCCTGTGCTTCAAAGGAAAACGTTCCTCAGGGAACACTGCGCAACATCAGGTACGCTGAATATTAATACATGAACTATCACAGTTAAAATGACGATCTTACACTATCTAAATACCTAAACTATCTTTAAAATACTAACGCTTCAGTTGCCAAATACATTTCCTCTGAAACAGACTAGAAAATAGAAAGTTTGCTTAAAGTCTTTTCTGCTAGACATCCAGAGAGCTGCGCTCCCACCAAAATGACCGCTTATCTTGTCCCACAAAGTTTATTCTCCAGACCTGTTCCAAAATCTGCTTACTTTAGCCTTTAGGGGTTTTATATTGGGCCTAAACCCTGACTAATGAAGAAACAGGACTATCCTGTATTAGGTAGGACAATGAAAGGCAGTTTAGAACCCTGCAGATGCTTCATTGTCTCATTGTCTCCCAATCACCTTAATGCTCCTTCATAACCAATCAAATCCCTGCTTCTTTCCCACCATGCTGGATTGGGACACTCTCACCCTGTTATAAAGAAAGTTAAGGATTGAATACAATTGAATACAAGAAATTAGACAAAAGAGGTAAAATGGGAAAAGGAAAACCTAACAAAACTAGATCCCAAACTAGGCGACCTAGCCTCTTACGAAGCGGGTGAAGCAGCCCAGGGATTGCTATTTGGGGAGACCTTTGGGAAGGAAATGGGGAGGTTCGTGGGAACCTACACCTCCCTAGAGAAGGCTCAAGCCTCAATGAAGAAAATATTTCCTGGAAGAATTTTTGCCGGGACTGGTCGGTACAGAGGCCGAACGACTGGTCGCTACCAAGCCACAAGACGGCCTCAGGACTACAGGGCCAATATTGGGAAAAACCGGCAGCAGGACGCTTTCTTTCCCCCAAGAGGCTGATTTCCAAGAGGAAGGAGAGACAGAGGACAGGGAAAAGGACAGAACTTCCCAGCAGGTGAGAAAACTCTCCTATCAGCCAGTAGGGGGGAGAACATTGAAATGTTGGGAGAACTGGCGCACGCTTTCCAGCGACACCTGGGTATTGCAGATGGTGTGAGGGCTGCAACTAGAATTTGTACAGATACCCACACAATTGCACCCCCCTCGGTCTTTACATTCAGCGCAGATAGAAAAAGAGACCTTACACGCAGAGCTGCAGAGCTTAGCAAGCAACATGTTCCTGGTGCACAGGAAAGACAAGGTGAGACCTGTAATAAATTTACGGGAGATGAACGGCTGGGTGGTGTACCACTACTTCAAGATGGAAGGAATCCATCAGCTCAGAGACACCCTCAGACAGGGAGATTGGCTCACAAGAGCAGATCTGAAGGACGTGTATCTCACAATACCAGTACAAGAAGAAAATTGCCCCTTTCTAGCGTTCGACTGGGACGGGCAATTTTGGCAATTCGCGACAATGCTGTTTGGTGTAGCTTCAGCACCATGGGCAATCAGGAAACTCATGAGGCCGATTACTGCAGCTATCAGAGAGAAGGAGATAAAAATGATAATATATCTGGACGGCATCCTGCTGATGGCAAGCTGCAGAAAGACACTCCAATATCAGACAAGCTGGGTGACAGACCTCCTGACGTCGCTAAGCTTCCTAGTCAATTGGGAGAAGTCAGAAGTGATTCCAGCGAGGAGAATGGAATTCTTAGGGTTCAATGTAGACACCAGGTCGCCACACTGGAATTGCTGGCCAGGAAGATAGATTTAAAGAGAGTAATAAGAAATGGCCTCAGCAAGAAAGTTATCTCCCTTCAAACGATAGCGAGAGTAGTGGGTCTGCTAGCAGCATCAAGCAAAGCGATATATCCAGGACCGCTACATTATTGAGCCCTACAGCAGCTAAATATAAAGCATTTACAAAAGTGCTTGCGAAACCATCAACTAGTGCAGCTAGATGCAGAGTCGAAGACGGAACTAGAATGGTGGTTGCAGAATATGGATGCCTGGAACGCCAAGGCCATATTCCGAGACCGGCCCGATCTGGTGATAGAATCGGATGCCAGCAGAGCAGGATGGGAAGCTTGCTGCGGAGAACTAGAGACAGAGGGAAAATGAAGTTCTGAAGAACCCAAATTGCACATCAACTGTCTGGAACTGCTAGCCGGGTCGTTTGCGATCAAGGCGTTTACAAAAGACAAAGTGAATTTGTGTATTCTGCTGAAGATGAAAAACATTTCAGCAGTAAGATACATAAATCATTTAGGATGAAAAAGTACAGAATATTAGCGGGACTAGCCAATGTTTTCTGGCACTCCTGCCTAGAGTCAGGGACCTCACTAGTAGCAGAGTATCTCCCGGGTTTGCTCAATGTAGTAGCGGACTGGAATTCCAGATATCTAGCAGACTCCAGCGATTGGATGCTGGACAAGAACATATTTCGACAGATAGAGGAACTCTGGGGACCAGCACACACAGATCTGTTTGCGTCCAGACTGAACACACAAAAGAGCAAATACTTCAGCTCGAGATTAGATCCCATGGCAGCAGGCGTAGATGCTGTCCTCCAAGATTGGAGGGGGGAGACGCACTACGCCTTCCTGCCATTTATTATGATGAACAGAGTGCTAACGAAAGTTCGCAGAGAGAAAGCGACAATGATAGTGGTGGCCCCGATCTGGAAGTCACAAGTATGGTCCCCGACGTTGATGGATTACCCGAGAGTATTGCCCCCAGGAGACAGTCTTCTCATGGACCCAGTTGGGTCATATCATCCTCTGAGAGATGAGAGGGACACTCTGTCACAAGCTTCTTTCTTTCTCACCTGTTTTTCCTTGCTTGTGGTCTTCTTGGGAGCGTTTTCCTTCTTCCTCATTGTTCGAGACTTGTACAGGTTGGAGCTCGAGTCTTCGGGTTCCAGCGTGAGGTAGCCGGCTGCCTGAAGCCGGATAGCGTTCAGTATCCAGGAATGTTTAACGATGGGTCCAGGAAGGAGGCGGGCAGGCGTCCTATGCTCGAGAAGTGCCCGGGAGACCGCGGCACTGAGCACAAGACGGAATCCCGGATGAGGGTATATGGGCTAGAGGGAAGATTGCAGGAATCAGGAGAGGGTTCTAGGACGGAAGGAAAAGGGGTAAGGAGTTGGAGACAATAAGGTACACGGACTCGAAACACACGACTAACAACTCTAAGCAGTTGCGTTGAGATGCGCAGAGCCGCAGGGGCGTGTGTTTTCTAGGAAGCAGAGTGTTGCGCGCAAAGGCTAGAGCGCAGCGTTTCTTGCCCGTCGGCCATGTTGGAAGAATTACTGACCTCATGCCGCGGTGCATAATGGACCACAAAGTCCAGAAGGGCCGGAATTGGTGGTTCATGACAGTATGCCTCCTCCTAAAACCGGAACCACCGGGTTTGCCTGGATGAATTCGATGAAACCTTTGTATTAGACAGGGGGCATTCATGTTTGAGACTGGTTCCCAGGTGTGTTCGCTGGGGGGATATCCCTTCCATTCCACCAAATATTGGAGCTGACCCCGTCTGTATCTGGAATCACATATCCTGGAGACCTCAAACTCAATCTGGTCATTGATGAGCACAGGGTTAGGTCTAGGAGTAGCTCTGGTGGACCGTACATACAGTTTCAATAAGGAAGTGTGGAAGACCGGATGTATCCTCTTTGAGGATTCTGGAAGCTGAAGCTGAAAGGCCACTGGATTAATGATTTCCTTAATGGAGAAAGGTCCATAATACTTGGGAGCCAATTTATTAGGTCGTAAATATCAAGGAAGAAGTTTTGATGATAGCCAAACCTTATCCCCGACTTTATATGAAGGGCTAGGTCTCCGCTTGGTATCTGCATATCATTTCACTCCTATCCTGGCTTTCTCCAGGTGTTCCTTTGCATCCCTATATACGTTTACCAGTGTTTCAATCCAGGAATCAACTGCGGGAACTGGGGTTGGATGTGGTAGGACAGATAGTAGAACCGAAGGATGAAATCCTTGACTGCAAAAGAATGGGCTTGTCTTGATAGCTGAATGGTCAGAATTGTTGTAAGCAAATTCAGCTATGGGAATCAAAAGCGACCAATCATCCTGGACCTTGGTTGCAAAACAGCAGAGGTACTGTTCTAGGGTCTGATTAACTCGTTCTGTTGCCCCATTAGTCTGAGGATGATATCCCAAAGATAATGCATGCTGGATGCCTAGTATTTGGCATAGTTGTTTCCAGAACTGGGATATATACTGAGGTCCTCTGTCGGAGATGATCTTGGAAGGTAATCCATGAAGCCTAAATATATGTTTTAGGAATATTCCAGCCAATTCAAGCGAGGATGGCAGTTTGAACAAAGGTGTGAAGTGAGCCATATGGGTAAACAGATCGATGGTAACCATTATGGTTGTATATCCTCTGGATGGGGGTAATTCCACGATGAAGTCTTTGGCAGTAATTTCCCAAGGGCGTGTTGGTAATGCGGGTTGATGTAGGAGACCTGCAGGTTTTCTGTTATCATGTTTGTTCTGATTACACACTGCGCAAGACTGGATGTAAGTTCTTACCTCAGCAATCATCTTCGGCCACCAGAATTGTCTCTGAATAAGGTGGAGAGTGGTAGTGATACCACGATGTCCTGAATGGAAGGTGTCATGGCAGAGATTCATGATTCTATCTCTCAGCTTTTGTGTGGGTATTGCCAGTCGTTTGTCCTTGAAGAGATAACCATCTTTCGTTACTAAATTCCATTGATTATTCCTGATGTATTCCGTCCAGAGATTGGAAGAAGGCGTTCTGGCTCGGAAGTCTTCCAGGAGTGAATTTGCTTGTGCCACAAACACGGTATTAGGGAACATCTTGAGAAGGGCACGAGCTTCGACAGACTTGTTGTCAGGACGCCTGGATAAGGCATCTGCGATAATGTTATTAGTTCCAGGAAAGTGATGAATACAAAATTGGTACTGGGCAAAAAGAACGCCCAATGCGCTTGATGACTGATTCTGCATTCCAGGGACTGTAGGACTTTCAAGTTTCGATGATCTGTTCGTACTTGCACTGGATGTTTAGCACCCAAGAGTAGATGGCGCCAGTCGGTAAAGGCTTGTCGGATGGCCTATAACTCCTTCTCCAGGACGGAGTAGTGGCTCTCGCTGGGAGTCAAGGTGCGGGATAGGTAGGCAATAGGATGTTCCATCTTGTCTTCAAATTCTTGTTTTAAAACCGCACCAATGGCGTAATCAGATGTGTCTGTTTCCACCAAAAAGGGCCGATCTATGTCGGGTTGGGCCAGGATTGGACCTTGAGTAAATCTTTGTTTCAGTTGTTGAAAGGCCATCTCTTGAGCAGTAGACCATTTCAACGGTGTATCCTTCTTTAGGAGTTTTACTATGGGATGCACTATGTCAGAAAATGTAGGAATTAATTTTCTGTAGAAATGTGCAAGTCCCAGGCAGGATTGAATCTGTTTTACAGTGGTGGGTGCTGGCCAAGAAAGTATGGAGTCGACCTTGGCAGGATCCATTCCAATTCCTTTGGGGCTCAGCACAAATCCAAGATAATGAACGGTTTGGACATGGAAGAGACATTTTTCTGGTTTGGCCAGGAGTTTGTGTTCACGTAGACGTTGTAAGACTGCTTTTACATGTTCTTGATGGATTTGGGGGTCATTGGAATAAATCAGTATATCATCCAGGTACACAATGACAAAAAGGAACAGCATATCAGAGAAAACTCTATCCATGAACCATTGAAAGACCGCAGGGGCATTGGCGAGACCGAAGGGCATTACCAGATATTCAAAGTGACCAAATGAAGTTCTGAAGGCCGTCTTCCATACATTGCCTTCCTTTATTCGAATGAGGTGATAAGCACCCCTAAGATCGAGTTAAGTGAAGATGACACCACCCCGAACTGCCTCCAGGATGTCAGAAATGAATGGTAGTGGATAACGATCTTTGAGAGTACATTGGTTGAGACCACGGTAGCCCAAACAGGGCCGAAGTTCTTTGGTGTCTTTCTTTGGAACGAAGAATAGGGAAGCACCGGCTGGAGATCTTGAAGGACGAATAGTCCCATTTGCCAGGTTGGTATCCAGGTATTCTTGTAGGGCCCTTTTTTCGGGTTCAGATAATATGAACATCCTCCCGAATGGAATCACTGCTGAAGCATTTGTGTCAATGTAGCAATCCTCAGGTCTGTGTGGTGGAAGAGCCTGAACAATGGCTGTTGAAAACACATCAGAGTATGTTTGATAGATCTCTGGTACTTGGATTATGTTGGATACACTTAAGGATGATTGTTTGTGATTCTGGGAGTTCACAGGAGGGTTTTGCAATGTGTCTTGAGACAAACAATGGGACATACAAAATTCAGAGCCTAGAAATAGGGATCCGGCTGCCTAGTTGTTGTAAGGATTGTGTTTCTGAAGCCACGGCATGCCTAGAACCATGGGGTAGTGAGCAGCCTTTATGATGTCAAAACGGAGCCTTTCCTAATGGTTGTTTATCAAGAGTAGTGATTCCTTGGTTTGGTGAGTAATGGGTCCGGAAGACAATGGTCTGCCGTCAATTCCATCAACAGGTTTTACTACTTCTTTGGGTTCTCGAGGAATGTTGTGACTGACAGCCCAGTTGTGGTCTATGAAAACACCATGGCACTGCAGTCTACTAGGGCCAGGATGGGGAAGGATTCTTTCTCAGTAGGTGACAAGATTGTCTGGAGAATCACTAAGGTGTTCTGTCCTGGAGTATTCAAGGAAGGAATGGATGCAGAGCAGGCATCTTTCTCCCGAAGCTGTGCTCTGCTTAGGATCGGGAGCTGGCGTTTCCCCAACGTCGGGTGGCGCTATTGAGCATTCTCTCACAAGATGTTTATCAGAGGCACAGTACATACAAAGTCCTGTATTGATCCTACGGATTCTTTCTTGCAGAGAAATTGGTCCATGGAAGGCACCCAATTACATAGGTTCTGGATCTGAGGAACATGGAGCGGATGCTTCTTTGGGACAAGGATATTCTATGGTTGTCTTTGGGGATGTTGTATTCGTTTTTCTTTTATCTGCCCTTCTCTCCTGGATTCTGAAGTCTATCTGTAAGGAAAGGTCCATCAGGGCCTGGAAGGAACTCGGACGGGCTACTCTGGCTAGCTCGTCCTTTACTTCATCATTCAATCCCCTTCGGAATAGACTGAAACTGGCTTCTTGAGACCAATCGGCTTCTTTAACTAGCTGTTTGAAGCGAGTCATGTAAGTGAGCATATCCTGACCCCCTTGCTGGAATTCAAGAAGTCTTTCTTGTGCACTGCAGACAAGTTCCGGTCGATCAAACATAGCCTTAAAAACCCATCGTAATCATCCAAGAGTGGGTCTCCCGAATTGACTAGGGGAGTCACCCATGTTAAGGCATTGCCCGTGAGGTGAGATATCATGAATCCAACCTTAGCTTGTGGCGTGGAGAAATAAAAAGGTTTGAAAGTGAAGTGCACTACACAGGAATCAAGGAAGGAACGTAGGGACTTGGAAGATCCATCATATTTGTCCACTACACCCCCTACCAGGGCGCTTTCTTTGACCGCGGAATCCCGGGACAAGACAAGCTGTTTTAGTGCTGCATTTTCGACCTTGAGGTTTTGAACCTCTGTAGTTAATTCTTGCATACCTCTCATTGTCAAACTGGATATTAAATTATGCCTCCTATTGTAACGATTGTATGCATATTGGCCTACGCCAAGTTGCTTAAAACTGTACGCGAATAACTCTCTATGGCGAGGTCTTGACCTTAGAAATTGATGTAAGCCGCCATCTTGAATCAAGCTGCCATTTTAGGTTCTCTTGCTGTGTAAAAGTCACCCTGTACATCAAAATTGTGGACGATGCCATTCTGAACAGAATCTGGTCGTCATGACCTCCGTACAGCTAATGTATGGACTTGCGTACAGGCCACTTGTTAGGGTTGTGAACTGAGACCTTGTCCTTCTGTTGACCTGTGTGTAAATGGATTACCTGTATCAGCGGAACTGATCTATGCGCATACTGATGTATATATTAAAAGTTGACCTGGCAGAGACCCTAGACCAGTAAAACATTCATGGAATGGTTAACCCGCGAAGGGGTTGGACAACAGGATGGAGAAATGTATATAAGTCTGAATGTCCCAATGAACACTCTCTCACTGAATACATCGAACCCCGTTGAAGTTCGTTGTGTTGTACTGAGGGCCGATAGCTATCCGCGCTGCACGATTCGATCCTTGGACGATAGCTGCGTGATCTGAGACGGCATCTTGACGAGGGTCCACTTTTGAGGCGGGCAGATTTGCCGAAATCACCAAACACAAGGTAAAATTCGTTAGGTAAGTTCTTTGAGAAACCGTACGGTCCTCCTTAGGTTTGGTCAGGTGAGTCGTGACCCGACTCTTAATTTAACCCTGACAATTTGAATTTGGCGCATTGTATCTGCAGACACAATTATTGACCAGGTAACACCAAGTTTTTGAGAAATGCCTGGGAAATTGTCTAGCTGCTTTAGGGCATTATTCCGCAGCGATCGACAATCTTTGGAATTTAGCCGCCCGGCACCACAGGAGGGGTCGCCGGCGTTTAACATACATTGTAAACATGGCATTGGAAGTGTAGTATTTAATGATATTTGGCACAGACAAACCAGACATGCCTCCGAACTTCAGTGGCCAATCAATGGTAGTTTTGAGATCCCTCGTATTGAATACTTAGATCCGGTCTTGTTAAAGAAAAAGGCCAGACCCGCAGCATTTGATGTTCTACAGAATTGGAAAAAAGAAGCGTTGCAGCAGCTTAAGAGTAGGGAAAAACATGTGCGCCGTCATAAAACGAACGCTGAAAAGGCGTTGTTATATGATCAGGACAAACAGTCTGAGTCAGTTAGGAATATGGATAGGGCTTTCTCACTCGGTATTCAGAAAATCTATCCTTCTAAAGACCTTCATGTTTCTGACGAGTTTCTTGACAAATTGTTAAACGAGCGAAGGCCTGGTGCCTCTGCACCACCGCCGTATTATCCGCTTCCTGTTGCTTTGCCTCTTCCTGCTGTTACTCCTGCTCTCCCTGCTCAACCTGTTGTTCCTATTCTTCCGGCTGTTGTTCCTCCGCCTGCTCTACTACCTCTTCCCATTGCACCAGTAATAACACCTCCATTGAATCTGCCTGCACCTACACTCCCGAGTGGTTCTGTACCGACTATAGTTGATCGGGGTGCGGGGTCGAAGGTTGTTACTCGTAATACTGTCCCTACAGATAAAAAGCGGGATTTGTTTGCATGGGCTAAGCATTGTATGGAGAGAGATGATCGAGCTAATGTTTTTGCCACACTGTCTAATATGGATAATTTTCATGTAAAAAATGTTTTTATTGAAGGTTTAGGGATACATTTATGCGTAATGTGGGGTGAATTAAATAATGTGGATCTCCCACAAGGGCTGAGGGATCTGAATACTTTAGCACTATCAAGAGATACTGTGGAGAAAGTACATGAGCATGTTGAGAGGTTGTTTGAGTATAGGAGAGATTTGGAGAAGTTACGGAATGAGGATGACGAAGAAGAGAGTATGTATGTACAGAAACGATTTCTTCCGTGTCGCAATTGGGCATCTGAGGAAGCGCGAATTTGTACAAGAGATGCGATTAGATGGATTTCTGATTTATCGATAACACCGGTTGTGGTATATGACCCATACAGTCAATATACGCTAGAAATGCAGAGGAAGGTGATTCAGGTAATGGTAGAGTACCTTCAGGATGAATGTGTGAGGAAGAAGGTTAGTTGCCCCACAGAGTTACTGGGTATTTATAAGAGAGCTTTTTCACTTGACACTTCTTCGACTGCTTTAGCGCTCGACTTAGCTCTGTTGCTTAGTAAGCGTTCGGAGTTGCCTATATCTCAGCTGCCTATGAGAGAGGTACCGCTGACATTTGTCCCAAAAGTTGAGATTGCCGCTAATGTTGCAGCAGGTATAGCTGCTGTGGACATACCCGCACATTATGTATCACAGTTTGTTCACGTCCCGTTTTCACGACAGGAAGTGAACACTATTAGGCAATCTATTCCCGACATTAGGAAAAATCCGACAGGATTCTATAAAGAGATAGAGTCCGTCTTGCAGTCCTCAGTGTTCACCCTAGGCGATATTGACTTGTTATTCCCTGTACACCTGCCCGTAGATTTTTGGAAGCAGGTTAGAACAATAGATGATGCACCTGGGTTGGGAGATACATGGGCTAATATAACTAGGCTTGACAAGGAAAGGCCAGCTGGTGAGAGACCGCCTCAGGTGATACTCACTTTGCCTGACAGAATCATTGCGAAATTAAAAACTATAATTCCCGAAAAAATAATTATTTGGGACAAGCTTACGACCTTTGTCCAAGGAAAATCTGAGGGTGCCACCGAGTTCTTTAATCGGTTCGAACAAGTATTCTCAGACTTCAGTGGACAGGATTTAAGCACAGTTTCTGGGAAAAGGTTATTTGTGGACAAAATCGTACGTGGATTGCTGCCTGACATCCAGTCACAGATTATGTCTTCCGAGCACGCTTGGCAGGCGAAATCCCAATCAGAAGTACTGCACATGGCTCAGTACTACGAGAACCGTGTCAATATTGAAAAAGATACAGTTGAAAAGAGAAAAGGAGATTTAAAGACTAAAGTATTGTTACAACAAATTGTTAGAGGCCCCAGAGGGGGTAGTTCGCAGATTAGAGGTCAGTATGTTCCACAAGGGAACGTGCCCTTGGGTCCTGTGAACATTAACCAGTGTGCCTATTGTCGCCAGGAGGGTCATTGGCATGCACAATGCCCCATTGTTTGACAGAGGTCGAATAACACATTTGGGAGTATGGGTAGACGACCCAGAGGTCGCCCCGGGGTCGGGGGCCCTGGTAGAGGTCAGTTTTCACAGGATCCTCAGCAACCTTTTTCACAGGACAATCAGACTTCGAGTGTGGGTACTAGAAACATATTTGATCACCCCTCTGCTGCTTACCTTTCTGAGGAGCTTCCTTCTGATGATATTCTGTTTCGTTAGGATTGCCCGAAGCAGAGTTTGGAACCAACACCTATTCCCGTTAGTCAGAAAGGTCCCTACGTTGAAATGGTAGTGGGAAACAGGAAACATCAGTTCTTGATAGACACTGGAGCACATAAGTGCTCCATTGATCATTCTCGGGTTCCAAACATTCCACTGTCAGGGCAAACCAATGTCTCTGTAGGGTTTTCTGGCACACCAGTCATTTGTCCGGTTTCTTCGCCGGTACATATTTCTTTGGGTCCCTTTTCGGACCACTGTCAATTTCTTTTGACTTCGAATTGTGGAGAAAATGTGTTGGGGTTGAATCTGTTGAAGGAATTAAATGCGGTAATTCATTGTTCATCTGATGGAGTGCGTTTGACGATTTCACCACAGCAGTTTTCTGTTTCACAATTTTTGACTAGACCTTTGCCACCAGAATTCAGTAATGTCCCGGAGTGTTTGTGGGCGGCTGACGACAATGATGTCGGTGTTCTACAGATTGAGCCTGTTAGAATAGTCGTGAAACATAGTATTAAGCTGCCACGTATCCCACAGTATAAGATCTCGGTTGAAGGTGAGCGAGCTTTGAAGAGCATTGTTTCTGATTTTGTGCATCATGGGGTGATTGAGGAGATTACAGGAAGTTTGTGCAATAGTCCGATCTTACCCGTGTACAAAAAAGGCGATAATGCTATTCCGTTTCGTTTTATAATTGATTTGCATGCCATCAATAGAGTTGTCGCTCCACAATTTCCAATTGTGCCTGATGTGACGACGATATTAGCTATGATTCCAGCTACGGCTACTTACTTCAGTGTTGTGGACCTGAAGAATGCTTTCTTCAGTATTCCTATACACAAGGACAGTAGATATTTGTTCGCGTTCACCTTAGGGGGACGCTCGTTCACATTTACTCGTGCACCTCAAGGTTACACCGAGAGTCCTAGCATTTATAGTAGGGCCTTGAAAGAACAGCTTGATACTCTTGAATTACCCCCTACTTGTACGCTGCTTCAGTACGTTGACGACTTGCTTTTAGCAGCAGATTCTGAGAGCTCTTGTAAAGAGGGCACTGTCTTGTTGCTCATCCATCTAGCTAAGCATGGTCACAAAGCTTCACTTAAAAAGTTTCAATATTGTTGCCAGGAGGTCGCCTATTTAGGCGACCTCCTGTCAAAGGAGGGAAGAAGATTGACACACCTGAAAGAATAAAACACATTTCTGGCATGTCTGTCCCAAATACACAGAAGGAAGTCAGAGCCTTAATAGGTATGGCTTCTTACTGTAGGTTATGGATCCGAACTTTTCACTAGTGATAAAACCGATGTTGGCTTTGACAAAGAAGGGCATTTCTTCGCCATTGCCATGGAAATCGGAACATCAACAATCATTTGAGCTTCTCAAGACTGCATTATGCTCTGCACCGGTTTTGGGTACACCAAATTACAACAAGGCCTTTGTGTTGTTTGTGCATGAATGTGATGGATGTGGTTTGGCTGTATTAACGCAGGAACATGGAGGGAAGAATAGGCCGTGCGGTTACTACTCTTCCGCCCTTGATCCTGTCGCATGCGCTTTGCCAAGATGTTTGCGAGCTGTCGCTGCTGCTGCCTGATCTGTAAAGCAGAGTGAGGGAATGGTCCTAGGCCATGATCTAACCCTGATGTTGCCTCACTCTGTAGATGTTCTATTGAACAAAACTCAAACCCAACACCTCACTTCCGCACGATTGACGAGATATGAATTGATTTTGTTTGCTCCTCACATACAAATTAGGAGGTGTTGTGTTCTTAATCCGGCTGAACTCCTACCTTTCCCGCAAAATACTGTTTGCGGTGATGAAGAGTCACATGACTGCCTGTATACTACTGAACAAGAAACAAAGGGCAGAATTGATCCTAAGGACACTCCTTTGGATAATACGCAAGGGGAGCTATTTTAAGTACGGTTGTAGAGACCAAGCGAATTACACATAACTCCGCGCAGGCCGCAGAGATTATAGCATTAACCCGAGCTTGTGAGCTTTCCGAAGGGCTAACAGCGAATAATTATACTGACAGTCAGTATGCTTTTGGGGTGGCTCACAACTTTGGGAGACTTTGGTCAGAGAGAGGGTTTCTAACTTCACATTGGACCAAGATTCAGCATGGCCCCCTGATAGCACAATTGCTCTCGGCGCTCGCGCTCCCTAGTCAGTTAGCAATCATGAAATGCGCAGCGCACCGCAAGATCACAGATGATGTAGGAAAAGGGAATGCTTTCGCTGATCCGATAGCTAGAAAAACTGCCACAGATCTTCGCACAGAAATGTATGCTCTAAGAGAAAATAGGGATGTCTATGTAATGGGCGAGGATATTGGGTCTGTGCGGGATATCCAAGCTGATGCCACAATGGAAGAATCTAAGAAATGGGCTGAAGGCTTGGGGAAATTAGATGATGATGGGTGTTGGGTGGACACAGTTGAAGGGAAATGGTTACTTCCTAATGCCTACATAGTCATGGTGGTTACTATGGCACACGGTTCCACACATGTGTGTGCTCAACAGATTACGAAAATGTTAGAGAAAGTCTGGGTAAATGATAAGATTTCGAAAATTGCTCAGCATTATGTCCAAAATTGCATGATTTGCCTACAGCACAATATGGGGAAGGGGACGGTAACTCCAAGGGGTAGCTTTGGGCCTCCTTCTGTCCCGTCTGAAGTGATTCATTTTGATTTTATTGAGATGGAGCGGTGCAATAGTTTAAAATATGTCCTTGTGGTCATTTGTACCTTTATTAAATGGGTTGAGGCTTTCCCTGTTAAAGATGCTACAGCCATGACCACTGCGAAAATTATGATAAAAGAGTACTTCCCGCGGTTTGGGTTGCCAAGAATCATTTGGTCGGACAATGGTCCACATTTTGTTGCTGCTGTAATTTTACAGATATGTACGGCACTACATATTGATAAGCGATTTCATTCAGCTAGACATCCTCAAAGTGCCGGGTTGGTAGAGAGACATACCGGTATCCTAAAGAACAAGCTTGCTAAGACGTGTGCCGGTACCAAACTAAAATGGCCGGACGCCTTACCGATTGTGTTACTAGCCATGTGCACTACCCCTCAAACTAAGACTGGGCTCTCTCCATTTGAGGTGGTGATGGGGAGGCCTGCCAATATTTGGGGACTTCCGAAACCTAAAGCACTGAGAAGTGTTGAGAATGTATTGCTTTCATACTACTGTAACCAGTTGACTAAAAATCTGTATTTCATTTATCATCAGGTACGATCAGCTTTACCTGTACGCTACGAGGGCCCAGGTCACAATATCCGGCCTGGAAGCTGGGTCCTGGTGAGAGCATACGAGCGGACCTCTTGCCTCGCGCCTCGCTGGCGGGGACCATCCCAGGTCTTGTTGGTCACCCAAACGGCAGTGCGGGTGGCTGGAAAGAAGAATTGGATACACGCGACGCATGTCAAGAAACTTCCTCACCCAACGCTGCACGCTACAGAAGAAACAGATCCCCTCACTAACGCTGCAATTGATGATCCTGAAGCAGCAAATAGCACTGTGAGTGAGTCGGAGAATCTATCTGAGCCCGTGGGGCTTGGGGAACCGTCCATTTTGTCTCCACACTCTTTGGAAAAGTCATTTCCGGAAACCATTGCTCCGAATTGTGCAACTTCCGTTGCCCCCGATACGTTGCTTCCCTCACGAAGTGACGTTACCTTATTTCCGGATCAAACAGTACCGGGAACCACCAGATATAATCTTCGGCGGAGAAAATAGACCTACGGCACGGTTCAACTGTGCATTCAAAAAAGGAAAGGATCATCAAGGGCTTGCTTTTGCCCAAATTTGAGAAAAAGGATTCTGTTGGCTAGGGTTGGGGAAGGACTAAGAAGCTGCGCGACTGGGGGGTCGCCAGCAACGAACATTGGGGTTTCCATCCGAAGACTACGATGCCTGCCACCGCTACTGCCCGTATTGGACTTGTAAATAAGGGGGTGACCAACTTGGACAATGAACAATGTGCCTGGGCCCCGAAAACATATTGCTGTGTTTTGATGATAATAATTGGGGTTATTATAGTAACTGCTTTAGGATTCTGGTACGTTGAGGAGATTTATCCTCTAGAGCCTCTTTTGCCAACTGAAATTGCACCTACTGTTTTTACTCCTTTTGTACATTTGCATACTCTGTCACCTAGGGACTCTCAGCATAGACAGAAGTATCACAACAATACTATGATGTTGATTATGAATTCGACACATGCCATTTTTAACAAACCCAATTGTTGGGTCTGCTCGCATTTACGGCAACATGGGGAGAAGGGTCTAGGTTGGTATATTCATCCCTTACCTTTGACGACTGCTTGTTATGCCCCTCTTAGAGCACTGTTCTTTGGCCGATGGAATGATAGCATCTTGGGGAATTTTGATGGAACTAATTTGAATAATTTTGAAAAACGTGTTCTGACTCCCCTGGGATGCTCGCTTTTCGCAAATAGGAGTAAACTCAACGCTGCTTCAATTAGGCCTTCTGATAGACTATCTCGTCCTTTCCAATCTTTGGTTTCCTTTAAAATGGCTCTGATAGGCAATAAGGATGCCGTGCCTCCTTCTTACTCTGTTAACCATAGCCCCGATTCAGTTTCTTTCTGCATACAGAGGAATGGTACCCGGTCAATGGGAGATTTTAAAGGCTGTACCAACGTTGCAAATTTGACTGGGGAAAACAGACCTTTGTATGTAGGCAAACCTGTCTATTTCATTTACGGTAATGTAGCATTTCCATGGTTGCCCAGGGATTGGCAAGGAACCTGTTATTTAGGGATCCTGTTACCTGGTGTATTCATAGCGAGCACTTTGGAAGTTTCAAAGGCTCGTCCACAGCGGGACGAGAATGGTGATACCCCCGCACAAGTGCTGGGAGATATAGCAAAATCAGTTGTGCCATTTTGGGGGCAGATAGCAAATTCCGAAGACATCAGGAGACTAGCGAGAGTACTGGAGAGAACCATCAACCGGACCACAGATATACTCTATAACATGACATTAGAGCAGAAAGCAATAAGATTAGTAGCACTCCAGAACCGGATGGCATTAGATATCATTCTGGCAGAACGTGGTGGAGTATGTAAATTAGTGGGGTCCGCTTGCTGTGTTTTCGTACCAGACTCCTCCCCAACCATTTTCAAAGCAATTCAGAATCTGCACGTCCTTAGCTCAGAAGTGCATGTTGCGAGGGGAACTGGAATCTTAGTGCTTGGTTTTGGGATTTCTTGCGATCTTGGGGTTGGAAGGTACTTTCAGTTTTGCTGATCATTTTGGGAGTTCTGCTATTCCTTTGTTGTTGTATCCAATGTCTGCCTAGTATATGTTCGATGCTAGGGGGATGTTGTGCTCAGGCGATAGGTACGATAGGACATAAAGTATATGCCCCGGATAAAACTTCCAAGGAGTATGTGTTGAAAGAGATCTTAGTGAAAGACCTGATGGCCATAGATATCTCTGACAGCGATTCAGGGTGTATGGACGATGACGTATGGAGTTACTTGCAAGGAGATCAGAAGTAGTGTTAGCACTTGGCATAGGCCAAAAGGAGGGTTTGTCAAACTGGATATTAAATTATGTCTCCTATTGTAATGATTGTATGCATATTGGCCTACGCCAAGTTGCTTAAAACTTTACACGAATAAATCTCTACGGCAAGGTCTTGACCTTAGAAATTGATGTAAAACGCCATCTTGAATCAAGCTACCATTTTAGGTTCTCTTGCTGTGTAAAAGTCACCCTGTACATCAAAATGGTGGTGTAACGCTCACCTGGTTCCCCCGGAGGCGCAGGTCTTGATCTGGCGAGGATACTGTCTTCAGTGTTAGGCGCAGGGTTCGTTGTGCTCCCGGACTGGGCCCCCTTCCCACCGACAGTTTAAGCTGCAAGGGTAAACCAAGGTATTAGTGTTTGGAAGGTTCGGAAAGTTCCTAGCCCCTCTCGCCCTTTCTTTCCCCGTGGAACTGGGTTGATATTGCGCTTACCTTATATAGGTAAATGCCGAGCTCTCCATCCTGCGTCTTGTGCAGGGGCGCTGGGTCCAGTTGCTTCACTGGATGCGAGCTCGAGCGTGCCTTGTAAGTATTAAAGTTCCTTTTGCATTGTTCTCTCCTCTTTCAAAAGTGTTAAGTCTGTAAAGTCTATGTCTTTCCCTTTTCAGATGCTGTGACGATGAAGATTATCCTTCTAATGGCACGTGAGTAGAAAGACTGCACCAACGCTGGAAAATGCTCCGTAATGTCTCTTTTGTCTTTGCAGGTACTGAGGTGCAGCGCGAACAGATTGAAAGCGAACGTAACACAGGTAAGCAGTCTTGTAACTAAGCGTTACTAACCGATGTATCTTGCCTTGCAGGTGCCGGAATGCAGCGCGAGCTGAGTTGGAACGGGCGTAACACAGGTAAGCAGAACTTGTAGTTGAATATTACTGACCGATGTTCTCTCTCTTTGCAGATGTCGGATGCCGGAAGAGAAAGGCAGAAAAAGGCGCCTTGGATGCGGCCGTTGGATTAGGTAAGTAGATTCACTGCCTTTACTTTAGCCTAACCTGTGCCTTTGTTTTGCAGGAGCTGCAGAAGACTGAAGATTGGATTCCAGCAGGTTATTTCGTGTCCACAGGATCTGGAGCTGGAGGTTTCCTGGAGCTGACACGGTGAGCGTCCTGCTGCAGATGCAGAATAACGCGAAGCACGTGAAACCAATCGGGTGTGGTTTAAATAGCCTTCTGTAGTGCTTAGGCGTCTCCTTCCACGGCCCCACCCAGGTAAGAAAAGAGTTCCAGATTTCAAAAAGAGTTCCTGTGTTCTGCTTCCAGGGAGTGGCTCCTGCTCCACCCAGACAGAAAAAGTAGTTCCAGGCAGAGAAGGATCAGGAGACCAGTTAGCTGGTAAGTAAGCAGCATGGTCTGCTACAGGTAGGTCCACCAAGCACTCTTATCTAATATGAGCCCAGCGCTTCCTGTGCCGGGACCAGTCATCATCATGAGCCTGGCGCCACTGGCGCCAGGACAAGGTCCAGAGGGTCCCTATAGGGGCTGGCTGGTTCCTGGGATCAGAGTCATGGGCCTGCTTCCAAGGTCGTGGGGCAAGTCCTGACCCCTTGGAAGCAGGGATCATGACAGGTGGACAATGCCATTCCGAACAGAATCTGGTCGTCATGACCTCCGTACAGCTAATGTATAACTTGCCTACAGGCCACTTGTTAGGGTCGTGAATTGAGACCTTGTCCTTCTGTTGACCTGTGTGTAAATGGATTACCTGTATCAACGGAACTAATCTATGCGCATACTGATGTATATATTAAAAGTTGACCTGGCAGAGACCCTAGACCAGTAATACATTCATGGAATGGTTAACCCGCGAATGGGTTGGACAACAGGTTGGAGAAATGTATATAAGCCTGAATGTCCCAATGTACACACTCTCACTGAATACATCAAACCCCGTTGAAGTTCGTTGTGTTGTACTGAGGGCCGATAGCTATCCGATCTGTCATTGACTTTGTCACTGCTTGACCTTAAAATAAAGTACTTTGTATGTTCCTTTGTAACCGGTGTTTGGTGTGTTTCCTTTGGGCTTCCCGGCCTCATATTATTTTTCTCTTTTCACATCATGAGGTCTTGAACTGCGGCTTCCATGTCTACTACTGTATCAGTTTTTAGGCGTCTCAATCTGTCACAAGCTTCTTTCTTTCTCACATGTTTTTCCTTGCTTGTGGTCTTCTTGGGAGCGCTTTCCTTCTTCCTCACTGTTCGAGACTTGTACAGGTTGGAGCGCGAGTCTTCGGGTTCCAGCGTGAGG
The DNA here is from genome assembly GCF_040938575.1 of Ambystoma mexicanum. Classification (NCBI taxonomy): domain Eukaryota; kingdom Metazoa; phylum Chordata; class Amphibia; order Caudata; family Ambystomatidae; genus Ambystoma; species Ambystoma mexicanum. The sequence continues at coordinate 538,258,967 of NC_090929.1, forward strand.
TAGCCAGCTGCCTTAAGCCGGATAGCGTTCAGTATCCAGGAATGTTTAGCGACGGGTCCAGGAAGGAGGAGGGCAGGTGTTCTATGTGTCACGATACCTGCCCCCAGACATCAGGAGCAGACCAGTCAGCCCAGAGTACTGGCACCCATGGGGACCTGTAAGGCCCCAAAGGATTGCCTAAATGCTTCCTGGACTCAGTCAAGGCACCGTTGGCGCCAGGCTCATATTGCCTTGTCAGGCAAATCAAGTCATCAAGTGGTGAAACCATGCACAGGCCACCTTGGGGCTGTTTTGAGGGATAACTTTATTTAAGGGACTATTTTATTGGGTGTGGTACAGGGACTACTTAACCTGGGAACTACTTCTGGGAGGCTATTTAAACCACACCCGGAGAACAGAACACGCTTTGCGTTATTCTGCACTCCTGCAGCGTAACGCTCACTGTGCCTGCAGCTCCAGTCCAGTCTTCAGCCACGCCCGTCCTGTTCTTCACAATCCGAACCTGCAGAGGAAGGAAAGGAAAAACAGATTAGAACAAGAGCCTTACCCTTCTCCATCGCAATCATCGCGGAGTCACCGCACCTGCAAGAAAAGGAACACCAGTTACCCACGCTATACAAGATAGCATAAGCGCCGCGTGATACTCACCGATGCTCCGTTCATCCTTGCGATCCAGCGAGGCACTCTAACGTGATCACCGCCCGGAGCAGCCGCATCTGCAAAAGACAAGAAAAGATAACAGGTGAGCTGCGCCTCGCTAAAAGACATTCAATCTCACGCTGCAAGATACTTACCCGAGGCAATATTCACTCGTGGTCTCACGAATCACCATCACACGTACTTCGCTCCAGGGAAGTGCCGCACCTGCAGAATAAAGAGAGGACAATTGATTAATCACGCGAATGAACAATATCGCATGCTAAGACCTTTTTCTTCGCTTGGTGCAAATACTGAATCTTACCTTGGCATTTACTTTGTTTCTCTCGAAGAAGAGACATCTGTCTTTGGCAATTCTGCAAGGAAAGAAAACTATAAAGAAATGGTACAAGTGTGGACTATAAGACAACCAGAACTCTAAAGCATTGCATGCTACTTAGGATTGGCATAAGACTTACCTCTGAGTCGTTGTTGTCTGGAACTCTGCCATAAGATTACGGGATCAGTGAAGTTAACTGGATACCCAAGTCTCAACGCGCCACTGCATTCAGACGCAGGATGGAGAGCCCATCCTTCTTAACAATAAGGTGAGACACAGTAAAGAAAACACTAGGTGGTTACGGAAGCAGAAGTTAAACCCTCTCCTATCAGCCAGCTAACTTGCCATTTTCACCACTCAAGGAAAATCTTCCTATGTGCCAGACAGACGAAACTAAGTGGGCAGGTGCAGTCGCTCATCACTTCACTACGAGTCACGCTGGTGGAGACCGTTGCAGTCCAGCGTCGTTCGGTGCCCCTGTGGAATCCAGGTGAGCGTAACACTATGCTTGGGAAGTGCCCGGGAGACCGCGGCACCGAGCACAAGACGGAATCCGGGATGAGGGGATATGGGCTAGCGGGAAGATTGCAGGAATCAGGAGAGGGTTCCAGGACAGAAGAAAAAGGGGTAAGGAGTTGGAGACAATACGGTACACAGACTCGAAACACATGCCTAACAACTCCAAGCAGTTGTGTTGAGATGCGCAGAGCCGCGGGGGCGTGTCTGTTTTTTAGGAAGCAGAGTGTTGCGCGCAAAGGCTAGTGCACAGCATTTCTGTCCCGTCAGCCATGTTGGAAGAATCACTGACCTCATGCCGCGGTGCATCATGGACCGTGAAGTCCAGAAGGGCCGGAATCAGTGGTTTATGACACACTCCTGCTGTTGGCGTGCATGATAGTAGGAGACGCTGGAATCTCCCAGGAATTTTGGAGCAAGCTGCTAGTCTCATCGCAGAGTCGAGGGCACCTTCGACTGGAAGGAGCTACGACGCAGATTGGACTAGATGGTCACGATGGTGCAAAGGGAGAAGTCTTCATCCTGTTTCAGACCCTCTAGTAGAAATATTAAACTTTCTAGTGGATCTACTCCAAGACGGGAGAACGTATAGAACGATTGGGGTATAAAGATCTGCGATATCGGAGGGCCACTTACCCATAGAGGGACTGCCAGTAGGGGAAAACATTGCGGTTGTTCGACTACTGAAAGGAATTAGATTCAGGAAACCACCAAAGCTAAAGTATGACGCTCTGTGGGATGTGTCAGCAGTACTGAAACTACTAGCCAGCTGGCCAGGGTACAGATACCTCTAATTGAAGCAATTATCAGGGAAATTGGCGATGCTTCTGTGCCTAGTGTCATGTCGGAGAGTAGCAGACGTCAGATCCTTAGATGTAAATAGGAAAGTGTACAGACCAGAGGGTGTAACCTTTACTCTAGTAAGGAGAACTAAGACAGATTCAATGACAATAGTTAACCCTTATCTGCAAGAACACCCCAAATGGTGTGCAGCAGCCTGTATAAAAGAATACGAACATAGGACCGCAGAGATGAGGTTGATGGGGACGACACAATTGCTAATAGCGAGCATAAAACCTTACGAGGCAGTAGCGACAGCCACCATAGCAAGATGGGTGAGAGAGGTGATGCAGTTAGCAGGAATAGATATGGTTAAATTTGGAGCGCACTCAGTTAGGGGCGTGATGGCGTTGAACGCGCTAGCACACGGTGCGATGATGCAGTATATCTTGCGTGCAGCAGACTGGGCCAGCGATACTACTTTTAGAACATTCTATTTAAAGCTTGTACAGTCAATGGCAAACACAATCATGAAAAGATTTGAACAAGCATAATGACATAGAATGAAGATTACTCCTGCTAATAACACAGGGAGTCTTTATTCTATTAAAGACAAGGAGGCAAGCATTACTTCCCGCCCTAGATACACAGGAGAGTAAGGCACATGTATAACGATGTAACTCATGATAGTCTTTCTCCCGAATCAGGGTGTGTATCCGCCTCCCTAATATGCTCTGTTGTATCTTTCATTAGGAAATGATCAGAAGAACAGTTGAGCCAGGTTAAGTGGACATATGAGCTGTTTGAGAGCAAGACCGCGAGTTTACAGCAGAAGATTTGCAGAGCAGGGCAGTGGATGAACAGGGACTATGTTTGGACTAGTTTAAGAGTTCAGTTCAAGTTGGAGTGCAGTTGAAAGCATTCAAGAAGAGGGAGAGAACAGGAAGAAGAAGGACTAAAAGCATGTGACCAGGACATTGGGACTAGATTGGACCTGGGACAAAAGGAAAATGTCGTTTTCTGTTGAAAAAAGTAAAATAAAACAAAAAACATGTTTTTCCTACATGGAAAGTTACAAAAATGTTTTTATTGTTGAAACTGCTGGAGACAGGAATAAATGGAAGATGAAGCATAATGCTTGCCTCCTTGTCTTTAATAGAATCAATACTCCCTGCACTATTAGCAGGGGTAATCTTCATTATACATTACTATCCGGCTTTTCCTCTGAAGCCTGTGGCGCATTATAAAATCCCAGTAAATACATAAATACGATTAAATACCAGGGCATTTTTTCTGACTGCAGTCTGCAACTTCATGGCTCACTCCTGGGCAGGACAGCGCCTCGCTGGAGGGTTCAGGGTGACTGCAGAGACGGCGTCTTCGTTTCACTCCAGAACAGGAGCTGGAACAAGGGGACCAAGGTGACCATTCCGACCAATGACCATTCACTGTGAAAAAACAAACAAAAAAGAGGAGGCTGACTCACAGATGCTGCGCAGCACGAAAAGCAACCAGCTCTGCCATTTTGAATTATGTAACAGGTGCAAAACATTTATTACAGATGATGTACCATGTATCAGGCAATGTTGCAGGTATTGTGTTTTCTGGAGTACATTCAGTTAGATAGCTTTTGGATTTTACAACAGTTAAACACATTAACACATTTTGGGGAGCGGGGGTCTGTATGTTAAATTCAGTTATTTTGGAAGATGCCAAAAAGTCAGTGCAACTCTCATACTTTTGTACCGCTAATGGGATGATGTGAGTAGACGGGTTGAATGATTGGGTCGTGTACCACTTTTGATTGACACTGTGCCACTACTTGTGTCCGAGTAGTGCTTGAAAGCCGCTGCCTTTCCAAAAGTGCAAGTCAAACTATTACTAATCCTGTATTCAAAGAGCAAGGCAGAGCAGAGAGAGAGAGAGAGGGAGGCAGTGTAGAGAGGGAGAGAGCAAGATAGTGCAGAGAGAGCGAGGCGGTGCAGAGAGGGCAAGACAGTGCAGAGAGAGTAAGGCAGCGCAGAGAAACCTACCTGCAGTATCCCTGTTTTACGAAATATTTCCAGGAGCCAAACAGCCTTGTACATATGCGATTTCAACTAAACTGTGTGCAGTGATAATGATGACTGTACAAATATTTGCTACAGGGAGGCCTGGCCAGCCGAGTACCGAGCCGGATGCTTCCTCTGTGAGCTCTGTGACCCGTGCCTTCACTGGGGCCCAGAACACCCCCAGATGTGACCATTCATTAGCCAGATTCATGGGGCAAAGGTCAGAACCATCTGGAAACATCCTCCAGTGCTAACAGCCAAATCAGAACCAGGGTTCCTGAGAAAGAAGTGAGATGAAAGCTCCTGCAATGCGCCCCCAAAATGACGGGCACACATACGGCGGAGTCTAACAACTACGCTACACAGATGTTGCGTCTTCCCCGGCAGCGGGCCAACAAACAATAAAGGACTGACGAATCAACTTCCGTGGGACCAGTGGTCCATCCAGGGATGAATATCGGTTTCTAAACCATCAGTCAACCCCACACCTCTTGTTCACCAGAAGGGATCCGAACAGATTGGAATACAAGTGAATTATAAGACCTCCTTGCCCAATTTTGGTAACGTGGATGGAACGGCAGGCTTATCTCCGCAAGGTCGTGGATCGTTGGTTAGTTGCAACACAGAGAAAATACAATTATTACCCAATGATATAAGGGACTGTCCAGTCAAGGTTGTATAAAAATATCTACTTTATTATTATAACAACAGACAGTTTTAGCAAACTACAAAATACAACCCATATAAGAAGGTTGGAGAGAAGACCTTCTAAAGGGGATAAATGACAAGGATGACCGCACGAGCAATGTTTTTCGCCAATCATCCCACCGGGGGGCAAGTGTGGTTTCTCAACACTGGAGAATGTCAGTGAGGACAGGGGCTAGTGCAGCATCCCGCAGGTCCCAGGCCTCAGCACAGTCTTTAAGTGGCCCAGTAATTAATTGTTCCGGCTATTAATGAGGTAGCGGCTAGAAAGCTCCTGCTCGAGGAGAGGATACTAGCGATAGAGGAAGAGAAATAGCGTAACAAGGTCACCATAGAGCTGCGCAAGCAGGTGCTTGAAGAGCGGAAAGAGGCCAAAAGGTCCGCCTCTAGCGAGAACAGCAGTAGTGGCTCAAACCAGAGTGCCCTGGATAAGCTCCGACGGCACATCCCCAAAGATTTAGTACAGGCTTATGAAGTGGGAAAGGATATTTTTGACTGGTTTGAAGTGCTCAAGCTGGCATTCCAGCTGCAGAAGGTGGATGAGGTACTGTTGGGTGCAGCCCTGATGAGTCGCTTACCGACACCAGGGACTGATGCAATTCTTCAGTTAACTCATGAGGAAAGGCCCGTTTATGAGAGCATGAAGGCAGCCCTCCTCAGGAAGTTCTGTAAAACCCCAGAACAGTATCTCAAGAGCTTCAGAGAACTTGGAAAGAAATGTGGGCAGATATTTGAAGCATTCACACACTTGTCGTTGAAATATCTGAGTGGGTGGGTGACCAGTAACTAAGTTGACACATTTAAAGGGATGTACAATTTGATTGTGTGTGCAATGTGTTGAAAAAATTGTGAGGTTGACCTACACCAGCATCTTGTGGACTAGACTATCACAGTCCCTAGGGAGCTTGCAAAGGCTGCCAACAGGTTTGTGAGTACTCAAGTCAAAGGCTCAGGCAAGCACACCAAAGCTGGAAGAGAAACCGGCAGACAAAGGTCCAACCCATTCCTCTTCAACATCAGGTTCCCAAAAGAACGAAAGGAAACTAAATGAAACCCCCATACTCTAGTTCAGCCGTGCACACAGAAAAGAAGAGTGTAGGCACCCCTAACACTGGGACACCTGCATTCTCACCAAAGGTTGTTTCGTGTGTAAGGAGCTAGGCCATCGGCAAGGGGATCCTGCTTGCAAGGGCATACTCAAGCAAGCCATAGTGAATGTTGGACTCGTGGAAGAGGCCATCATTAGTGTGGGCCTCTCAGAGGAGGATTTCCCACTAGGCCAGGGAGTGGCCGAATGTGGATTGTTACACTGAGTGGGAGCAGTATTGGAACTCCAGAAGAGAGCCCAGTTCTCAATAATACTAAACTCTATCTAAAGCACATGTACATCAATGGACACAAAACTTCTGCGGTCTGAGGCACTGCGGCTAGCGTCACCTCTGTCACCCGGCAGTGGGTACAGACAGCCAGTATATTGATGGGCCTGAGTTGTGCGTAAGTGGATTTGATGGTAAGAGTAAGTGCCCCTTGGTGATAGTAGAGTTCAGCTGGCAAGGTGTAATGACCCAGCTCCATGTAGCGGTGAAAGACCCCTGTCCTGTGTCTGTTAGGTAATTATCTCCCTGATCCTGAAATAGTCGCAGCGGCTACACGATCGAGGGCCAAAGAGAACACCAGACTGAACGCTCTGAAAGCCTTAGGGCCTGGAGTGCTTCCGTAGGGCTTGTTGGAAGGACCGACATGACCGGGAGCCCCTAGTCCAGTTCCACAGACTGTGTCGCCTACTCCTGTGGGAGAGGGGCTAGTAGCCACGGAGGACCCTACTTAGGGACCTGAGGTGGAGGACCAGGGGACCAGGTGGGTGCAGATCTGAAGGGTCTGCCCAAGCTGGATGAGTTTGCATCAGCTGGGGGCCCAGATCAGACTGACCTCTACATGGCCCAGAAAGAGTTTCCCACTCTGGCGGGTCTGCAGAAGCAGGTGGAGGAGCAGGCTAAGGGCGAGGCCCCTGGACTGTTCAAAGTGTACTGGGAGGATGGACTCCTGTACAGTGAGTCAAAGGATTCTGAAGGCGAGAAAGTTCCTTTTGGATTTGGCTCACCAAATTCCTTTAGCGGGTCACTTGGGAGTGACTAAGACATGCGACCGGTTGTCTGTGCATTTTTACTGGCTGCAGTTCACCGTAAAAGTTAAGGAATTTGTCCGGTGCTGATCGACTTGTCAAGCCACTGGCCAGTCAGGTGGTGCCACAAAGGCCCCCTTAATTCCCCTACCTGTGGTTGGGTGGCCTTTTGAGAGAATAGGCATGGATATTGTGGGTCCTTTGGATTCTCAAATCAGCTCAGGGAACAGATTATATCTTGGTGGAGGTGGACCAGACCACAAAATATGCTGAGACTGTCCCTCTGAGGAGCATCAAAGCCCCTGTGGTTGCGAAGGCTCTGATTGGTATATTCTCCCATGTTGGATTCCCCAAGGAAGTCTTTTCTGTTGGATTCCCCAAGGAAGTCGTTTCTGACAGGGGATCAAACTTCATATCAGCATGTATGAAGGCTATGTGAGAAGAGTGTGGAGTCACCTACCGTTGCTCTACCTCCTTTTATCCACAAACCAATGGGCTTGCTCAGCGGTTCAACAAGACCCTGAAAGGCATGATAGGTGGCTTGGAAGAGCACCTGAGGAGAAAATGAGATATTCCCCTGCCATGCCTTCTGTTTGCCTACAGGGAAGTGCCACAGAACGGAGTAAGGTTTAGCCCCATTGAACTTCTGTTTGGACACCCTGTACAAGGTCCGCTCAGTCTAGTGAAGGAGGGATAGGAAAGCAAACCCTTATCCCGTTCACGAGATGTGGTGGGCTATGTACTCGGCCTTTGGTCTAGAATGGCAAAGTACACGGAACAATCAAGAAAGAACCTTAAGCCCAGTTAGGAGCTGATGAAGCACTGGCACGACCAAAAGGCCACAGTGACAGTCTATTCTCCAGGCCAGTGGGTGTGGATTATTGAGCCTGTCAAACCCAGTGCCCTTCAGGACAAGTGGAAAAGGTCAGTGAGGTGAATTATCTCATTGACGTGAAAGGACCTAAACAGATGTGCACAGTCTTTCACGTCAACCGGCTAAAACCCCATTATAGCCGGGATGACTTGGTCATGGCGTTAGTGACTGATGGAGAGACTGAGGAGGAGACTGATCCTCTCCCAGACCTCCTGCACACTGAAGCCACAGATGGGTCAGTTGAAGGTTTCAACCTTGCAACCGACCTATCAGAACAGCAAGTGACAAAACTGTCAGAACAGCAAGTGACAAACTGTCGCTGGTTACTGGGACAGTTTGCCGGTCTGTTTTCTCTGACTCCTGGTAATGAAGATTGGTGCACCCATGATGTGGACACTGGAGACAGTAAGCCAGTGAAGAGCAGAATTCACCGGATGTCCAATAAGGTCAGGGACACCATCAAGGAGGAAGTTTACAAGATGTTGTCCCTAGGAGTGATAGAGCCATCCCACAGCCCCATGGCTAGCCCAGTGGTACTGGTCCCTAAAAACACCAGTAGTGGGAAAACTGAAGTACGCTTTTGTGTGGACTACAGGGGGCTCAATTCTGTCACGAAGACAGATGCTCACCCCATTCCTCGGGCAGAGGAGCTCATTGACAAGCTTGGTGCTGCCAAGTACGAGAGTACTTTTGCCTTCACAATGGGGTATTGGCGGGGCTTGGCAGATGGAGCAAAACAGTGGTTGGCATTCTCAATGCCGGAAGGACATTATCGGTTCACTGTGATGCCCTTCAGATTGACGAATGCCCCTGCCACTTTTCAGAGGTTGGTTAATCAGGTTATGTCTAGACAGGAAGCCTTCAGCATCGCCTATCTAGACGACATTGCTGTGTTTAGCCACACCTTGGAGGATCATGTATCCCACATGAAACAAGTGCTTCAGGTGCTGCAGAATGCGGGCCTGACTATCAAGGCCATGAAGTGCCAGATAGCGCAGGGTACCGTGACTTACCTAGGCCACCTGGTCGGTGGAGGTAAGAAACAACCTCTTGAAGCAAAGGTACAAGGTGTAAAGGAGTGCGACATCCCCACCACAAAGATGCAGTTGAGAGCCTTTTTAGGTCTCACCGATAACTACCAGTCATTCATCAGAGGGTATGGGACTCTTGCCATGCCATTGAAACATGTAACATACAAAAAGATGCCAAAGAAGGTAGCTTGGACCCCCGCCTGTCAAACCTCCTTTCAGAATTTAAGGTATGGATTGTGCAGGTCCCCAGTTCTGAAAGACAAGTGCTGGACTATAGTCAGGAATTCATTATCCAGACAGATGGCTGTGACTTTGGGATTGGAGCAGTGTTAGCGCAGCTGAACTCTGAAGGGGTAGAGCAACCTGTTGCCTACATTAGCAGGAGGCGATTTCCACTAAGCTGTTCCCAGTGATAATGATGACTGTACATATATTGACTACAGGGGGGGCGTGGCCAGCCGAGGACTGAGTTGGATGCTTCCTCGGTGAGCTCTGTGACCTGCGCCTTAACTGGAGCCCAGAACCCCCCAAATGTGACCATTCAGTAGCCAGATTCATGGAGCAAGGGTCAGAAACCTCTGGCAACACCCTCTGGTGCTGAGAGGCTAATCGGAACCAGGGTTCCTGAGAAACAAGCAAGATGAAAGCTTGTGCGATACACACTCAAAATGACGTGCGCACATACAGCAGAGTCTAACAACTACGCTACACGGATGATGCGTCTGCGACGGCAGCAGGGCCAACAAACAACAAAGCGATCCTGATCCTTGGAGGCAAGTGGAGAGGTCAGCAGCTGGTAGAGAGGACTGCAGGGTTGGGATCCCCTCTCTTGGTCTCGAGTCGTGCTGGTCCCAGGTACAGGGAAGAAACGGACGCAGCTCAAAGCGCAATCCAACCAGTGCAAACGACTTACTGCAGCATTGACGTAAGAGGGGCTGGAGAATCAGCATGTTGAGTGGCGGGGAGCAGAGACATTTTGGAGGCACTGTGAGGGACTCTGCAATACTGCAAAACACACACAGAGCCAGTGCAACACAGGGCAACCCGGAGACGGAGAATAACAGATAGAGGCAAGAAAGACAGAACAAAAGAGAAAGAACCCCGCAGAGTGATATGCGCGTTGCCGGACAGGACTCATCTTGAGAGCAACTAACCGATATTTAAGGCTTTGGTGCAAATCAGCTGAAGTGACATAAGAACTGAAAGCCCTAACTGGAGGGACCCTCTCACCCCCTGCTCCCCTTGTGGACCCCTCCCTGGTTGAGAGGGGGTATGAGCCGGTCTAGCTGCCAAGAAAGGAAGTGGTGGTAGAGACTTCTCTGAAAGAGGCTGCGAGACCCTGAGAAACTGAGAATGGCTAAACATTTGAACAAACTGAAGGGGCCACCTTTGGGAGATATCAAGGCCATGATGCAGAATCAAGACTACACAAAGAGACAACCCCAGACAGCGACACAAATTCACTCACCTATGAGTCCCGGGACAAGCCTAGAAGGGGAGACGGTCAGATCTTCAGGAAATTAAGAAAGAAATAAAGGATTGCGTAATCAATCCCACCAAATCCATCACAGATGTGAACAAAAAATTGCTGACGATTGAGAATAGGGTGGAAGAGACTGAGACAATACTGTGTGAGAAGGGCTCCAAACATGGGGAACTGCCTAAACAAATGGACTCCTTGGAACAACAAATGGAATGGGTGGTGGCTAGGCAAGAGGACAGTGAAAACAGATCCTGAAGTAATAACATAAGGCTCAGGGGGATACCAACAGCGGTCCCAGAAGTCGAACTTCATGACTATGTCCAAGCACTATTCCAACAGGTGCTGAGCGACTCCGCTGGTGAGAAAGTGGTGCTGGACAGAACACATAACGTATATAATGTTTATCAACAAAAGAAAAATCTGGTTTCGGACGTCCTCACGAAGGTGAACTTCTTTCTGACAAAAGAACAGATCATGAAGGCTGCATGAAAATTAGAACCAATCACGTTCTGGGACTCACCCATTACCCTTTATCAGGATATGGCACAAGCTACACTGATGAGACGAAAGCGGCTTTGGGTAGTCACAAGTTGGTTGCAAGACAAAGGAGTTTGCTACAGATGTACATTTCTGTGTGGACTTCGTTTTTGAATACCAGAGCAAGACATTCAACAGAGCAAAAGAAGAAGAAATGGTGGATTTAATGGACAAGAACGACTCCCCACCATCGAAGGAACCCTCGCCAGAGCGAGAGTTCGAAAAACATTCTGGGCGCATGGCTAAGAAGGAAAGATTGCAACAAGGGCGTCCTTACCCAAGAGGGAGAGGGAGGGGATGAAAGCATAATGATGATACCTGAAGGGGGCTTAATGTGGGGTAAATGGTCTACTTGGACATAGCAGAGATTTAAGGACACCAAAGAAGGAAGCGTTAAAGAAGGGTTCGAAGAAGGAATGATCTGGGGGCTCATTGTTTGATAGTGAGGGGGGGACCGAGGGCACGGGGCAAGCTAGAGACCCCGATTGGTTCACCTACCAGGATAAGTTGTAAAAACTAGTGGAGAATGCAAAAGAATACTAAGTTAGGGATGTGGGGGGGGGGATTTGGTTGAATGACTTTCTGTTTTTGTGGCATTGTTGAATGGCTCAGATCTTATTGAGGATGGGGAATGAAACAGAGGAGCGATGGCAACTGAAGCGCTGCAACCCTTTGAGAATGGCTGAAGTGAATATAGTGACCCTGAATGTCCAGGTTGTAAGCTCAATAATGAAACTCCACTCCATATTGAGGCGGTTGTCACAACTTCAGGCATCAGTGGTATTCCTCCAGGAGACACAACTCCTCTCCAAGGATGAAGGGAGGATTACACACCGTGCCTTCGCCAAACAATATTTCACATCAAGTGGGACAAAAACAAAGGGGGTGGCGATTCTGTTAGGAGTTTCACTGGCATTTCGGAAGCAGTTTTTCTATGAGGACCCAGTGGGGAGGTACTTGGTACTTAAAGGCAAATTGGGAGACCAGACATTAATCACAGTTTATGCTCCGAATGAACGACAGGACCATTTCTTGGTTACTACTCCAGAAAATAGGGAATTGATGCGAGGGTCAGGTGATAATCGGAGGGGATTTCAACTGTGTTATGGCCACATTAGACAGAACATTGCCTCCTACACCTTCTAACAATAGAAATCGCGAGGCCCTGGGGAAATTCTTTCGAGACTTGAAACTGATAGAAGTCTGGAGATTCTTCCATAACACCGGAAGGGATTACACACATTACTTGGCAGTGCACAAAGGTTATTCGAGAATAGATATGGTCCTGGTATTGTTAACGCTAATATCCCAGGTGACAAAAATATAAATGGGGGTCAAGTATCTCATGGATCACACCCTGGTGATGTTAAAAATTGAGACGCTTAGGGGTAAAACTGAGAACTGGAAACAATGGAGACTGGACAAATTGATACCAAGGGATATTGCTCTTAGGGGCCACATGGAGAAAGTGATCACTGACTACTTTAAAGAGAATGACACTGGAGAAGTTAGTTGGCATATGGATTGGGATGCGGGGAAAGCAGTGGATCGGGGGGTATTTATCTCTAAGGCGATGACATATATGAGAGGGAGGGAAACACAGCAGAAGGAATTGGAGAGGGGGGTTAAAACAGCAGAATCAAATGACAAAAGTAAGCAATCGCACACAAGACTACAGGCATTGTGAAAGGTCAGAGCACAGTTGGAGGCACGTGTGGCGGATTGCTCTGCTCAAACCTTGTTGAATACTAACCAAACATACTACATTGAAGGGGGCAAGGCTAACCACCTTGCAGCAGCCAAGCTGCAGAGGCACAAAGCCTGTAATTATATCACACAACTACGAGACTATCAAGGCACACTACATACTGCGGATGCGGATACATTAAGGGTCATGGAGTCCTTACATGTGGGGTTGCTGAAACAAGAGATATGGATTGTGCCTCCACACAACCTGTAGTAATAAAGTAGAATTGCCTCGGATACCCGATGAGGAAAGGGACATTTTAGAAAGGCCCATTACAGCAGAGGAAATAAATGAAGCCATAACATCCCTACTGGGTGACAAAATGCCCAGACCTGATGACTTCGGGAATGGATATTATAAAACCTTTAGATCCCACCTAATAACCCCCTGGACACGCCTTTTTAACAGAATTAGAGAAGAGGGAACAATCACGGAGGATATGGTTAAATCCACCACAGTATTGATCCCCAAACCAGGAAAAGACCTGACTGATTGTGCCAACTATCGCTCCATCTCCTTACTGAATAGTGACACTAAAATCTATGCCAAGGTTCTAGCAAGGAGACTAGCAAGAGTCCTTCCTGGGATAATTCACGAGGATCAAGCAGGATTCATAATAGAGAGACACACGCAAGATAATATACAAAGGGCAATAGACGTAATAGATATGGGAACTAGAACAGAGCAGAAATTCTCACTAGTGGCATTGGATGCGAGGTGAGCCTTTGATAGTCTAGACTGGGGGTTTCAAGAGCGTGTTCTGATAATGTTTGGTTGTGGACCGGCATTCACGTGGATGGTACTCGCTAACTTCCAATTACCTTCAAAAAGATTCCTGGTTAATGGCCAATTTACAGCACATGTCAAGATTCTGAGAGGTACACGCCAGGGATGCCTGTTATCACCATTAATATTTGTTATGGACATGGAGCCACTGGCAGCCATAATCAGACAAGATCAGGGGATCTTGAGAGTAGAGAGTGCAGATGGGACACACAAAGTAGCGTTATATGCCGATGATGTCTTACTTTTCCTGAGGGACACAAAACATACGTTGCCAAGAGTGGTGGAAAGACTATGGGAATTTGCAGCAGTCTCAGGATGCACTATTAACTACAATAAATCTAAAGCCCTTAACATAACTGATGACCCAAATTAAATATTTGAGTTGAGCAAAGACCATCCACTGACCTGGGAAGACAAGAGCATAGAGTATTTGGGTATAACCTTAACAAGAGGATATAGAGATCTTTATGGGGCAAGCATACCTTCTATGTGGAAACAATTTTTGGAGGTTACAACAAACCGGGTGCCCCCTATTTTTTCTTCACGGGGGGGTCAAGCTTGTATACTGGGAGTAAGAGCTCAGACACAACAAACAACCAAGAACGACTACCCCTTTCTACGTCCCCACTGTGTGATACAGGTCAGTACACGTTATTCCGCTCTTAATAATTTAAGCGGGCAAACATATCCACAAGGCAGATGCTAGTAAATTATGAAAAAACTTAATTTGTTAATTCACAAAACCGAATGTAAAAACAATAAAACACAGTCTAAAAACAGTATATAACAAGCAATATACAAGGGACCGTTCTAATCACACCCTAAAGTGCATGATAAAGTACAAAATATAGAGCAAATCAATAGGTTAAACATCACAATTTATCTTGAGAGAGACACAGGATTATACAAGTGTCAGGCCACTTGTGTTATTTTCTGTGTATTTTACAATGAAGCCTATCAAGGTTTTTATGGGGAACACTATGTTGGATAATCCCACATTCAGATTAATGGAGCCTTAACTAGAGTGCCATATATAGTCGACATATGTTTCGGCCTATATATTCCATACTGCACTATCTCTAGTGCCGTTGGGTCATGTTGCTATCAAGGCCTTCTTCAGGACAAATGAATTGCCTCTATTAAGGGAAATACTCCTGACTCAAACGGTCAAACAATTGTTGCTTCAATCTGTAAAACAGATCTTGGGGGACTTGAGCTTCTACAAAACAGCCCTATTAATGATGTCTTGTCTTTCTGTGAAACCTCACAGGGTACCTATAACTACAGTGATAAATTAGCAACACCTGCAGTCATCTTGCTGCTGCATATATTTGTTAGGTGTGAGATCTAATTTTCATGCAGTTTACAGCACCTCTAGTGTTTTTCACACTTGGTGATCTTCTTTTCCTTTATCCACTGACTTTCTACCACGTCCACATGGCAAATGCCGTACGGAAGAGAGGAAAAAGGGTGGCCAGAAGGTACGGTGTGCGATGATATGCATATTCCATCATTTTTATTTAGGGGCTATTTAGCTTTCACAGGGAAGACGTCCTCTGCCAGATGAAATCAGATCTCAGGAGGACCTTCATTGGTGGGATACACAGGAACTCTCATGGTGCATCCGGATAGCGGCGGTTAAAATGATGACAGTACCCCGATTACTGTATGTGGTGAGCTCCCTCCCTATTGAGATACCAACTCGGATGATTAAAACCCTACAGGCAGAAATGATCTCCTTCATATGGCATGAAAAGAAACTAAGGATTCATAGGACAGTCCTACTCCGCTCAACATGGATGGGGGGATAGGGAGTCCCAGATGTGAAACGGTACATACTAGCAGCCCAAATAGCGCCCATGTTGAGGTGGTCAGAATTTTAAATACATAAGGGCTGGTGCACGATTGAACAGGAAGTTACTTCCATCATACTGAGGGCATTGCAGTCCTTGAGAAATGGAACTAGGGGAGAGGACGGCCAGCTACTAGAGGCAACAAAAGCGTCACTTCATGGCTGCGATCAGGCACTAAAATGGAAAAATAAAACAGGCTTAGGGCCTCATAGTCCAATGAGCTACAATGCTGACTTTACCCCGGGATGGAACACATCTTATTGGGAGGGATGGGAAAGCCGGGCTCACCTGACGTTGGGGGATTTCTTTCACAATGGGGACCCACTACTCTTCAAGGAATGCAAGCAGACATTTCACATAGGAGAGGGAGAACGGTACAAGTATATGCAAAACAGGCACTGGATCTCGAAAAGGGAAGTAAGAGAAGCAGGCACAAGGGTACCACTGGGACTAGAGTTAACTCTGCGCGAGGGACCGGCTGCTAAAGGAGTCTCAAGACTATACAAATTATTAGATAAGGCACAACCTGGAGACAAGCTCCCCTAAATAGCTAGATGGGAAAAGGATTTTGGTGTCCCTATTGCGGAGGAAGAATGGGGTCAAATTTGGAGAAGGGCTTACAAGGCATCTAAATGCACGGCCATAAAGGAATCAGCATATCAAATTTGCTATAGATAGTAAATGACCGCCCAACACTTACATAGGAAAAGCACAAAATGTCCCTTTCTATGTTGGAGGCAGTGTGGAGAAATGGGAGACCTAGGTCATATGTGGTGGTCATGCCCTAAGGCCAAAACGTATTGGAAAGAGATCCTGGGTCACATAAAGGAGATCACAGGGGTACAGCTTCCTGACTCTCCAGAAGTGATCTTGTTGGGGGCAGAGGTGGAGGACGTCTATGCTGAGAGTGGGGTCACTGCCACCCTCATCACGCACCTACGGACGGCGGCCCAAATGACCCTGGCCCAGGGTTGGAAAACAGTAGAGGGACCTTTCTCGGCATGGTGGTGGGTTAAAATCTTGAGCGTACTGGCCATGGAAAAGGTGTATGCATTGAGAGCCGGGACATAACGAAAGTTTCTGAAAGTTTGGCTCCCTTTTCACGATTATGTTAAAGATAAGGAACAACACTTCTATAAACCAACCATATTTAAAAATGTAAATGTGCTTTAGGCGTAAATGGGGGTACTGCACAGGAATAGCGTGCTGTAATAGATGTTCTTGATCCAAGAGATCTGTAATCATGCCATACTTGTTGAGTTAGGATGGGGAGGGAAGGGAATTTATTATTACCATTATTATTACTGTTGTTACTTTTTCCTAATGTTTAGTTTATACCTGTGTAAAATTGACTCATTACCACTGACGACAAGCATCCCGAGTAAGGGCCTTTAATTTGTATCTGTGTTGGCCGTGAAATTTGAGAATTCATCTTGAAGAGAGCATGAGCAAATGCCATGTACTGAAACATATTTGACAATGAGTTAATAAATAAAGGTTTAAAAATATATATATATTGACTACAAACATAAATCATGCAGTTGTATCGGCTTGAAAAAATACAGTTAAAAAAGGTACATGCTTCGCACTTAGATCAGAGGGTTTTGTGTGTACATCGTTTCACTGGCATGATTCCCTGTACCGGCTTAAGGAGGAAGATGCCTGGGACCTTTAACTTGAACTACAACTGCATATTCTCAATGTCGGCCATTAAGGCAAGAATTTGCGATGCACCTAAAATGAGTAGGCAGGGATTAAAAGCTGAATGTCAAGCATATAAAAAGCTACCTTGGGTTTGATGCTCTAAAGCCGACAGTAAGGCAGTTGGGGGTTACTTCCTCTCTGCTGATGGCAGGAGCAGAAAGCAAAAGTTCGACAACATAACCTCACAGCCGCACACTCGTTGGCGGGGGACACTGCACCATTCTGCCTATATTGCTGTCAACTCCCGGCGATGCTTTTGCCTTTAAAATAGAGAAAGAAAGAGGCGCTAGGGAGTGATTCAACACCATGTCCCAACTGTGGCTATGACCTTGCCCACACCAAAGAATGCCCAGCAAAGGGTCACAGATGTGGCAGGTGTCGCATGTTCAATAATTGTGCACGTTTCTGCCATACGCCGGTGCCATCCACCCACTTGTGGGGGCATGCATCCCCGAGGCAAGATTCTCAGAGGTCAACACAGAAAGTGTGACAGGTGGAGCAGCCTCCGCATGGAGAGGACGATCTAGAGGAACAGGAAGAGGAAGATGTTTTCTTCATATCGAGCATGTCCGAATTACGACAGTTGAAGAGGCGTCAACCAAAATGCTTTGTACACATCTGTGACTCACATATACTGGTGCTGATTGACACTGGGGTGTCAGTGAGCATGATGGTGGACGATCACTATCAATAGTTGAACAACACCCACCTCTGAAAGGCACAAACACACGCATATTCACATTTGGTGGTAAGCATCCACTGCGCCTGGAAGATGTGTTCGTGGCCCACGTTCACCATGATGGCACATCCATCAAGGCCAAATTCTTTGTCATCAAGGTGAGCAATTTCACGCTCTTGAGTTGTGCCACTGTGGAGGCGTTGCACATAGTCAATTTTGCTTTTTGCGTGAATTTGGTAGACATTCAGTCCCTGCTCGCTCGGTATGCAGGTGTGTTTACGGGGAAAGAAAAACTGGCGTGTGACCCCATATGTCTGCTCCACCGCCGGGTGCTGTTTCACTTGAGAAAGAACTGGACAATTTGGTCAAACTGGATATCATCGAGGAAGTGGAGGGGCCGACCTGTGAGTATCTCCCATTGTTATAGCGAGAAAGCCCACACAACCCGCCCCCATACGCATTTGCGTAGACATGTGCCTCCCAAACAGAGCAATACATCAGGAGAGACACATCACGCTGACCCTGGAGAATATCTTGGCAGACCTGCAATGCGCTCGATATGTCTCGAAGCGGGACTTCAAATCTGGGTACCATCAACTAGTCCTAGACCTGAAGTCCCGTTATATCACTACGTTCATGACACACAGAGGGCTGTACAGACACAAACGCCTAAACTTTGGATTTGCCTCGGCCACTAAGGTCTTTCAAAATACGATTCGAGGGGCTTTGGCTGGTCTGAGAGGCGCTATAAACATAAGCAATGACATCCTGGTATATGCCAAATCAGAACAGGAACACTTGGACAGGCTGGGAAATGTTTTGAAACATATCCAAAAGCTGGGTCTCACTCTACACAAGGAAAAATGTGCCTTCCTGCAAAAGAAGATAGAGTTCTTCAGATTCGTGTTCCAGGGGGGGATATCTCCTGACCCAGAGAAAGTGAACGACATGAACTTGTCTGAAGTGCGTAGCTTTCCAGGAATGGTTACATATTGCGGCAGGCTTATACAGAACCTAGCCAACCAGTCTGAAACCCTCCGGAGCCTTACAAAAAAAGACTGTGCATAGAACGGGACTGCGCTGGAGCAAAGTGTGTTTGAAGAGATCAAAGGCGCTCTGACTGCCGACGACACCATGGTTTTCTTTAACCCAGAGAAAAGCTCTGAGATCAGTGTGTATGCCAGCCCGTTCAGGCTAGGGCCGGTGTTGATGCAGCTGGATGAAAGTGGGTCAGATCGCCCAGTGGCGATCGCAAGTAGAGCCCTGTTGGCGACTGAACAGTGGTACTTGCAAATTGAACGCATGGCCTTGGCAGTACTGTGGCGCTGCAAGCATTTCCACTTGTACATCTATGGAAAGCATGCGACTGTTGTCACTGACCACAAGCCTCTGATTCCAATTATGACTGGGTCTTCCTCCAAACCACTGGCCTTGATAGAGAAGTGGTTGCTTTCCCTGCAGGAATATGACATTGAACTAATATTCCGCCCAGGAAATACCAATGCGGGGGATTATCTGTCTCATCACCCCGTCAACAGAGAAGGGAACCATGATGAATTTGATACAGAGAATATTTATGTACCCTGGTACAGTCTGCAACCCCACTGTCCATGTCTGCTGACGACATTACGAAGGCGTGGACTGAGGATGAGTGTTTCCGTATACTTCACTCGTCAGGAACCCTCTGGGAATTCCGGAGAGTCCTCAAGAGTTTGGAAACACGCACACAAGAGGCAAGGAAGACGCTGGAGCAGATGTGGTGAGTGAGGTCGGAGCTCACGTTTGTGGAGGATGGCCTCATACTGAGAGGTTCAAAGATGGTGATCCCGGCAATTCTGGTGCCGAAGGTATTGGAGCTGGCGCGTGAGGGTCATCAATGGGCGGCCAAGACCAAGGCCTGACTCTGGTTGAAGGTGTGGTTTTCAGGCCTTGAAGAGGGAGCGGAGGATTTATCTGCAGCTGTGTATGGTGCCAGTCTGCATTGCACCATCAAAGGGAGCCATGCATTGAATCGATGGACAAAAGCAAGGCCCTTTGGGAAACAGTACAAATGGATTTTGGGTTCACCTGCTGAGACACGCATTTTTTGGTTCTGGTGGTCCAGATACCCAGAGGTTGAGTTTGTTGAGTCGACCTCCCTGGAGGATGTGGTGCCAGCACTCTAAAGGATATTTACCACACTTGGCCTTCCAGTGGAACTGTGCTCAGACAATGGACCCCCGTTCCAAAGCAGGGGTTTTCGGAATACCTACATTTCCTCTCAATAATGCATTGAAAAATTATACCTTTGTGGCCCAGGGCAAATGGGGATACTGAAAGGATGATGCGGATGTTGGATAAAGTATTCAGGATTGCTCATGGGCAAGGGTAGTGCGAGCAGCGAGCCCTATACCAGTTCCTGTCGGAGTACCAAACAACCCCTCACTATTCAACCCGAGTACCCCCAGCCAAAGCACTATTACAGCGGTGCCCAAGAGGGCTGCTTCCGGATCACTCATCTTGAATTCCCGGCATCATAGAAGATGAAGCTGTGCTGGAAGAAAGGAGGAGGGTCAATGAGAGGGAGAATAAACAGGGAAGCCTGCAAGACCAGAACCTGGAGGTAGGGGACAGAGTGCTAGTGCGAACAAGACATTCAAGAGGGAAGCTATCCCTTCCCCGTGAGCCGACCCCGTTTAGAGTCATGGACATGAAGGGATCAAAGGTCACCGCATCAGGTGTCCAGTCAAGGGTGACCAGTAACTCCTGTTTCTTTCGAAAGCTGGGGCACTCCCCAGGGTCTAGCACTGAGAATTGGGGGAGATCCGAGCCCCCGCAATGCTGGCCTGGCCTGGACATTGATGGGTCCAGCTGAGACGGATCGTAGCCTGGCTATCAGTGATGAAGATTGCCTGATGGACCAAGGTGAGGATTGGACACAGAAGATGAGGACTGAGTGGAGACAGGGGATATCTAGTGCGAGAGCGCCACAGGCCGCCCAGCTACCTGCAAGACTTTGAAGTAGAGCTCCCTTGACGGTGGCAGTCACCCCGTCTGTGATGATGCTACGGTAAACCAGCTGATAAGCTGTTACATCATGTTGTTACTTTACCCATTACTGTAGTTCCTTCACAGTTTATGCTGTTTGTTTCTTATATGGAAAAGAAGGAGTGTAATATGCGTTCCTTTAAGTGGACGCGTCACAACTAACGGGCCGATTCATGGAATAAATGTGCGCCGAAAAGGGGAGCGCAAGTGGGAAAATCACAGCGCAAACGTGAAAATCGCAGCGCACGCGTGCCAAAGCCACGCACATCGATTCTTGGACTTCAGTGCGCGTGTAAATCCTGGGATGTGCGCTAGAATCATGGTTGGCGCACGTGGGCGCACACGTCATTAAATGGCATGCGCTACGCACACAGGGAATGCGCACATAGCGCAGCACACTCAACAAAAGTGGGCGTAACACGGGGCGTAACACGCGGAATGGGCAACAACATGTGAAAATGTGGTTGTTACGGGGGAAGTACAGGAGGTAAATGCTCGCCACACCCACACGCGCGCCAACAACATGTATTCATGGAAGCGAACAGGGGAAAGGCGTGCACCAAAAAAGACGCGCTAATCCGAAAGCACGTACACCAGCAGGCGTAAGCGGCCCCGCACAGCATAAAAGTGCGCGCAAACAACAAACAAGCTCAGACGCTACGATGAATATACTGTTCCTCGCAGCAGTGGTCGTGGGACACCGCAGGAGGAGGAGGATAGCCAGGCCCTGCATTTTTTTACCCAGGACCAGCCTTTATGGGATGCCTGATGACCAGGTGTATGGGAGGTACAGGTTTCCACCACAAATAATCCTCAACCTGGTGAGTGAGTGGGAGGATGACCTCACATCACCCACCCTGTGCTCGCAAGCACTGAGCCCCTTGGAAAAGGTGCTCAATGTACTGCACTTCTTGGCTACTGGTTCATTTCAGCGGCCAAGTGCCATAGTGGGGGGGTGTCACAGGCCACGCAGTCACGCTGCCTACACCAGGTGTTGGCCATCATGACTGCACGCCCCTCAGTCCGCAGGCACATATACATGCCCAGAACACCTGCAGAAAGGCAGGCCGTGGTGCAGGACTTTTACGGGGTGGCACACTTCCCTAAAGTGCTAGGTGCCATTGATTGCACCCATGTGGCTCTACGTCCTCCCAGGGCCACTGGGCACATATATCGAAACCGCAAGCACTGCCTCTCAATCAATGTGCAGGTAGTATGTGATGCCAAGGGAATAATCACTTCAGTATATGCCAACTATCCAGGGTCAAGCCATGATAGTTTCATTTTCAGAATGTCACCCCTAAACCAGGACCTGGAAGCTGGGCGGCATGGCGACACATGGCTGATTGGTAAGTATAAATGCCTCTGCACATGCATGCATGTCAGATACTGAGTAATGTGACAACCCCACTAATGATAGCCATCATCACCTCCCCAGGGAACAGTGCCTACCCTCTGAGCACCTACATGATGACGCCAATTCGGAACCCCACCACACCACCCGAGGTAAGATACAACACAGCCCATATTGCAACCCGGGGCATTGTGGAGCGCACATTCGGAGTGCTCAAGTCACGCATTCGCACCCTTGACCGCTCTGGTTGGCAGCTTCTATATGCACCCCCAGTAGTGTGCAGGATCATAGTGGCAGCATGTGTCCTGCACAACGTTGCAACCCGCCGGGTGTGCCACTGGACATGGTGGTGCCCCCACATCCCCAACCACATGCACGGCCACTGCGCATGGGAGGTGAAAGGGCACGTGGTGAGGTAGCCCGTAAACAGCTTGTGGCAAATTACTTCACCTAAAATCCCACACCTGCAGAGTGCACCAGGCCTGGCACATACCAGCTGACAATCAATGATGATGACAAAAGTGACAGTCAACTGTCACAACCATACCAGCCTGAGATTGTTCACCTGGAAGTGTTACATTGTGTGCATCCTTACCTACTTCAAGATACCCAATGCTGTGTCACAAAAAGACACACTTTCATGCAGCAGGAATGACTACCCCCTAGCAAAATACCACATCAAAATATTGCCATGTCACCCAACCCCTCCCCATCTCAGCTATCCAACACACCATGGCATGGCAAGCAATGTGAAATCAACTAAATGAATGCACAACACATCACACAAGTGTCACAAAGTTCACTGTCCCTAATGTAAACATGCCACAGACAATCTGCTCTCAGTAATCAATAAGAAACAGCACACATGAACAAATAGTTACCAGCAACACAAAACATCAGTACAGGATGAAACCGTGGCAATATATGACAGCAAAAAATTAAAGTAGTGCAAGTCTCACAACCTGACTAAGGCAGCACATTGACCCCTTCCAACTGCAGAGTGTTGCTGTCAACATGAACTGAATCTGCGCCTTGTGAAGACATGAAGAACCTACATGTATATAAGGAGAAAGACATGGATGCACAAATACATATCAATACACCATGCAGTGTAGAATCCAACAACAATCCCCACTAGGGATGTACACACAGTTTTGACTACAGACTGCCCACACAACTCATGGGAGCCCAATGTCACTGTGTAAGTTACTGTCACTTGGTCACACCCTTTGCAAGCCAATGGAAAGGGGAAGCAGGAGGAGTGTGTGTGTCAGGAAACCAAACATCTAACCCAAAGACAGGACAAGCCTGCATGTGCCCAGCTGGAATACAGAGTGGATGCCCACGGGAGCAACACACTGTAAAAAAAAATATTTAAAAAAAAATAAAATCGAAAATGGCCATGTGTGGGCCAGGGTGGAGGGGGGCACCCAGGTGGGACGAGGTACAGGGTGCATCCCAACACCCACATGTGTGGATGTTGACAAAAAAAACCTCCATGGGCTCATGGGCTCATGGCCTGCACGGCTACGCTACAGTGGAAGAACTGCCATCCCGGTCATCACCCTCTGCTGCTACATCAGGAGGTGGCTGTGATATGGGAGGCAGCCCACGCAAAGCCCTGGTATGGTCCTCCATGACAGCAAGCATGCAGGTCTGGAAGGTTTGGTTCTGCAGGATGATGGTAAGGAGATACCCATGCAGCACCTCACGGGTAGCACACATTTCTGCCTGCATGGCCTCGCGTGATACCCGGATCTCCTGACGGGTTGCGTGGAGCTCAGCTGACAGTGAACATGTGAGCTGCTCCAGCTGCTGTTCTGACCTAAAATTCTGGGACACCTCAAGTTCACCCAGAGAATCTCTGAGGGACCCGTGTTCTAACCTCAGGGCTTCCATGTGGGCCTGTGACTCTACAGATATGGCTGCACGCAGAGTCTCCAGTGCAGCCCGTCGGTCCCTGTTGGACGCCAACATGTCCTCCCTGTGTGAGTGGCAAATGGAGTCTGTTGCCTGCTGCTGGAGCTCCATCTGCCTTTCAGGGGGGAGAATGGAAGTGACCACCCTATCCATTGCCTGAGCCATCATTTCACACAATGCCCCCTGTTCTGCTGCTATACTGTAAATGGAGTTCTCCCACACAGTATTGCCTGGTGGCGCACGGCCACCGCATTGGCGGGCACCACACCTGTTCGGGGCAAGGCGATCTGCACCTTGCTGTGCTGGCACTGCCTGAGGCTGCAGGACTGCAGTCCTCCTTTGATCTGCTGGCCCAGGAACAGGAGAGCAAATATTGTGGAGTATGATCCTGCATCCGTAACCGCCACAGGTGGACTTTCCAACACTGAAATCCCCATAGAGGGGTCTACCCACGGTGCAGGTGGGTTGGACAGAACAGCATCCCTGCCAGAAACACTCACCTCCGATGGCACATATGTCTCACTGTCCGATTCAGCACCTGATTCATAGAGGTCTGCAGAGGTGTACCCAGAGACACCCGTGGACAGTATGGTCTGCAGGAGGATTTGGTTTTCATCCACCACCACCCCACATCCTCCTCTGGTGCCCAGTTGTGGCTGAGATTCCTCCTGGGTCTGCACCACCTCCTCCTCCTCAACAGCATCAAGTGCCTCATCACCTGCAAAAACATGAAAGACAACAAATGGAAACAGGCATGAGCACCATAGCACACACATAGGCCTGACGAGGCAGAGATCCAGTACATAAATTGCTCATGTCCCACATGACTATAATCCTGGCATGCATGCACTGTCAATGAGTTGGAAGGGGAGGCAAAAAGCACACACTTAGGACTCCAAGATGGAAAAGCAACACATGTGCAGCATGCTGGATAGCACTGGCATCACACATTAGCCTGTAAGTGGCATGTCCAATACACATACATGACACATGCCATCACACAGATGGCACGTAGCACAGCCATGGTACATTTGACAAGTACAGCCATATGGTAGGAAATCAGTACTGTCACCCATCCATGTGAAATGGACATGATGAGATAAAACATGCAAAATAGTGTGACAAAACATGCATGTGCCACACGCTGCAACAGATCCAGTGTTCACTGATACAGTGATGGCAGGCAGATGAATACATCAATGGTTGGTCACTTCAACATGACAGAAGACAACAGTCATGTTCAACATTCAAACAGGGCCCAAAAATGATTGTGTGCAGCCCATTACTCAATCAGCCTGAATGGTTAAATCATTCCCATAACAACGTAATAAATGTGGGCCATTGTGGGGTGTAATCTATGACAGAAGTATGTCACATTTGTGGCAGTAAGTCAAAAAAAGTTGTCCTAAAAATGGCAAGGATTGAAACAATCAGGCTGAATGAACAGGAAAACATTTTGAACAATGTAGTTGCAAGATGACAGTTGAAGGGCAACTGCAGTAATCTGGTGCAAATTGGCAACTGTGGTCAGAAGGGATACTGTCATACCCAAACCCAAGGCCGGGGAATGGTTTGGAGGGACCACATGGGTGACCCATACCAGTCATGACTACACAGCCTCACCTGGCACTCAATCAGAACACATCACCCAAGCAACATACACATGGATTGCACACACATGCATGGGCACTCACGGGACAATGCTTCAAAATCTGGTAGGTCTCCCACGCCTCGGATCTGTTCCTCTGTGACGAAGCCTCCAGCGACAGACTCGTGTTCAGTGAGTTGGTCGTCCTCTGGTGGAGACCCACCGCCAGTCACCAGAGTAGAGGTATGATTGGAAGCCAGCTTGTTCTTTGCTCTGCGTTTCAGGTCATTCCACCGCTTATAGCAATCATCAGCTGTGCGCCTCACAAATCCAAGGGCACTAATGTGGTCCGCGATGGTCTGCCAGTGGGCCCTACGTTGAGCAGGAGTAGGCCTGCACCCTGCAGTCACCACCATTTCGCGGCTATGTGCCAACACATAGGCCACAAGTGCATCTAGTTCGGCGTCATTGAAGCTAGGCTTCCTTGAAGTGCCGGAGTGTGTAGCCATGTCTGAGGTCCCAGCCTGTAGTGCAAGAGCACCCTTCTTCTTCTTGGAAGGTGGTGCGTATCCTCAGTGGCTTACGCCACTCTGGTTGGTAGGGGCAGAAGCGCAGGTGGACTGGGTACTTGAAGTTTCCAAAGGCACAATGACCAAAGGTCTCACTACAGGCATTGGCTGCAGGATGATGTTGGCCGGACCAACCTCGGTGTGAAGGACTTGGACCGACACTGTCCTGGCTGGGAGACTTGGAGCTGGGGTGGATTGAGCTGCAGCTGCCCCTGCAGCCTCCTCACCCTGGCTACTTGGGGCAGCTGATGACATTGCTGCCCCAGATCCACGTGGCCTGGTGACAGCAACTTTCACCGCCACACGTGGCTTAGACTTGGTGACACAGAAGTCAGCCGGGAGTCATCCTGTGCCGGTTCAGTTGACAATATGGGCCGGTTTAACAAGGGCTGAGCTGGGATGGTGTCAGCTACATTTCCCACAACCATTGGGGGGGGGGGTAGGGGCATAGGTGGCCCCGATTGCTGCTCCACACAATGGCCTCTTGGGCCACCCTGCACATCCTGACCACGTCTCCTACCGTGCCCACCTTTTGGAGGTTGGCCACCTTTGCCTCCCTTACTGCTTGGTCGCCTCCCAACCATGGCACTAATGTTGTTGTGCGTATGGGAGTTTCAGTAAACAATTGTCCTGGGCAATTGGGGTGAAAGGGGTAGGGTACTAGATGGAATTCGTACCCTAGTGCTATAGCAAGGCTGTCTGTGACCCCTGGGGGAAGATGACGGGTCACGCAATGCACAGGCACCCCGAAAACAAAATTAAACGTGCATGCAACCCCTGGTAGACCACGTGCATGGAAAAATGAACCCGCACTACGCTGTGGCACCCAGAAACACAAAAATAAGCGGACGCGTGTTACACGCAGCCTACAATGACCTCTGAAGGGTTACGGGACACACGGGGGCAACCACAGTTGGAAAATACGTGCGCGACTCACTGTATGCCTGTAAAAAGAACATGAAAAAGACGCGCGTGTGTGCGTTGGCAACACCCCCACCAAAAGAAGAATTGAACGCTGTCTGAGTAAACAGGGAGTACGAACTGGAACCGTTGTGAAGTAATCGCGTGTGAACCGACAACGACACTCTCCCCACTACAATTAGATCGGAAGCCGCATTCTGGCCATTCAGAGCCATGGTAAAATCATGGCTTCTAGCAGTCTAAACATCCAGACTCTCACCGTCATGACCTGCTACCCACCGCTCTCCACCTGTAGTAATGTTCACTCTACCTACAGCATAGTCAGGACCAACCTGTAACCCGGTCTGCATTAGCCACTGTAACTTGTTTTTTCTCTTTGCATATTCTCTGTACATACTGTTCTCGGTATATTTTACTCTTGTATGTAAATATTCAGAGCTTGGACCAATGTACGCTCTGTCTGTTGTACTATGATGTGTGTGCAACGATATGTAACCCTGCTGTACACATGATTATGCGCCCAGTTACCTGAGGGTTCGGATGCGCTTTATAAATAAACAAACTAAACTAAACTAAACTGAACTAAACTAAACTAAGAAGTACAAGAATCACCCGCTCGCTCTCCGCAAAAAGCATGTACAAGAAAATGGCGTCCTACGCATAGCCTTTCCTCCAATTACACGCAGGGACACCCGGACGTGCAGTTTTTTCACGTGTACAATGAGTACAATGAACATGCACCCGTGTTGTGGGAAACGCCCGCATAACGTCACAGACGCGCTTACGCGCTAAGGGCCTTTCCTCAAATTACACACTGACATGCAGTTTTTTCACGTGCCAAATCACTCTGTATCAAGCTGGCCACGCGACAACACATGGAAGACCACGCTCCTGCCCAAAAGGCCATTTTCCTGCCCCCCAGATCCCCGAGCACGCTCCCGCCTGCTGCTGCCTGCCTGCTGCCCACGTTCCCTGCTATTTGGTGCCTGCACGTCAGCCATCTGCAGGGGTCCAGTTGCTGTGTCCGCCCCTGCTGGAACAGAAGTCTCCCGACTGGGATACCATCGCTCCACAGCCCAGCCCTAGGACCCAGTTGCCCACCCACACCTGCCTCGGGGTCGCCATGTCGGGGCAAACACCATCAGAGACCACTGGCGACCCCCAGCCAGAGAGGCAGAGGGCTACCAGCTTCAGTGACAAGGAAGTTGGAATCCTGGTGGAGCAAGTTCTGGGGTATTATGATGCCCTCTTCACACCATCGTGCACCGACAAGGAAGGACGGGAGAGGATCTGGGAGGACGTAGTGGTTGCCATCAACGCGGAGGGGGTGGCAACCCGCAACATCAAGCAGTCCGAAAGCGCTGGGAGAACTTCAGGTCCAGGATCCACAACAAGGCCCGGAGCCTCTTGAAGGCAGAGGATGCGGAGGGGTGCCGGGTCAGCCTGACCAACATCCAGATGAGGGTCCTGGAATGCATAAGCCCAGCGCTCCACATCCAGATCCTTCGAAGGAACACCCGTCTGGAGTCGAGCGGTAAGTGGCCATGCATTGCTGTGTGAAACAGGGCATGTTGCAGTGTGCTGGTAGTCAGCTACTTGCCTGTATGTGTTACATAGGCCATGTATGGATGTGTGTGTGCAGGGACATCATGGTAATGCATGTGAGACCAGTAATGCGTGAACCACATGGATGGTGCATGTGTTCCAATGCAACATGGGAAGCTGCATGCGGAATGCACACATGAATTCATGCCTGTCTCTGTTCTTGGACATGGATGGGGGGTGGGAGATGGGTGCTGCTCTCATGTACATGTATGGTGTACATGTCTGTGTGTCTGAGAAGCGTGTGTGTGACTTTGAAACGCCATGGATGCATGACGCATGTCCGTGACGATGTGTTGATTCACTTATGCAGTCTAGTCATCCTTCTATCCACTGTGTCTGTGGTGTACGAGCCCTGATACATGACGATCCAGTGATGTGTGTGCATGGGATCAGTATGAGCCATGATGCATGTGAGCTTGAAGCCAAACCTTTATGTCAATAGAGGCCCTTGTACATGGATGCTGATGTTGATTGCATGCGCAGTGCCTGTTTCTGCATGTGTGTTGTCTGCATTGACCCATGTGTTGTGGAGGGACAGGATGGAAGTGACGTTTGACAGTGCCACTCATGTGTTATTGCTTCCTGTCTAGGGGACTATTGTAGAGTACCCTGATGCTTGTGTTCTATGTCTCCCTCTACGCAGCGTCGAGTGAAGAAGAGGGTGGAGACGGCGCTGTGGAGCAAAGCGGCGGGGATGCCTCCACCAGGCGGAGACACAAGGCCCAGACACCCTCCCAGGAATTGCCATCATCCGGGAGTGAGGGGACTGGTGCCGCGTCTGCCACTACGGCTGTAGTGGAAGGGTCGGGTGAGCCCCCACAGGGGCTTCCAATGGCAGAAGACGGTACAGAGACATCCATGTTGGTGGTCTCCACAGAGGAGGAGGAGCCCACTACTGAGCCGCACATGGGGCCTGGTGGGGGTAGTATCACTGGTGCAAGTGGTGCAGTCCAGGGCCAGAGGCAGGAGGCAGCACAGGTCGCCGCGGAGGGGCCTGTGCATGTCGCTGTCCCTGTCACTGCATCACCATGCACCAGCAGGGATGCCCCGTCCCAGGCCCGCCCGCAGGTAGGGGGGAGGCCCACGTCATCTGGCACTCCACTACCTGCGGACAAGGAGTCCCATGACCGTATGGGCTCCGTCCTGATTGGTGTCGCGTTGCG
The DNA here is from genome assembly GCF_040938575.1 of Ambystoma mexicanum. Lineage (NCBI taxonomy): Eukaryota > Metazoa > Chordata > Amphibia > Caudata > Ambystomatidae > Ambystoma > Ambystoma mexicanum. The sequence goes on from NC_090929.1 coordinate 538,288,958, forward strand.
CACGCGTGTCATTCGTGATGACGTGCGTGCTTCCTGGGGGAACCACACACGCCATCACAAAGAACTGCGTGGCAATGTGGCACAGTTGGGAGGGGCCATGGGCGGAGGGTTCCTACATGTGTCGCGCACTCTGGCGGACCTCTCCTCCTCTGTGGAGACTATGGCCAGTCATTCTCCCTGCCGCCTTCCGGCCCAGATTCCACCAGGGCCCCCTGTGGACCTGGCCCGACCAACACATCCAGCTTGGTGGAGATCCCATCCCTGCCACAGTCGGGAGTCGGAGGTCCAGCAGGGGTGGACACCCCACCAACTGGAGACCAGCAGATGGAGGATGTGCAGGCATCACTGGACAGGGCACATGGACAGCAGCAGCAGCAGGCTCAAGGTGGGAGCGATGATGGCTCGGGGCCATCATCATCAGAGGGGCAGGCATCGGCCAGAGGGCAGGAGAACCCTGGAATGGGAGTGTCTCCAGTGTGGCTGCGGTTGGGCCAGTGGATAGAGGCGGAGCGGCGGCGAGCGGAAGAGGCACGGATCACCATGGTCAGGGCGGAGTTCTCCATGCGCCGGGCGTTGAGGCGGGCTGAGTGCCTCGAGGCAACTCACAGGGAGTTGGAACAGGCCATGACTGCATCCCTGCGAGACCTCGGGGCCAGGGCAGTGGCCCGCCTGCGGGACATTGACATGGAGTTCGATGATGCCCTGGCCCACAACATCACAGAGTAAGCTGTAGGACTTGCCCGCCACCATTGTATATAGTTAGATAGTGTTAGGTTTCCTTTCTGTTTTTATTTCTTTTGGGACTCTTGGACAATGCCCCACGTTTTTGTATATAGTTCTTCATTAGGTCGTTTTTTTTTATAGGTTTCATTTCATTCGTTGGGCTCATGGACCCTGGATTGAATCGTTGTACATAGTTGAACTGTGGATTTATGTCATAAGTTTTTTTAAAATCACCATGGATCAATGGATTTTACAATTTACGTTTCCTTTGGATTTGCTTTGGTGGACGGAGAGTTTGGAATAACTTTCTTTTGGATTACTTTGGATTGAGACTTCATTTCTTTTTTCATTTTTGGACATGCATTTCTTTTCTTGTTTAAAATAATGTTCATGTTTTCATTCCATTACCTTCATTTTGTGCAAAATACATTTTGATGTATTACTTCCATGTGTGGTATTCGCTCATTGGTTTACTGCATGTCACAATGTGGGTTTACACAATCACTGGCACCCAGTGTGTGTGTGTGTGACGGACATGTGTTGATGTACATAGTTGACTTTTGGTTTGTGTCATGAAATAGGCCTTTCAGTGTGGGGTGGATGGGAAACTTGATTGGGTCTCGAGACTGGGGTGGCATGCAGTGGGATTTTGATGGACATGAGGCCCATGAATGTTCATCTTTATGACATGTTGGGGGGGACATGAGTCGGGGCCAGCTGGCAGGTGCCCGTCAATGCTGGATGGGTGCGGGCGCAGGGGGACATGAGTCGGGGCCTGCTGGCAGGTGCCCGTCAATGCTGGATGGGTGGGGGTGCAGGGGGACATGAGTCGGGGCCTTCTGGCAGGTGCCCGTCAATGCTGAATGGGTGGGGGTCGGTGCTCACTAGTGCATGGTGACATGTGGGCTGACTGGGGGGCATGCCCAGGGAGGATGGGCTGCCTACGGGACATGACCAGGGGTGCAGGGTAGTCCCCTGTGGTGTGGGCTGCCTGCAGGGGCTGGGAGGGGGTAGAGGGCACACCTGCGAGGACCCACACTGCCAATTCAAGTGTGAAACTCCCCGCGCACCCCTCAGAATACACATAGCCCGCTCTGCAAGCGAAATCGCCTGTGAAACTCCCTGTGCACCCCACAGAATACACATACCCCGCTCACACAGCTAAATCGCATGTGAAACTCCCTGCGCACCCCCCAAATACACGCACCCCGCTCGCACAGGGCCTATCACGTGTGATTCTCTATGCGCACCCCTGAAATACACGTACCCCGCTCGCACAAGGCCTTTTGCGTGTGATTCTCCCTGCGCACCCCTCAGAATACACGTACCCCGCTCCCCAAGGCCTATCGCATGTGATTCTCCACGCGCACCCCCAGAAATACACATATCCCGCTCCCCAGGGCCTATCGCGTGTGATTCTCCATGCGCACCCCCAAAATACACATAACCCGCTCGCACAAGGCCTTTTGCTTGTGATTCTCCCCGCGCACCCCCGAATTACACGTACCCCGCTCGCACAAGGCCTTTCGCGTGTGATTCTCCCCGTGCACCCCTCAGAATACACATACACTGCTCCCCAAGGCCTATCGTGTGTGATTCTCCATGCGCACCCCCAAAATACATGTACCAGGCTCCCCAAGCCCTATCGCATGTGATTCTCCACACGCACCCCCGAAATACACGTACCCCGCTCGCACAAGGCCTATCGCGTGTGATTCTCCACGCGCACCCCCCAAATACACGTACCCCGCTCGCACAAGGCCTATTGCGTGTGATTCTCCATGCGCACCCCCCAAATACACGTACCCTGCTCGCACAGGGCCTATCGCGTGTGAAACTTCCCGCGCACCCCCCAAATACACGCAGGCACCCCATCCACCCTGGGCACGCCCCACAGGCAGCCCACGCCACAGGGGGTTGCTTTTTGGACGCAATTTAGCTGGCGCGAGCGGGGTACGTGTATTCAGAGGGGTGCGTGGGGAGTTTTACATGCGATTTTGCCACCGCGGTGGTCCACTGGCCTGTGCGCCATGTACGGGATTTGTGCGCTGTTCATGGCGCATGGGGCGGGGTTGGGGGCGTAACTGGAACTGCTGCAGGGTCGCTGCGCCACTCTGCGCCACGGCTGGTTATGTATGCTAAAATCCATGAATACGCTGTGCGCGGAAATGGATTTTGGCGTACGCGGCTGGCGCAGACTGCCGCACGCGCACACTGTGCGCCAGCTGCGTGCACCACTTGTGCACCGAATTCTATGAATTACCCTGCAAGTCACGTGTCTGAGTTAATAAATATGGGTGTTCCTGTGTGAGGCCCACCATGCACAACAGCAATGTTCTCCAGATTTACACACTATTAGTTGTATTAGGTGCATCAAATTGAACCAACGCAAAACCACATTTCCCAGGATCTATTAATTTACTACATGAAGCACTGGAGTGGAACAGCAGTGCTTCATCTGACATGCAACTCACCAGACCATGCTAGCAACATGGCACCTTTCCTAGTTCTGCCCAACAGACCTTTATTTATTTATTTATTTATTTATTGTTTGCTTGTTAGGCGCTTATACAGCAAAATAATTCTGTTTCAACTTTAAAACATTGCACCAGTTTGGCAAAGTGAGACAGGCTAAAATAAAACATGTTCTGCCCTCTGGCTTTGTATGTTGAGACCTGCAGTTCTCGTTTGACGATTGTCTGATATGTGCCTTGACGCCAGGCTGCTTGCAAAGCGTGTGTCTATCCTGCAGGAGTCGTTTTTACAGTCTCTTCCGACCCATTGCATTCTGGTACTTGGTTCCGACTTTTCCATTAGAAACATATGGCTGGGCCTTTTTGAGGACAGGTGACTCCTTTCCCAGAACGCTTCTAATGTGTCATTTTGCTTCCAGCTATAGCTGTTTTAAGTCTTCAGCCTAACATGCGTGACCTACCCCAGCCCCACCAGCCTGCCTGTTCCCTGATTCCCCGCCAGAGGCACCAACTTGTCATGACACCTTTCGCTATAGTCCAGTCCGTTCCAGTGGCTTAAAAAAACGTATAAATCACACCAGTTATTACGGAGTTATTCGATTTTTTCAACCCATTTCGTGTACTACACTATTTAAAAGTCTAAATTCTGCATGTAAACTCGATTATTCTGCTTGTACTTTCTGTTCATGGGGTGAGGAGTATATGTCACTATCATGGGAAGGGCATTCAATGCTATTACACTTACATACCATCGCCCTGCCGTCAGCTTGTCCTCTCTAAGCGGATTAACTTTTTCCAGGGATTATTTTAACCTTGCCCTCCAGCAGTGCCCCCGCCCTGCAGGTCCTGTATGCCACCTGCACTCTGTCCTGTCCGCCTTGGACAGGCCTGGATGGGGGCCTTGTTAGCAGACGGTCCCAAACAAAGCAGACCATACAGGCCTGCGCCTGTTAAGAATGATGGCCATCCGTTGTGTGTTGAACATGGCAGTGTGGGTTGGGTTTTCAAGATTGTGCACTGCTATGTGTGTGTGTGGTGAGCATATGATTGCATCCCTCTCCTCCTTTTAAATTCGTTGTATCGAGTGATTACGCCAAATTTCAACTCAATTTAATCAACACTACAACTCCCAGAGTTTTTATGTGTTTGCAAAATAATTGTGGAACTAGAAAAGTGGCTTGCTTTTCTAAGAGTGTCATTGCAGTTTCACTGTAAGACAAAAGACAGAGCTAGAGACTGGCCACGCTGTTTAGCAGAGATGACATGTGTAGACTCTTGTATAAGGTGACAGACAATCGGACTACACGTTGTGCATCTGCAATGTGTCTCAGGAATCCACCAGAAGCGCCTTGGGTGTGAATAGAGGGTGCTATACTCCCAGCTGACAAGTCTCTTCAAAAGGCTGTACTCTGAACAAATCCCTTCCTTTTTCTACTGGTGTAAGCAGAGTATGATTAGAGAAAATGTAGGCGGTGCACTCTGATGGAGACCATTTATCACTACAAAGAGTTGCCTATTTGTAAAGGGAGAACTCGTTGAAGCCAGACGGAAAACAGTGAAATACTGGCAGCCCCTAATCAAGACGGGTGACCAATCCCCCTGCCCCCACCTAAGTTTGTGTTATTTAACGCATACCTCACAGGAGACGAGTGTTACAGGTTCATGCTGAATGTTGGCAAAGAAAATGATGAAAATATGAATGCAGCAAGCATAAACATCTGTAACACTCTGTGTTCGCACTGGGGATGCCCACAACAGCGTTAGACTGCAAATGGCTGCAGCTTTGGCTCGGCTCGAGAACAGATCACTCCGCAGCAGACTTTAAACATAGTCCGACAGAACTACAACGAACATAAAGCATTTGGTGCATACAAATATCAAAATTTAACGGCCATATAGTTAAGTGCAGCCATTTTACTCCTACTTCAGAGGGCGCACAGCTCCCCGGCAACAGCAGCAGGCCGGCAGACATGAGCGAGAGGGTCAAAGGCCGAATGGTGCTTCGGCTATTTCATCGCTCAGGTGTTGGCAAGTTGCCATGCCAACACCATACACTGCTCCCAAACTCCCTTTTACAGTTTTATTTATAGTAGCAATGTTTTGGAAATATTTTGGTGGTTGCACCACCAAAATGCACCAAAACCAAAAAGGTCATCTCACTTATCTTGCCTTTAGAGGTTGTGTATGGCTGTTAGAGAGAGGAAAAGATCCTCACTCGGTGAGATGGTGGTTTAGCCATTCACAAAATGTTTGTCTTTTATACATTTGATCACTGTTTGGGACATTGAATTTTTACTGTGCAGGTTTTATGACGTCTCTTACCCCATTACCTCTTCTAAAAATAAAGAATGTGAGTGGTCCTTTGTGGGAACCTTTGTGGCATCCTTTGTGAATCTATTTTTACACTCTTTGCCATACTCATTCTCCTACTTAAAAATAATGAACCATTATGAATCCCTTTTTGGAAACTTTTGTGAATACAGTGTTAAAAGTTTACTCTTATCCTTCCCCTCAAAATCCAAAAAGAAAAAATGTAAAGAAATCATTTGCGGAAAACTTTGCAAAAACCTATGTGCCACCTTCTGTGATTTGTTTCAAAACCATTTCCATTCTCCTTCATCCCTACAATCAAAAAGTAAAATAAAGAAACCATTTGATTACCCCTTTGTGCAAATCTCTGTGACACCCTTTTAGATGTATTGACACCCTTTGCTTTGCCGTTCCTCCAACCACCCGTTGGGTTAATTGGACTCCAGCCGCTCACCTCCCCCATGAAACCTGGGCCATGTCCGAATGGACCTGCTCGCTGACCTTCAGAGCGGTGATGTGTAGGATGAACCGAGTCCTTGTCAGTGCAATGACTTTCCTTTTGTCATCAGCAGTGCCTTTCATAGGTGTGCAGTGTTAGCTATTGCCACTGCAAAGGGGAATTTCCAACTGGAATACCCCCGTGCAGCACCAGTTAACTAGGACATCTGTGTCCGTTTCCAAAACAATAGAAGCGTGAAAAAAATGAGATCCCTTTCAAAGATTAGTTTATGCCCATGATGCCCACTACCATGGCATGATTTTATGTGGATATGCAATGTTCTTAAAATCATGCATTGCAGCTAGCTGGGGTTTGTGACATATATCAGGTGACATGTTTTCACAAAACGAGGCCTCCAGAGGAATCCATTACAAACACTGCCTGCCATGTATAAGTAGCAATGCCATTTACGCAATGTGCATTAAAAAGAGACCAAATTAAGGCGCATAGGCATTTGCCCCGTTTAAACCTTTGTTTTGCACTTCATGCACGTAGGGGAATTATTTGCGCTTAAGGGCCAATGTAACAGATCGCATCCGTGCAATTTACATTTTTAAGTACAACGATCCCCTATATTTCTTAAAGTGCTGAAGAGATTTTCAGGATAACTTTATTTTGTATTCTGGGACTTGCAGTTTTCCATTGAGGATATGGAAAATATAAGTACAGTGATATCTCACTGTGACAGAAAATTGAGTCCTTAGAAGTGATCAAGTTCACACTATTAAAAAAAGACTGCCTAACTTGGGGGCAGCTTTCATGATTTTAGGGACAAAATGGTGTCTCCTTGTGCTCCTCCATTAGTCGCCTCTGAGGCCGCCACCTAGAATTGAGTTATTGATGCAGTAACCATCCTTCAGTTCCCATATAACTTAATTTGTCAGGCAGAAATATAGTCTCACCAGCCAGTTATAGCATAGCAGACTGAAATTCATGTTCTGCCTCCTTGCTGCCAGTCTCCGAAGTTGCCTGGGCCATTCAGTGTACGATCAGAAAAGAGAATGAGCAAAGCTTTTTGCTCTGCTCCGTTACGCTACGTTATTGAGTCTTGCACAAAACACCTTCTCCCTTTTCCATTGTTTCTTGCAGTTTCAGGATCTATAAGTGGTGGCCTGTGGTACTAACACAGGGCAGGGCAAGGACGTGTTGCTGCAATGTTGATTTGTGCATATCTGAAACGTAAGGCTGTATGTAATTTGTACGTTTAAGCTATTTTCTGACTTGTTTAGAGCAGCGGTTAATTTGCAATCCATGTTGCTTACGTAAATTGTTTGTGTGGTTGAATGTGGTATGTGTCAGAGTGGTGTTTGAGGACTAAGGAGAGTTGTGCTGGTTTATCTGTGGTGGATTAGTGTGGTGCTTATGGAAATTTAGTGTAGTCTTTTGTCCTCCATTGGTGTTATGTTCCTTTGTATGACCTATGTTATTTTGCTGCTGGAGTTGTGTTTCGAGATGCGTTGTTAGGGTAGGGTATGCTATGTTAGGTGAAACGATACCATGACAAAAACTCAGGAACCATAGTATCTAGTCAGTTTCCTGGGACCTCCCATCTAACTTCCCACTGACACCTCAAAGACACTCATTACAACCTTGGCGGTAGAGTGATAACGGCGCCGGTAGTGCTGCCGGTGCCACTATCACTCTACCGCCACATTACGAGGTCTGCTCGCGGGGCCGCTCTTCACGCCTGGTCAGACCAGACGTGCAGAGCGGCACCCGCTAGTAGAACAGCATGGTAGCAATGGTCCTGTTAAGACCGGGTCTGTTGTTACCATCCTCCCCATTCCCATTGAGCACTATGGGGGCTCAATTGGGAATGGGCACGTACCGGGTCCGGGTCCCGCGAATGGGAATTACCGGGCCCGCAAAGGTCCGAATGGCCTGGTTATTCCCAATTTGCGGGACCCGGACTCGAGTTTGGGGGTAGCCATGTCGGTAAAAACAGTATGGCTACCTCCAATCTTGTAATGAGGCCCACTCAGTCTTACATGGGATTGTGGTATAATGCAGCTGGCTATGCATCAGGAACTACCAAATGACTACAAGCTACCATATGCACCACAACACAACCATAACAATATCATGCTGACAGTTACCTTCAAAATGTGCATTTTAAATGTGTATTTAAAAAAGACTGGTCTCTGGTATTTAGCGCATTATAAAAGATAAATGAATTAATTGATGGGTGGGCAAATAACCAAACAATACCTACAAGCTGTGTGTTCTTCTTCAAATGCTATTTCTCCCTAACTGAACTCTAATGCAATAGTTTCACCTAATGGCCCAAACTAAAAATGTTCTGCATTGGTATGATCCACTGATTTAAATAACCCAATTTAAGCCTCAAAATGAGGGTAACATTTTTTTAAAAAATTGCAAAGATAATCCATACAGATTTGTATGCATGTTTTCCACAATATTTCTGAGAATCAACTCCCATTTCCGCTGTCATTGTGGTATCATGCATAATTATATAGAAACCTGTATTTGAAAAAAGTGAAGTTTGAGTTCTAGTTTATGATGGTAGGCCAATCACTAAGTTTTTTGTGACTACCTGGGACTGCGTTTGCCTGGGTTAGGAAGTATTTTTGGTTTGAATGCAATGATAAGAAGAGAAGTCTGGCCATTATTGTTGCTACAAATAAGGATTTCAATATTTTTGAACATAGGATATTATGTGGTATTAATAGTATTTGTCAAATTTAACATTTAATTACAAACATTCTTAGGAGCATTTACCCTGTCGATACCCCATGATTAAAACATATGTGTGCCCCCAGCAGTTGGCTTGGGAGGTGAAGATTTAAAGTGAAGATTTGTGTGCAAGCTAAATGTCCTCATAACTTTGGGATTACTCAAACCTCTCGTCCTTCTAATCCCTATAAGTAGTGTGAGAGTAATATAGATAATACTTTGTAAAATGCTTTGAAGGAGGTGTTGTGTGCTATGCAAGTAGTATGTATTTATTAATACTCCACAGGCAGCAGGAGTGGCTCCCGTGAATGCTCATGGCTGTGTTGGGTTCTTTTGCAAAGACTCACCTGGGCATGCAGTTCCCCCTGGGCATGGTTTCAGATCTGTGGAAGGCCCCTGGCAGCGCAGGCCACTTTCAGGGTGAGTGCACATGCGGATACGCATCTGGTTATGGCGCCCGCATGTTACAGTGCACATGGACCATGGCGACCATGGAGTCCAGATGCTGCGTGCTATTAAAAAGAGGATTGGACAAAAAATCAGACTCGCACATTAATGAAACACATCACATGACAAGAAAACACTGCTCCAATGCCAACTCGGTTAAACAAGCAAAGACATGTCCAAGGATTTAAAAACATTTTCAAATGCTTAGATTTCTCCTTCAAAAGGTCAGGTGTGGTTGCTTTGGTACAGACATCATCTACTTTTAGGGGCTGAAGCTCAGGTGGGACAAGGCAGCCATACAGACTGCACTGTTCCTACTTCACACAGGCAGCATTTTTAAAATAATGTATATGGTTTTGTGTAATTTACCATTTCATTCAGTCATAAAGGTATCTCAGTGGAGAATGTATTTGGTTTCGACTAGTCGGGTGCACTGAGTAGTTACTTTCATTTTTGACTATTAGTTACTGAAGTAGTCAGGCAGTTAAGTAGTCAGGCAATGGTGAACACTTTGCTAAATATATGTATGTATTACTTTAATTCGACAAATATTGTCATAAAAGCAAAATACACTAATTAAAAACACAATAGGAGATATCGACAATTTAAAAAATGCGTTAAAAATTATACAAGAGTGTTGCCAAGAGGTGTACAATTCATAGTCCGATTCCTTCAGGCAGAAGCCATAAATTCAATAAAACAATCGTCTTAAAAACACATTTAAATATTAAAGTCTAAACTTTACATACAGATGATGCTTCATCCCTTCTGTATGTCAATAATTATGCCGAAGATTCAGCCTTGCCAACATTTATTAATCTGGACCTTAGATATAGGGCTCTTCTTCTAAAGCCCCTTCTGCGCGAGGGTGTCTCTGTCATTAAAAGATAGCATGAAGCCGGTCAGCATTGCCAAAGGCCAGACTCCATAAGGATGGGAGTAAGATTGATTTTCCTGATCTTATGATAACTTGGAAAGAAGAGAAAGAAATGAAGTAAATCTTTGCACGTTCCACATAGAGGGTATTTCCGATTATCATAATTGGACCATGCTGATGTCACAGCCTTATCAGTCATTTGTTTAGCCTCACCCTAGTGACAAGACATTGTTCACTGATAAAATTGGACCACGAGAATATTGTTCCCTTCAGAGGAGTGCATGATGATGACGATTTGATTGCAACTGTCGTTCATTATAACTTCTCTGTGCTTGTATGACGGTAATACGCTATTTCTTTTGTTCCTCTACACAGGTCTTGGTCATGGCACTCAGATTATTAAAGTGACTCAGTGCATTAACCTTTGTCAAATAGTGCTTAATATGTGAGAGCAACGATATAACCACCCCCTTGGGATACGCTAGACTTGCTCTGAGAATGAAGTTTCTCAGTGCTGCATCCACATCATTCCAGAGAGGAGACCAATAACGCATGGGCTCTAATTTAAGATCATCTTGTAAGAAAGGAAAGTTTAATTCTAAATGAGCAGCGTACTTGGGTACAGATTGGGGAAGATCCAATCGTTTTTTTAAATAAAGTTATTCTCTATGACTTTGTAAACTGTGCAAGTCTTCAAGTCTCAAAATGTACAGGTCCAACTGCCACCTGTTTGCACCTGTACAAATTAATAGCCATGGCTACTGGTTGGGTTCTGCAAGATCTCATTAATCTATATATACACCCCCTATTGCTTGCAGCATTTTCTCATTTTTGTGTGTGAAATATATGTATACAAATCTACTAACAAATGCCTGATGAATACACTTTAGAAAGTAAAATAAACAAAACGTTTGTCATTGTTTGTTCCTATGCTTCTTTTACTGCTCTGAATTTCGTCAGCACAACCTATATGAATCAAAATCATAAACCATACAGTAAACCATCAGCAAGCAACAATATAATTTAAATTTGTAAAATTCAAATGACTTTTAAATAATCATAATTAGCATTTGATTAACACTGGGTATAACTTTTCAGCTTCTAATTCATTAATAAAACAGTGTAATCTGAATCTTGGTAAAAAATATATTGTTATTTATTTGAACGTTTACTTATTTACAATAAGTTTTTGCCTCATCTTCAGCCGAAAGAAAAAAACTATCAGGGTAATTCATAGAAATTCGCACAACAGTGGCGCACGCGACTGGCGCACAGTGTTCCCGTGCGAATGTCTGCGCCAGCCGTGTGCGCTAAAATCGATTTCCGTGCACAGCGTATTCATGGATTTTAGCCTCCAAAACCAGCCGTGGCGCAGAGTGGCGCAGGGACCCTGCAGCAGCGCCAGTTACGCCCCCAAGAACGCCCCCGCGCAAGGAAAAGCCATCAAAATTCCCAATTCAGCGCAAAGGGCTGCGCCAACCCTGGACCAGTATACAGGGCTGGCAAACAGCAAACGCCGAGCGGGGAACGTGTATTACTGGGGTGCGTGGGAAGTTCCACACGCGATTTCAGCAGGGTACGTGTATTCCTGGGGTGCGGGGAAGTTTAACACGCGATTACAGCAGGGTACGTATATTACAGGGGTGCGCGGGAAGTTACACACGCAATTTCAGCAGGGTACGTGTATTTCTGGGGTGCGGGGAAGTTTAACACGCGATTACAGCAGGGTACGTGTATTACAGGGGTGCGCGGGAAGTTCCACACGCGATTTCAGCAGGGTACGTATATTTCTGGGGTGCAGGGAAGTTTAACACGCATTTTCAGCAGGGTACGTGTATTACAGGGGTGCGCGGGAAGTTCCACATGCGATTTCAGCAGGGTACGTGTATTTCTGGGGTGCGGGGAAGTTTAACACGCAATTTCAGCAGGGTACGTGTAATACAGGGGTGCGCGGGAAGTTCCACACGCGATTCCAGCAGGGTACGTGTATTTCTGGGGTGCGGGGAAGTTTAACACGCGATTACAACAGGGTACGTGTATTACAGGGGTGCGCGGGAAGTTCCACACGCGATTTCAGCAGGGTACGTATATTTATGGGGTGCAGGGAAGTTTAACACGCGATTACAGCAGGGTACGTGTATTACAGGGGTGCGTGGGAAGTTCCACACGCGATTTCAGCAGGGTACGTGTATTTCTGGGGTGCGGGGAAGTTTAACACGCAATTTCAGCAGGGTACGTGTATTACAGGGGTGCGCGTGAAGTTCCACACGCGATTCCAGCAGGGTACGTGTATTTCTGGGGTGCGGGGAAGTTTACCACGCGATTACAGCAGGGTATGTGTATTACAGGGGTGCGCGGGAAGTTCCACACACGATTTCAGCAGGGTACGTGTATTTCTGGGGTGCGGGGAAGTTTAACACACGATTTCAGCAGGGTACGCGATAGGCCCTGTGCGAGTGGGGTACATGTATTTCGGGGGTGCAGGGGAGTCCTACACATGAATTGGCAGTGTGGGTCCTCCCAGGTGTTCCCTCTACACCCTCCACTTCACTTGACGCTGCGTAGAGGGAGACATAGAACACAAGCATCAGGGTACAGTACAAAATACCCTAGACAGGAAGCAATAACACATGAGTGGCACTGTCAAATGTCACTTCCATCCTGTCATTCCACAACACATGGGTGAATGCACACAACACACATGCAGAAACAGTCCTGGCGCCTGCAATCAAAATCAACATCCATGTAGAAGGGCCCCTGTAAACCAAGATGTTGCCTTCAAAGTCACATGCATCCATGGCGTTTCAAAGTCACACACACACTTCTCAGGCACACACACACACATGTGCACCATACATGTACATGACATCAGCACCCATTCCTCACCCCCCCTCCATGTCCAGGAACAGAGACAGCCATGCTTTCATGTGTGCATTCCACATAGAGCTCCCCATGTTGCATTAAAACACATGCACCAACCATGTGGTTCACATATAACTGGTCTCACATGCATGACCATGATATCCCTGCACACACACATCCATACATGGCCTATGTCACACATACAGGCAAGCATCAGACTACCAGCACACTGCAACATGCCCTGTCTCACACAGCAATGCTTGGCCACTTACTGCTCAACTCCAGACGGGTCTGCCCCCGAAGGATCTGGGCGTGGAGCGCTGGGGCTACGCATTCCAGGGCCCTCATCTGGATGTTACTCATGCGTGCCCGGCCCCCCTCCGCGAGGCGCCGGGCCTTGTGGAGGGTCCTGGACCTAAAGTCCTCACAGCGCTTCTTGACGTGCTTGATGTCGCGGATTGCCACCCCCTCCGCGTTGATGGCAACCACTACGTCGTCCCAGATCCTCTCCCGTCCTTCCTTGTTGGCGCGTGATGTTCCGAAGAGGGCATCATAATGCCCCAGGACATGCTCCACCAGGACACCAACTTCGGTGACATTGAAGCTGGTGGCTCTCTGCCTCTCTGGCTGGGGGTTGCCAGTGGTGCCAGATGGAGATGTGCCCGACATGGCAAACCCAGAGGCAGGAGTGGGTGGGCAACTGGGTCCTGGGGCTGGGCTGTGGAGCGATGGAATCCCAGTCGGGAGTCTTCTGTTCCAGCAGGGGTGGACACAGCAACTGGACCCTGCAGATGGCTGACGTGCAGGCACCAAATAGCAGGGCACGTGGGCAGCAGGCAGACATGCAGCAGCAGATGGCTGGTGGGAGCGTGCTCGGGGCTCTGGGGGGCAGGGAAATGGCCTTATGGGCAGGAGCGTGGTCTTCTGTGTGTGTACGCATGGCCAGCTTGATACGGAGTGATTTGGCACGTGAAAATCTTGCACGTCAGCGTGTAATTCGGGGAAAGGCCCTTAGCGTGTAAGCGCGTCAGCACACGTACGCGATATCATTGGACCAAAGGCCTTTATCGCGTAAGCGCGTCTGTGACGTATTGTGCACGGGCGTTCCCCTTTCGCGTGTGAAACTTCACGCGAACCCCGTAATACACGTACCCCGCTCCACCAGGCCTAATCGCGTGTGAAACTTCTTGCGAACCCCTGAAATACACGTACCCAGGCCAATCGCGTGTGACAATTCCCGCGCTCCCCAGTAATACACGTACCCCACTCACCCAGGCCCGATCGCGTGTGAAACTTCCCGTGCACCCTTGGAATACACGTACCCCGCTCCTCCAGGCCCGATCGCGTATAGAACTTCACACGCCCCCCTGAAATACACGTACCCCGCTCCCCCAGGCCCGATCGCGTGTAAAACTTCCTGCGCACACCCGGAATACACGCACATGCTATTTTTCACACAGCGGGTGTCGCTGTTTGTCGCGTTCCCCTTTGCACGTCATTTGTCCTAGAGGGCCACAGTATGGGACATTCATCAGAGCTGTATATTCGTGCTTTTTGTTAGCGCACATTTTGGCGCACATTTTTTTCATGCGCAGGGACGCGACCGCCTGCCTTCGTGTGGCGGACGTGTTTAGACCTGTGCGCATCTTTGCCCATGCACTGTTTTGCCCTATTCGATTCCATGAATATGTGTTGTAGGCGAGCGTGTGGGCGTTCCACGCACTTGCCTCCTGTACTTCCCCCGTGACGCCCACATTTTCATGAGTTGTTCCCCATTCCGCGTGTCACGCCCCGTGTTCCACCTACTTTTGTTATGTGCGCCGCGCTATGTGCGCTTTCACTGTGGCCTTAGCGCACGCCGTTAGATGACCTGTGCGCCGGCATGCGCCGTGCACTTTTTCAGCGCACATCGCAGATTTTACTCGCGCACGGACTTCCATGAATAGATGTGCGCTGGTTTCCCTGCGATATTCGCACTTGCACTGCGATTTTCGCTCTTTCACTGCGAATCGCACGTTTTCGCACACTTGCACCGATATTTTCAGCTCACATTAATTACATGAATCGGCCTGTAAAACTTCACCAACTACATAAAACTCCCACATTTCCTGGTACGTAGCCTTGCCTGTTATACGAGAGCAAGGAACTAAGACATAGTCTTTTGAGATTGGCGCCCTACGCCCCTCCACCCTCGGGCCCTTGGCGATTTATCTGTTCGAATGCGAGTTCGAGTAGTTCCACCCTCGGGCCCTTGGCGATTTATGTGTTCGAATGCGAGTTTGAGTAGTTTGACCAGTGCAATGGTCCATCTCGTTTTTTCGCCAGAGATCAGTCTGTTCCACAAATCGTCAGAATTGAATATCCATAGGTTTTCCACCAGCGATGGGGGGTAGATGTTTCTGTTTGCGTTGGTTTTAGAACAGTCAATCACCAGGTGTCAAGTGTTTCAACAGATGAATCCTCCTTACGTAGGTGACATCTCTTGTCGGTTGTGGTTCCTCGAGTTGCTATGATCTCTCGGGTCAACAAAAGATTCAATCTCGCTTTCATGGCATATATTCTCATTTTCTTGTCCGGATATTTTTGGCAGTAGTTCATCGGTGTTCTCAGTTTATTAAAAGCCGGTGGCAGGTGGCTTAGGAGTTTGTTCCCCACCGCTTTCTCTATTGTCAGAATCCAGTCCATCTCTTCCATTTTTCGTTTGATTCGATCTGGATTTTCCTTCAGCTCTACTTCTGTGCATGCTATTAGTGATAGATCGGTCTTTCGGGCCTTGACCCATTTTTTCAAAGCCTCACAATTGCCTGTTTCGATTTCCATCTTCATGAAGTTAAAAATGGGTAAAGTATCAGACATGATTATTCTCCTGTACAGTCTCATGGCGCTTTGATCTACCATTGACGCTAGTGAGACTAGCCCAGCTCTCTCCTAATGGCTGGCATGGAAGTTGATTTTGGAAGGCCCAAAAGTGTTTTCCAAACATAGCCCTCTAGTTTGCTCCAGAGATGGCGTGGTATATACAACGAAGCTTCCATTCCATATGTCATCGCGGGAATGACTTTTGCCTTGTCGATGTTTATCGCTGGTATTAAGGAGAACTTTCCAAACTTGGAGTCAACCATTCTTGTCGGGGCGGTTAGACATCTCACTTTTCCCCACAGTTGGTTTTGCGCACTCATGTCTGTTCTTGAACTGTCCATCTGGACCCCTAGATATTTGATATTTTTGACAATTTCAATTTTGGTCTTGTCGAGAAACCAATTTAGCTTTTTCGTTGCTTTGTTGGTTACTTTTTCAATTACCAAGATTTTCGTCTTTGTTTTATTTATCTCCAATTGGTTTTCAGCGATGTATTTCTCCAGGTTAGCTAGTTTTCTTTGAAGCCCCACTTTGGTCTGATCTATTAAGATGACGTCATCGGCGTACAGAAGACGTGGAATTTCAATTTTCCCGATTTTAGGAGGAAACGCTCTTATTTTACTTTCAGAGAGCTGGTAATCGCCTAGAAACGCTATGAACAAGGCCGGGGCCAAAGGGCACCCCTACTTGACCCCTCTGTTCACCACTATCTCCTCAGAAAGTGCGCCTTGAAGGTTTAGTTTAACTCTGATTTTCGTGTGCGCGTGAAGAGTATTTTTTTGGACAATTCCAACCTTGAAGTTTCAACCACAGTCTGTTCCTGTCGATCCTATCAAAAGCTTTCGAGAGGTCAACAAAGGCCAAGTAGATCTTTGGTGCACCTTCTTTGACTTTGGCTTTCAAGATGTTTATTATCATTAGGTTGATTGTTGTACAGCCATTTTTTTGAAAGCCTGTTTGTAGATGGTCTTTTGAAGGGCCGTCTTTTTCCCAAATTCTGAAGTGAGCTAGCAGGAGGGTTGCATAGATTTTCCGTATTATGTCCAATAGGGCTATTGGCCTGTAGCTCTCAGGTTCGTTTCTAGCTCCTTTTTTGTAAATCGGGACTATCACCGCTTTCTGCCATGCCTCAGGGATCATCTTTGTTCTACCACATTCGGCGAAAATCATGCTGATCATTTCCGACCATTGCGCTGGGAACATTTTTAAGTCCACATTCGTCAACCCATCAGGACCTGGGGCTCTCGATGTTTTAAGTTTCCTTATGGCTGCTTCAATGTTTTCTGCGTTCGAGAGGTCTTCCCAGGGTGTGTTGGAAACCTGGTTGATCATTGCTGGGTCTTGATCTACGCCTTCAAATTCTGTTGTAAAATAGTTGATCCACCTTACTTCCGCCACGGCATTACACTGGACTGCACTTTGAGTGCTATTCTTTGCTTTTATCAGAGTCCAAAATTGGTTGGATTTTTTTGGTTGAAGTTTGCTCATCATGTTCTCGGCATCGTTTTGATATTGAGCTGCTCTGCGTTGTTTGCGCCAGGTGTTATAGCTTTTCATTTCCATTTGCCATTTTTCCTAATCCTCAGGGGCATTTGATTTCTTCGCAATTCTTTTCAATCTGCGGCCCACCTTTCTTTTCGCAACCAGGTCTTTGTCATAGATATGGTTCGTATGCTCAGGTTTCATTAATTTCTTCTTGCCCCTTACTTGGAATGACAATAGAAGAGGTAGGTAATTCGGTCTATCCTTCATTGTGTCCAAGACGTCGCCGTTGACCCTCTGCTCCCAGGCCTGTTTAATTTGCATGATATCTTGTTCAGTCAGTCGTAGCCGGGTCTGTTGGATATTTGTTTCAATGTCCAGATCGTAAGAGCTTGGCTTCAAAATTCTTGTTTGCCACGTACACATCAATAAGTTATGATCACTGTGCACCGTTTTTTGCACCTTGAAGCCCATCAGGTCTTGAATCAACCCGTTAGAGACAAAAATATAATCAAGAGTTGCTTTTGAAAAGTCACGCTCCTATGTCGGGATGTTCACTTGGTTTGGGAACAAAGAGGCGACATTTTGGATGTTTCTTGAGGAAATAACTTCGTTCCACGCCTTGCCTCTCTCGATGGTGCGATCAGAGCCTCCCAGTGGTTGGACGGGTCTTTGTTGGTCGACCGCCATCACCGAGCATTTGGCGTTGAAATCACCACAGATGATAAGCTCAATTTTGTCAAATTCAACGTAAAGCTGGTCTATCATTGCACTCATGTTGGAACAGAATGTTTTTATCGACATCCGCTGTGGATTCCAATAACAATTAGCTATGGCCAAGGGATTTTGCAGACCATTTTGGTTCTTGTCCTTCAATTCTGGCTGCGAGGTCAGAATGATCAGCATTTCATAGGACCCTTTCCACTTTATGGGTTCACTCAGACACATTCCTGTTTTGATAGCAGTTAAAAGACCCGATGATGGTCTACCTAACAGGCCTTTCACTGCTGATGATATTGTCACTGTGAAGCCATCGAGAGCCGGTTGGTTCAACAACCAAGTCACTTGCAGACAAACTATGTCGAAAAGACCCAGATTGACGTCTCCAGCTGTTGTGAGATGAACATGTCCTTGCGTATTCCATGAGCCCAGACTATACTTTTCCTTTACGGGTCGCTCGGTTTCGCTCTTGCAGATGTTGTTGTCGAGTCGGGCTAACCCTGGTTGTTGCTATTTGCCAGTATTTTCCAATTTGACATTAGCCACTTCCAGGGCCCTTTAGGTTGTCTTGATCCTGATGTCTCTTGAGTATGTCCATATGAATTTATCTTCTTTTCGGAGTATTTGGGACCTACTTCTGTACCGGGAGAGGATTGCTGGTGTTCCTCTCTTTGGGATCTAGGTCCCTTGCGACCCGATTCAGAATGCTCCCGGTTGCTTGGACTTTGCCTTTGTTTTTTTTTTGGAGAGTCCCTCTTAGTTGCCTCAAACCAACGCTTCTCTGCCCCAGCCTTCCAATGGGGTCTTCTGCTGGATTCATCAGACTCCTGAGACCTGTACCATCGATTATTGCGGTACAGATCCTCTGTTTTTGATCGGTAGTGCTTTTGGATTTTGTTCCTTTCTTTTTTTTTCAACTTCATAGTCTTGACTATCAATCTTCCTTTTTATTTCCGTCAGACGGAAGCCCAAAAATTCCAGCTCTTCATATGCGGACTCATCAATATATTGAATGCCTGCCGATTTCATGTGTAGAAAGGCTTTTGCCTTCATTTCCCTTTGTTATGGTTCCACAAGCTCAAAGTCCTCCGTTCTGATTTTTTTCAATGTTTTTGTTTTCCGTGTTATTTGCAATACTGTTGGTCTATTCAGTATTAGGAAGTTTTTATCTGCTTCCATTTGCTCCAATTTGAAAACTTGTGTCTCTTCTTGTCCATTTTTTTTTATGGTTCTCCACTTCAAACCTTTCGGCTCGGTGTTTCCACAAGCTTCCTCGTTTGTCTGCCTCCTTTCGTTCATATCAGGGTTTCGATGGACTCCTTCTTGCTCTACCCTCATAGCTTTTATCCTGCTTCTCTTCACAGCTTCGGTGTGGTTTGGTTTTGAGCCGGGCCTCATTTGAATCCGGCTGGGAGGGACCGCTCTTGTTATTCCAGACGGCTCCCTCTTTGGCCGCTTTATCCGTGCCTATAGCGGAAACATCCTGATCATTGCGCCTTCTTTTTTCGTTACTTTCTGTTCGGTCCCCCTTGATCTCCTTCCTCTCCTTTTCTGAGTGTATAGATATATTCATTAAGTCCGAGCAGACTAAAAATTCTTCTGCTGTTCTTGGCGATCTTGGTGCGCTATTTTCTTCAGGCTGTATCAGTGGCTCAAGTCGGTTAACCTTTATTAGGGGCGCTCCAGTTCTACCGTCTGCTTTAACCAACGTTTCAAAGGTGTTCTTGAACTTAGCGTTACTCTCAATCTGGGGGGTTATAGGCAGCAGGGTCTTTTTAGGTTTTGCAGAATGTGTCCCTTCGTTTGACACTTGAGGGAGCGTTGGGATGCTTTTATCCTTTCCCTTTGGCTGCACCTGAACCTCTTGAACCATTTCCTCGTGCACCAGTGTTATTGGTTTTTGAATTCTGTTTTGTGTGTCCATAAATTCAATCTTTTTTCCAGCGCTAAAATGTTCCTTTCCCAACAGGTTTTCTGATTGAGCTCTTTGTCTTCAATTGCTGTTATATAACCTTCTACGATGGCTTGCAGGTATTGATGAGTCCAACACCAAGCCTTCCACTGGGGATCTTGTGTTCCAATCCGAATTCACCCAGTTTCTTAATGGTCCATTTTTTAATTGAGGGTTGTGCCAATTTGCTTTTAACTCTTGTCCATTCATAGTCGGAGAAGAGGTCAAATGGCCCGTTGACAGATGGGGCTTTGTCCATGCAAGACAGAGCTCTTTTTCCGGTCGAGTGATGGACTCACGATTCGAGTCCCAGGCTCTTTGATCGAATTTCTCCCTTTCTTCCTCCTGTTCATCCTCGAGTATCTCAATCTCCTCTATAATTGCCAAAAACCCCTTCGATGCCTTTTGAGTCTGGGGGGCGGGGGCCATCTCTCTTGATAGGGCTTTTAGGCTCTGTACCGATGTACTCAGTGCCGATGTATCCAGACTGCCTGCCGCCGTTGGCTTTTCTGTATCATTGCTCGGTTTTTTAGTAGCTGTATTCTTTCTCTCCTTGGGGCTACCGGTTTCTCGCCCTTCATTGTTAGTTGGCAATGTTGCCACTTCAGTTTTCCTCTGCTTTAGAGCTGGCTGTGTTGCATTTGCTATTTCAAGCATTTCCGCATCTGATACTTACGTCTCTATGCTCTGTTTCCTTTTATGTTGTTGGGTAAAAAATGCCTTTAACGGGCAAGACAGAAGTGGATTAGGCAGTCCTTTAGATGTTTGCCCCGTCTTCTGATACTTTTTTTTTCCTTTAGATTCTCCCATGGACAGTTTATTCAGGGCTCTCATGTTTGCTGTGTTTTTGTCACTTGTTGCCTTGCTTTGGCCGGGGTATTGCTTTTGTTTCTCTTTTTTATTTTCACCGCGCAACCAGTTTTAAGTTGCTCCCCATCCGTCTCTTTATTCGAGTCCTCCGGCTCTCCCTCTGTTTGTTTTTGACTTTCTGAGCCAAATTCATCTGATTCCTCCTCTTTGCTTAGGTCGGCGTTCCTCTCATTACACTGATCTCTATAACGGGTCTGGAGACCCTTGATTGCCTTTTACCCTGCCTTTGTATGAGATCGTCGCCTTCACGGTCTGTATCATGGAGCATAACTTGGATGCGCACCGTATTGGGGGCTAATTCGCTGATTTCAGCTCTACCTGGCGGATTAGTCAACCTTTCTGCTTCGGTGCTATGCTGACAGCCCCTCTCCTGCCAAACGCTGTTCTGATGTCTCAGATGTTTCAAGGCCTGCTGCGACTATGGTCCCCAGTTCGAACCCACTACGCGGGTCAAGTGCCCGGGTGGCCGCCGCACCGTTTCCAGCTGGTTTCTCCAAGGGTATGCATACCTCCCGATCCTCCGATTTCTCTGGTTCGGGACTCTCCTCAAGACCACCACCCGGCGGCAGCTTCGAGTCGGGCGGGCGCCGTCCTCTGACCGCGCCCGGACAAACTCTACTCACCACCTCCGGTGACGGCGGACCGCTCTCAGCTTGGTGTACTATGGCTGAGGTAGGTGGGCGTGGCCCCTCCTGAGCCCCCTCCGCCTCCTCCTCCCGGCGGGTGACTCCTCCCGCTCCTCTGCCAATGCCGTGGACTTCTTCACTCCATCGGACTCCTGCCCATTTCTTCGTGCTTCAGGTAGGATATTATTTTCTTTTTTGCTTCTTTTGCCGAGTCCATGTACCGGTACCTGTGGACATGTCCGTCCGGGCGCTTGGTCCGCCATTGGTGATGTTAAAGCCGGTCTTGGTGCCAAATCCGATTTACTCCTCCTCCTCCTGTCGGTTGATCCCGGGGCCACCGCCCCCTCCGGCTCGGTTGTTTTGGTCGACGGCGAATTTCTTAGAAGTGGTCTCAAGAGTGGTTTCAGTGAAATTGGAGGTCGAACCTCCGGCTCCATACGACTCCGACTTCGCGTCTGCAGCGGACTGCTGCAGACTGGTTCTCCACTTCGGCTCTCCAACTCCGCTCACCGCTACGCGGTGCATTGAGGCACTTATAGGCACCTCCTGCACAATAGCGTGGATCGGCTGCACAACTGCTGCAGACTGGCTCTCCACCTCGGCTCTCCAACTCCGCTCACCGCTCCGCAGTGTATTGAGGCACTTATAGGCACCTCCTGCACAAAAGCCTGGATGGGCTGCACAACTGCTGCAGACTGGCTCACCACCTGGGCTCTCCAACTTCACTTTGACTAGTTAAAGTGGTTTCTATCACATGACCAGCTATGGGATAAATGTTCCGTCCATTTGATGTCAATAGTTTCTTAGAACTAGACATTGTTGTGCAGTGTTATTTATTGCTTTACTTGAATATTTTTCATTTCACCAGTAGAAATGCCCTTGGCTTTTTCTTCAGTCCGGTGTTCAAAACCAACACCATTGTGCCACAAGTGGATGTGTAGAAACCATTTGTACAGGGAGGAGCCACCCTCCCCCTCAAACTGAATGTGTAGGAGATAGAGCCCACCCCCTCAAACCGGATATAGATAGTTTATCAGGATGATCAACAGTCCTGAGTGTGCAAAAATCAGATTTGTAGGGCTTAAAAGGGCAAGAAACATATTTTTAGGGTGACCTATATTGTTTGGGGTCATAATGTCTTGTGTGATAGAAAGTATGTCAAGTAGTGCATGCTTATCATAAGTTTCTAAAAATCTAGATTTAAATTAGAGCAGGTAATAAATCCTGATCAAGAAAAGGTCGATCCACCATTTTGTAATAAACCAGGCAGGGCCAGGCCATTTCGTAGATGGTGGATTTCTGCTAGTCATGATGAAGTCATTGGATAACTTTTTTCATAGAAGTTCATGAAGAGTCCAGTGGTGTAGAATGAGTTAGAAGAAACCTTTTCAGACTGGGTCTGAGTGGCAGGTAGGCCAACTAATCACGAGCAGGAAAAGGGGTTGTACATTGAACATTGCATTACATCACTTTTTAAGATTGTATATAAGGGGCTGAGAGCAGAGGGAAGTTGGGAGTTGCAGATTTTTCTTCATTATGCTGTATGCTGTGTCCTGCTCTGCTGAAAAGAATAAACTAATGTCTCTTGAAAACCAGTCTCAGTGTCCTGATGTGCTTCAGTCTCCTTTTCCTGCTCCTGGGGTGCCAAGACCCAGAGAAGGTGTTAGGACCTTCTGTTCACATTTGCAGCTAGCAAACTCGTAAAGCCAGATATCTAAATGTTGGTCTCATCATGTACTCACAATGGTTATTGTTAGATTGGAGGTATTTGTAAGAAATCCTACATTTGAGGGGTAATTGGGACATGTCTGGCCTTTCAGGCCTGCTTGATTGAAAGGCAGGTACATGTGAACTATCAATCTGGTCGTTTTGTCTCCTTAACATAATTTGGCCAATCATTATGCGTGAATATATAGCCCTTCCCAGGATCATGCATTCCTTCGACAGTAGTAAAAGTTAGCCTTCCACCATGAAGAAACAGGATTACTGCCATACCTACACATTGATTTCCATCGCCAATAAAACCACTGTTGCATACGCAGGTGTGTGAGCCGACAGTGTTCACACATGTGGCATTCTGACCGCACCTTTCATTGTTCCTTGCACACTCATCGATATCTGGAATGGAATGAAACACATGGGAAACTGATTTGTTGGGAGAAAACCTTTTGTGGATGCCTCAATATTAAAGTTATAGTACGCACAAGTATTTGCACTGGATCAAATCAAAGTATGCCCTGAGCAAATTTGCTCCTACTGCCTCTTACCTTATTCACAAAGCCTAAAACATGAGCAGGTCCAGAGCTGCCTGGAGCTTCTCCGGGATATCCTTGAACAAAAATCATATTATAGAAGAAACCTAGGTGGTCTTGAAAGCAATCAACCAAAATATGAGTTAGCCTAATAATGGTATTATTGGGCAAGATGCTGTGCTGCTTTTTGAAAATAAGAATATGTTTAAAGTACATACTTTATCATCAGTCATGTAAATGACGATACTTACCCTGATTAGTGAACAATACATGCTCAAAATGAAAATAGCAGATCGTAGAAAAACGTGAACTTTACTTGGTGTCAGGCGCAATACTGCTTTCACCCCAGTGTAGAAATCCACGTTCTGAACATGACACAATTCTCTGATTTTGCATATAATGCTCTTTATTGTCAATGAGTGCCCTTCAATGACTCATTATACCCTTAAGACGTACATTTTTCTCTTGCATATACTTTGAAAACATTACACTATTACTGTAGTAATGAGATGGCAAAAAACTCAAGATTCTTAGAAGATTATCATCCATAAATCCTTTAAAGGCTGCTGAGACATGACATGATGAAAAGGGAGCACTGAAAGCAATTAAGTGTTCTAAATGAGTCTGAAAGCCATCTTTCACGTATCTCTATCCATAATCTGTATCAAATGACATGCTCCTCAGAAATCCAGTTTCTTTCATTTTATCTAATAATTGAATCATCAACAATAGGGAATAACAATCTTCAATCATATCATGACTCAACTCTGGAAACGATTCAATCATTCATTGGTCTCTACTCTTCTATTTTGTACTATACAGGTGTCTCACTTATGTTTCCTTTAATTGTTTAGCCCAATAGTGTGTTCCTTCGGCTGGTTTGAACAAAGGCAATTAAAACACTCCTTAGGTATTTAGGAAGCGTTTGCATTTGTAATTTATCTTTTTGGCCAACATTATAGTCATGACACATTCATAATGAAATAACTCCTCAAGTGCTTTTCATGGAAAGCCTGGTGGGCTGTGCACTTGTGGTGGCCGTCTTGCTCTCCAAGTTTACTGGAGGTGTGACAATTTGTCCTCTGCTTTTGCAGAAGAAGCTATTCACCACTGGAGAAGGTTGTGCTGGAGTAATGAGTTCTGGGTCCATTTACAGATGTCTACACTTAATGACTGCTAAAATCACTACTAATCTGTTGGCGCCTTCCTGTTTGCCACCCTTTTTCCCTACTTAAGCAGCCCCCCTTTTCCTTTGCAGCTGGTGAGCAGGTGCAAGTGGATCTAGGTCATGTGGCCTAATCCCCACCCACCTTCTTGCACCCGCCTCTTCCTTTCTGCTCTTATCTCTGAGATCAAGGGCGTCTCTTGCCTGACGTCCGAAGTGAAGGGCAGACAAAGACAAGGGCAATTCCTGTATGGATCTGTTCGGACTGGGAGGATCCAGGGCCTGAGCCCCTGCTCAGTCAACAGGTAAACACGGACCGACATGTGTTTTCTCCCTCCGTCCCCAAATGCCATCTCCACCATCACCATGCAATGCCAATATCAACGACATTGTCCTTCGTCTAAGGCATGGACTCCTCAATGCAGCAACCTCACCCACATCAGGCTCAAGCCCAACAACACCCCCTCGCCATCCAAAATACAGAAGTTGATGCTCTCTAATGTCAGCTGAGCTATCACCCATGCAGCAGACTTTGCCGACCTCATCACTACACACGATTATGACGCCATCTTCATCAGAAGCTTGGCTGACACTGACCTCCACCCACATCGTAGACATGCTTGTGCCCAACGGCTACAGCACTGAACACAGAAACCAGCTGAACAAGATAGGCAGGGGCCTTGCAGTCATCCACAAGACCTTGTGGCCCTACACCAGACTTGATGTCGACAGCATTAGCTCTTTCAAAGTTCTCTCCTGCCACTTCCCGCTCTCCCTAATGGACACAGTCACCTTCCATCTTATCTACAGACCACCCAACCCAACACCGCCTTCATCAGAAACTTCATCGACCTGGTCAACACCATGTCCCTCACATATGCCAACAACATCTGCCTAGGTGAGTTCAACCTCCTGGGCAACAAGGCCAGCAATCCGATGAAGAAAGCACTCCTTGGCCTTCTCGACACCCTCAGCCTCACAAAGCACACGAAAGACCCAACACACGAGAAAGGTAACATCCTTGAAATGAAATTATATCATATTTATATTGCGCTCATACACAAGTGTTTCAGAGCGCAACCAGGCAAAGGGAGGGAAACGGGAGAACAAAAACAATGTTCTTACTAGGCCCCGTGACATTAAGAGAGGGAAATGGGAGAAAGTGCATGCCCATGGAAGGGGGGAGAGGTGCAAAGTGCAGAACAGAGGAGAGAACATAATAAATACATAAGTAAAATAAATAAATAAATAAATAAAGATGGTGGTGCAGCCAGCTAGTGGCAAGTGCTAGGTTAAGCAGATAGGGTATATCTGATAAGTGCAGAAGAGAAATGGGAGGAGGACTGTATGGGTACAGATACAGACCCCAGTGCAAGGGGTGGCCTGGAGGCAGTGCAGGAGGGTGGCAGGGAAAGCAGGTACCTGGGCCCGAAGACAGAGAGTGCCGAGAGAGAAAACAGAATCAGCAGGGGAGAAGTGGGGCAAAGGGAGAAGGGGAGAGGAAGGTCTTGAGGTGCTTCCGGACTCAGAGATGGTTCTCCTCAAGTTTCAAGGTGGCAAGGAGGATGTTCCAAAAGGGAGGCCCGATCCGAAGACAAAGATCTACCCCCAACTTGTTTCTTTGAAAAACGACTGACCCTGAGGGAGTTAGAAGTACAGGAGCAAAGGGCTCGAGAGGGGAGGTATTTACGGAGGGATAGTTGAAGGTATTTTGGACCCAAGCCCTAGAAAGTCTTGTGGACAATGCAGAGGGTTTTAAATGTAATCCTTGCATCAACTGGGAGCCAATGAAGGGATTTCAGAGCTGGAGAGATATGATCCCAGGGCTTGAGGCCAAGGACAAGTCTCGCAGTCCTGTTCAGGATAAGTTGTAAAGGGCAGAGAGTGGAGGCAGGTAGATTCAGAAAGAGGTTGTTACAGTAGTCCAACCTAGAGAGAACCAGAGCTTGGGAGACAGTAAGCTTCTGAGGGATGGAAAGAAAAGTCAGAGTACCTCTGAGGAGGTGCAGGAAGAAGTTTGACTTTTTAGAGATGTCAGAGATGTGTGAGGAGAAGGAAAGTGTGCAGTCAAAGATGACCCTAAGGTTCTTGGCCTCGCGGTAGGAGGAGGGCCAAGGGAGGCCGGCCAGAGGGTGAGGGTAAAGGATGGTGAAGGTGTACCAACAAGGAGGATCTTAGTCTTGTTGGCATTTAGACAGAGATCGTTGACGGCACACCAATTTTGAATGGCGATTAGGCAATCCGAGATGAGGGAGGTGGCTGTAGGAAGCATGAAAATGAGTTGGGTGTCATCAGCATAACACTGAAAATTAGAGCAGAAAATGGAAATGCAGTAGGCGAGAGTTGTCAGGTATTGGTTGAAAAGCCAGGGCGAGAGGTTAGACCCCCCTGGGGAACGCCACAGGTAGAAAGGGAGATAGAAGATAGGAAGGACCCAAGTTGTACCTTGGAGGGTCGATCAGAGAGGAAAGAGGTCAGCCAGGCCAGAGCGTGATCGGTGATACCCTGGTTGTCACAGAGACGGTTGACGCTTGACCTAATCACCACTGAGCCGTCCCTACACTACAGCTCTCCTCTCCTGCTTGACTGGTCTGACCACCTGGCTGTGCCTTTAAACATCCTGCACACCGCCCCAGTCAAGCACTCCCAGCAGAAACCCATCAGACAAACCTTCAGTTCCCTCAAGAACTTCCCTGTAGAAACTCTCACGGAAGACCTCGCCAACCTCCACCTCATATGGACCAAACAACCACAACCCAACTGCCACTCTCTACTGGAAGCACTCAAGGCCAACCTCTTGGCCTCCATCGACCGACACACACCTCTGAAACAATGCACCAGCAAACCGAAATCGTCAGCACCCTGGTACATGCAAAAACTAAACCTCAGCAAAAGAGTCATCATGAAAAAGGAGAAAACTTGGCACCACTCCATGACTGCATCTGACCTGGCACTCTGCAAGGAACTCTGAGCAGCCTGCTGACAACTAATCAACACAAACAAGTCCTCTTACCATCAGATCACCATAGCAGAAGCCAACAACAAAAGCAGAGCCTTCTTCAAAGCAGTCAAGCACTGTGTCAACCCGCTATCCGACCCTACCATACCAGACTCCATTGAAAAATCCACTGCCATCAACACCTTCTTCATCGACAAAATCAGCAAGATTCACCAGCACATAGACATCAGCTCTGCATCCACAGACCCACCTCATGTCCCTCCTGGAAAATCTCCACACCCTGGATAATATTCAAGACACTCTCTACAGAGACCTGGTAGAAACCCTGGCAGCCCTCAAAGCCACATCATATACAGACATCATCCTCCTGGGATCCATCATCAAGACCCTCCCTGCAGAATTTCTCCTTCCCAAACTCAAGGCACCTTTCCATTGACCCTAAAGACAGGACAAATCCTTCCTCTACTAAAGAAACCCACTCTGGATCCCAACAACCTAGGTAATTATCGGACCCATCAACCATTTGCCCTCCCTAGGTAAGATCATTGAGAAAGCAGTAGCCGTGCTACTACAGCAACACATTGACACCAATAAACTCTTCCAAACCTACCAATCCTGGTTGAGACCTAGATGCAGCAGAGACTACACCCATAAAGGTCGTTGACGCTCTCAACATACTTCACGATGGCCACCCCTGCCTCCTAATTCTACTCAAGCTCTCGGCTACTTTCGACACAGTAGACCGCCAGGCGCCATGAGCACCCTTCATTGGCGCATTGGGATCAGAAACCTTGTCCTACGCTGGTTCAAGTCCTACCTTACCAACCTCCAGCGGTTTGTTCAAATTGACTGCTCTAGATCGCCAAAGCTACCTGTCACGTGTGGAGTCCCATCCTCTCTGCAGTGATCTCCAATCTATAAATGGAGCCACTGGGAGCCCCACTGGCCACCCACAACATCCACATCCACTAATACGCTGACAACACACAGCTATACCTGAAGACCGACTGCATCAAGGCCATCCACAGGCTCAAAACCTGCCCCTCGCTGATCCAGTCTTGGATGTTGAGAGCATACTTGAAGCTCAACCCCTCCATGACTGAAATCCTACTCCTCACCAACAACACCGAACACCCAGACATACAGACCTGACTATCAACCATGAACGTTGAGGGCTTCACACCTGAGCTCACCTCCTGCGCCAAATCCCTCGGTTTCCACATTGACAAACACCTCTCCTTCAAGGCACACATAGCTAAGAACATTCAGAAAGCTTGGTATCAGCTCTCCCTCCTGCAGAAAGTCAAGCTCTTCCTCCATCAAGGAAGCTTTAGATTCACGTTCAAGCAATGATCCTATCCGACCTGAATGGGGAAATGCCCTCCTCAAAGGCTTTGCGTCGTCCTCCACTGTGCCCCTCAGAAGTGTCCTAGACATAGCCGTACACCTCAAGCGTCTGTGCAGAAACGACCACTTCACCCCGGCCCTAATCGACCTTCACTGGCTTCCACATCTTGCGCAAAATCACTTTCAAGTCTTTCTGCATCATTTATAAGGCAGTTGCCCCCAAGTCACCCAGCTACGTCACAGAGAAACTCAGCATCTCCGGTGGAGAGCAAACCACCAGAAGACAGGACACACGCAGACTTTAAATCCTCCACTGCAAAAAGGAAAGGACCAGAAAGAAAGCCTTCTCTGCCTATGCCCCTAGACTATGGAACGTCCTCCCTGTCAGCATCAGACTCACCCCCACACTCCTACAGTTCAGAAAAGAACTCAAGACTCACTTCTTCAAGGAGTCTCTCCCCCTCAACAGCTAGGCCATCACGTCATCCCCCATGCCACCTGACTCGCTAGACACCATCTTCACCTCTCTTCCCCACCAGCCTGTGCAGCTGTACCCCTCCTCTGTGCCACTCTGTATCCCACCCCCCGCTGTACATCTGTTCTGTTGTTACCTCTGAAAAGTGATCTGGTATGCATCTGTACTGTTGTATACATCTGTAAAGTGCTCTGTTGTGTATCTGTATTGTTGTATACCTCTTGTAATGAATCTGATTATATCATTACTTTCTTTCAGGTGGTGACCTCCCCCATGTGGCCAGGGGACGCCAACCCTGCCTGATCCTGACCCTGTGGCGGTTATATGAGGGAGGATCACATGGGGGAGGCAACTTATGGGAGGGAGTGGTGTTATCAAAGGATGAGACATGGTATCCCACCTTCCCGCCTTGCAGGATGAATCTCCCATAGATAACACCTTAATGGCCTATTGTGATACTTTCCCTGTTCCCTCAAAGGAGAGTGCAGAAAATATCTCAATCAAATCAACAAATCCACTTTCAAACTCTGACTGGCCCTCAGATCATGTTAAAACCATTCCTCCAATGTTTTTACGCAAGTTAGCTAAAAGGAACTACTGTTCCCAGAAACACCTTAACATTGCAAAGAGGAATGGAGGAATACAGAGCAGAAGAAGCCCTGCGCATGGCAGCATGCACCTGTGCCCGGGACTTTTAAAACAGGATCACCAGAAGAAATGGCAGACTGCTGGTGGGAGCGGGTTACTGACCTTCGTGCTACCGCAGGGCTGAGAGAAGGAAGTTGGAGCCAACTGGCTCAAACTCAGACCAGAGGAAGACTGAGCGAAGAAGAATTCATGTGGGAATGCCAGAAGCAAGTGTAGGGATCCTGGGCATTCGCTGGTGGAAAGAAGCAGCAAGACACTTACCGGAGACCTGCAAGGAGAAGAGACCACAGAAAGCAGGGAAGCCAAAAGCCGAGCAGCACGAAGAAGAGAACAACTAGCGACTGTCAGTGCCAGGTTGGAGCAGACCGGGAAAACGCCACATAGAGCCAGTGAGTCCATTCTGGGATAATGGCAACAGCTGGGCATATCGGCAAACATGCCGCATGTTAGGAAGTGAACAATACAAAACGGATAAAGAAAGGAAACCATTTATTTACACCAAAAACGAGAAAGTAAAAGTACATTTCCCACAAAAGGGAATCTTTGTCGTTTGCCCCTATGTACAGAGAATATGAAACAGTAACATGTTGATATTTACCAAACAATGTGAATTAGCCAATAGCGCTAAGGCTGTGAATTACCAAGATTGGAAGTATAAACAAAATACTAACACAGTGATATAGTACGGACAAAAGGAAGTAGCCAAAAAGGGCTCATCTGACAAACTATCAAAAGTGAAGTTGCAAAGACAAGCAACAACAAGATTGTGAATGCAAGGAGTCCTCACAGGAGAGTACACTAGGCTTTTACAAGTGTGTGAATATCAGAAGTCCTGGTAGGAGATCATACCAGGCAATCACAAGTGTGTGACTAAAAGAAGCCCTGGTGGGAGAGTGCACCAGGCTATTACAAGTGTGTGAATATCAGAAGTCCTGGTAGGAGAGCATACCAGACAATCACAAGGAGCAATATCATTGAGAGATTAAGTTGTATGTATGTATTCCTTTTAGAACATTTTGAAAAAAACTGAAGCTCAAAGACATTGGGCCTCATTACGACCCTTGCGGAAATGGAAAAATGATGGCGGAAATGCAATACCGCCATCGAACACCGCTCGTTGCGATCATGACCCGTCACCGTAAAGTACGATGCCATTAGCGACACCGCAGTGAACGGCAACGCTAACTGCACCAAGTACGCGCACGCGCGCCTTGCAAAACCGGAATCACCGCCATGGCGCAACGGTACGCGAATTCTGACCCTAGCGGACATGTACTGAACGCCATCAAGCACGTCGTAAAGTACCATTCCGCCATGGCGAGAAATACGGCAACGTGAACCAACCGTAAATGGCCCACTGAGTGCCTGTACTCCACTCCCTGGCCTCATTGCACAACTCCTGGCAGGCGCAATGTACTCACACTATGCAACCAGTGAAATCCACAATTCACCCATGCATGCCAACGTAGAAAAGCATGCAGGGGCTCAAAGCGCCCCGTGAGTGGGCATCCATGTACGGCATGTCACCATAGCCGTACTGACGCAGCACAGGCATGTGAAGGTACAATACATCAAAATGAAAATCAAGAACACATGACACAAAACAACAGTAGTCCCCCATCGCTTGCCACCAGCGCAAGGCAACATCCAAAACAGCATCCTGAGGGGGATTGCACCAGCCCTGTACTCATGCCAGTAAACAAACCAACCATCAGCAGAAGCATGTACCACACAAGTTGGCAGAGTGACTGAGCAGCCAGGCTCATCCCAAGAGGGGCCGATGGGAGCTGCAGGGCACAGATGGCATCAATACAGAAGCTATTCCAATGGACATGACCCCAGTCCCCCTCCAACAAACGCACGCAAACACAGTCACCTGTGACCAGCCACATTCTGAACAACCCATCATTCCACCAATCGACCTGGCTGACAGGCACCAGTCGGCCAAAAGCCAATCCCCCGCCCCTGAACAGCACATCATGTAAACAGACACAATGGCAGCCCCTATCCGTGACCATACTGTGCTACGTAGGCAAACGCGGCCAGTACTGTACCACACAACTCAACTCAGAAGGCGGAACACAATGCAGATCATCTCGCAATACATACCGCCACAAAGCGAAAATCGCCACATCACCTGCAAAGAACAACGCAACACGACAAATATCGGAATACAATTTAAATGCACATCCAAATGACAAAGGCCCCACAGCAATTTGCAAAATACCACCAAAACAACCATCATCACCGAGGGCTGCATCTGCAATAATTGACCGGCTTCCACTTGTGTGACGCCCTGTACCATCATGGCACACAGGGCCTACATCAACGTTCCAAAAGGCAACATGGAAGCGGCAAGAACCGCAGGTCCGTCCCATGAGGCAGGCACTAGTCGAGCTGAAAGGCCGAAATGTTGCACCTAGCCACCAGTACAGCGTAAGGGCATGTGGCCCATTGGCGATCGTCCCATAAGATCGAAATGGTGCTCCACTGATTCACCCGAAGCTGCAGGAGTCGAGAGTAAAAACCATCTGGAGGAGTGGCGTAGAGATGGCATCTGCAATAGGGCAGGAGATACCTGTCACCCAAAAGAAACACAAATTAACCGATTGCATTACGGGACTCATGATGCATTACAATCTTCATTCAACACACCAAATCCACACCCATATGCATGCTAGCCCACTCCAAAGGAATATACACACCCCTAAATCAGTATCGAATCATAACGAAACCAATCGAGCTAAATACACCATTGGCAACGTCGGTTACTGTGCATGCGTCCGTCAAGATAGAACCCATGACATGGGATTAGTAACGTGCCTAGACACAAGTGTATGAAGGCGCGTCGAGACAGGGAGGATCCGACAAGGGCAGATAGACGTATGTCCCACTATGGCAGCCTTGCATCACATAACGCAGGGGAAGGGGAGTGAATCAAAAAACCCATGTACATGGCAGACCCTAAACGGAATCATCAGTCCATGCATCCATTCATCATTCCCTCATCCCGCAATGAAAACGCATGAATATTCACTCACATAATATGTGAAACTTCCATCGCGTCTGTGCGTAATGCAGTCCGCAAAAACCACTGTGCCCCTGGCCGGATCTGTAGTGTTGTGAAGCAAGATGGATTTGGGAACGTCCTGCCTTATCGTCCACTACGCTATTGCGCATCCCATTCAATTCATATCATTCATTGCCTGCTCGTTATGGGCCATGTCCCAAGGACATTCTACAATAGAACGTTACATTTCCAGCCAGACCTGTGGGCGTATCCTCGCCGCTACTTCAAAACCCAAAATGCTGGCCTTCGAATTCCTCACTTGCAACATTACGTCGAAAAGGCTTCTGTGAACGCTTGCATTCACAATTACATCAATGTAGTGCGGCTGTGTGTCATGATGCTAACTGGCTGCAATCACAAATGGGACGCCACGCCCGTCGGTGAAGTACGTTACTGTGCTGCATGAGGGTCGGCCATCGATCGAGCCCTACATACCACTGACTCTTCACAGGTATGTAAGCGGCTGCAATCATAGCATGTGTAACAATGGGAGCATACCATGAAGATCAGTCAAAGTACATCACACTGCCATCGGGATTAGATACATGATTCCAATCCCAAGATGCCATGCGGCCAAATGCAGCCTTACGTGCGGGACGTGCTCGGCCAGAAGGGATAGCATCTGCCACAGAATCATTCAATCAGCACAGGTGGAGGCCATACAGGCCGACAGCACATATATAGCAGACCCAAACCCCTCCCACAACCACTCCCACTCCAAAATGCTACCGGCAGGACTAGCGATGTTGGGCCTGGGGGACCAGATAGCACTGCAAGTGCTACAACTACAAGAAGACGACGAACAACAACAGGTACAACAACCGGGCGCACAGGGGAGACGGAGGAGAAGGAGGAGGAGGAGGGCAAGGCAGGGTCAGCAAGGCCCACAAGCACTGCCACTACCACCACGCAGGCGGCCCACAATCCCACGCCTCCGAGCCGATCCGTTCAACCTCACTGCTGAGCAGATCCACACCCTCTACCGTTTGGACCGGGACACCATAATCGCCATTGTGGACATGACACATGCTGACCTCGTGAGCATGATAGATAGCCCAACCGCCATCCCACCCCTACTGAAGGTGGTGTCTGCACTCCACTTCCTGGCCACAGGCACCTACCAGCACACAGTGGGACAGTTGCATGGCATTTCACAGCCACTGTTCTCACGGACACTCTTCCAAGTGCACGATGCCCTCCTGAAGCACGCCGACGACCACATCACACTACCACGCACGTACCAGGAGATTACCAACGCTAAAGTGGGATTCCATGCACTTGGCGGCATCCCGGGTTGCATTGGTGCCATCGACTGCACCCATGTTGAATTGGTTGTCCCACATGCCATGGAGGTCCAGTACCGCAACCGGAAACAATTTCATTCAATCAATGTGCAAATGGTGTGTGACTCCAACAAGATATTTACGCATTGTTGTGCCAGATTTCCAGGATCTACCCATGATTCTATGGTCCTGAGGAACACAAGAATACCACGCTACATGGAGCGACACGCAGGGCACAGATCCTGGCTACTCGGTGAGTCTCATTCCATGCATGACATCGTGGCCCATTTGATGCGTCAATGACCTTGCAGGGGGGGGGGGGCTACTTAGCACTATCATTCCACTGACACCCTTTATTCGTCTCATACAGGTGATGCCGGGTATCCACTGAAGAGATGGCTCCTTACACCAATCCGGAACCCACAGAACGAGCATGAGGAGGACTACAACCATGCCCACTCACGTACCCGTGTGGTCATTGAACAGGCATTCGGCCTACTGAAGGCTCGTTTCCGCAGCCTCAGCAGGTCTGGCGGGGCACTCATGTACAGCCATGAGAAGGTTTCTAAGATGGTCATGGCATGTGTCATGCTGCACAACATGTGCATACGTAGGAATGTGCCCATGCCCCCTGACGCTGTACTGCATGCACCTGAAGATGATGATGATGATGAGGGTGGGGATGTGGAGGCACCTCAAGGAGTCCATGAGGCACAGGATGCACGTGCAATCCGACAGAGCATCATAGATGCATGCTTCTAGCAACCACGCATGGTGCCTATTACACGGAAAGGGGACCTGTGGCACTGTGTGTGTGTAGTACAGGCACATTGTGGACTGTACGCCTATGAAGGCCTCGTACGCAAATATCAATGTCCACACATGTCATTGGATGATTATGAGATGCTGTATTGTTAATGTGATTTGATTTATACACCCTATGGACCCGCCACCCAGTGAAGCCCAACACACCCCCTCCACCCTACTACCTCACCCCCCAACACCAGTGTCCAAATATGCATGCTGTCCGTGGTTGGACGCTATTGCAAGCCCCCTCTACGGGTATCAGGGGCACCCCTGCCCGTGGAGCGCAGGTTCCTGCCAGATCTGCGTTGGGGGCTGCCCTGGACGGAACTTGCCACGGATGATGTCTCTGCCTGCTCGCGTCCATGCATGTCTCTGAGGGTTTGTGAGAGCTCCGAGAGCACACGGCGCACAGCAGCAAGTTCAGCACAAACGTCTTTGGACGTCGCATGCAGTTCCCCCCTCAGGCTCTCGGTGCTTTTCTCCATTTGTGCTCTCAGGCTCTCGGTGCTTTTCTCCATTTGTGCTCTCAGGCTCTCGGTGCTTCTCTCCATTTCTCCCCTGAGGCTCTCACTACTTTTCTCTATTTGTGCCCTGAGTGTCTCGGTGGATGTTTCCATGGCTGCCCTGGAACCCCCGCATTCATTTGCATGGTCCTTGAGTAGCGTGGACACTTCCTGCTGTTGCTCGATCAGCAGGTCGAGGGACTGTTGCCTCTGCTGGGCCATGGACATTTGCGGTGGTGTGACAGGGGGGCTGCTCAACACATGTTGCCTTGGCACAGGACTTGTGGGGGTTGGCCAGTCGTCGTCTTCAGGGTGCCCCTGCGTGGTTTCGTCATGGTGTAGGGGATGGAACATGCAGGGGGATTGGGAAAGGTCATGGATGGTACCTACGTCGCCAGCACTGTTTTCCGTGTCGGAGCATGCTGGCATGACAGCTGTGTCACCTATGGTGCTGCTACCACCAGAGGCAGTGCCATCAGATACGTTCTTTGGGGGGACCTGTGGTGCTGGGGTTGTGGACTTGCTGGCTGCTGGGGTGCCTGTTGCAGTCCCCTCCAGTGTGCTGCCACTTGATTCCTGCTGCTGCCGTGTCTTGATCCTTGCACCTGAGGTGGAGGCTCTTGGGACGTTGGTCCTGGCCCTCTTTGCAGGCGTGCTGGTAGGGGTGTCCTGCAGCTCGTCGTTGGTATCGGACCCTGTGGTGGAGTAAAGAGGGGCGAGCGTTAGTTATGGGTCTGTCGGATTTGGAATGGCAACGTATCAAATGCATTGGGGTGGTACATGAGGCTGATTTGGGACTGGGCCTTGGAGGTGGTCTCATTTTCGTGTGGATTGAGGATGCATTCATTTGGCTGCCTGCAGTTAGGGGGTGCATGCTGCACATGTAGGGGTTGTTTATGGCTTCTTGATTGATTTGTTTGTTCATTCTGACTTTTAGAGGGCGCTGTCAGGGCAAAGTATGTATTGCACTATGGGGTCACATGGTACTGCACATGTTCGTGGTTTGTGGATTTCGCATTGTTTCTCTTGGCCAACCTACCTGATTCTCCGGATGTCGGCACTCCTTTCTCCATCCCTCCGACTCCCTCTATGCTCTCCATTCCTATGGTGGAGGCGCAGATTTCCTCCCAGGGGGTCAACTTGATGGGCGACTCTGAACCCCCCCCGGTAGCTGTGGCGATGTTCCTGTTCGCAGAAAGTATGCTGCGTACGCGGATCCGCAGGTCGTCCCACCGCTTGCGACATTGCTGTGGCGTGCGGGGTGTTGTCCCCACCGCACTTACGCGCTGTGCCACCAGGGCCCATATGGCCTTCTTGTTGGCAAGGGCCGTCCTGGTCATTTGACTGGAGAAGACGACGGCGGCATTTTCCTGGAGGGTCTCGGTGAGCACGGTCAGTTCCTCTCGGGAGAAGTGTACCTGCCGCTTGCGGTCACACGCTTTCTTGGCTACCTTTCCCATATTTATTTTTTTAACTGGGGTTGCTAACGGGTTGGGATGTGTGTCAGGGTCGGATTTTTAATGGTTGTGTTGGGATTCGGATTTTATAGTTGTGCGGCGTGCTGTTTCCCGTTCCGGCCACATGCTTTTACTTCCGTTTCCGTATATTTACGGTGGCCGTAATTTGCGGTGCCCGCTCGTTACGGTGACCGCTCATTACGGTGACCGCTAAGATGGGTGGCGGTATTGCACCTGGTGCAGCGTACGGCGGCGGTAAGGGCCGTTTTGGGGTCATTTCCGCCATCGCAGCCTTTCGGATTCCGCCATGGCGTAATGCTCGTGCCCGATGGGTCGTGATTAGCCGCACTTTGCTCCTTCGTGCAATGGCGGAAACGCTATTTACGCTGTTGCGGTCCGGTCAGTCACTTTCCGCCAGGGTCGTAATGAGGCCCATTATCCTTTTCACCTTAAGATTTATTTCCTTAGAATGTGATGGTCAGAATAGTACTTTGGACACGGGGCGGTTTGTTTTTGGACATTCTGACACTGACAGAGCCTTAGTTTTGAGTTTAGGTAGGGAAACACATCTAGTGCAGGGACTGTTCACTGTTTGTTAGAACTACTATGGACATTTATTTTTAGGAATTATACTTACTAATTTTTCATGTGTTTATAAAATGAAGCAGTGTTTGGAGAGAATGACACTAGCTCTGTATAATAAAAAATAAAAAAACAGCTGTAAATATAGCCAAGACTATGATAGGTAATTGTTTGAAAGATTAAGTGTTTTTTTATTGAACATGTGTGTGCAAGGACCTCCCTTTGTGTTTGTATACTTACAGCAGAGCGGAAAGTGTGCTTAAATGACCAAAATACCAAAGCAGAAAGTGGAAATGAGGATTGGCCATGGTTGGCGGGGGCCCCGCTGACTGTGAATAAAAAATAGCAGGATGGGCGTAAACCACAGAATGGTTTAAAGATCATCTCTTGAAGGGGGCGTGGCCAGCCATGGAAGCTGTCGGAGGCCTCTCCGGTGAGCTCCTGCACCAGAGCCCGATCCTTATGCCCCAACCCCCCCTCTGGAAATGCCTAATTCTGTCTGAAAAGTTGGGGAGAGGCGTCTAAATATGTGGCTGGGCACCCCCAAGAATTTTGAGCAGTTTGGCTGGTGGAGAGGTCAGTGCAGGCCGCCGAAAAATCCTGGCCCGTAATTGACAAAATGGCAGTTGGGCTCTGCTGGTCCACCTAGCGGCCGCAGCATGGCAGGGGTGAAGTTGCGGTTGAGAGAAAGCCCTGTGGTTGGGGGCAGGGACGGGACCCCAGCTGTTACTGATCCCGGGGGATGGACTGGAAGGACCAGTGCCGGAGCGGCATCCTCAGCAGGTGGTCCCGGGGCTGCTGACAAGCCTAAGGGCTTCCACCGGAGCAGATATTCTGTGGCTAGGTCCTGCCGGTTCACCCCCAAGGACCCAGAGAGGAGCCTGTACTGCCCTGGAGGTGAGCGGCTGGCTCCGGTAGGCACGACAGGAAGGGGAAGACGTACCAGCAGAGACCGCGAGGCGTGGATGGGCTCTAGGGGGCCTACCCACCCTCCAGGGGTGCCGGCTCTGGCCCATGACCCGCATGCTACTTACCACAAATGTTGAGCGGTGCTTCCCTGTAGGAGATGTTGCCAACTTCACGAATGGGACCCAGAGCTCTGCGCTAACAAAGCACAGCCAATAAACATTGAATTTTGCTTTTTCCTTCAAAGAAAGGGAGTGGGGTCCCCCTGCTCCTTGTGGCTGTGCTCCAGCAGCCAGGCTACGGAGTACTCCATTTACGCTGCAGCAGTGGCGTGCCAGCTCACATTCCAAAAATAGAACTCTGGTACAACTCATCGGCATGGGCCTTCTAGTGCAGACATTAATTGCTGCCTGCTCACCTCTAACACTGGAAAGATAGAGGCCTGTCTAATATAGAGGAGTGAAAGATGGGAAAGCCTCATCTGGAGTCCTATTCACTCAGGAGGACTACAAGCAAGAATCGGATCACCATCAGGGGGGTGGGGGGTTAGATGAAAAGCACCTGAGGATCTCAGGGAGAATGAGAGGCTCTCCTGGCTGGGAATCCATTGCCTCCACCTAAAGAGTTTAGAACAGTTGTCAGTGGGAAGCCACATGACGTTAGCATCGTCCTGAGCGAGGATGGCATTGCAATATCTGGACTGGATACTGGACCGTGCTGCTCAGTGAAGTATTTTTTAGAAGACCAGAGCATTGCCCCTTTGCCCCTGAGTTATCCTTCCCAATCCTTCCTTCCTTAACATTGATCACAATTAAAACATAACATACCTTTTCCTCAATGAATTTCCGCTATATGAAGTGAAGCAAGTGAACCATAAACTACATCTAGAAGACATCAGAGCAAAGTCAGCTTGAGGTGTGACTGATGCTGCCCCATCAGCCTACGCTCAGTTTGGCATCAGAAATTTGATTTGACTGTGTATGTCCCCTTCTTCGCAGCCTTTTGGTCACTGTCATTAAATCTCCCAATTCACACATAGGCACATAGGCCAACCAGACGCTGTTGTGCAGACCAACAACATGTTCCCCACACTACCTAAAACCCACGAGAACTAGCTGATTGCTGCGGACATAGGACACATTTGTACTTGGTCACTGGGAGCAGAAAGGCTCACTGAGCTTGAGCTAAATTGCTGCTGTATTTTCTCCCATCCCTCTAGCCTTTTCAAAAGAGATCTCCCTGTAAAATGTCTGGCCAACCTACTGTGACAGAGCTCTGAAACTGAGACACATATAATGTAAAATGTCAGGAGATCCAGATGAAAGGAAGTGAATTAGAAAAGGCCTCCTGGAAGAATGACAAATTGGACCATCTCTCTGAAAGCAGAGTTTGCCCTAACCATAACAGTGAAATGCACACAATTAATGAGCCCCACAGATAACCAGCTGGGTTCAGTGTTCACTCATAAAATTGAGAAATTATTTTAGAAAGGAAACACAGGCTGTGATCATTCCTCAGAAAAGGCTAACTAACATACTGGTTTCACCAGCCAGGCTAAAGAGACGTTGCTCTGTTTACGAGAATAATATAGAACTGAGACAGGTTTTATGAACTAGGTAAGTAAGTGATCTCTGAACATACAAGCACCTCTGCTTTACAGCGGAAATAAATGTTTCCTCTGTATTTGGCACAAGTGTGTCATGCTATTTCAATGTTTCTTGTTACTGTGAAACTGCAACCAAACCCATTAGTTTGGGGAAGATGTTATGTTACACTGATTTATACTGTGCACCGCTATCACCCAGGGGAAGTCTCCAGGCACTCTAATGCGTATTGGTTACCAGACAGTTTTCATCTCTCCATGTACATAGGCTGAATGTAGATTCTATTACACCCAGGTACCCCTCAAGAGAAAGCAGGTCCAGAGTGTTGGGGAAGTTGGGGGTCAGGGCGTCCGCTGGTGGAGATTAAACACAAGGGGTACGGACGCAACTTTGGTGGAAACCGATATATCCAGATTACAGTTTGCAATTCATAAGAAAGCAGCAGCACTGTTTGGGAACGTGTAGAGGGAACCTATCCCAGTCAGTTTAATTGTAGCAGTATCTTTTTCCTGACATTTGATCCTTTGCAAAATAATGGATGGTGCTCAGGCAACGAAAATATGTTTCCTTTATTGGGTGCCCTCCTTTGAATAACTTTAAAAAATAGGATAAGCACATAAAAGTAAATTAGGAAACACAACCAGTATAATTAGCAATAGATACCCAAAATACTCTGTGCAGGGGTTTCTTGCTTGTTTGCTTGGGGTAATGCATGCATAACAGAGAAACTATGGAAAAACAGGGTCCCACCTTATGAAAAAGAGTCAGAGCCCTTACAGACATATTCCATTTCTAGGACAGCATTAATGGAAAAATATTGCAGGCGATTTGTTTTTCATTTTATTTTTCGAATTGCATGAAATGTTATCTTGATGTCTTCTGAATTAGACGAGTGGCCCATTTCTGAATTGAAAATGAGGTCTCAATTGTAGAAACGGATAGTTTTCAGGGATCTGCGCATAGCACTTCAATTACCTGACTATGCCATGAAGCATAAGGCATAAACTAGCCAAGGGCATGCTGACCACTTGTTTCTGAGGTTCAACTAATTGAAAGGCAGGGACCACCTTGATGGGGCTTAGCTCCTTCCTGTCTACTACGAGAAGGGCACACTGAGAATGAACGCCCTAAACTGTAGATTTGACACCATTAGAGCTCCTCAAGGACTCAATTCCTTATGTGTGCTATTGGGGACTTTAAGTTTCCAAATGCTGAAACTACACCATGTACCCTTTTCCCCGATTTGGGTAGTCATTCATAGGTGCCCATAAAGAGCCCACCTACTCTGTTTGTTGGCTTTCTTTTTCTCACTTTCAGGGAGTGCAGAGTGGCTGTACTATGTGAGTGATGGCAACACATATGCCTATAATAATCCAGAGATGAGGCCCTACTTGCAGACTGATTCATAAGGGCAGCACGTTGGAGGCATAGATGTAGGCATATATTACCATGACTTGGCTGCCTTTATCCCCAGAGACCCGGTTTGTTCAGGTCAGTGTGCCTCTGATATCTAGAACTTGTGCATCCTTGGTGCTTTGTAGGGGAGGACTGGTACAAGAGACCTCCCTTGCCTACATCCTCTCCCCAGGTGAGGGCTATGACTCATTGGGCGTCCCCTCATGCCACCCGGGCCCAGGTGGTGGAGGGTTCACCTGCTGAACACATTGCCCACACATATTGAATTTAGCTAGGCCTCAGAAACCATTTTGTCTGACAAAGATGGTGTGAGCTCAGCGCACTGTAGCGCGGCCCCCACCCTTGGAGAGTTTCAATTATCCCTGTTGCCGCAGCACCCTGGCAGATCCGCTGTGAGCCCGTTCCCACGAACAAGACGGACATGAGCTAGCATAAGATACTAACACTGTAACATTTCACCTTCCGCAGTACATCGCTGCGCCCAGCATGACCCGGTCAGCGAGGCCTGGGTGATGGGAAGAACTGTAAAATGGTCATCCGATGAAAGCAGAAAAATACCCACATACGAATGCCAAAAACTACTCGTAATACGCGTAGTCTCTCCACAATTACTTCTACTAAAGAAATATGTAAAGATGTGTAATTATTGTAGAAACGCATGTTTATATGACACTAGCAATGAAGGATCCACACTCCTGCAGGTGTGCACAAATGATGAAAAGCATTACGGGGGATAAATATTTATATGTATCATTGAAAAACGTACACCCCGCAGCCCCGCGCCATAACTGAACTAATGCTGCTAGAGTGCAGGGGAGAATGAATGCAACTATACATAAGGCTCGTGTGAAAGACGCGTGCAAATGCGCCAGTCATGTGTGTATATCTAAGCCCTTATATGCCATTACCGCCACGCACGGTGGCGGGTCTCGATCTTTATGCTCCCCGAACCACACTACTACCTCACTTAATGTAAATGTATATGCATATAACTAAATGCTGTAGTTGTTAAAATGTAATGTACTAGTAAAGTGCTCAGACTGGCTATATTCGAGAGACATGTAGTTAAGTTGAAATGTATGCTTTCAAGTGATCCTA
The DNA here is from genome assembly GCF_040938575.1 of Ambystoma mexicanum. Lineage (NCBI taxonomy): Eukaryota > Metazoa > Chordata > Amphibia > Caudata > Ambystomatidae > Ambystoma > Ambystoma mexicanum. The sequence goes on from NC_090929.1 coordinate 538,331,924, forward strand.
ATGAGTATTATAAGAATGTTTAAATGTTTATGATGTTCTCACCTAAAGTCGGCAACACACGAGAAAAATACCTTTGTGAATATGTGCAAGGCCATTTCCCCTCCCACCCTGCGAAGTCTGCCAAACCAGAGAGCTGAGGCCTGCGCCGCGCTGCTCCACCTCCCCCAACTAGGCTGGAGCCGCTTCAAAGATTTGTAGTCCCCTCTGCAGCACCCAAGGCCGCGGCCTGCCACCTGCATTATTTACAACCCAGCAGTAAACCTCCGCTTGAATACACAGATCCAAAGGCGCCCCCTCTTAAACCCCACAACCCACCGGATCACCTTAGACTTATGACCCAGTGCAATGAAGACACCCAATACTGTGGCAACATACAGCGGCCCATTCATAATGACTTCTAACGAGACAGAAAGACATGTACCGCCCGTCCCATGCACGGAGACTTAGCCCCTCGACCTATGGTACCGGTCAACAGGACACTGGTAACCATGCACTGATGAATCACCATCAAACCCCTCACAAGGTGCATTCCTCCTGTGTTGCATTAACCTGTAGAATAACCTATTGATAGATTTACTAAAGAAGATAATATTGCAATGACTGAATGACTGCGGTGTGCATGGCATAGGGCAACGAAGTCAGGAAAAGACATTCATCTCTGACACTGGCCACAATGGCACAACAACACCGCCCGGATGAACTCAGCCGACCTGCCAGGCCCAGCCCAACCCACGAGGCTGACCAGTGACGTCCTCCAGCCAAGGCCAACCACATCGCAGCAGCACCTATAGCTAGTCATCGCCACCCAATCCCATTGAACTTGTGCCCCCTATAGTATGTAGGTTCTTATGACGTTTTTTGTAAATATATACGCCTGTCTTTGCTATTGTCAGACAGAGCGCTCTCGGAGTTTGCAGAGTTCTTTGCATGCCCTATTCTGATTGACAAAACTCCCATTTACGCTCACCCGCACTCTGTCTTGGCCTTATTCCCATCCTGGGAGAGTCCTTCATTGTCTCTCATTGCGGGGAGGATCGTGCTGGTTGGGGACGCTTGCCTTCAGCTTCCACAATGTAAACTGAAGAAGGTGGATAATTGTGCCTTCTTTGTTGTCGCACTCAAGCTGTGGAACTCACTACCGTTGAACCTCAGACAACAGTCCTCCCTGATGGTTTTCAAGAAGGCTCTTAAGACCTGGTTGTTCTACTGACCGCTCCTTTAGACACTGCTTCCCTGGCTCTCTCTAACCCGCTGGGATTTTGTCCCTTCTGTTTTTTGTTGTTTGTCCTGTCTGTGCCATTACGCCACAGAGTCCATGGCCGCTCAATACAAATTAATTAAAGTAAAAAGTAAAGTAAAGAAGAAGGCTGAGAAGAACAAGTTACTTACCCGTGGTAACGTTCTTTCGACTGGATGTTCCTCCCACATATTCCTCATCTTTGATATTCAAGTCTGCTTTTTTTATATGGTCGAGCGTCGTGCAGCTTCGAGTCTTGGTCGTTGATGGCCTCTGTAGCGTCCCTCGTGATGTTGACGTTGGCATATGAAGCACACGCGCTGACTGTCACCTCAGTGTTTAGTCTTTTTCCATCCTTTAACTTGAATGATGTGTCTTAGTAGGAGATAATATTAACGTTGCGAGAAAGGAAGGTGCAAGACACAGAAATTCTGGCCGGCAAGAGGGGATGGATGGGTGGGCGATTAGGAATACAGTAAAAAAAAAAAATACCACAGGTACGTAACTTGTTCTTGAAATGGAATGTGTCCCCCCATGTATTATTGATCTTTGATAGACATCCAAAGCAGTTTGAGTTAGGCGGTCGGTGCAAAGAGCGTTCTTATTTGGTAATATTATGGGGGACAACCATGCCAAATTAGGCATCCTCTCGTGAAAAAGAATCTCCACAGTAAAATGTACTGAAAGTATGAAGGGACGACCAGGTTGCTGCTCTACAAATGTCTTGCACCGGCACACCTCTTTACAGAGCTGCAGAAGCAGCCACCCCTCTAGTGGAATGCGCCCTCAAACATATGGGCGCATCTTCGCCTGTTAACGAGTAACACTCTGTTATGCACATTACAATCCATCTAGAGATTGTTTGTTTTGTGACTCCCATGCCTAATCTTTGGCCATCAAGATGGCCAACTGAACATGTTGGCGAATACTTTCAGTTCTTGTAATGTAGTAGCTTAGTGCTCTTTTTTGGGTTTATACGATGTAGTCTCTCCTCCTATTGTGATGGATGAGGAGGAGGATAAAAAGATGACAGTACAATACGCTGTGTTAATTGAAACTCTGACACAGCTTTCAGAAGGAAAGATGAACTAACTCTTAAAATTACTTTATCCTTGGAAAAGGATGTAAAAGGTTGTTTGGAAGATGAGGCCTGTAACTCACACTTACCCTACGGTGATAGCTACTAGAAGGGCCATTTTCATAGTGAGCATCCTCAAAGGACACTAGTGTAAGGGCTTGAATGGAGCTCCCATAAGACATCTTAATAAAGATTTAAATCCCTTGATGGCACGATGAAGGGAGTGGGCGGAAACAAATTGGTTATGCCCTTCAGAAATCGTACCACAATCAGCACTTTGAAGTATGACCCCTCATCTGGAGATCTTTTGAAGATTGAAAGTGACGCTATGTAGCCCTTCATCGTGGTCACTTGCAACCCAAAATGGGTCTGACGGAGCAAGAAAGACTTAGGGAAGTTTACACATGAAAGGATCTAGTTTCTTTTCCCTGCACTAGCTGCCAAACATATTCCAACGACAGCGGTACATGGATTTAGTTTATGGTCTCCTTGCCGAAAGCAGCACTTCCATTACGTCTTCCGGAAGGTCCAAATACTTATATCTTACACTTTCAGACACCAGGTGTGAAAATTGAGAGTCCTGATCTCTGGATCAAGAATGTGACCTCCCTCCTGCGAGAGTTGGGGAAGATGAATTGGAGGGCAGATGGCCATTTCTAGAAGGCCTGGGTACCATGGTCTCCTGGCTCAATCCAGAGCAATTGGGATCATGGTTTTCCCGAACTTCCTCAACCTCCTCATGACCTGAGGAATGTCAGGACTCCAAGTCCATCACAAACGCGTCCCCTCTTTCGGGAAATTCCTTGGAGCAGAACAGTTCGCACATCCGGTTGACACTGGTCGCAAACAGATCCACTTGAGGGGGTTCCCCAAAGAGCAAATATCTCCAGGAGGACTTCCTGAGCTAGTTCCCGCTTAAGGGATATTGTGCTCTGCCTGCTAAAAAGGGTCTGCCGCTGTGTTCTACTCATCCAGCTATATGAACGACCAGATGAGTGATTCCTTCTCTCAGTGCCCCGAATCTGAGCTGCATTGCATCTCTGCACAGGGACAGTGACCCTACGCCCCCTCTGTTGTTGAGGTAGGGAATGGCCACTGCATTGTCCATCATTATCAGGACACTCTTTCCCCGTATTGAGGGCAGGAAGGCCATCAGCGCTAGTGTGATTGCCCTCAGCTCCAAAAGGTTGATATGGAGTCTCGACTCCGACTGAGACCAGTGTCCGCTTATTGAAAGATCTCTCATTTGCGCTCCCCAGCCTGTGAGGGAGGCGTCTGTCACAACTGTCATCTGCGGCGATGGTTGCCAATAGGGTTCTCCCCTCATGACATTCTCTCACTGGCCCACCACAGGAGACCCTGGGCGACCTTTGCTGGGACCTGCAGAAGGCCTGTCATTCAGCCAGAGAATTGAGACAACTGGGATCTGAGAGCCCACTGAAGGGATCTCATTCTCAGATGGGCTTCTGACACCAGAAAAATGCAGGGTGCCATGAGGTTGAGCAACCTTAGAAAGTCGTAGGCCAGAAGACGTTCGGCACTCTGCCATTTTTGGACCATCTTCCAGAGATGTTGAACTCTTAATTCGGGTGGCAAAATGAATTGAAGCTTCTGTGAAGGTGTCAAGTAGGACTTCTTGAAGTTCAGGGAGAAGCCCAGCTCATGGAGGAACTGAGAGGGGCGACTGAGATGATTCTGAGACTGTTCTGGAGAAATAACCCTGATCAACCAGTCGTCTAGGTAGGGGTAGATGTGAACTCTTCTCTTCTGAGACTTGCTGCCACCATTGCCATAAGCTTGGTGAAGACCATCTGGGCTGAGGTGAGCCCAAATGGCAGAACCTGAAAGTGATGATGAGGACCGCCAACTGCGAACCGCAGGTACTTTCTGTGCTTCTGATGTATTGGCACAGGAAAGTAAGCATCCAGAAGGTCCAATGACACCAACCAATGCTGGAGATGAAGGGTCTGAAGGATCTGCGAATGAGTTACCATCTTGAACTGGTCCTTCCTGAGGAACTTGTTCAAGCATCTCAAGTCCAAGATGGGTCGCACTCCTCCGTCCTTCTTGTGTATCAGGAAGTATGGAGAGTACCAACCCTGGTTTCTCTCTGCTGCAGGTTCCAATTCTATTGCACCTTTCTCCAATAGGATGAGAATCTCCTGTTGGAGGAGGAGATCAGGAATCAAGATTGATTTGGATTTTGGGGGACAATCAGGAAGTTTCTTTAGAAATGGAAGACAGTAACCATCTGCTACGGTTTCTAGCACTCATGCATCCGAAGTTATGCTTTGCTAACTATGGAGATGATATGACAGTCTGCCTCCTACCACAGATTTGTGTGTGAGGGGGTCATTTTGCGGTACCACATGCAGCTGATCATAACTCTGCGGGTGTTGGACGGGGAGTTCTTCCTCCTCTACCTCTACCTCCACAAGGGGCTCCTCTTTGGCCCCTTTGTGAGAATTGACCTCTTCCTCTATAGACAGAGGAATAAAAACGAAAAGGACGTCCTCTCCATCCTTGAATTGAAGATTGAGGTTGTGTGATTGCTGCCCCTAATGATTTTGCTGCAGCTCGAGCCGCTTGCAGTTTTTCCAGGTTACCATCAGCCTTCTCACCAAACAGGGAAGTCCTGTCAAATGAAATGTCAAGTAAAGGTGGCTGGACGTCTGCAGAAAATCCTGATTTTCTTAGCCAAGACATGCGCCTAAGCACTGTACTGGCAGCCGTGTACCTGCTTACTGAATCAGCCGTATCCAGGCTGGACTCTAAAGACTGTCTCATGGCATCCTTTCCATCTTGTATTAGGCTTAAGAAACCTTCTCTTTCTTCTCTCTCTGGAATGTCTTCTGATGTAAGAGCAGTTACACCCCAAAAGGTGCGAGTATACTTTGCTAAGACACTGGTAGCATTAGCTGATTTTAATGCCATGCTCCCTGCACTAAATACTCTCTTTCCCAAAGAGTGAATTCTTCTATCCTCCTTAGCTGCCAGGTAAGCTGCAGCTTTTGAGGAAACTATTGCTGCCTGAACAACCAGGCTCTCTGGTGTGGGGTGCCTGTTCATAAAAGGAGGGTCCACAGAAGCAGTTCTGTATTTCTTTGTTAACAGTTTGTTAACCGATGGAACAGAATCAGGTTTTAGCCAGTTTTCCATAACCCTTACACTTAAGGCTGCATGAAATGGTAACACAGCCTCCCTAACTGGAACACTGTCTAAAATATCAGTGGCGTCATCAGTCTCCATAGCAGCTGCGGATCTGGACCACCCCAGATATTCAGCCACTTTACAAATTACAGCTCTGTATGAAGGATCAACATGACCAGCCATTTCTGGGTTACCAAACTCTGTCTCTGGTGATGTTTCCAGCTACTGGTCTCCTTTAAAGTTTCAACAAGATTTTGCATCTTGGATTTCTCAGAAATTAACTCTTCTGGAACATTTGGTGTCCCATATTCGTACCCAAAAGGGGGATGATCTTCCTCTTCATCTTCCTCAAAGATCGATCCCATTTCACTGAAGAAATCAGGTTGAGGAATGGGTTTAACACACGTAGACATTTCAGCCAGAGGTTTAACAGTCTTCGAGATCACAGAATGCTCAGACGAAGTTGAAAGCATCGAAGGCTTCTACGACTTCCACATAGCAGTCTGTGAATAAGCCAACAATTTAGTATGCTTCGATGGCTATAGACGGATTATATGCCTCGAAGGTTCAGGTGATCAACATAACAGCTTCAATACCTTCAAAAAAGGCTCCGATACCGAAGATGAATGCTTCGAGGGGACAGACACAGGCTCTTTCTTGTGTGTCGAGGATGACTCCTTCAACTTGTGTCGAGGGGTATCTCTTCCCAGGGCCTTGAGGTGCGCGAGAAGGAGACACATGAGACTCCCTACTGGTCTTGTCAAACGCTAAGGAGTGGCTCCTTTTCTCAGACTCCTTCATGGTGGTACTCGGAAGAGCTTGCCTCTGGAAAACCTAAAGCATTTTCAAACAGAAGTTTTCTAATTCCCCCAGAGTCGAGTTCTTTTTTGGAAACAAAACGTTTTCGGGAGAGGAAGATGATGACGACGACGATTTGTGATGTCATTTTTTACTCTTTTATGAGAAGAGGACGATGAGTGTCATGAACTGGACCTCTAACGTCTTCGGTGTTTAGGACGCTTTCTAATGGGAGAAACATCTCTTGATTCGGAGGATCATTTTCTTTTAGATGGGGTAATGGATTGGGATTTGGGTGAGGACTTACCTTCATCGAGTTTCGCCTTCCTTTCCTGCAAGGCATTGACCGTCATGGATTGACATGAGCCACAGTCGTCAACTTTGTGACCCGACCCTAAGCACCAGAGACAGACGCAGTGAGGGTCTGTGATAGACATCTTGACTTCAGAGTCTGAACACCGCCTGAAGCCTGTCTTTAGTGTCGAGGACATATTCGAAGAATAAGAAATAAACATAATCGAAATTCTCAGAGGCGGGTAGCTCCGAAGCACACAGCCATGCAGAAAAAACAGAACTACGGTAACGGTTAGTGCGTGTGCTTCATATACCAGCGGTCAATGTCACGAGGGACGCTACAGAGGCCATTGAGGACCAGACTTGACGCTACACGACGCTCAACCCTATAAAAAAACATGTCTGAAGCAAGCTGCAAGCTGACTTGAATATCAAAGATGAGGAATACGTGGGAAGACACAATCCTTATAAAGATGAATATGGTGAACATCACCTATTGTGGTTGGGCTCCCGTTTGTTTGAAAGGATGCATCACTTTTATTGGAGGACGGAACCCTTCCCCTCATCCCAAACTCTGCAAATACTCAGTTTCTACCATGAATATTTATAACCATTTGGAATCATGTGAAATCATAAGGAAGATGCCCAGATGAAGACAGAGGAAAGACGTACAGCTGCTGGACCTCTAAAGACCCTAAAAGATCTTCTGAAGGTGAAACTTTGCCCAGTACTTCAGGGAATTGGTTTGCAATGCTCCAGATGGGAAAAGGGCCAATGCTTGCTCAACTCCCGTATCTGCGTGGACTAGCACTGATATAGAGCCCCAACCATGTCTTGCCTGTCCAGAGAACAGAGATAATGGCAACTGCCTCAGCCAGAGAGCTGCAGCTTCAGAAGCTGGCAAAGGCTGCATACATCCTGTGCCCCCCTTGTGGCCTATGTTCCAGCAAGTGTTTCCATACTGGCTCTCCATCACTTGAGCCCATCCGCACACTACCAAACAATCTGCCCTCTACCCCAGTCTTGCTGCGCTATCCATTGTGGCTCCTCTGCAGTACTGAACTCAGGAGTCTAAACCTGCAGAGTCACCAAAACCATAAAACCAGCAGATACTGTCAGTGAATTTGTCTGAAGTTCCTGAGCATAGGAAGAATAGCATTTAAAAGCTCTGTCAGGAAGAAGCCATAGATCTGCAAATGCAAAGTACCTGAGCATTTGATAGATGGACCTGAGGAAAGCTGTACTTGATCAATTGATCCTCACAGGAGGACAGTGAAAAATAAGAAATATGCAGTAGCTGGGAATCCTAGCCAAGTGTGGTGCCATAGGCCCAACTTCAACCAACTTGCCAACTTCAGCATCAGGACCATCTTCTGTTCAGCCAATGCGCTATTACGTGGCCGTCTATCTGTAAACAAAGGAAGCACTGATTGATCTTGAGAGGACAGTGGCCAGTGGTTCCCCATTGAACCTTGTAGGGTTTGTACGAAGCCTGGTTAGACCCAGTGACCCCATAGTTGACACTGACCATTGAAGTTTGTGAACATACTCTTCCTTCTAAAGACTCTAAACTTTCAATAAATCATGCTGCCTTTCACTGGACACATTGAAATCACTTAAATATAAACAGTATAAGTATTTAAAACAAACTTCTGTCAGACCATGCTTTCTTTCAAAGTTTGTAACACCCTGTCCCCACAACACCCCATACTTGAGAGTTTGACCTAGGTTCCCCAACCACATCTAAAAGCATGCAGTGTTTCATAACTTATATTTTGTATTTAGAAAACGATGCACATTATGTAACATTTTGATTTTTTTGGGAAGTTTATCATCCTGAAAAGGACAACGTCAGAGGAGTATGATCCCTAGATTATGCTGAATACAAAACATTTCCTGGCCTGGTCTCTGATTAGACATATTTAATTTATTAGTAACAGCCTGAATTGAATGCGTTTCTGATCACCATACCTATACAGCTGTACAGCCCATCTCCTTCATAGCCGTCAGGACATTTGCAGAAATAGGATCCACGCGTGTTTACGCAGGTGGCTTGTGGCAGGCACTTCAGAGGCATTCCCTGTTCACATTCGCTTATGTCTGCCAGAGAAAGTGGAAACACAAAAAGCAGAGTTAAAGACACATCTTGGTAGATACAACAAAATATTGAAACAAAATAAAGACAAATTACTTTGCAATTCTAGAAAGGATTTGCATGTTCTGCCTTTAAATGGATACATGTCGAGCTCTGTTCACTCCATTAGGAAAAGGTTTGTGGCCAAAAGACGTAGCCTACAATGTCTTTCTTTGAAATTAACAAGTTTTACTTACTTTAGGAAGTTGTAACAATGCATCACCAAACTTTCTACATCATGATTACTCACAGTGGATGGACGACTGTAAACCTTGTAACAAATTCTGATGTTGGACTCGTGCTCACCATGTAAACCCATTCTTACTTTCTATTGTTTAAAAGTTACAAGCTCGAAGATAAATAAAGAAATTTGAAATTTGGAGCTGGATCATAAATCTAGAGAAGCGAGCAAAGTTCCGCTCATCACTGATACTAGGTGTCAGTGAAAACAAGCTGCATGTTCAAGCCGACGTTGTTCCTCACGCCATCATCGCAATCAATTTTTAAGACTACGGTTGAATGTGCTAAAGACGAAAGAGATGATGGGGCTGAGACGAGAAAAGGACGTAAAAGACAATCTATGTCGATTCTGTAAAGACACTATTGAATCTACACAACATCTATTACTTGAATGCTCAGAGGCCACTAATCAGAGATCTTTACATCTTGGAAAATTTGCACCAATGAATGGTGCTATGGACGAATGGTGGAGAAGGGTTATTTCTGGGAACAATACAAAAATAATACAAAAATAACATTACATGGACATGATACTAGGATTTTTGGCTGAGCAAAAATAAATAATACATATCTTAAAGAAATTATGTGATGGCTCCGACCACATGATTGTTTAAAGAGGTCTATTTTAAGCAATGTTAACCATTAATTTTTGGAATGGCAATTGTTCACAAATTAATCTGGAAAGAATCACTTCGCAGATGATTCTTGATGTCAGTCAATGAATGTCACACATGTTTCTTAGTTTTTTGTCTTTTTGTCCCTTCTTTGTTCTTTCTGGCTTGTTCGATTGACAAAGTGTAATGTACGAAGAGAGAGGGATGTTTGGTAACAAAAGTTTGTATAAACTAAATGTTTCATTAAAAAAAAATTCTAAAAAAGTTACAAGCTCGAAGATAATTACAGCATGATAAGCCTGCTTTTCCTGATTCAGACTGCAAAGCAGGCCTGAGGTTGGTGCGTTTCACGTTGAAGCAGAGAGGGTACAGGAGTTTTAGCGCCAGATTTCGAAATAAATGTTTTGCATAATCCACACAGGTTACCTGAATTGCAGATGCCACATTCAGATGCCCTTTTTCTCCACCTGGAGTAGATCAAGAAGAATCAAGGGAATCTCAAATTCTCAAGTTCCATGCGTTTTAAAATGTGAGGAAAATTGCAATGCTTGACAGGACCATTTACAACCCATTAGTGCACTTGTATTGAACCACTGTGTGCCACTTACATTACAGGGTCTGCGGTAGCGGCCCTGTAGTTATGGTTAAGTTGCTCATAGAAAGAGCACTTTTTGGGTGACTTAGAACTTTGTCCCAGCTGCCCCCGCGGACGAATCATCACCAAACTTTGCAGAAAGGTTATATGGCCCCCTCAGAGTGATTCTGTGAAGTTTGGTGCAGTTTCCTCCAAGGGGGGGCAAAATGTGTGGCAATATAGACGCAATGGAAAAAAAAATGTTGCACACGCTTGCAGCCCTAAACACCTACAACCCAAACTGCTGGACAGATTTTTACCAAATTTGCACCAGGAGCGGCAGCTTGGTCCTGAAAGCATGCCTTTGTGCGTTGGTGTCGATACGTCCAGCAGATTTGTTTTAAATGGCCACAAAGTAGGTACAAATAAATTAGTGATATCTGGGTCCGGTCCATGGACTAATTTCCTGATTCAGAGTCTGCGGAAGCCTCTGGCCAATCAGAGAGCAGCATGATGTTCACGGACATCATATGTGCTTGCTGGTTGGTCAATTAAAAACGTGAGGTATGTCAATACGTTCCAAATGGACTCCAAGTTGGATTCGCGAACAGTTCCCGTAGTACACGGACATTGCAGTGGAAACATATTAAAAACACATTTCACATGTCAAACTAATGAAACTATCTCTGGGGAGGTGAGAGATGATAAGGATGGGAGGGGATATGGCCATAAAAAGCCAAAAATCGGGTATTTTTCCTCTACGAAGTCTGCAAACACATCAGATGTTTGAGGGCATTCCTGTGATGTTTGCAAACATCTCAGATATTCGCGGACATCCATGCATATTTCTCCATTACAGGGTCGTTGGAAAACAGTTTTTGGATGACTTATAACTTTGGCGTCACTCAATGATACTCCATGAAATGTTGCAATATGATTTTAGACCTGACCCTGAAGGATTCTGCAAAGCTTGGTGTCAGTTTCACCAATAGTGGGTACAATTATAGGGGGGTTTCCTAAAATATTTGAAAGGCTTATACATTTGGTGCCCTTTGATGAATGTGCACACATGTTTGCAGATTTATTTTAGACCCAGATCTGAATGTTTTTGCAAAGTTTGGAGCGATTCTGTCAAGAGGGGGCAAAATTAGAGGGGGTCTCAAAATGTTTAGATGGCTTATAACTTTGTTGCTGTTGGACGAATCTGCACAAAGGTTTTCAGAAACATAATAGATCCAACCTTGTATGTTTGTGCAACGTCTGAATGGATTTTGTCAAGTGGGTGCCTGCGGGCTAAATTGTATGTCTAATTTTTGTACTTGGGACAGATTTACAGCAAACTCGTGCAAGGAGCGTTGGCAAGGGCCCGAAAGCATGGTTTTGCAAATGTGTCTGTGTTTTATTTTTTGAAGTGTCAAAATGTAGGTACAAAAAATAATGGTATACCTTTGGTGACTGAGGTATAGCCTGTGGCCATTGGCAGTGGTCAGATTATCCGGGTCATGGCCTTTGGCCATGACTTGGACAATCTGACTACTGGCCATGACCACAAGGGACCAGCAATGGGGTTAAAGTGGGCATGGCCACCAGGGACCAGCAATGTGGTAACAGTTTTCAAAATCTAGGTTTGACTGGGAACATACATTCTGCTGGTGGCTACAGTCTGAAGTGCTGGATAGGATAGCAGCAAACATTTGCGAGGAGCATCAGCAAGGACCTCAAAGCATGGTTTTGCAAATCTGTCCTGTGTTTTATTTTTTCTGAAGTGTCGGCAAGGACAAATGTGTACTCTGATTTGCCTATTGGGGAATGCAGCATGGCCGAAGCCCATGGCCCATGCATTGTGGAGACTGGCCATGGCTGCAAGCCATGAGCACTGGCAATTGGTCACCTTATGAGGTTATAGTGGAAAGTGATCTAGGATACATGGTAGGTGCAGTGGATAACGGGTTATTTGGTGGTTTAGCCTCATGCCCTATGCAATTCAACCATGACTTGCATCCCGAGCATGCGCTGCTGATAACGACACACATCAGTATGCGTTGCAAAAAATATGTTTCTTAAAGGAAGTTCACACTTCTTTCATGTATGTTAAACAAGGAATTATTAATAACTTATATACAGTGATGTAACATCATGAATCATTTTCAGTCATAAAAACCTATGAAATTCACTGTAAAAACATTGTTAAAGGGACGTTATGGTTAAGTTGCACTAATAAAAGCCTATGAAATTCAGTGAAAAAACATTGTTAAAGGGCCATTATGGTTACAAGTAAAACCGAAACCCCCCAAAATTCCCCAGTTATGGTAAGCTAAGCAACCATAACTTGTGTCACCACTATACACTGCTAAGACTAACACCCAGGACATCAAAGATGACATCACAAATGTCATGCTGCAGCCTTTGCCTATGTGTATGTATGATAGGGTTCCTGTATTAACAACAACAGTCCAATATAATGTTTTGTTTACATTTTTAGGTTCTTTAATAGATTAAGTAGTTCATGATAGGTCTCCCGATCACCCCTGACATCGTTTACCAATAATATAAGCACACACCCTTGTACGTATGGGCTTTTCATCAAAATGTATTTCATATGTGATGTCATCAGTGATGTCATCACGGACATTTGTAATTTAATCTTTGATGTCCTGGGTGTTAGTCTTAGCAGTGCACAGTGGTGGCACAAGCTATGGTTGCTTAGCTTACCATAACTGGCAAATTTCTGGGGTTTTTCAGTTTTACTTGTAACCATAACGTCCCTTTAACAATGTTTTTTCACTGAATTTCATAGGTTTTTATTAGTGCAACTTAAACATAATGTCCCTTTAACAACATTTTTTCACTGAATGTATATTTTCGTTCATTTTTAGCATTTCATAATAAAAGGCCCTTTAAAGGTCCTGCACTTTGAAAAGTGGTCCCAATACTCATGTGAATTCTGGGAACCTGTCATACATTAGTGATATGAGTGCAACAAATGCATGCAGTGGTGTTGTCCAACATAATTTGCGCTGCAGCACATTTCCCTGAAAATGCGCAAGTTATCATTTCGGAATGGGTAAACTGTGCATGTCCAGAACATGCAGTATCTAAAGAAGCAATTCCTCTATGCTATTTTGAGATGCTCTATTGAGAATTGGTTGGGTTTTATTTATAAAAATGTATTTTCAATTCTAGGGTATAATCTCTCCACGGTGCTACAAATATCCAAAATTCTCCTTTTTTATAAACAACAACAGGAAGTTACAGAAATCCTAGCACTCTGCTTATAAAGTACTTGCATGTGGTCCGCAGAGATCCCTGTATTGCATGATGACCCTAATGGTGCATTCAGTTATTAATGCAAGCTTGATCAGTGTGCCTCTGCATGTGTGTTTTTTTCGGTGTGTCAGTGCAAGTGGCCAGGTCTGTGAATAGCCTTTAATAAGTAAGTCTAGTGTGCAGCCCTACAGAAATGTATTGTACTACCCACCTTACAGGAATACACTCCGAACAAAAATTAGGAAACAATGGAAACACAGAATCGTCCTATCCCCTACTGTTTCCACATCCACAACTCCTCAGACGTGTACGGGTCCGTGTGTGACGAATCAACTTCTGGGGTACCAGTGGTCCAGGGAAGAAAATTGGTTTCTGAACCATCAATCAACCCCACACCTCTAGTACACCAGAAGGGATACAAACAGATTGGAATACAAATAAATTATAAGCCCTCCTTGTTCAATTTTGGTAACGTGGACGGAACAGCAGGCCGTGGATCGTTGGCTAGTTGCAGCACAGCAAAAATGCAATTACTACCCCATGATAAAAGGGACTGTCCAGTTAAGGATGTATAAAAATATCTACTTTATTATTACTATAACAGACAGTTCCAGCACTACAAAATACAACCCACACTGTAAATGAACACAGAGGACAGACAGTTTCATGAAGGATAGGGATGCACTCTGGATACTGACAGGAGGGTAGTTGGTAAAGTAATCAGTCTTACAGTTCAAGGTTATTCAGTTCCAGCAACAAGGGGGCAAAGGGTCGTAACTGTCTCTAGGGGTCTTTGGAGAAGCACCAGGGGGGCAGAACCACAATGTTCCTGGTGCTGAAGAGGTTCTTGGGGCTCGACAGCATTGAGGCGGTTCCAGGGTGCTTTGCAGCCCTTGAGACCGAGTTAGTGGCGGGGGAGAGCTGCGGGTACCAGGTAGCAGGTAGTTCGGCAAGCGAGGCTGGACAGACGTCTGCAGGCTGTCCGCCGTGGCAGCTCGGGGCTAAGAATCGTGGTCTCTGTGCTGGTTGGCGGTCAAGGCGTCTCAAACGGCTCTGGTGACTGTGGCGTGACAACAGTCAGCGGTGCAGCCGGATGCAGTTCCAGGAATCAACTGTCTCAAAAATTTCCTTAAAAGATGGACGCTGGATAATGCTTGTGTGGCACTCCTCCTAGCTTCTTCGCAGGGCACGTGTCCTTCCAAGGCAGATGGCCAAAAGCTCAGGAGATTGTTTGCATGCAACAGCCTTGTCCTTAGTTCAGATACTCTCTGGAACTTCCCACCTAGGATGTTTGCTGGCAGAAGCTAGCAGGGCACGCTGTATGCTGGCTGGGTTCTGGAGCTGCTGGATGGATCGTCTGAGTCCGGTATCTCCCTCTGTTCCCTGGGAGATGTTTAGGGGAGGGATAGTTCTTCCCTCTTGGAACTCCTGGCCTTCCTTCCCTGGCAGAAGATGTAAGGTAGACTGTACCTTCAGCTCAAGTCCAAATGAGTCCTTCTTTGCTCCTTTCAAAGTCTTCAGATGATCTGCTGAGTGAGAGGTTCATCCCTTTTTTAAAGCCAAATGGGTCCCAGAGATTGGTGCAGGCTAAGCCTACCTTAATGAACCAATCCTGAGTCCCCACCAACAATCTTCTGTTATGTATGACGTCAGGATCAGAGTGCTCTGCAACAGGACAGACGGGGGTGATGACATATACCTACGTCCCACTCATCTCCCTGTCTGTTGTAGATCAAAGTGTCTCTCTGGTTAACTGAGCCCTCTGTGACTCTTGATTAAAGCGCAAGTTTCCCCTTGAAGTATGTGCTGGGAGCAGACTTCCTGTCTCTTCCAAATCACATCCGTCGTCCCTCTGAAAGGGGTCTGCTCTGCAAGGACACCTGCGGTAACTGCTGGACCCAGACAGGCCATTCACTGCCTTTCATACAGAGAGGTGGGAACTAGCTCCAAGTTGAAACATTGTATACCAAAGGGGTGTTGGCCCCGCCTTTCCTGTTGTCTATTCCAGCAACCAAGCACCTTCAGGCTTGTGTCAATTTTCTTGTTAGTCTGCACTGCCACTAGCTGGAGTATTCAAAAGTAATGCAGATCCAGGGAGCCTTTGATATTTAAATTAGGCTGCTCATGGCTGGAGGAAGGTGTGCCTTTCCCCTTCTTTAGATGCTTTGATGTACCCAAGGCTATAACATGACAGCTGAATATGACAGGGGACGACGGCGCCTGAAGGCTGTGCCTTCCCGGAGTACATGTGACTATGCGTTTTGTGCAGGAAGTAGATGGACTGTGTGCAGAATGGCCTCACGCAGTCCTCTGAGGTTGATCTCCCATCATTCATTCTCATTATTAAAAAATAAAAAAGCCCAGGCGAGCGTACTCTCTGCGTGCATATGCTCGAATTCCTCAGATGCCCTCCAGCCTCAACATGTAAACCACCACCATACTGAGGGTCTGGTTCGTCATTAATGGAGAAAGTACCAGCTGAGGCCATCTGCATTTCCATGCTGGGAGCCCGTCTTGTGCTGAATGTCCATATCAAATCCCTGTATGCATATGGCTCAACGCAAAAGCTTAGGGCTCTCCCCTTGCATGGCCATTCACCATCGCAGAGGCCTGTGGTCTGTCTGGATCATAAAGTGAGATCCAAAGATGTAGGGTTGCAGCTTTTTTACAGACCACACAACCACATAGGCCTCATTTTCTATGACAGCCCAGTTCCTTTGCCTTTTTGGCAACTGCCTGCTAATGTAGGCGACAGGTTGCTCTACATCTTCAGAGTTCAGCTGTGCTAGCACTGCTCCAATCCCAAAATCACAAGTGTCTGCCTGGATAATGAATTCCTGACCATAGTCTGTCACTTTCAGAACTGGGGCCTTGCACAATCCATCCTTTAAATCCTGAAAAGATGTTTGACAGGTGCGGGTCCAAGTTACCTTCTTTGGCATCTTTTTCTCCATAATGGTCCGATTGGGACAATACCGACCACACAGACGCAGGTGAGAGCCTTTCTAGGTCTCACCGGGTACTACCGGTCGTTCATCAGAAGGTATGGGGGCATTTGAACGTCTCAACAAGCCCATTGGTTTGTGGATGGAAGGAGGTAGAGAACCGGTAGGTGACTCCACACTCTTCCCACATAGCCTTCATATATGCTGATATGAAGTTTGATCCCCTGTCAGAAACAACTTCCTTGGGGAATCAAACATAGTAGAATATCCCAATCAGAGCCTTCACAACCACAGGGGTTTTGATGACAGCCTCAGGGTATCTTGTGGCATGGCCCACCACCACCAAGATATATCAGTTCCCTGAGCTGGTTTGAGGATTCAAAGGACCCACAATAGCCATGCTTATTCTCTTGAAGCGCCACCCTAGGGGCTTTTGTGGCGCCACCTGACGTGCCAGAAGCTTGACAAGTCGGGCAGGACCAGACAAATTCCATAACTTTTATGCCAAACTGCGACCAGTAAAAGTGCGCAGACAACCGGTCTCATGTCTTAGTCACTCTCAACTGACCCGCTAAGGGAATTTGGAGAGCCAAATCCAAAAGGAACTTTCTGTGGCATTGAGGAACCACCAACCTTCTGGTGTCCTCACCCTCAGAATCATTTGGCTCACTGTACAGGAGTCCATCCTCCCAATACACTTTGAACAGTCCGGGGACCGCACCCTTGGCCTGCTCCTGCGCCTGCTTCCACAGACCCACCAGAGTGGGACACTCTTTCTGGGCTGTGTAATAGTCAGTCTGATCTGGGCGCCCAGCAGATGCAAACTCATCCAGCTTGGGCAGACCCTTCAGATCTGCACCCACCTGGTCCTCCACCTCAGGTTCATGCGCTGCCCCGGGCAACTCTGAAGTCACTAGGTCCCCTGCTACCAAAGTAGGATCCTCCATGGCTACTAGCCCCTCTCCCGCAGGAGTAGGTGACACAGTAATCGGTGGAACTGGACTAGGGGCTACCAGCCATGCCGGTCCTTCCAGCAAGCCCCCTAGAAGCACTCCAGGTTCTACGGCTTTCAGAGCGTTCAATCTGGCATTCTCTTTGGCCTGCAATCGTGTAACCGCCGCGACTATTTCGGGATCAGGAAGATGATGTACAAGTTACCCAACTTGCCACAATGAGTCTCAACGTGCCAAATGGTCTCTGGTAGGTGTTGAAACTTCCATATTCTGCAACCCCTTTCTTCCATGGTCTTACCAACCCTTGGCCCCAGGATACTTAATGTTGCTAGCTGGTTTAATCGTAAGAACATAATTAATCTTCTCAAAGCAGGGGCCAGGGATTTCATCAAATATTTCTGGGGACTGAAGTGGGTAATTTATCATTCTACGAAGTCATTGTATGCTTTCACACCAGCAGAATATGATTCTGTCCCCAGTCCGGTTTTTAGTTTTGGCTATTAGGTGGCGCTGAAGGCGCTTCCTATAAAGACAAAACTATTGTTAATAAAATAATAGCTTTAACATGTGAACTTTAAACAGGGGCTTTGGATGCAGGTTTGTTGTAATGCTTTTCAATGCAGGTTGGCATATGAGGATGGATACATGGTAGTTTGACTATGTGTCCCACCGATTTAACGCCCATCGCTAAGTGAAATGGATGGGATGTTCCGCCCGTTCCCACCCAGCTCCTCCCACAACATGCCTCTTTTTTACTCTTTGGCTGAATTTCTACTGTGAAGTGGATTTGTCGTCCATTTTTACTTCCAAAATGGCGACTGCCATGTTTTAATGTTATAAAAAAGTTATTTCAGTTTATTGATGCTTTTAAAAAATATTTACTGCATCTTTTCAGTTATGTTACATATTTTAATGTATTTGGTTTTCAATTAGAATAAAACAAGAATTTACTGTTAAAGGTACGTGTTTGGTAAAATGGCTTTCAAATTGTCCATGGACTTGCTTGTGGCAGTTTGTGTCTAGTGTTTTCTGCTGTAGTACCTGATTGGATCTCCAGTTAGTGATGTCAGTATGATGTATGATCTGATCTCCAATCTGTGTTTGTTTTCCCCCAGGCAGCCCTTTTATTTCAGCATTATTAGTACACCTGGCTTATTTGAATACCTCGGCATACTTCTTCTTTTTTTTGTTGCAGTTAAGAGATTGGAAGAGAGAGGTAAGGAAGTTTGTTTCTTTAACGTTCTAACGCTACTAAAAGAAACTTTGTGTTCCATGCAGGTTGTTGGCTGCTCCAGTTCTCCTCCCTCCACATCACCCTCAACTGCCACCACCATTTGCCATGTTTGACAGGCTGTGGGAGTACGTTGCTCTAAAGCCCCTATCCTTTGCCAGTGGCTGTTTTCAGAGCAAGGTCCCTGTTACCTGAATGGATACTTTATGAAGGCAGGTTAATGTCCAGAACATGGCTAGCTTTTGTTTGAGAGCGTGGACTCACCGGTTGCTCCACATGTGGTTACGTGTGTCAGGAAGGAATATTTTTATATAGGTTGTTTTTACACATGTGCCCGTGGTTTTACTTTGGGTGGGATGCCACCCTGCCCGCAGTCTGTAGAAAATGTGTATTTCTTTAGACAGTGTCATTCCACTCGTCAAGCAAGGGCTGCATTTCAGCTGGATGCTGCTGGCACAAAGCGACGAAGGGAAGTTGGTGACAAACTTGGTGGCACTTTGAAATCGCTGTGCCGTTTAAACAAAGAAGATGGGTCTCAGAGAGGGGCAGCTCTGACTGGAATGTGCAACTGCAGGTTTCTGTTGCTGATGAGTTTGCGATGCAAGGGCAGCTGAATGGCCCAATTCTGCATCACGGGATAGTGTTATACTGTAGCTTTGATGACTGAAAGGCTCACCACCACAGAGAGAAAGTATGAGATGCAAGAATGCTCGCTGTTGCATTCTGTACATCCTGCTGTTTTAAACACAGTTCTTGGTGTCTGCCGTGGGAGGCGCTGTGCTTGTTTACTGTACAGCATGTGACATGTGCAAGTGTCACTCTTAATAGGAATTGGCAAAGCCAAGAGTTTAGGCTTCTGCATAGGCATGGGGAAAGTCATTTGTCAGGCATGGCTATAATGCTACAAGCTGGCTTTAAGAAGGCAATATCTGGAAGCTGGGCATAGGATGTCAGTCCTTGGCAAATGACTAACTCCTATTAACTTTGACACTAACACTTGACACAAAACCTATAGTTTCTCGAACCTGCTATGTGAGACAAATCCCTTGTTTCCCCTGATGGAGTCATAAGCAAACCATCCCCAGATTACGCACCCGGGCCAATCTTGTATCAAGCTGGTGAGGAGTAAAGCCTCCACGTTTTGAGTTATTTGTAGTTCATTACAGTTTATTCGTTTTAGATTTACACATGTTATTAAGTGTGTACAGTCACAAAGAGATCCACGCCAGGAAGGAAACAAGCACGTGTTGAAGAATGTTAAGCAACGCATGCCCACCTTAAAGCATTTACTAGTTAAACGGCTATATTTTAATTAGTGAGAGGTGAAACTCGGGTGACGTTTATGAGACACCAGGGACGTCATTTCACCAAAATGTCAGGGGTAGCGGAAGTGACATCACACGACCCTTGACCCCCTGATGACCTCACAAGAAGTGATGTCATTTGACCCCACCCCGAAGTGATATCGCGGGAAGCATGGACCACGACCTTTCACCCATTGACAAAACAGGAAGTGGCATCACATAGCATTGTACACTACGATAAATATGGTTATGATATCACTATGATGTGATTTACATTTCATACAAGAATGGATCGCCATATGTATCGTTAAGATCAGTGTGTATAGGCCCCTATTACCAAATTACTGTGAATGCAAGCAGACGTACGTGCCCAAATGATTATGATTTGTCATTATATAGCACTTATGCTTAAGCGCTTTATAGAGAAACAATATACACCCAATATCACCCAACCTGTGTTGGTACTCATTTATCGACCTCAGAAGGATGAAAGGCTGAGTTGAGGCATTTAAGAACAGACTAAATCAGTGACTCACCCCCTGGAGTGTGCATGAAATAAACCTTTAATGAGTCTAGAAAATATTGTATAGAATTCCAGAAAGACACATTATTTGGTATTCCTATTCTTTCTTATTTAGGGTCAGTGCTGAAAGTGTTAGACTTGTGACACTCCTGTTCTTATTTTTTCTTCTTTTTTTAAGGGGCCTGAACAAGAAAGCCAGCCACTCCCGAAGTAAAGAGCCACATGGTGCTGGCCACAGCTCAGGAGCTTGCATTACAAGAAAAAAAAAACGTTTTTTTTTTTAGTTTTTTTTAGAGGTCGCAAGGGAGACCACAGGGGTCGCAGTTGCGACCTCTGGCGACCCCTAAATGACATCCCTGCGAGACACTGCACATCATTCAATGATGCAGACTTAAGTGTTATAGGCACACAAATGAGCATCGCACAGGATGTGTTCCTGTGTGTAATTACTAGGGATAGCAAGTGGGCTCTGTGTGTTAAAAGCACATAATCATGGATCCTGCCCATGCCGATCAGCCACCGCTAACTATTGTGAGATGCTCTTGGTCTCACCCTGTACTGTTGTTTCCCCACACAAATGATCGTGCCAGAGCCTTTTTTTATTACTTTAAATGACAACTTGGTCCACACGGAGGCATATTGGTCATGGGTGGAGAGGCCATTTGTCAGCTTCCCTACCCCTGGAACGACGTTATGGCAGCAGCAATGTAGCTGTTGATCGGGGATGTGGCTCCCTTCCTCCTGCCATGCCCCCTAGTGTCATCGCTAAAGCAATGACGACTGAAAGAGACACTGGGCCTCATTATAAGTTTGTTGGTCCGGTAACAACGGTACCGGTAAGCTTGCCAGTACCGTTGTTACCGGACCGGTAAACTATGAATTCTGCTTGCGGGTGCCTTGCCGCCCGCCAGGACTGACCTGGCGGGCGTACTTGCACCCACGAGCAGAGCAAGTCGGATTCACTGGTGCCGGTGCATCCGACCTCCCAATTCCCATTGAGCCTGATGGGTAATTGCCCATTCGCAGGTGCCGGAAAAATCGCAGGTTTGGTGGCAGCCTGCCGGTTTTAACGGAAAGGCTACCGCCAAACTTGTAATGAGGCCCAGTGCCCCTTACATTGTTTGGTTGTGCATCAAACAACATGTAAATGAATGGTCACTTGTGAGATATCCAATTGGTCAAACATACAGTGTGTTAAGCCATCGACACCACAAATTCTTCAATGCAGAATAATAATACCTTATTGGCATTGGGGCGCTCATTTCTTCTGGCAGAACTCTCTCTCAATGGGCTGTCGAGCTCTCTCTGCAGGAGCTGTCTCTCTCTCTCACTCCATGAGCTCTCTCTCTCTCTCTCTCTCTCTCTCTCTCTCTCTCTCTCTCTCTCTCTCTCTCTCTCTCTCTCTCCAGGAGCTGTCTGTCTGTCTCTAACCATGGCCTCTCTCTCTCCCTCCATGAGCTCTATCTCTCTCTTCCCATGCGCGCTCTCTCTCTCCATGCACTGTCACATTCTCTCCATGTACTGTCACTCTCTCATTCGCTCTCTTTCTCTCTCCATGCGCTGTCATTCTCTTTGTGTTTGCACTCTGTGAGCTGTCTCTGTGATTTTTCTCTCTCTGTGCTTTCTCTCGCTGTGCTTTCTCTCTCTCTCTGCGCTCTCTCTATCTCTGTGCATTGTCTGCCTCTCTCTACGCCATCTTTCTATGTGCTGTCTCTCTCTGGGTACGCACTCTCGCTGTCTCGGTCCATACGCAGTCTCTCTCTATGCACTTTCTCTATGCGTGCTCTCTCTCCATACGCTGTCACTCTCTCTCCATGCACCTTCTGTCTCTCTGCACAGTCACTTGCTCCTCTCTCTGTGCCGTGACTCGTGCCTCTTTGTGTGCTGTTTCTCTCGCTCCACCTCTGTGCGATGTCTCGCTCTGTTCGCTGTCTGTCTCTGAGTGCACTCTCGTTCACGCTCTCTCTTTCTCTGTGCGCCGTCTCTTTCTCTGTGTGCCCTCTGAACCTGAAGAAATCTGAACCTGAAGAAATCCCCTCTCATGCACGCTCATTCCACCTTCTCAAAACTCCCCATTCATTTCAGCCTTTACTTTTTTCTCATCCTTTCTCTCACACCCTCGCTTTTTATCTTACCCTTGAACTCTCATCCTTTATTGCTCACGTTTCCTCTTGCCCATTAATGGCACCCTTTCTCAATGGATTCCTCCCTTTCTCTATTCCCCTTCTCATTCTATTGCACAGCTGCATCCCTTCTCACATCCTCACTTGAAACCGTGTGCTCTTTTCCTTGCACCCTGGTGCCTATAAATGCAAAAGGCAAAGAACAGCAGTAAACGCCACAACTGTTGGCTTTGCCAATGCTTGTTTTAATTTGTCTGTAAATTCCTTCTTTAAAATAAGTTCTTCCTTCTACACAGGAGTTCATTCGACACGTTCAAACCGCCCCACACACAATAGTTTATATCTCTCCACCCCCATGGACTCTTCCTTTTTCATAATACACCCCGTTATAGACAATAGGGGGCATGCAGGGTGCTTCATGGCTTTTATGTAGAGGAGATCACATAACATAGCAACGGAAATGGTATTCCAGAGATATATTTGTGGATGTCCTTGAAAGATGGCTTGCAATGGTTTATTAAATGCAGCTACCATAAGTAGTCGTGTCTTTATGGATGACATGTATGTTCTTTTTGGGAGTGACAGCTGAGGTTCTTCCTTACCAGGTAAGCATGGGGTGTGTTACAGTTCAGAGCAGAATATCCACGGTTCAGTGGACAAGCACGCAGAGGCGTTGGTGGAGGGCAGGGGGCGGCTGACGGGGCTATAGCCCCGGGTAATTTGGTTGTAGCCCCGGATAGAAGCTCAGGGGCTACAACCAAAAGTCTAGCTAGCCCCGAGTCCCGGCAGTCCCAACAGCAGCATAGCCCCAGATCTTTGCCAGGCCTAGCAACAGGGTCATCACGAGGAAGGGGGGCAAGAAGGGCAAACTGCCTCGGGCCTCGTGCTTACAGGGGGCCTCACAGCACCCTCTACTAAGTAGAAGGCAGCACAGTCCACCCATGTCCTTTATTTACACGAGGGACTTTGCTGTCTGATCTCTGCCCCTGCAAATATGTTGCTGGGTGTTGCGAATCCGTTTTGCTCTACAACAAACAGCAAAATAATGGGAGACAGCAGGGCTCAGGAGTGAGCTCTGCTGCCTCCCGTTATTCAGCTGACAACGTAGACATGCTGAATGACAAGAGAGGACTCCTCTTCTGTCAGTCAGTGTGTTGTCGTTGTTCAGCGTCAATACGCTGATTGATAGGAGAGGAGTGTGTGTGCTGTGCAGCCCCACCCGTAAATGTAGCCGCCCTGCGGGCCACTTCATTAAGGCATGGGTTCATGACATCAGAGGTGCACGTAGGCTAAAATGTAAGGGGGGGGCGCTAATGGAAGAGGCCTTTCAGGGAGGGGCAAGCTTACTTGTGTGGGGGCATCTAACATCTTTCCATATTCGAATGAGACTATTCTGGTGAAGCTTCAATGTTACAAGCAGCTAACTCTCACCGTCATTTCTGAAACATCAGATTAAGGACTGCTGTGAGAATGAGATGTCTCATGTCACCACTTCCCTTCTAATCACTCCCCTGGCATGCAAGTGCTAACCCCACATCATGATTTCAATTACCTAAAAATGTATGCATGTGAATGCAGGTGCTAACAGTGAAATGTTTTATGTTAGTAATTGCAGGGCCTTTGTTAACAGCGAAGCCCAGGCACCATTTAACATTTGTATCCTGTTCCATCTGGCCACGGCTCTGTTGGTCAGCCTGGCAGGGGCTGGATGACAGTTTTGAAAGCGGATAGTGAGTTTGCTTGTTTGTTTGTTTATTGATTTTGTTTGGCGCGCCGTACCCAAAGGTAGCTGGGCGCAACTGAGAAAAGAAAGGCATGAATACTTAAAAGCTTAGATACACGGTAAGGCAAAATATAAGTATGATACATTACAGCTTGACACGTCAGATAAAGAATATACATATATACAATAAGATTAGGTAGGATCTGTGGATGAGAGTTGGGGCATGGTTAATCTTGGGGGTCATTAAAGCGTAGCCTTTAGTGGGACCAGTAAACCGATTGCGCTGTCAGTCTCCACACTGAGGGATGGCATCTGAGCCTTTCAGCTTTTACAGTTGAAATGGGCCCCTAGGCAGCTTCCCCAATGTCCCCCATGTTGGCAGACTTAAACTACTGATAATCTGCAGCTTTCAACCACCTTGCTGCATTATTTTGACTTAATTATTAATGTAAGCACTCCACGTGTGCCTTGGCCTATTTTCACAATCAGCAAGGCAAGGGGGGCCCCCAAACATAAAAAAATGGCCCCCCAACAGCCCTGACACATCCTCAGCCAGCCATGCTCCCATTTCCCTCCCAATTCCCTGAACCCATCTAGAAAGCTGAATAGCTATTGCATGGTTCTAGCTCAAAGTTTTATTTTTAATTTTTTACATTTATAAAGCACACAAAGCAGCCCTTGGGCATCGTGGCGCTGTTGCATGAAGGCTTGCTTGGTTACAAATGAATGACAGCCTGCCTGTGGTTCGTGGGTTACAGAGAACCTAATAAAACAGAAGAGATAGGCAGAGAACAGATAACGGTACAAAGTATACTGTTACAGAGGATAGGGAGAATCTACAGTTCAGAGGGTTACAGGTGAACTTGCTACAACTATTACCTTCAAGAAGACAGTGGTGGTGAAGGGGATCGCCTATGGGTGATGTGTGGGCTAGTTGAAGAGCCTTGTTTTAAGGGCTTTGCTGAAGGTAAGGTGTGAGGTCTCATTCCATAGGGTAGTTGGGAGGGCATTTCATTGTCTTGGAGCTATGAATGGGAAGCTGGCACCGCCAGCTTTGGCCCATTTGATGTAGTGGATGTCCAGTAGGTTGGAATAGTGTGATCTAGTAGGCCTGGAGGAGCCGGCTTTGACAAGTTTCTCTGAGAGATAGGAGGGGCTGTGAAGGCAAGGCATTTGTGGGTGATGGCTGGGGTCTTAAAGACGATGCGTTCTTTGATCGGGAGCCAGTGTTCAGCACGCCTAGCATTGGAGATGTGCTCACTTTTTGGTATGTTGAGTGCTGCTCTGAGTGCGTTATTTTGAATTATTTTGAGTCTGTTTACATTTTTTGCTGCGGTGCCGGCATAGAGTACTTTGCAGTAGTCTAGTTTAGCCCCTATAGTAGCTCTGGATATTGAGAGAACGTTTTGGGTACATATGTATGGTTTGACTGCATTATCAGCTTAGTAGTGTATGAGGCTGAGGAGGCAACGGTGCTAACTTGGCGAGACATGGAGAGAGTGTAGTCCAGGTACACCCTCAGTGTTTTTACAGAAGTTGAGACCAGCATCTGTGTGTTGTCAATGGTGAAGAAGCTGTATTGCTTATCAAGTTTGTTGAGAGTTTCCTTGGGGCCGACTAAAAGGATTAACATTTTTTCCCCATTTAGGCAAAGCCCGTCGGCTGCCATTCAGGCTTGGATGCTGGTGTAGGTATTGTGAAGTGTTTTGGCATCCCTTTCATAAGAGCCCGAGACGGTGAGGAGGACTTGTGTGTCATCGGCATAGTTTGTGTATGCTATGCCGATTGTGTCCAGTTTGTCAAAGAGAGGTTTAGTAAATATATTGTAGAGGGTGGGAAAGGTGTAGGAACCCTCTGGGATTCTGCAGTGAATGGTGGTATGTGCTGCGCTGGCCTGCTCTGAGAATACCCTCATGGCTCTCCCTTTCCATGTAGTGGCTTCAAGTGTGAACTGAGCTAGGGTGGTGAGATGATCGCATAGGGTCTTATGGTTCACTAGGTCGAACGCGGCGGATAAATCTAGAAGGAGGAGTAATGCTGGTTTCCCTCCATCCATGATTTCCGCGAGTTGTTTTTTTTGGTCCAATATTGCTGATTCAGTTCCATGGTCCGGCAGGAAGCCTGATTGCCTCTTGCCTAGGATGCAGTTTGTTTCTAGGAAGTGCTGAATTTGGGTGTAGGCAGCTTTGTCGAGAATTCTCAGCAAGAATGGGACCGTCGTGATGGGCCGGTCGTTGTTAGGGGAGGAAGGGTCTAGCGTTTGTTTTTTCAGAAGAGGGCATACCCAGGCCTCTTTGAGGTAAGGAGGTATGATACCTGAAGTGAAGGAGGCATTTATGAATGCCGTGAGGAATGGAGCTTGGGTGGTTGCACAGTTTTTGATCATATTGGCTGGGCGCTATCCCCTTTAGAATTGGAGGGTTTAATGTGTTTGAGGATGGCCAATTTCTGAGACATCTCTGAAGGTGAAGCGTGGTTTGTCTTGGGTGGTGGTTTTAGGAGTGGGGGAGATGGGGAGGTCTGGCATGGTCAGGCTGTTGTGCTGGATCGAATTTTACTCTGTAGGAGATTTATTATGTTAAGCATGGCTGTTTGGATGCTTGAGCACCATGGTTCATCTTTCACAATGTCTTGGGTAGGGGTGCCGGAGTCACTATTCCCTGAAGACAGTGAATATTTCTTTTGACTCTGATATGGCATTAGTGATTCTAGTGTTAAGGGAAGTGGATTTGGCTAGGATAATGGCTTTTTTGTACTGAGTAGCACATTTTTTGAAGTCTTCTTTGGAGGAGTCATGGGGTTTAGTTGGCCATTTGGTGAGTGCGGTGCACTTAAGGGTGCGTAGTTCAAGAAGTTTCAATATGAACCATGAGTTGGCATGTCTCCTAGCTTTGGCTTTCATTAGTGCTAGTGGGGCTATGATGTCAACTGCGTTCTTGAGAGTGACGTTGTAGATTTTAGCTAGTACTGTAGGGTCGTTTGAGAAAGGAGGATTTAGGGCAGGAGACTCTAGGTAGGGAAGGAGGGTATCCTTGGTTAGTTTCTGGGAGCTCCTGGCCAAGGGTGGTGGTAGAAGAATTGTTGGCTTTATGGATTTGGTAAGAGTTGGTATGGAGAAGAGAAGGAGATTGTGGTCTGTCCATGGGCAAGGGGTGTTGTTGCTGTCTGAGGCAGAGCAGTTCTGGTCTGCAATCCAGTCGAGGATGCAACCTTTTGAGTAAGTTGAATCTGTTATTCCTTGAAGGAATCCCATGTTGTTTAGGGATTTAGCAAGCAATTTGGCCTGTTTGTCTTTTAAGTCATAAAGGCCTAGGTTTAGGTCACCAAGTACTATTGTTTTGGTGGTAGTTTTTAGGTTGTCTCCAAGTAGGTGGAGTAGGTTTTCCTGGAAGTCTGAGGGTGGGCCTGGGGGTTGGTAAATGATGTGAATAGTGATGGTGCAATTAGGCGACAGAGAGAGTTTGAGGGCGATGGAGTCCGTGTTGCCTCGCAATGAAGAGTGTGTTTGTCGGAGGGCAAGGGAATCTTTGGCTATAAGAGCTCTACACCTCCCTTTTTCATATGCAGGCGGTCCTGCTGGTAGATGGTGTATCTTTCCGAGAGGGCTATAGAGCTGGAGGGGCTAGCTGTCTCGTGAAGCCAGGTTTCTGTAATGGCTAGGAGGTCTAAGTTGTGGTTGTTAAGTAGGTCCTGTATCTCAGTGGCATGAGCTGGGAGGTAACGTGCATTGATAAGGGCTCATTGGAGGGGGATAAGGGGAAGGCTGGTGTTAGTAGCGGGTGTGCCTTGACGTGACCTAGTTCGGGTGATGTTAGACTCTGTTTGTGTGGTAGAGACTTTGTGGCTGGGGGTGATGGGCGACAGTGACTTCGTGTATGCCTGTTTGTAGTCCATGTCGGCCTGGATGGGCTGGGTGGAGTGTGGATGATTAGCCAATATGGGCGGTGTGGCAGGGATGGGGAGGGTGGAGAACTGGGTAGAGCTGACAGGCGGGGTGGGGGTGTCCCTATGAGAGGTGTTAGGCGATGTGTGTTTGGTGGTAGAGCTATTTGTGTTCAGTGAGACTATGGTCCGAGTGGATCGCCAGCTGAGAATATCGTTTCTGTGATCTGTGGGTACTGGGTAGTACAGTGGTTTTGTGCGGCACCAAAGCATTGCTAGTCTGCTGGCTAGACGTTCATAGTGGTGAGCCTCAGAGTTCAGTAGCTGAGAGTGTGGATTAGTGCAGGACTGATGAAGGTGGGAGAAAGCGGGTAGGTGGGATGTCAGCCGACGTGGGGAGTTTGGGGGACACGGCAAGCATGTTAGGGTGTGGTTTGCAGGTGGGCAGTGTTGCTGACTTAGTGTGGGGCATGGTGAAGGGTTGGCAGAGCCCAGAATAGGGGCAGACTTTGGAGGTGTGCAAAGCAGTTGAATTAGCACGTTGTGGGTGCAAGAACGATGCTGTTATTCATGCAGGTGCAGGTAGGTATGGCAGGGTAGGCTATTGTGACTAGTGCAATCACGGTTAATGCGCGATGATGAGGATTCAAACGGTCAATGCAATGGGAGGCGACATTAATGTGCCCAGGCTTAGTGAAGCCTGGCAGTAATAATCATAGCAAGCTCCTATGGACATGCAGGCATTAGCCAGGGTCGTGCCTAAGGGTGGAAATCACCTGATGATCCGATAGAAAGGGACACCGTGATATGCATGTGCAGGGAAACTAAAGCAGGAATACGACTAGGACACTGTGGAGGCTCGGGCATACAAATTAACAAATTAGCTGCTAGAGGAGTAAGTTTGCAAAAGTGTAGGCACTGAAGTGAATACATAAAAAAATAATGGTCAAATGCATACAAATCAGCACAGACATGGTAAAAAACGTGGTCACTTAATACGGTAGTGTGTATAAGTTCCGTTAGGTTGTGAACATAAACTCACTGTGTCTTCAGATGGAGTAATTGGTAGGTGTGCGGGCCGTGTGGATGAGGGTCCGGCTGGTGCGGTTTCAAGTTTAAAGTGCTTCGTAGCGTCCTCAAGAGCGTGGAGTGCACAGTGGTGTAACTCTGGTGTGAATGATGTTTCGCCATGGAGTTGTGCCTTACCTTCTGCACTTCTGGCACAGACAGGCACAGACAGGGTTTCTTCTAATAAGGGCCTTACAACAAGGGCTGGCTTCTGCCTGCCGGCAGACCACGATAGGCTCAAATCGAGCTCAGGGATTCGTTGCTAGGCAACAGTGATCAACAATGGGGCAGTGGGTTGCCAAGTCGCTGATCCACCAGCCATTTTGGAGGTATACTTCGGAGTATGCAAACTGGTGGAATTTTCGCAGGTTCCTGCACGCAGTTTCCATGGAAGGGAGAGGTGCATCAGAGGAGGTTTAACACTGGATACTTTGGAGATACCTGCATCAGCAGATATAATGTCAGCTGGTCGAATGATGATGCAGAATGCCAACTCGTCCTTGGATATAGCTGAGCCTTCTTATGCAGAGCTGCTCTTGCAGCTGGAGTGGTGGTAGTAGGGCTCCTGCCCTCACTGAGCCGATGTAGTGACGGGTAAGTAACTTGTTCTTTGAATGGAATGTTTACTCCCACGTATGCCTCATCTTTGATAGACTCCCAAAGCATTTTGACTTAGGCGGTGGGTGCCAAAAAATTACCTATTTGTTTATATTATGAAGGACAGCTTTGGCAAATTTGGCTTCCTCTCCTGATAAAGAATCTACACAGTAAAATATACTGAAAGTATGAAGTGATGGCCAGGTTGCCGCTCTGCAAATGTCCCGCACTGGCACCCTTCTTTCCAGAGCTGAGGAAGTAGCCACCCCTCTAGCGGAATGCACCCTTAAACCTTCGGCCAAATATTTGCTTGCCAAAGAGTAACATTCTGTTATGCACATGACAATCCATCTAGAGATTGTTTGTTTTGTGACAGCCAAGCCTAATCTTTGACCAGTGTAACCAATGAAGAGCTGATTATCTTGACGAATACTTCCCGTTCTTGTAATGTAGTAGCTTAGCACCCTTTTAGGGTCCAGGCAATGTAGTCTCTCCTCCTCCTTTGATGGATGAGGAAGTGGACAAAAAGATGGTAACACAATATGTTGTGCGAGGTGAAACTCCGACCCAACTCTCGGAAAGAAAGATGACCCAACTCTTAGAATTACCTTGTCCTTCGAAAAGGATGTGAAAGGTGGTTTGGAAGACAGGGCCTGTAGCTCACTTACCATACGGGCAGATATGATAGCTACTAAAAAGGCAGTTTTCATGGTGAGCATTCTTAAAGCGCATGAATGTAAGGGCTCAAATGGAGCTCTCACAAGATATTTTAGTACTAGATTCAAATCCCATGATGGCACAATGAAGGGAATAGGTGGAAACACATTTGTTAAGCTTTTAAGAAATGATGCACAATCAGAACTTTGAAGTACAATCTCTCATCCAGAGATCTCTTAAAGATTGACAGTGCCGCTAAGAAAGCCCTTCACCGTAACCACTTGCAACCCAGAATGAGTTAGATTGAGCAAGAAAGAAAGAACATGGGGGAGTTTACATGTGAATGGATCACATTTTTTGCCCTGCACCAACTGCGAAACCTATTCCAAGGGCAGCGGTACAGGGATTTAGTTGCTGGTATCCTAGACGAAAGCATCACTTCCATTACATCTTCCAGAAGGTTCCAATCCTTATATCTCACCCTTTCAGACACCAGGTGTGAAGATTGAGAGTTCTGATCTCTGAATGAAGAATGCGACATTCCCTCTTGCGAGAGTAGGTCCTCTCTTTGGGGAAGATGAATTGGAGGGCAGATGGCCATTTCCAGAAGGTCTGGGTACCACGTTCTCCTGGCCCAATCTGGAGCAATGAGGATCATGATTTTCCCAAACTTCCTCAACCTCCTGATGACATGAGGAATGACGGGAACTGTCGGAAATGCGTACATTCTCCGGCTAGATGAACTGCAAAGAGTGATTCCTTCTCTCAGTGCCCAGAACCAGAGCTGCATTTCCTCTCTGCACAGGGGCAGTAACCCCACACACCTTCTCTTTTTGAGGTAGTGCATGGCCACTGTGTTTATTTAGCATTTACAGCGCACATAACCCGTAGGTTCTAGGCACTAGTTTCATTGGTTATTTATAATGCGCTTATTCTTTTGTTCTTTATTTTATTTTTTATTATTATTTTTCTTTTCAAGCACAGGTCCAGGATTCGAACCTGTGTTTTTCTCAGCGTGGTCTTGCTTCCAAGACCCGCGCATTGCCACAGAGCTATCCTCCCGTCATTATCAGGACACTCTTCCCCTGTATTGACAGAAGGAAGGCCATCATCTCTAGTCTGATTACCCTCAGCTCTAAAAGGTTGTTATGGAGTCTGACTCCGACTAAGATCAGTGTCTGCTTTTTGAAAGATCTCTCATGTGCGCTCCCCATCCTGGGAGGGAGGCATCTGTCACAACTGTCTTCTCTGGCCATGGTTGGCAAAAGAGTTCGCCTCTTATCACATTCTCTCGGCTGGCCCACCACAGATCTTTGGCGACCTTTTTCGGGACCTGAAGAAGGTCCGTCATTCTGCCAGACAAATGAGACCACTGGGATCTGAGAGCCCACTGAAGGGATCTTATTCTCAGACGGTCTTCTGGTACCAGAAAAATGCAGGATGACTTGAGACCGAGCAACCTTAGGAAGTCGTAGGCTGGAAGACGTTGGGAACTCTGGAATTTTTGGACCATCTGCAAGAGGTGTTGAGCCCTTAACTCAGGTGGCAAAGCTTTTCCAGAGGCTGAATACAGAATTACTCCAATGAATTGAAACTCCTGTGAAGGTGTCAAGTGGGACTTCTTGAAGTTCAGCGAGAAGCCCAGCTTGTTGAGGAAGTGGCAGGTGCGACTGATATGACTCTGGGACTGTTCTAGAGAAACAGCCCTGATCAGTCAGTCGTCCAGGTAGGGGCAGATGTGAATCCCCTCCCTCATTAGACTTGCTGCCACCACTACCTTAAGCTTGGTGAAAACCCTCAGGGCTGAGGTGAGACCGAATGTCAAAACCCGAAACAAATAATGAGAACCGCCAACTGCGAACCTCTGGTACTTTCTGTGCTTCTGATGTTTAGGCACATGGAAGTAAGCCGAGAAACTGAAGAGATATCCAGAGAGCAAAACACTATTACTTACAAAAGTATCAAATTATTTTATTTATCATGATACAAAAATTTGAACAAGTCAATTAATGGCATTCTACTTTGTAGAGCATCAATAAATCACGTAACACACCAGCATAGAAGAACAAATAACTGTGACTAAAATACATCCATCTCAACAAACATTCATAGTGCAGCATCCAAACCATACATCATACATAGTGACATTCAACCAACCAACAATGGCTAAAAAGATAACTAAATTAATTAACATTATTTGCCAATTGGGAGTGGGACAAACATTCATCACATCCCATTTGATTATTTTAATGGATGTGATCTACATAACACTTCTCCTCACAGATCCGCCCTTGTGATAGATTGTTTTTAATGAATTCTATTGCTGTTTGTTTAATATATTTGTAAACATTAAAATAATCAAATGGGATGTGATGAATGTTTGTCCCACTCCCAATTGGCAAATAATGTTAATTAATTTAGTTATCTTTTTAGCCATTGTTGGTTGGTTGAATGTCACTATGTATGATGTATGGTTTGGATGCTGCACTATGAATGTTTGTTGAGATGGATGTATTTTAGTCACAGTTATTTGTTCTTCTATGCTGGTGTGTTACGTGATTTATTGATGCTCTACAAAGTAGAATGCCATTAATTGACTTGTTCAAATTTTTGTATCATGATAAATAAAATAATTTGATACTTTTGTAAGTAATAGTGTTTTGCTCTCTGGATATCTCTTCAGTTTCTCGTTTTACGATAATACTCTGGTCCAGAGGATAGAGTTTTCCTGCATCTTTCCGCTTTTACATGGAAGTACGCCTCCTGAAGGTCCAATGACACCAACCAATCCTGGTGTTGAAGGGTCTGCAAAAGAATTACCATCTTGAACTTGTCCTTCTTGAGGAACTTGTTCAAGCATCACAAGTCCAAGTTGGGTCGCACTCCCCTGTCCTTCTTGGGGATTAGGAAGTAGGGAGAATACCAACCCAGTTTCCTCTCTGCTGCAGGTATCGCTTCTATTGCACCTTTCCCCAACAGGATGAGAATCTCCTGTTTGGAGCGGATCTGGAAACCAGGCCGATCTGGCTTTGGGAAGCAATCGGGAGTTCTCTTTAGAATGCGAGACAGTAACCGTCTGCTACGTTTGTAGCACCCATGCATACGAAGTTATGCTTCACCGACTGCAGATTGTACATGACAGTCTGGCTCCTACCACAGATTTATGAGTGAGGGAGTCATTTTGCTGCTCCACCTTCAGGTGAGGGTAATTCTGCGGGTGTTGAACAGGGAGTTCTACCTGCTCTTCCGAACAGAAAAGTTCAGTCAAAAGGCATGTCAAGTAAACGTGCCTGGACAGCTGCAGAAAACCTGACTTCCTGAGCCAAGACATGCGCCTAAGCCTGGCAGCCATGGACCTGCTTACTGCATCCACCATATCCAGGCTGGACTGTAAAGGCTGCCTCATTGCATGTTTTCCATCTTGTACGAGACTTAAAAATCCTTCCCTTCGTCTCCCTCTGGAATGTGCTCTGCTGTAAGGGCAGCTACATCCCAAAGGGTGTGTATGTATTTAGCTAAGGCGCTAGTCATATTTTTCGATTTTAGTGCCATGCTCCCTGCTTTAAACACTCTCTTTCCCAAAGAGTCAACTTTTCTATCCTCTTTATCTGTAGGACATGCCTTGAACTACCTCTGAATAGCTATAATACTGATTATCACAGAGAAAATGGCAACGGATTGGTTTATGTAACATTGTATAGCATGTTGCCCCATAGACCCTCTGATTGGTTGGCATTCTCACCCAACCTTGGACTTTCGGCTAGCTAGCATCACGTAAGCAAAATGAAAGCTAGGTGCTTCAGTCATGTCAGATTACTCCCACCTTTCCCAATTAATCCATCATCTCTCATCTGTCCAACCATAAGCCAAAATTTCCTGTCTGTAGTTGACCTTGTAGTCTTTTCTCTGTTCTGGGACATTCAAGGGAGTGTAAGCACATCACTATCTTCAACCGAGGCTTAATGAATAGCTCTTGTTTTTGACTTCGGAATCACGTTTGAGGAGATCGCAAATTTGTCGATTTTGACCTCCTATTTACTACTATTTGATTTATTTATGCTGGGTGTTCCTGCCCCTCTTGGCCTCTAGAGACCTGCTCACTCCATCTTCTAGGAGCCTTATCCATTGTTAATTGGTCAATACTTGGCTCTTGCAAATGTTTTTTTCTTCTTTAATATAAGAGAAATATGTCTTACGTATATGGCTTATCCGTCTGCCTCCCTTTGTGCCTCGCAATTATTCCTTGAAATAGCATCCTTGATCCCAGGCCAACACCGACTCCTCTTTATTTTGCACAGAGAGCTAATTCTCCAACATCTCCTGACTCTGCACCCCTGATCTGTTTCTGAGGTAGCTGGATTGAATCTTTACACAAGCTGTTGTCCATTTTCCTATAACGTCTGTCCTTGCCAAGTTATATTTTCCTCTATAGCAAGCTTCTATATGTCTCATCTACCTTGCGTTACTGCGTATTTACACTAATTGGTCAACAAATGACTTCATCTTCTTTATATATGATTACTTCATCATTTTGTAATTGTTTCTCTTGCCACCTTAGTTACATTGTTATTCTTAAGTATTTTCATTTTGTTTCAGTATATCCTCGTATATTTTCTTTATGACATCACTCTGGCCTCATCAGATTTCACTCAGCATTACATGATGTACAAAGGTGCGTGTTGACATCCTTTCACTCTTTCAGTGCAAGGGTACATTTGGTGTGGTTGCCTGAGTACATATTGTCTCTCATACACTTACTGCGGTATAGCCACAACACATGGGGTCCCCGCATACAGCCCTTCTCCTGCGCTTCCAGTATGACAACGGTGAGGGGGCGGGAGCTACGGAAAACACATCCACCTGTTCCTCTACAAAAGTGTGCAGGGAAGGGCTACTATCTCAATCTTGGAGACAAGCAATTTTGATCAACATTTATCAAAATAACCTTTCTACTGGCCCAGAGAATTACAGGTTACTGTCCTTATTGGATGTACCTGGAAAGATATTTGCAACAATTGTACTGAGAGCACTAAATGAATGGGCTACTGATTGCAAAATCCTTGGTCCCTTCCCAACAGGTTTTAGGGCTGAGTTGGCAACCTCACATAATATTCTGATGATCAATACACTGAAAACAGGGCATTAATGAAGGACCAACCTACACTGTACATGTTGACAATCGATTATAAAGCAGCCTCTGAAACCTTTGCCAGAAAGCTGCTTTGTCAAAAACTAAAGCAGAGTGCATTGTGCAGAGTGTTTAGTGTTCTGTGTTTGGATGTGAGGTGGAGGGCCGGAACACTGCTGTGAGCTGTGACAATCTGGACTAATCCGCCCAGCAACTAATAACAGGGTGTGAGTCACTTGTAGATTGCTTGCTGCAACGAGAAATCCTTACTGCCTTTTTCCACGTTTGCTAACTTGTTCTATAGTCACATGTAACTTTGCTCTGCCTGGGTGAGTGAGTATACTTATAGCGCTCACCTCTTCATCTTCCGCACGAATCCTGACCGGATACTAGCTGAAGCCATGAACGAGTGTTTTAAACCTGGTCACCCTACACGTGCTTTGTGCGAGTAGACTAATCAAATCAAGTGTCAGATCGGTGAGCTTGTCAATTTCATTGTCACCTTCTTAAGTGTTCATACGAAAGTAAACAACAGCTCTCAACTTTACCACCTCCTCAAAAATTAGCCCGCCTGTGCTTGAATAGGCATTGTGATGTTGATTAATCCTTTATGAAACTACTATAACCCGCTCGCTACACCGCCCCCCCCCCCCTGCTCTGGTGTGACTGTACGAGTAAACAAAATAACTTGAAAATCATTCCTGAAAAAGTCACTGCGACAGCAAGTAAGCTACTGAAACTGTGAGATACACTTGTGGAGGGTGGTTGCGACCGCAGTGCCAGAGAAGTGTCCATATTAACAGCATGGAGACCTGGCAATTAGCTAGAGTGGAATCAAAAGCTTTAAACATGGCAGAGGAATTGGAATTCAACATTCCAGAGGTTCCAAATTTGCCGACGTGTGGCCCTGAGGATGCCTACATGACTCTTTTTGAAACTTGTGATGGCAACGTTGAACACCCTGGCCCCATCAAATGCACTGATATGCTCCCTGTGGTGGAAAAAAGATAACTTTCTGCTGCAGAGCAATACGGCTAACTCCACTCGGCCTGCTTCTCACAACAAGGAAACTGCAAGGCAACAAAACCATCAGTCCACACCTTTGAGAAATCTCTTACAACTCCCAAGACTGTTCAACCATACCTTGCTCAATTCCGAGTATTGAGGTCGTCTCCACTGAGTCCAATCCCTTGTATCCAGCTCTGGCCACTTGTAAAAATTCCGACATTGCTGCCCAACTAGCCAAAGATCTTTCGGAACTAACAGAGAAAATGTCAACACAAAAAAAGACAAAGTCTGGCATCAATCCAAGACAGACTTTCTCTACTGGAGGCCAATATGTCCTATGAAGATCTCAACACAGCATCTCTGCAAAGCGACCCGAACAATCTTCATCAAGAGCCTCTGCTCGAATTAGTGCGAGTGAATGAGTGCCCGGAGGGAGGTGACTTGGCACCATTTCTGCTTCCTCCAAATCAGGCTGCACAGAGCAGCAGTGCCCGCACTCCTCAGCAAAATCCCTCTAGCCGTACTACAGCTGAGTCTTCTGAAGAAAGCATGCATTCATCTTTGTGGGAAGAACAACACTCTTTGAATGAGGATGAACGTATAAATGCTGGCTTGTTAGAGACCCAGAGGTTAATCATGGCTTCACTTGCAATAACCTTAACACTGTTTACTTAACTGTACGAGTCTCTCAACGATACTCTTCGAGATCAAGGTGCCTTATTAACAACTTTGCTGCCTAAACTAAACGCACTAGAAAGGATGACATCAAAATTGGAGGATCGTCTCAACAAAAGAAGCCGAAACTTTGGCTGTCTGGCAGAATCGCCTTTGTGATCTTGCTAGAAGAGAGACATCCGATAAATCTATTTGATGGAAGCCAGGATTGCATGTGGATGCAGGCTGCCTGTAAAGGGGTTCAGAGGCAAGACGTTGTTTCAGTCATTCAAGCGACAGCGCCGATTGAGCATCAGGTCACTGAATTGACAAGATTACCATTCTCGACTATCCAGAAAAAGAATCTAACTTCTTTTCCATCTTCTATAATACAGACGCTGAACAGAGTAAGGGGACCAAAGACAAACATCTAATAAAAGAAAAAAAGACAACAAATCAAACAGTAACACGTAAACATAGATCTAATGGCTCAAGGTCGTTTCTTCAAAACCTGAGAACTCCTCCACCCTTATCCATCAGGCAGTCTCCTAAAAGACCACTGTGTAGGTATTGAAAGATCCTCTCAAAACTTTGCGTAGTGTAGCTCGGGAAAAGTCTAATGACAGAGAGAATGATACATGCTTGAGCGACTTGGTGGGGTTTATCGAACAGGACTTGGAAGATGAAGAGTGGAACAATCTCTCGAACACAGAATTGGCTGAGATCGAAAAATTGGCAACAAGATCAGCTGCTGAGCAGTCTAATAAGAAAACCAATGACTCAAAATGGGAGAAAAAGTTACTAACGTTACAACAAAAGCGAAATCGCTTGTCCCACTCCAAACACCTCTCTCCAAAAGTCCGCCTAAGCAAGCTCGAGCTAGCAGGCATGCTTTTAGCCTTAAATGCAATAAAACTGAAACATTCAAAATCCATTTGGAACAAATTGTAAGTGGCTCAGATGCCCCATCCTAAATCAAACTAATTTTATGAAGCTCTTTCGTGATGTTTGTGACCTATGCTTTGATTCCACCAAAGACATCAAAGTGGATGAGTTCACTTCAGAACAGAAATTGGATTGGGTTGGGTTATTCTTCACTTTCATTCGAAGTCCATCAAAGTTGCCGTCCTGCTTCAGAGTGAAAAACTACTTCCCCTTGGATATGACATCAGAGAGTATGAAGGAATGGAGTGGCCTTCCTATGCAGATTTACAGAAACTTGTACATCAAGAGAAGCCTCATCAAATTCAACATAAGATCATTAAAGGACGTGAATCAGTCAAGTGCCACGAAAAGTGTGTACCCTCTTCCTAGTAAAATCAGTCAACCTCTGATAAATCCTCATGTGTAGCACATCCAGAAGAAAAATATCTGCATAAAGTTAAATTTACGGTTGACAACAGCCGAAATTTGGGAAAAGCAGGATTGGAGTCTAAACCGGACAACTGGGACTGGTTAGCGGGTGCTTTAGCACATGCTAGTAAGCATTCGAAAACCGCCAAGGACGAAAGCCCCCTAACTTGTTGTTGCTCATGGAACACAAGAGACATTAGCGCATTGTTCACAAATGGTTTGCTAACTCTCAGAGAGTATGATATTATTTGTCTCCAGGAAACATGGCATAGGGATGTCCCCTCTTGTGATGGCTATGAGTGTTTTTTGAATCCAGCTATTGAAGGGCCAATGGGTCGGCCCTCCTCAGGATTATTAACACTCATAGGGCCTCATTACACGGGATGCGGTAAGGGTTTACCGCTACTGGTAAGGGCACCGGTACCGGTAAACCCTTACCGCCTTACTGCGAGGTCCCTTTGCCGGACCCGACCTCAACGGCTGGTTTTAGCAGCCGTTAAGGAACGGGCCCGGAAAGGGACCTTGGTGCTAATTACGGTACCGCAATTTGCGGTACCGTAATTAGTTCTTTCCCCATTCCCATTGAGCCCTATGGGGGCAAAAATGGGGATGGGGAAGTGCCTTGGTGAATGGGGAATTACCGCCCCACTCACCTTGGAGTAGGGCGGTAATTCCGCCATCCACCAAGGCGGACACAGTAAAATACCGGCGGCAGCCATGGCGCTAACAGCGCCATGGTTACCGCATACCATGTAATGAGTCCCAAAAAGTCGATGCTGGGTATGAAGTTTTGTGTCATCAAACACCCAATCTCTATGTCCAAGTCCTGGCACTATCATCCCCTGGTATGAAACATCTAGAAACCCTGTTGCTCTTGAATGTATATTGTAGAGTTAACTCCTCTAAGGAAGTAAAATGTGTCCAAGCTGTTATGAAGGTGATTGATAAAACATTAGCTGAATGTGAAAATGTCATGGTGATGTTGTGCGGGGACTTAAACATTCATCTTTTAAATGAAAATGGTCTGCCTAGATGAGAGTCTGAATTAAAAGACAGCATCAGGGAATGGCTCCCCGAAACAGGTGTGAGAGACCTACACATGCTGAATGGACAGTCCTCTGGGAACATACTTGGGTCCTGCACTTGGGGTTGTGGGATAGGCACATTTGTCTTGACTACTACTTTGGCTCTAGCCTGCTCAGATATAGAATAGACCATTTGAAAAGTGTCCCTCAACCTGAGAGCGATCACAATCTAGTAGCGATTCGAATTATTAAACAGGAAAACCCCAAACGGAGGCAAACAATTAAGCCAATTAAAGTAAACTGAGCCAAAATCGAATAAGGGTGTGCAAGGAAGATCTTTCGTCAATCTGCACGTTATTTGAAAAGTCAGTTGACTTGGATCATGGCTGTGTTGAATATAATTGGATGCTAAAACAATTCTCTCACAGGCCGAAAAACTCCAATATTAACAAGCTCCCCTCTAAGCATGCATATGATCCGATAGTAAGGAAGGCTAAACTTTGCTTCGTGCAGTCATTATGGTAATTAAAAATTCAAACTTCAACCCATTCTTATGAGCTATGTCATTTGCGGAGGCAAAAATATAAAAATTGGCTGATTGCCACCAAAAGCCAACGTTTGTAAGCTGACGCTGCACACGTGCTCAGAGTATGCCATAACAACAGTAGGGATCTTTGGGAATTGCTAAATAATGGAGGTCACTTCAGAACAGATAATATGCTGAATGAAGTGAGTGAGGCCAGCTGGCATGCCCATTTTTCTAACCTGTTTGCGGATCCTGGTGATCCAGTGAGCTTGGATGACAGGTGCAGCGCTCCTTTATGGGACATCCAGGTGGACTGGGAAGATCTAGAAATAAGAATCAGAGGGCTCAGTGGATCGAGAGCTGCTGATCCCGATGGCATCTCGAACCAAGTACTCACACAACATCCTGAGGACTGGAGCCGTCTGGTGTACTTGACCTTTAGGCAGATTATAACAATGAAACAAATTCCATCCACCTGGCGAGAGGCAATTATTGTTCCCATATACAAGAGGGGCGATCGAGCTAACCCCAAGAACTATTGCTCGATCGCCCTACTTGACTCTATGGGGAAACTCCTTGCCTCCATCCTCCTACGGGACTTCACAAATGGGCCCAGAAGACTGGAAGGTCAGATCCCCGTCAATCGGGGTTTGTCAAGGGGATGGGTACTGGATTGAACCTCCTCATCATTGCGATACTCAAGCAAGAGGCGTTAAAATCCGGCACTTGGATGCATATGGTCTCGATGGATCTCGAACAGGCATTTGATTGCGTCAACAGATCAAAACTTTGGGCCAAATTGAGAAAATGGCAATGTTCCTTATATCTGTTAGATGCGATTCAGGCCTCTCATTCAGGTACATCAATTTCAGATAAGACTCTGCAGGAGTCTTGTCGCAGAAGATTTTAACCATCGAGGCCTAAAGCAGGCCTGTGACTTGGCCTCTTTTTTGTTTAATTTATATATCTCTCATTTGAGTGTTTCTCAGAGTGAAGTGAGAGCCTTTCCACCCAAGATCAATGGCGTCCAAATTCCATGGATCATTTATGCGGACGATAGCATATTCATTTAACGGATTACTTAAAGCAAAACGACATGAAAATAAACGCCCACAAATTGAAAGGCCTGACTATAACGTCTGACTTCAAGCAAACACCAACGTGGTGGGTTTTAGGAGAGAGCATTGAAACCTTAGTGTACTTGGGCATTGTAATTAACAAAAACATCAATGACCACGGCCATTATCTCTCGCTGCAAATAAAAACCACGCAGTTAGCGGCCCAAGGCATGAAAATCTTGCGCACTTAATCTAAATTTTCCCTTGCCCCCTTGTTAGCATTTTACCGCCAAAAGGCAGTACCAATCCTGACATATGGCGCTGAGGGAATGCTCAGTTTATCCTGGAAAATGTGGGCTCTTTTAGAAGGCCTATTTTGGCGCAAAGTTCTCGGGTTACTTAATTCACTAGCAGTATCGACCATTCAACATGAGCTCAGACTACAGTCTCTTGAGTCAATCGCCTTATGGAAGTCCATCATGATGTACAGAAAATATAGGATGGCAGAAAAAGGCACTCCTTTGGAACTATTTATTCCATCAGACAAAGGTGCCACTAATTCACTTAAGGCATTGGTGGAAAAAACTGAAAAAATCCTAGATGAAAACATGGTGGACAAAAATGAGTTAATCTTTAATCCAACAAAGTGGCAAACCAAATTCTAAGAGTATGACTGAATAGAAACCATTCGAAGAAGAAACCTAGATGTAATAAGAACTTGAGCGAAAAGGTTTAAATAAACCTTCACAATATCTATAAAAATTTCCCTCACACCATTATAGGGATTTATTGATGAGAGTTTGATTAAATCTACTTGCCACTGGGGAAGTAAAACTAGCCATGAATCAAATAATAACCAAGCAGGCATATTGCCGATTGTGTGGCTCACAAGATCAAATTGAGTCCCTTTTTCATTTAGTAACAGCCTGCACAGCCCTGAATCATCTGCGCACCAAGTATTTGCAAGCTCATTGTAACCAACAAGTTACACCCCTAAACCTAGACTTGTGGCAATGGGTCTTGATGGGAGAGCGTGTGAGCGTATGCATTGCGGTACTCCAAATTTCTGAGATTTCATTGCTGTCTAACGAAGTGAGTAAATAATTTGGTGGGAGAAAAAATCAACTGCCTTCGATTGCATCGTAATTCCGTGGAGCAATTGAGCGTGCTGTATGCTCTAGATGTGAAAACTCTTGCATGAAGTAGCAAATAGGGTTAGCATCATGCTACTTTGAGACAGATCTAAAATATATTTTGTTTTGTTAGCCTAAGATTTTTTGTTCATGATGTCTTGAAGTCGATTGTGGATTTTCTGTTCTATTTCACCATGTCTTGAAGATGAATGTGAATCTTCTGTTGTAAATGGTTAATTAACTTAATAGACTTTTAAGTGTAACCAATAAACATTTCATGACAAAAAGAAAAGGTGGGTGATCCCCCCAAACCTTTTAAATATTGTGCAGCAATTTCATGAAAAATACTCAGTGGCAGGTTGGGTTGGACAGTATAGGAGCGTGCACAGTGGAGATCTACACCAATAAAGGTCTAAAACAAGGGTGTGTGCTTGCTCCCCTGCTGTTGAACCTATATATTGTGCACCTACCCGAACAGCTGTGTAGAGATAGGTGTTTTGACCCGCAGATAAGAGGACAGAGGGTGTATTGGCTATCCTATGCCGATGATGTGGTCCTATCAGACCATACTTTGGTTGGGCTCAAAAGATTGGCTAATGAACTGAATCGTTACTCGAGGGAGAATGGATTAAGAATTAACTATGATAAAACTAAATATATGAAAGTGGGAAACATACAAAGGTTTGGGCACTATCTCCACATAGAGGAAGGGCATGAAGGGCTGAATATAAATATTTGGGCTTTAATATAAGAAACAGTGCTTGCGAATTGGGTATGATCCTATCACAAAAGAATAATGATATGGACTTAGTAGCATCTATAAGGACATTTGTGGTAAAATGTGCTGGTTTTTGCTTGAAATGTATAATCCTGATATATAAACAATGCAGAATGACAGCATTAATTTATGGGCTTGAAAGCATGTATAGAAACAAGCAAAACTGGTTAAAACTAGTACAAGACAAAATATGGCATGCATATTAGGCCTACCACAATGTATCCCAATGGAGGCTATGCGATTGGAACTAGGA
This sequence comes from Ambystoma mexicanum, assembly GCF_040938575.1. Lineage (NCBI taxonomy): Eukaryota > Metazoa > Chordata > Amphibia > Caudata > Ambystomatidae > Ambystoma > Ambystoma mexicanum. The sequence goes on from NC_090929.1 coordinate 538,375,232, forward strand.
ATAACATCTATATATGTTTATCTGCAGTTGAGACATGGAATTCAATATCTAAAGGCCATAAAGGATCCTAAATGCCCACTGCTAGCTTTGTTGGGGAGGGATATAAAACTCAAGTATGTACTATTACAAGAGTCTATTTTAAATTAAATGAAGATGTATTCAAGAAGATAGATTAGGAACCTAAATGGTATAAAGATCTCCCACAACAAATAAAGGAATATACTAGTAATCTTAAGGTGTGGGATTGGCCTGAGAAGCACGAACATCAGGCAAAGCTCAAAACCTATCAGGAATTTTTGGGAATTCAAACTACTTATTTATTCACTCAGAAATATTTAGATCTCTCCCGCTCACCAGCATTATATCGATGTCTTCTTTTGATGCAGTTCAATACATTACCCACACTCAGTACCTTGGACCCCAGGATGGGATTCTCAAAGGAAAACAGATGGTCTCTGCTCTGTAAATATAGGCATATCTTGGAAACCAACAGACATATAATAACAAGGTGTAAAACTTTGGTCTCTGAATATATGTGCTATTTAGGGGCCTACACGTATGATTTGGATTTTATGAAAAACAAAATCCTTCTGGAGGAAATTATGGCTAGCAACACACAACTATCGTATTGTATAGGATGTGGCAAACAATCCGAGATAAACCTGGAAAATGTTAACCTGCTGGTTGCATAAAGTGCTAATTGAGTCATTATCAAGGAGGACGAACTGTTTGGTCGCTAGGATCAGCTTGATTTAGAACGCTGTTAAATTGCTGTTTACATTTATATATTTATAGATTGTATGGGATAGTTTTAGATTATGATAGAATATTGACGTTATTTTGATTAACTACATGATTTATTTAATGTATTAAAGAAGAAGGATTTTAAGTGTATGTGATAGGATGCGAAATGTTTTATGAACCAATACGCATTAATACAAAATAATTATAATTATTTTAAAAAAAGAAGAAATAACCTTTGGGTTTTGCTATTCGATGAGTGTCGACAGGCCCATGAGATGATGCCATATATACATGATCCCAGAATAGTGCAACATAACCATCCCTTTATGCAAGTGACTCAGATCCTTACCTATGCAGTGCACGCCATTGCCCACAAATCCAGGATTGCAGCGGCAATTCAACATGTTCCGCTCGCCTTTGCACACTTTGCTAATATCTGAAACCAAAACAGGGAACCATCATTGTCCCACTATTCCTATCACAAACGATGAGCACACATTGGAGATGATAAGAACAGTGTTGCAGTCTGGTGGTCCAATCAAGATCCCCAATTTTGAACACTGTGAAATATGAACATAATCTCATTTGATTCCTGTCATTAAAATGCTAGGTGACATCATTAAGAAGTGTCAATCATTTTATCGAACTCAGAAAGATCCTCAGTTCACTCACTGTAACACAGTAGAGCTGAAGTGAGTGCTAAGTACATGGAGTGCCTCTATGTACGTATCTTGAGAATTATGAGCACAAATAGGGTGCTAAGAGACTTGGAAGTCATGCTGTTACATTCATGTATGTCAAACACTGAATCGGCAACCATTCAACATCCAGTGCATGTATTACCTTTCCTCACGATGAAGAGCCTCTGTGCCACCATCACCTTCCCAGGCACCAGTGGGGAGAAATCATAGGCCACAGCTCGGATGTATCCAAAGTCTTCATCTCTGGAAAGGAGAAATTAAATCATCGGCTCATCATCAGGACTTTGGTTTTTCAACAGGAGAGCATAAGGCAGACATGTTAGGTTATGTTAATGTTTGAATGCAGTCATCATGCAGTCTGCCTACACTAGCTGTCCTGTACGGGCCCTCAGTGCCTATGTATGCGTGGCACCAATCGCACAGAGCATACCACAGCAATACATAAAGTTGGGGCGACATTGTTGCAAGCACACAAATGATGGGTTCAAGGCCTGCCTCACTTGGTTAACGTACAGTGTGATATTTATAATAAAGTAGAAGAAAAATGTACTTGATGGGATATGTTCTTTATTTTGCCCATTTATAATATTCAAAATATCATAAACTGCTGGAGTTAGGCTGTACACGGCCATTAAACGCCCACTAGCCTGAGAAGGCAGTGTGAGTACCTACAATAGGGTTTAGGGCCGTAACTGGTCATTTACACTCTAACCCTAACAATTAATGCTGCCAGCGCTCCGGTCATTAATGCTGTCAGCGCCCCGGTCATAGAAATCCTATGGGAAAACAGCTTTGTGCTGGTCTCAAGCCTCAAATTCCCATGGAAAAAACTACAAAGAAATATGACCAGAGGGGAACGGTAACATGATTTTGGGCATAGTCTATTTTCAATTACTGCGGTGGTCAAGGAGGCAGGCAGAAAGCGTGGCATTGGGAAAAAGGCAGCAAAAGAGTGTGAGGTAAGTGGGGGAAGAAGGTGTATTGGAGACAAGCGAAAGGGACCTTCACGAGGCAGCTCATGTGGAAGGTTGAGTGGGACAGTGGTCGAACGTTGGCGTACACCGGTATTTCCACCCTCCTACTGAGCAACCTAATTGGCTGCTGCCAGCATGCTGGGCACTAATAAAGGTAAAATGACACAATTCAGCTTATAAAAGTAATGAAACGCAAGATTCAAACTTATGACCAGAAGTCTTGCCCAATGTCTAGGGCAAGTGCATAATTTGTAAGCTGGCCACAGGCACTGTGGGAATATTGACCTTGATTTCTTCAAGCACAGTTGATTTTTAAAGAAGTGAAGTGGGAAGGTACAAAGCAACAGCCCCTGAGATTTATCTCTGCGATCCGAGCACTCCAAATACTGGTTCTGAAACCCCCCCAAAAGAATCCTGGTCAAACAATGAATGGACAGATACGTTTCTAGGGAGGCGACATCCCACCATTCTTTCAAAGCAATGGGCCATATAATTGTTTCTGTCACCTGATATGCCCCCACCAGCGACCTCATTGTCTGCTCTACTGTGGGGCTTGTAAAGGACCACTGCTTGATGAAAAATAAAACACCAAAATCTGTCGGTGCTAAGATTGTGCTACAAGTGAATGATAGTTCCACCAGGTGGGATAGCAACGCAGATGATACAGCCTCAGTTTCAGTGTGCTCACTATACTCACTGGTTAAGGTTTTAACTCACTGAACAGGTGCCTGGAGGACATATCAGACTCATCTTTTTAGTATTCTATTCTGGGCTCTGACCATAAAACTGCTCTTGACAGTGTCCTCTTCAAATCATCATTGAGATGGTTCAGACACTTTCCATGTGAAGGGTTAACTACACCAACAAATATATTTCAAGTTCATATTTGCGTAGTGCCCTTCAGGTGAGTACATATGGATTTGTGTTCTTCTGGCTAGTAGAGTCTGGATTAAAGTCTATTACGGTCAATGTACTTATCAATTCCATTCCTCATCATCAAAGTCTGTAATGAGATTCAGTAAATACAAATTCAAAGAAAACAATGCAATTCATGATCCTTATTTAGTCCAAAGGTACCCCTGCAATTAATTAATTGTCTCATTTCCACTTTTTCCCCATTGTAGTAGTAGAGATTTAGAAGCACTGAAAGAGTTGCCAGTGGAAAGTGAAGCAGTGATTTAGAGAATATTTTATGACAGCAAGAAGCCCTTTTTATTACCTTCAGGACAGTTGAGAAAGGACTAAATAAGGATCATAAATGACATTGCTTTCTTTGAATATGAGCTGTATCCCTATCCAATCTTATCAATTGATGTCTAATTGTCAAGAAATAACTAGATTGTCTAAAAGAGGAAGTTAGTAAACTCTACCATTTGGGAATGTATAACGATATGTATTACTATTAAATAATATCAGCATTTTTAATAATTATTAAAATAAAGAAAACATGCATACAACTTATAGAAATAACCAGAGTTGTGAGGTGGCCCTGTTTATTCTTTTTATAAGATTATAAATGTAGTGGAGGGTGCCATTTTACAAATCTTACCATGCTTACAGGAACCACTTTATCAATAAATCCTCTGCATAGTAGAGATGACCACAGATAATACACAATTAATACATAAAGAAGCAAAACGATGAGAAGGAAGGGAATGTTAAAGCTCACAAATTCTGTTCCCCTTCTTTTGGATTTTGTCTAGTTTACAAAGTTTTCCAAATTAATATGCTGAAAAATTAGAAATGATTTTTCAATAGTAATTCTGCTAATTATATCATATAAAGAAAGTCTACTTCCAGGATGGCGTACCTTGCCACAATTACAATGTTATTCAACCGAGCCCTTCCTTCAGGTCTATAGAAACCCTACATAAAAAAACTATTCAAGATGGTGGTGCCACTTACATGCACACCAGAAGCACACAAACAAACGATACACATAGCTAGCCATTACAAAAACTATTGAAGGTAATTCTTATTTGCAGGAAATGTTAGACTAATAGCTACATGGGATCCAGGATCAAAAACGAAAAGAAGCAGAAGCAATATAAAAAAATAAACAGGTTTTATAATTATTTGTCTGTTCCAACAGAACTTGGAAGAAACTGAATCAAGAATAGTGTTGAAATGATAGACATGATACTTGTATTTGGAACTAGAACATGAAAAAACATATGCTACTTACGTGGTGTGTTTGAATATATAAAGATGACCGCACTTTGGTTAATTTGTTGTGTTAACTGTCAGAGCTCATAAAAGATAAATATGACTGGGAAATATTTTTTGTTCCCAGTATTTTACGCAGATCTCAATATAAATGCAGCATCTAATACATTTCCTATAACAAGCATTTACTGTAACAAAAAGAAAATAATGCAGTGGCAATGTTTGTATGGTATCATATTGACATTGCATAGCATAAAGTAATGTGGAAAATACAATATAAGGAATAGTATTATATATTTAAATTATATTATAATAGCCCGGATATAACTTTAGTTCCAAGTGAACAGCTTAAAGGGGATATTTAATCTTTTAAAAGTTTGCATATTCTAATTGGAAGATTACTACATCTGGATTTGCAAGTATTAACACTTCAATCATATTAATTGTGTTGTGTACTCACACACATGTAATTATTGAGTCACTAATTTGTGAATATATCAACAATTCTGTTCAGTAATGAATCAATTGATAACAACGTTTAGGCACAATATAATAATGTTAGCAGTGTTATGTTGTTTGTGATATTCTATTTGTATTCAGGAAGTTATACATAGGCAGCACCATTAAGGAATTGAGATTCTGCTTGAGAGAACAGATTGAAATGATTGGCAGTCAAGATCCCAAGTTACCATTGGCCTTGGATTGGAATAAGGAACATCAAAAAGAGAGCAAGGAAGACATTTGATTTTTGGGACTTTTACATGTCAAAGCTAATATCCAAGGCAGTGACAGAGAACTTGAGTTAAGGCAAGAGGAAGCAAGACTTATTTGAAAGCTGAGGACCACATTCATGTCTTTTTAGGATTTAATATATGGTAATGACAGCTTTTGAAGTCTTAAATGCAATAATGCATCCAGTATTTTTACTCTATATGATTCTTATGAACAAGTAGATCTGAGCGGATTGGAAAGATGTTAGTTCGGGGCCAAAGGATGCAATATACTGTGGTATTAATGTAAAAGAAAACCCATCCCCGAGCCCTATTGCTATGGGAGAGATTCCCTATCTAATAAATTAACCAAAAAAAGGTGTTGGGATGACATACATAAACCAGAACACCTGTTTGAATTTGTTTTCCTTTAATTTACCACTATTAAAGGAAAACAAATTCAAACAGGTGTTCTGGGTTATGCTGGCTGGTGCATAACTCTCTCCTAAAAAAAAGTCTAGGCAAAATGCAACACTTGGTTTCCCAAGTTTTTCGTTTCTCTAACAGTTCCTTTATGAAGAAGATGAAATGTTTCTCTTGTCTTCCCCAGAACTTGTTTGCTCTCACAGTCTTCATAAACCATGAAGATCCTCAGAATTGCTCCAGAGCAAAATGGCAAACTCATGTGCCCCTCCACACAGGTCCATGCAACCTTTATAGGTTTCTTCCCAGTGCATTAAACGTGTTTTGGAATGTGCTTCATTGTTCAAATGTTAGCTTTGGCTCACCCTTCGGGTTTGTTCCATTCCCAAGTGGACCTGTAGATTCACACTCAAGTGACTGACTATAGTTTTCTAGCCACTGTCTATGGTTTGGTTATCTTGCTGGCCCAGGCTGTTGCCTCTCTGCCGTGTATCTCCTTCAGGAAGGCTATGTGTTTCATATATAAAGGTCTTTTCCTCTTCTTCCCTCTTTCCCCTTGTAGGGTATAGGCTTCTCGCTCACCCCCTTCTAGGGAATCCTTTATTTCTAGTAATCCCCTTTTCTGTATGGAAATTTTGTACCCCTAATGCGGGTATTATTTTCTGTTCTTCGCTAGGCCCCTGGGCCTGTGAGCTATTTGAATGGCTTTGATATTCTAGGTACCTAATATAGCGCCACGGAGCTCAACCGCCCTACTCCCTCGCCTTATCATATACCACTTACCTGCTGTTCTACAGTCTCCTTCCCAAGGAGAGTCAGTCAGTCCGTCTGTGGTGACAATGCCTTGCTGGGATGCTGGATCCATGCTCCCTGCTGTGAGCAACTTCTCTCCAGCACACAGGTGTTACGTGTTTCAGTGAGATCTGTTCTGCATGGCTTTCTTGGAATTGGCTATGTGGGCATCAGCTCTTCTCTCTCCAAGTAAGAGTTGGGTGCTTTATATGCTGGTCTCTGAATTGAGAGACACCATCCCATTGATTCTGGGGCTTCATCTTTAAGTTAAGGAGGGGTCAGCAGACAAACCAAGTATGTGTGAGCGCCACATTGCATTCATATTATTATCTATTCCCATGTATGCAGAAAACACTCAGGACGTTGGGGCTAATGGAGTTGCTACAACTGTGCTCAACTGGGAGTCCTTGTCCCCTGGGGGGGGGGGTCACTCCCAGTGAGATCCTGCATGCCCAAAACCCCAGAGGACGGTTTTGCATTGCGGGCTCACCTCCCTAGTCTCACAGGGGGAGGCTCTACCTTGGGGAGAAATGACGAATTCCTTGTATTCAAACAATTTATATTGGATAGATATATCCCCAAAGAGAAAAAGAACCTTCAAATTACCAGGGCAGGGCCCTATCGATGGACATCCATGACAGACTCATTATTATCAGACATCATCTATTAAAGTTACATTTCTTGTACACTATATGTTTTAGGTCGCTAAGAAATGGATAGTATATGATTGCACCATATCATGATCATTATAGTCAAAAAAAGTTATACACTCCATGGAAATATATTTACCCCTTTTATTTTGATAAGACCCGAATGTATAGCTTTTCGTTAAATTCCTGCCATTGCTAGTTACATCAACACATTGCAACAGACATGGAACACCATCTTGAAAAGCCTTTGCTTACATGGCGTCATGCGTGAATGACATCATACATGGACGCAATGATGTAATTCAACCAAAATAATCTCTCAAAATGGTGTCTGCAGTACACGCAGCATGTTGAGCGAGAATTGAATACAGCTCAAGATGGATTTCACCCAACTTTAATAGGTATTTGTGAAGTAGGGAACACGTTATCCAGTTAATATTGACTTTTCTAGATCACATCATTACACCTTAATATTATGGGTGCTTTTTGATGTCTATTTTTCGATGCATCTATTGCAATTTGAACAAGTTCAAGTAGTGCAAATAATTTAAATTGAATGTTATAGGTTCGTGGCTATTTTGAAGGGTAAGTCACCCCATATCTAAAATACTTTTCTACATCTATATATAATTATATATAGACTCCCAGCCTAAACCAACATTTTACCAATATTCCCTCACAGCATTGAGCCTTCAGCTTAATGAGAAGAGCGTTAAACAATATTAATATTAACAACCATTTGTTATGATTCGATTGGAGATCTAACAAGGCAATTGCCACATGAGATCTTACACATATGATCCAGGAACTGTGCAGACCTTTGAGCAACTGGTATTAATATTTATATTTGTGTCTTTTCTCTTCCTTTCTAATCCACTTTTACTCTTGTTCATGTATTGGATGACACATCATTCTGTTTTTCGGTACAATTATGCTCAATTGATTACCTTATCGGTCAAATGTTTGACGATTTTTGTTTTATGAATTTGTATCACTATTTGCATTGACAAAGACCTGATGGATAAAACATGTGTTGGCAATTCTAGGTTATGGGTGTATGGTGCTGCATTAAATTATTAAGAGTAAAATTAGGAACTGTATTGTATTAACATAATATAGTTATTTGGGGAATTGCGAATGTATGACTTAACAAATTCGCTAAATAAAATAACTGCTAACAGTCTAGTATTGTGCCAAAACTTTGTTATTAATCGAATCATTACTGAACAGAATGTTTTATCTATTCCTCAATTAGTGATGAAATAATTACATGCACATGAGTGCACAATACAAACACAATTCTTATTATTTGTAATGGCAATTGCAGTGTACCAATGCGCTATAGTGTAGGTGAAAGATTATAGTGCAGCAGTTCATTAGTGAAGAACACATACAGGGTACGGCACTTTTCTTTTTACTTTAAATACAATAATATGACACAAGAATTATAGAATTTTAAGTACAGAGAGATAGTTTCTTAACTGACTTATCTTGGATGTGTTAGGAGTTTGAAGTGATGTTACTAACACTGTTTTTCTTGTCTCTTCCTTTTATACAAAACTGTTTATATATAATGTCCTTGTTGATTTATAATTAAGTTGACAAATTAGTTTATGGCCCTGAAGAAGCAAGCACATACCTTGTCCTATAATAGTTAGGGACACTAAATGTGAACCACCTGTTGGCCAGGTCAATTAATGAAAGAAAACCTCCCTTCACTGTGATGTTTAGTGTTGTCCCCTGAGGATACTGTGTATCCTTACGGGAGGAAAGCCTAAGATAATTTTTCATGTCACATGATATTGCATTGAAATAATGTATTTTTGAGTGGATCTTTTTAACAATAAACTAGTGCACTGGAATTTCCTAATGTATTTTACACAGTTTTAAATAATGAGCCTTATATAGTTGGGCCTTCTACCTAGGTTGGTTAGTGTGCAGCTGGGAAGAAATGCAGGCTCCTAGATGAATTTCTCATAATCAGTGCTTTAAATGAGACAATCCTACCCGAACCTCAATACCTGCACTTCCTATTTTTTAGCAATTGAGTACCTGCATTTCTCAAAGCCTGAAAGAGAGTACCGGTACTACACTAACTATTTTGCGAGGTAAACATGAAAGCCTTTCATTTCACTATTGCGCAATGAAGGAGTAAGCTACTCAGCCTTTGCTGGGGAAAGCAGCACCCTATCCCTCCTGCTCTCTCCACCACCCACAATGGACTTAATGTCTCCTTGAGGGTCCACACTGCAAAACAAAAGGAGATGCAGACATGAAGCTCCTGAGCTCTCACAACACTAGGCCTGGAACACTGTTTCACTAAGTGGCTTCACCTGTAATGCATGGGATCCCTTGAGAGTTTGCGTATGGAGCAGGGATTGATTTGGAAAGCCTGTGGACATACTTTTTTTTAACATGTTTCCTTGTTATTAGCAGGGCCTTTTCAAATATGTAAATGTTTAAGTAATTAGAGTTGTGATTCAACGTTTTGGACAGAAAACCCCTGCACACAGCTCCAATTACATCCCCAATACTGTATTTCTAATCAGGAAAAGCAAGCATTAATAAACCTCCCCCTTTAAAGCAAACTTTGCAGCTATGATAGCTGCTAGGTTGACACGCAAAAAAGAATAATTTATATGGATATTGACATTTTCCTAACACAATGCAGAAACACAAACTGGAAGTTTGCGTGAAAGAAACTCAAATAACCTGCTTAACAAATGTGTGTGATCCTTGGCAAATAATGTATTACTATGGTCCATTGCCTTCATGAATTAGGAGTCCTCAAACCTTGCCATCTTTTACACAGAACAATACTGGTGTCAAAACAGGTCAAAATCAGTCTGTGGTTGATGAGCACCTTTGAGAGATGGTTGCATTAGGCTGACAGAATCAAATTTAAAGGCAATGACCTTACAGTAAACCATTACACTGAGATGGTGGTTGGAAACACTGAGATGTTTCAGCAGAGCATGCTCCCAAGGTCAGACTCTACAGAGTTAATGAGGCTGTGAGAACATGATGTAAGTAGTATTGTGGCGAGTAAGACATATAAAAATGGACACAAGTAGAGAATGAAACATGAAGAGCGAGACCCACATGGAAAGTGAGACAAATAGAGAACCAGGAAAATGGAGCTCGAGACGGTCACACAGTGCGAGAGTAAATGAAATGGGTCAGTGGCCCCGGCCGCGCTCCAGCGTGAGTGTGATTTTAAGACCCTCGCATGCTGGGCCCCAGCCCACTTTATGTATAGATTGGTGAGTACCTGCACTTCTTATTTTCTATTTCAAGCACTGATCACAATAAGGTGGTAATCAGAAAAGCAGGGTGCAGTGACTCCCTAATGGCTACGTATTCTTTAGTTTTGTATTTAAAAATATAATAGTTTGTGCATACTGCCTTTTAAGCATCCACACTGAAGAGGGAAGTAAATTCATTTTCCATTTGTTATTCACTGCAAAATTTCGGATTGCAAGTATTGGATTAGTTTCAACTATTCGATCTTGAAAGAATGGTTCAGGGTTGCAGTTAACAATAAGACATTGAAGCCTGCTTATTTATTGCAAGAGGAGAAAAGGGAATAGTACTAAAATGTATTATTTCCTTTCAAGACTATCCCTCGAGAAATGCAGGGGTATTCTCGTTAGAGCCTAGAAAAAAAGAGAATGACGCCCTACGATTATACCTTCGGTAGCAGGGTAACTCTCATCATCACTCTTGAGCTATACTCAGGTTAGCAACTATTACAAATATGTTGCTGCGATAGGAGGGCTGAAACAAATAAATAGAAAATGCCCAAATGATTGAGATCAGAGAACCAAATGTCTCATTGCAACGTTGCAGGTATCAGAGTCAGAGTGCAACTTAATTCACAATAAATAGAATTTCAAGGAAAGAATATGGGGAGTCTTCTGATAGGTGTAACATGAAGGCACCGCCTAAGTAGGCAAACACTTGCCTATTGTTTCAGGATAAGAATCATTGTCATTTTGAATTCTGATTGGCCACAAATAGATCTTGAGAGCTGAAACCTTATGGCTGGAAAATCGAAGCACACCTTGACTTGCTACAATGCAATTCTAAGATTCATACATGCATGGCTCCAAATGATGGGTTGCACATATCATATCTCAACAACAGGTCCTCCAATATGGTCCACTTTCAGAGCTCTACACGCAATCAGCAAATGAAGGGATACTGGGAGCCGTCTGGTTTCTTGATAAAATATTGGGTTGTTATGTTGTCCATGTCATGTAATTATTTCCCCTCAGAAGGAACAATGCCCTAAGCGCTACTACTTCGATATGGGTTTGAAAGTATTGCTGTTTTTTACATAACATGCTGAAAAGGCACCACAGTAAGCTCCACCATCTAAATTGGGATGGTCCTTTGGCTATTAAAGCCTCAAGGGGATGTTGCTCAGAAGTGGGGACCAATTCACGATGACTGACAGACCTAGACTGAATAAGAGGTTTAGTAATAACTGAAGTGATGTCATTGCTTGGATAAAGTCTCTGCCCTGACGAACAAGTCGTCTAGGTATTGCTAAATGTGGACTCCTTCTGCATGCAAGTAAGCTGCCACTGGACTCATTCATTTTGTAAACATATGAGGAGCTGCATTCAGACCTGGTACTGAAAATGACAACACCTCAGTAAAAATTCCCAAAATGTCTTGTGCACAACTGCGATAAGAGCATGTAAGTAAGCGTCTTTCAGATCCACTGGCACAACCAACCTTCCCACTAGAGGGACCTTCAGATCTGTGCTGGTGCCATAATCTTTCGAAGGGGACAGAGCAATTCGTAAAAGAAAGATCTAATACTCTCCTAAGGCCGATCCTGCTTCTTTTTTGGGACAGGGCAGTATAAGGCTAAAATAAAACCTGCGTCTTTCACCTTGATTCACAGCAGATTAGAAACTTCTAGAACGAGAGCGGCAGAGCTGATCTGCAGAAGAGCGGGAGAAGGAAGAACTAGGGGAATCCGTAAGCGATACCCCAAGAAACAACATCGAGGCTTCAAGAACCCTCTGAAATGGTATGCGAGCCCTGGTAAAGAGCTATTCTACCCCTACTGGGGAAGGATGGATCTAAACGACTTACTCATTGTTTCTTTGGGTCTGATGAGCTAGGAGTGGACAATGGTAGGAACCATTTCGTAGAGGATCGCTGTTGCTTTTGTCTCTGCAAGCTTGGAGATCTGTGCAGTTGCCTACTTTTTCTATCGTGTTAACCATGAAACCCACAAAGCTCATAAGTCTAAAATCATACAGAGACTGTCTCGGGGTGGGGAAGAAGCTTTCTGAGGTACTTTGGTAAGCATCTTAAAGGACTTGGTCATCAAGGTTGAAGTTATTCAGTGGAAGAATGGAAAAGATAATTTTCCTCCAAAGGAAGATCCAGGAGTTTCTATTGGATGTTGCATGCCGTGCGACACACGTCCACCCCAAGCAAATGGCACTAGCAGCCTTGTCAATGTGGTACATAAATGACTCCCTCAGATCTTCAGCAATAGGGTTTGACTATGTTAAACCAGACTTGAAAGCTGCCACTGCTGTAAATCAGTGATATCCACATATAGACGCTGATTTGCCGCTGGTAGAAGAGCATCTGAATTGGCATGGTGCAACGCACAATTGGAATATATTTTCTTCCCATAAGAGTCCAGCAGCTTATCATCTTTCTAAAGGGGAGATGATGACTGTCTCCCACCTGAAGTTGAAGCAGAGGGCCTAGCAAGAAAAGTAGCTAATGCTACCAGTGATGGATGGGGATGAGGATTGGTTGCCAGGCAGGCTGATTCAGATTGTTGTTGACAGTACCTGGCCTTGATCCTTTTACTGGTTGGTAAGGCAGAGTGTATGTTCTCTCAAAACCTCTTTGCAAGCACATCCTTTTGAATTGGCCCCCCTGACTTGTCTGTGGTGTGCAGAGAAAGCACCCCTGAAAGCACTCCGGTTCTGAAGAGACTTCCTCCGGTACTAGCAGTCCCAGAAAATACTGAATGCCCCACACGCGGCTGTGGAAGGATTTTGCTTACAGCGGGGATGCATATTCCCCCTTTGCATCATCATCGTCTGTGTCCTGGCCTTACTCACAGCGGGGATTCATCTTCCTCCCTTGCATCATCATCGTCTGTGTCCTGGCAAGGAGGTTCTGTTACAGATATAGGGGTAAAGTCAACAGGTGCTGAACCTGAGGAAAAGTCAGTCATCGCAGGTAGAGTAGGTGCTAGTAGAGTCCCGGAACGAGAAATCAGAGCTGAGATTGGAGCTCAGGGCAAAAACAGGTCTGACTGTTCGACTCTAGTTGTGGGTGGTGGAGGATGTACTTTTGGCAAACTTGGCATTGGAGCTGGTGGAGGGATGGAAGGTGTGCTAGGCTGGTATGGCCCTATAGGCTGAACAAGGATCATTTGTGGTATAACTTCTTTGATAGGGTTTCTAAAATACCCAATCATAAGGTTGGTGTGCATTATGTGCTGAAACCTTTTGAAGAACCTGTCCTCCAAGGTCGAGGCCAATGGCAAGAGTCCATGCTGGAGCATAAGATGATTTTCCCGCCGGATACCAAGTTGGATGCCTGTGGGTGGGTGGAGCACCTTACTTTATAAAGGAAGAAAGAACAAGATATGAGGTGGACCAAGTGGACATTGCAGACCTATCCATCCTCACAAAAGCCTCCTTACAAACTGTAGGTGACAATGGAATTTGCAAAGAATGGAGCCCTGATTCCTCTGCAGACAGAGACTCCGGAGAGAAAACTTCTAGAACCGCCTTTGTGGCATGTGACACAGAGACTGAAGCCGTCTTGTGTTTGTCCTATCATCTTGTTGCCATTTTGAGAGGGCTCTGATGTTCTGTAGAGGTTTCTGAGGTATCTTTGGCTACCTTTTGCTGGAAGCATTGAGACGATATGTGCACCTTGAGTGAGATGTGGGGAGGATTGCTCAATGCAGAGCTCGGTGCCTGTGGCACAGATAGGCCCTTGTAGAGTGTTCCGGTACATTCACTGAAACCCTCATAGCGTACACCAGCAGGTTGGGGACCCTCGGCTCACAGATCCTGGTAGGTTTCTGATGCTGATGCATCACCTCTGGTCCAACTGACCCAGTAATAGACCCTGAAGGCTCCTTGGAGTGAGCATCAGAAGGGGCCTGCCAGACCTTGGGTGAGCCCCATTACCATACCCTAGGGGCCCCTGATGCGAGCACCATAGAAATTTTGAGGCCTCGGGGCAAGCCCTGATAGTGCGGTGACTAGCCACTATAGGACTTGCATCTCCTCCCACTAGGCCACGGTGCCGGTGGACTTACCTGTAGTTGCGTCTTCCTTGAACCAATGAACTCTGTGATGTATCTGGGCTGCGGTGTGCTGAAAACCTTCTCCCAATGGCCTAATCTTCATCATGGCACACTTGGGAAAAATGCGTGACACGACATGCAGTCAGCCCACTTGTGCTCAGGGCCCAGTCACTGGAGCAGAACCTCTGGGAGTCTGCTGCCACAAAATGCTTGCCACAGGAGAAACATTATGCAAACCTGCTACTCCCGTCATAAAAGTTCCAACAGATGTGACCTGGAGGCGAGGTGGAAGGAATACTTTTAAAAATGTAGGGGACAAATTATTGTATGGGAAAAAAGAAAATGTGCACTGTGAAGAGCATTCAGCCCTGTAGACGCAGAAAAAAGGACTAACAGGTGTTGCCGGTGGGCAGGTATGGCTGGGCTATTCACACCCATGCTGCTGTGCCTCACTACGCAACGCACATTTTTTTAAAGGGGACTATTTGAAAGAAGAGCTCTGGTCCCACCCACTTGGACAGACACTCATAGGTATGGATGAAAGGGGACGGGACATAGGAGTATGTTTCTGAACATGTTGAATGTAATCCAGGAATGCCTGGAGTGTGTTGGAGCCTGCTTTGGTCTATCCATTTATTCTAGTGAAGCTGAGGATGGTGACCCTATGCTGGTATTCAGGATCAATTTAACTAAAGGGGAGCCACACTTGAATTTGGCTACAAACACTCTTGGCGTGGGTGTAGGTGCACCACTGCTCTGTGCAGTCTTCCCATGGTTCAACGCTGGTGACAAAGTAATGGCTTCTGATACTCGAAGCTGGAGATTTTCCAGAAAGTCTGTGGCATTGCAGTCACAATGTTTTTTATCATCACCACTGACATCTGGGTCTGAAGAGTCAAGCTGCTTTAGTACATTAACATGTAAAGCTTCTCACAAGTGACAACATGTTGGCTGAACGGTCCTTCGAAAAGAAATGATAAATGATGCTCTAATTAGCCCCTCTGTCCTCCTTCTCCAGGACTTCCCATATCCTAGATTGGAACCTGTCTTTCAGATGCCTGGTCTCTTGGATGGGGTTCCAGTTACTCCATGTGCATTTCTCCAGTGGAGAATCTTGTGCCTCACAGTAACTCTGGATTTTCTTAGGCTTTCCAGAAGAGACCCTTGCACCAGCGTGAGCAAGAATTTATTTTGCAGGATCTTGGTTTTCTAGCAGATAGCAGGAGGAAATGTGGGCTCCCAAACACTGTATGCAATATTATTTGATAGGGTAAAACAAGATCATCAGACGGGGCATCCGGCCGTCTACATGCTCAGGTATTAAGCCACACTCCCAATCTTTACATTCTTAACTTTAAGACTAAAATGGTATTTTTCAGTTTAATCCTGGTTTTTGGGGTCTGGCTGTCCAGTAACAATGTCGTACATTTTCTAAATCGCACCATCATGCTTCCTGCTCAGCTATATACACACCACAAAAAGCTTTCTGTGAAAATCAAATGAGTGGATGGACTGGAGAGGTACTTTAGTTAGTGGCTGTGTTGTCTGCTTTAGAATAAGGTAACCCGGATTGTAACCCTGCACTCCCCACTTGACAAATTCATCTCATATTAGGCAAACACCTAATATCTCTGTGCCTCCGTTTTCTGACAGATTTGCGAGCGCACAGAAATGGGCAACATTAATTATTAAAATGCTGTTTGTTTACATTTGACTTTTACGAGTTTGAAAACAATAAAAAAGCCATATATAAAATGAGCTGCTAGACACGTGCAAAAGAATAAAATATGTAGTGTACCAGGTAAGCAATGTTTTAGATTTTGACATAATACATTTTGCAGCTGTATGAGGTTAAGAAAATCCATTGGCATTGGATGAAGTATTGTGAGGTTATAACCATACATTACTCCTTTGAGTTCAATTCCAAGAGACGCATTGGCTAAGGGCAGTGTCTTGGATCCAGACAGAGTCAGGTCTGCAGGCTCTTTGTACCACTGTATGAAGCTGGAGGTGGAGACATTAAGGTAACGCGGCAGCTCTATCACCACATTGTCGCCTTCTAAAAACTCACCAAGCTCTACAAAGGAACAGAAAGAGACATTAGAAACAAGGCAAAGTCTGTCCCTTGTAGTGCATGAACTTTCTGTGCAATCATGAGTAACATGGGCGGCAACCCTATCTGTTTCACCATCCAGAAGGTAGAGTTGCAGGAATACCTGTGCCATTATCACTGACACCAATGGTATAACAAACATTTTCCTTTTTGTGAGGATAAATCAAATTCATGTCATGATTTTCCTGCAGGCCAGTCAGAATGAAGCCCAATGCTGAGCGTAATCAAGTGTGCTCTGTAGAACAGTAGGGTCTTCCAGACAAGCATGGAGGGTGCACTAGACGAAATTACTTACCAGTAATGCAGTATCCCTGTGTTTTGTGCCTAGAGACATTCTCAAAATCTTTCCTCTCTTTCCAGCCAAAAGGGGAGATTTCCTTTAAGAACATTCCAACCTTCTTCACAAAAGAAATCTATTGAGTTAAATGCACAGGTGTCTACTTTAACCTATGATCTCTAGATGTCTAGGGCATTTGACAGGTGCCCTGATACTGTTCTTTCATAATGGGTTGCACCTGTACAGTTCACAGTTTTTACCGAATGCTTTGGCATGCTTTGAAGGATGTATAAAC
The DNA here is from genome assembly GCF_040938575.1 of Ambystoma mexicanum. Lineage (NCBI taxonomy): Eukaryota > Metazoa > Chordata > Amphibia > Caudata > Ambystomatidae > Ambystoma > Ambystoma mexicanum. Next base: position 538,392,386 of record NC_090929.1, read on the forward strand.
ATAAGATTACACTAAACCAGTGGTTTTCAAACTGACCTAGAGGGGCCAGCTGATGTCGGCGGGGGTGGGTGTGGCAGACTCTTTAAAAATAGATTAAGATGACTGTTTTTAATATCGAAAAAGGATTACAGTGATCGCTTTTAATAGAAAATATAATCAATAGGTAATCTATTTATATTTTAAAGAGCTGGGCCCTACCTGTACATCCTTTGGGTCACTTAGGGGGCTAGCCCCTAGGTGGGGGGCCCAGAAACAATATTTCTACTCAAGAAGGTGCCTCTGTATGAATAAATGTGGATACCACTGCACTAAGCAGAACGTTGTGATCAGGAAGATGCCAGCCATCTGTGCTGTAACATGCAAGAAGTAGTCTTGGTCTCAACAGGAGGAAGGCATGGATTTTCGTATTTGTAATAATACATAAAGGCAAATGCTTAATGCATGGTCTGGATTGTTGGGGCCCACTTTGTTTATACTGTGCATTAAGTTTCTTTAGGCATGAAGTGATGGGTTTCAGAACTGGAGAATTGCACTCAGATTGTCCTATCCTAATATGTTAAAGAAATGCTCACCCCTCACAATGTTTTAGATCAATTGTGTGAATACCCACTCCACAACTCATAGATATGTATTGTACCCATGTTTTCTACTGAGTGCCACTTACGTTTTCATGAGACGATACTGAAACCGGGCCTTGTTCACACAGCCATTTTGTGTCAAAAAAACCTCCCATGTGATAAATTAGAATGCTCTCGCAGCACAAACCATGGCACACATCCTTGCTGCTGATGTGTGTGGCTGCCCCTGAAAAAGGCTCTCTCAATGTCTTTATACAACCGCATGCCACGAGGTGGCATATAGTCTTGCCTTCATTGCATATCAACACAGCCTTTTGCACTTCCGTACAGAATCTTTTTTTTAAAGATATAATTTAGAAAGAAATACAAGAAAACCATTGACACAATGATTTAACCATTTGTATTAATATATCTTTGCAGAAATCAAACACTTTTATTAAATAGTCGACCTTAGATAGAAGTAATACAGGTCATCTCTCTGCACAGGTATAAAAACATGAGATAAAATATCTACACACTTTTAAAGTGTCCAAGGTGGGCTCAGTCTGTTACTTTTTTAAATTGACCATGTTAAAATGACGGCAAATTCTGCAGTGATTTTTCTGATTGAGGTGTTGAAGTGCAAAGAAAAGAATTCCTTGGTATTGTGGTCAGAATGAGTCCAAGGGAGTCCCTACTCCGAGATTTGTCAATACAGAGTGGGATGCGTTTCAGTTTTTTCTTCAAATGTTAGGTAACATTTTTCATCGTCTTTTTGCAGTTGGATTTGTATTCTATTGCTGAAAATCATCGGCATCAGTGGACAAACCTGCATCTCTGGGTCAAGTCTCATCTATATCAGGACTGGTCACTCAGAAGGACTGTTACCGCTGGGAATGAAGATTACCCCTGCTGTAGCACAGGGAGTCTTGATTCTATTAAAGACATGGATGCAATCATTATGCTTAACTTTCTTTAATTCTAGTCTTCCAGCAGATTTAAATCTTCATATTTCTTTAATAAAAACATTTTTCAACTTCGAAACAGAAACATATTCCAAAAAGCGTAACATCCCAAGAACCCCAGTGTCTCTGGTAGTCCCATGTCCATATCCTGTCCCTGGGGTCCAAAAGCTATTTCCCAGGTCCTTTGCTCTTCTTTGATGCCTTCCAACTGAAATTCTGAGGAAAACTCTGAGCACACTCCAAACAGCAAAACCAACACGCCGCTCTAGGCTTCAACTGAACTGTTACTCTCCGCCAGAGGACTCTTCATGGCCAACGGTGCCAACTCCTCTTGCGACACAGTGTTACGCCAGCTCCCGGACATTCAGCCAGCTTTCTGGTCATCACCTTCCAGAAAAGACATAGATTAGTGAGGGTCATATGACACAACACATCCCCAACACATGATAGGCATTATACACAACTGACCACAAATGATTTGCCTCGCTCGGAGGGATAATGCATGTTTTTAATAGAATCAAGATTCCTTGCACTACAGGAGGGGTAATCTTCATTCTATGTCAAGACCGGAGGCGAGCATTTTGCTTGTTCAAAGCTATGCACAATGAGCCACTTGCTATCGGGTTAGAGTAAACAATCTGAAAAGTGGAGTCGCTGGACCAATCCACTAATTCAAGTATGTCCTACAGACTCGCTCTGGGTCCAAAGGCTTTGAAAGCCATGGCGCCTCTAACCGAATGCGCTCCAAACCGTCTCACATCTATGCCTGCTAGGGACATGACCTCACACACCCATCGGGCTATGGTCACTGGTGCCACTGCCTTATATGGCTTCCTGCGCATAATGAGCAACTGCGGCACACCTGCCGGTCTCACCTAGGCAGTCCTTGCCTCGTATTCTTTGATACAGTTAGCCACGTACAACTTAGGCTGTTCTAGAGAGTAGGGCTATGAAATAATAGACAAGTTGCTCTTAGACCTCTTTGCCACGGAGAAGGAAACCCCCTCTGGACCGAAGGTCTTCCTGTCTACTTTGAGCGCCTTAATATCTGACACCCTTCTACAGGACACTAGGCACAACAGCATCGCCAGCTTTCCTGAGAGCTGCTGGACTGACAAATCCCTGTTATGTGCCTAGTCTGCAAATAGCTGCAAGACGTGTTGATGTCCCACAGCTGTGCATTTATAGGGATGGGTGGCGTATTCACTTTAACGCCCCACATCAGCCTCACCAGTGCCATGTGTTCTCCTATGGGGACCCTGTCCAACGGATCGTGCCCTGCTGAAATCACCGACCTATAGACTCCTACCATTCAAAAAGCTTTACTACCTCTGGCTAGGGATGCTAGAAAATTGAGCACCTGCACTAAAGGTGCTGAAACTTGATGAAGTTCACGCTGGATGCGCTATAGCCACCATATCCACCATGCTGCTTTGTAGCTTTTGAGCGTAGAGGGGGCCCAGGATTGTTTGATAAACTCTGCAGTCGATCCTGGAATGCCTGGCATACTCCATCTACATCCGATACCCTGCACGCAAGCAGAGGTAGTTGCCCAAGTCCTCGTCAGAGGATGATAATTCCCTGATGTGTCTGATAGATGGAAGCGCTCACGGGAACTCTGATGAATGTTCCATCAGAACTGGAAACCACGCTTGCAACTTCCAGTTCAGGGCTACTATGACGGCTTCTGCCTTCTCCCTCCTAATTTTTGCTAGAACCCTGGCTAACATCATGGGGGAAAGGCATAGTGCACTGCACTCGACCACATTTGAAGAAAAGCGTCCACCCCCTACGCTTCCGGGTCCAGTCTCCAGCTGAAAAACTTTGCTAACTGTTTGTTCAACCTGGACACGAACAAGTCAGTGTCTAGAGGCCCCCAGATGGCTGCTATCTCAGTGAACACTTCTTTGTATAGCATCCAATTGCTGGAATCATGCCAGTAGCGAGAGTTCCAGTCCACTACTACATTCTGTATGCATGGAAGATACTGTGCTGTCACAGAGATCTTCTGATCAAGGTAATAATGCCAACAATCTTTTGTCAGTTCCACCAGCATTCACGACTGTGTGTCCCCCAGGTGGTTGATGTATCGGACCGGAGAAATGTTGTCCATCCTGAGTAGGATGCAACACTATGCCTTGTCCTTGGTGAAAGCTTTTATCACAAAAGAGCCTGTGAACTATAAACAACTGATGTCTCCAGGTGACCGCACCGTTCACCGCAGCCTGCTCTGCTGGCGTCAGACTCGATGATGAGCTCTGGGACATCACTGAAAATTGCATGACCATTCAAGGCTTCCATGTCTGTAGCCATCATTCTACTTCCAACCTTCCTTCCTGATCCAGGTGCACTAACTGGTGATACCCCAGACCTTCTCTAAGGTGGCACATGTTCAGTCTCTGGAGGGCTCTGTAATGCAGAGGACCCGGGAAGATGGCTTGGATGAAGGCTGCTAGTAGCACGACAATACTTGCTAGAGCCCAGAGAAATATCATGGACTTCGCTAACGCTACCATCAGCTCTTTCTTTATTGCTTTCATCTTGGGAGCTGGTAGATGCAGTGTCACTTTTGTCGTGTCCACTATAAACCTCAGGAATTCTATGCACTGTCTGGGGACAAGTTCGGATTTCTCCCAATTTATTAGAAATCATAGTGATGACAGCAGATGGACTGCCCACTGCATCTGGTCGACAAGCACTCGCTTGTCGTCGGCTGCTAGAGGATATCGTCTAGGTAAATGATCATGCAGATACCTCTTTTCTCATGGCCTTTGCTACCAGTCTCATTACTTTTGTGAAAGCCCATGGCGCCGAGGCCAGACCTAACGGGAGGCATTTGAATTGTCATACCTGTCCGTCCGATAGGAAACTTAAATACCCGCGGTCTTCCCTGGCAATCAGAACCTTCAGGCATCTTTGAGATCCATCCTCATTAACCAGTCCCCTTTCCCGAGGATGTCTCTGAGGAGGTGCACCCCTTCCATCTTGAAGTGTCTGTAGACCAGCCACCCATTGAGTTCTTTCAGGTTGATGACTAGTCTCACTTTCTTTTTCCTATGTACATGTTGCTTATGAAGGCTGACTCTGTTCTGTTGCTGCTTTTTATTGCGCACTTGCTCGCCAAGTGCTTTAGCTCTTTCTCTAGCAGCTTGCACTCCTCACACGCTCGCATGGATATCTTTGGCCTTATTCGTTGTACTGGACCTGCTACAAACTCCAGCTGAAAACCTGCTACTGTCTGCAGTAGCCATGAATCGCATGAAAGTATTCACCAATTTTGCAAGTAGAACAGTGGACTGCTCCCTACTGGGAGGGGTAGGTTACAGTACTTCTCACCTCACTGTGCTCCTGGATGATAATACCCTTGTCCTCTATGTCCACGGTTGCCATGCCCTTGTGCCGGGAAAAATATGTCTTGTTAACGGGCTTCTCAGTAATGGGCTCTCGGGTTCTGAGGCCAACTCTGCGAGTGGAAATGACTGGTCGCACTTCCTCTGCTGCGACCGGTCCTGGCAAAAACTCAATCAGAGAAAATGTTTTTAATGGACGTCTGTGCCTTCTCTAAGGCTGTATACATGCCCACAAATCTTTGCATCTCCTTGGCGTAAGCTTCGACAAAAAGGAGACCTTCAGCTGCCTTGCCTGCCTCGTAGGATGCTAGATCCCCTAGTTTTGAGTCTATCTTCAATAGCAGGCTCCTTCTCCTTTCAGAAGATAGGGGACAATTCCCGCTCCCATGGAGGCACACTGCCCTTTGATCCAGTTGGCTAGGGTTTCAAGGTCCACAGGCTCTCCGTTATCCTTGGCGCTTTCTGCCAGGCCCATGATCTTAGCAATGGGGAATGCCTTGTCTAATACCTTCTCGTGGCAACCTTTCCAGGCCCGGTCCATGCCCTTTCTAAGATCCCTGAAGGCTTTGGATATGAAGGTGATCATTTTAGGTTCCAGCTCTGGTGTTTCCACTACCTTCCCCAGTAATTCTGGCCTAGGACACTCTGAGTGCATATGCAGTTTCACCTCCTTCTCGATGGGCTTGCAGAGCCTCTGTGCCATTTACGATGCTACGCTTGGTGAAGGCAGCAAGACGTTTGATCTTGGGTGCTCTATTGATTCAGGCTCGAACATGTCCACTACTTTCTCTTTGGGCTCCTCCAAATGCTACACCTTGCATTTCCTCTTCCCACTTCTGGACCTCTGGGAGGATTTAGAGTCAGATACTGCTGAATCTGAGGACAAGTTGTTATCTCCTATATTTTGCGCCCCTAGGGAAGGGGGTAGGAGGCTCAGCACAGTTGACTGCATCATGAAAGCATCTTTCAATTTCTCAAGTGTCAACAGCCCCAGGAGGCTTTCTGTTTCCCTCCTTGATAGGACCCGGGGGAGTCAAAGAGTGTTTTCTCTTACGGGTCCGGTCTTCCCCTATAGTAGTCGCCTTAATGGCAGGCTTTTCCGATGACGTGCTGGTATGAACATTGGGGCCTTTTTTCATAAGTTCATCCCTAATCAGAGATTCCAGGGCTTTGAGCCCCTCATGCAAAAGGCACACCCCTTCAGACACTGCATTTACCAGAGAGCCTCCAAATACTCTTTTGAAACTAAGTGTCAGTTCAGAATCGTCTTCGGGGAACATCTGGTCTTGGCTCCCCACACTGCCATCATCTGATTCCATTATATTCACTTAGATCACTATTGCCGGTGTACCTGGGCTGCACAGGCTGAATGGGGAAAGCTTTCTTCGGCCGCGGAATGCCGGGAATGCGAGACCGCCTCGCGGAGCGCAGCCAGGTGGCATAGAGGGAGTCTGATACTCACGGGTCTGGCTGCACTCCTTGAATACAGCTGTCAAGGATCTCACTGATGAAAGAAAGCTTGCGCTGTGTGCGCGCTCCACATTCTGTATATAATATGTGCCAAAAGCCATAGATAATATGCTGCAACTTTACAAACACAAAATTGTTTACGCAAGGCAGTAATCAATATTTGCTATGATACAATCATGACATATCACACATTGCCCATGCTAACTGTATGAATCATACAGGATGTTACAATCTGTAAACACATTCTAAAAAGGGAGCTATAAGATCTGCTATGTATCTCATGGAAGAGCAGAAAAGGAAAAGGGAAGAACCTGGGCAGGAAATAGCTCATGGAACCCAGGGACAGGTTATGGACATGGGACTACCAGAGACACTGGGGTTCATGGGATCCGAAGGTTTTTGGAATATTTGTCTGTTTTGAAGTTGAAAAAAAATGTTATTAAAAGAAATATGAAGATTTAAATCTGCTGGAAGAGTAGAGTTAAAGGAAGTTAAACATAATGCTTGCCTCCAGTCTTGACATAGAATTTAAACAACCCATCATTTGGTAAAGCCACGCTGTGACACAAGCATGCTTGCAAGTGGTACCTAGGTATCAGTGAAGAAGGTATAGGATCAGATCAAAATAAACAAGGGGTTCCTTCAAAATATGGATTGTCACCTTGCCCCACCCCTAAAAACATTCTACACCTCAAAAACTGCATTCAATCACACTGACTCCACCTGTGATTTTATAGAGAGTCGGCATCCTAACCATTACCTTTGCACTGCTTTATGAGTGCCACCAAAAGGTAAGCTATTTCAAGAAACAAAAGGCTCTGTGACGCTGGCATCAATTTGCCTGCAATGCAATACTTTGTTTACTTACACAAAGTATAGTGTCTCCATTTTCAGTTGCTGAGATGTTCATCTCTGAAGGCATTAATGGATTAAACACATTATATATTTTTTATCTATTCTTGTAAATAAAAAAGACACAAATAAATTACATTTTGAAAATGAGGAAAATGAGCCATTCTTATAAGATAAATGGATATGTTCAAGGGCAATTTGAAGAACCCTTGGTTTGTCACACCTTATGTGTTCTACACTCTAGTGTGTTCCCTTTTTAGACTGGAACACAAATATAACAACAGATGTGCAACTGCAAACAAATATCAGTTGTTATATTTTAATAATTGTTAAATGTATTATCCTGGAATGTTGAGAGGGTTAATAAAACATTGAAGAGAAGAAAAATACTGGCACATGTAAAGAAAAAGCTGATTTTGTGTTTATGCAAGAGACACACATTTTAAAGCAAGATAAGAACTGTCTATTAAAGAAAAAATATGATAAAGGGATCTTGGGCTGTTTTCACTGAAGAGGGGATACTATATTATTTAAACAGGACTTGCATGTGGTTTGTGGAAGAAAGTAGTGGACATGTAAGGTAGATATGTGGCACCGTAAGTTATATTAGACGGTATACCACATATTCTGATGAATATTGATGCCCCTAACAGAGTTCACTGCAATATTTTAAGGATAGCAGAGATTTTGGATATCTTACAAGGAGACGGTATTATTTTAGGAGGTGACATGTCATGAATGGCAAAGTTAATTTATCAAGAAGCAGAAGGGAGTGCCATGCAGGAATGGTGGAAACATTGCAATTGTTCTACGACTAGGTGGTACAAATTTTATTCCAAACTACACCATTCATCAACATGCGTTGATTATTTTCAAGTTAAAAAAAAAAAAAATCAAAAACCTATTGTCATATGTCATGGGGGTCAACTTTAGGAGACTTAGTCACAACAGACTACGCTGATAACAGTTTTACGCTAGATTGTTCAAAGCTGGGGCAACAGTCTATGGAGACTTAACACATTGCTACTCTCTAACATTGCATTTAAAGATTTTGTTAAAGATGAAATATACTATTATGTAAATGACAGGAGAGGATCAGTGTAACACATTTATACCTTTTGGGATGCACTAAAAGCTGCTATTAGAGGAAAACAGTGTACACTTTACTTCACATAAGAAACTGAGTAAAAGAGGAGAAGTTAATGTATTCTTTGGAAAAAGCTGTGGAACATAATAATAATCCATCAGATAGAAATAGAGAAATAATATTGAGGGCCAAGCAACAGCCAGATCATTGGCTCACCATAAAAGCAGAACAAGCTCTATTTTATGCTTGCTAGGCAAGCATACTGGGAATTTGGAGAATGAGCATGTCTCCTTTTAGCTAATCGGCTAATAAGCATAAGAAAATCGAAGGGTAATGTTCACAATAAAAGAAAATTGAATAGTCCTGATGAAAAAAATAAAGACATAACTGATGCCTTTAAGAAGTATTATGAAAATGTATACTGGTCAGAGTACTCTGGTACTGAAATAGAAAAGATGGAATTCATAGATGGACTAGATCTGAAATGCTTAAACATAGCAGATGTGTAAATGTTGCATTGTCCATTAACACAGGATAAAATATTGGAAGCAATAGTGAGTATGCAGAATAACAAGATCCCAGGTGTAGATGGGTTGCCGACAGAATTCTACAATACCTTTCATGAAATAATGGGGTCAATGTTGTTTGATGTTTACATGGAGATTGCTGAAGAGGTGAATTAACAGAAACTATGCAACTAGTCTTAATTAAATTCATTCAGAAATCAGGCAAAGTACATGCAAACTGTGCAAATTACAGGCCAATTTCTCTTCTAAACGTGGATGTTAACATATTAGCAAATGTTTTTGCTATACAATTGATAAAACTCTAAAGTGATTATTTCAAAAACAGAAATCTTCCTAATCACAAAGGAACAGATTACCTAATCAAGAATGTCACTGAACTAAAGAAGGTTTTAAGTACCTCAGAGTTTTTGTGTCAAGGGATACGACACACATTTTGAAAAACAATATTCAGAAAAAGCTGAGAGAAATTGCTTCAGAATGGAAAAGAAGGACTAAGCTTAACTTCACTCTTTGGTGGAAAATAGGGACAATTAAGATGACCTTGTTACTCAAAATACCTTACTTTTTGACTATGCTCCCACTGCCTTTACTTAAGAAGTTGTTAAAGGAAATGCAAAAATTATTTTGTGTTTTTCTGTGGGGAATTGGATCTCGCCCCGTATTACACTGTCAGTTCTCCTGATACCAGTAGAAGAAGATATGGTTGGTTTACCTAATATGAGGAAATATCATACCTTTTCTTCACTTCGCAGTCTATAGAACTGGATTAATACACCTTCAGAGAATGAACCTACCTGGCTATCTATTGAACAAAAATTTACATTGCCCATCTTATTCGACTGTCTCTTATCCACAGATAAAAATCTGTTGGTCAATGTGATAGAGTGGAGATATGCTAACTAGGTTTTGGGGGGAAATATCTTGTGTCCAAACATTCATGCATATGGATGAACCCTGCCAATACAGCTAACAATAAACAATTGAATTGGAGATTATGGCAAACTGAAGGCATCTGGAAGCTTAATCAAGTTCTAGGTACAAATTCTCTGGTAGATTTTGTTTTTTTAATGCTTCGAAAACAAACTACTCAAATCTGAGATGACGAGGTATCATATGCTATCAGGACTGATTGCTTTCATCCATTCTCCTTTAAATGCAAGTATACAGAACCCCCCACACTATATCATAACTTACAAGAGCAACCTCTCTCAGCATCAACGATTTATAGATGGCTCTACTGTGATTCAGTCTCTTGCATGGCCAGACCAGGACAAGAAATATGGGAAGTTTTGATAGCGTAGATGATTACGGAACAGGATTGGATGAGAATTTTCAGAAATATTGTGAAATGAATAGTGGATATTGACTTATACTCAGAGGATTGTTCATGGTTTGTACTGGTCACCGTGGAAGATGAGGAAATGCAAACTTCTGACATCAGATTTATGTTGGTCATGCAAGCAGCAAATAGGCCCAAAAGTGCACATGTTTTGGTCTTGCAACAAGATTGCCCAATATTGGGACGAGATTCTTCATCAAATGGAAATGGTAGCTCATTCTACATTATAACACTATCTCATTCTACATTACCACACTCTCTGCTGTTTTGTGTATTAGGTCTACTACCAGCAAACCCACGTTTAACTACCAGTGGCAAGAATCGGATATATAAAGCATTAATAGTTGCACAAAAGCATACACTAAAAAATGGAAACACAATGAGAGACCAAGGCATGAAGATTGGATTCAGAGCATTATAATCCCATCTGCTAAAGAAAAGGTATTTGTTTATAAGGAAGCAAATGTTGTAGGTCTACCAGCTAGTATGGGAATCTCTTAATGAATTATATGTTTAATGTCTTACTTTTCTATTTGATGAGCTAAGATACAAAAATAGTTTAACTTGGCTTGGGATGTACCCTCACCCATTCCCAACCAACTCTTCTCAATAAGGTAGACATGACTGTGGTATGGATGAATTAGAGGGGCGATCCCCTCTAATTCATCAATAACACAGTCATGTCTACCTTATTGAGAAAAGTTGTTATTCCAAAATCTAAACAAATTGTGGAATGGTAAGGTTTTCTTCCCATTTCCTTTTTTTAATTATTTTAGCTATTAGTTTGCTAGAGTGGACACTTAAGAGACATCTAATTGATTACTTTTACATAGCATACAATATACTCTTACCATTATTATGAATTTTTGAAACTTGTTTATTGAATGTTTCTGGTTACTGTTTTGAGTATATGTGATATCATCAATAATAATTGTAGTTATTTCCTCTAGACTAGAAACACTGTAGTAAGGGTGAAGTTCCTAATTATTACCAGTAGCTTCAGGCACTTAGGAAAGTTCTAGAATAGATGTCTAGTGCTTGTAGTGGAATTGTTGATATTGGAAAACAGTAATTTCAACATACAAATCAGGGTTGGGTGACGTAGATTATGAATGAGATTGACCTGCATTAAATTAAGTACCTTTTTCTGTAAATACTGTCTGATATGTTTAATCCAAATTCTAATCACTGCACATAAACATATTTCATGATGGTTCTTATTGTTGCAAGATCAAATCAGCCCAAGTAAATCTTGTTTGATAGCTGGCATCCTGGGTTTGTGAGGAGGTCTGTGCTCTGCAGTTTTGCATTTTCCTAGGCACCTATGAAATATTACAAAATTTGATTGTACAATGTCAGTCTGTTCCCTCTACTTTTCAAAACATGTGTTTGATTATAAACAATCTTAGACATATAGGGGAATTATTACTTGAAAATAATTCCTAAAAAGTATGCCAGGGTATAAACGTAGCAACTAGAACATCATTAGCTTGACAAATGATAATAACAGTACAAAGCTAAGTCCCTGGATACTCACCCTTGTTTTTCTTGGACGATGGTTCTATACCACAGACCGTTGGCTGTTGTCAGTCTAAAGCTAGACCCTAAAATATACAAAAATGAATATCATTTAGATATTTGTGTCTTTTATGTTATGTTATAAGTATGCGTCAGCACTGAAGAGAGAGAAAAGAGTGAGGGGTAGGGGATGTGATTTCCTGATTTGCGGGCATACAATTTAATAAGCTTCACAAAACACATGTTGGAAAAGATCAAGCATTACAAAAGCGAAAACCTTGTTAAATTGTCAACACAACCACAACAGGCTTACCTGCATTGATTGTGATATGTCCAGGGCCACAGATGTCACCCTGGCTCCTTCAGCTTCCTCTGGTGACAAGAGAAAGGAATGGGCCAAGAGAAAAAGGCACAGATGTCACATCTTGCTGCTGCACAGGCACATGCATGGGAGAAGGCCTAGCCAGTCAAATATTACCCAACTGACCGCTCCGATTAAAAAAAAAAAGACATAATCTCATCCAACCGTCAACTCAACACAACTGTGCATGGCACACTTGCATTGGTTGTGTTGCGTTTGAGGGCGCCAACATACTACTTCTCCTCCTGTAGACAAGAAATGGGTCACAAGGAAAATTGATAATTCAGACATACAAAATACACATCCAGTGGTGGTATACTTATGACTAGGGACAGTCCAAAACTGTGTGGCAGCTTCTTTGCAGAAAATAACCATTTCTAATAATTATAAACTTTCAAAATTCTCTGCAGAGTTTATATATCAGCAGCATATTTTGAAATATTTTATTAGTTCTAGCAGAATTTACCTCTTTATCTATGGAATTTCTGACTCCAAAGAGGTATGAAAAATATTTCTGCAGATATCTGTACTTATGACTTCAAAAGAATGATCCCATTACATATATTAGACAATTGTTATGACGAAAGAGCTTTGGTACTGCATTATAAAATAATCTCTTATCAATAATTGTGTTAATTCCACTGACTCAAACTTCTCCACACAAATATGTTGGCTGCATACACTTTATAGATTACCTTTTTCATCTAATAAGGTTTCTTTAGTATGTCTATGCATCTCATCTAGTTGAATACCACAGTTGAGCAGCCATTGTTGCATTAGTGGGCTATCTTGGGGAAGTGGGGTGCCTGGATTCTTTGTATGTGTTTTGTTGGGACAACCAATGACAACACAAGATGGCATTTTGTTAACAAAAGCCAAATTTACAATAAAGGAATATGACATATTTTACAGCATTTACATTGGAAAATCCCCCTTTCTCAGCCTCATCGGAAGTGAGAGGTCGCCATCTTCCACGCCATGCGTGGCGTTCCATTCCCGTCCTTCCCCTCAACTTCAAACCCCAGTTTCCATGTCCACCACTCAACCCCACCCCTGCATCACTTACCTGGTGCTCCTTTGTCCCTTGATGTAATGTCCCCGCCTGTCGGTATTTATTGCTTAAGTAAAAAATGAGACAAAATGTTGCTTGCCTTTCATGCTTGGCGTTGAAGAAAAATAATGGGTTGGTTAACAGTGTGCACCCAATTGTATATGCAGTAATGAATGAAATTTGGAAGCAAGTGCTATTTTATAGACTTGGATCTTTATGTGTTTATGAAAGATGGAGGTGGGACCTGGATGTCAGTTCTTAAATTCTTGTGTATTTTACTCTTCTATCTTTGCCCTGCTAGACACATGATGTGTATTGATATCTACAAATTTGCGAGGATTCTGGAATGTTTTTGAAGTTATTGTACTTTTGATAAGGAAACTGACCCAACTGCTTACTAGCATGTGAAGTACCATAACAATTAGAGGGTACCAAGATGAGAGTTATGACATCTTGAAAATGTTGTTGAACACTGTAGTGGGTCATCCTGGTCTATTCTCATTTGCAAATCCCAGACATCGAGTCACATCAAACAGAAAGAAACACACATACTCATCAACAGAAGTTGATAGTAAAATGGTTGTTTGGTGGTGACATTCAGAGAGCAATACAGATATTCACTGATGGTGAACACCCCTTACAGTTTAGTGGAATCAACATGAGAAACATTGTTCAAAGATTTCCGACCACCTCTTGAAGAGATAGAGCGTCCATCTGCATATGTCATGGTAACTGCAGGCAGACACCGGGGCCCAAATATATCATGGTGCAGGTGAGAAAGCAAACCAGAAGATCAGCTGTTTGATAACCGAGATATTTACCATCCCCTGACTTTAGGGGAAAGAATGGCCAATGGGAGAGTAATGGGGTAGTAAGCATATGTAACATTTTACACTGTCTTTCAAATGACCAGAGCCCTTGTTCTTGTAGAGCTGCTCTTTGTTTTCATTGACAGCATCTTTTAAGTACAATCATCTGCACTGAAACTTCGCAACCCAACACAATACTCATCCCCTGGGCCATTCCGCCCCCCCTCCAAAACTTTCTTCGCTTAGCATAAGATTTGCTTATTATATTTTAAACCAATGTCCGTTTTTTGATTTTTAATATGTAGTGTTTGAGTGCGGAGCAGTAAGACTGAATATGGAGAGTGGTAGATTGCAGGAATTGCTCCTTAACTTTTCTTTTGTATGGGGATTCAAAACGAATAATTGTAAGTTTTTCATATAGAAATATGCTGGGGTGTTTGGGAGGGAGTTAGTCATAATGAATGACCACTAGTACAGAATCTGAATCCCTCCAAGAATTACCACTTCGGTGAAAGTGCTTGATCTTATCTCATTGTAGGCCTCATTGCGAGCATGGCAGTGTGGGGGAAATACAGCAATAAAGTGGCTGTAATTCCATTTCATTTAATTCATCCACCAAATAAGGATGAGAGGCCGAGTGAATCTTGCTGGTTTTCAAAATAATGACCTGCTGAACACAAATACATAAAGGCTTTAACTGGCTTGTGGAGCAGTAGGTCAGTGCCCAAAGAGCCATTACAATTTGCGTAGAGTCTGAAACTTTTGGGGGGATATTGTGGGACAATGTTATAAGTCAGTGCACTGCACAGATAAACATTATCGATCATTGCAGATCAAATTCACACATATGCCACCAGATTACCGCCCCCATTTTCAATGACATACTCTATATAACAGCTGCGATTTCAAAAGAGCAGAGAACTGTTGAGAAATAATCAGAGGCTACGTTCACATTTTTTATAGAAATATATCAAATGAGAATTTACACATAAGCATTCACTTATTAAAATTACAAAGACATGATTTCTTGTAGTCTTGTTATTGAGTCCATGCTCGTTTAATATCTTCAGCAGAAAGTTCAAATACCCTTGTGAATTCTTCATGGATGGAATGTACAATGCACGTAGGGATCACCTGACACATTTTCTTTCCAAGTCAGCCGGCATCCACCAAGTGTATGCGCAATGTGCACTAGACCGTACTATCCACTGAGAGGAAATAATATGTTCATCTATTTGCATGAAGATCTAGACAGTGGATGGAGGTGGTAGCAAATTATAGACCACATTCATTCTGAGACCTGTTATTACGCAAGACATCCATCCCAACCTAGGTAATCCACGTAGCATGACTGGCAACCACACAATGATAGCATACTTGTACATGATCTGTGACAATATAGCAATGCATCAAGTGCAGGGCAAACATTATAGCGTGGCTCTGTTTTTCTGGTCAAAGTGGCCCTTTTTGATGAGTTACTTCACTGTGCTACTGCAGCATTTCACCAGTGCCATTCACACCTTTAAAACGCACAATTAAGAAGACATTTCATCCAGAAATCCACCTTGGACACTACTAAACTAGGATGGAATTGTTATTTCTGAGTGCAGGCCCCTTTTTCATTGTTTACCTACCATATTTTAATCCCTCAGTGCAAACCGTGTTGATACACCAATAACATGTCTTAATTAGGGGTCATTGACAACCATACATACTGAAGGCGAGCGTCCCCAGATAGCACGACCCTCCCCACAATGAGAGGCAGTAATGGACTCTCCCAAGATGGGAATAAGGCTAAGACAAAGTGCGGGTGAGCTTAATGGGAGTTTATATAAGTCAAAATAGGGCATGCAAAGGACTCTGCAAACTCCGAGAGCGCTCTGTCTGACATTAGCAAAGACAGGCGTATATATTTACAAAACGCGTCATAAGAACCTACACACTATAGGGGGCACATGTTCGTGGGGATTGGGTGGCGACGATTAACTATAAGTGCAGCTGGGATGCGCCGTGGTTGGTGGACGTCACTGGGTGCCAACGTGGGGCGGGCAGGTCAGCTGGGCTCATCTGGGAGGTGCTGTTGTGCCAGGCGTGGCCATTATCATTGATGAACATCTTCCTTGGCTTTCTGCCCTAAGGGCCACGCACACCCCATTCATTCAATACAGCAATGTTATCTTCCCCTATAAATCCTACAATTGGTTATTCTGCAGGTTAATGCAACACAGGAGGAATGCACCTTGAGTGGGGTATTTTGGCGATATGTCAATACATGGTTACCGTCATCCTGCGGGCCGGGAACCATGTGTCCCGAGGTCGGGTCTCAGGGCAAGGGGTGAGCTGTCCAAGTTTTCATGTCTTGTTAGAAGTCATTATGAATGTGTTCCCACATTGTTTCTATAATATCGGGTGTCCTCATTTTACAGGGGCCATTAACCTAGGGTGAGCTGGTGGGTCATGGGGCCTAAGAAAGGGCACCTTTGGCCTGCTTTTATGGCCGGGGTTTAATGCTGGGTTGTAAATAATTCAGGTGGCTGGTCGTGGCTCTGTGAGCTGCGGGGGAATGTGAATGCTTGACGCGGCTCCAGCCGAATTGGGGGAGGTGAGGCAGGGCAGCCTGGGCCTCTGCCTTTCGTCTGGCAGGCTTCACTGGGGAGGGAGGGGAAGTGGCCTTGGATATGCCCACAATGGTATTTTCCTTGTGTGTTTGCAGGTTATACAAAAAGACATAATGATTCATATACTGTCCAATACTCATTGAGTTTTCTTTTTAAAGCTTACATTTCTACATTGTTAGTGCCTGTACATGGCCATTTCAAATGTGTTACCTATACCAATGTTGCTATTGATAACTATAGGTTAAGTATTCAGCAACCCCGACATTTCGTTACACTCTATGCATACACGATAAGCGAGGTAGTATTAAGGTTGGTGGAGTGCGCGGTAACAACTGGCCAATAAGACTGACGGCAGTGACACATGGTGAGCTTGAACATTCAAATACATTCTATGCGCTTTCTTACACAATTTACATGAGCTCCCAATGCTGTTGCACTTGTTTTCCGTTGCACTCTAGCTGCATTAGTTCAGTTATGGCATAGGGCCTTGGAGTACATTCTTCTCGGAGAAACATATAACATAAAACCCAGGACACTTCTACCATTTGCGCATAGCTAAGGGGATATGGGTTTTTCGACCAGGATGCCACATGAACACACATTCTGCCATCTTTATGGAGTTTACATATTTTATCAAAAGGTCATGGAGAAAAGAGTTTTATTACAGGCAGTTTGCACATTGGTATTTTGGGTCTCTACTTTTGTCGGGGCACCATTTTACAGTTCTTTTCCACCCTGGCCCTGCTGGCCGGGTCATACTGCGGACAGTGATGCACTGCGGAAGGTGAATGTTACAGTGTTTGCTTCTAGCACTAGCTCATGTCCGTCTGTTCGTGGGAACGGGCTCTCAGCGGATCTGCCAGGGAGCTGCGGCCGCAGGGACAAGTGAGAACTCTCCCAGGGTGGGGGCCGTGCTGCGGCGCACAGGGGCTCATGTCACTCTGGTTTCACAAAATGGTTTCCAGGGCCTAGCTTAATACAGCACGTTTGGTCAATGTGTCAGCCAGTGGCTCACCCGCCACCTGGGCCCTGGTGGGAGGGGGGGCCCCTGACGAGCCATGGACTCCACAAGGGGGGGACTGCAGGGTAGGGGGGTCTCTTGGACTAATTTATAGAACTCCCATATCACAGGTGATGATGGATGAATTTATGGGTGGGTGGATGGATGGAAAGTGTGACATATTTAGGTGGATATGGGTTAGTAGTGTAACACATTTCTCCATTGAACAGAAGACTGCCAGTTGGGCCAATGAGTGTATGGTAATATTTAAATAACATGTGTAGTCATTTAATGGAATACTCGTTCATTAGTGGGGATCCACAGACAAACAGTGCTCCATAGCACAAGAATGTTAACAGCATAAGCAAAATGGAATAAGTAGGACATGCTGCCCTAAAGTCCATTTCAAGAATGATACATCATTATGGGCGATCAGCAAGATTCACGTGTCATGTTGATGTTTTCAGACAAAATATATTTTACTGTAATGTGGGCCCTAGTTGTCAGAACTGACAATGGCAGCAAAGCAGATATGTCATACATGCAACAGGGTTGAGGTACGAGAGGTTCGTCTTCACTGCCACCGCCTTGCGCCTGAGTTCTTCCGATTGTCATTCCGCAATTTCTTCATCAGAATACTCAGGTTCAGACATAAAGGCGCGCGAACCATCCTCTTTGTGTGAGGTGAAAGGTGCTTTTTGGTTCTTGCTGGCACCCTCGAGAAGGCTCTGAATGCTATAAACACCACACTGATGAGGTCTTAGCTCTTGTCTAAACCATGTATTTAATATGAAGAATATTTTGACAAAAAAGTGACAGTTAGACATTTCACATTTTTGCGGAAATGAAGAAAAGGTTCCTAGCATCAGTACATTATCAATGTGCTTACTGCTATGAGGGGACAATGCTGCTCTTCTTAATCTTTTGCCCCTTTTATAAAGGCATTTGTTCCTGAAATCTAGCTACTTGTTTGAAAAATCATGGTGAAAATAAACTAAATTCAGATGAAGCATTTGCAAAACCACCAATATTTGAGATGTGGTTTTCACAGTGGCATACTTCGTCTATAGGACTTGGTTGTGAAGAGCTACATATCAATGCAATATCTTTTTCAAATTAACTGGTTTAAGAACTTCTTGTATTCTAGTGTAGTCTTTAGAAGGGTCTTTGGTGAAGCTCTCTTTTTTCAAGCATATTTACTTTTATTACCTATTTGGTTGATTTACATGCATTCTCTTTTTTGCTGTATATTGCTTTATGGCTAAAGTCGCATAAACCATTCATCAATCTTTAAAGCTTAGACATATGGGTAGGTGTGAGGAATTCAACTACCCGCACGGTCAGAGTGCGCTCGCCTGGGCTTTTTTGATTTTTTGATAAATGAAAATGAATGATGGGGATCAACCTATGAGAAATGTATGAGACCATTCCGCACATATTTCATTTGCTTCCTGCACAAAATGCATAGTCATGTGTACTCTGGGAAAACACAGCCTACAGGCGCCGCCTTCCACTGTCACATTCAGCTGGAATGTGACAGCCACGGGTACATCAAAGCATCTCAAGAAGGGGGAAGGCACACCTTCCTCCAGCCATGGGCAGCCTAATTTCAATATCAAAGGCTCCATGGATCTGCTTTTGTCATTTGGCTGGTGGCTGTGCATACTAACGGGAGATTATTGAGGCAAGCCAGAAGAAGCTTAGTTGCCGAACAGACAACAGGAAGGTGGGGTTAACACGTCTTTTGTATGCAATTTGTCCGCTTTAAGCAAATAACCACCTCTCTGTATGAAAGGCAGTGAATGGTCTGTGTGGGTCCAGCAGCTACTGCAGATATCCCTGCAGAGCAGACCCCTTTCAGAGGGACAAAGGATGTGATTTGGGTAGGACAAGAAGTCTGCTCTCATCACAAACTTCAAGGCAGACCTGCGCTTTAATCAAGAGTCACAGAGGACTCAGTTAACCAGAGAGACACTTTGATCTACACCAGACAGGGAGATGGGTGGGACTTAAGTATATGTTGTCACCCCTTGTCTGTCCTGTTGCAGAGCACTCTGGTCCTGACCTCATGCACAACAGAAGATTGTTGGTGGGGACCCATGATTAGTTCCTTAAGGTAGGGTTAGCCTGTACAATCACCAGGGCCCATTTGGCTTTAAGAGAAGGCTGAAAACCTCATTTGACAGATCATCCGAGGACTTTGAAAGGAGTAAGGAGAAGGACTCATTTGGACCCAGGCTGAAGGTACAGTCTACCTTACATCTTCTGCCAGTGAAGGAAGGCCAGGATTTCCAAGAGGGAAGCAAGATCCATCCCCTAAACATCTCCCAGGGAATTTAGGGAGATACCGGACTCAGAGGACTCATCCAGCAGCTCCAAAACCGGTACCCAACCAGCACACAGAATGCCTTGCTAGGATCTGCCAGCAAGCTTCCTAGGTGGGAAGTGCCAAAGAGTATCTCAACTAAGGACAAGGCCGTTGCCTGCAAACACTCTCCTGAGCTTTGGGCTGTCTGCCTTGACAGGACGACACAAGGCCTGCATGAAGGTAGGAGGAGTGCCACACAAGCATCATCCAGCATCCATCTTTTAAGGACATTTTTGAGACAATCGAGTCTTCGAACCACATCCGGCTGCACTGCTAACTGTTGTCACGCCGCAGTCACCAGAGCCGCCCGAGACGCCACGACCAGCACTCCAGATCTGCCAACCAGCACAGAGACAACAATTCTTGGCCCGAGCCGCCGTTGCCAGCCAGCCCACAGTCATCTGTCCAGCTTCGCTTGCCCAACTGCCTGCCGACTGATACCCACAGTTGTCTCCCGCCACTAACTCAGGAACTTCTCAGGTGCAGCGAAGCGCGCTGCAACCGCCTCGATGCTGTTGAGCACCAAGAACTTCTTCAGCACCAGGTACATTGTGGTTCTGCCCTGGTCCTTCTCCAAAGGCCTCTAGATACATTTACAACCCTTTGCCCCTTGGTGCTGAAACCAATAACCTTGAACTGTAAGACTGATTACTTTACCAACTACCCTCCTGTCATTATCAAGAGTGCATCCCTTTCCTTCGTGAAACTGTCTGTCCTCTGTGTTCCTTTACATGGTGGGTTGTATATTGTAGTGTGCTAGAACTATCTGTTGTTGTAATAATAAAGTAGATATTTTTATAACACCTTGTCTGGACAGTCCCTTATATCATTGGGTAATAATTGTATTTTCGCTGTGTTGCAACTAACCAACGATCCACAACCTTGCAGAGATAAGTCTGCCGTTCCGTCCATGTTACCAGAAATTGGGCAAGGAGGTCTTATAATTCACTTTTAATCCAATCTGTTCGGATCTTTTCTGGTGTACTATAGGTGTGGGGCTGACTGATGGTTTAGAAACCGATATTCAACCCTGGACCACTGGTGCCCCGGAAGTTGATTTGTCACAGTAGATCAAAAACTATTTGGAAGTGTGGACAGTCTAGATGCATTAGCGAAAAAGATGATAAATGATTCAACATTGAAAATCACACTGTTTGTAAAATTAATAAAGTGAAAGCGATATGTTGACACATGCTTATCACACTTATCACAGAATTGGTTAATTGACGTTCTATAATTTTTTTAAATCACATTCTTCCCACGAGGCATTCCTCCACCAATACATCAGGCATCAATAAATGATATATTTTTTAATGTAAAACACTTACTGTGACTGATGTAGAGGATGATGTATATTGTTACAGATTCACCCATAAGAAGCAAACACGCACAATGATGTGAGAACTGTAAAAGGCTGTGTTGATATGCATTTCAGACAAGAGCGTCTTCCACCCACCTTTTCATGGCGACACGTAATTTGGTAAAGGCGTTGAGAGAGAGATTTCCTCCGGCAGCTGAATGCATCAACAGCAGGGCTGTGTGCTATGGTTTGTACCACCAGGACAATCAAGGTTAACATGTCAGAATCTCACTGGCTTTACCACAAGGTGGCCTTGGTGAACAAGGCTTTGGCACACTATTAAGGGCATGCAAGTGATGCGATTTATAGAACACATTTACAATACAATGCTATGAGTTGCGCAGTGGGAGTGTCTATGATTGATTGAGAAACTGTCTGATGGATGACCAGTCCTTTAATGAAGCACAAGTGGTATGCCAACTGTGTATGGTTGAACCACTGGGAAATACACAGAGGCTTGTCACATTCAGCTACGGCCAATGTCTCAAGCACTTGGTGCACGATTATCCTAAAAGATGTGATGCCTTAAAGGAGAAAAGCACATCCGGTTTTGTCAGGGGCAGCAAATGCCCTTCCTCACCGAATGATCTGACAGAGCAGCAGCAATTTGAGCACCAAGAAATATGTAGCGGCCTCTTAGCACTAGAGTGCCCTAAATCTTGCTTCTCCATAGGGATTTTTACACTGTTAAAAAAAAGCAAGAAACCGTGGCATGTTCTGGAAACCTGGGCATGGGAGAGGGGCTGAATGCCAAGTGTGGGGACATGTCCAAGCAAAGCTTTGGGATATGAATGGTTTCAAACTATAGCAATGATGTTTTATCAGCAAAAGCAAATGTGGTGTTGGACATAGGCGTTTCATTATGAGAGCAAACAAAACATTTGAGAAAGGGTCGATGGCATATTGTCAGCTAGATGACGAAGGTTAGGGTAGACACCTGGTTAGTCTACACAATGGGTTTCTGTTCAGCCCAAGTGGTTTTTATGAAAGGATCAGTGATGATTTAATCATAAACACACAGGCATGTCTTGTGGGATGGTTATTGTTACATTATACTCTCTCATCTTGTGACCTGACGGTCCTACTGATACATTTCTTCAAAGACCATGTCAACGTCATTTTACTGCTACAGATTTTGGCATAGCGTTTATAGAAGTGCTTGGTGTCGCAGAGATGGACTTTGCTGCATCATGTTCAAACAAAGCCTCAGGCATGTGTGACAAAGTTCCCCTGCCTAACTCTTGGGGTAGATGGTAGTGAGGTATGGTCAAGGGCACCGGGCACTGCATTCGGCTGTCTGCAGCTAGCCAAGAGGGGGGTGCAGGACAGATCCCCTGGCCTACACTATCATGCCCTGGTTATTCGATAGGGACTTGTCACAGTGAGAACAAATGCAGACCTGTCCCTTTAAGGGTGACTCATAGTAGAAACAGGTCCTCTAAAACATCATCCATGCTGTCAGGAAGTGGGCCCCCCATACATACTGCTCCAAATGTTTCCTGGACGAAGCCATATGCTAAAACCAGGAACGGCTAGGTGTTTTCCCTGAAAGGACATATGCTACGTTTCACGGATCCAGTTTTCATGGTATACGTTTCTGCTAAATTGGCATCTGCAACATATTATTTAGGTTATATGTGATTTTACCGACTGCCGTTAGAGTGGTACATTCCATTGCGGGTAAAACACAGAAAACACTGATTTATTACAATGCCACCCCACCCCAACCCCATCCCGACCCATTTTAAGACCTGTACCCCACTACCCAATGTTTGCAGTTTTTTCAGTGCTATTGTCCGCTGTTTATGTACCTCTCTGTAATGTTTGCAATAAAATGATTGGATACCATTATTTAAAAGCACAACACAAAAGGACATTTGAATTCCATGGTTGAATTTAAACGTACAATCTTATGTTATAAGTGGTTCATGGCTTATTTTGTATACTTTCTTTATTTTTTTGTTGGCCACGAAGCAGCTTAGATAAAGTGTCCGATTTCTGTCAAGATCTGTCACTTAGATCAAAATGATGGGTCCTACACGTTTCAGAGTTGGCTATGGTTATATAACTATATAGGTGGTTAACCCATTTAAAAAAATCAATCTCTATGAAGCCGGCCATTTTTTTAAGACACGAAAAAGATGGATTGACTTGTAGTTCGAAATGTGTGCAATAGATCTTGAACATTTTACATTGAGTTACTAAAGCGATTGCTAATTTCTGACAATCTGTACGAGAGGGTATTAAATCAAACCATTTGAGACATTCAATTACAATAGGTATAGGAAAACAAAATGGTGGCACAGTATACCCATTCTATTACTGAGCTATATGTGTGCCAGGAATTTTGCATCTCTGAACGTGTGGGCACCAATTTACATATTTACATATTTTATAAGAGCTGCAATGCGGATTGCAAGGTGCACTTTGGTCCATGCATCTTCTCGGCCACGGTTCTAATGTCGCAAGTCCATGATTCACATGCTGTACTTGCAAGTTGCATGATGGGAGCCAGGCATTTACAAACAGCCCCTGGATCCATAGCCAGCTGACGGTTGTGTTCCCAAACCCACGCATGCACTGAATGAGTCCCTTATGTGGGGTGGACCAGAGGCACCCTCTCCCCATGTGGGGCACATAAGCGCATTTGCAGTGATGTGCGTAAGCGGGTATTTCAATGCAAATGCCATTATTTTTACCCGGAAGCAAGGACCTGCTATCAACAGCACTGCATTCGCCTGCACCTGGTTTCAGACAGGGGAAAGATCACAGGGATTGCCACAGGCAGAAGTACACCCCGCTGCAAATCGGGGGTCTGCGGCGTTCTTTCCCCTCCACACATGCTGCTGTTGCACAGCTTCCAGAGGTGAATTTGCACATGCACCCGCAAAATGCTAGTGCTTTCTTCACCGCCGCGTACACTGGGCACGCGCAATTCGGGAAACATCTTGTGGGGTTGCCCCATTCTTTTGGAAATGGTATTGCACGTGAACTGATCATTCAGAATAGAACACCTTCTGAAGGCACGTGTTTGCACTGTACCTCGAATGTGATGTCGGGATTCAGGAATTCGGGATTGAGTGAGCAGTTTTCAGAAACACTTCCAACATATAAAACATGCAGAAATTGGAGTCGAACACAAGTGGCGTCATTGTACGCTCTTAAATAAATCCACCCTCTCCAACTACAAGAGTGGGAATCTATAGTGTATCAGAAATCGGTTCTGACGCCCCTTTCTGCGCATGCATGCAATGCCCGCTGGTGCACACTAGACCTATAGCAACTGCCAAGGAGCTGGGACGGCCCACGCTACCATTGCCAAAGACACACTACCCCTCCATGCAGCGACTTATCAAATCTCACATTCAGTCAGTGGAGAGGAAAGGCCGCGCTCCAGTAAAACCCACATGTTCCTCGCTAATAAACCTACCATGTTTTCTTATTGAAGCCACAATGCTGCTCCAGCAGGTGCGGCAGACAAAGCTCCTCTCGCCCGCCCGAGCCACGCCTACTACCACTACCACCATTTGATGTAGTAAAGAATGCATCATCACAGGGCTCATGGTGGATGCTGTGGCTCAACCGCCTTGATCATTCCTGGAGACAGGAGAGGAGCTGAAGCAGTCCATCCTGCTACTTCTAGTGGGTGTCGATTTACAAGAATTGTTCAACTCACATCCTAATACTGGTGATGAAAAGGACTACCTCTCTGTGGCAACTGCACTGTCCACTTATTTTCATCCACAGGTAAAACCGGATCAGGAAAGCTTTCTGCTGCACCAGTGTAGGCAGAAGCAAGGGGAATTCGGTGCAAGTTTTCACCAACCCGCGAAATCATGTGAATTAGTCAATGCACATGATGAGATCCAGATCCATGCCAGGTAATACAAGCCTGCAGCTCTAAACTGTGCAGGATCATCTTGTGAGAACCTTTATCTTCCCTGGAGAAAATTCTTGAAATGGCATGCAACCATGACCATGCAGATTCCTGCCCATCTGCTGTGAACAGACCATTTAACAATTTGCCAACTGAAAGACCACAAACAAGAACTGGCCAGCGCCTATGATCATCACCCTTTCTCCAAACACCAAGCTGGCATTAAACAGCAGACATAGTGAAGACCCTGTGAGCCACAGACAAGCATGCAATCATTGCGGGGGTGAAGTTCACGTCCAAAAAATGCTGAAATCCCCTGTGCCGGGGAATCTGCCTGCGGGGAACAACTTGTGCTGGCGGCGGTGAGAACCGGAGAGCGGACGCTGTGCTGTAGCATGATATGAGGCTGCGGGGAGGAGCCGCTACACCTGGCAATGCCGCAATTCGGAGGGAGGCAGTTCCTAGCCCTGGCGCCTGCTAAGCCAGTAGTAGGTGTGGCAAGGGCCGCCACTCAACGCAGCGCCGGTTGCAGAAGCTGGAGGCACACACGGCCAGCACTGGAGCTCCCGACCCCCGTGAGACATTCACGCCTCTACGCTTTCTGCGGTGAGTGCCCGGCCGCATCTAGATCTCCACTACTCCGGAATCCTTTACCGGCGTTGCCTGGGCACTTAACACAGCAGTACACCCTGCGTCTCGCATCCGGAGCCATGGCTGTAAGTGGCATACTCTCTTGGGCCCCTGACCCTGCGGCAATCACATAATGTAAACCCATACACCCTGCGATGGGGCCTATCACGCACCAGGGCACCTTTGTGGAGCCTCTGCCCGGACCCGGCGGATTGCTGACCCTAACCACCAGCACTGGCATGGGGTGTGTAACAGCCTGGTGAATCCCCCGGGGACCTGCTAGAGTGCACCCTCATTTTCCTGGACAGACCCTGTGCCCTAAGCTTGCCTAAGCCCATGGAGATCCACCTGCGCCTCTCCCAGACACCCCACGGCCTGTGCTTCAGTGCCACTTTATAATCTGAGCTCCAGCAACTAGCGCAGTTGGTGGTGGTCTGGGACACCCCCTATGCCCCACTCCAACTGAACAAACTACCAGCCCCATCCACGATTCTTGAGGGGCTTACCTGGGTGCTGACAACGGAGGCCCTTGTACTGACTGGTCAGCGGGGGTTGCACCCTACGGGCCCTGGGGGAGCTGAGCCCACATGAGGCTGAGAGGTCCTATATCCGTACCATGCTCTGCACCCCCCGGATTTTCTGGCCCACCCACTGGCCAGCATGAACCCAGATACACACCAACCTTGAGGCAATCCACATCCGATCGGCGGCACCAACACCAGCTGAATAACAGGGGATATCCGGTGGAGCTTCCTGCTTACATCTCTGGGACCTACCACCACACCAGCCCCCCCCCCCCACCCATTAGCCTTGACGAGAGGTTCAGGCAGTGGGGAAAAACAGGGGGCATGGACAAATTTACAAAGGTGGCCCCCCGTGAGGACAATGGTCCCTCATCCAGCCCTCATCTGGACCAGCTGCAACCTAGCATGACCTCTCCACCGGATCTCACTCACATGATGGAGGCCATGGCCAAGGGCTTCGCAGCTATTTACGAGAAATTAGATGATATAACAGCCAACGTGGCATCCATGAGGTTGCAATTCACCAAGAAGGAGGTGCGCATCACTGAAGCAGAGGCGAGAATCAGTGCAACAGATGATACCGTGCAGGGACTCCAATCGGGTCTATCATCGGGCCCCATCAACTGTTTGAGTGCCTGTTGCGCAACCAGGGTAAGTTGGGGTGAAAATTGTAAAAACAATTTGGCAGCAGAGTACACAGTTGTAACTAGTCCAATTTGTAAGGTTGCAACTAACAACTACAGGCCGGTGGGGTGCCGCCCCCAAAATTCCCACCTATGGCAATGGAACTGAAAGTGATGAGCTGGAACATTAGAAGGATTGGGAACTTCACAAAGTCGCGCAACATTATGGCCTATGTGAATAGACACAGGATTAAGGTTCTTCTCCTACAAGAGACAAACGCTACGGAGGAAGCTTCCATGTGCATCACGCCGACTTGGGGGGCAAACAGGTTTTTCGCCTCGCGCTCAACCCAGTCCAGGGGGGTCACGATATTAATTCACAAATCTGTAAAATTTGCCTTAAAAAAGAAATACCTGGATCCCACAGTGCGCTATGTAATCCTGAATTGCTTTATAGATGGAACCGAATTATTACTGGTTAACACTTGCGCCCCCAACATTGACTCTCCTGAATTCTTCGATGGCATAGAATCAATACTCACGGGTTACATTGGGGTCCCCATCATGTGGGGAGGAGACATGAACCTAATCCTCGACCAGGCTATGGACAGGATGAGCGCAGCCCCAGGCCTGTTTCACTGGGAGCCCGGCAACTCCTGGCCCACATGGGACACCTGGAACTAAGGGACATATGGCGATTACTACACCCACAAGAGCGTCAATACACATTCTACTCCTCAGTGCATGACAGCTCATCACGTATAGACATGTACCTAACTTCCAGCTCATTGATCGGCAAAGTAGGGGAAGCCACAATACTACCTTGCACTCTCTCTGACCATTCCCCAGTGGTTTTGACCCTGAAAACAGACAGGTCCCCTATGTCAGGCAGCACCTGGTGTTTTAAATCCAATGCTCTCCAAGATGTAGTATATAAGGCGGGAATTTGCACAGATATAGAAACATATTTTGCCTGTAACGAGGCGGGTACGACCTCCGCCGGGGTACGCTGGGAAGACTTCAAGGTCTACATCCAGGGAACGTCAATCTCGAGAGAAGCCAGGGCAGTAAAAACCATCAGGAGTAACCTCCAGCGCTCTGAGGCCAAGCTCAAATTCTTGGAACAGGAAGAATCCAACCACTCAAACCCACAGGTGCTGGCTCAGATACATTCCGAATTGGAGCAATTCGAGGTGCATGCCCTGAGGGAGATGTGCTACTTCTCGCGTCCACAAGCAGCCACGAAATACAGGGAGGGGGAGAGACCGGGCAGGACACTAGCTAGATTAGCTAAATCAGAGTGGGGTACCACCCAGGTGGATGGCATTAAGGATGTACGGGGTAATCTCCATTGGTCAGACCAGGAAGTCCTCACACTGTTCTCTGACTTTTACAGTTCCCAATACGCTCCAGGGCAGCAACAAGATTGACAAGACATACACTCCTTTCTGGATGGGATTCCCCTATCGAAACTGAATGCCCAGACTAGGGAAGGTCTGGAATCCCCCCTATCAATGGAAGAGCTCCTTACGGTAGTAACCGACCTGTCGAGAGGCAAGCCCCCTTGCCCAGACGGCCTCGCGTCTGAATTCTACCAGGAGCACGTGGCCCTATTATTCCCACATCTTCTTGAGGTATGGTGGGAGGCACTTCACAAATCCATCCTGCCAACCTCCCTGCGCAATGCACTATAACTATCCTTCTCAAACCTGATAAGCCGAGCGACAAATGTGGGTCCTACAGACCCCTTTCCCTCATGAATGTGGACACTAAAATCTATGCCAAGGCCCTTGCAAACAGACTCCTTCCACTGATGCCCCATATCATACATAGTGACCAGAGGGCTTTGTTCCCGGCAGGTCTACGTCACTGAATATCAGGCCTCTAATTGATGTAATGGCGATCTACCAGTCGCCTGAGGCGTTGGCCGTGACACTAGATGCCCAGAAGGCATTTGACTTGGTTTTGTGGGAATATCTGAGGGTGGTTCTGGAAAGGTTGGGTATCGGTCCTGAAATCCTTTGCTGTATTAAACTCCTATATACATGCACCACAACCACAGTCCTAGTGAACTCTCATAAATCTAAAGCCTTTGGGCTAAGCAGGGGCACACGGGAGGGTTGCCCACTCTCTCTGATCCCCTTTGCCCTGGCCATCAAACCGATGGCAGACATGACCCACAATGGACATCGTGGAATCCGCCTGAGTGGCACACCCGAGATAGTCTCACTGTACGCAAATGATGTTTTGCTTTATGTAAGGGACCCCCCAAACAAATCTTGATCCCATCCTCCGGTATATGATTCACCTGGGGGGCTTCTTCACAATAAATTATACCAAATCAGAGATGTTCCCACTCATCAGTGGCACCAAGCAACCTAGAGGGATATAAACTCTACGCTGGTCCCCCATGGGGATTCAATAACTTGGAGTTAGGGTGCTGGGGGCCAAGCCCTCCATCTTTAAGGAAAACTATGGGGCAGCGGAGGACTATGTAGCGGGCAAAGCTGACCAGATGGTGAACTTGCTCACTCACGGTAGCTGGTAGGCTCTCCCTAGTTAAAATGATCCTAGTGCCAAAACTCTTATATATATTTTCCAACATCGCGGTTTGGCTGGGCAAACGCTTCTTCTCTAAACTCCATGGACTCTTTGCTCAATTCTTGTGGCACTCTGGTGCAATTCGAAATAAATGGTTAGACATGACCCCCCCCCATACGACAAGGGGGGACTCACTGCCCCCACCAACCTCGAATTATACTGGATAGCTGCACAGGTCCAACATGCCTCCCACTGGTATGTGAAAAAATCACAACCACCCCATGTCAAACTTGA
Source organism: Ambystoma mexicanum (assembly GCF_040938575.1). Classification (NCBI taxonomy): domain Eukaryota; kingdom Metazoa; phylum Chordata; class Amphibia; order Caudata; family Ambystomatidae; genus Ambystoma; species Ambystoma mexicanum. The sequence continues at coordinate 538,422,107 of NC_090929.1, forward strand.
GCGATTGCCGGTCGACAGACCGGACCTCATGACGCTCGTCCTAGACCGCAAACACAAAGACGACTGCCCGTTCCACCCAGTCTCCTCTACACTGTTGGCCTGGCACCACATGTTACCTGCCAACCATGAGATATATCCATACTATTAATGGCTGCCACGGTGGTGGTTCACCGGGCTTAGTCCCACTTGGGACACCGCACTGATAGCACACTGGGAATGGCTTGGCTTCAAAGCACTTGCAGACCTATTTTCCGAAAGGGAAATTTATCACTCCTCATACATGGTGGCGTGAACACACCGGCTCAGGGATATAATGTATGTAATGTTACAGGATATGCGCGGCCATGCAAGCACTTTGGCCATGCTATCCACTGGAACCCCCAGAAACCGAAGAAGTTGTGTACATTTGCATACTCCGGTGGCACCCGCAGAACACTTTCAGCACTATACAAAATGCTCCTAAACAAACAACGTCTCCCGACCCCGAAGGCACGTGATAGTTGGTCCAAGAACTTGCAGAATTTCCCGAGACACAGTGCACCCTTGCACTAGATGCCTATCCGACCAGGCTGACCACATGCATATGTTTTGGTCTTGTGGTCTACTTAACTCATTCTGGGACAATGTACTAAAGACCTTATCTGACGTTGCGGACACTCCTCTCGAGCCCTCCCCTCTGGGAGTCTTATTTGGCATATGGGACAATCTACCAAACAAGAGGCTCAGAACATCTGCAAATATAGCTTGCATGATCGTCAAGAGGTGTATACTTCAGGGGTGGAAACAGACCGCACCACCCAAAGTCAAACCCTGGCTAGCTGCACTAACTTGGGCCCAGAGCTGCGAGGAGATGAACATTCATTCGCTAACACCCATATCCCGCCCTAGCAATGTGTGGTTGGAGTTCCAAGCCTTCCTGTCCAACCTTTCCCCTGATGGGTAACTATGTACTTAAGAACAAGGAAGAGCCACTTGTTGAGACTCCCCAGCGAGAAAAGTCATGCACGCCCATCAGCCCCCTCATGTCTGGTATTTGTTGTAAATTGTTGTATTTATGCATGTGTGCCTATTTTGAAAGCTAAATGTAACCTACTGTGCTCTGCCAAGATTGCCAAATAAACAAAAGTAAAAAATTCAAAAACATTCCCAATGAAGGAAAACTCTGAAAGAAATGTAATAAGCTAATTAAATATTATTGCCAAAGTAAGTAAGACTTAAACATTGACAACTTGCAACACTTGCAGAAAGTCAAGTCAAAACGTAGAACCCATCATGGATGAGAATCACATAATGAAGTGCAAGCTCCTTGTGAAGCCAACATCTTCTTCATGTATGACATCCATCCAGTTTACCGACCGAGGAAGACAAAACCACCCGGTATGTAGTGAAAACCAGCGGCGTACATGTCTTGGCAGTTAATGACACAGGAGCCTCAGTAACCATACTACAGTTCCACAATTCGACCAGAACATACCAAGTCCACACCTTCATAACACAGCGCTGCGGATATTCGTATAGGGCAGCGACATCCTGGTTGCCCTCCGGGACATATTCACTCTGATATATTCCATGGGCCAAGCAGCATTGAGGAAAACATCGTTGTAGCTGAAGTAGGCACAGACAGTCGCCTAACTTGCAAAGAAAATGAATCATTAGACCCCATCATTCGTTTCACTTTCAAACTGTACGAATCAGAACTGGACAAAGTCCCAGAAATTCCTCTTCTCGGAAGAGATTGCCTTAAAGGCCAGGGAGTTAAGCTACACATAGACCTAACAGTACAACCCATTCCAGAAAGCGGAAGAAGTACTTGAAAAACGGTGATCAGATGGAATCATTGTGAACGCTTATGGACCCACTTCGTGGGTTTTCCTAATTGCCACTGCACAAAAAACGAAACAACATGGCCAAGGGTGCATCTGTGTGGACATGTAGCTCTCCACCCATGCAAGTTAGCAAGAGGAACATGCCTCTCCCACTCTTGACAATGTTACACCCAGCCTAACAGGCTCAAGATATTTTATAAGCTAGAGTTGAAATCTGGATATCACCAGTTGAATCTTGAGAAGAGCTAGATAACAACCACCACATTGCCCACCCTCAGAGGGTTATGGAACAATAAAAGACTGATTTATTTATTTGCATTTTTAAAGCGCTCGAACAGCCCGGGGGAATCGAGGCGACCTTACAGGAATATGGGCCTCATTATGACTTTGGAGGCAGCAATGCTCCTAATAAGGGCATGGCTGCCTCCAAAACCGTTTCCGGGTCCAGGTTCCCTGAATGGGGAGTTACCGGGCCATTCCGAGTTTGGAGGGCCTGGTAATTCCTCCTTCAGGGAACCTGGGCCCGGACCTTCCCCATTCCCATTGAGCCCCCATGGGGGGGGCTCAATGGGAGCCCCCCCGTGGGGCTCAATGGGAATGGGTGTGGGAGCTAGCAACGGGCCGATTACGACCGGCTCGTTGTTAGCTTCCTGGTCCCCTCGCCGGACCCACTCTGGACGTCTGGTAAAACCAGACGTCCACATCGGGTCCCGCGAGGGAACCTCGTAATATTGCAGAATGGGTTTAACGGCGCCGCCACCATTAGCGGCACCCGTTAACCAATTCCGCAATACTTATAATGAGGCCCTATGTCTCTTAGTTGCGTATCTATAACGCACTTAAGCTCGAACCTGTGTTGCTTTTGTGTCATCTTGTTTCCAAAGCGAACACCTTGCCGCTGAGTTATCCTCCTGATGTCTTCCAGAACACTATACGAAGTGCACTCACAGCCCTGATGATTTAATATCAGTGATGGAATACTGCTATACTCGCTCATGGAAGATAACCACTTTCAGAAATTCTGTGCAATGTTTGCACGTCTTCAAGAATGTTTCTTCACACTTTCTCGTGAGAAATTTGAATACTTTAAACCCACATTGGAATTCTTTGGCTATATTTTCGACAGAAATGGGATGCATCCAGTCAACAATACCAAGCCAGCCCACACCTTCAGTATTTCTTTGATTTTGGGGCGAGTTAAATTGAAGGCGTTTCTTCCCAAAGTTGGCCACAGAATCATTGCGAGACCGAATAAAATCCCACGTGAATTGGGAATTGACCATACTACATCAACAGGCACTTCAAAAGACAAAGATAACCTGTTGAGTGATACCACCATGGCTTATTTGACATCAACAAACAGCGCTACTAATGGACTCCGGCCTGTGAGGCATTTGTGTGGTTCTGGCACAAATAGACTCAGATAGACACAATCATTCAATAGCCTATGCCAGCCATGGCCTTACCCCAAAAGAGCAAAGATATTTTCAAACTGAAAAAGAGGCATGTGCAGTAATATTGGGTGTCAAATACTTTCATTTACATTCCCAAGAACAGTCTTTCAAAGTAGTTAACAACAATTGATATGATACGATATAATAAGTCATTTATAACGCACCTGTACACAAGTGTTTCTAGGCGCGACAAGACAAGGGAGGGGAGACAAAGGGAGGCCAAGACACACGATCTTACTAGGCCTTGTGTCATTCAGATCGTGCACGTGCGAGAACGAGAAGTGCAAGGGGAAAAGGGGGGGGAGAGTGTCAGATAGAGGGAAGGGGAAACAGGGCAGCAATGCTCTGAGTAAGTGCGGCCAAGGCAGTGCAGCTCTGGGTAAGTGCAAGGATGCAGGGACTGTAGAGGTTACAGTTACAGCCTCTAAGTGCGCGGTAGGCCCGGAAGCAGTGCCAAGGCGACTGATCAGGAAAGAGCTCGGTGCCCAGGGAGACTCTGAGGGTAGCCAACAGTCAGTCGGTGCAGCAGACAGTTAGGTCAGCAGGGGAGGGAGAGAGAGAAAACAGAGGAGAAGAGGAAACGTTTGAGCTGCTTCCAGAACTTCAGGTGGTCCGGCTCGAGTTTGAGCGGGGCAAGGCGGCCCTTCCAGAGTTAGGCACCTGCAGAGGAGAGAGACCTACCCCTCACTCTCTGCCTGGATTAGCGTCTGACCCGTAGAGCATTGGAGGTAGGTGTCTCCAATTCTTCAGTGGTCAACTCTGAGACCTCCCCATCACAAAGGGCTTTTTCAGCTGCAAGGATACAATTTCACCCTAGAATACCGGGCCGGGCGGTCCACCTCACGACGTCCTGTCACTTCATTAGTGACCAGAAATGCAGTGCACTTCAAAAGGCTAGATGGCCAGCAATGGAAGGAGACTGCTACTGGGGAAGCCAATCCTGAGAACCCAGAGGACCAAAGCAAGAAAATGCCAACACGGCGACTACCAAGACTTCCCTTGATATAGTCCAAGAAAGAGATACAACTTTGCAAGAAATTGCAGCCCCTACTGAATTGAGTCATTCAGCAGACAGCATCACTATTACAAGCATACCCCACTGTTATCTTCAGTGAGATCGGCACCCTCCTGTCAGGCTGAAGGACTATGACCTGACCATTTCAGCAGAGTAATATCCATATGAATTACGAGTTCAGGTACCTCTTTTGCAGACTCTTGAACACTTCAGTTGGGCTTTGGTTTGAATATTATGTACAAGCCTGGATCATTTGGTCATGCCCGGCTCCAGAGGGAGCGAGCATGATGCATATCCACACCAGCATGACCAATGACCGAGATGACGTCATCGCTCACCCTTAAAAAAATGGGCCCACACATGCGCAGGAATCCAGAGCACTCACTGCAACCACCATTTCTGACTCTCCTTGGCACATGCGTAACCAACATCTACTTGCCCACATTAGACACAGAACAAGGACTTCAGGGAAATTGCGGCCTCGAAAGGGCTTTTGTCTCTGGAAGGTCCCAACCCGGAGGCGGAGTCTGTTACATAGTAGGTTAAAATGCATGTGACCGTTCTGCCCCAGTTACCAGTCTTTCAGAGGCACTGGTCTATATGGAAATGTCATAGTTTCTTCAAGGACCATTCTGCCTCTGAGGTTTGGAGTGAATGAGCTATACAGCCAGATCTGAGTACCTAATGAAGAGGGCAGTGCCCCCCTGCTCAGTGAAAGTCCAAAATGTGTCAAGCTGACATCAGCATTTTATGCAGTGCGGGTCTCGTTTATTGACTGAATGATAATCTCCAATCAGGTTTTCTGGATGTCCAACTGGGGAGGAAAATATGTTCATGTTCATGGACTATTTGGTGGGTTAACAAGACCAGCCCTATTCATACCCTTCAAAACCAGCCTTAATTATATTATCCTTACAATTTGTGCATGACTCACTTATTCTGTCTAGTTTTGCATTGCTAACCACTTAAACATGCTGTCTCTGCTCCCAAAAGTGCCCCCCCCACCTTGTCTGGAATGCAGAGTTGAAGTAAACTGTTAAGAATAAAAGGTACATTATCCGTCCATGTAAAAATGCCACGTGCCCTTCGTCAGATGTTCAACCAGTCTTGTTGTTATGTTTTGTTGCATTCTGGGTCTTGTAAAATTTAGCTTTTCCCATTATAAATCTAGAATCTCTTAAATCCCAGAATGAAAATAGAAAAGCAGGAATATATAAGCAGCTCCGGAATGATGGCATGCAGCATTACTCATAAATAGCGTAATCTGTAAAGTGGACAGCCCATGCATGTACTTATGTATTTGTAAAGTTTTATAGAGTGCAAACCAGCCACCACACAGTGTCAGTGCGCGTTGTAGGAAGTGTTAAAGCCATACACAAACCAAAGGGGTCTGCAACCTGTGGCTCACCACATGTCTTGGCCTACAACTCCCATCAGGCCCATACGGCATAGGCAATGGCAAGGGATCATGGGAGTTGTAGTCCAAAACGTATGGAGAGCCACAGGTTGCACACCCCTAGGCCTTATTGGGCCAGGTCCACAAGGCAAACGAATGCATAAATGGACTTTAATCATATATGACATATTCAGCAGAATTACAAGTAACGTGCTATTTTCGACAAAACAGTAGGATAGGTGAACATAGAGTTTTAAGACGGAAGAGAGAGGGGAGAAATAGGCTGAGGGGGAGAACATGCTAGCGGTGACGCCTTGGCATGTAGAATGGGGAGAAAGGGACGGATAGAGATCAGGGTGCGGGGATTAGAGGGAAGCTGTGGCTGGTAGAGAAGAGTGACAAGCAGTAGCATTTATTCGACATTGAACCACAGATATCGCTTCACATGCTTAATTCGGCTTACTACTATGCCTTACTTCTAACGGAACAGAAAGAAGTCTGCGCTGACTTACCTGTGTTGGACGGCAGTGGAAATACAGGTGATCAGGGAGTCAAACATTAATGGCCATAGGCTTTCGTTTCTTACCTATAGGCATTCTTTCCAGTACAAAGAAATATCTTAACTGGGAGGGATTTAACATGCCATAGCCTGTGAAATCATATGGCTCTAGGTTTACCGATTTATCGGGTACGTTTTTGGGCGCTGCTTCCACCCAGAACTTATTTGGGTAAAAGTCATCCTCAGCGATGGAGTAGAGCCTCAGAGCTAGGCTGTGATTCAGCAGAGCCATGTCTGGATGCAGGTCAGCTACAGGCAGGAGTCTCCTTCGATAGCTGCAAGGCAAAAGGAATGATACACGTGAGCGGGCTTTGTGGCAGCACACTGAAACATTATTTCATCACTAGGAACCTGTGTGTCTTTCAAAATAAATGAGTAAAAGAGGTCACACGACAGCCCAGCACAGTCAAACCATCTAACCAGGGCCGGCCTTAGCTCTGGAAGCGCCCGGGGCAAGTGAACAACATGTGGGCTCTCCCAGCCCCCCCCCACCCCACGACCCTGGTCCGTGCAGGGGCACCAAATGCTTTGTTGCTGTATTTAATGAAGTGCTTAAATCCCCACTCCTGTGCAGGGGCGGGGAGTTAAGCAGTTCAATACAGGGCGGCTGTCAAACCAGCATGGGGCAGGCGGACTAATGTGGGGCCCCTGGCGGTTGCCCGGCAGGCCCTACCCTAAGGCCGGCCCTGCCTCTAACCACCACCACCACACAGCCACAGTGCTAGTAGGCATTTACATTTTATTAATTAAAACAACATTACACTTTTAATATGTGCCACAGCATATGAACACTATTTTGGAAAGTGAAAAAGAAATGTAGAGGTTAGAACTGTAAATGGGTGTGCAGTAAAGACCGCTCGCGCCATTTCATGCAACAACGTAGGGTGATGGGACTGGGCGGAGCCACAGAGCGAGAGCAAATGAGCATGTGCAAGCCCTTGGCGCATATTGAGAAGGGAGCGGCTGGCGACATCACCCAAGCCTCTCGGCCTCTCCTTAATACAAAAATTACCGTAATTTACATTTTCTTATTGTGTAGTGAATAAAAGGCAGTGCCTATCTTCACAAGGGTGTTGTCTCCTTATTAGGAAGTCTACTGAATGACCTGGGGCATGCACACCACAAACTGACAATGAAGATGGAATATGTAGGGTTCTAGTGTTAGTCAGTCATCTCCTGTTTCGATGTCCTTCTCCTTTGGAACAAGAAACATGTGACAGGAAAGGGCGGGGCTGTACAAGATGAACGAGATAATAAAGAAGACGTGTCAAACCGTGATCCCTGTGTGGCCTCTGTTCTTGAGTCCTCACTAGAGTGTACCAGCCCGCAGCAATATATCAGACCCATGAGCAGCTGGATCTACCACCCTCTACCTACCAATCGAAGCCTACAGGCAGTGCTTCAAGTGGGCAGTCGCCTGCAGGGGGCCCATCCCACCACAACACTGACAGGAACGAGACGGGAGATGCGCCCGCCATTAGGTCAGGCAAGCTGACAGAAGTGTCAGCCAGCCACAGCGTTGCTGTAGCTGGCTGTCACTTCTGTCAGTCACTGTAACTTCCTCTGGTGACCCCATGCGATGGCTCACCAGAGGAAGTTACTGTCCCTTTGTTCCCCCTGGTCGCTACAGCGTCTTTAAACTTCAGCGAACCTAGGGACTCCTCGACATATTTCGAGGTTTATAAAAGATGGTTTGAAAAGTGCACAATTCAAGCCATCTTTTAAAAAGCTTTGCCGACGGACAAAGACATAGCAGGCTTTGTCCGTCGGGAAAGCTTTATAAAAGATGGCTTGAACTGTGTACTTTTCAAGATATCTTTTATAAACCTAGAAATGTTTAACAAAGATGGTATGGAAAGTACACAAACCACAAGGTACGCACACAAGTATATACATGGTATAGATTGTTGTGCGTTTTCTTACAATGGTTTATGTACTTTTCAAGCCATCTTGAAGTACACAAACCATAGTAAGGCATGCAAACAAGCATACAAATGTAAGCATGTATGGGGCTGGTGGCTGATAAAATCAAGAGGCCATAGGATGAACTCCCACCAACACTGACACCCCTAACTATAGCATCATGGAATACAAGGGGTTTCAGTCATTTGTTTCCGGAAGGATCGGATCAAATCGAAAATCATGACATTTTCTGCTTCCAAGAAACATGGATGCGCATTCCGCCGATAGTCGGAGGCTATTCAAGCCACCTTAATCCAGCAATTAAAGGGGCTACTGGCAGACCAACGTCAGGTTTACTTATTCTCATTAACAATCAGCTTGACTTTTACAGTAATCACAGAAATTATGCCATCCTCCTTAATTCAAATCATAGTTGGATCCATTCAAACTGCGGCACAACAAACGAGGAAAATACTCATAATCCTGAATATGTATTGGAATCCTGCCTCTGTTGCAAGCATACATTTTCCAGACCAGATTGAAAAATGGCTAGTGCATTGTAAACAAAAATGGATAGATCCATGGTTCATTATTTGTGGTGATTTGAACTCGAAATGCTGGGATGAATCTAGAGGCCTCATAATACTCAATAGATTTTCATTGACACCACCAGAGAAGAGAGGCTATCAGTGGAAAATCGTCATGAATGCAAACAAATTGAACCTACTGAATGGCAATACTACTGGAGACATTCCAGCTAATATCACCAGAAAACAAGTAACCGGTGGGCATGTCATCGATTACATTTACATCTCAGCCGAACTGATCACCGCAGAAAACAAAATGGTGGTCATACGAATGGATAACAGAGATCACAATTTACTATCAGCCAAATTATTACCAACTCAGAATAACATAACTTTCACAAACATGAAGTTGGTAGAAGTCAACATGGAAAAAAATCAAATTAAATTCCAGTCCACCCGGCTCCCTCTATTGACTGAAGATTCCTCCATTCTTGTAAACCACCTGATTTCAACCGGTGCCAAAGAACCTCTGAACTACCTTGGACTGTTCAGAATATTTGAGAAAAAATCAAAATCTTCCCATTTGAGTTCCATTACACACCGGCACGCCTTGACCATCAAGTGATCCTTCGAAAAAAAGCATTGAGGAAAGGCTTAAACAAGCTATATGGTAATAAATCAGTGTTAGCCTCAAGTAAAATAAAATTATGACAGCAATATCGGAATTGGTTGCGGCTTTATAAAAAGACACTAGACCGCAATGATGCAGAGAAAATGTTATATACCATCAGATCATCTAATACCGCAGACATGTGGAGATTGATAAACCAATTAGAGGTAGATCAAAATTCCCTGACATCAACACCAATTCTTCCAGCCAGGAGCCTGGATCTCTCATTTCAAGGCAATCTTCTATCAAGAACAGGATGACATACCAATGTCACAAAAAAATAAGAAATGGCACCTAATAGATACTTCAACAGACACCATCGAGAATGTCATCAAGAAACTGTCCAAATCGAATGCATATGGCCCAGATGGGATAAGCAATGCTGTTTTCAAAGTAAATCCACAGGAATGGGCCAAACTTTTATCAATTCTATTCAATTACATCACATCGAAACCAAAAGATACCAACTTCATGGAAAGGATTGATAATTATACCTATTCACAAAAAGGGCAATCGTTAAATTCCAGCTATCGCCCTATAGCATTGTTAGATTCTATGGGCAAAGTATTTGGCAACTTGGTTCTTCAAGCATTACGAAATTGGGCAACATCATCCGGCCATTTTGACCCATGGCAATCAGGCTTTGTTCAAGGTATTGGGACAGTGCTCAATATATTCATCTTAAACCTGTTGAAAAGCCGCACAGAGATCAGTAAAGTTTATAAAATATACATAGCTTTTATTGATTTAACTCAGGCGTTTGACAGCATCTCGCACCCTAAGTTATGGACTAAACTAGAACAATGGGGCTGTCCTGCTTCCATCACAGATCCCATGAAAGAATTTCACCATCATACCACTGTAAGAGTCCGGCTGAATAAAACAGGCTTACTAACTGAGCCAATTCCAACCAATAAAGGCGTCAAACAAGGCTGCCCGATGGCCTCTGAAATATTTAACATCTTCATCTCTGACATCGACTCTGCGGCTAATAACATAAGATGCTTTCCACCATCTATAGCAAACATCCAAGTTAGCCGCTTAGTCTATGCAGATGATGTGGTTCTTATAGACCAGACCCCAATTGGTCTTCAAAGACAATTGAATGCTTTACAACTGTACGTCGAAACCAATGGACTTGTAATCAATCCGCACAAATCTGCCATCTCACCCTTTGGGGTTCAAAAGAGCCAGATGCGAACAAAAACGATGCGTTGGTCGCTACTGGGAACAGAAATCCCCGTAGTACAATCCTTTCTATATCTAGGAGTTTGTATCAACACAAGTAAGATCGACGCTCCACCACTGGAAACACTAAGAAAGAAAGTGATGAACCTCACAGGTTTAGGAAAAATCATTTTGAAGCGCTATTGTGGCTTTAGTCTAATTGCATTGATTACATTTTATAAAGCCAAGGTGATTCCGATTCTCACCTACGGTGCTGAAACTTCTTTCAATTTCAAAGTTAAAAATTGGGCAATTCTCGAAGGTCATTTTTGGAAAAACACCCTGCGCCTTCTGAAAGGCACGCCAATACAGGCAATCCGTAGAGAACTGGGTTTAACCTCTTTGCTAGCCATTGTAGAGTCTAAAACATTGTCCTTTTACAGAAAATGCATTGAGGAAAACCCCAAAGGGTTTTTAAATGTCTAAAAAAAAGCCCTTTTGGAAGACCATGACCCACTTCTGACTGCATGGAAAGCCAAATGTCAGACTCTTCTTAACATCACAGGAGAGCAAGTGGACATTCTCATCAGTAACCCGGACAGAGTAAAAAAAAGCAATATTCCTGTGACTGGTTCAGGACTGAGAATGAATGGCTAATCTGCAAAACTTATGGGAAACCATGGGAAGACAATAAAAAAACAAATTCCCAACCTAACTACCTGAAATTGTTTCCCCATTGATATTTCAGAGACCAATTTCTCCGATTTCGACTTAACCTGATCAAAACAAGAGAAACTACATGGACACGAAATCATGCTGCGCCCCTGAATTGTAGACTATGTCAGAATCCAGAGTCAATAGAAAATCTGTATCATTTGATGATGGTCTGTCCAACTTTATCATTGCAAAGGAACACCCTCATGATCCCGATCATCACAAAGTACGGATACAAATCAAGGGAGCTATGGTGGAAAATGTTACAATCTGGGGAAAAACATCAATATCCTTGGCCGTAGTCAAACTCTCTATTGCCATCCAGAAGCAGCTATCAACACTTGAAGATCTGTGACCTTGATTCTGGACGTTAATTGAAACTTATGTCAATAGAACAGTTTTTTTTCTTTTTTATGGAGTATACTTGATAAAAGGTTGTCAATTGCATAACCAAATATCAAATAAATAAATTAAAAAAAAAATGTAAGCATTTATATATTTATGTAGCCATCTTTTATAAAAATGGAAATATGAAGGTACTTCATATGCTTCATATTTCTATGTTTATAAAAGATGGCTTGCATAGTACACAAACCATAGTAAGTACCTTATATATTTATGTAGGCATCTTTTATAAACATAGACATATGTTACATATTTCTATGTTTTTAAAAGATGGCTTGCACACTACACAAACTATAGTAAGGAACGCATACAAATATATAAAATGTTTGTGTACCTTACTATGGTTTGTGTATGTTTTTAAGGCCACGCCCACCCCACAAGCCATGGCCGCAAATGAGGGCCCCACTTTGATGTCTTACCCCACTTAAAGCCCTGGTCCCCAGACACTGTGTGGGAGAGAGTAGACCACCTCAAAAGAGAGGACATAATATTGGCGACAATGGTAGATGACCCAGTAAGCATGCTCTGCCTGCTTGTTGACAAGGCTCCATTGCCACATGCCCGCGACACAGTCAGCTGCGGAGTATTGATGGGAAGAGCAGAGTACTGCCCGAGGACGCATGAAGGGTGCGAACGCCCTGTGAGACAATTCGGAGAGCAGCCACGTGCGGAGAGCAGTCAAGGTGCCAGAGCACCATGCCGCACAGTGGTTCCTAAACCACATGACTATGCAGAGGATTGGCCCTGTACCCTGCAAGCCCTGGCAGTCCCCCATAAAAAGATCCAAGCTCGCAGACAAAGTCACTGCAACGCTGTGCCGCCCTCTGGAAGTCAGCATCCATTTACTTCTGCAAGGATCTAGTCGGAGAAGCTCTCCAGCACCTACAAACATGCTGCAGCACCCCACCGCCTGCAGCTACCTAACACAAGGTTCTGTGTGAAAAATCACATGGGTGAGCACAGTACAGAGCAAAATAAGGTCATATAAAGATTAATTTCTTAAAGATACAGAGAGAAGTGCCAATGCCTTACAAAGCATGGCCTGTTCACGGCAGAAGAGGTACACACACCACTAGTGCAGGCCATGCTGCATCCAGCCATGACTGCTAAGGAGTCTTCCATGAACACTCGTTGCTTTCGCCCATAAAGCCAAGCTGTCCAGATACCACTCATGACAAGCGACAACGGCAAGCTGTATTACCATTCGATATCAACGATACCAGCAACATGGGAACATGATGGGCTAGATGGCTCAAAGACTTCTATATGTACATAGATGCGATGGGAGTACGTGATGAAAGACGACTGCGAGGCATACTGATGTATTCCATGCGACCCATAGTACACAGTATCATCTATCAGATGCCGGAAAGTGCCACAAATAGATCCATGGGCGATATTGATTCCCTGAATACTTATTTTGATCTGCATAGGAACATTGACTATGAAAGACATATCTTTCACATGAGCACCCTAGATAAAGGTGAGACCCTGGAAACGCTTGCTATGAGGCTGAAAAAAGGGTAAAATACTGTGATTATGATAATTGCTCTGAAGAGGCTCTCCGGTCGCAAGTTATAGCAGGCTGGGAATCCGCAGAGTTTCGAAAGAAACTACTACAGAAGACGAGTTCGCTCGACGAGATCATGATGCTGGCTCGAGCTGATGTGAAGTATGCAGCAAATCTGCGATCCCCGACATTGAAATATATCTTTATGGATTGATGACACTCCTTCCATGCAAAGGGATGTTTGAGACAACATGTTAATTTAAGGACACATCAGAGAAACTGGTTATATATGTATTAAAAGGAGATGTACCCAGAGGAAGCATTCTTAGCTTCAAAACCGTGATGAAAATGGGACTTGTACACATCATGTATCAACTCATATCTGCATACACTTCAAGCACTAAAGATATGGTTGTTAAACTATTTCCCATGTTATTCAGAGGCTTAGGGAAGTTGAAGAATAGACAAATCAAGTTGCACATCATCAAAGACATCAAACCGGCAGCGCAGCACTATTGTAGCATTCTGTTGAACATTGAGTCACAGGTAGAGGAGGAACTATATTCACTACTAAAACAAGATATCATTGAACATGTCAGAGGCCCCACTCCCATGGTTTCTCCAATAGTACCAGTACCCAAGAAAGAAAATAGCTGAAAAATATGCTTATGTGTGGACATGCGTACCCCAAATTAAGCCTTCGAGAGAGAAAGGCACCTGTCCCTGAGAATGACAGACATGGTGCATCTGCTGCATGGCTCAAAGGTGTTCTCAAAACTGGACCTGAACAAGGGGTATCACCAGTTAGAACTACACCCTGAGTCTCGCTATATATTGCCACATCTACGACACATCTGGGGCTATTTATGTACAATAGACTTAGCTTCAAGGTTTCCTCAGAGGCAGACATTGTTCAAAATGAAATACATGAAGTCATCCGGCACATTCTCCAGTGCCTAAATTATAGTGACAATATCCTAATATTTGTGGACACTCAAGAAGCTTACAATGACACCCTACGATGAGTGTGCATGGCACTTTAAGAGGCCATATTGACACTCAATGCTAATAAATGCAAATTTAGCAAGTCGACACTGTAGCTCTTTGGACATATTTTTTCCAGTGATGGGCTTCAACCAGACCCAGCAAAAGTACAGGCACTGATTGCTACGCACACCCCTATGTGCATTGCTGTCATTCCTCGGAAGAACAAATTACTTACCCCTGGTAATGTTCTTTCTGATGGATGTTCTTCCTAAGTATTCCTCATCTTTGATATTCTCCGATATCCTGCTTGCAGCTTCGGAAAAGATTATTTCTGAGCAGAGGGCGCAGTGCATCGTTGACTAGATGGCCCGCTGCTGCTTCCATTGCACTCCCGACCATGATGCTGGCACTGGTATAAGTAGCACACTGCGCCTGTTGCCTCAGTTCTGTTCCCCCCTCTCTCTATCGACAGCCATCTGGAACGTCATCAACAACCCAGATGTTGAAAGAGCAGAGGTTTGAAGAAAATGCAAAATTTGCCCAAAGATAGAGGGGTAGGTAGGGGGGGCAATGAGGAATACATGGGAGGAACATCCATCAGAAAGAACATTACCAGGGATAAGTAATTCGTTGTTCTAATGGATTGTGTTCCTCATCTTTGATAGACTCCCATGGCCCTATGTAAGATGGAGGCTGGAAAGGAGAGTTTATTTTTGATTTATGCTTTGTAGAACAGCCTTTCCAAACTTCGCCTCCTGAACTGATACAAATCCAGGCAGTAATGCTTGGTAAAGGAATGAAACGAAGAACAAATTGCAGCTCTACAAATGTCCTTCACTGGTACTCGCTTTGAAGAGCCGAAGAAGAAGCCACTCCTCTAGTGGAATGTGCTCTCAAACCAATAGGGACATCCTTGCCCATTAAATTGTAACATTCAGTGATACATAAGATAATCCAATAGGATAAGGTCTGTTTGGAAACAGCCTGTCCCAGTTTGTGACCAGTATATCTAACAAATAGCTAGACATTTTGTCTAATTTTTGCAAACCTGTTGATATACAAGCTCAATGCTCTTTTTGGATCCATGTGCAGCAGCCTCTCTTTCAGGGTCGGACTCGGGCATAAAACTGTCTCGTACACAAATGAAAAAGTGTCCCGCATTTGTAAATGGCAATTCATTCCTTTTGTAATAGACCTTTGAGTAGTACCCAAGGGGGAGGTTTTTGATAAAATCTGATGCAAATTGTGCATTTTAAAGAATATTTATTCAGTAACACTGGTCAAAACTACTAGCCACTGGTAAAGTAACTTATCAAACTAGCCCACATGAGCCATAAAAGTGGGCCACTTGGACCCATAAAATGGCCCTACAATGGCATTTTGTGTTTTTTGGTTCGGGCATTGCCTGATAGGCCAGTTCGAGCCTGCCCTCTTCTTCCTTAGAAGGATAAGGAGGTGGATAAAAGTAGGCAGAGCAATCTTCTGTGCCAGGTGAAATTCAGAAACCACCTTGGGGCGAACTTTCAAGACCACTTTCTTCTTCTAGAAGGTCATTAAAGGATGTTTGCTAGACAAGGCTTGAAGCTAGCTTACTCTGGGGGCTGAAGTGATTGTTGTCAAAAAGACAGTCTTAAGAGTCAACACCATTAAAGGACATGTATGAAGCGGCTCAAATAGAGCTCCCTTCAGGAATTTTAAAACCAGATTAAGATCCGAAACTGGGACAATAAATGGAGCAGGCTGGAAAATGTTTGTTAGCCGCCTGAATGAGAAATGGAACTTTAAAATAAGAACCCTGTTCCGGCTAGTGTTTAAAGATAGATAACTCTGCTAGACTACCCTTTGCAGTAGAAACCTGCAGCCCTCGATGGGATAAATGCAGTAAAAAGGACAACACTGAAGGTGTATTGCAAGAAAATAGTTCAATATCTTTAGCTCTACACCAACTGCAAAACTTGTTTCAATGGTAGCGGTATGGAGCTTTAGGCGCTTGCCTTCTGGCCGAAAGCAACACCTACATTATGTCTTCCGGAAGGTCCCAATCTCTGTGACTTAAACCTTCAGAAACCAGGTGTGAAGGTTCAGGGTTTTGATTTCTGGGTGAAGAATGTGACCTCCCTCCTAAGTGAGAATGTCTGCTCTTTGAGGAAGACGAATCGGAGGGCAGATGACGCTGGTATGCTGCAGAACCTGTTCAGGAGAACAAGCTCGGATCAGCCAATCGTCCAGGTAGGGGTAGACGTGAATCCCTCCCATCCTCAGACTTGCTGCCACCACCGCAATCTACTTGGTGAAGTCCCTCTGGGCAGTGGTGAGTCCGAATGGCAGAACCTGAAATTGAAAATGAGAACTGCCAATGGTGAACCTCAGGTACTTTTTGTCCTTGGGATGTATAGGCACATAAAAGTAAGCATCCTGAAGATCGAGTGACACAATCCAATCCTGAAGCTGAAGGGACTGGAGGCTCTGCTAAAGAGTAACCATCTTGAACTTATCCTTCCTGAGGAACTTGTCCAAACATCTCAAGTCCAAGATGGGTCATAGTCCTCCATCCTTTTTGGGAATTAGAAAGTAAGGGAAGAACCAATCTTGGTTCCTCTCTGCAACAGGTACCCATTCTATTGCACCTCTCTCCAACAGACTGAAAATCTCCAGTAAGAGGAGCGGATCCAGATTCTAAAAGGATTGACTCCCTGGTGGGTGATCCAGAGGACTTTTTATGAATGGGAGGCAGTAACCCTGGGCTACTGTTTGTGGTGTCCAAGAATCGGAAGTAATACTTTGCCATTCTTCATATGCTGTATTAACCTGCCCCCCACTACTGTCCTTTGGACTAAGGCCACAAAAAGATTTTGGTGCTGCAGATGTTGTGGATGGCAAAGAGGTTATGGATGTAAGAGTGGGTTTAGCCCCACATCCTCATCTACCACGAGGAAATCTCCTCTGGCCCCTTTGTGAGAAATGTCCTACTGTCCTTCCAACAGAGCAATAGTAACAAAAAGACTAACTGTGGGAGGTCGCTGATATCTGCTGCGGTTGATGTATCACTGCACTCAGCGACTTAGCCGCTGCCTTAGAGGACTGAAGCTTCTACAAGCCCTCATCAGCCTTGGTGCAAAATAGCTGGGAGCCATCAAAGGGCATATCTAGAAGTCTTGCTTGAACATCTGGAGCAAATCCAGACCTATGCAACCAAGCAAATCTTCATGAGACAGTGCTTGCTGCCATCGCCTGACTGACACTTTCTACTGAGTCCAACCAGACTAACTTCCTTTTATTTACCTTCGGGAAGGTGATCTGCAGCCATCTCTGCCACCTCCCACAAGATAAATGTGTACTTTGCTAAAGCACATGTGGCATTAATGGACATTAAAGCCTTGCTTCTTGATGAAAAAATACCTCTTCCCTAAGGTGTCATATTTTTTGTCGTCCATATCCGGAGGGATCATAGGGTAAGCAGCTGCCTGAACCACTAGTCTTTCAGGAGTGGGGTGTTTTGATAAGAAAACAGGATCCACAGCAGAGGGCCTGTACTTCCTTGTGAAGTCTTTAATAACAGCTGGAGTAGTGTCTGGTTTCTTCCAATTCTCCAGCACCCTGTTCTTCAGGACCATATGGAACAGTAGGACAGGGTGCTTTGGAGGAACTGTATCTAATATATCTGTCAGATCATCCTGTTCACATACAGCAACAGGTCTTCTCCAGCCCAGGTATTCTATCACCTTACCCATGACAGACCTGTATGACGCATCTGCATGTGCAGGAGGGTCTGGGGTGGCAAAATCAACCTCAGGAGAGGTATCAAACCCCCTACCATCCTTAAAGGAATCTACAAGGTGCTGTAATCTGGACTCTTCAGAGATTAACTCCTCAGGCACATTGGGAGTTCTATACATCAGGCCAAATGGAGAACTATCTCTATCCTCCTCAAACATCGAGCCCATTAACTTTAAAAAAGTGCTTTCTTACAAGAGGTATGCAATCCTTCAACAAATCCATCGAAGAAGTCGATGGCTTCGACTTCGATGGCCTCAGTATCGATTTGACCTCCCTCATCAGAGTGAAGGCTTAGGCTCTGGTACGTCTCGCAACTTCGAAACTCTCAACGCTTCGCAAGGAAGCTTTGATTTTTTGCTTCAACTGATGCCCTGTCAGCCTTACGGGGCGTGATGGGATCCAAACCCCTTTAGGGCTAATTTTTAAAGTAGTGGGAAGGGCTGTCTTCTCAAACACCTTCATCATTTGGAGGTGAAATTCCTCCCATTCGGATTTTGACACCGACTTTCCAGGGAAACGTACCCCTTTTCCATTGGGTGAGGAGTCCAAAGAAGAAGAGCAACATATATGATGCCTTTTCTTTGACTTTTTATTGGAGGCTGACGATAGCGAGTGTTGCGAACCGCTTCTCGACTGAGAGCACTTACTATGTTTTGAGCGCTTTTTCTCTCGCGGAGGCGAAATACCCCTCATTCTTCTCTCTTCAGAAGATCTTTTCTTGGATGGAGCAGTAGAAGGAGACAGGAAGCTTCCCCGTCCTCTCCTTCAAGGCCTTAATGGTCATTGACTGACAGGAGCAGCAATCTTTGGCCTTTTGAAGCGTTCTGAGCATGCAAAAAAACAGAACTGCATGCTACTTATACCAGTATCGATGTCATGGTCGGGAGCGTGATGGATGCAGGTGAGGGACATTGAGTCGACTGTGCCCTCTGCTGAGAAAAGATTTCCAAAGCTGCAAGCAGGACATCATAGAATATCAAACATTAGGAATATTTGGGAGGATACAATCCATTAGCATGGCCATTTACTGTACATAATACATTCAGGTCTGCATCAGTCAGCACACTATTAAGGGTACTCACAGGAAAAGGTCAAGAATTTGCCTGGTCTCTGGCTTGCAAAGCTGTATTCAAGGAAACAAATTGCGCATTTCCTCAACAAACTGCATGGCATTCTACGACCCAGAGCTCGAAACAGAACTGACAGTGGACGTAAGCTCTGTTGGACTAGGTGCTATATTGGCTCAATTTAAACCTGGATCCCAGTCATCTCAGTGCATAGTATCCCATGCCAGTAGAAGCCTGTCCAGCACTGAGTGTGCTTACTCACAGCCAGAGAAAGAGAGCCTGTATGTGGTATGTGCGTGTGAACATTATCATCTATTTTTATGTGGGAAGAAGTTCACAATTGTCACACACCACCAGGCCCTCACAATGATTTATGATAAGCTAAATGTGAAACCGCTGCCATGCATTGCATGATGGGGTCTCTGCCTTCAAGAATACTGCTTTCCTATTGTACACAAGCCAGGGAAAGATAACAATCCCGCTGACGTTCTATCAAGATTCCGACTACCTGCTTTAGAGGATGCTCAAACATCTAAGGCTGACCAGTACATTAATTACTTCATTGCTAATTGCTTCCAAAAACCATGAACATCAACAACAGCATAAAGGAGCCTTCTTGAAGACATTGACCTTGAGATTTTCGCTCTTACAGAGAGATGGTTCAATGCCAGCTCAGTCACTGCTTTTGACTCCCTCCTTCCTGATGGCTTCAAAATCATCTCCAGGCCTCAATCTCACAGCTTTTTGGGTGAGGAGGGGGGTTCCCTTAATCTTCCCTGTGTGAGTTCCTGCTTCTATCTTACCCACCCACCACTACCCTTCCTGTGAAAGCCTGGTTTGCAAGTTGGTCATCTCTCCCATCTCCACCCTGACTATTGCTACCATTTACCGGCCTCCAGGCACCACCAACCTGTTCCTCTCTGAATGGGCTGATTTCTGCTCTTTCTTACTTTCATCCACCTCCAACCACCTCCTACTGGGTGATTTCAACATCCAACTGGTCTCCCCAGGCTCTGCATCCACTCTCTTCACTGACCTCCGCACCTCTCTTTCCCTATCAATTCTCCCGTCTGGGCCAACCCACTCAGCTGGACACACTCTGGACTCCCTCATACATTGACCTCTCTCTCTCTCCTCTCCACTAGTCACCACCCTCACCTGGTCGGACCATTCTCTCCTCCCACCCTGGTCCCTTTGGCCCTCTGTCCGCCCCCAAAAAGCCCTGCCAACCTCGTTCACTAGCATCCGGCCGATGAAATGAGTGTCAGATGCTGCCTTCGCTTCTACCTTCAATCCGCCTCATCCCCCTACCTCTGATACTACCTCTGACTCTGCCCTCAGCAGCCTCCACCTTTCCATCACCAATACTCTTGACATTCTTGCCCCAGTCATGAGGATCCACCTGAAACCTGCCTCTAAGTGTAACATCTGGTACAACTCCGAACTTGAGGCCCTGAAACGAAAGTGCAGGGTGGCAGAAAGGAAGTGGCAAACTTCAGGCTCACCCTCTGACAAAGTAGCCTACTGCCTGTTCCAAAGGCAATACAGACTCTCCATCCGTGCCATGAAAAGAGCCCACATACAGGTATGGGTTTCCGGTGCATCCAACAACACGGCTTAACTTTTCAAGATCTGCAGGGAACTAGCCAACCCTTCCTCAGTCTCCCCTTCCCCCTCCCTTTCTCCTTCCCAGGCCCTCTGCAGCGCACTGGCAACACACTTTGCCACCAAAACCCAGGACATCCTGAACACCCTTGCTAGACACCCTCCCAACCCATCCCTCACCCCTTTGCCTCCCTTGACCCCTCTCCCTTCTCCTCCCCGTCATACCTGAAGAAGCTACCAGAGTTGTCTGCTCCATGAAGGTCTCTTCTAAACAGGTTTCCCCTTGCTCATCTAGAACCATCAAAGATAACATTGGCTCCCTCGCCCGCACTCGCTGATTTCTGCAATGACTCTTTTGAAACTGGATCTTTCCCCTCCTTCCTTAAGCACTCCCTTGTGCCCCCACTCCTGAAAAAAACGACCTGCCAACTACTGCCCTATTTCCATCTCCCCCTCCTGGGGAAGCTGATGGAGAGGTTGACATTGCCCCAACTCAGCTCACACACAGAACCATCATTCAGGATTCCAAGCATTCGGAGGCATGGAAACTGCTTTTCTGAACACCCGTGAAGAACTGCTCGCATCTCTGGACTCCAACTCTCCTGCTGTCCTCATCCTTCTCAATCTCTCCTCTGCCTTTGACACAGTCAACCATTCCATCCTCATACAAAGGCTCCCCAATACCCTTGGTATCTCAGAATGGGAACTGGACTGGCTGACATCCTTCCTTACTGACTGCTCTTCCCAAGTCATCTTGGGCACCCTCTCCTCTCCTACTGCCTCCTCCACCTTTGGTGTCCCCCAGGGTTCTATCCTCTTCCCTTGGCTCTTTGACATCTACCTTGCTCTGCTTGCATGCCTCATCTCCTCCTTCTCCAACTTACAGTGTTATGCAGATGACACACAGCTCTTTTTCAAACTTACTGTTGACCCTCTTGCACCCTCCCTCATCCCTGACTGCCTATCTGCCATCTAGCCCTGGTGCACCTCCAGAAATCTCTGCCTCAATGCCTGTAAAACTGAGATCCTTCCCATTGGGACCCCTGCTCCCTCCTTCTTCCCTTCACTCTGGCCTTCCTCCCTGGGCTCCCCCCGGCTCCTTCTTCTGAAGCCAAAAACCTTGGAGTCATCTTCGACTCCTCTCTCTCCTTCCTCCCTCACACTCAGGACATTGCCAAGAAGTCTGACTTTCAGCTCTTCATTCTCAAAGGAACTCTCCCTTTTCTCACTTTCCCCAGGGGCTCAATTTTACCCAAGCCATGGTTCTCTCTTGGCTTCACTATTGCAACAGCCTCCTCCTGAATCTACCTTCTTCCACTCTGCAACCCCTCAAGCTAATCCAGAATAGGTCAGCAAGACTTATCCCTGACCTCCCACGCCCAATCGGCCCAACTCCTGTATTCCCTCAGCACTTGCCCTGGCACACCCTCTGCCCTGGAGGATCGCACTTACTCCTACCGTTGCCCAGGGACCACATCTCTCCTGCCCTAAAAAGTCTTCATTGGCCCCCGGTTGCTGCACAGATTAAATTCAACTCCCTCTGCATCCTCCACAACGCTGTCTGGGCCCGGGGACCACACTATCTTCAACTTTATCTTACTAAATACATATCTCTAGACCACTCCATTCCTCTGGCACCAACCCTTTGTGTGTAAAGTGTTTAGCTAAACAGAGGATAGGTGGTCGATCGCTTTCCTCAACTGGCTCCCTCCTATGGAACAGCCTCCCTGTGCCTCTGCGCCTTGAGCAGGACTTTCTTAAATTCGGAAGCTCCTCAAGACCTTCCTCTTCACTTTCTCCTTCCCTTCTCTTCTTCTCTGCTAATCCCACAGTTGCTGTGATTGGTGTCTGGGGCACTTAGGCATCCTCGTTGCCCCTGACTTCCCATGCCCAATCGGCCCAGCTCCAGTCTTCCCTCAGCAATTGCCCTGGCACACCCTCTGCCCTGGAGGATCGCACGTACCCCTACCATGGCCCTTGGCCATGTAGCACTCAACAACCAAGCACTTAATCTTTGGCTCACCCATGAGCCTGGATCCCCCAGCAATTACTCCCTCTGCCCGTTTCCTTGCTGTACTTGCAGGTTCTGAATACTCACCTCCACTGCTCTTATTAATTATTGTGTTATGTAATGTATTTCACTCCCTTCCCCCAAGCCCCCAACCTGTGGGCGCTTTGAAATGGTATTTTACCGCTGCATAAGTGCCTAATGTCAAGACCGGTGGGGGGGTCTGTACTTCCGCTCTCTATATGGTAGAGGAGAGGCACAGAAGACCCCAGCCAAGATTCTCGATTACGGTAGCGATGGACGAGCAATCAAGGCCTAGCTTCTCAGGAGGTGATGCAGGCTGGTTCTTAAGTACAGTGTATCCCCAAGCCCCCACAAAGGAATGTCCACACACTGTATTACTGAAAACACAGTCTTTATATAATTAATATTCAAGGGTTATGTACACTTATCACAACAACGCACTTTGTGCTCAGGAAAACCAATAATGATAAATACCTACAATTCTAAAGTGGTACCACTAATATTAGACCTCATAACAGTGCATTCACAATACTGTTAAAATAGCACACAGATCAATAGGAAGGAAACCAGCAATAGAGAGAGGAGAGATAAAAGATGGTTGAAACAATAGGCAGAAGACTGGCCCTAGCTACTGGACACAGCTCTGAGTGGAGATCCCCCCACCTGGGCAACCTGTAAAATAACGATATATAAAACAAGCCCAGTCCATATATTGTTCAAGAGTCTCGTTCTCTCCCACAATGTTTTACCCCCCCAATGTACCTGGTGGAGTAGAGTTCGTCGGCGAGGCGTCGACCGATCCTTCTGGAGTGACTCCCTTTAAGGCAGGAGCCACGGATCGTCGAGAGGCGTCGCGGACTCGGGGTTCGGTGTCGGGGAATCGGCGGCCCTTCTTGAATGTCGCCCCTTTCAAGCGGGAGACACGGGGCGCCGAACGTCCGACCGTGAACCGGGTAGAACGACGTCGATGAGGCAGCCGGCTTTGATCCGAGCGGTGCTCGTCGACGACAGAGCGTTGGCGTCCTGCAAGGAAGAGGCGTGCGGGGCACCTCGGTGACGATAGTTCTGGACCGCAAAGAGATGAGGAAGAACTGTGGCCCAGCAAGGGCGTCGAGTCGTCGGCGTCTCTGCGGTCTTTGGGTGGCGGGAAACCCACCGGTGGATACTCCTCGGCGCGTCGACGGTCAGGCCTTCTCCCACAGGAGACGGCACGGCGATGCAGACGAGAGCGTCCGTTGATCAAGTTAAAGTTCTTAGGCAAACGGGAGCACGGCGGCTCCGGTCGGCGACGGCGGTCGTCGACAGTGGCGGACAACAGTCCGGGTGCTTCGCTTTGGGATTCCTCAGCAGTCCCCGTATCGGGTCGGCAGCCTGTCGTAGGTCTGTCTACCAGGGAGCGTTGGCAAAGGTCAGCTGTGCACGATGGTCCCTCGTAGCTCGGGAAGAGGGCGCCTTACCAGGTCCTCTCTGGGTCAGTCCTTGGAGACACAGCAGCCTTTAGATCGTGAAGGAGAGCCACGGCAATCCTTCTCTTCCAGCAGGGCCTCAAGGTCAAGCGTCAGTTACTCCAGTTACTCGTCGTAGTGGACTTCAGCTTCTGAACGATTTCCAGTGGTGAGAGGTCCCCAGATATACTATTTGGTCTCTCATCCACACTGCTGGCACACACTCAGCAGCCAATCGTACAGAAGGGCATTCATGCAGTCGGTCAGCCAATCAGGCACGCAGGGCATTCAGGCCACTCTTCTCCCGCTCAGACACTCACAACAAGGAATGTGGATTGAGACAAGTACTCAGCCATTCAACTCTACATACTGCATTCAGTCCAGTTTCGGGCAGGGCTGTCTCAGTCTTTGTCTCTCATGGCAGAAACCAGACAGCCACAACACGGAGTGCATATTGGTCACACTCCCCATTCACCCAGGTCCCACCCACAGGCGGTACCCACAACATACAGTCAGCGGGAAGGCTCCAGTAAGTCTAGCTGGGCCTTCACAACAACACCATATACGGAACTTCCACCCAACAGCCAGTCAGGGGGAAGGGACAGAGTCAGGGCTTCCCAGGACTTTGGGAAAACAAGGTATCAGGCGATAGAAGGCAAGAGGCCACCGGGGCCATCTTGTTTCCTATCAGGAATCAACTGATTCCAATGGCAGGGCCGGGGTACCCTAAAATGGCGGATACCCAGCGCACCTGTCAAATTCAGCATGTAGCTGCCACCAGCCCATACCCAGCTCTGTGGGCCACCCACGGGTGCCCAAAAACATACACTAGGGGCACAGGGTTGCACCCCTACCCATGGGTGCCATAAGGGTATCCCATGGGTCTGTTCACCAAACCAAAAGAGAGAGCTGCACCGCCAGGAGTCCCGCATGGACTTCTGCGCGGAAAACACGACAGAACACACGATAAGCACAGAAAAAGGACAAGGATACGGAGGCCCTGTCCCTCCGATGCATTTCCAGCATCACAGTCGCCCCCCCCAGACTGAGGTTAGGGTGCCTAATCTCCCACGGGATAGACACCCTCATCCAGACGGTCAACATACCTTCTGGAAAGGCCATCTGCATTATCGTGACTCTTCCCTGGTCTGTGCTCTATGGTGAAGTCTAGCCCTTGCAGGCTAATGGACCACCTGAGCAGTTTCGGATTTTCACTCTTCATCTGCATAAGCCATTTCAGGGGCTTATGATCTGTTTGGACCTTGAAGAAGGACCCCGTAAGGTAGGGCCTAAAACGCCTAAGGCTCCAAACTATACTAAAACATTCCTTTTCAACAGTAGCCCACCTAAGTTCTCTACCCTTGAGTTGTCTACTGATGAATATGATAGGATGTTCTCTCCCTTTGTCATCTAACTGGGACAAGACAGCTCCAATTCCGGTGTCGCAGGCATCCGTCTGGACGATAAAGGGTCGGCTGTAGTCAGGCGCACACAACACAGGTGCCCTACACAGACTTTCTTTCAAGCCATCAAAGGCCCTCTGACAGTCTTCGGTCCAATTAACCTTCCTAGGCTGTTTGGGTGAAGTTAGAGCTGTCAGGGGTGCAGCTATGGTTCCATAGTCTGCCATGAAATTGCGATAGTACCCAGTGAGGCCCAAAAAGGCTCTCACCTGGGTTTGAGTAGTGGGAGTCTCCCAGTTCTGTACGTCCTGTACTTTACTGGAGAGAGGTTGGATTTGACCCCCTCCTACCTCATGACCAAGATAGGTAACTTTCCCCTGAGCTATCTGGCACTTGGTGGCCTTGATAGTGAGGTTAGCCCTTTTCAAGGCCTGCAACACCTTATCCAGATGTGTCAAATGCTCTTCCCAGGTGGAACTGTAGACGGCAATGTCGTCTAAGTAAGCCACACAAAAGGCTTCCAGCCCACTGAGCGCATGGTTGACCAATCTCTGGAAGGTGGCAGGGGCATTCTTCAACCCAAAGGGCATGACCCTAAACTGGTAGAGTCCCTCAGGTGTGGAGAATGCCGTCTTTTCCTTGGCATGGTCCGTCAGAGCTATTTGCCAATAGCCTGAGGTAAGGTCAAAGGTGCTCACAAATTTGGCAGCACCTATGGTGTCCACGAGCTCATCAGCCCTGGGCAATGGGTGCGCGTCAGTTTTGGTGACGGCATTGACTCCTCGGTAGTCCACACAGAACCTCCAATCCTTGGTACCCGCCTGGGAACTTGCCTTGGGGACAAGGACCACTGGACTGGACCAGGGACTGGTTGAGGGTTCAATAACACCCAGATCCAACATCTTGGCGACCTCAGCCTGGATGTGGTTTTTGACGGTATCCGACATACGATAGCTCCTGCTTTTGACAGGCACACTGTCACCAGTGTCAATTTCGTGCTTACACCACGGTGTAAGGCCCGGTGTCAGTGAAAACAGAGGGGCATACTGCTGGAGCAAAGCCCGGCAGGCCCTCTGCTGCTCTGTTGTCAAATCGGGAGAGAGCTGTACTCCCTCCACTGAGCCATCCTGAGGGTTGCTATGCAGCAAATCAGGAAGGGGCTCACTCTCATCCTCTTCTTGCCCTGAAGCTAGCAAGAGACATGAGACCTCTGCTCGCCTGTGGAAAGGCTTGAGCCTGTTGACAGGGAATACCTGGGGGGCTACCCCAGAGGCTCCCATGTCAACCAGATAATTGACTTCGCCCATCTTGGAGATGATCCTGAAGGGTCCAGTCCACTTGTCTGCCAAAGCTCTAGGCTTGGTAGGCTCCATCACAAGGATTTCCTGTCCCGGAGTCCAATCCACTTGCGAAGCTTTAAGGTCATGCCAGTACTTGTTCAATTCCTGGCTGGCCTTGAGATTTGCTGTTGCCTGACCCATCATTTGTGTCATCCTCCGCCTGAGGCCTAACACATAGTCCCCCACTTGCTTGGCGGGACCTGGAGGGGTGGCTTCCAAGCCTTCTCGGATCAAGGCGAGGGGCCCCCTCACGGGATGTCCAAAGAGTAACTCAAAGGGGCTGAAACCAACACCCTCTTGAGGTACCTCTCTGTAAGCAAACAGCAGGCATGGCAGGAGGAGATCCCATTTCCTCCTTAGGGGCTCTTCCAAAGCACCTAGCATGCCCTTGAGAGTTTTGTTAAATCTCTCAACCAGACCATTGGTCTGGGGGTGGTAAGAGGTGGAGAACTTGTAGGTTACCCCGCACTCTTTCCACATGGTTTTCATGTAACTAGACATGAAGTTGGATCCTCGGTCAGAGACAACCTCCTTGGGGAATCCAACACGGGTGAAAATGCCCAGGAGAGCCCTGGCAACCACCTTGGCAGTAACAGTCCGAAGGGGTATTGCCTCAGGGTACCTGGTGGCATGATCTACCAAGACCAGGATGAACCGATGTCCACCTGAAGTGGGAGGGTCAAGGGGACCGACGATGTCGATGCCCACCCTCTCAAATGGTGTGCCAACCACTGGTAATGGCTGCAGTGGGGCAATGACCCTGCCTCCAGTCTTGCCAGACAACTGACAAGTTGGGCAGGTCCTGCAGTGGGACTCCACCTCTACTCCCATCCGTGGCCAGTAGAAATGGGCAGAGAGCCTCTGCTTAGTCTTCTTGGTCCCAAGATGACCAGCCAAGGGCACCTCATGCGCCAACTGCAGTAGGAAGGGCCTGTAAACCTGGGGTACCACCAACCTCTTGCGGGCACCAGGTTCGGGCTTAGTGGGCTCACTAACAAGGAGCTCACCCTCCCAATAAATCTTGAATGTCCTAGGCACTTCACCTTGTGCCTGGGACAGGGCCTGTTTCCTCAGGCCCTCGAGAGAGTGGCACTCTCTCTGGCCCTTACAGAAGTCTGCCCGGGAGGGTCCCCCTTCAGCTAACAAGCATTGAAGGTCGGGATGATCCTCCGGGTTGAGAACCTCTCCCACAGGAGAGTCTTCTGCCTCTTCTCCCACAGGAGTTGAGTTTGGGTTTTCCACTGGACCCAGCCCGTCCGGAGCATGGATCCCAATGGGTGCTGTCGGAACAGCAGGAAGAGAAGGTGTTCCCTCCACAGAGGTGGCCTTCTTGGTCTTCCTTCTTCTTGCCTTAGGCCTCGCCTTTGGCTCGGGTACCTGACTCACAGCCAGACCCGGTGTCACCTGTGACCTAGTGACTGCAGCAGCAGTCATGGGAAGACCATCCGAGATCAACCCCAACTCTACTAGATCATTTCCTAACAGAATGTTAGCAGGGACATTGTCCTGAACCAGGACAGGAAGCTTTGCTGTCTTGTCTCCAATCATGAGTGTGACTAGGGCTACAGGCGATAATTTGGGAGGCCCACCAGCTAACCTGGTGGTTCTCAGAGGAGCACCTACATAGTCCTCTGGCTTGAGCAGGGTCCTGTCCACCACTGTCATGCTTGCCCCAGTGTCTCTCAAACCAGTAGAAGGCTGGCCATTCAAGAGGACACTTCTCAAAAACCTACGGGTGTTCTGCGGGATAGTTGCCAGTACTTCTGCGTACTGGTCCCAGGCCCCAAGGGACACTAAGGAAATCTCTACCGGAGCACCAAATGTGATTCCTGTAGAGGAGGGGAGGACAGTGGCCTCCACCTCAGACACGGGGTAAGGGTAGGTCAGGCTGACAGCCTGTACTCCAAGTGCCTTACCTTTACACTTGGGGTCACCCCTTTTGTGATCCAGAGCCCCACAATCCCAACAAGTGCCAGGAGTGCGGGGTATGGTACTGGAACCACTGGGAACCTGCTTTGCAGCAGGTGGACCACTACTCTTATTCCCACCCACAGAGGACTTATCCCCACTAGATTTTTGGGTCTTAGGAGAGGAAGGTTTTGGTTTACCCGACTGTGACTGCTTTTGGGACTCCTCAGCTTTCTGAGAGGCCCCCTTTTCTTTGTCCTTGTCCTTCCCACTGGAGTCCTTAGGGGACACCCGGTGGGAGACCCACTTGTCAGCCAACCTAGCCAGCTTAAAGGGGTCCAAAATGTTCTGGTCAGCCACATACTGACGCAGCTCTGGTGAACAGGCTTCAGAAAAATGCTCAAAAAACAAGAGGTGGGATAACTCAACAAAAGTTTTCACCTTGTAACCGTCAATCCACCCCATCATGTTCATGTGCGCAGTACTCACCCAGTCAACCCAAGACACATTCTCTCTTTTCTTAAAATCCCTGAACCCTTTAAGGTATTGGGTAGGTGTCTTGCCAAACTTGGCAATCAAAGCAGACTTCATACACTCATACTGACCCCTTTCTTCCACACTCAGCTTCAGAATACAGTCATATCCAGTTTGAGGCACTCTGCTTAACAAACACTTAGCCCAATCTCTTTTATCTACATCATGAATTGCACAAGCCATTTCAAACGCTTCAATCCATTGGAGGATATCTGAACCCTCCACAAACACACCAACCAAATCTTTCATAAACTTGGTGGCTGGGGACCTGACACTCTCACTGGATCTAGCTGAAGTCTCCACTCTAGCTTTCTCTAGCTGGATTCTCTGACATTCAGTGTCCTGGCTTTTGAGTTCAAGGTCCTTATTTCGGAGTTCAAGATCCCTATTCTTGAGTTCCACTTGCTGTGCCAGCTCCTCTTTCTTAAGCTCAGCTTCTATTTCCAACTTGCGATATTCAAAGGCTAACTTCATCCTTAATAACTCAAGTTCCATGGAATTGCTGGGGTTTGGAACAGAGGCAGCAGGAATGGTGGCATTCCCAGAAACAGATTCAGCGACAACCCCAGGGGCAGAGTCCTCACTGGTTGCATCCCCCCCTTCATCAAGGGTTTCACCATCAGTCTGGTAGTCCACCAGGGCAGCTATCAGCTCAGCCCTAGACTTATCCACAAAGTCTAACTCCCTGGCTTCACAAGCACTCTGGAGAGCCTCTAAGCTCATCCGAGTCAATTTACCATTTGCAATGGGCTCCATTGCCTGTAATGCAGTTATTTGGTACACACCCAAACCTTAATCTAATAAAGTGCGGATATTTTGTAAGTGGCACGGTTATACACTGAGTCTTAAAACCATAAGCATCCCACCGCTGCCACCAAGCTTGTCAAGACCGGTGGGGGGGTCTGTACTTCCGCTCTCTATATGGTAGAGGAGAGGCACAGAAGACCCCAGCCAAGATTCTCGATTACGGTAGCGATGGACGAGCAATCAAGGCCTAGCTTCTCAGGAGGTGATGCAGGCTGGTTCTTAAGTACAGTGTATCCCCAAGCCCCCACAAAGGAATGTCCACACACTGTATTACTGAAAACACAGTCTTTATATAATTAATATTCAAGGGTTATGTACACTTATCACAACAACGCACTTTGTGCTCAGGAAAACCAATAATGATAAATACCTACAATTCTAAAGTGGTACCACTAATATTAGACCTCATAACAGTGCATTCACAATACTGTTAAAATAGCACACAGATCAATAGGAAGGAAACCAGCAATAGAGAGAGGAGAGATAAAAGATGGTTGAAACAATAGGCAGAAGACTGGCCCTAGCTACTGGACACAGCTCTGAGTGGAGATCCCCCCACCTGGGCAACCTGTAAAATAACGATATATAAAACAAGCCTAGTCCATATATTGTTCAAGAGTCTCGTTCTCTCCCACAATGTTTTACCCCCCCAATGTACCTGGTGGAGTAGAGTTCGTCGGCGAGGCGTCGACCGATCCTTCTGGAGTGACTCCCTTTAAGGCAGGAGCCACGGATCGTCGAGAGGCGTCGCGGACTCGGGGTTCGGTGTCGGGGAATCGGCGGCCCTTCTTGAATGTCGCCCCTTTCAAGCGGGAGACACGGGGCGCCGAACGTCCGACCGTGAACCGGGTAGAACGACGTCGATGAGGCAGCCGGCTTTGATCCGAGCGGTGCTCGTCGACGACAGAGCGTTGGCGTCCTGCAAGGAAGAGGCGTGCGGGGCACCTCGGTGACGATAGTTCTGGACCGCAAAGAGATGAGGAAGAACTGTGGCCCAGCAAGGGCGTCGAGTCGTCGGCGCCTCTGCGGTCTTTGGGTGGCGGGAAACCCACCGGTGGATACTCCTCGGCGCGTCGACGGTCAGGCCTTCTCCCACAGGAGACGGCACGGCGATGCAGACGAGAGCGTCCGTTGATCAAGTTAAAGTTCTTAGGCAAACGGGAGCACGGCGGCTCCGGTCGGCGACGGCGGTCGTCGACAGTGGCGGACAACAGTCCGGGTGCTTCGCTTTGGGATTCCTCAGCAGTCCCCGTATCGGGTCGGCAGCCTGTCGTAGGTCTGTCTACCAGGGAGCGTTGGCAAAGGTCAGCTGTGCACGATGGTCCCTCGTAGCTCGGGAAGAGGGCGCCTTACCAGGTCCTCTCTGGGTCAGTCCTTGGAGACACAGCAGCCTTTAGATCGTGAAGGAGAGCCACGGCAATCCTTCTCTTCCAGCAGGGCCTCAAGGTCAAGCGTCAGTTACTCCAGTTACTCGTCGTAGTGGACTTCAGCTTCTGAACGATTTCCAGTGGTGAGAGGTCCCCAGATATACTATTTGGTCTCTCATCCACACTGCTGGCACACACTCAGCAGCCAATCGTACAGAAGGGCATTCATGCAGTCGGTCAGCCAATCAGGCACGCAGGGCATTCAGGCCACTCTTCTCCCGCTCAGACACTCACAACAAGGAATGTGGATTGAGACAAGTACTCAGCCATTCAACTCTACATACTGCATTCAGTCCAGTTTCGGGCAGGGCTGTCTCAGTCTTTGTCTCTCATGGCAGAAACCAGACAGCCACAACACGGAGTGCATATTGGTCACACTCCCCATTCACCCAGGTCCCACCCACAGGCGGTACCCACAACATACAGTCAGCGGGAAGGCTCCAGTAAGTCTAGCTGGGCCTTCACAACAACACCATATACGGAACTTCCACCCAACAGCCAGTCAGGGGGAAGGGACAGAGTCAGGGCTTCCCAGGACTTTGGGAAAACAAGGTATCAGGCGATAGAAGGCAAGAGGCCACCGGGGCCATCTTGTTTCCTATCAGGAATCAACTGATTCCAATGGCAGGGCCGGGGTACCCTAAAATGGCGGATACCCAGCGCACCTGTCAAATTCAGCATGTAGCTGCCACCAGCCCATACCCAGCTCTGTGGGCCACCCACGGGTGCCCAAAAACATACACTAGGGGCACAGGGTTGCACCCCTACCCATGGGTGCCATAAGGGTATCCCATGGGTCTGTTCACCAAACCAAAAGAGAGAGCTGCACCGCCAGGAGTCCCGCATGGACTTCTGCGCGGAAAACACGACAGAACACACGATAAGCACAGAAAAAGGACAAGGATACGGAGGCCCTGTCCCTCCGATGCATTTCCAGCATCACACCTAACAAGCCAACAATAAATAAAATAAATAAATAATGACAAGTTCCTTGAATGTGTAAAACAGAGTACTGTCGGGAGGTGGCACGACTCTGCTAACGAGGATAAGGGGCTTTCTGATGAGGAGCAGAAGATGATGCACATGTTTGCTCTCATGAGAGACGAACTATCTATATCCCCTCGACATCTGTTATTAAAAGAAAATAGGGTCATTATTCCCCTATCTCTACAAGATCAAGCGATAGAACTTGCACATATAGGTCAGTGAGGGATAGCGTGACAGACCAATCTAGGGTTCAACAAGATGGATGCTAAAATACAGAAAGGGCTTCAAACTTGTGTCATCTGCAAATCAGTAGCAGCACGCACCTTTCCGGTGTCCCTGAAGATGACATCTCTACCACTGAGAGTGTGAGATGAGGTGACCATCCATTTGTTTGGGTCTCTGTCAAATGGCAAATAGGTGTTGGTGTACCTGGGAAACAAAGCTACAGTGAAGGGGCAGGCATTGGAGAAAAAGCAATACAAGAAGGACCAAAATGTCCAGTGGACGAGAGGACATCAGAGAAAAAGCAACCCAGGAAGCACCAAAGCCCCAATGAAAGGGCGGGCATGAGAGAAAATGAAACCTATGAAGAACAAAAAGTGAAAGGTAGGGGCATGAAAGAGCAGACCAACAAAGGTAGGCTGCTGTGACAATTCTCAGCAGGTCAAGGAGGAAGGACAAATTACTTACTCCTGGTAATGTTCTTTCGACTGGATGTTCCTCCCATGTATTCTTCATCTTTGATATACTCCGATATCCTGCTTGCAGCTCGGAAACATTTCACAGCAGAGAGCGCCATGTGTTGTCATTGTTGACTTTGTGTCCCTCAATGGCCTCCATCCATCTCGAGTATGACGTCGACATCAGTATAAAAGTCATGCACTGTGGCCGTTTCCTCGGTTCATTTTTTTCCTCTCACCAGCATAGCAGTCTCGAAGATGAGAAAGACGTGAGCATTAACAGAGACGACAGTGTAAATTAAGGAAACTCTCTCCTGAGAGAGGGGTAGGATGGGAAGGGTGATGAGGAATATGTGGGAGAAACATCCAGTCAAAACAACATTACCAAGTGTAAGTAATGTGTTCTTTTAATGTATTGTGTCCTCCCACGTATTCCTCCTCTTTGATAGACTCCCATAGCAGTGCTTTGTAGGAGGTGGGAAATGTGAGAAACCTGAAGGTGTGTCATCCGCTAGTCCCCAGGGATCTGTCATCCAGGTGGCCAGGAAACGGCCATCGCTTTTGAATCCAGTTCCTGGGGGTGGACTAGTGCAGGAGGATCACCTGGGTGAGGGGTCTTTGGTGAGTGGGACACCAGATGGCGAGGCGCAGTATCCCTTTCCCGATAACAACTTTACCACATCCCACCAGGTAGGATATTTAGGAACTCAAACCCCTGTCCCCCTTCTTCACAACACAAACACTTTCTCACAGACAGATTGCTATGAGAGAAAACAGATTATCACCCGGGCCGTATACCTGACTTGTCCCAATACAATGGTCAGTCAAAGTCAGGCGATTACTGACCATCACACACCTGACTTTCATCACACTTCTCCACACGGATAACAGGCAGAGCACGAGAGCACACTTTGAGCAAGGCAAAGCACACGAGGAAGCACCATTTACAAGATGGCAGTTTAACACGAGGAGAAAGACGACAAAAGAGAAGGGGATAGCAAGGAGGGAAGTGCCCTTGGCCTATTCGATGAGGAACTGTTACTTTCATGAACCCTCGAGAACAGAAAGTGTAAGATTAGCAAACAAGGCTGAAGAATCCTGCATTGTGTGTCGGAGGTACCCAGGGGTCTCCCGCGTCGATAGTCAAGGTGGGGAGAATCACTTGCCACTGTGCTACTGTCCTTGGCTCCTACATCAAAGAAGCGCCAGTGAAATCAACAGAGCCAGTGAGTTGGGGAGACTGATACCAATCCGGTCAGTGTTGAAGCCAAGGTTGCAAGCAGTAACATTGTATGGTGAACGCTGAAGCAAACAAGTGTATGAAAAGCATGTGATAATGAACGCGAGTAAAAAGTGAACAACAGCTGGGTGATTGAACTTTGAAACCTAGATACGATGCCCTTGACAGAGTGGTCCGGCACCGTGTGGGTGCTCATTCGAAAGTCTCTGTAGGGTGTCCAACTGAGAGTTAAGAAAGGTGAAAGATTGGCAAAAGGAACAATACATCGAAGTGGTCCTGCGAGGGGTCAAGTACAATCCTGTTCATAATCGAAAGACTTCAATGTTGATACTATGAAGCATGTTTGTGTTAAAGTGAATTAAAGTCGGTTCGAGCCCGGGAAAGGGAGACTGATTGAACATTGTGTTGAAAAAGGATCTTAGCCCGGCACAGGGGGATCTGGGGTACAAAGAAATACACCTGAAAAGTTGAACATTGTGTCGCAAGGGGATCTGAGCCTGGTTGCGAGGAATCCGGCGTGAATAATGAATCAGCTGAGAAATTGAATACATGGAAAACATAAGAGGAAAGGAACTTATTGTTTGTTTGTAGCATTAGGCCCTCTAAAAGAAGAGACTTTGAAAGGGAAAGAGACATGGGCAAAGATTGAGTGTACCACCTTGTCCCATGCTGAAAACGTGGGGATGGAGGGCAACGGCCTGAATATCCTGACGTATCATTTCTTGAACACTTCTTTCTTTTATGTAACATTGTTTCCCACACTATTTGCATTTAGAGGTAAGGATTGGCAATAGGTTTATTACTATAGGCCCTTTTAGTTTGACAAGACGCCACTAGGACTGCATTATTATTATTTGATGGTCGTAGCTTGCTCCCATCTGTAGATTTAGGATTAGATAGTTGTTTTCAAACCATTTTTGAAGTTCAATAAACACCCTTGAACTGGGGCCACTTTTCCCAGTCTCATTGTTGATACCATGCCTTCCTTACATGTGGTGTCAGAATGGGATATGTTTCAACTGACAAAAGTTGAAAACCCATGCTAATAATCGTCATACCACCATACTACCAGCTAAACCGACCCACCCTAATCATGCCTATTGAAACTGCCCAAAATCAATCAGATGCAGCAAAACATTTTCACCCTCTTCACAGAGGTGAAGAACGAAATGATCACAAACCCACATACCATTCCCAAACCCAGGTACTAGATAGAGGGCTCATTAACCCCAAAGTATGGACCCCGAAAGAATAGAAATCCAAAGACCAGACCAGAAGAGCCGACATCCCCTTTTTGTTTTTCGTGTACAGAAACTGGCCATCTGGCTCGACATTGCCCAAAAAATCTAAAAGAAGAACCAGTGGAAATAACAAAGTTACTCACCGTAGTGACTACCTTACTCCTAGTCCATAGTCCCCTTTCCTCCATACTTGTGGAAGCTGGTGTTCCAACGCGTTCCTCTACTGCATTTACAGCTCTTCATCGATGAGAAGAAGAAATGCCTGGTAAGTTCTTTACTTTTTAGGCCACCTCAGCCTGGGGGCTCCTTTCCGGGGTCTTCCGGGACTGGGAGAGGCTTGTGTAGCTCTTCTACCGGGGACGCCCTTCAGTCCTTTTCTATCCCCAGGTCTGAGACAATTTAAGCAATAATAGAGGATACTTTTTAGAGGGGACGGTGGGCATATGGAGGAAAGGGGACTATGGACTAGGAGTAAGGTAGTCACTACAGTGAATAACTTTGTTATAAACCTACGTCATGTCCCCTTTCCTCCATACTTGTGCGAGGTTCCCAAGCGCACCTCACAGGTAATACGGGTTGATGGAAAAAAACCTTTACTGGAATAGGTTCTTAAGAACAGCCAGGCGGAATTGGGCATTGGCCCTGGAGCTCAGGTCCAAGCAGCAATGCTTACAAAAAGCTGATGGGGAAGCCCACGTAGCCGCCTTGGCGATGGTTTCCCAAGGGACATACTTTTGGAAGGCAACAGCAGCCGCTTTGCCACGTACAAGATGGGCATGGATACCTTTTTCAGAAGTTGAAGGCCTTGAATGCTATAGGCCTCTGAAACACAGGAGGCAATCCATCAGGCGATAGTTGCTTTAGAGGCCTGTTTCCCCTTTGTGTCTCCCAACGTGACAAAGTGTTGTGAGGAGCCCCTTAGTTCACTCGTTCTAGCGAGGTAAAACTTTAGGGCTCTCCTGACGTCCAAGTTGTGTAAAACTCTCTCGGAATCAGATGGCGGGTTAGGAAAAAAGACAGGTAAGGAGATCGAGTGATTCAAGTGAATATCGGTAACCACCTTAGGCAGGAAGGAAGGACGAGTGCGAAGCACAACCTTACCCCTGTGGAAAGTGAGGAACGGATGTTCCACGGAAAGAGCTTGGAGCTTGTTTACTCACCATGCCGATGTTATTGCTATCAGAAAAGCAACCTTCCAAGAGAGGTACTTAAGATCGGTAGTGGCCATGGGTTTGAATGGCTTATGGCATAACGCAGTGAGGACCACATTCAGATCCCATTTGCGATGAGGGGTACGCACCGCGACCCACAAAATGTCTTTTGATGACTGGATTGGTCAATGAAAAGGAATAGCTGTCTGTGGACAGGTAGGCCGCAATAGTGGATAAGTAAGTTGTGCATGACAGAAAATGGATGCCAGAAACGGCCAGATGAGACACAAAAGATAGAATGGTGTTGACTGAAGCTTGACTGGGAATGAGCTGTTTAGCTAAACACCAATGGCAAAACCAGAGCCATTTGCGCCTGTACTGAGCCCTCATAGAAAGCTTCCTGGCCGCTTGGATAATGCGCATATTGCTTTTGGACAGATCGAATTGTGCTAACGATTTGAACTCAGGCACCAGGCCGCCAATCTGAATGATTGTGGGGAGGGGTGCCACATCTGGTGATTGCTCTGGTGAAGCAGGTCAGGAGTCTGCGGCAATCTTATCGGGGGAAGTACCAACAGATGCTGTAGTTCTGAAAACCAGAATCTGGCTAGCCACCAAGGAGCCATGAACAGGAGAGAGCAGTTTGATGTGCTCCTGAGCTTGCAGAGCGACCGATGGATCAGAAGCAACGGAGGAAAAGCTTAAGCTTTCATGTTGTCCCACAAGATCTTGAGCGCGTCCCCCAGTGAGGACTCTCCGAGTCCGTCCCTGGACGCAAAAAAAGGAAGTTTCTTGTTTGAAGAAGTTGCAATGAGGTCCACCCCTGGGGTGCCCCATTGATGGAAAAGTTGGAGAGGACATTGCTGTTTATCTCCCACTCGTGACTGCTGCAGACTGGGGACTGAGTGAATCTGCAGACACATTGTTATGACCCGGGATGTGTACAGCCTGGAGCCAAACATTGTGCTGGATGGCCCAGTCCCAAATTTGTATGGCAAGATCCACAAGGAGAGGAGACTTTGTGCCACCCTGCTTGTTGATGTAAAACATTGCAACCGAATTGTCTGTGCGAACACAAACTACACTGTTGCTGTAAGGGAGGTATTCAAAATGGCCGCCGTGGTCCATTTAGTTAACACCTGAGGTGAACTGCGTCACAGGAGCAAGTGATGCAATAGTCTCCTCAGGGGAGTCAGGGGCCTTGTGTGCCATCTTAGCCTTGAAAAAAGGAACCTCGGCAGAGCCGGTACTGGCAGATCTAGGGTGTTTACTCAACACCTTAGGGACTGGCCCAGAATTAGCCTCTAGTGGAGTATCCTCGGCAGAACCGGTACTGGATAGCCTGTGGTGCATGACCACCTTGTTTGCCCCCTCAACAGAACTGGTATCACCACGGCCGTGCACATGGGAAGGCTGAGGGATATATCTTACAGCCAAGACCCTCAATGAGGTACCCTCAATTCTATTGGTGTCCGATTTAGCCCCAAGAAGGGGAACCTCAGGTTTAACCCTGGTATGTATGGCCACCTTGAGAGGGACCTCGAGCTGAAGCTCTGTGTGGTTAGCTCCAGATGCAGATGCCTCAGGGTGAATCCTGGTATCCAGAGCCACAGAAGAACTGGGCCCAACCTTAGCTCCCAAACAGAGCTCCTTGGAAAAAGATCCGGTTTTGGCAGACCCACTGCAGGGGCCCTCAGAGGAGTCTCTGGTGCGCTTCGCCGAGCTGAGACCAAAAGGGAGTACATGAAACTGGAAGTGTTCTGCTCCCACGGAAAACCGCAGATATTTTCGATACGGGCTCGAATCCAAATGTGCATGAATGCATTCTGGAGGTCTACCACGCTGAGCTGATCGCCCTTCAGAAGAGAAAACTTTATTTGGCATGGCATGATCATCTTGAATTTCTCTTGGCGAAGAGATATATTGAACTGGGAAAGATCGAGGATAGTGGGCAGGCCAGCCTGGTTGGGTTTGGGCATTGTGAACAGACAGGAGTAGTAGTGCTCCCCTTGTTCCCTGAGGGTAACAGGCTCCACCGTTCTGAGGTCTAGAAGTTTCTGTACCTCGGCTCTGAGGGAGGGCGACCCATTCTGCTGGAAGGGAAGGTTTAAGAGTGGCGTAGGGGGGAGGGGCAACCGGAAGCCTGACCGAACGATGGACAAAACCCACCAGTCTTCGGTGATGGTCTGCCACGCCCCCAGATGCGACGAGATTCATCCTCCCACCAGAGTCTCGTGCGACCGACAAAAAATATAATTTGGCTGATTTGTCGGCAGGGAGACTACCTGACCCTGGAGATGAGGCTGGTGGGCGAGAGAAACCGGCCCCCTTGGCGCGGCTGCTTACGGTGGGGCCCGCCAACCGGGGCTTCAGACCGGCGCACACAGCAATCCTGAAATCCCCTGAACCCAGAGAAGGACCGAGTTTGGGACTCTGACCTCTGTGTATAAGGGGCCTTAGCTGAGCTTTTGCCAGGACTGATAAAGACTGGGCGGTCTGAGAACTCGCCTTTGTCTTTGTGAGCTCCTCATCTGTGGAGGAATGGAACAACTCCTTGCCATCAAAAGGAAGATCTAGAACTTTGTCCTGCACTTCTTTTGAAAACTTTGTCGCGTTTGGCGGGAGAGGTCTACCCCGACCATAACGCCTCGAGCGGAGGTATCTACGTGGTGTGCTGCAGATTCCAGTAGATCCTGTGCCAACACTTTGGCGTCCGACAAACCAGCTTTCAAGTCGTCTAACCTGTCCATAGGGATACACTCATGGAAATCAGCTAGCTCCTTCCACAGCCTAAGATTGGCTCCTGCCAGGATGAGCTCGGTGTTAGCTTGACGAAGTTGGAGCACCGAATTGGAAAAGACATTCTTGCCAATGGCGTCAAGAGGTTTATCCTCCTTGGAGAGGATTTGGGCTGCTGCAGTGGAGGATGCAGATGCCGGCTTGGACTGGAGAGTGGCAGCTGCCACTACCGTGGATGATGGGAACGGACAAGCCCACAAGGCTATATCTTCTGAGGCGTGAAGCTTGTATCGAGCGTCAATCCTCTTGTTGAGATGCACCCCGGTATGGGGTTTGTCCCAGACCTTACGGGCCTCAGCCAAGACGTCTTTCTGGAGGAACAGACCAGTGCGCTCCTGCGGCGATAGGGTAAAGGCTACGGAAAGCACCCCCTCCTGCAGAGCGGGGGCCGCTGGTACTGAGATATCAAGCAAGTTCATTATATCCAGCACCGGTCATGGAATGCTTTCATAGAGCGGGGCTGTTCATCGCTGTCCTGGTCCACCTGGTCTTCGTCTGGTGAAGCGGAAACAGGAGGCTAATCCACTGCACGTAGTGCCTCAGGTTTTGACATGTTGTCTAGAGGCGCACCCAATGTTTTCTCTATTGGGGATAGCAGAGGCAGAGGAGGAAGCGCTGGAGGAAGTCCGACAGGTAGAGGTGGAGGAAGTGTCACCACCGGGACCTGCATAGGATCACCCGGGACCGATGGTGGTACCGGAGGACTGGGGTACAGCTTCTTAAAAAGGCCCTTAAAGCTTAAAGTATGCCCTCATGGGATCCGAGTGCTTGAGCGTCTGAAATCTCCCAAAAAACACATTCTCCGGTGTAGGTCTAGGCGCTGGAGTAGGCAGAAGCCGCTTGTGAGGGGCATACCCCCATGAATGCAACAAGGATGGTTGCCAGGACTGCCCACTGCAGGCTGCGTCCACGTAAATCAGTGGTGCGGAACCAGGAGGAAGCGAGATGGTATGAGGCAGCGGTGCCCAAGCACGTCAATCTGTAGAAGGGAAGAACGGGTTCTTGTTGTCCACATGGCGTGGAAAAAACTACTCAGCTCCTAAAGGAATGCTCCCAGCACCAGCCGCCGTGAACGTTGGTGTAAGAGGGGTATCCAAAATGGCCACCGTGGACCACGGAGGTTGAGCCGCCATTTTTTTGACACCTGTAGAGAATTGCATCACAGGTGAAAGTGAAGCAACTGTCTCCTCAGGGGAAACAGGGGTCTTAAGCAGCATTTTAGCCTTGAAACAAGGATCCTCGGCTGAGCCGGTGCTGTCAGATCTAGGATGTTTACTGTACATCCTCGTAACTGTCCCAGAATTAGTCTCCAGTGGAGGAACCTTGGCAGAGCCGGTACATGGGAATGGTGAGGAATACTCCTCACCGACAAGACCTTCAAAGAAGGTCCCTCGATTCTGCCAGTACTGGATTTAGCCCCAAGGAGAGTAACCTCGGCTTGAAAGCTCCAGAAATAGAGACTTCAGGGTGAACCCCGTTATCCAGAGCCGTAGAAGAACTGGGCTGAACTTTAGCCCAGTTGAACTTTAGCCCCTAAAAGGGGAACCTCAGAACAATGTCCGGTTTTGGCAGTCCCACTACAGGAGCCCTCGGAGGACGCTCCGGTGTGCCTATTAGGCCCCTGGCGGGACACCTCAGGGACGTCCCCAGTAGAAGAGCTACACAAACCCCTCCCGGTCCCGGAAGACCCTGGAAAGGATCCCCCAGGCTGGGGTGTGCTAAAAAGTAAAGAATTTACCAGGCGTTTCTTCTTCTCATCTATGAAGAGCTGTAAATGCAGTGGAGGAACGCGTTGGAACACCACCTCCCACAAGTATGGAGGAAAGGGGATGGGACGTAGGAGTATAGGGTGCCTTAGAAGAGATGAGTGGGAAGAAATAGAGGCTGATCTAGAAACCTTCAGCATATATCTATGTTAGTCTTCAACCAACTTCACATATGAAAAGGCCCTATTAAACGGACGGGCAGTAAAGACTCTAATTGATTCAGGTGGCAAACAGACTGCCATAAGAGCTGATTTGGTGACTACAGCAGACCTAGAAAATGCAAGTCTAGTTAGAGTCACATGTGTGCATGGAGATAATCAAATCTACCCCAAGATACCTGTCCACATTAACATCAGGGGAGAATCACGGCTGGCATCATATGCCATTATTCCTGGACTCCCCAAAGAAGTTATTGTGGGAAGAGACTTAACTGCATTTTATACTCTTCTACAGGATGTCCCAAATTCCCCTAGAGAGTTTGTACCCCAGTATAGTTTGCCACCTGTCATTTTCTCTCAAACCTCTCTGGTGTGGGAGTGGAAGGAAACTGAATTTCAGGAAGCTACCTTTCAAACCTCAGAAATATCTAATGAAAAAATCACCACCTCAGTCCCAGTTTGTAGGATACCTTCGGGAGGAAAATATGAACATCTCGCCTCTACCAGACCAATTGAAATGAAATTCACAGAATATGTGAAAGCACCTGGATTAATCCTTTCCTTGTTCCTACCACGATCCTAAAAATAGAGGATCTTGGAAAAGACCAAGTATATCTACCTCGCATAGGAGAAGGGTATGTGAGAAACCTGAAGGTGTCTCATCCGCTAGTCCTAGGGATCTGGCATCCAGGTGGCATGGGCACGGCCATCGCTTTTCGATCCAGTTCCTGGGGGTGGACCAGTACGGGAGGATCACCTGGGTGAGGTGTCTTCGGGGAGTGGGAGTGGGTCACCGGATGACAAGACGCAGTATCCCCTTCCCCTTAACACCTTTACCCCATCCTACCAGGTAGGATATTTAGGAACTCAACCCCCACCCCCTTCTTCACAACACAAACACTTTCTCATGGACAGATTGCTATGAGAGAAAACAGACTAACACCTGAGCCATATATCTGACATGTCCCAATACAATGGTCAGGCAGAGTCAGGCAATTACTAACAATCACACACACGTGACTTCCATTCCCCACACGGATAAAAGGCAGAGCACGAGAACACACTCTGAGCAAGGACACGAGGAAGCAGCAGTTCCAAGATGGCAGTTTATTACAAGGAGAAAAATGACAAAAGAGAAGGGGATCGCAAGGAGGGAAGTGCCCTTGGCCTTCGACAAGGAACCATTAGTTTCACGAACCCACAAGAATAGAAAGCGTAAGACCAAGAAACAAGGCTAAAGAATCCTGCATTGTGTGTAGGAGGTACAGGGCCTCTCCAGTGTCGATAGTCAAGGCGGGGAGAATCACTTGCCTCTGTGGTAATGTCCCTGGCTCCTACATCAAAGAAGCGCCAGTGAAATCAACACAGCCGGTGAGTTGGGGAGACTGATAACAACCGGTCTGTGTTGAAGTCAAGGTTGCAAGTAGCAACATTGTATGTTGAACGCTGAAGCGAACAAGTGTATGAAAAGCATATAATAACCAACGCGAGCAAAAAGTGAACAACAGATGAGTGATTGAACTTTGAAACCGAGATATGATGCCCTTGACAGAGTGGTCTGGCAGCGCGTGGGTGTCCAACTGCGAGTTAAGACAGGAGAAGGATTGGGAAAAGGAACGATACATCAATGTGGTCCTGCAAAGGGTCAAGTAAAATCCCCTGCACAATCGAAAGTCTTCGATGTTTATACTATAAAGCAAGTTTGTGGTAAAGTAAATTAAAGTCAGTCCAAGCCAGGCGGTGGGAGACTGATTGAACATTATGTTGAAAAAGGGGTGAACAGAAAATCACCTGTGAAATCGAGAATATTGAATTGAAGTGGATCTGAGCCCGGCAGAGGGGTATCCAAGGTGAATAGTGAATCAGCTGAGAAATTGAGTATGTGTGAAAAACGAAGAGGAAAGAAACATATTGTTTGTTTGTCGAAACATGCCCTCTGAAAGAAGAGACTTTGAAAGGCAAAGAGACATGGGCACAGAAGGCTCTGATGTTATTGTTTGAACTGCACCCTCGGGCTAGAGAAGCCAGAGGCTGTGCTAAGCTTGAGTGCACCGCCTTGTCCCGTGCTGAAAACATGGGGAAGGGAGGTCAATGGCCTGAATGTCCTGTCATATAATTTCTTGAACACTTCTTTCTTTTATGTAACATTGTTTCCCACACTATTTGCATTTTGAGGTAAGGAATGGCAATAGGTTTATTAGTATAGGCCCTTTTATTTTGACAAGACACCACTAGGACTGCATTATTATTATTTGATGGTCGTAGCTTGCTCCCATCTGTAGAATTAGGATTAGATAAGCGTTTTCCAAACCCTTTGAACTGTGGTCACTTGTGTCTGTCTTACTGTTGATACCATGCCTCCATTACAGAAAGGATAGTTTATTTTTTTGTTTTAAACTTTATTTTTCAACTGACGGTTACATGTTCATAACATCAGCATTCATTACAGTATCATGTATGAGAGAGAGTATAAGTTAAGCGGTACGTCGTGTGTCCTTGCATTTCAGGCCCTGTTATGCTTAGCTATACCTCCTCTTCACTCTCTGCGTCACTTCTATCTGCCAAGTATTTCCGTAGAGGTGCCCAAATTTCCTTAGGCCTGCAAGTGGACGATATGCTCATTACATAGATTACCTCGCATTCATATGTGTATATCAAGTCTCTGAGCCATACTTGGGTGGTCGGGTGTCCTTTGCCTTCCAGCGTTTGAAAATGTTCTGTTTGGCAATTGCTCCAGCCACTGAAAAGAGTCAACATTTTTTAATAGGGGCTTTCCCTATGTCCACTAGTAGATATTTCAATGGGGTTATTGGTATATGCATGTCCAGTATGTCCTTAAGTTTGGCTGCTACTTCAGTCCAGAATTCTTTGATAGGGGGACATCCCCAGAACATATGAATTGTATCTGCCTCAGGGGCCTTGCATTTGGAACAGTATCTCTGCTCTGTCTGACCGTATTTAGCCAGTTTGCGTAGTGTTATGTGTAAGTGGTTTAGGAGTTTGAATTGTATTAGCCTGAAGTTGGCGCACAGAGGATAGTTCATTTTTGATTTACTCTGTGTAACACAACTTTTCCAAATCTGGTTTTCTGGCATG
Organism: Ambystoma mexicanum; assembly: GCF_040938575.1. Lineage (NCBI taxonomy): Eukaryota > Metazoa > Chordata > Amphibia > Caudata > Ambystomatidae > Ambystoma > Ambystoma mexicanum. The sequence continues at coordinate 538,466,702 of NC_090929.1, forward strand.
ATAGGGAATCCAAGCAATAATGCTTTGTGAAGGTATTCACCGAAGTCCAGCTGGCAGCATTGCAAATATCTTGCACTGATACCCCCTTCTGAAGGGCTGAGGAAGTGACAACGCCTCTAGTCGAACGAGCTCTTAAGCCATCAAGAATTTCTTTACCAACTAGATTGTAGCATTCTGAAAAATGCACAGGATTATCCATCGAGAAAGCGTTTCTTTTGTAACCGCTTGTCCCATCCTGTGGACCGAATAGCCAACAAAATGTTGGTAATTTTGTCTCATTTTAGAGAGCCTATTAATATAAAAACGTAACACTTTCTTGGGGTCCAGTCTGTGGAGTCTTTCCTCCTCTTTAGATGGATGAGGAGGAGGGTAGAAAGCAGGCAAAACAATTTTCAGCGTCAAATCAAATTCTGACACCACCTTTGACAGAAACGTGGGGCAAACCCTCAAGACTATCTTGTCTTTATAGAAGACTGTAAATGGTGGCTTAGAGGACAAAGCTTGAAGCTTGCTAACCTTGCGAGCAGAGGTAATGGCTGTCAAAAACAAAGTTTTTAACAAAAGCATCCTAATAGAACAGGAATGTAATGGCTCAAAAGGAGCACCCATCAGGAAGCTCAAGACTAGGTTGAGGTCCCAGACCGGAACAATGAGAGTAACCGGTGGGAAGATATTAGTCAACCCTTTCAAAAATTGAATAACAATAGGTACCTTGAAATAGAAACCTTGTTCCGGCGAGTGCTTAAAAATGGATAGCGCAGCCAGATAGCCCTTGGCCATGGAAACCTGTAGCCCCTGATGGGTCAGATGTGGAAGAAAAGAAAACACTGATGGTGTGCCACAAGAAATGGGCAACTCCTTTATCTCTACACCATCTGCAAAACCTGTTCCAATGGCCGCGGTCCAGAGAATTTGTCACTGGCCTTCTGGCCGAAAGCAACACCTCCATGACATCTTCCAGAAGGTCACAATCTTTGTACCTCAACCTCTCAGAAACCAGGCATGAAGGTTGAGAGTCCTGATTTCCAGGTGAAGAATGTCACCTCCCTCTTGCGAGAGGAGATTCTCCATTTCGGGAAGATGAATTGGAGGGCAGATGGACATTTCCAGAAGGTCCAGGTACCATGTTCTCCAGGCCCAATCCGGAGCAATCAGGATCACAGATTTTGCAAATGTTCTCAACCTCCTGAGAACATGAGGAATAACGGGAACCGGTGGAAATGCATACAGAAGTGGAAATTCCCAGTCCTCTATGAATGCGTCCCCCAAAGCTCCTCTCTGAGGAAATTCCCTGGAGCAGAATAGGTTGCACTTCTTGTTGACACTGGACATGAACAGATCCACTTGAGAGGTTCCCCAATAGTCAAAAATCTCTTGAAGGATTTCCTGAGCTAGTTCCCACTCGTGGGAGACAGTGCTCTGCCTGCTCAGAGCGTCCGTTGCTGTATTTCTTCTCTGGCTAGGTGAACCGCCGACAGAGAGAGTCCCTCTTGCCGTGCCCAGAATCAGAGCTGTGTTGACTCTCTGCACAGTGGTAGTGATCCACCTCCTCTCGTGTTGTGGTAATGCATGGCCACCATGTTATCTGTCATTATCAGGATGCTCTACCACCCTACAGAGGGCAGAAAGGCCACCAGCGCTAGTCTGATTGCGCCCACAGCTCCAGAAGGTTGATGTGCAGTTGGGACTCCGACAGAGACCAGTGTCCTCTGCTCATCAGAATGTTGGTGTCCCCCCGCAACCTAAGAGAGAGGCATCAGTAATCACTGTAATCTCCAGTCATGGTTGCCAACAAGTTCCCCTTTCAACACATTATCCTTGCAGGCCCACCACAGGAGATTCTGCGTGGACCAGATCCTTCATTCTGTCAGAGAACTGAGACCTCTGGGAACTGAGAGTCAACTGAAGGGATCTCCTCCTCAGACGGGCCTCTGGCACCAGAAAAACACAGGATGCCATGAGACCGAGCAACCTCAGGAAACTGAAGGCCAAAAGTATTGGGGCACTCTGAAATTTGTTTACCATCTGCGATATGTGAAGAGCCCTTACCTTGGGTGGCAAAGCTTTCCATGAGGAAGAGTCCAGGACTGCTCCAATGAATTGTAGCTTTTGGGGAGGTGTCAAATGTGACTTCTTGAAATTGAGGGATAAGCCCAGCTTGTGGAGAGAGTGACAGATGCTGTCTAGATGTTGCAGAGCCTGTTCGGGAGAGCGGGCTCTGATCAGCCATCGTCCAGGTAAGGGTAAATGTGAATCCCTCCCCTCCTTAGACTCGCTGCCACCACCAATATGAGCCGGGTGAATACCCTCAGGGCAGAGGTCAGCCTGAATTGCAGAACTCAAAACTGATAATATCAACTGCCAATGGTGAACCTCAGGTACTTCCTGTGCTTGTGTTGAATAGGCACATGGAAATAAGCATACAGGAGATCCAATGACACCATCCTATCCTGGAGCTGAAGGGCCTGGAGGATTTGCGAGAGAGTGACCATCTCGAACTTGTCCTTCCCGAGGAAGCATCTCACGTCCAAGATGGGTCGTAACCCCCGTCCTTTTTCGGAATCAGAAAATAAGTAGAGTACTAGCCTTGATTTCCAGGTACTGGTTCAATTGCACCTTTCTCCAACAGGGCTAGACCTCCTGTAAAAGGAGCAGATCTGGTAGTTTCAAGGACTGGCCTCTTGGGGGACAGTTCTGAGGTATTTTCAGAAAAGGGAGGCAGTACTTGTGGGCAACTGTTTCTAGTGTCCAGTCATCGGAAGTAATAATTTGCCACTCTTCGAAATGCTGCGTTATCCTGGCCCTTACCACAGTCAAGCGGCTTAAGTCTTTAGAGTGGTTTTGAAGCCGTGGCGTAGCAGCACCTCTCCCTGTATGGTCTCGGGAGCTTTGAGGCTGTCTCCTCTGTCTCCTCTGGGAAAACTGACCTCTCATTCTTTCAACAGAGGAACTGAACCAAAATTAACAGTTCCTCCATCTTTGAGAAGAAGATGGAGCAGAGCGACCCTGCTGTTGCTATCTAATCGCCATAGATCATCCGCCTTAGATCCAAACAGTTGCAATCCCTCAAATGGCATATCCAAAATTCTGGACTGCACGCCACGAGCAAACCCTGATTTTCTTAGCCAGGCGAATCTCCAAAGAACTGTATCAGCAGCCATTGAACGATTTACACAGTCAGCTGTGTCCTAACACAACTGCAAAGATTGACACATAGCGGCTTTTCCAGTTTGAATGATGCTCAAATAGCCTTCACTCTCTTCACCCTCTGGGACACGCTGAGCTGCCATAGCAGCCACCTCCCATAAGGTATATGTAAACTTGGCTTCGGCACAGGTGGTGTTGACTGCCTTTAACGCCATTCTCCCAGCAGAGAAGACTCTCTTTCCCAGGATGGCTGCCTGTACCACTAGGCTTTAGGGTTTAGGGCCTTAGGGAGCCCGCATCTAACATATCATTCAAATCATCCTGTTCATACTCAACTGTAGACCTTCCTGAGCCCAGATATTCTCTAACTTTAGACATGACTGATCTGTACGTAGCAACAGCATGTCCTGACCCATAAGGAGTGCCAATTCCACTTCTGGGGAAGTGTAAAGACCATTGCCTCTTTAAGAGTGTCCACTAGGTTTCTTCATCTTCGATTCTTTAGATAGAAACACCTCTGGAACACCAGGAGTGCAATAATCTAGCCCAAAACAAAACAGGGCTTTCTTCCTCCACCTCCTCTTCAATAGAGCTCATAGACCTGAAAAAGTCTTTTTTAGCCTGCGGTTGGAAAACATTTGACGAGCTTGAAGAGTCAACTTCGAAGCCAATGGGTTTGACTTCGACGCCTTCGATGGCTCTGATTAGAGCAGAGGTGTACTCTTTCCTCGAGGCGTCAAGACCACGAGTGGCACTCGAGAGGCTTTCGTGCCTTGCTGTCTTAGCTTTTGGGTGTGCAAGCAGCAGCTTTTAATGACTCTCTGACATCTCTTTCAACTTTTCAAAGGGGTCACTGCTGCAGCCTTTTTGCAAATACCTCCAATTTGTAGTCAGAATGTTTCCAACTCAGCTTTAGAAGACCTTTTACTTGAAAAATGTACCCGCATTCCCCCGGGTGAGGAATCTAAAGAGGACGATCTGGAACCATGACATCTTTGCTTAGATCTCTTCGATGAAGACGATGAAGAGCGTTGAGACCTCGACCTAGAGCGCTTAGCATGTTTGTCGCGCTTCTTGGACCGGAGAGGAGAAACATCTCTCAAGCTCTTGTCTTCAGACGATTTAGCCTTTGATGGAGTGACCGAAGTCGATTTAGAGGTGGGCCTGACTAAGGCGAGTTTCCCCTTCCCCTCTTTCAAGGCTTTAAGCAATATCGATTGGCACGAGCCACAGTCGTCGACACTGTGGCCCTTCCCCAAGCACCAGAGACATACCCGATGCAGATCAGTTATGGACATTTTGGAACCGCAATCAGTAGATCTCTTGAATCCCATTTTGGTGATAGATGAAGACATACTTCGACAATTTCTTCTAATTGCATAGCAAAAATACACATCAAGGCCAATGAACCATTTCGAGCAAGCTGTGTGGAAAAATGGAAATGAGGCAACGAGAGCGGTGCGTGTCCGTTATACCGATGTCAACGTCATACTTGAGACAACGGCGGCTGTCGAGGGACACAAGGTTGATGAAGACAACGCACAGCGCCGTCTGCTGTGAAAGGTTTCTGAGCTGCAAGCAAGCAGGATATCTGAGTACATTAAAGATGAGGAATACTTGGGAGGATACAGTCCATTTCATAGAGCTAGAGACCACCATGGAGAGATTGAAGGGGATTAAAACTCCAGGTGACTTAAACCCACTCTATGGGCTCTTCTACCTCAGTCACCAGTGTGTGACTTGAGGCGGGAGTGTAGTGTAAGGGAGGGAGAAGGATAAGAGTAGCAATATGCAGTATGGAGGCACATACTAGCACATTCCGTGAGAGAATAATGACGAAAACAAATGCATAAAGAGACTACACATGTGAGTGAGACCTGACACGTTTCATGTCTGATCTCTGTCGCCTTCACAGATTTATTTAGAGAGGGAAATACCAAGGGTGTATTACATCCACAAAGGTCCACTGTCCGTATAGCCCAGTTATGAGATATTTTATATAGAATGTAGCAACAATACTACACCAGGGGTTAAATAAGCTGTCAGTCGCTACACCAGGCTAGACCGACCACCATTGTTCAGCAACCTCCATGCAACTGGTGAAGATATGTTTGTATGACCCATATTATTTCAAATATTTGAGGAGAAGGGAAGGCTGCACTATATTTTTAAGAATTAAGTCCCATTGGACTTTTCCTTGCCAACACTTTTCCTAGCCCATCCTCTGTTGGAAGGATGGGGTAAAATCAGGTTCCTTCTCACTGAACTTGTGTTCCCTATTTCCCTACGCTCACCAAAGCTCACTTTGGTTGGTCAACCTCAGGATACTCTTATTTTCCAAGATATCACTACACAGTTAAGTATCGCAATAAAAAGTAACATATGTGGGAGCAGTCTGATCATACCTGTGAAACTTTGGTCCTTCAGATGCATAGAATTTGTACCATTTGATCTGGTCTTGCGAGTAGGACCCATGGATTTGCACGAAGAATAAAGCGGTTTGCCCTGGCATCCGTCTCAAAAGGCAAATCTGCTGGCTCAGTCCATCACAGGAGGATGAGTTGGCCACCCTAATTTTAATGGTAGGCTCTGTAAAATGAACAATGAAATCAAACAAGACTGTTAAAATAAGGTCACAAACATGGAAAAGATGACATCTAAATAAACAAGGGGATAGAGTGCGAATCACAGTGCAATGACGATTTCACGGACCAGCAATGGAGTGTTCATCATGGACCACCTGATTAAAGAGCAATGCAAAGTGTGAAGCAGATGCATCCAGCAACACTTGCTAAATTGAGCAGCTTTGTTATCCTGTCTCTGCCATTTTGTTGAGGTGGCCCTGGTTCTTTAACTGATGGCATTGTGTCTGAAGAAACTCCTCAGCGGCACCTTAAAAAGACTGTATTAGTACACACATTTGTTACAATAATAGGGCACTTAATAGTAATACAATCCCAACATTACAATTATTTAAAATGTTGTGAAATATCAACAAATGGTACACCAAATAACAGCTTTCCTGAAGTCCCACACCTTAAACATTGTCAGGTACAATGGTATAAGTGCCCGTGTGTAGACAGGTCGTAATTTAACTTTCTAATAAATACACTGAGACAGAAAGTAGGTGTTATTATGTTACAGAAACAACTTTTATTTAACATATAACTTTCTCTTGTTTCTCTTTTTTTATCTTTTATAGTAAAGGATACGTTTCTTCTTTGTCGTAGACTTGAAACTCAAGATCTTCTTAGAGAACACTCTTGGACTCTTCTCAGGTAAGTCTATATATATATATGTCTTTTCAATGTCTTTTACTCTCCTACTTTATTTTTTTGTCTCTGTACTTCATTTCCTTATATCTCAACTTCTTGTTATGTCTCTTTACATTTCTTCTTACTCTATGGAATGAGTATCCTCTTGTTTATAGTTCTTTCATAACTCTTTAGACTTTACTCTCTCTTCTATTGTCTTTCAAAATATGTTTCTTAAGAGATGTGGTATCTTATTCTCGGATAGGAGGTTTATTATTTATTTGCAGACGTTTAACCCGTCTCTAAATGCTGATATGTTGAACTTCTCTCATCAATCTTTCTTCATTTCCGACCTTTCTGTATCAAACTGACTTTCATGTTTCTTCCTTTCAAACGTCCCCTTTACAGTTTCTTTTTTATCCCTCATACACGAGCAAACTTCTACTTCATCAAGCCTTCACACATTCCTTGTCTCTTTCATCTCTCTCTCTCTCTCTCTCTCCCTGTCATTCCACGGCTTCCCCATGCACTTTCTCCAAACATGCTGATAAAGGCAACAGCCTTTGTAGAGATGGCGACTCCACTCAGACGGCAAAAAGCGATCGTCAATGTTGTCAGCTCTCTCTGACTCCGCCCCCTCAGTTGTGTGAATACACGAGCCGCGTCTTTTCTATCGGCGTTGTTCGCTCGTTTCACAGCTTCATTTAGAAGATTAATGGGAACAAGGGTCTGACCGCTTGCTGCCGCTCCCCGTAACTCACGAACAGCTAATCTTCCTCTTTCAACGGTTCCGACGCTGCGTAGTACAGTTATATTTGTGAAACTGTAACTCTGTATCCTTGGTAAGGTAATAAAACAGCCGATCGCTGTAACTGCTCATCAAACGAACTCGTAGTTCAGCGCAACAGTGCCGCTTACTCTTTTCCTTTAACTTTTATAACTTTATATTTCTTTTCCTCCACGTCGCTCAATATGCCCACTCATAACCGTCAAGCTGGCTCTCATCCTCACCTGTCTCCTAGCAACCACAGGAAACAAAACATTGTCAGATGAAGTACACTTGCTGATTGGCCAATACCTCTGTCAATCTCCTCCCTCTGTATGAAGACTAGAATTAACCCTTTAGTTGGCTGATCAGCCGAGTACTGACAGAGCCAGAGCTGGATGGATCATTAACCTGGGTCAAAACAGTAGATTTCTCACACCGTGTAACAGGTATTATGTCAAATAATATTAATATTCACGATAACCAGAACATTACCAAATGTTGTGAAATGTTAATGTAAAAGTCACTATGCAACCTTTCTCCCCCTCAGTAAAGAATAGGAAACCTATATGAGTGCAGTCAACTTGAATAGCTTATATGAAGGGTGAATGGACTTCCCACAAACAAAGTTGCATAGCATTTTGCACAGAAAACATGCTTTAATATTAGCATCCAGCAAAGGGGGTGTGGCGGCCTCCCAGCCAATGAGGAGGCTAGGAACAGGGTCCTTACCACACAGGGAAAGACTCCGCTCCAAGCCTCCTCTGAGAGGGGGACCGCCATCTTTCCTCGCCGGGAATCACGTAAGTGTGCTCCCCGCTCCGCCTTCCCCCAACCCCCACCGCACTTTTCTACATATTTAAGGTCTCCCCTTCCCTCCTCACTTACCTTCTGCTGCGTTGTATCTTGCAGGTGCCAGGAACAGGACTGTTCCGGGAGCATCTCCATCCCGCGATTAGCTGCCATGGAAAGCGAGAAGGGACTATGTGTAGTCCCTTCCCCCTTTCCATGGCAGCCATTTTGTTTGTTTATATTTTTTCATTGGCTGCCATGGAACAGGGGAATGGACTACGTGTAGTCTCTTGTCCCCTTTCCATGGCGGCAATTTTCCTTGTTTATTTTTTTTCCATTAAGTTCATTGGCTGCCATGGAAATGGAGAAGTGACTATGGGCCTCATTACACGGTAGGAGGTAACCATGGCGCTATTAGCGCCATGGCTACCCCTTACCTCCTTCTGGGTCTGGGTAGGCGGTATGGGGACTTACTGGGTCATTCTGACCCTGGAGGACCCGGTAAATCCCCATGCCAATTACCATTCCCCATTCCCATTCGAGCCCCCATAGGGCTCAATGGGAATGGGGAAGAGCTAATAACGGTACCGCAATTTGCAGTACCGTTATTAGCTCTGAAGTCCCTCAGCGGGTCCCTTTCTTAATGTGTGGTCTGACCACACGATAAGGACGGGACCCGCTGAGGGACCTCGTAGTAGGGCGGTAGGGGATTACTGGCACCGGTGCCCTTACCAGTGCCGGAAATCCCCTACCGCCTACCGTGTAATGAGGCCCTATGTGTAATCCCTTCTGCCCGATCCCTGGCAGCCTTTTATTTTGCTTTTTTTTTATCTCGAGTCGAGAAACGGTTTTCTCAGACTGAGAAAAAAAGATATTAGCGCCCCGGTACGACATGCCGGGGTACTAATAGCAATAGCACCCTTCGAAGGGGGGCATTACTGGTTGGGTTCTATTGCTTCATTAACATAGTGCTGAATATTAAGGGTATCACTACATATTATCACCACCAAAGATATCACTGTATATATAGTCGTCTGGAACGGCCATAGGCGATATTTTTGGGGGGCTAATTTTGGGGGTTTTTGGGAGCGTGGGTTGCAGGGGTGTCCCCCACTCCTTTAAAAATAATGTGGGGGTTGCAGGGGTGTGCCCCGCAGGTTCCATGCCTTAATATCACCGCAACAATATGGCTATATTTCTGTATGCCGATATTTTTGTAGGGATATTAACACATGGAACCATACTAAGGACCCGATTCTCAGAAAGTTGAGCATTTAAAAGAATATTTATGTATTATTTATTTTGTATCAGCAGGATACACAAGTTCACTTTGCCCTTCATGAAGGCTTTGATTGCAATGAGCCGGCTAGTAGCTCCAGACACTTGATGTGCATCTTGAGCTTTTCTGCGCTCCATTTTCCCCCTGTCTCTAGCTCCCCGCAGTGGGCTCTCCAGCCTGCTTTGCTGGCCTCTGACTCTATCAACAGATCGGGCCGGTCTCCGAAGATGGCCTTCCCGTTCCATGCATCCATATTCTCTAGCCACCATTCCAGTTCTGTCTTGGATTCTACATCGAGGGGCACTGCTTGGTGGTATTTTATCCCCTGCTGTAGGTGTCTTATTTTTAGTAATTTCAGGGCTCGATAGTGTAGGGGCCCTAGAAATATTGCCGGAATCGACGCTGCTAGTAGACCACCTACTCTTGCTACTGACCTTAGGGACACTACACTCTTGTCTAGACAACTCCTTATCTCTCTTTTTATATCACTTACTTTCCTGGCTGGCAGCTCTAAAGTAGCTGTCTTGGTGTCTATGATGACCCCGAGGAAGTCTATCCTCCTCGTCGGGATCACATCTGACTTCTCTTAATTCAATAGGAAACCTAATGATGCTAAAAACTCCTTCACCTAGCCTGTCTGATACTGGAGTGTCTCTCTGCTGTTCGCCATCAGCAGGATATCGTCCAGGTAAATAATCATCCTGATCCCCTTCTCTCTGATCGCTGCCACTATCGGCTTCATGAGCTTTGTGAAAGCCCATGATGCTGAGGCTAGCCCAAATGGCATTGTCGTAAATTGCCAAAATCGTACGTCCCAATCGAATGCAAGGAACGGTTGGTATCTCCTTTGGACTGGTACCGTGAGGTAAGCTTCCTTTAGGTCGATCGTTGATAGCCAATCGCCTTGTCTGAGGATATCCCTGAACTGGTTAATCCTTTCCATTTTGAAACGGTGGTATGTCACTCGGCTGTTCAGCTCTTTCAGGTTTATTACAGGTATTACGTTGTCTTTCCTGTGCACCAGGAACATGTTGCTTATAAATCTCGGGTGTGCGCTGCATGGTTCTGTAGCTCTTTTCCGCGCTAAGCTTCGCTGCTCCGTATGTAAGGTTTCTTTCTCTACCCGCGCTGTGTGCAGTGGTCGGGGGCGTTTGGTCTACGTTGGTACCTGTATAAATTCTAGCTGCAAACCCCTAACTGTCTGCAGGACCCAGGCGTCACTGGAAAGTGTGCGCCAGTTCTCCCAGAAAAGCTGTGTCCTCCCCCAACTGGCGGATATGGGTTATGTCTCTTCCTCGTTTTCCTCTCGGGAAACGCCGTCTTGCGGGGGAGAAAGCATCTTGCTGCTTATTCTCCCAGTAATGGTCCCTGTTATTTTGAGGCCTTCTTGCGGCTTGATAAAGACCAGTCGCTCGGTCTCGATACCGACCGGTCCCGGAGAAAACCCTGCCTGGGAATATCTTCTTTATAGATGCCTGGGCCTTCTCTAGGGGTGTGTAGGTGCCTACAAATCTCCCCATTTCCTTCCCGAATGGCTCTCCAAATAGGAGAATTTGTGCCGCTTCTCCTGCCTCGTAGGAGGCTAGGTCCTCTAACTTGGGGTCAATCTTTAGGAGGAGGCCTCTTCTGCGCTCCGGTGGATATGGCACAGTTTGCATTGCCTAAGAGGCGCACAGCTCTTTGAGCCCAGTTAGCTAGTATGTCTGGGTCCATCTCCTCTCCTGGAAACTTTTCCACAACCTGTCTATCCCTTTCCTGGGGTATCGGAGGTCTTTGACACGAATGCCAGCATTTTTGGATCAAGTTCTGGTGCTTCCGCCACCTTGCTTGGCAGTTCCGGCTTCGGGCATTAGGCCCGCATGCATTGCCTTGCCTCTCTCTCTCGAGCGCTTTGCGCAGCCTCTGAGTCATATACTTCATGATTCATGGTGAAGGCAGCCAGTCAGACGATTTAGGGTTTCTGATATTTTCTGGCTCAAACATATCTGCCATCTCTTCGTCGTCCTCTATGTTGTTAAGTTTCCATAGCCTTTTCTTAGGAGGGGCCTGTGCCTTGTCTTCCTCGGCTCTATCGTCCTCTTTTTGCGAGGATCGTGGGGTCTCTATTGGCTCTTCCTCCGAGTCCTGCCCCACAATTCCCATATTTTCCTCCCCTGGGTAGGGGTCGTGAGGCTCGGCACTCCCGACTTGTGCATAAAAGCGTCTCTTCGTTTTGTAAATGTGTCGGTAGCCTCTGGAGCCTCATCGTCTGCCCCATCTGGTTGCCCCATGGGGTCAGAAGAGATCTCTCTCTTCCAGGTCTTGTTACAGCCATGAGGGGCCTCTGGCATGGCCCTAGTGGACATGCTCTCCTTGTTATTGGTGCCTTTTTTCTCCTGACTTAAGAGTGTTTCAATGGTCACCAGTCTCTCTTGCAGGGGTCTTACCCCGTATGCCACTGCATCTGCCAGTGAGTTTCCCAGCATTTCTCTAAAGCTATAGGCCAGGTCATCAGCCTGCTCCTCCTCACTACATCCGAATTCTGTCATTTTATGTGCTGATATTGTGCCTTATGTACCTGATCCAGGTGTTGTGGCACGTCCACTAACTCACTGTCTCTTGAGGCATGACTGCACCAGTTACTGTCCTGTGGAGCAGGCTTCAGAATTTCTCTCTTGGAGCTTTTGTGGCTTGCAGCACTTGTCTTGCTGCTATTCACAGTAGTGTTCTGCTCACCGATATATATATTTGTCATGGGGAACCCACTCGTTCAATATGCAACCTCTCCCTGCTTATAAGAGGTAATTGGGCGCTCTGTTGCGCTTATTCCCTTCCCCTGTGTTGCTATACTGAAGCGCGTACTGTTAGAAATGTACATTACTTCGTTCCGGCTCTCTTCGCGGGGAAGCTTCTCCTTCCCAAGGGTGGGGGCTTTCTCCTCGGCTGGTGCTGACTCCGTGCGCTTACTGAATCGGGAGGCGTGGCCCCGCCTCTCTGAGGGTGGGGGCCGCTCCAGCGTGCTCCGTCCTCCCGCATGAGGGGGCTGAAGTCACTCTCACTCTGCAGAGTCCGGCGAGCCCCTAAACATGCCGACTCCGAACTATTAATACTCTTGCTCTAAATTCGAGTGAATCAAACATCAATATCCATATATCATAAGGTAATGTGCACGCTTTTCCCTTATATCTGCGTGCACTCGCAATGCCAAGTAATACACATTCCTAAATTCTTCGCTACAAAGTTATATAAAAACGTGACTTGTCTGCTTGGAGAGCCGTAGATGACAGAAAGGACTAGGATAACGTGCTCATGGCATATTGGACTACAGATAGACTGGACTAAAGGGAAATGTAGTTTTTTCTTGAAAAAAGAAAAAAAAGAAAATGTTTTTCCCATCTGGGAAGTTATCATGTTTGTTTTTGTTGAAACTGCTGGATAGAGGAATAAATGTGAAGATGAAGCATAATGCTTGCCTCCGGTCTTGACATAGAATCATAATCGAAGTCCATAAATGGAAAAATGTCTTTCTCCTCTATGAACCCAAAGAGATGAAGAAACCTCCAACAGACACTTGAAGTGAGCAGTCTGCATAATATTTAGAGATCCTGTCAGCCAGATATGATGGTGTGTGTCTATTAATACATTTAAAAACTAGGCAGATGGTTTTGAAATCAATCCTCTGACTAACTGGCAACTCGTGGAGAGTGTGAGAAACCAAAGGGTGTCTCGTGGACCAATGCCTTGGGATCTGTCATCCTGGTGGCCAGGACAAAGCCATCGCTTTTGGATCGAGATCCTGGGGGTGGACCAGTGCAAGAAGATCACCTGGATGAGGGGCCCCTCGGGAGTGGGACACCCGATGGAGAGACACGGTATCCCTGTCCCGATTATTCCTTCACCCCTTCTCATTCCATGTGTTATTTGACTTTACCTCCTCCTCCTTTCCTGCACAAACACGACTACAGGGACTGAGTGTTCTGGGAGAAGACAGAATTACATCCAGCCCTTCCGTGCAGCATGCCCCAACATCAGAGTCAGATAATTAACCTCAACAACTCACAACTGATTTCAGTTACCCTTCCCCGCATAGATAAAAGGCCGAGCATGAGAACAAACTAAGAGCAGCAGGGCAGCGAGCAAAGCGAGGATCGAAGCAGAGCCACAGAAGGAGAAAGCTATTTGAAGCCGCAGCTGAATCGAGGAAGCCAGATGAAAAGTCACAGGGAGAAACCAAGGCGAGAAGTACCCTTGACCTGTTTGACAAATGATCACTGGGCTGTTGATGAGTCTGACACAGAATGTGTTTGTCGAAGGAGAAAGGCCATCAGATATTGTAAGGTGCCTCTGAGATACCAGGAGCCATCCTCCCTAACTGGACGAGCCAGGGGAGAAGTGCAGCTGCCATGGTATTGCCCTCAACTTAACGATCCAAGCTGCGAGCCGAACCTTACATACAGCCGTTGAGTTGAAGGCAACTGTGTGAACTGGGTTGCGTATGAGCGAAGGATGCGGGTGGCAGCCAAGTGTCACATAAGGCGTTTGTTTAAATACACAAGTAAAAGGATAAATGTTTTTCGATACTAAGTAGCAGAGTGGTCCTGCACCACGAGGGTGCCCAGTCGAAATATCTCTGCCGTAAAGTATCTTGAGAACTGAACCTTTGAGATTGGATTGAACTTTGTGATATGATTGAACATTTGGGATCCGATGAAAAGGAACAAAGTGGTCAGGCAAGGGTAACAGTCAAATCCATTGACCAGTCGAAAGTCTTCAGTTCTATTATATGGAAAGAAGGAAGTTGTTGAAGTGTCAGGTCTGAGCCTGATCGAGTGGGACCTAACATGAAAGAAAAAGCAGGGAATCCAAGCCAGACTGAGGGAGATTCCATTGTGAAACAGAAGGGGAAGAAACAGTCTGCGCCAGGCTGAGGCAGACCGAAAGAAGTGAACTCCGAGTTTTATTATTTTCGTTGTGTTGATCCAGGCACTGTGGAAGAAAGAGACTTGTTAAAGTATATAGAGAAGCTATGCTGAAAGACTCTGATGTATCCTAAAGACTGCCTCCCCCTGCCAGAGAAGTCAGTGTGCTCCAAGAGCCATATTGTTCTGCATTGTCCTGTGCTGAAGCGTGGGGAAGGGGAAGCTATAGTTCAGCAATCCATAACTCCCATACCACAGGGACCTTTTGTTTATCTTACACTGTTATTTGTTTTATATTGCAACACCCACACCCTGTTGTTCTTTAGAGTAAGGTTTGGCAATAGGTTTTTTAGTATAGGCCCTTGTTTATTTGACAAGACATGACTAGGAAAGTGTTTTCTTTTGTTTTAACGGTCGTAGTTTGCTCCCATCGTTAGAACTTAGGTTTAGATAGGCATTTTTCCAACCCAATCATAGTTCAATAAACACACTTGAACTACATCATTGGTGTCTGCCATACTTGTGATACCATGCCTTCCTTACAAGAGATATTTGTAGGGTGGAGGTTGAGGCAGGCTTAGGTTGCCTCTAACAGACACATTTTGAGCACCCTGTAGACAATGCGACTGTTTCAAAGGGATGCGTGCTAAAATAGCATTGGAATAGTCCATTTTGAAATTGAACGTGGAGCCAACTACTGCTAGATGGGCAGACGGATCAATGAAAGGAAGGAAATGATGTAGAAAGTGTAATGTATAATAAATGGATTGTGCAATGGATCCAACTTGCTGGTGATCGCATCCCAAGGTGGATTGCCAATAGCATCCCAGGTTCTTTACCTTTTGAGAAAAGGACATGAGCATGTCAAAAAGTGAAGGGAGATAAGTTAAATCACCAACCAGATGGTTAGGCCCCAGCAGGATGACCTATGTTTTTGTCGGGTTAAGCTGAGGCTTATTTATCATCATCCACTCAGATACCACAGCAGTACACTGAACAATATTGGAAAAGAAGTCTGCAGACTTATTGACCAGCATATAAATCTACGTATCACCAGCATATGAATGATATGGATGATTGAATTTAGTGAAGATAGACATGCGTAGTTAAACATACATGTTAAAAAGGTGTGGCGACAGAGATGAGACTTGTGGAACTCCACAGTGAATGGGAATAGCACTGGAAGTGTAACTTTTGATCTAGGCACATTTAAAACGATCCAATAGGAAGGTGTGGAACCAAGATACAGCATATCCCGATACTCCAGCCACATCCAATAGCCTAGTGTGAAATAGGCATGGTATCAAGAGATGACACAGACAACAGGTTTGAAGTTACAAAGACTATTTTATTTCAATGTCAGGATGGTGTAAGGCCTAACTAGCCATAATACTAAGGTTGGGATGTCTCCTGCCTAAAGAAAACTAAAGGAAATATGTGCCTGTAAGTCCAAATCAAAATGTCTGTCTGTGTAAAAAACGTATGCTTATCCTCATATCAAGAAAAAACGTGGTGTGGGATTTTAGCCAACAGAATAGTGGTCAAAAATAAAGTCTCAGCTGTTTTAGCTTAGAGTTCTTCTTGGGTTCCCTTCCTCAAGATTAATATAGTATAGTTCACACAAAAGGAAAGTCTCGAGGTTCCTTTCCCAAAACAGCATATCTTAGTTCTTTTTAACTCTTAGGGCTCCCTTCCCCAAGTTCAATATAGTTTGTTCAAAAAGGAGGTCTTGAGGTTCCCTTCCCCAAGACAAGGTTTTGTAGTGCTTTCCACTCTCAGGGTTCCCTAGTCCAAGATTTCACTGCAGCGCTTGTACTGCTCTTACCCACTCAATGTTCAGTACAAGAAAACAATAGGTCTACTTGACCCACAATCTGACTTGTTTGACCAGTAGTTTCACAGTTCTTCATCAATCATTTCCAATGTCTTTTGCTGGTTATCATTTAGGGCTCTCCGGTCTAGGCGCAGTTGTCAGAGCACACGGTCCACTCATCACAAGTCACGCAACCAGGAACCCTCAGCTTCTCCTTGACTTGATTTGTGCTGTCGGTGACCTTCATAGTGAGGAACTCGCTGGTCTAGGCGCAGTTATCAGACCACATGGTCCACCCATTACAGGTCACGCAACCAAGAGTTCCCGTAACCTTGTTTGGCCTCTTTCCAGGCTCTTTTGCCTCAGGCTTTAGGCTTTTCACACTGGTATGCACTTTATTGATATTGATATTTTATTTCTATCGCGCTCGTACACAAGTGATTCAGAGCGCGATAAGGCAAGGTAGGGGTGCAGGGGAGAACAAAACACCGATCTTACTAGGCCCAGTGACTTTGAGAACGCGCAAGTGCATGGGAGAGAGGCAGGGGAAAAGTGCATTGCCGGGGGGAGAAGTGGAAAGTGCGGCGCTAAGGAGAAACAGATAAATAATAATAATAAATAAATAAATAAATAAAGGCAACAAACAGTGGTAGTGCAGCCAGCAAGTGGCAAGTGCTGGGTTTAAGGCAGCAGACAGAGTAGGTCTGATAAGTGCAGGAAGAAAAAAGGGGGGGCTGTATGGGTACAGATACAGACCCCAGTACAAGGGGTGGCCTGGAGGCAGTGCGGGAGGGTGGCAGGGTGAGCAGGTAACTGGGCCCTGTGGACAGTGGGTGGCCAGGTGCACGGTGCCAAGAGAGAACATATCAGCAGGGGATAGGGGGAGTGAAGGCAAAAGCAAAGAGGTAAGTAGCATCTCAAGTAGCTGTTTGGCTGGCGTCTTTGCACGGAAGGATATTGTACCCTTGTGCTACTGTGCTGCTCAACTTTCACCTCACAGGATGCCATCGGCAAGCGGAAGCTCGTCGGCTGCCGCAACACGGATTAAGGACTCTACTTGGCTACATCTAATGCCGCCCCCCACGTCCGACTTCAGCCCGCCACAAGCAGCGCATCACTTCCATATTAACTGAGGTGCGCACCCATCTCGTCTCTTCCATATTAACTGAAGTAGCATATCAAGTAGCTGTTTGGCTGTCCGGCGAGGAGGAGAGGGGTGTGGGAGTTGGAAAACCTTAGGTCATTGATGATTAAATTGGACAATATATAAAAAACAAAAAACAAGAAATACAAAAAAGGAAAACTAGATTTAACAGACATTATTTTTTCTAGTGCAATTTGGTGAATCGCTCAAGTGTTCTTGGTGAGCCTCTGTTAACATTGAAGTCCATGTAGTGCACAGGCAGTTTGATTAGAATGCTGTACTAACCAATCGCTCCTACTCTAAAGCGTTAGCAGTTAACATGGAAGCCCGCGTAATGTACAGAGAATTATAATTGAAAGAGCATCGGCTTTTGCGCTCTCCTGCTACTTCTTAGAGGAAATCCTCATATTGTGACTCAGTAATTATTGTATTGTCAGAGTAGACAAAGTGGTGGGACTTTAAGTAATCAAAACTTCATCTGAAATCCATAGATTGTACTTGTTATGGAAACCACGCTCAGAAACGGCAAGCGACTTTGAGAAATTCCCACTAAAGAAACGCATGTTAAAGGCTCAAGCCAAAAAGAACATAGTTGTAAGATGTCCTTAAGTTGCAAATGTTCATTACTATCATTGGGCCTCATTCCGAGTGCGGTGGTAAGGGGTTAACGGCACCAGTAAGGATGCCGGTGCCGTTAACCCCTTACCGCTGCATTCTGAGGTCCTTAAGCGGGTACCGCTAAGGGCAGTTGGTAAAACCAGCCGCTCTTAGCGGGAGCCGCTAAAGGACCAGGGAGCTAATAGCAGCATGGCTACCTCCAAACTCGTAATGAGGCCCAGTGTCTTTTCAGAACCTTGTTAGCTTGAAGCCAGTAGAGGCACAGGTTGAGCAGAATATGCTTAATTTGAACGTGCCATTCTCTTTGAAAGACGTCAACGCTGATGCAACACATGATGCACTATCCGAGAAAGATCTTTACATTTTCTTTACAGGTACATTTTCATAAAGCTATTTCATCTGCACACTCCTGTGCTGGTTCCTCTTCTAAATTTATTGAGCCACCTCAAATGTCTCTTCCACCACAAATGTCTGCAAGTTCTCCTGCTAAAGACATTGATACTTCTGATGACAACCCACATCTGAACACTCATGAGCATGAGTTTTATTTAAAGGGCTTTGGTAATGATGCCTCTCCAGTATTAAACCTGACACATTTTCCTGAGTCCTCTTGTCTACGGAAGAAGGTTCACAACATCTTCTGGAACAAGAGATTAATAACTTTCCAGTGTTAACACGAATCCTGAATTTGTTTGATAGAGGACATGAATTTACTCATACCCTATTAAAGGATATGAAAGAAAGCATTTTGCTCAACACTGAAAAACTTTCAAAATTGGAGGGCTTCATATTCGCCCAAGAAGCTTGTCACAAATTTCATCTAGCATGTCCTGAGAGAGCTGTTTTGCTCGTACAGAGGGAACTCGCGAAACAGGTCTTGCTGGCTGCGATGGTGAATATTGGCACTCAAACTTCTGACGATCTTCTGTTGGTTAAGGGGATTCCCACGACTTTTGCTAAGGTGGTACTTAAATCTGACTCATTCACATGTGAGGCTCCCCCGTCCTCACCAATAGATCTGATCGCTTTAGCTAAACTCGAACATGAGAGGCTTTTGCAGGTAGAACAAATCCTATACAATGCAAAGCTTGTACCGCAATCTTTCTGCACAGAGCCTCTAACAGCAGCCGAAATTGTTCCTTACAAAGACTCTCCTGATCCCTCGGCCATTACTGACATCTTAGATCAGGAACAGGCTGCCGTCTCTATAGACGCTATCTGCATAGAGAAAGAAGAATCCTCAGCTGGTTTCTATCATGTGCCCAGGAGAGCAAAAACAAACACCTAAAGGCAGTAAAAAGACGGCATTGTGTGAAAGGTAGTGAGGGATGTCCTGAGAAGCTCTCGAAGAAAAAACCTTCAGGTCAAGCCACTTCAAAGGCAAAAAAGCACAAGCTTAACATAGAAAGTAGTGGCAACTCTGCACAGGAAGAACATGTTCTCAATTTGAGCCAACTCAATGACGAAAGCAAAAACCTTCTTCAAATAATACCGGTACTGAGTACATCATTGAACAATTATTCATCTGTGCCAGTACAACAAATCTCAGAAGGACAAGTGCTTGGGTCAAACCCTCCTCATATGCAGTCATCCACTGTTGTAAGTGACAACCATGTTAGCCTAGTGCAGGCAAATATGGATACATATTTTCCTGCATTGGCTAACAAAAAAACAAGAAATTACCTATAATGTTGAAGTACAAAATGTTAATTTCAACCCCTCTGTGACTATCCCAACACAATCCCAAGATGCAATTCAGAATACAGCTGAATCCAAAATAGCCTTGCTCTTTACACCAGTGCCTGTGGTGGATCCATCTCAGCTTGTAATGAATCAGGTAGGTACGGTCGCAATAGGTCCTTCACATGTTCAGGCAATTGCTCCCAGTTTAACAAGACCTGTGACGTCTCATTCTTCTTCTGTCATACCCACCTTTGTAGCTTCTCAAAATCTAAGAGAACATAAGTTATAAAGATCAAATACCTGGACAAATGCAGCCACTGGGGCCTCACGCTGTTGCCTCTCAAGAGGCGAATAGCTTGAACCCTGGGATTCTATCAGGAGTAGAATCTTCTCCATTTACTTTGGCAATAGCCAATACAATTCTCTCCTCCTTTTGTGATATTCCTAACGCGATGAAAACCATCATAGGGTGGACTAGCGATGTGAACATCAATGGGACAGCATGTATAAACCGTTAATTCTTAATGAATGCGTTATTCAAAATTTCATCTTTACGTATCTTAGTTACCCAAGATGTAGAATGGATTAGGATTCCCAATCTTAACAACAATTGAATGCTTGCGAAAGTTCAATCACCTATAATAGAAAAATTGCTACCATGGAAGATCAGGATTAAATGGAGTTTTGCAGCCTGTTACAGAGTGCTTCTCAAATGTGTTCCGATTTATACCAACACTGATACAAGTGCCAATCTCATACATAAAACACTGATTTATACAGAGCTTTATAAGTACTGTAAGGATTAAAGTCACTCATGTTACCCACTTTAGTTACTCAATTTATCAACTTCAGGAGGATGAATGATGGAGTTGGAGAACCAGGGTATCTGTTTGCAAGGCTTTTCACCCAACTTTAAATCATGAAATACGTGTGTGAATTATGAATGTACAAATGCATGCCATCAGCACATATCCAAACACTATTATATAATGATTAATAGGCAGCCCTCTATCAAGGCCATTTTTGGGATGCATATAAGCATGGGACTCGATTGCTAAACAAGCATTAATGGTGACAGGACCAACACTCCCGGGTCTCTCTTGTCATGAATAAGAACTCCAATGTGCTCCCATTAGAGAAAATCCTGCTCTCAGGTTGGGTACATAACAGATATATTAGTGATGCCAGGCTGGCTTCAATGCCATTTTACGTAAGATCGGGGAGTAGGAAAAATAATTAAATAAAATCTAATTGTTTCTTGTATTCAAGAGAGACTAACATCCCTGTACTCTGTTAGTACATCCCTGTACTCTGATGGAGCGAAAGACTGTACAACGTGGAACGTCCCAATATTAATGGGAATCGATAGGGCATCACCAAATATGGCTACATGGGGAGTCATTGATTTTTGATGACTTTAGCAAGTGTTTTATTATTGAGACTAATGATCCCCAAGGGATGATTAGGGTGCACTATATTAGTTCCTTAATTTGGTTTAAGTTGTAAGGTGTCAGCTGACAGTCCGCTTATAGATCTTTAGTTTAAACACATAGCCCGTTCATGGAATAATCTGTGCTAAAAATCGGGTACTTACGCGTGAAATTGCACGCAAGTCTCCATTCATCGATTCATGGAACACAACGTGCGGGGCTTACCCGGGACTTGCGAGGAATCCACGGCGGCCCGCCCTGTCACTGTGACCCGACGAACAGCTTGTGCGAGACTCCAAGAGAAGGGCTGGCCGGGCCTACACAGCCACCTAAAAAGGGGGCGGAACACGTGGAATGAGGAAGAACAAGCAAAAATGTGGGCATTACGAGGGACGTACCACCGTCAATCAATCGCACAGCCCATACGCGCGCAAAACAAATGTATTCATGGAATTGAACAAGGAACATCTGCGCGAGAAAAAGCACGTGCAAATTCAGAAACACCTACACCACGCGATAGCAGGCGTAAACGTCAACGCGCACACTAACAAATTGCATAAAAAGAAGGCATGATTAACAAACGCACGGATACAGTCACAATGAATGCACCATTTGTTGCAGCAATCATCCGGGGACACTGCAGGAGGAGGAGGATGGTCAGGGCCCGGATCTTCCACCTAAGGACCAGCCTTTTTGGGATGCCTGATTGCCATTTCAATGGCAGGTATAGGCCCCCCATATCATCCTAGACCTGGACACGGAGTGGGAAGATGACCTCACATCACCCACCATGTGCTCCCAAGCACTGAGCCCCTTGCCAAAGGTGCTCACTGGTCTGCATGTTTTGGCCTCTTGCTTATTCCAGCAGACCACTGCCATAGTAGATGGCATCTCCCAGGCCACACAGTTGCGCTGCTTACACCAGGTGTTGGGAATCATAACTGAATGTCCTTCTGTCTGCTGGCATATCTATATGCCCAGAACACCGGCAGAAAGGCAAGCAGTGGTCCAGGATTTGTATGTGGTGGCACACTTACCAAAAGTGCTAGTTGCCATTGATTGCACTCATGTTGCTGTACATCTACCTCGAGCAACAGAGCACACCTACAGCAAACGGAAACATTGGCACTCCATCAATGTTCAGGTTGTGTGTGATGCTAAGGGCATCATTAATGAAGTGTATGCCAACTATCCTGGTAGCACACATGATATTTACATCTTCAGGATGTCTCTGCTATACCGGGCCCTGGAAGCTGGGAAGCATGGCAACACATGGCTCATTGGTGAGTATGAATGGCCATGCACATGCATGCATGTTGCACACAGACCAATAGACACTGTCAACAAATGACAATGACAACCATTCTCTTCTCTACAGGGGACAGTGCCTACCCTCTGAGCACTTACATGATGATGCTCATATGCAACCCCAACACACCTGCCAAGCTAAGGTACAACACTGCCTATATTACAACTTAGGGCATAGTCGAGCGCACATTCGGAGTGCTCAAATCACGTTTCCACTCCATTGACCACTCTGGTGGTGGGTTGCTATATGCACCACCAGTAGTGTGCAGGATCATTGTGGCAGCATGTGTCCTGCACAATGTTGTAACACAGCATGGCGTCCCGGTGGACATGGTGGTGGCACACCAGCCACACCGCTTGCATATGGCTGGGCAAAGGGCACATGGAGAGGCTGCACGTACCAAGCGTGTGCAATCCTTTTTCACCTAAAATCCTTCCCCCGTGACGTGCAGACGATCCCACCAAATCCCAGGTGCCATTCAATGATGACAATGGGCCAATAGACTTGGCCCACAAAACCACCCCGAGAAAGCGCCCTTGGAGGTGCAAATTTGTGGTCATCTCTTGGAACTTCAAGTCATTCCATTTCGTGTTTCCAAAAGAAACACATTGAAGAAGGAGGACACCACTACCCCCATGCCAACCATTTAATGAAATCATCTCTTTGGCACCAAAAACATCCCATATGACTAACTAACATACATGTCAAATGTGTAAGCAGCGATAAATCCTGAAACATCATGTCTGAGCTGCAAGCCATACATGGCCTCAAAAATTAACATGGACACAAAATACAACCAGCACAATGGCATATAGCTGCACACATGTCATCTGGCAACATGACCACAATAAATGCCATCCCAAAAACAACAATTAACAAGAGGTAATAGACAATTGTGACAAAGAGGGCGACCCACCAGAATTGCCAAATCCAGACATGCAAAAACTAAAATGGCCATTCCATAATGATCAAGATAAATGCACATCTTACCTGTCCGCTTGGCATGCAGCCAACAGTCAAATTTCATCTCATGAAATAGCCATAATTCCCTGACGGAAGCATCTGCAGACAATGAACAAAATTGAACAGAGTGCATCTAACACATTCATGCACCCAAAAACCCAAGACCCACGGGCCTCCAACAGTGACATACAACACATGCAAACAACAACTCACAAGACAACCATCAACATGTGTCCCAGCACACATGCAGCAACACCTGCACACTGCATGCAAATAAAATACACAAAACACACACACTGACTAACAACAACACCCACACTTCCTGTCCCCCTCAATGGCATGCAGCAAATGTGCATGTCACATATCCCCATTAACATGATGATGGCACATACACAACGCATGCATCAGTCCACATGCTGCATGAAAATGAGAAGACATCACAGATGCAGATAATTGAGCCTCAAAAAAATCAGGGACATCCCTGGAAGACTACCAAGGACATGACAAAGCATGCCATCACCTGCGTAGTATTGGAACAGTGCACTGAACACAGTCACAGTATACCATGATGCAAAGCACACAAATGCAAGCACACACATACTCACCTCTTGCACTCCAGGCAGGATCATGATTGATGCAGCAATTCACAGAGGCCGATGTCAGGCTGGAAGGCTGGCCACCAAGGCAACTGCCATGGAAGGCAGAAGCAGACAAGACAAAGCAATGTGATACTGCAAGCAGGGATAAATGCATGCTAAACGTAGGATGCAAAGTAAAAGTGCAAGGTCAATGAAGACTTCATTGTGACAGCATACAATTGGTACAATTGTGCATTCAATTCAGTGCAGCAGTACCATGCACCCAGCTGCGGTCAACTTGAAGCTGCAAACACCATGGTGCAGCATGCATGGGAAATGCATGTGAAAACAACAACACCACAAAACATAATGTGCTGGTACAAAACATAGCATCCACAAAATGTGCATCAATGGTTCCATGGCTGTAGCTTGTAACTGGGACTGCACGCTGTAATCGGGTAACCCTAAGCAAAAGAGGCCAAGTGTGCCGTCGAACCATTACCCCACAAATATTGCAAGGTATGTGACGTGTCACTCAGTACACATGGTCAAAGAGCAAGGAGACACACACCAGCAGAACCATCAACACCTGTCACAGGCCACAAACAGCTGGCCCTGCCACCCATTCCCAACCACCCAAGAAAGGCCCCCACACAGTTGGAACCCCCCAAATGTTGAATATGAAACCAGTGGCCCCACCAATCTATAGAAACAACACCCTGCCAAGACCTATCACTAGAACCACACCCTGTGAAACATGCACCCATGAAGTAGTACTGGTGCCCCACAGGACAAGCCAATCCAAAGTGATCACACACAATGCAAGGCTCCCAACCAAACACCACACAAGTGTCTGCAAATGCCCTTCACTTACCTGCACAGGGTACCCACCTGCCTTGCATAACAACAGAAAGAACATGCACATCCATGACAACACATGAATGGATCCTGAAAATATTTGGATAGCACCCACTGCAGAAGCACCACAGGGTGCAAGACGGTGACAGGATATAGATTGTGATCTGCCCATGAGTGCAGCATACCATAAAAGAGAGAGGGAGAGAGAGTGACAGTGAGAGGGAAGGCCAAGTGAAACACACATCAATGTGTACACTTCCTGGATTGGAGACGGCCAATGACATGCACTACACCACAGTAGGTGTGGGCATAGATGAGTTTACCGAGGGAGGTAACACAGTGACATGAGTACCACTTAAAAAACCATCCTCGCATGGTAGCAAGCAAAGCACATATAAGTAACGTTACACATGTAGCAAAAATGGGGAACAATGGCGCATGCTCAACATGCAAGATAGGGCTCATGCATACCTGCTGACTGCTCCGGCATGGTGTGAATCCTGCATCACCTTCACCAGGAACTGTGTTTCCAAATTAGTGACGGGAGGGCCAGTGTCTGGTTGAGGGCATGGGGGGCATGGACGTCAAAAGGTGCAGGGTGTCTCCCCTGTGACAGCAGTCAATGCCAGAACACGCATTACTGAAACAACATGGATGAAGACATTACAACAGGCATAGTGAAGTACCCTCCACACATGCGCAAGGATACACTGAAGCCATAGTTACCTGCACATGCCATCCTGCTCACCACAATGCAAACATGCAAGTTGACCTCACTATGCATGCCTGCATGGCCACCACTGCAAAAGTCATGGCCTTGAGAGGAACTGCACAACTCAAGATAATAATTAAAAAAATTAAAAAAAATAAACCTGGAAAGGTCAACTCAAAAATTACATGCCAACATCCCTGCCTGGTGTCAACAAAAGTATCTAAAAATTAACAAAAATGTCCATCATGGACTAGGGGTAAGGGTTGGCTACCCAGGAGGGGGGAGGGGCAGGGTGCATGTCAACATCCACCCACGTCAAAAAATAAAAGAAAATACCCCTCCATGGGCTCACGGGCCGCACTGCTATGGTGGACCGGGAGGCATGTCTGTGCTAGCATCCCCATCCTACGTTCAATCTGAAGGTGGAAGTGGGGCTGGAGGCTCACCATGCAGTGCCCTGGCCTGGTCCTCAGTGGCAGTCGCCATGCGTGACACTGATGATTGCACCAGCATACCTAGGGCTTTGAGGTCACTATGCACAACCTCATGGGTTGCAGAGTTCCTCCAAGATTGTCTGACTCAATGATAAAATCTCCTCACAGAACAGTCTTCTGCTGGCTGCGTCTTCCTCATGAATTGCAGTTCTGTGGGCCAACAACTCACACCTCAGGGCTTCCCTGTGTGCCTGACCCTTTGCAAGCAGGGATGCCCGCAGACACTGCAGAGCTGCCTGTCGACCCCTGATATTGGCCTCTATGCGCACACTGTGGGAGCTACATGTGGACCGCATGACCTGCAGCTGTTGCTTCACCTGTGTTGCTGGGGGATCATGGAAGTGGCCACCCTATCCATGCCCTCAGTCAAGCTCTCATAGACAGCACCCTGTCCATGTGCGGAATGCAACATCTGCTGCTCCCACACTGTCTGCACAGCCTGCACACGTACCGCATGTGTGCGGGGCCCATGCCTGCCTGACGCAATCGAGCATGGCCCTTGCTGTGATGCCCCTGTTCTTGGCTGCAGGACTGCAACACTCCTTTGGAAATCTGTCCCAGGACCAGAAACCAATACATGGGAGCATGGCCTTGCAGCCGTAACCACCACAGATGGGTGTGCCACCACTGACTGGCCTTGTGAAGGTACCTGACCCCCTGCAGACTCACGGCCTCAACTGCTCCATCCATTGGTGCACACACCTCCGCCAGCATTGAGGACTGCACATCCGGTTCAGCATCAGAGCCAGTTGAGTCCAAAGGGTCAGAAGTGTCTGCAGCATGGCTCAGGATGGTCTGTAGAACCACTGTTTTTCACGGCCTGCCACGCCATGTCCTCCACTGGTGGTTTGAAGCACCACAGACTCTTCTTCATCCTCTTCCTCCTTCTCTGCATCTGGTGCCTCCTCACCTGCACATGGACAGAAAAAGACATGTGGATTCATGTGCAAAATGTCTACAGTAAACATGTGTATCACATTGCTGTCATGCAACAAAATGCAGGGCATGTCATCATAAGAAATACATCATCCACACACTATGGACAACAAGCTATCTGACCATGTCATATGCAGATTGGCAACAAAATTCCCTACTCAAGGCCATGCTGCCAGTGGACACATTGCCAACCAACAGGGTCATTAAGAAGCACATTATGGCCCATGGCCCCGCAAACTATTGACTAATAACAGTGAAATGGGCATGGAGATGTGGCTCTGTGACGTGCAATTACAGCACATGGCAACAGGCAGACATACATATCCACATTCAAGTCTGTATCCATCACATGCCACACCAGTGTTGTCCCAGTACAGGGACTGTACACATGGGAACATGCCATAAGTCCGGGAAAAAGGAAACAGTCCCAGTTGATGTATGGCTGTAAGAGTACCACCTAGGAAAGATCTGTGAAGTGGAGAGAGTAAGTCAATGGAGTTGTAGATAGGAACAAGGTACAGTGACCCACAAGAGGGAGAGGGACATGGGCCAATGGAGTGTGGGCTGACAGGGATCAGGCGTCACAATGATTTGGCTCAGTAGTCATTGCCACTGGGCAGTGGTAATGTGCACAGTCTAGGCATATGCACACTCACTCACTCAGGGCACGCCATGTTCTATGTAGCATGGAAGCACCTATGTACATGTGTGAAAAGAGATTCTATACCCTGCAGGGCATGAAGTGTAACTCCTATTTCAGACACAAGCACATGTCTAGCAGAACAGAGTCACTGATGCAGCTAGCAAAAGTGCATGTTGTGGTATCATGTTGCAGATGTTGTGGAGGTATGCTAGTGGGGGAAGATTACTGTCACACAGTCATGTTCAACTGATTTACAACACATGGTTTGTATCCACTCTTGTGTACACTAGACAGGAGTCAGTTCACCACATGACATGGTTCACCCGGACAGTCATTCAAATGCAGCCAGATGTGCATCACAATTTTACATCTTGGTGATGCTTCACTTCACATACTCAGGAAGCACAATGTTGGGCATTCACAGGACGTGTCCTTGTAATTTTCCAGGCATCCCACGCTGTGCACCTGCTCCAGTAGAATTAATTGGCTCATAGCCTCTTCATGCTCGTTCAGCTCTGCCTCCTCCAGTGACCCCCCTCCAGTTGCCAGAGCAGAGGCTAGGTTGGCACCCAGCTTGGACTTGGTGCGACGGGTGAGATCATTGCAATGCTTCACTACCTGTGCAGCAGTGCGCTTCTCAAACCCTAAGGTGTTTTTCTCATCCGTAACATGCTGCCAATGCACCATACTCTGAGCAGGTATATGTGCGCTCCCCGGTTGCTGGCACATGTCAAGATGGCGACTGGCCACGTAGTCCATGAGGATCTGGAGTTCTTAATCATGGAAGTTCTTCTCCCTCAACGTGCCAGTGTCCTGTGCCGTGTCATGGGGTTGAGCCTGTTCCTGCTGTGTAGGCTTTGCCTTCTTGCCACAAGGTTTTGTTGCCACCCCTGTGTGTCTGACCACTCTGGGGTCCAGATGCCGGGTCACAAGTGGCCTGGGGCATGGCATTACCCCATGGTGCTGGTGCAGCTGCATCCACAGCACGTCTCTTACCCTTTTGGGCCGGGGCAGCTGCTTTCACAGCACATCCCTTACCCTTTCGGGCTTGGGTAGCTGTTCCACAGCACACCCCATACCCCTACGAGCTGGAGCAGCTGCTTCTGCAGCACGTCCCAGAACCCTTGGGGTCTGGGCAGCTGCTTCCGCAGCACGACGTCCAGGAACCCTTGGGGTTTGGGCAGCTGCTTCTTCAGCATGTGACCCTGGCCACGTCTGCCCCCTTTCCCCCTTGGGGACTTTCCACTCATGTTCCATATGTAAAGGAAAGTTGGAAGGCACACCAAGCAATTGTCCTGGGTAATTTGAGTGAGAGTGCAGTCTACGTGATGAAAGACGTAGTTCTGTGGTCCAGCAAGGTTCAACTGTACCCCAGGTGTGAAAAATACACAGTATGCGTAATGCACAGGCACCCCAAAATAAAAATAAATTCGTACACGATATCAGGATAGCTTCCGAAATAACAAAAAAGCAGTACACAATACGCAGTGGCACCCAGCAACACATAAAATGAGTATGCAAACCCCGGAAAGCTACCAGAAAGGTACGAATAGTTGTACGCAATACACAGGGGCACCCAGAGTTGACAAAAAGCGTACGTGACTTACTGTTAGCCTCGCAAAAAACAAAAGTAGATGTGCGTATGCGCGGAGGCAAATCCCCTACCAAAATAAGAAGTTTGTACGGTCCCTGAAGTGAACGGATTGCATGGCACCCCAAAATACACAGTACTCCACTTGTCCATCTCCTCCCCTTCACACGCATGTTCGGAGTTGCTTCTACACATACTAATCTATATCCGAATATGGCGTGCTGAATGACTGCGTGCAGCGCGAAACACGTAAATTATGCGCTGAGGCCCTTCTGATTTCACATGTCCACGCTCATTTTTACGCGCAATGTCCCTTCACTCTGTTCATGACTGCCATCACTGCGAGACACAGAAGACCCATGCTCTTGCCTCTGTGCCATTTTACCTGCCTCCACCTGCTCTCTGCTGCCTCCAACTTCGCCATCTACTGCTGCCTGGACAGTGTGTGTGCCTGCTGTCCACCTGCACTGCGTTTGGAGTGCCTGCTGTCCAGCCATTGCCTATGCTCTTGTCTCTGTCCTCAGCTCCTTCGTTGGACTCCCACTGTGCCATTCCACCACCACTGCTTCACAGCCCAGCTCCAGGACCACCTTACCCACCCACATCTGCCTCAGGGGTTGCCATGTCTGAACCATCATCATCAGACCAGAGCGGCAACCCCACGGCAGCGAGGCAGAGGGCTGTCAACTTCAGCGCCAGGGAAGTTGACATCCTGATGGCGAAGGTTCTGGAGCATTACGATGTCCTCTTCAACCCTGTGATGCAACGCGGCAAGGAAGGATGTCAGCAGATCTGGGACGGGATCACGGATGCCATCAACATCCGGAGGGGGTGCAGGGGGTGGCAGTCCGCTCCTTCAAGATGGTGCACAATCGCTGGGAGGATCTTAAATCCAGGACGCATGGCAAGGGCCTGGGATTCTTCCAGGCCGGTGCTACCGCAGACGGCACTGGGCGCGCAAGTGGTGGATGTCGGGGAACAACATGCAGGTCCTGGAGAGGTTTTACCTGGCGCTGCACACCCAGGTCTGCAAATTACGCCAACACCTGGAGCCGACTGGTGAGTAGCCATGTGGTGCACTGCTATACGGTGCATGTGTGTTGTGCATGTACCAGCATGTTGGCAGTGACCCCCTTAGGCTTGCTTCTGAGACAGATGTCTACATGCATTCCCCAGCCATTGCTCTCCATGTGTACATTGAGACATCTTTGGATTTTAACTCTGCTCTTACTTGCATTGTGTGTTGTAGTGCTGTCTTGCAGACTGTGCACATGCAATGTTACTTGTGTCTGTTCATGATGCCTATGTGTTTGTGCCCAAAATGGAAATGTGTGACTGTGCATCACTCACGCCTGGATGCAACATGTGCATTTGGATGTCTGGCTTAGTTACATTGAGGCATTGCAGTTCACGGGAGTCTGTTGTGATTGGTCATGGCACTGCTTGGGCCCTCTGAATTGATGTGTGTGCATGACATGTGTATGTTCTTGTTGCTATGGCATGCTCACATGTGGATGTGCAATTGAGGCATGTGTATATGGCATACGCAATAGATTAGTTGTGCCAGTAGCATGTAGTTTGATGTGATTGTGTGGAGTGATGGCCAGGCAGGTGTCTGCATGGATGTGGATTGCATGTCCATCTGTGTGGGTGTGGAGGTCTATGGTTGTTCTCTTGGCAAGTCATGTTGCTGTGAATGTTGGTGATGCCATGCTAGCTTTGGTGCAGTACACTGATGTTGATGCTCTGTGTCTCCTTTTCCACAGTTCCATCTGATGAAGAGAGGGGAAGCAGTGCTGTGGAGCAGGGATGCCTCCACCAGGAAGAGGGCAGGCCAGTAACATTGGGCATGGCTGCTGGGGGTAAGTCCAAGAAGGTGCAGGTGGGAGTGGACTCTTCAGCAGCGGTGGGGTCAGGTGATGCCACACAGGGACCATCGATGGCGAAGACGCCCCAGAGTCATCCAGGTTGACAGAGGGGGAGGTAGAGCAGCTGGCCATTGAAGCCCAGCCCATGGGGTCAGGTGGGGGTGTTGACATGGGCATGCATACTGCAGTCCTGTCCCTGGGGCATGAGGCTGTGCAGGCCACTGTGGAGGTGCCTGTGCAAAATCCTGTCCCTGGGCCATCAAATGCAGCACTCTACGTCTGCCGGGATGCCTCCACCCAGACCCATCCCCCATTGTCGGCTGGTGTGTCCACCCCATCAGATACCCCATTACCATGTGATGCGTACATCCGGGATAATGTGCTGCCCCTGCTGGCCAGATTGAAGAGACGGACAGGTGTCATTCGTGATGATCTGCAGGCTACTTGTAGTCTGCTTGCACATTATTACAGTGAGCTATACCACTTAGTGTACTGGCTTGGAACATGTCTGTTCCGTGTTGTACTCCATGGGATGTTGCCTGCTGTGACCACCTCCTCGTTTTCCTCCTCTGTGCGCCAGTTGTCCTCCAGGATGACTTCCAGCCATGTACCTGCAGGGCCCCCTGTGCACCAGTCCCACCCACAATGCCCGTCTGGTGGAGATCACATCCCTGCCCATGTTGGGAGTCCAAGGCACAGCAACTGGGGTGGCCACCAGGCCTACCCAGTCACACACATTAGCACAGGCAATGGAGGGACAGCAGGCACCCATGAGCAGTGCAGGTGACGTACGCCCTCGGGTATCGTCATCAGCTCAGAGGGCGTACTAACACAGCAGGCACCGGGCACTGGATCAGCAGCAGGTAGTAATGAGGGCGAGGCAATTTTTCACAGGCCAGACCACCCAAAGGAGACAGGTGGCAAGAGTGAGGCAGGGGGCACGCATGAGGCGCTATGAATGGCAGATCATTACAGAGGGGCAGCGGGCACAGTAAGCAGGGGTAGTGATGGCCAGGGCTGGGATTGCGCTGCATCGTGCAAGGAGGTGGGCTGTCATCCTGGAGGCAACTTGCAGGGAGGCGCAAGTGATAGAGTGTCACACTCACCTGTGTCTCTGCAGGAGCGATGGACGAGCCTCCCTTGACCCCGAGTCTTCACTTCCCCTGTTTCACCCGGAGGAATACCTTATCTTTAGTAGGGTGTGCACTCCATCCTGCATTTGCAGGGGCGCGATTCACTCAAGTGATTGGTGCCAATGTCTGTAGGCTGAGTTCAGATGCCAAACGCTGTTTTAAGCCTTCACAGCGAGGCCGAGAGTTAAAGGCGCCAGTTTCTTCACTGGCTAGAAAGTCCTTCCCACAAGTGAACGTTGTGCGGAGAATGTTGAGTGTCCAAAATTGTCCCTATTGTCTTTGTTTGCCGGTATTTTTGTGTGGGAATAACGCTGCTTGTAGAAGCTAGTTGCTGGTAGGTTTGCGCAAAGCCTTCAATTCGAGGGCACCTGGTAATGTATCTCCCTTTCTCTTGAAGGAGAAATTATGTGATATTAGCGCCTCGAGTCCGGATTCAGCGCTACTGGAGACTTGGTGGCTAGGTAAGTTTGCACAGAGGCTTTTGGTAAGTATGCACCACGTAGAGAGAGAGAGCTCAGTGAAATAAGTGTCCACGTTGTTGGAGCGAGTGCAATGAATAATGTCTCTTCTTTCTTACAGGAGTTTGTGCGCTCGTGCAACTAACCTGGATTCCAGAGTTGCGGGAAGATTCGGTGAGTATGCGCAGCATTACTGATGTGCACGTGTAAATGCTGTTCTTCTTTGTTCTTACAGGTGCCGGTGTAGAAGTCCCCTCTTGACTGGAGATAGCTGCGGAATGGAGTAAGAACCAGGTAAACTGAAGCTGAATGATCCTGAGGGGGTAAGCAGTAGGATGATCCGGAGCAGGTAGGCAGAAGCAGGATGATCCGGAGCAGGTAAGCAGAAGCAGGATGATCCGGAGCAGGTAAGCAGAAACAGGATGATCCAGAGCATGTAAGCAGAGGCTGGCTGATCCAGAGCACGGCAAGTGTGTTGCTGATACAGCTCACAGTAAGCACTATGAAGCAATGGAAGAATCTTGGGTGTGGCTTATATAGCCAGCCACACCCAAACATTAGAGAGCTCATGAGTTATCATGCACTTCCTGTTTGGCAACAGGAAGTGGTAACCAGGAAGTTACTACAAACACTAGGAAGAAATGAAAGGAGGGATTTGTTATGGGTTCTTTGTGTGCCTATGCCAGGCCTGCCAAGCCTCCACCAACTTGCCCCAACTACCTGCCTGATACCCATGACATAGAGACACAGATGCTGGACGACCTGCAAGCCATCCAGGCAACAACAGAGGCCCGCCTGAGGGGAGGGAGACGTGGCGCGGGTCCCAGCCCTATGGGAAAGGCTTATTGAGATCTGGAAGGAGGACTAGTCCACTGCCTTTGTAAATAGTTAGGTTTATGTTTCCTTTTTTTATTTATTATTTTCCCTGGACTTGGCAGACTTTCCTTTCCAATTTTTCACGAATATAGTTAGTTAGGTGTAGGGTTTTTGTTTCTTTTCTTTTTTCCCCTGGACTGCTTTCACTTGCATTCCCCGTTTTTATTGTAAATATTTATATGCAATACATATTTGATTTTGTTAATATACATATTTGATTGTGTTGCATTCCATGCTTCATGCATTTCATTTGTGTGTTGGCAACTTTGATACTTCACTGTTCTGCAAGTGCATCTCTCCATTGCAAGTCATGTGTCTTGTGGCGTGCATGCATGTGTCTTGTTGTTGCTGTGATGGTTGCAGCTGGAAAGATACACATGTGCCTGACATGTGGGGTGGGTCCATCAGATGGCTGAGAGTGCACTGCATGTTTTCATTTGCTTTTAGCTGTGCAGCATCACTGTGTGTTTGCTATCAGTGAGGTTGGGGTGGAGGGAGGTGGGCTCACTGTGAAGTTGTTCCATGGTCCCATTAATGGCACTTTTGTTTGTGATTTCTGTGTTAAACCCATGTCATGCAGACCCCGCCACCTGCATGTGCAGTCACACACTGCCTTCTCTCATGTGTTGCCCCACCTCGGAGACTGTGATGCAGTAGTGAGCCATGTTTGCTCTTTATGAGTGGCAGCACGATTCTCCGGTCTCTGTGACTCATGAACTCTCTGACTGCCCTCCCATCACCCATGCATGGCCCTATCATGTTATTGTTCCCTGTTGTGTAATTTGCCACCCCTTACACCCAGGTCACAGATGCTCAGGCGGTGATGCACCTGGCCATTGTTTGTGTATATTTCATATTCATTAGTAGGTTTACTTCTTTTGTGGGCACACATTCAGTTAGTGTGCTTTGATGCCTTGGCAATGTGCCATGGCCAACATGCACATGCCACTTGCCATTGCATTCACTTGGCAGATGTGTATGGGGTGGGCTGGTTAAGCTCTTGAGAGGTGTGCCAGCAGATGCTCCAGTCCTGGATTGATCTCCAGTGCTTCATGTTGATTGTGTTTGCAGTGAACATATTGGTGTTCCACTTCATGGTGCTCGCAGACCTCAGAGGTTCAGGTAAGCTGCAGACATGGATTGCACTGGTATTGTGGGAGACTGTCAGTCGACTGTCTGGGAGGAGGGGTGTCCAGTCTGGTGTGGGCTGCCTGGGGGGGGGGGGGTCCAGTGTTGAGTAGGCTGCTGCCTGGGGGGGTGTCACAGGTGAGAGGGGCTGGGGAGTGGTGTCCAGTCTGAAGGGGGCTGCCTGGGGGGTGTCACAGGTGACGTGAGTCTGGGGGCGGTGTCCAATCTTGAGTGGGCTGCCTGGGAGGGGTCCAATCTTGAGTGGGCTGCCTGGGGTGTGGGGAGGTGTCACAGGTGAGGGGGGCTGGGGAGTGGTGTCCAGTCTGAAGGGGGCTGCCTGGGGGGTGTCACAGGTGACGTGAGTCTGGGGGCGGTGTCCAGTCTGGAGGGGGCTGCCTGGGAGGTGTCCAATCTGGAGTAGGCTGCCTCAGGGGGGGGGGCTGTGGGGTGGTATCCAGTCTAGAGGGGGCTGCCTGGGGGGGTGTCCAGTCTTGGGTGGGCTGCCTGGGGGCTGTCACAGGTGAGGGGGGATGGGGGTGGTGTCCAGTCTGGAGGAGACTGCCTGGGGGGGTGTCCAGATTGTAGTGGGCTGCCAGGGGGAAGAGGGTAGTGACCAGTCTGGCGCGGGCTGCCTGGAAGTTGTCACAGGTGAGGGGGGCTGGGGACTGGTGTCCAGTCTGGAGGGGTCTCCCTGGAGGGGTGTCCAGTCTGGAATGGGATGCCTGGGGGGGTGTCACAGGTGAGGGGGTCTGGCGTGGTGTCCAGTCTGGAGGTGGCTGCCTGTGGGGTGTCCAGTCTGGAGTTAGCTGACTGGGGGGGGGGGGGTGTTTCCAGTCTGGAGTTGGCTGCCTGGGGGGGTGTCCAGTTTGGAGTCGGCTGCCTGGGGGGGGGGGTGTCACAGGTGAGGGGACTGGGGGTTGCTGTCCAGTCTGAAGGGGCTGCCTGGGGTGGTCTCCAGTCTGGAGGGGGCTGCCAGTGGGGGTGTTCAGTCTGGAGGGGGCTGCCTGGGGGGTGGTCACAGGCGTGGGGGGCTGGGGTGTGGTGTCCACACTGGAAGGGGCTGCCTGGGAGGGTTTCACAGGTGAGGGGACCTGGGGGGCAGTGTCCAGTCTGGAGGGGGCTGCCTTGGGGGGGGTCACAGGTGAGGGTGGCTGGGGGGTGGTGTCCAGTATGGGGGGGCTGCCTTGGGGGCTGTCCAGTCTGGAGTAGGCTGCCTGGGGGTGTCACAGATGAGGGGGGATGTGGGGTGGTGTCCAGTCTAGAGGGGGCTGACTAGGAGGTTGTCCAGTCTGGAGTGGGCTGCCTGGGGGGTTGTCACTGGTGAGAGGGGGCTGCCTGGGAGGGTTTCACAGGTGAGGGGACCTAGGGGGCAGTGTCCAGTCTGGAGGGGGCTGCCTTGGGGGGGTCACAGGTGAGGGTGACTGGGGGGTGGTGTCCAGTATGGGCGGTGAAGGCGAGCGTCCCCCAGATAGCACGATCCTCCCCACAATGAGAGACAATAATGGACTCTCCCAGGATGGGAATAAGGCCAGGACAAAGTGCGGGTGAGCTTAAATGGGAGTTTATCAATCAGAATAGGGCATGCAAAGAACTCTGCAAACTCCGAGAGCGCTCTGTCTGACAATAGCAAAGACAGGCGTATATACTTACAAAAAGCGTCATAAGAACCTACATGCTATAGGGGGCACAAGTTCGTGGGGATTGGGTGGCGATGACTAACTATAGGTGCTGCTGTGATGTGGTTCGCCGTGGTTGGTGGACGTCACTGGTTACTCTCGTGGGTTGGGCTGGGCCGGGCAGGTCAGCTGGGCTCATCCGGGCGGTGTTGTTGTGCCAGCCGCGACCAGTGTCAGTGATGAACATCTTTCCTGACTTTCTGCCCTAAGGCCACGCACACCGCAGTCATTCAACATTGCAATATTATCTTCCCCGGTAAATCTTCCAATAGGTTATTCTACAGGTTAATGCAACACAGGAGGAATGTACCTAGAGTGGGGTCTTTTGGCGATACATCAATACATGGTTACCATCGTCCTGTTGGCCGGGTATCATAGGTCGCGAAGTTGGGTCTCAGGGCATGGGACAGGCTGTCCGCGTTATCATGTCTCGTTAGAAGTCATTATGGATGTGTTCCTGTAGTGTTGCTATAATATTGGGTGTCCTAATTTTACAGGGCCCATTAACCTAAGGTGAGCCGGTGGGTCGTGGAGCCTAAAAAAGGGCGTCTTTGGATCTGTGTTTTAAGGCCGGGGTTTACTGCTGGGTTGTAAATAATTCAGGTGGCAGGCCGTGGCCTTGGGTGCTGCAGGGGAATGTGAATGTTTGAAGCGGCTCCAGCCGAATTGGGGGAGGTGGAGCAGAGCAGCACAGGCCTCTGCTTTTCCGTCTGGCAGGCTTCACTGGGAGGAAGGGGGAATGGCCTTGCATGTGCTCACAAAGGTATTTTCCTCGTGTGTTGCAGATTTAGGTGGAAGAGACATAAACATTCACATAATGTACAATACTCATTGAGTCTTTTCAAAGCTCACGTTTTTGACATTGTTAGTGCCTTCCATATGGCCATTTCGAACACGTTACTTATACGCTAAGTATTTAACAACCACAACATTTTGTTACATGTCTATACATGTGCGGTAAGTGAGGTAGTAGTAAGGTTGGTGGAGCGCGCAGGAACAACCCGCCAATAAGACTGACGGCAGTGACACATGGTGAGCTTGGACATACATATGGTGCATTTTCATGAACTCCTTACGTGAGCTCCCAATAGGGTTGCATTTGTCTTCCCTTGCACTCTAGCAGCATTAGTTCAATTATGGAATGGGACCTTGGGGTGCAGTCTTCTTGGTGAAACACAAAACATGAAAAACCCCCGGGACACTTTTACTATTTGCGCATAGCTACAGGGATGTGGGTGCTTCATCCCGATTGTCATATAAGCACACATTCTATCATCTTCATGGAGGTTACAGCTTTTTAGTCAGAGAGGTCGTGGAGAGGAAAGTTTCATCACAGGTGGTTTGCTCATTAGTACTTGGGGACTCTGCTTTTGTCAGGGGACCATTTTACAGTTCTTTTCCACCCCGACCCTGCTGGCCGGGTCATACTGGAAACAGCGATACACTGTGGAAGGTGAAATGTTACAGTGTTGGTATCTAACACTAGCTCATGTCTGTCTGTTCGTGGGAACGGGCTCTCAGCGGATCTGCCAGAGAGCTGCGGCCACAGGGATAATTGAAACTCTCCAAGGGTGGGGGCCGCGCTGCGGTGCACAGGGCTCAAGCCATCTTTATTTCACAAAATGGTTTCCAGGGCCTAGCTAAATTCAGCATGTTTGGTCAATGTCTTCAGCCAGTGGCCCACCCACCACCTGGGCCCTGGTTGCAGGGGGAACCCCTGACGAGCCATGGACTTCACCGGGGGGAGAGGATGCAGGGGAAGGGGGTCTCTTGGACCAATCCTCCCCTACAGGGGGCTGCCTTGGGGGCTGTCCAGTCTGGAGTAGGCTGCCTGGGGGGTGTCACAGATGAGGGGGGATGTGGGGTGGTGTCCAGTCTAGAGGGGGCTGACTGAGGGGTTGTCCAGTCTGGAGTGGGCTGCCTGGGGGGGTGTCACAGGTGGGAGGGCCTGGGGGGCAGTGTCCAGTCTGGAGGGGGCTGTCTGGGGGTGTCCAGTCGAGAGTAGGCTGCCGTGGGGGGTGTCACAGGTGAGGGGGGCTGTGGGGTAGTGTCCAGTCTAGAGGGGGCAACCTGGGGGGGTGTCCAGTCTGGAGTGGGATGCCTGGGGGCTATCCAGTCTGGAGTGGGTTGCCTGGGGGGTGTCACAAGTGAGGAGGGATGGGAGGCGGTGTCCAGACTGGAGGAGGCTGCCTGGGGGAGTCCAGCCTGTATTGGGCTGCCTGGGGGAGGGGGTGACGAGTCTGGCGTGGGCTGCATGGGGGTGTCACAGGTCAGGGGGGTTGGTGGGTGGTGTCCAGTCTGGAATGGGCTGCATGGGGGGGCAGTCTAGAGTGGGCTGCCTGAGGGGGTGTCCAGTCTGGTGGGGGCTACATGGGGGTTGTCCAGTTTGAGTGGTCTGCCTGGGGGAGTGTCACAGGTGAGGGGGGCTGGGGTGGTTTCCAGTCTGGAGGGGGCTGCTTGGGGGGTGTGCAGACTGGAGGGGGCTGCCTGGGGTCGTTGTCCAGTCTGGAGTGTGCTGGCTGGGGTGGGGTGGGGCGCAGCCTGGAGTGGTCTGCCAGGGTGGGGTGTCACAGGTGAGGGGGGCTGGGAGGTGGTGTGCAGTATGGAGGGGGCTGCCTGGGGGTGGTGTCCAGCCTTGTGTTGGCTGCCTGGGGGGTGGGGGGTGTCCAGTCTGGAGTGGGCTGCCTGGGTGGTGGTCACAGGTGGGGGTAGGGGGCGTCCAGTCTGGAGGGGGCTGCCTGGGAGGGTCTCACAGGTGTGGGGGGCTGGTGTATGGTGTCCAGTCTGGAGGGGGCTGCTTGGGGGGGTTACAGGTGAGGGTGGCTGGTGGGTGGTGTCCAGTCTGGGGGGAGGCTGCCTTGGGGGATGTCCAGTCTGGAAATGGCTGCCTGGGTGCTTGCCACAGATGAGGGGGGCTGTCGGGTGGTGTCCAGTCTGGAGGGGGCTGCCTGGGGTGTCCAGTCTGGAGTAGGCTGCCTGGAGGGGTGTCACAGGTGAGGGGGGCTGTGGGGTGGTGTCCAGTCTGGAGTGGGCTGCCTGGGGGGGTATCCAGTCTGGAGTGGGCTGCCTGGGGGTTGTCACAGGTGAGGAGGGATGGGAGGCGATATCCAGTCTGGAGGAGGCTGCCTGGGGGTGTCCAGCCTGTATTGGGCTGCCTGGGGGCACGGGGGGGTTGCATGGGGGTGTCACAGGTGAGGGGGGTTGGTGGGTGGTGTCCAGTCTCAAGGGGGCTGCCTGGGGGGTATCCAGTCTGGAATGGGCTGCATGGGGTGTGTCACAGGTGAGGGGGTCTGGTGGTGGGTCCAGTCTGGAGGGGCTGTTTGGGGGAGGGTGTCCAGCCTAGAGTGGGCTGCCTGAGGGTGTGTCCAGTCTGGAGGGGGCTGCTTGGGGGGTGTCCAGTCTGGAATGGGCTGCCTGGTGGTGTGTCACAGGTGAGGGGGGCGGAGGTGGTGTCCAGTCTAGAGGGGGATGCCTGGGGTGGTTGTCCAGCCTGGAGTGGGCTACAAGGGGGGGTGTTACAGGTGAGGGGGGCTGGGAGGTGGTGTAGAGTATGGAGGGGGCTGCCTGGGGGGGACATGTCCGGTCTGGTGTGGTCTGCCTGGGGGGGTGGAGGGGGTTCCAGCAGTCTGGAATGGTCTGCCTGGGGTGGTTGTCACAGGTGAGGGGGGCTGTGGGGTGGTGTCCAGTCTGGAGGGGGCTGCCTGGGAGGGTTTCACAGGTGAGGGGGGCTGGGGGCGGTGTCCAGTCTGGAGAGGGCTTCCTGGGGGGTGTCACAGGTGAGGGGGGCTGTGCGGTGGTGTCCAGTCTAGAGGGGGCTTCCTGCGGGGGTGTCCAGACTGGAGGGGGCTGCCTGGGGTGGTTGGCCAGTCTGGAGTGGGCTGCCTGGGGTGGGGCGGGGTTTGTCCAGCCTGGAGTGGGCTACAAGGGGGGGTGTCACAGGAGAGGAGGGCTCGGAGGTGGTGTCCAGTATGGAGGGGGCTGCCTGGGGGGACGTGTCCGGTCTGGTGTGGTCTGCCTGGGGGGGGGTACCAGCAGTCTGGAATGGTCTGCCTGGGGGGGTTATCACAGGTGAGGGGAGCTGTGGGGTGGTGTCCAGTCTGGAGGGGGCTGTCTGGGAGGGTTTCACAGGTGAGGGGGGCTGAGGGCGGTGTCCAGTCTGGAGAGGGCTGCCTGGGGGTGTCACAGGTGAGGGGGGCTGTGCGGTGGTGTCCAGTCTAGAGGGGTCTGCCTGGGGGGGTTTCCAGTCTGGAGTGGGCTGCCTGGGGGGTGTCCAGACTGGAGTGGGCTGCCTGGGGGGTGTCACAGGTGAGGGGGATGGTGTCCAGTCTGGAGGAGACTGCTGGAGGGGGCGTCCAGCCTGTAGTGGGTGGCCAGGGGGGGTGACCCGTCTGGAGTGGGCTGACTGGGGGGGGGGTGTCACAGGTGAGGGGGCTGGGGGGTGGTGCCCAATCAGGAGGCGGCTGCCTGGGGGGTTGTCACAGGTGAGAGGGGGCTGCCTGGGATGGTATCACAGGTGAGGGGACCTGGGGGCAGTGTCCAGTCTGGAGGGGGCTGCCTTGGGGGGGGGTCACAGGTGAGGGTGACTGGGGGGTGGTGTCCAGTATGGGGGGGCTGCCTTGGGGGCTGTCCAGTCTGGAGTAGGCTGCCTGGGGGGTGTCACAGATGAGGGGGGATGTGGGGTGGTGTCCAGTCTAGAGGGGGCTGACTGAGGGGTTGTCCAGTCTGGAGTGGGCTGCCTGGGGGGGTGTCACAGGTGAGAGGGCCTGGGGGGCAGTGTCCAGTCTGGAGGGGGCTGCCTGGGGGTGTCCAGTCGAGAGTAGGCTGCCGTGGGG
The DNA here is from genome assembly GCF_040938575.1 of Ambystoma mexicanum. NCBI lineage: Eukaryota > Metazoa > Chordata > Amphibia > Caudata > Ambystomatidae > Ambystoma > Ambystoma mexicanum. Next base: position 538,507,581 of record NC_090929.1, read on the forward strand.
GGTGTCACAGGTGAGGGGGGATGTGGGGTAGTGTCCAGTCTAGAGGGGGCAACCTGGGGGGTGTCCAGTCTGGAGTGGGCTGCCTGGGGGCTATCCAGTCTGGAGTGGGCTGCCTGGGGGGTGTCACAGGTGAGGAAGGATGGGAGGCGGTGTCCAGACTGGAGGAGGCTGCCTGGGGGAGTCCAGCCTGTATTGGGCTGCCTGGGGGAGGGGGTGACGAGTCTGGCGTGGGCTGCATGGGGGTGTCACAGGTCAGGGGGGTTGGTGGGTGGTTTCCAGTCTGGAATGGGCTGCATGGGGGGGCAGTCTAGAATGGGCTGCAGGAGGGGGTGTCCAGTCTGGTGGGGGCTACCTGGGGGTTGTCCAGTTTGAGTGGTCTGCCTGGGGTAGTGTCACAGGTGAGGGGGGCTGGTGTGGTGTCCAGTCTGGAGTGTGCTGGCTGGGGTGGGGCGCAGCCTGGAGTGGGCTGCCAGGGTGGGGTGTCACAGGTGAGGGGGGCTGGGAGGTGGTGTACAGTATGGAGGGGGCTGCCTGGGGGCGGTGTCCAGCCTTGTGTTGGCTGCCTGGGGGGTGGGGGGTGTCCAGTCTGGAGTGGGCTGCCTGGGGGTGGGGGGTGTCCAGTCTGGAGTGGGCTGCCTGGGGGGTGTCACAGGTGTGGGGGGATGGGGGTGCTGTCATGTCCTGGGGGGGCTGCCTGGGGGGTGTCCAGTCTGGTGTGGGCTGCCTGGGGGGTGGTCACAGGTGGGGGTTGGGGGCGTTCAATCTGGAGGGGGCTGCCTGGGAGGGTCTAACAGGTATGGGGGGCTGGCGTATGGTGTCCAGTCTGGAGGGGGCTGATTGGGGGGGTTACAGGTGAGGGTGGCTGGTGGGTGGTGTCCAGTCTGGGGGGAGGCTGCCTTGGGGGATGTCCAGTCTGGAAATGGCTGCCTGGGTGCTTGCCACAGATGAGGGGGGCTGTCGGGTGGTGTCCAGTCTGGAGGGGGCTGCTTGGGGTGTCCAGTCTGGAGTAGGCTGCCTGGAGGGGTGTCACAGGTAAGGGGGGCTGTGGGGTGGTGTCTAGTCTGGAGTGGGCTGCCTGGGGGGTATCCAGTGTGGAGTGGGCTGCCTGGGGGGTGTCACTGGTGAGGAGGGATGGGAGGCGGTATCCAGTCTGGAGGAGGCTGCCTGGGGGTGTCCAGCCTGTATTGGGCTGCATGGGGGCAGGGGGGGCTGCATGGGGGTGTCACAGGTGAGGGGGGTTGGTGGGTGGTGTCCACTCTCAAGGGGGCTGCCTGGGGGGTATCCAGTCTGGAATGGGCTGCATGGGGTGTGCCACAGGTGAGGGGGTCTGGTGGTGGGTCCAGTCTGGAGGGGCTGTCTGGGGGGGGTGTCCAGCCTAGAGTGGGCTGCCTGAGGGTGTGTCCAGTCTGGAGGGGGCTGCTTGGGGGGTGTCCAGTCTGGAATGGGCTGCCTGGTGGTGTGTCACAGGTGAGGGGGGCTGGAGGTGGTGTCCAGTCTAGAGGGGGATGCCTGGGGTGGTTGTCCAGCCTGGAGTGGGCTACAAGGGGGGGTGTTACAGGTGAGGGGGGCTGGGAGGTGGTGTAGAGTATGGAGGGGGCTGCCTGGGGGGGACATGTCCGGTCTGGTGTGGTCTGCCTGGGGGGGTAGGGGGAGCTCCAGCAGTCTGGAATGGTCTGCCTGGGGTGGTTATCACAGGTGAGGGGGGCTGTGGGGTGGTGTCCAGTCTGGAGGGGGCTGCCTGGGAGGGTTTCACAGGTGAGGGGGGCTGGGGGCGGTGTCCAGTCTGGAGAGGGCTTCCTGGGGGGTGTCACAGGTGAGGGGGGCTGTGCGGTGGAGTCCAGTCTAGAGGGGTCTGCCTGGGGGGGTTTCCAGTCTGGAGTGGGCTGCCTGGGGGGTGTCCAGTCTGGAGTGGGCTGCCTGGGGGGTGTCACAGGTGAGGGGGATGGTGTCCAGTCTGGAGGAGACTACCGGAGGGGGCGTCCAGCCTGTAGTGGGTGGCCAGGGGGGTTGACCCATCTGGAGTGGGCTGACTGGGGGGTTGCCACAGATGAGGGGGGCTGTCGGGTGGTGTCCAGTCTGGAGGGGGCTGCCTGGGAGGTTTTCACAGGTGAGGGGGTCTGGGAGCGGTGTCCAGTCTGGAGAGGGCTGCCTGGGGGGTGACACAGGTGAGGGGGGCTGTGCGGCGGTGTCCAGTCTAGAGGGGGCTTCCTGGGGGGGTGTCCAGACTGGAGGGGGCTGCCTGGGGTGGTTTGCCAGTCTGGAGTGGGCTGCCTGGGGTGGGGCGGGGTTTGTCCATCTTGGAGTGGGCTACAAGGGGGGGTGCCACAGGTGAGGGGGGCTCGGAGGTGGTGTTCAGTATGGAGGGTGCTGCCTGGGGGGACGTGTCCGGTCTGGTGTGGTCTGCCTGGGGGGGGTACCAGCAGTCTGGAATGGTCTGCCTGGGGGGGTTATCACAGGTGAGGGGGGCTGTGGGGTGGTGTCCAGTCTGGAGGGGGCTGTCTGGGAGGGTTTCACAGGTGAGGGTGGCTGGGGGGTTGTGTCCAGTCTGGAGAGGGCTGCCTGGGGGTGTCACAGGTGAGGGGGGCTGTGCGGTGGTGTCCAGTCTAGAGGGGTCTGCCTGGGGGGGTTTCCAGTCTGGAGTGGGCTGCCTGGGGGGTGTCCAGTCTGGAGTGGGCTGCCTGGGGGGTGTCACAGGTGAGGGGGATGGTGTCCAGTCTGGAGGAGACTGCTGGAGGGGGCGTCCAGCCTGTAGTGGGTGGCCAGGGGGGGTGACCCGTCTGGAATGGGCTGACTGGGGGGGGGTGTCACAGGTGAAGGGGCTGGGGGGTGGTGCCCAATCAGGAGGCGGCTGCCTGGGGGGGGTCCAGTCTGTAGTGGGCTGCCTGGGGGGGGTGTCACAGGTGAGGGGGTCTGGTGGTGGTGTCAGAGGTGAGGGGGCTGGGGGGTGGTGTCCAGTCTGGAGGAGGCTGCCTGGGGGGGGTTTCCAGCCTGTAGTGGGCTGCCAGGGGGGTGTCCCTGTCCAGTAGGCTGACTGGGGGGGTGTCACAGGTGAGAGGGGCTGGGGGTGGTGTCCAGTCTGGAGGGGGCTGCCTGGGGCGTGTCCAGTCCAGGGTGGGCTGCCTGGGGGAGTGTCACAGGTGAGGGGGGGCTAGGGATGGTGTCCAGTCTGGATTGGGCTGCCTGGGGGGGTGTCCAGTCCAGGGTGGGCTGCCTGGGGGAGTGTCACAGCTGAGGGGGGCTAGGGATGGTGTCCAGTCTGGAGGGGGTTGCCGGGGTGGTTGTCCAGTCTGGAGTGGGCTGCCTGGGGGGTCCAGTCTGGAGTGGGCTGCCAGGGGGATGTCACAGGTGAGGGGAGCTGGGGGTGGTGTCCAGTCTGGAAGGGGGTTCCTGGGGGGGTGTCCAGTCTGGAGTTGGCTGCCTGGGGGTGTCCAGTCTGGAGGGGGTTGCCTGGGTGGTTGTCCAGTCTGGAGGGGGCTACCTGGGGTGGTGTCCAGGCTGGAATAGGCTGCCTGGGGGGATGTTACAGGTGAGGAGGGCTAGGGGGTGGTTTCCAGTCTGGAGGGGGCTGCTTGGCGGGGTGTCCAGTCTGGAAGGGGGCTGCCTGGGGGGGTGTTCAGTCTGGTGTGGGCTGCCTTGGGGGGGTCACAGGTGAAGGGGGCTGGGGGTGGTGTCCAGTCTGGAGGGGGCTGCCTGGGAGGGTTTCACAGGTGAGGGGGCATGGGGGTGGCCTCCAGTCTGGAGGGGACTGCCCTGGGTGGGTGTCCAGTCTGGAGTGGGCTGCGTGGGGTGTTGTCCAGTCTGGACGGGACTGCCTGGGCTTGCGACAGAGGATTTGCGTTTCTGCTGGGGTGCAGCCTGGGCTTGCAAGGGGGAACCCGCGTTTTCACTGGGGAGCAGCCTGGCCTTGCAAAGGAGGGCACTCATTTTTGCTGAGGTGCGGCCTGGGCTTGCGAAGGTGAGGCGCGTGATTTCACTGGGGTGCAGACTGGGCTTGCGAGGTGAGGTACGCGATTACGCTCCGGTGCAGCCTGGCCTTGCGAGGGAGGGCACGCGTTTTCGCTGGGGTGCGGTCGGGCTTGTGAGGTGAGACGCGCAATGTCACTGGGGTGCAGCCTGGGCTTGCGAGGAGAGGCGCATGATTACGCTGGGATACAGCTTGGCTTTGCGAGGGAGGGCATGCGTTTTCGCTGGGGTGCGGCCTGGGCTTGCGCGCTGAGGCACGCCTTCTGACAGGGGTACTGGATGGTGGGCCAGGGGTGGCACAGAGGTTTGCACCATGTTTGTCCTTTTGCTTGTTTTTGGTGTGATTGGCGCCGTGTTGTGGGCAATCCTCGCACAGCTCGTTTTTACTTGTGCGACGGCTAGTAATGCATCTTTAAATCCATGAATATGCGTGGTGTGCAATATTTTTTCTGCGCCACGGCTCACGCAGTTTGAATCAGCAGTTTGAAAATGGAATCTTGAAAATACACATTTGCTCTTTTTGAGTGTGGCATTTCTACATATTGCTCTTTTCTTTGTCTGAATTGCCCATGATCTCACCAACACATTTTGCCACTTGTATTTATTTTTAAGTGCAGGATCGGGATTCGAACCTGTGTTGTGCTGTGTTCTCTTCAAAGACAAATGAGTTGCCCCTGAGCTATCCTTCTCGACCCCAATGTATCACTAATACACTCTGGACACAGCTTGCCGATACACTGTTTAGGGTTTCACCACTAGGTGGCTCTTTGCTCTTCAATATGGGTCGAAGCATCTGGACCTGCACGTGCTGTCCCTGACCACAAACGTGCTGCAAAGAGCGGGAGGGTGTAAGTCAGACGTCTTTTCAAGCAGATAAGTGCTCAGGCACCCGTTGTGTTTTTTTGTTTTATCAATATATATTGTTAGTAATGTGTTAATTCTGTTTTGTTTTTATGAGATGTAGTTTACTACAAAGCCATTAGTGTATTGTTCAAGAAACAGAAATATAGTCAATTCCCCAGAATTGTCTCATTGTGACAAAGGATCTCGTATCGTGGCAAAGGCCGAATTATGTGTCAGCCAATCCTCCAAACGTCTATTACAAGTGCTTTACAGATTTCTACTGTAAGTAAATCAAAAAGCTACACAGAGGGATGGAACCATACAAACCTGCAGCAGGGTTACCAAACATGCTTGTTTTAAAGTCCTGGTGCCATTGGAGGTACAGGAGTGTCAGGCAATCATGGGGAGTTGGCATCATGTCCTTTGGGGCAGTGCTGCAGTGGAGACTCAGAGTTGCATTTCTTTTGTCCCCATTTGAGAAGTATGACTACATGTCCCGGAACGAATAAGTCATTTAGGCATGTATTACACACAACATAAATATCCTGTAGAATTCAAAGGGCAGCCCACTAACCTAACAGGTTAGCAGGCATAGTATATAATGTAGTGTAATTACGGACAACCTCAAAAGATATTTGTGTGAGCCATTTTGATTTGCCTTTAGAATGCGACTCTTACAGTTTCTAAAAATGTAACAGGTGAGCAGGCATAGTATATAATGTACTATAAAGTAGCTCTGAAAGCTTCTGAAGGCAGATGGAAAGGTGTCTGCAGAAGGCCATCTTACATGATTTAGAGGGGCTTGCCACAGATACATTTGGTCTCCTCCCTGCACCAAAGATATTAAGGGATTCAAAACCGGTATCCAGTGATAATGTCGCCGTTTAAATGGCCAAATGAACAAGGGGGGTCCTGTGAGTCCCTCTGCCAGACATTAGTCCTGGTTACGAGAGACTTACCCAGAGTCTTTAGCTCACTATCTTTCACAGAGAAGAAATATCCCAAACATATCAGTCTTTGTCCTGCCCTGGGGCAGTCCAGCACCGAAATGCTAGGCAATTCTCCTCTGAACAAGAGTACCAACAGCATCCCCAGACACGTGTTTCGGTCTGGTTGGACCTCATCAGTAGGGTGGATCTGTGCCTCTCTAAGAATAGTGAGCAAGGGGTCCACGTCTGGATTCCCCTAGTAACTTAGGGTGAGACCCAAAGTTACTTAAATATGCAAATTAACAAGGGGGGTCCTGGGAGTCCCTCTGCCAGACATTAGTCCTGGTTACGAGAGACTTACCCAGAGTCTTTAGCTCACTATCTTTCACAGAGAAGAAATATCCCAAACATATCAGTCTTTGTCCTGCCCTGGGGCAGTCCAGCACCGAAATGCTAGGCAATTCTCCTCTGAACAAGAGTACCAACAGAAACCGCAGACACTTGTTTGGTCTGGTTGGACCTCATCAGTAGGGTGGATCTGTGCCTCTCTAAGAATAGTGAGCAAGGGGTCCACGTCTGGATCCCCCTAGTAACTTAGGGTGAGACCCAAAGTTACTTAAATATGCAAATTAACAAGGGGGATCCTGGGAGTCCCTCTGCCAGACATTAGTCCTTAGCTCACTATCTTTCACAGAGAAGAAATATCCCAAACATATCAGTCTTTGTCCTGCCCTGGGGCAGTCCAGCACCGAAATGCTAGGCAAATGGCCGCCAGGTGGTGACATTTCCCTAAAAATGCACCCTCTAGATAATCAAACACTTTCCCCAAATATTCTAGGATTGGAGGTGATAATATATAACTATACCCCTCCTAGAATATTTGGGCAAAGACTTTTAGGGGTCAGGAAAACAAAATAGCCTAGCTGGCGACTTCTTCAGGGTGATATTATCACATGGAACCTTCAAAACCTGTGTTCCTAACGCCTGATCCCAATCACAACCCACAGCTTGTTAGGTAGCCTAACCAGTGATCTAATGAAGCATGGGTATTTGACTCAGGTCCCCCTGTAGTGGCCTCTAAGGACGACAGGACGCCGGAGTGATTGTAACTGCCTTTATTTAAAGGGTAAACAGGTGGGCGTTAAATGCCCATGTGTGGGGCAAGGGCAGGTACTCACAGTCTCAGTCTGGGCCTCCCAGTTACTTCACTGGAGGCAGGGTGTGCACATGGATGGCACGCTGTAAGCTTCCAGGGGCCCCATGAGGCCTCCTGTGGCATTGGACTTATGCCCTGGAAGCTGGCTGCATAGGCTCCTCAGGGCCTCAGTCACGATGGCTCCTTATCAGGAGCAGCGCTTCTCCAGACCACTTGTCTGGCACTCCGCCAACCTTTCAGCTGGCGCCAACGTTCTATCACAGAGTGCGGGTCCAGGAGATCTCATTATGCCGAGATCTCTCGTGACCGCGCTCCCGCGATCAAGTGACGTCCCCACACACCTCCTTTGCTGGGAAAAGGATAGATGGTCATTCCATGACGAAGTCTGCAAACTTGATGGGCTTCCTTTTCTCTCTCTGTGGTCTGCCTTGATCTAGAAGCGGGGCAGGGTTGCGGGAGTACTCTTGGGGAGGTGCGGGTGATTCGGGTTCTCCTTGTCTTGCCCTTCGCTGTGACACCCTGAGTGGGGTTGGGGAGTTGGTGCTTGAGAGCTTGTCGCCGTAGGGTAACTCCGAGGCATCTCTTTCTGACTGGCGAGGGTTTTCGGATGGCTCTTGTTGGTCTTAATCTTCTCTGGTTTCCCAGTGTGGCTATTCAATAGATTCTTTCCTGCAGTACATGGCCACCCTTTCTAGATTCCATTCTTTCCGTCGCTGGTGCAAATGTGGTTTGACCCTTTCGCAATGACCTCTATGGGACTGCTGTATCTGGAGCCGCTCGAAGTGTCTTTGAGGGGAAGACGTATCTTTACCAGGTTGCCTTTGTTAACTGCTGTGTGGCGAGCGGCTTGATGCATGTCCCCTTGAGCCTTCATGGCTTCTTTGTTACGCTGCATGCGAAAGACTACGTCTTTCATGTCCACATCTTCGTCAGCCCTCACTTGATGGAGCCACGGTGGTACCAGTGTGGATGCTGCCCTTCTCCCCATTAGCAGATGGAATGGTGACATGCCGGTGACGGCATTGGGAGTGATGCAGTGGGCTGCAACGGCCTCCTTGGCAGTCTTGTATGGGTTTGGGCCCGAGGCGTGCGCTAGTTGTAGCGCCCCTTTGATGAAGCGGTTCGCCTGCTCGACCAGGCCATTGGCCTGTGGGTGGTAGAGACTTTCTCTTCGCTGATGAATATTGTTGAGTTTAAGAAATTTCTCCATTTCTCGAGAGACCAACTGGACGCCGTTGTCTGTCTCAATTTCCTCGGAGAGGTCTTCGCGCAGGAATATGGCAGTGAGTGCTTCGATGACTGTGTTTGTGGTGATCTCCGTGGTGAAGTCAATTTCGACCCACTTAGAGAAATAGTCGACCGTGACTATCCCATATTTATGTTCTGGGGGCATGCTGTCCAGAGGCCCGATGAAGTCCAGCCCTAGTTTGCGCCACACCCCTTTGGGGACTTCGGTGGGCAGCATGGGGACTTGTCTCACAGAAAGGCGCTTGTCACTGTTTGTGCACTCATGGCTTCACAATACTCAGAAAGATAGGACAAGGTCCTTTATCAACAGTTATCCATTCAGTTGAATACCAGCAAGTGATTCAAAAAATACAAATTTTAATATTATTTCATTACAATGGAAATGACAAATTGTCTAAAATACATAATTAAACCCTCTAAAAGGATACAAGAGTATCGTTATTACTGACAAACATCACAGACATTCAATTCTAAAAATACCATAGAGATATTTCCATTTCTAATCTCTATTTTCATCTCTGTTGTGTAATTATTTTAAATCAGAGAAACGATTATTGTGAATCGTTATGTTATTTATTTACCTATTCTAATTCTATTCAATTATTAGAGTTAGAACATCCCTTTAATAAAGTATTCAATTCACTTGTACAATTTAATTAATTAAACTGACAGAATACTCGACATGTTTCAGTCCTCTTTCTCGATCTTGGGACTTTCTTCAGGAGTGGTCAATAAGAGGGATTTGGAGTGGGCTTCAGACAGGTTTAAAGTCTTCTGGCCTTCTCATTTGAATAGTAACAACTGTTGATAGAGAGCCATTAAAAAAGAATCAATTCATGTTCTTAAGACACAACCAAAGTGTCACAGAAGAAATCAGGATCCTATTGGTTACCTGGTCTTCTAAGTGTGGGGGCTTTCTTGACTAGCAGGCGAAAAATGTCCACAATTGTTGGGCGTATTTTCTTGAGAGGAGAAATTATTCTTCCTACATATTCTGCAAACAAATTAATGTTTAATTTGCAAGAGAGTCTAAAAAAGCCTTCATTCGACAAATCACAAAGCATTCTGGTAATTGTAGTTCTTATGTGGTTCTATTGGGGTTAAACCCCATGCTGTTTATAGCGGTATGGTATTGAGTTTATCGTCATGAATACTTATTAATAGAGCTATCCCTATTAATCAGGGTAATGCAGAGACCCTAAAGTCTTTTTGTATATATGCATGATCACGTGAAAATGGTAGCATATTTAAAGCTATATGGAGGTATTTTGAATCTTAATGGTGAATTGTAGATGTGGGTTACAATTGTTTAACCAAATCAGAAATTCCTCTGCTTTTTCTATTGTGCCAGCCCAAATTAGCAGCACATCATCGATGTACCTCTCCCATGCTTGGATATGAGCTTCAAAAGGATTTGTTGTGTATAGGTATTTTTTCTCAAAAAAGTCTACGAAGAGATTCGCTAGACTGGGGGCCATCGTGGCCCCCATCGCTGTCCCTTCTATTTGTTGGTAATGGGTGCCTTGAAACTCGAAATAATTTCGAGTGAGTGCTACTTCTATGCACCACATAATGAACGAGCTGGGTACTGGGTCGTTGACTAGTCTGTTTAGTAAAATTTCACTGATTGTTTCTAGGGTGGCTTGTTGGGGACTATATCTAGACCTAGATATAGAATAGAAAAAGCAGAGGAATTTCTGATTTGGTTAAACAATTGTAACCCACATCTACAATTCACCATTAATATTCAAAATACCTCCATTGACTTCCTAGACCTTACTATTTTTCATGACAACGGACGATTGTTGCTACATTACTCAAGTCATCACGTCAAACACCTAAGAGATTATCTCCCATATGGCCAATTTTTAAGACTCAAGAGAAATAGCAGCCAAAATCAAGACTTCGAAACAGAAGCACAAAATCTGTCAGCAAAATTAAAACAAAGAGGATACCCTAAAAAACTGATTAAAAAGTCAGCAAAAAGAGCGGCGAACAACAATAGGGAGGCTCTCCTTGAAGCCAAAAGTAAAAAATCCCAACAAGATCTGCTAGTATGTGTTAATACTTTCTCCAATTTAAGCCTAAAAATCAGCCAAATAGTCAAAACTCAATGGAAAATCTTCGAAAAGAGTGAGATAGGGATTCCAGCACCTCTTTTTGCCTACAAAAAATCAAAGACGATTGGGAACAGAGTTAGTAGTAATCAACTCAAAGAAAAACCAACCAAAACCCTGAGCCTGACAGAAACCTGGGGATTTAAACCTATAACTGGACACTACCCGTGTACCAAATGTGCAATGTGTAAATTAACACACAAAACCAAAGAAATACACATAGGGTTATCTACCCCATGGAAACAAAAGTTAATGACAAACTGTAATTCTGAATACGTAGTATACATGATTACATGCCCATGTAAGAAACATTACATAGGAAAAACAAACCGCAAGGTTAAAACAAGGATGCTGGAACATAAAAGCTGCCTGAAAAACAAAGTCATCAATGCACCTTTAGTGAAACATTTTGTGGAAGCGCAACATGGTCATGAAGATTTCAGCTGGACCGTTTTATTAATGGTACAAGGAAGGGATCATAACACCAAAAGCAGAATTTTACTTTAAAAGGAACAGAGACTCATTTTTATAACTAAAAGTGACAAGATAGGACTTAATGACTCTATCGATTGGGTAAAAATCTGACTGTCTGAGTTCACAAACACTGGTTGATGTTTTTCTGCTCGCTTTAGGCAGGGTTTATACATCACTTTGCCCAGAAACTCTCTTGAAAAAACCCTTTGAATAAAGACCTTAGGGCCCTTTAAGTTTAACAACACTAAAAAAGGAAAAAGGACTACTTATGAGCTATATAAAGACTGCTCAAAATGGCGGCCGAAAATGATGCTCGAATCATAGGAGTTGCGAGTACTAGTGAAGGAGGACTGTATAAGAAGTGCTAATCATAGCCCCTAGAAGACGCAACCAAACAGGGATACCAATGCATCCCATGCAGACACCAGTAGGACGAACAGAAAATTAAGAACCAGGTAAGTCACTACACACGCGTCCGACCGTTCCGTGCACAAAACAAGTGAGAAGTTGTATAAAACATAGTGCTAGACACACAGTCTGAATTGTGAAAAACCAATTAAAGATCCGCAACTAGAAAGTACTAATTATAGCCCCTGATTATGATAACTAGTATTTATAATCAGCATTTTTCAATAATGAACAGGGATTCATTTATATCTAAAGGAGTTGTTCCTGTCGGTTTTATGTTTATACTAGAAACCGCCTGCAGAAACATCTGCATAAGAAGCAAGAAAACTATTAGAACCTTTGCGGTTCACCGCGGCAAGAACAACTACCGGCGGAGCACTCCATTCCAATTTAATGGTAAGCTTTAAATACGCTACCTTTTTCACCTGATCATGCATATATACAAAAAGACTTTAGGGTCTCTCCATTACCCTGATTAATAGGGATAGCTCTATTAATAAGTATTCATGACGATAAACTCAATACCATACCGCTATAAACAGCATGGGGTTTAACCCCAATAGAACCACATAAGAACTACAATTACCAGAATGCTTTGTGATTTGTCGAATGAAGGCTGTTTTAGACTCTCTTGCAAATTAAACATTAATTTGTTGGCAGAATATTTAGGAAGAATCATTTCTCCTCTCAAGAAAATACGCCCAACAATTGTGGACATTTTTCGCCTGCTAGTCAAGAAAGCCCCCACACTTAGAAGACCAGGTAACCAATAGGATCCTGTTTTCTTCTGTGACACTTTGGTTGTGTCTTAAGAACATGAATTGATTCTTTTTTAATGGCTCTCTATCAACAGTTGTTACTATTCAAATGAGAAGGCCAGAAGACTCTAAACCTGTCTGAAGCCCACTCCAAATCCCTCTTATTGACCACTCCTGAAGAAAGTCCCAAGATCGACAAAGAGGACTGAAAAATGTCGAGTATTCTGTCAGTTTAATTAATTAAATTGTACGAGTGAATTGAATACTTCAATAAATGGATGTTCTAACTCTAATAATTGAATAGAATTAGAATAGGTAAATAAATAACATAACGATTCACAATAATCGTTTCTCTGATTTAAAATAATTACACAACAGAGATGAAAATAGAGATTAGAAATGGAAATATCTCTATGGTATTTTTAGAATTGAATGTTTGTGATGTTTGTCAGTTATAACGATACTCTTGTATCCTTTTAGAGGGTTTAATTATGTATTTTAGACAATTTGTCATTTCCATTGTAATGAAATAATATTAAAATTTGTATTTTTTGAATCACTTGCTGGTATTCAACTGAATGGATAACTGTTGATAAAGGACCTTGTCCTATCTTTCTGAGTATTGTGAAGCTTTAAGTCCCAAAAACAAGATAGGACCCCACCCTCGTGGATTTTGGGCTCTCTCCATTGTTTTCCTTATGTGCACTCATGGCACCTTTCGACCATTTGTCGTATGTCCTGATCCATGCCTGGCCACCAATAGGCGTCCCGTATCCTGCGTCTGGTCATGTTGCACCCCAGATGGCCTGAGTGTGCTCTGCACAGTATCACTTTGCGAATTCCGCCGGGCGGGATCACTTGGTCCCCTCTCAGAATGAGACCCTTCATGGTGGTGATTTCGGCGTTCACCTTCCAGTAAGGACGTAGGCCTTCAGGGATTGCTCTTTCGTCAGGCCACCCTTCGCAGACCCAGGCTGGTACACGCCATAGGGCATCGTCCTGCTTGAACTCCTCCTGCCAGTGGTGGTCACTCAGGTCCATGTACTCGCCGTTCCTCAAGTCGCTTATAGAGGCCACGACACATTCATCTTCCAAGAATGTGGTTCCAGGGGCGTTTTGGTTCAGGAGCCTGGACATGCAGTCCGCTTGCGCGTTTTTCCAGCCGGCAATGTGGGCTATCTCGTATGTGTACTCTTGAAGTTTTGCGGCGATCCTGGCCAGTCTCGGGGTGGCAGTCTTGGTTCCGCCCAGGCTCAACATATGAATGAGGGGTTTGTGGTTGGGACCGATCTAAATTTCATGCCCCAAATGTAAGATCTGAAGTAGTCGACGGCCCTGGCACATGCCAACATTTCTTTCTCTACGGTGGAGTAATTCTTCTCCGCTGATGATAGGGCTTTTGATGCAAATGCCACGATATTTTCAGTGTCGCCCTTCTTCTGCATCAGGGTGGTCCCCAGCCCGTATGCGCTGGCGTCCGTTGTGATGCAGGTGTCCCATTCAGGGTTGAATGGTTTTAGGCATGGTGCGTGCAGAATTCTTCTTTTGATTTCACTGAAGGCTTCATCTTGCTCTGGCCCCCAGGAGTATGTTTCCCCTTTCTTCAGAAGTTCTCTCATGGGGGATGTGGTTTCGGAGAACCTTGGGGCAAATTTTGCGTAGTACTCCGGTAGGCCCAGGAACAAGCGTAGTTCTTCTCTGGACATTGGAGCCGGGGCGACTGTTATGGCCTCCATAAGGTTCTTCTTGGGGCTCACCCCTTCACTTGAGATGCAGTACCCAAGGTATTCTACCTTGCTCACTCCAAAAACACATTTCTCGTGGCGTAGATGAACGCCTGCCTCTTGAAGCTTGCTCAGGACTGCCTTGAGTGCTTTGTCATGGGTCTCGTTGTCCTTGGCATACACAAGGATGTTGTCCTGAAAGAATGAAACGTTTGTGAGTCCTTTGAGTAGGGAATTCATCATTCTCTGGAATGTGGACGCTGCCGAAGACAGCTCACACGGCATGCGGGTGTATTGAAATGTGCCGAGGGGCCTGATGAACGCTGTAAGGGGGCGCAAAGATTTGTGTAGTGGAATCTGGTGATAGGCGTCAAGCAGGTCCAGCTTCGAGAAGATTGCCGCCTCTTTCATCATGAGGACAATTTCGCTGATGGTGGGGAGCGGAAAGCTATCGGTAACAACCTCTAGATTCAGACTTCTCAGGTCGATGCATATTCTGAGGTTGTTACTGGATTTCTTCTTGACTAAGACCACTGGACTCAGCCACTCAGAGGATTCCACTGTCTCGATGGTTCCTTCTTCGACCATCTACCGAAGGTGGACATCTAACGCAGGTCTCGCCGTGGCAGGTACTGGTCTAACTTCATGTTTCACAGGGACCGCATTGGGTTTCAAATGAATCTTGTGGACAAAGTTTCTCACTTTCCCCGGGTTCTCGGAAAACAGGCTTGGGAAAATCTCCTTGAAATTTTGCGCTGCTCCTGAGGAGACCATGAGAACCTGTTCCGGAGTGCTGGGGTCCAGTTTAATACTGAGTCTGTGTTGATCGTCCCATCCGAGCACAGCTGGGCCTTTGGGTGAGAAGTACACCTTGGTGGTCGTAGACCTCCCTTTGAATTCAATTTGGGCTCCGATGTAGCCCAGTAGGTCAATGGTTGCACCTCCAAAAATGTTGGTCTTTGCCTGGTCGTTCTGATTTCCACTTGTGCTTGTCCCACCATCTCCTTGTACGTGTCGATGCAAAGGATTGTGAGGTCTGATCCTGAGTCTGCCATGACACGTGTTTCCATGCCGTCCACTTTAATGATGCAGTGGGGCTTTTCTCTCCTGGCGTGGAGGGCGTTCACCATGATGACCATGGGTCTGTCCTGTAACTCGTCATCGTCACTTGAAGCGCGGTCGCCATCAACGCGAGAGACGTTTTTTTCCCACCACGTGCATGCCGGGGCCACATGACCAATGCGTCCGCACTTGGAGCACTCCTTATTCCTGGCAGGGCAGTCACGATCATTCGTCATGTGTTTGGTGCTGGCACATCTGTAGCATTTTGGCACATCCCTTTGCCTGGGGCCTTTGTCTCTGGGGCTGTCACAGGACTGCTTGTCTCTGCGCCCTCTCCATTGCAGTGCCGTAAATTCGAGTACGGGCAGATGACTTCCCGCCTCTTTGTGCCTGCTGGAGGTTTCTTCTTCCGCCCTTGCAATTTGGATGGCCTTGTCGAGGTTCACTTCCTTTTCTTGTATGAATTTGTCCTGCACTTTCCTGGAGTTAGTGTGAATGACCAGCATGTCGCAGATGACTTGTTCTGCGTTTTCGCCGAAAGTGCATAAGGACGCCAGCTCCCTCATCCTGGTGATGTAGTCGTCCACGGGTTCACTCCCTTCTTGTTTACGGGTATAGAACCTCAGCCTGTGTAGCACCACGTTCTCCTTATTGGTGAACCTCTTCACAATGCGACGGGTTGCCTCCTTGTAGACGTCGTCGTCATCATCATCCACTGGTATGGCTGTTAAACTGGCAAAGATGCGCTGTCCTTCAACCCCCATTGCGTTCAGCAGCATCGCCTTCTTCCTGGCAGGGGCATATCCTGTGCCGCCTACAGCCTCCAGATACGTGGAGAAAAGGGTCTCCCACTGCATCCACAGAATTGCCGAGATCCCAGGTGAGGGGAGAAATGCAGGGGGCGGTGTGGCGCCTTGCCTGGTTGGCCTGTGGGTCTTTTCGATATCCTCGTCGCCAATTATGTAGTGGCCTCTAAGGACGACAGGACGCCTGGAGTGATTGTAACTGCCTTTATTTAAAAGGTAAACAGGTGGCCGTTAAATGTCCATTTGTTGGGCAAGGGCAGGCACTCACAGTCTCAGTCTGGGCCTCCCAGTTACTTCGCTGGAGGCAGAGTGTGCACATGGATGGCACGCTGTAAGCTTCCAGGGACACTATGAGGCCTCCTGTGGCATTGGACTTATGCCCTGGAAGCTGGCTGCATAGGCTCCTCTGGGCCTCAGTCACGATGGCTCCTTATCAGGAGCAGCGCTTCTCCAGACCACTTGTCTGGCGCTCTGCTAACCTTTCAGCTGGAGCCAACGTTCTCTCGCAGAGTGTGGGTCCACAAAATCTCGTTATGCCGAGATCTCGCGAGACCGCGCTCCCGCGATCATGTGACGTCCCCACACTCCCTCCCACTTTATCCTAGCTGAAATCTGGATAATAAACAAGTGGTATTTCAAGGGTAATATTAGTAGTCCACAACGGCGGTACCTGTGCTCTAGCACAGGCATAGGCCCCTTTTCTCTTTTCAAGATCTTTTCATCACCAGAAGCCAAAACAAAACATCAAAAACAAGAGCACATGGACACAGTTTTCAAAGAAAGACTTCCTGATGCCACCCTATAAAACCATTAACAGGATAAAGCAAGAAGTAGTAGTGTAGGAGGCGAACAGGATGGAGGTAGTGCTAAAGAGGATGGGAGGGGAAAGGTAGATAGATCAGAAATGTAAACGAAAAGGGAAGAAAAAGGGATGGGGTAGGTGAACTAATGGAAAACAAGGCAGTAAATAGTGTACCCACCCAATTCATTCATCATTCATCAAAGGGAGGGCAAAACCACCCTTCTCACCCCACTATTACCATTTATCAAACTGATTTAAAAAATCAAAACTCTCCACTGGGATATCCCAGGGTCTCAGGTTGGATTGCTGAGTCACTTGATTACTTGTTCCTTTAACTTTCAGCAAAAAGTTGTTTGTAGCATCAGGTTCAGTAAGCATAGTTCTTTGACTTGTAAGCCACCATAAGTCTGCCTGGGCTGAATAGCGATGCCCTAATCCTATAGGTTGAACTAAACGGATGGTCTGAAAAAATTGGGAAAAACACGAAATTTCAAACCGTATTAGAACATCAATTGGGCCTCCCCTGAAGTGTGTTATAGTTACCTTTTTACAACAACCAGCGTTATTACCAAATAATAGACCACTATTTAATGAATGTGTTAATTTGTCCCTCGCATTCCATCTCATAAATCGTAATCGATTATGGAACCAATACTTGTTCTGAGGGATAAATGAAGGCCTAACAAAATTAACAATGAGCTGATATCTCTATAGTACTGTAAGTATTAGACTGGATGTGAGTGGAGCACTTAGCAAGATAATAGCTAGATATAAAGGACTGCAGCAGTGTTGGGTCTTGACACCATCATTATTCAATCTATATATGTCAGATTTAATAGAGTAGGTAGAACATCTTACTTACTTCCCCCCGAAGTTAGGTCATCTGCATAATATTATTATTTGCAGATATTAACCAGTTTGACTCGACACAAATTGAACTACAGCGAGCTTTAGAATCGCTGGAAAATGATATGAACCATAATAAATTGGAAATCACTGCAGCTAAATCCGCCATTTTAATAACTAAAGTTGGTAGAATAACTAATGAAAAAGTGTCCTGGTGTATTGGAGGGAAAATACTTGTATGTCAAACGCAGCTGATTTACCTGGGAATTAAAATATAGGAGAACCCCAGTACTAAAAATATGATACAAAGAATAAGAATTAAGCTGGTTCCGCTATTGGTGAAGATGCAGAAAATTAAATCTAAGTAATGTGCTTATACACTAATTCCTCTAAAAAAAATCTATTGTGGCGAAGTGACACCCACTTTGGTTTATGTGTTTGATATATTGCCATTACCGAATCCCAAAGTATTGGATCGTTTAGAAGACTTCTTCTGGAAGAACATACTTAGACTACCAAAAGCAATTCCTCAAATTCTTATCCTCTATGAATTGGGATTGCAGTCTTGGAATTCTATATTAAACAGAAACTGATTATTTTGTATAAGAAATCCAGTTAGTAACTCATTGTTCAAAGACTTGAACAAAATATGTTGAGAATATTCCTCTAAATGTATTACAAAGTTTACACAGGAATGTGAGCAAGAATTTTGTAATTGGATAGTAATATTGATACTATTGTGGAAAATCCAGATAAGATACTGAAAAAACTGAAACTATATGACTGGTGCCAACAACTGCACACATTATGCAGATACACATTTTCCAAGATTATTCAGATACAAAATGTGGATAATTGTAAATATGTAAAGTTGTGTAGACCCCCCCCCGCGCCCCAACAAATTCCAAATTATCTGATTTGCTACCCTAATAAGACTGGGATGTCTTCATGCATGGGTTTCTGTTTTAATTTATTAAGTACCTTAGAGAGATGGGGTCCCATTCGTGGTGTGGAGAAAATAGCAACATCTTGAACAGTGTGAAACTTTGAAACACCTTGTTCTACACTGCGTGGCCAGGAAAATTGTGGATGGAAAGATTTGTGCACAATCCTAATATGGTGATTACTAAGAACACCTGGGCACGATCAAAGGAGGGGACCAACACATCATTGATAGTTGCACGTATTACGTTTCTTAAAATCATACATGATTTTTTAGAAGAACGATTTGATATCAAATTATAATGAAATTATATGGATGTTTTAGTGAACTAAAATCAAAAGGGAAATGCATATTTGCATTGGAAATATGTGGGTGAATTGAATAACTATTTGTATTATGTCCAGATGCTGTCAGATGGGATCAAAGTTTTGATTTCAGGAAGTTCATCTGAAAAGAGCATATTTGCAGAGCAAGACAATCATAGTACAGATACCCTACTTGCCATAATGTTTGCACCTAACTTCACACCTGATATGGCAGACATAAATTCAGGACAGTTTTTAAAATCTTTAACAGGCTGTCACTGTTAAAGTCACTGGAGTCGCTACGTCCTACAATTGCACCATTTGCAAAAGTACATTTGTTTTTCATCAAATAATTAGCAACTTGTTGTAACTTGCTGTTACAGGGGATACTCTGTCATCACAGACAGCTTCCCTTGGAAACATTATTTTCATAGTTTGTGTGTATTATTGCAAAATGCCTATCAACGTTATGCTTTTTTCCCCACCGTAGATTAAAGATGCACGTTTTCTTTTTATGCTGGAAGAAAACAAAATGTTTTCCCATTCTGGATGGAAATGGGCATCTTTTGCCTTCTTGTTGGATGTAGTTTGTGTCTTTTTTTGGGGCTGCATGTGCAAAGTAAATCTGAGGAGTATTTCAATCATATTTCAATCAATGTAGTATACTTTTTTTTAAAACAGCATATACCACATTTTGCTTTGTCAAAATAAAATCCTCTGCCAGTTTAGCATATACCCACGTAATGCAATTTGCTCACATGCTAAGTCAGAGAATTCAGCAGAGGAAAAGTAGGCCAAAGCCAACTTTGTTGACTACCCTTTAATGTTTTTTTCATGTCAAAATAATTGGCAATATTGAAAAAATTAACATGTGTAAACCTTGTGATCAAGTTATATATAAAGAGTGCAAATCACAGGGCTCAAATAACATTCCGTTTTATAGTGATGACTTGAAACCTGCACACATCATATAACAACCCAACCAGCCAAAATACAAATCATTACATAAAAATGTTGAGCAAAGAGAGTATGGTTGTAGCGAGGGGCGACTAATTCATAATGAGTAGCAACATGACACCCATCTGCCCTTAACAAAGGAGGCAATAACACAGAGAACAGATCACAGGATGATGTCCAGTCCATGCAGGAATCATGCAGGTCATTCTGGCCATGCCTGGATTGCACGTGCAACTCCCTTAGACATATGGGAATTTTCCATGTGTTAGAGAATTACTTGTAAATTGGATGGCCATTTGTTTAGGAAAAATACTGCTCCTAAATTGCACCATTTCAACCCAGTATTGAAAGGCTGAAAACCCCTGCCCATTTGTGTACATAGCCAAATGGGATCAACCCTATTAATTGTTCTCCCATCCCATGGCTATCCTCAATGTTCTTTCCCTGTATTCACCATCCTGTTTTGTACAGTGCTCTGTTACTTAGTAACTAGGTTTAAGCTGTATTAATCCTATACATATCAAAGTATATACATACAAACCACTGCTCACTTTTCCCACCCAATTACTTAATTTGTATTCTTGTTTCGTAATACAAAGGCTGACGCGGAACTCTCAAATCATGTTTTTTTTAAGTCCTAGCATTAATAGCACATGTGGCTTTACACTCCTGTTTAGTTTTTATAAATGTAGTGGCTAGCACTTGAATACAGTCCGCTAGTAGTTTTCCACATTTGCTGTAAGCGGTTTAATCCCTATATTGGGACATGCATATAGGTGGGCTCCTCCATATAACAGCATATTCAAACTTAACCGTTAAAACAGTTAGGGTACTGTTGCCTTAAAACTGAGAACTCAGTATCTTCAATTAAAAAGAATGCAGAGTTTCACAATAAACATCAACACTTAATGCTAGATGTACCTTTTTTCTTGAAAGCTGGGGCACGGATTGTCTTTTTTCTACACACAAGCACACACACATCCACACTCGACAAAAAACTATTACACCTGTAGCTTTATTTTACCCATTCTGATTGAAAGCCTACAAATACTAGCATGCAAAATAATGCTAACCAAAATAAAACTAAAATAAATCCCAAAAAAACAGTGAGACTGAAACGATAACAGCCTCAGCTTTGTTTCAAATGGCATGCAGATTTATGCACCTCTTCCCCTTTTAATCAGCCATCATTTGCACCTCTTGGTGACAAGGTCCACAACACACATTTCCTATTTGCTTTTGTTATTAATATGTAACCCATTGTTGTGACACTGCCCAAGTCCTTCAAGTCCCAATGCAGCCCCTCCTCTCACAGTGCACACAGCTTTTAACTGTTTGCTTGGTTAGGAGAGGAGACTGGGGTGGCAGGGGAAGATGCCCAGGGACTTCAAAAATCACAATAAACTCACAGTGCCATTTTGGTGTCTGGTGCAAAGAGCTACTGGGAAGCCCCAGGAGAGCTACCAGTAGCTCACGATCTACTGGTTGGAGACCCTGGCTCTAAAGCTTCCCGAATAAAACATTTTAAACGTAAGCGTCTGAGTTTATCTGGTCAGTTGATTACCAGCACAGATGTGACAGCAACCAGAGGTGTGTCCTTGCCAATCAAGTTGTTCACAGTGTGTGACATAACCATCAAAACTGCACTGATGTTTCGTAAAGTCAGATGGGCGTGGCACATCTGCCAGTGTTTTCTTTTTTTCCGTACCCATGCAGAAGTGCTGGATCTACGTGCAGGATAACCTCACCCTGTTGGCACCAGTGCCTATGCTGCTGGATCCTCTGCTAAGTTCTAAATTGAAAGAGGTCTCCTTCATGTGTAATTGAGCCAACTTCCATTTTCACTGGCAGCCATGTTTGAACGATTCTTTTAATAAGGTACATTTCTTTGTGTTCTATAATAACTTTCCCTCATGAAAACAGAAAAAGCTGACTCAGGTGAACAGAATATTAAAAGACTTATATCCCAGCAAACCAAGCTATTCTGATGCCATATAACTTAACAGGGTGGGCGGACCCTGCAGTCAATAGAGAGCCCCCATATTAAGTGCCTGAGGGAAGCGAGGGTACCTTCATTTTGTTAGTGGTGGTAGTGCCATTCCTGGCATGGTCCGCCCGCCAAGGAGGGTTATACTGCCATTAGCATGTAGGATGAGCATACGTGGGTGCAAATGGCTGTGTAAAAAAGACAAAAGGAAATTTAAAAGTTACCAGAGAGTCACGATGCCAATCTGTGTAGTTAAACTCTGTTTTCAGTGTTGATGACCATTGCATTATTAACACTGAAAGGGGACTTTGCATAATCGCTGTGGCGCCATGAATTAGTGAGGTAAGTTTTCATTCACGACTCGTTCCCGAGCCTTAGCAGCCGCGTAAGCTGACCCTGCGTACTAAAGCGACAAATGCACTGAGGGGCAGGAGTGCGCAGCGGTCAGGCTGCATAAAATGCAAGCCTATACCTATAAAGATAGCCCACCTCCCAACCATCCTGATAGGCTAGCACCCCTACACAAAGTGCTAATGGCTGTTCAAGTTATGGAGATCACATTAAAGGCCTTTACTTTTCTCCAGTTTTTAACTTGTTCAATGGCCCTTTATCAGCCACTATATCCCGCTATGGCATGCTTCCAGGCTATAATATAATAAGCTTTCAATGCGAGTTAAGGTTAAAAATGCCAATGACTTCTACAAATAACTTTACGGCTCATTATGACTGTGGTGGCAATTCTGTCCGAATTACCGCCAAACTCATTGACTATTACCGCCACTCAGTCCCGTAAATTCACTGCAGGTTTTTTTGTGGGGTAATAGCGGTATAATTCCCAATTTTTGGTGTCCATAGAACTCCAGTGGCAGATCAGATTTACCAGGAGATGTAACTCTGAAGTAGTAAATCCAATGATTTGCGGATAGCAAGTGGAGACTAAAGGACCTCATTATGAGTTTGATGGTATCTGGTCGGTAAAACCACCCAGATACCACTGAACTGTATTACCGGTACTGGCACTCCATCCAGCGGTATTACCTCTGAATTACAAGTGCTGGCAATGGTTGTAAATCCTCATTTCATGGAGTCCCATTACACACACTGGGGGGATTTGCCAGTATTACTGGCAATGGTAATACTGGAGCTGGTAATACCAGCGATTTTTGCCGGTAAGACACCTGACTTACCTCCAGCTATTAGCTATTAGCTGGAGGTAAATCAGGTACCCCACAGGCCAAATTATATTTGGCCACTGCGTTACCATGCCGGTAAATGTTATTACCGGCACAGTATTACCGCACTAGCCAACTTGTCCTCCAAAGTCGGAAACTTGTGGTAAGGTTGTGTTAATTCGGTTATGGCTATTTTACCTTCATTATTCCCATACCAATAAACTTGTAATGAGACCACAAGTCATAAAAGAAATGAAAGGCATTTGTTAAGGTGCCAATCCTTTGTGATGTCATGCGTGAGATAATGAAGAGTGCAGTGTGCACAGCTAACCTCTAGGTGATGAATTTGCTATCACTTTTTGGGGGCAGTGTGTGGGGTGGGAGGGGTTAGGTTAAGATTGTGTATTGAATTTGTGATCCTTTTTAGGTTTTGAGTCGAAATCTTAACATGCCTCCAACTTACTTATTTTCCCTTAGATTCACAATGCATCAATGCATGTATGGCACTTGCCACGTTCCCCCTAAATGATATCGTACTCTATGCGGCAAAATACTGAGGTGCTTGGCACAGTGAGAACATTCAGACTGACACAAATGTAAATGTGAGATAGTCATGAATACAGTCTTGTATTTGGGACCAAATGAAAGCAACAAAGCAGCATCTTGAGTAAACTTGCCTTTACAGTTGTTATAGCCATCGCCAAAATATCCCGGCAAGCACTGGCAATAGAAGGATGATGTCACTTCGTCCAGTTGACAGGCTGCTTTCTCGTGGCATTTCAGTCCCTTTGAAGAGCACTGCATTTTGTATGGATCTGAAAATACATTTTAAGTCGGACATTACAAGTTGGATATTCCAGGGCAGTCGAAACATTCTAGAACCACCCACTCTCGTGATGCATGAAGTGTTATCACTGGCGCACAATTCTGACGTCTGCTGCGAACCTTCTCGGGCTAGCAGCGTGAAGTGCGCGAATGCCATTCTGTGGGAGCTGACCGTTGCCTGCACAAGTCGCAAAAGGTAGCCCTTCTCCCCCCCTCAGTTGCTGCGAGAAGGCTGGGCCGGGGACAGCATACCAACTCACCATCACCCAGTGCTTAATTTGTAGGAAATTGAATGTCAGGGCCCAAATATTTTCTAGCACACTCGTGACACTGCAGGCGGGCAGTTTTCCACAATGCTGCCACTACCCATAGCTGCTACCCACATTGTGGACGCACTTGGGCTAACCAATAGCTCGCACCTGCTCATTGGGGGTGATGGATGCTCTGGCTATCATCTCACAGACTTTGCATATTTATATAGCACACTTTGTATCTTGTATACCGTGGCTGTACATGTGGCAACTAAAGCAAGGAATGGTGGCTTTGCAAATGCATGTAATGGAATGTATAAGGCCCTTTCAGCTATCATTACTTCCTAATCAATGAGTCTGAGACAATAAGTGTCAGGGATCAGAAATAAGTGCCAGTGCTGAGCACTGGCAAACACCCTCACAAACTAAGCACTGCCATCTGCCCTTCCCGCCCTCTCACCGATGTAAGGGCTGTGGCTGTCTAATGCCGGCCCTTTAAATCCTTTCTAAAAACGGCATCAGTGCACCATGGAGTGACTATTGTCTGTGACACATTGTCCAAAAAAGTGCAAACATTTATGTGATTACAACGGCAATAGGAGCATCTGCATCTAAAACACATCTGCATTTTTCAGAACCACTGGCAAAAAACATTTTCTTTAAACCATCATTTTTATTTCGGTAATGTCTGCTCACAGCCCATGGTTTGCATTCTTGTAGAACTTCAAATGTTCTTCACATCAGGAATAACACGCTGCATAACTGTGACAAACAGTGACTAAGAGCAGGCAACCTTACCTGGAGTTTCTTTTGTTATGAGTCTCTTAGTTTTTATCGGACAATAGCACAACCTAGAGGGTATCATTTTTGTGCACCCATCCATTTATGATGCAGTTTATAAAGCTGCCATCATACTTTTTTTGCTTAACACATTTCTATTATGGGGGAAAATTGATTTTGCATGGAGCATTTACTTAATTTGCGTCACGGTACAGTGCCCATAAAAATACCCATGCCAGTGGCGTGAAGTGGCACATGGGTGTCATTTGTTGAGTATAGATTGGGGAATACCATGGGCACAGATTTACACTACAATAGTTAGAGGAGTGTTATTTGGGGGATTATTTATTGTATGTCTCGGGAGGATAGCTCAGCGGCAATGTGCTCGCCTTGGAAGCAAAACGACACAGAGCAACACGGGTTCGATCCCCAGGTCCATGCTTAGAAACCTCTCGGTATTAAGCACGTTATAAATAACCTATCATATCCTCCACCTACCAACATTGGATTTGCATAAGAAAACATCAATCGATTAGGCTCATCTACCATTATGAGCAAAAGGCACAATGGCAGACCAGATAGAGGCCAAGCGAAGAGCGGCAGCACAGGTCCTTTTTGGCAAGGACGCGGTACCCTTGCATGCGCCAGAGGACAATTGTCTTCCTGCCAGCCTAAACACACAGCAAATAAATGGACACATTAGAACGCATTAAAAAGAAAGAAATATCCAAATGGTGGAAAGCAATGACTTTACAGATGTATCTAGAGGTAGAAAAGATTCAGAGAGGGTTACGTATATTAACCATTCCCACTTTTGAAGACATGGACCAATCATACCAATACCTGTTCTTTTAAAATTATTTAAAACCTCATCAAGTATGCCAGATTAGATCGAGAGAATCTCATCAAGGACATTGACGATATGGAAGAACAGCTATTCTCGTCAGACGAAGGAGATGAATGTAAAAAACACATGTCGAGATTGGAGGAAAACTTGGGAAGATTTGAAGGAGAAATCAGGCTCAGGAAACAGTTATATTTAAAAGAGATAGATTGGTCTATGAGCAGGGGCGCATTTATACATTTGACAAAAGATTTGATGGCCCAATTAAGGCAAGGCTTGATAAAACTATATCAGAAAATACAGAAGCCGCAGCACCCCCCGAAGATCCTAGTAGTTCAGAAGTGGATACATCGGATCACGATGCAACTACCTCAAAAAAGCCCTAGACGAGGTGGCCATCAGGGGGCGCACGGATGGCAAGCTCCTCCGCGTCAGCTCTGTACCGAGGTCCACCAAAGTGGTATGAGACCCCACTATTGGACCCCCCCAGAGTAGTAGACCGACTGGAACCGAAGCCCTAAGGTCCCCTGCACACCCCGAAAGAAAACCCGATGAAAAACGGAGGTGATTTCGCCGAGTTATGGACTGAATTCGAGAGGGGAACCTGCGCGGCCGAAATTACACGGGGCCTGGTGCTGCTGCTTCCCGCCGTGTGACAGTGATTTCCCCCAACACCCTGCCCATGTGCGGCGTGCCTGGCCCACATCAACAAGTTCGCGGTCCTGGTGGACCAAACCCCCCTACCTCTCTACCGCCCTGCACAAGCAGCACTCTCTACAGACGACAGGCGTGTGGCTATGTTCTGTGTCATCGTAGCACGCTGCGGCCAGGACTCCTCGGGCACCTGCAGGCACCCGCAGCTGGCCCAAGGGAGGAACGGACTAAGCAAGGTGCTGCCCGCAGGAAGCTCCCCCTCGCTCGCCAGCAACATCGGAGATACTTGCCGCAAGACACCCCCCTTGGCTGCTCACGCCGGCTCCTTGCAGCGGCCCCTCCGCTCGTAGCCCTTCCCTCATACGCTGCATCCTGGGCATGATTTACTTATCCCCGTGGCATGGAGGCGCCGGCCCAGACCCCCTGTGGAGGGCGGCTACGCGCAGGCCCATTAGGAGACAGTGCTCCCCAGGCCTGGCCTGCGCACTTCACAAGGCCCAGTGCCCCACTTCTACGGTGAGACCAGCCCCACCAAATGGATTCTCAAAATAACACCCCCAGGGCGCCCAGTTGTGGTCTGAGGAGGTGACGACCGCGGGAAGTCCCCACCACCTCTCCCCTCTCTAGGGCCCACAGCAGACAGAGGTGAGGGTGAGGAGCCTGTACCGGACAGACCCACAGAGCCTGTAGGCGGAGACTGCACCACAAGGCAGATGCTCCCTGATTGTGCCCTAAGGCCCGCCACCAGTGGTGACACATAAAGTGCTCCTGGGCCAAAGTGGTATGTGTGCCACCACCAGAAGGGACTTAACAGACGAAGATTGAGACCAGCAATCCTTAAAGACTGGGAGCGAATAGCAAGATGGGCACCACTGGTGAGTGTTGAGTCCACCCCAAAAGGAACAAACTACTCACCACCTGAATAGGTTTCATTCACACTGAGAGCTGGGCCCCTCAGCGCTGCAGGGCATGTGCCCTTCACAGACCCGTTACTTCTACCACGCCCCCCTCTACTAAACTGTGGGGTGGTCCCCTGCACTGCAGGGTGGGTGCCCTCTGAGAAATCAAGGTGCAGCATAAGCCTCGCCCCCCCAACACGCCGGGTTCTTCAAGCGAACGGCACCCTTTAACTGGTGAGTCATATCTAACCAAGCGGTTGTGGCATCAAAGAACGGACCCCATTACCCATCCTCTATTCATACCCCAAGAGGGACCACTCGCCCATATACCACAAAACCTGACGTATGACCATCAAAGAGAAACTGGCTGCTTACCAGTTCTCACCATTGCAAGACAGCTATCGCTCCCCTGGAGTCACGACAATGACCTCACCGAAATCCGAGGCAGCCTCAACCAAAGCGATGTCACCGATATCCTCACTGAGATGAGGAGTATGAGAGTGGATATTGGTGGCAAGACTGACAAAATTACCCAGAGGATAGAAAAAATAGAGGATAGACTTGAAGAGGTTGAGCACAATCAGTCATCCCTGAACACCTTAGAGACCCAAATGGACGTACGAATTGCTGAACTCGAAGCCAGAGAGGAAGATTTTCGCCTAAAGATCAATGACTTTGAAAATAGGGAGCGTCGCAATAATATATGCATTTTTGGTATCCCAGAAAACGAAGGCGAGACTGAGTCAGACTTGAAGAGAACTCGGCATACCATAATGAAATCACTATTCA
Source organism: Ambystoma mexicanum (assembly GCF_040938575.1). Taxonomy (NCBI): domain Eukaryota; kingdom Metazoa; phylum Chordata; class Amphibia; order Caudata; family Ambystomatidae; genus Ambystoma; species Ambystoma mexicanum. The sequence goes on from NC_090929.1 coordinate 538,535,123, forward strand.
ATGATGACTCGGTTGCTGAGCCCAAAATTGACCATGTCCATAGTGCCGGTGGAAAACCAGGAGGTCCAAGAACGGTGCTCGCCCGATTCCACAACTATGCAGACAAAGCCAGGGTCCTAGAAAAGGCTAGACACACCCCACAAGTCATGCTGGGCTCGGCAAACGTCTCCATCTACCAGGATCTATCCTCCCTCACACTGGCAATGTGGAGAAAATGTCTCCCACTCACCAAAATGCTAAAAGAAAAGGATGTGGGATACCGCTGGGGTTACCGCTTCTGGCTCTCCTTCGAGTGGGAGGGCAACGCCATAAAACTGATCTCTGAAAAGGACATCCGGTGCTGTATTGCCGACCTACTGGGTGCCCAAGAGGAGGAACAAACTCAGAGCGGAAAAAGGCCTGAGGCAAAGGAATGGCACACTAGAGGCCCACAAAAAAAGAAGATGCAAGGTTCTCGGAAATACAGACGGATGGACACCGAACATTAAACCCACTTTGATCCTCTAATTGTTTTTTTCCTCACGGGTGTACCCAGTGACGGACACTGGGCTGACTGATGGCCACTGGCAACTACGGAACACTTATCAAGTAACAACAGACGAAGGTGAAACCGGCACCCTCCTCACACCGCTCTATTCGATGCAGATGATGTACCCAAGAACTGGTCAAGGGTAAGGGCACACATACACGATGAAAGCCAATGCATTTCAATTGGCATTCAGGAGGGTGGAGGAGGCCGGGGACTGCAGGCAGCCCGGGGAAGGAGGGACGAGGAAGGTGGTGAAAACTAACATAGAAACAAAGATTGCCCATGTGGTGATTCAACAGGAGCCCGATACCAGGCTCCCACGACCAAGATCCCAAGTTTGAAATGAAGTTCAGTTCGTTAGCATGTTCTTATAATGCAAGGGGGAGTTGGGGGCTCATTGTTAAGTTATATGAACATATGTTTGGGACCTTTCGATGTACGGTTCCCGCTGGTGGTCCGAGAATGACTGGGTGAACATAACCCAGCCAAATCGGATGCTGTGTGGTTTGGGGGGAGGCGAGGGAGGGGAAGTGCAACTGGAAGGGAAAGATGGGACGGATGAGTACAAGGGAGGGAGGGAGAAAAAGGCACTTTTGAAATTGTCGACAGCAGAGCACCAAGAATGTTTAGCGGCCCTCACAGGGTCATACAAGACCCGGTCCACTAGCAAAGAGTCAGACACCTGGCTGGAACCTAGAGCAGAGATATTGAGGCAGACGCACCTATTGGGCTATTCTAAACCTCTAAATGACAATGGCGACAACACTTAGAAATCACAAATTACACATATGCACACTCAATGTGAAAGGCCTAAATTGCCCCACAAAATGCTCTATGGTACCTAGAGAACTCAAGAGGTCTAATATTGCTATCATGTTCCTACAGGAAATGAAATATCAGAAGGGCGATGAGAGAGGGATCCCCAGCAGCCTAGTGGGGCACACCTTCTGGAGCTCGGGCATCCTCAAAAAGGCCAGGGTGGGAATACTGATCCGAAAGAGCCTCCGCATGAAGATCCTAAATTCCTGGTCCGACACAGAGGGTAGAGCTATGTTAGTAGTGGGATCCATTAAGGACACAGTTATAACCCTAGCCACGATTTATGCACCTAATCAAGGTAACAAAAGATTCCTTCTCAAAATGACCGAATGGCTGTTTAACAAATCACAAGGTCACACGATACTTGGGGGCGACTTCAACACATGGATGAACAGTACCATGGATAGGCAAACCGCACAAAACACCTCCCAACCCTCTCAGACACAAGAGCAAGCAAAAATCAAAACGACCCTTGCCCTATACAGCCTCTCGGATAGCTGGCGCCACCTACATCCGTCGGACAAAGGATTCACCTTCCGCTCCATCCCCCACGACACGCTCACAAGGATAGATTATGTGTTCCTCTCTGAAGACCTAATGAGAATACTTCAGACCGCAGACATACACCCCATTGCATGGTCTGACCATGATATGGTCATGGTGGACTTGGACTGGGAGGGCCTCACCCCTCGCAACACAAAGTGGCGATGCAATGAATCATTATGGTCTGACACGATTTTCAGGGAAGAATTAGAAAATGAAATTAAACAATTCTTCATAACTAATGACACAGTTGAAGTCGCGAAAGTGAATGTATGGGAAGCGGCTAAGGCCACTTGGCGAGGGATCCTAATCAGAGAAGGTGCCAGAAAGAAGTGAGAACGCATTCTAATAGAGACTAACATCAGAATGAAACTAGACACAGCGGAGAGTTTAGCACAGACATCCCCCACAAAGCAGATCTATACATCTTGCTGAAGCCAAGGATCTTAGGGAGGAGCTCAAAGCCCTGGAGATAGGTAAGGTGGCCCAGACCCTACAATACTTGAAACAAAAGTATTACGAGAAGGGAGACAAAGCTGACGCCCTCCTCGCGGCAAGGCTTTGTGTGCAAAGGGCAGAAAGATGGGTAGACACGATAGAGAGGACAGATGGTACTCTTATAAATACGATAGAATCTTCCCCAGAAAGCATACAAGAGGCATTTGCCTTCTTTTATGAAGACTTATACACCAGTGATCTACCTCCCCCACCGGGGAGTGTAGATGCTTATCTCAAAGAGACGGGTCTCCCTGCACTGTCGCACTCCAAGGCTGAGGACCTTGATGCACTGGTCACTGGAGATGAAGTCTCTGATGCCATCAAGCGTCTCAAGTCAGGGAAGGCACCAGGGGACGATGGCTTCACCCCCGGCTTCTACAAAACGTTCACTGCGTTTCTTACCACCTTCCTTGTGACCCTATTTAACGATATCTTTGAGACAGGCCGGGCACCCCCATCATTTGCCCAGGCCCTTCTAATGGCCATCCCAAAAGAAGGTAGAGACCCAAAACACTGCAGGTCGTATCGCCCCATATCACTCCTAAACATAGATGCCAAAATATATGCGAGAGTAATCGCGGCCAGACTAGAAACACATCTACCTAAGTTAATACACACAGGTGAAGTCGGCTTTGTAATGGGAAGACAGGGAGCAGACACGATGAGGAAAACATTACATTTGATATATGAGGCACAGGGGAGGAGCGACGACCCAACTCTCCTGTCACTTGACGCTGAAAAGGCCTTTGACAGGGTGGACTGGGAGTTCTTAGAGAGGGTTCTAGTCTGGATAGGTCTCGGACCTAAACTCCGCCGTGCCATCAAAGCGATATATTCAGCCCCCAAGACCTCTGTGGCAGTGATCGGTGGCTATTCAAGGTGGTTTACAATGGAAAGAGGAACCTGGCAGGGCTGCCCTCTATTCGCCATATTATTTGTTCTATCCCTCGAACCACTGGTGCAGAAGCTGAGGCTCGACAAAAGATTGGAAGGAATTAAAGTAGGAGACCAAGAATATAAATTAGGCCTATATGCTGACGACATTCTCCTACATACAACCAACCCCCTAAGTTCGATACCAGCAGCTATAGAGATAATTGAGGAATATGGCCAATTGGCGGGCCTGAAAATGAACACAGGGAAATCGGTCCTCCTCCCGATTGACAAAAGTAGGGACTCCGAGGTGGGGCGATTTGCGCCCTTAGGGATGAAGGTCAGTCTCACCACGCTGCGGTACTTGGGCATCAATGTGACCCGGGATCGATGTGACCTATTTGAAGCCAACTTTCCCCCGATATTACACACAATTCAAAAAGATACCGAAAGGTGGACAAGGCTCACCATCTCATGGATGGGCCTCCTGAACACCAATAAAATGGTAATCTTGCCGAAGTTGCTCTATCTATTGCAGATGCTCCCTATCCAACTACCCAAAGAATTCTTTGCAACCACTAAAAAAGTCCTACACACCTTTCTATGGCAAAACAAAAAACCCAGGGTCCCCGTTGCTTTACTTCACCTTTGAAAAGACAATGGTGGGGTAGGCCTCCCAGACGTAGAACTCTACTACAGGGTAGCTCAACTGCGAGTGCTAATCCCCCACGTTAAACATCAAAAAGACCCCCAATGGATAGGTTTAGACAACTACCATCTCCGACCATTCACTGTGGGAGAATGGTTATGGGTACCGGGACCCCTATTACAAAACAGCATCAAAAACCATCCCATTCTCGGGACTATATGGGCTATGGGGAAACCAAACAAAGGAATGAAAGGGATCACGACATGGCCCTCCCCTCTCTCACACTTATGGGTACCGGGCGTTCGGGATGATATCCCTGATCCAGGCAGTTTCCAATCATGGTACGAGGCAGGGCTTGAAAGGGCGGAGCAACTATGGAGAAATAACACATTCATCACCATCCAGGAACTGGAGGAAGCCCTAGGCCTAGGTCCACTCTCAGTGTTTCAATATGCGAAGTTGAAAGACGTCATGACCCGAGAGGTCTGGAAGGAGTCTCTACAGAGAGACCTCACCCAGTTTGAAACAATTTTAGACACTTTCTTAGGCTTCAAGGGCCTCATAAGTGCAATTGTACAGCACTAGTTGAAGTCAATACAACCCCCTCAGCCACATTGAGGCACAAATGGGAAACAGCCCTCGGGAGACAACTCCCCCCAAAGACATGGCTTAAGATATGTAGAAGGACCTCGAAAACCTCTGTCTCCTGTCATTACAAATTGCATGGGATTAAGCTGTTTTATAGATGGCAGTACGACCCACTTAGATTAGCTAGGATGTATCAGGATGTAAATCCATTCTGTTGGCGGGGTTGTGTCCAGAAAACAGACTACTGACACATGTGGTGGGGGTGTGGGGCGGTCCAGGCATACTGGGATGAAGTGCTCAGTTGGATCAAAGAGCTCGAAGGCGAGGAGAGGGAGAAGCAACCACTCATGATCCTATTTCGCCTGGTGGAGACGGAAAAGCAAATAATTAAAGTACCCAAAATGATACATGGACTCTTGCTGGCAGCGAAGGCCTGCCTCACAACTGTGTGGAAAAGGACTAGTCTACCAACAAAAGCTGAGTGGATTAATGTCTCCCGTAATATTTTCAACATGGACAAACTGACAGCAGCAATCCACGGTGATTGCACTTCTATTGATAAAGAATGGTCTGAGTTTCGAGCCAAGTACATTACTTAAAATACCAAGTGTGCAACACAACACAACTGAACGCCATTCTATTGAACTGCCCACAATGTTAATGCTGATTCCAAATTTCACATGAAGTGCCACTGTTTTAACTAATGATTTCACCTAAGAACTCCTTTGCCGGACTATGAAAATCATTGAGGCCATCCGTAGCCATAAGGGTTGCAGGGTGGGGGGAGGGGGAAGAGGGACAAGTTGGGGATATTTGGTATTTTGAGCAACCGTAACGCAGTGTATGGGTTTTTTTGTTGTTGTTTTTTCTAGTGTTTTTATCCTTTCTCTTCTCTTTTTCCCCTTTTTCTTTTTCCTTTCCTTTTTCCCACTGTGTTATTGCCAAGTTACTTTATTATGTTTGTATTGAATACTGTATTATCTTTGTTGAAAATCAATAAAACCCATTTTCAACAAAAAAAAAAAGCTCTAGACGAGTTCAAACTGGTTCACATGGACAGCAAAATGGACCAACGAGGGCAAGGAAAACCTGCAGGACAAGGAAGAGGAACAGCAGGAAAGGCGGGAAAAACAAATTAAGGCAAGGTTGTTGATCAAAGTAGAGACAATCTAAACACCAGAACTAGATCTGGGAAAAAACAGAGGGAGAGACCGAGAGGGAGGAAGATCTACAACTAAAGATCTTCAACATATCATCACGGACATTAACGCCCACGGAGGAATCAGTCCTCAACTTAGGACTGTCTTTCTGCCCGACCTATGCCTTTGACTTCACCTCCTCTAGGATCGACCTATTCAAATTTATGGGGAAACTGAAGCTCAATACATTCCACCAAACTCGATGAAGGTACAGTCAGTGGCACTGAAGTTGCTCATGTTTTCTCTCCTCTGTCTGGGACAGGCCTTATCAACTTGACCTGTCTAACGACACTGCAAAATGATCCTCTAGATACGTCTGAAAGCACTGAAGCATTGGACAATTCCACACTTCTCGACCATTATGGTATCCATACAAACATTAAGCCCTCTAGCAAATTCAAAACACCATCCATTTTCTGCCCAAACATCATCTGCAGTCCTATTGAGGTTTTCAAAGAACTTGTTATAAAGGATTTAAAGAAACTCTCAGAAAGTATTATGACAAGTTCTAGGAATTTAACCTATGCTCAAAATATAGCTTTGAACTGCCTAAAAAAAGATTTGAGCATAGTTATTCATCCCTCTGACAAAGGAGGAGGAGTGGTTATCATGGACAAAACTCTATGTAGGAATGAAGTGTCCAGACAATTGGAAGGTGAGAATTGTTATGAGAGAGTCCAAGAGTCAGCCATAAGTGAAACTAAAGAAAGATTTTTCACTTTGCTACAGCAGTGGATCCAAAGAGAACTCATTAGTGAATACGAATACTTCTTTTTGAAGAAGAAGCATCCTACAACACTTTTGATATACTTTAATCCTAAAATTCATAAGAGTGTTTCTCAGCCCATGGAAGACCTATTGCTTCGTCCATCAATAGCCTTCTAGAGAACACCTCAAATCTTTTGGATTTTTTCTTTCAACCATTTGTCACAGGTCTCAGTTTCCCACATAGGTGACACATCAGATCTATTGAATAAGCTTAGTAATGTTGATTGGGAGAACAAATACACATTGGTATCTCCAGAAGTGGTATCACTATACAACTCCATTAAACACCAGTTTGGCCTAGCTGCATGCCGATATTTTCTTGAAACTAGATCAGTGAGCTATCATCAACATAATTAAATATTACTACAGATGCTCCAATTTTGGCTAGAACATAATCACTTCATATATGAAGGTCAGATTTATAGACAAATCCATGGCACAGCCATGAGCTCTTGTATGGCAGTGACATATGCCAACTTATATATGGGCTGGTGGGAGGTTAAACAGACATAGAGAGAAGAATTGGAACATTATATTCAATATGTAGTTATGTGGTATCGCTACATAGATGACCTTTTTATAGTATGGGAAGGGTCAGATGACTCTCTCTCTCTCAATATATTGACATCCTTAATGATAATGCCTTGAAGCTTCAACTTACTGTTACCAGAAGTAAAAAAGAATTGTTATTTCTTGACATCAAATTCACAGTAGTGGACAATATACTTAAATCTACTCTTTATCGAAAAGAGACCAGTTCCAATTCTACTCTGCATGCCGAGAGCCACCACCCAGTAGCTCTAAAAAGATCTATACCATTTGAAGAATTCCTCAGGGCCAAATACATGTGCATTAACAATGCAGATTATCAGGTTGAAGCCAAAAAGATTGGCCACAGATTTGTTGAGAGACGGTATAAATGCAGTACCATAGAGCAATCCTTTAATAAGGCAGAAGAATGCTCAAGATGTGACCTATTTAAGCCCAAGTACAAACCGAGGGATGATAACATCAGATTAATCACAGGCTTCAATCATGAAGCCAAGGAAGTGAGAGCTATCATGCTCAAACATTGGAATATACTCATTAGTGATAGGGATTTGGGTAGAGTTTTAGGCCCCTCTCTGCAGGTTACTTTCTACAAAGCTCTGTCTCTTAAACATATCACCTAGCATGAGGGGCACTGAGACAAAAAGCAACAGTCAAGCCTTTATTAAGAGGCCTCAAGTTAGCTTCAAGAAGTGTTCCCAATGCAAAATGTGTCCATTTGTAAATAAAGATCCATGTGTATTATTTGGTGGCAAAGTATGGACATAAAAACATAAATCAACTGTTTAACTAAATTTGTGGTTTATGTCATTTTATGCAGTTGTGGCTTACAGTACATTGGCTCGACTATTGGCGCGCTGAAGTTGCGCATATTCCAACACTATAGAGCTCCAACACTATAGAGCCATTAAGAATGGTGATCTCAGTTACCCTTTGATGCAACATTTTGTGGACAAACACAATGGTAGTGTGGAAGCTATGTCCTTTCGGGGGCTAGCTCATATTCCTCAACACAAAAGAATGGTAAAACCAGGAACTCAAGTTACGCCAGCTGGAAGCCAAACTTATTTGCAAATATAACACTTTGAAACCATCTGGACTTAATGTTAATGTTGATTCATAGTTATATGTATTTCTCAACTAGATAGAAACATTGAAATGGACATGTATGGGTCTCTGGTTGAGGTGTTTAGTAGTTCCTGTAGGTGTTGTTATCCCCAATGCGTGTACAAAGGATTAGCCAGCATGTTATAGAAAATTTCACTTGCACTTTACTTATGCTAGAGATGCACTGGTAGAGCTACTGTTTGTACATGGACATTTGCACTTTATGAGTGAGACTAGTTAAGAGCCTTATGATACTGCATTTGCACCTTACTCAAGTTTAGATAGATGTCATAAGCAAATTTTGTACTGCGATTTCTTTAAGTTTAGCAGAGAGAGAACATGGTTACGACTCTAAAGGCAGTATGATAAATGGATAATAGGTATTCTTTCATGTATACTGTGCATCTATATATGGGTTGATGACATGAATACTACCCCACAATAGAGGTACCACATGCACTGATTAGCCTCTGTTATATAATGTATATCCACTTAGGTAAAAGAGAAATTTTTCAGTATTTGTTGCTGGATGTGAAAGCAAGTACATCTGCTACACATCTCACTGGAGATTAGAAGCAGGTTATAGACGTCCCACGGTCCAGAGATCTAAGCACACTATTATTTTGGATAGTGAAGTAAAAGACAGTAAGGATGGAGCTGAACAATGGAAGGGCTAATGTGCAATGTACGTCTGTCCACTAGATAGAGCTGGTATGGTTTTATGGCATGTATTTTCATGTGCTTAATGTTATGATCATAGGAACCACTCAGATACGGCATCAGTTGATGCGCCCAGACATACTATGTACGGGATTCTTTCCGTACAACAATAGCTGGCAAAGCATGCTATTTCGGGTGGTTGTAATTGTTCATTAGGCATCTGCTGCTTAGAATGCTTGGTTTTAATAGAACTTATAATGTTGGGTGTGTCGCGCCTGTACTGATATTGATATCAGACAGGTGCGACTTTATATTTTTACACAAGTACACTAGTACGGAATTTTTCCTTTATTGAATAATGATTATGTAATATGTTTGCCGGGCCGGTCCCTGGATGTGTCATTTAATGTCAATTTGTATAATGACCTTCTTAGTACGTGCGATTTCGCAAGATATTTCAAATGAATTCTGGTCCATGGAGTCCCTTAGAGTTACCATTTTGTTACCTATTCAATATGGCCACCTCTTTTAGCTCGCATTAGAAGCGGATGTCACATGACATTTTGTCAGCTGACCAGTTACAGAAGGGACGGACCCTGGCAAACAGTTGTTTTTAATGAAACGGGAAGCGAACAGTACACAAATTCATTTCGCCTGAGGAAGCTCTGGAATGAGCGGAATGCGTGATGTTTTTTACATGCAGGGGCGGCTTATAATTTTGCTCCCCCTGGAGGAATCATCACCAAACTTTGCAAAAAAAGTATATGGCCGGCTCTGAATTCTTTCGCCAAGTTGGGTGAGGTTTCGTGCAGGTGGGGCAAAGTTATGGGAAGGGTCCCACATTTTTTTTCCCATAGACTGAAAGGAAAAATACTTTACGCACGGCTACAGGCCGAATGGCTGGCGGATTTTCACCAAATTTCCGGCAGGAGTGGGGGCTTGGGTCAGAAAGCGTGCTTTTGTGTGTTTGGTGGAAATCGGACCAGTACTTTTGTTGAAAAGAACTGAAATGTACATTCCCAAAAATGTGTGATATCTGGGTTCGCTCTGCGGACCCATTTCCCTGTTCGCTCCACGGACCAAAGTCTTATTGGCCTGCGGTACGCCATGCTGTCAGCGAACATTGGACGTGGCCGGTGGTTGGCTGGAGGGAAGCGTTCTGTGCGTCAAAGGTTTTGGGAAACACTGCCATGGTGTATCAGAGGATAGTGTTGTGGTGTATGTGGCAAGGCTCTAAGCCATTGTGTGCATGGCTGGGCCCCTTGTACGTAGCAGTGTGCGCAGTAAACTTAGTCATATCTGGCTCCGCTCCAGCATCCCATTTCCCTGTTCACCGTGTGGTCAAAATGTTGATTGCAACGCAGCGTGCAGTGACGGGATGTGTGTCAAAAGTGTTCCATGACGGCGGCACGTTGTATCGGAGGACAATGCCGTGGCGAAAGGGGCTGAAAAACATAGTGTACAGCATCTGGAGGTGGGAAGAAGGGATGGAAAGGGTGCGAGACTGAAAAGTGCTTCATGTGATATATCTCATTAGAAGAAGATGGTGGTGTGCCAGCGCTATCTGCACATTTCGCTGTATCTGGGAAGGCGCACATGCTACAATCTGCCCTTTTGAGCATGGTGCCTTGCCTTTGCAAATGGAACTGTGGGGATTATCTAATCAGTTGTCGAGGGTGTGGGTCACAGGAAGGGGTGGTGATATATTTCCCCAAACCTCGATGCAGTAAGGTTGACGGAGATGGACAGATGCAGAGTGCTCATCGAGGGTCATACCTTTGTGCAAGATCTGAACAGGTATGCCGTGGAAAGAGGCTTTGATACTAACTTTCAGTTGGAAGGAGTGGAGGCTCTTTGGGGCACAGTGTATGAGTGGTGTTTCGGTGCCATGGTTCTCCTTTGTACATGTGTAGCCTCTGTCGGCAGTATGGATGTTGTGGTTGTGCATTATGGAGCACTACACTTGTTGTACATGTCATGCTCACGTTTTCTCTGTCACCTCAAGAAGTTGATGACAGGAGTGATGCAGATTTTTCCCACTGCCAAGGTGATTTTCTCCTCCATACAACCAAGAGGTGCATGGGACCATGCCAGTGTAATTTGCCAACAGCCAGAGTTCGGGAGGTGTTTCATAAACAGAAGCATGTGTGACTTTATGTGCAGTGCTAGGATGTTCTGCACCGACTATGACAGCATTAAGAGCAAGATTTGCAGTGGTTCTAAGGAAATGGTATTTTATTGACCTCCAATGGAAATGCTGTTTTGTTTGCCACTCTGCACGCAGCGTGCCAGAAAATCCGGTAGAACTGTAAGAGAAGCCTTCACATTTAGTCCATACAAATGTGAGGAGAAGCAAACACAAAGTCATCAAAAGATATTAAACATATATATATTGTATGCAAGCACATACATAACAAAAACAGGACAAAAAAATAAAATGAAATAAAACCCTTTTTATTTTCTGAGACAATACTACAGACCCAAACCCCTACTCTGTTTTATATTTACCCACCCAAACCTCCCCTGACCCCCCTCCCTGCCTAGCACAAAAACTCAGCGGATTACGCTATACTTTCATGCTTCCACGTGCCACTTCCAGCCATTTTCTAGATGGGAGCCATGGAAAGGAAATTGTGGAGCGAAAGACACTGCTCTGTAAGGTTGGTGGGTCTGGTGTGTACGCAAACACTGTGCCAGAAGGTCTCTTTGCACAAAGAAGTGCAGAATGGTATGGTGGAAGTGTGCAAGGTAAGAGGCAGGCATCCTGGGTGTATGCATGAACTGTATGTATTTATTTGCAGTTAGTAACATGCAAACTGTGCTGCGTGTGTGATCTTTTTTGAAAAGTGTGCAGTAATTGGGGTACTGCGGAAAACAAAAAACAAATTTGCAGTGTACACGGTAAGTGGCAGGCATCCTACTGTGGTGCATGCATTGTGTGTATGATATCATATCATGTGCAATTGTATGCTATGGCATTCGTAATGCGCCTACACACACATCTACCAAAGCGCAACGAGGCAAGGGTGGGGAACCAGGGGAGACAGAGACAGCAACCCTACTAGACCAGGTGTGACTTGGATTGCCCAAGTGCATGGGTGGGGGGAGGGGAAGGTATAGTACATGAGAGGAAGAATACATGACAATAAGTAAAAAATAAGGGCCAATTGTGCTAAGTGCATGGATAAGTGCACACAACAGGTGGTGGATGCACTGTTAGGCATACAGAAAACAGTCCTCGAGTGCAGGGTTTGCTAGAAAGCCAGTGCAGGGGTTTGCCTGGAGGGGGGAGGTGACATGGGCCCGACATCACAGAGTCGTCAGGTAAGTAGCCCAGAATCAGTTTACGTCAGGCAGTTAGCCGGGGAGAGGAGAAGAAACAGCAGACGCTAAGAGAAAGGCTTTGAGGTGCTTCCGGAAACAGCAATGATTCCCCTCAAGTGTCAGGGAGCCAGGGAGGCTGTTGCAGAGGGAGGCTGCAGGCGAAAAAGCACAACTACCACCAACTGGTTATCGCAGCTTTGAGCGTGGGTCGCAGCAAGGCCCATTCATAAGTTTCTCCATTACTGTGCATACTCAGCCAGACTGATATGGTTGCTGTTAGTTGCACTGTAGCACAGCAGATCTGGTGCACCATTACTCACAGGGCAAACCTATGTGGTCTGCTACTCTGTTCTGGAAAGCTGCAAACAGATTGCACTGCACCTCTGCAGTGTGCCCTTTTGTAGTGTTGCTGTGGACAACTTTCACCCGGAAAGCAGGCCTACATTGTTCCAAAACATACACACATGTGCAACTGCACTTTGCAGTGTGTTTGTAAGCGTGTACTTTCCAAAAAGCACTCCGTACATTGCTCAACCATGCACTTTGCCGCTGTTCGAGGGTCCGGCTCCTGTCCCCGAAATAAGGTGCGGACGCATGGTGACGTCGCCAATGTTCTCCTTTGGGACGGCTGTCCGCTGGATGTGTTTTGGGCAAAATGCGTTGTGTGCACGTGCATCGGTGTCCTATGCACACCGTTGCGTCTTCTCTACTGACTAAAAGTGCGCCACACGTGCGCCGACCATTTTGGGAGACGCTGGCTATTTATAGGGTACAGCAGGTGGGATGTTTATGTGTATAGCTACTTGTAGGGCATGGGTGGATGCCACGACCTAATTGACGTTCCTTTGCATATGCTGCACAGTGGTGATGTTACCAGGACACAGAGGAACAGATACACATGCATGTACTTGCACTAAGCACAAACGTCTGCTCCCACACGCATTGATAGGTGGTGGACAACATGTGGACATGTGGAGCCTGCTGGCGGCGTACGGATGCCTCAATTGTCATTGTGGATAGGCCGGACAGCTGCGGTGGCCATAGGACACCTACCCTTTTCTTACTTTCTGTCATTGCAACAAGGACTGTGTGCTGCTGAGTCAGAACCCCATTTCAGGTAAAAAAGAATACCACACAAACACTCAGCAACATTCTCATTATTACAGTTTACTTGTACACATGCATGCACCCCATTTGGAAAGGGAAGAGGTAGCAGAAGTGGATACTTATTGTAGGGAAATGGGGATTTACACAACGTGGTTGTGAGGGGTGGAAGAGATTGATGTATTACCGTAACGTCTCCCATGAAATGGTTTTTGAGGGAATGGCGGGCTCCGACATGGGGAAGGAGTACACGTACCGGTGTACCAGTGCTGTTTCATTTTGTCCAAAATATATCCTTGTACCCAACCTTTAAAGCACCATAATTGTTCACCAATTCATCCTGTTTGACTTCCACGCAGTCCATTTCCCTATGCACAGAGTTTCTTTCCTTTCCTATGCCCGTATGCTGCTGTGGAAGGGTTGCCACTTGTACTGCCTTGCTTTCCTTTCCAATATGTTCTCTTACCGAAAAGAGAATGTGTTTGGTGTACATGAAGCAATATATATTACATAATTTACGGCTCACAGCACTGTGCGTACCAATGGAGTTACTAAAGAAAGTCATTGTGTCATGAGGGAAATTTTCATCCTGTCACTCTAAGGTGCTTGCCATTGCTGCGTTACAAAAAGACAAGTTATGCTTCTGTACTATTGCATACTGCAGCCCCTGTGCAATTATTAGACAAGGTTTAGGGTCCTTACTACAGTGTGGTGACGTTCAGGTCTTAGCACTTTCCAGTCGTTACTCTGGCCGTTCGTTCTTTGTTCTCCTTTACAGTAGCAGTGCGGTAAGATTGGTGAAGGCAGACGTCCCTTCTGTAGTTGATGCATTCCGTTATGATGCACTCCCTATGCCTTTGTCCTGTTTGCTTCATAAGTACACAATTTGAAAACCTACTCAATTTTCCCTGGCAATTCTTGCACATGGTGCCATTTGTCTATGTTTTTTGCTTTTCGTGATTGGTACCGCTATGTAGGAGAGCACCTGCCATCCTCAGCAGGTTGGATGCCACACAATCTCCGCAAACAGACGCATAGTCCGCGACTGCTGTCCGCATTAACATGGTGCCAGTAGTTGCACTATGCTGCACAGTTCTTGTTTTACAAACTAAGGGTGTCCTGCTAAAAACCAATGAAATTCACTGACAAAAAATGTTGTTAAAGGGACGTTACGGTTAAGTTGCACTGGTAAAAACGTATGCAATTCAATTGACAAACGTTGTTACAGGGACTCTATGGTTACAGGTAAAACCGAAACCCCCCAGAAATTCGCAAGTTATGGTCAGCTAAACAACCATCACTCACGCTACCCCTGTGCACTGCAAGGACTAACACCGATGACATCAAAGATGACATCACAAAAGTCATTCATGACATGACTGATGACATCACATGTGCGGCTCCAATCTTTTTTTGTTCAGTGACATATGTACACCGGGTGCTTGTCCTCACTGCGAGTCAGGAACTAAAAGTGGGAAAGGTGCTGTATTTGTTGACCCTACCCTTCTGATATGTTCTGACACTACTTTCCTTAGGGTTGAGTCACATCATAAAATACATATACATAAGGGAAGAAGCAAGCCTGAAACACAGCAATCAGTTCTGTGCATGAACATAAGCAGTGAGGGTATGAACGTACATTGTGGTCTCTTTATGTGTTGTATATAGTAGTACAGTAATGTAGTAAGAGAGGCATTCATAGCTACTTATTGCATGTGTCACACAGCAGAATTGTCTCAAATGAAAGCATTCATCATTGTACAATCCAACATCCAAAGATTATGATTATTACACCTTTATGATGCATGCGGTAGGCAATTGCAACATTTCTACATGACTGGGCACATGTACTGGAAAGAACTCTGTAATGCAATGGTGTTTATAGCGATGCATTCCTTAAACAACTATGTATCTCATGATAGTTATTCCAATGATTTCTGATAGTTTTCTGCCAACATTACAATGACAATCCCGTGTGGAGGGTGTTTATGAAACCTTTATACACATGTGATGTCATCAGTCATATCATGAATGACATTTGTGATGTCATCTTTGATGTCATGGGTGTTAGTCCTTCCAATGCACAGGGGTAGCGCGAGTTATGGTTGCTTAGCTGACCATAAATTGCGAATTTCTGGGGTTTTTCAATTTTACCTGTTACGATAACGTCCCTGTAACAATGTTTGTCCATTGAATTGCATAGGTTTTTACTACTGCAATTCAACAACCATAACGTCCTTTTAACAACGCGTTTTTTAAATATATATATATGTATATATATATATTCAGTGAAAAAACTTAGTTAAGGGGATGTTATGGTTAAGTTGCACTAATAAAAAACGAATTTCTGAGGTTTTTCAGTTTTACCTGTAACCATAACGTCCCTGTAACAATGTTTTCCATTGAATTTCATAGGTTTTTATTAGTAACCATACCTGGCGAATTTCTGAGGTTTTTCGGTTTTACCTGTAACCATAACGTCCCTGTAACAATGTTTTCCATTGAATTTCATAGGTTTTTATTAGTGCAACTTAACCATAATGTCCCGTTAACAAAGTTTTTTTTATTGAATTTCATAGGTTTTTAGTAGTGCAACTTAACCATAAGGTCCCCTTAACAAAGTTCTTTCAGTGAATTTCATGGGTTTTTACCAGTGCATGCTATTTTCCTACAACTTACTAATATCATACTTAGCCAATAAGCAATATTTGTGTCCAATTTACAAAGTTTCACCTTAAAACTCTGCCATTTCCCACCTTGTAGCATCATTTTTAACACGTCTATACACTTTTTGCAACTTTTTGAAATAATTTTGCATCCGTAGATGTCTGGGAACGTCTGACTTAATCGCAGACCTTCTGGACAGTGCCAAGCTTGTGCGCAGCATGGTGACGTGTTCACGAAGGCGTCTGCACTTTGTGATCGGATCCGTGCTTCGAAGACAGTTTGGAACATTTTCTACTGATCTAGGAACTTTCAACTTCAAAATTTTCCTTACACACCTCCTACACCTTTTTCGTTCTCATTATCCATGACCAATTTAGTACACAGTACATACTTGGAAGAATTTGATCAAAATTGCTATTTACCTTAAAAATTGCATCAGTTATTTGCCATCCCTCCTCCCCAAGAGCCACCACCACCAGCTGGAGGACCTTCACAACAAAAAAAACGCAGTACTTTCAAAGACAATGAAGAGGACCAAGGAGATGAGGTAGAGGAAGTGCCTACTTCTAGTACCGAGATCGAATCATGGGTGTGCCAGTTCTTTACTACTGTTGGGAGTGTGCCAAAGGCTAAAGCTACCAAAGTGAAATGCACTGAGTGCAATTTTGTACTCAGTCGCAGACTACCGGGACAGTACTCCTACGGGATCCACTCCATGAGCCGCAACACCAAATCCAATGATTGCAATGCCCTGAGAAAGGTTGCTCCTTTCTCAGCAAGTAGTAAGCTGTCTTGCTCCACCTCATCTTCCTCAACAAATACTGTAACTACACAGCCTGATGTCTGTGGGCTTTGGCGCATTATAAATAAATAAATAAATAAATAAATAAATAAATAAATAAATAAATAAATAAATAAGGAGGGCTATGGACCATTATCGTTCATTGCAGCCACTGAAATGGAGGATAAAAGCAATTAGCACCCCTGGTTCCCAAAGCGGGAACCCAGGGTGCTAAAACATAGATTTGTCTTCCTATAGCGGGATGTCTGTGGCGTCACGCTGTAAGAAGGAAGGAAAATCCTTTTCCAAGATAGCCAACATGGAAAGAGAAGGCGGAGCCTTTTTTAAAAAAAAACGGCTGGATGGATTTATACCGAATTAACAAAAGCACACTTTCGGGACCAAGCTGCCGCTCCTGCCGCAAATTTGGTGAAAATCCGTCCAGCGGTTTGGGCTGTAGGCGTGACAGAAGTTTTTTATCCATTCAGTCTATAGGAAAAAAAGAAATTTTGGGACCCCCCCCTATAACTTTGCCCCCCCAGGACCAAACCTCACCAAACTTTCCAAAAATATTCAGAGTGGGCCATATACTTCTTTTTGCAAAGTTTGGTGAAGATTCGTCCAGGGAGAGCAAAGTTATAAGACGCCCAAAAGTGCTCTTCCTATGGGTTTAGCAACATAACCATAACTAGGGGGGTCCCAAAATGTATTTTTTTCCCATAGAATGAATGGAGAAAAACTTTATGTCACGCCTACAGTGCAAACCGCTGGATGGATTTTCACTAAATTTGCGGCAGGAGTGGCGGCTTGGTCCGAAAGAGTACTTTTGTAAATTTGGTGAAAATCCGTCCAGTATTATTTTTTAAAGCGACCAAACAGAAGGTCTAAAAAAATGTGTGATATCTATGTCTGCTCGGCAGACACACTTCCCTGTTTGCTCCGCGGACAGGACACCAATTGGCCAATTGGCTTATGTCATGTCCACGGACATGCGACGTCCTCGCTGATTGGTTGGAGTGAAGCGTGAGGTACGTCACATTTTCTTGATGTGCCCGCCATCTTGGATTTGCGGACAGTGGACGCTGTCCGCGGACATCGTGGTAAAAACATATAAAATAACACAACTTTGCACAAACCTATCAAATAATCTCTGGGGAGTTGAGGGGTGATGAGGATGGGATGGGATATGGCTGCAAGAGGCAAAAAATGGGCGATTTTTGCCATGAAAGTCCACGAACAGTTCGGATGTTCGCGACCTGTCCTGTGCGGTTCGCGGACACCTCTGCATTACAGGGTTGGTGAAAAACAGTTCTTGGATGGCTTACAATTTTGGCACCACCTAATTAAACTGCATGAAATTATGCACTTACATTGTTGACCTGATTCTGAATGAGTCTGCAATGTTTGGTGGGATTCTGTCAAGAGGGGGTGAAATTAGAGAGGGGGTCACAAAATAATATAAAAGCTTATAAATGAGGTGCCATTTGATTAATCTAAAGTTAAGTTGGGGAACTATAATAGATCTAGGTATAAATGCTTTTGCAACATTTGGTGGGATTTTGTAAAGAGGGGGCAAAATTAGAGGGAGGGTGACACATTATTTTAAAGGCTTATAAATGTGGTGCCATTTGACGAATCTACACAAAGGTTTGTAAATAGATTATAGATCTAGATTTAAATGGTTTTGCAAAGTTTGGTGGGATTCTGTCAAGAGGGGGCAAAATTAGAGGGGGGGTCCCAAATAATTTTAAAGGCTTATAAATGGGGTGCCATTTAAAGAATCTACACAAAGGTGTGTGTGCAAAAACATTATAGATCTAGATATACATTTTTTTGCAATGTTTGGTGGGATTTTGTCAGGAGGGGGCAAAATTAGAGAGGGTGTCCCAAAATATTGAAAAGGCTTATTAATGTGGTGCAGTTTGACAAATCTACACAAACGTTTGCAAAATGATTTTAGATCTAGATATAAGTGTTTTCATAAAGTCTATATGGATTTTGTCAAGTGGGGGCTAGGTTATATGACTATTGTATGTGCATACATTTGACACCTTTGAAAAAATAAAACATGTGTGGATTTCCAGCAAACTTGTGGAAGGAGCATTGGCAAGGATCTGAAAGCATGGTTTTGCAAATGTGCCTGTGTTTTATTTGTTAGCCGTAAATTATGTAATATATATTGCTTCATGTACCCTCTGAGCACCTACATAATGACGCCAATACGGAACCCCACCACACCACTCCAGGTAAGATACAACGCAGCCCATATTGCAACCTGGGCCGTAGTGGAGCGCACATTTGGAGTGCTCAAGTCATGCTTCTGCTCCCTTGACCACTCTGGCGGGCAACTACTATGTGTACCCCCAGTAGTGTGCAGGATCATTGTGGCAGCATGTGTCCTGCACAACGTTGCAACACGGCGGGGCGTACCGGTGGACATGGCGGTGGCCCCACAACCCCAATGAGACACAAAAGCACTGCGCATGGGAGGGGAAAGGGCACATGGCGAGGCAGCACGTACCCGGCTTGTGGCCACATTCTTCACCTAAACTCTCACCCCTGTGGAGTGCACACAGGCCTGGCACATACCAGGTGACAATCGATGATTACCAAGGCACAGTCAACTGTCACAACCTTCCCACCCTGAGAATGTGTCCACGGAAGTGCTACATTGTGTGCATCCCTAGCTACCTAAACCTAACCAATCCTGTGTGACCAAAAGGAACACATGCAAGGTGCATATCCCACCACCCCCCTGCAAAACAGGGCATGAAAATACTGCTATGTCACCTAAACCCTCCCAACCCCCATGACCCCCGTCCGCCACACCATGCCATGGCATGCAATGGCAAAACAGCAAACCAAATGCACAACACATGACACAATCATCATGAAGTGCCACGCGAGAAATGTAAACAGGCACGAGACAATTACACCTGACATGGAATCTGATGAAATGAATGACCAAAACCTCCCATCCATAAAAAGCGTGGGACAAATGCATGCCACCAGTGGCACAAGCCCAAGGCACAAGAGCAAAATCCTGATGCCATGCACATCGGTCAATACAAATTTGCCAATAGAAACACCATGTGCTGCGTGTGTGTCCCCTGCAACACACCGCTCGCCAGACAGCACAGTGAGTGTGCTTTGCGTTGGTGAAATCCCTTGAGCATCATGAAAAAATAAGTACAATCAACCAAAAACACCCTGTGATGCATGTACATGACCAAGGAATTGAAAGTGATCGTGCACTGCAGGGACAAAGCATGCCTGAGAAGGCAATCTGGGTGCACGTGTGTGCATGTTGTTGTTGTTGTTTGTGTCAGTAGGGACATGCACTGAATACATGCATGTGAAATGGACTGACCCTCAGTGTCCTGTACACATCATATGTGAACATTGCCCTTGTGGACCCCCCAGTGTGTTAAACCACACCAATCCCCTGGCACCTCAAAAGCAAACCCAACATAGGATCATCCATTGACCAGCATAAAATATCATGTACAGTGTACCCCACATCGACAATGTTAGACAGTGACCAATCACTGTAGCCCAAGTCTCCCAATGTAACATTGTCACCACAAGGACCCCTCCCATCATCAGAGTGTGTTTCACAGCCAAAGGCTGCACGGTACCGCCTACAGCAGGAAGTGCCTCAACAACATAGACAGGCAAGTCATAAAAAACATCACAAGAAACCTGATGAAATGCACAGTCAACAAAATACTCACCAAAATGAAGTGCAGACATGCATTGGAGAGAACATCCGGAATCCCCACTAGGGGTGTATACACAAGTAGGACTGCAGACTGGCCACCGATATGACGGAAGCCCAATGCTCCTGTGTAAAATGCTGTCACATCGAGCCATCCTTGCGAGCCCATGGAAAGGGGAAGCAGGAGTGGCATATGTGTCCGGACCCCAAGCCACAAACACATACACGAGACAAGCTGGAACACACAGTGGATGCTTTCAAATGCCACAAAGCACCACACTGTCACATGAATGCATAATTGACAAACAATAATAGTAAACAAAAATAGAAATGGCCACATAAGGCCCAGGGGGGGCAACCAAGAGGGGGAGGTACAGGGTGCACCTCAACACCCCACATGTGTTGATGTTGAGATTTAAAAAGAAAGCCTCCATGGGCTCAATGCCTGCACGGCCTGACCTGTGTGAGAGATAAGTCGTCGTTGTCACCCTCTGGATATAAATCAGAAGGTGGACGTGGCACAGTTGCCTCACCATGCCTTTCTGCAGCAAGCATGTGGGTCTGATAAGCCCGGTCCTGCATGGCTTTGGCACGTAGGTCTGCATGCATCACATCATGTGATACACGTGCTTCCTCCTGCAAGGTCTCACATGTATGACGGAGTTCTGCCTGCATGGCCTCGCATGACATACAAAGCACCTCCTGGCTTGCACAGAGTTCAGCCGAGATGGTGTTTTCAAGCTGCTCCATCCTCTCTTCTGACTGCGTTCTCTGGGTCATCATGAGCACACGCAGAGTAGATCTGAGGGATTGGTATTCTTCCCTCAGGGTTTCCCTGTGTGCCTCTGCCTGAGCAGCAATTGCTTCGTGCAGAGCCACCATTTCAGCCTTACGTGCGCTGTCGGAGGCCTCCATGCCCAGCCTGAGTGAGCGGCACGTGGACCGTGTTGCCTTCTGCTGGAGCTGCACCTGCCATCCAGGGGTGAGGATGGAATGGGCCACACTTTCCATGCCTTCAGCCATCATCTCAACTGCTACCCCCTGTTGCTGCGCGATGGCATACATGGCATGTTCCCACTCAGTGGTCCCCTGTGGCACACGGCCACCAAGTTGCCGGACTCTACTCCTGCCGGGCCCAAGGAGCCGTGGTCCTGGCTGGATTGGCACCGCCCGCGGCTGTAGGACTGCTTCCCTCCATCGACCTCATGCACCAGGAACATGAGCAACTGGTGTGGAGTGTGACCATGCGCCCATAACCACCACATGCGGACCTTCCAACACTGCCTGGCCCCTTGAGGGCACTACCCTCACTGCAGGTGCCGTGGACAGAAGATCATCCACTGCAGGATTACTAACTGGCGACGGCACGTCATGATGCACATCCAACTCAACATTGTGGTCAGAGAGTTCATCAGAGCTTGACTCATGGTCAGCCCTGGACACAATGGCCTGGAGCAATAATGGGTTTTCGTGGTCTACCACCCCACGACCACCACTGGTGCTAGGTTGGTGACGTAAACCCACCATTGTGTCTGGAATCACATCCTCATCCTCTGCCACCAGTGCCTCAACACCTGTAACGTAAACAAAAGAAACATGAGCATACATGTCAGCAGCACATACCACACACATAGACATTACAACATTGACAGCCAACACATGAAGGAGACATGTCACATACAACTCAAATCACACACAACCTCTGGCAGGCACAGATCCAAGGCATTAATGAGAGATGGCAACAAAGAGATGGCACGTAGCATAAGCATGGTAGAACACCCAAATAGCCACAGCTGCAAGTGAAACCAAACACACCATGACACATGTAATATGCATGTTGACATGCAGCACTCAACAACCATCAGCAATACAGAGTACATGTGTCACAGGATGCACCTACGCTAGAGCGGTTCAATACAGTGAAGGGATGAACATGGGGACATACATGCCAGGTCAGTTTGACATAGCCACATTGCGTAGGCATGTCGAAGGCCGGAATATGGTTCAGAAGTGGTTGGGTGCAGTGGAATGCATGTGTACCGCCTCAACTTCCAACATTAACACATACGTAGTGATGTCAATCTCTTAACATGAGGGCAGTGTAAGGGCAAGTGCAGCCATCATGTGCAAAGTGCATGCACTGGGTTGCATGGATATAGTGAAACCCCCCACCCTTTGGGGAATTGCAGGGAAGCAGTGCATGACAATGAAAGGTTGGCCAGAGAACAGTGCATTGGCAGACAGTGCTGGCATGCGTCAATTGCATCTCGTCAGTCAAATAACACTACAGCAGATGAGAAGTGGACTTTAAGCACGACACATGAGTGACCATCAGTAGTACACCCATGCATGCAGAAGCCACGACACCAGTTGAACAGAGGCAGGGGTCCTGTAACAGGGTCAGGCCTGTGCACGACACAGACAAGGAGACCCTAAACATGTGCGTGATGAGGGACTGACCCAGAGTGAGCATTGAATGGATGACCAAATACCATGACACTTAAATAATCCTGGAGACGCACCACGATGATCAGCCTGTCAAGGACCCATAGGGGCATACATGGAATGCACATGGAGCATGAATGGGCACTCATGACCACGGGGAGCAACTGCCATCTGCACAGCCCGAGTGAGACACACTGCACCAAGGACAAAGGATGTACACCACGGAACGTGTTTTGCCGGGCTGCAGAGGGAAGTGTGCATGTACACAGGAACAGGGAAAAGGCAATAGCAGTAGTCCAACATGTAACTTACCAGGGCCATGTTTAAATTGAGCCACAGGGGGCTTGAGAGGCAAGGAAGCGTGCCTGTGAGGAGGACCACCTTGCAGGCTGTCCACACATTCACAGCACTCATGTGATCAGATAGGCCGAGTGCTTAGTGCAACAAAACCACAAGCCACATGAAGACATGTGAGTGAGCAGGAACATGATATGACATGAAATGATAATTAATTTATATTGCGCTCGTACACAGGTGTTTCAGAGCACAACCAGGCAAAGGGAGTGGAACAGGGGAGAAAACAGAAACAACGATCTTACTTTGCCCAGGGACATTGAGAACACACAAGTGCATGGGGAATTAAAGGGGTGAAAGTGCATGGGAGGGGGACAAATTGGAGAGTGCAGAGCATAAGAGAGGACAAGATAAATAATAAGTAAATAAACAAAAAGACATGGTGATCCAAAACAGTAGAAGTGCAGCCTGTGAGTGGCCAAGTGCAAGGTTAGTCAGAAAGAGAGTATCTGATAAGTGCAGAAGAAGAGGGGGCCTGTATGGGTACAGATACAGTCCCCAGTGCGAGGGGTAGCCAGGAGGAAGTGCAGGATGGTGGCAGGGTGAGCAGGTACCTGGGCGCGAAGGGCAGAAGGTGGCCAGGTGCAGCACTGCTGAGAGAGAAAGCAGATCAGCAGGGGAGAAGAGGGGCAAAGCAGAGGCGAAGAGGAAGGTCTTGCGAAGCTTCTGGAACCGTAGATGGTTCTCCTCAAGTTTCAAGGTGGCAGGTATGCAATTCCAGAGGGAGGCCCCCACATAATATAAGGATCTACCACCAGCTCATTCCTTTGAGAAACGGCTGACCCTGAGGGAGTTTGAGGTGGAGGAGCGAAGGGCTCTAGAGGGGAGGTATTCACGGAGGGATAGTTGAAGGTAATTAGGACCCAGGCCCCAGAAAGCCTTGTGGACAATGCAAAGGGATTTAAATTTAATCCTTGCAACCACAGGGAGACAATGAAGGGATTTCAGAGCTGGAGAGATACGATGCCAGGGCTTGAGGCCCAGGACAAGTCTCGCAGTTCTGTTCTGGATTAGTTGTAAAGGGCGGTGAGTGGAGGAAGGTAGATTTAGAAAGAGGCTGTTAGAGCAGTCCAACCTCGAGAGAATCTGAGCTTGGTAGACAAGGAGCTTCTGTGGGAAGGAGAGGAAAGTAAGAGTGCCTTTAAGGAGGTGCAGTAAGAAGTGTGACTTTTTGGTGACATCAGAGATGTGTGCAGAGAAGGAAAGTGTGGAGTCAAAGATGACCCCGAGGTCCTTAGCTTCGCTGGTAGGGGCAGGAGGAGGGCTAAGGGAGGCCGGCCAGAGAGTGAGGGGAAAGGATGGAGGGGGTGTACCAATGAGGGGGATCTCAGTCTTGTTGGCATTTAAATGAAGATTATTTGCGGCACACCAAATTTGAATGGCGATTAGGCAGTCAGAGATGAGGGAAGGAGAGGAGGTGGCTGATGGAAGCCTGAAATTGAGTTGGGTGTCATCAGCATAGCACTGGACATTTGAGCAGAACATGGAAATGCAGTAGGTGAGAGTTGCTAGGTATTGATTGAAAAGCCAGGTTGAGAGGTTAGACCCCTGGGGAACACTGCAGGTAGGGAGGGAGATAGAGGAGGGGAAGGACCCAAGTCATACCTGGGAGTGTCGATCAGATTGAAAAGAAGTCAGCCAGGCCAGAGCCTGATCGGTGATGCCCAAGTTGTCACAGAGACGATTTAGCAGGGTGGAATGGTTGACCGTGTCAAAAGCAGAGGAGAGAACAAGTAGGATGAGAACAGAGGGAGTGTAAGAGTCAAGGTTGGAGAGCAGAACATGTACCGGAAGGGCAGCCGAGTGACTTGCATGTGAGTAGGGTGCATGTGTGGTGATGAGGACAGTCCCTGTGTGCATCACATATCCTGCATGCATCACAACAGGCACGCATCAGTGAAGCATTGCATGACTCACACATGACAACCATGTATACATAGCATGTAGTGGCAGTCATGCACAACACAGCACACAAGCCAAACACAAATGTTCTGGACAAGCACGCATTGACAATCACCGGACGATGCATCATAATCCATAATTTCTCGCAATCCATGGATTAGTTCTGCCTCAATGAACTCTGCAGCGAGCCCACTGCCAGTCACCTGAGTTATGGCATAATTGGAGTCACGCTTTTTTTTTGCACAGCATTGGAGGTCATTCCAACACTGGTAGCAGTCTTGAGCTGTGCGCACCTGGAATCCAATGGCATTCCCACCATTCGCAATATGCTGCCAGTGGACCGAACACTAGGCAGGACTAGTATGGCACTGTGGGCCCACCAGTATATCGCATTCGTGTGCCGACACATAGCCCACAAGGAAGTCCAGTTCCTGCTTGTTGAAAGGTTTCTTCCTCAATGTGCCGGAGGCCGGAGCCGTGTCTGGGGTCCCAGCCTCTTGCGCAGGAGCACGCTGCCTCATCTTTGGCGGTGGTACAGACCCTGAGTGTCCAATGTCGCCCTGATCAGTAGGGGCAGTGGCGCTGGTGGACTGGACCAAGGGAGTGGTTGGTGGAACCAGGAGAGAAGGCCTGGCTTGAGTCAGTGGCTGCTGGGTGCTGTTGCCAGGACTCAGAGCCACATCTGCCGCAGTGCCAAGGTCTGTGACCGACACAGTCCTGGCTGGCAGACTTACAGCCGGGGAGGTGTTGGCTGCATCTGCCCATGCAGTTACCACCACCTGGCTGCTTGGAGCAGCAGATGTCACCACTGCCCTAGATACGTGTACCTTGGTCACAGCAAGCCTGGACACACGTGGCCTGTGCTTCCTGACCACCTGGAATTCTGCCTCGGAGTCCTCAGGTTCCAACGCATCATGCGCTGGCCGACCCCGAGCCTGGGTGGTGGTCGCCATAGCTGCATCTGCAGCTATCACTACCGGTGGGCCCGTGACAGCAGATGTTACTGACTGTCGGGTCATATGGGAACCTGGGTTGGATGCAACAGCTGCATCTGCCGGAGCCGCAGGGGGTGGTGGCATCGCTGCACCAGCACGTGGCTGGACATCCTGCCCCAGTGGTGCACCCCTGTCTCTTCCCCCTCTGCGGCCAACCTGACTACTCTGGACTCCCTGTACTACCCTGGTCAACCCAGCCACGTCCCCGACCACGCACAATAATGGGAGGACGCCCAACTTTGCTACCCTGTACCTTTGGTGGCCTCCCAGCCATGGTGCAGATGGTATATTCATATTGCCAATGGGAGGTGCACTCGACAATTGTTCTGGGCAGTTGCGGTAAAGGGGGCAGGGGACGTGATGTTAGACGCACCCCTGTGCTCCTGCACGGCTGTTTGTGACCCCTGGTGATAAATGACATGTCACACAATGCTCAGGCACCACAAAAATGATGATAAATGTGCACGCAATCCCCCGTTGCCCAAGTGCACCTGCAGTGGGAAAAATAGCATGCACGACTCACTGCCTGGCGTGGAAAAGAAAAACACATGCACTTGTGCGCGTAGGCAGCACCCCTGCCAAAAGAAGAAGTACGAACCCTATCCGCTGTGAAGTAATCGTGTGTGAAACCACAAGAAGAGTAAACACATGCATCGGTCTCCACGAAAAGCAGATACAGCGAACTGCTGCCAGTGCTCACCTTTAACCCATGCCGAGGGAAACGCCCACACGCGTAACTTCATTCCCGTGCTTACACGCTAAGGGCCTTTCCACGGATTTCATGCCATCTCACGCTGACGTGCTGTTTTTGCACGTGTGGATTCACTCTGCATCAAGCTGGCCACGCGACAACACACGGAAGACCACGCTCCTGCCCAGAAGGCCATTTACCTGGCCCCCAGAGCCCTGGGGAGCCTCCTACGAGCCATCTGCTGCTGCCTGCCTGCGTGCTGCCAACGTGCCCTGCTATTTGGTGCCTGCACATCAGCCATCGCCATGGGTCCAGTTGCTGTGACCACCCCTGCTGGAACAGAAGACTCCCGACTGGTGTTCCATCACTCCACAGCCCAGCCCCAGGGCCCAGTTGCCCACCCACACCTGCCTCAGGGGTTGTCATGTCGGGCCAAACTCCATCTGGGACCAGTGGCGACCCCCCCCCCGGCAGAGAGGCAGAGGGCTGCCATCTTCACTGCAAAAGAAGTTAGCATCCTGGTGGATCAAGTCCTGGGGCATTATGATGCCCTCTTTGGACCAGCACGCACCAACAAGGATGGACAGGAGAGGATCTGGTTGGACATCGTGGGTGCCATCAACGCGGAGGGGGTGGCACCCCGCGACTTCAAACACGTCCATAAGCGCTGGGAGGACTTCAAGCCCAGGACCCTCAAGAAGGCCCGGCGCCTGTTGGACACAGCAGATGCAGTGGGGCGCCGGGTCCTGCTTACCACCGACCAGATGAGGGTCCTGGAGCGCTTTCGGCCAGCGCTTCACCTCCAGGTTCTCAAGAGGCAGACCCGTCTGGAGTTGAGCGGTAAGTGTCCATGCGTTCTCAATCGACACAGTGCATGTTGAGGTGTGGCAGGAGTGTGCAGCTTGGACATATGTCTGACATGGCCCATGTATGGATGTGTATGTGCAGGTACATGACCATGCTGCATGTGAGTCCAGTCATGTGTGCTGCACATCATTGGTGCATGTGTTCCGATGCATGATGTAGAACTGCATGTGAAGATGCACACATGTTTGCATGCCTGTGTATGTACTCAGCCATGTTTGGGGTTTGACACATGGATGCTCGTCCCACCTTCATGTACGTGCACGGTGTACATGTGTGTGTGTCTGTATGGTATGTGTGTGTGACTGTGAGATGCCATGGGTGCATGTGACACGGACATCTAGGTACCCGATTGGCAGATGTGACGTAGTTGACGATGATTGCACTGTGACAGGAGGTAGAGATGGCCAGATGCATGTGTGTCTGGTGGCGTGTGTGCATGTGAATGGCATGCTCCATGATGCTTGTGACATCATGCCACCCTTAGGATGTTCATGCAGTTCCATGTGAATGGATGCAGATGCCTTTTGCATGTTCCCTGCTTGATTGTGCATGTGTGGGGGTTCAATTGACCTGAGTGATGGGGAGTGTGATGCCATCTGTGATGTTTGACACTGCCACTCATGTGCAATAGTAATGTGTCTGGCAGACCATTGTACGGTGTCCTGATGCCTGTGTTCTGTCTCTTCCTGTCTGCAGCGTCGACTGATGAAGAGGACGGAGACAGCGCTGTGGAGCCCAGCGGCAGGGATGCCACCGCCAGGCGGAGATGCAAGGCCCTGCCCCCCTCCCAGGTAATAATATCTTCCGGGAGTGAGGGGACTTGTGTCGTGTCCATGGATGCAGCTGCCGAGGGGAGGTCCAAGAGGCCAAGGTTTTATGTGGACCCCACGGCAGAAGAAGGGGCAGGTGAGCACCCACAGGGGCATACTACGGAAGACGGCACAGATTCATCCAGGTTGGTGGGGGGTGTGGTTGAGGAGGAGGCCGTATCAGACCCACACATGGGGCCTGGAGGGGGTGGTTCCACTGGTGCAAGTGGCGCAGTCCAGGGGCAAGGGCAGGAGGCAGCACAGGTCGCTGTGGAGATGCATGTGTGTAATCCTGTCCCTGATCCTGTGACTGCATCATCCTGCACCAGCAGGGAAGCCTCTGTCCAGGCCTGTTCGCAGATAGGGGATGTGTCTACGCCAACTAACCTTCCTCTATCTGTGGACATGGCAATCCATGACAGGGTTGAGTCTGTCCTAGTCGGTGTTGCGTTGCGCACACGGGGGATTCGGGATGATGTGCGTTGTTCCAGCCAGGACAACGCACATCATTTCGAACACCTTTGTGGCTGCGTAAACTTGAAAGGACAGGTCGTTGGCACAGGGTTCCTCCATGTGCTGGGTGCTCTTGCGACCCCCTCCTCATCTACACACCCTATGCGCCAGTTGTCCTCCGTACCGTCTTCCTGCCCATGTGTCACCTGGTCACCCTGTGGACCTGCCCCATCCACTGCAGCCAGACTGGCGGAGATCACATCCCTGCCACAGTCGGGAGTCGCAGGACCAGCAGAGGTGGTCACCCCAACAACTGGACCCCTGCCAATGGAGGATGTTCAGGCACATCGGAGCAGGGCACGAGCACGGCGGCACCGGGGCATTGCATCATCCTGGAGGCTGTCGTGGTTGCAGAGGCAGTTGGCATTAAGGCGGCGGCAGGCTCGGCTTGGGAGGCAGCAGGCCTCGGGCCATCTACATCACAGAGCAGGCATCGGCCAATGGGCAGGAGGACCCTGGACTACATGTGTCTTCCGTGTGGCAGCAGTTGGGCCAGCAGATAGATGTGGAGAGGGCACAGCTCACCAGGGGAGTTGCTAGGTCTGGAAAAGACCTGGGGCTAAGCTGATGTCGGAACTGTTGGGACTGGGGGCTAGCTAGTCTTTTGGCTGTAGCTCCTGAGATTCTATCCGGGGCTACAACCAAAAGATCAGGGGCTATAGCCCCCTTACCCCCCCCCTAGCAACGCCCCTGCAGCTCACTATGGTCAGGGCGGAAAACTCCATGCACCGGGCATTGAGGCAAGCAGCGTTCCTTGAGGAGACTCGCAGGGAGTTGGTGGAGACCATGGCAACGTCCCTGCAAGCACTCGTGGACAGAGCCCAGGCCTGCCTGCGGGACATCAACATGTAGTTCGATGATGCCCTGGCCAAAGACATCAACATCAAGAAGTGAGCCGTAGGACTAGCCCGCTGCCTTTGTAAATAGTTGTTTAGGTGTAAATTTCCTTTCTTTTTTTTATTTTGGGTTTTTGGACATTGCTCCACTTTCTGTAAATAGTTGACATTTTTATGGAGCTTTTCACTGGATGTTTGTATTTTTTTTTGGGATCATGGACCCTTGGACCCTTGGAGACTGGACATGTACATAGTTGGATGTTTTGTGGATTTAAATTTTACTTTTTGCCATGACGTAATGGTTTTATTTTTTCTTTCATTGTGCACATGTGGAGGTGCTGAAGGACGATGGACCATGGTTTTTTTTGGGATCTTTTTCCATGGATTTTTTTGCACATCAACATTGCTTTTCCTTCACATTTTCATGCACTTTTTTGTTTCTTAGCCATGATTAATTTCCATTTCGTGATGTTTATTTATTGTAATACATTTACTTCATGACCAGTGTTGGTGTGGTCTGCTCTCATTTACTTGGTGCATGTGTCAGCTGTCATTGGATCAGTCATGTGTCACTGCTGTGTGCCTATGTTGCACATGTCTAGGGGTACTTGCACGTGTGCTTCTGGGATTGACGTGGGGGGGCATGTGCTGAGGAGTGGCGACAATGGGTAGTTATGGATTTCCATTGTGGGGGGTTACAATGGGTCTGAATTTGGGTGTGCATCCGATACTGGGGTCTGTGCTTCCATCAACAGGGTGGGGGTACATGAGTCAGGGCCTGCAGGAAGGTTGCCGTTACTGGTGGAGGGTGGGGGGACATGAGAACGGGTGTTGGGAGGGGTCGGTTGTGGTGTGGGCTGCCTGCTGGCATGTGCATGGGTGATGGGGGTCCATTGTGGTGTGGGCTGCCTGCTGGCATGTGCACGGGCGATGGGGGGGTCTGTTGTGGTGTGGGCTGCCTGCTGGCATGTGCACGGGTGATGGGTGGTCTGTTGTGTTGTGGTGTGGGCCACCTGCTGGCATGTACACGGGTGATGGGGGGGTCGGTTGTGGTGTGGGTTGCCTACTGACATGTGCACGGGTGATGGGGGGGTCTGTTGTGGTGTGGGCTGCCTGCTGACATGTGCACGGGTGATGGGGGTTGGTTGTGGTGTGGGCTGCCTTCTGCCATTTGAACGGGTGTTGGGGGGGTCGGTTGTGGTGTGGGCTGCCTGCTGGCATGTGCACGGGTGATGGGGGGTCCGTTGTGGTGTGGGCTGCCTGCTGGCATGTGCACGTGTGATTGGGGCGTCCGTTGTGGTTTGGGCTGCCTATTGCCATGTAAATGGGTGATGGGGGGTCGATTGTGGTGTGGGCTGCCTGCTGCCATGTGAACGGGTGTTGGGGGGGTTGGTTGTGGTGTGGGCTGCCTGCTGGAACGTGCATGGGTGATGGGGGTCAGTTGTAGTGTGGGCTGCCTGCTGACATGTGCACGGGTGATGGGGGGTCGGTTGAAGTCTGGGCTGCCTGCTGCCATGTGCACGGGTGTTGGGGGGGTCTGTTGTGGCGTGGGCTGCTAGAGAGATGCGTTTGCGGCTGATCCTGGCTGGCACGAGCGGGGTACGCGTATTCCGGGTGTACGTGTGGAGTTTTACACGTGATTGGGCTGGCGCGAGCGGGGTATGTGTATTCCGGGGGTGCGCATGGAGTTTTACACGCGATTGGGCTGGTGTGAGTAGGGTACGCGTATTCCGGGGGTGCGCTTGGAGTTTTACACGCAATTCGGCTGGAGCGAGCGGGGTACGCGTATTCCAGGGCTGCGCAAAGGAGTTCTACATGCGATTGGGCTGGTGCGTGAGGGGTGAGTGAGCGTTTTTAGCACAATTTTGTTGTTGGGGGATCTATGCTGGTCCACTGGCCTTTGCACCATATAGGGGATTTGTACGGCGGTTTTTGGCGCAATGGGCAGGGTTGGGGGTAACTGGCACTGCTGCATGGTCGCTGCGCCACGGCTGGATATGGATGTTGAAATCCATGAATACACAGTGCGTGGAAATGGGATTTAGCGCACACGGCTAGCGCACGCTGGTGCACGCTCCCTCTCTGCGCCAGCCGCGTGGGCTACTTCTGTGCGGGAATCTTTGAATTACCCCGAGAGTATTTTTCAACTTGCAGCAATGGTTATAGCCACCCAACGTAGCCTCCACACCTCATATTCGGTTACCTGTAGTGCTTCTTTCCATTCTTCACCTCTAACTTCTTTCATCACATCTGCCTACCATCCATCTCATTGTCTCATCTCCTTCCTCCGTGCCTTCCTTTCATCACATTATCAGCCATCATTTGTATCTTCTCTCAACCCCTTTTTCGTCCTTTGTTACTTTTCATCTTATCTCCCATGCTTCTTTTAATTTCACCTTGACTCACCTTGACTCATCTCTTTTCGTCGTGCATTCTTTTTCAATTAATGTTCCTTCCTTCCTTCCTTCCTTCCTTCCTTCCTTCCTTCCTTCCTTCCTTCCTTCCTTCCTTCCTTCCTTCCTTCCTTCCTTCCTTCCTTCCTTCCTTCCTTCCTTCCTTCCTTCCTTCCTTCCTTCCTTCCTTCCTTCCTTCCTTCCTTCCTTCCTCCCTCCCTCCCTCCCTCCCTTCCTTCCTTCCTTCCTTCCTTCCTTCTTTCCTTCCTTCCTTCCTTCCTTCCTTCCTTCCTTCCTTCCTTCCTTCCTTCCTTCCTTCCTTCCTTTCTTCCTTCTCTCCTCCCTCCCCCTCTTCCTTCTTCCTCCCTTTGTCCCTCCATCCCTCCTTTCTTTTCAGTTCATCCTGCCTCATATTCTTCCTCCCTCCATTACTCCCTTCCTTCCTAATCATCCATGAAGGACCGACTTAACTCTGAATCACACGGTGCTCGTTAAATTAAATTACATACACTTGAAATGCGTAATTATTGTATGTATTATTACGGTGTTTATAAGCAGATAGATCTAACAATGAAGCACTATATACACATCTGATATCAATACTTATACTTCAATATTCATTGAATTAAAGGCAATCATTAAATATCGTTTTGAGTTTCATTTGTGATCTGGGCTTTATTTTGACCCATTCGTGCAGCAGTGAAGTGCAAACTTTAACAGTCTGCTGTGTGGCTTTTCGCACTTGTCTCCTGTGTTAGTAGAGAAAACAAATGAGATTTGTCTTAGCATTTTTCCCTCCAGACGCAGGCCTTTAAGCAAAAGCGACTTATGGGGGCAAGGAGGAATTGGACGCGTGACTTGGTGCTATTCGCTGTGGCATCATCACCTCACGCTGTGTTCAAATATAAGGCGTGCCACACTCTGTCAGAGTCTGTTTCTCACATCAATGATCCTGTGAAACCAACTCTACTGTGGCAAGGTAACACAGATCAAGAAGCAATCCAAACCGTGACTACACTTTCAACCAGAGAAATTGGAGTAATAAATCTCGGCCTTGGTATCCAAAAGCACCACTGACGGGTTAACACTGTCAGAAAGATAAAGACAGAGGACAGAGGCTGTTTGGAAGTGGTGGGTATAGTTTTTTTTACCTGACAACCTTTTCGGTCCCTAAGGTGGGGGAAACCAAAACAGTTATCAGATACATGCGTTGATCCTGAGAAGAGGGCTCACATGAGGTGTGTTCCACTCAGGGTAAGATATTGGTGTAAGGGGCAAGGTGTCAAGAAAACAGTACTGTAGGGCGGAGCCCTTATCTAACGGAGGGTATTAACCAGTATTAAGAGCTGACTGAAGCGAAAATGGGCGATTAGAATGGGGTGGAGTAGGGCAGGAACGAGGTCAGGCAAAAAGAAAAAGGGTATTAAGACTGGGCCCTTCCTCAAGAGAAGGAGCTGGCGAGATATAAGGAGTGGGAAAGCAGCGACAGAAAAGGGAAACAGAGTGGGAGTGAAAAGAGAGAAGGAGGAAGAGAATACAGATAAAACACAAAGAAAAGGCGAGAAGGGATGAGGAGAGACAGTATGCTGGCGATGACAAGCTGAGGGTGGAAAAGGAGAAAATGGGGTGGGAACAGCGGGGGAGGAACGTGGAAGAGGAGAGGATCAGGTTGGAAAGGGAGGATGAGGAAAGTGATAGGAGGGCCAAGGAAAAAGGGCAGAAGGAGATGAGGTTGGAAGAAGAGCGCAAGTTAGAAAGGAGGATGGTCGAGGAAGAAGAGGACAGACCCGCCTGGGCCCCCACGACCTAGAAGAAGAAGGAAATGTAATTGGTAAGTCATTGCTTGAGAGGGAAACGTACAATTACTGCATCTTTAAAATGCTGTCTGCACATTTACTGCGCAGTCATTCGGCATTCCAAAAAATTACGACTCCCATTACTGCAACCAAGTGGAGCGGGTATTGCAGGGGTGTTCCTCGCTCCCCTTGGTAGCTGTAATGGGAGTTGGGGGCTGTGGGGGTGTCCCCTGCATACAGCTGTGGTAAGTGGTGGACAAGAAAGTTAAAAAAGAAAAAAAACGGTAAAGGACTCTGTGGCGTCAGTTCCTCACAAACAAGTGGGCGGAACTGAATTTGCAGGGATATTGCGGAGTCGGCCGTGCATTCAGAAGTGTGCAGCCGTAACGGTACGTGGGAGTGGGTAGGGCAATGCGGGCCGGGGATGCAGGAAAAGTGATCTATCTGATCACTGCGGTGCCCATAATGGAAGTCGACATTTTCGTTGTCTGCATTACGGGCCGCGAGTGATCACATAGATCGATAGAGAGGGCGCGGTAGTGCGTGCGAAAACTAGTACAGCCATATATGACGGCTGCTGGCAGATACTACATACCCAAAGGGTCGGTACCAAAATGAATACTGGTGTGGCAGTCCACGGTAAAAGCCAGAACTGAAGTGGTGGGAACTGATGTAGAACAGAAAGAGGCTAGAACCAACATTGAGAGGTTGGCAGATTACTTACAAAGGCTTCTGGACAGTGCGAAGGAGCAGAGAGTTGGCAGGAGGGCAGCATGTAGCTGGCCAAGGAGGAAATAAGAGAATGGCAAAGCTGCTGGGAAGGGAAGAAAGGTATCATAGAGTAGTGAGAAGGGAACAGGGGAGTGCAGCAGTGAAGGAGGGGCCTAAAACAGCGAGGACAGGGAGGAAGATGTGAATGTGGGACTGAGCAAAAAAACAGAAGGCTGGTTGGGTCAATTAAGTCATGTGGTAGAGGGAGTTAAAGAATGGGTAAAGCAAAACAAGGGCAAGGAGAACAATGATAAAAAAAATGACAAGGTTATGTCACCAGAACCGGTGAGCCTGAGACCAGGTGCAATGCGGGATCTTATAACAAAACCCTACTTGTCAAGATGGCAGCATCCGCGAATGGAACCGGTGAAAGACTGCCTAAACCATGCAGCGTATGTGTCTAGGGAGCTGGGGGGTAAGGTGGTAATAATACAATATTTCCGCATACTTTTCTCTTCTTCTGCAAAAAGGCAAAGACGAGTATTCTCTGTTATCAGATACATGGGTTGATCCCGAGAAGAGGGCACACACGAGGTGTGTTTCACGCACAGTAAAGTATTGGCCTGTAAGGTGGGGGTTACCTTGTGGAGAGTATGAACCAGTATAAACAGCTGATTGAAAACATACATGAGAGGCAAAAAGGGGACATGTGATGCTTCTGTTGTGAGCAGTTTTGTAGGCATAAAGAAAAGAACCCTGGTCGTAACTGGGCGATGGTG
Organism: Ambystoma mexicanum; assembly: GCF_040938575.1. Classification (NCBI taxonomy): domain Eukaryota; kingdom Metazoa; phylum Chordata; class Amphibia; order Caudata; family Ambystomatidae; genus Ambystoma; species Ambystoma mexicanum. The sequence continues at coordinate 538,570,590 of NC_090929.1, forward strand.
CAAAATACCTACATGCTGGAAATAAGGGACGACCCAGCCTTCCAGCCCTTGAAAGCCAGCCCCTAGGGTATTGAGGAAAGCAAAGCTAGAGGTTCAGATGTGTTTTGCTGGAAATATAGGTGGGGGATTATTTGTGCATTATACAAAATTATATCATAAGACTGGGCAATGTTGATATAACGGCTCACAAAAAATGGCGGTTGTTGCTATGATGACATCACAACGTTCCTACGTGTGACATCATCACGCTGACTGTATATAATCACTTCCATGATTGTGGCGCTCCAGCAGACACGCGGTACACTGTCACTCTGCAAGAAAAAGCTGAAAAAGATACGAACAGAAAAACAGGTAAGATGCCCTACACAAAGGAAAGATTATTGACTGATGAGCATATAATGATGGATAAACGGGAAAGCAGGTGTCCCTCATTCTAGAACCAGGGAGGAATGAATTTGAACAGCAGAAAAAGGGTTGGAGGCCATTATTTATCAAATAAATTTTATTTAAGATTCTTTTTTTTATAGTAGAAAGAAATCGTACAATTAATTAAAAAAGCACAGCACAAAGTCTAAATCCAATAGAAACAAACCATTAGCACAAAAACATTGAAGAATCAAGCAACATTTCTGTTCTCAAAGCGTGTAAATCATATACTCAATCATACCATTCGTACCATCAACACAATATTACACAAAATTACAAACAGAAAACATATCATTTTATCCATGTAAAGGTGTAATGAATCCATTTCTTTTGGTGCAGGAGTCAGGATGCCCAAAGATAATTTGTTAGGACCCTGTAGTTAACCAGTCCCAACCAGTTTTGACTTGTAGGGAATTCTTAGCACGTCTTCATCAGGGTAGTGAACATACTACAAACCAAAAATTCAGATAACCATGCATCAGGGCAATAAATAGAGGCAATGAAAAAGTTGTAGTGCAGCCAGCAAGTGGCAAGTGCATGGTTAGCCTGATAGGGTGTATCTGGTAAGTGCAGAAGAAAAGTGGGGAAATGTATGGGTACAGATACAGATCCCAGTGCAAGGGGTGGTCCGAAGGACAGAGGGTGGCCAGGTGCACAGTGTCAAGAGAGAAAACAGATCAGCAGGGGGGAAGAAGGGCAAAGGCAGAAGTGAAGAGGAAGGTCTTGTGCTGCTTCCGGAACTGGAGATGGTTCTCCCCAAGTTTCAAGGTGGCCGGGAGGCTGTTCCAAATGGAGTCCCCAGCCGAAGACAGAGATCTGTCCCCAGCTCGTTTCTTTGAAAAACAACTGACCCTAAGGGAGTTAGAAGTAGAGTAGCGAAGGGCTCGAGAGGGGAGGTATTTACGAAGGGATAGTTGAAGGTATTTTGGACCAAGGTCCCAGAAAGCCTTGTGGAAAATTTCTGAGGGTTTTAAAATTAATCCTTGCATCCACTATGAGCCAAGGAAGGTATTTCAGAGCTGGAGCGATACGATCCCAGCTCTGAGGCCAAGGACAAGTCTGGCAGTCCTATTCTGGATTAGAAGGGCAGAGAGTAGAGGCAGGCAGATTTAGAAAGAGGCTGTTACAGTGTCCAACCTAGAGAGAACCAGAGCTTGAACGACAGGAAAGGCATAGTACCTCTAAGGAGGTGTAGTAAGACATTTGACTTTTTGGAGACGTCAGACATGTGTGCAGAGAAGGAAAGCGTGGCGTCAAAGATGATCCCGAGATTCTTAGGCTCGCAGATAGGAGTAGGAGGAGGGCCAAGGAGGCCAGCCGAGAGTGAAGGGAAGGATGGTGAAGGTGTACCAATGAGGAGGATCCCAGTCTTGGCATTTAGACAAAGATTGTTGGTGGCACACCAATTTTGAATATGATTAGGCAATCAGAGATGAGGGAAGGAGCGGAGGTGTCAGAGGGAAGCCTAAAAATGAGTTGGGTGTCATCAGCATAGCACTGGAAGTTTGAGCAGAAAATGGAAATGCAATAGGCGAGATTTGCCAGGTATGAAAAGCCAGGGAGAGAGGTTAGACCCCTGGGGAACACCACAAACAGAGAGGGAGATAGAGGACAGGAAGGACCCAAGTTGTACCTGGGAGGGTCGATCAGAAAGGAAAGAGGTCAGCCAGGCCACAGCCTGATTGGTGATGCCCAGGTTGTCACTGAGACGATTGAGCAGGATGGTATGGTTGACCGTGTCGAAAGCAGAGGAGAGATCAAGTAGGATGAGGACGGAGGGAATGTTAGAGTCAAGGTTGTAGAGCAGGTCTTCACAGATGTTCAGGAGAGCAGTTTCCGTGCTTCTGGCAGCTCTGAAACCAGATTGGTGGTCATGGAGAGAGCCAACAGAGTCAGAATGTAGGTTAAGCTGACAGATGGCCAGCTTTTCCAGGAGCTTCCCCAAAAAGGGAGTAATAGAAATTGGGCGATAGTTAGCTGGACAAGAGGGATCAGCTGTGGGTTTCTTGAGAAGAGGATGCACAAGGGAATGCTTCAGAGGGGAGGGGAAAGATCCAGAGGCAAAGGAAAGGTCACAGAAATCAGCAAGGGCCCGAACAAAGGTATTGATGTGGTCCTTAATGGTTTTAGAGGAATAGGAAGGGACCTGTTTCAATGAGGCTTTCATAGATAGGACTTGTCTAGTGACCTCATAAGGGGAGAAAAGAGGAAAGGGGAAAGGAGGAGGAAGAGGGAGGGGTGGCTGAGGGAGGGAGGGTCAGCAAGCCGGGAAGGAGAAGGGAAAAGAGGGAGGGCAGATGAGAGGGTGGACAAGATGTCCTGGGTTTTGGAATTAAAGCGAGAAGCAAGGGCATTGCAAAGAGCCTGGGAGGCGAGAGGAGGGGTGGAGACTGCAGTAAGGTTGGCCAACTCCTTGCAGATTTTAAAGAGTTCGGCCAAGTTGCTGGATGCCGCAGAGCCGCAGGCTTGAATGTGGCCTCTCTTCTTGGAGTGGACAGTGAGACGGTATTGCCTTTGGAGCATGCGGCAGGCCAGTTTGTCAGAGGATGACCAGGAAGCCCTCCATTTCCTCTCAGCCACCCTACACTTACGTTTAAGTGTAGCTAGGTCAGCGTCATACCAGGAGATACACTTGGCTGTGGACTTCAAACGGATCCTCATGACAGGGGCTAGAACATCAAGAGTATCAGAAATAGAGGAGTAGAGCAGGGACAGAGGTGGAGGAGGGGGGGGAGGTGGCAGCGAAAGCCTCGAATGACACACGCTTCATGGGCCGGATGTCCGGGAAGGTGGGTGGCAATCTTGTGGTAGGCTTGGCTTGGGGGCAGGAGATGGAAAGATGAGAGGAGAGGAGGCAATGATCACTCCAGGAGAGAGGGGTGGTGAGGGGGATAGAGAGGGGTAGGCTGGAGGAGATCAAGACATCAAGTGTGTGACCGGCAGAGTGAGTCAGGCCAGAGGGGAGGATAGAGAGGGAGAGTGAATCGCAGAGGTCACAAAAGAGCACCGATGAAGAACATGGAGAATCCAGATGGATGTTGAGGTCACCAATGAGGAGGAGTTGAGTGGTTGAGGCCAGGAGGGAGGAGGAGAGGTCTGGCCACTCAGAGAGAAAAGAGGTAATTTGACCAGGGGGCCGGTAGAGAGTAGCAACAGTGAGAGAGTGGCTAGGAGAGAGAAAGAGCTTGCAGACAAGGCATTTGAAAGAAGAGTAAGTCTGAGTGGGGATGATAGAGGCTGGAATCCACTCAGGGAAGATCAGGGCTGCACCCCCTGCAGGTCAGTTGGATCTGGGGGGAGAGAGGATCTTGTAGCCATCAGGGAGGAGAGTGTCAAAACCGGTGACAGAGCTGGCCGTGAACCAAGTCTCGGTAAGACCGAGGACATCAACGTCAAGTTCTTCGAGGAAGTGGCAGATGTCAGAGGAGTGTTTGACAGCTGAGTGAGAGTTGAGAGTGGCAAGATGAAGAAGGTTGCCAGCCTTAAAAACCTTCTGTGGAAGCGGTACAAATCAGGGGTACACCCTTCAGAGGTGTGGAGGGAGCTAGAGATGGGACAGAGATGGAAGGAAAGGAGGGCAAGGTGGCCAATGTAGGAGATAAGGGGACAGCTGGAGATGAGAGAAAGTTGATGAGGTGAGGGAACCGTCTACCAAAGAGGAGGAGATTGGCCTGAGGGCCTTGAACCATGACAATGCCATTTAGGGCGACATTAATGATGACTCTGGAGGAGTCAAAGAAACCCATGAGGAGTTCACAGCGGGTGCCACCATTAATGGGAGAGGAGGAGACAGGACTGAGCACAGAGATCATATGAGGGGTCCATAAATCAGGTGAAGGAACGAAAAAGAGAATGTCAGTGAGGGTTTGTCTGGCAGAGGCGCTACAATAGGTATCAGTGATGGGAGACCTGGGTTGGAAGCCAAGAAATCCTTTTTGAATTTCTTCTTACCAGACTTAGTCAGAAGGGAAGGATAGTTGATAGAGAAGCAGTTGGGGTAGATGGGAGAAACAGATAACTCCAGGAGTAAGTAAAGAGAGGAGGCAGTAGGAGAAATATGCAAGAAAAGCTGTAAGGAACAGTCACTGGCAGTTTACTATTGAGCGCCAGTGTAATGTGGAAAACACACCCACGTATGGCTTTCAAAAACAACCCAAATTGCAATTACAAAACACTCAAATTTGACTTTAAAAAAACAACCCAAAATGCAATTACAAAACACACCCAAATTTGACTTTTAAAAACAACCCAAATTGCAATTACAAAACACAACCAAATATGACTTTTAAAAACAACCCAAATTGCAATTACAAAACACACCCACATTTGACTTTCAAAAACAACCCAAAATGCAATTACAAAACACACCCAAATTTGACTTTCAAAAACAACCCAAAATGCAATTGCAAAACACACCCACATTTGACTTTCAAAAACAACCCAAAATTGCAATGCTAAGGCAACTTAGGTGAAAGAATTGGGATATGAGTTAGAGGCAAGTGCTGAGACTAAGGCATTTGAGAGCATACAGCAAGACCAGTTGGAGCAAGCAGAGGGAAGAGTGAAGGTCAGTGAAGGGAAAAAAAAGGGTAGGCAGAGGGAGGGAAACTAACCCATGGGGAGGGAAGTAGAAGAGTCTTGGTAATCCAGAATCATGGCTGAGTGAATTGTCAGCACCAGGGAGGGTCAGGTTGAGGTATTGGCTTCATGTAGCGTCCTGGCAGTGGACAGGGGAGCAGAAAGGCGCCTTTGTGTGGGGCTTGATGCACTGGGCTACCTCCCGCCTCCCGGTTGCTGTGATTGGTCTATGTCGACCACTGCAACCAACGGGAGGCGGAGACCAGTGGCAAGCCCAAGGCAGCTTAAAAGGATAAGGATGTTGCGGCCATCTTGGAGGCAGTGAAACACAATGAGGCCCAATGGAGGAGAAACGAAAATTAAGCAAAAACCCAGAATCTGGGTAGAAATAGGCCAAATCAAAGCTCTCAATGTGATCAGCGCTATCCCAACAGGATAAAAAATAAATATTGCATCAAGCATGCTGAGCGCGCCGCATCAGGCACAAAACACACCAAGAAATGGAGTGCTTACCATGTGCAAAGCACTAACGATTGTGTAATAAATGCGGGCAAGCAGAAAGGTCAAAGAGAATGGAGGGTGACAGTCTCTAATGCCAGTAAACAAGGACTGGTGCCAGGGCATGATGGCGCAATAAGGACAGGTGACAGTAACTGCGGGCGGAGAGTTCATTGGGCCACCCCAAAAAGTGGCAACAAGGCGGCTTACGGTTATCAAGGACGATATTGCGTTATTTTATATCAGCAGTGGCAGTCACAGTGGAGTTTTTTCTGTTGTCCATGCTGCGGGGTATTGGGGCAGGAGAAAAGACATCTGTGAAGTCGTTCGGGCACAGAATTCCCAGCCAAAACGTATATGTGAGTGGGCTGGAGATTTGACTTAACTAGTGTAGACGGCAGGATGCATCCACTATGACGGAGCTTGTCAATGAAGCTGTGCAGTCTGGGAGCTCTGTAAGATGACCTGTGTCCAAGTACGCACAAAGTGAACATGCGTGTCATGTGACCTGCGTAATTCCCCAGAAAAATGGAGTACTGCTCGGGCGGCCATTTTAGGTTTGGAAAGGCCTCTGCATGCTTTGAGTAATATAGCTGTTGGCATAATACGGTGGAAGGTGTGACAAATTGATCCTGCAAATGGACCCGGCCATCATGAACCGTGTATGTGAAAAGGGGACAGTCCTTTCAAATGAAAGGTGTCTGTTAGGCTCAATATCAATACGTTTCTCAGTTGTTAGTGACAGTTGTCAGGAAAAAGGACCAAAAAGTGGTGGACTGTATTTAATAAATTTGTGAATAACAGATGAATTATCCCTCCAGAATATTGAGTCCTGATTCAATGGTTTTCAAGTTGAACATCCACATTTTTTCTTTAAAGGACAAGTTCCGGGCGATTGCCTCCCCAATTGTTCCTGTGGCCTTGTCAAAACGGAACCAGGTGAGTTCCTCAGGAGTGTGTCCTAATTCACTGTAATGTACTGCTAAGGGAGCCAGTAAACTTTTAGTTCGTATTTTGGAACAGTGCTCAGTAATCCTTAGGTGCACCTGTCAGCCAGTTTTTGCTATGTAGATTTTATTACATGGGAAAGTGATGGCATATATCACGTTAGAACTTTTGTATGTTGTGAAAGATCTTAATTTCCATGTTTGTCTATTTGCATCAAATGATTTCACTTTTTCGGATAGTCTGCATGCAGTGCAAGAGTTACAAGTGTAATGCCCAAGGACAGGTTTGTTCATTACATCCACGATGCGACAGTCTTTCTTTCAAACATTTTGCCTTCTCGAAGGCAAAAAGAAGTATTTTCATCTCATGTTCGGCAGTCTGTAGTACATGCCAATTTTATCAGAATAGAGCCACAAATCGTTTGGGCTTGTTGACAGAATGTGAGCACACATACTGGTCTAGATGTATTTTCCTTGTTGGAGTTCTCAGTCAGCAGTGCTTCACTGTTGGCAAAACGTGCCCTCTTTTTAAAGCGATTGACACGTTTTTAGGGTGGCCATGCGCATGTAGTTTTTTGACAAGATCTCTACGTGTTGTTGAAAGAGATCAGTATCTGTGCAGTTTCACCTTAATCGGAGAAACATACTGTATGTGAGGTTGTTAATGAGGCTGGGTGGGTGTTGACTTGAAAAGTGCAGAGTGGTGTTCCGTTGAATAGGCTTTTGGAATAATTTTATTTCCAACTGTCCTGCTATATAAAAGATACCTAAATCCAGAAAATGTATAGATGTTCGATTTGAATCATGTGTAAATACTAAATCCTGATTAAGGTTATTCAGCCAGCCAATAAGGTCAATGAGGATATTTTCTGACCCTTTCCAAATGATGAATATATCAGTGATATATCTACATAATAGGCTGCTTTGAGAAAAGAAAGGATTGGAGTCACATAAGATCTTTTGTTCCTCCAAAATTGCTATATCTGAGATGGCCAAGCTTGGTGCAAAGGTACATTCTCTTTGACCTCAATATCAGTCTCTTATCATCATCCCCAATTCATTTTTTATTCATCCTGGGAAATATACCATCTGTTTTGCTCTGTGGCAGCATATACCTAATAACCCTGCATTGACCCTGAGCCAGCATCCCCACGATGCTGCTGTGTGCTTTCTCCCTTCAACCCTGGATAAAAAAACCCACAATAGGTAAAGTAACCCCTCCTTTGGTCAGTCTTAAAATCTCACCAACAAATGTGGTGTGGATCACTCTAAACACCTCCCCCAATTGCCTTGCAATGATGCACTAAGGAGACATTTTATTCTTAGGCCATTTTATTCTTAGGCTCTGGTGACTCAAATGCACCACTTTAGTTTGGGCTTTCCTGGTGACACACTATTGGGCATTCAGACATTCATCCATGCCAGATGTGACAAATGGACATGTGGTGGAACGCTGCTGCTCTCCCCCTTCTCTTGTCCTCTTGTCTTCCCTTGTCTTCTTTTTTTTGGGTACACACACCTCGTTGTCTACAATGGGGCACTGTTGGATGTAGGAAGGTAAACGCCTCTTGCGTTCCAACATGCCCTTCCTTTTTTAACATCCATACCATCATTTGTTAGGTATGCTTTTTTGTAAATAGTATTTTTTAATGTATAGGTACAATGAACGATGCCCTGATTTATGGCTGTCTGAATTTTTTGTTTTGTAGTATGTTCACTGCCCTGATGAAGATGTGGTAAAAAATCCTGACATGTCGAAACTTGTTGGGACTGGTTAACTACGGGGTCCTAAAAAATTCTCTTTGGGTACCCTGACTCCTGGGCCAAAAGAAATTGATTCATGAGACTTTACATGGAAAATGATGAGTTTGTTTTTTATGATTTTGTGTACAATTGTGTTGATGGTACGAATGGTATGATTGAGTATGTGATTTTCACGCTTTGAGAACAGAAATTTTGCTTGATTCTACAATTCATCTGTGCTAATGGTTTGTTGTCCATTGGATTTAGACTTTGGCTGTGCTTTTTTAATTAGTTGTATGATTTTTTTTCTACTATAAAAAAAGAACCTTAAATAAAAGTTTCTTTGATAAATAAAGAGCATAGAATGATAGCATGAAGAAGTGCAGATCAATATTATAGTATAATATTTTATTGCATGATACTCATCCGAGCTAATATGAACAACAGTGCATGCAATAATGCTCGATAACTGAACCAGACACAAGAGATTGTAAAGCAAGCAGGTAATTGATACAATGTTGACCATATCCAGATGGCATAAGTATTAAAGAAGGTAGTAATGTAATTCCTGTAGGACTCAAGCTAGACTCTGATGAGTCAGTTAAATAGGACAACAGGGAACTGACCAATTGGATGAGCATTACAGGATCTACGAGGTAACAACTGACAATCTTGACTTATAACAAATATGGCTTATATAATACAATGAATAACAATAATACAATAATAATGTCAAACATGACATTATCTAAAAACAAATATCAATGTCTTTCACACAATAGACATGTATCAGAGATATTGAAGCATACATGCTGAAATGTTGAGTAAACAACAAACAATAATTATAGGTAAGAAGATCTGGAAATTGGCCAAATGAGTAAACAATTAGTTCTAATCTTGGAACAATATACAAACCTCCCTAATTACCTTTATTTTTTCTCTCTCCCTTCTCCTCGATTTCCCTCCACAGTGAAAAATACAAAATAATTTGTGGACAAGAAATACACTGTCAAGAAATTATAGAGTTGGGAACACATTGGGATGCAAACCTATTGTGAAGAATTTGTTAGATAGCTGTATACTGTCAAGAAACTATAAAGTTTGAAATACCTATGAATACTATTCTGTTGTGAAGGGATAACGATAGGATGTTTTGATAAGTGTGTGCAAGAAAAATATATTAATTTATTTATTTATTTATTTATTGAAATTATTTTTATTGTGGTATAAACCAAATATGGTTTTTTCACAAGTACAAAGAAAACTTTCAAGACTTACACTTCATGTTTAAAACAGCAAACATTATACTTCCCAATTTCTTATCTCCAACTTTCTCTGTTCGAAAGAGCGGGTAGAGATTTGCCATTTAAAATAAAGCCTGTCTGTTGCAGCACTCTAACCACATTTATCGTCAACACAGTTTCATAACCTGATGTCAATCTCACCCAAAAGTCCTCAGATGACAACCAATCACTTGAGCTAACAAAATGCCCAAATATTTCTTTCGAACATCCCATGTGCCGTGGCAGAATCTTAGTAGATGCTCAAGTGTCTGGTCAGAGATCTACTTCTTTCTCCCCATCCCCAACGGGCAAGTAGAGATCCTGTGCGAGTCACACCCAGACGAACTCTGAGAAAATTATGCCTCCCATATGCATCCGGGAACTTCGTCAGATAATTTGGAAGATATCCAAGTCTCTTGTCCATTGGAGAAAGAGAAGGCGCCACTATAGTTGATCGTGTATGGTCAATCGTCTTTATCCAATCTGATATTAGTAGCACCCTCTTTGTCTTCATGGGGTTTGTGGTTAGTGTGTCCATATCGCTATTACATCTAAACAGAATTTCTTGGGATACTCTTTTTAAATCACACAATACCCCTGCAGAAACAGACTTCAGATGATCTTGTAGGTCTTCATATAGGGTGTTACACCTAGGGTTTATTATCAGACTAAAGAGTGACAGGAGTTTCAAGTCGGCCTGCGCCTTGAGTGAGGAGAGACCCAACTCAAATCTTAAACTGGCCATCGGCAGGCTTTTTGGCAGGCATAGAGCTTTTTTCCAGATCCTACCCTCTATTATCTGCCAGTCGATGGTCCAGGCCAGTGGTTTTGCCTCTAGGCCATATAAGAGTACTGGAATAATCTTAGCTATGTAAAACCAAATTGCTGGCAGGAGGGAGAATTTACAATATTGTTTGATCATTTTCTGCACTTATGACGCCAATTGGGTACATCTTTGTAGTATCTCTGCCCATACATAGCTGGCTCTTGGTGTGGCATATAGAGTATAGCCCAAGTAAATTACCTCCTCAACCACTGGAATACGTTTGCCCCCCACTGTCCAGCAAAACTTGCCTCCTCTACCACCTTTCTCCCCAAAGATCACCACTTTCAATTTTCCAGGGTTTACCTGGAGATCATTGTCTTTCATATATTGGTCCAAATCATTTAGGAGCCTCTGGAGGCCCACTGGTGTTTTGTCCAGGAGGACGATATCATCCGCGTACATGAGCCACTTGATTGCATTTGTGCCAATCTTGGCACTGCCCAATGCCGCGATCTCGACCTCCTGACCAAAATCAGCCAGATAGAAATTAAACAGGAAGGGAGCGACCATGCATCCCTGCCTCACCCCCCCTTTTCACTGAGATGTGTTTTGATAGGAACTCATCTAAGTTTAATTTTAAACAGTGTTGTAGCTTTGAGGAACCTTTTGATGATATCTTATTATTTGTACCTTTGCGACCTGATTTGGTAGCTGCTTAGAAATCCTTAGGGTTGAACAATGTGTTAGTTAATCTTCTTTTTGTCGCATAAGTGTAGGTCACTACGGAGACAATGAGTCCCTCTTCTCCGTACGTAAAACACAAACAAACTGGGGTGTGCCTGCACTTTTTTTGCAGCAGGGTAAGTTGTTTCTTAAGTTTCACTGTACCCGTTCTTCTGATCAATAAAGTTCCAAGTCAAATGCGTGTTCCGACGCTTGAGGCAGAAACAAGAACAGACTTTTCAGGAGGGATTGAGCCCTTGAAATGTAGATTTCCACACAAAACGGGAATAAAAATAAAACTAATTTTGGAAGCCCAACGCATATTAAGGCCTGGATTTGAAAAAGACAATGTCTAAAAGCCGAAACACGTGTCATCCAGGAAGGGCTGAAAACTCCAAAAAACAAAAATAAAAAGCGAAATTCTGTGAACACGCATTTGACCTTCGTGAATGCTCTTCGCCAGAAGTCAATACAACCAATATAATCAATGTGAAGAGTGACCATCAACATTAAACTTCCATATGTAAAGGGAAATGGTGCTTTACCAAATCATTCACTTAGCAAGAATAGAGGCTGTAGGACAGGATTCATCACAGTGTGGTGTCGAAATGATTGACTAGAGAGCATGTTCAGACTCTGGCCCCCTGCCTTCCTCAGAAGAAATTAAATTATAAGAGAAGAAAGGACACATTTGAAACTGCACTTTAAATTCTCCTGGAAATGCAGCTGAAAAAAGGATAGTTATGTTTTCGCTACAAGTAGGGAACAGATGAGGCATTTGCTTGCACAATTAGTGTTTTCTGAAATAGAATAGATTAGGTGACCGGAAGGCGTGTACACAAGATAGGGACTCACTACACAAGTAGGGCAGACCAACTATAGGCAGATAAGGTTGCTGATACCCACAAGGAAAAATATAATGTGACAGGCATGCACCAGGAACTTGGTAAACAGCAAAATAAATGCAGAATAAATGTGTCCTGCAGAGGAAAATAACGTGCCTAGCAGTTGCCAGTGATCAGCTAGGCATGACAGAGAATCACAGATGTGGCTAAAATGACAAGTAATTACCACGCATGTGGTCAAAGCAGCAGGATTCATAATAATAGTTATTCATAAATGTGTCAAGAACAGAATGGCGGTTACTGTTGCAAGGATAGGAGGGCCGAAATTATTCGAAGTTGATCCTTGAAACTCAGACATCATGGCAGAGATAACATGGGCTGTTTTATTTAATTAAGAACAAAGGCGATACGCTTGTCCTCTCCTCCCATCTACATCATGTCACCATACCGCCAGTTCAAAGAGAGTGTGACTGCATGTTAACCGATAAACACATGTCTTTTTCACTGCAGAAGTAATTTAGAGCCTACCAATAATATTCAAGCGTGATGATGTAGCAAATTTTTATGGGATGGTTTATGGGTGGGATCTTAGATAAAGGATTGTCCAATCTTTATTGTTGCACATATAGAATTATAAATGTAGCTTAGTAGAGGGAGCCAATGACCAGGAACTACAAGGTTTTCATAACTATGACATCAAAATGGCTATAAAAACTGAAGTTTCCTGTTGAGATGTGGAGAAAAATCTTGAGTGAGAGCTTGGCTGTTAATCTTGTTTTCCCCCCAGTTTTACATTGTTATTAAAGCTGGGTTACCTTGCATTTGGCATACCACAATCTACTTTGTATTGTCTCTATATTGGCAAATACCAGTGCAGGGCTATTTGGTTTTTGACCCCTGTTTCATCTGTTAGCAGAGTTCGGTTGGGGCTGCGGACTTTGGGTTACCCTGCCTCTACCCTTTTTTTTGGGGGGGGAGGTCCCCCCACCAAACCCCTGATTTTGGAGTAAAAACACCTTTTTTTACCTATACTAAATAAAAAAAAATATACATTTTAAAAAACAATTTGATACTTTTGTTTTCTGTCGAATGCACTCTCACCTTTGGCATTCAATCCTTTTGATTTCGTAACTTTAACTGGACAACGCCCTCTAGATAAGGTCTTGGAAGACTGTGCAGTAGGGACCTTGGGGGCCCAACCTGATTTTGAGTGTAGAGTTTAAAAGATAGAGAGATAAGGATCCCCTGGGGGACAAAAGAAAGAAACCAGAAGACAGCTGTATTTTATTGTGTTGTGTTTTTTAATTGATTAAGTTGCTGATTGCCAGCAATGTGTTGTGTTGTGAGACAGGTCCTGTAGAGGGGGTTTTCTTTGTGTGTTGTGAAAGTAGCAGATAGTATTGTTTGGTAGAGGTTGATGGGGTAAGTATGAACATTTAGATTGCGAGGGGATTTTGTTGGTGTGACCTAGAGGTAGTATTTGGCTATTGGGGTGTGGCCCTAGACCATGAAAATGGATTTAATAGGTGGTGCATATTTGAAGTGGAGAGTTGGTGTGAGTAAGGGAAAAGTGTGAGAGAATTGTGAAAACTTGTTCTGTTCTAATCATTGGTAAGCGGACCTGTATTTGCATTGTTTAGTCTAGGTAAGTGCCAAGCTGTGCGCTGCTTAAAAGTTGTCACCATAATTCACCTATGCAAAGCGTTCCCTAGATATAATACCAAAATCATTAAGTATCATGCTGAGTGGGTGAAAGGAACTGCTGGAAAAATGTACATGCAGTGGCCAGAAGAGGGCACTCACTGTAAAGATATACTGCAACATATTTTCACACACTTACACGCTATATACAAGGGCAGGAAGCTTAAGAACAGACTAGGTATATTAGAGCTCAGGAAGGCCTTTGAGGAAGAGACAGAGGGGCCTAAGAAGGAATGGATGCTTAATATGTGTCAGGGGGGGTGCGAGCAGCCCACAACACTGCTGCATGCGCACTCAATGAAGAGTGCTTGCTCACAGCCAACAGCCCCGCCATCACCAGCTGAGGCAGGCGTCCACACACAATTTACAGTACCGCCTTTGTACGAGGAGAGCACACCAGTCCCAACCATCCCAGGAATATACCCGGTACAAGCAGCAGTTGTATAGTAATCCCAGGTATGAATCCCCCGATGAGGAAAGTGATTCACGCCTTGAAACACTTGTGTATAGGAGCGTTATAAATGCCATATCATATCATATCATAGTAGCAGAAGGGTTGGTAAAAGGAAAGGCGCCATTAGTACAAATGGAGAATGAAGCATGGTGCAGCTCAGAACCACAGCAAAGGGATGAGGAAGAGTATAGAGGGCTACATAGCTTAGAAAATCAGCTAAGAACAGTTAAGGAAGAGCTCCGGAGAGTGAGAGGCATGCAGATAGATTTTCACAGGATGAGAAGTGTCCCCATAAGTAATGGAGAGAGTGGAGAGACTATGATGGAACCGAAGAAATGGGTAGGAAGATAAATATTGTTGAAACTTGATGGAAAAGGCACAGAAAATAATTATGTCAAGGTAGTGGAGCATGAAAAAATGAAGGAAGCAGCCAGGGATGAAGTCAGGAGTGAGATACAGGAAGACATAGAGCAAAATGCACAAAGGAAAAAGAGAGGGAACGGAGAGAAGCAGCAGAGAAGATGCAGAGAGGAACAGGAAAGACAAAGAAGGAAAAGGGAGGTAGGAGAAACGGTAGGAGAAAGGGATGAGTATGTAAAGAGGCTAAATCAGAGGCTAAATCAGAAGAAGAGAACATGAGAATGGCAAGAGAAAAGGAAGAAATTGAAAAAATGAGGAAGGAGATGAGTCAAAAGATGAGCAGAAATATGATACCAGAGATGTGGGGAGAAAGGAGTGGGCCAATAACCCCAGCGACCAGGGGCAGAGATGTATTGTCAGAGATAATGAGTGGAACATATGCATGGGAGCCTGTTAAAGGAGTGAGTTTTGATCTCATACTTGAGGATGACGAAAGTGGAGAAAGTGACAGAGAGATAGATTGGGTAGATATTGATGGTGAAGAGGGAGGAGAGGAGGCGGCGCAAACCACACAAAATAATACCACAGGACCAGGCATAGGAGAGATAGCAGATTTGCTGGGGCCCTCACTTCATAAATGAAGACCATAAATCACCATATTTCTTAAGGAACCTGACAGAACTGCAGTCTACAGCTGAGACATTGAAAAGGAGAACTTGCCAGCATCACCTTTGCGCAGGAAACAAAGGGCATACTCCATGGAATCAGACAGACAAAAATAATTTGATGGATAATCTTCCATCACTGACAGCAGGGGCGGGTGGTGGATCTACAAGCTAGAGCAGGGGACAGCTGGGATATCATTAGCTACAGGTGACATGAAAAGCCTATTTGCATCCATAATGGGTGACCAGGCAGAGGACGTGTGGAAGAGAGCAGGCTATTTGACAGTGACAGAACATAACACCACTAATTATGATGGGTCACCCTTTAATAATTGTAGAGCTAAAGCGCTAATGTATAAAAGGCACTGAGAGTGGTATTTTCGGGCCAATCTGACATGAGCGCCATAATGACCAGGAAGATGGGGCCTACTGAAAACCCCGCTGCCAATATTCAAGACATTAAAGAACGTTGGCGTTTGGAAACTGAAGACCATTGGGATACAAATATACCAGTGTTTTATCATATTCTATGTCAGGGCCTACCTGAAGAAGTACAGAGACAGTAAAAAAAGATTGTGGGGATTGAAATGAGACCAGGGCCAGAGATACAATTGACTATTGTCCATCACTGTAGGCTAAAGCAGGAGAAGATCAAAAGAAAATAGAGGAACGGAAAAGGAAGAGGCAAAATAGGTGCAGAAAAAATTATCCAAAACGGCGGTGGAAGGAGGAGTATTGATAAACACATGAGACGGGAATAATGGACAGGGAGCTGTCATGCCACAGCAGGGCATGGCTGGCTATTTTGCAGGAAGAGGGGAGAGTAGCTTTAACCCCAGAATAGCAAGAGGATTTGTTCATAGAGGTAGAGGATTTGGGTTTGGTGGGTGACAGTCTTCCTTCAGAGGACATGGGGGCACTGGAGCAGTATGTTGGACATGTGGGTAAGTAGGGCACATTTCACGAGTGTGTAGAAGTAGAGGAGCAATGCAGCAAGGTGCAATGCAGTATGGGCCAAGAGGGGGGATGGCATATCCAGCACCATATGGTGCACCGCAGCAAGACTAGGGTTAGTATGACTACACACAATATTCACCAGATCAGACACAAGCACCACAGGTGCAGCAATCCCAAGGGCCACAGATACAGCCACAGATAGCACCACAACAACCACAGCATACATTGACATAGCAACCACAGAATACAGGGCAATCACAATAAGCAGTGACACAGTGGGAAACCAATATTCTGCCACAGACACCACGGATAGGAGGAGTGAGAACAGTTGGGGGGAACCCTTTTACAGGGACAGGACTGAACATGTCTCCCCAATAGGACAGCCCACAGAATAGCTTGAACCCATCAGTAACTACAGACCCTGAACAGGAACCGAGGGTAGAGGTATCTATAGGTCACCAGACTCTTTCCTTCTTAGTTGACACTGAGGCAACAATGACTTGTGTCAGAGAGGGCAGATTTCTGATCCGGAATATCGAAGAACACTCAAGGCTTTTCTGGGGCTACAATTACGGTTCCTTTCACTGAAAGTTTGCCTGTGACAGTAGGAGATGAGACGTAGCTATCCCATTCTTGTATTTCAGGAAGACACCTGTTAACATATTGGGAAGAGATCTTATGGCCAAACTCAATATGTCAATATCATTCACAGAGGATGGCATAATATGCTCTGTACCAGGCATATATTTGCAGACAGCAAAAGAATACATACAAGCCTTTCATGGGCAGAAAGTACAAATGGGAATACCAGTGGATCCTGAAGTATTTTTCTATGGAGTACAAGTGTTTTTAGCATGGCTTCCCCGCATTGAGGGACAGTTATTGAGACTACCCACAGACTTTTTATTCTGAACACAGATACCTACAGATGAAACTGAAGGGGACTGGTTATAATTAACTAGAGATGGCTGTAGTGAGGGAGGATAGAGTGATTTTACACAGCACTGATGAGGAAGGGGTGCGTTGGCGCACAAGAATAGCACTTGACGCATCACACAGACTGACCCAGTTGACAGATAATGAGTTGTTTGACTACAGTGACTCTGATGATGAGGTATTGTTTGAGATAAAAATACCATGTCAATTGAGAATACAGTATACAGAGGTGCCACAACAAATAATGCTAGCTAAAAAAGTACCATCATTTATGGAAGGAGATTTGGCAAGGGTACCGGGCACACTATGGACAACCAGTCCATATGATGTGGGGTTGTTAAAAGGGACTGGAGCAGTCAAAATAAAATTAAAGAAAGGGGCATGTTTACCTTGAGTAAAACAGTATCCAATGTTCAAAGAAGCAGATGAGGGTATTTATGAAACTATAAATTTGCTCATGAAGCAGGGAGTGATAGTGCCATCAGAATCTCCTAGCAACACAGCGGTATAAAGAGTGAACAAATCTCAGGGAGGGTTGTGGAAATGTATTTATTTATTTGTTTTACATTTATAAAGTGCACAAAACTCTCGGGCATCACAAGTTAGCAAGATTAGCAAGATTGCGTGACACGCTGCATAAGGACTGGCTGTATTATGCGTGCGCAGACAAATGCCCAAAGCACTGTGACTGTGTTAGGAAATGAGTTACATGACGATTTGATGTCCATTACTAAATCTCTCTCATTTCTTGACAGGAAAGGGAAAGGCGGGGAGGTATCGCTAAAGGCACAGAAAAAGGCGAAACAGAATTGAATACTACTGCAGTTGTCAACTTTTTACTGTGGGTCAACATAGCCAACATAAGACGATACAAGAGTGCCACCTCCCTGAACTACCAGGATCCCGAGGGAGAAGAGAATGAAAACAGACCCAGAACAAGAGCAGAAGTGCATGCTTAGAAAGAAGATAAAAGGAATAAGGAACTAGAGAATAAAGGAGATATAAATCGCGTTGCGCCACTTGAAGGCCACTGATGCTGTACTATCACTGGAACAGTAAAAAAGGATTTGATGCTGAGGACTTTTTGAATACATCACCAGCACGGTATTATGGACTATTTTTCACAAGTGAATACATGAGACCTTCCCCTTTCTATCCCTCTCACCACTCCTCTCTCTTGGAGTGATCACTTTCTCCTTTCCTCCCAGCTCACTCTCTCCACCCCTCAGGTCAAGCCAACTCCAGCACTGCCACCTGCCTTCTCAGTTATCTGACCCATGAAGTGTGTGTCAGTTGAGGCTTTCGCCACCACTTTCTCACCCCCTTCCCCCTTTGGCTGACTCACACCCTGACACAGCCCTTTCAATGCTCCACTCTGCTATATCTGATACTCTTGATTTTCTTGCCCCTGTCATGGGGATCCGCTTGAAGGCCAAAGCCAAATGCAACTCCTGGTATTACTCAGACCTAGTCACCCTTAAATGCAAGCGCAGGTTGGCTGAGAGGAAATGGCGTGCTTCCTGTACATCCTCTGACAAACTGGCCTGCCGCCTGCTCCAAAGGCAATACCGGCTCTCTGTCTGTACAAAGAAGAGAGCCCTCCTCCAAGCACACATTTCTGCGGCATCCAACAACTTGGCCGAACTCTTTAAAATCTGCAAGGAGCTGGCCAATCCTGCTGCAGTCTCGCCTGTTCCCTCCAGGGCCCTCTGCACGGCCCTAGCTTCTCATTTCATCCCTAAAACTCAGGACATCCTGTCCTCTCTCTTTTCCTCTCCTCCCCTTGCCTCTACTCCCCTCTCTCCATCTGGCCCTTCTGTGGCCACCTCTCCTGCCGCCTTCTCTGCCTTTCCCCTGTTCTCCCCAGACAAGGTTTCTAGACAAGTCTGATCTATGAAAGTCTCATTGAAACAGGTTCTCCCCTGTTCCTGTAAAACAATCAAGGACCACATTGACACCATGGCTCCTGCTTTGGCTGACTTCTGCAATCTCTCCTTCACCACTGGAGCCTTCCCTTCCTCCCTGAAGCACTCCCTTGTGCATCCTCTTCTTAAGAAACCCTCTGCTGACCCGTCCTGCCCGGCTAACTATCGCCCAATCTCCATCACTCTTTTCCTGGGCAAACCCCTGGAAAAGCTGGCCATTTCCCAGCTTAATCTTCACAATGAATCTGTTGGTTGTCTCCATTACCATCAGCCTGGCTTCAGAGCTGCCAGAAGCACGGAAACTGCTCTCTGAACATCTGTGAAGACCTGCTCTCCAACCTTGAATCCAACATCCCCTGTGTCCTCATCTTACTTGATCTCTCTTCTGCCTTTGACACAGTCAATCATGCCATCCTGCCCAACCGTCTCTGTGATAACCAGGGTATTACCTATCAGGTCCTGGCTTGGCTGAGTTCTTTC
Organism: Ambystoma mexicanum; assembly: GCF_040938575.1. NCBI lineage: Eukaryota > Metazoa > Chordata > Amphibia > Caudata > Ambystomatidae > Ambystoma > Ambystoma mexicanum. The sequence goes on from NC_090929.1 coordinate 538,589,877, forward strand.
CTCTCCGATCAACCCTCCCAGGTCCAACTCGGGTCCTTCCCCTCCTCTATCTCTATCTCTATGTGTGATGTTCCCTAAGGGTCTAACCTCTCTCCCTGGCTGTTCAACCAATACCTGGCACTTCTTGCCCACCGCATTGCTGCTCTCTGCCCTAACTTTCAGTGCTATGCGGATGACCCTAAACTCATTTTCAGGCTCGCTTCTGCCACCTCCTCTCCTTCTCTCATCTCTGACAGTCTGTCTGCTATCCAGGAGTGGTGTGCCGCCAAATGATCTCAGCCTTAATGCCAGTAAGACCGAGATTCTCATCATCAGCACACCTGCTCCCTCCTTTCCTGTCACTCTCTGGCTGGCCTCTCTTGGCTCTCTTCCTGCTCCCACCTGCGAGGCTAAAAACCTTGGGGTCATCTTCGACTCTACACTCTCCTTCTCTCCTCACATCTCTGACGTACCAGCTGCACCTCCTCAGAGGTATTCTTCCTTTCCTCTGCTTCCCCCAGAAGTTCACTGTCGCCAGAGCTTTGGTTCCCTCTATGCTGGACTACTGCAACACCCTCTTTCTAAATCTGTCTGCCTCTACTCTCCGCCCTCTGCAACTCATCCAAAACAGGACTGCGAGACTTGTCCTTGGCCTCAAGCACAGGGATCGTATCTTTCCAGGACTGAAATCTCTGCGCTGGCTAACAGTGGCGGCAAGGATTAAGTTCAAAACCTTCTGCATTATCCACAAGACCTTTTGGGGTCTGGGGCCTCAATACCTTCAACTCTCTCTTCCTAAATATCTTCCTTCTTGAGCTCTTCGCTCATCTGCCACCAACTCCCTCAGTTGTAGGTCTCTTTCTTCGGCTAGGGACTCCCTCTGGAACAGCCTCCCTGCCTCTCTGAAACTTGAGAAGAACCATCTCCGGTTCCGGAAACACCTCAAAGCCTTTCTCTTTGTTTCTGCTATCTCTCTTCTTCTCCCCTGCTGATCTCCTGACTGAAACTGCACTGGTTACCTGGCTACCCTTTGATCTTGTGCCAAGGCCCCCCCTGCCAGTCGCACACCAGTACTGCCCCCTTGGTAACCGCTGCACTCGGGGGATCTTTCTGTATCCCTACAGCCCCCTACCAGCACTTGACACCTGATGTCTGCTCTTACCCTTGCACTTGCCACCAGCTGGCAACACTTTTATTTATTGTTTTATATATTGTTCTATTATTTATTGTTTTATTTGTTTTGACGGTTTATCCTATGTACTACACTGCCCCATGCTCCTCCCCCCCGCACTTTTCCCCCTTCCCCTCCCCTGCACTTGCACAATCTCAATGTCACCTGTCCTAGTAAGATCGTTATCTCTGTCTTCCCCGGTTCCCCCTCCCTTGCCTCGTCGCACCTTGAAACACTTGTGTATAGGCGCATTATAAATGCCATATCATATCTATAACAGATACTTTTTTCTACTTTTCTATCCTTATATTTTTTTGGGGACTATTTTTATACTATTTTTCTCAAAAACAAACATCTATAACTGACTATTTTTTCTACTTTTCTACCTATACATTTTTATTGGGACTCATTTTTATACTATTTTTCACAAGAGCATACATCTACAACAGACTATTTTTTCTACTTTTCTAACTTTACATTTTTATTGGGACTATTTTTTATCTTCCACGTTTTTATATTTTTATGTTTTTATCAGCAATATTTTTATATTTTTATATTTTTTTAAAAACCACATAATAGTGGAAGTGGTTTGCAAATCATCAATCAAACCTTTTCTTTTTATCATTATATGTAGTTGTAAAATGTTTGTTTCCAAAAGGTATATACAGCTCGCCTCACTCCCAATTGAAAAATAATAACCTACTATTGCGCGGTACTAAGTAAACTGTGCAAATGTTTTCATATCCTTGTGTTCCTGATATCTTCATAATTCCCCGATCAATACACCGCAGGACACATCTACAAACAATTGACATTATGGCTATTGTGGTCCTTCTTTTTTCCTTTCTCTTTTGTTGTTTTTATTTCGTATTTTATCTCACACTGCATTTGACTGATTATGATACGATAAATCGGTCCCTATGGCATAATGTTAGTGAAGAAGTTAAAAAACAAGTAGATTTCCAATTAGAGCAGGAAATGGTATTCCACACAGTTGTGGAGACAGTAAGGGCTAGGAGAAGCATTACAGATGATGACTATTACATGAGAAGGTATTTTTATAATTCCATAAATATTAAACGAAACTCATGGTACAGGTCAATAGAGAAGGTGGGAAGAGAGAGATCAGGGGAAAGCTGCTTTGTTTGCTAATGTATCCCCTATGCCATGACAGCCTCTCAAGTATTTATACCTCAAGAAGTACCTAAGTACAGAGCACACTGCTTGGTACATCTTGCAGTATGCCAGACCAGAGGACAATTTCAGGGACCATAGGCCATGATGGAGTAGCTCACAGGATCAGAATTCCCACATGTAGACAAATATGTAAAAGAGGCACACATGATGGAGAGTATAAGAATGAAAAGTAAGGTGCTCAAGTACATACTATCAGGTCCAAAAAGAGGAGATGTTGAAGTAGTGCATCACCAAATATTAAGGTGTACAGATGCCCAGTTTAATTTGATACCTCATTGTGCCGAAAGCCCACAATTGCAAATAAAAGAGAAAGTTTATTCCTTGGGAGGATGGGTTAATGGAATCATTGAATGCAAAGCAGAGGCAGTATGGACAGCACAAATAAAAGTGATAAAAAATGCAGACAGAGAGTGCCGTGGAGAATGGAAAGAAACTGCAACATTTTTAACGTGGGTGGAAGATGAAGCAGGGCCACTGCCCATAGCTAAACTACAAGCACTGACATTATACTTTAGAAATAATGGTTCAGTAAAGCTTGGTAATAATGAAGGGTACAAAGGCATCATGGATTTACCAGATGTGAAAGTTGGCACAGCTGTACTAATGAACCATTACTGGGCCTGCGGTATAGAGTTATATGCAGCTTCCATCCAACTGGGGTGGCATATGTACAATAGTGCTACTAAATGCACCAGCATTAGTAATACCAGAAAGTGAGGTTGACATTGGGACTTTTCCTTCAATGGCACACAACAGGAAGACAAGATCCTTAAGGCTAAAATACACAAAAAGAACTATTTGTCCAAGGAGGCCAATGCTGCATTTGATGAAATCCCAGTCATAAGTTGTTTGGTAAACAACGTTCTTCACATCCTTTCTAATGCCTGGCCTGCAAGCAGCAGCAAATGCACACTGAATCCAGATAACTAGGTGGGAACTGTTACAAACTATTAATTCCACAATGAAAGGCTTCAATGCCATCAAGGAGGAGTTAAGAGCTGTCAGATTGATGACCTCACATAACAGCTATGTTCTGGACCTCCTCACGTAGACAAGACAAAGATATCTTGTACTTCAAAGACCCGGATACTAGACTCCACATATTACAAAACCAGGAGGACAGCTTAGGAACTTCCAGAATAATCACAAAGGACTTTTGTCATTGGTTGTGTATGTAGTCTAGGCTAAGTCATAAGCATCTTGTTTGTAGCAAGAGGGAATGCAAGTACTGATGAATGACTGTGTCCCTCCATTTTTTCAGCTAAAATAACATCTGAATTTCCTCTTCTTGGAACCCTTTTCTTTTCTCTTGTAACACAAAGTCGTAAAGTGAATCATAACTGATATGACAATTAAGATTTTGATTTAGGCACAAGAAGTTGCATGAGGTTTTGATATACACTACAATAGAACTGTCTTTCAAAACAATTGCACAAATTATAGAGAATAATTATTTTTGTACTGCATGTTTCTCTGGATTTGTTTTCTTTTTAACCTGAATACTATTAATTTTTCTATGTACACGTAATATTAAAAATCTATTTGTATGTTTGATTTGAGCTCTTTTTCCTTCACATGTTTAAGGCCATACATGTAAGAGAATTATGAGTTGTTCTCCCAAGATTCTTTGTCCTTAAATTCCATCAAACTAGCAGTCAGGACAAGGAAGGACTAACATTTGACGTTCACAAATAAGTGGAGTGTCATAACCCAGTTATTTTCTTTTTAACTCTGATATACAGATAGGGGCACACTTTTGTTTGATATACTGGACCTCCTCACAGCCATGGAGGGAGGAGTGTGTGCAAAGATAGGGCCAAGTTGCTGTTCGTATTCACCCGCAGATGATGAGGAGAATGGGACCTTGACAGAGGCCATATACTCCTTGAAAGAGCTACACGATAAAATGGAGGAGGAAGTGGATGACATTGAGGATGATAGCTGGTTCAGTTATCTTTTCTCCTGGATGCCTACCTGTCTGACAGATGCATTCAAATTCCTGTTGGCAAGTTTGGTACTGGTCCTAATGGCTTTTTGCATCTTGAGAATAGCAATAAGCCAATGTAAAAAGACTGGCACTGGCAAGAAGGCACTCAAAATGACACTAATGGTTAATGTTGCTGACATCATACATCAGTACACTCAAACTGATGATGAAGTTTACTGTCCCATGCACCCATTGGGTCAGTCAGCTAGACAACCTGGACCATTGGTTACATGCCCAAAAGATACCCATAACTACAACGAGCAGTGGATGAAATGTGACGACAATGGTGAGTTCTGGCTTATGACATGCAGTCCAGCAGAATACAGAGTCCAAGGAGGTAAATTGAGGGAGGTCACCAGAGTGTGGCTGCCCAAGGATGGCTATAATATGATGAGAGAAAATGAAGGAGTGGTTGATGACTCAGACAGAGAGGGGAATGTAGTGGGGCAATTGTTGTCTAGAGAGCATGTTCAGGCTCTTCCCCACTGCCTTCCTCAGAAGAAATGAACTTATAAGATAAGAAAGGACACATTTGAAACTGCACTTTAAATTCTCCTGGAAATGCAGCTGGCATAAAGGATATTAATTTTTCGCTACATAAGTAGGGAACAGATGAGGCATTAGCTTGAACAATAGTGTTTTTCAAAATAGAAAAGATTAGGTGACTGGAAGGTGTGTACACAAGATAGGGACTCACTACACAAGTAGGGCAGAACAACTGTAGGTGGCTAAGGTTGCTGATACCCATAGGGAGAAATATAATGTGACAGACATGCACCAGGAACTCAGTAAATAGCAAAATAAATGCTGAATAAATGTGTCTTGCAGAGGAAAATAACGTGACAAACAGTTGCCATTTTAAACCTGCACTGAAACAGCAGAGAATTAAATACTGCAGCTTGTAGAGAGGACCCAGCTAAGCACGCTATTTGAACAAATGCATTTACTCCAGGAAAATGCTGTGGCCAGCTAGATTGGCTGCCTCAAATGATTGTGAAGGCCCAAGACTCCATAGGGGAGGGTACCATGGCAGAACAAGATACCATTGTGTGCATCCAACTGTCAGGGTAAATCAAGTTGTGATAACACGACAGACTATTTGAAGTCTATGGGATGAACTGAACATCCCAGAAAATGTAGTTGGCAGATTAATGTCTCAGAGATCAGCTAGGCGTGACAGAGAAACACGGATGCGGCTAAAATGACAAATAATTACTGTGCATGTGGTGAAAGTAGCAGGATTCATAATAATAGTTATTCATAAATGTCTCAAGAACAGAATGGCGGTTACTGTTGCGGGGATAGGAGGGCCGGAATTATTCAAAGTTGATCCTTGAAACTCAGACATCATGGCGGAGATATTATGGGCTGTTTTATTTCATTAAGAACAAAGGTGATACACTTGTCCTCTCCTCCCATCTATATCATGTCATCATGCCGCCAGTTCACTGAGAGTGTGACCGCATGTTAACCGATAAACACATGTCTTTTTCACTGCAGAAGTAATTTAGAGCCTACCAATAATATACAAGCATGATGATGTAGCACATTTTTATGGGATGGTTTATGGGTGGGACTTTAGATAAAGGATTGCCCAATCATTATTGTTGGACATATCAAATTATATATGTAGTTTAGTAGAGGGAGCCAAAGACCAGGAGTGATAGGTTTTCATAACTATGACATCAAATGGCTATAAAAACCCCTGTTTCCTGTTGAGATGTGGAGAAAAATCTTGAGTGAGAGCTTGGCTGTTAATCTTGTTTTTCCCCTAGTTTTACTTGCAATTTAAGCTGGTTACCTTGCAATTGGCATACCACAATCCACTCTGTGTTGTCTCTTTATTGGCAAATACCAGTTAGAGGGCTATTTGGTTTTTGACTGTTGTTTCAACAGCACAGCATTTCCTGCGCCACCCTCAAAAGGCAGAGGGGAGCCCATCAGCTGATTGCTAGTGGCAGAGTTGGGGAAGACATGTAGAAAGGCAAGGGCTGCTGCTGTTTTCTCCTCATCTGCCCTTTGAGGTCAAGATCCATCTCTCCCACAGCTGGGGAGGAAGGTTCCTTGGTTAACAAGGAATTAGTACTTTCACTGCTCTTAGGGGAGTTTGAGGAAGCCATTACAGAGTCAACCATTGGATTTGTATACAGGGCCTGGAAACAGAGATCCAGCAAGGTAAATGAGTGCAACTTTTAGACAACAGAGGCTGCGAGTGATGAAGCTTACCATCTCACTTTTTTACTTCTTCCTCTCACCTGGAGCAGCATTTTTCTATTAAACTAGTCTTTTTAGAATAAAGGGCTAATCAGTTGAAAGTGCAATGCACATTTGTCAATTTGCCTCTTCCAACACCAAGTTTGCAGACCTGTCTGTGCCATTGGCGCAATACCTGAACAAGAGGGACAGACTGATATTTCTGGTGGGTTCACTCATGGGTTCTGGATTCCTTGTAAGGCTGCCACAGAATCTTCTCAGGCTAAGAACTTAAAGCTAGGTAGGGAGATGCTGATGGTTTTACAGGGAAAGATACACAAGGAGTGTGAATGGGACAGGGTAGCAAGTCCATTTTAGGGCCCTCCATTAGTGAACATGGTGTCGCCACTGGTCGTGGTCCCAGAATGGTAACCACAAATACAGTATGATCTCCTCTCAGTCCTAGAGGGGAACTCTGTGACCCCCGACTTATCTAGGGATGAATATACATTGCCTTACACCTCTTTGACCAACATGGTCATGGTTAGAGAGAATGTAGGTGGGGCCTTGCTGGATAAAGTAGAAATAAAGTCAGCATTTAGGCTGCCAGTTCATCCAGAGAGTCACCTAGTGTGCGACCACAAGTACTACAGTGAATACTCTTCACCAATCGGATGCACAATTTTGTGTGCTGATTGAGAGGAACAGTACCTTTCTGCAATGGTTCTATGAACAAGAGGGTGATCTGAAAGGTGTGTTCCATTACCTGGATGACTTCCTTTTTGTGGGATCATAGGGTGAGGACACGTGCTGAAGGCTAGTGGATCATTGTAAAGAGTGACCGTGATGCTAGGAGACCCATTGTCACACAGTAAATGCGAGGGGCCGACCACCAGCCTTTCTTTCCTGGGAAAAGAGCTGGACACAGTGTCTCAGGGACCCCACCTAGTGGCAGAAAAGGTATCTACCTTCAGAGAGCCAGTGGATGATTTCCTAGAGAACAAACGTGTCTTTGAGGGAGTTGAAGTTCCAAATAGAATGTCTCAATTTTGACACCAGGGTGATGCTGCTGTGTAGGCCATTTTTGCTGCTGCCAGTTTGGGCCACTGTTGGGTTATGGTACAAACATCACTACACCATATCAAAGAAAGGAGTGAAGTATAATTTGAGAATAGGGTATGAGTTCTTGGTTAATTATAATGCAATACTCCTGTGGAGGGGGACGAGAACAGGATTCATATGGAACTTTTCACTGATGCATCAGGGAACATGGGATTGTGTACCATTCTTGGGCCACAACTAAGGCCTGAAAGATGGAGGTGTAATAAGTTGACTACTAACATGCATTTCTTGAAGCTGTTTACCCTATTGGTAGCAGTCACAATCTGGTGGACCCTCTGGGCCAACAACGATATGGCCTCATTACAAGTTTAGAGGTGCAGTGAAAAAGTGGCAGCAATTCCATTACCAACACTTTTTTGGCAGCAAAGGACTAACTGCCACTTTTACCCCAATGCCAAATTCCAAATTTCGCCGTGAAGTGGAGGATTCTTCTCCAGCAAAATCCTGGAAGTGAATTCTCCTCTTTGCCTAAAAAAATCGATGGATTTACCATGCAGTATTACTACTCATTGTGAATCTACCAGAAATCCCCATTGAGTTCTTGGGACTCGAAGAATTGACATTGACACCACAATTTCAGCACTTATAATACTGTGGTAATACAACAGGACAGAGTGCCGGTAATGGTATATGAGCTTGTCGGTAAATCGGTAGATTTACTGCCAAACTCCTAAAGATGCCCATAGTGTTTTGATCCAGCAGTTGGCCTATCGTAAAAGTACTGTATAAGCTACTCTATCATACAATTACTGGATAAGCAGTCTGAAAAGTGCCCCATAAACTGAAGCTGTTGAGGGCATTGGTTTTACAGTATTTGAAGGAAAACATCAGCTTCACTGCAAAATATTTGCGAAGGGCACAAGAATCATCTTGCTGGTGATTTTTTTGGTTTTCAATGGGAAAAATCTCAGAAACTGGCTGTAAAGATGGCAGAGGGGAGGACTGTTAGAACATCCCGACTCACTTTGCCTAATGTGCCCCTCCTTCCTGGGAGACTGGCAACTTCGGTGGACCTGCCGGTATTTAGCGTCAGTAGACCGTTTCCCATCTCAGAATCCTACACCGAGATATGAGTCGCACTCATACTGATGGCCGACACAGACAGACTGCCTGTGACACCTCCACCAATATGGCCACCAATTTTCATAGAAAAAGTTCTTTCTATTCATTGAATGTCATATTATGCTCCCTGTAAAATGGGCTTCTTATCATGACATTTGGCCCATTTCAAGATGGCCACTGCGTCGGTCCTATGTAATATGTATCAGACACAGCCATGCTAATGCTTCCAGCATAAATACACCAGGAAGAAGGAAGACCAGTGACTTGAAAACTAGTTTTTGTGTCAACCTCCCTGAGTTTTTCTATGTATTTCGACATTTTCTGCTTGAGGGCAATCTACGCCCTATTTTTGCTTCCCTTCCATTTCTTCTCCGTGTGAAATTAACAACAGAATAACTCATTGTTGGTTCTGGTGGTTGCAGTCAGGGCCATTGGTTTTCAGGTACATTCTATGGGATCAGGGGGATTATTTAATTCAGTACTATTCAGTCCTTAACCTTGTCCCTATTCTTGTTCTCCCACTACAGACCCTGACTCAGGTTGCCTGGAACCTCCATAGAGACACATTGATTAAATCGCCTCTAACCTGGGAGAAGAGATCTCTTTAAAGGTGTCTTTTGTCTCACCACAAGGCTCTCTCCTTTCAGGGAGGAGTTTAGGGCACTGTCATCTGTGGCTCCCAGAAGAATCTATCGCTCTAGGGCAAGTACTGAAGTATTTGTAACAATGAAAAAGTCTATAAGTGGAGCGGGGGTCGCAGGGGTGTTTCCACGCATCCATTACATGGATTACGGCGGCAAAACCACAGCCTTTTTGCCACGATTTTTTGTTTAAACTGCCATTTTTGCTGCAATTTTAACACATGGAATTGGAGAGACTCAACCTAGCCGGTGGGAAGAGTCACAGGATGGGAACATACATAGCTAAAGTTAGATGTCATGCAAAGGTTAAAGTAATTGAATTGTCTTTTCTTAATTACAAGAAATCGCACAGGACAAATGGTCAATGGACTTCAGAAAATGAATCAACATCTAAAAAACAAATTGAGAGAGGAAATTTTGCTGTAACGTTACAGGCAAAGTATAAAAGGTGTACATCTGTTATACAAAACAATGCGTGTTGAAATATTAACTGCAGAGCAACATCTAAATATGAGGCATTCACATACAAATGGTTCATGTAGCCTCGTGGGAAAGGTCCTCCGCTGGAAGCCTGACAACCAGAAGCGTGACACGCACTAAACTATGAATTCAAATAAAGGCAACACCCTCAGTATTTTTTTACTCATGTTTGGTTTCCGTCACTCACCAGACTGTTGCATCCCTCATCCTTTAATTTTTTTTGTCATGGTGCCCCTTCTGTGCCTGAAGGCATGTGTTTTCATTCCCTGGGGCACAAGAATACTGTACAGGATAGTAAACACATGCATATTTTGAATCACCTCAAAACACTTTCTGGTGTAGAGGCGCCATACAAATGTTCAATAAATTAATAAAATAAAATAAATTAAATTATATTTAAAAAAAAACATTTTTCAGGCGCATCCGCAATGATATAGATGTAAACCTAAAAATGAAGCAACCTAGGCAGTCAGGCGTGTGGGACCTCTCCAAGATGGGACAAGATTGGGGCCCTGGGCAAGTGCCCCCTTTGTCCACCCATAAAAACGTCTCTGGGTCACACATGTAGGCTGAGCTGGAGGAAAGAGGAAAGAGCTTTCTCCTTAACTCCCTTTCCTCGGCTGGTTTCTCTGTCTGGAACGGCCTCCCTGCCCCTCTCAGACTTGAGCCGGATCATCTTAAGTTAGGGAAACTTATTTTCTCATCTTCTCCCCCCCACCCCCCCGTGCTAACATTCCCTCTGCCGCTGCGACTGGGCCTAGTTACTTCAGAGGCATAAAGGGGCCAGACCACCCCCATACCAGTCCCCCTAGCATCCCTTGCCACCACTATCCTTCGGGCTCCCATCCCCGGACTAGACCTAACCTGGTCCACCCTATCCACTGCACTCTTCCTCCCTTCCCCCCTCTCTCCCCTGGCACTTGCCGTCTTAGTCCCTCCAGCACTTGCCCACCCCTGTCACTTTGGGCACTACACTCCTGCACTTCTCCCACTGCCCCCCCCTGCACTAACCACCTTGCTGCACTTGCACGGTACAATTGTCACAAGGCCAATATAACTGTTTTTGTTGTTCTACTTTCTTGCCTATGTCCCCTTAAACTCCCAACTTGTCTTGTGGCGCCTGGAAACCCTTGTGTACACACACCATACAACTGTCCAATAAATAAAATAAATAAACTAAGCATCCAAATAAAGAACCGAGAAAATGCCACTCTGGTGCACAGGGAAATGCTGTAGCAACCTGGCCACCTTAAAGTGGCAGCATTTTACTTTGTTTTTGTACATGGCAGTCCATCTGTCTTTGGGTTATCAATTATCTTTATACTTAAAGCAGAATGGTTATATGTGTGTATGTTTGTCCGGCTATACAAATCCACACTGTTGAACCCACGTCTACCAAAGTTTGGATGGATTCCTCTTTTGTCTGGGGCAATATATCGTAGTTTATATTTGGATGCAAAAATCTTATCTAAAAAAAAGAAATTGGGATGTGTCTGTATGTTAGTCCGGCTATACAAATCCACACCGTTGAACCCACTGCTACCACATTTTTCATAGATTCCTCATTTGTCTGGGGCAAGATTGTAGTCTATTATTGGATGAAAAAAATTCACTCTGTAGACATCCTCATTTACTGATGCATACCCCGATTTACTACAGTAGATACTAGAAGGAGGCAACATTTTGAAAAGTGTCTGAAGCAACATATTCGATGTGTTGGTTATTCCTTTGAAATGTATTACTACAGTATACTCTTTGAAAGTGTTTATTAAAGCATTCTTAAAGGGAATTGAAAAAGAAATTACATTTTGTTTTATCACGCAACTCGAAATTTGGGAAATGGCAAGGTTGAAGATTACTTAAGTTCTTTCACGAGAAGGGAGCACAATCAATCCATCTTTATTGGACATGTTCTCAAATGTGTTGAGGCTATTGAGTGACTGAAACATGCAGCACAAAAAACTAACATCACTTGGAAAAGCTCCATCTGTTGCAAAGCGAAAATCAATATCAAGAGCTTCTGAAACACAACAACAAACAGCAGCACGACTTGCCGACAAGAGGACAAGAGAAACTTTCTCCAGGGCAAATGAGATGCCAGAGCAAACTGAAGCAAGACTTGCTGACATGAGGATAAGAGTAACATCCTCCAGGGCACATGAGACACCACTCGATCAGGACACAGGCAACGGCGGGAACCCAGCTAGTTTCGTATTCAAGTTAATTCAGATAGATTATTTTAAAGTAGCAGATATGTGCTATTTGGAGGAAAATTATAATCTAGAGTTGAAAAGAATGTACAAAATAAGCCTGACATGATTTTCAAATTGCAATATTAGCTTTTAATAAAAATACAGTTTCTACTCTAGAAAAGTGCTCAGAAATCCAATGTGCAAGCAAAGATAAACAGTATTTATGTATTTAAAGAAAATAGCATTGATGGAGAACTAACATTATAAGTGACCATTCCTTATTCCCCATATCCGTATATTATTATATGTAGTAGAGCTGTTTCGAAATACATTACTTTTCACTGTGGGTTTCAATATCATTGAATTTAACAAAAAATAAAAACGTATTTAAAAAATAAATGCATTCATGAATGCCACAACTGTTTCCACATGATTCACACGAGCCTGTCAGGGGCAAGTCACTGTGGACTGGGGAGGGCCTTACGATGCAGGGCACACACATGTTCAATCAATATGGCAGTGTATACCTTATTTCGTAGTCTACACCATTTATTTGATGGTTGTTGGTTCTGATAGCTTAGTCAGCAGAATGGTGAAGGGAAAAGGCAGTCTACAGACACAGCCGAAAAGGGATGTTATTTGAGGTGAGTTTGATTCGCGTAATTACCCACACTTTCACTCGAAAATTAGATACAGTGATCTACACATGTTGGCAGCGAGGACAAATGAGCACACGTGATACAGGTAGGGCACCATTCTGATATATTTGCCCAGGAACACACGTGCAATCAGTTCCCTTTAGAGGGGCTACAGCCTTTGGCTCGTGAGAAGTATTGCACTACAACTCCCACCATCTCAAGTCAAGAAAGTCAATGATGAAGGATCATGGGAGTCATAGTCTAAAATATCTGGAGAGTCAAAGGTTGCAGACACCTAGTAACATAGGGTGATGGCTGACAAAGATATAAATTGTACAAAGTACAAAAGGCTATATTGTTAGTCAGAATAAAAGTCCTACACATATAGGTCACTGTGTGGAGGGCGGTGGTTTAATAGAAAAACAACGTATTTCAACAGAAAGATTAGTGACGCCTTTCACAGCCTTTCAGCAGAAATGGCGAGGCAAAAACAGTAATGTATTCAAAATGGTTTCGAGGGAAACAAAGGGGAGCAACAGGACTGAGCAGACAAAGGCAAATCTGGAGAACACATAAAGTATCTTTTGTGAGGCGTGCCATGTGAAGGTGGGAGATGACCTGAGTGAGTAGTCCTGTTGGCATTATCTGCTGGAAAATTCTATATTTCTACATGTCAATATAATATAGGATAGGCAATTTTAAATCTACGGGTAATACATGGATATTTAAATATTGAAATTGAAAGAAATCAAACAAGAAATTAAAAATTATGGGACGAGTAGTAATATTTAAATTTTTGACAAAAATGGTAGTCGCTATGAATGTAAAAACACACTACATTATTCGTTTTTTTAGTGCTGTGGCAGCTCACCACCACAGTAGTTTCAAAGCACGAAAAGTTTGTCCAAGTGAAGGTGCATTAAGTTCCACCCAGGGGCATCAGGACCTTAGTCTGCTTAGGATGCATTGACCACAAAATGGTGTAATACATTAAGATGTATGTGCAGAAGTGAAAAATGCTGCAGAGTATGATGTGTGTACGCAGGTGGTGAATATGTGAAGATTGCTTTATAATAAATACATATGTAAATGTAAAGTCTGGGTGCGTGAGGGTCTCGAGATGTGCTCGGGCTGTCTTAAGTATACTTTGGGCATGGTTGACCAGGGTCCTACTAACCATAGGGCCGTGTCTTCTTAAAAGGTCGCAATATATGGGCTGCTGAAGGCCAAGGAAAAATGTCCAAGTGCTGCTTATGAGGAAAATGTACAAAAATAAACAGTTAAAAAATGGTAAGCAAAGAAGCATGGTATAATATATGGAAGAGGTGATAGGATACCACCCTCTAATCTAAAATGAAGAACAGTCCACAGAATGAAAGATGTAAACAGGTTGTTCGCACAACCTGAAAACGATATTAAAACAAATACTGTACAGGCCTTTGATGGCAAGGTATCTCAGATCAGCAAAGCGCCGACAATGTACTGACTGAACCCTCCTGTTGAAGGGCAGGAACTCACTGTATTTGGAGGCCTTGGTTTCCCATGCAGTCTTCAGCAGCGTCATCAGGAGACTCAGCCTCACTATCAGCATGGTCCAGTCAGGGCCTCTCCTCTGAAGCCCCACACTTTCCCATTGTGCAGTGTACGTCGTCCTCTAAATGCCCACAGCACCCCATGGTGCCCTGCTCAGATACTGCAGGGCAGGCTGCCTCAGAGGCTCCAGAACCACAGAACCCTGGAGTGTTTCAAATGGAAATGCTCCAGGATTCCAATCAGAGGTGACTGGCCCCAGTGAAGGCTGTGCTGCTGAAGTGAAGTAGACCATGTTGGATTGGGAACTCGCTCTGTAATTGAGATTCCGAACTGCGACGTTGGAGTGAGCCCTTGTCACTCAGAATCCATTGAGCATGGTGAAAGGGATGCCTACTGCTGATATGAAGCGTGAGCTGATTTCGAGGCTCTAGCCCCTGCAGTTGAAGTCAGTTCTATTGTGGAAGTGACACTTGCAGTTTGAGTGGGGCCTGGGGCTGCCACTACATCAGAGACTCTGTGTCTATCATCTGAAGAGTGGCTGAAGTGAAACATGCATCTTGGATGAGGCTTGCAGGTGAGAAAGTGTGGCCCCCTGAAGCCGGTTGCTGGGTTTCTGACTCTGGGCCCCATGGCTGTAGGCTCTGTTAGGTAAGAATTAGTGCAGTCCAACTGGAGGGACTACACAAGACTTATCCCCTTGGTATTAGACCCACCTTTTAATATAGGCCTGTACTACACAAGTTGGTAGTGTGACTGAGCAGTAATGTGCGATGTAGAGCTGTGCAATGAAACCAGTAAAATACATGTATCCAAGTAAACACCTACAGACTTAAAGTTATAATAAATGAATTATTTATTTGCACACAAAGCTATTTGAAGCATTCTTTAAAAAACAGTAATTAGCTATAACATTAATTCCAAGTTAGGGTTCAATTCAAAACAATAAAGCAGGTCAGTAATTCATTCATATGTTACATATGTTCCAGCACCCAGAGGTGATGTCATTTGAGGTCAGTATAACATTTATATAGTATCACCTTTGCAATAATGAGTTTTTCAGGAAGGAAAGGTTTGGATTAGATCAGAACAGACTGATAGGTTATAAGAACAGTACGATTCTCCCAAAGGGATGCAGGCAGTCAATTATCCTAGCATTAAAGTGTTCAACGTTTAAGATCTGTAAGGGAACAAGCACTGCCACAGCCAATAGGTTGAGAAGGGGGCCTTTAGGGAGCCAGGACAACCAAAGGCAACGGACAAAGTCAATGTTCTGATGCTTTTCTTCTTAGAAAAATGTTCTTAAATAGTCAGTGTTCAAAAGAGAAATCACAGCAACTCAAGAGGAGTCACCTTTAGAAAGCACAAGTTGTAAGACAATGCAGGTAAGTGGAGGTATTGGGTTAAATCGCACTCCCAAAGGTAGGAAGCACCCCAAACAGCAAAAGGATAAAATACCCCAAGTCCCACAGTATCTTGAAAATGACAGTGTTCCAGTTGGTGGCTTTCACGATGCAATGCAGTAGACCCTTGTTCCTGGTCCTTGCTCGTGGTGACAAAAGGGAGGACGTCTGGCAGGATCCTGTGGCAGCACTAAAGAGAGGAACTCGGCAGCAATGGATTTCTGTCAATTGAGCGGCTCTTTGTGGTTTTGGTGCCTTTTTCTCAGTGCCAATGAAGAACAAAATGCTCTGATTATGATTTGCTGACCCCTCAGTCCTGGACTCTAGTGAGGGGACTCTGGATGTGGATTTCTTGCTTCTGCAGGGTCCTCTGGATGCCTACAAAGATCTGGCTGGATTCGGACTTCAGATGACAATGCACTTACAAGTGGCCGAGGTACCCTGGGTATTGAGCTTCTGCTGCCTTGGAAAGTCGTAGCAAGTCAGGATTTGCGCCGAAATAGAGTTGTCTCAAGGCTAGTTGGTCCCCCAGTCTAAGGGAGGAAGTTGTCCTTTGTGGATCTTCTCTGCTGATTCGAAAACGGGGTCAGCACAGCTGCAGGACTTCAAGGGGCACTTCACGGTCCAGGAGAGTGCTGCTGATATCTTCTCTCATTCCCTGCTTCAGATTTTGTCCTCAGTGGTCAACTCTGCTCTTAGTTCCAAAACCTCTCTTTTTATGCAAGTTCCCATTCATTCACAGCCCTAAGCTGTCAATCGCACAGCAGGATGGCTGTCCTTTCAGGACAGTCAGCCAGCCAATAGGAACTGGTTTCACTCAGGTACACCTAGAGACAAAGGACAGGGAAGTGGTGGGACCCTGCCTCACTTCTTGTCTTTCCAGACACACTGGAGCCTGGGCGGGCTTCAGGGCTTAAGCCCGCCAAAGGCAAACTACACAAAGGGCTCAAACCTGATGCAAACAACAGAGTAAAAACCTACAAAAAACAAAATAACAAGAAATGGCGAAAAAAGAAGACAGTGGCCAATTTGAGAAAAAGGTCACCCTTGTGTGCAACACTGTAGCTGAGGTATCAACCTGCAGATACATATCACTAGGTAGTAAAAGGAAACAATTGCCACTAGCCATTTAAGTGAGTTAGTGTAACAAAATGTTACATGAGAAATGGGTTAAAGGAATTACTAGGTAATCCTCCCCAGCACTCCACATAGGGTGGTGTGTGCTGGAGCCATAAAGTAAAGGTAAGTAAGACAGGGGCCATCTTACTATTCCTGGGAACAGTAGTTCAGAAAAGAAAATGTAGTTAAACATTGGGAGAAGTCCAACTGACTTCTCAGTGGCACTGCACAAAAGGTGCTGTGTGTCACAATACAAAAGCAGATGCCTATGGGGTTTACCAGACTCCATAAAACGGTATGGAACATAGAAAATCATACTCAGGAAACACATGAGTGAGTGAGAACAAGGTCCCACTCACTCAGGAGTAAAATGTAAAAAGCCCTGAGTCCAGCAAAAGAGCTCGGGGTCTCAAAGTTTAAAGGGAATTGGCACAGAAATGAACACTCGTCCCCCCTAGACTAAGGGGCAGGAGGATTTAATCCACTCCTGGATGAATCTCTTGTTCCAGTCATTCATACTTTCTGGAAAGACATCAGCATTTTGGTGATTGCATCCTGACCTATGCTCAATGGCAAAATCAAACCCTTGGAGGCTGATAGACCATCTAAGTAATTTAGGAATGTCCCCATCAATTGCATTAACCATCTCAAGGGTTGGTGGTCTGTTTGAATAAGGAAAGAAGAACCATACAAGTATGGCCTAAACCTCTCCAAAGACCACACAATGGCAAAACACTCACACTCTATAGTTGCCCGCCTTGTTTCACGGTGCTTCAGTTTCCTACTGATCAAGCAAATAGGGTGTTCTCTACCTTGCTCATCCAGTTGACTTACGACTGCACCTATCCCTGTGTTAGGCGCATCTGTTTGTACTATAAAAGATTGGTTGTAATCAGGAGCTCTTAAGACTGGAGCTTTACAGAAGGCTTGTTTCAGCCCTGTGAATGCATTGGCACACTCCTCATTCCATCTGACCTTCTTAGGAAATTTGGGAGAGGAGGTGCCATTCGGGGGGAGAAGCTATGGTCCCATAGTTCTCAATGAAGTTTCTGCAGTACCCAGTAAGACCTAGAAAGACCCTCACTTGGGTTTGAGTAGTGGGGGTGGCCCAGTCTTGTACAGCTTGTACTTTGCTAGGCAAGGGCCTAATCTCACCACCTCCTTCCTCGTGTCCAAGGTACACCACTTTTCTCTGACCAGTTTGACATTTACTTGCCTTTATGGTCAGATGGACATGGTCAAGAGCCTGCAATACATATCCAAGGTGTTGAAGATATTCTTCCCAAGTGGGGCTGAACACTGCTATGCCATCCAAGTATGCCATGCAGAAGCCCTCTAACCCATTCATAACCTGGTTCACCATCATTTGGAATATAGCAGGTGCATTCTTTAGTCCAAAAGGCATAACCCTAAACTGGCATAAGCCTCTTGGGGAAAATGCAGTTTTCTCCTTGGCATGGTCTGTCAGTGCGATTTGCCAATAGATTGAGATCAAGTCAAATGTGCTGAGGAACTTGGCAGATCCACCAGCTCATCTGTCCTTGGTAAAGGAGGGGCGTCAGTCTTTGTGACTGCATTTAGAGGTATATAGACCACACAGAATCTCAATTCCTTGGCTCCTGCTTTTGGCACTAACACTACTGGACTAGCCCATGGACTTGTAGATGGCTCTATACCCTGAGCAAATTAACAAGGGGGGTCCTGGGAGTCCCTCTGCCAGACATTAGTCCTGGTTATGCGAGATTTACCCAGAGTCCAGGACTAATGTCTGGCAGAGAGACTCCCAGGACCCCCCTTGTCAATTTGCATATTTAAGTAACTTTGGGTCTCACCCTAAGTTACTAGGGGAATCCAGACGTGGACCCCTTGCTCACTATTCTTAGAGAGGCACAGCTCCTCCCTACTGATGAGGTCCAACCAGACCGAAACACGTGTCTGGGGGTGCTGTTGGTACTCTTGTTCAGAGGAGAATTGCCTAGCATTTCGGTGCTGGACTGCCCCAGGGCAGGACAAAGACTGATATGTTTGGGATATT
This sequence comes from Ambystoma mexicanum, assembly GCF_040938575.1. Classification (NCBI taxonomy): domain Eukaryota; kingdom Metazoa; phylum Chordata; class Amphibia; order Caudata; family Ambystomatidae; genus Ambystoma; species Ambystoma mexicanum. The sequence continues at coordinate 538,608,626 of NC_090929.1, forward strand.
TCTTCTCTGTGAAAGATAGTGAGCTAAAGACTCTGGGTAAGTCTCTCGTAACCAGGACTAATGTCTGGCAGAGAGACTCCCAGGACCCCCCTGGTCAATTTTCTATAACCCTGAGGTCAGCCATCTTGTTAACCTCCTTCTCTATATGAGTTCTGACATGATCAGGCATTCTGTGGCCCCGGCTTTTGACAGGGAGACTGTTACCAGTGATAATATCATGCTGGCCCCAAGGGGTCAAGCCTGGTGTCAGAGAAAACAGGGAGGCAAACTGACGTAGACTTTTGCACTCCTCCTGTTGCTGCAGAGTCACATCTGAAGAGAGTTTGACTCCTTCAATGGTCTCATCTGAAGGGTGTCCCCTGGGGAGATCGAGAAGAGGCTCACTCTTCTCCTCCTCTTGATCAGATGCTAGAAGCAAAGCTCCCAGTTCTGGTTTAGAGACATAGGCCTTCAGATGGTTAGTGTGAAAGACCTCTGGGGCCTCCTTGGGGTTGCCCAAGTCCACTAAATAATTCACCTCTCCAGGTTTGCCTATAACCTGGAAGGGTCCTATCCATTTGTCCTGTAAAGCCCTCTGCCTTGTAGGAACCATCACCAATACTAACTGGTCTGTAGTAAACTCCACCATGTTGGCCTACTAATCATGCCAATGTTTGACCAGAGCCTGACCAGCATTCAGGTTTTCTGTTGCTTCAGTCATCAAATGTACCAATCTTATCCTGAGACCTAGCATATAGTCAGTGACATGGACTGGCTTCAGAGGTGGAGGACTCTCCAATCCCTCTTTAATCAGAGCCAATGAGCCTCTGACTGAATGACCATAGAAGAGCTCAAAGGGGCTGAACCCCACTCCAGCTTGAGACACCTCTCTGTAAGCAAATAGAAGGCATGGCAGTAGAAGGCCCCACTTTCTTGTCAGGGGATCTTCTAAGGCACCGATCATGCTCTTCACTGTTCTGTTAAACCTTTCTACCAACCCATGTGTTTGAGGGTGGTAGGCAGTTGAGAACTTGTAAGTTACTCCACATTTCTTCCACATGGTCTGCATGTAGTGGGACATGAAATTAGATCCCCTGTCAGAGACCTTAGGAAACCCAACCCTGGTAAAAATACCAAGGAGGGCCTTAGCCACTACTTGAGCAGTAACAGTCCTCATAGATATAGTCTCAGGGTACCTGATAGCATGGTCTACCACAACCTTTACATCCTCTAGTGTAGAGGAGGCTGCCACCCCTTTTTTGTTATTACCCCTACAAATGGGAAATAAATGAGCAAGATGGTGGCTAGCCTTAAATCAGCCTCTCCTCTTGATGATATCCCTGTGCATTTAATAAAATAAGCGCCCAAGGATTTCTTTGTGATTCTAGCCAAATCTGTGAACTCTTCGGCTTGCAGTCAAATCCCCACTAAATTAAAAGAAGCTTTGGTAATCCGTCTATTGTATTGTATTGTTTATTTATATAGCACCTACATACATGACAGTGTTTCCAAGCACTCAAGGAGGGTGGAAACAAGGGGAAAAACAACAGTCAGTCAGAGCCCTTCAAATTCTGAGATGATAATAGTCTGCACAGTGTGAGTGCATAAAATACGTTTATGGTTGACACACAGCAAATAGGCCTGACGGCAATTGTGCAGTTTTACAATTGCACTTAAAGGGAGAAGACAGGGGAGAACAGGCAGACATTCTTCAGGCATGTGCATTTGGATTGTGCAAGTGCATAGAGAGTAACATAGAGGGGGAGGTCAAAGTGCACCCAGTCGTTGGAGGCTGGGGTAAGTGCAGAGAGAGCAACTCTCTCAGGTTATTTAAAAAAAAGCACTTTTTGGCTTATTTCAAAAAAAGTTTATTATTGAAAAAGCCATCTTTGGACGCCTATGTTCTAGCAAACTATTGCCGCATTTTGCTGGTGCCTTTTCTTATGAAGGCGCTGGAAGCAGTGATCACCCCACAGTTGAGGGCTTTTTTTGAGGGCCAAAACATCTTAGACAGCTGCCAGATGGGTTTTCATTCCATGATGGGCACTGAGTCAGTGCTTGACGATCTCACTATGATCAGAGACGAAGGTGGCACGGCAGGCCTTATTTTGTTAGACCTGTCAGCCGCTTTTGATACTATTGATCATGAGATTCTAATATCTAGACTGAAATAGGCAGGGTTTTCAGGTGCTGTCCTGGATTGGTTCTGTGCCTTCCTGGAATCTCGTTTTCAAACCGTCTCTCTGCTACCCTATCGTTCTTCCCCAGTCGCTGTGACCTGTGCAGACCTGCAAGGCTCGGCCCGGTCTCCATTATTGTTCAATTTGTACATTCGGCCCTTAATGGCACTTATTCGTACATTTGGGTTTAGGGTTTTTTCCTATGCTGATGACACACAAATTGTGTTCAGGCTATATCACGATCAGATAGATGTGGGTGAAAGATTAAAAAATTACTTGGACGCCATTCAGGGCTGGATGGAAGCCAATTGGCTTAAGTGAAATGGTGGGAAGACAGAGGTCCTGATCGATGGCCCGTCAGAGGCAATGATCAGCTGGACCTTCGACTTCTGGCCGTCTTCACTTGGACCTCTGCCTGAACCGGCCAAAGTGGTCTGGAATCTGGGTATTACAATACCTGTTTCAATAATCAATGGTGACCCAGATAAACTCACTATGTGGGTTGGGCTTCCTTAAGCTAGAGCAGCTGAAGAAGGCTCTCCCTTCTATCCCTGAGAAATGCTATTCCCAAATAGTTGCAGCCTGCCTAGGAACATTTATTATTGTAATGCGATTTATCTGGCACAGCTATCTTATCTTATTCACTGTCTCCAAGTGCTGCAAAATGCAGCAGTCCAATTGGTGAAGCATATTCCTTTTGGCTTGAATGTCTCTAGGGCACGTCAATCCCTCCATTGGTTTCCGGTCGCTGCCCGGGTTAAATTTAAAGTATCCTATCTGATCCACTGATCACTGAGCGGTAAAGGTTGTCTGGCCATTTGGGAGAAGATACAGAGCTATATTGTGGGTGGGCCTCTCAGATCCACTGGCGCAGCACTCGTGCGCATTCCTAAATATCAAAAGGAGCAAACGGGTGACAGGGCCTTCTCTATTGCAGGGCTAAGGCTCTGGAACTCACTGCCTTTCCAGCTGCAGAGTACCACAGATTTTGTACTCGTCAAGAAAAACCTCAAAACATTCCTTTTTATGTAATTCATCCACCCAGTCTTTCCGGGATCTTTCGAAAGTGCCATGATGCCTTTGGTGACAGCGCACTATAGAAGTAATTGATTGATTGATTTATTGATTGATTGATTGATTGAACCAATATAAATCGATTGCCTGAGGAAGTAAGAAGGTCTAGGGGACCAACAAAGTCAATCCTCACCCTCTCAAAAGGAACTCCCACCACTGGAAGGGGCACTAAATGTGCCACATTCTTGGATCCACGTTTGCCAGAGGTTTGGCATGTGTTGCTGCTTCTACAATGATTGTCAACATCGGCACTCATCTTGGGCAAGTAAAGGTACAGAGAAAGCCTCTCTTTGGTCTTCTTGGAACTTAAGTGACCAGCCAGAAGTATCTCATGTGCTAGTTGTAGTAGCTTAGATCTTGCCTCCTGAGGTCGCCTGAAGTCTCCTGGGGTAGATTCTGTAGGCTCACTGTAGAGGAGTCCATGCTCCCAGTAGAGTCTATGCTTCACTGGCTCCTGTGCTTCCAGCTGGATAGCTGGCTGTTGTCTCAGACCTTCTAGAAGGGAACACTCTCTCTGTCCTCTGCTGAAATCTGCCCTAAGGGACCCACCTTCTGCAAGCAAAGTCTGAAGCTCAGGGTGGTCTCTAGGATCCAGATCTTCCAAGCAGGGAAGGATCTCCTCCAGTTCTGTTTCACCAGTAGCTAGGTTTTCAGGAGTTGGTTTGTCCACCCACTCAGTTTCAACTGGGGATAAGGTCACTGGGGTGACCTCGGACTGTCCTCTCGGGGAAGTCCTTCTTTTCAGAGCAGGTTCGAGTTTGAGACCCTTATTCATTCCAGAGACTCTGGATTTCTCCTTGGTCTCTTTCATCTTTCTAGAAGTGGAAGGTTGGCCTGTCTGCTGGTTTGAGGTACTGAATTGCTCCCTGACTTCAAACTGAAAGTCTCTTAAGGTTGCCTCTCTGGGCAATCTTGTCAGCTCCTGTCTCATTTGGCTGGTAGGCCTGGGGGTACTGGAGATTACTCCAAGAGTTTTCAAGTCATTACCCAACAGAACTTTCACAGGTACTTCATAATGGACACTAACAGGAATTGTTACAGTCATGTTACTGCACTGAATGAGGGCTGGCAAAATAGGAACCTTTTGGCTAGGGCCTCCAGCAAGTTAAGTGGGACCTTTGGGTGCCTTAGCTACATCCTCAGGTTTGAATAAACTTTCATCAACCACTGTAATCCTGGCTCCAGTGTCTCTGATGGCAGGAGTCTACTGGCCATTTACAAATACACGGTCCTTATAATATTCGTTGGTTTTGTCAGGTATTGTGTTATACACATCTATATTCTGTTGTTCCCACAGACCCAAGGACATTAATGAAACACTATCTTGAACTCCAATGGGGTCATCAGCTAGTAGGTGAAAGTGAACACCTGTCATTGGAGCTTCCGCTGCTGGAGTGAAGGCTAACGAGACAGTGTGGACCCCTGAAGGTTTACCCTTACATCTGGGATCCCCTTTCACATGGTCACCAGACCCATAAACCACACATTTACCAAAGCTTTTTTGGAATGGTTTCTGGTAACGCCCCTCTGGTTTGGCCCCAGGGGTTTCAATAAGGTTTCCCATGAAATGTACCCTTATGGTTTTTGTGGCCCTCTTTAGGTGGTGGAGGATTAGAATTGTCTTTACTATCTTTCTTGTGCTTTTTCCCCTCATCCTTTTTCTGAGTTGCCCCAGAATCCTTATGAGTGATCCTGTTGGCTACCCATAAGTCAGCAGCTTGAGCTAGTCTCTTGGGATCAAGTTCCTTAGAATCAGCCAGGTGAAGTCTCAGCTCAGGAGAGCCGGCATCAAACATATTCTCTAGTAAAAACAAATTCCTCATTAATTTAAAGGAGTTTACTTTGTATCCTTTCACCCAACCATCTAAGTTTGTCACACATTCACAAACCAGGTAGCCTAAGGGGTACCATCTTTCTTTTTATGGTCTCTAATACCTTTAAGTTATTGAGAAGGAATCTTCCCAAATCTGGCAACAAGTGCCTGTTTGACTAGTTCATAATATTTCCTGTCTGTAGCACTCAATTCCATAATAGCATCACAACCATTCTGTGGGGAGCCTATACATGATCCATGCGACTAAATCATTCCCACAAATATTCTGCAAACCATAAGTGAATTCAAATGTACTCAACCAATCCAGCACATCAAGTTTAGGATCATACATACTTACAGCCTCTTTTAGTAAGCAAGGTCTCTTGTGACTAGTAGACCAAGAGGACCCTGTGAAGGAAGCAGAATCAATGGACATCTTTTTTATATCGTACTCATGCTGCATTAACCTCTCTCTGAGCCTCATCTCTTTGTCTTTAGATTGTACTGCAAGATTCTTGAATTTTAGTTCCAGTCTCATTCTTTCAAGAGATAGATATTCTTGGCTTAGATTGTGACAAACAGGGGTTGTGATAGGATATTGTTGAAGTACAGGCACAGGCTAAAAAGAGGATTTGCTCACTCCTGAGGTTCCTCCTCCCCTTTCTTGCTCATTTGGCAGATTAGAGCTAAACTCTAAACTATCCGTTTTATCAATTTCCATATCAAGGTTGGGAGTAGGGGTTATGGGCCCACTCCCAGGGTTTTGATGATGTAACAACTTTTCAATCAACTCATTCTTTCTACCCTTTAAACTCAGTCCCCTTGTCCTTCATAATTCTTTAAATTGTTCCATTGTAAGTGCAGTAAGGGGCTATTCATTAAAATTCTCCATTGAATTGAATTGAGTTGAAGTGATATTTTATTTATATCGTGCTCATACACAAGTGTTTCAGAGCGCGACAAGGCAAGGGACATTGAAAATGCGTGGGAAAGGGAAAAAGGGGAAAAGTGCATATAAACGGGGGAGAAGTGAAAAAGTGCGGCGCAGAGGAGAAACATAAATAATAAATAAATAAAATAAATAAATGATAAAGCCAATAAACAGTCGTAGTGCAGCCAGCAAGTGGCAAGTGCTGGGCTTAGAAGACAGGGTATGTTTGATAAGTACAGAAAGAAAAGAAAGGGGGTGGGGGACTGTATGGGTACAGATACAGACCCCAGTGCAAGGGGTGGCCCGGAGGCAGTGCAGGAGGGTGGCAGGGTGAGCAGGCACCTGGGCTCGGGGGACAAAGTGTGGCCAGGTGCAGAGTGCTGAGAGAGAAACAGAATCAGCAGGGGAGAAGGGGGGCGAAGCAAGGAGCAAAGAGGAAGGTCTTGAGGGGCTTCCGGAACCGGAGATGGTTCTCCTTAAGTTTCAGAGCAGGAAGGCTGTTCCAAAGGGAGGCCTCAGCCGAAGACAGAGATCTACACACAGCTCATTTCTTTGAAAAACGACTGACCCTGAGGGAGTTCGATGTAGAAGAGCAAACAGCTTGAGAGGGGAGGTATTTACGGAGGGATAGTTGCAGGTAGTTAGGACCCAGGCCCCAGAAAGCCTTGTGGACAATGCAGAGGTTTTTGAATTTAATCCTTTCAGCCACTGGAGGGATTTCAGAGCTGGAGAGATACAATCCCAGGGCTTGAGACCAAGGACAGGTCTCGTAGTCCTGTTCTGGATTAGTTGTAAAGGATGGCGAGTAGAGGCAGGTAGATTTAGAAAGAGGCTGTTACAATAGTCCAACCTAGAGAGAACAAGAGCTTGGCAGAGAGTGAGCTTCTGGGGGAAGGAGAGAAAAGGCAGAGTACCTCTTAGGAGGTGCAGTAGGAAGTTTGACTTTATAGAGACGTCAGAGATGTGGGTGGAGAAAGAAAATGTGGAGTCAAAGATGACCCTGAGGTTCTTAGCCTCGCAGGTAGGAGGAGGAGGAGGGTCAAGGGAGGCTGGTCAGAGAGTGAGGGGAAAAGATGGCAAAGGTGTAGCAATGAGGAGGATCTCAGTCTTGTTGGCGTTTAGACAAAGATTGTTGCCGGCACACCAATGATGAATGGCAATTAGGCAATCGGAAATGAGAGAAGGACAGGAGGTGGCCAAGGGCAGCCTGAAAATTAGTTGAGTGTCATCAGCATAGCACTGGAAATTTGAGCAGAAAGTGGCAATGCAGTGGGCGAGAGTTGCCAGGTATTGGATGAAAAGCCAGGGGGAGAGGTTAGAGCCCTGGGGAACACTACAGGTAGAGAGGGAGATAGATGATAGGAAGGACCCTAGTTGTACCTGTGAGGGTCGATCAGAGAGGAAAGAGGTCATCCAGGCCAGTGCCTGATCGGTGATACCCAGGTTATCACAGAGACGGTTGAGCAGGGTGATATGGTTGACTGTGTCAAAGGCAGAAGAGAGATTGAGTAGGATAGGGACAGAGGGGTGGTCATGGAGAGAACCAACAGAATCTGAATGAAGGTTAAGCTGAGGGATGGCCAGCTTTTCCAGGAGTTTACCCAAAACGGGAGCAATGGAAATTGGGTGATAGTTATCCAGACAAGAAGGATCAGCTGTGGGTTTCTTGAGAAGAGGAAGCACAAGGGAGTGCTTCAGAGGGGAGGGGAAGGGTCCTAAGGCAAAGGAGAGGTGGCAAAAATCGGTAAGGGCCGGAGCGAGGGTATCAATGTGGTCCTTGATGGTTCTAGAGGAACAGGGATGAACCTACTTTGACAAGGTTTTCATAGATCGGACTTGTCTAGTGACCTCATCAGGGGAGAAAAGAGGAAAGGATGAGAAAGAGGGTGGGAGGTGGCTGAAGGAGGGTCAGCAAGCACAGATGGGGAGGGGAGAGGAGTGGCATGGGAGGAGAGGGTGGACTGGATGTCCTGGGTTTTTGAGATAAAGTGAGAGGCAAGGGCATTGCAAAGAGCCTGGGAGGCAAGAGGAGGGGTGAAGACTTCAGCAGGGTTGGCCAGCTCCTTGCAGATTTTAAAGAGTTTGGCAGAGCTGTTAGATGCGGCAGAGAAACGGGCTTGTATTTGGACTGTCTTCTTGGTGAGAACAGAGAGTCGATATTGCCTTTGGAGCAGGCGACAGGCCAGTTTGTCAGAGGATGAACAAGAAGCCCTCCATTTCCTCTCAGCCACCCTACACTTACATTTAATGCTAGGTCGGAGTCATACGAGGAATTGCACTTGGCTTTGGGCTTTAAGCGGATCCTCATGACAGGGGCAAGAGCATTAAGAGTATCAGAAATAGAAGAGTAGAGCAGGCACAGGGCTGTGTCTGGGTGTGAGTCAGCCTGCGGTGGATGGGGGAGAGAAGGTGGCAGCGACAGCCTCGACTGACACACGCTTCATGGGCCAGATGTCCGAGAAGGTAGGTGGCAATGTTGGGGTAGGCTTGGCTTGGGGGAAGAGAGGGAGAGTTGAGAGGAGAGGAGGCAGTGATCGCTCCAGGAGAGAGGAGCGGTCAGAGGGATAGATTGGGGAAGGCCAGAGGTGATCAAGACATCAGGTATGTGTCCTGTAGAGTTAGTCGGGCCAGAGAGGAGGATAGAGAGGGAGAGGGAATCGCAGAGGTCGCAAAAGAGCACAGATGAGGAACAGGGAGAATCGAGATGGATGTTGAGGTACCAAGGAGGAGTAGTTGAGTCATTGAGGCAAGGAGGGAGAAGGAGAGGTCTGTCCACTCATAGAGAAATGAGGTGATTTGACCAGGGGGCCGGTAGACAGTAACAACAGTAAGAGAGTGGCTAGGAGAGAGAGAGACAGAGAGCCTGCAAACAAGGCATTCGAAAGAGAAGTAAATTTGAGTGGGGATGATCAAGGCAGAAATCCACTCAGGAAAGATCAGGGCTACAACCCCTCTGGGCCAGGTGGATCTGGGGGCAGAGAGAATCTTGTAGCCATCAGGGAGGAGAGTGTCAAAGCTTGTGACAGAGCTGGTCATGAACTATGTCTCAGTAAGGCCGGGGACATCAAGGTCAAGTTCTTCTAAGAGGTGGCAGATGTCAGAGGAGTGTTTGACAGCAGAGCGAGAGTTGAGAGTGGCAAGATGAAGAAGGTTGCCAGCTTTAAAGACCTTGCGGGGAAGGGTACAAATCAGAGGTACGCCCTGCGGAGGTGTGGAGGGAACCCGAGGCTGAGGGAAGAGAGGGCAAGGTAGCCAAGGGAGGAGAGGAGGGGACAGCCTGGAGATGAAAGGAAGTTGATGAGGTGAGGTGACAGTGCCATTTAGGTAGACATTAATGGTGACTCTGGAGGAGTCGAAAGAATCCATGAGGACTTCCCAGCGGGTGCCACTATTAATGGGAGAGGAGGAGACAGGACAGAGCACAGAGATCATATGAGGGGTGCATAGATCTGGCAAAGGAACAACAGAGAATATGTTGGTGAGGTTCTGTCTGGCAGAGGCACTGGAATAGGTATCAGCAATGGGGATACCTGGGTTGGAGGCCAATATATCCTTTTTAAACTTCTTCTTAACAGACTTAGTGAGAAGGGAAGGATAGTTGATAGAGAAGCAGTTGGAGTAGATAGGAGAAATAGAAATCGCCATGGGTGAGTAGAGAGAGGCAGCAGTGGGAGGAGTATGCAAGTACAATGGTATGGAACAGTCACTGGGCTAGCAGGTTACAATTAATGACCAAAGTTAAATGCAAAAAACAGCCAAAGTCTGACTTTTAAAAGTTAAATGCAAAACACACCCAAGTTTGACTTCCAAAGTTAAATGCAAAACACACCAAAGTTTGACTTTCAAAGTTAAATGCAAAAACGAACCCAGGACTGACTTTCAAAGTTAAATACTAAGGCACAGTAGGTATAGAATCACTGTGAATCAGAAGTTAGAGGTTAGAGCAGAAACAAGTGCTTTCAGAGCATAACAGGGAGGATTGTGAGAACAACCAGAGAAAGGAGTGAAGGTCACAAGAAGGGAAAAAGGGCAATCAGAAGGAGGGAACTAACTGATGGTGAGTGAGGTAAGAGAGTCTTGGTAGTCCAGTCTCCAAACTGAGTGAGGTAACAACCTCAGCGAGGGTCGGATTGTGACAATAGTCTCATGTAGTGTTCTGGTAGCGGACAGGGAGCAGACAGGGGCCTTAGATGCAGGCCTTTGAAAACAAGGGCCGGCTCGCACCTCCCGGTTATGGTGATTGGATGAAGTTGGCAAATCCAGCCAATAGGGGCGGGAGCAGGCTCAGGCCACAACACAAACTACAGCTGTAAAGCAAAATAGGGCGGCCATGCTGCAAAGGCCGTTAAAGATGCAGCATAAGTGTCAGAAACACAAGTCCAGCAAAGTTAAAGCATGTTACTCAGTGCTTCAGTGAAAACAGCGGTGGTGGAGCAAAAGTCAGATTCAATTTGAGTAGTTGCAGGCAGAGTGCCACGAGAAACACGATGGGACCAGAAAACAAAAGACAAGCCTTACCAGGCCGCTAGTGAAGGCTGCAGAGGATGGGTGTGCTCAGGCACTGATCAGCTGATCCTTCCTCCTCACGGAGATCAGCTGGATGAATTATGTTCAGCTGGCATTATTTTCAGTTACAAGATTACTTTTCTTTTTGGTGGAGCTTAGTTTTATAGATGGTTTATTTGGGCACAAGTACAACCAGTAGTCACTGCAACCATTCTACACCAATCACACCGCTGCCCCCAGTGTTAGGTAAGAATTAGTGCAGTGCAACTGGTGTGGGACTACACAAGACTTATCTCTGTGGTATTAGACCCACCTTTTAATATAGGCCTGTACTACACAAGTTGGTAGTGTGACTGAGCAGCCAGGTTTACCTTAAAAAGGGTAATGTGACCTGTAGAGATGTCCAATAAAACCGGTAAACAGAGGTATCCAAGTAAACACTTACACACTTAAAGTTATGATAAATGTATTATTTATTTATACACAAAGATATTTAAAGCATTCTTTAAAAAGCAGTAATTAGCTGTAACATTAATTCCAAGTTAGGGTTCAATTACAAAAGTGAACAATAAAGCAGGTGAGTAATTCATTCCTATGTTAAACATGTTCTAGCACCGGGATGTAATGTCATTTGAGGTCAGTATAACATTTATATAGTATCACCTTTGCAATATTGAGTTTAAGACCTGCAAGGGAACATGCACTGACAAAGCCAAGAGGTTCAGAAGGAGGTCTTTAGGGAGCCAGGACAGCCAAAGTCAATGGACAAAGTCAAAGTTCTGATGCTCTTCTTCTTAGAAAAATGTTCATGTTCTTAAATAGTCAGTGTTCAAAAGAGAAATCAAAGCAACTCAAGAGGAGTCACCTTTAGAAAGCACAAGCTGTAAGGCCAATGCAGGTAAGTAGAGGTCATATTGGTGTTGGGTTAAATTGCACTCCCAAAGGTAGGAAGCACCCCAAATGGGAAAAGGATAAAATACCCCAAGCCCCATAGTACCTTGAAAATGAAGAATGTTTTCTAGCTGGTTGCCTTCATGATGCAATGCAGTAGACCCTTATTCATGGTCGTTGTTCGAGGTGACGAAAGGGAGGATGTCTGGCGGGCTCCTGCGGCAGCACTCGAGAGAGGGACTCGGCAGAAATGGATTTCCGTCAATTCAGCGGCTCTTTGTGGTTTTGGTGCATTTTTCTCAATGCTAATGAAGAAGGATTTTCTTGATCCCTCGGTCCTGGACTCTGGTGAGGGGACTCTGGGCGTGGATTTCTTGCTTCTGTAGGGTCCTCTGGATGCCTACAAAGATCTGCCTGGATTTAGACTTCAGAAGGCAATGCACTCACAAGTGGTCGATGTACCCCGGGTATTGGGCTTCTGTACTTGGAAAGTCGCAGCAAGTGAGGGGTTGTCTCGAGGCTAGTTGGTCCCACCAGTATAAGGGAGGAAGATGCCCTTTGCGGGTCTTCCCTGTCGGTTCGAAATCGGGGTCCGCACAGCTCCAGGGCTTCACCGGGCACTTTGCGGTTCAGGAGGGTGCTGCAAGCGTCTTCTCTCGTCCTCTGCTTCGGATTCTGTCCTCCAGTGGTCGACTCTGCTCTTAGTCCCAAAAACCTCGCTTTTTATGCAAGTTGCCATTCATTCACAGCCCTAGGCTGTGAATCGCGCAGGACAGCCAGCTGGCCAATAGGAACTGGTTTCACTCCGCCACACCTAGAGGCAAAAGACAGGGAAGTTTTGGGACTCCCCCTCACTTACTGCCCTTCCAGACATACTGGAACCTGGGCAGGCTTCAGGGTTGAAGCCCGCCAAAGGCAAACTACGCAAAGGGCTCAAACCTGACGTAAACAACAGAGTAAAAGCCTAGAAGAAACTAACTAACAAGAAATGGTGAAAAAAGAAGACAGGGTCCATTTTGAGAAAATTGTCACCCTTGTGAGCAGCACTGCAGCTGAGGTATCAGCCTGCAGATACATATCACTAGGTAGTTAAAAGGAAACCACTGTCACCAGCCATTAAAGTGAGTTAGTGTAACAAAATGTAACATGAGGAATGGGTTAAAGGAATTACTAAGTAATCCCCTCAGCACTCCACATAGAGTGGTGTGTGCTGGACCCATAGAGTAAATGTAAGTAAGACAGGGGTCATATTACTATTCTTTGGAACAGTAGTTCACCCAAGAAAATGTACAGCGGTACTGCACAAAAGGTGCCGTGTTGTGTGTCACAATGCAAAGGCAGATGCCTATGGGGTTTACCAATCTCCATAAAACAATAAGGAACACAGAAAATCATAGTCAGGAAAACACATGAATGAGTGAGAAAAAAGTTCCACTCAGGCATAAAATGTAAAAAGCCCTGAGCCCAGCAAAAAAGCTCGGGTCTCCAAGGCTAAATGGAATTGGCACAAAAATGAAAATTCTCCCTAATAGGCTCCTATGTATTTATGACTTTTTTCGTACTTTTATCAAACAAATGTAAGCATGGGGTACCTTTTTCTCACTTCCTTTTTCTCACTTCCCATCTCTTTTGCTGAACCTAACCTGTGTTTCGTTCTTGCTAAATCCTCTCCTCTCCTTCAATGCCTATTCATTTCCCACCTGACACTTTTCACTTCTCCTTCCTCTGCTAGAAACCTTTGCAACACCTTTGCTTCTTCACTCACCTTCTCCCCCTTCATCTCTAAAACCACAATGGTGATTCCACCCCAACCTCTTAAATATCAGTACAATCAGGCACTTCCTTCCCTTTAAATCCACCAAACATCTCATAACCACCCTTGTTTTCTCTAAGCTAGGCCATTGTGCCAGTATATCCTCTTTGGTCTTCCTAACTCGTTATTGTCTCCCTTAACAATTGATTAACTTTGTGACCAGGTCTCTCCTTCATCTCCCTTGATTCACCCCTTCTTCCTCCTATCGCCATAAATAACTATTGATTATGGAGCAGTTAGATCAGGGAAACAAACTACTAAGAAACCCATTGCAAGATGGATAGTCGCTTTCACTGTTATCAGAGGTCAACAAGCCCATTCCTGGCAAGCTGAGGGCTCTCTCTTCCAGAGAAAAAAAACTGTTATTGAGGCTGTCTTAAGGATCATCGCTATTTCTGAGATCTGTAAAGTGGAAACGTGAAGGTAAGTCCATACCTTCACAGCCTAACATTATCTTAATTCTGAGGCTCAGGCAGATTACCAAGTGGTATAGGCATTTCTTAAGAATCTGTTTAAATATTTCTCTTCATGTTGTTGCCCCCCTTTTGCTCCCATCCCTTAATAAACCAACAGTCGCAGTATGCTCATCCTTTCACTTCTCTGCAACAGCATTTATACAATAACCCCAACAAAGCAGGTAAGGAGAGAAGACTTGTGCTGATAAAACAGAAACAACTCGATGTCTTCACTGAAACTCCCTTGCAAAGGTTAGATTACTATGAAAGAGGTTGAGTAAATGAGAACATGTATTCCTAAGGAAAAGTTAGCTAGCAAGCATTAGTTAGTGTTGAAATATTTAGACTTTAGAAATTGCCAGGACTTCAAGGTCATTCTGGAAAACTCAAATACCAACCCCTTCTTTTTAGGTGAAACGTAGAGTTCCTGGGTGAGTGCTACACCCTGGAATCCCCTTTTACAGGGGAAGTGGGGGAGCCAAAAAAAGGGAAGGTCGAGAGAAGGCTCTTCACAAGAATCCCTGGTAAATACAAAGGAACATTCATAAGTTGTCCACGAGAATGAGCAAAAACTCTGCGATGGGGAAGGGATCTAGAGGACATGCCTGGTATTGAGTGTATGGCCGTGGTCCCCTGCCAAAACCTGCTTGTCGCTTCCTATTCCCTATAGGTCAGGAGAGAAGGCAGAGAACATTTTTTGAACCCTCAGGAAAAAAACCTACAAAACCGATGCATACTATAATCAGAGGATCAGGACATTTCGTCGAGGAGCTGAAGAAGAGCAGGGTTCAATGCTCAGCAGAGGAGAAGAGCTATGGTGCAGAAAAAAGAACAGTAGCATAGAAGGAGTCAGCTTGGAGAACCAGAAAGTGTGGGGGAGCATGCAGTGGTGCCATGTGCTGAGAAACATCACCAGGACCATGGCAGCAGGAGCGTGGGGAGAGCGAGTGCCTGATCATGGAAGCAACTGACGCAGAGTGAGACTAATCAGGGAGGCAGCACAAGAGAAGGAAGGCTGAGAAGGGAGACACACAGAAGGTACAGGGGAAGAAAGGGGGAGTGGCCGAGAAAGCAGATCAGAAGTTCGACCCAGCACGGGAGTCGCGAGGGCAAAGAAAACTGCCGAACTCCAGCAAGCAAAATCCAAATGAATCAAAAAAGGGGCTAAAACAAAACCAAGGAGCGATACAATGAAGACCATTAGCAAGCAACCTCTTCATGCTAGACCTGACACTTTATAGTCCCATTCATTCCCTTGATATGCTAGTCCTTTGTTTACGCTTCCACCCAGTTCTAATCTGGGGGCCATTTTGGAAGGTAATAGACGTACACCATGTTTTCCATAAACTAAGAGGATCTCTTACCCCTTGGTCTCCTAACAGTTTCACTGCCCAACTTCCACTGGGGCCGAAATTGGCACCCTCTAAGTAATCCTTTTCTCATTCTATTCCTGCCCCATCTGCCACTAGTTCCCTGAATCCTGACAGAAATCAATCTTAAAATGCAATAGGCTCCAACGTTACTTGTAATCCTTGTTTGCAATCGTGACATCTACATTAAATTAATAAAACAGCCCACATGCCTGACCATGAGAGATCAGGAAGGAATGAACTGGAGAAAAGTGGAAAGAGATTTCTCCTTAACTAAGCATCAAAAGCAACCGAGCTCCAACTGCCTCTAACTTGCATCGTGGGATGCTGTAGTAACCTGGCCGCCTTAAAGTGGCAGTGTTCTGTTTTGCTCTTTACATGGCAGCCTATCTGAGTTTTAGCTATCCCGTTCTTTCTTATTAAAGTTGAGGCGCATGGATGATTTTAAAGAAGCAGTTATGTGCTATCTAGATGCAAATTTTAATGTAGCGTTGAAAAGAATGTACAAAATAAGCCTTACGTGATTATTACATTGTATTATTGGCTTTTAATGAAACATAAAGCTTGAACGCTGGTAAAGTGTTCAGATGTCCAGTGCACAAGCAGAGAGAATAAGAGTGTATCTATTTAATGAAAATACAATTGATGAAGGGCAATAATTATAAGGGGCTTTTCCATACTCTTCACATTACTATACTGTTATATGTAGTCGACTTGTTTCAACATTTATACATTTTCCTTGTAAGAGTTTACCCTATGAACCTATCATTCAATTAAAAAAGCATAAAAAAAATAAATGCATTAATGAATGCCATTTCAGAAGAGGTTTGTGCCCAAAGCCCGGTAGGGGGGGAGGGTCCTTTTGGGCTGGTGAAGGCATAGCAATACAAGGCACTCACATGTTCAATCAATATAGCAATCATTTCATAGTCTATGGGCCTCATTACGAGGAGGGCGGTAAGGAGTTAATGGCGCTGGTAAAGGTGCCGGAGCCGTTAACCCCTTACTGCCCCATTATGAGGTCCACTCGTGGGACCGGCTCAGGACACCTGGTTTTACCAGACGTCCTTAGCGGGTCCCGCGAGCAGCCCAGCATGCTAACAACGGGCCTGTCATTAACCAGCCCGTTGTTAGCATGCTTCCCATTCCCATTGAGCCCTATGAATGGGGAAATACTGGGCCCTCCAAGGTCGGAATGGCCTGGTATTTCCTCATTCAGGGAACCCGGACCCAGGTTTGGAGGTAGCCATTAAGGGCATGGCTACCTCTAAACTCGTAATGAGGCCCAATGTGGTTTATTTGAAGGTTGGTTGGTTCTTTTGGTCTAGTCAGCAGAATGATGAAGGGAAAAAAACAGGCTAGAGTATTAAACAAAAGTGAGGGGCACCACAGCCACTGACTCACGCTTATTCCCACACTTTCACTCGGAAAATTAGAGAAAGTCAGATACACCTAATTGTGGCGAGGACAGTGGAGCACTCGTGATGCAGGTAAGGCACCAATTAGATAGATTTATTTATTTATTTATTGTTCACTTGTTAGATGCCTATACAGCAAGTAAATACTGTTTCAAAGTGGCCACAGGGCAAAGGAGGGAACAAGGGAGTGAAGCACATTAAAAAACGCAAAACATTATAAACAGTACAGGGAAAAGGAGAAAGGATGAACCTACTATGGCCTTGTGAGTATTCAGAAAGTGCAAGTGCAGCAAGGTAGATGGCAGAGGGGGGAAGTGCTGGAGTATCTGTGCTCGTGGGTTAGCCACAGATAAGTGCATAGTAGAAGTGCATGGTATGGAGAGTGCTACATGGCTTGGAGACACTTTGGGTATAAGTGGGAGCCTCCAAGGCGGAGGGAATGCCAGGGCAGTGCTGATGGTAGACAGGAGCTGGGGCAATTGGGTGTGGGGCTCAGGGGCCCCGAGGATGCATGAGGGTCCAAGACACCAATCACAGCAACTGTAAAATTAGCATAGGAGAGAAGAAGAGAAGGAGGAGGTAAAGAGGAAGGTCTTGAGGAGCTTCCGGAATTTAAAAAAGCCCAGCTCAAGGCAAAGAGGGAGGGGGAGGCTGTTCCTTAGGAGGGAGCCAGCAGAGTAAAGCGATCGACCATCTACCCTCTGTTTGGTGAAACGCTTTACACACAAAGAGTTGGTGCCAGAAGAACGCAGGGGTCTAGAGGGAGAGTATTTGGTGAGATAAAGTTGAAGATAGTGTGGTCGCAGGGCTCAGACAGCCTTGTGAATGATGCAGATGGATTTGAATTTAATCTGTGCAGCAACCAGGAGCCAGTGAAGACTTTTTAGGGCAGGAGAGATGCGGTACCTGGGCTTAAGTCCAAGGATAAGTCTTGCTGCCCTATTCTAGAATAGCTGGAGGTCGCAGAGTGTAAGAAGGAAGGTTCAGGAGGAGGCTATTGCAATAGTCAAGCCTAGGGACAACCATGGCTCGGGTAACACGAAGCTTCTGCGGGAAAGTGAGAAAATTGAGAATTCCTTTGAGAAGGAAGAGATGAAAGTGGGACTTCTTGGCAATGTCGTGAGTTTGAGGGAGGAAGGAGAGTGAGGAGTTGAAGATGACTCAGAGGTTTCTGGCTTCAGAGGACGGAGCAGAGGGAGAACCCATGGAGGAAGGCCAGAGTGAGGGGAAGAAGGAGGGAGCAGGGGTCCCAATGGGAAGGATCTCAGTTTTACAGGCATTGAGGCAGAGATCATTGGAGGTGCACCAGGAATGAATGGCAGAGATGCAGTCAGGCATGATAGAAGGTGCAAGAGGGTCAGTTGGAAGTTTGAAAACGAGTTGTGTGCCGTCTGCATAACACTGCAAGTTGGGGGAAAAAGAGGAGATGAGGCATGCAAGCTGAGCAAGGTAGATGTTAAAGAGCCAAGGGGAGAGGATAGAGCCCTGGGGGACACCACTGGTGGAGAAGGAAGTAGGAGAGGAGAAGGGGCCCAAGATGACTAGGGACGAGTGGTCAGTTAGGAAGGATGCCAGTCAGTCCAGTGCCCGATCCGATATACCAAGCATATCGTGAAGCCTTTGTATGAAGATGGAATGGTTGACCGTGTCACAGGCAGAGGAGAGATCGAATTGGGTGAGTACAGCTGGGGAGTTGGAGTCAAGAGATGCGAGCAGTTCTCCACAGGTATTCAGAAAAGCAGTTTCCGTACCTCTGGATGCTCAGAATCCAGAATGATGGTCGTGAAGACCACTAACAAGTTCAGTGTGCAAGTTGAGTTGGGGCAAGGCCAGCTTCTCCAGCAGTTTTCCCAAGAAGGGGGGTGATGGAAATAGGGCGGTAGTTGACTGGACAGGTAGGGTCTGCAGAAGTTTCTTTTCAGAGTGGGCGCACAAGGGAGTGCTTGAGGGATGAGGGAAAAGATCCAGTGGCAAAAGAGTGGTTGCAGAAATCAGCGAGTGCGGGGGCAAGAAAGCCAATGTTGCCCAGGATTATACATGGTGTCAGTCCTCTGTAGTGGGAGCGGGGCTTCTGTGAGTATAGAACAGGGGTCACCATTCTTTGCCTCACCAGATGTCTAGGACTATAACTCCCATCATCCCTAGCCAAGAAAGTCAACGGTGAGGGATCATGGGAGTCATAGATATTGTTCAAAATATCTGGAGCGTCAAATACTGCAGTCCCCAAACAGGGGTCTGCAATCTGTGTCTCTCTAAATAGGTTGGACTATGACTGCAATTATTCATTGCCTTTGACTTTGCTGAAAGGTCTGCTGGGAGTTGTAGTCCAATACATGTGGAGAGCCAAAGGTTGCAGACTCCTGCTCAAGAAGCTCAGGAAGATAGTTGAAAAAGATATACCTTGAACAATGCACAAGATTCTACATAGCTCTACACATATAGGTCTACATATAATGTGAAAAGCAGAGGAAAAACAACGTTTTTCAACAGAAAGATTAGTGATGCCTTTCACAGCCTTTCAGCAGAAATGGCGAGGCAAAACCAGTGAATGTATTCAAAATGATTTGGCGGCAAACACAGGGGAGCAATTGGATTGATAAAACAAAGCCAAATCTGGAGAATATATGAAAGTCTCTGTCATCGGGAGTGTCATGTGAAGGTGAGAGATGAGCAGATGATCACAGTGAATAATACTCTGGGCATTATCGGCTGGAAAATTCTATATTTGTACATGTCAATATATAACAGTAAAGGACATTTTGAATCTATGGGCAACGTCATAAATATCGTTATACGTTATAAATATCTATATATTTAGATGTCAAAATTAGAAGAAATAAAAATAGAAAAACGAACGAGTTAAAATATTTCAATTTATGACGCAAATGATATTCTATATAGATATGCGTATAAAAAAGGACTACAATGAAATAAACACTATACAGGCCTTTTATACCGTGGTATCTCAGCTCAGCAAGCGACCCACAATCTACCAACAGGAACTTACCGTATTTGGAGGCCTCGGTTTCCCCTGCGGGCTGCAGTGAAGTCATCAGGAGACTCAGCCTCACTATCAGCATGATCCAGTCAAGGCCTCTCGTCGGTAGCCCCACACCTTCCTATTGTGCAGTGTACCTCATCGTCTAAAAGTGGCCAACGCCCCATGGTGCCCTCCTCTGATAACGCAGGGCCGGCTGCCTCGGAGATTCCCGAACCACAGAACACTGGAGTGTTTCAAATGAAAATGCCCCAGGATTCCAATCGCAGGTGACTGGCCCGATGAAGGCTGCAGGTGGGTTTGAGGCCTTCTGCTGCTGAAGTGAAGGAGACCATGTTGGATTGGGACCTTGCTCTGTAATTGAGATTTAGAAGTGTGTTGCTGCAGTGAAATGCCACAGAGGTGAGGGTTGTCCTCAGGGTTGGACTGGCCTATGGTGCAACAGGGCAACCAAAACGAAAAATGCTAGCTAGCATGGGCCCGTTTTTCTGGTCTGAGTGGGCCAGTGTTTTTGGACAATATGGGCCAGTTTGATGAGTTACTTCACTATGTGGCTAGTAGTTTTGCCCATTGCTGCTAAATAAATATTCTTAAATTGCACAATTTGTATGACATTTTATTTAAAAACTCCCACATTGGGTACTATTCAAACAGTCTGTCACAAAAGGACTGAATTGCCATTTGCAACTGTGGTCCACTTTAGCATTGGTGCCCAAGACAATGTTATGCCCCAGTCCGACCCTGGCCTACTTCTAAAGTGATGCATATGACTGAAATGTGCCTCCTGGCATTGCCAGCGCCCTTACACCCAGGTGGAAGGGTTGGCTGAAGTGGAAGCCAGTGCTATTGAGGAAGTGAAACTTGCAGTTGGAGAGGGGATTGTAGGGACTCTGAAGTGAGGCCTTTAGCTGAAGCAAAGCTTGTATCTTGGGTGAGGCCTGCAGATGAAAAAGTGTGGATTCCTAAAGCATGTTCCTGTGTTTCTTTCTGACTCTGGACCCTGCAGCTCTAAGCTCCTATATTAGTACTTTATGGTGATGTGTGTTTATGCCTGGGGCACCTTCTTCTTACTTTCTTTGTTTGCCATCTCTTTTTCTGAACCTAACCCCAGCTTTAACCAAACCTACCCTCATTACAAACTTTCTTTTTTACTAGTCGAAATCTGACAAGAAATATTCCTTTTGATTCCGTTGTAAGGTATGTTTTGATAGTTTGTCATATTCTGGAAGACGATGTTGCTTTAAAAAATATGGTCATCTTATATTTTTTCAGCAGAGCAGAATTAGCACCCCAAATGTTCTCCAGTAGGCGGGACTTAAAACCTCCTAGAAGAAAGCTCTAACTCATTTGCCAGAGCAGGGAAAGGCGCACAGTTCAGGGATTGTTCTCCTTTTCACTTGGCCTCTTGGGGCTGGGTATGTTATTCAACAATTTTGCAATTTTGTTGTGTTAACATAGATGCATTTTGTTCTTATACATATTTGCTGGAAATGTTTACATGATTTTTCTTTTTAATCTGCGCCTTCTTTCTGCCTTCACGAGAGTGCTTCGCCCGCCCACACACACTCTTGTTTGGACTTCTACTTCTTTCAGCCCTGACGTTTGTATTTTAACTTTGCTTTTCAAATTTCAGTTCTGTTGCCGAAGACCATTTATTGTTTTCAAGGGATTTTTGCTCATTAAAATTTTTTCTGGGTTTATTTGCTTATTTATTCCATATCCATCATCTTCTTATGCAGTGGCGGCTGGTGAGTTTGAAAGTTGGTGGGGCGTAAATTTTCCAGGGCGAATTTAGTAGCGAGCGCGCGCAGTGTGCGGGAGCCCACCCCCCCAAGGGGAGAGCGGGGGGCTTCTCCCCCCGCAAAAATTTTGGAAAAATGGCATACAAAATGTGCAATTTATTGTCCAAAAAACCCACCGAAATATGAAAAAAAGCATTCGGTTTTACATATTAATGGTGGTACACTATTCATACGTGTGCAAGTGTGATGGTGTATTTTACAGCAGCTTGTATTGAGAATAGCTGGTACTATGGTGTATGCATAAAGAAATTCATTATATAGTCAGTAATGATGGAAACATGTTTGTCATGCTGTTACTGGCATTCACATGCGCTCATCCTCTTACTAAGGTGGGATTTTAGGCATTTTCTGAAAGGGGGAAAGTAAGCTAAAATATTACTTTAGTTTTTAACCACTTAATTAATGCGACATTTGTCCCACCTTTAATGGCTGTCTTTGCCATTGCTTCAGTTTCTCAAACTTGCAACACGTGGAATGCACAGGTCTCAGAAATAGCACATACATATTGCATGGAGAAAAATGCAACAGAAATAGTTTACTAAGTTTATTATGTTGAGTGCTTTATTATCAACTAACAACCATAACATCAAAACATACTTCACATACTCACTGTTCTGTCAAATAGATTACTGCAACCTTACACATAATCCTAACATATAAGGCCATTGAAACAAAGAATTCAAGGTAACCCACACAATAACTCCAAATAGCTTGTTGTAACAGAACATTCACTGGTCAATCATTTTGAAAGTTTGTACACAAATTGTGCACGTCTATTTTTCAGAGAGGCAAATTTATCAATAGTCCGTTTATTGAATTTAGGGATCTCTTGAATTAGTTGTTTTTCCATGGACAGCATGGCCAAAGCATTCAGACGATCCTCAGTCATTGTGTTTCTCAAGAATGTTTTAATTCGCTTCAGGGTGGAGAAACAGCGCTCAGACTCAGCTTTTGTCATGGGTGTAGTAATCAGAATTTTTAATAACTGCATTGTCTCACTAAATGCTTCTTCGAGGTTGTTTTCAACAAACACTTTTAATAAAGAAATTGCCCCATTTGAACTACAGAATTCTGGTCTCTCATAAACAATTGAAAGCTCAGTGCGCAGTCTTTCCTTGTTTAACATGGCATACGCTTGGACAGTTGTGTTCAGTGCATCATTGGGAAAAGACTGTCCATGTGTTTGAAATAGGTCACTCTGCAACAATTTGGCCCCCTCCAAGTGGTTAGTAAATGCAAAGCGTTCTTGGGCTTGTGTAACTATAATATCACATACTTCTTTAGCCAAACGATTCAAAGTCTTCATATTTACATTGCGACCTGAAAAAGTTGCCTCTGATGGAAGTTTAGCTTCCAGATTGTCAGTGCTTTCACGTACTCTGCCAATGCACTTGATAAAAGTTGCAGTAGCTTTCTGCACATAAACAGAGTCAATGTCTCGCTTCTGGAGCTGGTTATATAGAATGTCGACATGGGCATTATGTCATTGAACAAAAAAAGGAAGAAAAGGAACTCCTTCTCTTTCAGAGTTCGAATGAATCCCTGGGCCTCATGCACAGTAACCGCCTCAAAATCAGTCCGTCTTTCAATAATGGTCTCAAAGCATGTATGGAGTGCTTCCCTATGCTGATATATGGCTTCCACTACCCGAATATGGTAGCTCCAGCGAGTGCGGTATGGTTTTGGAAGTCTTTGATCTGATACCTCATCTAGAACTGTGGTTATTTTTGCAGAACGAGAAAAAAATGTACAGAAGCCAGAGATATCACAAAAGAAAACTCGAGCTTCTGAGATTTTTGAAACAGCCTGTTCAATGATGAGGTTAAGCTGGTGTGCATAGCAATGTACATAATGTGCATTTGGATACACTTCAGCTACTTTCTTTTGGACTCCACCAGACACCCCCCTCATTACACTCGCAGCATCATATGTTTGCACAATTACTTTTTTTTGTGGCAATCTTCAAGGAATACTTTGTCCAATTTTTCCATTATGGCAGTAGCAATGGTCTGCACACTAGAGTCTTTCAGTTGAGAGAATCCATAAAACCTTTCAACAATTCTGTATTGTTCATCAATGTAGCGATAGACTAGCACAGACTGAGTCTTAGTGGAAACATCAGTTGTGTCGTCTGCCTGAATAGCCACATAATCTGTGCATTTTAACTGCTCTACAATGATCTCTCTGGTGACCCTGAGCATGCAGTCCAGCAGTTCATTCTGAATTGTTTTTGAAGTGCCCTTGAATACTGTTGCATTTTTTAAGTGTAGTTCCATTGCACTGTCTATGCTGGATACAAAATCCACCAGGCCTCTAAATACACCAGGATTTAAAGAATCTTCAGTTTCATCATGGCCACGTAAAGCCAATTCAAACGCACCACAAAAACGCACACAGTCTATTAACTTTGACAAGATGTATCGGTTTTTATCCACATCCTCATTATGCCTCATCACGCTCCGGCGATAGGCATCATCCAACTGTGTTGCAATGTTTACACTTCCCAACATGCACAGCTGTAATATATTCTCAATATGAGATTTGCACGATTCATGTCTCTTGCTTTTTTCTGACAAATGCTTTAAGTCAGTGACTCCGGTTTTTGTCCATGCCGTTTCACCTCCAACCAGCAGGCAAGGGAAGCAGAACAAAGACCGCTTAGCAATGCTACCAGTGAGCCATGTCTTCTTTTCATACCACACCATGGAAAATGTGCGTGTGTAAGCCTTTCCCCTATCTTTTGCGGACTGTTCAATTTTTACATCTGGCCGATCAGGCCCTAGTCTTTTCACCTCCAGTTTTTCACTGTGTGCGAGTCCGGAAAATGGTTTTGAGAGTAATTGGTCCACTGAATTCATTTTCGGCAACAGTGACACCTGTTAATAAGCAAAATGATTATGTACATGTATATGTAGATGGGATCATGTAGTCATTGTTAGGTATGCTCTTCAATAACACATAAGTATAATTAGTCGGTACTAGACACAGATAGCATCTGCAATTATACACAACTCTGCTGTACTTATCATTGACCATTACCGTTGAGTATAATTGCCGATGTTATCTATGCATGCGTTAACACACATGCCCATTAGCAAATGCGACACCAGCCACAGAGTACGTATTGCAGCTTGTTTGGCAACTGAGTACTTAAGGAAGAAATGAGGCAAGTTTCTTCTGTTAATACTGTTCTAAAAATAACATTGTTTAGAATGTAGGGAGATTTTTCTGACTGCATGACACAACCCCAACCCCTCCCAAGCACTGTGGGAGCAATGGTGAAGATTAGAAAGAAGGTATTCTGATGTTTGAAAGACTGGGATTTTACAGCAGTAAAAAAAATTACTGTATACCATTCAACAGGAAGATACCAGGACATCATGAGGTAAGTGGGAACCACCACCCAATCCTATCCTTCGAAAAACAGTTTCAAAATGGACAGGTTTGCTTCCGTTGAACCATAAGCAGGCCTTTTTGCATTATATGTATGACTTTCCATTTTCAAATGCCACCCTCTCAGCTAGTCATAGATGCCATTCTGTAGTCTGTACTGTTCATCAGATTTCCGCCCACCTCATTGATCCACACAAACATGGGCTTCTTTTAAAAATACATTTAAACAAGATAGCTGTGTGCCTTCTTTACTACAGATGAACACAAACAGAGTTGGAGTGCCCTGAGCAACAAACCCTACAAAAGACTCATGCTAGCTCACCTCGTTCTGGAGAATGGTCACTGCAATGAACTCCTTCAGGCTATGGGAAATCCAAATCCCGGAAGGTGCACTGTGGAGGTTGAAGTCCGATGTTTTTAGTTGCACAATTGCCCTGGACTGGTTGGATTTGTTCATGTAAGGTGTTGCTGATGGTCTGTAAAGAGAAAGTGAGAGACTGATCTGAGAAAGGGCAACATAGTCTCAGAGCAGTATTAAAATGGTTTTCACACAGAGAGTTAACTGCTTGTAACATTTAAGCTGCACCAGAATAATCATTAGTACAATGTGTAAAGATAGTACCAGCAACTATCACCATTTTCCAGTCATATTACATGAATATTAAGTACTTTGCGCATATTGTCATGAAGCCAAAAATTGCAAGGCAATTATACGTTAATATATACTGCTAGTGTTCTGCCAATAATTAAATCTGAGTAGGGCATCATGGATATTTTACTGGATGTAAATCGAATATACATTATATTGTAACAGCTGACATCATCTTGCATACACATGCTACACTATATTTCACAATTTGAAAGCAGAGCAGCGAAAGCAGTGTTTCAACAAAGATATTGTTTTTGTCCAAATATGATATGAGATGATAGGTTATTATTGCCCCTTCCACCCTAGGCCTCTCTGCTGAGAGTGCCCATACATAGAAATGGGGGCTCTGTGACGCGTGCACAGCTGCCCAGCCGGAGTTGGACTGAGACTGGCAGCTCATGCACACAGGGGTACCCATGGACATGGGTAGAGGGAGGCACAGAATTGACTACCCCCTAGATAGCCTAAGAGCAAAATGGAACCTCTTTTAGTAAAGCATGTATATATACACGACATAAAGACCATCAACGGTTAAACCTGTTCACCATGAAGTCAAATTGTGTAGTGATTGTGTGTGCGCATGCGTCAACTGGCAATGCTGACCTCTGCACGGTGTGTGGCACCAGAGCCCCTGGCACAGGCGATTCTGTGTTAGCCTTTGACTGAACATCCAGGGTTCATCCTGGGCACAACTCAGGGAAGAGGTTTAGCAAAGAGTGGTGAAGGCACATGGTTCAGCCAAGACTGTCACTGGCTTCAGATGGCAAACCCCAGTGGGATTTATTTATTTATTTAATATAAAATTTGTTTATATGTACAGCGCCTGTACATAGAGACGTGCTTCAAAGCGCTCAATGAAGAGGTGGGGGGACAGTAGGATACGAAAAGAGAAACTGCCAGGAAGGGAGGGCTGCAGGGAGAGCAGGCACCGAGCAGCGAAGCCTGCACATCCCCATTTGGATGTTCTTATGCCCATGCAGACAATGTGCCAGTAGACCTGGGTGGGTAAGGACTATGCATGCTTCGTGCCTTCTCAGTGCTAGGGGTAGTTTAGTGGGATTATGCTGCTATTTGGACTCACGCCTGCCTGCCAGTGCCCTGGGCCAGGGCACTAGGCGACAGGCGTGCGCTGCTGCTGCCCAAGTAGCAGCACAATTCCTTCCTGGGCTTTGCCGTGTACTGGTCCGGCGTGGCCCAAGGCAAGGCCCATGGGCCACGGCACGGACCGGGGCTAAACAAAGTAGGCCCAGGCGGCCCCCGCCTTGGAGTTAACGGGCCGCAAACTCTAAATGCTAGCAATGGAGGGAGCCCTTGAAATCACCACTCACTCCTATCCAAACTAACTGCCCAACCCACCTCCCCTACATTCTCCCCTGAGGACTACCGCACTATGGCATTTATTGTATATGTAAATACTGTCGTCAGGATGTCAATATTGAAAAATAGAATGTCCAGTCCCTGCCCCTCTTATATGATCATGTTCTTACACCTTCAATACCAGGTATACGTCATTTACAAATAATGCTGTGTTATTTATATAGCGCCTTAATCCATCAATCCCAAGCAGCCCTTCCCAATTCCAGAGCCTGGTCCACATTAAGAAGGAACCACGTTGAGGCTACTGCAGACCTGTGACTTACAACAGACAAAGTATCCTTTATTTTATGCTACAGGGATTGGTTGATTCCTGCCCAACTCCTGCCACACCAGGTGATAGCCCCTCAGGGGGAACAGGATTGCGCCCTATGGTTTCATAACCATAATTCTGACTGTGCTGTAGTACCCTCTGCAGCTCCGGGGCTCATGACCGGTGAAATTCTCCCTGCATGCTGGATCTGTGTGCATCCTAAGGATCTCTCCAGAGAGGCTACTGGGTAATGGGTATGAAAGTCTGGGACCACGAATAATTCAGGGAATGTTGTCCTGCTCCCCTCTTAGAGGTTGACCCCAGGCTTCCTGACTGAGAGTGACACCCAATGACCTCCACCCTCTACCCATGGCACACCACTTTGGGGTTCTCTTTCACAGCTACATGAAACTCATTCAGTTCATCGACAGCCACTGCCAACTCAGCCAGACTAGCATTCCTAAATATTAGGAATATCTGCTTACACCGGGCTCCCCACTTAGCTAAAACAATTATCTCTGCTCTTATCCTCTAATTAGTTATTTATAACGCCCGTAATACCCAGAGGTTTCTAAGCGCGGACCCCGGGGATCAAACCTGTGTTGCTGGCACCCCACCAGCCGTGGTGGTGGTGGCGTGGTGCCACTGTGCCAGGCGGCTGCAGACCCGCACTGAAAGACCCACCCAGCGGGAGGAAGGAACACACTATAAAAGCACCTAGCTCCAGTCAGACCGTGTGGACTGCAGGCGGCTTACATTTGGAGAAGGCTGGAGAGTGCAGAGTGGTGGAAGAAGCAGAGGCTGGAGAGACGCGGGAGTGGGTGGAGGTGTTGGCAGTAGAGAGCAGGATTAAGTGGGGAAGCTAAGAGGGTTAACAAGGAGGTGATGGGAGTTGAGACATTTAAGGAGCAGGTGGAGAATTCAGAGGGGGGGTGAACAGAAAAGGAGGTGGGAGTTGAGAAGATTAACGAGAAAGTGGCAATGCCAGAGGGTGAGAGAAGGCAGGAGGAGGGAGTGAAGAAGGAGGGAAGAAATATTTGAGTAATGTAGATGTTGTATTATCAGGAAGCAGGCTGCTGCAGGAGGAGATGATAACACCAGGACCCAGGAGTTGAAGTTAACAGGGGGATGAGGGGGTAGAAGGTAGGGTGTAGGTGTAAAGATAGATGGATACAAATACAAATGTGAAAATGCAAATCAATAATTGGCGAAAACAAATCAATTTGCGAATGACATTATCTAATTTGCAAATCAGAATCTCTGATTCGTAGAGTCTAATTACAGATTTGTTGATCTTCAGTTTTGACTGAACTGTCTGTTCGACCAATCATAGATGAAGAATTTACTTGGCCCTATCTGAAATCTGGTGAGGCCATCAGAGGATTTTTCCACATCATACAAAAAGGGTTGCTTAAACTCTGTGCGATAAACACTGTGAGTAGTTTGCATTTAAAGGACAACACAAAAATAAAAACACAGGCTTGCGTGCTATGCACTGTGTCCATTTGATATGTCATGTATGACATCTCACTACATCACACCTGGGTGATATCAACGTGATTTTGTTCATAAACGCCATGGAGAATCAGGGTTTGACTTCGGCACATGAAACAGGCACAGCGCCATACAAAACACAAGGGAAGACTCGCAAAAATGACAATGTGTTACTTTTCAAAGCAAACTGTTTGAGAACTATGTAAGTGCCTTTTTGTTAATTTATTTGCAAATAGTGTATTTTAAAGCATATTTGGTCAGTGGCACGGGGCAGATCTACCATCTGCACAGTGCAATAACCAATCAAAATGGACCACTTTGGCCCCAAAAAACTGGGCTACAGTAGAATGTTGTGCCAGCCCTCAGTCATCGCCCTGTAGGCCAGACTCAGACTGCTGTACCGAAAAATGTTTATGTAGGAACGTGGAGTGGCCGTGTTGCTGACCTTGGAGTTCAGCATACTCTCTGGCTCTCAGTGGCACTAGTGGTGACTGATTTACTTGTGCCGTTTTATATTTTTGGCATATTTTGTCAAAAAATGCCGAAAATATAAAACGGCACATTTTGGATGGACGTCTTCTACGTGGGCAGCCCGCACTCGGCAGCAGCAGCACCGCACACCTGCCTTGGGCCTTGAGGCCCTGTGCTAGGCCTGGCCACCAGGCACCGCACCAGCGTGGTGGATGGTGCCAGTGCCACTGTACCGGGCGGCCAGGCCTCTTCCTCACACTGCCAGGGCTCTGGCTCAGTGGCACTAGTGGTGACTTGTGCCGTTTTATATTTTCGGCATTTTCTGTGGAAAAATGCCAAAAATATAAAACGGCACATTTTGGATCATGGACTTCAAGGCCCGCACTGGGCAGCATCAGCAGCACGCACGCCTGCCTGGGCCTTGCTGTCCGCGTGGGCCAAGGCCCTCGGCCTTGGCCCACCACGGACCGTGGGGTAAAGGCCCAGGCCAGGCAGCCCCCGCCTTGGTGGTATGCAGGCCCCAGCCCTCTACCACCAAGGCCCGCCGGTTGCCGGCGGAGACTACTACGACTCTAGTCATGAGTCGAGCGACTCGTGAGACACAGGACAGGCGCCACCCCCACATTAAGTTCGAGTAACTAGTACGTCTCATCAGGCAGCAACACTGAAAGACGTAGGCCCTGGACCTACACGTCTTTCAGTGTTGCTGCTGACTGGGGCTGTGGACTGTCTGTGGTCCGAGGCCCAAAACACAAACATCTGCTGGCTGGGCCTGGGACCAGTTACTTACCCGTGGCACCGGCAACTCGTCATGGTGGTGGACCAGGGTCCAGGCCGTCTCTGCTGGGCTGGTGGTGGTGCAAGGGTTGTCATTGGCTGGCAAACAGCCAATGACATTACTGTGTCCATCCATGGACTCCATGCAAGGAGGGGGCTGGGGAGGGGAATTTTCAGTGATGAGACCTGCACTGTTTACGCACATTCTTTAGACTGGCGGGGTCACCCCTGAAGCGCCCCGCCAGCCTTCTAAATTAAAGGGGCTTACGTAGAGTGCGTGGAGCTACGAGCTCCACACACTCTACTATTGATTAAAGAAGCGTAAAACGGGATGCGCCCCGCTGTGAAAGCAGTGGGCCCGGCCCTTTGTTATTGTTGCCTTGCCACAGCGCCCCCGCGCTGTTGGCAAAGACAAATGCAAGCTAAAAGAGATTCAATCAGAGAAGTTCTCAGATTGAATCTCTTTTAGCTTCCTTTTTCTCTCTCCTTCTTTTTTGGGGGGGCGGCGCCCGGCCTCCCTATAATAGCAGCCGCCACTGTCTTATGTGCATGCATTGCGTGTGTGGTGTGACATGTTATACAGTGTTGGTCTCTCAAGCTCTATATGTTGTGTTCCCCAATACAACTTGGCCTAAAATATTATCATGAAATTCTGTTTTTAATATACACCTCAATTCTGCATTAATGGGGGTTTCCCCAATTTCCCCTTACTTGCCCCACACAGTCCCCGCTGGACCCCCACTGCTTTCTACCATTGTGTTTTGTTTTCATTCTTCTTTTCAAACTTCAATTATGTTACAGAAGGCAATTTTCTGTTTTTATGGGAGTTTTAGCCATTTTTCATTTAATCTATTTGTACATTTATTCTCCGCGTTCCAATTTGTGGACATAATAACAGCTTTGTTATGTCATCACATTGTGATATGTCAAGTTGTATCAGGCTGTATGTTGTCATGTTTTCTCATGTCGTATTTGTAAACTCATGTGATGTTGTACAATGCAGACAAGGTTTGGGAAGCATTTGGAAGGTGACTGTAGCACACTACAAACTCTCAAATAACTAAATAATACACTTTATATTAACTCAGTTCAGTAACAGGGACACAAAACCCAATGTAAATTGGCACCTTTAAGCTGATAAGCAGACACAACAACCCTGCTCACCCTACCATTACCCTTATGCCCTCTGTTAGCAGGACACAGTAACTGCAGCCCAGGCTAAGAAGGGTGTATAAGGCCGGGTTATGCATATTAACTCTGAGAAGAGCCCAGCCTCACCCCAAGAGAATTCCAACCTCCCACACCACCATTACCATCGCATAAAGTGCCTAGCAGGCCTTAATAACATCAAGTCAACCTGGTCCACGCCCCTGCTCCTACAGGAGAGACAGATACCCCCCGCCCCTCATTTAAGAGGGCCTGTAGTTCCACCAAGCATTTCTGTCTATTGACCTGAGTCGGGCTTAAGAAAAAAAGTAGAAGAGTGTGCGCGCACCTGTTCTCTTGGGCGTCAGCATGAACACGCCTAGGCAGTGAAGGAAGACCTCTAAGCCTTTGCTAAAGAGATAGTGGGCCTTATTACACAGAAGGCGGTAGGGGATTACCGGCACCGGTAAGGACACCGGTGCCGGTAATCCCCACCGCCCTACTACGCGGTCCCTCAGCGGGTCCCGTCCTTAACGTGTGGTCAGACCACACGTTAAGGACAGGACCCGCTGAGGGACTTCAGTGCAAATAACGGTACTGCAAATTGCGGTACCGTTATTTGCTGCTTTCCCATTCCCATTGAGCCCGATGGGGGCTCAAATGGGAATGGGGAATGGTTTCCGAAATGGGGACTTACCGGTCCCGCAAAGGTCGGAGTAGGCTGGTAAGTCCCTATTCCGGGAACCTGGCCTCCGACGGCGGTAAGGCGGTAGCCATGGCGCTAATAGCGCCATGGCTACCGCCTTCCGTGTAATGAGGCCCAGTGTCTACATACAAGCCTTACAATAGACAGTTGCCTTCCTAGAGTGTTTTCCTTAATGTGAACGTCATATTTGACCTATTGAGTCTGCCATGCATTATTTTACAATCTTATTTCTCATTTAATTCTCTAATATTAATTTCAAGTGGCTAGTATAGCTTGGGGTGAGGAAGAACCTCTGGCAAATGTTCCTTTTGAGACCCCAAGTACTCATTCTACACACAACCAATTAATGGTGCTGACACCTCTGTTAGTGTGTTCAGCTTTACCAGAACCATATCTTGTTAGTAGGCCCCCCTTTTCCAAAGAACTCTTGAGCACATTTTAAAGCATCCACAACATGACTTAACATGACTATCACCAATCCACTAGTAACTGCCTCCATGAAAGTTCTCCTGGCCTATAAGGGAATCTCTCTGCCCTTCATATATTAATTCCAATGATCAACAAGGGCTGTAACAAGGACACATGGCTGATGCATGGCCAATGGGAGCAGAGGAAGGGGGCAGGAAATTGATCCAAAGGGCGGGCACTGGGAGTTAGACAGGAGAGCCTGGTGCATTTCCATCTTCCTTTTTGCTGTGCCCTCCTCCTCTTTTGTTTCTCATTCACACGCACGACCCGTGCAGGCAGCCCTTTCACCCAACAGAGATGGTCTCTGGTGTATAGTGAAAGGGCTACCTGTGAGGGCCAGCGCCTTCTGATTAAGACAAAAAAAAAGCGGCAGATGCACCAAAGTGTACTATAGCAGTGTGCCCACCTCACCTTTTGTTTCTTAATCAGAGGCGCCGACCCCACAGGCAGCCCTTTCACCCAATAGAGCTGTGTGATGAAAGGGCTGCAAGCTGGTGTCTGTGCCTGTGATTAAGAAATAAAAGAAAGGAGAGACGGGTGCACTGCTATCACACATTTTGGTGCATGTGCCGTTCTTTTTGCTTCTTAATCAGAAGTGGCGACCAACACAGTCAGCCTTTTACCCTATACGGAAGAAACATTTCTGCTGGGTTTTAGGGCTGCCTACGAGGGCCAGTACTTCTAGGGCTGAGGGCAGGGGGGCACTTTTCAGAGACTACCGAGGCTATGCCCTGTTAGCCCGACCCACTTTAAGCCCTGGCTATCTCTCAACCTTATGGTTTCATTTTTCTACATGTTGTGAGTTAGGTCTGTATGTTTTAGTCTACCTGTTTTCTTTTAGCCAACAGATCACGGTCAGGGTGTTACCCTAGGTGGGGTCTCAATTCACCTCTAGACGACCATGCCGGTTGTTCTATGAACACTATGGTGATGATTTGTGTTAGGGCGAATTCTCATAAATGTGCTAA
Organism: Ambystoma mexicanum; assembly: GCF_040938575.1. Classification (NCBI taxonomy): domain Eukaryota; kingdom Metazoa; phylum Chordata; class Amphibia; order Caudata; family Ambystomatidae; genus Ambystoma; species Ambystoma mexicanum. The sequence continues at coordinate 538,641,555 of NC_090929.1, forward strand.
TTACCTGCACCTTAGAGACCCCCAGCAACTTTGCTGGATTTTGAGGACTTGATTTTTTTACCTGGAGAGAGTGTGAGCCTTTTATTCCCACTCTCTCATGTATTTTGATGTGTGTTTTACTCTTGTGTTCTTTGATTATGGGGTTTTAGATAACTTCATAGGCATCATATTTTCATGTGTGTCACACAGCACCCTCAGTGCAGTGACACAGGGAAACTTTTTAGGCCTACCCAAGGTTTAAATACCTTCTCTGGGATAAACTACTGTTTCCCAGAGAATGTAAAGTTAAATTGACTTTACTAGTCCTTTTAAATTCCTAGACCCAGCACTATCTCACAATAGAGTGCTGGAGGGTTTACCTAGTATCCCCTATGTCTAGAAACTCTTGTAACAGTCCAATGTTACCCTTTCCTATCAAAATGGCTGGTGGCAGTGGTTTTACAATGAACTACCATGAATTTTCCTGACCGCGAACACCGGTAGCTAAAAATCGCGGGAGCCATGTTTTTCAAGATGGCGTCTGAGCCCCCTTTGTTTAAACAGGTCATGGTCTTCTTGTTTAACCATTTCTTTTTGGAAAGGTCCTTGTAGAGTTTGTCTCTGCATGCCAAACTAGGTTTGGTCCCTTTGTTTCTATGCCTTTGGCAGGCTTCAGGACTGAAGACCGCCTCTGGCGGCCGAGTGTCTGGGGTGGGCAGGAAGTCAGGGAGGTGCCCGAAACTCCCTGTGCTTTGCCTCCCAGGAGACCCAAATGCACTCTGGTGTGTTTGGCTGGCTGACTGTCCAGCAAGGACAGCCACCTTGCTTCGTGAGTGGCAGTTAGGCTGGAGTGAATGGGCGAAAACTGTTTAAAAGGCGAGTCTCTTGGACTGGAAAGCAGAGTTGACCACTGGAACAAAAGAACCGAAGATGAGCTGGAAGAGGATGGCTGCTGCAACTACTGGACCATTGGTTTGCCCGGTGGAGCCTTGCTGCAGGTCCGAATTGCCAAGTTCATCTCGACAGAGAAGCCATTCAAGGACGACATCTCCCTTTGAGTTGGTAGGACCAATCAACTTGTAAGCCACCTGGACACCATTCTCGGAGCTGGTTGTAGTTTCCTCAGAGTGCTGCAGGAAACTAAATAACCAAGGAGAAGGACACCTGCTTGTGTGCTTTAAGACAGCTACCAGAATCAAAGAATCACCAGATTGCTAGCTTTGTGACCAGTCCCCGTGCAGTGCAGGAATAAAGGTTCATATGTCGGGTCACAAGCTGACTAGCCTTGCAAGTTGTCAAAGTTCCACGAACCTTCGCGGTGAGAGGTAAGTTCTCTCGGTCAGGTTTTCACAGTACCTTGTATTGAAGAAAAATATGCAGCTAAAGACTTCTGTTCCTGGCAGTTGCTGCAGATCTCGCTGTTCCTGAGCCTCAGTCGTGGGGACAAGAGTGAGGACGTCGGGGGACTCCTGCACTGCACGGGGACTGGTCACAAAGCTGGCAATCTGGTGATGCTTTGATTCCGGTAGCTGTCTTAAAGCACACAAGCTGATGTCCTTCTACCTGGTTATTCGGTTTCCTGCAGCACTCTGAGGCTCATTCAGAGACTTTGGGCTGTGGAGCGGAAGCCTGCATCTGGAGAAAGATGGCCATGAAGGTGGAGTGAGAACTTTGGCTGGATCAGGGACTGTAGGTACTGAAGCTGAGATCTGCTTGTGGAGGGAGAACTGTGGCTGATTCAATGACACTTTCCCTTTGCGCTTGATTGGGACCTTTACTTTACTTTAGCTATTTGTATTGCGCAGGCCATGGACCCGTAGGCTTAAGGGAGCAACGAGAACGAAGACAAACATGAAACATGGACAGGAACTATAAAACCAGATTATTTGCTATTGCAGAAGACTTCAAGTAAACAGAAGAGTTTTTAATTCCTTCTTAAAGAGATCTGTCGACTAAAGAGACATAAGTTCAAGCAGTAGCTGAATCATGGATGAATCATAGATTCTGGGGTCTGCAGCTAAAGCATGCATCTGGAGTGGGCCTATGCCTGGCACAGTGTAATCTGTGGCTGAACCAGGGACTCCAGCTACTGGAGAAGTCTGCTGCATAAGTAAACCCTGGTGCTCGGAAACGGTTTCTAGAACTGCATGAGTTCTGAGGATAAAGCCTTCACTGAGCCTGGTGCAGGATCCCACATCAAGGTAAGCCCACTTGGGCTCCACTAGATTTGCAGTGCACCTTTGATGTCACAATGTATCTTTGTTTTTGTGTGTTGTGAATGCAACCTTTCATCATGCAGCACCTGCAGTGGCGTTGCCTAGTGGGTCCTGATGATTTCATGCCGGTCGGCCTTCCCCACTCCATCATGGCCGCCTGTACCTTTGTTCTCAGGCACTGGAGTGCCTTTGCTTGCCTGGCACTGCGGTGGTGCTGATTGGCCCTCTTCCACTACATCTGGCCAGTCAGCAGCCGGCAGGCGGGACAGCCATCCCTTCCATCTAAGGCCCTCATCAAAGGCCCCTGTGTTCCCTGGACATCACTTCCTCTCCCTTCCGACTTGGGGCACTCACCTGGCTCTCTCCCCGCCCCTACCCTCCCATGAGATGACCCGACCAGGCAGATTTAGCATCAATCATTGACGTAAGACCACTGTGGCGCCGCTCGATTTGCCACGCACCTTTGAGGTCACAATGTATCTTCATTTTTGTGTGTTGTGGCTGCAAAAAGTTCATCATGCAGCAACTACAGTGGCGCTGCCTCATGGGCCCTGATGGTTTCATACCAGTCGGCCTGCCCCACTCCATCATGGCCACCGGCACCTTTGTTCTTCAGGCATCGGAGTGCCTTTGCTTGCCTCGCGCTGTGGAGGTGCTGATTGGCCCTCTTCCACTACAGCTGGCCATTCAGCAGCCGGCAGGTGGGACAGCCAGCCCTTCCACCTAAGCCCCTCATCAAAGGCCTCTGTCTGCTCTGGCCTGGACATCACTTCCTCTCCCTTCCCACTTGGGGAACTCATCTGGCTCTATGCCCTCCGCTCCCTCCCATGAGACAACCAACCAGGTAGACTTATCAATCATCAAGGTAAACCCACTGGGGCTCCGCTCGATTTGCCACGCACCTTTGATGCCACAATGTATCTTCGTTTGTGTGTGTTTTGGCTGCAAAAGTTCATCATGCAGCACCTGCAGTGGCGCTGACTCATGGGTCTTGATGGTTTCATGCCGGTCGGCCTGCCCTACTCCATCATGGCCGCCAGCACCTTTGTTCTTTATGCACCGGAGTGCCTTTGCTTGCCTCGCACTGCCGCAGTGCTGATTGGCACTCCCTTCCACCTAAGGCCCTCATTGTTACGCTCACCTAGCTCCCACAGGGGCGTCAATCTGAAATTGACAGCTGTGGCCTCCACCAATGTGATGTGTAGTGCCTAGATGACAGACTGGACTGGCCCACCTAGCTTTGTTTGCATGGCCCGTAGGAATATTCTTCTGCAAATGGAGAAAGGGAATTAACCACCCGTGGAGTTGAGTGTAACCCTTCCCCACTCCCGCTGTTCTCCCCACTGATCACCTTTGATGTCCCCTCTTATAGTCTCACCTGATGGTTTGGAAAGATGAGCTCTCCATCCTGCATTGAGCGCAGGGGGCATTGATAACCAGTTGCTTCACTGGCTCGAAGGAATTGGTGAGTTCCAGAACAATATTGACTCTGAGATTCCCGACAAGATGCCGTAAGTATGTAGTTCGTAAGAGTTCAAATGTCTGACTTTCACTCTTGTCCGATTCCTTGCAGGTTGCAGCTTGACCCTAGCGAAGAGTTCCTCGTGGCAACCAGTAATATTCAGGTAAGGATTTGTATTATCCAACACAGTTCGATAAAATAATGTCAATATGTAACCTGTTGCGTTCTCCCTTATTCAGGCGCTGAGAGAAAATATGAAGTCTGGGGGAATAATGCCTCCGGCGGTAAAATCAGGTACGTCTATTGTGGTGAGGAGGTTACCCCTTGTTTGTCCCTTTGTTTCACCTTGCTGTTCCTTTGTTTCCCCTTAGGGGCCGGGGTTCGGTGTGGATGCAGTTGAAGCTGCGCCGACCCATGAAGAGGAATAGTACCCCCGGCGGTATAATCAGGTAAGTCTATGGGGTGTAACTAATATTGCCTCTGTGTATTCCCTTGGCTCACCTTGCTGTTCTTGTCTTCCCCTTAGGTGCCGGAGTGCGGCGGGAGCATGCAGAAGGATGCGGTGGAATGTGAAGATGCTGCGAAGCCGGTGAGTTCAGCGCGGCACTGCTGCAGGCGAGGCGACGCGCATGAAATAACTTCTTTCTTCCAGCTCGAAGGCGCGATGGATCGGGAATTCAGTTAAGGATCAAAGGTATTGCTCTTGTTCTAACCTTTTCTCCTTCTTTCTCCCTTTTTCTAGGAGCTCCAGACTCGAGACGGGCGTGGCAGAAGACTGGATGCAGACTTGCAGGCACGGTGAGCGTTACGCTGCTGGATGCAGAATAACGCGAAGTGTGTGCTGCTCTTCGGGCGTGGTTTAAATAGCCCCCAAAGTAGTCCCAGGTAAGTATTCCTCCCCAGCCCCACCCGAGTAAAAAAAATAGTCCCAAGGTAAAGTAGTCCCTTCCAAGCCTCTTTTGGCTTGGAGCTCTTGCAGCATGGTCTGCATCATGTGAGTTTGCAGCATGGTCTGCATCAGGTAAGTTTGAATCTACGAGCCTGGCGCCATTGGCGCCAGGACTGACTCTCCATATGAGCCTGGCGCCAAAAGCGCCAGGACTGCACCCAAATAGCCCCTAGCAGGGGTTGTAGAGCTTGCTTAGAATAACTTGATGCCTGCTTCTGGGGTTGCTGGACTTGGTCTGGGTCCCCGGGGGTAGGCATCATGACACTCATCAAAGACCCCTGTCTGGGCCTGGCTGGACCGTTGGCCCCCCTTTCATCTCCGTCTACTCAGCACTTCTTAGTAGTCACCTAGACTTGGGGGCTGTTTGTGACCTCCTGTGCAAGACACACCAGAACGCTTGAAACTCAGCAGATTTATTTGTGAGTTGGCAGCTCATCTACCTCGATTCAAAATGACATTACATCTGAGCCACTTTCGTTTTCATGTGTTAGTGTGTCTGTGCATAAACTTGAATTTAGATGCTTATTGTGTGTGCCTATTGTGCCTCCACTTCCACTTCCTCCTAGCCCACTATGTGTCTTTGCACTTATTTGCTCTGTTCGTCTTACCCTACACCTCCCCCATCCCCTCTCTCACTCTTTCTTGTTTCGCTCTTGCGTAGGTAGAACGACCGTCAGGCACGTGCATTATTTTTTGTCTTTGTATTCCTCCTGTATGATGTACCACTAAATGAATTTTTTGAGCCCTGTATTGTTGAAATTTCAAAGATGGCCGATCCTTTCTAAGCATCTGCTGCTGGCTCTTCCCTGTGCCTGCAGCCTGGCCCATTTCAATTAGGCAGTGACTTTCTTTTTACCTAGTCACGGTCTTCGGGAGGCGGGAGCCGACACCAGCAACTAAGGCCCACATCGAAGGCCCCTGTCTGCTTCCCTGTCCGCTACCAGAATGCTACATTTGACTATTGTCACAATCCGACCCTCCCTGTGGTTGCTACCTCACACAGCTATGGAACTGGACTACCAAGACTCTCTTACCTCACTCACAATGGGTTAGTTCCCTCCTTCTGATTACCCTTTTCGCCTTCTTGGGTCCTTTCACTCCCATCTCTGCTTGTTCTCACAGTACTCCCTGTTATGCTCTCAAATGGACTCATTTCTGCACTCGCCTGTGTCTTCTGGTTCATAACTCCATTCTATACCTACTGTGCCTTGGCATTTTGACATTGAAAGTCAAATTTGGGTGTGTTTTGCATCTAACCTTGAAAAACAATTTGGGTGTGTTTTGCATTTTAACATTGAAAGTCAAATGTGGGTGTGTTTTGTATTTAACTTTGAAAGTCAAATGTGGGTGTGTTTTGCATTTTTACATTGAAAGTGAAATTTGAGTGTGTTTTACATTTAACTTTGAAAGTCAAATTTGGGTGTGTTTTGCATTTTGACATTGAAAGTCAAATTTGGATGTGTTTTGCATTTAACTTTGAAAGTCAAATGTGGGTGTGTTTTGCATTTTGACATTGAAAGTCAAATTTGGGTGTGTTTTTGCATTTAACTTTGAAAGTCAAATTTGGGTGTGTTTTGCATTTAACTTTGGCCAATGATTGTAACCTGCTAGCCCTGTGACTGTCCCATATCGCTGTACTTGCATACATCTCCCACTGCCTCCTCTCTCTTCTCACCCATGGCGCTTTCTGTTTCTCCTATCTATTTCAACTGCTTCTCTATCCACTATCCTTTCCTTCTCACTAAATCCGGAAAGAAGAAGTGTGATATCTTGGCCTCCAACCCAGGTCTCCCTATCGCTGATACCTATTCCAGCACCTCTTGCAGACAGAACCTCACCACATCCTCTTAGTCGTTCCTTCACCAGCTCTATGGACCCCTCAAATGATCCCTGTGCTCTGTCCTGTCTCCTCCTCTCCCATTAATGGTGGCACTTGCTGGGAAGTCCTAATAGATTCCTTTGACTCCTCCAGAGTCATTAATGTCGACCTAAATGGTACTGTCATGGTCCAAGCCCCTCAGGCCAATCTCCTCCTCTTTGATAGGCAGTTCCCTCGCCTCATTAACTTCCTTTCATCTCCGGCTGTCCCCTCCTTTCCTCTCTTGGCTACCCTGCCCTCTCTTCCCTCCTCCTCTGCCCAACTTCGAGCTCCCTATACACTGCTGCAGGGCATACCTCTGATTGGTACCCCTCCCTGGAAGGTCTTTAAGGCTGGCAACCTTCTTCATCTTGCCGCTCTCAACTTTCGCTCTGCTGTCAAACACTCCTCTGACATCTGCCACCTCCTTGAAGAACTGGACCTTGATGTTGTCGGTCTTACTGAGACATGGTTCACGGCCAGCTCTGTCACAAGCTTTGACATTCTCCTTCCTGGTGGCTGCAAGATCCTCTCCGCACCCAGATCCACCCTGCCCGGAGGGGGTGTAGCCCTGATCTTTCCTTTGTGGATTCCTGCCACTATCATTTCCACTCAGATTTACTCCTCTTTCAAATGCCTTGTCTGCAGGCTCTCACTCTCTCTCCTAACCACTCTCTTGCTGTTGCAACTCTCTTCCGACCCCCTGGCCAAATCACCTCTTTTCTCTCTGAGTGGGCTGACCTCTCCTCCTCCCTCCTGGCTTCAACCACTCAACTCCTCCTCCTTGTTGACCTCAACATCCATCTCGATTCTCCCTGTTCCTCATCTGTGCTCTTTTGCAACCTCTGTGATTCTCTCTCCCACGCCTCCCCTCTGGCACGACTCACTCTGCAGGACACACACTTGATGTCTTGATCTCCTCTGGCCTCCCAGTCATGAGGTTCCTTTTGAAGTCCAAAGCCAAGTGCAATTCCTGGTATGACTCCAAACTAGCTACACTTAAATGTAAGTCGAGGGCGGCTGAGAAGAAATGGAGGACTTCTTGTTCTTCCTCTGACATACTGGCCTGGCGCCTGCTCCAAAGGCAATACCGACTCTCTTTCCTCACCAAGAAGGGAGTCCACATTCAAGGCCGTGGGCCTCATTCCGAGATTGGAGGTAGTCATGGCGCTATTAGCGCCATAACTGCCTCCAATAACGGTACCGAGTCCGCTCTGGTTCAATGGGGACTTACCGGTCTATTCCGACCTTTGCGGGACCGGTAAGTCCCCATTGAAAATGGCAATCCCAATTCCCATTTGAGCCCCCATAGGGAATGGGGAGGGTGCAAATAACGGCCGGCGCATGCCAAGGCTGTTATTTGCGCCCTGGTCCTCTAACGGGAACCGTAAGGTACGTTTGGTCCGACCAAACGTATGTTACGGGTCCCGTTGGGGGACCTCGGAATAGTGCGCAAAGGGATTACCGGCACCAGTGTCCTTACCAGTGCCCGGTATCCCTTTGCGCCAAACTCGGAATGAGGCCCTGTGTCTCTGCGGCATCTAACAACTCGGCTGACCTCTTTAAAATCTGCAAGGAGCTGGCCAACTCTGCTGCAGTCTCTGCCTCTCCTCTTGCCTTCCAGGCTCTTTGCAATGCCCTTGCCTCTCACTTTATCTCAAAAACCCAGGACATCCTATCCCCCCTCTCCTCCCCTCCCTCTGTGCTTGCTGCCACTCCTTCAACCACCCACTACCCTCTTTCTCATCCTTTCCTCTTCTTCCACTGATGAAGTCGCTAGACAAGTGCGATCTATGATAGCCTCTTCAAAACAGGTTCATCCCTGTTCCTCTAAAACCATCAAGGACCACATTGATACCCTCGCTCAGACCCTTGCCGATTTCTGCAACCTCTCCTTTGCCTCAGGATCCACCCCCCCCTCTGAAGCACTCCCTTGTGCATCCTCTTCTCAAGAAACCCACAGCTGATCCTTCTTGTCCGGCTAACTATCACCCAATTTCCATTACTCCCTTTCTGGGTAAACGACTGGAAAAACTGGCCATCTCTCAGCTTAACCTTCCTTCTGATTCTGTTGGCTCGTTCCGTGACCACCAGTCTGGCTTCAGAGCTGCCAGAAGCACGGAAACTACTCTCCTGAACATCCGTGAAGATCAGCTCTCCAACCTTGACTCTAATATTCCCTCTGTCCTCATCCTACTCGATCTCTCTCCTGCCTTCAACACGGTCAAACATATTACCCTGCTCAACAGTCTCTGTGATAACCTGGGTATCACCGATCAGGCTCTGGCCTGGCTGACCTCTTTCCTCTCTGACCGACCCTCACAGGTCCAACTTGGGTCCTTCCTATCATCTGTCTCTCTCTCTCTCTACCTGTGATGTTCCCCAGGGCTCTCCCTGGCTATTCAACCAATACCTGGCAACTCTCGCTCACTGCAATGTCATTTTCTGCTCAAATTTCCAGTGCTACGCTGATGACACTCAACTCCTTTTCAGGCTGCCCTCTGCCACCTCCTCTCCTTTTCTCATCTCTGATTGCCTAACTGCCATTAAAGATTGGTGTACCGCCAATGATCTTTGTCTAAATGCCAACAAGACTGAGATCCCCCTCATCGGCACACCTTCACCATCCTTTCCCTTCACTCTCTGGCCGGCCTCCCTTGGACCTCCTCCTACCCCTACCTGCGAGGCTAAGAACCTCTGGGCATCTTTGGCTGGTGCCTCTCTTTGGAGAAGCCTCCCTGCCACTCTGAAACTTGAGGAGAACCATCTCCGGTTCCGGAAGCACCTCAAGACCTTCCTCTTCGCTTCTGCCTTCGCCTCCCTCCTCTACCCTGCTGATCTGTTTCTCTCTCGACACTGTGCACCAGGCCAAACTCTGTCCTCCGGGCCCAGGTACCTGCTCACTCTGCCGCCCTCCTGCACTGCCTCGGGGCCACCCCTTGCACTGGGGTCTGTATATGTACCATACAGTCCCCCACCCCCTTTCTTTCCTTTCTGCACTTATCAGACATACCCTGTCTGCTGCCTTAAACACAGCACTTGTCACTTGCTGGCTGCACTAACAACGTGTATTGCTTTTATTATTTATTTATTTATTATTATTGATCTGTTTCTCCTGCTCCGCACTTTCCACTTCTACCCCCTTCCCATGCACTTGCACGTTCTAAATGTTACTGGGCCTAGTAAGATAGTTGTTTTGTTCTCCCCTGTTCTCCTCCCTTGCCTTGTCGCGCTCTGAAACACTTGTGTACGAGCACAATATAATAAAAATATCATACTGTGTATCATATTGCACTTGCCCATTCTAAATGTACCAATGAATATTTAGAATGTTAATCTTTGTAATCCCTCCCTGCGTTGGAGCACTTTGACACGCTTGTTGTTAAGTGTATAGGCGCTATATAAATGACCAATAAAATGAAAAATAAAAATAAATGTGAAACAAGTGCTTGAAATGTGGTGTTGAAGCTTCTGGCGCAGAGAGGGCTTGATTTTCTTGAAAAGATGCATGTATTACTAGGCAGTTTGGGCCTTCTTAAGGCCTCAGGACTTAAATGAAGGTTTTGTATAAATGTGGCAACTGAAACATTTTCTCATGGAAGTGATATTTGCTACAAATCATCAACATAATTAATTAATATATCTTTTCTAACGTGCTTAATAATGGAGACTAGTCTCTAAGCAGGGAGCCAGGATTTGAACCTGTGTTGCTCTGCATTGCCTTGTTTCCAAAACAACTGTTTTGCCCCTTATCTATTCTCCCAGCATAAAACTAAGTGTATTTATTTATTTAATATTATAAAAGCACCCAGTCCCTGAGGTACCACGGCACATGTACCCAGACAGTAGAGAACGTATTTCAGTTCATGGAGAAAAAGTGTGCAGAGAGACAATTTGAGGAGGTAGGTTGGCTGGGAAAGCATCATCGATATTTTTCAAACAGCCATGTTTTTAAATGTTTTTAGAAAATTAAGTATGATGGTTCGTCTTTGATGGATTGAGGAATAAGCTTCCAAAAAGTGAGGGTGGTGACAGTGAAGCTGGAGCCACCAGCTTGCTTCTTGCGGAATCTGGGGATGAAAAGTGAGAGGGAGTAGGAGGAACGTAGAGAGCGTGAAGCAATCTCCCTGGTTCTGCGGTGGTTGAGGTATGCAGGTGCGGCGTTGTAAATGCAACAATGTGCAATCATCAGGATTTTGAACTCGATACAAGCTTTGATTGGAAGCCAGTGAACTTTGCATCCGGTATGCGAGATGTGATCAGTGCATTTTATGCCATATGCAGCTCTTAGGGCATTATTTTGTAACAGTTACAGTTTGGATCCGTTTTTAGCAGAGGTGCCCATGAGTAGGGCATTGCAGTAGTCATGTTTGCTGTCTATAATGGCTCTGGCGAGCGTTAGGCAATTGTCAGGTGAAAGACATTTTCTGCTGAGGCATTTTCTGTAAAAATTTGACTGAGTAGACAATAGAGGAAGCAAGGACATTCACCTGTTTGTGCATATCGAGGTCAGGATTGAGGTCGACCCCAAGAGTTTTTACATGTCTTGAAACAGGGATGGGGTTGTCGTCTATGGTAATTAAGGAAATGCAGGATCAAGGTACTTCAAGCAAATGGGGGAATCCTACGATAAGTTTTTTTGTCATTAAGGCAGAGGTGGTGATTGACCATCCAGTTCTGAATGATGCAATAGACATGTATGACAGTGGCAGAGTTTTGGGAGTAATTACCCGTGATGTTTAGGAGGATCTGGGTGTCATTGGCGAAGTTGGTGTAAGGCATGCCGAGATTGTATAGATGGTCAAACAGGGGTTTGGTGTATATGTTGTAAAGAGTGGGGGAGATGCAGGAGCCATCTGGCACACGTGGGGGACACGGATGGGATTAGTGGCTGTCTCACCACAGAAAACTCTGGATGAGTGATCACTCAAGAATAGTGAACTCATGGACCGGGTCCTTTAAAATGAGGTAACAGTATCTGAGATGGATGGTGATGCAAATCTTACTCATACATCAATAATCAGACCAACTCAGGAGGTTTGGCAAAAGTCAAAGCTGTTTTAATAACAAGTCTTTAAAACAGGAGGTACAATGGACATCGCGCACAGAATTATCTCAACATATTTTTATAAAAAACAGTGCCTTTATACTAAATATTCATCATACTTGACATCACACTACGTGGCAAATAAGAAAACCTACAGGAGATTGTGGTTGGTCAACGGGGAACATCTTCATATACTTTCTATGGGATACAGAGACGTGATTGGGTTCTCAATCTATAAGGCTCCTTAATACGTGGGCCACTATGATTGGTTGGCACGCTTGTGCCCTTCTGGAATATTCCACTTGCAAGCAGCACGCAAGCTGGTACCCCAGGTGCCGGGGGTTTGGCCTGGTCATGTCTCCCCACCCAATTAGCCCAACATCCATCATCACTCCTTTGGTCTGCCATCCAATTAACTCCTTTGAACTCGGCCTTGCAGAGGCTGACTTTGCCTGAGAATAAAAGGGAGTGTATCATGGCCTTATCTTCTGGTCTGGTTGAAGCTCGCCCAAAGTCTATTTTCATCTGACCATGTGACTGGAGACCACAGTTTTGAGCTCTTTGTTGTATTAAATACTATTAAATACTATTATTCCTCAAACAGGAACTCAGTTTGCCTCTTAAGTTATTTTATCTTCTTGAGTACATGGCAAGACTCTCGGTGGCCCCAACTCTTGTCACTGTGCCAGACAATCCTTTCGCAAATCTTCCTTCGCAGCTAGATATCCTATTCTGCAGCGCCAAACTTCCATTCACGGGGTCCAAGTTTGCTAAAGTGCGCAGTGGAATATATTTTTTCTTTTTTTTTAAATGGTATAGTTTATACATAAACTTTTCATTTATACTTTTTAAGAGATTTATACTGCTTTTGTTAGTCTTTGTACATACTGTATCAACTGCAGCAGCAAAATCATTAAACAGCCATCATCATTACTTTTTAGGAACAGACTTGAAAAAAAATATATATGGCAAAGAAACTGCACAATAGTATATATGAGTTTCTTGTTATGACCATTCAATATAGAGGTCCATCTGGATTCAGCATCTAAATGCTGAGCAGAGATCTTGAAGAAATCTCCAAAAAGGCCTCTCTTAGGTGCGAGTGCTGGGCAGATCATGATGAGATGATGCAGTGTTTCAGGTGCTTTCTGATCCAGACAAAACCTGAAAAATTAGTCAGACATGAGGATTTGTCTTGTGTTCGCTAGTCTATACCGGGTCGGGATAACATTCAGGCGAATTTTCAAAAACAAATCGCGAATCGTCTGATCCGGAAAAAGAGACAAATACCGAGGGAGTTCATTGATAGCTCGGATGTCACTAGCGCATTGAAGATTCATGCTGTACATTGTTTTGTGGTGTGTTGTTTGTATCCAGTCGTTATGCTGTATCTTAGCTTTAGAATTTTGCGGGCGATTTATCAACATTTCTATTGAAATATCTTCCTTTTTCAACCATTGTATTAACTCGTGTTTCCAAGCTTTCAAGATGGTGTTATTCATTGTGTTAGGGATATCATGCAGTATTTGGATGGCCAGCGTTTTATCATTGTTCATCGCCTGTAACGCTCACCTGATTCCCACGGAGGCGCAGGTCTGGCTTCGAGTGCTGATGCTTCTTCAATGGTGAAGCGCAGGACTCTGAAGATGGACAGGATGGGCCCTCTACTCTGGCTTCTCCGGCTCGCAGGAATATTTCCCTGTGCGTGAAAAGGGAGTATTACCTACTGACTGAGTTACGATCAAGCCTCCCAATCTCTTCCAACCCTCCACGATACCCTTCCACGATTCCCCGTGAAGTCTCACCTTAGGGTCAGGAAGGATGAGCTCTCCATCCTGCTTCTGATGCAGGGGCGCGTTGAAACCCAGTTACTACACTGGATTGAGGATTGATGGGAGTTCAGGTAAGCTTGACTATTCAGGTAAGGCTCTGTAAAAGTTCTGTTGCAAGGTCAAAAGTCCAAGCTTAATAATAATGTTCATTGTCTTTTTGCAGCAAGCGCTAATGTTTATGTCTTTTTTCCCCTTAGGGGCCGGGGTTCGGAATGCCGGAGATATGGCACCGACCCGAAGTGAAACGTGCAGTTCCAGTTCCAGTAAATGGCAGGTTAGTTCTGGATGAGCGCTCGGGAACTGACTTTGCATACGCTCATTCAATGTCTTTGTCTTTTTTCCCCATAGGGGCCGGGGTCCGGAAAATGCCTGGAAGCGGCAAGACCCAAAATGAAATGAGGTAAGTCTTATTCCCTTCCTTCTCTCACCTCTTATTCTTGTCTTTTTCTCTAGGCTCTGGGAAGTGGCTGTGTATCCGGATGATCGCTGCTGAAGATGGAGGAACCCAGGAAAGGTGAGTGAAATGCAGCGCTGCAGCGATCGTAACGAAATGCTTTTAAAAATAATGTCTTCCCTTTCATGATCGTCGGTGATGTCTCCGTGGTGCAGATTTAGCTGGTAAGATCTCTTGCCTCCCTTTGCAGGTGACCCAGGATGCTGACAGGCGTGGCTGAAGTCCAGATGCAGGAGCTGACACGGTGAGCGTCCAGCTGCGAGGAGCAGAACAACACGAAGCGTGAGTTGCTGATCGGGTGTGGTTTAAATAGCTTTGGAAGAAGTCCCAAGTGTGTATCCTTCCTCCGATCAGGTATGTATCCTTCCCCGACCATACCCGGGTGGAAAGTAGTCCCACAGGTAAAGTAGTTCCATTCAGGCCTCAAGAGGGCCTGGATGTGACAGCATGGTCTGCATCAGGTAAGTGCACATGAAAATACTTGAACACATGTCTAGCTTTATGAGCCTGGCGCCTAAGGCCCCAGGACAGAGGTCCAACATGAGCCTGGCGCCTAAGGCGCCAGGACTGCGTCCAAAGGGCCCCAGCTTGGGCCCGCTGGCACTCCCCTGGGGGAAATGATACCTGCCTCTGGGGTCGCTGGGTTGGACCTGGCTCCTTGGAGGTAGGCATCATGACATCGCCTTGCAAAGTAGGTCCAGTTGTTTCCGTAAAACGATGAATGCTAGTGACTGGATTACTACTTCAAATATTATTCTAGCCAATGGAAAGTTGTTAGGAAGTCTCAGGATCTTCTGCCAAAAAGAAGCTTCAAGCCTTTGCCAGTTTATCTGAGCTGCGTTGATCATCGCTTCACTCCCATATGTTATGATGGGTATAACTTTTTGTTGGTAAAACGTGATGATGGGTTTGAACAAAAACTTTCCATATTGTCTATGTAGAAGGCAGCCTTGTCTGGCTAGGGATAGCATCTTCCCTTCAATGCTGGTCACCCACTATTTTTCAGACCTTAATTGCTTTATTAGAATTCAAAGGTATTTGAAGGTATTTACTTCTGTTAACTCTTTGTCATCTAGAGTGAAGTTTGCTTTCTGGCTGTTTCTGCTTCTAAGTTTTGTTAGTTTCATTATTTACATTTTTTTGATGTTGATTTGAAGTTTGTTAAGCTTCATGTATTCTTCCATCATTTGCAGAATGTTCTGTAAGCCGGCTGTCGTTTTGTCTAGTAGCACGATATCGTCAGTGTACATCATGGCCGGGATCGGCACAGAATTGATTTTTGGTGGGTTGACTGAATTAATTTGCATGTGGTCTTCAAAGTCAGCTGTGAAGAGATTGTAGAGGGTTGCGGCGAGGGGGCATCCCTGCTTCAATCTGTTCCATATCCTTATTGGGGAGGTAATGGCACCTTCTTTTGAAAGTCTGATTGTAACTGAAGTATTAGAATACAAGAGTTTAATTGGCTCGATGATCTCAGAGGGACATTTCCAGGCCATAGGTTTGTTCCACAGTATTTGTCTATTTATGGCATCAACGGCCATATGAAGATTTAAGAAGGCTACACAAACCTGGGTTTTACTCCGTATGGCTTCGTGCTTTATTAGATTTAGAAGCAAAAGGTTCACGTTGGTTCCGACGTTGGATGTGAATCCTGTTTGACGAATGGCAAATATATTCGCTTGATTAGCCCACGCAGTGAGTTTTTGCAATAAGTAGGTAGTGAACAGTTTGCCCAGAGGGTCGAGGAAGGCGATAGGTCGATAATTAGATGGTTCATCCCTATCACCTTGTTTGACACTGGGCCAGACAAGCCTTTTGCAAATCTTCCTTCGCAGCTAGCTATCCTATTCTGCTGCATCACACTTCCATTCACAGGGTCCAAGTTTGCTAAAGTGTGTCATGGAATGTACATTGGCTCATTGCCGCAATATATTCACTACGTAGCCAGCCTTATGATTACTTTGTCTACTTGTGTTACTGCGTCTGTACAATTATAAAATGGTTTTGCATCTTCTTCAGTGCTTCGCCGCACGTGCAGTCTTCATTTCGCTCCTGAAATGTTGCTTACTTCACTACTTCGTCATCAGCTTCTAACTTCATTTGCATCTCTTCTGGGTGCATCACCTCTACTTCACGTGACATCACCAGTCTTTTCTTTGATTCGTTTTCACACTTCTTCCAGAATATCCTTCAGAAGATCATAATTTCTCGGCGGTTACATATAGAGTTTTCTCAATGGATACCTTGTTTCAAGGACTTTTTGCGATATAGGCACCATTATTGGCTTTGCGCATGTCGCAATTTCCAGTTGCCAACATATAGGCAGAAAAGGGGCAGAACTTCCGGTAGATGTACTTGGCTCCTCCTTTACACTCCCCCTCCGGGCGTTTCACCGACCACTCTCCCATCAGTCTTCACATCCAGACATCTTCGTATGAAGATATGTTTCTTTGGAGTCCATATGGGGCCTCATTACACGGTAGGCGGTGAACCATGGCGCTATTAGCGCCATGGTTCATGCCGGTAAAATACCGGCACCGCCTTGGTGGAAAGGGGAATTACCGCCCCATTCCAAGGTTGGCAGGGCGGTAATTCCCCCTTCCACCATTGCCCTTCCCCATTCCCATTTTTGCCCCATAGGGCTCTATGGGAATGGGGAAGGCGTTAATTACGGTACCGCAAATTGCGGTACCGTAATTAGCTCCACTGGTCCCTTTGCAGGTTGGTTTTTAACGCCTGCAAAAAGCAAGCGTTAAATTCCCCAACCCGCAAAGGGACCTCATAGTAAGGCGGTAAGGATTTACCGGTACCGGTAAAATACTGGTACCGGTAAACCCTTGCTGCCTACCGTTTAATGAGGCCCCATATCTTTATTACTCCCTTCAGGCATCCTGCTGATTTCACATGCTCATCAATACTCCAGGTCATTAGACTGCACTGTACATTCGGATTGCAGTAGATCCATCTTCCCACATACTTCTTATGATTGTTCAGATACAGGAATTTCGTTCCCTCAGGTGCATGAATGCTAGCCTTGACATAGTCTCTCATTTCTTCATCTGTCAGCTCTTTGGGTTTGAACCCAGACTCAACATCAATCATGATTTTCATTCCTGTCGCTTTCTTTGCAGTCTTCTTGCATTGTGTGATCATTATTCTAACCACACAGAATCCAAACATGATCATCACTGACAGGGCTCCAAGGAACTTGAAGATATTTGCCATCCATTGTGGAACCCATGAGAAGATTGAAGCAAACTAGCTGTAATCAGCAATGTCTTCCACTTCATCTTCCATCTTCACTTCGAGCTGGAGCCCTTCCCTCTGCCCTCCAGCACTCATCATCTGCACTGGACTTGCAACAACATTGTGCCCTGCGCGGGGTAAGGACTGTGAGACTTTAACATGTACTTTTTGGACGATACGAGTGATTTCGATTTTTGGCGGAATTCACACAATTTTTGATTGTGTAATTGATCACTTAGCTGGTGTTTCAAGCATGATGCGCCCACGCTAAATGTGATGCATTCAACTTTTGTTTTCACCTGATGCCCTGCGCATTGCCACCATGCCTAAGGCCCTCCAAGATGGCCGTGCGTTCGTACTTCTTGCAAAGTGATGTTGAATGTTTCCTGTTTTGTGGACCAGCTCCCGCCGCCTCTCCCATTGGTTGCCATTGGCCCCTTAAGCCAATGGCTGTAACCGGGAGGCGGGAGCCGGCCCACCCACCTAAAGCCCACAACGTAGGCCCTGTCTACCCCTGTCCACCACGGTACGCCGTTTCACACCCCATGAGTGTCTGTGAGCCCCCGTTCCCCCTGTGAGTGTCTGTGTGCCCCCATGATCCCCCGTGAGTGTTTGTGTGCCCCCATGCCCCCGTGAGTGTCTGTGTGCCCCCATGCCCCCCGTGAGTGTCTGTGTGCCCGCATGCCCCCCTGTGAGTGTTCTGTGTGCCCCCATGCCCCCCATGAGTGTCTGTGTGACCCCATGCCCCCCGTGAGTGTCTGTGTGCCCCCATGCCCCCCCCTGTGAGTGTTGTGTGCCCCCATGCCCCCCGTGAGTCTCTGTGTGCCCCCATTCCCCCCATGAGTGTCTGTGTGCCCCCATGCCCCCGTGAGTGTCTGTGTGCCCCCATGCCCCCATGAGTGTCTGTGTGCCCCCATGCCCCCCTGTGAGTGTGTGTGTGCCCCCATGCCCCCCCCTGTGAGTGTCCTGTGTGCCCCCATGCCCCCGTGAGTGTTTGTGTGCCCCCATGCCCCCCGTGAGTTTCTGTGTCCCCACATGCCCCCCGCAGTGTCTGTGTGACCCCATACCCCCCGGTGAGTTTCTGTGTGCCCCCATGCCCCCCGTGAGTGTCTGTGTGCCCCCATGCCCCCTGTGAGTGACTGTGTGCCCCCATGCCCCCCTGTGCGTGTTCTGTGTGCCCACATGCCGCCTGTGAGTGTCTGTGTGCCCCCATGCCCCCCCATGAGTGTCTGTGTGCCCCCATGCCACCTGTGAGTGTTCCGTGTGCCCCCATGCCCCCCGTGAGTGTCTGTTTGCCCCCATGCCCCCCATGAGTGTCTGTGTGCCCCCACCCTGCCTTGGCCCCCCTTTTTGGCTCTGTGTACCCCCACTTGCCCCCCCTTACCTGCCTTCTCCCCCCTTCCTCCTCCATAAATCCCTCCTCTTCTACCATCCTCCTACCCCTATTCCCACTTTTCTCCCTCCTCTTAGCCTTCCCCCTCTTAGCACTTACTCTTATCATCTGTTCCCTGGACTTTTGATGGCAGCTTGTCTGTCTCCCCTCCTCCCCTCCTTGATTTTCTCCCTCCTCCCCACACCCCTGCTTTTTAAATTTGTCACTGACAAATGTCCACAGTAGCGTGCCTTGTTCATCTCCTTCCCCCCTCTCATATCCCTCCTGCCCCCCACCCCTCCTCTTGTATACCACCTGCACTACATCAATTGTCGTCATACATAGTAATGTTACTGCTTGCTTTGTTCTCCTTTTTTCCCTTCCCTCTTGCCTTACTTGTTCTATGCACTTGCACTATCAGAAATGTCGACAGGCCTATTACGATAGTTATTTTTCACATTCTGTATTGTTTCAAGGACTTTAACTGAATGTAACTGTATTTTCCTATGTTCCCTCCCTCCTTGAAGCGCTTTGAAACACATTGTGTATAAGCACTATATAAATAAACAATCAATCAATCAATCATCTTGACATGCAATTTTGTCAAC
Source organism: Ambystoma mexicanum (assembly GCF_040938575.1). NCBI lineage: Eukaryota > Metazoa > Chordata > Amphibia > Caudata > Ambystomatidae > Ambystoma > Ambystoma mexicanum. The sequence continues at coordinate 538,660,578 of NC_090929.1, forward strand.
ATCATTATGGCCTCTGTCAAGGTGCCATTCTCGTCATTATGAGAAGGTATGAATGTGCAACATCATTCTATGATTTTGGCACAAACACTTCCATCGATAGCTGTAATCATGTCCAAGACATATCTATTCTGGAGTGTCGTCAGTCTTATGGCTCTCAGCTCTTCCTTGATAGCATTGAATCCCTTTATGGTAGTGTTGATCGTCTGCAGGAGCTCCCATCTGGTTATCTGTAACCACTTGGCATTTGCGTTTGTTTGGATCCCAGGCATAAAGATAACTGTAAAGAATGAGGCAGTTTTGCTGAACAATCTGTGCTCATACGGAATAGCATCAAAGGCTTCTATTGATTTAGCTAAGAAGTAATTTTCCCTCTTTATTCGATCACAGAGTCCAACAGATCTCTGCTTTCTCAGGTGAGCACCTGCTTTTGGGAACTCACCAATGTTCAGGTCACTCTTCGGAATCACTAGTGCTGGAACGTGAACAATCACCATAGAACATAGTCCTCCCCAGTCTCTGGGCAGCTTCATGTATGCTCTGGATCCGCAGGCCCAGTAGTGGTCCATTATCACTACTGTCCCATCCTTCATTCCTGGTACATCGAAGAATCGCCCACACTATTGATTTTCTCCAACTATTCTTGTGCCATTATTTCTGAAGCAGAGTTCTGAACTAGCCAGAGGCACTATCTGCAACAGACCTCCTTTATCTTCGACCCATGTCAGCAACTTTGCAAGCCTCTGCATCCTTTTTCTACATGTTCTATAACTGGTATATGATGCGCAGTTACTGCCACAGCTCTGCATATGACTGTGATTTCTTCCCAACCATCTGGAAAATGTACTGTTCCCCAGATCTGCATCTGGCCTCTCTCCTTGAATCTTTGTATGTCTTCATCAGTCTTTCCTTGGCAATTGAGCTTTTTATTTATTTCCCATCGGATTCCTGCTCCCTCATGCCAGGCTTTTCGTATCTCACCACATGATGTGTGTGGTCTCTCTCTTGTCTTTAAATCTTGCACATAATCATCCTCTTCTGGAGCTGTCATTCAGTTGCCCATGCAAATATGCTGTTCGACCCTGAAATTGACCTCTTGTATGACAGAGTGTAAGGTGAGTCAGGCAATGAGCCGTTTGGACGTCTATTTCTATAGCTATGAATATCTTAGACTTTCCCATAGCATAAGGTAGGAGAGCACAAACATAACAATCATCCTCAGATGGTCTCTTTCCTACATCCTTCATGTGTTGATGCCACATGGTGTTACCCAAATGTGCTGTACTGTCTAGATAATCATTTAACTCATAATCATCATCCCTTGCACTTCTCTTGGGGATCTTTTTTGTCCAGAAGAATACATGCAAAATGCTCATGGAGTACATCAGACATCTACAGGAGGAATCATAGGAAAACTTGTCAGAGAAATAGGTGACTTCACATGTGTCACTGTTGTAGAGGCAATCACATATGGCTTTGGCCTTCTTACAACCTCTAACTCTATATAAGTCACTGGAGTGGGGAGAATCAGAGGGACTTCTATCCTTTTGGAACCAACAAAGTAAGCAGCGTGAATTAGCAAAAATAGAAAAACAATAACAGATGCTGTGCACACATAAACTATGCACATGAAGCCCCACCATTGATGTCTCTCCACACGTCGTTGCATTTTCTCACTTTCTGGAACTGCATTATGCTCAATAAACCTCATTGTGCCTGTGTATTTGTTTTTTTAAGGAAGGAAAACACTTTTTTAATGAGGCAGCCTCGTTAAATGCTCAGGTAGTTGCCGAATTTGCTCAGTTATCTTCACAAATAACCAACTAATTGCACATGGATCTGGCAGAAACACATAAGTGTTGGTGTTGTGCCAAACAAGATAAGGATGAACTCGAATCAGGTGATAAAAGACCATAATAAGAAGTCTGTGGGCATTGTCATCAGACAGAACCATTTGTCTGGCTAAAAAGAAACTCAGTGGGAAACAAATCAGGAAACTTCTCCCTTTTCCAGTCATCAAAAAGGAAATCAAGATCCAACATTTTTCATTTACAGCAGCACTTTCTAAGGTCCAATTTCAACAAGTTCCTGTGGCTCAAGAACAGTTACTTTCTCACTCTTGCTAAAATATCTATAAAAAAGTGTCCCGGAAAGCCACAGTCCAAATGCACACTTGCATTTATTTAAACAGTAATCTGTGCCTCCTTCTTCCTTGTCATCGATCGAGTCTGCACGTGCTGAACTGCTTCTTCTTGACTTGCTTCTGAATCAGATGGGGGTGTTCCATCTCACCCACATATGGTTTGACGTCACTGAGGTGAATCCATGCACATCTTTCTTGAACTTTTACTGCGGAGGGAGTGAAAATGTCCACAATGAAAGGACCACTAAATCGGGGCTCATGCCACTTCTTAGTGAAGTTGTGGAGTAATTCGGGATCACCAATAAAGAGTTTTGGTAATGATAAAAGAATTACAGATTCGGTTGCTGAATGGTCTTCATCTGTGTCCTGAGACTGACACCCATTATGCCTGAGTTGATCTGAAATGACTGAGATACTAGTGGTCATACATGTTAAATGCGCTTGTAGCTCATTTCCTAACAATTCTGCAGTTGTCTGGGCATTACTTCTACTCCTCGTTGGAGGTGACAGGGGCGTTCTATTTCACCTTCCTGTAACTAGCTCATGGGCATGAAATGGTGGTCCGACCGGGCTGATTCCTTAATGCATATAATGCTACGGGCAGACAGTACAGCCACTCCTTCTTTAGTGTCAATTTAAGTTTGGCGATTCTTTCCTTGAGAAGACTGTTGAGCCTCTCACATATCCCATTCACTTGCGGGTGATAAGCAAAAGAAAACGTATGTTTAATATTAATTGATAGACTGATTTGTTGAAATACTTCATTTACAAAATGGGGCCCATTATCTGATGTTAGCATCTCACATACTTCCCATCTAGGAAGGAAATACTTCTCGGATTAAAAACTTTGCAGCACAAGTGGAATCATGGTGTGTAAATGGACCTGCTTCAATCCATCTCAAAAAGGGGCACACCGCCAATATCATATACCTGTATCCACTACATTCTTGCAGCAGGTCAATGTAATCGACATGTAAATGCTGAAAAGAACCATTTGGTGGAGGAAATACTCCTCTGATTGTTCGCAGTATGTGCCCAGCAGTAAACATTTGACATACGATGCAATTTACTACATAAAAAGCAACCTGTTCTAACAAATTTGGTACAAACCAATCCTCTGCAATAGCTGCTGCAAGGCTTTCCCTAGTTACATGTGCTGGGTAGTGTAGCTGTTCTAACGCTACCCTCAATAAGTTTACAGGCATCACCGTTTTACCAGTGCTGTCCTGTCACTACAATGCTTCAGAGGGGGATAAAGAACACCCTCTCTGTGTCCATAGCTCCTTTTCCTCTGGCGCAGCACTACCTTGAACTTCCATCAAATGCATTCTAGACAAATTATTAAATCCTTTGTTTACAATCATTATCATGACCATTTTTTCCTTTACATTAGTAGTGTCAAAACTAAAAACATCAGGCGAATATGCAACCCTTTTGGCCTCTTTGTCTGTGGCTTCATTCCCGCGTGAGATAAATTCAGTTCTCTTAGTATGTCTTGTGCATTTAACTATTGCAATGGCTATTGGGAGTTTTAGTGCTTTAATAAGCCTGTCCAATAATGTAGCGTGTTGCACTGGAGTGCCACCCGCTCGGAGGTAGCTCCTCCTTTTCCAGCGTGCTAGCCCTGCGTGCATGGTTGACGTCATATAGGTGGAGTCACTGTACACCGTCACTTGCTGCCCTGCGTGATTCTCGAGCTTGTCAATAAGCGCCACCAATTCTGCAGCCTGTACCAAAAAGTGAGACAGTGGTCACTTGCTACCGCTTCAAATTCCCTATTAGCTCTGTGCCTTACCACAGCTGAACCTAGATGCCTTTCTCCATCAGTGTGATCAATTTTCAACAACCCGTCAATAAAGAGAACCTCTACCCTGCTAGAGCATTCTCCTTTACCCTTGGGATCTCATCATAGAACTTGTCATGATCCCAATCAGTGAGCATAGTCCTCATTCAGGCTAAACAGGGAACCTTATATCAGTCAGCAGGTCAAAGGTGGGTGCTAGCCTGGCACATATGGCATTTACACCATTCACAGCATATGCTTCCTTAGACTCAGTAATGTTTAACAGTAACTTTTATACACTAAACATGGCCGCCGCAAGATCTATTCACAAATTGCAGCACATTCTATTCATATTACCTCTACCTCTAACTCCCTCAGGGTCAGTCGTTTTTCAAAGAAACAAGCTGGGTGTAGATCTCTGTCTTCGGCTGGGGCCTCCCTCTGGAACAGCCTCCCTGACACTATAAAACTTGGGGAGAAACAGCTCTGGTTCCAGAAGCACCTCAAGACCTTTCTCTTTGCTTCTGCCGTCACTCCCCCTCTCTCCTGCTGATCTGTTCTCTCTCGGCACCATGCACCTGGCCACCCTCTGTCCTTTGGGCCCAGGTACCTGCTCACCCTGCCACCCTCCCCACTGCCTCTGGGCCACTACTTGCATGGGGTCTGTATCTGTATCTATACAGCCCCCCCCTTTATTCTTCCTGCACTTATCAGACCTACCCTGTCTGGTGCCTTAAACCCAGCACTTGCCAATTGCTTGCTGCACTACCACTGTTTGTTGCCTTTATTATTTATTTATGTATTTATTTATTATTATTTATCTGTTTCTCCTCTGCTACACACTCTCCACTTCTCCCCCCTTCTATGCACTTTTCCCCCTCCACTCTTCCATGCACTTGCATGTTCTCAATATCACTGGGCCTAGGGAGATCAGTGTTTTGTTCTCCCCTGTTCCACTCCCTTCCCTTGTCGCACTCTGAAACACTTGTGTACGAGCATGATAGAAATAAAATATCAATATCAATATTGCAGAGGGAGCTATTTAAGCCCCGCCTCCACTGGAATGCGCGCTTCACATCTGCTCCACTGACAGCGCGTAAAGCTACCAGCGTTTCTCCTCACAGAACCTGTAAAAGAAGAAAATAGTGACATTTAGTTTTACAGAAAACTACAGAATACAATAGTTTATAGAAAAGACTTACCTGACTGAAGTAATTCTCCGAAGCGGTTATCTTCAGTCACAAGTTTCATTCACAGCTGCACCATCTCCATTTAATTAACAAACAAATTTAACAGTTGATAAAAGAAGAAGTTTGATAAGCTTTTACGTACCTGAAGGTTCTTCAAGTTTTCACCTTACAGTTATTTCCGCGCTCTTCCATGAAGGCTGCAGTTACTCCGTGTAGGCGAACTTACTTTTTAAAACGTTTTGTCATCCCGAGTAACTCTGCAGCCATCCGCGGTCATCATTCTTATCCCAAATTCCAGGAACCTGCAAAAAGATAAAGAAAGAGCACATTATTAGAAAGAGAGATCTCTCCAACGTAGGAAATTATTCAAGCCCTTAGATTACAATATTTTCGCCAGCTTACTTACCTAAAGACTCATTCTTAAAAAATATAAACATTTCAAGGCAAGAAGCAATAGATTACATCAGCTACCCACGTTACCATTGTTTCCTCATCCCAACACGCCCCTGTAGAAAAGTAGGATGGAATAAATAAATAAACACAGGTGAGAAGGGAGGGATTTTGATTGCTGGATTCGATATAACTACCTCATATGCAGAATCCCTCTGAGATGTCAGTGTACCCTTAGGTTTCTCTACAAAACAGCAAAAAAAGCATGCTCAACAAATAAAGTCATGGAACACCCCATCACGATACTAGTAGACTTCTCAATGCCGAACACGTCTGCAGCAAGCGATTGTTTGCACGGAAAGTGTCCTCTTATAACTGGATCTAGAATCCCACTATAAAATGCCAAAGGTTTATATCCAAGTGTGGTTCTCTGTGTAAGCACTGCTGTCATGACTGTTTCCATTGTGTACGAAAACAGGAAGAACTCCTCAGAACTGGAGCTGTACAAATTGCTTTTTTCAACTCCTCATTGTATCCTTTGTCTGCTAAAATAATCATTAGCCGAATGGAATCTTGTCTACACTCATCTTCTGTCATGCTACAAACTAAAATATCATCTATGTACTGCAGCATAACGCTTAGCAAATCAATATTGGTCAGGTACATCTGCAGGACCCTATTGAAGATTGATGGAGACTCACAATACCCTTGAGGTATACAAGTGCTTTTCAGTTTAGTCTGGCGAAATGTAAATGATGTCAAATCTTGAGAATCCTTATGCAACAGGACTGAGTAAATGATGTCAAATATTGAGAATCCTTATGCAACAGGATTGAGAAAAACGCATTTTTCAAGTCAATCACTGTGAAATATCATGCCTCTGTAGGAATACTACATAAAATCGTCGCAGGATTTAGAACTAGAGGAAACTCTGCCTCTACAATCTGGTTAATTGGTCTCATGTCCTGAATTAAACGCATGACCCCCCCCTTTGATTTTTTCACAGGGTACACAGCAGTATTACACAGTGACTGTGACATCACCAAGATGCTCGGTTCCATCATAGCTGACATAGTCTTAAAAATACCCTCATCTGCCTCTCGAGACATTGGGTACTGTCTTGCTCGAGGTAAAAGTGTTACTGGTTTCAGCTTAATCTTAACTTCTCCCACCCCCCTCAATAGGCCTACGTCATAAGGACCTATAGTTCACGAAGAGGTTGGCACTTTTTCCATGTCTTCATCAAAAATGCGGGGCGCTGCCGCAATATCACCATTAGCTGTGGGATCTCCCTTCTCTCTATTCTGATCCAATATGTAATACTCATCTCAATATGAATTCATCGTCTGACGGATAGTACTATCTGACGGGTTGTCCTTAAACATATCTTAGTCTGTGACGTCAGTCAATCTATACCCTTCCTCAATGGCAATTACCGTTGTCCATGGCCTGCCCTCGACATCAAATCCTTCAAGCATGGCCAGATCCCCTTGCTCTATGGTTCCCTGCAGCTGTAAGGGAAACATCTGTCCCCCCTATTCGTCCATAGGTATCTGTATGCTATTTTCTTTTCATTAATATTAATGAGGTATATCCTGAAAACATGTGAGGATTCTGGGCCTCGGGGCCTGAGGTTGGACAACCTAAAGCATACACTGTTTGCAGTGTTTTGACTGTATTATGCCCTGAATGCTTGTCCAATGTAAGTGATATTGGTTGAATTTCACGTGGTCACTGTCAAAACATCCCAATACGGGCAGGTCAGACATTTTTAGAGGGCCCATTCGTGTTAATTAACAAAATCAACTGATTAGTTTAATGAGGGCTTATGTCCATTAGAAAAGGTATTGTAAACGTGCTTACATACAGAGCACATATCTGCTATGTAGTAATGTTGAAACATTTGAAGTGGAACCAAAATGAAACATTTGGATTGGTGACATGTGAATGCAGTATTTTATGCTGCTACTTAATTTTTCTCTTACTGTGTTATAGTTTTTGCGTTTACGTAATAAATGTATTTTATATTGTATTACATTGATGTTTCGTCTTTAGGCCCTTTTGTCTCTTGTTAAAATGTCAACAGATAAGGTTTTTCGACGGATGGTGCATTATGTTGAAATCAAATTTGCAAACATGCAGCATCCACAAATTAATCAGAAAAAAGCACAAGTATCTGAAATCCTGGTGCTCCACCAACAAATATGTTTATTTGCACTTGGGAATATGCAATAAAGAAAACCTGAATGGTTGCTTTGAATGGGGATTGCCGATAAAATTGTTCACAGTTTAAAAACAAACCTTCTCTAAGCATGCCTGTGTGCCCAAAAGTACATTAACAAATTAACTGTGGAGTAAATAATCATCTTTGCATGCTATGCCACTTCACACACACACACTTTACCACACACCCTCTGTCACACACTCTTTCTCTCTTTCCCTTCCTGAATCCCACAAAAAAATTGCTTTTCTTCTTCCTGACTGTGCTGACTTGGAGGAACTGGCAGAGATGTGGGCGAACAGGATGGCGTTGGGGCACAATGACCAAGTGTTGAGGAAAATGGATGACCCTCACACACAGAAAAGATAAGTATTCTCTCTCTCGCTCTCTCTCTCTCTCGCTCACTCTCTTTCATGTGCAGTGGCTAAACCACCTACTCAGCTCCAAACTACTACTTAACCAGCAGTGATCCCAATCATAAATGTGAGACAGGTGCAGCAGAAAGGTATATCTCCTTCTCCTTGTGTGGTAGCACAGGCTGCCGGAAAGGCTATATATCTTCAGTAATGGTGTCCGCTGATAGTAGTAGCCAGAGCCGGTCTTAGGGGGGGGCGAGCCAGGCGCCACGCCCCCCAGGGCACCATTAGCCCCCTGCGACCGCAGCTCGGGGAGTCTTTCAAGGGCTCCCACGAGCTGACGTGGTGGTAGAAGGCATAGCAGGCGCTGCATTGTCATTGAATGCACCCGTGGCGGCGGGCTCATTCAATGACAATGGAGTGCTCGCCGGAGCGTGGAGGTTAAAAAGCAAAAAAATTAATTAAAAAAGTTGCCCAGCCTGGCACCGCCCCCTTCTGCCCCGCCCCCTGTTAACCAGGGGCGCGCAAGGGAGGGCCCCAATTCGCCCAGGGCGCTGCTGCCCTTAAGGCCGGCCCTGGTAGTAGCAACCTAAACAGCTTCAGTACAATTGTTCCCGAATATAAGGGTATCGGGTAATATTATCCCCAACAATAATATCGCCATATATATGGTCATCGGGAACGGCCATAGGCGATATTATTAGTGGGGATAATTTTTGGGGTGATTGGGAGCGGGGGTGACGGGGGTGTCGCCAGGCTCCCTTTAAAATAATATAGGGGTTGCGGGGGTGTCCCCCGCATGTTTGATGGGTTAATATTGCTGCATAAATATGGCGCCAATCTTGTATGGCAATATTTTTGCAGGGATATTAACACATGGAACCAATAAAAGAATGTCCAATCACGGTATATACAAATATAGGAACTTTAATAAAGCTATCAGTGCAAGAAACTAACTATAGACACTACAAACCTTCTCCTGCCTGGGAAAAACACACAGAGAATGCAGAACCTAGTGTGAAAAGGCACTGTGGGTTCGTCCGGAGAGGTGTTCAAGCAAGAGATTTGTCAGAAATGTCAATTATTCAACCATATGCTGGTAACATTTAAGATCGCATCCATTTCGGAAAGCGTACAGCGAATATCCATACTTTGAGCCATGACTTGATTTACTTTCAAAGTTCTTTTCACTCCGAACACACGTGTTGTCCACTCAAGGAAGTCCTAACCAGTGTGGCCATACCCCAATCCTGTCACTACAGTGACTGCATGGCTACACTGAGCGGCGTCCAGTCTGTGATTGGCCAGAAAGCTATCTGCACTACACATCGAGTGTCAACAGATTAGGGCCAATCTTTAACCCGTGTCCTTTGTTCAACAAGCAAATTACACGGCATGTCCCTCCAACTGGGACACGTTTCTCGAGTCCTGCAAGAGCAGTCAGTCTTCTGGCTGGATCTTCCTCCAGATGGAAAAGATAACTCCAATTAAATGTGCATTGGTAGGGGTACTGGAGGCGCACCCAAAGGGTTGAATGAGCGGTGTCTCCTCACAACTTTCAAAGCATTCTAAATAACCACCCTACTCCACTGTTGACCCCTGGTTCCAGTGGAATCTCCTGCTCAGCAGAAGACTGAAACACAGAGTAATTCCGTGCAGGGTTGCAACCTTAATGAAGGGTTACTTGCTTGGAAAGAGAACTTTGGGAAGTTAAAGCTATGCTTTCTCCCTATGGCCTGATAAAATTATATTTATTAACAGGTAGCTAGGGGGCTGCACAAGTAGGTTACTATGTTTTGAAATAGCACATTCGGCTCCAATGCGCTGAAATAACAGGTGTTAATATTGTCCAGTCCAATGACACTCGATGCATTGACCCTGGAAGGATGAAAGGCTGAGCCTGCCTTACCGCGAGTTAACCTTGTGACCGCACACATATGTCAGAGGTGCTTACTTCGCTGAATTATCGCACCTGATAGTACCTGGGTATTTCTTTTGGTATACTATGTGGGGACCTGGCCTGATTTCATCGAAGTGACCACCAATGGGGGAACGCCTGTGCATGGCATTCCCCTTGTGCAGTTTTAATTGTATGCACTGCGACGTGCATCAGGGCGGACTTGGGTTTACTTGCATTATTTACACTTATTTGTGCAAACAAACGTAAATGTTTCTCTACATGTACGACTGTGCAGAGGACTTTATCACAGATCCCAATGGAATCCAACGGGCTGTTCACAGATGCTAACACGTGGGAGATTCCCTATGAATTCAATGCATTACGCCAGCTTCAAAACCATCTGCTGGCGTAAAATACATTTATTTTTTAACAAGCAGAATTTACAGGAAAGTCATCTTTGTTTTGCGCTCCCACTCTGCCTGCCAAAAACAATTTGCAAATTCGCCCAGGAGGATTAACACGGTCTTCAACCATGGATACACCACGTACTTGCCTTCAAAAACGCCCCTCTCTGTATTGTGTGCTGTGGGGCAGGGTGCAATGTGGCAGCTATTTTTATTTTATCTCTGCCCATTTTTTTTAATGGGGATTTTCCACCCGTTCCTTTTTACAATCTCTAAAAGTCTATCTATTTTGTCGCTGCAATAATAGCAGGCATCTTTGTATGCTTTTTAGAAGAGAGATGGTGAAGTGGGCATGTAAAATACACACCTTTCCTCGTGCCAATTTGACAAATCTGAAAAGAAGAACCTTTTGAGTAAAAAAGAATACTGTTTTCTATTTTTAGGAAGTGCTAAAACTCTGGGGTTTCAAATCTCTTACCAACATGGTATCAAATTTGGATTTGTTGCTATTACCACATTCAAAAATACTAGCTGGTTCATTATCCGTTTATTGGTTAATCTGTGGCAATTCTACTGATTTATCACCAAACTCGTTTACCATTACCACCACTAGGTGCCATGGCATTACCACAGCATTACGAGTGGCAGTATGGAAGTGTAAAATCCAGATTTTTGGAGTCCATGGGTCTCAATGGGGATTTTGGCGAATTTACTGTGAGTGGTAATACTGGACGGGAATTCCACCATTTTCGGAGATGAAGTGGCGTATTCACACCTCCAGGAAACTGCTGGAGGTTAATCCTCGACTTTACCTTCAAATTCAGAAATCAATTCTGCAGTAAAAGTTGCAGAAATTCTGGTACCACCAAAAAAGTCACAGTAACAGAATTGCTCCCACTTTCATACCACACAATCTCGTAATGAGACCATAATTCGATGAATTTATTAATAACAAACAATAGCAAAGCCAATAGTTTGACTTGTTTTTACGCCTGGAGTAGACATTTGTCAGGCACTACCATAATGGTACAACCTGGTTATAAGATGGCAGCATCTAGAAGATGGTGTGAGGACATGGGAATAGGATGTCAGTGCCTGACAAATGCCTATGTTGTACCTGTACACAAGACAAAACTAGTGGCGTTGCCAATGTTTCTTTTTGAAGAGGACGTCAGTGTTAGGAAAAGATGTGATGACACATATATTCCTTTTAAAGTAAGTGGGTGAATACACACTTGGTTAAGACATTTTTATTACACCAGGAGCATTAACAGTGGCATTTAAACTATTAACTCTTAGAAGACTGCCTAAAAATAACTCTGGCAATCACAGAGTTTGATGTTACTGCGCAAGAGAGCTAGCTGAAAGAGATCCCAATGAGGATGCGTTTTCAGTAGGGATGGACAAGTAGTGGGTGTGAACAGCTTCCTGGATTAACACGGCATAAGTGGTCGATGGGTGGGAAAATAACAAGCAATGTTCAAAGACTGTGTGTCCCTCCACACATCATATCGCTCGTCTCTCTGTCTACAATTGCAGTAGTTTGTATAGTGTATAGCACCACATGACTTTCCCAGTTTCAGAGCACTTGGTAACAGGAGTTACAGTTATCAATATTACTACCTACATTTGTGTGTACAAATGTGCCACCTCTGAAGCATGAAGGCATCAGTAGGCATGTCAGAGTTTGTCTGTGCAATGTGTGATGAATCCTGCAGAGTCATCACTGATCCCCAGCCCAAACCCCCCCATGTGACCAGGAGAAGGCAGCCGCTACCTGATCCTGAGCCTGGAGGAGCATTTTCAGGGAGGAGCACATGGGAGGAGATGCCTGTCGGGGTGAAGTGGTGACTCCCTTGAGGAAGATGCAATATTCTTCTTTTTATGAGGATGATGACCCTTTATTAAAGTTGCTACTTCAGTGCCAGATAGGGGGGCGCACCTACCACCTACGGGAAAAGGCAAGAGGGAATGGAACATCTCCTAGGTGAGAAAGAGACAGGAAAATTAATGATCTGTAGTAACACCATGAATAAAGGCATTGCAGGGAAATGTGGGCATAGGGTCGCACTGTGCCTGCCATCGGCCCAGGAAGCTTATGTACATTTCTACGAGATAGGGAAAAATCCCAGGTAAACACATTTAGCAGGGATGCCCAAGGTTGGGCCTGACCTGGGAAACCTGCACTGAGCACATGATCAACACACCACGGATGAGGGAGGAGAGAGACGAAGCTCAGGCTGCGTGTCACAAGCAGACCGGAGTAGCTGAGACAGCACTGGGTAATGTAAGGACGGGGCAGCAAAACAATACCATGAGCACTCGGGGATAGAGGGGAATTGGACCTGAGCCAGAGAACTGTTCATATAGTTACAAATGCCTTTTAGCAGGTGAATATGGCAATGGTGAAACTGCACAGAGCGGCGTGCCTGAGAGGACCAATCAGATGCTATGTTTCTGTGCCCCTGTGAGGTGGCCAGCCTTCAGAGTATCCAGCACAAGGTCTGGGAAGTCCATTATCCGGCAGGTGCCATGTAAATGTCTCCCTTCCCACATGAAGCAGTGTGTCTCGTGTTTCTTCTACAATTGTGATGACCAATGGCAGAATAATAAAGTGCCGGCGGTCAGCACAAATGTTATTTTACTAATTGCAAATTGCCCCCAGGAGGTATGAGAAGTGATGTGGTGCCACATGGGGAGGTGATGTTTTGGGATACTGTTGACCTGTTTGTTCCAATCATGTTCCACTAACATACGCTTAGAGCTAAGGATATGACGCAGATTAGCCAATGAACTTCATGGGAACGTTGGAAAATATGAACATTTGAGCTGCAACTGTTTCTAATGCTATGACCACTGTATTCAAAGTACACTCTCGCTTGGGTGTTATTTTCGCCCGGGACGCACCGCACATGCAGCCCATGTCTTTTTCTTCTTCTGGCCCACCCGGGCTGGCCACTGGGCAGGCCTTGCCTCCCCAGGCCACATCTGGGTCGGGATCCTCCACCCACACGCGCCCCCAGGCACAGGCATGTTCGTTAACCCAGGCTGCTACCCGCACGCAGCCTGGGCTGTTTCCTCTCCCCTGTCAGGTTGCAGCTGACAGACGCAGCCTTGCTCAGCAAGTTCAGAGAGCTCTGGGGGGCCGCTCAAGGCAGTGACCCCCCACTGCAGCGTAAATATTTGTCCTCTCTTTCTGGGTTCTTTGTGTCTTTCTCTTTTCACTCCCTCCTTCAACTGTCACATTTTCAACTGTTCCTTTCCTTCTCCCAGGTGAGTCCAGTCCATGTCTGTTGGTTGGCAGGGGAGACCTGCCATTGTCCTTCCTCCTCAAGGTTCCATGTGTCCCCCATTGTGGGGAACATGGTACAATCAGGTAAGTCAGTCTATGTAAAACACATACATATTTAATAAAAGCTTTAAACAAACTTGTAATGTGTCTTTTCTTTATTTATTTGTATACTTCCATAGCCCCCTATCTTTTAGGGCCCCTTTGGGGCCGTGGGTTACAGATCGGTCTGTGATAACTTGGAACCCGTATTGCCAACAGCCAAGAGAGATTGAATCAGAGACCGAAGGGCTAAAGGGGTACAGTTCTCCACCTATGAGATATCCGTTCGGGGAAACCTGGAACCTACAGTGCTATAAGCCAAGAGACTTTGAGAAGATACATAAGAGCAAAGGGGAACAATTCTCCACACATGATACCGCAATTTGGGGAAACCAGAAACCCTCATTGCTACAATCAAAGGAACATTAATTGTTGTAGAAACCATTCCTGGCAGGAGAGTCAACCAGGAATGGAACAAACATTGTGAGGTACTGAGCATTCCTGCCATGCAAATAAACCAGGAGAGGAACAGTTATATGAAAATGAAAGCCTTCCTGTCAGGAGAGTGAACCGGGAAAGGTAGAAGCTGTGTGAAGTAGAGAGCATTCCTGGCAAGCGAGTAATCCAGAAGAGGAGCCTTTATTTAAAGTAAAACCACTTTGGTGTTATAAAGGGTGTGGTGGAAAGAAACTATTTGTTTTGCTATTGTGATGAACTATTGTACAACAAGAGAAACTGACTTTGCCATTCTGACAAGAGTATTCTATAAGAAAGACAGCGCCTACATTCTTTGGATGAAGTGGGTAGAGCACTAGAATATGCAGATCACTGCGCTGACCATGGGTAAAAATAGTAGACCCTGCTGCCGGTGAGGGGATCTTGAGAGATGGTGCCCTTAGGTAAGAACCAAAATCACACAGGTGCTGGGTCACTGATGATACTGACTGTGTAGTATTCTTAAGTCCTCAAGAAAATATTGAGGAGTCATGGCACTTGGTATATATATGGTGGAGGAAATAGTTGTTTTGGTTTTGCACCAGTGCTGTATGAAAGAGACATTTGTGTTGCCAATTGGAGAGACATATGGGATGAAAGAAACAATTCATCTTGAACTGAATAGACTATTGTTGGAAGAGAACATTTTCAAAGGTCTTCCTGAATTGATCATGAGGAAGGGAGTCCAACCCTGGGTACAAGGATTACTTAATTAGAGTTATCATTTGGAACTGTTGCACATTTTCGTTGAACTGGAAACAGATACATTTTCCATGCCCACTTTGATTGTATATGTTAGTCTTAGGGTCAGATATTCTTTGGACACAAGGTCAACTTTCTTTAGTTTTAGTTTTTTTAGTTTGCTAGGCAGGGAACTTCTTTTTTTAAAGATAGGGACAGATGGCCCTTAATACCAACCCCTTTTATTTTTAATAAACATGGCAAATGTTGAGAAAAGTACCACTTTGAGTCTGTCTCTCATTTCTGAGCCCTCACAAATGTTTCATCAATACCTCAGGAAGACAGAAAGGCCCACCATCTACAGCCTCCTGGCAGAAAGCAAGCGCTATATACAACATGACAAGCAGACTGCAACACCTAAATCCTAAATCCCCCACATGTTAAAACTCCCAACAGTGTTCCATTTATGTGACACAAGCGCATTCCAACATTGCCCAGCCATGCTCCTCCCACATCCCACAAGTTCTGAATGTCAAAATGAGATGGCTACACAACCACCCATCCTTCCAGACTGACCCAGTTGCCAGTTGACACAAACACCCAGTTCTATTCCATTGCATGCTTCCCTAACATGGTAGGGGCCCTTCATTGCACATGTGGGCTTTGTACCACCTAGGGAAATAAAGCAGGTCTTCAGAAACAGGTGTATGCAACATTGCATCCATGTGCAGATGGTCTGTGATGCTGACCTGCTCTTTACTTATATGTGTGCCATGTTTCCTGGCAGCACCCATGACTTCATGATCTTGTCTCAGAGCAATCTGCCAAGCATCGTGGAGGGATTAGAGCAAAGCTGGGCAATGCTGCTGGATAAGTACAGGATCACCCCCCTGCATCCAATGCATACCATCACACTGCTACTCTGTGGGTGACCCAACACCACCCCACCATGCACACAAGACACACATTTCCCTGTTTGAGTAATAGGAGCACATGCAGATAAGAGAAACATACTCCAGGGACAAACACCACATATACCAAATGTACATGGGTCATGTTGGCAGGGTCCGCTCCCATGAAGGGAGTGCCACTGACAGGCCACCAAATTTGATGTAAGCTGTGTTGGAAGGACTCATCAATGAGACAGGCAGGGCCATGTGTAGGTCCTGTGTATGGGAGGAGACCAACATCATTGTTGATGGAAATTAGCAGGCCTACATGACAAAACATTAGGGGGATTAGAGTTATGGACAGGAGTATATGTGTGCCTGAAACATCTAAGCCAACTGCCACAAACACAAATGGACTGAGTTGCAAAGAGCTGTGGCCATGGGTCATCCCCATTCCCACACCAACACTACTTCAAGAAGAACTGGGGAGTGTGTGCCTCGGTGTTCCATAATCTCAGCACCAAAGAATTTAAGGCAGCCAAGTCCCTGGGGGGAAAAGGAATCCATCATAATCAAAAAGGCGGACAAAGGGAGAGGTATTGTCATACAAAACAGGTGTGACTATGTTAATGAATGTAATAGACAACTGGCTGATGATGTTACCAAGTGCTAGCTAGTGACCTTACATAGGGTTTGAAGAGAATTATAGAAACCAAGATAACCAAGGCATTGGAACACAGATGTATTGGAAAACAAGAGGCCGCCTTCCTATGTAAATAAGAGCCAGCTGTCCCTACCTTCTACTGCCTCCCAAAAATACATAAGACATTAAGTAACCCACCTGGCCACCCCATTGTTTCGGGTATTAACTCGGTCCTTGAACTGTTATCACAATTCGTGAATCATTACCCCTGAAAGGACACCACCAGTGCTGTCAAACGATTTGAAAAGTTTGAATTTGACCCCACTAAACATCTGTTGATTGGATTGGATGTGGTGTCACTGTATACTAACCTTCCACAGCAAGCAACTCTAGAAGTTATAGAGGAGGTCCTATGGGAGAGGACGGACCATGATCCGGTTCTTAAGTCATTTTTGACATGGTGTGCTGAATTAGCATTAACTAAAAAATATTTTGAATTTGCTGGTATAATGTGTAAGCAAATTGAGTGGACTGAGATGGGAACCAGTATGGCACCCAGCCTCACCAATTTATACGTGGAGAGCTTTGAAAAAGAAGTGATCAACGCAGATACTAACCCTTTTAGGGATCACATCAGAGAGTTGACTAGATACATCAATGATGTACGTATGGTATGGGAAGTGTCCATAGAAAAAGCCAACCAGTTCTTGGAATGGTTAAACACAAAATACCCACACTTGAAATTCACAATGGCACAGGAGATCAACTTTCTAGACATTAAGATCTATCATGAAGAAGGGAGACTACTGGTCAACAATTGGAACCTAGTGAGTAAAAGTGAATAAAAGCAGGTTGGAAAATGGTAAGGAAAATGACAACACCATACAGATGGCCTGGGGGATGAACCCAATAAAAGGCCACTTCCCATGCAGGACGTTTGGGGCATGTAAACACACTAAACAATCTAAAACAGTGGAGATTGGACTAAAGAAAACCTGCATACAGATTGGCTTTACAAATTGTAATTCTGACTATGTGGTCTATATGATCACCTTCCCATGTGGACTTAACTACAAAAATAAAATTGAGCTGGCACCAATGGTGAAGCGTTTCATGATGAAAAAACATAACTGGGATGAGTTCTCGTGGACCATCTTGCAAATAATTCATGGATCCAATGTGAGAGTAAAAGATAAGATCTTGATCCGAAAGGAACAAGAACTTATCTTTATGACAAAGAGCGACAGTAGAGGCCTCAATGAGGGGGGTGAGTGGCACAAATTTTAAATTCATCTACTCAAAATGAGGAACGTCCGGGATTCTCATAGGATAAATAGGAGTGAGTATTGTCTGGGACAACAGAAAGGGTTAACAAGATGCATAGAGATAGCCCTTAAGTGATGTCACTCGACTGTATTATTGGGTATTGTTCATCTGTCCATTACACTCACAGAACTTATTTACTGGATCCTGTTGGAAAATGGCCCATTAGTTTGAAAGATCAGAACTTTTTCTTAATGGTGTTCAGTGTCCGATTTTTGAGGGGCCGTTGAACGGCCACATGTAAAAAAAGAGATAAAAAGATTAAAAGCTAGAGAATAATCTAACAGGGGTCTAACAGAGCCTAAGTGAGGGGCACTGGAAATCCAGTTTGCCCTATCTAATATGGCTGCGGAATATAGCAACAAAATAACCATAGGGCAGACCTACATGTTATGTTATGTTATGTTATTTTGCATTTATATAGTGCCTTATATACCATTGGTGTGGTCTGAAAGCGCTGGTAGGTTGAACGCCCTTGGGAACCAAAGTTCAGGTCAGTAGAGGGAGTAGAGGGAGAGCAAAAGTGCGTGTGCGCACTGGGTATGTGTGCAGCTGGTGCGGAAATCGAGTGGTAGCTGCTTCTTAGCTGTAGGTGTGGTGGTTGAGCGGTCAGGAGTATGTGTTCGCTCTGGTCAGTTTTACCCAGTGTGGCTGCGTTAGGCCTGAGGAGAACACCTGGCTGGGGGGTGTGCAACCAGCAATGATTACTTAGAGTGATGTGGAGTGAGCGGGAGATGTAGATATGAGAACAGTTATACCGAATGGTGTCATAGTATCTCTGTGTTCTAGATGAGTGGTGGTGTAAGGGGGAGAGTAAGCGTGGGGTGTGGTATGCTGTATGTTTTCAAGTGTTTCCATCATTCCAAAGCATGTTAGGTATCGTCCGTTGCACATATTCGTCCGATTCCTCATACTCGTCCGCTTCACAGATTCATCGGTCATTATCAACGTCTAGTTCACACCCTCATCCAGTCCGCACACTCGTCTAGTCAACACACTCGTCCAGTCCACACACTCGTCTAGTCCACACACTCGTCAAAGATGGCTGCAAAAGAAGGCTTCAGGACCATGAGTTTATGGCCCTTTAAGAACGTGCATGCAATGGATGGGTTCACACAGAATAACTCTGAGTCCAAATAACCGAACCAACTCAAAGTACTGTTTTATTAACAATGATCTAAATCAGGGAGTTACAACGAACATCAACGTACGCTTGATTTCTCTCAGCGACTTTTTCACAAAACAAAGGTTATATATCAAAAATACATCAGAGGTGGCGTCATACTACGTGGCAAATAATAGAAAATCTACTAAGGGTTGGGATAGGCTTAAGAGGAACATCTAAGTATATTGTCTATAGGAACCATGATTGTAATTGGCTGCCCACTGTCAAGTGGACAACAGGTGTCTACCTCTAAAACATGTCATCTTCAGAAACATTAGATACACGGTTTCCCATTGGTTTTCAAACTATAAGGTCCTTCATTATATGGACCACTACAATTGGTTGGCACGCTTGTGTCAGGTCTGGAACATTCGGTTTACTTAGCAGCACGTAAGCTCAGCCCCAGGTGCAGGGAGATGGGGCATGACACTACCTCCCCACCCTATTAGCCTAGCAACTCTCATCACCCATGCCTTCTGCCATGAAGATTGTCTTTGAACTTGGCTTTGTAAAAGTATCCTTGTATTCAGAATGCATGGGAATGCCAGCACTCATTATCGTGTTCCCGGACTCCAAGTTCAACCTCTATTTCCATCCTTGGCCCATGTGACAGGAGACCATGATTTGGTCCATTTTGCAGGTTTTAAATGCTCTAAATGAATAAAACTTTACACTCTTGGTGTTTTTTCTTTGCACCTTAACAAGTGATGATTCATCCTTCACACGTTCGCTCCTTTCCAGAATAGATAGCTGACCTTGGCTGCTTCAGTCTTGACTCCAGGCCAGACAACCTCAACATGTAGCTTCATGATTCAGCTTCTTCTTACTGCGACACAATTTTCCCTTTCCTCTTCATGGGCTCTGGCTTACTAAATTCATGACACTGATGTCCAGCTCCTATATAATGGTGGCTATGCCTGCATTCTATTTAGTACGTTTAGCCAGCTTCTATGATGACTTACTCTAGCTTGCGTTTCAGCATCCGTACAATTATTGAACGGTTGATTCTTTGCAGCACTTTGTGCACGTGTAACCTTCCTTTTCGTATTTAAAAGTTCACTTGATGGTTTACTTTGTCATTAGTTCTGTAGAATCCATACATCTTCTTCAACCAGTATCTCTGGACGTCACTTTATGTCTCTTGTGATGTCACCAGCTTCTTTCTTCACTCTTTTTCATATTCCTTCAGGAAATTCCTCCCTTAGGTTGTCATCACTTTGGGGATACATTCGATAGGGTTGTCTCAATGGGTATCTTCTTTTGAACACACGCTGCGGTATTGGCACAACTGCTGGTGTCAAACATGGCACAATCTCAGGTTTCCAACATATGGCGGGTAGAGGGGCGGGGTTTCCTGCAGAGGCATGCAGCTGCTCCTCTACACATACGTGTAAGATACATGCTATTTTTAAAAGCTGCCGCTTTAGGACTAGGTAACTCTAGGAGCACCTGACGGGACACGACCGACAGAACAGACAGGCAGCAGAAGGACACACCGAAAACATACAAAGGAAAGTACCTGAGTGGAAGAGAGGAAGACAATTGTGTGCAGAAGACGCACCTTTGGTTTATAAATACCTTTGAAATATTTACACATGTTCTCCGCTTCCAGATTTATGGAAGAAGCGGACCATGTAGTACAGAAGAATAGTTACGCCATTTGTGATAATGACACACTTATAACAGACCCAGCAGAAGAGTGCCCGCACCCCACCTAGCTATAGCGGTATGTCCCTATTGGTTTTTTGGAAGATTATGAGCAATGTGGGAGCAAGTAGTGGACACGTGGAGACTATGCTACCTTAGAGGTATACAGCCCATATACTGATCTACTGTTCTGTATTATAGGTGGACTAGCAGTGGGCGCTCAGACAGAGATTTGGATACCCACCCCAACAGTGACCATTAGAAATCCTCCACAGGTAATTACAGCGGGTTGGGGAGTGAAGTGGGTGGTAGGTTAAGGTCCTGCCACCCCTAATAATATATTAGTATTAAGTGCTAATGAGTGTCCTGTCTTTTCTTTTACAGGAAAGAGGAGGAGATTGTGGAGGAAGTGATCTGTAAATTAAACAAGATAATATGAGCTTGTTGAGAAGTGACAGAATGAAAGGCTCCTGAAGAAAGTTCACAACTAAGGGTTAAAGAACTGAAACATGTTGAGCAGAAAGAGAGGGAGGACAACCTGTTAATATAACTCTCCCCACACTATCTTATGATCTAATTTGAACTGTGGATAGGAAACTGAATTAGTCACTTTCGTTTTTTAAGGTGTTTTAAACTTTTTGTTTATGTGTTGCTTTTATGAAGTGTGTAGAATGAATTGGGATTATATTATGTGCAACTCTTGAATTAGATTTTTGAACATATTATGCATTTTTTAAATAAAATTTAAATTACATGTTTTTTTTAAACCCATCTAGGTGCTGTCATTTATGATGAGCCCCCACATAGATTGATTGTAATCGTACTGATTCATAACCCTCCTGTTTGCTACAAAGAAAAGACGTGCCAGAATGCCACCTGAGGTTTTTTTGTAATTTGCCCATCCGGGTATAGGTCGGATGTTACACACCTCCACTGTTGAGGTTGTGATCCAGAGTCTCTTTTTGTTTATGTGTGTGGGAGTGTGAAAAGCACCTGAGTTGATGTGCAAGGTAGCAGTGGTTCTCAGGTCCACAGGGCAGCATATCCCACGTACATGGCCATTTCCGCCAGAGGTAGCATGTCCAAAATCAACAGATCAGGGGGAAAGAAACAGTCCGTATAAACAAAAGGTGTATCCAGCAGCCCTGGTTGTAAGAGTATGGGGCGAGGGAAGGAGGACTGGGGGATTTGAGATAGCCAGGCCACAGATGAGAAACAAGACCCACTTAGGTGCACCATGTAAGTGGCTCAAAGGGCCGGGACACAGTTGGAAGAGGAGAAGGGAGCAGCGGAAGATATCTGAGGGAGCGCCAAGGCAGTCATGTTTAATAAGGAGTGACAGCATGAAGAGGAGAGGGCATGCAATTCCAGCAGTATGACATATGCTTCACAAAATAGCGTGAATAACAATGGGAATGTGTGTACCTGGACACAGGCAGCCAGTGAGCGGTGATGTGCGAGTCATAGGGAATATTGAGGCTATTACAGGATGCTGTGAGGCTGAGGTCATTGGTTGAAGAAAGTAATAACACTATGATATACCCATGTAACACATGATGCAGATGCATACAAGGGACAACTGCAGTATGGTGTTTATGTGCTGAAAGGAGGACAGAATATCCATAAAGGGAGGTCAAAGGAAAGTACTGTTCCTACAAGGGAGACACCCCATTTTTCCTCACCACATGTCGCCATTGATGTGATGCCAGGTGCAAGCATACCTGGGGACAATGCAGTGATGCATGCGCACAGGGTGTATGTAGGTGAAATGTGAGCAGGATGGCCCATCTGCAAGCCATATGGTATGGCAAGTCAGAAATATAACAATGGGACAGATAGGTGATAACACATGTAAATGAAATCTGGGTCTCTCTTAGAAAGCACCTGCCATCATGTACCATTGCCATGATATTGCCTGTCACCTAAAGGGTCATGCATCTTGTGATGTCTGACCCTTCATCCAAAATATGGATAGGCCATGTAGGCCAGTACTAGAACCTGCAGTCTGTAAACCAGCATGGAGGCAGTACCACACTGCACACAATAAGCTGCATACATCGGACAGAAATCCAGTGTAGACAAGAATATCACAGGAGAGAACTCATGCATGCCATATGCCACCCCATACCATATTCCACGCCATTAACCTGTTGTTGGTTTCTCATGCGATTCTGACCCTGCTGCCCCACACATACATGTGCCCACCAGTCTACCTTGCAATGCAGCGTACAAGTTCTATGCTAGACAACCACAAAAATGCAAGTGTGCTAAACTTTCATACTGGTGTACGTGACATTACAGTGTGTGGGTTATTATCTAACAGGTAGATGGGCAAATAGAGGTATCTAATCATTGTCGATAGCTACT
Organism: Ambystoma mexicanum; assembly: GCF_040938575.1. NCBI lineage: Eukaryota > Metazoa > Chordata > Amphibia > Caudata > Ambystomatidae > Ambystoma > Ambystoma mexicanum. The sequence continues at coordinate 538,683,504 of NC_090929.1, forward strand.
ACAACGTAATCCTACAGCCCCATTTCGGTGCTGATTCAAGGCAGAGGAGGGGCACGTAGCAGAGCTAACATCTCCGCTGTGATTTCCTCCTCCGTTGTGCATGTACAATTCTTTTCAAAATTGCACACGATTCCCTGGCAAGTATAACACAATTTGAATCCAATGGACTCTGCCTTGATTTAGGACCTACCAAAGGGCAGGGAGATTCCATAGGGAATCATTAGTAAGCGCCACCTGCCAAGGCTAATTTGTATGCAACGGGCATTTTATTAGGAGTGGAAGTGTACAACAGAAGAGTGTAGGCAGTCTAGTCTGGTTTCATTCATTCAGATTTCCATTTCGCTAAATGTACTAAACAGCGTGCAGGTTACCCAACAGAACATGCCAACAAACAGACCGATGACCATTGGCAAAAGCTGCCTGATAAAAGGTAAATACATTCCAGAGACCTATAAAAGTAGCAATAACTACAACATATTACCATGGAAACACATCAAAGCTAATTGTGGTTTTGTGTAAAGGACACCATCGTTATGTTGACTGTTTCTAGTGTATTTTCTGCTCCACAGGAGATGCAGGATAGTCCATATATCAGTAGCTGATGATACATCTGAAGAATCCTGTTAGCTCAAGACAACAATGCTCTAATGCCTCCACACCTGCATTTGAATCCCCATTGAGCATGGATTTGGGGTTCTTAACAACCACTTCAGGTGCCGCAACAGGCCAGGTAGTGCTTTCGTGTGCCGTCTTGAGAAGGTATTATAATAATGGAACCAACCTGGACTGCTATTATAGGCAGAGCCAGACAATCATGTGACTTTCAGAATTTCACTTCATTTGAAAATGTAATAAAATTAAAACACATCTAAGACAACAAATGTAAAGTGCAATGTGCCAACTCTGTAAAACACCTAAACGTGTGCAAATATTGCGACTAATCTTAAAATCATGTTAGAGATCTATAATCCCATAGTATGCCCAACTAGTTTCTTTCCTCTCTTTTCAGACTCGATCTGTGGAACTTCTTCAGGGGCTTGTGAATCTTGTAAAAACATCTGTATTCCTGGTGGTACGCAAATGTCCTCCCTGTTTCATAGGACAGGTGCTTACTGCTCTATGCTACTAAGAGCCGTACAATCTCTTATATCCACCTACAGATGCGGTATGAAGGGGCTCTGACTCTTTTTTTATTTATTTTTATTTAAAATGGTATAGTTTACAGTTTAAACTTTTCATTTTCATGATCGCGTCTTAACATCTTACTAATTCCTGTCATTATTACAATGCAACTGTTATCTACGACTATTTACTGGGTTCAACAGTCTTATTCATAATATTGTTCCAAAAGTGCACTATATTATAAATCAGTTTCTTGTCTTGTCCTAGGAGAATCTGTGATCATCTAGTTTCAGCTTCCATCTGGTTGGCCTAGATCTTAAAGTAATCTCTGCACAGATTTCTCTCTTCCAAAAGAGCAGGGCACTCCATGATGATATGTTTAATAGTTTCCAGAGAGTCTGTATTATTGCAAAATCTACAGTGTTGTAGCAGTTTCGGTATTAGATTCATCTGTGCCAATCTATGTCAAGGGGGTAAGTTATTTAGGCATAGTTTTAAGAAAGTGTTCCTGATCATTGTAGCCGGGAACATCATCAGTTACTTCGGCACTTCGTTTATTGCTCTAATATCTAGGTCGCACGATAGATTTGAGTGGTACCTTGTCTTTGTTTTTAGCATGTTAATCCAGTCGTTACTTAGGATCTTCCTCTTAGCATATTGTGGGCGGTTTAATGGCATTTCCAAGGGTATGTCTTCGGTTTTCAGTTTGTTGCAATTTCAGCCTTCCAAGCATTCAGTGCTGTGGCATATAATGCATTTGTGTTGTTCCGTAGAATTTCAATTGCTGGAATTTCATCCATATTCTTCACTTTGTGGTAGAGATCTGCTTGTTTCCAAAGTACATTCGATGCCAGTGATTGTGTTGCTACCTCAAACCTAATCCTGGTCATGGGAAAGGAGGGAGGCAGCATCAAAAATGTTCTCCAAAATTTGCTTCCATTCTTTGCCAAATGGTCGTAGGAAGATTGGGCATTGTTTCACTTCCACAAGTTAGGGTCTGTACGACTTTTTGTCTATAAAAAGCGACAATGGGTTTGAGCGAAAATTTATAATTTTTGCTGTGAAGAAACCTTCCTTGCCGAGCCATCGATTGGGTCTTTGACATCAGTTGGTCTGCCCATTCTTTTTCATTTTTCGACTGGTTGATCAATACTCCAGGATATTTAAATGTAGCAACTACTGCTAGTGGGGTTCCACCTAGAAGAATTGATGGGGTCCTTGTCGTTTTTGTAGGGAGTTTCGTCAGTGACATGAGTTTAGTTTTTGCATTGTTGACTTTTAGTTCATTTTTTGGCGGGTTTAGACTAGTCAAACTAATTTCTTCTTCGAAGTCCGCTGTAAATAGGTTAAATAAGGTTGCTGCCAATGGGAAACCCTGCTTTAACCCATTCCAGGTTTCAATGAAGGGAGTTTGGACTCCTTCTTTAGAAAGCCTGACTCTAATCTTTGTATTCGTGTATAACATTTGTATGGGTTCCATGATCTCACATGGGCATTTCCATTTTGCCAGTTTATCCCAAAGCAGTTGCTGATTGACTTCGTCAAATGCTAGATGAAGGTCAACAAAAGCTGCCCACACCATTATTTTCTTCCTGATGACTTCTTGTTTAATGAGGTTTAGCAAAATAAGAATTCAATTTGTGCCCACTTTTTGGACGAATCCGGTCTGTCTGACTGCAAATCTTTTTGTTTTTTTTGCCCAGCTGCATAGTTTGGTCAGGAAAAGAGTAGCAAAAATCTTTTCAAGCGAATCAAGCAGGGCAATCGTTCTGTAGTTGACCGTAACTTCCCTATTGCCCTTCTTGAAGATATGTATGAGGGTTGCATTTTTTCACGTACAAGGAATATGATGGCATTTTCCCATTAAGGTGAAGATTTCAATGATGATTTCTGTTCATTTCTCTGGGGATTGCTTGATGATTGCATTCGATAAGCCGTCTGGTCCAGGGACTGATGACATATTCAGTTTTTGGATTATCTTGAGAATTTCTTCTCTACTCCAACTGAGATTCCAATTTTATTTTGATCTTGAAGTATCTTCAGTGTTTGACCTGGCCTTTTATGGTATAAGCTGGCAAAGTGACAAATCCACTTCGATTCCACTACATTCTGTAGTATATGTTCTTGTGCTTCACTAGTGGTTTAAAGAGACTCTATAGTTCTCCTGTTTTTTAGGGTTGCTAGGATTTGTTCCGCATTCAGTTGGCATAGAGTGCTTCTAGTCATTTTTATCCAGTTGTTATAGTGGTGCTTGGCCGATTTTATCTCTCTATGGTTCTTTTCGGTCTTGGATTTTCGTAAAGCTCTCAATTGTTTCCGCAGATCTTTCTTTTTTCCATAATTTGCTAATTGAAGTGATGTTTGTTTATCAATGCTTTCCTCTCTTTAGACTGCGTTTTTTGTTGAAATGCAGTGATGAGTCATTCGTAGTTCAATTTATTCATCCCCTCCTTCTGAGTTTGTTTATACTGTTCTGGAGGAGTCTCCATCTGATTTGGCTTTAGTCGAAGCCTGTTCATGGCCATATTTATCTCTAAAGTGGGGAGTTGTTTTTTTCTTGTCCGTCCACTTCCTGATCACAATACTGTCAATGTGTGATGATCACTCTTATCTGTGTTGATATTATCATTTTTATATAACGTGTCCAAAATACCTGGGGACACGTGTACATAGTCAATTACAGCTTTGGAAGTTCCCCGAGTCCAGGTGGGAATAGCTTGCTGCTTTTCGTCTAAGATCGACCCTGTAAGGGGCATTTTTTCAGAGGGACATTTCTTTTGTCCATAATCGTGCTCTATTCTGCAAATCTGTTTGTTCCATTATTTGGCCTTTTTTGTTGTAGAGGTGTATGTTCAAGTCTCTACAGATAATACATTCTATTTTCTCATACTTATCTGTGGCTGCGTCGATCGTAGCAAAGACACAATAAATGAATATGGCCTTGTTGATGGCTAGGGGTTTCCACTACAGATTTAATACTCCCAACAGGGTGGGTCGGTTCCTTCTCTTTTGATTGGTCTTATTCATCAGGTTATCATCTATCTTTTGTAGTATGGTGCATTGTATCCATGGATTCAGGTTATTAGTTGCCTTCAATGACCAGACTGAGTCTAGTTTTATCATGGTCAGCATACCTGATGCTGGTATTCCTTTGCTTTGTTGAATAGCTGGGTTCATGTGGATTATGAATCCATCACATTATGGCTGTTTTTTGTGATCCAAGTTTCTTGTAAGCATATTGTGACAGCTCTCCAATTCAGATGTCATTTTCTGTGACTCTTTTTCCTCTTTGGTCAAATTCAACCTAAATATTTTTTATAACTGGAGTAAATAGGCCCTTTTGATAAGTCCTGCAATGCGGCGTGATGTCCAGCTTTTTGCTTATCACCGCCTTTAACACTGTGGATAAATCATGCAAAACAATAATTGGCTACTGCTCTGCAATGGACTTTTTAACTATTTTAGTGTAGACCATGCAAATGCCTGATTTCATACTTAAAGTCTACTCAAGCTCTTCATATCAGCGAAATAAGAAGTTTCAACTTACACCTGCAATCTTATATAAGTAAAAATCTAGCTGTTGTCTGGCTGTCTCTTCTGTACAGCATGACTTTACAGAAACACAACTGTTGGCATTCTCCTCCCACCCCTCGACCCCTGCCCTGCCTCTGTCCTAAAAGAAATATTCTCATCTACCTGCGCAGGAGAACATGCAAGGGCCATACTAAATGACTCGCTCACCTCTGGCATCTTCCCTGATGCCTTCATTATAGCGCATGTCAAGCCACTTCTAAAAATGGCATCCCTTGACCTGCTTGACCGCAAGAATTACAGACCAATCTCCAACACTAGATTTCTCGCGAAACTCATTGACCGCACAGCATACTCCCAGCTCAACTCCTTTGTAGAATCCAACTGTCTCCTTGACTCGCTCAATTGGGCTTCAGACGGTGAGATGGAACAGAAACCACCCTGATATCGATCTGGGATGATCTCAAGGTCACTGCAGACGCTGCGCAGCATTGATGCTCCTCGATCTCGCTGCAGCCTTTGACACGGTTAACCACTCAATCCTCCTTGACCGCCTTCACTCCTGTGGAATCCGTGGCAATGCTCTCAAATAGATCGCCTCCTTCCTCAGCAAAAGGAAACAAATAACCCTCCTATCTCCTTTTGTCTCAACTGCTCGCTCGGTGAACACTGGAATACCCCAAGGCGCATGCCTATCTGCTCGCCTGTTCAATCTCTATATGACCACTCTACCAAGAATCATCCGTATGCACAACATCTCCTGTTACAATTACGCTGATGATACCCAAATGATCCTAAGAATTCCCAAGTCAGGCACCAAGCCCCATCCCGACCTTGAAGCCTGTCTCTGTGATATTGACCAATGGATGACAATAAACTACCTCCTCTTGATCACTGATAAAACTGAAATCATGGTGTGCAGCAATTCTGCCCTTCTACCACATCCGCTTCCATGGCTCTCATGTCCCAAACCTTACCTCCCATCTCGCACCCAAGATCAAGCACTGCCCTCCTACTAGTGATTCCGACCTCTAACTCTGTCAGGATCTAAAGATCCACCTTCTCAACCTTGGCCCCATCTCTGTGGAACTCACTCCTCCCACATATTCGACACACGCAAGACTCTTTGACGTTCTGCAAAGCTCTAAATATGTGGCTCTTTCCATAATTCCACCCACAACCATCTGAAACGATTGAACCTTGCAACCCGATGACTAATGTTCAATGAGATCCTGAGAAATTAAGCCAATGAATACGCTTATTAAGTCACTATTAAGCAAACACATGCTTGAAATCCAGAATAGCGAACTACTTAGATCATAATTCCACCCAAAACACTCACCTCCTCTATCACGATGCTTACTCTCTACTCCAGACCATCACACAATTATAGTGAAACTACACCCCTCGATCAAATTTGGCCTAGCTGCTCACATACAAACATTACCCCATGAACACCTCATCATTCTAATAAAACGCAGCTACATCCCATGACAAACCAGCCCAGCTGTACACATAAGCGTTCCACAGAGGTCTAACGCAGCCAGAACACAGTCTTGGTGTCCACCCTCCAGACTGCACACATTCAACTGATGTCAATACCACCACACCTAATGCTAGGATGCAGCTACCATCAGGCAATTGCATCAGCTGCACACATAACTGGTTCACCCAAGCACCCTTTGACACCGTACTCTCTCAACTGACCTGGACTACAATCTCTGAGGGCATTCAACCTACCAGTGCTTTGAGGTCATACCAATGAAATATAGAGTGCTATATAAATGCCAAATAACATAACGTAACATAACATTAAAGGTGCTTACTTGTTGTGCAGGTACTTTAATCCTTAAGGTGGTAGGGGCTTCTAAGGCACCAAACGTTTTTTTCTGCTTGTTTTCTGTAGTGAATAAAGCTAGCTTTTAGTGGGCTAAACCATTACTACACCACACTGACTGTGGAATTCAAAATTCTTACATGGCACACTTACTTGGCGGTTTCTTAGACCAACTTCCATATAAGGTGCTTGAATGTGTCTTATCCGGCCGTCTATGCCTCAGTAAAATGCAGATCTCGCTTCTATGGCATTCTGCAAATAATGTGAAAAGCTATTTGTGAGGAGTAGCTTTTGTTTAGCAACCCAATCTCTAGTATGTAATATGCAGGCCAAGTTCCCTTTACATATATGCATAGCGCCTCTCTGAGGTGCTCTACCATCTCTTGTCTTTCGTGCTGCGTTTCATACAATTGTGTATCTATGTCGCAGCCACGCAACGCATGATATAGTATAAGCCGGTAGCCAGTGGCAACGGGATTACGCTGGGTAGGCTCGTAGCTGGAAGCAACTCCCCGTAATGGCGTGGCTGCGAGTTGAGGGCTGAAGTGCGGCCGGCATGTTTCAGGAAGGTGGTTGGGCTGTTGAGAGGTGTTGCGTGGATGGCGGATGCGTTTGGAAGTGGCGGGTAGTTGGCGGAGCTGGGCACGGGGTGTGAGTTGGTGGGGGCGTTTGTTTGCGGTAGGGTAGCTGTTGGTGTGGATTGGTGGGGTGTGGTTGTTTGCGGTAGGGTGGCTGGTGGTGTTGAATTGGGGGTGGTGGTTGTTTGTGGTTTGGTGGCTGGAGGTTCGTGTGGAAGTGCGGGTGTCGCTCGGGTTGGTGTGGTGGTTGGGCGGCAGTGCGTGGTGCCTTGCCTGAAGCGCATGTATAGGTGTACGGGCTGGGGTCTCGCGGGTCTGCGCGCCGGGCTCCGGGCTCGCTGGGTGGTGTGAGTTTGGGGTGTTGTGACTGTTGGTGGGGTGTGGTTGTTTGCAGTAGGGTGGCTGGTGGTGTTGAATTGGGGGTAGTGGTTGTTTGTGGTTTGGTGGCTGGTGGTTTGTGTGGAAGTGTGGGTGTCGCTCGGGTTGGTCACGGTGGGTGGGCGGCGGCGTGCGGTGCCTTGCCTGAATCGCATGTGTAGGCGTACGGACCGGGGTCTCGCGGGTCTGCGCACCGGTCTCCGGGGCTCGCTGGGTGGTGTTTTGAGTGGTTGGGGGTGTGTGTTTGCGGTGGGGTGGCTGGTGGTGTTGGATTGGGGGGTGTGGTTGTTTGTGGTTGGGTAGCTGGTGGTTTGTGTGGAAGTGTGGCCTGTGTGTTGATTGGTGGGATTGGTGCACATCATCCTTTTGGATGGGGAAGCGCCTCCGTGGGTCCGCCCGGGCGTTCGATAATTAAGAAGAAGAAGAAGAAGAACTCCCCGTAATGGTCGCCATCTTAAAAAGGAGTACAATACTATTTCATGCGAGTGCAGTAAAAGCGGCCGAGGTATAATCAGTGGCGTCCTTGGAGAGAGGTTGAGGGGTTGGTGAGGCGGGTTGGGGGCCCGGGGCCCTACTCTGAAATCCTGCCCCTCTCTTGTTCCCCCCATACCTCAGCTGGGCTACTTTTTCGGCACTGTCTGCAGTGCTATGTCCATCAGCACACCACACACACACACACAGGGCAGCAATCAATGCTGACGCACATCAATGAAGTTAAGTCCCCCACCTGCAGCCAAGAGCACCCCCTCCAATCAGAATGTAGTGTTGATTGGTGGGGTTGGTGCACATCATCGTTTTGGATGGGGAAGCGCCTCCGTGGGTCCGCCCGCGCCTTCGATAATTAAGAAGAAGAAGAAGAACTCCCCGTAATGGTCGCCATCTTAAAAAGGAGTACAATACTATTTCATGCGAGTGCAGTAAAAGCGGCCGAGGTATAATCAGTGGCGTCCTTGGAGGGAGGTTGAGGGGTTGGCGAGGCGGGTTGGGGGCCCGGGGCCCTACTCTGAAATCCTGCCCCTCTCTTGTTCCCCCCATACCTCAGCTGGGCTACTTTTTCGGCACTGTCTTCAGTGCTATGTCCATCAGCACACCACACACACACACACAGGGCAGCAATCAATGATGACGCACATCAATGAAGTTAAGTCCCCCACCTGCAGCCAAGAGCACCCCCTCCAATCAGAATGTAGTGCACAAAACCGCTAATGATGGGTCATTAGTGACTTAATGGTTTAGTGCCTACATTCTGGTGGGAGGGTAGGTGCACAAAAGGGGTGTTGTAGTTGATGGTCTGCACAAAAGATTCTCTGCAGGAGTGTTTCTGACGTCACACATTGCCCTTTTTTAGGCGGCCTCCCCTACCTTTGTCTGTGGCACCCTCTGTGCCCCTCCTAAATTTGATTCCTGGCGACGCCACTGGGTATAATGGCTCGCACCCGGCGGTTTTCTCAGGGCTCCATAAACATATTAGCTTATTTCTGTTTTTATAATAGTAAACTGTTTGATATGAGGTTGTTAAAACAAAAATGTACACATTATTATTTTTTCCTTTTGTGCAATCGTGCATGCCTTCTCGGTGTTATAGTGGCATATACATAATTCTTACACGACGCTGGGCTAAGCTGTGCCGTTTGGGTCCCTGATTTGTCCCGCTTTTATTGCTTGACTGAGTGTGTTCACACACAATGAGCAGCTGCAGAACCTTAGCGCTCGTAGTCTACATTGTTATGCAACTGATGGATTTTGCCTTTAAACTTGCGCTGTGCAGTTTGCTATGTGACATCCTTATGTTACACACATTAATCAAAAACACGTGGCAACAGTTCACATTATATATTAATTAATTTGTCAATACATTGTTGGCAACACTACATACATTCTAATTCTTACTGCTTCACGTCCCTTGGCGGGTGGGCCCAGTACTATATGTCATCATATGTCTGTATTCATATCACTCTTTAAGGCTCAATATATCTCTGTTATGTTAAAGCGAGATGAAAGAAGTAAATGTATACGCTACAAATAAAGCACAGAGACAGGTTGCGCATGTATGATCTCCTTTAATCTTACAATTCAACTGCCCCCATTTGGAGGTAACCCTGCCTACCGACACGATCATCAACGCTCAACATAAAGAGAGGACTGGGTCCTTCTCTGGTGATAACTAACATAAACAGGGGACACTACATCTGCCCCTTACTTAACAATAACGTGCTTGTTTAGCCCATTTCTTCAATCCACCTTGTGAGCCTTCATATTGTTCTTTTGGACAGGCTACGGATGACTGGAGTACATTGTCCCCCTCACTGTCACTGTTGTTGTCCACGTCAGCATCCATGAAATCTGAACAGCTGTCTGAGCAATCCGCAGACGAGTCGCTCTTCATTGTTGTCTCTTTACCTACCCGTTTGAAGAAAATGAATTTCGGGTGATGGTGCCACTAGGACTTGCTGCTGTTACATGGATCCTTTCCCGTGGGCGACTGTCAGAGGCTGTGGATTGAAAGCAGGTGTCTCTTTTGATCCTTGTGTTTGACGCACTAGCACTTGGTCCCCTATTTGCACCTCTGGCTCCTTTGCCTTTCTTCTTGCATCAGCATATGCTTTCTCTCTTTCTTTCTTTGATTTCCTTGTTCCTTTCTCTCACTTTCAGTTCAGTGTCCACAGTCACATCATTAGTGAGCAGATGTGGGATGTTGGTTCTTACAATTCTGCCAAACATGAGTTCTGATGGGCACACTCCTGTGGAACTATGAGGAGTGTCTAAGTAGGGTGCAGATTGCTTGCATGAACGATCCTCTTGTAATGGAGCATACTTGTAGGGTGCGCTTTAGGTCTGCCATGAAACACTGTAGGCCATTGGCCTGTGGCCATAGTCGGGTAATTTTCCAGTGCAGGAAACCTAGATGTTCGGCGAACATTCTGAAGTCATGTCCACTGAACGGTGGGCCATTATCAGACTTTACAATGGCTGGAATGCCGTATTCTGCAAATGTCTCTTCTAGCGCTGAGATGACAGCATGCTCTGCCATGGAGCGTATTAAGTGTATCTCTGGGAACCTTGACATTTCATCCATTATTACAAGGCGTACGTGTTGTTGGACAGGGGCCCAAAAATGTCAACCGCTACCTCATTCCATACTTGGGGCGGCATCTCTGTCATTTTGAGGGGTTCCGGGAATGTGCGTGGGGCAATGGCCTTTGCATATCGTGCCGCTTCCTAGAATCTTTTCAACTTTTGTATCCATTTGAGGAAACCATACTTTCGTTCGCAGTTGTCGTCTAGTGGAATACAATTCCTCTGTGCCCGGTGTGTGCCATGTTGATTATTCTGTCCTGCAGTGCTTCTGGAATTACTATCCGATCTTCTTTTAGCAGTAAACCTTCTGGAGATAGGGATAGAGTATTTTAGAAGATGAAAGGTTTGAATTGTTTCTGTTCCACCTCAGATAAGATTCTCTCTTCCTGTTTTGAGTCATGCCATCTGCCAGAAGACATTCTCTCCTTGACTTTCAGGAGCACAGGGTCTCGACCCACAGAGCGGATGTAACGCTCACCTGGTATCTACAGGGATGTCACTCAGCCTGTTCTGACCTCTTACGACCTCAAACCCTTCCCTGGAGTCTACTCGACTGGAGACTGGGCCTGAAACACAGGATTGGTAGAGTTTAACTCCCTATTGTCTGTGTGCTTGAACCCCTTCTTCCCCGGGTCCAACCCTTCCCTTTGATCCACAGCTCACCTTGTTTTCTTGGAAAGTGTGCTCTCCGTCCTGCTTTTAGCGCAGGGGCGCGTTGATTGATGTGGGCTCGTTGCTGCCTAGTTACTTCACTGGCAAGAGTTCCACAGGTAAGTATAATGAGTCTTTTGAACAGTTCTCTAACTTCGTTCCTTTCCTTCCTTAGATGATGGCCGGCGTCCAGGGATGGCGACGTGCTGCTGAGATGAGTAGCACTGAAGATGAGTGAGAGCGCGATGCGCGATGCAACCTTTTCGTGTTTGTATTGAACTGAGTTCTTTGTCTGTGTCTTTTAGGTGCCGCAATGTTTTCAGCGTGGATGCCGGTTATGAAGAAGAAATGTGGTGAGTAAGCGCGGTATGCGGCGCCTCTAGATGTTTCCACGCTAACCTGGAGTATCTTTTCCCTCTTGCAGAGGGATGAGAAGTTCCGGAGACAGAGTTCCCCAAGAGTGGCTGGGATTCAGGTAAGCGTTTGAAGCTCGTATAGTATTTAAAAATAAGCGAAGATTTGCTGAATGCTTACTAATGCCTTTTTTCTGTTCTTTTCCCTTTTCCTTAGGAAGCGGCATGCCGGGATGGGAATGACACCGCCGAAGATGCCCGCAGAACAGAAGAAGCGATGAATGATGAGCAGAAGCGCCGCAAGATAAGGCTGTTCCTAACAGTGTTCTTGTTCTTGCAGGAGCTGAGCGCAGAAAAAAGATGCAGGCCTACTGGAGACCGATCCGAACACGGTGAGTGTCACGCTGCAGGTGCAGAAAACACAAAGCATGTTTCTCAGCCTGGGCGTGGCTTAAATATTCTCTGGGTATGCTTGGTGTCTCTGGGCTGAACCACACCCAAAAGACTAGACTGCATACGCAGTTCTGGGAACCGAAATCTGTGGGGGCATCCATCTTGTCCCCATCAATGCACTACAAGTCCAATCCCCAATGTTATCCTATGGGAGTGAGTGAGTCTGGTGCCACAAGCGCCAAGTTTGACTCCAAGTGGGTCTTTGGAGGGATGGAGAGGCCCTTGAGGGCCATGAAGGTGATTGTGGCCTGGCTCTAGCCTGACATCTTGGAGAGGTTGGGACATTGAGGTGCAGGAATCGTGACAGCATTCCCCCCCAAGGCCCTTCTCAAGGTGGCTCTTCTGTCTGGTCCTGGTTTGTTTGGATGGTTTTGATGGAATCGTCTAAGCAAGCGAGGTGCATGGATTTACTCAGAAGGCTCCCATGTCCTGTCTTGTGGACCATACCCCTTCCAGTCTACTAAGTAGTATAATTTGGATCTGACGTACTTTGAATCCAGGATGTCCTTGACTTCGAATTCTGGCTCCCCAGCGACTACTACTGGCTGCGGTGGCGTTGCTACCCGGGTCCCAGGTTGAACAGGTTTAAGGAAAGACACGTGGAACACAGGATGAATCGGCATGTTTGACGGCAAAGCTAGTCTGACCGCCACAGGATTTATCACGGAGGTGACGGTGAATGGACCCAGGTATCTTGGACGGAAAGTTCGGGTTCCTTTAATGGACACGTGTTTGGACGCCAGCCAGACTTTGTCTCCCACTTGGTAGTTGGGGGCCTTTGCTCGGTGTTGATCAGCAAACTTCTTTTGGCGATTCTTAGCTTGAAGTAGGTGTTCAGCTGCCCTTTTAAAGGTTTGAGAAATGGTTGTGTGCAATGTTTTGACTGCTGGCCTTTCCAGGGTTGTAGGAACGTCCAACTCAGAAGTACGTGGGTGCCTGCCATACATGGTATAAAAGGGTGTCTGCCCAGTGCTGGTGTGTAGGGAATTATTATAAGCATATTCAGCTATCCATAATAGGTCAAACCAGCTTCCTTCAGCTTGGTGTAACATGCAACGCAGATACTGCTCAAGCGTCTGATTTGTCCTCTCAGTTTGACCATCTGTTTGGGGATGGTGACTGGTGGATAGCCGGATGTCGATCTGGGCCATGGAGCAGCATTTTCTCCAGAAGTTAGATACGAATTGACTACCTCGGTCTGAGACTAAAACTGAAGGAAACCCATGGAGCCGTACGATGCCTTCAAGAAATACCTTTGCCAGTGTGGAAGCATTTGGGAGCCCCTTAAGAGGAATGAAATGTGCCATTTTTGAAAATAGGTCCACGACAACAAGAATAGTGTTAAACCCTTGACTGGGTGGTAAGTCAGTAATGAAATCGAGGGACAACGTGTGCCAGGGTGCTGGTGGGATTTCCAATGGTTGTAATAGCCCAGCCGGTTTCTACTTGGATGACTTGTTTTGAGCACACGCTCCACAAGACAGGATGAATTGGATAATGTCTTTACGCCACGTGGGCCACCAATAATTTAGTTTTACCTTGGCTAGGGTTTTAGCGATTCCGGGGTGGTCCTCGATCAAGGAATCATGATAACTGGACATGACTTGTTCTTGTAGTTCTTGGTTTGGTAAGAATAAATGATTCCTGAAGTAGGGCAACTGATCTTTTATCATGTAATGTTCTCCTTGTGCACTCCACGCTTGTAATTGCTCCGGACTCATCAGGTTTTGGATTTCTTCATGTAATTCTTTCTGAGTTATGGTTGCTGTGATTCCTAGGAGCTTGTCACTCGGGATGATTGCTAATGGGTAGGGGTCTGATACCCTTGCTCTTCCACCCCCATACGGGAAAGGGCATTGGCCTTCCCGTTTTTCACCCCTGGTCGAAATGTAATCACGTAGTCATATTCAGCAAAAAAAAGAGCCCAACGTAGTTGTCGTGAGGATTGGGCCTTTGCTGTTTTTAGGTACTGGAGGTTCCGGTGGTCAGTTATTACGGTGATTGAGTGTCTGGCGCCCAAGAGGTAGTGCCATCATGCCGTAAAAGCTGACTTAATGGCCAGGAGTTATTTGTCTGTGATAGCGTAATTGAGTTCAGGGGGTGTGAATTTACGCAACCAGAAGGCAACAGGGTGTAACTGGCCCGTTTCAGGGTCCTTTTGTGAGAGGACGGCTCCCATAGCCATGCTTGAGGTATCCGTTTCCACCAGGTATGGGAGATCAGAGCGAGGGTGGCGTAAGATTGGGGCAGATTTGAATCTTGCTTTTAGTTCCTGGAAAGCTTCCTCGGCTTCTGTTGTCCACTGGAACTTTTTGTTGCTTTTCCTTAGCAATGACGTGATGGGATGCACGATTTGCGAAAATCCTGGGATGAACCTGCGGTAGAAGTTTGCAAAACCCAGCATACTTTGAACCCCCTTGAATGAATTTGGGGATGGCCAGTTCAGGATTGCATATACCTTGTGTACATCCATTCGGATTCCATTCGGGCTGAGAATAAAGCCCAGGAATTCCACCTCGGAGATGTGTAATGAGCACTTTTCGAGCTTGGCGTAGAGCTGGTGTTGACGGAGTTTCTCCAATACGGATCGGACGTGTTTAACGTGGTCCTGTTTTGATGCGGAATATACTAGAATATCGTCGATGTACACTAGAGCACAGACATCAATCAATTCCCATAGGACATCGTTCATGAAGTATTGAAATGCTGCAGATGCCTTGCAAAGGCCAAAGGGCATTCATTGATATTCAGTTTTTTATAGTTTTTTCATCATTCAGGAGGGTCGTGACCATTTCTTTATATTGTTCTTTGTTCTGGACTACAATACCTCCTCCCTTGTCGGCAGCCTTGATCACGATCGACGTGTTGTCAGCCACGTTTCTAAGAGATTTCTGTTCATTGAGAGACAAGTGCCTCTCGATCCGCGCATGCGCATGAGAATAGCATCCCATCCGCGCTGCATGCGCGCACTTACTTCCCTATACAGCTCCGGCCATCACATTACAGCCTCACTCCCGACAGAAGAGCGCAGTGCTGTATCACCGTACGCTCTGTTCCTGGAACCCGCCTTCCGTGACAGACAGTAAGTACCTGTCTTCCTACGTCCCAGTCCTCCTTCTAATGCCCATACTTACCCCTGGCTAAGCTCCTCAACACTTCCCTGACAGGGCTTGTTCCCGTCTCTCCGTTTTTTCCATCCCTCCCAGATCCTTAACCAACACGACTTTACCAGCGTGCTGCTTACCAACCACCGAGGAAGATGAAGAGTCAATCTCCCTCCCTTTTTTCACTTCAATGAAGCAGACTGAGGTATTTCACCACTGATTCACTCACTAGTCTTTACGAGCCTGCTGCCATATATGATCTATAACCTCCTTTGACACATGAGTTCACAATTCTGATTGTGCACTATTACTTTTGTTTTAAGTGTTATAGCGACACTATTCGCCTGCTGTGTGATGATCCAACCACAGCCTCTTTTCTAACATGGGCCCCACACCCGCCCATCCAAAATCTACAAGCCAGAATAGCGACTATACCTGTCGCCTTTACTATTAAGGTCAGTACCAGAATAGAATTGTGCTTTCTTAGATAAATAGTCTTAAACTCAGTATTTTAGTCTGTGTGTAGTTTACTGTGTTACTCAAAATAAGTTAGTTAATCACAATGGTTTTTATGATGAGTTTCTTACGGTTCCCTCTGCTTCTTGCAGGGGTTTAAGTGCCTTGATTCCAGAAGAAGGCTCTCTCACATTATATGCCGAAACGTCCATGAACCCCAGCGCAACCACGCAGGTGCCTTTCGGGTTCTTCCCCCTTCTCGGGGTTTGATTCAATATCCGGACGTCGACTTTTTAAGGTCACCCTCTAGCCTGGCTGAAAATTGACTTTTGGTGTAAAGTATACCTCGTGAAGGTTAAACCACCTAGATGAAATACATTGAATAGACTTTCATCTATGAAAAGACACTAGAACATTCCTCTATTTTTGAACTTCTGCATGTAAAAGCCACACAAAGTAATGCATTTGGTTGTGTTTAACTCCATGCTCACCTGTGTAAATAACAAACACTACTGTAACTGCAATTGACATCTGCATGGTTTTCAAATTACATGACAAATTGCAAAGGCATGAAGCAATGCCTAGCCTATGTTGAGTCTTGCTCTGAAGGTTAGCATGAAGTAAATGTCTGATATTCACTAGCCCTACTTTACATACCATTTGTAAAATGTTTAAACCCAGAAGATGATATGTACTGCATTCTGTGATTTTTAGGTAGTGCGCGTTTCACACAAGTTATAAAGTGCATATTTTAAATATTTTAAAACATGAATATATTTCAAAAGAATGGGTCAGGCATTAGTAGTAAACTGAACACCATTATTTTTTGTTGAGTATGCCACTGTATTTTCTGTACACAGCAAGGCATTGTTTGTCAACTAATGATATGCTGACAGGCAGCCTTACAAGAAATAACTGCATTAGAATAAAGTGCAATAGATTAGAAATTAGATAGGCAGGACCCCCTTCCTTGTTTATAGAGGTGTCAGGAAAACCTTTACTGGAAAACACGTTATTTCATCCTCGGCACATGCAGCTTCGAGATCCTCATCGCCATTGTTATGTTAAAGCGAGATGAAAGAAGTTAATGTATACGCTACAAATAAAGCATTGAGACAGGTTGCGCATGTCTGATCCCCTTTAATCTTACAATTCAACTGCCTGCATTTGGCGGTAACCCCACCTACCTACTGGGTCCTTCTCTGGTGATAACTAACATAAACAGAGGACACTACAATCTCCAATTAATGTGACTGGTTTTAGCCTACCCCTATAGGTTTTTTGTATATAGCCTCCTAAGTCTACTTTACCTATATTTATTGTTTAATCTTATGCCATTCAATTTTTTCGTTTAGCCCAACTTGATCACATTTCGTCAAAAAAATCTTCTCTTGTTCTTTCTTAAAAAGTCGGTCCTTATCAACATTGCTGTTTTTACTTTTGGATATTTTATTTATCACTGTCTATTTTATATCTTCGTAGCTGTGGCCTTGTATTATAAAATGTTCCACTATAGGTGCCTTCATAACTTTCTTGCAAATGGAGCTCTTGTTGGTTTTTGAGGAACAGGTCCATCCTCGCTCCGGCTCTTGCCGATTTCTGCAACCTCTCCTTTACCTCTGGTTCTTTCCCTTCCCATCTGAAGCACTCCTTTATGCATCCTCTCCTCAACAAACCATCAGCCGATCCTTCTTGTCTGGCTAACTATCACCCAATTTCCATTACTCCCTTTTTGGGTAAGCTCCTGGAAAAGCTGCCCATCTCTCAGCTTAACTTTCATTCTGATTCTGGTGGCTCTCTCTATGACCACCAATCTGACTTCAGAGCTGCCAGAAGCATGGAAACTGCTCTCCTAAACATCCGTGAAGACCTGCTCTCCAACCTTGACTCTAACATTCCCTCTGCCCTCATCCTACTTGATCTCTCCTCTGCTTTCGACACGGTCAACCATACCACCCTGCTCATTCGTCACTGTGACAACCTGGGTATCACCGATCAGGCTCTGGCCTGGCTGACATCTTTCCTCTCTGATCATCCCGCCCAGGTGCAACAGGGTCCTTCCTATCTTCTATCTCCCTCTCTACCTGTGGTGTTCCCAAGGGCTCTAACCTCTCGCCTTGGCTTTTCAACCAATACCTGGCAACTCTCACCTACTGCATTTCCATTTTATGCTCAAATTTCCAGTGCTATGCTGATGACACCCAACTCATTTTCAGGCTTGCTTCTGCCACCTCCTCTTCTTCCCTCATCTCAAATTGCCTAATCGCCATTCAAAATTGGTGTGCCGCCAACAATATTTGTCTAAATGCAAACAAGACTGAGATCCTCCTCATTGGTACACTTTTACCATCCTTTCCCCTCACTCTCTGGTCGGTCTCCCCTGGCCCTCCTCCCACCCCTACCTGCGAGGCCAAGAACCTCGGGGTCATTTTGACTCCACACTTTACTTCTCCGCACACATCTCTGATGTCTCTAAAAAGTCAAACTTCTTACAATATCTCCTTAGACGTACTCTGACTTTCCTCTCCTTCTCCCAGAAGCTCAGTGTCTCTCAAGCTCTGATTCTCTCTAGGTTGGACTACTGTAACAGCCTCTTTCTAAATCTGCCTGCCTCCACTCTCCGCCCTTTACAATTAATCCAAAATAGGACTGCGAGACTTGTCCTTGGCCTCAAGCACTGGGATCGTATCTGTCCAGCTCTGAAATCCCTTCATTGCCTCCCAGTGGATTTGGGGATTACATTTAAAGCCCTTTGCATTGTTCACAAGGCATTCTGGGTCCAAAATACCTTCAGCCATCCCTTTGTAAATACCTCCCCTCTTGAGCCCTTCGCTCCTCTTCTTCTAACTCCCTCAAGGTCCGCTGTTTTTCAAAGAAACGAGCTGGGGGTAGATCTCTGTCTTCGGCTGGGGGCCTTCCTTTGAAACAGCCTCCCTGCCACCTTGAAACTTGAGGAGAACCATCTCCATTCCGGAAGCAGCTTAAGATCTTCCTCTTTGTTTCTGCCTTTGCCCCTCTTCTCCCCTGCTGATCTGCTTTCTCTCTCGGCACCGTGCACCTGGCCACCCTCTGTTCTTCGGGCCCAGGTACCTGCTCATCCTGCCTCCCTCCTGCACTGCCTCCTGGCCACCCCTTGCACTGGGATCTGTATCTGTACCCATACAGTCCCCTACCCACTTTTCTTCTGCACTTATCAGATACACCTGATCTGACTAACTTAGCACTTTGCCACTTGCTAGCTGCACTACCACTGTTTATCGCCTTTATTTATTTATTTGACTTATTATTATTTATTCTGTTCTCTCCTCTGTTCCGCACTTTCCACTTCTCCCCCCTTCCATGCACTTTCCCCCTTTTCCCATTCCCATGCACTTGCGCTCTCTTAATGTCACTGGGCCTAGTAAGATCGTTGTTTTTGTTCTCCCCTTTTCCCCTACCTTTGCCTGGTTGCGCTCTGAAACACTTGTGTATGAGTGTGATATAAATAAAATATAATTTCAGTTCATTTCATTTTATGTGCTCGCTTATCTGTGTTTTAACTTTCCTTATTGTTTTCCCGGTGTAGAGCAATGGCAAGGACACCGAATAGCATATACCAAAATCTCAGTGTTACAATTGGTCAGTGGTGTTTGCTGCCATTTAGTCTTCAGTCCTATGTTCATCTCTTTGGATCTTTCTGTAGTGGCGCAACATTTACATTTCTCGCAGGGTACGTGTCCTCTTGTCTTCTCCATTCCCCATAGTGCTGGCAAACTTATTTGTATTTTGTAGCTTGGGGCAAATGTCATTTCTCATTACTTGGTCTTTCAAGTTTTTGCTCTTCTTGAAGGCCATCAATGTGGTTCCCAGAGGTGTCTTTCCTTCCGCTAAAGACTTTCCAATTATTTTTGATAGATTTTGTAATTTCCTTTGAACTATCTGAATATGTACTTACAAACACCATCTTCTCAGAATTGTAATCTTTTATACTGCTGTATTCACGGATCGCTTCCCTGTTGTTTTTTTCTGGCTCTTTTACAGGATTTATTTGGACATGTGATGTCAGATATCCTTTTTTAGTGAGTTTACTGTTAAGGGTCTTGGCTTCTGTTTCATTATCTGTTTTAACCAAACTGTTTCGTTTCAGTCAGAGGAATTGTTCGAAAGGAAGATTATCCCTGGTTCATCTAGGATGCAACTGTCAAATTTCAACAATGCTTTATTATCAGTTTGTTTTATGGAATGGTTGTACTGCCAATTTTTTGTTTTGCCCACCTGCAAAAATAGTTATTCCTAGGAAGGTAAGCTGAAAGTTATTGAAGTTCATTGTAAATTGCAACCATCTGCCTTGGTTGTTCAAACATGCAACAAATCTGGCAATTTCGGCTTCATTATTACTGTCCCATATTATTAGAACATCATCGATGTATCTCTACTATTGTTTAATTTTGTTTTTGTAAGGATTGTGGACAACATATATCTTGGTTTCCTCTAGCATTTCTAGATACAGATTGGCTAATCTTGGCGCTACTATAGCCCCATCGCAGTACCGGGGATTTGTCTGCAGAAAGTATTGAGGAATATGAAATAGTTATCTGTTAAAGTCATTTCTAAACACCATAGTATAAATGAGCTGGGGGTACTATTTGGGGTGTGTTTGAGGTATAGCAGTTCTTCTAGCATTTCTATTGTGTAAGCTTGAGGGATCATCATATACAGAGATACAATATCTAGACTAAGCAGTGTATCTTTCGTGGCGTCAAATGCCATTGCTTCCACCAGCTTGATGAGGGCTGTGGTGTTTTGCACATATGACTTCATTTGCATAACTAGAGGTCTTAGATACACATCTGCAAACTTGGATAGAGGTTCCAGGACATAATTGATGCTGGAAACGATAGGTCTTCCCACATTTATGTGTATTTTGGGGAATGTATAGAATAGTGGTACTCTGGGTGTCTCATTAATAAGGAATCTAGCCTCTTGTTTACATAGCCATCCCATTTCTGAAGCTTTCTCTACTTTGGTTTTGATTGTACCTTGGAGTCTGTTCATGGGGTCTGTATCTAGTTTCAGAAAGCAGGTTTCATCATTAAGTTGTCTTTTGCATACCTTGATGTAATCTTCTCTGTCCAACAGGACTATCCCTCCACCTTTATAGGCTCTCTGTATAATGTTTTTTTCATTGCTGGCCAGACTGTCAATCGCTTCTCTTTCCTTTTTCGAGATATTTTGAAATTGTTTTTATTTGACTTTTCCATTTTTCTAAGTCTTTAAGGACTAATTTTTTTAAGCACTATAGCTTCAGCATTGTGGCTATGCGAGGGGGGCATAAAGTCTGATGGATTCTTTAAACCTGACTCAATGGGTGTGGTCTCGTATGTTTCGTTTCGGAAGAATTGTCGGAGATGTGTTTTCCACATGAATTGTTTAAATTCTATTCTAATTTTAAAACTGTCATGTTTGTTCTTAGTAATGAAACATAGTCCTTTGTTTAGCATAATGGATTCTGTAAAAGTCAGGTTGTGGGTCGATAGATTAACTAGGAGGTTTGGTCGCTCCTTGTTATCCTCAGATCCATCTCCCATACTTTGTGGTCATGATCTAAAAAAGATCTTCCTTCTTGACCGCTTCTTCCTTTTCCTCTGTGTCATCTTGGTCTTTGGTTGTTATAAGTTCCTACCTCTATATCTGTTATCTTGCTCTTGATATCTATTCTCATCTCCCAAACTCTGCTTGGTAGAACAATAGGCAGTATTGACACATCTTACGGGTTTCTTTGTCTGTAATTGTTAAAATGTTTCAGCTTCCTGGTACCTATAATCTTCTTTGGAGTAGGGGAATGCCTTCTCATGACTGAAATTGCTTGGATCTTTTTTGGATCATTTTTTCAATCTTCTGACCCTTTCTTTGTGGTAAAATCCTTGAACTCTGTCTTTTCTATTTTAATCTTGTTTAAGCATTTCTTAAACACTTCTAGAGGGGCTAGTTTCTTGATTTCGCCTCCTAATTTGGCGCATTCAATCACTAGTTTGTCTGACATCCCTTTTGATGTGTCTATAATCAGAATCACACAGTCACGTCTGGATATATTTGCTATATAACTCCATTGAAATATTAACTCTTTGTTATGCAGGAATAGTCCAGGCTAGTTATGTAGAATCAAGCCTTGGGGCAGTGTGCCATTTCTTTAGTATTCTAGTAAGATCGAGCCATGAAGCTCTGTTCTTATCAATCATTTTGGCTGACTTTGACCTAAGAAGAAATATAAAGGGATATAATTGTTGTACCCCGATTTTGTGTAGGAACAAGAGTCTAACCCCCTCCACACCCTATTTGTAGGTGGAGATAAGCGATTGTATGTAGCATAGGGCAGTAAGCACCTGTCCTAGGAAAGAGGTTGGACATTTACATAGCACCCTATTACATAGAGGAATACATGGGTTTTTCGAAGGTTCACAAGCCCCTGACAATGCAGAATTCTGCCAATTACAGATTAACATTGTGTCATGCCTGCCTGAGAAGGAAAAAGGGAACAGGAGTGGGATGGGGTGATGCACCTACCCCCCCCCCCGGTATGTATGTTTGGGCACAGAGCCCTGTTGGGTTGGGTTTTGTAGTTGCACCATATGCAACTATCAGGATCAACGCTTTTGCTTCGGATGGGTGGGGTACTGCTGTGCAGAAGTAGGAGTAGAGTTAGAGAGGCTTGAAGTATGTGGTGGTAGAAGACTCCCTTCCCAAGTACTCCAGAATATTGGAAAATGATTGCTCCTAGTGGGGCAGCAACCATGTAGACACAATTTGTGACTGTGCATGACACAGGCTAGCCTCCAGCATTTGTTGGTAGTGGGCAGCATTGCTGCATACCAATCGCAGGACAGCAGAAGAGGAGGTGTGGGCAACATGGCAAGGGGTCTAGCTGTGACTAGAGGCCTTCTCTCCAGCCAGATGGGCATCCTCAGTGTCTTGAGCACAGGCGGCTACAGCTGCCACAGCAGCAGCCTCCTCCCTGGACAGCCGGGCATCTACCCTGGCCAGAGCACAAACTGTTGCAGATGCACCTATAGCTGCAGCCACATCAACAGCAACCTGCTCCCAGGCCAGCTGGACATCTTCGCTGGCCTGAGCAGAGGCTATTTCAGATGCAGCTATAGCTGCATCAGCAGTGCATTGTCCCTGGCCTTTTGCCTACTTGCTCTGCAACTCCCCCAGCAATGTGTCCCTTAGTGTGTTGCCTGCCTCCCCCTCTCCCTGCACCTTCTCCAAGGACAGAGTTCCATCAACCAAGATTGGCCCCAATGATGTACAGGCAGCAACTAGTTCCCTACTATTCTCCTCCACTTGTGCATGGGCAGACTCTATGGCTGACACTCTCTCAACTAGCCCTGCCAAGAAAGCATCAGCCGCAGAAACTGTGACTATGGGTGCAGGAGTAAGGAGCGGGGCAGTTGCCCTCTGTCTTTGGAGGAGGTACAGTGAACTTGTTTGCGCTCTGATGACCACAAGGGCAAAGCCCAATGCACAACAGAGCATTGTACATGGGCTGATGTGCAAAACATGTCACACTTCCAGTGGGAGAGACAGGTAAGTAGTGCAGCAAGGGGATGCAGTGGTTAGGAGGTGGGAGAGGAGGCAGGGGGTAATGGAGTGCCATGCAGAGGTTCGGGGAGGGCACGGGGAACCCCCCTGTAAATGGCCCACTGGTAGAGTGCAACCTTGTGAGGAAGCGACTTTCAAATGACAGCCTTCCACAATGCCACTCTCAAGCTAGCAGCCTTTGGACAAAGATCCACTGAGCCATGTACATGATAGAGGTGGTGTTGTCTCCATGGGATTGGTGGTGTCCTCCACCACACAAATATTCCCAGCCCTCATGAGCTGTGTCTCTGGTTGAGCCACAGTGGTATTGTCTTTTCTAGCTGTAACAATCAGGTGGCTGTCCCAGTCATCATGGCTGTCCAGCTGCTCTCTCTTGATGGAGGTAGGCTGAGGGTGCATGCGGCTGCCCGATAATGAAATGCTGCCCTGTGGAGATTCAAAGGGTTCTGGCACATAGATCTCTGCCTCACCTGCCCCCTCTGTGTATCCATCATCATCATCATCGTCCTCTTCATCTCCCACTTTGTGAATGTCCTTTTGGTGCCCTGTGGGAGAAAGCACACAGTTAGTGGTTCAGTGTACTTTGGGTGCATTGTACATGCAAATCATCAATGCCAACAGTATGCGTGGTGCATTACTGAATGGTGTATTTTATGCACCAGAAGCGTAGTCGAATAAGTATGATGGAATGTGTGTAAGGTTTACAATTTAGTACAGAGCCACCAATGTGGCCTTGGCACTTACTAGCAGGAAGGCATTACAGGAAATCCCAAAGATGGACCATGTATACTTCAGCTTATGCACCCTTGTAATTGTTTTGGGGATATACTCCTTTGGAAAACATTTCTCCTGTAGCTACGACTACAAATAGGTCATGGGCAGTTGAACCGAATGTGTGATCTTTGTTGACCTTTGTTCCTTCGCCCCGTCCCAGGGCAAGACCATAATTCAGTTGTGTAGCTGTGGAAATGTTACGTTCAATTCAGCATGGTATGGTGAGGTAATACCATGTGTGGCTTAGGATGTGGTGGCATGCGCCCCCCCCCGCCACTCCCACATAATGGCTTCCTGTTTCTCAGGTGCATAGAGCCTCTCTTGACTGCCTTTGTCAAGACATTGGGAAGTCACAGTAGATTTGTATGTTGCCTGGCATTGTGGCCATGTTGTGACATTAGACTTGATGAATGGCAGATGCCGAGCAATACTTGGACTGTTAGTGTGTTTTGTCTATGTTATCAATTTTCATGCAGCCAGAAATTGTTGGGAGTGTTATTTCCTTTCTCTCATGTGTTGCTGCAGACATGTTGCAGGAAATGTGGTTGAGCTACATTTATCGTTTCCTTCCCTCCCACTGCCCCAGCTCTGTGGCATCAAACAGAAGGTTGTGAGGAAATACACAGAGGTATGTTGATGCTTGGACAATGCAGAGGCACTGCATGCTGACCGTTTTTTTTTTTAAAATAATTTTTATTGTTGTTTTTGACGCAAGCATCTTTACAACAAATACAAAACATATAGATAAAATTGCATTGCATTAGTAAAATGACTAAACTTACAAAAAACCTTTACAATGAGAGAAGAATTTAAAGTAACTTATCTACCAAATAGGCATTGTTAGAGACTTTTCATCACACTGTTTCCAGAAACACTTGAGATTTCGAGCACATCCTTCTTAATTACACTAACCCAATCTTAAAAATACTTCAGTACTAAAACCAAGCCCATTTCACATATTCAAATCAGCTGCCTCTCATCATATGAAATAATAATCAGAGTTCTATGACACTGCCCAGTGATTTACATCCTTTTACTACTATGCACCATCACTTACATAAAAAAGCGTCTTTTCAATTAATTCCAGCCACGGTGCCCATAGACAATAAAAATATCACCATCAATTGACTTTCCACAATATTGGTTGTGAAATCGCTCCTTAGTCTGCTGAGCCACTAAGTTCTGTGATTTGACAACTTTCCCATGATCCAAGGTTAGTTTCGACAATTTTCAGAAAATTGAATAAGGCCAACAACAAGGATTTTCTATACCCCCACACACAATGTCGCCAAAGTGTGTCAGATAAATGTGCTGTTTCCTTTTTATCATACAGGCTCAAATATTTAAGTCTAGGTTGGATGAAAAAAACACAGTGTTAAGTCAGATGCTTCAAAGTTTCAGATTCAGTGTCAGAAATACAAAATATGCATCTAATATCATTGACTACACCAGTGTTTTTTTTCAATTTTTCATCTGTACTTTGGTTGCAAAAAGATTAAGTCTGAAACGCTTAAACACTATCCTGACTTTGTTGCAAGGCACCTGTATGATGTAGGGAAGATACGGTTTTTGATTATGTCTGAACTTAGCATATTCACCATAGGAACCATAGGTACCTATCAAATCTGAAGTCATTGCCCAATCCCATTCGTAAAGTTTTTTCTTTACTATCTGTGGACACGTTACCAAATGCCCAGGGTGCAGGGCAATTGCATTTAGAATCAGTTTCAATTGGTTATAGAATAATGTCAAGGAATTCGGATTACCATTTGCTATCATAGCTGCTAGGTCCTCATATAGAGAATTCTGTGGAGGCTGTAACATTTTTGCCAAATACATCAGCCTTCTCCAAACTAGCCTAGATGCTAGCGAAGACAGGCCGAGTTCGTGAATGATTATGGCATTGGGAAGGGAGTTAGGTAAGTGCACTACCTTCTTCCTGATCATACCTTGAATCGTGTTAAGTAAAGGCCCAATTGGTAGTATACACAGGTCAAGTCCATATAAAATCGTAACTTCCACCTTAAGTCGGTAGAAGTCAAGAAGAGGCAATAGCGAGAACCTACATAGTTTATGTGCAATTACTTCATCTGCAGAATCAAGGGAAGAATTTTGATGGTGATAGCAATTTGCCATTTCAAGATGGAATTAGTGTTAGTTAGATTATAGCCTAAGTATGTCACCCCAAGTGATCGGTGGAAGGAAATGGTGTCTAGTACCCATTTATAGGAGGTGATCTTTCTCTCATTCGTAAGTACCAGAATGTTTGACTTGAACAAGATCACATCGTCGGTGAAAGCGAGCCAATTGACTCACAATGCACCTAGTTCGACTGTAAACGTGTCAGCATTTGTCCAGAGGGAGTCAATGTCAGCAAGATATAGGTTAAACAATATGGTGGCCAAGTTGCACCTTTGTTTGATACCTATGTACGTAGATATGGGGTCATTCAATAGCCCGGTATGGTCAATTCTCACTGTATAGTTTGTGCTGTTATGCAATGAGGCAATCAAGGCAATGATGTGTGCAGGAATCTGGACGCCTAGCATTTTTTGCCACAGGATTCCCCTGATAACACTATCAAAGGCACAGGATAAATCAAGTAAGGCCATAAAAATGGGTCCATTTTTTGATTGATGGGCAGATGTCAAGAGGTGCGCTAATATTGTGGCATTTAACTGAGTGCCCATTGCCTTTTTGAATTCTGTTTGACATCGCAAAAGGATTTGCTGAGAACAAATAACTTGATTCAAGTCATTAAGAACTAAAGATGCAAAGACTTTCGCTGCCACATCCAGCAAGGCAATGGGTCGAAAATTTGCCGGGTTGTCAATCGGTCCCTTTTTGTGAAGAGGAATGATTATCGCTGTTGACCACGAAGCTGGAATCATCTTACGGTGAAAGATATGGTCAAAACGGCGCTTCAAAAGTCCAGCCCAAAATTTCAGATCATCCTTTAGAACACATGGAGGGATTCCATCCGGACCTGCTGCCTTAGAGAATTTCAAATTCTTGACAACTGCCATTATGTCCTCAACACTCCATGGACAATGTAGTGGCATAAGTGCAGGAAAAGCTTTTGACTCAATAGAGTTGAATCTATGTGGCAGAGACTATTTATTTTTAAAGTACTCTGTCCAAGTCTAGCCACTGACAGCAGATTGAAGTGCAACCGTTGATTTCTCCGTTAGATCTCTCACGATTGCCCAAATTTCACAGATTTTTTTGTTTGTTTAGTAAACTAACCATGTTTTGATTTCTTTTTAAATATGATTCAAACTTAATAATTTGAATATCCTTTTATATTTTAGTATAATTGCTTTCTTTTCCATTTTATATTCCGCATTATTAATGGCCTTTTTTTCAGATTGTGAATTGCTACGTTTTTCTGATGTTTGAACCTTGCAATAGCTACACTGAAGAGGCCCGGGTTATCCAAGAAATGACAATCACTTTTAAATAATGCTAACTGATTCACGTGATTGCGAATCATCTGTTCATTCCACACATCAATGGCCCTGCATTCTGCTTCTAACATGACAGTCTCATCGATATGTCGAACATCGCGATTTACTAAAAAGATCAATTGCCTGCACAATGCTAGAACCCACCTTATTTATAACCTATATCTGTCTATCTCCGGTAACACCCAGGGTAATGATGGTTTGTAAGTATGAATCATGATGTCAATGGTGCATTTCAACATACAATGATCGCTGATATTGGCGATATAGTTACTACAAGGACTAGCTTTCCCACCCAGACTACCTGAGAGCGCAATATAATCTATACAAGATGAATGCTCACCACGAGACCAGGTCATAGGTGAGATGTTAGATGTAAAGGGGATAATTTGCATATCCCACGCAGCCAAGTATTTTCCCCAAAGCAAGCCTCTCTCATGAGAAAGGATAGAATATTGGGCGTTCTGGTTGGCGGCATTAGGTGCATTACAGGCAAGTAGTGTTGAGTTAAAATCCCCACCAATTATGTATTGTACATTCGGATTATTAATAAATGTCTCCATAAACAATTAATTTAAATGTTGAATTATCACCTCCATTTGCAATGAGCCAAGATTCCAATACAATGATACAATCACAAAAGTGCAATTTAGTGGAGAACAAAGTGAGACTTCAATTGAATCAGGTATGCATTCATTCGAAGGTTATTTTTCACAAGAATCGCCTGGCCACCCCGAGGCCCCCCTGCCATACCCCTTTCAGTGTGTTTGGAAAAAGCAGTATAGGCATCTATTAGAAGATCTCTCACTGTCATAGTTTCTTGTAGTAAAATAAGGGTAGGGTCCTCATCTGGCGGCAATGTGGCAAACCAAGTAAAAAAGTTATTGAAGCTGCAGCAGTTCCATGAGTATAAAATTAAGATGTTATTTTAAGATTTTTCACTCTGGATGTTCACATTGATTATACATTTTATCAGTGGTTCCAGCCATGCGAGCCCATTTAATATTTGTGCGACAGAATCAGATTGCAACCTTATTCTTTCATTGAGTACAGCTAACTGTTGATCCATTACCCCTGAAATGGTATCTGTGCTCATCACTTGCGGCTGAAAATCAATGAAACTTGTTGCCTGCTCCATTGACTCAAACGCAAAAAGATTATATCCTAACATGTCAAGTTCCTTTGAATAGTTTCATATTAGAGTAGCAAAAATTGGAGTCTGCACCTTGCAGATCATGCAATGATTAGGTGTGTGAGGCAACCTGATCCAGTCGACATCGTCTGAAATCAGATTGCGTTGAGCAGGGATTTGATGAAAGATTTTCATAAGGGCTGCTCTATTCAGATTCAGTTTCGCAATTTTAGATAAATTAATCCCCCACACCCCATCACCCATCTCATCTCTGGTGAAATCTCCTGCGCTGTAATAACAAGTGCAACTTGATTAGGAATGGGATCAAGGGGAGTGTCAGTAGATGCCATTTTAGATCTCACTAAATTTGAAGCTGAGAGAACCTGATCTTGTGTTGCAGGCTGCTCAGTTTGGGCCGGGGACTCTGTGGCAGGAGTAGATCCCATGTTTAAGATCTTAGATTCACTCTTCATCATATCATGATTTTTGGTACAGCTAGGCAGGCTTAAAGCACCCCCTGGATGAACCAAATACTCGATACAATTAGATAGATTTGTGGTTTGAGAAGACCTAATCATTTTTTTATCCATTTTTTCAAAAAATCTTTGTAGTTGTGTTTGTATCAGCAGCAAGCCGGAAACCTTAGGTAGAGGGGAACCTACCACAGGCAACTGATCATGTGGTAACCGACTGACATCATCATTTTGTAGCCCCTTATTTATGTCCAAGAGTGATTGACTTTCAGCATTGAATTGATTCAAATCGATAACCAGATCCTCAGAAGAGATCTGGACTATCTTTTTAATTGCAGTATTGTGTTCTCTAATTTTTGTATTTGGTAAATTCTTAGGTTTTTTTTTCGGGGTACTTGGAATAGAGGAGTTTGTGTTTGACAGACTAGCTTGCTTATGCCTTTTTTGCGCCATTGCATGAATTCTTTTAGCTTTTCGTGACATAAACATTGTATTTTGTTTAAACATCATTCTGTGAAAATTGTTCACCTGGTAGGGAAGGGGGAGAATTATTCATGCCAGCATTAAAGTCAATTAAGTCGGTTAGTGCCGACGGACTATCAGGAGTGTCCATGGCAAATTCGGTAGGTGGTAAAGTACTCACAGCATATTCGCCCGACAATACATCCATTGGTACCAAATTTGCTTTCAAGAGAATGTTTTCTAACACCAGAATACGATCATGCTGAAGTTTTGCAACCTCCATGTAGTTAGGCAAGGGAGGTAAGTTTCGCATGTCGGACCGATGATTTTGTTGCTGTGTGATTTGGGCAAAAGTTTTCAATGGAAGGTCCTGTATGTCACATGGTGTGTGAGTTTGAGTGCACTGTTCTTGCATGATAATTGTTGGAGGAGTTTGTGACTTTTGTGCATTACTTGTGCCACTAACTGACTGCGTGGCCCAAAAGGCGTGACATTTTTCCTGGGCCAACATAAACCCCTCTATTCTACTCAATCTAATCAAAATATCAGAGGTTGATAAACACAAGGCATTAATAGCAGTGTGGGTATATTTGTGTCCTTTATCTAATAATAATAAATTTAGGATCCGCGAAAGGACAGGGACATTTTGAAGTTCTTGTTGGTTTAAGTCGATGAGAGATTCCTCCAGTGGATATAAAGGGAGAGATGAATTTGGATGCCGCCTTTGATCAACAGACACTTTAGACTGCTGGAGGCCAAACAATAGCACAGCACTGGTGACGGTGGATAGATTGGCTCCCTGGAATTACTGATCGCATCAAGTGCAGGGGAGCTAGCCTTAATTTGCTTACAACCCAATCAGTCTGCCAAGTCCTCTTCCCTGTTAGACATAAATTGTTTAAGATTGGCTGCAACAGCTGCATGAAAATGCACTTGTTCGCGGACCCCATTGGAGCTCGTGGCCAGTGTAGATGGTCCGTTGGACAGACGTGCACGTTGATGTAATTCTACAAGTATGGCCGGCACCACTAAGGATGTGTCAGTCGGTGGAATACCCGATACATCCCCACCTAAACCCAGTAGCAAATTATCATTTATTGGAACATTAGAAACAGGGTTTAGACTATACGCGTCCCCAACAGGTGGCTCACAGCACTTGTCAGTGCCGTTTGTTGTTATATGCATGTTCACAGCATGCGCATGACATGGCTGTGAGTTATGGGTAGTATGCAACACTATACCATTGTTGGTCTTAACTATACCGGAGGCCTCTCTTTCCACCACCCCCTCCAAAAAATGCAATCCTAATTGGGGCTGGTTTGGCGCTTCTTCAGCTAAAACGATATCAGGCAAATTGCAATCGGGCACTTTGCTCGAAGGACCGTTATGGAGGCATTTTCCGCTTCTCACATTTTTTACCATGATTGTATGAGACACCAGTCTTGGCAGCGCTAGTAGATATGGCATTCTCCTGGTCTCTTTTGATTTAAGACACGTGCAGCAATTTAGGACCACTAGAGAGGTCGCTGGTCGATGCCCATCCACGTGGGATATTTTACTCTTGACAATGTCAGCCTCATCCGCCCACCCGAACAGCCAAACAGCCACTTGGTCCACTTGGGGTGCGTGTGCGGGTGCGCGAGCACAGGACCTCAAGTAGGGTTCCTGGGAAGATTGTGGGCGGGGCAGTGGGCAGGGCGATCAGGCAGTTTGGCGCGCTACAATGAGGAGAGAGAAGTTGGTAAGTAAGTAAGAAAGTCCATACATAGAGTCCAATGATAGTCCAGACTGAGCGAAGCAGGAAGTAATTATGTTGACTTCAAAGCACTTCCAAAGCAGTTTTGCCGCAATTCAGGGCAACAAGGGTTCCCCTCAAGGACGGCGCTGGTCACAGGACATGCAGGGTCTCCAGCCAAACAGCCACTTGGTCCACTTGCGGTTCGCGAGCACAGGACCTCAAGTAGGGCTGCTAGGAAGATTGTGGGCGGGGCTTTGGGCAGAGCGATCAGGCAGTTTGGCACGTTCAAAGCACTTCCAAAGCAGTTTCGCCGCAATTCAGGGCAGCGAGGCTTCCATTCAAGGATGGTGCTAATCACAGGACACGCAGGGTCTCCAGCCAAACAGCCACTTGGTCCACTTGCTGACAGTTAATTAGGCCTGGAAGTCACAGAGGAGGTATGTTGAGGTAAGCGATTGCGGTTTACTGCACACATTCCAATGGCCTTTCCAAGTGTCACTTGTTGCACATAATGCATGCAGGCACAAGTGAGGGTTACGGTTGGGTGTGCCACAGTGTCAGCTTGCATTACATCCCTTGCATAGACACATTGGTGTCATGCTTCCTCGCTCCGATGAACAACACATTGTCTGATGTAGCCCTATTGTGCAATGTATGCGTACTACATGGCATGTTTTGTAATTGTTCACATTTAATTTGTTATCTGTTTGCTCATCCCAACCCAGCTGCAACATGTGCCAGATTAATGATTTGGCCAGATGTGCATGTTGGGGGTGCACCAATGGGTTGCCTTGCAATGCACCTGCTATGGACACCATGTAATGGCTGCCAGTTGCCATGGGCATCAACAGTGGTGTGATCCCACAATCATCAAATATGCTAGCGATTTCCAGGTTATGTGGAATAGAGTGGTTGGCAAACTTATGCTACTGGCTGCAAACGTTCATTGGCCACTAAATGTCAGTAAATCGTGTGATGCATGGAGGGGAGATTATGCTGTAATGGGCCTATTGGGACTGTAAGGGAGGCAGGGTATCACAAGTATGACACTGACACAAAAGGTTTCATTTGTAAAACCTTTATTCAATTTTTGCAGTTTGAAAAAACTCCTATGTTGCCCTATAGCTAGGATGGGAGTATTCTCGACCATCAAATAATAAAGAAAACAGTGATAGTTGAGTCTGTCAAATCAAAATGGCCTATACTAGTGTAACCCTAATGCCTGCCCTACCTCTTGTACAAAAGGTGTGTAAAGGAGAATATGTTATGCAAAGAAAAAGTCAGTGTTCAAATATAAAGGAGTCAGCTCTCCTCCTTACCTTAGACAGCATGGTGGTCCCCGGAGGCAGGATGACACACTCTGGCTCAGGTTCTTAACACAAAGGCAGTTCAAAATATGGATGGAGGCTCACCTGACATTCCACGTTAAAGTCTCTCTTTCCAGCTTTCAAAACACAGTTCAACAAAAAGTTGACTCTGGTTGCCCGCTGTCAGGTTCAGACCTCTTAAAGCAAAAATTCACGTTGGTCTGCCTTAGTCTGGCTCTGACCTCTTAAAGCAAATGTTGACGTCGGTCTCCCTCAGTCGGGCTCAGACCTTTCAAAACAAAAGTTCAAAACACTTGCAGGGGAATCCCTCCCCCAAGCTTAATTCACATCCTTTAGGGGTTTCCTTCCCCTCACTTTTTACACGTCCGGTCTCCCTCAGTCGGGCTCGGACCATTTCCAGATGTCAAAGACTTTCGAATGTGCGTGGCTTTTGCATAAAGACCTCTGCAGGACCACTTCGACTTGCCCTTCAGCTCAAGTTCAACGTTCAACATTTTACTCTCCCCTTTCCTCTGGGTTAATTTTGATCACTTCACTTTTGCAGTTCATTCACTTTATTCCTCGCTACAGACATTTCACCTTTCACAGAGACTTTTGAGTGGGCTACCTCCTTTTGCCAGACCACTCTGTTATTTAGTATCGCTGGTTTCATAGTTATCGTTACTTCAAAGTTCATGTACAGGTCTGCCTTTCTTCGCGTCTCATCCGTGCGTGTGCAGCCTTCAATTGTGCAATATAATGTTGCAACTTCAATCTTTCCTTAACATACACTGCTCTTTCATGTTGCTTGCCAACTCACCGGCTGTGCGCATTTCTTTCTTGTCTTTACAGTTTTTCAATTCACGAGTAAAGGTTAGTACCACAGGCTTGGCCTTGCCTCCCCAACTCTGCTGATCACCCGCGAGGGTCACTGGCGTGTTACGCTCACCTGGTATCCATGGGGACGCCACCCAGCCCTGGTTGGATAATTTGCACTCTCAAACCCTCTCCCGGTCCCTTGGTAAGGCCTCTGGTTAAAGATGGGTCTGCAATGTAGGAGAGCTGGATTCAATACCAGATTGTCTTTATGCTTTCCGGCCTCCCTTGGCCTCAACTCCTTCCTCCCCTTTGGGCCTTCTCCTCACCTTAATATTGTAAGAGGTGGATTCTCCGTCCTGCTCCTCGTGGCAGGGTCGCGTAGATGTGGGGGGGCGAGCAGCGACCAAGTTACTTCACTGGTGCAAGCCCCCTTCTGGGAATCCAGGCCTGTGGCGACTCTGTAGGTTTGATGCTTTACAGTCTTTATATGCAGTTCTTATGTTCCTCTTAGTTCAAATAATAATGTCTTGCTTCTTTCCTTTTAGGTATGGAAAGGTATTTTGGTGTTGTCATGCAGTTTGAAGATGAGCATGGGCCGGTAGGCGAAAGTACACTGTGCGCAATGCTGTCCGGTGAGTAATGCGTGATGCGCGGCGCTGTTTCCCTTTTTATATTGCTAACCTGTATCTTTCTCTCCTTGCAGGTTGTGATGTTCCTCGCTGAGCGCCGTAATGTTCCAGCAATGATACTGACCAGGAGATGACTACCCAGGTAATAATTGTGTGGCTTTCTTCATTTGGGAGGAAACGTGAGTAAACACTTACTAATGCTGTCTTTCTTTCTCCTCTTTCCAGGTTATGGTATTCCAGGATGCATGCGGTGCAGGATGATGGAGTTCGTACCTTCAGGTGAGTGGAACTAAAGTCAGCGATGGATTGAAGACAGGATACTGTTCCAGGTAAGTTTCGTAGTGTTCTTTCTCTCTCTGCAGGTCCTTGGTTTCAGGTAAACTGGCACTGAAGAACTGGACACAGTGATCGTTACACTGTCCACAGCAGAATAACGCAAAGCATGTTCTGCTGTTTGGGTGTGGTTTAAATAGTGTCAGGTAAGGTAGTCCAGGTAAAGTAGTCCCAGGCCTGCCACACCCAAAGTAGTCCAGGTAAAGTAGTCCCAGGCCTGCCACACCCAAAAGACTAGACCGCATAGTTCAGTTCCTTGTAACTGAGCTATGTGTGTGCTTCCATTTTGGCTGAACCCCCCCCCCAAGTTAAATAGTTCCAAGTAAATAGTCCCATTGTAATGTTGGTCTTCATGATGGTTATGAGCCTGGTGCCAAAGGCGCCAAGACTGACTCCAAGAGAGTCTTGGATGAGGTTTTAAGGCCTTTGACCTGGCCCTAAGTGGAAGGCTGACTTGCCAGTGAGGCCTAGGGGCAAGGGTCATGACAGGCGTCCTTCAAACACAATGCAGCCTTCTCGTTTGGGATTCGGCCTTCTCCACATGTCTTTCGTGGCCTTTTGGAGGCAATGACCTCCTGTAGGGAACTCCTGGGGTTCTCCACCCTCTGCTCTCGTCCCTCGGTCCGTTGCTCTGCTCCAGTAGGTTTGCTATTGCCCCGGAAGTTCTGCTCTCACTCGCGTTCCATCTTGTTCAGAGTGTGTCTCTATATTCCACCTTTTATGCGTGTCAGGAGAGCTAATTACTATCAGATGTGTGCACTTAAAGTCGAGTGCCTGACTTTGCCTGACCCAATTAGCAGGACATGTCCTATGCGATATGTAAGGTTTAGCATCTTTAGTCTCAGTTGCCCTCTTCCTCGGCCCAGTGTTTGTGTGAAAAGGGGGTAGGGGGAGTGTGCGGTCATTCTTAGGCCTTGAAGTTTTCGAATGATCTAGCAGAAAAGTAATTAGCGTACTAGGCCTGACAGCATTTCTCCTAGTGCAAGTGCATGAAGTGTTTCAGGCGCAACTAAACTAGGGAGGGGAGACAAAGGGGGGACAAGACTAGGGAGGGGAGAAAAAGGGGAGACAAAACAGAACTTACTAGTCCTAGTAAATTCAGATCATGCAGTGTGCAGACGAACGTGCGAGGGGGATGGGGGGTAAGTGTGCCCAGTCCAACAGAGCCCTGTTTAGGTGCAGAGAAGTTACACTTCTCATGGAGAATATGCTGAAAGTGCACTAATCTGAACATAGTGCAGAGGCCCGGAGGCAAGTGCAAGACTGGCAAGTGAGCCTGGGACCTGTGAGGCTCTGAAGGTGAGCCAGGCTACCAGTCAGTAAAAGTGAACAGAGTTAGGCAAGGGAAGGAGGGGTGAGGGAGGAGAGAAAAAGAGAGGAGGTTAGCAGGGCAGAGGGAGAGAGAAGGAGGAAGCGAAGAGGAAGGTCTTGAGGAGTTTCCGGAACTTAAGGCGCTCGCGCTCAAGGCAGAGAGAGGCAGGTAGGCTGTTCCAGAGTGAGGCACCTGCAGAGGATAGAGATCTACCCACAAATATCTGCTTAAAAAAACGGTTCATCCGCAAAGGTTGTTTATTATTCTTTTTTTGTGAGAGGGTGGAGCCTTGGACTTCTGCCCCTTTCTCGTGGCGTAGGGTTTGCCCTGGGAGGGGGTCTGTGTGAGCAGGCAAGAGAGCTACGTATGTATTTTACTATGCTTTTTTGGTGGGAGTGGGTAGGGAGCCCTGAAGCGCCTGCCCCTTCGTGGTGGTGTTGTGGGTTTGGCCAAGGACAGGACATGTAGGTAGGAAAAGCCAAGGGGTTACATGGGTGTATTTGTAATGTTTTTATTTTGTGAGGGGGGCCTGACGCTCCATCCCCTCCTGTTAGTTTGGGTGGCATAGGTTTGCCCTGGTAGACTGTCTGTAGGTGGGAACATGCAAGGGGTGGGAGGGGCCAGGGGAGTATTTGTATTTGTTTTTCTTTTGTCAGAGGAGGAGGACGGAGACCAGATGCTCCTGTGCTTCCCTGATGGCGGGGTTGTCGTTGGTTTGGCCTGGGTGGGGAGGTTTGCTGCTCCACCCACTGGTCACGTCTGTTTCCGCTCCAGTATCTGCTTTCATATGAAGCAGACCTCAAAGCGGATATGACGCAGCATGCTTCTGTACGCCGCATAAGAGCGGGCGAATATGCCTCATTTTTACACCGAGCACGGATGTACAAAGCAAAGCTAGGGTTCCGCTTTGCATTACTGAATAAAGCGTAACATTTCTAAAATTGGGCAAATAGCACAATGAGTGAGGTGCATACAGAGGTGTTGTACATAGAGCACAATATAAAATGACCCCTATTTTAATCAATTTAAGAGCCATTTGATAATCATGTTCCATAAAAGAATCACAGTTTTCAATCCAACACCCCCACTGCTAGCCCACCAAGCTGCCCCTCAACATTGAACTTCTGTCTGTGACCAACTTGTCATGAGGAAAGGTTCAGAGTGAGGAAGCCGCTCCCCTAGTGCACCCCCTCTTTTCTCCTGCCAACATGTTTATTTTGGTTGATCTAGGAACCCTGAGTGAATACAGTGCAAAATACTAAACATCCTAAAGGGAAAGAAAATGATTATTTTCTGTAAACCATACTACAGGTGCAATGGGAGGGAGATTAAAAAAAAGCACCATAAGAAGGAGGAGGTATGGAGCTACACAGACTAATCTTGGTTCTGACACCACTCGCCTCAGATCAATGAATCCTGCTCACAGCCAGATCTGTTACTTTCCGATAGAACGTGGAGCAGATCAATGACACTATTGGCGAGTCAGCCTCAACGGGAACTCTGTGACTGATAAGAGCTTTCTTTTGTGTGGACCCACTGAGATAAAGAGTCCTATCTACTTGTGTTGTGGGGAGTAGAGTTGAATAGAGGGAGGCACATAAAGAAGATATAGGGCCTGCATCCCTAGTGTGGTCGTAAGGAGGAGGGCTATGGGGACATGAAATGGCATATGATCAAATTGAGAGACTGCCCAAGAGGCATGTGATTTCTTAGAGCTCTTAATGTTTGAGCAGATTCAGTTGCATTTAAGGATTTGTGACTCATCATTGGCCCTGCTCCAATCCTATTGATCCCACTGAGAAACCGTCCTGTTTATAATTATCTCTCTACTTATCAGGGGCGTCAATTCACCCAAATGTCAGGGGTAACGTAAATTACATCACATACCCAATGACATCACAGGAATTAACATCATGCGAACATTGACCTTGAGAACATCAAAGAAAGTGATGTAAAATGCTCTTCACTACCACACTACTTCACACAATGTACAGTGTTTGATGAATAAAATGACAAAAGGCTATTTTAGTTATCAACCATATATTTACTATGATGCGCTGCAATATTTAATAGGTGAAGGCATGATGTGCCAGGGGCACACCCAGCAGAACTATTTTAGGAGCAGTGCTTTCTTATGACACCTACTGCCATCTTAAATATTTTCCCTGAAATGCCAGATAAATAATTCAGCTGGTTTGTTTTTTATAGTACAAACTAAACTGAACTGCTTTTGATGATCTCAGTTTAAGAAGTTTTTTTTAAAGATATCTTTATTTCTGTTTTACTAAGTAACGTCAATACCATCCTTAACACTCTAAATCAACAGATCATTGTATTTTGTATTGTATTTGTAATTTATAAAGCGCTTTAAACCAAAGTGTTGTACATAGGAAAATAATCAGTCAAATAAAATGAAATGCAAGTTACAACAAAAGAATAATCAGAGTCATACATTAGATTGGAGAAGGTAAGTCTTCAAAGAATTGCGAAATTGAGAATATGAAGTAATAGAATGGAGAGAAAGTGGAATAACATTCCAATGAAAAGGCGCTAACAAAGTAAAAAAACAGAAATGTGACTGAGCACACAGCGGACGAGGAACTAATAGTAGAACTTAATATTGAGAGCGCAGTGAATGAGTAGGACAGTAAAACGAAACAAGCGAAGATACATAGACAGACGCATGGCCATAAAGAAATGTAAAGACTAGACAAAGAAAACTAAATTTAAGTCGAGAGTGAAATGAAAGCCAACCAAGAGCAGAACGAGAGGAAGCAAAAGAATCCCGAGGAGCAATAAGATACAGAAGTCGAATAGAAGCATTGAAAACAGATTTGAGAGGTGCAAGACGAGAGACGAGAAGGCCAAAAAGAGTTGTAGAACAATTAAAAAGTCATGAAAAAATAAGTGAAGAAATCAAAGGTTTAGGAGACTCAAAAGTTAAAAAGGACCAGCTTTTCGAATATTGTGCAGATGATAATGATAGGCACCTGAGAGACAGAAACATGATGAGCAAAAGATAGATCAGAATCAAGCAAGAGCCCCAAGTTATGTGCTGAAGGAGAAATGGAAACCTGGGGGAGGGAAGTAATGAAATCAAGGAAGGATGAAAAAGAGAAGGATTTGTGTTAGCAGGAAAGAAAAGAACCTCAGTTATAGCTGCATTTACAACAAGATAATGATCAGACATCCAAGTGTTTATAGCTAAGTGACAAGCCGAGAGTTTACCTTGAACAACAGATCTAAAGGAGGAGAAAGAAAAGAAAAATTGGGTGTCATCTGAATAAAAGTGATGGGATAAACCAAAAGATGAAATAACTTCAGCCAACGGAGAAGTATACAGAGAAAAAAGAAAAATGCCAAGAAAAGACCCTTAAGGAACTCCATGAAGGAGAGGGAGTGTATCAGACGAAGACCTAGCCCAAGGTACTGAAAATATCTGTTGGGATAAGTCTGACTTAAACCAAGAAAAAACATTGCCACACAGAAGTCCCATGATTATCTAAAACGTGTTGAGCTACGTCCCAAATCCCCCATAAACATTACCCACACACCCAGTCTAAAACACATCCAGGTCATGTATATGACACATTCTCACCACTGTACAGGAGTGCATTTATCAAACTCCTCTGTGTCCATTCTGGCTGCTTCATCGTATTACTTTTCAACAAGGAATGTTTCTAAGAAGACCTCACAGGGGCCTGTCATCCAAAGAGTACAACAGGCCATCCAATAATATTGCCCATTACATTCTGTTCGCTATATTCATGTTATTGTACATATATTCGATTCTGATCAACATTGCTAACTCTGCTCTTGCCCAATTCAATAAATATATCGACCAGTCTAGTATTGTAGGACCAGTAGGGCTATACCAAGCCAATATAGGGTCAGGTCAACCATTGTATTCTGTTGTTTCATCATCTTACGCCTGGGGAATTGTCCCAGTAGGAGCGTTAATGGTGTCCATTCTATCCATGTGCCTTTCATGTCTTCAACCCTAACCACCACTGCACCCCAAAAATCTCAACTTTGGAAGTTATAAGGAAAATTATGCCCTGTGAAGTAAAGCAATTTTCTCAGGATGACACTTTTTGGGGAGAAGCCAAGATTCGTGGCTGTTAAATATCTCCAATTGATTCAATAGACCACATTTACCATCCATCTTGAATTTCAGCAAACATACTAAGATTTCTGCATTAGGCTCTTTTATCCTCAGAAGCATTGTTTAATAAAGCAGATATGCAAAGCACCAAACCACATTCTAAATCAGTCTGAAAAGATAAAAGATACATTTGTCAACACCTGTCGGGTAAAACATGTATGATTTACTGTGGTCATACAGGAGGAACACAGTATCTAGCAGCAAACACTTAATTCACTGAGCAATACTCATCCCGACCCTTTCTACAGACTGCACAATAAATATATGAATGTTCATAGAAATAAGTGTACTGCACATTTTAAAATGAAGTGTCATAAAACACACGCTATCACGCTAGAGCAAAGTGCAATGGCAGGTGCTCTGGTGGAAAATGTTTAGTTTCATCATTCAAATGGACAAAGTGTCTACTCTTTCAGGAATTACTTGCAATGCTGGCTGCCACTGTACAGCCATTATTTTCAAAAGAGGAATGGGACCAAACACACTTAACCAACATGATTTATTTCAGGCCCTCAGTGTTGCAATAGAGCAATAGGTTTCACTTTGACATGTAAATACGAGAGTCAGCAAGCTAGGGATCTCAGAGGCAGTGCCATGGGCTAAGACGATTGCCCGGGGTAGCACATGGTACCTCTAGCTAGCCCCAAATTCAACTATGCTCCTTATAGGGCAGTGTACTCAGTAATAAGAGCTAAGCGTGTTTTGTGGTGTCAGAGAGCCCAAGATCTGGTACCAAATGTATAAACTGGCCTGATGACAGCACTGCAAGGAGTAAACATATACATATTGGACCGTGTTGGGTCCTGCACCTGTGACATACACTATTCAATGATTTCACACATAAGAAGTCTCAGGTAATGCAATTGACAAAAGAATTATGCAAAGAAAAGTTTTTTTGGTTTATTTTGCCATTTATACAGTTATTTGGGTCCTCGTG
Source organism: Ambystoma mexicanum (assembly GCF_040938575.1). Lineage (NCBI taxonomy): Eukaryota > Metazoa > Chordata > Amphibia > Caudata > Ambystomatidae > Ambystoma > Ambystoma mexicanum. The sequence continues at coordinate 538,724,171 of NC_090929.1, forward strand.
GATACATGTCCTCAGTGGTGCCTTCATGTATCGTATACCCAGGGGCGGTACATTTTAGAGAGAAGGTTGCCTTTGCACTAGATTGTTTGGATAGGTGCAAGAGAAATTGACTTTAAAAACACGTGTTGTATTACATACAGCATGTGTGTACTGTTATGACAATTGGAGAAATGTCAACTTTATTATTTCCTATGTCATATAGTACTAGTTACTAAAAAGTGTTGGTGGATTTTCCTGAACCTAGTCAGGACTGCCACCAGCAAGTGACCGAGCTATCTCGGATTTAGAAACCCCTTTTGTGCTGCCACACAGTACAGGACTCTGTTCTCTGTGTAGTATCATATGGAGTATCAATACAAAAAGTTTCTGTATCCCTTTTTTTAAATAACTTGTCATCAAGGTACAGGTCTTTGACCTCTTGTCCAGTTTTCTTTAATCAATTCCTTTGTCTTGGGCCGAAGAAATTCTACTGCAACCTAAAGTTTATCATGCACTAAGAGGAGGCCAATCCGTTGCTATGTTATGGATATGAAATGAGAAGCACCACAAGAAGGAGGGAGCTTATGCAGGTGCGCCACATTGCAGACAACTGTGAATGCAGTTATAGGTTCTATAGTGGATAGCAGTCTTGTATTTGCCTTCACAATGCAACCTACATGGCAACCTTGATCTTAGCTTTACATAGGTCACAATACATGAAAACTCGTGCATAGTAAAAAGGGCTCGGGGTGCATGCCACGGTCTTGGGGGACTGCTGGCTCCACATCAAATGCTCTTCAGTGCACAGCAGAAGTGCGTTACACAGCCTTCTTTTTGCCATTGTGTACCCCGTGCACTTGACAGACGGCTATCATTCAATGCTTAGAGACGTCAAAGGTGCACGTGTAAAGAGGAGGGCATGATTTGCTCAACGCCACAGGAAGTGACATGGGTGGACATGTCAGAGCAAGGCAATGTCTGCTCCATTTACCTAATGGGTATATACCCGGCTGCGGGGGATAAAGTCACTTTATCCCCAGGAGCCGATGAGAAAACATGGTTTCTCATCTGCTAAAACAATACTGAAACACAAGGACAGTAATTGCTGGAAAAGCTGAATTCCATTACACCTAGTAATGTTGGCAAAGTGCTGCCCACTTTTTTGACTTAATGTCACCCCAGGATCATTCGCAGTTATTGTTTAAAAATATGCTGAGTCTGCAGTGCTTTTTATGGAGCCCTGCCTTTTAGCACATGTCATTTTGAATCCATACAATGCACGTGTAGTGTTATCTTCTCTTAAGTATATAAAACTATAAGTGCAGAATGCAACTTGATGCTAGCGTTATAGTCAGGCCTAGCTGAACATCTGAAACATGACAAGGAACAACTTATCTCTGTAAACACTTCTCCTACTCTTAAGACCTAAAAACACACACAGTAAAGGAGCCAATGGGAAAGTCACATGCTATTAGTAATTACTAACTCCGCGCGAACTATTTTGCGCTATAAAGAACATTGCACGTTCTTGCATGTACTCAAAGTTTACCACTGGGTGCTGATGCATGGATTCTAAAGCGCAAAGTAACCTATAGTGCAAAGAATAAAGTGCAGCACTGGAACGCCCACAGCACGACACCACTCAAGCAAAAACTTGCGCTATCAAACAATCTTTGCGCCGGGCAAATGTCAAAAAGTATGCAAGGAATGCCAACAAGTAAGCAGCATTAGACCATTACACCACCATCAAGCACCCCAACGAATCTGCGCATTGTTGCCCACAGCTCAAAGCAACACCCTGCAGAGACTGCGGCCTTATCCCCTAACTCAAAGCAGCACCCTGGAAAAACTGCAGACCATACCCCCCTAACTAAAAGCAGCACCCCGGTGAAACTGCGGCCTGATCCCCTAACTCAAAGCAGCACCCCCGTGAAACTGCGGGCCGTCCCCCCTAAGTTAAAGCAGCACCCCGGCGAAACTGCGGAGCATACCTCCCTGACTAAAAGCAGCACCCTGGTGAAACTGCAGGCCATACCCCGTAACTAAAGGCAGAACCCCAGCAAAACTGCAGATCATACCCCCTTAACTCAAAGCAGCTCTGCAGAGAAACTCTGGCCCATACCCCTTAACTGAAAGCAGCACCCTGGCAAACCTGTGCATCGTCCCACCTAACTCAAAGCAGCACCCAGCCAAAACTACAGTCCGTACAGACACCCTAACCCAAAGCAGCACCCCGGCAAAACTGTGCATTGTACCCCTTAACACAAAGCAATACCCCGCTGAAACTGCAGCACATATCCCGTAACTCAAAGCAACACCCTGGATAAACTGCAGCCCATACCCCCTAACACAAACCAACCCCCAGAGAAACTGTGCGTCGCCCCCCTAACTCAAAGCAACACCCCAGCAAAGCCTGCTGCCCATAACCCCTAACTCAAAGCAACACCCCGGAAAAACCGTCCATCGTCCCACCTAACTCAAACCAACGCCCTGGCAAAACTGCAGCCTGTATCCCGTAACTAAAAGCAGCACCCTGAAGTTCATCCTCCTCCCACTAACCCCACTGACCTCTCATCTGATCCCAGGCAGCCCCCTCAAGTCCTGCCACCTCCCACGACCCCCGCTGACCTCTGACCCAATCCCCTCAAGCCCCCTGCTAATCCACCCTCCTCCCACATCCCTGCTGACCTCTGCCTCCAACCCCAGGTAGCCCCCGCTAGTCTGTACCCCTACCAGTCTAATGTAGAGCAACAACCTATCTCAACTCCTCTAGCCTGCCTCCACCATGAAGTACACTTGCCACATATCCTCCTCCAACAATGACCCAAGCAGAACAGGCATGTGGTTGGGTGATGTGAAGGCTGTCAGAGAGTGTGTGACTCAAGGAGACTGACACTGTGTGCAGCTAGACTTAACAAGTAATTGTGGGAATTAGCTGCATTCCAGTGGCCGAGGTGATGCACGATATAAGAGCAGGCGGTGGGTGATTGCAGATGTGTGTTGGTGGGCGGCTGTACCCTGGGAGGGATACAGCAATCTACCATTGATTGCACAAGTGATGAGCGTAGTCCATACCAGTGAATGAAGTGTGGGCACATTCACATTGACAAGTAAGTGCTAAAGGAACACCTAAACATCAGTGGACCAGAGAGGAACTCAAGGTAGAATAAACTCAACCCCCAGTAGCGAATGGGCAGAGGTTAATGAGTTGCACCAGATACAACAAACAACTAAAACATGTAGAACATGTTGCAATACACATGTACAAGTGAGTGCCCATCCTCAATTAGAGACCACAAACACCATCATGTTACATCTCACACATCACCACAACCATCCCTGTATGCACACCATTACACTCCACCAGCATTAACACACTGACACCAAACAGGCAGCGCCCCTGCACAAGGAAGGGAATCTGATAAACAGCCATTGCCACCTCCAGCCATCTGATGGCCCCACTTGATCATGTGAAACACATGTGCAGATGTCCAAGTCAATCAAATTAATACCACCCTTTCAGGCACTAACAACATGCAACATCACCAAACACACATGAACACATTCAGGAATGGCGTACAAACTCAACCACAGCACATGACTCTCACACACACATCCATACCATGTACACATCAACAACATGCCTGTATTGCAAAGCATGCATGTAGGTAAGCAACAGATGTGCATGACGGAGCTATCAAAAATGTGAATCCTAAAGCATGTCACTTCCCCATATATACAAGAGACCATCCATGGCCATCGAGCATGGATGCAAAAACTATCACACACTTGGAGCATGTGCACACATCCCCTAGCAGACATCACAGTAACAACGTAACACACACAGTGAAGCCCCAAACCACATGACTGCCATAGAACATTTGCAGTGGGAGAACATGGAAAAAGTAAATGTGCACATGGACAAAGACACTGCAAGAAGTGTGCTATGAACAGTATGAAAACCTGTATTAAAAATAACTATGTACACAAAAATGAGGCAAAGGGTAGAAATATCCATGGAGAAAAACAACAAAAAGTCCAAATAAAACCTGATATAATATAACTATTTACAATGGCAGCGGGCTACTCCCTACCAATGTTTGACAAGGCTTCGACCAGGGCCAACTCACTTGCCACATCCTGTGCCTGTAGATGGGCCTCCGTTGTTGCCTGGAGGGATTGCAGCCTGTCCAACATCGGCCTCTCTGGCTCCTCCGCTGCCCTGCAAGCGTCCTCCAGGATGGCAGCCCACCTCCTTGCCCCACTCTCCGCCACCTTGGCACTCGCAATGGCTACCTCCCTAGCTCGCTGCCTCTCCACCACCTACTGCCTGTTGTAACATACATACACTGACACCATGGCCTGTATGTGTCTGCGTGCCTCCTGCCTCCTGCCTCACATTGGCCAAGTAGGTGCCTGTTTGCCTCCTCTTGACGGTAATGCCCTGCATGAACTGCCTCCTCTCTGTCATCATCTGCTGCTGCCGGGCATTGTGCAAGCAGCGTAGGTATACACTCTTACTGGATGACGAGTGTAGTACGGCACCTGTACTGTCCTGAAGTGCCTGCTGTCACTGCACTGCCTGTTCATGTGTGGGTTTTTGGGCAGGTTCAATGACCCCAAGTGCTGTCATAGGGACTTCCACCTCGGGCAGGGACGAAGGCACAACCAGACTGGGCGTTGGTGGTGGGATTGGTGCACAGGGGGCCTTGGTGGTAGGTGGCACAGACGTCTGAATGGAGGATGACTGGGACACAGTGGAGGAGGGGGTATTTGCAGTGGACAGCCCAATGAGACCACCCGAGAGCGGTGTAGTCATCAACTGTGCCAGGAAGATGCTCATGTGCTCGTGATGCTGTACACGGTCCTCATGAGATACATGTACGGCATCACGAATAGAAGCTGTCCGCCTCACCATACCAGCCAGCAGGGGCTGCACCACATCTTGGATAGCCGCATGGCTTGAAGTGGGGCATCAGTCTGGGTGAGGCATTGCAGAAGATGTTCACTGCAGCAGCAGATGGCACAGGGACCGGAGGTTGTGCCGAACCCTCCACAGTGGACTGCACATTCTCATGTCTCTGGGCTAAAGGTGCAGCCTGAACATCTTCCTTGATGCCCCCACCTGACCATGTAGTGTGGGGTACAATGGCCTTCACCTCTACCTCCATCAACCTAGATGACTCCAGAGAGGCCTCCATCCGAGTTGGCACCTGTGTGGCAGCACCCTGTCCCATCGCCGCTGAGGTGTCCCCCACTACAATCAGCTCCTGGGATTTACCCTGCCTGAAGGTACTGGATCTCCCCCAGCCACATCGATCTAGCAAGAGGAGGTGTGAATTGGGCATGGCTGGGGTCTGTGCCTGGGTCTGGAGGCGCTGTCCCTGCTCCTGTGCTCCATGGCACTGCTGCCGCCCTCTTTGCCAGCTGCAGCAACTGTGGAGAAGGGGACAAAGAACATAGACATCAGTCAACAGTGACAATGCATGTTTGGCATACACAACATTAACAGTACTATGAATTCAGCACAAGTCAACCAGCAACTGCCCCACACACACATGCCTATGCAATCAGCATGAATACTGATACACAAGTATAGGGACAACCATGAGTCACATTCATGAGACACGCACATGTCAACCTAGCACACTGACGTTTGGCCACATACACATTGTAAGAAATCGTTAAACGTAACAATACCAATGCCAAAGTTACCCAAGTGTAACCTGCAGGCAGGGGCATGGGAATTGCACCTGGCCACATGTCTCAGGACCCCCATTGCATGGCTCGCAATATAACCTTGTCCGATAGCATATACATGTAGCATGGGAAAGGATACAAACAGGACGGCCACAAGGAGTCACTCATGGGGCAGGGAAACTTGACAGCTATGGCCTACACACCAGCACACAAGTGCGGGGTCACAACACACACATCCGGGGCTATGCCATTGATGCTCTCGGGCAGTACCCTCCTGAGACTGCCTTATGGAGCCCCAGTAGCACTTCCCTGGGAAGCCTACCAGAGCATCTGTCCTGCCTGGCTCTTCAACTGCTGGCCTTGCTTGGACACTCCCACTGCAGCCATACCTTTAGCTACACACCTGCTTTGGTGCCCTAGTGCCAGCACGGAGGAGCCCCTCCAGCTCCCAAGCCACTATTATGTCCACAGCGAGACACCACAGACTATAATGCATGCAATTCATGCACAAAGTGAGGTTCATGCAGCCAACCTGCAGACAAATGTGGAACATACCCAGACTAGCTGTGACTCTGGCCATCTGGTGGGACTGGCCAACCACATGGGCAGTTGGGCCTGGCCGAAGGAACAGATGGTCCTGTGGCCATGAGGCTGTGCTAGCCTTAAGGCTACAACCATGGTTCTTGCCTTTAGCTACCAATACTGTACTGGGGTCTGCTAGTGGCATAAAACCGTCAGTGGGTTGATCTTCAACGTAATGACTTGTGCCTCCAGAGTGGTGCTGTGAAGTTGGCCACTTTATGCCACATTCCCAGCATTCAATAGCAGATGGTAAATTAGCACTGTGCACTTACCAAATCACTTCACGTGACTGAGGAACTCCTGGACATTAAATAATGATCCACTCAGTAGCATGCCTTAATGTAACTTTTCGCCATGTCGGATATAAGTTCATTGCCAGGTAACAGGTGCTCAGGTGGCTGGCCTTGGGATGAGCTTTGCACCCTCTGACCTGTCTGTATGACCTCAGTGCTGAATGCTGCAGGTTGGGGGGGCCCTGTTGGTCACACATGTGCCAAAAACCCAGCTGTATGGTGGGAGGGAAAGCCTGGGCCCAGGCAGAGATCTTGCGAGAAGGGGACAGCTTCTGTGCCCGCCTACACCACCAGTGTGGGGAAGGGCGGGCTGTCGCCCTGCAGAACCTTTGTTGCCCAGGACTGCTGTTGAAAAATGAGCTTGGTTGAGAAGTGCAAGGGCATGGCTCACGTGTTGCCACACCCACTGCATGTTTGCCAGGCCCTGTGGTCAGCCCATCACCCATTCACTCTGACATGACCACTGGGAAACTGTTGGTCTGCTCTGCCTTTGCACTGCTTGGAGGGGAGAGACATCCATGTAAGGGGACACTCCTTGAAGGGCATGGGCTCAAGTCAACACCATCCCAATGCAGGTGGTATGTCATTGCCTGTCACAACGGCCATGGCCAGCCTAACAGTCCAACCCAAGTGCGCAAAATGATCCTATGCATTGCAGGGATACAGACGGGAAGGCTGCCCTGCCATTGTGGTGTAAGTCATCTGAGACACATTTGTTAGCCAGGAACCCTGCTGGTCCACAAAAGAACTTGGCCACTCAGAAGAGCACCCCAGCAGATTAAGTTCTGCTGGCACATTGCATGGACGCACCTACTCACCAAGAACTGACAATGCACATACCGATGTGTCCACTTCACAGATGTCTGCCATCACATACGGCCAGCATCGGGATGAAGCTGCATGCCGGTGAAGATGAGTGCAACACACATGCTATGTACAGAAGGGATTACCTGAAATCATGCATACCCATGCAGAACACACAAACACTGTAGAGCAGTGCACCCCGCGGGTACTTAGCAGCAGTTTCCATCCTTGTCTGCCAGTCTGTGCATGGCGCGCTGGGTTGAACCTCTCCAGGAGCAGGATGTGAAGGGGTAGTATCCAAAGGCGGGCCACACAGTGCACCTCCATGGTGACACCTCCCTCAAGGGCCACCTTCGCTTTATCCTGGCACTGGTGCTTGAGGTCGTTACAGTGCCCCCCCTCTACCTTAATGGCAGCAGTGATGAGTTCCCAGATTCTGAGACGTCCGGACGGGTAAAGCTACGTCCCTGGGTTGAAGAGGGCCTCAAAGTTTGCCAGGACCCGATCATCCAGGATGCCAACTTTCGTGAAGTTGGCAGTCCTCTACCTCGCCTTGGGGATGCTGGGCTGCTGCTTGATGGAGCGGACGATGGAGCAGACATGGCAAACACTGAAACAGTTGTGGATCAGCTGGGTCCTGACAATATGCTGCAGACCTGTGCTGGTGGAACATAGAGGTGGAAGTCCCAAGATAGCAGATAAGGTGGTCACGGAGCCTTACAGGTGAGCCACGGGAAAACAAGCAATGGGGGAACAGCAGGCACTCCAAAGCAATGCGGGTAGTCAGCAGCCACTCACACACTGCCATGCAACAGCAGATGGTGATATTTGGAGGCAATACAGGGCAGGAGGAGATAATAAATGGCACAACGCTGGAAAGTAGTGTGGCTCATGTGCGCACAGGAGGCAGCAGTGTGAAGATAAGAGCAAGGGGCACTAGCACATAATTTGCACACTGCACACTGCATGCAGCACACCTATGCAGCCCAACGCAGTGACAGAGACATTTAAGGTGTGCAACATGTATTTCCTGTTTTGCATGTGAATGTACGGAAGCAGAGGGTTTATGATTGCAGACACGCATTTCCTGGCACACATTTTTTGCAGGTACCTCACGAGCAGTTGCCTTTGAGGTGGGCATTGCACACTTTATTTTTTGTTGGGGTGCCTTGCGAACGGTGCCTTTACGGTAGGCATAGCATACCTTATTTTTTTTGTTGGGGATGCCTCGCGAGCCTTGTACTGTACATTAGGCATTGCATACCTTCTTTTTTTGTGGTGCCTCGCAGAGCCTTGCAGAACCACTTTTTGCCTTTTTGAATCATGTAACCTATTTCTTTTTGTTTTTGGGGTGCATTTCAGATTGACTGTACCATAAGTGGCAAGGCTCTACAGAGAGGGAGAGGATGAGGATGTGGACGAGGACAAGGACAGGAGAGTGGTGAGCCTACCGGTGCCCCTGCACCACCAAGGTCCACTGGGGCCAGCCTGCAGAGCAGAAGAGGCACCACCCCATGAAGAGGCAAAGGTGAAGCAGAAGGGGCCACTGAGGAAGGAACACTTCACAGATGAAGAGTTGCAAATCCTCACAGATTTTGCACAGCAGCACTAAGTGGCACTTTACCCTCAAGCTGGGAGTACCCTTACTTCAGCTCAACGGATGATAATGTGGCAGGAGGTCACAGACCTCATCAATGCCTGTGGCATGGAGACACACACTGCTGCACAGTTCCAAAAGAGGATGGGGACCTCTTGCGGTGGAGCAAGGAGAAGCTGAAGCTGACTCCATTTGAAGAGGTCGCAAGTGAGCAGATGGTTGGCTTGGGAGGTGTGGAGACCTATACGGCCACGTCAGGTGAGGGCCATGTGTGAATTACATATGTGCTTGCATTTTTGCATGATATGCTCACAAATCTTGTGGCAGAGTCGGGTGGAGTCCTCCTCAGCGTGACTTACCATGTGCCTGGCCGAGGGTAATGTGGCAATGGGAGTTGGGGAGATCATGGCAACACATGTGCCTGTACGCAGTTCAGGTCAACAGATATGCAGGTCAGACTTCACATGTTGCAAGAAGACAAGGTTGGGTTAGAATAGGGGCTCACTGATGATACACAAACCTCCAACCATGCATCCACTGGTGGAAATCACACTCTCAATCATGTCTGTGTGCATGTATGTTCTCCTGATCCTACAAACCATGACACGTCGAACGGCCTAATATGCCCTGACATTCTTGCACTGGTCATTGAATGCCATGGATCTGTGCCTTACAGATCACCCTGTGGCTGCCCATATTGTGTCTGTATGCATTGTAATTCACATATGCATGTTGTGCCAGGTACTCATATCTCTGAATGTTATTGTATGTCTTTATGCGGGTGATGATGCAGCAGATGGGGAGGAGGAGGATGCACAACTGTCCACCAGTGCATCATGGGCTGTTGTGTCCAGTGGGAATCCCCTCCTGCTGCAGTCAATCTCAGCAGGACTGCAGACTCTTCAGATGATACTGCTGAATCTAATGTGGAGGACATACTGAGGGGCACGGAGGGTTCCCCAATGGTTAGTCAGATTTCATAGAGCTCGAAGAGTTCCTTGAGGATGCTGAGTCAGAGGAGGAGAGCCAGAAGACCCTGGTCCCGGCAGTGGGACGCCCTGCCTTAATGGTGTATATGCCATCTACAAATTGCCTTCGCCCATGATGGAAACAGCAGCAGAGGCTGGTGTCCAATGGAGGGTTGCAGAGTGCCACCCACCAGATTGAAGGGTCTGGGCTTCGACATCACAGCTTGGTAGGTGCCGCACATGTGGTGAACGTGTGCATGCTGAACAATCCGAGCGGGAGCAGCAGATGATGCAAGTAACCATCTAACATGGCAGGGACCTCCAACACCGGACTAATCATGTCCTCTCCTCACCAGCTGCACAGGATGCAGAGTATTTGCCCTATAGGGCCATCAGCGGCAGTTGTTGGACACCCTGCATGCAGAGATGGATTCCTCAAGGCTCTCCCATCATCAAGACGCAGAAGCCCACATCAAAAGCCTGCAGGCTGATATGGTGTCTTTGAGGGAATCAATTCATGGAGACGCAGTAACCCATAAAAGAAGTCTGCTGCTCCAGATGTTGGCATCTAGGACATCCCAAAATCAAGACATGAAGACCTTGAGGCAGTATCTACATAATGTGATGTTTACCACAAGGGACCTCCACCGCCAGGAGATTGGCCACCCTGACGCAAACTCTCACCCTGCAGTTAGATACGTCACGAGTGAGCATGCACAATGACTCTGTGGCCACTCGTGATGAACATTATCAGGACCTCGTTGCAATTGGGACCCCCCTGCACGCATCTGTGTAACAAGTGGCCATAGCCATTGAAGACCAGTCTTTGGCACTGCGTGGTCAGAGTGCACCATCCCAGGATCTAACACAGGATGTTAGTCCAAGTTGAACCACGCCACCTATCCTACCTGTGCCCTGGTGTCTGTGAGCTTGTGGACGGGGTATGATTTTTTCTTTTAAATAATGTTTTTGGTTCACATATTGCATTGCATTGTATTGTATTGTATTGTATTGTATTGTATTTGGTTATTATATAGTGCTCTTTCCCCACTTGTGTGGCCTCAATGCGCTTTCTGGTAGGAACGCCCTCAGTGACCGTAGTCAATGTGGTGAATAAATTCTAACAGTTTTAGTTTAAGAGATGCGTGTGGGCTTGGCTCGACTAAATAGCCCAAAGAGAGGCCAAGCACATGGGTGGACGCTGTTGGTGGTTTGCAATAGATTGCTATTGTATAGCGAGTCGATGAGTGGCCAGCTATACTGAATTTCTTTTGGATGGTGGTCGCGGTATGCTAGTGGCAGAGGTGTTGAGGTAAATTAGGTGTTTCAGTCTGGACGGCTATGTGTGTTGCAAGACCGGATGTGCTTAGCCATAGCTGTATTCTACGGTGCATGGTTGCATGGCCGTGCCTGTGGCCTGTGTCTACACTAGTGGTGTGTATACGTACCGTAGGCTTAGAAGTTATTCGGCTGGAGGTTGCACAATATAATAGGCTGAGAAAGGGACTAAAGCTAAATTTGCGATTCCAGTATAGTTGGAGAGGGCTCGTTTCTACGCTACAATATGTTTCACAACACAGTAGGCAGAGACGGGGGCCACACCCATACCCAAGAACTGCGTACAGTGGGAGAGAGACCCAAGCCCCACAAAGCAGTCCGAATACAAGAGTACAAGAGACAACACACCCAGATTAGAGAGTCCCGCACAGCGGGAAGGAGGCCCAAGTCTCATCATGGAGTTCAAGTTTCCCAATGCCGTTCGTGTACAAGATTACAAGGGACAACACACCTAGGTTCTAGAATCATGCATACTGGGAGAGAGGCTAAGTTTCACAATGCCGATTAAGTTTCACAAGGCAGTTTGAGTGCAAGATTGCAAGGGACAACACACCTAGATGTGAGAATCCTGAATAGTGGGAGAGAGGCCTAAATTTCACAATGCAGTTTAAGTTTCCCAATGCAGATTGAGTACAAGATTACAAGGGACAAGGCACCTAGATGTGAGAATCCTGTATAGTGGGAGAGAGGACTAAGTTTCACAATGCAGTTTAAGTTTCATGATGCAGTTTGAGTACATGATTACAAGGGACAACACACCCAGTTTCTAGAATCCCGCACAGTTGGAGAGAGCTGCAAGACTCACAATGCAGTTTAAGTTTCACGATGCAGATTGAGTACAAGATTACAAGGGGCAAGACACCTAGATGTGAGAATCCTGTATAGTGGGAGAGAGGCCTAAGTTTCACAGTGCAGTTTAAGTTTCACAATGCAGTTTGAGTACAAGATGAACAGCACACCTAGATTTGAGAATCCTGTGTAGTTGGAGAGAGGCCTAGTTTTGCAAAGCAGTTTACATACGGGCCTGAACACAGCTGGACCCCTCCCAACCCCCTCCCCTTCCATGTCCAAGATGGACCTTTTTCTATTTTCTATGTTTCCGTACAGGCTGGACTATATTTGTTTTGATCCCCATCCAAGATGGACTCTTTCTTTTTATTTTTGTTCTTGTCCAGGGTGGACTTAATTTGATGTTTACCCCTGTCCACAATGGACTCTTTTTACTTTTTTATTTGGTTACCTCATTGCCCCCTCTAGGCCATTTTGAGTTGGAGGACTGGACATGTGGCCATGAGCAGAGGAGTTAACTGCCATGGTTTTGTGGACTGCTACAGCCTCCCAAATGCAGGTGCAGATTACATTCTACATTGGTTCTCTTTGTGCAGGCTGTATGACTGACTCCTTCAGCTGGTCCAAAACAATGTCCTATGCTGTTACATGCATCTTGCCTCATTCAGTGTCCGCACTGCTAGAGAGGTCCACCCAGTACCCTTTTTCCACCCTACTCCCAATTCCCTATGCTGGACACTGGCCCTCCATGCCCAAATGTGCAAGGTACAGTGGTAGGTGGTGGTGATGAGGGATTCACAGCAGAACAGCTGTACCAGACGGTAAGGTTGTGCACTGTCAATCATGGTCATGGCTGGTGACATTTGCACCCCAATAGTGGCATGCAGTGACACACCTAGGGTCTGCATGGATTATGTGATTTGGGGATGTTTCGGTGATGGTCGCTGAAGATGTGAGTTGGCCTACATGTCTCTGTGTGTGCATGTCTCCTTGAACAGCCATGGATGTTCTTTGGGCATCTGGTTGCCAATCCACAAGGAACTGCAGACTCAGAATGCTGTACTAAACTTATCCCCCTTGACCTATCAGCAGCCTTTGACAGTAACAACCACAGCATCCTCAGTGACAGACTCCACTCTCTAGTCATCAGGGACTTTGCATTAAGATGGATCTCCTCTTACCTCACTGACCATTCACAAATCACCATCCTACCACTCTTCTCCCCTCACTATATCTCCAACAGGGTGCCACAGGGGGACTCGCTATGCCACCTCCCCACTCTTATCTGCCCACATGACCCTACGTGCTACAACTATGCACATGACACTCAGATCATCTTTAAGATCCTTGAGACCCCGGCTTCTCCCCATACTGACCTCGCCTCGTGCCTCACAGAAATTAACCACTGCATGACAGTTTACCACCTCCATCCTGGTAAAAATAAAATCCTGATCTGCAATAATACAGCACTCTTCCACTGACCCACCCCCTGGCCGTCCTCTCTAGGCAGCCCACCCACAGCATCCGGCTCAGTAAATAACCTGGTATGCACCATGGATCCTGACAGAACACTCTCTCACCACATCAATGCTGTATGTCATGTACACCTCTGCACCCTTAGATGAATCTTCCCTTACCTCTCCTACCATCACAGAGTCACAGCAATGTTGGCTACCATCCTCTTCCGCCTAGACTATGCCAATTCTCTTCCTCTGGGTGCCCTGCCTATCAGCAGCTCAGAGAGCTCCAACGGATCCATAACTCCACAGCCCCCAGAGGACACATCACTCCTGCCCTCCAGGTGCTTCACTGGCTTCCAATCGGCCAATGTGCCACCTTCAAGGCCATGTGCATCACCCACTGTGCCCTCCACAAGACAGGTCCTGACTTCTTCCAACACTTACTCACAGGCTACTAACCAACAGAAACTTTAAATAAGGTTCTGCACTCCTCCTTGTGATCCCTTCAATTCCACTAGAATGGGAGGATCCATTTTCTGTGTCCAAGCTCCCACACTCTGGAATTCCCTCCCACTCAGCATCTGCCACATAGAAGAGCACCTTTCCTTCCGGGAAGGCACTCAAAAGCTGGCTCTTCCCTTCACCAACCCGGACAATGGCCACAACCCACTCAACATCCCAGCACAGCTTATCCTACTGAGGGCACCCTGCTGACCCATGGCAGTTTTGCAGTATATGTAAGCCCTGTGGTGGTTTTCAGAAGGTCCCACTTTTTTCCCGCCAGCAGCGTGCCTGTCCAAAAGGAGTACCTTAGCTGACTTGCACACGGACGGCAGGATAGCCTGCCCGTAAGCCTCCCTGTACTTCACAGTGCCGATTTAGCACACTTGGACATCAAGATTTTGCCTGCTTGGCACATGTTGGCCCCTGACAGCCTTTACCTGTGTTTCACATATGTCACTTGTTGTTTACCATTGGTTTTCTTTATGTTTTTCCATCTTCAATGTATTGCATGACTTTTCAGTTCCCAAACGTTTTTCTCATCTTGCACTTTAAGTGACTGAATTGTATGTGACTGTACATTGTGGGTGCATGCCTAAGAAACTTCATCCTCTCCCTACAGCATCTGTTTTCCCTGTTTGTGTTTGCACTACACCCTACGATTGCAGCGCCTTTCCTGGGAACAGCTCCTCCGGGGGGGAGGGGCTCTGAATGAGGGGGAAGTGACAGCTGGGGAGAGAGGACCTGTCCCTGAGCTATTGTGCCCATCGAGGTGGTGGGAGGGGGCAAACTCTGGAGTGGGGGAGCCACAGCCTTATATCTTTCCTCCTTCCCAGCAGCCTCCCCACTTGAACATTCCTTCTCCAACCCTCCCCGCCTCCCTTGGTGTCCCTTTCCCTCCCCAGTATCCAAGGGAACCCCACAGGCCACTGGGTCCCATGAAAGTGGGTGTGCCTAACATGTATCTCTGCCATCAATGCCCTACCTTGTGCCTGCAGCCCAGAGAAGACGAACCCCTTTGTCCAATGTGCCCAACGTACCCTGCCGCAAATATGTTTACTTCTATTCAAGTTATTTATCTGTTCCTGAGTTCTGATTGATTTTGGTGTCTTCTTTGGTGCTGGCACTCTTTGGTGTAACCTGCCAGTTATTGCCAGAGGTGGGACCCAGTCTGTCTGCACATACAATACACACTCAATCCCAGGTCCACAATTGTGGATCTGCCTGGGGTCTCCTACACAGCCTTCCCCATTTTGGCATGCCTCCAGCATTCACACGCTGTTGTTTTAAGCAATTGGCGTCCATCCGCCTTGGGACCGTATCAAGGGTATGCCCCCTCGGTGGGCCCCCTTATGTGGATGACTCCACCCTCCACGCAGAGCAAAGGTTGAGCATGCTGGCATCTCACTGGTGGTCACATCAGAGTGGAAGGGGGTTGGGTGGTGTTAGTCCCAGTGTAAGCCCATTCTGCCATGCTGTTCACCCGTTTCCACCGAGCACGTATGTGCAGAGGTTCAGAACGTCCATTCTGCTTTCCCCTTTGTCACTATACTGCTGGTGGCGCGTGCAGTAACACCTGCTGCTTTAAGTTGTCCCCTTCCACCATCACCCCCAGAGCAGGCTGGCCCACCGGTGTCATGTGGTTGACCTGTCCACCCCCAAGTGTTGGGGGGTGCACGCTCTGTTGCTTCTTTTCCACAGATGGCCCCAAGGGCATGAAGATTGGCCGAGGCGGGAGCAAGTCCCCACCTTGCAACCCTGCAGCAGGTGGCTACCAGATATATCCTGCCAGTGGCATGTGCTTCTCTCAAAGATTGAGCCATACACATGTTTGTACACATGGCCAGTACAGTGACACTGTAAATGGCTCATTGAGTTAGTGATGATCCCTTTGACGGCTACATCTGTTACTTAAATTACTGCAGTGAATGTACAGCAAATGCATGCTGGCATACGCTGACCTCCTGGAATGCCTGCATTAATCAAACCTGGACTGATATGGGGTTGCTGATGGTACTCTTGTTCAGAGAGGAATTGCCATAGCATTTCGGTGCTGGACTGCCCTTGTGGGCGGGACAAAGACTGATATGCAAATGGATATTTCCCATCTGTGAAGGTACAGTGAGCAAAAAGCAATGGCTGCGAACTCTCAATGTGGTTAATAACCACTGAACAGGTTATCATGCCTTGTTCTTTCGAGAGAGGGGCGCCTGCTACCTTTTGTGTATTTTTGAAAGGAGCTTGGGGTTGGTCACCCTAGGTTACCTGGGGGCAACCAGACGTGGACTCCCTGCTCACTGTGCTTAGAGAGGCTCAGCTTCACCTCACTGATGATGCCCAACAAGGCTGAAACACGTGTATGGGGTTGCTGATGGTACTCTTGTTCAGAGAGGAATTGCCATAGCATTTCGGTGCTGGACTGCCCTTGTGGGCGGGACAAAGACTGATATGCAAATGGATATTTCCCATCTGTGAAGGTACAGTGAGCAAAAAGCAATGGCTGCGAACTCTCAATGTGGTTAATAACCACTGAACAGGTTATCATGC
Source organism: Ambystoma mexicanum (assembly GCF_040938575.1). Taxonomy (NCBI): domain Eukaryota; kingdom Metazoa; phylum Chordata; class Amphibia; order Caudata; family Ambystomatidae; genus Ambystoma; species Ambystoma mexicanum. Next base: position 538,740,729 of record NC_090929.1, read on the forward strand.
CTTGTTCTTTCGAGAGAGGGGTGCCTGCTACCTTTTGTGTATTTTTGAAAGGAGCTTGGGGTTGGTCACCCTACGTTACCTGGGGGCAACCAGACGTGGACTCCCTGCTCACTGTGCTTAGAGAGGCTCAGCTTCACCTCACTGATGATGCCCAACAAGGCTGAAACACGTGTATGGGGTTGCTGATGGTACTCTTGTTCAGAGAGGAATTGCCATAGCATTTCGGTGCTGGACTGCCCTTGTGGGCGGGACAAAGACTGATATGCAAATGGATATTTCCCATCTGTGAAGGTACAGTGAGCAAAAAGCAATGGCTGCGAACTCTTAATGTGGTTAATAACCACTGAACAGGTTATCATGCCTTGTTCTTTCGAGAGAGGGGTGCCTGCTACCTTTTGTGTATTTTTGAAAGGAGCTTGGGGTTGGTCACCCTAGGTTACCTGGGGGCAACCAGACGTGGACTCCCTGCTCACTGTGCTTAGAGAGGCTCAGCTTCACCTCACTGATGATGCCCAACAAGGCTGAAACACGTGTATGGGGTTGCTGATGGTACTCTTGTTCAGAGAGGAATTGCCATAGCATTTCGGTGCTGGACTGCCCTTGTGGGCGGGACAAAGACTGATATGCAAATGGATATTTCCCATCTGTGAAGGTACAGTGAGCAAAAAGCAATGGCTGCGAACTCTCAATGTGGTTAATAACCACTGAACAGGTTATCATGCCTTGTTCTTTCGAGAGAGGGGCGCCTGCTACCTTTTGTGTATTTTTGAAAGGAGCTTGGGTTGGTCACCCTAGGTTACCTGGGGGCAACCAGACGTGGACTCCCTGCTCACTGTGCTTAGAGAGGCTCAGCTTCACCTCACTGATGATGCCCAACAAGGCTGAAACACGTGTATGGGGTTGCTGATGGTACTCTTGTTCAGAGAGGAATTGCCATAGCATTTCGGTGCTGGACTGCCCTTGTGGGCGGGACAAAGACTGATATGCAAATGGGTATTTCCCATCTGTGAAGGTACAGTGAGCAAAAAGCAATGGCTGCGAACTCTCAATGTGGTTAATAACCACTGAACAGGTTATCATGCCTTGTTCTTTCGAGAGAGGGGCGCCTGCTACCTTTTGTGTATTTTTGAAAGGAGCTTGGGGTTGGTCACCCTAGGTTACCTGGGGGCAACCAGACGTGGACTCCCTGCTCACTGTGCTTAGAGAGGCTCAGCTTCACCTCACTGATGATGCCCAACAAGGCTGAAACACGTGTATGGGGTTGCTGATGGTACTCTTGTTCAGAGAGGAATTGCTATAGCATTTCGGTGCTGGACTGCCCTTGTGGGCGGGACAAAGACTGATATGCAAATGGATATTTCCCATCTGTGAAGGTACAGTGAGCAAAAAGCAATGGCTGCGAACTCTCAATGTGGTTAATAACCACTGAACAGGTTATCATGCCTTGTTCTTTCGAGAGAGGGGCGCCTGCTACCTTTTGTGTATTCTGGACTGATATTGCATGGCACTGCCGCTTTGGTGACTGTAGCTACACTTGATCCCTGTGAGGCAAAACATACATTGTGATGTCTGCCCTGTCAACTTCCTGTGCCTACCATGGTGATCACAGGTAAGGGTGATTTGGGATTCAAAACCAGAGAGTGAGCCTGAGAAACAGCTACCACATCCAAGGATGGCAGCAGGCATGCAAGTTACACACTCCCAATTTGGGGAGGTAGTGACTTCAATTTATGCCACAGGACTCGTTGGAGAGCCTGTGATTGGAATGTGTACACTTCACATCCTTTAAGAAGGAAACATTGGAGGACAAGTCTGGTGGCAGCAGCCATGGAAATTCCAGCTCCAAATGCATATGTTTTAATTGCTGCACTTACAATTGCTCGTAGTTGGATCTTGTGATGGAACTGATGGTCTTGCACAAGGCACGCACATGCCCGTACCAGCCCTGGCCACCGTCACTATGTGGAGGCCCCTCACGCTGCCACAGAGGACAGCAGGCAAACTTAACGGGCTGTGCCCTAGGAACCCATTTGTTATGTTCAACAATGGTCTTGTTGGACTTTCTGGTTGGGATACTAAAAAGGGCACGGGTCCACCTTGCCTTGTGGGAAGGATGGGTGGCTTCCTTCCCCCCAGCCTCTCCTGTACCAGCAGATTCAGGCTGACATCTGGATGGCTACTGCCTGCTGCAAGGCTAATTTGCTTTTACAATTGTTTTAATTTTCTTAACTTGCTGGCCTTTATCATTTTGTTTGCTGGCTTTATCATTTTGTTTCCTTTTACCGGCCTATCCTTGCCGTTAGCGTTTGCCTGGACGCTGTTTCTACACACTGCTCTACATGCAGCTTACTTTATTTATTTTTCATTCCTTGATTTATTTGCTTATTTTTTCTTTCCTCGTACCCTGCACTTCATGGGGCGAGGTTGCCTGCCCTCACTGGTTTTCAACAGTGTTTGGTCCCGCTCTGTCTCTTTTCATCTTTTCTTAACTGCACTCACTTGGCGAGTCGTGCCTCGCTGTCGGCTGGTCCGTAGATTAGATTGGCCAGTTCTGAGGCTTCTGTTTAAAAGCCATCCAGACGCTGCGGCTTACATGTACTGTCTGCTGCAGGGCTAATTTGCTTTTATGATTGTTTTAATTTTCTTAACTTGGTGGCCTTTACCATTTTGTTTGTGGCTTTTATCATTTAGTTTTCTTTTACCGGCATATCCTTACCATTAGCATTTGAATGGACGCTGTTTCTACACACTGCTCTTCATGCAGCCTACTTTCTTTATTATTCATTCCTTGATTTATTTACTTTACTTCTTTTTCTTTCCTTGTAACAGGCATTTCGTGGGGCGAAGTTGCCTGTCCTCCCAGGTTTTCAACGGGGCTCGTTCCTGCTGAATCGGTTTTCTTTTTTTCTTTCCTGCACTCACTTGGCGAGTCATGCCTCGCTGTTGACTGGTCCGGAGATCAGATTGGCTCCTGCCAATTGAATCTGCAGTAAGAATGCACCGCCCCGTAGGAGGCGCAGTGGACGGGCGCAGCAAAAGTGCCTCACTCCAGCCAAAGTCTGCCCAAAGTCAGCCTCATGTGTGCTCATCTGTGCATGAGATGGGCTCTGGACACTTCTTTCTACTAACACCTTGCAGCAATTAGCACATCATCAAGAGCAGATTAGGGCAGCCCCTTATGGTACTGTGTTTCCCTTGGGCTGGCAGTCTAACTCGATGGCTTCCGTACCTTTGATAGTCCTCCCACAATATCAGGCTAAATGCCTTCTGTTTAATGCGCATTCGTTGACTGATCATGCAGCTGATTGTCACTCCTTGCTCTCAGATCACACCCCTGATCTGGTCTTTGTAACAGAGACATGGTTGAAAGATTCCTCAGGGCCACTCTTAGCCCATGCCCTGCCTTCTGGTTATGGAATACTTAGAATGGATGAAGCGCCACCTCGAGTGGGGGGGCTCTCTCAGCTTTACCCTTCTAATCTTGATTGTTCCATTGTGCATCTTAATCACACGGCCAACATGAAGGCTATCTTGCTCTGTATTTCCATCTCTGCCTCCTGTTCACTTCATTTGTTACTTGTCCATCGGCCTCCTAGCCCAGACTTTCTGCCCTTTCTAATTTTTGGCCTTTCTCCCTCCTCTTGTATTCTATGAAACTTTTGGAAGCTTTGGTCACTCCTCTTCTCCGTTCCTTCCTGGAGGACTCTCGTGTCTTGACCCATAGCATTGTGGTTTCCACCCTGGCTGAGATGCAGAAATAGATTTTGGCGGTGGATCAGCTGGCTGAGATTGTGGATATGGGTGGTGTCGGTGCCCTGATTCTGCTGAACATCTCCAATGCTTTTGACACCGTGGGCCATGGCTTCCTTCTTGAGAGGCTGCCTCTAGCAGGGATCTCTGACCTAATCCTTGACTTGTTTGGGTCTTTCCTCAGTGGTTGTTCACAGTCTCTCTAGCTCTTTCTCTCTCCCTCCTCCCCCCTCCCCTGTGGTGTGCCTCAGGGCTCTGCTCTTTCTCCTCTTCTCTTTAATTACTACATCCAGCCTCTTGACAAGGAGATTCATTCTTTTGGGTTTCAGTATTTTTCATATGCTGATGACACTCAAATTATGTTGCAGCTCTGTCTTTCCCTTCTGGCTAAAGCTGAGCAGTGCCGTAAGTGTCTGTTAGTGGTCCATGTTTGGATGGGTAAAAACTGTCTTCGGCTCAACTGGGACAAAACAGAGGTCCTGATCATTGGTTCTACTCCTGAGTCTTCAGATTTCTGGCCTGCCGAACTTGGTCCCTTACCTATCCTGTCCACAGTAGTTAAAAACTTGGATGTGAAGCTCTCTGCTTATATGTCCATGCAGGCACAGGTCAGCTTTATTTGCCAGTCCATTTATTTCAAATTACGCATTTTGCGCAAGGTTCTACCTTCCTCGTACCCTGCGCCATTTGGTAGTCTCTTCACTCAAATCCGGCCCCATGGATTATTGTAATTTGCTCTTTTTGGGGAAGATTGTTTTTTTCTTTTCACTTTTTACTTCAGCAGCAGCAAGTCCTTCAAAATTCTGCAGCCAGGCTTGCTACTGGCACTACCCGCGATGTCTCTGCCTCGCCCATTCTCTGTGCCTTTCACTGACTACCTGTGCCCAATTGGGTGCAGTTTAAGGCCCTTTGCCTGGTTCACCAGGCTTTTTACAAAACCAAGCCAGAATATCTTCCAGAAAAGTTTATTTCATTATGCACCGTCTCGATCCCTGCGCTCCTTTATCACTCTTCAGATTCTTGTTCCCCGATTCAGGATTTCTCGGGCCAGTGGTCGTTCTTTCTCTGTGACTGCTTCCCTATCATGGAGCTCCTCCCCGCTGTCTCTGCGTGTGTTTATTGACCATCTATCATTCCAACGCACTCTTAAAACTTTTTTCTTCTCGGCCTGAATTCCCTTGTCATTTTCTCTCTGGCTCCTGCTCTGCTTACCTCCCAGCACCCTGGTGCCCTAGTTGGTGAAGGTAGCGCTTTATAAATGCAAATAACCTAACAACAACATAACATGATAATTGTCTGTGACTCTTGTCCGTGGATGACTTGGCTGACATGTCGATGAAGAACACAGCTAGCTGCATTTTAATAGTATGACTTGTGTTACACATTGATCATTGTCACTTCGATCTCACCTTGCAGCTCTGGCTTCCTCCGGGACGGGCATGGGGCGCAGGCCTCACAACCCAGGTTGTCTTTGTTGCAGATCGGGACAGCACGCATTTGACAACACCAGAGGTACCATGCTGGGACAACACCCCAACTGCCCCTTGCACAAGCCCAGCCACCCGAGTTTTGGCTCACCCAATATGGCCTCAGATCATATGTGGCGAGCCGCTGAATGTCAGCATATCACCAAGCCGAGGTGAACTAACTAACCAGGATTCCCTCAGTAACAGCTTGTGTGGAGGAAATAGCCCGCTTGTCAATCTGGAAAAGTGAATACCCTTCATTTGAATAACAGAGGTAACTTGATGGCCGTAGGCCAACCGTCTTATGCACCGAATTATAGAAATATAGACTGTTATGCTTGACCAACAAGCGGCCATTTTAAACGTAGCAGAATCACCATTTTGCCTGTTAACCATTGCTCATTGCTTTCTGTCTAAAACTGCTTTGCAGCTTGCAATTCTTGCGGTTTCTTCTTACTCTGCTCAACTGTTAACATTGTTGTCTGAATATGAAAGGGCAAAGTCGCGGGACTGAGGAGTTCGTTGAAAACTCCTCACGAGTAGCCTAGAAAGGAATGCCCACGCTCCCTCTCTGTAGCCTTGAGGGAGAGCTGCAGGGCATTTAATCACTTCACAACTGCCAGCCAGTCTCGTACGATGGTAGAATATGTTAGAATAAAACAGCTAAAGGCTTGAATTATGCTCTTCCTACGGCCCCCCTTCGCAAAACCCTTTAGAGCGTGTCGGCTCCCAGGACATGAATAGTACCTCATAGATAGCAAAGCATGGAATGTGGCTCTTCCCCCGTGTGCAGCTTGCTTCCAAGAACAGAACCACCGTGTTCTGTTCAACAACTAAAAGATGCCTCCGCACTTTCTAAATTGCACATTGTTACTAGAATAGACATCGAAAGTGTCATAATTGTCATACCCGTCGGAAATGTCCATCGTCATCCCGAGTTCAAAGGAACTTAATAAAGGAGGGTGTTAAATATGACATAGCTGATTGTATGATTTGCATTTTGTATATATGTAACTGATGTACGTAAATCGCTCTCTTGCGTCCCTCGAGGTCTAGGAAACTCACGTCGCGGGGCGTGAGACCAGAATTGGCCAATTGGGACTATTTTTGCTTGCAATAAACCCTAGCTTTGGGAATTTGAACCTCGTGTCTGGCGCATCTTTTCGTGTATGGTTATTGCCTTGTTTCCATAGTACGAGGGACCCCTAGGGGCCCCTTTCAGGATGGCGCCCGAATAGGGACCCTCCCCCACTTGCCCCATCGTATACGTTGTAACAGAGTAAAGGCGGAAGAACAGCGAGGACAGGACGATCGAGCCGGGATCAAGAGGGGTACGGGGTGCCCTGTAGAAGTGAGGAGAGATTCCTTCCGCAGATCTGCACACATTTGATCCCTGATCGACGTCCCGGGCCAGAGGGCAAAGGAGGCGAGGGTCCCAAGACGAGGCAGAAGCCAGAGAAGCGCAGACACGACGTTGGGAGAGGTTGTGTTAGGACAGGCGACTTGTTTTATCAGGTGAGTCATTCCCTGATTCAAATAAAAACCTGATTTTTGGTAGAGTGTTGATTTTGCAAATTCAAACGTCCAGGTAAAGGTTAGCTAACCAAAGGGGAAGGTTAAAGAAACATGCCTGGAGTACTGTCCACTTTAGCAGGGCTTTTCAGCTGCGGTAGACAGTCCTTGGAATATGGCCAAAGTGCACCACCTGGGGGAACGCCGGTTTATGACATGTATGCAAAATATGGTGTGGGTGCGATAATATTTTGTGAAATTTGGCATAGGCAAACTAGAAAGCAACCTGACCATCAGTGGCCGATTAATGGTAGCTTTGACATTGCGAGGATAGATAACCTAGAAAGGGTGCTGATTAGGAAAAAAGCGCGACCCGCAGCTTTTGAGACTGTCAAAGATTGGAGGAGGGAAGCAATGCTCCGATTTAGGAGTAGAGAGAAGCATGCGCATAGGCACAAAACGAAGCTTGAGGTAGCAGAAGAAAAGGAGGAGGAGGAGTGGACGGCAAGTCTAAGACGGGAAGGGAGACGCGACCAAATGAACATAGAAGGAATATACCCGCAGCGGGATCTACACATAGCAGACGAATTAATGGAACATTTGTTAACTAACACGGGTCGAGGCCCAAAACCAGAATCGAAACCAAACACGCCAGTAGTGACTGCGCAGGCCCAACCAGTAGCTCTCGTACCCCCTCCCGTAGCCCAAGCACTTCCCCTCACGCAAGCATTAACCCAAGCCCCACCCACAGCTCGAGCCCTCCCACAAGCGCAGATCGCGGACACGCAATTTCCCAGCACCCACGAAGGCCCTTCACAGATGCCACCTGTGTCACTTGTCCCATCCGCACCTCCCGCTCCAGAGACAGGTTTAGCACCATCCGCCCCTCCCGAAGTCGAAATTGAGACCGGGGAGGTGAGAGGCGGGGCTGAAGGAACAGGATTTGGACGGGTAACTCGCAGCGCGATCAGCAAAGAAAGAAAGATTGAATTACGGCAAGAGGCAGAAATGTACATAGAAGGAAACGATGGGACGGCAGCATTGGCCTCATTGTATGGGTACCGAAGAAGCAACGAGAGACAGGTAGTGTTGGAATGCATGGGGGAAATTTTGGTGGGAGAATGGAAAAAGATACTTGGGAATTTACCGCCACAGCGATTGTTAGATTTGAATAAGTTAGCACGTAGTGAGCAAAAAGATGAGGATGTAAGAAAACCTGTGCACAAACTCATTGAAGTGAAAAATGAAATGGAAGACAGATATGCTGAGATGTTTGCTACACCTGAATATAGTAGTGAGTGCATTAAGAAAGGTAAGAAGGAGGCGTCGAGGTTGTATATGTAAAAATCGTGGCCGAGAGTTTTTTTCAGGTGGTACAAAGCATTTGCCGGTACCGGGACAAATGGGTGATAAACAAAGATTGCAGGTATGGGTGGGGGAAACAATGCGATGGATGTCGAACAAAAGAACGTCAGTGAAGGAAGTAAGTGAGATATGTAATGGGTATCCATTGGAGATGAGAAAAGAAGCAATGTGAACGATAGGAGTGTTACTGCAGCAGGTCATTGGATACAATTGAGGTAGAGGAAATGCACAAGGCAGAGGAAATTTGAATAATATGCATGGGGTGTCATTGGGAGTAAATCAATGTGCGTACTGTAAGGAGGAAGGACACTGGCGAGCGCAATGCCCGCCCCTACAGAATAGAGGTGGGTTTGGTCAGAGAAGGCCTCAGAGAGGACATCAGGGGTCAAACGGCCCAAGCAGAAATAGCATGCAGCAGCAGCAGCAGGGATATACCAATGGAGGCACTCAAAACCAATCCTATGGTCAAAACCAAGCGCAACAGAACCAGGCATTGAACCAAAGTGTTTCAAACCAAAATCAGGGCGGGCAGGGCCAAAAGAGAAATGATCAGAATGGAGGACACCGAGGGGGAAATGGGAATATTTTTGATACACAGCAAAACACGTATTATAGCAGCAGCGGTGACTACACATCGGATGATGTGTTATTTTCGCGATAGGACAGCCCACAGCAGGGGTCGGAACCAGTGTCTATTCCCATGAATCAGAGAGGACCCTACGTAGAAATGAGAGTCGGGAATAAGGAGCACCGTTTCCTTGTAGATACAGGGGCACAGAAGTGCTCGATAGACCACCATTTGGTTCCGGAGATCCCACTGTCGGGGCAAAAGAATGTTTCTGTAGGGTTCGCAGGTACACCAGTAATTAACCCCATGTACGAAGCTGTCCCAATTACAATAGGATCATTTACGGAACAGTGCCCATTTCTTTTGACAGAAAATTGTGGAGAGAACTTGCTAGGATTAAATTTGTTGAGAAAATTGGGGGCAGTCATACATTGTACGGCAGATGGGGTGTTCCTCACGATGTGGCCTCACGATGCACCGGTGATGGAATTTATGTCAAAAGCGTTACCAGAAGAGCTAAGTAGAGTAACAACCTGTCTGTGGGCAATGCATGATAACGATGTAGGATGCTTGAAAGTAGAGCCAGCAAAAATAACTTTGAAAGAAGGTGTTACACTACCACAAATTCCCCAGTATAAAATTTCTGTTGAAGGTGAGAAGGGATTCAAAAGTATTGTTACTGACCTGGTGAGATTGGGGGTGGTTGAAGAAATTGCAGGTAGCACGTGTAACAGCCCGATTCTTCCAGTCTACAAGAAAGGAGGCAATGAAGTACCCTATCGTTTCATAATTGATCTGCGCGCATTAAACCAAGTGGTAGACCCACAATTCCCTTTGGTCCCAGATGTCACAACGATACTGACAATGATACCGGCCACTGCAGAATACTTTAGTTTAGTTGATCTGAAGAACGCGTTCTTTAGCATTCCAGTGGATAAAAGCAGTAGATATCTGTTCGCGTTCACTCTAGGAGGTCGATCATTCACATTCACACGCATTCCACAAGGATACACAGAAAGCCCGAGCATTTACAGCAGAGCGCTAAAAGAGCAGCTAGACATGCTAGAATTACCCAAAGGTTGCATACTCTTGCAGTACATAGATGATTTATTACTAGCTGCTGACACAAAAGAGATCTGCAAAGAAAGTACTATATTACTATTGACACACTTAGCGACCCATGGTCACAAGGCAAGTTTGAAGAAATTCCAGTATAATCAGAAGGAGGTGTCTTATTTGGGTTACCTACTTTCGAAAGAAGGGAGAAGATTAACACCAGAACGCATAGAAAGTATTTCTAGTATGCCTATTCCAAAAACTCAAAAAGGAGTGAGAGCTGTAATAGGCATGGCCTCTTATTGTCGGCAGTGGATCAGTAATTTTGTGTTGATTGTGAAGCCGATGATAAAGTTAACTGAAAAGGATGCAGTGATGCCTTTACACTGGGATGAGGAATGTCAGAAAAAGTTTGAGCAATTGAAAGATGCATTGTGTGCTGCGCCAGTTTTAGGCACTCCTAACTATAAAAAGATCTTTAGACTATTGGTGAGTGAGAGTGAAGGATGTGCATTGGCGGTTTTGACACAGGAACAAGGTGGAAGAAATAGGCCTTGCGGCTATTTTTCTTCCGCGCTGGACCCTGTAGCACGCGCGCACTACCACGATGTTTGCGATCCATCGCAGCGGCTGCTGCGTCAGTGAAACAAACGGAAGGAATGGTATTGGGGCACACTTTAATTCTTATGGTGCCACATGCTATAGACGTTCTATTAAATAGGACACAGACGCAACACCTCACCTCAGCTAGACTGACACAATATGAGCTCATCTTGTTTGCACCCCACATCCAAATTATGAGGTGTAGCGCATTGAATCCTCCAGAATTAATGCCACTGCCCATAGCAGAAATTGGTGACAAAGAATCACCACCCCATGATTGTTTAATGGTCACTGAAGAAGAAATAAAGGGAAGAATTGACTTGACCGACATCCCACAGAAAGAGCCAGATGGGGAGTTATTTTGTGACGGCTCTTGTTTTAAATTACCTGATGGCACATCAACGGCCGCATATGCAATTACTACCCTAGAGAGTGTTGTAGAAAGCAGAAGAATCCCCTACAATTCGGCACAAGCCGCAGAAATAATAGCACTGACCCGAGCCTGTGAACTCTCTGAGAATTTGAACGTGAATATTTATACTGACAGCCAGTACGCCTTTGGCGTGGTTCATAACTTTGGCCGACTTTGGGCTGAGAGGGGTTTCTTGACATCACATGGGGCCAGGATTCAGCATGGCCCTTTGATTGTGCGATTGTTGTCTGCACTCACGTTTCCAAAGCGCCTAACTATAGTGTAGTGCCAGGCGCATAAAAAGGTAACATGTAAAGTGGGAGAGGAAAACGCATTTGCAGACAGGATTGCGAAGCAAACAGCCACAGATTTGGGAAATAAAATGATGACAGTACAGACTGAGGAAGTACCTTGTATGATAGAGAATGGAGTTGCCACAGTCAAAGAAATGCAGGCTGAGGCCACGACCGAAGAGATTCAGGGGTGGGCTGAGGGCTCTACTGAGTTAGATTTGGAGGGATGTTGGGTGGACAAAGAGACCAAGAACTGGATGTTGCCAAATTGTTACGTAACCGCAATGGTTACAATGGCGTGTAGCCCTGCCCACATTTGCGCGAAGAAAATGGTACAGCATTTATCCACAGTATGGAAAAATTAGCACATAAAAAAGAATGCAGAAAGGTTAGTGCAGAATTGTATTACGTGCCTGCAACACAATGTAGGGAAGGGAACCGTAACTCCAGTAGGTAGTTTTGGCCCACCCTCTATGCCATTTGAGGTTATCCATTTTGATTTCATAGAAATGGAAAGGTGCCAGAGCTACAAATATGTGTTAGTGGTGATTTGTGCATTCAGCAAGTGGGTGGAGGCATATCCTTTAAAAGACTGTACTGCCATGTCAACGGCAAAAGTAATGTTGAAGGAATATTTCTCCCAGTTTGGGTTGCCCCGTGTCCTATGGTCAGACAACGGCCCACACTTTGTGGGCGCAGTAGTGCTACAGATCAGTGCAGGTCTGCAGATAGAGAAGAGATTCTACAGTTCCAGGCATCCCAGTTCTGCCGGGCTTGTGGAGAGACATAACGGAATCTTAAAGTCAAAGATAGCTAAAATCTGCGCTGGGAGCAAGTTGAGTTGGGTGGATGCATTACCCCTAGCGCTATTGTGCATGCGCACGTCTGTGCAGGCTAAGACTGGGCTCTCCCCCTAGTAAATTATAATGGGGAGACCGGCAAATGTGTGGTGCGCACCGCAGCCCAAAAGATTATGTGAGGTCGAGCATCCTATGTTAAGCACGTACTGTGGCCTTTTAATGCAGAAGTTGCGTTTGATTCATCAGCAGGTGCAGGAGGCGTTACCAGTGCGATACACCGAACCGGGGCACTCGCTGGAGCCTGGAAGTTGGGTCTTGATAAAGAACTTTGAGCGGAAGACAGCATTAGCACCCAGGTGGCGCAGCCCCTACCAAGTACTTTTGGCAACGAAAACGGCCATCCGAGTAGATGGACGGAAGGCATGGATCCACGCGACACATGCCAAAAGATTCCCAGGACTGCTGATAACTTCCGACGACCAGAGAAAGGAAACGGTCTCGGAAATGAAAGAAACCGTTGCCAGTCCATTGCCACAGCATCAGCCTGAGCGAGAAGTGAAAGTTGAATTAAAGCCCAAGCGAGAAGTGAAACTCGAAACAGAGCCTGAGGAGGCTGCCAGTAAGGGGAGAGGGCGAAAAGTGCCCAACGTTGCCCAGCAGAAACAACATCACTGCCGAGCGACACAAACCCTGCATTGCAAACACGAGCAGAAACAGCGCGTGTTCCCCTTTGGCGCCCACCAGTTTCTGCAAATGCACCAAAGCCAAAGAAAGAAACTACATCATTGCCACGGCACTCATCGCTACCCATCATTGTGCCACAGGCTGACACTGAGCCTGATACTGGAAGTGCAACGGCACTATTCACGGATGATACAATACCAGGAGTGAACCGGTATAATTTGCGGCCTCAACAGGCAAAGTGATCCACAGATCTTTGGTGCTTTTCTTTTGCCTTTGGTTCCACTCACAGACGGAGTAGGAGCCAGGGGCGTAGAGGAGAGAAGTGTGAGAGTTGTGCAAGTCGGACAATTCAAGACTCACGGCTCCTCGGTGCGCTTATAAAAGTACATGTGTCAGGAGCCAGAGCAGGACAAGCTCGACGCACATAAGTACTAAGGCTGATAGAGTACATGTGTCCTAAGCCAGAGCGGGACAAGCTGGATGCACATAGTACTCTATCAATAAAGAACTGTTCAGAAATCGTCTGAGCAGTGGGAGAAAGAACAACTAATCTTGCTCGGAGTGGATAGGTGATCTAGGCTGTGAAAGGGCTGGCAGAATTGAACTGTGACATTTTTCATAGAACTTTTCTGGCATTGAGAACGAGAGACATTTGCGACAAACTTTGCCAGCAAGAAGAAGGACGATGAAGAACAAATCAAGACCGGTTTCAGCCTCCTCCTGCACGCCTGCTGAAAAGATGATAGATTTAGAGACTGTAAATTTAGGGAAAAAGCATGGTAAAAGGAATAAGGTACTGATTTGGACATTGGTCCTGTGTTTCTTAAGTATGGTAGTACCAACAATAACAGCTATTACACTATGGTTCCTGGAGTATGCGCACCCATTAGAAACACTTTTGCCAAAAGCAGCTACTGAAAGCCCGGTTCATGTAATCACTGGTACTTTGCCCCCAATAGAAGAAAGACATAGAGAAGGATACGGCAACAATACATTGTTGCTCATCATGAACATGACCCATGCGGTTTTAAAGAAAAAAGATTGCTGGGTTTGTGCCCATTTACCACAGCACGGTGGGAAAGGGATAGGCTGGTATGTACAACCGTTACCATTGGTTTATTCGTGTGAAGTATCATTGAGTGCAATGCTCTTTGGGAAATGGAACAAGAGTCATACGGGTCAGCTAGATGAGACAAATATGAATGAATTTGAGGAAGTGATCATGAGACCTGTGGGTTTTTCCATATTCCACAAAGCTTGCGTGTTTTTACCAGATCCCATAAGGAAGAATACACGAAAGACAACAAGACTAGATAGATTACATAGGCAAAATAGACCAACCCCGCCAGCAGAAGAAACATCAGTAATGACATTTCGAATGAGGGATGAATGGAATAAAGATGCTGTGCCCCCTGCCTATACAGTGGATCACAGCCCCGAAACTGATCCCCTATGTTTACAGAAAAAGGGTTCCTATAAAGTAGGAACGTTTAGCAACTGCCTGAACACAGTGGTTTTAAAGCACGAAATAGAACCTGTGTATGTAGGGGACCTTATTTACTTTAAATGTGGGAAAAAAGCATATCCATGGTTACCTAGGAACTGGGGAGGTACATGCTACCTAGGTCTACTGTTTCCAGGGGTGTTCCTCTTGGAGACAGCAGAAGTAGCCAGACGAACAAAAGGTAGAACTCAAAGGAGTAGCGAGGATGGAATGATAGCAATAGATATAGCCAAATCATTTATATCATTCTTGTCCCAAATAGAAAATTCTTACAATATAAGAAAACTGTCTAGGATATTAAAAAATACAATAGATTCAACAACGGATATTTTATTGAATATGACGTTAGAAGAAAAAGGAATAAGACTAATGGCACTCCAAAACAGGATGGCTCTCGATATAATATTAGTTGATCGTGGGGGAGTTTGCAAACTCGTAAAAACTGCATGCTGTGTGTATATAGATGATTATTCCCCTACGATATTTAAAGCAATCCGGAAATTACATGTCCTAAGTTCCACACTCTCTACTGAAGAGGAGGCTTGGGGGATAGGATCCTGGTTTTGGGGATTATTGCGGTCTTGGGGATGGAAGTTAATTTCGATACTAATGATGGTACTTGGTATATTCATAACATGTTGCTGTTGCATACAATGCTTACCAATAGTTTGCACTGAAATAACTGATGGATGTACTAAGGGATGTGTGCACATGGTGTCGAGAGGAAAACAAATGCGTGGCCAAAATAACAGAGACACTGATGAAACAAAAACAGTAAAACAATTCATGGCTATAGACATTAATGATGAAGATGATGCTGATAATAGCATGAAAGTTTCAGACATAGATACCCCAGACTTATCCTCATCGGAGGAGGATAAAATGAATGAATAAGACGTTTGGCATACGGCCAAAAGGAGGGTTTGTCAATCTGGAAAAGTGAATACCCTTCATTTGAATGACAGACGTAACTTGATGGCAGTAGGCCAAACGTCTTAAGCACCGAATTATAGAAATATAAACTGTTATGCTTGACCAACAAGCGGCCATTTTAAACGTAGCAGAATCGCCATTTTGCCTGTTAACCATTGCTCATTGCTTTCTGTCTAAAACTGCTTTGCAGCTTGCAATTCTTGCGGTTTCTGCTTACTCTGCTCAACTGTTAACATTGTTGTCTGAATATGAAAGGGCAAGGTCGCGGGACTGAGGAGTTCGTGGAAAACTCCTTATGAGTAGCCTAGAAAGGAATGCCCACGCTCCCTCTCTGTAGCCTTGAGGGAGAGCTGCAGGGCATTTAATCACTTCACAGCTGCCAGCCAGTCTCGTACGATGGTAGAATATGTTAGAATAAAACAGCTAAAGGCTTGAATTATGCTCTTCCTACGGCCCTCCTTCGCAAAACCCTTTAGAGCGTGTCGGCTCCCAGGACACGAATAGTACCTCATAGATAGCAAAGAATGGAATGTGGCTCTTCCCCCATGTGCAGCTTGCTTCCAAGAACAGAACCACCGTATTCTGTTCAACATCTAAAAGATGCCTCCGCACTTTCTAAATTGCACATTGTTACTAGAATAGACATCGAAAGTGTCCTAATTGTCATACCCGTCGGAAATGTCCATCGTCATCCCGAGTTCAAAGAAACTTAATAAAGGAGGGCGTTAAACATGACATAGCTGATTGTATGATATGCATTTTGTATATATGTAACTGATGTACGTAATTCGCTCTCTTGCATCCCTCGAGGTCTAGGAAACTCACGTCGCGGGACGTGAGACCAGAATTTGGCCGATTGGGACTATTTTTGCTTGCAATAAACCCTAGCATTGGGAATTTGAACCTTGTGTCTGGCGCATCTTTTCGTGTATGGTTATTACCTTTTTTCCATAGCACGAGGGACCCCTAGGGGCTCCTTTCACGCTGCTGCATCCACATCCAGCAACGGGTGCAGGAAATGTGGCATACAGAAGACAGACTCATCAGCATCACTCAGGAGGCGAGTCCCTCTGTTCAGGGCATACCACATGGATGGTGTAAGGCTGGTAGCGTCCCCAAGCATGGCAGGATCAGGTCTTCTCTGAGTCGAGTACTTGGGAATGCAACACAGGGTGGTTGACTCCATTCTAGGATGAAAATGGTGGTGGGACTGAAAGCCAACAGGTACCGTAAGTGAAAGATGAAATGATCTTTAAAGAGTGAGTTAAAGAGGGTATGATACCATAGAGAGGTAAACAGGTGTGATTTTACACAGTGGTCAGTTTGGTCACCCAAACAGCAAATCCCTTGCAGGACACCCACCCAGGCACATCCAGCCCACAATGGGCACCAGGGATCTGCAGTGATGCCGGTTACCCACCCAACCCATCTTGTAACACAGATCAACGTGTACGAGTTCCAGAGACAAACCAAAGCATGTGGCACTATGGAGGTGAGGGCCGGCGTACACCAATGTAGGTGTGATCCCATTGCACTGTGCACACCACCAGTACCTCTGGCCGCAACAGCCATAGCTGCACAGCCATCTGGTCGAGCAGGACCATCCCGTGCCATCTAGTCCTTGGCTGGGCCCAACTTACCATATGGCTGCAGCGGTCACACTAGGTGGCCTGTGTTTAGTTGGCCTGGCAGTCTGCAACGGTTTTCTGTGGCCCGGCTCAAATATAGTAGGTAGGAAGTGTCTCCCTGTGGGGCAGACATGTGTGATGGGCAATGGACGGGCTACTCCACACTTGGACTGGGTCCCCAGAGCAGGTATGGACCAACAGGCCAGGTCACAGAGGTAAAGGCTAAGCAAGCCCAGTAGCTGAAGGCCCCAGTGGTCTATCCCATTGATTTGGATTCATGCACTGAATGTCTATTCAAGCTGACAAGGTGATTTGCAAGACCTGATGAAGAAAGAAGCAAGGTGAGTCATTTCTTGCACTTGTGGCATGTCACTCAGGGGAGCGCATGGTATGGTGATGTTGTGTGCAGGGATCTGGTCAGAGTGTAGGGTATTTTTAAGTGTGTTGGCCTGAGGTGTGCAGGTCCAGCTGCAATGCTGCAGAGGTGAACACGTTGAAGATGGGAGACATGTGAGTCATTTCTTCCACTTGTGGGATAGAACTCAGGGGAGCAAACGGTATAGGGATGTGGGTGGGGATGTGGTCACTGTGTGGGGTATATTTGAGTGCATTGGCCTGAGGTGAACAGGTCCAGTTGCAATGGTGCAGAGGTGAACATGTTGAAGATGGGAGAGTCATTTCTTGCATTTGTGGCATGGTACTCAGGGGGGCACAAAGTATGGAATTGTGGGCGGGGATGTGGTCACTGTGTAGGGTATTTATTTTAGTCCGATGGCCTGAGGTGAGCAGGCTCCACTGCAATGGTGCAGTGGTAAACATGTTGAAGATGGGAGCCATGTGAGTAATTTCTTGCAGTTGTTACATGGCACTCAGGTGAGCACACAGCATGGTGAAATTGGGTGCAAGGATGTGTTACTTGCTCTAGCCTTTTGTTTTCCTTTCTTCTGAGGCATTCTAAAAGGGGAGATGGTTACTGCTGAGAAAAGTCACAGGACTGTGGAATGCCTGCACACTACACTTCAGGCAGTCTGGGCTGGTTCGAGCCCCTACAGAGAAGTACATTGGTACATGTCTGAGGACAGCCAGAGCAGGATGTCATGGGCAAAAGCTGCCATTTGACAGGGGCATTCTTGTTCAACGCAACCTGGACTTTTCTCTGTCTGTATCGCTCCTTATATGGAGATATGTTTTATGAAATGTGTTATTGGCAGAGAATGAAGTAGCCATTCCACCTGTATTTTAGGGCTAGACACGCTAAGGCTGGGCAATGCAGTCCTCCAAGCGTTGGTTCCAGTTGCTGTGCCTTTCTACTTCTGGTCTCCTGTGTCTTATTCGGTGTCTTTGTGCACAATTATTGGTGGGGAGAAGGACAAACTGTTAACAGGATGTTTTGATTGTGTTGTGTGATTTTGTGTCAGCAACAAGGATACTATTGTCTCCACTTGCTATGACTGTGTCAGTGGTTTGTGCATTTCATTTGATGTATATGGGCACACACAGTTTGCCTCTCCCAGGCGCACATTCTCAGGGTGTTATTATGGGCAAGCTGGATTAGGCCTATTTCATCAATGAAGTGATCCGAGAGTTGGCTTCACTGTGTGTGCACCACAGGGACTATAATTCAGGTGAAGTTTGTTTGTACAACCTGATTGCATCTCTCCTGTCCCTGTGCCCCTTGGCATGTCAAGGGGGTGGATGGGTTGTGCCTGTGAATGAGAGCTTGTTCTATCCTGCAGCTCCACTGCAATATTGAGTCACAACATGCCACAATGATCTGGCATACTACTGGCCGGGCATATAGCAATACACCACCTGTTGTGAGCAGGAATGGTAAGAGCGGGTAGGCACTGTACCCTGCAAAGGTGGAAATGGGTATTGTTAATGTTATTTGCCATTGCTTGTTTTGCTGTGTGTAATGTTACTGCTTGAATGTGTGTGATAGTTGATACTCACTGATGAGCGAGGTGGTCCTAAAGGTTCCTGATGCCAGGGCCTGGTAATGGGGAGAATGGTGGTAAATGTAGCTGTGATGCGTGCTTCCCTGGTAATTGGCATTCACCTGCATGATGACTCCCTTGGCATCACAAATCACCCAATGTTTCTGGTTGCGATACAACTGTTTGCTCGCTTGGGAGTAGGGGGGGGACAGGCTGTCGTGTTGTATGATTACAGTTGATGTCCCCAAGTACACTTGGAAACTGTGCAGTGGCATAGAACTCCTGCCACACTCTCTGTCTTGGCTGCAGTGTGGATGGCATGTACCTACACACACATACTATTATGCAGCGCAATACCTGGTGCAGGCACTGGGCTTGCATAGGCTGCGATATACCCCCAAAAATGCTAGTAGTGTGCTGAAAAGAGCCTGTTGCCAGAAAATGTAGGGCTGTTCGCTCCTTCCCTAGGTATGTCAGTGCATGAAAACAGATGGTGGATTATGCAAGGACATTCTTGCACTCCCTGACCAGGTCAAGGGTGACATGGGGAAGAAATCTGTATCTTGCATACACCTCCTTGTTTGGCATTCCAAATAATCCTGATCCTCCTCCTCCTTGTTCCATGATGTTTGATCAGTGTCACTAAAGTGGGGTCGAACATCAGTGGTGGTCCCATTTTGAATAAGGTTACATTGCTGCTTTTATACTTAGGCTTTCTTTGCGCTTTGTACTTTGTGACACGTATCATGCGACGGTAAGATCGCGAGATGTGCATTTTCCTTTGGACTTTGGAATGCATGGAAAGTTTGAAAGAACACGTAACCCATCATATCACATCACCATGCTTACTCTCTTCTTTACACCATCATTCAACTAGAACACAGAGATACTATGACACCATTCGGTATAACTGTTCTCATACTAACATTCTCCCGCATACCTCCCATCACTCTAAGTAAACACTGCTGGTTACACACTCCCCAGCGAGGCGTTCTCCTCAGGCCTAATGCAGCCACATTTGGTCTGGATAAATCCTGCCAGAACGAATACATACTCCTGATCTCTCAACCACCACACCTACCGCTATGAAGCAGCTATTACACGAATGCAACACCAGCTGCACACTTATCCGGTGCTCACACGCACCTTTGACTCTCTCTACTCTCTCGACTGACCTGAACTCCGGTTCCCAAGGGCGTTCAATCTACCAGTGCCTTCAGACCACACCAATGGTACTTGAGGCGCTATATAAATGCAAAGTAACATAACATAACATAACAATTGTGCAATGAAATCCATGAACAGGGTTGTCTTTGTGCTTGATAAGGTGTGTTTGGTGCTTGCTTGGTGCGTCCCTCAACACGCCCATGTTATTCTTCGTTATTCCTCATTTTGCGCAAAGAATGGGGAATATGCATGTTCTACCCCCTATTTATTTCTTTGCACTGGCCATTCCCACACTTTGCGCTGTGTGTCACGCAAAGCGCTCAGCACAGCGAAAAGTAGGCAACGACCAAACGCAAAGTAATGAACAACGCAAAGTATGATCCATGAATCGGCAACATAGGTTTTGCGCGGCACAAAGTGTTATTTTTGCCTTTGCGCTGTGCAAAACTTTCTATGAATCAGACCCTAAATCTGCAATTCAACAGAACAAATACATTTTTACCTGCCAAACAACAGTCCTCATAACAATGCAATAGAAAGCTTTGCAAAAGCTTAGTCATTTGAATTGTTTTTTTTATTGCAAGTTCATTTTCAGCCGTCAAGTATATTTCAGAGTATGTCATCCATAAACCTCACAAGAATAACAACATACATATTAATCTCAATACATCACGTTATTAAAAGAAGGATTATTACAAGTCGGTCATTACAGGCCAACGATAAATAATATTTCCTATTTTTCAGGGCTTGCTTAAGATATGTAAAAATAGCCAAACCAATTAATTGTATTTCTGCCCTCAATAAATGATACAATGCAGGGCGACATTTTGAAAAACCAGCATCATGCAGAACTAGTGTCAAAGTCTTTGGCCTGGTGTGTCCATAGACAGGGCAAAACAATATAATAAGTAGTAAATCTTCACAACCTGCAGGGCAAAGTAAACAACTATTTTCCATTAGTGCCCTTCTCTAGACAGCGGTATTGAGCAATCAATTGTGTCCCCTATGTATGATATGTATGATACATGGCTTTGTGATACAAACATGTAGATAAAAAAATGTAGCTCAAAACAAACATAATGGGTGATGACACGTATTTGTAGCAAAGTTGACAATCAGCTCAACATGTTAACCTTTAAATTGGACAGGGTCCTCTCCTCCTCTGGTTGGCATTTGTGCCACTAAATCTCCCCTCTCAAAACAGTAGGAAGACTCAACTTGTGTCCTCCTTGAGCCGCTAGAAACCACTAATTCATTCCCATGTGAGCTGCAAGGAATGTGGAAAACGTCCCTTCCAATTAGTCTACTTTGCAACCTGCAAGAGGTTGCAACGTATCCGATTTGCAATTGCAATAGAAACTGGCAATGTCGGGTTTGTTCATTGCACAATAATACTGCATTTGGGCGGCTTGTTACTTTGCTTAAAACTGGCTTTGCATATGCAACATACATTCGTACGTTTAATCACTGTTGTTTCTTGATCTATTCCTTTCTAGCGTGTATGCATTGAATGAGGACGGTGTGTTGAAGAAGCAGGGCAACAACACATGTGTCAAAAGGTGCACGGGTTTGTTTGAAAAAGTGTGTTTTTCAAGTAGGGATCCTAGTTTATCAAATCAAATAAGTACTGGCTTTAGACAAACTATTGTGGAATTATTTGTTATTCGCCTGTACACCTCTACATGTAGAAATTGGTTTGCTGTTGCCTAATGTTGAACGTGTCATATGTTAATCTCCCTTATTTTCATGCTAAATACCATCAGTTAGCAAGGTGTTACCTGTGCAATGTATGCATATATTCCTGAGGGGAGGAGTCTTGAATATTTACTTACACAAAATAAACTAGCAGTGTACAAATCGTGTAATATTAGTAAATTCGTCAGGCAATTTAGTTATGCGTAAGGGTCCTGGTTTTATGGTATTCATTTTTGCACCATTTCCTGCTGTATTTATCCATGTTTTTGTCCCGTAATTTTTTCAGTATTTATCCATGTTTATTTGCTGTTATGTAGAAAAATAAGTTGTAACTAGTATTTTTCCACACTTATTTTACATGAAGGAACCACACTAGTGCTTGGATTCCTGTAATGGGAAAATCCTAGAGCTGTGTTCTAGGACAAGTCAAGCGCTGTATATGTGCAGCCATTTACCCAACTTGAAAAAGAAATCAATTCCCTTTTTAACCTTTTTTTGTTTCAGCCACAGACCTGCCATGCATGTTTGACAACGCTAAAACCCAATCAAAAGACGTGCATTTCAGTTTTTTTCCTCCATTTTTTGTAAATAAATGCTGAAAGGAATGAGTGATTTCCATCTGTAGTTATCTGCAGAAATCAGTACAAATTGGATACTGGGAGCATTAGTTATGCTCCATGCTAGTGCTGTAGCTCACATTTACCCAGAAATCTCGAAATAATGTGAATCCTGAAATCCTGCTACCCCTTGCTGCAGAAACCTAAATCCAGGCACGACCTCTTAAGTAGTTCTCTCTCAGAGAACAGCTGTAAAAGAGACATTGGGCATCACATTGGGCATCATTACGAGGTTGGAGGTAGCCATGCCCTTAATAAGGGCTTGGCTACCCCCAAACTCGGGTCCAGTTCCGGGGCCTGCAAAAGAGGAATTACCGGGCCATTCTGACCTTGGAGGGCCCGGTAATTTCCCTTTCGCGGTACCCGCAGCCGGTACGTCCCCATTCCCATTTGAGCCCCTATAGGGCTCAGTGGGAATGGAGAGGATGATAGCAGCAGTACCGTTCATAATGGTACCATTGCTACCATCCTGTTCTGCTCGCGGGTGCCGCTCTGCACGCCTTGTCTGAACAGACGTGCAGAGCGGCACCCGCGATCAAAACTCGTAATGTGGCAGCATGGTAACAACGCCGCCGATAGCACTACCAGCGCCGTTGTTGCCTTACCAACACAGACATAATGAGGCCCATTCTGCTTAGCATGACAGGGCCCGTCACAGAATAATTCCTTCAAGGGCTGCGCATATAGAGAGTTCCTAGCAGTGACTCCCTCTCTCATATGCCAGCTAGTTCCTTCTGTCTGCCCTTGCAACATTCATATCATGTTGGCGGCCATGCTTGAGCATTGTAGGTAGGGTGACCAGATTTCCAAAACGAAAAACCGGGATGGCCAACAACATAAAAGAAGGACTACCTCGTTGCAGCCCACCCATTACCGCCCCTCCTCCAACACGCCCCCACAGCCACCACCCAATCCTATTTCCAGCACTTCTCCTTTCTATAAATTATATATTATCTAAATTGTACAGTTTTGTCTGCGAATCTTGTCATGTTAATTAAACACAAACTTTTGCTCTAATTGATACTAGATGGCTTACTGTACAATAATTTCCAAGCCAGTCTCTGTGGCACAGTCAGTGAGTGTTGTCCTTCGCTCAAAACCAGGACAGGTTTTTAAATTTAGAAAACTCTCGGGACGGGGGGACACAGGGCCCAATTCCGGGACCGTGCTGGCAAAACCTGGACGTCTGGTCACCCTAATTGTAGGGGGCTTTGGCAACACCTGTCTCCAATTTTCAAGAAAATGACTGCGTATCCAAGCTGCCTAGGATTTGCAAAATTGCTTTTTTAACTTCACCATGTTGTATATAGCATTTGGCAATCCACAAAATGCAGAATACCCACACAAAAGAGTGCCATGGTGCAGAGGCCTACTGGAAAATCTCTGGACTTCCCTAGGCGAATCCACCACAGCAGAAAACACTGTTCTTGTTCAAATACATGGCAATGCTTGCTTGGGAATTCTTCCCACTTCCCTAGCCCCATACTGTGCTGCACTAACCTGATGGATATGCTGCCACGGGCATGATCATGATTCTCCAAAAGGCCCAATGTCTCCAAGGTCGCATTGGTCTAGTTCTGTTGTTTTTTTTAGCAAGCAGCACTTTCAGATTTGCTTTCCCATTGTAGTTATCGCCATACTGGATGGCTTTCACCCTCTGAAACACTTGTGTACGAGCGCGATAGAAATAAAATATCATATCATATCATATAAGTCCAATCATGTAAAGTGCTGTTGAATAAAAGTTCAGGACTGGATAAAGGAGATGCGGAGGACATGGGACCAGTTTAGCGAATCCATCAATGTTAATGTTAATGTTAATGTTAAAGGACATTTGTACCACGCACTAGCACCACCGAAGAGGTCCCCTGGCGCTCTGGCGGCTCTGAAAAGGGAGGAGGGGGTGGGTTAGTGGGAATAAGCTGTAAAAGTGCAAGAGAGCAGTGATGTGCTGTTGGCAGCCTCAGTCTGGTGGGTCCGTTGGCTGGGCTTGGGGTGTTTTACGGTCCGTAGTCGGCGTGTGCTGTTGTGCAAGTCTATGTGTGATTTGTTTTGTTGTTGCGTTGTTGTGAAGTTTGTGCGGATTGCTGCGTTTTAGTCTTGTGGTTGTGTTTGATTAGAGTTTGAGAGGTGTATGCAGAGGGATGGAATTATTAGTTGGTTGTTTAGTTGGCATTGCTGTCCTTGCAATTGTGGGATTCCATCTGGGTGCGATACATGATACATGTGACATTCACATTTCTATCTGGATGCGATGCAAGCTAAGAGTGTGGCACATTCTAACCATTATATTTGTATCTAGATGCGGCGGAAGCCAGAGTTCAGAATTCTAAGTGTGGTGCATGTTAAGAATAACAATTCTATCTAGATGCGATGCAAGCTAATCACAGCCAGGATGTCCTTTGGTGTAGATACAACACGCTTACCACAAATGTGTTCTAAACATGAGGGCCTTTTTCAAAAGCAATTCTTCCCGCTACCTAGAAAAGGGAAGGCAACCTAACAAAAATACCCTACCTTGTTATTTAAAGGGCAGTGTGTCAGCAGTAGCATGACCTAACACAAAATGCATGCATGTGTGATCCTAGGACAATTGTGTTATTCTCTGTTATTTGTTTACCTAATCTGCCATGATGGGGACCCTTTGCAGACAGACAATGGTAGCATTAAGTGCTGTACAAAACAAGCATTGGCAAAGCTAACAGTTTTCACTGTTGCCATATTAAAGGGGACGAGGCTCCTGAAAAACATGCTGTAGGTGTGAAGAGGAGGGAGAATAGCAAAAGCATTGGATTGTGTTGTTTGTCAGTGTTATCAGTGGTTGAACGTTTTTATACTATTGCTATATGCATTTTTTTTGTTGGGGACAAGAACAGAAAAAGTGCAAGTATAATCATTTACTCAGTTTCGAAAGTGTGTTTTGTATTGGTATGGCCACGCTATGTAATATATTGCATATGTACAATAAGAAGCATTTTTAAATAGATTTTATTTAGGTAAATATGTGTAAACATATACTGAGTAGTAAAACATTGTACATTTACACAAAATTAGCCGAGTGAGTTTGTAATCTCACTTATTTTTTCATTGCACAAATTGATCTCACATTGGAGTGGTAAGCAGTCTTATGTTTGGTTTGCTTTCTGCTCCTTGGACTCGGGGATTTATAATGAAAAGGCAAAACTAAAAGTACCCTACAGCAAAGGGGAAACCACAGGATTGGACAGACCACCATCATCTGACATGCAGCAGCTGAGAGCTAGGATTACAAAAGTAATGGTGCCACAAAACACATTAGCTGCAATTTGATTGTAATTTCTACTTATGCGTGCAAATATAGTGCTGGTTTAATATGCTCAATGAGAGGCTCACAAAAAGCTTAAACACATCCTGCCTGTTCCTGCTAGACAAATATGTATTATTGTTGTTAGGAATGGGACCTGCACTTACATAGTGCTCCATACTCAGCTAGTGCTCTATCATGTGGGTGCATTCAAAGGCTCCAAACAGAAGTCCCTTTCACATGAACAGCATTAAACACTGAAACAAAAACGGCTTGGTCTTTGTTTTTCAAGTAAAATTAAAGAGCCATGTGTAAAAGGTGCCTACCTGTCATTTCCAAAGGAAAAGCTGCATTGGAATTTAAAAAAGAAGGAGGAATCAAAGATCCCTGTTACATGGAAAACAGGATTGTTCAACAGTGACACAAACGGCTTGTACAGGTGTGTGCAAATAAAAGCAGTTTAAATGTGAACATTTATCACTGCTAAGAGAAAAATGTCAGGGAAAAGATATGATGTGTGGGTTGATAAAAAGCAATGTATATTAGGCTTCACATACAAAACTCCAGTGACATTTGAAAAGTCACTTTGTGTTCATGAAAAGATTTCAGCCCAAGACAAACCATTTTACTGGCTGTGGGAAACTTCACAAGGATATATCTCCCACCCCCAGTATGGATGTCATATCTCCCATCTAATTGCCAACTTCAATAAAGTGTCCTGCTAAAGGTGTTGAAATTCAGTGTTCTACAGACCTGCTGGCTCTGAAGGCATTGACTGCAAGAGAAGTTCACCTTGGCTGGAGCATGACTAATATGTGTGAAAATGGGGGCAACAACTTCAAAGAGCAAGCTTCCAACACAAGTGAGACAGATAAAAAAAGCCTCTGGGTAGAGGCTGATCGAGTGAAAACAAAGGCCGGAAGGCAGGAGGATGGCCATTTGTCCAACATGAAGATTCACAATTAATTTGAAAGGACTATTATCATTTAGGCCTTTTTCTCAGAAACCATAAACCATACTGGTTTCATGTATGTACCATGTTTTATGTAATTTCCAGGCAATTGTAGTGATGTAACATTCCTCCACCTGTGACTCAGGGAACTGCAATGGCTAGTTAAAGTAGGTTTCTAGCTGATCTGAACATATTACAAATGCGAGAGTTGGTGAACGGGTGAAGAATAAAATTAGGGATATGGGTAATAACTTACATATTCTCAACTGTTATGCTTTTTATGCAAACAACAGAAAAGTGCCATATGGCCATAATATATAGTACAGACTTGGTGGTCGGCTTATCTAATTCCTCATGATTAGCTAAATCTGAAAATATGTATATAATGGCAGTTGATAGTAAAATAATGAAGTTGTGATCCATAAATCGTTTTTTTGCCAAAAATGTGAAAGGAGAACAAGTGGCAATTACAAATGGGAATTGTCATATGTTTCTCCAGACCCCTAAACCAAACCTGACTTGGAGGCTGGGTTTGGGAGGAGCGAGAAGGGTAACTGTCCAATCCAAGTGGCAAGAATTATTGCAGGGTACTTCCCCAAGATTGTAAAATTGGTGATGTCATCGCTGCTATATAAGGGGGACTGCACTAGCACTACGGGACAGACAAAGAGAGATTGGGCTGCTGAAACCTGCCATTTGACAGCTGTAACGAAACACCAGAGGAGATTGCTGAGAGTGCATCTGAGTGGAGCTGTCTATTCCTAGGAAAGCCTCAAAGCTGACTGGATCCTATGGTGGAGAGTGGGAGGCCATCCTTGAGAGTGAGGTGACCAGACCCCTGTCCTATCTTTCTACAGTGTCCTGAGATGCAGCTGGCTTTCCTGAACTTTAAACAAACACTTTCTATGTAAGTAGAACTGAGCCCAGGGAAACCAAAAGGTGGGCAATTCTGCTTGCCTTGAATACTTTCCCTTTATAGTGGGTCAGGTGGGGGGAAAAACTGTGTAGATCCTTAGCCTATTTAACAAAAAATATACATTTAATTAATTCCCCATTTCGCAGATCACTACGAGTTGAATTTTGTTAAAATTCAAAATTAATAAAGCTCACTTCCCATTGTGCGCTGGAAACTACAGCCTATCATTTAATTGGATAATCCTTTTTGTCCTGTTGACCCAGACTTCTTTAAGTAAGAGTGGTCTCTTTGTTCTTAAATCCACCCAATCTATTTGTCCCGCTTCCCCAATGCAGGTCATTCACTGGAGGGGTGTCTGAAATCCAAAATTCCCCAAATCATTCCAATTTTTCTGTCCGAATTCCCCAACACAGACCAAAGTTGGGGAAGGTCTGAAAAACAACCCGCTAAATCACCCTGTGTTTATTTTAAACTAAATGTGTGGGAAAATCATGTGTTTGTACCATCTTGAAATCCTACTCTAGCCTTTAAGCCTGCATGAAAATCAAAATCACACAACACTACATAATAATTGCTTTCGTTACTGACCAGTATAATTATTTCTTGAAGTGAAATTCGTAGCAAGTGAAGAATTGTAATTGTGTTCTGTTCAACTCACTTTTGTGATATTTATGCTGAGAGAAGTTGATTGTGTTGTGCCACGGATAAAGTGGTGTTTGACATTTTCATGCTAAATTCTATTACTTTTATTTAAATAAATACCAATATATTTCCCGTACACCGGCCTGGTTCTTGGCTAATTGTTAACTATAGGGTGGGCGATCCAAGGGGCATGATATGTGTCTGTGATAGGGCTAAAGAAAGGAATCTGTTCAACAGTTTGTTGCACAAACCCTTGAGTGGGGAGGGAAGGAACTTTCCATGTTGAGGGTGGCTTCTCAATAAACCGTTACACTCTCGAGTGTTTGAGAGCTTTCCAAAGCTCGTAAGAGAACAATAATTACTCAGTAGAAGTGAGTGCTCATTATATGACTTTGGAAAATTGAAAGGCTGAATCGGCCCTGCTGGAAGTCCCACATGTAACACACAGATCTCTGCAACAGGCGCATGCAACCCAGAGAGTCATCAGACCAAATGGCCCCACTCTTCTCCATTCTGAGACTCAGACCTCTCTAACTCCCGCAGCCTTCCTTGGTGGTTTACTGAGCCTTTGAAAAAATTAAAGGAAAATCTGTAAAATAGCTCCATGGACTAACCCGCATGTTCTGTCTAACTTGCAAGAAACCTGCACACCTCATGTTTCAATCCAGGCAGTGTTTCGGGAGTGCCAATCATATCACTGGTTATTTTAAGCACCAAGTACTAGCTGACTTTGCAGGGTGTGTTCATATAAATGTTTCCAAATGATTGGAGCAAGTTCACTTCCAAACAAGCCTGAAGCCTAAATATACAAAAGAGCCCACAAGTTCCTTAAAACTGGCCCTCTCTGCGCTAAATCAAAGTATTTGCCTATTTCATTTTATCCACTGTATCTATTAGTATTTGCTACTTTTACCCAGGCTGCCTGGGTTTGATTATGTCCTCAAAAGAACAACATATAGAACCATGATGCAAAACAACATAATGTGTTGTATCTATTCTACTTAATTGATAGATTTAATAAAGTGCTAAAGAAGTCACAAAGAATATCTCATGTGTTTCTCAATCACACATTTTTTTTCATTATTACATAGGTGTGGTGGTGAACAGTGCAAATTCTGAAACAAAAGTGGAAATAAAACAAGCAAGAGAATTTGTTTTTTAAGGATATAAATCATCACACAAAATACTCATATAAATGGCAAAATCTGGTAGAATACAAAAACAACCAATTCTGAGAAAATACACGACAGAACATTCAGTGATAGTTGATCACTTGAAATTGTGAGAAGGTGTATTTAGATATAGGCTGTATTCTGCATTACCCTGAACTGCTGTATTTGATTATGTCCTAACCTGTCTGGACTATATCACAAAACAAACAAAAGTGTAATTCCAAACCTAATTGTGCCTGGCATGCATCAAAAAGCAACATCACATTAACACAGATTATTCTTTTTGACACTGTATTTTCGGTAACAATAGAAATTAGTCCATAAATAAATGAATTAATTAGAACAAAAACAAAGTCAGTGGGTTTTCTCCAATAGGCTTTCTCCAATAGCCGACATGTGTTTCATTTAGCATCCAATTTCAATTTAGGCTAGTGAGTTTCTTCATGGCTAAATCATAACAAACATCTCTTGATTTATCTGTGTAAAGAATATTGTACAGCATACAATTAATCACCCAAATGATAACCAACACAGTCAAGTGCACATATTCTAAGTGTCAAAAAATTCAACAACCTAATCTCATAAACTTTCATTATTGCTTTGCAATATCACCAACAAACTATCCATCGTCCCAAAGGAACTTTTCATTTAAAAAAAATAGTATTATGATAGAATTGCATTTAATTTATTGGAAAACACTGTTGAAGGGTTGTTTAGTATTTTGTGCATGAGGACTTGTATATTTGAGTACCAAACACCGGATTGCCCATGATTTTCAAAGCAGAAGTGGTGATGAATTTAGTTTGAACTCATAGGTGGTGCTTCATCTCCACCAATTGTCAGCCAAAAGTAATGTTATAGAATGTATTGAGTGCAGAACCTTTAAGTGTTAAGGGTGTGTATGCTCGTCCTCAATTTCCATAAGGGATCACTGTAGGCTCCACCCACTCACTGCAGTTAAGTACATTGGGTACAGTGATGTAATGTGTCATCATTTCAATCTTACTGAATATTGTATGCAGACTATTTATATATTTTGAATATTTCCTATAATAACATTGTTGCTGTTTCCTATTGAGAATTAAATTCTGCCCTGATGAAGACAGAATTTCACTGTGGGGGAGAGGACGAGGCGCACTGTGTACACCTAGAGGCCTAGGGCCGGGGTGCCCATAAACTAAAGGAGATATGTTTAAATAATGGGAGTGTTGTACTTTCTGGTTACAGGTCATTTGGTCGAAAAAAAAGGTCGACAGGACAAATGGTCGACGCAATTTGGTCGAAAGACAAATGGTCGAATGCTTTTTTTGTATTTTCAAATTTTTTTGGGGGGGGGGTCCCCCCCGTATTTTAAAATTTTTTTGGGGGGGGTCCCCCCCTCCCAACCCCCTTTTTTTGCTTAAAAACCCTTTTTTTTCCTAAACGAAAACCTGAAAAATATATATAAAATAAAAAAAAATTCGACCATTTGTCTTTCGACCAAATTGTGTCGATCATTTGTCTGTCGACCAATTGTCTGTCGACCAAATGATCGGACAGCTTACTTTCTTTTGCATACACCACAGACCGGGCTGATGTTTGAGCATGTATGGGCTCTCTTCATTGCTTTGTAAACAAGAGATATTAATTATAATTATCCAACTAAATGGTACTTTTGTTATCGACTGCTTAAGGACCAAAGGCAGGAAGGACCCTGGCAGAATTCAAATATATGCATATAGATTCCACAAAGATCTCTAGCGAACTACATACATGTGCACCTGGCTCACAGGAATGAACCCTTTAAATTGGTCTCCCTTCACCCGGCTCCCTCAGTCTTTATCTGTTAGCATTAGGCAACGTGGTAAAAGTTCTGGCTTTTTATTAAATAATCAAATTATGCAGGTAATTCCATCTCAGATCGTGTGGTATGCTAATCAGACCCTCCATTCAGAAAGCTCTATGCCAAAAGCATAGTGACAGATGTGCCCTGCAGAAACAGTCACCTGATCTGCAGCTCCTGCTCTCCAGTAACACAGAGCAGGTTCTGAAGTCACAGGTGTCACACGTCCTGTGTGACAGCTGCAGTGATCGCAAAGTCACTGCAGTGCAGAGGTTGCATTTAAACGTTCGCCACTGTTCCAAAACCATACTAATTATGATACACTACCTCCTGGTGGCAGGGTAATCTTGAAGTAAAAGCCATGCCGAGGTTTTGGATGGTGGCGGGTAGCTCAGATAATTGTTAAACGCTACACCTGGCTTGTAGCATGCACATGTCAACAATGTGAGCCCAAGCCAGCCAGGGAAGGGCTGTGTGTATTCTAGTTAGATTGACTGGCTCTACTCGCCATCAGAACAAAGACAGGAAGACTGGGCCTCTTTGACCCTTTGTGAGGTTGGGTAAAGCATCTCTCTTCAGTAGGTCATTGTTAAGATGGATTTCTGAACTCTGTCCTGGAGGGGCAGAGGTTCAGAAGGCCAGCCTAGTTTCTTGGAACAGGGTAACCTCTGGACAAGCCAGACCAATCAAGTTAGCGATCGCGGCGGTCAAGACTAGGTCTCAAGAGGGGTGAGGGTGACTGAAAGCACGCAGCAATGAGCACACAAAGCAAGGACGCTTACAAATTACTCCAAGCAGGTGTTATATTAAAAATATAGACACATTTAGCCTCTGTAATATTGACCATAGTAAAGAATCACGATAAAACTCAAGTAAACCAACACATCACAATCAAATACAATATATATACAATTACTGAAGGGTCTAAAGAGTTAGAAGCACGAAATATGCAGACCACCTAGATGGGGAGGAAAACAGGCAGTGCAAGTAATCGTTTAGACCCATTTCGCCTTCAGAGGCCACCTAACTAGAAGGCAGTCCGAGCCCTACGAAGAGTGGAGCCTTGTGCTCAAAAGTACCTGCACACGCTGGTGCCGATGGGCCAAGGGGAGTCTCTTCAAGGAAGTCAGGCAGTTCGGAGTGGTGAACATAGGAGGGCGAACAGATCTCCGCCACTCAAGCGCGGCCTCCACTTGCGGGCAGAAGCAGAGCGCGAGTGGGAAAAAGGTGTGCTGTTTAATACAGCGAGGAAAAGCTACGGGCTACTGCAGGAGGGCAACCAGTTCCTAGTGTTGCTACTCACCGGTCCCAGATGCAGGCAGACCCAGGCTTCTCCGCGTCAGTTTCAGTACTGGCAGGTTCAGATGCGAGCAGGGGACGTCTTGGCGTCGTGTAGATTCCGCGTCAGCAGAAATTAGAGTTGAGGATGTCCCAAACGCAGTGAACCCGCACAGAATGTTACCACAGCAGGGCAACGAAGCGGCGGTGTGTATTTCAGCCCAATGTACACTTCTCACTTCAGACCTGGGAATGCCAAGTGTACGAATCGTGTGAGAGTGTCAAGGACTCGGAATACAGCAACCTGACGGCGGTTACAGAGCAAGACTCCTGGGTAAGCTGGCCAGTCCACTGGATGGCCCAGAGAAGCTTCCGAAGGGGTACGTGCAGGAGATGATGAAGATGCCGAGAATAGTTGTTCCCACTTTTCCAAAGGGTCAAAGTACCAATACAGGCCTTCTCGTTCGATCAAAGGCAGAATGGTTTCACAGTGTGACAGCAGTGCAGAGGAGCAGTCCTTCAGCGGGTCACCAGCGATTCCTCGGTTCAGCCTCGTAGTTGCAGGATACTTGGCTCCTGTATCCGTCGTTCATGAGAACTCAGGAGATCGACATGGTAGTGGTGTTTCCAGCCTCCTCTTATCCAGAGTTCCCTTCGCGCCAAAACGGAGAGGACCCAATGGGAGATCTTCTCACAAAACACTCACACCATACGTGGACCTATCACTGACCACGGTGGTCCCAGGCATTCAAGACACACTAGACTCTCTGGCACCCAGGATGTGTATTGGGACCAGACATCCCAGCCCACATCCTGGAGGCACACACAAGGCCTGTAGAAGCCCAAGAAAGCATCAGTGTTTCGCGGGAAAGTACATGCCCAAATAAGGAAGGCCCCTGGTCGGCTCAACCTGGGGAAGGTGAAGGGGGCAAGACGGTCAGCGGGCAGGACAAAGAGCTTTGTGGTCCGGCCATTTTGGAAGCCAGGCCACCATTTTGGGCTAAGCGCGAGAAACGCGCTTAAACAGCCAAAAGGAGCTCAAAACACAAAGAAACGATCGCTGCCACCAGTCCCGTCCGTGATTCACTTGCACCGTTCGTTAACAATCCAAAGAGAGTGTCTAGGGCCTGTAGAGTGACTAGAGACCCAAGAGAGCAGTAACTTAGCTTACAGTGCCCTCTTGTGTCATGTTGCGCGAAAGCTGCAACATGATAAAAGAACTACGGAAAACAAAGTTTCCTGGTACTGATTGTCTTAAGGGCATGTCAGTTTCCCCGTAAGAATGGAGCGGAAGCCCAGAGGAGTGCGGCAGAAGGCTGCACTTCTCTGGCAAAGTCTAGATCATGGTGAAAAACAACAGCAAAAGGTTTAGGGGTTGCCACATGGAAGGAAAATTACCTACAATTAAGAAATCTTTCCTAACACTCGCCCCTCCCAGACTATGGACAGGGGGAACTAATCCACCCCTGTATGAGTCTCTTGTTCAGGTCGGTTAAACATTCTGGACAACCCATCAGCATTGCTATGTTGGACACCTGGCCTATGCTCAATAGTGAAGTCAAAGCCTTGTAGACTTATGGACCACCTAAGCAACTTTGGATTCTCTCCCTTCATGTTCATCAGCCACTTTCAGGGCTTATGGTCAGTTTGCACAGTGAAGTGGGTCCCATAGAGGTAGGGCCTCAGCTTCCATAGGGCCCACACAACAGAGAAACATTCTTTCTCTACTGTGGACCATCTGAGCTCTCTGTCCTTAAGCTGGTGACTAATGAAACCAATAGGGTGTTCCTTACCCTTCTCATCTACTTGTGATAGTACAGCTCCTAACCCAGTGTCAGAGGCGTCTGTCTGCACAATAAAACGTCTTTGATAATCAGGGGCCCTGAGGACAGGGGCCTGGCACAAGGAGTCTTTTAAGCCGTTGAAGGCCTTCTCACACTCGTCGGTCCAAGTTACCTTCTTGGGTTTCTTCGGAGTGGTGAGGGTAGTCAGATGGGCAGCTATGGTGCCATAGTCTGCCATGAAGTTGCGGTAATACCCGGTGAGTCCTAAGAATGCTCTCACTTGGGTCTGTGTAGTGGGGGTAGGCCAGTCTTGTACTGCTTGTACTTTACTGGGAAGAGGCTGTATCCTCCCTCCACCTACTTCATGTCCAAGGTAAACCACTGAGCCTTGTCCAACCTGGCATTTACTAGCCTTTATGGTCAGGTGTGCTTTCTGAAGAGCCTGTAGCACAATCCCGAGGTGTTTCACATGGTCTTCCCAGGTGGCACTGAAAACTGCTATATCATCCAGATATGCGAGACAGAATTAATCCAACCCATTCAACACATGATTCACAAGCCTCTGGAAAGTGGCAGGTGCATTCTTCAACCCGAACAGCATTACCCTGAATTGGTAAAGACCGTCTGGAGTGGAAAACGCTGTCTTCTCCTTGGCATGTTCTGCTAAGGCTATTTGCCAATAGCCCGCAGTGAGGTCAAACGTGCTGAGGTACTTGGAGGCGCCCAAGGTATCCACCAGCTCATCTGTTCGAGGCAAGGGGTGTGCATCTGTCTTGGTGACAGCATTCAGAGCCCTGTAATCCACGCAGAACCTCAATTCAGAAGTGCTTGTTTTTGGAACCAAAACCACAGGGCTGGACCAAGGACTACTAGAGGGTTCAATCACCCCAAGATCTAACATTTTGTTGACCTCTGTCTTGATGTAAGACCGTACTTTGTCTGACATCCTGTATCCTCTACTTATGGTAGGAACGCTGTCTCCTGTGTCTATGTTATGTTTGAACCAGGGTGTCAAACCAGGGGACTGCGAAAACAGGGGGGAAAAGTGCCTAAGCAATCTTTTCACCTCAGCCTGCTGATCAGAAGTCAGGTGAGGGGCCACTCGGACACCCTCAAAGGAGCTATCTGAAGGACCGCTTTGGAACAGGTCGGGGAGAGGTTCAGACTCCTCTTCCTCAACATCTGAAGCCAGTAGCAGTGCTGCAACTTCGACTCTTGGGATGAAAGCATTGAGCCTATTTACGTGGAACACTTTTGGAGCCTGTCCAGGCCTTCCAAGGTCCACTAAATAGTTAATCTCACCCAGGGGATCCACCACTGTGTAATGGCCTGACCATTTGTCCTGTAAAGCTCTACGCCTTATGGGATTCATGATCAGGACTTGCTGACCAGGTGTAAAGTTGATGTGGGAAGCTTTCTGGTCGTACCAATGTTTCACCAGCGCGTGTCCTGCCTTCAACTTGTCACTAGCCAGACCCATCAGAAGTACCATCCGTTTTCTGAGCCCTAACACATAGTCGACTACGTTGGTAGTAAAAGGGGGAAGGGGCATCTCCCATCCCTCCTTGACTATGGCTAAGGGTCCCCGCACAGGGGGACCAAACAGAAGCTCGAAGGGGCTGAAGCCAACACCCTCCTGTGGTACCTCTCGGTAGGCAAACAGTAAGCATGGTAAAAGAAGATCCCATTTTCTTCTCTGAGGTTCTTCCAGAGCCCCAATCATGCTCTTTAACGTTCTGTTGAAACGTTCCACCAGACCATTGGTCTGGGGGTGGTATGCAGAAGAGAACTTGTAGGTGACCCCACATTCTTTCCACATAGCCTGCATATACTTTGAAATAAGGTTGCTGTCTCTGTCAGACACAACTTCTTTAGGGAAGCCAACCCTAGTAAAGATGCCAAGTAACGCTTTTGCAACTGACTTGGCAGTTACAGTTTTCAATGGGATGGCCTCAGGATATCTGGTAGCATAGTCGACTAGCACCAAGATAAACCTATTGCCTGAGGATGTTTGCGGGTCGAGGGGACCAACGATGTCGATCCCTACCCTTTCAAATGGTATTGCCACAACTGGGAGTGGTACCAATGGAGCTTGGATTGTTGAGCCACTCATACCAGATAACTGGCAGGAGGCACAACTCCTGCAGTGACTTTCTACTTGCACCCCCATCTTGGGCCAGTAGAAGTGCATGGATAACCTTTGCTTGGTCCTCTTAATACCAAGGTGACCAGCAAGGGGCACTTCATGCGCCAGCTGCAGGGGGAAGGGTCTTACAGCAAGGGGAACCACCAACCTCCTATGGTCGCCTTCTGTAGACTCTGTGGGCTCACTATACAGGAGTCCACCTTCCCAATAAATACGATGCTTCCCAGGAGGTTCACCCTCAAGCTGGGAGCAGGCCTGTCTCCTGAGGGCTTCCAGAGATGGGCACTCACGTTGGCCTTTACTGAATTCTCCCCTGTCAGGACCACCTTCTACTAACAAGTCTTTTAGTTCAGGATGGTCATTGGGGTCAAATACTTCAGGTATAGTCGCCTCCTCGTCAGGCCCGGGCGATTGACCAACTTCCTCCACCGCAGTGGTAGGTGAGTTCGGGGGAATATTGTCTTTCCCTCGTTTTGATTTTCTGACTCCATTAGCCTTGGGTTTCCCCTTTGGCTGGGGCAGTGCATTGGTCTTGGCCAATGCTGCCCGTGTTTGAGACCGTGCGCAGGGTCTGTCAGCAGTGTCTCCTACGAGCCCTAAAGCTCTGAGATCGTTGCCCAACAAGACCTTTCCTGGGACGTTTCTCTGAATGCTCACTGGAATCCTGACTGCTGTACCATTTAAAGTAAGATTCACAGGTATTACTGGAAACCTGCGAGTTGGGCCGTCAGCCAACTTAGTGGGCATCAGAGTAGCTCTGGCAACTTCCTCTGAGTCTACCAAGGTAGAATCCACTACAGTTCGACTGCACCCACTATCCCTAAGAGCTGGAGTATCTACTCCATTGATCAGCACACTGTCTTTAAAGTAATGCTTGGTATTATCTGGAATCCTAGCATAAGCCTCTGTGACTTTAGGCTCCCAGGAACCCAGGGAAACTAAAACTACCTCAGCTTCTATCCCACTGGGGAAGGAGTCTGAGGAGAAGGATGCTCCTGAAATCTCTTCTTCCTCGTAGGAGGACAAAGCCAGATTAGCGGAGTGGACCCCCAAAGGTTTAACCTTACACCGGGGATCCCCCTTCACGTGATCAGTTGCTCCACAAGCAAAACAAGATCCATTGGGTCTGTTTACAAAGGGAGGCTTATTGTAACCAGAGTTCTGTTTCGGAGGCTGACCTCCACTACCCTGTGAGTTCTCTTGTGTCTTACCCTTATTTTTCTTTTTGTGGCCCTTTTGAGAAGAAGATTTATCAGATTCTCCACCCTCCTTATCTTTCCCTTCCTCCTACTTACCAGGATGAGTTTTGTCCTTATGGGACACTCGATGTGACACCCATAAATCTGCTGCAATGGCAAGCTTCTTAGGATCTATCTCCTTTGAATCTGCCAAATGCTACTTAAGCTCTGGGGAAGAAGATGCAAAAATATGTTCCATCATGACAAGACTTATCATGCCTTCAAAGGTAGAAACCTTATAACCTTCGACCCAGCCAGTCAAGTTTTTTAAGGATTCGGTTACATAAGATACCCAAGTACCACCTTCTTTCTTCTTATACTCTCGGAATCGTTTTAAATATTGGGCAGGAGTCTTTCCATACTTTAAAATGAGAGTTTGCTTCAACATTGCAAAATCTGCTCGCTCAGCCTTGGACATTTCCATAATGGCACTACAGCCAGAATGGGGCAGTCTGCTGAGTAACCAGGCAATCTTATCAGCATTGTCAACTTGTTGAACTTCACATGCATACTCTAACGTATTCAGCCAGTCCATAATGTCATTCTTTTCCTCATACACACTGAGCAGATCTTTTGGAAACCGTGGATGAGAGGAGGCCCCAGACCCATGTCCAGGACCCTTGGATCCATTTGCAACCTGAAGCTTGGCCAGTTCCAACTGGTGATCCCTGTCTTTCTGTTTTTCTGCCTGTTCGATTTTTAGCTTGACCCTATTGAACTCAAGCTCTTCCTGTAGTTTGGCCATATTGAACTCAAGCTCCTTCTGCCTAAGCAGCAGCTCTTGCTTCTTGAATTCAAGCATGGCCTCCCCATCGACACTGGCAGAGGAAACAGTAGACATCTCATCCTCCCTGTCCTCGTGGTTGCGGTGGACCAGTGCAGCGGCTGAACCGTCGGTTCTGCCAGTGAGAGCAGCCCACCTCCTTCTGCACTGTCCTCGGAAGTTATAGCGTCAAGCTGAGCTTCTTGCCACGCCACGATTCTTTGGATCATATCCAACTTGGTGCCTTGAGAGTAGACACCTCTCTCCGCACACATCTTTTTCAATGTTTCGGATTTAGAAGCATTTAAAGTTAACAAAGTATTTGTTTCCATATTGTTAGATAGGACTATGGCCTTTTAAAAGTACGACAATTCACTACGTGTCCTGGTAGGAAGAACTTGAAATGCCTTCGCTCGTGCGCAACACTGGATACCTTCAGTCGTATCCCACTGCTGTACACCAATTTGTTAAGATGGATTTCTGAACTCTGTCCTGGAGGGGCAGAGGTTCAGAAGGCCAGCCTAGTTTCTTGGAACAGGGTAACCTCTGGACAAGCCAGACCAATCAAGGTAGCGATTGCAGCGGTCAAGACTAGGTCTCAATAGGGGTGAGGGTGACTGAAAGCCTGCAATGAGCACACAAAGCAAGGACGCTTACAAATTACTCCAAGCAGGTGTTATATTAAAAATATAGACACATTTATTACAAGGCCTTTGTAATATTGACCATGGTAAAGAATCACGATAAAACTCAAGTAAACCAACACATCACAATCAAATACAATATATATACAATTACCGAAGGGTCTAAAGAGTTAGAAGCACAAAATATGCAGAGCACCTAGATGGGGAGGAAAACAGGCAGTGCAAGTAATCGTTTAGACCCAGTTCGCCTTCAGAGGCCACCTAACTAGAAGGAAGTCCGAGCCCTACGAAGAATGGAGCCTTGTGCTCAAAAGTACCTGCACACGCTGGTGCCGATGGGCCAAGGGGAGTCTCTTCAAGGAAGTCAGGCAGTTCAGAGTGGTGAACAAAGGGGGCCGAACAGATCTCCGCTACTCAAGCGCGGCCTCCACTTGCGGGCAGAAGCAGAGCGCGAGTGCGAAAAAGGTGTGCTGTTTAATACAGCGAGGAAAAGCTACGGGCTACTGCAGGAGGGCGACCAGTTCCTAGCATTGCTACTCACCGGTCCCCGATGCAGGCAGACCCAGGCTTCTCCACGTCAGTTTCAGTGCTGGCAGGTTCAGATGTGAGCAGGGGACGTCTCAGCGTCGTGTAGATTCCGCGGCAGCAGAAGTTAGAGTTCAGGGTGTCCCAAACGCAGCAAACCCGCACAGATTATTACCACAGCAGGGCAACGAAGCGGCGGTGTGTATTTCAGCCCAATGTACACTTCTCACTTCAGACCTGAGAATGCCAAGTGTACGAATCGTGTGAGAGTGTCAAGGACTCGGAATACAGCAGCAACCTGATGGCGGTTACAGAGCAAGACTCCAGGGTAAGCTGGTCAGTCCACTGGATGGCCCACAGACGCTTCCGAAGGCTTACGTGGAGGAGATGATGAAGATGCCGAGAATAGTTGTTCCCACTATTCCAAAGGGTCGAAGTACCAGTACAGGCTTTCTCGTTCGATCAGAGGCAGAA
This sequence comes from Ambystoma mexicanum, assembly GCF_040938575.1. Classification (NCBI taxonomy): domain Eukaryota; kingdom Metazoa; phylum Chordata; class Amphibia; order Caudata; family Ambystomatidae; genus Ambystoma; species Ambystoma mexicanum. Next base: position 538,780,358 of record NC_090929.1, read on the forward strand.
TGGTTTCACAGAGCGACAGCAGTGCAGAGGAGCAGTCCTTCAGCGGGTCACGAGCGATTCCTCGGTTCAGCCTCGTAGTTGCAGGATACTTGGCTCCGGTATCCGTCGTTCGTGAGTTCCCTTCGTGCCAAAACGGAGAGGACCCAATGGGAGATCTGCTCACAAAACACTCCACCATATGTGGACCTATCACGGACCACGGTGGTCCCAGGCATTCAAGACACACTAGACTCTCTGGCACCCAGGATGTGTATTGGGACCAGACATCCCATTCCACATCCTGGAGGCACACACAAGGCCTGTAGAAGCCCGCCAAAGCATCAGTGTTTCGTGGGAAAGTACATGCCCAAGTAAGGAAGGCCCCGGGTCGGCTCCACCTGGGGAAGGTGAATGTGGCAAGACGGTCAGCGGGCAGGACAAAGAGCCTCGTGGTCTGGCCATTTTGGAAGCCAGGCCACCATTTTGGGCTAAGCGCGAGAAACGCGCTTAAACAGCCAAAAGGAGCTCAAAACACAAAGAAATGATCGCTGCCACCAGTCCCGTCCATGATTCACTTGCACCGTTCGTTAACAATCCAAAGAGAGTGTCTAGGGCCTGTAGAGTGACTAGAGACTCAAGAGAGCAGTAACTTAGCTTACAGTGCCCTCTTGTGTCATGTTGCGCGAAAGCTGCAGCATGATAAAAGAACTACGGAAAACAACGTTTCCCGGGACTGACCGTTTTAAGGGCATGTCAGTTTCCCCGAAAGAATGGAGCGAAAGCCCAGAGGAGTGCGGCAGAAGGCTGCACTTCTCTGGCAAAGTCTAGATCATGGTGAAAAACAACAGCAAAAAGTTTAGGGGTTGCCACATGGAAGGAAAATTACCTACAATTAAGAAATCTTTCCTAATAGTCATTTCCCAGCAGGAGCTTCCCTTGGAAACAAGCCTCAAAGGGTACACCCTAAACAAAAGGGTCAGCCCCTCACCAGTGTGCTGCATACCAAAGGGCCTTTGAATTGCAGGCTTGGAGAAGGGAGTTGGGGTGGGTTACAGAGCCAAGAGTCAAGAGCAGAACAGGAGGGAGGGAGGATTCCACCAGCCTGGTATTTGTGGGCTTCTCTATGTTTACTGTCTACTACATTTGCTGCACAAGCAAAGCACTTTAGGTATGTTGCCAAAAGGCAAATGTCACATGTTCCCTTAACAGAGTTTGGATCCTTTAAATCAGGTTTGCTATGGCCCAATTCTGGTTGGCTTTTTGGCTTTATAAGGAAGGGACTCCCACTCCTTCCTTGATTCATTTTGGACCTTTGAGAACTTCAAGGAGAACTCATTTGGTCCTCTATTGGGACAGCAGTCCGTTCCAGTGTCCGCTGCCAGTGAAGTGAAGTTTGAGTGTTCCAAGGCAGAGGCAAGCTCTACTCCCTAACCATCCCAAGGCACATTGGGGGTTAACTGTTATTGTACACCAACCCTGACTCTCTCTGTCAGCTGCACTAGTACCCAATCCTCTCACTGGAGGGGAAGGACTCGTGCGGGTGCTAGCTAGCCCTCTCTAGGTTGGGAGAGAAAGGAACTAGGACCAATCTTATCCCTCAGCCCCTGAGTTGGTACCCTGAGTTGGTACTCACAGCATGAGAAAAGGCAAAGCAGCTGTTTCAAGCATTCTACCATGTCGAACTGCAATTGAACCGTGATTCGACCGTCGTTGACCACATTCAATACATCAAGACCTGCAGTGCTGCCTTTGGCACTTCTTCGAACCTTCTTGAAAACCATTTTACTGCTCCATTGTACCGGCATTACCACTGCATCATACCTGCAGAGCATGTCAATTGTTCATCTCGAACACTAGCTTGCCACTGCGGATGATTTTGAACCGCCACCTCTTAAAAACATACATTGGACCATCAGGATCCCAGATTCAAACAACCCCGACCTTGACTTGAACCGCTGAAAGCACTGCATCAAGCGCTGACCCGACCCAGCCATTACCAAAGTCTCTACCTTCAAACCGACCCTGGTTAGCCCTTGAACTGCATCATCAAACACCACCTTCGAAATGCACTGAGATCTGCTTCAAACTGACTTGATGCCCACCTTGCCAGCATTACTCGTTGAGGCGGAACCTGGTTTGACATGCATCTATAGCATCTAGAAGCCTGGTTCGACCCCATTGAACTGCCTAAGAACTGGGATCAGGTACTATTGAGAGGCCCTGTCCCCTAGGTCCATTTGTGGGGCCTAAGTGTCTGGTCAAAGTCAATGTTGCACCTCTTTCCTGACGAACATATGCTTTTTGTGGCACTGTTCTGATTTATTTGCTTTTCACCCCTGCAACATTAACTGCAGCGCTTGCATCATTTACATTGTGCACATTTTGTGTTCTTTCCAGAGGGTTAGGGCCTGCTTCACGGAGTGTTATCCAATGGGATTGCGCCATTTTCCAACGCTTCTGTGAATCAGGCCCTTAATGTTTTTCTAGTATAGTTATTTTGTGTATAATGTGTCTTGTTAAAGTAAATATATTTTTATATCATAGAACCTTGATTGGCCATTCCTTTATTTTGGACTGTTGTACTATTACTGTTTGGTTTGCTACTGTTTTCACATTCACATCCCACCTAAGAGTATATAGCCTTCCCTGAGGTCACGTTACCACAAAAGGGGAAGAAGGCATAGCTCTTGGCTGTGCCTGTTTTATCTTTATGATTCAATCACTGGTGGTTTGTAGAAGTATGGGGGCTGAGTAGGGGGGTTGAGCCACAACACATCCTTATCATTCCTGCGGGGCAGGAGTCATTTTGTCACACTCTCTCTCTGTATTCTCCCCTTTGTTGTATAGTACTCCATTGCTTGTTTGAAAGGTTTGCTATATGTAAATCCAACAGATACATGCAATTATAGAGAGGTAAATGGTTCCCTTTCTACTGCACAACAGCATCCTAACTGCACAATTAGAAAACACATTTCTAAAGGAAATGATAGCAATGCAGACAGTCTAATGCCCACTTTTCTCACTCTACTACTGTATCCACAGTCGTGTTTCGAGAAAATATGCTGAAACGGGGCTTTCAATTCATCTTTTGGAAGACCAGGTGTTGGTAGCACGTATGATGTTACATTTCTGTATGCTACATAAATTCAGGACTACAATTTCCAGAAAGAAATCTATTGCGAGTGTAAAAGAAAAGACTGGCTGATTATTTCACACCCTGCATGGGACACCTTGACTTCCTCCTCAGAGGGGATCAGAACTTGGGCACACTCCTGGAGAACAGGGGCCTGATCTACAAAAGCCTTTTCCTATGGGGAACCCCCATTGGGAAACGATTTGTAAATCAGCCCCCATGTCTGCTAAAGTCACCAGGACTGTGTAAAGGATTACTTGCGCAACGCGTGTGTCGCATTTGTGGAACGGAGCTAGAAACACCTCGACATCTTCTCACTGATAGTGCTAAGCTGATTGACTTATCTAGGAAAGGTTATGTTGCGTTTATTAATATGAACCTCTTGGCAGTCGACCAGGCACGGGCATGGGCTTTTATCATTTCAGGCAAATGTCTTAAACCGTATGATGCCACTTACTAGATCTGGCAGAAATTAAGGAAGGTGATCGATGGATCAGGAGTATAATTGATCATGTGTGTTTCTTTTTATTCTTTGGAGGGAGGAATGATTGAATTGTATGGTATAATGTTGCTTCTTATTGATTTATGTTTATAGACAATTATTGATGGATAGTTTAAATAGTAATGATTATTAATTGAAAAGATGTTTATAACGTGATTTTATAACATTACAGTATGTATCAAATGTAAGAGTGTAATATGCTATTATGTTTAGAGATGATGTTTGAATGTATTATGTTTAATAGTGTTATACATTTATATTTGCAACTATTAACGCTTTAATTTAAAAAAAAACTTGCATAACATGCGAGGTTCCACAAAAAACGCATAGCGCGTGTTTACATATCATACACTGAAATACAGAACATCAGCTGTCGGCCTGCCGGAAATATGCCTGAACATAACTGAGACTTGGCCGAAATAGCAGGTTGGAACATGAGGCAACGAGGGTGAGCCTTGCCCTGCATAGCACACCCTGCCTAGCCCCCCCCCCCATCCATCACCTCCAAGCCACCCGTCTGTAGCCATTTCTCCACAGTATGATTTCAATGACACCTGAACGCCTGTTTTTTCCCCATTTCTTACTCTCCCCACTTCTCGTGCTTTTGTGAGAGATAGCAAGAGAGCACATCTGCACAAAGCACATACAATAAATACATCTGTTTAATGATACTCGTCAGCAGCTGCACAGTTTTGATATCTGAAGTATCTTTAGCGCTCATTTTTGTACATTTGACTGGGTCTGGGCATGGTGTGGCACAGTATATAGCAAGGTACGATATTGCGCGAATGCACGGTATGGTATATGACTTGCAGAGCGCTACGTTCGCCCATCGTGGCGCTGGAAATACCAATCTCGTTTCAAGTGGAAAAAGGGGAAGAAAAAAAATACTGGGGGACAAGAAAAGTTTTCAAGTGCTGACGGAATATCATAGAGCATTATTTAAATGGAAAAAGAGAAACCAGTCGTGCAAAAAGCTGCAATGAGTTAAGCGTATAATTACAGCGTTTGAAGTTGGCGGACGACAGTGCCACCGAGCCTGTCCTCGCGGTGCTTCTTGGACTGGACGTGTTGCACGCACAGGTTGTTATTATGTGGGCTGGGCTTAATTCCCCCGCATTGTTCTGCGGGATGGTCCTGGCAACGCTGGTTTGTGTGCAGGGGAAGCTTGTGGCTACACACCAGAGAGGAGAGGAGCCCAGGACGAAGGTGAACGCTACAGGTGAGCTGGGGCCATTGGGGTTCACCTACTGGGTGGCTTAAAGGGAGAGAGGGCACCTGTCACACAAATGGGGTGGTGGCAAGGGGCATGTCATGCTCTACAGGTGAGCCCCACTAGGATGGGGCACCAGTCGCAGGGGATCTCTGAAGGTCACCTGCCACAGGTAAGGTTTGGTCGAGGAAATGGAAACACCTGTGAAATGCCAGCTCCGCCACAAGGGAGCTCTGACAGGGGACGTCCGTCACAGGTGAACTCTGTCCAAAGACAGGGCACGACTGGGGTCGGTCCTCTGCCACTGATGGGCTCTGAGGGGGGAGTTTGGAACACCGGACACAGGTGGGCTTTGGAAGCATATGGGCGCGTGCTTAAGGTGAGCGCTGATGGGGACCACCTGACATGGGGTGAACGGTGACTTAGAGGTGGGGGGCAGCTGAGCTCCCAGAAGCAGGACTTCATCCGCCACGGGTGATGCCTGGCAGAAAGTGGGTCTTACCGGACGCAAGGAAGATTTGACCAGAGGGAGATCGCCTGCCGCTGGTGAGCTCCGACAAGAACAGGGTCGAACACCACCGGGGACGTCTGAGGGGGAAGGGGCGAAGGTCACCTGCCGTAAGTGAGATCTGGTAGGCGGGGGCGAGCTCTGAAAGGAGGGCATCAACGTCCGCAGAACCTCAAAATTACAGTGGTGGAGGCGAGGGGGAGGGGGGGTCCGAGGGGGTTTTGGGGGTGTCACCAGCCATACGTAAGTTCCATTAGTAGGGGGTCGACTGCCACAGGCACATTTTAAGGGGGACAGTTAGAGGCGGTTTCCTGAACAGTGAAACTCGGTCAGGTGTGGCGTGCCTGCCTCCGGTGACTTCGAGACACGGAGGTGTGGTACAGGTGGCATGTGAGCATTGACAGGAATGGCGTTACCCGCCCACCCCCTTCTATATACGAAACCCACACTTACCAACTGTAGGTTTGTGGGGGGAGGGGCGGTGGAGGGTTAGTGAAAAAATCTGCCCTCAAAAAATTCAGCAAAGTTGCACTCCTGAAAAGTGAGGAATACCGCCTACGGATCACGGCTAAATTCTGACGATCTTTGAAAGAAAGGGCGGGGAGGGGGTCTCTTGAACAGCAAAGCTTTGCCAGGCATGAGGGCATGCTTCCCGCAGGTGCTTTAGAGCGGGAGAGATGATAGGGGCACAGCAAGGCAGGCAGCGAATGTGGTTCACCGGTCACAGGGGGTGGTGGTCGTCTCATCTGGCATACGTGAGCTCTGGGAGGCAAGATGGTCGCCGGCTGCATAGATCAGCCCTGATACAGGGCTCGTAAATCGTAACCTGTTGTAGGCGAGCTCTGACAGGAGGCGGACACCTGGCACAGATCACCTCAAACATGGATCTCACCGGCCACAAATACAGTGAGCTCGGACCTGAAGAGGGCCTCCTGCCACAGGTGTCCTTTGAGGTGATCTGATGGAGGCCATGGCTTTCTCCTGAACATTGGAGCTCTGGTGAAGGGAGCCAGCCTGCCTCGGGTGACTTCGAGCAGGTGAAGTGCGGGGTGGGGGTGGTCCACCTGCCAGAGATGAACCTCACATGTATCACTTCATTCCATGGAATTTACATATGCAATCCAGAGAGCTGCCCTCTAGTTGTACAAGAGAACACTTTCTGTGCCTGAGAGGACTAATGACCTGGAGAAAGGCCTATAATAACAATCCCAGGCCACCTCTTTGTAATCTGAGTGCCTCTCCAAGGAGCAGCTTGCAGCATGATGTGTGTTTACATTCACTCACATGTAAACCAAGAAGCAAACATTAGCATAAACAGCCCAGATACATGAGGCCACACCTGAGACAGTGAATGACTGCACTGGTAGGACCTGAGGGTGACTGTGCCTGCCAGCCCCTGAGATGTATCTGAGTGTAGGTGTCTGGAGGGTATGTTATGTTATGTTAAAGGTTCTTATACCGTGCACTGTTGCCACCTGCGTGATATCTTGGCGCTCTGGCGGATCTGCAGAGCAAGGGGGGAGGCGGGTAAGTTAGTAGGACTGAACAGTGAACAGAGCAAGAGAGCTGTGGTGTGCTGCTGGCAGCTTCAGTTCGGTTGACACGTTCACTGAGTGTAGGCAGAGCCAGCCTTAGGGCCGGGTAGGCAGGGCAGCCGCCGGGGCGCTATAACCACCAAGGTACCATTAGCCCGTGCCACCCCAGCTCTGCGCAGTGGGAGGAGGCGCGGCAGGCACCCTTTTGTTATTAAATGCGCCCGCGGTGGTAAGCGCATTTGATAAAAATAGGGTCCCTTATTGAGATGCATTAGCATGAATGCGCTATTACAGAATTAACTCCCTGCTGAGGACCCGGTGCGGGAGGTAAAATAAATTGCGGGTCCCCCACGCCCCAGCATTGACCAGGGGCGTGCAGAGAGTGGGGGGTATTTGTCTTAAATCATCCAGGGCGCTGCCGCCGCTAAGGGCAGCAGTGAGTGTAGGTGTGTTTTTAGGTTGGTAGCCGCCATGTGCTATTGGGCAAGGCTATGTGTGGGTTGTTTTGTTGTTGTGGGTACGGTGGGGTGGCTTCCTCCAGCACAAGTCTGTTCACTCATCCAGCCAGGCTCCAGCAGGTACCTAAGGCTGTGCAAGGAGCTTATGGCACATGGGATGAAAGCGCGAGGAGTTTTGCGACATGGGCAGCGGGTTTAAGGAACCTATGGCCAATGGGCAGCCAGTGTGATGAGCTTACGCGCATGAGCAGGCAATTCCAGTTGCTTTGGGACACTTGGACAGAGTGTGGGAAGCTTGTGGCACATAAGCAGAGAGTGTATCTTGGTACACAGCCGGAAATAAATCGCTTTTGAGTTAAGCGCTGGCCGCTTAACACCTCTGTGCAACATGCAGTCTAAGGTTTGAAACTTGCCATGGCTGACTCACTCTCTCATCATTTCCAGATCGATGAATTGATAACCAGTACATCGATCCATCGATTCATAATAGCACGCATTTTTGCAGTGTTCAGACGGAGGAATCTGGCATAAAAGGCATATCAAAACGTGATATTGCTGTTACTGCCAGACAGTGTCAGGACCATGGGGAAAACAAGCAGACAATGTGAGAAGTGTAGGTCACATGGCAAACAAAGGACAATTTGAGGCACTCTGGGCACGTGCACAATGCGAGGAGCCCGTCATATATAGACATGGCAGTGTGAGGGGCTTCAGGCAGCTTGGTAGACAACGTGCAACAGGGCGATTGACAGGCAATGGCATACCATTGTCTGCCTGTGCATCACATGCTTCAGACTGAGTGCACTGCCATCAGGGCTGGCCTTAGGGCATGGAGGGCCAGGCGCCATTAGCCATCCTCCATGACAGCTCGGGTGAGTCTTTCAAGGGCTCCTGCGAACTGGCACTGTGGGAGAATGCACAGCAGGCGACCTATTGTTATTAAATGCGCACGGGGTGGCAGGACTCATTTGATAACAATAGGGTGCTGATGCGAAATCATCAGCACCCTATTGAGATGATTACCTCCCCGCTCTGACACAGGAGCAAGGTGGTTTTCATTAGAATAGGGCGCTTATGCATTAGGATGAGTGCCCTATTCCAGTGAATAACTCCCTTCTCAGGTGATAGAGCGACGAGTTAATAAAAATGGGTGCCCCCTTCCCGGCATTGACCAGGGGCGCAGAGGGAGGTGGGCGGGGCACATTTTTCTGAAACCGTCTGGTGCACTGCCGCCGCTGAGGCCTGCTCTGACTGCCATGGTGGGGTTTTAGCTCTGGGTGGGTCACTAATGCCCATATGCCCTGAGCAAATTGAGCTTCTTGTGTGCACTATATTAAAAACAAACTCCTCTGGCCTATTCTGTAAAGAGCGATAGGTAAGTGGGCGCAACCTGCTACCGCTGTCCTCTGTTGACAATTACTCAAAGACTGCGGGTCGCTTCTTGGCACTTCATAATTGCATCGTTGATCGTAGAAGCCATTTACATTGAGAAGTGTCCAAGTGACGAAGCCTCGCTCGCTCCTTGCCTCTGGTGACACTATAATCCTGAGCCAGATGACAGAACTGGCGGTGGCTCAAGGCCACTGCCAACATCTGTTCTACCCTGATTTTCGAAGTTCAGATGACTGGTGGTAGTGGGCGCAGTTATGGGGCAGGGATAGGTCTTGAGACATGGCAGGGAAGTGGTAGGCATGCAGAAAGTGGGGACAAACCCAGAAGATTAAAGTAGCACAACATTTTACTAGACATGACGTCAAATCTGCACAAGTCACATAATAAACCTCACTGACAATTTTTAAATAATTCCAGTAACATATTGAGCAGAAAGAGTGTGATTGTAGCTTAATTTTACCCATCTCGATTGTAAGCATACAATTACCAGCTTGCCAAGTAATGTGAGCCAAAACATATCTCCTGTATGTATGCTTGTAGCCATTGTTTCACACAGTAGGCTGCTTTATGCGCTCCTTCCATAATGGTCACCCAACGTTCTCACCTCTTTTTTTATGTAACTTTTTACTATTTTAAAATAAAGCTCTTAGCAGAACAAACATTTACCATAGTTTGGTTGAACATCATCAGGAGTATGTTATAAGATTACAGTGGCAAAGGGAAGACCCCAGAAGTAACAACTCATCATTGTGCCTGGTGGCAGGTAGCGTCAAAGAATAATAAGACCATACCTCAACCCTCCCTCACCCAACAACCCCCCATGTCTGACATTTTTGGGGACAGCCCAGGACATTGTACACACGCCTCACAAGGGACACACACCTGTCGACCTGAGCCCCACAGTGCAGCAATAATTCTCTTCACCAACCCAAGTGTTACAGACAAACATACCTTTTCATGCTTGGTGAACCCCATCTCCCCCCAAATCCCCAACAGTGCCAGCTTCGGATCACAGAGGAGCTGGGACCCCAGCAGTGAAGTTAACCTGCCGATACACTTCCCCCAGAATACCTGGATTTGTGCACATTCCCATAGCGTATGGAAGAAAGTGCCTGCGACTCTCCTACACCTCAAGCAAGTGTCTCTATGTCACATGCCCCAGCAAGCCATTGCCACTCGTGAGTAATATACCCGGTGCAATATTTTGTAATGAATTAAGTGGGCCCTGGCAGTAATTTCAATCTACCCATTCCTTTGGGTCCAACGGTCCGACATTCCCCTTGCATCTATGCTTGAGTCGGGACAATTGCTGGGCCACAAACGCCATTAGTACCTGGTATAGTGTCGAGGTGACCTTGGGGACAATGGGTTTGGGAAAGAGATTGGCTTCTAGGGGTGAACAGTTTAGGGGACCTCTTCTAAGGAGGGGAACTGGGAGCCGTGCCTGTACTGTTCACCACTCGCTAACTCAAAAATGTCTTGCAGGTACTAAAAAGGGAAAAGTCGCCCCTCCTTCACAACATCCGCCAGGACATGCACCCCACGTTCCTCCCAGCTTGTGAAGTAGCTCAAGGAGATACCTGTTATTTGGGAGGGGCTGGTCCAGCATTAGGTTTCCTCCTCACCCTATGTGTTGGTATGCGTCGGCACTTATCTGCCAGGGATGTAATAGCATCAACGGGAGGTCCGCTGTCCTACTCCCAATGCCATAAAGTACTTGCTTGGGTGCCTTCCATCCCATCTGGCCCCGTTCTATCATGATGTGATGGATCCTGGGGTCACAGTGTAGCCAGTCATTCACCCCCCACAATTGTGCAGCCCAGTAGTATCTTCAAAGGCAGTGCCGACAAAGTCCCCACTCCCTTCCAGAGAGTTCTGAGAGCAATGCACAGCTGTTCCCCACCTCACAGCAGCCCACACAGCCGCACAGCATACCCTTGATCATGGTGAAGACCATTTTGGGAACCGGTAGTGAGGCGTTTTGTAGGACATAGAGAAACCTGGGGAGTGTTAGGATTTTAAAGAGAGCCGCTTTTCCCAGAGTCATCAATGAGAGAGTTTTCCAATGCAGCGTGTCTAAGGAGAATTTATCCATCACCAGGTGCAAGTTAAGCTGAAGGAAATCTGAGTGGCTCAGACTTACATGGATGCCCAGATACTTGAAACCGGACTCTGAAACTGGTAAAGACAATTTTGGGGGACTGTCCCTGTGGAAACAGAAAAATAATATGAGGCCGGGAAGCCCAAAAAGAAACACACCAACACAGGTTACAAAGAAACATACAAGTGCTTTATTTCAAGCTACAACAGTTACCAAGTGAATTGACAAACGGATAGCTATTCGGCTCTCAGTATAACATAACGAACTTCAACGAGGGTTCGATTTGTTAGTGAGAGAGCGCATATTGGAATACCCGGGCCTTTTATACAATTTGTCCAGCCCTTGGCCAATCCTCTTGCGCGTTAACCATTCTGCGAAATATTTAATTCTGGTCTTAGGGTTCCTTGCCAGGTGAATCCTTTAATATATGCATTTCGATTAGTTTCACTGATATAAGTAGTACATTTACATATAGGATAACAGTAGGACAAGGTCTCTGTTCGCGACCCCAACAAGTGGCCTGCAGGCATATTAATTATTCAGTTGTACGGAGGTCACAATGGCCAGAATCTTACTCAGAATATCATTTGGCCTCCATTTTGATGTTCATGGTGACTTCTACATAACAAGAGAACCTAAAATGGCGGTTTAATCCAAGATGGCGGCTTACATTAATTTCTCTAAGGTCAAGACCTTGTCGTGGAGTTTGTTCGCGCATGATGTTTAGACAACTTGGCGTAGGCCAATACACATGCAATTATTACAATAGGAGGCATAATATTGTTTCTATTCCGACAGTCCCCTCCCTCTAAACCCCTTGTATCAGGAAAAGAACAGGCTTTTTCCAGTTTACTTGAGCCCATTAAACCCCTAGTACTCCCCCAATATACTGGTCATGGCCTGACAGGAGACTGCAGGGTTACTCAAGTAAATTAAGAGGTTGCCAGCATAGAGTGAAACACAATCCTGCCAGGGTCATTTGAATCCCACCCACCGGTGCTGTTTTGAGTTTAATTGCGACCGGCTCTATGGCCAGAGTGAACAGCAGGGGGGTACGGGGACACCCCGTCTCGTCCACCATCCTAGGGCAAAGGCCCTGGAAAATACTCCATTGAGCCGAACCATTGCTTCAGGGGATTCATAGAGCAGTCAAACCCACATCAGGAAACCCTCCCCAAACCTCATCCTGCCCATGATCTTACAGAGAAAGGACCAGCAAACTGAATGAAAGGCCTTCTCAAAGTCCACAACCATGAGTGCCAACAGATATGGTATCAGAGGGACTTGACTTATAGCAAACTGTACTCTATGGAGATTCATGTATTAAATAATCTATCACCCCCAGTAGGTGATTAGCCAGCACCGGAGCCAGTTGCTCAATGATATTGGCCTGTAGAAAGCATAGAACTCACGTGGTTTCCTGGGTTTTTGGCAGGACCACTATGCAGGACCTCCTGAGGTCCGTGGGGGAATATCCATCCAGCCGACACTGCTTGAAGAGGCAGTACATGAGCCCAGTGACCAAGTCTGCCAGCCACTTCCAGGTGTCCACCAGGAAGCTGTTGGGCCCCGGGGTCTTGCCTGACTGTACCTGTGAGAGCGCAGCCGCCACCTCCCACTCAGTGAGGTCCGAATCAAGCCCTGTTGCCTGTTGTACCATGAGACGGGGAATCACCACGGAATCCAGGATGCCCAGTATGTCCACTAGGGGAAGTCTCTGCAGGGGGAAGTACAACGCCAAATAGACCGCTGCAGATGCACCAGTGATGTCCACGTCTTCTGTTATCGTCCCTCCCTCAGCATCCACTATGGCCCTTACATATCCACTCCCTCTGTCCCGCCTTTCTAACTAGGCATGGATTTTCCCTACCTTATCCCCAGAGTCATAAATCTGGCACCAGCTTCGGATCACAGGGGAGCTGTAATAATGCTAGGCCAGCCCAGTGGGCTGACCTAGCATTATCCATGTTACGCACGGACTCCTGTGCCGTGACTAGATTGTGAGGCCTGGGACCCCAAGGCATGAAATTCCTCCTCCGCCCTAACAGAAAGCAACTCTGCCTCCTCGACCGACCTTGCACGCTGCTTGCACCTGGCTGTCACCAGAGAGAGTGCTTCCCCCCTAAGCACCACTTAGAGCCCTCCCATAAAGTGGCCAGACTTCCGACTGACCCCTCATTTAAGGTAAAGTACTTCGATGTTTTTTGAGATAAGCCTTTCAACACTTCTGGGATGCCCAGGTAATATGCATTGAGGCGCCACGTTGCTGTGGGCTTTAACCACCTGCTTTGAGCTCCATAAGGAGTGGTAAGTGATTCGAGATCCCTCTGGCCAGGAACTTCACTAAGAGCAGCCTATGCGCTATACCGTGGGGAATAAAGAAATAGTCTATCCGCGACATAGAGGTAAGCGCATTAGAGAAGAATGAGAACCCTGACTCAGACACATGCAACGTCCTCCGTGCATCAACCAGACCTATTGCAGCCGCAAAGGAGTGTAACTTGGTGGGGAGAGCTGGATTTCTGCTGCCAATATGCGCCCTGTCCATGCCCAGGTCCATTACCTCATTAAAATCCCCACGTGTCAGCTTGGTCTAAGATTATCATAGTTTAGAGGTCGATCAGTAGCTCGCACATAGGGGGGAGGTGCATACATGGAAACAATACCCCAGGTGGCCCCCCCATAACTCGCTTTCACCAAGACAAATCTTCCTCTAAGGGTCAGCCCGAACCTCCATAAGATAGAAGGGAATCCTCTTGTGCATTAAGACTAACATGCCCAGTGCCCCTCCTTAGAAACGCACGTGAAAGGCCATTATGAAGTTCGTTATTTTGAAGAACCTGCATTCTGTTCCATCTAGGTGTTTTTCTCTCAGGAGTGCTATGCCAAGGGTATATCTGTTAAGGACGTGGAGCAGAAGCCTGTGTTTGATGCTGGAGCACAAGCCATTTACATTCCATGACAAGAGAGAAACCGCCCCATCGTGAGCCATCATTCGCAGGGAATTGTGTCCACGATCCTGTCTACAAAATCCCCCCCACCCTCTCTCCTAACAATATGCTCGTCCCAAGATACGCATCAGCCCGCCTCTAGATATCCGAAGCTAGGCAGCAAACCAAATGCAACAACAAGAATCTCCCCATACCTCCACCAAGTACTTTCCCCCAAACAGAAGCACCTGTCGGCCTAATGCCACGCCAAACTGACACGGAAGAACAGTTGCAACCATGGGAGGGGTATTGTCTGAAGCTGTCGTTGCAAGCCTCAATCCCCCAAAAGAGGCCGGAGAAACTGCTAAGCATGGGCCTCTGCTAGCCTGGCAGCAGTTCAGCCTTTGTCATCTCTGAAGGGGCCGCAGTATCAGTAGAATGTTCTGTGGGTTGCGTCTCAAATAGGACCAGGGATGAACCCGGCTCCGGCCGCAGCTTCCCCCTGGCCGCTGAAGTCCTGGTGCAGACAGTACCTGAGTTTCCAGCCAGGTCCATGCCTCCTTGGGATTGTTGAAAAGCTGAACCGTGCCCCTGTGGTATATACCTTCAGTTGTGCCAGAAAAAAAAAGGCATATTTGAAGCCCAACAAGATCAATTTATTCATGACTGAGTCGACGGACTGGCGCGCATTCTGGACCTCACTAGTATAATCCGGGAAGAACCCGATCCGGTAGCCATTGTAATTGATGGGACCCGTGGCCCTCGCCATTTGTAGCAGAGTGTCCCGGTCCCAGAAATTCACCACTTGTGGTCCACTCTGGTCCCCGATGTGACGTGTCTTCCACCTTTATGCCCACTCGCAGTCAGCCGTCGTTTCTGAGGGGTGACCTGACACCCCTAAATCCCATGCACATCCTCCAACACCCGCCTCTCAGAAGCCACACTCGTGTGACCTCAGGATGCTTTTTATGTTCCTCGCATAGCAGCAGTGATCATCAGCCTGTGGGCAGCAGTACCGCTTAGAGTCACAAAACACTGGACAAACCAGATACGCGAGAAGTGCCAGGCCTTCCCCTTTCCAGGATAAGCAAAAGTCTGTTGGCTTTGGGTGTCCCTTAACCTATCTACCACTATCAACTTGCCTCCTTTCCCCCCAGCTCTAGGATCACTTCTCCAGCATTAGTGGGTGGTCCTCTCCATGCACCCACGCACCTGCTATTGCTGCCTTTTTGTGCTGCCTGCCTTCTGCTATGGCCCTCAGGGGGGTTAGTCCTCCTTCACACCGGGCCTGCACTCCCAGCCAGCCCTCACATCAGGTTCCTGATGTCTCTCTGCCTAGTGCTGCGGAGCCCAGCAACGTGGCCCAATGCCTACCTCTGCTTTGTTGCACCCGCGGCTGGACTGCCTTACAACCGCAAACCCGGTGGGCTCTTCACAGAGATCTCACCCATGCTGGCCCAGCTCCTGCCTCCCACGTTGCCACAAGTGAGGCAACCCTCACTGCGGCACAGCCTTCACCTGCCGCCTGCTGTCCCTGTTATCACTGCCGCAGGACTAAGCCCTCGTTCTGCACTACATCACCAATCAGCGTGTGCCAGCTACGGGCCTATCAGCACCGGCTGCCTGCAGCCCAGGCAGGCTTAGCGATCCCCGCCGCTGGTGCGATTCGCTTTACCGTGCTTCCTCCACGGACGCTGGGCTACCACTCCTAGTTCTCACAGAGCTGGTGGCACATATCCTCTGTCACCGTCTTCACTGCCACAGGCCCGGCTTCCCCCAGCCAACCTACCTCTGCCGAGGCCGGGTCCTGCACAGGATTTGCTCCCCACCGTGCACATCTGTTTGCCTGGTCACCGATGGCCACACTCTCCTCTTGCTGCATTACAGTGGGCACCGCTAGCTGAAGGTCTTTCCGCCTTCCTCTCCACACCAGTGGCCCAGCAGCATGCCGGGCACCTTGCCAAAATGGCGCCTCAGCAGGATCACAGCCGTTGGTTCCCGATTATTGGGTTCCCGGGCCCCGATTTTGCTCAAAGACGAAGCAGAATGTAGCAGGGATCTTCTGCTGTCACTGATTGTCAAAATGCCTCCAGGATCTCATCGGGAAGCAGAATTTTTGCTGCAGGATGTTGGCGCCCTGGCAGAGCAGCAGAGGCTCACTTCCTCATCCGCTCACTGCACAACAGCGCACCCCAACGTTTTCACCTCTTAAGGGACATACCTCAGACCAGAGCCACCCACTCCTCGTTACCCGCTCACTGTTGTGTCTGCAGCCGTCTAACTCTCATCACATTTAAGGTGCTCTAATGCAGTTATTTGCCTGAAGGATCTAGGGCAAGCCGCTTCTTATCTATCCCCTAACCCTTGATAAGTGGCCCAACAGTGCTGTCTAGGGCCAAGCACCACACGAGGGATTAGAGAGTATGGTTGGAGGGCAAGAAGCTTTGAGTATTACAAAAGAGAAAGAAATATAACCACTGACCTGTCGTCCCATAAGTTCTTGTCCTAGTGATACAACTGTGCAACGCTGCACTTGCACCAGTGCAAAGTTGCTGTACTTTGGCCCCTGATGTTAAAGCACAGGATAGCTGTGAGAAATTGTCAAATCAGGTACAAATATCGCAACAAGGAAATAGCAAGCGAGCAATATCATTCAATGGGCGAACCAGGGCCTCTGGGAATTCAATGAGCAAACCAAAAACAGACCTGTAATTTAGATATGATGACCCTTTCCCTTCGCCGTATCACGCTAGGACACACATATGCTGGCCCATTAACACAGCAGCGATGATTGGAGTAATGCTCTCACCTCTGATACTTTTAAGGAAATCCAGTCAACAGTGAAACTCCCTCATTGTCTTCCTCTTACGTTATGTTGGTTGCTTGTATAGCCTTTGCACCACACAGGGACAGCTTTGGGGCCATTCATCTTTTTCAGTTGAAAGGGGCCCTCAGCCCCAAAGTGGGGGGGGGCAGCAACTGCCCTCAAGTTGCCTTTGGGCAGTCTTATAACAGGGTTATATATTCTTTTCTTTAACACTTTGCAGAGCTCACCTCACACCTGCGTTTTCTGGAGCCCTGTTGGCCATCACTTTCTTCCGGGTATACAGAAGTGTTATCATCCTATTGCCTTTTAAAACCGGTTCCACCACATCAGCCACTTGCTTAAAAAGCTGGATTGACAGCTTTTCAGTGGGCATTTAATGTTTCAGCTCCCTTCTGGCTGGCCATCTCGTGGTAATCGGTCGCTAATAAACCTGGCTGTATTTCTTGGTCTCCATTATAATGTATGAAGACCAGACTCGAGTAATGTCTGATTTCTAAGATGCTAGAAACATTTCAGTGCCATATCAGTGGTGGGTTCTGCCATAAAGTAAGGCACTATGATGGTCTGAAAATAGTTGTGCTAGCGCGCAAGATGGGGCAAAACCGCTCCCATTTTGCCCGAGCACCTCTGAGACTTCTAGCAATCGGATGCATGGAGATGTGGTGATTCCGGGCTGATGCAGGTAGATCCTTCTTTCCCGTGAAACATAGCGGGCGTCAGCGTGATGAAAACAAACACCATATGCAAACACAGCCAGACATCCCAACACGACCGAGGCCGAACAATGCTCGAAGCTTGGCGTTTGGCATTGATTTGACCACTTTGAAGTCAACCTTAAAACCCGGGACAAAAGGAATCGCTGCTTGGGCTTGTTTGGTCTGAGGTTTAATAAAAGCACAGGCCTGACCGCTCATACAGAGAGCGGAGTCCCACACATTTCATCTTTGAGTTTCACCTCAGATTTCAAGATGACAGCGATTCGTCGTCGAAGGTCAGGTCACTCAAAGGTTGTGGGCCTTTGGGCCCCATGTTAGACTGGAAAGACAGTATTGTGCGTACCATATCACTACTGGTTACACACCACCAACGGAGATTAAGGGCGCGATTCACGGTTTTTTGCACCTTTCAAAGCGATTTGCACTGCTGAAAAGTGACTTTGCACTGCCGACACAAACCCTGATTCATGGAACTGTGCAGAGTGTATTTTTTCAGTGCAAAGTGAGTGCAGCGTTAATTTTGTACTGCAAAAATGACTTTGCACTGCAAAAATACACTTTGCACAGTTCCATGAATCAGGGTTTGTGTCGGCAGTGCAAAGTCACTTTTCAGCAGTGCAAAATCACTTTGCACCGTGCAATAAGATTACATGAATCGGGCCCTGCGAGATTTGCTGACAGGCGTGTGCCTCTGAGAAGCTGCTGGGGCTGGGGCTGGCAGTGCAATTGACAGACTCAACTAATGGGTGTTACCGGAGAGCAGGGTGTCCTAGGTGAGGAAGGGTCATCTTCAGAGTGGAAGGCCTGCTAACGCATATTTCTCTGTCAGAGAGAGAACAGCAGCAGCTCTGCGCTCTGGTATTACCCAATTCCCTAATTTAAAATGTAAAGAGTGAAGGAGGTGCCGGAATAACCTTTGAGGTCCCGTGGTATGTGAGACATGTTAGCATATCCTTTCAAAGGGGGAGGGAATATTCATAGTATCTACTTCATGAGGTTGGCTATCTCTTTAAGGACAACAGGCACTCTCCATTAGAGAGGGTTAGAAATGGAGCACTATTTCACAGGGACACTACTTTTTCAGTCTTGGGTTTTCATTTAGCACACTGTTGCTGTCTCTGAGCTGTCTCAGTGGTTTACAATGGGCTCCATAGTACCAGCATACAAAGTTTTGTAAAAATGAAGTAATATCAACATGCTGTCGCCAGTGACAATGAGCCATGTAGATTTGCTGGCGGTTGTTTGTTACGACAAAGCGGGTCCACACATGTGAATGAGGGAATACGATGCTGGTTTGAGCTGCTTCCTCTCATACGTATCTGAGCAAAATCATTGACAACTTTCAGAATGGAAAAGCAGCAGAAGCCAGAAGAACCATTGGTGGTCCACTGGTGTGTGGCGTATGAAAACTGATGTACGCCAACCTCAATTCTAATTAGCGCTTTGAACTGGCGCATTGACATGAGCCTCCAGATTAAATATTGGAATTGCTGAAGTGGGTAATGAAAGCCCTTCTGGGGTAGTTCAGGCCCTGAAGAAGGCCGTGCATTTGGAATATACCACTGAAACCGGTCGACCTTGTTGTTAATCTCAAAACAGAGATATTGTTACATGTTTTAGGGTTACACATTGTACATAGGGAGATGATACGAGCTGATTTAGTATCTCCCTCTGTTTTTATAGCTATCAGGCTTGCTCCCTGGGGAGACGCATAATGATGAATTAAATGGGTTCCTTAGCGCACCAGTTGGGAATGCGTCTTTTAAAATTGCACTTTCCGCAGTAGTAGAGAGAAAGAGTTTCTCTTGTCCTGTCCTCTTTTAGATTGGCAGCACATCAGCAAGTCCTAAGGACAGGCACCTCTAGGTAAGCCCAGTTATGTGCTTCGTTGAGGGGAATGTATTCCAGGGAGAAATTAAATAACTTTATAGTGATTTCTTCAATTGTGCGGTGTTGTGGATATATGTCTTTACCAACATTCACTTCGCCATCACTAACGTTGTCACATTTACTTCGCCAGACATTTACTTTGTCTACATTCATTTCGCTAGATATTTACTTTGT
Source organism: Ambystoma mexicanum (assembly GCF_040938575.1). Taxonomy (NCBI): domain Eukaryota; kingdom Metazoa; phylum Chordata; class Amphibia; order Caudata; family Ambystomatidae; genus Ambystoma; species Ambystoma mexicanum. Next base: position 538,799,716 of record NC_090929.1, read on the forward strand.
CTTTTCCACTCCATATTTTCCCCTGTACTACTCCTTGACCCCAAACCTAACAACATCCATTACCATCTTCGCAATGTGAAGATGCAAACAAAGTAAAGGCATAAACCAGTAAATGTATCACAAACTAAGTGTATGTGGCGAAGTTAAGGGGGGTACCTTGCTGGCAGACCCCATAGACTGCTCTATTCTCAGCAGTGAGCCTTCAAACTGAAGGCCACCCTTACATGGGAAAGTAATCAGGGCTGCCAACTGGCCCATACTATGGACCTGGAGGTTCGTGGTCGTTGGGGGATATTGGGTCCTCGAGTAAAGAGCTTTTGGTGTCCTTGGGCTTACATTGTTGGGCTGCAATGGCAAGACTCTCTTCCTGCTTCTCACCCTCAGCCCCATTAGGTGGTCTCACTGTGGCATACAGCTCTATAAAAGCAGCAAGTGTATCTTATCCTTTTATAGTGACACGTTTAAATCACTGTGTGGTCATGCCAATAACAGATGTGAGCTATGCTGCAATCGGTTTCTTCGGGATGGATAGTTGCGTCTCAGAAATAGTAAAACACAGAGTGCTGCCAACAAAACATAAAACTATTAAAGATAATGTTACTGTTCTAGGCATCTCTCCCAAAGGAATTATTTTCCTACAATGTAATTTACAGTGTATCATGTGTTTTTGGATGCAGAGTGTATTGCACGGTTTAACATGTAATGGCAGAGCTCAGAACGGCACTCAGTTGCTTCACGACAGATAGTTGTATCACAACTCACCTCCATCACTCGATCTTTTTAGCACAGTGTTCCCCTCATGACTGACAGAGTCCACACACAAAATGTAGTTCTCGTGTCAGAAATTGCTAATTGAAACACACAGCACATAATTGTTAAAGGTAATGTTGCATTATGCACACTGGCCATGGAGTTTTAATAGTATGCCAGAGGATGGGGAGAGGGGGGGGAGGGGGGAGTTTACATCAACAATACCACAAGTTTGCAGAGTATCTGGGGACCATTCGGAACCCCCTTCCCACGGCAATAACGGAGAACTCTGCCAAGAGGCAAATCAATTGTCTTTATTCTCCAATAGACAGGGATCATACAGGAAACAACAAAGAGTCTGTGCCACCTGGTTTTATTCCTTGGTGATGTCACAAACACCAACCAATCCCCAAAAACCTAAGAGGCATTCTCATTGGATAGCTTAGTGATATTACTTATAGAAGTCCCCTATGTCAGTCATACCATTGGTTTACCATGTCAGGTGGCTTCGCCTGAGACTTCACCAAAGATTATCTATTACTTTGTTGCAGGGTCGCACAACGACCATTGGCCTGTGCAACATTCTACACCACCCCATGATCTGAGCATCTGGATTGGCTGGAGCGGGTCCCCCCCAGATCTGGGACCCTGTTCTGTTCACAGCGTTCGGTGTAACTTTTCAAGGTAATGAGAAAGACTGTGTGTCCCCATTATTGCCACTGACATGATCACCTAGCCTGAGAGAATGCCTGCAGGTTGCAGGTTTTGATGGACAACGCATGTATCAATCTTGTCAGCCTTGCTGGGAACAGCTCCTCTTCTTACCATGAGTAAATGGCCATTGTTGAGCTCGGCTGGGTCATGTGTGTGAGGACCACAAAACAGAGATTTTCTGTCAACAATTATTGAGGATTTTATTTTGTATTTCGCAGGTGGCTCACTACCTAGGGAATCTGGAATTTTTCACCCACCCTGTCCTTCACTGCAAATACCATCTCTCTGCTTCGTGCTGCAGAGTTTGCATCTCTTCTTCCATGTTTTGCGGCATATGGCTTCATGCAAATTCACTACAGCCATTCTATGGTTTTCCTATATGTTCTAGTATCTTCTTTAGAGATTAATAGTGGTAGAGCCCTATCGGTTCCTTATACGTCCTTGTAGCTCATTATGGTTAGTTGCGATAAAGTGGTTTTAAGCTTGGTCCATGTATGCTTGGCTTTCTGGCATTTCTGCATTTGGCTAGAGAAAAGGAAAAGCTTTTGACAGTATGTATCTACACGTATCTGTCCTCTATCTGGAGAAGGTGTAAGCATGTTCTTTGTGGGGACGTTTGTGTGTCTGCGAACCTTCGTGCAAGAATGCAAATTAGCTTCATGACTAACGCTGCTGTGTCGTGTTGTCACTAGGGATGTCATCACAGCTGGACTTTGTCATCAGTCAACCTGATCCATCGATAAGACACCTGTCTCCTCAAAGCCATGAACTGGATAAGGTTTGAACAGTCACCTGAATTGTCAGGGTCATCGAACACTACTCCAGTCGGGAACAGTGGACAACCTGTTATTCGAGCCCTTAGGGTGTCTCAAGCCACTACTATCTTGTCATCTTCCGAAGCCGTATCTACCAGTATCTGTATGCCTGCAGTCTTTTCAGTCATTTTTCGGCATTGTATGATGCATATTCTGATGATGCAGAGTGTCAGCAACACTAGTACTAATGCTGAGATTTATACCTTCAGTCCATTGGCCATCCATGTTGGTATCCATGAGACGATGTATGATAGCCAGCCTTCATCTTTCCCTGCATCTTTTGTTTCTGCTTCCATTTTGGCATGCATTTGTGATAACCTGGTAACTGCTTCAGTGAGTGTCCCTTTGTCTTCGTCATTTGCTGGAACGATTGTACAGCAAGAAGATCCAATTTTGGAGCATACCCCTCCACCCATAGCTGTCAGGAGGTCCAGAACATATCTATTCTGGAGGGCCATTAACCTTACTGCTTGGAACTCTTCTTTTATAGCATTGAAGACTTTGATGGTCCAGTCTATTGTCTGCATCAACTCCCACCTCGTGATCTGGAGCCATTTTGCATTTGTGTAGGCCTGTACTGCAGGACCAATGGATACAAAGAACATTGCTGTCCTACTGAGCAATCGACGCTAGCGTGGTATTTTGTCTAGAGAGTCTTCCATTGCTGATGATACATAGTTTCCTCTTTTCAACCTAGTTAGCTCTACAGATCTCTTCTTCCTTCTGTTAAGAGTCCATTTTAGGAAACTCGTCCACTTTAATGTCCTTTTGTGGCACTACTAATGCTGGTTTGTGATGTGTACCAATGAGCACCGAATCGCCAGCTGCTTGGTCACTTCTCATATGCCTTGGATCCACAGGCCCAATAATGATCCATTAGTACTTCTGTTCCAACTTTCATGCCTGGAACGTTAATTGTCTGCTTGCATTCCTTGTTTTCTCCAACCCTTACACCGTTGTTCTGGAAAAATAATGCTGCTCATTTCAGTGGTACTATGGGCCTGGGCCCAGCCTCGTTGTCTACCCATGGTAGTAGCTTTGCACTTGCTTCCCATTCTTTTAGACATTTGTCATTCTCTTCTTGTACTATACGAACTGGAACTGTTAGGAGCGTATGTGCTTTGCTCCCCACCACTCCTTCTTTCCATCTTTCAGCTGTGTATACTTGGCCACACAGAAACATCTGTGGTTTTTCCCAGCATCCTGGTTCTCCTCCTATTTCTGCTGGTCCCCACTTGCCACAGGGCAATCCTTTTTATGTTATTGTTCTCGTCCCTCCCTTCTGCGGGCCTTCAGTAATGTATTCTATAGCTTGGTCCTTTTTCCATTAACTGTCCATCATGTCTAGTTTGTTTGTTTGTTTTGTTTATTTGTATGGCGCGCCAAACCCGAAGGTAACTGGGCGCAAGCAGTTCAAGTAAGCTTTAGGCTTAGGTTACAGAAGTTAACAGTCAGATATAGCTGTCTTCATAGGGGAAAGTTGTCTCAGACATCCACCTTCAGGTTGCTGTCTTCCCTTGGAACCTTCCGCGGGTGGTACACATGGATAGGTACATAAGACACTGTGCTCTTGCTGCTGGAATTTCAGTTGCCACAAACGCTCCGGAGGCACTCATGGAGTAGGGAACGAGAGAGCAGATGTAGCAGCTTTCTCCAGTGGTTTGTTTACCTACTTTAGTCATGTGCTTGTACCACATGTTATTAGATACTCGAGCTGAATCTGTTAGGAATCAACCCCTCCTATAGCTGCATCAGAACTGGCCTAACTCTCTCTGCTAGTTTGGCAGTGCATACCTTCCGACCTGACATGGTAGCCATACCTGCCATAAATGGGGTTAGGTTAGTAGGGCTCACAGCTTGCTCTTCTACAACAAATGAGGGTAAAGATGGAGAGAGATAAAAGAACACAAATGATCATTATCACACTTTTAATAATGGCAACCATACTCCATTTCGGAATCTTGTGTAGCTTCAAAGGTAATGATTATATGCCTGAAAAGCGCTAGAAATGTGTCATTATGTTGTTAATACGTATTAGTTCAAGCTCCACAAGCATAATACTGTGTGAGTTCGATAAAGAATAATTGTTCCCACAAAATGCATATTCTAGGGCCATGAAGTATCTCAATTACTGAGGGACTTCCTTGGCGAAGTCATGGGTATGTTTGGGCCAAATAGATCAGGAAAGCACGGAAAAATAAACCGGTGAGAGTGTCTCCTTACTTGTTCAGACCTTCTAAATAAATGAACAAATTGGCCTTGATAGGTCGTGGGGTGAGGATCTTGGGGAATCATGGGACAAATAAAAAAATCACAGTTGCTACTTTCATGATGAATACCCAAGTGTAAAGAAAGGAACAAAAAACAACGGGTGTATACTCAATCTGGATGTGTAGGAAGTCCTCTCCTTATGTCTCTCGCCTTAGAACGCGTAATCATTGGGTGGCCCCTACTGGGCTGTAATAATCCTTTCCGATTTTCTTGTTCTTTTTCTTGCACAATGTTGGCCCCCTCCTGGTCACTGCTGGGAGAGGGCGCTACTCGAAAGGGCTTCACGCCCCCAAGGAAGTTCCAGGCTTTATTCCCTCTCATTTTAACAGCCCGATCAGTTACTTCATCAATTATGTGACAGTTCCGTGAACCTGGGCTTAAACCAGGTACGGGTAAAGATGTGGCGGCTTGAGTCAATTTTTGCTGTTCTCTGTAATGTTACCTTCCTCGTTCCTTTTGGGTATCTCCTGTTGCTCCTGCAGTTGGTGAGAAATAAATTACACACTAGCCATCAAGGCAGCAGTGAAATCATAATTTTCTTGTCCCAATACATTGCACACCACCTCTGTGTCTGTCAAAGCCCTACTGGGAGGAGCCAGGGGAATCCGCGTGCTTCACCCGAGTTACCACCTCCTGTCGGGTTAATTGGTGGTTGGACCCTGGTTTGTTGCTCAATGCACACAGAGCTGAGGGAAAACAGTGGAGCCAATTTCTATTCAGGGTTACTTTTATTTTGGCAATGGTTTCCTTGAGCAGTCCATTGAGACGCTCACACAACCCGTTCGCTTGCAGGTGATACGAACAGGAGTATTTGTGTTGGATTCCTAGCAAGGTTGCAATGTGCTGGAACATCTCATTGCCGAAGTGAGGTGAGGGCCATTGTCAGACCGCAGGACCCCACACACGCCCCATCTTGGGAACATTTTCTCTAACCAGGAATTTTGGCACTCTAAGGGCATTGGGATGGGAATAGGAACGAGCTTCGATCCATCAGGAGAACGGGCACACAACCACTATCATGCAGCGCTAGCCCTGGCATACTTGGAGCATGTCTACATAGTCGATATGGAGGTGTTGGAAAGGACCCAGTGGGCGAGGTATGGCTCCACTCACTATGCTCAATGTATGACCTGCGGTAAAGCTTTTGCAGACAATGCAATTGGTCATACATTCTGCCACATGTTCCGCTGGGATGGGACAAAACCAATCTTCTCCAATGTGAGCAGCAAGTACATCCTTCCCCCATGTGGGTAGGATGGTGTAGTTGTGCCAGTGCTGTATGTAACAGTGTTAATGGCATCACTACTTTACCTGTGCTTTCCAGTCGCTATAGAGTGTCTGAGGGGGATATAGAGCACCCCCTTTTCACCCATAACTCTTTTTCCTCTTTTGGCACATTCCATTATTTGTGTCACTGGTAATGCATTGTACCCTTCCTTCAGTACCATAGTTTACGCACAATTACATGCTCTAGATGGGATATCCATATCGACAACATCCTCAAGATATGCTGCGCGCTTTGCTTCCACATCTGCTGGTTCATTGCCCCTGGAGACGGGATCCTCCCCCCACCTGGGCCTGGCATTTCGCGACCCCTATGCCTATTGGGAATTGAAGCGCCTCTATCAGTCTACCCAATAAGAGCATGTGATGTACCAGCGTGCTTTCAACATGCTGGAAGCCCCTCCTCAACCAGCGTGACAGACCAGAGTGGACTGTAGACGCCACGTCGGCTGAGTCTGAATACACTGTCATTTTCTGATTTTTTCTCTGTTCCAATGCCAATATAAGAGCCACTAGCTCTGCAGCTTGTGCTGAAGAATGTGATGGTAAGCTTGCACTTACTACAACTTCACTTGTCCCATCCACCTTTAGCTTCACTATTGCCGTCCCAGTATGTCTTTCTCCCGTAGTTTGGTCTATTGTCAACGAGCCATCAATGTAAACTACTTCTCCCCTCTGAAGTGGGTTCTCCCTCACTCTCGTGATGTCATCGCAGCTTTCTATGTTTTTGGTACAGTCGTGCACATAATCTCCCTCTTCTATGCGCTTGGCGACGAATGTTGCCGGGTTCACAACTCAGCATCTCACTACCTTTATGGCTGGATTTGATAGTATTACCTAATTCCCTGACGCCCTTTGTGTAGTTAGTGTGCTCTTGGGTCATTCTTTTATTGCGAAGAGAACACGTTACACAAAAAGAGTGGTGCTGCATGCCATGGTAATACTTGCTGAGTTCTCTACTGCAAATGCGGCAGCAGCCAGTGCCTGTTCACAAGAGTAGTGTCCACTCATTACTGGTTCTAGTTTTCCACTGTAGTAAGCTAATGGTTTGTGACGTTGTTTTCTGTGTCAGCACTACGGTCATCACTAATCCGTTGGAGGGTGAGAACAAATGAAATGTTTTGTGATAGTCTGGGATCCCTAACACTGGAGCTGTGAATATTGCTGCCTTCAGCTTTTCAAGTGCACCGGTCATTTCTTCTGTCCTCTGTAATGTGCCCTCCCCTCTTTGTGCTTCCTTTAGTGCGCTTAATAGAGGCCTTGTTTATGTGCTGTAATCAAATACCCATGCTCTGCAATAATTGCAGAGACCTAAAAACTGCTGCATTTGTCTTATGGTCATGGGTTTTGGTGTCTTGCCGATTGTTTCCACCCTTTCTGGTGTCACTTTTCACCCCTCCTGCGATATCAGCTGTCCAATATATAACACCTCTTCCTGGCAATACTGTAGTTTGGCTTTGCCTATCTTGTACCCCTTTTCTGCGAGTATGGTCAGCATATGTACTGAGTAATTTCTACACTGCACTTCAGATTTGCTGCTAATCACAATGTCATCCACAAACTGTATAACAACACTTTCCAATTCCACGTTGCCTGAGTCCGCTTGAAGGACCCTATTAAATATGGAAGGGCATTCACACTACCCTTGGGGAAGCCGAGTATGTTTCCACTTCTTATTTCTATGTCAAAATGAAGTCAAATCTTGTGAATCTGGGTGGAGTGGTATAGAGAAGAAGACATTCTTCAGATCTATAACCATGAAGTGAGTAGCTTCCGTAGGAATGCTACACAAAATTGCAGCTGGATTTGGCACTAAAGGAAATTCTGCCTCGACAATCTGGTTCAAATGGCGTAAATCCTGTATAAAATGCCTCAAACCCCCTGTTACCTTTTTCACAGGGTACACCGCTGTGTTGCACAGTGATTCTGATGGCACTAGAATGCCTTGTTCAACTAGGGCCACAATGGTCTCGTAAATTTCCTCATCTGCCTCCCTTGACAGGGGATATTGCTTTGCTCTTGGTAAAATGGCTCCTGGTTTGAGCTTTATCTTCACTGCCCCTATCTCCTTCAAGAGCCCCACATCATAGGGACTTGTGGTCCATAAGACACAGGGCGATCTTTGCCAAGTCTTCCTCGAGTAATGACAGCAGTGCTTGCAGCATCATTGCCATTCTCTGTGGTACTTCCCTGTAGTGTATCTTTACTCAGTATATAATGCTAATGTTGAGTACCATTTCGTGATGTAAGCGATTGTCCAGGAATAGTTCTTCATCAGTCATGGTAGTCAACCTGTAAACTTCTCCCACTGCAATTACTGTCCTCCATGCTCATCCAGTGTCATCTGTCCCATACAATGTTATCCTGTCTTGTCAAACTATTACTGCCTCTAGTTGTAGTGCGATCACTGTCTTTTCTGACTCTTATGATGATAGTTCTGGTCAGAATATGTACTCATTGGGAAGACGCCATAGTTCTCCCTGAATCCCTGTGAGCCATGCTATTATTACTTCCACTCCATATTGAAATAGCTCCTCATCTGCTGGTACCCCCCTCTGTACCGTACGCCCGCCTGAATAATCTCTCTCACATTTAGGCAGTGAATCCCATGTGTGGAACACACTATCCCTTGGTCAGTGAATGAGATGGTCATGTCAAGTGTACCCATGATGTCTCTTCCCATTATGTTTACTGGTGTCTGCCGAGAATACACTAAGGGTAGAGCTAAGCCATGCTCCCCAATAGAAAGTGTAAGATCATCTGTAAAAGGAACCAAATCTGTCACCCCATAAAATCCCTGCACATTCATGGCATTGCCTGACATTGGATACCTTCCCTCCCTGATACAGGAAATTGTCACCCACGTGTCTACAAGAAAAGTCTTGTTACCTATTGTCACCCCTCTACTTGGTTCCTCTGCCGGGTTGGGTGTAATTGATAGGATGTTCACATCAGGTCCATCTGTAGGCTGTCCTATTGTGGGTAAAATGACATTCTGTTCCCCGTGAATGGGTTGCCCCCAGCACAGTCACCCCCCCAACTTCCGAATTGGAGAACTTCCAATTAAATCTGCGTGTGCCAGTGTCCCGTAATTTTGCTGTGCCACGTGCCGTGACTGCATGTTGCTCTGCATCTCTTGTGCAGGTGGTACCTGTGAGTATGATTTTGTGGGCCCCTGCATCTGGGGTGTCTGTGGCATAGGCTGGTATTCCTGTGGTGTGGTCTGCACTTGTTGCTGGGTTGGGTCTTGGGCTTAGTGGTCAGGCTGTTCTACCTGATATGTGGGCTGGTATTGCATTCCCCCATTCTGTTGCATCCCTCTGCCACTTCTACACCCTCTGGAAATGTGCCCCATCCGTCCACACACCCAACACTGTGGTGGTCCTCCCATTGATCTCTGATAGCCCCCTGAGAACTCCTTTTGGCCGTGCTGCATCTGATACCCATACCTCCTTCCCCTAGGTGTTCCCCCTCTTCCTCTGAACCCATGCTACATGTCGCCCGCCCCATGAAGCCTCTTCCCGTGGGTGACGGTCTGTACTGCCCATGCAGTGTACCTGATCCTTCTGTTCTTATTGACATCGCCCCTTCCATCTTATATTTTGACAATGTCTTCCATAGTAACTTTGCCTCTGCCTGCTTTCTTTCCTTGTGCTTCTTTCCTGCATTTCCTTGCATTAGCATACAATAGTGTACTACAGTGAGTTTAAGTTCGGACCACAGTTTAGCCCCCATGCCCACTAGATGCTTGAGCTGTTTTTGCACCTACTCAGCTAACCCATTTATTTATTTTTCGCTTGTTAGGTGCTTATACAGTAACTAAATTCTGTTTCAAAATGCCTATAGGGCCACCGGGAGGGAACATGGGAATGAAACACATTAAAATACATAAAAATGAACTACAGTGGAGGGAAAAAAGGACAAACCTACTATGCCTTGTGAGTGTTTAGAACGTGCAAGTGCAGCAAGGAAGAGGTCAGTGGAGGTAGGTGCTGGGGTTTCCGCGCTCGTGGGTGAGCCACAGATGAGGTGCAAGGTATGGTAAGTGCTACACAGCCTGGAGGTGCGTTGGGTGGAAGTGCAAGCCTCCATGGCAGAGTGTGTGCCGAGGCAAGTGCTGAGGGTAGACAGAGGCTGGGGCGATTAGGTGTGGGAGGTCATGTGCCCTGAGAATGCATAAGAGCCCAGGACACCAATCACAGCAACTGTGAGATTAGCAGAGGAGAGAAGAATGGAAGGAGGAGGCAGTGAGGAAAGTCTTGCAGAGCTTCCGGAATTTAAGAAAGTCCTGCCCCAGATGCAGAGGGAGGGCGGCTGCCGCTAAGGGACCTCGGAATAGGGCGCAAAAGGATTACTGGCACTGATGTCCTTAACGGTGCCCGGTATCCCTTTGCGGCCACCTCGGAATGAGGCCCACTGTGTCTCATTCTGGGCTCTTTCCTTGAGAATGATGGAAAGACCGCCCTACTCCCTCATCCTTACTAAGTCATCATCAGACTCTGTAGCCCCACTATCGCTGTGAAAGTTGTCCTGGAAGCTAAGCCTCCTCAACACTGTGCCTTCCTGCTGCCCCTCTTCTATGTTACCCATACTTGCGCACTGCCCCTCACAGAGGATGCAATATCGTCTCGGTCTATCAGCGGGGCCGCCATGCTATGTCTCCTGCCTCGGTCTCGCCTCCCCTGAACCTCTAATCTCTATTTTTTCATCACTTAAATGTGCAAAACGCATCTTTACTTGCACTTCCCTCACAGTGCGCATATCCTCCTCCCTGCGCTGTTGCTCTCTAAGGAGTCGCTCCACTTATCATTTCCTCTTCTCCTTTATTTGCACTTGCCTTTCCTTCTCTTTTTCTGCCCTCCTTCTTGCCATATCCTCAAGCTTTCTCTGTCTCTGTACCTCCTGATACTCGCGCTCTTGCGCTTCTGCCATCTGTCTTTCACTTCGTGCTCTTTCGCGCTCCTCCTTTTCCTCTTTCTCTCATCTCTCTACTTCTTCCATTAGCACTACCCATTCTCTTGCTTCACCTGTATCCTTGCAACCCGCTGCTTCTTGGTTAGGGCCTCCCATCTCTCCCGCTACCTTCCTGTCTTGTTGGAGCAGTATCTGTCCGCTTACCCACTCATTCAGAACTACGTGCTCAGCTCCTCCTTTCTTCCCTCTATCCCCATGTCATTCTCTTTTATGCGTGCCTGAATCTCGCTCAGCTCCCTGTTTTCACCACCTGCACCTCGAGCTCCCTTGGCCGTCTGTCCAGTCTCGTCCTGCCCTCCCTCTTGCTATTTCCTGAAGATGCAAATATGGGATTGGTATTGCCTGCCGCTGATCTTAATTCCCTATCTGGATATAATCCCTGGAACCCGCTGTTGCAACCTCGCTTTCATGTTCAGGAAGAGGAGGAGTAGGGGCCGAAGTTTTTTCTCCAGTGGCCTCCTGTTGGTTCAGCATCCAGTGATGCCATGCCATGTCCTCCCATCGTCCTGAAAAATTTTCCACAGCTCAAATATAGCCATTCGCTTGCTCAGTTTCTTTCCCTTGTAAGCCTTGTGTATATGCGTGTGTAATGGTTGCTATACACATTTTGAGAAGCTACCTCCTTTTGGCCATGGGTTAGGCAGTTTACCCTCTGTGCCTTGTGTCCATTCCATGCTATATTTACAAATCTTGTCCTTATAGCATGTAAGGGATTAGCACATATGCTGTTGGAGTGTATCCCCCATGTTTCTGCCAGAATACATTACTTTAATGCTTACTTGACCCCAAGTCTGGGCTTTCGACACTTCCACTGTTACTAGACAAATTCACTTTATTTTATCTTACCACCAAATGTTCAAATAGTTTTTTTGAGCCCCACAAATCACCAGCCTCTCCGGCTTTCAACCAATACCCGGGAGTGCTGCGCGCACCGCCCCTCTGCAATTCTCTGCATCCAAAGGCACACCCACTAAACTTGCGCATGCCCCTCCCACACACCACCCCAAGACACAACAACTTCTTAAATCCTTGATTGTCGTTACAACCACTCCAATTCCTATACACAAACCTTATTGGTGTAGTAACTTCCACAAAACAGGAGAGAAGGAAAGAAGAATCGCCGACACCCATCCCCTCACAGAATTTACCAGAACATTTGCCAAATACACCAACACCCCAACAGGGACAAACAACATATATCTACAGCCGCCTCCCTGCCTCCTAACAGGGGATACCAATATTTCACATGCTCAATCTGTACCTGCAGCGTTGCCTTGTAGATTAAACGCCTCTGCAAGACTTAACCAGAGGAACACCTTCCGTGATTCAAGCTAGCTTCATGTGCTAAGCCCTGTACATGGGGATACCGTCATCCATGACCCAAGCTACAACGCCCAACCCACAGGAAATTCAATATTTACATAACTTCCATCATCAATACCCTTGACCCAATCATCTAGGCCAACTGCCGAAACTGGTCACCTCAAGATCGAATGTTCCCTAACCACAACAATTAACATCCACCACTGCATCTTACCACCCCCAAAATATTTAACACCACCCAAACCCAACATCTGTTCGCCCCTTCCCCTATTTGCCATGTGGCTGAGTCTATACTTACACTCTGTGGTCAGCTGATGGTGCTCGGCCACCGGCTCTCCCTCAACCTACCACCCCGCTCTTCTGGTCTGCTGGACGTCCTACGAACAGCGGGCAGGAATTTCTCCCAGGCAGTACCTGATGACTACTTCACGGTGTGCACCTTCTGTGTATCTCTCGGTCTCCGTGGGTCACCTCACAGCCCTCCAGGCATTGCTACGGGACGAGATGACTTTGACTGATCAAATGTAGCCAACCATCCTATGCTACCACTTTGTAATAGTATGCCAGAGGACAGGGGTGTTTGCATCAACAATACGACAAGTTAGCAGAGTATCTGGGGCCCATCCGCAACCATCAGCCCGGCTATAACAGAGAACTCAGCCATGGGGCAAATCAACTGTCTTTATTCTCCAATAGACAGGGATCATACAGGAAACAACCAAATATCCAGAAATCTCCACGTCTGAGCCTGTGCCACCTTGGTGACACACACAAACACCAACACATCCCTGAAAACCGAAGGGGCATCACATTGGGTAGCTCAGGTGATATTACCCATATATGTCCCCTATGTTAGTCATCCCGTTGGTTTACCATGTCTGGTGGTTTCGCCAGAGACTTCCCCAAAGACTATCTATTACTTTGTTGCAGGGTTGCACGACGACCATTGACCCATGCAATATTCTACACCACCCCATGATCTGAGTGTCTGGATTGGCTGGAGTGGGCCCCGCCAGGCCTGGGACCCTGTTCTGTTCACAGCACACAGTGCACCTTTACAAGGTAATGAGAAAGACTGTGTGTCCGCATTGTTGCCACTGATATGATCACCAAGCCTGAGAGAATGTCTGCAGGTTGCAGTTTCTGGTGGACAACGCATTATTCAATCTTGTCAGCTTTGCTGGGAACAGCTCCTCTACTCACCATAAGTAAATGGCCATTGTTCGACTCGGCTGGGTCACGTGTGTGAGGAGCACAACGCTGAGCCTTTCTGTCTACAATTATTGAGGATTTGATTCTGTATTTCGCAGGTGGCTCACCACCTCGGGAATCAGAAATTTTCCGCCTGCCCTTGTCCTTGGCTGCAAATACCGTCTCTGTGCTTCGTGCTGCAGAGCATGTATCTCATCTTCCATGTTTTGCGGCCTATGGCTTCAAGCAAATTCACTACAGCCATTCTATGGTTTCCCTATATGTTCTAGTATCTTCTTTAGAGATTAGTAGTGGTAGAGCCCTATAGGTTCCTTATACGTCCCTGTAGTTCCTTATGGTTAGTTGCGATAAAGTGGTTGCAAGCTTGGTCCATGTATCCTTGGCTTTCTGGCATTTCTAGATTTGGCTAGAGAAAAGGAAAAACTTTTGACAGTATATATGTACATATACCTGTCCTCTATCTAGAGAAGGTGTAAGCATGTTATTCGTGCACATGTGTGTGTGTGTCTGTAACTTCGTGCAGGAATGCAAATTTGCTTCACGACTAACACTGCAATGTCGTGTTGTCACTAGTGACATCATCATGGCTGGAATTCATCACCAGTCAACCTGATCCATCGACGAGACACCTGTCTCCTTGAAGCCATCAACTGGATATGGTTTAAAGAGTCGCCTGAGAGAATATCTCTTTGCATATGTGGGATACACTGGTGAGCCTGGTGGTTAGCTGAACAGCGAATTATATCTTTTGTTTCTCATTCTTCGGGCTGAAATATGCATAGGTGACATAAGGGCCATTCCAGGGACTCCCTCTTCAGAGTCTAACCCCAGAATGTATGCAGTTGTTGGGGAGATTGGCTACTGGTTTCTCATAATACTTTTCTGGGCTAGAGATAGGCAATGGAAGAAAGATCAAGAGTTTCTCCCGGGACCTCCTCTCTTGGGAGGGGTTATTGTAGAGCACGTTCAGGGGCGCACCCTGTTTGGTTTTCATTGTTCTTCTTATCTATAGCCTGTTGTTGAGTTCTAGGCATTGCACATGGGCCCTGGTGCGCTTTACAGAAAGGAAGTGTCACACGTCATCCAGTGCGAAACGCCCCTGCAGCTATGTGTGCTTTGCGAAGAGGTCGGCAGGAGAGGCAGCGATACATTGAGGGGGAAGTGTGGGGATATGGGTGCGAGGATGGGGGTGAGCGCACTGGGAAGTGAAAGGGGAAGGATAGAGAAAGTGGCTGAGGATTCCAGGGGAGTCCCCCAGATTAGGGAGATTGTAGGCGTGTCGAGTGAAGGGCAGTTGAGAATGAGCTGAGGTTATGGGGTTGTCCCCAGATAATCAGCAGAGGGATAGTGGGCGGGAGGGTAGCGGGTATGATGGCGGATCAGTTTGAGAAATCCAATTGAAATCCCGTCTGAGAGAAATGAGAGTTCCTAAATGGATGCCTTTTATAAACATCACGTAGGACCTTGCAGATGTGCCAAGTATGAAAATTTATTAGAAAACGATATCTACTTTTTCAGGAAACACGTTCTCTTGATAAATTGTGTTTGCTGATTCCTTCAAATACGGAAAACCCTATTCAATGCTACTGGAATTATTAAAGCCTCTTTTTCAGACAATGAAGTAGCAGAGGGCTCAAAATGGCTGGTATGGGTTCTATGTTGTGTCATCTGCACACATTTAAAGGTGGTAAACTTGGTCGTGGTAGATTGATTGTTGCATTTTTCCTTTTAATGTGGGTGTCCGCCCATGCCCCCTCCATGTTGCCCTGCCAACCCCTACATCTTATGCGGCCCCCACAAACCTTAGAAACTCAAACTGAAAAAGTTTAAACTCTCCCTTTTTGACCACCAACCCTTGGTGGTGAGGGTTTAAACTGTTGCTACCCACCCATAGCTTCCAACACATGTTGTCAGGATCTGGGAAGGGGGAACCAGAAAGGAAACACCCTTTGCCAGGTTCACTGGATTCAGCCGCCCTTGTTAGACTCCCACTATCTTGATTACTCCATTCAGGTCATCACACCTCAGGGAGCATGGTTGCAAGAATCAAAGTCATTGCTTTAAAAGAGGCCCCGGATGCAGTGTGGCCATTTGAACCATAAAGGTAGAAGATGCCCAGAAAATAAAGCAAGCATTTTCTCGTCAAGAACATCCTGAAGATGGTCATAATTGTTTTTCAATAGGTAAAGCCACTACCATACCTCCATGGGCTGTCTGTCGTAATTGCCCAACGGAAAAAAAGATATTGGGGTCATTAGGAGTTGGGTGGTATCCGAGCAGTAAATCTGCTGGAATACTGCCCAATGCAATTACCGTTACCGCCACTTGGCCTGGCAGTATTAATGCCCAATTACAAGTGGCGGTGGTGGTGTAAGTTCCCATTTTTCTGCAGTCCGTTAGACTCAACGGGGAATTTTCGGCACGATTACTGCAGTGGTAATTGCGCCACAGTAATTGCATTGAAAATGGGCAGATAAATGACAGAGCTGGCGGTGGATCCTCCAACTTTCCACCCAACTCGTGATAAGGGCACACAGTAGGTTATGTTTCAGCTTTGCTGCTTTCTCTTCTGAAGAAGAAAATCTGTGTTTTCTCATACAGGATCTTGTGCTGATGAAATTCAGATCTTGAAAGCAAGATAGGTGATCGTTTTCTAGGTTTAGAACCCTGCACAATGCGTGGGTGTACACTATTGTTGTTTCCCTGGATAGGGAATGACTGATTGCATTGTCTAGATAGGAATGGACAAGAATTCTGTTGTCATGTAACACCACCACCAGTGGACCCAGATCTTTCAAGGAATACCCTCTGAGCCAAATTCGGTACAAACACAGAAACTGGAACTGAAAATAAAGCAAATCTATGGACTCTTTGGTGAGTCTCACAAATGGGAATGTAGCGATAACCACCCCCAGGATTCAGAGGTGTGAGGAATTTGTTTAGATGAATCATCAGTATTGTTTGTGGAAGTGTTTCCTTTGTGAAATTAATTGTTTAGCTGTCCTAGTTGGCCCACTTCAGACATATTTTGAGCTGATAACTCCCTGATATTTTTGGACTAAAGATATGTCATTTTGTCCCATAAAGTCCCAAAGACAAAGACTGCCCCATAAATCGTTGCCCATGTTGCCATGTCATTTATTTTATTTTTTTATTTATTTTAATTTTGGCCTTTATAACAGCGCACAAAGCCCTCAGGCATCTCAGTGCTAGGTTACATTCAGGAAGCGAGAGTGGATAGAGGGGTTAGAAATATAGTTACATACATGTTTACATACATACGAAGTGAATAGTGGGTTAGATACATTGATATATATATATATATATATATATATATATATATATATATATATATATATATATATATATATATATATATGCTAATTATCCAAAGAAAGTCATCAGTTAATTGGTGGGAGTCCTAGGTTAGTTAAATAGGTGTGTTTTTAGTTTTTTTTTGAAAAGTTGGTATGAAGATTCAGATCGTAAATGTGATGGCAGATTGTTCCAGAGGTTCACTAAAACCACCGCAAAGCTAGAGCCTTCTGTCTGTTTTCGTCTGAATCGTGGGGTGAGTAGAAGTTGGCTGTTATAGGATCTGAGCGATCTTCCTGGTGCGTATTTGGTGATCTTCTGGTTAAGGTAGGGGGGGGCATTGTTAGCTAGGCATCGATGGACAATGGTGAGGCATTTGAATTTTATTCGGTCCTTGACTTGGAGCCATTGTGTAGCTCTTCGTGATTCCGAAATGTGGTCAGTTTTGTTTAGGTCAAGTGCAGATCGAAGGCGTTATTTTTGATTGTTTGTAGCCTTCTCAAGTTTTTTTCAGATGTTCCACAAAGCAGGGCATTACAGTAATCCAGTTTGGATCCTATCAGGGTTCGGGACACAGAGAGCCATTTGGCAGGTGTAAGGAATGCATGGTTGCAATAGTAAAACAGACACAAGTGACCACAGTTCAAGGGTGTTTATTGAACTTTCACAAAGGGGTCATAAACACATATCTAAACCTAAATTTACAGATGGGAGCAAACTACAACCATCAAATAATAATAACGCAGTTCTAGTGGAGTCTTGTCAAATAAAAAGGGCCAATACTAAAAAACAGTATTGCCAATTATTACCACTAATTTACAAATAATGTGGGGTAATGTTCATGAGAAAGAAGGAAGTGTTCACAAAATGATATGTCAGGATGCTTGGGCTGTTGGACTCCCTTCCCCACGATTTTAGCACAGGGTAAGGAGGGTCACTCGAGCAAATCACGCGCTCTGGCTTCTGGGGCATGAGGATGCAGTTCAATTTCCACAGTTCCAGACCTTCTGTATTCAAGTCTCTTTACTTTTTGCAAGTCTCTCGAGTCAGAGGGCCTGCTGCACAAAACAATAATGAAACGTTCTCCCAAATTCCAATTACTCTTGTTAATTTCCAGATACATATGCGTCGCTCAACGGCAACGCCTCACACACTTTTCTCATTATACAAAGTTGCTGCTTGCAACCTTGGTTCAAAACACAAGCTGGTTCGGTATCAGTCTTTACAACTCACCGGCTGTGCTGTCTTTTCTGAAGCCGCTTTGTTGTAGGAGCCAAGGACAGTACCATGATTGCAATTGCTCCTTCCCCTCTGGGTTATCGACACGGGAGAGCCCTGGGTACCTCTGACACACTGCAAAGGTTTGATCAGCCTTCGGTTCTGGTCTTCCCTTTGTTATGTTCCAAGATTAAAAAAAGTAGCAGTCTTTAGAGTTCCAGGGTACTTCCCTCCTTGTGACCTTCTCTGGTCATGCCGTCTTTCTCCTTGTATTTAACTGCCAGGTCAGAACTGCTGTCTCCTCGTGTGTTTTGCCTCGTTCAGAGTGTTCTTGCATGCTCTGCCTTTTATCCATGTGGGGAAGTGTGATGGAAGCTAGGTGTGTGTAATGATCCGTAATTGCCTGACCTTGCCTGACCATGGTGTTGGGAGATGTCAGGTATACGGCTCTGGTGTTAGTCAGTTGTCGCTCATGGTGAACTGTCAGTGAGAAAGTGTTTGTGTTGGGAAAGAGGGGGGCGTTGAGTTCCAAGGTATCCTACCTGGTAGGATGGGGGAAAGGTCTCATAAGGAAGGGGATACCGTGTCTCACCCTTTGGTGTCCCACTTCCACTCCTCAAAGACCCCTTATCCAGGTGATCCTCCTGCACTGGTCCAGCCCCAGGAATGGGATCTAAAAGAAATGGCCGTGTCCTGGCCACCTGGATGACAGATCCCTGGGGACTAGCGGGTGAGACACCTTCAGGTTTCTCACACAGGGTTAGGTTCGGTTAGAAATGTATATAGTGCATATCTGTAGGAGCCAAGCAGCAAGCTGCATCTAGGTGCAGATCAAGTTAGAATAGCATTCCTACGTAGTCCCACAAATTTATATGAATAGATAAGTCTTCAATTTCTTCCTCAAAATGACCGTAGACTCAAGTTGTCGAAGATAAGGAGGAAGTGAGTTCCAGGCCCGAGGGCCGGCCACCAAAAACATCTATCATCCCATGCAGTTTTAGATGAGGGAATCATCAGTAAGCCCTGATCTAAAGATCGCAAACACCATGTGAGTTTATAGATCTTAATTTTGGATGACAAATAAACTGGTGCCACTTCATGAATACATCTGAACACAAGACACAATAGTTTGAAATGAATCCGCCGCTCAACTGGTAACCAATTGGGGGACAGGAAAGGTCTGCTTGCCTTTATCAGTTTTGTGGTGTAGGCTGCAATAGAAGAGATACTGTTGATTTGGCGGTACATGTTCAGAAATGCATCAAGGTAAACACCCAACGTTTTTACAGATATGGAGACTACAATTTTATGACCATCTATGTTGAAGCTCTGATAGGTTGGGCTAAAACTGGCGTGCCAGGCCGGTAAGCCGCCTAGTAGGAGTTCTGTCTTTTCATTGTTCAGGCACAGGCTGTGCTTCGCCATCCAATTTTGGATAATTTCATAAACAGAGTTTACAGTGGAGCAGTGTTGTGTATGGTTTCCTGAGAGAGGGATGAGGATTTGTGTGTCGTCTGCGTAATTTCTAAATGTGATGCCTAGCTTGTTGAGGTGGTCAAAGAGGGGTTTTGTATGAATGTTGTACAGGGTGGGGAGAACCCCACAAGTGTCCGGTGTTGGGGGGGGGCAGTTGCCTCGCATGAGAAGACCCTGGAGGATCTATTGTTGAGGAAGGAGGCGATCCAGTCGGTTGCTTCCTGGGAGAATCTAGCCACTGTTGTTAGGTGGTGGCATAAGGTTCTGTGATCAACAATGTCAAATGCCACAGAGAGATTGAGTAGTAGGAGAATAGAGAGTTTCCCTGCATCATTCGCTTCATCTAGCAGTTTTATTAGGTCTAGGGGGGCGGTTTACGTTCCGTGCTTGACGAGAACTGTGTATGAAGTGGTTTTCAAGAAGGTTTGGATTTGAGTGTAGGCCACTCTGTCAAGGATTTTTAATAGGAATGGACCATGGTGATGGGTCGGTAGCTGGTGTGGATGGTTGGGTCCAGTGATGGTTTCTTTAGCAGGGGTGTGATCCAAGATTCTTTGTGGGAGAGAGGAATAGTGTTTGTTGTGAAGGAGCAGTTGACTATAGCAATAATAAGTGGGGCAACATGATCTATACATGTTTGATCAGTGTGTCTGGGCAAACATCTCCTTTGCATCGGGATGATTTGAGGCCGATGACTGTTGTGGTCAGGTCAAGTTCTGATATGGGCTTGAAGTGAAAGAGTGGTAGTGCGTTGAGTGTCAGTGTTAGCAATGCTGTCTGACTGAGCTTTGATTGTGCATCTAAGTAGGTTGATTTTTCCAGTGAGTGCATCTTGGATGCTGCTACACCAGGAGTTGTCTTTGGTGATTTTTGATTGGGGAGCGATAGGTGATTCGAGTTCACAGAGGATGCTGAATAATTCTCGCATGCAAGAGAATGCTTCTCAGATTCTCATATTATAGGACACTGCTTTGGTCTCAGGACGGCCTGGTTGTATTTGGTGGCTTAGGTTGTGATGAGAGCCTAGTTGGTGGTATTAGGGTTCTTAAGCCAGTATTTTTCTGCAGCTCGTTTTTCTGCCCTCAGGGTGTGTAGGTGGGGGGTAAACCACTTGTTTTTGTGGTTCTTGACTTTGTGGAGCTTAAGAGGAGCTAGGGAGTTGACTGCAGTGGCTAGTAGGGCATTGCAGTGTTCTACTAGTGTGTGGATGTTGTAGTTACTAGGCTTGCATGTAGTCACTGTTTTGAGAAAAGGGAGTAGGCTGTCACTTGTTAGGTTGCGGGTCCTACGTGCTAGCATTGGTGGCACCAGCGTGGGGATTCTTGGGGCTTTCTTGAGTAGGGGGAAGGTGAAGGATACGTGATGGTGGTTGGTCCAAGGGCAGGGAGTATTAGCAACAAATGATATGTTGCATTTGTGAGCAAGTAGCTAATCTAATGTCCGGCCGTGAGAGTGAGTTGGGTTGAGGATACGTTGGGTGCAGCTGAGGGCTGTGGTAGCTCTGTCCAGGGCTAGTGCCGGGGCCTCTGATGGGTCGTTAAAGCCCAGGTTTAGGTATCCTAGAACTAGGAGCTGTGTGGTAGGTTTGAGGATGGCAGTGATGTTCTGGGTCAGGTCATCCTCAAAGGTATTGGGAATCCCCAGGGGCGGTACAGCAGGAGTAGTTGCAGAGCTGTTTGAAGAAGGGCTGAATTTCGTGGTTAAGGTTTCGCATTGGGGGATGGGCAGGGTGGGATACCTGCAAAGGGGTATGGTCCTCATAGGTAAAAGCAACGCCACCTCCTTTGCTAGAGATTCTGTCTTCCCTAACAAGGGCATAGCCGGGCGGGACTGCAATGGATAGGGCTAGTCCTGCGGAGGAGTTAAGCCAGGTTTCGGTGATGGCTAGGATGTTAGTGTTATTGGTGATGATGAGGTCATGGATGTCGAGTGCGTGGGCAACAGCTGGTCTTGCGTTGATCACAGAGCAGTTGAGATGCGGGTGGTGATTCAGGATCATCCAGTCATTCAAAGGTGGGTTTGGATGTTGAAGGTAATTTTAGTTGAGTGAAAATGTACCGTGTGAGGAGGCGCATAGATGCATTTCGTGTGCGAGTCTTGGGGGGATGGCTTTAAGAGTGGGTGTCTTCTTTCGGTGTGTGAGCTGGGCCTGGGTACCAGGATGCGGGAGATAGTTACAGGCAAGGGTCATAGGTAGGAAAGTTCCATGGTTCTACTTCTGAGATGGAGGTTGGGCAGGGGAGCATTGTAGGCTTGCTGGCTCCTGTGAGGTTTGCCTATGTGAGCGCAGAGTGTATGGTGCAGATTTGTGTTTGCATGATAGTTCTGGTTCTGAGATTATGGTTGCAGGAAGCGATTGAGTGGGGCATCATTGTGAAGTCATTTGGTGGCTGGGGATCTTGACTGTGAAGGTGCGGAGCGCATGGTGCAGATTCGTATTTGCATGGTAGTTCTGGCACTGAGATTGTAGTTAAGGGCAAAAAAAGGTGTGGGGCACATCTGTGGGCTCGCTGCCGACTGATGGGCTTGTCTGTGAGTGCCCAGAGGTTCCAGGGTTGGCTTCCGGCCTAGGTTGCAGGAGTGTTACTGGGTGAGCTTTGGTGGGCTGTGTTGGCTGTTTGGGACAGGTGGTCTTTGTGTGTTGCCGTACCGATGTGTAGAGTGTAGGAAGGAAGGGGGTGGGACTAGGTGTGAGGTTCAGGGTATGTGCAGTGTTGTTAAAGATGAAGATGGAGTTTGAGAATGATGATTTGGTGCTGTGTACAGTCCGGGGCACCTGTCTGCTGGAGGGTAGGAAGCGATGAGGTGAGTAGAGGGAGGGTAGAAGAGGTGTAAAAGGTGGGGTTGGGGAATTGGGTGAGAAGGCAAGGGGTGTAGGTATTGCGGTAGTGTGGCAGGGAGCCACATTCGTATTGGCTGTAGAGGTGCAAGTGTTTGGGTGAGATGAGGCAACGTTTGTGAGGGCATTGGGGTATCTTGGCATGCTAGTGGTGGTACTGGGCATTAGGGGGGCCTGATTAAAGTTCAATACAGCAGCAAAGCTGCACTTGGCAACAGGCATGCTGGCATCATACAGGTTAAAAATAGGCGTTGAGGGGGTCTGATCAAAGTTCAGTACTGCGGCGGAGCCGCACTGGGCAACAGACATGCTGGCATCATACAGGTTAACAGTAGGCGCTAAGGGGGCTGATTAGAGTTTAATACAGCGGCAGTGCCGCACTGGGCAACAGACATGCTGGCATCATAAAGGTTAACAGAAGGCACCAAGGGAGTCTGATTAAAGTTCAATACAGCAGCAGAGCAGCACTGGGCAATACACATGATAGCATCATTCAAGGTAGTCTCCTCACCACAAGATCATGGCAACTCCCTTTTCTCTACTGCTACACCTTTTCTCAAATCCTCAACAGGCCAGCTGATACCCCAATCATGTTGACAGCACAAGGGCCCCTAATGCTACTGCATGACAGTTTCACCCTAAGTCTCCACAGTTCCTTCTGCACAGGCATCAGCCATTCTCCTACCGCAGGTGCCTGCCCATGGAACCTCAAGCACTGTGAACAAGAAAAGGCATCAGCAGCATCAGGTATTTGTTTAGGTCTAGAATGTTCTTGTAGAGGATTTCTAACACTAGTCTCCTCAACAGCCTCACAACACCGTGTATACCGTTGATTCACCAGTGCCACCACACTTTTATTGCACTATTATGACTCTCTTGTCCTTCCACTTATAACCCCCCCCCCAAGTGCAGCACCATCAAGGGTCCGGCCCGTTCATTCCGGGCCGCCCTATTGCGAGGTTCCCATGCGGGATCCGCTCCGAACGTCTGGTCAGACCAGACGCCCTTTGCAGGTCCCGCAAGGGGACCAGGGAGCTAATAATGGGCCCGTTATAAATGGGCCCGTTATTAGCTCCCTCCCCATTCCCATTGAGCCCTATGGGGGCTCGAATGGGAATGGGGATGGATTTTATGAATGGGAACTTACTGGGTCCTCCAAGGTTGGAATGACACAGTAAGTCCCCATTCAGGGAACCCAGACCCAATTTTGGAGGCAGCCATGGCGCTAATAGCACCATGGCTACCTCCAAACCGGGCTTCATTACCGAGTTTCTTCAATGAGGAATAACTGGGTCATTCCAACATTGGAGGACCCGGTAATTCCTCCTTGAAGGAACCCATCCCCATTCCCATTTGAGCCCCCATAGGGCTCAATGGGAATGGGGAGGGAGGTAATAACGGGCACATTAGGAATGGCCTGTTATTACCTCCCTCTTCCCCTCGCGGGGCCCGGAAAAGACGTCTGGTTTTAGGGCACTTGTAATCGGCGCTCCCGTAATGAAGGGTGCCAGTCCCGTACCGGCACCCTTCATTACGGGAGCGCCACCCTTGTAATGAGGCCCGGCTATGCTTCCTAACAGCTCTCACCATTTGTCTGCACACCATATTCCATTCCAATAAGATCCAAAAGTGGGTGACCCAGCCTCATTAGAAAAATGTCATGTTCCGAAGGGATCTCTGTGATTGCTGTCAAAATAAAATACCACAGTTGAAAATGTCAAAGTTTATTTTTCTTTTTGCACATTTCAATGCAATTATATGTGGGGACACCTCCCGCACAACCCCATATTCCCCTCACATTATTTATTAACCTAACCCACCACACCACAAATAATTGCGTTGTAATGCGCAGTAAAAAATGTGGCATTTACGTCTGTGGTATTTTCTGCTGCGCAGTAATGGGGTGATACCATCCCAAAGCATCCTGACAGAAGGTATCCATATGGACACCCCATTATACCCTTCTAGGAAAACATTCCTCCAAATCTTCTTTATTCTGCTGGCACCCGTACTCTGTGGTGTAGCTCGTTTTTACCTGCCAGAGACATTGCCAATTGCCTGCAAAATACCCTATCGAGCAATCCTACATTGCAAGCAGAACTGAGGTGCCCTGCTGCAGCTGTTGTTGCAAGTGAGAGACCTTACACTTTGTGACCCTGACCAGTCCTCAGAGCGACACAGGCAACCGCTCGACTTTTATCCCTCTCTAGTCCCGATTTCGTAGCAACTGAGCCCAACTCTATCCTCAGAAAAGTCAAACCCTTAGAGGCCCCATCTGTTTCCTTTGGTGCTATCGACATGACCAGGTCACCTGCCAATTCTTGGAAATGATCTAACAAGCTTGCACATGCTCTCTGCACTTCCCTCCTTCTCAACAGCAAATAAATCATCCAAATAATATTATTGCCTGCAAGGACCCGGACCACAGAAAGAAATCGTGCTCCAGAAAAGTGCTAAATCATTCAAAGGTGGTAGATATCTAGCGCTGATCATTGGGCAGGATTTCCCCGGATCCGAGATCCGGCAAAAAATGTTTTCCTCTGGTCTCGATTCGGGAAAACTATTTCTACCCATTACTGCAAACGACCTGTGTTAGTTCCTGAGACCTGGATTCGAACTCGGATCACAAGGACCAAAGTAGTGGGACTTTACCACTAGCCTAAAAGAACTTCTGTAAAAAGCATCAGTGAATATTCCTGCCAGGATTGTACTCTGCAGAAAATACTGAAGAACAGCTTTGTACATTTAAAAGATGTACACATTTTCTAGTTTACTTGCAACATTACAAGAAACTCCCCTTTTCTTTAATAATGTATTTATTAATCCCCTGAAATATCAATACTAAAGTTTATTTTTGGGGGGAGGCGTGCCAAGAAAAATATGGTGAGTTCTCCTGCACCTTAATTTACAACAACTCCGCCCACGCTTGTGCTCCTAAACAATCCCCGCCCCTCTGTGTCCCTCCCCCACTCCCTCCTCGGCTGCTGGGAACGCCCAGTTAATATTTTCCATTTTCAGCACTGTCTTCCCGCGAACATTCCATGAGCGTCTTCTTGTTGTACACATACACATTATCATCAATTTGAATACCAGGCAGATAACATTGCTCGGGTGACAAGCAAAGCACATATTTATTGTTGCACTTTGCCTTCTCCACTCCTTCACACAACTCCTGCCAACTCCACAGCCTCGCCAACGCTTGAGTATGCCACAGAAACGCCTTCCTGAGCGATGTAGTCATTCACCAAGCTTCTTGTGGGTGTTGAATCCAAGGAACTCCAGGGCGTGTTTTCTCTTGTTCTCATTCCCGAGTTTTCAAACTTGTGCAAGGTGCTGTTCGTACCCATACAGGCCCCTCCCACTCTTTGTCTACACTGATCAGATACTCCCTATCTGACTAACCTTGCACTTGGCCCTCACAGGCTGCACTACCACTGTTTTGGATCACCGTATTTATTTACTTATTATTTATCTTGTGCTCTCTTATGCTCTGCACTTTCCAATTTCTCCCTACTCCAATGCACTTTTCCCCTTTTTAATATCACTGGGCCTAGTAAGATCGTTGTTTTTGTTCTCTGCCCTGTCCCCTGCCTTTGCCTGGTTGCGCTCTGAAACACCTGTGTACGAGCGCAATATAAATAAAATATCGTATCATTATTGACGGCAGTACAAACAGCGATACCGACGCTTGAAAGATTCTATGTATGCGCCACGTACTACCAGGGGTCCTCCGGACCGATAAGGGTCAAAGATGTCACACGACTGAATTTCGCACATTCTTACAGAACCAAGGCAAAGTACACAAAAGGATCACCCCAGTGAAAACGGCAAAGCAGAGAGGTACATGTGAATGCCTAATAAGGTGTTTTGCATAGCCTTGGCACAAGGAGAAGACCAGAAACTTTCCCTCATGACCTTCTTGCGGGAATTGTAATTGCAATTGTCCATTTGTACAGCGCTTATACACAAGTGAAGTGCTTCAAAGCGCTTCAAGGCGGGAAGGGAACAAGTGAATACAGTAGTCATTCTTAGGCCTTGAAGTTTCCAAATGATCTAACAAAAAAGTAACTAGCGTAATAGGCCTGGCGGCATTTCTCTTAGTGCAAGTGCATGAAGTGGGCCAGGCGCAACCAGATAAGGGAGGGGAGACAAAGGGGGGACAAGACAGAACTCACTAGGCCTAATAAATTCAGGTTTTGCAAGTGTACAGACAGAGGTGCAAGGGAGGAGGGGGGAAGGCCACAATACACACCACTCCACTTTGGCTGTGGTTACTGTAGAGATACTGAGGGTTAGGGACCAAAAAGAGGCCTGATTGCATCGCTCTGTTCCTGCCCTGTACAAATCGTTCATGTGCTTGGGACTTGGCAGAAGCAGGTGCGGGGTAATAATGCCAAAGGAAGTGTCAGAAGGGGAGTATGTCCCATAACACTGCACCGGGGTCACCATGTCCTGATGGTTCCATGACATTTCAATTATTTAACTTACTTTGTTAAAATTTACTTCGTGGGTATTACATCAAAATGTTACTTCCATTTTTTTTGTTGGGTAGGCATACCCCCTTCCCCTACACTACCACCCCCACGCCAAACCCCTCCCGATCCCCTTTTGCCCCTTACCC
Organism: Ambystoma mexicanum; assembly: GCF_040938575.1. Lineage (NCBI taxonomy): Eukaryota > Metazoa > Chordata > Amphibia > Caudata > Ambystomatidae > Ambystoma > Ambystoma mexicanum. The sequence goes on from NC_090929.1 coordinate 538,826,528, forward strand.
AACAAATACATATACAAGTAAATTACAGCAAAGTCATTTACTTTGTAGAAACAACAGGATACCTCCTGATAGGCAACCCGTACTCAACCTGTGCATGTCACATGAAACACAACCATGGGTTGTAGGCTGGGTGCGTGGCTTCATGATCGTAGCCAGTGAAGGCCACTCCCTGATAACCTGAAATGGGTCCGACAATTTTATGGGCACGCAACAAAGACTAGGAACAATATTGTGCCCATGCGGTGGACTATGACCTAGAAGAACCTTTGAACACAGGGCAGGCATAGTGGAAGTAACAGCTACCAATGACAACCCACAGGGGGCAAGGGAAGAGATTGTTCCAACCACAGAAATCCAAGAATGGGAGGCACCATCAAAAGTGGCAGAGAACAATCCACCGACGCCAGGATACCCCACCAAAATCACCAGAAATCTTTCTGTTACACTCAAAGAAAACTAGTGATAGCAATGGACAGAGATGTCATAACAACTGTTGTATGTTTGTGATAACATTGGGGTGTTACATAGGGTGACCAGACGTTCACCCTCTGTCCGGGGGTCCCGGGAGTTTTCTTGGATTTCATCCTCAATTAGAATTGCCTGTGAATGCACATCCTCTGTGTTATTGTTTGGTTTAGGCTGATTCATATAGGGGTGGAATTGTATCCACGTTGCAATTTTTTCAGTTTGCTTTGATTGATGATTGATTTTTTGTTCAAGTGTTTCGAACATTTTGTATAAGCTTTTAATTGTGGTATTTACCGCTGTGAGGGTAATCTCTAAGAGGCCGTTATTGGTAGAGATTGACGAAGTTGTCGGACGTTCAGGAGAAACTAAACGTCGTCGAGGAGTGGGTTGAATAAAAGAGGCTACTGAAGAAACACTAGAGTCCATTGAACACAGTGCTCGGTAGTCCGTTGTATTTGACACCACGGATGAGTTCTGAATCATATTGGTGGCACATGATGGTGTGTTGAGAAACACTTCATTATGATCTTCTTCTTCCGCCACAGATGGTAAAGGTGCATATTGTTTTAAATTGATGATCGGAGATTTAATGGTTTGCAGAATGGTGTTGTCCGACACGCACTGTTCCTCATTTTGCAAAGGCAGAGATTGTAACGGCTGTGCGTGCTTTGAAATTAGGGAGGTATTATTTAGAGTCTTTTCTAACGGCTCCAAGGCCAAAACAGTGGCCTGAACATGACTTGTGGACTGCGCACAGAAAGAACGAATGTCATGCTTCGATAAAGATGTTTTGGGCACTGGTGTGAGTGTTATGCTTTGTCGAGTGGCCATGCGTTTGACTTGGTCAGTAGTTTTGGAAATATTATTTGCTGGAGTAAGTGGTAAGTCAAGTACCTCGGGCATATTTGTTTTCAAAGTATATGAACGCATGAAAAGAAAGTCGGCTTCAAAAGAGGCAGGGCCAAGTGATGGTTTCCTCAAAACTACGTGTGTAATAATACTGCTAGTCACAGATGTTGTATATCATGATTGACAAAGCAAACAGAACATAATATTGTAATGTGCCAAACTTAAATAAACAAAGCAAACAAAATTTGTTTAAAATGAGAATAAAAAAATAAATTAGATTAAATTAAGCACAAAATATATCGCCGCACCGCCGCGGCTTCGCGGCTAAGCGGCCAAGCGGTACTTGCACGGTACTTGGTACGGTGCGCGCGCGCGGTGCGCGCGAGAGTTTGAATAAATACACGCCTCCAAAGGGGTGTGTGAAAGGTTGTCGCACAGCCTAAACAAACAAAATAAAGTAGCTGTGAGGAACTTGGTTCATATAATAATGTCTTTTAGTCCATATATATGTGATGTTCACCTGCTGGTATCCGAAGTCCTTCTGTAAAAGAGGAGATCCAAAGAGGAATGAGCAGCAGACAGCGGCCAAGCGGTACTTGCACGGTACTTGGTACGGTGCGCGCGCGCGGTGCGCGTGAGAGTTTGAATAAATACACGCCTCCAAAGGGGTGTGTGAAAGGTTGTCGCACAGCCTGCTGGTATCCGAAGTCCTTCTGTAAAAGAGGAGATCCAAAGAGGAATGAGCAGCAGACAGCGGCCAAGCGGTACTTGCACGGTACTTGGTCCCGGGAGTTTTTGATTTTAGAAACCCTGTCCGGGGTTTGCAGGGTTGGGTGGCTACGGTAATTAAAACTGTGATTTTTTTTTCACAAGGCTTTCAGATTTTTGAAGTTGGAGGATTGGCTCAACCTATCGGGTGCAAGTCACAACACTTACTGACTGTGCCATAGAGACTGGCTTGGAAACGAGCGTACAGCAAGCCATGTTATATCAATTAGAGCAAACACCTGTCTTGAATTAACATGCCAAGATTCACAGACAAAACTGCACAAATGAGATCATACACAGTTTATAGAAAGGAGAAGTGCTGGAAATAGGATTGTGCAGTGGTTGTGGGGGCGTGTTGGGGGAGGGGCGGTAATTGGTGGGCTGCATGGGGTAGTCCCTCTTTTATGTTGTTGGTCGTCCCGGTTTTTCGTTCTGGAAATCTGGTCACCCTAGTGTTACAAGGTCTTGGCATGGAGCACCACCCTGGAGTCATGCCAAGAATGCAAGCGTGGTGACAGCAATCCTGTGGCCTGGTAAAAGAAATAAAGTAGGCGAGGCACCAGAATTTGGGGTCAGTTGCCATACAGTTTAGGACACATCTTCCATTTGTTACAGCAGCCTGTAGGCGGACAGGACCACTAACCTCCGTAACACTGCAGAGGCGGTGTCTGGTCAAAGGATCGACACCAAAGGATCGAAAACCAAAGGATCGAATTTTTTTTTTTATTATATATTTTTGGGGGGGTTTTCGTTTAGTGAAAAAAAGTGCTTTTTACCACAAAAACGGAGGCTGGGGGGGACCCCCCAAAAAAATAAAAATAAATGTAAAATAAAAATTAAAAAAAAATTCGATCCTTTGGTTTTCGGTCCTTTGGTGTTGAGCCTTTGACCTACAACCTGCAGAGGCCCCTAGTGCTCCACCTGACTACAAAACCTGCCTCTGCCACGATTCACATCCCCATCATGTTGGAAAAGAATGTGACTGCGCCCGCTTCTGACATCCTGACTCCACAGTGTGCAACTTTGAAATTGAATGTTAATGCCCTTGTTTTTACTTTGATCAATACACATGTTATTCAATCGGTCTTGATCTCCATGAGTGGAGAGAGAAAGAGAGATTGAGAGAGAGAAAGAGAGAGAGATTTATCGAGTTTTGAGCACCTCAGAGAGTACATAGTGGTGCAACGAAGTTGACTGAGCGGTAATGCAGTTTTTAAATTGTGGCAAAAAAGTCGTCTGCACAAAAAATTGTGGAAAAAATGCAGTGGTTTGATCCGGGAAAGGTGTACCCCATTATACCATTTAAGCGGATCGGGGGTTGCAGGGGTACACCCCGCTCCGCTTAATTGGTATAATGGGTCCGGGGGTTGCGGGAGTGTCCCCCGCATCCATTACAACCACAGCCTTTTTGCCACGATTTTTTTTTGTAAACAGCTATTTTTGCAGCGATTTTAATACATGGAACCGACTGAGCTGCGTAATAGAATGGGGGCATTCCAAATTTAGGTAAACCAGAAAGCGGTACAAGTGGCTCTAGCAAGGACCGGCTAACGTTAAGGTTGGCTAACGATTAAACTAGATCTCGCAACGAGGCCGCTCCTACTTTGCTTTCTGTAAACACGGGCTAAGTATTGAGGGAGCTCCAAATGCACGAGGTGACTGAGGGAGAGGCTTGGAAACCATTTGCTGTGTCAATAGTCATAACACTTAGGCCTACCACGTGCGGTAGCGAGCCATTCGAGTACACAAAACCCAGAGTGCTCCATCAGCCTTTCAAGATTGTCTGGGGCCAGCACTGAGGGGTTCTCAGATACTTTGAATTCCTTGTTTCTGATCTGGTTACAGTTCCTGGAAGGTTCGGCAAGAGCTCTTGCACACCGCTACACAGCAGACACAAAAGAGAAATGGTATTAAACACTGCCTCTTTCAAGGCACTCCACAAAGCCTGCGTTTACTAGCCTGTCTGCTTCCTGGTTACCATGGAGCCCAGCCCACAATGCTGTAAGAATCTCGAGGCACGGCATCTCACGATAAGTGCAGCTACGGGTCACCTACTGTACTAGCTTTATAGATCTGATCCTAATCACGGGTATCAGGGACGGCATTTCTCCAAAATGCCAGGGGTAGCGGAATTGACATCAGACGACCCTTAACCATTTGACCCCACCCCACAATGACATTGATGGAACACAAGCTTTCACCCCTTGACTAAAAACAGCAAGTGGCATCACATAGCATTGTTCCTGAGTACACCACGATAAATATGATTACAATATCACTGTAATGTGATATACATTTCATGCAAGCATGAATCACCATAGGTATCATTAATATCAGTGCGTATAGGCCCATATTACCAAATTACTGTGAATGCAAGCAGACGTCCAAGGTCAACAAATTATGACGTGTTATTATAGAGCACTTATTTTTTATTTTTATTTATTTAAAATCATTTAGTTTAAACATAATGCTTAAGTGCTTTATAAAGAACAAATATACATACAATATCACCCAACCTATGTTGGTACTCACGTGTAGACCTCAGAAGGATGAAAGGCTGAGTTGACTGTGCCGGGATTCGAACAGGCAACCTACAAATCACACGCACGTTGCAGGATCAAGTGCTCAACCCACTGAGCTATCCTACCAGTTATAGCTATTTTACTGGCTATAATAAAATGAGCAATAACATGCCTGAATGTTCTCAAAGTAAGAAAGCAAATTACACTCTGTAGTGGATACCAATAAACTGGTAACTGAGATTTAACAGCAAGCCAGTTCATCTGCAGTTCTGGTTCAAAGTTGGCCACATGTCAAGCCTGCATGGATATACTTTTCAGGCTTCAGAGGTTGGAAAAATACATACCAACTGGCTATTAAACTTTTTTGAGTAGCGCAGGGAAAGCAGCGCACTCACACAGCATCCCGTACTCTGGGCATTCGTTACCTTATACATCCAAACAAACATCCTGATCAGCATGCCAGGTAGATAGGAAAGATAGACACATTACTATACAGCATTAGATGTGGCACAATTAAATCAAGGGCCACTTGATGTTCTATGGTCAAACATTTCTTCACCGTACAGAAGCTTTTAGGCACAAGGATTTTGTCAAGTGACAGAGGAGACCGAGATGGAATGTCTTGTGATGATCGTAACAGAGACAACAGCAGAAAACAATATACTATAACTGCAACTTGCGAAAGCAAAATGCATGTAGTTTTTGTCTGCATTGTGAATTTGAGGTGTTTAAGAACAGACTAAATCAGACTAATTCAGTGACTCACCCCCTGAAGTGTGCCTAAAATAAACCTTTATTGAGTCTAGCAATTATTGTATAGAATTCCAGAAAGCCTATTTGTTATTCCGATTCTTTCTTATTTAGGGTCACTGCTCACAGTGTTACACTTGTGGCACCCCCCTGTTCTTCTTTTAAGAGGCATGCACAAGAAAGCCAGCCACTCCAGAAACAAAGAGCCACATGGCGTTGGCCACAGACCAGAAGCTTCATTTGAAGCAAAACATTTTTTTTCTTTTTTTACATTTTTTATTTGCGGTAGCAAGGGAAATCACATGGGTAGCAATGGAGACCCCCAAATGATGTCCCTGCACGGGTTCCCAAACACACAGTGATAAGGTAAGACCCGAGTATTCCCTTGCAGTTATTACCCTCCGGCATTTTACAACACTCTTTGTCCTGCTGAACGCCCTCGTCTGCCGAGTAATTTTATCCCCACTGGAGCAGCACAAAACAGAAGACCACCTATCTAAAGGCTTGTTCAAGAGCGAGTCCAAGCTGGCAGAAGCCCATCTTTATTTATTAACTTAATTTATGAATCGTTGACACTCATGTCAGAGGTCGTGTCTTACTGGGTTTTGGCAACGCCTGTCTGCCCCTTGATACCAGGCTCGGACTGGCCTATTTGGCAATATCCAAAGTGCCAGCCCACGATTCTAGAATGGGCCTGGTTTTTTGGCCATAATGGACCAGGTTTTTGGTCAGAGCGGGCCAGTTTACTAAGTTTTAACCAATGTTACTAAGCAAATATTCTTTCAAATGCGTTATTTGCTACATATTTTACCATAAACATCTCCATTTGGGTAGTAGTCAGAGTCTTCTGGGTATTAATGAACTGTAATGTGTGATTGTGGACCGCTTTTTCATTGGTGCATGGATGCTTTTATGTCTCAGTCCGACCCTGGCTAGTTGCCAGATACATCTTCATCCATTACACATTTGACAGCTGTGGCATGATGCAAAAAGCTATGCTTCCTGAAGGGAGACCCAGTAGCTCAGAGATTAGAGCATAGCTTTAAAGGTGGTAAGGTTGCAGTTTTAAATCGACTCATCGGCTTAAACCTAATAGGCTGAGCTGCGTATTAGGATGAATTTTTTTAACATTTTTAGTTTTTAATGTTACAAAAATATAGTTTTTATCATTATTTCCTTCAATAATGAGCCACAGACATAGTGCAGCACCTATGGTTTTTGATAGTTCCCAGATGAATCTGTCATAATGCAAAAAGCTATGCTTTCTGAAGAGAGACCCAGACGCTCAGAGATAAGCGTGTGGATTTAGTAGTGGTAAGGTTACAGGTGGAAGTCCACTCATTGGCTTGCAAGTACTCAAACTGGAAGTTTGAGCTGTGTATTGGGACTGAATAGATACTATTTTTAGTTTTTGATGTTTTTTAGTTTTATAAAAGTGATATATTGTTTTATCTTTATTTCCTTTATAAATTACTGAGCTAGTAGCACCTATGTTTATCCAAACTGCCATTTGTAGCTCCCAGATGCATCGTCATCATTAGACCTTTTAAGAGCTGTGGCATAATGAAAAAAGTTATTCTTTTTTTTTAGGGAGACCCAGTAGCTTAGCACAAGAGTTCTATTGTCAAGGCTGCCTGTTGAAGTCCGCTCATTGGCTTGAAAATAACTGGTCTCGTAGTTTGAGCTTTGCTTCGGGAAGAAATAAGTGCAAATTACTCTGAGCAAGAGAGCAACACCCATGTTTACCCAAACCAGCAAAGCTAGTTATACCAGGTGCATCTTCATCCATTGCATTTTATTTATTTTTCAATTTATTGTGTTTCAGTCAAAGTAAAAACAAAATGTGACTTTTCACAAAGTTACAATGATAAAAGTAAAGAAAATATCAATTCATAAAATGTACACATGTACATACATTTTTTTTAAAAAGCACGGGAAACGGAGAAGGAAAGACAAAAGGAATAAGAACATGAAAGACAAGAAAATATAGCAATTTTCATGATACATCCCTTCATAGTCTCACTTTAAGAGGCTGAGTTCACGTATTATCACTTCCAAGAACATAGCCGGTCCCAACAGGTTTGGGTCTCCAGCCACAATACTTTGTCCACAAATCTGGATAGTTTTTATAATCCTGTGCAAGCGAGTACATGGGCATTCAATCAGGACACGTCCCAGTGTCTCTATGCTTGTGCTCTCGCAGTGTCGGCATGTACTATCGCTATACAGGTCCTTATGCCTAGAGAAGAGAATTTCCCTCACTGATAGAATGTTAAGACGGAATCTTAGGAAGTCATTCTGGCCTCTAGCATTTGGAAACCACCTTAGGTAACCCGGTGGGAAACCCTGAGGTTTATCGTGAAGCGAGTGAGAATGTGACCATTTTCTTGATCTCATTTCTGTGATTGTTGCTATCCAATCCTTTCTACTTTTGTTGTTTTTCGACATACATTGGGTTGTCACAAAGATCACTCACCTCGCAATCACAGGAGCTCAAGATGTTGTGCGCATAGGCAGTTAGACCTGACAAGAAAGTATTGCAATTCTTCATTAGTTCTTTGTTTAGGTTTTTGTGAAGGGTATTAACTTAAGGCCAGCTAATCGATCTATATGCTGACAATATTCTCCACTCTATGTCGGAGGGAAGCGAATTGTCAAGATCCGAGTCTACCTCCCCCTTCTCCTCACCTGAATCCTCGGAGGTTAGTACCAGCAGGCCCGCCTCCGTCTTCTTGCGTTCTTTCTTCTTTGAAGACGCCTTGCCTTTGGGTGCTCTAACCTTCTTTTTCTCGTGTAGATAAGGTCTGGCCCCTCCGGAGGCCACCGTGACAGAAGAGGGTACCTGCCCTAGGGGGATCCCAGGGGTCCAGCCTCAATTCTAGGGAACAAGCCCAAAGGCAGAAAAAACCCTAGTCCATAGAAGGGTTCAATGATGTGGTGACACCGATCTTCAAAAGCAATAGCCCAAAGTTCCAAGTATGTATGATCCAAATCTTGGATGACTGATTCAAAAGGTAGCAATCCAAAAATGGAGAATTCGGTATGAGGCCATATAGGGGGAATAACAGCTCCCGGAGAGGTGAATGGAGTAATCAGAAGAAATACCAAATGAGTGCACCGTTAGCAAGTAAAAGTGAGAGAGGAAATCATAAGAAGAGGAAGTAAAGGAAGTTCACAGAAAGAGGAAACGTGCACAGGAACACTAGCAAGAAATGAAAAGTACAAGAAAGGTCCAGAACAAAAGGTAGAAGGAGAAAGGCTAACAATCAAGTGAAATCCTGCGCAGAGCAGGACAATAAGTGGTTGGTGCCGTCAAGAAAGGAGCCTCGCAAGATTGGAGGATGGTGAACTGGGACTCCAGGGCGGCTGCCGGCGAGGGAAAAACAGAAGTTAGACAGAAGTGTTGCCCAGAGTGGACCGCACAGGTAGGTAAATGATGAAAGGAGAGCTCAAGGAGACCCGCAGGCAGAAGGCGTCGCTGACCGTAAGGGCGAAAGGCGAACGCTAGAATGAATGAAAGTACGCGGGAGATCTGCGAAACAGAAGGCGTCGCCGACCGAAAGGGGCGGAAGTCGAACGCTAGAATGAATGAAAGTACGCGGGAGATCCGCGAAACAAAAGGCGCCACCGACCGAAAGGAACGGAAGGCGAACGCTGAGAAACTCACAAGTAAGGAGTGCAGGCAGAAACAGCAGGACCAAATGAAGCGGAGCTATAATAGTACCGTAGACAGAGCACAAAGTAAACACAGTATAACGGGAGGGTAGATCGAGAGAATCAAACACTGGAGGGCAACGGTGACACAAGCACAGGTCACGGAGCGTTGCACGAAGGAAACACAGATACAATGCACCGGCTTGTGGGCGGAGCCTGAATTTAAAGGCATAGGCGCCATGTTGGGCGAGGACTAGAGGGTCCACCCGAGAAGTCAAAACTTCCACCGGCTCCAGCACTTCCGGCCGTGGTTCCTGACACGAATGAAGACCCAATTCATACCTCAGCGAAGCTATCGGGAGACACTGAGGGAGGGAGAGAAACTTTTTTCACAATAAGCCTTCTGGCCTTTCCCAGTTTATTGTTGTAATTGCTGGGATTACGTCTACACCATAAGTCAAAGTTGGAATGACTTTACTGACATAGAATTTTAACAGGGGTGTTATTGAGAACTTACAGTAATGAGAGCTCAATTTCTTCATCTGCTCCCCAGATTAATCAGCTTTTCTTCCAGAATGCCTTCTATGTAGCCCTTAGATGGGAATGCATGGATATAAAACCCCAAATACAGAACCTCCTTGCCTTTAGAAATCACTTGGCCTGTCATTTTCCATCTGAAAGTGGGTTCCCTAGTTAGAGGACCTTTGAACGCTACTATATTTTGATTTGGCCGGATTTATCCTTAGGTTATTAACCCTTGAAATTCTCCCAAATCATCCAGTAGTCTCTGTAGTCCAATCGGGGTAAAGTGCAGTAGCACAATGTCGTCTGCATACGCTACCCAGTTCAACCTCTCCTTACCAACCATCAGACTAGAGAGGCCCTCCCCTTGCAGGCTAAAGGACAGATCTGAAAGATACAGATTAAAGAGGCACAGGGCCACCATACAACCCTGTCTCACTCCCTTATGAGTCCGGATTCGAGTAGATAGATTTCCTCTAGCATCCAGCCTTATCCTCAAAATTACTTATTCTGGAGCTCTATGATAATAGATAGAAGTGATTCATAGCTTCCCCATTGTCTCAATTTCCACCATAACCGTTCTCTGTCTACAGTATATGAAGCCTGGGACAGATTGACACAAGCCCCGAACAGAGTTGGACCACCCTTCATAAAACTCTTGCTTGATGTTATACTGAGGATTAGGCTGTTCAGCGTGGTAGACAATCCCCTCCTAAACCCAATTTCATTCTTCGTGAGTATCCCATGAGTTTTTATCCAGCTTTCAAGATCCTTCAGCACTTAGCTTGCAAATATTTTACTGTCTGCATCTAGAAGGGAGATCGGGCGGTAGTTCATAGGATCCGCCCGATTGCTCTTCTTGTATCTAGGTATTACTATGGCATCCCTTCATGACTCCGGTACATTTCTAGAGCTGACAATCTCCCCAAAATGATTAAAGATAATATTTGAGCACAGAATGTCATCTGATTTAAAGATCTGGTTAGTAAGAACGTTAGGCCCTGAGGCCATCTATCCTGATGATTTTTTAATGGCCTCCTTTACCAAATCCCTGCTAAAATTTAACCCCCACCTGCTCGTGCCCTGACCAGACTCAGGAATGTCTCCCAGAGGTCTGTATAAGGCAGAAAAGTGCTTCGCCCAATCAGACTCCTGTATGACATTTCTTTGGGTGATCACTTGTCTCTGTTCTCTCCTATTTAGGATAGCCCAAAAGTTTTGCAAATTGTGGTTCCCCAAGTCTCTTAGCATTTGTTCGCCATCATTTTGTAGTCTAATGTGTGTTTGAGATTTTGACCAGTGATTATAATTACGACGTATCTTTCTTCTCACTGCACTCATATCCTCCTTATCAAGACCTTTATTATTGAGCCTACAAAGTTACTTCCTTCTCTCTTCTTTAATAGTGTTTCTTCTCTAAAACAGTGCCGTTGATAATGCCATGGCTGTTCTCCTACACATTTAGCCATTTGGGCATCCCATAGGGATTCCATAAACGTTACTGGGTCATAGAGGACATTCAGTTATTGATCTGACCTTCTCTGACAACTTCTTGTTAGTTCCCGCTTCCGATAAAGTCTGCCTCCTTCAAATTGTACCAGTCGATTACCAGTGTTATTCCCTACCAGGGCCGATAAATACTGACCTTCATTGTTTTCCGTGACTAGATGTATTGATCCTGTCATCCTGTGATGGTCACTCCAGGACGTCTTCTCAATATTGAATTCTTTACATTTATCAAAAAGGTCTTTTGTTAAAAATGGATAATCAATGTTAGAGCCCTGCCCACCCCTCGACCATGTGACAGCTGGTGGAAAATCCCCCTTGATGTTACAATTAGCCATCAGGAGATTTAATTCATCCAGGAATTCCAGCCATTGACGTCCAGAAGGCGTGGGATCTTTCCAGGGGTCCGCATTTATTCCAGTTCTAATACACTGGGCGTTTAAATCACCAGTGAGGATGATGTCACCCGCTCCATATTGAATTTTTTACTGTGTTTAGATGTTTGCCAAATTACTCAGTAAGGGAATAAGAGGTGAGATGACAGGGTTCACCCATAACACCCATAACCACCCATAACACCATATCTACTTTAGGATCCCTAAAAATAGTTTGTATTGCTAGAATTCCCAGGATGTCATTGCTTACTGTCACTGAGCCAGAGAAGATAGTGCTAGGTCTTCAAACCAGGCTGGAGCGCAAATCACTAGAAAGACCACTTGCATAGCTTTCCACAAATGGTCAGTTAAGTCGGCACGCTGGCGTGTGGTGCTTCTGTCTCACCAGACCTGCTCCAAATCCCCTGAGTGCCTCCTTGAGCCCCTCCGCTTCCCCTGCCTGGTGCTCTGAGATTACGCAGGACCTTCTCCGACAGTGAGCCGGGAAAGGGGGCGACAGTAATCGGAATCAGTAAGGATAAAGAATCCTCCCTGTGAATCCGCTTACTACCCAACTCTTCCGATGCACTTCACACATGGCTTTCAGCCTCTTACCAGTCTTGACGTGCAGTAAATCGGGGGGCGCGCTTATATCCGGGTCATCCACAGGCCATCCAGATGACTCCTCAGATAGAGCCGCAAGCAAAGGTTCGATGGATATTTGGGCAACACCGGTCGCCTCAGCAGCAACGCAGCAAAGCACGGAAGCACAGCAACACACTTGCGCACGCTGTTGCACTTCGCTGCTGCAGTTAGTTTTAATGTTTTAGGCAGCTCCTTTCTCAATAGAAGGTGAAAAAAGACTGACTGGTAATTGCTTGTCACAGGAGGTCTAACACACGGCAATACACTTGCCGCACTCTGCTGCGCTTCGCTGCTGCAGTGAGTTTTAATGTTTTAGGGACCTCCTTTCTCAATAGAAGCTGAAAAAAGAATGACTGGTAGTAGCTTGTCACAGGAGGTCCAACACACAGCAACACACGGCAACACACTCACCTTCATCCATCACACCTTTGACTACTATGTCATAATGCAAAAAGCAGTGGTTTCCGAAGGGAGACCCATTAGTTCAAGAATTACAGAATGGGTTTAATGGTGGCAATGTTGCAGGTTCACATCCACTTGTCATCTTGAAAATTCTCAAATGAGTTGTTTGAGCTGTTCATTTCTTTATTTCCATTACAAATGTCTCTGAGAAAGAAGCAGCACCTGTTTATCCATATCAGCATAGCTAATTCGCAAATGCATCTATATCAATTACACCTTTGACACTGATGTCATAATGCAAAAACCTATACTTAAAAAAAAAATGCACCAAGGGTTAGTTGTGCATAGGTGGTGTGAGATGGTCGTAGTATTGTGGAGCACCACATGGCTGTTCCCGATTACTGGGACCATTATTTCTTCTAGGTGACAACCATGTAGGTGCTTGTGTGAAAAGGTGTGAAAAGGTTTCTGCAATTTGTTCCTGAGCTGCGGTTGCATCAGAGAGCTTTTATTTTTTCTTGGATGGATTGCATGGTCGGATGTCACCTGATGGGTTCTACACTGTGTACACAGCTTGGATTGGGTTTTCAAAGCATGCATGGAAAGGGGGCTTAGTCAGATGCGTGCATTGGATCTTGAAATGGCTACTTTGTTGAGGGGCCGGTTTGAGCGGGCATAGCCTGCTGAGAAGTTGTGGTTAGGGTGATACCCCCAAAGTGTCAAAGTGAGAGTCACATTAGTGGGGAGATTTTGTGCTTGTGCAGTCCAACGTACCTATTTGGGGAGCACATGTTTGTTTGCTTGGGACCAGTACAGAGTAACATTTTAGTGCAGAACCATAGTTGGTGCACAACTAGTGTGAACTGCTAGTTTTAGTAGAGTGCCTGTACACTAACCGTGGGCTCTCTGGCGTTATATGTTCAACGCACATGCTATTGAGGACAGGGTTGCGACTCCAGAAACAACCATGTAGTGGTTCAGTAGTATATGGTACAAGGAGGTTATTACTGTGCGGTGCTTCACTCCCACAGGCTGGTGGTCTGGCATAGGATATGTGTGCAAATTGAATTGCCTGCACCACCCGATCTTTCTTGCCCAGGAGGTTGACTTAAGATATTGTTAGTTTTTACTACTCCTTGGGGTATTTTCTCAGTGAGGTTTGTTGAGGTGTTCAAAATAGCTAGCATCGCTTATATTTCACAATGCTGCTGGGTCTGTCAAGGAGGACGAGCAGGAGTACATATATTGTGCATCATACCACTAGGATAATCATGGACTCCTTCATGTGTGTTATTATGATGTTCCGGAATATATCCTCACGGGAGACCAAGATCGAGAATAGCAAGAGAGCGCTCCAGTAACCAGCTGGTAGTGTTGTAACATTCATTTGCCAGCTGGCAAGCTTACTGTAACTGTTGGCACCCCTCTGGAATCGTGTAAAGCCCAGTCAGTATGTGGTCTCTATGAAGCTGTCAAACCTGGCTGTAGCTTCAAGGATTCTTTGAGGTCCCTTTTGCAGCTGGGCTAGGGGATTGCTTGTGGTCCCCTGATACTAACTGGGCCTTCACCCGATAGGTGAAGTTGCAGCATCGATGCCTCTCAGTAGCGAAGCCAGGGGACAAAGGGGAGCGGCCGAATCCCCTGGCTCCCCCCGGTGCCCAGTGCACCCAGCATTCTCCCACTGGTGCCCTGTTATCCTCCCTCCCTGGCCCCAAATGCTGTCTCTGTCACTGATGCCTCTGTTGTTGCAGGCACACTACAAGGAGATTAACGCCTTGGGCAATGTTCAAACTTTGCATTGGCTTAGACATATTTAGCTACAGTTTAGAGCATCAGAGCTGGAATTTATGTGGGATGCTTCATACACACCCTTTGCACTGAAGGGCCTAAACTACAGCTATGAGCGTCACGCTAAAGAACTTGTTTTGGGAGTCGAGGAACTACGCCCACCTGGATAAGATAAGGATCATGCTGTGGAATTGTTGTACACATAGGTGAATGCAGTGTAACAAAGAGAGGTTTATCAACGAAAATGATTCCTCGGGATTTACTTATTTATTGATTCACCAATGGCAATACAAAATGACTTACTTGTGGACCTCCAATGGAGGGGGTGAAGGGGTGACAAGAGGGAGGGAGGGAAGACAGACAAACTGACCATTTGCAAACCTTTGTTATTCAGATCAGATAAGTGCAAAGGGGAGGGATTGAGGAAAAGCGTAGGTCTGAGGGCCAGGCGGTGCCTGGAAGTGCAGTCAGAACAGAACAGTCATGGGGAGTCAAGTCAACATTCAATTGCTGTGGATGGATGGCCTGACTAGGTTTACAGCACCGGCTCACAAATTGTTGAGGGCAGCGTCGACGTTGCCTTCAAGGGATAAGGCTGTGGGCATCATGCTCTTAGTCATCAAGGAAGACATGCTTCAAGAGGTGAGTCTTTAGCAGCTTCTGAAATTTCTGGTGGGAAGTTTCTACCTCTAGCTCAGATTCAGATCCGACTAAGGGCTATGACAGCTCTATGGATCAAGTCAGGGCATCTACGACCAGCAGTCTCTCCAGACCCCATCCACATTTTCTTTTTCGTATTTTATTTGCAGAAAATCTGCTTTAGATCTACCCTTAGATGGGCAACTGTGGGAATGGTCAGACAAGCGATGCAGCCATCCAAGTAACTGGTGATAGTGTGCTCTGGTATCTGTGACCGTCTTAGGGTAGAAGAAAGAGATGGATTGGAGGCCAAAATCGGGCAGCCCTCCGAGTACGCAATTAGAAATAGCACCAATAAGCCTGAGGGCCTTACACAATATCCAACAAGAAAGGTTGAAATCATAATTATAAGTAGGAAAAGAAAGGGAAACCTGGATACCTTGTCTTATTTTTATATATTGAATAATATAATGTCCACACAATTTTGTGTTTCGAGTGATGTCCTTGCAGCACGGTTGATTTATTTTCTTTAAGTTATTAACATCTTTAGTGGTTACAAGTGAACAGATTGAATACAGGACCCCACAGGGGGCGCAGGACAATACCGCATAGCCTTGAAAAGGACCTACAGGTCGAAACACGTGTCGGCTGACCACACGGGGCTAATAGGACCCCTGTTCACTTGTACCCACTAAAAATGTTAATAACTCAAAGAAAATAAACCAACCATGCTGCAAAGACATCACTTGAAACACAAAATTGTGTGGACATTATATTATTCAACATATAAAAATAAGACAATGTATCCAGGTTTCCCTTTCTTTTCCTACAAACCAAACGAGGTGTGGGCTGCACCTCAATCCTAACCTGTGATCTTGCCGCAATAACAATAACCAGGAAAACATATCACCAGAGCTCAGCAAGGCAGGTTCCAACCTAGAGCCCGTTTTCTTTCCATAATTATAAGTAGCTTAGTACTTGTTTTATTCCAGGCCAGTTTGCTTTAATTGCACATTGCAATGGATAAGCTTGTACTAAAGATCTAAATTAAAATGTGATATTTCCCAATCGTTTGTGATCCACTCAGGAGGAGGCCTTGCACAGCCATCAGCAATTCTTGCTTTACTCTTGCACAGGACTCCGAAACATTTCTGTGCCTCTGCTTCACTGTCCAGGAATGTGCATATGATGATGTTTGAGGAGAAAGAGCACAATATGTCAAAGGTTGAAAGCACCTATTATACTATAATTAGCTCGTATAAGGTGATAGCTTGCCAGGAGGGTGTCTTAACCCAAGAAAGCCAAATACTCTTCTGTAAGCAGAGAGATATGACCCTGTCCCCTGGGGCTGGTGGCAAGAAAAGTAATCAGCTGGATTAGCTGAACGTGGGCGTTTCTTACATTGTAATAAAGGGTGTTCAGCTGTATGCTCCAACATTTAATGGCCACCAGTGATTTTGCAGTTGAGTCTTTAAAAATGAAGATATGAGCTTGTGGTAATTTAGGCTGGTAAATGATTTCTAGTGACATAAAGACGCATGCCGTGGGCGGTGACAAGTGCCCTCTTTCTGGATGAGAGCACTCTTCCCTGTGAGTAAAGGTGCCACACAGAGGCTCCTGAAAGCATAGCAGCCAGAGTCTTTTGGATCATTATGGTGATGTGGGGTATGATTGTCAATGTGGCGGATTGGTGTATCGGGACTAGGATGGCCGCTGGGGTTGTTGCGTGAGCCTGGCATCTTTGGGCATCAGGTCCAGCACAGCAGTGCAGGGCTCCGGCGGCATGTGTTCCTTTCTGTCTGTTGCTGTTTGGGTTGGTGTCTTTGTCCTTGCCAAGGTGCAAGGTCTAGACCACAAAACGTGGATCACTGTGGAGCTCGGAAGAGAATCTTTCTTCCATACACTTCATGAGTTCTCCAGCATCAGTCCCTGAGACTACTCACAGATAGTTTATAGTGTGATGTTAGGTATTTCGTTGCTATTGCAAAATGGTGTTGAATTTAGTAAACTTCCCTAACTGTCAAAATGATTAATAACAGTAGTGGGTACACTGTTGGGCACAGAATATTTCAGAGACTGACATGAGTATCTTTGTGTCAGACCGTAGGTAAAGGTAGGCCACTGTGTTTTCTGGAACCTTTGGCACTCCAGACGTTCAATGTTCCAGCATAGCCAATGGTGAGGGCTCATGGGATTTGTAGTTTAAAACATCTGAGGAGCCACAGGTTGCAGACCTCTTTGATGGAGGTTTTGTGATGGTGGGGATTGGTTATTGGAGTTCTTGGTTCCACTGCCTTGTTGGATGAAGTTTGGTGAGGTCACAAGTTCATTTTAGGGAGGGACATGGGTGGTGGGAAGTGCTTGACGTCTTCTGATTTCATTGAAACAGGTGATGGTCACTGGATGGAAACACACAGCTGACAAATTCTACCTGCGTGGCCATGTGTTGGCCGTTGTCTTTGTCCATCGTGAGGCTAACTTTCGGGACCCTTTGGGCGATGTGAGTAAAGGGCACGTGGATGTGTTTTGCATCTGTAGCACAGCCCAGAACGGTGTGTATGTTGAGCACACTAAAGAGTCCTGCTAGTAACCTGCTGATGATATTTTGAAATATTTACGCAAATGTGGACACACTGAAGCACAGACTATTGCAGAAGTGCAAATCAACATGCACAGTGAGTGTGCGTATATTCTGGGACAAGGGATAGAGCTCTAGTAGGTGGTATCCTGTACTGAGGTCTAAAATTGAGGACAGGCCTGCTCCGCCAAGATCAGACTGGTGCAGGCCTCTGCAACCTGTGGATCTCCAGATGTAGTGGACTACAA
The DNA here is from genome assembly GCF_040938575.1 of Ambystoma mexicanum. Lineage (NCBI taxonomy): Eukaryota > Metazoa > Chordata > Amphibia > Caudata > Ambystomatidae > Ambystoma > Ambystoma mexicanum. The sequence goes on from NC_090929.1 coordinate 538,844,241, forward strand.
CCCCCATGATCCCTCACCATTGATTATGCTAACTGCAGCTAATGGGAGTTGTAGCCCAAAACATCTGGAGAGCCAACGTTTTCAGACCCCTGCACTTGTGAGATCTCACACTGTCCCGTGATTGGCTTTTTTTGGGAGGAGCAAGTCGATGCACAATATCATTTTGGTTGCCCCATGCACTTTGACCTGCGGCAACCGAGAAAAACTGGAACAAGGCGCTGTCTGCTTCTTTGATCCTGGACAGGCTTTTGAGGTATGCAAGGTATTGGCCCACTAGATGGTGGATGGCTTTGCTTGTATGCCAGTGCTACACTTTTTACTGTTATATCTATCTAGAGAGAGAGCAGCTTCCCCTTGAGCTTGTGGATGCATTGAAAAAACATCATGCATGGGGAATTGGGAGATGGTAGAGCAACTGGGTTGTCATGGTGGAGTATTTGTAGCAGCCAGAGACAGTTGAGTAGCACAGAAACATGCATGCCATTTGCTCATTGACATGGAATACACAATGGTAATGAGGGTGGGAGGGTTGGAGACTCTGGCAATGAAAAAAGCCTGACTTGGGCATATTTTGTTTGGCTTCTGTCTGTTAAATATTTGTATGAGATGAGGGTGGGCCAAGATGCGGGCGAGGCACCAGTGCCATTGAGGGCCGAGGCAGTGGCGCTGGCGATGGTTAGCAGTCAGAAGGATTACTCTGACGTTGCATTACAGTTTTTGAGAGTATGTTGAGTTCAAAGATATGAACAGTATCTTTACCTGTCTACAAGTCATTGTTGGACTTCACATACTGGATTCGAGAGAGATGCGCAGGCTACAGTCAGTCCCTATATGAGGGCACGTCTGGCGTCTGTCCTACTCACCTGGGAGTACTGTCTGTGAGCAGAGTAGATGAACCTGGGACATGGGATGGCACTTGTGACTGGTTGGCATAGAGTGACACATCGTGGTAAACACAATCATTCTGCATTAAGATATCAATTGTTTGCCTTTGGGAAGCCTGGACCGTGATGATGGTATGTGCCTCCACTGTGGTTGCAACTTGCACGTCTGGACTGTCTACCCTGTGTTGCGAGTCGTCGATGTAGGCTGAACATGAGGATATTCGTCCTGCAGCTATGGGGTTCTGTGAGCGGGAATGGAAGATTAATGCGCTGCACATCTGGTCGAATCCGAATTGGTCTCAGTTTTTTAAACGAAACTGGCCGCAAATATATATAGGGGCGTGGGGGGATCGTGAATATAAATATAGGGGTGGTCGGGCGGGCTGCGCAGGATCTCCCTGGGCATATATTTTAGGCAAATTTGATCAAGAGAAAAAAACGCGACCAAATCAGATTCGACCAAATGTTTTCGATGTAATTAACCCAAACCCTTTGAAGATGTGTTTGCGCACTATACTGAAGTGTCTGTGAACAACGTGTTGAAGTTGTTACTTAATGGACGCAATTTGCTCTTCTGGCATGCCTTTTCGGGTTGTTTGACTGCGAATCAAGTCGTCCTCCTTACCCAGATAGCTGGGTTAGAGCACTAAGCGATGTGAGAGAGTGGGAGGGAGAGAGAGAAAGGGAGAGAGCGAGATGGTTGGAGTAGGCCCGGGCTCTAAATGGATAGTTATCACAGTAGGGCTGGCCACAGCAGCAATGGCAGACAGGCGCGGGTGTTAGAGGCCTGCACAGAGGCTGAAGAGTTGGTTGGGCTCCTCTTGTAACCAGGTTTTCATTGGAATTAGTGAATGGGGTGGATGTTCAGCGAGACCGGACTGTAGGCATGCTCCTTAGATAAGCACTGTTGACCTGTGACTTTTTTTTAGAGTTATGGGTATTAGAGGTTCATTATGAGGCGCTCCAACAGTGGCCGCGCTTGGGTCACTAACCTTATCAGAAACATGGCCTCATCTCCTCTGCTCTGCCTTATATCACCCTCAGTCTATCCTTCCTTGTCCTTTCTGACATCCTTTTTATCACACTGGCCCTTTCATGGCTCCCCTAATCCCAGAAGCAACTACAACATAACTATCGCTTTACTGCACCCACTCATTTTAAGGCAGTAATTTGACGCATCTCACACTCAATCTCAACACATGCAACCACCACATGTATCCTCACTTAACTAAGCACCCCCATAATCTCCCATCAAAACCCAGAAATCCACCACATCTCACCCACGCAAAAAAGCTTCCAGTCACCCCGCAAGAGCACCATTTTTGTCCCCACGCTCTCACCTGTCCAAGAGGCTCATGAACAGGATGGCCCCACAAAAGGTGTTGCAAACTACACAGCAGACATGAGAAGGATGAAGAGCAAGATACAGGAAAATAAAGGGAAAGGCATGCCAAATCATTGACCTACACGTCTACTGGAAGAGTTGCAATACACTGGTATTTGCTTCCATACACTTTTATAGTGTCATGACTGGAGAAAAAAAACATGATTTTCACATAAAGAATCAGAGCCATGTTGAGTCTGACGTAATAACTCCATCAAGGACACAGTGCGTTGCGCCACCATCTTATGGTTGCAACATACAGAACTGGCATTCAGAAAGAGTGAGTATTCTCAACCATGGTGCTGCTAAACAAATGGGCTCCATAGCCTTCATGGAAATCTGAGAGAGGCCCAAAACCAGGCTTTGTGAAACCGAAGATAGCCATGTCAGTTACACTGCAGCAGAGATATTTGTGGACTCCTGCCTATAACAAGTAGACACTGTGGTGGAGCGGTGACCCTGGCTCATCTGCTTCGTTGCGAATTCCAGAAACATTGCTATGACTCTAACAACCTGAAAGTTCACCAGGTCTGGTGTTCTGCTGAACATTTCATACACCACTGTCGGTCCGTGGTGCTAATCCAAAAGCCATTTTATCTGTTGGAATCTTCTAAAATAGAAGATTGCTATGAACACCTGGTACACAACAGAATGCTCCAATGTAGTAACTACTGAAGCATCTCGGGGGGGGGGGGGCTATAAACCCTCTGATAATGGTAGGGCAGCCAATGCATGACTGTCTTTGGGGAAGTTTGTGATCAGGTCCCAGAGATGTACATACATCCTTATGGTGTCTCTGGGGTTTTAGGCAATTCAATCCAGGGTGTGCACACTGAGCCTTCCAAAGCTTGCAATATAATCGATTTGCGCAATCATTCAGTCCTCTTAACCAACTTTTTGCTTGCACATATGAGGATTCTCCTGACAATGTGGATCGAAACTGTGTATTGAACTGTGCAAGGTAGTGGGTGCTTTTATTTAACTTGGAAACTCGCACTCCTGCAGGTGAGTGTGTCTTTCCTTTCGACTGATTTTGCGCGTTCGTGCACGCCCAATCATTTACTTCCCTTGCACCATAAATGTGCTACAGAGAACGCCTGCGCAGAGGATGGGCGCAACGGGCCGATCCGGACCTTGGGCTTTACCCCAAATATGTACCTCAAAATTGCAGAATCAAACTCCTCGGTGCATCTATGCACACAACGACCTGACTGCTCTAGCCCCACTGAATTCCTGCTGGCTTACAGGATTTATAGTTTCCCTACCTAGGGAAGCTCAGGTAAATGCTAGTCATTGTACTGATATCTTAAAGTTTTTTTTAATAAATGTCAGATCGGCTGCAGCTCACAGAGATGACATTTATTAAATTTTAGAAGACTCTGAAACCGACTTCTTATGTATGACTGAAACTTGGTTTACTGCAACCTCCGGTCCAGTTATAGTACAAATGCTTCCTCCCCAATGCAATATTCTGCAACTTGATCGATCGGCTTCTAAAGCTGGGGGGGCGTGGGGGGGGTAGTTATAACGTTTAAAAGCTCGCTAAGCTGCTCGATTTTTTCTTTGACGCACAGGCTGCCATGTGAGCTACCTCTGGTCAGGATTCAAGCCTCCCCCGTTGCTTCCATTCATTTTCTGATATTATACCAGCCAGCAGGGAATGCCACCAACCAGCTTCTGTATGACTTTGCACAATTAGTAGCAGATCTCTCCCTGAGTCATTCAAAATTAGTCATTTTAGCCAACTTCAACCTGCTCCCTAACAACCTAAGTGTTCTGCAGGTTAAGAAACCTGTGTCCTTTCTGACTGACTGTTCTTTTATTCTGAGAAATCTTGATACTTTTAAGCCCCTTCCCATGTCCTGGTCGGATCTCTATCTGCTTCCCTTCTCCATTCCCCCCCAGGTGCCTAAGCAAAGACCTATGGCCTCATTACAACTCAGGCGGTAAGGGGTTTACGGTGCCGTAAACAGCGCCGACCCTTACCGCCTGAGTACAAGGTCCCTTAGCGCCATGGAGATCTTAACGGCTGCTTTTTGCAGCCGTTAAGATCCATGGCACTAAGGGACCATGGAGTTAATTACGCCACCGTAATTTACGGTGGCGTAATTAACGCCTTCCCCACTCCCATTATGCCCTATGGGGCAAAAATGGGAATGGGGAAGGGTAAATGGGGATTGGGGACTTACCGCCCCGCCAAGGTAGGAATGGGGCGGTAAGTCCGCCAACCACCATGGCGTAAACGTAGTTTACGCCATGGTGGTAAAGTCACGGCCCAGGCGGTAACTTACCGCCTGGGTCGTAATGAGGCACCTAATGTGTCAACTCAGACCCTTCGACACGGGCCAAGGTCTGCCCTATTTCCATCACAAATTTAATCACAGCTCTTACTCAAAATGGGATAGTGAGCAAAAATAAAGATCTCTATAATGCCCTGATAGATGCCCTGCATGAGCCGGCTGATGCTTTGGCTCCTTTAAGGTCTTCAGTAGGTCGCTCTAGGCCCTCTGCCCCCTGGTTCTTGGCAGCTCTCAGGCTACTTAGAGTAACCCCTCTGTCCAGCTTCTAGTCCGCTGAACTTCTGTCAGTCAAGTTCCAACTCTCTGCAGCACAAACTATCCTTATGCACCTCATTTACAGACCACCAGGCCCCATCTCCACATTTGAGGAAGAAATATCCGACCTCCTGACCACTAACACCAAAACAGGATCTCAACGCCCTTTCACTGGAAAACACTATCTCCCATCTAGGGTTCAAGCATAGGATCTCAGCCCCAACGCATTACAAAGGCAGAACCCTGAATTGGTTGGCGGATCACAACTGCTCCACCTCCATCCTCAAAAATGAGCCAATCGCCTGGTCAGACCAACATGTCATCTCCTTCTCCATCCAAGGGAAGAGGCAGCCGAACACCCCTCCGGCTACTATCCCACAAACCCTCACCCGGAATAACCGCAACATCACCTTGCAAAGCCTTTGCCCCCTAATCTACAACATCCTCGCTCCTGCAAACTATACCAATTTGGTTGTAGATAAACTTGCTGACATCTATAATAAAACATTTGAATCAGCAGTAGATATCATAGCTTTATCAAACTCACCGAAGCTAAACCGGTGGCCCACCTGAATAAATGGTTCACTCCCGAGCTCAAAATCCTTCGGAGCGCCAAACGAACTGCAGAAGCCATGTGGAAAATAACGTCCAACCAGGCAAACAAAACTCTATGCACGGCAGCAGCCACCACCTACAAAACCTCTATCCTCAGAGCCAAAAAAGAGACTTATGACAACAGAATCGAGAATGTCAAATCAAGAACAAAAGAGCTCTTCATCATGCTGAGGGAACTCAAGTCTCCCTCCCCACCCACAGATACCTGTGTGAAAGAAGCAGACTGGTGTGAGAGAATCCAAAAAGCTTTGCAGACAAAATTGCCACGTTACAATCCAAAATTGAACAGAAAAAATCCACCATAGTCAAAAAAGCAAACTCTCCATCGCCACCCACCGATAAAACACCAACCTGCCCTTCCTTCTCTTTCACCCCGGTCTCAACGAAAGAAGTGGAAAGCATCATCAAAGGCCTCAAGCCCTCAAGATGACAAGGGGACTCCTTCCCAGCTCCCATCATCCAGGAAAGCGCCGGCGACCGCGCCCCTTTCATAACAGCCTTAATCAACACCTTCTTCAAAACAAGCTCGTCCCTAATAGCCTCAAGGAGGCTTGGGTCATGCTCCTCCTATAAAAACCTAATGTAGACCCCAACAATCCCACTAATTACACCCACTAATTACAGGCCAATCACTATGGTCCCCTACATCCTAAAGATCTTAGAAAGAGAGGCCTACTTACAAATCCAGAATCACCTGGAAGAGAACAATCTCTTGGGCCTTAGACAATCTGGCTTAAAACCAAGGCACGGAACAGAGACATCCCTTCTGGACTTAAAAATTCAGATGGACGAGGTGAAGGAGAAGGGGAAGCTAGCCATTCTCATGCTGCTTGACCTCTCAGCAGCCTTTGATCTCGTTGATCATCAGATCCTCACGGAACATCTGATGGCCTCAGCTGCTTTCTGCAGCCAGGCGACCGCCTGGGTCCAATCCTTCCTAGGCGACTGAACCACCTGGGCCTTCTCCCCGGGGGCTTCAGCCCATCCCATCCCCATACTCTGTGGCATCCCACAAGGTTTGTGCTTCTCGCTGACCTTATACAATATCTTCACAAAGCTATTGTTCGACCGTCTTGATAACCTGGATGTCACATACACAAACTATGCTGATGATACCCAGGTTCTCATCACCCTCTCATGTTGCTATGAAGAGGACTCCATACGGATCAACAACCTCTACCTTTAGATCCGAGCCTGGATGGCTGAACACGGCCTATGCCTCAACAACGAGAAAACTGAGCTCCTTCTCGTCGGCTCCCAACCACGGCTAAATAAACTGGACCCTCGTTACGCTTCTATCAACATAGACGGTAACCTAATCACTGTGGACAAAGAAATCAAAACCTAAGGGGTTTATTTAGATTCCACACTATCGCTCAAAAAACAGGTAAACGCCACAGCCTTCTCCACAGCTTATACTAATAAGCTCATCAACTCCTGCAAAGCCTTCCTCTCGCCCTCCAGTTGCATCACATTAGCCAGAGCACTAGTGCTCTCAAAAATCGATTACTGCAACACCCTCTTTCTTGGCACCTTAGAGCGCAATCTGAACAAATTGCAGGTACTACAGAACAATGCCCTCAGAGCGGCCCTAAGTATCCCACGGCATTCACACATCTCCAGCTTTAGACAAGATGCCCATTGGCTCCCTATACGAGACAGAATTACCCTTCGATCTCTCCTCATCGTCCACAAATGCCTCTCTAATGATGCCCCCAAATACCTAGCAGACAAATTCAACAAACACACCTGAACCAGACCAACAAGATTGCTGTACTCTCACTGCACTGCCTATCCATCCTCAAATTCTCCCTAAAAAAAGCAGGCGGCTCCAGTTTCCCAGTCCTAGCCACCAAACAGTGGAACGCTACACCGTTGAACCGTAGAGTGGAACCTTCCTTCTGGACCTTCAGAGCTAAAACAAAGTCTTGGCTTGCCAACAAGAACTCTACCAGTGTCTGACACACTAATCACTGCACTTTGTTTTCCTGTGTTTGCCTCTCGACCGCCATGCAACCCGGTCAATTGCACTTACTGTTACTATCTTGTATGTCTATATTCTCCTGTAACCTGCTCCAAGTTTCCGGCGCCCAGTTACCCCAGGGTTCGGCATGCGGTATAAATAAATAAACTAAACTAAACTAAACTAAACTAAACTTAAACAACAATGATGACAAGCTGAACACAGGTGGCATAGTCATTTCGACCCCTCGGCCAAGAGGATTTACACACAGGCCCACACTAAATATCAGATTGCTATAAACAAGCCAAATCCTGTTATTTTGCTCAGCACTTTTTGACAGCATCATGTTCAGCTAGGGAACTGTTTCAAGTCTCAAAAGAACTTTCTACCCCAGCATGTCCTCTTTTAAAGGCTCTACAGACACAAGCCCACAGCGATCATATTGCTTCCTTCTTTAAGGACAAAATTACCAATATTTGGGACTTGATTGTTATGGGAAGATCAGACCCTGTAGACCCTTACCCCTTAATCTCTGAGGTCGAGGAGACACAGACCATACCTTTTCAATTCAGCACTGTGACAGACAGTATGGTCTCCACATTACTGCTGAAACTTAGATCTGCCTCTCCTATTCATCCGAGCCCTATTCGTATCATTCAAGCGATTTCTGACAAGTTAATTCCTCTTCTTTGACAGGGCTTATTCCAGGACCCCTTCAATATGCAGTCATTTCTCCACTACTAAAAAAGCACAACTTGACACAACGGTAATGGATAATTACCGTCCTCTCTCGTTACTTACGGTTTTTATGAAACTGATGGAGTCAATTGTGACCCCTCAATTTTCAGACTTTCTGTAATTTAATCAGCTACTACATCCTTTTCAGTCAGGCTTTCGTCCTTCTATGGGCACAGAATCTGTGATGGTTGCTCTCATGGATGACATTGCCCTGCTTCAAGACCAGGGAGAGGTGGGAGCTCTGATTCTCCTATGCCTCTCCACAGCTTTTGATACTGTTGACCATCAGAACTTACTTCAATGTCTTCAGAAGGTGGGAATATCAGGCACCCCACTTTGTTGGTTTGCCTCCTTGCTAGCACACCGGGCACAAACAGTTTCTCTCCCTCCTTTTAAATCTTTCCCCACAGCACTGAATTGTGGGGTCCCTCAGGGCTCTGCTCTGGCTCCCCTTTTGTTCAATTCATATATGCAGTCTCTTGCCGACTTGATTGCTGACCATGGAGTACATTTCTATTCATATGCTGATGATACACAGATCCTCTTCCATCTTAATGTTGCTGGATCTGATCCTCCCTCTAAACTGATAGATTGTCTATCTGTGGCCAGAGGTTGGATGGACAAAAAATGTCTCAAACTTAATGGGACAAAAGAGAAGTTCACCTGGTTCGATCAAACACCTTAGGGATGCCATGGACAGCTGTTTACTGGCCCACCTCCCTAGGCTCCTGTTCTGAGCCTGCCCTTACAGTGAAAAGATGAGCTATTAAACTTATGGCCTGTGGCTCCAGAGAGGCTCACATTTCTGCTGTTTGCCAATCTGGTTTTACCAAATTAAAAGTCTTGAAAAAAGTGTTACCTTTCCTTATGCCTGAATCTAAGGCTAAGATTGTCACTGCATCCATTATGGGCTCCGTTGATTATTGCAACGGCATCTATCTTGGTCAACCTGAGGCTTCGTTGCAACACCTGCAGACTTTTCAGAATGAAGCTACCCTTCTTGCACTCTCAGGACCTACTATGTAAACTGCACTGGCTTCCTATTAAGAGCCTGGTTATGTTCAAGGTCTTGTGTCTTGTACACCCAGCCACTCACAATGCTGGTGCAGAATTCCTACGGTCTAGGCTCATGCCCTACAACCCTAGTAGGTTTCTTTGTTCTGCCAGTCAATCTCTCCTGTGTATCCCCAGATTCCACCATGCCCGGGCTGGACGAAGATCTTTCACGGTGCTGGCCCCTACGCTTTGGAACGCCTTGCCAATGGACCTCCGTAACATATCTTCAATTTTGGAAGATCCTAATTTCTACTCTGTTCTAATCCTGTCTTGGATTTGTCCTCATCTGTCTCTCACAAGCGCCTTGATGCCTTTTTTGCTCTTTGAGCATGCTCTAAAATTGCCAATCAATACAGTACAATATGCTAGACTGGGAGTGATGATTTGCACGTAAACCATTTGACCGGGTTATCTTGGTTGTGGATGCTGATTTGATGTTAGTATATGTGCAATGAGAAGCAACTTTATGCAATACTTTGTCTTTGAATTTTGAACTAAGAAGCATTCTCAGACCCTTTTGATGGCACCTTATCAAAATGTATGTCCCTTTGGTAAATCCATATAGAATTATAGATGGGTAGCTATCAACTATGGGAATATATACCACTGTGGGGTTATATTGTAAATTGTTTCACTTTCCTATCCCCTGCACTGATTACCTGGACCAGAATTGTAGAGTATGGGGATTACAACATAGTCTATCCAACATGTAGGTGTTTCTCCATGTACTGTTGAATCTCTGAGTGGATGCCCTAACAAGAAAGTGCCATCAATGGCAGCAAGGTACATATAATACACCACTCCATTAGTCGCAGGCATGGCTATCTACACACATCAGTATACAGCAAGCACTACGACAAAATGTGGTTGTACTGTTCACATAAACTCTCTGCATACTTACACTATGCCTCAACACCAGAATACAGCACAGACCTATGACACATTTGGGCATGCTGAACATATAGCGCGTCTCTAGCACTGATGCCTCCCCTACTCCTCTCAGCACCCATCCACATGCCTGACCGCATGGGTTGCTTCTCTATCAGAGCCTGGCTAGTCCTGCTAAGCCTTTTTTTGGCCAAATTTGCGCATGCATCCCAATCGGGCTCCATGACCTCCAACACTCTGGACTTCGGTCTGCAGTGGGCGTTCCCACTAACAGCGCATTGAGACTATAATAATGGTAAAATTGGTGCTATCCAAATGACAAGTATAATACAATAAGAAAAGCCCCATATAAACAAACTAAACTAACCTACCTGCCGACCTGTCTCCAACCCGACTTCCCTTGGGTTCTTTCCTCCTTCTCCCAAGCACCAGAGGAAGAAAATTACCTGATGTCTGGCCAGCCTTCCACACCTCCGTCCTGTGTCCTCTTGTCCTTCCTCCACCCCAAAAAGAGTCAGAAATACACCTGGTGTCCTGCCACCCTCCCCTATTGCCCTTTTGGTAACTCACCCCGTTTTCCCCTCAACAAATCAAACACCTGGCATCACACCCCAAATTCCTCCTCTTTAATTATGTAGAGTGCTTTCCCAGCCCCAATCTAGTGATACAGTAACAGATAATCCGATTACCTGACCTCCTGACCCCCAAACTCCCACCCTCAATACCATCACTCCCTCCCTTCCAAAAAGGTTCTCTGTGAAAGCATTAACTTGCTGTTTATCTGTTTGTGAGAGCTTCAGCTCCAACACTCAGCGAGGTAGAGCAGACCATGTTAGCGCAGAAGCCACAGTTTTGTTAAACTGTCCGTATTGTGGCTCCCCCCATTACAGGGGCCCCCCAAGTTTTCTCTGCCTACTTTCTGTCTTTTCCTCAGGTTCCAGGGTACCTAGGGAAGCAGAATAAAATTCTGTATCTGCTTGCCATTTGTAGGTGTCGATTGGGAACCAGACGTGGCCCTGGACATGTTTTTCAAGGTGGCCTCATATTACACCGTGCAAGCAAGCCCCACTTCACTAAGTAAGGTTTCGGCGATTCTCCCGCAAGAACATTTTTAAAACATTGGGTCAATAGTGAATGTTATAGAACATTTTTCTGGATACAGGGATTAAAAAGCGCTCAATAAAACAATAAACTGACACATAGCAAATGCTAAGAGTGAGGAATAAAACCAGTGTACCCACACAAAAGAGACACATGATGCAAAGGCGTCAGAGGATTATGAAAAGCATAATCCTCTGGCGTGATTGTGCTGCAAGAAGATTCAGAAGATTCAGCATTTTGAAAGAACAATTGTAGCCAATGGTTGCCCAAGGAAGCGATTCACAACATATACACTCTCTGATGCCTTTCATCTATTGTAGTGTAAAAACGAGTTGAGGACCCATTGATCTTGCTGGTCATTCATTTAACATCATCTTATGTCTGCATCTTGCAATGTCTCCTTACATGTTTATTTAGAGTTACGTGGTGGTTACCATTTTCTACCTTCAAAGGCAACGTTAGATAGTGGGGTACCTACAGCATGCTGGATGGAGGGAACTGTTGCACAAGGGAAAAGTGGCGTAGTCAGGGGGTCCACCAATTAGTGCATTATAAAAACCACATACTCAAAAAGTAGAGCAAACACCAGGCAAGAAGCAATGCTTTTTATTACAGCTGAGTGAGCACAAATCAAACAGAACAATGGATAGGCTCTGATCGAAACGCTGACATCTGAATAGAATACGAACATAAGTTTTATACCAAGAAATATAATGGTCGGAAATCCATCAAAACACTTGCAAGTTGGAGAATGCAATTTCTGTATGTTCCTAGGGATTTCATTGGCTCATTGACATCACCTCCTCGAAGTTTATGTTGATTAGTGAAGCGTAATTTAAGCAAACAGTTTAACAGTTTCCCATTACAATGCCTCCCCATGTGGTACCAAATTTATTGACACCCCATCCCAGAACAACATGTAATTACAGAAGTAACGTGTGCTGACCGCCAAAACTTGAATGTACTGCCATTGGCCAATGCCATTGAGAACGGGACACGAGACACCCTGCAGCTGATGGGAAAGGGGACATTCACACAATACCTGTTAAATGATGACCTTTGCGAATGCTGTGGTAGATACTTTGGAGGTTGACCACCTCCCCAGAGCCCAAGAACCTACCGCCTGATTGCTTCTCCCATGAACGCCATTCTGATCAGTGTTCCTCTCCCAAAGCCGCCTGCTCATGGGCATCAGCAGTCATGTGACTGGCATACTGGCACAGAGCCACTTTTCCCTGCTGTCGTGCATGGCAGCTAGTTTGGCTGACTGCCCTGTAATTACATCATCTTATTCTAGTTATGTTGTTTTTCTCGCGATGAGTAATGTAAGCCCCACACCCCCTTGCAGATCACTGTCATATTGGTCACGCGTTTCAGTTCGAGGTTTCCCAGGACCAGCCCGCCTGAGGGATTTCCCACTACGTGTGTTTATGATGGAGCTATTTTCGTCCTTCCCTTTCTTTGACTAATCATAAGCTAGTATCTTGAACTGTGAGAACACCCAATGCATCATTACCCCCTAGATTTCCGGGTGAAGCCCTTGGTACAGGGCATCTGTGGCTTAGAATACCTGTGTCATTTTCCGTCTAGCTGCTCCTACCGTCTCCCTTCTTTACTCTTGCAGTTGGTAGGTGCGTCCCTCTGTCTGGCACTGAATTAGCACCTTTAATTTAGAGGGATGGCGATGCATTGGACATCGGGTAAAAGGAACTCATTTGAAATACCAGTAGGATCTAGAATCTCTCTCTCTAGGACCTGCTTCCAAAACAAATAAGCATTGTCAATGACAACAGTTTTGGCTTTTGTGTAGGGATGTGATTGGCATTTGCCAGGCACTGCCATAAGGGTACTAACTGGCCATTAATGGCCATTAATGGCAGCCGCTGCAAAATGGTGCATGTAATTGGGCATATGATAGCAGTGCTTGGCAAATGCCTATCTAATACCTATACAGAAGCTTAAACTAATAATAATAATAATAATAATAATAATAATAATTTGGCATTCATATAGCGCTACGAACCCTCAGGTATCTGAGTGCTGCTTATTATTACCCACAGTGTGTGGTGCTCATTTATCGACCTCGGAAGGATGAAAGGCTGAGTTTGGCCCCGCCGGGACTCTGCACCGATGTCAAAGCGAGTGCTCTACTCGCTGTGCCACTTGACCGGCTGTTGGCTTTGTCAGTGCTTGTGTTTAACAGGAAGTCTGTGCAAGGAAATGCATACTGCTTATAAATCAAGTGGCTGAGATACTCCTGGTTAGGACATTTGTATTATATCAGTAGTGCATTTAAAGCTCTAATTAAGTCATTAATTCTCAGAAGACTGTATTGAAATAACACTGGCAGGGGCTTACAGAACAACGCTTGATGTCACTGTTTGATAAAGCTAGCTCAAAGATAGAGATCCCAGGAGGATTTGCTTTGGGTGAGGAGGGACAGGAAGTGGATGGGGATGGCCATAGGGATTAGCATTGTTATGGGCAATTAATGGGTGGATAAATAACCAAACAACACCCATAAATTGTGTGTTCTTCCTTATATCCCACCACCCCTAGCTGCACTTCACTGCATTCGTTTTGGCTTCTGGTTGGCCCTTTAGCACCACCTAATAGCAAACACTACAAATAGAGAGTGACTGGTCGGCCTTCAGTACAGTGAGAGTCTTCTTTCCTGTGTATTGTCCACATCCATGTTTGATTGCTAACTACAGATTTGCATATGCTCATTTATATTGGCCTTCTGCATACGTCCTTCAAAGGGCACTCAGTGCTGGGTATAACTTAATGTTTTCCTAAGAACCTTTTCTAACCACCCTGGCTATTCAGACAGTCCATTATATCTTACCTCCCCTTTCCCCATAAAATGACAGCCTTCACATTTCCTCATAAAATGACAGCCTTCACATGCCAGTGGCTTTACAGCATTGTTGCTTGTGACAAGAATCTTTGTGCACTCTATAACATGTTTGCTGTGGTAGCATCTTCTTTCAGCGTGAGATCCGTCATATCCACCACGAGATGTTTCAGTGGTTAGTTTTTTGGCCAAAGTGCATTTAAATTGGGATTTAAGTAATGGTACAAACAAGAGTGCAATGTGATAGAGGTTAGAGCATGTGCTCGGATTGTTATGTCTGTCTTCTCTTTGCTTTTCATGTTTGAACAATTAACGGCAATGGTCCTGTACTCTAACTATTGCCAGGCTTTGTGTTGGTCAGAGAGCCTAGCGCTCCCACGGTTGTAAGCAAGGATGCTCTACAGCCCTGCAATGAATTACTTCCGCATTTCTAAACACGCAATTGCCATATCTTCCTCTTATGCGACAGTACCAGAAGCTCTGCTACAGGGCTTTTGTATGTGCTGAATACTAAAGTGAGCAGCAATGACCGATGTAGCATCAACAAGGGTCTGACCCAATGCAATTAGGAATTATTTCTAGTACCACAGCGTGGGCCATTTCCAACAGCAAGCATTAATTCATTCATTCAATCAAGTAAGGTACCCCTTCACAATTAAGCCTTGGTCTCTCTTACACTGCCAATGAAAGTGTAGACATGAGTATCAGAGCGTAAATTGCTCACTTGAGCACTGCAACTTCCCTTTGGGAACTGACCAATCAACACAATTCAAAACATCTACTGATCAGCTGCATAGGCCAAATGCTTTCCATATCCACGTGGATATCCTAAAACCCGTTAACTGGAGATTAACGTTCATTGTGCACATTTGTTTGGTTCATTCAGTAGCGCTCATAGTTAGTAACCTCTGATTGCTTGGAGTGTATGTGGCCATCACAGAGGAAGCGTCCATGCTCCAAACATCACTTCACCTGAGCATTCCAGACTCTGAACATTCCGTTTTAGGCTCCAGGCGAGCAGTTGTTTATTTTTAACCAGACTTGGGCTGTGCTGCTCTGTCTTCTAGCTCATGTCCAGGTAGACTAAATACAAGCAGGAGGGGGAGTCTCTCTTTTAAAGAGATGTCATCCTGGGGTTAAGCGTCATGGACAGTCACCAACAGAAGATGAGTTGAGTTTGGCCAGAGCTGCTTTTTACATGAAGGCATTGATCCATGTTCTGATTGATAATGGTATGTACTGAAAACCTGATGATGCTCTGAAAATGTTAACACCTGTAATAGAAATGGGCACTTCTTTACCTTCTGAAAGACTGTTTCCAATATTTAGAATGTATTTTTACATGTATGCAGAGTATTGGGGATACATAACATGTAATGACACCAGAGGGTTCTGGTGACATGCTCCATCACAAGACTGAAGTTTGAGTAGTGTAAATGCCAAGGTATTGTAGGAGAATAAGCGGTTATCAGTACGTATCACCCTATGGCATGATTTTTTAATGTATTTTGTATAACATGGAATTGATGGGCCATAGGCTATAATCCTGAATCATTGGGTTTAAAGCCATTGAAAAATATGAATTAAAGCACCCAATCATGGATTCTATCGTAGCCGGGAGAATAGCTCAGGGGCAACACATGTAATGCAACATGGGTCTGATCCCCGGTAGGGCGCTTAGAAGCTCAAGGAGTTAAGCACGAAGCACTCTAGAAATCAACAAGAACAGTAATTATGGTTTCACTGTAGGAAAGGAATGAACAAGGTACAGTCCCCTTGCACACATATGTCTGGCCACTGGGTCAAAGTACTCGTGGCATCATATCTGTCTGACGGCCAAGTCCCAGACGCAGGGCATAACCTGCAGCCATGCCATGCAGGCACCACAGATAGGTTCATTGTGGCCCAGGCACCGTGCATGCCATATAGGTTGAATTTGCCGCTGCGCCCAAAGACTATGGCATTTCTGAATGCCTTGTGGGAACTGCTTTGACAACAAGTCCAGGTACAGTGGCCTACACCACTGTAGTTTGGTTTACTCTGCAAGGGGCTGGCTGCAGGCAGGTTCCCCGTACCCGGGCAAGGCCAGAGGTCATGTCAAGGCAGGACGCCTACAGGGAGTGGTCACAGCCCTGCAAGCACTGCAGCAAGGGTCCCCCAGCCTGTGCCTGGGCGTTGCCAGTCGCTGTAGCTAGGTTCAAGAGACACTGTGCATTGCCAAAGGCATAATATCCACAGGGAACGGTGGTCGCATGTGGGCACGTCTCGAAGCGATGGCACGCCTTTGGCAGGCATGACTGGGTAATCACGGGCTGCCCCTGGTTGCCAAGGGTTGGCACACAGCGTGCCTCTAATGTTGCGAACTGTAATTTTGGGTCGGTAGGTTTGACACATTCTGCTTTAAATGTCTTCCAGGTATGTCCCAAAGCTTCTTTATCCACACTACCAGATAAGCAGAGTTAATGACAAAAGTACTTCAATATATCTGCTGCTGTCACGCTAACTGTGCTATTGTAGGCAGGGTCCGACTGGCGCATACAATTGTCTCGGGGACCAATGAAAAAGTGCCCCACAGTTGCAAGTGGCAATTCATTCCTTTTGTGACAGCATGTTTGAGTAGTACTCAAAGGGAAGGTTTTTGATAAAATGTGATACAAATTGTATATTTTAAAGAATATTCATTCAGTAGCAATGGTCAAAACTACTAGCCGCACGGTGAAGTAACATATCAAACTGGGCCACATGAGCCAAAAAAGTGGGCCACTTTGACCCCCAAAAAACTGCCCCACACCAGTATTAAACATTTTTGCTTTGGGCATCACCCTATTGTTCTATAGGCCAGTCCAAGCCTGATTGTAGGTTGAAAGTAGGAGCTATTATTTAACAATGAACATAAAATAAACCCAACATTGTTGGAATGTTAACTCGCACCTTTTGTTTTGGATTGTTTTTAATGTGTTAATAGCGTTTTGACTGTATATTGCTATTGTATGTGGGCATGCTTGAACTTAGCATTTTAATGTTAGTTATTGTTTGGTGTTACATGTAGTATGAAGATAAAAGTAAGAATATATTAAAGCAGCCGGTAACCACCGGGGACCAAGTTATAGGCCCGAGTGAAGCGAGAGCCTTAACGACGGGCCCTGGTGCCGTTACTGGTTCGGAGAAGCCTGTAGATCACGTTATTGTTGCTATTAGCACCCTGATGCAAACCCACAAAGTACTAATAGCAATTGAAAAAATAAAACAGCTGCGCTGCTTCGTTCACAGCAGCGGGAGGGAAGAGTCAGAATTACTATGGAAATGGAAGGCGGAGCTCCGCTCTGATCCCATCTTCCATTTCCATGGTTTACCAGAAAACCAAGCTGATGGGGCAGATCGGGCTGAGGAACCCGGGCGGAGGAGTCCATTTAAGGTAAGTTGGATCGGGTGTGGGGGATGTTAAGGGGCTGAATTTGGCAGTGGGGGTAGGGAAGGAGGGAAAACACTAGCGCCAGTGGAGGGCGGGTGCACAGAGCCCTCAGGTTGCTCCGAACCCAGGCTTGCATCAGTAGATTTGGAGCAACCTGATTGGCTCCCGCACCTGCTGAGGGTTCTAATATTATATAATATCATATATTATGGGAGTAATTCTCTAGGAATTACCATCAAACTCATTTACTGTTACCACCACTAGGTGCTGCAAGTTTACTGCAGAAATATGAGTGCAGTAACTGCTGTTAGTTTCGATTTTTGGAGTCCACAGGACTGTATGGGGATTTTGTCCGATTTACAGAAAGCAGCAATTGTGCCTCTGTCTGCAAACTAGATGACTTTTGGATTTAAAGTGGAGGATGGATCAGCAACCCTCATTGTCCTGCCAGCAGATCACTTTTCCCGACCGGCACCCTCATTTTTAATGAGGGTGACGAATGGGAGAGGTGTCCCTATCCCAAATGTCCCAGTCTGACTAGTGAAAGAGCAAGCTGCCCCCCCCTCAGCCCCCCCTGCTCGGTACACCATTGATCTCATCCCATTGTGAATGAAGGCTTTCAGCTCCTGCCCTGATGGCTCTCTGAACTTGTAAATCTCTTTCGGCAGTGGACCATCTAATGAGATCCTGCCTCCAGTCCTCAAGAGCCGGAGCAGTAGCGCTTTTCCATTTATTACAATCCTGCACTTTAACAAAATAAATCCAAGTGCTATACATTTCCTGTTTATTTTCCCGTTCTTCTTTTTATGGATTTTGCCCAGCAGACATACCTCTGGGTCAACGACTAACTCCAATTCTGTAATTTCCATAATTGCCTAGCTATTAGCGAGTCAGAGTGCAGCCCCAGGCCACATGTAGGAGGTTGGCTGGTTGCGCCATACATCTAGGGCATCCATCGGGGCATTCTGGGGTGAATTTATGTATGCATTCAGGTGTTAAGTATATTCTGCGTATGTATTTGTATTGAATTAGTTTTAGTCTGGCATTTGAGGAGACCTCTCCGACATGCCGGCAGATCTCTTTCCGCTTTGCATCGTCTATGTTTGTGCCCAAATCCTGTTCCCATTTTTCCCTAACCTTCCTAGTTCCTGGGGACTGATCCGCTATAAGTGCCCTGTGTGGGCTCGAAACTTGTCTCCCCCATACTTTAATGCCTTAATCACTGTACCCATCCCAGGCTCAGTAGGAGTTTGGGCTAAGTCCGGCAACAGTCCACGGAGAACTGTCATTGTTGCGGCTTATGCAAGAAATCACGTTCTTGCACTTCAGGCAGAATTCCTGAAAGAACAACTCGTTTACGCCCTTCTATAGATCACCAACCACCGCATGTTGCAATTGTGCAGTGCAATAATACAATTTAAAGTCCGGAGCACTCAGCCCACCATTTTCTATGGGCAGTTTCAATGCAGACAGCGCAATTTGCAGGATTTTGCCGCCCCATAATAGTGAGCAGCATCACATCTTGTTTCTTAAAAAATGTGAGCGGTACAGCCACTGTCATAACTTGTAGGCAATGTAAGAGTCTTGGTAGGATAACAATCTTTGCAGCAGTTGTTACCGCATAAGCGATAAAGGAAGGCCAGCCCAAGTAGTCACCGGTTTATTTAATTTAGGTACCATACATTTCAGATCCTCCCTGTACATACTGTCAAAATCTGCACTAATCCATAGCCTAGATACTTTAATGAGTTGGTCGACATCTTAAGTGGCAAGTAGTCCATCCCCAGTTCACTAGAACCACGCAGTGGATACAGTGTTGACTTAGGCCAGATAATGCACAGGCCGTAAACCTTTCTGAAATGTTCGATCTCCCTAGCATAAGAGGCATTCTGGTTTTCAGTTCCCTCATGTATAATAGGATGTTGTCTGCATATAGTGAAACCACATTCTGGTGATAGCCACAGTAATGCCCTGGTCTGCAAATTCCGTTCTAAGGTTGTTCGCCAGTGGTTCTATAATAATAATGATTATCTTCACATCTGTATTTAGTAAAAGAAAGAGGTCTGTAGGAGCAGCACTTGACCTCAGGCTTCAATAGTACAATAATTATAGTTTTTTTCAATGAGGGCAGCAGTCGTCCTCTCTCCATGGCCTACATATACAAATCCTACAAGTATGGGATTAAAATCTCGCTAAATGTGGTATAGAATTCAGTGGGTAGGCCGTCTGGCCCCACTGCTACTGCTGTTTGGGAGATTTAAAATTGCCCACTGGATGCCCTGCGTCGTTATAGATCCCTCTAGGGTCAAGTTTTCGGATTGGGCCACCCTCTGTAAAGTTATTCACGTCAAGTAGTCGATTCTTTTTTTTTTGTTTAAAGATGTATTTATTTATTTAATGTCAGAATACACAAGTACAATCTGAGTTTGTATGAAACATGAATTATAAATAGCGCAACATTTAGGCTCATAAAGTAACAGTATATAGTATAACGGTAGTAACAAATACAACAAGAGATTCATTCATTTTTGCTACATCCTATTATGCAAAAACTAAACTGTTTAAGATCAGCAACCAGAGAAAAAAATCAGCTCCAGGCAGTTCTAAAAATGGCAGTTCCAGTGGGATGATTGTTCAAAACGAAATGCTAATGAAGCAGATCATGAAGCAGAAACCTGTAGGAAAGAGAAAGCAATCATTGGTGGCTAGTGCGGCCTGCATCCATTGCTTCCATCTTCTGCAGTCTTATGTAGTTTTTGAAATCGGTTGGGTCCTCAAATGAGGATTTCTTACCATTAATGGTAAACTTGAAAGTGCATGGTTGACTCAGGCCATATCTAGCATTTAATTGCTTGAGCGCTGGACGATATGAGAGTAGTTCTTTCCTCCTTTGCGCTGTGTTTTAGAGACATCTTGTGAAATTAAGATTCTATGGCCATTCCGTATAAGATGATCCATCCCTTTTGCTTTCTGCAGGATCAATTGGATTTGCGTATATATTCAAGGAGCAAGAAAATAAAGAGGTGACTATAAAAAAAGGAGAACATAAAGAAGGTTTCCTCTGGTTAAATGGTACATATGGTGAATCCTGTCACCTCCTACTATTGATGTAGATCTGCCAGAGACCTGCAACTAATATTATTTTTCAATAAGTGGCATTAATATCAGGCAACCAGCTTCAGCCTTGATATAACTGAGGGGGAAGGAACGTCTGTACTCACTAGATCCTTTTGTGGCCCCAACTCATATATCAAGATGTCTGCACCAAAAAACAAAACAAAAGGTTCATCCAATAAAGAAACAATAGCAGCGGCCACGCTAAAGAGGACCCAAAAGTGACTTCCCTTCTCCAACCCAAACAATTTTGGAGTCAAATATGGAGTCTATCCTGATAGAAATAAGAGCACTGAAGCCTTTCATGGAGACTACCAACACCAAGCTTCAACAAGTGGATGAAAGATGGATGAGCTTTGAGTACAGATTTGATGAGGTTGAAAGAAGGGTCCGTGTGCCTGAGGACGTTGCTTCGGAGGTAGCTCACTTGGAGCAACCCATACTAACTCTGCAGAAACAAAATGAATACTTGGAAAAATAGAAATCGTAGAAATAATCTACATGTCTTCGACTTTCCTGATGAGTTGAAGGGGATAATGTGGCTCTTTTAAAAAAAATATATATATTCCTATTTTGAATCTACAACCGTCCACAGACCTCAATATTCAAAGGGCGCACAGGATTGGTCTTAAAAGAGCAGAGTCATTTAAGAAAAACACACCAAGTAGCCAATTCTAGGCATCACATAAGCACCATTCTTTTCCATGTACAGGCCCATGTGATACTCTTTAAATGTATCATTAATCAATTGCAGGTCCTCTGCAACACTCCCCCCAGATGTTTCAAATTGGGTAATTGGTCTCCTATCCCATGCTTTCGATGTCATACAAGCTAGGGATTTCCCTGCCTTTTCCTTGAGCTCATGTTTATACATGGTGTGTTCACAATACTTAACTTTGCTTAGCCTGTCATGTGCTGTGTTCATTTTCACCTGTGTTTCTGCAAGGTGTGTGGAAACTGTTGGGTCTGTGTGGAGCAAGGCATCCATTACTTGTATTTGCCTTTCTAGCTCAGTCATTACCATGTGCAGCACATGTCTTACCCCCCAGGTTTTGGACATCAGAGACCCACGGATGGTGACCTTAAATGCCTCCCAAAGTATTCCGCTTGAAGTAACTGAGCCCCTATTTCTTTCAAAGAACTCCCTGATCTCCTCTCCTACCATGTGTTTATACGCTGCAGCTTGTAAAATGGAGGGATGCAGTCTCCATTTGGGTGGGAACATGGCGGCTCCACCCAAATTCAACATCAGTCACAGCAGGGAGTGGTCAGATAAAGACCTGGCCAGGAAATCTACTTGCATCGCTTTATGCACATGAGCTATACTCATAAATTCCATCCATCCTCGCCGAGGGTAGAGGGCAGGAGCCCCCCCTCCCATCCCTGAAGCTGCTCTACGCACACGGAGTGCATCGCAGAACCTCGCCAGCACCATGGAAGGGCCTGCCTGACCCTGTCTTCAAGGGTGCCTGACTCCCGCATGCCGGGCGCCGCGCGGCACGAAAGCGAGGCTGATCCTCGCTCGAAGCAGTGTAAAACTGCATTCATCTGCCGGTAGGCGGAACCGCCGGTGGCCAGCACGAAGGCCACACAAAGGCCTGTTCCTGCGCCTGTGCCCCCATTCCATCCATCCTTGCCGAGGGTAGAGGGAAGGAGCCCCCCCTCCCATCCCTGAAGCTGCTCTACGCACACGGAGTGCATCGCAGAACCGCGCCGGCACCATGGAAGGGCCTGCCTGACCCTGTCTTCAAGGGTGCCTGACTCCCGCATGCCGGGCGCCGCGCGGCACGAAAGCGAGGCTGATCCTCGCTCGAAGCAGTGTAAAACTGCATTCATCCGCCAGTAGGCGGAACCGCCGGTGGCCAGCACGAAGGCCACACAAAGGCCTGTTCCTGCGCCTGTGCCCCCATTCCATCCATCCTCGCCGAGGGTAGAGGGCAGGAGCCCCCCCTCCCATCCCTGAAGCTGCTCTACGCACACGGAGTGCATCGCAGAACCTCGCCGGCACCATGGAAGGGCCTGCCTGACCCTGTCTTCAAGGGTGCCTGACTCCCGCATGCCAGGTGCCGCATGACACGAAAGCGAGGCTGATCCTCGCTCGAAGCAGTGTAAAACTGCATTCATCCGCCGGTAGGCGGAACCGCCGGTGGCCAGCACGAAGGCCACACAAAGGCCTGTTCCTGCGCCTGTTACGCGCATGGGAGCGCGGCGTGGCCACCCCCCCTGCGCAATTTAAACCTCCCCGACCGCCTTCCGCAAAGTCCGAGGCAAGCTATCGCAAGCAAGTATCCAAATACCCCCATTCACACTAGGTGAACCCACTGTAAGTACTTTGCCCCTGTCCTTGTTCCTTTTACTGACATTGCAATGATACGACTCCCCCTCAGTCGCCTTTACCTGTACTCCATTTTCTACATGGACCGTCATTTCAAGGAGTATAATCACGCATGCCAGTACCGGAGACACTACTGTAGGCATGTACTCTGAGCCACTATTATTTGAATGTGTTTCATGCCTCCCTTGAAACTCTCGAACCTTTGAATATCATAAGTATTTTATGCCTTATGTTCACTAGTAGACCCCCTTATAACTGTATTGTGCCTAAGGTCGCTTACAGACCACTTCAATTGTGTTGTGCCTCATGGTCGCTTTCAGACCATTTCAATTGTGTTGTGCCTAAGGTCGCTTACAGATCATTTCAATTGTGTTGTGCCTTAAGGTCGCTTACAGACCATTTCAATTGTGTTGTGCCTTATGGTCGCTTACAGACCATTTCAATTGTGTTGTGCCTTAAGGTCGCTTACAGACCATTTCAATTGTGTTGTGCCTTATGGTCGCTTACAGACCATTTCAATTGTGTTGTGCCTTATGGTCGCTTACAGACCATTTCAATTGTAATATACCCTTTGGTAGCCCACTGACCACTTCAACGGTGCTGTGCCTTAGGGCGCTTCAAATTGTATTGTGCCGTACCTGACTTGGGTCACGTCTAATCTAGGCTTACCACTGCCCTGGGTGACAGCCTGCGACTACGCTAATCTAGGGCTGCCCTGACCTTTCCAGCCATCGGGTTATCCCTATCTAGGTGCCGAGGCTTCCAGCCATACCATAGCATCCTCACCCCCTTCCATTATCTCACCAAGCCCACTCAAGTAGACCCTAACTGGTCCCTCTCAACAAGCTCATAGGGAACCTATTCTGGCAGCCAGCACCACCATCATGCACATCAGCGTGCGCCTTCTATTGCACTACCTCCTAACCACATACCTTGCCCCATTCACTCAACCACCCAAGTCAACCACTCCTACCTTTGATGTTAATATCCTGGCCTGCCCTTACCTACGTGACCCAGCGTCACCCACCATGACTTTGACACCCTCAACGAGTCCTTCAGCAACTTCCGTTGACGCTCACCACCCCTGCAACCAGATTAACCAATACCTTAATGACCCTGCTCTCTGGCTCAAACACTTTGCCACAAAACCAACCCCTAACCAACCTTGCCCCCTTACTCTCAGGAACAAGAGACTAGGCACCAGATTCCGTATTCGTCCTTCCCGCACCTACAGCACTAAGCAAGCCCCACACACACCACCCAGCCCGCCTTCGCCCTCCGCCACTTGCAATACTAAGACCACAGGAGTTAAATTGCCTGTGTTCAAGGGTGCCCTCATCAATGCTAGATCCCCCACAGCACACGCTCTTGACATAGCCGACCTTATCACTACTGCCAACCTTGACTTCATTGCCATATCCGAAACCTGGCTACATGCCGCCTCTGGCCCTTCTCTATCCTTGGCCTTACCGCCTGGCATTACACGCTGTGACCGCTCCTCTGCCCATACTAGAGGCGGCGGCGTGGCATTCATCCACAAAAACTCCCTTGACCTAAGAGTGGTATCCGACTCCAAACTCGAATCAGCTGAACTGCTGACAATCAAATTACTTCTAACACCTAACCAAACGGCCACCCTTCACCTTATCTACAGGCCCCCAGGGCCGGCACCCACCTTTGTCAGTGAAATTTCCACTCTTCTTCTTGACAATACAAAAAACAACTCCCAAACAATAATCTTAGGTGACCTCAATCTTGGTCGCGGCGACCCTAAGGATCCTGTAGCAACTGATCTGGAGTATGCTCTTACTGACCTTGGCCTTACCTTGTACTTACAAGAACTGACCCATATTAAAGGCAGGACCATTGATTGGTTAGCCGGCTCCAACTGAAACATCCAGGTCCTCAATAACTCCCCATGCTTATGGTCTGACCATCACATCATAACATTTAACATTGAAGCTTCCCCGCGAGCCCCAACACCTATAGCCCCAGCCCTCCCCACCCGCAATAAAAAAAATATAACAAGAGAACAACTCCTCCCACTGTTACTCCCCTCTCTTAATGCGGCGACCAACGCCTGCTCTGATCCCACCTCCCTTGCAGACATCTACAACCAAACGATGCTCACGGCCATTGACACCTTAGCACCAATTAAACTTAGAAAGGCTAAACCACGAGCACACCTCAACTCATGGTTCACTCCACAGCTAAGAATCCTTCGCAAAGCCAAACGCTGCGCGGAAAACCGGTGGAAAAGCCACCCATCTGATGAGCATAAAGACGGCTTCCTCCTCGCCTCCCTCATTTATAAAGACGCCATCATCATTGCTAAAAAAGAATCGCTTAATAATCGTATCACACAAGCCGACTCTAATTCCAAGGAACTCTTTAGAGTCCTAAAAGAGCTCGAAACCCCAGTCTCCCCGCCAGACACTTGCACAAAAGACAGAAAATGGTGTGCTAACATTCAAGCAGCCCTCCTAAACAAAATCTCTATGCTCCAATCTAAAATAAAAAATAAGCAGGACTGCCTGAGGCGTGACAACCGCTCATCCTCCCCCACTAGGCCCACCCTCTCCAACTCTGCCAACATCAAACCCTTCACCTTCGCACCTCTCACTATCATCGAAGTAGAAAATATCATCCTCAGGATGAAACCTTCCAACTGCCAAGGTGACCCGTGCCCAGCTCCCATCATTAAGGACTCCGCCCATGACCTAGCCCCATTCATTACAGCCTTCATTAACTCTTCCTTTGAAACAGGTATTGTCCCGGAAAACCTTAAAGACGCCTGGGTGATCCCGCTACTAAAAAAACCTTCCCTTGACCCAAGCATACCTACGAATTTCCGACCTATTACTACAGTACCATTCCTGCTGAAGATACTGGACCGTGCAGCTTATCTGCAGATCCAAAACTACCTTGAATCAAACAATCTGCTAGGTTTGCGACAATCCGGATTTCGGCCCAGACACGGGACCGAAACGGCTCTATTAGACCTAAAAACCCAGATCGAAGTCCTGAAGGACAAGGGCAAAATAGCAATGCTATTACTCCTCAACCTTTCCGCCGCATTTGATTTGGTTAACCACCAGATCCTTTGCAGGCACCTCCACTCTGCTGCCAACTTCTCTCCCTCCGCAGCGGCCTGGATCAAATCCTTCCTGAGCAACAGATCTATGAGGGTCTTTGCACCCTCCGCTGCCGCAGCTCCCTCCCCTATTCATTGCGGTGTTCCTCAGGGCTCTTGCGTGTCTCCTACCCTTTACAATATCTTTATGAAACCACTCTTCGATGTGCTCGATTATCTGGATGTCTCTTACACCAACTATGCGGACGACACCCAGATACTCATTCCCATCTCGGGTGATTATCTTGCTGACACCAAGGCCCTCAATGACATCTACTTGGTCATCCAAGCCTGGATGGCCCAGCACCAGCTATGTCTGAACGACAATAAGACGGAGCTACTTATTCTGGGTACTTCACAACGCCTGAGCAAACTGGAGCCATCCTATCAGTCATTCACCATAGACGGCAACTCCATACAAGTCTCGAAAGACACCAAAACACTAGGCTTTTACCTGGATTCCACCTTTTCCTTGTCAAGACAAACTAATGCAGTCAGATCCACCTCCGCCTACACGTGCAAACTCATTTCAGCCTGCAGACCTTTCCTCACCACCCACAATAGCGTCACACTAGCGAGAACACTTATCATGGCAAAAATAGATTACTGCAGTGCCCTATATTTAGGCACCAGCCAAGAAAACCTGTCCAAACTCCAAACCACCCAGAACAATGCAATTCGAGCGGCTCTGAACATCCCTCGTAACCACCACATCTCAGAAGCCAGAGCTAGCCTTAAGTGGTTACCCGTGAAGCAGAGAATTTCCCTAAAAACGCTTGCCCTCACGCACAAATGCCTAGCCAACAAGGCTCCGATCTATCTCTGCAGTCAGCTTTCGTGCCACTCCACTGCCCGACCACAAAGAATTGCTCAGACTCACTTCCTTACTATCCCTAGGTTTAAGCTCCAAAAAGCGGGATGCACTAGCTTCCCTGTCCTAGCCTCCAAACTTTGGAACACCCTCCCCGCTGCCATCAGAGCTGAAGACTCCTTCAACGCCTTCAAGAATAAAACCAAATCTTGGCTCTTTGACCAGCAATAGTTGTGTTAGACATAGGTCCTACTTACCCAACCCGCCTGTTCCCCTGCTCGATTTCCGGTCTGCTACCTTTCCCAACTACCTCAGGGATACTTCCTCTGCAGAGCCTAGGGACACTGTACCATGTGTAAGATATGTAATTATTAAGATTGTTATTAAGGTGTATTGTTATACTTTTTTGTAATGTATCTCCCTGTATGTTCTTTTCTTGCAACCCTGTACAAATTGCGCCCTGATGCCCCCGGGCCTGATGGTCTGCGCGTTAAAAATAAACAAATACAAATACCATATCAACGTGTAAGAATATGTTGTGCGTTTGTGACTAGTATGAGTATCCAGCCATGCCAGGGCGGTGGTCCCTCCATACATCTTTCAGTTTGAGCTTGTCACAGCCTGCATTAGTGACCAAGATGTTAGTCCCGGGGGGAGGGGCTTAATGTACTGGAGCTATCGAGCCTTGTGTCAAGTATACAATTCAAGTTGCCACACCATATAATCACATTTCCCAACTGATCCAACAGTATCTGGGAAATCATGTCAAAGAACCTAGGGTCTTCTACATTGGGCACATATGTGTTTACCACAAACACCTGTGTGCCATTCAACAGGCGTCTAACCCTCTAAGTCATCAGAAAATTGTTTTTGCAAATCAAATTGAACCGTTGGTGCCATCCAGATTACCATCCCTGTGGCTTCCAACAAAAGGGATGCGAAGCAAAGCTGACCCTTTATCTTATTTTTTAGTTTAATATGCCCAGTGCCTGTGAGGTGCGTTTCCTGCAACATAGCAATCTATACTATGGCATCTCACATATGAGATGACACCGTGGGTCTCATTATGAATTCGCCGGTCCGGATTGAACGCAGCCGGTAAAACCATACTGGCACCATTTACTGGACCGGCTAACTCCGACCTTCGATCCTGGAAACACCACCACCCCGAAAACCGCCACTGCGGAGACAACGCACCCGATAACTACGTCGGCAGACACAGCACGACAACACCCACAGTTACCAGCAATAGGTAAGACTGTGTGTATTACGAGTAGCATGGACACGGAAACTCTGCCACAAAAGTGGCGGTAAAACCGTGAACACCATGGCGGTACCGCTGCCACCGCAGAGATGGCGTTAAACAGTGTCAGGTGAGCTGAATCAGGCCACAGGCGCACCAAATGTGCCCAGCTGGACCCAGTAGGCCACTGGGAGCCTACAAAAGGGCCACAGCCACCCCCAGGCCATCTCTAAACACAACTATGCAGGCAGCCGCTGTAGCAGCATTGGTTCTGGGCCTATTGAACCTAAAGGCAGCTTTGCACATGGTGGCAGCAATGGTGCAGAGGAGGAGGAGGCAGAGGTGGAGGAGGCGTAGGCGGCAGATAGCAAACCCTGCACCCATACCAAACCCAAATGTGCAGCCGGCATGACCCCGCAGGCAGCCGGCAATACCCCGCATCAGGGCCTCACCCTGGAACTTGACCCAGGGCAGATCCACACATTATACCAGCTGGACCGTCCAACAATCATGTCTATCGTCACCATGATTGAGGATGACATCAGCACCTGCATTGGCATACGGACGGCAATCCCACCCCTGCTTAAGGTGGTCTCGGTACTGCATTTCCTTGGGATTGGAGCGTATCAGCACACTGTCGGTGAGTTGCACAAGCCGTCACAACCCTGCTTCTCAAGAATACTGGACCAGGTACTGGAGGCCCTGCTCCACCATGTGTCGGAACACATCACCCTCCCCCGTACCCTTGCCCAGGTCATTTCCACCAAGTTGTCCTTTCATGCCATTGCGGCCATGCCAAATTGAATTGGTGCAGTAGAGTGCACCCACATAGAGCTGACTGTACCACGTGCAATGGAGATGGTGTACCGCAATAGGACACTATACCACTCACTGAATGTACAGATGGTATGTGACGCTGGACAAGTGATAACACATTGCTGCCCACGTTTTCCGGGGTCAACACATGACTCAATGGTCCTGTGGAATTCAACATTGCCCCGGTATATGGAACACTATGCTGAACAAAGCACATGGCTATTGGGTGAGTACAACTGCCAATGCACGGCCCCTGTGAAAGGGTGGGGGGTGTCCAGGGCAATGACCTGTGTGTCTGGGTTCCTACAACTGGCAATGCATCACCCCTTGGCCAATGTAATGGACAGACACCACAACCCACACTTTTAAAAGCTACACATTACAGGTGGGCACAGTGTGCCTGTTCACACCCTGACAAAGGAGATGCACAACCAAGACATGTACTGGTAGCCGAGGCCAATACATCATGAGGCAGTGAATCAACCCACCCACCCAATGCACCAGTGCCCCCCCAATGCACATGATGAGTGCACATCCAACATTGTGCATCAACCACATCATCACAGTATCCATTGACTGACTCCCCCATGTATGTACACCACTGCACGATGCCAAACTTTCAACCACAAATGAGCACAAGGGCAACTACATATGCACAGCAAGTCGTTGGACAATGTCCAAGCGCCAATGTGGACAACAATAACCCAGGAAATGCATTCACACACTGGTCAGACCATTGCTTGCCCCATATGGATGATTGACTAATGACACATGATTGCACTGCATCTGATCAAGACATGGTTACCACAAACACTGACATGTCCCCTCCATTTATATCCCATGTAGGTGACGCAGGATATGCACTCATGCCATGGCTGATGACGCCCATATGAAGGCCAAGGAACAGGCATGAGGAGGCCTACAACAGGGCACACGTCCGCACACGTGGCATGATCGAGAGGACATTTGGCCTACTGAAGGCCAGGTTCCGCTGCATGAGCAGATCTGGTGGATCACTGCTATACAACCCAGTGAAGATGGGTAAAATAGTGCTTGTGTGTGCATTGCTGCACAATATGTGCATGCGCAGGAACGTCCCTCTGCCCCCAGACACAGAGGACGATGGAGAAGTAGATGATGAAGATGACAATGGCGATGGGGATGGGATGGCTGCAACCCCTCGGAGGGGGGCACATGATGGTCAACATGCACGGGATGCACTCATTCGCATTTACTTTTGAGAGACTGTACATGAACAGCATTGCATGATTATGATGATGCATCTCAATAAATAGATTGATAGCAAATGAAATTAATTATGGATGTCCACTCGTAAAGTCTATTCCTAAAGTGATTTATTGCCAACAAAGCAGGTAAGAAGGTGAATTGGATAGGAAAGCTGTACACCCGTGCCCACCCAGCACCCAAACATACCCACCCCCAACCATGCCCCAGACCACTAACCCCATCATGGACCTCCCCCACCCCCAAACGTACCCATGCCCAACCATGCTCCAGACCACTAACCCATCAAAGACCTCCCCCAGCACCCAAACGTACCCACCCCCATACACCCAATGTTTCCCAGATTGTCTTGTGGACAGTCATTCACACATGCCACTATTTCTGGCCGCGCTTATGTTCATGAGCGTCCTTGCCTGAGGGTGCACTCAGCCAACTGGAGCGCCTCCGTGGGCTGCC
This sequence comes from Ambystoma mexicanum, assembly GCF_040938575.1. Taxonomy (NCBI): domain Eukaryota; kingdom Metazoa; phylum Chordata; class Amphibia; order Caudata; family Ambystomatidae; genus Ambystoma; species Ambystoma mexicanum. Next base: position 538,874,847 of record NC_090929.1, read on the forward strand.
AGTGATGGAGCTTGTTGGTGTGGTGCTGGTGGAATGCACTGGTGGTGCGACTGGTGGCACACGTCCAAGAAACGCCTGCTGGGACACATACATGCACTCTGCGATGGAGGACATGACACTGTTGCCCTCCCGGACATGGCATGCCAAGTTGACATTGGTAGTGGCGAAACGCCCGATGGCCCTGGAAAGCCGACGCACCGATGTTGCATTGCTTTCTTGCTGCAGCCTAGCCTCCTCCTGCTGCTGCGTCACCTCCTCCCGCTGCAGCCTCATCTCCTCCCACATAAGCCTAGCCTCTTCCCGCTGCTGTGTCACCTCCTCCCGCTGCAGCTTCGACTCCTCCAGCTGCCTTTTCGACAAGCTGGGACAGGGTGGCCTGCAGTTCTTCCATCTGCTGCATGCGTGCACTTATCTCTGCCATGGAGGGTGTTGGTGACCTCATGGGGCTGTGCAGTGAGGGGGGCTGAAGTGCAGGTTGTGGAGGGATGACAGGTCATCCATGTTGACCTCCTCCTCCTGTCCTCCATGTTCGGACTGCATGACCGGGGGACTGTTGCTACTGGATAGAGCATCCTCCGCAGTGCAGACGGCCTGCAGGATGGTTTCTGTGGCCATGGTGGGAGTGCCACTTGTGTGGCGGCAGCCTGTACAGGGGTGAACACGTGGGCTGGTGCATCCGTGACAGTTGCAGATGGTGCTGGTGTCTGTGTCCCGGAGGTGCTTGCATCCTCAGCGCCGGCAGGATGGCTGCATCGGCCACGTGCAGATGGATGTTGCGTCACCTGTTGGGCATTGTCGCTGTCACTTGTCGTGCCTGTGGGGAGACAGAGGGCATGCAGTCAGTCGTGTGGTGGTATTTGATGAGTCCATCACATGCATCACACTGAACGATCTGTGACCACTTGCATGTACACACATTTGACTGTTTATGCACTCGGGTGTGTGCGTCTCAGCTTGTACTCAGTCACGCACTGTGTGCATGTCCAGGGGGCATGTACTGAGTGCGTGTTGCTTGTCATCTGGGTGATTGGAGGGTGCATAGGGTCACTCCTGCCCTGGCTGTGGGGGGGTCTTCAGTGGGTGCATTGGATCACTCCTGGGGTCCATTCACACTCATGGTTCTGTATATTGTGCACTTACCGGCATCAACAGGTGGGCTCACTCCTGCCTCTGCATCGGCAATGCCCTGTATGCCCTCAAGGTGCAGGACACTTCTGCACCGCTCCGCCCACGACTGCAGTTTCAATGGGGATGTTGGGCCTCCACCGGTGCCAGTGCTGTGCTGGCGGTGTGCAGCGATGAGAGCTGGAGGTCATCCCACCTCTTGTGGCAGTCCTTTACGGTGCGTATGGTCACCCCTACTGCAGTGCACTTGCGTGCTGCCTCGGCGCAGACCTCTTTAGGGCGTTGCTGGGTGTTGCGCTGCTGGTCTGCACTGAATAGCTTTTCAGCATGTTCCACTATGTGCTCAACAAGCACTGTGAGCATTTCCAAACTCAACCTCTGCTTGCGCTGTCTTCTTGTAGGAATCCTTGATGCCATTGTGGTGGATGATTTTCACAGCTCATGGAAGTGATGTGGCCTGTGGTCTGTGAGGATGGCAGTGGATTGTGGTTTAAATAATGGCTGCCTCTCTCTTTCCGTTTTTTGCGGGCATGGTGTTTTCACATCCGGTGATTCTGTGCACTTGCCGGCGGGGGCGGTCACGGTAATTCCACAGATTTTTAGGGCGATTTCTCCGTGTCTGTGGGTGATTCCATGCTGGCGGTGACACCGTTTCACCGTTGGTCTGGTGCGCGCGTCCGACAAGCCGTAATCGGCAGTTGATTACACGACCTTGCAGTCACGGAAACAATGTCAGTGTCGTCACAGAAACAACGGTTTCCGGGACGGCAAACTCATAATGAGGACCTGTGTCTTTTTACAAATTTGTTAATGTCCCTGATATTCCATGTCACACAGCCATTAGTTTGGGTTGTCACACCATAAGGCCAACATGTGAATTAAATTGTCGCTGTAACATAACATAGAAACATGTTATGTTATGTTGATTTATACCACACACTGCAGCCATTTTCATGGTTTCCATACGCTCATGTCCGATTCTTCTCCTTCCCACCATGCTTCCATACCGCCAACCTGTGAAGAAACAATAGGCCATCGCCAACCCCCAAAAGCTGTAATTCAAGCCATTCCCGATGTAAACTTTAATAACCAACATGTTGATGTGGATCTCAGTAGGCCTGACATCTGCTCAAGTTGGGTGACAAGCTGGATGACTTCACCGGACTCACATGAGGGCATGTGTGCGGCGTACAAAGACATGGATAGGGCAACCACTTTATATGCACACGGGCCTTGCTACTCCCTCCGTCCTCAACTATTAACGCCTTATGCACTGCAACTTCACACGTTCTACTAGTCATTCACTCCCACATCAACAGTTCAATTTAAAACATTAAGATATTTGCATGTCATTTTTCAGGGGGAACATACAAGTTGGTGCCCCAACTAAAGTCTTCGATTCGGTCTCTGCTGGAGGCCTATTAATGCTTAGGTAGTGTCTCAACAAATCTTGCAGCCTCTTTCGGATCTGCAAAAAAATGCCTCTTGCCATTTATGTCAACTCACAGCCATGCAGGTGGTAGCAATGCATATTGTAGTTCTTGATCACATAATGATTTTTTTAAGTTATCCGTAGAAAATTTCAAATGATAAAATACAGAGGAAGAAAATGCTGAATTTATTTGTTCGAATGTTCCCACTTGTTTGTACAAAAATAGATGGGGAGTGGGGTAAGGGGATAGGAGGGAAGTTGGAGGTCTGCAGGGGATTCTGGGTGTGCTCCGTCCGTATTTCAGGTCGAAAAATAAGAATGAAAAGAATCAGCATTCTCTGCATCAGTATTTTTGATTCGAACTTTTCACGTATATGCATTTTTTAACGCTGGTAAATGACTGTCTCTGCTTTTGTGTCGCAATACTATAAACCCGGATATAGAAACACCCTTGATCCATTACGCATAATATCACCGTGGTCTCTAGCTGGCTCTAATATTTTCACCCTGTCCTGGGATTTGAGGCATTTCATGATGATGGTTCCTGGTGGTGCAACAGGTATTGGTGCTGTGCCAGGATCTGATGTGCCCTATCTGGGACCAGCCAGCATAGCTCATGGTCATGGAGCAGTATATTGGGCATGAGGCCCTCAAGAAATGTTTTCGAGCCCTCCGCAAACCCAAAAGGTGGATGTTGTTATGGGCGAGCGATTTTATGCACAAATGAGCTTGTTAGCACAGCGTATTTGCCTATAATTTTGGCAACGTCCGTTGTTGCACTTGCTTGCAAATCCTCCACCATGAGACCCCCTACTCTCTTTCCATTGCTTTCTCTCTGAGGTTTTCCATATACTGCTGGATCAGTGCAGCATTCTGCGATAGTGACACGATGTGCCCCGAGATGCGTTTATTGCCTTCAAGGATCAGCTGTTTGAGATCCTTGTTTGCCGTCTGCAGCTGGAACCCACTGTTGTTTTCCATTGACCCCACAAGCGGTGGACTCCAAGCTTGAGCTTTTATTGTCACCCACACCTCGGATGCACACGTTCTCGCACACACATAGAGCGAAACATGGAGCCCAGCCAGGGTGCAACCTTCTCTTTATTCCTCCTTTACTGACTGCCCCTTTTCCTTCTCTCACCCCTCCTTTTCCTTTCCTTCCTCCAGTGTCTCCCCCTTTAAGGTCATCCATGTTTTAAAGTGGACACTTTGGTTTACTCCACAACACCCCCACCCCCCAATGTATTGCCAAGCTGCTCTCATGGGTGTCCAGTCCTTCTCTGGCCCTTGTGGGTGTCACACTCTTTAGTACCAGGTGTCTCCATCCCCTCCTCTTTCTCCTGGCCTCCATGCATAGCCTCGGTAGTACTCATCTTGTGATTCATCATGTCTCTCGTGCTCTTGGAGATGGTTCCCCTCTAATTCACGGGTCACTCTCCTTTGTTCAGAAGGCATTAGCGTTGGTGGGTGGAGGACTCCTCAACAAACTTCTGGGTGGTGATTCTAACTTCCGCATCTAGTGCACCATTGCCCCATTGCTGGGCACAGTCTCCTGTGTGGGAACATCCCACCAAACCTGTAACACTTTTGCTCTGTGGTATGCTGCACAGGCCTTCCATCCATGCTGCTTTGCCTTTGCGTCATTCCAGCCAATTTTGCGTGCATTGCTACCACTTTCTCACCTTCTTTTGGCCATTCGATGGTCGTTGCTTGGACCTCCACCCTTTCATGAATGCGCACCAACTCTAAGATCTCTTCTAGCAGGAGGGGTTTCCTTAGGAGGTGCTTCCTCAGGGCCGCCAAGGAGCAGCCCTCTATACTTCTCAGGCGTATTGCTTCCTCATCCAAAAATTGTCCAAACTCACAGTGTGTTATGCTTTTTTGTGGTCTTATGACGATTCCCCCACTGTCTCGTGCGGTAGTTGGGCACACCTTTTGAAGGTATATCTCTCAAAGTCTTTGTTTGGCTGTGCTACTAACTTCTTGTTCAGTGCTGCAATGACCTGCTGGTACATGGATCTTTCCTGTGTGGGTATGGTCTTCAGTATTCCTTTTATTTCCTTCCCTGCTAAGTTTGTAAATATATGCAGGAGTGCTGGTGACGTGCTGTCTCTGATTGCCTCCATAAAATCTGTGAAGTCCTCCAGCCACTCCAGGGCCGTGATCCTGTTGTGGCTGAAGTTGGAATGGTTGGGGCATTCTTAAGAACGTTCCTCAGGTTATGTAGGCTGTTTGCCCCCCCCTCTCGCTTCCTCCTCTCCCATATTGGATATGTCGTGAGTTTCCCTGCTCCTCCGATTTCACTGTTGGTGCTCTCTCTGCTGTCCTGTGTGTGCCACCTCTCATTGAATCGTCAATGGAGTAATGGAGCTGCAGCTTCGGGGAGGGATATTCATCTACCCCTTTTGTTGGCTTCCGGTGGTGGGTTTGTGGACCTCTCCTCCGTGGACAGGTGCACACCGGATGTGAGTGCTCGTTGGCACCCTGCCATGTACGCGTCACTCCCCCTTAAACCGCGTCACCTCTTATAACCCTGTGCTTCTGTCCTTTCATGATGCCTTGCCGCTGCTGGCAGAGGCGGACTGCCTTTCGAAGAGTGGATTGGCCTGTGACCCTGCTACGCCACTGCAGTACCCTGGAATCCCCAGATGCTCCTCCCACGCTCGGGGGCGCTGGCCTGCAACACGCTGCTTGCGTCGCGGGTGCTGTGCGAGCCACGCACTCTCGAGCTTGCCTTCTACTGGAAGTACCTTGTGTGTGTGGCGTGTTTCCTTGTCCCCTCAAATCACAGCATACAACCTGCTGGATCAGTGGATGCCCAATGTGGTGTCTTGCGGTGGACTGCTGTGTTCAGCCTTCGGCAGACTGCCATCTAAGTGGGTGGTGGGGTGCCCTCTGTAACGGCGGACTGTCGGTGTACATCAACCATGGTGGTGGAATGCCCTCTAGAACGGCAGACTGCCGGTAAGCGTTATTCGTAGTCGTGGAATGCCTTCAGGAACCTCCGGGTGCTGGCAAAAGTGGGTTTCGTCTCCTCTGCGTCATCAGTTGTTTTATTGTCAGCCACACCTTGGATGCACACATTCTTGCACTTACTCAGAGAGAAACGCAGAGCCCAGCCAGGGTGCGACCTTCTCTTTCTTCCTCCTTTATCAAATGCCCCTTTTCCTTCACTCGCCCCTCCTTTTACTTTCCTCCTTCCAGTGTCTCCTCCTTTAAGGTCGTACACGTTTTAAGGTGGACCCTTTGGATTGCTCCACAAAAGAGAGTTGCGCTGAGCTCCCCACCAGGGATGTATTGGGTACTTGTCTGTCTTAGAGGCAGGTGTCTTTCCTGATTTCTTCCCTGTCATTTGGGAGGGATCACTAGCAGCTCAAAGGCCACTGGGGCCCGTTGTGATGTCCCAGTTAATAGGTGTGGCTGGTTCAGTTCAGGGCTCCTTCACACACGGGACCGTGTGGTGTTATGTTAGGGCCCAGCCTAGCCCACGGTGCCAACTAGAGGTGGCCGAGTGTACAATTCTCAGCAGGCTATTCACAGCCCCAGTTGTTCCCAAGCGCGCTCCACAGCATTGCAGCAATAGTAATGTTTGTTGTCTGTGCCACTACAACAGCACCCACCACCTCATCTGTGCACCTGCGGCCACTCTCAGCATGCCGCTGTCTGAATCCCTCTGTGGACTGCGATAGGCCAGGCTGGCCCCAGAAGTCTTCCGAGTCACACCTCTGCCACTCAAAGTCTTCACCAGAGCCCCCTGCCAGCGGATGAAGGAGAGGCGCCAAACGCCGTCCACCTCGAGTGATGCTAATTGTATCCTGCACCCTGGCCGCACCATCAGCCACCACCAACCAGGACCCTAACTGAATCGGGGCAGTTCCTCCGCTTTTGTGCTGCAGCATCAATTGGTGTTTCCTGGAGGGAGCCAGTGCACGCACAACACTCAGCAACTCTTCCAGGGGCCCCACCAGATCAGTGGCCACACCGCCACCCACTTCCTCCATCATCTCTCAGCGTAAACGTGCTCTTGGGCGGGGCTCAGGTGACACGTGGCACCCGCCTTCATGCCCCGAGGCCTCAGCAACCTCTGAGCCATCAGTCACCACGCTGGATGAGCCACACTGGTTTCTTCATTGTCCACCCATGTCCGCTGCAAATCAGGCGATAGCATCAGGATGAAGGAGGATTTTCTGAGGAGGAGCGGCGGCTCAGCTCTGCTACTCGGCTGCCACCTTGCCCACGCCCCAGAACTATATGTACATTTTACAGTATTTTTTGCCTTTTATTTTGTCCCTCGAATGCTACAGCACATGTACTGTGTGTTGGTTGTGGTAGATCATCTTGTGGGGTTTGGAGGGTTTACCCTCTGACACTTCTTAATTTAACGTCTCGAGTTTGGCTTTTTACGTTTTCAAACTCCTTGTGACAACGACTTCAGAAAGAGGTCTCTCTACCAAAGATATCGAAAATTGCAGCAGACAGTTTTGAGATATGCAGCCTGGAAGCTTGGTTTTTGAGTCTGTATGGAAATCGTAATGCAGTTAAGGTTACTTCGAACTAACTTGAAATAGGAAAATGCAAAACTGCTTTTCTCTGTAAATTTCGTTCCTAGCCATTTTTCAATTCAATTAAATTCAACTGTAGCTTTATTTCCGCAGAAGTCTTTAAAGCATAAACAGATACATTACAAACGTACTCAATTATCATATGTAATGATGGACTTTCTAGTAAAGCAACAAGGACACGGTCAGATACAAATAGAAATAGAAATAAAATCGATTTCGCCAAAAGACCTTTGACAAATGTAAATGCCAATAAGTATAAAATTGTCATTAATATCAAATTAAAGTCAGTTCACAAGCAAACAGATAATACATTTAGTATTAATTAAAATGTTAGACATTCATTATGAAGTTGCATCTAGAAATCCATGCTTGATTTAAGAACGATAAAATCACTTAAAGTGTATCTTCTGAATGGTTCATTTGAAGAAAAAAAAAATGGCATCATCCAAATTCCTGATTCCTTGGTTGACCAGGATTCGTTTTAACCACTTGGTTCTTAATATATCATACAGTGGACATAGAAATAGAAAAACGTGTTAATTTCCAAGTCCGAGTTGGTACAGTGGGGTCTGTCAACAACCAGTAAAAGTTCACCTAATTTAGCAAGCCACTAATCAGGCCAAATCCGAACACTCATGCCAAGTTCTGCAAAGGCCCATCAGCATTTTCATATGATTGTTGACAAAATATAGCTTTTTGCATGGAGCCTTCCACGGGGGCTGAAAAAAGTTCACTTTTTAGCCCACAATATCTGAAAATAAATCTTTGATTTTTGAGCTTCTGGATATACACCTCAGTACTGGGCATGCTGCAAATGTTTTGAAAATCGCATCAGCCAAACTAGAGATACTCAATTTTTAAGGGCAAAAGGTTATTGCTACTTTTAAACAAGGCTAGTAGATCCGCAGGGACAAACTGAATGACGTTGACACCACCTAAACATGCACTGTAGTTGCGAGGAACAAAACAAATGAAGTTTCTAGTGCATACACATCCACAAACAGCACAGGTAACATCCAGCACAAGTGTAGTAAGGTGGTCCCGATGACATAAATTCATGGACAAACTGTGCTATGCATACCATTATCCACAGCACGAAAGACACACAGAATAAGGTAATACAGCACAGCTCCACAAACAACACACACACACATCCTGCTAGTACAAGGTGAAAGCAAGTAAGGGCTAAACTGCGCAACACATACAAGCATCTGTAACAGAAACAGAGCGATGTACACACCATAAAATAGCGCAATTGCACACACAACATGCACACACACACCACACACACACTCACAATGAATGCTTGGAAATGCTTCTCAGAAAGATCCATTATGCCAGAAAACATGTGAGCAAAGAAAAGGTTGTGGCAGGTGCAAGCAAATAATGTAATGACCAATCACAAATTGAGGATCCTGTGAAAACCACTCCCTCAGAACCATGTTACTAAAATGGCCATCCCCCAACACATATAAATATTATCCAACCCACATGGATGAAAATAAAGTTCATAAAGAAACACAACTCCACATACATACAGTAAATCCGTGCACCCATCCTCTTCGTACAAGTAAAGGAAAGCTTTCCAGAAACACCTCTATTATGCATGACAGCATGCGACCCAGGGACACAATGACCAGATACATGTGTATGCTCTTTCAGAACCTGCTTTCATGTAACCACACAATTTAAAGATCCACCTCCACACTGAAGCTCGCAAAGCTGCAAGGTGTTGAACAAGGAAACTCCAGAACACCACCTGCTTTGTCACACCACAGCCAATGGTTCCAGACATGGAGTCATTGTGAAAAGAGCAAAAGAAAAGTGTGTGCAAATGTAGTACTTATCCATACACAAACACATACACGCACACACCTCCTCTCATACGTTCAACTCTCAGAAATAGAACCTTAAAACCGACTGCTTTCTCTGTTTATTTCGCAGTAGGTATATCGAGCCCTCTGCGCCCTATTGTAAGGGCATCGTATTGTTGTCTTAGTTAACCGATTCCATTGATCAATGTTCTCAACCTGTACCGTCATCTTGATGTCCAAAGTTCGCTGCATCTTGCCTAGGCCAGCTCGTCTATTTGAGCATTTCAGCGTGATAGGTACATTTAGCTCACATTGCATCTTGACCATTAAGCCGTCCCTATATACTGTAACACCTAACACTTGCTGCTTGCATATTGACCAACCGCATCAAATGCGTACCTACCTGTGCATGGAACTACCCATAGGGTGCCGCACAATTTAGAATAGTACAATTCATAGCTTAATGTAACGCTGTGATATTGGCATTCAGCCTACTCTGTGATATTTGCATTTAGCCTATTCTGTGATATTTGTATTCAGCCTAGTTTGTGATTTTTACATTTAGCCTATTCTGCGATACTGGCACTCAGCCTACTTTGTAGTATCTGCATTCAGCCTATTACAGACCATCAGATAGTGTCAGACTAGCAACAATAGTTTATACCTACCGGATGAACTGTGAACTCATTTGCAGCATGTACACCCTGCCTCTTTACATATGCTTGTTAGGCACCCTGCTCACTGCTAAAACCACACCTAACAATCCCAGTTTATAGCCCAGCAACCGCTATTATTCCAGCAGCAGCAATCCTCTTAAGATGGACATCCTGCTTAAGTCCACACACCCTCCTCATCACACCACGCATGCAGACACATGCCTAACCACCACTACAGACTGCTCAGACTTAGATCATGCACCCTCCCCATGAACTTCCATGCCATTCCTACACTGGCACCACACAGAAACCTCTGACTAGGCTCACGCACCATCAGAGTGAACACGAACCACCACTGCTTAAATGCCCGGAAATGCAACAATACTAAACTGACCCCTGCCTCACCCAGCCACAACTCCTTCAAACAACGTACTGCCTCAACTAAAACAGACACTCCACCTCTACATAAAAAGAATCGGTGGCCTCTGCAATACAAGTGCGCCTTACTTAATGTACCCTCTCTCAATGCCCATGCGCTAGAAGTTAATGATCTAATCACTACCGAAGACCTAGACATATTAGCCATCACAGAGACCTGGCTTCATGAGGCTTCCGGCCCTGCGATCACGCTAGCCCTACCTGAAGGATATGCTATCCTCAGAAAAGACAGGCTTCCCAAAACAGGAGGTGGGGTAGCTCTAATCTTCAAAGAGACCTTATCATTCAGGCCTGTACCTCGCCAAGGGGAAGGAAATGTAGACATTCTATCAGTCAAACTAGCACTCTCTCCAAATAATACTATAAATATCCATGTCATGCACCGTCCACCTGGGCCCACCACCGATTTCCTAGGTCAAGTCACCCACCTTCTAGGGGACAATATTAAAAAATCCACCAAAACACTACTCTTAGGAGACCTAAACCTAGGATTCAACGACTCTAATGACAAAACTGCCACCTCTCGCACCAAGGACCTCCTCGATCTCGGCTTCTCCCAAAAAAATCACATCTCCCACTCACGCCAAAGGCCGTATCTTAGACTGGGTAATAGACCACAATTGGGATACAGTCATTGCTTCTAATACTAGCCTCCCAGGGACAGACCACAACTATCTACACTTCACCATCCCAGTAACGCCATGCGCCAAGTCACCTACTTCAGCACCTGCTACCCTAGCCAGAAGTGCAAAAAAACTCACTGCGGATAATATCAGCGCTTGTCTTAACCTGCCATGCCTAGCACCACCATTCTCGTCAGACCCTAACATCCTAGCAGAGATATTCAAAGACACCCTCACCAGTGCAATCAACACCGTTGCCCCACTGGAAAATAAAAAAGAGAAAAAATCCTTCCACTCCAACTCCTGGTTCGCAGAGGAGCTCCAAAATCTGCGCAAAAGCAAACGCCAGGCGCTCAAAAACTGGCAGATCAATCCCTGTGACATATCCAAAGATAACTTCCAATCTACTGCTAAGAAATACAAAGACTCGATCTTCAATGCTAAATCTGAAGCTTACAATCACCGAATCACCGCTGCTAACTCCCAAACCAAAGAACTCTTTAGTATCTTTAAAGAACTAACTGTACCGCCCATCTGCACTGATGAGATCGTCAAAGACGAAGCCTGGTGCACAAGCATACAAACCCCCATGCTAGAAAAAATAAACCTCCTCCAAAACAAAATATCACACCATTACAAAGCCCTACCTAAGCAGAACCTTTGCGCGCAGACACAGCCCAACTCCAAAAAAAGCAACCTGCCCAAATTCTCATTTACGGAAATCATTCAAGCAAATGTCATAGACATCCTTAGACATCTCAAACCATCACAATCCAAGGGCGATGTGTGCCCTCCCAAAATCACCAAGGAATGTGCAGAACCACTTGCTCCTCTACTTACTGCCTTCATCAACGCCTCCTTCAAAACAGGCATTGTCCCGGATAGCCTCAAAGAGGCCTGGATGCGCCCTCTTTTAAAAAAAACCTACGCTAGACCCCTCTAAACCTAATAACTACCAACCCACAGTGCTCAATTTGTAAAAATAATAAGTGCCAGTGCCCAAAAAATCTTGGCCCCATAATGCCAGCCCGGGAGCCAGTGGGCAACGGCCGCCCGGGTCAGTTCAGTGGGATAGACATTTGCCAGGTACTGCCATAATGGTGGTACCTGGCCACAAGATGGCAATAGCTGGGTAATGGTGTGACTGAGTACCTGTGTTGGTACTCATTTATCGACCTCAGAAGGATGAAAGGCTGAGATGGCCTTGCTGGGGATTCGAAGCTGCAACCTGCAGATCACACACACATCGCAGCAGCGAGCGCTCAACCGACTGAGCTATCATATCAACTATAGTAAAATGAGTAATTATTCTGTAGTGGATACCATTAAACTACTAACTGAGATTTAACAGCAGACCAGTTAAGTTCATCTGCAGGTCTGGTGCAAAGTTGGCGCATGCCTAGCCTGCATGCATCTACTTTCAGGCTTCAGAGGTTGGCAAAATAGGGAAAGCAGCGCACTCACAGGACATCCCGTACTCTGAGCACTACCTCATACATGCAAAGAAACATCCTGCTCCAATCCACTAACCGTGTCCGCCCTGGAGAGCCTGTCTGCAAGATGGCAGCCTTCCCCAGCTGTGTGTTAACTGCGAACACACGCACTACTGTGCACCTGAGCACCGCCCTATACTGCTTCAACACACACGTATATATGTACCCCCCCGCGTACCCTATATGTGGTCTCTCGGCACACCCTACAACACAATTAGACAAATTATAACAATGTTGACTAGAAAGTGCCGTATTGTAGACATGTCTACTGTAACTAGGGCATAATAAGCTAAATTCACTCTCAAGGAATACATGACCTGTAGTGTACAACCCATAGCTTCTACTGTTAATAACCCCAAAGCCAACATACTGGTATAAACATAACCTATCGTAGCTGTTTCATACCAAGATTCCCCATTGGAGTCATACACCCTACAGTGTGATACACTATTCACCATAGCATAACATAATATATGCCAACACGCGTGCCTGCAGCATACAGCAGGTATGTAACATTGCATTGCGTCCATTTCCCAACAGTTAGCGGGCAGTTCGTTGCCAGAAGTTATCCCAATCGTCACCATGACACTGCTTGAACTTGCCACGGGGTGTTCCCTCACCTGCATTGACCGGAATGCCACTAAGGATGCCCGTCAGGCTGGGCAGTGGCCTCTGCCACCTCCGGCTCTCCTTGTGCCGCCGCAGCATGTCTGTGTACTTGGTCTGCAGTCTGCCCCCCAGTACCAAGTCACGGTGTCTGGCGGTGCCGTGAGGATTGCCAGAGGCATCTCCTCTGTAGATACCGTGGGCTACCTCCTAAGCTTATCAGCAATAGACGAGATAATGCACTTTGGGCCTAGCAACTGTCTGTACAGGATGGAGCGCATTCCCTTGGCGTGAACACTGGCCCCTAAATATAGTTCTGCCTGCCAGCTCGGGGAACGGTGAGTAGCATACACACTGTTTCCTTTGCTCGGACAAAGAGGAGGCACGTAACACGTCTGGAAAAAAAACGTCTCCTCTACAGCTCGCAGTTAAGGTCATTCGTGTGACTATTGGCGAATGGGGTGATAACATGCACGTTCTGAGTCCTACATTACCTGGGCTACCTTAAATGAGAGTGCCACGCTTACTATTAATGAACATTCTAACATTCCATTATGAGGTAACTGACCTTTACCCTTGTTAGAGGGGCAGACATGTGGCTAAGACGTCTACCTTGGGCGTTGGTTAATAACAGTGCCCAATAGAATATTCATGAATTTAATATAGCGTGCAGGGCTTGATATAAACGCGCCATGTTGTCTGTCTTGAAATGCAGGCACAGCTGTTAAGAGCAAACTAAACGCCTGCAAAAGGAGAACTGTTCTTTCAAGTGTCGCAATCCCAGGGAAGGATCTAGGAATCATAGGCAGAAAGAAGTGAAATGAAAACCAGAGTTTCGCACAACATTTCTGTCAGTATTATTGCAGCCAGATATGAACACAACTGGCACATCATTTCAGTTCTGTACTGTACTCACTAAAGGCACTGGCGATTACTAAACGAATTTATTGATGCATCTGTGTGCCTTGCACCGACATGGTGTATTATGGCCACTTCACAGAGCTTTCACAAATTGAAAGTATAGGTTCAAAACGCTGTATAAGACAGACGTGCATCGTGACCTTTCATGTGTCAGCAATACCCATGTTCAGGGGATGTTGAAAATATCGGTGCCTGGCCATTTTTTCGTAACTCTTTGCATGCTCTATGTATTTGCAAGGCGTTCTGAGGGTGGTGAGGTGAGTTAGCGAGAAGAGCAGGGGAAGTGCTTTGCTGTTGAGGTGGCGTGTGCAGAGCAGAAGGGCACTCAGCCTGCCTGCAGGTTTCTAGGTGAGGGGCCTAGTGGGCAATTTAGAGCATCCCCCCAGTGCGACAATAAAGATGTCTCTATACAGTGGGGCAAATGGGGGCAACCCCCAGTGGGCAGAATCACAGTGGGGCAGCTGGGACATACGGTAGAAAGTAAATGATGCCAATAACCAAGCCACATATTGCAAGGCATGATAATGTCCTGGGGGTGTGCCAGACGCTTCGTTTTCCCTGGGTCTTCAGAAAGCCTTACCTGCAACCAGGGCTTCCGTCGTAGCCATGTGCATGAGTGTGTTGTCACTCACTGGCCACTGCTCCGGGGACAAGTACAGGTTCTCCAGCCCTCCCAGCTCCTTCAGCTCTCTGTGGATCTGCACACCTGAGCCGCAGATTTCCCATCTGAGGTTCCAGTACGCGGGGGTGTCCCCCACGCCGGTCAGCAGCAGGGCGGCCTTGAACTTCTCCATGGTGCCCAAGTGGGAGTGGGGGGGGGGGGGTTGTGGCCGCTTCTCCTTTGTCTTTGAGCCATGACTGGGTCTCGGCTGTCCTCTTTGTGCACGGCCCAGCGGAGCTCACGCAGCTTCAAGACGGTTTGTAATACAAATCACTGGGAGGGAGCAGGCCGGGCTGAGGCAGCCCTGCCCAGCCCTGCCGCTCCCTCCCATTGTTTTGTAACACTGACTGCTGGCCTGGCGCCATAGTGTCGCGACCCGTCAAATTCATCAATAAATGGTAACACTTCGGTGTTAACTTTTTTTAATGAATGCAGCGGGCAGGCACCGGCGGGGCCGCAACTGATCTGTAAGTTACAGATCCTTTGCAACTTAGGCGTCCCGCGAGGTCCTGGGGGCCGGTTCCTGAAGCCCACACCTGGGTGGGCTGAACTGGCTCCCAGGGCCGCGTCATGATTTCTGCCCGGCAACTATTCCGGTGCCGAAAAAAGAGAGCCGGTGTTGGGGACCTCCAAACACCAGCACAAATTAAGCACTGCCGACCCATAACAACAGTCCCATTCCTTCTGAAAATACTAGATAAGGCCGCCCACAGACAGATCCAACTATACCTTGAATCGAACTAAATCCTAGGAAAGAGACAATCAGGCTTCCGCAAAGGGCACTAAACTGTAACCGCCCTTTTAGACTTAAAAAACGAAATCACCAATATCCTCGACAAAGGCAAGCCCGTACTTCTCCTCCTCTTAGACCTCTCAGCAGAGTTCGATTTGGTTGATCATAACACCCTCACCAGTCATCTCACGCATGCTGCACACTTCTCCAAGGATGCAGCGACATGGGTTACCTCCTTCCTAGAAGGCAGAGCTATGAAAGTGTTCTCCAACATAGCTAATGCAGAGCCCACTATCATCCACTGTGGTGTCCCCAAGGATCTTGTACTGCCCCTACTTTATATAATCTTTTTACCAAGCCTCTCTTTGATAAATTGGATGCACTTGGGATCACATACACAAACTATGCTGATGACACCCAGGAGCTCCTTCCCCCTACTGGGCACTATCACCAAGACGCTACAACACTACAGCAAATCTATTCCACCATACAAGCATGGATGGCCACTAACGTCCTCTGCCTGAATGGGGACAAGACTGAAATCCTCATTCTTGGTCAGAAATCCACACTAGCCAATCATGACCCGCTTTACCTCAATTTCAGCATAGATAACTGCATCATCCCAGTATTATCTCGGTTAAAACTCTTGTAGTCCAC
Organism: Ambystoma mexicanum; assembly: GCF_040938575.1. Classification (NCBI taxonomy): domain Eukaryota; kingdom Metazoa; phylum Chordata; class Amphibia; order Caudata; family Ambystomatidae; genus Ambystoma; species Ambystoma mexicanum. Next base: position 538,890,568 of record NC_090929.1, read on the forward strand.
ATTGATGCTACTCTATCCATGGATAAACAAGTCAGCACCATTGTCTCTGCCTCCGCACTGAGTATGAAACTTATCAATGCTATAAAGCCATTCCTAACTAGGGATAAATGCCTCTCCATCGCCAGAGCAACTATAGGAGCCAAACTGGATTACTGCAATGCGCTCCTAGCTGGCACCTCCAAAAGAAATCTAGCCAGATCCAAACCACCCAAAATAATTCTCTCAGAGCAGCCCTTAGTATACCTAAAAGAGACCACATTACACAAGCAAGAAAGACCGCCCACTGGCTCCCAGTCAAGACTGTATCACTTTCAAAATTCTCACAACCACACATAAATGCATCAACCTTTCAGCACCCTCATACCTATCTGACACTATATCTAGATCACAATCAACCAGACCAACTAGATTACGATACACTAACCAACTCAGGGTACCACGCATCAACAGGACCAAGGAAGGGGGAATAAGCTTCCCATACCTCGCACCTAAGTTATGGAATGCTCTCCCTACTGCCCTCAGAGCCGAAACGTCTCTCTATACCTTCCGCAAAAAACTCAAAACTGCTCTCTTAAATTAACTACTTGCACCCATACACCTACCATTCAGTATATGTATGTAACAAAGCCATCTCGTCCAATGTAACCTATACAGACGGTATCACTGTATGTAACTAAGTATAAGCACAAACTGTAACAAGCACCATGATGCCTATGGGCTGCTGTGCGCTCAACAAATGTGAATATATAAATAAATAGGTCTAGCACACAGAGATTGTCAGGCAGTGACACTGATGCCGGTAAGCGGATTCCATGTGTTTGCCCCGGCCTACAAGTCCATTTTAAAAATAGCACGCACAGATGCAGCTCATCTACACTTATTTCTAATTAGTACCCACAAGAGTCATTGAGCTTCTAAGAAGCAAGCTCATTGGCCCTCGCTGTGTCCTTAGCAGCCCGACAAATCCTTTGTTTGGCCAGTTGCCCCACGTCCTGGTCACTATGGTAAAGGAAAAGGGATTACGTGTAGTCCTTTCTCCCCCTTCCATGGCGGCAATCTTTTTTGTTTACTTTTTTCAATGAACGCCATGGAAAGGGAGAATGGACTACATGTAATCCCTTCTCCCCAATAACTGGTGGCCATTTCTTTTTCTCAAGTTCAGAAACGGTTTCAACGCCTTTCTCAACTCAAGAAAAAATACTATTATTGCCCCAGTACGATGTGCCGGGGTACTAATAAGAGTAGAATCCTCGGAGGCGAGGCATTACGGTTGTGTAATGCCCCCTGGACTACATTGAAGCCCTCACTTCGTTCAGGCTTCTAACTATCGCTCCAGGGACATTACCCGACTGGTAATACCCCCCTCCTCGGGTTCTATTGCTTAAATAGAACATGCATTGTATAATGTTGTATTGTTTATTTATAGAGCGCACCGGGGCCTCAGGCATCTGGGCGCTTTACAAAGGTCATATTTCAAAGGTTACAGGTGAAAGGTACATCAAATAAGTAAGTGAACAGAAAAGGGACATTTACAATTATCAAAGTTGCAGGTGGGGTTATATCACAATGAGGGAATATACAGAGTGGAACAGTTACAGACTTGTACAGACTCTATCAGAATAAATACAGTATGTGCTTAAGAGGTGTATTATACAAAGTCGTGGGTAATGCTGTGGGACATCCAGGTTCATAAACCTGGAAAGATCACTGGTCACAAGAATGCAGCCAGTGCTTAGCATTAATCTTAAAGGAGTGGTGAGGGGACTGCGCATGCGCGCGCGACGCATGCGGACCTAAGCACTTCGGCTCCCGGCGGCCGCAACTACACATTTATCCTCAACTATTACCCTTTTTTGCTGCATGAAGGTACTCCATCTGCCCATGAGCAGCGACGGATATACTTGTGCTGCCGTCGTTGCGATTTGGAGCTGAACTGGACCGGGGGATGCCCGTAAACTGACAGAAGACTGCCGTCGGCCAAGACAACGTGTGCGGAAGCGCCCACCCACCCCTACCCCGCCGAGACACCGGTTCCTCCGATACCACCAGAGCTACAACTGGGCTCCCCCCCCACCCGCCTGGTCCCGCCTGATCCTGGGGACACTGCGGGGAGCTGGGTTTGGAGCGGTTGCTCCCACTGACACACTGCGCCCCTCCCTTGCCCCGGCGGTGCGAACATTCGAGCAGCCCCTCCCTCCTCCCTGGACTTACAAGAGGACCGCGAGGGCCCGGCTCCAACGGCCCCCACGCACAGGCCTACGAGCGGCCCGGGCGCCCGCCCTAGACCCAGGCCCACATTGGCAGCCTTCCCCCAGTGATTAATTCAGCGAGACTGCACCGTCCAGGGTTGAGTCGCGGCACGACTGGAGGATCGAGTGCTGCGCTCCCCTGCGGGTGGTCATCACGAGGGAAATGGACCCGAATACAAAGAAGTGGGCCACACACGACGGCACCCCTTTTGGCCTAGACTGCACTACGGATAAGCGGGGCGTTGAAAACCATTCACCCGAGGTACGGGCCCACACTACCAGCCTTCCCTCTGGGATCCCCCATCAGAGAGACTTCAACGCCCGGGGTCGAGCTGCAGCACGGGGAGGAATGCTGTGTGCTGCACTCCCCTGCTGATGGATGAGCCGCTGCAGATGGACCCTCCTACGATAAGGTACGCTGCACCATCTCCCCATTGAGGCCCTGTATACCACTCAAATTAGCGGAAAAGACAGCGGACCTGTGTGGGCTACTATGCACGACAGAGATAGGCACAGGCCAGCTCCACACTAGTGTATGGAACAGGGACACGCTCCTCCCCATGAGACTTATGCGCAGTGGACCTGAGCTGCGAAAAGGGGGATGAGACGCACTTTTCCACACAACCAATTGGGTCCCCCCTGGTTCACGGGGGATCCCCAGACTCTCTCCCTCATCACTGAGCAGCGTCCGCAACCCGGGGGGAACACGAGCCAGAACGACCCTCACGGGGCACCACTACTAGAGGAGCAACTTCTCCCCCGCCCAGGCTGCGCTCTCTACTTGCGCCTTGCGACCCCAGAAGGGAGGCCAATACCCACAGGGACCGCGTTTTTCGGTCTTTGGCGCAGCCCTCACACGGATACACACCAGGCGCCTCACGCAGCCCCTACACGGTCACTTGACCCACGCAGAACCTCTACCATTTCCACACTCACCCCAGGAGCGACAACGGGAAGCACCCGGACCCCCCCGCCATACAGGGCCGACCAACCATGACATGGGGAAAGAAAAGTCCAAGTGGCAAACTCTACAAAGCAAAAGGGACCTTTACACCGTGGGGGCTCCTCCCAGCCGCGGGTCTCAGTCTCCAGAAGAGGAGGGGACCTGCAAAGAACCCCAGGACCCCCCAGTCTCTTTGATAGACCTCATGAAGGTGATTGGGGACTCAAGCTCATCATTGGAACTCAAAATAGGTGGTCTATCCACCGAGGTGTCCTCATACGCCAGGACCTCCGCAACCTGTCGGCCAGGGTTGGCGAGGCGGAACAAAGAGTGTCAGTCACAGAAGACACTGTCCACAGACTGGAGCAACAACTCACTACAATCACTCAAAAAGTTGCTCAACTGGAATACCGTGCTGAGGACAGTGAGGGGAGGGCACGGCGCAATAATCTTAGGATCCCGGGATACCAGAAAGAGAGGAAGGGCCCAGCGCTGAACTTTTCCTCAAAGATTGGCTCACTCATGTTTTTGCCCCCAAAAAACTATCCAAATTCTTCTCCATAGAAAGGGCACACAGAGTCCCCAGCGGCCAACCTACCCCGGGAGCCCCGCCTAGAACAATAATTGCACGCCTACTGAATTATCGCGACCGAGATGTGATCCTACAAATGGCAAGGGCCTCTGGCCCGATCACATATAACGGCTAAAAGGTCAGGTTCTACCCAGATTATACCAAGGAAGTCCAAAAAGCTTGCCAGTCATTTGACTCTATCAAGAAGAAACTCAAGTCGCTATCTATTAAATATGCCCTGTTCTTCCCGGCATTGCTCAAGGTCCACTATGAGGGCACCACTCATCTATTTTACAACCCCAAAGAGGCATGGGACAGGCTTGAAACCCAAGTCCTCACGGATTCCAGAGCGTGGCGTGCACCACTGGGCCCGCCCACGCAGAAGCCCTGGTCCAGGCGGCCCTCGCCCCCTCGATCTCCGACCAATACGAATGGTGACACAGCGCAGCACCCGGCTGGGAGTTCCACGGAAAAGGGATAAGGCCTACGCAAATGTGGGGGTTAATCTGCAGAACAATAACAGGGAAACGCCCACTTGGCGGCCGCCGCTCCCCATGCGGCGCGGGCGCTATCTCAGTCTTGGTCATCCCGAAGAAGTTTATTAAGTTATAAGTTTAATGTTTTGGTGACAGGTGCTTCCAGTTGGGGGGGAAGTACAGGGTGGGGGGAGTTTTAAGGATGTAAAGAAACAGACGAGAAGTCATGACACCGACAAACTCTGGCAAAAGAAACAGAATCACGGGATGAGAAGGCATGATACCGACAAACGCTGGCATGAAATTCAAGCACTGGCTATGGGCAGGACCGTTGACACCAAAATCATCCAGTCATTAGGCACACCACTACGGCGCGACCCCTGGATGTCTCCCCCAAAGGAACATCTCTACACACCTCCGGCAGATACGCAACTGCCACTGATCTTTCCAGATGCCCCGACAAGAGACCCACGCAGATAGAATGAACTCCAATAAGGTATCCTTACTCTCCTGGAACGTTAACGGCCTTGGCTCCAGCATAAAGCGAAGATTGGTGCTCCAGTATCTCAACCGTTACTCGCCAGACATAGCTCTCCTAAATGAAACACATTTGATCAGAACGAACAACAACTTTTTCAAAAGATCTAACTACTCGCATACCTACCATGCCGGGTTCACGAAAGGCACCAGGGGCATGATGATACTCGTTCACAAGCGAGTCCCCCTACAGTTTAGGAAGGTCAAAGCTGACCCCTGGGGCCGCTATGTAATGATACTCTCTGACATCTGGGGCGAGAAATGGGGCCTCGCAGCAATATATGCCTCCCCACGCTTACGAAAGAACTGCTCTCCGAACTACAGACCTTGCTCCTGGAAGAAGAGGCCGATTTATGGGTGATAGGTGGGGACTTCAACGAAGTGATGGACACCGCAGTCGATAGATCTCATAGGAGATCTGGTAACCGCCCTGCTTCCACACCACTCGCCATGTTCGCCAAAGCCCTGGGGTCGACAGACACATGGCGTTCACTTCATAACAACGAGGCTGGCTTTTCTTTTTTCTCCGGCGCCCACAAGTCGCTCTCCAGGATTGACTATGCCTTCATCCCCCGCAGCATGAATCACAGACTCCTAGATGCTGAATTCCTCGCCAGGGGAATTTCGGACCACTCTCCGCTCCTTCTAACTATGAAGAATTCCTGTCGATGTCCGGATCGTAACTGGCGCTTGAATACGTACCACCTACGACTCCCAGAAATTGCGGAGGAACTGGAAAAAAAGACAACGGAATATTTCGAAATCAACGAAGGCTCAGTGGACTGCCCGATCTCGATCTGGGAGGCGTACAAGACTGTCCTCCGAGGGGAAGCTATCTCAGCGATTTCCACCCACCAAAAACGACAAGTCCAAATGATCAGAAAAGCAGAAGCACGAGTCTTGGAGTGTGAACGGAAAATCCTAGAAAGCAGCAACCAAGAGGCAAAAGAGGCTCTGGTCACGGCACAAGATACCCTTAGCAACCTGGCTCTAGACAATGCACAAACAGCCCATCAGCTAGTCCGGAGCCAAATTTACGAACGAGGAGACAAAGCAAATAAGACCCTGGCATGGTTGGAGAGACGCGAGCAAAGCAAGGGCATGTCCTTGCCATTAAATCTCTGGATGGTACACTGCTGACAGATGACTCTGACATTGTTGAAGCATTTGCCGCCTACTATAAGAATCTTTATACCCCACCCACCAGGAGCTCGTCATCTGAACCCTCATGCTACCTCGACCGGATTGAGACACGAAACTCTCACAGCACCAATCAGATCTTCTGAATGCTGAAATCACAGAATCCGAGGTGCAAGAGGCTCTTGCACAGCTTCAACCCGGGAAATCTCCGGGTCCCATCTGTTTCCCTACAGAGACATGGAAATGCCTTGGTGGTACACTATCCACCCACATGCACCGTATGTTCCTACGTGGCAAAGAGCTAGGGTCACTCCCCCCGGACCTCAGGAAGGCATGCATAGTAGTAATACATAAACCTGGGAAGCCTCCAGAGGAATGTGCCTCCTACCGTCCTATATCCCTGATCAATGGCGAAGCCAAAGTCCTCGCCAGAACACTTGCTAACAGACTACTGCAGGTGATTGAGACCCTCGTCCACCCAGACCAATTTGGATTAATGCCCAATAAATCCACTCGCATGAACCTTGCAGAATCCAACTGGCGCTGAGTAGAGCCAAAGAAATTCCTGCCCCACTAGCCCTCCTGGCGGTGGACTTTGAAAAGGCATTCGACTCTGTGGGGTGGGATGCTCTGTGGGCAATCATGGCTCGGATGAACCTGGGGCAAACATTTATATCGTGGGTTAAACTCCTCTATGTATCCCCGGATGCCACGGTAAGGGTGAACAGCAGGTCCTCTAAATCATTTCCCTTGGGTCGAGGTACGAGGCAGGGGTGCCCGCTGTCCCCGCTTCTCTTCCTCCTGGCCATCGAACCACTCGCAATTGAGCTAAGAGCCAACACTAACTGGACCGGATTCGTTTGACGGGGGGGAGAGGATCACCTCTCACTATATGCGGATGACCTCCTCATATACCTTAGTAACCCGAGCACTTCATGCCCGACTGTCTCCCTCATCCTTAGGGAGTATCAGAACTTTGCGGGCCTAAAGGTGGATGAAGCCAAAACCATCTACTTCCCAATCCAAGGTGGCGAGTCTGCGATCCCTGAGACCTGCCCATACCATATCTCTATCAGGGACTTTAAATATCTGGGCATACGGCTCGATCTGACACTTGAAGGGTTCCTCCAACTCAACCTTCAGCCAGTAATAGAGCGGTTTAACAGAGACACCTCCCACTGGCAATCACTCCCCCTATCGCTAATGGGTAGAGCCGCGCTATTCAAGATGATGACCCTCCCCAGACTCTTGTACGTCCTCCAAAACGCCCCATTTATCATCCCCCGAGAAACTTTCTCACTGATTGACAGAAACCTTTGCACGCTGTTATGGGGAGGGAAACAACCCAGAATCGCCCTTGACACGCTCCAGAGATCAGTATGGGAGGGAGGCATCAGTTTACCCTGCATACGCACGTATTACCTTGCGGCACAGATCGGGGTAGTAGACGACTGGATGCACGCAGGCCCCACACTACCACACATCCGTATTGAACTAGAGACCATGGCCCCGTTATCCCCGCTGCAGATCCTGTACGCCACCCACAACCAGCTCCCGACGTTGCCAAAAACGACGCACCATATCCGTCGTGCCTGGCGGGATGCGCACAAACTAATCGGATGGAAAGGAAAGCCAACATTATCCCAACCCATATGGCACAACGCGCTCCTCCCGGAAATAGTAAAAATGGGCTCTTTTGGTCACTGGCGCGCAAAGGGGATACACACGCTAGCACATATGATACAAGGGGGTTCCCTCCTGGACTTGCAAGACCATGCAAGAGCAATTTGACCTGGCACCAATGGACCAGTTTCGACATGCGCAGCTGGCCCACGCCATCCGCACCCAATTCCCAGACACGACAAACATACCGCCCGCTCTCTCATCGAGACCAATATCCTCCCGCAACGCATCTCCTCTAAGGTCACCTCCACTCTCTATCAGGCCCTCAACTCTTTCGGGACTAGATAGCTGGATGGGCTCAAAGCGAAGTGGGAAAGAGACGTAGGCCAACTGGAACCAGAAGACTGGGTTGATGCATTAATGTCCCCCAGGGAAATTGGGATAGAATCTAGACTCAGACTAATACAATTGAGAATCCTTCACCGCTCATATCACTCACGTACTGCAATGGCCAGATAGGGGGGAGTAGAAGACAGGACATGAATCAGATGCAAAACTGAGCCTGCCACCTTCTACCATATGATATGGGACTGCCAGGTGTTACAGCTCTTCTGGGAGAGCTGTATTAACACGATCTCTGCTGGCCTGGCGGTGCCAATTCCTAAAGACCCTAAAATGGTACTCTTAGGCATCTGGGGAGAAGTAGACCTGTCAAAATACGAAAGAATGTTCCTGGCGATTGCGCTGGGGGCAGGCAAAAGACTAATTGTGGCTAAATGGGGCTCTGCTGACCCACTGTGCCTGAACCGCTGCAGTAATGAGCTGGACAGATGTGGTGCTTCAGAACGCTGGATCTATAACGCACGCGGTTGCCCCCACAAATTCGAAAAAATATGGGGCAAATGGCTTGATGCTCACTGAAATCCGCTGGTGGAAGTGGCTCAGTACCACTGTTAATATTGTTTACCCGCCTTGTCTCACAACTGTCTTACGGCCTTTGGCCCTGCGGGGCCCCTCTTGCTTTTGATACTGCCTTGTTGCCTTCATCTGTTGTATGCCTATGATTCATGTTTGTTTTTTCATTGCATTGTTTAAACTCAATAAACAGAGTTATAAAACATTTTTTTTAAAAAGGAGTGGTGAGAAGGTGCTGCCCTTAAGGTGTCAGGTATAGAATTCCAGAGTTGAGCTGCCAAGACTGGAAAGCTAGTTCCTCCTGTTTTTTTAAGTTTGAAGTTGGGTACTCTAAGGCTATTTGCTTGTGCCTTTCTGACAGGTCTTTCTGATGTATCTTTGGTAAATTTATCTGTCAACTATATAGGTGCCTTATTAGTGAGACATTTGTAAGTAAGGTTGAGTGCTTTGAATTTAATTCTGTCCGTTATGGCAAGCCAATTGACAGATCGTCTTTTGTGGGAGATATGCTGCGATCTGGGAATGCCTAAGGCAGCCCTTAAGGCATTATATTGGAGTGTCTGGAGTTTATTAGGGTTGTGTTTGCTAGTGCCCATGTATAGTGCATTGCAGTAATCCAATTTGGATAAGATTAATGCATGTGCAATTGTGGTGCAGTTGTCTGTGGTCAGGAATGGTTTGCATGCGTGAATCAGTTTACAGGTATAGCTTGTTGCCGAGGCTGTAGCATTTATTTGTTTGTTGAAGTTGAGTGCAGAATCCAGGTAAAAGCCTAATGTTTTTACTTCTTTAGCGACCTTGATCTTGATTCCATCAATAGTAACAGAGCTATATTGAGGTGAGTGTTTGATCAGTCTATTGGTAGGCCCGACTATTAAGAGCTTGTTCTTTTCGTCATTGAGGCATAATCCATGTGTGGCCATGCAAGTTTGTATAATAAAGTACATTTTATTGATCAATTCTACATCTTTTTCGTAGTCTCCTTGGATAGGGATGAGTATCTGGGTGTCGTCAGCGTAATTTGTGTATTAGACACCCAGATTATCAAGTATAGCGAAGAGAGGCTTGGTAAATATATTATACAAAGTCGGGGAGACACAGGAAAGCTGTGGTACACTGCATGTGATGGGTACTGTGTCTGCTCTGAGGAGGGTGAGAAAACTCTTATGGATCTATTGTCTAAAAAATAGTTTATCCAAGTGGTAGCATCATTGGAAAGTGGGCAGCTGATTTTAGGTGGTTGTACAAGACTTTGTGGTCAACCAAGTCGAATGCAGCAGATATGTCCAAGAGGAGCAGAATGGTAGCTTCTCCTTTGTCTTTCCAGACATCCAGTTGGTTTTTCAGGTCAAGGAGTGCTGTCTCTGTCCCGTGCCTTGGCCTAAAGCCTGATTGGTGGGTATCTAGTAAGTTGTTGATCTGCAGGTAAGATTGAATCTGGAGATTTGCAGCTCGGTCCAAGATTTTAAGGAGAAATGGTCCAGTAGTAATTGGCCTATAATTAGTGGGGATGCTGGGGTCCAGATTAGGTTTGTTTAGTAAGAGTAGAACCCAGGCATCTTTAAGGTTGGTGGGAACTGAGCAGGATTCAGAGGAGGAGATGATGAAGGTGGTGATGAAGGGAGCTAGGTTCTCTGCGGCTTCTTTAATGATTGATGCTGGGCAAGTATCCCCAAGGCATCAAGGGGGTTTGAGTGATGTGATTATGTTTACAACCTCTGTTGTTGAGATTGATTTAAATTTTAACTGGTTACATGGTTTAGATTGATTGATATCAATTTCTTGCAGGATGGCTTCTTGAGTTGCTAGGGCAATCTTGTGTAGAGTACCTTTTTTGGCTAAGATTTTCTCTTGGAGCATGGTTATTTTATTGCAGAGAACGTCTTGGATATCTGTACATTTTTAATACATGAGTCATTGGGAGCGACCAGGGATTCTAGTTCTCTGAGTATGGAGAAAAATGCATTGTATCTCTGCATGCATACTGTCACCACTATATAGGCCAACAACATCATGCATGCACTATTGAACGAATCACGACATTGTAAACCCGATGACTAGGAATCTAGATAGCCATGCCTCAATGTGATTACACCCCACACCCAAACCCGTCCCTAAATGACATTATCAAAGGCAGATAACTAAAGAATAATGAATCCTCAAACCTAGCACTCACAGCTCTTCCAGAAACATGAACACTTAACCACTTTGGGTTTGCTAATGTCCAACTTTACCAGACATATATCTTGAGTGTTTCAGTGTGTTGTATAATATGACATTCACATACATCAAACTAATAAGGTAATCCATCTTTCGGTATGTTCTTTAATATGAAATACAACTGTGGCATATGTCTAACAAGTTAGGTAAACTATCTTTTGGTATTTTCTTTTGTACAATGTACACCTCTGAATTATGTCTAACAAGTTGCACATAAGATAATCCATGTTTTGGTGTGTTCCTTAATAAAATGTAAGTATGTGATATATATCTTTATAGTTAAACAAAATAACTCAATCGGTTAAAGTTGGAAATCAGCACATTCATTTTTCGGGTTGTGGTGAAATATTCTGAAGAACAAAAGCACTTAATGTAATCAGAAAAACATATTGAACAGCTTATTAATCAAAAGACTCAACTTGCCACAATTGAACTGCATGTCATAAAATGCACTGTGCTGAGATTGACACATCTAATGATAACGAAGACATGCCAGTCGAGTGCTGGATTTGTAATATACAATACACTGAACCAAGCAAGAAACGAGCAAAGATAACAATGACATGTAGGTCGATTGCTGTACCAAAATAAAAACTGTAATAAGTGTCCCATTTGAAAGGCGGCCGTTGCATGTTAACAAACAATACTGAGGCAGATCACTGTATTAGACAACACATTGAATATCGAAAGCCCTTTACACAAAGTGGAATCCAACCCCCAAAGCTGGATGAAACGGTCATTACAAATGTTACTAGCAAATCATATTACGTGTGCACTCCACAAAACACAGCAGGCTTAAATATTTCATACAATACCATGGGATTGCGGTTCTCCTGCACTGAACCTAATTTTGTTTAGGGTTGGGTTCTTGCTGCTAAACTGGTTCCTGAAATAGACACAGGGGTTTATTCCGAGTTTGGCGGTAATTCAGTAATATTTTGGCCAAAATCGGATACAGCTAATATTGTGTACCATCCAAGATCAGGAGAGAAGATATTGCTAAGGACCTATGCCACTTGTGACACATCTAATATACATGCAATACATTGCTCCTGTGGTATGTAGTACATGGGACAATAAGGAAGACTGTGTAAATTGCACTGGAATGAACATCATTGCCAACATCCGTACCAGAAACTTGTATTCCTTGGTAGCACAGCTCTGTCTAGAACAATAGCATAACATCACCCAAATCAGCTTCCAGATTTTGGAGAAAGTCCAAAAATAGGGACCACATGATAACTTATCATAGAGATTGGACCAAAGAGAGACTTATTGAATAGATCATTCGGACTCAGTTACTCCACATGGGATGAATGAAGACTGCAATTATATTTGCTATCTATAACACTTACCTCATTTTGGACTTCTGTAATCCTTTCAAAATGCTCAGTTACACTTTTGATCAGGTCACTAGAATCTTAGTATTCTTAGATTATTGATTGTGTGACCTGCATTTGATTATGGCTTTATAACTTTGTTTTGACATCTAGGTACACAATTGACCTACAATAAAGTTGTCTAGATTTTGTTTAAGGTTTTTCTAGCAATTTCTTAAACTTTGATGAAAACTGTAAGACTTCCCATTTGACATGAGCATTGTCACTGAGTATGAAAGCTTTTTAAAGACTTGAGATATAACCTAATAGGTGTGAACTGTAATATTCACCGCCATTCCTTCTATTCAGAAAGCTTTAGAATGTCATGGTCGTATGGTAGGATTGATTTTACATGACTTTGTTTTCACTACACACTTGTATGTACTTGGGTTAGTATCATCACACTGTGTTATTTTCTCTAGAAGCAGTTACAGGTGCCATATAACGGATGTGAACTACAATATTTACTGGCATTTATTCCCTTAAATTCTGAAGGTTTTTGAGCCTTCTGGTATGAATGCAGTTACATGATTTTGTTTTTTATCATATATTTGTATATACTTTGGTTATTATTATTTTGAGTACACAATGGGTTACTTTCTCCACGAATAGTTGCAGATTCCCCATAAGACATTAGCATTGTTATCAAGTGTGTATGTTTTTTTTTAGCACCTGAGGCTTAACCAAACATATGTAAAGTGCAGTATTCACTGGTTATGCTTCGAATTTGCAATGCTCTTGAGCTCCATGGTCAGAAGGCACAATTGAACTCACACGATTTTGCTCTTGACATACATTTGTACATATTTTGGATTGTGTCATTATGAGCACAAACAGCGTCATTTTTTACCACACGCAATTAGTCCTTTTGTTAACTGTCCGCATTATTGTTTTTCTTTAATGTTGTGCATTAAGTCACAGGCTTTGCCATGATGATGTCACACATTATGACATCATCGGGCCGCCCCTTCGACATGCTGGTATCCCTCAGCGTGTGAGGATTAAGACATTAAACAGGTGTTTGAAGTTAGAGCAGACATTGATGCTCAGTGACACACCCGTGGTGTGTCGCCCATATGCATGGCTGTAAGTACTTACACACGCTTTTGCCTCTCTGCTAAGTATTGTCATACATGAGTTTACACTTCAAGTTGGGCTCACAACAGAATATTTATTCATTTTCAGGAGCCTACATTTTCTTTGGTTTAGGATTTTTTCGATAGTTAACAGGTAAAATGATACCCTGGAGCTTTTGTTTTACCATAGACCCATCACATTTTTTTAATACTCTCATCCATTATTCATGTGTTTTCTAGAACACATCGAGTTTTGGACACATTGAGGTATTGTGGCTGTAGAAGATGACGATGGATTAGGTGTAATTAACTATCTATTTGGTGTGTTGCTGATAGTGTCTAATCCTTTGCCTTTTTTCTGGTTTGGTTCTGTTTATTTTTTTCTTCTCTAACTTGTGACATTTTCTTTTGTAATATACGAACTGGTTATAACACTATTATAATCATGCTTCCCTGAAGACCGGCTGAGTCTGAAATGCATCGGCAGACTTTGTGGAAAATGTATTGTCCTCCTCTATGTTTACACTGAATTCTGTCAATTTTTGATGATGCGCTTTATCATAATTTGTACACACTTCATATAACTCATTATGTACAAGTTTGAATGAGGTCATTAGCTCTAAGAGAAAAGTTGGTTGAGTATGGGTTTTCATAGCACAGTTGTCCTAGGATTTCTTTGTGTGTATTCTTTACCCTGGTACTCAAGGTTTATTACTGCCATTCTCCCATACATTTGAAATATATTGTTTCGGATTTACACACTGGGTTGTGCCCACCTATTGTCATTGGTAGGGTGGTGGTTAGTCCCCATTTATGGAGTCCCTGGGCCTCTTTTGGGGATTTTTGGCGGAATTACCAGAAGCAGAATTACAGAGTGGCAATTCAGATTTTTGGAGGAAGATTGGGTAATTTACCTTCAGCATCATGCATGTAATTTGGTGGTGTGGGAAAAACCGAGATAATTCCATTACTGCCAAAAAATGTGACAGTGATGGAATTACTGCCACCTTTTTTCCTGCACAGCCAAACTCGGAATGAGCATCCATGTACTATATATCCAAATAAGCATAAACGATTTAGGGATTTCTAAGGATCTTACGTTGCCTGTTTGAGCTCTTAATAGGGTATTCATTCAGTGTTAAATTATTTCTAATTATCCCTTGTCAATCGAGCAAAAACTCTCTTAAAAAATATTTTATGTAAATTATATTTTATTATTAGGAAAAACCAGATGATACTAGAGTGGTTTTCCACAAATGTGGTAATCGTTCAGTAATGCAATTATGCTGTGTAACATATTTCAAGACACTGCATGGTTAAGTGACAAGGATCAATACATTTATAAATTGTAAAAGCACCTATGTCATGTATGCAATTGTTTGTACATGTAACAAAATGTACATAGGTAATTCAAAATAAAAACTCAGAGCCAGAAACACACACATCTATGCTATTAAATCTCAAGACCCTCAATACCTGATATCATATAATTGGTAACAGGAGCGCACAATGGATGATATTGAAGAAATCAGTTAAATGATAAAATAGAAAATTTACATTCATGAGAGGCCGGGAAAGGGTGAGCCAATCATGCGTCAGGAAGAAACTATAACCATCTTTTACTTAAAGACAACTATCACAGGTCTAAATACCGATCATGTATAATCCTATTTTTCACTGAATATGCATGGATTTCAGAATGACTTTTGCGAAGAGCATTGTATGAGTTGGAAGAACCATGCCATTCATGGCTGAAACCTATGGCAAATTAACCCTCTATATGAGTATACTTTTGCCTACTCATTTACTTACTTATGAATATACAAGTTACACTACAGTCTGAAAGGTGGACCATAGTTAGATTGTTACATTTGTTGTAAAAGTAATTTAAACGCATTACTTATGTTTTATCTACTCATGCTTCTTATCATGCATACATAATAGTAGCCAGGTGCAAGTAACCCATTTTTCTTATCAACCTACCGTGCAACAAATATCTGCATATTATCAGTATGCATTCAATTTATTTTTGAACTTGCAATTTACTTGTCCTTACCTCTTAATTACTTGCTTGGTAATTTGTTGGCAAGCGTGCTTATAATCCCAATACTTATATCAATAGATTTCTTTTCAGTTGTTCGTTTTCTATCTTATTATTCCTTAAGACAACACCACAAACACAAGTTTAACTTTAGCTTCAATTATCATTGCGAAAAAGTACAGTTACTCACCCAAAATGGCACACATATATAACAATTTGCCCTATGGTGACAGACATTAATTTGCCATTCTCATTGTGATTAATCCCCGGATGATGTTACTTCTCTCCTAGGTGGAGCCCCTTTCCATGAGGCAGGGAGGTGAGGCCGCTACCCGATAGTCCCCAGGGGGTGGTACTCATTAGGTGGATCTCATGGGGGGGAAACCCTTTATGGGATTGGTGATGACCTGGGGAGGACATGGTATCCCCATAGCCCATCTAACCCCAACACACCTTTCTACCCACTACTTGTAACACCTTCCCTAGTGTATCCATTTGCCTTTGCCATACCAGAAATGTAGAAAGTACTGGGACAAGGAAGAGTGAAGACTCAAAAAGGGACTTACATTCGTTATTCACTGAGATGAGGGAGAGACCAACTGACCCAATGGGAGTTTGCAAGATCAGTACTAGGACAAGGAAGAAGTGCGGAAGAATGAAGATTACCTTCAGAAACCATTGTGAATAGTCTAGTCTACACAAACTTTCTATTGATCAGAACATACCTGAAATAGAAGAGGGAAATCTGAACCAGGAGAGAGATCCTCCCTCGAGGAACCCAAAGCTTTGTGGGCCGCTGGAGTGACTGGGATGCCGAAAGTGCAACGAACGGGATGCTTGCCCGCTGACATAGCCCTCCCTGACAGATCTACGACAGTCGAGTAGAAGAAGGAAGACTGAGCACAGGCAACCAGCTGGAGGAAGTAGCTGGAGCATGTCTTCCACGCGAGCATTGCGATCTGAAAGCAGAAAGCTGCTGCCGAACCGCCACAGAGCTAAGGGTGTGAAGGAGGTGCCAGAGCGGGGGCGAGAGACCTAGAAGCCATGAACAAAGACCGGTGAGAAGCCAGAGAAGGGTTGGGAAACCGGGAGACTTGTTGAGAACCGCGAGACCTTAACACACTGAGAGAAAGGCCTGGGACCCACACCCAGTAAGAAGTGACATCCAGAGTTATCTTCTTCGTGGCAGTCCCTGGCGGACTGGGAAACCAGGAGGTGCCTAGACCATGGGAGAAAGAAAGAAAGCCATACAAAGGGGTCTGGGACACAAGAGAAAGAAATCCATTCAAAGAGGTCTGGGACCCAAGAGAAAGAAATAAATACAAAAGGATGTGGGACCTACCAGAGAGAAGCAGTCCCAGGCAGTTTGGGAAACAAGGGCTACCTAAACTACAAGAGAGAAAAAGAAACCAATGGGAAGAGGGTCTGGGACCCAACAAAGGCAATACCTGGCAGGATAGTGAACCGGTTATAAGTCCTGTGAAACTAGAAAAGGCAAGAAGGGTCTGGGACCCACACATAATAACGTACTGGCTCAGAGATCACCCCTACGGTCACAGTAGCTGGCAGGATAGTGAACCAGGGGGGCTGTGACCTTTGTGAACACTGTGAAGAGCAGGAAAGAAACCCGGGGAGAAGAGAAATGCCCTCTGGTGTTGTTGAACATGTATAAAGGGCCAGGAGAAGTGGCCCATTCTCTTGCCACTGTGAAGAGCGTGAAAGAAACCAAGTGAGGAGAGAAATATGCTCTGGTGTTGTTGAACATTGTATAAAGAGCCAGAAGAAGGGAGTCATTCTCTTGGTAGAGCGAACATTGACAAACAGGCCAGGAGAAGAATGGCACGTGTCCTAGCATTGAGAAAACTTGAGCAAGGCAAAAAGGGGCGGGGGAGTCATCCCCGTAACTCTGTGGAAATACAAGACTTTTTGTTCAGAGTTCCTTGCTGGAAAACCCAACCCAAGGCATCCTTTTTGAAACTTTGATTTGCAATACCTGAGAACATTTTGTTTCTGCATCCTCTAGAATTGAACTTTGGCTGTCTTCCAGAAGAAGGGAGCCATTCTTATGGACCAAGAAGACCAACATTGTTTGCAGGTTCTTGCTGGTCACTAAGACACTGGAATTAGAGGTAGGATGACTGATTGTATGATTAATAAATCACCTGCCCGGACTCAGAAAAAATGTGCACTGCAGTGGCTTTATTTAACATGCACTCTCACACAATTTGGTTGAGCACAATTATTGACACACGCATGCAATTGGACATGCCATCACATTAATTAGTACCTTATGAAATAAGGGGGGAAAGTCTTTAGGGCATGTGAGTATTTTGAACGGACTTTTACACGTGGCCTGGTTGAGCACAATACCTGATACACCTGTGCACTTTAATTTCTTGTCAAGTGTATTAGTATACTTTGAGGGAAAGTAAAACGTATTTTATGTCATGCTGGGAAAGGTTGTTTACAGGGACTTGCTGATTACTCAGGCAGTGGCATTAGTGGCAGGGGGATTGGGTGGTTGATGCAGTACTCCGCCTG
The DNA here is from genome assembly GCF_040938575.1 of Ambystoma mexicanum. Lineage (NCBI taxonomy): Eukaryota > Metazoa > Chordata > Amphibia > Caudata > Ambystomatidae > Ambystoma > Ambystoma mexicanum. The sequence continues at coordinate 538,908,279 of NC_090929.1, forward strand.
CCTGGACGGTGGAAGAATTTGTGCTAGGCACCTCTTTTGAACGCATGCTCATGCACAATTTGGTTAAGTGAAGTAAGTGAAACACACAGAAGCACTTGTCGCCTTTGTCAAATTTATTAGCACACTTTGAGTGAAGGGGAAACATCTGTGGGTCAGGCTGGGGATACATTGTTTACAGGTCTTGCTAATCAATCAGGCCGAAGAATTATTCGCAGGTGATTGAGTGTGTGGTACATCACACCACCTCTGTAGTTTGATTGAATGTGTGCTCACACAAGACTTAGAAAAGTGCTTCAATTTCTTTGGCCCTCATTACGACCCTGGCGGAGATCGTGGTGCAATATGCACCATGGAGCACGGCGGAAAGCTGCCGATACCGCCATGGGGGTTGGCGGATTTACCGCCCCATTCCGACCTTGGCGGGGCGGTAAATCCCCATTCCCCATTTTACCCTTCCCCATTCCCATTTTTGCCCCATAGGGTATAATGGGAGTGGGGAAGGCGTTAATTACGCCACTGTAAAATACGGTGGCGTAATTAACAACAAGGTCCCGTAGCGCCATGGATTTCTCCGCCCGGAAAAACCAGGCGGAAACCGCTCCATGGCGCTACGGGAACTCGTAGTAGGGCGGACGGGTCCGCCGCGAATACCGCTGGCGTAAACCCACTCCGCCAGGGTCGTAATGAGGGCCTTTGTCTAATTTCTCAGCACAGTTTGAGAAAGGACAAAAGTCTTTGGGCCTCATTACGACCCAGGCGGTAAGTTACCGCCTGGGCCGTGACTTTACCACCATGGCGTAAACTACGTTTACGCCATGGTGGTAGGCGGACTTACCGCCCCATTCCGAGGTCGGCGGGGCGGTAAGTCCCCAATCCCCATTTACCCTTCCCCATTCCCATTCCCATTTTTGCCCCATAGGGCATAATGGGAGTGGGGAAGGCGTTAATTACGCCACCGTAAATTACGGTGGCGTAATTAACAACATGGTCCCTTAGCGCCATGGATTTTAACAACTGCTAAAAGCAGGTGTTAAATCCGCCATGGCGCTAAGGGACCTCGTACTCAGGCGGTAAGGGTCGGCGCTGTTTACGGCGCCTTAAACCCCTTACCGCCTGAGTTGTAATGAGGCCCTTTGACGGGCATGGCTTGATTCAGCACGCCCTCACACATGACTTGGATAAGTGCATAGCTTACAGGAGGCACTGGAATTTCTTGTCAACACACACTCTGAGCGTAGAGCAGCAATTGCTGCAAAGACATTTTTTAAGGGTTGCGCATTTGAGGCCAGGTGCGAGACAAAACAGCACAGCACCACCAAGTTTTGAAAAGGGACTCAGGGCTGTCATTGTCTGAGCTGTGTATGGCATTAGTCAAGAGCAAAGGACAGCAGCCGAACGTGGGCAGAGGAAAGGAAAACAGGGAAATGTTGCAGGGTTTACAACAAAATAGCTTGGCTGTAATTGCTGGCGATTTATGAATTGTGGTTAGCGTCATAGCCCAACACTATGAAGTAACCACAGATAGTGAATTGACCAAAGGTGAAAGTACTCAGAGAAACATTGAAACATAGGTTGAAGTAGAAACTAGTGCTTCATATATCATCACTGGCTTGGCTGTGTATTGGCTACCAGCCAAATGCCCACCTTCCCCGATATCTGATTGTGGCACAAGTGGGGATATATGTCATCCTCGGATGTTGCAACAGCCAAGGTTTGCAGGGCTTTGCTGAGCTATCGGGAGGAAGGCTGCTCACTGAATCTGTTATGAGGGGAACATTCTTAATGAGGAGGGTGTGTGGTTGCAGCTCTCAGTAGCGGATCAGGGGTACAGGGCCATGTTCAGTTTTCTATTTTAGAGGTACAGAACATGTCTTGACCTGTCATGTTTAATGCAGCCCCATCGCACCCCCCCCCCACTGCTTCCTCTCCTTTCTGATGCAATGATGGCAAGGGTGATGCCGATAAATGTGGTGAGGTGATGATGAACAAGCCATTGGCTGTAGCCCACCTTATGATAAGAGAAGGCAGAGATGTAGATCTAAGATCAGCAATACAGAATCCAACCCCAGCCCAGCAGGGAGCCAGAGGAACTGAAGGAGGAGAAAGCAAACTCTGAAACTTCGCCTGCAAGCACGACCCCAGCATTTGCCCAGAGTACAGGTATTCCACAAAGCATTCATTCTGTCTACACTTTCTTTGTGACAACTAATCTGACCCCCCAAAATGTCAGAGGGCTCCCTTGTCATCAAGCAATGGAAGTCCCAACCAGGCTGTCGCAGCAACCAGTGACACCTATAGCACCAGTCTGCCTTGAAAGGCGCCATGTTTCCTCTCCGCCTACCTCTTTCCACAGCCTACACAGTCCTTCTGGAGGCCTAAAGAGCTATCTTCTGTGCAGATATATTGTGTTCAGGGTCAATAGCTGCACCTTGCCACCTGCAGATTGTGCCAAAAAACAGTATTTAGCTGAAGCCAAGAACCAATCTGGCCACATAAAGCGACATCATGCACAGAAATTGGACTAAGATGCAGGTCAACAGACCCTAAGAGAAAACTCATCGGCATGCTGGTACTGCCCCACACTCTGTACCCCATAAGCGGGCGGTGGGTTAAGCCTTCAGCAAAAACTACTAGCAGCAAAGAAAGCTATAGTAGTGGTTAGGGAACAATCAATATGTGCCAACCCAGCCTCAGTGAGTCATTTGAGCACAGCCAGAAATATCATTGTAACTATTGGTGTGGAATTACCATCTGGCAAGGGTGTGGAAGCCTGTTTTTTTAATTTTTTTTATTAACTGATAAAATGATGGAGGTAATTCCATCTCTGAAATGGTAATCTGCTGATCAGATTCCCCTTTCATAAACTCCATGCCAAAAGCACAGTGTGTATGAGTCCTGCTACCGCAGTACCATGATTTGCAGCACCTGCTCTATCAGTGGCACAGAGCAGGTTCAGAGGGATCAGCTGCAGTGACAGCCAAGTTTCTTCAGAGCATGGGTTGCATTTAAGATATGCACCCCTACAGCAAAACTATGATGATAACAGGTAGCTCAAGCTGGAGGCAGGCTAGACTGTAAATATAATCTGTACCTGAGTTAAGGCAGAGTGCACGGTACTACTTATGATCATTACAGCCACATCCAACTTGATATCACACATGTGTCAGCGCCTGTGAGTCAAGCTCAGCTGTGGAAGGTGATCTGTATTCTGGTCAGACGGGCTGATCCTGCCGAAGGCCAGGACAGGAGCCTTTCTTTGATCTCTTTTTGACGGCGTGTAACACTCTCTGCCAGAGACAGCCGCATAACAGGCAGCTGTCCTGAGCCCAGGCATCAAAAGAGCCTTCCCATTCACAGGTTGTAGCCTTTCACCAAGGTGCTGCATTTCTAAAAATGTATTTGTTCCTAGTGGGAAGAGGGTGGGTTTAGAATAGACTGGGGGCTCTGTACAGTGGAGGAAGAAGTACAGCATCTTGTTTCTCTCTGCCCCTCTCTCCATTTCCTGTCCCCTCCACTTCTTCAACAACAAAGCACTTTTGGTGTGATGTCAGAAGGCAAAATCCCACTCATTTCAAGAACAGGGATTGGACCACGAAGGTGGGCTAGTTTTAGTCCAATCACCTGCAGACTTTTAAGTTTAAAAGAAGGGGTCTCTCACCCTGTCTATGGATCATCTTGGGAATTATCCTTGGCTCATCACTTGAGAAGATTTCATTGGTCCCTGCTTATAGAGCAGTCCTTTCCAGAGTCCTCTATTTGTGAGGTGGAGGCAGTTGTTCCTCTTTAGAGGGGAGCTCTGTCGCCTAACTATCCAGGGTGACCTGCTGCTGGCAGGGGACCTGTCTCTCTGCCAGCCACAGCAGTACCCAGGACCACACCAGGTTGGAGAAGCCCTGCAGTTGTGTGCAAGCCTCCCCCAGGTTTGGGAGCACGCAAACAAGGAACCATCTTGTCCCTTAGTCCATGGATTGGGCCTCCCACCACCTAAAAGTCACCTTGGATCTCTACACTTTGGCTACCAAACCACTTGGAGCCATGATTCGAGCGTGTTTGACACAATTCGAACTAGAAGCACCCTCCAGAGCTGCCTTTGGCATTCTCTGGACTGCAAGTTGAAGTGCGTTGTTGCCTTGGCTCGAACCACGAAGTACCGCTGCCTTTGCATTTGCTCAAACTGACTTCAGACTCTCACCTGTTTCATTGCCGCCACCCCTGTAAGTCGATTGAGTCTGGTGTCCCTTAAACCGCCACCTCCAAGTTTCAGCATTGGACCGACTCACATGCATATCCTGGTACCAGCTTGCCGCTGTTGAACATCGACCATCAAACTGAATCCGTTGAATGCCTGATCCGCATCACTGGAGTAACCTTTCAAACGACAGCCACATTCCTGTTCGACTCGACATCTACTCACTGCTGGATCCCCATGACTGCTGTATCTTTGAGCCAAAACTTAGAACTGCACCCAGAAGTCTGGCTCGATGTTGCCAAACTGCCAAATCGCCTGAAAAGGTGTTATTGACTGATATATGCCCCCTTGGTCCATCTTTGGCCTCTTGAAACTGTATAGGTCACTTTAATCCCCTTTTTTTGCAAGCACAAGTCATATCATTTTTAATATTGTGGTCTCTTAATTGACATGTTCTCCCCTGTCTCATTACCCAGAGTGATGCCTCTATTCTATCTTTGCATATTCTGTGTTCTTTCTACAGGGTGGGTTTTTTAGTGTTTTCTAGTTAGTTATTATTGTACATGGTGTGTGTGATTAAAGTACAGATTTGTATAGAACCTAAATAGGACATTCCTTTATTTTGGACTGCTGTACTTGGCTGTTTGATGTGCTACTGAACCACATTCACACCCCTCTTGAGAGTATACCCTTCCCTCGGCCCATGTTACTGCAAAAAGCGAAATAGGTATATTTCTTAGTTGAGCCTGTTTCACCTTTATGATTGCGTTTGTTCTTGGTTTGTAGACATGTGAGGGATGAGTAGGTGCTTAGCCTCTACTCATCCTTGTACGACAGCAGGACAGAGTCAATTCGTCACACCATCTTTGAGTACAGCTTCTAAGTGCTAAACTGGTATTAATCCTGGCAGTAGACCTTTTGCTATGCCCCTGTTTTTGGGAACAAAGGTTTTAAGGATATGATGGCAAGTGCTGATGCCCGCTGGAAATTTCCTAGACAGCATTACTTTGCATGCACTGCTATACCTAAATTGTATGATGCAGTAGTTCCTTCAGTGAGAAAAGACACTGGACAGGCAGGAAGGTAGGAAGGTCCACTTCACAACGGAAATGTGGATGAGCTGCCAAAGCACTACCAAAGCACTAACAATATAGCTGTAAGAGTGTATAATGTTACCTTTCCCTCTAGTGGCAACACCAGCCTGCAAGAGGGTTCATCACAGCAGCATGACGTTCACTAACAAACCACATTGTTCATTTTAGGCTCTGATGGCAAGACCCACACAGGTACAAACATCTGGCATAACAATAAGCAGGTGGTGTCAGAGTGGCCAAATCCCTGGAAGCTGTCCTTGGGCTTTGTGTCAGAGTACAATGGTTCCAATCTCACTTCTGCCCTCAGACTGGGGAATAAAATACATGTTGCATGCTTTTCGCATGTTCTCCACCTTGTGGTGATGTGTTTTGTGAGTGATTACCCTATCAGTGAAATGCTTGCTGTTGCACACGAGATCTGCTCTCATTTCAACCAGTCATACAGCCCCAGAAAGTAGATAATGACCAGGCAACCAAAGGGCGTTCACATGGCCAAAACATATGCCCTTTCATGTTTTTTGCAACCAGTTCAAAACATTGCAACCAAAAAACTCTGACATTCTTCCCAAGACATCATACAAACTTGCCTAAAAGTCGTAACTTTTAGGCAATGGCACAATTCAGTCAACACTTACTCCAGAAAGCAAGACCCTCTTCTCCATTCCTCTTCTTTGTAGTATAAATAGGTGTTAATGGATGAGGAAATACCTTCCTGGTTCCAGGGGACCCATGTAGCATAACTCTCACTCCTTGTGCATATGCCAATCCCTGACAATCCCCCCTGCCCCTGGAAGGACAGCCCTCAAAATATGTAAGAATAAAGCATGGCTGCTTTTGCCCTGGGTCCATCATGTAGCTGTGGCACACAGCTTTGTAAGGAAATTAGCCAGAGAACATTTTCTAGCGGTGCAAATGCAGAATTGCGATGCTATTTAAAAAGTCCATCCTATCCTCCCTACCCAAACCCCTTTACTGTCACTGTCAGCATACTGCTTTTCACCATTCTGCAGCTGATGCACCCCTTGTATGCATAGGCGTTGCACGTTTGAGGAATCCACACTCTAGCACCAGGGGGCGCAGGTAGGCACTGGCGATTTTATGTAGCTCTGTGCCCGCTGGGCAAAGAAGGGCCTTGAGCCCCCCCGCTCAGGTTTCAGCTACCCCAGAGGTCTAGGAGCCCCCAAGGAAAGCTTGTTCCAAATTCCAAGCTGTAGAGCCCAGGAATGCAAAGATACAGCCGAATAACACAGCAGTGAAATGGACATGGTCTGCTTGCTGTCTAGTGTTTCCACATGAAGCCAAGGTCTGACAATCCGTCCAAGTTTATGCAGGCCGTCCCAGGGTGAGGGGAACCTATGAAGCGGGCATTGGATGCGAGAGCGGCTAGTGATCACGGGCGAGGAGGGTTGCTGCACTCTGCAGCACGAAAGGTATCAGTGCCGTGCGGTGGTGAAGACTCCCGGAGATCAGATGACCATCTAGAGAAGCATGTGCTGAGGACCACCCCTAATTGGGTGCATGCCCAATAAGTGACCCTGCACGGCCCAGTAGAGTAGCAGGAGCGTGAGTACTTCTGCCCCGTCACACTCAATATCATGCTTGCCTTCCCCTTTCCACCTCCACTACCATGAGGCCGGATGCCAGCTTGGGCCTGGACGTTGGAGCCAACAGGGAGCGAGGGCCCGCAGGTTGGTGACAAACTGCTTTTTGATGCCTCCTCGTTCCTTGCTCTGCTTTTTTTGCCAAACTGTCTACAAGACGGACTCTGGCACAGCGAGGAAGGGGCCTGTCCATTCTTCCACTTTTCCATTTTCATGCCTCCTGAAGCTGTTGGTATGTTGTGCTCCACATAAGACCTGGGTTTGGAAGGGAACCGATAAGTGAATCTGACCCACACTGAGGCCCCCGGACGACATTGAATCTCATCTGGGCCATACTCCTTTGGCACCCTTGATTTCCTCACCCTTCCAGGCAATGTACCCGGACTGAGGCATCTGTCCCTATGGGATTCAACTCCCTGTGTATCATCTCAACTCAGTCATTCTTCACCACCTTGATCATGGTTCCTGCTTTCTTGCTACAGCCCCTCTATTTTTGAGATCAGGTCTTCCAGAATGCAGCTATGTTTCCTGCTTTGAAATCCTACACTCTTCACCCACTAAATGACGTTGATACTCTGCTATGGTGTGCTCTTTCCTACCTGCACAAACAAGGGGGTTCCTGGGAGTGTCCCTTTACCGGCCTATATTCCAGTTTAGAGTCTCAACCAGAGTCTTTAGCTCACCATCCTTTCACAGGAGAGAAATGTCCACAACACATCCGTCTTTGTCCTGCCCAAGGGCAGTCCAGCACCCAAATGCTGGGCAATTCTCTTCTGAACAAGAGCACCAACAGCAATCCCCAGACACGTGTTTCGTCCCGGTTGGGCCTCGTCAGTGAGGTGGAGCTGTGTCTCTCTAAGAACAGTGAGCAAGGGTTCCACGTCTGGATTACCCTAGTACCTAAGGGTGAAAACCCCAAAATACTTAATATGGACAAACAACGGGGGTCCTGTGACTGTCTCTTTACCGGACTATATCCTGGCTTAGAGTCTCAACCAAAGTCTTTAACTCACCATCCTTGCACAGAAGAGAAATGTACACAACACATCAGTCTTTGTCCTGCCCCAGGGCAGTCCAGCACCGAAATGACTGTAGAACTCACTCACTTGCTTTGGAACTGTTTGGGGATGTGCTGACTTCCTTCACCCTTTGGCTGTCTTCGGATCTTCAATATGAAGTGCTGCTTCCTGCACCCATCGATTGACATTAGACCCTGCGCTTTGAAGTGCATTTCTCACCTGCACCTTCAATCGGACTAATACTCCATGATGCCAGACTATGAACACCCACCTATTATGGTCTCTTACTTGCTTGCACATCTGATGTTGCCCCTTTTAACATGAGGCGTGACTTTTCCAGACTGTGCACACCTACGTATTACATTCATCCTCTTGCTGGTCTGCACATCTGATGTAGCCACCTGTTACATGATGCGAGGCTTTACCAGACTGTACATACCTGCCTGTTACATCTTCTTGTTTGCACATATAATATGACCCACCACAACACGAGGCAAGGCTTTTATCAGACTGTCACAAATACCTACCTACTTGTCTTGCGTCTGAACATCTGAGAGATGTGCATGTGCCTATCGTTAAATGTATCTGACCTAATCTGTAACTGCAACCTTAAGTGTAATATCTGTAACTGTAATCTTAAATCTAAGGGCCTGGATACCTAATGGTTAAGTGCGCTATACAAATGTAAAAATAAAAATAAAATCTTCTATCTTTTCTGTTCCTCATTTCATTGTGAAAAATCCCCTCGTCACTATGATACTGACGTCCTGATGCCGCCTCAAAACCTGGTGGTTGTGCCCTTTTGGGATGTGGGAAGAGTTCAGGGATTGTTGCAGACAGCAGGATAGACCTCTGGGAGAAAGGAGCAGGAATCCTGGACCATACCTCGACCACCTACAAAAACGCCTGACAAATTCCCCCTGACCTGCCCCCAACCAGGCCCTGCTCCTGTCCAGCAAAAGTCCCAATTGGCCACTAAGCACAGCAGCTGAGCATGTTAGAGTTAGATTTCCGGTGTCCCTTAGCCTTCTAACCAACATACTAAGGAACGATAAATATGCAACTGCAGTCCTCAAATTACAAGCAGCCTTTTCTCTGAACCAAAAGGTCTTGCCTACCATAACCCTTAGCATGTAGCTTATGGTGATGCATGGATTTTCCAGACTGCACCTTTCCCTCATCTGCCAACTGGCAGATGATTATTTTGTTTTACAAGGGATACAATGTCTATTGATGACAGAGGGAGGGGACAGAGATAGACAAAGAGAGAGAGAGAGAGAAAGAGACAGAAAGAGAGAGAGAGAGAGAGAGAGAGAGAGAGAGAAAGAGAGAGACAGAGAGAGAGAGAGAGAGGAACTGACAGTGGTAATGTGAGCTACTACAATTGTACCTGTCTGTAAGAGGCCAGTGGTAGGAGTGTAAGATCTAAGATCTCCTTCCACCTTATATGGCACATACAAAACCCTCACACACAGCCACCACAGACTTAGCGGCTAGCACGCTCACTGATCTACCACAAAGTTCTCCTGTTTAGCCCTTTCAAACTCTCCTACATCAGCGCCTAACCAAAACCAAAGTGCTGTGGTCATTCAGATGTTGGGCTTTCCCCTATCAATAACATACACACAGGTTTCTCCACCAAACCCATAGAAAGAAGGCTGGTACACAGGTTGCAGGTACTTCCAACCTGCACCCATCTAGATCACAGGTTTCGCATCAGCCTCTCCCATTGTCCACTATTGACCCTTCCTCCTTTTTCTTATAGAGCCATGTGCAATGAAGCCACCAATAATGGTAGGAGGGTGCAGCACAAGACCACCTACATTAGATTACAAATGCTTTGTACGTTTTGCTGTGCAACACAAACTGCCACAACAGAATCTAAAATGTCTGTGTCGACCCACTGGACTCCAACCTTGCATATGCTCGGCCACCTGTGTGAACAAAGCAATGCTGTGTGTGACTGCATCTACAGTCACAATCGATCATTGGACAGGGCCATCATCTTCACAACAACTCAGTTGGAGCTCATGTCCAATGTCTGTTGTGTCCTATGGCCCTTTGATGAAGCCGCACATGTTGTGAGCCATAGCTTTATGCCACTTAGTAACGTACTTCCATTGATATACTTGTTAGAAATAAACCTGACAAAAAAGCAACAAAACATGAAAGCAGAAGCGAGTTAGACATTGCACAGGTGGTAAGACAAGCACTATCAACTTTTCACGATAATCCACATGTACAATTCATGAAAGAAAGCACTGAACACCTTTTGGCATCTCTCCTTGAGAGTAAGATGGCACATTGAGAAGATTCAGTTGAAAGGTGCAGTTTTAAAATTGAGAGGTATTTTCAAGAACATTTGCTTATACTAAAGAGGTATCAAGAGCAGAAAACAGCTGTGTATCCACAGCAGCCATTCAGACCAGATCTAACCTCCTCTTAACAAGTGCAACTTTGTCAGGTACAGAGCAACCCCATGTAGGGTGAACAGTTCCTCACACAGACCCCTGTGGGACTCACTTCCTGATTATGCATTCTTCAATATGTCCGGTCCTAGGTGTAGAATATATAACAGTAGCAGACCCACTGCTGAACAGATGGTATATGCATATTTGAGAAATATATGTCCAGGGACGTCATTTGGGGTTCACCAAGGGTCGCTGTTGCGACCCCTGATGTCTCCCCAGTGATTCCTGGCCATCATAGTGTGACCCCTGACCCGTGGGCTTGAGCACATTATTTTTGAAAAGCAGAACTCAAGCTTAAGGCAGCGCCGCAGCGGTTGGGGCACAGGGCTCAGCTCCACTGTGTCTGCCTGGACGTTCACTCGAGCTCATGGTTTCTTAGCAACCATGACCTTGTCGGCATACTTCCCTTAGAGACATGCTGGTGAACCCTAGTATGGCGTTGGCTGAGTAAGGCAGCTCCCGCCCTGCCAGGAAGCTCATGGCAATGACAACAGATGCAAGTCTGAACGGGACGTTTCGGTTCATTATAGTAAAGGAGAGCTGTCACACAATCTCACGCATGCGTTCTGGAACGCTGAAAGGGAGATTAACAGCAGAAAGCATCAGGGAGTGTAGGGTATTTTGTGGAGATTTGGGGCCTGACGGTATTTTCTTACCGCCGAAATATAACTTAGCAACAATCACTCCTTGTATTCAGATTGGGCCATGTACGACAATAATACAGTGAACATGCATTATTTCAGCACCCAGGCATGCATATTTGGTATGCGTGGGTGGTAGGCGCGGTTGGTGGTATTTTGGTGAGCATAATTCCCTTGTTTTATTTGTGGCCCCAATGTCCAAAATCCCTTATCTTTGCTTAGATTTTTCGTGTGATCACTAGAGAGACCTCAGACCTACATTTTAGGAATACCACATTTTTCAGTGATAGTGTTGGTGTGCCACCATGGGCGAACTCACTGACTTATTTACGACAGAGAGCAATATATGGTAGTCTTGTGGTAATTTCCACTACCTTATATACGGTAGGGAGCTATGTTCAGAGAGTCTCTCTTCCCGTTGGCTCATGTACCTCCAACAAGCTATGCTACAGTCACTCACAATTATTCATACTGATTCTGACATGCACACATCTGTCTTAAAATGACCATTGCACTGTTTAAAAATCTCCCCACATCATCGGCATTGTAATGGTAAATAGTAAATACACCACCCGTCTGTTTTCAAATATTTTTCTGTATTATAAAAGTTGCATTTAAACACGATCTCACTCTTTACAGAAATAAATAAAATGGTACAGTAAAAGCATTGTCTATGACACACTGCAAAGAGCGTGGCGGAGAACAGAACTCAAATTGCAACATTGGTATTTGATTAAGACACGCACAGGAATCCTACACTGACTGCATATTACCGTACACACTCAGCTCCCACACTTCTCATTACCTTATCTTTTTAGTTGTTCTCTTTGGCTGTTCTCTTTGTGAATGTGGCTCCCTTGAAGATTAACTCCAGCAAAAAGGAACGCTTGCCTTCTCAAACCGGGGTCATTGCCTGGAATTCTCAGCTTTTGCAGATAGGAATGCCTCAGCCAGTGGAAAGGTCCTTCTTTCAGCTCTCCCCAATCTCGACTGCAGCAGGACGCAGGAATCTGCATTCAGTCAGGAGTCCCACAGCCAGGTCTTCTCCCTAGTAGTGCAGAAAAATGTCTCCCTGTCTTTTTCCCCGATACTGCCCACTAAAACTTTCATCTCAGCCCTCTGTATGACGTGTCCCAATGAAATCCATCATCTCTCATCCTCCTACTCTCAACAATAGCTTCGCTTATACATTTGCAATTGTTGCAAATCTGACTTCCTTCTTCCTGCAGTTACTGTGCACAAAAACACGGAGAATCAGGCAGAGAAGAGAAGAAAAAAAATCTGCACACACATTTAAATGGCTTTCAGAGTATGCCTAATTCTGCAGTGGAGAACACATTTTATTAGTGGGTTATGTTAAATAAGGTTTTATTAGTCAGGTTAATGGTTAATAGGTTAGCTGTTAATTTTCAAATGTGTCTCTCGCACCATAGGCATTTCAGGTGAAAAATAGTGTGCATTTTTAAATGAGCACGTGTGCTTTTAACTGTAAAAATAGATTTGCATCTTATATGTTAAAATCGTTTTTGACTGAATAGCCTGTCTTTCCTTGTTAATCTGGTAACCCATATAGCAATGCACCACACCCTTGTGGTGGTGCTGCAAAAAAAAAATGTGCTACTTGTGCAGTAGTGCTGTACTCTGTGCTGTTTGCTACCTGTGTAGTAGTGCTGTACTCTGTGCTGTTTGCTACCTGTGCAGTAGTGCTGTACTCTGTGCTGTAACATGCCAAATATCCTTACATATACCCTCCTTTTGTTTTTAGAACTTGGCTATAATCCAAGCCAATTCCTAAAAACAACTTGTTCTTTTTTTTTTTTTTTACAATATAGCAATCCAACAAAATGAATATTCATGTGCATCAATGAAAATTTGCAATCAACATTTCATCTGAGTCCATCAGTCCATAAAATGTTCCACATTTGCCTTCTCAGTGGAAGTGGCATTACTTTAAGTTTAAATTTTCCAAGTCAATTAAAAACAACGAAATAAAACAACTAACTAAAACAAATAATTAATATAACAAATTAAAATAAATAATTAAAATAATAAATACGTGGAACTTCATATGCCGGAACTTTTGTTTTGTCTCTTTTGGTATGTCCCGACCAGCGATGTTATTCGGTTCATTCGAGTACTCTTTCATCTTGGCAATCTTGAATCCACAGTAGTCATCTCTTTTGGCATTCCGGTTATTTTGTCTTCACCTCCACCTGGAGGCAGGCATCTTTTGGTCTTCATCCAGGGGACTCCAGGACTCCATCGTCTCCCGTGGCCTCTGATCCCGGAACCTCCGACCAAATAATGTTAATTATCTAAATCAAAATAGAAAATAAACAGATTAAGTACATAGCACAATACTAACTTCATCCTTTTGCCAAAAATAAAACATGCTTGGTAAAAATATTTCATTTTTTTTTTTTTTCTGAAATTAAACACAAGTTAAAAGAAAACAAGCAGATATTCAATATTTAACACACTTTCTCTCTGCACACCAACCATGAGCTTCCATTATATGTGCATTTATTTATTTATTTATTTATTTATATTTATTTTATATTATATTTTACATATACTACAGTGTTTATGTGCCTTCATAACAATCAACTTTTTAACTTCTTTGTCATTGCCTCCTGATTGTACCCATTTATTTTCTCTTTTTGTGTTCAAGGGATTTTATCTGTTTCTACATGCTCAAGCCGCCTGATCTCATGTCTGGGATGGCATGGTTTGACTTGATTTACATGGACAAACTGCTCTATTGCTGTTTCACCTTCATTTTTCAAAATTTTATACACTACAGGAGAGACCTTATCTATAATCCGAAATGGCCCCTGCCAGGCTGCTAGAAATTTAGAATTTTTCTGTTTACTTTTTCCAAAATGAAACTTGTACATCTGATCCCCTACACTGTATTCCTTTGCTGATGTCTTTTTATCATAATATGACTTTGCACTGTCAGCAGCTCTTTCCAGATTTCTCTGCACAAAAGCAAATGCATGTTGCAAATGCCTCCTCAGTTCATCAATATATTCATGAACTGTGGATGCACTCACTAGAGTTTGCTCATGTGTTCTGTATAGTAGGTGTTGTGGTAACACCATTTTCCTACCTGTCAAGACCTCATGAGGGCTAACACCTGTTGCTTTGGCAGGAGTCGACCTGATTGCCATCAGAACCAACGGTAAACGTAAATCCAAGCTGGAACCTGCTTCTGCCACAAATTTCTTTAAAATATCCACAACAGACCTATTGCTTCTTTCAACTGTACCTGAAGACGCCGCCCGATATGCGATATGTAGTTTCCTTTTCACACCTAGTATTTGCCATACTTTACTCATTAGAGTACTTGTGAAATGACTTCCTCTGTCTGACTCAATTCTTTGTGGCAACCCAAACCTTGAGAACACATGGTTCACCAGCAATGTGGCTGCTGTTTGCGCACTACAATCTGGTGCAGGAATGCATTCAATCCACTTTGACATCAAACATACCACACTCAAAATATAACGGTGTCCCCTGCTCGACCTTTTTAAAGGACCTACATAGTCTATTTGCAAATCTGACCATGGGAGAGTTAGGCCTCTTTTCATCAATGGTGCTCTATGCATTGGTGAAGCAGGTTTAAATTGGGCGCATACTAGACATCCTCTAGTATATAATTCCACATCTTGGGACATATGTGGCCAGTAAGCATAATCTTTTAATATTTCTAATGTTTTTTGTGAACCTCTATGGCCTGCAGTTATGGCATCATGTGCATGGTGTAGCATCAGTCCTCTGAATGAAAGGGGTACTACCCACTGTATTTGTCCTGTTATGGACTCTCTAATCATGAGTCCATCCTGTAATCTGATTCGTGTTTTGTTCTTTAATAACACCCTCAACTCTTCTTTTCCCATACAATCATTTTCTGTTAAAGGATTTTGTTCAGGATCTATCAAATGATTATAATAGATTCCCAAAATTTGATCATTCTTTTGTGCCTCAATCAAATCTTGGTCTGGCGTGTCATGACTCCACTGCACCACCGGTTGATCTACCTCCTTTGGTGCTTTAGAACGTGTCACTGCATCAATTTGTATTTCACCCATTAAATAATCAATATGTAGCAATTCTCCCATCACAGCCCCAATCTTAGCCAGATGGTCTGCCTTATCATTTCCCTCCTTATCCTCTCCTGGTGTTTTTAAATGCCCACGAATTTTTCTCCAGTATATTGTTAAATTATTTTCTGACACCAATTTGTCTATGGCTTGTATCATTTTTCCATGTTTAAGTGGCTTTTTGTTGTATGTAACCATGCCTCTTGCTTTCCAACCAGGCAAATACTCCACAAAGCTATTCCGTGCATAGTCAGAATCAGTCACCAGGACAATTTCACTGAACTTTTTATCAACTGCAGTAGCAATTGCTTTATAGATGGCTGCCAATTCCGCCACCTGACTGCTCCTATCCCCAATCCTCATCCCTATACTGGGGACGCCTTCACATTTCAACCAGACATTTCCTATTCCTGCCACTAACTGTTTATTACTGTCATTTTCAATGTGAAAAGCACAACCATCCACATATACAGTTGGCAAATCCTTGCATGTTTTTTCATCAAAAGCTTTGTGTGATGATTGTTCAAATTCCTGCAAACTAGTTTCCACTTCCATTTCATTTGGTATTTGTTCAGCTGCACAATCATGTAAGTCAGCTAACCCTTGAGCAATTGGGCTCTTTTTATTTTGTCCATATCTCACTTCTACGGGAAAACCTTGTAATGCCAGCGTCCATGAAGTGATTCTGGATTGTGCTAGATTGCCTGATCTAATTCTTTTACTCTCTAAAAATTGCAAAGGTTGATGATTTGTTTCAATAATCACCTTTTCTCCCTGAACAATGGGGCGGAAATGTTGTAGCGCCCACACAGTGGTTAATAGGGCCTTTTCACATTCATTAAATTTCATTTCAACTTGGGAAAATGCCTTACTTGCATATGCAATGGTTTTGTGATTCAAATCGTGTTTTTGTGATAACACTGCTGACATACAATGTTCAGAAAAACCTATTTCTATAAAGAAATCCCTGTCCTTTATGGGGTATGCTAAACATGGTGCCTTTACAAGACATTCCTTCAATCTAGCCACTGCATCAGACTGCTCTCTTTCCCATCTCCAGGGAGTATTTAGTTTAAGCAGTTTAGTCAATGGTTGAGTGATTTCTGCATAATTCTCAATGAACTTTCTGTTATAGCCTGTCATCCCTAATAAACTTTTTACTCCTTTCACATCTTTAGGATCTTTTAATCTTTGTATGGCCTCTATTTTCTTCCTTTGTGGATTTAGCCCACGTTCAGTCACTTCATGCCCTAGAAAGTTCACTTTTTTCTTGCACCATTGTGCTTTTTGCAAAGATACTTTGGCGCCTGCTTTCTGCAATTGGCCAAGTACATGTCTTATTTCATCAAAATGGCTTTTCAGGCTTTCATTTTTTATCAGGACATCATCCACATAAACTATTGTTCCTCTTTCCGCTGCATCCGGCATGGCCTTTCTCAAAAATATGCCAAATTCACTCCCACTATTGATGTACCCGAACGGAGCTCTAAGCCAGGCATATTGAGTCCGGTCAAATGTAAAGGAAAATAAGTGTTGTATCTCCTCTGCCAATGGCACACACCAATATCCAGATGTGAGATCTAATGTGGTAAATACATTTGAACCATGTATCTGAGCTAGGCCCTGATCAATGAATGGTAGTGGCCATCTAGATACTGGTACTCTTTTATTTAACTCTCTTAAGTCTGCTCACAGCCGCCATTGACCATTTGGCTTTAACACACCTAAAATAGGCGTATTGGATGTGCTATGAATGGGCCTGATTATTCCCCGTGATTCCAAATTTTTAATAATCTCTGCCAATGATTCTAAACATGCCAGCGGTAGTCTATACTGGCGTACAAACACTGGATTTCTGCTACAACCTTCTGGTAGTGTGGCCACATGTAAATCAGTTAAACCACAATCATAAGCATCTTTTGCAAATACATCCTTAAACTCCATAAATATTTCCCTCAGGTCGTCTCTATCCTTATCGCTGTCACATGCATCCGCTAAGGAGGTCTGCTCTTCTACCATTCTGGAAAATTCTGGAAACTCTTCTGGTAAAGGAATCTCAGCGCTTTCCTCTAACTGTGTGGCTGTGTCTTTTTGTAGAGCTGCCACTTTTAAATATTTTGGCATATCAGCTTCCACTTCAATGGGCTGATTTCCTGTTTCATTTTCATTTAAATTAAATATTATGCAATCCTCTTGATGGCAGCACACTGTCTCATTTGAATCATAAGGATACACAGAATTAATTTTAAATATTCCTTTGGGCTGAGAGTCCAGGTGTTCTGGCAACTCGCCCTTGGCATCTACATATTTTTCAGGAATATTCCCAATCACCATGTTATTTAAATCTGCCGTATAATGTGATTTTTGTATGGCCATTCCTAATGGGGAGTTTTCCTCTAAATGAATATCCTGATAACCTTTATTATTTACCATGATTTTTACAGATCCCTCACCAATGTCTACCAATGGAATGTATTCATAATCCAGGCCTTGCTGTTTTATGGATTCATTCAGGCATACAAATGCATCAGAGCCTTTCATCTGCTGCCCATTTCTGCATTTCAGTGTTATTGCAAACTGTTTTGTAAATGCAGGAATAATAGTATTTTTCCTCATTTGTAATTCGACTGCATAAGGAACCAGTTGTGCACAATGATAAGCCCTTCTTTTGTCTTCAAATTCAGGTGCCGGACCACCTAGGCGTGACCATATTTTTTGATTAAGGAAATCTAACACCATACACATTCTGTGCATGATGTCATTGCCATGTAAAATTCATTTTGTGCTCCACTCACTATCCATACATTATGGTAAATTGTTTTCTGCCCAATGCTAATTTTAAGCATGCATCTGCCTGCAATTCGGTTTTCAAAGTCTGGACTGTCCAACCCAGAAACATATTGGTTTTTAATCCTAAATTTCGGGATTTCTTCCCTCTCCATAATTTTTTGCAACAATTTCTCATTAATGAAACTCCTTTCATGTTCAAGTGCTAAAGTGGCTTTTATTGTTTTAAGATAATCATTTATACCAACATGAACCCATGGTTGCTCATCTTCCATGTGTATTTCTGCCAGAGTGGTAATGTGTTTTTCTGAATCTGTTTTAGGAGCAATATTCTGTTTGCATGTTTTCTCTTTTAAATAGAAACGTAATGTGTGCTCATCTATGGCAGTCTGCCAATCTTTCCTTGGGTCCAAGTATATTTGTAAGGTAGTTTTTCATTGTCGCTCTGCATTTTGTCTTGACACATTAATATAACAGTGACACTAGGTATGCAGCTATTCTGGAGATATACCTCCACAGCATCATTTGTTTTGGCAACGGTGTGACATTCATTTATATTGCTGTTTTGTGATTTTAGTTTCTTAGGCCTCAATGGTTTTTTGGTTAAGGACCACAGCACTCCATTCACCCCATCTATGAGAGGAGACAATCTTTTCAGGCAATCTGTCCCCATCAGAAATGGAATTTCACAAATAGATGTGATCATTACCTCTTGTTTCATCATGTGCTTTCCTATTTTTATGTCAACCTCAGTTACACCTATGATGGGCACCTCCTCCCCATTAAAGTTATGCACTGGGCCTTGATTTGCCTTCACTGTGATCTGACTCTGTGGAGGCCTCCCTTCATTGATACTCTTTACCAGCTCCTTGGACATAATTGTGGCCTGTGCGCCAGTGTCAATCATAGCGAAGGTGTGGCATTTTTCTTCTACAGTGATGGGTGCATAATATCTGTCCTCAACTTCCTCTAATACACATAAGAAATGTGAATTCTTACTGATTTCAGGGCTCACCTTTCTCAGATCTTTTTCACTTTTGGCTAAGCACATTGGTAAATGAAAAGACATTTTTCCCTCCTTTTTACCCATTTCTGTGCGAGATATTTTATTCATTTCTCCATGTTCAGAGGTTTTTTGGAGTGTGGCCACTGTTCGCCCATCCATCTGGGTAACATCAGAGACCACCTTACAACCTTCCAACTGAACATGTATAACAACATCATTCAGCAATTTGTCATTTTTTAATTCTGTGCATTTGTGATCATTTAGTGTAATACCAGCCCTTTCAGCCTCTTCAAAAATATGTGGCTCAAAGAATTCTTCAGGTGATTGACTTGTGAGTATTTCCTTTTTCTGTCTGTGTTTGGTCATTGTTTTGCTTGCCCAGGGAAGGAGCTATGGCATCCCCACTTACTCCCTGTTCACTGGTATTCCCCATGCATGAGTCATTTTTCTTAAATATGTTCCTTTGTTCTTTTGGAATTCCTAATGTTTCTTTTTCATTTGTGCAAATCTTTACTGTTTTATTTAGCTCTAAGTTAAACCGTACCTCTTTTTTAGAAGTATTTGCACTTTCTATCACAATTTCATTTACTGGTACTTTCATTTTTAATCCATTAGGCATCTCAGAGTTGTTATGCAAAATTATATCAGAGCAATCTGTCATTTTGGCACTGCGATTATCATGAGTACTTAGTCACTTTTCGGAAGCCCCCCGGTCATTGCTATGGCCATCAGCCCCTTCTTTGGAAGGTTGTTTTTGCGCTGTATAGAGCTTTCCTATTTGCTCAGCTAACATTTTCACTTTAGCCTCAAGGCACTGGAACCTTTCCATCTCTCTAGGATCCTCTTTCTGTGGCCTAGGTCGATATTGGTTGTTTTCCCCCTGATTGGATCTATTCTGATACCTCTCAGGTGATTGATGTCAGTTGGGATGGTTTCTGAACTCTTGATTCATTTGTGGAGGGGAGCGGGTTGCACCCATCCTTTGATTATAGTCCCCTGGTGGGGAATCATTGTACTGGCGTGGATTGTAGTTCACGTTTTGCCTCATGTCCTGTCTCTCAGATTGTGGGTACTGGCCCCTATGTTGATTTCCATTATCAGTAAATCGATCCACATATCGGGGCCTATCCTGATTACCATATATCATGGTGCTGGGATCAAATCTGCTCTGTGTCCCCAATGACTGGTAGGGACCATCATTTCTTTGATCTTGATTTTGTCTCTGGTTATTGTTCATACCTGCCATATCAGGCCGATATCCTACCCGGGGTCTATCCCCTAAATATCTAGGGCTGATGTAGCTCTCTCTATTACTAGGATCATGTGTTTGGAACATTGGTACAGGAAATGGCGATCTTTGTTGATTACCCCTTTGTTTAGGTGTCACATTATTTTTACCTTGGCTTTGAGCAGACTCAAGGGACATTATGGCTGCCCTGATTTCCATTACTGTGGCTGAGGGTTCTTTAGATTTAGGCCTGGTATCTTTCATTTTATCACTTTCTCTACCCTGACAATAGAGTACCTCATATAGCTTTGTGCTTTGATGTACAATCCATTCAAGGGACTTGTCACGGTCAAATTCACGGACCAATTGGGATATGATGTCTTTCTGTAGCCCATAGAAGTATGCAGTTTTAAACTCATTGGAATTTGAGTCAAAAGATACATCAAAGCGAGAGAATGCTCTTTTTAAGTCTTGTAAAAATTGGCGAGGGGATGTATTAGGTCCAGCAGTAATTGTGTCGCGACTTTCTTTGCCTCCTGCAATGACTGAAAAGGAGAAAAATGACGCCTAATTTCTTTTTCAAACTCCAGCCATGTCATATTCTGCTGTTCATTTAATCCCCTTATGATGCTGGCCGTCGGGGCATCTAAAGTTAAATGAAAATATTGTCTGTACTGTTCCTTAGGTATCTGGAGTGCTTTAAAAATGTCATGTACCGCTTCTAAGTGATCCTCAATGCAGCATTCACCTCCCTTTTTAAATGGTTTGATCAGGGCTTTAATGGATTTCATTATTTTTATGGGGCTACTTGTTGCAATGCATGGAATTGCACTATTTTGTGATTCAATCCTGTTTTCAGGTGTATGAGATTGGTGGCTGCCCCCAATGGGAGTATCAAATCCCCCAAGGGCGCTGCAACCAAGTTCAGTCACCGGCCCAGTCACTGGGGCACTAGCTCTTTGGGCAGAGCTAGAATTCACCTCCACTCCATTGAATGTGGTACCCTGCCGCCTCTCCTGGGACCTGGGAATGCACATTTGCTGTTCTAAGTCCTTACACTTTTTAAGGAGTCTGGTTGCTTCATTTTGCAAATAATTATTTTCATCATTCATTTTATTAATCACCTCCTGCATATCGCACATTTGCATTTGGCATTCATTGAACTCTTTATTTCTCTTGTCTCTTTCTTGAATCATTTTAATCATTTCTTGTTCTGCACTCTGGAGATCACCTTCTTTTTTGCAATGTTCTTTTTGTAAAATCTGCATTTCTGAAACAACCTCATCTTTATCCTGCCTAATGTGATCCACTAAGGCTTTTAAGTGTGCCAATTCTTGCTCACTATCTTCAAATTGTTTCTTGCTTTTGGATAACTGAGTATCAAAGTCTCTGCATTTTAATTGCATGTCTTTTTGGCATACATCCAATTCTGCTCTCAACATTTCCTGATTTTTACTTGCCCCCTCTAATTCAGTCTTTAACCTGTTAATTAGCTGAGTATCATTCTCTTGCATTCGCAGGGATTTGTTTAAAATAAACCATATTTTGCCGCATAGCCGTATTAAACAGTCTTTCTCTGCACTTTTATCGGCTGCATTCAATAATCTTGTAAGGCAGACCTGAATTATGCTGCCTTCTGCAAAAATATTGTCTAGTTTTTCTTTCTGCACCTCACCCTGAATGCGGTTACTCCATTCTAACGTGCTATTCGAAGACCAATTCCCATGTGCAAATAACTTTGCCTCTAAATATTGCACTAGATCTGAGAATGTGGTTTCCCTTTGTGACATTCTGAAATTCGTTTTTAGTGGCACACTGCTATTATAAAATGGGTTCCCTTTAATGTGCAAATGGCAGTGTGAGACACGCTTGCCACGCCCAGTAGGTACTCTATGATCACTTTCCCGGCCTGCAACGCACCATAAATATGTAGGGTATTTTGTGGAGATTTGGGGCCTGACGGTATTTTCTTACCGCCGAAATATAACTTAGCAACAATCACTCCTTGTATTCAGATTGGGCCATGTACGACAATAATACAGTGAACATGCATTATTTCAGCACCCAGGCATGCATATTTGGTATGCGTGGGTGGTAGGCGCGGTTGGTGGTATTTTGGTGAGCATAATTCCCTTGTTTTATTTGTGGCCCCAATGTCCAAAATCCCTTATCTTTGCTTAGATTTTTCGTGTGATCACTAGAGAGACCTCAGACCTACATTTTAGGAATACCACATTTTTCAGTGATAGTGTTGGTGTGCCACCATGGGCGAACTCACTGACTTATTTACGACAGAGAGCTATATATGGTAGTCTTGTGGTAATTTCCACTACCTTATATACGGTAGGGAGCTATGTTCAGAGAGTCTCTCTTCCCGTTGGCTCATGTACCTCCAACAAGCTATGCTACAGTCACTCACAATTATTCATACTGATTCTGACATGCACACATCTGTCTTAAAATGACCATTGCACTGTTTAAAAATCTCCCCACATCATCGGCATTGTAATGGTAAATAGTAAATACACCACCCGTCTGTTTTCAAATATTTTTCTGTATTATAAAAGTTGCATTTAAACACGATCTCACTCTTTACAGAAATAAATAAAATGGTACAGTAAAAGCATTGTCTATGACACACTGCAAAGAGCGTGGCGGAGAACAGAACTCAAATTGCAACATTGGTATTTGATTAAGACACGCACAGGAATCCTACACTGACTGCATATTACCGTACACACTCAGCTCCCACACTTCTCATTACCTTATCTTTTTAGTTGTTCTCTTTGGCTGTTCTCTTTGTGAATGTGGCTCCCTTGAAGATTAACTCCAGCAAAAAGGAACGCTTGCCTTCTCAAACCGGGGTCATTGCCTGGAATTCTCAGCTTTTGCAGATAGGAATGCCTCAGCCAGTGGAAAGGTCCTTCTTTCAGCTCTCCCCAATCTCGACTGCAGCAGGACGCAGGAATCAGCATTCAGTCAGGAGTCCCACAGCCAGGTCTTCTCCCCAGTAGTGCAGAAAAATGTCTCCCTGTCTTTTTCCCCGATACTGCCCACTAAAACTTTCATCTCAGCCCTCTGTATGACGTGTCCCAATGAAATCCATCATCTCTCATCCTCCCACTCTCAACAATAGCTTCGCTTATACATTTGCAATTGTTGCAAATCTGACTTCCTTCTTCCTGCAGTTACTGTGCACAAAAACACGGAGAATCAGGCAGAGAAGAGAAGAAAAAAAATCTGCACACACATTTAAATGGCTTTCAGAGTATGCCTAATTCTGCAGTGGAGAACACATTTTATTAGTGGGTTATGTTAAATAAGGTTTTATTAGTCAGGTTAATGGTTAATAGGTTAGCTGTTAATTTTCAAATGTGTCTCTCGCACCATAGGCATTTCAGGTGAAAAATAGTGTGCATTTTTAAATGAGCACGTGTGCTTTTAACTGTAAAAATAGATTTGCATCTTATATGTTAAAATCGTTTTTGACTGAATACCCTGTCTTTCCTTGTTAATCTGGTAACCCATATAGCAATGCACCACACCCTTGTGGTGGTGCTGCAAAAAAAAAATGTGCTACTTGTGCAGTAGTGCTGTACTCTGTGCTGTTTGCTACCTGTGTAGTAGTGCTGTACTCTGTGCTGTTTGCTACCTGTGCAGTAGTGCTGTACTCTGTGCTGTAACATGCCAAATATCCTTACAGGAGGAAGACAAGTAAGCCACTGACAAATACTGAAGTATTTAATGCTGTCTATTTTCAAAGCTACACAGTACCATTGAAGGTATGCTCTTATTGTTGACGTCCCGACTGTAAATATCCGGTTCCTCTGATACGACAAACCTGACATCACTGGAGATCATACAGTGGACACCAAATCCCTGAATGATGTCTACCTGATCATCCAGGCCTGGATTCGCCAACACGAGCTTTGTCTCAACGATGATAAAACTGAGCTCCTCATCCTTGGTTCTCACTATCATCTCAATAAACTAGATCCTGCATTTAAGTCCTTTATCATCGATGGCAACACCATCAAGGTCTCTAATGATACCAAAACTCTAGGTATCTACCTTGACTCCACCTTGTCACTCTCCGGACAAACTAACTCTGTAACGTCAGCTTCCGCCTACACATACAAACTCATTACTGCATGCCGCCCCTTTCTTTCGACTGCTAACTGTACCATCTTGGCCAGAACACTCATCATATTGAAGATTGAATACTGTAACGCTCTCTACTTTGGGACTAGCCAACATAACCTCAATAAACTTCAGGTCACACACAATAACGCTATCAGGGCAGCCCTCAACATTCCAAGAAATCAGCACATATCCGACACCAGACGCAAATTGGGCTGGCTCTCAGTAACGCAGAGAATCTCCTTGAAAACATTGGCTCTCACCCATAAGTGTCTTGCCAACCAGGCCTCATCTACCTTGCTAGCCGATTTACACCCCACACCTCCATCCACCCACAGAGAACTGCCCAAGCCCACTGCCTCACTCAACTTGGGTTTAAGCTGCAGAAAGTGGGTGGAAGTAGCTTCCCTGTGCTAGCTACCAAACTATGGAACACCCTACCCACGACACTCAGGTCAGAACCTTCTTTCCACTTCTTCAAGAGTAAAACTAAACTGTGGCTATATGACTGTGACAACCCCTCTATGAATTGGTCTTACTTCCTCAAGTGGCCATCTCCCTGCTCCCTACCTGATTATAACCTTGCACACATACTTGTATATATCTGTGTTGTAAATTTGACTGTAGATGATTTCATCTTTGTTTTTCGCCCAATTTCGATTTATCCTGTACTGTATGTACTTTATTTATTTATTTTAATTTATAGAGCGCACTGCTGTCCACGGGCATCGAGGCACTTTGAGACAATTTAAGAAGCCTTGATTCAAGGTTACACAAATGCGGCCTCAGCAAAGAAAGCTTGGTACTTAGAGGATTGTTACAATTACAGGATTTACAGAAACAGCAGAAGACATACATGACTGTAAAGAGCATAAACAGCACATGGCATTAATGCACTGTCAAACAAATAGCCTAGTTTTGATAGCTTTCCTGAAGATTGCATGGGAGTCAATCATCCTAATGAAGGGAGATAGAGAGTTCCAGTAGGTGGCTGCCATGTTGGGGAAGCTGGAACCGCCCGCCCGAACTCTGCGGGTGAAAGGGACAGTAATTCTGTTGGTATAGGCCGCTCTGGTAGGTCTGGAAGGGGTGTCGAGGGAGATTATTTGAGCTGGATAGGGTGGGGCAAGGCCGTGAAGGCATTTGTGCATCAGTGCTAGTGTCTTGAAGGTAATTATTTCCTTCACAGCGAGCCAGTGGACTTTCCTCCTGACCTCAGAGATGTGATCTCGTCGGGAGATGCCAGTTGCAGCCCTCAGGGCATTGTTCTGTACTAGTTGTAGTTTGGTCAGATTCTTTTGGGAGGTGCCAGCGAGGAGGTCATTACAGAAGTCAAGCCTTGACCCTATAATCGCCCTAGCATTGTTGAGGCAATTGGGTATGGAAAGGAAAGATCAGGTTCAATGAAGACGCCCAGTGTGCTGTTTTTGCTAAAAATTCTGGAAAAGGCAGCATACCTGCAAGTCCAAAAATTCATTGAGAACAACCACCTCCTTGGTCTCCAGCAGACCGGTTTCTGGCCCAGGCATGGGACGGAATCAGCCTTGCTTGACCTAAAAAACCAAATGGATGACATAAGACACGCAGGCAAACCCGTGCTCCTTCTGCTCCTGGACCTCTCTGCTGTCTTTGATCTGGTGGACCATAAAACCCTATGCCACCACCTCGCTACTGCAGCCAATTTCTCTCTGAGGGCCTGTGCATGGATAACTTCCTTCCTGCAGGATCGAGTGATGTAGGTTTTCTCGGAAACCGCCTGTGCCAACCCTAGTCTCATCAAGTGTGGGGTCCCACAGGGTTCCTGCATAGCGCCCACACTCTATAACCTCTTCACACAACCTCTGTTCAAGATCCTTGACACACTGGGCATCGCATACACTAACTATGCTGATGATACTCAGGTGCTCAGCCCACTCTCAGGGGACTACTCTGCTGACCTTAACACCCTCAACTCCATCTACTCCACAATCCAGTCCTGGATGGCAGAAAACTGGCTATGCCTCAACAGTGAGAAGAGCGAACTTCTGCTAATTGGGTCCCCGTCCACATTGGGTAAAGTAGGTGATCAATATTGCTCCTTCACAGTGGATAACATCCCTATCAATGTAGCCAAAACCATGCTTCTTATTGCTGTATGTATTTCGACTGTATCTTACATTTTCATGTATTCGTAATATCTGTCGCTGTAACTTCAGATACGCGGCCAGATGCCCGAGGGCCAGGCGCGCTATACAAATAAAGAAATACCAAATACGAGGCTACTCCTAACATTAGGGAAGCATGACACCCTGCTTTCACTTCTCCATGAACCCGCAAGATGACAGGCATTTCATGACTTGTCTGAGAAAAAACACTTCCACACAGATGTTCCTGATCCCAGCCCCCTCACTTTACAGGCTGTGACCGCTGCCCTGTGAGTTGCTAGAGGATGCAGGGGCATTAAAGCGGTGTTAGTATAACCTTGTATTTCTGTCACAACTCCCAAACAATCATGAATTGCTGATGCCTTGATCTACTGTGAAAAGCATGAGTTGCAGTTTTTGAAGTGGCTCCCTTTGATGAAAGGGCGGGGGGGGGCGAGCATTCAGAGCCATGACGATTTGTGGCTTACAGAGGCGAATACACGTGTTTGAAAAACACCTTGTTACATGTTATGCAAAACTTATCTGAACCTATTCAGGTGTCACTTCATTGGATGGTCAATGATTTAAGCATATGCCCACCTTTTTGCCTATTTCTCAGTGCTCTAATGTCAACCAGTCCATTCTGTATACAAACATCACTAGGACCATAGCATTATATAAAAACACATCCAAGGATCGAAAGCTCACCATGCCGGCACCAACCTGAGAATATTGGCCACCCTCTGGAGACAGCAATTTTACATAAGACAACCCTGAGGAAATGTCCAGTAAGGGCAGGGCACATATGTTATTGTGTGTATGGTTTTATCTTAAATTACGCAAAGCGAGTAGCTAAGCAAATGCTACACACCAACATCTCCTGCATACCCAGCGTCAGGGGAAGTAAACCTCAGTATCTGAGGATACACCCAGCATATACGACAATACCTAGCGTCAGGATAGTGCATTGAACACAATTCAGGGACTGGCACAGGACATGTAATACAACACAATCTGACCATATTAGTGGACCCAGACCACCATTATATTAATATGCAGCAATTAAGGCAGCGTGAACAAATGAACATCCCAGGCACATTTTATCCAGTGTCACCACCAATGTCCAGGCACCTGCCCACTCTGCATAGATCCATGCCAGCCCTTGGTCCAGTACTATTTAATTTTTCTTGTTATTATGTATGTAATGCAAGTATTGTGCACTAGGTGTATTTATGTAGAATGCGTAGGGATTGAATCAGCCAAGGAATAGAGTTAGTGTAGATGTCCTACTTTATTAATATATATGGGCTCAATGTAATAATTCTTCCCTGAACAAAACTGAAAAAGAATACTGAATTACTGCACACACAAGTGCTAATGATAATGCAATGTCGAGGTTGTTTTCTTAAGATGTTGTACTAGTGACTTACAGATGTTGGCAGAGAGTGGTTGAGACATCATTTGTTGTAAGAGTTCAAATGCATTGTATGCAGATATTAGATGTTTGAGGAGGACAATTGAGACTCACACTGTTGCCTTGTTGAAGGAGGCTACTCAAGGCTTAAGCTGCTAGTTTGCTTGAGTTTGATGGTGCTGGATAATGCTGGAGACTTAAGTTGGTGGAGGGTGGGACTGTGTAAACATGAAGGTGTTGGAGCAAGGCATTGGAGGTGTAAGGTGGTGGAGTGGGTGCCAGACATTTAAAGCTGTTGACGGAGGACCCTTAGCTACTCGCAGTTGATGGAGGGGGAGCCAGTGGTTAAAATGGTTGGGGGATATTCAGGCTCTGGGTGACTGGCGGGAGTGGGTTGCTTTTCAATGGTTCAAAGTGCACTATTGATAAAACAATCCCTGCACGTATTGTACAAGTGTAAAGGCATGTAGTGGTACAGCTTCTGATTGTCTTCTGGTTGGACTTGTGTAGGTCAGTTGCTGTTTCCAGTCTGTGGCCAGACACTTGGCAGGCACTGGATGTCTGCGCTTTGGGGTTTAGACCTCTTCGAGATGCTCTGTCTGTTTACAGTTTAGCCACAGTGATGTACAGGTTATTGTGTTGGACGTCTGCTTACATTCACAGAAATTTGGCAATATGGGCCTAAACACGCTGATATTAACGCTACGTATGGTGATCCATTCTTGTATGAAATGTATATCATATTATAGTAATATCATAACCATATTTTTCTTAGTGTATTGAGGAACAGTTTTATGTGATGCCACTTCCTATTTTGTCAAGGGCTGAATGGTTGTGTGCTATCACTTCCTGTGATGTCATTTGGGAGTGGGGTCAAATGACATCACTTCCTGTATTTTCATCAGAGGTCAAGGGTCGTGTGATGTTACTTCCGCTACCCCTGGCATTTTGGTGAAATGACGTCCCTGTATATGCGAGTTCAGAAAAGACAAAGGGCCTCATTACAACCTGCCAGGGCCGGACCGCAGTAGATCCGTGACGGCGGTAAAAACGTTTCCGTGTCCACAAGGTTGCGGAAAGACCATCCGATTACATGTTGTCGGTCGTGCGCACCACACGGACGCGGAAACGTTGTTACCGCCATCACGGAAAAAGTCACGGAAATGGACATAGCGCTGCCACAAGTAGCGCAAAACCCATGTCCGCCTCCGTCGCCACGGACACGGAACCTGAAATACCATGATCGCCAAAACAGGAAACAGAGAGGCGGCCATCATATAAAAGCACAATCCATTGCCATCCAGAGTCAGCACAAGCACAATCCATACTGTGAGAAGGCAAAAGGAACCACCAGCATGTCTGCCAGGATTCCAGCTCGGAGGCAGCGCAAACAGCGCTTCAGTGAGGCGGAGCTAACTGTCCTGGTGGAGCACATTGTGGAGAATGCAGAGATGCTGTTCAGCGCCGATCAACGGCGTGCCACACAGCAGCGGAGGAAGGAAGATTGGGCGGAAGCAGCACGCAAGTGCACCGCTGTGGGCGTGACATTGCGGAGCGTCAAGGACTGAAACAAGCGGTGGGACGACCTCAGGCTGAGGGTACGCAACCTGATATCCACACACCGCCAACGCAGCAGTGGTACAGGTGGAATACCCCCTTCCCCACTGAGGCTGCAAGCATGGGAGCAGCGTTGCAGCACTGTCCTCCACCTTGAGGGCATCCATGGGATCGGGGAGGCTGAGGCAGGAGTGAGCCCACCTGCAGATGCTGGTAAATGGTGAAACCTGAATGCCATATGAGAATATGTAGATGGCAGTGCTGGCCCATAGGACCCATCAACAACCCCCCTCCCCCCAGCAGTGCATGACTGGCCCATAGGACCCATTAACAACCCCCCCCCCCCCGGCAGTGCATGACTGGCCCATAGGACCCATCAACAACCCTCCCCCCCCAGCAGTGCATGACTGGCCCATAGGACCCATTAACAACCCCCCCCGGCAGTGCATGACTGGCCCATAGGACCCATTAACAACCCCCCCAGCAGTTCATGACTGGCCCATAGGACCCATTAACAACCCCCCCCAGCAGCGCATGACTGGCCCATAGGACACATGATCCGTATGGCAACCAACATCAGAAAAATGCATACCCCCAGCAATCAGATGCATGTAACTAACACTATTCAATGTCCAACCTGTATGACGCATGTGATGCACCCATCAGCCACCACCACAACACTAATTGCATGTCCTTTGTGTCCCCACAGCTGTATCAAGTGACAGTGACACTGCACAACAGGCCAGGCAATCTGCACCGGCAAGTGCCCAAGCCACCGCCACCACACAAGAGGATGCTGCCGGCAGTTCGGCATCTCTGCCCACATTACCAACTGCAACAGATGTGCCGCCCACCACCACCGACATCCCCACCGTCTCCACACTGCCTGAGGCAAGACAGGTGCCACGGGAACCCATCATGGCCACCCAACCCAACACAGAAGGCTGCAGCATTGCAGAGGGGGCGGCCTGTAGGGATAACAGTGCCCCGCAAGAGCACTCTGATACTGGGCCACAAGGGGAGATGCCCACATTTGAGGACATGGGTTCCTTCCATCAGCTGGAGTTTAGCCCCACCTCACTCAGGAGTCCCATGAGGTCACCCACCCCATCTATGGCCGAGCTGAATACCCGCATGCAGCGGATGGAGGAGCAGCAGGCTACCCTCACCCAGCTGGTGGAGAGGCAGCTTGAGGAATCTAGGCTGTAGAGGGAGAGCTATAGCACCTCAGTGCGTCGCCTGTCAAGGTCTATTGGACGCTTTGCAAGCACAATAGTCACCCTTGCACGCCATGTGCGGGAGGGTAATGACAACACCACCAGGCTCATAGAGGCCATGTTGATTGGGCAACAGGCAAATCTGGCACGGATGCCATCAATACCAGATTCAGTGCCATCAAACACCACCACCCCATCCAGCTCCACTACTGCCAGTCCAAGGAGGCGCTCCAGTAGGCTAACGGGGCCTTCGGGCAAGGTTGCACAGGCACAGAAACGCACACGGAAGTGATGGCATGTGTGTGGGGCAGTGCAGGACACACGTGGACTTGAAGGGTGTGAGAGGGGTGGGTACGTTTGGGTGGTGGGGGAAGTAGTTTTGTGGGTTTGAACAATGGGGCCTGGGTGGGGGTCGGTACGTTTGGGTGGTGGGGGAGGTAGTTTTGGGGGTTTGAACAATGGGGCCTAGGTGGGGGTGGGTACGTTTGGGTGGTGGGTGGGCTTGGGTGTACAGCTTCCCTAACCAATGAACCTCCTTCTCTGTTGTGTTTACATCAATATATCACCATTTGAAATCAAGACATACATGTGTGGACATTGATCATTTCGTTGGCAGTGCAACTAATCATTTATTGTCGTCACCATGTTCGTGCATTGCTGTGAATGTGCTGTGTCTCAAAAGTAAATGCGAATCAGGCCATCCCGTGCTCTCTGGCCATCAAGTGGACCCCCAGGGGGAGGTGGTTCCATCCCATCCCCATCCCCATCTCCATCCCCATCCCCATCCCCATCTTCCTCATCTGCGTCTGGTGGCATTGGGATGTTCCTGCGCAGGCATATATTGTGCAGCATGGCACATACGAGCGTGATTTTACCTGTCTTCACTGGGTTGTACAGCAGTGATCCGCCAGATCTGCTCAGACAGCGGAATCGTGCCTTCAGCAGTCCGAATGTCCTCTCAATTATTCTACGTGTGCGGACATGTGCCCTATTGTATGCCCCTTCATGCCTGTTCCTTGGTCTCCATACAGGTGTCATCATCCATAGCGTGAGTGCATATCCGGCATCACCTGCATGGGATGTAGATGGGGGAACATGTCAGTGTTTGTGGCATCATGTACTCATCTGATGCTGTGCAATCTTGTATCATTGTTCATTCATGCATATGTGCCATGCAGTGTTTGGAGGCGTATATTGTGCATCAGAATGTATGTCGGAAACTGGATATGGGCCAACACATTAACGTGCATGTCTATTGTGCCCTGCGGGTGACATTTGATTGTGAGCATGTCATAGTGCAGTGCTGTCCACACATGGCAGAGTGACTCCACTGTACTGAAGTGGTAAGTGTTTCATTTGAGGGTGGGTGTCTGCAGTGGCACAAGGTTCATGGGACAGTGACGGGATGGGCTGTGGCAGGGTGTGCACGGGCACATTGTGGTGACCTGTCATGTCTTCATTTGTGATGTTTGGTATCCGCTGTGTATTTGGAAGATGGAAGGGGGGGTGATGCATGTGCGGTCACAGCGGCACACTACCAATGCTCATTGGCCTGGACACACACACACCACTTCGACAGGGTTGGTGCATTGTCAGCTGTACTCACCCAATAGCCATGTGCTTTGTCCGGCATAGCGTTCCATGTACCGTGGCAACGTGGAATTCCGCAGTACCATTGAGTCATGGGTTGAGCCTGGGAAACGTGCGCAGCAGTGTGTGATCAGTTGCATGGCATCACATACCATCTGTACATTCAACGAGTGATACTGTTTCCTATTGCAGAACACCAGCTCAATTGCACGTGGTACTGTCAGCTCAACGTGGGTGCAGTCAACTGCGCCTATGCAATTTGGCATGCCTGCTATGGCATGGAAGGCCAACTTGGTGGCAATGACCTCGGGGAGGGTGCAGGGTAGGGCTATGTGTTCCGACACATGGCGCAACAGGGCATCCAGTACCTGTACCAGGATTTTTGAAAAACAGGGTTGTGATATGCCGTGCAGCGCACCAACCGTGTGTTGATAGGTGCCAGTGCCAAGGAAATGCAGTACTGCCACAACCTTCAGGAGGGGCGGGATGGTGGTGGGGGTGTCAACTTGGCTGCTGATGTCGTCCTCAATCATGGCGGTGATGTGCAGTATTGTTGCACGGTCCAGCCGGTATAGTGAATGGATCTGTCCTGGGGTGAGGTTCCAGGGTGAGGCCCTGATGCCTGGTATTGCTGGCTGCCTGCGGGCTAGGGCTGGCTGGACAATGGGGTTTCCCATAGGTGCAGGGTTGTCTGGTTGCCGCCTGCGCCTCCTCCTCCTCCTCTGCGCCATTACTGCCATCATGTGCAGTGCTGCCTGTTGGTTGAGTAGGCCCAGTCCCAGTGCTACTAGAGCTGCTGCCTGCATGGTTCTGTGTTGTGTTGGGCTGGGTGTGGCCCTTTTGCAGGCTCCCAGCGGGCTGCTAGGTCCAGCTGGGCTGATTTGGTGCACCTGTACCCTGATTCAGTTCAGCAGGCAGTGTTTAACGTCATGTTCGCGGTGGCGGCGGTACCGCCACCGTGATCACGGTTTTAACGCCATTTTTCTGGCAGTGTTTCCGTGTCCGCGCTAGTTGTGATGCTCGCGGTGTTTCGTGTTGCCGGTAACGGAGGGGTTTCCGTGCAGACGGACTTAACGGAACACTTATTTCCGCGGTGGCGGATGGGGGTGGTGCTATTTCCGGGGCCGCGGGTCATGATTGGGCGGACGTGGAAACGGTGCCGGTATGGTTTTACCGGCAGTGTTAATTCCGGACCGGAGTACTTGTAATGAGGCCCAAAGACTCTCTTAAGTACTGGTTCCCCAAGTGGTCTGTGGGACCAGCAGAACAGGGAAGTTGAAGGTGCACACCAATATTTGAGCATCACACTTTTAAAGCTTACTCACTCTGTTCAATAGAATTCTAGGTGCAGGGGAGGAACTGTGGTCCTGGCACAGAATCACCACACAATACAAGAGAGAAGAAGAAGATCCAAAGGTCAGATCCTTCCGTCCCCTGCACACTTTCCAAAAACTGTACAAAAGAGTCAAACAATTAAAGAAAAATCTTAACTTATTGTTGAATAATAAATCATTACAGCGTGACGTGTTCGTCAAAAAGATTTTTTATAAAAGCAAACAATGTTGATTTCAAATATTACAAACACTTATATGTAAAGCAATTTTCAAGGTCGTTGTCTATGGCTGACAAGTGTCGAGGTCTGCACCTCTTCTTCCTGAGCCTTACGGACTGTAGGGAAAACATCATATACAAAGACTCATACGATATATATTCATTCAGAAGTGGTATGTAGTCAACATGACTGACAAGTTGTATTCAAACCATGGCTGGACATGTATTGATCTACTAGACATGACTTAGTCATTCATAATATGTCAAGTGCACTGTAATCACATCCCCATAGAGCCATCTGAATGTGACCTAATGGGCTTGCAATAAGCCTGAGTATTGCTATTCATTGCTAACTCCCAGTAACCATGAAATCAAATAATGACAGAGTCATCTGAATGTGTCCTAGTAGGCTAGTAATAAGCTTATCCATTGGTAACACTCATGAGAATGTAGAATTATAACTGCGAGGTTCTAATCACCCCAGGATTCAACTAGTCTAGTCAAAAAACTAGAAGAAAGAAAAGAATGAAGGAAAATGGTTAAATACCTTTCCTTACTGTTGTCTTGATGTATTCATTTTCAAACTGGAGACCCCATTATCCTCATGGGGTTTCTTGTTCTGGGGGGAAGGGACAGCCAAACCTACTATGCCTTGTGAGTATGCAGAACGTGCAAGTGCAGGAAGAAATAGGGCAGTGGGGCAGGTGTTAGGGTGTCCGTGCTCGAGGGAGGGCCACAGATGAAGTGCAAGGTATGGTAAGTGCTATGCAGCCAGGTACCCGTGTTGGGTGGAAAAGTGTATGTCTCCAGTGCTGAAGGTGTGCCGAGGCAAGTGCTGAAGGTAGACATAAGCTGGGAGATTGGGTGTGAGTGGTCAGGTGCCCGAGGATGCATAAGGGTCCAAGGCACCAATCACAGCGACTGTGAGATTAGCAGAGGAGGGAAGAAGGGAAGGAGGAGGAAAAGAGGAGAATCTTGAGGTGCTTTAAGAACTTAAGAAGGTCATGCTCAAGACGCAGATGGAGGGGGGGGCTGTTCTATAGGAGGGATTGAGCTGAGGAAAGAGAACGACCTCCTGCTCTCTGTTTAGCGAAACACTTTACACACAGGGAGTTGGTGCCAGAGGAACATAGAGGTCTAGAAGGAAGGGATTTTGTAAGAGTTGTAGATGGTATGGCCCCTGGCCCCAGACCGCCTTGTGGATGATGCAGACAGATTTGAATTTGATCTGTGCGGCAACTGGGAGCCAGTGGAGACTTTTTAGGGCAGGAGAGATGAGGTCCCTGGGCTTAATGCCAAGGATAAGTCTTGCTGCTATATTCTGGATTAGCTGAAGGTTTCGCAGAGTGGCAGAAGGTAGATTGAGGAGGGGGCTGTTGCAATAGTCAAGCTCTAGAGAGAACCAGGGCTCGGGAAACAGTTTGCTTCGGGGGGGAAAGTGAGAAAAGGGAGAATTCACTTGAGAAGGAAGAGTTGAAAGTGGGACTTCTTGGCAATGTCCTGAGGGTAAGGGAGGAAGGAGAGAGAGGAGTCAAACATGACTCCAAGGTTTCTGGCTTGCATTCACCAAAATAAATGTTCACGTGGTCTCAGCAGCTGCTGGCAAGATCCAGGTGCCTTTAGAAAGTCAGCAGCTTCTCACAGTAGATTCAGAAGCTGACCTCTGCCTTAGTGGAAGGCAGATGAGCCAGGGCAGTGGGGTGGATGTGATGGCTCCTATTGTCATATATTCTACTAGCAAAGGGCCTGAAGATTAAACAACACTGTGGTTGTGATGGTGATAGAAGGTGGCTGTGTTATCGACTAGGATATACATATATTTTGTTGATGCCCCAAAGTGTTAAGTAATAAGCCTGCTACCTATGTCTATGATCAGAATACAGCACAATGCTTGGTGATGCATTCCCCTGCTTGGGTCTGACACTCTATTGAGCTAACAGACTGTGGGACTAACCCAGCCAATATTTACCACACTCCCACGGTAGAGTGGGTGCATTCCTGCCGGGGAGGGGTACACACACAATGTTTGATGCACTCCCATAGGGAAGGAGGCACACACTTCATTTTTGACACAATTCTGCAGAATGAGTGTACACAACATTTTTTACACACTCCCACAGAGAAGATGGCGCACACACAATTTATAACACACCCCAGAGGGAAGGGACCCACATACAATTTTTAATGCACAACCGCAGGGAAGGCTGTACAAATGCATTTCTTCCTGCACTCCCACAGTAAAAAGGTGTACCTAATGTTTGCCACATTCCTGAAGAAAAAGGTGAACCCTTGCCATTTTTTTATGGACTCCCACAGGGAAGAGGGTGCACACACAATGTTTGCTGCACTCCCACAAGAAATGTATTTATTGGATATTTATATATTGGGTATTTATAATGTGCCTATATAGCAAATGGTGTTTCAAGTACTTCTAGGTCTTGTGTCATTCAGATCGTGCAAGTGCAGTAGCAAGAGGTGCAGGGAAGTGGGGCCTGTGGGGTGTGCCAGACAGAGCGGAATGCGCTAATGCTAAGGAGGGAAGGAAGTACAGGTCGGAGTGGAGAGCATGCAAGTGCTGGGGGGGTTAGAAGAAAGAAGGGGGAGAGGGCCCCTGGGCTAAGCGAGTGCTAACGGGATGCCAGGTGGACAAGTGCCAGGGGAATGCAGAGAGTGCAGGGGAATGGAGGTGACACATGCTGAGTGTGAGCTTGGGGCTGGATGAGCTCAATAGGAGTGCAGGCCCAGCCAGGCTAGTCCAGGGGGAGGGAGCCTCATAGGGCAAGTGCAGGTGGGGGGGGCGGGCACATATGCATTTTTACTGCATTCCCTTAGGGAAAGGTTGCACACACATTTTGCTTTACTCCGGGGGAGTTTGTACACAAAAATGTTTGTCACATACCCGCAGGAAAGGGGGGAGCATACACTATGTTTTAAGCACTCCCGCATGGAAGGGAAACACACACATTTTTGACACACTCCTTCAAGGAAAGTGGTGCACACCCTCTTTCAGCTGCACTCCTGCAGGGAAGGGGTGCAGACCTACATTTTGACACACTTCCACAGGGAAGGGGTCACCCACAGAGTTTTTGCTGCACTCCTAGAGGCAAGGGGGCACACACACCGTTTTCGACACCTCCTACGTGCAAGGGGTACAAACTTTATTTTTGCTTTGCTCCCAGAAGAGCAGTGGGCACACACACAACTTTTGCTGCACACCTAATTTTTAATGCAATTCCACAGAAAAGGGAGCACACACAAAATGTTGATACATTCCTGCAGTTAAGGGGGCACATGTACATTTTTGATGTACTGCCAATGGGAAAGGTGCACACAGTTTTTGCTGCAACCCAACAGGGAAAGGACGCGCACACTTTTTGACATACCCCCACAGAAGGTGGACATACGCATCTTTTACTGCACTCCCGTAGGGCGTAAATTGGATACAACTCTTGCTGCACACCCACACAGAAGGGGAACACACAATTGTTGCGACACACCTGCAGAGATAGAGTGCGCATCTAATTGTTGATGCAAATCCACAGACAAGGAGCGCACACAACATGTTTGCTATGCTCCTTCAGGAAAGGGGGAACACTCACAACTTTCGATGCCCTCCTGCAGGAAATCAGGCACACTCACAATTATTGCTGGACCTTTGCAGGGAAGAAGTTGCATATGCAGTTTTTGACACACTCCTGCTGGGGAAAGGGCATACACACATCTGTTACTACATTCCCATAAGGAGGAAGGTGCAGATCATTCTTTCTGCACTCCCACACAGAAGGGGCACACACAGGTGTTGCCACACACAGGCAGAGAAGGAGTGCACATCTATTTGTTGATGCAAATCCACAGACAAGGAGCACACACAACATGTTTGGTATGTTCCTTTGGGGAAGGGGGGACACCCCCAATTTGTGATGCCCTCCTGCAGGAAATCAGGCACACTCACATTTGTGTTGCACTTTTGCAGGGAAGAAGTTGCATATGCAGTTTTTACACACTCCTGCTGGGGAACTACCGCCAAACTTGTAATGAGGCCCACTGTCTTTTCTCTCTGTGACACTGACACCGGAATCAAAACCCCAGGTTTGGAAGAGGGTGGGGCAGTTGGAGTGAAGCTGCCATACAGTCCCCTTAACCAGTGCATCAGGCAAAACGCAGGCTATGATGGTGATGCTGTTTCCCATCATCCATCCAGGTGCCTGCAAGGACATCCTAAACATCCATCCAGGTGCCTGCAAGGACATCCTAAACATCCATCCAGGTCCCTGCAAGGACATCCTAAACATCCATCCAGGTCCCTGCAAGGACATCCTAAACATCCATCCAGGTCCCTGCAAGGACATCCTAAACATCCATCCAGGTCCCTGCAAGGACATCCTAAACATCCATCCAGGTCCCTGCAAGGACATCCTAAACATCCATCCAGGTCCCTGCAAGGACATCCTAAACATCCATCCAGGTCCCTGCAAGGACATCCTAAACATCCATCCAGGTCCCTGCAAGGACATCCTAAACATCCATCCAGGTCCCTGCAAGGACATCCTAAACATCCACCCTGTCACTGCAAGGACATCCTAAACATCCACCCTGTCACTGCAAGGACATCCTAAACATCCATCCAGGTCCCTGCAAGGACATCCTAAACATCCATCCAGGTCCCTGCAAGGACATCCTAAACATCCATCCAGGTGCCTGCAAGGACATCCTAAACATCCACCCTGTCACTGCAAGGACATCCTAAACATCCATCCAGGTCCCTGCAAGGACATCCTAAACATCCATCCAGGTCCCTGCAAGGACATCCTAAACATCCACCCTGTCACTGCAAGGACATCCTAAACATCCATCCAGGTCCCTGCAAGGACATCCTAAACATCCATCCAGGTGCCTGCAAGGACATCCTAAACATCCACCCTGTCACTGCAAGGACATCCTAAACATCCATCCAGGTCCCTGCAAGGACATCCTAAACATCCATCCAGGTCCCTGCAAGGGCATCCTAAACATCCACCCTGTCACTGCAGAGGCCCATCGGGGCCAAAGCTCAGTAGCGGACAGCGGGTCACGGGGCGGGAAAGTGTCATTGTTCTGGACTAGACGACAGGGCCATGCCACCCACTGAACGGGGAAATAGGGAAAGAACCTGTGGAGAAAAAATAAACGGTTACTATATGTACCAATGTCTATACACTTTGACAATGCCAGTGTTAATGTTTAACCTATTATTAAATATAAAACCAACTTTAAGAATAAATATTAGATCAAATACAACCAACATTAACGCTAACATTGCGAAACCTTAACTCACCCTTTCTTTGATTTGTGGTGAATGTGTCGATATCTTAATAGTACTATGAGTTTAGTTTGAATACAGATGCATGTGTGCTTGTTTGTAGGTGGCGTGCTAATGTTAGTTGCTGTTTAATGTGAAGTGCTGTATTTTTAACAAGCACAGATATTTACAGTTACAATAAATGTGTGAATGGAACAAGCAGTATTTTTGTACATATACACATGCAAATATTTTAGCTAAAGTCAGATAAAATCTCAAGTGTCAAGAAAGACTAACAATAAGGGACCCCAAGTGATCAATGAAATAGGTGCCTGTGCAACCTCAACTCACCCACAATAATGAATTGCTACTGAGAGGGTATCATTTTTTAAATTTATTTTACATTTTTAAAGCGCTCCACAGCCCCCGGGAATCGAGGCGCTGTTACAGGAATTGTTTGTTTTGTAATTGTTTTTGTCTTAGTTGCGTATTTATAATGCGCTTAAACACCCCGAGGTTTCTAAGCGTGGACCCGTGTGCTTCGTGTTGTCTTGCTTCCAAGGCGCGCACATTGCCACTGAGCTATCCTCCCGAGACAATTATAGAGAACGTATTACTCTATGAACCTGGAGAATGGCTTTTGGGAGTTGCCTTTTCTACCTTCTACAGAGCTTATTTTTGAACCTCCCATCATTTACCAATTGGGACCCGTTAAGTGCGCACCTTCACATACAGGGGGCCCCACCCCCCCACCCGCACCTTCACATACATGGGACCCCCCACCCTCAACACCCGCATACCCAGACAATTGAAAAAGGGAGGGCATAAGGCGGTGTACAAGCGTGTGTGCTGCCTTTTACCCTCTCCGTGTGCCCTCTTCTGTGCAAATTCAGTTAGCAATGCCTGCTCTGTATGCATTGCAGTCAGCATTTACAGTGGTTCTCTATGTTGCAAAAGGCCGGCGGACTCCATGGGAATCTCCAGCATGTAAATCCATGAAGTTTCATTCCTGGGATATTTGTATGGTGGAGAGGAAAGGAGCGCGGACACGTAAGCTACGTTCCGCCCCTCCTCTCTGCCATACAAATACTGGAAAATGACTGTGACGTAGGAAACGTGCGTAAAAAGGCCGTACGCAAGGCTTCGACGCATTTTTCATGTGTTATACTGAGTTCAAAATTAGCTCTTACGTGTACGTTCTAATAAGTGATTATCATCCTATTGAATCTGTACAATCAACAATTTCTTCCACTTAATCTGCCAAAACTGCCAACGACTAAATAAAGGTTAGTAAAAGGTTATATAAAAAAAAGAATCTGGACCTTCACATAAAGATGTCCCAGGTGTAAACGTATAAGGGGCTAGATTAAAGAAGCCCTTAGCTGAACTAGGCACAACTGGTGCTTTTCACCCCATTACCAACAAGCACTGGTAATGCCGGCAGTTAATGTTTTTGTGTAAGCATGGGAAAGCCACTTGCCAGGTATAGCCTTAGTGGTATAACAGGCCTTGGTGGTAGCAGGTGCAAAATGGTGCGATACTGGGGCATCTAATAGCAGTGCCTGGCAAATGCCTAATACTTATACAGAAACCAAAACTGTTGGCCTTGCAATGCTTGTTTTTAACATGGCTTCAGAGAAGGACACACACAGTGCTTATAAATTGAGTGGCGGAAGGCAGACTGGTTAAGATATTTTTATTACAGCAGTAGCATGTTTACTGCTCCAATTAAGTAATTTACCCCCAGAAGACTGCTTTGAAAAAAACTCTGGCAGGTACTTCGAGTGCAAAGTTTGATGGTAAGGCTTCCCATGATGAGGTGTTTTGGACGGGGAGGGCAGGACGTGGGTGGGAATTGCCATAGGGATAAGCATGGCCATGGGTAGCATATGGGTGGGCAAATAACCAAACAACACCTATAAGCTTTGTGTCCCGCTTCATATGCCATTTGTCCCTACCTGTACTCTAATGAAATAGTTAAGGCTTTTACATGGCTCTAAGGTGCTAATAGCCCAAACGAAAAATAACCTGTGAACGAAATAACCTATAAACGGAAACACAGCACTCGGGGAAGGCGAAGCATGTTTTGTATGCTGCCGGCATCTGACCTTTGCTCCACCACACGGGCTTTTTAGTGAGGGCGCTATTATGAGGATATCAGAGTGGCACACAGGAGGTACTGGAGGGTCCTTGGGACCATTGTGTGTCCCTTCAAAAGAGCTCTCATTGCCCCAGTGTTCCGGTTGCATGGGAGAAGCTCTAATGAGGCTCTGTGACTGCGCGGGAAACTCCAGTGTTGTTATATTATTCACTGCCCCTTGAATGTGTCGCATACCACTTTAAATGAAATTTGACGCCCCCGTTTGCCCCTCTATCTATTCATTGGGAGATAAGTCCCTGTGGTATCTTTGATTTCCCCATGTAACTGCCCACATTGAGGGGCCCCTGAATAGTACGGTTTTCCTCTGCTCCCAATCTCTTATATTTATTTAATGGAATGAAAGTTTAAATAATGTGGTATTTCACTTTTAATGACTCATTACCATTATCTTGTAGGTACAGCATTGGCCGGGTATGGCGCTTTTGATCGTGTGAGCGGAGGATGCATGGACTGAGATTAGATTGGAAGGTAAGCAATGAGGTGGAATAGTACATACTAAATAACCCAACACTAGACCTTAAACACCCAGACAAGATACTGAAGAATATTAATGCTCTCTAAGACAAATAATTGCCCCTAGGACCAATCAAATCATCTTGGGGGTAACTGGTGGACCATGTCCATTTGTGGAGCTTGCTAGGTGATTTCACCTATTTGGGCATTAAACTAGTAGGGCATGTTGACTACCATATTATTAAAAAGGTGGGAATTGTTAACTAGCGGCAATTTATTTTAACTAGCAAATGATGTTGCTGTTTTATCTCGTAATGAATGCCAGCTAATTGGGCATTTAGAATATTGAGAAATAGGGCAGATTATGTTTTTCTTTTGTTATTTTGTAAAATTGTATTTGTATTGTACACTATTTGTATACAATACAAAGTAAGTGGTCCCTGGTCATTAAAAAGTCACAATTGAAACCCATTACACTTTATAGCAAGTGTGCAGAAAGAAAGACTTTTCCTGGCTACCACCAGTATAGTAACCTTCTAGTTCCATCGTGGAACACAGTACAAGAGACAAGGAGGACACAAACAGGACAATCAAACAACCAACCAGAGCACACATCAAATATCCGCTATATCAGGAGTGGCTTGAGCGAGAGTGTAGACATATAAATCATTGAACTACTCCCAGACCTCCTAATAATCACCAGGTTTCACCCTCCTGCTGTACATTCTTTTTTCATACCTTAACAAGGATACAATGCTTGAGATCCAGCTCTCAGTGTTTGGCTTCCTGTTGGATTTCCATAATTTTAAAATGTCTTTCTTTGCACATGTTAGGGCGCTGTACACCCAACACCAAGCAGGAAAGGATACCAGCATGGATCGAGGTAAATAGCTGAAGATTGCTGTGGCCGGAGACAGAAGTATGGAAGAATCAGCCGATAGTAAGATTCTGTCAAAAACATCACCCCCAGAAACCTGTTACCCATGTACATTTCCATGACATGTGCCCAAGTGAGACCTGAGACCCCACTTCCCGAACAGGACCAGTAAGCATTGAGAGTCGAGCAGGGAACGTTTGTATTGACTTACCAGGGACCAGAATTGGTGCAGAAGGTCTCTCTGCATGGTGTACACAGATTTAGGTCACATTAGTACCTGGCGAGGGACAATGAGATTGCAACATGCAATCTCATTGGCCCTCTCCGGGGCATTACCCGACCGGGAATCCCTCTCCCCATAACGTTCCTTCTGTCCTCGGGGAGGGGGGGGGCGGGAGTGGCAGCCACTCCGCCAATGAGGAGGCTCGGTAATCGCCGCTCCGAGCCACGAAACGGCTGGAGGCCGCCATCTTCCTCCGCCGGTGATCGAGATAAGTGTGTTCCCTCCACCCAGCCCCCCAAACCAAAGAATCCCCTCCCGCCCTCCCAACCCCACTTACCTTCTTTTTTGTCCTTTTTGGGAGTGGACGCACTGGGAACTCTTCTGTCCCCAGCGCATCGACTCCCGATCCGCGACAGGCCATCTTGGAAAGGAAGAAGGGACTACACGTAGTCTCTTCTCTCCCTTACATGACGCCCATTTTCTTTGTTTACATTTTTCCCTATTTTTGAATGGTCGCCATGGAAAGGGAGAAGGGACTACTTGTAGCCCCTTTCCGTGGCCGCCATTTTGTTTGTTTACCTTTTTACATTGATTTTTAATGGCCTCCATGAAAAGGGAAAACAAGCTTCGCTTTCCCTTCCCCGGCAGCCATTTATTTTACATTGCCCCTCGCAAGGGGGGATTACCACTTCAGGTAATGGCCCCCCTGCTTGGGCTTAATGCTTAATTAACTTCTTTTCATGCTACTGCAGATGTTATCCCACATTATTTCAAGGTGGCAATGGATAAACCATTTCCCCAGTTACCCCTAAACCTGTTTACCCCCCCTGCAAAGATAAACACTGTGCAACACAGCTTGTTAATAGTATAACTTTATTGCCCCACAACGAGGCATTAGCACACAATCAGTAAATGTGATCCATCTTGTAAATACAGCTGTTCAAATTATCAACAGTGTATAGGGCTGCTGGAGCGATGGAGTCACCGTTTATTTGGCATTCTAAGGTCAGCAAAGATTCTAACTTTTAGGGCTGTTTACATTCCTTCTTGCATCGTACCCAGTCTCATTTACCCTGTCCTCCAGGATTGATCCAGGATCTAAATGCTTGCCGCAGAAAATCCCAGTGATAATTTCTAAACACGTGGAAACCAAAAAGCTATTCAATGTACTCTTGTGGAGAATTTACCAGCAATATTTTTCTCTTTTCCATTTCTCCCACAAAAAGCTCTAAAAACCTTGTGAATATTTTGTGTTTCCCTCTTGAACAGGGGGTGTTGAATGGCATTAACAATGTATAATATTTTAGGTAGAACCACCATTTTAATTATAGCAGTTTTCCACAGCTAGACATATTCAAGTGGCACTGTGACCATATATTGTAGTTTACCCCTACCATCATGCTTGCAGTGTTTACCAACATCAAATTAGCAATGTC
The DNA here is from genome assembly GCF_040938575.1 of Ambystoma mexicanum. Lineage (NCBI taxonomy): Eukaryota > Metazoa > Chordata > Amphibia > Caudata > Ambystomatidae > Ambystoma > Ambystoma mexicanum. Next base: position 538,952,441 of record NC_090929.1, read on the forward strand.
CCTCTAAATAGTCACCAAGTATCTCACTTACCTTTCACACCATTTATTCCACTCCCTGGAAAAGACCTTGAAAAAACAGATCTTGGACAGAGGTAGCACCTTGCTCTTCACCCAGTTCACCTTGTGACCTGACACCGTCCAATTTCTATGAAGAAATGTCATTATGGCGCCCAAGCATTGCTCCGGATTCTCCACCAAGACCAACAGGCCATCAGCAGAAGCCAGTTTCTTTGTTTGTACCACACATTTGAGACTTCCCTAATATCTGTGAATTGGTGAATGGAGAGCAGCAGTGGCTCTAAGTCCACTTTAAATAATTGGGGGGACAACGGGCACCCCTACCTTGTCACCCAACCTAATTTAAAGCCTCTGGCTGCAGTCTATTAGTGCTAGCATGCGCACCAGCATCCAAATAAAGTGATTAAAATAGAGTTGAAAAGAGTTCCCCAAAACTATACTTCTAATGGATTGTGTTCTCCCATGGATTCCTCGTCTTATATTGATATCCTGCTTTGCAGTCTCTGAACTTTTTTAACAAATTATTTGGGAGCTGTGCGGCATCGAGTAGATGTCACTCGATGGTTACCATGCCTACGTCCGGACGTGACATTGAAGACAGTATAAATAGCATGCACTCCGACCATTGCCTCAGTTCAATTATTCCGCATACGCAGCACCCTCTTGGAATGATTCGACTTGCCTAAGTGAATCTCTTGACTAACGTCTTCACCCTGTTTTGAGTAAAATCTCACAATGTTTATGCTGAAGACAGGCTTCAAGAGATGTGCATACTGTGATTCGAAGATGTAGATCACTGATCCACACAGGATTTGTCTCTGGTACCTCTGCAAAGAGCATGAAGTCATCGAGTGCCAATCGATGAACAGCAAGGTCTTGAATGAGAGAAGATCAAAGCTCGCCCCATCTCGGTCGGTTTTAAAGTATTCGTCTTCCACACCTTCGAAGAGAAAATCTTCCGAAGGTAGAAGCTCCAATGGAGACACATCTCCAGAAAGCCCAAGAAACAATCTCAACGTTCTAAATGCTCAAGATCCAAAAGCGATTGCTGTCATTCTTCCTCTTTGTCATGATGGAAGAAGTTGAAGAAATTACGCCATTGTTCCTCGCCCGACATGCGGCAGGTACCTTTCCCAATAAGACTGCTTCTGCGGGCGAGTGGGAAAAGGTCAGAGAAAAGATGGTGGAGGTCTTTTCTAATGCATCCCCTCCTGCTCCCTCACAAGAGTTGAAAAAGGATGTTGAACAAGGGTGGACTGGCCTATAGGGAACTCTATAGATTTCCTGGTAGGCCTCTGCATCCTGGGCCTCTTTTGTGTGGTAATCTATTTTAATTTTGAAATGTTCTCTTAGGAAAAAGGTTCAGCTTTCTGAAACCGTGGAATATGGGGCCACATTAAAAATAATTTCCTGGGCCTCTTTTGGCTCCCAGTCCACCCCTGCTGTTGAACCCGCTGCGTCTTCCAAGACTGACCGGGAATCCAGCAAGATTTCAATCCACGCGCCCAAATGCCAGAGTCTGAAGACCTCAGAGATGTCATCTTGCGTAGCAGTGACAGCATCGACCACAGAGACTTCCTCGAAGCAAAAAGCTTCGGTGACTTCATCCTTGAAGTAGTCAAAGTCGAAGGGCCCTTAGACGTCGACCTCAGAGACGAGTTTTAAACCCAAATCTAAGACGGATTTCTTCAGGTCCTTTGGGTCCATCTTTGAGGAAGATGAGGAGGAAGATGATGCGTACCTTTGGTTATGAGTATTTTGGAACTCCCAATGTTCCAGAAGAGTTGGTCTCGGACCAATCCCTGCTTCAACATCTAGCTACTTGTCTGAAAGAAGCCAGTGGTAAGGATACCCCTCCTAAGGTGGAATTTCACACTCCACCACACACTTGCACCCTAACGGATCAGTTAACCCGAGAGACACTTTGATCTACAACAGACAGGGAGATGGGTGGGACTTAGGTATATGTTGTCACCCCCGTGTCTGTCCTGTTGCAGAGAACTCTGGTCCTGACCTCATGCATAACAGAAGATTGTTGGTGGGGACCCAGGATTGATTCATTATGGTGGGTTTAGCCTGCACCAATCACTGGGGCCCCTTTGGCTTTAAAAGATAGGTGAACCCCTCACTTAGCAGATCATCAGCAGACTTCCAAAGGAGTAAGAAGAAGGACTCATTTGGACTTGAGCTGAAGGTACAGTCTACCTTACATCTTATGTCAGTGAAGCAAGGCCAGGAGTTCCAAGAGGGAAGCAAGATTGCTCCCCTAAACATCTCAGAGGGAACAGAGGGAGATACCAGACTCAGAGGACCCGTCCAGCAGCTCCAGAACCCATACCCAGCCAGCACACAGCGTGCCCTGCTAGTTTCTGCCACCAAGCTTCCTAGGTTGGAAGTGTGCTTTGTAAGGACACGAGCCCTGCAAAGAAGCTGTAGGAGTGCCACACAAGCATCATCCAGCGTCCATCTTTTAAGGACATTTTCGCGCCAGTCAAGTCCTCGAACCGCCTCCGGCTGCACTGCTGACTGTTGTCACGCCACATGCACATGAGCCATCTGAGCTGCCTCGACCAGCATTCCAGAGCCGCCAACCACCACACAAACAGCGATTCTTGGCCCTGAGCCGCTGTGTCGGACAGCCTGCAGACGTCCTTCCAGCCTTGCTTGTCGAACTGCCTGCCGCCTGGTACCCGCAGCTGTCTCCCGCCACTAACTCTGTCCCAAGGGATATGAAGTGCCCTGGAACCGCCTCGATGCTGTCGAGCACCAAGAACTTCTTCAGCACCAGGTACATTGTGGTTCTGCCCTCCTGGTTCTTCTCTGAAGGCCCCTAGAGACAGTTACGACCCTTTGCCCCCTTGGTGCTGAAACCAAATCATCTTGAACAGTAAGACTGATTACTTTACCAACTACCCTCTTGTCAGTATCCAGAGTGCATCCCTTTCCTTCATGAATCTGTCTGTCCTCTGTGTTCCTTTCAGGGTGGTTTGTATTTTGTAGTGTGCTAGAAATGTCTGTTGTAGGAATAATAAAGTAGATATTTTTATACAACCTTGACTGGACAGTCACTTTTATGATTGGGTAATAATTGTATTTTCACTGTGTTGCAACTAACCAACAATCCACGACCTTGCGGAGGAAAGCCTGCCTTTCTGTCCTTGTTACCAAAATTGGACAAGGGGGTCTTATAATTCACCTGTATTCCAATCTGTTCGGATCCCTTCTGGTGTACTAGCGGTATGGGGTTGATTGATGGTTTAGAAACCGATATTCATCCCTGGACCACTGGTGCCCTGTAAGTTGATTTGTCACAGTACATTTTCTACACAAGTAGAGGGGCACCCCACCTTTCTTGTATTCATATTTGGACACCAGGAAGAGGAAGAATACACTCCTGGACCTCTGTTTGGAGTGCAGTCCATTCCAGAGTCCTCAGCCCTAGAGGTGAACTATGTGAACCTGCTGGCTGCACTGGAACCAGGGCCTTGTTCACTGAAGGTGAAGGAGCCCCTGTGCAAGCCCAGCTCCATGGAGGGAAGTAAAACTGAAGGACTAACCTTGTCGAGGATACCCTGGTAATGGAATCACAGCAACTGCAGAACTAAAGAAGTCATCCCTGGATCTCCCTGTATCTCCAAACTGAATCAACGCTGGTTTAGGAAACTTTGACAGTGTCAAAACTGCTGCACGGGTGCAGCCTGATTCCTCACCAACCTCAACACCCAAACGTCTCGACATCCCTGGCGGCAAAGCTCCCACGAATCTGCATCGGATGCTGGCTTAGACTTCGATCAGCCACAAATCGACACCATTAATGATCATTATCTCCTTTGAACTGCAAGCTGAAGTCGCTGCAGTGCCCTGATGCCTTGTTGAGTCAGCTGAGCCCACTCAACACCAAAGGCAAGTCTCTGCTTCACAATCACTGAGTGATACCGACCTGATACTGCCCTCTATTCCCAGCGTCTTCAACTGGCAAGCCAATGCCACTGCTGAACAGTACTACATGATTGGGACGTGTTGTCACCGCTTCATGACTCAACCCCGATCCGGCACTGAAAGCATCTAGACTCCTTGTTCAACACCAAAAAGCCTGGCTCAATGCCGTTGAGCCGCAAAGAAAAACATAAGGGAATGTGAATATGCTCTGGCCTCTTGGTCCACCTTTTGGGACCATAGTGACTTTTAAGCTGACCTTCTACTCTGACGTTTGTCTGACCAGTTCCAGAGGCCACAATTGAGTGCCTCAACACCACTGTTCATCAACCCAACAGGTTGAATGTTCTGTGTTTCTTTACATAGGTGAGTTTTTGCTTGTGTTTTAGTTATTATTTGTATTTTGTATTGTTTAATTAAAAATGCTATATTTGTATAGAACCTTGATTGGACATTCTTTTATTTTTAACTATTGTACTTAAGTTGTTTGTGTTGGTACTGTTATCACATCACACACCTCTTGAAGATATACCTGACCTTGGTATGCACTACCAAAAGCGGCAAAGGTGGTATACCTTTTGGACGGCACCTGTTTCATCTGTACAATTAGGGTTGCTGCTTGTTGATTAGTAGTAGTGCAGGGCTGAGTAGGAGGTTTAACCACCTCTCATACCTGCTCTCCTACAGCACGTTGCCATTTCACCACAAACACCTTTCCTTGGATTATTATATCTGCATTTAGCAGTGGGATAGGTCTATAATTTGCATATTCTGCATTGTTCTTTTTTAGCTAACAGATTAAACTGATTAAAGCCTTTTCCGTTGGCTCTGATTACGGATTCATTAAATGATCAGGTAACAAAGGGGTCAGGGTGGGTGCCAAATACCTATAAAATTCATTTGGAAAACCAACTGTCACCAGTGTTTTCCTCCCCCTTCATCAATTCAACTGCCATTTTGATTTCCACCTTGCAGAGCCACACATCTAATTGTACTCTGTCTGTGGGCCCTAACCTTAGGAGGTCAAGGTTGTAGAAGGTTACAAGATCCATCTGCAGTGGGATAGACTGATAAAGCTTCTTAGCAAATTCTAATAAGAATTCCATCACCTGTCAATAACTACCTCACCTGTTCTCGAGGCTGATACCTTCAATTCATTAAAGAGCTTTCACTGGACCATAACTCTTTACCTCAGATCACTGAAGAACATCAATCTTTTGTACCCACATGTTTAAGGTTTCTTTCATTCCTAATACTCAATTGCTTCACCTGAAAGTATTAAAACGTAACAGTCATCTGCCAAGGTGTCCTAATTTCATGTGGCTTCGGACAGATGCTCAGTAAATCCCCTCCATTGCCAAGATTTTTTAACTGAGCTCTTTAGTGGGTCCAAGAGAGTTTCCTTTTGAGAAATATGATAGGGGAACTCCTCTCAGCTCCCTCCATTATTCCAGACATGTTGATGTTATTACACTGAGAGAAATGTTCCTCGTCAGACATTTTCTGATTGGCTTGGCCATGCTAAAGAGTCAGTGATTGTATTTCCTTGGAGAGGGCAGCCAGAGGCCTCCCCTTTAGAAATCTCACCCTCTAGTTCAGAGGTAAGCGTGGCCAAGCTGCCCTCTCAGGTCTAATTATTTCAGCGTAGTACTTCTGGTCTCCTCTTTCATAAACTTTTTTTTCTTCATTTGGATGTGCCAAACAGTTATCTTTCCTGTATTCCTCCTCTGCTCTGTGCTCCATTTGTTCATTTTGGTGGGCTGGGTAGTGCCCTTTATCCACTAATGTGGTTGTAGGTCCACTACCGAAGTAAACATTCAAACTTGCCAGATATATATATCAAAGTTCTCAGGAGGATTGGGGGTGAGGCAGGAGCACAGCTGTCCTGCTGCCATTCTTGGGGCTAACAGTTATCGAATCCCATGATTATTATTTTTTTAAAAGAGATCATGATGTATGTTAAATAAGTTTGCTTTTCCCAAAAGCAGAGACCGTGGCAAACTTCTCTGATGAGATGAAAGACCAGAATGGTTTGAAGATGAATGGGTGTCTGGACCCTTCATTCTCAGCAAGCCGTCGGCCAAAGACCGCGGTGTGGAAGATCCCAAGCAATGATACCCGGAGAGAGAACTTCAGCAAGTCTGCCCCAGGACCATCCTCCGACCAACTGGTAAGGCCTCCTTTGATTCCATTTTCATTTTTATGAATCTTTTTTTTTTCAAATGTTTTGCAGGCCACATTCATACACTATGTTGACTTCCTGTCCACTAGGCATCTCCTAGCACTTGCAGACTTGGCAAGGGTTGACTGGGGCTGTTGTGCAGACCAAGCTTATCAATTCCCTCGCCTCCCAACACATTTCTAGATAGTTCTCTAGCTTTCCTGAACCAGGTCTCTGAAAACCTACAATTCCAGTAACATTAAAACCATCAATCAGGGCATGTGAAACTCTATGGCCTATTCCAGGTGTAGGCTCTAACCATGCGTGCCTCAAAAATATGTAGGAAAAGTAGTAGCTTCACCCTTCAGGTCGCCTGTTAGCTTAAATATATTGGGTCCAAAGGCCGCAATCTGGTGACACCTGGGCTGTGACAGATTACATTTCAGTATGAAAGACTATGTAAAGACAGATCAAGTGGTACAGAACCGTATTTATTTCATGATCCGTACTATAATGTATTCACTGTTGTTCATGGAACAGAAAGATTCACTGTTATTTTCGTTCATCCAAACTGCGCATTCAGTATTTGTTTGTTAATCGTGGCGCATCCTTCAGATAATCAATGGCTGGTCTATTAAATCGGTGTAACATAATTTTAAACAATACGACCTGTTGGCCTTTTGTGACGGAGGAGTTAAATGTTCAGTTAATGCATACATTGTAGCCCTTTATAGGCTGGCTCCTGAATCCCATAGCATGTATTCTCAGGGCACTGTGCTTGCATTCTTGGGTGCATTTACCCTTCAAGCTCAAAAAGGGGGAACCCGAGTAATAGTGTAACTGAGGGCCTCCCCAATGCAACTCTCCCCCATAATAGACTCTATGTATGTGCCTCCACTTTGATTGGTGTTGGGGACTCCTCTGCTGTATTGATAAAGGAATCAGAAACATGTCACTGAGTGTACACTCCATATTGTGTAGCAAAGTACAATTAATGAACTACACTGGAACATAGGGGCTACAAGAAAGCATGGTGCACACACTCAAGGCTTGCTAATATGCCATGCAACAAATCACTATGATGCATCACTTTTACCCAACCAACACAATTGCAAGGTATAACACTCTGGTGACAACAATGTGTTCCCAAATCTTGCGCCACATAGACACACACATTACTCACCAATGAAAGAAAGGGATGTTTGGACTTTGGGTCTCTGTGTCTCTGTGGGACTTTCTCCAAACGCTAGCACTCTGGGTGATGTCCCTGTCTCTAGGCAACTGTCTCCCATGCCCTCTTATCAAGTTGACTCGCTGACTGTGCAAACTTTGATGTTTCTTTCCCAATGACACCCGATGGTGAGGCCAATTATCCACAGTGCTATTCCTGTTATGCATACTGTGGAAACTCAGATGTTCCTTCCTGTGCACATATCATAGCGGACTCCCTGCAGATGGAGGTGGCTTCCCGCCCCACGTTATTGGCCTACGCCCTGGGGTCCCAAAGCCAATGCACCCTCAGTAGACCTACGTTTACACCACAGAACCAAAGAGAGTTATTCCCCTACGGTCCCACATTTTGCATGACATGATGCCACATATGGTCTTTCCAATGTCTCTTTGTATCACACAGAGGGGACATATGTATTATATGATACTCAGTTCCTTCACTGCAGTCCCTTTGAGAGCCTATGCCATCCTAGAACTCCAGGCAAACCAAATGCCCACCTGTTCAAGTTTTAGGCAATGCTGTCCAGGCATTGTCCCCTTAGTGGGAAGACAGCTTAAGACTTCCCATTGAGAAGACCATATCTGAGGTCTTTATCTCTGTTCCCTCATAGACAAATGGCTAATCTACAACAATGTGGACTCGCTGAACCACTTACACAATGCCCACTCACTCTCTCACTTTGGCCCATAACAGTGCCCAGCCAAACATATTTGTTCTGATCTCAATTTCTCGGGCATGGATCACATCACTCTAAGAACAATGCACCGCATCTGTCACACACACTCTGAGGATAAATATATTAGCTCCTCCCTTTCAGGCTTTCGACCCCCACAGTGGCATTGTATAGGGCAGGGGTCTGCAACCTGTGGCTCTCCAGATGTATTGGACTACAACTCTGAAGGATATGGAGAGAAATAGTTTGCAGACGTCTGGTCGTGGAGTAAAGGGGCAGTCATGCTCTCCTTCCCCTGACATTCACCTCACACTGCACGTTCAGCTACATATCAACCCTTAAAAATGTGTCCCCACAGGCCATAAAGCAATAGGCACTATTTTCTCATTTATTTATTGTAATTCTTGATAACGCACCAAATCGCCCAAAGGCCTCACGGCGCACAGAAAACAAACGAGACAGTAACATGAACAAGAAAATTGAGATGCAGAAATCAGAAGAGACCGTTAGCAAAACTAGGGAGAGTTGAAGAGATGGGTCTTAAGATTTTTTTTTAAATGGATCAGTGAGGAGGAGCTCTTAAGGTGAAGATGAAGAGTGTTCCAAAGAGCAGGGGTCGCGACACTGAAGATGATTTTGCCAAATTTGACTGAGCGAAAGCGTGGCTTAGTAAGCATGGCTTGCTCAGAGGACCTGAGTGAGCGACCAGGGACATAGCGATGAATACACTGGGTCAGATAGATGGGTGCAGAGTCAGTCAAACATTTGAATGTGAGAGTGAATATCTTGAAGGATACCCTATGCTTGACGGACAGCCAGTGCAGTTTTTTCCTGGCTTCAGTGATAGGAGAATGCCTGGGTAAACCAAGCACTGCTCAGATTGCGCCGTTTTGGGTTGTCTAGAGAGCGGCAATATTAACAGCAGACGTGCCCGCTAGAAGACTATTGCAGCACTATAACCTGGAATTAACAAGGGCAGATGCAAGAAGAGACATATTGCTGCCAGAGAGAAAAGGGTGCATTGCACAGAGTTGCTTGTTAATCCAGCTACAGGTTGCCCTGGTTTTAGTGACATGCAAGTGCATTGGGAGCTCCGCATCAATGGTGACGCCAAGAGTCTTAACGCTTCGTGCCACTGGAATAGATACATTAGCAATAGTATATGAGTCGTATTCCTTCGGAAGATTTTTTAACATGTGGCTTGATCCTGCAATGAGGAGCTCAGTTTTATCAGCGTTCAGAGCCGTGAAATTCTGACTCATCCATGAGTGGATGATAGAATAGATGGTGGAGATGGCGTTGGAGTCTGTGGGATAGGAGCCAGATAGTTCAAGGATGACCTGGGTGTCGTCAGCGTAGTTGGTATACAGAACACCCAGGTCGTCAAGCATAAGAAGCAAGGGGAGAATATAGATGTTAAACAGGGTGAGCAGAGAGGGTATAGAGGTAGCATTTTGGATGACCACGCAAGCATTGCGAGCACCAAGAAAGGAGACTAGCCATTGTGTGGTGAGATTTGAGCAGCCGACAAAGGATTGTAGCCTAGTTGCCAAGAGAGCATTGTCGACCAAGTCGAACGCGGCTGAGATATCTAACAACATCAGAAGTGCAGGATGGCCACGATCGATGATGGATCCAAGATTTGATTTTAAATCAAGCATGGCAGTTTCAGTGCCGTGACAGGCATGATAACCAGACTGACGAGGCCCAAGGATGGCATTATCATCAATGAATTTCTGTAACTGAAGATAAGCGACTCGGTCCATGACCTTCAAGAGGAAGGGCACGTTGTTGATAGGACGATAGTGTGTAGCAAGAAGGGGGTCAAGATTGGCTTTCTTGAGCAGGGGCATGATCCATGCCTCCTTGAGGTTAGTTGGTACTTGGCCCTCTATAAAGGACTGATTGATCAGCTTAGTGATCCAAGGACTAATGGTATCAAGACATTGTACCAGCAACCTGGAAGGACAGGCATCGCCTTTACAAGAGGTGGGCTTCATTTTCCGGATGATAGCAGTTACTTCAGATACCGTGCGGGGGGTAAAAGAAAAATAAGGTTTCGTAGTAGCAAAGTTGGAAGTTGTCCCTTGGGACGAAAGAGGGGAAGAATCAATAGATGCACTACTGGATGAGTGGTCATGGGTCGTCTTTGATGACAAAGGTTGTTCAGGTAGGTGAACAAGTGTAGGATCAAGAGGAGGAGACAGAGGGATGACAGATACATTGGTAGTGGTCGAAGTACTGGCTTCAAGATGTGAAGCAATTTTTGCAGAGAAGGCATCATGGATGGTTTGACACCAGGCGTCATCCTGTGGTGCCTGCCCCGTAGTACGAGTGTTCGAGTTAAATTCTTGAAGGATAGAAAAAAGTTCCTTGGATCTGGATTTGGCTTGTTGAATATGATTGCTGTAATAGGCGGCTTTAGCCTTAATCACAGCAGATTTGAATGTTTTTACTGAGCTTTTATAAGCGGCGAGCAAATCTGGAGAGGGAAGTTTTCACCATGCACGTTCAGCTGGTGAGGGGAGGGGAGGGAACATTCAGGAGGGGTTTGGGGAGGCTGGTTAAGTGCTGGGGGGCAGCGGGCAAGCACTAGGTGAGGCCTGGTTGCAAGTGCTATGGGGGATGGGGAGAGGGTGAGTAAAAGGAGGGGGATGACCCAACTCAGTAGTTAGGTCAGGAAGGGGTGCCTGAAGGCAAGTGCAGGGTGCTGAGGCAGACTGGCCGAGGGGGGCCTGGCCACTGTATGACCCAGAAGGGACCAGGCAACAAGTTGTATAAATGGGGGGGGGATTAGCAAGGAAGGGGCAGAGGGAAGGAGGAGGAGAAGAGGACAGTCTTGTGAAGCTTCCGGAACTTAAAGAGATCTGACTCAAGTCGGATAGGGGCAGGGAGAATGTTCCAGAGGGGTGTTCCTGCTGAAGAAAGAGATCTACCCCCCACTCTCTGCATAGAGAAGCGACTGACCTGCAGAGAGCTAGAGCTGCAGAACCTAAGGGCTCTAGCAGGATGGTATTAAGTGTGAGAAAATTGAAGTTTGCACGGTCTCAGGCTCCAGAAAGCCTTGTGGATGATGCAGAGGGTCTTGAATTTGATCCTTGCAATCACCAGGAGCCAGTGCTTTTAGGGCTGGAGATGCAGTCCCTGGGCTTGATGCCAAGGATAAGTCTTGTAGTCCTATTCTGGATTAGTTGAAGAGGGCAAAGGGAGGAAAGAGGAAAATTAAGGTAGAGCATGTTGCATTAGTCCAGCCTGGAGAGGACGAGAGCGCTAGAGACATTGAGTTTCTCGGGGAAGGTGAGGAAAGGGAGAATGCCTCTGAGGAGGTGAAGATGAAAGTGAGCCTTCTTGGTAAGGTCCGCAATATGAGGAGAGATGGAGAGAGAGGAGTCGAAGATGACCCCCAGGTTTTTTGCTTCACAAGAGGTGAGGGGAGGCAGCTCAAGGAGGGGGGCCAGAGAGTAGGGAAGAATGAAGGGGGGGGGCAATGAGAAGAATCCCGGTCTTATTGGCATTGAGACAAAGAGTCTTAGCAGCACACTGTACCTGAATAGCGGTCAGACAATCGGGAATGAGAGAGGAAGTGGAGGTAGAGGAGGGAAGCTTAAAGGAAAGCCGGGTGTCATACGCATTACACTGGAAGTGAGGAGAGAAGGTGGAGATCAGGTGAGCAGAGGAGCAAAGTAAATGTAAAAAAGCCACAGTGATAGGATAGGACCCTGAGGGATGCTGCAGGTAGAGAGTGAGATAAAGGAGACAAAAGGGCCCATTTGAACCTGTGAGGGCCGATTTGAAAGGAAAGAGGTCCGCCAAGCCAGTGCCCCGTCCATGATGCCCCGATTGACCCTGTCAAAGGCAGAGGACAGATTAAGGAGGATGAGAACAGAGTGAGAGTTGGAGTCGAGGTTTGAGAGCAAGTCTTTACGGGTGTTCAGGAGAACAGTTTCCATGCCTCTGACTGCTCTGAAGCCAGACTGGTGGTTGTGGAGGCAGCCAAAAGATTCAGTGTGACGGATTAGTTGGCGTATGACCAACTTCCTCAAAGGTTTGCCCAAGAAGGGGGTGGTGGAGATAGGGCAGTAGTTCACCAGGTACGAAGGGTCTGCAGACTGATTTTTTTAGGCGGGGGTGCACAAGGCAGTGCTTACATGCTTGAGTAATAAGGCACATTAAAGTGCATTTCATAAATGTATACAATATAATAATGACAATACAAATATACTGCACTATAGAGCATAATTAAAATCACAGCACTTCCATAATAACACAATTTAATTAATTAAAAACAAAATTATGCAAATCAATAACCTCCAGATCTGTGCTGCCTGCTTTGTCAAGTAGCTTCTTCTTAGCCAGGCATGATGGATGCAAGTAAGCTATATTAAGGTTCTGGGTTCATTTACACATACTCATGGTATGATCAAGCCTGCAGATGTTAAGGAGGTTGAGAAACGGCTTTATATATTTGATCCTGAAATCCCTGAACCCATCACAGAGGAACATGAAATGGGTTACCGTCTCTTCCCTCTTGCCACAGAAGTTCCTTCCAAGTACATGTAAACTTAGCCATAGTTAAAGTATGCATTCAAAACTTTAGATAAAGTTCACGTGCTTTTGGAGGTGATACATTGTCCAAAAATTCTTTGACTCCAAAGTCCGGCTTACACAATAAACGCATACAAAGGTCCCATTGATAATTTTAAGCAGGGAGCCTCCATCCTTATGCATGATGAATTAACAGCTACAAATTTCACTACAGACTTTGATTCAGCATTCATTGATAAAGGATTATACCAATATGAATTAATGCCTAGGATTGCTAGCCAACTCTTGATAGGCAAGAGCCACGAAATGAGCGCTCTCCTCCAAAGACATGACATGTATTAAAGATTCCCTGTACTTAACTAGCTCCGGTGAACTACATAACCGGATCCAGGACATCACAGGCCCAAGTCCTATCTCTTCTGTGATAGGTCTTATATCTGTCTCCATATGTACTAATGCATTTGGGGAATTTATGAGAAGCAAAAGTAGATTTTTTAGAAGGATATTTTCAATTGTTGCTAAATCCTGAGCTTTAAGATAATCCCAGATTTTGAATGGATTGTGCCCTGCCACATATTCCTCATCTTTTGATATATCCATATCCAGCTTTAGCTGCTTCGAAAATAAATGTCAGCAGGGGGCACTGCATGTCGGTGCCAGTCGACTCGATGTCCATCGAGGGCCTCTGTCCCGATGTCAACCTCACAACTGGTACATATAGCGTGCGCAGCGGGCGTTAGCTTCAATTCCGTTTTTCCACGAGAGCCATCGCTTCCGAAGATCGGCACGCTTCGGTTCCTTTGAGAAACTTATAAAGTAAACTATGGCATCTTAGTCAGCATCGTCGACTCCAAGATCAGGTTTAAAAAATGCTGCGACCCATTGGGTGTGTATGTGGTGTTTGGGAATCGGTTATAAAACATCGGAATGTGGATCCTGCCTTTCGATTACATTGAAAGCCCTGAAAGAACGTAAAGGGATGTTAGCTGCAGGTAGCTGCAGGTAGGGCACATAAATTACCTTTGACGACTCAGCTGAAAAAGCGATCCTCTGATGAGTCGAGGGGTGACTCTCCTCGTCAGAAGAAAGCTAAAAGATTTCAATATAGGAGTGGATCTCAACACTCATCTTCGTCTTCATGACAAATGAAGAAAAGGTGTATATCCACTTCCAAGCCCCCGAAGTCAAACTAGGGAGTTTGCATTTTAAATTATCTTATCCATCTGCGGCCATGGAATGTATTATGGTCTTCCTCCTCCCTTTGCTAGCAAGGGGAACTGTAGGAAACCCATCCCATAGTCAGATCCCAGTATAAGTCTATCTATGGCAGGGGTAATCGTCCCTATCTGCCTACTTGCTGGTAGCGACCTTAACCTGCCTACATATGGTGGAGATTCTCCCTTCTCACCATACGATCATCTTCAGGGGAGCTCAGGATATGCTCTGGGATCTGGCGTTCTTTCTTTAGGATGTTCCAGATATGACCCTCTTACTTCTTTATCCATCTGTTGGCTTCCCAGGGGGGTGCATGCACCCTCTCCTTATGCTCCACGACCTGACTCTCTTTCTTCGTCTGACATTTCTAGACCCCAACTATTGTGGCTATCATCCCCCTCACCTCTACCTAGATTTAGTCTGCTTAAAGACGGTGCTCGGCGTTCATCACTAAACAGGTTTTCCTCCTCAATTCGTGGTTGAGGTACCGGGGGTAAATTGCCGCTCCCTCGAGTTCCATACTCGCTATCCTGCCTTAATTGCTGATAGACCTTATTGATCCTTTCTGCAATGCCTTCCGCATCATATCTTTCTTCTTTCAGCGCTATTCTAGGTGTTTTTGGCGTTATCTCCTTTATCAGGAGAATATCTTTAACTCTATCCCACCGTATTTCTGCACTTGTCCTTATTTGTTCCTTGAGGAAGAGACAGGCATCCATACCTCGCTGCCTCCTATTCTGCTCTATTTCTTCATCTACTTCCCTTTGCTTTCTCGCATCCCTTTTAGATTTTTCTTCCCCCTGCCTTCGTTCTTCCCTCCTTACTCCTTCTCTTTGTTCCTCTTCTTCTTTTGTTCTCTGTAACCTTTTATCCTTCACCATTTGTGCTTCTTGCTCCTCTCTCTTTCTTTCCTTCCTGTCCCTTTCTTCTATCGCTCTTGGTCTGTTGTCATACTTTCTTTGTTCCTCTGCCCATTTTTCATCCTTTTCTTGTTCCTCCTTGTATATTTATTCCTGTTGATCCCATTTTGTCCTTCCTTGTTCATCCTCCCTCAATCTCTTTTCTCGTTCCCTGTCCTTCTTTTCTTGCTTGTCCTTATCCTCTCCCTGCCTTACTTCCTCTATGCTTTTCCCATCTAACTTAAGTAGTATCTGTCCTCCCATCCATTCGTTCTGTGTGAGCGCTGCCTCCTCAGCACTGTCCTTTTCTCCCTTCCATCGCTTAATTGCTCGATCTATGTCTGTCGATAAATTTGTCCTTTAACCTCTTTCTTCCTTCTCTCATGAAAACTTACAAGCATCTTCCTTTTTTTTTACTCTTTTCTGGACTATCATCACTACTGTAAGCGGGGATTCATATCTCGGGTCACTATACCCCACTGCTGCCTTCAACTCCTTTAAATGGTAAACTCCTATCTCTTCTGTACACACACTTTGAATTTCAGGCAAGGGAAGAGGAGCTGAGGGCTCAACACCCTCTCGTTTATGCTAATTACGCATCCACTCCTCTGGTGGCGGGTCCTCTTTCTCCTCTTTCTCCTCTTGGTACATCTTTCAAAGTTCTAAAATTGCCAGTCTTTTCTCTAATTTCTTTCCTGTGTACGCAGCATGCGCGTATGTGGTCATGTGTTGCAATACCGCTTTTGACAATGATCCCCCTCGTGCCCATGGCATGAACATTTTATCTGATGTGCCCTTTACCCATTCTGCACTATACTGTTTGTGCTTGGGTGCATGTTTTGGCAGTGTTTTGCATAGATGTATGAGAGGAGTGTCCTCCATAATAATAAGTCTCAATTGACTGTCAATACTTACCAGATCATTAAATTAACCTTTTATTTCAACTCAAATCACTACTTTAATGTTTTAAAACAACAAATATGAGCAAGCACCATGAATCACAGCTCAATCCTCTTATAGATCCTCTTACAGATCTTTTTGATTGGCCCCACTCATTTACTACACCTTAACTTCAATCACTGTTACTTTTCAACCTTTCACAGTTCTATTGCTCCTTGATACTTCACACAACAAACAATATTTAAACTAATCATACACTACACATTAATAACCCCTGTGATCACCTTCCCTTCATTATTAATCATTCATAATAAGGGGTATACTTCTCCCGCCTCTACTTATTTTACACTATACAGGGTTTAAGACATCACTTTTCATGGTCCTGACCGTGCGTTTTCTCTTATTATTACTACTCCTGTTGGAGTTTGAAATGTCTTCTTCCAATTCCCTTGAAATAGGATTTCTAGGCACTATCTTTGTCTACACAAAATGTCCTGTTACTCAAAATATTACAATCCCGCCCCTTTATATTGCCATTTCCCTTACTCTATTTACAATTGTTAATCAACTCAAGGCTTTCGGTATCGACTCCTCCTTCAATCCGACCACTTTGCCTCCCATCCGCAGAGCGCCCGTGTGAACCGAGCAGGGATTTCTTCAAAGAGGGACCTGCCCACCATCTTGATTCTTCTTGCAAGTTTATATCTATCAGCCGCTCTCCACAGGAAACTTGCGATCATCTTGGTGGAGGATGCCCCATCGTCCGAAACTTTGGAACCAAAATATTTTGGCTCTTTAAACTCTTTAAACCATCCGCACCGCTACCATCTGAGCATATGGCCCTTTAGGAACGTGCATATGTAATGGATTTGATCACACCAGAATAATTCTGAGTCCAAATAACGG
The DNA here is from genome assembly GCF_040938575.1 of Ambystoma mexicanum. Classification (NCBI taxonomy): domain Eukaryota; kingdom Metazoa; phylum Chordata; class Amphibia; order Caudata; family Ambystomatidae; genus Ambystoma; species Ambystoma mexicanum. The sequence continues at coordinate 538,968,925 of NC_090929.1, forward strand.
AACCAATCCAGTAAGATGGGAAAGTACTGTTTTATGAACAATTATCTAAAACAGGGAGGTTACAATGACCATCAAAGGATGTATGCCCAGTCTCTCAATGATCTTTACACAAAATATGTTTTTTATTACAAAAAATACATCAGAGTTGCATCATACTACGTGGCAATAATGAAACAACGTATCAAGGGTCAGGATTGGTTAAGGGAGACATCTAAGTATACTTTTCTATAGGAGCTAGGATTGTTATTGGCTGTCCGTTATCAGGTGGACGATTTATGGCTACCTCTAAAAAATATGTCATTTCAGGAACATTAGATACACAGTTTCTCATTGGTCTTCAAACTATAAGGTTGTTTGTTATATGGACTGATATAATTGGTTGGCACGCTTGTGCCATTTCTGGAACATTCGGTTCATTTAGCAGCACATAAGCCCAGACCCCGGTGCAAGGAGATAGGGCATGAAACTACCTCAACACCCAATTAACCCAGCATCTGTCATCATCCATGCCTTCTGCCATAGAAAATGTCTTTGTACTTGGCCTTGCAGAGTATCCTTGTCTTGAGAACGCACAGGAGTGAGGGCGCTCGCTATCGTGTCTAGTACTTCCATTTCAAGAACTATTTCCATCCTTGGTTCATGTGACAGGAGACCATGATTTGGTACATTTTGTAGGTTTTAAATGCTTTAAATGAATTAACACTTGGCATCCTTGGTGTTCTTTTTTGCACCTTAACAAGGGAATATTCATTCTCTGCACACTCGCTCCTTTCCAGAATAGATAGTTGACCTTGGTTGCTTCGGTCTTGACAACGACACCAGGCCAGACAGCCTCGCCATGCAGCTCCATGAGACTAGTATTCTTGCCGCAACACAGTTTTCTATTCCAGCTTCATGGGTTCTGGCCTACTAAATGCATGATACCAATGCCCAGTTTCTGTACAATGGCGGCTTCACCTGCATTCTCTACACTACTCATAGCCAGCTTCTATGAGGACTTCATCTATCTTGCATTTCAGCAGCTGTACATTTATTGAACGGTTGTTTTTCTGTAGCACTTCGTGCACTGTTATCTTATATTGGAAAGCTTACTTCAACTCTTTACTTCGTCATTAGGTTCTTCCAGATCTATACATCATCTTTAGTCAGTATCTCAGGATGTCATGCACACTTCTTTATGATGTCATTGACTCATTGGTTAGCTCCTTTTCACACTCCTTCAGGTTTTTCCTCCTGCAGGTTATCATCACATCGAGGGTACATTCGATGCGGTTGTCTCAATGGGTATCTTCTTTCAAACACTCACTGCAGTATTGGTACTATGGCGGGTGTTAGACACCGCACAATCTCATGTCCCCAATACACAGGAGGTAGGGGGGAAGGATCTCCTGCAGATGCACACAGCTGCTCCTCTAAATTAGTGCTATAAAGTAGCAGGAAAAGATCCTCCTGGGGTTCTGAGGGCTCCTTCGACCAGGTTCATGGCTACATCGCCTGCTTTACAGAGAGGAGTCCCAATCCAAGATATTTGTGCAACGGCCACATGGTCCTCTGTTCATACTTTTACAAAGCATTATTGTCTGGACTCTTCCTCAGGCCAGGAAGGAGGGTTTGGGAAGGCAGTCATACCGTTTATATAAACCCCTAAGGAACTCATAAATTTGTACTCCCTCTTCCAAAACAACACTGCTTTGGTAGTCTATCAAAAGATGAGGAATACGTGAAAGGACACAATCCATTCGAAGAACAAGTTACTTACCCATGGTAACGTTCTTTCGACTGGATGTTTCTCCCATGTATTCCTCATCTCCCCACCCAGCAAACCCTACAGCAGAATTTCCATTTTGTTACCCTTTACCTTCTTTCAAGGCAGAATTCGGTCTTATACAGGTAACACCATATAATATTGAGGGAATGCATCAAAACGGAACTGAAGCTAACGGTCGCTGCATGCACCAATGGTGATGTTGACATCGGGACGGAGGCCCTCAAGGGACATCAAGTTGACCGGCACCAACGCACAGCGTCTCCTGCTGAAAAATGTTTCTGAAGCCGCTAGAGCTGGATATGGATGTATCAAAAGATGAAGAATACGTGGGAGGAACGTTACCAGGGGAAAGTAACTTGTTCATCTGCCCCATAGAATGCAGAAGATTTAGCCTGAATTTTACATCTCAGTGGCTGATGTTACCACCCCACCGCCATGTCTTTGTGCAAATTTCCTCACAGACCTGCTGTTTCTTTCCAGAGTAATACTTGCTTCAGCAAGTAGCGTTGGCCAAATGCAATTTTCAGCTAACCTTATGGCCAAGTAATCATACAATGTCACTTGTTCTAGTCTTTTCCCATCCACGCTTATGTTTAATACACAGCTTTTGGTATGTTTGGGTCGAAAGATGATTGCCTTGGTCTTTCTTGCATTGATCTCTAGGCGCATAACTTTATATTTGGCACGAAAGCTGTCCAAATCTTTCCTAAGCACCACCAGGGTTGTTGCCAAAAGGACCATGTCACCCGCTAAGAAAAGGGGCACAGATCCTATCATAGTCCAATCTAGATGAAACCAAGCTATTCTCTATTAGTTTACTGATGGCCCCATTAATATAAACACAGAATAGCAGTCGAGCCAATATACATCCCTGCCTAATAGCCCTTGGCAACATCAAAGGGTCTCGTTAATTCACCTGCCAAACCCCAGCGAACTGCAGCTTGGTTGTTTATATCCAACAAGGTAACTAGTGGAAGAAGATGTCCAGGAATGTCTCTGTCCTTTAACACCTGCCATAGCTGATCTGGTGGCATCCCACTGAAAGCAGTTTTCAGATTGATGAAAATGACCTACTTCTGCAAGATGAGAAAGAGTCTGAAGCCCTGATCTATGGTACTCTTTCCAGCCTGGAATGCAGCCTGTAAATGACTAATAATTTAGAGCGAATGACTACACTCCTGCAGATGTTTAAGCAGGACTTTTGTGAAAATGTTCCCAGTAGCATCCAACAAGAATATTGGACGATAATTCGCAATTATATGTCTCCCTCCTTTTTTATTAACAGGGACATTTTCAGCATGCCTCCAGGACTCAGGGACTTTTTCAAAGTTAATTATAGCACAATACTGGGGCCCAAACTGCTAATTACTTCTTTAATAGATCAATTGGATCTTATCTGGGCCTGGGTCTTTTCCTCCCTTCTGTGATTTGAAAACATCTTGAACTTCGCTTAGTGCAAAGCTAAAGCTCTGCTCTCCTACACTTAGAGCTTATCCCTGGTCAGATGTCAAACCTAATACATCAGGAGAACTATCACTCGTTCCTACATAAAGCTCTTTAGAATGGTTGTACAGGCATCAGAACCTATACAGCCTTGGATGCCAGCATCGCCTACTATCGGATACCAATTTCCAGAAGGATAAGGAATTGCCTACCATTGCCACATATAGCAGATCATCCAACTTTTCGCTTGCAAACAACTTTTTCTTACGATTGAGAATACTTCTGTACTTCGCTTTATAGTACGCAGGGAGCCTTTATCCAGAGAGGTATTTCTTTTTAAACAAGCAATTAATTCCTTCTTGGCCGCCTTACATTCACTATCATACTAATCTGCAGTCTTTAGGGTGTGTTTTTTCACTGCTGCCTTGGAGATAGTAACACATTCTTGAATCACTTGTTGGTCTGAGCAATTTGCTCCACATAATATTTTTATTTGTCCAATAGCTACTAGGTAAATGCCTGGAACGCTATTATTTGCCTCTGAATAAGCCTACATTACTGAGCGATGGGAGCACCCGGAGAAAGAGATGCAGTGGTCCTATCCCTATCACTGCCAGGGAGACTCTGATGTTGTCCACTAATGTTCCCAAATACAATGGAAAGCAGCATATGCTCACTTTCATGGCAGTTAACTACCTCAAACTTCTCCACCAGGCCCAAATTGTGCATTGAAATTAAGATGTAATCTATCATGGTCGGGCAGTTCTTGCCATATTAAGTGTTTTTCGTTTGTTGATCCAGGCCAAAACACCCGTTGCAAGCTCTCAACTCAAGTTCAGACAAAATGCGGGCGGTATCTATTGCCTAACTATGCAGTCTTACCGGGTATTCGGAAAAGGGTAGCAGGCGCTCCTCTCCAGTAAGAACATGGCATGATAACCTGTTCTGAGATGAGAGTTTGCAGCACATGCTTTTTGCTCACTGTACTTTTCACAGATGGGAAATATCCATTTACATATCAGCCTTTGTCCCGCACACATGGCCAGTCCAGCACCGAAATGCTATGGCAATTCCTCTCTGAACAAGAGTACCAACAGCAACCCCATACACGTGTTTCTGCCTTGTTGGGCCTCATCAGTGAGGTAAAGCTGTGCCTCTCAGAGCACAGTGAGCAGGGAGTCCACATCTGGTTGCCCCCAGGTAACTCAGGGTGACCAACCCCAAGTTCCATGCAAATATTTCAAAAAAGGGTAGCAGGCGCTCCTCTCCAGTAAGAACATGGCATGATAACCTGTTCTGAGATGAGAGTTTGCAGCACACGCTTTATGCTCACTGTACCTTTCACAGATGGGAAATATCCATTTGCATATCAGTCTTTGTCCCGCCCACATGGGCAGTCCAGCACCGAAATGCTATGGCAATTCCTCTCTGAACAAGAGTACCAACAGCAACCCCATAGATGTGTTTCAGCCTTGTTGGGCCTCATCAGTGAGGTGAAGCTGAGCCTCTCTGAGCACAGTGAGCAGGGAGTCCACGTCTGGTAGCCCCCAGGTAACTCAGGGTGTGTTTTTTCACTTCTGCCTTAGAGATAGTAACACATTCTTGAATCACTTGTTGGTCACTTGTTGGTCTGAGCAATTTGCTCCACATAATATTTCTATTTGTCCAATAGCTACTAGGAAAATGCCTGGAACGCTATTATTTGCATCTGAATAAGCCTACATTACTGAGCGACTGGAGCACCCGGAGGAAGAGATGCAGTGGTCCTATCCCTATCACTGCCACAGAGACTCTGATGTTGTCCACTAATGTTCTCAAATACAATGGAAAGCAGCATATGCTCACTTTCATGGCATTTAACTACCTCAAACATCTCCACCAGGCCCAAATTGTGCATTGAAATTAAGAAGTACTCTATCATGGTTGAGCTGTTCTTGCCGTATTAAGTGTTTTTCGCTGGTTGATCCAGGCCAAAACACAGTTGCAAGCTCTCAACTCAAGTTCAGACAAAAAGCGGGCGGTATCTATGGCCTAACTATGCAGTCTTACCGGATATTCGGGTAGTTAGCCAATAAGTCTGCAATATCCCAAATGATATCCTGTTTTTCCCATTCCATGGAAATTAAAATGCCCTGCCACTATTACATGTGCTTTCTTAGGATCATGCTGCATCCATTTTCCAACAAATCCCTGCATCAAATCCAACATTTTAGGTTGGGTTTTACTGTTGAGTCTTTTGTACACATTAAACAAGTTAATGCATTTGCCTTGGCTTATAGGTAAAATAAAATGTTGCAAATCAGGGGGCCCAATATCACAAACCTCTATGTCCCAATTAAGATCAGCATCAACCCATATTAAAAGTCCACCACTGGTCCTTCCTCTTGAGCCCTTCTGGGATGCAACACAAAAGGCATGATAACCTTGCAGATCTACATGCTCTGTAGCCCAGGTTTCCTGCATATATTAGCCTATACCCCTGGATAAAACTACACCAAGTGGTATCCACAAGATGATTCCCGATCCCAGCAAATGCAATGAAACCATTTCGATGGCAGTGTGGCTTCTAACCATTTCCATCCCACATTTCAATGGTGGTCAATCTACATCATCAAGTCCCTCCCTACTTCCAGTGTTGGTATCCCCTACGTTCCCCATAATTTTCTCTAGGTTGGATACTGCTGGGATTGTATTCAATGTATTCACGCTGAGTGCGTCTAGTCTTTTAGCTTTGTCATGGCATCACCAAAGTGCATCCCTTCACGTGCCAAATACAGAGGATGCACTTGCTGACTAAGGATTCATTGCTCTCGTAGCTGGCACGGCCAAGCCTAGGCACATTGTGCATCACAACAAAATTCCCTCCCCGTGAGGCACCCTTTAGGGATCCTACCCTCATAGAACTATCGTGAAAGTGCCCAGTTTCACATGCTATTATGGGCTTTAGACCCAACATTCAGTTGGTTCCTCAATTTTCTCCTGGTTGGGTTAGTTTTAACATGGCTGTTTATTGTCTCAGCTACGGCCTGAGTCCAGTTAAGGGAGTTAATTGCATGGTTAGCCTCTAGGGTAGCTGAATTCATAACGCTAGTCACATTAGGTTTTGGGAGTTAGTTCATCTATACCACCTTTGGGAATGTTCATACCCATTGATTCTCTTGTTTGCTGTCGCACAGGACCTCATCTAGCTCAGTTCTAGGAGCCTTTTGCTGGATTTCTATTGTCTGAGATACAGAACCAAGGGATTTCACATCACATATTATCCCGCCAATTTGGTCAGATTACCTACAAGAACTGTTAATGTTTTAAGTTGCACCAAAATGTCTTTGTTGCTGTCCCTCTGATGCCTATTAGAACCTATAGATGCAGGTGCAACCGGAGCATCCAACCCCTCATGATTATTAGGAGGCACCTCATAGGTGGTAAAGAAAGCCTCCCCACCATCTGTACTTCTTCTGTTCTTATGGGCAGACTTGGACGCATGGTTGTCACCCTCACTAGTAAATCCTACGATAGCAAATCTATTTGTAGTGGGAATGGTAGGAGTAACTGCAAATACTTATATTGATTTGGTAGGACTCTCCCTTTTGGATCGATTTGTGCTTAAGGTTACAGGAGGAGCTACACAGTCAGTTCCAATGAAATTGATGGAGCAATTCGAGACTGTAATATGCAGTTCAATTATGCTGCTTGCAGTTGGCCCCTTAGAACCTGTAGCGTTTGCTGGAATATTATAAATTTTACCTCCCTCCAGCCCTATTTTTTCAAACATATCCAGTTGTTCATTATGGTTTTCATTAACCTTACCTCTTTTTGATAATGGATACAACCCACTTGTTGCCACTTCACTACTACCAACTCCAACAACCGCTACCAATGTTCCAAAGGGTACTATATTGGCCCTATCTAACAGCTCCACTAACAGCTCCACACAATTAGATTTCATGACCTTCTTTTTAGGTCCCTTCACAGCACCATCAATATCGAAGAGGAGCTTGGAAGGCTGTCTTAGTCCGTCACCCCCCCTCACTCTCAGGATCCCCCTCATCTGGGTACTAATAGGTGATGTAACCTGCAGATATAAGCCTCCGTGGTGGTCAGCTGCAGAAACAGGGCACACTCGAACACCACCTTTGTCTGTCTCCCGCTCCTTGCTCTGGCAACACCCCCTTGTTTTTTCCACAATTTGTTTCACTCCTCAATGTCAGAGCAGTGGCCCAGTTACCTCAATCCAGTTTCCTAGGGGTCCCTACACAGGGGTCTTTGCGGAACGCCAAAGAGAGATGGACAGAAGCAGTCACTGCTTGATTAAGCAAACCCCCACTTCAATCTACATACCAGGAACTCGTACCAAACTGCGGTAACCCGCGCTCCACTCCTCCATTGGTAACCGGAGAACAGCCTTATGTCTGCTACACCGAACAGCTCTTGTGTCGCCTAACATACTGGTGGCACACAACAGCCGTGCTCTTGGCCTTCTGTGGGCTTATTAACATAATTCAGTTTAATAGAAAAATCCTGGAGAAGAGAGCCCAGTGCCATATCCTCACCTTTAGTTAAGCTAATCGTGTACTCCATGACCAATGGTCTGGGTTTCATCCTGCTAGAGATACGTTGTTGCGAGGACCTCCTGCAGTCGATGGACAATTATCACCCGGCCATCCTATTGCCATCCTATTGCCTTAACATTAGCCTTCACAACTGTCAATTGTCTTTGCTCAGCATTAAAGGGAAGGCCCTGTAATGGACATTATCTTTTCTTTGTAATAGAGTGGTCTGATAAGATCTTGCTCCTTCTTATCTCCTCGTGCCATTTCAAACTGTGGAATCTTCCAAGGCTCTATCCTCTCTTTCCCTGGATTTCTAACATCTTCCTCTCTCACTAGGCAGACCTCATTTCACCTTTCTCTTGCACCTTCCATATGTATGCTGATGAGACAGAAATAATTTTTACACTGGATGGTGCCGCCTCTCGTGCATCCAGTGACACTTCCTCCTGCCTCACTGGTGTCCAGGGTTGAATGTTCAACAAATGTCTGTTCGTCAATGCTGTCAAGACAGAAATCATTTACTTTGGGCCCTCTATTCCGCCATCACTACATATTCCTCTGTCTCCTTTTTTGTGCCTATCCCCCTCATGGTTATAGTCACCTCGGCCAAGAACCTGGGTTTCATTGTTGACACTTGCTGTCCTTCACACCGCAGATCTCAGAACTAGCCAAGAAATCTAATTTCCAGCTTCACCTACCTGCATACTTCTTTTCCTCAGCTCCTCACATAATTTGGAAGTGACTAAGGCCTTGGTATTGTCTGGAATTGAAATCTGTAAATAGTCTATCTAGCTCTCTCTCCAGCGTGCGCTAAAGAAGCAGTGCACACATCATCTTCAGATCACTTGCTGACTTTGAGGTAAGCCTGTGGGCTTTTTACACCTCATCCAGTTGCATTTCTTTGCTGCATAATAAACTCGACCTGTAGTAGCCAGATTTACCCTACATCTCGCTAAATTGATTCTGCCGGCATAACAAGCGTTGCAGAGCACATTTTTCATTGTTTTTTAAACCATCTGCTTCAGTAAACAGCGAGGTTTGCACCACCCAAGATGGCCGCCGCTTCATTCTAGCACCTGCAGTGCCTTCACACTTCCCCCTGGCAGCTGATTGGCCACCTAACATCTCTTGGCTTACAAGAGCCCACTGGCAGGCAGAAGCCAGCCCCCAACTAAGGCAACATAAAAAGGCTCCTGTCTGAGCCGAGAAGACGTCCTGTCCCGAGGCCACCCTACCGTATGAAAGAGTTACCTATACTTCATCCTTGATAGCCCTTCATACGGTAAGTAACAAGTCCAAATCCTCAATCTTCTGCACTATTGTCCTACTGTCTGCATACAGTCCATTGCCGTACAGCCTTAGCTAATTGCTATACGTTACGCTGTGCATCCCACACACCTTAACCCCCTATCATGCAGCCTGATCTTGAAATACCACAACCCCCTTTACGTCTGTGGTCTACTCACCATACGCCATGATCATACCTTGGACCCTGTGTCTCATTGCCTGCGGCTACCAAGCGCCACATTTACCGCCCTCCACTAACCTATCCGTCCGCACGCAAACAATGCTATGCTAATCCTTTTCTTTGATAACTTGGATGTGTATGTTCTGCTGAATCATAGGCGCCACTCTCTGCAAGTCTACCTTTGATTATACGCACCCCATCTACCCTACCGCTACAAAACTGTTATACTGACAAACCATCTAATCGGAAACCCAATTGACACAGTACCCGATGGGGAGATCAACACTGTACTTATACTGCCAAGGCACCTTCTTGTAGCACCTTGCTCCTCATATGTGCTCCTGCCTTGACTTTACCGCTATCCTCACTGAGCTATTACCCTGCTGTAGTTTTTATGAAGAGTAACCAGACCCTCCTGGCAACTGCCAGCATACTCTAACCTGACGATGTTCAATATTCTGCATGGACTGCCTCAACTGTGCACTATGTTGTTGTACCTGTGCCTTTGAAAATGTTATGTGTTTTTCCCTTGACATCGCAGTCAGCCTAGCCTAGCAACCTTATTGCCAAAGTAGCGCGACATACATAATAACTGCTAGACCAGCCTAATCTGATTGATGTTACGAATATCACTTAATTGGATCTATGTATTGATGTGCCACCTATTTCAAAAAAAGGTAGCAGGCGCTCCTCTCCAGAATGAACATGGCATGATAACCTGTTCTGAGATGAGAGTTTGCAGCACACACTTTTTGCTCACTGTACCTTTCCAGATGGGAAATATCCATTTGCATATCAGTCTTTGTGCCGCCCACATGGGCAGTCCAGCACCGAAATGCTATGGCAATTCCTCTCTGAACAAGAGTCCCGACAGCAACCCCATACACGTGTTTCAGCCTTGTTGGGCCTCATCGTTGAGGTGAAGCTGTGCCTCTCTGAGCACAGTGAGCAGGGAGTCCACGTCTGGTTGCCCCCAGGTAACTCAGGGTGACCAACCCCAAGTTCCTTGCACATATTTCAAAAAAAGGTAGCAGGTGCTCCTCTCCAGTAAGAACATGGCATGATAACCTGTTCTGAGATGAGAGTTTGCAGCACACACTTTTTGCTCACTGTACATTTCACAGATGGGAAATAACCATTTGCATATCAGTCTTTGTCCCGCCCACATGGGCAGTCCAGCACCGAAATGCTATGGAAATTACTCTCTGAACAAGAGTACCGACAGCAACCCCATACACGTGTTTCAGCCGTGTTGGGCCTCATCAGTGAGGTGAAGCTGTGCCTCTCTGAGCACAGTGAGCAGGGAGTCCACGTCTGGTTGCCCCCAGGTAACTCAGGGTGACCAACCCCAAGTTCCTTGCACATATTTAAAAAAAAGGTAGCAGGCACTCCTCTCCAGAATGAACATGGCAATAACCTGTTCTGGGATGAGAGTTTGCAGCACACGCTTTTTGCTCACTGTACCTTTCGCAGATGGGAAATATCCATTTGCATATCAGTCTTTGTCCCGCCCACATGAGCAGTCCAGCACCAAAATGCTATGGCAATTCCTCTCTGAACAAGAGTACCGACAGCAACCCCATACACGTGTTTCAGCCTTGTTGGGCCTCATCAGTGAGTTGAAGCTGTGCCTCTCTGAGCACAGTGAGCAGGGAGTCCACGTCTGGTTGCCACCTGTTTGGCACCCCTGCCACTGTAGCTGGCCGTACAAAATTTTACTATGCGCTATTACTCCCCTTACTTTGACCCTGATCCAAGCCTAGTAACTGCTGTGCATAAAAGCAGCCAGACATCTCCAACTACTGCCTGAATAAGCCATTGCCTTAGATACTGCCAGATATTGTGATGACACCAAGTATTGTTTGATCATGGTCTAAATCAGTCAGACCTTTCGCCATTGCCTGTTTACTCAAACTATTGGCTGCATCTGACACGGCCAGCTATGAAGAGTACCACTAGTGGTGCCACTCCAGTGTCTCTTACTTAGGAAACCTATCAGCCTATTACCTCTAACTTAAGATCTCACAGAGGTAAAGCCATCCTAACTTGGTACCTGCGGTATTACCCCATATTCCTAGAGTAGTACTAATTAACATTGAACCGCCATTAAGCCAGTCCACACGGATCCTACCTCAACAGTGCACTCCTCGTGGATCTTGTCAGACTGGTGGCTCTGCCCTGCACAGCAGACGCATTCACGCAGGTAGGGAATGGCCTCGCCCGACTCTGGTGTACCAGACACCATCCCCTACCATGCACAACTGCCTTCCTTCCCAAAGTATCACCATTCCCTGCCCTAAAAATATATTCTAACACTGGCACACCAGCCATGACGCAGCCTAGAGACACCACACTGGACACTCTTCAAGCCCGCCCTTCATCTAACCATCAGTTATCCAATATTAAACCAAGACAGCCAACGTCACCACACACCCTTGACTACACACATCGAACCTCCGTACCAGAACACAACCCACACCACCACCCCTTACCTGCCCTATCCTAGGGATCAAAAGGAGAACTAATCTCTGTTTTTGAACCCGCCTACACCACCCATGTGATCCGACTAAGGCACCATCCCACACTTCGCCTCCCCTCACTTTACGGAGTCCACAGCAATCCCCATCGCCTAATACAACAGCAAAGACAATATCCTCACTGACACAATCTCGCTCACTATCTATAAAACCCTTCCAACCATTGGCAACACACCAACAGTCACCTGCAGTAGACTTGCTAGATAGCACGAAATCCTTGAAGTCCAACGCTAAGAATGCTGACACCTCTTTACTCTTGAAAGAAGCCCTATCAATGCTCGATCCCTTACAGCTCACGCCCTTGACATCACAGACCTTATCAAAGTTAATGACCTAGATATCCTTGCCATCATGGAAACTGGGCTCCACGCAGCTTCGGGCTCCACCCTCTCTTTAGCCATCAGAGAAGGATACACGATTTATAGGAAAGACAGAATGGACACCAAAGGAGGTGGAGTAGTCCTCCTGGCCAGAAATACCTTTGACCTGAGAATAGCAGCAGAACACTAATTCACTTCAGGTGAAGTAATCACATTGAAAGTCGCCCTCACCAATACCTGCACCCTCACCCTTCACATAGTCTACAGACCCCCAGGCCCACTATCCTCCTTCGAGGACGACATTACCTCTATCTTAGCCTCCAACACGAAACCTCTATCTAAGACAATCATCCTAGGTGACTTCATTTTAGGCCTGAACAACCCCCTTGACACCCAGGCTCTCCTCCTGGCTAACTCAATGAAACCCCAAGGGTTCACACACTGTATCTCCAGTCCTACCCACGAAAAAGGATGTACCTTAGATTGGCTTGCCGACAACAACTGTGACACAGACATCCTAACCAACAACCCTTATCCATGGTAGGACCATAACGACATCCTCTTCGCCACTACAATAATTACCAAACTTGCAAAATCTACCATACTTACATTAACCCTCCCTTCAAGAAATCAAAAAAACATCAACAAAGACAACATGTTACCCTCCTGCTGCCATTAACTCACATGACAGACCTCCATGCTGATCCCACTCTACTAGTCACACTATACAACAAAACTATGACAGATGCCATCGATAAAGTAGCTCCACTCAAATCGAAAAAAAGCTAAACCAATAGCACTGCCAACCTTTGGTTTACCAATGACCTGCAAATCCTACGTGCAGCCAAAAGATCAGCTGAAAGTATCTGGCTAAAAACACTGTCAATGGTAAACAAAGCCCACTTTCTTGCCTAAGCTAACAAATACATGTAAGCAACCCTGAAATCTAAAGGTTACTCTTACAATCAGAGAATCCAGATGGCCCAATCAAATTCCAGCGACTATTCGCTATACTACGCAAGCTAGAATAACCAGCCCCCACCCGACCATTCCATCAAAGACCAGCAATGGTACACTAATGTCCAAGAGGCCCTAGCTGCCAAAATCACCCTCCTCCAGAACAAAATTGAAATCAAGAAAACAAAACGTCACCATAACAGCCTTCCATCAGCAATTGCTTCTTCTGCTACGACACAAATCACCCTCAAATTTGCATTCACACCCTCAACTACTGGAGAAACCATAGACATTATCAAAGACTTAAAGCCTTCAAGATGTAAAGGGGACACCTACCCTGCCACCTTTATCAAAGAATGAGCTAATGAGTTAGCACCCTTCATTACCACACTCATCAACAGATTGTTTGCCACAAACAAAGTACCAGATGATTTAAAAGAAGCCTGGCTTCTACCCTTGATAAAAAAAGCCTACACTGGACCCGAATATTCCAACTAACTTTAGAGCAATTACCACAGTGCCATTATTATTAGAAATCCTTGACCGTGTTGCCTATCTACAGATCCAAAACTTCCTGGAATCTAACAGACTCCTATGCCTGAGACAGTCTGGCTTCTGCCCAGGTAATGGAACGGAAACGGCACTCTTGGATTTAAAAACGGAAATAGACCAATTCATGGATAAAGGTAACTTGTGTATCTCCTCTTGCACGACCTATCCGCAGCATTTGATTTGGTTAATCACAAAATCCTTTGCCACTTCTAGAAACAGCTGCCCGCTTCCCTCCTGATGCAATTGAATGGATCAAATAATTTCTGTCCAACCGTATCATGAGAGTCTTCTCAGCATCATCAGCGCCCCCCAACCCCAGTGTCATGCGGTGTAGCACAAGGCCCTTGTGTGTCGGCCACATTATACAACATATTCACAAAGCTCCTCTCTGACAAGCTAGACAAACTGGGCGTCACGTATACCAGCTATGCAGATGACACCCAGATACTCCTGCCCATCACAGGTTTGGTGGCAGGACTCTATGGGCGTGTGGAACTCCCTTCCTACCTGTCGCAGGCACACGAAGAGTCATGATAATTTTAGGGAAGAGCATAAGACTCACCTCCTCAGGATTCACCTTCTCTCTTAGGTGGCTTTTGCACCTGGACCGTATTCCTCTGTGTGCTGCTGTGCCCTGAATATGTGCTTAGGTGTGGCTTATACTGTAAGGTTCCCTTTATCAGCCTCTCTTCCTGCCACTTGCTTTTTTACTGCTTGTTATTCACTGACACTGCAACTGGAACTGCTGATGTCCTCTCGTGCACCTGTTCCTTGACTGGTACCTCTTGCCCCTGGGCTTTACCTTTGCTCTTGCGCATGTTACTGTTCTGAGCCAGGTCCCATGTTATTGCACTTGCTGCTTTGCCTTGTGTGGCAGGGTTTGTAACCTTGGATTCCTGTGTGTTTTCTGCAATCATCCATTAGCTTGCGCTGGCTACTTATCTGTTCCGAACGTTACTAATCTAATGCTGAGAAACCAGGAACCCGATTAACAGAGGCGAATCAACCAACTACAAATAAGCTCTTGATGGCCTCTTGGAACACTAGAGGTTTCAGCCATCTCACTACAAAGAGCGATGGCAATCTTGGAAAGTTCTATGTTCTTTGCCTTCAGGAAACATGGCTCACCATAAAACCACACTTGGATGGATACTCCATTGCATTTACATCAGCAGTTAAAGGAGCAGGGTGCCTATCGGCTGGTCTGATCACGGCCATTCGCTCCGGTCGTGGTTTAGAACTGGAATCGACAATCTGTTTCAACCTTGACATAGGTCAGAAAAGTCACTTGGACTCGGCGTAACTTAACCAACAAATCTGCAGGCGCCACTATTTTAGTGGCAAATACTTATTGGAACCCTAACACGGTATTGAATGAAGTCTACCTTAAGGAAATCAAAACAATTCTGGATGAAGCCTATATAACACATGAAATCGACCACATAATAATAACTGGAGATTCAAATTCGACCTGCCCAGAAATCGGGGTGCGAAAAGTCCTTCCAAGAAAACCATCTTTAGGCGAGGAGGGAGGAAGGCAATGGGCAAATCTTATGGATGCCCGTGACTTACATAATCTCCACTGGTTAAGAATAAAAACTAACCAATCAATACCAACGTGGGAGCGGCAGAATCAGAGGGCTACAATTGATCACACCTTTGTCTCAAGATCCATGCAGCCTCTGATTGATTCTTTTAAGGTGCAGAGCTAGAAATAGCGACCATAACATCCTAATAACAGCATGGAAGGCACCGCAGGAACATAGAGATCATATGATAGCCGATCTGGAAACGAACGATGGAGGCACACGCCTTAAACCTTTGGAAAAGGCCATCGCTCAAATCTCAAGCCAATATCAGCTTTATAAGATGGACCCAACAAAGACCTCTATCCAACCAAAAGTAATGGTGGATTACGTACCACTTCTTCTGGTACACCGTCTTGCGAAAGCAGCAAAAAGGGACCCCTTGCAAACTCATAACCATATATATGACCGACAACTGGTCGAACAAAGGAGAACCCTACGACAATTAAAACGGCTAGCAAGAAGATTCCAATCACCAGAGAATCTACTGAAGGCCAAAAACACAGAAAAAGTATATAAGAACTGGCTGATCCAACACTGATCAATAATGTGCCAGCATGACGCAGAGATGATGCTTTGAGTGATCTCTGAAAGACAATCTCGAGATTTTTGATCTTTTGTAATAACAACAAAGAAAAATATCATCGACCCCATTTCAAATAATGTGGGAGAAAAACAATGGATGGACCACTTTGAAAATCTATACAAACATCCTGAAAAGAACGCCTTGCCAACCCCCTCCCCCACCCCTGCAGTTTACTGGCCCATGGCTGGATCCTTGTGACCCAGAGTCCATCATACTCAAAATCACCAAACTTAACAGCTCAAGGGCACCAGGGCCGGATGGGATTTCGAACATAGATCTAAAAAAGTATCCCCAAGTTTGGGGCAAACCTTTGTCAAAAATGTTCAACAACTGTAATAGATCTAATTCAATTCCTCCTTCATGGAAAACGGCAAATGTAGTGCTGATATTTAAAAAGGCAGCCAAGGACGATCCACGTCAATACCGACCCACCGCATTGCTTGACGTGATTGGTAAAGTATTTGGGGCCCTCCTTTTGGAAGAATTACAGACCTGGTTACAAAAGGTAGGTTATATTGACCCGTTTAAGACGGGGTTCGTGAAGCACACAGGAACCACAGCAAACATTTTACTCTTATGCAGCTCTATGCAGCCTCAAAGAAAGAATCCTGCAGGGGAGACCGAGAGTTTTTATGGTGTTTGTTGACTTGGTACAAGCTTTCGACCAATTCAACCGGGACCACCTTTGGAGAAAGCTGGAGCAAAGGAAATGTCCAGATTCCCTGTTGGGGCCACTTAAAGCCCTTCATACAGAAACATCTATGAAAGTAAGACTAAGTCGGCAAGGAAACTTAACAACTGACATCCCAACAGTCAGAGGCGTCAAACAGGGTTGCCCACTGGCGCTGACTCTCTATAACGCTTATATGGCGGATTTTTAGGACAGTGAAAAAGGAACTAGAGCCTTTCCACCGACAGTTTGTGGCTCTAAGATCTCGCGTTTGCTCTATGCTGAGGTAGGCCTACAAAGGCAAATAAACAACCTAATGATCTACCTGAAGGAAAACAACCTGGAGTTAAATAAAACTAAAACAAAAATAATTAAATTTGAAAAAACCATAAGAAAATCCAAGACATCGAATTGGTATGCCAAGGGGGTTGTTCTGGAAATAGTGACAAACTTTAAATATTTGGGACTAACCCTAAGCAGCAATTCCTTGGAAGAACCGATGCAAATACACATCTACGCCAAAATGAAATCTTTAATATTACAAGCTAAGGCGTTAGGCAAGAAATATTGTCGCTTTTCGCTGATCCCACTTCTGAACTATTACAGGGTTAACGTGGTCCCAAGTGTAACATATGGACCCGAAGCTATGCCTAAGATTCCGGCAAAGATCTGGCCTAAACTCGAAGGCCGGTTTTGGCGTCAGATTTTGGGACTGCCAGCCTCTACCGTAGTGATCCTGGCTCGTAGAGAACTTTGCATGTCGTCACTGAAAACAATAAATTATCGCAAATCCTTATTGTTGTATCGAAAGGTCATACAACATCCAAAGCCAAAAATCTTCGAAATGATTTCAAAAGAACTCGAAGAAGGCAAAAACAATATGCTAACAAAATGGGCCTGGGATAATACACACTTATTGGAGGAATTATGCTCATTGGAAGAGGAGGAGCTTATAAATAATCCTTGTAAAACAATAAAGAATCTAATAGACCTAGATTGGAGTAAAACCTTAGGAGAGGCAGCATCCTATAAACTTGCTGTGAAGGTCTCTACTGATCTATAGAAGGTGAACGAAGCAAGAGGATCCTTGAAAAAATCCCCAAATAAACAGCTGAGTAGAACATTCATGAGAATGTGCCTAAACCTGCTGAAAACCAGAGAAATAATGGCCATCAGAGATAAATCCATTACAAATGGTTGTTGTTTTTGTAAAAACAGTAACCAAATAGAAACTTTGCGACATCTTTTGCTGACCTGTAGTGGCACACGGACGGCCAGAGAGACCTACCTGGGTAAAATCATGTGATCACTAAAAACGCTAGATGAAGAAGCGTGGTGTGGTCTCTTCTGATGAGTGGTGAAAAAACGAGGTGGGTGATCGCAGTAACCTCACTCATGAGAAATATCAGTCTGGGAAATCTAGACAGTTAACTTGGACAGTTTCATGGGGAAAAGATTCCAGGAGCCCGGACGAGGAAATACGATGGATTTTAACCGAAGATGAAGATCATCCAAAATAGAGCCTCCTGGATTTCTTTCTTTTGTAAAAATTGTAATACAATTAATAAAAATAAAAAGAGTGTCATGAAGAGGCGATCACTCTGCATAAGGCAATCTGCTTCATTAGGAAGGCAGTTTACAGGATTTCTCAGTCAGCCCCAGGACCCCCCTGATCGTCCCTTTCTCTCTGCCAAGGTCCTTGAGTTCTCACCCTGCTGTAGAATTTAGCAGGGAGTTCCATTGTTTTGTTTCATCAATTTCTCCCTTTTACTTATAGCGCTACAAAGTGAAAGTGTTCACTGGTGGCGCTTAACAAATTAACTATAAATAAATGAATGCATGCATAAATAATATGTTGTTCCACGCTCGTGTACAGATGAGCAGCCAGTGTCATAACAGCAAGCATGGCAACGACTCAAGTGCAGCAGTACGGTTGACAACAATGCAAGTGTTAACTGTCATTTAAATGCGTAACCCAAAACAGGCACAGACTTGAAACAAAAAAGAACTGTCATGGCAGGCTTTGGAAATCTGAAGCTATTGCCATTAAATCGATAATAAAGCCCCCAATACCAACTTAGGCACACACATAAAGTTCACCTTTCAGAAAATCACAATGCCATCAACATACAAAAGGAGGGAATAATAATGACTGTAGGGGAGGAATGGCCGCGAGGCCCTCCTCACCTACAGCTTCCTCCCCAGGTGAGGACCATGACTCGGTGGGCGCCCCCTCATGCCACCCGGGCCCAGGTGGAGGAGGATTCACCCGCCGACGACATTGCCCACACGTATCCTTTCCTTGCATTTACCAAAAATTAGTTAGGCCTAGACGCCATCTTGCCTAGCAAACATGGTGTGAGTTCAGCACACTGTAACGAGGCCCCCACCTTTGGAGGGCCTTTCATGCATCTCTGCCGCCTCAGCAGCCCTGGCAGATCCGCTGCGAGCGCGTTCCCATGAGAAAGTCGGAGATGAGCTAAACCCGAGATGCCAACACGGCAACATTCTATCAGTCACAATGTAATATTGCACCCCGTATGACCCAGACCGCAAGGCCGGGGTAACGGGGAAAAAGCTGAAGCATCACTATCTGAAGAAGGTAGAAAACAATTCAAGTATTGGTATTAATGAACTACCTCTGTTTAAAATGTGTATAAACTATAAAAATGTAACGTTATATGATATCCCTCCAGGTCTGGACTAATGCTGCTATAACCACGGAGAAAGATGTTGACCAAACGTGTAACCTCTATCTGTAAAAGTGTTTTTCAATAGTATGTAGAAACTTGAACTCATATATGTTTTCTGAATCACCCAAAGCGGCGAGCATCAATCTCTGTAGGCCATAACCTAGATATCCCTCGTATAACGTCTAATGTACATACAATACGCACACAATGTAGTGAATATAATGTTAGGTAATGAAAAGGTACCGGAACCGACTGTATTAAAGAAATGTGTAACGAAATTGAAATATATATGTGTGTCTAAATAACGTCAAAATAAGGCAGAACAGTATAAAACTTCTGCATTCACTGATCAGCAATGCACGAGGAAAATACCTTTGTGGATATATGCAAGGCCATTCCCTCTCCCACCCCACCAAGCCTGCCAGATAAAAAAGCTAAGACTTGTGCTGCGCTCCCTCACCTCCCCCAACCAAGCTGGCGTTACTTCAGAGAGTCAGAGGCCCCGGCGCCGCAACCAAGGCCACAGCCCGCCACCTGTGTTATTTACAGCACGGTAATAAACCCACGGTTGAACCCACTGATCTACCAGCACCCTCTCATAAATCCCACGAACCCCCCAAGAATCCTGACCCCGCGCAAGGACGATCCCCATCATTGGGACAAGACACAGAGACCCATCTATATAATAACTTCTAACGCAGCAGACAGACATGTATCATTCGGCCCAGGCCCCAGAGCCCCGTCCCGCGACCTAAAATACCGGTCAATAGGACACAGGTAAATCTCACCCCAACCGACAACCACCAGACCTCTCACGAGGTGCATTCCTCATGTGTTGCGTTTATTTTATAAGATAAGCTGCTAAAGCGATTTATTAATGAACTTAAATGTCGTTTTCTGAATAACTACAGTGTGCATGGCCTAGGGCAAATGAGACAGGAAAGGTATTCGTCATTGTCACAGGCTGCCCCAGCACATCAACACCGCGCGGATGACCTCAAGCCGGCCTGCCAGGCCCAACCCAACCCACGAGGCTGACCAGTGACGTCGTCACGCCAAGACCAACCCCGCTGCAGCAACACCTATAGTTAGTCGACGCCACCCAATCCCAATTAACTTGTGCCCCCTATAGTGTTTAGGTGTTGATGACGTTTTTTGTATTAGAAATACGCCTGTCTTTGCTATTGTCAGACAGAGCGCTCTCGTAGGTTGCAGAGTTCTTTGCATGCCTTATTTTTGGATAAACTCCCACTTACGCTCACCCGCACTCTGTCTTGGCCTTATTCCCACTGCGGGAGAGTCCCTTATTGTCTCTCATTGCGGGGAGGATCGTGCTGAATTGGGGGCGCTTCCTTTCAGTGGTGACCCCGATAGCGTGATATCTCCAAACTATTTTTCCTAACTCCTTCTTAACGACCCCCTTGTGGCACGAGAATCTCCGGTCGAGAAGGGATACGCACGGTGAGCCGTCTCCGGGAGGCCGCCCGCCAACGGCGACCGGCACAATAAGAAGTGCGCACTCAATGAGAAAGGGTACGGGATCCCGATTGGAAAAAAATCCCCTTTGAGTGCCGCTCGCCGGAGCCAGGGGCTGACCGTTGAGTTACCGGTGACGCCGCCTGGACGGACCCAGTTTCGGAGAGTATCGGTTCAAGACGGGCACGTGAGTACCGAGTGCGAGTGATCGTCAAGGGGAAAAGAAGGGGAATTGGGAATAAAAGAACGGGGAAAGGTAGAGGAGGAGAATTGCGGAGGTCTACTAAAGACGGGTCTTGAAACTTTCTTTATTCTTTCTTTGCATATGGCCATTAGGAGTAAGAAATAAGTGACGTGGTAGAAGTGACGGAAACCTAGCTCCGAAAGGGGGTGGAAGGCGGCGCCGCATAGTGCTATCTAGACTAGTACTGGGAATATATGAAGAAGTGAGAAATAAGTTATTGGTGTCTAGCAAAAGGAGACACCGGGAATATTTTTTAGTGATTGTGCTCTCTCTCTATTTCTTTTTTTCCATTTCCACGGGGTAGGGGGTGAAAATGAGAAGGGTATAAAGTAGTTAGACTTGTAGGGGAAAAAAAAAAAAAAAAAAAAAGTAGAACATCTTAAAAAGTGGGGACTCAGTAGTGGCACGTACAGACGTGAACACAGTAACCTTAGCAGGAAAACAGGGACAGCTGGCTAGGGAGGAAAGGGAGGAAAAAGACAAAAGTGTGAGTGGAAAGCATTGTGAAGGGTGCGCGCACCGTACGAGTGTTGGAGACGAACGGGTGGCCGCGAGGTGGTGCCAGAGAGTGTGGCCATAACCAGTACTTGATCAATTGCAAGTGAGATCACATAAGAGTGCCTGGGAATGGGAAGGAGATGAGATATGGTGAGTGAGAAGAGATTTGCACAGTGAATAACCGTGGGTGATAATTTTGAGAGGTCCGCTCTTGTCTGTGCCATAAAGGTATACATACGCATATCTACACCTAATCAAAAGTAACGAAGGCGAACGCGGTAGCGCTAGCGATTTAGAGGATGGGGGCTGAAACTCCCTTGTCACACATTTGTAAGAGCTTGCCGGGATATACTGAACGCATAAATAAATATCATGATCAATGGTTAACAGAATTGAAAGGGGAGGGGTTGCCCCAGATTTGGCCAGAAGGAGGGTCTTTTGACAAAAGCGTTCTTGATATGGTATGTACATGTATTCGCCTCAAGTATAAGGGGAAACAATGGCAGAATAGGAAGGAGATATTAGATCTCTGGAGATTGTTTGAGGAAGTACCCCCACCCAAAGCTCCAGCACCAAATATTGATTTACCTTCCACCACAGATAATCCACTAATGATCCCGCGAGAGGAAAAGGAACAGCTAAGTACAGAACAACCGGCGGAGGTGATTATGTTGTACCCAATATTACCTAAACCAGCCCCTGCAGCAGGATATAGCGACCCGATTTATGTGCCTCCCCCTTCGACCAGCACACCACAAAGACCAACTGCACCCCCACCATACGAAAACACCAGAGAGCGCGCCCAGGGAGGCACACAGAGGGTGGATATAGAGAAGTTAACGAGTGACTTAGAGTCGAGGCTTACAGTGGCAAGAGATGAACTCTCAAGAATAAAAGACATATGTGAACGCACAGCATGCGCCCCCACACAATCTGGACGCACGTCTAGAGCGTCGAGCGAAAATAGACAAATTGAGGAGGGATGGAAAAAGGGGGAAATACTGTTCAGAATTGAGGAAGAACCGACAAGAATAATAGAAGTGGGGACAGCAGAAGGAAGCATTGGTGATGTCTCACGAGAGAGAGGGATCAGAGAGGATTTGTTATGTGATGTCAGAGGAGGGGTGGATGAGAGTGATAGATTGAGCATGGCAGTAGGAGGAGAAGGCGAGGAGCTAGATGGTGCATGTTCACTGGGGACTATAGAAGATGAATGGATGGGACGACTAAGAAATAGGGTGGGGAAGATGGCGTCATTGGAGTCAGCAGTGACTAAGGAAAAGGAAGCTGCAACGGCAAAAGGGAAATTACAACTCCCATTACTCCACAGGGGGGGCGGGAGGCCAAACTATATACCGTGGGCTCAGATGGATAAGGCTAATTTAATGAAATTACTACCTCAGCTGTCAGGAGGGGCAAGCAAGTGGATATATGCATTTGAGAAACATACCGCTGGTATACCGCTGGCAGTAGGCGATGTGAAGAGCCTACTAGTGTCCGCAGTAGGGGATCAGGCAGACAGAGTATGGGCTAAAGCGGGTTTTCCAGCTGTAACTTTAGAGTGTGATCGCCATGATGGGGCTTCTTTTAACACCGTGCGAGCAAGGGTGTGGGACGCACTGCGGGAAACCTTCCCAGATACCCCTGATTTGCAGTCAGTAATGCAATGTACCATGAATGACGGGGAGGACGCTATGGATTACATTCTCCGGGTGCAGGAGATGTGGAGAGCGGAAACGGGTACGCCCTGGCACCAATCCACATCTCTATTTTATTTCATCATTAAGAGAGGGCTCCCAAAGGAAGTGCAAAAGGCACTAGATAAAATAGCAGGCGTTGAGGCAAAAGGCTGGCCGGAGATCCAAAGCATAATAGTACACCATTGTAAACGGATCAAAGAAAGAGAGAGGGAAGTAGCACAGAAAAGGTTGGCGGACGAGGCGAAGTTGGTGCAATCAAAATTGGTGAAGGTCGCAGCAGCGGTAGCGGGACTCCCACTCATACGGGAGGGAGAGGAAGGAGAGGAGGGGCAAATAGCAATACAAGGAAGAATAGCAGCGAATTGGGCAGGACAAGGGCAACGACAGTGGACAGAGCAGGAGCAGAACGGAGGTCCAACGTGGCAAGAGTGGGCCCCAAGAGGGGGAAGAGGTGGGTACAGGGGTCGAAGAGGAGGACAAGGGTATGGAGGAATGGGAGGAAATGGGTGGCAGGGTCCCAGAGGTCCACAGGGGAGCTGTTGGAATTGTGGGAGATGGGGGCATTACTCAAGAGAATGCAGGAGCAGACAAAACAACGGCTTCCAAGAGATAGAACAGTACGGACACCCCCATCCAGGAAGCCCCTACGGCCTCCCCATGGGACAATACCAGCAACCAGACAATGTAGTACAAAGGAGTAACGCACAACTACACGGACATCAGTACCGAACACAAACCAGCCCACAGAATAATGACAATGTGCACTACACGCCTGGTAACACTTTCGCCACAGTAGCTAATGGGGCACCCGCCCCCGCACCTTACAGTGGAGTGTCAGTAGTTTCGGGGAACATTTTCGATCAGGGGGGGGCAATGAGACACCCCGCATAGGACAGCCCACAGAGAGCACTTGCGTGTCCAGTACTGTCTACGACCCACAATGCATCAGAGGAACCATTGATAGGAGCGCAGATAGGAGACAAGCAATTCATATTCATGGTGGATTCGGGAGCGGAGAAATCATGCATTAGAGAGGGCCGGTTCCCGTTATCTAATAGAACGTTAGAGACGCAGGGGTTCTCTGGGGCTGTAATTGAAGTTCCTTACACAGAGGTATTGGATGTGACAGTAGGGGGTAGAACAGTGAAAGCACCCTTACTGTACTATGAAAACTCTCCCATCAACTTACTGGGGAGAGATCTCTTAAGCAAACTAAATATGACAATATCGTTCACAGGGAGCGGCATCGTATGTTCAACGCCAGGCATATGCCCCCTCCGTATATTAGCAGTAATACACGGCCACACAATCATGAAAGAGATCAGAGGGGTACCAAGAAATGAGGAGATGTTTGTTGAAGGTATGAGAACATTGGCTCTCATAGTACCAGAACTAAAAAGGGTGGAGTGGAGGATCCCAGCAGAATTCCTTTTTCGTCCCATAGCAAGCCCTGACACTGCTCTTGGGGCAGTACTATCGTTGGATTTGCATGCAGTACATGTATCAACAAACAGAATATGTGTGATTGGTATTGACATGGAAGGATGCGAGTGGCGGACAGTATTGTGTACAAATGCAAATATCCCGCTGAGAGAGCTCTCGGACGAGGAGCTATTTTCTGACACTGAGGGAGATGGTGAAATAGTGATGGAACTAGCAATGCCCTGCGACATTGTAGTTACAGCCAGAAAAACTAAGGTTGAATTAATGGCGGTAGTAGGAGCACCGCACACATTTTTTGATGAGGACATGAGTTCAGTACCCACTAACTTATGGACTAATGGCCCCCACGATGTAGGGTTGCTGCATGAAGTTCAGCCTGTGGTGATAAAATTAAAACAGGGAGCAATACTACCCCGGGTGAAACAATATCCACTGTCGCGAGAAGCAGAAGAAGGGATCAGAGAGACAATAGATGCACTGCTAGCACAGGGTATAATAGTGCCCTCAAACTCCCCATGCAACACATGCATTTACCCAATCAAAAAGGCGAAGGGGGGTTCATGGAGGATGATACAAGATTTACGCCCACTGAACGATGTGGTAATGAAGGAGTTCCCTTTAGTCCCGAACCCGGCGACAATACTGTGCAACATTCCAAAAGTAGCATCACACTTCACAGTAATTGACTTAAAAAATGCATTTTTCTCGATTCCCTTAGCAGAAGAGAGCAGGTACTTGACAGCATTTACATTGGGAGGAAGGAGGTTCGAACACTGCAGACTACCACAAGGATATTGCGAGAGCCCAAGCATATTTAACAGGGTACTACATGAAGATCTGGGGAATTTGTCTGTAGAAAGCACAGTGATTCAGTACGTTGATGATTTATTGGTTTGTGCACAGGCTGAGGAAGAGTGCAGAAAGGACTCGATAACACTCTTGACATTATTGGCCAATAAAGGGTACAAGGTGGACAAGGGGAAGTTACAATACTGTCTGACAGAGGTCCTATACTTGGGTCAGCTGATATCAAAGGATGGCAAGCGAATTATACCAGACAGGGCACAGGCGATTAGAACAATTGGGGAGCCCAAAACAGTAAAAGAGATGCAGAAATTTCTGGGTATGTGTAACTATTGCCGAGCATGGATATTGGACTATGCGGCGTACACAAGGCCCTTGTTACAGGCACTGAAAGAAGCACAACAAGAACACAAACACATAGAATGGACAGAGGAGATGAACACAGCATTTAACTCACTAAAAGAGCTGATATCAAGCGCTCCAGTACTAGCAAATCCAGATTATGGGCGCGAATTCTTCTTATTTTCACACTGCAAAGGAACACTGATGACAGCAGTACTGACACAGAAAACATCTTTAGGGCACAAACCACTTGCTTACTATAGCGGCACCCTAGACGCAGTAATGCAAGGTCATTTCGCGTGCGAGCAATCCCTAGCTGCTGCCGCGTTCGCAATTGAAAAAAGTGCCACGATAGTGATGGGCTGCCCGGTGACACTGTTTGTGGAACACTCACTTTTTGCAATATTAGAGCGAACAAAGAGCACATTGACAACACAACGCGCCACAGCATATGAGATAATATTGTCCAGCGCTAACATCCATATAGTAAGATGTAAAACAGTGAACCCAGCCACATTCATCACAGAGGCATGCACCGTAGAGGACATGCAAAACCACAACTGCGCCACGTACACAGGTGACGAAAGTAAGGATCAAGTGATTTTTGAAAATGCCCTGACCGAGGGTGAGGTGTATTTTGTGGACGGGTCAGCATCAATAGACATGGAGACAGGAGAAAAGCATGTGGGTATGGCAGTGGTACGATTAGAGGAAGATGAATATGAGATACTAGTACAACACCGCCTCCCATCACACTATTCAGCGCAAGCAGCAGAACTAATAGCGCTAATAGAAGCATTGCATGCCGCCAAGGGGTGCGCAGTGACCATATATACAGACTCAGCATACATGACAACAACAGTTCACGGTGGGTTGGCCCGGTGGGGGCGGAGAGGGTTTCGGCGAGCAGACGGAACGCCAGTCCAGCATGCAGAATTATTGAAAGAACTGATTGAGGCCCTGCAAGACCCCACGGCAGTGGCCATCGTAAAATGTCAAGCTCATACCACAAATACAGATTTTATATCTTTGGGGAACGCGGCAGCAGACGCCGCTGCCAAAGCAGCTTCATATTTACAAAAAGGTGAAATAGGAGAGTACATGTTGCACCACACAGCAAGCCAAGAGGTCCCCACAGGATACAACATGATGTCCACACAGGAGATAATAGAGCTGCAAGAGGGAGCTAGTGCAGAGGAAAAATTGCTGTGGACTAAGAGAGGATGCAGCAAATCACCGACTGATTTATTGTGGCGACAAGAGAGTTCAGGAAAAGTGGTAATGCCAATTACGCTGTTAGAAATAGCATTTCAACAACTACACTTTCCCGCACACAACACAAAGAAACACATAATGGCAGAGATACAAGAAGATTGGTTTGCACCTTGCCTCCAGGAACACGTCACAAGGTTAGCTCTAGAATGCACGACATGTCAAATTTACAACTCAGGTATGACATTGCGCACACTAAGGGGTACGATACCAAAACCAAGTGGCCCATTCAGAGAGCTCCACATTGATTATGTAGACATGGGAGAAAGGTGTAACGGGGCTCGATACATGATTGTGGTTGTATGTCCATTTTCGAGGTGGGTGGAGGCAGGCCCATGTGCCCGCCCTGACGCGAAGGGCGCCGCGAAGTTCCTAGTGCGGGAAGTGTTTCCGCGATGGGGAATTTGCGACGTTATTCGCTCAGATAACGGGACGCATTTTGTTAATGAACTATTTAAAGAAGTGACTACATTATTGGGAATAAAGCACAAATTATGTTCGATTTATCATCCTCAAAGTAATGGCGTCGTGGAAAAGATAAATGGGCTGTTAAAAAGCAGATTATCAAAACTTTGTTTTTCCCTTAAAAAGACTTGGATGTACTGCCTGCCTTTGGCCTTGTTTGAACTACGAAACCAGCCAAGTAAGGACCACCATTTGTCCCCGCACGAGATCGTCACGGGAAGAAGAATGCACACAGCGCATTCGCCTCTCCGTGAGCGTTCTGATGCACACAGAAGCGCAGCTATATTGGGGGAGGAGTTCACAGAATACCTGCGAAAACTGACACGGGCAGCGCGCGTAATTGCAAAGCAACTAGCCCCCCCCTCAACAAGAGAGGAGGGGAACGCGACTGAACCAAACAGGTTGCCTGAAAAACCACTACAGCTAATGCCTGGTGACCTTATATATGTCAGAAGTTTTGTGCGGAGGTGGAATGCACCACGTTTCCATGGCCCCTATGAGGTAGCGTTTTGCACGCCCACAGCAGTAAAGGTGAAGGGCCTGCGATATTGGGTGCATTTGACAGACGTACGTAAAGCTTACAGCGCTGCGGAGAGTGAGGTGCAGGACGAGGCACAGGCAACAGCGGACGATGAAGTTGTGCGGAATGAATGATTGGAATTTTGTGTGCATTATGAGATGAACAGTGAACACAATTAGCGCGCAACAAATGTCCTGGACTAAAACATGTACATATGTATATGCAAATTTTCTTTTTTTTTATTACAATTTTTGAAAGTTTTGCGTGGGGTTCTCTTTTTTTCTCTCCTGTGCTCTTTAAGATGTTTTTTTTTGTTGTTGTTGTTTTTAAACTGTCATGTTTTTTATTATTTATATATATATATATTAAGTAAGGTACGAATAATGATGATTGAAAGGCTACCTTGTCTGTCAACACACCCCCTCCCTCACCCAATCCTATATTTTATCACCGAAACGTTACAACGTGGAAATGTTTACATGTTTGTACTTAATGAACTCTTGTGTCTCAAACAGGATTTATCATGGCATCGAATGGGCAGCCTGCAACTAATAGATATGTTAGATTTAGAGAAATGTTAGTGGCTAGATTGACATATTCATTTGAATGTGGTTTATCAATGTGTGCTATTGTGTTCTTCATCTCAATGTTTTGTCTAGTATTACACTGGGTTATAGCGTTCATCTCTACCGAGATGAACGAGGGGGGAGGGGGGAACAACACCACCCTTGCCCCTGGAACGAAAACAATTCCGACTGTAGGTATCAACGAAGGTGATTTCTTGATCTGGGATGGATCACACTTTGTGTGGGGATACTATACTACACCACCCACTGCTGTCCTGTCACAATCGAGAACCAAAAATGTAAATAATGACACAATGTCCCAACCTGGAACAGACAACAACCGCACGATCCCTCCCGCCCCAATTTCAAACAACGATCTCTTGTTTATTAAGGAGGATGGAAAAGTGATTATGATGACAGAACACAAGTCCCTATATGAAGAATTAGAAAAGGGGGGTGGGAAGGAGGAAGGGGGGCCTGGTTCTTCACCTACTATAACGAAAAAGTACAGAAGAAGGGAGAGAAGTAGGCGGAGAAGAGAAACTGGTGGACAGGGGTATGATGAGTATTATGGGCTAGGGTTAGACAAAATGGAAGACCCACGACACCCTCACCAAGCAAATAAATGGTATGCAGATATGAGCACAACAGCCAAACAGACAACCAATGAGAGCTGCTATGTCTGCTCGCTTATCCCCCATGCATCAGGCACACCTAAAGTGTTGTTGCCACGAGAATTGCCCATTGTGGATGCCCAATGTCTCCTTCATCTCACGCTGTGTAGAATAAAGAACACTTTTCAAGCACACGATGTCTCTTTCAGAATGCTACAGAACAACAAAACGTGCTATTCACAAGCGTCTGGAGTGATCTGTCTTAAAGAACCTTTCTTTGCAATACAAGGGACACTGTTTTCCGAAAACAAATGGAAAGACGAAGAAGTACTGTGTAAGGCAGAAGCACTGAAAGGTGTCCAACCGGACAAGTTGCGGTGGATGGAAAGAACGTGCTTGCCAATATGGAAAGAACACATCCCTAAACTAACATGGGTAACAGCGATGGAGAAACCCTTCAAGCTACAAAGTGAAATACAAAACGAACTATGTTTCAAGGGAGAAGGAAAAATGGCAATGGGAACGAACAAGAACTGTAACAAAACACTCACCATCCCAGATATGAAAAAAGGAACAGCAGCACTAATGGACACATACTGGGTATGCGGAAACAAGGCGTACTTGCACCTTCCCCAATCATGGAGTGGTAGCTGCTCAATGGCCACTCTGCATTCAACACTAATGGTGATTCCAGAAAGCCACATTGACAGAAGTAACATGATGAAAGGAGGCTTGAACCAGGATGTAGCTTCTCCAACTACACAAGCGCACCTTTATGTCCTGTCCTCCGGAGGGAAAGGAGAAGAGCTCTCAAGGAACAAGCGAGCCTCGAACTACATATCGCAAGCATCATCTGATTTATTGGCACAGATCCCAGACAGGTATCGCCTGTTCAGCTCCGTGGAAACATTCTTTGCCTCGCTAGTATCAAGTGTCCAAGCAAGAGCAAATGCAAAATGGCTCCAGATCACACGGTGGGAACTGATCCAGTTGGCCAATGACACTGAAGAAGGGTTCAACATAATAAAGGTGGAACTACGAGCTCTGCGACTAATGACCATGCAGAACAGGTATGTTCTAGACCTGTTAACAGCGATCGATGGAGGTGTTTGCCAAAAAATAGGAAGTGCGTGCTGCACGTTCGTACCTTCCGAAGACGCAGAAAATGGGTCCCTGTCCCACGTTATTGAAGCAGTACATAACCTGGGCGAGAAGATGAAAATGGAAGGTGGAGCTGAGGATAGCTCGTGGTTCGACAATATCTTCTCTTGGGTTCCCTCATGGCTTGGAGTGACAATGAAGTTCCTGATACCAATAGTGGTGATCGTCCTTGTGATGTTCTGCCTGTGCCAGGTGGGCCTCCGATGTTGTGCTAACGCAGTTCCTAACGGTGCAATGATGATGGTGACAATGGGCAACTCTGGTGGTACAATTAAGGCAACACAAGAAGTACATGTGCAGACAGGAGCAGATAACACCCCCAGGTACCAGTTAGTGCCTATGTGCCGTGATAAGTTCATAGTAGATAAACTATGGCACACCACTATCAAAGAACCGCGAGACGTAGAACTGGAATGGTATGAGGAGGTCTGGGTAGATCTGGAAGAAACTGGCGACTGTATATATTTAACATGTACACCAGACGAGTATGCTAGGAGAGGTGAGAGTTTAAGGGGGGTGTGCAGAGCATGGATGCCTATAAAAGGAACCCCTGCATGGGATGACGCAGTGATAGAGGAACAAGAGTGTAGAAGATTGGAAGAGCTAAAGAATTCGTTACTTTAGTAACGAAAGGGGGGAAATGTAGGGGAGGAATGGCCGCGAGGCCCTCCTCACCTACAGCTTCCTCCCCAGGTGAGGACCATGACTCGGTGGGCGCCCCCTCATGCCACCCGGGCCCAGGTGGAGGAGGATTCACCCGCCGACGACATTGCCCACACGTATCCTTTCCTTGCATTTACCAAAAATTAGTTAGGCCTAGACGCCATCTTGCCTAGCAAACATGGTGTGAGTTCAGCACACTGTAACGAGGCCCCCACCTTTGGAGGGCCTTTCATGCATCTCTGCCGCCTCAGCAGCCCTGGCAGATCCGCTGCGAGCGCGTTCCCATGAGAAAGTCGGAGATGAGCTAAACCCGAGATGCCAACACGGCAACATTCTATCAGTCACAATGTAATATTGCACCCCGTATGACCCAGACCGCAAGGCCGGGGTAACGGGGAAAAAGCTGAAGCATCACTATCTGAAGAAGGTAGAAAACAATTCAAGTATTGGTATTAATGAACTACCTCTGTTTAAAATGTGTATAAACTATAAAAATGTAACGTTATATGATATCCCTCCAGGTCTGGACTAATGCTGCTATAACCACGGAGAAAGATGTTGACCAAACGTGTAACCTCTATCTGTAAAAGTGTTTTTCAATAGTATGTAGAAACTTGAACTCATATATGTTTTCTGAATCACCCAAAGCGGCGAGCATCAATCTCTGTAGGCCATAACCTAGATATCCCTCGTATAACGTCTAATGTACATACAATACGCACACAATGTAGTGAATATAATGTTAGGTAATGAAAAGGTACCGGAACCGACTGTATTAAAGAAATGTGTAACGAAATTGAAATATATATGTGTGTCTAAATAACGTCAAAATAAGGCAGAACAGTATAAAACTTCTGCATTCACTGATCAGCAATGCACGAGGAAAATACCTTTGTGGATATATGCAAGGCCATTCCCTCTCCCACCCCACCAAGCCTGCCAGATAAAAAAGCTAAGACTTGTGCTGCGCTCCCTCACCTCCCCCAACCAAGCTGGCGTTACTTCAGAGAGTCAGAGGCCCCGGCGCCGCAACCAAGGCCACAGCCCGCCACCTGTGTTATTTACAGCACGGTAATAAACCCACGGTTGAACCCACTGATCTACCAGCACCCTCTCATAAATCCCACGAACCCCCCAAGAATCCTGACCCCGCGCAAGGACGATCCCCATCATTGGGACAAGACACAGAGACCCATCTATATAATAACTTCTAACGCAGCAGACAGACATGTATCATTCGGCCCAGGCCCCAGAGCCCCGTCCCGCGACCTAAAATACCGGTCAATAGGACACAGGTAAATCTCACCCCAACCGACAACCACCAGACCTCTCACGAGGTGCATTCCTCATGTGTTGCGTTTATTTTATAAGATAAGCTGCTAAAGCGATTTATTAATGAACTTAAATGTCGTTTTCTGAATAACTACAGTGTGCATGGCCTAGGGCAAATGAGACAGGAAAGGTATTCGTCATTGTCACAGGCTGCCCCAGCACATCAACACCGCGCGGATGACCTCAAGCCGGCCTGCCAGGCCCAACCCAACCCACGAGGCTGACCAGTGACGTCGTCACGCCAAGACCAACCCCGCTGCAGCAACACCTATAGTTAGTCGACGCCACCCAATCCCAATTAACTTGTGCCCCCTATAGTGTTTAGGTGTTGATGACGTTTTTTGTATTAGAAATACGCCTGTCTTTGCTATTGTCAGACAGAGCGCTCTCGTAGGTTGCAGAGTTCTTTGCATGCCTTATTTTTGGATAAACTCCCACTTACGCTCACCCGCACTCTGTCTTGGCCTTATTCCCACTGCGGGAGAGTCCCTTATTGTCTCTCATTGCGGGGAGGATCGTGCTGAATTGGGGGCGCTTCCTTTCATGACACACCACGTGTGTTTAGACACATGACATTTGCCATCTACCTCTATACACACTAATCGTTTTTGCTTTGGTAGATAGAGGCCACAAAATTCATAGGGGCAAGATGGCAAATGGTTCCTCGTGCAAACATGACAAATATTGGACTGCAAATGTAATCCTTGTTCTAATGAAAAAATCTGGTGACCGAAGCCCCATTACTCTCCACGAGGCCAGTGGTTGCGCTATACCGCCAATGAGGGGACAAAGCAAGCAATTACAAAGCCCTTCCGTTTTAGCTATACCGACCACTTAAATAGACCTCTCCTACACTCAATAATCCAGCGATGCGAGAAAAAAAGAGGATGGTGCATTCACACTAATAGGAATCCAAATTGCGCGAGCCATGGACAGAGCTCTGTGGAGTCATGCAACAGCCGCCAGAGCTCAGGGTTCAGAATGCCTTAATTCCAAGCGCCTTATCGAACAAGGCCGTGAAAACAGACGTTGCTTCTCAGTGACGTAAGGTCGTTGGTTACGAAGTGAGAAGTGTTGAAAAGGAACGCCCGCTGATTGGTTGCTGACCTGTATATCTCTGCTGTTGCATCAGAAGGGAATGGAACCCAACAGCACCCTTAGCCTATGTAACAAATGGATGCTGATGTCACAGCAGTGCCCAACAGGCGGGCAAGGCCAGAGTTTCACTGTGGGGAACATGAGACCATCCAGACATCAAGCCTTCATCCTCCACACCCTTGATCATCTTTCCGTGTATCTCAGATGAGCAACAGGTTTGTTTTTCAAACATATTTTAACATGTCTTGGTAGTTGAGCAGAAAATGCAGGCTACTTGAAAAGGAAAACTTTATTTTGTTTGGTTTAAATCTTGATGTTTGGTAAAGAGAAGCCTACTGCCCGCTCATCTTGTAGTGAGTAAATTAAAACCCCTCCTAACACACCTTTTCACATGTGTCTCTGTCCCAGAGAGAGTTCACATGCCAGCTTGACCCATTGGGTAGCCGACTCGACCTCTGTTGATGTTGTAACAAACTGCCGAAAAAAAAGCACCTAGAAGTCTGCTGATGCTCTCACGTTTCAAGAACAAGCCTAAAGGGTATTTGTAGCGGTCCTGTGACCCCGGCCTGACTTAAAAGTTCCAAGTGACATTTAGGACCTCCACCGCCTCTTCTTGCCCTGTTTAAGACATCTTGAAGTTGAACATTTGCTGTTGAAAATATTGCCGTTCCTCCCCACCCCCCTTTAGACTGAGAGCGCCTCTTTTATCGTGCTGTGTCTTCTCTTAAAGGGCTGGGTTATAGTGTTTTTGATTAGTACCTCTGTATTTCAATTGTCTCCAACTTTTATAGAACATTGTTTGGAGATTTCTGTTATTTTGGTACTGAAGTACTATTGGGATGCTTTTGTGCTTGACAGGATCCCTCTTGAAGAGTACAGCCTGCCCTTGATCCATGCTACCTTCAAGAGGCGAAGCGTAACATTCATGTTGTGCTTGTCCTCCTTTCTGATTGGGATCACTGCAAGTGTATTAGTAGTGTGGAGCTGAGCAGGAGTTTCAATTACTACTTATCCATGTGCTCCTGCAAAGCAGTGGTTATTTCCCAAAACTCTGAACTGCACATGCGGCAGCCAAGGCCACTATCTTCTGGTAGATTGTGTCTTGAATTTATAAAGCCTACACTTTGCATAGTGTTTTTTTCCCCTACAGGCTTCATTCACATTCTACAAAGTGAAGGTGGCATTTGTAGACATTCAGAACCTTGTACCTTTAATAAATATATGTATGGCGGCAACATGGACTACACCCCACATGTTTTTCAAGCATTTGGTACTTGGCCCCCATCTAAGGTCAAGCCACATGGGGGGAGCAGGTGAAAGACTTTGTCACTTTGACCCGGCCCGTTCCTACGCTCTTGTCACCTTCCCAATGAGCTGCATGGTGGTGGTGCCCAGTTGGCTTTTATGCGCTAGCTTGGTGCGTCACGAGACAAGGAGGGTGATTTTTTAACTACGTAGCGCTCCAACCTACCTCCCACATGGTATTTCAGAATTCCACTCTTATCCTCGCCCCGATCAGACAGCATGTGAGCATCCATATGTGAGTGGTGCCAGAGAGTGTGAATGGTAGCGTCATAGCATATTAGGTCCTGGTGTGCAGCCGTCCAGCAAACAAGGCTGCATTCATCAACAACGGGATGTTTCACAGCAGCATGTAAACTGGAAAAGGACTTCTGATGCTGACAGGAAAACTCGGTTATCCTTAGAAGCATTGCCCTCTCTTTGTTCAAGGATACTGCATACAACCCTGCTAAATGAGGCAGCACTGGCATCTATGCCCTGATGGCACCAATGTGCTGTGACTACTTCACACACACTTCCCAAAACTCTGAACTGCACATGCGGCAGCCAAGGCCACTATCTTCTGGTAGATTGTGTCTTGAATTTATAAAGCCTACACTTTGCATAGTGTTTTTTTCCCCTACAGGCTTCATTCACATTCTACAAAGTGAAGGTGGCATTTGTAGACATTCAGAACCTTGTACCTTTAATAAATATATGTATGGCGGCAACATGGACTACACCCCACATGTTTTTCAAGCATTTGGTACTTGGCCCCCATCTAAGGTCAAGCCACATGGGGGGAGCAGGTGAAAGACTTTGTCACTTTGACCCGGCCCGTTCCTACGTTCTTGTCACCTTCCCAATGAGCTGCATGGTGGTGGTGCCCAGTTGGCTTTTATGCGCTAGCTTGGTGCGTCACGAGACAAGGAGGGTGATTTTTTAACTACGTAGCGCTCCAACCTACCTCCCACATGGTATTTCAGAATTCCACTCTTATCCTCGCCCCGATCAGACAGCATGTGAGCATCCATATGTGAGTGGTGCCAGAGAGTGTGAATGGTAGCGTCATAGCATATTAGGTCCTGGTGTGCAGCCGTCCAGCAAACAAGGCTGCATTCATCAACAACGGGATGTTTCACAGCAGCATGTAAACTGGAAAAGGACTTCTGATGCTGACAGGAAAACTCGGTTATCCTTAGAAGCATTGCCCTCTCTTTGTTCAAGGATACTGCATACAACCCTGCTAAATGAGGCAGCACTGGCATCTATGCCCTGATGGCACCAATGTGCTGTGACTACTTCACACTCAACTCTTAAGAAACTTTGCAATACGCACTGATGTTGCCCCTGAGTTGTGCTCAGGCAGCCACCCCCCACGATAATACTATTAAACCTTGTTCATTTCCTCCTCTGACTTTTATACTTCAATGTACGTCAGCTATGATGTCATCCTACATGGCAAATAATAAACCCTATTGGATGGTTTGGTTTGGGGAACACTATATATTTATAACTTCTATAAGTGTTAGTAACATCATCGGCTGCCCCTCATCTGGCAGGCATTACTTGGACTCTCCACTAATTACATATAATACAGATTATAGCAGCATAACAGCCGTGCATTGGTCTCTGCAACATTGTATGTTCACCATTGCATAGGACCTTAAAATTGGTTGGCATTCTCACCCAACTTTGGACATTCGGTTTGTTAGCATCACGTAAGCACAATGAAACTCAGGTGCAGAGAACGGCGTCAGACTACTGCTCAATTGCCCCATCAGTCTACCATCTGTCATCAGGCAAGCCTTCAGCCAAGGCCTCTTCCTTGTACTTGACCTTGCTGGATGTTCTCTTCACTGGAAATTTCAAGGGAGTATGGGTAGATCACTATCTTCAATTATAGCTTAATGAATAGGTCTTGTTTTCGAGTCTTGAATCACATGTGAGGAGACCACGATTTTGTCCATCTCGCCTTTTTATATATTGCTATTAGATTCAATTATTTTGGGTATCATTATCCTCTCCCTGTCTATAAGCATTGACCCGAAGCCCAACAGAAAGCTCAGAAAGAACATGCCACACTGCAGTTTTGCTCAAGCTGAAATAGAAAGGAGAGAAATGTCAGATATGAGAGAGTAAGACAGATAGGACTGCAAGGCTAAAATGACAAACAGAGGCTGTACCTTCCTTGAATCAGGAGGAAACTGAAAACCTAGAACCTGCTTGGTTCCAAATCCCCTGTTGAAGGGACAAGTAGACAACCTCTTCAAGTCTAAAGAGAAATGGACACCCATCGCACAACCACAAATATGACAGAAACCAACATGAACAAGATAGCAAGGGAGGTGTGAATGGAGGGTAGCCAGATCCATTAAGAACCATCAAAAAGAAACAGTATGTCAAAATGAAAATTATGCTAAAATGCAGAAGATCGTTCCAAGATCAGTTCTACAGAAGAAGGTATGGCGAGGGGTACGAAAAATACGGAAAGGTCCAATTCCACTTAATCTGTTATTTCAAAATGCATTTTTTTCCAAAATGAAAACTTTGCAGCACACCTCTGTGCGTATTTGGAGCTATGACGTCTCAATCAGCCCCTAACCATGACTAAAGACTACAGACACCACTTCCGAAAGAACCACATTTGACTTACAATGCGGTATAAAAGCCTAAAAAATGCAGGTATCAGCTCTATTACATGCACTTTTTATTTTGGCATCATGGTCAACCAAGACACAGAGAAATAATGTAATTTACCCGGATGACCCACATTTGTCAAACAATCAGGCTGAATTAGGGCAAAGTTTGCTTGGGTGGCCAGCCAAAAACATAACATTGAGGCAGCATCGTTTTCACAACCACTCATTTGTGGGGGTAGAAGGGCTCTGCCCCCTTACTTTGGGTGAAGAGATAAATGTTTAGATTACCATCCTAATGTACATTTAGAATGTTAATCTAAACGTAAATCTGTCACACAAAGCACTGTGCTTTGTTCACAGATGGGACTGTGCTGCCTGCCTCTGAGCAGGGTTGCAACGCCACACTATTTTTCTTTTCTTTTGCTTTTGTAATGCTCATCACTGGGGGTTCAATGAAAGAGATCTAGAGCACAATAATGAGAGGCCGAAGGGGCATAGACAGTATGGCTCCCCCCCTCTTATTACTGAGTTAACAGCTTTTGCATGCACGGCCCAACTCTAACCAACAGGATTAGAGCCATCTCCTGTGAGTTAGTGTGTTCAGAGGAGAAGAATCATAGGGCTCAATGGGAATGGGGAGGATGGTAGCAGCGGTACCGTTCATAACAGTACCGTTGCTACCATCCTGTTCTGGTCGCAGGTGCTGCTCTGCACGCCTGGTCTGACCAGCTGTCCAGAGCGGCACTCGCAAGCAGAACTCGTAATGTGGCGGCATGGTAACAACGGCGCCGGTATTACTACCAGCGACGTTGTTGCCTTACCGCCACAGATGAAATGAGGCCCAATGAGTGCTCTTTCATGGCCATACTGGATTACATTGGTGCAACCAGTCTGGGTACATTGTTTTACTGTGGCATTCATTTCTTACTGGCAATGCCAACAGGAGCACGTGCTTATTTTTTTCAAATTATTATGAATTTGTTAACCAATGACAACATTACATAGCATACATTTGACAAACAAATTCATCTTAATCAATCATAAACATTTACAGATTCCACATTTTAAAAACCTGATTAAATGTTTTTCATACATAAACAACTTTAACAACATTTTAAAATTCAAACTGAAGAGAACTATTTTTAGACCTTAAAATAGTTCAGTTTTTCCTTATTTGAATCCAATCCCAAAAGCTTTAAAACAGTAATAGCCAAAGATATTTCATTTCCACTCTTCGTTCTATACAAGAAATCTTTGGTCTCCCGCCATGATCTGTCGTGGGTATATTGAAAAAACAGCTCTAATCTAGTGCTCCCCTGCGCTACACATTTGGATATGATATTTGCTCTGGAGTGCATCAGATCACTTATTTTACGTAGACAACAACCATACGGTAACAGGTTTTTAAAAAAATCTAACACCAAGAATTTCTCCTGTGTTAATAACATTCATTCTGTGCTGAAGAAATTGCGACCTCCAATACGGATTCAGAAATCTTTCAAGATATTTAGGCAATGTACCCATAGTTCATCTCCCACAGACATACTCCTGTACAACATGTACGTAGGTTTTCATCTTGGCAATGGTATTTATCCAGTCATGTTCAAACAGAACTCTTTTCGCCTTTACTGAGTCTGAACATAAGATAGATTTCTATATTCTATATTCAGATTTCATAGTGCCAAAAGGGTGTCTGCATAGCTTGAAAAACAGATTTAATCTCGATTTAAGAGTGACTTTTTTATGGATATCTACAAGTAGCAAGCCCAAAGAAGGCTGTTAGATATTCCTGTACATTGTTAAGATCTTCCAGTTGTACCAACCCTTTAAAGAAACCAGACCCAACCCGTATCGCAGAGCTACTATTGGAACGCATGGTGGTAATTCCAGGGCCCTCTTCCAGGTAATTGATTCCAATGGGTCCCATTCAAGGTTACGTGCTAAATAGTTCATTTCAGGCCATACAATAGTGAGGGTACCACCTTGAGTTTATAACACTCTATTAAAGGCCATATTCTGAATCAACAGTATTTTTCTTTAGCCATTTCAGATGTGCATCGCTTTGAGTTGCTTTGGATCTTAAGCGATTGAGTACTGTTGACTTAGATGCTCTAGATTCATCTTCTCTGTTGGAATGATTACAGTTGTGTCCAAACTCCAAGTGAATGCAAATGGCTTTTTCTTGTTCCTACACAGGCAAATGATCTGGGTCTGTTTAATGTTAATAACCAAGTCACTTTCATGGGCAAGTTCAACTGTTGTATTAATCAAGCACTTCAATCCAATACAATTAGATCATCAGCGTATGATAACCAACTTGTTACAAAGGTGCTTATTTTTACCAACGCAAATACCATCCTCGCCAGCGGCTCCTCCAGATCTGACATGAGCAGATTAAAGAGGCAGGGTGCCAAGACACATCACTAGCGTAGCCCACGATGGATTGGCACTGGGCCTGTTAAGGCACCCTGTCCATTCAGTCTGACTGAGCCTGTACTGACGTGTTATTGTGCAAAATAACAAGTATTGCGAGTATATAAGATGGTACATTACTTTATCTCAGTTTTTCCCACAGGAGTTTTCAATGGATAGTGTCAAACGCTTGCGAGGAATCTATTGCCGCAATATTGATGGGGTGTGAGGGTTGAGCACTACTAGCAATTTCCTAAAGGCAATTGACCAGATAGGCATTTGTTAAAGTACTCATACCCTTCCTGAACAATGTCTGCCTTTTGCTTAGTTGATTCATGACATTAGCCATTTCAGGATCAGTGAAGCAAACATTTTTCTCTCAGGATAGCTGGATCTGTCTGCCCTGTCCTCTTTCTTGTATATGGGAATGATAGTTGCTTGAGACCAAGTGTGAGGGAACCTTTGCATAATCAATATATTTCTAAAGAGCACGTAAAGCATGCCAGACCATACCCAAGGATCCAATTTATTAATAAGTCTGCTTGGACCTGGAGCACCTGAATTGGATGCATTTTTGATTAATTGCTCAATCTACAGGGAATCAAATTGGAAATCCCATACACAGTATTCTGGAAGAGCCTGGTAGGCACATAGTATGGAGCCATGTAGGTTTTTAATGTGCTTAGTTCCAGCTTCTTCAGTCACTGAATTAGCTCGTAGACTATCCTGCGTGGTACACCGATCATTTATTATTGACCAAAAATTCTGTGAGTTATTGATTGTCACTATTTTGATCATTTGTTCACCCTGCTTCCTTTTGAATCAATGCGATATGAGCCTGTTTTTATAGTCTTGTTTTGCTCATTTGAATTTCTCTAACAATAAATATGTTGGAAGATTAGCACATTGCAACTTTCTAACTTCTTATCTTAAAGCTCTCTACCACGACTGAGTGTCTGAGTCAAAGTAGAATTTCATAAAGGTGACTGGGGAGAAAAAATCATACT
Organism: Ambystoma mexicanum; assembly: GCF_040938575.1. Lineage (NCBI taxonomy): Eukaryota > Metazoa > Chordata > Amphibia > Caudata > Ambystomatidae > Ambystoma > Ambystoma mexicanum. Next base: position 539,009,595 of record NC_090929.1, read on the forward strand.
TTCCCTCGATTGACGTGGTCAATAATAAATGTTTGCTCATACTAGCCAACTTTGGCCAATTACCTATTTTTTTGTCTAACTCAATGTCCCTTAATATTTGCGATGAGGTTGGTTTGATAACCCTGCCTTGATGCAGGAGGATCAATTATAAAGCTCACTAGCAATATTCAATGATCACTCAGGGATTCCTTAGTTACTTTGAATGTTGTGCACTGGTTAAACAAAGTGGGAGACACAACCACATACTCCATACAAGAGAAAGTACTATTGCCATACCATGTGGGATTATTTGGAATATTCCCCAATATGTTTCTGTTTAGTATCTTTAAATTCCACATTAACAATAATAAAAGGCCACATGTATGTTTGTCTGATACCGCCATGTGCAGTAGAGGCTGCCCGAACGCACAGAATGGTGCGCTGGAGGGAGCAGTTGCTTTAGGATATACAGTGGTCCAATTTGCATAGCTTTGCCTGTTGTCACAGCTAGAGGGAGCTGTAGAATTAGGATATATAGTGGTCCAACTGTGTGAATGAAAACCTGCACTTTGGCCCGTGTACGTGTACTAGTTTTAAATACATTTTTCAATTTGTCCCCATTACCTTTATTCTTGCTCCTATCTCAAGTGCCTAGACCATTACCAGACATTCAGAGTTCAAATCTCCCGCGAAGATAATGTTAGTTCCTACCCTATCAACTATTATATTCTCACCCATCTTGGAAAGGTGTGCTAAAAATGACTCTATGTTCAACAGCACTGTGTTCCAATACATATTAACTAAGTAGAGGGGGTTAGCCTTACACATTGACTTAGACAATACTTTTGCATTAAGCAGCCCATAAATCACATTTGAAATGATTTCCACGGATTCCTATGTTGTTGTTTTCATTAAAGTCAAAAGGCCTCCCGATGCACGCCCCCCATCCATGGCATCACCAATTGTTGCACTGAAACAAAAGCATCCACAAATATATAATTGGTCTGCCATGTTTCTTTGAGCATTATGATGGTATTTACAGAGAATAAAAGCTTTACTTCATCATGCTCCATGAAACTCCTGTGCCTGCTTGTTTTCCAGACCAATATGTCCAAATTAGCTTTTTCAGTGGGAGTGCTAAAGACCAGTTTCAGATTTTCCAAGTTTTCTGAAGTTGGAAGAAAGGGATCTTGGTCCTCCATCTCCAATCCGTTGCATCTTGATTGCCGGCTTTAACAATGGAATCAGTAAACTGGAATGATCTCTGTGAGTTAGACGAGTTCTTGCAAGTGATTGTACTTGACTTCCCCATTTTCATTGGATGTGCTGCCCAAGCCTCAGTTAAATACTTCCTTAGATGATTAACACAAGGGCCCACAAGGGACCAAGTCTTTGCCGATTGTTCTCAGCTGTTCTACTTCCGTTAGTAGCATTTTAGGCACTATTTGTTAGTTGATGGTAAGCTCAACCAAATCTGTCCTTTCATCATTTGGAAAGAACACTCTGTCTATGTATAAAATATATCATAACACTATGCTTACTCTCTTCTCTTCACCATTACACAATTAGAGTGCAGCTACACCCCTCGATCAATTCGGCCTTGCTACTCACATACGAACACTATCCCATGAACACCTCATCATTCTAATAAAACACAGCTATATCCCACGACAAACCGGCCTAGCTGCACACATAAGCGTACCACAGGCCTAACGCAGCCAGAACCCAGTTTTGGTGCCCACCTATCCAGACTGCACACATTGAACCGATATCAATACGACCACACCTAATGCTAGGATGCAGCTACCATCAGGCAATTACATCTCTGCACACTTATCTGGTGCACCCAAGCACCCTTCGACACCCTACTCTCTCAACTGACCTGGACTATGGTCCCCAAGGGTGTTCAACTTACCAGAGCTTGGAGGTCATACCAATGATATATAGAGCGCTATATTAATGTCAAATAACTGTGGGAGGTTTTGTCTTTTGGGGCAAATTCTAGATTTGGCGTTATTTTCTTACCATAGTAATTTGGCGGTAGACTGGCGGTAAACTGGCCTTACCATTAAAGATAGTTCAGTATTACCCTATTTTGGTGATAATATAGTGTTAGCTTATATTGGCAGTAATTTAGTAGTATCTTATTTTTGGTGGTATTTCTAGAATTAACTTATTTTTGTGGTATAGTGTTGAGCATATCTTTTATACTATCGCCCCATCATAGAACAAACTTTCCCTCATTACAATTGTGACCCACTTTTGGCTGGCTGCAGGTACTCCATGGACCTAGCACCTTTAGGGAACCCAGTGAGTTTATTTAGAATGCCACTTATTGCATGTAACTCGTGTTACTGACTTATTTACATTCAGTAACCTATGTGCACTGGGGCACCGCCTTCTCTTCCGCATGCAGAGAAAAGCGCATTCAAAGCACATAAACACACCTTCCTACCTTGCATATAGATATATATATATATGCTCTTCCTTGTTTACTACCTTAGCTTTGGCGATAAAATGGCAAATACTTTACCGCTCTGGCATAAACATCAAACCCTTATGATTTCCCTTTCCCTTGAAAAATGACCAACAGACGCATGAAATGATGCACAAAGGAAATACCCAATCTACTTTTAGTACACAATGTATTACACAATCATAATAACAAGGTTACATTATGTGATTTTACAACCATTTGCTCTTACCACATTGGTCACAGCATCGAGCCTACAAAAGATAATAAAATCTTCTACTGCTCCTCTATAATTTTCGGTCTTCACTCATCTCAGCTTCCCCCTCTTAAATCTATATACCACTCTGCCATTCGAACCCTCTGTCTCCTTACCTCCCGTGACTCCATTTCCTCTTCGCTCTCGCGACTAGGCTGGCTACCTTTCCACCTACAACTAAAATTCCACTTTCTCTGCCTTGTTTTCAAATCCCTTCATGGTATTGCCCCTCCTTATCTCTCCTCCCTTCTCTGCTTCTACTCCCCCTCTCACTCCCTTCGTTCTGCTGACCACTTCCTGCTCTCTGTACCTCTTTCCCCTTGCGCTTCCTCCCGGTTCCGCTCTTTCCAACTTCTTGCTCCTCTGCATTGGAACTCTCTCCCCCTCTCAATCCGCTCTTCCACTACCCTCATCTCATTTCGCACTTCCCTTAAATCCTTCTTCCTCCATTCCCCACCTCGAAGCCCCCCTGCCCTCTCTACTCCCCCCGTCTTTCCCCTCTTCTAATCCCTCCCCTCCCTTTCCACCTTCCCTTTTCTATTTTACACTCTCTCTCCCTTCATTCTACTCTCACTCAATCCTTCCCCGCCCCTCCCTTCACTCTCCTGTTCGCACTCCACTTCTCCCCCCTCTCAGTCAATTGCTCTTTGCACTGTTTTGTTGTTGAATGATTCCAGTTGCCACTTTGCTCACATTGTTATTTGTTGTTATTACTCTGTATTTTGTTGTTCCATTGTACAGCGCCTTGGTGTAAAGCGCTCTATAAATCAATCATTCAATCAATCAATCAATCAATCAATCAAAATAAAAACAAGCACATTGCAAATGCAACTATGCAGTGAGAAATCTGACACATTTTATTTTTAACCCTAACTCGCTACACTGTCTGGCAAAAAATACATAATTTCTCATTCATATTTTCCGCACCCCTCACTTGAAAACTAACTCACTCAGACATGCAAAGTCTGAATTTATTTCTGCCAAGACCTTATCAGTGCAACCTCACAGACACAGAGTTCAGAACTCCTCTAGTTTCAATGCCAGCAACCCGTCCTCTTTTGTTTTTTATGGGCTGCCAGCTGTTTTCAAAGCTGCATCCAAGGAGACACCGGCAGCATCCGAATCCCTGGAAGGACTGTTTGCATTCAGATCCCCAGCAGCTCTGCCTACTTTCCCCGGTCCAGCTGATTAAAAAAAACTCTCCCTGTCTGTCACTCTTAGGTCAGCCCTCTCTGACATCAGCTCTTCCACCTCTTGATTCCTACCAATCAAATAACAAGGATGTCCTGCACTAGCTCCTTGCCTGTTAGAACAATGAAGGCTTCAGTGTAAAATGGTTTAATCTAGTTCCTGCTGGTGCATATTTCTCCAATATTTCTCCTCTCCACAGATATGTTAGAGGAACAGTTAATGGGTTAGTGGGACAAATTAGTATAGGATTAGTTATTTATATATTTCCAGTGCAGTTCCACACAGAGAAAATCACCCCATCTGTACATACGCACATTTTCTGCATTTTAAAATGACAGCACATTGTGCTAAATGTTTCTGAAACTAAACCCATTTTGCTAGTTTGGCTAAATGCTTTTCCAAAAATTAATGCTTGCTGGCTTCGTGCTGAAAAGCTGTGTCTTGCACCTATTTTGAAATGGCTGCATTTACATACTAAACTAATCCCTGTTAACTCTTTTTGACTCTGCACACGTGCCGTTGTTTTCACAAATATGTCATGCATGAATATTTCCCTACATACCCTCCATTTTCTGACAATTCTGGCTAACAAACCCATAATTGGAGGAAACACGTATCAAACTCTAAAATGTATGCGTCCCGGGACATCTCTCCTTCCCCATTGTTGCCAGATGAATCACGGTTGAAATAATACCATCTTAATGAAATGAACATTTAAGCATTTTACAACAAATCATTGTTTAACTGTAACATAAAAATGAAATAGAACCCAAATTCGGCATATTAGTCCTCACACACAAGTGCATGTGATCTAATAGCATATGTGCATATCTCTGATTGACCCGCACATTTCCATGTGTATTTTTGAATCATAGTCTTTGTCTATTGTATTTTATGGAGTAAACAGTTCTCATTAATGTGTATGCATCACAACAAAACAATAAAATAAAATAATTAAATAAAATAAGTAAATAAAATAACAAAATGGCTTAAAATTACAAATATTCAATTTCCACTGTCTCCAGTTCAAGTCTCACTGGGTCAAGCACAGCACAATACTATGCCCCACCAGCAATGCTGTGGAATTAAGTTCAACTGACCACTGTTCCTTTGATGGCATTCACCATCTTCAGGACCACACCTCTGAGATGTCCTGATCACCGAACTTCCATACTCGCATCCTTTTCAGTGGAATCCCTCTGGGCCGGCGCTCATGGGCCTTTTCCACAGAAATCCTCTCTTTTGGCATCTCAACTATTTATCTTCACCTCCATACTTCGGTCCAGAAGCTTTCCTGGGTCCTTGTTCCTGCGGTCTGCGGTCCAGCGGTCTCTGGTCCAGCGATCTCCGGTCCCTGTCAGGACAATTCGTTATTTACATCTAAATTGAATAGAAAAGAACAGATTAAGTACATAGCACAAAATAAATTTGCATCCCTTTCACCACTCAGCCAAAAATAAAAATGTTCTTTTAAGCCATGATGACTTATCACTTTTAGAACCTGCAATTAAACACACATTAGAGAAAAACAACAATATTTACATCTCACATTACTATACATCACAATAATTTTCATGCAGCATAATTTTACCACACTGTACCAGAGTAAGTTAACCTAATTCAGCACCTTCCATTAATGCATAGTATCACACTTCCTTTTTTCCAAATGTGACATTTCCATTTGTATTTACTTCTACACTTAACTATATCTCTGATTTCTCATGGAGTGAAACACACACCATCTTATCATTAGGTTACATGCATTATGAAACTGCACTACAATGCATTCGCTAACATTAAACATACTGTGCTCTCCATTCTTTAAGACAACTTTCTTTTTTATGCAACCAGTACACTTAACCCATCTCCATCTGCTCAAGTCACCTGATTTCATCCTTTAGGTGACAGAGCTTAATTTGGTTAACATGGACAAACTGCTCTGTCAACATTTAACCCTCTGTCTTTAATATTGTATACACTACGGGGGATATCTTATCTACAATCTCAAATGCTCGTTGCCATGCTACAAGGAATTTTGAATTTTTATGCTTGTTTTTACCAAAATGGAATTTGTATACCCGATCTCCTATGTTATATTCTCTCACAGATGTCTTTTTTTTTTATCATAATAGGACTTTGCGCTTTCAGCAGCGCTTTCGAAATTTTGCTGTGCAAATGCAAATGCTTCCTCAATTCTTCCACACACTTGTGAACTGTAGATGCACTCACAAGTGTTTGCTCATGCGTCCTGTACAATAAATGTTGTGGCAGTACCATTTTTCTTCCTGCCAACATCTCATGAGGACTGGTACCTGTTGCTTTAGCAGGAGTTGACCTAAAGGCCATTAACACTAAAGGTACACATAAATCCCAACTAGAACCTGCCTCTGCCACAAACTTCTTTAGTATCTCCACGACAGATCTATTGCTTCTCTCTACGTTCCCCGAAGAGGCGGGCCGATATGAGATATGCAATTTCCTTTTTAACCCCAATATCTGCCACACCTTGCTCATCAAAGTGCTTGTGAAATGACTTCCTCTGTCTGACTCTATTCTTTGGGGTAACCCAAATCTGGAAAATATGTGATTTACCAGTAATGTAGCTGCTGTTTGTGCACTACAATCTGGCACAGGAATGCATTCCACCCATTTCGACATTAAACATACCACCGTCAATAAATATCGGTTTCCCCTACCTGATCTCTTTACAGGCCCTACATATTTGATTTGTAAATCCGACCATGGAAGGGTAAAACCTCTTTTCATTAATGGAGCTCTATGCATTGGTGAAGCAGGTTTCAATTGTGCACATACCAGACACCCCCAGGTATATAATTCCACAACTTGGGACATGTGTGTCCAGTAAGCATAATATTTTAGTATTTCTAAAGTTTTTGTGAACCTCTGTGTCCTGCAGTTATCACATCATGTGCATGGTGTAACCTTAGCCCTCTGAACGAAAGAGGTACCACTCACTGTATCTGCCCTGTTATGGATTCCCTGATCATCAGACCATCCTGAAGTTTAATTCATTTTTTGTTCTTTAATAACACTCTCAACTCTTCGTTTCCTGTACAATAATTTTCAGTTAAGGGATTTTGTTCGGGGTCTATCAAATGATTACAATAAACCCCCAATACTGGGTCTTCTTTTGTGCCTTAATCAAATCCTGATCTGGCGTATCATTACTCTATTGCACTGCAGGTTGTTCAACATCTTTTGGAGCTTTGGAGCATGTAACTGCATCTACTTGTATTTCACCAATTAGGTGTTCAATGGGCAACAATTCTCGTATAAAAGCCCCAATCTTGGCCAATTGATCTGCTCTATCATTTCCCTCCTTATCCTCTCCTGGTGTTTTCAAATGTCCACGAATGTTCCTCCACTGTATTGTTAAACCATTCTCTGACACTAATTTGTCTATAGCTTGAATCATTGTCCCATGTTTAAGGGGATTTTTGTTATATGTGAGCATGCCTCTTGCTTTCCAGCCAGGCAAATATTCTACAAAGCTATTTCGTGCATAATCAGAATCAGTCACCAGGACAATTCCACTGAAATTGTTATCCACTGCAGTAGTAATTGCTTTATAAATGGCCGCTAACTCTGCTATCTGGCTACTCCTGGCTCCAATTCTCATTCCTATACTAGGAATGTACTCACATCTCAACCAGACATTTCCTATCCCTGACACAAACTGTTTATTACTGTCATTTTCAATGTGAAAAGCACACCTGTTGACATACACAACTGGCAAGTCTTTACACGTATTTTCATCAAAAGCTTTGTGTGGTGATTGTTCAAACTCCTGTACATTGGACTCCACCTCTATCTCATCTGAGACACACTCAGCCACACAGTCATGTAAATCTGCTAACCCTTGAGCAATTGGGCTCTTTTTATTTGGTCCGTATCTCACTTCTACAGGGAAACCCTGCAATGCCAATGTCCATGAAGTAATTCTGGGTTGCACTAGGTTGTCTGATCTAATCCTTTTACTTTGTAAAAACTGCAATGGTTGATTTGTCTCAATGATCACCTTTTCCCCTTGAATAATGGGATGAAAATGTTTCAATTCCTATACAGTGGTCAGAAGAGCCTTTTCACATTCACTGAATTTAGTTTCAACCTGAGAAAATACATTACTTGCATAGGCAATAGTTTTAAAATTCAAATCATGTTTTTGAGATAACACTGCTGACATCCACTGCTCAGTGAATCCTATTTCTACAAAAAAGTATTTATTCTTTGTGGGATATGCCAAGCATGGTGCGTTTATGAGACATTCCTTCAATTTAGCAACTGCCTCTGACTGTCCTTTTCTCATTGCCAGGGTGCATTCAGATTTCAACAGTTTAGTGAATGGTTGAGTGATTTCAGCATCATTTTCAATACATTTCCTGTTATATCCTGTCATTCCTAATAGACTTTTTAAACCTTTCATGTTTTTAGGATGTTTCAATTTCTGTATGGGCTCCACCTTTTTCTTTTGTGGATTTAACCCATATTCAGTTACTTTATTGCCTAAGAAATGCCTGTTTTTCTTGCACCATTAGACTTTCTGTAAAAATACTTTGGCACCCGCTTTCTGCAATTGGCCAAGTACATGTCTAATTTCATCAAAATGACTTCTCACACTTTCATTTTTTATCAGTAGATCATCTACATAAACTATGGTCCCTTTTCTGCTGCATCTGGCATAGCTTTTCTCAAAAATATGCCAAATTCACTCCCACTATTGACATACCCAAATGGTGATCTGGACCAAGCGTATTGCATTTTATCAAACGAAAATGCAAACAAATTCTGAATATCTTCTGCCAGTGGCACACACCAGTAACCGGATGTAAGATCTAACATGGTAAACACCTTTGACCCATGCACCTGAGCAAGGTCTTAATCAATGAACGGCAGCGGCCATCTAGACACTGGCACTCTTTTATTTAATTCCCTCAGGTCTGCACACAGACGCCATTGACCATTTGGGTTTAATACACCCAAAATGGGAGTGTTGGAAGTACTATGAATGGGCCTGATAATTCCCCTAGACTCTAAGTTTTTAATTATCTCTGTCAATGACTCCAAGCATGCCAGTGGCCATCCATATTGGTGCACAAATACCGGATTTCTACCACACCCTTCTGGTAATGTGGCAACATGTAAATCAGTTAGGCCGTAATCTTCACTATCACAGGCATCTGCTAACAGAATTTGCTCCTCTACCATTTTTGAAAATTCTTGGAAATCTCCAATGGAGGAACCTCTGTGCTTTCTTCCAACTGTGTGGCTGTATCTCTCTGCAGAGTTGCCACTTTTGAATATTTTGGAATATCAGCCTCCATTTCAATGTGCTGATTTCCTGTTTCATTTTCACTTAAGTCAAATAATATGCAATTCTCTTGGTGACAGCACACCGTCTCATTGGAATCATAAGGGTACAGGGACTGAATTTTGAACATCCGTTTGGGATGAGAATCCAGGGACTCTGGCAACACACCCTGTGCATCTACATATCTCTCAGGGATATTCCCAATCACCATATTGTTGAAATCTGCAGTATAATGTGATTTTTGTATTGCCATTACTAGCACAGAATTCTCTTCCAAGTAAATATCTTGACACCCTTTATTATCCACCATGATTTTGACGGACCCTTCCCCAATATCTACCAATGGGGTATATTCATAGTCCAGTCCTTGCTGTTTCATGGACTCATTCAAGCACCAAATGCATCTGAATCCTTCATTTGCTGCCCATTTCATCGCTTTAGTGTTATAGCAACCTGCCTGGTGAATGCAGGATTATTAATATCCTTCTGCACCTGTAGTTCAATTGCATATGGCACCAATTGTGCAAAATGATAAGCCTTTCTTTTGTCTTGAAATTCGGGTGCAGACCCGCCTAGCCGGGACCATAATTTTTGGTTAAGGAAATGTAACACCATACACATCCTGTGCATTATATCATTGCCCAGGTAAAAATCATTTTGTGTTCCACTCACTTTCCACATTGTGGTAGATGGTTTTTTGGCCAACAGTAATCTTTAGCATCACCTTCCTGCAATTTTGATTTTCAAAATCTGGATTGGCCAATCCATGACGTATTGGTTTTTAATTCTAAACTTCGGGATCTCCTCCCTTTCCATTATTCTCTGAAATAATTTTTCATTAATAAAACTCCTCCCTGTTCAAGTGCCAAAGTGGCTTTTACCACTTCAGAATGGCTATTTATACCAACATGAATCCATGGTTGCTCATCTTCCATATGTATTTCAGCAAGGGTGGTGATATGTTTTTCTGTGTCTGCTTTAGGGATGGTGTTTTGTTTGCACTTCTCTTATATTGAATAGAAGCGTAATGTGTGTTCATCTATTTCAGTTTGCCATTTCTTCCTAGGATCCAAACACATCTGCATGGGTTGTTTTTCTTTTTTACTTTGCATTTTGTTCTGACACTTTAAAATAACAGAGACACTAGGCACACAGCTATTCTGGAGATACACTTCCACTGCATCATTTGATTTAGCAACAGTATGGCATTCGTTTACACTGCTGTTTTGTGACTTTATTTTCCTAGGCCTTAATGGTTTTTTGGTTAAAGACCACAGAACCCCATTTACCCCATCAATGAGAGATGACAATCTTTTCAGGCAATCTATTCCCATCAAGAATGGAATTTCACAAATAGATGTGATCAATACTTCCTGTCTCATTCTGTGTTTTCCTATCTTTATGTCAACTTCAGTGACATCTTCAATGGGTACCTCCTCACTGTTAGAGTTATGTACTAGGCCTTCATTTTGTCTCACTTTGATCTGATTCTGTGAGGATCTCCCTTCACTGATACGTTTTACCAATTCTTTGGACATAATTGTGGCCTGTGCACCTGTGTCAATCATTGCAAATGTATTGCATCTCTCTTCCATAGTAATGGGAGCATAATATCTGTCCTCAACTTCCTCTAATACACACAGAAAGTGTGAATTTTTACTGATTTCAGGACTCACTTTTCTCAGGCCCTTCCCACACATCGGCTAAGCACATCGGTAAATGAAAAGACATTTTTCCCTCCCTTTTTCCCCATTTCCTTTTGTGAAACCTTGCCCATCTCTCCATGTTCAGAGATCATTTGGAGTGTGGCCACTGTTCGCCCCACTGTCCAGGGATCATCAGCGTTCACACTGCAATTCTCCAACTGAACATGCTTATAAACATCACATGATAGGTTGTTGTTTTCTAATTCTGGACATTTATTGGTACTTGGCATGATAGCAGCCTTTTTGATTTCCTCAAAAATATGTGGCTCAAAAAACTCTTCAGGTGACTTAACCGTACCCTCTTTTTTAGTACTTATTTTTCCTGGCTGCATTTTATCGGCATCTTGATTGTCTAGGGATGGTGTTCTAACAGTCACATCTACTCCCCCATCAGTTATTTTATGAGTGCATAGGTGTCATCAAAAGTGGGGCTCACCTGTGCTTCGAGATCCGATTCGCCGGAGGAGAGGTTGGATCCGGAAAGAGTTGTTGCCGAGAGATCAGGCGTTCCTTTTTTTGTGAAGAGGTAAGGTCTGTTCCGGGAGCTCGCCACAATTGTCGTGCTGAGTAACAGTCACAGACAGAAATGACAATCCCCCTGTGCAGACCACGGAGGGGAAAAAGCCTGTGGCACAAAAAACCCCTATAGATTGAATGGCAAGAAGGTGTGGAGGTGATGGCTTGTCCGATCCAGTAGAATGACTTGAATAAATCAGGTAAGTTGAAAAGTAACTGTTCTTTCTGCAAATCTGCTCCTGGAGGCTGGTATGATGGAGATCCAGCGGACGAAGAAGAGACAAAACTCTGAAGGCAAGATGCGAACTGGGAAATGTAGTTCTGAAGAAGAAATGGAGGGCGGAAGAGGACCAGAGACAGGAAGACGAAACTTCCGTGGAAAAATAGAAGGAGAAAGGAAACCAAGGAAAATATCAGGGGAAAAGGTAAAAGGAGTTTAAGTTGGTATAAGAAAGAGGGAATGATACAGGCGCATAAGGTCACCGTACTAACGTGTAAAAAAGAAACCCCTGCAAGTGGAAAACTTCTTACCCTAAGAATGAAGGCACCGCAACGGGAGCAAAGTGGTCAGGATACCTGGGAACTCCTGTAAGGAAGGTAAGGTAATCAAAGGGACTGAAAGTGGCGGAGTAAGAAAAGCGGCGAGCGCCGTGACAGAAAGTGAAAGAAAACAATGTCAGAAAACCTCGAATTACTGCATGCAGAAAAAGGTAACAACAGTAGACAGACAGGCAGGAAGAAATGAGCTCAGGAAGAAACGCTACGGAGGGCTTTCCGGAAGAAACGAAGGAAGGCTGGAACTACGAGAGAACCAGAGAGCGAGGAAACCGCAACACAGTTGCAACGCACTGAGGGGGCGTGGCTTCCCTGCATTTAAAGGGGAAGAGATACATAGTTGCAGAGAGATAGAAACAGGACTAGCGGAGTTTCCACCGGGACCACATCTTCCACGAACCTCCTTTCATGACAGTATGTCCCCTTCTTGGGGCGACGGGCCCGGGTTTACCTAGGTGAAGGGCATAGAACTGTCGTAGACATCTGGGGGCGGAGATGTTGGTTACAGGTTCCCAAGAGTCTTCCGCGTGAGAGTATCCTTTCCAATGAACCAAGTACTGTAGTCTACCTCTATGGTAAAGAGAGTCCAGAATACGTTCCACCTCATAGACTTCTGACTCCGGTTTCTTATTTTGCAATTTAAAGACCTTCTTCCGATGGTGGAGATCCGGGAGATAGGTCTTTAACAAGGAGGAATGAAAGACTGGGTGAACTCTGCCTAGCTGAGAAGGCAGTCTTAGTCGAAAAGCCACTGGTTTGATGCGGGCCGTGATGAGGAAGGGACCCAGAAACTTGGGGCTCAACTTGGAGGGATGAGTCCATCTAGGTAAGTATCTTGTTGATAGCCATACCTTATCTCCCACTTGCCATCCTGGAGTCTGAGTGCGGTGTGCATCTGCTTGGAGCTTATATCGGAGACGACTTTACTGTAAATTAGTGATGGAATTCTTTTGTATCCTAGCAATATCATCAAGAAGAGAGTCCACCGAAGGTATAGAAGAACTGGGGATGTTACTCAAAGGGAAAGAACGAGGATGACGACCAAAAACACAGAAAAACGGGGACATCTTGATAGCAGAATGAACAGTGTTATTGTATGAAAATTCTGCCATGGGGAGGAGAGATGCCCAATTGTCCTGTTGTTCATTGGCAAAACAACGCAGATATTGTTCCATGGTTGCGTTGAGTCGCTCTGTTTGGCCGTTGGACTGAGGATGGTATCCGGAGGTAAGAGCTCTTTCTACTCCTAAAAGAGCACATAAAGTCTTCCAAAATGTTGAGGTAAATTGTGAACCTCTGTCTGACAGGATCGTTTCTGGGAGACCATGGAGACGTACCACGTCTCTCAAAAACACTTGTGCCATTTCAGGAGCAGAGGGAATCCCCTTTAAGGGCGAAAAATGGCACATCTTGCTGAAACTGTCGATAGTGACCATGATCGCTGTGAATCCCTTTGACCTGGGAAGATCCACCACAAAATCAGTAGAGACATGAGACCATGGAGTCAGAGGTAGTCTTGGTTGATGTAACAAACCCGCCGGTTTAGATGTGGATCCCTTACTTCTGGCGCATATAGGGCAGGAATGCACATAAAGTTTGATGTCAGTAAGCATTTTCGGCCACCAGAACATCCGACTTATGAGTTCGGATGTGGTGGTGACACCCCTGTGTCCCGCTATCTTAGAATCGTGACCCCAATGAAGGATTTGTGCTCGTAACCTAGTGTCCGGAATGAAAAGTCTCCCCTGGTAAAACCATAGATCTTCTTTGGTAGTTAATCTGCTTGATAGACTTCTGGGAAGCGGAAGTAGGGCTTCTGGAGAGGCTTTCTTGACGTCTATCAAGAATTTCGAAATGACCTGTATAAAACGGACTTTAGGAAACAACACCTCGCCTTCAAAAGGTGGATTATTGAAGGAGTTGGGACTGCAAGATAAACTGTCGGCTAGGATATTCTTACTTCCTGGAAGGTATGTTATGTAAAAATCATATTGAGCAAAGAAGTATGCCCATCGGGCTTGGCGGGAATTCCTGCACTCCATGTTTTGAAGCACCTTGAGATTACTGTGATCGGTGCGTATCTCGAACGGATGTCTTGATCCTTGGAGAAGATGTCTCCATTCAGAGCAGGCTTGTTTAATGGCCAACAATTCCTTTTCAATTATGGAGTAATTGATCTCGCTGGGACATAGAGTGCGAGAGAGATATGTGATCGGATGTTCCACTCCATTATATTCTTGCTTAATCACGGCTCCTAGGGCTCCAGCAGAGGCATCAGTCTCAACAATAAAAGGTTGACTCTGATCGGGTTGTTTCAGGATGGGTGCAGAACAAAAGGCTTGCTTAAGCCCACAGAATGCCTGTTCTGCTAAAGAATTCCATTCGAACCGAACATCTTTCTTTAATAAGGCTGTGATAGGTAGTACCCGCTCTGAGAAGTTGGCGATAAATCTCCTGTAAAAATTTGAAAGACCTAAGAAGGCTTGTACCTCTTTCACATTGCAAGGGGAGGGCCAGGCAAGAATTGCGGAAACCTTCTTGGGATCCATCTCAACTCCTTGTTCGGATAGTATAAAACCTAGATAGGGTACTGAAGATACTGCAATGAGACATTTCTCCGGTTTTGCAAACAGCTGATGACGTCTTAGTCGCTGCATGACCTCTGTGAGATGAGCCTGATGTTGGTGAGGGTGTCGCGAAAAAACCAGGATGTCATCTAAGTATATAATAACTGAGACAAAAAAAAGGTCAGCAAAAAGGTGGTCCATAAACCTCTGAAAGGCTGTCGGGGCGTTGACTAGGCCGAAGGGCATCACCCGGTATTCGTACAGTCCAAAGGGAGTACGGAACGCCGTCTTCCATTCGTCCCCTTCTTTAATCCTGAGAAGGTGGTAGGCACCTCTGAGGTCAAGTTTGCTGGACAGGCGTGATCCTTCTACGGCTTCCAGTATATCCCTTATTAGAGGCATTGGGTAGCGATCCTTCACTGTGATCTTATTCAGGCCCCTATAGTCAATACAAGGACGTCATTCTTTCGAATCTTTCTTGGAAATGAAAAATAGAGACGCCCCAGCTGGAGACTTAGATGGTCGGATGAGACCGTTTTGAAGGTTTTGATCTAAATACTCTCTTAGTGCTTGTTTTTCAGGAATGGTTAAAAAAAACATGCGTCCAAATGGGACCGAAGAGCCAGGCAGAATGTCAATCGCACAGTCCTCGGGTCTGTGTGGAGGCAAAGCCTTAGGTAACTTGTCTTCGAATACGTCGACAAACTCTTGGAAGATAGAATGGATATTATGGACTGGAAGCGAATCTGATGACAAGGAACGGAAAAGTCACCACAGCTTCTTTCATCTTGTTGGAAACCTCGCTTCGGGAAACTCCGCATCGTTGATCACAGTACTCGGATTCAAATTTCAGGGTGTTAAGAGACCAGTTGATCGTCGGGTTGTGTCTGCGAAGCCACGGAATTCCCAGAATGATTGGGAAGTGAGCTGCTCTTATAACATCAAAAGTGAGAGTTTCATGATGATGGGAGATACAAAGCTGAAGGTCCACTGCAGCCTGAACAATAGGTCCAGAACTTAACGGACGGCCATCCACACCTTCTACCTTCTGTTCTTCCGGTTTATCAACAAGATGGATGCCTTCTTGTTTGGCCCAATGGATATCAAGGAAGTTTCCTGCAGCTCCACTGTCAATAAGGGCTAAGAAGTTTTTTTTGTTGGTTCTTCTTGGATATGGTTGCTTGAAGAACCATGAGGCGAGAGTCCTCTCCTGATGTTTGTGCACAAGGTGAGCCTTTGACTGAACCCCGGTAAGCGGCTCCTTCTAAGACCGGGGTCCGTCGTTTCCCCGACGCCGTGGGGGAACCTCAGGACAATCCCTCAACAGGTGAGAATCAGAGGCGCAGTAAAGACATAAACCCTTGTCCCGGCGTCGGCTTCGTTCTGTAGATGACAAAGGTCCCCTGGCCGTGCCGATTTGCATCGGTTCGTCCCCAGTACGGTTCGAAGATAGTGGTAGGGATGAAGGAGATCCGGACGATATCCTGTATTCGATTTGAAGTACCAGCGTAAAAAGATCAGCCAAAGTAGTAGGTCTGGGTAGTCGCGCCAACTCGTCTTTCAGATCCTCATGTAAGCCCCTTCTGAATGCTGTATATTGGACCGGTTCAGTTTGAAACTCGAGATATATGACAAAAGATCCATTGTACCCTGTTTGATATCAAACAAGGCTTCGCCGGCTGCAATTCCGATCTCTTGTCTCTCAAAAGTCTGTCGAAAAAGCATAGTGAAGGCGTTGTAGTCTTGTAGAATCGGATTATTGGATGTAACCAATGGGGTGGCCCATGCCAGGGCATTTCCAATCATGTTAGAGACAAGAAACCCCACTCTGGTGCGATCCGAAGCGTAGGTAGCCGGTCTAAATGTGAAATATACCATACAGGCATCCAGGAACTCATTCACTCTCTTGGGTGCTCCATCAAACTTCCCAACTGCTAAAGACAAGGGTGGAAGATCAGTCTGGTGGGCGTCTCTGGCAGCGACTATCTGGCGAAGAGTTGCATTTTCAGCCTTAACCCCCTGTACTTCCAGAGACAGGGTCTGAACTGCGTTCAGCAACTCCTGGACCTGTTCTGCCGTAGCCATCTTTTGGCGTTGCAAACTGTCATCAAAAGTGGGGCTCACCTGTGCTTCGAGATCCGATTCGCCGGAGGAGAGGTCGGATCCGGAAAGAGTCGTTGCCGAGAGATCAGGTGTTCCTTTTTTTGTGAAGAGGTAAGGTCTGTTCCGGGAGCTCGCCACAATTGTCGTGCTGAGTAACAGTCACAGACAGAAATGACAATCCCCCTGTGCAGACCACGGAGGGGAAAAAGCCTGTGGCACAAAAAACCCCTATAGATGGAATGGCAAGAAGGTGTGGAGGTGATGGCTTGTCCGATCCAGTAGAATGACTTGAATAAATCAGGTAAGTTGAAAAGTAACTGTTCTTTCTGCCAATCTGCTGCTGGAGGCTGGTATGATGGAGATCCAGCGGACGAAGAAGAGACAAAACTCTGAAGGCAAGATGCGAACTGGGAAATGTAGTTCTGAAGAAGAAATGGAGGGCGGAAGAGGACCAGAGACAGGAAGACGAAACTTCGGTGGAAAAATAGAAGGAGAAAGGAAACCAAGGAAAATATCAGGGGAAAAGGTAAAAGGAGTTTAAGTTGGTATAAGAAAGAGAGAATGATACAGGCGCATAAGGTCACCGTACTAACGTGTAAAAAAGAAACCCCTGCAAGTGGAAAACTTCTTACCCCAAGAATGAAGGCACCGAAACGGGAGCAAAGTGGTCAGGATACCTGGGAACTCCTGTAAGGAAGGTAAGGTAATCAAAGGGACTGAAAGTGGCGGAGTAAGAAAAGCGGCGAGCGCCGTGACAGAAAGTGAAAGAAAACAATGTCAGAAAACCTCGAATTACTGCGTGCAGAAAAAGGTAACAACAGTAGACAGACAGGCAGGAAGAAATGAGCTCAGGAAGAAGCGCTACGGAGGGCTTTCAGGAAGAAACGAAGGAAGGCTGGAACTACGAGAGAACCAGAGAGCGAGGAAACCGCAACACAGTTGCAACGCACTGAGGGGGCGTGGCTTCCCTGCATTTAAAGGGGAAGAGATACATAGTTGCAGAGAGATAGAAACAGGACTAGCGGAGTTTCCACCGGGACCATATCTTCCATGAACCTCCTTTCATGACAATAGGTTGTCTTTCTTGAATCTGTCTCTTTGCTCCTTTGGAACTTCATATTTTTCTCCTTTTCCTTTTTCGTTTGTACAGACTTCCAAAGTTTGATTAAACGATAGATTAAACCAAACCTCTTTTTTAGGTATGGTTGCAATTCCTGCCTCATGCTCATTTGCAGGCATTTTCATATTTAAATCATCAAGCAGCTCAGGACCGTTACGCAAAACTGGTTTATGGGAATCTGTCTTTTTATCATTGCAGGCGTCATGAATATTTAGTCACTTGTTATCAGAAGCCACCAGGTCACTTCTATGACCTTCTGCCCCCTCATTTGATGACTGTTTTAGAACTGTTCAGAGTTTCCCAATTTGTTCAGCCAACACTTTTACTTGGGCCTCAAGACATTGAAACCTGTCCATTTCTCTAGAATCTTCTCTTTGGGTCCTAGGCCGGGAATTGGTTGTTCTCCCCCTGGTTAAATCTGTTCTGATATCACTCTATTCCTATTTGAATTGTTTCTGAACTCTTGATTCATGTGAGGCAGGGAACGAGGTGTGCCCATTCTTTGGATGTGGTCCTCTGGTGGCGATGATTGATTGTGTTAACGTGGAGCATAGTTCAAATTGTGCCTCAAGTACTGTCTCTCATTTTGTGAGTACTGTTCCCTATGCTGATTCCCATTTTCAATAAATCGATCCACGTACCATGGTCTGTCCTGGTTACCATATACCATAGTGTTGTGGTCAAATCTGCTCTGTGTCCCCAATGTCTCGTAAGGATTATTACTTCTTTGATCCTGATTTTGTCTCTGATTGTTGTTCATGCGGACATATCGGGCCAGTATCCTGCCTGGGGTCTGTCTCCTAGATGCCTAGGACTAATGTAACTCTCTCTATTACTCGGATCATGTGACTGAAACATTGGTGCTTGGGGTGGCTGCCACTGTGGTGTACCCCTCTGTTCGGGTGTCATATTATTTTTGCCTGAAGTTTGAGCTGACTGAAGTGACATTTTAGCAGATCTGATCTCCATTACTTTTGCTGAGGATTCCTTAGTTTTGATCTTGTTTCTTTTATTTTATCTCCCTCTACACTCTGGCAATAGTGCACCTCATACAGTTTAGTACTTTGGTGTACAATCCATTCAAGGGACTTCTAATGATCAAACTTGCGAATTAACTGTGATATAATATCTTTCTGCAATCCATAGAAATAGGCAGTTTTAAACTCATTGGAATTGGGATTAAAAGATACATCAAAGCGAGAGAAGGCTCTTTTTAGTTCTTGGAGAAATTGGCGAGGCGACATATTTGGCCTTGCCTTCATTGTGTAGGCAGCTTTTTTGCATCTTGCAATGACTGAAATGGAGAAAAATGGTGCCTGACCTCTTTTTCAAATTCTGTCCATGACATATTCTCCTGTTCATTCAATCCTCTGATGATGCTCGCTGTGGGAGCATCCAGAGTTAAGTGAAAGTATTGTCTGTATTGTTCCTTAGGTATTTTTAGGGCTTTAAATATATCATGTACTGCTTCTAGGTGGTCTTCTATACAGCACTCCCTCCTTTTTTGAACGGTTTAATTAGGGCCCATTATCTTGATAGGGCTACTCGGCGCTATGTTTGGAGTTGCATTACTTTGGGGTTCAACTTTTTTCTCAGGTGTATGGGATTGGTGGCTACCCCCAATGGGTGTGTTAAACCCCCAAAGGCGCTGCAACCAAGTCCAGAAATCAGAACAGCCACTGGGACACTATTTCCCCGTGTAGAAATGGAGTTAACCTCAATCCCATTGAATGTGGTGCCCTGTCGCTTGTTCTGAGACCTGAAATCGCAAATCTGCTGTTCCAAATCTTTGCAATTTTTAAGGAGCCGGTCTTCCTCCTTACACAGGTAAGTGTTTTTATCACCCATTTTATTAATCACATTCTGCATATCGCTCATCTGTATTTGGCATTCATTAAACTCTTGGTCCCGCTTGTCCCTTTCTTTAAACATTTTATCTATCTCTTGTTCAACAGCTTGGAGCTCACCTTTTTTCTCTATATTCTCTTATTGTAAAGCTTGCATCTCTAAAATAGCCTCCACTTTGTCTTGTCTTATGTGGCTTACCAACCTTTTCAGGTGTTTTAATTCTTGTTCACTGTCCTCAAACTGTTTTCTTCTTTGAGACAATTTGGTGTCAAATTCATTGCATTTTGATTGCATGTCTTTTTGACATACCTCCAGTTCTTAACTTTTTCTCTTGTTCACTAGCTCCATCTAATTTGACTTTTAATCTGCTAATTAGCTTAGCATCATTTTCTTGCATTCGCAGAGACCTATTTAAAATGAACCACATTTTGGCACAGAGCTGTATCAAACAGTCTTTCTCTGAATGTTTGTCAGCAGCATTAAATAATCTCAGAAGACAGACCTGAATTATGCCGTCCTCTTCAAAGATGCTGTCTAGTGGTTCTTTCTGAACTTCCCCAGAGATACGGTCATGCCATTCTGTGGCATCATTTGATGACCATGTTCCATGTGCATATAATTTAGCCTCTAGGTATTTCACCAATTCTGAGAATGTGGCATCAATTTGAGACATCCTGAGATTCCACTTTCAGTGTCACACTGATCTCACAAAATGAGTTCCCTTTAATGCACGTATGGCGGTGTGGGACACACTTGCCACACCTAGTAGTTGCTCTACAGTCTGTTCCCGCATGGCCAACGCACCATTTTTGTGGGAGGTTTTGTCTTCTGGGCCCAATTCTGGATTTGGCAGTATTTTCATACCGTAGTAATTTGGCAGTAGACTGGCGGTAAACTAGCCTTACCATTAGAGATAGTTCAGTATTACCCTATTTTGGTGTTAATATAGTGTTAGCTTATATTGGCGGTAATTTAGTGGTATCTTATTTACGGTGGTATGTCTAGAATTACCTTATTTTTGTGGTATAGTGGTGAGCATATCTTTTATACTATCGCCCCATCATAGAACAAACTTTCCCTCATTACAATTGTGAACCACTTTTGGCTGACTGCAGGTGCTCCATGGACCTAGCACCTTTAGGGAACCCAGTGAGTTTATTCAGAATGCCCCTTATTGCAGGTAACTCGTGTTACTGACTTACATTCATCTGGGGCACCGTCTTCTCTTCCACATGCAGAGAAAAGATCATTCAAAACACTTACACACACCTTCCTACCTTGCATATAGACATATATATATATGCTCTTCCTTGTTTACTACCTTAGCTTTGGCAATAAAATGGCGCTATGTTTGGAGTTGCATTACTTTGTGGTTCAACTCTTTTCTCAGGTGTATGGGATTGGTGGCTACCCCCAATGGGTGTGTTAAACCCCCAAAGGCGCTGCAACCAAGTCCAGAAACCGGCACAGCCACTGGGACACTATTTCCCCGTGTAGAAATGGAGTTAACCTCAATCCCATTGAATGTGGTGCCCTGTCGCTTGTTCTGAGACCTGAAATCGCAAATCTGCTGTTCCAAATCTTTGCAATTTTTAAGGAGCCGGTCTGCCTCCTTACACAGGTAAGTGTTTTCATCGCCCATTTTATTAATCACATTCTGCATATCGCTCATCTGTATTTGGCATTCATTAAACTCTTGGTCCCGCTTGTCCCTTTCTTTAAACATTTTATCTATCTCTTGTTCAACAGCTTGGAGCTCACCTTCTTTCTCTAGATTCTCTCTTTGTAAAGCTTGCATCTCTAAAATAGCCTCCACTTTGTCTTGTCTTATGTGGCTTACCAACCTTTTCAGGTGTTTTAATTCTTGTTCACTGTCCTCAAACTGTTTTCTTCTTTGAGACAATTTGGTGTCAAATTCATTGCATTTTGATTGCATGTCTTTTTGACATACCTCCAGTTCTTAACTTTTTCTCTTGTTCACTAGCTCCATCTAATTTGACTTTTAGTCTGCTAATTAGCTTAGCATCATTTTCTTGCATTCGCAGAGACCTATTTAAAATGAACCACGTTTTGGCACAGAGCTGTATCAAACAGTCTTTCTCTGAATGTTTGTCAGCAGCATTAAATAATCTCAGAAGACAGACCTGAATTATGCCGTCCTCTTCAAAAATGCTCTCTAGTGGTTCTTTCTGAACTTCCCCAGAGATACGGTCATGCCATTCTGTGGCATCATTTGATGACCATGTTCCATGTGCATATAATTTAGCCTCTAGGTATTTCACCAATTCTGAGAATGTGGCATCAATTTGAGACATCCTGAGATTCCACTTTCAGTGTCACACTGATCTCACAAAATGAGTTCCCTTTAATGCACGTATGGCGGTGTGGGACACACTTGCCACACCTAGTAGTTGCTCTACAGTCTGTTCCCACACGGCCAACGCACCATTTTTGTGGGAGGTTTTGTCTTCTGGGCCCAATTCTGGATTTGGCAGTATTTTCGTACCGTAGTAATTTGGCAGTAGACTGGCGGTAAACTGGCCTTACCATTAGAGATAGTTCAGTATTACCCTATTTTGGTGATAATATAGTGTTAGCTTGTATTGGCGGTAATTTAGTGATATCTTATTTTTGGTGGTATGTCTAGAATTACCTTATTTTTGTGGTATAGTGGTGAGCATATCTTTTATACTATCGCCCCATCATAGAACAAACTTTCCCTCTTTACAATTGTGAACCACTTTTGGCTGACTGCAGGTGCTCCGTGGACCTACCACCTTTAGGGAACCCAGTGAGTTTATTCAGAATGCCACTTATTGCATGTAACTCGTGTTACTGACTTACATTCATCTGGGGCACCGTCTTCTCTTCCACATGCAGAGAAAAGATCATTCAAAACACTTACACACACCTTCCTACCTTGCATATAGACATATATATATGCTCTTCCTTGTTTACTACCTTAGCTTTGGCAATAAAATGGCAAATGCTTTACCGCTCTGGCATAAACATCAAACCCTTATGATTTCCCTTTCCCTTGAAAAATGACAAACAGACGCATGAAATGAAGCACAAAGGAAAAACCCTATCTACTTTCAGTACACAATGTATTACACGATCATAATAACAAGGTTTATGCAATGTTATAATCATTTGCTCTTACCACATTGGTCACAGCATCGAGCATACAAAAGATAATAAAAAATAAAACAAGCACATCGCAAATGCAACTATGCAGAAAGAAATCTGACACTTTTTTTTAACCCTAACTCGCTACACTGTTTGGCAAAAATACATAATTTCTCATTCATATTTTCCACACCCCTTACTGAAAACAAACTCTCCCAGACATGCGAAGTCTGAATTTCTTGCTGCCAAGACCTTACAGACACAAAGTTCGGAACTCCTCCTGTTTCAATGACAGCAACCCGTCCTTTTTTTATGGGCTGCCAGTTGTTTTCAAAGCTGCATTCACCGAGCCCCCATCCAAGGAGACACCGGCAGCATCCGAATCCCTGGAAGGACTGTTTTTGCATTCAGATTCCAGCAGCTCTGCCTACTCTCCCCAGTCCAGCTGATTAAAACCACAGGTCATAGGGTGAACTGGGAGAAAACTGAGGTCTTTCCCTTGTCCAACCAATGTGATAGTACTGTTTTACATTCATGGAATTGTAAATGGTCACTGGGGGGTGTCAAATATTTAGGTATACATATTATAGGGGATTTAAAGAAATTGCTGCAGTTTAATTTGGACTAAGTAGCCACGAATATGTCATTACTGATTAAGAGGTGGGAGAAGTTGCCTTTGAATTTATGGGCCACGATTAATGTGATCAAAATGGTCCTCTTACCGAAGCTCTTATACGCTCTACAATCTGTCCTGTTGTTGTTGTATAAAAAACAGTTAGTCAACATTGAAAAACTCTTTTCTTCTTTTGTGTGGGGCCCTGGGAAGTGACATCGTATTCCGAAGTACATGCTGCTGCAAAAGGTTGAGGATGGGGGATTTGGGTTCCCTGATTTGATGAAATATTACAAAGCCTTTTTATTGAAAAAAAGCTCATAATATTTTGGTGAACAGAATGCAAATGACCCAATTTGGCTGCGCATGGAAAGGGACATTTGTGCGCGTTTTGGTTTAGGAAGTCTATACAGTATGGATAAATTACCGAATTAGAGATTGAAGTTTATTCCGATAGTGGCAACTAGACAGGTGGTGGGGGCGTGGTTTCGAGAGAATGGACAGAGTTATGGTTTCAGCCCTGATGCTTCGATATGGTTTAATGAAGCGTTACAGATAGATAATAAATGTCTGTATTGGATGAGTTGGATGAATAGAGGTGTTCTGAGACTGGCAGATGTGATGGATGGAGACCGGTTATTGAGTTTCGGGGAGTTACGGGATAGATATGGTTTGAGACGGAGTGAAAGGGATGGATATTTGGCTTTACTTTCTATGATTAATAGGAGGATGGATATGGCTGATGGTTCTATTGGGAAAAAAATGAGCTTTGTAGGTTGTTATTATTATTATTATTATATATATAATTATATATTATTATTACTTATATGCAATTCATGCCTATTGATGAGAAACTCAGATTTGCGTGGTCTGGATTGAGAGGTATTTGGTCGGATGATGTTCAAGATGACATTTCTGATGAGGATTGGAAGAAGGTTCTGAAGGTTGCTTTGAATTTGGGTCCGGATATGGGTTTACGCTTAATTAGACAGAAGGTTGTTGGGCAATTGTATTGGACGCCAGTTAGGATGTTTAAATTGGGATTGAGACATAATGATTTATGTTGGAGTTCTGATGTTGATAGGGGTACTTTATTGCATTTATTGTGGGATTGCCCGAGAGTACGGACGTTTTGGAAGGAGGTCATTGATAGGATTGATTTGATTTTTGGTATTGTTTTGCGCAGATTAGCGAGAAATGTAATTTTGCTTTCCCGTAAGGATAGGTGTGGTAGGGCTAGGATACATTCTTGCTGGATTGATAGGGCCATAATGTTAGCGACTAAGTTGATACTCAGAATCTGGAAAACGAGAAAAAAGCCCAATGTAGATGATTGGTTGGCAGAGTTGCATATTTTGGCACAATTTGATAAGGTTTCCTTTCATAATAAGGATAAGGAAGAGGATTATACGAAACTGTGGGGTCCATTTATGACTCTTTATGATTAAAGCGAAGAGTGGATTGTCTTTATGGCAGTAGTATTTATAGTAAGGTTGGTGGGGTGTTTTGTTTTTTTTTTCTTCTTTTTTTCTCTTCCTCTCTCTCTTCCTTCCATTTGTGGTGTCCTTTGTATTGTCTTTTGTGTTTGTGTTGTCTTTTGTATTTTCATGATAATTTGTTGAATTTGTTTCACTAAGATTGGTCATTTCTTGGTGGGAATATTTCGGATGCTTATATTATTTTGTATATTTGTACGTTCTGCATATTGTGAAACATTGTTACTTTTGCTAATGTTATTTGTGTATGGAAAATTAATAAAATGTTTTTTGCAAAAGAAAACACTCTCCCTGTCTGTCACTCTTAGATCAGCCCTCTCTGACATCAGCTCTGCCACCTCTTGATCCCTACCAATCAAATTACAAGGATGTCCTGCACTAGCTCCTTGCCTGCTAGAACAATGAAGGCTTCAATGTAAAATTGTTTCATCTAGTTCCTGCCGGTGCATATTTCTCCAATATTTCTCCTCTCCACAGAAAAACACAAGATGGCATGAATCTCATTGTGTTTAATGAACTGCATTATATGTTAGAGGAACAGTTAATGGGTTAGTGGGACAAATTAGTATAGTATTAGTTATTTATATATTTCCAATGCAGTTCCACACAGAGAAAATCACCCCATCTGTACATATGCACATTTTCTGCATTTATAAATGACAGCACATTGTGCTAATTGTTTCTGAAACTAAACCCATTTTGCTGGTTTGGCTAAATGCTTTTCCAAAAATTAATGCTTGCTGAAAAGCTGTGCCTCGCACCTATTTCGAAATGGCTGCATTTACATACCAAACTATGAAAACCCCTTTAACTCTTTTTGACGCTGCACACGTGCTGTTGTTTGCACAAATATGTCATGCATGAATATATCCCTACATAACATAACATATGTCCTTTGTTGAAAGCAGATGTAGGCAGAGAATCACGTAGTAAAGATACAAAACATTTTGTCGATTTAGAACTATCGGGCCCACAGATCGAAATACCACATCCAGAAGAAATTTAAAGGCAGAGCTTTACAGCAGAAAAGCGTCATTAGTATTGACCGAAGATAACCCAAGGTTATCAATATGTTTCCTTATGGGTTCAGTAACGGTGTTAGAAGATACAGAAGGACCAATGAATACACAGTCATTCATCTTACGTTAGCTGTTAAAGTTGTTTATGTCTTTGACCTCCTTTTGCTTAGCCAACCAAACTGAGTTTTGTTCTGGCATGCGATACGGAACTGAGTGACTAATCTCCATTTGTGGTTCTCATTGATTGTGCGTGGCAGATTGTAATAATACATTGGTGTTAGATATAGGATTTTTAAATGTCCTAAAAGGCAGCATCATGTGGTTATGCAATACTTGGGAGGCCACTTCGCTTACTATAGTTGCCTGGTCTGCTGAAAGATCTTTTATGGTCATTTCGGCAGCCCCTATTTGAAATGCTCCATCACACTTACTGGACTGGTCAGAGCAAACTGGCGGCTTAGATGTGGCTCTGAACTAAGAGTCTCAACACCATTCCTCTCAGTGTGGGTGCTGTTGTCTTTTCCAATCATAGTTAAATCAATTAAGACTTTCTCTCCCAGCACAAACAGAGATTGTATGGTAAAGCCACCTCCATTGTCAGATCCGCTCCCGGTACAACAATGCCCCCTCACAAGGGTCCATATTGTTCCTAGGGTGCGATGAAATAGAATCCAACTAGATGTGTTCAGGCACCATCTTATTCAGAGAGCCCTCCACAGAAGAGCTGTTAGTATTTTGGCTTTTCTTTGTAGAAATTAAGAAGGCTGGAAAATGTAGGTTTTTAACAAAGTTTTTAATACTTTATTTCTTTTTTTGGCCCTCCTACTATTAGTTGATTGGCTTTTTTACTTCTTCAGAAGGAACCTGTCTTGTTTGTTAGTTATCCCTGCATTCTCTTTAGTTGATATCGAGGTCTCAGAACTGATTTCCTGAATTACAACTGAGTCTGTGGTAAGGCATGCCTTCAGCACCTCTTCAGTTAATATCATATTTTAGCCTGGCTTGCATGGTTCTGTAGGACTTTTTGTGAGACACCCCTTCTATGCTAAGGAAATCACACCATATGTATTAGCTTCAATAGTTTCCAATTTCAGTTTAATCTCACTAAGTTGAATAGTATGCGCCACCAGCTCAAATGTAATATTATCGTAAAGTTCTGCGAATGATTTTAGAACCACATTTAGGGCAGAGATCGAAGGAGAGGTCAATTCCACTTGTTTTCAAATTCTTTCAGTGTGTGGTGTAAAGGGTGACTATTATCTGCCATATTTGATATCATATAAGATTATTCGCTAGGGGTATTAGGAGAAGATAGTTGCTCCATCAGGAATGAAGGTGGGTCCATTTGGGTCTTCCTGATCAGAGCTATCTAGCCAAATATTCCCAAATTATCCCTTTTCATTCACTTCGTAATCCCCCACCGGGCAACCTCAGGGCCAAATATTAATGGTGCAGCTTCTAACATGCTATCATCCACAATGTAATGTTTGTCAGTGTCCATAATCGCTCTGTTTAATTGATCTTCCATATTTGTAGCAGAGACTCTCCTTAACGGTGGCTGGCATACTTTGGTACTGGTTGTGGTGACTGCTGCTACATAGAAGTTGTCAATCTTACTTTGGGTCAGGGAGGCTAATCTCTCTCCTCCTCTCCCTCGACACGATTTAGGAGTTACTTACAGACTAGGATTGAAAGAGGCTGAGCGATCTAGGCCTTCTGAAGTAGACATCACTGTTTGATCACCGGCATTTACAGCTTCCACCGTGGCAGAGTCTTTCAGAAGAGGGACAGGACGGGAGGAGAGTGGATTTATCAACGTAGTCAAAGCGACAGAATGTTCAGAGTTCCCGACCAAAGCAGCTAAAAGAGAATCCAGTTTTAACAAAAATAAGACTGGTGTCATATCAGTGAGGTCCAGGGAGGTCAGCTGACCCGTATCAAAGCCGCCAACATGTAATGAATCTAAGTCAGATGTTGTCGGCAAACTAGGTTCCTTGCCATTTCTACTCTGTGATTTATACATCTCAGTTTTGTAAGTTAATCTATGCCAGCCACCCACCACAATTAAAAAGGAGAAGTCCACATCTAGATTTTGAAACCCCCATGAATACATGGTCTGCGGACTGCAGACAGCTGTACACTTCAAGACACTGCTGCGCACGCGCTTCGCGCTGAAGTGATGTTCTTAAAATTGCAGCCCCTCCTCCTGAATTGCAGTTCTTAAGGGGGGACTTCATTTCAAATACAAGGAAAAAACAGGATATCTGCTGCTTGACCACTCCGACTGCAGGCTGCTCTACACTTCAACACACTTCGCCATTTACTTAAACAGTAATAATGGCATTTATTGGTGCAACCTGCAAGTACACGTATGGGCACAACCAGCATACAAATGTTTTTTAATGTTATTTATACTGGCATAAATTGTGGGGAGAGGTACCATGAAAATACACTGGAAAAGGCTTCTGTGCACTTTTAAAAAAAAGTGTTTATTTATAAATCAACACACAGGAGAGCTTATACATTCACCTTGCTTATAACTTCTCAGAACATATAAGGCTTCTGTGCACTTTTACTGACCTGCACCTATTGTAATTGTTTACGTGCTACCATTCAAAACCGATTGCAAACAGTAGCTTTTTAGCTAACTTTTCATAGAATGTGTATTCTAAAAATACACAATTTTAACCAATTATTTAAAAAATGTACCTGGGGAAGAACCATCCTGAACCCTCTTTGTGGTTCTGGCTCCCCCTCTGTTATCGATCTTTCCCTTAAACTTGTGGCACCATTCCAATTACAAAATGTCACCAGCCTCCACTGTTCACAACCCATTTAAGTACACAGTCACTTTGCTTGAAGTGGTGCGCATTGTATACGCAAATTCAAAAGTCCGTTGTGAAAAAATATAATTTTCTACGTTCTCAGTTGGTTCTGCTGCAGTTTGTTCCATACAGACTAACAAGCTCCTACGGCTCACTTGACACTTGAAAAGATGCTGCACAATAGAGTAAAAAGATGAAATTGGGACTCTTCAGAATATATGCTCTCATCAGGTGCCGTTGGTAACTGGGGCTACTTGATTACTGCCCCAGCAGCCTAACCACTGGTTCCTCTGTTGTTGCCTAGTGGTCTGGCTGCTCTGTTCCATTTCAACAGAGAGAATCCTTTTCTTCTAAGGTGTGTACTGCTTTTGCGTCCCAGTTCTTTTTGCATTTTTACATTTGAAAAATGTTAAAATAAATAACACAATGTAAATGCATTTTGTTTTCTAACTTTATTTTTACTCTTCGCAATGACTCATTTTAGAGCTACGGTGGTGTTTCACATATCACTGATAAAGTGTGTAGTGCTCCTTTTCATCTGCAGACCAACACAGAGACTGCATCACATTCGTAGGCAATCAAAAAAAAATGCAGTCTTGTGGACTTTTATGCAGGAAATATTCCTCAGTCCCTAATTAGGCATTTTTTAAATATGAAGGTGAAATAAAGGGGTCCAGAACTGGAGACGATGGGGAAATTCCTCTTCAGCCACAATCCTTTGGCCATAAGGGGGTTCTGTACCTGGTATGCCGTAGCTGGCTAGAAATTCTGTTGGTACAGGGCAGGATGTCTCATATCCTTAGTGTGCTTCATGAGACCCATCCAGGGACTATTCATTCCAGGCCTTCAGGGACACAGGTACCTGGTGAGCCTACTAATGAGCATGGTGTGACTACCACCAATCCTTTGGTATCAGTTCCCCTTGTGCTACCGTAAATGGATATTATGGTACTGAAGAAGGGCCTTAAATCCTTAGATCAACTCTGAAAAGGTCTTATCCCCTGCCGAGGACTTGATCAAGCTCCAGATGAAACCTGTGAAAAGGCAGGGGTGGTACCATAGGTCCATCATCGAAAATGCCTTGTTTGCTGTCGGAAAATTCATCTTATTCTGCTCATGGTTCAGAGTTACAATATAAAGACAAGAAGGGAAAGGATTACTTAAAGTATGGTACCAATGTACCATACTAGATTCACTGGTGCCCAGAGTATTTCTCTTAAAAATAAAGAGACAGTCTAAGAACAGCAGAAGTCCAAAAAGCAGCTTCTCATTGCTTTGTTGGATTCTTCATCCCCTCGGATACTGGGCCTGGTGCTGGTTGAAATGCCTTGATTGACTGATCAAGTATTTCTTGCCGTTGTGATCCATGATGAGCTGGGGTGTGTCTCTTTGCTGAAAATTCCAGTACTCTGCCGTTTCCAACAATTTTTTTTCTGCGGTTACAGAGATCTCACCTTCTTGTCCAACGGTACTGAATGTTTTTGACTAGCATGCAGTACCACGCGCCTGTCATTTACAATATGCAGCAGCTGATTTCCTTTGGTGTTTTGGTAGAGAATCACACACTTGCACTTTCGACAGTTTTTAGTCTGCCCCTGCATGTGTAGACTCACCCTGATCTCCCATGCCTTTCCACTGCCCCTATAATTAGGAAAATGCATGACTTAACACTTCCTCCATCAATCTTCCACCAATCTTCATTAGATTCTGACCAACATTGTAATGTTCTGTCCTCAAATAAATATTGGGAACTGCTAACTGATACACTTGGGGAGCTCTGCTCTATTGGCCAAGGGTCCTCATATAATAGATACAGTCTCCTCCTCTAAGTTGGAACTGTCTGTTCTACCAGACAATTAAGCGGTGTGATGGTCACAGCTCTGGAGGGGTTAGACGTTTTCCCCTCCCGAGAAATCCACAGGCTCTGACATCTTTTCAAAAATTGAATTGAAAGACAATTATCTCTTTGTGGCTGTAGAGTGATGTGTGTTGCAATGTACACCTTTTCAATGCAACCACCCCTAATTTGGAGCCTACATTTTGTAAAAGCCTGGACAAGTACAGGGTATCATCAGGAGAGGTTCCAGTGGTATGTACTGGTACATGCAGCTAATTATTTGCACAGCAGGTGAATACTTCGCACATTTTTCATCCATGAATAAGGAAAGCATAACTGGGGATGTGTCTGTTAAAAGACCGTTTAATACAGACGTCTAGCATTAATTGGGCATCTATTTAGCAAGTTTCCACTCACATTCTGAATGAAATTAACACATTCTCTGAGTTAGCACCAGCGGCAGCAGGAAGGTTTGCTTTTCTGTTAAATTTGTCAAAGGAGTCTTCTTAAGACCAATTTCCGGTTGAAAGAGACCTTGCATACCCTGGGGTTTGTGTAATGTCTAAGGCTGGTATTATGAGTACCATGCTTATGCCAAGGCATCACATTTCAAATTAGACATAGAAGAGAACATGGAAAACACCCTTCTCACCAAAGACAGATGAAGTTCTTCAACCACACAAGACTTACTGACAGTTCCTTGTCTCATCAGCTAAATCTTTTTCTTTGACCAGAAATTTCTCACATGCATTCAGTGACTAGAAGTTCAGAAACGTGCTTGTTTTGAGTCTAATTTGGCGGTTAAAGAGAAGAGATTTTGCCTAAATGTAAAGCATGTGCCTGTGCCTTCTGGGGACCCTTCCAAGACCTCTATGTGACACTTTTCAAGTTCTGGTGCCCAAACACCTTGTCATTTTTAAAGCCATTTCCTTACCAGTAGGGGGCAAGATAAGACAATGTTTTCATGAATAATGAGAGGCTTCTCAAAGTAGTTGTGTCATAAACATTGTAATGATGAGATACTCAATAAGTTTTCCATGAGTTCCACCTTCATTCAGTCTTTGTCATCAGAGAGCGACCTAATACCCCCTTAGAGATCGAAGAACTCTTGTTTTTAGATGCAATCGAGGAATTTCCTGAACACCAGATTACCAAAGAGGTCAGGGATTCTATTCTCGGCATTCCAGTTTTCAAAAATCTGATAATTACTAAATATTTTCCTCCTGCTGAAAAAAGAATTCCACATGATTAAGATTGCAGTCATCTTGTAGTCAGTAATCGGTACATTATGTATCAAATTTGGTGGATAAGTTATCCCCATCGACCCCTCCCTATGGACGTGGGCCACTATATTCACCTCGTTTTCAGTTTCAGGCATTTTAACTTTTTCTGACTCAGATGCTGTCAAGGTGAGCCCTTTTGTGTTCAATGCTGACTTCAATTGTGAACTGATACTCAGGTTCTCAGCTGTACCCTTTCCCCTTTTCCTAATTTGGTTTACCGTTTCATGGGTGGGCTCATCATCTGACATGTTCCCTTCAGACAACATTGATGGAGATCCATTTAAACATCTCTTCCCATTTCGCAGTTTTTTTATCATGCTTGAACTTAAGGACACAATGAAACCTCACCCAGCCGGCTCAGTGCCAATCGCCTAATGCGCAGAAGACTTCTTTGTATGAGCAGTGGCGGACGCCCTAAAGCACCCTGTCGCACCCCGCGCCACGCACCGCGAACAGCATATAGTACTTGTCCGGTACTTGGTGCGCGGCGCGGGTGCGCCAGACTGCTACAATTTAAGGACCCAGGCTACGTGTCTCGTCACAGGGGGCGTGTCCACCAAAACAGGAAACACCTTTAAAAAACAAAAGGAGAAGGTGAAATTGAGTGCCTGTAGTTAGAGTTACACAACCACTTGTGCACAACTATTTGTACGCAGACCGTAAAGCGTGCAGCTTGTGAAACGCACAAGTTGTGAAACACACGAGTTCAAATGGTACGAACACAATAGGCGGCACAAGGGAGCTCCCCGAAGAAAAAGTCACCTTAGGGTCAGGCACGCTGGTGTTACCAGCCAAGACGTCCTCCTGGCAAGTCTGCTCACTGCAACAAGGCAGAAGTGCGGCGACGATAACTGCCAACAAGTCCCAACAAGTCCAATCAGATACAAAGCAGAGGGGCAGCGGCAGCAAACAGTACTTGTCCGGTACAGTCATCTTGTAGTCTCTGCAAGCATCGCTCAATGTTCACATCCCTATCAGGAAAGAATCATGGTAATTCCTGAGGTACACAAATAGAGGTTATCATTTTTAGTGCAAATGTCTTCCCTTTACTCTAAATGATGCCCCCAGGGTGTTCACCAAAGTGCTAGCTGCAGTAAAGGTGCACTGGAGGCTACAGGGGAATAATGTGTACCCCTACCTGCATGATTAGCTTATTAGAGCCCCTTCTAGAGCTCATCCGAAGAACAACATTAAAAAGTTGTGCATCACTCTGGCCAACCTCTGTTTAATAATGAACCAGAAGAAATCCAACCTTGCTCCAGTTGGATGATTCTGTTTCCCTAAGGAATTCTCGGCACAACCCCCACTAGCGAGATTTTTGCTATGCAGCAAACAATCAAAGTTTTCCATGAAAAACTTTCTTAAAAGGGATCTATTTTTCAGAAACCCTGTAGCCTTCTGGCCTCTTCCACTTAAGTGGTACCACATTTTATGTTATGTTACATTACTGTGATTTTGTACCGCGCTGAATCACCACCCCAGTCTTTTCAAAGTACCAAATCCGAGGCACATGCTCTCTGCCCGAGTAACCAGGCATTAGTCTGTTAGGAAAAATAACATGAGCAAGTGTGAAGTAACAGGGAGGGAAAGTGTGTCTGGAAGGAGTTTGCAGACAAAGTGAGGGAGTTAGGCAGGGTTAATTGCTTGTATTAGTATGGCTGTGTTTTACACCATTATATACAGACTATCTTCTATCTAGAGAGAGGCGACACAGAAGTATGTGTTGAGCTAACATACTCACTGGGATTCCATGGCAGTTTTGGAGTATTATAAGATTGAGATCGGGTAGTGTTGGGTGCATGAGGAGTTAGAGAGAGTGCTTGGGCAATCCTGAGATTTGTAGGCCTTTAAATGCCTTATGTCTCTATGTTTGCAACGGCGTGTAACCCAAAAGTGTGATGGGTGGAAGATTTTAAGTTCACCTTAGCCTCTGTATAGCTCTGGGTAACCTTCAACACTGTTGTTTAGCCTGTGTGCGCCAGTGGAAAAGGGACCAGCCTTATGCAAATCGGTATTGGACAAGCCCATAGCAGACCAGCATGAATTGCTAGGCCACGTCCACTTTGTACAGAAAGACAAGCAAGCCTTGACATGTTTTGGCTTTTTTGGACCGAACCAGTGAGGTGAGGATTAATTTCCTATGGCGCAGTGAGAAAGGGGTAGTCATACAAAGACCCATTGTTACCAACATGTAATCCTGGGGCACTCGCTCCGGGAGATAACGCCTCACCTCATATTTATACTCAATTAAAACAGTAACAAAAAAAACAGGGAATGCCTTATTCAACACCTCGTCCTTCAGGCTAAACTTATCACGCAATTCTACACAATGGACCAGTGGACGAGAGGCATGACCTCTACTAATATGTTTGTCTTTTCATAAATACTGACAAACCAATTCTTTCAATGTAAACATAAATTCACTTTAATTTAAAACATACACATAAAAAATTCAATTTTACACATTTTTTCTCGAAAGATTCATTATTTCGCAAACATTTTTTTAAAAAAAAAGTTATTGAAAAAAAGGGCTCAACTCACAAGTTCAATTTCCTACCATTCACTCACTCTGATTCTACATTACACTCATACCTCATATTCAATTTTTCTTGGACCATTTACATTTGGTCACCCTAAATTTATTGTTGCATTTCTATCTAGTTCCTTCGATCTATTGAAAGGTAACTCAATCTGTGTAGCTCTAATCTCACAGATGTATATCGTCTACACGTGTTTCAGTTGTCTGTGGACTATTTTTAAGTCCCCTAATAATACAATCTTCTTCAGGACGGCAGAGATAGCAACCTCTCTAAGTCCTGTCTCGTTGGATAGGGTTAGCCACAGCGCCTCCGCTGTGTAATCTGTGGTGGTGATTCAGATTCAGGAATTAATCCACCTTCATCTACAGCTACAGAACCACCAAAATCTGGATAAGCATCAAGAAGTAGGACATTCGATCATCCACTTCGTGTGTCTTCCTATTTATGTCGGGGTCGACTGATTTCTGACTGTGATCTTTCTTCACCATGAGGCCATTCCCATAGCCTTATTTATTCGATTTCCTACAAATATCTTCCAATTTAGGTCACCAATTGTTTCGTGCCTCGTCTGTTAGGTGCACCAGAGTCAGTATTCCACTTATAGTGCCCCTCAGGGTGATCCTCTCACTCGACTCGCATTACTCCCGCGACTCGCAAGTAGCCGTTCTAGACGATTCAAAAACAAATTTGAAAAAATGTTTGTGAAATAATTAATCTTTTGAGAAAAAAATGTGTAAAATTTCATTTTTTATGTGTATGTTGTGAATGTATGTTTACATTGAAAGAATTGGTTTGTCAGTATTTATGAAAAGACAAACATATTAGTAGAGGTCATCCCTCTCATCCACTGGTCCATTGTGTAGAATGTTGTACTCAATTACAACAGTCAGAAACATATTTGGTAAAAACAGCTCAGATACGTATTGCTCAAATGAAATAAACAAAGATTCATACATCATTAAATTCTAACATAAATAGGATTTCAATTTTCTGAAACCATAACTCTTTCTGATTCACATTTTACATACATATGGCTTTTTACATATATCCCACAACAGAAATTCTAAACAGCATAGTCAATAATCCTTGGCTCAGTGTTGTTACAGATGCTTTTGGGATATCACCATATATGCTTCTTCAAAGGCTACATTTCTGTCGTTTTTAATTCAATAACAAAAGACGCAGGGGGTCATCACAGGTTAGGTGGAGTGGTATTACTGCTGCATTACTGCACCGCCCAATCCTGAGTTTGGGTGGAAAGTTGGAGATTTACCTCCAGCTTTTAGCTGGAGGTAAATCTGTCCACTTTCCACCCATTTCAGCGCTATTACTGCTGTGCTATTAGTACCGCAGTAATAGCGCCAAGAATGCCCCATTGGGTCCAATCGACCAAATGGCAATGGGGACTTACCGCCCCCGTCCCCCACCCCGCATATTGGGATCCAGTGCTAATAGTTTGGGCTAAATTGTGGTAACGCAATTTGCGTTGGACGGTATACCAGCATATTTAATGCCGGGATACTGCTCACTCATGAAAGAGCCCACAGTCGCCTATAAAACAAAATAATTTTCTTTAGGCCTCATTGTAGATAACAATTTAAGGCCCATTTTTATGGGCTAAATTAATGAAATCCCCTAACCCATTTTACTTCCCATCACCAAACGCTTATCATAATAAATGTTTCTATATTTCTTCATAGCCCTTAAACAAGAAAAAGCTAAAATCACTAATTGATCCCCACATTATTTACTTAGAGGGCCTTCAAGCAACGTGACACGCTACTTACCCGACTTCTTGTTGGTTAGGGAGCTATTCCATTCAAAGTTATGCACACACTTCTGAAGCCCGCACTCCCAGCGAACCTGTGCAAACAGACACACCTGTTTGTTTGGCTCCGCATGCATACCGAGGTTATACAACCTAAGGAGCCCACTGTGGCTCCAACCTTTCAAGTTGGTGATTTCTTCACATGGACAATGGGGCATCAGACTGGCAAACCGGTCGGGTGCCCTGCATCCATTATTTGTTGTCACTGCTACCATGGCAACAGCCCGATGGAAACTCGGCTGAAGCACAGAGCCAGCGGCGGCCATCTTAACGTGGTATTTCTAGCATTATGGTATATTCCAAAGGCACTTCAATTACATTATTGGAACCAGGATAGGCAATTCCTTACTCATAATAGGGTAAAAATCAAACCCATGAATTACCTTTACTGTTAGCACCGTACCACCGCTAAGTGTCTAGCTCAATAACCGTAATCATGTCATTTAGCTTGTGCATACTCCAGGCAAGCCGCTTGACAATCTGTTCTCTCTTTTTCTCCCAATCGACTCAACCCTTGAGCCTCATATTTCAATCATATCATGTATGTATTTGTCTATTTCGGCAGGTACATTCAAAGCCATAGCTACACACAGCTAGGCATCTATGTGACACCACCTCCTATGATGCATACAGATCTATACTCATGTATACTCATTTGTGCTGCAAGTCCCTATCCAATAGTGGCTAAGTCATTCCTCTGGGGTTTCTGCTACTTGTTAGACACCTTATGGCTCATTCCTCTGGGCTGTTCACAATCTGATCCCTACCGTTCCAAATTGAAGACAAGAGAACATCTGGAGATCTCTGCATTATCTCACTCATTATATGGCTGATTTCTCCCAGAGCTCAGATCTGTTCACAATCTAGTCCGATACAGCATTCTACATTATCAAAGACATTAAAGTAGCACTGTATATCTCCTGTCATAGGCCACATAAGAAGTACACAACCAGTTTAATCTGTCCAAAGAGTCATTTATAGAAAACCTTTGCAGAAAACATGAGAGATCCCACTTGGAATTCATACCCTGTGGCGTTAAAGATTCTAGAATCTTGATCCATGCTATGTATCACTGTAAGAGCTTCTTCTGTTGGCAAACCCCTCTCTTCGAAACGCTCATCCTCTCCAAAATCATACATTTCAAACTGTGCATTATTATGGTTGGCTTGCATAAAGTGACTCATCACTGGTGACTTTTTGTTATTGAGCCTGATATTAGACTTGTGTTCTGGCCAATGTAGCAAAAGCCACAGGAGGACTTTAAGCCAATAATTCACGTTGGAGGAATCGTAAGTGGCAGAATGCCGTAAAAGATGTTTTGCCTGAATAACAATGCATAATGACATTCCCTTTTAGAATGTAACCACAATATTGGCAATTGTGGCATGGTTGTGTCCTGTGTATCTGTTCTTTGTCAGATCTTGTCAGATCTTGCTGTTTGTACTCTGCTTATACCAGTATATTTCTCAATGCTGCACTTTTCTTGTAAGCAAAGATCAGTGGAGCCGGGAACAGCTTCTCTAAGGTTTGGTCTAGCTTCATAATTTCCCAGTTTCTTTTAACAATCTGCTTAATCTTGCGGCTCTGCACCGAATAGGTCGTGACATAAACTAATGAAGGATTCACCTTGGTGGATTTTGATTTCAATAAGTCCTCTCTAGGGATCTGTTCTACTTTCCTCGCTACCTCATCAATGAGTTCTGGGTTGTATTTTCTCTGCCTGAATTTGCCCTTAAGATTGGTTGCCTGAATCTTGTGTTCTTCCACTGAAGAGATATTCCTCCAATACCTCATGAACTGACTTAATGGTACACTATCCATTGTCCGTTTGGGGTAAAAACTGGTTACACTGTTACGATCTGTGCTTTGTGTGAAAATCTTTGTCTTAAGCATGTTTTCCTCTCAGCACACTTCTACATCAAGGAAGAGCAAATTATTAAGACTATGGGCCTCATTACACGGTAGGCGGCAGAGAACCATGGCGCTATTAAAGGGGAAATGGGAATTACCACCCCATTCCAAGGTTGGCGGGGCGGTAATTCCCCCTTCCACCATTGCCCTTCCCCATTCCCATTTTTGCCCCATAGGGCATAATGGGAATGGGGAAGGTGCTAATTACGGTACCGCAAATTGCGGTACCGTAATTAGCTCCCTGGGTCCCTTTGCGGGTTGGTTTTTAACACCTGCAAAAAGCAGGCGTTAAATACCGCAACCCGCAAAGGGACCTCGTAGTAAGGCGGTAAGGATTTACCGGTACCGGTAAAATACCGGTACCGGTAAACCCTTGCCGCCTACCGTGTAATGAGGCCCTATATTTTGAAGTGAATTTAATGCGAGAATGCATGTTATCCATCATTTCAAAAAAGTTCTGTAAATTGGTTTGGATACCTCTCCATATCCCAAATGCATCATATATGTATCTTGTATAAAGTACAAGATGTCACCATCTCTCCGATGTCAAGACGTATTCAGTCTCCAGGTATGGCATGTACATGTTGGCATGCTAGTACCTGAGATCGGTACAAAGTGTCTGTCTCCAAATATAAAGAAATGATTTCTTAGAACCAATTTCTGTTATCTGTTTTCTGCCCTATCTGGAAGCTGTCACATTATTTTCATACTGAATGCTTTGAGGTGCAATCAATGAGATGTGATCCATTGTCTTGATGCCAAGAAAGCTACTGTTGATACTTCACGCCTGCAACTGTGATGTGAAAGATATTCTTGGCAATAGTGTTATTATGTGAGAATAGGCTGATGAGTGATATTGGGATATCAGGATATTAGGCTGCGGGCTACGCTGAATGCTGTGATGGATAACATGTTGGGTTGGGGAACTCACATTGTGTTGTTTATATTAACTGTTATATGTGAGTGGAACCCAAGTTTGAGTATATACTATGAGTGAGTGAGCCAATGTGGGAGATGGCCAGATTTACTGCAGGTCGTGTAGATGATGGAGTTCAGTGAATATGTACATCCTATGTTTGTGTGCAACATGCAAAGATTCATCATTAGAAGGGCCTGTCTGATGAATTATGGGGCTTATATGGAGATTAATGGACGGTAGGGGAGCCTGGGTAACAGCGTTGTTGGCCAATACAGGATATGGTTTAAGGCGATGTACAGTTGGTTGGCTTAATGAACTGATGATAGGAAGATCGTGATGTTTATTGAATAACAGAGGCTAGCGAGGGTGGGGCGGGGATGATTATTATTATACTATACGTTTAAAGAATAAGAAACCAGGCACAGGCTTTGGAGTAATTTCAGTTCAAGACAGTAGTGTTTTTGTACATACTGTAACTCAGTATCACCTTGCGGAGATACTGGGTGTTGTGTTATGCATATCTTTTAAGTGTTTTAGTAGTTTATGTGTGTTTGTTTTTGTTGACTGTTGTCTTGTGGGCACCTATGCGACCTATGATCTTCTGCCCCCTCATATCCTGCTTCAGGGGAAGGTATTTGAATTAGGTGGTTGGATACATTTTGGAGAATGGCAATAGATGGGTGAATTTAACATCTGTTCGTGGAATGTTAAGGGCCTTAATATTCCTAGGAAGAGGAGGGAAGTGCTAACAAGATTGAAGAGAGAGAAAATTGATATTGCTCTTATACAGGAAATTCACCTGCTGAAAGAATCCAAGCACCTCCTTAAAATTACTCTGTTTACTAGAGTATTTTTTAACTTTCACAGTACCAAATCGAGGGTAGTGGGAATACTACTGCGCAAGGGTCTGAATTTGAGCATGGACAAGGTAGTGATGGATGAGAAGGGAAGGGCAATTCTGATAGATGCTAAATATGAAGGTAGATTGATCACAATAGGGTCTATTTGTGGACCGTGTGTTGACAGGAGCAGTTTCTTTAAGAGGACATTGACACTTTTAAGTGAAATGAATGGGGAATACATGGTCCTGGGGGTTGACTTTAATTGTGTTCTTGATGGAAGAATGGAGCGTTCCGCCCAGTGCAAATACACAGCAGAGAGCACGAGTAAAGCGTTTAATGAGTTTTTACACGGTATGGACTTAGTTGATGCTTGGAGATTCATGCACCCCAGGGAGAATTCATATTCAAGGATTGACTATTTCCTGATTTCAGAAAGACTTCCTGAAAAGATCTCGAGTGTAGATATTAAAGAAAGGGGTATTTCAGATCATTCCTTGATGACAATGCAATTGTATAGGGGAATGGAATGGTCTGGATCCTCTAAATGGCGTTTCAAAACCTACATATTGCAAGAACAAGGAGTGATTGAGTCCCTACAAGAATTCACCACAAATTTCTTCACTATAAACAAGGGTTCTGCATCCAATATAATGGTCTGGCACAGCTTTAAGGCGGCCGTTAGGGGGGAGCTGATGAATATCACAGCTCGTAGGAGAAAAAAAGGAATGGCTGAGGTTAAGAGGTTGGAGAGTGAATTGGGCACAGGCCAGAGGAAATAACAAATGACAAAAAGTAGCAAAGATAAGGCTAATGTGGAGAGATTGAGGTAACGCCTTAGACAGGAGATGGATGTCCAGTATGAGAAAGGCATGTTCATCATGAGGCAGAAGTACTGGGAACAAGGGGACAAGAATGGTAGGTTGTTAGCAAATAGGCTATGTGGTCTACTTGATAACTCCTTTATCCAGAAAATAGAGGGTGAAGGCGGAGAGTATAAAGTTAAGAGAGGTGAGATATGCGAGAGATTCAGGAGATTTTACAAATCTCTTTATAGGGAAGACCAATTTCCAACATCTGAGAATATGGATAGTTTTTTTGATAAAGTTACTTTACCATGGTTGTCTGACGACCAAGCTATGACTGTTGATGGTCCCATCAGTGGTGAAGAAATATTGGCAGCCATCGAACAGCTTAATATAGGTAAATCACCAGGTTCAGACGGTCTTCCGGTAGAGTTTTACCGGGCGTTGGGTCAAGTATTGATACCGTTCTTATGTACGCTATACAATGGTTTCATGTCTGATGGGATTGTATGTCCCACAATGAAAGAGGCTTGCGTTGTGGTGACCCGAAGCCAGACAAAGACTGTAAAAAATTTGAAAACTACAGACTGATTTCATTTTTAAATGTTGACCTTAAATTATTTACAAGAATAATGACTAATCGGCTTGATAGGTGCATTGGTGATCTGATCAGTCGTTCTCAGGTTGGATTTATGCGGGGTAGATACGGGTATGACCATGTAAGGACACTAATAGACATAATGGGATTACCGAAGGAAAAGATTCAGAACACACCTTTAATCTTTATGGATGTGGAAAAGGCCTTTGATAGGGCCTTCTTCGAATACACATTTAGGAAAATGGGTTTTGGGGACACTTTTATAAGAGTTATCAAAACGTTGAACTCATCTATTAGTGCCAGAGTCAGGGTCAATTGTATTATGTCTTCTCCTTTCCTTCTGTACAGAGGTATTCGGCAGGGCTGTCCGTTATCACCATATCTGTTTAATTTGGCACTGGAACCGTTGATTGCATATATAAAACAAGAACAGAGTCTTCATGGGCTTCAATTTAGGGATAGCAAAGTTAAAATCTTGTGTTATGCGGATGACATGACTATCATCTTGTCAAACCCGTTGGAAGGATGTGAGAAGCTTCAATGTATGTTCAAGGATGTGAGAGTATTATCTGGCCACAAGATAAACTGGGAAAAGACAGTGGTTTTTCCTCTGGATGTTGGACAACCCAGGAATGTTATAGGTTCCAGGAATTGTCAATGGGAGACTGGAGCAATGAAGTATTTAGGAAATTACATGGTCTGTGACCTGAACAAAATGGCGGAATATAATATTTCAAAGACTTTGGAGAAAATCCAGAGAGATATATTGAAATGGGGTCGTTTAACACTGGGGCTGTGGGTGAAAATTAATTCCATAAAAGTGTTTCTTTTACCGAAAGTGCTTTACATTATCCAATCAGTCCCCCTGAAATTCACCAAGAAGGTTATCGGTGGTATTGATAAGGTCTTTCAGGAGTTTCTTTGGTGGGAGGGTAACAGACCCAAGATTCCTAGGCATATTTTAACACTCTCTGTGAAGGAGGATTTGGATATCCAAACTAATGGATTATTGCACTGGGTTTGTTGTATTTTTCCAAAGTTATCAAATATGTCCCTTACTGGCAGATTATTGAGAGTGAACAGTTTTCGCCTTATGCTCTATGTGATATGTACTTGATGTCTAAGATGCCAAATTCTACAGTGAGATTATCCACTATGTGTACAACTAGAGAGGCTTTACAAAATTTCATGACAAATAGAGGGGCTAACATCTGGATACACTACGATGCATCTCTATGGCATAATGAGGGGCTACAAATAGCAAATAGGACTTTATGCTGGCAAAGTTGGATCAGAAAGGGCATATTTAGAAACGTAATGTCTGGGAGGGCGGTCATATGATCTCATTTGAACACCTATGGGAATCCTTCGGGATTGGGGGTAGGGAACATGGGCGTTATAGAGACCTCAAAATTCTTCTGACAGAAAGCCAGGGAATGCTATGGGATACCATGAGAGAGAGACCCTCGGCCTGTGAGATTATCTGCACTTGTGCAGTGTCAACGTACATGAAGCTAATGCCGACAGACAATTCACATATGGAAGCATGGGAAAAACTTCGCCAGGCTTGGGGGGAGGATCTTGGGATGGATATTCCTTGTGAAGAATGGGAGCATCTGCTTCGTATTGGTGTACAGTCAAAAATTGATCTCGGACTAAGGTATATGAGACAAAGAATTATTTGTAGATTGTATTGGACCACTGTTTGAATGGCTAAGTAAGGACTGTTGGATACGGATAACTGTTGGGGTTGTGGTCTCAGTGGGGGCTACTTAATACATATGCTGTGGTCATTCTCAAGGGTATCCACCTTTTGGAGTGAAGTCTTAAACAGATTAGACATTATACTGGGAGACTCACTCCCACACACTTCCAACTCGATTATTCTGTTATCGAACAGAGGGAGAGGGGACAAGGCCAGAGTGAGAACAGACTGAATCAATAGAGTTTTGGTAATGGCGGCTAAGCAAATACTGAAAGTTTGGAAATCAAGGAAAAAGCTGAGTGTAGATGAGTGGCTGTTAGATATCCGCACCTTATCTAACTACGAGAAAGTAATTCTAATAAAACAAAAGCGGGAGGGGCAGTACTCTCGGATCCGGGGTCCTTTTAATGAATTGTACAGCGAAAGCTCATTAACCACATAAATTGTATTTTGTATATATTAGTTGGGGATTATCGTGACTTTTATATGGTGTTGTGTGCTGTGTTTGTTGGTGTTGTATTGTCTATTGTAGTTAAATGTTTAAAATTGGTTGTTGAATAGAGG
Source organism: Ambystoma mexicanum (assembly GCF_040938575.1). Taxonomy (NCBI): domain Eukaryota; kingdom Metazoa; phylum Chordata; class Amphibia; order Caudata; family Ambystomatidae; genus Ambystoma; species Ambystoma mexicanum. The sequence goes on from NC_090929.1 coordinate 539,053,150, forward strand.
TTTTCAGTAGTTATTAAGGTCTTCATTTTATGAATTGCAAAATTGTATGTTCGATTACATAACATATTCATGTATCTTACAATCTGAGGGAAAATCCCTGATGTTATGGATATGTTGATGTTACTGTTCTTTTGTATGTTTTATTTTGAAATAATAAATAAAGTGATTAAAAAAAAGAACCAATTTCCACAGTGTAAGAAGAAAGACGCCTGCTTCACAGGCCTCTGCCGAGAGTAGGTGCCATTCCATGGCTTCCATCCCGGCTTCTTGAACGATAGAAGTATAAAGGGACGTGACATCCATCATGAAGAGGATCTCTCTTCGACCAAATCTACAGCCTTCAATTTCAGTAGAAAGTGGGTTCTGTCATGAATATAAGATGCACTGTTCTGAATCAGAGGCTGTATCACCTTATCTAGATACTGAGATAAGGGCTTTAAGAGGCTTCCCATGGCTGCAATAATAGGCCTCCCTGGGGAGTTGCTAAAGTATCTTAGTAGGCGTGTACATTACTGGCATAATAAGAGGGTCTACCAGTAAGAAAGCTTTGGTGTAGTCTGTTATCACCCCTAGTCAGTCTGCCTCCTCCACAATTTATTTTACCATAGCACTTACCTGTTCACTTAGGGAGGAAAACTATGAACAATAATTGTGAGGCTGCATGTTGTTTAATTAATTTTAACACTGGCAACACTGGCAATAGCTGTCGGTAAACCTTCAAAACCACCCCACACTATTGTTGTTCAGCCAATCTGCGCCATTGCGAATGGCGACCAGCCAATGAAAATCAGTATTGTAACAGCCACCAATGGACGCAGACCAGCCGGACTGCTAATTTATGTCCCCTCTGCAGAGAAATACAAGCAACGCAGACATGTTTCGGCCTTGTAGGGACGTATCTGTTAGGTGAAGCTTGCTTTTGTATGGCACATCAAGGAAGGACCCATATCTGTGCATGCCTTCTTTAACTTAGGGAGACAAACTCTAACAATGAAATGTCATGCATGGGTATAAGTTTTTGAATTAACCTTATGTATTTATTTATTTACCAAATGAATATATTGCTTTGATCCAAAGCGCTGAACATTTTAGAATGAAATTACGTAAAAATAAGGAAATTGATGAGAGCAGGATCACGAACCAATACAGAAACAATGTTACATCAAGCATTAAGAAACAGATTGAAGAATATGGAGTTTTAGATGTAGTTTGAATCGTGATAGATTAGAGAACGATTACATTGAAAGTGGAATAGAATTCCAGAGAGCAGGAGCAAGCGGTTGAAAGAAGCGAAACCAAGAGGAAGTGCAAGGGGTGGGGGGGTGGTGAGGAACAGAGAGACGAAACTGAGTGGCTGAATCTCTTGAGGGATGGTATAAAGAAACCAAAGAGCATAGATAAGGCAGAGGCTAAAACATGAATACATTTAAAAACGAAACACTGAAAGTGAAACTCCAGGTGTTGCTTAATTGGGTGCCAGGACTTTACTTTTTCACCTGAAATAAGGTGGCAAATGCTGTGACCTCCTGATCAGCAACTCACCAGCACAATTCCTTTTGCTGTAAACTGTGCCAACAAATTGGGAAGAAGGGAGAGCACCTGCACATAAGAGTAATGAAAAATTACCTCCATGGTTTTTCATGTACACTACTGCTTCCAATAAAAATGTGGGAAATGGCAGTGAAGCTACTAGGGCTCGTCTTACAGGAGGAGCGGGTTACCCAGGCGCATGAACGCAGCGTTGTGTTCAGGATTCCAAATTCTGTAGCTGCATCCTGGAGCATCTTTAGAACAGTTTCCCTGCCCGTTGCAGTAGTACAGTAGTAGACTTCTACACAAGTTGTGAAAGAGGCAGAGCTATGATTAAGAGTACCTGAATGACCATGTGGGTTATTTTACTTTATTATTGGTTCATCAAAATGTGTAATCTACTCCATAACATGTCTGTCTTATGTCTGCATGAATCCTGGAGTAATGCATAAAGAGTCCTTGTGGAGTAGCCCGGCTCAGAACCCATTCCACAATTTATCAAGGACCTTTTTCATGGTTATCTCTGACTTGTAATTCCTTCGGAAAGTCTTGGAACTACCATATTTGATTTTAGAAATTAATTGTCTAATAATGCAACACCACTTGTTGGTTTAGAAAACCAGTATAATTCTACATACGCTCTTCAGAGCTTCAATCCCAAGAAGACCAGTGGGTTTGTGTTGCTTTCCCTTTCCAAAGTTCAGGGAAGAAGCAGAAGGATTACTTTCAGGTATGGCGCTCCAGGTGCAGCTACTGAGCCTGTTTCAGCCCAAGGTTGTTCAGTATTTAAGCAACTGCTCCTCTTTGTTCTCACATTGATTGAGTTTCCGCAGCCCCTTTGCACCCTACCTATAGCCCCTTCCCTCCCTGACAGTCATCTTGCTCTCTATCTGCAGCCTGTGTTTCTGTATGCAGTCTGTGTTATCAGTTTGTAGTTTCACTCCAAAGTATTATTGCTTGGTATCCAATGATAGGATCGTTAGAAGAAATGTCATTTCTGAAACCGTTTTTAACAGTATTTATGTCCCAGTACTCCCTGAGAACCATCCAGCACTTTCCTCAAATATTGTAGGACTGCAGTTAAGTCATTAAATTAACCCAGTCCTAGAATATGTGGGAAGTGCTTTTTACAATTAAGAAATACATTTTGGTTCAGAAATCATGTTAATTCCAACAATATTAGCTCATAGGTATCCTTGATCATAGTTTGTATTTTCCTTGATTCTAGTCTACAGTTCTGTCCATAGTTTACTTGATTCCAGTCCATAGTTTCAGTCTGTAATTTCCTTGATTCTTATCTGCAGTCCAGTCCACTGTTCCTTGACTCCAGTCCATAGTTTCCAGTCTGCATTTCCAGCTCAAAGTGCTTTTGTTCTTTATCTTTAGTACTCTTGCTCCCTGTTTCCTATCTTGAACCTTCAGTTACTTAGCATTCCTGGTATATTCGGCAAAGGTTTGTCTTATGGTTCTTGAAGTCCTTTTTTGCCAGTGTTTGTGTGTGGGATTCCCAGGAAACAATCTCTGCACTTTCCTTTTTCACATTGCTACATTGTCCATCATGCTATATTTAACAGTGTGTCGACTCCTGTTTCAGGGTACAGTCATGGTTATTTTCTTGTTTCAGAAGGCAATTGAGCCCCATTAAAGTTTGGCAGTATTTTAGCGGTCAATCTGCCAAAATACTGACAAATGCAATTATCGTTACCGCCACCTGGTCCTGTGGATTTACGATGGGATTACAAGTGGTGGTAGGGCAGTCTAAGTCCCCATTTTTGGAGTCAATAGGACTCCATGGGGATTTCCCATAAGATCTTCCATTACTGCATTCCCTGTGATACTGAGGCCATATGGATTGCCCCAGTAACCAATACTGCATCTATGAAGCATATCTCAAACCTGGATATAAAATATGTATCTGGTATTCAGTTTATGTTTTGTCTCCTCTCGTTTGGCAGCTTTTCACTCCACGCTTGTCCTCCACAAGTTCCTTCCGAACAAGCCAGCTATCCTCTGCCAGTGATCTACAACACTCCTTTTCCAGTTGTCCGGCATGCTCCAGGCTGAGCAAGATGCTCCTCTCTCCAGCCCAATTTGGTAAGGCATGATGATCAGATAATACAATGAAATCTGAATTATGTGATGCTTCCTTTCTCTTCCTTTCCAGACAATCTCCTTTCTCCTCGTCGCTCCCCAGACACTCTCCTCATTCATCGGTTTTCATTCCTATTTCTGATGAGTAATGAGGAGTGGGGAGTTAGTAATAAGAATGAAATGATGAGTGAGAAAGATGACTGAGAAGTTAGTAGGAGGTTTGCAAAGGAGTAATGAGGATGAGCTAAAATGCACACTGGTGAGTCAATTTAAGGACATCCTCATTTCCCCCTCACACCTTCGTATAATGCATCCTCCTCACTCATGAGACTTCATTCTCATGTACTTAACCTTAATGTACTGTATACGTGCAACTTTGTATAATATTTACATTCACTTAATTAAAATACTCTGGTGGTATTAAGTAAAATTTGTTTTTGTTGTTCACAATACTTTCAGATATCGCCCTGCTTTTCCTGCCTTACGTCTTGCATGCTTGGGAAGAGGAGCATTAAGGTGTTAGAATAACAAATGATGATTGAGGAGTAGACATGATGACTGAAGGGTAGAAATGATGACTGATTTGTGCCAGGGGTCGCCTCGTAGAACTCACCAAAAAATGTAAAAAGTAGTCAAAAAACAGTGTACACCGGTGCAAGAAGTTATGCAATTTCATTCAGGGCCCCTCTCCCAGCTGGGTCAGCAAATTCAAACAGATTGCAGAACAGACTACATGAAAAGGAGCTGTCAAAGAAATGCCCCAACACTAGAATCATTTATAGTAAACAAAATATTAAGCATTTGTGATTGTACGACATGAAATAATCTCCCCACACAAGTTTGTTTGGATCTTACACCTCAAACCCATATAGAGAAACATATATTACAAGCAATGATTGGGTTCATGGACCTTCCCACACCGCCCTCAGTTATCTCCTGTGACATCACAATCCACCCCCATTCCCACAACACAAAATTATGGAATTGAAACATTTGAGGCGATCAGCGGAATTTTAATAATCTGCCCTGGTCACCTCATACTGATTCACATGAGAACCGCTACCCACCATGTCACCATCAGAGTCTTGAACCACAGACATACTGTTGCACAAAATGTTGCATATTGGGGACACTCTAACTCTTTTCCCAGGAAAACGTTCTATGGGGTGATTTGAAACTGCTGTGATTCTTGCCGGCTCCACTAGAAAATCGTATTTCATAAATGATTTTGAATTATAAATGGTCATGTATTCATTCTTTGCTGGCGAAACCTGGGAGCTCTGTTGACCTTGGAAAATAACAACCATTGTGTAATTCTCTTAAAGCTGGCCTGGGATCGCACACTCTGCACTAATTTACAAGCTGCAGCATCCTCTGCTGCAAACAAAATGCTTGCACACGTTTAAAGCAGAAGCAAGCTTTTTAGGGCCTATTTACCTCATTTCATTCTACCACAAGCCATGATTATACTTACCTATGCCCCAGCATTTATCGATTAGTTTTATAAGCCTTTGATTTCCCATGCATCAGAAAGATCCCTTTACCCTTTTACAGTGCTACTCTCTCAGCTGATAAGTATGTTCCACCATACCGCGCTGAACTTGCATTTTAATTACACGATTCATGAGGGAGGGCATAAAAATGTGAGGTCTGAGGCTGACCACTGATAACTGAAGAGGAGGAAAGCAGAACCAATTATGACATGAGAGAAGGATGCATCATAATAGTCTAAAATGTACAGTGTGTGGTGAGTGAAGAAGAGGTGCGAGCAGGAGGAGTGAGAACTGATGAGTAAGGATGAAGACGGATTAATAAAATGGACCAATGAGGAGTAAGGAATGGGAGTAAGGGCGGAGTGAATCTCAAATAGAAACTGCACACCTCAGCTTTGCATTTACTCTCCACCACCCCCATTTCGAAGATTCCAGCAGTCTGTATTCACGTTTAAGTTTGAGAACCAGACAGGACAGAAAGATGACGCTATTGTGCTATCTGCAGAATCCCAACAATGAGTCGAAACAAAAATATCCTAAGAAGTATGAAAGTAATGAAGCAAAGAAAAATGCGAGAGAGGAGCACCCTGTCCATGAGGAAAAGACAAAAACGATACCTCCTAACCACAGAGGCTTTTATTTATTTATTTATTTATTTATTTATTTGCATTTGTTAAGCGCGCAACAGCCCGGAGGCATTGTGGCGCTGGTTACAGACAGTTTACTTAGTTACAGAAATGGTGAACAGTTGCATTCATATATACAGGCAAGAGGATATAACAGAACATACAGAGGGTCAGATGAAGAGGTGGGTTTTGAGTTTTTTGCAGAAAGTAAGGAGAGAGTTTTCAGTTCTGATGTCAGTGGGTAGGGCGTTACATAGCTTGCCGGCTATGTAGGGGAAGCCTAACCCGCCCGCTTTTTACCTGTTAATGTAGGGAGTGTGTAGTTAGTTAGTGTAGTGTGTCCTAATGGATCTGGTGTGAATAGGTGTGGTTATAGTCTGTGCAAGATATGAGGGCGCTGTGGAGGTGAGGCATTTGTGGGTGAGGTTGAGGATTTTGAAAGTGATGCGTTCTTTAACTGGGAGCCAGTGAGCTGCCTGTCTGGCATTGGAAATGTGTCCCCTTTTGGGAAGGCTTAATGCTGCTCTGAGCGCATTATTTTGCATGATTTGGAGTCTGTTTATATTTTTAGCCGAAGTACCTGCTAAGAGGGCATTGCAATAGTCCAATTTAGCACAAATAGTTACTCTAGCTATTGTTAGACAGTTGGACTTGGATAGGTAAGGTTTTACTGCATTTATGAGTTTGGTGGTGTGTGCTGAGGCAGAGGTGATGGTGCTAACCTGCCTGGACATGGATAACGTGGAGTCTATGTAGACGCCAAGGGTTTTTACTGATGTGGAGACAGGGATGATGGTGTTGTCAATGGTGAAGTTGGAGTACAATTTGTTCTAGTTTGGCTAATGTCATTTTTAGACCTAATATGATGATTTCCGTCATCTCCCCATTGAGGCAGAGGCATTTGGCTGCCTTTGAGCCCTGGATGGTGGAGTATATTGTATGGAGTGCTTCGGCGTCTTATTAGCAGGAGGGCTGGCTTGCCTTTATCCATGATTTGGGTAATCTGTTTTTTTAGGTCCACCAGTGCAGTTTCTGTGCCATGTCCTTTGCGAAAACCTGATTGCCTTATTCCAAGAATAGAGTGGATTTCGAGGAAGTGTTGGATTTGGCAGTGAGCAGCTTTATCCAAGATCTTGAGGAGGAATGGGACAGTGGTTATAGGTCGGTAGTTGTTGGGCTGTGCAGGGTCATGGGTGTTTTTTTTTAGAAGGGGATGTACCCAAGCTTCTTTGAGGCTGTCTGGGATGATACCAGTTCTGAAAGAGGCATTGATGAAGGCTATCAGTGGGGCCAGGAGGTCTGCACAGTCCTTGACCTAGACCTGCTACAGAATATTCAGCTAGTTTAAAAGTACAAGCAGTAAAAAAGCTGGTGGTGGTTGGATTGCCGTTGGGAAGAAAGACTGCCGTTTCCACCACTGTTGTCCTCAGGTGGCTCAAGTGTAAAGAAAACACTATTGTCCTCAGTCAATTGATTATTGTTAAGAACACCATATATATTTTTGTATTTTTTGGTAAAGGACATGATTTCTCAATAAGACTCAACTTACAATAGGGGCAATACAGAAATCAAAGTGATCCCGCGAATGAGTGCTTTGAATTAGGATAGTACTGTATGGTTATTGATGCAGTAATAAGTGCATGAAATATTACACACATGTGTACAGTTATTTACAATTGTGGGCAGGTAAGTGAGGAGAGTGAGTAACGCATCAGAGAAATCTGATGGGATAGAGCTGGGTCTCCTTCGACAAAGAGAAACTGAAATAGAAGAGAAGCTGTCTTGAATGATAGGATATTGGTCGTGTTCTTGAAGGCAGTGGGTAGGAAATACCAAGGGAAAAGAGCAATAACGGTAAAGGAGTAGGATGTAGGAGTAGGTAGCACTAGGTGGACGACATATAGAGTGATTGAGTGTACCTTGTAAGTGGAGGGGGTGAGGTGGCGAGTGTGGAAATATAGAGACAGTAAGATGGGGGCATGATCATGGATTGATTTGTGGTCTAAAATGAGAAATGTAAAGAGAGAGCAGTGGCTGCATTAAGTAGCCATGTAGTGTATCAATAGTGGGTGGAAGTTAGAGGGTTGTTATCTTCAGAGTTTACAAGCAATATATCTTCTGAAGTTAAGAACTTTGAGTAGTGGGTCAAAGGTGGGTCAAAGGTGTAAAAACGAAAAACAAGAGTTGAAAGTAGGGTTGTGGCAGAGCAGATTTCCTTATGGTGATGAAGTTTAAACAGGCTGTCAGCACTAGAGATCTTCAGGGGTTTTAGTCTCACATTCCCATGTTGGGGATCTCAGGGGTAGAGAGTGAAGAATTAGTTCCACATCAGGGAAGAAAAACCAAAAAAAGTAACAAGCATGTGAATGATAGTGTGCTCAAAAGTGATGTTGAGAAAGTCAAATGACAGAGGGTGCAGTGACACCAGACATGTTTATAAAACAAGGGCATCTGCCTCACTTGTCCAATCAAGCAGACTAACAAAAGGTGGCAGGGTTTGTGTGGAGAGCAGCGGATGTAGGCATGTCATAAGAAGTGATCCATGTTTGTATGATGGCATGATGCTAAATTTACACGCATGGAATCTTCATTTCATGTTCACTGTGTTGCTCTTTGAAGAGATCACAAAGGACACCACACAGGGAGAAAGGCGCACTCAAAATAGAGAACTTGTCGGCGACAGACAAGTATCATAGTGGGCCTGGGAGGAGAGTATGCAGGCCGAGGCAGAGCACACAGGTTAAGATGTGCCACTGTAGGAGATATGGGTAAAATGGGGGGCCAACTTTAGGGGGCAGTAGTAGCCTAGACTTTGTGAATGTGGGGGACACATTTCAAAGGTGAGTGGCAGGCAAAAGAGAAATGCAGCAGGTCTGGGCATTTCCGGTGAACCACCAATCGTGGCACACAGTGCCTGAGGGGCTTGTGGGGAAACCCCCTGAAAATGAGAGTGTGCTGGGAAGACCGATGGGAAGACCGATGGGTACCCACTCGAAAAAAAGGGAAAGGAGTAGGTGGGGGAAGAGAATGGTGCAAGTGATGACTGACTGGTGGAATCAGGGAATGTGCTTGCAGAAGCGGCACCCAGATCATGCAGTTTATATAAAGAAGCATTATGGCATAAAACCAAGTAGAGGGACAAGATTTCCAATTGATGTCAATGCCGCCAAGGACACTGTTGATCATGAGTGAGCACCAGCTATCGAAAATCCAGAACCCAATGTCAAGATCATGGCAGCAGCCATCGTACAGACAATCAAGGTCTTGCAGATCAAGGGCTTGTTGGTGGTCAAAATCTCTACAATGGTTGTTGTTGGAAGGGACCTTCGTCGACCCCCAAGGAAACAGACAGGGGTCTCTTCAGAAATGCCTTTTATATTGCCAAGTCAGGAGGAAATGCACAGTATGACTCCTCTTTTGAGTGAGAAGACCTGTGAGATGATAATGTTGATTTGGTAGTCTCTCAGTGAGCTCCTGTGGAGGTGCCTTCTTTGCCACATATGTTGCTTGCATTCCAACGGAAGGAGGATGAGGTGTCCATTCATGAAGGGCTACAGAAGGAATCTGAAAGGAATGAGGAAGGAGATGAGGAGCAGAGGTGTTGCTGGGGGGGGCTATAGTTCCTGATCTTTGGTTGAAGCCCTGCATAACTTCAACCAAAAGGTTAGCTAGCCCCGAGTCCCGCCAGTCCCAACATTAGTATAGCCCCAGATCTTTTCCAGACTTAGGAACACCCCTGAGGAGGAGTCTTGGGAAATTATAATCACAAATAACTAAATGCAGCAATATTTGCTGCCAACTCTATCCCCACCCAGTGACAATATGGAATTATTGGGACTGATATGCATGTGTCACAGAGGAGATTTTTAAAATGTCAAATGGAAAACTGTCAGGTCCGCCCTTTCTTCCTGCAGGAGTAAGGCTGGCCCACCAGACCCCCCAAACCTGCCGACTCAACAATCCTTCTTTAAACAATTATGAAGCTATCAAACCCAAGAGGAAAGGGGAAGTGGAGAAACAAATGCAAATCTTCTACTGTTCTCGAATCCTGCTATCTTCCTGACTGGAATCTTCAGTAGAAGACCTATAACAGATGACAACAGATTACACACTCTAACTTGCTGCTATCTAATTCTTAAAATCTGTTTTAAACCCAAGTTCCCCACAATACCTGCTGCCTAAGCTGTAAAGCTATTAGGCTTGTATTATGTCTCTGACTGCTTCAACAGATGAGGACGCATGGACTGCAGAGTTCACCCTGATCTGTGGATTCACTGCTGCTTCTAGCGTAGACACTTGTGCTTGACTTTGGCTTTCTTTTGTAAAAACAAATAATGTCTTTTAATAAGTCAGCTCCTTGGCTATACTTAGAAGAGTTTATTTGTGGCAAGCACAATGCCGACGCACAAGGCGAAGTTCATAAACGTACTTGCGTCTCGCGGTCTTTATCTCTTCTTGCTGTATAAGTGGAACGCAACTTCAAACTAGGAATAAGTCTTTCAGCTCACCGGAGAAATGGCTGTCACTGAGCGTTTCCATTGACTGACGGTACGGAAGCACGTTGAATTCTGATAGCGTGCACGTAACGTAGCGGGTGCCTTCCTCGAATGCTCTCGCAACGCAGAGTTCTGGACGCGCAACCCGAACCGAAAATTCACTCGCTGCTTGTAGCTACTGTTAGTATTAATGATATTAGTAATCTTCCTCCACCTGAACCGCCCGCAAGCTTGAGTTAAATTAGTTACACACGCTATAGGGTATCAATGACCTTCACTCGTGGGTTGCTATGCAGACCAAAAGACTTCTGAACATGCTTTTTAAATCACTGCTTTACGCTGCTGTTTACTATTTCATTGCACTTATCAATTCCTCATTACCCAAATTCGGAATACCTTGAAATACAAAATACTGAGCTTAGTCTCTTGCTCTGGTTTCTTCTAACAGCTGACTGGTCTCTTCTTCTTTCTGCTTCTGGACACAGAGACAGTCACTTCCTAGACCTTATTAGTGTCTCTTCTCAAATTGTTATTAAATCCTTTTCTCTATGAATAATTATCTTAGAACTATGGGAATTTTTAACTCTTTATTTACAGGAACTACAAGGCCTATGACCTGCTCTGAGAAAACTTTAATGAAAGGCAGACTACACCATAAACAGCCTTAACCAATCACTGCTGTAGATTCAACCCTCCATCTTGACCTGGGTAAACAAAGGCTTCCTTGGAAGGAACATTAAGGAAACATTTCTCCAAACCAACTCCACACCCAGCAGCAAACTATATCCTGGACCATTCCCCCTTCCTACACCTCCAGAGAGAATGCTTAAAGCGTTGACTGTAGCATGGACCCCTGACAGTCCTGACAGTATGGCGAAGGAAATGAGAAACCCTGACAAATATGTCCCAAAAATATGCATTGCAAATTTGCATAGTGTCGAAGAAATGGTGTATCGCTTAACAAAGCATGACGTTTCTATTCTCAGCATCACAGTTGGCACGTGGCCCTGATAAGAAATACAAAGGGCCTAATTCAGGCCCTGTTTGATTTAGGAATCAGTGCAGGTCATGTTACCTGTGGTGACAGCAGTGAGGAGGGAACCAAATTCACAATTGCTCCCTACTACTTTGCCTTTTTGGAATGTAACCCAAATATTGGATGTTGTATGGAAAAAAGTGCTTCTGTCCGTGTCTGTTGCCGTAAGTGAAAACAAAACGGCAACTATATTGTCCTGCTATGAAAGGAATCTTTGGGAAAGAATGTATACTTTGTTTGAGTTCCTTCTCAAGGGTAAACAACTTCAGGCTGAGAATGTATTTGAAGAAAGGGTGCTCACGTCTGATGCCATCCTACGGATGTCCTTTGATTCAGCAGACACGATTCTGAGAAGAATGAAAACAAACATTGGTGCTAACAAAGCAGGCATGGCAGAAACAAGCATATTTTAGGCCTGAGATGCAAAGAATTTAGACCTTCCATCTGATTGGATGCAGCTGTTTTATAAACACAAGAATGTAACCCTAGTGTCAATTAAGATGTAGACGGACACAGTAAGAGTGGTTTGGAATTTACCATCAAAGCACCCATCCACATCCTTTCACAGAGCAAGAGACAGGTCTGCGTTATACCAAATGTATCAATCACCCTTTCTACCAGACTCCATCACCATTGTTGTATAACCTAAGGCAACATCAGAGGAGCCATGCATCTTATTGATCAGCATATTGAGATTGTAGAGGAGGGAGCCAACCAAGATGCCAGCAAACCAAACATGTGTGACTTAATTTGCTCCCATCCCAACCATGTCACCTCAACAAGAGGGCGATTAGCATAGCCAATTTCCCAGTAGTTTGACAATCCATAACTTTAGATAAATTGGTGCTGCATCTAACAGCAGTAGGTCTTGCTATAGAGTCTTAGAAAAAACACCTTGCATTCCACTGTCCGCGAAACAGGTAACATAGGAGTGCTCTTAGCAGCCTGGAAGGAACGTGGAGCAAATGCTGAGGAAAGATACCAATGATTTAGATCTCAAAGAAGAAATAGGTCAGGTTGAGCATATATTCCATACCTCCTGATGAAGAGGAATGAAAATACATCCCTATGATGGTATTGAGTGTGATATCCTTGTACATATCATTGATACCCGTTTGTAGTCTGTAAATGAGAATTATCTGTTGACAGCTGGATGTACAATGTGTGCTGAAGGTCCTTGCCTGGTTCAAAGGGACAGGGAAGGGGTAGCCATCAGGGCCAGTACTGCCACCTGCTAAGTGATGCAAGATTGGGGTAGTGTTGGTGGATCACCTGATCTACTCTACCCGTCCCAGGTTGCCTGGAAGGATATTTTCATTTTGTGCCATTAATGAGAATTGCCTCTTTAAGGGACCGGAAACCACGTAACTCATGTACTGAGCCACTGAGACACATTTGAGCTCCTGCCATGGGGCAGCATGCCCTGTGAAGTCAAGACATAGGGGCTAATTACGAGTTTGCTTGTATACAGTAAAAGTGCTAGTAATTCCGTTTACAAGCAATTTTACCGTTCTGGCCGAGGACAAGTTGGCTGAAACACCATTTCTGGTATTACCGGTGCCGGTATTCCCATTTCTGGAAATACCAGCGCTGCAAATACCAGCAGCAGAATTTCCGACTAGACCTTAAACAAGTGCTGGTATTACAGACTGTCAGGCTGAGATCCTGGTGTCTGCGGAAGCTGCTGAGCCCCCGACAATCCACCCAAAATGTGGCACTCTGAGCTGATACTATAAACTGTCCGGTTTACCTCACTTCCAGGGGAAAGGGGGAAGGGATAAATTAACAAACACCAGGCTGGAAGCTATTAACTAGCTGGTTCTTCACCTGTAGTAAAAACATAAACATATATACACCTTGGTATTCATTGAGTACTATACTAACCTTAATTCTCAATATCCTTTACCAATAAAAGTAAAAACCATACCTGGAATTTCTCTACAGAATGCCCAGAGAAGTGATAAGCTGACTAGACTTCCTTACTAGTTGACTTGAATCTCAATGATCATTCAGCCTTCTCAGTAGGTCCATGAATATGAAATTAACTTTGCAGATATCTTCTAAAAACTCAAGAAGCTTGAACAAAGTCTTAAGTTCATTAAAAGCAAATGGAAGTTCTAGTGTTTCTGGAAAGTTCTTATATTTCTTATTAATTGCCTTTGAAACTTGCGACGAAAAATTTCACGTGGAAATATCTTGCACAAGCATAAAAATCCAAACTGAGTGTAGAACGTACACGCGCTGAAAACCAAACCGTGGAAAAATGCACACGCGCTTATTCAAGGAGCGAGTAAAAAGCACACGCGATAATGTCCATTCCATGGGAAAAAATACACACGCGCTTTATCCAAGTAGCGAATAAACGCACACGCGCTGAAGTCTAAGCCGCGGGAAAAATCCACACGCGCTTATCCAAGGAGCGAGTAAACGCACACGCGCTGAAGTCTAAACTGCGGGAAAGATCCACACGCGCTTATCCAAGGAGCGAGTAAAAAGCACACGCGATAATGTCCATTCCGCAGGAAAAATACACACGCGCTTTATCCAAGTAACGAATAAACGCACACGCGCTGAAGTCTAAACCGCGGGAAAAATCCACATGCGCTTATCCAAGGAGCGAGTAAACGCACACGCGCTGAAAACCAACCGCGGGTAGAAAAACACACGTGCTAAAGTATCACGTGACACAGAAGAGCTTGCGCTAGATTCTCAAGCGAAGACTTTCACGCGCAGGCTTCTGATAACGGAAAGACCACGCGCTTGATAGAAAAAACGTAGCGTAACAAAGAAAAACAAACGATAGCACTACCGTTCTATTAAATGTCTTCATATGAGCTTGAAAATCAATTTAACTCTTCAACAAGAACATTAGATAGAGAGTTTTGAGTTTTAAAAGAACTTATCTTGTGAAGAGTCTTGGAAACTTATTTTCTTAGGCAACTTGAAATCTTCTTACTCCTGTCCTGTCCCAAAACGAACTCCATAAAGATTCCTGCTTACTTTCCAAAGAAGCCGCTCGACTGCTTGAAACTTGAAACCCCTGAACAAGTTAAGCAGGAGCAGCTTAGTACATGACCTCTCAGCTGGGCAAAGACGATGAAAGGCAGTTTAGAATGTTCACTGTCTTCCCTATAAACAATCACCAGCCAATTAGAATTTAGACTGAGGACCTCCATCTTGGCTTGGGGCATTCTCCATAGACTGCAATGAATGTTAAGGGCAAAATTGCCTGTTTTTAAAATTAAACTCCATAAAAACTTCCCAAAACCTTTCTATACTAAATCTCCCCAGACCCAATGTAATTGAGAATATGCCGCTGTAACCTGACAGTACCTGACACAGACATACCAGTATAACCAGCAAATTACGAGTTTGGATTTGCCAGTAATACCGACCAATTTAGCCAGTAATACTAGCTAAACCAAGCCGGAGATACCAATACCTCATAGTAGCCAGTAAATGCCCACAGGTGATGGAAATGAGGCCCCAGGTGCACCCAATCCACCCAGGTGCACCCAATGCACATAGGAAGAGTACAAAAGGGCCACACCTTCCCCAAGAACACTTTCCCACACAACCATGCTGCCACTCATCACAGTGCTACATAGAGCAGCCGGGGCTGAGGGAATACCAGAGGGAACAGGAGGCATTGTAGAGGAGGAGGAGGATGCAGGTGTTGAGGAGACGCCACGCAAGGCATGCAGCCATACCCCCCAAAACCCATAGACCCTCACGTACATCCAAATACTCACCCTGCACCGCCTCAACAGAGAGACAATGATAGAACTCCTCACCCACATCCAGGAGGACATATGGAGCCGGATCAGCATCAGGATGGTCATACCACCCCTGGTAAAGCTGGTATCGTCTTGTACTTCTTGGCCGCAGCACTCTGCCGCAGCACTCTGTGAGACAGCTGCATTCCATATCTCAGCCTGCCTACTCCAGATTGCTGGTGCAGGTGCTGCAGGCACTCATACACCATGTGGGCCAGCGCAGCGCCTCCCACACCATGCAGACACAGCTGAATGCCACCAAAGGCTGCTTCTATGCATTTGCAGACATGCACAATGTGATGGCAGCATTGTACTATGCGCATGTAGAGCTGGTACCTCCCCATGCCTCAGAGGAGGTCTGCAGACACCAGAATAAATTCCCTGAATATCCAGGTCACCTGTGATGCTGACCGTACACACTGCAGTGCCTGGTTCCCAAGATCAACCCATGATGCAATGTTCCTGCAGAACAGCACTCTCCCAGCATAGATGGAGGGGAATAGAGGCCAACCTACCTGGGCATTGGGTAAGTACATGTTCCATCACACTAACCTTGCTGTACAGGTGGCACGCAATGGGATGGCGGGAGGTTAACCACACATAGGGATTAGATGCCCTGACAAGGTCCAATACATGCAAGACCCACACGCACACCCAACACATTACAGACTGCAACTCACCGGAGTAGGACATGACTCACAATGCAGCAGTGAAGGGCAAAGGCATGATACCTTTCAGGTCCCAGTTTTTACTTCCTGCAGGTGCCGACGATGGACCCACAGACCCACTAGGTTCGCCCACTTTGCAATCTTCTAATTAAAAATTGTAGGGCTGACAACACAGAGGGGAAAGGGGAAGTGGATAAAATAACAAACCAGGTCCTTCTTGCCGTCCTCAGAAACCATGCACTGATTAGATGACTCACCTTGATCTGCGGACAAACATACAGATTATTAACATTACCCTGTTGAATGCTTCCTAACTTCCCTGTGCATGCTTCCCCATGCAACCCTATTGTACCTGTAAGCCTTTGCTCTCTGCTGAAAGGCTATTTGGCAATCTCCTTCTCAGAACTCCTTTTGTCTAGACTCAAACTAGACTGACGCTGTCTTTACTCCACTTGAGGCTCTGTAATCCTCATCTCAGTCCTCTGAAATGTCTTGAGATGACTATTTTTGAAAACCGTTTCTATCAACCTTAATCCTTCCTCCTAACATGTTTCCCAAGATACTATAATAAATTGCCTCAAAGTTTATGTTCAGGTAGCCTACTTGAAAAACATTGCCTTCAGCTTCAAAAGTCTCTTGTTTGTTGCTTTACACATACCGCGCTCTCTCACTCAGTGCAAGCAAAATTATGCGGTCACCGCTGAGGAAAGGTTTCCCTGATGCGCTGACACAACAGCTTTTGCGAGGTTCAGCGAAGTGCGCATACATGTAATTGTGTTTTCCAAGGACCCTTACTTTAAGGGCACACAGAACACTCCAGCCCCTCTGATGACAGCTGAACAGAGAAAGGAAGGTGTAACACATGTGTTGGTTATCAACACCACAGAAGGTTACTTTAGTTAGTTCGGTAGGCTGCCACTTCTCATGCCAGATTTAATTAATTAATACATGCACCAAGTTGAAGTAAAGTTGCTGTTCTTTCCCCGCTAAGCGAGTGAATCAATTTAGGCAAAACTTCCAGGCACAAGGTTGCAAACCAAGGATATGTACATTTATGTTATTTACATTTCCATTTCTACTTTAGCTTTAAAGTCAAAACTTCACTTAGCTTCTAGTTGCTGCAGGAGAACCTTGTCTTGGGTTTTCTTTTCCTTTGATATGGTTTTCATTGACTTTTTCTCTGGCGCTTGCTTAACTGTGACTATCTTAGCTGAGTGTCTGATTGAAAAGCAGTTTAGAACCTCTCACAAGATTCCAAACTACCTTACAGAAGCTAAAGAACCAATCAACTCTAAAAATGACTGTGACCATCTTGAACTGCGGTCACTCCTGTCTCCTACAGTATGCATGTTAAGGAAGACTGGGTTTTGGCTTTCTTAATAAATGAACAACAATTTTAAAATCCAGCATCCTTCTTGAATTTCACACCTGCCCTGAGCTGCCAAGGACCTTTCCTTGCTTGTAAGCTGAAGCGGAACCTGACAGTGCCCCACCCCACCCCCCCATAATGCCCTGTCCCAAGGCCTGATTTTTCAGGTCTAATACGATGAAATCACCTAAGCAACCTAGGAGCATAAACGTCCTTTGCCCCCACTCAAGATCTCTCTTCAGGTCCATAACCTTTCCAATCTACTAGATATTGCAAACTTCCTCGCAAAACCCTAGAATCTAGGATGGTATGTGCTTCGTATTAATTGTCAGCGAAATGAGAAAACATTGTGCCAGGCATTCCATGCAACCAAGTTCCCTTCCTGCATGGCTTTTGGAGACTTACATGAAATGTGGGCTGCACTCTTAAACATTGCAGTAACTTCAACCTAAACGAAACAGGAGAAATGACTTGCTCATTTTCAAATGGACTGATGTAACGTGGGCTAAACTTGTTTCTCCCCTTCAAGGCTATGTTCTTCGTAGAAAGCCATACTAACTCCACCTACAGATTTCAGGCGCTAATCTACACTTTCAGACAGCAAACTTCTTATAATTAAACGTACTCTTCTGTAAAGCTCGTACCGCTCTTTCTATGTTTTGCCCCATAGTTTGGATTCCGTCCTCTACATCTGGAAGCCCCGCTTCCTCAAGAATCAAACCTCTTAAGAACCGTGGATGAAAACCCTGATTGACAAAAAAGGGGGATATAGAAGTTAAATCTTTCACTGTGTTGTTGTAACAGAACTTTGCAAGCCATAGCAAGTCCACCCAGCTTTCATCTGACCGCAAACAACAACGCAAGTATTTCTCCAACTCCTGGTTCACTGGTGCTCATTACGAGTCTGGCGGTAACCATGCCGGTAAAACTTGCAGGTAGCCGCCGGACCTGTAATGATTTATCGGCACCTGACTTGCCAGAAACACCGGGGCATTAAAGCCCCCGCGGTCTGGTCAGTCAGGCGCCGGTAAAATGTTGATCCCCATTCTCATAGAGTCGCATTGGACTCTATGGTAGTGGGGACCACGGAAGCACCAGCATCGTTAATAATGGTGCTGGTGCTTCCGTGAAAGTCTGCGGGTTGGTGTTGCTCTGCTCGCCAGGTCTGACACTGGCGGGTGGGACTACATCCGTCCGCAGACTCGTAGTGTGCCGGTCCGGTAACAACAGTGCCGTCAGCTTACCAGCACCGTTGTTACCGGACCGGCACAATTGTAATGAGTGCCACTGTCTCAGTCTGACCGTTGGCCTCGGGATGGTAGCTGGTAGTTAAATTGATTTCAATCTTCAGTTCCTTGGAGAAGGCTTGCCAAAACTTGGATACAATTTGAGATCCTCGGTCCGAGATCACTTGACTTGGTAACCCATCTTCTGCAAGAAGGTCTGCGCCAACGAAGGGGCGGTAGCAGCGCCTTTAATTGGAATGAAATGTCCAGCTTTAGTTAACACATCCACCACTACCAAGATATTGGTGCACCCATTGTCTGGAGGGAGATCCACAGTGTAATCCATGGACACCGTATGCCATGGATGTGGGGGAATAGGCAGGAGTACTAACAAACCAGCCGGTTTCTGATTCTCAGACTTGGCCCGAGCACACACTTCACAAGTTTGTATGTAATTCAAGGCATCCTCGCGCATACTCTTCCACCAAAATTCCCTCCTTAGAAGTTCTAAGGTCTTCATGAAACCGGGATGCCCAGCCAAAGGGGAGTCATGACAACATTTCAAGTCTTCTTCTTGTAGATCTTCAGTTGGCAAATACAATTTAGAATCCACGTGTAGCCCCTGTTTTTTTTTGTTTTTATCCTGGCCCGGGAAGCCTGGTATTATAAATACTCTGGGCCAGGAACAGACCTGTGGATGTCAACCAGCTAACCAGTTCCGCTCTGGGCAAAGGTGTACTCTTCCATTCCCCGGAGCAGCAGAGACAGCTTCCAGGGATACCACCCCACCATCCTAGACCAGTTGCTCTGCTGGGTTGCTCAATTAGCTCCATGGCTGCCTCCCATACCGGTACCAACTCCGGTGTTGTACAATGGGGACTTACCGGTCCATTCCGACCCTGGAGGGACCGGTAAATCCCCATTGTACAAACCATTCCCCATTCCCATTGAGCCCTGAGAGGCTCAATGGGAATGGGGAGGGTGCAAATAACGGGCTTGCAAATGGCAAGCCTGTTATTTGCACCCTGGTCCCTTAGCGTGTGCCCAGTATCCCCTACCGCCCGAATCGTAATGAGGCCCACAGACACCAGAGTGCACTTTTATAGATACCCTTATTAGACCCAAGGATTCCCCTGGAGTGCGTTCCATCTAAGCGGGGACCAGCTACACCAGCTCGCCATTCCTTGGAGGGATCACCGGGACCCTAAGGATGAGCTTGCTGCAACCAATCCCCTTCCTAAACTCAGGTACCACCCACATGGAGAGTAAGGCGAGAGGATGGTCTCTGTGGGTGGTCCCATCTTGCAAGGCGGCCTTAGGCAACCCGCCAACCTATGCCAACACCTCACGCCAGGGTGCCTCCCCTCTACCCCCAATTAATAACCATGGCCATCTACATAATTTCTTATCTATCCTTACTTAGCAGTTACCCTACTTAACATTCCCCTAATACACCAACTCTCTATTTCCCCCTTACTAACATTTACCCTACATAACATTAATTCATATACACTTAACCACTCATACATATATACATAGACTTGCGCATATACACAACATACATAACATTGGGGTGACTGCTGCAGTCAGTCACCCCTAAACAGTACCTTTGAGGTCTGTCCTGGGGCGCTGGCTCTGGGCGATTGCACACAATCCTGAGAGGTGCTGGTTGCAGGCTGGATGACAATGGGTGGGAAGATGGTGCTTGGCTCCTATGGTGTTTGTCTCCTGTTTGACATAATGGGGTCCTTCAGGGTGACCCTGTCCACCACTTGGGGTCACCTTACTGCCTGCACTCTGTGAACTGCCTTGGACGGCCCTGTATGCACATGAGGACCGCCCACACTCACCGCTGTGACCCAGGGTATGTATATTATTTTGGGGTGAGCCCCATTGGCTGGGGGCCCACCCGACATCATCGCCGCAACCCTCTGCATAAATATCATTTTAGGGTGGACCCCGTTGGCTGGGGGGCCCACCCGACATCACTGCTGTGACCCACGGCATTATTTAAGTTCAATGGGTGGGCTCCAATACCTGTGGGGCCCACCCGATGTCACAGCTGCTCCTGGGCTCCAATTTCAGATCAGGTGGTGTCCCCATACCAATGGGGATGCCGCCATGCTGTGCGGCCTTCTCTTGGCCTACCCCCTCAGCAATGCATTGTGGCAACGCAGGGAGCGGGCCGCAACTTCACCCGGGCTACTCCTCTGGGCAGCCCAGGGCTTCATTCACCTGGGCTGCTCAACGGAGCAACCTGGGACTTTGCTATCACCTCATCTTCACCTGGGTAGGCGGCCGAGGCCAGCCCGGGGCTTCCGCTGCACACTCTACATTCCCTCCCAGGCTCCTCCTTCCCGGGAGGATTTCATTGATGACCGGCCCGCCTCGCTTGTCAGGAGGCAGACCTTTGGGGGCACAGCCGGGCACATGCAGTCCTGGCCAGGCTGTTCTTAATGAGCCTGGGAGGCCCTTGCCACGCCCCTCGGTGGGCCGACAGGCGCCATGGCCCCGGGCGGTTTCTTCCAACACTTACATAAATAAAACACACACACAATACACATTTAATAAAAGCCTTTATTACCCCAGCGTCTGTATCTTTCTTTTCTGTGTTCCCCAGAGGGCCAGCATGTAGCTCAACTACCCTGGCCAAATGGGGCCACGGGCTACACATGTCTGGCAAACCCTTGTGAATTCATTTCACCAGATCTTCCTTCTCCCAATCTTGAAGCTGCTCTGCGGTCATTTGCTGCCTTAACAGTTCATCAAAATCTTTAGTCTTCAGCACTTCTCCGATTACAAACTTTTTCTTTGATAACAATGATGTCAGAAGATCTATATTGTTCTTGGAACTTCCTGGGTAACACCTGGACAATCCTTCAGCCTTACCATTCTAGTGCCAAGGCTTATACGTCATTACAAAATCATATTCTGCAAAGAAGAGGGATCAACAAAGTTGTCCAGGAGTTAAGGTTTTAGCCTAGGAAGGTTACATTTCTGTTATTAGTCAACACTGTCACTCCATGCCTGGTGCCCAGAAGATAATGCCTCCAAGGCTGCTTTTATAGGCAGTAGTTCCCTATCTGAAATGGTATAGTTCTGTTCTCCCAAAGAACATTTTTGGTATAAAATGTGACCAGGTGAGGTTGTGATTCTATTGAATACAAAGCATCGAATGCAAAAGCATCGAAAAAATGCATTTATTTTAAAGGTAAAGGTTTTATTTTTATTATAATGGGTTTTAAGGGGTAAAAAACAGGGGTGGAGGGGACCCCCCATTAAAAAAAATGCATTTTTGGTGCATTTTTTTCGATACTTTTGCATTCGATGCTTTTGCATTTGAGGCTATCACTATAAACCAATGTTGTCCCATCTCACAATGTCTTTGAGACAACATAGAACCCATGGCCACATCCGAAGCATCCGCCTCCACAAAAAAAGGACTGCTCAACATCCGGGTAGAGGAAAATTGGTCCTGAGATGAACTTCTCCTTTAGATAACAACAACAGGCTTCCACCACCTTGCCACTCCACACAAACTGCATTACCTTCTTTAACAGTCTGGTGATTGGAGCCACTACCTGAGAGAAATCACAAATGAACTGGCAATAAAAATTGGCAAAATCAATGAAACTCTGAATGTCCTTCACGTTAGTTGGCGTCGCCACTCCTTCACTGCCTTGATCTTGCTTGAGTCCATTTCCAATCCATCTGGTGAACTTACAAATCCCAAGAATTCTACTCTAGAAGTATGCAATTGGCTTTTCTCTAACTTGGCAAACAAATGGTTTTCTTGTAATTTGTTAGCACCAACCTGACACGATTGCATTACAAAGACTAAAGGGCATTACCTTGTATTCAAATAACCCAAATCTTGTCCTGAACGCTGTCTTCCACTCATCACCCTCTCAAATTGTGACTAGGACACTCTAAGATCAAGCTTAGTGAATATGTTTGCCCTCTAAATCCTGTCTAGCGTCATAGATATCAGAGGCATAGGATAACAATTCTTCACTGTGATGGCGTTTAAAGCCCTATAGTCGATACAGGTTCTGAAGGTCTTATCTTTCTCTGGAACAAAGAATAAGGGAGATGCTGCTGGGGACTGTGTATGACAAATTAACCCTTTGGCCAAATTCTCCTAGAGCTATTCCTTTAGATGCTCATTCTCCTTTTCCGCTCAGGGCATAAATCATATCACGAGGAATTGCAGCCTCATCTTCTAGGTCTATTTTACAATCGTACTGATGATGTGGCAGTAATTCGCTTGCTTCTTATTCACTAAATAAGTCCTCAAAGCACATGTAACATTCGGGCAGGACACCTACTATAGCCCCCACCACCAATTCTTGTGAAAACTCACCAGCCAAGCACACTCCCAGAATCTCCTTGCCACCTTGCTGACCCCACTCACTTGCCTCCAAACAACATTGCTCCTTTCAAAAGTCTGACTTAAACTCTACTGTTCTCCTATCCCAATCTATCAATGGGTTATGCTGGGTTAAACAAGGCAAACCCAAAATGGTTTGCAATTGTGGGGCATCCATTACCTCGAACACTATCTCTTCCCTATGCCGTTCTGCAATCTTCATTCCCAGCTGAATAGTAGTTTGCGTGATAAGACCAGACGAGAGTTGTGTACCGTCCACGCTCTCACCTGCTCGGGAACTTCTTTATCAACTACTGGGACTCCTAATTTACTAGCTAGACTCTTATCCATAAAGTTTCCTGTAGCTCTAGAAACAATTACACAGGGACCACCACACTTCAGCTTCCCTTCCCAATGTAAAGATACATTCAATGTTATGTGAAGAACTGATGTTTGGATTGTGTTTGCCACCAGCTGTCTCCTTACGGATTCTGCTGTGTACCGCCTTGGAGAGCGCGGGCACCTGCTCACGAAGTGGGTTCCATCCCCACAATACAAGCAAATATTCTCCTTGTGTCTCGTCTCCTTCACTTCCTTAGTCAGAAGTGGTCTAAACTGACCTTCCTGAACTCTTAGCCTTCCTGGAGACTGATTCAACCTTTGGTCGCTCACTTTTTACCCAAGTCCTATTATCAGGGATTTATTTATTTATTTATGTATTCATTTATTTTAACATTTATAAAAGCGCGCCAAGGCCAAAGGCATCCATGCGCTGGTTATCAATCAGACATGATAGCAGAGGAATAGGAGGAGAACAGGGAGTGGGCACAGAGGGAGGGAGGGCAGTCTTAGTTGAAGAGGTAGGTTTTGATCTTCTTTCAGAAATTGTTATAGGATGGTTTGTTACGCAGGTGGACAGGGACCTTATTCCAGAGAGCAGGGGCATGGACTGGGAAGCTGCCCCACCCCTCTTTTGTGAATAAATCTGGGAGTGACGAGGCAGTTTATGTAGGCGGTACGTTGTGGTCTTGTTACTATGTGTCTGGTGATTTTTGTTCCAAGGTAGGAGGGGGCGGTGTTGGAGAGACAACAGTGCATGATGAATAAGATCTTGAATTTGATTCTATCCTTGACCGGAAGCCAGTGAACAGAATTCCTAGCTTCAGAAATGCGGTCTCTCTTTCCAATGTCAAGTGCAGCTCTCAGAGCATTATTTTGCACCGACTGAAGTTTGCACAGATTTTTGGAGGATGTGCCACAAAAAAGTGAGTTGCAGTAGTCCAGATTTGAGCAGATAAGTGCTTGAGCAACTTGGTGGCAATGCTTTGGTGACAGGAAGGGTCTACTGGCGGTGATGGGCTTGGTGGCGTAGCCTGAAGAAGAGGCAATGTGGTTGGTTTGGCTTGCCATGTTAAGGGTGGAGTCAAGATAGACACCTAGGATTTTGACAGTTGAGGCAACAGGGATGATGTGGCCATCGATACTGAAGGATTCATAGGTCTGGTGAAGCTTTGCTACTCTTGCTGGGAGCCCCACAAGGAGAAGCTCTGTCTTCTCATCGTTGAGGAAAAGACAGTGTGTGGCCATCCAGGTTTGGATCATTTCATAGCGGAGGTTATTCTTGAGTGTATCCTGTGTGTAGTTGCCTGAAAGGGGGATGAGGAGCTGGGTGTCGTCTGCATAGTTGGTGTATGAGATTCCTAGCGAGTCAAGGTGGTTGAATAGGGGCTTGGTATATATGTTGTAGAGTGTTGGGGAAGATGCATGAGCCTTGTGGTACGCCACATGTTGTGGCAGTGGGGCGTGCCGAGGCTTCTCCGGTTAACACTCTGGAGGATCTGTCAGCAAGGAACGATGTGACCCATTTAGCTGCATCAAGCGAGAAGTGTGCTGTGGACATGAGCTGGTCGCATGATGTGTTGTGGTTGACAAGGTCAAATGCAGCAGAGAGGTCCAAAAGCATGAGTAGGGAGATGTTGTCTTGATCGTTGGCATCATCAAGTTGATTTATGAGGTATGGTAATGCTGTTTTGGTTCCATGTTTGGGTCGGAATCCGGACTGTCGGGAGGCCAGGATGTGGTGGGATTCTAGGAAGTCCTGGATTTGGAGATATGCAACCTTGTCAATGAGCTTTAGCAAGAAGGGGACAGTGGTGATGGGGCAGTAGTTGGCGATGATGGTTGGGAAAAGGGAGGGTTTCTTGAGGAGGGGGATACCCAAGATTCTTTGAGGGCCACAGGGACAGTGCAGGAGGTGAAGGAGGAGTTAATGATGGTTGAGATGAGGCGGAGGAGGGATTCTGCACATTCCTTCATGATGGAAGCTGGGCAGAAATCCCCATTGCATTGGGTAGGTTTGAGGCCTTTGATGATCTTTCCGAGGCTGTGGTCATTGATGAGTTGGAATCCGAAGAGAGGGGATTCCCGAGGTTCTGTAGGTGGTGAGGGAGGGGTGGGAGTGGAGTTAACCTTCTTGACTACAATCCGTTGCTGTAGGAGGGTGATTTTGTTGGTGAGGGTGTCTTGGACAACATTGCACCATGCATTGTCTTTGTGGAAGGTGGTAGGGGGGGATCGAGGGGGTTTCCAGCTCCCAGAGGATGGTGAAGAGTTCGCGTGAACTGGAGGATGATTTGGCGATTCTTTCGTTGTATGAGGATGCCTTGGCCTTGTGAATTGATTGTCTGCAGAGGAAAACAGAGATTTCTTAGTTGGGGTAGGGCTCTTGCGCTAGGTGGTTTCTTCTGCTCTTTTCTTGGTTTGCATGCCTTTGAGTCTGGTGTGAACCACGGTTTGAGGTGTTGGGCCTTGTTTTGTTTTCTGTTTTTGAGGGGGGCCAGGAGGTCAAGGGTGTTGGTGAGCAGGTTGTTGTAGTGTTGCACCAGGAAGGTGGTGTCGTTGGAGTTGGGCAGGGGTTGCCTGAGGAGAGGGATGATGCTGTCATTTGTAAAGTTGCGGGTATTGCGAGCTAGGATGGTGGCAGGTTTTTAGGTGTTGGAGGGGGCAGTATGGTTGTGGTGGGCGGGGATGGAGATGGAGAAGAATATGGTATTGTGGTCGGACGATGGGCAGGGGCATTTGGCTAGGATGGTGGCATTGGTTTTGTGGTCCAAGGATCCAGTCTAGTGTGTGGCCTTTAGCATGGGTGGGTTCAGAGATAAGTTGGGTGCAGTCAAGAGCTGTCATTGAGTTTGCCAGGGCGGTGGCTTCTGTGTTTAGAGGGTCATTGTAGCCAAGGTTGAGGTCACCAAAAATGAGGAGCTGGGTGGTCGATTTCAGCTTGCTGAGGGCTAATGGAGAGAGGTCTGCCTCGAAGCTGGCGAACGGACCCGGGGCTCAGTAGATGAGATCGAGGGTGACAGAAGCATTGGCGGAGCATTCAAATTTGGCTGAGGTGCTTTCGCAGTTGGGGAGAGAGGGGGTCTTCAGGGGATGCAGGGTGATGGTGTCTTTATAAATCAGGGCAACACTGCCTCCTAGTTTCTGTGATCTGTCACAGTGAAGTATGGTGTAGCTGCTAGGGAGAGCGCCGGGCCAGAGGAGAGTGTGAGCCAGGTTTCAGTGAGAGTGAGGATTTCCAGGTTGTTGCTAGTGATCAGGTCATGGATGTAATGTGCATGAGCTACCAGCGATCTAGTGTTAAGTAGTGCGCAGTGCAGGGGGGAGCTCCGGTGAGAGGGGGATGTTGGGCTGGGTGCGGTTGGCAGATGAGCTGTTGCTAACTGTTGGGGGGTGTAGTAGGGTGAAATTTGGGCTGGTGTGAGGTGCAGTATTTGAGGTGGATCTTGCGCTCTGATATGGGGTGAGGGAAGGAGAGGTTGGTGGGTCTAGTGGTGCGTGAGGTGAGGTGTGTGGTCTGGTCGCACCGTTGAAGTGTGGTCCATCTGATTTGGTTAGGCAGGCGGCTGGCGGGTGACCGGTGGTTGTCGAGATTGTAAGAGTGTAAGTATGAGGCCTGGGGATGGTCAGTGGTGGAGTTCCCGCCTACTGTGAGGGGCGGGGACCAAATGTTTCTGGTGAGCCATGGTTGACTGGTAGGGTCAGCAGTGATCGGACCAGGGTGGTCAAGTGTAGTAGGAGGTGTTTTGGATTTCCTTGGTGAGATGTTAGTAGGGTGGGTGGGGGCAGGTAAGCGGAAGGGCATGGTGTGGCTTTGAATGTGTAGTGGCTTGGCAGGAGTTGTATTGGCCATGTTACCAGCGTGGTGTGCAGGTACAGGGGCTTGAGGTCTTGGTTGTAGGGTGCCTGAGGCAAGGCTCATTGTTGTTGTCATGGCAGAGGGCCAGGGAGCA
The DNA here is from genome assembly GCF_040938575.1 of Ambystoma mexicanum. Classification (NCBI taxonomy): domain Eukaryota; kingdom Metazoa; phylum Chordata; class Amphibia; order Caudata; family Ambystomatidae; genus Ambystoma; species Ambystoma mexicanum. The sequence continues at coordinate 539,080,122 of NC_090929.1, forward strand.
AGTGGTGGGAGGAAGGGGGATGTGAGAGGGTTGACAGTGTTTCTGTAGCAATGGTTGTGTGAGAGAGGGGGCAGGAAGCAGGTAGGGCAGGACTGGGCAGAGGTATGGAGCTGCGATATAGAAGAGGCAGAACTCTTCTTACCTTGTTGGCGAGTTTGCATGGACCAGATTGCAGAGGCTATGGGATCAGCATCCTTAGCGTTTGGGGAATGGGTATTGTGGGGATTCCAATGAAGCAGCACATGCATGTCTCTGTATGGACAGGCACAGATAGGAGGCATCCTTACTTATTTATAAAGTCCCTGCTCTATGTATGTGCCAGATAATATGACCTCACCCCAAACTCCACCATGAATCTGTCACCTCATGTGCCCCAGCTTCTTACCCCACGTGTCACTCCAGCTCTGCCGTGTAGCTCTTTATGCCACTCTTATGCAGTGGTCTGTCTGGTAGTCATGCAAGAGCAGTGTGGGTAGTGAACCGCAAGTGAGCTCAACCCCCCTTGGGGCAATGTCTGCTCACCCCTGATGTGGAATCATCTTGAATGTCAAAGTCTAGCCCCAGCACTTACAATGTTCTGTGCTGACACCCAACTTGCTGCACCACTCTTGTGGATATTACTGCAGCAGTGTCTGCAAAGAACTGCTAGAAGATGATGTGGTTCCCCTCCGCATGTCCGTCGCTAATCCCTGTAACTAACTTTGGCCAGCTGAAACTGGCATCTTACCACTCAGCCTACAGACTTTCCCAGCAGTGCCACCACAAGTCTCCGGCCTCGCTTGTGATCTAAACTTTATGTGCCCCCCAAATTGAGGCACAAAGCTCACTCCACAGCCCTCTGTAATCACCTGCCAGTGTTCTTCTTATCTGATCAATCCAGAGGCAGTTCAGCACGTCACACTCTCCAGGCCCTTGCAGGTTGAGTCCCACACTGTTTATCCCCTCACAGGAAGCTGCCTGTCCGTGGACACCACAACCCTTAAGTCCTCTGCAAGTACCACCTTCCAAGCCAGCTCGTCACTCACGGTACCCTTCTTTGCAGTCAACCCCCCCTTATCTCACATCAGAGATTGGCATCCAAACTCAGCGATTCCAGTCCTACAACAATTGACTTAGGTGCTACACCCACACAGGCCTCAGCAAATTTCAGAGCTACCTGCTGCACTTTGTAGCTCTCATTCCGTGCAAGGTCTGGAACGCTGCATCGTACCTCTTCCCGAGGGGCACCTCCCCAATATTGCTTCCTCCTCTGCCTGCAGCCCTGCCGAGCGCAACACACCATCAGACAGTAGAGCGTGGGCCGGCAGAGCAGGGGCCATTTCGCGCACTAAATCCGTCCCCCACCACAAGCTCACTCTCCCCCATGTGGGACAATCACTATCTCCACAGCCTGCCGCTGTCAGCAAGATTGCCGATTTACAGGGATGCAGCCCCAAGGTGAGCACTTTCACCCCTCCCCTTCCCTCTCTGATCTTATTTCCGACAACCTAGCATCCATCTGCATTACTAGGAAAATTAATTCCTCACTAGAGCTTAGCCTATCCACAATCATTGCCAAAGCATCATTTAACTCCTCCTGTAGATCCCTGTTGAAAAGGGATGCCCTTTTTTCGTCGGGCCAACCACTTTCCTATCTCAACTCTAACAATTCTCAGTCAACACTCTGGAATAAGGTGCGTTGGTCAAATGTTTTACATAGCTCCACCTTGAACAGAGCCCAATCGTTCAACTCCATATCTCCTCTACTCACTAGTGGTAGGGACCAAGCCGCTGCCTCGCCAACTAAATAAGAGATTACAAAGGCTACTCTCTAAGTGTCTGTGGGAAAAGATTCAGGACGACTCATAAACTGTAACTCACACTGCGTCAGTGTCAGGGTCCGGCTTGACTGAATTCCACAGGAGCTGATGCTGGCCCCACAGACCCTCACCAGGAGTTCACCTCTCAACCCTTAAGTATAAGCTGAGCTGAGAACCCCAAGAAAGGGAAAGGGGAATTTGGAGAAAATAACAACTGAGACACTGCAGCCCTGCAACCGTCTGGTAGGCTCTGGTATCTGTAGTAAACAAATACACTTGGTTACTTATATATTAATATAAACTTCCTTTCTAAAATTATTTTAAAATAAACTCTAACTTCATTACCTCTTAAACCTCTGTATAAGACTTAGAGATCTGTATGGAATATCTTGTAAACAATTATCATGCTTAGTGCATATAGTCTCAAGCCATTCAAGTCTCTTTAGAATCCTAAAGTAATGATCCTTGCAAGCACCTTACAGATTTAGATATTCATCTTTGCTTTTTAAGTTCTTTTAACTCTATGAAGTTTGAGTTTTAAATGCTTTTGTGAAATGCAGTCTTTCTTTGAAGAATTGAATTCCTTTTGCATAAAAATTACATTGAATAGAAACTCATAAACTTCCTTGAATGCTGCTCTCCTTCTGCATGTGACTTTTTCCTTTTTACACATAGGAACGCATAGTTTCCTTCTTGGCACGCATTTGCGATAAACACGCGAAATCACAAAACGTGAAAAATTGTCCTCGCGTATAAAATGCACACGCGCATATTAACTAATACATGCACGCGTGAAAACAGGAGTACGCGCGCTAAAAAACAACTCACGCTAAGTAAAATAGACTTGCGCTCTATCGCTACCGAACACACGCGGTTATACGCAAAGTCACTCACTTGAAAATTGTACACGCGTTCAAAACAACTCGCGCTTAGTTAAAAAATTGACTCGCGCTCTATCGCAACCCAACATGCGCTTTCTTACGCAACGTCTTTCACATTAAAAATGTGCACGCGCTCAAAAACCACTCGCGCTATTCATTTGGACACGTGCTCTATCGCTCAGAATACCCGCGCGCTCCCACAACAACGTTACTGACGTCACGCGAACTCGCGCAAGCGTTTAAACAGTCTTGAAACACTTTTCATGCAGTAAACAACTTTAAAACTTGAGCGCACAGTCTTGACACGTGTTTCCTTATTGTAATAGAACTGTAAAACGTCTTTTCACTCAGTAAACATTAAAACTCGTTAACTCTTTAAGTTTTCTTATGAAAGCTGAAAGTTCACTGTGAAAATCTTTTAGCTTTTAAAAAGAATGATCCCACCTGATGTCTTCTAGTTCACTCCGTCTCAGCAAACGATTTTCTTACTTCTTTGGTAAATCTTCTGAACTCTGAAAGGCCTTACTTAAGGAGCTTAACTAATACACAACCAGCCACTGAATTACTATGGATGAAAGGCAGTTTAGAATCTTGCTCACCTCCCAAGAATCCAACCCATTATCCTATCCACCAATCAGGCAAACCAAACATACTATTGTTCTTTAAACCAATCAGATTAAGTTTCTTTCTCTCCATCTTGACTTGGGCAACCACAATGTTAATTCTATGTACAAACTCTTCCTGATTACTACTCCAGCCAAACTCTTCCTGATTACTACTCTAGCCAGCCCTGGCAGTACCCCCTCTTCAAAGCCCTGTCCCAGGGCCTGGCTTAGCAGGGAACTTTCTATGAAATTGTCTTATTAATTGAGGGGCATGTACATCAATCTGATCCTCCCAAGATCTTTCTTCAGGCCCAAATCCCCTCCAATCAATAAGATACTGCAAAGTACCTCTAATAAACCTGGAATCTAAAATTTTCTTAACTTCAAACTCTTCTTCATTCTCCTCTGTAAAAAATGTTGGTGGTGGTTTTTCCAATCTAGTCCCTAACACACAAGGTTTAACTAAACTGACATGAAATGTAGGATGACTTTTGATACTGGGGGGTAATTTCAGCCTGATTGCCACTGGATTTATTATCTTTTCAATTTCAAATGGACCAATACATTTCGGGCTAAATTTAGTTCTTCCCTTTAAGTGTAAATTTGTTGTGGACAACCAAACTTTTTGACCCACCTGATAATGTGGTGTATTTTGACGTTTTCTATCAGCAAAGGCCTTAAACCTTAATTTACTTTTCTCCAAAGTTTTCTTGACTTTTTCTAAACCATCCCTAATACTAGTCAAACGATGCTCAACCTCTGGATTGGAATACTCAGATGGTAATACTTCTTTAAAAAATCATGGATGAAAACCGTAATTACTGGAAAAGGAGAATGATTAGTAGAGTCTTTGACAGAATTATTATAGCTAAACTCTGCCAACCAAAGAAGATCCACCCAGCTCCCTTTCTCCTGCCAATAAGTTCTGATATATTTTTCTAAGTCCTGATTTACTCGTTCTGTTTGGCCATTGGTTTGTGGATCATAACCTGAAGAAAGCTTTATCTCAATCCCCAACTCCTTACAGAAAGCTTGCCAAAATTTAGAAATGAATTGAGACCCTCGATCTGATATAATATGTGTTGGTAATCCATGGAGTCGCACTACTTCTTGCAAAAAGCTCTTTGCCAGATTCCTTGCAGAGGCCTCTCCTTTCATGGGAATGAAATGCCCAGCTTTGGTCAGTAAATCCACAACTACTAATATTGTAGTGTAACCTTGATCTTGAGGAAGATCTACAATATAATCCATAGAGATTGTAAACCATGGACTATGGGGTACTGGTAACGGGTTAAGTAATCCAGATGGCTTTCCTCCTCCTGATTTCACTCGAGCACAGACTTCACAAGTTTTCACATAGTCTTCAATATCTTTTTTCATCTCTTTCCACCAGAACTTTCTTTCCACCAATTCAATTGTCTTACGAATACCAGGATGATCCACCAACCCTGATTCATGACATTCTTGCATAATTTCCTTTTGCAGTTCTTTACTTGGAAGGTAAATTTTAGAATGGACACATGTAAATCCATCAATTAAATGTCTTCCAGAATCTTCCGCAAGCCAAGATTGAATCGCCTTTTCCGGTAATTCCCTTCGAATCTTTTCAAGAAGCAGATTCTCTTCTTTCGTAGTACTTAGAATAAATCTATCTTCTGCAATCACTGGCTATGGTAATAACTGATTTTCTACCTCTGAAGAATTTTGTCGAGATAAAGCGTCCGCTTTACCGTTTAACCGCCCTGGCTTGAATGTTATCACAAAATCATATTCTGAAAAGAAAAGTGACCATCTAAGTTGTCTTGGTGATAATGTTCGAGCAGATTTCAAAAACAGAAGGTTCCTATGATCAGTTAAAACTGTTGTTGTGAATCTTGCTCCTAACAGATAATGTCTCCATTCTTGAAATGCCTTCTTGATTGCAAGGAGTTCTCCATCAGTAATTGTGTAGTTTATCTCGGCAGGAAGCAACTTCTTTGATAGTAGGCCACAGGATGCAGTTGCCCAGTTTCAGGATACCTTTGAGAAAGTACTGCTCCAATTGCAGTATTGGAAGCATCTGCTTCAACAAAAAATGGTTGGGAAGGATCGGGATATAATAAAATTGGTCCAGATGTAAAACAGTTCTTCAATTTTTTAAAAGCCTGATCCGCTTCATCTTTCCACTCAAATTTCATTCCTTTCTTCAATAATTTGGTGATGGAAGAAACAGTTTGAGAGAAATCTTTTATGAATCTCCTGTAAAAATTTGCGAAACCCTGAAAGCTTTGAATATCTTTTACACAAGTTGGAATCGGCCACTGTTCTACTGCTTTAATTTTCTTCATGTCCATTTCCAAACCTTTGGGTGAAATAATGAAACCCAAAAATTCAACTTCTTGGGTATGGAATTGGCTCTTTCCTAACTTAGCAAATAATTTATTTTCCCTTAGTCGCTGTAGAACTTTCTTAACATGTTCTTCATGTTGCAGTAGATCCTTAGAAAGAATGAGAAGGTCATCAATGTATACTACTACAAAAATGTCAATAAAATCTCTCAACACTTCATTTATAAAAAATTGAAAAGCCGCCGGGGCGTTGCACAGTCCGAATGGCATTACTTGATATTCGAAAAGACCACATTTTGTTCTAAATGCTGTTTTCCATTCATCACCTTGACGTACCCGCACCAAATGGTATGCACCACGAAGATCTAATTTGGTAAATACTGAAGCTCTTTGAATCTGGTCCAACATCACAGAGATTAAGGGCAGAGGATATCTATTTTTAACTGTAATTTTATTCAATGCCCTATAATCGATACATGTCCGTAAAGTACCTTCCTTTTTTGGAACAAAAAATAGTGGAGAAGCTGCTGGCGACTGAGAGTGCCTGATGAACCCCTTAGCCAGATTTTCTAGAATGTAATCTTTTAAATGTTGATTCTCTTTCTCAGTCAGGGCATAGATGCGACTGCAAGGAATGTGGGCTCCTGGTTCTAAATCAATTTTACAATCGTATTCTCGATGAGGAGGTAATTCGTTAGCTTCCTTTTCACTAAACACATCATTAAAATCTTGATAACACTTTGGTAATTCTCCAATTACTGCCCCAATAGAATGTACTATGGTTCCCAATTCCACCAAACCTTCTACTACTTCTGAACAACTACCGGTAACATCCTCCTGAACTTTTTCCTTACAGCAATTTGTAACACAAAATGAAGAATCCAATTTCACCACTCTTCTTCCCCAATCAATCTGAGGGTTATGATACGTCAACCAGGGCATTCCCAAATTTATTTTCAACTGTGGAGTATCTATTAACTCAAACACAATTGCCTCCCAGTGTCCTCCAATTTCCATTCCCAATGGAATTGTTTCATGTGTAATTAAACCTGAAGTCAATTGAGACCCATCCACCGCTCTCACATTCTCTGGTATAATTTTTACAATGTAAGGCACATTCATATCTTTAACCACATTCCAATCCATGAAGTTTCCAGTGGCTCCGGAATCAATTACTACTGGACCACTTCCCTTCAATTCCTCTTTTATATACAAGGATACATTCAATGTAATATGTGGTACCGCAGCTTGGATTGTATTTGCCACTTGTTGATTTCTGGAACTGTTTGTAGACGAAGAGGTTTTTGGACACCAAGGGTGATTTCCAACAAAATGTCCTGATCTACCACAATATAAACATAAATTATTCTGCCTTCGCCTATCCTTCTCATCCTTAGTTAATGGACCTCTCACTTTATTTACTCTCTCTGCATTCCCAATTCTCAATTCTTTATTTACAAATTCTAATCTTCCCTTATCAACTCTAGGGAAAGCTCTGGGTTGCTCAACTCCTCCTCTTCTATGCTCAGCCTTGCGCTCCCCTAATCTATAATCAATTTGTATGACTAGATTAATTAAATCTTCACATGAAGTGGGTCTATTATCAATTGTAGGTAAAGCATCTTTCAACTCCTCTCTCAAGCCTCTATAAAACAAAGATGATTGCTTCTCTTCTGGCCAATTGCTCACTAATACTAAAGATCTAAACTGCGTGATGTAATACACTAAGGGCCTCATTACACAGATGGCGGAGAACTATGGCGCTATTAGCGCCATGGTTCATGCCGGTAAAATACCGGCACCGCCTTGGTGGAAAGGGGAATTACCGCCCCATTCCAAGGTTGGTGGGGCGGTAATTCCTCCTTCCACCATTGCCCTTCCCCATTCCCATTTTTGCCCCATAGGGCTTTATGGGAATGGGGAAGGCGCTAATTACGGTACCGCAAATTGCGGTACCGTAATTAGCTCCCTGGTCCCTTTGCGGGTTGGGTTTTTAACACCTGCAAAAAGTAGGCGTTAAATTCCCCAACCGGCAAAGGGACCTCCTAGTAAGGCGGTAAGGATTTACCGGTACCGGTAAAATACCGGTACCGGTAAACCCTTACCGCCATCCGTGTAATGAGGCCCTGAATCTTTAGTTCACTGTTTTAACTCTAATAATTCTCCATCAACTTCTTGAGATAATTGTCGTCTGTCAAACATTTTTTTAAATTCTAACTTGAAGGCTAACAAGTTCTTTAGCATAGGATTCTCTTGACCAACTAATAACACTGCCCAAGTTGCCGCCTCATAAGTAAAGTAAGACAGCATAAAAGCTATTTTAGTAGCATCTGTATTAAAAGCTTCAGGTCTACAAAGGAAATCAAGTTCACACTGTGTAAGGAAAATTTGGCATTTATTGGCATCTCTCCCAAGACGTTCCGGAGGTGCTAAAGGGACTGGACCTATAGGTATATTCAAACTTCCCCTACTTATCCCCTGAGAACTTGTTCCTTCACCCAAATCCTCTTTAATTAACACTGGTAATTCTCTACTAGGATTCTCTGAAACTCTTGACTCCAAAGAAATGTCCTCACCCCTCCAGGTAACCTTAGAGTTTAATTCTTCAAACTTAACTTGTAATTCTTGGTTCTCTTTTCGCACAGCCCTCATCTCCTCCTTTAACTCTGAAAACATGCCCCTAATGGAACTTGCTAACGCTTCTGTGGGATCCATATCAGCACAGGTGGAAAAATTATCGTGGGCCTTTCATCCTGTCTGGGTCCGGCTTGACTGAATTTCACAGGAGCTGATGCTGGCCCCACAGACCCTCACCCGGAGTTCACCTCTCAACCCTTAAGTATAAGCTGAGCTGAGAACCCCAAGAAAGGGAAAGGGGAATTTGGAGAAAATAACAACTGAGACACTGCAGCCCTGCAACCGTCTGGTAGGCTCTGGTATCTGTAGTAAACAAATACACTTGGTTACTTATATATTAATATAAACTTCCTTTCTAAAATTATTTTAAAATAAACTCTAACTTCATTACCTCTTAAACCACTGTATAAGACTTAGAGATCTGTATGGAATATCTTGTAAACAATTATCATGCTTAGTGCATATAGTCTCAAGCCATTCAAGTCTCTTTAGAATCCTAAAGTAATGACCCTTGCAAGCACCTTACAGATTTAGATATTCATCTTTGCTTTTTAAGTTCTTTTAACTCTATGAAGTTTGAGTTTTAAATGCTTTTGTGAAATGCAGTCTTTCTTTGAAAAATTGAATTCCTTTTGCATAAAAATTACATTAAATAGAAACTCATTAACTTCCTTGAATGCTGCTCTCCTTCTGCGTGTGACTCTTTTCTTTTTACACATTCGAACGCGTAGTTTTCTTCTTGACACTTGTTTGCGATAAACACGCGAAATCACAAGATGTGGAAAATTGTCCTCGCGTATAAAATTCACATGCGCATATTAACTAATACATGCACGCGTGAAAACAGGAGTACGCACGCTAAAAGACAACTCGCGCTAAGTAAAATGGACTCGCGCTCTATCGCTACTGCACACACGCGGTTATACGCAACATCACTCACTTGAAAATTGTACACGCGTTCAAAACAACTAGCGCTTCGTTAAAAAATGGACTCGCGCTCTATCGCAACCCAACACGCGCTTTCTTACGCAACGTCTCTCACGTTAAAAATGTGTACGCGCTCAAAAACCACTCGCCCTATTCATTTTGACAAGCGCTCTATCGCTCAGAATACCCGCGCGCTCCCACAACGTTACTGACGTCACGCGAACTCGCGCACGCGTTTAAACAGTCTTGAAACACTTTTCATGCAATAAACAACTTTAAAACTTGAGCGCACAGTCTTCACACGTGTTTCTTTATTGTAATAGAACTGTAAAACGTCTTTTCACTCAGTAAACTTTAAAACTCGTTAACTCTTTAACTTTTCTTATGAAAGCTGAAAGTTCACTGTGAAAATCTTTTAGCTTTTAAAAAGAACGATCCCACCTGATGTCTTCTAGTTGACTCCGTCTCAGCAAACGATTTTCTTACTTCTTTGGTGTCAGGCTGAGATCCTGGTGTCTGCGGAAGCTGCTGAGCCCCCGACAATCCACCCAAAATGTGGCACTCTGAGCTGATACTATATAACTGCTCAGTTTACCTCACTTCCAGGGGAAAGGGGGAAGGGACAAATTAACAAACACCAGGCTGGAAGCTATTGACTACCTGGTTCTTCACCTGGAACTTCTCTACAGAATGCCCAGAGAGGTGATAAGCTGACTAGACTTCCTTACTAGTTGACTTGAATCTCAATGATCATCCAGCCTTCTCAGTAGGTCCATGAATGTGAAATTAACTTTGCAGATCATCTTCTAAAAACTCAAGAAGCTTGAACATAGTCTTAAGTTCATTAAAAGTAAATGGAAGTTCTAGTGTTTCTGGAAAGTTCTTATATTTCTTATTATTATTTTTAGAGTGTCTTTTACTTTTAAACTGTTTTTGAAACTTGCGACGAAAAATTTCACGTGGAAATATCTTGCACCCGCTTAATAATCCAAACTGTGTGTAGAACGTACATGCGCTGAAAACCAAACCGCGGAAAAATGCACACGCATTCAAGGAGCGAGTAAAAAGCACACGCGATAATGTCCATTCCGCGGGAAAAATGCACACGCGCTTTTTCCAAGTAGTGAGTAAACGCACACACGCTGAAGTCTAAACCGCGGGAAAAATCCACACGCGCTTATCCAAGGAGCGAGTAAAAAGCACACGCGCTGAAGTCTAAACCGTGGGAAAAATCCACACGCGCTTATCCAAGGAGCGAGTAAAAAGCACACGCGCTGAAGTCTAAACCGCGGGATAAATCCACACGCGCTTATCCAAGGAGCGAGTAAAAAGCACACGCGATAATGTCCATCCCGCGGGAAAAATACACACGCGCTTTATCCAAGTAATGAGTAAACGCACACGTGCTGAAAACCAACCGCGAGTAGAAAAACACACGCGCTATAGTATCAGGTGACACATAAGAGCTCATGCTAGATTCTCAAGCGAAGACTTTCACGCGCAGGCTTTTGTTAACGGAAAAACCACGCGCTTGATAGAAAACGTAACATAGCCAAGAAAAACAAACGATAGCACTACAGTTCTTATTAAATGTTTTCATATGAACTTGAAAATCAATTTAACTCTTCAACAAGAACATTAGATAAAGAGTTTTGAGTTTTTAAAAAACTTATCTTGTGAAGAGTCTTGGAAACTTATTTTCGTAGGCAACTTGAAATCTTCTTACTCCTGTCCTGTGCCAAAACGAACTCCACAAAGATTCCTGTTTACTTTCCAAAGAAGCCGCTCGACTGCTTGAACTTGAAACCCCTGAACAAGTTAAGCAGGAGCAGCTTAGTACACAACCTCTCAGCTGGGCAAAGACGATGAAAGGCAGTTTAGAATGTTCACTGTCTTCCCTATGAACAATCACCAGCCAATTAGAATTTAGACTGAGGACCTCCATCTTGGCTTGGGGCATTCTCCATAGACTGCAATGAATGTTAAGGGCAAAATTGGCTGTTTTAAAATTAAACTCCATAATAACTTCCCAAAACCTTTCTATACTAAATATGTGTCTCCCCTGACCCAATGTAATTGAGAATATGCCACTGTAACCTGACAGTACCTGACAGTACCCCCCTTCTAACGCCCAGTCCCTGGGCCACTTTTCAATGGAAATTTCTTATGGAATCTTTCAACCAAACGAGGAGCATGCACATCACTTGCTTTCTCCCAAGTGCGTTCTTCAGGACCAAAACCCTCCCAATCAATGAGATACTGTAGCTTTCCTCTCACTCTTCTAGAGTCCAGAATTTTCTTAACTAAAAATTCTTCTGAATCATCTTCCTCAATTACAACTGCTGAAGGAGTAGGTGTCAATCTAGTTCCTTTAACCACAGGTTTCAACAAGCTAACATGAAAAGTTGGATGAGTTTTCATATGTCTTGGTAATCTAAGGCGAACAGCCACTGGATTTATCACCCTTTCGACAACAAACGGTCCTACAAAACGAGGGCAAAACTTATTTCTTCCTTTAATTCTCAAAAACTTGGTTGATAACCACACCAAATCTCCCTCACTATATTGAGGACTAGTCTTTCTTTTAAGGTCAGCAAATCTTTTATATTTTTGTTTACTCTCCACCACCACCCCTTTTGCCTTTTCCAAATTTCTTTTCATGAGTTCTAGTCTCTTTTCCACTTCCGGGTTTCCAGAGTCATTATTGACCTCAATACTAAGAAAACAAGGATGAAAACCTCGTCCCAAATAAAACGGAGACATAGAGGTGGCATCCTTACTACAGTTGTTATATGCGAATTCTGCCACCCACAACATATCTACCCACTCTTCCCCTGTCTGCAGATAACACCTCAAATATTTCTCCAACTCCTGATGTATCCTTTCTACTTGCCCATTGGTTTCGGGATGGTAACCTGATGATAGACATACCTCAACTCCCAATCTCTTACAAAAACCTCTCCAAAACTTAGAAATAAATTGAGACCCTCTGTCTGAGATGACCTGACTGGGAATTCCATGCAGTTTTACTACTTCTTGTAAGAAACTGTGAGCTAAACTATCGGCGGTAACCTCTCCCTCCATTGGAATGAAATGTGCTTCTTTAGTGAGTAAATCAACTACAACCAATACTGATGTACACCCCTTATCTTGTGGTAGATCCGTGATGAAATCTAAAGACACTGAGTACCAAGGCCGCGGTGGAACTGGCCACGGTTCCAATAACCCAGAAGGCTTTCCGACGAGGTTCTTAGATCTAGCACAAACTTCACAGGTCTTAACAAAATTAAGAGTATCTTGTCAAATTTTATCCCACCAAAAATGTCTTCTGACCAACTCTAAAGTTTTCCGCTATCCTGGATGTCCTGCCAGAACTGATTCGTGACACTCCTTCAAAATCTTTTCTCTAAGTTCAATAGATGGTAAATAGAGTCTGTCGTCAAGATAAGGCAAACCATCTTTAATCTTGCGAGCTGGATCCAAACGAACCCAATTTTCAAGTTGTGTCTCAGAGATGGATTCTCGTACTTTCTTGAAGATTTCGTTTTCCTTCTCAATTCCAGCAAGAACAAAACGTTCTGGAGCGATCAATGGAAGTGACTCACAGACCGACTTGACTTCACTTTCCGGAAATTGCTGTGACAGAGCATCTGCTTTTTTATTTTGATTTCCTGGCTTAAAAGTAATTATAAAATCATAATCTGCAAAAAATAAAGACCACCTTAGTTGTTGAGGTGTCAGAGTTCTTGCTGTCTTCAAAAAAAGTAAATTTCGGTGGTCAGTTAATACTGTCACAGTATGACGTGCTCCTTTTAAAAAATGTCGCCATTCTTCAAATGCTGCTTTGATCGCAAGAAGCTCTCGATCTGAAATGGTGTAATTTTCTTCCGCTGGTGAGAACCTGTTAGAAAAGTAGGCCACTGGATGCAATTGTCCAGTAACATTATGCCTCTGCGACAACACTGCTCCCATTGCCACATTGGAAGCATCAGCCTCTACAAAAATGGCTTAGAAGTATCAGGATGAATCAAGATAGGAGTAGTTGTGAATTTCTCCTTCAATATTTGAAAAGCCTGATTAGCCTTAACCTCCCAAACAAATGGAACGCCTTTCTTCAAAAGTCGATTAATTGGAGCTACTAAACTGGAGAAGCCTTCAATGAATCTTCGGTAAAAATTGGCAAATCCCAAAAAACTCTGGATCTCCTTCACCTTCTTTGGAGTAGGCCAATCACGAACCGCTTCCACCTTTTTTGGATTCATTTCGAGACCATAAGGAGTGATCACAAAACCTAAAAATTCTACCGAATTCGTATGGAACTGACTCTTCTCCAATTTAGCGTAAAGATTATTCTCTCTCCATTTTCTCAAGACCTGTCGAACGTGAATTTTGTGTTTCTCCAAATTTTGGGAAAAAATCAAAATATCGTCAATATAAACGATAACAAAAATATCAAGAAATTCCCGGAGAACCTCATCGATAAAAAATTGAAAAGCCGCTGGGGCATTGCAGAGACCGAATGGCATCACTTGGTACTCGTACAGGCCAAATCTGGTCTTAAATGCCGTCTTCCACTCATCCCCCTCTTGAACTCGTACAAGATGATAAGCTCCACGTAAATCCAATTTAGAAAAAATGGTGGCACCTTGGATTTGATTTAACATCTCAGAGATGAGAGGGAGAGGATACCGATTTTTTACTGTCATTCTATTTACCGCCCTGTAATCTATACAAGTTCTGAGAGAACCGTCAGATTTTGACACAAAGAACAATGGTGATGCAGCCGGCGATTGAGAGTGCCGAATAAATCCCTTAGCCAAATTTTCCTTTAAGTATTCTTTCAAATAGTCATTCTCTTTTTCTGTCAAGGCATAAACCCTACTGCTAGGTAAAATAGCTCCAGGCTCCAAATCTATCCTGCAGTCAAAAGGTCTATGAGGAGGCAACTCTCCAGCTTCCTTTTCATCAAATACATCCCAAAAATCCTGATAACAAGTAGGAAGTTCACCCACTACTGCTCCAACATCAAAACCGATTGCCCCTCTTTCTGCAAGTGAAAACGAAACTGAATTCACAAATCTTTCTTCCTCTTCATGACATTTTCCTAAGAAACAATGTTCCTTACAAAAAGTTGATTCTAAGGATACAATTCTTGCACTCCAATCAATTCTAGGATTATGAAGAGTAAGCCAGGGCATACCCAAGATTATTTTCAAGATTGGGGCGTCAATTAATTGAAAAGGGATAGTTTCCTTATGACCTCCAGCCAACTCCATCTCAAGTACCTCTGTATTATGAGTGATTGGACCTGAAGAAAGAGATGTTCCATCAACTGCCCTTACCTGCTCCACTTCTTTCTTAGCCACTAAAGGAACACCTAGAAGCTTTGCCAATCCTCTGTCCATAAAATTTCCTGTAGCCCCTGAATCTATAATAATTGGCCCAGAACCTAGGATTTTCTTTTCAAACATCAAGGATACGTTAACAGTTATGTGTGGGACAGCTGTCTGTATCGTGTTACCCACTTGTTGTACTCTGCCTGAAGAATTGAAGATCTTCTTGGAGGTAAAAGGACAGTTTTCAAGGAAATGACCACTCCTACCGCAGTATAGACACAAATTATTCTCCCTTCTTCTTGTCTTTTCTTCCTTTGACAACGGACCTCTCACCCGACTCTGCAGCTCATTTACCTTTGACTTAACTTCTCTGTTCACCACCTCAACCTTAGATCTCTCAACTCTTCCTGGAAACCTAACTTCTCCCTGAGAACGTCTACGCTCTAAACGTCTTTCAGTTAAACGAAAATCTAACTGAACTACCAAATCAATTAGAGCATCTAAAGTAGTTGGTCGTTCCAAAACTCCAGCCAAAGCATCTTTTAATTCATCTTTTAAGCCCCGATAAAATAAGGAAGCCCTCTTCTCCTCTGGCCATCTACTCTCTAGAATTAAAGTTCTAAATTGAGTGATATAAGAAATCAACTCCTTTCCTCCCTGACGCAGCTCCAGTAGTTCTCCATCTAACTCGAAAGAAACCTGTCTCTTATCAAACATCTTTTTAAATTCGGCCTGGAACAGGGAATAACTATTCAAAGCCAAACTTTTTTGACTCACCAAAAGACTTCCCCTCCTGATAAATAGGATAATATAAATGTGACCTTTGAAGCATCCGTTAAAAATAACTCAGGACGACTTAAGAAATGCAATTCACACTGAGTCTGAAAAATTTAAACTTTCTCGAATCTCCCAAAAAATGCTCAGGAGCAGCCAAAGGAACTGGCATAACTAAAGTTCCTAAACCACCCACCACTTCTCTTGGAAGCCTAGGTTCTTGTTCTTCCCCTACTCTCACCAACTCAGGTGGGTGTCCTGCACTTCCCGAAACTTCCACTTCTCTTCTAACTTCTATGTCTTGTATTTGTGTTACCTTTAAATTTAACTCATCTATTCTTTTATTAAGATTTGAATATTCCTGATGAGCCACCCGTAACTCTTCTCTAATTTCCCTAACCATTTCTCCCAACGCCTCCATGGCTGTCTCGTCGGGGTTCATACAGCTTGGGCAGACTTTTTTTTTTATAGGCCTTTCATTCTGTCAGGCTGAGATCCTGGTGTCTGCGGAAGCTGCTGAGCCCCCGACAATCCACCCAAAATGTGGCACTCTGAGCTGATACTATATAACTGCTCAGTTTACCTCACTTCCAGGGGAAAAGGGGAAGGGACAAATTAACAAACACCAGGCTGGAAGCTATTGACTAGCTGGTTCTTCACCTGGAACTTCTCTACAGAATGCCCAGAGAAGTGATAAGCTGACTAGACTTCCTTACTAGTTGACTTGAATCTCAATGATCATCCAGCCTTCTCAGTAGGTCCATGAATGTGAAATTAACTTTGCAGATCATCTTCTAAAAACTGAAGAAGCTTGAACATAGTCTTACATTCATTAAAAGTAAATGGAAGTTCTAGTGTTTCTGGAAAGTTCTTATATTTCTTATTATTATTTTTAGAGTGTCTTTTACTTTTAAACTGTTTTTGAAACTTGCGACGAAAAATTTCACGTGGAAATATCTTGCACCCGCATAATAATCCAAACTGCGTGTAGAACGTACATGCGCTGAAAACCAAACCGCGGAAAAATGCACACGCGCTTATTCAAGGAGCGAGTAAAAAGCACACGCGATAATGTCCATTCCGCGGGAAAAATACACACGCGCTTTATCCAAGTAGTGAGTAAACGCACACGCACTGAAGTCTAAACCGCGGGAAAAATCCACACGCGCTTATCCAAGGAGCGAGTAAAAAGCACACACGCTGAAGTCTAAACCGCAGGAAAAATCTACAGGCGCTTATCCAAGGAGCGAGTAAAAAGCACACGCGCTGAAGTCTAAACCGCGGGATAAATCCACACGCGCTTATCCAAGGAGCGAGTAAAAAGCACATGCGATAATGTCCATCCCGCGGGAAAAATACACACGCGCTTTATCCAAGTAACGAGTAAACGCACACGTGCTGAAAACCAACCGCGGGTAGAAAAACACACGCGCTATAGTATCACGTGACAGATTCTCAAGCGAAGACTTTCACGCGCAGGCTTTTGTTAACGGAAAAACCACGCGCTTCATAGAAAACGTAACGTAGCCAAGAAAAACAAACGATAGCACTACAGTTCTTATTAAATGTTTTCATATGAACTTGAAAATCAATTTAACTCTTCAACAAGAACATTAGATAAAGAGTTTTGAGTTTTTAAAGAACTTATCTTGTGAAGAGTCTTGGAAACTTATTTTCTTAGGGAACTTGAAATCTTCTTACTCCTGTCCTGTGCCAAAACGAACTCCACAAAGATTCCTGTTTACTTTCCAAAGAAGCCGCTCGACTGCTTGAACTTGAAACCCCTGAACAAGTTAAGCAGGAGCAGCTTAGTACACAACCTCTCAGCTGGGCAAAGACGATGAAAGGCAGTTTAGAATGTTCACTGTCTTCCCTATAAACAATCACCAGCCAATTAGAATTTAGACTGAGGACCTCCATCTTGGCTTGGGGCATTCTCCATAGACTGCAATGAATGTTAAGGGCAAAATTGGCTGTTTTAAAATTAAACTCCATAATAACTTCCCAAAACCTTTCTATACTAAATATGTGTCGCCCCTGACCCAATGTAATTGTGAATATGCCACTGTAACCTGACAGTACCTGACATTTGGTAAATCTTCTGAACTCTGAAAGGCCTTACTTAAGGAGCTCAACTAATACACAACCAGCCACTGAATTACTATGGATGAAAGGCAGTTTAGAATCTTGCTCACCTCCCAAGAATCCAACCCATTATCCTATCCACCAATCAGACAAACCAAACATACTATTGTTCTTTAAACCAATCAGATTAAGTTTCTTTCTCTCCATCTTGACTTGGGCAACCACAATGTTAATTCTATGTACAAACTCTTCCTGATTACTACTCCAGCCAAACTCTTCCTGATTACTACTCTAGCCAGCCCTGACAGTCAGGAATGACTTGAATTTTCATGAATCCCCACTAAATCACTCTGGAGCTGCTAAGCGCATAGTTACTAATGACATTCCTGGGGACAAACTAACCCTACTAACTCCTACTGGATCCTTTTTCACTGACCTACTACTGGGTTCTGTATACAACACTGGTGGCTGTTCCTCAAGATTTTTTCTCAAAAATGAAGTCCCTTCAGCCTCAACTGACCCATGCACCCTTACACTTAACTCCTCCATCTTAGCCCCCAGGGAGAGTATTTCCTTTCTAGCTGCCGTTATCTCATCCCTCATTTCCTTCAACATCCTTCCCAGGGAGTTCAGGATTAACTTTGTTTCTGATTCCAGTGTCACCCAGGCAGGACTAATTCCGTGGGCCTTGCATTCTTTCAGGTCCCAGTTCTTACTTCATGCAGGAGCTGACAATGGACACACTGACCCCCTAGCTTTTTCCACTCTGCAATCCTCTAATTAAAAATTGCAGGGCTGATAACCCTGAGGGTAAAGGGGAAGTGGATAAAATAATAAACCAGGTCCTGCTTGCTGTCCTCAGAAGCCTTGCACTGGATTAGGCGACTCACTTCGACATTCGGACAAACATGCAGAATATTAACATTACCTTGTTGAATGCTTCCTAACTTCCCTGTGTATGCTTCCCCATGCAACCCTATTGTACCTGTAAGCCTTTGTTCTCTGCTGAAAGGTTATTTGACAATCTCCTTCTCAGAACTCCTTTTGTCTACACTCAAACTAGACTGACGCTGTCTTTACTCCACTCGAGGTTCTGTAATCCTCTTCTCAGTCCTCTGAAATGTATTGAGATTCATTTTTTGAAAACGTTTTCTATCAATCTTAATCCTTCCTCCTAAATGAAGACTTGAATCAGTTCCTAGAAACTTGAACTAAGGATTCATAAACTAAAACATACTAAAAATGCTACAAGTAATATGTTTCCTAAGATACTATAATAAATTGCCTTACGGTTTGTGTTCAGGTAGCCTACTTGAAAAACATTGCCTTCTGCTTCAAAAGTCTCTGATTTATTGCCCCTGTGCTGCTTCAAACATACCGCACTCTCTCACTCTTTGCGAGCAAAATTCTGCTGTCTCCACTGAGGAAAGGTTTCCCCGACGCAGTGTCACACCGGCTTTTGCGAGGTTCAGCGAAGTGCGCACATGTGTAATTGTGTTTTCGAAGGTCCCTTACTCTAAGGGCCCACGCAACACGTCCGCCCTTCGGATGACAGCTGAACGGAGAAAGGAAGGTATAACGCGCACGTTAGCTATTAATTAGTGTGTGTACAACACCACAACAGGTTATTTTAGTTAATTTGGTAGTCCTCCTCTTCGTGTGCCAGAATTAATTAATATGCGCGCAAATTTGATGTAACATTGCTGGTCTTTCCCCCGCTAAGCGAGTGAATCAATTTAGGCAGAACTTACAGGCACAAGGTTACAAACCACGCATATGTACATTTAAGTTATTTCATTTATATTTCTGCTTTAGCTTTAAAGTCTAAACTTCACTCTGCTTTCAGTTGCTGCAGTTGACTGTGCTTCTTCTTTAAACTCTGCCCTCTCCTTCTACTGGACCTTGTCTTGGGTTTTCTTTTCTTTTGATATGGTTTTCTATGAATTATTCTCTGGAGCTTGATAAACTGTCACCATTTTGTCTGAGTGGCCGAATGAAAGGCAGTGTAGAACCTCTCACAAGATTCCAAACTACCTCACAGAAGCTGAAGTACCAATCAATTCTAAGAATTACTTTCACCATCTTGAACTTGGGTCTCTCTGGTCTCCTACATTATGCATGTTAGGGAAGATTGAGTTCACACCTGCCCTGAGCTGCCAAGGACATTTCCTAGCTTGTAAGCTAAAGGGTAACAGGCCAGCAACATACACACTGGACTACAGGTGCCAGAATGCAACATCCCACTACATGCATGGTCCGCATGGGTGAAGGCTGGCCCACCTAGGGATGTCCAAAGTATGTCAGGGGGTGCAGCAAGAGCCGTGGTAGAAGTGCAAAGATTACAGATGGCAACATACCCAGTGACCAAGGTTATGCAAAGTGGAACCACACATTACAAATTACACACAAGGAGTGTAGTTGCCACTACGACACCCTGGAAGTATGAACAGCCTTCCCAGGCCCAGATCCTCTTGTTGCAAGCCTGGGTAGGGTAACGACCAGGGGTATGGCCCACTAACACCAATTGAGCCCATGAGGTGTCTGTCATGTCAGGGCGTGAAGAATATTGCCACACATATAATGTTGTCCTCATGAACTGCAACTGACGAACATGACACTGTCATTTGCAATGGCATTTAATCAGGGCACCATGTTTTTGAATCCATCAACTGATCCACACATGTGTAACCCTACACCCATCAGGAACCATGCATGGGAGCAATGCACAGGACCAAACCACCCAACATGTCATGCTGACCTGACCTGTCAACCCCCTACCATGGAAGCCACAAGGGTCGGCTGTCTGCAAGATTTGCCAAAACAGACCAAACACCCCCCATGAGTAGTTGACTCCACATGCAGATACCGGAATGTGAAATAGCGTAGTTGGATGACAAATGGGACATGCATGCACAGACTGTCTATTGAGATGCTGCTGTGACAGGCAACACATCCACAGATCACCATGACTGATGATACCTATGTCTATTCCCCTGGCAGGTGACTCTGGATGCCCACAGCTTCCATACCTGGTGACTCTCTGAGGAATCCCCTTGACATCACTGGAGGCGGCATACAACCGTTCCCAGACCATGGTGTCAATTGAGCGCACCTTTGGCCTGTGGAAGGCCTGCTTCTGATGTTTACACTGCACAGAGGAGGGGGAGGTGCGCTCATGTGCAGGTGGGCCAGATTGTGCTAGCATGTGCAATGTTGCATGACATCCGCATCCAGAGCAACATACCCCTGCCCCCAGATGTGGAAATGCCACCCCCTGAGGAGGATGACATTGTGGGTTTGGGTGCCATGCATGCACGCACCAAGCATGTGGAGTTCAGGCACATGTGACTGGCTTGGCAGGAAATTATTGTGAATTTCTTCTAATGAGCCACCAAATTGCACTCCACTGGCACCTTGGTAAAATATGTATTTTCTTGCACACTTTCAACACTTGCACACAATAAGGAATGTCCTGTCATTGCTTCAATTGAATATAATTTAATCTTGCAACGGATAACAACCTTCACCACAACACCAAAACACCCTCACCAAAGACTCACCCTCAAACCACCCTGGCAGTGCCTGACTGTCATTTCCTACCCCTCTTGGGCCTGGGGACTTCTCCTGCTCTTTGACAGTGAGGTGGCGCAGTGAGCGGAGCCTTGGGCTGGTGGGTATTGAGCCCCCTGTGGGGGTCCCAGAGGTGGATGGCTCAGACCCCTGTGCCCGGATGTACTGCAGGGTCATCTGGATTGCCTGGTTGAGCAACTCAGCAGAGGCTCAGGATGCCTCTGTGTAGTCGCACACCCTATATCCCAGTGTGACTATGGCTGCGGTGGCATGGCCGAGGGACCGTCCTGCAGCTGGTCGCCTGCATGCATGCATGCATTAAGTGCATTACTTCAAGCTGCTGGCATTCCATGGTGGACAGTTCTGACTGCCGATTTTCAATGGCACAAAGGCGTGCGTCAATTGACCTCAGACTTGGTAGAGGCAAAAGTTGAGGGCTGTGCGGTGGGCAGGTACAGACTAATTACATAGTCTATATGAGATTTTACCTGCCCTTATCTCCAGCTAGCGAATTTTGACTTCAGCCTCAACGACCTCCTTCTCCTCAAAATGAAATCCATAATGTGCACCAGACCAAAGTGCACGGCCAGTCTGCACTTGCAAAGCACGAGTGAGGCACCTTTTAAATTGTAAGAACACAAGAAATGTTGCCTGAAACTAATCAAGCACATAGCAGTGCACACAATGAAGGGGAAACATGAAGGATCCCTCAATGAGTATTCAGAGAATGTAATCCTAAAGAACAGTGGAAGAATACCTGCACCAACCTTAACAAGGTTTTTTTTATAGCTTACTGATTTACAGCGATTTTGTGGAGTATCAAAGGGAGAGGGATAGCTATGCCCTGATATTTAGGACCGTGGACATTAAAGGAAACAACAATGATATTGTAAACATTCAATACAACAAACCTGATTATGTTCCTGTTTGTAAAAACCGTTTAGACACCATTAACATACAGATAAGAGATGGCCAGGGGCAGTTTGTATAATTTAAATATGGACAAACCTGGCAGCGGCTGCACTTCAGAGCGCTCCAGCTGAAAGACTAATAAAGCAGCGTTATAATGGTTGTGGTGAAGAACTATGGAGAGGCTGAGGCCTATATAGAATATTACATGTTCCAGGCTGGTTACGACAATCAGCCATATTTTAGCAGAACCCCCGTAAATGTATGATGCGGGCTCAGTGGTATCTTTAGAAATCATTTTAGACCCTGATGCCCCTTTTAATGCCGCTGATTTGAATTAGCTAAATCACATGTAAAAACAGCAGCCACCAATATTGCAAAAGATGCCATAGGAAGCATGACAACAGCGGTTGCTGAGCTTCGCGCTGAACAGATAAAGGCGGCCAGGACGGAACTGGACTCATTTATAAACCATGCAAGTACATTAAGAGGAAGTGGTCAGCGTCTGTGCTCCGCAGCCCCCCGAAACCCACCAATAAAAACAGATCAACAGCCTGACGTGGACAGCCGAGTAAATATAAGAAGCAAGTTATTCCTAAAAGACACACAGGGGTGATATCTTTTTAAGAATAATGGCCTTCTTACATGGAGCTTCTGGGGAAATGACTGAAATCAGAACTCAATCTCTTCACCATACCCCTGACCCAGACCAGCATCGATAACTGTTTCTTCATTGAGGTCTCGCTTCTGGTGGCTGTATCGCTGCTAGCACCCATAGAATTGTTTTCATTCGGCACAAACGACATGTATATGAATTTGAATGATATACTGCTGCATCTAACCTGTAAAATAACGAAGGGGGTTGGGACCGACAAAGGAGCTACCGCACGTGTGGGTACGATCGCCTATCCCATAGCCACCATGTTCAATCAGGTGGACGTGATGCTGGGCCATCTAATGATAACACAGAGTGCCAATATGTACGCCTACAGCAAGCCTATTAAATAATGGCCACAGTATCCTGTCCCTGATGTCCACACATGGTGAGTAGTCTGTGGACCCCAATTTGGATCAGCAGCATGATTCAGTTTTTAACCTCAGAACACATCCAGTAGTGTGTGACTTTAGTTCAATATTGTTCTATCTTCTGCCCCTTATAGGGTGACCCACCACACCTGCCCTGAGGAAGGCTCAACTACGAATGCCACGAATACTGGCACACCGAAATATGTCTCCATGCCTGGCTCCTTTTCTTAGGGAACAGCATTGCTGTTTTCTGGTTTCTCTTACACGCAGGCAGGTAACAAAAGTCATGCTTATTTATTAATCATGTTGATACCCTTTACCAACCTAGCAGGGTAATTTTTAATACACCCTGGTAGTTTTTTATTGCAGCAGCAATCCGCCTCCTGCAGTGTTATCCAACTAATCTGGCAGAAAACCATTTCTATTGTTCTATAAGGATGTTCTGCTTTTGTTCTTTTATGCTTCATGTATATATTGTGAATGTTTTGTCTTATGTTTTTTTCTTTTGTCAATATTTCTATCAAGTTTATGTAAAAAAGATTTACAAGTTCAAAGAATTTAAGCAAAAAAACACTTTCTCTTGATATTAAATTAGGCTTGCACCCTAAGGATGTTTGTTTTTGGTTTTATGTGACTCTTGAAGCACATTTTTTCTTCTTTCAAAAATAATTGGAATTAATGACAAGAGCAATGTTTGTCATAAGCGTGGGTACCTCTTTGTTTGGATACAGTACCCTGGATAAACAGCTCCCGGCAGGCCACTTTTATCCCAACAATGCAGAGCATTTAAAACAACACTGCTGTTGATGGCAAAAAAACTTTTTTTTGTAAAGAGAGCCTGCCGCGCCAGGACCAGTAGGTGTTTTGGTTTTTCTAGGCCGTCTACACACAGATCTTTTCTTTCAGGCTAAACTATTGATCAATGCCGTTGACCTTAAAGTGAAACTATCCAGAAACACTAATGCTTTTTGCCTTATGAGTGGGGACGCTGAACAACACAAGCTAGTTATTATATCAGTGAGTGTATTCGTTAAACGTGTTAGTGTCTCTCCGACCATTAGACTGGCACATGCAGAGGCACTGCAAATATCTAACGTGAAGTATCCTGTGGAGAGAGTCACCCTTAAAGTCTTCAGCATTCCTACTGGTAGCTGTGGTACCACTGAAGACAACCTGTTATTGGGACATCTGCCAAAAATAATCAACTCATCATGGGAATTGTTGAAACATTGTTGATCACTGGGGCACACGATCGAAATCCCTTTGACTTTAAACATTGCAACATGAACTATGCAGCGCTACATGAGGACACCTTTCTGATTCCTGCCAAAGCATACAGTCCTAACTTTGGAGGTATGAACATGATCAGGGAATACATGGGCTTGGTGCCTGTCACGGGGAAGCACATGTGTGATGCACCGGTTTCAATCACATGCAACGAGTATGCCCTTAACTATACCCTACTGGCCTTCGATCAAAGACCAGACAATGCATCAGTGGCTCATTTTAACCTTCTGAGAAGCAGAAACCTATGCACAAGGATAAAGTTTGAAAGAAATCTAACCGCCACGCACTTGTTGCTAGTGTGGAGTGTTTTCGATAGCGTTCTTGAGATCAACACGCAGAGAAACATACTCTTTGATGTTTAACAGATACTTTAAAAGGATTTCTGTGTAAGCATAGGCACGCTCAGAAAACTTTTCATGGTGTGTATGCCAGCGATACATGCCCCAAGCACCTACCCAGGGATCGACCAGTTAGCCTGGTGGTGAACACTGATCCACAGGCCTGGGACAGAACACACTGGATAGCTTTGTGGTTGGAGGGGAACGTGCTACAGTGTTTGACAGTTTGGCACTCTTCTCGCAACACCTCATATACGCCAGAGTTTTAATCGACTATGTGAGAAACATTGCAAAGTATTTACGTTATACCACTGTGCCAGGTCAAGACTCTAAAGCTATTAACTGTGGTCAGCACTGTATAATCTTTATCAGTCAAATGTCTGAATGGAGGTCACTGACGGCTGTTTTAAAAATGTATTCGAGCAATCGCAATCAAAATGATGAAGTGGTGGCCAGATTTGTTAACAAGATGTTCCCTAATGTTTATAGACGTTCCCTAATGTGTATAGATCTCGCAAAATCATTACAGTTTAATGTAAATGCAGGTCGTCTATCTAGTGATACATATATCAATAGAATAACTTTTTGAAAATCAACAAGCATCACGTGTTATTATACATAATAAATAATAAAGAACCAGTCGGTTTTGTGATTTGAAAACATTTTATATTTGCAAAAATAAAAAATAAAAAGACATACTTAATACAAAAAGAATTAAAGTTATACCACAAACATGTCAATACAGAAAAAAGAAACATATACATTCAGACAAAGATGGGGCTCGCGTTAATCGGATAACCATATAGGGGGAAGTGTCTGTTGTGAGGCAGAAACGCTCTGGAGGTATGAATGCAGCGGGCATTGTAGATTTGCGAGGGGGTGGGTAAAGAATCCTCATACCAACTGGTATTCCACCCCTCTTTGGGGCTGGGGGAACAGGGGCTGTTCATAGGGTATCTATAGGGCTGTGTTGTTGGTGAGAAATTGCAGGGGAACCAGTTTTTAACCACTCCAGAAGGCATTGTCGGGCGACGTTACTCAAAACGGCCGTCTGGATATTTAAATCAGCGACCGATTGCATACATTTGTTCCAGTCGATGGGGGCATTTATCTCAGGCCCCAGCACATTCTTCCTGCAGGAGTGGTCGATGATCCCACAGACCCCCTAGGCCTGCCCACCCTGCAGTCTTTTTTCAACAAATTGTAGTATAGGCAACCCCCGGGGAAAGGTGAAGTGAATAAATCAATACACCAGGTCTCAGCGAGCCGCCCTCTGCACCTCTGCTCACTGCTTGATGACTCTGACCTGCAAGGAGATATTTAAGTGTTAAATAAGCCTCAGAATTACCTGTTGCCTGCTACCTATGAACCCTTTGCTGGTAGCTGAAAGGGACTTCAAACAAACAGCTGAAGATCTCTTCTGTATCTCAAATCCCTAGACTCTGACAGATGATTTAGGATTTTCCTCTAAACTGCTTTTAATCTCTTAAGTAGTCTCTATTTCAAGTTCTGTGGTTTATTAACGTGTAAAACTATATACAATCTGAGCTTCCTCAGTTTTAGCGTTCTGTGTCTTTTTCTCTAACATTAATAAAGTAAATCTGCTTTCTTTTCATACAACTAACTTCCTTGTCTTTCCGAGGCGGGCTGCTGTTGTCTGCATTCTCTGAATTTGAAAACAGATGGCGCAGAATTTCCAGTCAGCTGGCTGACTCCTGACATGCTGTGGAGAGTTTGCCTGCTTCCCCGACGCAAACAACTGCAATCATGAAGAGTGTGTCACATACGCGCGCATGTTAGGGTCCTTTACTAGGAACACTGTCTGCCAAACTAATGACAGCACAGTGGGCGTGTGCTTTGCCCAAAATGTTAGTACACACGCGTCAACATTAGTAGGTTAATTGCACAGTTCCAAAAAGTTAAACGTTCCGCTGCATATGTACTGAACTCGTGCTTGTTTCACTTCTGCAATTATATGCTGCTACATAGTTCCTTAACACTAACAAATTTCAACTGGACTGCTGTACAGAAAATATTGTCCTTAATTTTCCCAGTTTTTTAGAGTCATAACGAAATACAGTTTCTTTACCTTACTGTGGTTCTGAATTAAGCATTTAGATTAACTGGTTGTGTAGTTGCTGTCACTAGTTCAACCTTGACTTCTTCTTCAAGAGCGTCCTTCACCTAGTTCTGTCTTTAAACTCAGTTCTTGTAGGATCTTTTCTGTGAATTCTCTGGAGCGCAAAATGTTGTGACCTTCTTGGATCAATGGCTGAATGAAAGGCAATTTATAATCTTGCTGAACACCCCAAACTACCTCATTGTCCATGTCAGCCAATATATGCTATGGATTACTACCACCATCTTGGATTGGGTTGGCTCCAGACTGTTACAAAGAAGGTTAAGGAAAAGTGAAACCCAGCCTAACCCAGACAGATTATCCTAATTTAACAGCACACTTCCTGTGTTTCACACCAAAATGTGGACCCCATAGTCTCTTTCTGGTTAACTGCCCAAAAGGGGACCTGAAAATGTATTATAGACGTGGGGTGTTGATTCGTAACACCCCCTACTAGATCATGCAGGTTTGAATCCCTTACAATCCTGCCTCTGTTAATAAACTTGCACCTATCGGTCCAGGTGGCCACATCCTTTGGAAGTTCCATTTTATGTAGCAATAGTTTCCACGTTAGGTTTATAGCATTGGTTAAGAGTATTCACCACGTCCGCCGCTACCAGATCTGCCCCTGGTGGAGCCTGCATGCTGCTAGATTCTCCTGGGGGCATGCATAAAGTCTGTTTGTTTTTTCCTCATCGACGCGCCAGGCATGGTTTAAATGTTTATGCAGAATATCCATATATATGGCCGCTTTATCATGTGCCGGTAAATCAGGTCTGTTTAAAACACCCTTCATTTCCGAGTCAAGCCGCATGGTGGCAACCTTCCATATATTCGAATCCGCTAGGAGTGTGGGGGTCGTCAGACTTTCTAACTGATGTTTGTCCACCAAATACATTTTGTGGGTGTGCTCCATCACTGTCCCCTGAGCAAGCTAGTGATTAGCAGTAGGGTTATACCTATCAAAGGTCCTATAAATCTGCCAGCCTAAGAGACCAGTTTTCTTTTAGCCCTTACCGATATCCGCTTATTGATCAGTTTTTTGATGATTTTCGTTTTCAACACACTTATTTGACGGTGTCAAAGAGGGACATGTCCCTTTATCGTGTTTTGTGCAATCCCCGAAATAGCGGCCACCAGATCATCAGAGGATGCGGCTAGAATGGCCTTGCATTGTTGAGGGGTGCCATATGCAAGCATTTTGAGCAGTGCAATGTTTCTCCATATGCATGTTGACATCATGAAAGTATGACTGCCAACTAAAGCGGTATTGCGATTAATGTTGTTTTTGAAATGTCTTTTTAGCAGTATAAACAGCGGGTAGCCTGGCAGGAACATATCTGTGCGCAATCCATAATCTTCTAGAGTGGTTGTTTTTGAATCAACCAAAAGATATCTGTAGGGCTTACTGGTCGCGTCTTCAAAAACCTCCATAAAGAAATGCGTTTTGGATGGATGCATATGGTGGGCTATCATGGCTACTTGTTATTTATCCAGAGGGTTTTTATATAACACTATATAACTAGCGTTTAGTGTTATAGATCCGTTGCTCTTGCCCTTGTTAAACAGGTGGTTCTGCATGATGTAACAAATGCTTAGATTCTGGTGATGGGAAAATTGAGTAAAGCTTTTTCTAGCTCGGTGCTCTGGCCCCCGATCCGTCATCAAATCATCCACGTTAATCATATTCACCATACTCAGAGGCAATAAATGATAGTCAATGAGACTGTCGGGCATACCCTTTACAAACCAAAGATGCTTAAACAGTTGTTCAAAGGTGGTATAAAGAGGTTGCAGCAACTGTACAACCAAACACTCTTTTCAGGAATAGTAGTCATTGCGGTGTGGTTGTTTTCTAAACATTTTATGGCAAAGTAACTCTTGCGGCAACTGGAAGGCCTTGCCAGCACACACGCAAATTGATGTTGTAGCCTGCTATCCATAATGACTAATACTCGAGGGTTAACAAACCATGTACAGATATCTACCTGTAAATCCCCCGGGTGGGTTTAAATCATAGTTGGAGTCAGCCTTTCAACCTTCTGGGGTGGTCCCTAAAACAAACACTGCTATATCTGCGCATCTGTATCCAGTGTTTAAGCGCTGTGTGAAAAACTACTAATTAAATGCATGGCCTTTCTAGCTAACCTAAAAGCGGGAGATAAAAACATGTTCCAGTTTTGTATATTTTCTTCAACAATATAAAGACTGTATAAACCACCAGCCAATGTGTATCACAGGCAACATACTTTTAGATGCTGTGATAAATCATCCAACATATAGCGGCCCCATCACAGCCCCCATGTAAAACAATAGATGTCTTTTTGTCAGACACTTCCAAGCCACCTATTGCCAAGGCCCATTGATAAATCAGGAAAAATCAACTCTGCTCTGTGGGGGCCCCCAGATATTTTATCGGCCCTTGCTGGACTTGCAATCAACCATGCCCTGTTCATAAATCATAAAAGCCAATCTCAGTTGTGTTGAGGCCCCCATTTCCATAGGCCCTTGCTGGCGCTGCAAACCATCCATGCCCCTGTTGATGAATCATAAGATAAAATCCATTCTGTTGTGGCCCCCAATCCATCGGCCCTTGTTGGGGCACCAATCCAACTATACCCATTGATGCATCTGCAAAACAAATCATTGTGTTGGGCCACCCAACAGGGACTTCATTTCACCAAAACACCGGGGGTCGCAGAAGTGACATCAGATGATCCTTGAGTGCTGATTTCATCACAGGAAGTTTCACCCCTTGACAAAACAGTAAGTGGCATCACATAGCATTGTTCCTAAGTACACTACAAAAAGTTACAATATCACTGTAATGTAATATACATTTCATACAAGAATGCATCACCATACATATTGTTAATATCAGTATGTATAGGCTGATATTACCAAATTACTGTGAATGTAAGAAGATGTTCTAGGCCAAATGATAACAATGGGCCTCATTATGGCTCTGGCGGTAGCCATGCCAGTAAATATCGGAAAAAAGAAAATCCCCATTCCCATTGAGTCCTATTGGACTCAATGGGAATGGGGAGGACGGATTCACCAGCACTGTGTGCAACAGTGCCGGTGCATCCATCAAGGTCTGCATCTATCTAGGTCTGCGAGCGGGTCCCGCTTGCAGAACTCGTAGTTTGCCGGTCTGGAAACAACAGTTACCGGCAAGCTTACCGATACCATTGTTTCCGGACTGGCAACCTCGTAATGAGGCCCAATGTGTTATTATATAGCACCGACGCTTAAACACTTTATGTAGAACAAATATACATACAATCTCACCCAACCTGTGTTGGTACTCATCATTTATCAACCTTAGAAGGCTGAAAATATGAGTTGGCAGTGATGGTATTCGAACCTGCAGATCACACACACATTGCAACAGTGAGCGCTCAACCCACTGAGTTATGTTACCGACTATAAGCTATCTTACCGGCTATAGAAACATGAGCAATTAAATGTCTCAATGTTTTCAAAGTCAGAAAGCAAATTACACCATTAAACTGGTAACTAAGATTTAACAGCAGGCCAGTTAATCTGCAGGTCTGTTGCAAAGTTGGTCACAGGTCAGGCCTGCGAGGATCTACTTTTCAGGCGTCAGAGATTGCCAAAATACATACCATTCAGAGGGTTCATAACTGTGTATTACAGAATTTAGAGTAGCATAGAGAAAGCAGCACACTCACACAGCATCCCATACTCTGGGCACTTGTTACCTCATACATGCAAACAAACACCCTGAACAGCATGCCATGAAGATAGGAAAGATAGACACATTACAACAAAGCATTAATTGTGGCACAATTAAATCAAGTGCCACTTTATGTGCTACGGTCAAATATTTCTACACTGTACACAAACTTATTGGCACAAGGATTTTGTCTACATTTTGAATTTGAGGTGTTCAAGAACAAACAAAATCAGTAACCCACTCTCTGAAGTGTGCCTGAAATAAACCTTTAAGGAGTCTAGCAATTATTGTATATAATTCCACAAAGACACATTATTTGTTATTCCTATTCTTTCTTATTTAGTGTCACTGCCCAAAGTGTTACACTTGTGGAACCCCCTGTTTTTTAAAAAGCCCTGAACAAGAAATCCAGCCACTCCAGAAACCACGATCCACATGGCGCTGGCCAAAGCCCAGGTTCTTCAAAAAAAATAAAAAAAGGGGTAGCAAGTGTGACCACTGGGGTAGCAAAGGAGACCTCAGGGGTTGCAGGTGGGACCCCTGGTAATCCCAAATGAGGTCCCTGGCACCCAATCCATCGCCCCTTGCTGGAGCTACAATCCAGGCATGCCTATTGCCGATCCAGTGAATATATCCAACCCCTTCCTCGAGCCTTCCAAACATCCAGGATTTGTTAAATCAGATGCACAAATCTCCATAAATCCAACGGGTGACTCTTGTTGGCTGACACAGGACATTTCTTTGGATTCTGCCTGAAGCTTCATCCTGCTGTTGAAATACATGCTGTTTCTACAAAAAAGAATATAAAATCAGGCTAGGTCATCTTTTACACAGTGGCAATACCCATCAATGCATAACACGTCTTACATAACATATTGAGGCCAACATAACGCTGCTGCACTTGCCCCCCAACAATCTGCGTTTCCCTCACACACAAATAATAAACACATTTTGTTTCACTTTGTGCCACTTTCCGCTCAAAGTAATATGAAATGTAATGCGTACTTGTAACTACAGAATAAATCCAACACAATCTAAAACATGAACTGACACAGTCCTAAAAACTTGAAAGAAGCCGGTTTTTACACATTACCAAACACCTCTTTGAAAAATCCAAATATCCATATCAATGATACACCCCCGCACTTGCACCCTTAAAAAATGTCATCCACTGCAGGACTTTGCGTGAATAAATCTCAGCAGTACCATTTCCACAACATGTGTGATCTTTGACAAAAAACTGAAAGACTCAAATACTAACTTTACATTGCACACATTTGAATACAATCTGAATAGCTCACACGCTTGAAATATTTTACCAAGTTTATCGTCACTTGTCATTGCTAAAGGTTAAATGTTGCTATATTACATTAATGACTTGGTCGCTTCGCTATTGTCTGGCCCTTTGTAACCAGGACAAACAGTAAATCTGCAAAGTTTGGAAAAATGGTGCAGTATTACAGTTCATTTAGTGCTGCACCATCCAGACCCATAAATAAATATAAAGATTTATAGGCGTGTGAACTATAAGACACATTTTCAAACTTGCAAAGTGTTTGAAGTCATACACGCCGCATTGGCTGCTGAAGATTACATTTTGTACAAAAATGTCATCTCTGCAGTGTATAAGGTTATAAACTTGAAATGTCTACATTTGTAGCAATCTGGCCATTTTGTGTACTTAGAGCAGTATAGGATTAAATAATTGTATAGCGGTATTAGGTAGGAAATTTACCCCCTCTATAATTTTGACCTCATACTTCCCAAGCTTTAATATATATATATAAATAATATATAATATATAAAGTACTGATTGACTATGTGACACCCCAAAAACACTTACAAATACCTCTACACTTTGGCCTAGGCAACATGCAAATCCACAGTATGATATGATATGATTGGTTATTTATAACGCGCTTAATACCCAGAGCTTTCTAAGCGCGGACCCGGGAATTGAGCCTGTGTTGCTCTGTGTCGTCTTGCTTTCAAGGCGAGCACATTGCCGCTGAGCAGCTGCAAGTGATTTCAATCTGGCACACACCCAAGTCACGCCCAGCATGTAATGCGCAAATGAAACCCTTATTTATTTTTATCTATAAGTTCAATATATTCTGAACGATATACCACTCATATCACACCCTTCTCCTCAGACCCCCAGGTCACATTGTGTCAGGGTCCGGATTGTCAGAATTCCGCAGGAGCTGATGCTGGCCCCACAGACCTTCACCAGGAGTTCACCTCTCAACCCTAAAATAAAAGCTGAGCTGAGAACCCCAAGAAAGGGAAAGGGGAAGTGGAGAAAACAGCAAATGAGATACTGCTGCCCTGCAACCGTCTGTTAGGCTCTGGTATCTGTGATAAAACAAATACGCTTGATTACTTACTTAGTTTGCAAAGGTAAATATTTATTTATGTATTTAGAATTAAATCACAATACATTTTAATAGGTAAACAACAATCACCAATGGGGGTGACAGAACACTGAATAATATATTTAATGCACTATGAATCAAGTCATGAGGACAAAACAAATACAGCCCAGAAAAGAATACTGTTGGGTTGGTTTAGAACAGATGGTCTATGGTTAGAGGTTCCCCCTGCAACACGCCTCGACCCACCAATAAGCAATTTAAATAGATGTGAGGAGGGAGCAGGTATTCGGGAATAACACAAATCCAACAGAATATCACTCCCACCTTCCCCCTTCCAACACAAGAGAGAAACGGAATTGACTTTTCAGCTGTTAGAATGGCTTTGCAATTGTCTTTGGAATTGACTGAGCAAAAACACCAAATGTGGTAAAAAATACTTTCATTATTATAATTTCCTATGGGAGCCACTTTGAACAGTTGCACACAATCACAAAGAATGATTTAGTCAAAAGAAAACATTTGAAATCTCAAAGTCCAAGTGGGAAGCAGTTTAAAGCTAATTCACACGTGTAAAAACCTTTCAGAATTTCAATTTGCGGCACACTTTTCTTTGTGCAATATCCGCTATAACGGGCCAATCACACTGGTTCTACACAGATGAGAAAAGAGTCAGCGCAAAGATAGTTCTAGCAATACTATGGTTCTGAATTAAAGATGGGATGGGTTTGAGATTGGGATCATACAATGCAAATATATTATGGGTCACTGTTCTTCCTATTAATACTCACAGAATAAGTTATTAAATTGAACCGTCAGTTCTGGTCATGTATTGGATCTGTCAAGGAAGAACAGCAAATCAGGCGCGGGACTGGATCAGCTAAGCCAATCACCGGATTTGCACAGGATCTGCCCTTCTTGTTTGTGGGTATTTCAATCAGCTGGATAGCGAGTTCCTCAGGCCAGCCTTGTGGTAGCAAGTCAGAGAGTTTCAGGATACTAGTTCAAAAGGCCTTCTCACACCACATCACTTCACTGGGTTGCAAGAATAAGTTTGAGGATTTAGGCCTTGCTGAAATCAATAGTTCTCTACTGCTTTGCAAGAGTCTTGGCATCTGGATCTGGAAGGATGTTAAAGCTGGATGTAGAATGCTGGATCAGAGTGCTTCGCTGGAATCAGGTAAATGAGTGGATCAGTGAGTCCCTATGTGTTGTCAGCTGTCTCTATTTATCCTTTCAAATGACATCACAAAATGGGTGTATGGGCCGGCTTAACTAAGCCTGCCCCTGTGAGCTGGGATTGAATCAAAACCTCATCTCCGCCTTACACCTGAGTGATTGGATCAAGGCCAGATGATGTCACATTTTATGCTTTGCTTTACAGTCCTTAGAAACCTCCCTTTAGTGTCAGGTTTTCACATTCTATATCTCACATTAGCAAGATTCCTAGGAGAAGAGGATGTTGCAAATACTATTTCAGGGGTTAAAATATTAAATACATTTTGTTTAGAAACTAGAGCATTTTCTGTTTTAGTTAATTTCATTTTCTTTTCTTAACTAACTTTCATTCGATAGATGAAATGTCCCCAAGTCAAGATGGTGGAACACTTTCTCAACAGTGATTGGTTTAGTTAATAGCAAGCAGTATTGTGATGTCATTTAGAATGTTGCTTACAAATCTAAACTGCCTTTCATTGAAGGCTTTATTAGAGTAGGTCATGCTTTTGTTAGCTCCCATAGATATAATATATTTTAAAATCTTTAATGATAGTTTACTGAAAAACATTGAGTTTTACATAGAACTTAGTATTCAAGTTAATGTAAGTCTGCAGTTGAAGAAAGTATCTAATATTCAAAGAACTCTGAAGCTGAAGCATTGTATCCAGAGAACCAGTTGCCACTGAATTGATGCTGAGCAGCTGTATTCAGTTATCCAGTAAAAGACTTGGGGCCTCATTACACGGAAGGCGGTAATGGTTAACGGCCACCGTTAATGGTAACGGTGACCGTTAACCATTACCGCCTTACTACGAGGTCCCTTAGCGGGTTGGTGCTTTAATGCCTGCTTCTTGCAGGCGTTACAAACCAACCCGCTAAGGGACCTCGGAGCTAATTACGGCACCGCAAAATTGCGGTGCCATAATTAGCGCCTTCCCCATTCCCATAGAGCCCTATGGGGCAGAAATGGGAATGGGGAAGGGCAATGGCGGAAGGGGGATTTACCGCCCCACCAACCTTGGAATGGGGCGGTAAATCCCCTTTCCGCCAAGGCGGTGCCGGTATTTTACCGGCATGAGCCATGGCGCTAATAGCGCCATGGCTCACCGCCTTCCGTGTAATGAGGCCTTAAGCTAAGTGACCTTTGGACTTTATTTTTTGAAGTTTCATTACTGGAATGCAAGTGAAATTTAATGTTTGTTTTTAACCAAGATTGAACAATACTTTTGTGAAAACTGTTGGTTCTGTAATTTTTGATTATGCGCGCGGTTTCAGCGTCGCGCTACTAATATTAATCAGCTAAAATACTAATACAATTTTTCTTCATTTATTTTTGAAGCGCTAGTCGCGTGGTTTTGCTTGCGTACCTTTTTGGTTATTTTTCTACGAGAGCATTCTCAAGTCCGTAGTACTCGCGAGCGTGTACAATGAACATTTGGAAGCGCGCGACTAGAAAAAAGGACCCAAAGACGTTGTTTTGCGTCGCGGCCATTTTAGAAAATATTCTTTCTTCAACACAAGTGCGTATCGACACGAGAGAACTTCGAAGGTGTATTACAGACTTAAAGAAGTTAAGAAGTTTATTTTGTCTGATTTAATTCATCATTTGCACATAATCTCATCTTTAACAAAGATAGTACAAGGTATAGTTTTTTTTTATTTCTTAAGTTAAGTTCTAAAGAATTATATATATATATATATATATAGGTATAGAGATTTAGTTATTTTTTATATTTATCCTTAAGGACATTTTCGAGAGTGAATAAGAGGAAACCATATATATATAAAGAAGCAATGACCAGAGTCAAGTCACAGCAGATTACATACAATTAATCATCTATCACGAAAGAAAGTAAATAGCCTAACAGCAATCAGAGCTTAGGCTACAGTTTTTTAAAATCTATTAATCACATGATTAGTTTTGAGTTTTGAACTAGAAGAAGGTGTTCTAAAACTGCATTTTATTTTAGGAACACTACTGAAAAAACTAATACCAGATTTTTCCTGCGAAGATAGACAGAAGTGCCAGCAGTAGGAGTTCCAGAGAGTTCCAGACTTGTTGTCTCTTTTCTCTCAATCCACTTCCCCTTTCCCCTTGCGTTTGTCTGTCCGGTAGTTTTATAATTACAGAATTGTTGGGCAGACAGGCTTAGGGGGTTTAGAGGACCAGCTTCACTCCTGCAGGATTCTTCAGCATCAGCCATGACAGAATGAAAGGTCCACGAAACTGATCCTGCCTGAGTGAAGATGGATCCTGAGTCAGGGCTGAGTTTAGTAACTTTGGAAAAGATTTTATTTGAAGTCAAAGAAAAATTAAGGGAGACGAGAAAAGAAACCTTATCTCTGGGAGTTAAGATGGAGGAGTTAAATAGCCAAGTCAAAAAGAGAGATTCAGCAGGACCTTCAGGTTTGAGATTAGGGTTTGAAGGAGAACCACCCATTTTATTTCCGGAAAAGGCAGAAGAAAAAGAACCCAGAATAGTGACACAGAAACAAAAGAGAGTAGATCTTTTTGCAGGAGGAACAATAGTACCTACACCTTTAGCTCCACCAGAAAGATTTGGAGGGGATTTCAGGAAATTGAAATCATTCATTATGCAGTGTGAATTACATTTCATGTGTAGGCCAGAGGCATTTCCTACAGAGATTTCAAAGGTAGCATTTTTAATCTCTTATCTCACAGGAGAAGTGGTCGCTTGGTCTGTATCCCTTGTAGAAAATGGGGCAGAAGAGTTACATAGTTGGTTGGATTTTAAGAAGGTTTTTAGAAAAATGTTTGATAGAAGAACACATTCCCAGAGTGTAGCTGGGGAACATTTAGAATTACGTCAGGGAAATTGTGAATTAATTTCCTACATCACCCAGTTCAGGGGATTAGTGTTAGAAAGTGGTTGGCCAGAAGAAAAAAGAGCTTCCATTTTTTATAGAGGTTTACGCGATGAGTTGAAAGATGCCCTATCAACTATTGTAGAGAGACCTAATTCAAGTGAAGATCTGATAAATTTGGTTATGCAGTTAGATATGAGATTGAGTGAGAGGAGATTGGAAAAGTGAAGACATTTTTCTGAGAATATGGTTTGGTTCAGGAATGAACGTCCCAGAACAGAACAAGTTATTAAGGAGAGTAAAAGTTCAATGCGAAATGATTCAGTAAATTCAGTTAGACCTCCCTTGACTAAGGAAGAAAAAGATAGAAGGAGAAAAGAAAATTTGTGTTTGTATTGTGGTGATAATACTCATTTCGTAGGGAATTGTCCACGAGCTCCAAAACGATTTCCACAATTTCCAGGAAAAGGTCAACAGGTGGCAAATACAGTTCAGACAGCCGTTCCATACATCACATTAAACGTATCCTTTAAATGGGAAGGTAAGATAAGATGTGGTGGACCGTGTGTTATTGATTCTGGGGCTACAGGAAATTTTTTTGATTGGATCAAGGCCAGATGATGTCACATTTTATGGTTTGCTTTACAGTCCTTAGAAACCTCACTTTAGCCACTGGTCTCAAAATTGAATTTTATCCTAAATACATATTTCTACATTGGTCACCTCTACACAAATCACACACAAAGATTCCATATTTTATGCAGTATCTGTTCCT
The DNA here is from genome assembly GCF_040938575.1 of Ambystoma mexicanum. Lineage (NCBI taxonomy): Eukaryota > Metazoa > Chordata > Amphibia > Caudata > Ambystomatidae > Ambystoma > Ambystoma mexicanum. Next base: position 539,117,636 of record NC_090929.1, read on the forward strand.
CAAAATCCTGCAGCTGTGGGATCTTGTTTCACCTTTCTACAGAATGTTGTCCTTTTCGCCATGAACACAATTTCCAAACCTTCTGCAACATTCCACAAATGTGTGTGTTTACCATGGGGATGTGTGTGTAAAGTCTCGCAATTTTAGCATTAACACAGTTCACATAAAACCACATATATTGCCCTTCCTGTCCAGAATATGTTACACAGTTCTACCACCTCTTGTAATGTGCAGCCAAAAATTAGACTAACAGATCTATCCTTTATATATTTTTCACCACTTTGAATCACAAGTTATGAGTCTTTAAAAATTGTTAATTGTTCATGCTTAACAGCAAATGGTCCACCCATTTGTCTCTCCCTGCACTCCGGGAGCAGCCCCCTCCCTTGGGGAGTTCCGTGCAGGAGCAGTTTATGACCCCTTTCCTGGGCTGAAGCTCTACCATTGTTCATTCTCTTTCTGTAGACAAAAGTCTGGCCTAACCCACTATTATCATCTACCAGTGAGTTTCTGCTGAGAGGATTTCCCCTCCCCTTGAAAGAAACCTGTTTTTCCATTTCCAAAGGGTTGGAGCTCAGCCAGGCTAATTTATTCTTAATTAAAAATCCAGCAAAACTAAACTTGTTGCAATAAATCACATAAATACATTACTTTCTTAGCTTTAAATCTGTGGGATCAAAAACACAACTAAGATCTGTATTCCTTTTAGCACCAATTCTTTTATGTTTGCTAATCCGGCAGACTTTTAGTTTAAATACTTTGAAGTTTCATCAGGAGCACATTTGACAGCTGTCATTCACAGGTAGCCCACAGTACTGCACACACATTTTGACAGGTGCTGTCAGTTTACAGACAATCCAGTTTGTCTGAAGAAATGCTTTGCTCTTCACATTTAGGACTTTGTATGTTCGCAATGCTTCATAAGATTACATGAATTTGAGCGCCGAGCAAGATTTTGAATGTCGAGAAGTGTTGTGTTATATGCATTTTGGAGTTTATAGCAACAAAGCAAATGTCATTCATAGTCACATTTTGGAGTTTCATTTGTAAAGTGCTCCTTCTCTCTCTGCACTCTGTTTGCTGGTCATTGAGCCTACTAGCACAATTTCTGCAGTGTGTGCTCTATCCCACTACCTATGCACCATGGGTGGCAGGTTGTCCCTCCATATTTTTGTGTGTTGAAACACGTGTTTTTTGTAGGTTTTTGGAGCACACGAGTTTTGCCGCCATTGTTGCTGTTTCTTGCACCATAACTATCAGAGTGATGCCGCATAGCACAACGGAGTTGGTCAATACATCCCACACTACCCTCCCGAGACAGTAGACAGGATAGCACCTTTGAGTGCCTTTTAAACACTAGGATTTATTTAACTAGCCTGCCTAAAAAAATTGTGTGCAATATCGGTAAAATATAGTATCACTCAAAGCTACAAACACCTTTTAAACTAAAGCTTTGTCAATCCTTCAATAGTCAAAGCCCACAAAAAGATGTACATTTTTTAAACATGTCATTAAAATATAAACTGTTTTTTTAAATGTGAAAGTAAATAGAACTCACCTTTTTTTTCTGAATGTTGATATGAATTAAAGACCAGGCCTGTTTCCATTTTAAAAGCCTTGTAGGAGTTCCCAGAGCCATGATCAAATCCAATTAAATCCAGATAACAAGGTTTCCACGTAGTGTTACAATCAGATGTTCCTGTAAATTATCTGTGTAGCAGTGAAAACACTGGGCCGGAGCTCTGCCAGAATTCCCAAGTCCATGCAAAGGGACAGCCTGTGCAGGCAGAAGCCCCCTTTAAAGAACATGAACCCTCCCTGAACAGTGTTCTTATAACTGCTGAGCACCTAGAGGCCCACAGTCCATAGTTGCGCTTTATAAATGTAGTGACATTATATCAACACATCCAGGTTTCCTGAACTCGTGTATTTTGGGCTTACTTTGCAAAAATTGGGGGTTGTAAAAAAACTAAAATTACCTGGCTGTAATAATTAGATAACTTACAAGAAATTTGAATAACACCAAAAACCTTGCCAGTCAATCAAAAACTGAAGGCGACCTCGAAAGATACGAGAGTCACAAATATCCGCCACCTCATATTCAGGACCTGACGAGGTAGACACCGGAGGAGGGTGAGTATTCCTTAATCTTGAAAATCGATCACACACATCTTTCTTCAGTTGGGATACTTGAAACACGGGATGAATCCGGGACCAAGAAGGGGGAAGTCTGAGTTTGAAAGCAGAGGAACCCAACTTCTGTAGGATGGGGAAAGGTCCAAAATATTTAGGAGACAGCTTGGACGGGACCAGATGCCGTGGTAAGAAACGAGAGGCCAACCATACCAAATCACCCGCCTTCAGGGAGGGCGCTGGAGAACGGTGCTTGTCTGCAAATCGTTTGACTCTATCCTGAGCCTCAAGCAGCGAAGATTTGGCCGCCAAATGTCCTGTCTGGATAACTTGAAGTAGGTTATCCACATCTGGAAATCGTGATGAAGAAGGAAGGCCAGTAGGAAAACAGGAAGGGTGAAATCCATATGAGCAGAAAAAAGGACTGGAACCCAGAGCGGAATGACGGGAGTTGTTGTAGGCAAACTCCGCCAATGGTAATAGAGAAACCCAGTTGTCCTGTGAGGCCGAAATGTAGCAGCGCAGATAGCCCTCCAATGTCTGGTTCAGTCGTTCCGTCTGGCCGTTAGTTTGAGGATGAAAGCCAGAACTCAATGCCCGGGAAATTTTGAGGCTTTTACATATCTGTTGCCAATAACGTGAAGTATATTGGGAACCACGATCGGAGATGATGGTTTCTGGAAGCCCATGGAGCGTGAAGACCCGTGAAAGGAATATTTTCGCCATCTGAGCTGCAGTGGGAATGCATGGTAGAGGAATAAAGTGTGCCATCTTCGTAAAGTAGTCGATTGTAACCATAATTACTGTACAGCCCTCCGAGATAGGGAGTTCGACTATGAAATCTGTCGAAATTATCTGCCAGGGACGATCAGGAATCGGCATCACTGATAGGAGACCAACTGGGGCCGATTGAGGGACCTTTGTTTGTAAACATATGGCACATGCTGAAACATAGTCTCTGATATCTCTACTCAACCTTGGCCACCAAAAATGGCGTTGAATCAATTCCTTGGTATTAGCCATACCTCGATGCCCTGCCATTGGAGAATCATGACAGAGTTGAAGGACTACTCTTCTTAATTCTTCGGAGGGAATGAATAACTGTTTGTCTCTATAGAAGCATCCTTGAGATGAGTTAAGCATCCAGAGAGCGGCAAATCGAGGATTGGTCTGAATAAATCGAGAGGTATCCATAGCCACCAGTTGAAGAAAGGTGGTGATTTCCTGCAAAATTCTGGCCTTGGGAAACAAGGGTTTGGAACGGAAAGGAGTGGTTGAGTTGTAATCCTTTCTGGATAATGCATCTGCCTTGAGGTTGACTCTTCCCGGTATGAAGGAGAAGACGATATCATAGGGCGAAAAAAATGGGCCCAACGAGCTTGGCGGCTATTTCGTGTTTGAGAGTATTGTAGGGCTCGGAGATTGCTGTGATCGGTCCGTACTTCAATGGCATGTTTGGCCCCCAGTAGCAGATGTCGCCACTCCTCAAAGGCTCTCTTAATAGCTAATAATTCCTTTTCAAGGACTGAGTAATTGATCTCTGAAGGTGAGAGTGTTTTAGATAGATAGGCCACAGGACACTCGTCTCCTTGTTCATTCTCTTGCAGTAGAACGGCACCTACCGCATGATGCGAGGCGTCCGATTCTACAATGAACCTCTTGTTTTGGTCAGGGGTGAGAAGCATAGGTTCCTTGGTGAAATCTTCCTTGAGACTCTCAAAGGCTATTTGAGCCCCGTCTGACCAAAAGAACTTTGCATTCTTCTTAAGGAGAGCCGTCATAGGGAGAATCTTTTCTGAATAGTGGGGAATGAAACGCCTATAAACGTTGGCGAATCCTAAGAATCTCTGCAGATCTTTAACACCCAGTGGAACTGGCCATTCTGTTATAGCAGAGACTTTCCTGGGATCCATGGCAACTCCCTCGGCGGATAGTATATAACCCAAATAGGCCCCTCTATCCTTGTGGAATTCACACTTGTCTAACTTGCAAAAAAGATGATTCTCCTCCAGTCTCTGCAATACTTCCTTCACATGCCGGATATGGTCGGACATGGATACGGAGAAGACCAGTATGTCGTCTAAATAGACAATGACGGTATGTAGAAGAATATCCGAGAATATGTGATCCATAAAACGTTGGAAAACAGCTGGTGCTTTGGAAAGTCCGAATGGCATCACTTTGTATTCATAGTGGCCCAAGGGAGTACGAAAGGCAGTTTTCCATTCATCCCCTGGGTGGATTCGGATAAGATGGTAAGCTCCGCATAGGTCTAGCTTGGTAAATATCTTGGCACCCTTTACTGCCTCAAGAATATCCGGGATTAAGGGCATCGGGTAGCGATCCGGAGTGGTGATCTTGTTCAAACCCCGATAGTCTACACATGGTCTGAGTTCTGTCGAATCCTTCTTAGGGATAAAGAACAGTGAGGCGCCGGCAGGAGAAGTGGATTCCTGAATGAGACCGTTATGTAAATTCTTCTGGAGATACTCCTTTAGGACTTCCCGTTCGCGCGCTGATAGTATATACATGCGCCCAAAAGGGATTGGAACACCAGGTGCTAGTTCAAGGGCGCAATCATCTCTACGATGAGGAGGTAATTCTGCGAACTCTGAATTGGAAAACACTACTTGAAATTCTTGGTAGTCAGGAGGAATCTCCTGGATGTTATGTAACACCGAGGTAGTGCAATTCTTTTCTTGGAGGGAGTGTGTAGAACAGAACCCTAACGCTCCACCAGAAACGCAATGAGTAAGGCAATGTTCTGATCCTAGAAAGATTGTGCCGGCCTTCCAATTAATGTATGGATTATGGGTTCTAAGCCATGGTAACCCCAATATCAAGGGATAATGTGCTGTACGAATGACATCGAATACAATAGTCTCTTGATGAGATGCAATCTTCATTTGAATCGGTCTTGTTTGTTCCCTGATAGGACCGGAAATCAATGGACTTCCGTCAACAGATTCTACTGGAACCGCAATGGCCTTTAGGGAGCATGGTATATTCTTGTCATTCTTCCAATGGGTATCTACAAAATTCCCCGCAGCTCCGCAATCAATCAATGCGGGAACCAAAATTGGCTCGGAGGTGCCCCATTCCATTGAAACCTGAATGACAATCATGGGAGGATCGGGTGTGTCTGTGATTTGAGAAGTCAAAGACTTGGTTGAGGAACCTTTTATTGGCTCCCTAGCCGCGGTTCCCCATGCGGTTGGGAGGAAGCGTTTCCCTGTCGTTTGGTAGGGGTGATGGGACAATCCTGTACTGGGTGGTCTTTGGACCCACAATACATACACAAGCCTTTAGCTCTCCGTCGATTACGTTCTTCCAAGGTGAGTCTACCTCTTCCTCTTGTGATTCCTATCTGCATTGGTTCATCAATTGGGGTTTTCATGGGACTAGTAGGATGCGTAGTCAATGGTCTCACAGAACGATTTCGACGTCGTTCTCTGAGCCTTTCCTGTAGACGGTAGTCCATCTGCATCACTAATGTAATCATTTCCGATAGGTTGGGTGGTCGAGACACTCTAGACACCTCGTCTTTAAGTTCCTCATTCAAACCCCTACGAAATAGTGTTATCAGAGCATCATCAGCCCAAGAGGTTCCCGCAGCAAGCTGTTTAAAAGAGGTGATATAAGACAGTAGATCCTGTGATCCCTGTTTGAAGTCCAATAATTGCTCTTGGGAGGAAACAGTGATCTCTTGTCTACTGAACATGGATCTAAGACTGTTCAGAAAGGTGGGATAGGAGTCTAGCAGAGCGTTGTTTGTCACAACCAGTGGTGTAGCCCATGCCAATGCCGGTCCAGTCAAGTTAGCTATCATATGTCCCACCCTGTCACGATCACTCTGAAAGAAGGCCGTCTTGAACGGAAACTGGACAGTACATGCTTCGATAAAAGCTTTAAGTTTGTGGGGATTCCCATCATATAAACCCCCTGGAATGGGACCTGGAGGTAATTCTGAACAACTAGGTACCCTTCCTACCTGTTGTCTCAAGAAGTAATTTTCCTGTTTTAATGCCTGGACTTCCGCAGTCAAAGACTGGACTGCAGAAACCAATTGCTGCTGTTGGGCTGCGTCCATGATATCTCCTTGAACTATTGAGTTCTCTAAGGCAACCGTTCAGCGCCTGGGAAGCCCCAGTAACTTCTAATCTTTGTTTGGGCGTTGCTAACTGTAATAATTAGATAACTTACAAGAAATTTGAATAACACCAAAAGGTTACCTTAGAGAAACACCAGTCGTTCTCCTTCCTAAGCTGCCTTCTTCAGAAAGATTCCGACAGGGGTAGAGAACGAGTGCCTCCCTGAGACCCTTCCTCCGCCCACAACACAAGGAGTAAGGAGGGGAAGGACCCCAGGGAAACCCTCTGGGGCAGAAAACCCTGTGTCGATGCTCTGGATGGATGTCGTCTGTCTGGAGAGGTTCTTGGTACCCGGACTATCCGCTGAAGGGGAGCCGTCTGAATAAAGACAGAGGAAAGTGGTAAGTTTAAGAAGGGAAACTAGAAAGCAGAATATGGGTAGAGAAAACGAAGAGTACCTGATCAGAAGGGGGATACCACTTTTCGAGCTATATTGCAGATCTTCCGATACGACTCGGATAGGAGTAACCTTGAGGCCGTTCCCGAAAGAGAACGATTCTCAAATCTCAATGCTGCGGATCGGACCCCGCATATCCCTGTTTCTGCAGAGGTGAGACAATATTAGGTGTCAATCCTGGGTCTATTTCTAACCCACGGTTCTACAAGGGACTATCAATTCTCACGTATCGCTCGCCAGGGAGAAATTCTCACTAGCAAACCGATCAGTGAGGTTCAGCTTGTAACGAGTGAGGCTGAGAGAGTCCACTCAAGTCTCCGATGTCGTGCAAGATTTGGGAGAAGGAGTCAGGTCTGAAAATAGGTGAGTGAAAAGGGTAGAATTACACAGAAGGAGTGACAAACAAACTAGTATGCAGTAGATCCTAGTGTCGAACTCACGAAGCGTTGTTGATGAAGAGTAGCAACGCGTCCGCGCGTTGTCTGCAGGAACAGATGAACCGGTTCCGGAGCCGGGGAGCGGTCCTTCCACCACGCGGTCTTGGTGTAAACCTAGACCCACACCATCCGTAGCGGCGGCCATCTTGGGAGTAAAGATGGCCGCAATCCGTCTAAGAGACCATCGATGCCACAGAGACCATGGTTTCCGCAGGGGCGTGACCCTGGCCCCCTCTGGCCAGTCATTGATAACAATATTGTGTATTGCAGGCTCCCACCCCTATATTCCATTGAGCTTGACAGGCCGTATCAGACTCTTATCTATGTTTTCTGCTGCGCTCGGCGAAACTGCAAAAGTCTTGAATTTGGCAGATAAAAATCCCTCCCAACTGCAGCTCCCTATATCACAGCTGATCAGCGCCGGCATTTCTCTCTGTCACGCACAGCATGTCCGCTGCAGCCCTTTTAAACAGCATCTAAGGTCTAAGAGAACCGTGCAGTGTGTTCATTTAGAACAAAACCACGTATTGGCAAAGCCAATAGCAGGTGTTTTTGTATGGGTATGATAAAGTCAAATTTTAATTGTAAGTGTTGGCACTGAATCAACTTGGTTCAACATCTGTGTTAAAACACCCTTGCAAATCATTAAGAAACAAGCATTGACAATTTCCATAGTTTTATGTAAATGTTCCACTCTTCATTTAAAAATGGGCAAAAAAGCATTGTGCAGCTCTGCAGACCTTTGTGTAACTCTAGTGAAGACACTTTGCGCTCTGTCATTTATATTTTGTCATAGCTGTATTTTGGACTTTTTGTGTAACTCTGGTGAAGACACTTTACTTATAAAATGAACTACTTTAATTATTTAAAAGAAACATGCATTGTCAAAGTCAATAGTTTGACTTTTGTATAGACTCTATGGCACATACTTTGCTTATAAAAGTAAACTGTTTTCATTATTTAAAAGAAACACGCATTGCCAAAGGCCATATTTTGGACTTTTGTATAGGCTCTAGAAAACACACTTTGCTTATAAAACAAATTGTTTTCATTATTTAAAAGCTACACACATTGTCCAAAGCCAATAGTTTTAATTCTTTTATATTAGCACTATAAAACCACACGTTGCCTATAAATCAAATTCACATAGGGCTGCCGTGCCAGCCTCTATTTGCACTTTACATCAAATCTATATCCAAGTTTAATGTTACTAGCTGTTGAAGCTAACTCTCTAGCCTATGTCATTAAATTATAAAATCATGGCATCATCTATACTAAATATAAAAATTGTATGTACGCTCCATATCACATTAAATTCCAAACCCTGCTTTGGCATCATCACCGCATCACTCTGCAAAACCCTAAGTTCACAGTCTCTGTTTGTAGAGCTCACTTCGCCCCCCATAGTCGTCCACGCAGCACCACCACTTGCTGCTCCAATGTTTAAATACATTTTTATATAAAATGTATAGTCACTTTATATCAACTCATCTCAACATCCTATCATAACATTTTGATAACTGTTTTATACACACGTTATATAAAATATACATTTCATATCAAATCAATATCATTTTTTATATCATTTTTATATAAAATGTATATTCACTTTATATTAAAACCCTATCAAAAGGGAGGCAGGTCTAAGGACGGAAGCATGGGGCGTTCCCACCTGTCACAATTTTGATGTGCATGAAAGGGGGCCCCATACACTACTTTAAAAGTATCCAAATAGAGTACATTTACTCTGGATCCACTAGCTGTCTGAAGAGAGGCAAACAAGGACAACGGAGGACTTGGAAGTTAACAAGGGGAGTGTTAGAGAACACTTTGTGGAGTGGGCCTAAAGCAGTTTATTCAGTCATTTGGTATATCAGAGGGGGGTTATCAGTGACCAACATCCCATTCGTGTTGCTAGCAGACTATTCACTAAGTAACTAGGTCATCTGTCTTTGGCCTGGTCAGGAGGACACATAGGAATAAGGGGGTATCTCTTATGCCAGAAGTCAGGAACTAAGGGGCTGTGTATGCTTGGACAGTAAAATAAGGAAAGTATCAAAGCAGGACACTGTAGCACCTAATTCGCAAATAAAGAAACAAGGATTCCTAGCCATACCTTATGACGTAGCAAAATCCTTAGTAGCCCCCAAAATGACAATCTCTTTATAAGTCGCAAATTCTGTTGTGAAGGTGCATGTTTAACACACTTCTTAAAGAAGTGCAAAGGTCCTGTGCACTGCCACTGGCAAAAGATCCTTGTGATGGAGTCTAGCAGTGAGGATGTTGAAGCTCCGAAAGAAGGATTAGCACAATTATAGCCACATTTTCCCTAATGCAATGACCAAGGATAGCCAAAATTCGGCACAGTGTACAAGGTGAGGGTATTTTAGCAATTCCTGACAGTAGATTCAGTAATTTACAAATTCTAGGCAGCAATATATAACTAAGGAAATTGCTGCTATAACACTCAGATAATAAATATACAGACTGCACATCTGGGTTGTGCATTTAATCAGTCTTTGAACTCCAATACATAATGGGATACCTTTTGTTCACATGTGGGTAGTGCTTACAATAGCAGTATAAACTGGCCATCTACAGCTTGCACAAGGATTGGTGTTGCTCAGCATACGCACCCACATCCCCATGCCAGAAACAGAATGAGGCTCTGAAAGTCCTAATGCTAGAGGAGCTAAGAAAAAAGGTTGAACAAGCATTGACAAAGGCCTGGCTCATTTTTAAAAAGTGAGTAGATGAATATGGTTGTATAGGTGGATAGATGGATGAGTGGGTGAAAATAATTGAATGGGCACTGAAATGGGTTGAAGTTCCAGGGACGGAGTCAGCATGAGGGGTGTCCTAAACAAGTGGGTTGTCTATAACCCTAATGTAAATTCATAGCAGTACAGCTCCTGGCATATACAAGTTCCATGACCCAACTGACTGGCAAAGCTGTTCAGCTGGAGCAATGAGCTCTGTTCTCATACTCCACACTCTGCTCCCTGCAAATGCACACTTCCTCCATGTGGGTTCCCCCTTCACTGTGGTCTGTTTTGGCGTGACTTGGAAGAGCTTCACTTCCTAGGCCACATCAGCATTACGGGTGTCCAGATGAATCAAACCTCTTTTTAACCTGAAATGCGATACTTACCACCATTCCTGGAGTAGCCCAGGTGGCACTTTGCAGGGAAAAGTCTGGTTTAGTGCCTCGTGAGTTCTGTGTGTGTCATGTGCATGCTTCCCCTTCATCGTGAGCCATTCTGTGGACTGGCTGATTAAATGTACATGTATTGCAAGAGCAAAAACATAAGATAAAAAAATGATGAAGCACAACATGAGAACAATACATGAATGAACCTAGCAACGGGGAAAAAACATGCTTTTGAAAGCATCGTTCAAAAATCTCTCCCCTACTCCGGCAGCACCACATGCTACTGCAAACAGCCACGTCTCGAAGAGAGCTTACAGCAGTTTGCACATGTTCTGCATCTTGGAGTAGCTGACTGGCACTACGCTCCCTTTAATATTTGCCTGCAATATTGCTAGCAGAGTATAAAGTTCTCTCTAAATAGGCCTAAAATCCAAGTGACAATCGCAAGAGGGTTGTGGTTATAGGAATATCTACATGACCGTAACATCATGATCCTTCCTATTGCTCACCCTGTCCTCCCGGCATCCCTTGGCCTCTCTTCCAATCCCACCCACTCTCTCCTCCTCACATATCACAACAGATGAGATCTCTAGAGTTGTCTGCTCTATGAAGGTCTCATCCAAACAGGTGTCTCCCTGTTCTTACAGAACCTTTAAGGACAACATCTCCTCCCTCGTTCTGGCTTTTGCTGACTTCTGCAACCACTCCTTAGCATCTGGTTCTTTCTCTTCTTCTCTCAAGCACTTCCTTGGGCACCCCCTCCTAAAAAAGCCTTCCGCCGACCCCTTGTATCCGGCCAACTACCGCCCTATCTCTACTACACCCTTCCTTGGGAAACTGCTGGAGAAGTTGGTCTTCCCCAACTGACCCAACACACTGAGCTTGTTGGTTGTTTACACGACCATCAATCTGGATTCAGAGCATCCAGAGGTACAGAAACTGCTCCCCTGCACAGCCGTGAAGAACTGCTTGCAAAACTTGACTCTAACTCTCCTGCTGTTCTCATTCTCCGTGACCTCTCTTCTGCCTTTGGCACGGTCAACCATTCTATCCTTATAAAGTGGCTACAAGATACTCTTGGTATCTCAGACCGGACACTAGACTGGTTGACCTCCTTCCTGACTGATCGCCCTTCCCAGATGATCCTGGGCTCCTTCTCCTCCACTTCCTCCACCTCTCTCCCTCTCCTAGTTTTCTTTGATACTGCTCTCTCCGTCATTTTGTTGTATGTATTTTATGTCTTGTCTTGGCACCTCCAGGCCTCAGGGCCAATGCTTCATGCTTTACAAATAAATAAAATAAAATAAAAATGTCGTGCTCCCCGGGGCTCTATCCTCTTGCCTTGGCTTTTCAACATCTACCTTGCACCCCTCGCTCACCTGATATCTGCCTTCTCTCCATATGTCCAGTGTTACGCAGATGACACTCAACTTTTCTTCAAGCTCCCCTCTTCCCCATTCTCTTCCTCTTCTATCATCCCTGACTGCCTGTCTCCTATTCAGTCTTGGTGCTCCTTCAATGATCTCTGTTTTAATGCCAGTGAGATCCTTCCTTTCGGGACACCTGCTACCTGTTTCCCTCCTGCACTCTGGCCGCCCTCTATGGGATCACCTCCCTCTCCTTCCACTGAGGCCAAAAACCTTGGGCTCCTCTTCGACTCCTCGCTCTCATTTACTCATCACATCTTGGACCTTGCCAAGAAGGCCCACTTTCAACTTCACCTCCTTAAAGGCATTCTCCCTTTCCTCACCTTCCCCAAGAAACTCAATGGGCTTCATTACGAGGTATGCAGTAGGGGGTTAATGGGGCCGGTAGAGCTGCCGGCCCCGTTAACCCCCTACCGCCCCATTATGAGGTCGCCTCGCAGGACCCGCTAAGGATGCCTGGTTTTACCAGGTGTCCTTAGCGGGTCCTGCGAGCAGACCATGATGCTAACAACGGGCCTGTCATTAACGGGCCCGTTGTTAGCATCATCCCCATTCCCATTGAGCCCCTTAGGGGCTCAATGGGAATGGGGATGTACTGGGATCGGCTTCTGGGATCGGCTTCCCTGAATGGTGAAATACCGGGCCCTCCAAGGTCGGAATGGCCCGGTATTTCCCCATTCAGGGAACCCGGACCCGATACCTGGCATGGGGATAGCCATGCCGCTCTTAGCGGCATGGCTACCTCCATACTTATAATAAGGCCCAATGTCTCTAGAGCTCTGATCCTCTCCAGGCTAGATTACTGTAACAGCCTCTTCCTCAACCTGCCTCTTTCTTCACTCCGTCCTCTTGAACTAATCCAGAATAGGGCTGTGAGACTTATCCTTGGCCTAAAGCCCTGGGACTGTATCTCTCCAGCTCTAAAATCTCTCCACTGGCTCCCGATTGTTGCAAAGATCAAATTCAAGACCCTTTGCATCATCCACAAGTCTGTCTGGGGCCTGAGACCACAGTCCCTGCAACTCTCTTTCACTAAATACTCTCCTTCCAGAGTCCTTGGATCTTCTTTCTCCAACTCTCTGCTGATCATACGCTTCTCCAAGCAGAGAGCTCGGGGTAGATCTCTCTCTCCTCAACTGGTTCCCTCCAATGGAACAGTCTCCCTCTCTCTATCTTGAACCAGACCACCTCAAGTTCCGCAAACAACTCAAGACCTTTCTCTTCTTCCCTCTCCCCCTCCTGTGCTAACCATCCCCTCTGTCGCTGAGATTGGCGGATTGGTCCATCAAGAGTCCAGTTGGGTCCTGGCCTTCTGGCCAGTCGCCCCAGCACCCCTCTGCGCCTGTCGGGTGGTTTGCCTCTGCCCTTCACTTAGCTGTTTGGGCGGGTGGCGTCCCTCTTCGCCTGGGATGTCTCTGGCCTTGCACTCACCTGTTTTCTCCCAAACGGGCACCTCTGGCACTTCCTCCCCCAGGGGACCTAATAGCACTTGCCCCTATTCCACACCCCCTTTTCTTTTCACTGCACTTGCACACTCCGAATGTCACAAGGCCTAGTTGGACCACTGTTCTTTTCTATTTTGTTCATTGTCATTTTCATTAATTATTTGCTCCCTTGTTCCCTTCCCTTGTGCCTTGTGGCGCTTTGAAGCACTGTGCCGTTGTATAAGCAGCCTATAAATATCCAATAAATAAATGAATAAATGACACATCGTCTCTCTGCAAATAGTTTTCTTTAGAAACAAGTCCTCAAACGAGGAGTTTATTGCACAGAGTCGTTTTAGACAATAGAAGATCATTGCCTCTTTACAATGATCATTGCCACTTTACAATAACTGAATATGCATGTGTTGTACTCGTTTTTATTGCATTCTTAAATAAAATGTTCAGAAACATCTCGTAACTCCCAGCCTTTACATATTCTTAGAAAGCAGCTCAGCAGCTACTTCTGACATACATATCAACGTGAATAGATGGAACAATTCCTGCTATGGGTATGCCAACAATCTGGAAAGCAAAGCACCGAGCAACATGCCATCTTCATCGAATTTCGACTCAGCAGAGCCCGGTAGCAAGGGTAAGGATTGGATATAACATGTTGCTTTATCATCAGTCTTCGCATGTCATGGGTGGCTTCACGCGTCTGTAACAGAGCAATGCATTAATAAACAAAGATAGTTGTTGAAGCACCCCACAATTAGTCTGTCAGCTTCAGAATTTTGCTAAAGTCATGGTGCATTCTTTGTAAACAATGTCCCACCATTCACAATGGGTTTGCTTTCAGGCATATTTCTTTATGGCCATGAGTCATAGCTGCCAATTTGCCGTGGGTCATAAGCGACAACTCGAGCTCATGGTGTCACGCCTGATTCAGAGCAACGCATTTTGCAGCTATGAACTGTCTCTTGAAATTAATTTGGAAGCAGATGTCTGTCTGTACATTGAAAACGGTTCAGATAGTGAAATCTATTATTTGTTATTCTCTTTGCGGTATCATCTCAATACAGATCTCCATTACTGCGTCTTTTAATTTTGTTTTTGACAAGTAACATTGGACAATTCATGTTTTCCCTGTCATTTAATCAAAGCCTTCCAAAACAGGCACGTGTTCCTTTTTAGAGCAAATGCACTCTTTTTTTATTGTTTCACTTCCTGTGTAATATCAGCCCAATACAGATATGAATATCATCTGCAATAAGACAGACCTCCCGGTCCAGCCCACCACACTATTGCAGATAAAGGCCTTGAAAAGGATGGCCATTGGCACTCATCAGAATGACATCCCAATAGTCCCCTCAGAGCCAGGGATGGCTGGTCAGAAGGGGGTGATTGGGCTCTGCTCCTCCATTTTCAGGACCCTCTGAATCCGGGAAAGTTATTTTGTAACTTAATTTCCGTCGCTGCTTAATGAACATTCTTAAAATATACAGATTGTTTGCAGATGCTGCTTGCACAGTGTTGCTCATGGGGACATTAGCCTACCAGCCCCTCACTCATGCCAGCAGAATGCATGGCTTTGGGGAGATCTGGAGTTCGGTGACATGACATCAGAGGGCCAGATTCTCAAAACGTTTTTGGCATGAGTGATGCGATGCCAATAAACAAAGATCATCTAAATATGAGCATCTTACATTTTGCGCTAATTTTTGAGAATCTACCCCACAGCCTTCATTGTGTTTAAAGGTGCAGGACATATTATGACGCCCTATAGTTAAGGTGAGTCGGGGACGCGTAGGAACCCGTCAAAATTCTATTCTTAATAACCTTAGATTCGGATTTGGCTGGAATTTCAGAAGTGATTAAAAGTTTGCACCCCCCCCGGACTGCAAAGTTTTGTAAAGATTTGTTAACAAAATAAAAAGCTATTAAGCGTCACATTTCTTTTTTTTTCCCCAAAAGTGCGGCCTACTCCCCATTAATTTTCCCATAGACAAAAAACGGTCTATTTATGCCTAAACCCACAGCCTAAACCGCTGGATGGATTTGGACCACGTCCGAAACAACTTGGGCACAAAGCGTTGACTTTGTTGTTTGGGCTTATTCCTTGCAGTGGTTATTTTAAAATTTGATGAAGAAGGGGGTACCCTCGTCCCCACAAAAAGAATAGTTATATCTCCTATGGAGCATTTCAGGATCATGGTTTTCAGAAATGAAACAACCACCATTTTGTTTTTCTCTTGATGCGAGAGATATTTGCGGCTATAGCCGAGGTTATGGGAAAATGAAACGCAGTTAAAAGCTATTTGTAGCTCAAAAACATACAAATGTTATCAGGGTAGAGGTGGGGGGATGGCCATAGGGAACTGACTGAAATTTGGGAGTTGGAGGGGGCGTAGGGGCCGAGGTTCCTGCACAAAGCTTTCCGTAGCCTCAGCTATAGCCGCAAATAGCCGACATCTCAATGCAAACTGCATCACAGAAGCAGTGTGTGTTCTGGGGTGAAAGGGAGAGGGTAGAGGAGGTGAGGAAGCCATCTGGGGAGTGGGGAGCAGGCACAGATGAAGGGGGCAATTGGTGAGGGCCTGGGGGGCAGGGATACATTTTTTTTCTGCCATTTTGACAATATTCCCGGCTATATTCGAGGCTACAAACAACTACAGATAGCCGCAGGTATGTGTAGTTCGGTAAGTGCAGCTATATAGTTTGGGGTGTCAGTGTTTTATATATATTTTTAAGTTCTTTGTTTAGATATAGTCTTGTCGGGGTGAAAAATCCCTGGAAAAGGCCAAAGACCATGGTCAGAGACTTGGTACGTATTGGAGAGTCTTTTTTATTTTGGATGTGTTTTTTCAGACTTTTGAGCATGTGAGACTTTGGAGAGAAATAGAAGAAAATTGTTTAACAAAATTAATATGAAAAGGAGGAATTGTAGTGTGGTTTTACATGTACAATAGAATATATTTTAGGGTGTGTATTTTCAATTATGGATTTATATTATGTGGCTGTGGAATGTTAGCCTACCTAGTTTATTGTTACATATTTTTATTATTTTTCAGTTATTTCATATAAGTACATTAGCATTGTTGTTCTGTACTGATTATTCAAGTTGTGTAGTAGTATAAAAGTTAAAACCAGTCCTCTTCTCAACTAACATTTAGTAACAGCGGCTATGATAAAAGTCAATGAACTGTAGCCACGGGTATAATAAAAAAAAATGTGTTATTATTTTTTTGTATTTGTGCATTTATATATGATAAATAGTCCTTAAAAGGAGTGCAGAATTTTAGCACATCAGGAGTACTGTTTTGATGTTATCAAGGAACACTGCATTTCCTTCATCGGTTACGTGTACTCTGTCATGCCTATAGAAATTATCCATGTAGAACTGTATGTTCTTGTTCGAAATCCATAATTGGTTGTGGTCTGTCATGAATGTTGAAACTGCTTTATTAACATTTATCCGGGATAACTCAATGTTACCATTAAATCTGGTGGTACAGCTCCATTTTTGCCTCTGAGTTGGATTGGAAAAGATGAAGATGGTGTGAGGAAATAGTTCCATTCGTTTTTGCATGTCTTGTTTCAACATTAAAGTAAAGGACAACCCTTGTACATTCCCCAAATCATGGCCTCCACAATGAATTAGTATGACGTCTGGGTGCCCTGTACTTCTCAGACTTAACAATTTTGGAAAAACGTGGAACCAACAGCCAACTGTCTCCCATCCGCCACACAGTTTTGAAAGCAGCCATGATATCTGCAGTATTTGTTTCCAGGATAATTATTCCTACTTTGAATTTCTAGTAGTTTGTATGAGTAGGGTATGTATGATGTGTGTATGTTGTACATTCTAATTGGTGGATGTTGCTATTGTTAGTATTCGCGGCTATTCGAACAGCCGCCCAGCTTGCAGCTTTGTTAGTAGCGGGTAGACACCTCCCTCATTGCAGCTGCAGCATTATTAGAGCAAGTGACAAGTCATATGTTTGTGGATGTCGGGTAGTCGCGGCTATCCGAAATTTTGGGTGGGGAGGCATGTTATATGAATTGAGTGTTTTGGAGGATTATAAGAGACTAGTGGCGTGGAAGAGGATTGAGGAGTGGAGGGGGGGCTGGTAGGCATGTTGGGGACAGTTTTGGGAGTTTGGTGTAGTGAAAATGTAATTTTGAATTAAAAGTTTTTGCAGATAGCCGCGGCTATCAACAGACGTCTAAGAGGGGCTCTTGTATAGCCACGTCTATTAAAAAAGCATGGGCATAGGCGTGTCGATCCTACACTGCGTTTCATTCGTTGCGGCTGGAGCCGCGGGTATATTTAAAGCTGTGTCTATAACTATACATTTTCTGTGCAATGGTCATACTTTTATGTGGATGATATAGTACAGATTTATATTTGTGTATGTTATTTCATGTAGTTGGTTTTTCACTTATTTGATTTGAAGGTTTCAAGGCCAATTTAGTTTGATTTGGGGCTTGCAGAAAAATGTACGTGTACCTGCGGCTACAAGTGAGCTTTGTAGGCGTGTTCAATATCCGCGGCTACGTTTGATGGCGAGCAGGGTTTGTATGTGTTTTGGTTTTTCTAATTCGATAGTGTAATATGCTTACCGGCACCCTTGTTTCCAGTCCGGCAGGGTCCTAATGAGGCCCATTGTCTTTTTCATGTTGTCATTTTTATTTTTTTACATATTCCTTCCCGGTTGGACATTCTGACATGCCTGATCACGAGCGTACCAGCAGTGATGATGTTATCATTTGGTTTCTAAATTAATTGCCACTGACGAAGAAGGCAACTCACATGAATAGTACTGCTGAGAGTTGGCACTTGTTTAAAGTTAATAAACACAGGAAGTACTTTGCACATTCTGCAACAAAGCTCTATGCCGTGGGACTTCAAATGTTCTGTCTCAAAGCTTGGGGACATTAATCACGATATGTCATTTGGTGTGAGTCTTCTTGAATGATGTGGATTATGCGTATTGGAAATTTGTCAAGATGCTCTGTCCCTTACTGGACTGCACTCTTTTTTTACTTATATGTGGTATTATATCTTTGATGTAGCTGTGAGCTTTGATTGTGCATAATCAACTTCAGCAGTGGGGTAAACAGCACAGACTCCTGTTTTACCAACGCCCGATCTTTCCATGATGCAAGTCATGTTGAGATGATGTCTTGAATGGGTATCCAAGGGAGGTGCTACATTTGAGGAATGGTAGAAGTTAATAGCTGAATACCTGATTACATATAATTCTTATTTCTTGTTTTAAGTGGCAGTCCCCCCCTTTAAAAAAAAAAAATATATATATGCTGCTTTTTATTTTAATTCCCTTTGTTAGATGTTTAATTCACATATGCGTTCCTCCCCTATTCCATCGCCCTCTTTCCCTCCCCCGAAATGGCCCTTTTAACTTGTAAAAATAGATAAAATTGAACACAGGCTGCAAAAATATATTACAACATCTATTGTAATTTATTTTATGCAGTTTCAGTAATTCAAATCTCCCAATTGTTTGTTTGTTTCCCTGGTTGCACTGTTAACAGGGGCAGAAGTTTAGCTGTGAATAAAAGTCTAGTCGTTGCTCCGCACGTAAAATCCTGTAATTCATTGGCTGATGCTGTAGCTGCGGCTACAAATAATAATATTAAAAAATATGCAATTTTGTGTATGGAATAACAAAACCCTTGAAATTCAAGGAAAAAACTTAGTTGCAGGGAAGTTAAGGTGAGCAATACCTTGTAACAAAACTCTTGAAATTCAAGGAAAAACTTTAGTTGCAGGGACATCAAGGTGAGAATGTAATGCAATAAAACCCTGGAAATTTGCTAAAGCCACCTTGGCACTTGGGCTAGCCTGGTTCTCTTTTTTGAAAATTTGAAAAATGAAGAGGGATAACTACCAGATTACATACAGGCATTGAACACCACCGTTAATAGTGGTGCACACGAATCCAAAGGATCCTGAAACATATTTGATGGATAATATCAGGGCCTGGCGCCCGATTATGGGCTTGCTGGTTAATGGCCTTCTTTACTTCCTCCACTTCAAATTTAAAACAGGATGCGGCTTGATCTACCCATCCCCCGGAGGTCACTACCCAAAACAGGCTCCCAAAATACTCTATCCATGCCCCTTCCTCTACATAGGTTCCAGTGCCCATATTGGACATGCACCCGGCAGAGCCACCCTTCTCAAACTCCAAAAAGCCTTCTGATCCCTTCATGTAGCTGCGTTCAGAAAGCCCTCCCAGGAGACCCCTTCAATTTCCCGTTTCCTTCTTTTAAGCTCTATTTGATAATGTGCTCTAGCCTGGGTACTCGCTCTTCTACTGTATGTTGGATCCTTTAGAGTCTCCAATAGTCCCCTCTTTGCCACTCTACAGGCCTCATCAAACCACCACTTCTGCGGAGCTCTCCCCTTGGCCTTAATTGCTATCGTAAATTTACTGGAGAGGGCACTCACTAGCTCCACAAATATATCCACAATTAGCTTTGGTGGTAAGCTATCCCCCATTATGCCCGCCAAAAGGGGTTCATTCTCCACAATTGATTCATAATGCAATTTCTCCTCCAGAATAGTCCCCCATTTGATTCTTTTAGAGCCAATAGACACCCCCATCACTGGACACGGAGCGACAACCGATTGTATCCCTACCCCAAGCAATCCCGTCAAGGACAAACAAATAGGGTGGTGATCACTATTCATATCAGGGATCACCTCAAAGCCGTTCTCAAAGGCTCACTGAAATACAGAAATAATTGATTGGTGAGGTGCCCAAATGGTTGTTAAAGGTCACCTGGCCTGGAATATCTAGAGCCAAGCAACCATTAACCGTCCGTAATCCCCATTCTGTCAACCACGAGCACATTTGCAAACCCTTTGGGCATACCCTTTCATCCCTCATACTTGGAGCAGGGATATTCATGGACAAATCCTCCAATGGATCTAAGAGGTCCTTAACCATGCCCATTGCCATTTTGATGTTAAAATCACCACCCCAAATATATACTTCTTTTCTATTCCTTCCTGTAGACAATAGGTCCTCAATATACCCTTTAACCTTTCTTACTCTATCAGCCTCAGAGATATGCGGGCTATTATAAAAATTAATAATGCAGATCGATTCACCCCTTACAGTAGAAAGATGGACCACCTGCAAATAATCCATATTTGTATCAATCACCTTGACCCCACAGTTTAACGAGGTCTTAACCAGAATGGACAGGCCCCCATAGCATCTGCCCCTCGGTTTTTTCTTAGCCAGAATTCCATACGAAACAAAACCATCTAATTGCAGGGTATACAATGCCCACGTTTCTTGTAAAAGTATCACCTCATTGGCTTGAAGAAACTCAACAACAGGACCATTATCCAACTTCCTCTTTGAGCCTGCGATATTCCAAGAAAGCAAGTGAAACTCTACAGGTTTAGTTGCCAGAAGATTATCAACCAAAATAAGAACCATCAATTGCTCTCCCAATCTTATCTCAGAAGCATGGCAACCCCCTGGAACAACCAGCTGTCAGTCCAGGTCCTCACACGAAGTGAGGATCTCGAACAGATTGGCCAACTCCAGAGTGATAGGGGGGCCCTTTCTTTATTAACAATCGGTCCTCTTTTCGTGGGGATTAGGCTCAAGCCACCCACAGTGTCACAATCAGGTGCTGGGCGGACTGCAATATTCACTTTCCCCGCTCCTCCCCACCCCCCTTCTGCCCTACTACCCTGAGATTGTCTCCAGGCCGCCTGCCCCCCGACCCGCACATAGAAGTAGTCCAAGGGGAGAAGCTTACTAACAAGACTATTGCCATTCGGTTTGAGACCTCGGGAAAGGTTGGAGCTCAAAAGATAACTAGCCATAGTTGCATCCGAAAAGGTCACCACTACACAGTCACCATGCAAGTTTTTTGGCCTACTAACAACCCAACCCACTCTTCTGGCCATACGAATGATTCCGGGATCCACCTTAGGCCCCATCAATTTGGTATTAATCTAATGTGATGCTGCTTCGGGTGGTAAGTTTAAAGTTGTTTGGTCTCCTACCCCTTGTAAAGAAACAGTCTCCCCAGAAACTTTATCCCTTTCTAAATTGCAAGTAGATCCCATCCCCACCTTATGGGCCGCATGCCCTTCATCCATGTGCACTATAGTTGCAACGGATGATTGCCGACTTGTCTCTTCTGCGGCCATATCGCAGCTGGGGGAGTGTCCACCCTTCATTGATGCACACAGAGCATAGGGCCCAGGACCAACTGCCACTTCCAACCTAGCTCACACAGCCAGATCACACATCTTAGTTGAAAGGGCTCTAATAGAGTCATCCATAATTGCTAAAGTATTTAGGACCCCCGCCTTCAATCCCTGCAGGGATTTTAGGATCAACTGGAGAGGCTTTAATTTGTCATCAAGTATGGATTCCAACCACACCTTATCCCCTTCACAAACTGAGGAGGAATCCAAATCCAAGCTGGCATGGCCCCCAGACATTGGCCTACCCAACCTGGAGATACCAAATATGGATGATTCCTGTTCAAACTCCCGTACTACCCCCAAACCCTCTATAGCCCCACCCTCAAACCTCTTTACACATTGCAAGGGTCCAGGGCTATCAACCCCATTGTTTCCATTGCATTGACCCTCTAGCCAGGGGGCTACTTCTCTAGAGGCTAGCTCTGCGGCATTCATGCATGCTAACTATCTTGTTTGCCATTACATCCATATAGGAATCAAGGGATCTCTGGGATACATTAGATACAGGTTTTGGGGTGGGTTTTCCCACATTAGTAGTTTTGACATTTTTAGGTTCTTTCGCCCCCTTCCCAGAACCCCCCACTGCCCCTGATCTCCCCTCATCCCCAGCTTTTCTTTTCCCCATTAATTTAAAGACACAAGTGGTTGGTATAAAGAGGAACAATAGATCACTAGGTTGATAGAACAAAGGAACAGTCGAACAGTCCAAACAAAATAAAATCTAATGGCAAAAGCTTTACAACACCATTCCTTGTCTGACGATTAGCTAACAATACCCAAAATGCTTCAATAAAAGCCCCTAAAATACAATATGATACAATAAAAGCAAGCGCAGAACCGCACACCCCTATTTACCATTAATAAAATATAATGTTACAATGAATACAATTTAACAAATTGCAATTAATACCAATTAATACTGGTACAAAAGTTTACTTGGACATCCTATTACCTAAAATAAAAACATCTCTAAAGAGCGAGGGGCAAAAAAGGGGGGAGAGAATGAGCTTGTAGCCCCCCACCCTACAGGGCCAAGGAGAGAGCGAGAAGGGGAGAGAACACTCTTCGCAGCCCCCTAAGGCCCCTAAACAGGGTCCAGTCCAGACCAATCCCAGTCTCAGTCCCGGTCCTAGACCAACTCAACAACTCAACAAAACTCCCAATAAACCGTTCTTTTTCGTTTTTCGTTTTCTGTTTCTCATGCACCTCGGAAAGTGCAAGCTGCCAAGCTGTCAATATAAACACCACAACAATATGCTGTAAGGTGTGAGGTGTATGCCACATGACCAGAGGGCGGGGAGCGCCCGGCATCTTAAGGAGCTGCCAGTGTCCGACTCTCCCCCCCGCCCTAAGAAAAGTTCAAAGTGGAAAGACAGTACCTAAATGACGCTATACAGGATCATTTGGTATTACAGCTGCGCTTGTCTCTGCCTTGTTTCCTCAAGATATGATGTACACATCCACCGTTACACACAGGACACAAAGCACTGGAAGGACTCTGCGGGACTCTGCGCGCTCTGCGTTGTAAAGTCCTTTTGAGCAATAAGCACCTCCTCCAGGCTCTGTTTCCTGCTAACAGTTAACCCCTTCACAACCAGGGGAAAGCAGTCTTCCAAAGGACTGAAAGGACTCTGCGGGACTTTGCGCGCTCCGCGTTGTAAAGTCCTTTTGACCAATAAGCACCTCCTCCAGGCACCAGGCTCTGTTTCCTGCTAACAGTTAACCCCTCACAACCAGGGGAAAGCAGTCTTCCAAAGGACTGAAATTAACAGCAACACTCCAATATAATGTTTTGTGTAGATGAGTACATTCTTTAATACATTAAGTAGTTCAGGATAGGTCTCCCAATCACCCCTAACATCTTGTTACCAACATTATAAACGCAACCCCTTGTAGGGACTTTTCATCAAAATTAATTGTATATGTGATGTCATCAGTGATGTCATCAATGCCACCACTCTTGTTTTGTTCACAACAAAACCCCTGAAATTCAGCTAAAGCCACCTTAACTTCACGTCCCCTGATGTGCAGTCTGTGACCACAATGATGACATCAGTGGTTACATCACTGGTGACATCATCTATTACATCATCTGTGACATCACTGATGGAATCTCTGATTACACTACAACACTAACCGGCTATGGCCAGTGCCCACAGCCTTTGGCCATGCCCACTGTATAGTTTAATGCATTAAGGGGCACTAGCCATGTCAGTGGCTGATGGCCTTCGGCCATGCCCATTGTAAATTTTAACAGATTAAGGGGCCACTAGCCATGGCCTTCGGTCATGCCCACTGTATATTTTACCACATTAAGTGGTGACTAGCCATGGCCTTCATCCATAGCCAGTGGACACAGTCTTTGGCGGGGCCAACTTTATATTTCACAAAACTAACCAGCCACTAGCCATGACCTTTGGCCAGGGCCAGTGCCCACGCTCTTCAGCCATCCCCCCTGTATATTATAACACATTAAGAGGCAGTAGCCATGGCATTTGGCCATGGACAGTGGCCACTGCCTTTGGCCGTGCCTGCTTTATATTTTACATCACTCACCAGCCACTAGCCATGGCCTTCATTCATAGGCAATGGTCCAGCCTTCGACTGTGCCAACTGTATATTATACAACACTAACAAGCCACTAACCACGGCCTTCGTCCATGCACAGTGTTAACAGCCTTTGGGGATTGCAAAGGCCATGGCATAAATTGTAATCAAGTTAATCAAAGCTTTTATAATCTCATTCATAAATGCTAGTATGTCTGATGTGATCACAGAGGTAATCAATGGTGGCATATATGATGTAAACAGTGATGTCATCAGTGATTCCATCAGCGATATCATCAGTGATGTAATAGATGATGTCACCAGTGATATCATCAGTAATGTCATCAGGGATGTCATCATTGTGGTCATAGGCTGCACAACAGGTGTTACGAATTTAAGGTGGCTTTAGCTGAATTTCAGAGGTTTTGGTGCGTTACGTTCTCACCTTAAGGTCCCTGCAGCTAAAGTTTTTTCCTTGAATTTCAAAGGTTTTGTTATTCCATCGATGTTTTCTGCACCACCAGAACACTAGCCATGGCCTTTGGCCATGCCCTTTGTCCATTTTCGAACACTATCAGACCACTAGCCATGGCCTTTGGCCATGCCCACTCTATATTTTTAAGCAAACAGAAGGCAGGGTGATAGAAATAAGTTTTCCCATTTGTCACTGTCCTAGTATGACACTCCAAAGTGATATATTTATGACATTGTTTATTGAAATTGCAACAGTCCATCCCAAAAATAATAATGCAGAGTTAGTCAATTCAATAATTAAATAAAAAAAATGGAAAGCAACATCAAACCGAGGGACAGAACCTTGGATTAGTACAACATAAATGAAGAAGGACTAAGGCACCAGAAGACCCGAAAAGTGTAATGGTCTTGTTATCGGCACATATGTTAATGTTAAAGGTTTTTATACTGCACCCTGATGCCACTTGTCTGGTCTCCAGGCACTGAGGTGGATCTGTAATGCAAGCAGGGAGGGTGGTAGGTTAATAGGGTTGAGCGGGAAAAGAGCAAAAGCGCTGTGATATGTTGTTGGCAGCTTCAGTTTGGAAACACTGTTCAATGAGCATAAATGTGTTTTTTTGAAGTTAGCCACCATGTGCTGTTGTGCGAGATTATGTGTGGTTTGTTTTGTTGTTGTGGTGTTGTGAAGTATGTGTGGACTGTGGTGCTATAGAGGTCTGGTGTGCGGTAAGTCCAGAGCTTTAGAAGTGTATGCAGAGGAGTGAGTTTATTAGTAGGATTGTTGGTGAAATTCCTGGAAATCCATCCAACTGCTCCACACCTCCCACCCCCGAAATCCACCCAAGCGCACCACATCTCCAACCGTAGGAATCCATCCAGGAGCGCTACCCTCCCCCTGAAATCCACCCAAGTGCACCACTTCTCCACCCCAGTAATCAATCCAAGTGCGTCACACACCGCCCGTAAAAATCCACCCAAGTGCATCACATCGCCCACCCCTGAAGTTCACCCAACTGCGCCACAACTCCCACCCCCGAAATTCATCCAAGTGCATCACACTTCCCACCTTCAGGGTCCGGCTTGTCAGGATTCCACAGGAGCTGAGTCTGGCCCCACAGACCCTCACCAGGAGTTCACCTCTCACCATTAACTAAAAGCTGAGCTTTCCAAGAAAGGGAAAGGGGAAGTGGAGAAAATAACAAACGAGATACTACTGCCCTGGTAGGCTCTGGTATCTGTGATAAGACAAGTACACTTATTAGTTATGCATTATGTAAAATTATCTTCTTAAAATATCTTTTAATATATGCTAACTTCTTTACCTTTTTTAACCTCTGTTGTGGCATAGAGGTTATATATTTATGTTGAAAACCCTTAAAAACTGTTTTTGTTCTCTTAATGAAACTTGCCACTATGCCACTATAGTTTCTTTAAAATTCTAAAGTGAATGACTCTTGCAAGTGCTTAATAGTCTTGGATATTTGTAAATTTTTGCTTCATTACATATAGCTCTGTAAAGTCTGGATACATACGCTTTAATGAATGCAGGTTTCTTCCTTTTATTAAATCTCCTTTTAGTATAACAGTTGAATGTAACTAGGTATTCTTTAAGTTCCTTGAATGCAGCTCCTTCCGCGCATGAGTTAGTAATTCACACGCGCATATTCAATGAGAAAAATAAACACGCACACACACAGTTTTAACAACATGCGTTCAAAACTCAGAAAAACCCTTGCACTCTACTTTAAAAAAGTCTCACGCACAATTCATTTGGACACGCGCACTATCGCACACGCGCTTCCTTGAACGACGCAGTAAAAGATATGAAAACTCGCGCTTTTTCTTTAAAAGTGATCTCACGCACAGTTTATTTGGACACGCGCACTACCACACACCGCACACGCGCTTCCATGAACAACGCAACTGAAGAAGTGAAGACTTGCGCTTGCGCTCTTCCTTTAAAAAACGGACTTGCGTACAATTCATTTTGGACTCGTGCACTATTGCTCACGCACACGCGCTTCTGTGAATGACGCTGCTTGGATGCCAAGACTTGCGCTCGCGCTAATGCCGTTAGAAATTTCAACACGCGCAAAACAACATCACAAACTTGTCACGCCCAGTCTTATTTCTTTCTTTCTTATTGCTTTAAAAAGTGTTTATATAATCCACACACTGTACAGTCATTAAACAGCTTCAATTCAGTTAAATTCCTTAAGTATATAAAACTAGCGATAGGGCTTTGAATTTGATACGATCTTGCACCGATAACCATTGTAGATTGTGCGTGGCTGAGGAGATATGTTCCTTTCTGTGTATGTTGAGGGCGGCTCTGATTGCATTATTTTGAATAGTTTGTAACTTCCTGATGTTTCGTGCGTTAGAGCCTACAAAGAGGGAGTTACAGTAGTCAATTCTTGACAAGATAAGTGCTCTGGCCAAGGTGATAAAATTATCGGTAGTTAGGATAGGCCTACTGGCGATAATTAGTTTGGAGGTGTAGGCTGCTGCTGAAACAATCGCGTTGACTTGTCTTGTTAGTGATAGTGAAGAGTCCAGATAGACTCCTAGTATCTTTACCTCCTTAGTAACCGGGATGATGTTCCCGTCAATATTAAAGGAATTGTAGAATTGAGGTAGTGTGTTTAGCCTAGAGGGGTTGCCAATAATGAGTAGTTCGGTTTTTTCATCATTAAGACAAAGTTCATGTTGTGCCATCCAGGCTTGGATGTTAAGGTACATTTTGTTCAGTAATTTGGTGTCGGTTTCGTGGTTTCCTGTGATAGGTAGGAGTATTTTGGTGTCATCTGCATAGTTGGTATAAGTGACGCCCAATTTGTCAAGGAGGTTGAAGAGGGGCTTGGTGAACACGTTATAGAGTGTTGGAGAGACACAGGATCCTGGGGGGACTCAGCATGTGACAGGGGCAGGGAGGGCTGCTGCAGTGGTGGACAAGACTCTCACGGTGCGGTTGGTCAGGAAGGATTTAATCCATTTGATGCCATTGGTCGAGAAGTACGCTGCCTGGGACAGATTTTGGCAAAGAATATTGTGGTTGACTAAGTTGAAGGTTGCTTGTCGGTATAAGAGGAGGAGTATTGCCATGTCGCCTTTATCTTTGATTTGGTCCATTTATATTTTGAGGTCTAGGAGGGCCGTTTCCATGCTGTGCCCCAGGCAGAAACCTGATTGGTGGGTTTCAAGGTATTTTTAATCGGTCGATAGTTGGTCGGGACAATTTGGGTCTAATGTAGTTTTTTTTTAGCAGTGGCAATACCCCGGCTTCTTTCAGGTGTTCTGGTACATTGCAAGTGGCAAAGGAATTGTTAATCAAGGTTCTGATGAATGGGGTATGCTTATCCGCATATTCTTTCATGAGGGATGCTGGACAGATATCACCTTGGCATCTTGATGGCTTCAGTAAATTGGCTTTTTCATACCTTGTTTACAAAAACAAACAAAAAATGACAGTAAAAAACAATAAATTACAATTTCTTTTAAATTTCTGACTGGGGTCCAAATGTCTAAATGAAATGCACTGCGGCAGGGCTCCCCACATAATACCCTTAACCATGCACTTCCTGGGACAGCACCGTAGTACCACAGGAGAATTACGTGCAAATCAGGCCAGATCAACAAAGAGTTTGCGGTTATCTTCAACTCTTGCCATTCTACACGGACTCTTGCACCTGCCTTCGATCCCAGTCGCCAGTACAGACTTTGTGACAGCAATAAGGGTGCAATAAGGACCAATTAGGGCCAATGACCAGAAAAGGTTGAAGACGTCTGGTGGTAAAACCAGCAATGGGTCTCCCCTGCACAAACTCACCACTGCCTCCTCTCCTCATCTCCTCAACTTAAGTTGAAACTCAAGTTACGTGGGAGTGACCGTGCTGCTACCTCTACAAGAGAGTATCCCAGATAGTGGGCCTCATTACGAGGTGGGCAGAATGGGTTTAACGGCGCAGGTAAAGAAGCCAGCGCCGTTAAACCCATTCCGCCCTAGTACGAGGTTCCCTCGCGGGACCCGCTCTGGACATCTGGTTTTACCAGATGTCCTTTGCGGGTCCCGCGAGGGGACCAGGGAGCTAACAACGGGACCGTCATTAATGGGCCTTTTGTTAGCTCCCTCCCCCTTCCCATTGACCCTGAGCCCTATGGGGGCTCAAATGGGAATGGGGAAGGTCCGGGTTCCCTGAATGGGGAAATACCGGACCCTCCAAAATCGGAATGGTCTGGTATTTCCCCATTCAGGGACCACAGACACAGACCAGAGTTTGGCTGCCTCCAAACTCGTAATGAGGCCCAGTGTCTTAGGTAGGGCAGGGCAAAATGAGGGACTCAAAACAGGAGATGACAAAATTACATGGGCAAGTGGCTCAAAGCAAAAGTCAGGAGTCCGCAAATAGGGCAACAGCAGGGCAACAGCCGGCCACCAGCCGCTCTGCTGCACTAGGCTGCGCTTGCAGCTACAGCGTGAGTAATTGTTCTGAGAGCACAAGTCCGACCACGGACCAGCCTCCTTCCTTCTCAGCAGGGCAACAGCCCGCCCACCAGCCACTCCAATGCGCTATGCTGTGCTTGCAGCTAAGGCGTGATTTAATAGTGCTGAGAGCACCCACCCAATCACAGACCAGTCTCCTTCCTTCTCAGCGGGGCAACAGCCGGCCCGATATGCAGCTCCACAGCGCTATGCTGCTCTTCCATTTACGACGTGATTTAATAGGACCAGCCTCCTTCCTTCCTTCCTTCCTTCCTTCCTTCCTTCCTTCCTTCCTTCCTTCCTTCCTTCCTTCCTTCCTTCCTTCCTTCCTTCCTTCCTTCCTTCCTTCCTTCCTTCCTTCCTTCCTTCCTTCCTTCCTTCCTTCCTTCCTTCCTTCCTTCCTTCCTTCCTTCCTTCCTTCCTTCCTTCCTTCCTTCCTTCCTTCCTTCCTTCCTTCCTTCCTTCCTTCCTTCCTTCCTTCCTTCCTTCCTTCTCAGTAGGGGAGTTGTTGGCCTTACGGCAGGGACCACAGGAATTGCTACTATACATCACTGCATTTAAGTGACTCATCGCTGAAACCAATTGGCATGAAGAAAAAAGAACCACCCTTTTCTATCAGGGTCTGCTTGGGGAACCTAAAGATGTGTTGGTGCAAGTGGTTAATCCGCCTGAACGATGCTCAGAATACATAGACTTAGTAGCACAGCTAAACCACCGATTACAGGAGAGAAAGACATACCGTGCCTGATCGGATAATAGCCCCTTATATATCCACCCACGTGAAACGCAACCCAGTGCTCAGGAGAATACCCCGGAGCCCATGGAGTTGGGTAGTGTGAGGGGACCACTATCCAAGGAGGAAAGAAAGAGACGTTGCCAGCAACAGTTGTGCTTATATTGTGGCAAAGCAGGCCACTTTCTGAAGGACTGTACTAACAGACCAAGCAAACGTCTGTTGGGAGCAGCTGAGGTGCTCCCAGTGAACCCAAAAGGTCCCACTCCACCATCCTAAAACTCAACAAGAGTAAGGATCGGCTTGTCGAGGGAGGAGTAATCAACCATGGTCTCACACCTTACAGTACCTGTCATCCTTATCAGACCAGAACAACCCCAAAAGATGTATGCCTTGGAAGCCTATATCGACTGCGGTGCAATCAGTAATTACATAGATATGAAAGTGGCACAGAGAATCGGCATACCGGGGAAACGAAGGAAGAAGTTGTACAACATAGTCTCAGTAGATGGTTCACCATTGTCATCTGGGCCAGTAATGCAGTATACGGAAGAGGTTGACCTATTGTGCAGAGACGACCATCGAGAGCATATAACCTTTGACCTGATTAATGCCCCACAATTCCAATTTATACTTGGCACGCCTTGGTTGGAGTACCACAATCCTGTTATTGACTGGAAAACGCATACGGTAATCTTTCCATCCGAGTGCCTTCGCAATTGTTGCCCATTTGTATCGGTTGTGGCCAAGGAGACAGTGTCTAGAACACAAAAGTTGGGGGCCATGATACAGCCCAATGGAGAGAAAAAACGACCTGCCATATACAAGGAATTTGAAGACGTGTTTCAAAAAGAACAAGCCAATACCCTTCCTCCTCACCAGCCATATGATTGCCAAATCGATTTGATACCAGGCTTGCAGGTTCCAAGTAGCCGCATTTCTGCTCTTACGGAAAAAGAAAATCAGCACTTGCAAGAGTACTTGGACCAGTTCTTGATAAACGGATTTATTCGACCCTCCAAGACCCCAGCTTCGTCAGCTCTCTTTTTCATACGAAAGAAGGAAGGGGACCGCAGAACTTGCATCAATTATAGGGACTCAATAAGATAACCGTGAAGAATAGGTCCCCCATACCTTTCATTCCAGTATTGTTGGACAAAATTAAAGAGGCCAAGATATACACCAAATTGGATTTGCGAGGTGCTTAACATTTAGTCCACATAAAGGAGGGGGGTGAGTGGAAAACTGCCTTTCGCACCAAATTCGGGTTATTCAAATATACAGTCATGCCCTTTGGCCTGTGTAAGGAACCGGCAGCCTTCCAGTTCTTTATGACAGACGTTTTACGAGAACTCCTGGATGTTTGTGTCATGGTCTATATCGATGATATATTGATCTACTGAGCCACCGAAAAAGAACATGTGCTTCACGTTAAAGCTCTCCTAGCAAAACTCAGTGAACACTGATGGTATGCAAAGTTGGAGAAATGTTACTTTCACGTGAGCACAGTGGAGTTCTTAGGAATCTTCTTAACACTGCACGACATCCAAATGGACAATCGCAAGGTGGAAGCAATCTTAAAGTGACCCACGCCTACGTCTGCGAAAAATTTGCAAAGTTTCTTAGGATTCGCTAACTTATATAGGCGATTCATATCCCACTTTACGAACATTGCACACCCCATCACGTCTATACTGAAAAGGCACAAAACCTTCATG
Source organism: Ambystoma mexicanum (assembly GCF_040938575.1). Classification (NCBI taxonomy): domain Eukaryota; kingdom Metazoa; phylum Chordata; class Amphibia; order Caudata; family Ambystomatidae; genus Ambystoma; species Ambystoma mexicanum. Next base: position 539,148,974 of record NC_090929.1, read on the forward strand.
TGGACCGATGAAGCTGAACAAGCATTTAAACAACTCAAGGCACAGTTTACCTCAGCACTGGTTTTGAAACACCCAGATCCTGAACTTCAATTAATCGTTGAAACTGATGCGTCCAGCATGGGGATGGAAGCTGTATTGTCACAACGGGATCCGACCACTAATCAATTACATCCTGTGGTGTTTTGGTCCAAGAAATTCTCTCCTGCAGGAGTGAACTATATAATAAGTGACAAAGAGTTGCTTGCCATTAAAGCTACTTTCAAAGAATAGCGTCATCATCTGTTAGGCGCAAAACATGCAGTTGCTGTCTACACTGACCATCGCACTCTACAATATCTGCGAACAGCAGAGGCGCAAACTCCCCGTCAGCTTAGATGGCCCAGTTCTTTTCGGAAGATGACTTTGTCATAACCTTCCATCCAGGAGTCAAAAAACGGAAAGGCGGATGTCCTATCCTGCAACGGATGGAATCTGGAGGGAAGAGATGATTATGCGGTTCCAGACCCAGTGGCTATTATCACAGGAAGTAAATTGTTGGGATTGACAAGTTCAACGCTGCCTCCTTTAGATCAGCTGTGCATTGAAATTAGGCAATATCTAACACCAGAACAGTTACAGGTTTGGGTGTCCCAAGACCCTCAACGAACCATGGAAGATGGCCTACCGTATTATCGAGGGCGTCTGTACTTAACGGAGACGACCATGCAAGACACAACTACCACAATGCTTTAACTGCTGCCCATCCTTGAATGACCAAAACTCTAGTGCAAATTCAGCAACATTTTTGGTAGCCTAAGTGGCGAAAGAACATCATCCAATATGTAAAGACTTGTGATGTGTGCGCCCGCAACAAGACTTCAAAAACTAAACCTTCAGGATTTCTTAGACAGTTGTCCATACCATCTGCTCCATGGCATACAATATCACTGGACTTTATTACTGATTTACCTCTTTCTAACGGGTACAACACCATCCTGGTAGTAGTAGACCTCCTAACCAAGATGGCACATTTTATCGCGCTGAAAGGCTTACCAAATGCAGGGATTCTTGCTCAAGTTTTCCTAAATAGAAATTGTACGATTACATGGGTTTCCATCCATAATCATCACGGTCCCAGGGAGTCAATTCATATCCTAATTTTGGAGGAGTTGTTTTGATAAGGCTCAAATTGAAATCAGACTATCCACCCGCCATCACCCACAAACCGATGGTCAGACAGAGAGAACTAACCAAACGCTTGAGCAATACCTGTGTTGCATGTTTACCCAGGGCGGACAGTTGGGTTGATCTGCTGTGGGCAGTGGAATATGCATACAACAACAGTATTCACAGTTGCACTGGTTTTTCACCCTTCTACTTTCTACATGGAAGGGATCCACGTACCACAGCTCTCGATCCCACTACCACTTTGGAAATGCCCGCTGTAACGTCTCTGCATATTGGTATCACAGAAACTTTATGAAAAGCCACCTTCACGATACAAAGCTGTTCAGAAACGTTTTGCCGATAACAACAAGAAGAAATGCACTGGTTTATCAAATCGGCGACCAAGTCTGGCTCTCCACCAAACATATTTGGTTAAAAGGCCCCAAAAGGTTTCACCCTAAATTCATTGGTCCCTACCCCATAACAGCCATCATTAACCCTGCTGGCTGCACTTAAACTGGGGCTACCCCGTCATTGAAGATCCACCCTGTCTTGCATCATTACTTAAACCAGTACACCCTGGCACACAAAGCTCCATGTCTAATCCTCCTCCAGATGAAATTCTGAATAGGTAGAAATCGTATGAGGTACAGGACATCTTAGATTCCAAGATTAGACGAATCTCACTTTACCTGCTGGATTGGAAGGGGTACAGCATTTAGATCAGACTTGGGAACCAGTAGAAAACATTTATGCACCCCGTTTATTAGCCCGTTACCACATAATCATCCCACAAAGCCAGTACCTGGGTCGGCCCTCCTTGGTGGGGGGGGGGCTTTCTAGACAGATGCTGTCACGATTACAGTGCGGGAACAAAGCAGATGGGTCAGGGCCAGGTGGATATCCCCCATGACAGTGTAGGGAGACGATGGGTTTGTGGGATGGCTGACTGGCAGAGGCGTATATGCAACAAGGCGGCATCCCCTCCCAACATCCCATCCCAACATGGCTGCCAAAGAGGAACCCACTGTGGAACCAAAGATGGCACTGGATAAATACATGGATCTGATATCCCTGGGTGGTCTAGTGCTGACAGGGCCCGGTCCGTGGCTATAAAACCACACCCAGCACCACACCCTGCGTTTAGCGTTTAGTCTGCTTCCTAACAGAGCAGTGTTATGCTTACCGCTCCTGTTTATTTTGCATGTGTGATCGGCACCTACGTGAGTTTGCAGCATTCTCACCCGGAATTGAAGAACTACTTGCCCCGGCGGGCTTCTGCTTCATTTTTGGTCCTGATCCTTACCTTGACCTCGGTAGACTTGTGGCGTCCCATCCTGGTAACCCGGTTTCTCTGGTCCTTCGTCTGCAGTCCACAGTAATCACAGCTCCTGGGAACCTGAAATCAGAAAACAACAATAGTAAGAGACTGAAATACCACGTTCTTCCCAGTTCCCATACCTGGTTTAACTTGGACTCGCTTGCATACAAGTTCCAGCTTCTTCGCTTCGCTCTGAGTCCAGACAGCTTGCGGGTGTTTTGTGTAGAAGTGATGAAATAAAGAGACAATTAATATTCAACGCATCAACAAAGACATTGTACATACAAGCTATGTTTCACATTGAGAAGTGGCCAAGATCTAGAATAAGGCCTCACCAGAACTTACCTGCTCATCTTCTGTATCCATTGGAGTCGGATAGCTACCAGCTAACCTTGGACTTCAGTCCTCAGTTCATTACTGTGAACAAAAGCTGCAACGTGCCAGCCAGCTACCTCAGGGAAGGGGAGAGACAGGAGGAGGGAGAGAAAGCAATAGAAACCAATACTAAATACATACACTTACCTTTAGGTTATCCAGACCGACCGAACACCATTTTCTAGAGGAACCAAGTCCATCCAGGTCCCTCCCAGCCTTACAGTCCTCTGGAGTTTAATCCACCGGCAGACTGCTGGGGAAGAGAGTGGCTGGGTATTCTTCAGTGTGCAGTTAATCCGAGTGAGGGGGTAGCATGGCTGAACAGTCGAGACCAGGCACTCCTGCAGGGCACCAGAGGCAAGCATTACAGTTTTGCAAGTATTGTGGCATTGTACTGTGCTTCTGTAGAATTGTGACGGTAGGTACATACCTGTTGGCGTACTGTAACTGCTCACACTTTGGAAGGGTTTGAGGATATATTTGTAGCACAGTGGTTGTTGAAGGTTGAGTTGGGTTGTTGTAATGCTGCAAATAACATTGTAGTATTATGGTTTAAGGTACATTCCAGGTGGCGTATTCTAACTGTTTACAGTGTCCCATTCCTGTATGATAGGTTTACAAGCTTCTGCATTCATGTTGCTACTTTCACATGTTTGTACATTCTGAAGTGGTGCTATACCATTTTGGGTTTACGTAGTGATAGTTCCATATGTATAGCATTTGAATGCGTATTTTTAGAGAGGCAGTGACTCATTTGTGTACTTGGTGGTTTCAGAGGTTACTGAGCATAGTTTTGAACCCTCATATTTAGTACTTTCCCTTTTAAGTATTATTTGGAAAACAGTGCTACTGTCATTTTTGTACACGTATTGTTGTATTGTTGCTCATTGGGTTCAGCGGGTATAAAATTATCCACCTCACACTTTACTGCATTTCTTGAATGCGTGCTGTATGTTAACTTGTTTTAAGGCAACATTGTGGAAGGTGATTCTTTATTTGTGCCTTTACAAGGGTACTGGTTGGTGTTGTGGAGTAAGGTATAGTAGTTTTGTACATCAATGACTACATTTTCCCTTCAAGAATATTAAGCAGGCATTTGCAAGATTTGCAGGTAATCTCTGCTTTGGAATGATGGAAGTATTGTATTCCCACCATGAGCATTGCTTTCTAATGTATGGAGTATAGTGGCCTCCACTGGTTGTGTCGCCTGTGTGGTAGATTATGGGTACTGTTGTGAAGGTTTTCTTGCCAAGTGATACCTGGCCATGTGTGAAGGCTGTACGTTTGCAGTTGTTTTTGGTTCCATCGCCATTGTATCTTAAGAGCATTACAATTACATATTGAGTATGTGAGAGTATATGTAGCGTCGACCGATTATCAGAATTGCATGATGTACACAATATGCTATAGTTTGCATTGTTCACCAGTTGCTGAAATGGAATGGAGTCACAGTTAGGTATTGGTACATACACAAAGTATTTGTTTGGGACATGCTCCTGAATGAGATGGTTGCAGAGACTGCATGTATGTTTACACATGTAGGAAATGTGAAAGATTTCATTTATGAGTATGTTTTTCCTTTCCAGTATTTGCAGTAAGTACATTACAAATTCCTGTGCATCGTCTTGTCAGTTTAAAGTGAATTTCACCATTCCAGCACAGTACTCAAACTCTTCCCTTACTCCTGAGACACTGTAAATGTTGGCAGGATTACTTTCTGCATTTCTGTGCAGGACAAGCATTTGTAAACATAACTGGTCTGCACCATTTAAATAAATGTTTTGCACAATTGCTGGCATTTGGAATAGTACATTTATTGTGACATTTGCATGGCAATTAACACCTGTTGTATTTGACAATTTGAATGGACCAGTTCCATCTGTGTCTGAGTACTTTGATGGAAGGGTATGTGGTGTGTTTGAAGAGGCACTTTTTTTGTGTGTGCAGTTGGGTATGTCTTGTCTTTTTTACTCCGTTTGTCTGTGCTTTTGTTAGTTGATGTAGTATGAGCTCATTTCAATTTCTTTGGTGGTACTGTTGCCAAATCATTTAGCATTGTCACGCAAAGAGGTAGGGTCACAGCTAATATCTTGCGCACAAGCAACATGCCCCACATTAGGTACAACCTAAAAAAAAAGAAGTGCTGGTGCGCAGAACTCTAATCCAGGGGGGAAGAGAAATTAACACGTGTTCTCTCTAACACTGAGTCGACCAAGACGGTAGACCACTATGCAGCTTGGTGCTGAGTGGTAACCATCAGTCATATTTGGAGTATTCTACCAAATAATGGACTACTCAATATAATAGAAAAATGGTCAATTTATTTATGACCATCACTTAAAATTCAAAGACACAAACAAATGGTAATAATATACATAATGCATGTTCTGTGGAAATAGGAGATAGTAACAAAAATGATAATAACAGGCAAAATAGAATACAACAGGGAAAACGAAAACACAACTAATAGGTTTTCTGGCTCGACAATGTAATTGGTCTAGCCTCTTAATTAACAACAATAACTGTAGTTGTTAACCAAAACTGTTTAAAAACTCAATAGTTCATTCACAAACACTATACTCCATTCCCATTCAACCCAACATGTTTAATTCCTCACAAAACATATTCATACTAAAATCAATGGAAATTCATCAGCGGTGCTCATTTGCATGTAATCACACTCCACTGTATTTATCATAAACAGAAAGCCTATAATGGTCTTCGGTAGTGATCCAATAGATGGATCAACAATTGGATCAGTCACACTCTGGTCTATTAGTTCCCACTGTGGTGGATTTAGTCGCTTGGTTGGTGCGAGAGATAACGTGTTCCCACCTAGAAAAGACCTAGAAAAGAGATATGGCAAAGATTAAAAACTAATCTTAAATCCTAAACAGCCATTAAATCAGCCAATCTATTGTGGATCTTTAATAACCACATCTAGAACCAGCATCCTAAGTGCTGGATAACCACTCAAAAGAGTTATAGTGCTGTATCATCAATTAGAGACATCATCAAACAATCTTTCTGGTTATGATTGCAGCTAGCTTCGAACGTGAGCCTACTGGTCCTCAACTTCAATTGCAGTTTAATGGCGGTGGACAGGCTAAGTTGGAGTAAATGCTTCTACATAATTATACTTGCCAGTGATACTGGGGATGTGCATAGCACAATCCATCCCGGAATTGCCTCATCCTTTCACCAGATAGAGCTAAACAGAGCATTAAATAAGCCTCCACGCTCACCAGTTACCACCTCTTGTCTACGGTCCGAGGAGGGTGGAACAGCCTAAGAGCATGTGCGCACTTGCAACGTGAGCCCAGATTGAATCATTTAGGAATCTCGTCTTGTCGTGTCGATAGAGGTGTTAATGCTAGGATAAGCAACGAAAGGGAAGAACAAACAAAGCCTTGTTATGATGGCCCTGTGGTCTACACGTGACCTAGGCTAAGTCAGCGAGAGAGAGTGAAAATGCCTCAATGCCTCTCGCGGCCTCCGAAAATTATTGCTAATAATAATCACATGGACCCGGCAGCCGTCGGAATGTAGATACGTTCAATCCACACTATTAAAAAACAAATCGGCGGAAACTCTTGTTAACGGTCAAGGCAACCTGCTTCCAATGTATACACACGTAACAGAAGACTGATTTTAAAGAAAAGTCTGTTTGTTCATCTGTGATTCTGTGGAAGTGGGCAGTTAAACCGTTAGGCACTGAGACGTCCAGGCCCCTAAAGGCAAGGACCAGCACTCAGCACGTGGGTCTTGCGTGGGTCCGTGAGGCATGCCCCAGGAGAGTAAAAGACATGTGGACAATTACAGACATAAATGAGCTGGAAGATACAGATCGCCGTTTGCCAAGGTGTTGACAAAGTGCCTGTTCCGGGCCATCTCGATAGAGTGTTCTTTAGACAGAGAGGGCTATGGGTTTACTGTGTTACTAGTTAATCATCTTCTTCTCTAATCTTCCCAGGCGGATCAGCGTAAATTAATCCCGAAACCCGTCCTGTTTTTCATAAAGTTTTCAAATTCGTGTTGCTCTCGCGGCTCGAACGTAGACTGCAATCAGTCTGAACTGTGCCCTTTATAGCCAGGTGACATTGGCATGTTAATTTGTTGCTAAGCAAAGAGTGGGTGCATCAAAGATGTAGTAACTTCGTGGCGCCTTGTAGTGGTTGTAGTCACGGCTTGTCAAAAGGTGTTTGCCAAAGTTAAATCTGTGATGTCTTCTAAGTGGGTAAAGAATAGGAAACGCTAGTAACCCATTCATCAACTTGAATCAATACTTCCTTAATACAATTAAGGAAATATATACAGCGTTTAATTTTTAACCAATCAATGCTGAAACTATGGCTAAACTGCATCGGTTGTACCCACTGTTTGCTGTGAATGCTAGTGACAAGCCCATGATATCCATACCGTATTAACCGCAATGCAGTTTTGTGGTTTAACAGAAGGCATTTTGGGCACAGGGTATTCGAAATACTCCTAGTGCTGTGTCGGAGTATCGCATAATAATATACATCTTTTGTTATCTCGACTGTAGTTGACAAAACAGATTTTCTAAACAGTGTGATAGCCCAGCCCGATGTACGATATTATAAAATGCCATCAGGAACTGAAAAAAATATATATATCCACTGTCGTGCTGATTCTAACAGCGAAGGCCGGCATCAAATAGGATGTCGATTAAAATATAAAGTTAAATTGTGATAGTGGCAAACGTGCACCAGCTTGGAAAGAGGTAGTGCGATCACTGCCTGTGAACTAGATTGAGTATGATACTACGTCATTTTCTAAAGGATTATGGGTGTTAGAAATCGTAGCCATACTGAGGTTGAGACTGATGGATATATTTCGGTTGGATCAGGCTGTCCAGTCCAGCTTTTCATTGAGCCCTTTAATTGATGTTTTATCCAGATATATTAATCTTTGCTGTCTGTTCAAGAAAGTTTTCTTATCTTTGTGACCATCAGCTGTAGGGCTCAGTTTCCATATTACTGTCCACCGTAGATCTTCAACTGTATGCAAATATTCAACACTACCCTATTAGTGGTGCATTGATAGATCTGTTGCGGATGCAACTTTTGTGCTCGCCAATGCAGATTTTTATTTTCCTTACATCTTGCCTATATATAATAGGTTACACGGACACCAAATGCCGTACACGACCATGTTGAAATTGCATTTAGTAAAGTAGTTTTATTTCCATTTTGTACTCAAACCCAGATTGATTTCTGTGCTCTTAGTGGTAGAATTTCAACAAGTGCATTGACCACACGGGAAATGACCCTTGAGTTTAGATAAGCCCCATTTTTCAGGGAGCATACTCTGTTTTACTGGTCTTAGACTGACGTTGTTTCTAGATATCAGTTCTTTAATATGTGCGCTTCTTTTGAACGCTACAATTGGTGTGTCCAGTGGTTTGTCCCTATAGGCCAAAATGTTAATTTTTCAACATGATCTTCTTAATAGGATTAGACAGCTGACTAAACGTATTCACAAAGACCAGTTTGTCTTCTTCACCTTTTTGCGGACATGTTTTATGTTCGAGTAGGGCTTCCCTGTTGTTATTGCTTGCGCGTTTCGCAGCTGCTGATGTTAGATTTTTAGGATAACCTCTCTCGTGTAGGCGTTCGCCAAGAACGGTTGCTTCTTTTTGTTCGTGCTGTTCCGTTTTAACCCTAGGAACTAGCCGAGTGGTAAGTTGTTCCTCACGTGCCTAGGGTGGAAACTTCCATAATGTAATAAGCAGTTCTTGTCTGTGTTCTTTTGTAATGGTCTAACACTCAACACCTTAGTCTGGCCTTCAGCGACGATGGTTAAGTCGAGGAAATTCAATGTTTCAATACTGCTTGTGATGGTAAACTTGAGGTAAACATCCTGTGTATTCAACAAAATTCATTAGAGCCTCCCTTCCAGACCACAAAGATGTTGTCAATGTACCTTTTCCAAGAACGTATATGTGTCTTAAAGGGGTTCTGATCAGTAAGAACTATGTTGACTTCAAATTGTTCCATGTAGAAATTAGCGACACTAGGGGCTAGAGTTGCCCCCATTGCCGGAATCATTTAGTGCTGTGCCTTTCAGAGTTTCAATGGCCTTCTTACAACAAAGGAAAAGGGACATATAAATTCAGTAACACTTTCCATATCAACCTTTATTTAGAAAAAATTCATAGCCACTATTCGGAAATGGAAGAGGGATCAGGAACGGATACTTATACTGGAGATTTTGGCATTTCTACAAGTTGGTGGTGAGCGGAGGAAGGGATTGAGGTCTCATTGAAGCGTCTCTCATGACAAGCAATTTGCAGGGATGGGGGGCTGGGAAATGGGAAGGGGGGCATGTGCGGGTGGGGCAGTGTTATTTTATTTTCTCCATAATATGTTTGTGTACAAAATTATGCAAGGCGGCAAAATTGTTCAGCAATTCATTCATTTTGGCGTCCAGGCAGTCTACTTTCATATTTACAGCATTTCCTTCAGTTTATATGGCCGTATGTTGCTGTGGGAGAGGTGCCTCTTCTGGTCTACTCCTTTGCATTCCCGTATGTTCTGTTAAATGTTTTTAGTATACATGAAGCAATATATTGTAATGGTGTTACTTTTCACACTGCATTCCCTACCTATGGGGTTACTATGGTAACTCATTCCGTCAGGCAGGAAATTCTCCTCCATCCATTCTAGGGTGTTTGCACTTGCAGTAATTCTTTCCCTTTTAACACTGCGGTGCCTACCAATGGGGTTATCGTCCTCATTAATCTTTTCCTGAAGAAAATTCTCTTCCACCCATTCTAGGGTGGTTGTCATTGCTGTGCACAAAAATAAAATATTATGCTTTCCTACTATTGTACACTACAGGACCTGTGCAATTATAACATAAAATTTTGTGTACTTAGTACGTTGCACTTACGTTCTGCTCTCAGTAGTTGCCGTCCCTAACTCTGCCTCTTTGTCCTTTGTTGGAATGTGAAGCAGGTGTGCGGTAAGATTGTAGAAGGCAGTTGTTACTTCTCTTGTTGGTGCATTCCATTAGGCGGCATACCCTATGCCTGTTCGCTGTTTGTTTTGAAAGTACCGACTTTATGTACCTACTGCATTTTCCCTTACCATACCCGCACTTGCTGCTGTCTTTCCCCCAGATATGCCATAGCGAGCAAGCGTATCGAAGAAGCCCAAAACCCGAAGCAATCAAGAGGTGCTCGGGGGCATCTCCCCCCGGGAAGTATTTCAAAATAATGGGTAAAAAAGGTTGCATTTTAGAACATTCTTTTTAAAAAATGGGGTAAAAAGCCAAACAGTTTGTAATTGGTGCTAGGGCTTCAGGGGGCAGTTATGGCTTCATTTTTACTGGACATCTATCATAGATGTACAGTAAAAAGATAACATCTTTGTCCCCTGGGCCCCACGACGCCTAACACAATCACACAATCAACGTGATTGTGTGTATGCGAGGCGCTGGGCGGCCCAGGAGTCAGCCATGGTATTTTTTACTGGACATCTATGATAGATGTCCAGTAAGAAAATGCCATACCTGTCCACTAGGCTCCACAGCACCTCAGAAGGAGAGCTTATTTTGGCAGGTGGGTAGGGGGATTGTGAAACAAAAGCTTTTAAATGCCTTTGTTTTACAACCCCCCCCCCCACGACTCCCACTCCCCAAAATTAGCTCCACGGACCAATGCAAACACACACACACACACACACAGCAAGCACTCTATCATTCACATGAGCACCCATCATCATACATTCACTTATAACACAAGCACACATGCATCCATACGCACCTTTTGTTTAAATTAACATAAACTTACCTACAGCCGCGGCCCTGAAGCTTCCTCCCCTGTGCTCCAGCTCCCGTATCATGTACAAGAATCGGGAAGCAAGAGCTTCCTTGTTCCTGCACATGCGTGCAGGGGCCTGAGCGTGGGTGCTGAAACCCCGCCACCCCCCGCTCCAGCCTGCAGTGCCTGTATGTGGGAGAAGGCACAGGCGGTCCCCCTCGCATATACAGACATGCAGTTCCCCAGCCAGAATTTCCAATGAGCTATGCAAGGCTGGCGAAGCAAAGCGGCCCCAGCCTTGCATGGTTCATTGAACATGTGCGACTGGGGAACTGAACAAAGGGAAACATTGTTTCGCTTTGACAGTTCAGCCAGCCCAGGAGCACTCCCTCAGCTGAAAAAGCAGCTGAGGGAGCGCTCAGTGTTTCACTGGGCTGGCTCCTCAGCTCCTACATAATGGGTGAGAGGCACACTGAGTCAACGCCCCCTTACCCATTTTGGACAAGCCGCCCCTGCCCAGTGCTCCCCCACCCTGCTCCTCCCTACCCCACACCCTGCTTAGTTCTTGGGGTCCCCCTAACCCACACCCTGCATAGTCCCAGGGCCCCAACCTCTTCAAAAACAACTCCAGGGATCCTCTACTCGCTCCAAAAACAATCCCAGGGCCCCCACCTGCCCCAAAAACAACCTTAGGGCTTGACCCATCCACTCCAAAAACATCCCCAGGACCCCCCACTCGCTCCAAACACAACCCAAAAGATCCCCACCACCCTTTCCACAAACAACTCCAGGTCCCCCATACCTCATATAATCCTGGACCCGTTTTGTTCCTGCTACTGGATTCAAACACCCCGGAAGCGTGCTCTCTGGAAAGAGATTGAGAACGCGCTTCCAGGGTGTCTATTTCCTGGGTCAGCCACTCCCACTGACCCTAAGCCTGGCCCTGTCGCAGTGAGCATGTGTGGCGGGGGCCATGGTAGGATGGGATATAAACAAACGTGCCTGTCCCGTCCCACGCTTTTTCATACCTCTTTTACAAAAACAAGCAAAAAATGACAGTAAAAAACAATTTCTTTTAAATTTCAGGCTGGGGTCCCGCGTCCCCCCACCACCATGGGAATGAGGCAAAAAAGTATCTAGAATGGATTGAATGTGCATACTTTGCTTATTTAAGGAAGGTGCAGGGCTCTTCTTAGCCTTTCTGTCTCTTGCTTCTTCTATTTTGGTATTTGCCTTCCATTTAACCATTATTGCGTGTAATCTGCGAATAAGCTAAAACACTACTACTGATTTTGCTTCAACAAGTTACCTAAGGGGTTTATTGTTCTGCTCGTTATATGAAGGTCAGATGAGTAGCCAGACAAATAGACAAAAATGTGGCTGGGTTGGTAAAGCAAATAAATGTTGTTCATGTTAAAAGAGTGAACCGGGGTTGGGCAGGGCACACCCAACAGCTTGGGGGTCCATCAAAGAACGTCTCGGCCCTCTCCTCCCACACACCTCTCACAATCTCTATGGGCTAGGTCGACTGGTTAGGTAGATAGAAGGTTATGCATATTAAAAGAAGGAATCAGGATTGAGCTGGGCATGCCCTGACAGCTTGGGAGTAAAACAAAGTCCTGCTTGCCCCCTCTTCTTGCCCCCCCCCCAGCCCAGACATGCCTCTCGCAGACTATTCAGGCTGAACCAACCAGACAATCGGGCAGAGTTTTGGCAATATCAAATATCAATATCAAAATTTGGCAACATCAAATATCTCCTCCTTTTAACACAACCTGTCAGGGTTCCGCTTGACTGAATTCCACAGGAGCTGATGCTGGCCGCACAGACCCTCACCAGGAGTTCACCTCTCAACCCTTAAGTATAAGATGAGCTGAGAACCCCAAGAAAGGGAAAGGGGAATTTGGAGAAAATAACAACTGAGACACTGCAGCCCTGCAACTGTCTGGTAGGCTCTGGTATCTGTAGTAAACAAATACACTTGGTTACTTATATATCAATATAACCTTCTTTTATAAAATTATTTAAAATAAACTCTAACTTAATTACCTCTTAAACCTCTGTATAAGACTTAGAGGTTATTTATCTGTATGGAATATCTTGTAAACAGTTATAGTGCTTAGTGCATATAGTCTCAAGCCATTCAAGTCTCTTTAGAATCCTAAAGTAATGACCCTTGCAAGCACCTTACAGATTTAGATATTCTTCTTTGCTCTTTAAGTTTTTTAACTCTATGAAGTTTGAGTTTTAAAAGCTTTTGTGAAATGCAGTCTTTCTTTGAAGAATTGAATTCCTTTTGCATAAAAATTACATTAAACAGAAACTCATAAACTTTCTTGAATGCTGCTCTCCTTCTGCGTGTGAACCTTTTTCTTTTTACCCATACGAACGCATAGTTTCTTTTCTTGACACGCGTTTGCGATAAACACGCGAAATCACAAGATGTGAAAAATTGTCCTCGAGGAAAAAATTCACACGCGCATATTAACAAATACACGCACGTGTGAAAACAAGAGTACGCGCGCTAAAACACAACTTGCGCTAAGTAAAATGGACTCGCGCTCTATCGCTACGGAACACACGCGGTTATACGCAACGTCACTCACGCGTTAAAACAGTCTTGAAACACTTTTCATGCAGTAAACAACTTTAAAACTTGTGCGCACAGTCTTCACACGTGTTTCCTTCTATTAATAGAACTGTAAAACGTCTTTTCACTCTGTAAACTTTAAAACTCGTTAAGTTTTCTTAGGAAAGATGAAAGTTCACAGGGAAAATCTTTTAGCTTTTAAAAAGAACAATCCCACCTGATGTCTTCTAGCTCACTCTGGCTCAGCAAACGATTTTCTTACTTCTTTGGTAAATCTTCTGAACTCCGAAAGGCCTTACTTAAGGAGCTTAACTAATACACAACCAGCCACTGAGTTACTATGGACGAAAGGCAGTTTAGAATCTTGATCACCTCCCAAGAATCCAACCCATTATCCTATCCACCAATCAGACAAACCAAACATACTATTGTTCCTTTAACCAATCAGATTAATTTTCTTTCTCACCATCTTGACTTGGGCAACCACAATGTTAATTCTATGTACAAACTCTTCCTGATTACTACTCCAGCCAAACTCTTCCTGATTACTACTCCAGCCAGCCCTGACAGTACCCCCTCTTCAAAGCCCTGTCCCAGGGCCTGGCTTAGCAGGGAACTTTCTATGAAACTGTCTTATTAATTGAGGGGCATGTACATCAATCTGATCCTCCCAAGATCTTTCTTCAGGCCCAAATCCCCTCCAATCAATAAGATACTGCAAAGTACCTCTAACTAACCTGGAATCTAAAATTTTCTTAACTTCAAACTCTTCCTCATTCTCCTCTGTAAAAACTGTTGGTGGTGGCGTAGATTTTTTGTGGACAGCCAAACTTTTTGACCCACCTTATAATGTGGTGCAGTTTGACGTTTTCTATCAGCAAAGGCCTTAAACCTTAATTTACTTTTCTCCAAAGTGTTCTTTACTTTTTCTAAACCATCCCTAATACTAGTCAAACGATGCTCAACCTCTGGATTGGACTACTCGGATGGTAACACTTGTTTCAAAACTCTTGGATGAAAACCGTAATTACTGAAAAAAGGAGAATAATTAGTACAGTCTTTGACAGAATTATTATAGCTAAACTCTGCCAACCAAAGAAGATCCACCCAGCTCCCTTTCTCCTGCCAATAAGTTCTGATATATTTTTCTAACTCCTGATTTACTCGTTCTGTTTGGCCATCGGTTTGTGGATGATAACCTGAAGAAAGCTTTATCTCAATCCCCAACTCCTTACAGAAAGCTCGCCAAAACTTAGAAATGAATTGAGACCCTCGATCTGATATAATTTGTGTTGGTAAACCATGGATTCGCACCACTTCTTGCAAATAGCTCTTTGCCAGATTCCTTGCAGAGGCCTCTCCTTTTATGGGAATGAAATGCCCAGCTTTGGTCAGTAAATCCACAACTACTAATACTGTAGTGTAACCTTGATCTTTAGGAAGATCTACAATATAATCCATAGAGATTGTAAACCATGGACTAGGGGGTACTGGTAACGGGTTAAGTAATCCAGATGGTTTTCCTCCTCAAATTTCACTCGAGCACAGACTTCACAAGTTTTCACATAGTCTTCAATATCTTTTTTCATCTCTTTCCACCAGAACTTTCATTCCACCAATTCAATTGTCTTACGAATACCAGGATGACGCACCAACTCTGATTCATGACATTCTTGCATAATTTCCTTTTGCAGTTCTTTACTTGGAAGGTAAATTTTAGAATGGACACATGGAAATCCATCAATTAAATGTCTTCCAGAATCTTCCGCAAGCCAAGATTGAATCGCCTTTTCTGGTAATTCCCTTTGAATCTTTTCAAGAAGCAGATTCTCTTCTTTCGTAGTACTTAGAATAAATCTATCTTCTGTAATCACTGGCTCAGGTATTAACTGATTTTCTACCTCCTCTGAAGAATTTTGTCGAGATAAAGCGTCCGCTTTACCGTTTAACTGCCCTGGCTTGAATGTTATCACAAAATCATATTCTGAAAAGAAAAGTGACCATCTAAGTTGTCTTGGTGATAATGTTCGAGCAGATTTCAAAAACAGAAGATTCCTATGATCAGTTAAAACTGTTATTGTGAATCTTGCTCCTAATAGATAATGTCTCCATTCTTTAAATGCCTTCTTGATTGCAAGGAGTTCTCTATCAGTAATCGTGTAGTTTATCTCGGCAGGAAGCAACTTCATGGATAGATAGGCCACAGGATGCAGTTGCCCAGTTTCAGGATACCTTTGAGAAAGTACTGCTCCAATTGCAGTATTGGAAGCATCTGCTTCAACAAAAAATGGTTGGGAAGAATCGGGATGTCATAAAATTGGTCCAGATGTAAAACAGTTCTTCCATTTTTAAAGGTCTGATCCGCTTCATCTTTCCACTCAAATTTCATTCCTTTCTTCAATATTTTGGTGATGGGAGAAACAGTTTGAGAGAAATCTTTTATGAATCTCCTGTAAAAATGTGCGAAACCCAGAAAAGCCAGAAAGCTTTGAATATCTTGTACACAAGTTGGAATGGGCCACTGTACTACTGCTTTAATTTTCTTCATGTCCATTTTCAAACCTTTGGGTGAAATAATGAAACCCAAAAATTCCACTTCTTGGGTATGGAATTGGCTCTTTTCTAATTTAGCAAATAATTTATTTTCCCTTAGTCGCTGTAGAACTTTCTTAACATGTTCTTCATGTTGCAGTAGATCCTTAGAAAAAATGAGAATGCATCAATGTATACTACTACAAAAATGTCAATAAAATCTCTCAACACTTCATTTATAAAAAAAATTGAATAGCCGCCAGGGCGTTGCACAGTCCGAATGGCATTACTTGATATTCAAAAGACCAAATTTTGTTCTAAATGCTGTTTTCCATTCATCACCTTGACGTACCCGCACCAAATGGTATGCACCATGAAGATCTAATTTGGTAAACACTGAAGCTCCTTGAATCTGGTCCAACATCACAGAGATTAAGGGCAGAGGATATCTATTTTTAACTGTAATTTTATTCAATGCCCTATAATTGATACATGTCCGTAAAGTACCTTCCTTTTTTGGGACAAGAAATAGTGGAGAAGCTTCTGGCAAGTGAGAGTGTGTAATGAACCCCTCAGCCAGACTTTCTTGAATGTAATCTTTTAAATGTTGATTCTCTTTGTCAGTCAGGGCATATATGCGACTGCAAGGAATGTGGGCTCCTGGTTCTAAATCAATTTTACAATTTTACAATCGTATTCTCGATGAGGAGGTAATTCGTTAGCTTCCTTTTCACTAAACAAATCATTAAAATCTTGATAACACTTTGGTAATTCTCCAATTACTGCCCCAATAGAATGTACTATGGTTCCCAATTCCACCAAACCTTCCACTACTTCTGAACAACTACCGGAAACATCCTCCTGAACCTTTTCCTTACAGCAATTTGTAACACAAAACGAAGAATCCAGTTTCACCACTCTTCTTCCCCAATCAATCTGAGGGTTATGATACGTCAACCAGGGTATTCCCAAAATTATTTTCAACTGTTGAGTATCTATTAACTCAAACACAATTTCCTCCCAGTGGCTCCAATTTCCATCCCCAATGGAATTGTTCCATGGGTAATTAAACCTGAAGTCAGTTGAGACCCATCCACCGCTCTCACATTCTCTGGTATATTATTTACAATGTAAGGCACATTCATATCTTTAACCACATTCCAATCCATGACGTTTCCAGTGGGTCCAGAATCAATTACTACTGGACCACTTCCCTTTAATTCCTCTTTTATATACAAGGATACATTCAATGTAATATGCGGTACCGCAGCTTGGATTGTATTTGCCACTTGTTGATTTCTGGAACTCTTTGTAGACCAAGAGGTTTTTGGACACCAAGGGCAATTTCCAACAAAATGTCCTGATCTACCACAATATAAACATAAATTATTCTGCCTTCGCCTATCCTTCTCATCCTTAGTTAATGGACCTCTCACTTTATTTACTCTTTCTGCATTCCCAGTTCTCAATTCTTTATTTACAAATTCTAATATTCCCTTATCAACTCTAGGGAAAACTCTGGGTTGCTCAACTCCTCCTCTTCTACGCTCAGCCTTGCGCTCCCCTAATCTATAATCAATTTGTATGACTAGATTAATTAAATCTTCACATGAAGTGGGTCTATTAACCATTGTAGATAAAGCATCTTTTAACTCCTCTCTCAAGCCTCTATAAAACAAAGATGATTGCTTCTCTTCTGGCCAATTGCTCTCTAATATTAAAGATCTAAACTGTGTGATATAAGACACTAAATCTTTGGTTCCCTGTTTTAACTCTAATAATTCTCCATCAACTTCTTGAGATAATTGTCGTCTGTCAAACATTTTTTTAAATTCTAACTTGAAGGCTAACAAGTTCTTTAGTATAGGATTCTCTTGACCAACTAATAACACTGCCCAAGTTGCCGCCTCACCGGTAAAGTAAGACAGCATAAAAGCTATTTTAATAGCATCTGTATTAAAAGCTTCAGGTCTACAAAGGAAATGAAGTTCACACTGTGTAAGGAAAATTTTGCATTTCTTGGCATCTCCCCCAAAACGTTCTGGAGGTGCTAAAGGGACTGGACCTATAGGTATATTCAAACGTCCCCTACTTATCCCTTGAGAACTTGTTCCTTCACCCAAATCCTCTCTAATTAACACTGGTAATTCTCTACTAGGATTCTCTGAAACTCTTGACTCCAAAGAAATGTCCTCATCCCTCCGGGTAACCTTAGAGTTTAATTCTTCAAACTTAACTTGTAATTCTTGGTTCTCTTTTCGCACAGCCCTCATCTCCTCCTTTAACTCTGAACACATGTCCCTAATGGAACTTGCTAATGCTTCTGTGGGATCCATATCAGCTCAGGTGGAAAAATTATCGTGGGCCTTTCATCCTGTCAGGGTCCGGCTTGACTGAATTCCACAGGAGCTGATGCTGGCCCCACAGACCCTCACCAGGAGTTCACCTCTCAACCCTTAAGTATAAACTGAGCTGAGAACCCCAAGAAAGGGAAAGGGGAATTTGGAGAATATAACAACTGAGACACTGCAGCCCTGCAACCGTCTGGTAGGCTCTGGTATCTGCAGTAAACAAATACACTTGGTTACTTATATATTAATATAAACTTCTTTTCTGAAATTATTTTAAAATAAACTCTAACTTCATTACCTCTTAAACCTCTGTATAAGACTTAGAGGTTAATTATCTGTATGGAATATCTTGTAAACAATTATAGTGCTTAGTGCATATAGTCTCAAGCCATTCAAGTCTCTTTAGAATCCTAAAGTAATGACCCTTGCAAGCACCTTACAGATTTAGATATTCTTCTTTGCTCTTTAAGTTCTTTTAACTCTATGAAGTTTGAGTTTTAAAAGCTTTTGTGAAATGCAGTCTTTCATTGAAGAATTGAATTCCTTTTGCATAAAAATTACATTAAATAGAAACTCATAAACTTTCTTGAATGCTGCTCTCCTTCTGCGTGTGAACCTTTTTCTTTTTACCCATATGAACGCAATAGTTTCTTTTCTTGACACGCGTTTGCGATAAACACGCGAAATCACAAGACGTGAAAAATTGTCCTCGTGTATAAAATTCACACGCGCATATTAACAAATACACGCACGTGTGAAAACAAGAGTACGTGCGCTAAAAAACAACTCGCGCTAAGTAAAATGGACTTGCGCTCTATCGATACTGAACACACGCGGTTATACGCAACGTCACTCACATAAAAATTGTACATGCGTTCAAAACTACTCGCGCTTAGTTAAATAATAGACTTGCGCTCTATCGCAACCCAACATGTGCTTTCTTACGCAACGTCTCTCACGTTAAAAATGTGCACGCGCTCAAAAACCACTCGAGCTATTTATTTGGACATGCGCTCTATCGCTCAGAATACCCGCGCACTCCCATAACAACGTTACTGACGTCACGCGGACTCGCGCACGCGTTAAAACAGTCTTGAAACACTTTTCATGCAGTAAACAACTTTAAAACTTGTGCGCACAGTCTTCACAAGTGTTTCCTTATATTAATAGAACTGTAAAACGTCTTTTCACTTAGTAAACTTTAAAACTCATTAACTCTTTAAGTTTTCTTAGGAAAGATGAAAGTTCACAGGGAAAATCTTTTAGCTTTTAAAAAGAACGATCCCACCTGATGTCTTCTAGTTCACTCTGGCTCAGCCAACGATTTTCTTACTTCTTTGGTAAATCTTCTGAACTCTGAAAGGCCTTACTTAAGGAGCTTAACTAATACACAACCAGCCACTGAGTTACTATGGATGAAAGGCAGTTTAGAATCTTGCTCACCTCCCAAGAATCCAACCCATTATCCTATCCGCCAATCAGAAAACCAAACATACTATTGTTCCTTTAACCAATCAGATTAATTTTCTTTCTCTCCATCTTGACTTGGGCGACCACAATGTTAATTCTATGTACAAACTCTTCCTGATTACTACTCCAGCCAAACTCTTCCTGATTACTACTCCAGCCAGCCCAGACACAACCTTCATAATCAGTGCTCCAGTGTTCCAGGTTACACAGTGGAGGACCGCAGCCGTAGGATAAAAACTATAAGCACTGTACAATGTCACTGATTCCAAACACGAAGCGCTCAGCGCATCACACAGGACCACCTTTCCACCTTTTACCACCTTTTTCCACCTTAAAAAGCCCTAAAATACCTATAAAGCAGCCAAGTTCTTTGTGCAGCTACTAAAAAAGGTAAAGAAGTACACATGCTCAGATACCAGCCACTGCAGCCTGTGCCAGCCTATCTCAATAAGAATCGGAGTCCAAATGTCCAAATGAAATGCACCGCGGCAGGGCTTCCCAAATAATACCCTTAGCCACACACTTCCTGGGGCAGCACCTTAGCACCACATGAGAATTACGTGCAAATCAGGACAGATCAACAAAGAGTTTGCAGTTATCTTCAACTTTCTGCCATCCGACATGGGCTCTTGCACCTGCCTTCAATCCCATTCGCCAGTACAGACTTTGTGAAAGCAATAATGGTGCAATGAGGACCAATGAAGGCCAATGACCAGCGAAGGCGAAGATGTCTGGTGGTAAAACCAGCAATGGGTCTCCCCTGCACAAGCTCACGACTGCCTCCTCTCCTCGGGTGCTGAACTCAAGTTACGTGGAAGGAACCGTGCTGCCACCTCTCCAAAAGAGTATCCCAGAT
Source organism: Ambystoma mexicanum (assembly GCF_040938575.1). NCBI lineage: Eukaryota > Metazoa > Chordata > Amphibia > Caudata > Ambystomatidae > Ambystoma > Ambystoma mexicanum. Next base: position 539,169,401 of record NC_090929.1, read on the forward strand.
AGTGTCTCAGGTAGGGCAGGGAAAAATGAGGGACTCAAAACAGGAGACGACAAAATTACATGGGCAAGTGGCTCAAAGCAAAAGTCAGGAGTCGGCAAATAGGGCACAGCAGGGCAACAGCCACCCACCAGCCGCTCTGCCGCACTATGCTGCGCTTACAACTACAGTGTGATTTAATCGTGCTGAGAGCACAAGTCCGACCACGGACCAGCCGCCTTCCTTCTCAACAGGTCAACAGCCCGTTCACCAGCCACTCCAATGCGCTATGCTGTGCCTGCAGCTAAGGCGTGATTTACTAGTGCTAAGAGCACCCACCCAATCACAGACCAGTGTCCTTCCTTCTCAGCGGGGCAACAGCCGGTCCGATATGCAGCTCCACAGCGCTATGCTGCTCTTGCAGTTACAATGCGATTTAATAGGACCAGCCTCCTTCCTTCCTCCCTTCTCAGCAGGGCAACAGCCAGCCTACTAGCCGCTCCACTGCGCTATGCTGCGCTTGCAGCTATGGCATGATTTAACATTGGCGAGAGCACATGCACACTCACGGACCAGCCTCCATCCTTCTCAACAGGGCAAGAGCCCGCCCACCAGCTGCTTTGCCGCGCTATGCTGCGCTTGCAGCTACGGCATGATTTAATAGTGTTGAGAAATTGCTCGTTGAAATGGGTTCTCAGAGGTATTATGGGACTATTTGGAATGATGGCTTCCTTTTCACTGTAGAGACCATCAGTATCACTGGAATCAGTATTGGGATTCTCTTCTCTCATCTCAGGTTGGCTGAAATCTCACTCTTGGCTAGGTGATTTATTCTTATCATGAAATACTTGACAGCTGTCGAGCTTGTTTTCTCCTTGGTGAGGCCCTCTCTGAAAGTCAGTTTCAGGATCACTATGGGAGTTCATCTGCACCTATTTACTGGTTGGCAAATGAATGTTATGATGCAGTGTTTTGCAATTTCTTGACTTTCCTTCTCGCATCCGACACAGTGGGAGAGCAGGTAACTGGCATTCCACAATGTAGATCTCAGATTCAGCTCTCTCTGCAAGTTTACTACGGCCTCTCATTGCCAAACTTTGTATCAGAAAACAATCTCCTGCTTGCAGGGCCAGCATCTGACATTCTCATCTCAACTCTGCTTAATCAAATATCTGTTCAGCAGCAGCACCTTGGGCTGGGTGATGTGCTTGTTCCAGGTTCTGCTTTAGCTGTGTGACATACATCAGGTAAGTCTTACGTCCACACCCATCAGGACTCGCTCCAAAACGCAGGTGCATTGGCAATGTGGCATCACATCCAAAGATCAGACAGTATGAGGTGCAAGCTGTTCATCAAATCAGGTACCATTTTAGGTATGCACTAGTGTGGTTACATGCTGGCTCCAGCAAGCCTTCTGTTCAGGCTGCAGCACCCCCAGCATGCCCAACTGGGATCTGTTGAATCATTTAGGTTGTGCATCTCCCTTTGAGGGCTAAGGAGTTATTCTTGTTTTCTTGACACTCATAAGCTGTAAAATGTGCATCTCCAACTTGACTCAAAATCAGTTCCTTGGTCAGAATAAATATGTGCTGGCCACCCATTAACTAAGTATTTTTACCACAAAATCTTGGCTACAGTTGTAGCCTTCTGGTCTTTGGTCAGGAATGCCTGGGCATAGCGGTGAAGTGTGCTCTCATGACCATTTGCACCCAGGGACGGGCGCTCAGCCAATCAGGTGGCTGGAACAGCTGGGCAAGAATACACAATCCCCACCCGCTGTCCCAGCCACCTGAGGCCTTTTCCCGTGTGGCGTTTAAAAAAAAAATGTTTTATCATTGCACGGTGGCAACAGGGACCCTCTCCCTGTTACCTCCCCATGCCACTTCACTTACCTGCGAGACCAAAGCATTGCGCTCCGGAACCGGAGCTCCTCCTGGTTGGCTGCCACCATAGACATATGGCGTTGGGCAACATGTTTTTTTTCTTCATTTTTCATCGGGAGATAGGCTGCGCTAGCAGGGCGGATCTCCCACCCCAGATGAATTTGGCTTTCATGCCCTGCCAGAAGAGCGGACATGGTCTTTAACGGCCCACAGCCCAAGCCGAGGGAGTCACTTCGCTTGGGCCTGCCTTAGTTTGGGCTGACAGGCCTTTAAAGACCATGTCCGCCCTCCGGGCAGGGCATGACAGCCATAATATATTCTATATCCCTTTATTGTCCATTTCTAAACACAGTACGTGTATACAGACAAGACAAATGGCTCAAGCGCTCTGTAGATGCTGTAGGTAAACCGTGGGTCTTGCAGTTGATTCTCTAACAATGCATCTGTTGCAGTTGTGGAAGTATTCTCTACATCCTCAAACTATTCGTTCTTTCAGCTCCCATATGTCCTTGTTGATCATGTAAGGCCTATACAAGTTCTTGTCATTATTTTCTGGGCAAATCATCTGATTGATTACTAGGTTCTCTCTTTTGCACTCTTGATGCAGGACTCCTCTTGTGACCACTAGATTCTTCCACTCCCTCAGCAATAGTATGGCTTTGAGGCCTGGTGATAAGCAGTTAAAGCCCTGTCACAAGGAGCTTTTGCAGTGAGCCCCTCAGCAATACTGAGATCTTCAAGCAGGGCTCCTTGGATCTCTTCTCTCATCAGCATCATCATTTGTGACATTTTCAGGGTGGAATCATTGAGGCAGCAAGCCAGAATAGTTTCTGCAGATGCTCTCATTCACTCTATAGCTTTCAATGAAATGGGTGTAGCTGTCCATACAGTGCTGCTGTCGGCTTGGTAGATAACCTTCACTCCTGGTATTGACACTTCCACCCAGTTAGCATCATCTCTAATGTCTCTGTTGCATGGTCATCAGGACAGTACATCATCATCCCCATTTGTTCTCACTGGCCATTACTGCAATTGGAAATCCTAGGTAGACAGAGCAGCTAGCCATCAATATCCATAGTGTCGAGCAGGTCAGAGTGCTGTTATTCGTTCTCACAGAAATCTGGGCACCATAGAGGTAGTCTTGTCAAACCGAAATTGTTTTTCTCTGGCCTGCGATAATTATGCGGGCAGTGCTCTGATATTCTTGTTGCAAGAATGCTTGATGACGGATGTCTAATCTGGTCCAGTCTTGGCTCACGATCCTCATGCGCAACGATGCTTTACCCTAGCCTGGCCGGGCTGGTGCATGGGGCTCATGCACTGTGTGGAACGAAAGCTTGCACTGTTAATGGTACAACAACTCGTCACCCTAATGACATTCAGGGCAATCATTTGCCACTTTGTAGATAGTTTAGGTACTCCTCTTTCTTATGTCACCTCTCAATTGTACGCACTTTACTGTTGTACATGCACTAAACCCATTCCCACACACGCAGAAGTTTACTTAAAGAGCAGCAACACTTACTCCCTTATAATCTAGTTGGTGCAACGCACATTACTTTAGGATAACACAAATATGATTCACTGCTTACTCTACTTTAGCTCTTACTACATTCGCTACTGTATGGTATGTACAGATCTATAACAATTATATATAATAAATCATAATGTAAAGGTTGATTGAATTTACCTTGCTTGCTGCAGTTCCTCAGGGTGTTTTGTTCTGTAGATTTAAGCCTTTACTCCTGGTTTCTCTGTCTTCTAATGGCTTAAGTATGCAGTTCTTGAAACCTGCGACCTGACAGCTTGATGTCTTGGATGAAAGGAAGTTTAGAACCCACCTAAAGGTTCTGCACTGCCTCACTGATAGGTTTCAGCCAAACAATCTTGAGGTGCTTTTCCTTCATCTTGGAAAAGGACAGGCCCACCTCCCTGAGAGAACTTTAGCCAAGGAAAAGCAAATGAAAATCGTGCCTCAACCCCATGCTCTCATTCCTGGCCCAAACATCCTCATACAGTGTCAACTTTTGCTAAACCCTTCTGTAACTTTTGGTTGTAAAATATCCACCCGCTTCATGCACAGCCTGGGTCACTCTTCCAGCCATCACAGAACATCTCCCCTGTGTGGACCTAGCGCATGGCTTCTCATGCATTATAACTCTAATTATGGCTCTTGTGTTGCACGACCTTTGCACTCACTGCTCTGTGGAAATCATTCAATATTCGTAAAAGTATCCGTAACTGTCTCTCCCTCATGTTATGGTTGTCACTGTCCCCACTCACAAATGAAATGCTGACATCCATAGCTTGTGGGCAGTGCATTTTACTGAGACCAATAAGGATGCTGTTCAACCATTGCCCCTATCTGAAATGTAAATGCAGGTGGAACAGTTTGGGAGGGAGGGTACAGATGAGCAGTGACTAATCTGACATTGTGTCAGGGTTTATTGTCTTAAAAATTGCAGATGTTGAGCGAGCCATAATATAAAGTCAACCAACTGCTGGAGTGTGTGCGAAACGAAAAAGATAATGAATGGTGAGCATCGGAGATGTGGACTTTTAAATTGGTAAAGAACATTTGAAATACTGCAATGTTAAGATTTCTTATTTTTAATGAGCAGAGTAAAAAGAAAAAAGTAAGAGCATTTTTTTGGCTGTTATCGCTTACTATAAGACTACAAAGCCCATAATGCGTTTGGTGAAGAAATGAACGCCCATACTGCTGTAGTACATGTGTGGGGAAGTGGACAAGTGAGCATAGTCGGGGTACACTGCCAAATACTCCATATTGGTGCAATAGTATTCTTTGAGACAGACAGATTGGCAAACTTGCATGAGAATGAATACTATTTAGAGAAAGTGTTTGGAAGAGTTGCACAAGAATTAATACTAATAAGGGAGAGTGCAATGAACAACAGCTAAAGTCACCATCTTGTGGGGAAGTCTGGTTACATCCTTCATCAAATTGGCTGCCGTCCACAGCCTGATTTTATTGTGTTCAGTCATGTTTATTTTGTGGTAGCTGTTGACTGGGTGACTGGTGTCTTCTATTCTCTGACGTCCGGGACCTGAGCATGGCATCACAGTTGTTTCTTTGGACATCCAGACAGCACTGCTGTGGTTGACAATGAGTGACAGAATGTGACAACCAATGAATGATAGAACATATGGCTGGATTTCACTGCTGGGAGTAAAGCGTGGAATTCCTGAGGCGAGAAGGCTGCTGGAGATCATTGAGAGAAGTTTGGGCTTCAAGTAATAAAAGATTTAAACATGTCCCAAGAGTGTGGGCTTCCCTATTGAGAATGTCTCTGGGTCTGTCATCTCATAGCGGTTTAGGTAGCCACACCACGCAATGACACAGTCTTGAATAAACTGAGGGTTTGCGTGGTTTTTGTAGACCTGAAGACTGCGTTTGACTGTGCACCGCAAGCCCAGCTCTGGCATGTCTTGGTTAGGAGGGGGGGTGCCTGGATCACTACTGACTGTTATTTCCCAACTCTAAACAGATAACACTGCTGTAGCGTGGTGGGGTCTCGCTGGAGGGTTTACTGACCCATTTAGGTTAGACAGGGGCATGCAGCAAGACTGTGTCCTTGCCCTGCTCCTGTTCTGCCTGTATATTAACAAAGTAATCACTGAACTCTAACAAATGTTTGTGGAGAGGTTTGACTCTCTGAGGTTCGGTTCTGACATATTTTCGGCGCTATTCCTTGCAGATGACAGCGTCTTGTTGGCAACATCACCGATGGGAATAAAGCACAGTTTGGGCTGTTTTGTTAATACGTGCCATGAGGTGAGGTTAACCTAGAACAAAGACAAAACAAAGTTTGTGGTGTTTAGGCCTAAGACATTGTAACCTTGTAATTGTTCCTTGGAGGTGAATGGCACTAAATTGGAACAGGTCAGGTTTTATGACAATCTCGGTGTTAGGTTCTTAGACGCTTGTTCCTGGTCCTCTTAGATTGAAAAATCTTGTATAACTTTGGAGAAAAATAGCAGAGGCCATAGGACATGTTATGCTGGCTATGGAGAATGGGCTGTCTCACCAGTTATTGATAACTATAATGTACAAACTGCTTGAGTTGCCCTATATGGTGTGGAGATATGGGGTTTATATGGGGTTATAAACTTGCAACTATTCACCCCTGGAATTTGTCTGGTTATACTGGTGATTCGCTCTTAACCAACAGAAAGTATCAACTGGTTATCAGTATATATCACAAATTCGCCTGTACAGTTTGTGGTTCACAAAACAAGCACGATTTATTCTGATCCATAAGTATTTCTGATTACAGCCGACACGTGTTTCGACACAATGTAGTTTTTAAGGCAATTGTAGTATAAACATCTTTCCCCTGGAAGCAGACCACAACTCTCAGGGATGCATGACACCTTGGAAATTGCATGAGTAGTGGTGCACCGAATTGCAGTGTTATGTTTGTACTTGACTGTGCCGGATTTAGAGGATTAAGAAGTGCACAGACAGTTGCTGGTTGCTTCTGAACGAGTTCTCTGGCTTAATGTTTTCTGTTAGTAAATTTGATTAGCCGACTGTATTTTGTTTACTGATCTGCTTCGCTAGTCGATTCTATCCCTTTTGTGAGACCCGCATGTTGCCGACTTTTGCCAGCCCTTTTACCTTCTCTCGTTTATAAATTGATTAAAGTCTTCCTTGCATGTTCCGTCTTTTGCCATCTCAACCACTATACTGCGCTAAGCAAAGTGGTTATACTCTTGCCTGCTTGTTGCAAACACATGCTTCTTCGATCTCCTCTGTGCTCTTATTTCACATCCGTCTAGCGCCTGTTGCTGGGTTACTTTCTTCACTATTGCACTGCCTCTTGCCACTCAGAATCTGGTCCAGTTTGATCACTTTACTCGTTCTTCGACCACCTTTGTGCTTACTTCTTCCTTCCTCCTTGGATGTAAGGATCTGGAGTCCCTGGTTCTTTTTTTAATTTTTTTATTTTGTATTAATGCTTTTGGCTAATTCAAGTCATTTGCATAGAAAATAACAAAGTTACCAATTACAAAATATATAGATACAAAATAAAACACATTGCTTCAGTTAAATAGCACACACAATGGCATTCCCTTTCTAGATTCATCCAAATTAATTTAACCAATCAACATTTACTAATAATTGTCATCTAAAGTAATAAAATAACAAAAAGCAAAAATAATAAAAACTAGGTGACCAATGTTCAACCAAGTGAGTGGAAGATCTTCTAGGTTCATTTTGATCTTAGCGATGTCCCAGACATGATGGGTAGCAGCAACAACAATCAATGGTTCAGAAGAAAATATCATAGCCCAAAATTGATCCGTATTTTAGCCCCCATATGTTGCACAAAACCTACCCTAACCCTTATCATCTGGGTAAGCTACTTTGGTAAGTTGCATTGGATTTTTTTTAAAGAATAATCGATGTATGCTCGGAAATACATGTCCGATCGATTGTGACAATAACATTTCTATTCAGCGTTGAGCCATAAAGCACATCTCAATCAATTACATACAAACATTACATGTTAAAACAGGGGGGCGTGGCTTAATGGCCGCGTAGAAGGATGGAGGAGCTCCCGAGGATCCGACATAGATCCCATGGATTCGTGAATAGCTGGAGCATGCACTGAGCATCAAAAAGGGAACTAGCCGCAGCTAACTAAGGAAGATGCAGCGGCCCGCGGAAAACTGAGTGCCCGCGTTTCGGAGGCAGACAATATGGCCAGCAGCAGACAAAGGGCCATGAACTGACCACGGTGCAGCCGAGGAAATATTTGCTGCTGTGGCCGGGCTCGAGTCTGCCGCGGCGTTGAGCCACCTGTGGAGACTAGCCCGAGAAGGATATGGTGCGGCTAGCCGGAGGGGGCCCGCATGACGAGCCGCAGTTGCTGCTTGGATTGGTGCTGCGGGGGATGCGCCCGATGCACCGAACAGCTGCCTGAGCCCTGCCGGGGGGCAGAAACGGGGTCGTGGTCAGAGGACCCAGCCGGACCTAGACACGGGCACTGCAGCCCGCGACAAGTGAGGACACGGCAGAAGACTGCACTGCCTCAGACTGCCGGGCACTGTGGAGTGCCGGAACAGCAGGATCTCGGCGGCGCTGTTGATAGCGAAGTAGGGCTGTAGGGCTGACAGGACGGTCACCCTGCGCGCACTACGCTACGCGAGGAGACCCCTGGTGGAGTGGGGGCCTCGACGGAGCCCAGGAGGGGGTGGGACACAACACGTCGGCCCCCACGGAGCGCGGAACACCAGGGGGCTGGGGCCGGACCTGGTGGAAGCCCTGGGCTGGTAGAACGGTCCCCGCCGCACTTGGGAGAGGCGACGGAGGCTGCTCCGAGTAGCTGGCCCAATCAAAGACTGTGGTGCCCGGGGGAATCTTGTCAGGAAAGCCAGAGAGAACAAACAACCCGGATATGGGTTGTCAGAAACAGGCCGCAAGCACCACAAAACTGTGGAAACTGGAGTGCCCAGGCTGCAGGGCGCATTCTGGGGCCGGGAATCGGCCCAGGAGGGTGCCGGGGAGCACGAGCCCCCGCGCAGTACACCACGCGCTGCACACGAGCTGGGGATGCAGCAAACACAGCATAGGCTGGTGAAGGGGGACCTGTACAGGGTAGCCTGAGGACGAAGGGGGGCTGAACCGTGGCTGTAGCCATTCACAAGTGCTGTGGCTCCCACATAACTACACAAACAGGTAGATAATACAGGGCGCCGCCCAGACAAAACTCGAGTACCGGGGAACCCTTCCGCCAGCTGAACAGGGCAGTGAAGGCAGCTCACCCCGGAACGGTTGAGGAACCCAAGGGTACACGCAAACAGGAAGTTTGCACCGGCACGGGGCTGGATAAAGGCACCAGAGGCAATACTGTGGACCGGACGGTGGAGGGGCCCTGGTGGGTACCGGTGCAAAGGGGTGCGGGACCGGAGAAAGCGCCCGACCACTAGAGGGCCAGCGAAATTACACCGAGCGGAGGTGGGCACGTGGTAGAACACAGTCCACTCTGGGGGAGCAGTAGGCAGCAGAGGAGTACTCTTAACACAGCCAAAGCAGGTCCTATACATGAAAATAGTCAGACACCACGGAGACAGAGACCCTCACAAAAGAGATAGTTGTGTCGGCCCACATACTGCGGACACGACAAAATGTCTAACAAAGTCGTGAGACCAAGGAATAAACAGCCCACGCTGGGAGCAGGGACATAACTACCATTGCAAACGAGGAGGCCCCAGGCACAATCCAGGAGGTGCTGGCAGCAATTGTGGACCTGAAAGTGGCCTGGGAGACTAAGTTGGGACTCGCCATGAACGAACTGAAAGTGGCACTAGACCTTAAGGTTGGAGTGGTCTAGGAAGACGTGAACTTACTAAGACAGGACGTGAGAACACTTGCGGAGCGCACCGGGAACCTAGAAAAAGAGATGGCCCCAAACACAGTGGAATCCGCCGCCCACAGATCGGAACTCCATGCCCTTGTGCAACGAGTAGGCAACCTGGAAAACAGAGCAGAAGAAGCGGAAGGTTGCGCTAGACGCAACAACATCAGCATTGTTGGATTGCCAGAAGGAATGGAAGGGTCTAACCCTATGGGATATGTGGAAACCATGTTGCTTCAGGAAATAACCGGAGGGGAACTGACCCAGGGGTTTGCCGTTGAAAGGGCGCACAGGGCTTTGATGAGGAGGCCGCCCCTGGGAGCTCCCCCCAGGCCATTGATCACAAAGATTCTAAACTACCGAGATAGGGAGAGAATACTTGAATTCTTCCGGAAAGGGGGGACGATCGAGAGGTGGCCCGCCAAAATAACTGCATACCCTGACTATACCTTGCAAGTAAAAAGCAGCAGAATGAACTTTGGGGCAGTTAAAAGAAGATTGAGAGAAACAGGTCATAGATACATGTTGCTGTATCCAGCCAAACTGAAGGTGTTCCACAAGAACAAAACTTTGTCTTTTGATTCGCCGAAGGACGCTATGGGCTGTCTGGATATGTAGAGCCACCCCCAAGAATCGGGAATCCAGACAGGAGCCGGAGAAGATAAGTAGCACGCTGTCGCGGCACCCATGGTGACATAGCGCGAGATACTGGGACTAGAATATAGTATTAAAGAAGGCTCTCGGGTTTGCGCTGTTGGGTATGTGCTGGTTTGCAGGATCCGTTTGGACTGAATAATTCTAATTACACAAGGGGGAGCTCCAGGGAGTCAACCCTTGAAACCCCATAGCAGTACGCTTAGTTAGGTCACTATTAGATTGGTGACGCCCCGCGGGGTCCTAGCCCTCGATACCACGAGATAGGACCAGACGTGGGTGGGCCTGAGATCCAGGGATGGAGCTGGGCATTTGTTGGGGTTGGGTAGGGTGGGGGGAGGGAAAGGGGTGTGTGCAGTGGGTGTGGGGGAGGTTGGGGAAGTTGGGGGGGAACTGAGCCAGGAAACAAGCCATGGGGGGAGACACAGGAAGTGGTGGGGAGTAGGAGAACATCAAGCAAATGGAATCGGATAAGCTCAGAATAGTAACATGGAATGTGCGGGTCCTCAACAGTTACCTAAAACGGAATAAAATAATGATGTTCTTAAAGAGGATGAGGATTGATATAGCTCTGCTACAGGAGACCCACCTCACCAAGGAGAAATTAGAGGTGGTAAGAAGGAAATGGAAGGGTAGCGTCACGGGAGCCACATATTCAGCATACGCAAGAGGGGTGGTCACAGGGGTGACACCACATGTGCCGTTCCAGTTGCTCAGGTCGACGATAGACCCAGAAGGTAGAATGGTGATGCTGGTGGGGCTCCTGGAAAACAAAGAAGTAAACATCATAAACTTATATGACCCTAACCATGATACTGCAACCTATTTTAGGTCACTGTATGGTAAAATTAGTCTCCTGTTGGGAGGCGCGATATTGTGGGGGGAGATTTTAATTGCACCCTGAAATAGACAGGTTGGATAGCAACTTAAAGCCTGCGCCAGCAGCTAGAGTGTTGGGGACACTGCTGACAGACCTCAAACTGGAGGGCGTGTGGGCACGGTTGCACCCAACAGACAGGCAATACTCGCATTACGCAGCGCCTCATGACCTGCATACCAGGCTAGATTATGTGTTTGCTGCCGCCGGGATAGTGGAAGAAATGGTGAGCGCAGAATACAAAGCCAGGGTGCTCTTGGATCACTCGCCCCTGGTGGTGGAATGGCAATATCACCCCCGCAGGGCGCGAATCCCAACATGGAGGCTCAGAGCTGAGGCTCTACAGGACCTGGGATTCCGAGAGGACTTGAGAGAGGCCATTGAGGAATACTTTGACATTAATACTGGCAGTGTACGATCTATGGGAACAGTATGGGAGGCATTTAAGGTGGTGGTGCGCAGGGTGGCCATATCAAAATCTAGGGGACTCTAGGGGGGCATAGAGCGGGATTTGCATGAAACTGAGACAGAGCTAGAGGACCTGATGCGAAGGGGGGAGACTTCACGAGAGGATAGTGCTAAAATAAGAGATTTACAGAGAGCTAGCAGTGATCTTTGGGACAGACTATGCAAGCTAAATTATAAGAAATACACAGAGAGACAACATGCGGGCGGAGACAAGCCAGGCAGACTACTGGCCTGGCTATATAAAAATGAGACACCCCGATCAGTGATCAGAGAAGTCAGGAATGAGAAAGGCCAGATCCGTAACACCAAAGTCGGAGTAAACGAGGAGTTCCTTAAATATTATAAGCGCTTATATGAGGATGCAGGCAGAGATGTGGGTCAAGAAATTCAGGACACGATAGAAGATATAGAGCTTCCCACCCTAGACGACTTAGAGCGAGCAGATCTGGAGGCCCCAATTACCTTAGATGAACTGGAAGCGGTGATCCAACACTTGCCCACGTGTAAAGCGCCTGGGTCGGATGGGTTGCCCAGCAAATTCTATAAAGCATATAATCAGGAGCTACTCCAGCCACTGCTGGCCATGTTTAATGAGGCCTACGAACAAGGGAAGCTTCCGGAATACCTCCGTGAGGCAGTGATCATCCCGCTCCTGAAACCGGGCAAGCCGAATGGGGACTGTGGGTCTTATAGACCTTTATCGATGCTTAATCAAGATAGCAAGATTCTCACGGCGGTCCTGGCTAATAGGCTTAAGCGAGTAATTGGCAAATTGATACACCCGGACCAAACGGGATACGTCCCTGGCAGAAATATTACAGATAACCATAGGAGGCTCCACCATATTATTGATTATACTGAAAAAGACCTGGGTGAACTGGCCATCGTGTTGCTGGACGCGGTCAAAGCTTTCGACTCAGTGAGATGGCCATGGTTGATGGCGGCCCTGAAAGGGTACGGGATAGGACCAGGGTATATTAGATGGGTCAAAATGTTATACAGCTCCCTGACTGCAAGTGTCAAAACGGGTACTATAATTTCAGATAAGTGGCAACTCAGTAGAGGGACTAGGCAGGGATGGCTAATCTAGCTGTGTCCCATTTCAATCTGCACTGTCTGGTACTGAACTTGCATTGTGAGCTGTAGGCCTCTCTCCAGCTAAACAGGACTCCCAAATCTATCTGTGTCCCATTTCAATCTGCACTGTCTGGTATTGATCTTGCATTGTGAGCTGTGGGCCTCTCTCCCACTATACAAGACTCTCAGATCTAGCTGTGTCCCATTTCAATCTGCACTGTCTGGTATTGGCACACAATGACCAATTCACATCTAGAGAGCATCACTGAGGGCTGGTCCTGTGATTGTTGGCTCGCGCCTCGTGGGATGACTCAGTGATTATCAGTTGTGCCCATTAAGACAATTCTGTTGCTATTAGCCATACCTTCTTCACACCACAAAGTTTACTTACTGCAGTAAGCCTCTTCCAGGGAGACCCACATTAGGGACAGCCACTGGAATATCCCAATGATATAACCCTTGTAAATCTCCCCTACCTAACTCGAGACAGCGACTGAACCATCCAGCAATATTACCTGACTAAACTACTCAACAGACTGAGCCCAAACCTCACACCGAGTACAACACCACAGGACAGCCGGACCAAAAGCAAAAAGACCAACTCGGCATCAACGAACAGAAAAAGAAAAATAAAACAACAAAAAAAATGCTCTAGCTCAAAATGCCACGCAAACGAATTGGACCAAATGAAAGACAAAGAGTGGAAAGAACAAACAAAACTGAACACCGCCCAAGACTCACTACTGCAGAACACACTCCCACAGACAGGAACGACTACAGAACCAATGTAGAGAGAAGATACAAATCCCTCCACCTAACTCCTCAGCTCGCAAATGACCAGTCCCCAGAACGAGCCAACCCAATGTACAAATCAACAACAACAGACAACCAAACACAAGACGCAGAAGAAGAACGGACAATGCTAGAAATAACAAGAACATAATCAACGCACTAAAACCTTACATCGCCAAAACAAGAGGACCCTCCACTTGACAGCCACAAAACTTAGAAGAGGAACCTGATGAAAACAAAAACCCAAGACTGAACATAGAAGAACTTTTCGACCACACAGATACAACGGTACCAACACCTCAACAAGAGATCGACCTGGAAGGAAACCGCAGCACCAGTAAGAAGACAACACCGACATTAAAACACAAACCAAACTACACCTTTGAAATCCACTGCAACCTAATAAACGCAAGATCCATGTCCAAACATTCAACAGAGATATTTGAACTTCTCAGCACCAACGGCATTGACATCCTATTCATCACAGAAAATGGTTGGATGACAACTACACAATCACACTCCAAAGCTGCCTCTCCACCAACTTCAAATGTCTTCAGGTAAACTGGAAAAATAAAAAAAAGGAGAAGGCCTTGCAATAGCATTCAAAGGACACCAGAAAAAAAAAACAGACAAACCTCTTAACATCACCAACTGCGAAACCATGGTCATACACCTATCAGCGAATCCAAAAACAAACATCACATTAATTCTGGTCTACAGACCACCGACATATGATGCAACCTTCGTCAACAACTTCATAGAAGCCATCACCAACATAGCCATTGAGCACGAACATCTAATAATCCTGGGGGACTTCAACATTTGGTTTCGAAGAAAAACACGCCAACTCTCAAAACTCACTAGTTGGGCAGCTAACAACCATGAAACTACAACAGTTGGTCAACGGGGCAACACACTCAGCAGGACACACTCTTGATGCAATCTTTGACGAGGAAAAAAAAACTTATCACCACGACACCAATGATACAAATACTGTGGAGCGAACATCTCATCATCCCATTCGTGGTCGCACTACTAAATCAAGTCGGCATCCAGCCCCCTAAGCTCACAACCATCACAAAAAGAAACTGGAAAACCGTCTAAGTAAGCAACCTAATGGAACAACTGGAGATGACCAAACCTTCAACTACAGAACTGGAGCTGGCAGACCTAGACGGGGAAGCGGAGCTACTCCACAAATGGATCGCTGATACTATTGAAAACATCGCTTCGGAAAAACCATTTACCCGCTCAAAAAAAAGAGCAATGGCAAAATGGTTCACTCCACTACTAAGCACCATGAAAAAGAACACCAAGAAACTGGAATTGGAATGGAGGAAAGAATACAACCGGGACAAGAAAACACTGTTCAAAAACAAATCCGCGCATACAAGAAGGAAATTCAAAAGGCAAAGAGAAGGCATTATGATGACACATTCACCAATGCCACCATCACACAAAAAGAAATTTAAAATATCATAAAAGAAATCAGAAGCCCACTGGGTTGCGACAACACTCCAACCCCCTCAGAGAAACTGTGCAATGACTTGGCAGACCATTTCAAGAACAAAATCAACGACATCCAACAAATCATACAAAACAGACCAACCAACCATAACACTCAACCAACCAGCCCTAACGAAGAGCCACAGCACAAACTCCATCACTTTCCTGAAATATCAGCCGAGGCATTCGCCAAGTTGGTAAAACACAGCAAGAAAGCGGGATCAACCATGGATCCCTGCCCCCCTGACATCTACAAATCAATCCTCGCACAAGGAACACCATCAGAATACTATAGAAACCTCCTAAATCTTTCACTCACAACAGGAATTGTACCACAATCCTTCAAATCAGCATATATCAAACCACTTTTAAAAAACACAAGTGGCGATGTGGAGGACCTCTCCAACTACAGACCGATTTCAAACATTCCCTTCCCAGCAAAACTCCTAGAAACTTACGTATACAAATGAACCCAAGAACATGTAGAAAAACACCACTTGCTAGACCAAGCTGGGACGACCTAAAAACAAACGTAGACTCCAACACAACCTCAGCTCTGATTCTGCTCGACCTCTCCGCAGCCTTCAACACAGTAAGCCACAAAACCTGAACCAAAAGATTGGAAGATATAGGTATAACGGACATGGCACTACTCTGGATTAAACCATTCCTAGCAGACAGAACAGAAACCGTATGGATAAAACCCTTCAAATCTACTCCATGAGTTAACGATGAGATCCTCACTACCACCACTATACTTCAACATCTAGCGGACTCTAGTAATCAAAATCTTCAAAAAATACAAAATTACAGGCTACAACTACACAGACGACACTCAAATCATCTAAAAAATGGAAGACACTCAAGCAGATCACTCAACCCTAATTGAGTGTCTTAAAGAAGTTTTTAACTGGATGAACACCAACAACTTGAAAATCAACCCGGAAAACACAGAAATCATGATTATATCCAAAAACCAAGAAAATGGAAATGGGGACCGCGCCCATGCCATCTAAGGTAGTAAAAAATCTGGGAGTCCAATCAGCAGACAGGGAGCTGAATTCCTACAAAAGAAAATAACAATCTACAAGCCAATAAGACTCCTTAGATCAAGCAATACAATTACCTGGAAACAAAACCGTACGTCAAGAAAAAACTAGGGGGATCATCCTTCTCTCACATGGCCGCAAAAACCTGGAACATCATCCCGAAAGAAATAAGAAACACCAAAGACCACCTACAATTCAGAAAACTACTAAAAACCTGGCTCTTCAACACAGCAGAATCAAATTGAAACAACTTAACAATCAAACAGGAAACACAAAGAAGAGGTGGACAGAATTTAGGATGACACAGACAACACCTAGAACCAACTAAGGGCAACTCCCACAATAACAAGCTAATCAGCGCTAGGTGGAATAGGACACAAGCGACAACCTAATGAGGACAGAAATTAGCATCCCTGCCCAACCCCCTCCAACTGCCTTGGGGAAACCCTGACAATAACCAAAGAGATGACGCTAGGTGGAATAGGACACAAGCGACAACCCCATGAGGACAGAAATTAGCATCCCTGCCCAACTCCATATGGCAACCTTGGCCCCTCCATGAACGCTACCAAGTGCCATACTCGGACGGAATTCTGCGTGTTGGTGGTAGGCACATTTAGGTAGGCACATTTGGACAGAGTTGTGGACGTTGGCATGCGCCAGGCACGGACAAAGCTGTGAATGAAGGCATGTGCCGTGCCTGGACGTAGTTGTGGGTGTTGGCATGTGCCACGCCTGGATGGGGTGTGAACGGTAACCTGCGTGAGCAGCTGGACAGGTTGTGAATGCCGACCATCGCCACATCTGGATAGAGTAGCGGTTCTTGGCCGATGCCACGTCTGTAGTGCATTGGGAATTCTATCAGGGCAGATTTGGATGGAATCGCGAACACTTGCTTGCCTCACATACAGACAGGCTTCAAAGGTGGGCAGGGGCTGAATTTAGACACAATTGTGAATACTGATGGGCTTCATATATGGAAGGTATTGTGAATATCGCTGGATGCCAGACCTAGACAGAAATGCAGAGATGTTCACGTGCCACACCGCGGACATTTAGCACATTGCTTCCAGGCAGTGATACCAATAACCAACCCACTAACAACTTCACCCCTCTGCATACACCTCTCAAACTGTAACCAAACACAACCACAACCCTATAGCACAACAAACCGCCCAAACTTCACTACACTGCTACAACAAAACAAACCACACATAGACTTGCACAGCAACACACGATGGCTACCGACCGAAAAATAACCCAAGCCCAGCGAACAGTGTTAACCGGGTTGAGGCTGTCAATGGCACATCACTGCTCTATTGCACTTTTCCCGCTAATTCCCACAAACTCACCCCCCTTCCCTTTCCAGAGCCGCCAGAGCGCCTGGAGACCACTCTGGTGGTGATAGTGCATGGTACAAATATCCTTTAACATTAACATTAACATTAACATTAACAGTATATTCTCTAATCTGAGCAGCGGCAGGAGATACTTCTGTCTCAGATCCTTATACCGTGGGAAGAGTAGTAGAATATGGATGGTAGACTCGGCTGGCGCCCCTCAAATCCTGCACTCTGGGCCAATAGAGTTGTGCCACTTTGTTATAAAAGTTGCCAATTTTAACATATTGTTACGGAACTGAATAAAAAGAGTATTTGCGAAACACAGACTTGAGATGTCAAGGTATGTTTCAAGTCTGTAAACAGTCTAAGTTCCTAAATATAATCAACCTGTTTGCAGAGTGTGGCAGCTTTCAACCATGTGGCGTTGTGATGCCTCAGCAGCAGCCTTTTTAATCAGTCCTTTTCCTGAATCTTTCATTCTCTCTGGCGACTCCCACAAATGACCAAGGTTCAATTTGAATAGCTTGAGCCAAGGGAGCAATTGGGATATCTCCAGGGATATTAAATAGACGAGTACTCCTCTATATTTGGATAAAAAAGGGGAGGACCATTTTCTCACCCATTGAAACCATGGGTTCAAGCCAATAAAATCTGATATTGGGTAGAGATCACATTCCAATCACAGGCTAGCCAAGGGTGCATTGATGGGCTGCATAAGTAGTAGTTTGAAATGCATATTGTACTGTTGTTAGTTCTTGGATATTTATGTGCCTCCATATCTCAGCGTCATATGTAGCTGAGGAGCAAGCTTGTAATCTGTATACCTGAAGCGCAGGCGTTATCAATCCCCCCGTGCTGTCAGGGCTGGCTGGAGTATGTACCAGAAAGAGTATGTACATAGAATTAACATTGTGGTTGCCAGGGCTGGCTGGAGTAGTAACCAGAAAGAGTATGTACATAGAATTAACATTGTGGTTGCCCAAGTCAAGATGGAGAGAAAGAAACTTAATCTGATTGGTTTAAGGAACAATGATATGTTTGGTTTGTCTGATTGGTGGAAAGGATAATGGGTTGGATTCTTGGGAGGTGAGCAGGATTCTAAATTGCCTTTCATCCATAGTAATTCAATGGCTGGTTGTACATTATTTAAGCTCCTTAAGTAAGGCCTTTCAGAGTTCAGAAGATTTACTAAAGAAGTAAGAAAATCGATTGCTGAGCCAGAGTGAACAAGAAGACATCAGGTGGGATCGTTCCTTTTAAAAGCTTAAAGATTTTCACAGTGAACTTCCATTTTTTTATAAGAAACTTAAAGTGTTAAGTTTTAAAGTTTACTGAGAGAAAACGTTTTACAGTTTAAATACAATAAGGAAACAAGTGTAAAACTGTGTGCGCAGGTTTAAAGGTTGTTAACTGCGTGAAAAGTGTTTCAAGACTGTTTAACGCACGCGCGAGTCCTCGTGTCTTCAGCAACGTCGTTATGGGGGTGCGCGGGTATGCAGAGCGATAGAGCGCGTGTCCTAATGAATAGCGCGAGTTGTTTTTAGCCCATGCACAATTTTCACATGAGTGACGTTGTATATAATAGCGCGTGTTGGGTTGCGATAGAGTGCGAGTCCATATTAACTGAGCGCGAGTTGTTTTTAGCGTGTGTACAATTTTCACGTGAGTGACGTTGCGTATAACAGCGTGAGTTCGGTTTGCGATAGAGCGTGAGTCCATTTTAATTTAGCGCAAGTTGTTTTTTTCAGCGTGTGCACGTGTTTACACGCACGCGTGTATTTTGTTAAGGTGCGCGTGTGATTTTTCAGCGTGAGTACAATTTTTCACGTCTTGTGATTTCGCGTGTTTATCGCATTACGTTCGTACATGTAAAAAAGGAAAAATTCAAACGCAGAAGGAGCAGCAGCATTCAAGAAAGTTTATGAGTTTCTATTTAATGTAATTTTCACGCAAATGGGAATTCAATACTTCAAAGAAAGACTGCATTTTTTCAAAAGCATTTAAAACTCAACCTCCATAGAGTTAAATGAACTTTAAGAGCAAAGAAGAATATCTAAGTCTGTAAGGTGCTTGCAAGAGTCATTTACTTTAGGATACCAAAGAGACTTGAATGGCTAGCGACAATATGCACTAAAGCATTACAATAGTTTAGAGGATGTTCCATACAGATAATTAACCTCTAAGTCTTAAACAGAGGCTTAAGAGGTAAAGAAGTTAGAGTTTGTTTAAAAATAATTTAAGAAAAGAAGTTTACCCTTATATAAAAGTAACCAAGTGTATTTGTTTACTACAGATACCAGAGCCTACCAGAAGGTTGCAGGGCTGCAGTGTCTCCGTTGTTATTTTATCCAAATTCCCCTTTCCCTTTCTTGGGGTTCTCAGCTCAGCTTTTACTTTAGGGTTGAGAGGTGAACTCCTGGTGAGGGTCTGTGGGGCCAACATCAGCTTCTGTGGAATTCAGTCAAGCCGGACCCAGACACACGCACTATGTGGAGTTTTCTAATCCCACTACTTTGTTTTCCATGGATTACAACTGCTTTGGTCATTTGATGGGATCATAGACAATTCTCAGAAAACCTGGTGCCTAAATAGTCATTGTTGGGCACCTGTTCCAAGAAAACGCCGTCAATATCACTAGTCAGTTTGGCACGCTTTGCCGACCTATGTCTAAAGACCATGGCCTTAGTTTTTCCTTGGTTTAATTTGAGGCACAACTCTTTGCACTTCTTAATGAACATAGCCAAATAATGTTTTAGACCCACTGGTGAAGTGGCTAGCAGGACCGCGTTGTCACATCGTGACGTGACTATTACTGCCTTCCTGCATCGTTATGTGGGCGGCTCTGAGTTTGGGCCAAACCGCATGAAGAGGGATGTTGGGTTAGGGAGGGAGTTGGTAGAAGGGATCACGTGGGATGTGTTTCGGCAGTTTGCCATCACAGTTGATAATAAAGAAGACGTGTTTTGACCCATCTGCATGTCCGCGTCTTTATGGCCCTGTTGGGGCCCCATCTGACGATCCGTTCATGTACGTCTTGAGTGGTGCGCACACTGGGGACTTTACAGTTGGTGAAGAGGATCACCAGGTGAACAAGATATAAAACCGTCACAAGGTCGGTGTGTCATAGGGTGAGAAAGTTGTCAAGGAGGGTGCGGCCGTGCACTGGATAACGCATGTCGGTGCACCTCCATATGCTGCTGGTCAGGACAAGAATGACAGGTATTTAAGCAGTATATAAATACGGAAGCCTAGCACCGGCAAGGAAAGCAAAAAAAAAGTTGCATACTTGCATGAGTGTGCATGTTTCCCCTCAGACCTGCTTACCAAGAAAAAAAAAAGACCGGGGGGAGGATGAAGAGAAACAAAGGGAGCCTGGCGCTAATAATAATAAAGAGAAAAAGAAAAGTGAAACGTTACATACACGCAGCACAGTAACTTTAGCCTTGTGTGGCCCAGCATCATCAATCCTGTGAGGATTAACGTGTGACAACTCACAAACGTGCAGGTCACAGCAATTTAGCTCAGCCTTGTGTGCAGAAAGCATATCCTCAGGAAAATAAAGTCAAACAAACATTGATTTAAAGAAAACATACATAAAACAAAACAGGATAAGTCTTAACTGTGCAGAAGCACCTGTGAGGAACCAAATATCTAACCTTTTCAGGGGAAGAACCTGTATCCACGCAGGTCCATCACTTGAGACTACACCTCATACCAGTGGAGGTTCACAAATTCTACATCTACCTAATGCTTTTGACATTAGAGATACCAGCAATTTAGGGCCACAGTGGGCAACCTGGCTACGTGACTTTAATTTCTATGTAGGTGCCATTGGACTACAAGATGACACCAGGCTTAAAAACACGCTCTCCATGCCAGTGGGTCCTGCAGTAAGAGACATTGTAGGAGAAATAATACATCTCAACACCGCATTCTACCAAGAGCTGCACACCAAATTAACGGAATATTTAACACCATTAACCAACGTGGATTATGAGAGACATATTTTTCATACCACACAGCAAGAGAAGGGAGAGTCCATAGACAACTTCGTAATGAGACTACATATCAAGTTGAAGCATTTTGAATTCCATCGATATTCCAATGAGGAGGCACTCCAATCCCAAGTAATAGCTGGGTGTGATTCTCAAAGTTTTCGCAAGAAGCTTTTACAAAAGCAACGCTCACTTTATGAAACTCTTGCCCTTGCACGCATGAAGGCAGCAGTGGAATCTCAATTGGATAATCTGGAAAAGGTCAACATACAGATAAAATCTTCCGGTCAGGAAACTGTTAACAGATTAGGCTCCTCTGCTCATTCCTTCCCAAATCGCCCTGAGGGCACATGTTACAGATGTGGGTATGAATACCCCCATACAGGAGACTGCCCTTCCCTTGGACAAAAATGTGCCTCTTGTGGGGGCTATGGGCACTACCGGGCCATGTGGAAATATGTCCCCATCAGCCCAATCTTAGGAGAAGTTTCAAAGAGTCAAGAAAAATTGCATCAGCAAAAGCGCAAGAAGGAGGCCCAGATACAGACTTAAGATGGCACAACCATGAAGAGAAAGACAACAAGAAAATGTATTCTACAGAAGAACACAGACCCTCTGACATCTCTCAACACAGTCGGCGTCTGTTACATTGAAATGAAATTACCCTCTAATACCGAGTCATCGTCATCGGGAGAAGATCAACGTAGGAAAGGGTATGTGTGGGTCTTAAACAACAGCACCACAACCGAGCACAGTCCTGTTCTCAACATCCAAGTAAATGGCACAACCATGGACTTTCTCATTGACACTGGCGCCACTGTTAATATAATTAGTGAAGAAGCATACACAACCCTCCGGAACCCACCAAAACTTAAGAAAGCCATGATGGCTATCTATCCATACGGTTCCACCACACTCCTGACGTGTAAAGGAGTCATCTCAGTCACTTGTGCACACAAGTCCCACGTCGCTAAAGTGCCAGTTCATGTTTTCAAAACAGAAGCAAAAAGCGGATGCATTTTCAGTTTCAAGACTGCAGTGGAAATGGGTTTAGTTCACATCCTGTACCAGCTGATGGCACACAAATATTTCTCTAGACCCGAAGACATCGAGGCAACTTTCCCGAAATTACTCACAGGTTTACGGAACATAAAGAATAGACAAATCCAGCTTCACATCAATCCACACATAAAACCTGTCACCCAACATTATCGAGGCATACCTATTAATATACAAACTCAAGTGGAAGAAGAAATCAACAAACTTCTCAAGCAACATGTTATAGAGCCAGTGACAGGACACACTCCATGGGTTTCTCCGATAGTGCCTGTACTGAAGAAATCTCCAGACGGTTCCATCAGGTTTTGCGTGGATATGAGAAGGCCAAATGAGGCTATAGAAAGAGAAAGACACCAAGCACCGAGAATCACAGACATGATTCACTATTTACATGGAGCCAAGTACTTCTCAAAATTGGATCTCACCTAAGGATATCATCAGATAGAAATAGTGCCAGAGTCCAAGTACATTACCACTTTCTACACCCATTTGGGTTTATTCCAATATAAATGTTTTGGCATATCGTCAGCTGCATAGATCTTTCAAGGGGAGATCCACAAGGTCATCCGTCACATCCCGAACTGTCTAAATTACTCTGATGATGTGCTAGTATATGGAAAACCCAAGGAGGAACATGAAGCTGCTCTTCACAAAGTGTGTGCAGCTCTTGAAACAGCAGGTCTCACACTTAATCAAACAAAGTGTGAATTCAGAAAAGAATCACTCCGGTTTTTCGGACACATATTTTCACAAAGAGGAATGAAACCGGACCCTGAAAAAGTGATTACCCTAAACTCTGCACAGCCGCCACACAATGTCTCAGAATTACGTTCCTTCCTTGGTCTGGCAAGCTATTGTTCACGTTAACTACAATATGATGTGACAGTGAGCAATCCACTACGCCTACTCACCTGGAAAAATCAACCGTTTGACTGGACCTCTGAGTGTCAAAACACCTTTGAGACCATCCGTGACAACATTGCCAAAGCTGAAGCCATGGCATACTTTGACTCAGACAGGAAAACAGAAGTGATAGTGGATGTGAGCCCAATAGGCCTGGGTGCCATTTTGACACAGTGTGACCCTACAAATCCCTTTGCAAAACTAGTTGTGGCATATGCAAGCAGAAGCCTAACAACATCAGTACAGGCTTACTCGCAAGCATAACAAGAGAGTTTAGCTGTGGTATGGGCTTGCACATATTCTCACCTCTTCTTATATGGAAAAGCATTTACAATTATCACTGATCATCAAGCACTTCTTACAATTTTTGGTGATCCCAAGGTGAGAATGTCTCCCCGTATTGCCAGATGGGGATTATTCCTTCAAGACTATAAATTCAATATCATTCACCACCCTGGGAAAGAAAACAACCTAGAAGATTACCTTTCTAGGTACCCTAGTGGCTCAGCCCAAACAGGTCCATCGATAGCTGATAATTACATCATCTACCTCATACATCATCTCTAGCCATTACCTGTGGAATGGACCACCATACATAGAGAGTCAGAGGAGGATAAAGCTCTAACCATCATGATTCACTGCATTTAAACCAACAGGTTGTCACGTGCTAAGAAACAGGCAAGACAAGAACATGAGACCGTCAAAGAAGACATCAGGGCAATGGAACTCGTAAAGGAAGAGTTGATGGTAGTTGATGACTACATCTTGATGAAAGGCACTAAATTTTTCATTCCTTCTTCATTACGTGAACGTGTGGTCATGGTAGCTCAAGAAGGTCACCAGGGGATAGCCTCCACGAAATGTCTGCTACGCAAGAAAGTCTGCTTTCCAAAGGTGGACACTCTGGTAGAAGAGGTGGTTGGCAAGTGTGACCTGTGTGCACTAGTAGCTCCTCCGCCACGGCCAAACCCTCTACAAATGTCCACACTTCCGGAAGGTGTCTAGGAAGAAATAGCAGTAGATTTATTTGGACCCCTGAAAAATGGAAAATATGTATTAGTTGTCATCGATGAACAATCTAGATTTCCCGATGCACAACTCATTGATTGTACTACAGCGACGTGTGTCATTCCAGCATTAGACCGAATTTTGTCCATCTATGGAATACCAAAAGTGCTAAAGTCAGACAATGGACCCCCATTCACAAGTTATGATTTTGAAAACTTTGCAAAATACATGGGATTCTCACATCATAAAATAACCCCACGTTGGCCTCAAGCCATTGGAATCATTGAACGATTTATGGCCAACATCAAGGGAGCACTGCAGATAGCTAATTTAATCAATAAACCTTTTGAGCAGGCACTATATCAACTTTTTTGTGATTATCGCCACACCCCCTCATAGCACTAATGGCGTGAGTCCCTCCAATTTTTTGTTCCGTAGAGTCACGAGGACGAGACTGTCAGAAGGCCACTCACACCTCTTGAAAAACAAGTCAAGGATCGTGATCAGGAGCAAAAAGGAGAAAATGAAGGAGAGAGCTGATTCTCGACGAGGTGCACAGAGTACTGTTATAGACCTGGGAGATGAAGTGGTGACATGTCAGCCGAGGTCCAGGAAGGAAGACAAGACCTTTGCCCCAGAGACGCTGATAGTTACCACAAAAAAAGGCACCATGATAACAGCATGTGGGGAGCGCCACCAAGAGGTAACCAGAAACTCCTCTCGCTTAAAGAGACTCCCATGTCGCATTCCTGAGAAAGTGAACACTCTGTGGAGACGGTGAGCAGAGTGAAGAGAGATACTCACCTGCACAAGAACTTCCATGCCCTCAAAGACCTCAACGCAGCTGGATAAAACCACTCAGGCTTATTGAAGAAATGGGGTAAAGACTCTGAGTGAAGTTGTGCTTTAAAAAAGGGGGAGATGTCATGTTGTGACATGACTTTTACTGCCTTCCCGCATCATTATGTGGGCGGCTCTGAGTTTGGGCCGAACCGCATCAAGAGGGATGTTGGGCTAGGGGTGGGGGTTGGTGGAAGGGATCACGTGGGATGTGTTTCGGCAGTTTGCCATGACAGTTGATAATAAAGAAGACGTGTTTTGACCCATCTGCGTGTCTGCATATTTATGGCCCTATCGGAGCCCCACCTGATGATCCGTTCATGTACGTTCTGTATGGGGTGCACACTGGGGACTTTACACGCGTCACTGCGAAAAATAACGCTGGGAACTTTTCGTTGCCCATTTTTGGAGGATCTTTGGTATGTGTGACTAGCTCCTCAATTACCTCATTAATGTAGATACAAAAAAGGAGAGAAACCAGCACACAAGCTTGCTGTACTCCTCTCTTCACCCCAAGAGGATCTGTAAATCCCCCTCCTAGTCTCCAGCACACTGATGCCTTGTCGTCTTCATATAGGGCCTCATTACGACCAAGGCGGTAAGTTACCGCCTGGGCCGTGACTTTACCACCATGGCGTAAACTACGTTTACGCCATGGTGGTTGGCGGATTTACCGCCCCATTCCAACCTTGGCGGGGCGGTAAATCCCCATTTACCCATTTACCCTTCCCCATTCCCATTTTGCCCCATAGGGCATAATGGGAGTGGGGAAGGCGTTAATTACGCCACCGTAAATTACGGTGGCGTAATTAACTCCATGGTCCCTTAGCGCCATGGATTTTAACACCTGGTGTTAAAACCTCCATGGCGCTAAGGGACCTCGTACTCAGGCGGTAAGGGTCGGCGCTGTTTACGCCGCCGTAAAACCCTTACCGCCTGAGTCGTAATGAGGCCCATAGTGTCTTAATGGCAGCCAGTAAATTCCCAGGGATGTTATTTTTTGTTATTACCCACCAGAGTTGGTTTCTAGGGACACAATCGAAGGCAGTTCTGAGATCTACAAAGATGGCGTACACCTTGGTTCTATTTAACATTATGGACCTGATTAACAGAAGCGCTTTACAATGGTGCAAGCCCATAGGAAAACGTTTTGTGAATCAGGCTCTGTATGTTTTTCTAAGAGCAATTTAAGTTTGGACATCCTATCAAGCGTGCTGGTAGTTCCTTTCTGGAAACCAGATTGCAGATGGTTTATTATTCCAGTGTCGAATGCCCACCTCTGCAGATGGCTAAGTATGGCTTTAGCGTAGATTTTTCCTGCAGCATCTAACAAAGAGATAGCCTGATAGTTCCCTGGTAAACTTCTTTTCCCTTTTTAAAAATGGCACAATCCCTGCTTCCCGCCATGACTGTGGGACAGCACCACCTATTAGAGCTGCGTTGAAAACGCAACACAACACTCATGCCAAGATTTGTACCTCGTCTTTATTTTGTCTGAGCCGGGTGCATTCCCGCCACCAATGCCTTATTGCTCCCTCCACTTCTTTCACAGTTGTATGTGGTTTGTCTGGTCCGCACAAAGTTGGTATTCTTCTTCACCCCTCAGGGCTGGTTTCTCCCCAGAGAAGGGTCTCAGGTGGACTGAGTTGCCATGCTCAAATAGTGTCGCAATGACCTTTTGTAACACATCCGTGAGGGGGGGATAGCTCAGGGGCAACGTATTTGTCTTGGAAGAAAGACAATGCAGTGCAACACAGGTTCAAATCCCTATCCTATGCTTAGAAACCAATCTCTGGTATCAAGCGCATTATAAAAGAAGAATTATAATTATAATCCTTGAAAGCATCCGTCATGGAGGAAGTGATCAGTCTGTTTCCTTTATCCTCTGGTGCAGCACTGGCACCTGTGCTAGGTCCTGGTGAAATAGGGGTGCTTACAGGTGCAGCCTTGTTGGCACCTACACTGGGTGCTGCGGGATGTCTGGGCGCAGTGCTGGGCAAGGCAGGATTTGGGTTAGGAACAGGTGGTGTGATTGGTGCACTAGCCTACAACCATGTTTGTGTGTTCAATGCCCAAAGAGGATATCGGACTATAGGGTCTTCCCCAAGGATGATAAGGAGCAATGTCTCAGAATTGACTTCCTTAGGCCCGTAGCACACCAGGATACTGGTCCCTGCTAGGCCAGTGGCTTTACCCAGGCACTTAACCAGGCCAGTAAGGGTCGCTAGGCACGCTATCAACTTGTGCACCTAATGTAGAGGTGTGCTCCAAGGAATGTCATATATGATAAAGTAATGATCAGGCTTTATCCCCTCAGCCCATCCGGATACCTGAAGCCGATCTATGAGGTTGGTAAGTGTCTGACAGATAGGCTGGCAAATCTGATACAATTCAGATAGGCTGGCAAATCCGATAAAATTCAAGAACACAAAGATTAGAAAGTACGATTCCCTATCCACAAAATTGCACAAACAAATTGATTGACTGGAAAAAAACTGAAACTTACAGTAGCTAGCTGTACACTAACACGGGAATGAAAAAGGGTGAGTATGAGGTAGATATGTAGGATAGGGAGGTATAGGCATACCAAAGGTGATCTCAGCAGTGCCTCCAAAAGAAAGGAAGACAAAGGAATGCTGGTGTATGGTTCTTTGTGTTGTATGCTTATTTATACCCACAAGACTTGTTTACAGGTGCATTATAAATGCCATATCATATTATATCTTATATACAGATAACCTAAACGTAAGCAGCTGCATATCTAAATCTTAAAAAAACTAAAGAGTCCTTTTATATTTAAAAAAATGTAAACGTCCTTAAATATATTCAAAGTCCATACAGTGCATTGTACAAAAAACTACATAAAAACACCTTACTTCTGAGAAAAGCCTGGCCAGGGCAGTCTCAAGGTCCTTGCTGCTGCTCTGTTCTTGATGTTCAGCTTGGTGGCGATGGCTCGCTGGCGAGCAGCTCTGATCTATAGTAGGCAACAGGCAGCAACAGTGTGTGGGGGCCCCAAGTGTTCTCTAGCTGGGCTGCGTATGCTAGAAGCAGCCCAGCAAGCAGATGCAGAGTGGGGGGCGGGGGGGCTCTCTTAAACCTGGGCCACGTATGCCAGGTGTAGCCCAGGGAGTCCTGGTGGGCCAATTGAAAGGGTGGCGGTCCCTTCCTATGGAGCCTAGGAGAGCTGAAAATGTTGAGCACTCCCTGCTGATGAACTCCACAGACCCACAAGGGTGCCTCATCTACAGTTGACCTTACTCACAGCTGAACCCAAAACACCCAGGAGGAAAGGGGAAGGGGATAAAAAAAACACACAGGTTTCTGCACCTAGCCTCATCTCCACTCCCCTCCCCCCTCTCTCAGCTTACCCCCTCCCAGCACTCTTCCCTAGGAAAGGTAGGTTTTTGTTGTGTTCCTACTTAAATGGTGCTTGCACACATGGTTATAAGCATTTGTTGTCATTCACTGTTCAACATAATACAGTGTATAGGCTTTTAGGAAAGATTCTCTTTACTGCACCTTTATTCCATCTTTATGGAACCCCCAAAACGTTTTGCCTTTATTGTTCAATCTGACCTGTACCTTTTGCAGTACAGTGAAGCGTTAAGCTTCATTGTACTGGCCTTTGCTCACATGTTATGGGGACACTGAAATGTCCTTAAGGCTAACAGTACTGGGAAACAGTCTTAGTGTTGCTACTTGTGGTTACTTTTGTATCACATGTGGTAACTTTTTATCATTGCACACAGCAGCTTACACTGCAGTGCAATGGGGTTCATTTTTGTTTTGCCCTAGACTAACACTCAAAGGATGTTTTGGTTATTCTGAGGTGCTTAAAAGATGGGCTGGTGGCAGCAGTGACTTTTCCCCACTTTTTGGGGAATTTTGTGTTAACTTAAACACGTTTACCGCGTTTGGCTACTTACTGTGGCTACTGGCCAAACATGGCCGTGGCAAAAGGTTTTTTGTCCATTCTTTTTGCATCTTGTTGTTTAGCCTTCTTCCTGGCCTCAGAGGCCAGAAAGATCCTTATAAGGACTTCCAGTGCCTGAGAAAGCAGCAGCTTTTGGCGGGCTACTGGAGGACTTTGTGTGTTTGCAGGCAGGATGTGGGCTGGGTCAGTCTGACCCCAATACACATCCTGGTTTCTGTGTGTCTGAGTGGTATGCATGAGTGTTCCCGCCGGTGGTCCTGATTGGACCACTGTGGGGTGTGTGTGTGGGCTAGTTCTGCCATTGGCTAGTGGGAGTTTCGACTCCTACCTGACTTTTAGGATAAGAAGAGGGCGGCCTGTACATGCATTTCTCAGAGATCCTGGAAGAACCTGAAGGAGCCAAGAATCCGTCCAGCTGAGAAGACCTGCAAAGAAGACCCGCAAACAAACCTGTGACCTGTCTGAAGGAGGCCTGGCAACCAACTTCTGCTGCAGTCCTGGTGGAGCCCTGTCTGTCTCGTGATCTCCAGTAGACCTGCAAAGGTGCTACGACCCCGGGAGTGGAGGGAACATCCATTCCTGATGCCTACTCAGTGCCCAGTGCAAAAACCGCCTTCGGAAGTGCCCGGAATCGTCCTGTGGCTGACCAGCTTCGTTTTAGGGCTACCAGGTTATCTTTGTTGCCGTTCTGAGTTTCCACCTGAGATTTGGCACACCCTCAGCTGCCACTGCAACGACACCCTCTACGGATTTTCGGTGTACTAGCTCCAAGGGAACCCGAGAAAGACCGGAAAGTCCGACCACGGCTACTGAATCCTGCTGCACCGCTGTGCGCTGTGTGCACGGTCGAAACCTGCTTTTCTGACCCTTCTCCAGTCCCGAAAACGGTGCTGCATCATTTGTTTTTGCATTTCTTCATCAAGAGTCCTTGCGCAAGCAAAAGATCCTAACCGGAGAATCACTCAAACCTGCAACATGTGAAAATCGAGGACCGGGGAATTTGGCTGGAAAAGCAAGCCAGGACACCCTTCCTTTGTTCTGTGAAGTCTTGGGAAGTTTCAGAGTGAGGGTGGTAAGTTACTGAGCTTTTAACATACCCCTACACTCCCATTGTAAGTCAATGGACTTATAATATCCTTTATCTAAAACCTATTGGCTTTGCCAATACTTGCCTTGGCAAGACTTCTAACTGTTGGGGGTAATTTTGGACATTTGTCTATCTTGAACCCTGGCCCTAAGAATCCATCACTGGACCCCAGAGACCCTACCTACATTTTCTCCTGCCTCCTGAGTGCTTTGTCTTTGTATCCTGAACAATAGGGCACAAGGCCCTAGGCAACTTAGGGTTGGACAATATTAGTTAGGGACCATCTCTGTGGACCTTTTTGTGTGTGATACTCACCTATTCATTCCCTTGCAGGAGTATTTTGATTTGTATTATGCACTTGAACCTGTGACTGTATATATGTATTTTAGTTTGATGGTATTGGTTGATAAGTCTACCTGCTTGTATTCATTTTTCTTATAGTGTGTTTGGCCATAATTAAATAACTGTATTTTCATACATCCTGTCTAAGTGTAATTTGTGACTCCCATTGTGTGACCTCATTGAGGACCTTTTGCACTCTCACCCCTCTGAAGATCTTAGCCTAGACCGCCTGTCACTGCTACGTTAAACTGGTTTGGCTACAGCTTCCCAGAGTTGTCCCTGTCACAATATAGGTTGGCCTTCTATACATCTGTCCACCGGGCCAGAGTATAGGAAATCAGTCTTAACATAGTCCACATGTTTATTTCTGATACCTTTGTGGATTTTTATTTTTAATTGTTGATTTGATCACCATAGGTGCCGACACGTGTTTCGACCAACAGAGGGTCTTTATCAAGACTTGGATTAGGTTGTCTCTTGCGTCGTGATTCGGGTGGGGTAAGTGGCCCAGCATAAATTTAATCACCAAATTTGGTACATCTCTCTAATGCTGTGCTTGTAAGCGCTATGGTGTAGTCTGCCGGTCGATCGGTCCTGACTACACCGTAGTGCTTACAAGCACTGCATTAGAGAGATGTACCAAATTTGGTGATATCCGAGGCCACTTACCCCACCTGAATCACGACGCAAGAGACACCCTAATCCAAGCCTTGATAAAGACCCTCTGTTGGTCGAAACACGTATCGGCACCTATGGTGATCAAATCAACAATTAAAAATAAAAATGCACAATGGTATCAGAAATAAACGTGTGGACTATACACCGTATTTATGTTGAACAGTGAATGACAACAAATGCGTTTAACCATGTGTGCAAGCACCATTTAGGTAGGAACACAACAAAAACCTACCTAATCCAGACTTGGGGCACTAGAGCACAGGCCCTTTGCTTGCTACAACCAACTGCTTGTGCAATCAAACCCGGTATCTCACTAGAAGTTAGGCGCAGTAACCAACAGTTCCAAGTGCTCTCATCACTCCCCTGTCTTCCCTAGGACAATTTGTGTTCTTTCTTTTTAGGGATGTCTTTGCTCCTTCCTCCTCATCTCTGACCCTCCTTGTTCTCTAATGTTCCGACTGCTTCCAGTGTTCTAATTCCTCTCTCTTCTCTCTCTGCCTCTTACCTTCAAGGTCCTCCAGTGCACATTTTTCTTCCACTTCCTACTCATCTGTCCCACCTGCCATGCCAACATGTCCCTCACATAACCATCTCTTCCTTGACCTTATTTTCTCTGAGCCTCTTTCTTCGCTCTCCCTCCTCCACCAGCAACCTTTTCCTTTCTCTGCCACCTTCCTGCACTATGTCTATCATTTCCACCTTGAACTCTCCCTCACCAACCATCCTTCTTGGTCCTTCTGCCCCAGCACAAGTTTCCCAGTAATGTCTGCTCTCTTGCTTCAACTCACATTAACTGCAGGAACAGGGTCTCTTTCATACTTAGTGTAATATGGTGATTGAGATGATAAACTCTCTAATTTGCTGGACCCTTCCTCCTGGCTTTGCCTGGCCCTGATGGGTCCTAAGCCTTTGTGTCCATTCATCTCTTGTCAGCAACTCTCCCCCTTCTTAAATCCAGGTAAGCATAGCTTACTGTAGGTTATGTTAATTTTCCCCTCCATTTTAAGAACAGACAAGTGTCTTATGGTGATTTCCTGACCTGCCTTTGTATATGTCTGTGAGCTGCCCTCTTTGCAGCTCAGACTGTTTAAGCATGATTGATATTTTACTTTATGGACTGGATGGAAATTAGAGAGTTGTTTGGGTGCCCTTTTTCCAAAACACCCTATGAGGAATGGGGCTTCCATCAATGTTGCTCGCTCCCCCTGTGCCTATTTCAACTCCCACCCCAGTTTGGAAAATCCAGGATCTGCTTTAGATTTTGAGTATTTGGAAACATTGCATTATCAGGGATGTAGTCCCGAAGTCCGCCTTTAGATATCTAAGTTCATGGAGTTTTGTGGGGAAGGTTTGCTTTCTGACCTCCCACTTAGGTGTAAATTGCTTCTGACAAAGAAACCCCAAATACTTGTTTCTTTGCAAGCAGTATGGTGGATAATGACAAACTGATACAGGTGGTGGTAAATCTCTCTTCTACCTTCGTCCTGGACCGCAAGGAGAATTTCCACAAGGGGTTGGTCCATTTTCATTAAAAGGCCCTCATTACAAAACAAGCATTCGCAAACCTGGTAGGCTTTGTCTGCCATGTGTCAGGTGCAGACTCAAATTCGCCAACAAATGCCATGCTTTCACTAAAGGACTAATGGACAGCAATAAGGTTTACCATTCAAAACGAGGGAATTTATTTTATTTTTATTTTGGATTTGTAGAGCGCACTGCAGCCCACAGGCATTGAGGCGCTGTAAAGGATACTTAAGAAGGCTTGCTTGAGGGTTACATTAAGCGGCCCAGGAATAAAGCTTAAAGACAGTTGCTTACAAGGTTATATTACATGGTACATAATTCTCCATGGCATAGTGTGTCAATTTCAGTGAAGTAGAGTATGTAGAATATTGCACAACGGAATAAGCCATTTAGACAAAGAGCCTAGTTTTTAAAGCCTTGCGAAAGGCATCATGAGACTCGATTGATCTGATCTGGTCTGGGAGGTTGTTCCAGAGAGTAGCAGCCGTTGTTGGGAAACTCGAACCCCCAGCACGCACTCTCCACGTGTGAGGAACAATGATGCGGTTGGCATAGGCGGACCTGGAGGGTCTAGACGCTGTTTGTTTGGAGATCCTTTGCACTAGATACCTGGGTGCAAGTCCATGAAGACATTTGTGGGTTAGGGCCACTGTCTTGAAGACAACCCTTTCCTTGATAGGTAGCCAATGCACCTGTCTCCTGACCGTTGAGATGTGTTCCCTGCATGAGATGCCTGTTGCGGCTCTTAAGGCATTATTCTGGGCTATCTGGAGTTTAGCCAGGTTTCTTTGAGAGGTTCCAATGAAGAGGGCATTGCAATAGTCCAGTCTGGAGCCAATGATGGCTCTGGCTATGGTAATACAGTTCTGTTGGGACAAGAATGGCCTGACAGCATTGATAAGTTTAGAGTGATACGCTGCAGAGGAGGCGATGGCATTGACCTGCCTGTCCATGGCCAGGCTTGGTTCGAGGTACATGCCCAGTGTCTTGATCGCTTGTGATACAGTGATGGAGATGTTGTCAATAGTGAAGGCATGATACTCCTTGGCGAGTATGCTCAATGTGAATGGGGACCCAATCAGCAGGAGTTCGTTTTTTTCACTGTTTAAACAGAGTCAATTATCTGCCATCCAAGATTGAATGGTGGAGTAAATGAAATTGAGGGTGTTCGTATCAGTTAGATAATCGCCCGAGAGAGGAATGAGCACCTGGGTGTCATCTGCATAGTTAGTATATGAGATGCCCAGTGAGTCCAGGATTCTGAACAGGGGTCTGGTAAAGAGGTTATACAGGGTGGGGGCAATGCAGTAGCCCTGTGGGACTCCGCATTTGATAGGACTAGGGATGGCATTAGAGGATTCGGGGCACACCTTCATTACTCTATTTGGGGAGAAGTTTGCCGTGGTCGAGAGATGGTGGCAAAGAGTTTTATGCTCTACCAAGTGAAAGGCTGCAGAGAGGTCTAGGAGCTGAAGGAGCACAGGTTTGCCTGCGTCTCCCAGGTCATCCATTTGAGGTCAAGTAGAGCCGTTTCGGTGCCATGACGAGAACGAAAGCCGAACTGGCGAAGTCCAAGAAGGTGGTTGTCCTCAATACATTTTTGAACTTGCTGGTAAGCTGCTTTGTCCAAAATCTTTAAGAGGAAAGGGACAATAGTAATGGATTGAGAGATGTTTTTTTTAGTAATGGTCGGACCCAGGCTTCTTTGAGGGAAGTGGATACATGAGATGATTGGAAGGATGAGTTGATGAAGGCAGTAACAAAAGGGGCGAGGGCTGGAGCACAGTCTTTAATAATGTGCGCCGGGCATGCGTCCCCCTTACAGTTGGAGGGCTTAATGGACTTTATGAGTGGAATGACTTCTAATTCGCTCATGGCAGCGAATTCGAATTTTGATACCTGGTTGGATGTATTACAAGTAGGGGGTACCGTGTGAGAGGTGAATAGGGAAGAGAGAGCTTCTTGATGGGCTAGAATTTTGGTGTGCAGGGAGTTGAGTTTGTCATGCATAGCTCCTTGAATTTGGTTACACCAAGTCTCGTCTTTGATAATGGTAGATGGTGGGGCTGAGAGAGATTCCAGTTCCCTGAAAATTGCAAAGATTTCCTATGTCCCCGAGTTTGCATTATTAATCCTTGTGTTGTAGGATTCAGCTTTGGCATGTGTGATAGCTGTTTTATATTCTCTCGCAATGGTCTTGAAGGCAATTTTGTTGGGTTCGGTGGGGTTTCTTTTCCATGTGGCAAGTGATACCCTTTTTTTGGAGCGGAGATCCTTGAGTGCTTGGGAGAACCAGGCATTTAATGCTTAGTTTTCTTAGCATTTTTGGCTGTAAGGGGGGGCGATAGTATCTACTGCAGTGGTTAAGACCTGGTTGAAGGTGTTAGCTAGGAGTCCAGGGTCATTAGGGAATGGTGGTTGCAGTGCTGGAACATGAAGTTGAGGTAGGAGAGTATCTTTCGTTGGCTTCTTAGAGCTCCTTGAAAGTGCAGCAGGAAGAAGGAAGGTGGGTTGAGATGGTCCCGTAGAGGTGTCAATCTGAAAGTTAATACATAAATGGTCTGACCAAGAGATGGGGGAGATGGTAGAAAGGAGAATGGAGCAATTATGTTGCGCAATCCAATCAAGGGTATGCCCTTTGATGTGAGTGGGCTTGGTGATGGTTTGGGCAAACCCTAGGGTGGCTAGTCCTTTTTGTAGGGCAGTAGCATTAGTATCATGGGGGTTGTCTAGCCCTAGATTGAAGTCACCCAGTACTACTACTTTGGTTGTTTTGGTCACGTTGTTTGTTAGAGAGTGGAAAAGGGCTTCTTGGAAGTCAGATGGTGGGCCTGGGGGGCGATACACAAGATGAAAAGCGATGGTGGAATTAGGTGAAGTTTTGAATTTGATGAGGAGGTATTCAGCATTGTGTCCTAATTCCCCCTGAATTCTTCTGATGTCAAGGGTGTCCTTGGCTAAGATGGCCACGCCTCCCCCCCTTTGTCCTGGCCGAGCCTGCCTAAATATGGTGTAGCCAGATGGGACGGCCAGCGAGAGGGCAGGTCCACAGGTGTCTTGTAGCCAGGTCTCACAGACAAAGAGAAGGTTGAGCTTCTCCCTGGTGATAAGATCATGCACATCAAGCGTGTGCACTGGGATAGAGCGGGCGTTCACCAGTGCGCAGGTAAGGAGTGTGGAGGGGGTGCAGACAGATTTGGGTAACAAGGAAGTATGGGCATCATTGACCAGCCTAACATCATTAGCAGCATTGACATACTTGGCAGTGGGGGCAGAATTAACCAACATGGCAGTGGGGGCAACATTGACCAACATGGCAGTGGGGGCATCATTGACCAGCCTAACATCTTTAGCAGCATTGACATACTTGGCAGTGGGGGGCATCATTG
Source organism: Ambystoma mexicanum (assembly GCF_040938575.1). Taxonomy (NCBI): domain Eukaryota; kingdom Metazoa; phylum Chordata; class Amphibia; order Caudata; family Ambystomatidae; genus Ambystoma; species Ambystoma mexicanum. The sequence goes on from NC_090929.1 coordinate 539,205,173, forward strand.
ACCAACATGGCAGTAGGGGCATCATTGACCAACATGGCAGTGGGGGCATCATTGACCAACATGGCAGTGGGGGCATCATTGACCAGCCTAACATCATTAGCAGCATTGACATACTTGGCAGTGGGGGCAGCATTAACCAGCATGGCAGTGGGGGCATCATAGACTAGCATGGCAGTGGGGGCATCATTGACTAGCCTAACATAATTAACAGCATTGACATACATGGCATTTGACATAGAGATAACAATTGCACGGATAGAACTTACATCTTGTGATGAAGACAGTGCATCGGCACGTGCATCAAAGGTGTTTGCGTATCCTCTCTTGATGGTTGTTGAGATGGGCATATAGGGCTGTTGTGTGGAAGGGTCAGGTGTGGTCTTACTCAATGTCTGCGGGTCCGTAGGAGAGCAGCTTATGGCCTCTGCAGGAGGTTCATTGGGCGTTGTACGTGTCTTGCGGAAGCGCTCCGCTGTTGTGGTGGGGGAGGCTGACTCAGTAAGACTCCTAGCAGCTGTGTGAGTTCGGCGATCGTGACGGAGGCGGAGCCTTTGGCTGGTGCCGGAGTTGCATCCGGCATCAGAAAGGATCTTACTGATGATGCGGCAGACGAGCATGCTGGCGGGGCGGCTTGTGCAGTTTCGGTCGGCATACCTTGTACCAAGGCGACCATTCCTCGTAGCGATATTGGGCTGGTATGAGCAGGGCTGCTGAGTGGCAGTGCGCACCCGAAGGACCTTGTTTCTACGCTTGAAATCGGGTGGGTGAGTAGTATGGGCAGGTATTACGTTGCGGCCAGTGTGACTATTACCTTTGTTGCAGACATAGGTTCCTGCATACAGCAGCGGAGAGCAGCGGAGAGCTGCAGAGAGGGGCGACGGCCTTTCCTGTTGGCCTTCCCTCGGCGGCTTTGCCTCGCGGTGCGCCTCCCCTCCATTTAAAGCAGGAGGGGAGGTCGGCGCAAGGTGTGGGTCCTAGTCGGTTCGTCCCGATTCGTTTGTTGCTGCGGTCTCCATGGTAACGTTTGCGGCAGTGGCCATCTTAAATACAACACGAATAATGACATTACTAAAGTAGCACATGTTTGTGCATCACTATTCATAAAGGTAGTGTTTGCTCTACTAGGTGTCACAACCCAAAATGTAAAAGTGACAATGCCTGTCTAAAACAGAAAGTAGGGGTGATATTATTTGTATTGTGGTACATGTTTCAAGGGCTGAGTATGCAGAGAGAGTGCTCTGTGTGTGCTCTTTGAAGGCTCAACTGTTTGACCCTAGATTTGATTTCTATTACTGGCAGATTGGAGACATTGGGCCTCATTACAACTCTAGCAGTAGCCGTGCCGTTAACAACTGCACAGCTGCTGCCAGAGTTGCATTTTCTCCGGCACCCACGAATGGGCAAGAGCCGGGTCATGCCGATCTCGGTGGACCCGGTAATTGCCCATTTGTGGGTGCCGGTAACATGGGACTCCCCATCCCCATTCGGCCTCATAGGGCTGAATGGGAATGGGGATGTCGGATGCACCGGCGCATGCAGAGTTGTGCCGGTGCGTCCGACGTGCTGTGTTCGCAGGTGCCGGTCAGCCCGACAGGAAAAATCGGGTGGGCTGTCAGGCACCCGCGAGCACAGCCCATAGTATGACGGCCCGGGAACTACGGTACCGGCATGCTTACTGGTACCGTAGTTCCCGGACCGTCATGCTCGTAATGAGGCCCATTGCATTGGTTCCTAAGAACATTGGGTATCATGCTTTCCTGCAGATCTCTATTTTTCACAAAAGCCTAAGATTAAAGTCTTAGAAAGGCCTGGTTGGAAAGGATGAAAAGGTCTACATGCCTGATGGATTTTTTTCTGTTCACTTCTTTTTTTTCCTTGCCAGTTGGAAAGCTTCCTCACATTCTCCAGGACATGCCGAAGTTCCCATCTTTTGTGGACGGGCGTCCGGTACCAGCTGCATCGATTCAAAACATCAAGTCGGGGGTCCTTTCTGAACAAATGTCGGGGGAGCTGAGACCTCCCTGGTTCATCTCAGTGCTCAATGAGAAGGTGAGACATAATCATGCCAATGACTTGGTGCGAATAAGGAGGTCCTCTATATGCCCAATTAGACTCTTCCTTAGCTATAACATTTGAAAGACCTAATGATATTAATAAGTGGTAATAAAGCAGACCATTAGGGCCCTCAAGTTGGAAAGGTGGACTTCCTAAAGAAAAGCCTGAGAGTTTGCAGTAGGGCAATGCCTTCAAAATGAGGGATTGCAGAGTGCTTTCGGCTGTTTGTCCATGGGTGGAGAGGACATGGGCTCTGGTAGCATAGAGGAAGTGTTGAAGGGAGAGGTAGGAAGTTGTCACTTAGGGTCTGGAATTGAAATAAAGAAGTCCGTCAAGCAATCTTCCCATAGGCTGTGCTTTATTAATGTAAGTGGGAAGCTCTCGGATTGCATTACTAGGCCAACTGTGAAACTGGTGAAGAAGAGGTGGTTGTGAACCTGCGTTGTGTCCCAGTAGGCGGCAAGTTCCTGAAATTCAGGTTGGTGCTTGGCGAGCGGTTGCTGTGCCTGCCCTGCTGCACTTTGCATGCCCCACTCATCTATTGATTTTGCTGTGCCCAGGAGGGCGTTGTAGCATTGAACGCTCACTATGCCTGTATAACCCCATTTTATGCTACCTGGGAGGGCATGTAAAATTGCAAAACAGCTGCAGATAAAACACATTCATATCAGAGTAAACAAAAAGAACAACATAAACCAAAAGCTCCTAGCTCCTTGCCATGGAAGAGCATTTCTACAGCACAAGCTGTACATTTCCATCCACCGGAACCCAGAGTTGCCAAAAAATGTGTTGCAATTCGAGCAACGTGAGGTGAGAAAACATCCAAAATCAAGCAACTCAGATGTCCGAGCCTACCAGCACCACCAGATCGAGCACATTTCAAAATGATGTTGAACTGAAGGCACCAAGAGCAAACCACGCCAAGAAGACAATACACAAAATCTTGCAGGAAAAATATCTGAAACTGAAGTATCATCCTCCAGTCATGCTCCAAGTACATAGCCACTGCCATGGCCATCCATGAACATTGACATGTTCTCAATACAAACAACTTTGCCATTCGGCATTACCGGATCAAGTCTACGACCCTGATGGATAAGATGGAAATGTGGTTTGGAAGTATACCTGGATGCAGTAGGATCACAAGACAACAGATGGAAAAAGGGCCTGTTGACACTGTCAGCGTGCCCGTTAGTGTGAGATGTCATATATGAAATGATGGACACACCATTGGTACATTTCATGATTTCAACAAAATGCTGAAATAATCATTTCACTCCACACACAAATGTCCATTATGAGCATCGTGTATTCCACAAGACAAAACTATGCAGTTAGGAGGAGAAACCATGAACAATTTTGTCACACGCCTAAGAACAAGAGTCAAGCACTGTGCTTTTCACCTTTTCTGAGATGAGCAATGGCCACTGTTTGACAGGTAGAAATGATCCCAAACACAAGATAGGAAACCTGAAAAACATGTTACACATGCAGCCAAGATTTTCCTAATGATGGGCAATCATGCACTGCCTTTGGGAGACAAACAGAATAATTTTAGGTCAGTATGCCCAGGAACACAAACCTGCATGGCATCAGTAGGTGACAATGCCTCAGCACACAGGTGCAATGTTCTCCAAGATGAGAAAAAGAACAAAGACCGCCCCGAAGGCAAAGCACTCAGACATTCCGAGGATGATCCCCATCACTCTAAAGAAGACACAGACACAGATCCCGAACGAAAATTCATTACCTCATCACCATGTCACCCTCCGCAAATGAATCGGATATGTCAACAAGCGGTGAGAGAAAAAAAGGTTGTTTTTGCACTGAGAAACAGCACTGCGATAGAGCACTGTCCCATGTCGCTATTACACATCAATGACAATCCGCTTGAGTTTTTGATGAAACAGGAACTATGGTGAACATCATAATTGAACTTGATTATTTGTACATGCCGAAGCTGCCCAAACTTAAAAGGGTGGAAGCAGACATTTACCCATATGGATCAAAGCTTCCCCTGTCAGGTAAAGGAATGTTTACAGCTATATGTTCCTACAAAAATCTTGCAGGCAAAATACAAATACATATTATCAAGACAGGCTTAAATTGTTTCAGAATGGATGTAAAGATGGGCCTAATTCACATGTTATATCCCATGATGACAAACCCATATGTAGACACCTACAAATATAGAAAAGCTATTCCCATCTCTATTCTAAGTCAAGTTACATATTGAAGATTCCATCAAACCAATGACACAACACTAAAGAGGCATCCCTTTCAATAAGCACTGTCAAGTGTTAGATTAATGATACTCTTTTATAAAACAAGGTATCATCAAATCAGCAAAGTGTCCCATGCCATGGGTCTCTCACAGACTCTGTGCCAAAGAAAGGATCAGACAAGCACATTTGTCCTGGGCAGACATGTGAGTACCAAATCAGGCGAGAGAGAAAATGAGGGAGAGAGAGAGAGAGAGGGAGAGAGAGAGAAAGAAAGAGAAATAGAGAGACCAAGCCCTGAGAATAACAGACATGATACATCTAATTAAGGTGGCCACTATGTTCTCAAAATAAAATTTAAACAAAGGATTTCATCAGCTTAAGCTCAGCCCAGAATCTAGATACATCACAACATTTATGACACATCTAGGATTATTTCACTAAAAGCGTCTTAGTTCTGGAATATGCTTGTTTGCCAAGATCTTCCATGATCAGATGCTAGCCATCATCACATGTCTTATGTCAGGATAATGGAAACATGCAAAGGGTTTATATGTCAACCCCCCAGCAGTGGTTTTTACACTCCTAAAGAACAATGTTAGTAAAGGATGAATTATCCTTGCCAGACTCACACGGCCTGTTGAACAATAACAAAATAGTAATCCCAGCCTCAAAGTATGGTTCCCGAAGATGGACTATCTCTTGGAAACAACTTTGAAAGCATGCAAGATCTGCAAGAACCTACAACCCCACAGGTTCCCTGTACCACTTCACAAGACTCTGTTACCGGCTAACATATCAAGAGAAGTGAAAGTGGCTTTTTCCAGCCATTTACAATCAGATCTTACATACAGTTGGTACTGAATGAATGCTAAAGATGCCCAGATTTACACTTTGTAGACTCAATGGCTTACTAAGCAGTAATACATGCATTAGGCAAGATATTTACTGTAAACAGAATCTCCACACCGGTAAAGTCTGACAATGGTACTTGTTTCACAAACCAAGAATTTCTCTCTTTTGCAGAACACATGGGTTTTTCAACACAGACGTATAACACATCTCTAGCCCCTTTTCAACACAGACATATAACACCTCTCTGGCCCCAAACAAATAGGAACATAGATTGCTTCATGCGAAATCTGAAAAATACTATAGGAATATGCAACATCACCAACCAACCCCTCTAACAGGCCCTGTAGCAACTGCTGTGGGATTACAGAAATACCCCACTCGGCAAAACAGAACAATGCCCAGCAGCGAGAAGTTTGCATCCAAGCACACCACAACTCATATAGAGATGACAGATGAAAAAGACCAAGATACCATATCAAAGGAGAAAATGAAAATGTATGCTGATACAAAACAAAGAGCAAAATAATCACATTTGGTGCCAGTAAGAAAATCACCATTAATGTATAATTCTTCAGAAGGGTACCTTCACTGTCTTTGAGTCCTGACAACAGCGGCCAGGGTGAAGCAGGGTATGCAGAGGATGAAGAATTGTCAGATCAGGAATATGCTCTGAAAATAAATGAATCCATGATGAGTGACAATCATGAGACACCTCCAATAATGACCATAAGGTTCAAGTGATGGCCTGCTTGTTGGATTGGAGAAATGGGATTATGGGAGCATGTACTTAAGTCAGGGGGAGAGTTTAGCATTCTTTATGCTGCCTGTCCAAGTCTTTATTGTGTGGGGAGGATTTGGGCTCAGTCAGCATGGAGGAAGGGATGATGAACGGAGAGACAGGAATTAAAATAAAGAGACCGTATATCAAGGTTCCTATGATCCATGCTTTATTAACATGAGATGGCAGCTCTGAGTTTGTATTGCCAGCCCGACAGTGAAAGGTACTCTATCTGAATGAGATGCATGGCTCATTTGCACCTCCCAGTAAGAAAAACCACATCGAACAACCAGCGTCCTTTAGTTCAATTTTACCACCACAAGAGTCTGACCTAGAAAACTTTGCACACTCAATTTGATATATGTAAAATTCATTTTCTGTCAATTTGTTCATGTTTGTGTATTGATACTGATAATAATTAAAATGTTTTTTAAACACTGAAAGTGATCACACTTTCAGTTAGCCTCCCTTCGAACAGACTTCCCTCTATCGTCTTTGTGTGTTACTGAATCTCTACCCGGAAACAGATAGAGGCAGCACTTAAACATTTGCTCAGTTAAGTGCAAACCCGGGGTTCCTCCGAAATCCTAAAACCTGCTGTTTTGCCACCACAATTTTTGTTCACTTTTTTTAGCATCATGTGTGGAGGAATTCTGTGGTAGGGCAGTATGAATCTGCCTCAGGAAGCGGGGCCTCTCAGGGCCTCAGAAATTGAGAAATGGAGAAATGGAATACAATATGCATATGGGTTTCTAAAACAGAAGTCCCCTGTCATGCAAAGGCTCTTTCAGAGAGGAGCAGAGTCTCCTGGGTAAACAACACCTGAATGAATGTTGTTTCTTGTGTGCCATTCAAACTCCCCCTTCATGTCATTGGCACTACCCGGAAACACGGATAGTCAAATGAAGAATCTTCTATTACAATAACGTGTTTACAATCCTATTACTTTATCTATCATTGACAACCTGACAGGATTTTCTAGTTCTCAAGTAAGTCACTTTTTTCATTTTGGCCCAAAAGCGATAGGGGCAGTGTTCATAACTACCCCATATTGATGGATTGTCTGCCAGCTGTGTGTCTAACTGCAGCTTTGGCCAAATACACTTCTGGTGTCTACATAGCATAAGGACTCCAGCCAGCCTCAGATCCCCAAGCACACTCTCTCCTAGCATTATCGTAAAACCCACTTAATATTGGGATGCGTTATACCCAAGGTACAGGGGCATATCACAGAGAAGTTTTCTGTATACACATTTCTTGTAACACACCACATGCCACAGGTAGCTTCCAATAGGCCGTGCAATGCGCATCTTGCTTCCTTGGAGTAATACGTTTGATTAGTCCTTCAAAAAGCAGTGATCGTAATTGATATGGGACACCTCCTACTTGTATATTCATCTACCGTTTGCCATCCTCTGGAGCATAGTGCCCTGAAATTGTCACCTACACATTTTGCACTCTACCAGACACTGTTCTAAAACAAATGACAATCACCAAATGTATGCAACTATCCCAATAGGAGCAGAAGGCTCAAACTCCCTCCAGTAAAACCAATTCCTTTGTCTCTTGAGATTGTCTGATCCCAGCAAATTGCATTCCACTGGGACTGATGCACCCTGCAGGTCCCCAGTGAATATCGAACCCACAATGTTTATAGTTCTTAGTTGAATTCACAACACTCCTGAAGGAAAGGTGACCTAGATAAAATAACAAAACCAGACCCTCTATTCATCTTCGGCCTTTCATTGACCTATAACAAGGGAAAACCTTAGTTCAAAGGGGGACTTCCTATTTCTTCCTTGTTTCCTTCCCAAGAACCATTCGGAGGGAACAGATCAGAGGAATTCAGATGAACCTCAGACTTTGATGGTGAGAAAATTCTTTGTGTCTGCAATTCACTCACCCTTAGGCTCAATTCCTTCCCGCTAAGTATGTGACTCTCTCTACGGGATGACCGTAGAGTCACTGCAGTAGCTCCCTCAGTTCACAGAGCATATTTGCCTGCAGACTAGGACTAGCCCGCAGGGTAATAGGGCAATGCCTGAAGAGATGCCCAACATTCTTGTGTGGACCAGTTTTTTGGTCAAACTGCGCCAGGTTTTTGGGCAAAGTGGGACAGTTTTTGAATAACTGCAATAGTTTTAACCAATTTTACTAAATAATCGACTTTAAAATGCACTATTTGCAATATATTTGACCACAAATTCCACCTTTGGTATTACGCAAACAAGCTGTCCCAAAAAGTGATGAATTGTAATTTTTGATTGTGGACTTATTATACTAATTGGTGCCCTAGATCATTTTATGTCTGTGTTTGACTCTTGTTTCCAATGAAGCCCAAGGTAATCGCAGCTCAGGTGAAAAATCTCAGCAAGGATCTTTACCGGCCCAATTCAGCATTTTTTGCAATCACATACTTTGCTGAACCTCTTGGCAGAAATACAGTACCAAATTAGTCCCATGTACAATAAAATGAAACTCGAAAATGATAGGCCCTGGATCTGCAGCGCTGTGCTTCTCATTGCCAGGCAATTATCAGCAAAAAGCATCTGCCTTGTCATTCAGTGACCCCGGTTTAAAAGGTATAACAAAGTCCTATTCCATGAAGAATAGGAACCAGCCAAGCTTCTAATGTCTTTGCTGACCACAAGAAAAACATATTCTGATTATCAGTGAACTTTGTACCAGTAGAATCCTTAGCCCATCAGAAGATAGTGTCTGCACTCTGGAATGCTGACTTAATGGCCAAGATTTCTCAATCTGAAATGATAGAGATAACCTTTGCTGAAGACACTTTCTTGGAAAAAAAGGCCACCAGGTGTAACTACCTGGTTGTCTGATGACGCCGAAAAAGCACTGCCCCGATACCAATTGGAGGCATATGCTTTTACAGACAAAAGTTTGATATACATCAGGGTGTAAGAGAATCAGGCCAATGGAAAAAAAGTTTTTGAGAAGTTTAAAAGCCCTATCAGCGTCTGGAGTTCAAGCTACATTTCCCACCTTCTTTAATAACTTAGTGATTGGTAATGAGCGGGGAGAGGAAATTACGGATGAACTGTGGTAGAAGTTGGTGAAATCCAGAAAATGTTGAACTTCCTTGACTCACGTGGGATTTGGCCACTCCTTGATGGCTTAAACGTTGTGAGAGCCCTTTTAAAAACCCTGTGGCGAGATCACAAAACCCATACACCCCAATACCTCTGTGTGGGACTGGCATTTTTCCAACTTTGCTAAATCATGATTTGTTCATAGCTTCTGCAAAACCTCGCCAATATGTCCCTTGTGCAGAGATGGGTCTCTAGAGTAGATTAGGTTGTCATTGATTTTTATTGCCATAGGCACGTTGAGATTTTCCTTGGAAATCTTGTTTATAAATATTAGAAAGCGGCCGGAGAATTGCATTATCCAAAAAGTATCACTTGGTATTCGTGGAGCCCCAACTTGGTTCTGAATTCCCTTTTCCATTCATCCCCTTTTACCCCGTGCACTAGATGATAAGCTCCTTGAAGAGCCAATTTAGTGAACATGATTGCCCCTTGGATCTGATCCAGCATCCCCGAAATCATTGGTAGTGGGTAGTGGTTCGAAATTGTGATTTAATTCAGGACTCCGTAGTCAATGTAGGTGCATGGAGTTTTGTCCTTCCTGGTCACGGAGAACAGGGGTGAAGCTGCTGTCGATTGTGAATGCTGAATGAACCTCTATGCCAGATCCATCTCTTAATACTCCTTATTATTTATTTATTTGTGCATTTATAGCAGTGCACCAAGCACTCGGGCATCTGTGCGCTAGTTACATGGATAGGTATAGTCCAAGCAGGTGGTACAGGACAAAAGTTAGGTAAACAGATGAGTCTTTAGGTTTTTCCTGAAGAGTTGTTAAAACATCTCAGAATGCAGATGAAGCAAAAGGTTCTTTCAGAGATTGGCCACGACAGCAGGGAAGCTTGAGCCACCTGCACGTTTCCATCTAAATCAGATGGTAAGCAGTTGCTGGATGTTAGAAGATCTGAGTGGTCTGTCTGGTGAGTATCTTTTGATCCTCTGGACAAGATAAGTGGGGGTTTATTCACCAGACAGCAGTGTGCAATTGTGAACATTTTTAATTTAATTATTTCCTGGATGGGGAGTCAATGGACTGACTGCCTTACCTCGATGATGTGGTCAGTTTTGTTTAAGTCCTATGCTGCTCAGAGAGCATTGTTTTGAATGACCTGAAGCCTGTTCAAGTTTTTGCCAGAGACACCGCAGAGTAAGGCATTGCAGTAGCCTAACTTGGACATCACAATAGCGCAGGCAACCATGAGGCAGTTGGTGGTAGATAGACAAGGACTACTTGCTCATATGCGCTTTGGTGTGTAGGCTGTTGTTATTGATTTGACGGGTAATATTGAGTGAAGCATCCAGGTAAATGACCAGTGTTTTGACTGATTTGGAGACAGGAGTTGTGTGACCATCTATCTTCAAAGAGTTGTTTTCCCTTGCTGTCAAGGCATAGATTCCACTACAAGGAATGGGCGTCCTTGCCTCCAGATCTACCTTGCCGTCATAAGAGTGATAAAGGGTAGCGTACCTACTTATACTTAATCAAAAACGCCCCATAAATCTTGATAAAAGGCTGGCAGCTCAACTACCGAATTTCCCAATGAATGATGTTTAACTACTGTTACTCCTTGACACATGCAAATGTCATCCTCCTGGTTCTGTAGTCTTGCCATTGGCTTGTCCCTAAAGCAACCCTCCTTGAAGAACATGAATTTCAATGTACTGGCTCTCTTACCCCAGCCAATGCTGGAATTATGTGGCAGCCGTCAGGTCCTCCTCAGAATCATTCACAACTGCAGGGTATCCATAAGAAACCTATGTCCTCCCTGAAGGTAGTTGCATCCTATCCACTTCCCTCACCTGTTCCTCTGGCCCTTTCCGCAAGATCAGGATTCCCACTAACCTAGGAAACCCCCACTTGATGAAATTCCAGGTTGCTTCAGAATCAATAATGATTGGTCTACAACGCTTACACTTCCCTTCCCAGAGAAAGGATATGGTCTAGTGGTGAACTTCAGAGTGAAGAGCGTTCACCGCCTGTTGGGTTTTAACTGAAGGTGATTGGAATTTCCGTGCCCAACAAGGACGTTACTCCACAAGTACCCCTCTTTTAATAAATATAGAGACAGGTGGTTCTTTCTCATTTTTCTTCTCTCCTCCCATGAGAAAGGGACTTGAATCATAATCTGGTGGTTTAGCACTGTATCCCCAAAATTCCTTAAAGGCCTCATTACGAGTATGGCAGTGCAGTAAAAAACAGCGGTAACGTGGTAGTAATTTTGTTACCACCACATTACCACACCACTGTACCATAGGCTTCGTGGTAAACTAGATGGTTTTCCTCCAGCAAATACTGAATGTAAATCTGCCACCTTCACATCAAAAATGGCAAAATCAGCCAAATTACTGCATGCAGAATTACCACCAGCGGCAAATCTGCCAAAATCCTCATGGAATCCTAAGGACTCCAAAAATGGGGACTTACACCCCCCTACCACCACTTGTATTGCTGCGGTAAATCCACAGGACCAAGTGGCCATAACAGTATTTTTGTTTGGTGCTGATTTACTGCCAAAATACCACCAAACTTGTGATGAGGCCCTTAGTGTTTCTACCAACTGCCAGGGTCTCCCATCTGAAAATAAACCTGCCTAAGTCCTGGCCTACATTCTGTAAGTCTGTAGTCCACTTACATTACCAGGGATATTAATGCTTCACAGCAGATGGGTCTATCCACATTCATTGCCAGGGCATCCTTGAGCTTGTCATTCAACCACTGGAAGCACAGTTATGCCCTCTTTTCCTTGGCCAACCACTCTCTAATACCGGGGAAATGAAATGTGTGAGGTAGATGCTTTGATCCAGACTCCTTGTTTCAAGTCAAACTATTATCCATCCACACTCTGGAAACCTGCAGTTAGTGGAATATATTATGAAACTCAGACTTAAAAAGGGTGCATCTCATTCAGATGGAAATTCCTTGTTGCAACAGAGGTAGTGACCAGGCACCAATATCTTCAGATAGGTATAAAATAATAAAAGCTACCTTGTATGATGCGATTGGAAGCATCTCATGATGACACAGTGTAGCTGATGTGTTAAGAAGATCTGGAACTCCATTGGGCCCTCTTTATAGCACTCAGACACAGCCAACAGTTTACCCCTAAAGGGATGAACTGTGATATTGTGGCACCCGAGATCTAATGCTCCCTGAACCCTTCTAAAACATTTTAGTGCAAAACATACACTGCCCACCTTATGCATTAGCACTGCCTGGCCCAGCCTACTCCCTGGCATGGGAATCCAAGTTTCCCCCTTCTGTAAGGCCGTACCCCTGGGCCAGGTTTGAGAGGGTTTACTCAATGGAATTTGACCACAAATGAGGGGCATGACCATAACGAGCAGACAACCCCAACTTCTCCCCAGGGACAGAATACTTCTGATCTACTCCAATCTCATCAACCTTCACTGGCTCCCACTGCATGCACGAATCACCTTCAAGTCTTGCTGCATCATCTATAAGGCAGTCTCCCTCAAGCCTCCCAGGTACCTTGCGGAGAAACTCAGCTTTGCGGCGGACAGCGCACCACCAGAAGTCAGAACACGTGCAGAATTGAAATCTGCTGCTGCGAAAAGGAAAGGATCAGAAAACAAGCCTTTTCTACCTAAGCCCCAAGACTATGGAACCTCCACCCATCAGCATTAGGCTCGCCCCCCCGCTCCTAAATTTCAGAAAAGAACTCAAGACCCACCTCTTTAAGGAATCTCTCTGCCTCAACACATAGGCCATCATATCGCCCCTCGCGCCACCTGACTCTCTAGACGCCGCCCGCCCCTCTCCTCCCTGCCACCGGGTACAGCTGAACCCCTCCTCTGTGCCCCTCGTTATCCCACCTGCCCACTGTATAGCTGTTCTATTTTTTGAAAAACCCTCCGGTTTGCATCTGTACTTTTGTTTACCTCTGAAAAGCGTTCCATTATGAATCTGTATTGTTGTATACCTCTGTAAAACGCTCTGTTGCTTCTCAAAGCCTGGTCTGCACTGAATAAATACAAGAATAATAATAATAATAATACTAATAATACTAGATATTGCAACATACTCCTAAACATCCTCAGATCACCTTCGTCACCTTCTGAAATAACAGGAGGAGGAACCGTTTCCTACCTGGTCCCCTCCTTGCATGGTTTTAGTAGGATTATGTTAAAAGTCAGATGAATGTTTAGGTTTAGGCGCAATCACAATCACACCACCACATTGTTTCATGAGACCCACACACTTTTTCCTTTCTATTGATATTTGCCATCATTTAGAGGTTTGTCAGCTTCATCATGGTTCACCAGAACGTTGTGGAATAATATAGCAACCACCCCAGCTTCGGGGTGCATAGCGGACTGACAACAGGCCTAGGCATAGCCGAGCGAAACAAGTGCCTCGGAAAGGGATCCGGGCCGTTACCAAATCCGTGCACCCCGACACAGTTGTGATATCTATATATGTAATTAGTTGTATTCGTTTATTTTCAAGGGATGTGGGCTGTGTACCTATTGTGTGAGCCCAGTCTATCCTGAAAAAAACAGGATTTTCACCCACAATCCATTTTTTATTTCTATGGCATTGGGCCGAGACAAGAAGGCGAAGCCGTGTAGCCAGGAGATGGGAGCCCCACCAGTTAAGTGGGGTGGGTGGGGGGTTGAAGGATGATGTGCGGCATGGTGGAGGAGGCAGGGAGGTGCCACAGAGGGGTTATGATGAAGCGCCAGGGGCCATGATGCCAAGGCACCTAAAAACAATGGCAGTACCAGGGGAAGCGCCTCGGCTGGCTGGTAGAACATAGGCAGGACATTGGCTTTTCCCGCCCATGTTTCTAGCCACCTGATTGGCTGAGAGCCCTTCCCTGGGTGTGAATGAGGCTTGGGAAATGTTTTCCTTTGAGAAAGAATGGAATAGTGTCCAGATTAGATTCATATTCTGGATTTTCCTTGCAATCCAATTGCTCATGCTAATATATTACCAGTAAAAATCTTGGTGCCACATTTTCAGGCTGTGGCTTAATTTTATGTAAAGACAGGCAAGGAAGTAATCTAACAATATAATAAAAGGCCAGCTGTATGTTTGTCCCTGTATGTTTGCCAGATGCAGTAGCTTTGCCTGTTGTCAGCGCTAGAGGGCGCTGTTGCCTTAGGATGTATAGAGACAATGCCAATTTGCATAGCTTTGCCTGTAGTCACTGCTAGAGGGAGCTGTTGGCTTAGGATATATAGTGGTGCTACTGTGTCAATGAAAACCTGCCCTTTGGCCCGTGCACACCGGCCTGTACACTAGTACAGTTTAAAAGGGAAAGGGCTGCAAGGTGTGTGCTATGGTGACAATCATATAAGTTATGCATTTATTACCACACTCCATGAGAAATGAAGCAATTCAAGATGTTAGATTGCTGGTTGATATATGTGTTTGCGATTCCAGGAGAGTGCCAACATGTCTCTGCCTCTGGTTTCAGGAGCGGTTTCTGCAGAGGTTGGGAGAAGAAGTCACTCGTCTATCGAAGGTGGAAGAGGAGAATATGAAGAAAGATCACGTCATCTCTGTGCTGCAGCAGGAAGTGCAAAGACTGAAGGGGCACGTCTATCACCTTATGAACGAAGCGGCACGCAGGGATAGGGTAATTTTCAAATGCAACCACTTGATGATTCCCTTCTACAGTGGTGAGGTGAACCATTGCATAGGTCCCCAACAATAAGTTCGATTTTTAGACAAATGGGCTGTTGGTCTTTTGGTTATGTCGATTTTCAGCATATTATTGTATTACTAGCAACACAATGTGTAAAGTTTGCGTATTAATCATATGCACGTCAATTAAATACAAATTTTAAAAGTTAGGTTTTTAGATATGTGCCTTATGGATTAGTCCTGAATGGGCATGCCTGCCTTCGAAGGGCCGAGTATCATCCTGAAACCCGTTGAATATTATGCAAAGATAATTCACCAGGATACCAATCAACCAGCACACACCCACGTTCAGCAGAATCACAAATGGAATCCACACTTCCTGCATTGCCCTAATTTGAACAGAAAGTCCTGATATCAAAACACATATCCAGTAGTTTCATTGGACGATAGGTAGGTGTTTGGGTGTGGCTGGTTCATGCATGAGTATAGGGGACGGTCCTGTGGATGTCTGAACATGGTGCTTAGCTCAAGAGACTCTTCACACTTTACACTTGATATGGGTTTTGATACACTTTATATAACTTTACGTATTCTTTCTACAGAGGAGCAACAACACTGGGATTGCTATTAGTTATAGGATGTCTTAATGTGAATGTATTGGAGTTGTCTAGCATAAGAAAGGTTCTAGTCTTCATAACAGTAGTTGGGAAATTTGACAATTCCTCTTCAATTGGAATAATGTCTGATACATTGTTTTTTTTATATATTCTGTTTGTACCATGTGTGACACATGACACCAGTGGGAAAAAGGGGGTTTCCATACATTATAAATGTGTCATTAACCCTTCAAAACTTGTGGTGTCAAAATATTGAGAGGTGGTGGTTGAGAGAACAGTTCAAGGGATGTGCCCATAATGTTTAAAAAAAAGCCAAGTTGTATTCCAGAAATGAGTTTTTCATGCAGACGGTGAGTATTTTGCCAAGTGTTTGCATGTTAAAATGAGATGCAATCACTTATTCAATACATTTCTGCATGTGTGTCACCGTTTCCATATTCTGATATGCATGGCCTATCAAATGTATGTAGATTACATAGTTGGAGATAGCGACACTGTACTTTATGATTACGTTAGACTTCCCAAAGGAAGAGAAAATTGCTCATTTTAACATTGTTCAATAAAACTGCAGAAAATGTTAAAAAAAAAAAACACATCCAATACACTGCCTCTTTAGAAAGGTTCTGTGTAGCCCCATCCAGGAGGGCCAAAGTTGTGGATGTGGTTCCAAAGGTTTAATTAGCCATTCAAATTCCCATAGGACATCTTTTCTCTCTCACAACGCAAATAGCAATCAATGGCTGTGCATCAACACATATTAGTAGTGGGCATCTGGGCTAATTTCTTGACTTGGTTTGGTGAAAGTCCAACCAACATCAAAAAAAGCAGGGGACATTTATTTATATATATTTCATTTTGGGTTTGGGGATAGACCAGGACCAAAATTCAAAATAATCTAAGAATGCCATTGGTAAATGCAGGAGTGATACATTTTGTCTGGGTGAAATCTTGGTTCTTCAAAAGTTTGAAGGGCGCACATAGCAGTCTATCCCTTTGGATGGTGAGTGCATCTTGGCAACTGTCACGATGCCTGCCCCCGGAAAGCCAGACCAGGCCCAGCAACCCCGGAAGCAGGCATCATGCCACTTGAAGCATGCCCAAAAACCCCAGTTAGGGGCTCTTTGGCTACAGTCCTGGCGCCTATGGCGCCAGGCTCATAAGAATAAAGTCAGTCCTGGCGCCAAGGGTGCCAGGCTCATTACAGAAATCTTACCTGTTGCAGACCATGCTGCATACCTACCTGATGCAGACCATGCTGCACGAAGCCACAAGCCAAATGAGGCTTAAAGGGACTACTTTACCTTAGGGACTCCTTTCCTCTCGGGTGGGGCTGTGGAAGAATACTTACCTGGGACTTCTTCCAAGGCTATTTAAGCCACACCCGGACAGCCACACGTGCTTTGCGTTATTCTGCTTGCTGCAGCGTAACGCTCACCATGTCTTCAGCAGCTCCAGTCTTCAGCCACGCCCGCTTCTGCCCTGGAACACCTGGAACAAGAAAAGGAGAACGAGAAGAGGTCAGAACAAAACCCTTACCTGAATCCTTGATCCAGCACATCGTCGATCTGGAAGAGAGAAGCCTTCTCAGGTGCATTGCCACGCACCTCGCAGAGCCGCGCTGAACTCACCAACCGGGGCTGCATTCCTTTACTCCATCGCGAATCCAGCATCTCCAGGCCATTCTTCAACAGCTGGGGGAGACAAGTACAGATAGGTGAGCAAGGACAATACAAATCACCCCCGAAGACTTACCTGATTACCACAGGGGGGTACTCACCTCATCTCGGGTCGGCGCAGTCAA
This sequence comes from Ambystoma mexicanum, assembly GCF_040938575.1. Taxonomy (NCBI): domain Eukaryota; kingdom Metazoa; phylum Chordata; class Amphibia; order Caudata; family Ambystomatidae; genus Ambystoma; species Ambystoma mexicanum. The sequence continues at coordinate 539,222,219 of NC_090929.1, forward strand.
TTCCGCATCACCGCCGCACCCCGGCCCCTAAGGGGAAAAAACAAGGACAATACAACCTAACCCCAAAGACTTACCTGATTACCACAGGGGGGTACTCACCTCATTTCGGGTCGGCACAATTAATTCTGCATCATCGCTGTACCCCGGCCCCAAAGGGGAGAACCACAATAGACTTACCAGGATCTTACCAATTGCCACTTGGAACTCTACTGGTGGTTTAAATCCGCAACCTGCAAGGAATCTGGCAGAGTGAAGATCAGACTTTTGAACTCTTACGAACAATTGGACTTAGAGTCAATACTGGAACTCACCAATTCCTCCACGCCAGTGAAGTAACTGGTCGTCTACGCGCCCCTGCGCTCGACGCAGGATGGAGAGCTCATCTTTCCAAATCTTCAGGTGAGATTTAGAGGGAACTTCAGGAGTGTTCTGTGGGCAGACAAGGGGAGTGGGAAGGCGGGTTAACGCTCAGATTACGGGAGGTTAATTCCCTTTCTCCATTGCAGAAAGATATTCGTACGAGTCCAACAAACAAAGCTAAGTGGGTCTGTCCAGTTTGTCATCTCGGCTCTACGTGTTACTCTGGTGGAAGCAACAGCGGGCCAGTCCAGATCGACGCCCCCGTGGGAATCAGGTGAGCGTAACAGAACGTGAAGCCTACCCACAAATACCCACCTGGGCGTCATGGAGACCTCGGAAACCGATCAGTTGGCCCAATTATTAGGGGAACTAAGGGCCGAAGTGCATTCCGCCCGTCAGGAAACCAATGCCCTCAGGAGGGAATTGATAGTATCAAAAGAACTAACTGATGATTTGGCCAGACAGCTATTACAAAGCCAGGCTGGACAAACACCTCTACCTGGACTCGGGGCCAGCCCAGCTCCGGTGCCACCGAGTAACCCGGTGCAGATAAACCTTCCTGGAGCCGTTCCCTTGGCTCCGCCTGAACGCTTTGCCGGAGACCCTAAAAGGTTTGCTATATTCATGAATCAATGTCGCTTACACTTTTTATGTAGACCTGGAGCTTTCCCAAACGATCAAGCCAAGGTAGCTTTTGTACGGTCATATCTCAGCGGCAGTGCAGCGGACTGGTCCATTCCGCTAGTAAATCAGGATGACCCCATTCTTCGAGATTTCCAAGGTTTTCGAACTAGCATGGAAAGACTGTTCGCCCGACATTCCCAAGGACAGGCTTTGGATAACGAACTTTTATCCTTACGGCAAGGTAATCAGGATCTTTTATCTTACATTGCAACTTTCAATAGATTAGTTGTGGAAACCGAATGGCCTGAAGCCAAGCGAATTACATTATTCCATCGAGGGCTTCGGGGAGAACTCAAGGATGTTTTAGCCCAAGTCGTGAACCCGCCTTTAGACTGTGCTGAATATATAGATTTTGTGGTCCAGTTAGATCACAGACTTCAAACCAGAAAGGCTGATCGAACCAAGTTTGAAAACAAGGTCTTGGTTAAAACCTACGTACCCTCGAAGGGGGTAGATGCCTCAGAACCCATGCAAATCGGGGGGGTTAGAGGACCCTTAACTCAGAAGGAAAGGGAAAGAAGACGGCAACAGCAATTATGTCTATATTGCGGAGCTACTGGTCATTTCCTTCGGAACTGCCCTGTAAAACCACCCAAGAAAACTATAGGTGCAGCAGACGAAAACCACTTGAAACCTGACTCGGGAAACGATCACGCCCGGCAAGCGTAGAGGTCAGCGTACAAATCACCCCCGAAGACTTACCTGATTACCACAGGGGGGTACTCACCTCATTTCAGGTCGGCGCAGTTAATTCTGCATCATCGCTGTACCCCGGCCCCAAAGGGGAGAACCACAATAGACTTACCAGGATCTTACCAATTGCCACTTGGAACTCTTCTGGTGGTTTAAATCCGCAATCTGCAAGGAATCTGGCAGAGTGAAGATCAGACTTTTGAACTCTTACGAACAATTGGACTTAGAGTCAATACTGGAACTCACCAATTCCTCCACGCCAGTGAAGTAACTGGTCGTCTAAGCGCCCCTTCTCTCGACGCAGGATGGAGAGCTCATCTTTCCAAATCTTCAGGTGAGATTTAGAGGGAACTTCAGGAGTGTTCTGTGGGCAGACAAGGGGAGTGGGAAGGCGGGTTAACGCTCAGATTACGGGAGGTTAATTCCCTTTCTCCATTGCAGAAAGATATTCGTACGAGTCCAACAAACGAAGCTAAGTGGGTCTGTCCAGTTTGTCATCTCGGCTCTACGTGTTACTCTGGTGGAAGCAACAGCGGGCCAGTCCAGATCGACGCCCCGTGGGAATCAGGTGAGCGTAACAGCAACAGATGAATTAGGACCCTTTTTTAGTAAAATATCAACTACAAAATGTATTTCCGGATCACGGCTGGTACTGTAGACTTGGGAAGTGGAACTATGCAAATTCATGAATGCTCTGACAAACTCAGGACTTACTTTGGACCACAAGGAATGCATAAAGACGAAACTGCATAAAGGCATGATTGGAGGCAATGCCCCAGGCACAGTGACTGCAAGGCTTAGCCCCAGGCCTTGTCCAGCGGTCACAGCAGGAAAGATACTTGTGTCAAAGGCCATGCCTTAAACACAGGGACTAATGAATTTGCCTGGACAAGATGAGTTGGCAACAATCCAAAAAATAACAAATTAGGTGTTTCAATTGAATCTAACTTTATCCAGGATTTGGGAAAGAGGTTTTGGTGAGTTTGAGGGAAAATGGTAAAAATAGGGCATGCATGCTTCAATTTTAGTATCAGTCTTCTAGGCAGTGGCAGTGGCAGAGGCAGGAGATTGCCGGGGCACGTAGTTGAGTCAGGGGTAGAACATTAACAAGGGATTTAGTTTAGGGAGAGGTCAGAAATTAAAATTGGATTTAGTTGAGTGAGAAGTAGAAAGTGAGATTCTTGTTTATTTATTAGTATAAATACGACCAAATTAGGCTGTTTTATACATTCTCACAAAACGAACAGAAAATACACTCTGTCTCCTCCTAAGTAACTATAATTTAAAACCATGATAATCACATACATAATATCCTAAGATTTACCTTAATAGTAACCTAAAATGGAGTCAAATGGTAAATCAGTCCAGCGCCATTACATTGGATAAAGGCTGCACAAAGCTCTTCTCTACGGCCGGTTTGAACTTCCAGTCTCCCGTATGCCAAGAGGTGCCTTCCATGTAACCCACCTAGGCTCTTACGATCTAGTATTAAATGTCTAAGAGTTTCCACTTCCATACAGCCACAAAAATTACAGGTATGGCAATATCTGGGTAGCTTTTGCTTGACTCCCAGTACTTCATACACCTCGACTAAATTAAATGTTATGCTGAAGTATTCTCTCAATATTCAGTTGTTTGGAAAAGCTTCAAGATATGTTGGGATGTTCTTACACTTAGCTAAGTTTAATAAAAACTCTCCACTCATGGATTTACCATCTAGGTCTACTCTAGTTTGTTCATATACAAATACATCCATACCTTTTTTTCAAAATGGATTTTAAAATGATTCTGTTAACAGTGGAAGGGTCCACACTGAGCAACTGACAGCAAGCATGAACCTTTCAAATTGTTTGTAAAAGTGGCAAGACTTTGGCACCTAAAGAGGAATTATCTTTACAACTGTTGATAATTCCCAGTAAAGTGCAGGGGATAGAATTTGTTAACATCCAATAGAGATTTAGTTGAGTTTAAGCAAGTTTGAAAGAGACACAATTCTAAATAAAGGTTTTTAATGGGAAAGCATGCGGAAAAGCTGTCAACACCTCAAGCAATGGCCCTCTAACAACCTCTAGCTTTCTAAGGTTGCTTGGGCCCCAGTTTTCTACCCCATTTAACATTTTGGGGAGAAGCTTTCTGGTGTAAATCGTAATGATGTATTTAAGGGGATATTCCCAATGTCTAGTAGCAAAATATTTGACACAACCCGTGTATCAAAACTTGAAGATTTTCAAAATAGTAGGTCCGTCTCAACTTGTGATCAATCATTACCCACAGATAATCAAATTGTCTGACTGTAGCTAAGCTTTAACTATTTAGTTTCCATACAAAACTATTTCTCACTTTGCCTGCTCCAGCCTGAAAAATCATAGTCTTAGTTTGTTGAGTGTTCATGGTTAATCAATTTTTAAATGAATAGCTAGCAAGTGAATTGAGTAAATGTTGCAAGCCCTAAGCCATGCAGTCTAGGAAAACAAGGTCATCGGCATAACCTAAACACCGTAATCGAGCCGTCCCCAATTTAGGAGGGAAGCTATTTGCGGTGGTTAGTGCCTCTTGAAGATCTGATAAATATAGGTTAAATATTAAGCGAGAGGTGCACTTATACAACCGTGCTTTAATCTGTCACATGTCAAGATAGCCGTCGAGAGCTGGCCAGATTGTGCAATCCTAACTGAGATATTTCATGCCAAACATTTGTAACTAGTGACTACTAGGAGGAAGGCGAGAATCCCAGTGACCACCTTGGATAACATATTCAGAGGTGACATTTATTGTCAGTGATTAGGGGGTGAAGAAAATATGTCAGACTTGTTTCCAGGCAACAAGGAGATAACATTCAGTGGCTGTAAATGAGTGTGCCATTATTTTGTGATGAGACAAAATAATAGTTGTGAGTAAGAAGTCTTAGAATTATTCAGAGACAGTATATTCATTGGTTGCTCTAGTTGCTAACAAGCTTTATGTGATGGATGAGAGAAAATGTTACTTTTGAAGTGAAAGTCTTAGAGTTCTTTGTAGACAGGTGAGTCCATTCAGTGGTTGTAGTTAGTTATCTGGGAATTTTCAGGTACATGCCCAGCAAACCATAAAAACGACCACCACATTTTTGCCAAAATACAAACCTTGATACAATCCATACAAATGTCTGCAAAAAATACATAGGAAAGCATAAGTCATAAATAGCATTTTTTTAAATAAACAATACAAAAGTCTTTATAAAGTTACATTAATTGCTTTGTAACATTTTCTAATGCCGTTAAAATCCTATCACTGACAGGTCCAGCTAATGAAATTCTGCAGAAGCTGCTGACCCCACTTACCCCTAAAATCGTCTAGCTCACAGCAAGCATTACTGTTTTGCTTTGCCCTGCACATACTTAAGGGAAAGAGGAAATGGGACAGAATAACATACACCAGGTTCTCATCTTCTTCAACTCAACTGATCTGAAACGTGAGAAGAAAACTATCAAAATGGGTTCCTCTCTAAGCATAAACCCCTCTAGACTGTCACAGTACATGGAACGTCTTGATCTTCTTCCATAAAGGTGAGTACAATCCTTTCTATTCGTAACTCTAGCTGGAGCTCGTTCCAAAAACGTGCTGCTAATACAGGGAAGGAGTGTCATTTCCTCAAAGTTTGATTTTCAGGCAGACTAACAATATCGTATCTGTGGATCGGTTAGTTCTGACCGATTTTCGAGCCAGGATGTGTTTTTTTAAGTATAAAGGGGCTTCACCAAACAAACATCCATGAGTGATGAGGTTTATTTCAAACTGAATTCTTGCCTCCACCAGTAGCCAATGAAGCTCCCTACGGTGTTCAGAGACAGGCTCTCTCCTAGGCATATTTTTTGCAATTCTCACGGCATCATTTTGCAATATCTGTAATCTCCTTATGGTGAAGTCCATTTTCTGGGTTGAGGGCCATGACTTCATCAACGCTCAAAAGGGTCTTAGTCAAAAACTCAGCGGTGGTGCACATTACATAAGGGGGGTATTCTTTTTCTTTCTTGGATTGGGAAATGCTCCTTAACACCAGCGTATGCTTATCGCGTGTGCTAAACGGTCAAAGGCACCGAGGGGCAGGAACATGTAGGGCTCAGGCTACTCGGAATGCAGGCTTGTACCTGTGAATATAGCCCTCATTCCTAGCATCCTTATTGGCCATCGCGCCCACCAGGGTGCTAATGTTCAGTAATGCTTTTCCAGGTAACAATTTCCTTAAGGAAGAACTTCAGGTCTCTTACTAAGAAAAGTCGAATAAACTTTATCTAAACAATTTACTATGCTTCTGTTGACTTTTATTTTACATTCTAGCCCGAGATACCAAGTTTAGTTTCCCTAATATCACTACTGTTTTGGCCAAGGGTCTTGGATTCTTCATTTTAACTTTTCTCCTTATTTTCCTTTTTTGGTTCATATTTTCAATCCTCAGTTTTCAGTTGTTTTCCCGTAGTAGAAAAGAGAGAGAGGGATCGATAGAAAATGAGTGCTGATGAAACTGAACTCTGAGACACTGCTCACCGCGTTCAATAACACTCTTTTTTTGTTGCACTGAAAATGATATACGCCACTGTTGTGCACATGCACGATAGCACTGTAGAAAAGGGAAAAACTTTCACGTGCCAAAAAGAAAATGCCATTCTCCATATTGTTCTGAATGCACTTCTTTGCCTTAGCTGCCGCCTATCCGCGAGAACTCTCTAGTGTTCCCAACTATGAAGGCTGCTAGGCATCTGAGCAATGCAGATGCAAACACACTGCTCTTCCAACACTGTACATTCTGCCCGAGTAAGCGCGTGGTGCACTTGTGTGCTGGACGTTTCTGAGGAATTAATTCACAAGGCCGACACGTGAATCTGTCTATAATTTTGGGATCTTGGTGATAGTATGCCCATAGGTAATGAAGCTCTCCCTCCAATTACTGTTATCTATATGCCTCAGACACAGATGATTTTCATCAAATACTCCCGATCACATTTCCCAAATAACTATAACTAGCCCACCAGAGTTCACGATCATGTCCTTTGGAGGCAACTTGTTTCCACATGATTTTTCTTTGTCGATGAACACGTGCAGAGTGGCCCTAAAGAGGAGTCCTGCAGGGAAAGGTTCAACTTCATGGATCTCTTCAGTTGAAAGGCAGAAATCAACTATATTGTCGGGTAGAGAGGTCTCCTTCCTTCAGTAATTCTGACCTTCCCTTCCACCTTGGGATGCGAAGGAAAAGTCCATATTTGTAATAGGACCATTAAGGAAAGAGGGCAGGAAAGACTGATATACTCACAACACTCACCAGAAATAACCCAACTTCAGAACCACTGATGCTCCTCTATTCACAGATAAACATCTTCACACCCTGTGCACTACCACTGCCTGTCGGGCACTTCCTTTCAGTCCATAGATCCTGACTTCTATGCAAGAGAAATACTCATATAAGATTGTTAACAATCTCAAAAATGATATGATCCTGATCCCCTGCCTTGCAAAGACTTACAGCTTCGCTAACAGCTCCAGTACTCCTCAAAATTGGCATAAGCCAAAGTTCCCATGTCTTTCTTGTACAATGGTCGAAAGAATAAAAGGTATGGAATATCTTCCCCCAGATAGGACAGTACGGAGAAGTGTCCAAGGAATCTTTGCTATAAAGCTGGGTCCTCCTTGCAAAAGGTAGAATTCCCAGTCAGATCTTTAAAACAGAACTTTCAGGAAAAAGTGCTGCTGCGCGTCCATCCACCCCTTCTTCCTTTATCTCTTTGGAACCCTGTCATATCTCTAAAACCGGTGGCTTCAACCCTGTTCTTTCTAATAATCGGATCTGGTACATCAGAGTGTGTGACAGTGTCCTGTGCTTACTGGGACCCTACCTTGCTGTTTTTTGCTGCTGCTTGCATTTTCCAAAATCTATGTGCCTAGGAGGATTTGGCGCTCCATTACCTCCGTCTGTACTTCTGCTCTCTATATGGTAGAGGAGAGGCACAGAGGACACCAGCCAAGATTCTCTATAGGGTAGCAATGGACGAGCAATCAAGGCCTAGCTTCTCAGGAGGTGATGCAGGCTGGTTCTTAAGTACAATGTAGTCCCCAAACCCCCACAAAGGAATGTCCACACACTGTATTACTGAAAACACAGTCTTTATATAATTAATATTCAAAGGTAGGTACACTATCACAATAACTCACTTTGTACTCAGAAATCAACAATGGTAAATATAGACAATTCTAAAGTGGTACCACCAATATTATCAGATCTCATTAAAGTGCATCAACTATACTGTTAGAATGTCACACAGATCAATAACAAGGAAACCAGCAATAGAGATAGGAAGGAAAGCAAGATGGTTGACACAATTGGCAGACTACTGGCCCAGCTACCTAGACACAGTTCTGTGTGGAGATCCACCCACCTGGGCAACCTGTAAAATAAAGATATATAGCACAAGCCCAGTCCATATATTGCTCAATAGTCTTGTTCTCTCCTATAATGTTTTACCCCCCCAATGTACCTGGTGGAGTAGAGTTCTTCGAAGAAGCGTCGACGGATCCTTCTTGAGTGACTCCCTTTAAAGCAGGAGTCATGGATCAACGAGAGGCGTTGAAGAAAGTAAACTTGGCGTCGACTGCGTCGATGAGAAGTTCGAGGGTGCCAAGACCACGGTGTCGATCCAGGCGATGCTCGTCGGCGATGTCCTGCGAGGATGAGGTGTGCGGGGCACCTCGGCGATTGGTTGTTCAGGACCGCAAAGAGTTTCTGAAGAACTGTGGCCCATCAAGGGCGTTGAGTCGTCAAAGTCTTTGTGGCATTCAGGTGGCGGGAAACCCACTGGTGGATTCTTGCCGGCGCGATGGTGGCCTTAACTTTCTTCGGCAAAACAAAGCGGTCGACGTTGCGGACAAGGGAGTCCTCTGATTCAAATGTTCTTAGGCAAAGGAGTGGGCGGCTCCAGTCGTCGGCGGCATGGCGTCAAATGGTCCCCTCTTCTGGGGCAACACGACTTCGATGGGCCTCCAGCGGTTACACAAACCTGCGAACCCTGGTCAACAGCAATGGACTTCGACCGCGGCGAAGTCCTGGTGCTTCACTCAGTTCTCCTCAGCAGTCCCCGTCTCCGGTGTGCAGCCTTTCGAAGGTCTGACTTCCAGGGAGCTTCGGCGAAGGTAAGCAGTGCTCGATGGTCCCTCTGAGCACAGGAAGAGGGTGCCTTACCAGGTCCTCTCTCGGATCAGTCTTCGATGAATACGGCAGCTTTCAGATCAGGTCGAAGCAAATGTGACAGGAAGTCTTCTTCTTCCAGCTGGGCGTCGAGGATCAGCAGTTCCAGTTACTCTTCAAGTGTAGACACAGCTTCTGAACAATTTCCAGTGGTGAGAGGTCCCCAGGTATACTATTCTGTCTCTCATCCACACTGCTGGGTCACACTCAGCAGCCAATCATACAGAAGGGCATTCATGCAGTCAGTCAGCCAATCAGGCACACAGTGCATTCAGGCCATCCTCCTCGCTCTCAGACACTCACAACAAGGAATGTGGATTGGGACAAGTATCCAGCCATTCAACACTACACACTGCATTCAGGCCAGTTTCTGGCAGGGCTGTCTCAGTCTTTGTCTCTCATACCAGAAACCAGACAACCACAACAAGAAGAGTGGTCACACACTCCATTCACCCAGATCCCACCCACAGGGGTACCCACAACATACAGTCACTGGGAAGGCTCCAGCCACTCTGGACTGGACTTCACAACAACACCATATATGGAACTTCCACCCAACAGCCAGTCAGGGGGAAGTGACAGAGTCAGGGCTTCCCAGGACTTTGGGAAAACAAGGTAACAGGCAATAGAAAGCAAGAGGCCACAGGGCCCATCTTGTTTTCTGTCAGGAATCAATTGATTCCAATGGCAGTGCCAAGGTATCCCAAAATGGAGGATACTCAGAACACCTGTCAAATTCAGCATGGAGCTGCCCCCAGCCCATACCCTGCTCTGTGGGCCAACCACAGGTTCCCAAAAACATACACTAGGGGCACAGGGTTGTACCCCCATCAATGGGTGCCAAAAGGGTATCCCATGGGTCTGTACACCAAACCATGGGTCTGTAAACCAAACCACAAACAGGAAGAGCTGCACTGCCAGGACTCCCACATGGACTCCTGGGCAGAAAACAATACAGAACACAAATGAAAAAGAACTACAGGACAAGGACAGGGAGGCCCTGTCCCTCCAATGCATTTCCAGCATCACAATGCACGCCAGCGTGCGCGTTGGCGTGTGTGACATGGTGTCTTGTGCTTAAAGGGACCCTAGCTTGCTGGTTTTGCTGGCTTTTGCTGCTACTTGCATTTTCCAAAATCTACGTGCCTAGGAGGATTTGGTGCTACACAACCTCGGTCTGGAGGTACTCTGCTGCTCTACACTTCCTCTACATACTTGTGGCAGCCTTCAGCTACAAAATCACACAATGTGTGCATCAGCGCACACGTTGGAGTGTTTGACAGAGTGGCCCGTGTCTTGTGTTGCGGGTCGCAGGCTGCCGGGGCCCCTTCTTCTTCATTAATCGAGGTAAGCACCTGCTTGCCCTGCCTTTACTTTGCAACATTGCTTCATCATGACCCGTAAAGCCACGCTCCACTCATGAACCCACATATTGTAAAGAAAAGGAGTGTTATGGCCTGTGCCGGAAAAAAACAGAGTAAGCCTGAGAAGGCCATGTACACGCCTCTCTCACAATCGGAGATTGCAGGCTTTTTCGCCTCCAAATCCACTACTAAAACCTGTCATTCCTCCGTACTTACAAATGACTCCCGTGACCGTAAAACTTAAATGCGCTTTTCTGGGCCGCGAACAAGCATTATCTGAACCAAAGTCCAAGGATGATGTCATTGATATTGATCTGTCGAATTCCCCTGACTTGGCTGCCCTCGCTTCTTTTTCTGGATCATGGGACAGTCAAGACTCTAGCAGTGAAAGCAATGGGTCTATTTCTAATGAAACAGATCACTTGAGCACAAAAGAATTTAAAAACGGTATAAACGTAATTGTCTCGAAAATTGAAGCACAGACTGCTTTTTTAGCATCTGTAGTGTAGGAACAACGAGAAGCTAAGCCATTCCTGGCCCTCGTGCTGGAAATAGTCTCTGCCCTGGCCACAAAAGAAACAGCTTCATTGGAGTGCCATAAAGCAATAAAAAAGCTGGGTAAAGCATACAGTGAGAGTGAACATATCTCACGAAACGGTGCTGACAACCCTATGGTCAATACTACCTTGCACCATTTTGTAAAATCTGCAAAAGCTACACCTAAGGGGTGGGACTACAAGGAAATCTATATTCCACCCCCGACTGAATTAAAAAATGCCTTGACCACAGAAAACAAAGAGCTATCTTGGGGTTTAAAGCCACGCCGCCTTAGTCACATGGAAGATGAAAGAGCTGAGACCGAAATAACTTGTTCATCATTTCCATAAAACGGAAAGCTCTCTGAAACATACCTTAGTTGAATATTGTACAACTGATGGTACAACTCAGCAGGCATATCTACATGGCCCGGATTAAGAATGGTGGAAAAAGAATGTCCGAGGACCACACGGTGCTGGACCACAAATTAAGAAAGTAGATAACAAGCAACTCAGCACAGAGGAACAAAATCAGTCTTATCTGAACAGAGCCTCAACAGACTCTAGGACCACCACAAATGTACAGATTCCAGAAGAAAAATTGCAAATAGAGAAACCAATGAGCCCCTTGACTATTGACTTACCGATTATTGCCCCAAACCCTCTTAAAGATCTGGGAAAGTGGATTATCCTTGAGGAAACCCACCCAACTGCCAATTCTTGAATAGGACTTGTCTCTTGGCTATTTTCCAGCAATTACCGCACTTGAACTTAATTCAATAATCAGATATTCAAAAAATTGAATTACCGGAGTGGAATAGCTCCACAAACTGGACATTAGTTGAATTTGCTTCTCCATTGACGGTTGGCTTGTTGAAAACTCATGCAGACCTATTCACCTGTTTGGATCTTTCCCTGATAGCATGTAGAAAGGTACAAAAAACAAGAATTCAAGGAAATCGGGAGGAAGATCTACTCTCCAACCTTCACTCCAGTTCCCAAATCTCAGAGAGAGAGGCGCTTAGAGCCCTTCAAGCCCAAAGCACCAGAGTTAGTGAGTGTGTGCTCGATGTGGAATATTGGATGCCTGAGCACCCTTTAAATGGGGAAAATTCACCTGTTGCACCCGCAAAACGACATCAATGGATATCGTGGAGCACTTGGGGCTTTTACTCCTTTCTGGCACAACCAGAGGATAAAAACCTATTGGAGGCTGCGGTTGTATTCATTCTGCAAGAAACTTGGTATACCAAACCAATTACCATTGATGGTTTTCATATTCTTTCTCACAAAGCAAATCCCCTCTAAAAAGGGGCGCGCTAGTGGAGGCCTGCTAATTGGGGTTAAATCAGATCTATATCTGACCCCTTTTCCACACTCGCCAACCTCACCATATGTGATGATGTGTGTTTTTCACTCATCTATCATTGAATCAGAAAGAACACTTAATTATCATTCTCTATGACCCCTGGGGGCCTCCAGATGAAAATGATTCAAAGGATTTTGGAAAGTTACATCTGTAAATGGTTAGAAATTTCTCCTGCTGGACGGGTAGTGATTGCCGATGATTTTAATAAAAGAGATCTACATTTAGCGTCCCCTAGAGGACTTCTTGCCCTCAGCTGTTGGCACAAATTAATGGACCATTTTGATTTGATGTTTCTTGATTTCCTCCCTTCTGGCCCACAACTGAGCAACTATACTCGGTCAAATGGTATTGTTAGTTCACACATTGACTATGGCTTAATGAACTTGGCTTTGAAGATCTGCTGTAGCCCTTTCAAGGTAATGCATAATAGGCTCAGTGACTATGCAGTTCTTGGCTGGTCCTATGAGCACGATATGCCAGTCCGAACAATTCTTAGAAAATTCGACCTTACTTCTAACTTACATGGTAATTGCTCACATTGGTCCGCCAAGAACATTCAACTCACAAATGGCACCTTGCTCCACGACCATCTAAGCCTGGTAGACGCCTTGAGCTTGGATGATTGGGATTTTGGTAAAATTGTTACTATCAAAACACAGTCATTGCAAATAAAGAAATTTGACCACCAAATATAGAAACTGGTTCAAACAACACCCTTTCTCTACTAGAAGTTCCAATTGGCAAAGACTGTTCCAATGGCTAAAAACACATAATGCAAGTACGTTTTGGTCGCGATATAACAATTTTCGTAAAGCGCTATCTCCAATCGAACTGAATCCCATTTCTTAGGACGTATGGTTTAAACATATTCAGGAGCTATATTACATCTCGGATAACCGGTAGTTGACACCTTGAACGTGATGGGCATAGTGCCATATTGACAAAAGTAAATATGATACCGTACTTTTTCAATTTAGACTTTCAAGAAGAAAACCTTATTAGACTAATAGGTAAAACAAAAGCTACTCGAGTACCTGGCCCGGATAGCGTTCCTAATATAGTCTTTAAAGATCAGCTGGAATTATGGGCAAAAATATTGAAAACTCTTTTTATGCAAACAGGACAGACTGCTATTATTCCAGAGAGTTGGCAAAGGTTGGTATTGGTTCCAATATTCCAAAAGGCAATGGACTTGAGCCATCATATTATTGTGGACTTTACTAAGGACTTCGACTTGGTCTCTAGACCCAAACTTTGGGCAAAATGTAAGCAATGGGGGATGGATCCACTCTGATGAATTACATACATCAATTATACTTCAATACCTCTATTTCTATACAACTCAGTTCTTGTCAGGTCTCCTCTTCCTTCATTAGTCTCTTTCTCTACACTAACTCTAAAGTCATGTTTCCTTTATTCCTTTATTAGTTAGGTTAGTTTGTGTGGGCAGGAAGTTTTCTATTGTGTTGGTTTGGCCTTAACTACTTATTACAGAATACAGGTTCTAGCCCAAGGCAAGATGGAGTTTCTCAATAACTGCTCTGATTGGCTAGAGAGCGGAACAGGACAACAAAGAACATTCTAAACTATCACTCTCTGCCTTTCATCGTCGATGCCCCAGCTGAGAGGTAGTGTGTTGTAGCTGCTCCTGCTTTGGACTTGGGCCTTTTTGGATTCTAGCTTTCTGGCCCTAGCAGTCGAGCGGCTACTCATCTGGGGTTTCAGGAGAAGAATCTCGTTTGTCTGGAATAGGATTGAGACTGGAAAACTTGAAGTTCTTTGAAGATTTGTTCATGAGATAAGTGACTTTCGTTTGGATTTTAAAAACTGTTGCTTGGTTTTTGCTCAGAGACATTTCAAGTGAGAGAATGTAAAGTTTATAATTTGGAAAGTAACTTTAATCTGTACGTTTGTGAGCGCGAACGTTGGACATTCGTTATTAACGTATGCGCGAGACCAGCTTGGGAACGTTTCGTTCGTAGCGTGTGGTGCGTGTGTTCATCAGCGCGTGGGTTTTCAGCGCGTGGAATCTTCAGCGCGTGTGTTCATCAGCGAGTGAGTTTTATGCGCGTGTATTCGTCAGCGCGAGTTTCCTACGCGAGTGTTTGGTTGCGCATGAATTCTGTAGCGCGTGAAATTTTATAGCGGGTGTTTTCCTCAGCGTGCGTATACGTCAGCACGTGAGAATTTCAGCGTGTGAGTTTTTAACGCGCGGGTTCTTCCAAGCGTGAGTTTGTTAGTGCGTGGTTTTGGCAACGCGAGTGTTCGTTTGCGCATGAATTCTTTGGCGTGTAAAATTTACAGCGCGTGTGCATTTTTCAGCGTGCGTGTAAGTTAGTGCATGGGTTTTCAGCGCATGAATTCTTTAGCGCGTGTGTTTTATTTTTACACGCGTGAATTTTCTGCACGTGAGGTTTTTTTTCCATGCGCGTGTGTACTTTATGCGCACGATCTTCAATTTTCAACGCAATCTGTCTCTGACTGAACTTTTAAGAAAAGAAGGAATAACAGAATTCATTAAAGACAATTTCAAATGGAACAATATTCAGTTTAAGTTCAAGGCCTTCTAGTTGCCTAAGTTAAGAAGTAGCTGCTGAATTTCAAGAGACTCAAGTAAGGAGGTAGAAAGATTTTCAGCCACTTCAACAGTCTTCTCTAGGAAATTATAAGAGAAGAACCAGTTATGATTCTTAACATTTTAGTTATGGATTTAAAGTCTTATTTCACCACATGACTAGTAAGTAATGTAAGGCCTTGTGTTGTTTATGTATTTACTGCAGGTTCAGCACCGGCTAGTCCTGACGCCATCTGTCTGGTGTTTTTATGTTATCCACTTCCCCCTTTCCCTTAGGGGTGTAGTTAGCAGAGCTGAGTTTAATTTAGCTCTGAGAATTACATTTCAGGGGGATTGGTGGGGCTCAGCAGCTTCCGCGGACACAGGAATTCTCTCAGCCTGACAGTTCTGAAGGTTACCACTCTGGTTATTATCAAACAAATTGGGGCCTGAAACAAGGATGCATGTTGAGCCCTACTCTGTATAACGTCTACACCACCGACTTAGAGCCTAATTTACATCAGGCCTGTAATTTTCCTCTGCAGATAAATGGTACACAGATCGTGAGCCTGTCATACGCAGACGATATAATACTTTTTGACCAAACTCTGATTGGCTGACAATGTTCAATCGCTGCCTTATCGGCATGTGCAAAGGATATTGACATGATAATGAATACACTAAGGACAAAGACGATGTCCCTTGGAGGGGCCCATACAGCTAGAGAAAACTTCAAATGAAGTATTGATAAAACTGTTTGGGAAAACACACAGGAATTCATGTATTTGGGCTTTCTGGTTAAAACCCTTCCATCCTCCTCCTATTATGAATCCCTTGTACAGGCTAACATTTGGAAAACATATCTCATGTAAAAGAACTACATAGAGCACCATGGGGGTCATACTATTGAGGGGTTTGTTGAAATATACAGATGAGTATTATTCCCTACATAATGTATGCAGTGGAAGTACTTCAATGCACGCAAGTAAGTTGGTTGGGGAAGCTTGAGGCAAAACTATTGCGCTGTGTTATAAATCTCCCTAAGGCTGTACCAGTCGAGGCACTAAGGTTGGAATACGGCCTACCATCACTTAATTCGTTATGGTGTACTCAAAGAGTTTTGCACTACGCCAAAGTATGAAAATCTGATCTAAGTTCAATTGCATTGTTACAGCTCCTGGTTGAAAGATTGGATGATGTGCGTAATAACCCTTTTATAGATAAAATAAACATCTTCATTGAAAACCATCTAGCAAATTTGGGACTCGTATTGTAAATCTTTGATGACAGTCCCGACTATGAAAAGATAATTAAAACTAAACCTCAACTGAGGGATACTGCCTCAAATATTGCTAAATTCCACAATTACAAAAGGTATTGTCAATACTCTTATCAGAGCTTTCCGAACAATAGACCGCACAGTTATCTAACTAAAATCTGCAGCGTTGAATTGACGCGCTTCATTATATATCTCCGATTTAACACTCTCCCTACTAACGAATACATAAGTTCATGGCATGCTTCTCCATCACAAGATCTTCTTTGTAGACTCTGTCAAACAGATATTGAAACGAGTCGGCATGTTCTTACAGTTTGTCCAGCTATGGAAGACTGTTACCTGAGGAGTTTCTGGGGGTACATCAGCTGTATAGACAATATATGTGACAATCAATTCTGGTCAACATTGTTTGGGGCCCAATCTGTAGTGATTAGCGCTGCTGCTCTTGCAATATGGATACTTGCGTTAAAGAAAATTGAGTCCCTGTTACAATGATATTTTAGTAACTTTTAAATGGCGACCATAAAGAATTATTTTCTGCAAAAGCAATTCATTTTTATATGTCTTTGAAGACATGTTCTTTCATTTCTTTTATTATTTTACGACAAAGTGTCTATAAATATTAAATTGCAATTGTCTTCGTTACAAGATATGTGCTTAAAGTTTTGTAATTAAAACTTAAATGCGTTTTTCTGGGCCGCAAACAAGCATTATCTGAACCAAACTCCAAGGATGATGTCATTGATATTGATCTGTCAAACTCCCCTGACTTGGCTGCCCTCGCTTCTTTTTCTGGATCATGGGACAGCCAAGACTCTAGCAGTGAAAGCAATGGGTCTATTTCTAATGAAACAGATCACTTGAGCACAAATGAATTTAAAAACGGTATGAAAGTAATTGTCTCGAAAATTGAAGCACAGACTGCTTTTTTAGCATCTGTAGTGTAGGAACAACGAGAAGCTAAGCCAATCCTGGCCCTCGTGCTGGAAATAGTCTCTGCCCTGGCCACAAAAGAAACAGCTTCATTGGAGTGCCATAAAGCAATAAAAAAAGCTGGATAAAAAATACAGTGAGAGTGAACATATCTCACGAAACGGTGCTGACAACCATATGGTCAATACTACCTTGCACCCTTTTGTAAAATCTGTAAAAGCTACACCTAAGGGATGGGACTACAAGAAATCTATATTCCACCCCCGACTGAATTAAAAAATGCCTTGACCACAGAAAACAAAGAGCTATCTTGGGGTTTAAAGCCACGCTGCCTTAGTCACATGGAAGATGTAAGAGCTCTGAGACCGAAATAACTTGTTCTTCATTTCCCTAAAACGGAAAGCTCTCTGAAACATACCTTAGTCGAATATTGTACAACTGATGGTACAACTCAGCAGGCACATCTACATGGCCCGATTAAGAATGGTGGAAAAAGAATGTCTGAGGACAAAACACACGGTGCTGGACCACAAATTAAGAAAGTAGATAACAAGCAACTCAGCACAGAGGAACAAAATCAGTCTTATCTGAACAGAGCCTCAACAGACTCTAGGACCACCACAAATGTACAGCTTCCAGAAGAAAAATTGCAAATAGAGAAACCAATGAGCCCCTTGACTATTGACTTACCGATTATTGCCCCAAACGCTTTTAAAGATCTGGGAAAGTGGATTATCCTTGAGGAAACCCACCCCACTGCCAATTTTTGAATAGGACTTGTCTCTTGGCTATTTTCCAGCAATTACCATACTTGAACTTAATTCAATAATCAGATATTCAAAAAATGGAATTACCGGAGTGGAATAGCTCCACAAACTGGACATTAGTTGAATTTGCTTCTCCATTGACGGTTGGCCTGTTGAAAACTCATGCAGACCTATTCAACTGTTTGGATCTTTCCCTGATAGCATGTAGAAAGGTACAAAAAACAAGAATTCAAGGAAACCGGGAGGAAGATCTACTCTCCAACCTTCACTCCAGTTCCTAGATCTCAGAGAGAGAGGCGCTTAGAGCCCTTCAAGCCCAAAGCATCAGAGTTAGTGAGTGGGTGCTCGATGTGGAATATTGGATGCCTGAGCACCCTTTAAATGGGGAAAATTCACCTGTTGCACCCGCAAAACAACATCATTGGATATCGTGGAACACTTGGGGCTTTTGCTCCTTTCTGGCACAACCAGAGGATAAAAACCTATTGGAGGCTGCGGTTGTATTCATTCTGCAAGAAACTTGGTATACCAAACCAATTACCATTGATGGTTTTCATATTCTTTCTCACAAAGCAAATCCCCTCTAAAAAGGGGCGGGCTAGTGGAGGCTTGCTAATTGGGGTTAAATCAAATCTAAATCTGACCCCTTTTCCACACTCGCCAACCTCACCATATGTGATGATGTGTGTTTTACACTCATCTATCATTGAATCAGAAAGAACTTAATTATCAATCTCTATGACCCCTGGGGGCCTCCAGATGAAAATGATTCAAGGGATTTTGGAAAGATACATTTGTAAATGGTTTGAAATTTCTCCTGCTGGACGGGTAGTGATTGCCGATGATTTTAATAAAAGAGATCTACATTTAGCGTCCCCTAGAGGACTTCTTGCCCTCAGCTGTTGGCACAAATTAATGGACCATTTTGATTTGATGTTCCTTGATTTCCTCCCTTCTGGCCCACAATTGAGCAACTATACTCGGTCAAATGGTATTGTTAGTTCACACATTATGGCTTAATGAACTTGGCTTTGAGGATCTGCTGTAGCCCTTTCAAGGTAATGCATAATAGGCTCAGTGACTATGCTGTTCTTGGCTGGTCCTATGAGCATGATATGCCAGTCCGAACAAATTCTTAGAAAATTCGACCTTACTTCTAACTTACATGGTAATTTCTCACATTGGTCCGCCAAGAACATTCAACTCACAAATGGCACCTTGCTCCACGACCATCTAAGCCTGGTAGACGCCTTGAGGTTGGCAGATTGGGATCTTTGAAAAATTGTTACTATCAAAACACAGTCATTGCAAATAAAAAAATGGAAAAGTAGTAATAATAACATTCTGTTTCGAAAGGATCGGGCCATTATTAGAGCCAACCCTGGGTTGAATAACCAGGAAAAAGAAAAAGATCTCACAAATTTGACCACCAAATATAGAAACTGGTTCAAACAACACCAGTTCTCTACTAGAAGTTCCAATTGGCAAAGACTGTTCCAATGGCTAAAAACGCATAATGCAAGTACGTTTTGGTCGGGATATAACGATTTTTATAAAGCGCTATCTCCAATCGAACTGAATCCCATATTTTAGGAGGTATGGTTTAAACATATTCAGGAGCTATATTACATCTCGGATAACCGGTAGTTGACACCTTGAATGTGATGGGCATAGTGCCATATTGACAAAAGTAAATATGATACAGTACTTTTTCAATTTAGACTTTCAAGAAGAAAACCTTATTAGACTAATAGGTAAAACAAAAGCTACTCGAGCACCTGGCCCGGATAGCATTCCTAATATAGTCTTTAGAGATCAGCTGGAATAATGGGCAAAAATATTGAAAACTCTTTTTATGCAAATAGGACAGACTGGTATTATTTCAGAGAGTTGGCAAAGGTTTGTATTGGTTCCAATATTCCAAAAGGCAATCGACTTGAGCCATCCTATTATTGTGGACTTTACTAAGGATTTCGACTTTGTCTCTAGACCTAAACTTTGGGCAAAATGTAAGCAATGGGGGATGGATCCAACTCTGATGTATTACATACAGCAATTATACTCAAATACCTCTATTTCTACACAGCTCAGTTCTGAAGGTTACCACTCTGGTTATTATCAAACAAATTGGGGCCTGAAACAAGGATGCATGTTGAGCCCTACTCTGTATAATGTCTACACCACCGACTTAGAGCCTAATTTACATTAGGCCTGTAATTTTCCTCTGCAGATTAATGGTACACAGATCGTCATCCTGTCATAGCCAGACGATATAATACTTTTTGACCAAACTCTGATTGGCTGACAACGTTCAATCGCTGCCTTATCGGCATGTGCAAAGGATAATGGCATGATAATGAATACACTAAGGACAAAGACGATGTCCCTTGGAGGGGCCCATACAGCTAGAGAAAACTTCAAATGAAGTATTGATAAAACTGTGTGGGAAAACACACAGGAATTCATGTATTTGGGCTTTCTGGTTAAAACCTGTCCATCCTCACTCCTATTATGAATCCCTTGTAAAGGCTAACATTTGGAAAACATATCTCAGAATTAGTATTATTCCCTCCATAATGTATGCAGTGGAAGTACTTCAAGGCAAGCAAGTAAGTTGGTTGGGGAAGCTTGAGGCAAAACTATTGCGCTGTGTTATAAATCTCCCTAAGGCTGTACCAGTCGAGGCACTAAGGTTGGAATACGGCCTACCATCACTTAATTCGTTATGGTGTACTCAAAGAGTTTTGCACTACTCCAAAGTGTGAAAATCTGATCTAAGTTCAAATGCATTGTTACAGCTCCTGGTTGAAAGATTGGATGATGTGCGTAATAACCCATTTATAGACAAAATAAACATCTTCACTGAAAACCATCTAGCAAATTTGGGACTCGTATTGGAAATCTTTGATGACAGTCCCGACTATGAAAAGATAATTAAAACTAAACCTCAACTGAGGGATACTGCCTCAAATATTGATAAATTTCACAATTACAAAAGGTATTGTCAATACTCTTATCAGAGCTTTCCGAACAATAGACCGCACAGTTATCTAACTAAAATCTGCAGCGTTGAATTGACGCGCTTCATTATATGTCTCTGATTTAACACTCTCCCTACTAAAGAATACATAAGTTCATGGCATGCTTCTCCATCATAAGATCTTCTTTGTAGACTCTGTCAAACAGATATTGAAACGAGTCGGCATGTTCTTACAGTTTGTCCAGCTATGGAAGACTGTTACCTGAGGGGTTTCTGGGGGTACATCAGCTGTATAGACAATATATGTGACAATCAATTCTGATCAACATTGTTTGGGGCCCAATCTGTAGTGATTAGTGCTGCTGCTCTTGCAATATGGATACTTGCGTTAAAGAAAATGGAGTCCCTGTAACAATGATATCTTAGTAACTTTTAAATGGCGACCATGAAGAATGATTTACTGCAAAAGCAATTAATTTTTATATGTCTTTGAAGACATGTTCTCAAATTTCTTTTATAATTTTACGACAAAGTGTCTATACATTTTAAATTGCAATTGTCTTCCTTACAAGATATGTGCTTAAAGTTTTGTAATTAAACTAAATGGCCAATACATTTTTTTTTCTTTTTAACTTTCAGGAAAAAAGGTTCAAAAGTATTGCTCCTAACTTGAACTGGGTATCCCAAAGATGCTCCAGTCCCATTTTCTTACAACCGAAAACATGTTGGGTAGAATGTTATGAAATGTATCTTTACCATTGGCATCGCTCTTGCGTAATAACCAATTTATAGACAAGTTAAAAATCTTCACGGAAAACCATCTAGCAAATTTGGGACTCAAATTAGAAATCTTTGATGACAGTCCCCACTATAAAAAGGTAATTAAAACTAAAACTCAACTGAGGGATAATGCCTCGAATATTGACAAATTGCATAATTACAAAAGGTATTGTCACTACTCTTATCAGAGCTTTCGGGGCAATATATCGTGCTGCTACCTAACTAAAATCTGCAGCATTGAATTGATGCGCTTCATTATGTATCTCAAAATCTCAAGTAATTCTGCAGTTTACTTAATAAGGGAATCGCAAATAGAGCCATTAACAGTGTGCCCACTGTGATCCACTGGACTCAACATTGACTTTCAAAGATAGAGGGTGTGACGAGTTTTAATGTGAAACAGTTTTTGATAAAATACAAGAAGAATAATTAAACACCTCAGAAGAGTGCTCCTCACGAGTATAAAGACTGCGGAGGAGGAGGTGAAGGAGGTGGAAGAGGGGGTATTAAACATGCAACACATAACTGCAAACTGTCACCCTGCTCACCTATTATAGGCAATGCAGGTTGTGTATGGAATGGTGACTTTGAGGGGCCCTCTTTGCAGCAGTTGGAAGAAGTTGCTTAGCCTACAAGACACTGAAACAACCCAACACAGACACCAGCAATTCCAGCACTTGCTGTCCAATCCAACACCTGAAGACAACATGAGCCATGTGGATGTTTGTATCAAGGCTCCCACCCTTGTTGTGCGCCACATCACCTCCTTTATACACAGAAGGAAGAATCTGTAGTTAGTCTATTCAAGCTGCCCACTGGCTAGAGGGAAGGCGAGGCATTGGGGTCAGGGGGCAACCTTCCACATCTTTGCTTTTTAGCCTGCTAGCGCTATTGCAGAAGAGGCCCAGCCATATGCAAATCACTTTTAGTCCTGCCACCAATGGGAGCAGTCCAGTCTGAACAAATAGGCCATGTTTCCTCTGCATGGAAAAACAAGCAACCCCAGAAATGTCTGAGGTTACTTGTGATCTCATGCTGAAGGGATGTGACCTAGTATTTCACGCCGAACTGCCCCTTTCTGGGAGGGACTGAGTCTGATTTGCATATGGTCTTTCTCATCTGTAATGGCTTACTGTAATGCTTTAGACCATATGCTAAATGTCCTATAAGTATTTACAATTTTCGTGCACCCTATACTTTCCTGAATTGTGTTGCTAAATGTTTGCACCGGGGCATTACATGAACCAGTAATGCCCCACACCATCCCCCACAGAGGGGTTTATTGCTATTAGGATTCCCCTGAAGTGTAGACTTCGGGGTGATACTAATATCTTACCATTGCATGTTTCTTTTTTCCTTTCCAAGGTTGAGTCGGAAAATGCCATTCACATTAGAGTAAATGCGGACAACTAGACCGCTTACTGCAGTTCACACCCGGATATATGGTGGCCTGTGTTGGATATGAAAAAACTCATATTATACATTGCATCATTTTAATTGGAATAATTCACTGTGATAAAAAAGTTTTTTAACACAATAAATGAAAAGTAGTGGTTGCTATGTTATTGTAAAAATGTTTATGACATATAGCCTATGGTTTTAAACATTAACAACCTGTGTAGTAACTTATATTTGAATTAAGCAATTAACTTTGATTTTATTTTAGCAGCACAATGCATGATGTGATGTAAAACAATGGTCTGGAGGGTTGTCCAGAGCAATGCCAGAGGTTATGATTCATTCATAACATTCCAGCTATCACCTTTCTGTTTGGCTATCACGAGTGGGACAAGCATATTTGGGGTTGCTTGTGGTCTCGTGCAGAAGGGATGTGGCCAAGCAGTATAGGCAGGACTGCCCCTTTTGGGGTTGTACAGAGCCTGATTTGCAACTGTTCTCTCCTTTTCTGCAATGGCAGGGTAGCCTCAAAAACCGTGGTCTGGATGGTTTCCCGGAAAAATGGCAGAAGTCATGATTCATTCAAAACCTTCTAGCCATCCTCGTTCTGTTTTCTCAAGGTTCTTAGTAGTTTGTCTAACATTATTTAACCAAAAGCAAGCCTGGTAATTAATAACATCTTGTATTGCATACTTGTATACCAAAAGCGCAGGTGCTCTCCACATTCTCAACTAATATTTTAAGGGTTTGATGAACACTACATAGTCAATATCAGCAAGACCAAATTCAATATGCAGTGGAATGTTTGCCGCTCAAGTTGGTAAAGCTGTCATTTTGACTTGGTCTCAAGGAATCAACATTAGCAGCCCCCTCTCTTCTGTACCACAGATGGGTGCTACCTGGGCTTCAGCTATATAAACCTCAAGCACATTGCTAACTCTGTGGTCACCAAATCAGATTGAGAAGCTGTGGCTAACACCTGTCTGCCTTTTTAGCACTAAGTCACTCTTTAAAACCTGATGGGTCCATGGTCAACTAATATTAAGACAGATACCAAGATAGACAAAAGTGTTCACTGTAGCAAAAGGTTTGTTTGCAACTTCAACGGTTCAACTTTGTATTAATGACGCACAATAACTTGTTTTTTTCGTGATTGACCCCTTCTTATTACAAACATTGGCAAATTTGAGTTGCCTCTGTAGTTTTAGAAATCAGCACACCATCATCGGAAAATAGTAGTATGCCTACATTACTGCTGTTTAATTTGGGAATATCAAAACATTTAGATAAAAACGTCGACAGCCAAATCAGTAATAAACAAAGTAAAAAGTAGTGGGGTTGGGGCACATGAATGCTGAGCGTACACCTCAACAGGGTTTAGTCTAGGTTTCTCACCATCCATGCCCCACCTGTGGCTAAGTTTTCAGATTAATGGCCTTCAATAGCATCCAATAACTGGCTGTTAATTTGTAAATGTGTGGCACCGAAAACAGTCAATCGCCATTTTCAAATCAATTGAAATCACATGCAGCATACAGCACCTTACCTTTTAATAGAACAAACTAGAGAATGACAAGCTTCAGCCGGAATATTTGATCTTTTGTCTTTACATCCTGCCGAAAAACTACCTGGGGGGGGACACAATCTGATATTCCATGCACCAGAGATCAAGACAGCTAAGGAGGGCTTTGCCAAATATTAATCAGTGATATAGGTAAATAATTGGCTATGTCTTCGGAAACCCCTTTTTGGTTATGCCATATTTTGGTGATAAGGTCTCCATAATATGTCTGAATCTATTGCCACAGGAAGAGAGAGAGAGGAAAGAGGTTTTAAGAAGGGGAATATGGATAGCATGGTAAATGGCAACATGTAATCCAATGAAGGCTTGTTTAAATGTGTTTCTCAGAATCACAATCTTTGAAACATAAAAATGTGTTCTGGCCCTGTGACGGATTGACTTTTGTCCTGTAGGAGTATAAGGATGAGTAGAGGCTAAAACAACGTCTTAACCATCGCGCTTCTACAAACAAAAAGTAAACCCAATCATAAAGGTAAAACAGGCACAGTTATGAAACATACCTTCGCCTTCTGTGGTAACATGGACAGAAGGAAGGCTAACTCTCAAGAGGGGTGTGAATATTAAATAGTAGTAACCCAATCAGTTAAGTCGAACAGTAAATAATAAAGTTTAAGTTGAATCAAGGTTCTATAAAAATATATATACTTTAATTAAACACATCTTATCCAATAATAACTAAATAAAAAACACTAAATAAAAACACTCCTGTAGAAAGAACACAGAATAAACAAAAATAGCACTAACAATAGGCAATAAGAAACACAACCATTACAACTATAGTGGTATGGGTAAAAAGGGTGGCATTGCGGTGGTAATTCCATTACTGCCACATTACCGCACCACTGTACTACGAGTTTTCTGAAGAAGTTGAAGATTTATCTCCAGCAAAAGACCAGAGGTGAATCTGCCACTTCACCACCATACATCTGCAGATTTACCGCTGATGACAATACCACTGAAATCCCCATGCAGTCCTATGAACTCCAACAATGGGGACTTACACCTCCCTACCACCACTTGTAATTCCATGGTAAATGTGCCGGACCAAGCTGCAGTAACGTTAATTGAGTTTGGATGTAATTCAGCAGATTTGCTGCAGAATTACCACCAAACTCGCAATGAGGCCCAGTGTTCTTCAGAAATAACATTCTTTTGAAGCAAAAGGGATTCAAGTGATTTAGCCATTCTCTCAGGCACAGAATTGGACCAGGGGGCAGTTGTCAGGCAATTCGACAATGGCAAACCAGGCTTCCCAGCCCTGTGCTGGAAGTGCGTTTTGGGCTTGAATGCTTGAATGCGGCAGCCGCAGTAGTCCAGACAGCAAGCAGATGTCCATTTGGTGTCAAACTGAAGGTTGCTGTGCTTTGAAGCGAAGCTCAAGCAATGCAGGTTATGGACACCACTAGGTTCAGTTCGAAGGTCGTGGTACGATGGTGGAAAAAGCTGATGTCAGGATGCGGAAGGCGAGTCACTCTGATGCTGTCTTCAAAGGTTGTGGTCCAAAAAGAACACCAGGGTTGGTTCGACCGTCGACTGGATCAGTGAAGAAAAGGCTAGAGGTTCCAATGGCGATTCAAGCGTTTCAGCTGCACAATGCTTCTTTGTTGGAGCTACGGCAACAACCCACCTCAGCTGGCACAGTTGGCAGTGAACTTGGTTAAACAAGCAGTACTGCGGTTCGAAGGTCAGCAAGTACCAAAGGCAGTTCCGGAGGGTCCTGTTCGTTCAAACAGGGTCGACTGTGCTTGAAAAATGGCTCGAAGTGGTTCAATATCGAAAGTGCAGGAATCATGGGTGTCTTGGTTCTTGGGAGCTGTTAGTCCCACTGCGAGGGGCAAAAGTAGTCCTTGTTCTCGTGGCTCCCAAACATGGGGGAGGCTGGCACACACCTTCAGGGGTCCATCAATACAGCGAGGTCCTGGGTACCAGTGTGGCTGGCAGAGAGGCAGATCTTGCTCCAGCTGCAGGTCATCCCCAATGTGCCCTGGGGATGGTTAGTCAGCAGAGCTTGCCTATGCCTTGAACTACCTGTCTTCTCCTCACAAATGGAGGACTTTGGAAAGGACTGCTCTCCAAACCGGGTCCAAACAAATTCATAAGGGTTGAAGTCGAGCAATGAATCACAGAAGGAGCAAAAGTCCACAGGTGATTGGATTAAAGCAAGCAAGTGGTCTTTGCCTTCTAATATCACTTCCCAAAGTGCTTGGTGTTAAAGGAAATGGAGGGGACGGGAAGGAAGAGAGATGAAGAGAGAAAACAAGATGGTGATATCTTCCTCCTGCTCATCGGATCTCCCCCTGTGTACACTAACTCCACACCTTCCCCTATCAACAGCATCAAAGGCCTGTCTAGTATGCAGCACCGTGGTGTAAGGCTAGTCTTTTTGGGATGGCCATGGCCTTTGATTTCTGCTTCCAGAGTCTGGCTCGCTGGGGATCTCAAAATGGATCAAGGGAAAGGCATAGTCATCCAGTCTCCTCCCTTTACAATTGGCAGGGCCAAAACTGTCAGACCAAAATACACATAACCTTTGCACAGCTGAGCTGGGCTCATAGTGCTGACATAAGTGTGATATCAAGAAGTGATCTGGCTGTAGTAAGTATGAGAGATGCTAACCACCATACCCTAACTCATGTATGGTTTATATTTCGAGTTTACAGCTGCCACCGGGATAGTGCCTCTCATAGTTATATGGTTTGGGATCGGAGTTACATATCATAAATGCATCCCCTGCGCTGCAGCTACTTGGCTGTCACTGCACCTATCAAGAGGGAATCTGTGACCCTTGAACCTGTATCCAGGCTACTGATCCACCAGGGCACAGGAGTACACTATGCTTTTGCCATGGAGTTATGAAAGAGGGGTGTTGTGACTGGCCTTTCCCTATCTACTCTGCTCACTATGTATGTGATGTCATGAGTGCCTGGATGTGGAATGTTGTGTGAATGTTCTCTTCCCGGTGTTCTCTTAATGACAGTTGATGAGAGGCTGTCTTATTGAGAGGGTGGCCGGTAGAGGTGTCCTGATGTGTCCGTCCTTATGTACCTGATTCCTGTAACGGAATCTATGTAACCTGTAACTTAAGTAAAGACGTTTCTTTTTGTCTTGTGCCTGAGGCTCTGAGTGATCTGTAACCAAAGGCACTTTTCAACAAGGGGTCTGGTTGGCAGGTCACTGAGATGGAATTACCAACATCATTGTATTGATTAATAAAAATCCAAAAAAACAGACCCTTCCACAACAAGGGTCAGATGGCAATTCCTCACAGGACCTTCATGTGAGAAGGGATCAATTACAGTGCTCTTACTTTCTTCCTATGTCTGCCGTTGCAGAGACTGAACCAGCTGCAGTCCTGTTACATGTGTGGCCCCTCCACTATTTCACTCTCCCTCTCCTGCCCACTGAGCAGTAGCTCTACAAAATAATGCAAAGTGGCAGCCCGCACAACAAGACAGGCTAGTTCATTTTTTTTTCAAAGGTCCTCTGACCCTCCCACCTGCAGGACTATGATAAGCCAGGCGGCTTCGTTTTTTTATTCTGTATCCCAGTCCGACAACTTCTCAAGCCCCTGACACTCCTTTTTCTAGACATAATGATGCACGGTCTGGTACCAGCAGTGACACATGGTCTGCTCTGCTTTTTTCATTTTCTGGCTGCCTCCTTGTCAGCCATCCCACCATGCCCGCCACACACCTCACCCTGCCCCCACCTTCTACTCTGCATCAACATCCCACTCCACCCCAACTACTCCCCCGACTTCCCCAGAATCACTGCACCCCCAACCACTCCACTCCACCCCACCCTCAACCACTCTACTCTACCCTGGCTCTCCAACCATACACACTCCACTCTACTCCACCCGAGTCACACCTCTCACTGACTCCCGTCCATCCCAATCATTCCACTCCACCCCAACCACTCTACTCAAACCCCAACCACTCCATTTCACTCATCCCATGACCACTCCTTTCCACTACACTCCACACCTGTCCTCTCCACCCCAGTCAATCTAGTCTACCACCAGCCACTCCACCACATCCACTTCACTCTGTCCCACCTTCAACCACTCCACTCCAACCCATCCCGACTATTCCTCTACTTCTGCAACCACTCCTCGCCACCCACTCCATCCTGCACCCCACTCTACCCCCACCACCTACTTTGTGCCCACACACGCTACCTTATCCCACTACATCCCATACATCTACCCCCACCCATCTAGCCCCGCTCTGCCTCACCCATCTACCCCACTTCATTCCGCTATACCCCTCCCACTCCACTCTACATCACTCACTCCCCCCGACCCCACTCTACTCCCTCCCAAAACTCTCCCCGCTTCATCCAACCCTGGCCACTCTTCTCCAGCCCAATCCATCTACCCTGCCCATTCTATCCCAGCTCATCTACCTACCCACTCTACCCCACCCAACCACCACCACTCTACCCCCACTGCGCATCCATCATACCCCACCCATGATATCTCTCCCCTCAACCCACCCTTCCACCCCACCCACCACTCTACCCTACCCCACTCACCTCCCCCACTTCTCTACCTCAATACCCCACCTCACAAATATACCTACCACACTAGGCTACACTGCCCCACTACTTCACACCACCCCTCACAATTGTACTAACCTATCCCTTCTGCCACACCCACTCTACCCAACTGCAGTACCCCCAAACTCTATCCCAACCTCATCCCACTCTACTGTTCTGAAGGATTGCCATCTGAAAGTGTGTGAAAGCCCTAGTTTTTTGTATTCACATAAAACTATATGGTTTGATTCTGTTTTGGGAAAGGGAGTTCCCCTTTCATACATGTTCTATGCCAAAATGTTAGTGCAAACGTGTGCCTTGGCCGCAGCCAGTCTCCTGACATCTTCAGTGCCAGCTTTGCAATGTCACAAAGTGAATTCAGAGGTCATTTGTATCCCTGACAGCTGCCAAGGCATCTCATTGCAGGCCAATGTGGCTTGACAACTCCCATGCCTCTGATCTAAATTATAATAATTGTATGCCTTAGTCAGTCTGGTGACATGTATATCTTTAAATATAACCCATGTCCGGTTGTGTCATGGTGACTGCTATGAGCACATAAGCACATTAAATATATACTCTTTTATTTTATTTTAGTGTTTCAATGTTTGTGCATGCTATGTGGATATGACATATCTCCAGCATTACATTTTTGTTAGGTTTACACGCTTTGAACATTGCAATCTCTCAGGCTGGGCACCCACTGCATTTTTCTAAACAAACCACAAACAGAATAGGAAATTTCCCATGTATTCCTGTACTAGACCATCATGTGGCGAAACAGTTTTCTGCTTCTTTAAGAGCACATGCACAGCTACGCAATTATGAAAGACGGTGCTGTCAGACCACATTCCATAGCTTAATTCTCACTGCCCAGCTGTATTTGACTGTGTTTGGGGGGTCATTTTTGTTGCTCTTTTTTAAAAATAGGATTCACTGCCAGTTTGGGCCAAAGCTGAGAGGACTGGTGAGAGTGGCTGGTGGCTGCTGCAGTTTTGTGCTTTTCTGATCAGCCAAGAAGGATGTGACTCCTCAAGTTATGTCTTAAAT
Organism: Ambystoma mexicanum; assembly: GCF_040938575.1. NCBI lineage: Eukaryota > Metazoa > Chordata > Amphibia > Caudata > Ambystomatidae > Ambystoma > Ambystoma mexicanum. The sequence goes on from NC_090929.1 coordinate 539,252,300, forward strand.
ACCTGAGAGAGAACTTGGGTCAGCAGAACCCTCACAAATTCTGTATCTACTGCCTGCTGCATCCTCATGAGGACGAGGCCTGTCAACTAGGTCAAGGCCTCTCTAGAAGACATAATTAACACAAGTGGCTTTCTCTCTAGGTGGGGAATTCTGTGAGATATAGTCCTTATTTTATTGCTCTCTATGAATGGCATGGGAAACATTTCTTTGGGATATATTCGTGAGAGCTCTTACTGGTACTATTGGCTTCCAAGGCCTGATACTACCACTACCAGAGACATGAGGTGGTATATTTGCTTTGTTAGGATGGTTATTAGTTTCTCTGGGATTTCCCAAAAGTGTCCCTGTTCTATGAATTAGTCTCTCAGGGGTTAATGCCCTGGCCACTCTTCTGACTTATCTTTGGGAATTGAGGTCTGGATCACTCTTCTACTTTCTGGGTTTGGGACCTTGCAATCCTTCCTCTCCCCCTCTCACACCTTTGGACACCTGTTCTCTTCCTTTGGGGTATGGTGCTCCTCACCTTCTCTTTCGAGGACCAAGAGGTTGTACTCCTCCTCTTTTTCTCCTTTATGTTCCTCTTCTACTCCTCCTTCCACTATTACTTGGCTCTTCTCTCTCTCTCCTCTTTCCTTCACCCTCTGGGTTCTTTCTCCACCTTCCTCTTTTAGGTTGCTTCATATTCTTTTACACCTTCTTCTGCCTTCTGATTTTTCTCATCCACTCCATCTTCTTCCACTTGTCAGTTTTCTCTTTTTTACCAACTTTCTTCACTCCCTGCGTTTTCTCCTTATCGCCACATTCCATTTCCCTAGTCTCCTCTTTCTCTCCACCACTCTAGCTGTCAAGTATTACAACTCACCAACTCTGCACTCCACAACTCCACTCTTCTCCTGGGAGCTGGGCCTTTGCTAAAGCTTGGTCTTCATTGATCCTCCTGACAAAGTTGCTTTGTAGTGCAGACTCTGTGTTTAAATAGGTCAGCTGCCATTTACTTGTTGTTTCTGTGTGGAATTGTTGCGTACCTACTCTCGATGCAGGACCTCTCTTTGCTGGCTTTCTCCTTAGCTGGCACTCAGTGTGTCGGTTTAAAGCTCCTTTTTAATGGATGGGGTGTCGGAAAAACATTTATCCAGAATTTTGATTCGTTCAGGTGTTTCTCCATTTGACTTCAAGGGAGGTGGTGACTGTGAGAGACTCTCTGTCTGCAAGGGTTGCAGCTGCAGGGAAAACATTTGTTCGTCTCCTCAAGTCTCCCTGTAGTGCAGGAAACAATGTGGTCCTCTGTGGGTATCTGGGTTGTGCATGGGCGGAGGAGCACTTCTCCCTGTTCCAAGTAATGGTGTCAGGAGACCCTGGACCTACTGGAAGAGCGTGAATATAGTTTCAGAGTGCAGAATACTTTTTTGTAGACCTTCATGATTTTCTGGGTAATAAGTGAAAGAGTGAACATTTGTTTAATCAGTGTCAGATCTCTGGGAAACAAGGGAAGGTAGGGAGCTGGGCATTCGGGTGAGGTTAGAGCTTGTGTGTGTGTGTGTGATGAATGTGTTATGTTGTCATACACAGTATTTTCCTTAACCTTATCATTCAGGAAGATGAGGGAACCCCTTTCCAAGATGGCAAAGGAGGTGTCAAGTATTGATTGTCTCTGGAGCTCTCAAATGGATGAATGTGGAATGGTGGAGAGCATTCTCAACTACCTTTCACCCTAAAACTTTGAATAAGCAGGTCCTGGTTTTTGCTACTCACTGAGGAAGGCCTGCCAGTTTGGGTTAAGAGAAGAACACCGATTTCCTGCCTGCGAGGTACATGTTGCAGAGAATTGGTATGATTTTTTAAACTAATTTTTAGCATCGTTGCCAAGATATAAAGGATAAAGAAAAAGACTCAAAGTGGATTTTAGAATTTGCTTATGTTTCAGACAGAGTTTTAAAAGAACTCATGTTTGAAAACTTTTTTTGTTCCAGTGAGTCAGTATTTAACTGGAGCGTAAGTGTGAACAGCATGGCATTGTTAGCGTGCGCTCCTTCATGATAAACGTATTAGTGGCGGTTCAGGATTGAAGCCCGCGATCTGAAGGCAATTTGGGAAAGGGACGCTGTTGTGTGTGACACAGTGACGTTACGAACATCAGCAGTAACCAGTAGCATGTGATGCAGTGTAGTAATTGAGCTACTGTCTGTTTCTAGTGAGTCAGTAGAAGCGTGGACAGGTGCGCGGACGAACAGACATTTTAAGTAAAGCGCGGGTGCTCTTTGGATTCATTGGAGGTAGCAGCCACGTTCCTCATGCATGAATGTTAAAGACTCGAAAACCGTTATCACTTTAAGTCCAAAAGAAAAAACATTTCTCTCACCAGAGGAAAGAAAGGTTGGGCTGCATTGTGAAACACCAATGTTTTGGCCAAATGCTCAACAGTACACCAGTCAGGCAAAAGCAAAGTAGACAAGGGGGTTTTCAGGTCTCCTGAAGATAAGGATATGTTATTGTATTCATGTAAACAGTTTATTGTTAAAACCATGAATCAGGATCTTGCTGGGCTAAAACCCCTCTTAGAATATGCAAAGGTTGAACAGATTCCAGCCAGAGTTGTCAGAAATTTGAAGGAGGACCTGTAGCTGGCATAATTGTTCTTTGATTAATTTATCCACTTGCCCTTTCCCTTGTGGAGACCCATGGTTAAGCTCTGAACAATTCAGTTGACCACTGGTTCTTTGGAGGGGTTTTGAGGAACAGGCAACTCCTGCAGGATTTGACAACTTGTACATGATAATCAGGCATAGCAGTGTGCACAGGATATATCTTGAATACAATTATAAAATACTTCAAATTAACACAGTTAGCATTAACTTATTCTTCTCCAGCTGTGCTTGAGGTGGATAATCTTGCTGAGATCTATCTCTCTCTATATGGTGGCGAGGCAATTGCACCTGACAAGCGGAGGTGAGAATCCTCACGCGTGCCTCTCTCCAACCGCCTTAAAACTGCAAACTCGGCCTGGAACAATGCTTTTGCACATCCCAAACCAATATCCACTGCCTCCTCCCGCTCCGCTTATGACATTGCTCGCCACTTTTCCTCTAAAATCTCAGAAATTCGTAACACCCTCACATCCCTCCTATCACTGTTTCCTCAAGCCTCCAACAGCCCCACCTCTTCTATTGTCTCAACTACATCCCCCTACCCCTCTTACTGAATTAGCAATCTTTTGCAGCACAAACCCAACTTGTGCTCCTATTGATCAATTTGATACTCAAATGGTCAAAGAATTAGTCTCAAACACCTGCCCTTGTCTATCTGACCTCTCTAACCCCTTTTTCTCTCTGATGGCCTCTTTACTGCTTACTTCAAATCTGCAACTGTCATACCTCTTTTGTAGAAACCCTCTGCTGACCCAAACATCCAGGCAAACTTTTGCCCAGTTTTCCACCATCTCCATTATTCAAAGGTCCTTGAGCGGGTTGTCTTCAACTGGGTCACAAACTACCTTGAGAATAATGGCCTTGGAAATCCACTTCAATCTGCCTTCCATTGTAAACACTCCACTGAGGCTGCACTCATGCATCTTTTCAACTTTCTCAATGATGCTGACGACTGTAAACTCTCTTTTGTACTCCTCCTATTTGGAGGGCTGCCACTTTTGACACTGTCAGCCCTCCGTTCTCCTCCTCTTTCCAGGACCTTGAGTTTCATAAATCTCCTCGCAAATCTCTGACCCCATATCTCTCCCTGTTTACATCCCTCCTGATAAGCAGTCATTGAATCTGTCCACTTCAACGTCTATACCACTGCCCTAAGAAGACTATACTTGTCCCTTGGCTTCCACTATAACATCTTTGTTTATGTCACTCAAATCTGTACTCCCTTTCCCTCCTTTACCGCAGCCATCTCAGAACCAATTACCAACTGTCTCACTTCAATCCTTCACTGGATGTCTCTGTGTGCTGCTTTCATGTTGAACTCTTAAAAATGGAAGTTCTCTTTCTCCCAGCTTTCAACGCATTAATTCCCATATCCTCTCCCTATACTGCCTGACATTCTGCCTATCTCACCCCAGGGTCGCAAATGTGTTCTCTTTGAGAGCAAACTCTGACCGCAACAATTCATCTTTACCACAGCCTCTGCTGCTTATCTCAACATTCTGAAAATGTGTCAATTTCTTACGTCTCCAAGCTGCAACCTCATGCTCAGAGAAATCGACCATTGCGCTTGCATAAGCCTTGGCCTTCCCTTCTACTCCTTATGCCTTCTAGAAAAAGTCCTCAACTTCGCTACCCACACTACTCTACTGACACTATGCGCGTTGCCTTTCCATACACAACTGCTCCCTTTCCAAGTTCCATCTCCTGGTCTACCAAGCTACCACTAGTCATTCTTCTTAGCACCTGTCTCACTGTAGCTCTGCCTACTCACCATCCTATTCCTTCCACTCCTTCTCTGCACTCAACTTCACTGTCCCAATCACCCCGGGCCTCCTCTCACTTTTGCTCTTTCTTTCTACTTGCCAAGCTCCAATGTAGCCCCCTGCCCATCACAATCAAAGCCGTGGCTCTCCTCAAAGTTCGGCTTAACCTTGACTTACTTGCCCAAGAGGGAACTCCCCTTGTCCCCTCCCCCATCCTCCCGAGCTGACACCACCACTCCCTCCAATGCTGTGTAGTAATTTAATTGTGTATTTTTGTTCTACACTCCTGCTTAGCTTGAAGCACTTGCCTTCGAAAGTCACATGCTTCTTATATTTTGTTTTGTTTTTGTTTTTATACCTGGTCTATGTACCACTGTGTTCAGACCCCCATGAAGTGTCTCTCTGCATGTTCTCATCTTTATGCTATTGACAGACACCCATCCGTGTAATGCATTCACCATCTGTAAATAAGATTTTGTAAGTTATTTGTGATCGATATGGAAATCCCCATTTTCCAAATAAATACAAATACGTTTAAGCAGGGAGTTGGAGTAAAGTTCCAATGTAGCTTTTAGGATAACATTAAAGGTGAAGCCTAATATGTCCATTGTGAAATGCAAACAGCGAAAATGAAACATGTAATTTATAATGTGTCATTACACTAATATGCAGACTGCAATCTAGAAATTGAACAATATAACATGGCAAATGCCGACTGCCCGGATCAAAAAAACGAAAAGCAAACCGCAGTGTTTTTTTTTTGTTTTTTTTTACAAAAGTAAAACAGCATTCCCTTGCTGGAAACTTAATCATTAAATGAACACTGCATTTAAACAGGATATGGTATATTCTAGTGATACTATGCCTTGCGGCAAATACATGACATCCTTAGTCATTTACTTGAACATGTTCTACCACTGTAAAAGTTAATTTGCCTCTGGATTCTGTAAGCCTAACCCCTATTGGGAATGTAACCCGATTTCAGCACAACGACAGTATTATTTATTTATTTCGTTCCCGTAGAAGTTTTTTTGGTAATGAGTTCTTATTTTTTTGCAGGAGAAATTTCGTTGTTTGATATTTTGATATTTACATTGTTACCGATTGAAATTGCATTGAGTCTTGCAGGCCATCATTTTGTGCAGCTTTATTGCTTGAGCTGACGCCTTAAGGAGACTTTGATCCATTCCAAGTGGTATTGAAGCCACCGTACAAGGCAGTATTCCTTTGCTCTCTCTCCCATCTCTAACAGACCAGTCCATTACTCACACTGCCGAAATTGGTGCATAAAAAGTATGCCAAACTGCACTATGCTTAAGGATGACCTTTTTGTTTAGGTCTGAGGCATCAAAAGCATATTCATGTACCCATAGCATTGGTATGGACTTGCGTTTGCCTGCTAAAAGGCGTCATCTCTTTAGGGTCTGTACTTTTCCTAGAAATGTTCTCATCCTTGACAATGGCATAGGGAAACCAATATGTTTAATGCTCCATTGCAGGAAGATGCACTATTCTATCCTGGAGAGGAGGAGCGCAGGGAACCTGCTTCTGTGGTTGACGTCTTCAGACAAAAATCTACACCTCAGGATCTCAGGGAACTGGGGGGAGACCTAAGCCTCAGACGAGGCCAAGATCTTGACGGGGAGGCAGAGCTCCAACTGGAAGGTGATTCTGAAGCCGTGGAGGAACAGCCAGATTCAATTTTTCAGTCAAGTGAAGAGGTAAGCATGAGCTCTATGTCGTGCAATCAGTACGTGGTGACGTAAGCTATGTGGAAAGGCGTTTGAGCCCCCTGTAGCCCATCTGTCATCTTGTGTACTGTCTAACACATTTTTACTACCCTCAGCATAGCATATGAGCCCAGCCCTCAGGTCCTTATTCATCCCTCATTAGTATCCTGCATTGAAAGAAATAAGTGGCATACTTGACAAAGAGAAAGGTTGGGATGAATGGGGGTCAATCACATGTCATGCACATCTATATATGCATGTTTTGGGGGTACCAATCTATCAAGACATTTCCTGACTATCTCCGGATTGAATGATCCCCTGAATGGAGTTATTCACCCAAAATAAGAACAATCTTAAAAATGTCAAAACGTTGTTGGATTTGACATGTTCTTCTCCTTTCAAAACATATATCCACATGGTTTCACAAAAATAGAAAATACCCCAAAAATGTTTTAGTCGGCTTTTCTGCCAATATTTAATGAATTGCATCATTTTTATTATGACAACAAGTAGTTAACAATGTTATCACAGTCAGAAAATCTGTAACAGATGCTGCACTAGTACTTTATGATTTTTACGGGGAAAGAGTGTAACAAACATTTTCCTTTCGCTCTCCAAGAATTTGGAGACTCAAAGTCCCACCTCAAGGGCAAGCAGCGCCGGCTCTGGTGACACAGGCAGTGGCATGAATGGCAAAGGAACACAAACCGAGAAGGATGAAGTGCTAGTCGAGCTAGGAAACCTACAAATCGAGAACCAGGAACTGGCAATAGAATTGGATAAACTGAAGAGGGACTACGAACTATGCACGGGTGAGTAGGCCATGGCCTTGGAGAGTTTGGCAGGGGTGGTGAGGCTCTGCTGGATAATAGTCAGAGATATCACGTTGTTTATGAGTGATGAGTGGGCTCTTCCAATGGATGCAAGTTTAACTCCTGTCACATTTGTGATGACGATCAAATGACCGGACAACAACAAGCATACATTTGTGGAGTCTTAATTGGGAACTTATACAATGGGTGGGCATAACGTGAAATATTAGTGTCAGGATACCACAGCTTAATCATGGTGAGTTCAAAGAAAACAAAATAGGACTGGCCTTGGAAACCGATTATACACAAGAACTACAATACCCAGAATACATGGTGCAAAATTGTAGTTTCTATGAAAAGTAGAAAACAGACTTGAATTACATTAGTGAAATGGATGAGATTTGGGCAATAAAGGGACATGTGCAGTTAGAGTATATTCAATACTTAGCAGCAGCACAATTTAAAACCTATTTGTCCGACAAAATGTATCCAGGTCAATTTTATAGACAGAAATAAAATCATAGTGGTTGAACGCTAAGTGACTGATGCAATTAAAGTGCAATAACAAATTAAAAGACCCAAAGTATGAAGCCTATTGGTGATAAGATATTGCCTTTATGATTAATTAAAGGCCAAAAAGATCTAACCATAGTGGTCGAATTACTTGCGAAGTATTGAATAAAACAGGAGAATTTACATGACCCATTTAGGTAGAAAGATGTACCATAGAAGCACAAATATTTACAGCCTTCACTGGTATTCAAACCTTGTCTAATAACAAGTCTTTAGCTTCCCAGTGAATGGGAATCGCCTGGTCCCAGAATCTGTAGACGTCCTTGGTTTGCCCATGGTTCATGGGAACATCTCCCCTTTCATCCCCCTCCTCCTTTGTGTCCTACAACTTGAACGTCACTATATTCTGGTCCCTCCCTGGTTTTCCCACTGTTTGCTCCTCAAGATAACCTGCCATAATGGGAATGTTGATGTCCTTGTTCAGGAAAGAGAGGTATACCCTACTTTTGCTAACCTGCAGTGTCACCAACTTTTTTAGTATCGATTTTGTTCCACTTTTTCTTGACGCAAAATGCAGATGGCAAGTTGGGGTAAGATATTTATGGGGCTGGGGAGCCGGAACCAGAAGAGATCGAACTGCATAGTGAGTGTGGTATCTTCCAAAGTCCAGAATTTGGACCAGAGGAGCTTAGCAGTGTATTTGGTGGCCAACTATCCTACTGTCTCTCTGGTGGCTAGCTATGCATTCCTTTAACACCAGCAATGGAGCCTCTCTTCTTGCTCTCTTCCACTACTTTAAGCCACTCCATTTTCAAGGCTTCCTCTTCTCTTCTCCAGTGTTCTAGCAGCTCTTCTGTCAGTAGTTGATGCCCCACACCTCTCTACTCATTATCACCCCTTCTCTCTAACATCCCCTTTCACACATTTCAATGGTGGACTCTTCTATTAAGATGTCTACTGTCTTTTTTGTCCTTCTTCTCCAACCTCAGTTTTATTCGCTCCGAATCTCCGGCCACTTGTCTTCACCTCTTTGGGTACTGCTATTACGTCCTCATCTTCTTAACCCCTTTGGGCTATCAGAGTGTTATCTCCACCGTCTTCACCCTTCTTGGCACTGTTGTCACTGTCCCCTCCTTAGTCATCTCTTTAAGCACTGCAGCCAGTATGCCCACTATCTTAACCACTACCAGTGCTGTCCTCTCTTTGCCCCACTGGGCACTGTTATCACCCTCCTCACATTCTTCATCCCTTTGGGCACTGTTGTAACTATCCAAACCTTCTTCACTATGGGTGCCCTCTTTGGCCACCACTCTCCTGCCTGCTCTCTACCAATAACTCCTGTTTTCTTTCCTCCTTGGTTTGGTCTCCTGGGTCCCTCCTTGAGCTCTCAGTCTCCTGCATAGCCAAACCTTCTTCACCTCTCCTGCAGCCTCCTTGGTACTGCTCCCAATCTAGCCATATCCAAAACAATTCCTGTCTCCACTCTCCTTAACCCACTCCAAACACCCAACTGACAGACTGGGACTGTGTGCTCTTACAGTGGTGTTTTCCCACCATCTGGCTTCTATCTGGAGAAAGGGATTTCATGTTTGCTGTTTAGTATCAGGACTATATGTTGGGTTCATGTCTTGGAGTGCCTCACAATCTGGATATCAGACTTTGGATTGGCAAGGGACGAGCTGTCCGAGTTATCATGTCCCATTAGAAGTCATTATAAATGTGTTCCTGTAGTGTTGCTATAATATTGGGTGTCCTAATTTTACAGGGGCCATTAACCTAGGGTGAGCCGGTGGGTCGTGGAGTCTAAAACAGGGCGCCTTTGGGCCTGCGTTTATGGCCGGGGTTTATTGCTGGGTTGTAAATAATTCAGGTGGCAGGCCGCGGCCCTGGGTGCTGCGGGGGAATGTGAATGTTTGAAGCGGCTCCAGCCGAATTGGGGGAGGTGGAGCAGAGCAGCACAGGCCTCTGCTTTCCGTCTGGCAGGCTTCAATGGGGAGGAAGGGGGAATGGCCTTGGATATGCCCACAAAGGTATTTTCCTCGTGTGTTTCAGATTCAAGTGGAAGAGGCATAAACATTCATATAATATACAATACTCATTGAGTCATTTCAAAGCTTATGTTTTCAACATTGTTAGTGCCTTTTACATGGCCATTTCAAATACGTTACCTATATGTTAAGTATTTAACAACCACAACATTTTGTTACATTTCTATACATGCGCGGAAAGCGAGGTAGTAGTAAGGTAGGTGGAGCACGCAGGAACAACCGGCTAATAAGACGGATGGCAGTGACACATGGTGAGCTTGGACATACACACTGTGCATTTTCGTGCACCATTTACATGAGCTCCCAATAGGGTTGTATTTGTCTTCCTTTGCACTCTAGCAGCATTAGTTCAGTTATGGCATGGGACCTTGGGGTGCAGCCTTCTCGGCGAAACATATAACATGAAAACCCCGGGACACTTTTGCCATTTGCGCACAGCTACGGGGATGTGGGTACTTCAACCCGAATGCCATATAAGCACACATTCTGCCATCTTCATGGAGGTTACATTTTTTTAGTCAGAAAGGTCATGGGGAGAAGAGTTTCATCACAGGTAGTTTGCTCATTAGTATTTGGGGGCTCTGCTTTTGTCAGGGGACCATTTTACAGTTCTTTTCCACCCCGGCCCTGCTGGCCGGGTCATACTGGGAACAGTGATATTCTGCGGAAGGTGAAATGTTACAGTGTCTGCATCTAGCACTACCTCATGTCCGTCTGTTCGTGGGAACGGGCTCTCAGCGGATCTGCCAGGGAGCAGCGGCCGCAGGGACAAGTGAGACTCTCCAAGGGTGGGGGCCGCGCTGCGGTGTACAGGGCTCAAACAACTTTGATTTCCCAAAATGGTTTCCAGGGCCTAGCTAAATACAGCATGTTTGGTCAATGTCTTCAGCCAGTGGTCCACCCGCCACCTGGGCCCTGGTGGCAGGGGGAACCCCTGACGAGCCATGGACTTCACAGGGGGTGAGAGGCTGCAGGGGAGGGGGGTCTCTTGGACCAATCCTCCCATACACTTCTATCTGGAGAAAGGGATTTCATGTTTGCTGTTTAGTATCAGGACTATATGTTGGGTTCATGTCTTGGAGTGCCTCACAATCTGGATATCAGACTTTGGATCGGCTTGCCCTCCCCTTGGGTGTTCCCTTTTCTGCCTGCTCCACCCTGGCCCTACATTCAAGCCTCTCTTCTAGGGAAACTGAACATAGGAACTTGGTGTATGGATTGGCTAGTTAGCACCACCCTTGAGGATGGCTTCTAGTCTAGTCCCTCATCTTGGGTGGTCCTTTCCCTGTCTGCCACGCCCTAACCTTGGCCCTTGGCAGACTCCCCTAAACTATCAGTTCTTAACTAATGCGATTGGTGGCCTTGTGAAATGGATGGATGAGCGAGTGGCTACTGTTGTGTGGCCTTCCCTAATTCAGGTCTCTCTCTTTTCCTCTGTAGATTTAGAAGGGATTCTGTTTGCATATGATGTGAGGCAAGTGGGCAGGCTCTACCAGCAGCAAGGGGCAACCGACCTCACTTTCCTCAAAGGTGTTATAGCTACAGAGTCCTGAGTTGCAGTGAACTGGAAGCACTATGTGCCTGATTTCCTGGATCCAATGCGGTCTCTGCTCCCCAGGTTTCAGGGCTACGTTCTTTAAAGGGAACAGGTCCCTAGTTGGTATCATGTGACTGTCCCTTGCCGTGAGACAGGGCTAACTTGGGAGTACACTGGAGATCATCCCCATATCACATCCAGCCCATTATCCACTATTGTGAGGTGTACTTCTCTCAGCACAGTCAGAGATAACATGGCCACCTCAGTCGCAAAAATACTGTATCCTAGAATCACTCATGCAACCCATTTGTAGCTCTTCTTCAGAGATAACAGATGTGATATAACCACTCTAAGGAGCCTCAGTGGCATATTGGTGCCAATCTGCTATGTGCACAGGAGAAGGGTCCTGGCTCCTTGATGACCCCACCAGATGCTCCCTGAATGAACAGGCAACTTTGTCACACCCCTTATTCATATTGAGATTACTTTCTGCTTGTGTGTGTGTGTTTGGTTGTGTAGTTTCTCCTGGGAGTTGATGCAAGTGATCAGAGGTTTAGTTGCCCTTCTGGTTTGGGTAGTAACAGCACTACATTCCATAGAGTTCCTGCTGGTACTCTGGTAACACAAACTTCACTTCAGAGAGCAGTTCTGTTTTCGGAACATTTTGCCGGCTTTGCAGACCTTTGTGTGACAGTGGACGTGGCCAGTTATAGTTAGTGTTTCTGACAGATTTTAACAGTTGGGACTGTGAGAGAAGTCGATGAGTCGGTGACTGGAGCCACTAGTGATCACAGGTTCTGGCACTGGGAGAACAAATTATGTCCCAGGGCTAAGGGGAAGCCCCCTGCAAAACGCTTAGGACACCTTCTCCTCGATAAGGAGGGCACCACCACAAAATACATACATGTATACAAATACAAAATGGTTCTGCAAATGTATGGCTTTCTGATGACAGAGTACATGGATATCTACTGGCAAGCTTGGGTCTCTGAAAGCAAGACCTTAGAATGGCTGAAAGAAGACATATTAGGAGTGATGTTTGCATTGTAAGGGTGATCACTTATACGCCCCCTCATACTTTTAAGCCAGAGAAGGTAAGAGGGATATTGCTCTCAATGGGTGTAGATTTTTACAATTCTCCCAAAGCATGTATTAATTGCTTATTTTATGCCTTCTTTGTATTGTTGGTTTCAGCCGATCGAAACAGCATTTTCTTGGTGGCTGTGTTTATTCAGGGTGCACATGTAATGGTGTAATAGTATCCAAGAGGACGGCGGTCTTCGCATCAACAATACCACAAGTTATCAGAGTAACTTGTGGTATTGTTGTTGTGGTATCTGGGGCCTATCCGTAAACCTTCTCCCCGGCCATAACGGAGATCTCAGGCATGGGGGAAAATACACTAGGCCTGATCACGACTTTGGCGGTAACCCTTAAGTCCGGCGGTAGCGCTATTACCACCGGATTTAAGGGTCCGCCAAATCAGGACTTCGGCGGATTTCGCCCCAGCTCTGAGCTGGGGGGAAATCTGCCGAAAATTCGTGCTATTACCGCCGGCGGGAAATCCACCGGCGGTAAGAGTGCACATTTTCCCCATTGAACCCAATGGGGAATGGGGCATTCCTGAATGGGCTCAATGGGGAATGGGGAATTATATTACCACCGACCTCATTATCCGGCGCTATTAGTGCCGGGGAGTTCGGCAGTAGGGCTAATACCGCCGGAAGTAATACCACCAGCGTTACCGCCAACGTCGTGATCAGGCCCACTGTCTTTATTTTCCAATAGACCGAGATCATACAGAAAACAACAAAATCTCTGTCAATCTCAGTGTTTGAGCCTGTGTCACCTGGTTTTGTATCATGGTGACCCGCAAACATTAACGCAATCCCCAAAAACCTACAGGGACACCCTATTGGTTAGCTCGGGCATACTACCTATAGAACACATGTACATCTGAATTCTCACTGGACTTCACATGTCAGGTGGCCTCGCCTGAGACTTCCCCACAAAACTATCTATTACTTTGTTGCAAGGTCGCACAAAAACCATTGGACTGTGCAACATTCTACACCACCCCATGATCTGAGCATCTGGATTGGCTGGAGTGGGTCTCCCCAGGCCTGGGACCCTGTTCTGTTCACAGCACTCACTGTACCTTTTCAAGGTAATGAGAAAGACAATGTGTCCCCATTGTTGCCACTGGTCTAATCTCCTAGCCTGAGAGAGTGTCTGCAGGTTGCAGTTTTTGGTGGACAATGCATGTATCAATCGTCCCTGCTTCACTAGAAACAGCTCCTATTCTCACCACGAGTAAATAGCCATTGTTCGGCTCTGCTGTGCGAGGACAACAAAACAGAGCCTTTCAGTTTACAATTATGAGGATTGTATTCTGTATTTCACAGGTGGCTCACCACCTCTGGAATCTGGAATCTTCCACCACCCTTTGTTCTTAGCTGAAAACATTGTCTCTGTGCTTCGTGCTGCAGGCACTGCACTTTTCCCCTCCATGGATTCGAGGCCTGTGGTTTTATGTGTATTCACTACAGTCATTCTATGGTTTCCTTACATGTCCTAATATCTTCTTAGAGGTTAGTTGTGATAGAGCTCTATAGGTAGCTTATACATTCTCATAGCTCCTTTTGATTAGTTGCGGTAAAGCGATTGCAAGCTCAGTCCATGTAGGCTTAGCTTTCTTGCATTTCTGCATTTGGCTAATGAAAAGGAAAATCTCTTCATAGTATGTACATCTGTCCTCTATGTATAGAAGATGTAAGCATGTTCTTTGTGTATGTGTGTGGGTCTGCGTATCTTTGTTCAGGAATGCGAGTTTGCTTTGTGACTAACGCTGCTATGATATGATATGATCATTTATTTGTATCGCGCTTGTACACAAGTGTTTCAGAGTGCGGCAAGGGAGGGGAAACAGGGGAGAACAAAACAACAATCTTACTAGGCCCAGTGACATGGAGAACGCGCAAGAGCATTGGGAAAGGGAAAGGAGTAAAAGTGCATGGAAGGGGGACAGTGGAAAGTGCGGAGCAGAGGAGAACAGATAAATAAAAATAAATAGATAATAGAGGGAATAAACAGTGGTAGTACAGCCAGCAAGTGACAAGTACTGTGTTTACAACAGCAGACTGGGTAAGTCTGAATAAGTGCAGAAAAAGAAGAAAATGGTGGGATCGTGGGGGACTGTATGGGTACAGATGCAGTACCCAGTGCAAGGGGTGGCCAGGAGGCAGTGCAGGAGGGTGAGCAGGTATCTGGCCCCAGGGGACAGAAGGTGGCCAGGTGCACGTTGCCAGGAAAGAGCAGATCCACAGGGGAGAGGGGGAGCGCAGGGGGAGAAGGGGCAATGTTTTGTTGTCACTAGTGATGTAATCACGACTGGATCTTGTCATCTGTCAACCGGATCCATCGATGAGGCAACTGTGTCTTCGAAACCATCAACTGGATATGGCTTAAAGGGTCTCTTTACATATGTAGGATACACTGGCACACCAGGTGGTTGCCCGAAAAATTAGTTGCATCGTTCTTTTCTTATCCTTAGGGGCTGACATTCGCATAGGGGACACGAGGGCCATTCCAGGGACCCCCTCTTCAGTGACACGTTTAGCGTTTAGCGATCAGAATTTTTTTTTACCCCTAACTGTCATTACTTTATTTATACATGCCCTATTTGAGTACCCTACAGGTCGTCCTGTGAAAAGAAGCCGCTCTTGTTTCTTAAGCGCTATGCTATGGCAGCCTACTGTGTGTCCCTGAGGAAAGAATTGAGTGCGAGCACTATACTTGTGCCCATTCGAGCGTGTCACATATACTTTGGAGTTTCTGCGCCCTATGTTTGCTTCTAGGTGGTATACCAGAAAAAAATCAAAAAGTGAATGTGTTGCAGAACCTCTACATGAGTTCCTTCAGTATGATATGCTGAAGAGAAGTTAGAAAAGGAGTTTGAGTGCCGCCCAGCAGGTGATTAAAGCGCCTGTGTCTTCGGGCATTCTGTATGAGGTCATTTCAAAGGAGGTTCTGAGAATGGGTTACTGAGGCCTGGGTGGGGTTGTCCATTTTCCACACTGTTCAACTGCCATACTGGGGCATCTAGTTCCTATGATGTTATTCCAGCTAAACACAATTAAGTAGTGGGTGATCATAACAGGAACGTGTTTGGCGTAAATAGTTACCTTGTGCTCAAAACCTTGATTCTCAGACAGCTTGGTTAGTAATAAAAATCATTTGAACACTGAGACTCAGCCTTAGGTTTCTTATGTCTGTGCCGTAGTAGAATTGTACACCCTTTATTTAATTCTATGTCTTGGGAATTTGTGGGCATCTACTAGTTACTCCCATTCATACATGGTAGGTGGAGGCCCATTCTCAAAATAGTATGCCGTTGAAACCGCTTTCTCACTTCCCCATCTAATCAGTGTACTAATGTCATATCTGTTACCTCCGAAGAAGAGGTAACCAGACACCATGTTCCAAAACACCATTTCTTTCTCTGTCCTTGGTAGCAATCGTTTTGGCGTTATGGTTGTGCTTTGCACCACCAAAATGTGCCAAAACCAAAAAGGGGTTGCACAAGTGCTTCTAGAATACAGTATTATTAGCACGCAGAGGGCCAGCAAATCTCTCATTGCTCTGAGAGACATACATGTGTTGTTCCTGTGATAATAAAGCCAATAGAGTGTGTGAGTGGCTCATTCTAAGGCTCGTTATCTTAAGGCTCCCTCGGCTGAGCTGCCATTCGTCAGAATAGTAATGGTTTTGTTTCTTTTACTCTTGCGAATTACTGCATACACCTCCATGATTGTCTCTAAATTCTAGGGCAAGATGGCGAGGGTAAGAATGGAGGTAAGGGGAAGAGGCATTCTTTGGGACCCTTGGAGAAGGCCAAGAGGTCATGGATGTTCCCAAAGGCTTGAAAAAGACAGTTTCGGAGGACAGTGGGTTGAGCCGAGAAGCTACAGCATTGTTCTCTGTGGAGCTTAAAGAAATGTTAATAGAACACAGCACATTATTCATTGCAAGTGAAACCGTTTTCAGTGCTTTCAAAAAGCTTTCACCTGTCCAAATCTTCTTAAAGAGATTCATGCTTTCAATACACACAGGCCGATTCATGGAATAATTAGCGTGGCGCAAGTGGGCAAAAACGTGCGAATCGCAGTGGAATAGCGAAAATCGCAGTGCAATTGCGAAAATCGCACGAAAAGCAGCGCACGTCGATTCATGGAAGGCCGTGCGCGAGAAAACCAGCGGATGTGCGATAAAAAAGTGCGCGGCGCACGTTGGCGCACAGGCCATCTAACAGCGTGCGCCAGGTCACAGCGAAAATCGCACAGGCCACAGCGAAATTCGCACATAGCGCGGCGCACGCAACAAAAGTAGGCGGAACACGGGCGTAACACTCGGAATGGGGAACAACTTGCCAAAACGTGGGCGTCACGGGGGAAGTACAGGGCACAAGTGCGCGGAACGCCCACACGCTCGCCTACAACACGTATTCATGGAATAGAATAGGGCAAAAAAGCGCACGCTCAAACCAGCGCACAGGCACAAACACGACCGCCACAAGAAAGCAGGCGGTAGCGTCTCTGTGGCTGTAAGAAATGTGCGCCAAAAGGTGCGCCAACAAATAGCACCTATATACTGCCATGATGAATGTCCCAGACTGTGGCCCTCCCGGAAAAATGACGTGCAAAGGGGTACCCACAAACACGGACACCCGCTGACAAAAAATACGTGTGCGTGTATACCGGGGTGCGCGGGAAGTCTAACACGCGATTTCAGCAGGGTACGTGCATCACAGGGGTTCGCGTGAAGTTATTCACACGATCGGGCCTGGGGGAGCGGGCTACGTGTATTTCAGGGGTTCGCGTGAAGTTTCACACGAGATCGGGTCTGGGGGAGCGGGCTACGTGTATTACAGGGGTTCGCGTGAAGTTCCTCACGCGATCGGGCCTGGGGGAGCGTGCTACGTGTATATCAGGGGTTCGCGTGAAGTTTCACACGCGATCGGGCCTGGGGGAGCGGGCTACGTGTATTACAGGGGTTCGCGTGAAGTTCCTCACGCGATCGGGCCTGGGGGAGCGGGCTACGTGTATTCCAGGGGTGCGTGGGAAGTTCCACACGCGAATAGCCTGGGGGCGCGTGTATTCCAGGGGTGCGCGTGAAGTTCCACACGCGAATAGCCTGGGCGCGTGTATTTCAGGGGTGCGTGGGAATTTCCACACGCGAATAGCCTGGGCGCGTGTATTTCAGGGGTGCGCGGGAAGTTCCACACGCGAATAGCCTGGGCGCGTGTATTTCAGGGGTGCGCGGGAAGTCCCACACGCGATTACAGCAGGGTACGTGTATTTCAGGGGTGCGCCGGAATTTCCACACGCGAATAGCCTGGGCGCGTGTATTTCAGGGCTGCGCAGGAAGTCCCACACGCAAATTACAGCAGGGTACGTGTATTTCAGGGGTGCGCGGGAATTTCCACACGCGAATAGCCTGGGCGCGTGTATTTCAGGGGTGCGCGGGAAGTTCCACACGCGAATAGCCTGGGCGCGTGTATTTCAGGGGTGCGCGGGAAGTTCCACACGCGAATAGCCTGGGCGCGTGTATTTCAGGGGTGCGCGGGAAGTTCCACACGCGAATAGCCTGGGGGCGCGTGTATTCCAGGGGTGCGCGGGAAGTTCCACACGCGAATAGCCTGGGCGCGTGTATTTCAGGGGTGCGCGGGAAGTTCCACACGCGAATAGCCTGGGCGCGTGTATTTCAGGGGTGCGCGGGAAGTTCCACACGCGAATAGCCTGGGCGCGTGTATTTCAGGGGTGCGCGGGAAGTTCCACACGCGAATAGCCTGGGCGCCTGTATTTCAGGGGTGCGCGGGAAGTTCCACACGCGAATAGCCTGGGCGCGTGTATTTCAGGGGTGCGCGGGAAGTTCCACACGCGAATAGCCTGGGCGCGTGTTTTTCAGGGGTGCGCGGGAAGTTCCACACGCTAATAGCCTGGGGGCGCGTGTATTTCAGGGGAGCGCGGGAAGTTCCACACGCGAATAGCCTGGGCGCGTGTATATCAGGGGTGTGCGGGAAGTTCCACATGTGATTTGACAGTGTGGGTCCTCCCAGGTGTACCCTGTACACCCTCCACGGCCCCTGCAGGCAGCCCACACCACAGGGGACTACCCTGCATCCCTGGTCATGTCCCGCAGGCAGCCCACCCACCATGGGCATGCCCCCCAGCAAAGGCACATGTCTCCTTGAACTAATGAACACCAACTCATGTCCCCTTGCACCGCCACCCCCCAGCACTGTGGGGCACCTGCCAGCAGGCCCCCACCCATGTCCAACTCATGTCCCCCACCACCCCCACCCCCCAGCACTGTGGGGCACCTGCCAGCAGGCCCCCACCCATGTCCAACTCATGTCTCCCACCACCCCCACCCCCCAGCCACCAGGGTCACCCTCCACCAGGCCCCCACTCATGTCTACCACCACCCCCACCCCCCAGCCACCAGGGGCACCCTCCACCAGGCCCCCACTCATGTCTCCCATCACCCCCACACCCCAGCAGTGCAGGGTCACCCTCCACCAGGCCCCCACTCATGTCTCCCACCACCCCCACCCCCCAGCAGTGCAGGGTCACCCTCCACCAGGCCCCCACTCATGTCTCCCACCACCCCCACACCCCAGCAGTGCAGGGTCACCCTCCACCAGGCCCCCACTCATGTCATCCACCACCCCCACCCCCCAGCCACCAGGGGCACCCTCCACCAGGCCCCCACTCATGTCTCCCACCACCCCCACACCCCAGCAGTGCAGGGTCACCCTCCACCAGGCCCCCACTCATGTCACCCACCACCCCCACACCCCAGCAGTGCAGGGTCACCCTCCACCAGGCCCCCACTCATGTCTCCCACCACCCCCACCCCCCAGCCACCAGGGTCACCCTCCACCAGGCCCCCACTCATGTCTCCCACCACCCCCACACCCCAGCAGTGCAGGGTCACCCTCCACCAGGCCCCCACTCATGTCCCCCACCACCCCCACACCCCAGCAGTGCAGGGTCACCCTCCACCAGGCCCCCACTCATGTCTCCCACCACCCCCACCCCCCAGCCACCAGGATCACCCTCCACCAGGCCCCCACTCATGTCTCCCACCACCCCCACACCCCAGCAGTGCAGGGTCACCCTCCACCAGGCCCCCACTCATGTCACCCACCACCCCCACACCCCAGCAGTGCAGGGTCACCCTCCACCAGGCCCCCACTCATGTCACCCACCACCCCCACCCCCCAGCCACCAGGGGCACCCTCCACCAGGCCCCCACTCATGTCTCCCACCACCCCCACACCCCAGCAGTGCAGGGTCACCCTCCACCAGGCCCCCACTCATGTCACCCACCACCCCCACACCCCAGCAGTGCAGGGTCACCCTCCACCAGGCCCCCACTCATGTCTCCCACCACCCCCACCCCCCAGCCACCAGGGTCACCCTCCACCAGGCCCCCACTCATGTCTCCCACCACCCCCACACCCCAGCAGTGCAGGGTCACCCTCCACCAGGCCCCCACTCATGTCACCCACCACCCCCACACCACAGCAGTGCAGGGTCACCCTCCACCAGGCCCCCACTCATGTCTCCCACCACCCCCACCCCCCAGCCACCAGGGTCACCCTCCACCAGGCCCCCACTCATGTCTCCCACCACCCCCACACCCCAGCAGTGCAGGGTCACCCTCCAACAGGCCCCCACTCATGTCACCCACCACCCCCACACCCCAGCAGTGCAGGGTCACCCTCCACCAGGCCCCCACTCATGTCACCCACCACCCCCACCCCCCAGCCACCAGGGGCACCCTCCACCAGGCCCCCACTCATGTCTCCCACCACCCCCACACCCCAGCAATGCAGGGTCACCCTCCACCAGGCCCCCACTCATGTCACCCACCACCCCCACCCCCCAGCCACCAGGGGCACCCTCCACCAGGCCCCCACTCATGTCTCCCACCACCCCCACCCCCCAGCCACCAGGGTCACCCTCCACCAGGCCCCCACTCATGTCTCCCACCACCCCCACACCCCAGCAGTGCAGGGTCACCCTCCACCAGGCCCCCACTCATGTCTCCCACCACCCCCACACCCCAGCAGTGCAGGGTCACCCTCCACCAGGCCCCCACTCATGTCACCCACCACCCCCACACCCCAGCAGTGCAGGGTCACCCTCCACCAGGCCCCCACTCATGTCACCCACCACCCCCACACCCCAGCAGTGCAGGGTCACCCTCCACCAGGCCCCACTCATGTCACCCACCACCCCCACCCCCCAGCCACCAGGGGCACCCTCCACCAGGCCCCCACTCATGTCTCCCACCACCCCCACACCCCAGCAGTGCAGGGTCACCCTCCACCAGGCCCCCACTCATGACACCCACCACCCCCACACCCCAGCAGTGCAGGGTCACCCTCCACCAGGCCCCCACTCATGTCTCCCACCACCCCCACCCCCCAGCCACCAGGGTCACCCTCCACCAGGCCCCCACTCATGTCTCCCACCACCCCCACCCCCCAGCCACCAGGGTCACCCTCCACCAGGCCCCCACTCATGTCTCCCACCACCCCCACACCCCAGCAGTGCAGGGTCACCCTCCACCAGGCCCCCACTCATGTCTCCCACCACCCCCACACCCCAGCAGTGCAGGGTCACCCTCCACCAGGCCCCCACTCATGTCTCCCACCACCCCCACCCCCCAGCACTGTGGGGCACCTGCCAGCAGGCCCCCACCCATGTCCAATCCATGCCCCCCTGCACCTGGGTCCCAACATTCCCCAATCATGTCCGTAATGCCCATCCTCCCCTGCCAAAAGGCCCAACCAACTATCACACCCACCCACATATCAAAGGCAATTACATGTTACACCCCCAATTTAAATAATGCAATTGAACACATGTCTGTCACACACAATGGCTGCAAGTGAATGACAAAACACCCAACATGACATGCCTGAAAGCAATGAGATGATACGACACATTGAAGATTAAAAAAATAATATGTATTGAACAGCAAGTAGAATGGAAATGAAATAAGAAAAAACACAAAGCAAATCAAACAAAACAAGATGAATGTCCAAGAAAATAATCTGAAAAATTAAAATAAGCCAATGAAGAACCATGAAGAAGATCATCCTGGGTCCATGAGCCCAACCAAATTAAACCTAACTATGACTACTAACTAAAAACTGAACTATATACAAAAAAGTGGTGCATTGTCCAATCGCAACCAAAAAAAAATCAAAAAAACAAAGGAAACCTAACCCTAACTATACAACTATATACAAAGGCAGCGGGCTATTCGGACGGCTCACTGGTTGTTGTCATGGGACAGGGCATCATCGAACTCCTGGTCAATGGCTTGGAGGCGGGCATGTTCCCTGGCCCCGAGGTCCCGCAGGGATAACGCAGTGTCAAGCTCAAACTCCCTGCGAAGACCCTCGAGGCACTCAGCCCGCCTCAGCGCCCTCCGCATGGAGTCCTCCGCCCTGACCATCGTGAGCCGTTCCTCCTCTGCCCGCTGCCGCTCCGCACCTATCCGCTGGCACAACCGCTCCCACACGGAAGCCACTCCCATTCCAGGGTTCTCCTGCCCTCCGGCCGATGCCTGCACCCCTGATGTTGATGGCCCCGAGCCATGATGCTTCCCACGTTGAGCCTGCTGCTGCCTCCGACGCAACTGCCTGTGCCAGCACGACGGCATCCAGGCTGATGGAAACCACCAACGCCGTCGTGCACGTGCCCTGCCCGATGATGCCGTCACATCCTCCATCTGCTGGGGTCCAGTTGCTCTGGTGTCCACCCCTGCTGGATCTCTGACTCCCGACTGTGGCAGGGATGGGATCCCCACTGAGCTGGCTGCATTGGTCGGGGCAGGTCCACAGGGGGCCCTGGTGGCATCTGGGCTGGAAGACGGCAAGGAGAACGACTGGTGGATAGCCTGCACAGAGGAGGAGAGGGCCGCCACATTGGCCAACACATGCAGGAAACCCCCGAACATGGCCGATCCCAATTGGGCCACGTCGGCACGGTGCACTTCGTGATGACGTGCGTGCTCCTCCCGGGAAGCACGCACGGCATCACGAATCACAGCCGTGCACATCGCGACCCCAATCAGGACCTTCTCCGCACGGCCAGGGGTTCCCACGTCCGCAGGTGGAGGGGAGTCAGGTGACATGGACATCCCCTCTACCTGCGGACAGGCCTAGGAGGGGCATCCCTGCTGGTGCATGGTGGTGCACTCACAGGGTCAGGGACAGCGACATGCGCAGGCCCCTCCACGGTGACCTGTGCTGCCTCCTGCCCCTGGCCCTGGACTGCACCACTTGCACCAGCAGGGATGCCCCCACCAGGCCCCATGTGTGCCCCAGTGGCGGCCTCCTCCTCCTCTGTGCAAACCACCAACCTGGATGGCTCCTCACCGTCTCCCACCGTAGCAGGCCCCTGTGGGGGCTCACCCACCCCTTCTGCTGCAGCCGTGGGGGCATCCCCGCCGCCTTGCTCCACAGCGCCGTCTCCGCCCTCTTCTTCACTAGCCGCTGCGTAGAGGGAGACAAAGAACACAAGCATCAGGGCACTGTACAATGGTCCCCTAGACAGGAAGCAATAGCAGATGAGCACCACAGTCAACGTACACTTCCATCATGTCCCTCCACAACACATGGGTCAGTCCAGGCAAAACACACACAGTAACAGGCATGGTGCATGCCATGGACATTTCCATGCATGTCCAATGGACTCTTGAAACATTCAATGATATGTAACTCACATGCATCATGGCTCATGCCCATCACATGCACACACTTCACCTCAGTCACATCCATCTGGCCCCAAACACACCAAACACAGCGGATACAAGGGTAATTTGGCTGCTTTGCTGAATCTGTGCATTGTCACACACATGTGTCATGCATCCATGGCATGCACAAGTCACAGACACGCAGGTCAGGCACACAGACATGGCTACCATATATGTACCTGGCATCAGCACCCATCCCTCACCCCCACCCATGTCCAGGTACAGAGACTGGCATGCTCTCATGTTCAAAATCTGCATAGGGCTCCCCATGCGGCATTTCAACACATGCAACAACCATGTGCATCACACATCACTGGTCGCACATGCATTACCATGATGTCCCTGCACACATACATGCATACATGGCCTATGGCACACATACAGGCAAGTATCATAGAACCAGCACACCGCAACATGCCCTGTCTCACACAGTAATGCATGGACACTTACCGCTCAACTCCAGACGGGCCTCCCTCTCAAGGATCTGGGCGTGGAGCGCTGGGCGTACGCGTTCCAGGACCCTCATCTGGATGGAAAGGCCCTTAGCGCGTAAGCGCGTCAGCACACATACGCGATTCTATTGGACCAGAGTCCCTCAGCGCGTAAGCGCGTCTGTGACGTGACCCGCACGGGTGTTCCCCACTCAGCACGTGATGACGGGGCACACGTGGAGATACTGCACGTCAGAGTGTCATCGCGTGTAATTGGACAAAAGTGCGCGTACACGCGATTGGCCTATGTACGTGTATTTAATGGGTGCGTGGGCACTTACACACGCAAGTACGTCAGCGAACCTGTATCCCGTGGTGCGTGTGAATTTCCACACGCTATTGGACTGGGAACTGGATTCCAGGGGTGCGCGGGTCACACGCTGTATCCCGTGGTGCGTGTGAATTTCCACACGCTATTGGACTGGGAATTGGATTCCAGGGGTGCGCGGGTCACACGCTCGCCTAGAACACGCGCAAAGCATAAATTTGCGGACTTTAACAATAACAAGCTCAGACGGCAGGATGAACATGCCGTTCCTAGCAGCAGTGGCAGTGGGCTACCAAAGGAGGAGGAGGAGGATAGTCAGGGCCAGAATATTCACACCCAGAACCAGCCTTTTCGGGATGCCTGATGACCAGGTGTATGGGAGGTACAGGTTTCCACCACACATCATACTGGACCTGGTGAGTGAGTGGGAGGATGACCTCACATCACCCACCCTGTGCTCCCAAGCACTCAGCCCCCTGGAGAAGGTCCTCAATGTACTGCACTTCTTAGCCACTGGATCATTTCAGCGGACAAGTGCCATAGTGGGTGGGGTGTCACAGGCCACCCAGTCACGCTGCCTACACCAGGTCTTGAACATCATCACTGCACGCCCATCAGTCCGCAGGCACATATACCTGCCCAGAACACTTGCAGAAAGGCATGCTGCCGCCCTGGATTTTTACGCTGTGGCACGATTCCCCAAAGTGCTAGGTGCCATCGACTGCACCCATGTGGCTCTACGTCCCCCCAGGGCATCTGAGCACATCTATAGGAACCGCAAGCACTGGCATTCCATCAACGTGCAGGTAGCATGTAATGCCAAGGGAATCATCACCTCAGTATATGCCAACTATCCCGGCTCCACCCACGACAGCTTCATTTACCGAATGTCCACCCTAAGCCGGGACCTAGAAGCTGGGCGGCATGGCGATACATGGCTGCTTGGTGAGTATGTATGCCACTGCACATGCATGCATGTTGGATACTGAGCAAGGTCACAACCCCACCAATGATACCAATCACCACCTCCACAGGGGACAGTGCCTACCCTCTCAGCCCCCACATGATGACGCCAATTCGGAACCCCACCACGCCACCCCAGGTAAGATATAACACAGCCCACATTACAACCAGGGGCATAGTGGAGCGCACATTCGGAGTGCTAAAGTCACGCTTTCGCTCCCTTGACCGTTCTGGCGGGCAGCTGTTATACGCTCCCCCAGTAGTGTGCAGGATCATAGTGGCAGCATGTGTCCTGCACAACGTTGCAACACGCCGGGGCCTGGCCGTGGACATGGTGGTGGCCCCACATCCCCAACCACATGCACAGCCGCTGCGCATGGGAGGGGAAAGGGCACGGGGGGAGGCAGCCCGTACACAGCTAGTGGCTAATTACTTCACATAGAAATCACACCCCTGTGGAGTGCACACTGCCCTGGCACATTCCATCTGACAATCAATGATGACTCAACCTGACACTGATCCTGAATGTCTGGAGAATGAACCGGGAATACCATGTCAGCCTGAGATTGTTCACCTGGAAGTGTCACAATGTGTGCATCCCTACCCACACAGACACCACCAATGCAGTTTTGTGAAGTTACACATTGAAGCAGCTAAAATGAATACCCACTTGCAAAATGCAACAAGAGGACAGTGCCATGTCAGCCAACCCAACCCCAGCACCGCCACACGACACACCGTGCCATGTCATGCTAATTGCAGGTAAACAAAGTAATCCCCACAACATGACATCAGTCTCACTATGTACAGTGGCACTATTAGAAACCTGCAACACCTGAAATGCTCACAGCAATGCCGGACCAACAACATACTTGAGCTCGTAGTACCATTAACATGACATCACAAATGTTACATATTAGTAGTCTCACCACCTGGAAATGCCTGCACTCCCACCACTACCAACTGTGCAGTGTTGTCGCCATGTAGAGTTGTAGGTGCACTGCTGCCAACATGGTCCCCATCTCCAGACTAGAGGTCCTTGTGTGGACATGAGGAAGGGACCTGCAAATTGGGAGGTAGACACAGAAGAAGAGTTACACATCAATGCAACATGCAGTGTACAACACAACAGCAATATGCACTAGGAATGTATACACAGTATTGACTACAGACTGGCCACACAGCTCATGGGAGTCCAACGTCACTGTGTAATTCACTGTCACTTGGGCACACCCTTTGCAAGCCCATGGAAACGGGAAGCAGGAGGGGTGTGTGTGACTCAAACCCAAGCATCTGAACCAAATACATTACAAGCCTGCATGTGCCCAGCCACAATGCAGCGTATGCCCACAGGAACCACGGAAGCCAACAGATCGTCCCAGAAAAATTGGGAATAAAAGAAATCAAAATAAAAATAAAAATAAGAAACAATCAAAAATGGCCATTGATGGGCCCGGGGGGGTTGGGGAGGCCACCCAGGAGGTCCGAGGACAGGATGCACACCAGAACCCACCTGCGTGGATCCTAGGAAGATAAAACACCTCCATGGGCTCATGGCCCACACGGCTACCCTATTGTGGGAGTATCACTGCTGTCGCTATTATCACCCTGTGCAGCTGCATCCGGAGGTGGTTGCACTATGGGAGGCAGCCCACGCAAGGCCCTAGTCTGCTCCTCCATGGCTGCAAGCATGCGGGTGTGGTAGGTCTGGTTCTGGAGGATGAGTGTGCGGAGGTCCCCATGCAACAACTCACGGGATGCCCGGACCTCCGCCCTCGTTGCCTGCATCTCAGCTGAGAGCGTACGGGTGAGACGCTCCAGCTGCTGTTCTGTCCTTTGGTGTGTTGAAGCCTCAAGCTCAACAAGAGTCGTCCTGAGGTGAAGGAGCTCCTGCCTCAGGGCTTCCCTGTGGCCCTGGGACTCAATGGAGATGGCCTCCTGCAGAGCCACCAGTGCCGCCCGCCTGTCCCTGTTGGACCCCAACATGTCCTCCCTATGTGACTGGCAGATGGAGTCGGTTGCCTGCTCTAGTCGCTCCATCAGCCTTTCTGGGGGGACAATGGAAGTGGCCACCCTATCCATGGCCTGAGCCATCATCTCGGATGATGCAGCCTGTTGGGTTGCCATACCGTAAATGGATTGCTCCCATGCGGTATTGCCGGGTGGCGTATGGCCACCACGTCGGCGGGCACCACACCTGTCTGGGGCAAGGCGAACTGCGCCTTGCTGTGCCGGCACTGCCTGAGGCTGCAGGACTGCATTCCCCCTCTGATCTGCTGGCCCAGGAACAGGATCAGATGTCGCGGAGTGTGACCCTGCATCCGTAACCACCGAAGGCGTAGCTGCCAACACTGACATCCCCATGGAGGGTCCTGACCCTGGTGCAGGTGGGTGAGACAGAACAGAATCCCTCCCTGGAACACTCACCTGCGACGGCACGTAGGTCTCATCCGAATCAACACCTGAGTACAGCTCGGGGGAGGTGCAGCCAGAGACACCCCTTGAGAGCACGACCTGCAGCACTTGTGGGTTCTCCCCCACCACCACACCACGTCCCTCACTGGTGGTTGGTCGGCCCTCGGACCCCTCCTGGGTCTGCACCATCTCCACAACCCCAGCAGTATCAGGTGCGTCTTCCCCTGCAAAGACATGAAAACAAAGAAATGGAAACCGGCATTAGCACCATGGCACACAATGAGGGCTGAGAAGCAAGAGAACCAGTACTTGATTGACACATGTCCCACATGACTAAAACCCTCCCATGCATGCACCCTCACTGCGTATGAAGTGCAGGCAAATGGCACACACTGATGACACCAAGATGGAAGATGAACACATTTTCTGCATGCTGCCTGGCAGTGGCATCACACATTGGCCTGTGATTGCCAGGTGAAACACACATGCCATCACACAGATGGCATGTACCATTGCTATTGAGTGAAGATGGAGAGGAGGGCAGCACCTATTCATTCAGTCCAGTTCCCGCATGTAATTGCTTTTCTAATTCTAACAGGTCAGATTTTTCACCTGGAGCTGCCAGTCTGAAATGGTCCAATTGCACAGGGACATGTGTGTACAAATGATATCCAGGTAACAAAGTCACTCCACTTTACCATACCCATGTCAGACATGTGACTAGTGGACAGCGACATGCCTAGTGAAAGTGGTGGAATGCAAACAAACTGACTGAATGAACAGTGAAAAATAAGCAAATATGTTGTGGCAAGGTGACACTTCAAGGGCAACTGGCGTGCAGTTGGGCTAGATGTCTACTGTTGGCAGAAGGGATACTGCTATGGCCAAATGCAGCTGCGCAGGAAGGATTGCATGAAGCACATGGCTGACCCATACGACTCAGGCGCACACACTCTCACCTGGCACACAAACAGAAGCCCTCACACACACACCATGCACATGGATGACACACACATGCATGTGCACTCACCGGACAATGCCTCGTAATCAGCCAGATCTCCCACGCCTTGGATCTGTTCCTCCGTGACGTAGGTCCAAGCGACTGACTCATGTGGAGTGAGTTCCATGTCTACTACTGGAGACCCACCTCCAGTCACTAGAGTTGCGGCATGACTTGAGGCCAGCTTACTCTTTGCCCTGCGCTTTAGGTCATTCCAGCGCTTATAGCAATCATTGGCTGTGCGCCTCACAATTCCAAGGGCACTTACGATGTCCGCAACGGTCTGCCAGTGTGCCTGGCGTTGTGCAGGTGTGGTCTTGGATCCTGCAACATTGACCATCTCGTTGTCATGTCCGGACACATACTCGACAAGTGCATTCAGTTCGTCATCCGTGAAGCTGGGCTTCCTGGACGGGCCGGACTGTGTAGCCGTGTCTGGGGCATCAGCCTGTGCCGGACGAGCACTCTTCCTCTTCCGCTTGGAAGGTGGTGGTGATCCTGAGTGTCCTGCGCCGCTCTGGACACTAGGGGCAGGAGCCCTGGTGGACTCTGTATCAGGAGTGTGGGATTGCACACTCAGCATGGGAGTTGGTGCAGGCATTGGCTCTAGTGTGATGGTGTCAGGGGGAATGTCAGCAGCATGGACTAGGACCGACACTGTCCTGGCTGGGTGTGTGAGGGCTGGGGTGGATGGAGCCGCAGCTGCCCCTGCAGCCTCTCCGCCCTGCCTCCTTGGTGCAGCAGATGACCTTGCTGCCCCAGATCCACGTGGCATGATGGCATCAACGTGCACCAGCGCACGTGTCGTAGCCCTGCTGACCTGGAAGTCAGCCATGGAGTCAGCCAGGTCTGGTGCCACAATGGGCTGGTCCAACAAGGGCTGAGCATGGATGTGTCAGCCACATCAGCCTCAATGGGAGGGGGGAGGTGGGGATTATGGGTGCCCGTGACTGGTCCTCCACACATGGGGGGACAGGCTCAAACTGCAAGTTATGACCACGTCCCCTACCGGATCCACCACGGCCACCACTTGTGGCTCTTCCACCTTTGCCACCCTTACGGAATCCTCGCCTCCCAGCCATGGCACTGATGTTAATGTGCGTATGGGAGTGGATGTAGACTATTGTCCTGGGCAATTGGGGGTCAAAGGGGTTGGGTACCAGATGGTAATTGTACCCTAGTGCTCTAGCAAGGCTGAATGTAACCCCTGGGGAAAGATGACGGGTCACGCAACGCACAGGAGGCCCAAAAAAGGGAGATGACGTGCACGCAACCCCTCCTAGACCACGTGTGCAGAAAGAAAAACCTGCACTACGCTGTGGCACCCAGAAACACAAGAATGAACGTATGCGTGTCACACGCAGCCTAGAATGACCTCTGAAGGGGTAGGCTACACACGGGGCAAGCACAGATGTTAGATACGTGCGTGACTCACCGTCTGCCTGGTAAACGAGCGTGTAAAAGGAGCACGTTTGGTTGGCAACACCCCCGCCAAAAGAAGATTTGTACGCTGTCTGAGGAGACAGGACAACAGTAGAAGGGAACACTGTTTGAGGGAACAGGCCCAGGTAAACCAGTAAAAGCGAAAGAAGAGAAAAAGCTGTCAGAGGTAACAGGGAATACGAACTTGAAACGCCGTGAAGTAAATCGCGTGTGAAACGACAAGAAGTACAGAATTCACCCACTCGCTCTCCACGAAAAGCACGTACAAGGAAGTGGTGTTCTACGCGTACCTTTTATACAGGCCCACACGTCCAGCGTCACTTACGCGGCGTGTACACGCTAGGGCCATTTCCACCAATTACACGCTTTGTCACTTCTGCGTGTAGGGACATTTCCTCCAATTACACGCTTTGTCACTTCTGCGTGTAGGGACATTTCCTCCAATTACACGCTTTGTCACTTCGGCGTGTAGGGACATTTCATCCAATTACACGCTTTGTCACTTCTGCGTGTAGGGCCATTTCCACCAATCACACGCGATGAGACTCTGACGTGCAGTCTTTCCACGTGTGCTCTGTCATCACGTGCTGTGTGGGAAACACCCGTGCGGGTCACGTCACAGACGCGCTTACGCGCTGAGGGCCTTTGGTCCAATAGAATCGCGTATGCGTGCTGACGCGCTTACGCGCTAAGGGCCTTTCCTCGATTTTCACGCTGACGTGCAGGATTTTCACGTGCCAAATCACTCCGTACCAAGCTGGCCACGCGTAAGCACACGGAAGACCACGCTCCTGCCCAGAAGGCCGAACTACTGCCCCCCAGAGCCCCGAGCATGCTCCCACCTACCATCTGCTGCTGCCTGACTGCCTGCTGCCCACGTGCACTGCCATTTGCTGCCTGCACATCAGCCAGGGGTGCTGTTGCTGTGACCACCCCTGCTGGTACCGAAGACTCCCGACTGGAATTCCATCGCTCCACAGCCCAGCCCCAGGACCCAGTTGCCCACCCACTCCTGCCTCTGGGGTTGTCATGTCGGGGCAAACACCATCTGTGACCACTGACAACCCCCGGCCAGAGAGGCAGAGGGGCACCAGCTTCAGTGCCACCGAAGTTGGTGTCCTGGTGGAGCAAGTCCTGGGGCAGTATGATGCCCTCTTCGGAAGTTCCCGCGCCGACAAGGAAGGACGGACTCGGATCTGGACTGACATCGTGACTGCCATCAACGCGGAGGGGGTGGCAGTCCGGGACTTACAACATGTCAGGAAGCGCTGGGAGGACATCAGGTCCAGGACCCTAAACAAGGCCCGGCGCCTCTTGAAGGCAGCGGATGCCAAGGGGCGCCGGGGCCACTTGTCGGAAGAACAGATGGGGGTCCTGGAACGCATATCCCCAGCGCTCCACGTCCAGGTCCTGGAGAAGCAGACCCGTCTGGAGTCGAGCGGTGAGTGTACATGCATCCTGATTGTGAGCAGTGCGTGTGGTGATTATTCAGTATTGTGCAGGTTGCACATCTGTTTGTATGGGGTCGAGTATGGGTGGGGGTGTACATGGCCGTGGGGCTGACACATGCGAGGGCTGTAATGTGTGAGACATGGATGGTGCTTGTGTGTGTAGGCTTGCATGGCAAATGCAGTTGTGCATGCACACATGTTTGTATGTATGTGTATGTAAGTAGACATGTCCGTGATGTCACGCATGTATGTTGTATTGGGCTGCATGTATGAGCACTGTGTACATGTGCATGTGTGTGTATTTGACAAGGGTGCAACAGTGATGCAACATGGATGCATGTGACTGCAGTATGTGTAAGCCTGATTGGCAGATGTGACATGGATGCCCGTCTGAACAGTGCGACACTTGGCCGAGGTGTACACATGCATGCAAGTGTGGTGGTGTGTGTACATGTGTGGTGCACTTCCTGTGTTGCATGTGATGTCTGGGTCACCTTTGGCTGCTCATGCTGTTGTATGTGTATGGATGGTGGTGGCAGTTGCGATATGGCTGTGGTATGGCTCATGTGTGCGAGTTGCAATGACATGTGTGTTGGGGATTGTGATGACATGTCTGAGGTTTGCCAATGCCACTCATATGCAACTGTCATGTGTGTATGTGTCCATTGTACAGTGCCCTGATGCCTGTGTTTTGTTTCTCCCTGTCTGCAGCGTCAACTGATGAAGAGGGCGGAGAAGGTGCTGTGGAGCACAGCGGCGGGGATCCGACCGCCAGCCGGAGACGCAAGGCCCGGCTCCCCTCCCGTGTTGTCATCTCGTCGGGGAGTGAGGAGTCCGGTGCCGCGTCCCAGGCCGCAGCTGCCGGGGGGAGGTCCAAGAGGCGGAGGTTGGAGTTGGACTCCTCGGCAGCAGAAGGGGCAGCTGGGACCCCACAGGGCCCAACAGGGGAAGATGGCACGGAGTCATCCAGGTTGGTGGGGGGTCTGGTGGAGGAGGAGGCCGTGCAAGCACCAGAGACGGGGTCTGGAGGTGGGGATCCCACTGGTGCTAGTGGTGCAGTCTAGGACCAGGGACAGGAGGCAGCACAGGCCGCCGCGGAGGTGCCTGTGTGCAATCCTGTCCCCGATCCTGTCCCTGCATCATCTTGCACCAGCAGGGATGCCTACGTCCAGACCCGTTTCCAGGCAGGGGATGAGCTGACGTCAACTGGCCTTCCTCTGCCTGCGGACATGGCTATCCAGGTCCGGGTTGAGCCTGTCCTGGCTGGTGTGGCGTTGCGTCAACGGGCCATGCGAGGTGACCTGCAGTCTTTTCATGGAGAGACTGCACGTCATCTCGAATGGCTCGTTGACCACGTCAGCCTGCTGGGACAGGTCACCCAGGCCGGATTCCTCCGTCTGATGGGGCTTGCTCCGACCCCCTCCGCAACTGGACCCCCTACGCGCCAATCGTCCTCTGTGCCATCTTCCCACCCATCAGTCACCTGGGTGCCCTGTGGAGCTGCCTCTGACGGTGCGGCCAGGCTGGTGGAGGAGGCATACCTGCCACAGTCGGGAGTCGGTGGTCCAGCAGGGGTGGCCACATCAACAAGTGCACCCCAGCCGGCGGAGGATGTGCAGGCAGCAGGAGGCAGTGCACGGGCAGAGGCAGAGCAGCAGCAGCAGCAACATGGTGGGAGCCATGAAGGCTCGGGGCTTTCGACATCGGAGGGGCAGGCATCGACCGGAGGGCAGGGGGACCCAGGACAGAGAGTGTCTTCCGTGTGGCAGCGGTTGGGCCACGCCATAGGTGCGGAGTGGCGGCGGGCGGAAGAGGCGCGGCTCACAATGGTCAGGGCAGAGAACTCCATGCGGAGGGCCCTGAGGCGACCCAGTGCCTCGAGGCAATCCGCAGGGGGTTGGAGGAGGACACAGCGTCGTCCCTGCGGACCCTCGGGGCCATGGAACTGGACCGCCTCCGGGACATCGAACAGGAGTTCGATGATGCCCTGGCCCGGGACACCACAGAGTGAGCCGCTGGACTTGCCCGCCGCCTTTGTATATAGTTCTTTAGTTTTAGGTTTCCTTTCTTTCGTATTATGATTTGGAGTCGACGGACACTGCTCCACTTTTTGTATATAGTTGATTTTTAGGTAGATTTTTTAGTAGGTTTCCTTTGTTCAGTTGGGCTCATGGACCCTTGTTATTTTTGTACATAGTTCTTTATTGCATGGAGATTTTTTTACATTTGACTTTGGACAAAATTTTTTTCTATTTGGATTTCAAGTTTCATTTTTTCATACGGACATGCAGCTTACTTTTTTCTCATTCACATTGTAGTTAGTTTTCTTTCTTTAGCATTCTTATTTTTTTTCAATACAATTTTGTTTGCATACTTCACTGTGTGGTATCATCTCATTGGTTTCATGCATGTCATGTTGTGTGTTTTCCCATTCAATTGCAACCATTGTGTGTGACGGACATGGCTTCATTAGCTTCATGAACATTGGGGGTGTAACATGTGATTTCCATTTCCATGTGGGTGAATGGGTTACTTGGTAGGGCTTTTTGGCTGTGGAGGCTGACCATTATGCACATGATTGGGGATTGTGAGGACCTGGTGGGGGGTGCCCATGGTGGCAGGGCGGTGGGGGGTGGTGGGAGACATGATTGGGGGCCTGGTGGAGGGTGCCCCTGCACTGCTGGGGGGTGGGGGTGCAGGGGGACATGAGTGGGGGCCTGGTGGAGGGTGACCCTGGATGCTGGGGGGTGGGGGTGGTGGGAGACATGAGTGGGGGCCTGGTGGAGGGTGCCCCTGGTGGCTGGGGGGTGGGGGTGGTGGGAGACATGAGTGGGGGCCTGGTGGAGGGTGCCCCTGGTGGCTGGGGGGTGGGGGTGGTGGGAGACATGAGTGGGGGCCTGGTGGAGGGTGCCCCTGCACTGCTGGGGGGTGGGGGTGCAGGGGGACATGAGTGGGGGCCTGGTGGAGGGTGACCCTGGATGCTGGGGGGTGGGGGTGGTGGGAGACATGATTGGGGGCCTGGTGGAGGATGCCCCTGGTGGCTGGGGGGTGGGGGTGGTGGGAGACATGAGTGGGGGCCTGGTGGAGGGTGCCCCTGGTGGCTGGGGGGTGGGGGTGGTGGGAGACATGAGTGGGGGCCTGGTGGAGGGTGCCCATGCACTGCTGGGGGGTGGGGGTGCAGGGGGACATGAGTGGGGGCCTGGTGGAGGGTGCCCCTGGTGGCTGGGGGGTGGGGGTGGTGGGAGACATGAGTGGGGGCCTGGTGGAGGGTGCCCCTGGTGGCTGGGGGGTGGGGGTGGTGGGAGACATGAGTGGGGGCCTGGTGGAGGGTGCCCCTGCACTGCTGGGGGGTGGGGGTGCAGGGGGACATGAGTGGGGGCCTGGTGGAGGGTGACCCTGGATGCTGGGGGGTGGGGGTGGTGGGAGACATGATTGGGGGCCTGGTGGAGGATGCCCCTGGTGGCTGGGGGGTGGGGGTGGTGGGAGACATGAGTGGGGGCCTGGTGGAGGGTGCCCCTGGTGGCTGGGGGGTGGGGGTGGTGGGAGACATGAGTGGGGGCCTGGTGGAGGGTGCCCATGCACTGCTGGGGTGGGGGTGCAGGGGGACATGAGTGGGGGCCTGGTGGAGGCTGCCCCTGGTGGCTGGGGGGTGGGGGTGGTGGGAGACATTAGTGGGGGCCTGGTGGAGGGTGCCCCTGGTGGCTGGGTGGTGGGGGTGGTGGGAGACATGAGTGGGGGTCTGGTGGAGGGTGCCCCTGGTGGCTGGGGGGTGGGGGTGGTGGGAGACATGAGTGGGGGCCTGGTGGAGGGTGCCCCTGGTGGCTGGGGGGTGGGGGTGGTGGGAGACATGAGTGGGGGCCTGGTGGAGGGTGCCCATGCACTGCTGGGGTGGGGGTGCAGGGGGACATGAGTGGGGGCCTGGTGGAGGCTGCCCCTGGTGGCTGGGGGGTGGGGGTGGTGGGAGACATTAGTGGGGGCCTGGTGGAGGGTGCCCCTGGTGGCTGGGTGGTGGGGGTGGTGGGAGACATGAGTGGGGGTCTGGTGGAGGGTGCCCCTGGTGGCTGGGGGGTGGGGGTGGTGGGAGACATGAGTGGGGGCCTGGTGGAGGGTGCCCCTGGTAGCTGGGGGGTGGGGGTGCAGGGGGACATGAGTGGGGGCCTGGTGGGGGCTGCCCATGGTGGCTGTGGGGTGGGGGTGGTGGGAGACATTAGTGGGGGCCTGGTGGAGGATGCCCCTGGTGGCTGGGGGGTGGGGGTGGTGGGAGACATGAGTGGGGGCCTGGTGGAGGGTGCCCCTGGTGGCTGGGGGGTGGGGGTGGTGGGAGACATGAGTGGGGGCCTGGTGGA
The DNA here is from genome assembly GCF_040938575.1 of Ambystoma mexicanum. Taxonomy (NCBI): domain Eukaryota; kingdom Metazoa; phylum Chordata; class Amphibia; order Caudata; family Ambystomatidae; genus Ambystoma; species Ambystoma mexicanum. Next base: position 539,287,563 of record NC_090929.1, read on the forward strand.
GGGTGCCCATGCACTGCTGGGGGGTGGGGGTGCAGGGGGACATGGGTGGGGGCCTGGTGGAGGCTGCCCCTGGTGGCTGGGGGCTCGGGGTGGTGGGAGACATGAGTGGGGGCCTGGTGGAGGGTGCCCCTGCACTGCTGGGGGGTGGGGGTGCAGGGGGACATGAGTGGGGGCCTGGTGGGGGCTGCCCATGGTGGCTGGGGGGTGGGGGTGGTGGTCGACATGAGTGGGGGCCTGGTGGAGGATGCCCCTGGTGGCTGGGGGGTGGGGGTGGTGGGAGACATGAGTGGGGGCCTGGTGGAGGGTGCCCCTGCACTGCTTGGGGGTGGGGTGGTGGGAGACATGAGTGGGGGCCTGGTGGAGGGTGCCCCTGCACTGCTTGGGGGTGGGGTGGTGGGAGACATGTGTGGGGGCCTGGTGGAGGGTGCCCCTGCACTGCTTGGGGGTGGGGTGGTGGGAGACATGAGTGGGGGCCTGGTGGAGGGTGCCCCTGCACTGCTGGGGGGTGGGGGTGCAGGGGGACATGAGTGGGGGCCTGGTGGGGGCTGCCCATGGTGGCTGGGGGGTGGGGGTGGTGGGAGACATTGGTGGGGGCCTGGTGGAGGGTGCCCCTGGTGGCTGGGTGGTGGGAGACATGAGTGGGGGTCTGGTGGAGGGTGCCCCTGGTGGCTGGGGTGTGGGGGTGGTGGGAGACATGAGTGGGGGCCTGGTGGAGGGTGCCCCTGGTGGCTGGGGGGTGGGGGTGGTGGGAGACATGAGTGGGGGCCTGGTGGAGGCTGCCCCTGCACTGCTGGGGGGTGGGGGTGGTGGGAGACATGCATTGTTGATCAGTAGTGCAAGGTGACATGTGGGTTGGCTGGGGGGCATGCCCATGGTGGATGGGCTGCCTGCGGGACATGAGCAGGGGTGCAGGGTAGTCCCCCGTGGTGTGGGCTGCCTGCAGGGGCCGTGGAGGTTGTGGAGCATACACCTGGGAGGACCCACACAGCCAATTCACGTGTAGTACTCCCCAGAACCCCTGAAATACACATACCCTGCAGAAATCGCGTGTGGAACTTCCCGCGCACCCCTGGAATACACATACCCTGCTGACATCGCGTGTGGAACTTCCCGCGCACCCCTGGAATACACGTACCCTGCTTGCACAGGGCCAATCGCGTGTGGAACTTCCCGCGCACCCCTGGAATACACGTACCCTGCTTGCACGGGGCCAATCACGTGAGAGACTTCACACGAACCCCTGAAATAAACGTAGCCCGCTCCCCCGGCCCGATCGCGTGAGAAAGTTCACGCGAACCCCTGTAATACACGTAGCCGCCTCCCCCAGGCCCGATCGCGTGAGAAACTTCACGCGAACCCCTGAAATACACGTAGCCCGCTCCCCCAGGCCCGATCGCGTGAGAAACTTCACACGAACCCCTGAAATACACGTAGCCCGCTCCCCCAGGCCCGATCGCGTGAGAAAGTTCACGCGAACCCCTGTAATACACGTAGCCCGCTCCCCCAGGCCCGATCGCGTGTGGAACTTCCCGCGCACCCCTGAAATACACATACCTTGCTCGCACTGGGCCAATCGCGTGTGGAACTTCCCGCGCACCCCAGAAATACATGTTCCCCGCTTGGCGTTTGCTGTTTGCCAGCCCGGTGAACTGGTCCAGGGTTAGCGCAGCCCTTTGCGATGATTTAGCGATTTTGATGGCTTTTCCTTGCGCGAGGGCGTTCTTCGGGGCGTTACTGGCGCTGCTGCAGGGTCGCTGCGATTCTCTGCGCCACGGCTGGTTTGGGAGCCTAAAATCCATGAATACGCTGTGCGCGGAAATCGGTTTTAGCGCACGTGCCTGGCGCAGTCAATCGCACGCGGACACTCTGCGCCAGCCGCTTGCGACACTTTTCTGCGAAATTCTATGAATTACCCTCACAGTGTTTTGGTCGTCAATACGTTGAGTGGGTGAAAGGCTCTCTAGCACTGTGGCAAACACGTCATACCATTGATTCCCTGTATATTGACCTTTTTCGTATAAAATTATCCACCAATGGCTTTTGTAGATGAGTGCATTATGTGGGTCTGCTGAGGTCAATGCAAAAAAGTAAGGGGAATAACATGCATTTTGTAGAATAAGATGAAGCCAAATGTTGGTTGTATTTCAATTCGAGAAAATCATACTCCACAAATTCTTGAAGCAAAACCAAAATGTCAAACGGCCAATAGGAATTCCGAGTTGCCTATCTGAATCGGTTTGCAAATGACTAATCAAATTTCAGAAAATGTATGTCTGAATGTCAGTGTGCATTTTACACCCGAAATTATCAATTTATTATGTGAAAACTGAGCGCCTGGAAACATTCCGGTGTCTGCTTTCATCTAAATAGGTCAGAAAGACTTCATTGGATTGTTGAAGCTGGGTATCTAGTTGTTAGCATTGCTGAATGGTTAACTATGATTTCTGCTTTTAACACAACTGCATCTTTTTGTTCAGGTTTCTCCTCCTCCCTGCAAAGACAGTTTGCATCGCTAGAATCTCAACTTCGGAAAACAGAGTCAGACCTCAGCAAATTACAAAAAGAGTTTAAGGAGCGAGGCATGCAGCTGCAAGCCATGTCTGCCAAGGTAAGTTCTAACGAGTTGAGTAGTAGGGCATCCACGAGTTGAGGCAGTGTGGAGTCCTGATGATGTCCCTGGTGTATTGGACGAGGATGAACATCCCCATGGCTGCCCATTGCCAATGTATATGTTAGCACTACCTGAAATTCTCTCATTGTAGACAGGGTAATGTTGCCCAAAGATCTTCCCCTCAATGAAAATCCCCCAACTGCCATGCGCTTATAAATTGCATTCATCCTCTTGATTCTGAACAGGGGTGTTGCCCCTCAGTCATGATGCTTTTGTTAGAAATATGTGTATTTGGATTTAGAGATGTAAGGGATAATTTTAATATGCGCTGATCAGTTTTTATATAAACAGAAGCATTTATAAATGAAAAGCCAGTGTTGGCAATTTTCACCATGGACTTCTGTGAACATATGCAGGTTTTGAAAAATGTTTATGGTACAAGATGGCTGCTCTGCTGTGCCTGTCCCTTCTGTTCTCAAGCCAATCTAGCAACCCCTTAACGCAATAGTCAAGGCTTTTAAAATTTTGACTATGTTTTATATTACATGCACCCTTCGGCCATGCACGCAAGATTCTAGGCCCTGGCCACAACCACTGCAGCATAACACACCAATAGAATCAAATATCCAACCAATATCCACAAATCTAAAGTTTGTGTACTGTTTGATTTGTATAGTTTGTATGTGAAGTTTTGGCTAAGTCATGCAATTAAGATTGTAGAGTTTGGTAACAAGCACTGTAGTATTACAAATCCATGAAAGTAAACATTTTGGATTGTGCTTGAATGGTTGTGTTATGGAGCAGTATTTGTGAGTTGAATTATTCTATATACATACTGTTTGATTTTTTGTGATTGGATATATTTTTTTATGACTTGGGTAACTGGAGCAGATATTCTATTTCAATTTCTGTGATAAAAGAAAAGATCAAGTTAGTGTAGGTAGTTCATAATGAGCTATTCCATGCATTGCATAATAGACATTTCTGCATTATTTCGACCCTCATATTTAGTACTTTACAAACCAGTGTACTGTGCAATTTGCTCAGTTTCTGTGTTTGCTTATAAAATTATTGGGTCTGTGGGAAAAATGCTGGATTTTAAAAAAATGTGTTTTGTTATGTTTGTTTTGTTATGGTACAATATATTTATTTCTTTGTTTTCATTGCTTATTTGTTGTTTCTGGCGAATGTTCTATTTGTTGGCTTGTTGCAGATTTTTAGGGCAGTTTTATACTTGTTGGTGTATTCTAATTGTTTAATTATAATATTATGCTACTCTTGTATCTTTTGGCTTGTTGCAGATTTTTTTGGGGCAGTTAGATACCTGTTGGCGTATTCTAACTGGTTATAGTTTTTTATTTATACTTTCAAGTTATTCATCTATCTGTTGGGTTGTTGCAGAATCCTGGGGCAGTTAGATACCTGTTGGAATATTCTAACTGTTTATAGTTTTTTATTTATACTTTCAAGTTATTCATCTATCTGTTGGGTTGTTGCCGAATCCTGGGGCAGTTAGATACCTGTTGGAGTATTCTAACTGTTTATAGTTTTCTAATTGAAGTTTTGTTAATGTTTATGCAGAGATTAGTTGTAACATTTTGGTTTTAAGAATATTAAATAAGTGTGTATAAGATTTGCTGGTAATCTCTGCTTTAAAGTAATGGTACTATCATTACATTCAAACCATCCACAATTCTTCTTTATATATGCGGTGTAGTGACCTGCATTGGTTGTGGCTCCTGCGTGGTAGATTATACCTATTGTTGTGAAGGTTTTCTTACCAAGTGATACTTGACCATGTGTGAATCCAGTCAGCTTGCAGTTGTTTTTGGTACCATCTGCATTGTAACGTAAAAGCATTAGTATTGTGTATTTACTATGTGTCTGTATTTGTAAGGTAGAGCGATTATCTGAATTGCAGGTAGTACACAATCTGCTATGGTTTGCATTTTGTGCAAGTTGTTGAAATGGAATGGATTCACAGTTAGGTACTGATACATACACAAAGTGTTCATCAGGGACTTCTTCCTGTGCAACATGGTTGCATAGAGTGCATGTATTGTACAGGAGGGCGCAGAGTCCTCTGACAGGCCCACAGGTCAGAGCACACCCTCTAGTACCTGTAAAACAAGATAGCTGCACCTTGAGGAGGTTGGGGTGCAGGATTCAAATACTCCAACACAATTCAATAAGGACCACTCAATGGATCAGCACAGAGACTGCTAAGTTCATAAGGGTTTAATTCATGTCATAGCTGAAACAGAGCACACGTATCCATGGTAGTCAAGTTCCCTCACTCAACTACCCCCCAGTATTACACAGAGCTAATTTCTATAGCAAAATGTGAGGGAGCAAATCTGCCCCCATCTTTTCCTGCACAGTCTTAAGCGACTTCATCGTTAAACATTAGCTCATTGGGCAATTAATTTTAATTGGACTAACCCTTCAGAATGAAATACGCTCTAGCATGCATGTCTGACTTTTCCTCTGGTGTTCTGTTAAATTTATAGTTGATGCAGCTGGACTCGTCAGATTAGGTTTCAGACACGGCTTAAATAAAAGTCTAGGTTCTCCTCATCGGTCAAGTTTCTGAAAGCACGGTGTCCTTGAACGTCTCAACTTTAAAATGACCTCATCTTTACACACTTCGAGCACCACTCAGTTTCTTCTCATTTTAGCCACATTTTGGTTGCATGAATTTTTATTAAAGGCATTTAGCCAGAGCGATTTTCTGTCTGTGTACAGAATATCGCATTGTCCATTCTGTGCCTTGCCACCTTATTACATCATGGTAATGCCATTTGCGACATTACAAACACAATGTCCTTTGAATACTAGTGTATATTAACATTGTGAATACCATTTTTGCATATTAATCCAAATGACTTTCTCTGCTTATGTTTAAGTGGGGGGGGGCTCCACTTCATTCAGCTGTTGATTCAATATATATTTAATTTGAGACCTTCAGTACACTCCCCCGTCTTGAAAGTTCAGTTGTTTGTAAAAAACAACTTTAAACATATTTGATGTCTATTTCTCCTTACTATTTATCTAAACACATCTTAACACGATCTTATAATTTAGCATATACTAACGTATTGTCATTCTTGTGTGTCATCTCCTTACATGTAAGCCCTACTTCCTGTAATTGTGTGCCTTTAATTTAACTGTATGCCTTGGACGATTCACAGCCATTGTGAGACTCGAGAGGTTTGTCAGCTTTGAGGTAACCCTTTAGCCCATTGTCTCTTCGTATGTCACACCTTGCCTGCAACTCCCACCCCAACAAGGTACAGTCTCTCCTTGATCACCTTCTCCTGCCCATGCATATTGTTTTCACTTTGTCCTTAACACTCTTCCACACTCTTTCTTTTTCTGCATCTTCTGTTGTAGTTGTCATGAGTTTGGCGTTAGTGGACCGTCTGTGTCCTGACGCCTTTTCCTTTCCATTGTGCTGTTTTCACAGTCGGTCTCCCAGGTTCTTTAGATGCTTAGACCAGAAGTCCATTGTTTTTTCACAAGAAGTTCACTTTTTTCCAGAGTGTTTCTCTTTCAAAAGGGTTCATTGTTCATTAGGTTCATAAGAGGGGACGGTTCAGCATGGGGATGCAGGGTTGGGGGAGTCTTTTTGCAGACATAATTCAGCGTCGGGCTTTCACTGGGTTCCTCTACGACCTCCCTCTCTCCTTGCGCGGTTCAACGTCAATTTCCCAAGGCATACAGGTCCCTCGACGTATACCTGTAATATAAAACGGAATGAGTTTCTTTTGTAAAATAAACAGATCTCTGCTATTTAACACATTTCCTGCCAACCCATTTCCTTAAAACCTCTTATCGCATTGGCTGTACCTTATCCCTAGATTTGAGACATTCCCTCTTATTTGACACCCCTGACTCCTAGACAAGCTACAAAACATTTCCTTTTAAACATTTTCCTTTTGTGGGTAATTTTCACATCATAACTAAAATAACCCCCATTCCTAGCTCTGTGTCAGCTGGCTAAGAAAATTATTTTTGTTTTCAATACCACACAATACATCACTTCCTTCATGGGACATATTTTCCCCTTCCGCGTGCCACATGCAACCCTAAAGAGACAAAACAATTAAAGAAAGATGTCGTCATCTTTCCTGGTCTTCTAGGCAAATCCGTAGTAGATGACAGAAACGTCCTTGGGGATCCCTGTTGTCTGTAGAAAGTCAAAATATGGCAAAAGTCCTTCGGGCATTTGGAAGGGGTCAGGTTTTCTTCCTGACTTTAGCCCTCTCCTCCTTTTCTTCTAGCAAAAAATACTCTCTGGGTCATTCTCCCCTATTCGTTGGTGCACATAAGCAACTAATTCCCAACCACCCCGCGGAGATACTTAATTTCAGCTTCGTTCTTTGCTCAGCTTAGCTGTATTCTTGCAGGTTAGTGTTAAATTCTTGCTGGTTAGCTCCACATACTTCCTCAGTTTAACAGTAAATTCTTCCTGGTTAGCTGCACAAACTTCTTCAGCTTAGCAGCCATTCTTCCTATTCTTTTTTTTTTTCTTCGTTAGTTGGACCATGGTCTATGCTTGTGCTTTGTGTTCATTCTAAGGAGATAAAACAGAGGCGTTTCACTGCACACCATCCCTGTCTAACTTGATCTAGCCTACCCCTGTCTTCTAAGACTATGGCACCAATTCTTACTATGTACCTCCACCTTTATTGTTCCCATTAACGTTTGCCTATTCTAATGCTTGCATACCTCTATCATAACAATCCTTTTGACATTATGAACATGAAAATAATTACTCACCTTCAATTTTACTTCTGTTTTCTGTGGTTGTCTGGAATGGCCATGCTGTTTATCTATTTCTCTACTCTTTCCGCACCTGATTATACCTATCTTGGGAAAAACAGCTAACTTGTGAAGACCTTGTGTCTCTTGCTACCTTTTCCTGTTACTCACCTGGATCCTTTTACCTTTAGTGTTGATCAATTGCGTGTTCACACCCTTTTGGTGTGAACTAGTACTTACCTTTTTCTCTTTTCTCCCTAATTTAAGGCCATGCAGACAATTTCTTGTGCTTCCACGCAAGAGGTCCATAGCTTGTCTTTGAAATAAATCAAAATTGTTACTGGCATTCACAAGTTGTTTTGCTTACTTCACCATATTTACTTAAAATGGCTTGTGCGAGTTTCCTTCATTTAATTGACCCAATTTTATCAGCCATACTCCTTTTCTTGGTCTTCATGGTCTCCTGATGTTTTTTATTGCCCAACGCTCCTTTTTTTCTGTTAGCCAGGAGACCTTATGAGTGTTATTTGTTTTCCACTTTTTGTTTTTTTTTAATGCTTTTGAGTGTATCTCTTATCCTTTTATTCATTTGCCCAATTGTTCCCATTTCTCAATTTTCCCTTTATTCATTTTTTATTCAAGATAACCACTCATTTTCAGTACTTCCTGATTTATTTATTTATTTATTTGTTTGTTTATTTCTGTGACCAATCCTTTTGCGCTTCCTCGCCTCTTCTCTGACCCTATCTTCTTCCTTTTCTCTTTATCTCTACGTTCATTTTTCCTTTGAACTTCCTCATCCCTTCCTTCACGTACCTTTTGCTTTTCTTCTAACCTTTGCCTTTTCTGTCTGTCACATTCATAGGCTGCTCTCTGGTTTGCGATTGAGCTGCTTTTCTTGCTCTTCGCGATAAAGCTGTTCTCACCTTAGCCTAACTTTCCTTCTTATCCTTCTGTCCCTTAACTCCTTTTTTTTTCTTCGTCCTCTGTGCCTCCTCTAACTTCTCTTTAGACCTCCCATCATCACTTCCTTTCCCTTCGAGTTTCAATGAGATTTGTCCTCCCATCCATTCGTCCTTTGTAAATGCTGTCTCATCCGTTCTGTCTTCACTTTCTTTCCTCTTCTTTCCCTCTCTCCCCTTGTCGAGAGATGCACTTGTCTGTGCCTGATCCCCTCCTTTATTAACGCATCATCGCATCTCCCCTTGTCCCTTGGGGCTAGGGATGTGAGATTCTTGCCCTTATCCTTCCCTTGATTTTTGTTACTACTGTATATAGGCGACTCATAAGCGTGGTTGCTATACCCTGTGGCTGCTTTTAGCTCTCTTTAATGGGTAGAGTCCCTCAGGCTTACTTCCCTCGGTTCCTGTTTCGGGCAGGGCAGGCGTCGCTGCAGGTGTCTCACCCCTCTCAGTGCATATTATTTTTGCAACCAAGCTGCTGGAGGCTCTTCCTTCTTTCCTTGCTCTTATATTTTTACAATTTGAGAACAGCATAGCATTTTTCTAACTTTTTGCTTGGATATGCGGCATGCAAGTAAGCTGCCATGCGTTGTAGGATGGCCTTAGATTAAAATTCGATTTGTGGCCGCTGCATAAACATCTTGTGGGCGGTACCTTTAACCCACTCCTCCAATTGGAGCAATGTTTTGCAGGCTTAACTCTGTTTCTCTTGATATCCTTATATGAGTCCAAAACTCCCATTACAATGAGCTAGCATCAAATGCAACGAGCTCCAATCCAATCCCTTCCCGCCAAATCATTTATACCGCCAATTTACTCAAGAACATCAATCTATGTGCGATTCCTTCTCATCTGTAGAATCGCATTAAACCTTTACTTGATTTCAGCCAACAAGGAGACACAATTCCTTACATTTGACATACAACAGGACATGTATAACAGACACTTGATGTCAGGTTTCCTTCCCCTATTCAGGCTATTTTTCCTTTTTCAAGTTTCCTTCTCATTATTTCTCTTTATTAATCCTTTTTTAGATTAGCCTTATTTGGGTGGGAAGTTTTCTATTGTAGTTGGTTTGGCCTTAACTTGCTGATTCAGAATCCTGGTTCTGACCCAAGGCAAAATGGAGTCTCACAGTGACAGCTCTGATTGGTTAGAAGACACTCCAGAACAACAATGAACATTCTAAACTGTCACTCTGTGCCTTTCATCATCTAAACCCCAGCTGAGAGGACGTGTTTAGTGGCTGTTCCTGCTTTAGACTTGGGCCTAGTGGATTTTATCCTTCAGGCGTTAGCAGTTGAGCGGCTACTTTCTTTGGGGTTTCTGGAGAAGCTATCAGTTGTCAGGAATTCATTTTTGAAGACAGGAAACTCTGAAGATCCTTATGAATTCGCTCTGGAGATAAGTGACTTTGTTTGTACTGCAGCTCTGTTCATCTTAATGACATTTCCTTGAAAATTCGTAAAAAGTTATCTTTGTACTTGTACTATTGAACTTCCTGAGTGCGCTTGAACGCTATTTGAAAATACGTGTACTACTTGTAATCTGAAAATATCGTTGAACCTTTGCGCGTGCGAGTGTATTCAACTGCGCGTGTGTTTGCCAGCGCGTGTGCTCCTTAGCGCGAGAATCTGTTTGTCGCGTGAGAATTCAAGAGTGCGTGTGTTTGCCTGCGCGTGTGCTCCTTAGCGCGAGAATCTGTTAGTCGCGTGAGAATTCAAGAGCGCGTGTGTTTTCCAGCGCGGGTGCTCCTTAGCGCGAGAATCTGTTCGTCGCGTGAGAACTCAAGAGCACGTTTGTTTTCCAGCACGGGTGCTCCTAGCGTGAGATTCATTTGTCGCGCGAGAACTTTAAAGCGTGTGTGTTTCCAGCGCGAAAATCTAATTGCCGCGTGAGTCCTTTTTAGCGCGTGTGATTTCAAGCGCGTGTGCTTCTGCACTAGAGCTCAATTGCGCGTGTGGTTTCTTGCGCGTGTCTTTTTAAACACGTGTATTCGATCGCGAGTGAACTCATTGCGCGTGGATTATAAGGCGCGTGTGAATAGGCGCGGAAGTTCATCAACATGTAAATTTTTTAGCGCGTGGGTTTTTTCTGGACGTGTTCTCGTTTGCGCGTGAATTCTACTTTACGTGGTTAGGCTTGCGTGTGTGTTTTCTGCGCGTGGATTTTGCTTTCCATGCGCGTATTCTTCAACGCAGGAAGTTTTCAACGTGAACTTCATCTGTATGGAAATAACCCGCGTGTGAGTTTAACACGTGTTTCTTCAAGAATTCACAAACTCAATGGAATTGTAAATAGTTTGAAAGAAAAGGAAAGAATAAATAAAAACAATTTAACTGGACATCTAGTGCATTTTGGAAAAGAGACAATGAACTAAACTTTCCAGATTTGCCCAAAGTTAGAAGTTGCTGTGAATTTCAAGAGTCTCAAGTAAGAGAGATTTTCAGCTTCTTTACAAGCTTCTCTAAGAAATTTCAAGAGAAGAGCCACGTATGATTCTTAATTATTAGTTAAGGATTTAAAGTCTTTCCCACTCCTAAGGTTAAGTAAGTAAATAAAGGAATTGTATCTGCTTTTCTTATATCCTCTGCAGGTTCAGCTCTGTTTAGCCTTGACGCAGTCTGCCTGGTGTTGTTTTGTTATCCACTTCCCCCTTTCCCTTTGGGGTGTAGTTTACAGAGCTGAATTGAAATCTAGTTCTGGGAATTACATTTCAGGGGGATCGTTGGGGGTTCAGCAGCTTCCGCGGACACAGGACCTCTCAGCCTGACAGAATGAAAGGCCAATAATTTAGTCCGCCCGAGCTGTCATGAACCCCGACGAATCCATGGAGATGTTAGGATCTTTGATCAGGGAGTTACGGGAGGAGTTGAAAATATCTCGGGATGAAAATGCCTTACTTAGTCTAAAGGTGGATGACTTGAGTGTTAAAGTAACACAAATTCAACAGAGGGGAGAAAGGAGAGAGGATGAGGTTTCAGGGGGCGCTGGTTCTCCACCTGACTTAGAAAGGGAAGGTGAAGATCATTTACCACAAATACAACGGGCGCCTCCAGTGGCAGAAGGGGTAAGGAGTTTAATTATGCCAGTTCCTTTGGCGCCTCCAGAACGTTATCATGGGGATCCCAAGAGGCTTAGGGTGTTTTTGACACAATGTGAATTACATTTTATGAGTAGACCAGAATTATTTCCCTCGGATGCATCTAAGATAACTTTTATGTTGTCCTATCTTTCTGGGGAGGCATCTGCTTGGGCTGGGTTGTTGGTGAGTCAAAAGAGTACGGTTTTAGGAAATTACACCAGTTTTTTAGAGATATTCTGAAAGATGTTTGATAGAAGACAGTTATCTCTGGAAGTGGATGGTGAACTTTTAGAACTAAAACAAGGTAATAGAGACTTGATTGCTTATATAACACAATTTAAGTCCCTTGTGTTAGAAAGCAAGTGGCCCGAGGTTAAACAGGCCTCGTTGTTTTATAGGGGCCTTAGAGATGAGTTAAAGGATGCATTGTCTGGAGTAGTTGAACGCCCTTCTACTTGTGAAGGTCTGATTGATTTGGTTATTCAATTGGACTTTCGATTGAGTGAAAGGAAGGCAGAGAGGCGTCATTGTCAGAGTTACGTAAAGTCTCTAGTTAGAGTGGATAGACCTAAGATAGAGAGTAGATCCAAAGGGAATAATCCATCTCCCAGGGTCCGAGGCCCTATAACAGTGGAAGAAAAGGCTAGGAAGAGAGATATCAATCTGTGTTTATATTGTGGAAGAGGTGGGCACTTTTTAGGGAACTGTCCTTACACTCCCAAGAAGACTTCTACCTCAGCGGTCAAGGTGCAACAGATCGCCAATACGGTGCAGACAGCGGTTCCCCATATAACCGTAAATGTATCCTTGTTCTTTGAGTTGGAGTGTAAGGGAAATGGTCCTGTAATGCTTGACTCTGGTGCCCCCGGGAATTTCATGGATTGGGGTCTGGCAAAGTCTTTGGGAATTCCAATTATTCAGAAGGAGGTTGTAGAGCAGGCTAGGGCTGTTGATGGTACATATCTATCTTCTGGTCCTATTACTCATAGGACTGGTTCTTTAACTTTGGAGTTATCAGGAGGTCACAGAAAGATAATTTCGTTTCAGTTAATTGATGCTCCTTTGTTGAAGATTATTTTGGGTATGCCTTGGCTTACTCTCCATAATCCTCTGATTGATTGGAGTGCTAGGACAATTGACATGCAGTCCAATTTTTGTAAAGAGAATTGCTTTTCAGGAAGTCTCTTAGAGGAAGATGTCAAAGTAATTCAGTGTCTAGTTTTCTGGCTGAGACTGGAATTGGATGTCATGATGTGGGAGCTGTAGTGGGTCAACTTCCCCAGTGTTACAAAGATTTTTGGGACGTATTTGATGAGAAAGTGGCAGGAGACTTATCACCCCATAGGCCCTTTGATTGTAAAATTGAGCTGGAGCCAGGGACAATTTTGCCTAGTAGTAGGGTATATGCTCTTACCGAGAAAGAGAATGATTATTTAAAAGAATATTTGTCGGAAAACTTGGCCAAAGGGTTTATTCGTCATTCTAAGTCACCAGCCGCCTCTCCTTTATTTTTTGTACCAAAACCGGATGGAACGCTTCGAACTTGCATAGATTATCGAGCAGTTAACAAAGTCACGGTTAAGAACCAGTATCCTCTTCCTCTCATCTCGGAAATGCTTAATCAAATACAAGGAGCAAATATTTTCTCTAAATTAGATTTGAGAGGAGCCTACCATCTTGTGCGTGTGCAGGAAGGGGACGAATGGAAGACAGTGTTTAAGACCAGGTTTGGGCTGTTTGAATATCAAGTTATGCCATTCGGCTTATGTAATGCTCCAGCGGCTTTCCAATTTTTCATTGATGAGGTTTTTAGAGAATACCTAGATATTTTTGTTGTTGTGTATATTGATGATATTTTGATTTTCTCTTCTGACCTGGATCAACATCAGAAATATGTGCGCTTAGTCTTACAAAAGCTGCGAGAAAACCATTTGTTTGCCAAATTGGAAAAAAGTCAATTCCATACAGATTCTGTGGAGTTTTTAGGTTTTATAATTTCACCTAAGGGTTTAGAAATGAATCCTAAAAAAGTGCAAGCAGTTCTTGAATGGCCCTCTCCTACAAAGGTTAAGGAAATACAAAGTTTCTTAGGGTTTGCCAATTTTTATAGGAGATTTATCGAAGGTTTTTCTCGGCTGGTTGCTCCTATAACGAGACTTTTGAAAAAAGGAGTGAAATTTGACTGGGACTTTAAAGCAGAAAAAGCTTTTTTAGAGTTAAAACAAAGATTTACTTCTAGTCCAATTCTAATTCATCCTGATCTCCCTAAACCTTTTTTTGTGGAGGCGGACGCTTCTAATTTAGCGTTGGGGGCGGTGCTTTCTCAAAGGAATGAAAATACTGGTCAACTACATCCAGTTGCATTCTTTTCTTGGAAGTTTTCTGCCGCTGAAGTGAACTACACAATTGCAGATCGTGAACTATTAGCAATAAAGTCCGCTTTTGAAGAATGGAGACATTTTCTGAAAGGGGCAAGACACACAGTAACGGTCCTTACTGATCACCGAAATTTATTGTTTTTAAAATCTGCAAGAACTTTGTCTCCACGACAACTTCGTTGGTCCTTATTCTTTGCCGATTATGATTTCATTGTGACTTTTAAACCCGGAAGTCAGAACAAAAAAGCTGATGCCTTATCCCGCCAATTTCCTGGTAGTGAGGAGAGAGAGATTCTGGAACCAGAACCTATAATTGCTCCAGAACGTTTTTTCTTAGCTGGAACCATTAAAGAAATGGATTTTTTGAAGGAAGTTCGCCAGAACATGTCTTTGCAGAAGATGGAGGAGTGGGTGAGACTGGATCCAGCCAGAAGTTTGAAAGATGATCTTCCTTTTTTGGATAACAAGCTTTATGTACCTACTGAAGAGTTAAGAGAAAAGGTTTTGAGAAATTGTCACAAATCCATTTTATCAGGACATCCTGGTTTCAGAAAAACTCTGGAACTGGTTCGAAGGAATTTTTGGTGGGAAAAAATTTGCCAAGACACATTGAACTTTGTTGAAACTTGTGTAGTCTGTGCACAAGCAAAAAGTCAAGTTGGGAAGCCGCATGGTTTATTGGAGCCATTACCTGTTCCTCCTCGTCCTTGGCACACTATTTCTATGGATTTCATTGTTGATTTCCCTCAAGATAAGGGTTGTACTACCATTCTTGTTGTGGTGGATCTTCTTACTAAAGAAGCACATTTTTTACCAATGGAGGGAGAGGTTACCGCGGAAAAACTGGCTCATAGTTTTTTGCAAGGTGTAGTTCGACTACATGGACTCCCAAGTCAAGTTATCTCTGATAGGGGTTCTCAATTTATTTCAAAATTCTGGAGGGCCTTCTGTAAGAAACTTGGAGTGGAAGTTAGTTTGACTTCTGGGTATCATCCGGAGAGTAATGGACAAGTGGAGAGAGTAAATCAGGAATTGGAGAAGTTCTTAAGGTGTTATTTACAAGCCAGAGAGGAATGGGTGGATTTGGTATGGTTGGCAGAATTCTCTTACAACAATTGTGGTAAAGATGCTACTTCTATGTCCCCTTTCTTTTTGGGTCCTGGGTTTCATCCTCGCTTTCTGAGTTTTGAGGTGTTGGAGGATTCTGGGAATCCTAGAGTGGAAGATCGTTTGTTGGTAATGAAGAATAACTTGGATAGAGCAAAAAAGGTGCTGGGAGAAAACAAATTGAAATATAAAAGGTGTGCTGATTTGAGAAGGAAGGCTGGTCCTGAATATAAGGTGGGAGATTTAGTTTGGCTTCCTACCTGGTACCTAAAAATTAAGGGGAAGAATAAATTCAGTCCATGATTTGTAGGCCCATTCGAGGTAGAGAGAATCATCAACTCTGTGGCAGTACGATTGAAATTACCCAAGCAATTGAAGGTACATCCTACTTTCCATGTTAGCCTTTTAAAACCAGTTTGTTCAGGAACTAGATTTAGAACACCACCTTCCCCTGTGATTTTGGAGGATTCATCTGAGGAATTTGTGGTTAAACAAATTTTGGATTCCAGGAAAGTGAGGGGAAGGTTGCAGTATTTAATTGATTGGGAGGGATATGGACCTGAGGAACGATCATGGGAAGATTCAGTTGATGTACATGCCCCCCGTTTAGTTGCTAAGTTTCATGCTAAAAATCCACATAAGGTAGGCCCAGAGACTGGGCATTAGGAGGGGGGTACTGTCAGGTTTCCTTCCCCTATTCAGGCTATTTTCCCTTATTCAAGTTTCCTTCTCATTATTTCTCTTTATTAATCCTTTTTTAGATTAGCCTTATTTGGGTGGGAAGTTTTCTATTGTAGTTGATTTGGCCTTAACTTGCTGATTCAGAATCCTGGTTCTGACCCAAGGCAAAATGGAGTCTCACAGTGACAGCTCTGATTGGTTAGAAGACACTCCAGAACAACAATGAACATTCTAAACTGTCACTCTGTGCCTTTCATCATCTAAACCCCAGCTGAGAGGACGTGTTTAGTGGCTGCTCCTGCTTTAGACTTGGGCCTAGTGGATTTTATCCTTCAGGCGTTAGCAGTTGAGCGGCTACTTTCTTGGGGGTTTCTGGAGAAGCTACCAGTTGTTAGGAATTCGTTTTTGAAGACAGGAAACTCTGAAGATCCTTATGAATTCGCTCTGGAGATAAGTGACTTTGTTTGTACTGCAGCTCTGTTCATCTTAATGACATTTCCTTGAAAATTCGTAAAAAGTTATCTTTGTACTTGTACTATTGAACTTCCTGAGTGCGCTTGAACGCTATTTGAAAATACGCGTACTACTTGTAATCTGAAAATATCGTTGAACCTTTGCGCGTGCGAGTGTATTCAACTGCGCGTGTGTTTGCCAGCGCGTGTGCTCCTTAGCGCGAGAATCTGTTCGTCGCGTGAGAATTCAAGAGCGCGTGTGTTTGCCAGCGCGTGTGCTCCTAAGCGCGAGAATCTGTTTGTCGCGTGAGAATTCAAGAGGGTGTGTGTTTTCCAGCGCAGGTGCTCCTTAGCGCGAGAATCTGTTTGTCGTGTGAGAACTCAAGAGCGTGTTTGTTTTCCAGCGCGGGTGCTCCTAGCGTGAGATTCATTTGTCGCGCGAGAACTTTAAAGCGCGTGTGATTTCAAGCGCGTGTGCTTCTGCACTAGAACTCAATTGTGCGTGTGGTCTCTTGCGCGTGTCTTTTTAAACGCGTGTATTCGATCACGAGTGAACTCATTGCGCGTGGATTATAAGGCGCGTGTTCTCGTTTGCGCGTGAATTCTACTTTACGTGGTTAGGCTTGCGCGTGTGTTTTCTGCGCGTGGATTTTGCTTTCCGTGCGCGTGTTCTTCAACGCAGGAAGTTTTCAACGTGAACTTCATCTGTATGGAAATAACCCGCGTGTGAGTTTAACACGTGTTTCTTCAAGAATTCACAAACTCAATGGAATTGTAAATAGTTTGAAAGAAAAGGAAAGAATAAATAAAGACAATTTAACTGGACATCTAGTGCATTTTGGAAAAGAGACAATGAACTAAACTTTCCAGATTTGCCCAAAGTAAGAAGTTGCTGTGAATTTCAAGAGTCTCAAGTAAGAGAGATTTTCAGCTTCTTTACAAGCTTCTCTAAGAAATTTCAAGAGAAGAGCCAGGTATAATTCTTAATTATTAGTTAAGGAATTAAAGTCTTTCCCATTCCTAAGGTTAAGTAAGTAAATAAAGGAATTGTATCTGCTTTTCTTATATCCTCTGCAGGTTCAGCTCTGGTTAGCCTTGACGCAGTCTGCCTGGTGTTGTTTTGTTATCCACTTCCCCCTTTCCCTTTGGGGTGTAATTTACAGAGCTGAATTGAAATCTAGTTCTGGGAATTACATTTCAGGGGGATCGTTGGGGGTTCAGCAGCTTCCGAGGACACATGACCTCTCAGCCTGACAGTGAGTCTGTGCTTGGCGTACTGCATGGCCAACCCATGCATCATGTACTAGCAGGGGGGCTACTTCACCTCCGTCTCCATCCTCATCAGCCTCACCCGGGGCATGCATGTAAATGTCAGGTGTCAGTGGTACATTTCTCCGGACGCACATGTTGTGCAGCATGACACAGGCCATGGTGATCTTTGCCACCTTCTCAGGCCTATATAGGAGTGCCCCACCAGACCTGCTTAGGCAGCGGAAATGCACCTTCAACAGGCCAAAGGTCTGCTCTATCACAACACGGGTGCGGGTGTGCACACAAATGTACTCCTCTTCATGGCTGTTCTGCGGGTTCCGCACAGGGGTAAGTTGCCAAGGCCTCAAGGGATATCCTCCGTCACCTGCAAGCAAATACAAATAGGTGTATGTCACTCTGAGCTGGCACCTTCAGGAAGCACAGTCATGACGGCAGCTATTTGGTGTGGACATGTACATGTCCCTGTACGTATGCAAAATTGTCACCTAGATGCATTCTAAACTGTTATGAGGTGTGGTAGTCTGGATGGCGTTCAATAGATGATGCAGGGTGTAATCATGCATGCTGAGGCGATGTACTGTGGTAGTACGACAATGTTTAGTCTCCCATTCAAGCAGTTAGTTCTATGCATGGTCACACTAGCCACATTGGCCCAGTTGCCATCCTGTACAGCCATGCATTACTTGCCATCACCAGGGTGGCCTGGTTGTGCCTCTTACTTGTTGTCATCGATATGCATTATTTGTTTAATTTGTGCCAGTGATGTGTCATGTTCCGTTTGTGAGGTTCAGGTCTGGAGTGTTTAGCTCTGCATGCATTCTCCAATCACCGACAATTGCCACCCAGGTGGGGTATGCATCCCCCTACCCCTTTCCCAACCAGGTGAAGTATGCCTCCCTGCACATCAGTGCCCCAGAGCACTGCCATGGCTCAGTTGTGCAACTCACCAAGCAGCCAGGCACGTGGTCCAGCATGTCCCTCCATGTGATGGGTTAGGGTGGAGTTGCGCAGTACCATGGCCTCATGTGTTGATCCGGGAAATCAGGCACAGCAATGTGTGATGATCTTGCTGGAGTCACATGCCATTTGCACATTGATGGAGTGGTATTGCTTGCTATTGCGGTACACTGCCTCTATGGCATGGGGGACTACCAATTCCACATGGTTGCAGTCCAGGGCACCAACACAATTGGGCATGCCTTCTAGTGCATGGAAGCCTACTTTGGTGTCGGCTATCTCCTGGCCAGTCGGTGGTAGGGATATGTGGGTGCTTGCGTGCTTCAGGAGGGCATCCAGCACCATGCGTGAAAATACTGGCTGCGAAATGCCATGCAGCTGGCCCACTGTGTGTTGATAGGTGCCTGTGGCCAGGAAGTGGAGCACAGACACCACCTTTAGTAGCGGGGGGGTGGCAGTGTGTATTTCTATGAGGCTGGCAATGTCGTTGTGTATCATGTCCACTATGGTGGTGATGTTGTCCCGGTCCAACCGGTACAGGGTGTGGATCTGCTCAGGGGTTGGGTTGAATGGGCTGGGTCTGGTGCGAGGGATTGGTGGCTGCCTACGGGGCACTGCTGGCTGCGCTGGTGGTAATTGCTGGGCCTGTCTCACCCTCCTTCTCATCCTGCATCTCCTCTGTGCTGCCTGTTGTTGCTGCTGCGGTTGTTGTTGGAGTTGCTGTTGTTGCTGTGGTTGTTGCAGTATTTGTATGTCCTCCAGCGCCATGATTGCAACAGCTAGTGGTAGCATTTTGTGTTGGAACGGGTGTGGTGTGTGGGTGTGCTCATTTTATACTGGCCCAGCCTCCATTGACTCCACCTGTGGGGATTGTGTGCACCTGTGGCAGTTGGCTTGTTTCCTGATTGCTGTTTGCGGGTTGTCTGCGATGCCTGTATGGCCAGCATCGTGCAGCCCGTGATTACCGGCTTCGCGATTCCGGCATTTGCATGTCCGCGTGGATTGGGATGTCACCCTATTACCAGCATGCCGGTATTTACTCACTGAAGGGTCGCGTGTAGGCGCCCATGCCGCTATTAGCGGCACCGTTATTTAGGGCGCCACTAATACCGGGTTGCTGGGTCATAATACACCAGAGCGGTAAGCAATGCCGGTAATCTTTTACCGGCATCGTTTTTCACTTACCGGCAACCTCGTAATGAGGCCCTCAGATTGGATTTACCAGTTCACCTGAAAGCTACAATATGGGGAATCAGCTCCTTATGATTTGGCCAAGTTCACAGTGTTTTGGTGCACCTTACTTTTTACTGCAGGCGGTAATAAAATACCTCCTTAGCTTTGTACCTCTCTATGCGTTATCATGAGTAATTAGTAAACAGAATAATAGACCAAAAACTGATCTAGTTTGTTCATGTACTTTGTAAGCAACTGAGGTTCATGACTAACACAAAACGAAATATGTAATACAATGAGTTCAGCATGATATTTTCTGTAATGCCAGAATGAAAGCGCACATAGCAAACTCACATTTCCCCTTGCAGCGATGGCATATTCTATTCTTCAGGCTAAAATAGAGCTGTGAGCACACTTCATAGTAACTCCTTCCCTGCGATACAGCCCTTTCTCCCGCAATAAACTTCAATTACACTTTTAGTGTTGGCTGGTCAAAACGCTGCTATCTATGGCCTTGAAATGTATCATTCATATTGGCAGATCTCTGCCCTTCTTGCTGCTTCATCCCAGGCGCGGTGCCTTTTATTGGCATCCAGGCGTAGCACACACTCCTTAAACTCTCTCCTCAGCATGCATATTCTTCAGGAGTACATGGAATGCAAATACAACCCAGTCCCCTGCTAGGTCAGCCCACACCTCCTTATAGTTTTCTAGATCTTGGGGTTGTTTGATGGTTGTATGCCATAAATTATCCACTACATCCCCAGTGTCATATATGGCCACCATGCGGTATTTGGGTTCATCAAGCTCACCAGTTTGTACTTGGGCTTCCCTAGTATCATGAGGCATCTTCCCATTTTTATTTTGGTTATATATGGTCACCATCTTCATCGCACTATTAGGAATTGCCTTAGCACAGCATCAGATTCCTAACTGACACACACAGAAGATCAACAGCGGAGCAGACAATAATGGGGATCAGTAGCTTCATTGCAGTCCCGAGCCCGAGGGCACCCAGTCGAACACCATTCTGAACCAGTCACTGTTCTGGGTGCCACCTTCCTTTTTCATTTTCACTCCAAGTTCATGCACTACAGAAATTACATGTGAAAATGTACCATTTTCAGCATCTGAAGAAGGCACGAATGTGCAACATGCACTCACAATTTTTCTGCAAACACCACCTTCCATGGCCGTGAGCAGGTCGAGGACATACCGGTTCTGCATTGTCATTAGTCTAAGTGCTCTTAGTTCTACCTTGATGACATTGAACCTTTCTTCTGTGTCGTTGGCTAGTTAGATCAGCTCCCAGCGGATGATCTGCAACCACTTGGCATTTGCTCGTGCTTGGATACTGGGGATCAATGATGCAAAAAATGTCTCTGCTGAGTTGAACAACTTGTACTCATCAGGGATATGTGGCAAGAGGTCAGAAGAGTCTTTAGAGAGGTAGCTAGATGCTCTCTTTTTGTGCGACACTTGATTCTGTAGCTTGTCTTCCGATAGTATGTCATAAATGGGGGGCTTTTCAGTCACGATCATGGGTGCCGGTTGCAGTTGGTTGGGCACCCCTTCCCTCTTCATGTGTTTCTCCGGAATTACCAGCAGGGCTGAGTGCAGCGTTGCCAGAGCACAGTAGCCCCTCCATGAGGGCAGGAGGTGCAAGTATGCCTGGTTGCCACACACCCAGTAGTGGTCCATCAATGCTGCAGTTCCTTTTTCCCATGTCAGGGATGATGAGGGTTCTGTTGCAGTGTGAGTTTGTACCCATGGGTACTCTTCATTCACCCTGGAAGCATAGTTCATATTTTTCTTCATGCTGGATTTTGATTGGCTTTTCGAGGGCTGTCACCCATGTTAGCTCTGCGATATGCTGGGACCATATCTGGGCACGCATATCTTCCTTCCACTGCATTCTTTTATCCGATAAGCCCCGTAGTGCTTCTGCTTTTCACATCACTGTTGCATCTTGCCATTTGTTTTCAGTGAACATTGTCCCTTCTATTGCTAAGAACGGTTCTTTAAAGCATGTTGCGCCTTCAGGGTTCTACTTACATATTTTCTCATCAGGAGGAAGCAGTTGTAGTTTTACTATGTGTGCCTGAAAGGTGTTCCTGATCCTACACAGTGTGAGATGAATGAGACATTTGGCTTCCACTAGGGGAGATTCTTGTGGCACTAAAACCATAGGCGTTCCTGACGCATGAGGTATCAGTGAACACACATAACAGTTGCCATTTGTGGCCTGCCTCCCTGTGGCACTCATGTCAGAGTACCACTTGTTAGACTGGTCCAGATGACGAAGATCCTCTACTTTATCCAACACCAACCCATGATATGCATCATATTTATAATGCTTTATTTTCCGCCTTCGTCTGTGTGTCAATTCATTTCTACCACCAGTAAATTACCTTTTGTACCATTTGCTATCAACATTCAACGTTCTGTGCGTATTAAAATCATGCAGGTGATAAGTAGGGAAGAGACCTGTGTTCACGTTCACGTTGGAATTGCTATCAAGCTGCCAGTACTGAGGGCTTTGGAGGGCATCTGACATGTAAGTAGGAGACAAAGTATACACATTTTTAACATATTAGGTAAGGTATCTGGTTGTCTGTGAGTCAGTTTGTGGCATTGTAAGCATTGGTGAGGTAGGCAAATAATCATCATGTACATAAATTACGTTTTCACTGTCATTCCTTACAAGCAACCCATGTTGTGGTGACACCATTGTACGGTTTTTGTGCAGTGAAGTAAGGTTTAAGGAGGTATTATGGCCCCATATTAGTTTCACTCCGTCCCATATCAGTTGGCCCCCTTCTTGTATTAGTCCCCCCCTTTTATGTCACCAACAATAAAACAAATACTCCAGTACATTCCTAGACACAACAATATTATAGCGAGCACAATGGCCGTAAAATAAAAGCCACAGTCATATGAATATGCCCTAGTGGAGCTTACTGCATTCCTACTGCTACCTAACTGAGTTCTATTAGTAGCAAGTGGCCATGTTTCTGCAATTGTAGAACCTACAAAGTGGAATATAATGTGTTAAATATACTTTCAGTTAAAATGAAACGTTTGTAGTGCATAGAGAGGGAGAAACATTCCACATATGCATATATATATTTCACGGCCCGCGGTAGCGGGCGTGTAGTTATGGTTAAGTTTATATATGTTACAAGGCGTGTAGTTATGGTTAAGTTGTTAAACTCATAGGAAGAACACTTTTTCGGCGGTTTATAACTTCGCTCCCCCTGGAGGAATGCTCACCAAAGCTTGCAAAAAAAAATATATGGTCGGCTCAGAATTTATTTGCCAAGTTGGGCAAGGTTTCGTGCATGGGGGGGAACATATAGGAGTGGTCCCACATTTTTTTTCTCCATAGACTGAATGGGGAAAAGCTTTGCGCATGGCTACACAGCCGAACGTCTGGACGGATTTTCACAAAATTTGCAGCAGGAGCGGGGGCTTGGGTCAGAAAGCGTGCGTTTGTGTGTTTGGTGGAAATCCCACCAGTACTTTTGTTGCAAAGAACTGAAATGCACGTCCCAAGAAATGTGTGATATCTGGGTCCGCTCCGCAGACCCATTTCCCTGTTCGCCCCGCGGACAGAAGTGTCATTGGCTCGCAGTACGACATGATGTTAGAGAAATTTGGACGCGGCCGGTGGTTGGCTGGAGGGAAGCGTGGTGTGCTTCAACATTTTTGGGGAAAGCCGCCATGGTGTATCGGAGGACAGTGCGGCAGCGGAAGGGTCTGGAAAATGTACCATACGGAATGTTCTGCCGGCAATAAGGGAGGGAACGGGTGGGAGAGTGAGAAGTGGTTCATGTGACATATGTAGGCGAGTACTTTGTGTGGTGATTGGAGGACTGTCGTAACAGCCCCATAGCTTGTGCAGCGACCTGTTGGCAGCAACCTCTTTTCGTGGTGAGTTGTGGCAGGTCAATTGGAGAAGGGGAGTGAATTGCACATGACATAGGTTGGGTGGGAGCGTGGGTGGCTGTGTGCTGCGGATGCAATGCGGCAGTTGGCACATGGTGGCATGCATGGGTGAATGAAGGTATGGTGGGTCTGTGGAAGGATTACACTATTGGGTGCATTGCCGAAGGCCATAGGCCTTAGGTTGTAGGGCATGCACTGAAGAGCGTAGGGCTGCAACTTACCCACACAGGAACGCATGTTTGACTCTGCATTCGGTAGAGGGTGGCGCTTGCATAGTGCAGTGTGTGCAGATTGGTTGCAGTATGGCCAGTGTTGCGAACAGTATGTGAGTAGGTTGGCAGTGACACAGTACTTTGTGAATGGAAGTGGGTAGGCCCATAGTATGTGAATGAAAGTGGTCAGGTATGCAGGAGAGATTGCTCTGCGGATGCAATGCGGTAGTTGGGCACATGGTGGCATGCATTGGTGAATGAAGGTGCGGTGGGTGTGTGAAAGTATTGCACTATTGGGTGTATTGCCGAAGGCCGTAGGGCGTAGGTCATGCACTCAAGAGCATAGGGCCGCAACTTACCCACTGCAGGAACGCATGTTTGACTCTGCATTCGGTGGAGGGTGGTGCTTGCATAGTGTGGTGTGTGTATATTGGTTGCAGTAGGGCCAGTGTTACAAACAGAATGTGGGTAGGTTGGCAGTGACACAGTACTTTGTGAATGGAACTGGGTAGGCCCATAGTATGTGAATGAAAGAGCACAGGGATGCAGGAGATAGTGTTTTGTTTGTACATTATGTTAACTGTTGCAATTTGTTTCTGCATAGCTGCATGGCGGTGCGCAGGTTGGGTAGGAGTGCTGGTGGCAGTGGTGTGTATGTGGATGGTCATAGTTGGTGACATGGTGACATGCATGGTGCCATTACGTTACTGTAGGGGTGTTCAAGGCCTATGCTGTGTGCGGATTTGTTGAAGTAGGCCCAATGTTGTGAAAATGTTGTGGTTAGTGACACAGTGGTTAGTGGGGGTGGAGGCTGTGGTATGTTTGTGGATTCTGGTAATTGCGACCTGTTTTTGTGAATGGGTTTTATGGTGTGGGGGAGTTGGGGTGAAGTGCCGCTACCTACGTATGGCAGGTTTGTGCAAAATGTTAGCTGCCCACATGGCCATTGTGTTAACTATTGCAATTTGTTGCTGTGTAGCGCCATGGCGGTGTACAGCTTGGGTAGGAGTGCTGGTGGCAGTGGTGTGTATGTGGATTGTCATTGTTGCTGACATGGAGACATGCATGGTGGCATTACGTTGCTGTGGGTGTGTTCAAGGCCGGCCATGCACCCAAGAGCCTAGGCCTTGAGGACACCCACAGCAGTAGTGCATTTTTGAATGTGCATCAGTTAGAGGGTGATGACATGTAAGGAATGCGTGTGTAGCACATTTCAGCCGTTATAGGCCACTGTTGCAAACAGATTGTGGGTAGGTTGGCAGTGGCACAAAACTTTGTGAATGGAAGTGGGTATGCCCATGGTATGTGATTGAAAGTGCACAGGGATGCAGGAGAGAGTGTCTTCTTTGTACATTATGGTAACTGTTGCAATTTGTTGCTGCATGGCTACATGGCGGTGTGCTGTGGTTGGCGATGCTGCAGTAAAAAGTCACGGAGTGTGGGCACTGGGTGCAGTGCTTGCATACTGTCAGTATGGTAGAGGGTATGGTTGAAGGGTAGCTTATATGTGCTTGGATAGTGTGCTTTGTGCACAATGCTTGCAGTATGGGCAATGTTGTAAACATTTTGTGGTTAAGTTGGCAGTGACACAATCCTTTCTGAGTGGAAGCGGTAAGACAATAGTTTGTGAATGAAAGGGCATAGGGGTGCCGGCGACAGTGTAATGTTTATACATCATGGTAACTGTTTCATGTAACAATGTGCATCTCCATTGCAGTGTGGAGGTTGGTTAGAAGTGCTGGTGCCAGTGGTGCATACAAGCATAGTGGTAGTTGGTGACATGCTGACATGCATGGTTGCATTACGGTGGGGGAAATGTGTGCAAGGAGCACACCCTCTGGAGCAATGCAGGTTTGACAGTGCATGAGGCACAGGGTGGTGATCTTTGGAGAATGGGTGTGGAACACATTGTCGACGTGCTACACCAGCACACGTGAGTTACAAAGTGTGTATTGTGCATTCTATGGTTGTGGTGATAGTTGGAACATGCTACATTATTTGGTGTGCGGCAAGAGATGGTGCAGTGAGAAGTTGTGTAGTCTGGCCACAGGGTGCAGGGTGTACGTAATGTGAGTATGAAAGTGGGTATGGTTGAAGTGCAGTTTATATGTGGTTGGTTACTCTGCTGTGTGCAGATTTAATGAAGTAGGCCCAATGTTGTGAAGCTATTGTGCATAGGTTGGCAGTGACACAATAGCTTGTGAATGGCAGTGCGTAGGGGTGGTGCAGGCTGCAGTATGTTTGTGGCTTCTGCTAAGTGTGACATGTTTTCGTGAATGGGTGTTTTATGGTGTCTGGGATTTGGGCAGCTACCTATGTTACGTTTGTGCATAATGTTAGGTGCCCACATGGTCGCTTGCTTGGATATATAGTGTTGTGGTGGGTGTGGAAAGGGTTGCAATGTTGTGTACATGTTCAAAGGTGTGCTGGGTGTGTCTTAGAATGTTTGTGGATTCTGCAATCTTGCATTCTTTAGCAGAAGTTTCTGGTGGAGGGTCTTTGCAATCAAATGGAACGTGTACTGAGAGTGTTTAACGGTACAAATGGAGTGGTGAATAGAAATGACAGTGTGCAATGCAGAGGTTTTGTATGTGATTGGTGCATGCGTGTTTCAAAATTTGACAGCACCCAATGGGGGAGTGCTGCAAAAAGAGACTGTGCAAAGGGAAGAAGTATTGTCTGAGCTTCACTGGGCCATGGCCTTCACTGTAGATGGGAAAGCGCACGTGCACATCCTGCCATTATGAGCACGGTGGGAAGGAAAATTGAATTGTGGGAAATAGGCAATTAGGAGTTTAGTGCGTGGTTCATAGGACGGGGCGGTACCATTTTGTCCCAATACTGTGTCGTGAGGGTGGTCGAGATGAAGAGACGCACAGTGCTTATGGTCAGTGATACCTTTGTGCGCCATCTGCACAGGTGTTGCATGCAAAGAGGCGTTGCTGGTAATTCTGGGTTGGAAGGAGTGGACGCTTTCTGGGCCTGTTAGGGTGACTGCAGTTTTGGCACGATGGTTCGCCTTTGCAGATATGTGGCGTCCGTCACAAACGTGGACTTTGTCATGGTGCACTATGGAAGTCTACATTTGGGTGTCGTGTGGACGATAAATACATTACCTGAACAGGTTGCTGACCGCAGTGATGCATATTTTTCCTACTGCCAAAGTTGTTTTCTCATACATAACACCAAGAGGAGTATGCGTAAGTTTATGCAGACTGCTGCCATGTTCTCCACCCACTATGAGATGATGAGGTCACAAAATATGCAGTGGTTCCGTAAACATGGCATTTATTTGATCGCCATTGGCAATGCCATTTTATTTACACTGTGCAAGAAGCATTGACCAGAATGTGTCAAAAATGTGAGGAGAGGCAAACGGAAACGCATATAAAGAGAAAATACAAAAAAATGACTTGCATGCAGGTCACAAAAAAAAAAAACCTTTATACATCTGCGCTGGAATACTGAATCCCCTACCCAGTTTGATATTGTTTAGCCCCCCCCAGGCTCCTCAATATCACGAAAAGGTAGTGGATTACGGGGAATTTTCAGGCTTGCACGTGCCACATCCTGGGTGGCTATGTGGATGTACGTGGATGGAGAAATCGTGCATACTTTCATTGAACTTTGTAGTGGACGTGCTTTGGAATGGCACAACATTTGTACTGTAAATGTGTAATGGTAGATTTCAAGTGTTGTACAGGAGTGACAGTGTTGGATGATGGCGGCTTCGATGCGATTGGTGGCTGCGTTTGTGCCTACTTATGTGTAACCCAATGAAGTAGAGCTGCAGAGAAGATAGTGCAAAGGGAAGAAGGACTGCTCCAGTTTTACAGGGGTGCAGCCCTCACGCTACTTTGGGAGGCCAAAATCTGCCCTTTACACCACCTTGCCCAATTGCCATGGCAGTGTGGGGATTCGCCAATTAGGTAGTGTGGGTGTGGTTAACGGGAAGGGGAGGTGAAACGGTTGTACATTATACTCTGTGTATTGAGGGTGGCTGACATGGCGAAACACATTGTGTTAACTGTAGGTGATCCCTTTGTCATAGATCTGCACAACTATGCCCTGCAAAGACACTTTGATGGCAATTTTGGTTCGGAAGGAGTGGACGCATTGTGGAACGCTGTGTATGAGAACAATTTCTTCGATATGCGTGCACTTTGTAAGGGCCTCGCCACTTTTCCAGTTGTAGATGTTATCGTTATCCATTACGGCGGCATGCATATGGGTTACCTGCTTTGCTTAGATTTGTTCCGGACACTGAGGAGATTGCTGCATGTCGTGAGGACGGTTTTTCCCAGCGCCAAGGCGCTTTTCTCATCTATAATACCACGAAGAGTATGGCCCACTGCTCATGGATGTTGTTTCGAGCCAGATGCAGGAAGGTGTCTCATGAACAGAAGCATGCATACTGTTTTTCCAAGAAAATGGCATTTTGTTGTCACCCATTGGCAATGCAGTTTTGTTTGCTCGTCTACAGGATGCAGTGAAGAGTTTACTAATGTGAGCACGAGAAAACACAAAAGCTAATAAAAAACGAAAAAAGGTGTTTCTGTAGAAGCATCTAAACAAAAAAAAAACAACTGGCTCTTTTAAGAGTTGCGTCTTACCACAAACTCCCCCTGCCCTGGTTGCAGGTTATTCACCCCACGCCTGCACGCAGCACGAAAGCCACATCCGGGGATTTTGCGGGTGGCGGCCACGAAAAATGGAACTGTGGGGATTGTCCAATGAGATGCTTAGGGTCTGCGGCAATAGGAAGAGGGACTCCTGCTTCACTGGGGCCCAGCCCTCGATGTACTTGGGGACCCAGACGTGCGACATTCAGCACTCCTCACCTTGCTGGCCTATGGAAATTAGACTGTAGCGATTGTCCTATCAGGTGGTGCTCAGGGTGTGCGTCAGAGGAAAGTGCACCTATAGGAAGAAGGATTCCTCCTGCTTTACTGAGGCGTGGCCCTGGCAGTAATTGGAGAAATGCACGTGCCACATTCTGCGCTTCTCAGCATGCTGGCCAATGGAAATGGGACTATGGCCTTTGGCCAGGTGCTCTTCGTGTGCGTCACAGGAAATGGTGGCATTCACTGTTTCCATTATTTTGTGTACTGTGGCTGGCAAACATGGCAAGACGCACAGTTTTCGTCATGGGTGTTGGCTTTGTGGAAGTTCTGTGCTTGTATGCCCTCCAAGAAGACTTCTCTGGCAATTTCGGTTTGGAGGGAATGGACGCTTTGTAGTGTAGGGTCGAAGAGTGCTGTTTCGGCAGACTGCTTGTAGAATGTCGACGTGTGGCCTCTCTGTCAACTGTACATGTAGTGATTGTGCACTTTGGAGCCTTCTTTGTGGGTTACATGCCTTGTTCCCATATGTTCCATCAACTGAATATTATGATGAAAGCAGTGCAG
Organism: Ambystoma mexicanum; assembly: GCF_040938575.1. Taxonomy (NCBI): domain Eukaryota; kingdom Metazoa; phylum Chordata; class Amphibia; order Caudata; family Ambystomatidae; genus Ambystoma; species Ambystoma mexicanum. Next base: position 539,316,573 of record NC_090929.1, read on the forward strand.
CGCATTTTTCCAACTGCCAAGGTGCTTTTCTCATGTATACCCCCGAGAATAGTGTAGAAGTATTCCAATGATTTCTGTCGACAGCCAGAGGTCGGAAGGGGTCTCATCAAAAGAAGCATGTGTGACTTCTTAAGTGCTGCTGGGATGTTCTACTGTGAGAATGAGAACATTGGTTTGCGAGACATACACCTTTTTAAAGCAAATGGCATATCTTTGTTGCACAGTGGCAATGAAATAGTGTTTCACAATCTACACACTGCACTAAAGACCCTATTGGAAGACGTTGAAAACACACATTTACGTATAAAAACTGCAAAAAAAGTGTTTCTAGGGATGCACCTTTTTAAAAAAAAATTTAAAACCCAAAGGTTCTTTTAAGAGCCACCAGAACTAACGACGTCTGCTCCTGTGGTTGAAAATTATTCCCCCACTCCTGCGTGCACCCAGCACGAAAAGTCAGTGAATATCGGGAGAGTTGCAGGGTGGCACATGTTACATATGCCCCTTTTGCAGATGACAGCCATAGAAATGGGCCTGCAGAGGCTGCAGGATTGGGCAATAAAGTTTGTGGGTGTGGTGTGTACAGACAGACTCTGCTGCACAGTGTATTTGTCGACAAAAATGCAGAGGGTGCAATTATGGCTGTGTGTTTCACGAGGCACAGCATGCGGGTTTCACGGGATTCCGACATACATTGACTGAAAGTGAATGGAAAAACACTGTGCAGTGGCTACTCATTTTGCAATCTATGATGTGCATGTGTAGTCCTATGGAGTAGCTACAATGAAGTGCCTGATTATGGTTTCTCTGTGTGACACTTTGGTGACACGCAATCTTGCTGATATTATTGTTGTTCATTGTGCAGGGAAAATTGCACAGCAGGTTACACAAGTTTCAGTGCCGTTTGCGATGAAGGAGGAACTTGCCCAGTTCATGCGTTTGTTTCCAATCTCTTGTATAAGTTTCTATGGCATTATGCAGCCACTGATGTGGGAGCGTCATTTTCTATTTGATCAGTGAATGCAGACAGCGCGGTACATTGCAAAGAAGTGTATTTCTGCCTTTGTTCGACATGTGCCAATGGCATACTTCACCCTTGGTAATATGACGTTTCACAGCATGAAAACTTTTCCTCAGCTATAACGTTCATCTTACTATTCCAGCCATCCCGATTTTTGCACACCCCATCTACATTGGCTTGGTGCCCTTCCTGAAAGTAGTGATATTTTTTTGTGGTTAGTGTTCCGCTGCCACTCTCTTGAAAACTCTCTGCAACACATAAAAAAACTCTTTGTACAGCGACCCCCTTTGTATCCGATTGAACTACAGTGTTTACCACACTGCCACGCCTCCTGCTCTGAATGCGTGCATTGGCAATACTGTTGTTGATCTGTAAAAAGGGCTTTCTTTATTTACCTTTTTTCCTTTCCCAGTTCATTGTCATTTATTATGGTGTTCTCACACATGCCACAGAAGGAACGGCAACAAAGGTCCAGTACAGAAGGGGCAGCACCTGCCTGGATACTATAGAGGATGTGCCGGGAGACAGAATTATTGGGTGGCCCTCATGTACATATGCACCAGTCATTGCAATGCTCCCGTAAGGACCGTTCCCACTTCCAAGTACCTTCCTTCTGTACAGTAGCTCATTGCAGTACATGCACAATACAATGCCTTTGCCGGGTAAGGGTCTGTAGCGCGGCACATAGTTTGCTAAGGTTGTTTTCCAGCTGCACTGCCCTACAGGGGTGCCCCTCTTGTTGCCCGCAGCAAATGTGGGAAATGCTGTATATGAAAGTAACCTACGTAATTGTTGGAAGGGCGGTAGCCTGCACTCTGGTCCCTTGTGCTTTCATTTCAGTTGTCGTCACATGCAGTACAAACACTTTATGCTACGCCATTAGTGTTAGGGGTAGGATTAACAGATATATATATATATATATATATATATATATATATATATATATATATATATACATTGTGGAATACAAGAATGTTTACAACAATGCGAAATACAGCTTCATTACGTACAGCTGGAAGCCATTTATTGTGTGCGACCCATGCAGCTACAGCGGTTTTCTGACCACCACTAAGGTTGTTTGCGCTCTGCATATTCTGCTGTTTCGTTACTTGCCTTTACATGCACCAGTATGTGCGTGAGGAAGGTGCACAAGCTTTGCCATTTTGCACACTCAGTACAAACTGTCCCACCTGCAGTTACATGTTTTCTTGAACTGTACGATCGGCAGGCGACCTCTTGATACTTTCCGTCACGCTGCTGAGTGCGGACAAAATGAATCTGTTTCACGGGTCATGGAAAAGCAAGCAGCAGATAAATCAAAGTAATGTGACATTTACCATGCCCACGTGACACTGCAGAATGAGATTTGTGATGGCATCTTTAATGTCATGGGTGTTAGTCCTTGCAGTGCACACTGGTGGCACGAGTTATGGTTGCTTAGCTTATCATAACTGTCGAATTTCGGGGGGGTTTCGGTTTTACCTGTAACCATAACGTCCCTGTAACAACGTTTTTCCATTGAATTTCATATGCTTTTGCTAATGCAACTTAACCATAACGTCCCTTTAACAATGTGTTTGTTAGTGATATATATATTAACATGTCACTTATTTGCAAACATGTTTTTCCCAAATGCAGTGTCACTTATATGCCATTATTTTCCTAGTATCGTGCCTTTTCTCACACTTCTTAAGGGACTGCCACTTCGCATTCATTTTCTTGTGCTACTTCTGGAACTACACTGTCCTGAGCCTTTCTGACATCTGACAGGTGGTTCCAATATTTCAGGCCTTACACCTTTACTGCTGAAGGTGTGCAATATATCACTTTATAAGGGCCATGAAATCCTGGAGCATTCCACCTCCCCACAAAGCTGCAAACGTACACTAGTTCCCTGGGCATCAGGGGTTTTGTTGGGCTGTCTACTGAGGCTGTTGAAGTGTCAGTTTCACTTTCCCTGGTGAATGGTGGGGCTGTCTGTTTAGCAATTGTGTCAGGGCTGGCTGGAGTAGTAACCAGAAAGAGTATGTTCATAGAATTAACATTGTCGTTGCCCAAGTCAAGATGGAGAGAAATAAACTTAATCTGATTGGTTTAAGGAACAATGATATGTTTGGTTTGTCTGATTGGTGGAAAGGATAATGGATTGGATTCTTGGGAGGTGAGCAAGATTCTAAACTGCCTTTCATCCATAGTAGTTCAGTGGCTGGTTGTACGTTAGTTAAGCTCCTTAAGTAAGGCCTTTCAGAGTTCAGAAGATTTACTAAAGAAGTAAGAAAATCGATTGCTGAGCCAGAGTGAACAAGAAGACATCAGGTGGGATCGTTACTTTTAAAAGCTTAAAGATTTTCACAGTGAACTTCCATTTTTTATAAGAAACTTAAAGTGTTAACGAGTTTTAAAGTTTACTGAGAGAAAAACGTTTTACAGTTTAAATACAATAAGGAAACAAGTGTAAAGACTGTGCGCGCAAGTTTAAAAGTTGTTAGCTGCGTGAAAAGTGTTTCAAGACTGTTTAACGTGCAGCGCAAGTACTCGTGTCTTCAGCAACGTCGTTATGGGAGCGCGCGGGTATCAGAGCGATAGAGTGCGTGTCCTAATGAATAGCGCGAGTTATTTTTAGTGCGTGCACAATTTTCATGTGAGTGACGTTGCGTATGATAGCGCGTGTTGAGTTGCGATAGAGTGCAAGTCCATATTAACTAAGCGCGAGTTGTTTTTAGCGCCTGTACAATTTTCACGTGAGTGACATTGCGTATAACAGCATGTGTTCGGTTTGTGATAGAGCACGAGTCCATTTTAACTTAGCGCAAGTTGTTTTTTCCGCACGTGCGCGTGTTTTCACCTGTGCGTGTATTTGTTAAGGTGCACGTGTGATTTTTCAGCACAAGGACAATTTTTCACGTCTTGTGATTTCACGTGTTAATCGCATGGGTGCAGGGAGTGAGTACGTGATTTCAAAACGCGCATCAAGAAAGTAACTATACGTTCATACGTGTAAAAAAGGAAAGATTCACACGCAGAAGGAGCAGCAGCATTCCAGAAAGTTTATGAGTTTCTATTTAATGTAATTTTCACGCAAATGGGAATTCAATACTTCAAAGAAAGACTGCATTTCTCAAAAGCATTTAAAACTCAAACTTCATAGAGTTAAATGAACTTTAAAAGGAAAGAAGAATATCTAAATCTGTAAGGTGCTTGTAAGAGTAATTTACTTTAGGATACTAAAGAGACTTGAATGGCTAGTGATAATATGCACTAAAGCATTACAATAGTTTACAAGATATTCCATACAGATAATTAACCTCTAAGTCTTAAACAGAGGTTTGAGAGGTAAAGAAGTTAGAGTTAGTTTAAACATAATTTAAGGAAAGAAGTTTACACTAATGTATAAGTAACCAAGTGTATTTGTTTACTACAGATACCAGAGCCTACCAGAAGGTTGCAGGTCTGCAGTGTATTCGTTGTTATTTTCTCCAAATACCCCTTTCCCTTTCTTGGGGTTCTCAGCTCAGCTTTTACTTTAGGGTTGAGAGGTGAACTCCTGGTGAGGGTCTGTGGGGCCAGCATCAGCTCCTGTGGAATTCAGTCAGCCGGACCTTGACAAATTGTTCGTATTGCTCTTGTGAGCTGTGTGAGGTACTCTTTAAATTCTTCACCTAGTACTGTTGCAGTTCTGTGTGCATCGGACATCCTTCTCACTGGGGATAATGGCGTTTGCATACGTCTACCAGTCACTATTTCATGGGTTGCATGCGTAACTGAAGTAAGGCCAGTGGAAGACAGTAGACCCAGTTCTTTTTGAGAGTATGGCAAAGTTTAGATAACCTACCTTTAAGAAGGCCGTACATTTTGTCTACCAGTCCTTTCGCTTGCGGGTGGTAAATTGAGTACATTTTGTGTTTTTTTCCCAGTAATGTAGTTACTTGTTTGAAAAGGTCATTCACAAAGTGTGTCCCATTGTTGAAACATATGACATCGCATATGCCTCCCGTGGGAGCACTTCATTTACTAAACATTTTGCTGCACACTTCACGTCCGGGTGGGCGCAGGGCCCTGCTTCCACCCAGCATGAAAAGGGACAGACCACCACTATTAGGAACCTTGCCCCATTGCACCTTTCTCCCATGTCCGCATAATCAATGTGCAGCTCACAGAAAGGTCAGATGGGGCGGGGCAATGTTCCTCGTAGTGTCCTTAGGATCAGTCCTGAATTAAAAGTTTGGCATGTGGCACACTCATTAGTGAATTTAGTGAGGTATTCCTGAAGGTTCGGGATGAACCAATCCTCCTGTATGTCTGCAGCTACATACTGTTTTGAGGTATGGCCGGGAAAGTGCAGCTGCTAGAATGCTGTTTGCAGTCATTTTTTTCCTGTTTTGTCCTGCCTCCATAAGAGATCTATGGCCACTGCGCAGATCCCCGTTTTGTCCATAGTTCTTGTTCTGACTGTGGTGCTTTCTTTTGGATGTCTATTATCTGTGTTATTGGGATGGCATTATATCTGTTTTCTTTGGGTTCTTCTACTCTGCATTTTAACATGCACTCTGTTATTGGTTCTTTCGAAAATATGCTGCTTGTTTTGCAGCGGCGTCTGCCCTCGCGTTTCCTAGGGATACTTCATCACTATTGCGTGTGTGGGCTTGGCATTTTACAAGTGCTACCACTGATGGTTTTGCAAGTGCTTCGGTCAGTTCATTTAACAATTTTGCATGCTACACGCGGGACCCATCCGCCCTTTGGAACCCCCTTCTTCTCCATCTAGAGTCCAGCATGTACCGTGGTCGTTACATTTGCTGAATCAGAATATATTGTTACTGCACACCCTTTGGCTGCATGGAGCGCTTCAATTAATGCCACTAGTTCTCCTGCTTGTGCTGAATAGTGCATGGGCAATCATTTCTGTACCAGTACTTCATATTCTCCTTCCTCCAACCTTACTACTGCATGTTTTCCACCAGTCTATGGGCAAATGGATGTCATCCCATCTACAAAGTACACCTCACCCTCACTCAATGCATTTTCACTGGTTTTGGGAATGTCGTCTCCTTCTCCCTCATAAGTGACACAAATGTTTTTGTATATCCTCTACTATGCATGGCTCTGTGAGAAATGTGGCTGGATTGACCATTTTGCAATGTATCACATAGATGTTTGGGCTTGAGATGACAATTTCATAGGCTGTATCCCTCTGTGTCGTGAGCGTGGATTTGGAACATTCAAGGACTGTTCTACAAACAATGTGACGGAGCATCCCATCACAATTGTGGCACTTTTTTAATGGGGAAGGTGGCCGCTCCAAAGGCTTGTTTCGCACGGAAAATGGCCTTGCATTACTGAGACTAGAATACTGCGGTAGTATGCTAACGGTTTGTGGCCTGTAGGGTATTTTGTGGAGATTTGGGGCCTGACGGTATTTTATTACCGCCGAAAAATAACTTAGCAATAATCACTCTTTGTATTCAGATTTGGCCATGTGCAACAATAATACAATGGACATGCATTATTTCAGCACCCAGACCTGCATATTTGGTATACGTGGTTGGTGGTATTTTGGTGACCATAATTCCCTTGTTTTATTTGTGGCCCCAATGTCCAGAATCCCTTATCTTTGCTTAGATTTTTCGTGTGATCACTAGAGAGACCTCAGACCTACATTTTAGGGATACCACATTTTCAGTGATAGTGTTGGTGTGCCACCATGGGCGAACTCACTGACTTATTTACGACAGAGAGCTATATATGGTAGTCTTGTGGTAATTTCCACTACCTTATATACGGTAGGGAGCTATGTTCAGAGAGTCTCTCTTCCCGTTGGCTCATGTACCTCCAACAAGCTATGCTACAGTCACTCACAATTATTCATACTGATTCTGACAGGCACACATCTGTCTTAAAATGACCATTGCACTGTTTAAAAATCTCCCCACATCATCGGCATTGTAATGGTAAATAGTCAATACACCACCCGTCTGTTTTCAAATATTTTTCTGTATTATAAAAGTTGCATTTAAACACGATCTCATTCTTTACAGAAATAAATAAAATGGTACAGTAAAAGCATTGTCTATGACACACTGCAAAGAGAGTGGCGGAGAACAGAACTCAAATTGCAACACTAGCATTTGATTAAGGCATGCACAGGAATCCTACACTGACTGCATATTACCGTACACACTCAGCTCCCACACTTCTCATTACCTTATCTTTTTAGTTGTTCTCTTTGGCTGTTCTCTTTGTGAATGTGGCTCCCTTGGATTAACTCCAGCAAAAAGGAACGCTTGCCTTCTCAAACCGGGGTCATTGCCTGGAATTCTCAGCTTTTGCAGATAGGAATGCCTCAGCCAGTGGAAAGGTCCTTCTTTCAGCTCTCCCCAATCTCGACTGCAGCAGGACGCAGGAATCTGCATTCAGTCAGGAGTCCCACAGCCAGGTCTTCTCCCCAGTAGTGCAGAAAAATGTCTGCCTGTCTTTTTCCCCGTTACTGCCCACTAAAACTTTCCTCTCAGCCCTCTGTATGACGTGTCCCAATGAAATCCATCATCTCTCATCCTCCTACTCTTCAACAATAGCTTCGCTTATACATTTGCAATTGTTGCAAATCTGACTTCCTTCTTCCTGCAGTTACTGTGCACAAAAACACGGAGAATCAGGCAGAGAAGAGAAGAAAAAAAAATCTGCACACACATTTAAATGGCTTTCAGAGTATGCCTAATTCTGCAGTGGAGAACACATTTTATTAGTGGGTTATGTTAAATAATAATAATAATTAGGCTTTTATATAGCGCTACAAACCCTCAGGTATCCGAGCGCTGCTTATTATTACCCACGGTGTGTGGTGCTCATTTATCGACCTCGGAAGAATGAAAGGCTGAGTTTGGCCCCGCCGGGATTCGAACCTGCGTTAACAGGCTCTGCACGGGTGTCAAAGCGAGCGCTCTACTCGCTGTGCCACTTGGTTTTATTAGTCAGGTTAATGGTTAATAGGTTAGCTGTTCATTTTCAAATGTGTCTCTCGCACCATAGGCATTTCAGGTGAAAAATAGTGTGCATTTTTAAATGAGCACGTGTGCTTTTAACTGTAAAAATAGATTTGCATCTTATATGTTAAAATCGTTTTTGACTGAATAGCCTGTCTTTCCTTGTTAATCTGGTAACCCATATAGCAATGCACCGCACCCTTGTGGTGGTGCTGCGAAAAAAATTGCTATCTGTGCAGTAGTGCTGTACTCTGTGCTGTTTGCTACCTGTGTAGTAGTGCTGTACTCTGTGCTGTTTGCTACCTGTGCAGTAGTGCTGTACTCTGTACTGTAACACACCAAATATCCTTACAGGCCCAAGGAGGTTTCTTGTGTCAGTACTGCAGTCATCAATGTTCCATTTGAATGTGAGAACAGAAAAATTTCCCGTTCATAATCTGGTGTGGCCAGGATGGGGGCTGTCCATATTACTTCTTTTAGTGTTGTGAAAGCAGTATGCATTTCCAGTGTCCATGTTATTGCTCTGTTGTCTTTCTGGGTTTTTTTTCGGCTTTGCAATAGGGGTCGGGTGTAGGCAGCATAATCTAAAATCCATTCCCTACAATAGTTGCAGGTGCCGAGAAGCTTCTGCATGTCCTTCACTGTGTGGGGTCTGGCTGCTGCTAGCACTGTCAGGTAGTATTCTCCTGCCATCTTTCGAGATCAATTGTCCTAGTTACAATACTTCTGCCAAACAGTATTGCAGTTTGTTTTTATCTACCCTGTACCCCTTGTGAGCTAGAAATGAGAGTAGGGTAACAGAGTCTTTCCTGCATCTTTCTTACCCCCTCGTTACACACTAGGTCATCCATGCATTGTATGGTGGTGCTCTAAACAGCAATATTGCTGAGGTCTTCGTGCAATATTCTGTTGAAAATAGTTGGGCTTTCGCAGTACCCCAGGGGTAGTCAGCTGTGTTCATACCTTTTCCCCCCTAGGGTGAAAGCTGTTAGGTATTGGGACTCTTGGTCAAGTGGTACTGAGATAAATGCGTTCTTCAGGTCCGCCTCTGGGAAATGCGTGGCCTCCTTTGGGATGCTGCACAATATGGATGCCGGGTTTGGAACAAGAGGGAACTCTTTTTGGGCAATGTCATTAAGCAGACGGAGGCCTTGCACCATATGCCACGACCCCCTTTTCGCTTTCTTAATCGGATAAATTGCAGTATTGCATGGGGAGTTGGAGGGGGCAATGATGCCGTGTTTTAGTAATGCGTGTATTGTGTCTTTTATCCCCTCCTCCGCTTCCTGCGACAAATGGTACTGTGTTACTCTGGGTAATACTGCCCCTGGATTAAGCTTTATTTGTATTGGGGTTACTTCTTTTAATAACCCTACATCATGAGGGTTTGTAGTCCACAAATTTGGTGGCACTAGCTGTAAGTCCTCATCACAAAAAGATGGCGGTGCACTGACGATGGCCATGAGGAGGTTTGTTACTGGTCTGTTTTGTGTCATTATGTCACAAGGAATGCATATTTCCATTATTATTTCCCAGTCAGTGTCAATGTCAGTGAACAGCCTTTAATCCGTCAGTTTTCGGAGTGGTATGTTTAGGTCAATACATAGTACTGTCTGCCACTCACAGCCATGCATGTCCAGGCCAATCGCCACAAAAAACCTGTACCCCCTGCAAATCGAGAGACGGAACGGTGCCAGGCAATATCTCGGGGGTAGCTACTGGATGGAAAACAAAGTCAGAGGGCCCTCTCCATTCCTTACGTGTGATATCTGGCACCACTCTCACCAACACTTGTTGCCATAAATAAACATGTCTGCGTTGGTTGGTACCCCTCGGATGGCTGTTTTGTTTTCTATGGGTACAACGCACAAAGAGACCCCCGCACTGTGTGCAGACACGCCCCACCCGTCAAAATCAAATGACAAGCTTGCATGCCAACCCATTCGCCACTACAGCCAATGGCGCACCAGCGCCTTACCAGGGCACATGTATGTTGAGCGAAAATGTCGCTGCATGCAAGATCACTCCTGTGACATTCTGCACTTTCATTTGGCTGTTGTTTGTGTACTGACACAATTTCCCTATTTGCTCAGACAACATTTGAACCTGGGCCTCTAAGCATTCAAACCTGTTCATTTCCCTCTAAGCATTCAAACCTGTTCATGTCCCTAAACTCATCCCTCTGTGGTCTAGGCTTTTAATGGTTGAATTCACCCGGATTAGGCCTGTTCTGGTACCTTTCAGGAGATTTATTTCTGTTTGTGTTTCCCCTGAATTCCTGAGACACAATGAGTGGGGAGCATGGGGTGACCATCCTTTGACGATAGTCAACCTGTGGTGGGGACTGACTGTATTGGCGAGTTGCATAGTTCACATTCTGTCTTTGATTTAGGTGGGATTGTTCCCTCTGTTACCTTTCATTTTCAATTAACCTATCTACATATCTTGGTCTTGCCTGATTTCCATATACCATATGGTGGCATGGTCAAACCTACTCTGGGCTCCTAATACCTGAAATGGCCCAGTGTACATCTGATTATGGGTGTTATTTAGCGCTGACATATCATAGCAAAATCCCAGCTTGGGTGCATTACCAAGAAACCGAGGTCTAATGTATGTGTGTCTGTCACTGAGGTCTATGGGCTGGAACATAGGAGTTTGAGATGGTGTTCTCTGCAGAGCCACGCCCCTTTGATTGTGTGATGTGTCATTCTTTGCTTGAATTTGGGCTGTTTCTAGTGGCATCTTTACAGACTTTACCTCTTGGACAGCCAGTGTGGATTCTTTAGCTTTTGGTTTAGGTTCTCTACTCTTCGCTGTCTCTTCCTTCTCATTAGTTATTACCTCATAGATTTTAGTTACCTGTTAAATGATCCATTCTAGTGGTTTTTCCCTGTCAAATTCACGGATTAGCTAAGGCACGATATCTCACTGAAGCCCATAAAAGTAAGCAGTTTTGAATTCTACTAAATTGGGGTTAAAGGTTACATCAAAACATGAGAATGCCCTTTTAAGTTTTGAAAGAATTGGCGAGGCGACCCATTTGGCTCAGCTGACATACTGTAAGCAGCCTTCTTGGCCTGCTGTATAGAATGATACAGCAAACATTGGCATCTAATATCTTTTTCAAAATCCTCCCATGACAAGTTCTGCTGCTCATTTAGGCCTTGAATAACACTGGCAGAGGTAGAGTGTAATGTAAGGTGAAAGTAGCAACCATATTGGGCTCTAGGAACTTGAAGCATCTGAAAAATCTCGGTCACAACTTTGAGATGATCTTCGATACAGCTATCTGATCCCTTTCTAAATGGTTTGATGAAAGCTTTGATGGACTTCATTATCTTTAATGCATCGCACAGTGCATCATGCAATGTGTCATTCCTCCCCCTGTTCTGTTGTGGGTGTGCAGGATCGGCCTCAAACACTGGATCATAGCCAGGCCTTGTCGAGCGGACAGATGCTGGCAAGTTTCCCTGACTAGAGATGTCTTTCTGAATCAACTATGCACTGAGATTGTTACATTTAGTGTGGATCTGCGTGTCCTGCTCTCTATGTTTCAAATTTGCTTTCATCTGTATCAGCCAACACAGATGGAATACAGAAGTGTGGATGCAGAACAACTGGCTCAAGTGGAACAGTGACAAGACCGAGGTTCGGGTGGTGGGGCCCCATTCGGCCTCCTCCTTCTGGACCTCTGATTTCTGGCCTTCCTCTTTAGGCCTTCAGCCTTCCCCCATTTCTACAGTTAAACACCTGGGGGTCAAACTGTCATCGTCTCTTTCCATGGAACCCCAGGTCAGTGCTGTCTGTCAGCGGGGTTACTGTCAGTTTAAGCTTCTTCGTCGAGTCCTCCCTTTTATTCCAGCACATCTTCACGCCGCAGTGGTTTCTTCCCTTGTTTCTTCATCTATTGATTACTGTAATTCTCTTTTTCGTACTTAACCTGCATATGTGATACAGCGTCTTCAGGTTCTTCAGAATTCCACTGCACGACTTGCCACTTGCACTCACCGCTGCTCACATATTTCACCCGTTCTTTGGAGGCTGCATGGGCTCCCTTTAGCCACATGCATTAATTTCAAAGCTTTGTGCCTGGTCCCTTGTGCTTTTTTTATCTGCAAGGAGCAGAATATTTGCAGGCCATGTTCCGTCCTTATGTTCCAGGACGGGCCCTGCACTCTGCCGACACCTGCACTAAAATACTGCCACATTGGAAGGCGTTCTTTTTTGGTAGTGGCTGCTGCCCTATGGAACACGCTTCCATGCTCCTTGATATCTACAGTTGACCACCTAGTTTTCCGTAAACCCTTGAAAACATTTCTTTTCTAACTCTTTCTTGGTCCCTTTGCTCCTTGCTCTACCAGTAGTGCCAAGATGCCTTCGGACAATGCCATGCTTAATAAATATCAATCAATCAATCAACTGTTTACGTTCTGCATCTAAACTACACTGTAACTTAGCTAAGAAATCAGAATCTTTTCCTCGCAGCTTAATGAGCTCATGCAATGATAACCAGAGTTTGGCACACAATCGAATAATGCAGTCAACCTATTGTTTGCATTCTTTTGCCTGAAATAGTCAAAAGAGACATGTTTGCAAAATTCACCCATTTTCAAAAATCTCATTGGGTACGTCTTTTTCCACTTCAGTGCTAATCCTGCATGCCAAGTTAACAAATCTTCAGACGACTATGTAGCAAAAGCAAAATGTTTAGCCTCAAGGTAACTAGACAAATCAGAAAACCCATCGTCTATTTCCGACATGCCGGCACCCAATGCCAACAACACAACAAGGAGACATTCAGCGTGAACACTGCACAATTGCTATCACTTCCCTCGCAATGCACTACAGGTCAGGGAAAGAGCATACAATATGACTATGCTATACTATGCAAAGCCACGCCCAGTAAGTGCTTTACCTCTTCCAAGCCAATGCACCACAATTATGCCATAGAATATATAAATGACCCATCACTTGTGTCAGTACCATATTTCATTGTCACCTGCTGAAATCTAAATAAAAATTACTGAGCTTTAAAAAGCAAACCTCAGCTTCAGTATTCTATAGTCATATTCACAAGCAGTACCACTGGCATCATTATTCAGAGGTTCATTTGTTCATTTATTGTGAATAGGCATAGTGCACCGCCCTCCCGCCCCCAAATAATATCAGTCTAAGGGTGGTTCCTTGTTACCGCTAGACCATATGATGTAAACTTCCTGAATCAAAAGCTCTCCAGCAGATGTAGGGCCCTTGTCAGAAAGCCAATAGCATATTACATTTTGCAGAAATCCCTTCAGAGTGGCGATAGATTTGGCACTGCTCTGAGAGGTTCATAATCGTACAGTATGCACTCCAACACATATCAAAATGTAGGAATGGGCAAACGAGAGGGTTAGACCAATGGATTGTCCACTTTGGTGAGTATGGATGTTGATTGGTGAATCATTGTACCTCATTACCCCCTTGCATGTTTGTTTGACAATTTGAAAATGTCCTTCGAAGCTTCTCTAATGTATGGAACTTTTTTTATAGGATACATATGTTCTATGTTGCCTGCGCTGTCAACAACGTGTATGTGTTGATAAAATAGTGCCCCAGTTATGTATTCTAAAATGTACAGAAAAGTATGTAGTGATAAGAAATATGCATCATCAAGTAATTCTTATTAATGAATAGTGTGATTATGATGATGTAATAAAGAATGTCAGATTTATAAGCGTGCTGTAAGCTGTGAAAGAACAAATGGGAAGCCTCTTCTTTATTTTATTTTACAAAGCACACACAGTAAATGAAATAGTCTGCTTTAATTTTGCCCTAGTGAAAACATGTTTAGATAATACGGATTGGAGCTAAACCTTTTTGATCCCATCGGTTGCTAAATTCATTTGCTCCATAATTTTGCACAAGGGCACAATTTGGACAATATGGATAATCTGGCCCCTGATTGTCAAAAGAGAGGAAAATATGCACTAATATAACATTATAGGCCTCAGGAGGGGGGTCATTATCGCGGGAGAATGAGCCGTCACAACTTTATGGCCATCGCAAAGCCGAGGGCCATACGTTGGGGAAGGGTCATTATAAGCAATAATGACCCCCAGGCCTCTATCCGATCAATAAGTCTATTAGCAAATAGCAGTAGAATCAATACATGTTTTGGAGTTTTGGTGGTGAGGTAAAACTGTTACTTCAATAGTGAGTAGTATAAATAGTCAAACCGAGTTCGTAAGTTAAATGTGGTTTTATGTTTTAGTGTTTATACAACAAGGTGGTTTTCATAAGCTATTTTTTTTAACTGCAAAGTTGGTTAAACTGGAATCGGTTTAACATAAGCATGGAGTAGGTTTCTTGTAATAGTAAACAATTTACCTCTAAGAAAGTAAAAGAATATTCCTATGTTTGAGCTTTCTCTCTGGTTTGTTAAATAGGATATTGCTGTGAAAAATAAGTGCTCCCCGAGAAGAAGTATCTTGCTGAAAGAAACCTTGCCTGGAAATTGCATTGTGGTTTCCCTATCTGCTTTTGACGTCAGTATGTCCAGAATGCAGTAAATACCTGTAGTTATTGACTATGCACTAAACATTCTGATTGGTTGAGAGGAGGTGAATAACGATCTCCATGTTCTATGAATGTTGTAGCTGGCAAAGTCTACTTTAAAGAGGTCCAATGCACTTTTGTGAAACAACTGTAATGGGTACTTTTCCCTTCCTGTTAGTTTTCTAACCTGCGGGACGAACGGAAACATGAAGAAATGTTGGCGGCCATGGAGAAAGAGAATTACAGTCTCCGACAGGTAAGCCTGATTTACTAGTACTTTAAACAGTTCTGCTGTGAAGCAAGCTGGAATGTGCAAGCAGTGGGAGGCAGATTAGCTGGCTAAAATGAGGGCAGGCAGGCCTCCAAGAACGAAGAGTACGAAGCAACACACCACACTCAAACGCTCCCCTCTAAGGCAAGACTCCTAGATAACCTTCCTCATGGGCAATTTAAATAGCTTAGTTAAGACACATGTACCACTGTGCATGATGTTTTTAGCAACAAATATCTGGCATTTTGAAAAGAAGGATCCGGCTTATAGGTTTTTAGATGACTTTCAGCCTTTAATGTATTTATTGAAAACAAAGCCTGTAGCCAACGCTCTCAACCTCTTTATGATGTGTAAGTTGGTCATGGATGCTGTTTCAACCTCCTTGATGCATGTAAAAATAACAGGCTGCATTCAAGCTTGGCGTTCCTTCGGGTGCTTAAAAGGCATTTATTTGGAAACAAAAGATATCTATCTATCTATCTATCTATCTATCTATCTATCTATCTATCTATCTATCTATCTATCTATCTATCTATCTATCTCCCAACGGTGTTAGCAGTCTTGTAGAGCAAATGACAAGGCGAAGAGAGAGCTAATGGCAAAAAGCATGTATCTGAGCCTTCAGGGAAGCCATCTATACTGAAGCTGATTTCCATGTATATTCTCTGTTGATATTGACCATGTATTTTTCAATGTTATCATTGTATGCTCTCCCTCAAACTGTGATTATTTTCTGCGCCTCTTTACAGAGCCCCCAGCACTCTACTGGCCCCCACTTTTCCAGTGCCCCCATTCTGAATTGTCCGCTGCCGTGGAATCCCGTTTCCTCCCAGTGCCCCCGTCAACCCATGCTTCCCTGCTTGCTCTGTTTGTGATGTTCCTTCCATCTCCACCCTCTTGTCAAGTCCTGTTCCTTAACCTTTGCAAGAGCTGCTGAACCCTACAGACCCACAAAGGTGTCACGCTCTCAACTAACTTAATTTGCAGCTGAGTTCGACACACCCTTGAGGGAAAGGGTAATTGGATATAATAAAAAAACTCAGACACTGGATCTCCAAACTCATACTGGTATCTGCATGGATGAGAATAGAATATACAATGTAAGTGCACCCTTCTTCCACCTTTTTGTCTCAAATTCCCAACCTTAAGAGAGACAATGCCTGATATTCCTCTGCTGCAGCTTAGAGGAATATACTGTATTTAACTTGACGCTCTACTCTGCTGAACTGTTTCTCAATCTCCAGCCAAAAGCTGACTGAAGATTTTGTTGAAATGAATTCTTCCTTAGTAAACTTCTTCCTGTCACAATCTTTAGGTCTCTCTTCTTTCCTGAATATCCTTTTAACTTAAGGTATACTAAACCGAAACTCTATATTTTCCTATTTATTCAGGCTAAATGCCCTAAACCAATTACATTGTTTCAGGTCAAGATAAAACTTTGCCATGTCCCTTGACCTTCTCTGTAACCAACCTACCTAACTCTCTGTCATCTTTAGAACGTGTAAACCTTTCTCTAGATTTTAGAAAAGCTTGTGTCTTAGAGTTCAACAGATAGAAAGTCTGTATATAAACCTCCAGTCACTGCGCACTACATGCTCACAAAAAAAGCTGTCTTTGATCTTCATTCGCTGCACTGAACAAAACACACGCCTCTCACTTTCTTCCTCGATAAAACGCTGGGATCCAAGAATGCTGCTCTGTTTCCTCACCTCAAGCATCTCACTGCCATCTCGAAACGCTGCTTAGTTTCCTCACCTACCGATCTCTCAGCCTGGATTGTGTAAGGAACTCATGATGGCAACAGTAAAGACAGACACAAGTTATCACAGTACAAGGGTGTTTATTAAATTCTATAAATGGGTGAGAAAAATACCTAATCTAAACCAAAATCTAAGATGGGAGCAAGCTACAACCATCAAATAATAATAAGGCAGTCCTAGTGGCGTCTTGTGAAATAAAAAGGGCCTATACTAAAAAAAACTATTGCCAATCCTTACCGTTAAGTTCCAGAATAAGTTCCAAAATAGTGTGGGATAATGTTCACCAGAAAAGAAAGAAGTGTTCACCAAATGATATGTCAGGATGGTATAGCTGGGGTCTCCCTTCCCCACATTTTAAGCACGAGACAAGGCGGGACTCACACCTGAGCACAACACACACATGGGCTTCTCCAACCGAGGTAACAGTTCTTTTCAGCGATATCAGCACCTTCTGCGGCCAAGTCTCTTGCCTCTGAGGGTTCCTTTCCGTAATCTCTTATGTTGGGTGATGACTCTTCACCCTTGGATCTCCCTCAACCGGGCTCTGATTCTTTTTAATGTTAGCCTCCCTAAGTCGGGTTTACTACAGCCAAATACAAAGTTCACTTTGCTTTATCACAATGCAGGATTCACTTCCCTTAGCCTTACTCCTGGCACCCCTCCATTGGGTTCACATGGCCATTCTAACACAGTTCACGATTTTATCATCTAATCAGAAAGCAGGGTTCCCTTCCCCTAGCTTTCTTTTGGCATCCCTCCGTCGGGTTCACACTTGCCACAGTTAACAAGAAAATCATTGTAGAACTTCTAGGTTCACTTCTTACCTAAGTCCAGGCCGCAGCCCCAGTAAGGCTTTCCCTAAAACTCCCAGCCAGGCATCACGCAGTCCTATTAACACAATGTTCTCACAGTTGTTACTGGTCACTCTAATTCGTAGGCATCCCTCAGTCGGGTTCATATTTGCCCCCAGTAACACAGTTCACTTTGTTTCCTCAGTGTGTCAAAGACTTTCGATTGTACAAGGGTTTTGCTCCACCCTTGTATGACCACTTTGACCTCTTATGCCATCCTCTCCGAGGGCCTCTTGGTATTTGCAATTTCCACAAAGGGGACCAGCCAGAGTCCTTCGAATGAGCGCCTAGGTGGCGCAGGACCACTCTGCTGCTGGTGCTTCACTGGGTTTTCCCTCTTCTCAGAACTTCTCACTCTCAGGGTCTCCCTCTGCCGGGTGCAGTCCCCCAGGCCCCCCTCTTCCATGCTCAGTCCTTCTCTCCTTGCTTTAAGGGTTCCCTCTGCCAGGTGTGGACCCTATTTTGCTCCTACTTCACAGCTCCCCAACATGGCAGTCCATGGCTTTGGGAGCTGCAGCAGTCTCACTGGGGATGTGTCCTGAGTTCAGGGCCTCATCGCCTGCCCCTCGGAGACTTGGGCTTGCCTGCTGGGCCCAGGGGAGGAGCCCTGGTGTGGCCCTGCAAGGAGATCCCAGCTTCCCCTGGTTTTGTCTCCTGGTGGTACAGGTCTCTCCCCTCACTGCAGCCTCTCCTGCATACAAAGGTCCAGTGTGGTGGTTCCCTCCTCCTCTTCCTCCTCCTCCTACTCATCTTGCTCCTCTTCCTCCTCCTGCTCCTCCTCCTCTTCCTCCTCTTCCTCCTCTTCCTCCTCCAGGTCTCCCAGGGACTCTGCAGCTCAACTGTTCCTCCTCTGCCATCTCAACGCCTTCTAGCATCCCAATCTTGCTCAAAGTGTGCTCTCCTGCTCCGCCTTTTATACTTCCTGGGAGTCTCAAGTGGAGTCAGGTGTGAGTAGTTAGAAAAAGAGGCGTGACCTTGCCTGGCCTCATTGGCGGGACAGTCCAGTCTTAGTATGGCATAGTCTCTCAGTGGTGTTGTGAGAGATCTTCATTCTTTCAGCACCCCTCTTCCTCGTCTCAGTGTTTGTAGAGAAAGCCAGTATGGAGGTATTGTGGGAGTTGTTGTTTTTCTGATCAATTAGGAAAAACTGTGTAGGGTTTTGTCCAAATAAACAGGGTGAGTGTGTGGCGGTAAATAAATGTGTTGGTGTGGTTTTACAGAAAGGTATGGCGGCATAATGAAGGTATGGGGGCATAATGGAACTGGTTTGACAATATGCTATTTCAACTGAAGCAATGTCTGGTAGTGGCATATCTGAGACGGGGGATAGTCCTGTGGTTGTAATACACGACATGGTAATTGCAATTTCTTTCTCCTAGGTTTCCCACGCCTCCTTTCTGTGTTGGTACCTGTTGAAATTAGGGGTGGGGTACCGGGACAGGATTTAGAATAACCTATAAAAGAGAAGGAAGTGTCAAAAGGGGGGAAATACTGTGTCTTGCCATCGGATGTCTCACCCCCATTCCATGAGGACCCCTCTCCATGTGATCGTCCCGCACTTGTCCACCCCCAGGGTTTGAATCCAAGGGCAATGGCCGTGCCTTGTCCCCTGAGAAAGAGATCCCCAGGGTTCTGACAGTGAGACGCCTTCAGGTTTCTCACAATCGCGACACAGTTCCTGACCTCTTCCGGTCTTCTCTACGCGACGTATGCTGGCCTTATGAAGTGGAAGGAAAAAAGTACATTAGTGGCACAGCGTGAAATCCGACCCCTTCGGCAAGAAGAAGAAAGCATGCACGGCAATGTCAACTCATTTATTTCACTTTTTACTTCCTAACGAGTCGACCGGTCCGACATCTTTTCATTAAACTATGAATTCAATACTAACTTAACTAAGAAGATTCTTTCTCATTAAAACTACAGAATTTAACTTAGCTTTTGGTGAATATTCTTATCAATGTTTTCTTTTCTTGAATAAAGATGCTCTCTCTCTTTTCTTTTCTCCTTCTTGATGAGCTGTGTTGCTTCTCTGGAAACCTAAGGCCTAAAAACTCAGGAGTTAATTAAAACATGACCTACACAAATGACAACTGTAATGAAAGCCAGTTTAGAATGTTCTGTTTGCCCTTTGTCCTTCCATCCTCCAATCACTAGTCCCGTTCCTTCCCTCCATCTTGGTTCGGGAACCTACCAGCTCTCTGAATAAAATAGGTCAAGGCCCAAACCAACATCAAAGGAAGCTTACAGTATAAAAACGTTAAGATGAAAAAATAACATAATATACATAATGCTAAAATGTATAGAAATATATAGAGACTCTAATGTGCATGTTATCTATTGTGCATGGAATCTCCCATGAAACCTGACACCTCTTCCCTTGTGTCCCTAACGCACAAAGATCTAACTAGCAATGTGACATCAGCATAACCCTGGGTGCATAGACACACATCTCTGCCTCTAAACCTTGCTTGCTGATCTCCCTCTACCAGATTACATCTGGGAAAGTCTTCTGCTACATTTGGTCTGATATACTCATATACGCTTATTAATGAGCATTTTTTCTGTATTCTTGTTTTACAGTTATTAACATTACACACTTCAAATTTAACATTCCATAAAGAAAGAAGTAAAAATGAAAGCAAAATACAAATAAAGAGATCAAGAGAAAGAAAAACATTGAAAACAAAATATACATTAGCAATAGAAATATATGTTCTTAAACAATACAATTTTAATGAAAATACAAATGAACATTAATGTTGCAATTACATTCTAGAAATTAATCATATTAGTCATTCGATGTGTGTTCCTAAAATTCCGAAACAATTATTTGATGATTAGATATTCAGTCTTTTACAGATAATCAGTCGTTTACCTTAACCCTCCTTAACCATAACCCTCTCTAGCTGATAGCCTGGGCTTGCATGGCCCATCATTGCATGGAAATTTCCTATTATGCCGTTATTTGGCGTTTATAAAGCCTGTGATATGTAGCCATAAAACCCTCAATGCAGTTGATAATATCTACGAAGATCCACAGACACAATATGCCCAAAAGGCGTTGCCTTCAATGTTCTCAGTTGAATGAACAAACTTACTAAAAGCTCTATTATAGGTATCATGCAGAGCTGGACATTGGGTGAGTAGGTGTCTTGTTTAATAAGTCTTAAATTCCTTGAATGTTGTTGTTCTTTGTAAAATGCGAATGGATATCTCACACATACTTCGGCTGCACTCTTCTTCCTGCCCCCTTAACACTCTGATGATGTAATGTTGTTATCCGCAATCTCTTATATTCTACTTCCTCCCTCTCAACCTTTGCTCTCTTGTGCCATGAGGGTTTTTTTTGCCCACAAGTATGCGGCTTTTATAAATCACCAACAAAACAGAAAGGATGCTTTAACTATAAAAAAGGCAAAGCTGTTGCTTTTGCCAATGCTTGTTTACCATCCCTTTCACTTAAGTGGAAGTACAAGAACGCCATAAGTTGTGGTGGTGGTGTCTAGGCTTGCTAATGTGTATGTAGGTCCCAGATACAGACGAATGGCCAATGAGATGATGATACCCGAAATGGTGGCTGTCTCGGACGGTAGCTGCCTGCAATAAAGAAGAGCTTTGGTGTCAACGAGGTCTGCTAAAGGGCTTGTGATTTGTAGGTCACAGATACTGAAGAATGCCCCATGAGGTCATAAAACCTGCCAGGGTACAGTTGGCACGCCACAAGAAAAAAACAGGGGCTATGCAGTTTCAAAAAATGAAAATGTACTTTCTAATGGACACTATCTCTTCTACAGATTCTTATTTTGGAAATGTCCATCCTATTGGGTGTAAACTCTGAAAAATGTCAATCTTGATCACTCAGTGCCGTGGCCCCACCTATACCTGCGGTGTCTAGAGAGCATTCTTGTGGCCTCCAACAGAAGTGGCAGTGTTCATGGTATAAGTGGTGCCACCGGGCCTGAGTGTGACGATTTCTTTTCCAACACCACAGTTAGCTGGATTTTGGAAAACACTTGGAGTGTAGGACAGAAATGGTAACGAAAGTATGATTTTGGCTGCTTTCATTACTCTCAATTGGCAATTTTTATATACGTTTTCGAGAATGAGAAAAACCATGCAGCAAATGTTCCAGGATGACATCCATCACTGACACCCATGACTGTTGCATATGGTGGTTGGGTTTTCATCACAACAGCAAAAGCTATGAGGTCTGACAGGGCTGAATCTCAAAGGCCAGGAGCTACACGGAGAGCCGACTGTTCATGTCTGCGATGAAGACCTAGGAGACCAACCTGCTGCCGGGTGGTCTCACAAGCTCTTAGAAGCAAGAGCATGCCTTGGAAGCAAGAGCATGCACACTCAGATCACTTGCTGGGGTTGGACTCCGATCAGAGTCCTTCTGCCGGCTCCAAAGAGAGAAACATATGAGGTCTCAGTCCAGGAGTGACTCCATATCTTCGAAGCATAAGCATTCAAAAAGGAAGAGCAAGGTGGATTTTTTGGCCAATAAACCCCCAGTCAGGCCACTGGTAATGGCTGACATGCAACACTGGCATCTCTCGTCAGTATGGGGCCAATAGCATCAGGGAATTTGGAATCCTTCCAGCATTAAATGTTAATTATATTTGCAGAGCTGTGCCAACAGCGATCAGTGCCTCCCACCATGCCTGCTGAGTCAGGGGGATCATTAGAGCTGGTGCCACAGGACCCTGTGTTGTTGGAGGGCTCCTAACACCACTGCCAAATATCAGGAGGCTGTTATTGTTGACATGTTCGACAGGGACACCTCTATTCATTCTGTGCATTTGAGGACAGTGATAGTGATGTGGAGAGAGGACAGCATGAGACTGACAGCAGTAAGAATCCAAAGATGTTGTGATGTCTGAGTAACTGATGGAGACCCCTGGCCTAGAGGCACATAGGAGAGCGGTTGCGTTGTTGGGTATGGATGGTGAGTATGGCATTGTTAACTGAGAGCATCTCAAGAAAGCTCTAGGGAAACCAGGCTTGGTGGAGTGGATGAAGAGATCTGCAGCATGCGAGTGACCTGGAAACTTCACCTGAGATTCCATCCAAATGATGATTATGTGGCCTATGTGGGCAACTTGAGGCCAGCAGTCAAAGCGATGGACATTGAGTTTTCGATTCCTTATGAGTATGGTGAGAGGGACAAAATCACAAATATGATTCAAAAGTGTCCTATTGAGAACCAGCCTTTTTCCTACGGTGGGAGTGCTTTAAAGATCTAATCATTGACATCTGGGAAAAGCCGGTCTCTGAACAGAATTATGCTGCGGAAGCACAGAACAGTGAAGAGGGACCCAACAAATCAGTTTGAGCACCCAGTGGCAGACTCACTGGTGGTGCATCCTGACAATTCAAGGGGGTGCCCAATTGTTTTTCCTTCCCTGCCTCCAGATAGTGAGTCAGATGCTATTGCCAATAAAATCTTAACATCTGACACACTGGTCTTAGTCTGTTAATACAATGACAATGCAGGAAGATACCCATTTGCCTTCTGACGGGTAGTGGTGAAGTCGATTACCCAGCACGTGGACAGCTCAGAACTAATGAGGGAGGGGGTGGATGATCATAATGAGTTTTTTAGGCATATATAGAGGCATTTCTAGACACTGTGGAAGTAATGCGTAACCCCCCGGCCCATATATGCCCTGTTAGCTAGGGGGTTATGCATATATGAAAAGTATACAGATAAATTAAGACAAGACACATTAGGAGTTTTGTTTAAAGATTTTATTAAATGTGTATGGTCCTCATTACGACCCTTGCGGAATACGAAAAACGATGGCGGAAATGTAATACCGCCATCGAATACCGCCCGTTGCGATCATGACCCGTCACCGTAAAGTACGATGCCATTAGCGACACCGTAGCGAACGCCAACGCTAACTGCACCAAGTACGCGCACGCGCGCCCTGCAAAACCGCAAAATCCGCCATGGCGCAACGGTACGCGAATGCTGACCCCAGCGGACATTCACCTAACGCCATCAAGCATGGCGGAAAGTACCATTCCGCCATGGCGAGAAATACGGCATCGCGAACCAACCGTAATGGCCCTACTGAGTGCCTGTACTCCACTCCCTGGCCACATTGCACAACTCCTCGTAGGCGCAATGCAGTCACACCATGCAACCAGCGAAATGTACAAGTCACCCATGCATGCCAACGAACAAATGCATGCAGGGGCCCCAAGTGCCCTGTGAGTGGCCATCCACAATTGGCAACACACCATTGCCGTACTGATGCAGCACAGGCATCTGAAGGTGCAAGTACACCAAAACGAACAGAAAATTCCATGACACAAAACAACTACAGTCCCCCATCGCTTGCCACCAGTGCAAATCAACATCCAAAGCAGTAACCTGAGGGAGACTGCACCAGCCCTGTACACATGCCAGTAGTCAAACCAACCATCAGCATAAGGACGTACCACACAACTGTACCCAGAAGCCGGAACCCAATGCAGAACACCTCACAATACATCGCGCCACAAATCGGAATATGCCACATTACTAGCAAAGAATAACGCTACACGGTAAATATCTGAATATAAATTTAATGCACATCAAAATCACCAAGCCCATACAGCCATTAGAACATAAAATCACAAATGATCAGCATTACTGTGGGCTGCATCCGCAATAAATGACCAGCTTCCCCATGTGTGACGCCCTGTACCTTCATGGCACACAGGAGCTACATCAACGTCCAAAAAGGCAACATGGAAGCGCCTAGGACCGCAGGGCCGTCCCATGAAGTAGACACTAGTCCAGCTGGAAGCTAGGTATGCTGCACCTAGCCACTAGTACTGCGTAAGGGCATGTGGGCCATTGGCGATCGTCCCATAAGATCGTAATGGTGCTCCACTGATTAACTCGAAGCTGCAGGTGTCGACTGTAGAAGCCATCTGCAGGAGTGGCGTACAGATGGCAGCGGCAGAAGGGGAGGAGATACCTGTCACCCAAATGAAAAAAATGATAGTATGGGCATCCGAACTCCATATGCATTAACCACTTCATTCAACACACCAAACCTACAACCATATGCATGCTAGCCCACTCATAAGGATCAATTGCACCCAAAAATCACTTGCGAATCATTACGACACAAATCGAGGTGAATACACTATTTCAAACGAGTGTCTGTGTGCATGCGCCTGTCAGAACAGGATCGATCAGATGGGATCATCAACGTGCATAGACACAAGTGATTGAAGGCGCGTCGAGACAGGGAGGGTTCAACAAGGGCAGACAGACGATGGTCCCACTATGGCAGCCTTGCATCACATAGCGCAGGGGAAGGGGACAGATTTCAAATAGGCATGTACATGGCAGACTCCCAATTAAATCATCTTTCCATGCATCCATTCATCATTCCCTCATCCCATAATGAAAACGCCTGAATATTCACTCACATAACATTCGAAATTTCCATAGAGTCTGTGCGTAATGCAGCCTTCAAAATCCACTGTGCTCCTGCCCGGATTCCTTGTGTAGTGAAGTCACATGTATTTGGGAACGTCCTGCCTTATCGTCCACTACGCCATGGCACATCCCATTCAGACCATATCAATCATTGCATTCCCGTCATGGGCCCTGTCCCAAGGACATTCAACAATAGAACGTTACATTTCCAGTCAGACCTGTAGGCGTCTCGACGCCGCTAGTTGAAAACCGAAAGCGCTGTCCTTCGAATTCCTCATTTGCAACATCACGTTGAAAAGGCATCTGTGAGCGCTTGTATTCACAAATACATGTATGCAGTGCGGCTGTGTGTGAAAATGGTAACTGGCCTCAATCACTGATGGGACTCCCCGCCGTCGGAGGACGTCGGTACAGTGCTGCATGAGGGTCCACCGTTGATCGAACACTACATTCCACTGACCCTTCACAAGTCTGCTCGCGAATGCAAATATAGTATGTGCAACAATGGGACCATAGCAGAATTAACATATAAACCAATATTCCACAGCCATCGGGATTAAGAACATGATTGCAAATGCAAGATGCCATGCGTCGAATTGCAGCGTCGTGTGCGGGACGTGCTCGCACGAAAGGCATTGCAGCTGACACAGGTGGAATGAATCACCACAGGTGAAGGCTATACAGCCTGAAAACACATAAATTGCATACCCAAACCCCTCCCACAACCACACCCACTCCAGAATGCTACCGGCAGGACTAGCGATGTTGGGCCTGGGGGACCTGATTGCACTGCAAGTACTCCAACTTCAAGAGGAAGACGAACGCCAACGACTGCAACAACCGGCCGCACAGAGGAGACGCAGGAGGAGGAGGAGGAGGGCAAGGCATGGCCAGCAAGCCCCACCAGCACAGCCACTACCACCACGCAGGCAGCCCGCAATCCCACGCCTCCGAGCTAATCCGTTCAACCTCACAGCTGAGCAGATCCACACCCTCTACCGTTTGGACCGGGACACCATAACCGCCATTGTCGACATGACACACGCTGACCTTGTCAGCATGATAGATAGCCCAACCGCCACCCCACCCCTACTGAAGGTGGTGTCTGTACTCCACTTCCTGGCCACAGGCACCTACCAGCACACAGTCGGAAAGTTGCATGGCATTTCACAGCCACTATTCTCACGGACACTATTCCAAGTGCTTGATGCCCTCCTGAAGCACTCAGACGACTACATCACTTTACCACGCTCGGAGCAGGAGCTAACAAACACAAAAGTGGGATTCCATGCACTTGGCGGCATACCGGGTTGCATTGGTGCCATCGACTGCACCCATGTGGAATTGGTTGTCCCACATGCCATGGAGGCCCAGTACCGCAACCGGAAACAATATCATTCCATCAATGTGCAAATGGTGTGTGACTCCAACAGGATCTTTACACATTGTTCTGCCCGATTTCCGGGATCAACACATGATTCTATGGTCTTGCGGAACTCTAGAATACCACGCTACATGGAGCGACACGCAGGGCGCCGATCCTGGCTACTCGGTGAGTCTCATTTAATGCATGAGTATGTGGGGTAGGTGATGCGTGAATGACCTGGCAGGAAGGGGGGGTGCGTACGTAGCAATGACATTCTACAAACATCCTTTCTTGTCCACATACAGGTGATTGCGGGTATCCACTGAAGAAATGGCTCCTTACACCAATCCGGAACCCACAGGACCAGCATGAGGAGGACTACAACCATGCCCACTCACGTACCCGTGTGGTCATAGAACAGGCATTCGGCCTACTGAAGGCTCGTTTCTGCTGCCTCAGCAGGTCTGGCGGG
Organism: Ambystoma mexicanum; assembly: GCF_040938575.1. Lineage (NCBI taxonomy): Eukaryota > Metazoa > Chordata > Amphibia > Caudata > Ambystomatidae > Ambystoma > Ambystoma mexicanum. Next base: position 539,343,281 of record NC_090929.1, read on the forward strand.
GCACTCCTGTACCGCCATGAGAGGGTGGCAAAGATGGTCATGGCATGTGTCATGCTACACAACATGTGCGTACGTAGGAATGTGGCCATGCCCCCCGACGCAGAACTGCTAGCACCTGAAGATGGGCATGATGAGGGTGGGGATGTGGCAGCACTTCAAGGGGTCCGCGAGGCACAGGAGGCCCGTGAATTACGGCAGAATCTCATAGATGCATGCTTCTAGCACTCACGCCTGGTGGCTGTTACATGGACACGGGACTTGTGGCACTGTGTGTGTCTGGGACATGCACAATATGGACTGTACGCCAGGATAGGCCTCGTACACAGAGATCAATGTCCACACATCTCATAGGATGAATATGAAGATTTGTATTGCAGATGTGAGAAGACATTACACACCCAATCGACCCGCCACCCAAAGAAGCCCAACACACCCCCTCCACCCTCCTACCTCCCCCCCGAACACCAGTGTCCAATGACGCTCATTGTCAGTGGGCAGACGCTATTGCAAGCTCCCTCTCCGGGTATCAGGGGCACCCCTGCCTGTGGAGCGCCGGGTCCTCCCAGATCTACGTTGGGGGCTGCCCTGGACGGAACTTGCAACGGATGATGTCTCTGCCTGCTCACGTCCATGCATGTCCCTAAGGGTTTGTGAGAGCTCAGTGAGCACACGGCGCACAGCGGCAAGTTCACCACACACGTCTTTGGACGTCGCATGCAGTTCACCCCTCAGGCTCTCGGTACTTCTCTCCATTTGTGCCCTTAGTGTCTCTGTACTTCGCTCGATTTCTGCCCTAAGTGTCTCAGTAGATGTTTCAATGGCTGCCTTAGAACCCCCACATTCATCAGCATGCTCCTTGAGGAGCGTGGCCATTTGCTGCTGTTGCACTATCATCTGCTCGAGGGACTGTTGCCTCTGCTGGGCCATGCCCATTTGCGGTGGTGTCACAGAGGGGCTGGACGCCTCATGTTGCCTTGCAACAGGCCTTGTTGGGGTTGGCCAGTCGTCGTCTTGTGGGTGCCCCTGCGTGGTGTCCTCATGGTGTACGGGATGAAACATACAGGGGGATTGGGACAGGTCATGGATGGACCCTACATCTACAGCACCGTTTTCTGTGTCGGAGCATGCTGGCATGAAAGCAGTGTCACCTATGGTGCTGCTGCCACCAGAAGCAGTGCCTTCTGTGGCATCCATTGGGGGGACCTGTGGTGCTGCTGTTGTGGACATGCTGGCTGCTGGGGTGCCTGTTGATGTCCCCTCCAGTGTGCTGCCACTCGATTTGTGCAGCTGCCGTGCCTTGATCCGTGCAGCTGAGGTGGAGGGTCTTTGGCCGTTGGTCTTGGCCCTCTTTGCAGGTTTGCTGGTAGGGGTGTCCTGAAGCTCGTCGTTGGAATCGGACCCTGTGGTGGAGTAAAGGAGGGCGAGCGTTATTCATGGGTCTGTGGTGATTGTAATGGCAATTGTATCACATGCATTGGGGTGGTACCTGGGGGTGATTTGGGTCAGGGCCTTGGAGGTGGTCTCATTTTTGTGTGCATTGGGGATGCTGTTATTTTGCAGTCTGCAGTTAGGGTGTGCATGCTGCACATGTAGGGTGTGTTTTTTGGTTTTTTGAATATTTAGTTGTTTGATCTGACTTTTAAGGGGCGCTGTCATGGCATTGTATGTGGTCGTTCTCCTGAACATGTGTTTCTATTGCACTATGGGGACACATGGTACTTCACATGGTTGGTAATTGGGGATTTGCCATAGTTTTATTTGGGCCACCTACCTGATTCTTCTGATGTCTGCACTCCTTTCTCCATCCCTCCGACTCCCTCTATGCTCTCCATTCCGATGGTGGAGGCACAGATTTCTTCCCAGGGGGTCAACTTGATGGGTGATTCCGATCCTCCCCCGGTAGCTGTGGCAATGTTCCGGTTGGCAGAGAGTATGCTCCGGACGCGTATCCGTAGGTCGTCCCATCGCTTTCTGCATTGCTGTGGGTTGCGGGGTGCGGTCCCCACCGCACTTACCCGCTGTGCCACCAGCGCCCATATGGCCTTCTTGTTCGCAAGTGCCGTCCTGGTCATTTGCGTGGATAAGACGACGGCAGCGTTCTCCTGGAGGGTCTCTGTGAGCACGGTGAGTTCCTCGTGGGAGAAGTGGACCTGCCGCTTGCGGTCGCACGCTTTTTTAGCAACTTTTCCCATATTTATTTTTTTAACTGGGGTGGCTAACGGGTTGGGATGTGTCTCAGGGTCGGATTTTAATGGTTGTGTTGGGATTCTGGTTTTATAGGTGTACGGCGTGCTGTTTCCCGTTCCGGCCCCATGTTTTTACTTCCGTTTCCGTATATTTACGGTGACCGTATTTTGCGCTGACCGCTCATTACGGTGACCGGTAAGATGGGTGGCGGAATTGCACCTAGGGCGACGTACGACGGCGGTAAGGGGCGTTTTGTGGTCATTTCCGCCATCGCGGACTTTGCACTTCCGCCATGGCGTAATGCTCGTGCCCGATGGGTCAGAATTAGCCGCACTTTCCTCCATCGTGCAGTGGCGGAAACGCTATTTACGCTATGGCGGTCATGTCAGTTGATTTCCGCCAGGGTCGTAATGAGGGCCTATGTGTTTTACATAGACTGACTTACCTGACCGTACCAGGTTCCCTACCATGGGGGACACATGGAACCTTGCGGATGAAGGACAATGGCAGGTCTCCCCTGCCAACCAACAGAGACATGAACTGGACTCACCTGGGAGAAGGAAAGGAAACGTTGAAAAGTGACAGTTGAAGGAGGAAGCAAATAGAGAGACAGACAAGAAAGCAGGATGGAGCACAGAAAGAAAGGAAAAAAGAGGGGGTAGCAGGGGGCTCTCTGAACTTGCTGAGCCGGGCTGTGTCTGTCAGATGCAGCCCGGTAGGGGAGAGGAAACAGCCCAGACTGCATGCAGGGAGTGGCCTGGGTTAATGAAAATGCCTGCACCTGGGCTGTGTGTGCAGGGCGGACCCTGAGCAAGATTGTGACCAGGGAGGCCTGGTGCCGTACCCGGGCGGGCCAGAGGAAGAAAAAGTTCTGGGCTGTCTCTGCTGTGCCCCAGTGAAAATAACTGGTGGGGGGGGGCAGTCTGGGTGGCCCAGAGGTAGGTGAGGTCCTGGGCTGCATGCGTGGTGCAGCCTGGGTGAAGAGCTTTGTCGTTCAGGAGATAGCAGGGCGGGCGGTGAAGAAAAGAAGACCCCGGCGTCACCAGCAAGAATGCCAGCACCACTAGAGGGCCTGCACGGCATCCGCTCTCCCCGGGGTTAGATTGGGAGAGTGGCATAGCAACACTTACCTGGAGCAGCTGCCGCAAAGTCCTAAGCGGCCGGGGCTTAACGCAATGTGCACTACTGGGGATAAGATTCCTCCTATGTAGGCGGGCCTGGGTGGTGTCCAACTCTTCCCCCTTAAACACTGCCACAGAGGAAAAGAGGAGGGATATGAACTGCTGCACGCCTGGCCAGCAGGCAGTGCAGTGCAATCTGGGCTCATAAACGCCCAAGAAGACATTTGAGGTTGGTATAGTCTGAAACAAATAAGAAAAACACCACCACAGAGGAAAACATAATCCATGTTGCTAGAAAGCAGCAGCACAAGGGCTCCCAACGCCCTACCAGTTGCATAAGGGCTCCCAGAGCCCTAACAGCCCCATAGGGGCTCCCAAGGCCCTAGTAGGGATTCTCAACAAGATGTCCTGTGACAGCCACCTGAAGCACAGCAGGGAGTTTGAGTGCAGGGGTACAGTACAGAGCAGCAGTGATGGCAACATTAAAAGGTACTGTACTTTATTGATTTTGACTGTGTTCAGGACTGACCAAAATGACTGTGGTTAAGTTAATAAGGGCAGACTGCAGCTTCCAAGGTTATTTGAAGTGTTGCAATGGAAAAGTACATGTGGAAAGTATTGTGGAATGTAATAAGATGGATGCCTAGGGTGAAGTAATTGATTACCTGCTTAAGGTTAACATGAATAGGGGTTTGAGCAGTGGGGTATCTCTTATCTATATTAATGCATCAGCAAACATGGAATGAGTAAATAGATGGGGGCAGGTTGTGTTGAAGGAATTTGATATGTCTAAGGATTGAAGTTTATTTTATATAAAAGCTCACATGGGCACCAAAACTCCCCTCCGGTGTACTGTGCCTTATTAAGGTCAAGGAACTCAGGGTGTGGCCCTTCTCCTGTATTAACCCTTTTATTTGCAGGCTGCTTAGCGTGCCCCACCAGAACAGGTGGACTGTGATGTTGGGTTGGTGTCCTTGGGGTTTCGTCCATTTCCTGGCACGGAGTATCTTTAATACTAGGCTTCCCGGGCCAGGGGGAAAAAAACAGAGGCTACAAATGGCTAGGTTGATATCGACGTCAGCAAGCAGATCCCTAATTTGGCTCTCGCTGTCAGGCTATTCTCTGGATGTCGAAGCCAAAAGAATGGATCTGCCTTTCGAAGAGGAGGATAAGATGTTTGGAGAAAAGGTGGATCAGACATTTGAAAAGTTGAAAGAATCTAGACGGACTGCCAGGTACCTGGATTTTTTTGCCATGCTGAAGCAATTTTTCACAGCACAACAGTGCAGGTCAATGCCAGTGACCAAGAAGACTTGTTTCAGGAGCAGGACTCCTGTGAGTGGTGAGTTATTACTTAAGAAACCTGTGACAGGTAGGGGTCAGAAGAAAGTGGCTAGCCAGCCAGTGGCTTGTTAGGGGGCAACTGTCCCAGGAAAGCTATGTCGATGTGGCCTTTGAACATTCTACGCCAGTTAGGGGTAGGCTGGGAGACCCTGTTATGGAGTGGAAAAATATTACCATGGACCAGCAGATTGTGAAAAGAAATTACAATCTTCCTTTTCCCAGATTGTCCACCACAAAAACAGAACCAGGAGCTTCATCAGTAACGGCTGCTTGAATAATTAGATAATATAGGCCAAAAATGGGCCATAGCAGTGCCCAAAACAAATACCTTATAGTAAGATATTTTCTAATCTTAAAGTATAAACCAGGAAAATAAAGGCCCATTTTTGATCCAAATGCATACATGCAAAAAGAAAAGATCAGGATGGTGTCAATATCCCATATCAGAGTGGCAATGTTAGGGAGAAACTGGATGGTGTTTTTGGACTGCCAGGATGCATATTTTTATGTCCCAAATTCGGCAGAGCACAGAAAGTTCTTTTGCTTTATGGAGACAGACCACAATTGGCAGTTCAGTGCTCTGCCATTTGGTTTAACATGTGAACCTAAGGTTTTCACCAATCTGATTGGGGTGGCCGCCGCACACTTGTATCTGGCAGGTGTGATGGTATACCCCTACCTAGATGACTGCTTGGTGAAGTCAGAACAGAGTGCTGGCGGTACTTATATGTGCCAGATGGCAGCTGCACAGTCTGAACATGAAAAAAATCAAATATGCAACTGACTATTCAACTGCAGTTTATCGGCACAGTGCCCGACCAACACAGTTGAAAGCTTTCCGCTTCCAGAGGGTTTCAGGCAATCAAGAACATGCTGGCCAGCTTGAAGCCATGGGGCAAGACTGCAACACGGGTGTGCCAGAGGTTGTTGGGTCTCATACATGCCTGTATTTTGCTGTTTCTCAGGTGAAACTTGGTATGAAGACATGGCATTGGGACAGGGTCCATGGAGGACAAGCTGCTGGTCAGTGAATAGGTCTGACAAACCTAGCTGATGTCTGGGGGATGTGTGGTGTGGCACATCTTTAGACCTTTTAACATTGTCCTGGTGCATCTGATGCCCACCTTCCTAAGCTGTTAGGGATTGTTGAGTGAATCTTTCTATGATAAAGAGTCTGATGAGGAAATGGCATCCATTAGAAGAACAAGCTATGTACCTTACATGTAGTGTTGGATCTGATGGATGTCTCCTCTGCATATCCCATTTCTGCCTGCCCTACTCCCCTCAGTTGTCTCAGACTTCTCCCAATCAACATGCGATGGAAAGCATCCAGGATCCTGTTGGGCTCAATCCGGGATGCTGTTGGGCTCAGACGAGGAAGTGCCACTTATACCCTGGACACTGTCATTTCCAGGGAAGGTCAGGGCATGTGGGCATGTGTGAGCATTATTTACATTTTTCTGATGCCCATCATGTAAGCTAGACATTTAAAAGTCAATTAATCTACAGAGGATCTAGCAGAATTAACATCACCTGTAAAATACGTAACTTGTTCTTATTTTAGTTATCAGCTTCCTTGCCACACCCGGGCCAACTAGTCCTTTTTCAGTATCGATTGCATGCCTCCCGCCACTCTCAACTGATAAATTCAGCAACCTGGTGAGCAACAGAGCGGGTTCCCCAGCAAACACCTGCCCACCAGACATCTACAAAGCCACCCTCACCCAATGAACACTGGCAGAATACTACCTTAACCTCCTCAACCTCTCACTAGCAACAGGATCATTGCTCCAAGCCTTCAACTCGGCCAACATCAAACCACTCCTTAAAGATAACACAGGAAATATGAAAGACCTTTCCAACTAGCCAGGGGTGTTGCTAGGTCTGGAAAAGACCCGGGGCTACGCTAATGTCGGGACTGTCGGACTGGGGCCAATAAACCTTGAAGCAATAAAAGCGCTATTTTCTGGAACTTCAATCAGAATTCGTCTAACAGACCAGGGACATCCACACGTATAGAGGTCTGGAGCAAGGACGTTTATTAGTTGCGATTTTGTTTAATCTCTACCTATCAGACCTGAAGGAATCACAAATTGCAGCAAAAGGTTTTTCCCCAAGAATTCAAGACTTCCACATACCATGGATAATTTATGTAGATGACTTGGTCATTCTTGATCTGACTTCAATAGGATTGCAGCGAAGCATGAATACATTTTGGGAATACACACAAGAGAACAACTTACAAATTAATATTGAGAAATCCAAAATCTTAAAGTTCAGTGCCGCACAAAAATTTGGGAGAAAATAATTTGTCATATAGGAAAGACCAAAATCGACAAATTAAGCACAATGAGATACCTCAGCGTACTAATGAATGGGAGCATAAACGATAAACCATGGCTGGACTTAGTAAGAGAAAAAATTATGACCTTAAGAGCACAAGCAAAGATCTTAGATAAGAGATATGGGGAGTTTACCCTAATTCCTCTGATTGCATTTCACAAGCAGAAAGTACAACCAGTGCTAACTTGGGGAGCAGGATCTGTGCTAAATCTATCATGGTCAACATGGAGCCGACTAGAAGGCCTGTTTTGGAAAGGAGTGTTAAGACTTCCAATGTGTCTACCAATTAGTACAATGAGATATAAACTTGGACTACAATCACTGAGCTCGATAGTACTGTGGAAATCACTGCAACTATATAGGAAATGTGAAACCAGAGATTGTGTAACCCCATTTGTGGTTTTGAGGAAACCAAAAGGCGAGAACACTGAATGGGCGCTGGAAGAGTGGAAAAAAAGTTGCAAAGATTGGTGGCATAACCTGGGTGGATCGGTCAAAATGCTAATTACCAACACAGATAAAATAAAACTGAAGTTGCGGCTTCATGATTGGATTGATGCACAAGAGGCATGACCTAAGTATAGACTGGCCCTCGATCTAAAATATGACAGAAGGGCATTAGGTGACCTGCCTGTGTACCTCTCCAAATTCCCTTTGTCATACCATAGTAATCTGTTTTTGAGATTAAGACTAAATATATTATCAACACAGGAAGTCTTGGTTTTCCGCAAACAGTTGGTAAAGGATCAAGGCTATTGTAGATATTGTAGTACCAAGACTTAGTATGAATCTTTATTCCATTTATTGGTAGAATGTAAGTCCCTAATAACGGAAAGAACCAATTACTTGAGTGCCCATTTGAAAGATTGTTCTCTCCTCCTGCCAACAAATGGTGGTGTTAGGTAATAAAGTAAGTCTGTCGTTAGCAACAAGACAAATTATTATCATATGAGAATATTTTGCTCACATCATGAGGTTGGAGTTTAACATAATGACTAAAATTGAGAGATAAAAGGTGATGTATTTTTATAAAGGTTTATGCTTAAAAAATAATAATTTAAAAAAAAGAAAATTATGCCACTGTAAAAGGCTTTTGTAAATCAGGCCCTTTGTATCCTTATTTCTATTTCTGTAATGACATTCTTTGATCTCTTCCGTCGAGGAGATTCTCTCAACTTGTCAGACTTTCTTTTCTTCAAAATATTCTAAGGGGATTTTGAGGGGGTCTACCCACTGCCATATGTGCAATGCCCGTTCAAACAGCCCACTGACAATCCGAAGATGACTTCTGGAGCTGGCCAGCAACAACTCCACTTCTGTCCCACTGAAACCCTGTGCCTCTGTCTTGATTTCAAGAAGGCCCTCATTAGAGTTTCACCATTGGACTGGTGTGAACAACCAGTCTTGAACCCTGCTATTTGCCTTCTGAGCCTTTGGAAGTGTGTCTCTGGAGCAATCAGTGGACTGATCAGCTCTCTCCCAGGCTACCTCACTGCAGCTGTCACCATTCCGAGTGTGTCCATGGCACTTGGAAGATTTTCAACTTCTGTAACAAGACACCTACTCCTGCATTTTCAACCTCCTTGCATTGATACAAGCTGTGCTAGGCTTGCTGCTTTGTTCATCAATTGAAGACCGCCTGTTGCCGCCTGATCATGGTGATTCCTGTTGAATCACATCTTCATCGCTCCCACAAGGTATCCTGAGGTCGTCTGCTGGCAGAGGTCTTCTTCTTCTCTTCATTGGGTGTTCTAGAGTAAACTTAACTGCCTGTTCACTCAATAGCCTACTACATATGTCTGCATATAGCCAGTATTACTAGCTGCTGAAGCATATTGACAAGGACTTTCAGCTGATTAGCTTCTGATTCGTCTGCATTGTATTATCCTGGTAATGTATACCACTTCCAAGGACTCTTATTAAATAACCTAGCTATGCAACAGTATTCACCTTGTGATAGATAACGCACCTTAGATATGGAAACTACAAGCCGTAACTGCCTAGGGTCGACCAGCCTAGCCCAAAACTGGCCTTTCGCTAACTAAATAACCTAACCATGTCTAGATCGCCTCCCCAAGCACACTTCATACAGCCTACCAAATTCCTCCCCGCACTTCAACACTCCAGCAATGCCGCAAAAGCTACACCCGAATCAGTTCATGACACTAACACTCCATTAATTCCCACCAAATGGATACTAAGGGCCTCATTACACGGATGGCGGTAAGGATTTACCGGTACCGGTAAAATACCAGTACCGGTAAATCCTTACCGCCTTACTACGAGGTCCCTTTGCGGGTTGGGGGATTTAACGCCTGCTTTCTGCAGGCGTTAAAAACCAACCCGCAAAGGGACCCAGGGAGCTAATTACGGTACCGCAATTTGCGGTACCGTAATTAGCGCCTTCCCCATTCCCATTATGCCCTATGGGGCAAAAATGGGAATGGGAAAGGGCAATGGTGGAAGGGGGAATTACCGCCCCGCCAACCTTGGAATGGGGCGGTAATTCCCCTTTCCGCCAAGGCGGTGGCGGTATTTTACCGCCATGGTTCTCCACCATCCGTGTAATGAGGCCCTAAAATTTGCCACCCGGCCCACACCCAATGCACCCTGTCCACTTAGTACTAGGATCTCTAGACTTAGATCACGACTCACAAATACCTCACCTCCTGGTACTCACATTAACAAAATTTTCAATGGTAAGAACTATGTGGGGACTTTCAATAAGGTCATCAAATCTAGGAGCCACAGAGGAAACAGCTCACTCTATATGTCTAATCCCACTAAGAGTTCCACGAGTTCATCTCCTGACACTAATAGCCCTAGAGTCTCAGACCAAGACATGATACCCACAACAGACTCTGCTCTCAATAAGATTAAACACTGTAATACCCCACTTCCTGTACCTGTCTCGATGCAAAGAAATATTGTCACTCTCTCAACTGAGTCCCCACCTATCATGGGCGCACATATAAACGCTAGATCTGTCATGCGCTTGACATTTCCGACCTCATCCTGACCAACAAACTTGACTTCTTAGCTATCTCAGAAACCTGGTTGCACGCGGCAGCAGGCCAGGCCCTATCACTGGCTATTCCAGATGATTATACAATTTTCAGAACAGACAGAGAAAACGCGAGAGGCGGCGGAGTAGCCCTTATCGCTAAAAACAACTAGGCATAATTGACACTCCCAAACAATTATTCTTGTCAGGAGAACTCCTCTATGAAATCACTACTTACTGCCGCTTCAGTCTTGACCATACACATGATACATAGACCGCCAGGTCCTACAACATCCTTTGATGAAGACATTACACATCTTCTGACTAGGAATGCCAAAACTGGGTTTAAAATTGTCTTAATGGTAGATCTTAACCTTGGTCTTAACGACCCCAAGGATGACAACACCACATCACTAGCTAACACTGTATCTGAGCTTGGTTTTCTTAACTGCATCACCAATCCCACACACAACAAGGGCAGAACACTTGACTGGATAGCAGATCAAAACTGTAATTTCAAGATCCTTTCAATACCCCTTGCGCCTGGTCCGACCACCACGTGATTACTTTCACCTTTCAGGATAATCCCATCTCAAACCAAGGGCTCAGCATGGCACTACCTGCCCTCACTAGAAGTAACCGAATATTACTGCTGAAAGATTATTACCATTACTCCACCTTATCACCAACCAACCAAACCTTGACAACTTAGACCCTTCAGCGCTGGTAGAGTTGTACAACCAGACCTTCTCGCAGGCAATAGACAAAGTAGCACCTTCAAAAATGCAGAAAGCCATAAAAACCAGGCCGACCTAAATACTTGGTATACCTCCAACCTAAAAAACATACGTAATACCAAGATGGCTGCCGAAGGGAACTGGAGAAAAAAAACCATCAACTACAAAGAAAGAGACATTTCTCACTGCCTTTTCTATCTACAAAGCCGCCATCCACCAAACAAAAAGCGACACCCTACAAGGAGACAATCGCAAATGCTAACTCAGGCACCAAATCATTATTTACCATCCTCAGAGAATTAGAATCTCTGGTGACCCCACAGGAACCTTACACTAAAGATTCATCTTGGTGCTCGAATATCCAAAAAGCACTATTTGATAAAATCTCTCTTCTTCAATAAAAATTGAAGCTAAAAAACTCAGCCTGCCCTTTGACCGCCAACACTTTGAACTTACAGACCATTGACCTACCCCCTTCGAATTTGCCCCTGTCTCGGTATTTGAAGTCCAAATAATTATCGGGATCCTCAAACTGTCTAGATGTCCAGGGGATATATGCCGAGCAACGGTCATCAAAGAGGCATCAGAGGAGCTTGCTCCTTTCATCACTGCCTTAATAAGTGCATCATTTGAATGTAGCACTGTCCCAACTAAACTTAAGGATGCCTGGGTCCTCCCACTTCTAAAAAAAACCAACACTTGACCACAACACTCCTACCAATTATCGGCCTATTACTACGGTACTATTGCTACTTAAAATTCTGGAAAGGGCAGCTTACCTGCAAATTCAAAATTTTCTAGAATCAAACAGCCTCCTGGCCCTTCGCCAGTCAGGCTTTAGACCAGGTCACGGTACAGAATCTGCTCTCATAGATTTAAATATACAAATGGATGAGATAAAGGACAATGGCAACATTGCCCTCCTTCTGCTACTAGACCGATCTGCAGCCTTTTACCTGGTCAACCATGAAGTCCTGTGCAAACATTTGACATCAGCGGCACACTTTTCCACTAAAGCATCATCATGGATTCAATCATTTCTCTCTAATAGAACTATGAGGGTATTCGCCCCGACGGCCATGGCTGACCCTGCCCCAGTGCTATGCAGAGTAACACAGGGATCCTGTGTCCCCCCTATTATGTATAATATTTTTACCAAGCCTCTATTCGACAACCTTGACAATTTGGTTGTCACCTACACTAACTATGCAGATGACACCCAAATTCTCATTCCTATTACAGGCTCCTATGACACTGATGCCAAACGCGTGAATTAAATTTATAAAAACATTCAGGCATAGATGTCCATTCATGGCCTCTGTCTAAATGACAATAAAACAGAGATAGTACTGATCGGATCCCAAAATCGTTTACATCAACTATCAGAACAGTTTGAATCCTTTGTCATTGATAACATCACCATAAAAGTCTCAAAAGAAGTAAAAACTTTAGGGATTTATCTTGACTCAACCCTCTCTCACACTAAACAAATCAATGGAACAGCATCTGTGGTGGTTTACACTGCCAAACGTATCACCGCCTGCAGGCCGTTCCACTCCAATGAAAGCTGTAGTACCCTCGCCACAGCACTTATATTATCTAGATTGGACTACTGCAATGCCCTATATATTGGGACTAACAGTCGCAATCTAAAAAACTACAAGTGCTACAGAACAATGCCCTAAACATCCGTAAAGCCAATCAAATCACTCCTGCCAGACAAAATGCCCACTGGCTACCAGTGAAGGATAGACTTGCCTTTAAGACTCTCTCACTAAACCACAAGTGCCTGTCAAACAAAGCCCCCAAATACCGAAACAATAAGTTCACAAATAAGCAAAACAACAGACTTACTAGATCCCCCCATGTCAACCTACTGACTATACCCAGATACAAACTAGAAAAAAGGGGGGGTTAGAGTTTCCCAGTACCAGCCGCTAAACTCTGGAATGCCTTGCCAGCAAACCTAAGAGCTGAGCCAGCCTTCTGGGCCTTCCGCACAAAACTGAAAACATGGCTCTTTGCACAGAAATGACAACGTTGATGCTTCCATGCCACAGGACCATTAACATTATGTTTTCATAGTACCTTATGTATGGACAGATGTATGCGTCACATTGTAAACAGTACTGTTAATTGTTTTTATGCACATGTATTACAACATGTTTCCCAGCTCTCCCAGCTGTGATTATGTATCTATATTGTTATATGTAATGAAACTTCTTGAACCGTACTGTAACCTGCAAACTAGTGCCCACATACCTCCGGGTTAGGTACGCTATATAAAAAACCAAATAAATGCTATAAGGTGTCTGGAACCGAAATCCTTCTCCCGTGACCGACCAAAACTGAATTCCATGCCCTAAATATACCTCTGCACCCACAACCCCTGGGACTTCGTCAGCGGGAGCAAGCACAGAAGACTGTGTCCCCAACAGAATGCGGAACCTTAGCAGTGGACTCTGCAGAAATCGAAGTCAGGGGGTAAGTTAATATACCTGTTTCTGTCCAGCCCCTGTCCTCCATAGGGTTACATGGGTGTAAAGTCCTGTCCCTTAATCACTCTTTCATGACTTTGGTGGGTGGTGGCCTAGTCAAGGATCCCTTCCTAGGCCTCTCCTATTGTCTGGGATTGAGTGTCTTTACTTATCTGAACTTTATCTAACTTTATGACTCTTTTAATCATAACCAGTCACATCGCCAATCTCTTAATAAACCTACCTGGAAAAATATGTCTTTGGGACTGGTGACGTTTGGGAACAAGGCCCCAAACCACCTTAGAGTTGGACATTATAAGAGCTAGGGAAACTGTTCTTTGTTATTCTAAAGTGTCTTATCTACATTTCATGCATAAAGGTACCTGTGGTTCACTGGTTATTGAAGTATATGCTTTCTTTCTTCTCATAAGGGTGAATGGTTTTCTCTGTTTTATAGTGTTGGTGTGACTATGTTTGCCTAGATATCTTTACTTGCTTAGTGTGTATTTTAAAAAGCTTAATAAACCATTGTACATTTTTGTACTTACCTGTGTAACTGGAATTATTGGGGTTGCTCTGTGTGGACTCATTGCTGCCCTAGCCCACTCTCACAGCCGTCCTGGGACCATGCTATGTCGCTCTGCTACCTAACTTTGATTGGACTTGGCTAGTCATCAGTGTCTCCCTGTTCACCACGATAGGGTGTCCTCCAAAAACCCACAGCCTGGGTTGATTTTGGGAATCCATATTAATACCCTGGAGCTGAAAGAAAGGAGTTGATACTGGGGAAAAGGTAAAATGTTTTCATTCTGACAGTGCAAGTTGTAGCCAGCAAGAAAATGCGACCATAAGCTCGCTTGGAATGCACCATTGTGCTGGCGGGTAAAGCCTGTGTTCCTAGCTTGCTGATTGGGTGACAACTCTACTTTGGGTATTAATAGTGACTGATCCCTTTTCTTGCCTACTAAACAATGATTATTTTGCCAGGAAGCATATTTCAGAACCTTACCTTCAAAATGACAGTTTTCAGCAAATATAGAGTCTTATAGTAAGTGAATACAGCAGTGTGCCCTTTGGAAAATTGCACCATGCCCTTTCCAAACAGATAGGGAAGAAATATAATGTTATGGAAATGTCACTCCATCAAAACAATTCGCTTGTCAACAATGTTTTCAAATGTATTCTCGATTGTCTCCAATGTAGAGTACTCCTCACAGGCATTATGTATTGTAAATCGCATATGCAGCTTCACATGTATCATAGTCTCTCAAACAATGTTACTCCTACATTCTGCCCCCTTTCTTTCATACTAATGGAACCTTTCTCAAAGAAGAGGGCAGCACCGGACCATCTTAGAAATGACTTTCCAAGTTTAGATAGACAAGATGTGGCAGGCCCTCGGGCAGATATGCCTCTGCACACACCTCCTTCGTGCATGTTTCCTACTGGTCAGTTGCGTCTTACGTGAGGATGGGGCAGAAACATTCACAGACAGCCATGCCTTTCGAATGGATTGTGTCCTCCCACGTATTCCTCATCTTATGATAATTCGTTATCTCCAGCTTCGCTGCTTCGGGAAAAAAATTCTCGATAGAGGGCGCGGTGCTCGAGGTTGCAGCGTCGACTGTCCCTCGACGGGCTCCATACTCTGTCGACGTCACTGATGGTATAAATAGCTCGAGCCACGCCCGTTGCTTCAGTTCCGTTTTTCCGATCGCTTCGCTATCGAGAACGGCGCGCTTCAAGTTTTTCTGAGAGAAAAATGTCGTCTTCTTCTACACCTTCAACACCCAAGACTGGGTTTAAGAAGTGCATCGATTGTGGATCAAAAATGTCGATTACGGATCCTCACCGAGTTTGTCTCTGGTGCCTCGGTTTAAGTCATCGAACCGACGACTGTGGCTCCTGTCAGTCTATGATGGAGAAGGCCCTTCGTGAGAGAAGAGGTAAACTGTCGGTGGGGAGGGAAGCTTCTAAAGCTAAGGCTGTGTCCAAAAAACATAAAAAATCGACCGATTCGAAGGAGTCGGATCGCCGTAAACATTTCAAGAGATCTCGATCTCGTAGCAGGTCGAGACGCTCGTCACCTTCCTCGTCTAAAAAAGTGAAGAGGAGACATAGGTCTCCTTCATCATCTTCTGAGTCATTGACTGAAGAAATTCGATGTCCGACAAAATCGGATTCCCCCAGAAAATGGGAGGAATTTCGAAAAAAGATGGTGGAGGTATTCGAGAATGCGGCCCGACCCCCTCGAATAAACCTCAGAAGAGCCATACCCCTAAAGTCGCTCCATTGGAAGTCAAAGGGAAGTCGAAAACTACTATGGTTAAAGCCAGTAGTGTCGAGGATACTCAAAAAACTTGAGTCGACGCCAAGTCGTCGAAGACTCTTCGAGAGTTGCATACCTCTCTGGTGCCAAATAAAAAACATAAGTCGTCGAAGGCTTCCACGACTTTGTCGACGCCATCGGCGTCGATCGCTTCGGCATCGAAGCCAAAAGCATCTTTGACGCCTGTTTCGAAGTCCTCATAGAAGTCATCGAAGATTCCTTCGACAACTTCGAAGGATTTTTCTATTCCTTTGACAAATATTGTGCAGGAAGAGAGGAGATTTACTCCTTTACCCAGATCTGATTTTTTTAAGTCTATGTCCTCAATTTATGAGGAATTTGCCTCAGAGGATGATGAAATCTCTCCTTTTGGAGTTCAATATGGCACAAAGCAAGTTCTAGAGGAACTTATAGATCCAGAGTCTAAAATGAGAGACCTGAGGGAAATTTTGCATTCTGCTAGTGGCATTGACACGTCACCAGAATTAGAATTTGCCAGACCTGATCGTGCAGAACACGCAGACTCAGGGTACAGGAGTCTTATGACTAGAGTAATTGAATATATGGGTTGGGGTAACACTTCGCCCGTTTTTGAATAGGATGATATAACAGACATAATTGTCAGAGGTCCTCAAAAAGATCCCGTTCTCCCTTTCCATAGGGCTTTTCAGAGGACAGTGGAAAAAAACTGGGAAAATCCAGAAAGTATTGCTGCTGCAAACAGTAATTTTCCCAGGAAATATAGACCAGCTGGTTCTGATCCTGAATACTTAAACAGGCATCCGACTCCAGAAAGTCTAGTTGTTCAGGCAGCATATACATCAAAACAAACAGCATATCCCACTATCCCTCCGGATAGAGAGGATAAAAAAATTGATGCTTGGGCCTGTAACGTTTTCACTTCAGGCAGCATGGCCCTTAAATCAACCAATGTCACCTGTACCCTGGCCAGGTTCACCCATACCCTGTGGGACTGTATTTCGGCGGCGGCTGATCATATTCCGGAAGGCGAGGAAAGGGAAGGCTTCCTGAATATAGACAAAGACGGGAAGGAGGCAATGGGGGAATGTCTCCAGTCTGGACTGGATACTGTTGATAGTATCAGCAGATCCATGGCTGCAAGCACGGTTCTACGCAGATTTGCGTGGTTGAGGAAGTGGGGGTTTGCACCAGATGTGCAGACAAGACTTCTCAACATGCCCTTTGATGGCTCGAGGCTGTTTGGCAGTAAGGCTGATGAAAGCCTAGAAAAACTCCAGACCTCAAAAGCAGCAGCTAAATCTCTTAGTGCCTCCATGTGCCAGCCTCAAAAACCCTATTCCAGCTCATCTTCCTGGAGGGGTCGTTCTTTTCGGTACTACTCCTTTTTTGGTAGAGAAAGAGGACAGGCTTTTCAAAGAGGCAAAAGAAATGTCCCTTGTGGAGCACGAGGAAGAGGTGCAAAAACAGCCTCAGGAGTGGCATCATTGCCCTCAGCCACTCCTGCAGCCGCCTCCAAATCGCTCTGAGACCTTGTTACACAAAACCCCAGTGGGAGGCAGGATCTCTCAGCATCTGAAGGAATGGCGGGCATTACCTCAGATGCTTGGGCACTGGAAACAGTAGCTCAAGGTTACTGTCTCCCCATCCAAAAAAGGCCTCAGAATCATCCACCGGGAACCAACTCCGTCAAAATTCCAGACCCACTCCTGTTGCAGTACATTTTAACCCTGCTAGAGAAAGGTTCTATAGAACAGGTACCTGTAGCGGAGAGGAACAGGAGTTGGTACTCCCCACATTTTCTCATCCCAAAAAAGGACGGAGGATTGAGACCCATCTTGGACTTAAGAAACTTGAACAAGTTCCTCAGGAAGGACAAGTTCAAGATGGTGACCCTTTCTCAAATCCTTCAGGCTCTACAACTCCAAGACTGGTTGGTATCATTGGACCTTCAGGATGCTTACTTTCATGTGCCAATCCATCCCAAGCACAGAAAGTAACTGAGGTTCGCGATTGGCAACTCTCATTATCAGTTTCGAGCTCTGCCATTCGGGTTGACCTCCGCCCTGAGGGTTTGCACCAAGCTGATGGCGGTAGTGGCAGAGAGTCTCAGGAAAGGGGGGATTCACGTCCACCCCTACCTGGACGACTGGTTGATCAGAGCACATTCTCCCGAACAAGCTCAGGAACATCTTTCGATCACCTGCTTCTCCCTCAATTTCAAGAAGTCCCACATGATACCATCCCAAAAGCTCCAGTTTATCGGAGCAGTCTTGGATACTTCCTCGGGAAAAGCCTCGCCTCCCGAGGTGAGAGCTCTCCACATTCTGCAGATGGTGACAAAGTTCCAGAATGCCCAACATCTACCGGCCTTCGATTTTCTGAGGTTGCTCGGCCTCATGGCATCCTGCATTTTCCTAGTGCCAGATTGAGAATGAGATCCCTTCAATGATCACTCAGAACTCAGTGGTCCCAGTTCTCAGGGAATATGTCGGATCTTCTGCAAGTCCCGAGCGCAGTTGCTCAGGATCTTCAATGTTGGGCTTGCAACGACAATATCCTCAAAGGAGAATCTTTTTGGCAACCATGACCAGAGATAACAGTAGTGACGGACGCCTCACTCACGGGGTGGGGAGCACACACCAACGATCTGACAGTCAGCGGTGGTGGTCTCCATCGGAGTCCAAACTACACATCAACCTATTGGAGCTGAGGGCAATCAGACTAGCGCTGAAGGCCTTTCTGCCCTCTGTACAGGGAAAAAATTTTCTGATAATGACGGACAACACGAGTGGGAGCTAGCTCAGGAAGTCCTTCTGGAGATCTTCACCCTTTGGGGAACCCCTCAAGTGGATCTGTTCGCCACCACGATCAACCGGAAGTGCGATCAGTACTGCTCAAGGGAATTTCCTCAAAGAGGAGCTCTGGAAGACGCATTCGTAGTGGAGTGGAAGTTTCCACTGCTGTACGCGTTTCCCCCAGTCCCCGTGATTCCTCAAGTAATCAGGAGGTTGAGAAAGTTCAGGAAAACCATGATCCTAATTGCCCCGGATTGGGCCAGGAGGATGTGGTACCCGGACCTTCGAGACATGTCCATCTGCCCTCCAATACGTCTTCCGCAAAGAGAGGATCTTCTCTCGCAAGAGGAAGGTCGGGTTCTCCATCCAGAAGTCAAGACACTCAACCAGAAACACATAGTTTCTGAGAGGTTGAGATACAAGGATTGGGATATTCCGGATGACGTAATGGAGATCTTGCTTTCGGCCAGAAGGCCAGCATCAAAGTCTTTGTACCGATGTCGCTGGAATAAGTTCAGTAACTGGTGCAGGGATAAGGATGTGGACCCTTTTCAATGTGGCACCCCAACGGTGCTTTCTTTTCTATTGCATCCAGCCAATCTGGGGCTCCAGATAGGAACAATTAAAGGATATCTTGCTGCGCTGTCCATTTTCAAGCGCACCTTGGAAGAGGTTTCATACTTCAAAATTCCATTAATAATACAATTCCTAAAAGGACTTACTAACGTATACCCTCCAGTACGTTTTCATGTCCCAGCTTGGGATTTAAATTTGGTACTTAAGTTTCTGACTTGTATACCTTTTGAGCCTCTACACTCCTGTCCATTGAGGCTTCTAACTTTAAAGACTGTTCTCCTTGTGGCCTTATCATCAGCCTGCATGGTTAGTGAACTTCAGGCTCTCTCATGCAAACCTCCATACACTATTTTTTATAAGGGCAAGGTAGTTCTGAAGGTTAAACCTTCCTTTTTACCAAAAATGGTTTCCGACTTCCATTTGTCACAAAAAATAATATTACCAACTTTCTATTGTCCTCCTCATTTGGGCAAAGAAGAGGAGATACTACATAGACTAGACCCCAAGAGGGCTCTTAGTTTCTATATTTCAAGGATGTCAAAGTTACACCAAGATGACCAACTTTTTGTGGGTTATACTGGTCATAAACTGGGTTTATCAGTGACAAAACAAACCATATCCCGCTGGATCATTCTAGCTATACTGTAATGCTACAGATTAGAGGCAAAAGACCCACCAGATGGGCTTCGAGCCCATTCTGCAAGGGGAATGACTACTTCTGCGGCTCTAAATAGGGGAGTTCCTGCAGCAGACATTTGCTCAGCTGCAACTTGGAAATCAATGCATACTTTCATCAAGCATTACTGTTTAGAGACCGCTTTCTCCAATGAGGGGCTGTTTGCCAAGGCGGTACTTAACTCAGTCCATGAAAACAGTATTTAGTACTCCCACCTTCAAAATTGACACTGCTATGGGAGTCTATCATAAGATGAGGAATACGTGGGAGGACACAATCTATTTGAAGAACAAGCTACTTACCAACTTAACGTTCTTTCGACTGGATGTTCCTCCCACGTATTCCTCATCCACCCTCCCAGCCTACCCCGCAGTACAGTTTACGTTTTCTTCCACTTTCCTCTCACGAAGAGTGCATCAGTCATGAGGCACACCTGGGTGTTCCTCCTATAGTTTCATTGAAAAAGTTGAACTGAAGCAACGGGCGCGGCTTGAGCTATTTATACCATCAGTGGCGTCGACAGAGTACAGAGCCCGTCGAGGGACAGTCGACGCCACAACCTCGAGCACAGCGCCCTCTGCCAAGAATTTTTTTTTCTTTTCTCCCTCGCATCTATCCCATCGCGGACAGGGTTTAGACACTGTGGTGGGTGTGGAACAATGTATACAGTGCCAGAAATGCACATGCTGTGTCTAAGGTGGTTGTTACTGGACTCATAAACAAACACAATTGGATGCAACATCACCAGAAATTAACATATCAAGGTAAAATATACACAATTCATTGAATTGACTTTGCATAACCACCCAAATTGCACAGGACCAATGGCATTTGCCTTTCATAAAATCAACACACGCACAAAACCAAGAGTGACCGAATTGTGTCTTCTGTGAGTTACTTTTGCACTTTTGGTGAATTCTGTCTGGCTGCTTGAGGAAATGGAAACAGCGTTTCCTACTACACAGGACTTCAAAGACTGTGTTGCATAGAGTTATAAAAGAACACCATTGTTTGCACGGGAACTCTGCGTATTTACTTCTTCCCAAGGAGGCACTAGACGGGCAGAGGTTCTTGAATCTCTTACACTGGAGTTCACTCTGAGGGTCTGGCATGGTGTACTACCAGCCCAATGGCTGAGGAGCCACCAGAACTTTTCACCATGAGGAATCCTGACACAAATGCCTGGCCGTCTATGACCCAACTTCAGGGTAAGGCATCAGCCAGACCTCTAGAAGCACAACATACACCAACATACACCTGGAAATCTGCAAGGCTCGACGGTGCCGTCACATAAGCCTGTTTCGAAGACTACCAAGATATTGTTTTAGGTCGCTTCATTCATGGTATGGGGGTGATGTCACTGTCATATGGCTCCATTTCAGGTCGCAAACGCCTAAGCGCGGATGGCTAATGCACAGAACCCAACTTAGATGAGCTTTAATACAAAGCCTCTCTCTAGTGGTGGAGACATCAGCTTTTGATTCTTGCTTGATTCATAGCTGGATAAACATAATGGAAGTGACGCCTGAAAAACCTAGCCATCGGCACCAAAAAAAAAGTAATATTAGCCTTTGACTGGTTTGGGCTGTGCCCCTAATACAAGGGCTTGAATACAGAGGTGTCTCCGTCAGGAAGCAGCATTTCTCCTGCTAAAGAGGCTTCACACAATATTGGTAGCAAGAGGCCTGACCGGATAGAAAAACCTTTTTTCTTGGCTCAGTAAATAGGGGTGATCCACAGCTCCACCTCCTTCAGCACATTACTCAATGTTGTAAATTCTCGAGGGGCATGGCCAGTGAGCGTGCAATGGAGACGTGATTCTTTGGCGCTCCCATGATCCTGCAATATCATGTGATATAGGAAACGAAAACGCTTAAAAACGACATCCCCGGGCAGCGGAACCTCGGGGCAACGCTCACGGTAAAAGGAGCCGAATCCATGAAGGGGAACGCAAATTATCCGTGTTAAAAAACTGGCAGAAACTTTGCCCGGGCCCAATCAAGATGGCCGCCATCGAGACGCGCTGAACTGCGACGGGGACAAGCGGAGGTGGATAGCGACCCTCGACCACCAGATCTCCACCGGGAGCAGAGCGACGTCGCCTGCAGATAAGTGAGTAGCTCGGGACTAGGACAGAGAGCGGACTCCTCCTGTGGGTGAGGCCGACGTGGGCAGTGACGCCCCTGGTGCCATATCTCCACTCCCGACGACCGGTGAGAGATGGCAACGAGTGAGCCGCGTGGGGCTTCTCTGCCTGAATTTAAGATATATATGCATCCCCGAAGCACCCGGAGGGGAACGCTCCTGCGACAAAACTGCGACAAAACATAGCATACGCCCGCATACGCCGACCGCAAAGGCGCTGCAAGCACTGGTAAATGCCTGAACAACGCCACAAAAAGGAATGCTCCTCCAAACCTACACCGGCGACTCGCGCAAAGCAACATCATGGGCAAAGAAAAGAGCAAGAAACCCTTGACGCAAAGTACAATGGACCAATATGCTACGAGCACATCTACAGCAATAAGCGTCGAGGACCCGGGGGGGGACTCCCCTCTGCCAGACGAGGCCCTGTCGCTAAAAGACGTAATGGCCGCCATCGCTAGCTTGCGCTCCTCAGTAGAACAGAAAATGAACACTATCTCCACGGAGGTCTCCTTCCTCCGCCACGACCTCCAGAAACTCTCATCTCGGACCCGGGGAGGTGGGAAAATGAATTTCTGGCGTGGAGGATGACCTCGGGGAGGGTGTACCAACAGCTTACATAAGCACTAACCCGACTGAAAACCCTGGAAGCCCGAGTTGACGAGGGAGAAGGCAGGTCCCGCCGCAATAATATTTGCATCCTGGGACTGCCGGAACGCACAGAGGGACCCAGTGTGGAACTCTTTCTGGAAGAATGGCTGGCGGACCTCTTTGCGCCAAAGACTTTCTCAAACTTTTTCTCAGTGGAACGTGCACACTGCATGCCCGCAGGTCGCCCGGCCCCGGGTGCACCCCCGAGAACAATCATAGCAAGGCTTCTTAATTATTGTGACAGAGATGCCATCCTACAAATGGCCCGAACAAAAGGGTCAATGACATTTAACGGAGCCAGAATTGCTTTCTTTACAGGTCATACTTGCGAAGTCCAGAAAGCCAGACAATCCTTTGAGCACCTAAAAAGGAAGCTTCACTCTATGAACGTGAGATACGGGCTGCTGTTCCCAGCCCAGTTAAACATCCAACATGAAGGCAGAACTGTACACTTCACCAACCCACAGGAAGCCTGGAAATGGGCACAGACCCACATCGGCGGCGACTGGACCAGATAGGACCAACACCGCAGGGGTAGATCAAGACCCCGACCGCAGAGAGAAAGACCAGCCCAGAAACGTATACCTGAGATCCCAATTGAGCCAGACAGAGACCCCAATCCCTAGCACGGCCTAAACTGGAACTACCAGCCGGATGCAGGAGCAAACTGAACCACTCATGGACTCAAGAACCAACCCTTCTCCTGGCAACCCCCTATTATGCAACACTCCTCCTGAAGGGACAGTAGCAGTGAGTTGCCTTCACCCCTGTATAAGGGATCACATGAGCCATACGCGGTTGCCATTAACACACCATGCCATCGGCGGACGCCACATCCCCGACTCGAGACACCAAACCCACAAAGGAGTAGTAAGTCAGTGGGAAAGGGGTAAACAGTTCATATTAGTTAAATCTGGCGATATAGTTTTAAACGCCAGTAGAGTTTGGGCGACAGATACTTCATGTTGGGGAGGAGTATGGGGAGTGGGTGGGGGGAGTGTTTCATGTTAGTTATTTTCCGGGAGGTCACACCATGTCACTGTCTATCAAGATGCCACCAAACATACCGTGCTCACCGCCCATGCCCACACTAAACGTGAACGCTGTGTCCCCACGGCAAAATGTACCACGCACCTACCAGGCACAACATCCCAGATTCTTAAACAGCAATGGCCGTACAGCACTATGTAGATTCCATTAATGGGAATACACAAGCCCCAATGATACCCAATGAACACCACAGGTCTCTTAAAATCCTTACCTGCAATGTAAATGGCATGGGCACAGGTATAAAACGACGGCTGATCATGCAATTCCTTAATAGATGCTCTCCTGACATAGCCCTCCTAACCGAGACCCACTTAGCAGGCTCCACATGCCAATTCTTCTGTAGAACTAACTATCGACTAGCTTACCACACGGGGTACACAATGGGTTCCCCGGGCGTCCTGATCCTCTTACATAAGCGACTCCCTTTTGAACTATCTGCTGTGGCGCAGGACCCTTGTGGCTGTTTCGTGATGCTCTGGGGCATACTCTGGGGGGAGACAGTGGCCATTTTAGCGATATATTCCCCACCGGGGTTGGGGAAGGGTCTCCTGAGGGAGGCAACATCCTTGATGGCGCAACAACAATCGGATTTATGGATCTTGGGAGGGGATTTTAACGATGTTATGTGCAACACATTAGACCGGTCCCACATCCACAATCAGAACTCAAACCGGCCCACAAGGCTGGCAACCTTTGTGTCAGTGCTTGGTTTGAGTGATGTGTGGAGAGAACTCCACCCTACAGACCGAGGATTCTCCTTTCACTCTGGGGCCTACGCATCCTTATCCAGGCTAGATTACTTCTTCCTCCCAACCCCCGAAGCATATAGGGTAAGAACGGCTGAACTCCTTCCTTCCCCGTGGCATATCAGACCACTCTCCCTTGGAGGTGACGCTCCGTACGGAACGTCCCCTACCGCCTAAAACATGGCGGCTAAATAATTACTACCTGGGCTTCCCCGATTTCGTGGAACCCATCACGGAAAAATCTAACAAATTTTCCAAATTAAACACAGGCTCGGTAGAGGACCCAGTGACACTATGGGAGGCACATAAGGCAGTACTTCGAGGGGAAATGACGGCCTAGACGTGCAATAAAAGAAGAGAACACCATAGGAAAGTGACGGAGGCTGAGGATGAGGTTGAGAAATGGGAAATCAAATACATCTCCGACGCTACCCCTGAAATACATCGCTCCCTCTTGAAAGCGAGAGCAGCCCTCCATAACACGGCGTTAGACAACGCAAGACAGGCGCATTGGGAGTCAAAGACCATAATTTATGAACAGGTTACTGACAGCCAAAATGAGCTTGCCCAAACAGACCCAGAGATAGCGGAGGCATTCGCCAACTTCTATGCCACGCTCTATGCCGCCCCAATGGCCCCTATAGACTCATCCCTCCTAGATAAGATTGTGCTCCTGCACTTGTCGGAAGTGCAGAGAACACACCTAGATAGGGAACTGGACGAAGCTGAAATAGTGGAGGCTATAACCCAGCTACAGTCCGGGAAAACACCGGGCCCAAATGGTTTCCCGGCCGAGACCTGGAAGAAGCTGGGCAGCAACAAGATGGCCGCCCCCATCCGCGACCTGTTCCTTGCAGCCAGGGAGCAGGGCACCCTTCCACTAGATCTACGAATGGCCAACATTGTGGTCATTCCCAAACAAGGCAAACCCCCGACCAGTGCACATCGTATAGGCCGATATCGCTTATTAATAGCGAAGCCAAAATCCTGGCTAAAGTACTGGCCAATAGGCTCCAACCGGTCATATCCTCACTGGTTCATCAAGATCAATGCGGCTTCATGCCGCAAAGATCGACTAGAATGAACTCACGCTGATTACATCTGCTATTGGAAAGAGCCCCAACTCTCAAAACACTGCTTGCGCTACTCGCAGTTGATTTCGAGAAAGCTTTCGATTCGGTGGTATGGGCAAGTCTCTGGGCAATAATGAGGCACATGGGCATCAGTGAAGCCTTTCTTAGCTGGGTCCAACTTTTATACGAGGCCCCATTAGCCGCAGTCAGTATGAATGGCTGGACCACTGGGACCTTCCCGCTGGGCAGAGGCACCCGACAGGGCTGTCCTCTGTCCCTCCTCCTTTTCGCCCTAGCAATAGAACCACTGGCCTGATGGCTCCGACAGGTCACCACATGGTCCGGATTCCACTGGCCAGAAGGGCGAGAGGACAAGCTCTCCCTTTACGCAGATGACCTATTACTCTATCTAAGCAACCCACTCCACGCATGTCCAATCATAACCCAAATGCTAAAGACCTATGGGGACTTCAGTGGCCTCAGAGTAAACTGGGGAAAGTCGATCCTCTACCCAGTAAGAGGTGGCGACCTAGCAATTTCTCGAGACACCGCGTACTGAGTACAGAGGGAGGGCTCCCGCTACCTGGGCATATGGGTCTCAGGGGCTCTATCGGACTATGTGCTTCACAACCTGCTCCCACTAATTGACCCCTTTGCCGGGGATGTACAACAGTGGATGCTCCTACCCCTTACGCTTATGGGCAGAGCGGCCCCCTTTAAGATGATGGCACTTCCACGTTTCCTTTACATACTGCAAAACGCCCCACTAGCTATACCAAATTCGGTATTCATCCGAGTGGAGCGTCTCCTTAGGAGCTGATATTAAAGGGAGGGCAGCCCCGAATTGCACTGACCACGTTGCAATGCTCTATCTGGGAGGGGGATGTAGGAGTCCCACACCTTAGGTCCTACTACTGGGCCAGCCAATTAAATGTAGTCAATGACCTCCTCCACGGGGATCGCGAACTTCCACATATTAGAGCGGAACTACCTATTATTCAGGACACCCCACCACTTGAAACATTATATCAGAGTCTATCCAGGCCCCCAGCACAAACAATGTCGACCCACATCGCAATCATTTGGAGGCAGGCTCACATGCACATAGGTTGGGGAAACAAGATCACCACGGCACAGCCGCTGTGGAACAACCACATGTTGTCGTAGGTACGAAAACTCAACGGATGGACTGAGGGCAGGGATAACCATAATAGGAGATATTGTTACCGATGGCTCCATCCTCCCCTTTGAAACACTCCAGCAGAAGTTTGGAATCCCAGCAGCAGAACACTACCATTATGCACAACTAAGACACGCCCTCAATGGTTACAGGCAAGCACTTACCGATGCACCAGATTGCACACCCCTGGAACGCAACCTACTCACACAACACATCCTCACCAAGGTAACAACTATCCTATATAAGGCCATTAATGCATTCACTACCCCGGAACTGGTCAGCCTCAAGGCCAGATGGGAACGGGATGTTGGGGCCATTGAACCTGAGGACTGGATCCAGGTTCTCATGCACCCACGTGAAATTGCAATAGACTTCAGAATAAGACTGATTCAGCTCAAGATACTCCATAGGGTATACTACCCCCGAGTGGTCCTTTTCGGTTGGGGAAGGGCAACGGATCCCAACTGCTTGAGATGCCGGGGGAGGAAGGCACATTCATCCATCTCCTCTGGGAATGCCCCAAAATCAAGACCTTCTGGACACAAAGTTCTCAAATATTAGGAAGAACGCTGGGTCGCACGATAGCATTACAGCCTGCAATAATGTTACTGGGGGCCCCAGATGAGAACACCGCAAACAAATGGGAGGGTATTTCTCTCTCGATAGCAATCGGCCAGATAAAACGTGAGATAGTGCAGAAATGGGGAGCCCCGGAGTGCCCAACAGTGGCTGAATGGTCAAACGAAATGGACATCTGCGCGGTGAAAGAACACAGAATATACACAGCACGGGGGTGCCCAGCAAATGCCACCAAAATTTTGGGAAAATGGAAAGCACGTGTGACCTGAGGACTGCCAGCACTGGGGGAGGAAGAAGAAAAGGTGGGGGGGAGAAAGCGCAGGAGCGCAACACGGAACTCGGCAAGTAACACTGTACTTCAAAGTAATGTACAGAGTGGCAAGACACGAGCAGATTGATGGACCAACCCGGTGACCAGGGGATGGAGGGTGGGGGGGGATGTTGGTATGTTGTATGTATGTTTTAAAATAACCAATAAAATATGTTATTAAAAAACATTTTTGGTAAATTCGCCCTATCCCTGCTGGGTACACAGTCTCAATGACTGCTCTATCAAACCCAACCCAGAACCTGCCACCCAACGCAAACCAGGCACAAGGGTCAGGTACCCTCAGCAGGAGGGACACTTCTTAAAAAATGCAGGCAAATAATGACAATGAGATCCTTTTTAATGATATTATTTAAGAGATTGTGCCTACATCACCTGTGCCTCCACCTCTGCAATAGGTTCAGCCTTAAGCCCAGATACAAGATATGTGGGGCCCATAGGTTTGGACGTTTCACATCAGTGTTCTGGAGCTGAAGATAATCTTCTTTGCTCTCAAAATTTGCTATCCTTGATACAGGGCTCAAGAGTACTCAACTTGACAGACACTGATGTGGCAATGAATAGTTGATCAAGCAAGGAGAAATGTGATTTTCACAACTGTGCTGATGCACAGAAGCTCTGGTTTGGGGCTACTCAGGATCAGATTCATCCAAGCTGGGATGCTCAATGTGAGAGCAGGCTGTCCCAAGTAGCTCACGAAAGGGAACTCTCAGGCTGAATGTCAAGCTCAGAGTCCCTCCAGGAGTGAAGCTATGTCATGTATTGAACCCTTCAGCCCAATCTATCATTGAATCAGCTGTCCTGGCATAACGGAGAATACCTACAACCTCTTCTTCTTCCTTCTCTTGGGCGCCTTGTAGAAAAGAGGAAAAGATTTTAGATTTTATCATTGCATTTGAAAAAAGACTTGGTAGAGTTGGATCAAGAGCTATCCTTTGACATGCAGAACTACTTTCGGTTTGGGCTGTCTCACACAAAAGAAGTGGGCCACTGACATCCTAGGGTCTGTGGCATGCAATGTACACAGGGCAACAATGTGAATGTGCCTAGGTCTGAACATCCACAAAGCCTAGGTAGAGAGCAGAAACATGAATCCTCGAGGCTCAGGAAAAGGCATGCCCCTTACTTTTTGATTGAACACACATTTCCCTCCACCCTACGTGAGCAGCTAACAAAACAGAAAATGAACACTTAAACAGTGAAATCTCTTCCAGAAGTCACCAAACCACCTCACAAGCTTTACACCACCACAGATCAAAAGGGAGATAGATGTAGAGCCTTTAAAGTGTTCATTGACTTCCCCGGCTGCTCCCACGACAGTAGCAACAAAAGAGGCTCTTCATCTTCTTTTATACTGAAGAAGCGTCGGACAGCCCCAACAGGATTCTCCCTGCCCTTCTCCCCCCCAGAGGAGACAAATCCAAGAACTGACGGTCCGACATATGTTTACCAGCACATGAATTCTGCAAGGTGCTCCCCTCATGAGGGTTTTACAGTATTAAGTACTGAGGCATTGCTTCATTGTTTGCAGCCTATTAATATGATAGCGGCCTATTTGTTGTAGGAAGCATTTGTGGTGGTGCATAAAGACTTCTCTTTCTTAAAAAACAAAAAATGTATCAAATAGGTTCACTCTTTGTTTCATTACATAAAATAATTATAAAGTTTACTATTTTTTATGTTATAACCCACTATGACTTGAGGATTCTATTGGTTTATTAAGAGCTGTACAGTGAAAATTGGAATATTAGAAAACACTGGTTTTTCATTAAGTGCTTGTCTTATGACACTGAGCACAAGCAGGCGCTCATCACAAATTGAGTTTTAAGTAGGTGCCCGAAATCTAGGATTGAATGAGCATGAGGTTGTTGCGAGATGTCTTGAGTGCTGCTGACCTTCAGATACAGCGGAGTATCATTGGTGTATCATTGACCTTGATGTCAAGGTCACTAAGGAGAGCTTCCAGAGGTTCTATGTAACAAAATGGAGCCCAAGACAGGGAGGAGCCTTGATTTATATTTCCACATCGGAGCCAGGTGGAGTCTGTGGGATAAATAAGAGGCAAACCAGTTGGGCACGCAGTCTTAGAATGTAGCTAATCATGTAATAGTGTTGTGTGGTTAACCTTGTCAAAGGCTGTGGAGCAGTTGAGCAGAACTAGGAGGCATGAGTCCACTTTTCCCATGATGTTAAATGCCTGGCTGGATCTTTCTCAGTGATCTCCCCCAAATGAGGAATTTTCTAGGGTGGTAGTTTGCTAGGTGACCTGGTCCAGCTTTGCTTATTGAGGAATGGGTATATTAAGCTTGTATTCAGTGAGGTGGGGAATTGGTTTCCTGCAAGAGTGATGCATTGATTTGGAGCTAAGGTAAGATCATTTGGTGCCTTGATTGACTTCATGATAATGGCTGGAATAATATCATCATTGTATGTGGTGAAATGAAATTATATTGTATTTATATCACGCTCGTACACAAGTATATCAGAGCGCAACCAGGCAAAAAGGGAGGGAAACAAGGGAGAAAAAAAAAGAAAACAGCGATCTTACTATGTCCAGTGACATTAAGAAAGCGCAAGTGCATGGAAAATGGAAAAGGTGGAAAGTCCCGGGAAGGGGGAGTGGAAAGTGCGGAACAGAGGAGAGAACAGAATAAATATTAAATTAAATAAATAAATAAGGGCGATAAACCATGGTAGTGCAGCCAGCAAGCGGCAGGTAAAAGTAAGTCAGATAAGGTATATCTGATAAGTGCAGAAGAAAAGTGGGAGGGGGGCTGTATGGGTACAGATACAGAACCCTAGTGCAGAGGGTGGCCAGGAGGCAGTGCAGGAGGGTGGCAGGGTGAGCAGGTACCTGGGCCCGAATGACAGAGGGTGGCCAGGTGTACAATGCCAAGAGAAGAAACAGATCAACAAGGGAGACGGGGGGCAAAGTCAGAGGCAAAGAGGGAGGTCTTGAGGTGCTTCCGGAACCGGAGATGGTTTTCCTCAAGTTTCAAGGTGGCTGGGAGACTTTTCCAAAGGGAGGCACCATTTGTAGACAGAGATCTACCTTCAGCTCGTTTCTTTGCAAAACGACTAACCCTGAGGGAGTTAGAAGTAGAGGAGCGAAGGGCTCGAGAGGGGAGGTATTTACAGAGGGATAGTTGAGGGTAATTTGGACCCAGACCGCAGAATGCCCTGTGGACAATGCAGAGGGTTTTAAATGTAATCCTTGCATCCACTGGGAGCCAATGATGGGATTTCAGGGCTGGGTATTTAACGATCCCAGGGCTTGAGGCCGAGGACAAGTCTTGCTGTCCTGTTCCGGTGAACGAAAACGAGAGCTCCTAAAGCCAAGAAATGCAGCAAGTAATCTCTTTAAATGTAGCTTCTGTTCTAGCATTAACAAGAACAGTAGAGATTTGTGAATGAATGTGCAGATGCCCATATGACAGCTGTGACAGTTTCAATACTATTACTGTTCCTGAGGTAGGTTGCAATGGTTAATGTTGTTCTAACATAATGAACTCCATTTCTTGTTAATACTACATTTACTAATCATAACGTAAGAAAATGCATTAGGTAATCCATCTCTATGTGGATTTCTTAGATCTCCATCGATACCTATGCCATATGGAGGGCATTTATTCCAATTCAGTGTTTGTCTTTAGGCCACCTCCTCTTTATACACCTTCCTTTGTAAACGTTGCGAAACAAAAGGACTTCATTATTTCTCTCCCTTTAGTCTGTTACAGAGTTGACCTCTGAACTGGAACTGAGGAACAGCATCATTGGTGGGCAGAAGAGTGACATTCAGAAAGTCCAGACCGAGGAGGCCTCCAGCCGTGACCAGCTGAAGAAAGCACTGAATGACAACGATGAGGCTCAGAGCAAAATCGATGCCTTAGAACTCTCAGAGTCGCAGTTGAAAGTGGCACTGGAAGCCACCAACTCAAAGGTAACCCATGACAAACATAAGATAAAAATGAAAGCCAACGAATGCTTCATCCCAGAGAGGGTCAATGGTCCAGTAGATAATGATTCCTTTTATCAATAGCCACGTAGTGCAATGGCTCCTTGTAATAGAGAAAATCAAAAATAAATCGCTGTGCCTAGATCACTATGCATTTTTCTCTATAGATACGTTCCAGAACTACACACTAGCTCGCCAGATTCAATCAGGGAGCCATAATCATACTGATCACTAGGATACACTGAGCAGAATGGGGGTCGAGTTATTTTTCTTTCCAGGCTGTTGCTGTTTGGAACACATTACCTGAGTCTCTAAGGAAACAATGCAACCAACCATCTTACTTCCAGGAAAACGTTGAACCCTTTATTGTTTCTGCAATAATTAAGAATTCCCTCTTTTTAATATAAATATCTTTTGAATGATAAATATTGTTTTATAGGACAACATGTGCTAGTACGCTTCGCGACAGGGAATCCTTTTTGGATGTAAGTTGCACTCTATAAGTTACCGTAACCTAAACTAAAACTAAACTAAGCATAGCAGCTGCCGTCATTTCCTTGAGAAAAAGTCTCACTTGCTGAGAAACTATGGTGATTACTTGGATGAGCAAAACACTAGATTACCCACATACACGATCGCCGTCCCTTATGATGATGGACTGCACACCCCAAGCTCCTCAATTGTAACTACATAATGTAGATTCATATTTCTTTAATTTGTTCACACTTACAATGTCATCTTTTCCATGCAGATCTTTCTGACATTTTTGTGAAATATTTAAAAGGGACTTGAAAAGTGTGTGAACTGTACTTATAAACAAAGAGCAACACAGCACATGGAGGAGTTGGTAAATCTAAGGACAGGGTTGGAACATGGATACAGTAGCTTGCTGCTGTGATTACCATACGCTAGCCAAAGTAATGGCAATAGCAACTGAATTCACGATTCAAAGATGACATCCCTACTTTCATGGCATTGAAGGTATCCTGATCTCAGCAGCTTGGCGAATGGGCGAAGCTTAAAGAGCTAGCCTGCAAGAAAGGAGGGGATAAGAGGGAAGGCTGCTGAGAAGAAATTGATATTGTGGGAATACAGTTAATTGGCTGCTAGACAGGATTCTTAGTGGTGAAGACAATTACTCTACTATGCAAAATAGGTTTGGTGGATTCACTATGGCCTCTTATGGGTGTGCTATACATGTAATGTGCCGTAGTACACACTTCTCCATAAATTGAACTACTGTTTCCTCATTTGAGTTAACAAACTGTCTCTGACCAACAGAAAGGCTCGTGGAAAAATGTATCCAACCCTATAATTCAAAAAAAAGGTTCACAACATTTGGTGGACTGCTCACCTTCCACACTTTTAGGGTCTGTTTTATGGCCACATGGAGAGCCCTGTCTGGCCATTTTTCAATCGGATTTTGGAAGACAGCCCTGGTGAGAAAAGGGAACATAAAGATGGTGTTTTCTAGAGGCACCCCTGCAGTAGGGCATTCCAGAAGGGTGCAATGTTATCACACCAGAACATGGGCGGGGCTGGTTTCCCTCTCTTTCACGCACGTCCAACGTCTATCATCCAGGAGTTGTTTGCATCGCCACAGCCTAAGAGAAGTATAATACAGTCCATGTATCACCCGTTGATGTGTATACCTCAGATTCAAATCCATCTTCATCCTTACCACATTGATATAAAACAGAACTATTAATGACAGCTTAAAGGGCACATGAGGAGAGAATCCCATTAAGTGTTACTCAGCTTGTTACATAGTGTTACTCGTCCAGTGCCCAGAAGCCTGTGCACAGTTGAATCCATCCGTGGAGTGGGAGAGATGGAACCATACTGGACAATCATATACCTGGGTATGGAGAACTGTGGTGAGAGTAGTAAACCAGGCTTTGAGGTGGTTATATCTCTCATTGTCATTCAACTTTTATCATAGAA
The DNA here is from genome assembly GCF_040938575.1 of Ambystoma mexicanum. NCBI lineage: Eukaryota > Metazoa > Chordata > Amphibia > Caudata > Ambystomatidae > Ambystoma > Ambystoma mexicanum. Next base: position 539,376,503 of record NC_090929.1, read on the forward strand.
TTAGGATATCCTTCAGGTTGGGTTTTGGAATTAATGGCCCTTCATCCCAAGCTTTTGTAGCAAGACTTCAGATTCAAAGTCCACATCAGAAGGAGGACCTTAATGCAACCCTGGATGCTAATGATTTGTTGGTTGTTTTGTATGGGAAACACTTAACAGGTGACTCCCTCCTGCCAATTTCCAACAGAAAAATGTTTAAAAAACAAAATAGTCAAAGGAGAAATAGTAACGGGACAAAGCGGTTACGCAGGCCTGGGCCAATTACGGGCAAAAAGGATGGTGGCTTGGGGTGTGGCGGTGGAGGCAGGAGTGGAATGTAGGCTTATCTGTACAATTTAAACCTTTATTTTGAGCCTTCTGGTGGCGCTCCCACGGATGCTAATTAAACTTAACCTATTAAAAACCTCACAGGTTATTGGTACTTTGAAACGCATCATTCGGGCGGAACTCGACAGAGTGAACTCTGTGGCATAATCCATGTTGAAGTCAAAAGCTATGAGGAGACATGGGGGTTAGAGTTCTTCAAGGTTTTCCACAGTATGTTATATTTTTTATATTTGTATAGCGCCGACTACCACTGGTATGACTTCATAGTGCTACGGTGGATGGATGTCCTTCAGAAGACTGTAGTCTATTCAAACATGTAAATAAAAGGAGCAATACAATGCGTGCATTCAAATTGGAATTTGTGATTAGCAGAGATGACATTTAAAAGATTTTATATCATGCAGTGCATTTTGCTCAGGCGCAGGCAGACTGCTATATCAGTGACTATGTGACATTGGGACTTAATTTTTCATGGGACTCAGCTGTATTCTATAGGTTGCAGGGCAAGAGGGGGCATGGATATTATAAATAGTCTTTCAATCCCTAGGGCAACTGTCTAAAGTTGAGGGCTGTGCTATACTTTACATGCAGAAAACATGCACAATGACTAGCATGCAGTCACTTGCAAATGACATGCACAATTGTCTGATAAGACAAAGATACAATCAGTGCATGTCCTCTTGTCAGTACCATCTCATTATTGCATGAAAGTGTTTTATATTGTATTCAAATGTGGTGGTAATACATAGCTTGTCGGTGCGGAAATAAGGGTGCCGGTAGCAGCGTACCCTGCACCCTTTCTGGACCACCAGACTACAAGTATGCCTGCAGGGGCACTGGCTCCTGCAGGCATGGTTTTCACAGAAGCACCAGCACCGTTAGTAATGGTGCCGGTGCTTCCATGCCCCCATTCCCGTAGAGTCCTTTGGGAGCACCAGCGGGTTACCGCTGAACTCGTAATGAGGCCCATAGTCACCAATAGGGAAAAATGCCAAACCCGTCGTCTGTGTCATCATTAGTCTCCAGGACAACTGGTCCTCAAGAGAAAAAACTATTGCTTAAACCCCCGACACCCCGCCCCCACCCTTGGCAGACCCACCCAAGTCCCCTGAATGTCCACTTCCCTGCCTGGTGGAGTCCCAAGTGACTGATCATTAGAAAGTAGTAATTCCAATGAAGTATGATGCTTCCTTTGGACCCTGCAATACCACGTGCATCACCACAAGCCCAACGCTAAGCAGCTTGAACAAAGACAAAACTCCATCAAGTTGCAAACTTGGCAGTCACCTCTGTGACGTATTGTAATGCATGTCCATCCATTGGGTGGACCCTCAGGGATGCCCAATAGACAAATCACCAATTCAAATGGGGATATGTTAAATGGCAATACAGATGCACCAAGAGTGAAATATATTTCGAATGGATTGTGTTCTCCCACGTATTTCTCATCTTAAATATATCATTACCTTCAGTTTTGCTGCTTCAGCAATTTTTTCTCTCTCCACTAGAGGGCGCTCCACTCGAGGCCGTGGTGTTGATGTCCCTCGGCGGCATCTGTCGAGCACCAACGTCATCCGCTGTATAAATGCCTCGAGCGCGCCCTTTGGCCTCAGTTCAATTTTTCCGTTAGCTTCGCTTCGGATAGTTGCAACGGCGCTTCAATTTCGTGTGAATAATGTCATCTTCATCAAACCCTTCCACACCGAAAACTGGATTCAAGAAATGGCAGAAATGTGCGAAAAAGATGTCGCTGACTGATCCCCATTAAAATTGCCTCTTGTGCCTCAGCTCCGACCATCGTATAGATGACTGCGGTTCTTGTCATTTGATGACCCATAAGGCCTTAAAAGAACGAAGCGGTAAACTGGTGTTGGGGGAGGGATCCTCAAAGTTTTCTTCGAAGGTGAGAAAAGACTTGGCTGAGTCTTCGATGAAACATCATAAAAAAATCTAGATCGAGGAGCAGATCAGGAAAGTACTCTTCTTCGACCTCCAAAAAGGCAGAAAAAAAGACGACACTGGTCTCCTTCTTCTTCCTCTTCTTCCTCAACGTCATCTGAGGAAGTTATAACATGTCCTTCAAGACATGACTCTCTGAAAAAATGGGAAGCCTTTAGGGTTTCTATGTTAAAGATTTTTGCGAACGCGGCCCAGACCGCCTCAAAAAAGTCTGACGAAGACCATGCCCCTGCTCACAAGAAAAGTGACAGGGGAAGATCTAAAACAAGAAAATCCAACAAAAAGTGTTCAAGGGTGTCATCCAGGGACTCTTCCCAGACACCTCATGGAAAAAGTCTACTGGTGCATAAATCGGAGGTAGATGTAAAAAAGATGGCGTCAGACTCTCATACGTCTTCAAAGGCTGCTTCGAAAATGTCCTCAAAGCCATCGAGGGCGGTCGAGCACAAGGCGTCGATGACTCCACGTAAACAGATCTTGAGTGTACAGTCGACAGTTTCAAAGGCTCCGTCGACGGCGTCAATGGTCTCGACAACTCCTTCTATGATTCCTTTCAAGGCGTCGAAGGCTACTTCGACAATATCAAAGGTTGTAGCTACACCATGTTCGCCATTGACGTGTTTGTCGACGCCCATGCCTATGCCAGTATCAAAACCTATTCCACCTGAAAAGATCTTTCATCCTGAGAGTAGACATGATTTTTTAGGACCATGTCATCCATATACGAAGGAGAAATGAAGAAGTTTCAAGACCAGCCCCTGAAGAATTAATTGACCCCCAATCCTAAATACAAGACTTACATGAGTGCTTGCAATCAGCAAGTGGTCTGGATACTTCTCCAGAATACGAATTTGAAAAGCCTGACCCAGCAGAACATGCTGATGCGGGCTATAAAAAGTTAATGAGTAGAGTTACTGAATACATGGGATGGGGTAGGAATTCACCTGTATATTAAGATGATGACATGATTGATATCCTGTCAGGAGGACCTCAGCAATACCCCATACTTCCCTTTCATGTAGCTTTACAAAGAAGGGTTAATTCTGCATGGGAACATCCTGAAACCATTCCAGCAGTAAATAAGAAATTTGTGTCAAAATATAGACCCTGTAATTCAGACCCGGAATACTTGAGCAAGCATCCATCTCCAGAAAGTCTGGTAGTTGAAGCAGCTACCTCTACTAGAAATGCTGCATACCCTACAATTGCTCCGGATAGGGATGACAAAAAGGTTGATGCATGGTCCAGAAAAGTTTTTACATCAGGAAGCATGGCTTTAAAATTCACCAATATAACTTGCATCCTTGCAAGATTTACATATACCCTGTGGGACTGCATGTCAGCGGCAGCTGAGCACATTCCAGAAGGTGAGGAACGTGATGGATTCCTAGCCATAAGAAGGGATGGAAAGGAGGCTACGGGGGAATGCCTTCAATCAGGTTTGGGCACAGCTGACAATATCAGTAGGTAGGTCCATGGCATCTAGCAAAGTGCTACATAGATTTGCATGGCTAAGGAAGTCAGGCTTTGCACCGGACACACAATCCAGGCTTCTTAATATGCCATTTGACGGCTCGAGGTTGTTTGTCAGCAAGGCAGATGAAAGTTTGGAGAAGCTGCAGACCTCCAAAGCGGCGGCAAAATCACTCAGTGCCGCTATAAGACAACCTCAACAACGCCCCTACACAGGCTCAACTTCCTGGAGGGGTCGTCCCTTTCAATGTTATTCCTCAATTGAAAAAGGAAGGGGATAGGCCAGTCAAAGGGGTCAAAGAAAATTTCCTCGGGGGCGAGGAAAAGGTGCTAGATCTGCCCCAGCAGCGGCATCTGTCCCTTCAGCCGCTGCTGCAGCTGCCACAAAGCCACTCTGAGGTTTTCACCCTCAAGACTCTAGTGGGAGGCAGAATCTCAGGGCATCTGAAAGAATGGCGGGGCATTACTTCAGATGCTTGGGCACTGGAAACAGTATCCCAAGGTTACTGCCTTCCCTTTCTAAAGAAACCTCAGAATTACCCACCGCGATACAACTCTGTCAAACATCCCGATCCGCTCCTGTTGCAGGAAGTTTTAACCCTGCTACAGAAAGGTGCAATAGAACAGGTACCTGCAGCAGAGAGGAACAGGGGTTGGTATTCCCCATATTTCCTCATTCCAAAGAAAGACGGAGGACTGAGACCTATCTTGGACTTGAGAGACTTGAACAAGTTCCTCAGGAAGGACAAATTGAAGATGGTCACACTTTCTCAGATTCTTCAGGTTCTCCAAATCCAGGATTGGTTGGTGTCATTGGATCTTCAGGATGCTTACTTTCATGTGCCAATCCATCTCAAGCACAGAAAGTACCTGAGGTTTGCGATTGGCAATTCTCACTATCAATTTCGAGTTCTGCCATTCGGGTTGACCTCCGCCCCGAGAGTTTTCACCAAGTTGATGGCGGTAGTGGCAGCTAGTCTCAGGAGAGGGGGGATCCACGTCTACCCCTATCTGGACGATTGCATGATCAGGGCACGTTCTCCAGAACAAGCCCAGGATCATCTGTCCAAGACTTGCCACTTCCTTCACAAACTAGGGTTTTCTCTGAATTTCTAAAAGTCAAACATGATACCATCACAAAAACTCAAGTTTATTGGAGCAGTCCTGGATACTTGTTCGGGAAAAGCCTCTCCTCCCGAAGAGAGATCTCACCACATTCTGCAGATGGTAATGACATTCCAGAATGCACAGTATCAACTGGCATTCCATTTTCTCAGGTTGCTCGGTCGAATGGCATCCTGCATTTTTCTGGTGCCACAAGCCAGATTGAGGATGAGATCCCTTCAATGGGCTCTCAGGACTCAATGGTCTCAGGGGAAATGTCAGATCTATTGCAAGTTCCAACCAGAGTAGCACAGGATCTACAATGGTGGGCTTTCAGGAAACATATCCTCAAAGGAGAATCTTTTTGGCAACCATGGCCGGAGATAACAGTAGTAACGGACGTCTCACTTATGGGGTGGGGAGCTCACACCAACGATCTGACAATCAGCGGTCGTTGGTCTCCATTGGAGTCCAAACTACATATCAACCTATTGGAGTTGAGGGCAATCAGATTAGCACTGAATGCCTTCCTGCCCTCTCCACTGGGAAAGAATGTCCTAATAATGACGGACAACACAGTGGCCATGTACTACCTCAACAAGAGAGGAGGAGTAGGGTCACTGCCACTGTGCAGAGAAGCAATGCAGCTCTGGTTTTGGGCAATACAAGAAGGGATCTCTCTGTCGGCAGTTCATCTAGCAGGAGAGCAAAACACGGCGGCGGACACTCTGAGCAGGCAGAGCACACTGTCCAACGAGTGGGAGCTAGCTCAGGAAGTCCTTCAAAAGATCTTCGCCCTTTGGGGAACCCCTCAAGTGGATCTGTTCATGACCAGTGCCCACCTGAAGTGTGAACTGTACTGCTCAAGGGAATTTCCCCTGAGAGGAGCTCTAGGGGACGTGTTTGTGGTGGAATGGGAATTCCCTCTTCTGTACGCGTTCCCTCCAGTCCCTGTGATCCCTCAAGTAATCAGGAGGTTGAGAAAGTTTGGGAAAACCATGATCCTAATTGCTCCGGATTGGGCCAGGAGAACCTGGTACCCGGACCTTCTAGACATGTCCATCTGCCCTCCAATACGTCTTCCAAAAAGAGACCTCTCGCAAGACGAAGGTCACGTTCTCCATCCAGAGGTCAACACACTCAACCTTCACGCATGGCTTCTGAGAGGTTGAGATACAAGGATTGGGACCTTCCGGATGACTTAATGGAGATCTTGCTTTCAGTCAGAAGGCCAGCAACTAAATCTCTGTATTGGTGTCGTTGGAACAAGTTCAGTAACTGGTGCAGAGAAAAGAATGTGGACCCATTTCAATGTAATATTCCCCCAGTATTGTCTTTTCAATTACATTTGGCTAATCTGGGGCTCCAGGTTGGTACGATAAAAGGATACTTAGCAGCGCTATCCATTTTTAAGCGCTCTTCAGAGGAAGAATCTTACTTTAAGATACCTTTAATAATTCAATTCTTAAAGGGCCTTTTTGTGGGATACACTGGCCGCAAACTAGGACTTGCTGGAACTAATCAAACATTATCTAGATGGATAATTTTAGCTGTAACAGAATGTTATAGATTGGCTGGGAAAGAACCGCCAGATGAGCTGAGGGCTCATTAAACCAGGGGCATGGCAACTTCGACAGCACTTCAAAGGGGTGTCCCTGTGCAAGATATTTGCGCAGCAGCCACATGGTCATCCATGCACACTTTTATAAAACATTATGCTTTAGATCCGACTTCTTCTCAAGGAGGTCTATTCGCTAAATCAGTACTTCATTCTGTACATGATTCAAATTTCTGTACTCCCACCTCCAATACAAAACTGCTTTGGAATCTATCTAAGATGAGGAATACGTGGGAGGACACAATCCATTCGAAGAACAAGTTACTTACCAACTGTAACATTCTTTCGATTGGATGTTCCTCCCACGTATTCCTCATCGACCCTCCCAGCCTACCCCACAGTACAGTTTATGTGATTTACACTCTAAATTCTTTTAAGACCTGGGTCAAAAGAGGCACGCCCCTTTAACTATAATCCCTGGGCTATAATACATGAAAAAACAGAACTGAGGCCAACGGGCGCGCTCAAGGCATTTATACAGCGGATGACGTTGGTGCTCGATGGATGCGGCCGAGGACATCGCGCCACGGCCTCGAGTGCAGCACCCTCTAGTGGAGAGATAACAAATTTTCGAAGCAGCAAAGCTGAAGGTAAGGATATATCTAAGATGAGGAATATGTGGGAGGAACATCCAATCGAAAGAACGTTACAGTTGGTAAGTAACTTGTTCTTCTGCCGGTGATAGATGTTAGGTGACAGATTGATGGGAGTGTTGGTTCTGGGAGTGGTGGGCCTGAAGGACAGTGAAGCAGGTGACAAGCGTGAGGTAGCGATCTCACTGAATCGCAGAGTATGATGTGAAAGGAAGCCAGTGGTTTCTTAGATTCCTTTCAATCTGAATATTAATGTGTGACAATGTACTACATACTCATGGATAATTTGGGGTATGTAGTCTCCCTAGCGTAGAACAGACAAGCAAACTGCTTATAACAATCATCCATTACAGAGGAAGGAGTAATTGACATGGTCCTACCTTCTTGGTCCATAATAATGCGTTACACTTTATGACAATCTTCAGCAGGATCCGCTGAGAAGTGACTGGTAGGAGGATGGAAACTAACTGCTGGCTCAAGATCACTCAGGTTATTCTCTGTGTAATTCAGTTGATCTGGTAGTGCCATAGCTGGGTGGGATCTCATTGTGGCTTGGTGTTTCGAGGCTGCAGGGAGGATTGTACCTATCTAAGATGGAGTTTCTGTTCAAGGTCATCACTCCTGTAGCGTGTATCAGCCTTGAGTGTGAGGTCCCATTATATCCGGAATAATAATTAGAAGCTGGGTCAGTTGAGATAGTGAGTTGGGGTGGGTGTGGACTGCCGATGGGTGATGATAGATTTGTTTGTTTTATGGTCGAGAAATGTGAGCCAACTACTAAATTATGCTCCCAGTCCTGTCATTAGTAAGGGGATTGTGTGAAATTGTTTTAGGTCCAAAGAAGGGTATGGTTTGTGAGGGCGTATCTACAGTTGCAGCTGTTCGTTATCTGGGGTAAATAGCCCTAGGATTGCCAGGATCTCCTAGGGCTTGTGAAATGGATGGAGTATGCCACAGGGGCCTATGGTGTGGGGCTACATGCCCTGTCTATTACTAGGGTTCACAGAGGTCTTTATAGGATACAATAAAGGAGTCGGTTCGAAGTCAAGAATAAGATAATATATATGTCTTTTCAGGGAAATAAGTGGTTTACAGACAAAGTGGATCACATCTTGGAGACGTTTAAAATATCCGAACAGATGGCAAAATCATTAATTTTCTCGGCAATGCCCTTTGGCAAACCCAACGCCGTCTACCTATCTCAAATGCACAGATCTAGAATGCTCCAGTGATTTGCACGAGACACATCTAGAAAGCAGTATGCAGTATTTGTTCAGGAAGTTCGTGAGTAGCAGATGGTGACAATAATACAGAGCCTCCAAACCTACAGTGGATCAAACAAATATAACCCTTGCCAAACCGTTTTGTCATAATTATCATCATCATCATCTGCTTTCTTCTTGAACTGGAGGATACTTTCCCAGGATTAGTGGGTCTTGCAGAGTGTAGAGAAAGAATACAGAGCCCCATTCCAAATTTCCCACACTTTCTCAATCACAAGAGAACTGTTAGACGTTGAGCACATTATTTAGAAAAGGACCATAGAAAGTTAAAAAATATACTTTTATAGGTTTTCATTAGTGCAAATTAACCATAACGTCCCTTTAGCAAAGTTCTTTCAGTTAATTAAATAGGTTTTTATTAGTGCAACTTAAACATAACTTCCCTTTAACAAAGTTTTTTCAGTGAATTTCATGGGTTTTTACCAGTGCATGCTAATTTCCTACAACTTACTAATATCATACTTGCCCCAATATAACAACATTTTTGTCCAATTTAAAAAGTTTCTCCTTAAAACTCTGCCATTTCTCACCTTCTAGCATCATTTTAACACTTCTATACACTTCTTTCAACTTTTTCCACTGTTTTTGTGTCCGTCAACATTCGCAAACGTCTGATGTCATTGCAGACTTTCCACACAGTGTCACATGACCACATGCACAGCATGATGACGTGTTTGTGAATGCATCCGCACTTTGCGATCGGGTCCGTGCTACGCGGACAGTTCGAAAATGCATTTTCTACTGATCTAGGAACTTTTAAGCTCAAAATGTTCCCTTTGCACAGCTCCTACACCTATTCCTACTTATTATCCATTAACAATCTAATACAGAGCACATACCTGAAAGAATATTAGCAAAACTGCTGCTTATCTTAAAGATGGCATCAGCTATTTCCATCCCTCCTCCCCAAGAGCAACCACCACCACCAACTGGAGGACATACACAACAAAAAAAGTACATTACTTCCAAATACAATGAAAAGGACCAAGAAAATGATGTAGAGGAAGTGCCTACCTCTAGCACCAAGAGATAATCATTGGTGTGGCAGTTCTTTACCACTGTTGGGCATGTACCAAAGGCTAAAGCTACCAAAGTGAGTAAGTCATTTACTACCTGGACAGTACTCCTGCAGGACCAACTCCATGCGCCACCACACCCAATCCAACCACTGCAATGCTCTCAGAAAGGCTGATCCTTTCTTAGCAAGTAGTAGGCTGTCTTCTTCCACCTCAACTTCCTCAATCAATACTGTAACCACACAGCCTACTTCTGTGGGACACAAAATCCCACCAGCTACCTTGCAAGCAATAAAAGTGGGTGTTGATCCATGTCTTTCGAAGACACCAGTCCTCTGTATATACTGCAACACATTGCTCTGCAGAGGGGAGCAATTTCAAAGTGTTTTGAAGCTGTAATCAAGGAGCGTGAGAAACACTGCGCCTACCTTAGATGTAACATATGTGCAACATCTTCCCCTGTCCACCTGCCCCTCCATATTAGTGCTTGGTGCCTCTTCGCTAATTTCCCTCCCCACGTTACGTTCTAACCTCTCTTGCAAAAGAACTCAAAAATCAAAAAACAAAAAAAAAGGTTCCTTTAGGAACCACCTTCCACAGTAATAAAATAGAACTAAAACAAAAAATCTGTCTACTTTACATTTCTCTGTAAAGTATATAGACTTAATAAGATTTCCAACATTTCCATTAGCATTTTGTGTCATGCTAATGGGAATAATGTGGCGTTGGCCTGCCAGCCCAAGTTATCGGCCAAAGCAAAGCGAGGGTGGATAATGAGGGCTCGGACCGTTATCTGCCCTTCCAGCACCTGCAATGGGGGATGAAGGCCATTAGCACCCCGGGTTGCCAAAGCGGTAACCCGGGGTGCTAAAGAAAAAGGATTTTTCTTACTACACCAGGATACAAGCGGTGTCCTGCTGTAGAAAAGAAAATCCTTTTCCAAGATGGCCACCATGGAAAGGGAAGGTGGGGTTCCGTACCGATCCCCTCTTCCCTTTCCATGGCAGCCTGTAGAAGTTGAAGAGAAAACTCTGTGCCCATATTACCATGAGCACATTTTATTTTCCCTTTCAAACCTATCCCAATTTCGAAAAACATTGCCACATAGTCGGTCCCTGGTGGACATGTTCACTTTATCCCCATTGGTCGTCCCTCGCAGTCATGGACAGTAGCCAGATTGTCTGGGTCATGACCTTATGCCATGACCTGGAAAATCTGGCCACTGCCCATGGCCACAGGTTATACCTCAGTCACCAAAGGTATATCACTATTTTTTGTACCTACATTATGACACTTGTCAAAAAATAAATCACGGACATATATGAAAAACCATGCTTACGGGTCCTTGCCAACGCTCCCTGCGCACGTTTTCTGGAAATCCGCCCATGTTTTATTTTTTCAAAAGTGTCAAAATGTACATACAATAATCATATAACTTCGCCCTCACTTGACAAAATCCATCCAGACTTTCCACAAACATTCAAGGTTGGGTCTCTAATCTTTCTGAAAATGTTTGTCCACATTCGTCAAATGGCAACAAAGTAATAAGCATCTAAAAATATTGAGTCCAGCCTCTGATTTAGCCCCCTCTTAACAAAATCCCACCAGACTTTCCACAAACATTCAAGGTTGGGTCTCTAATCTTTCTGAAAATGTTTGTCCACATTCGTCAAATGGCAACAAAGTAATAAGCATCTAAAAATATTGAGTCCCCCCTCTAATTTAGCCCCCTCTTGACAAAATCCCACCAGACTTTGCAAAAACATGTATATCTAGATCTAAAATCTTTTTGCAAACTTTTGTACAGATTTGTCAAATGGCACCAGATTTATAAGCCTTTACAATATTTTGAGACCCCCATCTAATTTTGCCCCCTCTTGACATAATCCCACCGAATTTGCAAAAATATTTATATCTAGATCTCAAACCATGTTTGTAAATTTGTGTGCACATTCATCAAAAGGCACAACATTTATAAGCCTTTACAATATTTTGGGACCCCTCTCTGATTTCGTTCCCTCTTGACAAAACAGCACCACACTTTCCAAAGGTATTCAGAACCAGGTCTAGAATGAAATTCCAAAATGTCATGCAGTTTCATTGAGTGGAGCCAAAGTTATAAGCCATCCAAAAACTGCTTTTCACCAACCCAGAAATGCACAAATAAGCATAGATGCCCCCAAACATCTAAGATGTTCGCGGACATCTCAGGACTGCCCCTGAATGTTCACAGACATTCGAGAACAAAAACACCAGTTTTTTTATTTTTACGGCCATATCCCATCTCATCCTCATCACTCCTCACCTCCCCAAAGATGGTTTGAAAAGTTTGACAAGTGCAATGTTGTGTTTTTTAATATGGTTTTACCACAATGTTCACGGACACTGGCTCCTGTCTGCGAATCCAACATGGCCGGCGTTTCCCAAAATATGATGCTTCATGCTTTTCACCATCCAATCATCGGACAAATCTGATGTCTGTGGACCTCACGTCAGCCCCTGGGCCAATGGGAGGCCCCTCCGCGGACCAGACAAGGAAGTGAGTCTGCAGACCGAACCCAGATATCACTATTTTTTTTACCTTCTTTTTGGTTGTTCAAAAAAACGACTGGAAGGATTTACATCAAATTTACAAAGGCACGCTTTCCGGACCAAGCCGTTGCTCCTGCCACAAATCTGGTGAAAATCCGTCCAGCGGTTTGGGCTGTAGGCGTGAGCAGAATTATTTTTCCATTGCGTCTATGGGAAAAACCACATATTTTGGGACCCCCATATAACTTTGTCCCCCCTCTGACAAAGCTGTATACTTTTTATGCATAGTTTCATGAAGATTCGTCCAGGGACTGCGAAGTTATAAGCCGACAAAAACGTGCTCTTCCTATGGGTTGAGCAACTTATCCATAACCACAGGGCCGCTACCACAGGCCCTGTAATTAGGCTAAGGACGTCCATGCAATGTGGACTGGGCATGTGCACGGACACACACAGCTAACCCCAGGCACACAGACATTTTCCCTGTGGCTCCATGTCTCCTTTGCTCCACCACTGTACTCCACTTTGGCAAAATTGATTATCCTGGGAACATTGCTTCATTTGCCTGTGCTGAGGTTTCCTCATTTGAACGATTTGGGGGTGCTTGAACATAGTCTATCCTGCCATATTATTAAACGGTTTCTACCCCTGACAATTAAGCTGTATAGAGAGAAGATGAGATACCTGGGTGCTAAGCTGCTTCTTCAAACTGGAAAAACTCTTCCAGATGAAGAAAGATGTGCTTTATAAATCCCCCTTCACATAACATTTCAGTAAGAAAAATAGCCTCAATGTAGTGTTTGTAGTGCTCGTCAAGTACGTACAAAAAATAATAAGCTTCTTCGTAATGCTGATGTCAGAATTGGCTGTATGTCTAACCAAGACACATCTGGACTGTCATTACTAGAAACTATGGATAGTTGTGGGACGATCTGGCCCCAATATTAACTAACTCAGGGGAAATCAGAGGTATTACTACTCTCCAAGACCTGATTTAAAAGTTATTTTGCCAAATCAGCATTTATTTGGGAATTTACTTGGTCAAAGGCCTGAAAAAGACTATTTGACATTCACCTGTTAATAGAAAAGATTAGTCTAACAACAACCCAAGTCTTGCATCCGTGTAGTGTATATGCACTATTATAAGTGGATTCAAAGTCTTCTTCCTGTCTGCCGCCTCTGTTGAAGGATGCATGGGTAGACAATAAAATGCAAACCTTTGATACACCGACAGGTTAATTTTCATCAACCATTAAAATCATCAACCCTTAAAATTGCACGGAGGCATTGAAAGATGCAAAGACAAGTGCTCTATGGGCCTAATTTGGAAAACGTTAAGCGTGCAGCAAAGTGACTTTGTACTACAAAAGTGCACTTTGCACCGTCTACTTTGCACTGCAAAGTACACTTTGCACCGGGCCTAATTTACAAAATGTTTAGCCTGGAGCAAAGTGACTTTGCACTGCAAAAGTACTCTTTGCGCAGTGCTAAATGAGCCTGATTTACAAAAAAAGCACTATGTCTGCGCTAAGTAGTGTGGACTTAGTGCTTTCTATGTAAATAAGGGCCTAATTTACCAAAGAAACACTATTGGGTAGCCTGGCACATTATTTGCTTGAAGCCATAATGCCATGGAAACCTTGGCAGAGTCCAGATTTACGTACCATTATTTGTTCGAATTGTAGTAAAAATCCAGCAGTGAAGGTCAAGGGCGCGGGTGTTGTCCATCTCTGCTCGACTGGATTTCCTGGACTCATCAGAAGGAGCCTGGAAGAGACAAATGTACATTTCCCAGCAGTGAAAGGCACAGATATGCGTCGTCATAAGGCTGTTAATCCCTTAACTGCTGGGTTATTATGCATGTCTATGGAAATAGGATGAGCATGTAAACATGCGAAGCTAAAGCTTCAGGATGAAAACTAAATTGTGCAGAAAACTAAGGGAAAATAAATTGGGTGCCTCAGATATATTAAAGACAAGCTCCATGCAATACGATAGAGAAAGGAAGGTAGAAAAGGTTCAAGAAGATTGGGCACTGGAGTTGGGATTAGATTTATCGGAAGATCAGGCAAAGGAGTTTTCCGCATGTTTCCAGTGTAAAGCAGTTCTTTCTCCGCTAATCATTTAACAAAGGGTCCTGTTTATATTGCACTGGACCCCAACTATAACTTGGACTTTTAGACAGTGATACTTGTTGGGGATATGAGGTGGACGAATTAAGAATATGCAATGGGACTGTTCGGCGACCAATCATTGCAGCAAACAACAGCCTGCTGGAACCTCTTGCACAATATATTGACAAAATAATTCAACCATTAACACAAAAAACTACAACATACATTAAGGATACTAATCACTTTCTACAAAAACTCGAAACAGTAAAATTTGAAGGAATCAAAGACATTATGTTTACTATGGATGTCACAAGTCTCTATACCAATATAACCCATCATGCAGGATTAGAAGCGATGGAATGGTTACTACTAAATACAGAAGAAACAGTGAGGGGAGAGCCACTGTTTATACTGAAACTCTTGGATATTGTACTGAAAAACAATTACTTCATGTTTGAAGATCGTTACTTTATACAAATATCCGGAACTTCCATGGGGGCCACCATGGCACCGAGTTATGCTAATACCTTTATGTTATACCTGGAGGAAACTCAAATTCTAACAAATACCAAATGGAGGAATAACTTAAAATTCCTAGTGCGTTTTATAGATGACCTGTTTGGAATATGGAGAGGAACAGAAGAAGAGCTTGAAGAATTTTTCAACTTCATGAATTCCCTAGTACCAAGGATCAAATTCACACACAAAACAAGCAGAACAAGATTAGAATTTCTAGATGTTTTGATATATTCAGAAGGAGACAAACTTGAGACGACAGTGTTTACCAAACCAACTGACAGGAACAGTTTATTATGTGCTTCCAGCTTTCATCCAAAGAACACCATAGAAAGCATTCCATTAAGTCAATTCTTACGTTACAGGAGGATCATCTCCAATGAGGAAGAATATGATAAGAGGTTACATGGAAGAAACAGTCAAAAACGCGAGAAAGGTCAAGAATACACCCAGACCTGAAGCCCTAAAACCCAAAATTAAAAATAAAAAGACTGAATTGGTTTATGTTACGACTTACTCCCAACAAAGCAATAGCATCAAAAGAATCATCAGGAAACATTGGAAATTATTAAATATGGATAAAACATTGTCAGCATTGTTTCCCAACCCACCACTATTTGCATATACTAAAAGCAGATCCATACGGGATCACTTAATCAAATCAGATTTCGGTTACGAAAAAATTACTCAAAAAACCTACAAGGGAACAATTCCATGTAATAATTGTAACTGCTGTAACAGTGTGATCAAAGGAAACTACATCAATCATCCACATCAAGGACACAAGATCGCACTTACCCATACATCTACATGCAACACAATCAACGTAATATATGGGATAAAATGCCCATGCGGAATGTATTATGTTGGACTCACCAGCAGAAAAGCGAAAACTAGGTGGGTGGAACACAAATCAAATATCAGGCAACAATCAATCAAGTCACCCGTATCACAACATTTTAAAGAACTGAAACATTCAATTGCTCAGATCCAATTCATCATCCTGGAACATGTGACTCTACCCAGAAGAGGTGGCAATATAGCAAAGCGCCTGCAGCAGCGGGAAATATATTGGATCGAGAAATTAGACAGCATGCATCCTCAAGGTATGAACCATGAGTGGGATTTAACTTGTTTTCTATGAAAAAATACTTATCAACATCACTAGATAGTCAATAGAAAGAAATATATTTTTTAAAACAAACGCAAACATACTTCTCAATTTACCCAAGAACGTAAATGACTTATACAGTCATTGACAGCAGGTGAACACACACCCAAGATGGCGGCATCATTGGGACCTATCACAAACATTGGACAGTAAGAGAAGAAGGACTAGTTTTTCGGTTTGCGAAGCAACCCGTAATAGAATCACGGTGAGGAGGAAGCAAACGCAAGACAGAATCGAGTAGCAGAGGACGTTGCAGGACTCGCCGGTAAGAGCGCGAACAACAAGCAACAACCAGACGTTGGAACCTATTAGATGGCTGACTAAAATCTAGCTTACATATATTTTTGCAGGAAGGTCACAAATCCAGAACCAGAGCTTGTTGACAAAGATACGGATGACCACTGTAACCAAGTGTTCTGAACAGATTAGCGGCTCACAAATCCACGACGCATCTAGTTCACACAACAAAACACCAAAGTGGTGAGTTTTTTTCCCCCTGTCTCTGAATAGGGCTAGAAGTACTTTTTAAACGCAAAACGATCCGTGACATAAGAGTGGGACCCACTGCTTATTTAGCGACTGGTCCTACAATACGTCACAACAAAACATAGTATCAGGAAGCAGTGTAAATATAGACTTCTCACTAAAATCAGGTGTCCTTCATTTTACAGAACAGACACCAACACCAGCAGCTAAAGAGCAAATTAACTGAACACACGAGACTGGATCTCACAAGAACTTATGTCATTTGGCCGGACACGTATCTTAAAGGTTGGTTTAAAGTGGGTGCCGACAGAACTCGAAGAATGATAAATGTCTAACTGGGAAATAATCACAAGAAGTAACGAAAATATTTTATATTACTTTTAGATGAATTTATGAATAGATCTGTTATGCACATCTGAAGAAGGGTTAAAAGATAGCCCAAAACGCTTAATGTAAAGATAGGAGTTGTCTTTGTTAAGAAGAACCAACAACAATACAGGACATTGAACTCAAAATCCTATCAGGATATCAGACAATACTTGGAATTATCTAAAAAGCATGTTTTTGTATATGACATAAATACTTATATGTTTTGATGGAATTGTCAAATTGATTAAATTCAACTGAGTTTTTCTCTACATATTATGTTTGAAAAAGTGTAATGACTGTGAATTACAATGGCAATGTTTTATTGATTTTGTTTGTAGATTGAAGGGAACAGATAGTTCTTAAATTAAATGTTGATAAATGTGCAAACATTTTTACTTTCTTTGAATTCATACAGAAAATAAGCTTTATCTGTACTCTAAAATTGTTTCCGATTAAATCGGACAAAAGTGTGCCCCTGTTTTCGCATCCCATGGATCACGGGAAGCCATCACTTTACATTTTCAGTTCAGTCTGGTAGCACAGACTTTAACAAGGAGCACCTAAAACTCTGAACTATTTAAGTACTTGATTGAGGAGGAAATATTTAAACCAGTTCATTTGAATAAAAGCGAGTTCACCTTCACACTTTACCCTCTTATTTCGGCGACCAGTTTTGGAAAGAAGTGGGACATTGGGTGGATGTGATGTAGGGTGAACCAGGCCTGTGAAGGTGCACTGTAACAATCCTACACTCTGTGCAAGAAGGGAAGATTGCTTTCAGCACTAGATGGCCAGAGCTAAATTAATTGCCAAAGGTCATATTCCCAAAGTTTTGAAGTCACGGGAAACACGTAATGTAAAGGAGTGGATTAAAGACCCTTTCAAAGTGTGAGATAGCAGAGATTCAGTTGCGGCCACGTGGACTGCCCCACCAGTGAACTGTGCTTCGAGAGCCTTTCAATGTGTGGATTTTCGCTGTTGTTGCAGTCTGTTTCTTTGTCCTGTGTTTTCTCGGTGTGTGTGTGTATAGCAACCCCACCCTTATGCCCTCTGTAGACATTGGCTATTTGGGCCTTGTTAGGAAAGATGTCCATTTCATGTGTAATTTTCCCTCCAGTTGTGTACCCCCCAACTTTTTGCTGATGTTTAAAACCATGACTTTACGAGAGGAGGCCAGCCTTCTGCTGCACTCCTGGGTTTTTCACTAATTTTTTATGGGAAACTGACATGCCCTTAAGACAGTCAGTACTGGGAGACTTTGTTTCCCTTAGTCCTTTCCAATGTTGCAACTTTTCTGCAACATGTAACAAGTGTACAAGGTACCTTCCAGTACAGTACACTTGGGTCTATTAGTCATTTCCAAAGGCCCTAGATACTCTCAAAGGATTTTTTTAGGAGAAGTGCAGGTGTGCCTTGGACAGGGCTGGTGGCAGCTTATCATTGCGCATATTTTTAACCCTTTCCTGCCAGGTAAACTGCGATTTCCGTGTTTGAAACGAATAGGCGGCCTGGCTCCAAAATGGCCATGCCACGAGGTTCTTTGTCTTGTCCTTTGGCAATCTTGCCCCTTCCCCTTCCCCTTCCCCAGGTCAAGCCAGCCCGTGCCAGTCCTTGTCTGGGCATGCATTGTCCCGTGAAATGCCAAGCTTTCGCTGGCTTCTGCATGCCTTGTGTGTATGCCTCCAGGATGTGGGCTGGAACGTCTGCTTCCAATACACTTCCTGGGTGCCAGAGCGTCTGGAGTGCTGTGAATGCCTGGGACCGTTGTGGTCCGTGATTGCTCCATGTATGGTATGCCTGTATGTAAGCATATCTCCCATTGGGTCCTCTTTGTTTTGGCATGAAGGAGATTCTGGATAAGAGAAGGCCCCAAACCCCCATACCATGTCGATCTCTGGAGTTCTCA
Organism: Ambystoma mexicanum; assembly: GCF_040938575.1. Classification (NCBI taxonomy): domain Eukaryota; kingdom Metazoa; phylum Chordata; class Amphibia; order Caudata; family Ambystomatidae; genus Ambystoma; species Ambystoma mexicanum. The sequence continues at coordinate 539,394,970 of NC_090929.1, forward strand.
CTAAACAAAGGATACGATCCAAGTTTCCTGCAACCAAGAAGCCGAGTGGAGGAACCGCTGGTGACCCGCTGGAATGTTTGGCACCCTGAGCCCGCTGTCGTCCCGACATTTCGACCCATTGGAATAGTGGGACCAACCATTCTCGGCACCTTCATCAAAACCTGCAAGTAAGCCTTCTCGGAAGTGTCCCTGGGCCAACCAGTGGGCTGACCAGCTTACGCAGACTCTTTACCCTGATTCCGCCACCGTTTTGAGGAGGCCCTCAAAACTTGGTATATCGCTATCTCTGTGTTCTCGGCACCCTCACACCAAATTGCATACACTTGGCATTCCCAGGTCTGAAGTGAGACGAGTGCGCCAGAACCGGAGTACATGCGGTTACTGTGTCTCCCAGCCGTGGTGACGAACGTTGCAGGTGCGCTGCATTTGTGACCCTCTTGCCCCTGAAGCCTGCTGCAGTGAAACTGGCCTGATCCATCCACCAGGAACTGAGAAATCGCCACTGTCCCGTTTGGGAATCATCACTGTATCTTTGCCGCTGAAAGCCGCTGAGCCATCAAATTGCCACACTTGAACGTGCAACCAAAGTAGACTCGACTGCCAAAGTTTGGTCCGGAGTGCGCTGGGGGACGGTGAGTAATCACAACCCTAACCGGTGGTCCCTAGCGCCTCCATCCATTTTTACGCACAAGTGGCCCCTGGGGGCCCCTCTCCTTTCCACTGCTAGTGCGAACTAGCAAACTATTCCCAACTCTTGGATTCGCCTCTGCCCTCAAGTGGAGACCCTCCTCGAATAGTGGGAACCTATTCTTCATCACCTCACCCACCTTCCTGAGTTGCTACAGACCCTTGAAGAGACCCTGTTTTGCCCATTTGAACTACCGCGTGCGCTTGCATTGCATGTACATTTGAGCATTAGCCTCCACTCTTCTTAGGGATTGGACTGCCTCTTAGTTAGGAGTGTGCTGGATGCAGAAGGGACTAAAGTCTATTTGCACTGCCTGTTTCCTTCCCCTTTTAGGTTGTGAACCCATTTCGTGCATTAACCCTTTAGGCCCCATTGGTCTTTATATATGTATTTAGATAGGATTGAGTTGGCTTAATAAGTATTACTGTGATTTGCTTTGTGTGTTGAAACTCAAAGGCCTTGAAATAAATGTATTTGTATTTTTAATATATCTACACCTGACTGGGAGTGATTTGTAAGTGTCCTTTACTCTGCATGCTCATTGAGGTCTTTCAGTCACCCTCACCCCTCCTGAGAACTAGTCTTGACCGCCGCCAAGCTACCTTGATTGATCTGCCTTGTCCAGAAGGTTGCCCTGTTCCAAGAAACTAGGCTGGCCTTCTGAACCTCTGGTCAGAGTTCAGAAATCCATCTTAACAGGCCTGATTTCCAAAAGCTTTTTACAATGGTGCAATCCTGTTGAAAGGTTTTATAAATCAATGCCTATCAGTTTTGAAATTAACCTACAACCGGTTGTTGTTTTTTAGAATTATATTTAAAAGTTTTAATTTTGATTATGGCATTTATGCAAGTATAATTCCTTACTTTTTGAATACAATAGTCAACTTCACTCCATGATTTAAAATGCAAATGTTTTATAATTTCCAAAATCCAGTTAAAAAAAAAAGAAAAACTGAACTCTAAAGAAAATAAGTACATATTGTCCAAAATACATGCTTCTTAAACAGGGATGTCATTTCACCAAAATGCCAGCAATAGCAGAAGTGACATCACATGCTGATTGACCTCAGATGACATCACAGGAAGTGATGTAATTTTACTCCACCCCCAAGTGACCTACAAAATGATGGCACATGACTTTCAGATGCGTCTAACACCTGTATATGCAGGCACTCCCATTTCAGCCAGCTATAAGAACCGAGGCATAGAGGGAGGCGATAGTTGTCCATGATCACACATTTGGGGACTGTGATTTTGCAGATTCGACGTGGAGCCTATATGTAAAACATACATAATGCAGTACTTGTAACAGGGTAACCAAAATCTCTAACACAGGATACAGCTAGTGTATGAAACTTCTATAGATCAATGGACACAGACGTACTTGTCATCTGTGGCACTGATGTGTTAAGCAAGCCAAAAAAAGTACTGACCTGGGGTGGTGTGCAATGTCTGTTCACCCATAAGTAAATTGCTGCACGAGCAAGGCCTGAAAATTAAATCATTAACCAAGATTTAGTATCAACAAAATATTCTGGTTATAAATGTATCAGTGAGTCGGCTACCACTACAATAGATGTAAGCTGAGGCCATCTGTTTTCCGTGTCCATGTATCTTTAAGTTATTTGACAAGCAGCCACATGTTGTCCCCCACAACCCCTAGCAGCACATAACACCTTATTATCCTAGGTTTTGATACATGACTCTTTGTGAATCTTTTTCAATGGGATAAGCGGTGGGGAGGCTAGTGGGGGGCTGCTCTTCCCTCAAGGGTGGGGCTCGATTTTCAGAGCTCTATGTGAGAGGTGCGGTATTCAATGGCCACTCCAGAAACAGGGCATTGAATGAAGCTTTCACAAAGCTCTTTGCAAGAAAGAGTTTCTTTGGGGAGGGGTGGGTCACTTCATGGCTGTCTCACTTCTGAGACTCTGTGTCCAATGCTTATTTTCTTAAACAGTGTGACACCAGAGCAAGGTCCTGGTCGAGTTTGCAGCCCCTCTCAACCATTCACTTCACACTTGAATTTGTTCAAGGTGAGCAGAGCCCAAACATTTGTGGGAACCCTCTGAGACATGTTTAGGGCCCCACCCCCAAGAGCATTAACAAAGCACAGGGTACTTCACACTCTGGGCCGGCACGGACTACCACGTGGGTGCAATGTCCATGATAATGATGCTGCTGCAGGTGAAAGAAGTAAATATGTTTTAAAATCATAGCTTAAATGTTTCACCTACCATAGATAGAAGGGGGTGGTGCCTGGTCCCAAAATATACCAGCCATCCGTGGTGGTGAGTTGCTTTATTGGAGGGTGTAAATATTTGCCAAAGATATGTGATTGCGACTGAGCATAGCGAGGGGGTCAGGACTAACGAAAACGGGTTGGGGGGGCAGTGGGATTCTTCCCCCTCCAATGAGAAAATGTTTTGAACAATGGGTTAAAACTGTGCATTAGGCACCACACTTTCCGGGAAAATTTGGGTAGAAGGCCAGACAGGTTGCAATCGGTTTTGGAGGGTGTGGGGTAACTCATGGAAAAAAAGTACAATAAATGCAAGTCACCAAAAGTACACGCGCATTTCCCAATGCATTGTCATGCTGGCCCCTTCAATATATGCTATTATAAAAAACATTTTCATGCTGGCTGTGACCACACATTTCCATGCTGCCTCCACAAACATATTGCTTAGTTGCAGTGTAAATGTATGTAATACATGCTAGTATTTCCATGTAAGAACATACTCATGTTTGCTTTGAGATGTTTTTTATAGTATCATTACTGGCACTTGGCACAAAGCTGCCTCTGCCACTATATGCCAGTAATATGCAAGAAAATACTCTAATCGGTTTGGCCATTAAAAGTGACATGTCACAAAATTAAAACATGTCCAAACTGATTCCAGTGTAAGCCAGTCTAGACCCATAAGAACACTTATCATCCTTGCTTCAGCATAGATGCTCAGGTAATAAAAAGTCATGCTACAGTACGAAATATACAGGCCGCTACACAAAAACATCAGTCTTGCGAGCTAATACTACTTATCATGCTTGCTTTATCAAAGATGCTGAGTAATAAATGTCATGCCACAATAAGCAATGGCTAGACTGGCTGTACCAAAATGCCAGTCTAGCCAGGTAATGACACATGAACTTGGCTTTGCCCAAAAATACTAGTAAAACATGCAAACTCAATAAAGGATGTGTCAAAAATGCTCTAGTGATCCCCAGTCTCCAAGAGCCTTACACACACACACACACACACACACAGGCATACCCTTTCACTCACCCATAAATCTCTCACATTAATTCACACTGCATTCACCACACAGGCATGCACCCACCCACCCAGAACATTCACACACACAATCACATTCATACCCATTCACACACCAGTCACTTAACCATATACTTTCTCTCACATACATTTACACTGGCACCCACCCACCTAGAAAATGTACACAGACACACACACACACACTCACATTCCTACTCTCTCACCCACCATTCACTCACCCATAAACCTCTCACGTCCACTTGCACTGCATTCTCCACACAGCAATGCACCCACCCAGAGCATTCAAACACACACTATCACATTTCTACTCCTTCACCCCCCACTCACTGACCCATACACCATCTCTCCCGTCCACTCACACTGCATTCTCCACACAGACACGTACCCATCCAGAACATTGAAACACACTATCACATTCATACTCATTCACCCACCAGTCACTCACTCATACACCTTCTCTTACATCCACTCTCACTGCATTATCTACACAGGCACACACCCACCCAGAACATTCAAACACACACACTATCACATTTCATCTCATTCACCCACCACTCACTGACCCATAGCAAATACATACATCTGACACGCACTTCACACATGCCAAATACACATTACATTAAATAAAAAACCTCCTTACCTATTTTTCCAGGCCATCCTCGGCTCTGCTGTGCTGCTCACAATCAGGAAACAGAAAGCTGAGAGAGCTACATGGTGCCTGTATATGAGTCGCGAGGAAGCTGGAGTAGAAGGGGTTGCAGCTGAACGTGGCATGGAACACGTGCCACATGTCACGGTCAACTGCAACCCCTTCTGAGCTTGTCCTTCTTGCGCTGCAAGCCCCCAGACCATGTTGGGTGAAGACTTCACCGGGGCATCCCCAGACCTAGTGAGGCGGGGCCCCACTACTCAAGAAGCTTAAGTTTTTTAAAAAACATCTAATTAACACCTTTTCTTGTTACTGGCATAACTCCAGCCCCTTTTCATCCAAACCCAAGGAGTCAGTAAAGGCCAGTTCCCCCCACTGTATGCTTAATAATCCAGATTGCCACCACTTTGTCATCAGGATTTGGTCCAGAGGTCACATAACATTTTGGTTTTGCTCTTTTTCCTCTATCAAATATATTTACCCTTAACTCCAAATATTCTCTGTTTTCCACGTTTTCTCTTTCCAGTTCAGTGCCTACAATAAATGTTCCTAAAAGTGATGTCCGCTTTATGCTATCTCCCCAGCCCAAAGTCTCTCTCTCTCTCTCTCTCTCTCTCTCTCTCTCTTTCTCTTTCTCTCTCTCTCTCTCTTTCTCTCTCTCTCTCTTTCTCTCTCTTTCATTCTTCCTCTCTCTCTCTCTCTATTTCCCCTGCAGTTTCCCTCTTCCCTAATTGTGATTATTGAGCATTTGATTAGTGAAAACAGCCATAACGTAAAACGTTGGTAGGCAGACTTCCTTTAAAGTGCAAGCTTTCATTCTTAAATAACACTCATTTCTTCTCTGTATTTGAACTGTTGTCTCTGATTGTGTCCATTGTATTGTATATTTTGGGAAATTATTAATAACAAACAAACTCCAAGGGCCTGTGCCACGTTACATCATGCCATTGGTGTGTTATTTAAGAATTGCACCTTTACCCCTCATGTAGAATGATTGGTCTCTCAAGCAAAAAGAAAGGGAAATGGAGATAAAGAACCTGGGTGAAGAAATTGTTAAACTAGAAAAGCAAAATATGATAGTTTCCTCACTGGACTCTTACAATGTTCTCAGAAGGAAAAAAAAGACCTAGAAGAAATACTTACAGGGAAGGCAGAAAAACTCCTATTTAAAACAAGATGTAAATATTGTGAGGGAGGTGAAAAATGTGACCGGCTATTGGCTCATCGTTTACATGTAATTGACAGTGAAAAAACAATAAGCGCTTGTAAAGACCGGAGGGGGGTCTGCACTTCCGCTCTCTTTATGGTAGAGGGGAGGCACAGAGACCCCAGCCAAGATTCTCTATTACGGTAGCAATGGACGAGTAATCAAAGCCTAGCTTCTCGGGAGGTGATGCGAGCTGGTTCTTAAGTACAGTGTAGTCCCCAAGCACCCACAAAGGAATGTCCACACACTGTATCGGTTACAACACAGTGTTTATATAATTAATACTCAAGGTCATATACACGATCACGATAACTCACTTTGTACTCCGAAAATCAACAATGGTAAATATTTACAATTCTAAAGTGGTACCACTAACGTTATTAGATCTCATTAAAAGTGCATATGGTCAGAATGACACACAGATCAAAATATAGAGGAAACCAGCAGTAGAGAGAGGAAGGAAAGCAAGATGGTTAAGCAATAGGCAGGATACTGGTTACTACTGTTAAACACAGTTCTGTGTGGAGATCCCCCCACCTGGGCAACCTGTAGAAGAAAGATACAAGCCCAGTCCATATATTGTTCACACTAGACTTTCCAATAGTTCTGCAACCCCAAAGTACCTGGCGTTGTAGAATTCCTCGTTGGGGAAATCGACAACCCTTCTTGAGTGTCCTCCCTTTCAGGCAGGAGTCACAGGTCGTCGAACGTCCGACAGAGAACAGGTCGAGCTACGGCGGTGAAGTGGGCGCATCGTTCCTAGCGGTGCTCATTGACGGGGAAGCATAAACGTCCTTCAAGGAAGCGGCGTGCGGGGCACCTCAGTGTCGATAGTTCTGGACCGCAAAAAGTTGAAGAACTGTGGCCCAGCAAGGGCGTCGAGTCATCGGCGTCTCTGTGGTTTTTGGGTGGCGGGAAACCCACCAGTGGATACTCCTCGGCGCGTCGACGGTCAGGCCTTCTCCAGCCGGATACAGCAACGACGATGCAGACGAGAGCATCCTTGGATCAATGAAGTTCTTAGGCAACGGGAGCATGGCGGCTGCAGTCGGCGACGGTGGTCGTCGACAGTGGCGGACAACAGTCCGGGCGCTTCTCCTTGGAGATCCACAGCAATCCCCGTACCGGGTCGGCAGCCTGTCGAAGGTCTGTCTACCAGGGAGCTTAGGCAAAGATCAGCTGTGCACGATGGTCCCACGTAGCTCGGAAAGAGGGCACCTTACCAGGTCCTCTCTGGGTTAGTCCTTGGAGACACAGCAGCTTTCAGATTGTGAAGGAGAGCAACAGCAATTCTTCTCGTCCAGCAGGGCTCGAGGTTAAGCCTCAGTTACTCCAGTTACTCGTCGTAGTGGACTTCAGCTTCTGAACACGATTCCTAGCAGTCAGAGGTCCCCAGATATACTGTTGATCTCCCATTCATTCCGCTGGGTCACACTCAAGCATCCAATCACGACTACGGGCATTCATGCAGGCAGGCAGCCAATCAGGCACACGAGGTATTCAGGCCATTCACTTCTCTCCAGACACTCACAAAAAGTTATGTGTATTGGGACAAGTACCGAGCCATTCAACACTCCAAGCTGCATTCATACCGGTTTCAGGCAGGGCTGTCTCAACCATTGTGTCAAACACCAGCTACTAGACAGCCACAACTTAGAATGCATATTCGTCACACACTCCATTCACCCAGGTCCCACCCACAGGCGTACCCACAACATACGGTTGTTGAGAAGGCTCCAGCCAGTCTGGTTGGCACTTCCCCACACTACCATATACAGAACTTCCACCCAACAGCCAGTCAGGGGAAAGGGAGGGCTTTCCGGGACCTAGGGAAGATCGAGGTAACAGGTGATGGGAGGCAAGAGGCCATGGGGGCCATTTTGTCTCCATCAGGAAAACCGATTCCAATGACAGGGCCTAGGCATCCCAAAATGGAGGACGCTCAGGGCGCCAATCATTTCAGCACGGAGCTGCCACCAGCCCGTACCCTGCTCTGTGGGTCACACACAGGTGCCCAAAAACATACACTAGGGGCACAGTGTTGTACCCCTACCCATGGGTGCCATAAGGGTATCCCACGGGTCTGTTCGCCAAACCAAAAGAGAGAGAGCTGCACCGCCAGGAGTCCCACGTGAACTCCTGCACAGAAAACACGACAGAGCACACGATAAAAAGCAGTAAAGGACAAGGATACGGAGGCCCTGTGCCTCCGATACATTTCCAGCATCACTTCCGCCCCCCCCCCTGACTGAGGTTAGGGTGCCTAATCTCCCACGAGATAGACACCCTCATCCAGACGGTTAGCATACCTTCTGGAAAGGCCATCTGCATGATCGTGACTCTTCCCTGGTCTGTGCTCAATGGTAAAGTCTAGCCCTTGCAGACTAATTGACCACCTGAGCAGTTTCGGGTTTTCACCCTTCATCTGCATAAGCCACTTAAGGGGCTTATGATCGGTTTGGACCTTGAAGGTAGACCCGGTAAGGCAGGGCCTAAAACACTTAAGGCTCCAAACTATACTAAAACACTCCTTTTCAACAGTAGCCCACCTAAATTCCCTACCCTTAAGTTGTCTACTGATGAATATGATTGGATGTTCTCTTCCTTCGTCATCTAACTGGGACAAGACAGCTCCAATTCCGGTGTTGCAGGCGTCAGTTTGAACGATAAAGGGCTTGCTGTAATCAGGCGCACACAACACGGGTGCCCTACACAGACTTCCTTTCAAGCCATCAAAGGACCTCTGACAGTCTCCGTCCAATTAACCTTCCTCGGTTGTTTGGGCAAAGTCAGAGCTGTCAGGGGTGCAGCTATGGTTCCATAGTCTGACATGAAATTGCAATAATACCCAGTGAGGCCCAAAAAGGCTCTCACCTAGGTTTCAGTAGTGGGAGTCTCCCAGTCATGTACGTCCTGTACTTTACTGGGGAGAGGTTGGATTTGACCCCCTCCTGCCTCATGACCAAGATACGTGACTTTCCCATGAGCTATCTGGCACTTGGTGGCCTTGATAGTGAGGTTAGCCCTCTTTAACGCCTGCAACACTTTATCCAGATACGTCAAATTCTCTTCCCAAGTGGAACTGTAGACGGCAATGCTGTCTAGGTAAGCCACACAAAAGGCTTCCAGCCCACTGAGCACATGGTTGACTAATCTCTGGAAAGTGGCAGGGACGTTCTTCAACCCGAAAGGCATGACTCTAAACTGGTAGAGGCCCTCTGGTGTTGAGAACGCCATCTTTTCCTTGGCATGGTCCGTCAGAGCTATCTGCCAATAGCCTGAGGTAAGGTCGAAGGTGCTCACAAATTTGGCAGCACCTATCGTGTCCACGAGCTCATCAGCCCGGGGCAATGGGTGTGCGTCAGTTTTGGTGACGGCATTGACTCCTCGGTAGTCCACACAGAACCTCCAATCCTTGGTACCTGCCTGGGAACTTGCCTTGGGGACAAGGACTACGGGACTGGACCAGGGACTGGTTGAGGGTTCAATAACACCCAGATCCAACCTTCTTGGCAACCTCAGCCTGGATGTGGTTCTTGACGGTATCTGACATACGGTAACACCTGCTTTTGACAGGCCCACTGTCACCAGTTCAATCTCATGCCTACACCATGGTCTAAGGCCTGGTGTCAGGGAAAAAAGAGAGGCGTACTGCCAGAGCAAAGCCCTGCAGGCCCTCTGCTGCTCTGCTGTCAGATCGGGAGAGAGATGCACTCCCTCCACAGAGCCATCCTGAGGGTTGCTATGCAGCAAATCAGGAAGGGGCTCACTCTCATCCTCTTATTGCCCTGAAGCTAGCAAGAGACATGAGACTTCGGCTCGCCTGTGGAAAGGCTTGAGCCTGTTGATATGGAATACCTGAGGGGCTACCCCCGAGGCTCCCATGTCAACCAGATAATTGACCTCGCCCATCTTGGAGATTATCCTGAAGGGTCCAGTCCATTTATCTGCCAAAGCCCGAGGCTTGGTAGGCTCCATCACGAGGACCTCCTGTCCCGGAGTCCAATCCACTTGCGATGCTTTAAGGTCATGCCAGTACTTATTCAATTCCTGGCTGGCCTTAAGATTTGCTGTTGCCTGACCCATCATCTGTGTCATCCTCCATCTGAGGCCTAACACATAGTCCCCCACTTGCTTGGTGGAACCTGGAGGGGTGGCCTCCCTACCTTCTTGGATCAAGGCAAGGGGCCCCCTCACGGGATGTCCAAAGAGTAACTCAAAGGGGCTGAAACCAACACCCTCTTGAGGTACCTCTCTGTAGGCAAACAGCAGGAATGGCAGGAGAAGATCCCACTTCTTCCTGAGGGGCTCTTCCAAAGCACCCAACATGCCTTTGAGAGTTTTGTTAAATCTCTCAACCTATCCGTTGGTCTGGGGTGGTAGGACGTGGAGAATTTATAAGTTACTCCGCACTCTTTCCACATGGTTTTCATGTAACTCGACATGAAATTGGATCCTCTATCGGAGACAACCTCTTTAGGGAATCCAGCACAGGTGAAAATGCCCAGGAGAGCCCTGGCAACCACCTTGGCCGTAACCGTCCGAAGGGGTATAGCCTCAGGGTACCTGGTGGCATGATCTACCAAGACCAGGATGAACCGATGTCCACCTGACGTGGGAGGGTCAAGGGGACCGACGATGTCGATGCCCACACTCTCAAACGGTGTGCCAAACACTGGCAATGGTTGCAATGGGGCAATGACTCTGCCTCCAGTCTTACCAGACAACTGACAAGTTGGGCAGGTCCTGCAGTGGGACCCCACTTCTACTCCCATCCGTGGCCAGTAGAAATGGGGCGAGAGCCTCTGCTTCGTCTTCTTGGTACCAAGATGACCAGCCAAGGGCACCTCATGCGCCACCTGCAGCAGTAAGGGCCTGAAAACCTGGGGTACCTCCAACCTATTGAGGGAACCAGGTTCAGGCTTAGTGGGCTCACTAACAAGGAGCTCACCTTCCCAATAAATCCAAAACATCCTAGGCACTTTTCCTTGTGCCTGGGACAGGGCCTGTGTCCTCAGACCCTCGAGAGAGTGGCACTCTCTCTGTCCCTTACAGAAGTCTGCCCGGGAGGGTCCCCCTTCAGCTAACAAACATTGAAGGTCGGGATGATCCTCCGGGTTAAGAGCCTCTCCCACAGGAAAGTCTTCTGGCTCATCTCCCACATGAGTTGAGACGGGATTCACCACTGGACCCAGCCCGTCCGGAGCATGGATCCCAAAGGGTGCTGTCGGAAAGCAGGAAGAGCGGGGGCTCCCTCCACAGAGGCGGCCTTCTTACTCCTCCGTTTCTTTCGTGCCTTGGGTTTCCCCATCGGCAAGGATACCAGGCTCGCAGCCGGACCCTGTGTGACCTGCGATCGGGTGACCGCCACAGCAGCCATGGTTAGACCATCCGAGATCATCCCAACTCGACCAAATCGTTTCCCAACAAAATTTTTGCGGCTACGTTGTCCTGAACCAGGACCGGAAGCTTTGCTGTCTTGTCTCCAATCGTAATGTTGACTAAGGCTACAGGCGATAATTTGGGAGGCCCACCAGCTAACCTGGTGGTTCTCAGAGGAGCACTTACATAGTCCTCTGGCTTGAGCAGGGTCCTGTCCACCACTGTCATGCTTGCCCCAGTGTCTCTCAAACCAGTAGAAGGCTGGCCATTCAAGAGGACACTTCTCAAAAACCTACGAGTGTTTTGTGGAATAGTCGCCATACTTCTGCGTACTGGTCCCAGGTCCCAAGGGACACTAAGGAAACCTCTACGGGAGCACCGAAGGTGATTCCAGTAGAGGAGAGGAGGACAGTGGCCTCCACCTCAGGTATGGAGTAGGGGTAGGTCATGCTAGCAGCCGGGACTCCAAGTGCTTTACTCTTACACTTGGCGTCACCCCTTCGGTGGTCCAGGGCCCCACAATCCCTACAAGTGCCAGGAGTGCGGAGTACGGTACTGGAGCCACTGGGACCCTGCTTTGCAGCAGGTGGGCCACTACTCTTACTCCCACCCACAACAGACATATCCCCAATAGGTTTTTGGGTCTTCAGAGAAAAAGGTTTGGGTTTACCCGACTGTGATTGCTTTTGGGACTCCTCAGCTTTCTGATAGGCCCCCTTTTCTTTGTCCTTGTCCTTCCCACTGGAGTCCTTAGGGGACACCCGGTGGGAGACCCACTTGTCAGCCAACCTAGCCTGCTTAAAGGGGTCCAAAATGTTCTGGTCAGCAACATACTGACGCAGCTCTGGTGAACAGGCTTCTGAAAAATGCTCAAAAAACAAGAGGTGAGACAATTCAACAAACGTTTTCACTTTGTAACCATCAATCCACCCCATCATGTTCATGTGCGCAGTGCTCACACGGTCAATCCAAGACACATTCTCTTGTTTCTTAAAATCCCTGAACCGTTTAAGATATTGGGTAGGCGTCTTGCCAAACCGGGCAATTAAAAGAGACTGCATGCACTGATACTGACCCCTTTCTTCCACACTCAGTTTTAGAATACAGTCATATCCAGTTTGAGGCACTCTGCTTAACAAACACTTAGCCTAATCTCTCTTATCAACATCGTAAATTGCACAAGCCATTTCAAACGCTTCAATCCATTGGAGGATATCAGAACCCTCTGCATACACACCAACCAAATCTTTCATAAACTTGGTTGCTGGGGACCTGACACTCTCAACTGGTTTAGCTGAAGTCTCCACTTGAGCTTTCTCTAGCTAGATTCGCTGACATTCAGTGTCCTTGTCTTTGAGTTCAAGATCCCTATTTTTGAGTTCAAGATCCCTATTCTTGAGCTCCACTTGCTGTGCCAACTCCTCTTTCTTAAGCTCAGCATCTATTTCCAACTTGCGATATTCATAGGCCAACTTCATCCTTAATAACTCAAGCTCTAAAGAACTGCTGGGGTTTGGAACAGAAGCAGCAGGAATGGTGGCATTCCCAGAATCGGATTCGGCGACAATCCCCGGGGTAGAGTCCTCATTGGTTGCATTCCCCACCTTCAAGAGTTTCACAATCGATCTGGTAGTCCACCAGGGCAGCTATCAGCTCAGCCCCAGACTTATCCACAAAGTCTAATTCCCTGGATTCACAAGCACTCTGGAGAGCCTCTAAGCTCATCCGAGTCAATTTACCATTCGCAATAGATTCCATTGCTTGTAATGTAGTTATCTTGTACACGACTGAACCTTATTTTAACAAAGTGCCGATATCCTTCGTAAGTGGCACGGTTATACACTGAGTCTTAAAACCATAAGCATCCCACTGCTGCCACCAGCTGTAAAGACCAGAGGGGGGTCTGCACTTCTACTCTCTATATGGTAGAGGGAGGCACAGAGACCCCTGCCAAGATTATCTATTATGGTAGCAATGGACGAGCAATCAAGGCCTAGCTTCTCGGGAGGTGATGCAAGCTGGTTCATAAGTACAGTGTAGTCCCCAAGCACCCACAAAGGAATGTCCACACACTGTATCGGTTACAACACAGTCTTTATATGATTAATATTCAAGGTCATATACACGATCACGCTAACTCACTTTGTACTCCGAAAATCAACAATGGTAAATATGTACAATTCTAAAGTGGTACCACTAACGTTATTAGATCTCATTAAAAGTGCATACGGTCAGAATGACACACAAATCAAAATAAAGAGGAAACCAGCAGTAGAGAGAGGAAGGAAAGCAAGATGGTTGAGCAATAGGCAGAATACTGGTAACTACCGTCAAACACAGTTCTGTGTGGAGATCCCCCCACCTGGTCAACCTGTAGAAGAAAAATACAAGCCCAGTCCATATATTGTTCACAGTAGACTTTCCAATAGTTCTGCAACCCCAAAGTACCTGGCGTTGTAGCGTTCCTCGTCGGGGAAATCGACAACCCTTCTTGTGTGTCCTCCCTTTCAGGCAGGAGTCATGGGTCATTGAACGTCCGACGGAGAACAGGTCGAGCTACGACGGTGAAGTGGCCGTGTCGTTCCTAGCAGTGCTCATTGACGGGGAAGCAGGGCACCTCAGTGTCGATAGTTCTGGACCGCAAAGTGTTGAAGAACTGTGGCCCAGCAAGGGCGTCGAGTTGTCAGCGTCTCTGTGGTCTTTGGGTGGCGGGAAACCCACCGGTGGATACTCCTCGGCACATCAACGTTCATGCCTTCTCCAGCCGGATACAGCAGCGATGATGCGGACGAGAGCGTCCTTGGCTCAATGAAGTTCTTAGGCAACGGGATCATGGCGGCTCCAGTCGGCGACGGTGGTCGTCGACAGTGGCAGACAACAGTCCAGGCGCTTCTCCTTGGAGTTCCACAGCAATCTCCGTATCGGGTCAGCAGCCTGTCGAAGGTCTGTCTACCAGGGAGCTTAGGCAAAGATCAGCTGTGCACGATGGTTCCTCGAAGCTTGGGAAGAGGGCGCCTTACCAGGTCCTCTCTGGGTCAGTCCTTGGAGACGCAGCAGCTTTCAGATTGTGAAGGAGAGCAACAGCAATTCTTCATGTCCAGCAGGGCTCAAGGTTAAGCTTCAGTTACTCCAGTTACTCATCGTAGTGGACTTCAGCTTCTGAACACGATTCATAGCAGTGAGAGGTCCCCAGATATACTGTTGATCTCCCATTCATTCCGCTGGGTCACACTCAAGCATTCAATCACGACTGCGGGCATTAATGCAGGCAGGCAGCCAATCAGGCACACGAGGTATTCAGGCCATTCACTTCTCTCCAGACACTCACAACAAGTTATGTGAATTGGGACAAGGACCGAGTCATTCAACACTACAAGCTGCATTCATACCGGTTTCGGGCAGGGCTGTCTCAACCATTGTGTCAAACACCAGCTACTAGACAGCCACAACATAGAATGCATATTCGTCACACACTCCATTCACCCAGGTCCCACCCACAGGCGTACCCACAACATACTGTCATTGAGAAGGCTCCAGCCAGTCTGGTCGGCACTTGCCCACACTACCATATACGGAACTTCCACCCAACAGCCAGTCAGGGGGAAGGGACAGAGGCAGGGCTTCCCGGGACTTCGGGAAGATCGAGGTAACAGGTGATGGAAAGCAAGAGGCCATGGGGGCCATTTTGTCTCCATCAGGAATCTACCGATTCCAATGACAGGGTCTGGGCATCCCAAAATGGAGGACGCTCAGGGCACCAATCATTTCAGCACAGAGCTGCCACCAGCCTGTACCCTGCTCTGTGGGTCACACACAGGTGCCCAAAAACATACACTAGGGGCACAGGGTTGTACCCCTACCCATGGGTGCCATAAGGGTATCCAGAGGTCTGTTCACCAAACCAAAAGAGAGAGAGTTGCACCGCCAGGAGTCCCACATGAACTCTTGTGCGGAAAACACGACAGAACCCACGATAAAAAGCAGTAAAGGACAAGGATACGGAGGCCCTGTCCCTCCGATGCATTTCCAGCATCACAGCGCTATTGATAACAGGACAGGTAACTTAACATTTGTGCCAACAGAGATCAATGATGTGTTCAAGTAATACTATTTCAAGTTATATTCCTCAGAGGTTCATATGAGCCAAGATCAAATGAAACAATATATTAAAGAGCGTAATTTAAAAAGTCTAAACACTTAGGACAGAGTGTGTCTAGAGAAGGATTTGAATGTAGAAGAGCTTAAACGAGCAGCTAGTCTTCCAAATTCAGGGAAATATCCAGGGCCGGATGGACTCCCAGCCCAGCTATACAAAATGTTTCTGGGTGAAGTTTTTACCCTAATGCTGGCCATGCTACGTACTTCATTAAGTAAAGGTTTGGTTCCTTCTACCACAAGGCATGCCACTATTTCCCTATTCTTGAAGCAAGGGAAACCATCAGTGAACACAAGCAGCTATAGACCTATAAGCTTGATAAACACTCACAATAAGATTTTTGCAAAAGCCTTAGCATTGAGAATGGAGTACCTAATGCCAAACATTATCGATCAGAGTCAAGCAGGCTTTGTTAAAGGGAGGCATGCCTCAGAGAAAATGCAGAGGTTATTGCTAACCTTACATGAAAGCAAGAAACTGCCGAAGGAGGTGGTGGTTTTATCACTGGACGCAGAGAAGGCGTTCGATCGAATTGAATGGGAATACCTCATAGCTGCATTAGAAGGTTTTGGATTGGGAGAAAATATAATTAGTTGGATACAACTTCTATATTCAAGTCCAACAGCTAGTATGAAAACAAATGGTCTTATGTCACGAGGATCTGAACTGGAAAGGGGAACAAGGCAAGGATGCCCCCTCCCCACTTGCAGCAAAGATAAGAAAAGATACACTAATTCAAGGAATACAATTTGGAGAAGCCAGTCAAATGATATGGCTCTACGCTGATGATATGCTCCTTGTACTACAAAACTTAGATACATCTGTTCTGTCAGTAATTAAATTGATAACTTGTACAAGTCACCGGCTGAGTGCCTATAATTTCAAATGGTGCCCCGATAAAATGCGCTACCTGGGTATTTGGCTAACCAAAGAAGTAGATAAAATGATGGATGTGAATCTGTCATACATTACGAATAACCTGGAAAAAGACTTAAGAAGATGGAACAAATTGAGAATGAGCCTTTGGTGGAGAATGAATGCAATAATGATGATGCCAACTCCTCGTGTCAATTACATTCTAAGCACGATCCCCTGTTGGTTAAAAAGAAAGCTATAAAGAGAATAGAAAGCTTGATAGAATCTTTTCTGTGAGATGGAAAGTAACCACGCTTGAAACTCTGGAAACTTCAATTATCATCAGAAACGGTCGTCTGGGAGTGCCAGATTTTGAAAATTACCATCTGGTGTTTGGAGCACGACATCTGCTTCCTTTCTTAGAAACCTCATCAGATATTGGACACAATCTGAGACTTGTAGATGCACTCTGTTAGCACCCAGTGCTATTCTGACATCAGAAGACGCAGCAGGATGCAGATCATATGCACCAACTAAATTTGTACAGGAATGCTGGAAAGAACTAATGATAAAAACGAAAAAGGAAGTCTCTAGTTCTAGTAGTTCTTCTCTGTGGTTAAATCCAGACATTAAACTGGGAGGGAAAAGGCTATAATGGCCAAATTGGCTATTGAGTGGAATCCAATGGTTGGGAGACCTATTTGAGGATGAAAAATTGATTTGTTTTAAAAGATTAACTAGGGAAAAGGATCTTAAAGAATGTACTCTAGGGTAATACAGGGAATTGAAGAAGGAAGTGGGGGATAGGATTCCAGAAAGGTAAAGACTGGCCTGAGTGGTTGCAAGACTATAGATTGAATGGTCACATAGCCTCAAAGGTATACAAACATTTGTCTCAATACAAAGAACCTAATAAAGGGTTACTGGACAAATGGTCAGAAGTGATAGGATCAGAGATGGGTGACAGCAGGTGGATGAATTTATGTAAGAACCTGGCATTGACATCATTGAATCTAGGTGAAAGAGCTAGACAAATCAAAATCTTGAACAGAGTATTCTGGACTCTGCAAAAACTGTATGCAGGAGGCGTGTTGCAATCGGAGGCCTGTTGGAGATCTAAACATAGTATGGGTACTTTTGAGCACATGATCTGGGAATGCAACAGCTTAAGAAACTACTGGAAAGAGATTACATTAACAATGAACAAGGTACTGATGCTGGATTTAGATTATGACTACACAAGTATTATTCTGGGAGAAGAGGATCTGATCGAAGATCTCTCTTTCCCGCAGTCCTGTTGGTTTTTCAACCTTCGAATTCTGCAAAGATAATTATACTACAGAAATGGAAAAGTGATCAAACGCCAGCAGTGTCAGATTGGATGTTGGACTTGCAGAACATGTCGAGGATCTTGAGACTTATTCTATACAGAGAAAAGAAAAGAAATGTGTATCAACTCATTTGGGAAAGGTTTTTAGAGTTGTGATTAGTTAGTTTAAATTCAATGTTGCTGTATGATCTATTTTGACAATTTGCCAATGAACTATGACCAAACTGTGAAGAAATTGACTTTAATTTATCTGTATATATGTTTGAGTTTCGATGTAAATGTTATGTTTTTATGGTTAAAAATCAAATAAATATGTTAATACAAAAAAAGAATTGCACCTTTACATCGGCTGTTTCCCCCGAAACATGGTTCACAATATGATTCACAATATGTTTCATAATAGCTGGTCAGATAGTACAGCGAGCTAAGCGCTTCCCCTAGATGTCTGTGTGCAGCCTGCTGTGGCAGGTACGAATCCCTGCATGGTCAACTCAGGCTTTCATCCTTCTGAGGTTGAAAAAATGAGTACCACTCTCTGGGATAATAATGTCTTCTGTTATTTCAGCGCTCTGAGACCTATGGGTGTAAAGCGCTATATAAGAAATATGTTATTATTATTATTATGACACCCTGTTTATGCTTTGATGGCGTTTCACCAGCAGGGACCAGACTGCAAAAACGTTAGTATTGATGAAAGTTCAATTTACATGACTTTAGCAATAATGCAAAAAGAAGTACCATAATGCAAAAAACATTCTTTTACTACGTTTTTGCATCAGAGCTCAGTTTGCCCTTCTACTAATACCGAACAGTTTTATCTATTTTAATTATTGTGCATTTGTAAGACGTGTATACATCAAGTAAATTGTGTTTCAAAGTGCCCAGGGTAAACTTTTATCTGCTGAAAACATGCACGGATAGCATTTATATGTATATATGTGTATATATATATATATATATATATATATATATATATATATATATATATATATATATATATGTGGGTTTTTTTTTTGCACTAGGTCAATTATTGCCCTAGTACTAATACCACGAAAAATTGTCTTAAAATGGCCGGATTACAGAAATGTTGCTCTGGCGCTAGCAGAGATTTGCTTGGCAAAAACTGCCCTGTTTCCAAAAGCCTATTCTTTCAATGGTTTTTTTGCACCTGGCGAACCTGGGGCAAACATACATTTAAAGAATGTGTTCGCACTGGGACAGTTTTTGCTGTAGCGCTAATATCGAGCAAAATTGCACGTGCACTTAACAAAGCTTGTGCAATATAGCCCCGGTCCGGTGTCAGCACCTACGGGAACACCTACCAGGATTTACTGGTGAAGGAACTTGTTTTGTCAGTTATCTAAACTTCTGTTCTCTGTTTTCTCCACAAGTTTGAAAGGTTCCGCGGTAAAATACTACAAGCTACCTACAGCACAGCGGGAGCAAAACCACCACAGGTTGAACTTTCTGACACCGAAATACTGGAGGCTATGCAGGTAAGGTGGTTTCTCACTCGGCCTTTCTTTCCGGTCTCTGAGGAAGATGTGTTTTTGCGATTCATCTGCAGGCGCCGACATGCAAGGGCACTCCCACGAATTTGACCTCGCCAGTCTCCCCTATTCACGGAGGGGCATTGCGAGGTTTAGCCAACAAGCAATAGACTTCAGTCGGAGCACTGCAGGTGTAGTGTTGTGCCCTAGCTCCAAAGCCTATGCTCCCTGTGGGTGCCTTGCACTGAGTCTCATAGATGCAGGTAGCACAGAAAACAAGCCTTGCCAATGTCAACTGTTTGGGCTTTTGTGTAGGCATGGGAAAGCCATTTTTCCATGCCTACATTTCCCATACCAGACATAGCGGTATTAACCGGCCATTGATGCTAGCAGGTGCAAAATGGTGTGGGTACCTGGGCATCTAATAGAAGTGTTTGGCTACAGCCTAATACGTGCACACAAGCCAAAACTGTTGGCTTTACCAATGCTTGTTTTTAACAGGACTTCAGTGAAGGACATGCATAGAGCTTATAAATCGACTGGCAGAAGGCAGATTTGGTTAAGACATGTTTAATACACCAGTAACAGGTTTACACTTCCAATTAAGTCATTATTAACTCTGAGAAGACTGCTTTGAAAAAACACTGTCAGGCCCTTTGAGTTCAAGGTTTTATGGTAAGGCTTAATTAAAGCGAGCTCAAAGAGATCCTATGAGGAGGTGTTTTGGGCGTGCAGGTACTGAGGGGGAATGGCCATAGGGATTAGCATGGCCATGGGCAGTCAATGGGTGGGCACATAACCAAACAACACCTAGAGGCTGTGTGTTCCTCATATGCCATTCCTCTATAACCGTACTCTAATGAAATAATTACGGCTTAAAAGTGTCGGAGGCGCCACCTAATAGCCCAAGCTAAAAAGGACCATCAGAGCTGACACTAGCCTTACAGATGCCTGTGAGCATTCTGCGTGTAACAGCTATGAACTTCTGATACACTGAAAACACACCTGGTGCAAAGGGGATACAGACAACATACCAAACTGGATCGCTTGTGTCACCGTGCAGGGAACACAAGCTGATTCTGGCTTTTTGCTGCAACAGCAGCTCCTTATATTGGACCCAGGGCTGCCCCTTGGTATGGGGGGCTGGGTGCCGCCCCCGGCCGGCTGACTCCGACAGCAATTGCACCATGTGGTGCCTACACTTTCTTTACCCTCTGGGATAGCATTACGAGTCCTGGATGTCCTGATGTGTCACGCGGTGTCGGTGATGGTGGTGCTTTTTGAATACACTAATTGAGATGGTGTTTTTCAAATACACCGATTTAGATGGTGTACTGATCATGATTCCCTTGGTGGTCTGCATGATCCCTGTATTGGTGAAGGAAACATAGGGGTATTAATAACCCTTACTCTGCACTCCGTACATTAACGGTGCGGTGATAGCAATGATCAATCGGGAGACTTGCACATTTAGTCCGATTGATTGTGTTTCTATGTTTTTATTTATAGGTGAGTTGTTGGTGTAGTCTACATGTTCCTAATTCCACTGACGTTCCTTTTACAACGCTGGACTGTTGTGCCCCTGAAGAATTTCTGTTGAATAATCGTTGTACAGAAAGAAACATGTCGGGTTTTGGAATGTGCTGTCATTAGTAACAGCTCTGATATAAATGATACTGAGCCTTTTTGTGATGTATTAGACCAAATAATTGACGTCGACTCAGTTGTTAAAATCCTACCGTTCATATTTGTAATGGACACAAAGTCGTATTGTTGTATTGTAGGATGTTGTTTTTAAGTGATGATTTAGATATTAGTCGTGAATGAAATGATGAATCATCTGAGTATGAATGAGGTATGTTTGGCGTATGGTTTGATGTGGTTTTAGATGAGAATGATGTATTTTATCAGAAGAACCAGTGATTTTCTCAGATTGGTAAATGTTTACACTGACTTTGACACTTGTGATGTTTTTCTAAAAAATAATGAGATCAATCTTTTACGATGTTTTTTCTACATATTAATAAAAATATTGATTAGAGAGAGTCCTTTGATTTGAATTGAATGCCTTTCATCCCACTGTTTAGAGACACGTTTTCTTCACAATACTTTGAAGTAATGATGAAATGGTGACTGTCAACATGAGATAACTACGCCTGAGCTCACCACATAGAAACACAAGTACTATGATCTCTGATGTTAACATAAATATATAGGTTCTATCCAGGCCAGATCATAGTACCAAGATATTCCTGGTATCCCCTGCCTCTTCTGTTTTGTTGTGTTTTTGCACGGCCATTGTCCGTGGGATTTGTATGTTTCCCTTGCCATTGGGGCATATCACCATCATTCGACACAGAGTTACATGTTTTGGACTCCCCGGGATGAGTTAGTGTTATACCTCTACCTTTCTTGAATGGCATATATAATTCATAATATTTTTTCTCACTTTGACAGATTTAAATAACTGTTGGACATTTTAGGATTGACTGTCCATAGATTAGCGATTTTCTGAACCGAGCTTGATCCCAATGACCCGTTTATACCCACTTAATGAGGCTACACCTTTAAAAACTGATCACGTTCAAGTTCACGTAACGTGAATATCACGTGACAGTACGAGAGCTCACATGATCCAGTGTCCGTGAGCTCATATGTTGCTCCTACGGCTCGCTGAATCACTAACGCGTGGTTCCTGATACACTCTCTGATATAAGAGGCAAGCAGTGTTTCCTGACTGTGAAGGTTAGGACCAGTTGTTATGATAAGCACATGTTTTCCATTTGCTTAAGGACAGGTTAGCTGACGAGGGAGTGACCTTAGTCATTTTTCCCATTTTTCCTTACACTCGCTTCCATTTTTGCGTTATCGTAGGTTTGTGAGGACCTGCCCTTGTGAATCATCGGGTTCTACATTTCTGCATCCGTCCCTAAGATTGCGGATCATGACCATGCAAACGGTAACACTGCACCATCATTTTTGATGAGATGAGCGTACCAAGTGAACACCAGAATTAGAGACCAGCTGTGAGTGTCCATTGGATATATTCTTATATATTTGTTATATTATTGATTTGTTATTCGGTACGAGTCAGTCACTTCTTTACCCTCTGGGATAGCATTACGAGTCCTGGATGTCCTGATGTGTCACGCGGTGTCGGTGATGGTGGTGCTTTTTGAATACACTAATTGAGATGGTGTTTTTCAAATACACCGATTTAGATGGTGTACTGATCATGATTCCCTTGGTGGTCTGCATGATCCCTGTATTGGTGAAGGAAACATAGGGGTATTAATAACCCTTACTCTGCACTCCGTACATTAACGGTGCGGTGATAGCAATGATCAATCGGGAGACTTGCACATTTAGTCCGATTGATTGTGTTTCTATGTTTTTATTTATAGGTGAGTTGTTGGTGTAGTCTACATGTTCCTAATTCCACTGACGTTCCTTTTACAACGCTGGACTGTTGTGCCCCTGAAGAATTTCTGTTGAATAATCGTTGTACAGAAAGAAACATGTCGGGTTTTGGAATGTGCTGTCATTAGTAACAGCTCTGATATAAATGATACTGAGCCTTTTTGTGATGTATTAGACCAAATAATTGACGTCGACTCAGTTGTTAAAATCCTACCGTTCATATTTGTAATGGACACAAAGTCGTATTGTTGTATTGTAGGATGTTGTTTTTAAGTGATGATTTAGATATTAGTCGTGAATGAAATGATGAATCATCTGAGTATGAATGAGGTATGTTTGGCGTATGGTTTGATGTGGTTTTAGATGAGAATGATGTATTTTATCAGAAGAACCAGTGATTTTCTCAGATTGGTAAATGTTTACACTGACTTTGACACTTGTGATGTTTTTCTAAAAAATAATGAGATCAATCTTTTACGATGTTTTTTCTACATATTAATAAAAATATTGATTAGAGAGAGTCCTTTGATTTGAATTGAATGCCTTTCATCCCACTGTTTAGAGACACGTTTTCTTCACAATACTTTGAAGTAATGATGAAATGGTGACTGTCAACATGAGATAACTACGCCTGAGCTCACCACATAGAAACACAAGTACTATGATCTCTGATGTTAACATAAATATATAGGTTCTATCCAGGCCAGATCATAGTACCAAGATATTCCTGGTATCCCCTGCCTCTTCTGTTTTGTTGTGTTTTTGCACGGCCATTGTCCGTGGGATTTGTATGTTTCCCTTGCCATTGGGGCATATCACCATCATTCGACACAGAGTTACATGTTTTGGACTCCCCGGGATGAGTTAGTGTTATACCTCTACCTTTCTTGAATGGCATATATAATTCATAATATTTTTTCTCACTTTGACAGATTTAAATAACTGTTGGACATTTTAGGATTGACTGTCCATAGATTAGCGATTTTCTGAACCGAGCTTGATCCCAATGACCCGTTTATACCCACTTAATGAGGCTACACCTTTAAAAACTGATCACGTTCAAGTTCACGTAACGTGAATATCACGTGACAGTACGAGAGCTCACATGATCCAGTGTCCGTGAGCTCATATGTTGCTCCTACGGCTCGCTGAATCACTAACGCGTGGTTCCTGATACACTCTCTGATATAAGAGGCAAGCAGTGTTTCCTGACTGTGAAGGTTAGGACCAGTTGTTATGATAAGCACATGTTTTCCATTTGCTTAAGGACAGGTTAGCTGACGAGGGAGTGACCTTAGTCATTTTTCCCATTTTTCCTTACACTCGCTTCCATTTTTGCGTTATCGTAGGTTTGTGAGGACCTGCCCTTGTGAATCATCGGGTTCTACATTTCTGCATCCGTCCCTAAGATTGCGGATCATGACCATGCAAACGGTAACACTGCACCATCATTTTTGATGAGATGAGCGTACCAAGTGAACACCAGAATTAGAGACCAGCTGTGAGTGTCCATTGGATATATTCTTATATATTTGTTATATTATTGATTTGTTATTCGGTACGAGTCAGTCACTTCTTTACCCTCTGGGATAGCATTACGAGTCCTGGATGTCCTGATGTGTCACGCGGTGTCGGTGATGGTGGTGCTTTTTGAATACACTAATTGAGATGGTGTTTTTCAAATACACCGATTTAGATGGTGTACTGATCATGATTCCCTTGGTGGTCTGCATGATCCCTGTATTGGTGAAGGAAACATAGGGGTATTAATAACCCTTACTCTGCACTCCGTACATTAACGGTGCGGTGATAGCAATGATCAATCTGGAGACTTGCACATTTAGTCCGATTGATTGTGTTTCTATGTTTTTATTTATAGGTGAGTTGTTGGTGTAGTCTACATGTTCCTAATTCCACTGACGTTCCTTTTACAACGCTGGACTGTTGTGCCCCTGAAGAATTTCTGTTGAATAATCGTTGTACAGAAAGAAACATGTCGGGTTTTGGAATGTGCTGTCATTAGTAACAGCTCTGATATAAATGATACTGAGCCTTTTTGTGATGTATTAGACCAAATAATTGACGTCGACTCAGTTGTTAAAATCCTACCGTTCATATTTGTAATGGACACAAAGTCGTATTGTTGTATTGTAGGATGTTGTTTTTAAGTGATGATTTAGATATTAGTCGTGAATGAAATGATGAATCATCTGAGTATGAATGAGGTATGTTTGGCGTATGGTTTGATGTGGTTTTAGATGAGAATGATGTATTTTATCAGAAGAACCAGTGATTTTCTCAGATTGGTAAATGTTTACACTGACTTTGACACTTGTGATGTTTTTCTAAAAAATAATGAGATCAATCTTTTACGATGTTTTTTCTACATATTAATAAAAATATTGATTAGAGAGAGTCCTTTGATTTGAATTGAATGCCTTTCATCCCACTGTTTAGAGACACGTTTTCTTCACAATACTTTGAAGTAATGATGAAATGGTGACTGTCAACATGAGATAACTACGCCTGAGCTCACCACATAGAAACACAAGTACTATGATCTCTGATGTTAACATAAATATATAGGTTCTATCCAGGCCAGATCATAGTACCAAGATATTCCTGGTATCCCCTGCCTCTTCTGTTTTGTTGCCTACACTGCTGCTCCTGTCTGTTTCCTGCCCATCCCGATACTGGTGCTTAGCACCCCTTGGTCCGGCGGCGACTGTGTGTCGCTTTGTAGTTGTACTGGGGGAAAGGGAGGAGCACCACCCCCACTTTGTTGGGCTGTTGCTCGTCCCTCTATCCTGCCTGGATGCCATGAGGCACGGGTTACCTGGCCTCACCTGCTACCTGTGGCGTTGCCCATGACCATTGGACCCATATGCAGGCAGAGTGGTAACATAGCCTGTGTTTGACAAACCCATACCTTTTCCCCCCAGGTAGTACACAAGAGCATTAGGTGAGTGTTGGCAATAAAAGGCTATGAGATTTTGTTGCACACTTATGGTCATAACAAAACATAATCATAATTACAGTAACCATAATATGCTGTACTTTTGAGCATCGGGTCCCGAGGTCACCCCCTCTGGCCCGTGCTGCCACGACCTGGATGGGTTAACGGTTGTCCAGGTTCCCACAAAAGTTGTTGCTCCTTTCTTCCCTTAGCTGAATTGTCAGCTCATACTAGTTGGGGCTCGCCCCTCGATCGTGCCTGGTACTGGTCCCAAAATGGGGTACCCTTTTCTGTACATTTTTGCATTCTATTGCTTTTGTATACATTAGTATTTTAATAGGCTATTTAGAAATGCGCTAGATACCCAGAGGTTTCTAAGCGCGGAAGCGGAGATCGAACCTGCTCCACGTCGTCTTGCTTCCAAGAACAGCACGTTGTCCCTGAATTGGCCTCCAGAGGCTATGGGGTATTGTCATTTACCTGGTCTTTTCCTTAGGGAGGGTGTTCTTAAATGGTACACATTCCCCTTGCTATTTGACCGTCTCTTCGTTAGCTTGTAGTTTGGCCTCTTGTTTTCCCCTTGCACGGCTGGCTGGCTTGTTTCTTAGTAAACCCAAAACTCCAGTTTAAGCTAAATTAAACCTTGACATCCACTTGGGTTGAGAGGCTCCTGCTCTGACCGTTTCTGGTCTTACCGATTCTGGGCCTTCTTCTTTTTTATCTACTTGTTGCAGTACTTAATATTTGTACTGTATTTGCTGTGTTTTATCAATTTGCTTCCCGCATTGTGCTGGTGCTTGCCCTTGCTCTTTGGGGAGCCCCAGTGTGCTACCCTAGTTTTCTAGTATTACTCCTAACCACCTAGCTTTTTATTTATTTATTTATTTATTTAGTTATTTATTTAAACCTGTTTTCAGGTATCGTGCTATTTGTCGCTTGGCCCCGGCCTTCTGGCATTGGCCTGATATATTGCAGCTGTGCAGTGTTAGCCACTGCTTTATATATATATATATATATATATATATATATATATATATATATATATATATATATATATATATATATGGAAACAAAAGAAGAGGAGAGAGTGAACCGCACTCTCCACGGTCAGCTAGGAGACAAAAAATCCATAGAAAGACCCAAAATTAGCACAGCTCGCAAAAGAAATTTAAGGTCTTGAAATACTTTAATATGACCAAAGAAATGGACAAAAAATATGTAAAAAACGTCTGGGAAGGAGCAACAAAAACAGAGGCAGGACACCAGTATGCACGACCCACACACAACGCGTTTCACACTCAACTGAGTGCTTGTTCATATATTTATATATATATATTCTTTTTTTTGTTGAAAAAACAGTTTTTCAGGTTTAGTGCTATTTGCAGCTCTTTGGCAATGGTGCTCCGGCATTGGCCTTTTTGGTTGTCTTGCGAGTCTGTGCTGCTCTGTTTATTAACATTCAATGTAATATCTGCATGACTTGTTTTTTGTCTGTGATTTGCCTCTTTTCCGAATTCGTGTTCTGCTATGCCCGTGTCGGTAAGTGGAATGAGTTGGTGGCTAAATAATTTAGCATTTGTATAGTGCTACGAAATCTCAAGTATCTGAGCGCTGCTTGTTATTACCCACGGTGTGTGCTTCTCTGTTTTTGACCTGGGAGGGATGGAATGCTGTGATTTGGCCATGCCTGTGGGCTACATTGACCCACTGAACAGAATTTCTCGAATACCAAGCTGCGCTTCAAGAGAAACAGCGAAATGGCTGCACTGGTTCCAGTGAGCACCATGGCTTCAAAACTGCATTGTGCAGCAACAAAAAGATGCCTGCACCATCTTGCCAAGCACATAGTGGGCTGGGTGGAACAAGGGGGCACACTAAAGGAGCTTGCCAGTGTGTTCTTACATATACATAAGAAACAGACTGAAAACGCTGTGCTGTTTTGCTGCCAGACCAAAGTCCCCATTAAAAAGGAAACCTTTTAACCTTTTAAAAAAATGCTGTCTGACGCTGTGTTCATCTCTTCCTTATACCACAGTGATTAACAAGGTCCTGACCATGCACATCCATATCCCCATTGTGCTTCAGCAAAACCAAGCATGACCCCTGAATGACAGGCTCTGTTAAGCCAAATCTGAAAAAAAGGCCCAAGAAACTTCACTTTCTGTCGTGCACGGGAAACGCTTTATTTTGTGCTACAAAATATCAAAGATCAGTATTTCAAAGGAACTCCAGCTATCTGGGTTATGTCAATTTCAGTGCATCTGTGCTTCAAACAAACTCCTGCCTACAAGAGAAAATAACTATGGCTGCAGAACAGTGTGGGAATGTGATGGAGATGAAAAACCGAATTTAAAAAGAAATGCCAGCTTTTCACCACACATGTAAAAATGGGCTTTGCAGACAGAGGAGAAAAATGCCCGTTTTGAAAAGTACAACTGGTGGATGAAATCCTGCCTTTATCTAGCAATTTAAAGGGGATTGTGATGTGAAAATAAAATAAAGGAAATGGTTCTATTTAGCAGATGTTCTTACAATTCAGAGCAACAATAAATACAATTAATTCAAACTTCAGTGGCTGCTAGGGGGATGTCAGCTAAAGAAAAAAATAGTTTTCTGCTGAGAGGATGACAGAAACAAAAGGGCCTCTCAGTAGATACTAACACCTCCGTGATAATTACTAGGTTGGACATAATCTAGTCTAGGCTGAACTCACTGACAATGGAATTTCTAGGACAAGGAGATGTGAAAAGAACGTCACACGTCTTTGCGATTTCTACATGAGTTTTCAGTGGAGAGCTCTATGATGGCCCTCCCCTTCATATGGGTAGCTTGGAAGCTATTCCTAAATATGGGGGACAAAGGATTGCCATTTGTTTCCAAAGACTATTTATGAATAAAAATATAAAGACTTTTATCTCTGCAGCAAGACTTTGTAAAAATGTAAAAAGGTTGCAGTTTAAAAGTAATTTTATGGGCTTTCGTTTAAGACATGGGGCCTCATTAGGACCCAGGCGGTAAGGGGTTTACGGCGGCGTAAGCAGCGCCGACCCTTACCGCCTGATTCTGAGGTCCCTTCGCGCCATGGCGGATTTAACACCTGCTTTTAGCAGGTGTTAAAATCCATGGCGCTAAGGGACCATGTTGTTAATTACGCCACCGTAATTTACGGTGGCGTAATTAACGCCTTCCCCACTCCCATTATTCCCTATGGGGCAAAAATGGGAATGGGGAAGGGTAAATGGGGATTGGGGACTTACCGCCCTGCCAACCTCGGAATGGGGCGGTAAGTCCGCCAACCACCATGGCGTAAACATAGTTTACGCCATGGTGGTAAAGGTACGACCCAGGCGGTAACTTACCGCCTGGGTCGTAATGAGGCCCATGGTAGAATTGACTGACACCTTGGGGACAGAAATGATAACGAATGAGGGATTATAAGGAAAGTATCCATGCTGCCTATGCGAATTTTCATATTTACTTCCCTTATGATGATCGACACATATGTATAAAGTTATGGCATTTTAACCGAACATTTCACACTGAAAAGCGCAAAAAACTGGTAGTAGGGCAGAAGAATGTCTCACAAACTAGAGGATTGGACTGCAATGTGCTGCATAAAATATGTAACCTGTTTATGTAATTTGTTTAGATGTTTTCACTGTATAAAGGTGCCATTTAGGGCCAAACTGGATTTAGTTAAAGTCATTGTGGGAGGTTTTGGACACTGTAAAACTCACATCATAAATCTGACATCATTCCCTTGAAATCCAACTAGCTTAGAGCGAGGCGGGAACTAGCACCCCTGACCAATCCAGTAGTTTAGAGGTGTGCGTAGCTAAACCTGTCCAGCCATATACTTTGATGATGTCACTCTGCATTATAAATAAGAGTCCCTGACAAGACTCCAGACACTCTTCCTGAAGTTCCTGATCTGCTGCATCCAGATTCCAGACTCCACTACAAGGCCAAAGCATTGCTGACCCTACTCCAGAGCCCACTTCAAAACCCAAGCATTCCTGATCCTATTCACTTCAAGGCCTCCATTCTGAAAACCCACTAATCTCCCATTAATAAGGGGAAAGCTGTGGTATTCTTTTGGGAAGCATCCTGAATCAGATTGGCTTGCTGCCCACTAACTGCTTGCCCACTGACGGCATCCAGCGGTACCTGTGCCATCCAGTGACCAGAATTGCCATTCCGCTGTTGATGGTCCAAAAAAATCCCAAAACTAAAAGTAGACTGTGAGTATAATCCCTACCCCATAGAAACCCATAATCTATCTTGTCTTGCCTTTGTCCTTATCCCACTCTTTAAGCCATCCTATCCTTATCCTGATAACTTGTTAAAACTGTTAGAATTATCTGTGCACCCTCCCCGTGAATGTCTAAAGTGCTAGCGCCATTTCTTTTCAATTTTGTCTTGTGTAATCCTAAGCCATTAGTCTTATTTTGAGTGATCGGACTGGTTTCCGCCAGGGTTGGGCGCTGGGGTGACAGGGTTCAATTTGCGAATCAACCTTGGATCTTACTGTCTCCATCTTTGGTGGTGTAGTCTAAATACTCTTGTTTAGATTAAAACAGTTCTTGTCACAACTGATTTCCTTTCCTGTTTCACGGCTTCAATTTACTCAAAACGCACCTTTTTATATCTTGCGTAACTCCTCCAGTTTCATAGCTAGAGGCCTATTTTCATTTTCATTTTCATTTCCCTGTGATATATATCTATTCCCGCACTCCAAATCAGAGTATTTCACCCGTTTTTATTAAAAACCGTTTGGGTAATTTAAAACAGAAATTGAAAAGAAATTCAACTTTTACACGTGTCATTTGGCTGCAATCTGTTCTAAAATGTCCACTCATTTCGAATTGCATGCCTTTTGCTGATCCATTGCCTTGTGATTGCCAGTGATACAACCTACATGCTATGGCGATAAAATATATGTATTTTATAAATTAACCACATATTAATTCATTATTTGCCTATTTGATTGCTATTTTAGGCCTTTGCTAAGGGTTTAAAGTCCGTTTTTACCTCCTATTCTGTGAGGGAAGGTTGTATTATTATTCTGTCTTCTGCCTCTTCATCCTGGTTACCTGCTGCTTCTTTATTTCAGAATCAGATTTATCAGATTATCTGTGGGTTGAGGGAACATTGCAGGGGGAAATCCTAACTTGGGTGCTATCTTTCCTAAATAAAAAAGTGCTCCTATTCCATTGTGCTGTGTATATGTTCTAGGGGAAGGTTAACCAAGTGCATTGCTCACTATTCCCTTGTAATTATCACCCCATTGGTGATTGCTGCCCTATATTAAAAATTGGATGATTTCTTTTGAATTTTAAAATAAATAAATAAATATTGCATTTCACCAACCAGCCTGGTTCATGTTCCATAGTGACCAGGTGTATTTGAAAAGGGGGTGTGATACGAGTTGTGTACCATCTCAAATTGAATCTGTATAAAATAAGGAGATAAGCATCTCAGTTGTGCGCTACATACTAGGCCGAGACCAAGGTGTGTGTCGCCTGATTGAAATCCTTAACAAACTTGGGGGCTCATTAGCCGGGATTGAGTTTGGTTACCACCCATGCAGTCTAGCACAGCAGACTAACCTGTAGGGTAGTGATACTTTATGTGGTTGGAATACTGTGTTACACTATACAAGCGCCTCCCAAAAACAAATACTCTAAGTACCAGGTCTGTGTCTAGAAATTAAAGGTAAATCAACCCTAAAATAGACAGAAAGCAATAGAGTACAGGTTACCCTTACATAAATAAATAAATGAATAAAGAAAGGACATTTCCAAAATGGCTGTTTCAGTAGAACTCAATATGGCTAGGGAGCACCTTCTGCACAAGCTATTTGTCAGAGGTGAATGGCCAGAACAGGATGAAAAAGTCCGGCTACAAGAAACAACAGAACAGGTCACCGCCATGAACCTGGATATGTGACAGGATGGTGGCCTATTACACCAAGCTTTGAGTGAATTATATATGACCCCAAAAATTGAAGAGGAGCAAATCAAAATTGTTAGAATCGCGGCCTACATGTAGCTCCACATGGGAGTGATGTGGGAAAAACATGAGGAAAATGAATCTCTAGCGCGGAATCAATCTGAACTATTAAATCAAGTCCAGACAGAACTACAATTAGCAGAACAAAAATTACAAAAGAGCCAAGATTTGGAGGTAGAATCTGGAAATTACATCATAAAATTAAAAGAGGACTTGGCTCTCCAACAGCGGAATAATGTAGACATAGAGGCCCAACTAGAAGCAGTAAAAATAGAGTGTCAGGAAAAGGTTGACTAGAAGCTGACTCAACAATTAACCTATTACAGCACCTGCTCAGGACAAATAACCTATTATGAGAGACCTCCACTCCCAAGCAAAATTTGATCAAGAGCACAAAAAATTAAATACCACCAAGAAACAAAAGGATGACCTGGCAGAACAGAGAGGCACCCTAAATCAGTAGAGAGACGCCCTAGGCTAGGAAGTAAGCGATTTAACAACAGAATTACAGGGAAGTGAGTTAGCCCTCCAGAAACTAGATGAACTCAAAACATAGTATGGGAATCTACTGGAGCACACCAGATAGGTAGAAAGTGCTCTGGAAGAGAACACCCAAACCAAAGATGCACAAACTCAGGAGTTGAGTCTCCTGCAACAGAAATTGTCTCATTATTCTCAAACCATACAGGAAGCGCAGAGAGACAATGAGGCCCTCTGTGAAAAGAATGATGGGCTCCACAAACAAGTGGCAGCACAAGAGCTGGTCATAGAGGCCAGTAAAGCCTTGATAGCTGAGCAAAAGGCTCAGATCTCTACTTATCATCAAAAAGTAGGGGCTGAGAAGGAGAAACTAGTGAGGTTGGAGAAAGAGGGTGCTACATTTAACCCTAACTGGCGGGACCCTGAACAGATAGAGAGGGACAGGGCAACCCCTGATCATAGTATAAGGTCCTCTATATCAAGGTACTCAAACCCATTTAACACTTTGTGCACTGCTGACTTCGTGGCTGCCGATTCACATGAGCCGGAAATCATGAGCCCATCAGAATTTAATAGACCAAGCATGATGGAACTGACAGGTCAGCGCCCCCCAGAAAGTGAGCGATGGGCGTCCCTTTATAAACATTAAGGCTGATGTCTCTGACAAGGAAGTCTCCCATGAGGGGAGAGTCAGGGAATTAGGTCCACAGAAATGCTACTTTCTAAGGGACCAGTTGGTTCAATTTGATGAAAAACCAAATGAAATGAGGCCCAAAAAGAGCATCCTGAAGACCTCTACCCAATTAGAGCAGTGGGGGGATACTCTGCCGACCTTGGGAGCAGGGAAGAGTCAGAAGACTACTCTCCTGAGCACAGGAATAGAGAAACTAGGCCCCTCCATTCTGCAAGCCCCTCTCAAGCTCACAGAATCAGGGGGTGCCTAGATGATCATGAGGGGAGCTCAAGTAGTAGTGCCTCTGAGTCAGAGGGCGAGTGGACTCGGGTCACTAAGCCAAAGAATGCAAACAAACTCAAGAGAGTTATGATAAAAGACCCCATTAGGAATATTAAGGCCATTAGGAGTTTCATAACCCCATAGCATAAAAACGCAAACTATTCTGTTTGGAAACACTTGGAACTCCATGAGCAGATGATGGACACTTTTCATCTGAAAGACAACCCGAACTGCATAGAGTATGTAAAATGGACCTTCTCCCCTGAGTACTCCAGCTTCTTTGCTGGACTGGAGGACCAAATCCATTCAAGATGGTCCACCTACCGGGCGGCCATCTTGAAACACTTTTCCGCCCACAGAAAACCCCAAGAGGCTCGCAAAGCGGCCAACAATCTGCAGTGCGTGGAAGATCAGGCCCCACGAGAATTTGTGCAGGAGCTCAAACGTGCCTTTGCACAAACCACTAGGAGGGTGCGCACGAATAGCAGGGAGTTTGTAACCACCTTCTTTCAAGCACTCCCCAAGTATATCATGACCCAGCTGGTGAGGGATTTCCATGACAAAAGATCTCTGGACTGGGTCATAGAGCAGGCGACCCGCATTTATAAGGTCCAAAAACCTGCAGAAAATAAAGATTCGGCCAAGAATCCCAAACCAGCAAACACCCCTGCTGCTGCTAAGGTCGCAGAGGTAAAGGTTTCCCCCATTTAAGACCTAGAGATGGGGGAGCCTAAAAATGTACCAACACAAAATCAGCAAAATCAGAGACCCAGAAGGCCTTCAGGCCAGTCACAAACCAGTGGCAGACAGGGAGTTGATCCCACTAATGGGAACCCTAACTCCTCTGATTTTATCAGTCCCGATACAGGGACACTCGGCCAATTTTAGGGTATGTATGGACTCACCCAGCTCCAAGGGGGGGATCCAATCAGGTAAGGACTGCCCCGGAATCTTCCCTCCTAACTTTCCACAGGAGGGCAGTAATTCCCCAAATCCTGGGTTAAGTTTCTTCCCCCGATACTCACAAAACCCCCAACTGCAGGACAACCCTCCTTTCATTCCCCGATTTCAGGAACCCAGACAACCCAATCTGGGAGAGGGGAGGTCAAGGGCCGAGGTTTAACAAAAGTCACAATATCCTGGGTACTACAGGAGAAGGGATAGTTACCCTTCCCGTGATTCACCTAGAGTTGACCAGAGAGCCCTGTACCAGCCGGAACAAGTGTCCCAACTGGAGTGCCGGGTCCAAAACCTTACCCAGGATCTGGGTCGCATGTTGAGGGCTCAACAGAACCCTCAGATAAACATGGCGGCTCAGAACCCCACCAACCAAGGGTCTGGTACTCCAGAAAAATGACAGGGAGAGAATCCTGACAACTCAACGGTTCCAGAGGAGGAGGCACGGGAGAAGGGAGATGTAAAGCCCTGGAGGAAGCTTCCTTCCTCACTCGTGAAAAGCCCCTGGACACCCAGGAACCGGAACCAAAAGATCCTGCCCCCGAAAATCTGCAACCCATGGAACAGAGGGTGGGTAGGAGAAATAAAAAACTCAAAAAGGCCCATTTTGTGGAGGAAGTTAGTGTCCTACAATTTGAAGGAGAAGAATCCTTCGAATATTCTGGGAAAAAGATCTTCTGATTCAAGGACGGGGGGACTCCTCCCAAAGAAAAATGGGTGCCAAGAGATGTAAATGAAGACTGGGTGGGTGGGAGGACCGACTCAGAATTGCCCATCCTTGAACCCCAGAATGAGCATCCAGGAAACCTCATAGTAACAGAGGGATCCCAAACTTCCCGAATCAATTCTGGTGATTGCCTCCAAAAAGGGGGGGGCAGCCCAGAATCAGAAAAAGGGGAGCCCAAAACTCCCCAAATATCCGAATGTCAAGTTTTTCTTTCAGATTCCCAAACTCCCACACAGAATTATGCCCAAACTACCCCTGTGACAGAGTCAAAAATAAGGAAACTGACCACCCAGCTGGCCCCAAGTGCACATTATCTTTGCCCACTTGAGGAGAAGGAGGGTAGATTTTATGCTCCGGTCCAAGTTCAAAGGCAATGTACATTTGCAGCGCTGGTGGACACTAGATCCCAGGCCACTCTTCTGTCAAAAAGGGCCTTTGATCAGCTAAATTCAGGAAGGGGGGGGAGAGATACCAAATCCCTCTCACCCCTCTTCCTGGACAACTCAAGAACTTTGATGGGAAATAAATTCCTGTCTAGGGGACTGCGGATCTGGAAATAAAAATTGGGTGACACAAAGTGAAACACCCGGTCATAGTCGTGACTCCAGTGGGCACACCTTGTCTACTGGGGAATGACATCCTGCGCAGGTTGTCCCCCCTAATATACTGTGTGAATAAGGTCCCCTGGACTCAGACTAACAGGCTAATAAAATTGAAACAGAGTGTCAACCATGTTAGTTTAAATGGCACATGCCACATGGTTGAACAAAACCTTGATCATATTGAGTTTCATTTCCAGAACAATCAAATACCTGACGTGACAGTAATTGCTGTAGGACTACAAACTGGTGATGGGAACTCCTCTCCATTCCTAAAAATCAACCTCCCTTCAGTCTCAAGTGGCATTCCACAGTGGAAGGAAATACTATACTGCTTCACAATCTGAAAACCCCAATCCTATAGCCAAAAGTGACGAGAAACCAGCTCAGAGTTTAGCTGACATTCAGAAAATTAGAGAAAAGTTATTCATCCCTATTCAGTTAAATGAGGGGAAGGAATCTGTTCTCGCACGAGTGTGGGTGAACAATGGTAAGAACTTCATCAGCGAAGCCACGTTCAGGCAGCTCCCAAAAGTTGCAGACATTCCCACATTTAAATTGATAGATAAGTGGGAAATGGGCCTGGAAACTCCCAATTCCAAACTTCTCCTGCCTAGCAGGTGTATGCTCAAAATTTCTATAGGAAACACAAGCATAGTACATAATTGTTGGGTCGTGCGAGATGTCCCTGCTGCATTCTATTTAGGCAGTGACATTCGCAATCATTTTGCCATTAACTTGGACCTGATAAATTACAAAGCCTGGTCCTGACTAGGGGATACTTTGATGATTCAGAAAAAGTATTTCGGTCAGCCCAATTGCTGCAGTATGCAGTTGAAGTTCAAATTGGAGAGGAGATCACCATCCCAGGACGGACACAACTATTCCCACTTGAATTGAAAGAGGACAGAAACTGCAAAATCCTGACGCATATGTACACCTCAACGCCCATCTCCAAAAGCTGGGGTTGGGGTTAAACCCAATCCCATTAGTCAGTACAGAACACAACACCATTCCAATATTGATGGATAACAGCGACTGTAGGAGTATCACTCTGGGCGCAAGCCCATTATTGAAATGGCGGTTGATGACCGACATTTTTCCATGGATTTAGGTAATGAACTGATAGGACCAATCTCCAATGACTATTTTGACAGTGATAGTGACCACGACTTACCACCAGACAGGATCTTCACCCGGCAAGGGGGGTATTTCCTGGTATATTCTTCCTGCCCTTACGGTGAGGAAGAGGTGACCTGTGACATTTGGCAGGACGAGGTAATCTTCCAGGTCCACAATGACAGCCTCTCTTACCTGAAACCTTCTGTCCAGGTCAATACTCTAACCAGGGACCTCTCCACCCAGCTGGAGGAGGCCGCTGAGATACCAAAACCGGAAGTCTTTCCAGGCTTCAGGCAGATGGTTGAAGAGCGGGTCAACCTAGCTGATGCCTGTGAGACTCTGGAGCAAAAGCTACATTTGAAACAGGTGTTCTTAGATTTTCAAGATCTCTTTGCGGTGGACCGTATGACTGTGGTCACACCAGATCCACACTACAACGATTCCCACGGACCCTGGAGTGACTCCAGTGTTTGTGAAGCAATACCGCTTGCCTCTAGCATCCATGGAGTCCCTGACGGAAATAATCAAAAACCTTGAGTCCCGTGGGATAATTCGTCCAGTCCACAGCACCTTTAATAATCCGGTGCTGGGGATTTTAAAACTGAATGGCCAGTGGAGACACTCACATATATTGACCAAGGGCTGGGCCAGATCCAGGGGTCAAAGGTATGCACTGCCATTGACCTGACCAATGGGTACTGGACCATGCCTGTCAGTAGGGAGGACCAATACAAGCTGGCCTTTACCTTCGGGGGGCAGCAGTACACGTGGACCCGGACTCCCTTCGGATACATCAACTCCGGCAAAGAATTCAACATCTTCCTACATAAGGCCATGCCCGACTTGGGTGAAAGAGGTAACATGGCCTATGTGGATGATGTCCTGATAAAAAGATCAGCTGTGGAGGAACACATAGCAGAAATCTGTTATGTTCTGACACAGTTGAGGGTTGCCGGAGCAAAACTAAAGAAAGTGGAAGCACCCCTAAAACTTAAAGATCCCACAACTCTGCATGAGCTAAGAAGCCTCCTTGGACAGACTAATTACAGTTGGAAGTTCATTGAGGATTATGCAGAGATAATAAGACCCCTGATCCATCTGTTGAAGGGGGGGTCAAATGGAAGTGGGGTCCAGAACAAGCCGAGGCAGTAAAGCAACTCAAAAGAAGATTCTGACAAGCACCTTGTCTAGCTTACCCTGTCAAAAACAAGGAGTTCTTCTTGGAGACAGGGTTCTCAAATACATGCTTGACAGCAGTATTATATCAAAAGCATGACAAGGTCCATAATGTCATCTCCTATGAAAGTAAGACTTTATCCTCTGTGGAGGAAAAATTCAATGATTGTGAGAAGGCACTCCTGGCAACGGTGTGGGCATTGAAAAATTACCACCCGTTCATCCAGGGGGAACACATCATAGTGGAGACTCCACACCAGCCTTTACAATACCTTCAAAGTAACAGAATCCAGGCCGGAAATGTGAGTAATTCCAGAATTACTTCCTGGATTCTGTCAATGCAAGGCTTTCCTGTGGAGGTCAGATATGGCCAAAACAGGAAGAGTCCCCTCGCGCAAGGTTTGGATGACTTGCATGATTGTGCCAGAGAAAACTGTCTCGAGGACGAAAGTCTTAAAACCAAGGACCACATGGAGGCGTACCTGAATTCCCCGTACAAAGTCTATGAAGAAGACAAGTGCAAGGGAATGGTCACAGTTTATGTGGACAGGTGCTCCTACCATGTTGACAACAGCGGGGAAAAGGAACTGGTGGCCGGCATTGGAAATGCCTGGGTGAATGATGCCCCGCAGCCCTCCGCCGGCTACAAAAAATCGATCCATGGAGTAGTCAGGTGGCGGAGTTGATGGCAGTTCATCAGACCATCCTCACTGCCGTCCAACACCAACTCCACAAACTGGTCATAATCACTCATTCAGATTATGTACGGAATGGGTTCATAGAGCACCTGGTTAATTGGAAAACCAGAGGCATGCTATGTGCTAATAATAAACTTCTCAAACATGGCAAGCTCATTCAAAATATTGATGATCTGGTCACCTCTAGTGGGATTAACATCTATTGGAAGAAGATCAAGGGTCATTCCAGAATAGAGGGGCCAGACAGAACTGGAAATGACCTAGCTGATCAGCTGGCCAAACCCAGAGCCATCCTGGGGGATCTCCTCAAGATTGAGTCCCTGTTGGAGGAAATCCAGGTCACTGCAATCACTAGGTCCCAGACAAGTGCTCACAATGAACTCTCAACTGCCCAGTGGAGTAAGGAGACCCCAGATGCTCATTTAATCACGGCACAAAAAGGGGATCCGTTTATGGTAAATTTTATCAACAAATTGAGGACCCTGAGAACCTTCCTCTGACGGATACCGATTACATGGGGAAAGAGGACCTCAGGGTGAGAATGAAATGTCCAAAAATGTTCAGAATCTAAGACGGTTTGTTGGTAAGGAGATCCATATCTGGCTGTGACCAGTGGGTGGTCCCTACCTCATTCCGAAGCCTGATGCTATGTCACGCCCATGATGCGGCCACATGACCGGGGTATTCACACTACTTTAGAAATCTTACGAGAGGTTGCAGACTGGCCACACATGGGGCAGGTCCTCGACCAATCTTTGAAGGGGAGTCTTGTGTGTGCACAATTTCAGCAAACATCACTCACTGCCTTGGTCAGATTTACAAGTAGACTTCATCGGGCCCGTGATTCGCTCATCCAGGGGGAACAAGTACATGTTAACCGTAACATGCTTGTTTACCAAATGGGTGGAATGTCTCCGTGCCCCAAAATGCAAGGCAGAAACAGCAGCTGCCCTGATAATCAAGCACATCTTCTCGCGTTTTGGCCTACCCCAAAGGATTGAGTCAAACCGAGGAAGTCACTTCACCAGCGAAGTGATGACAAAGATGTGGGAGATACTTGGGGTAAAAAGAAAACTTCACATTGCATACCGCAGTCCTCTAGTGGTGGAGTTGAGAGGTACAATAAAACCATTGTGAGCATTCTAAAAAATGTGTGGCAGACTCTGGGCCAAGTTGGGACATCCGATTACCGCTTGTCCTGATGGCCATCAGATCTACTCCTTCTTCTGCAACTAAGATGTCTCTATTTGAACTGATGACTGGACAAAGGCTGGTGTTACCTCAGCATCTGCTCTATGGAACAGAGGAGCAGACACTGATAAACGCCTTCAAAACTCATGAATATGTTGAGAATCTAAGAAAACACCTTCAACAGGCTTTTGTGTACGCTCAGCAGAATCTAGAAAGATCGGCAAAGGGGATGAAGACTCAATATGATTTAAAAACAACCAAAAAAGGAATACCAAGTAGGAGACAGGGTCTACTTGTACAATTTCCAAAGGAACCAGACCAAAGAGCGCAAATGTTTGCCCAGTTGGCGCGGTCCTTTTGAAATTGTAGATAAAATTTCACCTGTCACCTATAGAATCCGCATCCCCAAAGGAGAACTGACAGAAGAGAAATGGATCCATATTAATCAGCTAAAGAGTTGTTATCCTAGGCACATTTTGCAGCAAATTGAGGAACCAAAAGAGAATCAAATAGAGGAGACATCTGAAGCATGAGAATAAGAAAAAGAAGAATCAGAAGGGAACAATGGATTTATAAGTATAATTATGTAACAGGCAGTATTTTTCTTCACTATCAATTGTCATTATTGAGTGTATGCATGTCTCACTGCTGTCAACCCTATTGGAAGGCAGTTAGTGGGAAAATGAAGTAACCTGTTCTTATTTATTAGATTTGTACTGGTTGCGCCCATTCAAAGACCAAGGAGGACCTCCCCGGCGACCAGGAAGGGAGAAATCAAAGAAAATCTGGGGGCGTCGCCCCACACCATAAAGGAAGATCCAAGAGAAAGCTGTGGGTGTCGTTCCACTCTTCAACAACAGACAGCAAGAGGACCGGGACGTTCTTCTCTCAGATGGAAGAAGGACTCCTAACCAATGAAGCCCACAATGCCCTACTCTCCCTCGACAAGGATCTCAGAAGAGTCGGGGGGGGAATCTGTGGGCTACATTGACCCACTGAACAGAATTTCTCCAAAACCAAGCTGCACTTCAAAAGCAACAGCAAAATGACTGTGCTGGTTCCAGTGAGCGCCATGCCTCAAAACTGTGTTGTGCAGCAACAAAATGATACCTGCACCATCTTGCCAAGCACATAGTGGGCAGGATGGAAGAAGGGGACACACTAAAGGAGCTTGCCAGTGTGTTCTTACATATACATAAGAAACAGAGTGAAAAAGCAGTGCTGTTTTGCTGCCAGACCAAAGTCCCCATAAAAAAGGAAATGTTTTCACCTTTAAACAAAATGCTGTTTTGACTCTATGTTGATCTTCTCTTCATTAAACCACTATGATTAATTAGGCCCAGACCATGCACATTCATATCCCAATTGTGCTTCAGCAAAACCAAGCATGACCCCTGAATGACAGGCTCTGTTAAGCCAAATCTGAAAAAAAAGGCCCAAGAAACTTGTCGTGCATGGGAAACGCTTTATTTTGTGCTACAAAATATCAAAGATCAGTATTTCAAAGGAGCTCCAGCTATCTGTGTTATGTCAATTTCAGCGCATCTGTGCTTTAAACAAACTCCTGCCTACAAGAGAAAATAACTCTGGCTGCAGAACAGTGTGGGAATCTGATGGAGAGGAAAAACTGAATTTAAAAAGAATGCCAGCTTTTCACCACACATGTAAAAATGGACTTTGCAGACAGAGCAGAAAAATGCCAGTTTTAAAAAGTTCAACTGGTGAATGAAACCCTGCCCTTATCTAGCAATGTGAAGGGGATTGTGATGTGAAAATACAATGAAGGAAAAGGTTCTATTTAGCAGATTTTCTTACAATTCAGAGCCAAAATATATACAATTAATTCAAACTTCAGTGGCTGCTGGGGGTATTGTCAGCTAAAGAAAAAAAAGGTTTCTGCTGAGAGGATGACAGAAATAAAAGGGCCTCTCAGTTGATACTAACACCTCCATGATAATTAGTAGGTTGGACAGAATCTAGTCTAGGCTGAACTCACTGACAATGGAATTTCCAGGACATGGAGATGTGAAAAGAAAGTCACACGTCTTTGTGATTTCTACCGGAGGCTTCAGAAGAGATCTCCATGATGGCCCTCCCATTCAGGGGGGAAGCTTGGAAGCTATTCCCAAATATGGGGGACAAAGGACTGGCATTTGTTTCAAAAGACTATTTATGAATAAAAATATGAAGACTTTTATCTCTGCAGCAAGACTTTGTAAAAATGTAAAAAGGTTGCAGTTTAAAAGTAATTTTATGGGCTTTCATTTAAGACATTGTAGAATTCACTGACACCTTGGGAACAGAAATCATAAAGAATATGCAAATCTTCATATTTAGATCCCTTATGGTGATCCACACATATGTATAAAGTTATGGAATTTTAGGCTGAACATTTCACACTGGAAAGTGGGAAAAACTGGTAGAAGGGCGAAAAAATGTCTCACAAACTGGGGGATTGGACCTCCATGTGCTGCATAAAATATGTAACCTGCTTATGTAATTTGTTTAGATGTTTCCACTGTATAAAGGTGCCATTTAGGGCAAAACCGAATTTAGTTAAAGTAATTGTGGGGGGTTTTGGACATTGTAAAACTCACATCATAAATCTGACATCATTCCCTTGAAATCCAACCAGCTTTGATGATGTCACTATGCATTATAAATAAGAGTCCCTGACAAGACTCCAGATACTCTTCCTGAAGTTCCTGCGCTGCGTTCCTAATCTGCTGCATCCAGATTCCAAACCCCACTACAAGGCCAAAGCACTGCTGACCATACTCCAGAGCCCACTGCAAAACCCATTGATGATCCTATTCCCTGCAAGGCCTCCATTCTGAAAACCCACTAATCTCCCATTAATAAGGGGAAAACTGTGGTATTTTTTTGGGAAGCATCCTGAATCAGACTGGCTTGCTGCCCATTAACATCTTGCCACCTGACTGCATCCAGCGGTACCTGTGCCATCCAGTGACCAGAATTGCCATTCCGCTGTCCTTGCCAACTGGTGACCAGAATGGCCCAGCTGTTTTCTTTTGCCAGGCGCGCATCCGTGTGGTGACCAGAACCTGTTGACTGTCCAAAAAAATCCCAAAACTAAAAGTGGACTGTGAGTATAT
The DNA here is from genome assembly GCF_040938575.1 of Ambystoma mexicanum. NCBI lineage: Eukaryota > Metazoa > Chordata > Amphibia > Caudata > Ambystomatidae > Ambystoma > Ambystoma mexicanum. Next base: position 539,437,428 of record NC_090929.1, read on the forward strand.
CCCTACCCCATACAAACCCATAACCTATTTTGTCTTGCCTTTGTCCTTAACCCACTCTTTAAGCAATCCTATCCTTATCCTGATAACTTGTTAAGATTGTTAGAATTATCTGTGCACCCTGCCCGTGACTTTCTAAAGTGCTAGCGCAATTTCTTTTCAATTTTGTCTTGTGTAATCCTAAACCATTAGTCCTATTTCGAGTGATCGGACTGGTTTCCGTCAGGGTTGGACGCTGGGGTGACAGGGTTCAATTTGCGAATCAACCTTGGATCTTACTGTTTCCATCTTTGGTGGTCTAGTCTGAGTACTCTAGTTTAGAGTAAAACTGTTCTTGTCACAACTGATTTCCTTTCCTTTTTCACTGCTTCATTTTACTCACAGCACACCTTTTTATATCTTGCATGGTTTATAGTGACTTTTTTTAATAGCATTTTTTGCGAATGCCATAATGGCGAAAAAATGACGCCAAAAAAAAATATTTCGAATGTCTTTTTTTTTTAAAGGGGGGGTTCCCTCCCTAAACCCCCCGTTTTTATAAGCGTGTTTTTTACTTTCAAAACCCCCCAAAAAAATATTAAAACATTAAATAAAAAATAATACATTCGAAATATATTTTTATCAGCAACATTTTTTCGACATAATTGCATTTAGAAGAAATGCATTCGATAAAATGACCGGATACTATCTTGCATAACTCCTTTAGTTTTCATAGCTAAAGACCTATTAGAGTGGCCCTGTCATATATATATCTATATAAATATATATATATATATATATATATATACATATATATATATATATATATATATATTCCCCAACCCAAGAACTGCACTTTAAATCAGAATATTTCACCGGTTTTTATTAAAAATCGTTTGGGTAATTTAAAGCACAAATTGAAAAGAAATGCAACTTTTACACGTGTCATTTGGCTGCAATGTGTTCTAAAATTTCCACTCATTTCGAATTGTATGCCTTTTGCTGATCCATTAACTTGTGATTGCCAGTGATAAAACCTACATGCTACGGTGATAAAACATATGTATATTATAATATAACCACACATTAATTCATTATTTGCTGTTTCCGATTGCTATTTTAGGCCTTTGTTAAGGGTTTAAAGTATGTTTTTGCCTCTTAACATGTGAGGGAAGGTTGTATTATTAGGTTACCTGCAGCTTCTTTCTTTCAGAATCAGGTTATCTATGGGTTGAGGGAACATTGCAGGGGGAAATCCTAACTTGGGTGCTATCTTTCCTAAATCAAAAAGTGCTCCTATTCCATTGTTCTGTATATATTTTCTAGGGGAACGTTAACCAAATGCATTGCTCACTATTCCATTGTAATTATCACCCCATTGGTGATTGCTGCCCTATATTAAAAATTGGATGATTTCTTTTGAACTTTAAAATAGATAAATAAATATTGCATTTTACCAACCAGTCTAGTTCATGGTCCATAGTGACCCGGGGTATTTGAAAGGGGGAGTGATACGAGTTGTGTACCATCTCAAATTGATGTAAGGTATAAGTAACCTGGAAAGAGACTGCGCCTAATTTTTGCAAATTAGTTTTATTTCTCAGAAAATTGCCCTTATAGTTGATGACACGTGTTTCGGTCCTCCAAGGACCTTTTTCAAATCAGGGCTATTGATTAGTTTTGTAGTCATGTAAGATGCCCCTGTCACATAATGTGAAAAATGAGCTTCCATATATCGAAAGGGTAAATCCCTTCTGTTCAGAATAAGCGCGTACGATCGCAAAGTTGCTACAAGTCTCGAAGGGGCCCCCATTTTTCACATTATGTGACAGGGGTATCTTACATGACTACAAGACTAATCAATAGCCCTGATTTGAAAAAGGTCCTTGGAGGACCGAAACACGTGTCATCAACTATAAGTGCAATTTTCTGAGAAATAAAACTAATTTGCAAAAATTAGGCGCAGTCTCTTTCCAGGTTACTTATACCTTACACTATTTTGCAAGGGGTCTTGTACTTGGCTAAACCCCAGACCTGGTGAGACGCGACTCCATGGACTTAATGTATTGATTGTATCAACTACTTTCTTTGTTCACTACTATAAGATGTCGCCAAGTTAGACCAAACCTTCCAAGCCAAGGTTTTTGAGTAACCATCTCAAATTGAATCTCTATAAAATAAGGAGAAAAGCATGTCAGTTGTGCGCTACATACTAGGCCGAGACCAAGGTGTGTAGCGCCTGATTGAAATCGTTAACATGCCGGTGGTTCGAACCTGCTTAAACAGGCTCTATACCGATGTCAAAGTGAGCACCATCCTCACTGTGTTATTGGGCCAGAAGAATGAATTTGTGGGGAGTTTGTATGTTTTTCTTAAAAAAAAAGTTTTATTAACTTTTACAACATCCAATCAACACAAAAGAAAACAAACATCGCGGTATATGTTATGCATTTTTAAGTATCTTGTATCATATTAGAACATAGCCGGTGTTTACTCATTACCCTCCCCCCTAACTAGAGCCTACTCCGCGTCGCTCACTGCCATTATATCCTCCAGGGATACTTCCTCTTCCGTATTTGGGGAGGTATCAATTTACTTCGGCACGCCTGGGTGGACCCAGACAAAGTGGCCACTAAGTGCCTCCAGGCCATCAATGTATCTGCTTCTTCCTCCTCCCCCCTGTTGACTGCTTCGTTCTATACCGCCGTTTCCGTTTCAGCCCATTTCTTGAGATCATTCCACCAAACCTCTACCTTTGGTCTGTTACATGCTTTCCAGCCCATGGCAATTCTGCGCTTCGTGCGTATGTAAGCCAGGTCTTAAGGTTTGCTCAAATGATTTAGCTTGTGTGGTGTAGGGAACCCCCCCCACCATACATGCCCACACAGATTCCACATTTAACATGATCCCTCTTTCGGTCAGGCGGTGGGCTACTTCTCCCCAGAATTTACTAATTTCCGGGCATGCCCAGAACATATGTGTCATCCCAGCATTCACTTCTCCATATTTGGGACATATTTGTATTTCCGCGCTCTTAAATTGGGCAATCCTCTGGGGGGTCATGTACGCTCTGTGGGTTACGTATAGCTGAATTTGTTGCAGCTTTGCATTCCTGGACACCTTTTTATGGTACCTCTGATCCCTCTTCCACAGCCCATCATTCATGCTTTCTCCCACTTCCTCTTCCCAATCACGTCTTAGCTGGGTCACTTCCTTCCCCACTCTGGTCATCAACAGTTCATACATTCGGGAAACCTCATGCCCTCCCTCTGCGATGTCATAGATTGTTCCTATGGCCGTATTGGATTGGTCTTTCAGCACTATTTCAGACCATGTTTCTCTCACCCGTCGCACCAGTCTAGTGTATGTAATATGTTGTCCTAGATGTAGACCCGTTTCCTCTACCAGTGCGTTAAATTCCAATATCTTCCCATCCTGCCATATATCTCCCATTGTTGCAATACCCACCGGTTCCCAGTGCTTGCGTATCATCTTCCTCAATTGCTCATCCCCTTTGGTCAGCGCTACTAGCGGTACTTGCAAGGAGCATGGATTCGGGTTCTCCATGGCCTGGCAAGCCTTTTGCCACATTTTCCATCCCAATTCCAGCATTCTCGGGCACCCTTTTAACTCTGATTTAGGCAGCCATATCCATTCTTTCAAGAAAAACAGAGTACATTCTGACCTCAGCAGTCTGGATTCCGATGTTAAGGCTTCCGTTAGCCACCTAGCCACATATTGTAGCTGGCTGGCCCAGTGATAGACCTCAAAATTGGGACGTTTTATGCCTCCTTTATCATACGTATTCTGTAGTTTCCACAGGGCTATTCTGTTTCTGGTGTTATGCCAGATGAAGCCTCTACATATGCTTTGGAGTTTAGCAAAGAATCGCTTAGGTATCATGTATGGTATATTTCCAAAAAAGTGTATTAGCCTCGGGAATGCAACCATTTTCAACAGAGCCGTCCTCCCTATGGCTAAAGGGAGCTTAGTCCAGAATCTCATGCTATTCTCAATGTTTGCCACTGCCTTCTCTGTGTTGTGTTTGTGTTCATCTTCCACCGTGTGATAGATATCTATCCCCAGGTATCTAAAAGTTTTGTCTCCCAGGGTATTTGTAAAATGGGTAAGTGTTCCTGCGGAATCCCTTTATATGTCCGTAGGGGGAATACACACGACTTTTTGGGGTTGACAGCAATGCCCGAGAGCAACGCAAATCGCTCCATTACTTCTAGAATATATTGCAGGTTTTCCTCTGTGTATCTCAAGTATAACAACATATCATCTGCGTACAATGATATTGTGGCCCTCCCTTAGTGAAAATCCCTACCTCCTTGTACTGTTGGCTTAGGTATATCGCTAGGGGTTCCAGTGCAAAAATATACAGCATCGGGGACCATGGGCATCCCTGTCTGGTACCCCTGCTGAGTTGCCATCTTTCTGAAATAACCACTCCCGTCTTAACTCTGGCTAGTGGTGAGCTATATAACAGTTTCACCCACTTCAGGTACCGGGGCCCTATTCCATATTCCTTTAAAGCTGCTATCAGCCACGTCCACTTAACAGAATCAAAGGCCTTCACTGCATCCTATGAAACAATTGCGACTACCTGCGTGTCTCCTTCTGTTTGCTCTATGACCCGGTGGAGCCTTCTAAGGTTGTCGGATATGCTCCTGTGCGGGACGTATCCAGTCTGATCAGGATGTATAAGTTTGCTTATGACCTTTTTCAATCTCCCCGCCAACACAGCCGTAAGTATATTGCTGTCTTGGCTCAGCATGGATAGCGGTATATACGATCCACGGTCCGTGCTCGGCTTATTGAGGATCGGAATGATTATCACCTCTCTTAGGCATTCTATCAGTATCCCTGTTTCAAAAGCTTTGTTTAGCATTGCCAATAGCGGGCAAAGCACTTCAGTCTTATATGTTTTATAGAAATCGCTAGGGAGTCCGTCCGCGGCCAGGGCCTTGCAAGTGGTTAATTCCTCAATCACTTTTTTTAGTTCATCCAATGTGATTGGGGCGTCTAAGTTCTCTCTTTCCTCAGCACTCAATTTAGGTAGGCCTATGTCCTCTAATGTTTCTGCTATCTCGCCCCTTTCACCTCCCTCTGTATCTCCATACAATTGTTTATAAAACTCGAGGAACCCTCCGTTCACTCAATCCTGGGTAAACATTACCTGTCCCCCTTCCCTCTGTATTGCTCTAATCGTTGGTCATGGTGTCTTGCTTATATACAACCATGCTAACAACCTCCCTGGCTTGTCCCCGCCAGCGTGCTGCCTTTCAATGTATTTCTTATAATTTAAGATACATAACTTCTCCAGTACCCTTCACATTCTTGCCATAATTGGCTTATAGTGCCAGCCTCTTCCAGGGAGTCATTTCCTCTACGCATGACTGCCTCTAGTTCCTCCTCTGCCTTGCAATATGCCTCCTTGTAGCCCTTTCGATTTTGCTATCGCTGATCATCTCACCACCACTTTAAATGCCATCCATAGGGTGCCGGCCGATTTTATGTTTCCAGTGTTGTTTTCAAAGTATTCTAAAATGTCCCTCCTTAGGTCCTCTCCAAACACTGTGTCTTTCAATGATTTGGCTCTCAGCTGCCACGTTGGGATACTGGCTCTAGGAGCCTGATATTGCCATGTTATGACCACTGGTGAGTGGTCTGAAAGGACTCTCGCTTTATATTCAGTCCGCACTATCTCTCCTGTCACCTCCGGGGAGGTGAACATATAATCTGTGTGTACAAATTATGTGGGGCTGAATAATGTGAATAGTGTCTGTCATATGGGTGGTGCAGCCTCCATATGTCTTGTAGCTTACAGTCTCCCAACAGGGTCCTCAAGGTTTTGGCTGCAGGGTTGGGTTTGTCTATTTTCCCGTCTGACCTGTTACGCTCACCTGGTTTCCGCGGGGGCACGGTTGGAGTCCTTCCTTGGCCTGGTTCCTCAAAATCACCTTCCCTTTCAGAGAGTGGTTGGACCTGCGGCTCAGGATATGGGTGTTGCCCCTGTAGTTTTGTGATGTTGAGCTACCCGTCCTGCCTTTCTTAGCAGGGGCGCGTAGAATGGACCAAGTTACTTCACTGGCCTGTGGGAAGGTTGATCCAGACCAGCTGCGACCAATCCACGTATGAAGTAAGTCTTTAGTATGATTATAGTTTGATCAGAATTACTGTATTCCTTCTAGCGGTAATTCTTGCAATGTCTCATTCCATTTCCATAGGTACGGGAAGGGAGTCTGGATTGAGGAGAGTCCGGAAACCTTAGAGGTTGATGGAGTTTCCACAGTGACAGGTAAGTTGGTCTTTATAAGGGAACTTTAGTCTCTTGTATATATGTGGCCGTGTGAATGCATATGCGTTCTAACCTGTTTGTTCTTTTCTCTCGTAGGTGCAGGCCGACAATGAAGAATGGTGTCCGGGTCCTCGATGAAGATTTGCGGTTGCAGGAGGGCGTCTCCGGCTCCGACCGTGGTGGAATGTCGGTTAGGAAGAAGACTCGGCTCAGGCCGTAATGAAATGGAGGTAAGAAGATGAGTTCGGCACAGGCCGCAAATAGTTGCAGGTAAGAGGCGTGCTCAGCGATGTAGTAGCTGGAGCGCTCAGCGATGTAGAGGCTGGCAACAGGTAAGATGTGCGCTCAGCGATGTAGCGGCTGGCGTCAGGTAAGATGCGCGCTCAGCAAAGTAGCAGCTGGTGACAGGTAAGATGCATGCTCAGCGATGTAGAGGCTGGTAGCAGATGGGAAACGCATCCAGATATGGAGCGGCTGACAGCAGGTAAGACGCGTCCGCAGCGACGGAGTAGCTGGAGAGAAGACGCTTGCAGTGATGAGGCGGAAGACTACAGGTAAGAAGCGTTCCCAGGAAATCTCGAAGATGAGGCTGTAAACCAGTGAGGCATAGGTAGGTACAGCGGAGAGCGTTACGCTTCTTGGAAGCAGAATAAAGCGAAGCGAGGGCACGTGGATGGATTGGTTTTATATAGGCTGGTTCAGGCCCCTTCCAATAGCTCTGCCTACAAACTCCACCTTGCCCTTCTTTGGGCCTGTAGCACGTGCCTTCCAGTTCTGTTCCTTGGGCCATGCCCGGCCCAGTTGCACACGCCCTAGGCCTAGAGTGTGCAGATGTCAGGTTTCCTTCCCCTATTCAGGCTATTTCCCCTTATTCAAGTTTCTATTTCTCTTTTATTATCCTTTTTAGATTAGCCTTGTGTGGGTGGGAAGTTTTCTATTGTAGTTGGTTTGGCCTTAACTTCCTGATTCAGAATCCTGGTTCTGACCCAAGGCAAAATGGAGTTTCACAGTGACAGCTCTGATTGATTAGAAAACACTGCTGAACAACAATGAACATTCTAAACTGTCACTCTTTGCCTTTCATCATCTAAACCCCAGCTGAGAGGACGTGTGTAGTGGCTGCTCCTGCTTTAGACTTGGGCCTGGTGGATTTTATCCTTCAGGCGTTAGCAGTTGAGCGGCTACTTTCTTGTGGGTTTCAGGAGAAGTTATCAGCTGTCAGGAATGCGTTTTGAAGACAGGAAACTCTGAAGATCTTTAAGAAATCGTTCCGGAGATAAGTGACTTTGATTTAACTGCTGCTCTGTTTATCTTAAAGACATTTAAGTGAGAACTCGTAAAATGTTACCTTTGAATTTATATTTTTGAACTTTTTGAGTGCGCTTGAAGATTTGCGCGAGGTTAACGGGTGAACGCTATTTGTAAAACGCGTACTGCGTGTTATCTGAAACTAACTGTTGAACCTTTGCGGGTGCGAGAGAATTCAACTGCGCGTGTGTTTTCCAGCACGTGTGCTTCCTAGCGCGAGAATCTGTTCGCCACGTGAGAACTTTATAGCGCGTGTGTTTCCTAGCGCGTGTGTCTGTTAGCCGCGTGAGAACTCTATTGCGCGTGTGTTTTCAAGCGCGTGTGGTTCGGTGCGAGAACTCAACTGCGCGTGTGGTTACCAGCGTGTGTGCTTTTTAACGCGTGTACTCGACCGCGTGTGAACTCTCTTGTGCGTGGGTTATAAGGCGCGTGTGAATGGGCGCGGGAATTCATCAGCGCGGAAGTTTATAAGCGCGTGTGTTATCTGCGCGTGATTCCGTTTGCACGTGAATTCTGCTTCGCGTGTGTTTACAAGCACGTGTGTTTTCTGCACGTGGACTTTTCTTACAGTGCGCGTGTTCTTCAACGCAGGAAGTTTTCAACGTGCGAATCTTCAGTATTGAGATTATCTGCGTGTGTGTTTAGCACGTGTTTCTTCAAGAATTCACAAACTTTATAGAATTGTAAAAAGTTTGAAAACTAAAGAAAAGTTTGAAAGAAAAGAAAGAAAAAATTAAAGACTATTTAACTGGACAATTAGTGAATTTTGGAAAAAAGGCAAAGAGCAAAACTTTCCAGGTTTGCCCAAATTAAGAAGTTGCTGTGAATTTCAAGAGTCTCAAGTAAGAGAGATTTTCAGCTTCTTTACAAGCTTCTCTAAGAAATTTCAAGAGAAGAACCAGGTATGATTCTTAATTATTAGTTAAGGATTTAAAGTCTTTCCCACTCTAAAAGTTAAGTAAGTAATAAAAGGATTTGTATCTGCTTTTCTTATATCCTCTGCAGGTTCAGCTTTGGTTAGCCTTGACGCAGTCAGCCTGGTGTTGTTTTGTTATCCACTTCCCCCTTTCCCTTTGGGGTGTAGTTTGCAGAGCTGAATTAATATCTAGTTCTGGGAATTACATTTCAGGGGGATTGTCGGGGGTTCAGCAGCTTCCGCGGACACAGGACCTCTCAGCCTGACAGCAGAGCACACTTTAACATGAGCCTGGCGCCAGAGGCACCAGGACTGGGTCCAATGGGACCCTGAAGATGAGGAAGGACTGGACCCATGACTAGTGACTATGACAGACCTATCAACCCTGGGATCAAGCGTACAGTTAATGTCGCCTCCACATATGACCGCACCCCCCAGGTACGGGCTTATTTTACTATATAAGGTCTTAAAGTAGTTCACAGTATCTTGGTTTGGGGCATATGTATTGATAATACACACTTCTCTGTTTCCTATCAGTCCCCCTACCGTTACCACCCTCCCGTCCAATTCTACTTCCGATTGTAATAACTGAAAGGGGACATGTGGTGCTACCTAGGTGATAACCTCTCTGGCATATGCTGAATACGTTGCCCCCACAGTGGTTTCTTTCCATTTCTTCCTTATCACCTCTTGTTTTTCTTTCGTTAGGTGAGTTTCTTGTAGTAGAGCAATATCTATTTTCTGCCTCCTCAGGTACATCATGATCTTATTTCTCTTCAGGTAGCTGTTGGGCCCCCTGACATTCCAGGTAACTATATTGAGGTCTCCCATCTTTCATCCATACTAAGTCCTGCCACTGTCCCCCTGTATAGCCTGCATCTTGCGCAGCGGCGCGTAGTCATAAGCTTGTTCCCTAACTAAAACCACTCCACAGCCTCCAACTCCTCTCCCACTCCCCAACCTTTCCATTCCCAACTGTTGCCCAGCTCCATCCCTGGATCTCAGGCTATCCCGAATTTAGACCTTTCTCTGCGATGCCGGCACCAGGAACACAGCAGGGGGTTACCACACTAACGGTAACCCAACTAAACTATCTATAGGGGTGTATAAGAGTGAGTCCACTGTGTCTCTTGCAATTATGCACCATTACACTATGCTCGCTCGTATGTTCCTGCTCAACACATTTCTCAACCTACATTACCCTATCTTATATTCAAGTCCCAATGTCACCGTTTATATAGCGCCTCGGCTTCTGGAATCGCTGCTTCACTTATCCGTTCCACTCTCCTTCTGAGTATCCAACCACTCTCTCGCATCTTCAGGGGTCTCGAAGAACAGGGCCCTGTTCTTGTGCAACACTTTCAGTTTCGCCGGGTACATCAGCATGTATTTATAGCCCGCCTCGCAAAATCTCCTCTTCACCGTCCCATAGTTCAGTCGCCGTCCCTGCAACAGAAGTGTATATTCTGGGTATGCCGTAATAGTCACAGATGCCCTTTGTATTGTGCCCCCTTTCCGAAAGTGTTCCAGGATTTTCTCCCGGTCTTTGTAATTCAGTATTTTAGCAATTATTGGTCTCGGGGATGAGGGGGCTCCTGGTGGTGGTTTCCTTGTCAGGGCTCTGTGTGCTCTCTCCACCGCGAACCCTTGGGTGAGCGCCCCTCCTCCTATATCTTGCAGCAACATAGTCAAAACATAGTCCATTGGGTTAGGTCCTTCCTCTCCATCTGGAAGCCCCACAATACATATGTTAGTCCTCTGAGCGCGCCCTTCGGCTTCCTCCGCTCTATTTTCTAGGTTGCTTACTTATTGCCTCAGTATATGAATCTCCGAGGCGTGTGATGCGCATGCAGCTGTGTTTGAGTTTGCTTCTTTATCCAATTTGCCTGTGTGTTCCGCCATTGTTCTTACGTCTTGTCTAAGAAGGTTGACATCCACCTGCACTGCGCCCACTTTAAGTTCCAATGTTGCCGTGAGTTCAGCTATGGCTGCCTCTAGTTTGGTTTCCCACATTACTTTCAGGTCCGCAATCGCCTCAAGGATCTGCTGATCGTTACGTGCTGGTGTTGTGTCCATTTGCAGGTTCCTCTCTTTACTTCTAGCCCCTTCCGTTGTCTGTGGTATGCTTGTGAATTCCTCCATTGTGGGTTTCTTCCCTTTTGTCTTGGGCAGCTTGGACACCATCACAATGTCGCTGTATGCCTTAGTTCAAGATGGCTGGGTTCCGGTTTCCCAACACTATTGCTTGCGCTGGTGCGATCAATGCATCTGTCTGTATGGGGGCCTCAGCTGTGCCTGCTTTGTATCTTGCTGGTGCTGCCGAGTCACCTGGCGTCAGATGGCTACAGATCCTCAGTCTTTGTCTTTGCAGCACAGAACCCCCTTAAGCCCTTCATGGGTGCTGCACAAATGGTGGCTTAATTTGTATGGTGCTGTTATAGTGATCTGGCGCATGTACTCTTCTTAGTATGTTGCTAGCCAACTGATGGCGAGGCCGGCATCCAGCACATAAATTGAGGTGTTCCGGCACTATCCTCCGGTTGCTGCCCAGCTGCCCTCAAAGTTGCCTGGGCCTTTGTTCAACCATCTTGCCGTCTCTCGCCCTTACCACTGTCACATAACACTGAGCCAGGCAGTGTAGTCGTCACTATGTTGTGGTGGAACGCCAATGGTATTGCCTTTATATGGGTTGGGTTGTGGTATTACTGGTGTTTGCTTCAATATATAGTCCCCAAGGTGTGCTATGCATGTGGTCACCACAATAGGGATCCTCCGTGAGCTTCTGCAAATTGCACCTCTCACCAGATCTCCAGCTCGCGTCTTCCTGCTGAACGCTGCATTCTCCTTGTGTTCGCTGCGCTTCAGAGGTCCAACGTTCTGTTTTGCATGCAGGCTTTCTCGTCGGTGTTATGCAGCCATCCCTTTGACTTTTACATATGGTCCTCATACTGTGGATGCCCCTACGCCGTTGTTTAGTAACGTGGGGGTCTGCCACATTTTCAAACACCGCGCACCTCTCCTGCTGCAGTGTGCGGCTGTCCTTTTCACAGTACCTTTTCCCAACTGTCTGGTGTGCGGCGTCCTCGTTTCCTGCAAGTTGCTCGTGGTACAGTGCTACTTAGTAGCAGTGCAGTGCACCTGAGTCTCGGCAACCAGTCTGTCGGTATCGCGGTAATAGTTTGTTACAGTTTCTCTGCCATCCACCGCGTCCCTGCTGGCTTCTATGGCTCATCAGCTGTAGCCATGCTGCTGCTATTCAGTTCATATCAATGCACTTTTGACTAGCAGAGACCACTGTTACTGGATAGTGGTGCCGCAACTCAGTATTTCGGTGCGGTCGAACGAATGCTTGCCTATTTGTTCTAAATTGGGCGCCATTTTGTTTTGGTCGTTGTTCGAGTCTTGGTAACTTCTCCGACCCATAACTTAGTAGTTCTTATTCCATTTCTTCCAGTTGTTTGACCACTGTGTGCTTTTTATATTCCCATGCTCACATCTTCAAGGCAGCCACGTTATGCAGGCCCTGAGTGTGTTTCTTTCCTCGGATCGATGCGGATCAGCAGGAGCACATCCAGACCAGGTCTTATTCCGTGGCCATCAAGCCATGCCCCCCTTTGTATTTTATGACCCTTGTGCTCAACCCAAACACTGTTATTCTTTTTAGCGATCCTTCACCTTTGTTTTTTTTCCCCTCTTTTCTGCTGTTAAACAGTTTTGCGGGCTGGCGTCTATGCTCGTTAGAGATGTCTCGCCACTGCTGCTACTTTGGCTGCCTGTTTCGATGCAACCTTGGATTTTCATTTTGGTCCCAGTTTGGTTGTTTTTCTGTTTTCTTGCGCTGATGTGCCTGCTTCTTAACCCTGTCGACTGCATACTCTCGAAAACTGAAGTACTGCTTTAATCCGCTAATCGGAACCAGTGCTCCTTTTGTTTTCCTTGGGTGGATCAACATTGTGTTGTCCTTGCCGTGCTCTGTTCCGCTCTGCAGACTGGAAAAACTGGTCACCATCCCATGTAACTCATCCCGAACGCTGCGGGAACTGCCATCTTCTGGACCCCTTCTTGAGTATGTGTTGCATCTGTATTTTGCAGGTACCAGAGTACCTTCTTGGGTCCTCTCTGATCTTTTTCCCTCGCCCCAATTCTGTCTTGTGCATGGCCATTTTGTTCGGTGGGTGCTCTGCACGTAGTGTCAAAAACGGTGGTTTGGACTTTATCTAGCATGTGAGAGGATTTTTTATCAAGCCTCTGGGTTTGGTTTTGTCCCACCCCCGGGTATGTGATGAATATCTTGACTTTGTCAGGATGGTGGACTGTGTTAGGCACTGCCAGTATCTGAAACTGGTTCAGCAGTCTGAGCAGATGTGAGCAAAGAAGACGAGTGCTCTGCTCGCTGAGCTACCTGACTGTTTGGTTGCCTGTCCTCTCTAGTTTTCCGCTAACGGGAAGTTTTGGGACAGCTTTGGTTTTTGTCTGCCTTAGTGTGGTGCTTTTTTTTTTTGGGCCCCTGGCTGGTTGTGGCACCGTCAGCAGTTGGGAAATAGAGTGCCCTCTATTGCCCCCCCTGGGTGTTCTCTTACCAGCTAGTCTTTGGTGTTCTGGTGTCGTCTCCCCTTCTTCACATGGCTCCTTACCGCTAACTCCTGATGTCGAGTCTGTTTCCGTGCTCCTTTGCCGGATTGGTGTCGCCCCGTTCTGTGCCTGCGGCCTGCTTCTGTTGCCACCTTCAGGAGTGTTGCTGCAACTGGGTCCTACGAGTATGGGTTCTCCTTAGTTGTGAGAGCTGATGATTTTAAACCCCATTTTAAGGGTTCTGTTGTTTATTCTGCATACACAGACATATTTGCCATAGTTGGGGATCCCTTTTACGGGTTCTCTGTTTATTAGCCTTCTGTTTCAGGCTGTTATAAATTTGCACTTCTTCTCCCCTTAAATACTTGTGGAGACATTTAAACGCGGTTAGCTTCTTACTGTGGTTTGTTGTGGCTGTTTTAGTGCTACTTCTTGCTACAGGCCATCATCTTGTAACACATAACACGTGCCATGAGGTGGTGCTGATTCGCATTGGCTTGTGGGCTGACCCTGCCGGGTTCCAAAACTGTGGTAAAGTTGGTTTTGTCTGGATTTGTCTGAAAAGTTAGTGCTTGCACCAGCGGTGCTGACTGCTTAGTGTTTTTAAAGTGCCGAGTGACCACCAGAACGTTCTCCTTTATTTTTGGTTCTCCTTCGTTTGTCCATCTTTTTATGGATGGTGTTCACTGACTTTCTTAAATCTGACTAACATGACTCCTTGCCAGGTATGCATTTGTTGTTGTAGACTTATTGGGGGGCTGTTTTATGGCTCGTTGAACCCCGTGCTCGGGGTACTGGGTTGCTTCTTATGGTTGAAAATTGCTCAATCTATTTTGTTTTAGCTTGACTTAGCTTGTTCGCTGTTCTGCTCGTAGCGAAAAACAAACATTGTGGCTGCAGGTACGTTCTGTTTGGATGAAGTTGTTCTTTGATCCAGCCCCTATGGCGGACTCTAGGTTACGCAATGCCCCTCGCTCTGTGTTATCCTGTTTTCAAAAACCTTGAGACTGTCCGCTGTTCGCTGTCGCCCGGGTACCTTATCTGGGTCGACGCCCTCTTGTAGTTGTCGCTGGATCTTTTCTTAAGTTTATGCGGCGCTGACAATTGCTTTAAATGAATTTGTAATGTGCTCTTGACTAGTTCAAATTGCTCTTGTTTGTCCCGTTGCCCTGAGTATTGCCCTGGCTTAGATTTGTGCAGCCGTCCTTGCTTTGTGTCTTGTAAACTCATTTGGCGGTCATTACGACCCAGGCGGTAAGTACACCAACTTTACCACCATGGTGTAAACATGGCAGATTTACCGCCCCATTCCAAGGTGAGTGGGGCGGTAAATCCCCATTTCCCATTTACCCTTCCCTATTCCCATTTTTGCCCCATAGGGCATAATGGGAGTGGGGAAGGCGCTAATTACGGCACCGTAAATTACGGTGCCGTAATTAGCACCAAGGCCGTTTAGCGCCATGGATTTTAACGCCTGCTAAAAGCAGCCCTTAAAATTGGAATCAGGCGTTAAGGGTTAATGAAGGCCTTAACCCTTAACGCCTGGGTCCTAAGATTGCCTGGTAACCTTTCCATCATGCTATAGGGCTTGCATCGTGCTATAAAATGCGCGGTGTTATGACTGTGACACGCTTCGGACTCCTTTTAGTTTGTTCACCGACTCATTCTTGTTATAAAATGCAAAAAATTGTTCTTTTGCACCTTGTTGTTTTTTGTTTTGAGTGCACGAAAACATTGTATAGGGTGAGAGGCTGCCCGTGTTTGTCTTAAAACAATTATCAGTTTTAGAACGGCAGACATTTTCATCTGCTCTCCCTCTTTCCCCGGGTTTCCTCCAATCAGTAACACTTGGTTCTTGTTTCATTGCGATGTTTTTGCAAAACTGTACTGCAAAGCGTTCCCTATGAACCGTTCCGTGTCGTCTTGCTTCCAACGTGCTTTCCGAAAGCCTGTTGCCTGTTGTTAATTTGTAATTTATAAACTTCGTATTCTCTTGCACTGCAGCCGAGCGCTGCCTGAATTGTTTTGTGTTGCCCCCGAAATAATTTTGGCAGCTGTCGTGTTGCTTTTGCTTTGCTGTGCTAAATATGCCTTTACTCTTCTGCACTCTGCCGCTTCGTCTTTTGAAACATGTATCACAGGCTTCGATTTCCAGGCTGCCTCTCGTTTATTGAGTAAAAACTTCTGTGTAGATAGAAATGCTTGTGATGTGTCTTTGCCCGGCTCTCTCGGAGACGTTCCGTGTCGTCCTGCTTCCAAAAATCGTTTTCTTTTCTGCGATTTGTCCATGTTTCCTAGGTAACCCCAGCCGGGGTTTTCGTAATAGCTACAGTGTAGCTAAGATTCCTCCTGCTCCTGCCGTCATAGCCTTCATGCAGTTACGCTGCAGCAGCTCGGTTCGTGGCGCTTCCTGGGCTGTCGACCGGTCCCACAGGCATCAGAAATGGGTTTTCCTTTTTCGGTTGGCTGGATGGCAAAACTGCGCCATGGACGTATGATAGTTGCGGCCAGGTATTTCTGCTCCTCGGTCCTCAGGACGTGTTCTGCTCCAGCAGTTTCGGGGCAGATGAAAGCCAAACAAACTTCAATTCGAACTGGATCGGCTGTACTTCCCAAGGCGGGGTAAGTGAAAACTCCAACCTGGGAAAGTGAAACTTCGAACAGACCAATGTTCTAAAGAAAAAGAAGGGACTCTGCGTTCGCAAGGAACTCTTTTGTTTGTGTCCCCGTCCAAGGACCCAAACTGGATCGCTTCGGACCCCGTGCAGGCACCACAAGCTGATTCTGTTTTTTTGCTGCAAAAGCAGCTCCTTATATTGGACCCAGGGCTGCCCCTGGGTCTTTTTGTGCCTGTGGGGGGGCTGGGTGCCTCTCCCCAGCCTGCTGATGCCGACGGGAATTGCACCATGTGGTGCCTACACTGCTGCTCCTGTCTGTTTCCTGCCCTGTCCCAATACTGGTGCTTAGCACCCCTTGGGGAGGAAATGCGAGGTGTTAACACCTCGCCCTTCCTTCTTCTCTTCCTGGGCCAGCAGCGACTGTGTGTTGCTTTGTAGTTGTACTGGGGAGAGGGAGGAGCACGCCCCCACTTTGTTGGGCTGTTGCTCATCCCTCTCCCCTGCCTGGCTGCCATGGGGCACGGGTTACCCGGTCTCGCCTGGTACCTGCGGCGTTGCCCAAAAGCGTTATTAGCTAATGAACTTTGATGTTTCTTGGTTTTCCATTGTGGTTTCGCGTTTTCCTTTGTCATTCCATTAGATAACTGTGAGACGCCTTATAAAGATCTACAGGGTTCACATAAAATGGCTCAAGCTCTAAATAAAAAAAAAAACTCGGAGACGAAGCTCAAAGCACTATAGCTCAATGTAAAACCCCTTTGTCACGCACATGTTTTCAGTGCTGTGTATTCTAAAGAGTGGCGTTGGATGGGGTGAAATGGCCATGGGCTGCATGCCTGGTGTGTGAGTGGCAGTATGCATGCATGTGTGTTTTCCTTTGTGCACCAGTTAGGCTAGCCTCCATTATGGGCAGTTTATACATTATTCACAGTTTCCATCATGTCCAATGAGCACATTATACCCTTATTCCATCATGCTCAAGTAGCACATTGCTGCCATAGTCATAAATGCTCAGTTACCACTGGCCGGATGTCATTATGCTGGTTTAGCACATTGTGGCCAATACCCATTATGCTCGGGGGAAACCCCCACGGCCCCCCCACCTTACCCCTATACATTTTTATTAACTTTACCTCTCCCCCCACATATATATATGCAAACAAATAGTGGTCAGACGTTTGTGCTTCAGACTTTTTGCCCTCTGTAATTTCGTACAATACCCTTGTATCCATAATTGCTATTTAATCCACCACGCTGTCTGTTAAACTCAGGAAAATGGACTCTGTGCTTTTTCCCAAAAGTCTCTGAAGTTCTTTCACTACACCATGCTATTTAAATACTAATATTCTCCTGAGTATTCACTACACTGCCGCGCTCTCTGACACAACTATTTTCTTGGTTTTAAGTTCACTGTGCTCCTGCGCTCTCTGGTATGGCTTTTCTCTTTGTTTTAAATTCACTGAGCTCCCGCGCTATCCTTCCAAATAGGGGCCAAGCTCACTCCAGACTGCACTCTGTACACGTTATAGGGATCCTTACTCATTATAGGGTTCCTTACTCGTACCCCTGCAACAAGTGAAGCAGCTCACAGTAACTCCATCGACCAGTAGCTTGCGCTGTCACCATTGCACACAAGCTTCTCATCTTGTTTTCACTGCTGCCCAATAAACCAAGCAGGTGCTAGAAAATGTTAAGTTTTACTATACTTAGTCTGAACTCATGAACTTTTTTCTAACTTAGGAACTATCTATATTAACTTATAACTTTCATTGCTAACTATATATTTACAAATATTCTTCAGAATTTGTTAAGGATTTCAATCGGGCGACACCCACCTTGGTCTCGGCCCAGTATGTAGCGCGCAACTGAGATGCTTTTCTCCTTATCTTATGCAGATTCAATTTGAAATGGTACACCACTTGTATCACACCCCCTTTTCAAATACCCCGGGTCACAATGGACCATGAACCAGGCTGGTTGGTAAAATGCAATATTTTTTTATTTATTTTAAAATTCAAAAGAAATCATACACTTTTTAATATGGGGAAGCAATCACCAATGGGGTGATAATTACAATGAGGATGTATGCAATACACTTGGTTTACCCTTCTAGTGGAACCTATACAAAACACCAATTCTGAATGGATAGAAGGGCACAGCAGGTAATCCGGAATAAGAGGCAGAAAACCGAATCCAAATGCGACCTTCCCTCACCAAATAAGAGTGGAAAACGGATTTTAAACCCCGTGCAATGTTATGAAATGACACTCGGAAATGAACAAATAATTAATTAATGTGCGGTTAAAACTTTAAGGTAAATGCAATTTCTCACTAAAGCAACAATGCATAGACACGACCAATCACAAGCAATGGATTACCAAGAGCATATAATTGAATACTGAGTGGAAAGTTTAACACATGTTGCAGCAAAATGACACGTGTAAAAGTTTCCTTTCAATT
Source organism: Ambystoma mexicanum (assembly GCF_040938575.1). NCBI lineage: Eukaryota > Metazoa > Chordata > Amphibia > Caudata > Ambystomatidae > Ambystoma > Ambystoma mexicanum. The sequence continues at coordinate 539,455,582 of NC_090929.1, forward strand.
TAAATTCACCCAAATTATTTCAAATACAAACGTGTGAAATACTGTGATTTGGAGTGTGTTTTTTGGGCTGGGGGATAGATATCTATCACAGGTACAACATGGAGGTGAAAATAGGTCTTTAGCTGCTGAATTGATTGAGATTTGGAAGGTAGAGTGAGGTTCGCTTTTAGGAAAATAGAGCAGTGAAAAAGAGAAACTCAGTGGTCGAAGTGTACGAAAAGAAGTAGTGGAACTATGTTCCCTGCTGGCCTGCCCCCGCTCCCTACAAACCCCATCACCACCCTCCCTCTGACACACAATCTAAACCCCCAAACAAACACACTGCTTTTTATGGGAATGTGTAGTGCAGTGCACTGAATGCAAGCTTCAACTTCTTCCTAAACATTTATTTTAAAACTAAACCATTCCAGAACGGTTTCCTTTTAAAATAAAAGTATAGGAACGGTGAAACTTAAAAATAAAAAGTATAGGAGAGGAGCAGCGCTCCCGACCGCTCTTGCCCACTTCGATCTCTGGAGAAACTCGGTTTTTAAAAGTAAAAGGCAGCGTTTACTTAAACTAGATTTAATGGCTAAGAAAAGAGGAACGCCACCCGTGAATATCAAAGTTACGCTGCTGTTGTAACCCTTCACGCAGTGTACCCCTTTTCTTGAGGGAAAATTAATTAATTTAATCAAAATATCGCTAATGATCTATGATCCATGCAAGACAGGAATTAAGGGAAAAGTGGCGCTAACGCTTGGAGATCAAAGGCAAGATCACAGAGAATTCTGAAAGTTTTAACAAGTTACCAGGATAAGGATAGGATGGCTTAGATATTGGGGTAATCATGAATGCGAGGCAAGGTAGTCTATAGATTTCTATCGGGCAGGGATTCAATTTACAGTCCACTTTTAGTTTGGGATTTTGGACCGTCAATGGTTCTGGTCACTACACGGCAGCACGCCTGGCAAAGGACAGTGGGGCAAATGACAGCTGGGCAAAAGACAGCTGAGCAGAAGACAGCTGGGCAGGTCGGGTCACCCAATGGTAATTATGGTCACTGGATGGCACAGGTACCTCTGGATGCAGTTAGTGGGAAAGCAGTTAGTGGGCAGCAAGCCAGGTTGGTACAGGATGCTTCCCAAAGAATACCATATCTTCCCCCTTTTTAATGGGAGATTAGTGGGTTGATTCTGGATCAATGGCCCTGCTGGGAAAAGGATCAGCACTGCTTGGGTTTTGCAGTGGGCCCTGGAGTAGGGTCAGCAATGCTTTGGCCTTGTAGTTGGAATCTGGACTCAGCAGGATGAATGAAACCAGAACGCCAGCACAGGAAAATCAGGAAGAGTGTGTGTCTAAAGAGTCTTGTCAGGGACTCTTATTTATAATGCACAGTGGCATCATCCACGTATATGGCTGGGCAGGCTTAGCTAAGCACACCTCTAACTGACGGGATTGGCCAGCGGTGCTAGTCTCCGCCCCACTCTCAACTGGTTGGACTTCAAAGCAGGAGGGCAGTTTTATGGTGTGAGTTTACAATGTTCAAAAACCTCCCACTGTTATTTTAGCCAAAATCTGATTTTGCCACAAACGGTACCTTTATACAGTTGAAATCTCTTAGCAAATTATATACATAGGTTACATATTTTATGTAGAGCATAGCACTCCCACTCTGCAATCCGTGAGACATTGTTTCGCCCTTCTAAGATTTTTTGGTCATTTTGAGTATGAACGCTTTGGCCTAAAATTCCAAAACTTTATACACATGTGTGGATTAACATAAGGGATGTAAGTATAAAAACGTGCATTGGCATCATGGATACTTTCCTTGTAATTCCCGATTCTTTGCCTTTTCCATTCCCAAAGGGTCAGTGAATTCTACCATGTCTTAAATGAAAGCCCAAAAAAAATCACTTTTAAACTGAGAAACTTTACATTTTTACAAAGTCTTGCTGCAGAGATAAAAGTCTTTACATTTCTAATCATAAATAGTCTTTGGAAGCAAATGGCAGTCCTTTGTCTGTCACTGGGCCATTTCTTTCTTTCTTCAGCTGCCACCAACTGTCATTTCCTCCAGAGCAAGGTGGGGGTTTCCCATCTGGATTGAAGGTTTATTGTCCCTACCCCACTTCAAACTTCCTTGTCCTGGAGGTCCCATTGTCAGTGGTTTCAGCCTTGACTAGATTTTGTCCAACCTAATAATTATCACTGGGGTGTTAGTATCTGCCGAGAGAGGCCCTCCTGTTTGCTAGCATTCCCCCCAAGCAGAAACCTATTTTTCTTTTGAAACTTGCAAAATCCAGCCAATATAGGTTAACAGTTTTAGGGCCTCATCACGACTTTGGCGGTAACCCTTAAATCCGGCGGTAGCGCTATTACCGCCGGATTTAAGGGTCCGCCAAATCAGGACTTTGGCGGATTTCGCCCCAGCTCTGAGCTGGGGGAAATCCGCTGAAAATTTGCGCTATTACTGCCGGCAGTGAATCCGCCGGTGGTAAGAGCGCAAATTTTCCCCATTGAGCCCAATGAGGAATGGGGCATTCCCGAATGGGCTCAATGGGGAATTACATTACCGCCGAACTCGTGATCCGGCGTTATTAGCACCAGGGAGTTCGGCAGTAGGGCTAATACCACCGGCAGTAATACCGCCGGCATTACCGCCAAAGTCGTGATCAGGCCCTTACTTTCTTATATTTTGGTCCTGAGTTAAAAAAGCCAGTTGAATAAAAGATCCCATGTGTGTATTTTCCCCAGCAATAAACCCCTTCACATTGCTAGTTAATTGCAGGCTTCCCCTCAAAAGTTTACTTTTAAAACGGGCCTTTCTCTCTGAGTTTGCAAAGCCCATTTTACATGTGTGGTGAAAAGTTGGCATTTCTTTTTAAATTCGATTTTGCATCTCCTTCTGGATTCCCACACTGTCTTGCAGCTATAGTTGTTTCCTTGTATGCAGGAGTTTTGTTTGAAGCACAGATTAATTGAAATTGATATGGCTCAGATAGCTGGAGTTTCTTTGAACTACTGAGCTTTGATACATTGTAAAGAAAAATGACTGCGTTTTCCCGTGCGGGAAAAGTGAAGGTCTTTGGTTGATTTTCCATAGAGTTGATTTGACCGGACCTGTCATTCAGAAATCATGCCTGGTTTTTCTGAAGCACAATGAGAGATACTGGGCATGGCAGGGCCTTATTAATCACAGTGGTTTAAGGAAAAATAGATGAAAATAGCATCAGAGCAGCATTTTCTAAAGGTTAAAAAGTTTCCTTTTTAAAGGGGATTTAGGGCTTTCAGCAAAGCAGTGCTGCCTTTTCGCTTTATTCCATCTGTATATGTCAGAACACACTGGCACGTTCCCTCAGTGTGTCCCTTTGTTCGATCCTGCCCAATGTATGCTTGGCAAGACGGTGCAGGCCTCTTTTTGTTGCTGCAAAATGCAGTTTTGAGGCCATGGTGCTCACAGGAGCCAGTGCCACCATTTCGCTGTTTCTGCGCAAATGCAGCTTGGTTTTGGCAAAATTCTGTTCAGTGGGTCAATGTAGCCCACAATGTCTAAGTCATTCTCTAAAGTCCCACTTATCTAATCTGGTGCTCTGGTTTGTCCTTTTGGTCTTTTATCCTCTAGTTAGTTTCTTTTCTTTTTCACAAATCTACTGCCTAGCAACTCAAGTAAGCTGTGACCACCTTAGTCAATGTACTTGAGGAAAGGCAGTTTAGAATCTTTCTCAAGATTCCACACTACCTCAGCACAGTCCTTCGACCATTACATTTTGAGAAGTGTCTCCATCACCTTGAAATAGGACAGTTCTAGCTCCTTGATGGAATCTGAGTTATAGAAATAATTCTCTGGCATTTCTTATTCACACGCATCTTCACTTACACAGCCACACCTCTTTTTTCCCTGTTAAACCATGACAACAACTTCTCACCTCACGCTTCTTCATTACAGTCCCCCACTACTATAACGTAATTTTTCCTTGTCACAGTCCCCCACTACTGTCAGGTCCTGACATAAGGCATGAAGAGTAGCTGGGATATAAGGAGAGTAGCAGGAATATATAAAACTGATAGAATAAATCATTTGAAGCCTTAATCAGTTTGTTTAGAAGCATGAGGTGTTCCAAGCTAAGATGGTAGAGGAGCATCTGGCCACTAATCGGACATACCCTAACATTGCGTTGGCTGTCAACATTCTAAACTGCCTTTAATGATTGATTACAGGCAGAGAGGTCTTGTTTAGTTTTTCTCTGTAACCTTGGGCCTACTTGGCAGTCAGAAACCTTTTAATTACTAGTCTGGCAGCATAAGCAGTTCGGAGAACCTTTGTGGGACAGTATGGAGACAGTTGGTGAGAGTGCAGCGATTATGGTCTGTAAAGAATTTGAGCGTCTCAGTCTATTATAGATAAATATGTACATATTAGAAAATCATCAGTTCCTAATTGTTTCTGAGGTGGATACTGCTTGTACAAATTCAGTATTAAAAGAGGAATAGACTGTGCGCTACAGTGTTGAGTGACTTCAAGCGCATTACCATGTGATTCGTGTAAGGAGAAGTTTAGTCCGCAGTGAATATGTGCAGTGTTAGCTATCTGAAGAAGGGGCAATAACGTTTATTTCATGCACGCATTTGAGACACTACTGCGTACTGCAGAGACACTGATCCGTGCAACATCGTTTTTTCCCAAAAAGAACATTTACTTCAGACGTGCAATTGAGACGCTACCATAGGAAATAGTATTCTTCCTTAACGCAGAAGCAGTATTTCCCTAGTCAAGTTCAAAGCAAGGTTTGGAAGATGGGCCCGTTCATTTGTCAATATTAAATATAGTGAGAACGAGGCTTGAGCTTCCAGAAGGCAGAGCATCCAATGCTTGCAAGTCGTTTTGTATTTTTGAATCCAGGAAGCAGTGTTTCAGCGTGTCATAACAAAAGACTCTCAGCATATACAATGTTATTTTATTTTCAAAAGAACAAAAGAGTAGTGTCTAAAGATGTGTTTTTAGACAATGGTTTCTGCACTTAAGGGTGGATTCAGGTGTAAAGCTTGGTTGAAATTTGCATTTAAAATTACTGTCCCTTTGATATGGCGTAGTATCTGGGTAACCTGCCTGCACATTTACATTTCCCAGTATGTCACACATGTGCATTGACATTGCACTATGTCTATCACCAAGTGGCTTTCACTGACAGATCACATTTTCATGCACGCTCTCCCTGACATCTACATGTGAGGTGATTCCAACCAAGCACTGAGTGTAGGCCAAGGTGTGTCCACACTTGACAATACTCGCATCATGTACCGCCCTTCCACTTAATCATAATCCCTAGCCACTTAGGACATGTCAGATGCCATCAGTGATGACATCATATGAAAAATCAGGCAGCACATCACCTTCTAACTCTTCAATGATGTTACTGGTAAGTACCACTCAGGGGGGAGCATTTCTGACTGAATTTGAACATACAGCACAGATGCAATATACCCTGTCTTTCACGGAGGTCGGAAAACATTTGTCAAGCATTGTAAATAATGGTTGGGGTACTACAGAAAGTTGCTCTTGCACATAGCAAATGACAATTTAGATGCAACATAGGAAACGTCTGCAAGCTTTGGATCTCCAGAGGTTTTACATAACAACTTCCACTACTATTCAGCATAAGCTATGGTGAGAATAAATGGGAGTCATAGGCCCTCATTACAAGTTTTCCGGAACGATGCCAGTGGTACCGCCAATCCAGTAGCACCGTTACCGGCTACCGGTGCCACAGAATCACTGGCATATTCCAACTCTGCGGGCGCATGTATCCCGCAATTCCTTAAACGGTGTCAATGGCATGAAGTGTGAAATGCTGGTGCCAACGTAGAAAAAAAGCTGGTAACAGCGGTTCTTTCTCCCATATTGACGGAAACACTGGCACCGTAAACAGTGTCATTGCAGGAACTGGAAGTTAGCTGGTGGCCATTTTGGAAAACTCAATCTAATTGAAAACCACCAGTTTGATTTCAGGGCAGCCAGAGGCACTGAAACTGCTCTCCTGAATACCCGATAAGACCTCTAATCTGGACTCTAACACTCCTTGTGTCCTTATCCTCCTCTATCTCTCCTCTGCATTTGACACTGTCCACCACGCCATCCTCATAAACCGTCTCCGTGATACCCTAGGCATTACAGACAGGGCACTGGCGTGGCTTACCTCTTTCCTGTCTAACAGACACTCCCAATTCCAAATGGGTCCTTTTGTCTCCTCCACCTCACCTGTGTTGTCCCTCAGGGATCTATCCTATCGCCATGGCTCTCCAACATCTACCTTACCCCTGTGGCCCACCTGATCTACACCTACTCCCCTCATTCCAGTGTTACGCAGACAACACACAACTCTGTTTCCAGCTGCCTTTCCCTACCTCTTCCTCTTCCTGCCTTATACCTGACTGTTTGACTGCTATTCAGGCATGGTGCTCTGCCAATGATCTCTGCCTCAATGCCAGTAAAAACAGATGTCCTTCTCATTGGTACGCCTGCTCCTAGCTTCCCCCTCACTCTCTGGCCAGACTCTTTGGGTCCCCTCCCCTCACCCACCTGTGAGGCAAGAAACATTGGGATCATCTTTGACTCTTCTCTGTCTTTCTCTCCTCACATCACAGACCTTTCCAAGAAGTTGTTTCAGCTATACCTCCTCAGCAGCATTTTACCTTTCCTCACCTTCCGCCAGAAGCGCAATGTCTCCAGAACCCTGGTTCTCTCTAGTCTTGACTACGGTAATAACCACTTCCTGAACCTTCCTCTTTTCTCCCTTCGCACACTTCAGCTAATCTAGAATAGGACTACAAGACTTATTCTTAGCATCAAGACCAGGGACCGCATCTCTACAGCCCTAAAATCTCTCCACTTGCTCCCGGTGACTGCAAGGATCAAATTCAAAACCCTTTGCATCATTCACAGGGATGTCTGGGGCCTGAGACCTCCCTACATTCAGCTTTCTCTTCCAATATACCTCACAGCCAGAATCCTTCAGTCTTCTGTTTGCAACTCGCTGCAGGTCAAACGTTTCTCCAATCAGAGAGTGGTAAGTAGAGACCTCTCCTCGGCTGGCACCTCCCTTTGGAACAGCCTCTGTCCCCCCGCCTCAGACTTAAGCCGGATCTACTTAAGTTCCGGAAACTTCTCAAGACCTTCCTTTTCTCCACTTCCTTTCCTCTCCCCCTCCCGTGCTTAACCCTACACCTGTCACTGTGACTGGGGCCTGGATCCCTTCAGAGTCATACAGGGACCAGACTACCCCCCACCAGTCCCTCTCAGCATCCTCTTCCAGCACTTGCCCTCATACTCCCTTTCCCAGACTTCCCAACTCAGCCCTCCTGTCCACTGCACTCCCCCCCTGCCCTTTCTCCTGCACTTGCTGCCTTGGCCTGATCATCATTTGCCCGCCCTGTGGGAGCACCCCTTTCCTGCACTTCTACCTGTAACCCCCTTGCACTTATTACCTTGTCATGTACAGTAGGATTGTCACGAGGCCAATATAACCATTTTCTTTGTTTCTTTGTTCTTTATTGTTGTATTCTTATGATTCCCATGCCCCTACCCCCCGCCTTGTGGCACCTGGAAACACCTATGCATAGGTGCCATACAAATGTCCAATAAATAAAAAAAAGACATTTAAATCCAACATTTCCTGTTGCCATCCACGCATGGTAACACTGCCAGGATGTTTGGAAGCATGAAAAGTAGGCTGCCTGAAGCCTGACTCCGGAAGCCGCGCTTCTCAGAGGCAGAATTGACTGTGCTGACTGACCACATTGTGGAAAATGCCAAGATGCGGTTTGGCCGGGACAAACACTGCACCAGCCAACGCCGCAAGTCGGCCATATGGCAGGAGGTGGCCAATAAGGTTACAGTGGTGGGACCCGTCCCCCAAAACCATAGTACTGCCGCAAGAGGTGGGACGACTTGTGGCTGCGGGTGCGCAACCTGCTGGCACCCCACCACCGCAAGACCATGGCCACAGAAGGCAGGATGGTCTGCCCCATTAAGCTCATGCCATGGGAAGAGCGAAGCAGCTCAAAAATGCATCTGGATGGTATCGAGGGTGTTGGAGGTGCAGACGCCGGAGCAGGGACCCAAGGGGACGGCGGTGAGTACAAGCCACACCAGAATGCCCAGCCCCACACAAATAGTGCACACACAACAGATCAGGAAAATGTGCCCAAGGAAAGGGGTAGTAGGTGTGACATCAACATCTAAAGTCTCTGTGTACACAGAGCTGACACGGGTTGGGGTCAATGCAAGCCATGTAACAGCATTGTACACAACAAGCATCCATGCACATGAGTACTTGACAATTAGCACATCCCCAATGCACACACAACAAGCCACCGTGCCATGAGTCGTACCAAAATGGACTCACACCATACATGCATGCATGCATGCACCAGTGCACAATCCACATACAGACATCTTGACCAGGCCAGGCAACATGCAATGCTGAACTAGCGTAATACAAGTGCATCACTGTCACATGCAGGCATCTAACTGCTTTGTCATCTCACCCTAACAGGCTCATTCACTGCCAGCGACAGCAGTGGCCCCTTCTGTAGGCCACGCGAGACCCAGTCGGGCTGCCCAACAGCCCACACAAACCACATCCATGGCTACGCCTGCTCCACAGGCCCAGCCAGCAGCCCAAGATCAGCAGCCTGCTCCACAGGCCCTACCAGCATCCCAGAACCAGCAGCCTGCTCTACAGGCCCAGGCAGTGGCACACCATTGGCACCCATCGAAAGTGTCCATCACCCATCAGGCCCCCACATACCACGGCGCCCCCTCCGATGAAGCAGATGGAGGGCAAGACACTGATGCCTCAGCAGAGTGCTCCACTTATCCCTCCCCCACCTTCAGTCCCTCAACCCTTCACAGCCCACCACGACCACTAATGCCATCCATTCGAGAGATGGACGAACGCATCCGTCAGATGAAGGCCACCATAATGAGATGGCCGAAATCCATCGCCAGCACCTGACAGAGTCCCGACTAATACAGGATTCCATACAGGCAACTGGCTGGCACTGTGCCCGTGCCCTGGGCTGTACTACATCTGCCCTCATTCTCCTAGCTCAGAGGGTCCGTGAGGGCAATGAAGGGGTGTCAGCTCTCGCTGAGTCTGTGGCACTCTCCCAGCAGGCAAACCAGGAGTGCGTGGGTGCTCAGGGCTCAGACCCCACCTCGAGTACAGCCACTCCTGCAAGCTCTGTGAAGAGCAGCCCTAGGCGCCCCTCACAAAGACTTATGGGCAGACCTGACCATGGCAAGGGTCCTTCCATAAAAAGGCATAGATAGTGAGACATGGACGTGCACATGTGACACTTTCTTGTTAGAGTGTATGGGGAGGGGGTGGTGGATGGGTGGGGAGTGGGTGGTGGGCACAGAGTTTGGTCTGTAGATTGTAGAACAATTCAATACATATATTTAGTCACTTGCAACAATGGGTGGACAGTCGTTATTCATGTGTATGAATTTTATTGAGTGAGCACATCGAAAACAGTGGTGCACAGTGAGGGGTCCTCAGAAGAAGTTGTTTATGATTTCTTGTCGGACAATACACACATCCCTGGTGTCTATGTGCATATGCCTGTGCCTGGCTGGTGCTGCCTCGCCATCATCATCTCCGCCCTCTGGTGATGGCATTTACAGGTCTGGGGGCAGATGTATGTTTCAAGTAATGCAGATATTATGCAACATTGCACAGGCCTGGACTATCTGCCCCACTGTCTCTGGTCTGTACATGAGTGCAACCCCTGATCGGTGCAAGCATCTGAAATGCCTTTATCAGTCCAAACCTCTGCTCGATGATTGCCCTTGTTCGCACATGGGCACGATTGTATGCCATACCCTCTGGTGACTGTGGATCCCTCAGCACGGTCATTAGCCAGGGCAGCAGTGGATATCCAGAATCACCTGCAAGGGGGGCAGGGGCACAAGGTGAGCCATGGCATGCATGTGGCAGGAATGACGTTCTCATAGCACGTAATTGTATTCCATGATACTTCATGCATCCCGGACCATGTTAAGTATGTGCGTCATGCACAGTGATGCACCCTGTGAAGGCAAATGTGTGTCATCTGTACCGAGATGTGTTGTAATCCCTGGGGTCGATTGATGTGGTTGGACTACACTAGCCACCAACAGGCCCTGCATGCATATCCCCGTGGTGTGGTAATCGCCACCAACCCAACAGTGTCTGCACACACTACATGATGCCCGCAATGCGGTCTGGACCTACACTGACATGCATGAGGGCTCACATGCCCAGTAGTGTCAGTATACACATTACTTCTTTGGCATCACAGTAGATGGCAACAGCACTCCATGGATGTGTTGTACATCTCCCATCCTTTCCTGACTTACTCCCCTGTGCTTGTCAGATAGCAGTTACAATTGTGCACCAGGCATTCACACAAGTGACAATGGTACACTGCATGGGGCACTTTGATGTTTGCATTGAATGTGTAAATGCTTGGCAGGTGGTGCACTGCAGTGGTGTTGCCTGTAACTGAGGGTTCTACACAGTCAGTGCATTATTGCATGCACCATGCTAGAACATACCCTCATTGGCCTGGATAGGACAGTGCATTGCAGGTATTGATTTGTTGTAGTGGCAGTGTTGCAGTCTGGTACCTGTAGTGTGTTGCCTGTTTACTTTCTCGGGGTTCATGTATGTACTTGACACTGACTTACACTACAACAGTCTGGTGATGCACCCATGCTTCATGGACTGACTTTTGGGCATGCACTGGTTGTACCTTCAGATGCATGGTGGTTGTGGGACAAGCATTTCTGTCATGCCCCCCTTTGGTCTGTGACCCATGCAGCAATGTTGTGCACTTGTCCATGTACTCACCCAACATCCAGGTACTTTGTCCGCTGTCCCGCGACATGTATGCTGGCAGAGCACTGTTCCGCAGAATCATAGATTCGTGGGTTGACCCTGGGAACCAGGCGAAGCAATGCGTGATGGTGAGGTCAGCATCACAGGTCATCTGTATGTTGAGGGAATGGTACTGCTTGCGGTTCCTGTACACCTTATCTGTGGGATGTGAGGACACCAGCTCAACATGTGTGCAGTCCAATGCACCAAGCACGTTGGGCATGCCTGCAAGCGTGTAGAAGTGGGCCTTGGCATTCACCTGTGCCAGTGTGGTTGGGAGGGGGATGTGCTGGCCCACATGGTGCAGGAGGGCCTCCAGTACTTGCACCAGCACTCTGGAGAATGCGGGCTGCGATATGCCATGTTCATGTATTGTCTCCCTGTTTAGCCGGTGCAGGGTATGTATGTGCACATCTGTCAGGGCCCACGGTGTGGCCCTTGTGTGGGGTATTACTGCTTGCCTCCACCATGCCACTTTCTTCCCAGCTATCCTCCTCCTCCTCCTCTCCCTGGCCTCCTGCCGCCATTGGGGCTGCTCCAGCTCATTCAGCTGTCCTGCAGCATGCAGCGCCACCATGTCCATTGCTACTGCCGAGACAGGCAGCATGGTTGTGTTGGTGGAGTGTTCTAGGTATGGGTGTGGGTCTTTTCTAGTGTTCCTGGTTTTATTGGGTGCACCCATTGGGAATTGGTGCCCCTGTGGCCTATTTGGCACCACCTGGGGCCATTTACCACCTGGTCTGCGATGCCAGTGTTTCCGGAATGGTTTTTCCGGTACTACCAGCATTTTTATACTGGTAGTACAGGAATTACCATGTTCGTAATGTGCCAGTGGCTCCGTAGTGCCAGTGTTTCCAGCAGGTGTCTGGCGGTGTTGCTACTTCCGATGCCTGTGTATCCAACACCAGTAGCACACGGTGTGATGTTACCGGTGCCAGTGTTACCAGCAAATTGCCTCGGAATTGGCCTAATACACAGTGCTATCGGTGGGTTGTTACCGGACCGCCAAACTTGTAATGAGGGCCATAGTGTCGTAGTCCAAAATGTGTAGTGGAATGCCGGCTTCAAACCCAGCTCTAAAACTATTACAACTTCTATCCATCCAGTACATTAGCTACTCTAGTCCTGATTACTATGTGTCCTAATAACATGAAAGTGTTGACCCTTGATGGCCACCTGCCTTAGCCTTTACTATTTACTTTACTATCATCGGGAGGATAGCTCAGGGGCAGGGTGCTCACCTTGGAAGCAAGACGAAGCAGAGTAGCACAGGTTTCGATCCCTGGGTCCGTGCTTAGAAACCTCTGGGTATTAAGCGTGTTATAAATAACCAATTATAATTATTTTACATGGTCAAGGCCTACTATTTGATTTGGTATAATGACAGTAAGTTGTCTTCCATATGTAGATATGTTGACTTTGCAAACTGCCCCTTATTATGTATGTTGCATTCTTAACGGGACAGGTGTAAAGTTATAACTTGAGTACTCAGATGTCTTCTTTGCATAGGGGACTTTTATTTATTTATCTCTCTGTAAATGTGGCAAGGCATTCGTCTTGATTTTAAGCAATGTTGTAGATATGCCTGGGTGCCCCCCGCCACATGGACTTCCAAAGTGAGTGATAGGGAGAGGAGTCTAGGTTGCAGAGACGTGTTCATACCACCCAGTGACAATGTATGCATTTAAATAACAGATTCTGTGACCCTGGATGGTAAGGTTGGCACCACAGCACCCCATACACCCTTGGTGTGTTACAATCTATAGCAGCCTATCTTGGGTCCATATCGTATTAGAGTTTGTCCTCAGTTTGATTCTGTACAACTGCTTACACTATGGGCCTCATTACACGGATGGCGGAGAACCATGGCGCTATTAGCGCCATGGTTCATGCCGGTAAAATACCGGCACCGCCTTGGCGGAAAGGGGAATTACCACCCCATTCCAAGGGTGGCGGGGCAGTAATTCCCCCTTCCACCATTGCCCTTCCCCATTCCCATTTTTGGCCCGTAGGGCTCAATGGGCATGGGGAAGGCGCTAATTACGGTACCGCAAATTGCGGTACCATAATTAGCTCCCTGGGTCCCTTTGCGGGTTGGTTTTTAACGCCTGCAAAAAGCAGGCGTTAAATCCCCCAACCCGCAAAGGGACCTCGTAGTAAGGCGGTAAGGATTTACCGGTACCGGTATTTTACCGGTACCGGTAAATCCTTACCGCCATCCGTGTAATGAGGCCCTATGTTCTGGTGAATTTCTTGATCACCAGTGTGTTCATGCAAAAAGAGTTTAATTCCACCCTCAATGGCATCCATGGATGTTACTTGTATAGTGGTTATAGACATGGTTGTTGGTCTGTTTGTGGTACTTACTTTTGGACACAGTGGAAAAACATACATAGAAAGATGTAATATTCAGTTATTAATTATTAGACGACTACAAACTAAGGGTGTCATTCAGAGTTGGGCACATTTTTTAATAACCCTAAAGAAAGTTAACAGCTTCGTCTGTGGTATTTCTGAAAATCCACTCTATTCAACATTTACCACCAACAGTATTTCTGGAATAACTCCAGTGCCATTTCAGAATTACCACCTCTGATGGGTGTAATGGAAAAAGTTTTAAAAAAAAACATTTTTAAGCATCCATGTGAAGGAATAAATGGATGATGTACAGCAGTGGCTCATATCACTACTGTTCATTTTCTTTATGCACAAAAGAGTAATTTCTAGCCCTTTTAAACTTTATATAGGTATGGTGGTGAGAGGAGGCAATCAGAGATGCCCACCCTTTTACCCCCTCAACATAGCCCCGTGTAAAAACATGTGCTTCCATTCTGTACACTAAAAAGAAAGATTTGAATAATTTGGGGTCAGTTTGGATTTTTGTGACCAACAAAAGACACGCATGCAAATCAACACCAGATTCAAATATGTAGCTGCAAAGTCAATTGAAAACTGATACATCCTATACTTTATACTGTCACAAATACACTCAAAGGCACAAACACACACGAAACCACACGCACACAATCCACCTTATTTGAAAACAGACATAAATATAATAGGCCGCTCTTGCTCCCTCTACATCACCAGGTCCAATGCGTATGTTGCCCCTGCAGTTCTCTCTGCTTTTGCAAGTTGAAATATGCAGCCGACTTTCCAAAAAAGGGCAACTTGGCAGCACAAAAAAGCTACATCTCCTCAGTGTCTTTTGCTCTGCAATGTCCAAGCGCAGACCCCATAGCCACAATAACCAGCAAGACCTCGACCATGGCTTTGTAAGTGATTTCAATCCAGCACTCCAACTAAGTCAATGCCTAGTATGGGATGCCCAATGGAAACCCTTATTTATATATTTTTCTGTCAAAATTTGTTTAATTCTGGATGATGTACCCTTATATAACACCCCTCTCTTTGAATCTCCCCGACCTCACTGAGCCAAGAAGTAGGTCTGTTTTCCAAACTAAAAGATTTATTTGAAGAATTGAACAATAGATAAATCACACTTTTATGAATATGAATAATATCTGAATACCACACTTATGAATATGAACAATGATCAGCAATGGGTAATATTACAATATCAACAATCTCTTTAATCAGTTAGGAGTAGAAATAGGAAGAATAATGTAGCAGAGAATACTCGTGTGGGTTCAAGGAAATGCAATGAGATGAAAGAATGCAACACAGAAATAAGACTTGATATGACTTCAATCAAAAGACAATATGATCACTCTTTCACCTGTTACTACTCACTCCCCCCAACATGCAATATGAAGATATGCAATGAGGGCACACAGGGATCAGGAATAACAATTAACAATGCAGTTCAAACCCAATTCCCCCAGCAAGCTTAGAGAGAACAGGTACGTTTTAAAAACAGGTCAGAATGCTTTTGAATGTGATTTGCAATCAATGGGAAAATGCTAAAAATGACTTTAATTCACTACATGGATTCAGAACTAGTGCAAATGGCTTTGGATTGATTCAGGTCAACACTAGCAATGATTCTAGAATGATTAGCAGATGGAAAACGAAATTCAGAAGTTGAAAGCAAGAAATAGCTGTTTTTCTGTGGAGTGAAATTTAGCTAAATTGCAAATCGCAGCAACTTTTCCGCGTGCGGGAAACGCGATTGCGGAAAAACTACAAGGAATTGGAATTTGGGTTCATTTGAGAGCTGAGGATCTTAGCTTCAAAATGACATTTAAATTTCGTTTCTAGGACATGTGCTTCAAATGTTACAGAGGTTTTTGTGAAGGTCGATTTTTCAGAAACAGAGTCAAGATTTCAAAATGAAAGATGCGCCATTGAAGATTTGAAACAAAGATTTCTTAACACTAAAGAGCCTATGGAGCCGCAAACTACACGACAGCCCAGCCACCTATCCAGAGGCACCTCCGGATGGTTTCTGTCTGAACGAGACGATTGCCTTTCTCCAGAAAATATATATTAGCGCCAAGATGATTATCACTACAATTATAAGGGATTATGAGGAGGAGAGAAACATTTAGAATAGACAAAAGAGATTCAATAATGCAGTTATGGATAGATTGGAATGGTTGGATTGGGTTACTTAAGACTTAGAGGTTGGTTATGGACAGTTCTACACTAAATACTTACAACTATGGCTTTGGAATGGAAGGGGCCCATCACAGATCTGGTCAAGGGTTTGGCGGGGATTCGCTTGCCACCGGACAGGTCTCAGGCACTGGGTTCTGCTCTCAGCATGGCACTCTGGTCTGCGCGGCCTCTTGGACTGGATCTGACGGGTTCTGGGTTACAGCTCTGCTCTGCGGGTCTGCATCTTGGTTCTAGCATGGGGTTCTTAGCTAGAACACCGAAACAGCTCAGCCAGGCTGTTGGATTTTATGGGGTGCCCCTTGGAAGTTTACAGGTTAGAATCAGGTTGCAAAAGATTCTGAGGCCTGCTGAAAAAGGGTTCAGCTTCTTGGGTTAGGCCTCTCTGCTTCAAAGTTCTAGAGTTTGGCTCTAGAGTCTGGTCTCTGGATCTCTGTCTGGAGCCTGGATCTTCCTGCAGGGTGATTCGCCAAGAAATCAGTTGAGGAGTGGAAAAAGTGTGTGTCTCTGGGTCCTCACCAGTCCCTATTTATCCATTTCCAAAGTGGGTGGGGAGGCTGATTATCTATGCCCAGCCCTCTAAGGATCTGATAGGTCAGAGAATTCCCTGTCCCCTGATTTGAGAAAGGAATTGTGTGTCATCATATGTCAGAGTGATGCTGTGTTTATGATCCAAAATAAATCCCTCCCCTCTGCTTTTACATAGAAACTCTATTTTCCCCCAAAAAACATATTTCCAAGATGCACAACTTGTTAATAATACATAATTATGTGACAGATTGCTTAAGATACATTTCTGGTCAACTCCCATCTTTCTGCGAGCTATGGTTCATAAATGACAACTTTTTCACCCTTTTGGTGGGTTTCTCAATGTAAGTTCTGCACCAATTTTTATACATGCATGCACGTCCCCTCTGGGCACATTCCTGTAATTTTTCATGTTCCTAACCATAAACACCATGGCTACAATATGAATAATTTCTGGGGTTCAGTCTCAGAACATCGCACAGATTCCATCTTAGTCTTAAACTGTGAGTGAATTTTTCATTTTAACAATCTCTAAGTTTCATATTTTTGTCAGTTCAGTACACTTTGCTATAAGCCTTTTTATAAAACATACATTTACTTCAATGTCAAATCAACAATTTCAGTCTGGCCCGCAACCAGAGCTGGGCTGAGTTAGAGGGTCACATGGCCTGCCTTCCTGCCAGAGCAGTTTGTGGTCAGTCACACCCAAATTAGCATTCCTATTCAGCCCAAGGAATCCATTGTTTCTTTCTCCAGGCAGCACAGGAAATCTCCTCCCCTCCTGATTAACAGGCCCATGCCTCATCCCTCCTTTTGGTGGGAACGAACAAGGTGTGAGTTTCCCAGGGGAAGAAGGCCTCTCTGGAAGTTTTAACTGAATCAGGTTACCTTTTGGTCAATTGTTACCTAGTTTCCTGTGAAAAAAATACATTTATAAATTTAAAATAAGCAAACCCATCTTTACTTCCAGTCCTTTTTCAACATGAAAATCAATGTGTGGCACTCTTATATGGCATTTTGATGGAACTCTCTTCTTTGGCATAGTTTGAGTTCAATGTTCACTTTACACATAATAGGTTTTAAATCGCCGGCTTCTGACAGAGGTGAGTAACGGTACTACACTCATTTTTGACAGTTTTCTTTCCATCAAGTATCTTTAAAAAAGGATTTTGTTCTGATAACCTATGATTCTTGCTGACATTGTATTTATGTGGATTCTTGCAGTAGAATAATGTGGAACACCCAACAAGGAGGTTGGATCTTTTAGGTGGTTTGTGAGCCATGATTCTTGCACATTTTTGACAATCAAGAAAATGGATTTCCAAACAGCTCTGTGTTTCTTTTTGACAATCAGCATTGCTTTTTCAAGTGATCTCAGGCTACTTTGTGGGTAGCCCAATGGTAGGTTTTGGCAGTGGTCTCCTGTGTTACCACTGACATAGGCAAAAGTGGATGGCGGCCTATTCTTCAGATTTTTCCTGCCACTTTCTGGTGATTTTTAGCGAGCAGCATGCTTTCCAACGGCCATTTCTGGTGCTTCTGCTGCCATCAATGCACAGTAATGTTGCAGGGCCTGGACCAGTGGGTTGAGACATCCCACAGCTTCTTGTTCTGTCTGGCAGAGGCTGACTGGCAAATCAAGGTGGTCTACTATCTGTTAGCTAGGGCAACGGAAGATGGTGAGACACAAGGAATGGGCTTGGTATGATGAGCAATTAAAGGGCATCGGTGGCAAGGAATTGGTGACTGAGCATTGTTGGCAAGGGAAGGTGGCGCATGCAAGGTAGGAGAAAGGGAGTCAATTAATAGTTAAAGGATGGAGCAAAAGAGGAACGGAATTCTGAAAATGAATCGTAAGAAACGGGGGCATTGAGAATGTGGTGCAAGGCAAGGACAGCATAGGATGATGGATAAGGAAAATAGAGTACATGAGACAGAGGTACACATCTGGAATGGTATGTCAGCAGGTTTACTGTTGCTGAGATCTATGTCTGACCTGTATTTCACTGCACCCGATTGTTAGACTGGCTTGACCGCCTTTTCTGAGTGAGGGGTGCATACTTGCTTTATGAAGATATGTTTCAATTACTACTTCTCTTATATTTGTTCAGGTTGCTTTATCATGTTATGTGGTGCTTTGTGGGTACACACAATTGTACAGACTAAGATTTTAACTATAGTAAGTTTTCATTATAATCTTAGTCTGTTTCTCAGATGTATTTGCCTCAGGTTACAGCCGATTAATAGGCTCCCCCTTGTAGATACATTGGTACTTTAAAAACCAGATTTATTGAACATTAGCAACTTAGGAGAGGAGCTGTCAAATCGGGATGCTCGGAGCGTGGGCTGTATTCTCTAGTACAAGCCCACGTTCCAAGTAGCCTGGGTGGTGAGCACCCCCTTCCCTTCCCCACTGTGACTGACCGCTTAGTGTGTAGTTTGCCACATGGGTGCTAATGGTGTCGTTTTGAAAAAATAAAAAATAAGCGTACCTTTCTTACGCGGCTCAGTGATGTGCATAGCAGCTGTCAGCTTAGGCCATTTTCCTGTCAACCTCGAAAACTGACTTTCTGACAGCAAAACTGCGAGGTGCCGGGCTTGCAAAAAAGGTGCTAATGGCAATATGCCCATCAGTGGCATGCCAACCCTTTCGGTAACAGCACTGCAACCTTCGTTAAGGGACGCTCACTGTGCTCGGGCCCTTGGACGGCGATCTGTTACCTGCATTGTCAGCCTGCCGCTGAGGTGCATATCACCTCGGTATACTAGTTTAGCCCTTGAATAACAACTTTGCAGAAAGCATTTACTTTCTTTCGAATTTTCCTACATTCTGAATTGTAGCTGTGAAACCAGGAAGACGGGGCTCAAATCCCCACCTTCCACCTTTCATACATGATAGGATCCTGAGCAAATCACTTTTCATCACTGTGCCTTATTTTCCTTAACTTTCTGTAGAAGAAGCCTCACTCATATGGGTTTATACTCTATAGTTTTACTCTAGAAATAATTATAATGTTAGCTATTTGTGTAAAGCATACTGGTGAGGAGGCTGGATGACATATGAGTGTCTTATGTTGTGGGGGGAGTATAATGGGGGCAGGTATGGATTTTGTGTTATGGGCTGGAGAGGAAGGAAGTCAGGTCTGTGTCCTTTGCCATGCCAGCTCATGTTTGGCTCTGGGGGCAACCCAGACTCCCTGGTTCAGCAATGGCTCTGCTGTACAAATGAATTATCTAGCTTCACCACCTCTTAATGTTGTTCTAAAACTAAAGATGGGATGGGAGGGGACGAGATCAAGCCTGCTATCAAATTTCAAATTGCTACACAATCAAAACTGGGCTCAAATCCGAGCTTTCCCATTTCACCAATAACATTATCCTGGTGAAATAATTGTACTGTTTAATAGCTGGGAGAATTTCCAGGGTTCTGGAAGAAACCACCAACATAACTGAAAAATATTTAGCATGAAAGGAATGTACTATCGATAATGTCTATTATATATACCTGAGAATGTGTGGGGAGGGTGAATGGTTAGTATTGAGTTTACTTGTTCTGGAAGTTGGGGCCATTGCACCTTGGGCCAGGTAAGTACACAAATCCCTCAGGCCCAATTTTGCCAGTCCTCCCTGGAAGCTACATTAGCTGTCAGTTAATAGTCGCTACACATTTAAAGCCCTTATATTGATCCAAAAAGCACTCTATTGCCCGGGAGTATGTGCATAATAAAGTGCAGTGACATGAATCCAACAGGTGTCTAAGGTCAAGTAACATATAGCTAGCGCTTATACCAAGCTGTAAAAGGAAAAGTGTTTCGGTCTACTCTATTCAAATGTGAGCACGGAGGCTGAAGAAATGTGCAAGATAGACCACTTTCCGATCTTTCGCAAAACGTTTGAAAAGGTTCCAATTTCAAGTTGATCGCGTTGTTTCGTGCGCTCTAGAAGTATAGCATACATGCCAACCGTCCCGATTTAGGCGGGAGACTCCCGATTTTTTCATTAAAAACAGTGCTATTTTATACTGTCTCCAGCCTAAAATAACAATATCCCCAATGCATTCCTATGGAGAAAATGCATTCTCCCGATTTCGGTGCTGAAATCTCCCTCTTCGGGGCTTCGGAATGTTGGCATGTCTGGTATAGAGATAGACATAGGACTGAGCAGCGCCTGAACAGATACACAGAGCCTGCGCCATGCAGGTACATGAAAGAAGGGTTCCAGAGCTACAATCAGAAGCGCATGCATGTTTTCATTTTTGCTTCAGATGTGCTCGAGTCTTGGCGATCTACATGAGATTAACCACTCACCGCTCTCCCAGACGCACACTATGTTGTACACCTGTTGCCGTATTCCTAAACCCTGCACGGGATGCATACAACGGCTCTGGGTGCGAGTTATAGGACTGGGGGAGATAAAATAGAAGTCTTCGACCAGTAATGCAGATTTTTTTTTTTTTAAATGGTATAATAAAATGGGCAATAGAAATTACATAAAACAGGCACACCCATGTCAATTGCTCTTCCCATAGAAGGAAGTTGTGGGACAAAACAACCAACAACTATAGAAATACATTCCCTGTTTATGCGTAATTAGAAGGAGGCAGCCACTTGAAGTGAGCGTTGGTGGTGTAGGAATGGTGGGGAAGGAAAACTGAGGAAAGCACCTTCACCTAGGTGATCCAGAATGTGGCCTGTAATCGGCTTGCAATCCAAGTATTTCGATTGGCTAAGCCACGCACTATAAGTGGCCCAGGAGGTTAATATATCATTACTAGTGTACAGGCACATGTACATTAACATAGTAGGACCACTATATATCCTAACCCAACAGCTCCCTCTAGTGGTGATAACAGGCAAAGCTATGCAAATTGGCATTGTCTCCATACAGCATATGGTAACAGCTCCCTCTAGTGGTGATAGCAGGCGAAGCTATGCACTTTGGACCACTGTATACCCTAAAGCAACAGCTCCCTCTAGCCAGCTGTGCGTTTGGGCATTCATGTCTGCACATGACCACATCGGACAAACATACATCTGGCCTTTTATATTATTAATAGGTGCATGCAAAAATTATACATAGGTCGCCAATGCACATTCTGGACATGGGAAACACAATGAAAGTGATTATCTTAGCACAATTCTTGAGAGCTGTAGTGTTTCCCATCATTCAACCCATGTAATGTTAAGTGACTACTGAAATGTAAGCTAGCAGTGTTGCAGAACATGAGTGTTATCACTTGAATTTGGTGAGTGCTGTTTATGGCGGTTAAAAAAAACGAATGCATGACCGTTTGTTTCTTTTCTACAGAAAATAATTACAGACCGAGCCGAATTCCATCAGCAGCTGATACAGAAAGGAGTAAAAATGCATCCACTTGCCTTGGAAGAGGTACCACCACCAGTTACATTTGTGAGCTCCAAGATGTCGACTACGAAAAGGAAAAGCACATCGCAATAGGATTCGTAGCTGCCGACTTAGGGTAGAGATGGGCCAAGGGGATAACCAGAGACTTTCTGAAAACCATCCTGAGACCGGGAAGAGAAGCTTGATGCACCAACACTCCACACTGATTAAATGGCACGCATTAAAAGTACTGTTTGCGTCCTAATTCTGACTGCATTGCCTTTTTCCAGGTATGCCTAGGGTTGTAAATGGAAAACATTTAAAGGGGGATCCCACAAGGGGCGGTGTGGGGGTGGAGTTTGGTGGAGGGGTGGAGTTCCAACGGGTCGGAGCTAGCAGTTGGACTCCGCTCAAAGCGAAGGTTCAAAATAATAGTTTTAAAATGGTGCAATTTCTTTCATGCTGCTTCTTTCCAAACTCCACACTGTACACCAATTCAACTTTAAATCACTTCCATGGCAGTGGGGCACCCAAAATACTGTTGGTAATGCAGTGATTTTTAGTACATTAAGGGATCCATAGAAACACTGTACAGTAGAAGGGTACCAGGGTAGCTCAGCAGGTTGAGAGACGGTTGCTCAGATGTTATATATTAAAAACTGGTTGTTAATCGTATTACTTTCTGCAATTCCTTATTAAAAAAACAAGTGCTAGAAAATGTGTTTGGCCAGGGCATGAGTAGGGCTGGTCACTTGCTTACATTCAGGGCCGGGATGGGGATATTTCTGCCCCTATAGTGAAAATCAAACGTGAGCACTCATGAACCCACAGTTTAATTTCCTAATAACTGCTGTCAGCACAACAAAATCATTTATTTGTGATTAAGCAGTTTGACAAGCATATAACATCTTTAAAAATATAACCTGCGATAAAACAAAGCAAGGGGCACAAACATTACAGGGTATTTATGTGGTAGTCAAAAAAAACAAAACACATTTCAAAGAAAACTAGTGAATGCAAGTTTAGTTAGCATTTTCGAGCTTGGAAATTACTTTTTTCTTTCTATGAAAGTGTAAGATGCACATTTCGAAAACAACAGTGTGCCCAGCATGTAGAAAGCCTGCTTTTAACAGTGATGGCCCCACTCCGGTGATAGTTATGGTCCATTGACTCTCATGGTATCCCTTTGAGGCCAGAAGAAAGAAACAGGCTAGGCAGATAGGACCTGCAAATGAAGGAATGATGGCTGAGGAAAGGAGCACAGAGCAGATTAAATCACCTAGCCCCCAGCTTCTATCAGCGAAACTGGGCCTCGGTAAAGCCTTGCCAGGTGCTGAGGTGGGCTGAGGCAGGCTGGGTCCGAGATCCATGGAGACATCAGATGCCAGATCTCAGACCCAGTGAGAGCCCACCCATTGACCAGCACTGGGTGCCTGAGAGTAGTTTTGCCCTATGGAAATGGACCTAGAATTAGTCATATGCTCAACGTTCGAAGCTCTCGCCACCAATGGAAACTTGAGCTAAAGCTGTCATACTTGAGCTACCAGCTGTGCCTAGTGGCAGCATTGTGTTTTCATTTTTTCCTGCTGATTTCGATTGTAGCTGTGCCCAGTGGCTGCATTATGTTCATTCTGTCCTGCTGTTCCTGTCTTGTTCCGTCCTGCTTGCACCCCCTCCCTGGTCTCCTCCCTTTGTCTTCTCCACCCTCTGCCCTTCTCTCATTCCCACCCGCCCCCTCTCTCTCCGCCTCCCCCTCCTCCACATCACCTATGGTGCTTTCTGTTTCTCCTATCTTCTCCAACTGTTTCTTTGTCGACTATCCTACCCTTCTCACTAAGTCTGGTAGGAAGACGTTTAAAAAGGATATCCTGTTCTCCAACTCAGGCCTCCCTATCGCTGATACCTACACCAGTGCTTCCTCCAGATAGATCCTCACAACATCCTCTTTGTCCTTCCTTCGCCAGACCTATGGACACTTTATATGGTCTCTTTGCTCTCTCCTTACTCTTCCTCTGCCATTAATGGTGGCACTCGGTAGGAGGCCCTCCTGGCTTCTTTCCACTCCTCTAAGGTCATCTTTAATGTTTACCTTAATGGCACTGTCTTGGTCCAAGGCCCTCATGCCAACCTCCTCCTCTTTGATAGATGCTTCCCGCACCTTATTCATTTCCTTTCCTCTCCCGCAGTCCCTTCTCTCCCCTCATCGACTGCCTTGTCTCCACCCTCTGCCACTACTGTGACACCCTCTTCCTCCCCCTTGGCTACATTGCCCTCTCTTCCTACCTTTTCTGTCCCCCCTCAGACTCCTTCTACAACTCTGCAGGGAGTACCTCTGATGTGTACTCCTCCCTGGAAGGATGCCAACCTTCTCCACCTCGCCACTCTTAACTCTCGCTCAGCCGTCAAACACTCCTCTGACATCTGCCATCTCCTGGAAGACATCACCTTTGATGTCCCTGGTCTCACCAAGACTTGGTTCATGGCCAGTTCTGCCGTGAGCTTTGACACTTCTTCCCGATGGCTACATGATCCTCTCTGCACCCAGTTCCAACTGTTTCAGTGAGGGTGTAGCCTTGATCTTCCCGGAGTGGATTCCTGCCACTATCATTCCTACGCAGGCCTACTCCTCCTTTGAATGCTTGGTCTGTAGACTTTCTCTCTCCCCTTGTCACTCTCTCACAGTTGCTACTATCTACCAGCCACCTGGTCAGATCTCCCCCTTCCTCTCTGAGTGGGCAGACCTCTCTGCCTCCCTCCTGACCTCAACCGCTCAACTGCTCCTCCTTGGAGACTTCAACATCCACCTGGATGCTTCCTGTCCCACCACGGTACTCTTTCATGACCTTTGCAACTCTCTCACACTATTCTGGCCCTACTCACTCTGCAGGGCACGCTCTTGGTGCTCTGATTTTCTCAGACCTCCCCCTCTCTAACCCTCTCACCACTCCTCTCTCCTGGAGTGACCACTTTCTCCTCTCCTCTCATCTTTCTCTACCGCTCAGGCCAAGCCTACCCCCACACTGCCTCCCACCTTCTCAGTCATTCGACCCATAAAGCGTGTGTCAGTTGAGTCTTTGGCCACCTCTTTCTCTCCCCCTCCTGCACCACTGACTGACTCAAACCCTGACACAGCACTCTTCTGCAATCTCTGATACTCTTGATGCACTTTCCCCTGTCATGAGTATCCACATGAAGCCTAAAGCCAAGTGCAATACCTGTTATGACTCTGATCCTGTCAGCCTTAAACACAAGTGTAGGGTGGCTGAGAGGAAATGGGTGGCATCTTGTACATCCTCTGACAAATTGGCCTGCTGCCTGCTCCAAAGGCAATACTGACTCTCTGTCCTCACCAAGAAAAGAGCTCACATCCAAGCCCGCATTTCTTTGTCATCTAATAACTTGACCGAAATCTTCAAAATCTGCGAGGAGCTGGCCAATCCTGCCACAGTCTTTACCTCTCCTGTCCACTCCCAGGCCCTCTCTACGGCCCTGGCTTCGCACTTCATCTCTAAAATCCAGGACATCCTGTCCACCCTCTCAGCTTCACCCTCCTCTCTCTCCCGTCTCTCCTCTTCCTCCAGCCCCCCTGTGGCCACCCCCTCTCCTTTCTCTGACTTTCCTCTATTCTCCCCTGACAATGTTTCTAGACAAGTCAGATCTATGAAAACCTCATCAAAAAACATCAAGGACCACATTGACACCCTCGCTCCAGCATTGGCTGAATTCTGCAACCACTCTTTCACCTCTGGAACCTTCTCCTCCTCTCTGAAGCACTCTCTTGTGCACCCTCTTCTCAAGAAACCCTCAGCCGAACCCTCCATTGCGGCTAATTATCAACCGATCTCTATCACTCCTTTCCTGGGCAAAATCCTGGAAAAACTGGCCATCTCCCAGCTTAATCTTCACACTGAATATATGGGCTGTCTCCATGACCTCCAGTCTGGCTTCAGAGAAGCTAGAAGCATGGAAACTGCTCTCCTGAACATCTGTGAAGACCTGCTCTCTGACCTTGATTCTAATCTCCCCTCTGTCCTCAGCCTACTCAATCTCTCCTCTGCCATTGACACAGTCAACCATGCCATCTGGCTCAACCGGCTCTGTGATAATCTGGGTATCAATGATCAGGCTCTGGCCTGGCTGACTTCTTTCCTCTCTGAACGACCCTCCCAGGTCCAACTAGGGTCCTTCCTCTCCTCTATCTCTCTCTCCACCTGCGGTGTTCCCCAAGGGTCTTACCTTTCTCCCTGGTTGTTCAACAAATATCTAGCCCCTCTCGCCCACCGCATTGCTACTCTCTGCTCCAACTTCCAGTGCTATACGGATGACACCCAGCTTGCCTTCAGGCTCCCCTCTGCTGCATCTTCTCCTTCTCTCATCCCGGATTGTCTGTCTGATATCCAAGAGTGCTGCACCACCAATGATCTCTGCCTGAATGACAGCAAGACAGAGATATTTCTCATTGGCACACCTGCACCACTCTTTCCCTCCACTCTCTGGCCGGCCTCCCTTGGCCCTCTTCCTGCTCCCATTAACAGGTGTTACATCTTTATCATAAAGGTTTTCTGCATGTTGCAATGTTATTCTCCAAAGTAAAAATGGGTTCAGTCCAGATATCTCGATAGGGATTGTTTTGATTACACCTGAAGAAGGGTGCAAGAGCCCGAAACACGTAGTAGCAGATAGGGGACACCCACCAGTGTAATCAAAACAATCCCTATCGAGATATCTGGACTCACAAAGACTGAACCCATTTTTACTTTTCAGAATTGTTTGCAACATGCAGAAAACCTTTATTATAAACACGTAACACCTGTTAACTAGTGTTTGTTGAATACCAGTGAATTGTTTGAAATTGTACATACAGTAATGCCATTAATTACTTTGTATGAATAATCTTTCTGATATCAAGTTAATGCTTGAAATTGTATGAATTGAAATCTTCAATATAAAATCTTATTAAAAAGTACCTTTTTGTTTGGTTAAAAGCAAGTGCAAAAACGTTAACAATTATATTGCTTGTTGTGTGCCTTTGTTTGCCCCTCGTTTTCGAGGGACCTGCTCTCTTCTCACATACCTAATCTGATAGCACAGATCCAACAAGGAGCACCTTGAAATTATTATAATAACAGACTGATTGTAAAATAATTTCTTAATGTTAAGAGGAAACCGAGTGAGCCTCTACAATCTACTATCACCTCTTCCTGCTCCCACCTGTGAGGCCAAGAACCTCAGGGTTATCTTCGACTCCACACTTTCCTTCTCTCCTCACATCTCTGATGTCTCTAAGAAGTCAAACTACCAACTGCACCTCCTCAGAGGTATTCTCCCTTTCCTCTCCTTCCCCCAGAAGCTCACTGTCTCTAGAACTCTAGTTCTCTCTGGGCTTGACTACTGTAACAGCCTCTTTCTAAATCTGCCCGCTTCGACTTGACGCCCTCTGCAACTCATCCAGAAAAGGACTGCAAGACTTGTCCTTGGCCTCAAGCCCAGGGATCGTAGCTCTCCAGTGCTGAAGTCTCTCCATTGGCTCCCAGTGGCTGCAAGGATCAAGTTTAAGACCCTTTGCATTGTCTACAAGGCTTTCTGGGGAATAGGACCAAAGTATCTCCAGCTCTCTATACTGAAGTATCTTCCTACTTAAGCTCTTTGTTCCTCCTCCTCCACCTCCTTGAGGGTCAATCACTTTTCCAAGCAACGAGCTCGGGGCAGATCTCTCTCTTCAGCTGGCGCCTCCCTCTGGAACAGCCTCCCTGCATCTCTGAAACTTGAGCTGAACCATCTCCTGTTCCGGAATCAGCTCAAGACTTTCCTTTTTGCTTCAGCTTTCTATCTTCCTCTTCCATGCTGATCTCCTGTCTGATACTGCACTGGTTACGTGGATACCCTTCTGAACCACTGGCTCAGGTCCCTGGCCTCCCAGTTGCACACCTGCACTGCCTCCCGGCAACCCTGCACTGGGGGCTGTAGCTGCAATCCTACTGTCCCCGTAGCTGCACCTTCTAACAATTGCTGCTGCACTTAACCCCTGCACTGCCACTTGCTGGCTGCACTTCTTTTTTGATGTTTATCCTACGTCTTGTACTTGCTGCTCCTACCTCTCCCCCAGCACTTTTACCCTCTCCACTCCCCTGCACTTGTGCCATCTCAATGTCATTGGGCCTAGTAAGATCGTTGTCTAGTCCCCCATTGTTCCCCTCCCCTGCCTCATCGTGCCTTGAAACACCTGTGTATAGGTGCAATATAAATATCATATCATATCATGCGCACTATGACATGTGTGAAGACTAACCAAGCCTTCATGTGTGAAGCCTAGCAAAGAGCATTTTGCATGAATAGACTTGTTGGCCAATATCTGCAATGAGGAAAAAAAGGAAAAACATATGTTCCAATTTGGAAAGTACTTCCGGACAAAAAAAAAAGAAGACTGGGAGAAGGTTTTACAAATGACTTGGAGGAACTGGGGCACTTTGTTTATGTTAGAATAACATATGAATCCAAACTCGGTTCAAGTCGGAAGCAGTTAGCAGAGAGGGAAGCAGAGGGATAGCTTGTACCAAAGAAATTGCCCCCCCAAACTCCTGAGCAGGTTTAATATGGTTTTGCACAAAATGGGTTAGACCTAAGACAGTAAAAAACATTTAGCCAGTTACGCACTTTTTTACAGAGCATCCCCTGACCTTGAGTGGCGTTGTTAAAGGCACAGTATTCCTGCTTGTATAATTCCATTCTTCCAATCCTTGTGACACAGTCGCCGCCTGCAGCGGATGGCTCCATTAAGCGTAATTAGTCACTGCCTTGGAAATGGAATCTGTACAGTTCAGTATAAATCCCATAGGAGTTGTAGCTTACCCCACAGACCCTCATTGGGTGTCTTGTATGAAAGTGCCTGTATTCCCAGTTACAGTTATGACCCTCAGAGAGAGAAAGGAAAACTGAATATAATTGAAAAAGACAGAACTTTCTCCTTCCCGCTTATTCTCAATTTTCCTTCCTGTACATGGAAACTGGAGCTCCGTGGAAACAGACAATCATTGGTCATCAGCGTTACCTAAACATGCTCTTTTTAACAGATACCTTAGATGCCCCCCTTGTAACACCAAGTATGCCTGGTCAACTTTGCTGAATTGCCTGGAGATTAACAATATGTCCACCCCGTTTGCCTGAGCGGACTTCAACCAATGTATTGCACTGGGATGGATTTCTGGGGGGCAGGAAATGTGCTGCACTCAACTTAACTGGATTGCTGGGGATAAGAAATGTGACGCACTTAACTGGAATATTGGGAGTGGGAAATATGCCGCATTCAGATGGATTGCTGGGGGCAGGAAATGTGCTGCCCTTTGGATTGTTGAGGGTAGGACATGTATCACACTGAGATGGATTGTTGGGGGTAGGAAATGTGTAGCTCCTAACATACCATACCAAAACCCACCATTCTGCGTGCTCACCCACAACTATACTACTACCGCACTACAAACTGCATGCACTTCACAACACCCAACATGAAACCAAACCATGCACAACCATACCTCAACACCACATGACGGCTACCAAACGAAAACGCACCTACGCTCAGTGACCGGTTTCTCTGAACTGAAGCTGCCAACAGTACATCAAAGCTCTCTTGCTCTTCTCTCAATCCCACTAACAAACCCCCCAACCCTCCTTCCATTGAAGATCCGCCAGAGCGCCAGGAGACCACGCAAGAGGCAAGTGTTTGGGGTACAAGACCCATTAACATTAGCATTAACAATGTGAAAGCTCTGATGTACTTTCTCTTATACCTTTCCAAAATTTGGGATTTTTATTTTTGTATTTCCTATCTTACATTCCCTAAACAATATGCAAGGTGTACTTGAGAACTTAACTAGTTTTCCCATCTTTACCGTTCTTTCTTGAAATTACATGTCTACTTGTCACTTACCCTTGGATTAATCAGAGTCACTGAAGAAGTAATCTTTTAGACTCAAATAATATGTATCAATTTAAATGCATATATGAATTTACATAGATTTAGCACTCAATGTCGCTTCCAAGTTCTGAATTCCTCATAGGAAAAGGAAACTTGTTAGGAAACTAAACAGAAATTGAAACTTTCTGCCATTCCCTCCTTTTTCTCTGACCTACAGTTCTCACTCTCCTCCACACCCGATGCCTCTTCCAGCCAATACTGCCTTCTCCAGCTTCCAATCCCTACTTTTTGACTCAAACGCTTCTCACTTACCACTGCTTACTTTCACCTCTAAGTTTCAGCATCCTCAACCCTGGGTCACCCCATTCATACACTCTCTCCGCACAAACATGCGTCGGGTGCTGCGCAAGTGGAGGCGTATCCACTCACATGAGGACCTGCAACTCTACCTCTCTGCCCTGAACTCTCTCAAGTCCACTCTGGATCGAGCGAACGGGGAATTCTACTTAACCCTCATTGATTCTCACTCCAACCATCCTCGCTGATTACAGGCCACCCTAAACTCAATCCTCACTCATCCTACCTCTATGACTATCAACTCTCATAGCTAATGTTCTAGCTGAATAATTCACTGCAAACATTTCCAAAATTAGACACTCTCTCCTGACCTTCCTCACACTCCCTCCTCCTACATTTTACACAATCCGCCTACTTTACCATCATCCTCTGCCTCTGGCCCCCACCTTAGTCACGCTGATACTGGCAAAGTGCTATCTCTACAAAAGAAGGCTAATGAACCCCTGTTCTGCCTCATCAGACCCTCTTGCTCCTCAGCTAGTCAGTCCTATTGCCCCTTTAGTGGTCTCTCACCTCGCTTGCTTTCCCTCTGTTTTCAAAACAGCCGCCGTCATCCCTCTCCTAAAAAAACAAGGGGGTGACCTGAACCTACTCTACTGGCTAACCTTTGCCCTGTGTCTCTCCTTCCGCTCTACTCTAAAGTGCTCGAAAGGGTTGTGTTCAACAATCTTACCAGTTTCTTAGACATGCGCAACCTGCAAGCCCCCTTACAAGCAGGTTTCCACTCCTGTCACTCCACGGAAATTGCTTTCATGAATGTGTCCAACTTCATTGTCTCTGCTAAGCACTCCAACCTATCCTCTATCCTAATTTACCGGTCTGCTGCTTTTGACACTGTCGATTATTCAAATCTCCTTAATAGTCTCTTTCTTCTTGGGATTTGTGATCGAACCCTTGCCTGGATTGAATCCTAAATTGCATCTCACTCATTCTTTGCCACCTGGAGCAACAACACTGCTCAACTCACTCCTCTAACTGTTGGTGTTTCACAAGGTTCTGCCTTGTGTCCACTTCTCTTTACACTCTACATCTTTGCTCTTAGGGCACTAATCTCCTCCTTTGGGTTCTCATACCAGCTCTTCGTGGATGACACCCAAATCTTCTTTGCTTTTGCTGCACTCTCTTCTGATCTCTCTAGCAAAATTTCCATCTGTCACTATGCCATTAAATATTGGATGGCTTCACACTCTCTGATGTTAAAGTGTACCAAAACAGAGGTGCTCTTCTTCCCTGCCAAAAGCTCTCTCTCATCTCTTCCTCTGCCTATGCTGTCCCCATCTGACCCTCTCCCCTGCTCTTCTTCAGCTAGTAACCTTGGCGTCATATATGACCCTGTCTCACACCTTCTCTACTCTCATCTCCAAAACTGGAACAGCAGCTCGCCTCAACCTCCTAAATGTTAGGGAAATCAGGCCCCTCCTTCCTTTCAACACTGCCAAGCATCTCTTAACCACTCCTGTATTCTGTAAACTGGACTACTGTGCTTTGGTCTCCCCAAAAATGCTTTCCGTACTCTCAACAAGTTCATTATCTTTGATACCAGGACTCTATTTGAACTCCCTCATTTCACACCTACTTCCTCGAAACCTTACCAGGCAGGAAGGTGTCAGGTCCAGCTTGTGACTTCCTGCAGGACTGATGATGGACCTCCAGACTCCCGTAGTCTGCCTGCCCAACAGTCTCTGAATAGATATAACTACCAAGCTGGCAAACCCAAGGGGAAAGGGGAATTGGAGAAAATAAAAAAGCAGGTCCTCTCTAGCGCCCTTGTCTCCAGCTGTCTTCTTGAACTGGTAACACTGGGTATGAGTTGCTGTGAGAACCTAAAACGTAACCACAGTTATCAACTGTTAATATCAGCACATTTCTTACCCTCTCTTACCTAAACTTTGCTTCTCTCCCACGACCCTCAATACCTGCAGCCTATGCCTCCTGTGCTTATAGGCTTCCTTAAAGCAACTGCAGAAAGTTCTTTTATTTCTTGAAGTCACCCACTGTTCCAGTTGAGAATTTGCTTTGCTGAGTCTTTTATCTCCTTGGAAACTTGAACAATTCTCTTGAAAAGTTTCTGCAGTTCTTTTTTCAAAAGCGTAGTTTAATCTGCTCAATGCATTGCTATTAGTTTTGCAAGCTTTTAAATGTTTTGCATGTTATCTCTGCTTTCAATTGCGTTTTCAATTTAACCTTAGGGATCCTGAATTCTCAAGTTCCTTGCCTCACTCATGCTATACGCACAATTTGCTTGTCTTTATTGTCTGCTTATCTAAGAACTCTCTTAACTTCTTACGTGGTTTGATTTTTGCTTTATTCGTTCCAGCCTTTACTGTCTTTTCACCTTGTGCTTTTGTTGCTACGTTAACTGCCTGCTACTTTTAGCCGCGGACACAATCAGCTGTTCAATTGACAGTTTCCTTTGAGTTCATTTGAAAGCTCTCGTCACCACGTAGTCGTGCGTTTTAAGGTTCTTTCCTCTAAAGACCTGATGCAACGCTACTGCTACGCAAGCAAGGATGGATAAACTAAAGTTAGTTTTCTTTTAGTTAAAGTTATCAAACGACTAAATCTCACCGTCGCATCAAATCGCAGCACGCACACTGGGTTAATGATCAATATGCGAACTGCAACACGAAACACTGGTATCACTCAAAAGCGTTGCACGCGGACCTGCAGAATACAGTTCTCACCAAATTACATTTAAATCAAATTGCCTTTTCCTTATATGCAAGTCTTATGTGCCTTTAACTACATGCTGAACAAACTCACTTGCTTAAAACATTAAACTTTTACATAAATATGATAAATTGTAGAACTTGAGTCATGAACACTTAGCTTTCTTCTTCTGTTTCTTCCACAGTTGACTCTTGCTTCTCAGCTTCCTGTGGTTTCTTCTTGTCTTAACTTATCCGCTTTACTTCAGAAATGAAATCACCAGGATTTCTTAACTAAAATCTTGCTGAACTATAAACTGCGACCTGTTCCCGTGATAACTAGAATGAAAGACAGTTTAGAATTCCTATTAGAATTCCAATCTACCTCACCATCAGACTCATCCAATCGCTGCTGAGCTGAGCCTCCATCTTGCCCTGGGAAAACAAAGGCTTCCTGCAAGCAATATTAAGGAAGAATATCACAGTCCGAATCCATAACCCCCAGCTCCTCAATCCACAACCATACACTAACTGCAACATCCTACTGACCACCCCTCCTGCACCTCCAGTTAAAGTGTTTAAATTGTGTACCTTTAAGTGGATACCTAAATGGATCTTTTGAGTGTATACCCTTGTATGAAAGCCTGGCAATATACCATGGAATCCTGACAGATAGCTTACGATGCAAAACAGGGCCAGATTTAAATGTCTTCTCTTGGTTCACAAATCTTTCCACGGTAAAGCACCACTGTATCTATACTCCTCTATTCAACTCTACAAGCCTTCTCGTAATCTCTGCTCTGCCTCCTTGACTACCCTGTGGCTCCTCGCCCCCAATGTGTCACCTCTTGCTTCTGCTTTTTCTCTCTTCTTGCTCCACTTGCATGGAATACTCTTCTCCAGGACATCCGAGAAACAGTCCAAACAAATGTGTTCAAAACCAAACTAAAAGCCTACCTCCTCAAGAGCTACCTCTTAATCTACCTGTCATCTTTTCTCTCACCTCTAACCCGTAGCACATGTAGTATGGCTTAGTGGCAACGCACACATTTTGGAAGCAAGATGTCACAGAGCAACACAGGTTTGAATCGCGGGTCTGCGCTTAGAAACCTCTTCAGTATTAAGCACGTTATAAATAACCAATTATAAAAAAATATAACCTGCATCTGTTTCTCACTTTCTCTGCCTCCACTCTAGCACTTTACCCATCATGGTTTTATTCTGAGCACAGCTGGCTGTACCGCCTCCCTGCACTTAAAAATTTCCAATGTTGTTTGTCATTAATCTATTTATGCCCACTTATGTATTTTCCCCAGTGACTGTTCCATTTACTCCCCTCCACAACCTGGTCAGAATGCCCCTCAAATTCACCCCATTGTAAGAAGCTCACTGCTTCCCGTCAAATATGATGTCTTATCTATTTTACATTCTTTTGTGATCAAAAGAGCATTGTTCCTCCTGCAAATAAATAAAGAAAAAAAATGATATTAAAATGTTTACATGCAGAAGTCACTGATGCTTCCAGGTCCTGACTCCAGTTACCTGTTTAAAAATTCTCGCAAATGCTGCTGTGAGTCTGAATATCTTCTCCCTGTGATGTGAAGTGAAGATCCTGCGTTCTTCAGTGAGGATGCACGTTCTGCTAATCAATCGTCTCCACATCCTAAGAAGAGTGCTCTCCCATTTTCTCTGATGCACCCTGGTCACACCACACAATCCTTTCCTCTAAATTGGAATTTTTCGGTAAGTTACATTGCGCTGCCACTATCTGCTGGTCCCATTGACCTACCGCTAAATTGATAGAAAGTTTGTTCTTCCAGGCAGCGTCTCATACAACAGCACCAACTTTTATCTTACTGCAAATATTGCTGCAAACTGTTCCAGGTCAAAGTCAATGGCCAAAGAATTTGTTATTCTGTAAATCCTTTATAAAAAAAAACCTTTTTTAATGAGGCTTAAAGTCAGAGCTAACAAACAAAGCTTAGTAGGATTGCAGCTACAGCCCCAAGTGCAATCTTGTATTAGGTCCAATCCCATAGAGATCCTATAAACTGCCCTAGCAAAATCCTTAAAATTGTCAGAATCCTCTGTGTACCCTGTTCTTAGGAAAATCTGTAGTGAGCTCCATGTGTTAGCGCTGTTCTTTCCAATCCTTTTAGTCTGTTGTACAAGTCCTATACTACTATTTTGAATAAATTAATTAATTCCCACATAAAGAAACACACGATGTGAGGGGGTTAAAACTGCAGCTTAACCCTTTTCATGGGCAGCATTTCTCTTCTTGATAATCTAGTCACGAAAATATAGTTTTAGTAGAACTTGTCATTTTCCTTTTGAAACCGATTTTCCCTGTGCAACTGCTTTCATTTTAAAACCGATTTTTCCTTCCCCTTTAAAAATCCCATCCTGTCATTTCATACAGAGTTACCCTTTCACTTTCATATCCTACCTGTGAGTTGTCTTTGTACCTTAGCATCAAATCCGATTTCCGATTTTGTCTGTTTAACCCATTTTCTAAGCTGTTTTGTCATTTTAAAATCATGAAACTAATTAAATGCAAGTTCTCCACGTGTGATTTAGCTGCACTGTATTGTTCCTTCCAAAGTTGATTTTCTGAACTATATGCCCATTATTAGTACATTGCACTGTACAGTACATTATAGTTTGCTAGTGTTCTTTCTTCTTTGATACAGTCATACTCATTTCTACCTCATTCATTCAACCGCCCATGTAAAATAATTATTTAGTAATTCTGAGTGCCTTTTTGCTCAATTTCAAAGGTTTGCAATCCGATTTTGCCTCCCATTCCGAGGAGAAAGGTCGGATTATTATTCTGTTTGTTGCCTAGGATTATTATTCTGTTTGTTGCCTAGTATATCTGACTCCTTGCTTCCCCTTGCTACCCACACAAGATTCGGTTAACAGGTGTTTGAGGGAGCGTTGCAGGGGGAAATATTAACTGTGGTGCTATCAGAAAATACCTCCCAAAAAGTAATGTTGCCTTTATTCAATTGTGCATTATATATTATAGGTAAAAAGGTCAAAGTGTATTCTATCAATTTACAGTGTAATTATCACCACGCTGGTGATTACTGCCGTATATTAAATTTGTGGAATTTAAAAATAAATACAAATTGTATTACTACACACCGGTCTGGTTCATGGTCCATTGCGACCAGGGGTGTTTGTAAAGGTGGGTGTGAGATGGGTTGGGTGCCTTCTCAAACTGTATTCATAATAAATAAAATAAAAGTGTTTTAATTGTGTGCTGCATCCCCGGCCAGTAGAAAGAGTCCTGGTCTGGAGTATACTGTGCCTAAAAACCCATATTGAGAACAAAAATGTCCATGTTCTGAAGCTGGAATGCACATCCATCTACCAAAGAATCCCAACTTATCATAAAGCAGTATCATATGTACTGTGACTTTAACTGCAATGCCCAGCCCACAAAGTAATTTACATTCCACAACTATGATTCCCTTGTATGTTATAATTTGAGTAAAGCTCCACAGTTAGGGAAAGGTGTTGAAATGGAAAACAGACTTCGGCTGGGGTAAAGAGGTGTGGAGTGATTTAGCAGGGAGTTTATTCCAAGTCTGTAGATAGCCTGAAAGTACTACCACACATGGCAGTTCTCAGGCTTTCATCCCTGTGAGGTCAATACAATGAGGGTTGTGCAGTCAGGTAATGGCCGCCTGGTAAGTTTGTGCTTGTACTGTGCTGTGCAGCCCCTCCTCTTTCTTCCTCATATCCTCTGCCACTATGGTACTCACCATCTCCCCATCTTCTCTAACTGCTATACTATCACCTATCCTCCCTCTCTCACAAAGTCTAGAAGATAAAAGCTTAAAAAAGACATAACCACTAACCCCAGCCTACCTATCGCAGACACCTATGTCAGCGCAACCTCCAGACAGGTATTTACTGATATTCTCTTCTCTGTTCCTTCCCCATATCCATGCTCTCCTCATCTCATATGTACTCTCTCTCCTCTTACAGCCTCACCCATTAATGATGACACTAAATGGGAAGTCCTCTTGACGGGCTTCGCAACATCCAGGTTTAACATTAATATATATCACACTGGTACTATCCTGGTTCAGGATCCTCAACCCAACCTCCTCCTCCTCTTAGACTGGCGCCTGCAATCCCTCATTAACTTCCTCCCCACACCTGTTACTCCTTCTTCCACTCTCTCTGTCCCACTCCCTCCGACTGGTGTACCAAGCCCCTGTACCCTTCCTCGGAAAACCTTCAATGGTGGAGACCTCTTGCATCTAGCCATCCTCAATGCTTGTTCTACCATCACACACTCTGCTGACATCTGCCTCCTCCTTGAAAACCTTGACCTCAATATCCTTGCTCTTACCGAGACGTGGTTTAAGGCCAGCTCAGTCACTGCTTTTGACTCTCTTCTCCCTGATAGCTATAAGATCATCTCCAAGCCATGCCCTAACCGTACATGTGGTGGGGTTGCTCTTATCTTCCCTGAGTGGGTCCCTTCTTCCTCATACCCACCCAGCATTGCCCTTCCTGCAAGAGTCTGGTATGCAAGCTGGTCATCCTTCCCACCACCTTGCTGACCATTCCACCATCTACAGGCCACCTGGCTCTATCTATCACCCTGTTCTTCTTTGAATGGCCTGATTTCTCCTCCTCTCTCCTCACAATCATCACTAAACTCCATCTCATGGACAATTTCAACATCCACCTTGACTTCTCAATCACGGCATCTACTCTCTTCCATGACCTCTCTATTCTCCTTTCTGGTCCCACCCACTCTCCCGGACACACGCGTGATGCCTTCATCCACACTGCTCTTTTCACTCTCCCCACTAATCACACCACTCTCCTTGTCAGACCACTCTCTCCTCTCACCCCAAAATCTTCTCTCATTATGGCCACCTTCTATTGGTCAACAGGTCAGTCCACTCTCTTCCTGTCAGAATGGGCTGACCTCGTCTCCTCCCTACTCTCCTCCTCATCTCAACTCCTCCTGACGGGTGCCCTGAACATCCATCTGGACTCTCCTGATTCCTCAGGTCCTTTCCGCAACCTTTACGACTCTCTCACCCTTTCTATACTTCCCTCTGGCCCCACACACACCA
The DNA here is from genome assembly GCF_040938575.1 of Ambystoma mexicanum. NCBI lineage: Eukaryota > Metazoa > Chordata > Amphibia > Caudata > Ambystomatidae > Ambystoma > Ambystoma mexicanum. Next base: position 539,492,957 of record NC_090929.1, read on the forward strand.
CGGTTCACACCGTGGATGCTCTCATCTATTCTGATATCCCACTTTTGATCCCTCTCACTACCTCCCTTTCTTGGACTGACCACTCTCTGCTATCTACATACCTTAAGCTCTCCTCTCCTCTTGTAGCATTACATCGAGCACAGCCACTGGGCTTCAAATTTATCAGACCTATGAAAAAAGTGACAGTGGACGCATTTGCCTCCTCCCACTCTCCTCCACCTACTCCCTCGGCTGACTCCCACCATGACACAGCCCTCGCTAACCTCAATCTCTCTATCTCCAACACTCTTGACACTCTTGCCCCTGTCATGAGGGTCCAACTGAAGCCTTCCAAAAAGTGCAACTCTTCGTACGACTCTGACCTGGCTGCCCTTGCCTTGCCCAGAAACCATGCCCCCCGTCCTGGTCCTGTGGGAGCTTTGAAACAGTATTTTACTTAACAATAAAATAAATACATAAATAAACACAGGTAAAGGCCATCAGAGGTCCACATGTACAAACCAGTACAAACTTAGGCCACATGGGGATGAAGATAACACAGTTACCCTTTCTTTCTTTGTTTGTCTCCTAGCAATAAATCATTGAACACACACAGACTCATTGGGCCTCATTACAAGGAAGCCGGAATGGAAACAATGGTGCCGGTAGTTCCGTACCAGCACTTTTTTCCAGACCGGCACAGACTGAGTCGGGATGCCGGTAACACCGGCACCACAAGAGACCCGCTGCATCTGGCAACACCGTTGCTGGTATCTGAGGGATGCCGCGACAGCCGTGCCTGCCATACCACCATGGTGTTACTAAGTGCACATTACGAGCAGCACCGACACGCAATTACCGGCATGGACATGCCGGTATCAATGTGAAATCAATGCCGGAAACACTGACATTGCGTACCAGGCGTTAAGTAGGATCATGTATGTAGAAACATGCCACATGTGCAAATAATCAGCAGAGGTGCCACTGAACTGGAGAACTTCCAGCCCTTTAAGATGGGTCAACAATACATTTGAGAGGAATGGGGATGCAGCGGTTACTCAAACGTCAATAAACGAAACGACTCAAGAAGTTGGCAAAAAGATAACTGGTTTAATATCAATTATCTAAAACAAGGAGTACAACAAACGTCATCGGAAGTATCATAGTAAGGTCTCAACGAACTTCATAAAAAAGCACACTTTTATACAAAAATCTCATCATAGGTGACGTACAACCTGCGTATTGCTAACATCATTCTACTTGGCAAACTACAAAAACCTACTGAAGAGAGTGATAGGGTCTAAGGGAATATCTAAGTATATAATCCATACTCGTCTAATGGGCGTGAGAAAGGTGATAGGTTTCCTAGCATCGGGTGGTGCAACTAAGCCCTTCCCTTAAAACAGGTCAATATGAATGTCACTAAATACACGACGTCCCATTGGCCACAAAATTATAGGACCCCTAATCATGCGATCCTCTATCATTGGTTGGCTTCTAACCTCTGTCAGCATCCTTCAGCCTACGCTAGCCGCAGGCAGGCCAAGCGTCCAGGTGCTGGTGAGGTAGTCTTAACATCTGCTTCCTACCAATTAGAACATCATCCATCATCACTTCAGTGGTCGGTTGTCAATTAAGGCCTTTGCACTTGTCCTTGGGAGTGTTCTTTTGCTCTGGAAGATACAGGGAGTAGAGGTGCGCTCTGCCTCATGCGTAGGTGTGACCATCCTGCTCGTCCAACTCCTTCTCCCCACGCGACTGAAGACCACTAAATCGAGCTTTCAGAGTATTAAAAAGACTATTTTCTAAGCAGGCTCTTACGTCTTCTTTGTTCTCTGCAAGCTTCTGAACAAGAAATTCATTCCTTCACAAGATTGTAACTAATTTCTGTTCTTCTCAGCCGAATACGACCTTGGTTTCTTGGCTTGTTCAACCTCGCCTTTCTGAAATTTGCTTGTAATCCATTTGTTTTCTAACTGCGGCATGGCGAAAAAAGTGGCCATTCTCCTTTAGCTCAGCTCTGCTTATAGTTCGTAATGGACCATCCGTTCTTTACTCATTCCTATGTATCCATACATTGGTGCTTGGCGCAATCTATTCACTATAAAGCTAGCCTCATAAAAACTTTGCCTGCTTGCATTACCTTTGCATTTGTACATGTGTGAACTGGCTTAATAGCTTCATCGTTGCTGAAGCATAAGCCTCCTCATCTTGAGCCCAAGATGTTGCTTATCTTTGATATTTTCTTGGTGCCTTATAGAATATATGCATTCTCTCGTCCCTGCATCTATTCTATTTACGTCAGCTCGACTCTCACATGACGTCACCAGTCTGCTTCGTCAGTCAGGAGTCCTGCTTCTTCTGGGATTTCGTTTAAACAGCCATCATACTGTCTTGAATGCACGTATGTTTTTCTCAATGAAAACCGTGCCTCCAGGATTTCCTTTGCAATCTGTCGTTTCAATTGTTCTGCATATGTCACATACTCTGGTTTTCAACATATAGGCATACTGGGTAAAGTGGTTGAGGTGGGGGTACTTAGCTCCTTCTCTCCACTCCCCCTCTGGGCGATTCATCGACCACTCTCCCTTTCTTCTTCATATCCAAACATCCTCATCTGAAGATATGCCTTTTAGGGACCCATCTCTTTATGAGCCTCCCTCAGGCATCCAGCTGTCTTCACATGCTCATCCTTGTACCAGGTCATAAGCATGCACTGTCCATTTGGACTGCAGTACATCCATCTTCCCACATACATCTTATGATCCTTTGGATACAGGAATTTTGTTCCCTCAGGTGCATGGATACTGGTTTTCACAAGTCTGTAATGTCCTCATCTGTCAGGTCCTTAGTCTTCCATCCTGACTCAACATCAATCATGATCTTCAACCATATGGCTTACTTTGCTGTCTTCCTGCCTTGTCAGATTATTATCGTGATCACACAGAATCCTAGCAACACTGACAAGATCAGTGCTCCAAGAAACTTGAATCTGCCATCCATTGTGGAATCCAAGACAAGAGTGCTCCAAACCAGCTATCATCAGCAATATCTCCTACTTCTTCTATCATCTGGCTGTGTAGTTTTGTCAGCATTTCTATGGCCTCTGTCAAGGTGCCATTCTCGTCATCATGAGAAGGTATGAATGTGCAACATGATTCTCCAGTTGTTGCACAAACACCTCCATCCATAGCTGTAATCATATCCAGGACGTATCTGTTCTGAAGAGTCATCAGTCTTACAGCTCTCAGTTCTTCCTTGATAGCATTGAATCCCTTTATGGTCGTGTTGATCGTCTGCAGCAATTCCCATCTGGTAATCTGCAGCCATTTGGTATTTGCTCCAACCTGGATTCTCGGCATGAAGATCATCATGAATACTGACGAAGTCTGGCTGAACAGTCTGTGCTCATAAGGAATAGAGTCAAAAGCTTCTATGGACTTGGCTGAGAAATAGTTGTCTCGCTTCATTCTACTTATCAGCCCTACAGATCTTTTCTTCCTCAGATTGATCGTCTGCTTTCAGGAAACTGTTAATGTTCAAATCACTTTTTGGAATCACAAATGCTGGAACATGAACATTCACCAAGGTGCATATTCCTCCCCAGTCTTCGGGTAGCTTCATGTAAGCCTTGGCTCTGCATGCCCAATAATGATCCATGATCACTGCTGTCCAAATTTTCATTCCTGGTACATCAAAGATTCGCCCACAGTTCTGATTCTCTCCAGCTTTTCTGGTGCCATTGTTTCTGAAACACAGTTTTGACTTTTCCAGAGCCACTATCTGCAAGGGTCCTCCTCTGTCTTCGACTCAGGTCAGTAGTTTAGCAAGTCTTGGCCATAATGGCTTACATTCATTTTGCACTAGGTCAACAGTTTCTTTATAGAACCCAATGATAACCCAGGCTCTGCAAATAATCACTCCTTTTTCCCATCCATCTGGTGAAAGTAATGATCCCCAAATCTGCACCTGGCCTCTATTTTTCCATTTATGATTCTGTTCTGCATTTATTCCTATTTTCTTACGTTTTTTGTTTACTTACCATCTGATTCCAGCCCATTTTACTCCAGGCGTTTCATATCTGATCACATGATTCTTGGTATGCTCCCTATTTCTTGTCTTCGTATCCTGGACATAGTCATCTTCATCTGGATCTGTCCATTCAGTTGCCCATTTTAGATAGGCATCTCGGCCCATGAACTGGTCTCTTGTTCTGCAGAGTGCTATGTGTGACAGACAATGAGCTGTCTGAACGTCTATTTCAAAAGCTATGAAGATCTTGGACTTCCCCATACTATAGGGCAGGAGTGCACATACAAAGAATTCCCCTGTTGATGGCCTTCTTCCTACTTCCTTCATATGCTGGTACCAAATGTTATTCCCCAAATGCGATGTACTGTCCATATAGTTATTCAGCTCATAATCATCCTCCTTGGCATTTCTTTTTGGTCTTGCTTTTTCCATGCGGGCTTCTATTATCAAAACATGAAGCATTTCAGTATAACTCTTTCTTTGTGGACCAATTATTGGAGCATTTGTCAATGGACTGGGTGTGTTTTCATGTGCTATTTGTATAGGGGAATGTGCAAAAGCCTCTCCCTATCCTGCTCTTTTTGTCTAGCAGCAGCAAATGATGGCCATATAAGGTCTGCAAACACTTCCATACGTGACCTCTCTACAAAGGGTAACTTTGGTTCAATTATCACAGGATCAGGTGCTCTCGTGGGTACCTTTAGAGTGGGAACAATCACATGAGGTTTCTGCTGCCTAGTACTTGCCACGTTTGTATCCTCTTTCTCTCTTACAGGACGATACACCAGAGTTTTTATCTCATTCGTCTCAACATAATATGCCTTGCGTATCGCAAGTGACAGCAGTACCACTATGAATAAAACACAGGTGTAGATTACACACATATATGAAAGATGACAACAACAGCTTTTCACACATCGTGGACATCTCTCATGATCCTCCATGATAAAGTTGCTTCTGATGCTGTCCATTTTACTCTACTAAGGAAGGAAAACATTTTTACTGGGGCAACATCATGCAACACGACCCAGAATATGCTGAATTGGCTCAAAAAGTTCCTCAAACAGCTTCAGCTGGCTGGATTAGTTCAATGACGTACACCAGTTCCCATTGTACACCTCGAATCTGTCTAATATCAGACGACATGAGGATCTTTTTTTCAGCATGAAATAAAGTTCCTTGATCAGCGTACTTGGCTTTCCTCCCTCGACAGTTTTTATTCAAAACTTCTTGGTATCTCAGAATGCACATTCACTTCGGTCATGATGTCTCTCAAGAATTGCAACAGTACTGTATTGTTTCTCGGGTCTCTCAAGAATGTTCTGATGTCAGTCCGTTTTCCAACAGCATATGGAAATTCCTCAAGTATAAAGTGAAATAATTGAATAGTCAATGGGCCTCATTACGACCCTGGCGGAAAGTGACTGACCGGACCGCAACAGCGTAAATAGCGTTTCCGCCATTGCACGAAGGAGCAAAGTGCGGCCAATCACGACCCATCGGGCACGAGCATTACGCCATGGCGGAATCCGAAAGGCTGCGATGGCGGAAATGACCCCAAAACGGCCCTTACCGCCGCCGTACGCTGCACCAGGTGCAATACCGCCACCCATCTTAGCGGTCACCGTAATGAGCGGTCACCGTAACGAGCGTGCACCGCAAATTACGGCCACCGTAAATATACGGAAACGGAAGTAAAAGCATGTGGCCGGAACGGGAAACAGCACGCCGCACAACTATAAAATCCGAATCCCAACACAACCATAAAAAATCCGACCCTGACACACATCCCAACCCGTTAGCAACCCCAGTTAAAAAAATAAATATGGGAAAGGTAGCCAAGAAAGCGTGTGACCGCAAGCGGCAGGTACACTTCTCCCGAGAGGAACTGACCGTGCTCACCGAGACCCTCCAGGAAAATTCCGCTGTCGTCTTCTCCAGTCAAATGACCAGGACGGCCCTTGCCAACAAGAAGGCCATATGGGCCCTGGTGGCACAGCGCGTAAGTGCGGTGGGGACAACACCCCGCACGCCACAGCAATGTCGCAAGCGGTGGGACGACCTGCGGATCCGCGTACGCAGCATACTTTCTGCGAACAGGAACATCGCCACAGCTACCGGGGGGGGTTCAGAGTCGCCCATCAAGTTGACCCCCTGGGAGGAAATCTGCGCCTCCACCATAGGAATGGAGAGCATAGAGGGAGTCGGAGGGATGGAGAAAGGAGTGCCGACATCCGGAGAATCAGGTAGGTTGGCCAAGAGAAACAATGCGAAATCCACAAACCACGAACATGTGCAGTACCATGTGACCCCATAGTGCAATACATACTTTGCCCTGACAGCGCCCTCTAAAAGTCAGAATGAACAAACAAATCAATCAAGAAGCCATAAACAACCCCTACATGTGCAGCATGCACCCCCTAACTGCAGGCAGCCAAATGAATGCATCCTCAATCCACACGAAAATGAGACCACCTCCAAGGCCCAGTCCCAAATCAGCCTCATGTACCACCCCAATGCATTTGATACGTTGCCATTCCAAATCCGACAGACCCATAACTAACGCTCGCCCCTCTTTACTCCACCACAGGGTCCGATACCAACGACGAGCTGCAGGACACCCCTACCAGCACGCCTGCAAAGAGGGCCAGGACCAACGTCCCAAGAGCCTCCACCTCAGGTGCAAGGATCAAGACACGGCAGCAGCAGGAATCAAGTGGCAGCACACTGGAGGGGACTGCAACAGGCACCCCAGCAGCCAGCAAGTCCACAACCCCAGCACCACAGGTCCCCCCAAAGAACGTATCTGATGGCACTGCCTCTGGTGGTAGCAGCACCATAGGTGACACAGCAATCATGCCAGCATGCTCCGACACGGAAAACAGTGCTGGCGACGTAGGTACCATCCATGACCTTTCCCAATCCCCCTGCATGTTCCATCCCCTACACCATGACGAAACCACGCAGGGGCACCCTGAAGACGACGACTGGCCAACCCCCACAAGTCCTGTGCCAAGGCAACATGTGTTGAGCAGCCCCCCTGTCACACCACCGCAAATGTCCATGGCCCAGCAGAGGCAACAGTCCCTCGACCTGCTGATCGAGCAACAGCAGGAAGCGTCCACGCTACTCAAGGACCATGCAAATGAATGCGGGGGTTCCAGGGCAGCCATGGAAACATCCACCGAGACACTCAGGGCACAAATAGAGAAAAGTAGTGAGAGCCTCAGGGGAGAAATGGAGAGAAGCACCGAGAGCCTGAGAGCACAAATGGAGAAAAGCACCGAGAGCCTGAGGGGGGAACTGCATGCGACGTCCAAAGACGTTTGTGCTGAACTTGCTGCTGTGCGCCGTGTGCTCTCGGAGCTCTCACAAACCCTCAGAGACATGCATGGACGCGAGCAGGCAGAGACATCATCCGTGGCAAGTTCCGTCCAGGGCAGCCCCCAACGCAGATCTGGCAGGAACCTGCGCTCCACGGGCAGGGGTGCCCCTGATACCCGTAGAGGGGGCTTGCAATAGCGTCTACCCACGGACAGCATGCATATTTGGACACTGGTGTTGGGGGGGGAGGTAGTAGGGTGGAGGGGGTGTGTTGGGCTTCACTGGGTGGCGGGTCCATAGGGTGTATAAATCAAATCACATTAACAATACAGCACCTCATTATCATCCAATGACATGTGTGGACATTGATATTTGCGTACGAGGCCTTCATAGGCGTACAGTCCACAATGTGCCTGTACTACACACACACAGTGCCACAGGTCCCCTTTCCGTGTAATAGGCACCATGCGTGGTTGCTAGAAGCATGCATCTATGATGCTCTGTCGGATTGCACGTACATCCTGTGCCTCATGGACTCCTTGAGGTGCCTCCACATCCCCACCCTCATCATCATCATCATCTTCAGGTGCATGCAGTACAGCGTCAGGGGGCATGGGCACATTCCTACGTATGCACATGTTGTGCAGCATGACACATGCCATGACCATCTTAGAAACCTTCTCATGGCTGTACATGAGTGCCCCGCCAGACCTGCTGAGGCTGCGGAAACGAGCCTTCAGTAGGCCGAATGCCTGTTCAATGACCACACGGGTACGTGAGTGGGCATGGTTGTAGTCCTCCTCATGCTCGTTCTGTGGGTTCCGGATTGGTGTAAGGAGCCATCTCTTCAGTGGATACCCGGCATCACCTGTATGAGACGAATAAAGGGTGTCAGTGGAATGATAGTGCTAAGTAGCCCCCCCCCCCCTGCAAGGTCATTGACGCATCAAATGGGCCACGATGTCATGCATGGAATGAGACTCACCGAGTAGCCAGGATCTGTGCCCTGCGTGTCTCTCCATGTAGCGTGGTATTCTTGTGTTCCTCAGGACCATAGAATCATGGGTAGATCCTGGAAATCTGGCACAACAATGCGTAAATATCTTGTTGGAGTCACACACCATTTGCACATTGATTGAATGAAATTGTTTCCGGTTGCGGTACTGGACCTCCATGGCATGTGGGACAACCAATTCAACATGGGTGCAGTCGATGGCACCAATGCAACCCGGGATGCCGCCAAGTGCATGGAATCCCACTTTAGCGTTGGTAATCTCCTGGTACGTGCGTGGTAGTGTGATGTGGTCGTCGGCGTGCTTCAGGAGGGCATCGTGCACTTGGAAGAGTGTCCGTGAGAACAGTGGCTGTGAAATGCCATGCAACTGTCCCACTGTGTGCTGGTAGGTGCCTGTGGCCAGGAAGTGGAGTGCAGACACCACCTTCAGTAGGGGTGGGATGGCGGTTGGGCTATCTATCATGCTCACGAGGTCAGCATGTGTCATGTCCACAATGGCGATTATGGTGTCCCGGTCCAAACGGTAGAGGGTGTGGATCTGCTCAGCAGTGAGGTTGAACGGATCGGCTCGGAGGCGTGGGATTGCGGGCCGCCTGCGTGGTGGTAGTGGCAGTGCTTGTGGGCCTTGCTGACCCTGCCTTGCCCTCCTCCTCCTCCTTCTCCTCCGTCTCCCCTGTGCGCCCGGTTGTTGTACCTGTTGTTGTTCGTCGTCTTCTTGTAGTTGTAGCACTTGCAGTGCTATCTGGTACCCCAGGCCCAACATCGCTAGTCCTGCCGGTAGCATTTTGGAGTGGGAGTGGTTGTGGGAGGGGTTTGGGTCTGCAATATATGTGCTGTCGGCCTGTATGGCCTCCACCTGTGCTGATTGAATGAATCTGTGGCAGATGCAATCCCTTCTGGCCGAGCACGTCCCGCACGTAAGGCTGCATTTGGCCGCATGGCATCTTGGGATTTGAATCATGTATCAAATCCCGATGGCAGTGTGATGTACTTTGACTGATCTTCATGCTATGCTCCCATTGTTACACATGCTATGATTGCAGCCGCTTACATACCTGTGAAGAGTCAGTGGTATGTAGGGCTCGATCGATGGCCGACCCTCATGCAGCACAGTAACGTACTTCACCGACGGGCGTGGCGTGCCATTTGTGATTGCAGCCAGTTAGCATCATGACACACAGCCGCACTACATTGATGTAATTGTGAATGCAAGCGTTCACAGAAGCCTTTTCGACGTAATGTTGCAAGTGAGGAATTCGAAGGCCAGCATTTTGGGTTTTGAAGTAGCGGCGAGGATACGCCCACAGGTCTGGCTGGAAATGTAACGTTCTATTGTAGAATGTCCTTGGGACATGGCCCATAACGAGCAGGCAATGAATGATATGAATTGAATGGGATGCGCAACAGCGTAGTGGACGATAAGGCAGGACGTTCCCAAATCCATCTTGCTTCACAACACTACAGATCCGGCCAGGGGCACAGTGGTTTTTGCGGACTGCATTACGCACAGACGCGATGGAAGTTTCACATATTATGTGAGTGAATATTCATGCGTTTTCATTGCGGTATGAGGGAATGATGTGTGGATGCATGGACTGATGATTCCGTTTAGGGTCTGCCATGTACATGGGTTTTTTGATTCACTCCCCTTCCCCTGCGTTATGTGATGCAAGGCTGCCATAGTGGGACATACGTCTATCTGCCCTTGTCGGATCCTCCCTGTCTCGACGCGCCTTCATACACTTGTGTCTAGGCACGTTACTAATCCCATGTCATGGGTTCTATCTTGACGGACGCATGCACAGTAACCGACGTTGACAATGGTGTATTTAGCTCGATTGGTTTCGTTATGATTCGATACTGATTTAGGGGTGTGTATATTCCTTTGGAGTGGGCTAGCATGCATATGGGTGTGGATTTGGTGTGTTGAATGAAGATTGTAATGCATCATGAGTCCCGTAATGCAATCGGTTGATTTGTGTTTCTTTTGGGTGACAGGTATCTCCTGCCCTATTGCAGATGCCATCTCTACGCCACTCCTCCAGATGGTTTTTACTCTCGACTCCTGCAGCTTCGGGTGAATCAGTGGAGCACCATTTCGATCATATGGGACGATCGCCAATGGGCCACATGCCCTTACGCTGTACTGGTGGCTAGGTGCAACATTTCGGCCTTTCAGCTCGACTAGTGCCTGCCTCATGGGACGGACCTGCGGTTCTTGCCGCTTCCATGTGGCCTTTTGGAACGTTGATGTAGGCCCTGTGTGCCATGATGGTACAGGGCGTCACACAAGTGGAAGCCGGTCAATTATTGCAGATGCAGCCCTCGGTGATGATGGTTGTTTTGGTGGTATTTTGCAAATTGCTGTGGGGCCTTTGTCATTTGGATGTGCATTTAAATTGTATTCCGATATTTGTCGTGTTGCGTTGTTCTTTGCAGGTGATGTGGCGATTTTCGCTTTGTGGCGGTATGTATTGCGTGATGATCTGCATTGTGTTCCGGCTTCTGAGTTGAGTTGTGTGGTACAGTACTGGCCGCGTTTGCCTACGTAGCACAGTATGGTCACGGATAGGGGCTGCCATTGTGACTGTTTACATGATGTGCTGTTCAGGGGCGGGGGATTGGCTTTTGGCCGACTGGTGCCTGTCAGCCAGGTCGATTGGTGGAATGATGGGTTGTTCAGAATGTGGCTGGTCACAGGTGACTGTGTTTGCGTGCGTTTGTTGGAGGGGGACTGGGGTCATGTCCATTGGAATAGCTTCTGTATTGATGCCATCTGTGCCCTGCAGCTCCCATCGGCCCCTCTTGGGATGAGCCTGGCTGCTCAGTCACTCTGCCGACTTGTGTGGTACATGCTTCTGCTGATGGTTGGTTTGTTTACTGGCATGAGTACAGGGCTGGTGCAATCCCCCTCAGGATGCTGTTTTGGATGTTGCCTTGCGCTGGTGGCAAGCGATGGGGGACTACTGTTGTTTTGTGTCATGTGTTCTTGATTTTCATTTTGATGTATTGTAGCTTCACATGCCTGTGCTGCGTCAGTACGGCTATGGTGTCATGCCGTACATGGATGCCCACTCACGGGGCGCTTTGAGCCCCTGCATGCTTTTCTACGTTGGCATGCATGGGTGAATTGTGGATTTCACTGGTTGCATAGTGTGAGTACATTGCGCCTGCCAGGAGTTGTGCAATGAGGCCAGGGAGTGGAGTACAGGCACTCAGTGGGCCATTTACGGTTGGTTCGCGTTGCCGTATTTCTCGCCATGGCGGAATGGTACTTTACGACGTGCTTGATGGCGTTCAGTACATGTCCGCTAGGGTCAGAATTCGCGTACCGTTGCGCCATGGCGGTGATTCCGGTTTTGCAAGGCGCGTGTGCGCGTACTTGGTGCAGTTAGCGTTGCCGTTCACTGCGGTGTCGCTAATGGCATCGTACTTTACGGTGACGGGTCATGATCGCAACGAGCGGTGTTCGATGGCGGTATTGCATTTCCGCCATCATTTTTCCATTTCCGCAAGGGTCGTAATGAGGCCCAATATAAGCGCTTTATCCGGTGGCAGTGGCATTTGTGTTTCCCCACTAACTCAGGACGCTTCAGAATCTGTTTAGTGATTGCTGCAGATATTTCTCATTTTTTGACCATTCTCAAGACTGCAGGAATTTTCAGTCGCCAAAGTTCTTCTCTTCTTTAGCGAAAGATGAGCACACAATGTGAACAGAAAACCTTGCTCAAATGTTTTCCTACAATGTTTTCATTGGGCACCACCATAGGCACTTCCGAAGAGAATTTCAGTGAAAAACGAATCAGGATACTGCTCCCTCTTCCAATTATCGAAACAGGAACTCCATATCTGGCCTCCTTGCCTTCTAGATCGAGACTTAAGCATATCTCAGTCCGATGTCAACAAGCTCCTGTGGCTCAAGATCCTATAACTTCCTTTAACTCTCTTATTTGTCAGTGAGTAAAGGAGTGTCTCGAAATAAACCACAGTTCAATAAACTCCTTGATTTTACTTGACTGCTTCTGCATCCTTCTTCTCCAATCACGCATTTAGTCTGAACATGCTGAGGTTCTTCCCCGATGCTTGCTTCCGATCGTTGCTTTCTCTGGGGTTGGGGTGAAGGGGATTCTTTAATGGATGTATTTATGTTTTTACGGATGACTAGCCCTGTGCATTTGTCCTCGGCTGCAGGTGAAGTCACGCACCTCCCTAATGGACGGCTACTTGAGGCAAAGCTCGCTCCTCTTAGTAAGGTTTTGCAAAGTTCATGACCTGATGTCTGGTGAAAAATTTGGGAAGACAAATTCCTTTAATTCATGTTGTTGTAACATCTCCTTCTGTGTTTTGCGCTGCCCCACAGCCCTGTCTTTGGAGCTCATCTGAAATGACAAGGATACTTGAAGTTATACACATAAGGAACACACATAGCCCCTTTCCTAACAATTCTATTGCTGCTTGGGCATCACTTCTAAGTCTAGATGGAGGGGTGAGGGACTTCCTCATCCACCTCCCTGTCACTTTCTCCTTGCGAGATAGGATGGTGATCCACCCCTGGCCAATTCCTTATCCCATACAATGCCAGTGATAGACAATGCAACCCATCCTTTCCTTTATAATCAATTCCCATTTGGCTATTCTCTCCTTAAGCAGGCTGTCGGGTTTCTTTCTAACTTTCAAAGGCTTCATTAAATGAAAAATAAGGACCATTATCTTTCTTTACTACTTTGCATATTTCTTATCTATGAAGACTGTGTGAACCTCTAACTTCACCACACAGGTGGCATCTGGTCATGTATACACGATCCATCTTCAGTCCACCCTGAGAAAAAACATGCGTCTATTAATCATATACCCAGGTTTATCTATCGCTTTTGTAATATCAGCATGGATAACAAAAAAGATTCCCTATTATTTCAAAAATAATCCTAACAGTGCGCAACATGTGCCCAACAGTAAATCTTTTAACATGCATTGCACTTTACTATACAAAATGCAGCATGTTCTACTTTATTCTAACCGAACGATTCCTCGCACTCGTTGCATCGTGGTTCTTTTCTATCAACGTGCACAAGGCAGTGTAGCTATCCTATCACCACTCTTAACAAGGTTTACCAGTGCTGTCTCGTCGCCACAATGCTTCGGAAAGGCTTAAAAACACCCTTTCCACGTTCACCAATCCTTTTCATCTTGGCGTTTTTCCTTTTAAATTTCTAAAGATGAAATATTCATATATTTTAACATAACAATTTTTTCAAATATATTTATCATTACCACTCTTTCATTCATATCCATTTTATCCATACCATCACAACAAAGATCCTTCTCATACCATTCACTTCATGTCTTTATTTTTACTTTATAAAACTAAACATGAAATAAAATCTGCTTCTTTCAGCATAAGATACACATTTCATCCTACTGCAATGGCTACTTGGAGTCGTAGTGCTCGCTCGTGTGGGTCTATTCAATAACGCTGCGTGCTGCACTGGAGTGCCGCCCGCTCGGAGATCACCCCTCCTTTTCCAATGTGCTTGTTCTGCATGTACTGTCGACGTCACATAGGCGGAGTCACTGTACACCATTACTTCCTGGTCTGCACGATTTCTCCTAGCGCGACAATCAGCACCACTAATTCATCAGCCTGTGCCAAAAAGTGAAACGGAAGTCATACACTTGTCAATACTTCAAAACTCTCCATTTGTCGTGTGCTTTACCCCAGCGGCACCTGTATCTCTAAGTCTTTTATCCTGATCGATTCTTGAAGAACCGTCAATAAAGAGAATCTCCCCCACTGCTAATATCTCTTCCTTTACGTTCGATGGTTCATTATACAATTTCTCAAAATACAAACAAACATGAGCCTGCTCAGTTTCTGCCAGTGCTTTCTGCTGCACCCATGGCAGAATTCCCTTTCCTATGTCTTACTATCTGATCACTAGTTTTAACACAACCCCCCTCATGGGCAGTAGCCCTTGGAGACACCAACATAGCCTCAGATCTTCCTAAACAGAAATACCCCACCTCATGTTCAATATATTACGTCACAAAATCATCTTATCACCATACTGTCAGCCCTCATAATGGCATACTCAACGGCTGTCATCTTTGGTCGCAAGGGGAGTGACCCCTTCTAATTGGGTCAAAAAATAATCCTGTAATGCGCCCGAGGCCCACCTAAATGTGAGTCTCTGCATGTGCACATTTTTTTCATTTCAGTTCCATTTGCATATGGCAAAAAGGACTTTCCTCAATATGATTTAATCATCCTTGAACTGGAGTATATTCAATGTTCCTTCTTTCATTCATCAAAAGCTCCTCTTCTATTCTCCTCAGCTTTGCTCAACTAGTCTTTGCCCATTATAAAACTGGCATTCTCCATCAAGTCTCAATCAAAATATTCCAGGTGCTCTCATGCAAATATCATTTGCCCAAAGACTCTCATGTTTACCTGCTCCCTCCCATTTAAACAATACATATCCCAAAATTGCTTAGCCATCCTTTCCATGATCTTTTTAAACAATTTCTTATTAATGACTTCAATCAATCTGTCACCCTTCCTAATGGCAATCATCATGGCCTAGTGACTGTCATTTCATTCAACATCTATCAAGCATGACTAATCCCTCTTATACTATAGCCGATGATAATGTTAAAAAGAAGAAAGTCTCAGCCTTCGCTCTTAATCATAATACCTTTAATACAAAACGATCAAATATTCTGACAACCTTACCCATTAAAACGTGTCAATCATGCTAACAAAAATGCACACTTCATAATAAAAAACGTCACATTTTTTAAAAACATCCCTTCTGTGCCCGCTCATCCCATACATTCCATAAACAACTCATGCTCAACCAATATATTCTTAATATAAAAAACACCATACTTTTATTAATAAAACAAAATCATTATTTTAAACTTTTCTGTTACTAAATCTCAATCTATAATACTGATACGTGTCCATCTTAAATATACTTGTGACACAGACATGTCACACTCTCCTATAAAGACTGGAAGTATTAAATATTTGTGACATTTCCAACCATCAAAATGTCCCTGCTTGTGTACATGTGCATGTTGCATCAGTGTCTTTCTTAAAAAAGAATGTACAGGTTTTACCTCCCAAGTCAACGGTGACACCCCTTTTTTCTAAGATTCATTAAGTGTCCTGTACTTATGCTCTGCTGCATCTACATGGGTGACTGCTGTGGCTACCTTTATAGCGACGTCATTGCAACTATCTTTTTGTAAGCCTTGTAGCATCCTCAGCGCTCGCTTTTGCTGCACTGTCTGTCCCTGAGCAAACTCATTTCCATTCCTGCTGCAAATATGCGTGCAGGCTTGTCGTCCCTCTTCTGACCATAGGGTTGCCCCTTTTTAGATTGATCCAGCCACGTCAAAGAGCTTTGATGCCCGAGGGATAGGGAGGCCTGGACTCAATCACCTAATGTCCTTGTTTTCCCAATAAAACATCTTCAGAACCCCCTTGTATTTTCTCCCTCTTCCTAACAGAAGGCTTACTTATCTTCGCCTAATTTATCCTATCTTCAATTTATGCGACTTGTCTCCTCTTAGTTTTTCTTCAGAGTCAGTCTGTCTAAAGACAGCTCTCTGAGCTCAAAACTAGATGAGCCTTCCCTATCACACAACTGCGTACCTTTAAAGCGATCATTCGTATCCTTCCCTTTGTCTCCATTCCTTAAAATGTTCTTGTCGTCGAGTGTTTGAGCACAATCTGACCACCCATCCTTCATCCTGTATGGGCACTGACCTATCAGTCCTTACCCTTTGTTTTCTTATATCTCTTTATTTCTCATCTCAGAGAATACACTGGTCCTATCACTCTTCTCCTTATCGTGTCTCTCCCTGTCCTTTGAGATCTTGGAGATTACATCTTTTTTCAGGAACTTTGTCTGTTCTCTCATCACCGCTTTACGCAGGCGACTCATGCGCCAGATCACTTATACCGTGTTGCTACCTTAAGCCTTCTCAATGGGCACAGCCCTTCATCTTTCTTACTATTGTTGTCCATGTCAGGCGTGGCGGGTGGAGCAGAAGGCTCTTCACCCCCCTCTTTGCAAATTGTAAGTGTCCTATCCATAAGAGGCAGCTCTTCTCTCTCCTCCTCGTTCATTCTTCCCAGAGTTCTAAGCTCGCTAGTCGCTGATCTAACTTGATCTCGTATAAAAAGCATGCAATCATGTCGTCATGTGCTGCAAAAAAAAACGTTTCGATCCCTCCTACTATCACGGCATGATAATGCTGTCTATGGTCTCTTTACACCTTTTACACAACACTATTTAAACTCGAGTGTATGGTTGCAGCAATGTATAAATGGATCAATGTTCCTCATGTTGACTCGTCATTCTTGACAGTCAATACTCAACTGTACACTTTGCAATTTCATAAAAATAATGGGTTTTTCAAAAATAACATAATATGAGCTTGCACCAAACGTTGCATGCTCCAATCCTTTCTACGTCACATTTTCTCTTTTTACTCTGTTGCCACTACGCACCATCAATGCAATATCATAAATAAACAGTTTTAATTCACTTTCTCTTGTTCTAATTTCCTTATCTATCAATGTCTCCATTCATTTTTCACCATATACATACTCACATAAAACAAACAGACAAACAGACATACTTGACCGGTCACATATATCAGTCTATATTTCAAGACTCAACTTCTTCATACCCCTAAAAAATATTCTGATTGAGTGTGATCTTCCCACTTTAAACTGCTCTTTAAAACAAGTTTATCTTATACGTCACCTGTGATAGGGCTCTAGGGAACAGATCCTGCTGACATTTTTACAAACTCAGGAAACTGGGTATGTCCCACTGTGACGTTCCTCATCTCACAGGGTCTTTTGCTTTATGCTCATCATCTCAAGTCAACCTTAAATTACTCAACGCTCTTATCGTCTCGAGTCAATTATCCCCATTAAACTCGATGTTCATCGTCTCGAGTTGACCATCCCTTTCCAACCCACCGTTACTCATTTTTCCCCTTATCACCCTCCTTTCCCACTGCCCATTCATACTTTTTTGACATCTTGCTCAGTTTGTACTCACCATTCGTACGTTCGGCTTCCGACCTTTGGGATTGCAACGCCTCCTTCTGCGGCCTCTCCAACCTTCTGTCCATTCAGCTTCCTGTAGATGCCGGGAGGGGTTATCGTGGAAACCAGGGAACCCGTCACACCCACACTTGTACAAGCCTTAACCTATTTTAACAGCTATCCACAGGGAGCTAGAGGTTGTTCCATATTGCCGGGGATCCCAAAGCTTACTTATCTCGATGGAAATCTAACCATCCTCTCTCTGTTACCACGTGAACTGGAGAACATCCAGCCCTTTAAGATGGGTCAGCAATACATTTGAGAGGAATGGGGATGCAGAGGTTACTCAAACATCAATAAACGAAATGACTCAAGAAGTTGGCAAAAAGATAACTTTTTTAATATAATTTATCTAAAACAGGGAGTACAACAAACGTCCTTGAATGCATCATAGTAAAGTCTCAACGAACTTCATAAAAAAGCACACGTTTATACTAAAATCTCATCATAGGTGACATACAACCTGCGTATGACTAAGGTCATCCTACGTGGCAAACTACAAAAACCTACTGAAGAGAGTGATAGGGTCTAAGGGAATAACT
The DNA here is from genome assembly GCF_040938575.1 of Ambystoma mexicanum. Taxonomy (NCBI): domain Eukaryota; kingdom Metazoa; phylum Chordata; class Amphibia; order Caudata; family Ambystomatidae; genus Ambystoma; species Ambystoma mexicanum. Next base: position 539,510,976 of record NC_090929.1, read on the forward strand.
AAGTATATAATCCATACTCGTCTAATGGGCGTGAGAAAGGTGATAGGTTTCCTAGCATCAATCAGGTGGGGCAACTAAGCCCTTCGCTTAAAACAGGTCACTATGAACGTCACTAAATACACGACGTCCCATTGGCTACAAAATTATAGGACCCCTTATCATGTGATCCTCTATCATTGGTTGGCTTCTAACCTCCGTCAGCATCCTTCAGCCTACGCTAGCAGGCCAAGCGTCCAGCTGCTGGTGAGTTAGTCTTAACATTCGCTTCCCACCAATTAGAACATCATCCATCATCACTTCAGTGGTTGGTTGTCAATTAAGGCCTTTGAACTTGTCCTTGCGAGTGTTCTTTTGCTCTGGAAGATACAGGGGAGTAGAGGAGCACTCTGCCCTGTAGGTATGACCATCCTGCTCGTCCAATTCCTTCTCCCCACGTGACTGAAGACCACTAAATCGAGCTTTCAGTGTATTAAAAAGACTGTTTTCCAAGCAGCCTATGATGTCTTCTTTGTTCTCTCCAAGCTTCTGAATAGGATGTTCATTCCTTCACAAGATTGTAACTAATTTCTGTTCTTCTCAGCCGAATACGACCTTGGTTTCTTGGCTTGTTCAACCTCGCCTTTCTGAAATTCACTTGTAATCCATTTGTTTTCTAACTGCGCCATGTTGAATAAAGTGACCATTCTCCTTTAGCTCAGCTATGCATAAAAACCTTGTCTGCTTGCATTACTTTTACATTTGTACACGTGTGAACTGGCTTACAGGCCGATTCATGGAATAAATAGCGCGGCGCAAGTGGGCAAAAACGTGCGAATCGCAGTGGAATTGCGAAAATCGCAGTGCAATTGCGAAAATCGCACGAAAAGCAGCGCACATCGATTCATGGAAGGGCGTGCGCGAAAAAACCATCTGATGTGCGCTAAAAAAGTGCACGGTGCACGTTGGCGCACAGGCCATCTAACGGCGTGCGCCAGGTCACAGCGAAAATCGCACAGGCCACAGCGAAAATCGCACATAGCGCGGCGCAACGCTGCAAAAGTAGGCGGAACACGGGGCGTAACACTCGGAATGGGGAACAACTTGCCAAAATGTGGGCGTCACGGGGGAAGTACAGGGTGCAAGTGCGCGGAACGCCCACACGCTCGCCTACAACACGTATTCATGGAATCGAATAGGGCAAAACAGCGCACGGTCAAACCAGCGCACAGGCACAAACACGACCGCCACAAGAAAGCAGGCGGTAGCGTCCCTGGGCCTGTAAAAAATGTGCGCCAAAAGGTGCGCCAAAAAATAGCACCTATATACAGCTATGATGAATGTCCAATACTGTGGCTCCAGGACAAATGACGTGCAAAGGGGTACCCACAAACACGGACACCCGCTGACTGAAAAATAAAGTGTGCGTGTATTTCGGGGTGCGCGGGAAGTTTCACACGTGAACTGGCTGGGTACGTGGATTCCAGGGGTGCGCGGGAAGTTCCACACGCGATTTGGCTGGGTACGTGGATTACAGGGGTGCGCGGGAAGTTCCACACGCGATTTGGCCGGGTACGTGGATTTCAGGGGTGCGCGTGAAGTCCAACACGCGATTTGGCTGTGTACGTGGATTTCAGGGGTGCGCGGGAAGTTCCACACGCGATTTGGCCGGGAACGTGTATTTCAGGGGTGCGCGTGAAGGCCAACACGCGATTTGGCTGTGTACGTGGATTTCAGGGGTGCGCGGGAAGTTCCACATGCGATTTGGCTGGGTACGTGTATTTCAGGGGTGCGCGGGAAGTTAAACACGCGATTTGGCTGGGTACGTGGATTTCAGGGGTGCGCGCGAAGTTCACACGCGATTTGGCCGTGTATGTGGATTTCAGGGGTGCGCGGGAAGTTCAACACGCGATTTTGCTGGGTACGTGGATTCCAGGGGTGCGCGGGAAGTTTCACACGCGATTTGGCTGGGTACGTGTATTTCGGTGTTGCAGGGGAATGCTACACGTGATATGGCCATGTGGGTCCCCCCAGGTGTTCCCTCTACACCCTCCACGGCCCCTGCAGGCAGCCCACACCACAGGGTACTACCCTGCACCCCTGCTCATGTCCCACAGGCAACCCATCCACCATGGCCATGCCCCCCAGCCAACCCACATGTCACCTTGCACCACTGATCACCAACACATGTCTCCCACCACCCCCACCCCCCAGCCACCAGGGGCAGCCTCCAACAGGCCCCCACTCATGTCTCCCACCACCCCCACCCCCCAGCAGTGCAGGGGCAGCCTCCACCAGGCCCCCACCCATATCTACCACCACCCCCACCCCCAGCAGTGCAGGGGCAGCCTCCACCAGGCCCCCACACATGTCTACCACCACCCCCAACCCCCAGCCACCAGGGGCAGCCTCCACCAGGCCCCCACTCATGTCCCCCTGCACCTCCACCCCCCAGCCACCAGGGGCAGCCTCCACCAGGCCCCCACCCATGTCTACCACCACTCCCACCCCCCAGCAGTGCAGGGGCAGCCTCCAACAGGCCCCCACTCATGTCCCCCTGCACCCCCACCCCCCAGCCACCAGGGACAGCCTCCACCAGGCCCCCACTCATGTCCCCCTGCGCCCCCACCACCCAGCCACCAGGGGCAGCCTCCACCAGGCCCTCACCCATGTCTACCACCACCCCCACCCCCCAGCAGTGCAGGGGCAGCCTCCACCAGGCCCCCACCCATGTCTACCACCACCCCCACCCCCCAGCCACCAGGGGCAGCCTCCACCAGGCCCCCACTCATGTCTCCCACCACCCCCACCCCCCAGCAGTGCAGGGGCAGCCTCCACCAGGCCCCCACCCATGTCTCCCACCACCCCCACCCCCCAGCCGTGCAATTTGCCTGGGTACGTGTACTTCGTGGTGCGCGTGAAGTTCCACACGCGATTGTACGTGTACTTCGGGGTGCGCGTGAACTTCCACACGTGATTTGCCTGGGTACGTGTATTACTGTGGGTGCGCGTGAACTTCCACACGCGATTGGGCCTGTGAGAGTGGGTCACATGTATTCCAGGGGTGGGCGGGAATATTTACCCGCGACTGTGCCTGTGAGAGCGTGCTACGTGTATTCCTGGTGTGGGCGGGAAGATTCACACGTTCGCCTATGACGTGCCGAAAAAGTGTCCAATCCTGACACGCGTACGCCCGCATGAAGCAGGCGTACGTCGACCCGCGCAGCATAAAAGTGCGCGAAAACCACAAACAAGCTCATACGCCAGGATGAATATACCATTCCTAGCAGCAGTGGCCGTGGGTTACCAAAGGAGGAGGAGGAGGATAGTGAGGGCAGCCTCTACCAGGCCCCCACACATGTCTACCACCACCCCCAACCCCCAGCCACCAGGGGCAGCCTCCACCAGGCCCCCACTCATGTCCCCCTGCACCTCCACCCCCCAGCCACCAGGGGCAGCCGCCATCAGGCCCCCACCCATGTCTACCACCACCCCCACCCCCCAGCAGTGCAGGGGCAGCCTCCACCAGGCCCCCACCCATGTCTACCACCACCCCCAACCCCCAGCAACCAGGGGCAGCCTCCACCAGGCCCCCACTCATGTCTCCCACCACCCCCACCCCCCAGCAGTGCAGGGGCAGCCTCCAACAGGCCCCCACTCATGTCCCCCTGCACCCCCACCCCCCAGCCACCAGGGACAGCCTCCACCAGGCCCCCACTCATGTCCCCCTGCACCCCCACCCCCCAGCCACCAGGGGCAGCCTCCACCAGGCCCTCACCCATGTCTACCACCACCCCCACCCCCGAGCAGTGCAGGGGCAGCCTCCACCAGGCCCCCACCCATGTCTACCACCACCCCCACCCCCCAGCCACCAGGGGCAGCCTCCACCAGGCCCCCACTCATGTCTCCCACCACCCCCACCCCCCAGCAGTGCAGGGGCAGCCTCCACCAGGCCCCCACCCTTGTCTCCCACCACCCCCACCCCCCAGCCGTGCAATTTGCCTGGGTACGTGTACTTCGTGGTGCGCGTGAAGTTCCACACATGATTGTACGTGTACTTCGGGGTGCGCGTGAACTTCCACACGTGATTTGCCTGGGTACGTGTATTACTGTGGGTGCGCGTGAACTTCCACATGCGATTTGCCTGGGTACGTGTATTACTGTGGGTGCGTGTGAACTTCCACACGCGATTGGGCCTGTGAGAGTGGGTCACATGTATTCCAGGGGTGGGCGGGAATATTTACCCGCGACTGTGCCTGTGAGAGCGTGCTACGTGTATTCCTGGTGTGGGCGGGAAGATTCACACGTTCGCCTATGACGTGCCGAAAAAGTGTCCAATCCTGACACACGTACGCCCGCATGAAGCAGGCGTACGTCGACCCGCGCAGCATAAAAGTGCGCGAAAACCACAAACAAGCTCATACGCCAGGATGAATATACCATTCCTAGCAGCAGTGGCCGTGGGTTACCAAAGGAGGAGGAGGAGAATAGTGAGGGCCCGAATTTTCACTCCCAGAACCAGCCTTTTTGGGATGCCTGATGACCAGTTGTATGGGAGGTACAGGTTTCCCCCACACATGATACTTGACCTGGTCAGTGAGTGGGAGGATGACCTCACATCACCCACCCTGTGCTCCCAAGCACTCAGCCCCCTGGAGAAGGTCCTCAATGTACTGCACTTCTTGGCCACAGAATCATTTCAGCGGACAAGTGCCATAGTGGGTGGGGTGTCACAGGCCACGCAGTCACACTGCCTACACCAGGTCTTGAACATCATCACTGCACGCCCATCAGTCTGTAGGCACGTATACCTGCCCAGGACACCTGCAGAAAGGCAGGCTGCCACCCTCGATTTCTACGGTGTGGCACAATTCCCAAAAGTGCTAGGTGCCATTGACTGCACCCATGTGGCACTACGTCCCCCCAGGGCATCTGAGCACATCTATAGGAACCGCAAGCACTGGCATTCCATCAACGTGCAAGTAGTATGTAATGCTAAGGGAATCATCACCTCAGTATATGCAAACTATCCAGGGTCCACCCACGACAGCTTCATTTACCGAATGTCTACCCTAAGCCGGGACCTCGAAGCTGGGCGGCATGGTGATACATGGCTGCTTGGTGAGTATGAATGCCACTGCACATGCATGCATGTCAGATGCAGAGTAATGTCACTACCCCACTAATGATACCCATCACCTCCTCACCAGGGGACAGTGCCTACCCTCTGAGCACCCACATGATGACGCCAATTCAGAAGTGTTGTATGCGCCCCCAGTAGTGTGCAGGATCATAGTGGCAGCATGTGTCCTGCACAATGTTGCAACACGCCGGGGCCTGGCCGTGGACATGGTGGTGCCCCCACATCCCCAACCACATGCACGCCCGCTGCGCATGGGAGGGGAGAGGGCACGGGGTGAGGCAGCCCGTACGCAGCTGGTGGCTAATTACTTCACATAGAAATCACACCCCAGTGGAGTGCACACAGGCCTGGCACATACCATCTGATTAGCAATGATGACTCGGCCTGACAATCAAGACGAACAAAGGGACTGTCAACTGTCAGAACCATAGCAGCCTGAGATTGTTCATGTGGAAGTGTCACAATGTGTGCATCCCTACCTACACAAACACCACCAATGCAGTGTCATGAAAATACACTTCCATGCTGCATAAATGAATACCCACTTGCAAAATACTACATGAAAACAGTGCCATGTCATCCACCCCCTCCACGGCACGGCCACTCAACACACCATGGCATGTCATGCAATGTGAGAGGAAAGAAATGAATCCCCACAACATGCCCCAAGTGTCAGCAGCTACAGTGTCACTAATGGAAACCTGTCCACACATGAAATGCTCACAGTAATGCAGGACCTACAGCCCACATTACCAAATACTTACCAATAATACCAATCACCTACACAACCTCCAACCCACCTAAAACATGACATTACAGACTTAAAAATTAGCTAGCCTCACCACCTGATGATGACAGCCCTCCGAACACTTGCAAGTATACAGTGTTGGCGCCACGCAAGAGTGTAGGTGCACTGCTTGCAACATGGACTCCAGTTCCAAGGTGGACCGCATTGTGAAGACATGAGGAATGGACCTGCAAATATGGAGGATGAGATGGATGCAGAGGCACATATCAATACACCACGCAGTGTACAATACAACAACAATATGCACTATGAATGTATACACAGTATTGACTACAGACTGCCCACACAGCTCATGGGAGTCCAATGTCACCATGTACGTCAATGTCACTTGGGCACACCCTTTGCAAGCCCATGGAAACGGGAAGCAGGAGGGATGTGTGTGACAAAAACCCAAGCATCTGAACCAAATACATGACAAGCCTGCATGTGCCCAGCCACAATGCAGCGTATGCCCACGGGAGCCACACAAGGCAACACACTGTCCCAAAAAAAAAAAATATAAAAAAAAAATAAAAAATAAAAAAAATAAAAATGGCCATTAATGAGCCCGGGGGGTTGGGGAGGCCACCCAGGAGGTCCGAGGACAGGGTGCACACCAAAACCCACCTGTGTGGATCTTGCGAAAAAAAAACACCTCCATGGGCTCATGGCCCACACGGCTACCCTATTGTGGGAGTATCACTGCTGTCGCTATTCTCACCCTGTGCAGCCACATTGCAGAGGTGGTGGCACTATGGGAGGCAGCCCATGCAAGGCCCTAGTCTGTTCCTCCATGGCTGCAAGCATGCGGGTGTGGTAGGTCTCATTCTGGAGGATGAGTGTGCGGAGGTCCCCATGTAACAACTCACGAGATGCCCGGACCTCCGCCCTAGTTGCCTGCATCTCAGCTGAGAGCGTACGGGTGAGACGCTCCAGCTGCTGTTCTGTCCTTCGGTCTGTTGAAGCCTCAAGCTCAACAAGAGTCGTCCTGAGGTGAAGGAGTTCCAGCCTCAGGGCTTCCCTGTGGCCCTGGGACTCTATGGAGATGGCTTCCTGCAGAGTCGCCAGTGCCGCCCGCCTGTCCCTGTTGGACGTCAACATGTCCTCCCTGTGTGACTGGCAGATGGAGTCGGTTGCCTGCTGTAGTCGCTCCATCAGCCTCTCGGGGGGGACAATGGAAGTGGCCACCCTATCCATGGCCTGAGCCATCATCTCTGATGATGCTGCCTGTTGGGTTGCCATACCGTAAATGGATTGCTCCCATGCGGTATTGCCAGGTGGCGTACGGCCACCACGTCGGCGGGCACCACACATGTCTGGGGCAAGGCGAACTGCGCCTTGCTGTGCCGGCACTGCCTGAGGCTGCAGGACTGCATTCCCCCTCTGATCTGCTGGCCCATGAACAGGATCAGATGTCGCCGAGTGTAACCCTGCATCCATAACCACCAAAGGCGTACCTGCCAACACTGACACCCCCATTGAGGGTTCTAACCCTGGTGCAGGTGGGTCGGACAGAACAGAATCCCTCCCAGGAACACTCACCTGCGACGGCACGTAGGACTCATCATCCGAATCAACACCTGAGTACAGCTCGGGGGAGGTGCAGCCAGAGACACCCCTTGAGAGCACGACCTGCAGCAGTTGTGGGTTCTCACCCACCACCACACCACGTCCCTCACTGGTGGTCGGTCGGCCCTCAGACCCCCCCTGGGTCTGCACCATCTCCACAACCCCAGCAGTATCAGGTGTGTCTTCCCCTGCAAAGACATAAAAGAAAACAAATGGAAACAGGCATTAACACCATGGCACACAATGAGGGCTGAGAGGCTACAGAAACAGTACTTGATTGACACATGTCCCACATGACTAAAACACTCCCATGCATGCACCGACACTGCGTGTGATGGGGAGGCAGATGCCACACATTGATGACACCAAGATGGAAGATGAACACATTTGCTGCATGCTGCCTAGCAGTGCCATCACACATTGGCCAGTGATTGGCATGTCAAATACACATGCCATCACACAGATGGCATGTACCCTAGCCATGAAGTGAAGAGGGAGAGGAGGTCACCAATTGTTCATTCAGTCCAGTTTGTTCATATGATTGATCATTTTCATTGTAATGGTTCTAATGTTCAACATGCAGCTGCCAGTCAAAAATGGTCCTATAGCACAGGGACATGTCCAGACTAATCATGTCCACGAAACAGAGCCAGTCCACTGTACCACAGCCATGTCAGACATGTGACAATAGGACTGAGAAATCCCGAGTAAAAGTGGTGGTATGCAAACAATCTGCCTGAATAAGCAGAGGTAAATAAGCAACAGTGTAGTGGCAAGATGACACTCCAAGGGCAACTGGCGTGGGGTTGGGCTGGATGTCTAATGTTGGCCGAAGGGATGCTGCTATACCCAAATGCTGGTGCAAAGAATGTTTTGGAAGAGGCACATGGGTGAGCCGAACCACTCAGGCACACACACCCTCCCCTGGCACCCAAACAGAAGCCCTCCCACACACAACATGCACATGGATGACACACACATGCATGTGCACTCACCGGACAATGCCTCGTAATCTGCCACTACTCCCATGCCTTGGATCTGTTCCTCCGTGACGTAGGTCCCAGCAACCTGCTCATGTGGAGTGAGTTCTATGTCGTCTGCTGAAGACCCACCTCCAGTCACTAGAGTTGCGGCATGACTTGAGGCCAGCTTATTCTTTGCCCTGCGCTTCAGGTCATTCCAGCGCTTGTAGCAATCATTAGCTGTGCGCCTCACGATTCCAAGGGCACTTATGATGTCCGCAATGGTCTGCCAGTGTGCCTGACGTTGTGCAGGTGTGGTCTTGGATCCTGCAACAATCACCATTTCGCGGTCATGTGCGGACACATACTCTACAAGTGCATTCAGTTCGGCCTCATTGAAGCTGGGCTTCCTTGACGGGCCGGACTGTGTAGCCGTGTCTGGGGCATCAGCCTCTACTGGACGAGCACTCTTCCTCTTCCGCTTGGAAGGTGGTGGGGATCCGGAGTGTCCTGCGCCGCTCTGGACACTAGGGGCAGGAGCGTGGGATTGCACACTCAGCATGGGAGTTGGTGCAGGCATTATCTCAAGTGTGATGGTGTCAGGGGGAATGTCAGCATGATGGACTTGGACCGACACTGTCCTGGCTGGGTGTGTGAGAGGTGGGGTGGATGGAGCCGCAGCTGCCCCTGCAGCCTCCCCAGCCTGCCTACGTGGGGCAGCAGATGACCTAGCTGCCCCTGATCCACGTGGCCTGATGACACCAACGTTCACCGGCGCACGTGGCCTAGACCTGCTGACCTGGAAGTCAGCCATGGAGTCACCCTGTGCCAGGTCTGGTTCCAGTGGGCTGGTCCAACAAGGGCTGAGCATGGATGGTGTCAGCCAGGGGGGGGGGGCATGGGTGTCCCTGACTGCTCCTCCACACATGGGGGGCTAGGGGCACCCTGCAAGTCACGGTCACGTCCCCTACCGGATCCACCATGGCCACCACCTGGGGCTCGGCCACCTTTGCCACCCTTACGGCTTGTTCGTCTCCCAGCCATGGCACTGATGTTATTGTGCGTATGGGAGTTGATGTGAACTATTGTCCTGGGCAATTGGGGGTCAAAGGGCTTGGGTGCCAGATGGTAATCGTACCCTAGTGCTCTAGCAAGGCTGTATGTCACCCCTGGGGAAAGATGACGGGTCACGCAACGCACAGGCAGCCCAAAAAAGGGAAGTAAGGTGCACGCAACCCCTCCTAGACCACGTGCATGGAAAAAAAAGCTGCACTACGCTGTGGCACCCAGGAACACAAGAATGAACGTATGCGTGTCACACGCAGCCTAGAATGACCTCTGAAGCGGTACGTGACACACGGGGCAAGCACAGATGTTAGATAAGTGCGCGACTCACCGTCTGCCAGGAACAAAAGCATGAAAAATATGCGCGTGTGCGCGTTGGCAAAACCCCCGCCAAAAGAAGAATTGTACGCTGTCTGAGGAGACAGGACAACAGTAGTAGGGGAGCTGTTTGAGGAAACAGGCCCAGGGAAAAGAGGAAAAGAGAAAAAACTGTCAGAGGTAACAGGGAGTACGAACTGGAAACGCCGTGAAGTAAATCGTGTGTGAACCGACAAGAAGTACAGATTTCACCCACTCGCTCTCCACGAAAAGCACGTACAAGGAAATGGCGTCCTACACGTACCTTTTATACACACGTCACATACGCGCATACGCGATGAGGCCATTTCCACCAATTACGTGCTTTGACACTCGGACGTGTATCTCTTCATTTTTACACGCGCCTTTCTCTACGGCCATGCGCGTGACGTCACAGCTGCGCATGGTGGCCTTTGGGCCAATGAAATGAAACTGCACGTCCGAGTGTCATCGCGTGTAATCGGAGGGAAGTGAGCGTACACGCGATTGGCCTGGGTACGTGTATTTCTGGGGTGCACAGGAAGTTCCACACGCGATTGGTGGAAATCCACGTGTGCTCTGTCATCACGTGTAATGAGGGAAACACCTGCGCACCTCACGTCACAGACGCGCTCACGCGCTAAGGGCCTTTGGTCCAATGAAATCGCATATGCGTGCTGACGTGCATACGCGCTAAGGGCCTTTCCTCGATTTACACGCAGACGTGCAGGATTTTCACGTGCCAAATCACTCTGTATCAAGCTGGCCACGCATAAGCACACGGAAGACCACGCTCCTGCCCAAAAGGCCGAATTACTGCCCCCCAGAGCCCCGAGCAGCCTCCCACGAGCCATCTGCTGCTGCCTGCCTACCTGCCGGCCTGCTGCCACCGTGCCCTGCCATTTGGTGCCTGCACATCAGCCATCTGCAGGGGTCCATTTGCTGTGTCCACCCCTGCTGGAATAGAGTACTCCCGACTGGGATACCATCGCTCCACAGCCCAGCCCCAGGACCCAGTTGCCCACCCACTCCTGCCTCTGGGGTTGCCATGTCGGGCACTGCTACATCTGGCACCACTGGCAACCCCCGGCCAGAGAGGCAGAGGGGCACCAGCTTCAGTGCCACCGAAGTTGGTGTCCTGGTGGAGCAAGTCCTGGGGCAGTATGATGCCCTCTTCGGAAGTAAGCGCGCCAACAACGAAGGACGGACTCGGATCTGGACGAACATCGTGACTGCCATCAACGCGGAGGGGGTGGCAGTCCGCGACTACCAACATGTCAAGAAGCGTTGGGATGACTGCAGGTCCAGGACCCTCTTGAAGGCCCGGCGCCTCATGGAGGGAGGCCGGGGCCGCATGAGTACATGAGGGTCCTGGAACACGTAGGCCCAGCGCTCCACGGCCAGATCCTTGAGAGGCAGACCCGTCTGGAGTTGAGCAGTAAGTGGCCAAGCATTGCTGTGTGAGACAGGGCATGTCGCAGTGTGCTGGTTGTCTGATACCTGCCTGTATGTGTGACATAGCCCATGTATGCATGTGTGTGTGCAGGGACTTCATGCATGTGAGACCAGTAATGTGTGAACCACACAGTTGGTGCATGTGTTCAATTGCAACATGGGTTGCCCTATGCGGAATGGCCACATGAAAGCATGCCAGTCTCTGTTCCTGGACATGGGTGAGGGATGGGTGCTGATGCCATGTACATATATGCTGTCCATGTCTGTGTGTCTGACCAGCGTGTCTGTGACTTGTGAATGCCTGGGATGCATGACACATGTCTGTGGCAATGTTCCGGTTCACTTATGCAGCCTAGTCATCCTTGTATCCACTGTGTCTGTGGTGTACGAGGCCAGATGGATGAAACTAGGGTGAAGTGTGTGCATGTGATAGGCATGGCACATGATGCATGTGAGTTCCAAAACAACAGCGTATGTTTGAAGAATAACTTGGACATGTATGCTAATGTCCATAGCATGCGCCATGCCTGTTACTGCATGTGTTTTACCTGCACTGAGCCATGTGTTGTGGAGGGACATGATGGAAGTGATCTTTGACAGTGCCACTCATCTGCTATTGCTTCCTGTCTAGGGGACCATTGTACAGTACCCTGATGCTTGTGTTCTATGTCTCCCTCTACACAGCGCCACGTGAAGAAGAGGGCGGAGACGGCTCTGTGGAGCAAAGCGGCGGGGATGCCCCCACGGCTGCAGCGGAAGGGGTGGGTGAGCCCCCACAGGGGCTTGCAATGGCGGAAGACGGGGTGGAGCCATCCAGGTTGGTAGTTTCCACAGAGGAGGAGGAGGCCGCTACTGAGGCGCACATGGGGCCTGGTGGGGGCATCCCTGCTGGTGCAAGTGTTGCAGTCCAGGGGCAGGGGCAGGAGGCAGCACAGGTCGCCGTGGAGGGGCCTGTGCATGTCACTGTCCCTGACACTGTGACTGCACCACCATGCACCAGCAGGGATGCCCCATCCCAGGCCCGTCCGCAGGTAGGGGGGATGTCCATGTCATCTGACTCCCCTCCACCTGCGTACGAGGGGACCCCTGGCCGTATGGAGAAGGTCCTGATTGGTGTTGCGTTGCGCACAGGTGCAATTCGTGATGAGGTGCGTGCTTCCCGGGAGGAGCATGCACGTCATCACGGAGAGCACCATGCCGACGTGGCCCAGTTGGGAATGGCCATGGTCGGGGGTTTCCTACATGTGTCGGCCAATCTGGCGACCCTCTCCTCCTCTGTGGAGACTATGCACCAGTCGTTCTCCATGCCGTCTTCCGGCCCAGATGCCACCGGGGCCCCCTGTGGACCTGCCCGACCAATGCAGCAGGCTCGGTGGGGATCCCATCCCTGCCACAGTCGGGAGTCGGAGGTCCAGCAGGGGTGGACACACCAGCAACTGGACCCCAGCAGATGGAGGATGTGACGGCATCATCGGGCAGGGCACGTGCACGACGGCGTCGGTGGATACCATCAGCCTGGATGCCGTCGTGCTGGCACAGGCAGTTGCGTCGAAGGCAGCGGCAGGCTCGACGTGGGAGGCATTATGGCTCGGGGCCATCAACATCAGGGGTGCAGGCATCGGCCGGAGGGCAGGAGAACCCTGGAATGGGAGTGGCTTCCGTGTGGGAGCGGTTGGGCCAGCGGATAGATGCGGAGTGGCAGCTGGCAGAGGAGGAACGGCTCACAATGGTCAGGGCAGAGAACTCCATGCGGAGGGCGCTGAGGCGGGATGAGTGCCTCGAGGGTCTTCGCAGGGAGTTGGAGCTGGACACTGCTTTATCCCTGCGAGACCTCGGGGCCAGGGAACATGCCCGCCTCCAAGCCATTGAACAGGAGTTCGATGATGCCCTGGCCCATGACAACATCCAGTGAGCCGTTGGACTAGCCCGCTGCCCATGTAAATAGTTATGTAGTTAGTGTTAGGTTTCCTTTGTTTTTGCTTTTTCTTTGGACCTTTTGGACAATGGGCCACATTTTTGTATATAGTTATTTTTTATTAGGTAGTGTTGTTAGATAGATTTCATTTCTTTTGTTGGGATCATGGACCCTGGCTTGTTCACCTGTACATAGTTATCTGTTGGATTTTCGTTTGTTTTTACCATTTACCCATGGAGCAATGGCTTTCTATTATAATTTCACATTGGATTTTCTTTTCTGGACTGTGACCTTGGACACCATTCCTTTGGATTCTGATTTTTGGTTTAGGATTTTTTCATGGACATGCTTCTTTTTACTTTTTTTAAATTCACATTTCTGTTAGTTTATTTTTGATTCAATTCTTGTTTTCTTTAATACATATTTTTAGATCAAACTTCAATGTGTAGTATCATCTCGTTGGTTTCATGCATATCATGATACAGGTTTGGAGATTCACTGACACCCATTGGGTGTATGTGAGGGACATGTGTTCGTTTCCAAACTTGCAATTGCAGTTCTATCATGTTATTTCCATTTCTGAGTGGGTGGATGCAATACTCGGGTGGGTGTTTTGCATTTGGAGGCTGACCATGGGGACCGGGGATCTAGATTGTCATGACATGTGGGCTGGGGTACATGAGTTGGACATGAGTGGGGGCCTGCTGGCAGGTGCCCCACGGTGCTGGGGGGTGGGGGTGCAGGGGAACACGAGTTGGACATGAGTGGGGGCCTGCTGGCAGGTGCCCCACGGTGCTGGGGGGTGGGGGTGCAGGGGAACATGAGTTGGACATGAGTGGGGGCCTTCTGGCAGGTGCCCCACGGTGCTGGGGGGTGGGGGTGCAGGGGAACATGAGTTGGACATGAGTGGGGGCCTGCTGGCAGGTGCCCCACGGTGCTGGGGGTGGGGGTGCAGGGGAACATTAGTTGGACATGAGTGGGGGCCTGCTGGCAGGTGCCCCACGGTGCTGGGGGGTGGGGGTGGTGGGAGACATGAGTGGGGGTCTGGTGGAGGCTGCCCCTGGTGGCTGGGGGGTGGGGGTGGTGGTAGACATGAGTGGGGGCCTGGTGGAGGCTGTCCCTGGTGGCTGGGGTGTGGGGGTGGTGGTAGACATGAGTGGGGGCCTGGTGGAATCTGCCCCTGGTGGCTGGGGGGTGGGGGTGGTGGGAGACATGAGTGGGGGCCTGGTGGAGGCTGCCCCTGGTGGCTGGGGGGTGGGGGTGGTGGTAGACATGAGTGGGGGCCTGGTGGAATCTGCCCCTGGTGGCTGGGGGGTGGGGGTGGTGGTAGACATGGGTGGGGGCCTGGTGGAGGCTGCCCCTGCACTGCTGGGGGTGGGGGTGGTGGGAGACATGAGTGGGGGCCTGATGGTATCTGCCCCTGGTGGCTGGGGGGTGGGGGTGGTGGTAGACATGGGTGGGGGCCTGGTGGAGGCTGCCCCTGCACTGCTGGGGGTGGGGGTGGTGGGAGACATGAGTGGGGGCCTGATGGTATCTGCCCCTGGTGGCTGGGGGGTGGGGGTGGTGGGAGACATGAGTGGGGGCCTGTTGGAGGCTGCCGCTGGTGGCTGGGGGGTGGGGGTGGTGGTAGACATGGGTGGGGGCCTGGTGGAGGCTGCCCCTGCACTGCTGGAGGGTGGGGGTGGTGGGAGACATGAGTGGGGGCCTGATGGTATCTGCCCCTGGTGGCTGGGGGGTGGGGGTGGTGGGAGACATGAGTGGGGGCCTGGTGGAGGCTGCCCCTGGTGGCTGGGGGGTGGGGTGGTGGTAGACATGAGTGGGGGCCTGGTGGAATCTGCCCCTGGTGGCTGGGGGTGGTGGTAGATATGGGTGGGGGCCTGGTGGAGGCTGCCCCTGCACTGCTGGGGGGTGAGGGTGGTGGGAGACATGAGTGGGGGCCTGGTGGAGGCTGCCCCTGGTGGCTGGGGGGTGGTAGACATGGGTGAGGGCCTGGTGGAGGCTGCCCCTGCACTGCTGGGGGGTGGGAGTAATAGGGGACATGAGTGGGGGCCTGTTGGAGGCTGCCCCTGCACTGCTGGTGGGTGGGGGTAATAGGGGACATGAGTGGGGGCCTGGTGGAATCTGCCCCTGCACTGCTGGGGGGTGGGGGTGGTGGTAGACATGGGTGGGGGCCTGGTGGAGGCTGCCCCTGCACTGCTGGGGGGTGGGGGTAATAGGGGATATGAGTGGGGGCCTGTTGGAGGCTGCCCCTGCACTGCTGGGGGGTGGGGGTAATAGGGGACATGAGTGGGGGCCTGTTGGAGGCTGCCCCTGCACTGCTGGGGGGTGGGGGTAATAGGGGACATGTGTGGGGGGCTGTTGGAGGCTGCCCCTGCACTGCTGGTGGGTGGGGGTAATAGGGGACATGGGTGGGGGCCTGGCGGAGGCTGCCCCTGCACTGCTGGGGTGTGGGGGTGGTGGGAGACATGAGTGGGGGCCTGGTGGAGGCTGCCCCTGGTGGCTGGGGGGTGGGGGTGGTGGGAGACATGAGTGGGGGCCTGATGGTATCTGCCCCTGGTGGCTGGGGGGTGGGGTGGTGGTAGACATGGGTGGGGGCCTGGTGGAATCTGCCCCTGGTGGCTGGGGGGTGGGGGTGGTGGTAGACATGGGTGGGGGCCTGGTGGAGGCTGCCCCTGCACTGCTGGGGGGTGGGGGTGGTGGGAGACATGAGTGGAGGCCTGATGGTATCTGCCCCTGGTGGCTGGGGGGTGGGGGTGGTGGGAGACATGAGTGGGGGCCTGGTGGAGGCTGCCCCTGGTGGCTGGGGGGTGGGGTGGTGGTAGACATGAGTGGGGGCCTGGTGGAGGCTGCCCCTGCACTGCTGGGGGGTGGGGTGGTGGTAGACAAGAGTGGGGGCCTGATGGTATCTGCCCCTGGTGGCTGGGGGGTGGGGGTGGTGGTAGACATGGGTGGGGGCCTGGTGGAGGCTGCCCCTGCACTGCTGGGGGGTGGGGGTGGTGGGAGACATGAGTGGGGGCCTGATGGTATCTGCCCCTGGTGGCTGGGGGGTGGGGGTGGTGGGAGACATGAGTGGGGGCCTGTTGGAGGCTGCCCCTGGTGGCTGGGGGTGGGGGTGGTGGTAGACATGGGTGGGGGCCTGGTGGAGGCTGCCCCTGCACTGCTGGGGGGTGGGGGTGGTGGGAGACATGAGTGGGGGCCTGGTGGAGGATGCCCCTGGTGGCTGGGCGGTGGGGTGGTGGTAGACATGAGTGGGGGCCTGGTGGAATCTGCCCCTGGTGGCTGGGGGGTGGGGGTGGTGGTAGACATGGGTGGGGGCCTGGTGGAGGCTGCCCCTGCACTGCTGGGGGGTGGGGGTGGTGGGAGACATGAGTGGGGGCCTGGTGGAGGCTGCCCCTGGTGGCTGGGGGGTGAGGGTGGTGGTAGACATGGGTGGGGGCCTGGTGGAGGCTGCCCCTGCACTGCTGGGGGGTGGGGGTAATAGGGGACATAAGTGGGGGCCTGTTGGAGGCTGCCCCTGCACTGCTGGTGGGTGGGGGTAATAGGGGACATGAGTGGGGGCCTGGTGGAATCTGCCCCTGCACTGCTGGGGGGTGGGGGTGGTGGTAGACATGGGTGGGGGCCTCGAGGAGGCTGCCCCTGCACTGCTGGGGGGTGGGGGTAATAGGGGACATGAGTGGGGGGCTGTTGGAGGCTGCCCCTGCACTGCTAGGGGGTGGGGGTAATAGGGGACATGAGTGGGGGCCTGTTGGAGGCTGCCCCTGCACTGCTGGGGGGTGGGGGTAATAGGGGACATGAGTGGGGGCCTGTTGGAGGCTGCCCCTGCACTGCTGGTGGGTGGGGGTAATAGGGGACATGGGTGGGGGCCTAGTGGAGGCTGCCCCTGCACTGCTGGGGGTGGGGGTGGTGGGAGACATGAGTGGGGGCCTGGTGGAGGCTGCCCCTGGTGGCTGGGGGATGGGGGTCGTGGTAGACATGAGTGGGGGCCTGATGGTATCTGCCCCTTGTGGCTGGGGGGTGCGGTGGTGGTAGACATGAGTGGGGGCCTGGTGGAATCTGCCCCTGGTGGCTGGGGGGTGGGGGTGGTAGTAGACATGGGTGGGGGCCTGGTGGAGGCTGCCCCTGCACTGCTGGGGGGTGGGGGGGTGGGAGACATGAGTGGGGGCCTGATGGTATCTGCCCCTGGTGGCTGGGGGTTGGGGGTGGTGGGAGACATGAGTGGGGGCCTGGTGGAGGCTGCCCCTGGTGGCTGGGGGGTGGGGGTGGTGGTAGACATGAGTGGGGGCCTGGTGGAATCTGCCCCTGGTGGCTGGGGGGTGGGGGTGGTGGTAGACATGGGTGGGGGCCTGGTGGAGGCTGCCCCTGCACTGCTGGGGGGTGGGGGTGGTGGGAGACATGAGTGGGGGCCTGATGGTATCTGCCCCTGGTGGCTGGGGGGTGGGGGTGGTGGTAGACATGGGTGGGGGCCTGGTGGAGGCTGCCCCTGCACTGCTGGGGGGTGGGGGTGGTGGGAGACATGAGTGGGGGCCTGATGGTATCTGCCCCAGGTGGCTGGGGGGTGGGGGTGGTGGGAGACATGAGTGGGGGCCTGGTGGAGGCTGCCCCTGGTGGCTGGGGTGTGGGGGTGGTGGTAGACATGAGTGGGGGCCTGGTGGAATCTGCCCCTGGTGGCTGGGGGGTGGGGGTGGTGGTAGACATGGGTGGGGGCCTGGTGGAGGCTGCCCCTGCACTGCTGGGGGATGGGGGTGGTGGGAGACATGAGTGGGGGCCTGATGGTATCTGCCCCTGGTGGCTAGGGGGTGGGGGTGGGGGTGGTGGTAGAAATGGGTGGGGGCCTGTTGGAGGCTGCCCCTGCACTGCTGGGGGGTGGGGGTAATAGGGACATGAGTGGGGGCCTGTTGGAGGCTGCCCCTGCACTGCTGGGGGGTGGGGGTAATAGGGGACATGAGTGGGGGCCTGTTGGAGGCTGCCCCTGCACTGCTGGGGGGTGGGGGTGGTGGTAGACATGAGTGGGGGCCTGGTGGAGGCTGCCCCTGGTGGCTGGGGGATGGGGGTGGTGGTAGACATGGTTGGGGGCCTGGTGGAGGCTGCCTCTGGTGGCTGGGGGGTGGGGGTGGTGGTAGACATGAGTGGGGGCCTGGTGGAGGCTGCCTCTGGTGGCTGGGGGGTGGGGGTGGTGGGAGACCTGAGTGGGGGCCTTGTGGAGGCTGCCCCTGCACTGCTGGGGGGTGGGGTGGTGGGAGACATGAGTGGGGGCCTGGTGGAGGCTGCTCCTGGTGGCTGGGGGGTGGGGGTGCTGGTAGACATGAGTGGGGGCCTGGTGGAATCTGCCCTTGGTGGCTGGGGGGTGGGGGTGGTGGTAGACATGGGTGGGGACCTGGTGGAGGCTGCCCCTGCACTGCTGGGGGGTGGGGGTGGTGGGAGACATGAGTGGGGGCCTGATGGTATCTGCCCCTGGTGGCTGGGGGGTGGGGGTGGTGGGAGACATGAGTGGGGGCCTGGTGGAGGCTGCCCCTGGTGGCTGGGGGGTGGGGGTGGTGGGAGACATGAGTGGGGGCCTGGTGGAGGCTGCCCCTGGTGGCTGGGGGGTGGGGTGGTGGTAGACATGAGTGGGGGCCTGGTGGAATCTGCCCCTGGTGGCTGGGGGGTGGGGGTGGTGGTAGACATGGGTGGGGGCCTGGTGGAGGCTGCCCCTGCACTGCTGGGGGGTGGGGGTGGTGGGAGACATGCATTGTTGATCAGTAGTGCAAGGTGACATGTGGGTTTGCTGGGGGGCATGCCCATGGTGGATGGGCTGCGTGCGGGACATGAGCAGGGGTGCAGGGTAGTCCCCCGTGGTGTGGGCTGCCTGCAGGGGCCGTGGAGGTTGTAGAGCGAACACCTGGGAGGACCCACACGGCCAATTCACGTGTAGTACTCCCCAGAACCCCTGAAATACACATACCCTGCTGAAATCGCGTGTGTAACACATACCCTGCTCGCATGGGGACAATCGCGTGTGAAACTTCCCGCGCACCCCTGAAATACACGTACCCTGCTCGCACGGGGACAATCGCGTGTGGAACTTCCCTCGCTCCCCTGAAATACACGTACCCTGCTGTAATCGCGTGTGGAACTTCCCGCGCACCCCTGGAATACACGTACCCTGCTCACACGGGGCCAATCGCGTGTGGAACTTCCCGCGCACCCCTGAAATACACGTACCCTGCTCGCACGGGGCCAATCGCGTGTGGAACTTCCCGCGCACCCATGAAATACACATGCCCTGCTGAAATCGCGTGTGGAACTTCCCGCGCACCCCTGGAATACACGTACCCTGCTCGCACGGGGCCAATCGCGTGTGGAACTTCCCGCGCACCCCTGAAATACACATACCCTGCTGAAATCGCGTGTGGAACTTCTCGCGCACCCCTGAAATACACGTACCCTGCTGGAATTGCGTGTGATACTTCCCACGAACCCCTGTTATACACGTTCCCCGCTTGGCGTTTGCTGTTTGCCAGCCCTGTGTACTGGTCCAGGGTTAGCGCAGCCCTTTGCGATTATTTGGGGATTTTGAAGGCTTTTCCTTGCGCGAGGGCGTTGTTGGGGGCGTAACTGGCGCTGCTGCAGGGTCGCTGCGCCACGCTGCGCCACGGCTGGTTTTGGATGCGAAAATCCATGAATACGCTGTGCGCGGAAATCCATTTTAGCGCACGCGGCTGGCGCAGACATTCGCACGGGCATGCTGTGCGCCAGTCGCGTGCGCTACTTTTGTGCGATTTTCTATGAATTACCCTGTTAATATCTTCATCGTTGCTGTAGCATAAGCCTCCTCACCTTGAGCCCAAGATGTTGCTTATCTTTAATACTTTCTTGATGCCTTATAGAATATCTGCATTCTCTCGTCTATGCATCTCTTCTATTTATGTCAGCTCGACTCTTGCAGTCAGGCATTCTTCTTCTTCTGGGATTTCGTTTAAACAGACATCATACTGTCTTGAATGCAGGTATGGTTTTCTCAATGGGAACCATGCCTCCAGGATTTCCTTTGGCATCTGTCATTTCAATTGTTCTTTATATGTCACATACTCCAGTTTCCAACATATAGGCATTCTGGATAAAGTGATTGAGGTGGGGGTACTTAGCTTCTTCTCTACACCACCAATCAGCAGTGCTACAGCACAAAAGGACCACTCCCACACCCCACACCCCTTACAACACCACAATGCTAGCAGTGGCAGTACTGGAGCTGGAAGTCATGCCTGCAGGACTATTACTTGAAGAGGCAGGGAGGCATAGGATGCAGTGTAGGCACTTGAGGAAAAGGAGGGCCATCATGGACTATCAAAACCCCATTGTCCAGCCTGGTGCATCACGCCGACACTTTCTTGCCACAGGCATATACCAGCACACTGTTGGAGGGTTGCATAGGATATCGCAACCCTGTTTTTCACGTGCCCTGTTCCAGGTCGTTTATGCACTCCTGTGTCACGTTCGAGACCACATCAGTCTACCCAGAACAGCAAGCCAGGTCAATCTCACGAAAATAGCCTTCCATGCTCTTGCAGGCATGCCGAATGTCATTGGGCCTCATTACACGGTAGGAGGTAACCATGGCGCTATTAGCACCATGGCTACCCCCTACGGCCTTCTGGGTCCGGTTGGCGGTATTGGGACTTACCGGGTCATATCCGACCCTGGAGGACCCGGTAAATCCCCATGCCAATTACCATTCCCCATTCCCCATTCCCATTTGAGCCCCCATAAGGCTCAATGGGAATGGGGAAGGAGCAAATAACGGTACCGCTATTAGCAGTACCGTTATTTACTCTGAAGTCCCTCAGCGGGTCCCATCCTTAACGTGTGGTCTGACCACACGTTAAGGACGGGACTCGCTGAGGGACCTTGTAGTAGGGCGGTAAGGGATTACCGGCACAGGTGCCCTTACCGGTGCCGGTAATCCCTTACCGTATAACGTGTAATGAGGCCCATTGTTTGTTTGTTTGTTTGTTTGTTTGTTTGTTTGTTTATTGATTTGTAGGGCGCATCAAACCCTTAGGTAACTGGGCGCACAGCATAACAAGAATACTTAAAGCTTAGTTACAGGTATAGAAAGGTACAAAGAGTACTTAGAAGGTTAGTTACAAATGTAGAGGTGTACAGGTAGGAAGCATAACGTATACATACAACTGCGATCATTAGGCGTAATGGTCACTATGGCGTAACCAGGTGAGGGTGTTGCATCTGAACTGTAATAGGACTGATCCCTTCTGAGCTCCACTGGTAGTGCATTCCATTTCTGGGCCGCTTTTACTGGGAAGCTGTTGCCTCCTGTTCTTTTAAGTCTGAATCTAGGTATTTGAAGGCAGTCGGAATTGGTTGTCCTGGAAGGTCGTACAGAGGTTTTTCTGATTATTCTTTCCTTCAAGTATGGAGGGGCCTTGGACTGCACACACTTGGAGATTGTGGCCAGACATGCTGTGTAAACTGTGTACCACAACTGAAAACTATATCATTCACTGTTCGTGCAGATGGTGTATGATGCCCTCCTCATCATCACCCATTGCTGTGCCAGATTTCCCGGTTCCACCCATGACTCCATGGTACTGCGCAACTCCACGCTGCCTCGGTACATGGCATGTCACGGTGGACAGCATACCTGGCTGCTGGGTGAGTCCAACTATAAGGCCATGAGGACATTTGAAATGTGGGGTGGAATGAAACAGCATACATAGTGTACCTGGCTGCTGGGTGAGTTCCACTACAAGGCCAAGAGCACATTTGAAATGGGGCGGGGGCATGAAACAGCATAGTATACCGGTTTGCTGGGTGAGTTCAACTACAAAGCCATAGGCACATTTGAATTGGGGCCATGTCTAACACACATCACCAGTGGCTGTGCACATTGAATGCTTCATTCCATCTTACATCCCACTAACATGTGCTCCTTAAATAACAAAAACACCATGAAATGGAACATGTGCAGGAAAGGGAGTGTAAAGGGGAATGGTTGCCAAGAATAAGATTAATTGTCATGATTCAAGCCAATAGTACTACATGTTCAATCACTAAATGAAAGGGGAGAAGTATCTTCTTTGTGTTGTGCGTGCATTAAACATGAAAGTGTACATTTGTGACTGAAGCTGTTACACAGTTATAGCATGCCTGAGTGCAAGGCCTTGACAGGTGTGCCACACTTTTGGAAATCGATCCAGTGCATGCATTAGAGCAACAATGCTGTACAATTATAAACAAGAAAACAACATGTACCACAATGCACCACAACAGATTGGAAACATGAAGCAATAACACAGCCGAGCAAACAAATAACACCTAATGGACAGACAGAGAACAATACTGCACCCACCCACATAACAGTGTTTGTCAACACACCAATTGTCCATGTCCCCAGCCTGTTTGAACCCCAAAATCACACATGCTTCTCATATCTAATATAAAAGTACACTAGTACATGGACCTCTTGTTAACTTTTCCTTCATAAAACAAGAATGATAGATGCAGCTTTTCAATTGCTGTCTCTGGTACTACAAAGGTCGGAGGTCCTGTTGCCTGTGAATGGCCCAAGTGAATGCCACTGCAGACCGCACACCCCCCCCCCACATGCATTTTGACATAGTGCATTTCAGGCACCTGATACAGGACATATGTTAGCTGAACTAAATGTTGCATGTGCATGTCTGTTCACTCAAATGAACACTATAGAGCCTGTGCCAACATGACATGGACAGCGGAGTTACATTTTATACTTTCCGTTGCCCCCGTGCAGGTGATGCTGGTTACCCCCTGTCGCCATGGCTGATGACACCTGTGAGGCAACCACACAACATTCATGATCAGGCATACAATCGTGCGCATGTACGTACTCGGGGCACAATTGAACAGACATTTGGCCTGTTGAAGGCAAGGTTCTGCTGCCTGAGCAGATCGGGGAGCACTGATGTACAGTCCAGAAAAGGTGGAAAAGATAGTGCTTGCCTGTGCCATGTTGCACAAGATGTGCATCAGACGCAATGTCCCCCTGCCCCCCGACATGGAGATGCACCCACCTGAGGCTGAGGATGACAGTGATGATCATCAGGAAATTGCCCAGCGATGTGACGGAATGGATGGACGTGTTGCACGGGATGAACTTATACAGCGCTACTTCTAATCACCTATCACACACGTGGCACAGGCCACCTTGCGCACTGGGCATTGCACGTAAATAAATACAATCGCATGAAATAATGAATTTCCAGTCATTATTTCAGTTTGCCACATCAACTATATTTTGTGATTAGAAACTATGTACAAATGTTAAGTTATACTGTGCACCCCTACTATCCCTTCCCAAACCCCCTCACCAACTATCCCCCTACACACCCTCCCAAAATATCCCCCAACACTCCCTCACCAACCATCCCTTCCCACACCCACTCCCCAACTATCCCTCCCCAGTCCCCTGCCCAACTATCGCTCCCTACACCCCCTTACCAAACTGTCTATGGCCAAATCCTGTCCTGTATAACTATGTACATCAGCAAAATTCTCAGGACAGGGCACCCATGGATCCATGGCCTATTTGAGGCCCTTTTATGCTCCGGGGTGCAGCTTTGTGCAGGCAGAGACAGCCGCGCCGACCGACGCCTTGGGCTGCTCTGTACTGAACTCCCTGGTGTGGTGCTAGTGGAGGGAGACGGAGGTGTTGACAGGGGACTTTTGTCCAGGAAGGCCTGGAGCAACATGGCCATAGTTTCTGCTATTGAGGAGGTGACACTGTTGCCCTCCCTCACCCTGCGTGACATTTGTAAGATGGCAGGGGTGCATTGCCCCAGTGCCTGTGCATTCCACCTTGAACTGGCCTGCACACTCTCTCGCATCAGTTTTGCCTCATTAAGGTGCTGTTGTACAAGGGATGTAAGAGCATCCTGTCATTGCTCCAACCGTGTCAGACTGAAGGGCATGGCCTCTTCGTAGATGTGGTCTGTGTCACCAGTATCGGCTCCAGCTTCGCCACCAGTGTTTTCCTCAGGACACCCTTGTGCATGTCCTTGTGGCTGGGGTGCAGGTGGCACCAGGATTGAGGGCGGCTGGGGTGCAGGTGCCACCGGTATTGGAGGCAGCTGGGGTACAGGTGCCACCAGGATCGGTGGCGGCTGGGGTGCAGGTGCAATCAGGATCGGAGGCGGCTGGGCTGCAGGTGCCACCAGGATTGGAGGCGGCTCGGCTGCAGATGCCACCGGGATCGGAGGTGGCTGGACTGCAGGTGCCACCAGGATTGGAGGCGGCTGGGCTGCAGGTGCCACTGGGATCGGAGGCGGCTGGAGGGAAGCGGATGGGGTCACACTTTCACTCCTGCCTGTTGAGGCTGTGGAGTTCTGTGTTGAGGTGGTGGTGGTCTTTCTGCGGTGAGGCCTGGTGGCCCTCGATGTACTGGGCTGGCCAGCCTCATTGCCAGATGATGTGTCTGAGGGAGTCAGAAAGGCAGGGCATCAGTGATTGGTGTGGATTGATCAGACAGACATGAATGCTAGTACTTTTTGATGACAGTGCTGTGTCAGGGACATGGTGGGGTACATGGCATGGTGCACACATGCTTGTGTCAGGGATACTGTGCGGGTGGATGTGTGATGTGCCTACATGATGTGTGCAGTGGTGCTTCCGTGGTGTACTTGTGTTTTCTGGGTAGGGTGCTAGGGGTGTGGCGCACAAGCTGTATGATGTTGTGATGTGGCTGGTTGTGCCATGGATGTGTTACACATGTGCCAGCTGCCTTTGGCACTTACGGCGTCGGTGACGATTTGGCGACATGGGTAATGGTGGATGTGACGAGGGGGTCATGTGTTTCCTTGGTGTGTGCTGCTGGTCATTTGTTGGTGGTGTAGGTGCTTGGCACTGATGTGACTTTGGGCCTGTGCTAGCACAGCGGTAATAACACAAGCTAGGCCGTGGCAGGGGGATGTGTGTCTGAGTGCCTGCAGGAGCATCTTGTGAGGGTGATACATGGGGCCTGTGATATGTTCGCTGTGTGAGTGGAGTATGAATGATGTTTGGGGGCAAGGTGTATGTGGATGTGTGCAACCAGGTGGCAGGGTGGCTGGCTGGCAGGGCTGTACTGGCATTGTGCACAATGTACTTGATGTGTTTGGCAACTCTAGTGTATGCAGGGTGGACAGGGAGGTTGATGTGACATTGGGGTTACAGGTATTCACCAGCCTTCTCAGATGTCATGCCTCTGGCCTCCGCTGCACCAACTTCCTCAATTGATCCGAGGTGCAGCACACTAATGCAAGTCTCCTCCCAGGGCTGCCGGTGGATGGGGGATGTTCTGCTGCCTCCTGTGGCCATGCCCAGCAAACATTCTGCTCTTGGCACCCATTCTCAAGGCTGTTTTGCGTTCACAGGATCAGTCTACAAACATACAAGAATACACATTGTTCTTTTCTAAACAGCTTTCTTTAATTGGCTGTTAGTTGACTTTATACTTTTTTTACTTTTTACTTTTTCTTTTTTGTTAACCACATAAGCAGTACAATGGATGTAAAAATGGTTGGGTTCATTGGTTCTTGGTTCAAACGATACATATATATACACACAAAACTGTAATCAACATTAAATATTCAGTGGAATACAGACAAAACCATATGAAGTGTGTAGACCTCCTGGAGAACAACAGGTTCTATAAGAAACTAGAGACCAATCCCATGGCTAGATTACTAGTTGAAATTGATAGCCTCATTCTTGGTCAAAAAGCACTCTACTATACCAGCCTTTTATTGTCTGCCTTAAGTGCATAAGAATGACACATGTCCTCTATGGAAACCAATAGTTTCAGACATTGGTTCCACCCTTGAATCTCTGTCGATATATGCAGACCTGTTCCTAAGACCTTTTGTCTGCAAAAGGCAATCTTTTATCCAAGACACAACAGCTATGATCAAGATCCTTGACACCCTTACCATTGAGGAGAACAACATATTAGTCACCCTTGATGTTGAGGCTTTGTATATTAGCATACCGCAGATGGCAATCATCGAGGTGATGTGGCAGTATTAAGAGAAAAGAGAAGATCTTGCCTTTCCGTCAGAGTTCATACTTGAATGCATCCGTCTGGCACTGACCGAGAATTTCTTCATGGGTGAGGGCATGTTTTACAATCAGTGCCACAACACAAGTATGGCAGTAACCTTTACGCCAGACATAGCAAACCTCTACATGGACAATTTGAAGTCCAAAATGGTTTACGATGAAATAATCTGTTTGGTGTACATCTGATCTGCTGGTACTGTTAAATCGATGACGTGTTTATGGTTTGGAAGGGCCCCTCTTTTACCCTAAAGGTGTTCTGGTCATGGTTAAATAACCAGGATGAATTCATAAAATGTACTATGCACTCTGACATGCACAGTATGTCCTTTCTAGATCTTGAGATCTTCAAAATTGGGGACAATAAGGTGGGCACGGCCTTGTTCAGGAAACCCACCAATAAGAACACCCTACTGGCGTATGGTAGTTTTCACCCGTTAAGCCTGAAAGAGAACCACCCTTACGGCCAGTTCCTCAGGATCCGACAGAATTGTAGTACCATGGCAGATTTCGATGACAATAGTAAAAATCTCAGCATCAGACTACAACACCGGGGATATCCTCATACAAAGAGCCCGTAGGAAGGCACGTAGTACATGCAGGAAGCTATGTCTCTCCAGACAAAAGAAACATAAGGTGGACAAAATCACCTGTGTGACCATCATACCTAACCCCCGGAGCATGGAAATGAAAAGTAAATGGGAAACAGATATAGGTAGAGAAATGACAGAGGGGGAGTGGAACGGAGCGCTCGTATTTCCCAAAGAGGTGTCAAGAAACCATAGATTCCGACAAATACAGATGAATGTACTGCACCAAACCTACCTAACCCCGAAACGAATAGCCAAATATAGCAAACAAGCGTAGTCAAACTGCACCTGGTGCATGAGGGAGGAAGCAGATCTACTCCATATGATGTGGGAATGTCCCAAAACAAAGACACAGTGGGACAAGGTGAAACAGACATGCGAGAAAACAGGCATGACCAAATACAAATGGACACCCGAAGAGTGCCTACTGGGAACTTATCCCAGGCTAGCCAAACTAAAGCACACGGTTAGACTTATGGACATAACGTGCATACTGGCCAAAAGAACTATAGCCATGTCCTGGAAAAAACCTGCGGGACCACAATACAAAGCATGGCACAGCGAAACAGAGCAATGGGTGTTGGCTGAGACTAAGGCCTGGGAGGAATGTGTTGCCAGATCTACTGATGAGTCCAGCAGAGCCCTCGAGGCATGGAAAGAACTTACTAGACACATGTTTCTCCCCTCGGATGACAAACCCCCATGAGCCAACGATCTGAAACAAACTTACTTGCAACACAGGAAAGGGCAACCTAAGAGAACTAATCGGAGATACTGTGGGTCCCAGGAAGGCATCCCCCCACTCCCCCCCTGAGTAAGCTATCCAACCCCCCCCCACACCGCCCCTCCCCGAAACAAGAGACGCTGAAATATACGAACATGGCAAGGAGACAGTTATTGTTGTTTGTTGTTTGTTATACTGTAAAAGTTAAATTGAAATGCGCTGTAACTGAACATGCGCAAGGCACATTTGAAAGACATGTAATTGATATGACTAAAAATGCCAATAAACAAATTTAAAAATAAATAAATCACCTGCGTGACCATGTTTACCCCAATTACTCACTATTTGAGACTGGCAATTCTCCAAAGTTGGAACATTTTAAAAACGGAGAATTTCAATTTGGAAAAACCCAGGTTCGCATTTAAACATACAACAAATCTAAAAGACAGACTTGTGCACACATATGAGGAACAACAGAATAAACCTCCATCCCAGACCACTCTATGGTCATTACCACCAGTAATTGGTCATTTTAGGTGTGGCAAATGTTCAGTGTGTGCACTGACGAAAGACAGGAAGGAGATAGACTTGTATGGTTTAACCTGGACATTCAAAACATTCACCAACTGTCTCACAAAATGGGCATTCTATGGAATCAAATGCCCATGCAGATTTAATGCCCATGTGGATTTATCTATATTGGGAAAACAAAAAGAGAAATCTGACAATGGATCTGTGAACATCGGTCTTGTATCAAGAACCAGGAGGCAGACAAACCCATGGTGGCCCTTTTTAAGGCAGCATCGCATAAACACACTGATTTATCATGGTTTGTTATCCAGACAATGAAATGCACGACCCGAGGCGGGGACCGTAACCTGATATTGAGACAAAAAGAGCAAAAATGGATTTTCAGATTGGACTCAGTTAATAAAGATCTAAACACCTCTGTTGAGTGGAATCTTTTTTGCACTGTGAAGTGGTTATGCACTGGGACTCTAATTTGTTATTAACACAAATGGGGTGCCTTCCATTCGATCTGATCTTACACACTGGATAAGATGACCTAATAGACCCTTTATTTCATACATCCCACTAGAAGATTATGCTGTTATTATAACAGTTCATTGGTCTCCACGGTTTTGGAGTTCTCTCATTGGTATCCCCACCAGCTGTAAGCTGCAACCATTTATTGAGCGATGGCTGGGCTGTGTTAGGAGCACGAGACTGGGTTTTATTTTCAGCAGTGTCGGCTCCCAAACGAGCGGAACATACTCTTTTTGAGAGACACTGTTGTCTCCTCTTTTTGGCCCCTGGTTGGACTAGTTAATAGAGATATCCACAGAAGGCACCCAGCACACCGTGGCCACCTCCAAGATGGCACCTGTTACAATTGGTGGGAAAAAGCATGTAGCGATGTAAGCAATATGGAAGCCCATTCATCTCTCCGGAACACATGAAGCAAGTCAGACGTATACAAACCTCTGCCCTGCATTTCAGAATGTAAGGGAACAGTCCGCACAATATGACCGGTTACCGGTGGGACAAGCATGGAAACATGCTGCTCTTTGCAGACCTTAACAACAGCGGTTCAGGTCCCTGTCCACTTGGAAAGGCAATTTGGAATTTGACATAAATGAGGACTATATGCAGTGCCTCTTTTGGTCCTTGCAGTATTTGTGGATATATAAGAGGGAGCATTTAGCTAACATACCATTTGGTGTGTACAATTGTTACCACAGGCACTCCATGGGTTGAATCTCCTGTGAGTAGCGGATGATTCAAAACAGATGTTTCTCACTTTTGGACAGATAATCATAAAAGAGTTCTCTGTCACGAGACAACATTGAAGAGTCTCCTCATTTGGAGTGTTTTCAGTTTGGTTGCCAGTTGGAAGATAACCCATTGATGACGGGCGCAGCACCGGAGGCACCAATCATAAAAGTGATTTTAAGATAATCTGATGGTAGCCTTATCAAGTTAGTTTGTGATTATAGGTCACACAGGGATGAAGATAACATGGTTTCCCTTTCCTTCTTTTTTTGTCTCCTAGCAATAAATCATTGAACACACACAGGGCCTCATTACAACCCTGGCGGTACGGAGTGAATGGCGCCATAAAAGGTGCCGGCGCTGTTCACTCCGTACCGCCGCATTATGAGTTCCCCTCACGGGACACGGTAAGCATGCCTGGGAAAACCAGGCGTGCTTACGGGGTCCCGCGAGGGGAAGAGGGAGCAAACAACGGGCCATCTCGTAATGGCTCGTTGTTTGCTCCCTCTCCCATTCCCATTCAGCCCTATGGGGGCTGAAATGGGAATGGGGAAGGACCGTGTCCGGGTCCTTGGAGGGAGGAATTACCGGGCCTTCCAAACTCAGAATGCCCCGGTAAGTCCTCATTCCGAGGACCCAGACGCGATTTCGGCGGCAGCCCTGCCGCCAATAGCGGCATGGTTACCGCCGAACTCGTAATGAGGGCCACAGACTCATTATGTGTATAAGCAAGTGGGCCAAGACACACAGAAGCAATGGAATGTGGGTGTTCAGTTTTGACATACTGGTTGGATACACAATGGTACCTCCCATGGTCTGTTTTTAAACTCTATTACGTCTTTCATTTGCAGTGTTCATCTGGAGATGTTCTCCATAACTGGGGAACTAAATAGCCTTACATCGCCTTGTGCTGGGTGTCATGAAGAAAGTTCGGAGGGACACATTAAATCCTGATTGATGCAAGACACTGTCTTCCCTTTGAGCCAGAAACACAATGGGGGTAATTCATAGAATTTAGCGCACAAGTGGCGCATGCGGCTGGCGCACAGTGTGCACGTGCGAATCCCTGCGCCAGCCGCGTGTGCCAAAATACATTTCCACGCACAGCGTATTCATGGATTCCAGCTACCAAAACCAGCCGTGGCGCACAGTGGTGTAGCGACCCTGCAGCAGTGCCAGTTACGCCCCCAAGAACGCCCCTCGTGCAGGGAAAAGCCATCAAAATCCCCAATCCAGCGCAAAGGGCTGCGATAACCCTGTACCAGTACCGCAAGTGGGGAAAGTGCATCACTGGGGATCGCGGGAAGTTTCACACGCGATTGGCCCTGTGCGAGCGGGGTACGTGTATTACTGGGGTGCGCGGGAAGTTTCACACGCGATTGGCCCTGTGTGAGCGGGGTACGTGTATTACTGGGGTGCGCGGGAAGTTTCACACGCGATTCCAGCAGGGTACGTGTATTACTGGGGTGCGCGGGAAGTTTCCCACGCGATTTCAGCAGGGTACGTGTATTACTGGGGTGCGCGGGAAGTTTCACACGCGATATCAGCAGGGTACGTGTATTTCGTGGGTGCCAGTGTGGGTCCTCCCAGGTGTTCCCTGTACACCCTCCACGGCCCCTGCAGGCAGCCCACACCACAGGGGACTACCCTGCATCCCTGGTCATGTCCTGCAGGCAGCCCACTCAACATGGGCATGCCCCCCAGCAAAGGCACATGTCTCCTTGCACTACTGATCACCAACTCATGTCCTCTTGCACCCCGACCCCCCAGCATTGCGGGGCACCTGCCAGCAGGCCCCCATTCATGTCCCACTCATGTCCCCCTGCACCCCCACCCCCCAGCATTGCGGGGCACCTGCCAGCAGGCCCCCACTCATGTCCCCCTGCAACCCCACCCCCAGCATTGCGGGGCACCTGCCAGCAGGCCCCCACTCATGTCCCACTCATGTCCCCCTGCCCCCACCCCCCAGCATTGCGGGGCACCTGCCAGCAGGCCCCCACTCATGTCCCACTCATATCCCCCTGCACCCCCACCCCCCAGCATTGCGGGGCACCTGCCAGCAGGCCCCCACTCATGTCCCACTCATGTCCCCCTGTATCCCCACCCCCCAGCATTGCGGGGCACCTGCCAGCAGGCCCCCATTCATGTCCCACTCATGTCCCCCTGCACCCCCACCCCCCATCATTGCGGGGCACCTGCCAGCAGGCCCCCATTCATGTCCCACTCATGTCCCCTGCACCCCCACCCCCCAGCATTGCGGGGCACCTGCCAGCAGGCCCCCATTCATGTCCCACTAATGTCCCCCTGCACCCCCACCCCCCAGCATTGCGGGGCACCTGCCAGCAGGCCCTGACACATGTCCCCCAGCCAACACGTCATCACAATCTAGATACCTGGCCCTTTTGGGCAGCCTCCACATGCCAAACATCCACCCAAGTATTGCATCCACCCACTTAGAAATGCCAATTACATGATGCAACCCCAATGTCAAGTATGTAAATGAACACATGTCCCTCACATGCACACAATGGGTGTAAGTGAATGTCAAAACCCATATCATGATATGCATGAAACCAATGAGATGATACTACACATTGAAGTTTGATGAAAAAAATGTATTAAAAGCAACATAAATGGAATTAAAAATAAAAAAAAGACAATGGGAATTAAAAACAAAAAGCAGCATGTCCGTAAAATAATGAAAAACCACAAATCATAATCCAAAGGAAAGGTGTCCAAAGTCACACTTCAAAAAAGTACATCCAAGGGAAAAACAAAACCGAAAACCATTGCTCCATGGGTAAATCCAAAAAAAAAACATAATCCAACAGTCAACTATATACAGATAAACAATCCAGAGTCCATGATCCCAACTGAAGAAATGAAACCTATCTAAAAATACTACCTAATAAAAAAACTATATACAAAAATGTGGACCATTGTCCAAAAGGTCCAAAATAAATAAAAAAGCAAAGGAAACCTAACACTAACTACATAACTATTTACAAGGGCAGCGGGCTAGTCCAACGGCTCACTGGTTGTTGTCATGGGCCAGGGCATCATCGAACTCCTGTTCAATGACTTGGAGGCGGGCATGTTCCCTGGCCCCGAGGTCTCGCAGGGATAATGCAGTGTCCAGCTCCAACTCCCTACGAATACCCTCGAGGCACTCAGCCCGCCTCAGCGCCCTCCGTATGGAGTTCTCCGCCCTGACCATTGTGAGCCGTTCCTCCTCTGCCCGCTGCCGCTCCGCACCTATCTGCTGGCCCAACCACTCCCACATGGAAGACACTCCCATTCCAGGGTTCTCCTGCCCTCCGGCCGATGCCTGCCCCCCTGATGTTGATGGCCCCGAGCCATGATGCCTCCCACGTCGAGCCTGCCGCTGCCTCCAACGCAACTGCCTGTGCCAGCACAACGGCATCCA
Organism: Ambystoma mexicanum; assembly: GCF_040938575.1. Classification (NCBI taxonomy): domain Eukaryota; kingdom Metazoa; phylum Chordata; class Amphibia; order Caudata; family Ambystomatidae; genus Ambystoma; species Ambystoma mexicanum. The sequence continues at coordinate 539,543,763 of NC_090929.1, forward strand.
GGCTGATGGAATCCACCTACGCCTTCGTGCACGTGCCCTGCCCGATGATGCCGTCACATCCTCCATCTGCTGGGGTCCAGTTGCGGTGTGTCCACCCCTGCTGTTCCTCCGACTCCCGACTGTGGCAGGGATGGGATCCCCACCGAGTTGGCTGCGTTGGTCGGGGCAGGTCCACAGGGGGCCCTGGTGGCATCTGGGCCGTAAGACGGCATGGAGAACGACTGGCGCATAGCCTCCACAGAGGAGGAGAGGGTCGCCAGAGTGCCCGAAACATGTACTAAACCCCCGACCACGGCCGCTCCCAAAAGGGCCACATTGGCACGGTGCTCTTCGTGATGATGTGCGTGCTCCCCCCGGGAAGCACGTACCTCGCCACGAATGACACCCGTGCGCAACGCGACACCAATCAGGACCTTCTCCATACGGCCAGGGGTCACCTCGTCCGCAGGTGGAGGGGAGTCAGATGACATGGACATCCCCCCTACCTGCGGACGGGCCTGGGATGGGGCATCCCTGCTGGTGCATGGTGGTGCAGTCACAGTGTCAGGGACAGTGACATGCACAGGCACCTCCATGGCGACCTGTGCTGCACCCTGCCCCTGCCCCTGGACTGCACCACTTGCACCAGCAGGGATGCCCCCACCAGGCCCCATGTGCGGCTCAGTAGCAGCCTCCTCCTCCTCTGTGGAAACCACCAACCTGGATGGCTCCACCCCGTCTTCCGCCGTTGCAACCCCCTGTGGGGGCTCACCCACCCCTTCCGCTGCAGCCGTGGGGGCATCCCCGCCGCTTTGCTCCACAGCGCCGTCTCCGCCCTCTTCTTCACTTTGCGCTGTGTAGAGGGAGACATAGAACACAAGCATCAGGGTACTGTACAATGGTCCCCTAGACAGGAAGCAATAGCAGATGAGTGGCACTGTCAAAGATCACTTCCATCATGTCCCTCCACAACACATGGGTCAGTGCAGGCAAAACACATGCAGTAACAGGCATGGCACATGCTATGGACATTAGCAAACATGTCCAATGGACTCTTGAAACATACAATGTTGTTTTTGAACTCACATGCATCATGGGTCATGCCTATCACATGCACACACTTCACCGTACTTTCATCCATCTGGACTCGTACACCCCAGACACAGTGGATGCAAGGATAACTAGGTTGCATCAATGAATATGAACATTGCCACAGACATGTGTCATGCATCCATGGCATTCACAAGTCACAGACACGCAGGTCAGACACACAGACATGGACACCACACATGTACATGGCATCATCACGGTGTCCGGTCATTTGGTCGAAAATAAATGGTGGAATGACCATTTGATCGAATCAAAATGGTCGCAAAAAAAGGTCGAATTTATTTATTTATTTATGGCTGACTGGATCGACACAATCACAAGAGTTAGAAACCTAAAATCACCGAACTCCTTCCTGATAGTAGACAGGAAACTTGGAACCATGCCACGTTACCTGGAAAAATTCCCAGATCGCGAGATAAGGAACAGCTTTCTCAGACTACGTCTGAATTTAGCCTACACAGGAGAAATTCTGGCTCAAAGAAACCAGGGAGAGAAGGCAATAAAATTCTGCGAAATCTGCCAAACTTCGAACCTCCAAACCTTGAAACATCTACTGTTGGAGTGCGAAGGCACATGGGCCATAAGAGTGTCTTTTCTGAGGAGATTCGTCAGCAGAGAAGAGAGCCTAATTCAAGATGCATTCTGGAACAGACTGATCTCCGGCCAGGAAATCATGCTCACTGCAGCGATAGTAAAAGTATCAGAGGAACTTACTATTCTAACAAAGTATCAAAAGATGACACAGCCTACTGAGCTTCCTGGCCGACACTCACTGGCCTCTCAGTAATCTAGTTATTCCCTGGTTTCCGAGAACCGTTCGTAATTTTATCTAAGGAAATGCACTATTCTTTTGTAAAGGTTTTCTTTTAAAACCAAAAACAAATAAATAAAAAAAAAATAAAAAAAAAAAATATATATTTTTTTAGTTTTGGTTGCTTAAAAAATATTTTTTAATAAAGAAAAAGGGGGGTTGTGGGGGGAACCCCCCCATAAAATAATACAAAAAAAAAAAAATTGAATTTTCTTTCGATCATTTTACTTCGATCAAATGGTCATTCGACCATTTGGTTTTCGACCAAATGACTGGTAACCCATCATCACCCATCCCTCACCCCGACCCACGTCCAGGAACAGAGACTGGCATGCTCTCATGTGTCCATTTCGAATAGGGCTCCCCATGTAGCATTTAAACACATACACCAACCGTGTGCTTCACACATTACTGGTCTCACATGCATGACCATGATGTCCCTGGACACACACACGCGTACATGGCCTATGTCACACATACAGGCAAGTATCAGACAACCAGCACACTGCAACATGCCCTGTCTCACACAGCAATGCTTGGCCACTTACCGCTCGACTCCAGACGGGTCTGCCTCTAAAGGATCTGGGCATGGAGCGCTGGGCGTACGCGTTCCAGGACCCTCAGCTGGATGGTACTCATGCTGTCCCGGCCCCCCTCCATGAGGCGCCGAGCCTTTATGAGGGTCCTGGACCTCAAGTCCTCCCAGCGCTTCTTGACTTGCTTGATGTTGCGGGTTGCCACCCCCTCCGCGTTGATGGCAACCACAAAGTCGTCCCAGATCCTGTCCCGTCCTTCCTTGTCGGCGCGTGATGATCCGAAGAGGGCATCATAATGCCCCAGGACAAGCTCCACCAGGACACCAACTTCCTTCTGACTGAAGCTGGTGGCCCTCTGCCCCTCTGGCTGGGGGTCGCCAGTGGTCTCAGATGGTGTTTTCCCCGACATGGCGACCCCCGAGGCAGGAGTGGGTGGGCAACTGGGTCCTGGGGCTGGGCTGTGGAGCGATGGTATCCCAGTCGGGAGTCTTCTGTTCCAGCAGGGGTGGGCACCGCAACTGGACCCCTGCAGATGGCTGATGTGCAGGCACCAAATGGCAGGGCACGGTGGCAGCAGGCAGGCAGGCAGGCAGCAGCAGATGGCTCGTGGGAGGCTGCTCGGGGCTCTGGGGGGCAGTAATTCAGCCTTTTTGGCAGGAGCGTGGTCTTCCGTGTGCTTACGCGTGGCCAGCTCGATACGGAGTGATTTGGCACGTGAAAATTCTGCACGTCAGCGTGTAATTCGAGGAAAGACCCTTAGCACGTAAGCGCGTCTGCACGCATACGCGATTTCATTGGACCGAAGGCCCTTCAAGCGTAAGCGCCTCTGTGATGTGACACGCGCGGGTGTGCACGGGCGTTTCCGCGCGCGTGAAAAACTGCACGTCCACGTGGGAATGCCTGTAATCCGAGGAAAGGGCCCATGCGCGTAAGTGACGTGACGCGCGCAGGCGTTTCCCTCAGCACGGGTTAAAGGTGAGCGGGGGCAGCAGTTCGCTGTACGTGCCTTTCGTGGAGACCGACGTGTGTTGCTGCTTCCTGTTGTTTCGCACGCCATCACAACTTCACAGCTATCAAGGACGTATCTCTTCTTTTGGCGGGGGTATTGGCTACGTGTGTTTTTCTGCATCGCGCTAGTCAGACGGTGAGTCGCACACGCTATTTTTCCCACTGCGGGTGCCCCTGTGTATCGCACCCATTTTCGAGGTCATAGCAGCCTGCGTGTCCCACGCGTATGTGTTATTCGTGTTACTGGGTGCCACCGCGTACTGCGGGAGGTTGATTCCACGCACGTAGGCTGCAGGGTTGCATGCACAGTTTTACTGCAGTTTTGGGGTGCCTGAGCGTTGCGTGACCCATCACTACATCACCAGGGTCACATACATCCTTGCAGGTGCAGGGGGGCTGTTAACATCTTGCTTCCCACCCCCTTCACACCAATTGCCCAGGTCAATTGTGGTGTACACCTCCCATTGGCACTACTCCATCTGTGCCAGCACTACTACATCTGTGCCATGGTTGGGAGGACACCAAAGGTGAGGGGGGCCTCAGCTGGGCGTACTCCTTGTGGCGGGCGTGGTCGGGGACGTGGCCATGGTGACCAGGGAGTAGGGGGACTCCAGGGTGTCCAGGGCAGCCACAGAGGGGGAAGAGGCAGGGGTGCGCCACTTGAGCACAATGCTGTGCCATGTGTTGGTGCAGTCATGCCACCACCCCCTGTGGTTCCGGGGGATGCAGCTTCGTCATCTGGCACTGGCGCCCGTGTGACCCGGCAGTCCATTCCATCGACTCCCACGGCCCAAGGGTAGTGGTAGCTGCAGGTGCAGCTGTGGACACCACCACCCAGGCTCAGGGTCTGCGCTGGCAGACCCCAGGCTCAGGGTCTGCCAGCGCAGGCTGCGTTGGCACTTGAGGAGCCCTTGGTAGATTTCCAACAGGCCAGGAGGGAAACTATAGGGGCACGCAGGCTACTCTGACCAAGACACGTGTCCCTGGGGCAGTTATGTCATCTGCTGCCCCGAACAGCCAGGTGTTGGCAAGTGCAGGGGCAGATGCACCCAACAACACCCCGGTTGTGAGTCTGCCAACCAGGACCGTTGCGGTCAATGACCCTGCCACAGCGGATGTTGCTGCGCAGGGTCCACTAGAGGGCACCCAGATGCCACTGACACAAGTCAGGCCTTTGGTCGTCCCTCCACCTGCCACTCCCTTGGCTCAATCCACCGAACCCACTGGCCATACTGGTCAGGGCGGCATTAGCCAGCCAGGGTCTGTGCCACAGTCCAAGAGGAGGAAGGTTGCACCTGCAGCACAGGCTGGGACCCCACACACAGCCACAACCTCCTGCACGTCGAGGAAGAAGCCTTTCTGCAAGCAGGAATTGGACTTCCTCGTGGACTACGTGCAGGGCCACAGCTGTGACATGGTAGTGGGTGCCAATAGTCAGACTACGGCTGCCCACCGTGACACCCACTGGAAGCATGTTGCGGAACATGTCAGTTCATTCGGCCATGAGGTGCGCACGGCGCAAGAGTGCAAAAAGCGTTGGAATGATCTCAAACACAGCGCTAAGGCTAAGCGTGCCTCAAATTACAACTTGACTCTGGTGACTGGCGGTGGGCCTGCACCAGAGGAGGAAGAGCTCACTCCACATGAGGCACTCGTTGCGGAGTTCATACCACCTGAATTGGTCAAAGGAGTGGGAGAGATGCTGGACTTTGATGCCCAGTCCAGTGAGTGTTGATGCGTGTTTGTTGAGGACGTGTGTGTTTCACTTGTGGGATGTGTTGTGCATGATTGCCACTACATGTGACGTGTACATGGTTCTGATGTGTAAGTAATGCAATGCTTCCGTGATGCATGTCTGCTCTGCTGGATGCTGGACATGTGGAGCAGACGGGGACTGTCCGCATCACCACTATTGCACCCTACTCACATGCTGGTTACAAGTATGCCCCACTTGTCCATGTTCCAGCTCACTGGCCCTTCTGCATGTGGCATGGGGTGACCTTCCTCTCAGCCCAGGCACAATGGCATTGCATGACTGACGTGCATGTGTCCTCTGCCTGCATGCGGTACTCCTCCTCTGCCACTCTGCACCCCAGTTCCACCTTTGCACTGGTCTGCTTCAATCTTGCCAATGTGTACTTTCCTGTTCATGCGTCCTGTGTACATGCTAACTTCCAGCGTACAATCTGCCAGACATATGCCGTGTGGTACAGCCTTAGTACTTGATGCAGGGTATCTCACTTGTACTGTGCATAGGTCAGATGTCCCGCAGGGACATGAGTGCCCATTCATGCTCCATGTGCATTGCACGCATGCCCATGTGTGTCCTTGACTGGATGATCACTGTAATACAAGTCCTGGGTGACATACATTGTATGGCATCTCATCAGCCTTCCCATGTCAACTGTGGCTCAGTACTGCGTTGCACACATGTTTGGGGTCTGACAATCTGTGTGGCTCACAGGCCTCAGCCTGTTTAATGGCCAATGACTCTGCCGACTGTTGTAGTGTCTTCTTCACACGTGGGTGGCCTCCAGAGTTTTCATCATGTGTCCTTCTTACTGTCCCATCATCATTTGCAGTGTTGTCACTTGAATCATATTAAGCTGTTGATGCCAGTCAACACTGCCTGTCAATACACAGGTGTATGGTCAGCCTTTTGATACCATGCTAGGCATCCCTGCTTTTGTACTTTACTTAGGTGGAGGGGTGCTTTGCTTGTAGATATGCTACCCATTGAATGCACAGTGCCCGTGATGCCTGAATGTGACCTTGCACTGCCTTCACATTTCCTGACACACACCATGGAGTCCCTGTACATGTAGGTAGTGAGTGACGTACACATTTTCTGCACTGCATAGACCCACTTCCTTGCAAACTGCCACCTTTCAACAGGTCTGATCACAGAAGCAATTCAAAGTTGACCCAGCATGCATGCCAGGTTCTATGTTGTGTGTCACATGTCTGCCTGATGTGTTTGTTGTCGGTGTGTGTGTGTGTTGTGTGCTTTTGACATGTGTAGTGACCTTTTTTCTCTCTATTTTTCAGGTGATGACGCAATGGAGGCGGAGGATGGTGTTGTCATGCCAGGCACAGGGTTGTTACCACTACATCAACCCGGCACAAGTGGGGGTCGTGGGGTGGTAGGCCACGAAAACCCCCAAGTGCTACAGTCCATCTTGTCTCTGGCTGCCTATGAGTCCAGCCTTGATGACGACTCTGACGTCCATGTCGAGTTGGATGAGCATCAAGTCCATGTGTCAGGGGTGAGTGATTCTGATGTGGACACTCCTCTGTCCGCGACACCTGAACTGAGGGATCAGACAGTCTTGGTTCCTCCGCCCGTGGTGGATTGGGACGCAGGGTCACCCTCCACACCAGTCACTGATGTGCCTGGGACATCACGTCGACGGGGGCATGTAGTCGTGCAGCCGCGGGCAGCGCCAACACAGTGAGGACACCCGGTCCCTGGGTCCCGCAGGGGTCAAGCCCAGCAACGTGGTCGCCGCTCGCAACCGCAGTATACTGAGTGGGAGCAAGACATGACTGCCAATTCAGAACGGCAGGGGGCAGCAAAGGAGAACATCGCTGGGAGCATGGAGCGTGTGGCCCGATCTGTGCTCCCCCCTGCTAGGCAGGTGCTTCTCCAGCAGCAGGCGGCACGGTCCACGGCCCGCTCGCTCAGGCTGGGCATGGCGGCCTCAGACAGGGCACGCCAGGCTGAAATGTCATCTCTGCGTAAAGCAATTGCTGCTCAAGGAGAGGCGCACATGGATGCCCTGAGGGAGGAGTATGCTTCCCTCAAATCCACTCTGGGTGTCCTTTTGATGTCCCAGAGGCATTGGGCAGAGGAGAGGTTTGCACAGCTTGAGCGTACCATCTCGGCTGAGCTACAGGCTTGCCGTCAGGTACAGCGGTTGTCCAGCCAGGCCTTGCAGGAGGAACTCCGTGTTACATGTGCTACCTTGCAAGTGGAAGCATGTGTATCACGTGAGGTTCTGCATGCAGACCTATGTCACATCGCCACACAGAACCAGGCTCACCCGTCCGGCAGACTTGCTACCAATGAGGGGCAAGCTGCGGCTAGGCATGGCCAGGCTACTGTGCCACGTCCTCCTTTCCAGGATGAGCCAGACTCGGACGACCATCTATCTCCCACATAGGTCGGGCTGTGCAGGCGTTGAGCCCATGGAGGTTTTTTTTTTTGGCTCAGCATCATCGCATGTGGGTGTTGAGCAGCACCCTGTACCTCCCCACTCCTGGGTGCCTCCCCTCCCCCCCGGTTCGTATGTGGCCAATTTTGATTTTTCTTTTAGTTTAGTTAGCTAAGTTTCTGTTTGATAGTTAGTTCAATTAGGTAATGTAGGTTTTTCATAGTTAGTGTAATTAGTTAATATAGTTTAAAATATCTTGTCTATTGTGCTTTCATGTGACGGTGCGGTGCTTTGTGGCTTTTGAAAGCATCCACTGTCTGTTCCAGCTGGACCCTTCAGGCTTGTCTTGTGTATGTGTTTGCTGCTTGGGGTCCTTGACTCACATATGCCACTCCTGCCTCCCTTATCCATGGGCTTGCAAGGATGGTTCGGTGTGACAGCCTATTACACAAGAGCTTTGGACTGTCATATCTGTGGCATGTCTGGTGCTGTGTACCTTGTGTTAACACCCCTAGTGGGGATGATTGCGGTGTTATTGACCGATGAGCGCAGCACCAGAGGCACCAATCATAAAAGTGATTTTAAGATACTCTGATGGTAGCCTTATCAAGTTAGTTTGTGATTATAGGTCACACAGGGATGAAGATAACACGGTTCCCCTTTCCTTCTTTTTTTGTCTCCTAGCAATAAATCATTGAACACACACAGGGCCTCATTACAACCCTGGCGGTACAGAGTGAATGGCGCCGTAAAAGGTGCCAGCGCTGTTCACTCCGTACCGCCGCATTACGAATTCCCCTCGCGGGACACGGTAAGCATGCCTGGGAAAACCAGGCGTGCTTACCGGGTCCCGCGAGGGGAAGAGGGAGCAAACAACGGGCCATCTCGTAATGGCTCGTTGTTTGCTCCCTCTCCCATTCCCATTCAGCCCTATAGGGGCTGAAATGGGAATGGGGAAGGACCGTGTCCGGGTCCTTGGAGGGAGGAATTACCGGGCCTTCCAAACTCAGAATGGCCCGGTAAGTCCTCATTCCGAAGACCCGGACGCGATTTCGGCGGCAGCCATGCTGCCAATAGCGGCATGGTTACCGCTGAACTCGTAATGAGGGCCACATACTCATTATGTGTATAAGCAAGTTGGCCAAGACACACAGAAGCAATGGAATGTGGGTGGTCAGTTTTGGCATACTGATTGGATACACAATGGTACCTCCCATGGTCTGTTTTTAAACTCTATTACGTCTTTCATTTGCAGTGTTCATCTGGAGATGTTCTCCATAACTGGGGAACTAAATAGCCTTACATCGCCTTGTGCTGGGTGTCATGAAGAAAGTTCGGAGGGACACATTAAATCCTGATTGATGCAAGACACTGTCTTCCCTTTGAGCCAGAAACACAATGGGGGTAATTCATAGAATTTAGCGCACAAGTGGCGCACGCGGCTGGCGCATAGAGTGCGCGTGCGAATCCCTGCGCCAGCCGCGTGCGCCAAAATACATTTCCACGCAGAGCGTATTCATGGATTCCAACTACCAAAACCAGCCGTGGCGCACAGTGGCATAGCGACCCTGCAGCAGCGCCAGTTACGCCCCCAAGAACGCCCCTCGTGCAGGGAAAAGCCATCAAAATCCCTAATCCAGCGCAAAGGGCTGCGCTAACCCTGTACCAGTACCGCAAGTGGGGAAAGTGTATCACTGGGGATCGCGGGAAGTTTCACACGCGATTGGCCCTGTGCGAGCGGGGTACGTGTATTACTGGGGTGCGCGGGAAGTTTCACACGCGATTGACCCTGTGCGAGCGGGGTACGTGTATTACTGGGGTGCGCGGGAAGTTTCACACGCGATTCCAGCAGGGTACGTGTATTACTGGGGTGCGCAGGAAGTTTCACACACGATTGGCCCTGTGCGAGCGGGGTACGTGTATTACTGGGGTGCGCGGGAAGTTTCACACGCGATTCCAGCAGGGTACGTGTATTACTGGGGTGCACGGGAAGTTTCACACGCGATTTCAGCAGGGTACGTGTATTACTGGGGTGCGCAGGAAGTTTCACACGCGATTGGCCCTTTGCGAGCGGGTACGTGTATTACTGGGGTGCGCGGGAAGTTTCACATGCGATTGACCCTGTTTGAGCGGGGTACGTGTATTACTGGGGTGCGCGGGAAGTTTCACACACGATTGGCCCTGTGAGAGCGGGGTACGTGTATTACTGGGGTGCGCGGGAAGTTTCACACTCGATTGGCCCTGTGCGAGCGGGGTACGTGTATTACTGGGGTGCACGGGAAGTTTCACACGCGATTGGCCCTGTGCGAGCGGGGTACGTGTATTACTGGGGTGCGCGGGAACTTTCACATGTGATTTCAGCAGGATACGTGTATTACTGGGGTGCGCAGGAAGTTTCACACGCGATTGGCCCTGTGCCAGCGGGGTACGTGTATTACTGGGGTGCGCGGGAAGTTTCACATGCGATTTCAGCAGGGTACGTGTATTACTGGGGTGCGCGGGAAGTTTTACACACGATTGGCCCTGTGCGAGTGGGGTACGTGTATTACTGGGGTGCGCGGGAAGTTTTACATGCGATTTCAGCAGGGTACGTGTATTACTGGGGTGCGCGGGAAGTTTCACACGCGATTGACCCTGTGCGAGCGGGGTACGTGTATTACTGGGGTGCGCGGGAAGTTTCACACGCGATTCCAGCAGGGTACGTGTATTACTGGGGTGCGCAGGAGGTTTCACACGCGATTGGCCCTGTGCGAGCGGGGTACGTGTATTACTGGGGTGCGCGGGAAGTTTCACACGCGATTCCAGCAGGGTACGAGTATTACTGGGGTGCACGGGAAGTTTCACACGCGATTTCTGCAGGGTACGTGTATTACTGGGGTGCGCAGGAAGTTTCACACGCGATTGGCCCTTTGCGAGCGGGTACGTGTATTACTGGGGTGCGCGGGAAGTTTCACATGCGATTGACCCTGTTTGAGCGGGGTACGTGTATTACTGGGGTGCGGGGGAAGTTTCACACACGATTGGCCCTGTGAGAGCGGGGTACGTGTATTACTGGGGTGCGCGGGAAGTTTCACACTCGATTGGCCCTGTGCGAGCGGGGTACGTGTATTACTGGGGTGCACGGGAAGTTTCACACGCGATTGGCCCTGTGCGAGCGGGGTACGTGTATTACTGGGGTGCGCGGGAACTTTCACATGTGATTTCAGCAGGATACGTGTATTACTGGGGTGCGCAGGAAGTTTCACACGCGATTGGCCCTGTGCCAGCGGGGTACGTGTATTACTGGGGTGCGCGGGAAGTTTCACATGCGATTTCAGCAGGGTACGTGTATTACTGGGGTGCGCGGGAAGTTTTACACACGATTGGCCCTGTGCGAGTGGGGTACGTGTATTACTGGGGTGCGCGGGAAGTTTTACATGCGATTTCAGCAGGGTACGTGTATTACTGGGGTGCGTGGGTAGTTTTACATGCGATTTCAGCAGGGTACGTGTATTACTGGGGTGCGCGGGAAGTTTTACACGCGATTTCAGCAGGGTACGTTTATTACTGGGGTGCGCGGGAAGTTTTACATGGAATTGGCCCTGTGCGAGTGGGTTACGTGTATTACTGGGGTGCGTGGGTAGTTTTACACGCGATTTCAGCAGGGTACGTGTATTACTGGGGTGGCGGGAAGTTTTACATGCGATTTCAGCAGGGTACGTGTATTACTGGGGTGCGCGGGAAGTTTCCCACGCAATTTCTGCAGGGTACGTGTATTACTGGGGTGCGCGCGAAGTTTCACACGCGATTTCAGCAGGGGACGTGTATTTCGGGGGTGCCGGGGAGTCCCACATGTGATTTGGCAGTGTGGGTCCTCCCAGGTGTTCCCTGTACACCCTCCAAGGCCCCTGCAGGCAGCCCACACCACAGGGGACTACCCTGCATCCCTGTAAGTAAGTATATAGGGCTCAGAAGGAGCCCTGCTCCACTTGTAGGTCAAGCGCCACAAAATAAGGAAAATGCAGCAAACTGTTAGATTTTCATAAAAGTATATTTTGCAAACAGTTGCCCTATAGAGACACGTGTTTCGGCGAATCACTCGCCTTTTTCAATCAGGGCTAATTAGTAAGACAGAAATCAAAGGGAGGGGGAGGGGGAAGGATTATTAGGAACAATAGAGAAAACATCACAAAAGGAAAAAACAAGAGAAACAAGTCATTAGATATTTTGTATGTGCAAATTATATGTGTGTTAGTGTTCATAAAGTACAAAGAAAAATTTCATGGGATCAATCCCGCCTGTAAAAAAATGTGTTATGTATTATACCCAATCATGAGTATACTCTTTTTGGATATAAAATGAGCATTTATCTGTTTTTACGAGCACTGTGCCCCAGCGAGTAGTTACAATATAGGTACTTGGTAACTTATGTCAAAAGGGATCATACTTAGCTTATTTCGTGTCATACCGCTACTAGTACCCTATAGTGCCGGCACGAGTGTATTTAAAAAAACAATTTTGTACTAAAGTGAAGTGCTTAGGGCTCACCTCTCAAAAAGATGGTCTCCTTCCTAAGCGTCGGCGTCTGGAAACGAGCACAGACGCCGCGCTTATACATCGGTATTGATAATGCCGTCGCTATGGTGACGGTAGTCCTTCTACCTTTTCAAAATAACGGTCAAAAACCAGGCGCCATTTTTTAAAGGTGTAAACGTTTCAAATTTAAATTGTATGTAAATAAAATTAAAAATTAACATGGACATCCGATCAAGAATAGGACTAATTCATTATGTTTGAGCACAGTTTCCCCATATTAATGGGCGAGTTCTTTATATTAAATGTGATTAGATAGTATTTACATTAGTTTTATACAATATTAAACAAGTTTTGTTCCTTAAATGTGCGTAGTTAGCGCATTTTTCGTAATATACTGCTTATGATGCACTGTAGTGCCGGCTCGAGTACATTCAAGGACAATTTAATACTAGGATGAAGTGCTTGGAACTGACCTCACAAGAGGTGGTCTCCTTCGCAAGCGTCGGCGTCTGGAAGCGAGCATAGACGCCGCGCTATGCATCGGTAATAAAACTGCCGTCGCTACGGTGACGGTAGTCCTTCTACCCTTTCACAATGGCGATCGAAAAGCTGGGCGCCATCTTTTAAAGGTATGAACATTTCAAATTTTAAACTGTTTATGTGAAAATCAGGTCAGGACTTAATATAGACACCTGATCAAAAATACGACTAAGTAGATTATATTTGAAAACAGTTTCCCCATATTAAAGTATAGTACGAAGGTGAATTGGAATTCTATCGGTGGAAGCTTGTAACTAATGGGTTGTGTATTATATATGAAGTAACTCATTTACCACTTGCATATTAGTATATATGATAGAAGACCAAAATACCATAAACTATTTCTAATGTTAGTTAGTATCCACAACTCTCAATCCAAAAATATTATTCAGTATTAATATCGTAGAAAATATTACATTGCAAAGAAGCATAAATTTCATTAATTCAGAGGAAAACTCCCATCTCATTGTCCGAGTTAAGGCCCACTCTTGTAGCTCTGAAGTGGCATATGGTACGGGCTTCCTGTTGTCTCAAGGAAAGTTCTCGATTACCCCCTCTTCTTCCTATGCTGATTTTTTTGAGGCCAATAAATTTAATACCATTTTTGTCATCCATTTGATGGCTCAGTTGCCAATGAACTGCAAGTGGAAGTGAGGAGTCCTGGCTCCACTTTATGAACACTAACACACATATAATTTGCACATACAAAATATCTAATGACTTGTTTCTCTTGTTTTTTCCTTTTGTGATGTTTTCTCTATTGTTCCTAATAATCCTTCCCCCTCCCCCTCCCTTTGATTTCTGTCTTACTAATTAGCCCTGATTGAAAAAGGCGAGTGATTCGCCGAAACACGTGTCTCTATAGGGCAACTGTTTGCAAAATATACTTTTATGAAAATCTAACAGTTTGCTGCATTTTCCTTATTTTGTGGCGCTTGACCTACAAGTGGAGCAGGGCTCCTTCTGAGCCCTATATACTTACTTACACTTTACCGGAGTAGGGGGTTTATTTACTTCGTTACTCCACTGTTCAGCTGCCACCTTTATTTATCTAGCGCAGGACACTGATGGTTGGTATTCCAAAATACCCCCCACTACTGTACTACCCTGCATCCCTGGTTATGTCCTGCAGGCAGCCCACTCAACATGGGCATGCCCCCCAGCAAGGGCACATGTCTCCTTGCACTACTGATCACCAACTCATGTCCCCTTGCACCCCCACCCCCCAGAATTGCGGGTCACCTGCCAGCAGGCCCCCATTCATGTCCCACTCATGTCCCCCTGCACCCCCACCCCCCAGCATTGCGGGGCACCTGCCAGCAGGCCCCCATTCATGTCCCACTCATGTCCCCCTGCACCCCCACCCCCCGGCATTGCGGGGCACCTGCCAGCAGGCCCCCATTCATGTCCCACTCATGTCCCCCTGCACCCCCACCCCCCGGCATTGCGGGGCACCTGCCAGCAGGCCCCCATTCATGTCCTGTCCCACTCATGTCCCCCTGCACCCCCTCCCCCCAGCATTGCGGGGCACCTGCCAGCAGGCCCCCACTCATGTCCCACTCATGTCCCCCTACAACCCTACCCCCCAGCATTGCGGGGCACCTGCCAGCAGGCCCCCACTCATGTCCCCCTGCACCCCCACCCCCGGGCATTGCGGGGCACCTGCCAGCAGGCCCCCACTCATGTCCCCCTGCACCCCCACCCCCCGGCATTGCGGGGCACCTGCCAGCAGGCCCCCATTCATGTCCCACTCATGTCCCCCTGCACCCCCACCCCCCGGCATTGCGGGGCACCTGCCAGCAGGCCCCCATTCATGTCCCACTCATGTCCCCCTGCACCCCCTCCCCCCAGCATTGCGGGGCACCTGCCAGCAGGCCCCACTCATGTCCCACTCATGTCCCCCTGCAACCCCACCCCCCAGCATTGCGGGGCACCTGCCAGCAGGCCCCCATTCATGTCCCACTCATGTCCCCCTGCACCCCCACCCCACAGCATTGCGGGGCACCTGCCAGCAGGCCCCCACTCATGTCCCACTCATGTCCCCCTGCACCCCCACCCCCCAGCATAGCGGGGCACCTGCCAGCAGGCCCCCATTCATGTCCCACTCATGTCCCCCTGCACCCCCACCCCCCAGCATTGTGGGGCACCTGCCAGCAGGCCCTGACACATGTCCCCCAGCCAACACGTCATCACAATCTAGATCCCTGGCCCTTTTGGGCAGCCTCCACATGCCAAACACCCACCCAAGTATTGCATCCACCCACTTAGAAATGCCAATTACATGATGCAACCCCAATGTCAAGTATGTAAATGAACACATGTCCCTCATATGCACACAATGGGTGTAAGTGAATGTCAAAACCCAACACTAACTGCATAACTATTTACAAGGGCAGCGGGCTAGTCCAACGGCTCACTGGTTGTTGTCATGGGCCAGGGCATCATCGAACTCCTGTTCAATGACTTGGAGGCGGGCATGTTCCCTCGCCCCGAGGTCTCGCAGGAATAATGCAGTGTCCAGCTCCAACTCCCTGCGAATACCCTCAAGGCACTCAGCCCGCCTCAGCGCCCTCCGTATGGAGTTCTCCACCCTGACCATTGTGAGCCGTTCCTCCTCTGCCCGCTGCTGCTCCGCACCTATCTGCTGGCCCAACCACTCCCACATGGAAGACACTCCCATTCCAGGTTTCTCCTGCCCTCCGGCCCATGCCTGCCCCCCTGATGTTGATGGCCCCGAGCCATGATGCCTCCCACGTCAAGCCTGCCGCTGCCTCCAACGCAACTGCCTGTGCCAGCACGACGGCATCCAGGCTGATGGAATCCACCGACACCGTCGTGCACGTGCCCTGCCCGATGATGCCGTCACATCCTCCATCTGCTGGGGTCCAGTTGCTGGTGTGTCCACCCCTGCTGGACCTCCGACTCCCGACTGTGGCAGGGATGGGATCCCCACCGAGTTGGCTGCGTTGGTCGGGGCAGGTCCACAGGGGGCCCTGGTGGCATCTGGGCCAGAAGACGGCATGGAGAACGACTGGCGCATAGCCTCCACAGAGGAGGAGAGGGTCGCCAGAGTGCCCGACACATGTACTAAACCCCCGACCACGGCTGCTCCCAAATGGGCCACATTGGCACGGTGCTCTTCGTGATGACGTGCGTGCTCCCCCCGGGAAGCACGTACCTCATCACGAATGACACCCGTGCGCAACGCGACACCAATCAGGACCTTCTCCATACGGCCAGGGGTCCCCTCGTCCGCAGGTGGAGGGGAGTCAGATGACATGGACATCGCCCCTACCTGCGGACGGGCCTGGGATGGGGCATCCCTGCTGGTGCATGGTGGTGCAGTCACAGTGTTAGGGACAGTGACATGCACAGGCACCTCCACGGCGACCTGTGCTGCCTCCTGCCCCTGCCCCTGGACTGCACCACTTGCACCAGTAGGGTTGCCCCCACCAGGCCCCATGTGCGACTCAGTAGCAGCCTCCTCCTCCTCTGTGGAAACCACCAACCTGGATGGCTCCACCCCGTCTTCCGCCGTTGCAAGCCCCTGTGGGGGCTCACCCACCCCTTCCGCTGCAGCCGTGGGGGCATCCCCGCCGCTTTGCTCCACAGCGCCGTCTCCGCCCTCTTCTTCACTTTGCGCTGTGTAGAGGGAGACATAGAACACAAGCATCAGGGTACTGTACAATGGTCTCCTAGACAGGCTGCAATAGCAGATGAGTGGCACTGTCAAAGATCACTTACATCATGTCCCTCCAAAACACATGGGTCAGTGCAGGCAAAACACATGGAGTAACAGGCATGGCGCATGCTATGGACATTAGCAAACATGCCCAAGGGACTCTTGAAACATGCAATGTTGTTTTTGAACTCACATGCATCATGGGTCATGCCTATCACATGCACACACTTCACCGTACTTTCATCCATCTGGACTCGTACACCCCAGACACAGTGGATGCAAGGATAACTAGGCTGCATCAATGAATATGAACATTGCCACAGACATGTGTCATGCATCCATGGCATTCACAAGTCACAGACACGCAGGTCAGACACACAGACATGGACACCATACATGTACATGGCATCATCACGGTGTCCGGTCATTTGGTCGAAAATAAATGGTGGAATGACCATTTGAACGAATCAAAATGGTCGAAAAAAAAGGTCGAATTTATTTATTTATTTATATATTTTTTTAGTTTTGGTTGCTTAAAAAATATTTTTTAATAAAGAAAAAGGGGGGTAGTGGGGGGGGAACCTGGGGGGGAACCCCCCCATAAAATAATTTTAAAAAAAAAAGAATTCGACCTTTTTTTTCGACCATTTTACTTCGATCAAATGGTCATTCGACCATTTGGTTTTCGACCAAATGACTGGTAACCCATCATCACCCATCCCTCACCCCCACCCATGTCCAGGAACAGAGACTGGCATGCTCTCATGTGTCCATTTCGAATAGGGCTCCCCATGTAGCATTTAAACACATACACCAACCGTGTGCTTCACACATTACTGGTCTCACATGCATGACCATGATGTCCCTGGACACACACACGCGTACCTGGCCTATGTCACACATACAGGCAAGTATCAGACAACCAGCACACTGCAACATGCCCTGTCTCACACAGCAATGCTTGGCCACTTACCGCTCGACTCCAGACGGGTCTGCCTCTCAAGGATCTGGGCATGGAGCGCTGGGCGTACGCGTTCCAGGACCCTCAGCTGGATGGTACTCATGCTGCCCCGGCCCCCCTCCACGAGGCGCCGGGCCTTTATGAGGGTTCTGGACCTCAAGTCCTCCCAGCGCTTCTTGACTTGCTTGATGTTGCGGGTTGCCACCCCCTCGGCATTGATGGCAACCACAAAGTCGTCCCAGATCCTGTCCCGTCCTTCCTTGTCGGCGCGTGATGATCCGAAGAGGGCATCATAATGCCCCAGGACAAGCTCCACCAGGACACCAACTTCCTTCTGACTGAAGCTGGTGGCCCTCTGCCCCTCTGCCCCTCTGGCTGGGGGTCGCCAGTGGTCTTAGATGGTGTTTTCCCCGACATGGCGACCCCCGAGGCAGGAGTGGGTGGGCAACTGGGTCCTGGGGCTGGGCTGTGGAGCGATGGTATCCCAGTCGGGAGTCTTCTGTTCCAGCAGGGGTGGGCACCGCAACTGGACCCCTGCAGATGGCTGATGTGCAGGCACCAAATGGCAGGGCACGGTGGCAGCAGGCAGGCAGGCAGGCAGGCAGCAGCAGATGGCTCGTGGGAGGCTGCTCGGGGCTCTGGGGGGCAGTAATTCAGCCTTTTGGGCAGGAGCGTGGTCTTCCGTGTGCTTACGCGTGGCCAGCTCGATACGGAGTGATTTGGCACGTGAAAATTCTGCACGTCAGCGTGTAATTCGAGGAAAGGCCCTTAGCACGTAAGCGTATCTGCACGCATACGCGATTTCATTGGACGGAAGGCCCTTCAAGCGTAAGCGCCTCTGTGATGTGACACGCGCGGGTGTGCACGGGCGTTTCAGCACGCGTGAAAAACTGCACGTCCACGTGGGAATGCCTGTAATCCGAGGAAAGGGCCCAAGCGCGTAAGTGACGTGACGCGCGCAGGCGTTTCCCTCAGCACGGGTTAAAGGTGAGCGGGGGCAGCAGTTCGCTGTACGTGCCTTTCGTGGAGACCGACGTGTGTTGCTGCTTCCTGTTGTTTCGCACGCCATCACACCTCCACAGCTATCAAGGACGTATCTCTTCTTTTGGAGGGGGTATTGGCTACGCGTGTTTTTCTGCATCGCGCTAGTCAGACGGTGAGTCGCACACGCTATTTTTCCCACTGCGGGTGCCCCTGTGTATCGCACCCATTTTCGAGGTCATAGTAGCCTGCGTGTCCCACGCGTATGTGTTATTCGTGTTACTGGGTGCCACCGCGTACTGCAGGAGGTTGATTCCACGCACGTCGGCTGCAGGGTTTCATGCACTGTTTTACTGCAGTTTTGGGGTGCCTGAGCGTTGCGTGACCCATCACTACATCACCGGGGTCACATACAGCCTTGCAGGTGCAGGGGGGCTGTTAAGATCTTGCTTCCCACCCCCTTCACACCAATTGCCAAGGTCAATTGTGGTGTACACCTCCCATTGGCACTACTCCATCTGTGCCAGCACTACTACATCTGTGCCATGGTTGGGAGGACACCAAAGGTGAGGGGCGCCTCAGCTGGGCGTACTCCGTGTGGCGGGCGTGGTCGGGGACGTGGCCGTGGTGACCAGGGAGTAGGGGGACTCCAGGGTGTCCAGGGCAGCCAGAGAGGGGGAAGAGGCAGGGGTGCGCCACTTGAGCACAATGCTGTGCCATGTGTTGGTGCAGTCATGCCACCACCCCCTGTGGTTCCGGGGGATGCAGCTTCTGCATCTGGCACTGGCGCCCGTGTGACCCGGCAGTCCATTCCATCGACTCCCACGGCCCAAGGGTAGTGGTAGCTGCAGGTGCAGCTGTGGACACCGCCACCCAGGCTCAGGGTCTGCCAGCGCAGGCTGCGTTGGCACTTGAGGAGCCCTTGGTAGATTTCCAACAGGCCAGGAGGGAAACCATAGGGGCACGCAGGCTGCTCTGACCAAGACACGTGTCCCTGGGGCAGTTATGTCATCTGCTGCCCCGAACAGCCAGGTGTTGGCAAGTGCAGGGGCAGATGCACCCAACAACACCAGGGTTGTGAGTCTGCCAACCAGGACCGTTGCGGTCAATGACCCTGCCACAGCGGGTGTTGCTGCGCAGGGGCCATTAGAGGGCACCCAGATGCCACTGACACAAGTCAGGCCTTTGGTCGTCCCTCCACCTGCCACTCCCTTGGCTCAATCCACCGAACCCACTGGCCATACTGGTCAGGGCGGCATTAGCCAGCCAGGGTCTGTGCCACAGTCCAAGAGGAGGAAGGTTGCACCTGCAGCACAGGCTGGGACCCCACACACAGCCACAACCTCCTGCACGTCGAGGAAGAAGCCTTTCTGCAAGCAGGAATTGGACTTCCTCGTGGACTACGTGCGGGGCCACAGCCGTGACATGGTAGTGGGTGCCAATAGTCAGACTACGGCTGCCCACCGTGACACCCACTGGAAGCATGTTGCGGAACATGTCAGTCATTCGGCCATGAGGTGCGCACGGTGCAAGAGTGCAAAAAGCATTGGAATGACCACAAACACAGCGCTAAGGCTAAGCGTGCCTCAAATTACAACGTGACTCTGGTGACTGGCGGTGGGCCTGCACCAGAGGAGGAAGAGCTCACTCCACATGAGGCACTCGTTGCGGAGTTCATACCACCTCAATTGGTCAAAGGAGTGGGAGAGATGCTGGACTTTGATGCCCAGTCCAGTGAGTGTTGATGCGTGTTTGTTGAGGACGTGTGTGTTTCACTTGTGGGATGTGTTGTGCATGATTGCCACTACATGTGACGTGTACATGGTTCTTATGTGTAAGTAATGCAATGCTTCCGTGATGCATGTCTGCTCTGCTGGATGCTGGACATGTGGAGCAGACGGGGACTGTCCGCATCACCACTATTGCACCCTACTCACATGCTGGTTACAAGTATGCCCCACTGGTCCATGTTCCAGCTCACTGGCCCTTCTGCATGTGGCATGGGGTGACGTTCCTCTCAGCCCAGGCACAATGTCATTGCATGACTGACGTGCATGTGTCCTCTGCCTGCATGCGGTACTCCTCCTCTGCCACTCTGCACCCCAGTTCCACCTTTGCACTGGTCTGCTTCAATCTTGCCAATGTGTACTTTCCTGTTCATGCGTCCTGTGTACATGCTAACTTCCAGCGTACAATCTGCCAGACATATGCCATGTGGTACAGCCTTAGTACTTGATGCAGGGTATCTCACTTGTACTGTGCATAGGTCAGATGTCCCGCAGGGACATGAGTGCCCATTAATGCTCCATGTGCATTGCACGCATGCCCCTGTGTGTCCTTGACTGGATGATCACTGTAATACAAGTCCTGGGTGACATACATTGTATGGCATCTCATCAGCCTTCCCATGTCAACTGTGCTCAGTACCGCGTTGCACACATGTTTAGGGTCTGACAAACTGTGTGGCTCACAGGCCTCAGCCTGTTTAATGGCCAATGACTCTGTCCGACTGTTGTAGTGTCTTCTTCACACGTGGGTGGCCTCCAGAGTTTTCATCATGTGTCCTGCCTACTGTCCCATCATCAATTGCAGTGTTGTCACTTGAATCACATTAAGCTGTTGATGCCAGTCAACACTGCCTGTCAATACACAGGTGTATGGTCAGCCTTATGATACCATGCTAGGCATCCCTGCTTTTGTACTTTACTTAGGTGGAGGGGTGCTTTGCTTGTAGATATGCAACCCATTGAATGCACAGTGCCCGTGATGCCTGAATGTGACCTTGCACTTCCTTCACATTTCCTGACACACACCATGGAGTCCCTGTACATGTAGGTAGTGAGTGACGTACACCTTTTCTGCACTGCATAGACCCACTTCCATGCAAACTGCCACCTTTCAACAGGTCTGATCACAGAAGCAATTCAAAGTTGACCCAGCATGCATGCCAGGTTCTATGTTGTGTGTCACATGTCTGCCTGATGTGTTTGTTGTCGGTGTGTGTGTGTGTTGTGTGCTTCTGACATGTGTAGTGACCTTTTTTCTCTCTATTTTTCAGGTGATGACGCAATGGAGGCGGAGGATGGTGTTGTCATGCCAGGCACAGGGTTGTTACCACTACATCAACCCGGCACAAGTGGGGGTCGTGGGGTGGTAGGCCACGAAAACCCCCAAGTGCTACAGTCCATCTTGTCTCTGGCTGCCTATGGGTCCAGCCTTGATGACGACTCTGACGTCCATGTCGAGTTGGATGAGCATCAAGTCCATGTGTCAGGGGTGAGTGATTCTGATGTGGACACTCCTCTGTCCGCGACACCTGAACTGAGGGATCAGACAGTCTTGGTTCCTCCGCCCGTGGTGGATTGGGACGCAGGGTCACCCTCCACACCAGTCACTGATGTGCCTGGGACATCACGTTGACGGGGGCATGTAGTCGTGCAGCCGTGGGCAGTGCCAACACTTCGAGGACACCCGGTCCCTGGGTCCCGCAGGGGTCAAGCCCAGCAATGTGGTCGCCGCTCGTAACCGCAGTATACTGAGTGGGAGCAAGACATGACTGCCAATTCAGAACGGCAGGGGGCAGCAATGGAGAACATCGCTGAGAGCATGGAGCGTGTGGCCCGATCTGTGCTCCCCCCTGCTAGGCAGGTGCTTCTCCAGCAGCAGGCGGCACGGTCCACGGCCCGCTCGCTCAGGCTGGGCATGGCGGCCTCAGACAGGGCACGCCAGGCTGAAATGTCATCTCTGCGTAAAGCAATTGCTGCTCACGCAGAGGCGCACATGGATGCCCTGAGGGACGAGTATGCTTCCCTCAAATCCACTCTGGGTGTCCTTATGATGTCCCAGAGGCATTGGGCAGAGGAGAGGTTTGCACAGCTTGAGCGTACCATCTCGGCTGAGCTACAGGCTTGCCGTGAGGTGCAGCGGTTGTCCAGCCAGGCCTTGCAGGAGGAACTCCGTGTTACATGTGCTATCTTGCAAGAGGAACCATGTGTATCACGTGAGGTTCTGCATGCAGACCTACGTCGCATCGCCACACAGAACCAGGCTCACCCGTCCGGCAGACTTGCTACCGATGAGGGGCAAGCTGCGGCTAGGCGTGGCCAGGCTACTGTGCCACGTCCTCCTTTCCAGGATGAGCCAGACTCGGACGACCATCTATCTCCCACATAGGTCGGGCTGTGCAGGCGTTGAGCCCATGGAGGTTTTTTTTTTTGGCTCAGCATCATCGCATGTTGGTGTTGAGCAGCACCCTGTACCTCCCCCCTCCTGGGTGCCTCCCCTCCCCACCGGTTCGTATGTGGCCATTTTTGATTTTTCTTTTAGTTTAGTTAGTTAAGTTTCTGTTTGATAGTTAGTTTAATTAGGTAATGTAGGTTTTTCATAGTTAGTGTAATTAGTTAATATAGTTTAAAATTGCTTGTCTATTGTGCTTTCATGTGACGGTGCGGTGCTTTGTGGCTTTTGAAAGCATCCACTGTCTGTTCCAGCTGGGCCCTTCAGGCTTGTCTTGTGTATGTGTTTGCTGCTTGGGGTCCTTGACTCACATATGCCACTCCTGCCTCCCTTATCCATGGGCTCGCAAGGATGGTTCGGTGTGACAGCCTATTACACAAGAGCTTTGGACTGTCATATCTGTGGCATGTCTGGTGCTGTGTACCTTGTGTTAACACCCTTAGTGGGGATGATTGCGGTGTTATTGACCGACGGACGCAGCACCAGAGGCACCAATCATAAAAGTGATTTTAAGATACTCTGATGGTAGCCTTATCAAGTTAGTTTGTGATTATAGGTCACACAGGGATGAAGATAACACGGTTCCCCTTTCCTTCTTTTTTTGTCTCCTAGCAATAAATCATTGAACACACACAGGGCCTCATTACAACCCTGGCGGTACAGAGTGAATGGCGCCGTAAAAGGTGCCGGCGCTGTTCACTCCGTACCGCCGCATTACGAGTTCCCCTCGCGGGACACGGTAAGCATGCCTGGGAAAACCAGGTGTGCTTACCGGGTCCCGCGAGGGGAAGAGGGAGCAAACAACGGGCCATCTCGTAATGGCTCATTGTTTGCTCCCTCTCCCATTCCCATTCAGCCCTATAAGGGCTGAAATGGGAATGGGGAAGGACTGTGTCCGGGTCCTTGGAGGGAGGAATTACCGGGCCTTCGAAACTCAGAATGGCCCGGTAAGTCCTCATTCCGAGGACCCGGACGCGATTTCGGCGGCAGCCATGCTGCCAATAGCGGCATGGTTACCACCGAACTCGTAATGAGGGCCACATACTCATTATGTGTATAAGCAAGTGGGCCAAGACACACAGAAGCAATGGAATGTGGGTGGTCAGTTTGGGCATACTGGTTGGATACACAATGGTACCTCCCATGGTCTGTTTTTAAAATCTATTACGTCTTTCATTTGCAGTGTTCATCTGGAGATGTTCTCCATAACTGGGGAACTAAATAGCCTTACATCGCCTTGTGCTGGGTGTCATGAAGAAAGTTCGGAGGGACACATTATATCCTGATTGATGCAAGACACTGTCTTCCCTTTGAGCCAGAAACACAATGGGGGTAATTCATAGAATTTAGCGCACAAGTGGCGCACGTGGCTGGCGCACAGTATGCGCGTGCAAATCCCTGCGCCAGCCGCGTGCGCCAAAATACATTTCCACGCACAGCGTATTCATGGATTCCAGCTACCAAAACCAGCCGTGGCGCACAGTGGCGCAGCGACCCTGCAGCAGTGCCAGTTACGCCCCCAAGAACGCCCCTCGTGCAGGGAAAAGCCATCAAAATCCCCAATCCAGCGCAAAGGGCTGCGCTAACCCTGTACCAGTACCGCAAGCGGGGAACATGTATCACTGGGGATCGCAGGAAGTTTCACATGCGATTGGCCCTGTGCGAGCAGGGTACGTGTATTACTGGGGTGCGCGGGAAGTTTCACACGCGATTGGCCCTGTGCGAGCGAGGTACATGTATTACTGGGGTGCGCGGGAAGTTTCACACACGATTTCAGCTGGGTACGTGTATTACTGGGGTGCGCTGGAAGTTTCACACGCGATTGGCCCTGTGCGAGCGGGGTACGTGTATTACTGGGGTGCGCGGGAAGTTTCACACGCGATTGGCCCTGTGCGAGCGGGGTACGTGTATTACTGGGGTGCGCGGGAAGTTTCACACGCGATTCCAGCAGGGTACGTGTATTACTGGGGTGCGCGGGAAGTTTCACACGTGATTTCAGCAGGGTACGTGTATTACTGGGGTGCGCAGGAAGTTTCACACGCGATTGGCCCTGTGCGAGCGGGGTACGTGTATTACTGGGGTGCGTGGGAAGTTTCACACGTGATTGACCCTGTTAGAGCGGGGTACGTGTATTACTGGGGTGCGCGGGAAGTTTCACACACGATTGGCCCTGTGAGAGCGGGGTACGTGTATTACTGGGGTGCGCGCGAAGTTTCACACGCGATTGGCCCTGTGCGAGCGGGGTACGTGTATTACTGGGGTGCGCGGGAAGTTTCACATGTGATTTCTGCAGGATACGTGTATTACTGGGGTGCGCGGGAAGTTTCACACGCGATTGGCCCTGTGCGAGCGGGGTACGTGTATTACTGGGGTGCGCGGGAAGTTTCACACACGATTTCAGCTGGGTACGTGTATTACTGGGGTGCGCTGGAAGTTTCACACGCGATTGGCCCTGTGCGAGCGGGGTACGTGTATTACTGGGGTGCGCGGGAAGTTTCACACGCGATTGGCCATGTGCGAGCGGGGCACCTGCCAGCAGGCCCCCATTCATGTCCCACTCATGTCCCCCTACACCCCCACCCACCGGAATTGCGGGGCACATGCCAGCAGGCCCCCATTCATGTCCCATTCATGCCCCCCTGCACCCCCTCCCCCCAGCATTGCGGGGCACCTGCCAGCAGGCCCCCACTCATGTCCCACTCATGTCCCCCTGCAACCCCACCCCCCAGCATTGCGGGGCACCTGCCAGCAGGCCCCCACTCATGTCCCACTCATGTCCCCCTGCACCCCCACCCCACAGCATTGCGGGGCACCTGCCAGCAGGCCCCCACTCATGTCCCACTCATGTCCCCCTGCACCCTCACCCCCCAGCATTGTGGGGCACCTGCCAGCAGGCCCTGACACATGTCCCCCAGCCAACACGTCATCACAATCTAGATCCCTGGCCCTTTTGGGCAGCCTCCGCATGCCAAACACCCACTAAAGTATTGCATCCACCCACTTAGAAATGCCAATTACATGATGCAACCCCAATGTCAAGTATGTAAATGAACACATGTCCCTCACATGCACACAATGGGTGTAAGTGAATGTCAAAACCCATATCATGATATGCATGAAACCATTGAGATGATACTACACATTGAAGTTTGATGAAAAAAATGTATTAAAAACAACATAAATGGAATAAAAAATAAAAAAAAGACAATGGGAATTAAAAACAAAAAGCAGCATGTCCGTAAAATAATGAAAAACCACAAATCATAATCCAAAGGAAAGGTGTCCAAAGTCACAGTTCAAAAAAGTACATCCAAGGGAAAAACAAAACTGAAAACCATTGCTCCATGGGTAAATCCAAAAAAAAACATAATCCAACAGTCAACTATAGACAGATAAACAATCCAGGGTCCATGATCCCAACTGAAGAAATGAAACCTATCTAAAAATACTACCTAATAGAAAAAACTATATACAAAAATGTGTTCCATTGTCCAAAAGGTCCAAAATAAATAAAAAAGCAAAGGAAACCTAACACTAACTACATAACTATTTACAAGGGCAGCCGGCTAGTCCAACGGCTCACTGGTTGTCGTCATGGGCCAGGGCATCATCGAACTCCTGTTCAATGACTTGGAGGCGGGCATGTTCCCTGGCCCCGAGGTCTCGCAGGGATAATGCAGTGTCCAGCTCCAACTCCCTGCGAATACCCTCGAGGCACTCAGCCCGCCTCAGCGCCCTCCGTATGGAGTTCTCCGCCCTGACCATTGTGAGCCGTTCCTCCTCTGCCCGCTGCCGCTCCGCACCTATCTGCTGGCCCAACCACTCCCACATGGAAGACACTCCCATTCCAGGCTTCTCCTGCCCTCCGGCCGATGCCTGCCCCCCTGATGTTGATGGCCCCGAGCCATGATGCCTCCCACGTCAAGCCTGCCGCTGCCTCCAACGCAACTGCCTGTGCCAGCACGACGGCATCCAGGCTGATGGAATCCACCGACGCCGTCGTGCACGTGCCCTGCCCGATGATGCCGTCACATCCTCCATCTGCTGGGGTCCAGTTGCTGGTGTGTCCACCCCTGCTGGACCTCCGACTCCCGATTGTGGCAGGGATGGGATCCCCACCGAGTTGGCTGCATTGGTCGGGCAGGTCCACAGGGGGCCCTGGTGGCATCTGGGCCAGAAGACGGCATGGAGAACGACTGGCGCATAGCCTCCACAGAGGAGGAGAGGGTCGCCAGAGTGCCCGACACATGTACTAAACCCCCGACCACGGCCGCTCCCAAATGGGCCACATTGGCACGGTGTTCTTCGTGATGACGTGCGTGCTCCCCCCGGGAAGCACGTACCTCATCACGAATGACACCCGTGCGCAACGCGACACCAATCAGGACCTTCTCCATACGGCCAGGGGTCCCCTCGTCCGCAGGTGGAGGGGAGTCAGATGACCTGGACATCCCCCCTACCTGCGGACGGGCCTGGGATGGTGCATCCCTGCTGGTGCATGGTGGTGCAGTCACAGTGTCAGGGACAGTGACATGCACAGGCACCTCCACGGCGACCTGTGCTGCCTCCTGCCCCTGTCCCTGGACTGCACCACTTACACCAGCAGGGATGCCCCCACCAGGCCCCATGTGCGGCTCAGTAGTAGCCTCCTCCTCCTCTGTGGAAACCACCAACCAGGATGGCTACACCCCGTCTTCCGCCGTTGCAAGCCCCTGTGGGGGCTCACCCACCCCTTCCGCTGCACCTGTGGGGGCATCCCCGCCGCTTTGCTCCACAGCGCCGTCCCCGCCCTCTTCTTCACTTTGCGCTGTGTAGAGGGAAACATAGAACACAAGCATCAGGGTACTGTACAATGGTCCCCTAGACAGGAAGCAATAGCAGATGAGTGGCACTGTCAAAGATCACTTCCATCATGTCCCTCCACAACACATGGGTCAGTGCAGGCAAAACACATGCAGTAACAGGCATGGCGCATGCTATGGACATTAGCAAACATGTCCAAGGGACTCTTGAAACATACAATGTTGTTTTTGAACTCACATGCATCATGGGTCATGCCTATCACATGCACACACTTCACCGTACTTTCATCCATCTGGACTCGTACACCCCAGACACAGTGGATGCAAGGATAACTAGGCTGCATCAATGAATATGAACATTGCCACAGACATGTGTCATGCATCCATGGCATTCACAAGTCACAGACACGCAGGTCAGACACACAGACATGGACACCATACATGTACATGGCATCATCACGGTGTCCGGTCATTTGGTCGAAAATAAATGGTGGAATGACCATTTGATCGAATCAAAATGGTCGAAAAAAAAGGTTGAATTTATTTATTTATTTATATATATTTTTTTAGTTTTGGTTGCTTAAAAAATATTTTTTAATAAAGAAAAAGGGGAGTTGTGGGGGGGAACCCCCCCATAAAATAATAAAATTAAAAAAAAAATTCGACCTTTTTTTTCGACCATTTTACTTCGATCAAATGGTCATTCGACCATTTGGTTTTCGACCAAATGACTGGTAACCCATCATCACCCATTCCTCACCCCCACCCATGTCCAGGAACAGAGACTGGCATGCTCTCATGTGTCCATTTCGAATAGGGCTCCCCATGTAGCATTTAAACACATACACCAACCGTGTGCTTCACACATTACTGGTCTCACATGCATGACCATGATGTCCCTGGACACACACACGCGTACATGGCCTATGTCACACATACAGGCAAGTATCAGACAACCAGCACACTGCAACATGCCCTATCTCACACAGCAATGCTTGGCCACTTACCGCTCGACTCCAGACGGGTCTGCCTCTCAAGGATCTGGGCATGGAGCGCTGGGCGTACGCGTTCCAGGACCCTCAGCTGGATGGTACTCATGCTGCCCCGGCCCCCCTCCACGAGGCGCCGGGCCTTTATGAGGGTCCTGGACCTCAAGTCCTCCCAGCGCTTCTTGACTTGCTTGATGTTGCGGGTTGCCACCCCCTCCGCATCGATGGCAACCACAAAGTCGTCCCTGATCCTGTCCCGTCCTTCCTTGTCGGCGCGTGATGATCCGAAGAGGGCATCATAATGCCCCAGGACAAGCTCCACCAGGACACCAACTTCCTTCTGACTGAAGCTGGTGGCCCTCTGCCCCTCTGGCTGGGGGTCGCCAGTGGTCTCAGATGGTGTTTTCCCCGACATGGCGACCCCCGAGGCAGGAGTGGGTGGGCAACTGGGTCCTGGGGCTGGGCTGTGGAGCGATGGTATCCCAGTCGGGAGTCTTCTGTTCCAGCAGGGGTGGGCACCGCAACTGGACCCCTGCAGATGGCTGATGTGCAGGCACCAAATGGCAGGGCACGGTGGCAGCAGGCAGGCAGGCAGCAGCAGATGGCTCGTGGGAGGCTGCTCGGGGCTCTGGGGGGCAGTAATTCAGCCTTTTGGGCAGGAGCGTGGTCTTCCGTGTGCTTACGCGTGGCCAGCTCGATACGGAGTGATTTGGCACGTGAAAATTCTGCACGTCAGCGTGTAATTCGAGGAAAGGCCCTTAGCACGTAAGCGTATCTGCACGCATACGCGATTTCATTGGACGGAAGGCCCTTCAAGCGTAAGCGCCTCTGTGATGTGACACGCGCGGGTGTGCACGGGCGTTTCAGCACGCGTGAAAAACTGCACGTCCACGTGGGAATGCCTGTAATCCGAGGAAAGGGCCCAAGCGCGTAAGTGACGTGACGCCCGCAGGCGTTTCCCTCAGCACGGGTTAAAGGTGAGCGGGGGCAGCAGTTCGCTGTACGTGCCTTTCGTGGAGACCGACGTGTGTTGCTGCTTCCTGTTGTTTCGCACGCCATCACACCTCCACAGCTATCAAGGACGTATCTCTTCTTTTGGAGGGGGTATTGGCTACGCGTGTTTTTCTGCATCGCGCTAGTCAGACGGTGAGTCGCACACGCTATTTTTCCCACTGCGGGTGCCCCTGTGTATCGCACCCATTTTCGAGGTCATAGTAGCCTGCGTGTCCCACGCGTATGTGTTATTCGTGTTACTGGGTGCCACCGCGTACTGCAGGAGGTTGATTCCACGCACGTCGGCTGCAGGGTTTCATGCACTGTTTTACTGCAGTTTTGGGGTGCCTGAGCGTTGCGTGACCCATCACTACATCACCGGGGTCACATACAGCCTTGCAGGTGCAGGGGGGCTGTTAAGATCTTGCTTCCCACCCCCTTCACACCAATTGCCAAGGTCAATTGTGGTGTACACCTCCCATTGGCACTACTCCATCTGTGCCAGCACTACTACATCTGTGCCATGGTTGGGAGGACACCAAAGGTGAGGGGCGCCTCAGCTGGGCGTACTCCGTGTGGCGGGCGTGGTCGGGGACGTGGCCGTGGTGACCAGGGAGTAGGGGGACTCCAGGGTGTCCAGGGCAGCCAGAGAGGGGGAAGAGGCAGGGGTGCGCCACTTGAGCACAATGCTGTGCCATGTGTTGGTGCAGTCATGCCACCACCCCCTGTGGTTCCGGGGGATGCAGCTTCTGCATCTGGCACTGGCGCCCGTGTGACCCGGCAGTCCATTCCATCGACTCCCACGGCCCAAGGGTAGTGGTAGCTGCAGGTGCAGCTGTGGACACCGCCACCCAGGCTCAGGGTCTGCCAGCGCAGGCTGCGTTGGCACTTGAGGAGCCCTTGGTAGATTTCCAACAGGCCAGGAGGGAAACCATAGGGGCACGCAGGCTGCTCTGACCAAGACACGTGTCCCTGGGGCAGTTATGTCATCTGCTGCCCCAAACAGCCAGGTGTTGGCAAGTGCAGGGGCAGATGCACCCAACAACACCCCGGTTGTGAGTCTGCCAACCAGGACCGTTGCGGTCAATGACCCTGCCACTGCGGATGTTGCTGTGCAGGGTCCATTAGAGGGCACCCAGATGCCACTGACACAAGTCAGGCCTTTGGTCGTCCCTCCACCTGCCACTCCCTTGGCTCAATCCACCGAACCCACTGGCCATACTGGTCAGGGCGGCATTAGCCAGCCAGGGTCTGTGCCACAGTCCAAGAGGAGGAAGGTTGCACCTGCAGCACGGGCTGGGACCCCACACACAGCCACAACCTCCTGCACGTTGAGGAAGAAGCCTTTCTGCAAGCAGGAATTGGACTTCCTCGTGGACTACGTGCGGGGCCACAGCCGTGACATGGTAGTGGGTGCCAATAGTCAGACTACGGCTGCCCACCGTGACACCCACTGGAAGCATGTTGTGGAACATGTCAGTTCATTCGGCCATGAGGTGCGCACGGCGCAAGAGTGCAAAAAGCGTTGGAATGACCTCAAACACAGCGCTAAGGCTAAGCGTGCCTCAAATTACAACTTGACTCTGGTGACCGGCGGTGGGCCTGCACCAGAGGAGGAAGAGCTCACTCCACATGAGGCACTCGTTGCGGAGTTCATACCACGTGAATTGGTCAAAGGAGTGGGAGAGATGCTGGACTTTGATGCCCAGTCCAGTGAGTGTTGATGCGTGTTTGTTGAGGACGTGTGTGTTTCACTTGTGGGATGTGTTGTGCATGATTGCCACTACATGTGACGTGTACATGGTTCTGATGTGTAAGTAATGCAATGCTTCCGTGATGCATGTCTGCTCTGCTGGATGCTGGACATGTGGAGCAGACGGGGACTGTCCGCATCACCACTATTGCACCCTACTCACATGCTGGTTACAAGTATGCCCCAATGGTCCATGTTCCAGCTCACTGGCCCTTCTGCATGTGGCATGGGGTGACCTTCCTCTCAACCCAGGCACAATGTCATTGCATGACTGACGTGCATGTGTCCTCTGCCTGCATGCGGTACTCCTCCTCTGCCACTCTGCACCCCAGTTCCACCTTTGCACTGGTCTGCTTCAATCTTGCCAATGTGTACTTTCCTGTTCATGCATCCTGTGTACATGCTAACTTCCAGCGTACAATCTGCCAGACATATGCCGTGTGGTACAGCCTTAGTACTTGATGCAGGGTATCTCACTTGTACTGTGCATAGGTCAGATGTCCCGCAGGGACATGAGTTCCCATTCAAGCTCCATGTGCATTGCACGCATGCCCCTGTGTGTCCTTGACTGGATGATCACTGTAATACAAGTCCTGGGTGACATACATTGTATGGCATCTCATCAGCCTTCCCATGTCAACTGTGGCTCAGTACTGCGTTGCACACATGTTTAGGGTCTGACAATCTGTGTGGCTCACAGGCCTCAGCCTGTTTAATGGCCAATGACTCTGTCCGACTGTTGTAGTGTCTTCTTCACACTTGGGTGGCCTCCAGAGTTTTCATCATGTGTCCTGCTTACTGTCCCATCATCATTTGCAGTGTTGTCACTTGAATCACATTAAGCTGTTGATGCCAGTCAACACTGCCTGTCAATACACAGGTGTATGGTCAGCCTTTTGATACCATGCTAGGCATCCCTGCTTTTGTACTTTACTTAGGTGGAGGGGTGCTTTGCTTGTAGATATGCTACCCATTGAATGCACAGTGCCCGTGATGCCTGAATGTGACCTTGCACTGCCTTCACATTTCCTGACACACACCATGTAGTCCCTGTACATGTAGGTAGTGAGTGCCGTACACATTTTCTGCACTGCATAGACCCACTTCCATGCAAACTGCCACCTTTCAACAGGTCTGATCACAGAAGCAATTCAAAGTTGACCCAGCATGCATGCCAGGTTCTATGTTGTGTGTCACATGTCTGCCTGATGTGTTTCTTGTCGATGTGTGTGTGTGTTGTGTGCTTCTGACATGTGTAGTGACCTTTTTTCTCTCTATTTTTCAGGTGATGACGCAATGGAGGCGGAGGATGGTTTTGTCATGCCAGGCACAGGGTTGTTACCACTACATCAACCCGGCACAAGTGGGGGTCGTGGGGTGGTAGGCCACGAAAACCCCCAAGTGCTACAGTCCATCTTGTCTCTTGCTGCCTATGAGTCCAGCCTTGATGACGACTCTGACGTCCATGTCGAGTTGGATGAGCATCAAGTCCATGTGTCAGGGGTGAGTGATTCTGATGTGGACACTCCTCTGTCTGCGACACCTGAACTGAGGGATCAGACAGTCTTGGTTCCTCCGCCCGTGGTGGATTGGGACGCAGGGTCACCCTCCACACCAGTCACTGATGTGCCTGGGACATCACGTCGACGGGGGCATGTGGTCGTGCAGCCGCGGGCAGTGCCA
Source organism: Ambystoma mexicanum (assembly GCF_040938575.1). Lineage (NCBI taxonomy): Eukaryota > Metazoa > Chordata > Amphibia > Caudata > Ambystomatidae > Ambystoma > Ambystoma mexicanum. Next base: position 539,576,496 of record NC_090929.1, read on the forward strand.
ACACAGCGAGGACACCCGGTCCCTGGGTCCCGCAGGGGTCAAGCACAGCAACGTGGTCGCCGCTCGCAACCGCAGTATACTGAGTGGGAGCAAGACATGACTGCCAATTCAGAACGGCAAGGGGCAGCAATGGAGAACATCGCTGAGAGCATGGAGCGTGTGGCCCGTTCTGTGCTCCCCCCTGCTAGGCAGGGGCTTCTCCAGCAGCAGGCGGCACGGTCCACGGCCCGCTCGCTCAGGCTGGGCATGGTGGCCTCAGACAGGGCACGCCAGGCTGAAATGTCATCTCTGCGTAAAGCAATTGCTGCTCACGCAGAGGCGCACATGGATGCCCTGAGGGAGGAGTATGCTTCCCTCAAATCCACTCTGGGTGTCCTTATGATGTCCCAGAGGCATTGGGCAGAGGAGAGGTTTGCGCAGCTTGAGCGTACCATCTCGGCTGAGCTACAGGCTTGCCGTGAGGTGCAGCGGTTGTCCAGCCAGGCCTTGCAGGAGGAACTCCGTGTTACATGTGCTACCTTGCAAGAGGAAGCATGTGTATCACGTGAGGTTCTGCATGCAGACCTACGTCGCATCGCCACACAGAACCAGGCTCACCCGTCCGGCAGACTTGCTACCGATGAGGGGCAAGCTGCGGCTAGGCGTGGCCAGGCTACTGTGCCACGTCCTCCTTTCCAGGATGAGCCAGACTCGGACGACCATCTATCTCCCACATAGGTCGGGCTGTGCAGGCGTTGAGCCCATGGAGGTTTTTTTTTTTTGGCTCAGCATCATCGCATGTGGGTGTTGAGCAGCACCCTGTACCTCCCCCCTCCTGGGTGCCTCCCCTCCCCCCCGGTTCGTATGTGGCCATTTTTGATTTTTCTTTTAGTTTAGTTAGTTAAGTTTCTGTTTGATAGTTAGTTTAATTAGGTAATGTAGGTTTTTCATAGTTAGTGTAATTAGTTAATATAGTTTAAAATTTCTTGTCTATTATGCTTTCATGTGACGGTGCGGTGCTTTGTGGCTTTTGAAAGCATCCACTGTCTGTTCCAGCTGGGCCCTTCAGGCTTGTCTTGTGTATGTGTTTGCTGCTTGGGGTCCTTGACTCACATATGCCACTCCTGCCTCCCTTATCCATGAGCTCGCAAGGATGGTTCGGTGTGACAGCCTATTACACAAGAGCTTTGGACTGTCATATCTGTGGCATGTCTGGTGCTGTGTACCTTGTGTTAACACCCCTAGTGGGGATGATTGCGGTGTTATTGACCGACGGGCGCAGCACCAGAGAAACCAATCATAAAAGTGATTTTAAGATACTCTGATGGTAGCCTTATCAAGTTAGTTTGTGATTATAGGTCACACAGGGATGAAGATAACACGGTTCCCCTTTCCTTTTTTTTTTGTCTCCTAGCAATAAATCATTGAACACACACAGGGCCTCATTACAACCCTGGCGGTACAGAGTGAATGGCGCCGTAAAAGGTGCCGGCGCTGTTCACTCCGTACCGCCGCATTACGAGTTCCCCTCGCGGGACACGGTAAGCATGCCTGGGAAAACCAGGCGTGCTTACCGGGTCCCGCGAGGGGAAGAGGGAGCAAACAACGGGCCATCTCGTAATGGCTCGTTGTTTGCTCCCTTTCCCATTCCCATTCAGCCCTATAGGTACTGTCTGTTCCAGCTGGGCCCTTCAGGCTTGTCTTGTGTATGTGTTTGCTGCTTGGGGTCCTTGACTCACATATGCCACTCCTGCCTCCCTTATCCATGGGCTCGCAAGGATGGTTCGGTGTGACAGCCTATTACACAAGAGCTTTGGACTGTCATATCTGTGGCATGTCTGGTGCTGTGTACCTTGTGTTAACACCCCTAGTGGGGATGATTGCGGTGTTATTGACCGACAGGCGCAGCACCAGAGGCACCAATCATAAAAGTGATTTTAAGATACTCTGATGGTAGCCTTATCAAGTTAGTTTGTGATTATAGGTCACACAGGGATGAAGATAACACGGTTCCCCTTTCCTTCTTTTTTTGTCTCCTAGCAATAAATCATTGAACACACACATGGCCTCATTACAACCCTGGCGGTACAGAGTGAATGGCGCTGTAAAAGGTGCCGGCGCTGTTCACTCCGTACCGCCGCATTACGAGTTCCCCTCGCGGGACACGGTAAGCATGCCTGGGAAAACTAGGCGTGCTTACCGGGTCCCGCGAGGGGAAGAGGGAGCAAACAACGGGCCATCTCGTAATGGCTCGTTGTTTGCTCCCTCTCCCATTCCCATTCAGCCCTATAGGGGCTGAATGGGAATGGGGAAGGACCGTGTCCGGGTCCTTGGAGGGAGGAATTACCGGGCCTTCCAAACTCAGAATGGCCCGGTAAGTCCTCATTCCGAGGACCTGGACGCGATTTCGGCTGCAGCCATGCTGCCAATAGCGGCATGGTTACCGTCGAACTCGTAATGAGGGCCACATACTCATTATGTGTATAAGCAAGTGGGCCAAGACACACAGAAGCAATGGAATGTGGGTGGTCAGTTTTGGCATACTGGTTGGATACACAATGGTACCTCCCATGGTCTGTTTTTAAACTCTATTACGTCTTTCATTTGCAGTGTTCATCTGGAGATGTTCTCCATAACTGGGGAACTAAATAGCCTTACATCGCCTTGTGCTGGGTGTCATGAAGAAAGTTCGGAGGGACACATTAAATCCTGATTGATGCAAGACAATGTCTTCCCTTTGAGCCAGAAACACAATGGGGGTAATTCATAGAATTTAGCGCACAAGTGGCGCACGCGGCTGGCGCACAGTGTGCGCGTGCGAATCCCTGCGCCAGCCGCGTGCGCCAAAATACATTTCCACGCACAGCGTATTCATGGATTCCAGCTACCAAAACCAGCCGTGGCGCACAGTGGCGCAGCGACCCTGCAGCAGCGCCAGTTACGCCCCCAAGAACGCCCCTCGTGCAGGGAAAAGCCATCAAAATCCCCAATCCAGCGCAAAGGGCTGCGCTAACCCTGTACCAGTACGGCAAGCGGGGAACGTGTATCACTGGGGATCGCGGGAAGTTTCACACGCGATTGGCCCTGTGCGAGCAGGGTACGTGTATTACTGGGGTGCGCGGGAAGTTTCACACGCGATTGGCCCTGTTTGAGCGGGGTACGTGTATTACTGGGGTGCGCAGGAAGTTTCACACATGATTGGCCCTTTGAGAGCGGGGTATGTGTATTACTGGGGTGCGCGGGAAGTTTCACACGTGATTGGCCCTGTGCGAGCGGGGTACGTGTATTACTGGGGTGCACGGGAAGTTTCACATGCGATTGGCCCTGTGCGAGCGGGGTATGTGTATTACTGGGGTGCGCAGGAAGTTTCACATGTGATTTCAGCAGGATACGTGTATTACTGGGGTGCGCGGGAAGTTTCACACGCGATTGGCCCTGTGCCAGCAGGGTACGTGTATTACTGCGGTGCGCGGGAAGTTTCACATGCGATTTCAGCAGGGTATGTGTATTACTGGGGTGTTCGGGAAGTTTTACACGCGATTGGCCCTGTGCGAGTGGGGTACGTGTATTACTAGGGTGCGCGGGAAGTTTTACACGCGATTTCAGCAGGGTACATGTATTACTGGGGTGCGTGGGTAGTTTTACACGCGATTTCAGCAGGGTACGTGTATTACTGGGGTGCGCGGGAAGTTTTACACGCGATTTCAGCAGGGTACGTGTATTACTGGGGTGCGCGGGAAGTTTTACATGCAATTGGCCCTGTGCGAGTGGGGTACGTGTATTACTGGGGTGCGCGGGAAGTTTTATATGCGATTTCAGCAGGGTACGTGTATTACTGGGGTGCGCGGGAAGTTTCCCACGCAATTTCTGCAGGGTACGTGTATTACCGGGGTGCGCGCGAAGTTTCACACGCGATTTCAGCAGGGGACGTGTATTTCGGGGGTGCCGGGGAGTCCCACACGTGATTTGGCAGTGCGGGTCCTCCCAGGTGTTCCCTGTACACCCTCCACGGCCCCTGCAGGCAACCCACACCACAGGGGACTACCCTGCATCCCTGGTTATGTCCTGCAGGCAGCCCACTCAACATGGGCATGCCCCCCAGCAAGGGCACATGTCTCCTTGCACTACTGATCACCAACTCATGTCCCCTTGCACCCCCACCCCCCAGCATTGCGGGGCACCTGCCAGCAGGCCCCCATTCATGTCCCCCTGCACTCCCACCCCCCAGCATTGCGGGGCACCTGCCAACAGGCCCCCATTCATGTCCCACTCATGTCCCCTGCACCCCCACCCCCCAGCATTGCGGGGCACCTGCCAGCGGTCCCCCACTCATGTCCCACTCATGTCCCCCTGCACCCCCAGTCCCCAGCATTGTGGGGCACCTGCCAGCAGGCCCCCATTCATGTCCCCCTGCACCCCCACCCCCCAGCATTGCGGGACACCTGCCAGCAGGCCCCCACTCATGTCCCACTCATGTCCCCCTGCACCCCCACCCCCCGGCATTGCGGGGCACCTGCCAGCAGGCCCCCATTCATGTCCCACTCATGTCCCCCTGCACCTCCTCCCCCCAGCATTGCGGGGCACCTGCCAGCAGGCCCCCACTCATGTCCCACTCATGTCCCCCTGCAACCCCACCCCCCGGCATTGCGGGGCACCTGCCAGCAGGCCCCCACTCATGTCCCACTCATGTCCCCCTGGACCCCCACCCCCCGGCATTGCGGGGCACCTGCCAGCAGGCCTCCACTCATGTCCCCCTGCACCCCCACCCCTGGCATTGCGGGGCACCTGCCAGCAGGCTCCCATTCATGTCCCACTCATGTCCCCCTGCACCCCCACCCCCCGGCATTGCGGGGCACCTGCCAGCCGGCCCCCATTCATGTCCCACTCATGTCCCCCTGCACCCCCTCCCCCCAGCATTGCGGGGCACCTGCCAGCAGGCCCCCACTCATGTCCCACTCATGTCCCCCTGGAACCCCACCCCCCAGCATTGCGGGGCACCTGCCAGCAGGCCCCCACTCATGTCCCACTCATGTCCCCCTGCACCCCCACCCCACAGCATTGCGGGGCACCTGCCAGCAGGCCCCCACTCATGTCCCACTCATGTCCCCCTGCATCCCCACCCCCCAGCATTGCGGGGCACCTGCCAGCAGGCCCCCACTCATGTCCCACTCATGTCCCCCTGCACCCCCACCCCACATCATTGCGGGGCACCTGCCAGCAGGCCCCCATTCATGTCCCACTCATGTTCCCCTGCACCCCCACCCCCCAGCATTGCGGGGCACCTGCCAGCAGGCCCCCATTCATGTCCGACTCATGTCCCCCTGTATCCCCACCCCCCAGCATTGCGGGGCACCTGCCAGCAGGCTCCATTCATGTCCCACGCATGTCCCCCTGCACCCCCACCCCCCAGCATTGCGGGGCACCTGCCAGCAGGCCCCCATTCATGTCCCACTCATGTCCCCCTGCACCCCCACCCCCCAGCATTGTGGGGCACCTGCCAGCAGGCCCTGACACATGTCCCCCAGCCAACACGTCATCACAATCTAGATCCCTGGCCCTTATGGGCAGCCTCCACATGCCAAACACCCACCCAAGTATTGCATCCACCCACTTAGAAATGCCAATTACATGATGCAACCCCAATGTCAAGTATATAAATGAACACATGTCCCTCACATGCACACAATGGGTGTAAGTTAACGTCAAAACCCATATCATGATATGCATGAAACCAATGAGATGATACTACACATTGAAGTTTGATGAAAAAAAATGTATTAAAAGCAACATAAATGGAATAAAAAATAAAAAAAGACAATGGGAATTAAAAACAAAAAGCAGCATGTCCGTAAAATAATGAAAAACCACAAATCATAATCCAAAGGAAAGGTGTCCAAAGTCACAGTTCAAAAAAGTACATCCAAGGGAAAAACAAAACCGAAAACCATTGCTCCATGGGTAAATCCAAAAAAACCCATAATCCAACAGTAAACTATATACAGATAAACAATCCAGGGTCCATGATCGCAACTGAAGAAATGAAACCTATCTAAAAATACTACCTAATAAAAAAACTATATGCAAAAATGTGGTCCATTGTCCAAAAGGTCAAAAATAAATAAAAAAGCAAAGGAAACCTAACACTAACTACATAACTATTTACAAGGGCAGCGGGCTAGTCCAACGGCTCACTGGTTGTTGTCATGGGCCAGGGCATCATCGAACTCCTGTTCAATGACTTGGAGGCAGGCATGTTCCCTGGCCCCGAGGTCTCGCAGGGATAATGCAGTGTCCAGCTCCAACTCCCTGCGAATACCCTCGAGGCACTCAGCCCGCCTCACCGCCCTCCGCATGGAGTTCTCCGCCCTGACCATTGTGAGCCGTTCCTCCTCTGCCCGCTGCCGCTCCGCACCTATCTGCTGGCCCAACCACTCCCACATGGAAGACACTCCCATTCCAGGGTTCTCCTGCCCTCCGGCCGATGCCTGCCCCCCTGATGTTGATGGCCCCGAGCCATGATACCTCCCACGTCGAGCCTGCCGCTGCCTCCAACGCAACTGCCTGTGCCAGCAAGACGGCTTCCAGGCTGATGGAATCCACCGACTCCGTCGTGCACGTGCCCTGCCCGATGATGCCGTCACATTGACTGTGGCAGGGATGGGATCCCTACCGAGTTGGCTGCGTTGTTCGGGGCAGGTCCACAGGGGGCCCTGGTGGCATGTGGGCCGGAAGATGGCATGGAGAACGACTGGCGCATAGCCTCCACAGAGGAGGAGAGGGTCGCCAGAGTGCCCGACACATGTACTAAACCCCCGACCACGGCTGCTCCCAAATGGGCCACATTGGCACGGTGCTCTTCGTGATGACGTGCGTGCTCCCCCCGGGAAGCATGTACCTCATCACGAATGACACCCGTGCGCAACGCGACACCAATCAGGACCTTCTCCATACGGCCAGGGGTCCCCTCGTCCGCAGGTGGAGGGGAGTCAGATGACATGGACATCCCCCCTACCTGCGGACGGGCCTGGGATGGGGCATCCCTGCTGGTGCATGGTGGTGCAGTCACAGTGTTAGGGACAGTGACATGCACAGGCACCTCCACGGCGACCTGTGCTGCCTCCTGCCCCTGCTCCTGGACTGCACCACTTGCACCAGTAGGGTTGCCCCCACCAGGCCCCATGTGCGACTCAGTAGCAGCCTCCTCCTCCTCTGTGGAAACCACCAACCTGGATGGCTCCACCCCGTCTTCCGCCGTTGCAAGCCCCTGTGGGGGCTCACCCACCCCTTCCGCTGCAGCCGTGGGGGCATCCCCGCCGCTTTGCTCCACAGCGCTGTCTCCGCCCTCTTCTTCACTTTGCGCTGTGTAGAGGGAGACATAGAACACAAGCATCAGGGTACTGTACAATGGTCTGGGGAAAAAAGAGGCATGTATTACTACCTGCCAACCCTTAGTGCACTCCCAAGGGAATATAATCCCAAAAAGTATCAATGTTGCAGGCTCGTGAGTTCTAGTGGAACATCTCACTGCTTGCGGTTCTAAATTTAGCTGGGAGTATCGATTTCTTTTTTCTAAGTTTTATAAGTTAGTTGGGTAAATAAGGTGGATAGGTGTATAATCGCTGTTTAACAGTTAGATTGCCAAGCAGTTATGTCTTCCTATTTCAATTCATTTCACAAAGTTTCAGGATGTGTATATTGATTCTTTGATGTAAGACAATACAACTTTAAGAAAAGTAAAAAGACCCCTCATGGGTTGTTTTAATCAAAAGATATATAAGATTTTTCTTTCAAAATCTATAATTTGTACAATTTACGAAAACTTATTCCTAGATACACTCTAAACCATAAGGTTCTTTTTTTGTATACATGAATTCACAAACTCCTTTTTGGGTAACAACAAAGAATGAAATCAAACAATTTTCCTGGTTAAAGTCACCAAACCAAAATAGTATCAAGTTTTGTAAATATGTTGCCAACGCGTTTCGGACTTTTCTGACAGTCCATCTTCAGGGCTAATGATACTACTTCTTCCAATAATACATGTGTTCTTGGATTCAATTCCTACGGTAAAAACATAGATAGTATTTCACTATAAGTGTTTCAACACTTTTTAAAAAATAGAAAACTTAACAGCAAAAGATTCTGACTTGAAATGTTACATTTCAGACAATATAAAACGTTTCTCTTAACGCACCTTCTTCTAATGCCACTGGCACCTTGCTTCCTGGTTCTTGGAAAACCTCTTGTTGATAGGTATAGCTGCACCTAATCTGCTCTGTATAAGGACGCTCCTACTTCATGGAATTTTTCTTCCAAACAAGTTTCTAAAGAAAACAACAGAAAGAAAATAGTGGTGTGCTTAGTGTGTTAATCACTAGAGTGTGTTTATAAGTTTACTGGGTAAACCGCTAAGTTTGGGGAGGTAAAAACCGGAGATTCCCTCTCCCCCATGCAGTAGGTCTGGCTTTATAAAACAACCCAGATAGGTAGTCTGGCTGTAGTATGCTAGTCAGACTAAATTCAGTCTGGCCTCTTGAAATCTCCAAAAAATGTATGTGGTGTAATGGTTCATAGTCCAAAATTCTGCCCGTTAAGTATGCATTGATTGCTATAGGTCTGACTGTATCATGCAACCCGGAGGAGTAGTCTGGCTGTAAGCTACTAGTCAGACTAAATCTCCACAAAATGTATGTAGAGTAGTGGTTCCTAATCCAAAATTCTGCCCGTTAAGTTCGTCTTGAACCTATCTCTCACCTTAGCTCACGGCATGCGTGTGTCTTCGGAAGTCCTAAGGTCCACGGAGCATCGATCGCGGTTCTCCGGTCCCTAGCGTGTTTCCTAGTTACTGTTTTATGTGTTGTTAAGGGAATCAGTGCGCATGCCCGCGAGCGGGCTGGACGCTTATTACTAGCGCATGCGCATAGTGATGATCTGTTCCCATAGTGTGTACATTAGCGCGTGAGCAGACTAGACCGCTACATAACCGCGCAGGCGTACATGTGGGAACTGACTAGGGCCTCATCGGGCATGCGTCGGGCATGCGTGGGTGTGTAGTGTGAAACCAATGCTGCGTCAACGTTCTACGTGTCCCATCGCAGCACAGTTCTGATACACTATACCCTCGCGCATGCGTGTGTACATTTCTTTCATTTGGCAGCAGGCAGGCAGGCAGGCAGGCAGGCAGGCAGCAGCAGATGGCTTGTGGGAGGCTGCTTGGGGCTCTGGGGGGCAGTAATTCAGCCTTTTGGGCAGGAGCGTGGTCTTCCGTGTGCTTACGCGTGGCCAGCTCGATACGGAGTGATTTGGCACGTGAAAATTCTGCACGTCAGTGTGTAATTCGAGGAAAGGCCCTTAGCACGTAAGCGCGTCTGCACGCATACGCGATTTCATTGGACCGAAGGCCCTTCAAGCGTAAGCGCCTCTGTGACGTGACGCGCGCGGGTGTGCACGGGCGTTTCCGCGCGCCTGAAAAACTGCACGTCCACGTGGGAATGCCTGTAATCCGAGGAAAGGGCCCATGCGCGTAAGTGACGTGACGCGCGCGGGCGTTTCCCTCAGCAGGGGTTAAAGGTGACCGGGGGCAGCAGTTCGCTGTACGTGCCTTTCGTGGAGACCGACGTGTGTTGCTGCTTCCTGTTGTTTCGCACGCCATCACAACTTCACAGCTATCAAGGACGTATCTCTTCTTTTGGCGGGGGTATTGGCTACGCGTGTTTTTCTGCATTGCGCTAGTCAGACGTTGAGTCGCACATGCTATTTTTCCCACTGCGGGTGCCCCTGTGTATCGCACCCATTTTCGAGGTCCTAGTAGCCTGCGTGTCACACGCGTATGTGTTATTCGTGTTACTGGGTGCCACCGCGTACTGCGGGAGGTTGATTCCACGCACGTAGGCTGCAGGGTTGCGTGCATGGTTTTACTGCAGTTTTGGGGTGCCTGAGCGTTGCGTGACCCATCACTACATCACCGGGGTCACATACAGCCTTGCAGGTGCAGGGGGGCTGTTAACATCTTGCTTCCCACCCCCTTCACACCAATTGCCCAGGTCAATTGTGGGGTACACCTCCCATTGGCACTACTCCATCTGTGCCAGCACTACTACATCTGGGCCATGGTTGGGAGGACACCAAAGGTGAGGGGCGCCTTAGCTGGGGGTACTCCTCATGGCGGGCGTGGTCGGGGACGTGGCCGTGGTGACCAGGGAGTAGGGAGACTCCAGGGTGTCCAGGGCAGCCACAGAGGGGGAAGAGGCAGGGGTGCGCCACTTGAGCACAATGCTGTGCCATGTGTTGGTGCAGTCATGCCACCACCCCCTGTGGTTCCGGGGGATGCAGCTTCTGCATCTGGCACTGGCGCCCGTGTGACCCGGCAGTCCATTCCATCGACTCCCGCGGCCCAAGGGTAGTGGTAGCTGCAGGTGCAGCTGTGGACACCGCCACCCAGGCTCAGGGTCTGCCAGCGCAGGCTGCGTTGGCACTTGAGGAGCCCTTGGTAGATTTCCAACAGGCCAGGAGGGAAACCATAGGGGCACGCAGGCTGCTCTGACCAAGACACGTGTCCGTGGGGCAGTTATGTCATCTGCTGCCCCGAACAGCCAGGTGTTGGAAAGTGCAGGCGCAGATGCACCCAACAACACCCCGGTTGTGAGTCTGCCAACCAGGACCGTTGCGGTCAATGACCCTGCCACAGCGGATGTTGCTGCGCAGGGTCCATTAGAGGGCACCCAGATGCCACTGACACAAGTTAGGCCTTTGGTCGTCCCTCCACCTGCCACTCCCTTGGCTCAATCCACCAAACCCACTGGCCATACTGGTCCGGGCGGCATTAGCCAGCCAGGGTCTGTGCCACAGTCCAAGAGGAGGAAGGTTGCACCTGCAGCACAGGCTGGGACCCCACACACAGCCACAACCTCCTGCACATTGAGGAAGAAGCCTTTCTGCAAGCAGGAATTGGACTTCCTCGTGGACTACGTGCGGGGCCACAGCCGTGACATGGTAGTGGGTGCCAATAGTCAGACTACGGCTGCCCACCGTGACACCCACTGGAAGCATGTTGCGGAACATGTCAGTTCATTCGGACATGAGGTGCGCACGGCGCAAGAGTGCAAAAAGCGTCGGAATTACCTCAAACGCAGCGCTAAGGCTAAGCGTGCCTCAAATTACAACTTGACTCTGGTGACTGGCGGTGGGCCTGCACCAGAGGAGGAAGAGCTCACTCCGCATGAGGCACTCGTTGCGGAGTTCATACCACCTGAATTGGTCGAAGGAGTGGGAGAGATGCTGGACTTTGATGCCCAGTCCAGTGAGTGTTGATGCGTGTTTGTTGAGGATGTGTGTGTTTCACTTGTGGGATGTGTTGTGCATGATTGCCACTACAAGTGACGTGTACATGGTTCTGATGTGTAAGTAATGCAATGCTTCCGTGATGCATGCCTGCTCTGCTGGATGCTGGACATGTGGAGCAGACGGGGACTGTCCGCATCACCACTATTGCACCCTACTCACATGCTGGTTACAAGTATGCCCCACCGGCCCATGTTCCAGCTCACTGGCCCTTCTGCATGTGGCGTGGGGTGACCTTCCTCTCAGCCCAGGCACAATGTCATTGCATGACTGACGTGCATGTGTCCTCTGCCTGCATGCGGGTACTCCATGTAGGCATGCTCCCTTGCCCCTCCTCCGCCACTCTGCACCCCAGTTCCACCTTTGCACTGGTCTGCTTCAATCTTGCCAATGTGTACTTTCCTGTTCATGCGTCCTGTGTACATGCTAACTTCCAGCGTACAATCTGCCAGACATATGCCGTGTGGTACAGCCTTAGTACTTGATGCAGGGTATCTCACTTGTACTGTGCATAGGTCAGATGTCCCGCAGGGACATGAGTGCCCATTCATGCTCCATGTGTATTGCACGCATGCCCCTATGTGTCCTTGACTGGATGATCACTGTAATACAAGTCCTGGGTGACATACATTGTATGGCATCTCATCAGCCTTCCCATGTCAACTGTGGCTCAGTACTGCGTTGCACACATGTTTAGGGTCTGACAATCTGTGTGGCTCACAGGCCTCAGCCTGTTTAATGGCCAATGACTCTGTCCGACTGTTGTAGTGTCTTCTTCACACGTGGGCGGCCTCCAGAGTTTTCATCATGTGTCCTGCTTACTGTCCCATTATCATTTGCAGTGTTGTCACTTGAATCACATTAAGCTGTTGATGCCAGTCAACACTGCCTGTCAATACACAGGTGTATGGTCAGCCTTTTGATACCATGCTAGGCATCCCTGCTTTTGTACTTGGGTGGAGGGGTGCTTTGCTTGTAGATATGCTACCCATTGAATGCACAGTGCACGTGATGCCTGAATGTGACCTTGCACTGCCTTCAAATTTCCTGACACACACCATGGAGTCCCTGTACATGTAGGTAGTGAGTGACGTACACATTTTCTGCACTGCATAGACCCACTTCCATGCAAACTGCCACCTTTCAACAGGTCTGATCACAGAAGCAATTCAAAGTTGACCCAGCATGCATGCCAGGTTCTATGTTGTGTGTCACATGTCTGCCTGATGTGTTTGTTGCCGGTGTGTGTGTGTGTTGTGTGCTTCTGACATGTGTAGTGACCTTTTTTCTCTCTATTTTTCAGTTGGTGACGCAATGGAGGCGGAGGATGGTGTTGTCATGCCAGACACAGGGTTGTTACCACTACATCAACCCGGCACAAGTGGGGGTCGTGGTGTGGTAGGCCACGAAAACCCCCAAGTGCTACAGTCCATCTTGTCTCTGGCGGCCTATGAGTCCAGCCTTGATGACGACTCTGACGTCCATGTCGAGTTGGATGAGCATCAAGTCCATGTGTCAGGGGTGAGTGATTCTGATGTGGACACTCCTCGACACCTGCACTGAGGGATCAGACAGTCTTGGTTCCTCCGCCCGTGGTGGATCGGGACGCAGGGTCACCCTCCACACCAGTCACTGATGTGCCTGGGACATCACGTCGACGGGGGCATGTAGTCGTGCAGCCGCGGGCAGTGGCAACACAGCGAGGACACCCAGTCCTTGGGTCCCGCAGGGGTCAAGCCCAGCAACGCAGTCGCCGCTCACAACCGCAGTATACTGAGTTTGGAGCAAGACATGACTGTCAATTCAGAACGGCAGGGGGCAACAATGCAGAACATCGCTGAGAGCATGGAGCTTGTGGCCCGATCTGTGCTCTCCCCTGCTAGGCAGGTGCTTCTCCAGCAGCAGGCGGCACGGTCCACCCACCGCTCGTTCAGGCTGGGCATGGCAGCCTCAGACAGGGCACGCCAGGCTGAAATGTCGTCTCTGCGTAAAGCAATTGCTGCTCACGCAGAGGCGCACATGGATGCCCTGAGGGAGGAGTATGCTTCCCTCAAATCCACTCTGGGTGTCCTTATGATGTCCCAGAGGCAGCGGGCAGAGGAGAGGTTTGCACAGATTCAGCGTACCATCTCGGCTGAGCTACAGGCTTGCCGTGAGGTGCAGCGGTTGTCCAGCCAGGCCTTGCAGGAGGAACTCCGTGTTACACGTGCTACCTTGCAAGAGGAAGCACGTGTATCACGTGAGGTTCTGCATGCAGACCTACGTCACATCGCCACACAGAACCAGGCTCACCCGTCCGGCAGACTTGCCGGCGACGAGGGGCAAGCTGCGGCTAGGCGTGGCCAGGCTACTGTGCCACGTCCTCCTTTCCAGGATGAGCCAGACTCGGACCACCATCTATCTCCCACTTATGCCGTGCTGTGCAGGCGTTGAGCCCATGGAGGTTTTATTTTTGGCTCAGAATCATCGCATGTGGGTGTTGAGCAGCACCCTGTACCTCCCCCCTCCTGGGTGCCTCCCCTCCCCCCCGGGTCGTATGTGGCCATTTTTGATTTTTCTTTTAGTTTAGTTAGTTAAGTTTCTGTTTGATAGTTAGTTTAATTAGGTAATGTAGGTTTTTCATAGTTAGTGTAATTAGTTAATATAGTTTAAAATTGCTTGTCTATTGTGCTTTCATGTGACGGTGCAGTGCTTTGTGGCTTTTGAAAGCATCCACTGTCTGTTCCAGCTGGGCTTTTCAGGCTTGTCTTGTGTATGTGTTTGCTGCTTGGGGTCCTTGACTCACATATGCCACTCCTGCCTCCCTTATCCATGGGCTCGCAAGGATGGTTCGGTGTGACAGCCTATTACACAAGGGCTTTGGACTGTCATATCTGTGGCATGTCTGGTGCTGTGTAACTTGTGTTAACACCCCTAGTGGGGATGATTGCGGTGTTATTGACCACTGTTCGGCTTTTGCTAGATGGGGTTTTTCATGATTAATGTGTACATTCATTGCTATGCATTGTGTAGCATGTTTCTTATCTTTACTGTACACGTGCTTGTTGCAATTCATGCCGTATATAGTGTGTTCCACACTTTGGATGTGAAAGACGGACTGATGGTTTGATTTCTGACGTAAGTCTCTGACATGGTCCAGTAATGAGATGCCTGAAGAGACACACACCGATGACTTTAAAGCATTAATCATTTGTTTCATGCCCTTTCTGCAGGGGGATGAGCCTCCAGACCACCTTTGCCAGCAGACATGGCCCATTGAACCTCTGGATTCTGGACACATTTGTTGGTGCCCACATGCACATGTGTGCACAAGCAGAGGCACAGGGATTGCAGACCTACATCCTAGAACTGCTGACGTGTTCCAAGGAACTCCAGGCAAGGTGAGCAGCACAGGGGGGCCACAACACAGCAAAGCTTCCACCAGGCCAGTTGCACATGCAGGCTTAGTAGCAGCACTGAGGGTGAGCTTGGACGAATATTGGTGTTGAAGCACACAATACAGCTCAGATGTGTTGGTGGACTGATGGCTGTTGATTGTAAGGTTGTCTGGGGCACCTGCAGGGGCAGTGGCACATACCCTCCGGTACACCAAGGTCCATTGAGGCACTTGTATCAACCATTTAGCCTTCCGAGACATGGAAAGGAGCAGCTCACAGGGACATACAGCAAAGGACATACTCGGGTGCAGTGCATTTCATTTCCATGTACATTTTGAAACATGCACTGCCTACTTTGTTTCGGTCATGGTGGAACACGACTTGTTCTGAAGTCATGCCTTGCTATATGGGTCTGTCTGCTTACCCAGGGAACATTGCATGTTGTGTGAATTGTGACACATTGGTGTTCCATTTGCCACACACCCACCGGCGGCTGACTTACTGCATTGACTGTGTATGACCCATCACAGGGGAAATGTTACATATGGGTATGGAGCATCCACACCAGATTGTCTGTTTGTAGAGTAGTTTGTTGCTATGGGGCATATTTGGTGGTGTGTTTTTGTGTTATGGGCACGCACAGTTCATTAACTGTGGCTCTCTTTGCAGCATTCAAGTGATCCTGTAACCGGACCTGAGAGTGCACAGGCAGGAGGCCAGCACTCAAAACCAGAGCTAAGTGTCTTGTTGTTTTTCTTTCAAACTGCTCTGCATAGGCTTGCTGGGGGGTGCACTAATGCATGGATGAATGTGTAATTCAATTTGGTATGTTGTTTTTCCCCTTATCACCCGGAGTCCTATCCAATTCTAAACCCAGTACCCTCTACCCGGTGTTCCTGCTTCCCGTACCTATCCAACCAACGTTCCCTAACCCTCTTTCCCCGCTGGGGTTGCGGATGCCTGTGTAAGCCCCAAGCTTGCAGGCGCCGAAACCCTAGAGAGGGTGGTTGGTTCGTGCCACTCCTAAACCTGGACTCCAGAAGGCCATGACAATGATGTACAAGTTTGTTCGGATTGTGTATGTGTTCATGCAGGTAGTACATTTTCGTGCATTCCCTACTTTCATGTGTCATTCCTCCTCCCCTCTCCTGCCACTCATTCCAGTTATCCAGTGTGCCAACGCCTGTCCTGACTGCATATTCCTGACCCTCCTTCCCCACCAGGGTCTCAGAGGCATGTGTGAGTTTGACGTTGCAGGCACCCGGGCCACGGTGGGGGTGGTTGGTTCGTGCCACTCCTGCGCCTGTACACGGGACCTGTGACAGTACACATCCGTTCGTGGTGCATCATTCTATGTTATGTACCACACATGGTTCACATCCTGTTGTGACATTGTTTTACTGTGCTACCTTGGTTGTTACATCATTGTGGTAGTACTTGGCCTTTGTGAGGTACTGCTACTTCAAGTCATCTACTGGAGGCTGTTCTGGTTCGTTTTTCTGCCTTGGATTTTGTGATTTTGCAAATGAAGGTGGACTCTGAGGGTGCAGGCACCTTTTTACACACAAGGTGGGAGATGGTGACGAAGGGGAAGGGTGATCCTGTGGCCAGGTGAAATTGAGGGTTGAAGGCTCCATGACCCAGGTGCAGTTGTTCAGTGGGTCATGGTCATTTGTGAGGGAGGGGGTGTGTTTTGTTGTTGATAGTTGCTTTGCCCTGCAGTGTGATGGGAACCCTGACATTGTAATTGTGGTATCCTATGTACATGTTGTGTTCTGCTGATCAATGCCTGTTCATGTGTTGTGTTTACCTTTCAGGTGTGAGGGGATAGTTGTGGTTTGACATGCTGGGGTGTACACATGGTGAATGTTCACATGTGATGTGTAGAGGACACTGATGGTCACTTGATTGCACATGCATATGTTGAGTGCATGTCCTTACTGACCCACACACATGCACTATGATGCACTACATGTACAACCACCCTTGGATATCCACGTGTACACTCTGTTTGCCTTCTGGTGCCCACTGTGTCCCCGCAGCACATATTCTGTGACCAATTATGGATCCTGTACATGCCTAATTTGCTTTTTGATGTGGTTTGTCGCTTACATGTGATGCTCAGGGTGTGCATCAGACACAATATCTGTTCATTGTGCTGTGCACTGAGCAGTGTGTTGCAGGAGTTGGATACAGCACACAGAAGCTGCAGTGTTGATTTTGCAATGCACAATGTGCATGTAGACAGGCATTCATTGTTATGTTATGTCTACAACTTTTGGAATGCATTTGGGAATGACTTATTTTAGGTGGGAGGTTGTTGGTCAGTCATTTCATCTGATTCCACGTCAGGCATCATTGTCTGATGCCAATGTACATTTTTGACATGGCAATGTGTACCTTATTGGTACTGTGTTGGTGTATGGCTTTTGCTTGCCATGTCATGTTGTGGTTTGGGAGGGGTTGAGTGACATAACAGTGATGGTCATGGCCTGTTTTGCAGGTGTGTGTGATTCACACCTTGCATGTCAGGGTCAGCCGCTTCTCGAAGCAACGAGCTGGGGGTAGATCTCTCTCCGCGGCAGGGGCCTCCCTCTGGAACAGCCTTCCTGCCTCCCTGGAACTTGAGGAGAACCATCTCCGGTTCCGGAAGCACCTCAAAACCTTCCTCTTTGCTTCTGCTTTCTCTCTCCCTCTCCCTTGCTAAATTCTTCACTGAAACTGCACTGGATCTGCAACTGGGCCACTCTCACCGACCTCGGTCCCTGGCTCAGCCACTCTCCACTTGCACTGCCTCCCTGGCAACCCCTGCACTGCGGGACTGTCTCTCTATCCCTACAGCTCCCCCTTGCCAGCACTTGTCTGCACTTACCTTTGCAGTTGCCACCAGCTGGCCTATTTATTTGTTTTTTATTCTACTTACCCTGTACTGCACTCCCCCCTCCCCTTCCCCTTGCACTTTTCCCTTCCCCCTAGCCCTGCACTTGCGCAATCTAAATGACACCTGGCCGAGTAGTATCGTTGTCTGTCTTCCCTTGTTCCCCCCTCCCTGCCTCGTTGCACCTTGAAACACTTGTGTATAGGCACATTACAAATGCCACATCATGTCATATGTCATATGTGTGCCTTTTAGTCACACAGGATAGCTTGTGTTTAAGTAGCTAGGGATGCAGACAATGTGGCACTTCCATGGCAACAATCTCAGGGTGGTAAGGTTGTGACAGTTGACTGTCTCTTTGTCATCATCGATTGTCACCTGGTATGTGCCAGGCCTGTGTGCACTGCGCAGGGGTGGGAGTTTAGGTGAAAAATGTGGCCACAAGCTGGGTCGGGGCTTCCTCGCCACGTGCCCTGTCCCCTCCCATGGGCAGCGCCTGTGCCTGTGGTTGGGGATGTGGGGGCACCACCATGTCCACCGGTATGCCCTGCCAAGTTGCAACATTGTGCAGGACACATGCTGCCACAATGATCCTGCACACTACTGGGGAGCATAGAGTAGCTGCCTGCCAGAGCGGTCAAGGGAGCGGAAACGTGACTTGAGCACTACGAATGTGCGCTCCAATATGGCCCTGGTTGCAATATGGGCGGCGTTGTATCTTACCTGGGGTGGTGTGGTGGGGTTCCGGATTGGCGCCATCATGTGGTTGCTCAGAGGGTAGGCACTGTCCCCTGGGGAGGTGTAAATGGTTGTGATTATTGGGGTTTGTGTATTTGTGTGTGTGTGTGACATGCATGCATATGCAAGGGCATTTGTACTCACCTAAGAGCCATATGTCGCCATGCTGCTCAGCTTCCAGGGCCCAGCTCAGGGCAGACATTCTGTATATGAAACTGTCATGAGTGGAGCCAGGGTAGTTTGCATAGACAGAGGTGATGATTCCCTTTGCATCGCATACCACCTGTACATTGATGGAATGCCAATGCTTGCGGTTTCGGTAGATGTGCTCAGTGGCCATAGGTGGACGTAGGGCCACATGGGTGCAATCTATGACACCGAGCACTTTGGGGAAGTGTGCCACCCTGTAAAAATCAAGGACAACGGCCTGCCTTTCTGCAGTTGTTCTGGGCATGTATATGTGCCTGCAGACTGAGGGGCGCGCTGTCATGATTGCCAGTACCTGGTGTAGGCAGCGTGACTGCATGGCCTGTGAGACCCCCCCACTATGGCAGTAGTCTGCTGAAATGACCCAGTGGCCAAGAAATGCAGGACATTGAGCACCTTCTCCAAGGGGCTCAATGCTTGGGAGAAAAGGGTGGGGGATGTAAGGTCATCTTCCCACTCCCTAACCAGGTCTAGGATGACATGGGGTGGAAACCTATACCTGCCGTAGACCTGGTCATCAGGCATCCCAAAAAGGCTTGTCCGTGGTGCGAAAATGCGTGCCCTGGCTATTCTCCTCCTCCTGCGGTGTCCCACGATCAGTGCTGCGACAAATGGGGTATTCATCGTAGCTGTATATACGTGTGTGTTGTTTGCGCGCACTTTTATACTGTGCGCAGGGACGCTTCCGCCTGCCTTCCTGTGGCAGATGCGTTGATGCCTGTGTGCATCTTTTGCCGTGCGCGGGTTTCCCGTATTCGAATCCATGAATACGGGTTGTTCGCGTGCGTGTGGGCGTTCCGTGTAGTTCCCTGCAGTACTTCCCCAGTTACGCCTTCTTTTGCACACGTTATTCCCCATACCGCGTGTTACGCCCACTGTTCCGCCCACTTTGGTTGTGTGCGCCGCGCTATGTGCGCTTTTGCTGTGCGCGTAGCACACACCGTGTGTGCCCGCGTGAGCCATGGCAGGTTTTGGCGCATGGACAGCGGGAAACACACGCAGCGTCTTCCTTGAATCGCACGCGTGCGCGTGCGCTGGGTTTCTCACGCTTGCGCCACCTTGCGCCTGCTTGCGCTGGGATTTTCGGCGCACGTTTGCTCTATGAATCGACCCCAATGTGTCGACCTGTTTAGTGTAACGCTTGTCAGATTTTTACTAACCCCACATAAACACAGAGCATATATACAATGTTCTCTAGGCCCATGAAATAGGTCTTGTAGCACAGCCGTCTTTAGAGGATGTCGTGATGCATTACAGATTGTTGTGCAGTGTATATGTTAAATGCATGATATATGTTTTTGATACTGCAACCTTTTGCCTGTTTTTGATTACATCATTTTTTTTTATCTCCTGACCATGAGCATTGTCGAGTAAACCTTTACAATACTTGGGGTAGCCTGTTGGTACTCTTGTTCAGAAGAGAATTGCTATGGCATTTCAGTGCTGGACTGCCCATGTGGGTGGGACAAAGACTGATATGCAAATTGATATTTCCCTTTTATGAAAGGTACAGTGAGCTAAAGTGTGACTGCGGACTCTCGAGTGGGTAGCTTCCCAAAGAACAGGTAATTTAGCCGTGTTCGTTCTCGCAGAGGGGCACCTATGACTATTTTTTTATTGGCTAGGTTGAGCTGTGACACAGATGCATGCACCAGCATCCCAAAGGCAGTGAGGTCACAATGCGCTTCTTCCTGAATTTCTACAGAGTCTGTGTGTGCGCTCACTCGTGATACATCAATTTGCTGGGACAATGTCTGCCTCAAGGCGTCCATCTCTTTGTGGAGCTAGGTCCTTGTGGCTGAGAGTTCATCATGCAGTGAAGCCCTCAAGATCTCCATCTCACAGTGATTGGAGTCTCGAGATGCCAACATCTCCTGCTTCGGGGATTCTCTATGTGCCTTAGCATCTGCATGCAGGGAGTCCTGTACACACTTTATATTTGCCCATCGGCCCTTGATGTGTGCCTTCATGTCCAGTCTGTGGGAGAGCCTTGAGGACCGCATATCAGCATGCAGATTCTTCTCCAGGCTGGACAAAAGTTGCTGCTGTTCTGCATCCCGGGCTGCTGGTGTGGAGATGTTCTCAGCAAGGCGATCCATGCCCTCAGCAATATGATGTAACCTATCACCATTTTGGATGCCGGCACGCAACATATGCTGCTCCCACACTATCTCTCCCACATGCACACATCCACCATGTGTGAAGGGCTGACGGCGGTGTGATGTAAGGGACTAGGTTGTTGCTGTGGGGCCCCTGTAGTTGGCTGCAGGTTTGCAACCCTCCGTTGGACATCAGACCCAGAACCTGACCCCAACTCATGAGAGGGAGATCTTGCAGCTGTAACCACCGTGGGCATGGGGCTTATCACTGACTGGCCTTGTGAACCCTGATGCATCGCCGCAGGCTCAACGGCCCCATCCAGTCTGCCCATTGGGGCACCCACCTTCCCCCTCAATGTGTCATCCACACCTGGTTCTGTATCCAAATCTGCACAGTCAGATGAGTCTGAAGAAGCAGGAGCATGACAGATGATCGCCTGTAGCACCTGTAGATTTTCATGGCGTACAGCACCACGGCCTCCACTGGTGGACTAATGTACAACCTCCTCCTATTCATCCGCTGCATCATCACCTGCACATGGACAAACAACGACATTTTGAGTCATGTATTTCCTGACAAAAATGCACATATGCATTAAAGTACATACAGACACAAAATGGCTGTACACCCCTACATCAGACATGGTGACTTATGCCACAGATGTATAGTATTTGCTGACATGCGCCCACACAACTCCCCGCAATCCCCCTAGATCCTGTCCATGCCGTTAGTGAATATATAGCCGTACAAATGTGGCCTACTCAGGACTGATGGACAATGTAACAAGCATTTGATTACCCAACCCAGGGACAATTACTGCACATGGGGCATTGAATTGTAATGCTGAAGACCAGAACATGGCAACAGTTAGCCGGCTAAATCCACATATACTACCAAGAACGAAATATGACAGGCATTATGTGATTCCAACTATGTGCTTGATTACCATACCATGTCAATTTCCACATGAAGACTGTTCATTCTTTTCACTTCATTGCTGCATATGCTACATGCCTGAGAAGGCAAAATGTGATGTCCTTGCCAAAGTGCTCCAGTGGATGCATTGGAATATGGGCTACATGCATTCCCTCACCATCAACATCCTCTCCATCCGCCCAGCATGCCAACCACTGTCAGATGTCTCCTCAATGGGACTCTGCACCTTGATTAGGACAGCAGGGTCCATTGTGTCATTGTGCAGACTGTAGTCTATGTACAATCAATGACGTGATATGCGTGCAGAAATGATGAGTGCACTAGCCAAATCACAACCCTCACAGTGAAGGCCTCCTTGTGCTGGATAAAAATGTGACTACACATATGACTGTTACCGTCTGATGTGTCACATCAATGATGACACCAGGTCTACCAGCACCGTGTGTGAGATTTTACATGGAGGTGAGTCCCCTGCTATGTGCCTAGCACAATACATGTATATGCAGTGTCAATTCACATTGGGCCTCATTAGGACCCTGGCGGAGAGGGTGTTACGCCAGCGTAGTGCATGGCGTACCTCTCCGCCATACTACGAGTTCCCGTAGCGCCATGGCGGCCTTTTCCGCCTGGTTTTACCAGGCGGAGAAAACCATGGCGCTACGG
Organism: Ambystoma mexicanum; assembly: GCF_040938575.1. Classification (NCBI taxonomy): domain Eukaryota; kingdom Metazoa; phylum Chordata; class Amphibia; order Caudata; family Ambystomatidae; genus Ambystoma; species Ambystoma mexicanum. The sequence goes on from NC_090929.1 coordinate 539,598,714, forward strand.
GACCTCGTTGTTAATTACGCCACCGTATTTTACGGTGGCGTAATTAACTCCTTCCCCACTCCCATTATACCCTATGGGGCAAAAATGGGAATGGGGAAGGGCAGAATGGGGATTGGGGATTTACCGCTCCGCCGAGGTCGGAATGGGGCGGTAAATCCGCCAACCCCCATGGCGCTATCGGCGGCTTTCCGCCATGCTTCGCGGTGCATTTAGCACCGCGAAGTCCGCCTGGGTCGTAATGAGGCCCATTGTGTATGATGACAGCGCATTTCACATGAAGTGTTAGGCAATGACTGCCCATGAGTGAGTGACTGACAGTCATTGACTGTCGCTCTTCATGACACTGTCATGTAACGGGCGGTGTCATCTAACACAATGTGAAGGGAAACTTCACATTGTGTGTTGGCAGTGCACTATATTCGCCCTGGGCCTGTGTAACCGCACAACTTGGTAGTCCCTTGAGCCAGCTCTGTGTCGTTTGCACATACAATGTTGCACTCGGAATGCTGATATATGTATCTACGATGAGTGTGCCATACTGTACCCACACTCAATCACATAAATCAATCACAGAATTCACCACAAATATAACACTCTACTGTAACAAGCCCCCTTACCACACTGCAACAAAATGTATTCACTGGCTGCAGGCCAGCACTAAGTAGATACACTAATGCCAGCACTGTCACTCAAAGCAGGGTCCTGATCTTTTGTGCACGATTCACCCATGAGTCATGCATAATGGCGAGGAGGCAGTGTCTGTGTAAATGTGGACCCCATATGACATGTCAAGAGCCGCTTTATGATTCGTAATGCTAAATGTCATTCATGGTTTGGGAATTGTACGTAGGTGCAACAATCATTCCCTACATTTATGCCTCCTGTATGGGTGATCTTGTTGGGACATCAGTTCCTCTCTATGAGCAGCATCCTACAAAGATGTGTCTGTATTGTTGACCGGGCATGCTCAGACTGAGTGCAAGCACTTCATCATCTACAAATCTCATGACACAAGTAGCAACAGAGAACTCATGCTACATCTGAGTGGGAGGTGTTGCTGCCATGTCATTCCAAATCAAACAGAATCCACATGTCTGGGCAAGTATGTATGTCTCAAGGACACAGACAGGGAAATGTTCAGGTGAGTGTCATCAACAGTGATGCGAGCAACACTGCATGTGTCTGTCATGTATCGACTGATAACCACATACATGCCTTTCATGTCAAACTGGAGATTCAAATTTGAACTATATAATCATATTTACAATTCAAGCATGCACATAAATAACATGCCATGCACAGGGCACACTCATTGGCATTAATCATCCCCGTAACCTTTAGCATAGGCTGTCTACAGACATATCAATAGGAGAGTACCACACTGCTCACCTTGGAATGATGACCCACCATCAGCTGATTTTCCCCTTGTTTTGTCTAGTGTCGCCCCTTACATTATACAAGGTAAGATGTTTCTACATAATGCCTGCTACACAGGGCAGTGATCTGTGGGCACTCATACCCCAGCAGGCTGGATACACCACAGTGTGTCATTATAGGCAGCTTAGAAATGCATTCTGACAAGGCGTTCCGTAAAACAGATGACAGAACAAACATGCATCTCAGCATCAACTGATGTGTGTGGACAACATATATCACATGTACTTGATGTACAATGCAAAGAGAAAGGCCACATACACGTGGCAATGATTGATTTGTTTGGATGAGGTATTTTTCTGGGTGACACAGAGGTGTGCCTTGTGGGTGGTGTGTGCCTGTGAAAGGGAGAACATCATGGGGTCTTGCAATGTGCACATATTTTGGACATTACAACCCTACGTGCGCGTACTAGCACAGCTGTGCAGCACATTAGCCAATGATGTGTTCTGTCACACAAACAACATGTGGCACACATGGGAACCACACAGCAATCTCCCAGAACGCAGGCCATGTGTCAGAAGTGTACATGGGAGCAAACATGCATTGGGCAAGGATGGCTGACAACTGCAGCCAGCTGTACTACTTCACATATATGGGTTGGTCAACCATAATTGTCCACACATAAGATGCACACAAATGTGACTCACCATATGTGTCCTCATAGGTCTCCAGGCTTCCCACGCCTTGCACCTGCTCACGGCTGATGAGTGTACTTGCAGCCTCTTCAATTGGGGTTAGCTGCTCCTCTTCTGCAGAAGCCAGGTTGTCACTGAGCTTCCGCTTCCTTCACGTGAGATAATTCTTCCACTTCTGGACCTGTTCAACAGTGCACCTCTCCACACCACATGCATTGATGAGTCCTGGGACATACTTCCAATGCGCCAATCGTTGTGCAGGAGTATGGGCGCTGCCCATAAACTGGTACATCTCATGACGGTGATCCGTCACATAGTCTACGAGGATCTGAAGCTCCACATCAATGAAGCACTTCTTCCTCTATGGACCCTTCTCCTGTGTCGTGTCTTGGGGTGGAGCCTCTTCCTGCTCTGCAGGGTGTCCCTTCTTGAACATAGCTGCCCTAGGTGGTGCTAGTTTACCTGCCTGCCTCTGACCATGACCACGTACAGGTGCTGGGTCATCTGTAGGCTAAGACACACCACGTCTTCCTGGCGCTGGGGCACATGTGTGCTCACCATGTCCCTGTCTTCTCCCTTTCCTTTTTGGGGCCTTACCACTCATGGTGCAGGATAAATGGATGAATGGAATGTACACCAATATATTGTTCTCGGCAAAATGAGGAAGGGAACAGTCTGTGATATGATATGATATGATATGATATGGCATTTGTAACGCGCCTATACACAGGTGTTTCAAGGCGCGACGAGGCAGGGAGGGGAGGAAACAAGGGGAGACAGACAACGATCCTACTAGGCCAGGTGTCATTCAGATCGCGCAAGTGCAGGGGTGGGGGAGGGGGAAAAGTGCAAGGGGAAGGGGAGGGGGGGAAGTGCAGTACAAGGTAAGTGGCGTAAAGTAATAAATAAATAGGGCCAGCTGGTGGCAAGTGCAAGGTAAGTGCCCCAGAAGGCCTTGTGGACAATGCAGAGGGTTTTGAACTTTATCCTCGCAGCCACTGGGAGCCAGTGTAGAGATTTCAGTCCTGGAGAGATACGGTCCCTGGGCTTGAGGCCAAGGACAAGTCTCGCAGTTCTGTTCTGTATGAGTTGCAGAGGGCGGAGAGTGGAGGCAGGCAGATTAAGGTACAGGCTGTTACAGTAATCCAGCTTCGAGAGAACCAGGGCTCGGGAGACAGTGAGCTTCTGGGGGAAGGAGAGGAAGGGAAGAATACTTCTGAGGAGGTGCAGCTGGTAGTGTGACTTCTTAGCGACGTCAGAAATATGAGGAGAGAAGGAGAGTGTGGAGTCGAAGATGACCCCAAGGTTTTTTGCATTGCAGGTAGGAGCAGGGAGGGGGCCAAGGGAGGCAGGCCAGAGAGCTGCAGGGAAGGAGGGAGTGGGTGTACCGATGAGTAGAATCTCAGTCTTACTGGCATTAAGGCAGAGGTCATTGGCGGCACACCATTCCTGGATAGCAGACAGACAGTCAGAGATGAGGGAAGGAGAGGGGGAGGCTGAGGGTAGCCTGAAAATGAGCTGGGTATCGTCCGCATAGCACTGGAAATTAGGGCAGAGAGTGGCGATGCGGTGGGCAAGGTGTGCCAGATACTGGTTGAACAGCCAGGGAGAGAGATTAGATCCCTGGGGGACACCACAGGTGGAGAAAAAGATGTCGGAGAGGAAGGACCCCAGTTGGACCTGGGAGGGTCGATTTGAAAGGAAAGAGGTCAGCCACGCCAGAGCCTGACCAGTGATACCCAGGTTTTCACGGAGACGGTTGAGCAGGATGGCATGGTTGACAGTGTCAAAGGCAGAGGAGAGATCGAGCAGAATGAGAACACACAGAGTGTTGGAATCGAGGTTCAAGAGCAGGTCTTCACGGATGTTCAGGAGAGCAGTTTCCGTGCTTCTGGCAGCTCTGAAACCAGATTGATGGTCATGAAGACTACCAACAGATTCAGCATGGAGGTTAAGCTGGGAGATGGCCAGTTTCTCCAGGAGCTTGCCCAGGAAGGGAGTGATGGAGATAGGGCGATAGTTAGCCGGGCAGGAGGGGTCGGAAGAGGGTTTCTTGAGAAGAGGGTGCACAAGGGAGTGCTTGAGGGGGGAAGGGAAGACTCCAGAGGCGAAGGAGTGGTTGCAAAAGTCAGCCAGGCAGGAGCCAGGGAGTCGATGTGGTCCTTGATAGTTTTGGAGGAACAGGGGTGAACCTGTTTAGACGAGACTTTCATAGATCGGACTTGTCTGGAAACCTCGTCAGCAGAGAAAAGTGGAAAGGCAGAGAAAGAGGGAGGAGGGGTGACTGCAGAAGGGCCAGAGGAAGAGCCGGGAAGGGAGGGAGGGAGGTGAAAGGAGGAGAGCGAGGACAGGATGTCCTGAGTTTTAGAGATGAAGTGAGAGGCCAATGCAGTGCAGAGGGCCTGGGAGGGGACAGGAGAGGTAGAGAGTGCAACAGGGTTGGCCAGCTCCTTGCAGATTTTAAAGAGTTCGGCGGAGTTGTTAGATGCCGCAGAGATGCGGGCTTGGATAAGGGCTCTCTTCTTGGTGAGAACGGAGAGCCAATACTGCCTTTGGAGCAGGCGGCAGGCCAGTTTGTCAGAGGATGAACATGAAGCACGCCATTTCCTCTCTGCAACCCTGCACTTGCGTTTTAGGGTGGCAAGATCCGAGTCATACCAGGAGTTACATTTGGCTTTGGGCTTCAGGCGGATTCTCATGACGGGGGCAAGGATATCAAGAGTAACAGATATAGCAGAGTGGAGCATGGAGAGGGCTGTGTCAGGGTGGGAGTCAGCCGAAGGGGCGGGGAGGGGCGAGAAGGTAGCAGCGAAAGCATCAACTGACACACGCTTCATGGGTCGGATGACCGAGAAGGTGGGTGGCAGTGAAAAGGGTGGCTTTGCCTGTGGGGTAGGGAGGGTGAGGTGGGAGGATAGGAGAAAGTGATCACTCCAGGAGAGAGGAGTGGAGAGAGGGACGGAGAGGGGAAGGTCAGAAGAGATCAGAGCATCAAGAGTGTGCCCAGCAGAGTGAGTAGGCCCAGACGGGAGAATAGAGAGTGAGAGAGAGTCGCAGAGGTCACGAAAGAGAGCAGTGGGGGGACTGGAGGCATCAAGGTGGATGTTGAAGTCGCCAAGAAAGAGGAGTTGAGTGGTTGAGGACAGGAGTGAGGAGGAGAGGTCAGCCCACTCAGAGAGTAAGGAGGAAATTTGACCAGGTGGCCGATAGATAGTAGCCACAGTAAGGGAATGGCTAGGAGAGAGAGAGAGTCGGCAGACAAGACATTCAAAAGAGGAGTAGGTCTGCGTAGGAGTGACAGTGGCAGGAATCCACTCAGGGAAGATAAGGGCAACACCACCCCCTGCACGGTTAGGCCTGGGCATGGAGAGGATCTTGTAACCGTCAGGTAGGAGTGTGTCAAAGCTGGTGGCAGAGCTGGCTGTGAACCATGTCTCAGTGAGACAGAGGACGTCGAGGTCCAGTTCCTCAAGAAGGTGACAGATATCAGAGGAGTGCTTGATGGCAGAGCGAGAATTTAGAGTGGCAATGTGGAGAAGGTTGCCCTCCTTGAAGAACTTCCGGGGAAGGGTACAGATCAGAGGTACGCCCTGCGGAGGTGTTGAAGAAGGAGGTGAAGAAGGAGCACGAGAGGGGGCAGGGAGGGAGGGTAGAGGCAAGGTAGCCAAGGATAGAGGAGGGGGGACAGCAGGAGAGGAGAGGAAGTTGATGAGGTGTGGGAAGCGTCTATCAAAGAGGAGAAGGTTGGCCTGAGGGCCTTGGACCAAGATGGTCCCATTAGCGTAGACATTAATGATGGCCTTAGAGGAGCGGAAGGGGGCCAAGAGGACATCCCAACGGGTGCCACCATTAATGGGAGAGGAGGAGAAAGGAGAGAGCACAGAGACCATATGAAGGGTCCATAGGTCAGGCGAAGGCACGAAAAAGAGGATGTCAGTGAGAGTTTCCTTAGAGCAGGCACTGGTGTAGGTGTCAGCGATAGGGAGGCCTGGGTTGGAGACCAGGATGTCCTTTTTAAACTTTTTCCTACCAGATTTAGTGAGGAGAGCAGGATAGTCAATGGAGAAGCAGTTAGAGAAGATAGGCGAGACAGAGAGCACCATGGAGTAGGAGGGAGGGGGGGGGGAGACAGACGAAACGAGAGCACGCAGACAGGAAGTGAGCGGCAAGCACAAGTTACCACAATTAGAGCAAACAAACAGTAAAGCGTATTAGGTACCGGCCCACCTAAGTTTGAGAATCCTGCGAGGGGAGAAAAAACACCCTAGTTACCACAGTTCAGAGCAAACAGCAATGCGTATTAGGTACCGGGCCACCTAAGTTTGAGAATCCTGCGAGGGGAGAAAAACACCCTAGTTTACCACAGTTCAGAGCAAACAGTAATGCGTATTAGGTACCGGGCCACCTAAGTTTGAGAATCCTGCGAGGGGAGAAAAACACCCTAGTTTACCACAGTTCAGAGCAAACAGTAATGCGTATTAGGTACCGGGCCACCTAAGTTTGAGAATCCTGCGAGGGGAGAAAAACACCCTAGTTTACCACAGTTCAGAGCAAACAGTAATGCGTATCAGGTACCGGGCCACCTAAGTTTGAGAATCCTGCGAGGGGAGAAAAACACCCTAGTTTACCACAGTTCAGAGCAAACAGTAATGCGTATTAGGTACCGGGCCACCTTAGTTTGAGAATCCTGCGAGGGGAGAAAAACACCCTAGTTTACCACAGTTCAGAACAAACAGTAATGCGTATTAGGTACCGGGCCACCTAAGTTTGAGAATCCTGCGAGGGGAGAAAAACACCCTAGTTTACCACAGTTCAGAGCAAACAGTAATGCGTATTAGGTACCGGGCCACCTAAGTTTGAGAATCCTGCGAGGGGAGGATAACACCCTAGTTTACCTCAACTGTGAATACAGTGAGGCAAGGCCCCATGCGGATGTAACCAGGAGTAGGAGGGGTGGGCCGGGGAACGGAGAACAGGTGGAACTGGCGCCTGGCGTCCCCTGCGGACACCTGCAGACACACAGGGAGCCGCACTGTAGGAGTCGCCCTTGGCCTGGGGCCCTTAGCCGCAGGGGCTGCCGGGCAGAGGGCTGCCCAGGAGGGGGGAGGTTATAGGCAGAGGGAGAGGAAGGGGGGTGTGGGCGGGCAGGGAGGCGGGGAGGGAGAGGAGGACCAGGAAGTGGGAGGGGGGAGCAGGAGCAGGCCAAACACCGCGCTCAGAGCGCGAAAAGCAAATAATTCAATATTATTTTGAAAACACTCACGGAGGCCCAGGCAGGGCTTCCCAGGCCTGCAGTTCCCCTAGGGCCACCGGCGACCGCTCTCCACGCTCAGCTGAAGAAAGAAGCGAGCGGGGGGAACGGCCGTCGAGTAGGCCAGAGGGGAAGCAGGCACACACCCAATCAGAGGGGGGGGTGGGTGGGCAGGGAGGCGGGGGGGGAGAGGAGGACCAGGAAGTGGGAGGGGGTAGCCGGAGCAGGCCAAACACCGCGCTCAGAGCGCGAAAAGCAAATAATTCAATATTATTTTGAAAACACTCACGGAGGCCCAGGCAGGGCTTCCCAGGCCTGCAGTTCCCCTAGGGCCACCGGCGACCACTCTCCACGCTCAGCTGAAGAAAGAAGCGAGCGGGGGGAACGGCCGTCGAGTAGGCCAGAGGGGAAGCAGGCACACAGCCAATCAGAGGGGGGGGTGGGCGGGCAGGGAGGCGGGGGGGGAGAGGAGGACCAGGAAGTGGGAGGGGGGAGCAGGAGCAGGCCAAACACCGCGCTCAGAGCGCGAAAAGCAAATAATTCAATATTATTTTGAAAACACTCACGGAGGCCCAGGCAGGGCTTCCCAGGCCTGCAGGTACCCTAGGGCCATCGGCGACCGCTCTCCACGCTCAGCTGAAGAAAGAAGCGAGCGGGGGGAACCGCGGTCGAGTAGGCCAGAGGAGAAGCAGGCACACAGCATATCAGAGGGGGGGGTGGGCGGGCAGGGAGGCGGGGAGGGAGAGGAGGACCAGGAAGTGGGAGGGGGGAGCAGGAGCAGGCCAAACACCGCGCTCAGAGCGCGAAAAGCAAATAATTCAATATTATTTTGAAAACACTCACGGAGGCCCAGGCAGGGCTTCCCAGGCCTGCAGTTCCCCTAGGGCCACCGGCGACCGCTCTCCACACTCAGCTGAAGAAAGAAGCGAGCGGGGGGAACGGCCGTCGAGTAGGCCAGAGGGGAAGCAGGCACACAGCCAATCAGAGGGGGGGGTGGGCGGGCAGGGAGGCGGGGAGGGAGAGGAGGACCAGGAAGTGGGAGGGGGGAGCAGGAGCAGGCCAAACACCGTGCTCAGAGCGCGAAAAGCAAATAATTCAATATTATTTTGAAAACGCTCACGGAGGCCCAGGCAGGGCTTCCCAGGCCTGCAGTTCCCCTAGGGCCACCGGCGACCGCTCTCCACGCTCAGCTGAAGAAAGAAGCGAGCGGGGGGAACGGCCGTCGAGTAGGCCAGAGGGGAAGCAGGCACACAGCCAATCAGAGGGGGGGTGGGCGGGCAGGGAGGCGGGGGGGGAGAGAAGGACCAGGAAGTGGGAGGGGGGAGCAGGAGCAGGCCAAACACCGGGCTCAGAGCGCGAAAAGCAAATAATTCAATATTATTTTGAAAACACTCACGGAGGCCCAGGCAGGGCTTCCCAGGCCTGCAGTTCCCCTAGGGCCACCGGCGACCGCTCTCCACGCTCAGCTGAAGAAATGTAATACGCAGATGTGTGGTCCAGCAAGGCTCCAATGCACCCCAAAAGCAAAACTATGCGGTACGTGATACCCGGAAAGCTTTCAGAAATAAAATAAGTGGCATGTGTTACGCATTGGCACTCCAAGAGCCAAAAATTGTGTGCACGATACCCGGAAAGCTTCCAAAAGGAGGAAAAAAGTGGCACACGATATGCAGAGGCACCCCAAAACAAAAATATTGCATATGTGATACACCGTAGGGCTCAAAATGGAAAAGAACACATGCACATGTGTGCACAGGCAAACCCCAAAAAGAAAAATGTGCTACACGTTACTTGAAGGAAATGGCTTGCGTAGCACCCCCAAATGCGTGACTGCGAAACTTGTCCATCTTTGTACCTTCTCGTGCACAACTAGTGATGCGCGTTGCACCTCTTAAATATCACTGTCAGTGCCATGTACCGCATAAGCCACGTAGGTGAGCTTCATGCAGCGCTAAGCACTTAATTTACAAGCTAAGGGCCTTTACCCTGCATTCAGCTGCCTCAGACGTGAGACTTGATGACATCCCTTCTCCTGCCTCCGGTGCCATTTCAACTGCCTCCTCCTGCCCTTTACTGCCTTCCACCTTGTCATCTGCTGATTCCTGCTGAGAGTGAGTGCCTACTGCCCACCTGCACTGTATTGGAGTGCCTGCTGACCTAGCATTGCCTGTGCCCCTGTGTCTGGCCTTGTGACCACCTCATCTGTTCTCTTGGACTCCCACCTCTCCATTACACCACCACTGCTGCACAGCCCATTTCCTTGACCCAGTTTGCCTATTCAAACCTGCCTCGGGGGTTGCCATGTCTGGTCCATCCTCCTCATCACCGAGTGGCACATCCAGGGCAGCGAGGCAGAGGGCTGCAAACTTCACCTCCAATTAAGTTGGCATCCCGGTGGATGGAGTCCTGGAGAGTTATGATGCCCTCTTCAACCCAGCAACCCAGCTGGGGAAGGAAGGATGCAAACAGATCTGGGTGACCATCATGGCTGTCATCAACATGGAGGGAGTGGCAGACTGTTGCCCGAAGACCGTGAATAAGCGGTGGGAGGACCTCAAAATCGTGACCGACTCCAAGGCTCTGTTACGCTCATGTGGTCTCTGTGGGGATGTTGGGGCACGGTTGCAGCCCTCCCAGGATCTGGCTTCCCTGGATCAGGCTTCTTCCCCTGCTCCCGTGTTGTGGACAGCTCTGATGGTTGAAACTGCCCCTGTGAGGATACAAGAGGTCGTGAGGATGCTGTGATATGGCTGTAAGACTCTAACTCTTCTTCCCAGAATGTGGTGAGCATGCGTTTGCCCATATAGTCTCACCTGTTTCACTATGAGGATGAGCTCTCCGTCCTGCTTCTCAAGTGAAGGGGTGCCTTAATTGGATCTAGTTCCTTCACTGGTCCATGTGCGTGGCAGCCCAGACCGGCTGTTACTGATCCGCTTCGAAGGTAAGTATTGTTCAACAATGATTATTGTCCGTATTCGTTTACAATGTCTTTTACCCATGATTAGTGTTTGTATCGCTAGTAATGTCTTTCTTTATCCCAAATAGTTGATGAAGGTCCAGCGGAGTCGCGGTGCTGGAAGTGAGCCCAAACTGAGCCCTTAGGAGTTTACAATGTCCCAAAATAGATGGTATGTTTGGCGCCGTCAGATGAGGAGCAGCTGTCCGAAGATCTGTCGGCGGGTGATGGATGGCTGCAGCCGAGAGGATGCTGGTAGAGAAGAGCTCCCGCGTAAGTGTTGGACCTGCGGAGCAGGTAAGGAGCGCTGCAGGTGATGGTATTGCTGGAGTCAGATAGGTGCACTTTAGACGATGGTAGATGGTATAGCTGAAAGCAGGTAAGATGCGCTTCTGACGATGGTAGGCTTTAGGCAATGGTATTGCTGGAATCAGGTAAGATGTGCTTCTGGCAGGCTTTGGGCGATGGTATCGCTGGAATCAGGTAAGATGCGCTTCAAGCAATGGTATTGCTGAATCAGGTAAGATGCGCTTCATGCGGCTGTGAGCGTTACGCTGCATGAGCAGACTAACGCGAAGCGCTGGAATGCGGGCGGGGCAGGCTTAAATAGCCTGGTCCCAGCCACGCCCCTTTGCTCTGCTTGATGGCTCCACTCTGCCACTCCCAGAAGATGCTGCACGTGTAGCCCAATGCATTCCTATGCCATGCCCGGCCTGGATGCATGTGGGGGCCCTAAAAGAGATGAAATACCATGTGCACTAAGAATAAAAGGCACCAGGACTGGGTCCAACTGGACCCTTTAAGTGATGTAACTTGTGGTCCTTGCCCTGTGGCCATAACAGCACTCCCCCTCATGGCCCCTCTCACAGGCACTCTCCCTCCTGGTCTGGTTTGGTGGGGTTATTTCGATGAAATTGTCTGACTAGTCGTGGGACATGGACAATTTCACTAGGCTCCCATGTACGATCTTGAGGTCCATAACCTTTTCAGTCTATCAGTCTATCAGGTAATACAGTTTAGATCATAGTATCTTGGAATCCAGAATGTTTTTGACTTCATATTCTGGTTCCCCTTCTATGATGTCAGGCTCAAGTGGTGTTTCAATCCGAATATCTGGCTTCATTGGTTTTAAGAGAGAGAAATGGAATACCGGATGGATCCACATGTTAGCTGGCAAATCCAATTTCATGGCAGCGGGATTAATGATGGCCTTGATGGGGTAAGGTCCTAGGTACCTAGGAAGGAAGGCTTGGCGTCCTTTCAATGGAATGGTCTCGGATGCCAACCAAACCGTATCCTCAACTTGATAATGCGGAGCCTCCCTTCCATATCGGTCTGCACATTTTTTCTGTTGTTCTTTGGCCCTGGTCAGATTTTCAGCTGCCTCTTTAAGGGTTCGAGAAATAGCCTTGTGCAATGTTGTTACTGCTGGCATTTCCAGTTCATCAAGTGAATCAAATGTGGACGTTCAAGGATGCCAACCTTGCACTGTGTAGAACGGGGTCTGTCCGGTGCTAGTGTGGACAGAGTTATTGTAGGCAAATTCGGTCAACCACAGGATATTTTTCCAGGACTCCTGTGTTTGTTGCAGCATACACCTTAGGTATTACTCCAAAGTCTGGTTAGTCCTTTCCGTTTGACCATCGGTTTGGGGATGATAACTCGTGGATAAACGGAGGTCGATCTTGACTATTTTGCAGCACCTCCTCCAGAGAGCTGAGACGAATTGTGTTCCGCGATCTGAAATTAATACCGACAGGAAACCTGTGGCTTGACAATTTGCTCCAAGAACACAGTGGCAAGGGCGGAAGCAGTAGGAAGCCCCTTTAATGGAATAAAATGGGCCATTTTGGAGAATAAATCCATAATAACCAGGATTGTGTTAAATCCGTTGCAGGGAGGAAGATCGGTGATAAAGTCCAGAGACAGCGTATGCCATGGTGCTGGTGGTACAGTCAAGGAATGTAATAACCCTGTGGGACTTAGCTTCTGAGATTTGTTTTGTGCGCATACACCACAGGTGGCAATTAATTGGCCAGCGTCTCTTCTCCAGGTTGGCCACCAATAGCCCTTTTGAATCTTGGCCCGAGTCTTGGCGATCCCAGGATGTCCTTCCACTAATTACTCATGGTAATTTGCTATTATCTGATCTTGCAATTTCTTATCCTGAATATATAGTCTTCCTTGAAAATAGGGTAGGTCATCCTTGATGGAATATTGGTCTCCCTGAGCTAACCACTCCTGTTGTGCAGTTTGGTTCATCTGAGATCGGAGATCCGTTTTAAGTCTTCCAAACAGAATTGCGATTTGGTACTGAATCCACTCTTCGGGAATAATGGCCACAGGCTCAGATCTTGCAAAAGCTTCCTTGTCCTCTCCGATATGTGATAGGGCGTTGGCTTTCTCATTACACACTCATGGTCTGTAAGTAATGACAAAATCGTATTCTGCAATGAAAAGAGCCCAGCGGAGCTGGCGTGAAGATTGGGCCCTGGCTGTTTTCAAGTACTATATATTATGGTGATCCGTAATAACCGTGAACATGTATCTGGCTCCCAGAAGATAGTGTCTCCATGTTTTGAAGGCTCCTTTGAATGCTAACAGTTCCTTGTCAGTGACTGCGTAGTTTAATTCTGGAGCAGAAAACCTACGGTACTAAAATGCTATGGGATGTAGTTGTCCTGTGTCCGGGTCCCTCTGTGACAAGAGGGCTCCCATGGCTATGCTGGAGGTGTCTGTTTCGACCACATGTGGCAGGTCGGTTCGCGGGTGCCGAAGAACTGGTGCTGAGGTGAAGGCCAGTTTCAGCTCCAAAGCTTTTTCTGCCTCAGGGGACCAAAGAAATATCTTATTTTTTCTCAATAAGGAGGTGATTGGATGAACTATTGGTGAGAACCTGGGGATAAACCGTTGATAAAAATGGGCAAATCCGAGCACGCTTTGTACTCCTTTTGTGGATGCTGGTGATGGCCACTGAAGGATAGCATTCGCCTTGCGTGTGTCCCTGTGAACTCCTCATGGGGTAAGCATGAAGCCCTAAAATTCAACTTCCATTACATGGAAGAAGCATTTTTCCAGTTTAGCAAACAGCCGGTGCTGACAAAGCTTTTCCAGAACTGCTCTTACATGGCCGACGTGATCCTCCTTGGACGTAGAGTAAATAAGAATGTCATCGATGTAAATGAGTACGCAAACGTCCAACAACTCGTGAAGCACATCGTTCATGAGGAATTGGAACGCCGCCAGGGCATTACATAATCCGAAGGGCATGATCTGATATTCGAAAAGTCCATATTTGGTTTGCAATGCCGTTTTCCATTTGTCTCCTTTTTTAACCAGTTACAAGATGGTAGGCCCCTCGTAGGTCCAGTTTAGTGTACATTTGAGCATTCTTAACTTGATGAAGCAGCTCAGGAATGAGTGGTAGGCAGTATCTGTTCTTTACTGTGATTTGGTTCAGTGCTCTATAATCTATACAGGTTCTTAAATCACCCTCCATCTTTGGTACGAAGAAAAGAGCTGAGGAGGCAGGGGACTTAGACGGGCGGATGAAACCGTTGGGTAGGTACAGATCCAGGTAAGACTTCAGATGCTGGTTTTCTTGCTCTGTTAGAGCGTAAATTCAGCTGCAGGGAATTTGTGCTCCAGGCACCAGATCGATCTGGCAGTCATAAGGTCTGTGGGGAGGCAGGTGTTTGCTTGCTCCTTCTGGAACACATCCTAGTAATCCAGATATTCCGGGGGTAGGGAACCAGAGAGTCCCAAGATAGGTTTTGTTTTTAGTTCCTTGCTCTTCACTTCTTTGTGGTAGCAGATGTTAGCGCACTCTGGAGGAAAGGTCAGTACTCGTGTTTGCCAGTTGATCCTTGGGTTGTGTGCTTCCAGCCATGGCATTCCTAAGATCATCTGGAACTGGGGAGCCCCAATAAGATTAAAGGAGATGTCTTCCCAATAACCATCCTGACACATCAGCATGACTTTGTCGGTATGTTGCGTCACTGGGCCGGATGACAACTGAGAACCATCCACCGCTGTGACGTTTTCCGATTTGAGCTTTTGCTGGAGAGGAAGGCCTCTTTGTGCAGCCAGATCTTGATCAATATAATTTCCCACTGCTCCGCTATCAATATATGTCTCTAAGGCATGTACCTTTGGTTGCTGATGGTTGACCAAAAGTACCGGGATGACCAGATGTGAGGTCTGTACAGATTCCTTCTTTTTGCTCGACAAGTGGACCCCTACGCTTGTCGGGCATTGGAGTTTTCCGGATTTTGTTATTTTTCTTCGATACCATTGTCCGTTGCACCTACAATCCTTTTGGGGGGGTTTGATTGGGCAGTCCCAAAGGAAATGGGCCTCATTCCGAGGTTGGAGTAAAGGGAAAAACAATGGCGCTAAAGGATTACCGGCATCGCTTACCGCTACGGGCCATTCCAACCGGTCAGACTGCTATTTATGGCACCGTAATCTATGATGCTGTAAATACTGGTCTTGGGTCGCGCGCGCACCCCACCATGCCGAAATTAGCGGTATGGCGTAAACCGGAGCTGATCACAAGTAAGGAGCACACGTAAATAACGGCCTCCTTAAGGCCGTAAAGTACCTTACCGGCATGGAGTACATACAGGCATCTCAGAGAAGGAGTAAAGAACCCTGAGCAGTGGTTCCCAGAGCCACAAGTGCACACAATCAGCACAGGTGGAGGCAGTGGAGGCTGCCACAGCAGAAAAGGATCACACCCACACACCACACCCCCTCCCACACCAAGATGAGACCAATGTGGTAGCAGTACATGAAGCAGGTGGCCCTGCCAGCAAGGGCACAACCACAAGAACTACACCAACAACACCAGCCCCCCCCACTGAGGAGACACAGGGTGAGAAGAAGGGGGAGACAGGCCCAGCATGCAGCACCAGTGCAGCCTCCGTCACCACCCCAGCAGCCCCCATTTCCACGCAGCATATCCGGTCCCTCAAGGAAACCTCTGAGCAGATACACACCCCCTACCAGCTTGACTGTGACACCATCACCACCATATTTGGGCCGAGAAATAACGAGATAAGCGAGCAGCATACAAATACACACTGCTATCCCGGCACAACTGAAGGTGTTGCCTGTGCTCCACACACATGCCACAGGCACCTACCAGCACACAGTGGGGTCCATGCATGGCATGTCACAACCGTCCATTACACGGACGCATTAACAAGTGCTGGTTCACCTCACCAAGCACACAAGGGCCTACAAATCCCTAACATGGACTACCAAGGAGATATACGACACAAAAGGTGGCCCCCATGAATTGGCAGGCATGCCAAATGACATGGTGCCCCTGACAGCACCCACATGTCTTAGGTGGACCAGCATGGCATGCAGGTGGCGGATTGCAACTGCAAGCAATACCACTTCCCCAATGTGCAGACGGAATGCAACGCAAGCAAGAACATCACACATTGGTGGGCCCGACATCAAGGAACAACTCATGACTCAATGGGCCAGCTGAACTCCAGGCTACCATGCCGCATGGGGCGACATGCAGGATGACGTGCCTGGCTGCTTGGTGAGTCGTCTGACTGTGTCATGGCAGTGCATTGGTGTCATGAGGTGGGTGCCTGCATGAACAAACTTGGTCAAAATGATTAAGCCAGTGCACAATGTTCACCCCACCAAACATCCTGCCACAGAGCCAGTGTAACGGCACATGAGTACAGATTCCCACATCGATGGAGTAAGGCACACACCAAACACAACATTACCAACATCTGACAAAGCCAAATCCCGCAACACATGCACCACTCATTGGCGGCCACCACAACCGTAAGGGCATATAGGAAGACACACTGCATATGCAGAATGTGGCTGCCCCCAGCATGGCACCACACCGGAGACTCATCCCTGGGAGTGGATTGAACTGAGGGCAGCAGGGATACCACACCACGTCACCGGTTTGGCACACCCATAGGAGTGTTGGAATTCACCATAGTGTGGATCAGAGCAGTATGATGATTATGAGCCACTGACTACATCCAACACACCCAACTACGGATTCACACAGTACACAGCACTTAATGGATATAACATCAAGACTGCTGCATGCATCAACGAAGCATGTATCACGAGATGTCCGTGCCATTGTTCATGGACCATCTTGTAGACGCACCCCCCTACAGCATTCCATTGCAGTAGACACATATTGTGGCCATGAATGGGCTAAATGCATCCATGGACATGTGCGTATGGCCATCAGTAACACGCTGCCATGTCAGCCAAGTTCAGTTCTCCACCGTGACAGTTCAAACACTTACCTTAATTGGCTAGACATGCAGGTGTTGGTGGCTGTCCCTTGACACCATGGTACATGACCCCTGTCAGCAACCCACAGAACAGGCCAAGGGAGCACTAAAACACTGGCCATACCCGTGCATGCGTGGAGATGAAGCAGTCACCTGGCTTGCATAAGGCACATATGAGTTGCCGAAGCTGGACTTGTGGGGGACCCATCTACTGTTATGTGGTGTCCAAGATCCCCATGTCATGTGTAAAGCTGAACAAAATGTGCATCCCTTTGAATGTGGCTCTGTCCCCTGACATGGGACTTCTAGCAGCACATGAAGATGGAGTGAAGGAGGAGGAGGAAGTGGCAAGAAAGCATCATGGAGGCGGTGCACTTGAGGGACATGTCGTGTGCCAAACAATGATTGGACATAATAACCAAAACACAAGTCAGCAGAGGGCGGCATTACATGGACACACAGGGTACTGGGTGTGTGTATACTTGTAGACTATGCACTGTCAGACGTCATAATACACATGCCCAATGATGAATGTCCACAACGGTTAAACTTTGCAACACCAATAGTGTATTGAAAAAAAATGGATGAGTGTAAACCTTCCCTCCACCCCCCACATCCCCCAACTCCAAAACAAACCCTCCTCCCACCCCCCTCCCCCCCAACTCCACAACAAACCCTCACCCCCCTCCCCCCCAACTCCACAACAGTAGTCCCATGTAGTACGTTACAGCCACATGTGGCAGCATTGCCGATTAATCCATGCTCCCGGGGCCCGGGGGAGGCATGTCCCTGCGCCGCATGGAATGCAGAGTGTGTCTTGGTGGGCTTGCTGGTGTGGCACCACTGGATGAGGGCGTGTCCTCCTGCTGATGCTGCTGATTGTTAGGTGCAGCCTAAAGGGCATCTGCAATGCGTCCTAGGACCTCACACAACCTGTTTGAGTTCTCAGTGACCGCCTGACGCATTTGCCAGAGTTCATCTACCCACTCCACCATGGCCTGGCGGGTGTCCTCCATGAACACAGTGATGAGGTCAGTCAGCTGAGTTGCACGACGTGCATCAATTAATGGTTGTTCTTCCCTGGAGGATGTTGGGCCTACGTGCCCTGGCATGGCCTCCACTGGTGAACTTGGGCCACGATCGGCGTCTCCCTGTGTTTCGGCAGGAGTACTACGGCCAGGTGTTTCAGGCTCCCCAGAGTCACTGCACGATGCCAGGGGGACATTGCTGGGCTATGGGTGTGGACTGTGGGGTAGAACTCCTCCTCGGACACCCCACAGATGGATATGGGGCTGTCCACATTCTCCTGGGGGCCCGTAGCTGCCACCTCCCCAGCAATGCTCGACTCTGCTGATCTTGGGGTGGCCATTGTGGCAGGTGCCGATGCAGGGAGGGATTGTGATGGTGCATCCTCCACTGACCTTTGGGGAGCCGGGGTGGGTGTTTTTTTCCAGGCTGGAATGCGGCTGGACCTGCCTCTGCCCGTGGAGGTGGTTGGACGGCTCGTCTGGGGATCCCCGCTGTCATGATCGGTGCCTGTGGGGGTAGAGGAGAGGGACAACATGAGTGATTGTTTGATGCAGTAATTGCATTGATGGCTGCATTCACATTTCAGTCATTTGGGGTTTGTGGCCTTTTGGGCGTTGCAACAGTACTAGTACATATGCATGTGTATGAAATGTACGCAGGTGTCAGAGTGACTCATCCTCCCCTGGTAATGTGCAGTCTGGCTCGCACACTGCCGAACCTGCTGCACAGTGTGCATGATGGGATGTGCAAGTTAGTGCACTATGGTTGATGTACGTTATGTACTTGCACTTGGCCCTTGATTGCGTGGCAGTTGGCTCTGCATTAGTTGGATGGGGGGGAAGGCAACATGACAAGGTGCCTTTGATGACCCTTGGGGGATTATACATCATGCAATTGCCATTGGCAGTGTTGACTTTGGACACTCACCTCCATCGGCAGACGACGTTGCCCCGCACTCCATATCGCCGACGTCCTCAATCGATTCGGTCCCGATCAATGCCGCTCATGTCTCCTCCCATGGCTCAAGTCTCACTGGGGAACTTGGGCCCCCTCTGGTCTGCATTGCCTGACTCCGGTTGGCGGAGAGGAGGCCCCGCACCCACACCCACATGTCATCCCACCGCTTTGGGCAGTCCCTAGGGGTGCGGGGGGTGGTGCCTACTGCGCTCACCCTTTGGGCGGTTTGTACCCAGATGCTTTTTTTCCAGATTGTTGACTCTCTCCGCATGTCGGAGCTGAACACAACGTCAGCGTGCTCTGCCAGGTAGTCCACCATGGCCTGCAGCTCTTCAGGGCTGAATCTCTTCTTGCGGAGCCGGTCCGCAGACTTCTTTGGGGCTTTAGGCATTCTTCCTGGGTTTGTGGTCCTTTCCCCGACTTCGGATTGCTCCCAAGGGTGCTGCCTGATGAGGATGGCAATGGATTATGTTTTTAAAGATGGCCGCCGCGCTCCTTCCCGTTCCTGTGCGATGACGAAATTTCCGGTTCTGTTGTTTTGCGGTGACCGTAATTTACGGGATCCGTAAATTACGGTCACCGTTATTTACAGACGCTGCTGCTTCCAAGGCGGTGTTGTAATGTACGTGTCGCAGCATGCCGGTTGGGGGTTTTGCGGGTCATTTAGCAGCATGCCGCTAGGTACTTTTCCAGCATGGTGAAAAGCACCTGTCCGCGAGGTCGTAATGGGCCGCAATTAGCGGTCTGTCACCAGGCCGGTGTCGTACTTTCCGCCATGCCGGAAAGTACCTGTACTTACCTCCTAGATCGGAATGAGGGCCAATGTCCTGCTTTTCCACAGTATAAACAAAGTTGTTGTTGTCTCCTCTTCTCTCTCTCCGCCTTGGAGATAAGAGCCCGTAATCCCCCAATCTGCATCGGTTCTGTTGGTTCATGGGTTTTGATTGGATTATCCCAACGTCGCATATAGACCGACCTCCCTTCTGTTCTTGCGCAATCCATTTTTCGATTCTGCAACCTGTGATCAAGTTCTACCGTCAGATTGATGTTCTCCGCACAACCTTCAGGAGGGTTGACCACTTGGGCTAGCACATCCTTTAGTTCCCCATGCAATCCCCGATAAAGAGTGTGGTCCCCTTCTCTTCTGGCCACTTTGTCTGTGCAACGAGACAATTGAAGGTGGCAATATAAGTCAGCAGATCTTGGTTCCCCTGTTTGAGGGACAATAGTTCGATATCCAGAGCTTGTCCTTGGGTGTGCCTAGCAAACAACTTTTCCATTTCCTGTTGAAATTCCCCAAAGTTTCGGAGTAGAGGATCATCCTGGTTTACTAATGATATCAACCAGTCTGCTGCACTACCTCCTCAATATGAAAGAACAAAGGCGACTCTTGCGCTATCGTTAGGAAAGGCTCCAGGGCGACACAGAAAGTGAAGACGACATTGGTTCATAAATATAGCATACTTGTTTGGGTCATCGGTAAAACGTTTGGGCGCGGCCAGTGGCACTGCCCCTAGAAGTACCACTTGGACTGGTGGTGATGGCTGCGGCAGAGGAGGCTGTGCAATCCCTGGTAATGGAACCTGACCTGCGTGAGTCTGAAGCATCTGTCTTGCCAAATCATCAGTTCCTTCTCAGGCTACAATTAGGTCCCTTCGTAAGGCATTGGTTTCTTATCGGGAAGCATGAACTTCGGCCCACAGTTCCCCCAGTAGTTGGGCCAACTGGTCAGTTTCTGATGTCTCCATAATACCCAGGCAGAGATTCAGAGAGGCTTTACGTTCTGTTACGCTCACCTGGTCTCTGCGGGGACGTTGGAGCACGGTTGCAGTCCTCCCAGGATCTGTCTTCCCTGGATCAGGCTGCTTCCCCTGCTCCCGTGTTGTGGACTGCTCTGGTGGTTGAAACTGCCCCTGTGAGGATACGAGAGGTCGTGAGGATGCTGTGATATGGCTGTAATTCTCTAACCATTCTTTCCAGAATGTGCTGAGCATACGTTTGCCCATATAGACTCACTTGTTTCACTATGAGGATGAGCTCTCTGTCCTGCTTCTTAGGTGCAGGGGTGCCTTAATTGGACCTAGTTCCTTCACTGGTCCTTGTGCGTGGCAGCCCAGACCGGCTGTGGCTGATCCACTTCGAAGGTAAGTGTTCTTCAACAATGATTATTGT
This sequence comes from Ambystoma mexicanum, assembly GCF_040938575.1. Lineage (NCBI taxonomy): Eukaryota > Metazoa > Chordata > Amphibia > Caudata > Ambystomatidae > Ambystoma > Ambystoma mexicanum. The sequence goes on from NC_090929.1 coordinate 539,619,444, forward strand.
CCGTACTCGTTTACAATGTATTTTTTCTCATGATTAGTGTTTGTATCCCTAGTAATGTCTTTCTTTCTCCCAAATAGGTGATGAAGGCCCAGTGGAGTCATGGTGCTGGAAGTGATTCAATGTCCCAGAATAGATGGTATGTTTGGGCCCTAGAGTCAGCGCGAAGGTTGAGTAGCGCGTGACCTTAGCAAATTGTCTTTATGTGGTTTCTGACCTTATTTGTCCTTTTCTCCTGCAGGTATGGCCTCGCGCTGTCAGATGAGGAGCAGCTGTCCGATGATCTGTCGGCAGCTGATAGATGTCTGCAGCCCCGAGGATGCTGGTAGAGAAGAGCTCCCGCGTAAGTGTTGGACCTGCGGAGCAGGTAAGGAGCGCTGCAGGCGATGGTATTGCTGGAGACAGGTAGGTGCGCTTTAGACCGGCTTTAGATGGTAGATGGTATAGCTGAAAGCAGGTAAGATGCGCTTCTGGCGATGGTAGGCTTCGGGCGATGGTATTGCTGGAATCAGGTAAGATGAACTTCATGCAGCTTTGAGCGTTACGCTGCATGAGCAGCCTAACACAAAGCGCTGGCATGTGGGCGGGGCAGGCTTAAATAGCCTGGTCCCAGCTACGCCCCTTTGCTCTGCTTGATGGCTCAACCCTGCCACTCCCAGAAGATGCTGCACGTGTAGCCCAATGCATTCCTATGCCACGCCCGGCCTGGATGCACGTGGGGGCCCTGCAAGAGATGAAATAACACGTGCACTAGGAATAAAGTGTGCAGAGCACACTTTCTCATGAGCCTGGCGCCAAAGGTGCCAGGACTGGATCCAACTGGACCCTTTAAGTGATGTAACTTGTGGTCCTTGCCCTCTGGCCATGACAGGCTCTAGCAGCCATCGAGGCCGGTGCCACAGTGGAGGTGCACCGTGCAGGCTGCTTCAAGTTTTCATCAGCCAATCTGCGGGTCCTGGAGAGGTTCTACCCAGAGCTCCATCCCCAGATCTGTGAGTGGCAACAATGACTGGATGCTGCTGGTGAGTAGCCATGTGCAGCACTGCTCTACAGTGCGTGTGGGTTGCGCATGGGCACGCATAATTGCAGTTATTCCCTTCTGTATTCAGCATGTGTGTTTCAGTGATCCACCGCGGCATGCAGCCCCCAGACAATGCTTGACATCTGTGATGTCAGACATCTGTTGATTGGACATGCGCTGTTATGTACAGTGTTCATAGTTGGTGACTTGCGCCACTCGTGTACATGCAATGTCAGTTGACGGTTACTCATGCTTGGAGTGTAAGGATGGCAGATTATGAGGTTGTGCCATGTGAGCGGCATGCATGCAGAACTAATTATTGTGTAGCCATCCACCCTCAATAACTGGCGGTGTCAAGTGTGTATGGATGTTGGTGATTGCCATGTTGGTGCATTGACCTTTCAGGGACGTTGATTCAGCATTCAACTGGGTGTCTTGCCACCAATGTGTTCCAGGCAGTACCCCTCCCCATCTGTGCTTCCATGCATTCTGTGGTTGGCCAACCTACCAGTTGACTCCCTGCCCACTGCTGTGCCCCTGTGCCATGACTCGCATGGCAACGCAGTAGGTTACAGTTGGGTCACTTTGGCATTGTTGTTGTGCCATGTCATGTTTCTTGCTATGTGTTTGTGGACCACCGTCTATGTGCAGTGTTGACATGTGAATGTGTCGTGACTCATCATTGACCCTACACTCATGGGTCATGTGGGCATGTGTGTGTGGCTGTTGCTGGTTGACACACGGTGACTTTATGTTAATGTAAATGTTGTGTATTCCACACATGCTTTGACACTGTTGACTGATGTCTGTGTTCTTTGTCCGCTTCCCCACAGTTGCTGCAGCTGGCGAAGATGGCAGAAGCAGTGCTGTAGAGCATGGATGCAGGGACTGGGCCTCCAGACCAAGGCGCAACCCCTAGCCACTCCACCGTAACAGCTCCTCATCGGGCGTGGCTGCTGGGTGTAAGATCCAGGAGTTGAAGGAGGCAGGGGACACCTCAGCAGCAGTTGCACAAGGTGATGCCAAACAGGGGCCATCTAAAGGAGAAGACACCCTCGAGTCATCCAGGTTGCTGGAGGTGGATGTGGAGGAGGAGGCCATCGCAGGCCAGCCCATGGGGTCAGGTGGGGCCCTCAAGGAGGGTGTACATGCTGCAACCCTGTCCCAGGGGCATGAGACTGTACATGCCACCGTGGAAGTTGAGCTTACGTCCCTACCCGAGGTGGGAGTCCCAACTACATCAGATGATGTGGTCACTGTGCCTACAAAGGTATCAAAACAGACACAGGCAGTGGGTGGTCAGCAGGCACCTCGGGGCAGTGCAGGTGCTGTACGACCCCCAACGACAGCCATCAGGTCTGAGGGCGTACCTACATAGCTTGCACTCTGCACAGCGGCAGCAGGTGGCAGCCATGAGGAGGCAGAATATCACTGGAGTTTCCACCCAGAGGCGGCATGTGGCACAATTGAGACAGGAGGACCAAAGGGAGGCCATGCAAGCTTTGTCGAAGGTACCAGAGGCAACTGGTAGCATAGAGGTAGCATGCAAGGGAGACAGCAGTGATGGTGGCCAGGGATGAGGTGGCGCTGCAGCGAGCAAGGAGGCAGACTGCCATCCCGGAGGCTACTTGCAGGTCGACAGAGGAGGCAGAGCAGCAGATGATGGCCACACTGCAAGCCCTCCAGGCAACAACGGAGGCTCGCCTCAGGGAGGAGGATATTGCTTGTGAATCAGCCCTGGTCGAGGCTTTGTCTGAGATCGAAGAGGACTGGCCTGCTGCCTTTGTAAATAGTTCTTTAGGATTAGGTTTCATTTTTTTTATTTTATTTATTTTATTTCTCTGGACTATTTTGATCTTCCTTCCATTTTCTTGTGTATATACTTCAGTTTTAATGCAGGTTTTGCATCAGTTTATTTCACATTTTCTGCAGTCTATTCGTCTGTCTACACATTTTATTATTTAATGTTATTCCAGTGCATCTGTTCATTGTCGGTCCTGTGTATTGTGACCTCACTGTGTGTGTTATGTTGATGCTGTGATGTTTGCTGGGGGACAGGTGCACATGTGCCTGACATGTTGGAGTATGGCCATCTGACAGCTTGACGGTGCACTGGATGATTTTCAGATTCCATTCCGTGTGCAGGGGCACTGCTTGTGTGGTGTCAGTTTGTTGGTGTTGTTGGAGTGAATGCTTCAGTTGTGTGTGTGATGGTGCACATACGGGTATGGTTGTGTGGATGTCTTATGATGGTTTTTGTACTCTCTCATTGGGGATGCATAGCCACCTGTTCATTTGTATTGCCACATGTTTTACATGTTTTCATTGTGAGTTGTATCTGGTGTCATCGATATTGCCTCTGCACATTTACTACTGGAGGTAGAGTTTATTTTGCATTGATTTCATTCTAGGTCCACTGCTGTTCAGGTGTTCCCTTGGCACATGCTTTGGATTGTGCATGTGCTCACATTCCATTCACTGTTGTTTGTATTTGGCATTGTGAGTGCTGCAGTGGGAAGTGGGCTACTGTGGATGGGTGGCCTGGACAAATCACTTGTGCATTTGACTTTTGATTGCTGTCACTCGCATGTCATGGTCACCCACCCACACACATCTGCAGTCACGCACTGCCTGTTTTCATGTCATGAACCACCTCTGACACTAGAATGAAGATGAGTCCCATATTGCTGTTTCAGTGTGACGGCACATATTTCCTGTCACACACTCTCTGACTGGCTTCCCATACACAGGCCTGTCATGTTTTTTCCCTGACAGGGACTCTGCCACCCCTATCACCCTGGCTACTTTTGCACAGGCTAAAATGCACCCAGTCATTCTTTGCAGATATGCACAATCTATGATTCTGTGTACTTCTGTCCTCCACAGGCATTCACTTGCAGAGTTTTGAGGTAATTGCAATGGCACATGGGCACTATACACCTGACACTTTGCATTGCATTTACATGTCACATGTACATGGGGTGGCCAGAGTGTAGGTAGTGCAACAGTGTGCTGCACAATTGAGGTGCTACCAGGGAGTGGCAGGAGATGCTCCAGTCCTGGATTCAACAAGAGTGCTACCAGTTGATCGTGTTGGTGGAAGACATATGGCAGGTGTACTTCATGGTGGAGGCAGACCAGAGAGGTTGAGGTAAGTTGCAGCTCCACATTGGACTGGTAGGGTTGCAGACTGTCAGGGGTCTGTCTCTGGTTAGTGGCGAAGGTATGGAGATACGGGGAGCAGGATGTACTGTCAGGGGGCTGACTGGGGTAGTGGCAGAGATGAGGGGGGCTGGTGAGTGGTGTCAGGACTTGAGGGGGCTGCCGGAGGGTGGTGGTGGGGGTCAGGGGTGTGTGGGGAGTGGAGTGTACTGTCTGGTGGCTGCCTGGCGGTAGTGGTGGAGGTCAGGGGGCTGGTGGGTGTTGTCATGACTTGAGTGGGCTGCCTGAGGGTGGTGGTGGAGGTCTGGTGGGTTGTGGGGAGAGGGGTGTACTGTCAGGGGGATGACTGGGGTAGTGGCAGAGGTCAGGAGGCTAGTGTCAAGACTTGAGGATGCTGCCTAGGGGTAGTGGCAGAGTTCATGGGTGTGTGGGGAAGTGGGTGTACTGTCAGCAGGCTGACTGGGGTGGTGGCAGAGGTCAAGGGGTGTGGGGAGGGGTGTGTGCTGACTGGGGTAGTGACAGCGGTCACGAGGGGCGGTTGGAGGTGTCAGGACTTGACGGGGCTGCCTGGGGCTAGTGGCAGAGGTCATGGTGTTGTTGGGAGGGGGTTTACTGTCAAGGGGCTGACTGGGGTAGTGGTGAAGGTCAGGGGAGCTGGTGTGTGGTGTCAGGACTTGAGGGGGCTGCCTGGCTGTAGTAGCAGAAGACAGGGGGGCTGGTGGGTGATGACAGGACTTGAGGGGGCTGATATGACTTAGGGTTATAGGCCAGCAGTTTGGGTGCCTTGAGAGTAGGGGTGACAGTCTGCAGTTTCGCAAGGTGCATCCTTATTTTATTGGGGGACCGCGCATGCAATTTCCCAAAGGTGCAGACGTGACTTACGGGGGGCCGTGTGCAGTTTCCCTGAAGTACAGCTTTAACCTATGGGGGACTACACACAGTTTTCCAGGGTTGCAGCCTTGACTTACGATGGACTGTGCATGCAGTTTCCCAGGGGTGCACCCTTGACTTACAGGGGGCAGCGCGCAGTTTCAACCTGGGGGCAGCCTTGACTTATGAGGGACCGCAGATGCAGTTTTGCCAGGGTACAGCCTTGACTTACGGAGGACGGTGCACAGTTTTGCCGGGGTGCTCGATGATGGGGCAAAGGTAGGAGCAAAGATAAATGCAAAGGTTGCTCTTTGGCAATGTTTTTTATTTACGTGGGAGCGTGTTGTGGGCGTTAAAGGTGCAACTTGCGCGTTGTTTTACGCGCATAGTACTTTTCAGGGTCTTTGCGCTTTTTCTCTAAATCAGGCCCTTTATACTCAATAAGTGAGTCAAAGGGATATGCACATGGGGAGGAGGTGGTACTATTAGGAGTGCACTTATCACGAACCACACTAATGGAGAAACCGACCAATCAGAACACTCAATGAGACAATCACTGCCAAAGCCTAACTGCAAGAAGAAGGACGAATCTCCTGACTTGCAGGGTATTAGGGCAGCATTTCAGACTTTCAGTGGTGAAGTGAAGAGAAAAGGACAGCAAGCGAGAACCTTTAGTGACCATAATCAGATTTTAGTGTGAGGGTTTCATGTGCGTGAATGGTAGGACTGGTACAATATTTGATTGTTGGTTTGTTAATTGCATCATGTTTCTAATTGTAATTGTATATATATTGTTGCTGCTCTGTTGCTTTTAGCTATGTTCGTGCTATTTAAAACAGTGTGATAACATAAAATAAATAAGCCAAATAGGCAATATAATAAGGCAGGTGCATAAAAGGAGGTGGTCAAAATAAGTGACCCTAAATATAGAAAAGACAAGGATTAGAAGGGTGTCTTACAGGAGAGAACCTGCTGGGAACCTTGCCATAAGGATGGCTGGAGCCGGGGCTTGACTCGAGGTGGTGCTTAATGGATTTGATGTCTATCCTGCTTTTTATAGTCCCGGTTTCTAATCCTGCCTTAGTATCAGAAAGTATACGTGTGTACAAGGGAGAAATGGAGCGTTTAAATGTAAACATTTAAAAAACGAAGGTGTAAAAAAAATTGGCCGAAAGGGAAGGTTGATGATGTGTATTTGAGAAAGACTGGATGTGCATGAGGACCACAGGCACATTTGCGGCATGGCATGTGATGGTTGTAGGTACGTTGTTGGTGCATGGAAAGGCAGTGGATACTTTTGGGCTAGAGCATGCAGTGATTGACTGGGAGGATAGCTTAGTGGCAACGTGCTTTCCCTGGGAACAAGACGACACGAAGCAATACAGGTTCGATCCCCGGGTCTGCGCTTAGTAACCTCTGGGTGTTTAAGTGCATTATAAAGAAGCAACTAAGACAAAAAAAAAACACATTTACACGATGGAAAAAAACCGAACAATTCCTGTAACAGCCCCTCGATGCCCAGGGGCTGTGTGAGGCTTTAAAAATAAATAGAGGGCAGCAAAATTATGCTTTACCCAGGCTATTAAAAAAACCTTACACCAGACGTGGTGGTGATATGTCAGCGGAACATGGCAATAAAACAAACGGTAATGAGTGAAGGATCTCTGGCCCTCTTACACTCCTGCTCTCCGACCTACGACAGCAAACTTCAAAACTTAACATGTAGCTTCAGTCAATCATCATTGTCCTATGACTTTGCCCCACCTTTGGAATGCTAGTACTACTGACCACCTATTGACATGGCGCTAGAACAAGGCCCCATGATTCTCTGCCAGGCCGTCATGTCTTCCATTTTTAGTTTGGGCTATTAGGTGATGCATAAGTGTTAGGGAGAATTCTCTTCTAAGGCAAATTTCCCTTACCTATAGAGTCCCCCAGCAGCTTTGCTGGATTTGAAGGGTTTATTTTTTTCTCCTGCTAAGAGTGAGACTCTTTTTCTCACTCTTAGACATATTGCTGATGTGTGTTTTAGGCTATTTTTGTGCTTATGGTCTATGGGTTTTTTCTCACCCTCATAGGTCTCCTCTTTTTACATGTGTGTTACGCAGCACCCTCAGTGCAGTAACACAGGGGTGTCATAGTGACTCCCAAACATAGACTCCATACCCTGGGACTGACTACTGTCCCCATTGACATTACTAGTCAATAATTATGAACAAAACCAGTACAACCCATCTTACTATGGAAGTACTGGAAAGGGTTAATAGTTTTTCCCTGGTGTTAATTTTCGAGAGGGTACCATCCAGTCCCTCTCTCCAAAGTTTTTGTCTTGTGGCAGTGGTTACTACTGTAAATATTCGACCGCGAATATTTCCCTATGGGATTTTCCCATTGTTCGAATACCACTTTTACTGACAGCCTCTAACATAACGCTGGTTTATTTTATTATTAACTTTACTCTGGTAGGTTTTTATTGCCTTATCTTTGATACTATTTCGTTCTCGTGTTTTTCTCTGAAATCCTAACCTGGGTCGGGGATCCTTTGTTCGTCCTTTTGGCGGGCTTCTTCACAGAAGCCCTCCTCTCGGCGCCACTGAGTCTGGGGGAGACATGATGTGTGGGAGGGGGAATAGGCATCCTGGACAGGGTTACCTAGGCAACCCAAGTCGCACTGTGCCCTGATAGGCTGGGGAGTTATCTCACCAGGATAGCCACCCCACTGTGTGAGTGACAGCAAGGCTGTATGAATGGGGGGGTTTCTGCATAAAAGCAGGGCTCTGAGGACTGGAGGACAAGATGTTGCCACTGGAACTAAGAAACCCGAAGAGGAGAGAAGCTGAAGACATCTGCAACGACTAAACCACCGGCGAAGCCCTGCTGCAGGTCCTCACCACTTTTCTCCAACGACTCGAGAAGATCTTCACCTGCAAGAGTCTTCTTCCCTTGAACTGGTTTAGCCAACCAGTTCGCCAAACGCGTTCCAGGACCTGCCTTGGTCGAATCGCCAGTGCCCTGCACTAGGAGACCGGATAGCCAGGCACCCGTCCACCACGACCGCAATTTAAAGGAGCGTAACTTTTATTTCGTTTTGGCAGCACCGCGGCTGGCTTCATCCCTGGGCAGTGCAGTAACTCGAACCTTCCTCCATGATGAGAGCCTCTCTTCCTCTGCTGGATCTCCTGAACGGCAGGAACTGCCAGGAACTACCGCCACCGCAGGAGCCTCTTCCACTTTCAAGGTACATTGTTCCGCCAGGCCTTCTGTTTCGTTGGGTACTGCTCAAGGTGTTTTAAATCCTTTACTTACCTACTGGGTTGGCCGCCCCTATCATCTAACATTATATTTTACCTTCTGCAACCGCCTTTTCAAATTGTTAAACAAAGACTTGACTGCAGCTACTAGAACCGTTTGATCCTGGGCACTTTGCCTTGTACCACTGACTGTGGCACAGGCCTATTGACTCTGGCTAAATCTGTTACAACTGCCTTCTCTAGATTGCTTTTCACTCAGAAATGTGTTGGTGCACCTAAATTCTTATAACCACCTTTTCCTTCCCCTTTTTTAATTTTGTGAAGTGCCATTTTGCTTGGTTTTCACCTAAGTATTGCTTATGCTTAAGTTCTGCCTTGCCTAACTTGTTCACAATCTAACTGGGGAGTGTTGCTGGTGTGTTTTAGATTCTAAACCTGTATAACTTGTCCTTTAGCTCCTTTCTGAGAAATTGTTAGGGTGTCATTTCTGCTTGGTTTACACTGTGCCGTTTTGCTCTGTTTTCACTCTTGCTCAAACTTGTCTACAATTTCAATGGGGAGTTGTGAATACTTTTCTTGACTGTTTTAACTTGCTTTAAGGATAGTGATTTGTGTGTTGAACTTAAGAGTGTGTAAAATAAATATATATATATTCTTTTTGATACAAAGCTTTGGTCAGTGTTTCCTTGTTCCATAGTATTGTAGTCTTATTGTGCAAACCCTGAATACTGCTCATTTCCCTCTTGAGATAAGTCTGACTGCTCAGCCACAGCTACCAACTAAGGGGCCGATTCATGAAACAAATGTGCGCCGAAAATCTTGGCGCAAGCTGGCGCAAGCGTGAAAAAGCTGGCGCACGCGCCTTGGAAGGCCCTGCGTGTGTTTCCCTCTGGATGTGCGCCAAATCCGTGCGTGGCGCACACGGGCGCACACGTCATTGAAACATCCTGAACGCCGTGCGCGATGCGCACAGCGAAAGCGCACAACTTTAGCGCACACACCAAAAAGTGGGCGGAACATGGGTCGTAACGGAATGGGGAACAACGCGTGAAAAAGAAGGTGTAACTGGGGAAGTACTGCAGGGAAATACACGGAACGCCCACACGAACCACGTGTATTCATGGAATCGAATAGGGGAAACCCGCGCACGGCCAAACACACGCACAGGCCTAAACACGTCCGCCACACGAAGGCAGGCGGTAGCGTCCCTGCGCATTACAAAAATGTGCGCACACAAAAAACACATATATACTGCTACAATGAATGTCCCATTCTGTGGTCCCCTAGGAGAAAAGACGTGTCACGTAATGCACAGGTATCCCAGAAAAGCAAGAAAAAGAGATAAGCAACCTGTGCTGCCCACGTGTGTGTAAAAAAACACACGCAGTACGCTGTGGCAGCCAGGAACACAAAAAATACGCATGCGATCAACATGCAGGCTAGTATGCCCATAAAAAAAGGGGTACACGACAAACATGGACACCCGTTTTGGGAAAAATAGCGTGTGCGACTCACCGTCGGCCTTGCGTGTAGAAGAAGAACGCGGAGCCAACACCCACCCGCTGTGAAGTAATCGCATGTGAACCCCAATGCCTGGAAAACACATGCACTGCTTCCCACAAAAAGCACGTACAGAGCGATGGAAACCCACGTGGGACCCTCAACCCGTGCCAGGGAAACGCCTGCGCGTGTTATGTCACATACACGCTTATGCGCAAAGGGCCTTTCCTCGAATTACACGCTGACGTGCAGTTTTTTCACGTGCCAAATCACTCCTTATCAAGCTGGCCACGTGACAATACACGGAAGACCACTCTCCTGCTCAGAAGGCCATTTTCCTGCCCTCCAGAGCCCCGAGCAGCCTCCCACGAGCCAACTGCTGCTGCCTGCCTGCCTGCTGCCACCGTGCCCTGCCATTTGGTGCCTGCACATCTGCCATCTGCAGGGGTCCAGCTGCTGTGACCACCCCTGCTGGAACAGAAGACTCCCGACTGGTGTACCATCACTCCACAGCCCAGCCCTAGGACCCAGTTGCCCACCCACACCTGCCTCGGTGGTCGCCATGTCGGGGCGAACACCATCAGAGACCACTGGCGACCCCCAGCCAGAGAGGCAGAGGGCTACCAGCTTCAGCGATAAGGAAGTTGGTATCCTGGTGGAGCAAGTTCTGGGGCATTATGATGCCCTCTTTATACCATGGCGCGCCGACAAGGAAGGACGGGAGAGGATCTGGGAGGACATAGTGGTTGCCATCAATGCAGAGGTGGGGGCACCCCACGACATCAAACACGTCCGGAAGCGCTGGGAGGACTAGAAATCTAGGACCCTCAAGAAGGCCCGGTATCTCTTGGAGGCAGTGGATGCAGTGGCGCACGGGGCCCAGCTTACCACCCAGCAGATGAGGGTCCTGGAACGCATTCGCCCAGTGCTTCACCACCAGATCCTCATGATGCAGGCCCGCCTGGAGTCGAGCGGTAAGTGCCCATGCATTCACGTTTGAAACAGTGCATGTTGAAGCGTGGTGGTAGTTAGCTACTCGGCTGCATGTGTCACATGGGTCATGTATGGATGTGTGTGTGCAGGGAAATGATGGTGCTGCATGTGAGTCTAGTCAGGCCTGATCAACATGGATGGTGTATGTGTTACAATGCATCATGCTGAGCAGCCTGCGGAATCCACACATGTATGCATGCCTGTGTCTGTACCGTGACATGTTTGTGGTGTGACAGATGTCTGCTGCTGTCATGGACATGCATGAAGTACATGTCCGTGTGTCAGAGTAGTGTGCGCGTCATGGATGCATGACACATGTCTGTGATGATGTGTCGAATCACTGATACAGCCTACTCATACTTGTATCCACTGTGTCTGTGGGCATACATGACCAGATGCATGACCCTCCCGTCATGCGTGTGCATGTGATCAGCATGTCCCATGATGCATGTGAGTTTCAGCCCACCATTGGATGTATCTACGGTGCGTTGGATATGGATGCAAATGTTAGTTGCATGTGCCATGCCGGTTCCTGCATGTGCGTTGCCTGCACTGACCCATGTGTTGTTGGGAGACATGATGGAAGTGACGATTGACAGTGCCACTCATCTGCTATTGCTTCCTGTCTAGGAGACTATTGTACAGTACCCTGATGCTTGTTTTCTATGTCTCCCTCTACACAGGGGCGAGTGAAGAAGAGGGCGGAGACGGCACTGTGGAGCAAAAGTGCGGGGATCCCTCCACTGGCCGGCGATGCAAGGCCCAGTCACCATCCCAGGAATTACCATCATCCGGGAGCAAGGGGACTGGTGACGCGTCTGCCACTACAGCTGCAGAAGAAGGGGTTGGTGAGCCCCCACAGGGGCTTGCAACAGCGGAAGACAGTGTGGAGCCATCCTGGTGGGTGGTTCGCAAAGAGGAGAAGGAGGCCGCTACTGAGCCGCACATGGGGCCTGGTGGGGGTGGTACCACTGGTGCAAGTGGTGCAGTCCAGGGGCAGGGGCAGGAGGCAGCACAGGTCACTGTGGAGGGGCCTGTGCATGTCACTGTCCCTGACACTGTGACTGCACCACCATGCACCAGCAGGGATGCCCCATCCCTGGCCCGTCCTGCGGACAAGGGGTCCCGTGACCATATGGAGACCGTCCTGATTGGTGTCACGTTGTGCATGTGTGACATTCGTGATGACGTGCGTGCTTCCTGGGGGGAGCACGCACGTCATCATGAAGAGCTGCGTGCCAACGTGGCCCAGTTGGGAGGGGCCATGGTTGGGGGTTTCGTACATGTGTCAGGCACTCTAGCGGCCCTCTCCTCCTTTGTGGAGACTATGGGCCAGTCGTTCTCCATGCCGTCTTCCGGCCCAGATGCCACCAGGGCCTCCTGTGCACCTGCCCCGACCAACGCAGCCAGCTCGGTGGAGATCCCATCCCTGCCACAGTCAGGAGTCGGAGGTCCAGCAGGGCTGGACACCCAAGCAACTGGAACCCAGCAGATGGAGGAAGTGCCAGCATCATCGGGCAGGGCACGTGCACAACGGCGCCGGTCAATTCCATCAGCCTGGATGCCGTCGTGCTGGCAGAGGCAGTTGCGTCGGAGGCAGCGGCAGGCTCAACGTGGGAGGCCTCGGGGCCAGGGAACAGGGCCGCCTCCAGGACGTTTAACAGGAGTTCGATAATGCCCTGGCCTGGGAAATCAACTAGTGAGCCGTAGGACTTTCCCGCCGCCATTGTATATAGTTCATTAGTGCTAGGTTTCCTTTGTTTTTTTTATTTTGGAGTTCATGGACTTTGCTCCACTTTATGTACATAGGTATTTTTATAGGGTTTTTTGGTGGGTTTCCTATTGTTTGGCCATCATGGACCCTTCAAACTTTCAGTGTATATAATTGAAGACTTGTACATATTCTGTCATCACCATGGATCAATGTTTTTTTTTTATTTATTCAAGTACTTTATTTGGACTTTTGAAATGGACCACTTCCCTTTTTTCCTCTTGTGTTTTTTTTTATTTACATTGGATTCATCACCATTTTTGGATTTTGTCTTTTCTTCATTTACTAGTTTGATTTTTCTTTCTGTTTTTTAATTACGTATTTTAATACACATCATATTTCTTCATTATTGGTGTTGTGTACTCTCATTGGTTTTGGGCATTGCTCAATGAGCATTGCCTCTGTCATGTGTTGCCACTTTGTGGCTCTGTTGTACATTTATGCATGCCCATGGTGGTTCTTTTGAGACTTGGATGTGTAATTTGTGAGTGGGGGCAGTGGATGCTTGCGTGCTTGGACTGGGGGGCAGGGGGGATTTGTGTAGGCATTAGGCCCATGTGTCTGTTTTGAGAGAACATGGTATTTGGTGAGTCACGTATCGGGGCCTGCTGGCAGGTACCTGTCACTGGGGGTGGGGTTGGGGGGACATGAGTCGGGGCCTGCTGGCAGGTACCTGTCACTGGGGGTGGGGGTGGGGGGACATGAGTCAGGGCCTGCTGGCAGGTACCCGTCACTGGGGGTGGGGGTGGGGGGACATGAGTCGGGGCCTGCTGGCAGGTACCCGTCACTGGGGGTGGGGTTGGGGGGGCATGAGTCGGGGCCTTCTGGCAGATACCCGTCAATGGTGGGTGGGGTGGGGGACATGTGTCAAGGCTCCCAGATGCATGGTGACATGCGGGCTGCCTGCGGGGCATGCCCAGGGGTGATGGGCTGCCTGCGGGGCATGGCATGGGGTGATGGGCTGCCTGTGGGGCATGCCCAGGCAGTGTAGGGTGCTTTCCTGTAGTGAGGGTTGCCTGCAGGGCATGGGGAGGGGGTTAGGGACACACCAGGGAGGGCCCTCACTGCCAAAATGCATGTGGAACTTTCTGAGCACCCCTCTGAATACACGTACCCCTCTCGCGCTATCGAAAACACGTGTAAAATTTGTGCGCACCCCCCAAATACACGTACCCTGCTCACACAGGGCCTATCGCATGTGAAAATTCCAGCGCAGCCCCCAAATACACGTGCCCCACTCGCACAGGGCATATCGCGTGTAAAACTTACCGCGCACCCCCCAAATACACGTACCCCACTCGCACAGGGCCTAACGCATGTGAAACTTCCTGCGCACCCCCCAAATATGCGTACCCCACTCGCACAGGGCATATCGCGTGTGAAACATCCCCCGCAATCCCCAAATACACATACCCCGCTTGCACAGGGGCTATCACGTGTGAAACTTCCCACGCTCCCCCCAAATACACGCAGGCACCCCATCCACCATGGGCATGGCCCACAGGCAGCCCACGCCACAGGGAGGTGCTTTTTCAATGCAATTTACCTGGCCCGAGCGGGGTATGTGTATTCAGAGGGGTGCGCGGGGAGTTTTACACGCATTTTTGCTGGCGCGAGCGGGGTACGTGTATTCAGAGGGGTGCTTGGGGAGTTTTACACGTGTTTTCGCTGGCGCGAGCCGGGTACGTGTATTTAGAGGGGTGCGCGGGGAGTTTTACATGTGTTTTCGCTGGCGCGAGCGGGGTACGTGTATTCTGGAGTGTGCGCAGGGAGTTTTACATGCGTTTCCATGTTTGAGGGGCTGTATGCTGGTCCACTGGCCTTTGCGCTATGTACTGGATTTGTGCGCTGTTCATGGTGCATGGGGCGGGTTGGGGACGTAAATGGCGCTGCTGCAGGGTCGCTGCACCACTCTGCACCACGGCTGGTTATGGATGTTGAAATCCATGAATACGCTGTGCGCTGAAATGGGTTTTGGCGCACGCGGCTGGCGCAGACTGCCGCAGATTGCCGCACACGCACACTGTGCGTCAGCCGTGTGCGCCACTTGTGCGCTGATTTCTATGAATTACCCCCTAAATCTGTGTGGTACAGACTGATACCAAAGTGGATTTATTGCATATACCTGTAGTCTTAATCTTCTATAGTGCTCCCTGAGGTAACTGCATATGATTCTACCTAACACTGGTGTACAGGGGTGAGGATAACAGTATTGGATTTACATTTTAGAGTGCTGCTAGTACCTTGGTTCAATTAACCACAATGCTTAACAATCACTAAAAGTTAATTTTAAAAAGTCAAAGATGGAAAGCTAGAGCCAGAGAGGGATCTGTGTAGACAGAAAGGTCTTCCTGTCAAAGGCAAGAAATCAGAAATTATTGAAAGATTGTTAGAAAAACAAGTCTGGAGAATGGGGCTGTAGTGCCTACTCCTCCAGCAAATGTAGCAAACATTGAGGATAATAATGTTGATGATATTATTATTGAAGCAGTTGAGGAATAGGAGGCTGACAATGTAACGCCCTCTGGCCCTCTGCCTGCTGAAAGGCCTCAAGCTTTGGCTACTGGACCATTGTCATGTCCCACATTAAGTCCTGGATTTTTCTCACTAGAAAATATGAGGCTTGAACTTGAATTCAAAAGAATTAGTGCCCAAACTGAACAGAAACACCAAGAACTAAGGCTCAAAGAAATGGAGCTCAATCATGAGCTAGAGATGAAGAAATTGTCTTTGGAAAATGCTTCTCTCCCCGCATCCTCTAAATCTTCCAGTCCAAAGAGACCCCGGATGCCTAAAGAGATTGTGGGTATGTATGAACCTAAGTTGGATGTGTTAGATTGGTTAGCTATGTTTGAATACAATCATGAGCTCCAGAAAATCACAGGGAATCAGTTGCTTCCCTGATTATTCTCTAGGCTCCCCCCTGTTGCATCTGATGTGGTAATGGAGTTGGGTGAGGTGGATAGGATGGATTATGAATGTGTGAAGCTAGCTTTAGTTGCTAGATTTGGGAAGACCCCTTCCCAGTACCTTAAGAGGTTTAGGACCCTCAAAAAGCATGACAGTACGCCTTGGGCTACCTGGGTGAGTGAGTGTTTAAAAAACTTAGAGGGATGGTTACAGAGTGAACTCTTACGAAGGAATGAAAAATCTTGTCATGTTGGAGTCTATCTATGATGCCTGCTCTCCTGATCTCAGACAACACTTGGCTGATTCAAAGGAAATAGATTCCAGGAAACTAGCTAAGGCTGCTGACTTGTGGGTGGCCAACAGGGCTACTCACAAGGATTCTGGGGCCACTCAGAAAAAGGATGAGGGAAAGCAGCCGAAGAAAGACAACAAAGAGAATTCAAATAATTCCAATTCCAAAGAGGGCCACAAACAAAACTCTAAGGGTAAGCCACAAGGGAAACCGAATCAGGCTAGAAAGCCACCCTTCTTAAAGACATTTGGAAAATGTTATGTTTGTGGTTCTACTGACCATGTGAAAGGGGATCCCAGATGTAAGGGTAAACCTTCAGGGGTCCACACTGTCTCTTTAGCCTTCACTCTAGATGAGGAAGTACCAATGACCAGTGGAAACTTTCAACACCTAGCTGAAGACCCCATCCAAGTCTCAGCTAGTGTATCTTTAGTATCCTTGGGGTTGTGGGAACAACAGAATTTAGATGTGTATAATTCTATCCCAAATAATACTAAAGAGTATTATAAAGACAGTGTCCTAGTGAATGGGCAGGAGACCCCTGCCATTAGAGACACTGTATCCAGAATAACTGTGGTGGATGAATCTTTTTTCAAGGTGGAGGATGTTGCTAAGGCACCCAAACGCCTCACCAAGTTAGCTGGAGGGCCTGTGCAGATGCTTCCCCAGTTACCAGCTTTCATCCAGCGCAATGACATGACTGTCAGGATACCTGTTAGTGTGCAATCTGAGTAGTGTCAAGTACTCCCAGACCTCATAGTAAAAGATTACAGGAGCTCACCAGACCTGCAAGGGAGAGGACCTTGAGAGGCTCTCCCAAGGAGATGATAGAACAAAAAATCACTCCTACTCCACTGGAGCTACTAACTGCAATTTCTAAGCAACCAGAGGCAAAGGGGAAACCCAAGACTTCTAAGAAGAAACCAGCAGCAAGCACTCCTGTGCTTCCAACAAGGACATCCACTAGGTTGTCCAGAATCACACCTGTTATTCCTCCTCCAGCTGAGGCTTAGAGTGAGGTACAACCCTGTATGGTTGAACTAGAGCCTGAGGATTCAGATCTAGTAGAAGGCCAGGATCTTATTGTAGATCTGGACCCTTTGGACCATCCTGAGCTGCAGTCTTTACTGACAGAAGATGGACCCAACAGGGCAGACTTCAGTGGGGGGCAAAGAGAATGTCCAACTCTAGAAGGTCTTCACCACCAGGCAAGAGCCTGGGAAGTATAGTTTTCTCTGGGAAGATGGCCTCTTCTACAGTGAACCGACTGAGTCAAGCCCTGGAGAGTACAAAAGACTTGTAGTGCCCCAAGAGAACAGACTCCAATTCTTGCAACTAGCCCATGAGATACCTTTGGCTGGTCACTTGAGTTTCAAGAAGACCAAGGAAAGGCTCTCTCTCTACTTTTATTGGCCTAAAATGGGGGCTGAGGTAGATAAGTATTGCAAGAGATGCCACACTTGCCAAACTTCTGGTAAAAGTGACTCCAAGAGTGTGGCACCTTTAGTGCCTCTCCCTGTGGTGGGAGTACTTTTGAGAGGGTGGGAATCAACATAGTCGGTCCTCTTGACCCTCCAACCTCTTCAGGCAACAGGTTTATACTTGTAGTAGACCATGCTACTAGTTACCCTGAAGCAATTCCTATGAGGACAGTTACAGCTCAGGCTGTGGCTAAGGCCCTCCTTGGTATTTTTTACCAGGGTTGGGTTTCCTAAGGAGGTAATGTCCGACAGGGGGTCAAATTTTATGTCCCACTACATGAAGGCCATGTTGAAAAACTGTTCATAGTACAGTTACCTACAAGTTCTCTACCCCATACCACCCTCACACACATGGGTTGGTAGAAAGGTTTAACAGAACCATGAAGAGCATGATAGGAGCTTTAGAAGACCCCCTTAAAAGAAAGTGGGTGTCATGATCTCTGCTTCCAAAAGATCAGGACTTGCCCGACTCCCTTGGAAGCAGACCCATAACCCCGGTTCCGAGTGCCAGCCAGTCCCAATTGGGACCTTTTGGACCCTGTCCTGGCGCCAGTGGCACCAGCCTCATAAAGATGCCCAGTCCCAGCGCTGGAAGCGCCGGGCTCATAATGCTTGGGTGGACTTACCTGCAGCAGACCATGCTGCTTACTTACCTGCCAGTTGAACCCCTGATCCTCTTCTGTTTGGGACTACTTTTCCTGTTGGGTGGGGGAGGAGCCACTCCCTAGGTTCAGAACACTGGAACTCTTCTGGAAAGCAGGAACTCTTTTCTTACCTAGGCGTGGCTGTGGAAGGAGACACCTAAGCACTACAGGAGGCTATTTAAACCACACCCGATGGATGAATCTTGCTTTGTGTTATTCTGCATTCTCTGCAGCAGAACGCTCATCGTGTCTTCTGCTTCTGATCCTGGGCCCAAGGGAACAAAGGCTTACCATCCTGGAATCCAGTCTTCAGCAGCACCTGTAAAGACAAAGAAAGAACAGGTTAGCACTACGGTCTTCAGTGGCAGCGCATCTCTTACCTGGTCCATCGGCTGTCACCAACGCCTCGCGCTGCATTCCGGCATCTGAAAGACAAAAGCTTACCAGCTCTTCGCACGCTCCGGAGGCCTTCGGCGCTGCATCCCGCATCTGAAAGACAAAAGAAGGTGCGTTTAAAGACATTGGGCAACTTTATTACTCACGTGCCATTACTCCTTCCCACGCCGAATCCAGTGGGTATTCCAGCACCCTTCAGCTTCTCTAAAGCTCCGAACTTGTACCTGCAAGATAAAAGGGACAGTTAGTGCGCATCGTGAAGCAGGCTACAAGCGCTTACTTACGTGCTTCCAGGCGCTTCTATTCCTCACGCGGGTTCGATCCGCAACTCTCATCAGCCCGCCATCCGCCATCGCCGGAACCCTGCAAAACAAGAGATATCATTACAAAAGACTTTTAAGACATTTGAAGTGCCCAGAACTTACCGTTCGTGCAGTTAACGACGGACAGCAGTCCTCTGAGGTCAAGAGGCCTGCACCCTTATCCAGTGAAGAAACTGGTTACGGCACCCTGCCCCGAGGCAGATGGAGAGCTCGGCGTTCACTTACCTAAGGTGAGGGCGTTAACCTTTGGGGTTCTACAGGAGAAGAGAAAGGGAAGAGGAGAGAGGCACCCAATAACCCCAGTTCATTAATCCCATATTTTCTATCTGCAGACATCTTACTCTTCGAGTCAGACATACAGTGCACAGAGGTCCAGCCCAAAGAGCCAACCATGTGTTACACATCACCTTTGAAGATACGGCATTCACCCAGTCAAGACCGGCGCCTCTGCGGGAATCAGGTGAGCGTTACAGAACACAAAGCCTACCGCAAAACTCCCAGGCGCTATGGAAACCTCGGATACCGACCAGCTAGCCCAGTTACTTGGAGAACTAAGAGCAGAAGTGCATGCAGCCCGTCAGGAAACGAATGCCCTAAGAAGGGAACTGATTATTTCCAAGGAGCGAACAGACGATCTCGCTAGACAATTGCTACAGTCACAAGCCGGACAAACTCTGTTACCCGCATCAGGGGCAAATCTTCCTTCAACATCCTCTACGAACCCAGTGCAGATCAACCTACCTGGGAATGTACCTCTGGCTCCGCCCGAACGATTTTCTGGTGACCCAAAGAGGTTTGCAGTATTTATTAATCAGTGCCGGTTGCACTTCTTATGCCGGCCAGCAGCCTTTCCAACTGATCAAGCTAAGGTAGCTTTCGTGCTTTCGTACCTTAGTGGCAATGCGGCAGACTGGTCGATCCCTCTAGTTAATCAAGATGATCCGGTTCTCCATGATTTTCAAGCTTTTCAGCTCAGTATGGAAAAACTGTTTGCAAGACATTCACAGGGGCAGGCCTTGGACAATGAGCTCCTTTCATTGCGACAGGGTAATCAAGACCTTTTGGCTCATATTGCGTCTTTCAACAGACTGATAGTGGAAACTCGATGGCCTGAGGACAAAAGGATTACGCTGTTTTATAGAGGTCTATGTGGAGAGCTCAAAGATGTGTTAGCCGAAGTAGTGAATCCCCCGCAAGACTGTTCGGACTATATTGACTTAGTCGTTCAAATTGACCACAGACTGCAGAACAGGAAGGCCGATCGTTCCAAGTTTGATGCTCGAGTATTTTCCAAACCACCAACTCCTACCAAAGGAGTAGACTCCGGGGAACCCATGCAAATAGGGGGCCTGAAAGGACCACTAACACAAAAGGAGCGGGAAAGGAGAAAACAGCTGCAATTATGCCTCTATTGCGGAAACTCGGGGCACTTTCTTCGAGACTGTCCGGTGAAACCAGCCAAGAAGGCAGTAGGAGCTGCAGTTACCAGGGTCACAAACTCTGAGCAGGGAAACAACCTCGCCCGACAAGAATAGAGGTCCTCTTGCCGAGCGTTAAAACCAGTTCAGTGACCTCGCATTTCGTGATACCTATGGTCCTCATTAGCCCTGAACATCCGGATCGATTACATGCGATTGAAGCTTACGTCGACAGCGGTGCCATCGGCAATTATGTGGATCATGAAATGGTTTTGAGGATGAATCTGACTCTTTGTCCAAAGGCTGTAAAGGACGTCATTACTACGGTGGATGGTACGGAGATAGCCTCCGGACCAGTAACGCATACCACCCAAGAAGTGACGCTAGTAAGTCAAGATGGACACCATGAGAAGATCGTGTTCGATGTGATCAAGGCCCCTCAGTTCCAGATTATTCTAGGAATTCCTTGGTTAGAGAAGCACAATCCTCAGATCGATTGGCGAGCAAGAACGGTTCAGTTTCCAGAATGTGTCTCTACTTGTCACCCTCGACCTGGTGTTGCACTGGCAGCAATTTCCTCGGAGGCTCCCCAGTTACCTCCTGAATACCTAGAATTCCAAGATGTTTTCCGGAAGGATCAGGCTAACTCTCTAACTCCTCATAGGTCTTATGACTGCCAGATAGACCTGATACCTGGATCTACTCCTCCTTGTAGTAGAATTTATGCCCTCACCGAGCCTGAGAATCTTCACCTCCGACAATACCTGGATCAATACCTAGCGAATGGGTTTATTCGTCCTTCCAAGTCCCCTGCTTCCTCAGCTTTGTTCTTCGTTCCAAAAAAAGAAGGGGACCATAGAACTTGTATAGATTATCGCGCCCTGAACCAGATCACCGTTAAGAATAGATATCCGTTACCTTTGATCCCTGAACTCCTGGACCAAGTCAGAAAAGCATGCATATATACAAAGCTGGATCTTAGAGGAGCCTACCACTTGGTACGAGTAAAAGAGGGCGATGAATGGAAGACGGCCTTCCGCACCAAGTATGGGCTATTTGAATATCAGGTCATGCCCTTCGGACTTTGCAATGCCCCGGCCGCCTTTCAATATTTTATGAACGATGTCCTCAGAGAGCTCATAGATGTGTGTGTTGTTGTTTACATTGACGACATCCTCGTTTATTCTTCATCGGAAACTGAACATCGGAAACACGTGAAAATGGTCCTCGAGAGATTGCGTCAACACAAACTTTTCGCTAAGTTGGAAAAATGTGTTTTCAACGTGACTGAAGTTGAATTCTTGGGATTCATATTATCACCTAGCGGAGTGCGTATGGATTCAAAGAAGGTCGATGCAATTCTCAAATGGCCATCGCCATCCTCCGTAAAAGGTGTTCAAAGCATGTTAGGCTTCGCTAACTTTTACCGCAGGTTTATCCCCGATTTCTCTCGAATAGTCCAGCCCATCACCGCCTTGTTAAAGAAAAACAAACGTTTTGAATGGACTACCGAGGCGGAACAAGCTTTCCAGAATTTGAAGACTAGATTTATCTCTGCACCGATCTTAAAACATCCTCGCCCAGAACTCCCCTACATCGTTGAAACTGATGCTTCGAGCCTTGCCATGGGGGCAGTTCTATCACAAAAGGACCCAGTAACCAATCAGTTGCATCCCGTGGCATTTTGGTCCCGCAAATTCTCGCCTCCTGAAATCAATTACACTATTACTGATAAGGAACTTCTAGCTATCAAGTCCGCCTTTAAGGCTTGGCAGCATTATCTTCTGGGGGCCCGACACACCGTTACTGTGATTACAGATCACCGAAACCTGCAATATTTGAAAACCGCAAAAGCTCAATCCTCTAGGCAACTCCGTTGGGCACTATTCTTTGCCGAGTTTGACTTCATAATTACCTATCGACCTGGTACAAAAAACGGTAAAGCTGATGCCCTTTCTCGGATGGGAGTGGAAGAACATTTGATCAATCCTAAACCTGTACATATCATTCCCGAACAAAGAATTCTAGGTGTAATCGCCACACAATCCATAGAGGAAGTTAAGGATAAAGCCAGGCTACTGGTAACTCCAGCAGACATACAGAATTGGCATCTGCAGGGAAAGGACTTTACGGTGAAGGACAACCTATTATATTTCCAAGAACGGTTATACCTGCCCAGCACAGATTTACAGAAAAAGGTAATCTCTTGTTATCATGATTCTTTAATGGAAGGACATCCCGGTATGACCAAGACCTCAGAAAAGATCAAGCGCTACTTCTGGTGGCCGTCTTGGAAAAAAGATATCAGAGACTTTATAATGTCCTGTGGAGTATGCGCCCAAAACAAGAGTCAAAAGGAAAAACCAGCCGGCCTCTTACGCCCTATTGACATCCCGCCTCGCCCTTGGCATGCGCTTTCTATGGACTTCATCACCGATCTACCTCCATGCTCCGGATACAATACGATCCTAGTAATCGTGGACCTATTCTCCAAGATGGCGCATTTCATTCCACTCAAAGGCTTACCAACAGCAGCAACTCTGGCCTGAGAATTTCTCGAAAACATCGTCCGACTGCACGGTTTTCCTTCAGTTCTAATTTCGGATCGAGGTAGTCAATTTATTTCTCATTTTTGGCGAAGTTGCTGTCGGTCGGCTCAAATTGATGTGAGACTTTCGACCAGCCACCACCCTCAAACCGACGGACAAACCGAGAGGACCAATCAAACTCTGGAACAGTATTTGCGCTGCATGCTACAACAAACTGAAAAAACTTGGAAAGATATCCTTTGGATAGCCGAATATGCCTACAATAACTCTGTCCACTCGGGAACTGGGAAGACCCCGTTTTTTCTTTTATACGGTAGTCACCCTCGAACCTTGGAGTTGGATCCACTCCAAGATCTTGGAACACCAGCAGTAGACCACCTGCATTCTACAATCACCCAAGCCTTTAAGGAAGCCGTTTCTCACCTTCAAAGGGCTAAAGAACAATACAAGAAAGGAGCAGACCAACATCGGAAGGAAGCCCCCCAATATCAAGTAGGAGATCAAGTCTGGTTATCCACCAAATATCTACCTCTAAAAGGACCACGCACATTCAACCCAAGATACCTTGGTCCCTATTCCATCACTACCATAGTAAATCCAGTAGCGGTCAAGTTGGACTTGCCCCCTCACATGAAGATACATCCGGTCTTCCACGTCTCTCTATTAAAACCCGTGCAACCTCAAACCCGAATAACTACATCTCCAAAACCTATTCTAGTTGATGGAGAACTCGAGTTTGAAGTCAAAAGCATCCTGGATTCCAAGATCTCCAAATCTAAACTATTTTACCTGATTGACTGGAAAGGCTACGGTCCCCAAGAAAGATCCTGGGAACCTGCAGAATATGTCCACGCGCCTCGTCTAATCAAAAGATTTCATCGAACATTTCCTAACAAGCCCAAACCCCCGGAGAAGCCCGGTTTGGGAGGGGCCTTGAGGGGGGGTGCTGTCATGATCTCTGCTTCCAAAAGATCAGGACTTGCCCGACTCCCTTGGAAGCAGACCCATAACCCCGGTTCCGAGTGCCAGCCAGTCCCAATTGGGACCTTTTGGACCCTGTCCTGGCGCCAGTGGCACCAGGCTCATAAAGATGCCCAGTCCCAGCGCTGGAAGCGCCGGGCTCATAATGCTTGGGTGGACTTACCTGCAGCAGACCATGCTGCTTACTTACCTGCCAGTTGAACCCCTGATCCTCTTCTGTTTGGGACTACTTTTCCTGTTGGGTGGGGGAGGAGCCACTCCCTAGGTTCAGAACACTGGAACTCTTCTGGAAAGCAGGAACTCTTTTCTTACCTAGGCGTGGCTGTGGAAGGAGACTACAGGAGGCTATTTAAACCACACCCGATGGATGAATCTTGCTTTGTGTTATTCTGCATTCTCTGCAGCAGAACGCTCATCGTGTCTTCTGCTTCTGATCCTGGGCCTAAGGGAACAAAGGCTTACCATCCTGGAATCCAGTCTTCAGCAGCACCTGTAAAGACAAAGAAAGAACAGGTTAGCACTACGGTCTTCAGTGGCTGCGCATCTCTTACCTGGTCCATCGGCTGTCACCAACGCCTGGCGCTGCATTCCGGCATCTGAAAGACAAAAGCTTACCAGCTCTTCGCACGCTCCGGAGGCCTTCGGCGCTGCATCCCGCATCTGAAAGACAAAAGAAGGTGCGTTTAAAGACATTGGGCAACTTTATTACTCACGTGCCATTACTCCTTCCCACGCCGAATCCAGTGGGTATTCCAGCACCCTTCAGCTTCTCTAAAGCTCTGAACTTGTACCTGCAAGATAAAAGGGACAGTTAGTGCGCATCGTGAAGCAGGCTACAAGCGCTTACTTACGTGCTTCCAGGCGCTTCTATTCCTCACGCGGGTTCGATCCTCAACTCTCATCAGCCCGCCATCCGCCATCGCCGGAACCCTGCAAAACAAGAGATATCATTACAAAAGACTTTTAAGACATTTGAAGTGCCCAGAACTTACCGTTCGTGCAGTTAACGACGGACAGCAGTCCTCTGAGGTCAAGAGGCCTGCACCCTTATCCAGTGAAGAAACTGGTTACGGCACCCTGCCCCGAGGCAGATGGAGAGCTCGGCGTTCACTTACCTAAGGTGAGGGCGTTAACCATTGGGGTTCTACAGGAGAAGAGAAAGGGAAGAGGAGAGAGGCACCCAATAACCCCAGTTCATTAATCCCATATTTTCTATCTGCAGACATCTTACTCTTCGAGTCAGACATACAGTGCACAGAGGTCCAGCCCAAAGAGCCAACCGTGTGTTACACATCACCTTTGAAGATACGGCATTCACCCAGTCAAGACCGGCGCCTCTGCGGGAATCAGGTGAGCGTTACAGTGGGACCTCCTACTGCCATGCCTTCTCTTTGCATATAGAGAAGTACCTCAGGAAGGAGTGGGTTACAGTCCCTTTGAACTTCTCTATGGCCATCTAGTCAGAGGTCCATTGGCCCTGATTAAGGAGGGGTTGGAGAGTGTTCCTTCCTCCAAGCCAGTCAGAGTGACTGATTATGTGATGGGACTCCGGAGGAGAATGTCACACATGATGGCTGAGGCAAGTGATAACTTGAAAGCAGGTCAGGCTCCGGTTAAGCATTGGCATGACCAGAAGGCCAACATGGTTGAGTTAGCTCACGACCAGCTAGTTCTTGTTATGGTGCCAACAAGGCAGAGGGCCTTGCAGAACAAGTGGATAGGACCCTTCAAGATTGTAGGAAAACCTGGAGAGGTGAACTATCTGATGGACTTAGGCAACCCTAAGGAAGCATCGAGAGTCTTTCACACCAACCGTCTAAAAGCTTATGTCTCGAGGCCAGAACTGGGAGCTTTGCTTCTAGCTTCAGCTCAAGAGGAGGAGGAGAGTGAACCTCTGCCTGACCTTCTCAGAGGCGAACCTTTAGATGAGAAAATAGAATCAGTTAATCTCTCTTCTAATCTGACTTCTGAACAACAGGAGGAATGCAAAGTTTTGTTTAATCAATTTGCCCCCTGTTTTCACTTTCACCAGGCTTTACCCCTTGGGGCCAGCATGCCACCAACACTGGTGACTGTCTAACTGTCAAAAGCAGGGGTTACAGAATGTCACAGAATGTAAGAACCCACATCAAAGGAGAGGTCAACAAGATGCTTGATCTCAAGTTAATAGAACCCTCTACTAGTCCATGGTCTAGCCCAGTTGTGTTAGTATCAAAGGCAGGATCCAAGGAGTTGAGATTATGTGTGGACTATAGAGCTTTAAATGCAGTCACTAAGACTGATGCCCATCCTTTGCCAAGGACAGATGAGCTGGTGGATAGACTTGGTTCAACCTAGTTCCTCAGCACATTTGATCTCACGTCAGGCTATTGGCAAATAGTCCTGACTGACCATGCCAAGGAGAAAACTGCATTCTCCACCCAATTTGGCTTATACCATTTTGAGGTTATGCCTTTTGGATTAAATAATGCACCTGCTACATTCCAAAGGATGGTTAATCAGGTTCTGAATGGGATGGAGGACTTCTGCATGGCATACTTGGATGACATTGCAGTGTCCAGCCCTACTTGGAAAGAACATGTTCACCACCTAGGATATGTTTTACAGGCTCTTGAGCAGGCCCAACTGACCATAAAGGCAGGTAAATGTCAAATTGGTCAGAGTAAAGTGGTCTACCTAGGTCATGAGGTAGGAGGTGGTGATAGAAGGCCATTGCCCAGCATGATAGAAGCTGTGCAAAATTGGACAACACCTACTACTCAAAGCCAGGTGAGAGCCTTCTTAGGCATCACTGGGTATTACAGGAATTTCATTGAGAACTATGGGACATAGCTTCTCCACTGAATGTAATCTCCTCTCCAAAATTCCATAAAAAGGTAAAATGGAATGAGGAGTGCAATCAGGCCTTTGAAAGCCTGAAAAGAGCCCTTTGTCAAGCTCCAGTTCTAAGAGCTCCTGACTACCACCAACCCTTCATTGTGCAAACAGGTGCTTCCAATACAGGCTTAGGTGCAGTCCTTAGTCACCTGGATTAGAAAGGTAAGGAACACCCATTTGCTTCATCAGTAGGAAACTGAAGGAACCTGAGACAAGCTGGGCAACTATTGAGAGAGAATGTTTTGCCATTGTGTGGTCTCTGAAGAAGTTTAGGCCATACTTGTATGGTTCTACTTTTAATATTCAGACTGACCACCAACCCTTGAGATGGTTGATGCAAAAGAAAGGGGAGAACCCAAGATGGTCAATCTGCCTCCAAGGATTTGATTTTACCATTGAGCACAGGTCAGGATGTCACCACTAAAATGCTGGTCGTCACTCTAGGATGTTTTTAACTGACTGGAGGTAAGAGACTCATCCAGGAGTGGATTAGATCCTCCTGTCCCTTAGTCTGGGGGTGGGGGGTGAGGGTTAGGGAGAATTCTCTTCTAAGGCTAATTTCCCTTACCTATAGAGTCCCCCAGCAGCTTTGCTGGATTTGAAGGGTTTATTTTTTTCTCCTGCTAAGAGTGAGACTCTTTTTCCCACTCATAGACATATTGCTGATGTATGTTATAGGCTATTTTTGTGCTTATGGTCTATGGGGTGTTTCTCACCTTCATAGGTATCATCTTTTTACATGTGTGTTACACAGCACCCTCAGTGCAGTAACACAGGGGTGGCATAGTGACTCCCAAACATAGAATCCATACCCTGGGACTGACTACTGTCTCCCAGGGCATGCAAAGTCCCCATTGACTTTACTAGTCAATAATTATGAACAAAACCAGTACAACCCATCTTACTATGGAAGTACTGGAAAGGGTTAATAGTTTTTCCCTGGTGTTCATTTTCGAGAGGGTACCGTTCAGTCCCTCTCCAAAGTTTCTGGCTGGTGGCAGTGGTTACTACTGTAAATATTCGACCGCGAATATTTCCCTATGGGATTTTCCCATTGTTCGAGGCTCCCATTTTTACTGACAGCCTCTAACATAAACGGCGGTTTATTTTATCATTAACTTTACTCCGGTAGGTTTTTATTGCCAGATCTTTGATAATATTTCTTTCTCGTGTCTTTCTCTGAAATCCTAGGGAACAAAGGGATCCTTTGTTCGTCCTTTTGGCGGGCTTCTGCACAGAAGCCCTCCTCTCGGCGCCACTGAGTCTGGGGGAGACAGGATGTGTGGGAGGGGGAATAGGCATCCTGGACAGGGTTACCTAGGCAACCCAAGTCACACTCTGCCCTGATAGGCTGGGGGGTTATCTCACCAGGATAGCCACCCCACTGTGTGAATGACAGCTAAGCTGTGTGAATGGGGGGTTTTCTGCATAAAAGCAGGGCTCTGAGGACTGGAGGACAAGATGTTGCCACTGGAACTAAGAAACCCAAAGAGGAGAGAAGCTGAAGACATCTGCAACCACTAAACCACCGGCGAAGCCCTGCTGCAGATCCTCACCACTTTTCTCCAACGACTCGAGATGATCTTCACCTGCAAGAGTCTTCTTCCCTTGAGCTGGTGGGGCCAACCAGTTCGCCAATCACCTTTAAGGAGCTGCCTTGGTCGAATCGCCATACCCTATACTAGGAGACTGGATAGCCAGGCACCCGTCCACCACAACCACGATTTAAAGGAGCGTACCTTTTATTTAGTTTTGGCAGCAC
This sequence comes from Ambystoma mexicanum, assembly GCF_040938575.1. Lineage (NCBI taxonomy): Eukaryota > Metazoa > Chordata > Amphibia > Caudata > Ambystomatidae > Ambystoma > Ambystoma mexicanum. The sequence continues at coordinate 539,647,642 of NC_090929.1, forward strand.
CGCGGCTGGCTTCATCCCTGGGCAGTGCAGTAACTTGAACCTTCCTCCACGGCGAGAGCCTCTGTTCCTCTGCTGGATCTCCCAAACTGGCGGAACTGCCAGGAACTACCACCACAGCAGGAGCCTCTTCCACTTTTAAGGTACATTGTTCCGCCAGGCCTCCCGTTTCATTGGGTACTGCTAAAGATGTTTTAAATCCTTTACTTACCTACTGGGTTGGCCGCCCCTATCATCTAACATTATCTTTTACCTTCTGCAACAGCCTTTCCAAATCGTTAAACAAAGACTTGACTGCAGCTACTAGAACCGTTTGATCCTGGGCACTTTGCCTGGTACCACTGACTCTGGCACAGGCCAATTGACTCTGGCTAAATCTGTTACAACTGCCTTCTCTAGATTGCTTTTCACCCAGAAATGTGTTGGTGCACCTAAATTCTTATAACCACCTTTTCCTTCTCCTTTTTAATATTGTGAAGTGCGATTTTGCTCGGTTTTCACCTAAGTATTGCTTATGCTAAAGTACTGCTTTGCCTAAGTTGTTCACAATCTAACTGGGGAGTGTTGCTGGTGTGTTTTAGAGTCTAAACCTGTATAACTTGTCCTTTCCCTCCCTTTTGAGAAATTGTTAGAGTGCCATTTCTGCTTGGTTTAAAATGTACCATTTTGCTCAGTTTTCACTCTTGCTCAGACTTGTCAACAATTTAAATAGGGAGTTGTGTATACTTATCTTGACTGTTTTAACTTGCTTTAAGGATAGTGATGTGTGTGTTGAACTTAAGATTGTGTAAAATAAATATATATATGTTCTTTTTGACACAAAGCTTTGGTCAGTGTTTCCTTGTTCCATAGTATTGTAGTCCTATTGTGTAAACCCTGAATACTGCTCATCTCCCTCTTGGAATAAGTCTGACTGCTCAGCCACAGCTACCTACTAAATCTGTTTGGTACAGACTGATACCAAAGGGGATTTATTGCATACACCTGTGGTCTTAATCTTCTGTAGTGCTTAGGATCCTGCCTAACAATAGGCAACATCTATAACCTGCAAATATTGCACTTGAGTACACCTAAGAGTCAGATGAAATGTGAAGAGAGACACAGCAAGTAGGTGTGGTTTGGTTATTTACCAACCCAATGACCACCAATGGCCATTGCCACCCACTACCCACTTTTCCCCAGCCAAAACACATCCTCCTGAGATCTATTTGTGCTAGCTCTTTCACACAGTAACAACAAACAAAGGGCTTTTATGAGGCTGCCATTGTTATTGATAAGACGTCTTCTGAAGTGTATTGGCTTAATTGTACCTGTTGTAATACAAATATCGTAACCTAGAGTGACTTCATCCAATGGATTCATAACCCATTGTGTGTCCTCGCATCTGTTAGTTGCATTGAATTCCTATTATTGGCTAGGCCAACGCTTTTGGCTTCTGTATGGGCATTAGATAGGCATGTGCCAGGCACTAACAACATTTGTACAGGTAATCACACCATTTGTCAGCTGATGCCCTCTTGTGGACAGGTAGTAACGTTATGAAAGCACATGGCAAATATCTGTTCCATACCAAGCAACTGCCAAAACTGTTGGCTTTTCCAGTGCTTGTTTACGTCTTTTTGGATTAATAACCACAACAGTGGTATTTCCATTAGTACTCAATGTGTGAAAATAACTGAGAAGTGCAGGCAGTGTTCTACCAGGTGGATTGCTCACAAGTTAAGTGCAAGTCAAGAGCAAGTCAAGTGCAGGCTGGCCCTCACATCTGGCCAGCCTGCACTTTACAAGCTTGAATCCTGAGGCAAAAATAACTGAGCCTTCCATCCTTAGGAAGTCAGTAAACTCAGTACCATTAAATGTATTAAGGACAGCTTACTTTAGTTCCGATTTATTTTGAAAGCGCATTACATAAAAGCACATCTAAACAATGCACAATCAATGTCCTCAATAAACCATTACATCAATGAGAAATAAACACAATGCGCGTTAACGGATCTATCTATGTGAGAAACATCCAAGACCTTTGTGCATTCACAGTGTTGCCATACAGTATTCATCAAATTCATAATGTTTGAAGTGCCTTGCATTTGGCTACAGCTTCCGCTGATTCCGGGATCTTTTCTGTTTGTGGTTTGCAACAGAAAGAGGGAAGCGTTCCATTAGTGGGGTGTGTTAAGAGTATGCATTCAGAGGCTTGACAGTCATAACTGTGTGTCCACGGTTGCCAAAGCTGTGCATGCGATTTGATGATTGACTGGATTGTTCTGGAAGAGTGTGAAAGTGTGATGCAATGCTGTGCTGCTTGTCTTTTATGTGTGTTTTAAATTGTTCTTCGTTGAGAAGTTGGGAAAGTGCCACCACCCTGGTGTCACACTTGCCAAGTACGGACATGTATGGTGTTCATGTGTGTGTGTGTGTGTTTGTTCTGCATGCTAATGGTTACATTTTATGATGATGTGTGAGTTATGTTTTGTATTGTGACTTTCTTACGGTTCATTTGTGTTACATGCTATGGATATGTTGTTGTGGATGGTGTTGTTTTTTGAGCTGTATATTCCTCATTTTGTTATGCCCCTTTGACTATATACTGCATGGTATAAATCTTAATTTAAATGGTCCCTTCAAGCATGTTTCTATGTTACTGTGAGTTGTATTATTTGTAATGTGCACATGTTTTACTACCTTTGCCTATGTGATTTAAAGTCATGTTTGAATATGGAGATAGTATGCTGTTGTATTGAGGCGGATTCTTGCCCTATACACTTCTCATTTCCATGCTGTAAGAGTATGCTGTACTGTGGCAATGGATATTTAGTTTCTGGAGATGGTGAGTTTCTTGGGGCAGTGAAGAATGACTTGACTTTGCGTAGGAGCACCAGCTGGTGCCATGCCACTTGCATCTTATTGGCAATCATGTATTTTAAATGAGAGGTCACATTTAATGGTGGAGCAGTGACAGTTTTCACTGGGTGACAGTTGGGGTGTGAATGTTAGGATAATTAATTTGATCTTTGTCAGGTATGTGAAACAGACAGTTCTTTAGTCAATGGATAACATTGATACAATTGATTTTTAGGTCAAAGTGTGTATTATATATGTATCTTGATGTAGGTGTTGGCAAATAGTACCCCCAGAGTTTCAATGTAGAGGGTCAAGAAATCAGGGGACAGGATGGGTCTTTGTGGAACTCAGCAGGTTACTGGGTGGTGCTGTGATCTATCGGGGTCCATCTGGACAGGTTGATCTCTGTTGAAGAGGTGGAGGTGAACCCCTGCAGCACTGCTCAGTAGAAGCCCATGCATGGGGCCAAGATGTTGAGGAAGGCTTCATGGCCAATGATATCAATGGAGGCAGAGGGATTCAGCAGGACAGGCAAGCAGATGTCTCCTTTGTCCAATGCATGTCAATACTCATTGATAACTTGGATGGTGGAGGTCTCTGTGCTGCATCATAACATCATGCTGAGTGATTCTTTCACACAACTTGATAGAGACTGGCTTCTCAAACACTTTGATGAGGTAGGGTAGGTGTGTGTTGGGGCACTTGGTCAGCTTATCCCGGTCGAGTGTAGGTTTCTTAAGCGGGGAGAGGATCTGCTCCATTTCACTGCATCTGGTAAGATGCCTTGTGTGAGGGATGGGCTGATGACATTGAGAAGGAGAAGGGCAGGATGCCATCTTTGTACGTGGTGGGTTTGAGGGTGGTAAGAATGTTGGTCGGTCTTCTAGATTAATTGTCCTGAGTCCCGTCCATCTTGGTTTGTGGCAGGCTGCTGTGAGTGAGACGTCTGTCAGTGTGTTACCTTGTCTGTCTTGTCTGTGTAAAGGTTGCTGATGGCATTGCATTTGTTTGTGGATTTGGTATAGCGGGGTCCGGCAGAGGGTTGATGAAGTGTTTCATGGCTTGGAAGATCAGTTTGCTCTTGTGGTGTGCTTCCAGGGTGGTTTCTCTGTAGTATTTTGATTTGGCTATCATGATTGATGAGTGTCCTTCATGCTGAACCGAGGGTTGTCAAGGTGAGAATTTCTACTTTGTGGGATTTTCACCAGTGCTTTTCTTGTCAGTTTATGCCACTCTTGTGGTAGAGGAGTTCCTGTTAGTACCAATGCGTGGAGGGCTTATGTTTGTTGTGTCAAGGTTTCAGTGGTGAATGGCTGTTGGTGGTGTCAGGGGAGAGTGCTGACACAAAGAGCACCAAAAGTGCACTAAACGATTAGCAGTGATTAGCAGGTGACAAGGGGAGGGTCGTGTGACCTAGACCCACTTGCATCAGCTGACAAACTGCAAAAGAAAAGAGCAAGAGAAGCAGCTTTGCAAGAGAAAGATTGGGGCGGGATAGAGAAAAAGAGCACTAAAAGTTGACTTAAATATTAGCAGCGATTAGCAGGTGAGCGTGGCAGAGGGCTCATGACTTAGACCCACTTGCAGCAGCTGACCATCTGCAAAGGAAAAGGGGCAGGGAGGCAGCATACATTGTGAAATCAAGAGGTGGAGCAGTCGAGAGCACCAAAAAGAGTAGCAAAAGGTTTGCTTAGATTAGCAAGAGGACGAAGGAGTGGGCACATGACCTAGATGCACTTGCGCCAGCTGACCAACTGATCATTTGTGGTGGATTCTTTTTTGTTGTTGTGGGACATAGTCTTTTTTATGTTGTAGTATACATTCCTAATTCCCTTGTGTGCCTCTGACCATAAGTTCCACAGTAGAAGTTGGTCCCTGCGACTGTGTTGCTGGGAGTTGTATGATTTGTGATAGTGTTTGTTGTATGACTAGGTTCATTCATATTTTTTTGTTTGAATGCTGTGATGTGTGGGGATGTTGGGGCATGTTTTTTTGCACAGCATCCTCCTCATTTGCGCGCTGTGTTGGTTAGCTTTAGTGTGATTGTAGATAGGTGTGTTGTTACTGATTTTTTAGAGGCAGAATAATTTTCATTTTGCAATATAATTTTTCATTTAATTTTGTCCCTCAGACCCACTGCACAAGTTCTTTGACCCTAATCGATGTTTGGTGTGCTAGATCATCTCGTGCATTTTGTGGAATCTTTTTATTTTGCACTATATTTTTCATTTTGTTTTGCCCTTTCAATTCTACTTCACACAACGGAATATTGCCCCTCTGATGGTAGTGCAGTCAGGTGCCCGCTAATTAGTGCATAGTAAAAAAAACACATACTCAAAAAAACAGAACAGTGGATTAGCTCTGATAGAGAGGCTCACATCTGAATGGACTACGAACAGTACTTTTATAACAAGAAATGCAAAAGTCGGAAGCCAGGAGAAACTTGCAAGTTGGTGAATTTGTTTTTCTGCGCTCCCCAGGGATTTGATTGGTTTGCATTCTCCTCCCCCTCGTTAGTTACATTAATTAGTGAAGCGTAATTAGAACAAACAGTTTAATAGTTTCCGCTCACCTCCCCATGCGGTATCACATTTTATTCACAACCCACCCTGGAACATCTTGTTATTAATGAAACAACATGTGTGCTGACTGCCAGAACTTTAATACAATGCCACTGGTCAGCACCATTGAGAACGGAACACAAGACACCCTGCAGCTGGTGGGAAAGAGGACATTTACACAATACATGTTAGATAATGACCTTCGCAAACTCTGTGATAGATACTTTGGGGTCTGGCTACCTCGTCAGAGCTCAGGAACTTACCGTCTGATTGGTCATCCCAGGAACGCAACTCTGTCCAGTGTTTCCTTCCCACTGCTGCCTGCCGATAGGTATCGGCGGTCAAGTGACCAGTACACTGGAACAGAGCCTCCCTTCCCGCTACCATGTAGGGCGGCTTATTTGGCTGACCGCCTGCAGTTATATCACCCAGTTCCGGTTGTGCTAATTCCCTTATGAAGACTAAGTTGAGCCTCCTCCCTCCTTTGCAGATCCTTGTTGTTGTGATCACGTGTTTACTGATCGAAAGTTCTCAGGTCCAGCCCGCCCCGAAGGATTTCCCACTACGCGTATTTATGATTGTGCTATTTGTGTCCTTCCCCCTCCTTTAGCTAATCATAGAGCAGTGTTTTGGACCAAGTTTACATCCAAAGTATCGTTACGCCCCCACCATTCCCGGTGAAATCCTTTATACAGTGTGCCTGAGGCTCAGAGTATCTGTGTTATTCCCCAAGTAGGCCACCCCCACTGTGCATCTTCTTTACTCCCACAGTTGGAAGGTGCGTCCTCCTATCCGGCATTAAATTAGCACCTTTACCACAGTAGTGTGCACATTTGAATAGTTGTATGCTTGTGTATTGGGGTCTACAGATGTGCTTGTGTCTTTTGTTTAAAAGTTTTCATTTTGCTGAAGTTTTTTTATTTAATTGTGTCCCTCTAGCCGTAGCCTGCTTGACTGAATGTGTGTGTGTATTGGGAACTGCACCTATATTTGTGTTTGTACGTTTTGCAGAACATTTGTTCATTTACCCTATGTTTCATTTTTGTTTTGTCCCTCAGACCCTTCTGCGCATGTACAATGGCCCTGCTGCGTGCTTTTCATGGGAGGTTATTTTGTGCATTTTGAAAAATCTATTCATTGTGTGGTATATTTTGTTTTGCCTTACCCACCCTACTGCAGATGAATGAATAGGTTTGCGTGTGTTTTTATTTGGGAGGCTGCAGATGTTTTTGAGTGGTTTGCGGTATGTTTTTCTTCCGTTTCTCTCTTGGCACCTACCGCCCTGTTCGAATATATTGATACTTTTTCTTGCCTCAAAAGTGAATCTCTCAAATTAAGCTCATCAAATTATTTAAATTTTTGTAGCATGCACAATTGCAGCTTAAGGTATAGGTGTGTGCCCAAACTCTTGAAAATCAAGACAGACAATTTTTAGAAATCAGGGGCTAATTAGTGCATTTTTTTTGTAGCTCAATGCAAAAAAACATTTGTTTTAGCAATGTTTCTCTGCATGAAACATTGATGAAACTCCCTAAACTAATCATGCGTGTTGAGGTTTGGCCACTGTGCGTGTGCATTGGGAGCTGCTAAATTTGGTGAAATTTCATGAACTTGAACAAAAGTAAAGAGGAAAGTGTGTTAGCATTTTCCAATGTAAAGTTTGATGTTACCTCAACTATACTGTTGGTGTTGTTATTGCTACAGGGAGATAAGGGTATTACCTATTAAAAGTAAATTCTACAAATCTTGAAAACGTCAACGCAAAGGATACTACAATCAGTCAAATGAACTGCAAGTCACACCTTAACTAACACTTAGGGCCTGATTCACCAGAAGCCTTTTAATAGTTTAATTGGTTTTGTATAACGTTCCTGAGATACCTGAGATCGGTTTCTAAGGGTGGATCCGGGATTCGAACCCCTGTTGCTCTGTGGTCTTGCTTCCAAGAGAATCAGGCCTTTAGCAGTTTGCATTAACAATACAGTCTTGTTTGTTTTGGTGTTTTATATGGTGCCGGCATGCGCCTCCAGGCTTCTTCCGGGGCATTTAGGGTCTGCTGCATGCTGCAATGGTAAAAAAGCAGCGCTCAGAGTGCACCAATTAATGGATCTAGCGTCTCTGCCTGAGAGGGCCTAGGCATTATGTACTTTGTCATAATGGCAGGGTACGTGGGTGGCCCTGAGGACATTTTCAAGTGAGGGTGGGCATCAATGTTTAAGTTTCCAACAGTGCAGTGCCCAATGTGTCTCCTGTACTGGCATGCTTCCTGCCCTGCCAGTTATATTTTGCTTTTACACTGCTGTTGTCAAAGGAATGGACTCTTACGGGAACCATCTGTATACATCATTGTAAGTGCTGAGGACGAGTATGCTTGCCCTATTTGCATAGAAATGCCTATAGCTCAGCATTTAAGGGATTAAACTCTCTCCCTCTGCTGCATTTATATTTTTGATTAAAAAAGGAGGCAGTGGGGTGACACCTGATGCACTGTTGTGATTAGTTTGCATGCAGCAAGTCACCTAATCCAGCAGCGCAACGACCTGGTCACCCAGCACAGACACAACAGCATTTATATTTGGAATAGAGACAACTAGATGCTGTGCGCTGAGAGCCTGCTTTCGCACTGCCTCTTAATCCTGAAGCCTGACCACAGGCCTGGGACCTCCGAATGATCCACGAGGCGTGCAGAGAACTGTTGGTTCCACACTAGGAGGGGTATGGACGAAAATCCTTGTGGAACAGATCCCTCGAGACACTTAACTAATAGAAGAAGATACAGCATTCCACTATAGACTATCACATAAAGAAAGGCCATTACGGCACATTCTGATAAAAGGCCCACAGTACAATAAATCCTGGTGCACCGCAAGACTGATTTCGACGGATACCACAGACGTGTGCAGGTGAGAGAAGACGGTGGAAGCCTTAAGAATAGAATAAGAAATAACTCCATCAGTAATTGGCAATACAGTATGAAAAAAGGTGGCAGTAAAAACAAAGATCCAATGGCCTCTTTCGCCAGCCCCGGGCCTCCACTCCGGGACCAGCGGCCTGTCCCGTGAGGGTGGGGCAGAAGCAATGGAAGACATTTCCCATGAAGACCACCTCCTAACAGCCATGCAAAACGGCTTCATGTCAATTAAAGTGAAATTGGATGACATAGTAGCAAAAATAGGGTCCCTCCAATTCAAATTAGAGAAGGAGAGCGGACGCATCAATGAAGTAGAAATGAGGATTAGTGAAGAGGAAGACAAGGTGGGCCAACATGACCGCGATATTGTAACTCTAAAAACAGAACTTGTCAAAGTAAGGAATAAATGTGATGACCTAATTTTGCGATCTAGGCAGAATAATGTGCGCATTGTTGCCTAACGGATGCGGCATGTAAAGACCCGATGGAACCATTTATCAAAGCACTCCTAAAGACCCTGTTTGATACCGCCACCTTTTCAACACACATTTTGGTCCAGCATGCACATCAAACTCTTGCCCCGGTGCCAAGACCCAGAGCGCCACTGCGCAGGATCATTGCAAAAGTGCTTACCTACAGAGACAGAGACACCATCCTGAAGTTGTCCAGAGAGCAAGGAACGCTATTCTATGAAGCAAACAATCATCTATATTTACCTGGATTTTTGCCGCCGGGTTCCAGTCCCAGTGAAGAACATACGATCCGGTGAAACGGCTACTTAGAGCATGACGAGTCCGCTATGCCTTCATATTTCCAGCAAAACTACAAATATAGCATGGTAGGAGAGGACATTTTTTTGAGAACTCGATGGACACAATGGGCCTCATTCTGAGTAGGGCGGTAAGGGTTTACGGTCACCGGTAACGAGACCGGTGCTGTTAAACCCTTACCGCCCTACTACGAGTTCCCTTTGCGGATCCTTCCTTAATGCCTGCTTTTAGCAGACGTTAAGGACGTGACCCACAAAGGGACTCCGGGGTCCATAACGGTACCGTAATTTACGGTACCGTTATTGCCACCTTCCCCCTTCCCATTGAGCCTTATGGGGGCTCAAATGGGAATGGGGAATGGCCCTAGTTAATGGGGAATTACCAGTCCCTCTGACCTCGGAATGGACCGGTAATTACTCCATTCACCAGGCCGGAGTTTGGACAAGTTCGGAGGCAGCCATGCCGCAAATAGCGGCATGGTTACCTCCGAACTCGGAATGAGGCCCAATGACCTACATGGAAGCGTCCATCCCTGTTTCACTGTTGGTCTGGGGCAGGGATCAAAATAGGCCTTGAGAGGGGAAGGCGATCAGGAGAATGTCGGGTATTGAGCAGGAGTCACTATTGTTGTTATTGTGGCAATAAGACCCGAGGCAGCGGGCCAATAACTCTCCAGGTAATGCCCGGGGCCGTAGTTAACGAAGCCCCAGGCATTACCGTGGGTGGTATTGGCGTGCCGCCGAGGGTCTTATTGCCATTAGTACCCCGGCCCATTAGACCGGGGTACTAATTGCTTTTTTTTTCTGTTTTCTGAACAGAAAAAAAAAAACAACCAAGAAAATGGCCGCCGCCATGGAAAGGGAAAACGGACTCCGTTTTCCCTTTCCATAGCGGCCATCAGGAGCGGACGCGCTATTTATTTATTTTTTATTTATTTGTTCGTAAAGCGCTGAAAGCCCGCGGGCATCAGAGCGCTGACAAAAAGACAGGACAACGAATGGTGAAAAACAGGACACAGTGTGAATTGACCGATTTCCTCAAGAATGATTAAGCCTGTTTCTCGAAGTTAATTGAAAAGTAATGTTTTCAATTTTTTTCGGAAGAACATGTAGTTGGACTCGAGCTTCAGTGAGGTGGGAAGTTCGTTCCATTTTTTTATGCTTAGAGTCGGAAAGGATTTTCCAAGTCCGTGCTGCTTTTTTGTTGTGGTGGTTTGCAGTTGGCCTGTATTAGAGGATCTGAGCCGCCTAGTTGGCGCATACCACTTGAAATGTTTCTTAAGGTAAGCTGGTGCATTGCCGTATAAGCAGCGGTGAACCATAGTGAGAGATTTAAACGTAATTCTTTCTTTCATAGAAACACAAGTGTTCCCAGCGCGTCCGCTCCCGAAAAAGGATAAAAAAAAAAACGTACCTGACGAGGGAAGCCCCCAGCCGTGTGGAGGCGCAGAGCGGGGATGGCCCCACTCGGAGTCTCCACACGGCTGGAGGCTTCCCTCATCCCCCGTTGGGGACGCAGGAACAAGAAGGTAAGTTGGGGGGGGTCGGTGTGAGGGAAGGGAATAAAAAAAAGACTTACCCGAGTCCCCGGCGGGGCGCGAAGGCAGCCTCTCAGCCGCGGGGAGGCTCGGAGCGGGGATGGCCCCGATTCGAACCTCCTCATTGGCTGAGGGGCTGCCACGCCCCTCGCCAGAAACAGAGTAGCCGGCACGCACGGCGTAGCTGGGAATACCGTGTGGTATGGCTCGCAAATGAGCCAATAACCACACAGTATTTCCTTTGCGCCGCGCGTGCCGGGTACTAATGTTCGATTCTGTGACAATGTAAGCAGGCACAAAAGATCATTTATTTGAAGCCAAGACAGAGGCGCTATCGTAGCAGACATGGGAAGGTATGGCTGCCAACAACACGCCTCAAGGAGTTTGCATGGTTATGCAGGGGGTACATCATCAGGTTGGGGTAGATGGTGCGGTAGGGAGGAGGCAAGGGGAGTAAAACAAGTTGGGAAGGGGGCAATGGGAGGGACTTCGAATGAACAGCCAAGAAGACCAGATAGAGGGATTGGGAAGATAAGTTGGTGTATACAAGCTGGCAGACAGGTGGACAGGCTGGGGCGGCATCGAGAGGCAATTATTGGGGCGCGGATGGGCACACATAGACAGTATGTCCAATAACAAGAGACAAATTGGTGAACCAATAGTACTGATGTCGTGGAATGTATGAGGCCTTAACAACCCCGTAAAAGCCAGAAAGGTTCTGTCCTATCTCGAAAGACACTCCCCTAAAATTGTAATGCTACAAGAAACACATGCTTTGAATTCAGTACTCAATAGATTGGCACCAAAATGAGGGTGGCAAAGATACTATACCTCATATTCGTCACAAAGCAAGAGGGGTAATTATCTTAATACATAAATCATTAATGTTTCAAGCCGAGGACATTCAAATAGACACAGGGGCATGATATGTCATTGTTGTCAGGGTAATCACTGGGGAAAAAATAGAGTTAGTGAACAAATATGGTCTGAACACCAGCGACCTCTGTTTTTTTGTCCACACATCAAAACCATTAGGGAGGGTGGTGGATAACCCTGCATTGTGGGGTGGGGACTTTAGCACAATCCTAGACATAACTAAAGATAAATCCAGCACCAGACAGCGAGGGATCACAGCAGCAGCCCAAACGATTAGGCAGATAATGATTCAACATGAATTGGTGGACTTTCGGAGGGAGGAACATCCGAGGACTGCTGAGTATACATATTATTCAATGGTTCATGACGCGCTGTCCCGAATCGACTTCTGATTGATGTCAGTGACCTGCTTGCACAGATTGCGTGGAAGTAAGATTTTGCAGCACACCCTGTCAGGCCCTTCCCTGGTGGTGATGTCTCTGTCACTAAATAAAGAACCTAGACCCTGACCCCTGTGGAGGATGGCACCAGCGGCACTATCGGATGCTGCACTGGTATCAACTCTACATAAAGAAATAGAAGGTTTTTTTGAGCCAGTGTCATGCTACACAACGGTATGGGAGAGATTCAAGGTATGGCTACGCGGAACAGCGATCTTGGCCACTTCCGGAATACTTAAAAACTGTAGAGGTGGAGGCAAGTACCCCCACTCAAACCTCCAACCCCATGATGCCTATATGTTGAGAGCCAGAGTGTGAGAGACGTGCAGTACCAGTGAGAGTACATATACCGAAAAGAATCCTGGAAGTAAGCTACCCATTGAGAAAGCCATATACGCATCCCCAACAGTATGATGGCCATTTGATTGAAATCCCAGAAGTGTGAAAAACGAGCAAAAGAGAAGATTGATGACATCATGCGAAGCAGAGCTGATGTATCCAGAGAAGAGACAAGAGGCTGAAGAATGTAAGTATTCTATGAAGATCTAAGGAGGAGGTGTTAAATATGAGCAACATTTCGGCCTCGAGATGAAGATGCTCATGCTACAGAAATAATGAAGAAAACATCAAGTGTTTTACAATTGTACAGATGCAGTAACGCAAGTAGACAAAGTATTCTTAAAGGCTGGCTACAAGGTGAATAGATTGCAGCAATGCGCGAACATATATGCATAGGAATGTATAGACTATGGATGTTCCACAACGCACTTTAGCAGAGTTTGGCCCCAGTAAAGAAACAGGCTTTTTCAGTGTGGTGCAGTTGGAAAACGACTTAATTCCGGGGGTAGATTCAAGAAGAGTTTGGTTGGCCCAGTAGCAGGAAGTTAAGGCCACCGTGAGCCAGGATGTTCATTCAGTAGCTCCAAAACGTGTGAAAAGTACAAACTCCTGTTTGAGGTGAGGAGCAAGAACATTGTAGACGTCAGAGGTTCATAATTTAATAGTATTTCAAATACCGAAAAGCTCTGAAACATGGTCTCTAGTCACGTGGATGGATGAAAATAGATACTGAGTTGAGCTGTATCGAAACCAAGAGACAGAGTATGCCTCTACTCCCTTTTATTCTCAGGCACAGAGAACATTTCCAAGGCCAATGATCAAAGGGCTAATTGACTGGCAGACCACAAGAGTGATGCTAGATGACAGGCTAATGAGGTGTGAAGCTATAGTTATGACCAGCCCACCAGCACCTGGATGCCAGCCTGCATGCTGCTTGCATGTGTGGAATAGTACAGAGGGGTCAAGGGTGCCAACAATTGTAGAGGGAAACGTAATAGAGAGCCCTATAGTTTGTATAACCAATGGGACATCATGTATGTGATGACGTTCATAGTGACTTGCACTAGAAGAGGGCTTAGTTGCCCCACCTGATGTTAGAGACCCAATCACCTTCCCAACAAGTATGGAACGTATACCTGGATGTTCCTGTTAAGTCAATCACTTTCCCAAGTAGGTTTTTGTAGTTTGCCACGTATATTGACATCAATGATGACAAGTTTTTACTATAGATGTATTTTTTATGAAATTCGTTGAGTGAGAAGATTGAGCGGATGTTCGTTGATGTTCGTTGTAACTCCCTATTTTAGATAATTGATATTAAAACAGACGTTCTTTGCCAACTTCCTGAGTCAGTCTGTTTATTGATGTTTGAGTTTATTCTGCATCTCCATACATCTCAAATTATTGATACCTCGTCTTAAAGGGCCTAGTGTTGGGTATACGGGTTTAGAACACTAGGCGGGATCTGGGTGGGATAGAGCAGGAGCTGCGCATGCTCGAAAATGAATATGGGTCATCCGGTGACAGTGCTCTCATAGGGATCATTAAGGGGAACCTGTTGAGGTTTCGCGAGTTAGCTGACCAAGAAGTACGCTTTATGGCAAAACCGGTTCAGGCCCATAGATATGGGGAAGAGGATCGACCTGGACATTTCCTGGCTAGAGTAGCAAGAGGCGAGAGGGGGACGCAACTTATCGCAGGCATAGAAGGGTCAGAAGGACAATTTATAACAGAAACAGATGCGATAAACAAGTGTATCTGAAGTACTATGAAGAAATATATGGAAATGCAGATACTAGTAGTGAGGAGGAAGTACACCAGTACCTAGATGGGATAGCGCTCCCCAGTCTTGACGATGAAGCCAGAGAGGCGCTTGGTGGACTGATATCCCTAGAAGAGCTGGCCACGGGCAAATCACTGGGTCCAGACCGATTGGGAATCAAACTCTATAAGATGTATAAGGATATCCTGACCCCTCGCCTATTCAAGGTATGGGAGAAGGCTTGCACTAACGGACTTCTCCCATCATCACTATCTGAGGCAGTCATAATGGTATTGCTGAAACCGGGAAGGCCCCCTGGAGAAGAATCCTCATATTGACCATTGTTGTTGAAAAATTCTGATGCAAAAGTATTTGCGAAGGTTCTGGGGAACAGGCTCCTTTCACACATGCCCAGTCTCGTACATCCCGACCAATCAGGCTTTATACCTGGCAGATCGACAGCCTTAAATCTGCGACACCTCTTTGGGATTATTTCACAGGTTGCGGCCTCATTGGATGCCGAAAAGGCCTTCGACTCTGTTTCTTGGAACTTTCTATTTGGTGTGTTTAGACACTTTGGATTGGTTGGGGACTTTATCGTATATGTGAGACTGCTATATACCAACCCGACTGCCAGGGCCTGCACAACAGGGCTGTCCCTTCTCCCCTCTCCTGTTTGCGCTCACAATAGAACCACTTGCACGACAAATGAGAGGCCACCACGGGCACAGAGGGATACATATAGCAGGACCCCCACAGATTATTCCATTATACACTGATGATACTTTACTATATTTGCGGAACCCCGGACTAAACATTAAGCCAGTAATGGAAGAGGTAGCCAGGTTTATGAAACATTCAGGGTACAAGATCAATACTGCTAAATCTGAATTATTGCCACTCACGGAGAGCAATGACGAACCAGAGGATCTCTGTGGATTCCGCTGGGCTCTGTCTAGTTTGAAATACCTATGGGTTGTAGTATCATGAACACAGAAACTGCTATATGAAAGAAATCACGAAATATATCTCAATCCACTAGCAGTCAAAGTGAATGTTTGGTCTAAATTCCCAATGTCACTATATGGCAGAATCTCTCTGTTGAAGATGGTAGTGGTACCCAAACTGCTATATTATTTTCATACCATTCCAATACGGCGAGGGCACACATTTTTTGTGAAGCTCTGGACATTGGCAGTGCCATTTGTGTGGGGAGGCAGAGTGGCCCGCATGAACTGGGAGGCTCTGCCAGAGCCCTATGATAGAGGGGTCCTGGCAGCCCCGGATTTCGAGTTGTACTACCTGGTAGCACAAGCACATCATGCAGGATTTTTGTACAGACCGGACCACAGCCCTCCATACCGGGCACTAGAGCACTACGGGCGGCCAGACTGACCTCAAATCGGTCATTCTGGATGACCACTATGTGGGCTCATGCACAACGGTAAATGCATGGAGTCGAATATTTAAATGCCTGGGCGTAGATGCCCCTTATAGAAACAAAGTTCCATTGTGGAATTGTCCGGGCCTCCCCCTGCATTTGATATCGATATCCAAGTATCATGGGACCCAGGAAAGGACATGAAACTGGGAGATTTATACCCAGAGGGTAGATTTGTAATGGAGGAAGTATTCAAACTGAAATTGGCGGATAATCATGTTAGGATGTTACAAGATTTTTGTATACGAGCAGCAGTGTGGAATAGGTGGCCATCATTCCCCCAGGAACCGATGCCATGTGACTGCATCAAAGTTATATTGCCGGGTAATAACCGGAGCGTGCTGATGTTAAGGCTATATGGGGCAGTGCAGGGTGGAAGGGAACAACATAACACGGTTAAGGGGAGGAGAGAGGTGGACATAGAAGCAAGCATAGATGAGACTAAATGGCAAAGGTATTCTCTTTTATCAAAGGAAATCTCCCTCAATGCACGACTCTGACTTATACAGTTCAAAGTGCTGAATCAGCTGCATTAAACACCAGCAAAAGTAGCACGATTCTCCCCTAACCCGTCAGATAAATGCCTGAAATGTAGAAAAGAGGGAGCAAACACAATGCATAGGTTTTGGTGCTGTGCGAAGGTGGCAGAATTCTGGCAGGAGGTAGCTGAAGTGCTGCATGCAATGACCAAGATTCCTCCCACCCTCTTCACCCTCAAATATTTGTTGGGGGACATAGGAAAGTTTAGCATTAAAATCCACGGATTGTTTAACATGGGTTGTATTATAGCAAAGAAATGTATTCTGTCGAATTCTAAATCAGCATCGACAATACTTTCGAGAGAGGGGCGCCTGCTACCTTTTTTGTATTTTTGAAAGGAACTTGGGGTTGGTCACCCTAGGTTACCTGGGGGCAACCAGACGTGGACTCCCTGCTCACTGTGCTTAGAGAGGCTCAGCTTCACCTCACTGATGATGCCCAACAAGGCTGAAACACGTGTATGGGGTTGCTGATGGTACTCTTGTTCAGAGAGGAATTGCCATAGCATTTCGGTGCTGGACTGCCCTTGTGGGCGGGACAAAGACTGATATGCAAATGGATATTTCCCATCTGTGAAGGTACAGTGAGCAAAAAGCAATGGCTGCGAACTCTCAATGTGGTTAATAACCACTGAACAGGTTATCATGCCGTGTTCTTTCGAGAGAGGGGCGCCTGCTACCTTTTTTGTATTTTTGAAAGGAACTTGGGGTTGATCACCCTAGGTTACCTGGGGGCAACCAGACGTGGACTCCCTGCTCACTGTGCTTAGAAAGGCTCAGCTTCACCTCACTGATGATGCCCAACAAGGCTGAAACACGTGTATGGGGTTGCTGATGGTACTCTTGTTCAGAGAGGAAATGCCATAGCGTTTCGGTGCTGGACTGCCCTTGTGGGCGGGACAAAGACTGATATGCAAATGGATATTTCCCATCTGTGAAGGTACAGTGAGCAAAAAGCAATGGCTGCGAACTCTCAATGTGGTTAATAACCACTGAACAGGTTATCATGCCGTGTTCTTTCGAGAGAGGGGCGCCTGCTACCTTTTTTGCATTTTTGAAAGGAACTTGGGGTTGGTCACCCTAGGTTACCTGGGGGCAACCAGACGTGGACTCCCTGCTCACTGTGCTTAGAGAGGCTCAGCTTCACCTCACTGATGATGCCCAACAAGGCTGAAACACGTGTATGGGGTTGCTGATGGTACTCTTGTTCAGAGAGGAATTGCCATAGCATTTCGGTGCTGGACTGCCGTTGTGGGCGGGACAAAGACTGATATGCAAATGGGTATTTCCCATCTGTGAAGGTACAGTGAGCAAAAAGCAATGGCTGCGAACTCTCTATGTGGTTAATAACCACTGAACAGGTTATCATGCCGTGTTCTTTCGAGAGAGGGGCGCCTGCTACCTTTTTTGTTGCGTTCATGTTTGTATCCTGCATTTGCCAGCAGACGTTACAGTGATTCTGGTCAAATCATCTAATATATCTTACATTACTGTGTTGTCTTCTGTGAAGTTTGCCTTCTTGCATGGTGCTTGTATCGTTTAGCCCATTACTTGATATTTCATCTTATGTAGGCCATTTGGGTCGAAGGGTTGGTAGACAGAAGAGAGCGGACCAGATGTTGTAGGCCTCAGGCAAGCATATTTTAAGATCTGCTTGTTTGACACAAAAAAAAAATGGTTTGCTTTTTGGTAAAAGTCAACGGTTTTTATGCACGTTTATAAATGAAAATGGCACAAGCCATTGTTTTGGAAATATTTAAAGCTTTAAAATACAGAAGACAAACCCAGATTAAATTTGTTAAATCACATCGATTGGTATGCTGGTACTTATATACTTCCCTTGATGATGGAGAGAATAAAGCTAGAATCATTCCCATTTTGTATAACACCCTTCTATAATATTTTGTTTAAAAATCGTCATGCTTGGTAATGTCATTTGTGTACTTTCCAAGTCTGTTTTCATAAAATGAGATTGTTTTAGTTCATGGTAAGACCCGGAAAAGAAATTCAGAAATTGCAGAGTTGGCACTAATCCCAGTTTAACCCCTTCACCCCTTAACCAATGTGCGATCCTGGGCATCTTATTTAATCTTGTATTGCCTAACCTCTCAATATTGCCAGTCCCTAAACCTTTCAAAATTGTCAGCCCTTCAGAGTGATTTCCTTTTCATGGTATGATCTTCATAAAAGCCTTATTCACGGTTTCACTGGCTATAGGGTTCCTTCCATTTAATAGTAGCATATTTATATCGCACACCACAGGCATTTGTTCCTTTGATATCTAATGGCAACACTATTTGAAAATCATATCCCACTTCTAATCTCTGTCTGGATAAAGACACCTTCCTGGTAGCTTTGAATCTGCATCCACTATCCATGCTACAGTAAGTGTAGCTTTCTCCTTCCTTCCAATTGGTCTCCTCAATCCATGCATGAGCGCTTTTGCATTCTGTGAGGCAGCTAATGTAAGTTCTCTGTCTATTATGGGTTACATGTACCTTTTACATACGGTCCTGCATTAGTACTACAGGCTGCATACCTTCCTGGATGCTATTGATAAAAGGTATCCTGTATGTACTAGAACAATAACTGATTCGTAGACTGCTAATGTTGGTCTTCAAATGCTACTTGTTTATCATTCTGATTAGAGCAAGAATTAAGAGGGTAAGTGGACATTAAGGGAGTAAACGTGCTTACTATGCTGCGAGACAGCATATCAACCTATAGGTTGAGAGCGCGACGGGTGGGAGGGCGGTGCCAGTCTTCTTGATGTCTTAGTTCATTTGGTTTGGTGGAGGGGGCCCCAAAAATGCTTAAGATGGCCCTGGTTTTGAGTCCCACGACTGGTGAAAATTCCTGAGTTCCTGAATTCCTGAGACCTGCTCTTTCCACAAAAAGTCGCAGAGTTTAGTATCTGGTAAAATAGCAGCTCTGCTGGGCAGGAAGCATAAGCAGAACTGAGACGCTAATAATCTCCAGTCAGACAAAAAACTTTGGGGAGTTGAAGGCCTTTTATTTATTTACATATTTATTTCTGTGTTTAGAAGAATGCTACTTGTGGAATTTAGGGCTCCATGTTGATTGCTCGACGCGATTGTCTTCCCTGGATTGAATGAAGCTAAACATTAAGAGCTCCCTATGTATCATCTATAGCCGCACAACAGCATCTTCTCTTGTCTACAGGGCGGCAACTCCATTGTTAACGGACTGCAGAGGCAAGGACGCTATTAGGAGTTGCCAGTGGTCAATGGTGGCAGGTGATATTTTTAATTGGAGGGGTGTGAATAATTCCCATGAATATGCAGGAAAGTCTGAGCAAAGCGAGGGAGCCCAAACCCACCAAGGGCAATCTGTTAAAATGGTGCATTATAAAGCATTTGTCAGTACTTTTTCTGTACAAAATGATGTTTAAAAAACCACAAAGTTTACAATCAGTTTTATAGAGAAACGTATGGATTACTAAATACTTTTTTTGAAATTCTTGAATCTTGGAGTTCATTATTCTTTAGGAAGTTCACTATAGAATTCACAGGGTTATTTCATAACCACATTTGTGAGTACATGGCACCTGAGCTAACTGCTCTGGTATTTCCTCTTTAGCTTTTCTGACAATACCAGTCAAAAAGCCATGCCACTGAAGGAAAACATGTCCATACTAGTTGCATCAATGTAGGCAAGTATGGACATGTAACAGCACTCATCAAGTTGACTTTGCCTATCATGCCAGTAAAAAAAATCATGCCAGTGTAAGAAAATGTTCATTCTAGCTGCACCAATATAGGGCAATATTCCCACATAAGAACACTCATATTGGCTTTGCTCATAAAGAAAACAATTCCATACTCGATGCACCAACGTTGGCCAGTGTAGCCCCATCTGAACACTCATTGTGTTGGCTATGCGCATTATGCCAGTAAAAGGTGCGTCGTGCCTGTGACCGAATTCTATCTGCTTGGGGGGATTTCCCAAATTGTCTGATATTTCAGTATCTCTAGTAAATAGATTCTGCCATGGAGGTCAGATCTGCTAAACAGTCTCACTTTTGGAAAGCTCTTTTGTTTTAAAACTGGTGCTGGTGGGTCTGTACCAGATGACCGCCCCAACATTGGGCCTATAATGGAATTTACCAATATCTGCACATAAAACACCCCCTATATACATGTTGCTGGTTAAGGGCAATTGACATGCCAGCGAAAAGTTAGCTACCATGAAACTTCCATTTTAGAAAGTACCCAAGACAATTGTGTTCACTAAAAGTGTAAAACAGATTTGTATTACCCCAAATCTGCTAAAAAGGTGAATATTCAGGACTACTTAAGGAAGATTCCCTCCAAAGAATTTCTTGCTACCCTGAATAAAACCAAAGATATTGTAAATTTCGCATTGGCCTTTTTAGCAATAAAAACGTGAATACCTTGGAAATTCTACAAGCAGTTTTAGAATGACAAAACTGTGTGCTCCTAGGCATGGTGGCAGTTTGGTAAAAATAAACATAAGGCCATTTCTGGTTTGATATGGTGGCCTATTAAGACATATAGGGCCTCATTACGACCCAGGCGGTAAGTTACCGCCTGGGCCGTGACTTTACCACCATGGCGTAAACTACGTTTACGCCATGGTGGTTGGCGGACTTACCGCCCCATTCCGAGTTTGGCGGGGCGGTAAGTCCCCAATCCCCATTTACCCTTCCCCATTCCCATTTTTGCCCCATAGGGCATAATGGGAGTGGGGAAGGCGTTAATTACGCCACCGTAAATTACGGTGGCGTAATTAACTCCATGGTCCCTTAGCGCCATGGATTTTAACACCTGCTAAAAGCAGGTGTTAAATCCGCCATGGCGCTAAGGGACCTCGTACTCAGGCGGTAAGGGTCGGCGCTGTTTACGGCGCCGTAAACCCCTTACCGCCTGAGTTGTAATGAGGCCCATAGCCATTGTAGAGGCTGCACGGTTACACGAGCTGCCTGCAGGTGTCAGCACTTCGGGTTAGAAAAAATAAAAGGTGTCGCCTTTTCTTTTTTCTAAACCGAAGTGCTGACACCTGCAATGCAAGCAGCAGGCGTAACCATGCAGTGTGGGCTGCCTGATGTCTATGTACTCGAAACAGGAGGAGGGCTGGACATGGCCATATTTACGTTGGTTGTATGTAAAACTGAGGTTTAGCATTCTGCCAGTGGCTGCTGTACGGAACAAATGGAAGGCCACTGAATCAATCAAATGTCCGTATTGCCAGGATGGGATAGAATCGCTTGAACTCTTGTTACTAGTGCCCGTTGTATATCCCTTATAGAACATTGTATTTGAGGCCAAGATGCCATTGGTTTGGTATTAATACTTTAAATTAAGCTATGCCAATCTGTAGAAGGTTGGATGATCTTTCTAATGTGTTTGCAGTAGCTAAATATACTCATAGATCTTGGCTGAAAAAATTGCTTTCCTGAAACTTCTACCTTGTGAGACTTCTTGACAGAGGTGAATTTGTTAGTATTATATTGTGCTTGTTGGTGCATTATGTGTCTCCTCAGGCCTAAAGAATTGTAACATTGTCTAACAAAAATGGAATCCAACTCTGGGACCTGTGAAGGCATCATGAAGTACAACACAGACAACAGATACAATATTTAACGGAAATACTTGTATTAAGTTAAATGTCAGGCTGGTGTAAGGCCTAACTTGCTCTATGCTAAGGTGGGATTTCCCTAGCTAACGAAACTAAGGATAGTCTGTGTCATTCAGTTCAAATTAAAAGTCTTTCTTTGTCCAAAACCTATGCTTGCCCTCACACCTAAAGTAAAACAATGTGTAGGGATGTCAATCATAAACCGAACAGTGCTCCAAGAGTAAAGTTCTGAGCTATTTCCAGCTCAGGGCTCTTTCTTCAGCTCCCCTTCCCCAAGTACAAACAAGTTCACAACACTTTTCAAGTTACCTTCTCTTAGACTCAAGGTAATACAGTTCCACGCCCTTCTCTGGGTTCTCTTCCCCAAGTTCAATACAGTCTCATCACAGAAGGTCTTGGGGTTCCCCTCCCAAGTTCAATGTAAGAGTGATCACAAAAGAAATGGTCTTGAGGCTCTGTCCTCAAGGTAATGTCCAACAATTTGTAGAGGAGAGCCAAGTATCCCTACCAGAAGCTCCACCCCCATGTTGCCTACATGTTGGGAACCAGAATTTGCATGCATGCACAAAGAAATAACGTTCTTTTGGAAGAAGTTCTGGAAGAAGTATGAGAGTGAGCAAGAAAGAAGATTGGTGACGTCATGCGAAGCAGAACTGGCGCACCCTGAAAAGATACAAAAGATGGAAAACATAAAAATTCTATAAGATTTGAAGAGGAGGTGTTGAAGATGAGCAACATTTTCGGGCTCAAGATGAAGATGCTCATGCAAAAGAACGCTGAAGAAAATGCAAAGTCATTTTACGCTTGTACAGATGCAGTAACGCAAGTAGACGAAGTGATCTTAAGGCTGGCTAAGTAGTGAATAGTTTGTGGCGATGTGCCAATGTATATACATAGGAATGTATAAAACCTGGATGTTCCATAATGAACTTTAGCAAGGCTTGAAACACTGTGTATGGAAAGGTTTTAAGTGTGGTGCAGTTGGAAAACAGCTAATGCTGAAATAGAAATTCAAGAAAGGCTTGGTTGGCCCAGCACCAAGAGTCAAGGCCGCAGTGAGTCTGGTTGTCCATCAAGTAGTTACAATGAACGTGAAAAAGAAACAAACTTCTGTTTGAGGTGAAATGGAAAAACACTGAAGGTGCCAAGAGTTCATCATTTAATAGTATTATATGCAGCAAAGAGCTCGATAGTGTGGTCTCCAGTCACATGGTGTGATGAAAATAGACATTGGGTCAAGCTACACCGAAACCAGAAGATAAGACCATGCCAAACTCCCTTTAATTCTCAGGCACAGAGAGCTTCTGCAAGACCAAGCTCAAAGCCTTTATTGAATGTTAGACCGCAAGAGTGATGATAGATTTTGGTCTAATTGGGTGGGGAGGCATGACCACGCCGACCCTCCCAGCACCTGGAGTGGTAGCCTGCGTGCTGCTAGCATGTGGAATATTCCAGAAGGGTACAAGTGTGCCAACCAATTGTAGAGGGCCATTTATCAAAGAGCCTTATAGTTTGTGTAACCAATAAATCGTCGTGTATTTTATGATGATGAAGATGACTTGCACTAGAGGAGGGCTTAGTTGTCCACCTGATGTTAGAGACTCAATCTCTACCCTCGTTAGTATGGAATGTGTACTTAGATGTTCCCTGTAAGCCTATCACATCTCAAAGTAGGTTTTTGTAGTTTGCCACGTAGTGTGATGTCAATGATGACGAATTTTGACTATAAAAGTTATGTTTTTATGACATGTATTGAGAGCTCAAGCGAACTTCGTATGATGTCCGTTGTAACCTCCCTGTTTTAGATAATTGCAAATAAAACTGAACAAAGTTTTGCCAACATCCTGAGTCGGTTTTGATTATTGATGCTTGAGTAAATTCTGCATCCCCCTTCATCTCTAAGTATTGCTACCTCGTCTTAAAGGTCCGAAGTCTACGAGTTCAAATTCTTCACAGCTCAGGGTTTCCTTCCCCAAGCTTCAAATGTGACAGTGATAGTGTATCGATCTAAAGAAATCACCGGAAGAATGGTCATCCTTTATAAGCCTTGTTTTCAAGAGATGTGCAGACCCTAAGAAAATTCCATCATCTTGGACTGAATCAATCATAGTGCCGATATTTTAAAAAGGCAGAAAGGACGACCCCTGTAACTTTCGACCAGTCACCCTACTTGATGTTATTGGGAAGGTCTACGGCTCACTACTTTTGAGCATATTTCAAACATGGGCAAGTAATGCACCATGTGCTGACCCCTTGTAAACAGGCTTTAAGAAGATCACGGGGACAAGCGCCAACATCATGATTTTGAGCATCATAAAGGCTAAGATCCTTGATGGAGAGCCACAGGTGTTTTTGGCTTTTATAGATCTCATCCAAGCATTTGACTTAGTCAATCGAGTCAAACTGTGGCAGAAGTTGGAAAACTGGAAGTGCCCGCCAGGAATCTTAGGACCATTAAAAGCTTTGCACAATGATACTAACGTTTATGTACGGTTAATCCAACGAGGCCTACTTTCAGCTGGCATCCGTACTACTAGGGGAGTAAAACAAGTATGCCCCCTGGCGCCAGCACTTTTTCTATCATACTTTGGGGATTATAAAGATGCAAACCCTTCAACAAGAGGTTTTCCTCCGTCCATCAGTCTGGAAAAAATCCCGAGACTGTTATATGCGGATAACCTGATTCAGCTTGACCAGACAGCTATCGGGTTACAACGGCAACTAGACAATCTTTCCAACTACGTATTGTCAAACGACCTAGAAATCAACAAGGCAAAAACAAAGATTATGATCATCGAGAAAAGCAAAAAGAAAGGAGAAAACTCAAAATGGTTTCTGGACGGAAAGCCGATAGAAAAGGTAGCTGAGTTCATCTACTTGGGAGTATCACTGGACAGTTCGAAAATGGAAATCTCTCAGCAACAGTCCCTCCATAGGAAAATAAGAAATCTGCCCTCACAAGCCAAAATCGTGGACAAAAGATATGGCCGCTTTTCACTTTTGCCAACAATACATTTTTACAGAAACAAAGTTGTACCTGCTATTACTTATGGAGCGGAAGCTTTACCCTGTATTCCTAAAACGATATGGCCAACCGTGGAGAGCTTTTTTTGGAGATCCGTCCTAAATATTCCAAAATCTACACCCATCACCTTAATCAGACAGGAACTGTCCCTGACTTCCTTAGAGGCAATTGTGGAGCGAAACACAATTATGCTCTACAGGAAAATAGTGGATCCATCTAGTCCTGTGATATTTACCATGATATGGATGGAGATGACAAACGGCCGCTGTACACTGCTGAATTGTTGGGAAAAAGCCTGCAAAGACAAACTAGCGTCGATCGGGAGTTCGACTGAAGAATAAGTCCACAATCCCACCAAGACAAAAAAAAAGGCTGGACGAGTTTGACTGGATTACTACTTTAGATAAAGCAACAAAATACAAGATCACATTACATCTACCGGTCGTAGCTAGAAAACTAAATGACTTCCAGCCCTTTCTGAAGAAACATCCAAGCAGGCCATTTTGTGACATCTTACTTAGAGCAAGGCTGAATCTTTTGCCCTCTAATTAAATCTTAAAAATCAGAGGCATCTCAACGACAAACAGTTGCAGATTCTGTCGAAACGCCTTAGAGACTGAAACATTACGTCACCTCCTTTTGTCGTGCCAGAGCACAAGTAGTTTTAGAGCCCCTTACTTGAAAGAAGCTTTGGCCGCATCACGAATCCACGAGGAAGAACTTTGGTGGACCCGCCCTATTGGTGGGGAAAAGACTTCCTGGGCAATTGCAACGGTCAAGACTTTAGAACACATTTTCTACTCAGACAAAATGACCGTTTTTCGGTCTTCAGTTCTGCCTGTATAGACTAAGAATTTTTTTGCACTACAGTCGTTTTCAGATTGGAGTAGTTTTAAATAACTCCAAACAGACTTGAACTTATTTCCATTTGCAATACTTTCTTGTAAAAATTACTAGTGTAATTAAATCTCGTAAATAAAAAAATAAAATTAAAAAAAACAGTGATAGTTTTCCTTTATGACACTTGGCATATGTATCTTGACCTTTTTCAACATGTTGGGGTTCTCTGGTCTGGACGCAGTTGTTAGACCACACGGTCCACCCGTCACAGGTCATGCAACCAGGAACCCTTTTTTCTCCTGCTCACACATAGGCTCCTCAGTATCTTGCCTCTGTGTTTGAGTTTCCTTGACTTCCTTGTATCAGTCTTTTAGGTTTTTTGTAGAGTACCACATATCTCTGAGCCAGCCCTTGGCATCCTTATACACATTAAATGTCTCACTGTATTTCAGGTTCTTATTCACACTTTTCTTTAGGTGCCCCTTTTTCCCCCTTCATGCTTACCTTCTTTCAAGTATGTAGGTTACTGTCCTCTGGGCACGGTTTTAGGGTTCAATCAGTTCCCTATTCAACAAACAAATGGTTTCTCAGACTTGACTTCAGCTTTGTAGTCCAAGTCCTTAACTTGACTTGCTACTTTATTTCAGTTCATTATTCCATATTGGCAATTACTGTGCCTCGCGCAACTTGACTTTCTTGCATTCACTTATTATCACAGATGTATCTGTAACTGAAGCATTTATTCCTTCAGCACTGTTCTATGATTTTGCAGACCGCCCTGAGTTCCCCAGTCTTTGAGTGGCTTTCCCAGCACTCACCGGTCGTCGGCTTCCTCCTCTGGAAGACTCGCTGCTTTTCTCCTCTGCTCTGGTTGCTGCTTCTGTTTCAATGAGCCCCGCTCGCCAGTGGACTGGATCTCGGCTAGCACCGGCTGCTGCTCTGCTTTTGCGAGGACAGACACAGCGTCCTCTTCGCTCTGGCATTTCTGCTGCTCTGTTTGCTCCCACTTTGCATCGGAGGCTCCCTATGATATGATATGATAGGTTATTTATAACGCGCTTAATACCCAGAGGTTTCTAAGCGCGGACCCGGGGATCGACCCTGTGGTGCTCCGTGTAGTCTTGCTTCCAAGGCAAGCAGGTTGCCCCTGAGCCATTCTCCCGAGACCTATGGCTTGAGGATGTCGGCCGGCGTCCCGACTCCACTTCAGGTTCCACCGCTGCTGCCTCCAGTCTTCCAGGGTTTTGTGCTGCTGTCTGCCTCGACAGTTCCCCAGGTCTCTCTCTCTGTTCACTTCTTGGTTTCTCATTTGATATACCTGTAGTCCTTCAATAGGCTGCAGGTGTTTACCATTGTCCAATTCTGCCTGACTTTGATTAAGAGGACATGCCTAACCCCACTAGCTTTTAGCAGGCATCTTCTTCGTCTCAGTGTTAAAGTGGACATGGGAGTTGTTAGTGGTCATTATTTCTAGTCGCCACTTCCTCGTCACAGTACTGTTAAAGGACAAAGGTGGGAAAATGAAGGGAGATGACTTGTAATAGTCCAGACAGACTTGGTAGAGGTTGGTTGACTTTCTAAAGCCAACGGGGGATACGATGTCTCGCCTGCAGGTACCTCACTCCCAATCCCCAAGGACACTTGACCCAGGTGATCCTCCCTTGTGTGTCTAGCCCCAGGGTCAGGATCCAAAAGCGATGGCCTTTACCTGGCCACTTGAGAAGAAGATCCCAGGGGAGTTGGAGTGAGAATATGCTCAGGTTTCTCCTCACAGACCAACATCCTAGCACATATAAAGTACATATTACTTTATATGTGCTAGGATGTTGGAATTCTAGCCATTTAGTTATATGCAATCATTTAATGAATTTATGATTTATATGCCCTTGGATGATGAAATGTTAGGTACATGGTAATATATAAATATGTGTATTACCTTTTGAAATTTGTATGTTGTAGAATTCATTATGTTGAAGATATTTGATTTTTGTACCCGGATTTTATGGCACTCAACCTAATTAAAGTCTTTTTGACTGACTGACTGACTGACTGAAAGAATGGCAGCAACCTTTCCCCTCCAGCCACGACTGTCATTAGTCTTGAAAGCGATCCTTTAGTTTTCAAATTGCCACCCACGTGCCCCTGGCACTCCTAGCACCTACACCATCAGAGATGCGCATTGCCCTATGCATCCTTACTGCCTCCTCCTTGATATGGTAGCAAGGAACAGACAGCAGTGACAACTCCAAGATTCACATTCCCCTACTAAACAATTTAAATAAGAGAGAATGAGACATCTTCAATGGGATATTAGAGTTCATTTTCAGGCGAACCAGCCATAATCTGCGATGACGATTCGACAATTAAGATGATTAACCACACTGACAATGTCACTTAATTCCATGTGAAAGGTTTCACTTCGGGGCGCATTTGTTCCGAGTCGGGGTCACTACCGAATAGTTCACTTCTGGTGTATATTTCTTTTTATGGCCCGGCCTGACCCATTTGTCAGTCCGTGCTTTTGACTGCCCCCTCTTCTAGGGCTGCAGTACAGTTCTTCCTGGGGCCAGCTGAAGTGGCTCTGCTGCGGCCCCAGAATTCTGCACCCTGGTATTTGTTGTGGTAGATGTTAGGTTGTGTTTCAGATAGCTGTACAACGCTGCCATGCCAACATCTGGGACTTATGTATGCTATTCTTGAGAATGCTGACCTTAAGAAGAGGGCTGAAGGAATTTCCGAAATTCTGCCTGCAAAAAAATAGAACTGGTTAAGGGGTCAGCCCCTTAAAAGGGGTCTCGATTTACCATACCTTGCCTCCTGATGCACACGAATACCCAGAAAAGGAAGCCTGGTATTTAAATGGACGTAGGGTACATAAAACGAAATGGAACTGTCTTTGGGGGGGGGCAGGGGGAGGGAGGTCACCAATAAAAAGCCCATCTGCCCCCTCTCCCCCACGACTCATAGGCCTCAGCGTCTGTAAGGTTTTAGGGTTTTGTTTGTTTTCCCCTTAGTGTAATCTTTTTTGCATTCGATTCTTGTACCTACATCCCAGTCAAAGGTTGTGTGGTGTTACTTACTGTGAAGGCCAAATCTTAAAGTTCATGTGATGTCATCATGTGGTCAAACGAAAAGTCACTTCTGGTATCACTTCTGCTGACCATATGATTTTTTTAAAGGGTGCCAGGGTGTCGTTTTTTTATTATAGATATTTAAAAGAAGAAAGCATATTTTCTACAGCACCTGATAGTGGAGTTTTTTCCTCAATTTTTTGCAGAAGAGAATTTTTTATTTTATATCCCTGAAAATAATATCACTGTTATATCCATCGCTTCATGCTGGAAACACTCCTACTTCTACGCGCTGCAATACTAGGTATTATGAACCACTTTAATGGTCCTCAATCAATCGACCATTGGCCTGGAAGTATTCGGTCTGATTCGACCATGCTGTGATTCGAGCTTGTAACTGCAGGCTGCTCACTGATGGCAGAGAAGAGCTCTTGTTCATCCTATGTCACGGCTGATTGCGGGCACTGCCTTTGCAGCAGCAGCACATGTTTGGCGACCCCCAGCAAGCCCCTGGTCACGCGGGTTGTATGTATTGCTTTCATACAGGAAAATGTCGAATTCGAAAATTATTTAATTCTAAATGCCTGTTACGAAATAATCACGCACACCAACTCTGGCCGTTATCCCCCACCCTGCACCCACCTACCATCCAGACTTACCTCTGCGGCTCACTTACCTGCTGCTCCTCTGCACGGCGCTCACGTACCTGCTGCTCCTCTGCACAGCTCTTTCCCTGCGACACAAGTTCTGCTTCCCCATTGAAAGGCAGAACTTCTGCCGCAGGGGGCTATTTTACTTTTTTGTAATCTTAATTTGTCCACCGCTTTCCTTTTTAGAGACATAGGGGACACCCCCGCTGCCACCGATTTCCATTATTGGTGAGTAAGGAGAGCGGGGGACCCCACTGCAAACACTGCTCCCCTTACTCAAACATTTTTTTGTTTGTTCTTTTTCTCAGTGCCGAATTTTTTTTTTGTTGATTTTTTTGATGAATTCCGATAATGCGGAGTGGGCACATTTTTCAATAGGTGCTGATGCGAAGGCACAGCGCCCTATTGTTATTAAATGCACCCCACTCACAATTGCAGGGCAAGTTTAATTTCAATAGGGCGCCTGCTGCGCCTTCTCTCACCACAACCATGACAAACTCGGGGTTCCTCATGGTTGTTCCCAAAAATTATTTTTTTGCACACTGTCGAATATCTGAAAAATCAGATCAATAACTCAAAGGAGTTTTTTGGAGTTTTTTGTTTAGCATACTCTTTTAGGCAAAATTTGGCCAACAGTAATTTTGACAAACATTTTTTGTAATACATAAACCATTTTTCTTAATCAAGTAAGAGATATTTTGAAGAAACAAAGATTTTGGTGAAAGTACCCTTTTCTTTATTGTACATAGTACATGATGATGCCCAACACGTTTCGAGTTAATCAACTCTTCTTCAGGGGCAATGGCACAATATTTTCAATTTTTCTACAAAGTGAAAAGAGGACATAAGTCATATTTTTTGGTCCATTATAACAATTCATATAACTTGTCTCTGTTTTTAACTCAATAAAACAAGTGGCGATTTCGTTAGACACATGATGACAATTTTCAACAAACAGTAACAGTTTGGGAAGTAGTGGGCATACATATATTGATTTGAAAGCAAATCCTTGGAAAACACATAGTGATGTTCTTGATTTACACAAAAGAAAAGAAAAATGTAGCTCCTATTCAGCTAAACTTACCTACTTTAAACCGGATCATAAATTCTTAAAAAAGATTTTGTTGCTGCGGTCGTATCTAGAACCATTTTAAGTAATAGTATGTGCAAAAATGCCTTTAAAAAGCGTTTTATGTTGTGATAGGTGAAGAAGTATAGAGGAGCGAACACGTACATATCTTAAAAGGATCGATAAAGTGTAGTGAATGCATAGTGCATCTGGTCGCTGTCATCAAACACAGACGGATTGTAGGAGGCGCTCAAAGTCGGAAAACTACTGTTAACCAAAAAGATCAAGGTGGAGGTAAGTATCTAGAAATAGCCTTCAACTAATCTGAAAGGTGCCTGGTGGTGGCAACTACTTACATCGAGTCGTTTATAGAAGGCATTCTTCGGATGGTTGCATCTGCCGGTCTGGAGATGCGTCCAACCCGTGAAACATCTCCTTTTATACTGACGGTAATGCTGTTTGTTAAGAAAATGACATGCGCGGCAGGTAGTCGTAATGCGCATGTGTAGATAGGATTCATCATGTTTGCTGATGTTTACCAGAACAAAGGTGTTGCGTTATGTACGTCAGCCGAGTGACGTCCCATTCACGCTTCTCAAGAAAAGGTAAACAAAGTAAAAGAGAAATGGAAAGGCGAGCAAGGGGATGCTCGAAAATAAAGCTGTAGTACAAATTATAGACTGGATCTTATAAAATCCGTACGGTTCAGTAAAGGCACTCGGATGCTGTTTAGATGATAAATAGTGTTATTAACCTAAGATGGTGTGGCATTCTATAGACAAACAGCGTCAGTCGCGTAATGGACTCAGAAGAAAGGAAAGTTGTTTTGCATAAGAGGAGAAGAAATAGTCAATAATTGGTGTAGTATGCTAAAAGGAGTCAAGTCAATCTGAGTCGAATGCATAATGATATAAACAGAAAAAAACATTGGTCTAATCATGGATGTGAGAATTTCTATATAGGTGTACAAATTGACCTTTCTGTTGATATCAATCAGTCTGTGTTACATCAGCAAAGAAATCGGTATGGATGTATATTTTTTCCTGCTCCAAATGGATGTACATTCTGATTCTGTAGACTGGACCATGGTACACACAATTTCTGAAATGTGCATAATATTACAGCGGCAGAACAACAACAATGTAAAGAGATGCTAAATTATAAGTAAGGGCCTAATTAATACTCTTCATTCATCCCTAACGGGGTAGGAGAATCAAGGCAGTGTATCCAGTATAATTCTCTTTGTGACAACATTTTTTGTAGATCACCACCTCTTGGGAGAGGATGTACGATTTCAAGAATTACAACTCTCATTATGTTTGTGGTCTCTGAAGTGTCTATATACTGGGGATTTTGTATTTTTGGTACGGATGTTTGATTTATGCTCCGTCCAACGTTCTTTTGCTTTTCTGGCTGTTTTTCCCACATAGTACAGTCCACAGGGACAGCGTAGGGCATAAATGACATTTTTTGAGTCACAGGTGGCATATTGTTTTAATAGTATTTTTTTTACCCGTGTTGGTATGTCTAATGTGATCTCCTTTTATCACATTTGAACAATGTTG
Organism: Ambystoma mexicanum; assembly: GCF_040938575.1. Classification (NCBI taxonomy): domain Eukaryota; kingdom Metazoa; phylum Chordata; class Amphibia; order Caudata; family Ambystomatidae; genus Ambystoma; species Ambystoma mexicanum. The sequence continues at coordinate 539,679,495 of NC_090929.1, forward strand.
GCAGTTCAGACAAGGAAAGGTACCATTTTTTGGTTTGTTTAAAAAGGTCTGATTAGGAATCTTCCGCTTTTCAGCTTTAATTAGTTTGTCCCGAAAGTTCCTGCTCCTTTTGTAGGCGAGCATCAGTGTTTCTGAGAACAGCTGATTGAGCTGTGGGTCTGATTTGATAATGTCCCAGTTTTTGTAAATTATCCTTTTTATCTGAAAACTTTGAATGGAGTATTTCAGTGAGTGTATCAAGTTGGTTTTGGTTTCCTTGGGTTTAGTAGCCAATAGGTCAGTTCTGGTCTGTCCTTCTGTTCTGAGTATTGCCTTGTCTATAAGTTCAGTTGGAAAGAGTCGATCTTCAAATCGGGATTTCATAATTGAATATTCTTCTTGAAGTTTGTCAGCCTCCGAGGTAATTCTCTTCAGGGGAAGGAGTTGGCTATATGGTAGGTTTTCTTTAAGATGTTTTGGATGAGAGCTGTAGAAGTGGAGAGTACTGTTGACATCTGTAGGTTTTCTGTAAATTTGTGTCTTAAGTGCTGAGTTGAAGATCTCTATAGTAACATCCAAGAAGTTGATAGATGGTTTTCCAATTTCAATTGTCAACTGGATTCTGTCATTACATTGGTTTAAGAATTCCCAGAAGATCAGTAGCTCAGATTCCGTGCCCTTGAAGATGCCAAAGATGTCGTCGATGTATCTGTACCATTTTTAAATTTTTCCTTTCCATGTTGGATTTTCCAAGACATAGGTGTATTCAAAGAAATGCATAAAAATGTTGGCATAAGCAGGTGCCACTGGGGACCCCATCAACGTCCCCGATGTTTGTAGAAAATATTGTCTGTTAAACCTGAAGTAATTATTGAACAGGATGATATTGATTAATTCAATGGCAAAGGTCTTTTGTATCTTGATTTCCTGACGTTTAAGGAGGAACCATTCAAGCGCTTCAATACCTTGGTTGTGCGGAATTGAAGTATACAAGCTACTCACATACATTGTGAACAATATACGGTCAGGTTCAGTCATGTCAAGATCTTTGATGTTCTGTAGAAAGTGTGTAGTATCCTTAAGATAAGTATTGGTTTCCTGTATTGGCGGTTGTAGTGCTGTATCAAGGTAAATGGCAAGGGGTTGAAAAATGCTTTCTGTCCCTGCGACAATGGGTCTTAGTGGTGGATCAGTTCTGTGTTTGTGGATTTTTGGGAGGCCATAGAACACTGCAGTCACTGGATGTTTGTTGATCAAGAAATTGCTGGTATTTTCTGAAATCCAGTCTAGTTCTTCCGCTTTTTCAACTGTTTTTTTGATGATTTCCCTGATGTCAGTGATGGGGTCATGATCTAGTTTTAGATAAGTGTTCTGGTCCGATAAGAGTTTAAGGCAACCTTCATTGTAAAACGAGGTATCCATGATAACTAGGGCTCCTCCTTTATCCGCTTTTTTGATTGTGATCTGATTGTCTTCTGCCAAATTCTTAATGATATTCAGTTGATGTTTTTTGATATTTTGTCTGCTCGAGGATGCGAATTTCAATTTCTTCAGAGCCATAGTAGTCTTAGTTTTGAATAAGTTGACCAATGGATGGTTAATCTGGGGATGAAAATTGCTTTTATTCTTCATTTCTAGGAATGGACATTTTTCCTTTTCTCTAGTATCCGGATTAAGATTATCAAAGAAAATGTTTAGCTCCATTTTTCGGATCAACTTGAAAAGATTTACCTCTTCTTCAAAAAGAGTTGAATTGTTAGTAGGTATGAAGGACACACCTAGATTCAGGGTGTCCATTTCTGATTTTGTTAATACCTTAGAAGAAATATTTACAATTATCGGTTCCTTCAGTGTTTGGTCTTCTGACGGCCTTTTCTTTTTCCCTCGTCTTGCTTTTCTCCTCCTCCTAAAAAAGGTTCTGGTGCAGGAGTAAGGTCTCTGGCTGGAGGTGGAACCACGCTATGTGGTTGTGCAGCTGGAGTTGTTGTAGGTGGTGCGGCGTTACTGGAGGAAGGCCTCTCTTCCGATTCTCCACTAGTAACTTCACTGCTGTCTGTATTATTATTAGCAGGGGCTGGTCTTGGTTGTCTTGGGTTAAAGTTGGTAGGTCTGTTGCTATACAATTCTTGCCAGGAATAGACAATGTCTCTGGCGTAGTCAAGAGTGTCACGTCTGAACTTTCTGATCTTTCTCTGTTCTATTTCTTTTTTATAATTATCCAATTTGTTGTTAGTATCTTCCAGAATTGCCTGCAGTTCTGCTGCAGTTTTTAATTTGGATAGTTGTGAGGAAACTTCCTCAATTTCCTGATTGATCTGTGTAAGTGATTTAGACAGTTCTTCAATTGTCAACAATATAACATCCAAGGAGCACTTGTTCACTTGTCACAATATTTTAAAGCAAAAAGAATACCTAGAGGATTGCAGATATATCTACGCCCCACTCTCTGTAAGGACAATAACGAATTTGTAAAACGTTGGGAACAAATATTGAACAAGTGCTCCTTGGATGTTATATTGTTGACAATTGAAGAACTATCTAAATCACTTATACAGATCAATCAGGAAATTGATGAAGTTTCCTCACAACTATCCAAATTAAAAACTGCAGCAGAACTGCAGGCTATTCTGGAAGATACTAACAACAAATTGGATAATTATAAAAAAGAAATAGAACAGAGAAAGATCAGAAAGTTCAGACGTGACACTCTTGACTACGCCCGAGACATTGTCTATTCCTGGCAAGAATTGTATAGCAACAGACCTACCAACTTTAACCCAAGACAACCAAGACCAGCCCCTGCTAATAATAATACAGACAGCAGTGAAGTTACTAGTGGAGAATTGGAAGAGAGGCCTTCCTCCAGTAACGCCGCACCACCTACAACAACTCCAGCTGCACAACCACATAGCGTGGTTCCACCTCCAGCCAGAGACCTTACTCCTGCACCAGAACCTTTTTTAGGAGGAGGAGAAAAGCAAGACGAGGGAAAAAGAAAAGGCCGTCAGAAGACCAAACACTGAAGGAACCGATAATTGGAAATATTTCTTCTAAGGTGTTAACAAAATCAGAAATGGACACCCTGAATCTAGGTGTGTCCTTCATACCTACTAACAATTCAACTCTTTTTGAAGAAGAGGTAAATCTTTTCAAGTTGATCCGAAAAATGGAGCTCAAAATTTTCTTTGATAATCTTAATCCGGATACTAGAGAAAAGGAAAAATGTCCATTCCTAGAAATGAAGAATAAAAGCAATTTTCATCCCCAGATTAACCATCCATTGGTCAACTTATTCAAAACTAAGACTACTATGGCTCTGAAGAAATTGAAATTCACATCCTCGAGCAGACAAAATATCAAAAAACATCAACTGAATATCATTAAGAATTTGGCAGAAGACAATCAGATCACAATCAAAAAAGCGGATAAAGGAGGAGCCCTAGTTATCATGGATACCTCGTTTTACAATGAAGGTTGCCTTAAACTCTTATCGGACCAGAACACTTATCTAAAACTAGATCATGGCCCTATCACTGACATCATGGAAATCATCAAAAAAACTGTTGAAAAAGCGGAAGAACTAGACTGGATTTCAGAAAATACCAGCAATTTCTTAATCAACAAAAATCCAGTGACTCCAGTGTTCTATGGCCTCCCAAAAATCCACAAACACAGAACTGATCCACCACTAAGACCCATTGTCTCAGGGACAGAAAGCATTTTTCAACCCCTTGCCATTTACCTTGATACAGCACTACAACCGCCAATACAGGAAACCAATACTTATCTTAAGGATACTACCCACTTTCTACAGAACATCAAAGATCTTGACATGACTGAACCTGACCTTATACTATTCACAATGGATGTGAGTAGCTTGTATATTTCAATTCCGCACAACCAAGGTATTGAAGTGCTTGAATGGTTCCTCCTTAAACATCAGGAAATCAAGATACAAAAGACCTTTGCCATTGAATTAATCAATATCATCCTGTTCAATAATTACTTCAGGTTTAACGGACAATATTTTCTACAAACATCGGGGACGTCGATGGGGTCCCCAGTGGCACCTGCTTATGGCAACATTTTTATGCATTTCTCTGAATACACCTATGTCTTGGAAAATCCAACATGGAAAGGAAAAATTAAAAAATGGTAAGGATACATCGACGACATTTTTGGCATCTTCAAGGGCACGGAATCTGAGCTACTGATCTTCTGGGAATTCTTATACCAATGTAATGACAGAATCCAGTTGACAATTGAAATTGGAAAACCATCTATCAACTTCTTGGATGTTACTATAGAGATCTTCAACTCAGCACTTAAGACACAAATTTACAGAAAACCTACAGATGTCAACAGTACTCTCCACTTCTACAGCTCTCATCCAAAACATCTTAAAGAAAACCTACCATATAGCCAACTCCTTCACCTGAAGAGAATTACCTAAGAGGCTGACAAACTTCAAGAAGAATATTCAATTATGAAATCCCGATTTGAAGATCGACTCTTTCCAACTGAACTTATAGACAAGGCAATACTCAGAACAGAAGGACAGACCAGAACTGACCTATTGGCTACTAAACCCAAGGAAACCAAAACCAACTTGATACACTCACTGAAATACTCCAGTCAAAGTTTTCAGATAAAAAGGATAATTTACAAAAACTGGGACATTATCAAATCAGTCCCACAGCTCAATCAGCTGTTCCCAGAAACACCGATGCTCGCCTACAAAAGGGGCAGGAACTTTCAAGACAAACTAATTAAAGCTGAAAAGTGGAAGATTCCTAATCAGACCTTTTTAAACAAACCAAAAATGGTACCTTTCTTTGTCTGAACTGCCAACATTGTTCAAATGTGATAAAAGGAGATCACATTAGACATGCCAAAACGGGTAAAAAAATACTATTAAAACAATATGCCACCTGTGACTCAAAAAATGTCATTTATGCCCTACGCTGTCCCTGTGGACTGTACTATGTGGGAAAAACAGCCAGAAAAGCAAAAGAATGTTGGACGGAGCATAAATCAAACATCCGTACCAAAAATACAAAATCCCCAGTATATAGACACTTCAGAGACCACAAACATAACGTGGCCCAAATGAGAGTTGTAATTCTTGAAATCGTACTTCCTCTCCCAAGAGGTGGTGATCTACAAAAAATGTTGTCACAAAGAGAATTATACTGGATACACTGCCTTGATTCTCCTACCCCGTTAGGGATGAATGAAGAGTATTACTTAGGCCCTTACTTATAATTTAGCATCTCTTTACATTGTTGTTGTTCTGCCGCTGTAATATTATGCACATTTCAGAAATTGTGTGTACCATGGTCCAGTCTACAGAATTAGAATGTACATCCATTTGGAGCAGGAAAAAATATACATCCATACCGATTTCTTTGCTGATGTAACACAGACTGATTGATATCAACAGAAAGGTCAATTTGTACACCTATATAGAAATTCTCACATCCATGATTAGACCAATGTTTTTTTCTGTTTATATCATTATGCATTCGACTCAGATTGACTTGCTGACTCCTTTTAGCATACTACACCAATTATTGACTATTTCTTCTCCTCTTATGCAAAACAACTTTCCTTTCTTCTGAGTCCATTACGCGACTGACGCTGTTTGTCTATAGAATGCCACACCATCTTAGGTTAATAACACTATTTATCATCTAAACAGCATCCGAGTGCGTTTACTGAACCGTACGGATTTTATAACATCCAGTCTATAATTTGTACTACAGCTTTATTTTCGAGCATCCCCTTGCTCGCCTTTCCATTTCTCTTTTACTTTGTTTACCTTTTCTTGAGAAGCGTGAATGGGACGTCACTCGGCTGACGTACATAAAGCAACACCTTTGTTCTGGTAAACATTAGCAAACATGACGAATCCTATCTACACATGCGCATTACCTCCAGACCGGCAGATGCGACCATCCGAAGAACGCCTTCTATAAAAGACTCGATGCAAGTACTTGCTGCCACCTGGCGCCTTTCAGATTAGTTGAAGGCTATTTCTAGATACTTACCTCCACCTTGATCTTTTTGGTTAACAGTAGTTTTCCGACTTTGAGCGCCTCCTATAATCCGTCCGTGTTTGATGACAGCGACCAGATGCACTATGCATTCACTACACTTTATCGATCCTTTTAAGATATGTAAGTTTTCGCTCCTCTATACTTCTTCACCTATCACAACATAAAACGCTTTTTAAAGGCATTTTTGTACATACTATTACTTAAAATGGTTCTAGATATGACCGCAGCAACAAAATCTTTTTTAAGAATTTATGATCTGATTTAAAGTAGATAGGTTTAGCTGAATAGGAGCTACATTTTTCTTTTCTTTTGTGTAAATCAAGAACATCACTATGTGTTTTCCAAGGATTTGCTTTCAAATCAATATATGTATGCCCACTACTTCCCAAACAGTTACTATTTGTTGAAAATTGTCATCATGTGTCTAACGAAATCGCCACTTGTTTTATTGAGTTAAAAACAGAGACAAGTTATATGAATTGTTATAATGGACCAAAAAATATGACTTATGTCCTCTTTTCACTTTGTAGAAAAATTGAAAAAATTGTGCCATTGCCCCTGAAGAAGAGTTGATTAACTCAAAACGCGTTGGGCATCATCATGTACTATGTACAATAAAGGAAAAGATACTTTCACCAAAATCTTTGTTTCTTCAAAATATCTCTTACTTGATTAAGAAAAATGGTTTATGTATTACAAAAAATGTTTGTCAAAATTACTGTTGGCCAAATTTTGCCTAAAAGAATATGCTAAACAAAAAACTCCAAAAAACTCCTTTGAGTTATTGATCTGATTTTTTAGATATTCGACAGTGTGCAGGGGATGGGAGTTCCCAAAGAATTTTTGGGAACAACCATACTTGTTCTATTTTTCCAACCCAGATGCCAAGGTTGAGCCTTTCTCCCCCCGCACCTCAAATTCATCCTCAATTTCCCCACTTCATCTAACTAGTTTTGATGAGATAAACATCATAAACAGGTGTGCCTTTAGGTTCTATATATCTTTCTTAAACTCGGGGTTCCTGCCATAAGGCTAGCCATGCTGGTCGCTGACATCCTCCTGAGCCTCAAGTGATAGCTAGGTAGGGGATGCCTTGTGTGGCGTGCCAGCCTTACTTTCAACATACCGAATGTGTCAGTGTATTGCCTGCATGCATGACCAAAGACTCTCCAAGCTTCAGGACCGGTGCAAGGAATTTTGCCACCCTACGCAAACTGTCAGTTTGGTGCTCCCTCACTCCATATCCTAACCGTTCTCAACCAACCGTCCTCATTTTGTTACCAATTACCGCAAACCCCCTTCTACTCCATCAAATACTTGTGCATGGTTCAGTGAAACAGTGCCGCTAAGTCCTCTTCCATCCAATGTGATGAGCTGTAGAAAGACCAGATTTGTTGCAGCTATTTACTAATTTTATAAATAAGTTTTAAAAGTTACCTTACCAAATTTCCTGGGAAGGCTATTGAAATCCCCCCCTAGTTTCATCCTGAAGGCTGTTGGGGAGTAGGCTTTTGGGAACGGGTTTGGATAATCATCTACAGAACCTCCTAGAAATGCAACGTAAACATAGGAATGTAAGCCATAAGATAGATAGTGGGTTCAGCGCTCACTGCAGCGTTCTGTGTGTGATCTGCAGGTGCATGTTGGAATCCGGGCATGGCCAACACAACCTTGTATCCTTCCAAGGACAATGCTTGGATACCAGCTTTGGTTGGGTGATAATATTATCTGCATATCTTTCATGTAGGTTGCAGGTTCATGCGCTCACAATTTAGAAACGTAAGTGGACTGAGCGACAGGATTAAACAATTTCGGTAACCTGAATCATCCATTTTTCTGATCCAGTGTTCATGTTGCCAAATTACATGCATGCACTTTCAACAGTTTGACACAAATATCCCATAGATCCATTGTCTTTCGAAGACCCACCTTGCAGAATATCTCCCCCAACAAACATAGCCAAACATTTGGTTGGGTTTTCTGAGAAACAACTGAGGCTCATATGTGAATTGCCAACATGTTATGCAAAACATACCCAGTTTGCTTTTAGAGGAGAAATGACCACAGGAGGAAATGTATATCTTCAAACGTTAACACCATAAAATAGGTTGATCAAAACATTAGAAACACGTCTGTGTAACACTACCAAGTGGCATGTCAAAAATGAGGAGGGACACATGCTGAGAAATAAAATTTGAGAAGTAGACAAACTTAATCAAACAAACCTCACTTCTACATTTCAAAAAAGATGAACTGATCATTTTTTTAAAAAAAGAGCAGAGTCATGTAAAAGCATGCTCCCAGGTTAAAGGGCGGAAGACAGCTGTTGGCATAAGCCGGCTGCCTTCACTCTCATTGAATTGCCCTCATCCCACAAACCACAGGACGATAGCTCAGCGGCAACGTGCACGCCTTGGAAGCAAGGCGACATGGAGCAACACAGGTTCGATCCCTGGGTCCGCGCTTAGAAACCTCTGGGTATTAGGCGCTCTATAAATAACCTATCATATCATAACCACACACCCAACAGCCTTGTGTGCACAAGGTGTGAATTGCCCTGCAGGAGGGGCTGACTTCTAGGCCAGCATGCATAAAAAGAAATCAGCAAATAAATGTGGGGCAGTTCAAAACAGCTGTTCCAGGTGCCCAGCCAGCTTTGGTACCACACCACCAAAAGAAACAAGCATTGGTAATGCCAATACTTTGGGCCTTTTTGCGGACAAGGGAAAGACATTTGCATGGCACTGCCATAGTGGTATTAACTGGCCAATGTTGGTAGCAGGTGCAAATGGTGCGAGTACCTGGGCATATAACTGCAGTGCCTGGCAAATGCCTAATACCTACACACAAGTCAAAAATGTTGACTTTGTCAATGCTTGTTTTTAACAGTACTTCAGTGAAGGACAGCATAGTGCTTTTGAATCGAGTGACGGTAGGCAGGCCTGGAAAGACATTTTTATGATATCAGTAGGGCATGTACAGCACAAATTAAGTGAATAACTCTCAGAAGAATGCTTTGAAAAACCGTTGGCAGGCACTACAAGTGCAAAGTTGTATGATAAGGCTTGAGTAAATCAAGCTCAAAGACATCCCAGGAGTGGATGCATTTTGGGCGGAAAGTGGGTTGAAATGGCATAGGGATTAGCATGGCATTTGGGTAGTCAATGGATGGGTCAATAAGCAAACAACGCTGACACCCTTTGTTTCCCTACTCATACGCCATTGCTGCCCACTCAGATGCAATAGTTCGGATTATAGGTGGTGCTTTCCAAAACAAAAATTAAATGCTTGTTACGCACACCTGGTCTCTGCGAAGGCATTGGGGCATGGATGCAGCCCTCCCGGGGGTGAGGTCGCTCGAGTCCGACTTCACCCTCTGCGCTTATGTGGTGACTGCTCGGGACTGCTCCTGCGTGGAGAATAGGGGGTGTTAGTATGCCAGCTTGTGCGCCTGATCCCCTTCCAGAACCCTTCTTCCAAACCGTACTACCCGTGCGATGCGCTGTCCCTGGAAAGCTCACCCGTTGATTAGTTTTGGCGAGCACTCTGTCCTGCTGCTTCTGGCAGGGGCACTTGTATGATATGGACCGAGTTCCTTCCCTGGTCCCTTGCACGTGGTAGTCCAGTTCTGCTGCGACTAAGCCATTATACTTCAGGTAAGTGTTCCTGTTTGCCTTTGTCTTTCCTCGTCTGTTTTGTTGTATTGTAAAGTTTGTTGTCTTGTATTGCTGTCCGTTCCACTTTTGATGTTTGCTCTTTTGCTTTCTTCCCTTGCAGGTGATGTTGCCGGCCCGGCAGACGCTGCGGAGCTCGAGGCGGCAGCCGGAGGGAATGAGGAATGAAGCTGCAGCAGTACAGTAGCTGGTATGTTGTTAACTAGGGGGCGCGTGGGGTTTAAATGCGGCACGGCCCTAGGACGGAAGTTCTAACCTTGTCTTTCTTCTTCTTCACAGGGTCTGTGTTCGTGGATGCAGAGTGCAGTGCTCTGGGGTCGGGATCAAGATCACTGGATGTCAGGAGATGAGTATCCAGATGAAGTGATGAAGCATCGGTTTCCTGGAGGTGAGTATGCAGGAGAACGTTTGGTTTCAAAGATAAGTAAACTGGTCCAAGTGGCGGTGAGCGTCACGTTGCATGCGAGTGCACAGTAATGCGAAGCACCAGCCTTAAGGATGGAGCAGCTTATATAGCTGAGCTTCTGAAGCCACGCCCACCAGGTTCAGCCTGCCTGCCACACTCTGTCAGCACATGAAGACCAGGCCTAGGGAGCCACACCCAATGACTCAGCACATGAGGATGTTCTCTAGAATAAAGGCTTTCAGCTCCTGGAAAGCTCTTGTAAAATAAAAGCAATCCTGCACTGAAATAAAGTAAAAGCACATAAAGTGTTCCTGCTCACTTCTCTATATGAGCCTGGCGCCAGGGCCCCTGTGTTTATGGGTCCCAAAGGGACATAAGTGAGTCAAGTGACCCATTGCCCCCATGACTAGATGGTGTGGTTTTTGTGTTCTGGGGCCTGTGGCCATGACAACACTCCCCCTCAAGGCCCCTCTCATGGGTGGTTTCCTCCCTGGCCCTGGTTTAGTGGGGTTATTGCAGTGGAACTACCTGATTAATCGTGTAGCGTGGACATGCTCACTGGGTTCCCAGGTCCGATCTTGGGGTCCATGAACTTTCCAGTCTATAAGGTAGTATAACTTGGACCGGACCATCTTAGAGTCTAGGATCCTTTTAACTTTGTATTCTGGTTCTCCTTCAACTATTTTGGGATCCGGTGGAGTATCGATCCATGTACCTGGTCTCAATGGTTTTAGGAGGGAGACATGAAACACCGGGTGGATCCGCATGTGGGCCGATAATTCTAATTTAATTGCCACAGGGTTGATCATAGCCTTGATAGTGTAGGGTCCCAGATATCTGGGGCGGAACGCCCGTGGTCCTTACAGGGGACTGTTTTTGAATGCTAACCAAACCTTGGCTCCGACTTGGTAGTTGGGAGCTTCCCTTCGTTGTCGATCCGCAAACTGATTCTGTTTCTCTTTGGTTCTGGCAAGATGCTCTGCTGCTTCCTTAAAAACCTGGGTGATGGTTTTGTGTAAGGTTGTTACAGCAGGCATTTCTAATGATTCGAGTGGGTCAAAAACAGATGTCCGAGGATGTCAATCGTACACTATGTAGAATGGGCTTTGTCCCGTACTGGTGTGAATTGAGTTGCTATATGCGTATTCTCCTACCAAAAGTATGTCCTTCCAGGTATCCTCAGTTTGTTGCAGCATACACCTTATGTATTGGTCGAGGGTCTGGTTAGTCCGTTCGGTCTGGCCGTCAGTCTGGGGGTGATGGCTTGTACATAAACGGAGGTCGATTTTGGCAATTTTACAACACCTTTTACAGAATACAGAGACAAACTGAGTTCCTCAGTCTGATATCAATATTGATGTAGCCTGACGATCTGTTCAAAAAAACCCGCTAGCCAGAGTAGAAGCAGTTGGGAGACCTTTCAGGGGAATAAAGTGGGCCATTTTGGAAAACAGATCTATGACGACTAAGATGGTATTGTATCTGTTACAGGAGGGAAGGTCTGTAATAAAATCGATTGATAGCGTATGCCAAGGTGCTGGGGGTACTTCTAAAGGACGTAGCAGACCTGCGGGACTTTGTTTTTGGGACTTGTGTTGTGCACAGGTGCCACAAGTTGTGATGAACTGGACAATGTCCTTTTGCCAAGTTGGCCACCTGTAATTTTTCTTTATTTTAGCTGGGGGTTTGGCTATTCCCGGATGCCCTTCTCCTAATGAATCATGATAGTTTGCGATGATTTGATTCTGTAATTTGTTATCCGGGATGTACAATCGTCCTTGGTAGTATGGTAGGTTGTCCACGATCGTATACCGGTCACCCTTCCCTAGCCATTCCTGTTGCGCTGGTGGACTCATCAAGTGTTGCAGGTCAGATTTTAAATTGTCTAGAGTGGTGGTTGCAGCAATCATGCCTTGGATTCGTCCTTCAGGGATGATGGCCACGGGGTCTGGTGTAGTGAATGCCTCTTCTCCCTCACTCATGCGAGACAGGGTGTCCGCTTTTCCATTGCATACTCTGGGTCTATAGGTGATGACGAAGTCATATTCCGCAAAGAAGAGAGCCCAGCAGAGTTGGCGTGATGATTGCGCTTTAGCGGTCTTCAGATATTGTAGATTGCGATGATCCATGACGACGGTGACTGTATGTCTAGCTCCAAGAAGATAATCTCTCCAGGCTTTGAACGCTGCCTTTATTGCTAGCAGTTCTTTATCAGTGATTGCATAATTCAATTCAGGGGCTGAAAACTTGCGAGACCAGAATGCCTCGGGATGCAACTGACATGTTTCGGGGTCTCGTTGTGACAGGACTGCCCCGATTGCTATGTTGGAAGCATCAGTTTTGACCACCTATGGTAGTTCTGGTCGAGGATGCAGTAGAATTGATGCTGTGGTACATGCTTGTTTTAGCTCCTGGAAGGCTTTCTCTGCCTCTGCGGACCAATTACATTTTTTATTTTTCCATAGGAAAAAGGTGATTGGGTGGACGATCTGGGAGAACCCGGGAATGAAGCGGAGATAAAAGTTGGCAAACCTGAGTACACTCTGTACTCCCTTTATGGATGTCGGTAAGGGCCAGTTAAGGATAGCGTCTACCTTGCACGTGTCCATACGTACGCCCTGTGGTGTGAGAATAAAGTCGAGGAATTCTACCTCTTTCACATGAAAGAAGCATTTCTCCAATTTGGCATATAGTCGGTGTTGCTGCAGTTTCTCCAAAACTTCCTGGATATGGTTTGTTTGTTTGTTTGTTTAGAATTTATTAGGCGCGCCAGACCCAAGGGTATCAGGGCGCGGTAATTAAAGAAGTCATACAGCTTAGTACATGATTTACAAATTTACATATGCTACAACAGTAACAGATCAAACGCTAAACTAATAGTCATTCACAATTATTCCCACTATACATAGAGAGGCTCAGTAGTAAGTAACTGCAGGTGGTATTCACATTGTACACGAGTAGAATCAGTGGTAATGAAATACAAGTAGTAAATACAGGGCAATATAAAGTTATTTGCAATGTACAGTTATTTACAAAGGTGTCCAAGGTCTGCAGACTTTATTTAGACTCATTCTCTAGAAGCCATGTAATCAGATTTTGTCTGAATTTCGTGAAGGTTTGGTCCATTCTGAGTGGGGTAGGTAGTGAGTTCCACAATTGGGAAGCTTTAATTGGGAAACTAGTACCCCCAATGGTGGATAGTTTAAAGCGAGGCACCTGTAAGCAGTTGGAGTTCACTAGTCTCGTAGGTCTAGTGGCTACTTTTCTAGCAAATCGTTCAATTAATTATTGTGGTGCTTTGTTGTTCAGGCATTTGTGGATGAGGGATGCTGTTTTTACTTTAATTTTCTAATGTGTAGCTATCCACTTATGCTTCCTTCTGATGTCGGATATGTGTTCTTTCCTGGATATATTTAGTGGAGCTCTAAGTGTGTTGTTTTGGAGTATCTGTAATTTAATAATGATGTATTTATTAGCTCCGATATATACGGCGTTGCAGTAGTCTATTTTGGAGAGGATAAGGGCTCTGGCTAAGATCATACAGCTGTTCATTGAGAGATTGACGTGGTCCTCCTTGGTGGTTGAATAGATAAGAATGTCATCAATATAGACAAGAGCACAGACTTCCAACAATTCGTGGAGCACGTCATTCATGAAAAATTGGAACACTGCTGGGGCATTACATAGTCCAAAGGGCATTACCTGATATTTATAAAGGCCATATTTCGTGCGAAAGGCCATCTTCCACTCGTCTCCTTTTTTGACTCTTACTAGATGGTAGGCCCCTCGTAAGTCTAGTTTTGTATATATCTGAGCGTTTTTGACTTGATCCAAGAGCTCGGGTATAAGCGGTAACGGGTACCGTTTTTTTACCGCGATCTGGTTAAGTGCTCTGTAGTCAATTAAAGTTCTCAGGTCTCCCTCCTTTTTAGGCACAAAAAAGACGGGCGAGGATGAAGGGGACTTGGACGGACGAATGAAGCCATTTGCCAGATACTGATCGAGGTAGGTTTTTAGATGCTGTTTTTCCTGTTCTGTTTGTCATGATTCCTTCCCCTCAGTCCCCAGCCCTCCAATATGTCAGGTTGGAGCCAGGCCACAATCACCTACATGGCCCTCAAGGGCCTCTCCATCCCTCCAAAGACCCACTTGGAGTCAGACTTGGCGCTTGTGGCACCAGACTCACTCACTCCCACAGGATAACATTGGGGATTGGACTTGTAGTGCATTGATGGGGACAAGATGGATGCCCCCACATATTTCGGTTCCCAGAATTGCATGTGCAGTCTAGTCTTTTGGGTGTGGTTCAGCCCAGAGACACCTGGGATACCCAGAGACTATTTAAGCCACGCCCAGGCTGAGAAACATGCTTTGTGTTTTCTGCACCTGCAGCGTGACACTCACCGTGTTCGGATCGGTCTCCAGGAGGCCTGCATCTTTCTTCTGCACTCAGCTCCTGCAAGAACAAGAACACTGTTAGGAACAGCCTTACCTTGCGGCGCTTCTGCCCATCATTCATCGCTTCTTCTGTTCTGCAGGCATCTTCGGTGGTGTCATTCCCATCCCAGCATGCCGCTTCCTAAGGAAAAGAGAAAAGAACAGAAAAAAGGCATTAGTTAGCATTCAGCAAATCTTCACTTATTTTTAAAGACTGTACGAGCTTCAAACGCTTACCTGAATCCCAGCTGCTCTGGGGGAACTCTGTCTCCGGAACTTCTCATCCATCTGCAAGAGGGAAAAGACACTCCAGGTTAGCGTGGAAACATCTAGAGGCGCCGCATACCGTGCTTACTCACCGCATTTCTTCTTCATAACCGGCATCCATGCTGAAAACGTCGCGGCACCTAAAAGACACAGAAAAATAACTCAGTTCAATACAAATACGAAAGGGTCGCACCGCGCATCGCACTCTCACTCACCTTCAGCGCTACTCATCTCGGCAGTACGTCGCCATCCCCAGACACCGGCCATCATCTAAGGAAGGAAAGGAACGAAGTTAGAGAACTGTTCAAAAGACTCATTATACTTACCTGTCGGACTCTTGCCAGTGAAGTAACTAGGCAGCAACGAGCCTGCATCAATCAACGCGCCCCTGCGCTGAAAGCGGATGGAGAGCACACTTTCCAAGAAAACCAGGTGAGCTGTGGATCAAAGGGAAGGGTTGGACCCTGGGGAAGAAGGGGTTCAAGCACACAGAGACAATAGGGAGTTAAACTCTACCAATCATGTGTTTCAGGCCCAGTCTCCAGGCGAGTAGACTCCAGGGAAGGGTTCGAGGTCGTATGAGGGCAGAACAGGCTGAGTGACGTCCCTGTGGATACCAGGTGAGCGTTATACTGTTAGGGCGTAAATCCGGCTGCAGGGACTTGAGCTCCAGCTACCAGATCAATTTGGCAGTCATATGGTCTGTGCAGAGGTAGGGTGTTTGATTGCTCATTTTGAAAGACATCTTGGTAATCCAGGTATTCAGGTGGTAGTGAACTGGTGAGGCCCAGTATGGTTTCTTTCTTCGATGAACCTGGGTTGGTAAGAGCTTTTAATGAGAATCCCTTGCTGTAACAGATGTTGGCACAGTCTTGGGGAAAGGTCAGAACTCATTTACACCAGTCAATCCTGGGACTCCAGCCAGGGCATTCCCAATATCATCTGGAACTAAGGAGCGCCGATGAGTTCGAAGGTGATGTCCTCTTGGTGACTGTCCTGACACAGAAGCGTGACCTTCTCGGTGTAATGCGTCACTGGGCCGGATGATAGCTGAGATCCATCAACTTCTGTGACATTTTCCGAAACCTGCTTCTGTCAGAGAGGAATGCCTATCCGGGTAGCAAGATCTTGGTCCATGTAAATTTCCACAGTCCTACTGTCAATGTATGCCTCCAAGGCATGTATTTTCGACGGTTGCTTGTGGTTTACCAGGAGCACAGGGATGACTAGATGTGAGGTCTGTATAGGTTCCTTTTCACCGCTCGACAAGTGGACCCCTATGCTTGCCGTTCGTTGGAGTTTCCCCGAGTCCTATTCTTCTTCTTCACCCTTGTCAGTTGCTCCAACTGCTTTCCTGGGTGGTTTTACCGGGCATTCTTGGAGATAGTGACCTGCCTTACCACAGTACAAACAAAGCTGCTGCTGTCTCCTTTTCTCCCTTTCTGCCTTGGTGAGTGCGCTCCGCAAGCCTCCGATTTGCATTGGCTCGAACTAGTCGTGTGATTTGCTTTGATTCTTACGGGGTCGCACATAGACCGACTGCCCCTCGGCCTTGGCCTGATCCACCTTCCGATCCTGCAATCTGTGATCGAGCTGCACTGTCAGGTCGATGTATTCAGCACATCTTTTTGGGTGATTTACTACTTGGGTTAATACGTCCTTAAGTTCCCCTTGCAAACCTCGGGAAAAGAGCATAGTTCTTTTCTCCTCTGGCCAGTTAATTTGTGCTATCAGACAATTGAAGGAAGTGATATATGTTAGTAAGTCTTTATTACCCTGCCGTAGTAATAACAGTTAATTGTCCAGAGCCCGCCCTTGAGTATGCCGTGCAAATAGTTTCTCCATTTCACGCTGGAAATCTCTGAAGTCTCGAGGCAAAGGATCATCCTGGTTTACCAAGGGTATTGACCATTCCGCTGCACTGCCTCCCAAATATGAGAGTACAAATGCCACTCTGGCTTGATCGTTGGGGAATGCCCCAGGTCTGCACAAGAAATGTAGGCGACATTGATTCATGAAGATGGCGTACTTATTCGGATCACCTGTGAAGCATTCTGGTGGGACCATGGGAACCCCCCCTGGAAGAACCACCTGTACTGGCGTGGGCTGTGGAGGCACGGCAGGAGGGGCATACCCCGGCAGAGGGACCTGGCCTGCCTGTGGCTGGAGCATTTACCTTGCTAGTTCATCTGTCCGCTCCCGGTTCACAATTAGATACCTCCTTAGGGCATTGGATTCCTGTCTTGAGGCATGAACTTCAGCCCGTAACTCTCCCAGTAATTGGGCAAACTGGTCTGTTTCAGAAGTTTCCATAACGCTCAGGCACAGATTCGAAGAGGCTTTGCATTCTGTTAAGCTCACCTGGTCTCTGTGGAGGCGTTGGGGCACGGTTGCAGCCCTTCCGGGGGTGAGGCGGCTCGGGTACGACTTCGCCCTCTGTGCTTATGTGGTGACTGGTGGTAATAGGTGATGCAGCTCTGGACTGCTCCTGCGTGGAGAATAGGGGGCGTGAGTATGCCAGCTTGTATGCCTGATCCCCTTCCCACCTTCTTCCAAACCGTGGTACCCGTGGGATGCGCTGTCCCTGGAAAGCTTACCTGTTGATTCGTTTTGGCGAGCAGTCCGTCCTGCTGCTTCTGGCAGGGGCGCTTGTATGATCTGGGCCGAGTTCCTTCACTGGTCCCTTGCACGTGGTAGTCCAGTCCTGCTGCGACTAAGCCAATATGCTCCAGGTAAGTGTTCCTGTTTGCCTTTGTCTTTCCTCATCTGTTTTTGTTGTATTGTAAAGTTTGTTGTCTTGTATTGCTGTCTGTTCCACTTTTGATGTTCGCTCTTTTGCTTTCTTCCCTTGCAGGTGATGTTGCCAGCCCAGCAGAAATTGCAGAGCTCGAGGCAGCAGCCGGAGTGAATGAGGAACAAAGCTGCAGCGGTACAGTAGCTGGTAAGTTGTTAACTAGGGGGCGTGTGGGGTTTAAATGCGGTGCAGCCCTAGGACGGATGGTCTAACCTTGTCTTTCTTCGTCTTCACAGGGTCTGAGTTTGTGGATGCAGAGTGCAGTGCTGCGGCGTCGTGATCAAGATCACTGGATGTCAGGAGATGAGTCTGCAGATGAAGCGACTAAGCACCGGTTTCCTGGAGGTGAGTATGCAGGAGAACCCCTAGTTTCAAAGGTAAGTAAACTGGTCCAAGCGGCGGTGAGCGTTGTGTTGTACGCAAGTGCACAGTAACGTGAAGCACCAGCCTTAAGGATGGGGCAGCTGATATATTTGAGTTTCTGAAGCCACGCCCACCAGGTTCAGCCTGCCTGCCACACCCTGCCACACCAGATGAGTCAGCACATGAAGACCAGGGCTAGGGAGCCACACCCGATGAGTCAGCACAAGAGGATGTTCTCTGGAATAAAGGCTTTCATCTCCTGGAAAGTGCTTGTAAAATAAAAGCACTCCTGCACTGAAATAAAGTAAAAGCACTCCTGCACTGAAATAAAGTGTTCCTGCTCACATCTCTATATGAGACTGGCGCCAAAGGCGCCAGGACTGAGTGCAGCCTGGGCCCCTGTGTTTATGGCTCCCAAAGGGACATAAGTGAGTCAAGTGACCCATTGCCCACATCTCTAGATGGTGTGGTTTTTGTGTTCTGAGGCCTGTGACCATGACATTGCTCTCATCACATGGCCTGCGTGAAGTCCAGGACTGCAGGACAACTGCTCCTTCTGCCCGCCACCTCCATCACCATTGTGGCAGGCCTGGGCCCAACTGCATTTTTTTCTTTAAAAATTGTAACCAAATCTACAGTCACCAGAACGTATCAGTTGACTGAAAGCCGGGGGCTCAAAAAGAAGGGCAAACGGGCACGGACAGGTTCTTTGCATGGTGAGGCACAGGGGAGTTGTAGACGTGGGTATCTTCTCAGCATACCCCCTACACGTGATCTTGTGGGTTGCCGTGGACTGTGGTAACCTTAAGATGTGCTTATTGCTAAGGCACCCCTCCGACTTCCTTGCAGCAGTCGGAGGGGACAGTGGACGATGGGGCAACTCGGCCCACCCAGCATGACCATTGCCGAGGAGACTAGATTTACCAGGCATTGGATTATCGGATATAGGCGAGAATGCAACGGGTCAAGAAGAGGGGCATTGCTGTGAGATGTGGGAAGAAAACAGTGAGAACAAGATAGGTAGACAAGAACAGGAAACTAGAAAG
Source organism: Ambystoma mexicanum (assembly GCF_040938575.1). Classification (NCBI taxonomy): domain Eukaryota; kingdom Metazoa; phylum Chordata; class Amphibia; order Caudata; family Ambystomatidae; genus Ambystoma; species Ambystoma mexicanum. Next base: position 539,698,520 of record NC_090929.1, read on the forward strand.
AGAAAGGGGGCATTGGAAACATGAGGGGATCAGACAGGGATGCACACAGTCAGGATAGAGGGATGGTAATATGTGGATAGGGCATAGGGGCAGGTGAGTGGCAGGCGGCAGAAGAAAGGGGCCAGGTAGAGGGCTGGTCTAAGGGACACAGGGATTAAAAGTGGGTACAGAAGGGCATATAGACTAGAGAAAGGGAGATGGCATCCCAGCCACAGTGTTGTGGAAACGAAGATGGGACCAGGGAGCATGGTAGAAGGACGGAGGCTGTTAGGCAGAGACAGGGCAAAGCCGCAAAGGCACGTTGTCAGAAAGACGACATAGGGGAATGCAGTAAGTACTAAGGGCAAGGGAGGGTGTGAGTAAAGGAGGAAATGCACAGGCGGCAGAGAACGGGAGAGGAGTGGGACATTGACAGAAGAGCAGAGGCGACTGGGACAAGAACACAGGAGCAGGGCACAGAGGGGCAGCCAGGCAGTGACTGGAAAGTCGGCATGCTACTTGCAAGAATAGGGTCGGCTGACGACGGCAATGACCGTGCAGTGTGTAACTGAGAGAGGAGATCAGGGGTCTAGTGTCCTGGTGGGACAAGGGGTAGAGGCGTATCCAGGACTGGTTCACTTGCATCAGGGCACAAAGATTATGCAGTATATGCTAATGTGAGCAACTCATACAGCGAACGCGCTATAACAATAACAAATTATCAGTAAATGCGTAAAAAACGGATTCCATTATTTTCCATAATATTGCTGTAAGCCGCAGCAGCAGACTTGAGGCGGCCCCATTCCCTGAGGGGCTGTTACTTTTAGCATTTAAGACATACGGTTGGGGAGCACTGCATGCATGATGCACCATGGTGTCGCTCGGCAGTAGTCCGCATGGCACCTCAGTCCTCACCTGCGTTGGACTGTTACTCTCTCAGCACAGCCAGGGCCCTGCACCGGGCCGCTCTCACAGCAGCCACCACAGGATGAGTTGGGTGGCCTAGTAGAGGCACTGGCCTGGTGCAGCGCACAGCAAAATGCTGCTCCATGGCCGCAGCTAGTGCAGGGTGCGCAGGCGGCAACCACGTCTGACAGTCCGGACAAATTCAAGTTACCAGGCTCAGGGGGCTCAGCCAGGCTCCACAGTGCACTGCAGCTTTCACTGACTAATACCATTGAGTCGACAATCGGTCAAGGGGTCAGATGCAGTGCTTTGTGGTGTGCTAATAAGCAGGAGCCAGTGTGCCATGCCGATGCCACTCATGACCCTGACCGGACCCCAAGTCCCAACTTTCATGTCGCCACCTGGTCTGCTGCTGCAGCTAGCCTGCAGACGGTGTAACAACAGGGCAGGGCCGGTGCTATCACTAGAGGAAAGGCAGTAATTCGTTTGGAGATGTTAACGCAGCATTTAGCCGCTCTAACATTTCCAACATATAGGCAAGCGCCTAACCTTGCCTAGTAATAGCACGGGCCCTGCCAACCGTAGGATGAATTTAACACACCTACCAGTACATTTAATAAGCCAATTGTGTACAGGTTAGTGACCAGCAGCACAGTGTGTGGCAACATGTAATTAGCTTTTTCCTCCAAGGTTAGGCCCTGCCCTCCCTACGCCTATGCCAACTATGTACAAATCACAGAAACGAAGGCAGGATCTTGTTTCTGCTCCAGTGCCTACATTAGTCGGGTCATCACGTTGAGTCAGCTGCAGATGGCATCTGAATTCTCCTATGAAAGGCCGGAATGGTCAGGCCCATCTCCTCCCCTTCTTCTCCTCCCCCTCCTACTTTAGAACAAAACACACAGTCCACAGGGGCTCAACTCTCGGGGGAAGCGGCAGAGCGCGAGGCTTCCCCTTCTCCCACTCTACGAAGCAGCTCTGGAACGGAGCCCGGGGCGCCTGGCCTTCGGCCATCGAGCTCACGGGCGGCCTTCTCAACACATGTATACTTGAGACTTTTCTCTAAACCGTGGTCCGGCGGGTTGAAAACACCGATCCATAGCAAAAATAACTTTACTGCGGTTTCTCAAGAGGCGACCGGCTGGCAGATACCCAACACATCTCGGAGGTAAGTTACTTGTTAACCTGCAAGTTTCGGAAATACCTCGTACGCACGACGAAGGCACGTACGTTGGAGTCAAGAAGGGGTCAAAGCGGCGAAGCTGCCTCCTCAACAGGGAAGCCAGCACAGGGCGTTCACTTGCCACCCGGAGGCCCCTACACTCGGCTTCTTCTTACAAAGCAAGTGTTTCCTCTTGTTTGGTACCTCTGCCGTGTGTGTGTTCTTTCCGGATATAGCGCTTAAAGCACAGTATACATGGGAGATGGTCTGTCCTTACCACTGGAAGCTGGTGCTCTGATCCCAGCCTCGTTAATTGGGTTTATTGTGTGATGCTGGGAAACGTTCATCCTCTCCCGTGCCTCATTTTATTAATCTATGAAATGTGATAGTGTTTAGAAACAAACCAACCTCCACCACTAGAAGATAATGAAAACGTTGACATTTAAAGTGTTTTTTTTATGATTTATTTACGTGTTTTAATCCGTGCTATTGCCTCCAGGTGGACACCCTAACGACACTTGCATAGATGTTCTTTTAAATAGCATTTTCTACCTCGGTTTCTGTGAATGCCTCGCATTATTATTAACCAGTTATAGTTACTCAATGTACCAGACTCTGTAAAACGAAAGCGTGGATTGCACATCTGCGGGGTTCCAGCCTGTGGCCTCCATGTTGGACACCAGTGGCAGAAGCCTTTGGATCTCCAGTTGGTTAGTTGTGGGGGATTCAATGACTCCTGATTAACAAGCAAGCACTCTCCTCGATGCTCCAGTTAATTGTCCTGGATAGAAGCAGGGTAGTATCCAGCATTGCAAGAGTGGCGGGGGAGGGGAAGGGCATGCCACGAAACAAGCCCTGCTACCCCTTCCCTCTAAATGCAGTGCGTGCAACTCCATACGTTATCATTCGCTCCCCCCACACCCCACCCGCCCATCAACGTTTTTGGTAACATTAGTGGCAGATCGAATTTGAACACATACGCATAACACAAATAAAGTAAAACTGCAATACCATTACAGGTGCAGGAAACACATCTATTACAGCTCTGCCCAGGCTATGTGGGGCAGAATACATGCAACCTCCTAATTTGCATATGGATTGCACCAACAGAAATGACTTCACAGAAAAGGACATCTCAAGGTGCATCATCAGTCTTTGATACTTGGAGGCACCATGGAAGCGACTTTAGAATAAGTTGCCATGAGTAAGCCAAGTGGCAAATAGCTTTGTGGTACAAAATACCTAAGTTGCACTATTGTTATGTATGAGCAACTCTATAATCATCAGGCTTTTTTTTTTATAATAGCATGATATATTAACATAAGCTATTAATTGACTCATGGAGCTGCAGATAAGGCACAGTTTGATTAATTGATTTTCGCAGGATCACACAGTTTGGATAAATGGTGAAACTGGGATGTGGACAATTTAGGCAACTGAACACATCTTCCCAGGTTTAGTTCATATAGATATTTACTAAGGTTTTGATTTGCATTTCATGTTCTTAAATAATACTTTATTTATAGCATTGCCTGGGAAGCAAACCACATTACCTAATAAACTAGCCTTTCATAATAAACTAACATTACGCTATATACATCTTAATAGAAATATGTTGAGCAATATGAGTATGGCTTTAGTTTTATTTGCCCCATTCTGCATGCAAAGTCACCATAGCATAATGCAGATTATTATTTTTTTTTTATTGAATTTAGCTGAGAAACTCAACTTTTATCAAATACAAAACTTAATTCATTATATGTACATTTCAACGCACAAATGAAAAAGGTCAAAAACAGGATAAATGCAGATTATTGTGAGCCTAACAGGTTCACCTTGGGTTTTTAAGCCGTAGTCATTATTTCATAATGCATGCAGCACTATGCACCCTTCTCACTTCTGATCACCCCATTCACATTTCTTAAGTGACAAAAGTCCCTGCTAATAGTCCCCACTCCCTCCCATCAGTGCCTAATGGCTCCCATTGTAATGCTCTGTTGATACAGAGCAATGTGTCAGGTCCCTGGGAGAGCCCCCCTCTTGCCTACACACGAAAGTGTAAACCCAGAAAAGGCCAAAAGGACAGGGTGGGTCCCGCGTCCTGCCGACCACCTCACAGGCAGCCCGCAGCAAACGCGGGATTTATGCTGTCCTGCTGAGGGGGTCTGCATATTGCGGGACCTACTTGTCATTTAGGTGCATTGTCCTGCCTACGGGGCACCGTTCCGGTTCGTTGCCCTCATTGTGAATGAAGGTGCTGAACGGGAGAGGTGTCTCACAGCCAAATGTCCCAGTCTGGCTCTTAAAAGACCCACTGTGGGGCCAAGCTGCCCCTACCCCCCACCCCCTGGGCCGGTACACCTCTGGATAGAAGCATGTACACATATTTTCAGAGCTGCCAATTGGCCTCATGTTATGTGTATGCCGTTGGCCAGTCCTGGTTTTCTGCATTGCATGTGGCGCAGGTAGCTTCCTTTTCCCCAATGAAAAAAACACAGGCCTACAAGTCCAAGCATGCCATGCACAAAACCCGAACTGGCCCGTCAGATGACATGGAGCCACTTAGCCGCTATGCATCATTATGCATGGTATAGCTTCAATTCAGCTTAGCAGGTAGGGGATGTAATGCAATGTATCTTTAATGAAAGTCAGGTCCAATGAATGAAGTGGAGACTTAGACGTGACAATGTGGCTTTTTACTTCTTGCGTTTCTTTGTGCACCTGGGGTGAGTGCGCAGGGTCATTTCTATAGCATCTCTCCGAAGTGTTTAGTCATATTGCAGGAGCGGGATTACTGAAAATGTTTACCTATTTGTTTAATGCATGTATGCACCAGGACAATGTTCGCCCCATTGGAAAAATGCGTTGAAAGAATATATTTTTTATATCAGAGCAATTTTTGCCTTGGTGCTAATTGTACTTGCACTGGTACAAAGTTTCTGTAATACTGCGCCAGATGTTTGCTCGTAGACTGGTCCCGGGCAAGAATCCTTAGACTGCAAACTGGGCCTTTCTCTGCCTGCCAGATGCATTGTCTTTCATTCAGCAGTAGCAGGAAATCCCTTCGAGAAGCTGATGATTGACAGGGCTGGGAAGAAGGCCTCATCACTGTCATATGAAAGGGCGTTTCACACTGCAGCTCGTGCACTTGGACATAGCCTCCCAAGAGCTCCTGGGAATGTGCCCTGGTCTTGCATTGCAAAATCGAACGAATGGAAGGAGCTCTGGTGTCCCCTGCAGACCTTCATCCAGGCATTGCTGTTGTGAGCAAAGAGGCGCATATTGCAAAGCTGCCCCACTCACATTGATCCACTGCGGATTCGGGGTGGACGGCAAAGTCCTGGCCAGATTTCAGAACAGCGATGTGCTTGCAAAGTTTCCACATTCTAGCCTGAAAGAACCTGGAGAGGTGACATGTGTTATCATAGGGTAAGAGCAAAGACCGAGCTGGAAACTAATCAGAGTCTCTGAAGTGGCATCCAGTAGTTGAAGTTGGGCATAGTCAATGTGCCTGGCAGCCATTATTTGCTCCCCTAGTTTTCTAGGTAATATCATCTCCGGAAATGTACCTAGAAAGCAAAAGCTCTGCTGCACTCATGCGTTGCTTGAATTTCGCAGGGAGCCAACTCTTTGCAAACCTTGCAGTGTCAAAGAGTCCGATACGGAGCATCATTTCGTTGAAATCATAGGAGTAGTGGAAGTGAAATCCACGACCACTGTAAACTCTGCAGTCCGCATGGCATTAGAGGACTTGAGGCAGTGTAAGTGAACACACATTTCTACCTAACAGCCATAAGCCGTTAGATACTGAAACTAGGAGAGCTGCATAGTCTTAATAGATCAATAGATCAGCAAGGAATGTATCTATAAACTGCAGAAGCTCCAAAATGAAGCAGTGCGTTTAATATTCAAAATTGCACGTAGAGACTCAGTAACTACGGCCCGCGGGGAGCTTCATTGGATTCCCGTGGAATCTAGAGTTAATTTTAAGATGCTGACGCTGAGACACAAATCCTCTTTGGGGCCGCTCCACGATACCTAAAGGAGAAACTCGAGGTCTATAAACCAAGCAGGAGCCTGCGCTCAATGGAGGCTTGTACTCTGAAAATTAATCGTTTAAGAGAGTCTGGGGGAATCGTCGTTCCTTTCCTATTCGGGAGGCACAGGCCTGGAACGAGCTTCCTGAGTCACCAAGGAAGGAGAAAAACCATCCGATTTTGAGGAAACTTCTGAAGACCAGATTATTCGCTTAGATAGAGTCCTGACCACCTGCTATCGTATTCTGTCCTGTTCCTGTCAATTTGTCTTCTATGTATCGCCTGGATGCTTGGGGGATTTGGAGCTCTATAAATATATAGAAATTGAAATAGAAAATCATTAGTCAGATGGATTAAATCTCAGTATTGGCAAAGCATTCCACAGGGCACACAAGGAGTTACATGCGGGTAGTGCGTGGAAACCATCGCGACCCCCAAAAGACATGCATCCGCTACCTCAGGACACTGCTACAGGAAGCTATGGCAAAAATCAGGTGCCCAGCCGGTCGCTTTGTCTCTCACAATTAAGTTCACCATTTGGCAGCGATTCACTTTCAGGTATGTTGTGGCACATCCAGCAAACGCCAGGCTACGTCCATGCCCTGAATCTGATCAGAGCCATACCTGTGCACCCTGATCCAGAGGGAGAGAGATCTTTGGGCCATCTTTATGAAGGTAGAAATTAAAGCCATTAGCATGAATATAGGCAAATCGAGGGGACAGAGCAGAGCCATGGGCACTCCTCAGCACACAAAAAGAGAATAAGGAGCCAAGGAGGGACAGGCATTTACTACCAACAGCCCGCCAGGAAAAGGCTGCATCCGCTCCAAGACACAGTCTTCAATGGCAACCTTGCACACGCTGATCAGAAACATCAGCGGGTGCTGGAAGAGGCAACTTTAAATATGCATCTTGAATACTTCGAAACGATTCAGTCGAAAGCCATAGAGTTACTCACCAGTGCATTAAGCCTTTAATAGTGAATAATGAGTAAGCCCTTAAGTAATATTTGGGAGCTGGTGAGAACATTAAGTATTTGATTTTCCGATGGTAGAGACAACAATGGCCTCATTTAGAGTTTTACGAAAGGAGATTGAAGCTCCATCCTGCTAACTCTACCAGGGCCTCCAAATTTAGAGGCACGGCTACTGAAAACTCTGCTGGCAGTACCTCTTCCCCAGCCTTCACTGTGCATTACCTGCTTTCCATCATCACTCAACCTAGAGGCAGAAACTGCTTGCAGGTGTTGGCAAGTGGTGAAGTCAAAGCAGCTGACCTTGCCAGCTACAGGATGGCAGTAGCCCTTCTTCTGCCCCACCCCTGGCCTCCTGGATCCCAAAAGGATTTCCTCCAGCTGTCCAGCATGCATGGCCAACTGGAGGGAATCTCTTTGCCTCAAACCCGCAGTTTGCCACCCCCATACCACTCTAGGCAGTTCACAGCAGGCATCCAGTGATGCTCTTGAGTCACCTCCGGCTGCTATTGGTCTCCTGATTCTTAAATTTAGTGGTGACTCTACCAGGTTTCCTAAATGGAGGACCTTGCATCTTCTTTCCGGACATGATTATCAGTCATTTGATTAAAGATGTTTTGTGACCAATTAGGAATATCGATTAAAGATGTTTTGTGACCAATTAGGAATAGCTCAACGGCAACGTGCTTGCCTTGGAAGCAAGATGACACGGAGCAACATGGGTTCGATCCCCGGGTCCGCGCTTAGAAACCTCTGGGTATTAAGCGCGTTATAAATAACCTATCATATATCAGACATTTGGTCGCAGACACAGTGAATCCGGATGTTAAAATCATGATCAACAATAGAATTTTCAGCTAGGATGTTCAATATTTAGTGTGGATTTGTTTTTGTAAGTTGGATAATTCCAGGTCTGTGCATAGGTATTCAGAGCATTGTATTGACTCACCGCTTTTCCATTTTCAGAAAGTAAGAGACCTAGTTTTTCACCTTATTTCACCATCATTGTGTGATCTTGGGCAAATAACTGTATTTTCTTGAGTTTTACTTACTTTACTTACCTATCACTAATGGGGCCAGTCTGCTTAGTCTAGAAGTGCTCATGGGTGATTCACTTTGAGGTGTTATCTTGCAATGCAAGTCGTTGCAATCATTCAAACAGATTCTTCTCTGTCCCACCGGAATAATGCTTGACTAGGCGTTAAGTGCAGAAAATTGACTATACCCCAGTGCAGTGCTTTAATGTAGATCAAGCACATTCTGAATCAGCACACACAGCAACACCATTCTCATTCAAGGTGCTGAAAGATCGATAATAACGGAGACTTTCCCCATCATCCGCAAATATACTATTAACTAAAGCGACAAAAACACTTCCACGACCCAAGCAAGAAGTACCACCATAACATGCTCAGTGCAAGGTTCAGTCATCCACTAAAGCTAAACAAATTACATTAGAACCCCCAAACCCCAGCTAAGGCTTTCTGTCTCACCCTGATCACCCCAAATAACAAATGTACCTACAATATTGGTCATGTCTCCCCTCTCACCCCTTCAACAAAACATCTGGCCTCTTGTGGCCCCTTACTAAGGGTTCAAAAGGTGATAGGGAGAGAAACGTATAATATACTACAGTCTCTTCCACCCAAGCCCACACTGGTATGGCAACAATCAGAAAACTGCCCTCACCCTGACTGATTAATAGATACACTGTCTTCTATATACAACACCCCACACCCGGTACCTCCCCACTGCAAAAGTCAGTCAATCAAGAAAATGATTTTCAAGGGGATATAGCAACTGAACAACCAAGCCCCACACTGGTAACCTACCGGCGCTAGGAGCCACACTCGACCAAATGAACAGAGAAACTCATTGGTTCTAATCGCAAGTGGGATAACTGCAGGCCATTCCTCCAGCAAATACCAGATTTCCCGTAATCCCTTTCCATGAGAAACCCCAGAGTGGGTCAGATTATAGGTGCCCTACTCAACCTGCAAAGCCATCCAACTCACAAATCAACCATGCTCAGAACAACACAGTGTTGTGATCTATAAAGGACCACTCGGCCAACATTTACACGCCCAATTTGCAAAACGCTCTCACACACCTGAGACCTTTTCTTTTTGACCTCACTGAAAAATGGTTCACAAACAGCTGTACCACCAACCTGGACTCTGTGCTTCCAACACGATACAACATAACCAGTAAATAAACAACCTGCATACGTGACCGTGGAGACACACTGAGACAACCTGAGGCACTGCATTAAATTGAAGAAAGAGCAGCGTGGCACCATTACTTTGTGCCAGTCATTTTCAGTTACACCCCATCCTCCACCATATTTATTAAATATTGCCCCATGATTAAAAAAACATTTTTTCCCCATGTATGTATGGAATGCAACGTGCGCCGCTTTAGCTGGGAAGCAAAGGAGCACTGTAGATTGGGGGAGCACTCAGGTGGTTGCAAGTAAGGATGATGAGGTAGCAGAGGAGCTGAGATGGCCAATGGGAGCAAGGGAATGCAGAGCTCGAGAGGAGTGAAAATTGGGGTTCAGTGGAGCGATGAGCAATTTGCGAGATGTTCTTTGAAAGGTAGGGATGGAGATGCCAGTCTTGTCTGGCTTGTTAACTTAATCCATGTCATGGCTTCTGGTGGTGCACTGGCCTCCTGACAAGGTGACTTTCTCTGCTGGCAGAGTGGTATTTTATTTGTGACCGCTTTGTAGGTAATGACTAGACACATGATAGGCCTTAATGCAAGACTTACAAACCCCAGAAAAGAAACTATTGGTTATGCAAGACCTACAAATGTACCTGGATGACCAATCACTAGAATGACTAAATAAAATGGTCAATTTGGGATTTACCCAAGTAGTCCAAGCCCAAACCCACAAAGGTGGCCATACCGTTGATGTGCTCTTCACCTCCTCCATCAACATGAAACACCCGATCTCTGTGGAGCAGTTATGAACGGGTCACTGTGGAATCACAGGAATTTTGACTTACCCTATGCCCCCACTCACTAAACCAAACACCAGTCAACCAGAATCCAGAAGAATACGACTCACCAAATACACAACACAGGAAGCATTTTTCAACGCTCTCGCCCTTCACAGGAATAGCGTGAAGGATCCCCTACCCCATACATCCTGATAGGTGATTGGCACCATGAAATCGAAAGCATACCGCACCCTTTAGCCATACCAGTACACGGGAAAAGGTTACACACCCATAAAGGAGGCAATTCATGGTTCAGCAAAGAGCTAGCATGCCACAAACCAAGAGCAGCCAAGTTGTTCTGAGAGGGAGCAATATCTCCCTTGAACCTCCCCAGGTGCAGAAGGAGCCCTGCCGTAGGTCTTGGCCAGTGCCTTGTATTTTGTATTTTTTATTTATTTATAAAGCGCTTGCGCTGTAGCGCTGTACAATAGGATAATGCAGTACAATAACAAATGGAAATGGTAAAAGCAACCAATTACTTTGGGGAAGAGAAGAGATAACATGAGTTTTTGGAATGAGAGCGAATCAGGGGACGGGAGGATGAAGAGCGGATAGAAAGCGGGAGAGAGTTCCAATACTTAGGGGCAAGAAGGGTGAAAGAGCGAAAGCGGGTGATCTGGGCACAGAAGGAAGAAAGATTGAGAACGAAGAGACGGGGGAATAAAAAGGAATAAGTGAAGACAGATCGTGAGGGGCAAGAACATGAAAGCATTTAAATAAAAGACAGAGAAAATGGGGGAAAAAGACGGGATCCTAAGGAGAGCCAGGAGAGTGAGTGGACAGCTGCAGAAATAGAAGGCCGAGCGGGCGAGAAAGGGCAATTCGAACATAATGGTTATAAATAGAGCCAAGTGGGGCTAAACGAAAAGCAGGGAGGCCCATGAAAAGGCAAGAACAGTAAAAAAAAGGCGAGAAAATACAAGTGCAGACTCAAGGATATTGGCAGTGGAAATAGAAAGTTGACGGCTGCTTTTTAGAATATCAAACAGTTAGTAGCTGCAGCTTCTGGAGATATTAGCGATATGAGTAGGGAAAGTAAGAAAGGAGTCAAAAGTAATGGCAAGGATGTGTGCAATATCAGAGAGAAGAAGATGGACAGGAGGGAAACAAGAAAAGGAATAGGGAGGGAAGCTACAGTACAACAAGAAGGAAACAAGAGGGCTTCGGTTTTAGCGGTTTTAGGCCTTGCTACGATAAGGCAATTCTATGCAGGTGGCAATTCTAGGCAGGTGGCTAGAGTGTTACAAGCCGCAGGTTTCCCAGGGGCCCATATTGGATATAAAAACATGCGATCCGTGCCGAACCAGCATTTTGCCCTGGACATCCAAAATTGTCACATTGGCTCCAGCATTCCAGCTGTGTGTTCTTGTTTTAGCTGCTTTTTCGTTCATGTGATTCAACCCATTTGGATAGGCAAATACATCATGCTTTTCCATTGCATGCAATAGATCTGCCTAGGGAAAAGTGCACACCACATAACAATGTGCCCGACCAAAATGCACAACTATATGTGGGTCTTGATCTCAATGGTCCATAGGTTGGCATCCTGGTATTTGGTACAACCAATGTCAATATCTTGCAGTTTAATGGACCTGAATATTAGATTCCCTCTTCCCCGACGATAGTAAGTCAGTTGCCGAAGCTTAGAAATTGGGCATCTCATTTGTTAATGTTAATGTTAAAGGTATTTGTACCGCGCACTGTCACCACAGGAGCGGTACCCAGGCGCACATTTAATGCAACATTATCCTTCGTCCGCCAGGGGAGGGCAGCCACACAGAACACTCACTTTCATATCCACCTCTTCGAGAATACATGACCCATTTTGAGGCACAAACACACGATTGACGTGAAGAGAACATCTGTATTCATGCCATAGACTACTGCAATGGTGTCGCCGTGCACGTCACACAATTCTAACAATCCAACTACTCCAAAACCATGTAGCTAAAGTTACCCTTAGTGAGAAAATCACCCTGGCTCTGAAATACCTTAATTAACTTCTGGAGGTACAAAGAATTGCGTGCAGGATACCATGCATCAAAAGGGGTAGACGGGCAAACCAATGCGGCTCTGGAGATATCTTTCAAAGTGCCCTATTATGGAACCATGCAAGCAAGCCAAATCCCACTAAGTAGGGTTTAGCGAGTTCTCCCACAAGAACATTTGGACAAAGTCAGTCAAAATAGTCATTTTTTAAAACACATTTTCCACGAAATATGGATCAAAATGTGTTAAATCTAACAAAAAACGGACCTATACCTTTTGATAAAAATTAGGAATTGCATACTGGGAGTTTTAATAAAATAATCTTCAATGGGGTGGTGAGCATGGAAGAGAGGGTACCCACTCAAGAGAGGCCCACTGGGAAATCTCCAGCGTTCCCTGTAGGCCAGTCCGCCCCTGTGCATCAACCAACTGGCCTGTTATAGGCAAACAAAACAAAAATTCGCCAAGGCTATTATGTCACACTCCCCTTCTTTTCACACCAGTACCATAACACTTTTTAATTTCTCATAAAAACATATGTTTTTTATTTTGTACCAGGGTAACACAAATGTATATTCTTTGCAACAAAACCATATACACTTTTACACTTTCATTGGCCCAAATAAACAGGCCTTCATACAATGTTTTATACAAAAATAACAATACATATCTATTACAGACACAAAATCCAAACACTAGTGTTTTCCAATGTTCTATTTTCAATTCCAATTTTTCTATTTGTGTAAAATATGCCCTAACTTAAGCAGTGATGGTGGTAGCTGTATGTAAAAGTCGACACAGTGTGTTTTGACCGTCTCCTCACCCACTGCGGTGTCACAACTATGCAGCCTTCATCAGGACGAAATATAGTTTATAGCGTACACAGCCAAATGTGTATTGTTTCTACAAGGGGAACAGAACAAAAGGGAGGAGTGTGACATATTTCTTTTAGGAGGAAGTAACATAAGCTTAGTGACAAACACATGGTATGGCTACCTACCTAGTTAAGTCGTAGCTCGTCGATCACTGTATGGAGACATCCCCCATATGTGGGGTGCTCAGCAGCAACTGCCTACAAAGGAAATACATTGAGTCTTCCATACTACTCTCCTACTCATATTCATATAAGGAGATAGAATTACTATATGGCCACAGCCCAATTCCTACCTTCAATGAAGTACCTCGTCACAAGGTTGCGGATACTTGGTGGTCCGGAATATCAAATATCAAAGCTGTCCTCGATGTATATTAAATGAGGAGTGCTGGATCCTAAGGGCAGAAAACACAGAAGGAGGGGCATGTGAAAGTGGTTACATCTCAAGCTCCATGCCATCGCCCTGCTGAGTAATTATTATTCTTTACTCCGCTATATTCCTTAATTGTGTCATGGAGAGACCCAGAAACCGTGCCCCAACCTTAAAACGAAACTACTATTTCCGTATACATTTACCTTATTTTGTGCCCAATCGTGAGGCTGAGGGTGGATTGAAGGATCCCTATCCAAGAGACGGCCCCCAAGGTGGGCAGGTCATAATAAAAGTTGTGATATGCCTTCATGTTTTTGTATTACCCAGGGACTCTAAACAAAAAACCTCTGTTTGGCTTTATGAAAAATGCCAATCTAAGACAAAAATATATAAATTGAGGACAGCTTTGATATTTAATATTCCGGACCACCTACTATCCGCAACCTTGTGACGAGGTACACCATTCAAGGTAGGAATTGGGCTGGGACCATATAGTAATTCTATCTCCTTATATGAACGGGATCGAGTTCCAGGGAGTGGGTGCATGACAAGAGGAGGAATGTTTGCGGCTCTTTAACTCACCAAGCTAAAGAGGAAACACCAGCAAAGTGTAAGGAAGACCACCGGACAATAAAAAACAATACTCTAAGGAAAAAAGGCCTGGTGCACTTCTTGCAAGGATAACAAGGTTTATTTTGCATACAAAAGAAAGGAAGTGCCAGAGGGTAATATAGAACTGAATTGCCACAGTTCTCTCTGGGCTAGTTCAAAGCAAACACAGCATTTTAAGAGACAATGTCGTCCTTCGTGATGCAAGCAGTATACAGTATTCATTCCCCACCCTCATTATTGGTTACCCCCTATATACATACTACCAGTCTCCTATAGTATTTCAACTGATTGGTCATATCCAACGTATTCTAACCCCGCAGCACGTGGTCTGTTGCCCCACCACCTTTAGTTCTCTGTACATGATTGGCTGGCATTTAAGAATGTTACCCTCCCTGTGGGCCGAATCACGTGATGCGCACCTGGACGTTGGCATGAGCTCAGTGGGCACTTTCACGGTCAACTTAGCCTTTTAGAATGAAGAAGTACTTCTCGTTATCCCACACATGCAGGTGCCCCCGACATGCCTCCTCGTCGCAAGAGTGGATTTGTTGGCATCACCCCTCGCACCTCGTAGTACAAATCACAGGACATTGTGCTCTGTGATCCCCCTTGGCAGCATCCCCTCCCCGAGTCTTCACCTGGGCCTCTCCAAGACCACACTAATCAGCCAAATTGTGAGGGCTTCAGGTGTTCTGTTTTATGGGCATCTGGCAGTTCAAATAGAATGACCATTGTTTTATGGGCATCTGGCGGTTCAAATAGAATGACCATTATCCTGGGGGGCGCTAGTGCCCTAAATCTGGGTTGGGATGTTTTGGTAGCTCAAGACATCTGTCCCAGATCCCAGGGGCTTGTCCTTTCGTTTCGGGACAGGTGCAGCCCTACCGTGCTCAGCCATTCACATTCCTTTCTAGTTTCACAGGCCTGCAACACTATACAATTATATTTTATCTACCTCTCGTTTAGCTCCCGTGCTGGGAAAGGGGATGGGAAAGTGCTTCAGGACTAGGTGCCATGATGTGCTGCTGCTTTTACTGCAGCCTGTGCCAAACTAGGCCTCAATTTTCAGTGTGGCGGTTCTTCAGTGTTTCCTGCCGCAGGACTGGGGGCTACAAGTCAGTCATTCTTGTTGCTTTATAACTATATTATATTATCCCACACATACACACACGATGTCTAGCCCTGATCCACTATGCCTTTTCGCAAAACACTACCCCAGCTTTGCATATTGCACCCCCAACCCCCAGGTTCCCTACTGCCATGCATTGTAATTTCTTTGCGTTCCTAATATATTTTCCTCAACCAGAATCGGTTAGATGGACAGGGGAGCTGGACATGCATCCCAACAGAAGGATAACTGCCAACGCAACAAAATGAAACCACTGAAAACCTGAAACCCCAAAACAGGGTCACCCAAATAAATAAATCTTCCAACCGTACAACACCATAGAATAATATTAGCCTGACGGATCAACCCAAATGGCAGAAAAAGACTCAGATGACCGCCAACAAACCCTACTCAAAAACTCTCAAATACTCTGCATATCCACCCTCCAAAACCAAAAAAAACAAGACACACAACTCTGCCGCAAACAAAACAAAAACCACCAGAAACTACAGAAAGTTCACTGACACTCCACAACAGCCAACAGGACACTAATTGGTTGAAGCTTAATGGGGAGAAAATGGAGGTTGTGGTGATTGGCCCTCCTCATTGCAATACATTCTGGAGCACTGATATTGGCCTGATTCTCTGGGACACTGTCCTGTCCCCAGTAATGCATTAAAAAGTGAAATTTATGCTGTCTGGCTGCCAGACGATGGTGGTCACCTTTTCCATTATGGGTTCGTTAATAACTGTAATGGAATATACCTCGGCCAACTTGCGTTTCTTATTCATCTTGTACAAATTCTTCAAAATTCAGCAGCTCGTCTTGCCCCTGGCGCACCCAGGTTTACTCATTCACAGTCCTTGTTATGCCAGCTCCACTGGTTGCCTGTAAGTGCTTGAATGAATTTCAACATGTTATGTATTGCACATCGAGTAATCCACAACACGGGTGCAGACTATATACAATCTAAATTGGTTTGTTATCACCCTACTAGATACTTGCGTTCAGCCTTGCAAAATCTACTTAGAATCCCGCGCTATTGAAGGGCGCATGCGGGAGGCCGCTCTTTTTCTTGGCTTGCCCCCTCTTTGTGGAATGCCCTTTCTTTCCATCTCCGTGACACCAGTGACCATTCTTGGTTATGCAATTCCCTGAAAACTCATCTATTTTAATCTTTCAGCTTGCTCTCTATAGCGCCTAGATGCCTTTTTAGCCGTATTTTGTGCTTTATAAATTCCCTCATAATCCCACTAACTAACCCCTCCCAATCCCTCCCTTTTCATGTCCGCCAGAGCGCCTAGAGAGTAGTGGTGCGCTGAATAAATCTCAATAGCATTGCATAACATACCATATAGGCCAGTCCTGCCCTGACCACAGCAAGGAAACAGTCTACTAGCAGACGGTATTACGCCAATGAAACCAAGAAAGCCCTCGGTGACAGTCAGACCAGTGTGTAGATGCAGAGATTGCACTTTGTTCATTGGGCTGGCATAACATTTCAGTGTTCAGAAGTCAAATAATCTTCATTGCAGTAATAGGAACTACCACTGTGGCACAGAGCTGTCCTGCATAGCCGCTCTCTACTAGGGACTCACAGCATGGGATCTGTGCAGATATTTTCACGGGAGAACTACCACTGTGGCACAGAGCTGTCCTGCATAGCCGCTCTCTACTAGGGACTCACAGCATGGGATCTGTGCAGATATTTTCACGGGAGAACTACCACTGTGGCACAGAGCAGTCCTGCATAGCCGCTCTCTACTAGGGTCTCGCAGCATGGGATCTGTGCAGATATTTTCACGGGAGAACTACCACTGTGGCACAGAGCAGTCCTGCACAGCCGCTCTCTACTAGGGACTCACAGCATGGGATCTGTGCAGATATTTTCACGTGAGAACTACCACTGTGGCACAGAGCTGTCCTGCACAGCCGCTCTCTACTAGGGACTCACAGCATGGGATCTGTGCAGCTATTTTCACGGGAGAACTACCACTGTGGCACAGAGCTGTCCTGCATAGCCGCTCTCTACCAGGGACTCACAGCATGGGATCTCTGCAGATATTTTCACGGGAGAACTACCACTGTGGCACAGAGCTGTCCTGCATAGCCGCTCTCTACTAGGGACTCACAGCATGGGATCTGTGCAGCTATTTTCACGGGAGAACTACCACTGTGGCACAGAGGTGTCCTGCATAGCCGCTCTCTACTAGGGACTCACAGCATGGGATCTGTGCAGCTATTTTCACGGGAGAACTACCACTGTGGCACAGAGCTGTCCTGCATAGCCGCTCTCTACTAGGGACTCACAGCATGGGATCTGTGCAGATATTTTCACGTGAGAACTACCACTGTGGCACAGAGCTGTCCTGCATAGCCGCTCTCTACTAGAGACTCGCAGCATGGGATCTGTGCAGCTATTTTCACGCGAAGTGATAAAACGCTGTGGATTCCAGGGTTACACATTGACCGAAGGGGAGGCTGGAAAGTTTACTTGCTCATCCATTCCACAGGTTTCCATCGCAACCGGAAGAGCAGTGCAACGCAGAACTCATCCCCAGAGATTGCCTGGGCGGCTATCGGCATCGCATGTATCGCATTACAGTGCGATGCGCGTGGGAGATGTCGTGCCTTGAATTTCAAGATCATGGTTTGTAGATATTTCGAAATATTTAGGATTTTTTATTTGTATCTGGGTTCATGGAAACAAAATATTGCCTCCTTAACTGTGGAGTTATAAGTAAGCAATGTATCCCCCCATTTGGAGGCTATATATATCACAGTAAGGACTGCAAGGGAGGTTTTTGTGCACAGCTCGTACTTGTGTGTATTTATCTTGTTTAGTGAAGTGTTACTCTTCACCTTTAGGCAATTTAATAAGATCTGAGTTAAAAACAGTGAGTGTGCTCCCCGTTCATCGTACAATTGACGTCAACTTCAGATGACTGTCCACCGGCATCAACTGGCATAAGGGGTGCATCCATCTTGAGCAGCTGGTGTACCGTTGGAACCAGTGTTGGATTTGCCACGTGGAGCAGAGGGATATTGTTGCATACTCATCGGCTCCCATGTGTGGTACAAATTGTACCCGACCACATGGAATAGCTAACAGGGGATGAGCATGGTCCAAAGGACGCTGCAGGGACACCTAGGATCAGTGCCGGCTCCAGGTCTAGCAGCGCCCTCCCCCCCATCCCACGTTCTGTAGACTACAAACAAATCCCTTTCTCTGGGGGGCGGGGTCAAAGTTTGCAGGGTGCTGTTGCATTTGAAAGAGGCACAGCGTGATTCTTGAATAGGCACTGGCACTGCGCCTCTGTCACTCACTGTCATGTAAAGTGTCTATTAGTGAGAAACTCACTAATAGAAAGTAATTGACTGACACTTTACATTGTGTGAGCTGGTGGCGCCCTTTATCTGCAGGGCCCCTGTGGCTGAGCAGATGAAAGGAACTGGGTTGCCTATACAACAATGTTTCTTTAGAAAACAATGGAGTTTGTGCGTTTGTGTGTGCCTGCGTGCATGCATGGTGTGCATGTGTATGTGTGTACATGCATCAATGCGTGTGCGCGTGTGTGCTTGCATACATTCATGTGCACAAGCGTGTGTGTATGTTTATGCGTGTCTTTATGTGTGTTTTCTCTTGGAGCTTTGAGATATGATATGATATGGCATTTATAACGCTCCTCCAAAGACAAATCAATGCTACTGCCTCATCTACGGCTTACACATCCAAATTGATAAATGCCTGTCTACCATTTCTGAACTCCAACAGTTGTCTCACCCTTGCCAGAGCCCTCATAATGTCCACATTGGACTATTGCAATACTCTTTACTTGGGCACAGTCAAAAGAATCTACTCAAACTTCAAGTATTGCAAAACACTGCCCTTAGGGCTGCACTCAACATTCCTCGTTCTAGTCACAGCACACAAACTAGACACAACGTTAATTGGCTCCCAATCAAAGACAGGATCACCTTCCGAACACTCATGATCACCCACAAATGCCTCAATAACTCAGCGCCTAAATACCTGAGGAATACATTTTCTAGGAGAGAATTCATTAGGCCTACCAGATCTACTTACTCCCACTGCCTAAACATTCCCACCTTTAAACTAAACAAAGCAGGGGGCTCCAGCTTCCCGGTGCTAGCAGCCAAGACCTGGAACAAACTCCCACTTGCTCTAAGAACCGACCCTGTGTTCCTCTCGGAACAAAACAAAATGCTGGTTATTCTCACAATCCAACTAAAGAACCACTCTGACCTATTGTGATTTCCAAACCCTTGCCACCCACTCGACTATGCCCAGAGCCTTGTTAGGTCTCACTCCTATGCCATCCAAAGCCAGTTGTAGTCCTACTAGCTCTAATAATGAACCTAACTTTATTGTACATTTTGTAAATCTCTAATACCATGTATATATTTGTAAATGTTGATTACCTTTATATTCCAATGTATAATTCAAGGTACCTTGTATCTTTTTACTGCATATAACTATGTGACATCTACCTCAAGAAAAGCACCCAGATACCCCTGGGCTTGGTGCGCTATACAAGCAAATAAAACAAACAAACCTATACAAAAGTGTTTCAGATCTCTTACATTACCCATCCAAGGCAAATTGCACATGTTTGGTGGCTTATTTGTTGTTTCGGCCCTAGTTGGACTGCAAGTTCTTTGCCCAATATTCCATTTATTCTATAAAATCTGATGTAGTCCCTGAATTGCTTTTAGGTGATTAGCATTAGGTTTGTGATTGTCACCCAGCAGTGCTCTCCTTGGCTGATGTTCACTACTCCGAAGATCGGGGAGCTCACCTGGTGTTTAGCCTGGCCGCACCTCCACAGGAGGGGGCTCTCAGCAGGCACATGAAGGACCTTATTTAGCTGGGCACTTCTCCTTTTTCTTCTGGTATGAAGCCAGCATGGGGTGGACCAATACGTAGGCTCGTGCCAGGCCGGCAACTCACTGAGTCTTAAACACACACTGGCATAGGATTGTGATTGGTGCTGAACAGTGGCAAGTGGGATTACTAGGACAACCAGCACACAGAGGGACAACAAGACAGTCAACAGCACCGGCAGAGGGGCACGGCCAGGGAAAAGCCATTGGCACGGACTAGTGCCTGTGCTGAGTGCGGACCTACAGAAGATCCGGATAAGGTGTTAGACAGGCAATTTGATTAGTTTAGCAATCAGTTTTTTATGCATTTGTCAACCACTTTACTATATGAAGAAAGCAATCAAACAGTAGTGGTGTGTTTAAGAAGCAGTTAAACATTTGGGAGCCGATTCATAGAATATTTTGCACGGTTCAAAGTGAATTTGCACTGCTGAAAAGTGACTTTGCACGGCCGACCCAAACCTTGAATCATGGAACCGTGTAAAGTGTATTTTTGCAGTGTAAAGTCAGCGCATAGTCATTTTTACAGTACAAATGACTTTGCCCAGACTTTGCACAGCAAAAATACACTTTGCACAGTTCCATGAATCAGGGTTTGTGTCGGCGGTGCAAAGTCACTTTTCAGCAGTGCAAAGTCACTTTGCACTGGGAAAATATTCTATGAATTGGGCCCTTGGTGTCTCATTTCAAGATACAACTACTCTCCTATGTTATCTTGTCATGTTGTTTTGTTAGTATTTGTAAATTGCACATCTGCCATTGGTGTTGCACAAATCACCCATAATGAGTCGGTGGGATTTACAGCTGCAACCACAGATATGTGGGCACAGTAGGGCGCAACAGTGGGTGTCAGCAGTGCAATCGCGGCGCAGCACCCATATGTCACATGCGTGCTAGAAAATAGTTGAGCTGGGGCTGGCACTTACTTATGTACAAATAAAGCACTGGTGGCGATTGAGCCTGAGCACGGATTACCGGCCCTGCTGAGGTAAGAATACATGACGCAGCAGAGAAGGGACTGCCTTTGGGCTTAGCTCCCACTGTTTTGCACGTGAGAATTTTAAATCCCTCTGAGCTGTATGTGTTTTCTATACAGTGCGTTCATGCTTTCCACCAGGTATTTTAAATTCAAAAGGGCTCTAGTAAAGGTATAAGCGAGCCAATTGCCGCAGCCAATGAATACCGAGATTAGTACCGTGTCGTGTTAGTAAATACCCTATTTCATTTCCTGGCACTAATGAGGCTAGTTTATAAATAAGATCCATTGTGTTCCCTGCAACGGCAAGAATGCCAGGCCCACGCCTGAAATGCACCTAGAAAATGAACCGAGAGAACCTGGGAGGAGGAGAATGGGGAAGTCAAATTGATTTATGCCAAATAATGAGTGAACGATGACGTACAGGCACATACACATATGTAAAAAACCGAAAGTGTCACACTTGGACTTAGGCAGGTTCAGAAGATTTCTTAAGGAAATATAATACTGAAGTACATTTCACGACTTTTGTGTCTTTACATTTGCATTATGTCTTTACTGTGTCTTGTTTCTGTGAATTCTCCTCTTTACACTGAGGTTAGTGTCTGCACCGGAGGTAACACATTCACCAATGATACCTGGTTTCCCCCAATTCTTTGGTGTTGGTTTCATTTCTCTCATTCTTTTTGTTTTGCCGTCCGGAAAAGGTGGAGCTCAAGTTGGAAAAATGTTGTCAATTCTGGCAAATTTCTGCAACTGTCTATAAGTGCATATCTGAGTGTCATAATGCGTTTATGAGCGCTTTATTGGAAGTCGTGTATCTGTGTATCTTTTTTAGAATTTTCCCGTTTTTCTGTGGATATGCATTTGTGCCTCAGTGACTCTAGAGGGATTCATTACAAGTGTGTCGGTGCAGTAAAAATTCAGGTAACAATGCTGGCAATTCCGGCTCCTGCCTTTTTACCAGACCGGCACACTTTAAGCTTGCTGGTGGGGGCCACGGATACGACCGGCAAGCAAATGCCTTAATTACTGGCACCGTTACTAACGATCCCAGTGATTCAGTAATTCCCATCCCATGGGAGTGGGAACTAACCGTCACTCTGCCACCTGGAATATCGGTAAGGCAGGGATACTGGCAACCCTGTAATGAGCCCCAGGTGTGTCTTTATGTTACTGGGGCTAGCTACTACAAAGCATTTGTCACCCACATGGCCTTGTGGCACTTCGGGTCCTCCATGTGAAAGCCTGGGGTTATGGATGGGTTAGTGGGATCAGAGGGAGCGGAGAAGATGTTGCGGAAAAATCTGCTGTTCATAGCAGTCCAGGTTGTACTGTTGGTCGTGCGCATCTGCTTTCCGTGTGCTTTGCTTTACAGTTGGGCTTGGCGCTGGTGTTCAGAGAAGCCTGTCACCTGCAGGTGGATTTGTGCACGTGTATGATGAGGTGGCGAGAGCGGGGGATAGAGTGCACTTAATTTGTGTGCGGCAAATCAACTGTATTATTGTAGAGTTCGGTGGGAGGCGGCAAGGACTTTAAACCTTGCAATTATAACATAACAGCATGCCAAACTGCTTGGCAAATACTCATAGCCTACTAGGCTACCCTTTAATAGCACCCGCCAGCATGAAAATGTGGATATGATGAGCAATATTGCAAAGAGCTGTGGTTGCGACCATACAAGTTGCTAGTGTATGGTGGATATCCAGCCACATTGTGCTGCTTCGACATGTATAGCTGTATGGCTGCGTGGTTCAATCAAATGCAAAAAGAGGGCACAGATCGCTATACTAGCATAACATAACATAGAATAACATTGCATGGCACACCCTAGCAAGGTACAGCAATAGAAGGCCGGACCGTCAGCAATTGACCCCTGGCAGAGTCTCTTCCCGCTCTCCCACACTCCTCTATCTATATCTCCCCGTCCTCTCTCCGTACACCTAGCAGAGCCTCTTCCCCCTCTGGCACACTCCCCTATCCATTTCTCCCTGTCCTCTCTTCGTACCCCTGGAGGAGCCTCTTCCCCCTCTCACACACTCCCCTATTCAGATCTCCCTGTCCTCTCTCTGTATCCCTGGTGGAGCCTCTTCTCCCTATCGCACACTCCCCTATCCATATCTCCCTGTCCTCTCTGTGTACCCCTGGCGGAGCCTATTCCCCCTATCGCACACTCCCCTATCCATATCTCCCTGCCCTCTCTCCGTACCCCAAGCAGAGCCTCTTCCACTTCTCGCACACTCCCCTATCCATATCTCCCTGTCCTTTCTCCATACCCCAAGCAGAGCCTCTTCCACTTCTCGCACACTCCCCTATCCATATCTTTCTGTCCTCTCTCTGTATCACTGGTGGAGCCTCTTCTCCCTATCGCACAATCCCCTATCCGTATCTCCCTGTCCTCTCTCTGTATCCCTGGTGGAGCCACTTCCCCCTATCGCACACTCCCCTATCCATTTCTCCCTGTGCTCTCTTCGAACCCCTGGAGGAGCCTCTTCCCCCTCTCACACACTCCCCTATTCAGATCTCCCTGTCCTCTCTCTGTATCCCTGGTGGAGCCTCTTCTCCCTATCGCACACTCCCCTATCCATATCTCCCTGTCCTCTCTGTGTACCCCTGGCGGAGCCTATTCCCCCTATCGCACACTCCCCTATCCATATCTCCCTGCCCTCTCTCCGTACCCCAAGCAGAGCCTCTTCCACTTCTCGCACACTCCCCTATCCATATCTCCCTGTCCTCTCTCTGTATCACTGGTGGAGCCTCTTCTCCCTATCGCACACTCCCCTATCCATATCTCCCTGTCCTCTCTCTGTATCACTGGTGGAGCCTCTTCTCCCTATCGCACACTCCCCTATCCGTATCTCCATGCCCTCTCTCTGTATCCCTGGTGGAGCCACTTCTCCCTATCGCACACTCCCCTATCCATATCTCCCTGTCCTTTCTCCATACCCCTGGTGGAGCCTCTTCCCCCTATCGTACACTCCCCTATCCATATCTTCCTGTCCTCTCTCTGTATCACTGGTGGAGCCTCTTCTCCCTATCGCACAATCCCCTATCCAGATCTCCCTGTCCTCTCTCTGTATCCCAAGCAGAGCCTCTTCCCCCTCTCCCACACTCCCCTAGCCATATCTCCCTGTCCTTTCTCCATACCCCTGGTGGAGCCTCTTCCCCATATCGTACACTCCCCTATCCATATCTCCCTGTCCTCTCTCTGTATCCCTGGTGGAGCCTCTTCTCCCTATCGCACACTCCCCTATCCAGATCTCCCTGTCCTCTCTGTATCCCTGGTGGAGCCGCTTCTCCCTATCGCACACTCCCCTATCCATATCTCCCTGTCCACTCTCCCGTACCCCAAGCAGAGCCTCTTCCCCCTCTCCCACACTCCCCTATCCATATCTCTCTGTCCTCTCTCCATACCCCTGGAGGAGCCTCTTCCCCCTATCGAACACTCCCCTATCCCTATCTCCCTGTCCTTTCTCCATACCCCTGGTGGAGCTTCTTCCCCCTATCACACACTCCCCTATCCATATCTCCCCATCCTCTCTCCGTACCCCTAGCGGAACTTCTTCTGCCTATTGCACACTCCCCTATCCATTCCTCCCTGTCCTCTCTCTGTACCCCTGGTGGAGCCTCTTCCCCCTCTTGCACATTCCCCTATCCATATCTCCCTGTCCTCTCTCTGCATCCCTGGTGGAGCCTCTTCTCCCTATCGCACACTCCCCTATCCATATCTCTCTGTCCTCTCTCCATACCCCTGGCGGAGCCTCTTCCCCCTATCGCACACTCCCCTATCCATATCTCCCTGTCCTCTCTTCGTACCCCAAACAGAGCCTCTTCCCCCTCTCCCACACTCCCCTATCCATATCTCCCTGTCCTCTCTCTGCATCCCTGGTGGAGCCTCTTCTCCCTATCGCACACTCCCCTATCCATATCTCTGTCCTCTCTCCATAGTCCTGGCGGAGCCTCTTCCCCCATCCCACATTCCCCTATCCATATCTCCCTGCCATCTCTCCATAATCCAAGCAGAGCCTCTTCCCCCTCTCCCACACTCCCCTATCCATATCTCCCTGTCCTCTCTCTGCATCCCTGGTGGAGCCTCTTCCCCCTGTCCCACACTCCCCTATCCATATCTTCCTGTCCTCTCTCTGTATCCCTGGTGGAGCCTCTTCTCCCTATTGCACACTCCCCTATCCGTATCTCCCTGTCCTCTCTGTGTATCCCTGGTGGAGCCTCTTCTCCCTATCGCACACACCCCTATCCATATCTCCCTGTCCTCTCTCCGTACCCCAAGCAGAGCCTCTTCCCCCTCTCCCACACTCCCCTATCCATAATTCCCTGACCTTTCTCCATACCCCTGGTGGAGCCTCTTCCCCCTATCGCACACTCCCCTATCCATATCTTCCTGTCCTCTCTCTGTATCCCTGGTGGAGCCTCTTCTCCCTATCGCACACTCCCCTATCCATATCTCCCTGTCCTTTCTCCATACCCCTGGTGGAGCCTCTTCCCCCTATCGTACACTCCCCTATCCATATCTTCCTGACCTCTCTCTGTATCCCTGGTGGAGCCTCTTCTCCCTATCGCACACTCCCCTATCTGTATCTCCCTGTCCTCTCTCTGTATCCATGGTAGAGCCTCTTCTCCCTATCGCACACTCCCCTATCCAGATCTCCCTGTCCTCTCTATGTATCCCTGGTGGAGCCTCTTCTCCCTATCGCACACTCCCCTATCCATATCTCCCTGTCCACTCTCCCGTACCCCAAGCAGAGCCTCTTCCCCCTCTCCCACACTCCCCTATCCATAATTCCCTGTCCTTTCTCCATACCCCTGGTGGAGCCTCTTCCCCCTATCGCACACTCCCCTATCCATATCTTCCTGTCCTCTGTATCCCTGGTGGAGCCTCTTCGCCCTATCGCACACTCCCCTATCCATTCCTCCCTGTCCTCTCTCTGTACCCCTGGTGGAGCCTCCTCCCCCTCTTGCACACTCCCCTATCCATTCCTCCCTGTCCTCTCTCTGTATCCCTGGTGGAGCCTCTTCTCCCTATCGCACACTACCCTATCCGTATCTCCCTGTCCTCTCTCCGTACCCCTAGCGGAACTTATTCTGCCAATTGCACACTCCCCTATCCATACCTCCCTGTCCTCTCTCTGTACCCCTGGTGGAGCCTCTTCCCCCTCTTGCACACTCCCCTATCCATATCTTCCTGTCCTCTCTCTGTATCCCTGGAGGAGCCTCTTCCACCTCTTGCACACTCCCCTATCCATATCTCCCTGTCCTCTCTCTGCATCCCTGGTGGAACCTCTTCTCCCTATCGCACACTCCCCTATCCATATCTCCCTGTCCTCTCTCTGTATCCCTGGTAGAGCCTCTTCTCCCTATCGCACACTCCCCTATCCATATCTCCCTGTCCTCTCTCTGTATCCCTGGTGGAGCCTCTTCCACCTCCCGCACTCTCCCCTATCCATATCTCCCTGTCCTCTCTCTGCATCCCTGGTGGAGCCTCTTCTCCCTATCGCACACTCCCCTATCCATATCTCTCTGTCCTCTCTCCATACCCCTGGAGGAGCCTCTTCCCCCTATCGCACACTCCCCTATCCATATCTCCCTGTCCTCTCTTCGTACCCCAAACAGAGCCTCTTCCCCCTCTCCCACACTCCCCTATCCATATCTCCCTGTCCTCTCTCTGCATCCCTGGTGGAGCCTCTTCTCCCTATCGCACACTCCCCTATCCATATCTCCCTGTCCTCTCTTCGTACCCCAAACAGAGCCTCTTCCCCCTCTCCCACACTCCCCTATCCATATCTCCCTGTCCTCTCTCTGCATCCCTGGTGGAGCCTCTTCTCCCTATCGCACACTCCCCTATCCATATCTCTGTCCTCTCTCTGTACCCCTGGCGGAGCCTCTTCCCCCTATCCCACATTCCCCTATCCATATCTCCCTGCCATCTCTCCATAATCCAAGCAGAGCCTCTTCCCCCTCTCCCACACTCCCCTATCCATATCTCCCTGTCCTCTCTCTGCATCCCTGGTGGAGCCTCTTCCCCCTGTCCCACACTCCCCTATCCATATCTTCCTGTCCTCTCTCCGTACCCCAAGCAGAGCCTCTTCCCCCTCTCCCACACTCCCCATATCCATAATTCCCTGTCCTTTCTCCATACCCCTGGTGGAGCCTCTTCCCCCTATCGCACACTCCCCTATTCATATCTTCCTGTCCTCTCTCTGTATCCCTGGTGGAGCCTCTTCTCCCTATCGCACAATCCCCTATCCAGATCTCCCCGTCCTCTCTCTGTATCCCAAGCAGAGCCTCTTCCCCCTCTCCCACACTCCCCTAGCCATATCTCCCTGTCCTTTCTCCATACCCCTGGTGGAGCCTCTTCCCCATATCGCACACTCCCCTATCCATATCTCCCCGTCCTCTCTCCGTACCCCTGGCAGAGCCTCTTTCACCTCTCGCACACTCCCCTATCCATATCTCCCCATCCTCTCTCCGTACCCCTAGCGGAACCTCTTCTGCCTATCGCACACTCCCCTATCCATATCTCACTGTTCTCTCTCCGTACCCCTTGCAGAGCCTCTCCCCCTCTTGCACCCCTCCATCCATACCTCCCTGTCCTCTCTCTGTACTCCTTGCAGAGCTTCTTCCCCCTCTCGCACACTCCCCTATCCATATCTCCTTGTCCTCTCTCCAGACCCCTAGCGGAGCCTCTTCCACCTCTTGCACACTCCCCTATCCATATCTCCCTGTCCTCTCTCCATGCCCCTAGCGGAGCCTCTTCCACCTCTTGCACACTCCACTATCCATATCTCCCTGCCCTCTCTCCATACCCCTGGTGGAGCCTCTTCCCCCTATCGCACACTCCCCTATCCATATCTTCCTGTCCTTTCTCTGTATCCCTGGTGGAGCCTCTTCCCCCTATCGCACACTCCCCTATCCATATCTTCCTGTCCTTTCTCTGTATCCCTGGTGGAGCCTCTTCTCCCTATCGCACACTTCCCTATCCATAACTCCCTGTCCTCTCTCCGTACCCCAAGCAGAGCCTTTTCCCCCTCTCCCACGCTCCCCTACCCATATCTCCCCGTCCTCTCTCCTTACCCCTGCCAGAGCCGCTTTCACCTCTCGCACACTCACCTATCCATATCTCCCTGTCCTTTCTCCATACCCCTGGTGGAGCCTCTTCCCCCTATCACACACTCCCCTATCCATATCTCCCCATCCTCTCTCCGTACCCCTAGCAGAACCTCTTCTGCCTATCACACACTCCCATATCCATATCTCCCTGTCCTCTCTCCGTACCTCTAGCGGAGCCTCTTCTACCTCTTGCACACTCCCCTATCCATATCTCCCTGCCTGCTCTCGGTACCCCTAGTACTCCTAGCGGAGCCCCTTCTGCCTATCGTACACTCCCCTATCCATATATCCATGTCCTCTGTCCGTACCCCTTGCAGTGCCCCTTACCCTCTCACACACTCCCCTATTCATAGCTCCCTGTCCTCTCACGTTACCCCTAGCGGAGCCTCTCCCACCTCTCGCACACTCCCCTATCCATACCTCCCTGTCCTCTCTCCGTACGCCTCTTCCATCTATCGCACTCTCCCCTACCCATATCTCCCTGTCCTCACTCTGTACCCTTTGCGGAGCCCCACCCCCCTTTTACACACTCCCCTATCCATGTCTCCCTGTCCTCTCTCTCTGTACCCCTTGCGGAGCCCCTCCCCCCTCTTACACACTCCCCTATCCATGTCTCCCTGTCCTCTCTCTCTGTACCCCTGGCGGAGCCTCTTCCCCCTCTCACACATTCCTCTATCCATATCTCCCTGTCCTCTCTCCGTACCCCTGGTGGGGCCTCTTCCCCCTCTCGCACAATCTCCTATCCATACATATCTCCCTGTCCTCTCTCAGTACCCCTAGTGTTGCTTGAGTCCCCCTCTCGCACACCCTCCCATTCATATCTCCGGCCCTCCCTCCGTATTCTCTCCCTTGTATTGCTTGCTAACTAGGTTCACACTATATGCATCTCATATATGTGTATCTACATACAAACACGAATACATGACAAGACATAAAAGAAATAACAAGTCATGACAAGACAAAAGGCAAAAGTCCTGCTTTTGTTTTGAATTCTGGCACTTGTATTTTTCATAAATTTCAAATGGAAATGAAAAATACAAGTCCTAGAATCCAAAAGGGAAAAAAACAGGACCGGATGAGGTTTACACGCATGACCATAGGAAACATGAGAGCTCTGCATGCATTCACCCCAAAACCGGTCTACGCCGGCCTGTTGAGCTTACCCTTTGGGACTCACCTCCCTTCATGCTCTTTCTGAAGGTAAGGTAGTTCTGCTGGATGGTCTGTGTGAGTTCCACAGTCTGGTCCTCTAGAGACGACTCGATTTTACACCATCTCTCACCTATTTGCGGTTCCCTGCTAGGGTAGAGTGTAGTTGAGCCTAGGTATGGTATGGACTCTCTGGAATGTGACCGTGAATTCCACCAGGAGCTGGCAGATTGGTTTTAGGGCCAGTAAGCTATGATCAAATTCCTCCGGGGCCAGAAATTGTCCAGTTGCCTGGTTCTGAACCATGCATAGTTTACATTGGTCTTTGGGAAAGTTCCAGGAATATCATGTTGCAATAGTCTGGTTCAAACATTATCAGCTAGCTCACAAGCTCCACTTTATTTTCTCAGTGCACAGAAGGCAGAACCTATTTAAACATATACATTTGAAAAAGAAATGAATACCAGAGATTCGTTGATGCAGATCCAGGGAATCAACAGTGCAATTAGGAAGGCCTGACTATGGCAAACTCATAGGAATTGATATTAAACGCGAACACAGCTCAGGCTCCACCAACAAATGAATCCAGTCTGGGTCTGCTTTTTCCCCTTTAGTCTTTGCTCCCTGTTACCCTCTTATCCCCCCTCTCTATGCCCCTCCACGTGTACCCCTTATTGCAATCCTTCTATATGTGTCCATAGTATTGTGCCCATTACTGTATTCCTATGGTGTGCAGCGTTCCATTGCTTCACACTATAGACAACCTTGCAAATACAGCACACACATACGCTTCCCTTGAAATTGCAGTTGGTTGAGATGTAAAGCCCAAAGAGAACATGATGATAGGGTTTCTGACAGTCTGTACCTCTTTGGTCATCTGCATAGGAACTGCTGCCAGACAAACGGTAATGTGTTTTTGCTAGTCTCTCAAGAGATCTGCACCTCCATTGGGCCCATCTAAGAAGAGGGGCCCCCGGGAGCATGCAGAACGTGTTGCTCCCTGGGGAGGTTTTGGGCTCTGCCCCCGACCAGCCAGTTGGGTGGGGGCTAGATTGTCCTCATTAGCTGGTATATATGGGTGCCGGCCAAGGTGCAGTAACTTTTGGCAGTTAACACCGTTCTATGTTGCCCGCCCTCCTACCCTGTTAACTTTGGTTTGAAGGTAGTGTTTTCCTTCTAGGGGTGTGCAGGTTAAGGTGAGGTGATTAATAAGGAGAGTAAGTGGTTTCTTTTTGGTGACAGGTCACGGCAGTTAGAAAGAAAGGAATATTTGTACTGTGGTGTTTCTTGTTGCTGATGTGGCAGGCCAGTCTGGCTTTCATAGAAGAGGAGATTGGTGGAAAGTTTGGGGATCTTCAGACTTTACTTTGGGGAGATTGGGGATAGTGGGACGGTAGCCTGGGACACGGTTGGTTAAATGGTGGTTGGTTGAAGCTGAAGGATTATTGCGTTAAGGAGGGTGGGTAGTGCTGTTTGCACAAACAGGCTACCCCGGGGGTACAAAGAGGGGGAAGAGGTATTGAAGAAGGAGGGACGTGGCCTCCGGGAGAAGATGGGAGAAAGCAGGAATGAAGGTTGAGAGGACTTGACGGAGGGGAGGGAGCAAGGGGCAGGAAGTGATGAATTTGAATTGTTTATTTATTTAGTTGTTTTGGCGATGGTTAATTGATCTGTTAGTCAGTAAGGCTAGGGAGCCAGGTTAGCGTGTTTTTTTGTAAGCCACAGCCTGTCACATTAAAGCAACCTTTTCCACTAATGACAAGTCTGGGTATTTTGGGCAGTCAGCCCAAAAAGTAACTTTTCTTCATTCAGCTGTACAATTCATGCAGACCTACTGTTATGTTGTCATGTCTGACATTCGTCTTTTTCATAGCACACACATATATGTTTTTTTAAAAGGTGCTCCATGCTAGACCCATAGCCAGGGCTTTGTTTTATAAAAAATCCCCATAATCCTGCATGGTCTCTCATATTAACATTAAGGAAAGTACTGCTAATACACTTGAATCTCAGATTTAAAAAAATATTCAACTTTTTATTACTACAGGCAGTTTACTGAGACATCTTTGGGGTGACACATTTATATTTTTTTACGTGTTCGTTTATAACTGCGCTTAATACCAAAGAGTGGTTCCGAAGCACAGGATCGGGATTCGAAGCTGTGTTGCGTTGTATTGATTCCAAGACAAACGCTTTGTCCCTGAGCTATCCATCCTCCCCATTTACTCGTAATTCTACTTCTTTGTTAATGGAGAAATTCAAGAAAGAGTTGATATTGACTTTGTATTTATGGTAACAGCAAGGCAAGGGGGGTCCACTGGCTCCATTACGTTGAGGCTATTTCCATTGTGTGGAATGAGGGCAGTGAATCCTTAGATGTATTTTTGAGTGAGTTAAATGCTTTGAATCCACACATTAAATTAATGAATATCGTTGGTCCTAGGGCAATCACTTTTCCTGCTAGATGGATTGAATTGCAACAGGAAACAGCATTGCTTCCTTGTATATTAAACTAACTGATGCTAATAGTCCTTAATCACCAGGTTTGCAGCATCCTAAATGTACTTTTTATGGTTTACCATAATATTATTATTAATAGTATTATCTTTATTATTATTATTATTATTTAATATTTGTACTGCGTCACATACCCATGGACCTCAGAGCATTTATAAAACAGAAAGACGAAAAACAGAGCACACAAGACAGATACAGTTTTCCAGAAGGTCGTCAGTGCCAATGAAAAGAAAAACAGACAAGGCTTTTAGCCAGGACTGAGGTCGAATAGGTGGCGCTTCCCCATTTAAAAAAAAGACCATTCCATCCTGCAGCTCTGATCCAGGCTGGTAATGCATTCCAGGTCAGAGGGCCTAGACATCAAAGATTGTGCTGTCAAACCTGACAAGCTTGTGCCTAGGTTGAAACAATTTGTGGTGATCCTGGGAAAATGCAGGAGGCTGCCTAGTATGTTGACTTTCATCCGGTCCTTCAGGTATTGAGGGGCCTTATCTGTCCAGCACTTATAAGAAAGTTTCAGCATCTTATGAGTGATCTTGTATCTGATGGGGACCAAATGTAGTTCCCTTCTGGCATCCGAAACACGGTTACGTCTTGCCAGGCCAAAGATGTCACACACTGCGCCATTTTGAGAGACTTGGAGGGAGTGCAGTTTTGATTGCGCAGTACCAGCCAACAAACAGTTACAATAATCTAGCTTTGAATTTACTGAAGAAGTGGCTATATTGGGGCAGTTACTGGCTGAGATGAAAGGCAGAATATGGTGTAGTGCTTTGATGTGAATGCGGAAGAGGACCTGGTGTGCGAAACGTGTGATTTCATGTTGAGTTCAGAGTCGAGAAGCACACCTGAGGTCTTTACGCTTTTGGCTACACTGATGAAATTGACAGCAATACTGAAGCTGCTGTACTCTGGGCTGAGTTTCTTGAGCCTTTGGGCAGAAGCCATAATAAGCAGCTCGGTTTTGCCTTTATTGAGGGCTAGAGAGCTTCTTAATTTGGATGAGTGAGAGATATTTCTACAAGTTTAGATCAGTTTGAAATTATTGCATCTAAAATGGCGGAGAATTTCATAGAAAGGGGTTATTGGTCAGAAATAAAGAATCATTAGGTCAAGAAGTAAATCGTGTGAATTGACTTAACATAAATCTGAGCAGCACAAAAATTCGGACTCATTAACATGTGAACTGGCACGATCCCATGGGTGAGAAATTGTAATCAATTATTTGCAGACATTGGAGTCTATTTTTAACAAAGCGTTTCTATTAATAACCAATGGTCAGTGAAACCATGTTCACATTTAAAAGACGTTCTAACATCAAAGATAAAATTATTCATTCAAATCTCATAATGCTTTGAACAACAGGGACACACTCTTCTTTGGGAGGGTCTTGTTGCAATAATGTTATAAAAGGAGATCATTTTGTCATCCTACTAATTGTGCTAACACTCAATGGAAACGTCTTGCAACTTGCCTAACAGATCACGTCATTTGTTTACTGAAGTGTCCATGTGATAAAGTGTAAGTGGGAGAGACTAGAAAGTGCTCCTGCCTCGGATGAGAGGCCCAGACAAACACTGGACACGAGAAGAGGAACATGTGGGCAACCATTGTAGCGGCTATCAATACGGTTGCTGCGGTTCCATGAGAGAAGGGAGACCTGTGCAAGTAATGGAATGATCTGAACCATGCAATGCGTAATGGGATTTCAAGGGCCCAAGGGGCAAAGAACTACACCGGCAAAGGGGAACTAGACACCATCATCCGGACAGCTGGGAACAGAAGGTGCCTCCCATCATTGAACTGGATATTGTTACAGGCATTGCGGATGGAAATGATACAAGTGGGTGCAACACAGGCATTTGCCAACCCCCTTAGAACTGCAGGTAGCATACCTGGCACACCGCCCGGAACCCTCCACTCCATACAGGTACAGCAGAAGTGGGCACCCAACAATGGCCATGCACACAACCACAATAAGGCACCCATATAACATACTATTATCCTGGCAGAGGGAAAGCTCATGTAACACACAGATGACACACACACACCACCACACCCACCCATCAATTGGGATTGCTGAACTGAAACAACATTATCGAAATTGAAGGAAGCAGCGGAAGAAGTTCTTGATTCAACAGGACGCTGATACTATGCTAGACATAATTAGAACTAAAAATACATTAGAAATCTGGTCCATTATCAACAACATGGATGCTCGGCAAGATGCATTACTCTCTAATCCAATTGCTGCAACAACCTGGGTAACATACTTTGCGAAATTTTGCCACCAGGAGGCGCCTGAACCAACAGCTGACAATATGAACACTAAGACATGGGACCAATTTGACGTCAACTTTGAGGAAGTACGGAACGCAATAGGCAGACTGAACAATTCACAAGCTCCTGGACCCGATGGGCTAACGAATGTACAATTGAAGCAACACCCAATTGAATGGGCTCCATTTTTGGCGACCCTATTTCAGCACATTGTGGAAAAACAAGCTATTGCTGTCTCCAGGAAAGCATCGGTTATCCTTTCGATATTTAAAAAAGGTCTCCGAACAAACCTGAGCAACTATCGGCCTATAGCCCTGCTCGATGTGGCTGGTAAGATCTTTGCATCACTCTTCTTGAAGAGCTTGAGACCGTGGAGCATAGAAGCAAACCGCAGAGACAGATGGCAAGCCGGGATCTATTAAGGGAGTGTGAACTGCGTTAAACATATTTCTAATCAACCTCCTGAAAGCACAAGTGGAGAGAAAGAAGGGGAAGAAAATCTATATGGCCTTCATAGATCTCACCGAAGCCTTTGATATGGTAAACTGATTGAGGCTATGGGAGAAGATGCATTCATGGGGTTTCCCGAACCACATATTAGAAGTGATCCAAGATTTTTATTCAAATACATCAATAAGAGTAAGACTGGACACATCTGGTTTGTTAACAAAAATCAATCCACACCAACAAAGGGTATGGCGCGGGAAGAGTCTATCAAAAAGGAGGAGATTGGCCTGAGGGCCCGGACCAAAACTGTGCCATTTAGGTAGATATTAGTGATGGTCTTAGAGCAGTGGAAGGGGGGCAGGAGCACCTCCCACCGGGTGACATCATTAATGGGAGATGAGGAAAAAGGAGAGAGAACAGAGACCATATGGGGGGTCCATAGGCCTGGAGAGGGAATGACAAAGAAGATGTCGGTAAGGGTCTGTCTGGAGGAAGCACTGGTGTAGGTATCAGCGATAGGGAGGCCTGGGTTGGAGACCAGGATGAGACCGGGATGACCCTTTAGATCTTCTTCCTGCCAGACTTAGTGAGAGGGATAGGAGAGTTGATAGAATAGTAGTTAGAGAAGATAAGGGAGACAGAGACCACAATAGAGGGTGCGGGCAGAAGAGAGGGTGGGGGAGTGGAACCCAAGCAGTGGGTGGGGGATAGCACTGGGGGCAGACAGCAGGTAGGTGCAAAGGGGACACAACAGAGAGAGGAGCACAGCACAGAACAAGAAAAAACGGACCTACAAAATCAGGTGCTATACAGAACCCATCAGCAAAGCACAATAAACGATCAAGGAAAACTAGACGTAAAGAATGCAAGCAATGCCATGAAATGCCAATACAGTAGAGAACAACACAATGTCACTACAGTAGAGAAAAATCAACAGCAGTGTCAAAGTACAGTACAGAGACCCAACCCAACAAAGGCACAGTGCACAACCAAGGAAACCAGAAGTAAATAATGCAGGCAATGCAATGGAATGCCAATACAGTAGAGAACAACACAATGGGCCTCATTACGAGGTGGGAGGTAAGGGATTACCGGCACCGGTAAGGGCACCAGTGCCGGTAATCCCTTACCTCCCTACTATGAGTTCCCTTTGCGGGTCCTTCCTTAACGCCTGGTTTTTGCAGGCGTTAAGGACGGGACCCGCAAAGGGACTCTAGAGCTAATAACGGTACCGCAATTTGTGGTATCGTTATTAGCGCCTTCCCCATTCCCAATTAGCCCTATGGGGGCTCAAATGGGAATGGGGAATGGCCCTGGTCAATGGGGAATTACTGGTCCCTCCGACCTCGGAATGGACCGGTAATTGCTCTATTCACCAGGGCGGAGTCAGAAGGGTTTTGGAGGCAGCCATGGAGCTAATTGCTCAATGGCTGCCTCCAACCTCGTAATGTGGCCCAATGTCATTACAGTAGAGAAAAAACAACGGCAGTGTCAAAGTAGAGTACAGAGATCCAACCCAATGAGAAACTAATATTTACATATTCTCTATGTAGACATGTGCCCCTAATCCAATCCCACCCCTTGATAAGTTTTACAGTCTGCCACGTAGGATGACATCATAGATGATGCATCTAGCATTATATAAACTGAGTATAATCGAAAAGACATTGTGATCCCGCATGAATCGATTTGATGTGTGTTTATTCATCCTACTTTACTTCGTTGGGATTAAAGCAGAAGTTTATGATCTCCTTTGGGTCTGTCTGGTTGTTTGGTCTGAGATATTTTATTGGTAATTCCATCTAGCACACAGATGCTTCAAGGTGCTAGAGCACATGTATGTATTAAGGTTAATGCTGAGCTATCCTGTATTTGTAAGGCAAACACGCTATGTTTGTAAAATTAAATAGATCAAAGTCCATGATATTTAAATGTCTTCAATGCAATTGTTTCAGCCCAATTATCTATTTCCACAATTCCACTGCGTGTGTGTGGTGGTGTTCGTTAATCACAAGTATCTAGTAATAATAAAAATAAACATAATCTGATTATTAGGAGATTGCCTGCTATTAAACGATGCATCATTGGCTTTTATCTTTCATCCATATTGCATTGAACTATTTGAATTTTGCAGTGCTACGCTTGGGTTTAAGGTCAAAGATCCTAATAACATGCTAAGTGTGTGCCATACCTTTAGTGTTCCCAGTAAACATCCAATGATGGGGTTCTACCTACATACACAAAGAAAAACTTTAGATACAAGGGTTTTCCTATTTTTAGTGATAAGGGTGGGTTTTGTCATGATGCACCCGGCAACAACTACGACAGGTAGCCATTATCCAACAATGGTAATTGAATTAGGGATAAAACCTATGATGCAATCTAGTGTCCCATTCTAAAGAAAAAAAAGGTAATTGATAAAATTCCCCAAACTAGTTATCTAATAATACATGTCCACCGGAGGTATAAACTGTTAAGGATTTCAATCAGGCGACACACACCTTAGTCTCGGCCCAGTATGCAGCGCGCAATTGAAATGCTTATGTTAGATTAGATTCAATATTGAGATGATACACAACTCATATCACACTCCATTTTCAAATACCCTGGGTCACAATGGACCATGAACCAGGCTGATTGATAAAAAAAAAATAATATTTATTTATTTATTTCAAAATTCTAAAGAAATCATACACATTTTTAATGTGGGGCAGCAATCACCAATGGGGTGATGAGAACAATATGAATGTAAGCAATGCACTTAGTATAACCTTTTATTGACACAACTACAAAACACTAGGGAATAGGAGCACTTCTTGATTTTAGGTAACATAGCACTGGAGTTACAATTTCCCACTGCAATGTTCCCTCAACCCACACATAATCAATTTTAAGTGGATAAACAGAATCAGCAGGTAATCAGGAATGAAAGACAAGAAACAGAATTTAAATCCGACCTTCCCTCCCCAAACAAGTGGATTTCAAACCCTGGTAATGCTAAACTGACACTTGGAAATGGATGAATAAATGAATGAATAGGTATAACTCTTGAAACAAAAACAATTCTTTACTGGAGCAACACTGGACAGATACTAGCAATCACAAGCAATGGATCAAGCAAAAGCATACAATCGAAATTGAATGGAAGATTGAAAACAGTCTATATTCAAAATGACACATTATAAAATTAACACACATTTGCAAATCCCGCCTGTATTTACCAAAACAGTTTTTCATAAAAATAGGTGAATTATTGTAAATCGCGATGCAGATTTTGTGTTGCGGTTTAGCTCTGGATCATAGGTACAATATAAAAGTGAAATGAGGTATTTAGCTGTTAAACTGAGTGAGTTATGCAAGATCTAGTGAGGTGCGTTTTTCAGAAAATTAAGGTGCATAAAAATAACGGAAATCAATTTTGACAAGGACAGTTTTACTGTACACTAGTGCATTCAGGCTAGGCTACCAGATTGAGAGACAGTAAGCTCTGGGGTTGACTCGCGAGTTCAACCCTAGCACCTCCACGCCCGCCCTGGCGCACCCACTCCGATCACTCCAAACAGGATTAATCGCTTAGGATTTTACAAGACAAAATTATTAAAGATGTTGGGGCTAGCGCAAGAAATCAAAGCAGGGTTTCAAGAAAGATTTTTGACAATATTACAAGTTATCAGGATAAGTATAGGATGACCTAGAGATTGGGATGGAACAAAGCAAGGCAAGGTATGCTATGTTTTCTATGGTTCCTATTATTACTCGCAGTCCACTTTTAGTTTGGATTTTGGACAGTCAGTGGTTCTAGTCACCACAAGGATCTGGTGTCACTCACCGGGTGGTAATCCTGGTGATACTGCAGAACCTTGACCCAGGACTTGATAGTAGAGCCCATAGTTAGACCTAACCAGGGCCTCCTCTCTGTTGAGGGAAAATAACTCTTTTTAGCAATATGTCCCCAGACTGTTCAAAAGATACAATCAAGGACACCGATCACTCAAAAGAGAGGGAACACACACTGCTATAGACACGAGCTGTAAAGAAATGAAAATGTGTTAATATCAAGGAAGGATAGAGAATTCAACACAGCTAATTCTCAGTATAATAATAACACCTTCACTGACTATAGCTGATTCTTCCTCTAGGTAACCTAACACTGAAGATAGATATGACAATGGAATAAGTGGAAGCTGAACTAATTATAACATGGTAAAAAACTGAAGAAGCAGAAGTTTGTACTGAGCTGTTAGTCTAACTGTGTTGATTGGAGCTTAATGTAGACAGAGTAAAGAAAACAAAAAATAGGAAGATTAGTAGGGGAACTACACCCGACGGCATGCAGATCACTCTAGAGTCGTGGTGGTGCAGAGCGTTCGTGCACAGAGGAGGTAAGTTAAGGAAAAATTATGAGGAAACAGTTTAACTGGTAAGAAGCAAGAACACACAGAAAAGACAAACTAGGTTACCCAGGTAGGACAAAGATACTTGGGATGCGCTATTTCGCACTGTAGAGTGGAGGTGTTCCAAAGCCAATCCGTATAGCAGTCAAGGTCCGGAACACGGTTAGAAGTGAATCAAGGCAAAAGCAGCTTCGAAGAGAATGGTCCGTAAACAGGCTGAAGGTTCAGTACACAGGCAGAAATCTTCAAGGTAAGAATGCTTAAGGTAAGTGAAGACGGAACTTCAGGAGAAACAAAGCACCGGAGTAACTTCAATAGGAAGCGTACTTCCGTGTTAGATGAAACGTAATATGCAATTCAAAGCGAGTCTCCATGATTCCTATTGGATGATAGAACGGAACCAAGGAAGATGGGAATTGAAGTCCATCCGAATCACAGACCCTTAATGTAACCTCCAGCGTCTATGAAATGGGGCCACAAAGCTCCGTATTCGGTGACATAAAAACATGCCACACCTGGCAGAACGTAGTCGGACAACATATCGGGTAAGTGTAGAAGTTCCATGAGCCGCCATCGGTCTCTGTGGCCATGGCATAACATCTGGTCTAACACGGGACAGCTGGACAAAATCAGCGGGACAGGGTCAGCTGGGCAGGGACTGGATACCAAAGGATAGTTCTTCTGGACTGGCAATCCTGGTTACTGGATACTATAGGGCATCAGGAGAGCAGGATGGCAGCAGCATGCAGTGAGTGGCAACCCAGGTTAGTTCAGTATGCTTACCAAAACACCACAGCATTTCCCTTGGTTATTGGGATTAATTAAAATTGAGGCCTAGCTGAAGCAAGATCAAAAAGGTTTGGCCTTGAGGTTGGGATCTGGAGTCTAGATGAATAAATGTAAGATGAAGACAGGAACAGGACAGGACGCCGGGCAGGAAATCAGTCTTCGGTCAGGAATCAGTGTGTCCTGTGTGTTGTCAGGGGCTCTTATTTATAATGCCAGGTGACATCATCACAGTATATGACAGGGGCAGGCTTGACTACACACACACCTAACAATAGGATTGGTCAAGGGTAGTCATCTCCGCCTTGCTCTCTGCTGGTTGCATTTCCAAGGGAATGATGTCATGTTTATGAGGTGAGGTTTATAATGTCCAGAAACTCCCACATTTAATTTACTGAAAATCTGATTTTGCCAAAAACATACCTTTATACACTTGCAATCTCTTGGCAAATTATACCCACAGGTTACATATGATGTGCAGCACAGATTGGTCCAAACCTCCAGTCTGTGCGACCTTTTTTCGCCTTTCTGACACATTTTGGTAATTTTACACCTTAAAGATTTGTCCTAAAATTCCACAATTTTATACACAAATGCGAATTGTCCCCAGGGAAGTATGTACAAAATCTTATATTTGCCACATTAATACTTTCCTTGGAATTGGTCATATTTCGTAACTTCTGTTCCCCATGCGGCAATGAGTTATACCAAGTTTTAAACTATAGCCCACAGAATTAAGTTAAAAACTGCAAACATTTAAGTTTTTGCTAATTCTTGCTACAGAAATAAAAGTCTTTAAAGTTTCTTGGGAATTGGGATTTTCAGATTGTGCATTGGTATAGAATTTCAAAATGTTTCCTTCCAGTGTGGAATGCCACTTGAAAGGTTGATTTTCAGAAATGGAGAGGAGTTCCCATCACCCGTTTGTTGTCCTACAGCAATTACTGTCACATCAGGTATTTGGTTGTTCTGAAAATGGAACTCAATATGATCAGGTTTTTGTTCAACCATGTGGCATGTGCCATTTAAACTAACATGGTTGACACTATGTTTTAATTTTATCGGTCTGTTAGTCTGGGTCCAGAGGACCTTGTTCTCACAGTCTATTAGGGGGGACAACCTACGCAGGATGTCATTTCACAGTAGACAGGGTGTGCCCTCTGGAGTCTCGACTATGACCGGGTGTTTCACCTTGTGTCGCCCAATTTTTATTTCCAAATCCGCAGTCCCCTCGACAGGAATTTCATTCCCATCAAAGTTCTGAAGTTGTCCAGGAAGAGGGGTGAGAGGGATCTGGTATCTCTCTCCCTTCCTGAATTCAGCTGATCAAAGGCCCTCTTTAACAGAAGAGGGGCTTGGGATACAGTGTCCACCAGTGCCGAAAATGTACACTGTTCTTGCATCTGGATTGGGGCGTAAAATCTACCCTCCTTCTCCTCCAAGGGGCAAAGGTAATGGGCATTCTGGGCAAGTTTGGTGGTACATTTCCTTATTTTTGATTTCGACACATGGGTAGTTTGGGCATGATTCGGTGTTGGAGTTTGGGGATCTGAAAGAAGAATTTGATATTGGGATATGTGGGGAGTTCTAGGCTCCCCTTTTTCTGATTCTGGGCCACCCCCCTTTTTGTAGGCAGTCCCCAGACTTGGTTTGGACAGGGTGGTTTCCTTGAGGCTCATTCTGGGGTTCAATGATGGGAGATTCTGACTCAGTCCCCACATTCACCCAGTCTTCATTTGGATCTCTTGGGACCCATTTTTCTTTGGGAGGAGTTCCCCCGCCCCTGAAGGAGAAGATTTTTTTTCCCAGTATCCTCTGAGGATTCCTCTCCTTCAAATTGGAAGGCACTAACCTCCTCCACAAAATGGGTATTTTTGGTTTCTTTATTTCTCCTACCCACCCTCTGTTCCTTGGATGGCAGGTTTTCGGGGGCAGATTTTTGTTCCGGCTCCTGGGTGTCCAGGGGCTTTTCAAAGGTGACGAAGGAAGCTTCCCCTAGGGCTTTACACCTGCCTTCCCCCTGTGCCTCCTTCTCTGGAACCAGTAAGTTGTTGTGGTTCCTTTCCCGTCATTGTTCTGGAGTACCAGACCCTTCGTTGCAGCTATGTTCATCTGAGGGTTCTGTTGAGCCCTCAACATGCGACCCAGATCCTGGGACAGGTTCTGGACCTGGCGCTCCAGTTCGGACACCCGTTCCGGCTGGTATAGGGGTCTCTGGTCAACCCTAGGTGAGCCCCTTCTCCCATAGTACCCTTGGTATTGGAAAATGTGGGTAACCCTCCACCCTTGGCCTCCCCTCTCCCGGATTGGGCTGTCTGGGCTCCAGAAAGCAGGGAAAGAAAGGAGGGTTGTCCTGCAGGTTGGGGTTTTGTTGGTACCGGGGAAAGAAACTCAATCCGGCATTTGGAGGATTACTGCCCGCCTGGGGAAAGTTAGGAGGGAAGTTTCCTGGGGCAGCACTTACCTGGTTGGACCCCTAAATTGGGCTGGGGGAGTCCATACTTACCCCAGAATTGGTCTGTTACCCTTGTATTGGGGGCTGATATAATCAGGGGAGTTAGGGATCCCATTTGTGGGATTGCCTCCCTTACTACCACCTGTCTGGGATTGGCCCGAGGGCCTTCTGGGTCTTTGATTGGGTTGATTTGTATATTTTTAGCCCCCCCCATCCTCAGATCTAAAATGTGGGCAACCTTCACCTCCACCACCTTAGCAGCAGCAGGCCTGTTGGCTGGATTGGGGCGTTTGTTTGGAGTTTTGTTATCTGCAGGTTTTTGGACCTCATAAATGCAGGTTGCCTGCTCTATGACCCAGTCCAGCGATCTTTTCTCATGAAAGTCCCTCACCAACTGGGTCATTATATATTTTTGGAGTGCATGAAAAAAGGTGGTGATGAACTCCCGACTATCTGTGCACACCCTCCAGGTGGTCTGCACAAAGGCACGTTTGAGCTCCTGCACAAATTCTTGGGGGGCGATGATCTTCCCCGCACTGCAGATTGTTGGGCCTCTAGGGGGTTTCTGCGAGCAGAGAAATGTTTCAAGATAGCCGCCCTGTAGGTGGACCATCTGGAGTGGTTCTGGTCCTCCAGTCCCGCAAAGAAACTTGAGTATTCGGGGGAGAAGGACAATTTTACATATTCTATGCAATTCTGGCTGTCCTTCATATGAAAAGTATCCATCATTTGCTTATAAGTGTTCCCAAACAGAATACTTCGCATTTTTATGATATGGAGTTATGACACTCCTAACGGCCTTAATCTGCCTAATGGGATCTTTGTTCATAGCTCTCTTAAGTTTGTTTGCCTGCTTTGTTTTAATCACCCAAGTCCACTCGTCCTCAGACTCAGAGGCGCTGCTACTGGTGGTCCCTTCTTGATCCTATAGGCACACTAGATTCTGCGAGCTTGAGAAGGGCTCGCAGAATGTTGGGGCCTAGTTTCTCTACACCAGTGGTTCTCAGAAGAGTCTTCTGACTCTTCCCTGCTCCCAGGGTTGATGGAGTATCCTCCCCACTGCCCTAACTGGGTAGAGGTCTTCAGGATGCTCTTTTTGTGACTTATTTCCTTTAGTTCCCCTTCAAATTTAACCAACTGGTCCCTTGGAAGGCGGTATTTCAGTGGATCTGATTCCCTGACCCTCCCCTCATAGGAGTTCTTCCTTGTCAGAGATATCAGCCCTAACATTTGGTTATCTGTACAGGGACACCCGTTCATCAATTTCTGGGAGGCGCTGATCTGTCAGTCCCATTTTACCACTTCTATTGAATTCTGCCAGCCCAATGGCTCCCAGCTCATGTGAGCCAGTACACATGAAATTGGCAGAGTTTATGGTATTGAATGGCTTTGAGTCCCTGAGTACAGAGGTCCTTATGCTATTATCAGGGGTTGCCCTGTCCCTCTCTACCTGTTCAGGGTCCCTCCAGTTAGGATTTTGTCCAGAACCCTCTTTCTCCAACCTTGCTAGCTTTTCTTTTTCAGCCCCTAGTTCTTGGTAATAAGCAAAGATCTGAGCCTTTCGTTCATCTATCAAGGCCTTATTGTTCTCAATGATCTGCTCTTGTGCTGCCACTTGTTGGTGGAGCCCATACATTTTTTCACGGAGGGCCTCATTGTCTCTCTGCGCTCCCTGCATGTTTTGGGAATACTGAGATATTTTCTGTTACAGGAGATTCATCTCCTGGGTTTGTGTATCTTTGGCTTGGGTGTTCTCTTTCAGATCACCTTCTACCCGTCTGGCGTACTCCAGTAGCTTCCCATGCTCAGTTCTTAGTTTACTTAGCTCCTGGAGGGCCAATTTACTTTCCTGTAACTCAGTTTTTAACTTGCTTATTTCCTGGCCTAGGGTGTGTAAGAGGATTCAAGTCAACACTACAGCCAAGTCAATGCCTAGTCTGGGATACTGAATGGAAACCCTTATTGATATATCTTTATGTCCAGTTCATGCGTTCTGGATGACTACCCCTATATAACACCCCTCTATTGGAATCCCCCTGACCCCACTGAGCCAAGAAGTAGTTCTGTTTTGCAAGTTAAAAGGTTTATTTGAGAATTTAAACAATATAGATATATATCACACTTTATAATAAATTAATAATTGAATAGCACACTTAATCTGATATGATAAAGATTAACAACGGAGAATCAGGCACTAGCACACTTCTTTATAATCACTAAGGAGTTGACATGAAATGGATAAGATAGCAACAATACTTTTATGGTTTCAAATGGATGCAATGTGGAATGAAATGCAGTAAAGAAAATAACTTGATAGGATTTCAGCAAAGACAAAGTAATCACTTTCTTGGACAATTCACCCCCCCTTTTTATGCAATGCAAGGAAATGGAGGGAAGCACACAGTTCTCAGAAATGCAATCAAATGTGATTCAGTTCACCCCAGCAACTTAGACTACAGAAGTTGAAAACACAGGCCCAAATGCTTTTAAATGTGCTGGAAATGAAGAAAAAATATGCTAAAATGCTTTTAATTCCCTCTAGAGGTTCAGGGTGAGTGGTATCTAGTTAATATTAGTCCAGGCTCACACTAGCAATGATGCAGGGATGGTTTTTATGAGGCAAACGAATTTCTTTCAGAGGAAAGCAAAAGCAGCTATCTTTTTGCAAGTGGAGAAATTTGCAAATCGCGGTAAAATTCGCGAATGCGTCTGGTGCGATTACAGAGGGACTACAAGGGCTAGCAATATCGTTTTGGGGCCCTAGGAAAGCCTAGGATCTCAGCTTCCAGATGAAAGTTACTGCAAGTCTCTAGCACAAACGGTCACGGAGATATGAGCGATTAAATAAAGGTCGTTTTTCAGATTTGAAATTTTTAAAGTTCAAAAAGACAAGTGCAGCTTGCAACTAGAAAATGACAGGTGACAGCTTT
Source organism: Ambystoma mexicanum (assembly GCF_040938575.1). Classification (NCBI taxonomy): domain Eukaryota; kingdom Metazoa; phylum Chordata; class Amphibia; order Caudata; family Ambystomatidae; genus Ambystoma; species Ambystoma mexicanum. The sequence continues at coordinate 539,743,503 of NC_090929.1, forward strand.
GCAAATGACAGGTGACAGTTAGGAGACAGTTCTACTTAGATTAAGCTAGATTGAATTATATTATTTTAACTAGGAGATTGGTTCTGCACAGTTTTCTAGGTACTCACACTATATTCTTGAGTGAAATGGGCCTCGCCATGGATCTGGTCAGGTTTTAGACGGGACTCTGGTCTCTGCATTTCCCAGTGATCTGGGTCTGCTCTCTCTCTGGATTCTGAAGATTGAGGGATTTAAAGTCTGGATCTTTCTGCACAGCTTTCTCTGGAGATTGATGGAGGTAAAGTATGGATTTTCCCGGCAGAGCTTCCAGCTGCAAATGGATTTGAAAGTCCCTATCTGTCCTGTCTCTCTGCTTTTATGTGTTTTGAAAATGGGTGTGTGTGAGCAGCATCACTAGCCAGCCCCTCTCCACTTGTCATTGGCCACTTCATCCGCTTCCACTTGATTGGGGGAATGAAATGAAGTGTCATCATGATGAGGTCTGTTTATGATACAGAGAACCCACCCCTGTCAACTTTACACACAATCTATATTTGCTCAAAAAAACATATTTGCACAGGTACACATTTGTTTAAAATTACATGCACCCTTCACATATCACAGGAGGTATACCCTGTCCAAATCTGCTCTTCCTGGGGGCTTGCATTCAAAAATGGCACATATTTCACTTTTTAACTGGTTTCGAAATTTTGGACATTAACCCAAATTTACAAACATGTGCGCAAGGAGTATGGACATTAGTTGATGAAGTGTCAGATTTTTCACATGCACACATTTTGAGTAATATCCTCTTTTCCGCTAAAACCCCCCTGAAGATGCCACCGGTTCTAAAAACCTCTTAAAATGTGGGCAGAAAAATCACAAGAATTATGGTGTAATTTATACAATTTTCACATGTCCGCTCTATGAGTTATTCATCTTTTTAGAGTTATGTTCTGGCCCCAAAGGGGTGTGGTTTTCCTCCAGCACAAGGTTGAATTTCTGGCTTTTCCAGTTCTGCCAAGCCAGCTTGCTCTCACAGGCAGTGCCCCTCCCCTGTGCTTCCAGGAGAAATCTCCATTTACGACTCCCGCCATAAAACATTTGCCTGAGTCAAGACAGGGCTTTGTTCAATTTCCTGCAGAGCCCAGGTAATTCAATCAGGGAAGTGTCATATCCCTTTTGGTGTGAGCAGCAAAAGGGCAGCTAGGCCTGGGAACACAGCTGTGACTCAAGTTTCACTCCTGATGGGGGTAGTTGCCAGGCAAATTGGAATCTCTTTAAGCCAGTTTTTAGCTACATGTCATTTCTGTTCCCCAGTTTCTGCATTCAAATAAAACTAAACATTTTCACATATGCAGCTAGAAGGCTGATTCTAAGTTTAAAACTATGACATTTAAACAATTGCAACCTATGTGACACTCAAAAGTAGGTCATTCAGTCAATTTAAACATTTAGATTTTTTTTAGTGTCTTTCAGTCCAAATTTACTTAAACTGCTGAAATCCACAGCTCAGCCAGTCTTGTTATAAACCTTCAAGTCACTTCAGAATATAACTTTACATTGTATCCACCTCTCAGTAAGTCTTTCTTTGGCCTGTTTTGGGTTCATTTATTCAGTTTTCTACAAAAAAGTAAAATCTGGTGGTTTTAAAACGCCGGCTTTCTGATAGTGGTGAGTACTGGTACTGCACCCCTTTTTGGGATTTAAGAAAATGAATTCCCAACAGTTATGGGTTTGCTTTTGGCAATCAGCATTGCCATTCCCAATGGTTTCAGACTACTGTGTGGGTAGTCCAATGGTGGTTTTAGGCAGTTTCCTTCTGTGCCCATAACATTGGCAAAAATGAGTGGCAGCCTATTCTTCATGCATTTCCCTGTGCATTTTCTGGGAAGCTCTGGCCATCATGATGTTTTCATGTCAGTACTGCACAGTTTTGAGGTAGGGCTCGGATGCATGGGTAAATACATCCCACAAGCCCCCCTTCTTGCGGTGGCCATCTGATCCTTCACTGGTGGGACACGCAAGATCTGGGATGTAGTTCTCATCTTCTTCCAGTAGATGGCACAGTTCAGCATCTTTTCCTCCATCCGGTACTGATCGATTGGTTCTCCTCGCCGGTCCTGATGGGAATATTGGGCGGTACCCCGGGCCCGTTGCGTCTCTGCTCCCGGTCTCCGGATCATCCTCCTTGGCCCGTCTCCAGGTTTTCTTTCTCCTAGGACGACAAAGGAAGAGCGGCAATACCTATTCATAGACATTTTTCCACCACTGTTGAGATAGTGGGGCAGCATATGCATTTCATCATAACAAAACATTACATTCTTATTTTGAAAAAAAAACAGTATAACTAAGAGACAGTTTCATGCAAATCACAATATTTTAGAGACTAGATGTGGTATGTTTTATGGTTGGAACTGAATTAGTCTGAGACAGTACCCGCTAGGATTCCAGAGGATTCCTCCAGTTGTTGCAGAGTGTGCCTGGGATGGCAACATTTCAACTGGTTTATGTGGACCCACTTGTCTTCCCCCACTGCCAAAGGACCTTTGGGGATGTGGATTTTGTAGGCCACAGGGGAGATTTTGTCGATGATCTCAAAGGGTCCCTTCATGTAGGCAAAAATTTGTGCTGCTTTGCCTGGTTTCTTTGGAAGTTGTATAGATAGACCCGGTCCCCCACCTGATATTCCTTCCTGGAAGTCTTCAGGTCATAGTGGGTCTTCATGCTATCAGCCGATCTTTCTAGATTCCGCTGAGCGTAAGCAAAAGCATGTTGGAGGTGTTTCCTTGAATTCTCCACATACTCATGAGTTGTGGAGGCATTTATTAGTGTCTGCTCTTGGGTCCTGTAGAGCAAATGCTGAGGAAGCACCATCTTGCGCCCAGTCATCAATTCAAATGGTGACATTTTGGTTGCAGATGAAGGGGTAGATCTGATGGCCATTAGGACCAGAGGTAATCGGATATCCCAACTTTGCCCAGAATCTGCCACAAACTTCTTTAATATGCTCACAATGGTTCGGTTATATCTCTCTACTGCCCCAGAAGAAGCTGGTCTATAAGCAATGTGTATCTTTCTCTTGACCCCCAGTATCTCCCACATCTTTGTCATTACTTCACTGGTGAAGTGGCTACGTCTGTCTGACTCAATCCTTTGAGGTAGACCAAAACGAGAAAAGATGTGGTTAATCATCAGGGCAGCTGCCGTTTCTGCCTTGCAATTTGGGGCTGAGAGACATTCCACCCACTTGGTAAACAAGCATGTCACAGTCAACATGTACTTATTCCCCCTAGCAGAGCGAATCACGGGGCCTACAAAGTCGATTTGTAAATCTGACCATGGCAGTGTCATCCCCCGCTTTTGGAGAGGCGCGCGGTGCGTGAGGGATGATGGCTGAAATTGTGCACACACAAGACACCCCTTCAAGTATTGGTCGAGGTCCTGCCCCATGTGTGGCCAGTATGCAACCTCTCTTAAGATTTCCAATGTTGTGTGAAACCCCCTATGACCGGCGGTGGCCGCATCATGGGCGTGACTTAACATCAGGCTTCCGAATGAGGTAGGAACCACCCACTGATCGTGGCCAGCTTTGGATTTCCTTACCAGCAAACCGTCTTGGATTCGGAACATTTTTGGACATTTCATCAACACTCTTAGGTCCTCTTTCCCAATGTAATCGGTATCCGTCAGGGGAAAGTTCTCAGGGTCCTCAAGGTGCTGGTAAAATTTACCAATAATTGGATCCCCCTTCTGAGCTGTAATCAAATCGGCATCAGGGGTCTCCTTACTCCATTGTGCAATTGAAAGGTCGTTGTGAGCATTTGGCTGGGACCTAGTGATAGCAGTGACCTGGATTTCCCCCAACAGGGACTCAATCTCAATTAGATCCCCTTGGATGGCCCCGGTTTTGGCCAGCTGATCAGCTAAGTCATTTCCAGTTTTGTCTGGTCCCTCTACTTTGGAATGACCCTTGATCTTTTTCCAATAGATGGTCATCTCATTCGAGGTGACCAGATCATCAATGTTTTGGATCAACTTCCCATGTTTCAAGGGTTTGTTGTTAGCACATAACATGCCTCTGGTTTTCCAATTAACCAGGTGCTCCACGAACCCGTTCCGTACATAATCCAAATCTGTGATTATGACCAGTTCGTGGAGTTGATGCTGGACAGCAGTGAGGATGGCCTGATGCACAGCCATCAATTCTGCCACCTGACTACTTCGGGGACCAATTTTGTATCCAGCGGAGGGTTCTGGGAACTCCTTCACCCATGCATTCCCTACGCCAGCCACAAGTTCTTTCTCCCTGTTGTTGTCAACATGGTAAGAGCATCCATCCACATAGACAGTGGGCATTCCCTCACACTTGTCCTCTTCAAAGACTTTGTGGGGGGAATTAAGGTATGCCTCCATGTTGTCCTTGATTTTCAGACTTTCGTCCTCGAGACAGTTTTCTCTGGCACAATCATGCAAGTCAGCCAGACTTTGCGCGAGGGGACTCTCCTTGTTTTGGCCATATCTGACCTCCACAGGAAAGCCTTGCATTGACAGAATCCAGGAAGTAATTCGGGAATTACTCACATTTCCGGTCCGGATTCTATCACTTTGGAGATATTGCAGAGGCTGGTGTGGAGTCTCCACTATGATGTGTTCCCCCTGGATAAACGGGCGGTAATTCTTCAATGCCCACACCGTTGCCAGGAGTGCCTTCTCACAATCGTTGAATTTTTCCTCCACAGAGGATAAAGTTTTGCTCGCATAGGAGATTACTTTATTGACCTTGTCATGCTTTTGGTATAATACTGCCGTCAAGCACGTATTAGAGAACCCCGTCTCCAGGAAGAACTCCTTGTTTCTGACAGGGTAAGCTAGGCAGGGCGCTTGTGAGAGGCTTCTCTTGAGTTGTCTTACTGCCTCGGATTGTTCTGGACCCCATTCCCACTTGACCCCCCCTTCAGGAGATGAATCAGGGGTCTGGTAATCTCTGCGTAGCCCTCAATGAACTTTCTGCTGTAATTAGTCAGTCCAAGGAGGCTCCTTAGTTCTCGCAGAGTTGTGGGGTCTTTCAGTTTCTGAAGTGCTTCCACTTTCTTTTCCTGGGGACAGAGACCCTGAGGAGTAATCTCATGCCCCAAGAAATTAACACGGGTTCTACACCACTGTGCTTTCTGAAAGGAAAGTTTTGCTCCGGCGGCCCTCAACTGCGTCAGAACATAACGGATCTCCGCTATGTGTTCCTCCACAGATGAACTTTTGATGAGGACATCATCTACATAAGCCAGGTTACCCCTCGCACCCAGGTCGGGCATGGCCTTATGTAGGAAAATGTTGAATTCATTGCCGGAGTTGAGGTACCCGAAGGGAGTCCGGGTCCATGTGTACTGCTGGCCCCCAAAGGTAAAAGCCAGTTTGTATTGGTCCTCCCTACTGACAGGCACGGTCCAGTACCCATTGGTCAGGTCTATTGCAGTGAATACCTGTGACCCCTGGATCTGGGCCAGCCCTTGGTCAATGTAGGGCAGTGGCCATCGGGAAGTATGGACCCGTTTGTTGAGCTCCCTAAGGTCAGCACAGAGTCTCCACTGGCCGTTTGGCTTCAATATTCCCAGCACCGGATTATTGAAGGTGCTGTGGACTGGACGGATTATTCCCCGGGACTCAAGGTTCTTAATTATTTCAGTAAGGGACTCCATTGATGCGAGAGGCAAACGATATTGCTTCACAAATACAGGAGTCATGCCAGGGTCCGTGGGGATTGTTGTTGTGTGGATGTCAGTGCGACCACAGTCATATGAGTCTACCGCAAAGAGATCTTGGAAATCCAAGAAAACTTGTTTCAACTTTTGCTTCTGTTCCAGAGTCACACAGGCATCAGCTAGGTTGACTCTCTCTTCCACCATCTGCCTGAAGCCTGGAAAGACTTCTGGTTTGGCTATCTCAGCGGCCTCCTCCAGCTGGGTGGAGAAGTCCCTGGTCAGAGTGCTGATTTGGACTGGAGGCTTCAGGTGGGAAAGGCAGCCCTCATGGACCTGGAAAATCACCTCATCCCTCCTGAAGTCACAAGTCACATCTTCCTTACCATAGGGGCAGGAAGTGTACACCAGGAAGTTCCCCCCATGCCGGGTAAAAATCCTGTCTGGTGTTGTATTGTCATCACTGTCACTGTCAAAACAGTCCTTGGGGATTGGTCCTAACAGTTCATTTACTAAGTCGATGGAAAAATGTCGGTCATCAACCGCCATTCCAATAATGGTGCCTGCGGCTAGAGTAATACTCTTTAAGTCGCTGTTATCCACCTCTATTAGAATGGTGTCATGTTCTATGTTGACTAATGGAGTTGGGTTTACCCCCAACCCTTGCTGTTGGAGAGAAGCGTTTAGATGTATGTAAGCATCAGGGTTTTTCAAATGTTGTCCTCTTTTAACTTTCACTTCCAGGGAGAATTGTCGGGTCCTTTCTGGGATGGTGACCTCCTCTTTAATCTGGATTTCAACTGCATAAGGTAGCAATTGAGCTGACCTAAATGCTTTTTCTGGATCATCAAAGCCCATGGGATTATCCGCTAATCGGGACCAAGCTTTGAAGTTTATTAGGTCCAAACTAATGGCAAAGCGATTGAGAATGTCACTGCCTAAGTAAAAGGCGGCAGGGACGTCTCGCACGACCCAACAATTGTGGACTATGCTCTTGTTGCCAATGGAGATTTTGAGCATACACCTGCTTGGCAGGAGATGTTTGGAATTAGGCGCTTCCAGGTCCATTTCCCATTTGTCTATCAGTTTGAATGTGGGAATGGCTGGATCTTTTGGGAGTTGGCGGAACATGGCTTCGCTGATGAAGCTCTTACCGTTGTTCACACACACTCGAGCGAGAACAGAGTCCTCCCCATCATTTAACTGAACAGGGATGAACAACTGCTCTCCAATTTGCTGAATATCAGCCAGGCTCTGAGCTGATTTCACATCTTTCTGGACTATTGGAGTGGGAGTTTCTGATTGTGGATTAGTATAGAATCTCAGAGTGTTTCCTTCCAGCGTGGAGTACCACTTTAGACTGGAAGGCATGTTGATTTTCAGAAATAGAGAGGACCCCCCATCACCAGTCTGTTGTCCTACTGCTATTACTGTCACGTCTGGAATTTGGCTATTCTGGAAGTGAAATTCTACTTGGTCAGATTTTTGTTCAACCATGTGGCAGGTGCCGTTTAAACTAACATGGTTGACACTCCGTTTTAATTTTATTGGTCGGCTAGTCTGGGTCCAGAGGACCTTGTTTACGCAATCTATTAGGGGTGACAACCTTCTCAGGAGGTCATTCCCTAGTAAACAAGGGGTGCCCTCTGGAGTCACAACTATGACTGGGTGTTTCAACTTGTGTCGCCCAATTTTAATGTCCAAATCTGCAGTCCCCTCAACGGGAATTTCCTTCCCGTCAAAGTTCTGGAGTTGTCCAGGAAGTGAGGTGAGAGGAATTTGGTAATTCTCTCCCCTTCCTGCATTCAGTTCGTCAAAGGCCCTTCTGGACAGAAGGGTAGCTTGAGATCCAGTGTCCACCAGTGCCAAAATTGTACCCTGCCCCTGTACTTGTACCGGGGCATAGTATCTTCCCTCCTTCTCCTCAAGGGGGCACAGATAATGTACATTTTTGGACAACTGGTGGGCTAACTTTCTGGTTTTGGACATCGCTAGCGAAGAGATTTGGGCAGAATTCTGTGGAGAGCCTTGGGAATCTGAAAGAAAAAATTGGCAACTGGAGATCAGAGCCATTGTGGGTTCCCCTGGCTCCGGTTCTGGGCCGCCCCCCCTTTTATGGAGGCAGTCACCAGGATGGGTTTGAACCAGGGGATTTTCTTGCTGTTGGTTCTGGGATGAGATGGTGGGCGGCGGTAGCTCAGTCTCCACATCTCCCCAGTCTGGATTTGCATCCCTAGGGACCCATTTTTCTTTGGGAGGAGTTCCCCCCTCTCTGAAGGAGAAGACCCTTTTCCCAGGATCCTCTGAGGATCCCTCTCCCTCAAATTGGAAGATCTGTACCTCCTCCTCAAACTGAGTCTGTTTGGGTCTTTTGTTTCTCCTACCCCCCCTCTGCTCCTTAGGAGGCAGACTTTCAGGGGCAAGAGATTTTGTTTCCGGTTCCTGGGTTTCCAGGGGCTGTTTACAAGTGAGGAAGGAAGCTTCCTCCAAGGCTTTACACCCCTCTTCCCCTTGTGCCTCCTCCCTGGGAACCGGTGAGTTATCGGGGTGCTGCCCCCGTCATTGTTCTGGGGCACCAGGTCCAGAGTTGGGTGCGTTCTGCGCCGGCATGCCGATCTGAGGGTTCTGCTGAGCCCTCAGTATGTGACCCAGATCCCGCGCCATGTTTTGAACCTGGCGCTCTAACTGGGAAACCCGCTCAGGCTGATACGGGGCCCTGTTTTCTCCCCTGGGCTGATCCCGGGAAGGGTAGCTATCCCTTCTTTGGTAGTACCCCTGGTTGGGAAGATTTGGGTACCCTTCCACCCTTGGCCTCCCCTCTCCCGGATTAGGTTGTCTGGGCTCAGGGAATTGGCGAAAGAAGGGTGGAGGATTTTGGGGCTGGAAATTGGGTGGATACCTGGGGAAAAATTTCTGCCCAGGATTCGGAGAATTTCTGCCCTCCGGTGGGAAGTTAGGAGGAAAGTTCCCTGGGTTAGGTTCTTGGCTGGATCTCCCCCCTTGGGCTGGAGGAGTCCACACATAACCCAGGATGGGTCTGTTTCCCTTGTAACGGGGGCTTACATAATCAGGAGAGCGAGGGACCCCATTTGTGGGGCTGCCTCCCTGGCTCCCTGTCTGTGACTTGCCCGAGGACCTTCTGGGCCTAGCATTATTAGGTGCAGGTAGGTTTTTAGGCCCCCCCATCTCCAAATCCAAAACGGGGGTGACCTTTACCTCTGCCACCTTGGCAGCAGCAGGGGTGCTGTTGGCTTTGGGGTTTTTCTGGGCATTACTTTTGCTATCTACCGGTTTCTGCACCTCATAGATCCGGGTAGCCTGTTCAATGACCCAGTCTAAAGATCTTTTCTCGTGAAAATCCCTCACGAGCTGGGTCATTATGTATTTGGGCAAGGCATGAAAAAATGTATTGATGAATTCTCTACTGTCTGTGCGCACCCTTCTGGTGGTCTGCGCAAAAGCACGCTTCAGTTCTTGCACAAATTCTTGTGGGGCGTGATCCTCCCCACATTGCAAATTGTAGGCTGCCTTGCGAGCCTCTTGAGGATTTCTGTGAACAGAAAAGTGTTTCAAGATGGCCGCCTTATAGGTGGACCATCTTAAATGATTTTGGTCCTCCAGCCCCGCAAAGAAACTGGAGTATTCCGGGGAGAAGGTCCACTTTACATATTGAATACAGCTTTGGCTGTCCTTCAAATGGAAAGTCTCCATCATTTGCTCAAACAACTCTAAGTGCTCCCAAACAGAATACTTAGCGTTCTTATGGTAAGGCGTGATGACGCTCCTGATCGCCTTAATCTGCTTTAAGGGGTCCTTAAGCAAGGCCCTTTTTGCCTTATTGGCCTTTTTGGTTCGGGTAACCCTTGTCCATTCATCCTCTGACTCAGAGGCACTGCTCCCAGAGGTTCCTGTCTGTTCTTCCAGGTTTTCCCGGATTCTGCGAGCCTGGGAATGGCTGGCAGAATGTGGGGACCTGGTCTCCTGTGTCCTGCGCAGTTCAGAGGAGTCTTCAGATTCCTCCTTGCTGCCAGGATTTGATGGGCACCCCCTCCACTGACCTAACTGGGCAGAGGTTTTCAGGATGCCCTTAATGGGCCTACTCTCCTGGGGTTCCCCAGTAAATTGCACTGCGCTTGGGTGCCCATACCCGGATGCCCGCCCCTCCATACCTGGGTGGTACTGGCCTATGAGCCCCATACTTCTGGCTGGATAGTATATCTGCCATCCCTGTGGCCCTGTGCTCATGTGCGCCAGGGGACATGGGGGTGGCAGAGTCCAGGGACCGAGAGAGATAAAGGCCTCTGGTACTAGGGCTCCTGGGGTTATGCTCAGGAGTTTCTCTTTCCCAGCGAACCTCATCTCTATCCGCCCCTGCTCCCTGTTGCAATGCAAGAGCCTGCGCCTTCAGTTCCTCAGCTAAGGCCTTACTAGACTCTATCAGTCTCTCCTGCATCGCTACCTGTTGTTGGAGTCTATCATTGCGCTGGCAGAGAGCCTCATTCTCTCTCTGTGTTTCCTGATTGGTCCTGGAGCACTGGGCCAGTCTTTGCTGCAGGAGGGTTACCTCCTGAGCTGTGTCCCTATTGGCCTGCTCCTTTCTTGCTAGAGCATCCTCCACCCTCCTGGTGTGCTCTAACAAGTTCTGGTGTTCTTTTTGGAGGTCACCCAGTCCCTGGTGGGCCAGGTGATTTTCTTCCATTTTTCTTTTTAAATGGCAGACTTCCTGGCCTAAGGCGTCCCTTTCCTGACTAAGAGCCTGCATTTGTGCCGCCAGGTCGTCCCTCTGCCTTTGAAAGGCACCAGCTTTCTGGCGTTCTTCATCAAACTCTGCCTGGGTATCCAGGTCTTTCGAAATCAGCTTGTTGCTCTCTACCTTCACTCTATCTAGATGACTTTTCAGGGTGGCTACCTGCTCCGTGCATGCCCTGTTAAAGTCTAATTGTTGCTCCAGCTTTTTCTGGCTCTGCAGTAAGGAGTCCAAACTGTCTCGGTGCTCCTTCTGCAGGGCCAGAAATCTAGTATCCTGGTCAGCCTTTTCCTGTTGCAGTATATCCATGTCCTCTTTTATTTTAATGATATACTGCCTACTGTCATTTTCTGACTCCTGGCTCCTGAGCAGCCTCTGCTCAGAAGAGTCCAGCTCAGATTGGGCCTTCTGTAATGCCAGCAGTTGCCTACTCGCCAGATCTTGGCCTTCAGCACATTTGTCCTGCATGGCTCCCATATGTAAATATAAATATGCCGCTACCCTGGCAATCTTGTTGTGCTCATCCTTGGCCTTAGAGGACATATATAGTTCACTCAGGGCCACATGTAAGGGACCCTGGTCTCTTCATATATCTGACCCTGTTTCCGTGATTTGGGGTGTGATGGCCTGCAACCAGACTGTTTGGTCCTGGTGAGTCCACTCACCTCTCACAAATAACTTATGTAAGAAGTGCTCTCTGGCTATTTTCATGTCTACTAAGATCGTCATTCTAGAGATTGGTCTCTGTCCTGACTTACAGAAGTTTGTATTTTATTTTTGCAAAACAGACCTTTTTCTTAGAGCGTTCCTTTGAGAAGTGCTTTACAGCGTAACACAGCGTGGTGATCCGACCGGATATGTGTATCTGGTCAGCTGGCACACTGTATTAATCTGCACAAATGGTAGATCTAACCCAAACGTCCGGCACAAGCCCCCAATTTGTAAGAGGATTCAATTCAACACTACAGCTAAGTCAATGCCTAGTCTGGGATACTGAATGGAAACCCTTATTGATATATCTTTATGTCCAGTTCATGCGTTCTGGATGACTACCCCTATATAACACCCCTCTATTGGAATCCCCCTGACCCCACTGAGCCAAGAAGTAGTTCTGTTTTGCAAGTTAAAAGGTTTATTTGAGAATTTAAACAATATAGATATATATCACACTTTATAATAAATTAATAATTGAATAGCACACTTAATCTGATATGATAAAGATTAACAACGGAGAATCAGGCACTAGCACACTTCTTTATAATCACTAAGGAGTTGACATGAAATGGATAAGATAGCAACAATACTTTTATGGTTTCAAATGGATGCAATGTGGAATGAAATGCAGTAAAGAAAATAACTTGATAGGATTTCAGCAAAGACAAAGTAATCACTTTCTTGGACAATTCACCCCCCCTTTTTATGCAATGCAAGGAAATGGAGGGAAGCACACAGTTCTCAGAAATGCAATCAAATGTGATTCAGTTCACCCCAGCAACTTAGACTACAGAAGTTGAAAACACAGGCCCAAATGCTTTTAAATGTGCTGGAAATGAAGAAAAAATATGCTAAAATGCTTTTAATTCCCTCTAGAGGTTCAGGGTGAGTGGTATCTAGTTAATATTAGTCCAGGCTCACACTAGCAATGATGCAGGGATGGTTTTTATGAGGCAAACGAATTTCTTTCAGAGGAAAGCAAAAGCAGCTATCTTTTTGCAAGTGGAGAAATTTGCAAATCGCGGTAAAATTCGCGAATGCGTCTGGTGCGATTACAGAGGGACTACAAGGGCTAGCAATATCGTTTTGGGGTCCTAGGAAAGCCTAGGATCTCGGCTTCCAGATGAAAGTTACTGCAAGTCTCTAGCACAAACGGTCACGGAGATATGAGCGATTAAATAAAGGTCGTTTTTCAGATTTGAAATTTTTAAAGTTCAAAAAGACAAGTGCAGCTTGCAACTAGAAAATGACAGGTGACAGCTTTGCAAATGACAGGTGACAGTTAGGAGACAGTTCTACTTAGATTAAGCTAGATTGAATTATATTATTTTAACTAGGAGATTGGTTCTGCACAGTTTTCTAGGTACTCACACTATATTCTTGAGTGAAATGGGCCTCGCCATGGATCTGGTCAGGTTTTAGACGGGACTCTGGTCTCTGCACTTCCCAGTGATCTGGGTCTGCTCTCTCTCTGGATTCTGAAGATTGAGGGATTTAAAGTCTGGATCTTTCTGCACAGCTTTCTCTGGAGATTGATGGAGGTAAAGTATGGATTTTCCCGGCAGAGCTTCCAGCTGCAAATGGATTTGAAAGTCCCTATCTGTCCTGTCTCTCTGCTTTTATGTGTTTTGAAAATGGGTGTGTGTGAGCAGCATCACTAGCCAGCCCCTCTCCACTTGTCATTGGCCACTTCATCCGCTTCCACTTGATTGGGGGAATGAAATGAAGTGTCATCATGATGAGGTCTGTTTATGATACAGAGAACCCACCCCTGTCAACTTTACACACAATCTATATTTGCTCAAAAAAACATATTTGCACAGGTACACATTTGTTTAAAATTACATGCACCCTTCACATATCACAGGAGGTATACCCTGTCCAAATCTGCTCTTCCTGAGGGCTTGCATTCAAAAATGGCACATATTTCACTTTTTAACTGGTTTCGCAATTTCGGACATTAACCCAAATTTACACACATGTGCGCAAGGAGTATGGACATTAGTTGATGAAGTGTCAGATTTTTCACATGCACACATTTTGAGTAATATCCTCTTTTCCGCTAAAACCCCCCTGAACATGCCACCGGTTCTAAAAACCTCTTAAAATGTGGGCAGAAAAATCACAAGAATTATGGTGTAATTTATACAATTTTCACCTGTCCGCTCTATGAGTTATTCATCTTTTTAGAGTTATGTTCTGGCCCCAAAGGGGTGTGGTTTTCCTCCAGCACAAGGTTGAATTTCTGGTTTTTCCAGTTCTGCCAAGCCAGCTTGCTCTCACAGGCAGTGCCCCTCCCCTGTGCTTTAATTTTTGGGGCCATGTATAATTCACTCAGAGCTTGGTGTAATAGGCCATTGTCCTGCCATGTATCCAGGTTCATGGCAGTACCCTCTTGTGTGATTTCCTACAGCCAGACATTTTCATCCTGTTCTGGCCATTCAGCCCTGACAAAGAGCTTGTGCAGGAGGTGCTCCCTAGCCATACTTATTTCTACTGGAACAGCCATCTTGGCAAAGTTCTTTCCTTATTAATTATTTTGGGGTTGATTTAATTTTACTTTTTCAGACCGCCTGGTGCTTAAAGTATTTGTTTTGGGGGGCGCTTGTACAGTGTAACACAGTATTCACACCACACAAAGTATTACTACTCTGCAGGTTAGTCTGCTGTGTTGGACTGTCACGGGTGGTAACCAAACTCAATCCCGGGCTCGAGCCCCCAGAAACCTTAGTCTTGGCCCAGTATGCAGCGCACGATTGAAATGCTTTTGTTAGATTAGATTCAATATTGATATGATACACCACTCACATCACATCCCCTTTTCAAATACCCTGGGTCACAATGGACCATGAACCAGGTTGGTTTATAAAATATAATATTTATTTATTTATTTTAAAATTCAATTGAAATCATACAATTTTTTTATATGGGGCAGCAATCACCAATGGGGTGATACGAACAATATGAATGTAAGCAATGCACTTAGTTTAACCTTCTATTGACACAACTACAAAACACCAGGAAACAGGAGCACTTTTTGATTGTAGGTAAGATAGCACTGGAGTTATAATTTCCCCCTGCAATGTTCCCTCCACCCACAAATAATCAGTTTTAAGTGGATAAACAGAATCAGCAGGTAATAAGGATGACAGACAAGAAACAGAATTTAAATCCGACCTTCCCTCCCCAAACAAGAGAGAAAAACGGATTTCAAACCCTAGCAATGCCAAACTGACACTCGGAAATGGATGAATTAATGAATGAATGGGTATAACTCTTGAAACAAAAACAATTCTTTACTGGAGCAACACTGGAAACATACTAGCAATCACAAGCAATGGATCGAGCAAAAGCATACAATTCAAAATTGAATGGAAGATTGAAAACAGTCTATAATCAAAATGACACGTAAAATTAACACACTTTTGTAAATCCCGCCTGAATTTACCAAAACGGTTTTTAATAAAAACGGGTGAATTAATGTAAATGTGAATTCAACCCCAGCACCTCCACACCCGCTCTGGCTGACCCAGTCCGATCTCTCCAAACAGGATTAATAGTTTAGGATTTTACAAGACAAAATTATTAAAGATGTTGGCGCTATCACAAGAAATCAAAGCAGGGTTTCAAGAATGATTTTTGACAATATTACAAGTTATCAGGATAAGGTATAGGATGACTTAGAGATTGGGATGGAACAAAGCAAGGCAAGGTATATTATGTTTTCTATGGTTCCTATTGATAGTCAAAGTCCACTTTTAGTTTGGATTTTGGACAGTCAGCGGTTCTGGTCGCCACACAGATCTGGTCTAACACGGGACAGCCGGACAAAATCAGTGGGACAGGGTCAGCTGGGCAGTGACTGAATACCAAAGGATAGTTCCTCTGGTCTGGCAATCCTGGTTACTGGATACTATAAGGCATCAGGAGAGCAGGATGGCAGCAGCATGCAGTGAGTGGCAACCCAGGTTAGTTCAGGATGCTTACCAAAACACCACAGCATTTCCCTTGGTTATTGGGATTCATTTAGAATTGAGGCCTAGCTAAAGCAAGATCAGCAAGGTTTGGCCTTGTGGTTTGGATCTGGAGTCTAGATGAATAAATGTAAGATGAAGACAGGAACAGGACAGGACGCCGGGCAGGAAATCAGGCATCGGTCAGGAATCAGTGTGTCCTGTGTGTTGTCAGGGGCTCTTATTTATATTGCCAGGTGACATCATCACAGTATATGATAGGGACAGGCTTTACTTCACACGTCCCTAACAATGAGGCGAGGTTTACAATGTCCAGAAACTCCCACATTTACTTTATTGAAAATCTGATTTTGCCAATAACATACCTTTATACACTTGCAATCTCTTGGCAAATTCTACCCACAGGTTACATATGAAGTGCAGCACAGATTAGTCCAAACCTCCAGTCTGTGTGACCTTATTTCGCCTTTCTGACACATTTTGGAAATTTTACACCTTAAAGATTTGGCCTAAAATTCCACAATTTTATACACAAATGCGAATTGTCCCCAGGGATGTATGTGCAAAATCTTATATTTGCCACATTAACACTTTCTTTAATTCGGTTTGCAGCTCCTCAGATTGCCACTGTTTTGGCAGCTGTAGTCATTTTCCTTGCAATAGGACTCTTATCTAAAGTATAGATACATTTATCCTTGACTTGGCTCAGAGAATAAAAAGTCTCTTCAAACTGCTGCGCCTGGATACATTTGGTCAAGAAATAAACGCGTGTTCCCGTGCGAGCAATAAATGAAGTTGCTTTTGATATCTCTGAGAGTTGGTTTGACTGGGCCTTTTTACTCACAGTTTTTCAGAATGGCAGGTGCAATTGGCACCAAAGCAGCATTTTGAAAGGGTGAACATTATCCTACTGAAGGGAAGTTTTGGCTTTTGCAGCAATGCAGTGCTGCCAGTTCCCTTGATTCCATATATATGTCTCAGAACACACTGGCATACTTTTTCAGTGTTTCCCCTTGTTCCGTTTTGCCTGAAGTTTGTGAGGCAAGATGGTGCAGCCATTTTTCTGTTGCTGCCAAAACGCAGTTTTGAAGTCCTGGTGCGTACAGCAGCCAGTGCAGCCCGGTTGCTTTTTCTTGCGCAAATGCAGCTCAGTGATGTGGGGCAATGCGTTGAGTGGATCAATATAACCCACAAAACCATAAATGCTGTTTCATCCTTGTCTCTGCAAACTGAGTATAGCCATAGTACTACTCCAATGTGTAAAATACATACAGTTCATTATCTTTGTTGACACTGTCTTTAATCGCCTTCAGCTAAAAAAATGTGCCTTGCCTCTTTCCTTCTCATGTCAATTCTCTGTTGTTGCTTCTTGGATCTCTCTCAAACCTTATTATTATCATCTCCACTGTGATCCTTAAGCCACTGCTTGGCTAGAGCGAATTGTGTATTCTGTGTTCTTATTGAATATAAATGTTCTGAAATCCTCCATCTCAGCTCTCTCTTGGAGCTCCCTATGTATTACACAAACAGATGATGATATAAATCAGAAATTTAGATTTACATATTATGAACCCTTCAATGTTGATGATTCTATTTGTGAAAGTCCTGATTCTAGTTAATCTATTCAGGGCATGTTCACACATCCAACATGTACTGCATTTGAAAACATGTCAGGTTTACTGAGCCATGTTCTCTGAGCTACCTCAGGTGAAATATCCAGATGGCTTGGACTTGCTATGCCCTCTCTACTGGGCCTTAGTGAACACCAGATCAGGTTTGTCTTTGATGTGCTGTTGTAAATCCCTGTCCAGCCTTGAAACATTCAATGCCTTTTTAGAATTCTATAAACCTCTTTATCATGAGCTGAAAAACGATTGCTAAATCTAACTAGGTCTGTCCCTGGTGTATTATCCTTAGCTTTAGGTGTCAATAAAGTGTTCCTCTCTCTCTCTCACTTGCTTGCGTTTAAGTCTCTGAAACATGGCTCTCCTTATAGCCCCTTTGTCTGAATGTGAGGGTGATATGGTTAACTTCCTGTCCAAAAGATTCATCACTGCTGTAATTTTGTCTCGCTCTTAACATCTCACCCTTCAGTATGTTTTTGATAACACTGTATTTGTGTCCACTGGGTGCATGTAAGACTTTGTTTACTTCTGTAGGCAGAGGTGTTGCTGGGGGAGGGCTTAGGGGGATATAGCCCCGGGTCTTTTGGTTGTAGCACTGGATAGAAGCTCAGGGGATACAGCCAAAAGAATATCTAGCCGCAAGTCTGGACAGTCCCGACATTAGCGTAGCCCTGGATCTTTTCCAGACCTAGCAACACTCCTGTATGTCGGTTTACACTATGTTCTGTTCTCTATCCTGTTATTGATGATCTTAATTTCTAGATCTAAAAAAGTGATTTGTTCATAACTTTGAGTACATATAAACTTAATATTAAATGGATTACTGTTCAGTTTGGTTGAAATGTGTTCCAATTCAACTGCAGTACCATTCCAGATAACAAAAATGTTGTTGATACATCTTTTCCACAAAATCACATGGCTCTCTATTCTGTCTTGGTTTCGAGCCACTGCGTATGTGGTCTCGAATTGCCCTATGAGAAGATTACCTAAAGTGGGAGCATACTTAGCTCCCATAGCAACAACCATACTTTGATTATAGTTGGCTAGATGACTGAACTGATCTCTAAGCTGACAAATACACATTTGAGAGAATTTGTCTTTTAAACTGGAATCATATCCCAGATATTCCATGAACATCCCAGACATTTTAAGTTCTATTGATTTGCCAAAGTATTCCATACTAGTGACCTCTGATGTGAAAGCCCTGTATACGTCCATTAGGCATGACTTGGCAACCGAGACAGTACATTTTTGGTTAAAACAGAAATCTGCATCACACATGTTTGTTAGAGTTCACTTTGATGAATAATAACTTCATTTTCAATGGTGAATACTACAATCAAAGTATGTCTATGAGAACCCAGCTGCTTAAGTGGAGGCAGTAAATGTGTGCTAGGCTAGGGAGGAGAGTGGCAGAGCTGGCAAATTAATGTGCTAATAATAGCATTATACGTATCCCCTTATTCCCCGCTGCTCAGATTATAATTTGGGTCAGGGTCAAGATTGTACCTTACTGCCCAACCCGTCAACTAAAATCCTACATTAGAATCAGGTAAGTGGCCATTTACGTACTGAGACTCCATATTGGGCCGATCCGAGAAGGCTTTAAAAGACAGCTGATAGTGGGATGTGCTTGACAAGTACACTTCGGGGTATCCATGTATTGGGGTAGGCAGAGGCTGAAAACTCAAAGGGTCGCACATAGAGGTACAGTGAAGTAAGTTTCAGATCACTGATTTATGGAAGTGCTTTATCATTTCATGTTAATGTTAATGTTAATGTTAATGTTAAAGGTCATTTGTACCGCGCACTATCACCACCGGAGTGGTCCCCTGGCGCTCTGGCGGCTCTGAAAGAGGGAGGGAGGGGTGGGTTAGTGGGTGGAGGCTGGAAAAGTGCAAGATTGCAATGATGTGCTGTTGGCAGCCTCAGCCCGGTGGTTCCGTTGGCTGGGCCTGGGGTGTATGCGGCCGGTAGTCGTCGTGTGCTGATGTGCGAGTCTATGTGTGGTTTTGTTTTGTTGTTGCAGTGTAGTGAAGTTCGTGCGGTTTGCTGTGCTGGAGGTTTGTGGTTGTGTTTGGTTTGGAGTTTGAGAGGTGTATGCAGAGAAGGAAGTTGTTAGTGGTATTGGTTAGTTGGCATCTCTATCCTGGATTGAGCCGGTTGGGCTCGTGTAATCTTACACGACGGGATGCTTGTACACCCTGTGCCTCAGGAGGTACGTGCTCGTTTTTTTTTTTCTCCATTCGAGGCCGTTTGAGGATTTAGCTGTCCCCTCCGCCCGCTCCCTTAATAACTTTGCATGCTCCTCACCCCCCCACATGACTAGCGCAGCTGCTAGTGTCCATACTTCCGTTTGTGTGGTGATTAGTTGTGTCTTGTCCGTTCCACAGCTCGTGGTACCTAGTTGATGGCAAAACAATGCTTATTGGCATTTTACAAAAAAAGTAAGAAACATTGTTGAGAAAAAAACAGATGCATACGTGTATAATTATTGAAAAAATAAATGAAGGTATTTTCCCATTACAAATGTTTCTTAAACAACCAATAAAGAACATTTATTTAGCTTTACATCTGAAAGCGGTGTGCGGACAGAAGGCTGGATTGGGAGTGCGATAAGGTATGCAACGGTCATTCTGTTGATGATATAAGGAGCGCAATCAGGTAAATGGTGGCAAGAGCCCTTAGGCTTCTTGTGCTGGAGGCTTCGGGATGTTGGTAGGTGATCCCTCCCTGTGCCACTCTTCTACCGGTCTTTCGGTAGCGCTTGGATGGTTCAGAATGGATTCATCCGTGAAATAGATCCCGCTATAAAGATGTGCATGTCATATGCAGGTTCAGCTCAGCATTTCATCCTCAGGGGTCTCTAAAGTGATGATCATGGTGCTGGGTATCAGGAACATGTATTAGTTACTTTCCCATTTTAAATGAGCCTCTAGATCTGGCATTGAGTGCCGCCTCTGTGAGTGTGTTCGCACCCTCAAACCTCTTCATCAGATTTTGGTTATGGTCTGTCCGGGTGATGAAAGGAATGGGTTATCGGGCAGTTCCTGGCATCCCATGCCTTTTACTGCCCAGCTAGAATACAGTCCTACATCATCAGCAATGGTGGCTGCCATGTATGAGCATGGCGGCACTCATTGCAATGAACCCCTAGGAATTACACTTGCTATTTGGAGCTGTAGAAAAATCTATAGGGATTCAAGCATCTTCACCTGCATTAGACAATAGATATCGGGGTACAGGCTGTTGGTTTCCACTTACAGAGCAGAGTAAACCTGGCCAAACTGGAATGGTTCGGTGAAAACACAGGTGGGGTCAATTTACGTTAATCCTGAATTGGGTTGTATGTCGTTTTGCCGAAGTAAATTACTCTGTAATGTACGTCGACAAAATTACTTTGAATGTTTTTTTATTTTTTTTAATGGGGTCCCCCTAAACTACCACCCCAACCATTTTACCCCATCAACCGCCCTAAAACTCCTAACCCTTAAAAACACATAATTGCTTCCCCAACAAAGTGCTTTTGTCAATGTCAATGACCACATAGTAATTACTTCGGCAAGACGACGGCATATGCTAAATTGCATTGCAGGGGCCAAATCCGTGTGCAAAACGTCCCCTACATGAAATGTTTGGCATTACATAAACAGAGTCGAAATGCAAAGATTCAAAATTACCTTTACTTTTCACGTTTACAATCTGTTCAGGAAAAAAGTGTAACTGCGACCTGCAAATTACTCTTTGCAGGTGGCAAATACAAAGGATTCCTGTGGAATCCGCCTTCTTTTGCGAGCTGGTAGAGTGAAGTGAACTTCATAATAGTCCATTGGTGCTCTACCAGCATAAAACATTCTGGTGGAAAGCCATGTTATTGGCAGTGCAGCGGGAATGCGCAACGAAAATGTATACCCCGTTCCGAACCTCCAAATGACATGGCAATTCCAGGATCGGAAAAACATAGCATTATGAGTTTAAGCCTTTGTTTTACACTTTTCTGTTACGAGCCAGCGGTTTAGAAAACAAACCCTTTGCTCGTGTATTTTTATCAATTCGTGCTATTTTAACGCTCCATCAAAATAAGGATATGACAAGTGACAAGATGCCTACCAGTTTGTGCTGTGGTCTCTATTAATAGTCAGTATTATCTGCCATCCAAGATTCGCTTCAATGAATACTTAAATATATTTGCCTGTGATGAAGTGGCCAAGTTTACAATTTTAGTTCGAGTAAAGCATTTGCCTCGCTGATAAATAAGTGTACTTCTTCTCGTTTTCATTTTTAAAGTAGTGTCATTTTTGTATAAATGTCAAGAAAACCAGGGCTTCTTTTAAACGTTAAGTGAGAATAATAACGGAGCATGCAGGCATTCAGGGAGACTCAATTGAGATCAGGGAGACTAGAGCTCATTGCGATTCCAGTAAACAGGTGCACAGGAGCACATGAGTACCCCAGGTTGAACCCGACTGCGAGCTGTTTTCACTAAATAGAGTTCCAAGCGAATAACTTGTACAGGGGCGGAGGTGAGTATCAGGCTTCCTGCTTTATGCCTTTGAGGCAGGTTGTTGTAAGTAAGAGTACTTTCCAGTCCACAGGTGGCCAGTCAGGCGATTGTAAGACTGTTCTGGAAAGGCTGGTGGAACTGTTTCACTGTCAGGCACATTTCCCCAATCTTCGTAGTGTTTCAAAATTCCCTCCTATCTGCCTCTGCTACCCTTCCTTCTTTACCCCCTCGCCAATTTCATTTTCATATCCACTGAAAGAGGCCTGGGTACCACCAGCGTGTTTTGGAGATGCTAGGTGCGGGGAGACCAGTATGGCGGCAGCTAAATCCTTATAAATGTCTATTGCATTTACTATACGAGCCACCGTCTAATTTTCACTGCATTCAAAATGTAGGACAGTATTGAGGGAATACCTCTTCTTTTTTACAGACTGTCCAGGAGGCGTGACACCTTTTTCCTCCCTGGTGAGCTGGAAGGATGCAGCCTCAGGACACAGCTGGCGTACAATACAGCCGATGGCACGACAGCAGCCAGGACCAAGTGAGCGTCAATACGTCACCCGCAGAAACCTCTAGGTGGAGCAGGTATGATCGAAAGGCACTGCTAATCTGACTGTTTGTTCCAAGATTGAGCATGGCAAGGTCCTCAACAGTGATCCCTTAGCTAGGCTTGGTCATGAGTCTAGCAGAGGTGGTTATCAAATTTGTAGCAAATTTGATAACTTAACCTCAAGCAAAGACCTAATTTCTGACCTTGACTTCTCTACTTGGATCCTTGGATTTTGTGTGCATATATTTTCTGAGAATGAAACAGAGGACGATAGGGTGAGTTAGCAGGTGGACAAAATCAGGACTGAATGCAGAGAGGAATAGATATCTCTTAATTAGTCTCTGAACTTGATAAGATCAGCTGCGATACGAAGACAGTGTGGTAACGATTTCCAGGTTGGTGTTGAACTTTGAGATCCATACTTATAGTGCATGTACTTCAGCCTGTAGATAGATTGAACGTTTTGGAAAGGCAATTGTAGGTATCTGCTTAGCTGGTAGACTGTGAAACCTTTGGAGAGAGGTATGAGGATGCCTGGCCGGTTCTATGTCATATTTTCGCTTTTTGCAGGTTGCCTAACATAAAGATCGACTTTTTCCAGTCGATTTTAAACGGCCTGCTAAAGGCGAAAATATGCCCATGCCTTGTTCCCCACCCCCACCCTCTCTGCCTGGATGACTTCTATAACGGGGGTTCCACCGCCGAACCTCCCTTCCCCACCTGCTGCTGCCTCCCTCCCCACCCCTGACACCCCATTCCCAAAGACACACACACAACCATGCAGCACACACACACAGCAACACTTACCTGTTCTCCCGAGCCTGTCAGCCCCTGTGCGCACTTGTGTGTGGCAGGGGCATGACAGTTCGATTTAGCTCTGTGTGGTCACAGAGCAGTCTTTCTAAATCGATCTTTGAATTCGGGATAGTGAAAACTATCTTTTCACTTAGTACCGCCTGGCCATGTAGAGCTTTGTCCATTAGTCATAAGTCCATTGGATCCTAATGTCCACATGTTGTTTGATTGCCATCAATGCAGTAATTTCATGGCCAGCGTGATGCAGTCTGATATTTCCAGGTCCACGAAAAGGGGGAAGTGGGTAGCATAGTTTTTACCTTGTTTTCACTTTTGAATATGTGGTTTTTGGGTGTCCTGAATGGAGGCGCACTACCAGTTATCAAGCAAGGATCGTTTACAGAAGGTAGAATGTTAAGCAGAACCCATTTTTGGATTAGGATTTTTGTGGCAATACAAGACATTGTGCTGTGGAGAATGTAAACATTATGTACCTGGATGACCTCTCGACAGACACATAAGTTACTGATTTGGTGCCTTCACAGGTGCTCTATTCTCTCAGAGGGATTAATCTGTGACAGCTTTATGCTACCCTCAGTTTACATTTCCGTGTTGGAATTGGGTTTGCTTGTTCCCTATCTCCTCGGTCGTACAGGCCTTTTTTCCAGGTCCTGATGAAGGTAGTGTTATCTTAGTGTTCCACCAAAATGTATGGCGTATGCCAGGTCACAGGGTCAATGACCCTACTGTTCCTTATTATAGATAGCTTCCATAAGTAGACTCTGGTTCCAGGGGCACCTGTAGAGCATGGGCATTTAACCTCTTTTATTTAAGTTGGGCAACCCTAGGGGCCACGTTCTGTTAACTATCTGCATTGAACCCCTTTGATGAACAGGGCTACAGACTACTTTGGTGTAGAATGTTTTAGAGTGGTTGTTTCTGTTAGTTTTGGAGCACTTTTGTTAAAAAAAAGGGCTGAACACATTAATCTTCAATCGCCCACCTGACTAAACCCTGGGTTGACTTCCCCTGTCTGACGCCACTTACTCATGTAATCTTGACCCTAACCTCTGTCCTACACAACTAAGTATGTTCTGTTTTGTTTTGTGTGCGCCCTGAGGTCTGCGGGAGTTTGGCGCCATATATAAAAATTCAAATAAATAAATCCAGTGAAAATGATTGTATTATTTGTAAATCAACACACAGGAGAAATTATTCAAACGCATTACATGTAGCTTCTCAAATCGTGCAAACCCAGAGTCCCCTTCTCCCATCCCATGCATATTTTAGCTTTGTTGTCCTATGAAATTGACTTTCCTTTCATCCGCATGAAGAAAAACAATGTGATTAATTGTCTATAGGATTTATTCATATTTACTCTTTATTATCCTTTCTGAGATCCATTCATTTTCAAATGATTTCTTCTTGGTGTTTGGTTGCAGCAGTGTAAACCCCTTCGGGTTCGCACCATATTTAAAATAATTGTCTTCATTAATAGATAGTTTCAAATAATCCCTGGTGGTTTCACCTTCTTGTTGTTATTTTTTTCAATGTTGCTGCATTTCAGCCTTGCAATAGTTTAGCTGAGACTTGACAACGGCCAGGTGTGAGGCCCCTGTTGGGACTTCAGTAGGAGCAGGAGTATCCCATGCAAAAGCCCACAGTGGTACAAGTTTGATTTGGAGGCTCCATTCATTGCGCAACGAATGACCGACCAGCATGGAAAGAAACTCCCAGCATGCAGGCAGGGGGCTTTGGGATATTTGTGTTTATTTACGCAACAGCCAATTAATTATACTTGCATCAGAAACACTGCACATTAGGTCAACAGCCGAATTAGAGCATTCCCATTCTTCGGCCCTTTAACAATGATGTCATGGTTAAATGTTAAAGGACATTTATACCGTGCACTATCACCACTGGAGTGGTCCTGGGCGCTCTGGCGGATCTGAAAAAAAGGGGGTCGGTTGGGGTACTTTGAGAAAAAGCAAAAGAGCAGTTATGTGCTGTTGGCAGTTCCAGTTCGGCTAACATCGTCCGCTGAGCTTCTTGTGGTGGTATACAGTCAGTATCCATCGTGTGCTGTTGTGTAAGGCTATGTGTGGTTTGTTTCTTGCTGCAGTGCAGAGCAGTGAAGTGCATGCAGTTTTCTGTGGTTTTTAGAGGTATAGTTGCGTTTAGAGTTTGAGATGTGTATGTAGAGGAGTGAGGCTTTAGTAGAGTTGCTTAATAGCACTCTGTAGAAAAGAACATTCATTTTGTGGGTCTTTCAAGGTTTAGACAAATGTCCTTCCTTGTGATCTTGTTCCGTGATGACACAAGGGTGTCCCTCGCCTCTCTGTCCGTATGTCACGCCAGTCAGTCTCTACACTTTTATCTTTGTTGTTACTCAGGCCAACCCTCCCATCCCAGTCTGTGCATGATGCAAACTGGTCCCCATGGATTTATCTAATTGTGGCCCATGCCCGTTCCCGTGGCTCTATCTGGATGTGACGCAGTTCAGTCACCAGCACCGTGTCCAGGGATGACACAAGGCAGTCACCATACCGATGCCTCCAGTTGATTTGGTTGTGTGTGTCGGGTTAGTCGTGTGAGATGTAAGTCCATCTCCAGGTATTCTGCCTGGGTTCCGTGTATGTTAGTCTAGTGGATTCTGTCTTCTACTTACTAGCTTAGGTGCCGGTTTCTTAGTGGGGCAGTAGTGGACTTGTTTTGGCTAGCGGGAAGCTAATAAGGTGATGTTGGTTTGAGACAGGTACACTCATAAACCTGGGTTAATTGGGGAGCAAAGACTGGCATCGGGGTGATAATGAATAATGTAGACGTCTATGTACAAGTAGGGTATGAATATTAAGTAATAGATATGCTACCACTGTACGACTTGGGTGCTTCTTCAGTAGGAAGGAGGTTCTTTTCTTCAGTTGTTTTAAGAGTGGTTTGTCCAGAGTGCTTGTTTTACTTGGTTTCATCCGTTCCAGGTGATCCATAGTCTAGAATAAAAGGAATTAAAAAAGTGAATGATACAAAAGAACAGCACAAATATGTTGCAGCCTGTCTTGTGGTTACTCAAGGAAATTAGTGATAATCAGAGTGTGCTTGATCGGGCAATTCATTTGTTTGTTTCAGGCTGTTGAAGGAGGAGATGTGGACTTTTTGAACAGAAGACATGTGATCCAGTCCTGGTGCATCACATTACTAAAATTGTGTGATCGTGGCAAATCACTGCAGGTCTTTGCGTTTCAGTGTAGCTATGTGGCAAAATCGGGATTGTGCAAGACTCCTGACTTAGGGCCTCATTACGAGTTTGGAGGTAGCCATGGTGCTATTAGCACCAGGGCTGCCTCCAAACCGGGCTCCATTACCGGGTTCCTTCAGTGAGGAATAACCGGGGCATTCCAACATTGGAGGACCCGGTAATTCCTCCTTGAAGGAACCATTTCCCATTCCCATTTGAGCCCCCATAGGGCTCAATGGGAATGGGGAGGGAGGTAATAACGGGCACATTAGAAATGGCCTGTTATTACCTCCCTCATCCCCTCACGGGACCCGGAAAAGACATCTGGTTTTACCAGACGTCTGTTCCGGGTCCCGCAAAGGGAACCTCGTAATCAGCGCTCCCGTAATGAAGGGTGCCGGTCCCGTACCGGCACCCTTCATTACGGGACCACAAGGGTCGTAATGAGGCCCTTAGGATTGAGTCTGTAAAAGAATGCAGTATACTGGCTAATGCATATTTGCCCCTTGCCTAATGGTTTAACACTCTGTGACAGGTACTGTTCAGGAATTTATCAAGTGAAGACATGGGATTTCCCCCCACATTTATTAGGCCAGCCCCTAGGCCTTCCTCTTATGCTGGACACCTTTCATGACGCTTTAAGCAATCCCAACATTTTTCATCAAATTTAAAACACCAGGAGTCCGCATTGAAATGGGGAACAGTTACATGACAGTGGATCTTGCTTACAATATGCAATTCATGGTGGAGTTGTGATCAGAGGTATGGATGCTATAGGAGGCACTATGGTGTTGGGGGAATTAATGACTCCAACAATTCTGGACTTGTGAAAGCCTGAAATGGTCAGGAAGAGCCTGTGACATATCCAGTGAATCCTCAATTTCCCCATAGGCTATATTTACATTTTTGATTTCATTGTTGGTTTGTAGTGCCCCTCATACCATAAATATTCAAGGGGCAGTCAAAGCTGATGCAGAGATGGCAAGAGAACGACAAGTAAAGACAGGAAGTTTGACAGGTAGACAATAGCTGCATTACAGATAATAAGCAAATGAGAGCGTATAAAGCAGGGAAAAATTAGATTGATATGTTTTAAGTTATTATCAATCAATTTGGAAGTCTAAAAAAAGTCTCATTCACCCCAGACAAGTTGCTGTTTGCTTCCTTCCGAAGTTTGAGGTGCTCTTGCAGTACCGTGAATTCGGCACAATTTGCTCCAAGTTTCCGGTCCACTTGCACCCAAGAATTTACAGCAGAGCCACTTTTGCTTTCCTGGTGTTGGGCATACGCATACCTCAGCTTGCATGTTGGCAAGAAACGGTGAGACAGTTTCCGGAGGTTCATGGGGGCATGTACCCAGTAAGTCCTGTGAGTAGTGCTTAACACTTTGTTGATCATTCTCTGCTCCACTGGTTGACAGGACAAAGACTTCAGAGGAGGCAGAAAATTGCCTCTTATTTTTTAGTGTTGTCTATTAGGTGTTGGTTGCGACACCTATAAGCCTAAACTATTGTAATAGAGTACAGCTAGGGAGGAACCGCATATGAGCGACACAGAGGAATGACATATGAGGAGGGACACACAATCTATAGGCGTGGTTTGGTTATGAGCCCACCCATTGACTGACCATGTCCTTGCTAATCCCTATGGGCATTCCCACCCATTCATGCCTCTCCCCACCAAAACCCCTCATCATGGGAACTCTTTGTGCTTGCTTTAATCAAGACTTACCATCAGACTTTGCACTGGAAGTGCCTGCCAGGGTTTTTTCAAAGCAGTCTTCTGACAGTTAATATTTAAATCTTAGGGCACCTGGCTAGGTCCCGATTTACCCAGGTGGGTATACGTTTCATAAACAAAATAATCAGGATGGGGAGATCCAAAACAGAGGCACAGAAGTGCTAAATGTGAATGTTTATTATATACTCACACAGGAAGTAGTAGGTAACTCCACAATTTACTTTACATTTCTTCCGATAAGCACGGAGGATAGTAGAAAGACACGAACAAGGTTGGTTATGCAGTGGTGACACGAATAGGTGTAGGCCTCTGGAATATAGAGGTCAACACTACATTTAGATACATGTTTCCTCTTATATCGAGGGGGTATAAGAACCCGCTGTTACAAAAAAACAGAAAGTGCACACAACATTCATTGAATTTTGGCAGGTGTAGGGTAGTGATGCAGTTGTGACACGTAGTTCGACACAGGGTGTGACACAGGGTGTGTTTCGGCCAAAGAAAGTGGCTTGATTGTAGCCGTCTTTGTGCTGGCCTTCGTCAGGAAAAGGCACCAGTGGTGGTGCTGTTCGTGGTATCTGTGGGTAAAATAGAACTATTTAGGATCTCGGGTAGTTGTTCTTTTAGTACTAAATGTATTTAATACGGGCCAAACTTAAGCCCAGGCGATACACCATGTGGAGTATCTAAAAAACAGCTTACCTACTGCTAGGAGAGCAGGTGGGTGCTGTCGGGAAATCCACGAGGAGTGTGGGATAACCGGTGCTGGGTTAGCACTTGGTGGAAAGCTGCAGTTTCCTAAAGGCCGACGTGGTACACAGTCTCACGGTGCCGGAGTGGGACGTAAATAGACCCAAGTCTGGAATGAAAGTAAAAACAGGTATAGGTGACCTGTGGGGGTCAAATATGTCGGGAAACATAGACGGCAGGCAACGAGCTAGACAGAGTTGTAACAGCTCTGGGGAACCTGAGAGGCGAAGTCGGCTAAGCGACGGTGCCTAGGGCTAGTGTTGGCCAAAATGACTCAGGTGTGACGCTGGAGTAATGCGTCTTCAATGGTGCCTTAGTGGTTAATTGTGCCTAGCGTGAGGGTGGAAACCGCTAAACGACAGGGGGGGGGGAGGAAAAGCAGCGGTGCCCAAATGGAGAGCACGTGTGATGGCGGCTGCTGATAGCTGAGCACAAAACCCTCGTGAACTGGTGGGTGGGAGCCTCCAGTGCGAATAATTGCTGCATGGAAAAAGCAGGGCGTGTTGGTGAGGTCGTCCAAGGTGTGCTCTTCCGCGTGCGAATAAGGACTTACTGTGGTCATGGTGGTATGCTGACGTGCTGGACGAGGACTGCTAGGAGCCGGATAAGTCGGACATCATAGAAGCCGTGTAAGACTGTATGATAAACAGCCGGTGGCTAAAGACAAGCCAATGGGATACCGAATTCGCAGGGTGGCAACCTGTGGGAGCCAAACAGATGGCTATGCGCCATGCACCAATGAGAGAGCGGTACAACGTGTGTGGTGTTGGGTAATGTAGTCCGGTGAGGTAAAAATTGACCACTGCTATTGGTCGACGTGGACTGCACGGAGCCAGATTGGTTTAGACAGCGTGAAAGCCGTGTAATACTATTTTATGAACGTCCGGTAACAAAGGACAGGCTAAAGGGATCCCGCGTTGGCAGGACGGCAACCTGCGGGGCCAAAAAGATGGCTGTGTGCCATCGAAGCAAGAGCGGTACTACGTATGTGATGTTGGGTAATGTAGTCCGGTAAGGTGTAAAAGGTCCACTGCTATTGGAGGATAGCTCAGACAGAAAAGGCTGGCCATATGGTTGCAATCATAGGTACTCCAAGGGTGGAAAGTATCCGGAGAACACTGCGGATAGTAAAACAAGGTGGACTTTTAGTGTATAATGGTGTTCACAAGGTGGAAAAACATAGATGTCCAATGTACGCAAAAGAGGTGGTCCATTTAGGTCAATCGAGCGTAGTGGACACTGATCTGTCGCCAGAGGGGTGTGACAGTGGCTGGTTGTTCTCTAGAAGTGTTTCCATTCAACGGTTATGTTTAGACCGTCTTGGACAGAGTTCAATTTGTGGACCCATTTTTGCTCGAGTTTAGTAAGGGCAATATTGATATCACCTCCTCGTCTTTGCGGTAGAAGTTGTTGCACTACAGTCCATGTGAATTGTTCGTGGGTGTGTTTCTTCTTGGTGAAGTGTTCAACCAAAGGTTTGTCCTTGATTTGGTTTTTAATACATGATCTGTGTTCATTGATTCTTTGTTTGACAGGTCTAATAGTTTTGCCAATGTAGATTAAGTCACAGGGACACTTGATGGCGTAAATCACATATTTACTCTCGCAGTTGGTGTGGCTGTTCTGTTTCCATACCAGATTCTTGTGAGTGAAAATTTTGCTGTTAGTAGTGTAAGGGCAGGCGACGCATTGTCCGCAACTGAAGTGGCCGACTACCGGCGGCAGATTCCACAGCGTGGTAGCTGGTTTTGTGGGTTCTAGGAAGGTGTGGACCAGGGAGTCTCTTAAATTTCTATTCTTCTTGAAAGCGAACAGTGGCTTCTTTGCAAAGGTGCCTTCATTTTTGACCAAATACCAGTGTTTGTTGATGGTATTTTTAATGAGGTTACTGACTGGATTATACGTGGTTACGCACACCGTTCTGTTGTTGGGGTCTTTTTCTTTGGTCGTTAGGCAGAGAGAGCGGTCGGTGTTGGCTGCTCTTTTTTTAGCTGTCTTGATGGACTTCCTGGGGTAGCCTCTCTCTCCAAGGCGTATCTGCAGTTGTTGTGCATGGTGGTTGAATTTCTCTCTGTCAGAGCAATTTCTCCGAATACGCAGAAATTGACCATAGGGGAGATTATATTTCAAACCTTGCGGATGGTAACTGGTGAAATGGAGTAAGGTGTTCCTATCGGTGGGTTTCCTAAAGAGTTCTGTCTTCAGCGTCACTCCGGACCGATAGATGTGTAAGTCAAGAAAATTGATATCTTGGTAGTCCCATTCAATGGTGAACTTGATGTATTCATTCCGAGCATTGAGCCATTGGTGAAAGGCTAGTAATTCTTCCGCGCTTCCTTCCCAAATGAGTAGTACGTCATCGATATATCGACGCCACACCTTTATGTGTGTTCTGTAGGGGTTCGTATTATGGTAAATATGATCGTCTTCATATTGTGCCATGTATAGGTTGGCGACGTCTGGGGCAAATGTAGCACCCATACTCACGCCTTTGATTTGTTGGTACATCTGTTGGCCGAACAGAAAGAAATTCTCGCCCATAGCAATCCGGATGCACTCAACCAGGAAGTTGGTAGGTATGGTGGAGGTATCAGCTCTTTTTTCGAGGCATGTTGCCAAAGCCTGTAGGCCCTCTGTTTGTGGGATGGAGGTGTATAGTGCCTCGACATCCATGGTGACCAATATAGACTGGGCAGTCAAATGTATAGAGTCTAAAATCTTGATTGTTTCTGTGCTGTCTTTCAAGTAAGAGGCCATCTTGCCCACGAAAGGCTTCATGAAAAAATCTGTATATAAGGAGAGAGGTTCCAACAGTGAATCACAGGCAGAGACTATAGGTCTGCCCGGAGGTTTGGTTGGATGCTTGTGAATTTTGGGTAGAATGTAGAAAGCCGGAATTCTCGGGTGAGTTTTGTTGAGGAAAATCCTTTCTTCTTGACAAATCCACCCTTCATGTTCGGCATGCTTCGTAAGGCTCATGATCTCTTCTTGCAAACGTGGTGTCGGGTCCCTGTTCAGCATTCTGTACGAGGTTTTGTCATTGAGGAGTCGTAGGCATTCCTGGTTGTAATCTGTGGTGTTCATGATCACGATGCCGCCTCCTTTGTCAGCTGGTTTTATGGTGATGGTAATGTCCAGGTTGAGGTCCTTCAGGGATTGTCTCTCTGTTGGTAACAAGTTGTCTTGGTAGTAGTTTTTTCGTTTTATTCCATCCGTGATCGTCTTCATCACGATTTTCTCAAACGTCTCAAATTCACTCGGGATAGTATGGTGAGGGGGTGAGAAGGTTGATTTGGGTTTAAAACCAGTGATGTTTTCTTTGCTCCTCTCTGATCCTTGGTTGATAGAATCTTGTTTGCTGGGTAAATACACCTCAAAAAAATATTTTAACCTCAGGGTACGGAAAAACCGTCTGAGTTCTGCTTCTGTGTTGAAGGGGTCCGCTTTGGTGGCTGGAACAAAAGAGAGGCCCCTCTCGAGGAGTGTCTGTTCAGCTTGGGCTAGGGGCCTCGAGGATAGGTTGAAGATAGGAATGATTGCTAGGGCTGGTTCGAGTACCACTGGCGCGTCCTCATGTATTGTCCGGTTTGTTGAGGGCGCCTCCTCGGGCGGCCTCGTTGGCCCCCTCTCTGAAAAAACGGATGTTGTGGCGGGGGGCCCTGATTCCTACCGCTTCCGGGGGAGCCTGGAGTACTCCCGCTGGAAGATCCGGAGCTTCCTGAGAAATTCACTACCCGGTTCCGTCTGTTGTAGTTCGTTTTTTGTTGTTGCTGGAGTTCCTCGTAGTATGTTTCTTTGAGGTAGGGGTAGGTTTTCTCCTCTACGTAATTGTTGAGATCTTTCCTAAATTTCTGTACTTTTCGTTCTACCGTTAGTTGGTTAAGCTTAATAACCTCTTCTTCTAGTTTTTGTAGTTTTTGTTTGGCGTCATTGATAGTTTTGTCATCTACGAATTTCTTCTCCAGGGTCGCCAGATCTTCTCCCTGTTTCTTGCATTCTTCCTGGGCGGTGTCGATTATGAGGATTATCCAGTCGCGGCTGCATTTATTGCCCACGCCGCTAAAGTTGACTTTGAATTTCGGATTATCGGTAAAAACCCTGGGGATGTTCTTTACTTGTAGGCCTTCGGGGATGATTCCTGCTTTTAGGTATTCTAGCATGAAAGTTCCATGCATTTCTGTTCGTACAAGTTTTTTCCTTTTTTGTAAGATGGTGTCCAACTCATCTCTGTTGGCACCCTGCGCGATGGGTCCACCTTCCGAACCTAGGGTAGTGGTTGTGCCCATTAATTTCCGAAAATATTAATCCGTGTATGACACGATATTGACTTTGTCCATGTTTATTGGAGATAGGAGGAAGTCCGAGTGACTACTCCTCTATATTTTGAGTGGCCCTTCAACCGTGGGTTGTGCTCAATATATTTAAATCTTAGGGCACCTGGCTAGGTCCCGATTTACCCAGGTGGGTATACGTTTCATAAACAAAATAATCAGGATGGGGAGATCCAAAACAGAGGCACAGAAGTGCTAAATGTGAATGTTTATTATATACTCACACAGGAAGTAGTAGGTAACTCCACAATTTACTTTACATTTCTTCCGATAAGCACGGAGGATAGTAGAAAGACACGAACAAGGTTGGTTATGCAGTGGTGACACGAATAGGTGTAGGCCTCTGGAATATAGAGGTCAACACTACATTTAGATACATGTTTCCTCTTATATCGAGGGGGTATAAGAACCCGCTGTTACAAAAAAACAGAAAGTGCACACAACATTCATTGAATTTTGGCAGGTGTAGGGTAGTGATGCAGTTGTGACACGTAGTTCGACACAGGGTGTGACACAGGGTGTGTTTCGGCCAAAGAAAGTGGCTTGATTGTAGCCGTCTTTGTGCTGGCCTTCGTCAGGAAAAGGCACCAGTGGTGGTGCTGTTCGTGGTATCTGTGGGTAAAATAGAACTATTTAGGATCTTGGGTAGTTGTTCCTTTAGTACTAAATGTATTTAATACGGGCCAAACTTAAGCCCAGGCGATACACCATGTGGAGTATCTAAAAAACAGCTTACCTACTGCTAGGAGAGCAGGTGGGTGCTGTCGGGAAATCCACGAGGAGTGTGGGATAACCGGTGCTGGGTTAGCACTTGGTGGAAAGCTGCAGTTTCCTAAAGGCCGACGTGGTACACAGTCTCACGGTGCCGGAGTGGGACGTAAATAGACCCAAGTCTGGAATGAAAGTAAAAACAGGTATAGGTGACCTGTGGGGGTCAAATATGTCGGGAAACATAGACGGCAGGCAACGAGCTAGACAGAGCTGTAACAGCTCTGGGGAACCTGAGAGGCGAAGTCGGCTAAGCGACGGTGCCTAGGGCTAGTGTTGGCCAAAATGACTCAGGTGTGACGCTGGAGTAATGCGTCTTCAATGGTGCCTTAGTGGTTAATTGTGCCTAGCGTGAGGGTGGAAACCGCTAAACGACATACCACCATGACCACAGTAAGTCCTTATTCGCACGCGGAAGAGCACACCTTGGACGACCTCACCAACACGCTCTGCTTTTTCCACGCAGCAATTATTCGCACTGGAGGCTCCCACCCACCAGTTCACGAGGGTTTTGTGCTCAGCTATCAGCAGCCGCCATCACACGTGCTCTCCATTTGGGCACCGCTGCTTTTCCTTCCCCCCCCTGTCGTTTAGCGGTTTCCACCCTCACGCTAGGCACAATTAACCACTAAGGCACCATTGAAGACGCATTACTCCAGCGTCACACCTGAGTCATTTTGGCCAACACTAGCCCTAGGCACCGTCGCTTAGCCGACTTCGCCTCTCAGGTTCCCCAGAGCTGTTACAGCTCTGTCTAGCTCGTTGCCTGCCGTCTATGTTTCCCGACATATTTGACCCCCACAGGTCACCTATACCTGTTTTTACTTTCATTCCAGACTTGGGTCTATTTACGTCCCACTCCGGCACCGTGAGACTGTGTACCACGTCAGCCTTTAGGAAACTGCAGCTTTCCACCAAGTGCTAACCCAGCACCGGTTATCCCACACTCCTCGTGGATTTCCCGACAGCACCCACCTGCTCTCCTAGCAGTAGGTAAGCTGTTTTTTAGATACTCCACATGGTGTATCGCCTGGGCTTAAGTTTGGCCCGTATTAAATACATTTAGTACTAAAAGAACAACTACCCGAGATCCTAAATAGTTCTATTTTACCCACAGATACCACGAACAGCACCACCACTGGTGCCTTTTCCTGACGAAGGCCAGCACAAAGACGGCTACAATCAAGCCACTTTCTTTGGCCGAAACACACCCTGTGTCACACCCTGTGTCGAACTACGTGTCACAACTGCATCACTACCCTACACCTGCCAAAATTCAATGAATGTTGTGTGCACTTTCTGTTTTTTTGTAACAGCGGGTTCTTATACCCCCTCGATATAAGAGGAAACATGTATCTAAATGTAGTGTTGACCTCTATATTCCAGAGGCCTACACCTATTCGTGTCACCACTGCATAACCAACCTTGTTCGTGTCTTTCTACTATCCTCCGTGCTTATCGGAAGAAATGTAAAGTAAATTGTGGAGTTACCTACTACTTCCTGTGTGAGTATATAATAAACATTCACATTTAGCACTTCTGTGCCTCTGTTTTGGATCTCCCCATCCTGATTATTTTGTTTATGAAACGTATACCCACCTGGGTAAATCGGGACCTAGCCAGGTGCCCTAAGATTTAAATATATTGAGCACAACCCACGGTTGAAGGGCCACTCAAAATATAGAGGAGTAGTCACTCGGACTTCCTCCTATCTCCAATAAACATGGACAAAGTCAATATCGTGTCATACACGGATGAATATTTTCGGAAATTAATGGGCACAACCACTACCCTAGGTTCGGAAGGTGGACCCATCGCGCAGGGTGCCAACAGAGATGAATTGGACACCATCTTACAAAAAAGGAAAAAACTTGTACGAACAGAAATGCATGGAACTTTCATGCTAGAATACCTAAAAGCAGGAATCATCCCCGAAGGCCTACAAGTAAAAAACATCCCCAGGGTTTTTACCGATAATCCGAAATTCAAAGTCAACTTTAGCGGCGTGGGCAATAAATGCAGCCGCGACTGGATAATCCTCATAATCGACACCGCCCAGGAAGAATGCAAGAAACAGGGAGAAGATCTGGCGACCCTGGAGAAGAAATTCGTAGATGACAAAACTATCAATGACGCCAAACAAAAACTACAAAAACTAGAAGAAGAGGTTATTAAGTTTAACCAACTAACGGTAGAACGAAAAGTACAGAAATTTAGGAAAGATCTCAACAATTACGTAGAGGAGAAAACCTACCCCTACCTCAAAGAAACATACTACGAGGAACTCCAGCAACAACAAAAAACGAACTACAACAGACGGAACCGGGTAGTGAATTTCTCAGGAAGCTCCGGATCTTCCAGCGGGAGTACTCCAGGCTCCCCCGGAAGCGGTAGGAATCAGGGCCCCCCGCCACAACATCCGTTTTTTCAGAGAGGGGGCCAACGAGGCCGCCCGAGGAGGCGCCCTTAACAAACCGGACAATACATGAGGACGCGCCAGTGGTACTCGAACCAGCCCTAGCAATCATTCCTATCTTCAACCTATCCTCGAGGCCCCTAGCCCAAGCTGAACAGACACTCCTCGAGAGGGGCCTCTCTTTTGTTCCAGCCACCAAAGCGGACCCCTTCAACACAGAAGCAGAACTCAGACGGTTTTTCCGTACCCTGAGGTTAAAATATTTTTTTGAGGTGTATTTACCCAGCAAACAAGATTCTATCAACCAAGGATCAGAGAGGAGCAAAGAAAACATCACTGGTTTTAAACCCAAATCAACCTTCTCACCCCCTCACCATACTATCCCGAGTGAATTTGAGACGTTTGAGAAAATCGTGATGAAGACGATCACGGATGGAATAAAACGAAAAAACGACTACCAAGACAACTTGTTACCAACAGAGAGACAATCCCTGAAGGACCTCAACCTGGACATTACCATCACCATAAAACCAGCTGACAAAGGAGGCGGCATCGTGATCATGAACACCACAGATTACAACCAGGAATGCCTACGACTCCTCAATGACAAAACCTCGTACAGAATGCTGAACAGGGACCCGATACCACGTTTGCAAGAAGAGATCATGAGCCTTACGAAGCATGCCGAACATGAAGGGTGGATTTGTCAAGAAGAAAGGATTTTCCTCAACAAAACTCACCCGAGAATTCCGGCTTTCTACATTCTACCCAAAATTCACAAGCATCCAACCAAACCTCCGGGCAGACCTATAGTCTCTGCCTGTGATTCACTGTTGGAACCTCTCTCCTTATATACAGATTTTTTCATGAAGCCTTTCGTGGGCAAGATGGCCTCTTACTTGAAAGACAGCACAGAAACAATCAAGATTTTAGACTCTATACATTTGACTGCCCAGTCTATATTGGTCACCATGGATGTCGAGGCACTATACACCTCCATCCCACAAACAGAGGGCCTACAGGCTTTGGCAACATGCCTCGAAAAAAGAGCTGATACCTCCACCATACCTACCAACTTCCTGGTTGAGTGCATCCGGATTGCTATGGGCGAGAATTTCTTTCTGTTCGGCCAACAGATGTACCAACAAATCAAAGGCGTGAGTATGGGTGCTACATTTGCCCCAGACGTCGCCAACCTATACATGGCACAATATGAAGATGATCATATTTACCATAAAACGAACCCCTACAGAACACACATAAAGGTGTGGCGTCGATATATCGATGACGTACTACTCATTTGGGAAGGAAGCGCGGAAGAATTACTAGCCTTTCACCAATGGCTCAATGCTCGGAATGAATACATCAAGTTCACCATTGAATGGGACTACCAAGATATCAATTTTCTTGACTTACACATCTATCGGTCCGGAGTGACGCTGAAGACAGAACTCTTTAGGAAACCCACCGATAGGAACACCTTACTCCATTTCACCAGTTACCATCCGCAAGGTTTGAAATATAATCTCCCCTATGGTCAATTTCTGCGTATTCGGAGAAATTGCTCTGACAGAGAGAAATTCAACCACCATGCACAACAACTGCAGATACGCCTTGGAGAGAGAGGCTACCCCAGGAAGTCCATCAAGACAGCTAAAAAAAGAGCAGCCAACACCGACCGCTCTCTCTGCCTAACGACCAAAGAAAAACACCCCAAAAACAGAACGGTGTGCGTAACCACGTATAATCCAGTCAGTAACCTCATTAAAAATACCATCAACAAACACTGGTATTTGGTCAAAAATGAAGGCACCTTTGCAAAGAAGCCACTGTTCGCTTTCAAGAAGAATAGAAATTTAAGAGACTCCCTGGTCCACACCTTCCTAGAACCCACAAAACCAGCTACCACGCTGTGGAATCTGCCGCTGGTAGTCGGCCACTTCAGTTGCGGACAATGCGTCGCCTGCCGTTACACTACTAACAGCAAAATTTTCACTCACAAGAATCTGGTATGGAAACAGAACAGCCACACCAACTGCGAGAGTAAATATGTGATTTACGCCATCAAGTGTCCCTGTGACTTAATCTACATTGGCAAAACTATTAGACCTGTCAAACAAAGAATCAATGAACACAGATCATGTATTAAAAACCAAATCGAGGACAAACCTTTGGTTGAACACTTCACCAAGAAGAAACACACCCACGAACAATTCACATGGACTGTAGTGCAACAACTTCTACCGCAAAGACGAGGAGGTGATATCAATATTGCCCTTACTAAACTCGAGCAAAAATGGGTCCACAAATTGAACTCTGTCCAAGACGGTCTAAACATAACCGTTGAATGGAAACACTTCTAGAGAACAACCAGCCACTGTCACACCCCTCTGGCGACAGATCAGTGTCCACTACGCTCGATTGACCTAAATGGACCACCTCTTTTGCGTACATTGGACATCTATGTTTTTCCACCTTGTGAACACCATTATACACTAAAAGTCCACCTTGTTTTACTATCCGCAGTGTTCTCCGGATACTTTCCACCCTTGGAGTACCTATGATTGCAACCATATGGCCAGCCTTTTCTGTCTGAGCTATCCTCCAATAGCAGTGGACCTTTTACACCTTACCGGACTACATTACCCAACATCACATACGTAGTACCGCTCTTGCTTCGATGGCACACAGCCATCTTTTTGGCCCCGCAGGTTGCCGTCCTGCCAACGCGGGATCCCTTTAGCCTGTCCTTTGTTACCGGCCGTTCATAAAATAGTATTACACGGCTTTCACGCTGTCTAAACCAATCTGGCTCCGTGCAGTCCACGTCGACCAATAGCAGTGGTCAATTTTTACCTCACCGGACTACATTACCCAACACCACACACGTTGTACCGCTCTCTCATTGGTGCATGGCGCATAGCCATCTGTTTGGCTCCCACAGGTTGCCACCCTGCGAATGCGGTATCCCATTGGCTTGTCTTTAGCCACCGGCTGTTTATCATACAGTCTTACACGCCTTCTATGATGTCCGACTTATCCGGCTCCTAGCAGTCCTCGTCCAGCACGTCAGCATACCACCATGACCACAGTAAGTCCTTATTCGCACGCGGAAGAGCACACCTTGGACGACCTCACCAACACGCTCTGCTTTTTCCACGCAGCAATTATTCGCACTGGAGGCTCCCACCCACCAGTTCACGAGGGTTTTGTGCTCAGCTATCAGCAGCCGCCATCACACGTGCTCTCCATTTGGGCACCGCT
This sequence comes from Ambystoma mexicanum, assembly GCF_040938575.1. Lineage (NCBI taxonomy): Eukaryota > Metazoa > Chordata > Amphibia > Caudata > Ambystomatidae > Ambystoma > Ambystoma mexicanum. Next base: position 539,782,591 of record NC_090929.1, read on the forward strand.
GCTTTTCCTTCCCCCCCCCTGTCGTTTAGCGGTTTCCACCCTCACGCTAGGCACAATTAACCACTAAGGCACCATTGAAGACGCATTACTCCAGCGTCACACCTGAGTCATTTTGGCCAACACTAGCCCTAGGCACCGTCGCTTAGCCGACTTCGCCTCTCAGGTTCCCCAGAGCTGTTACAGCTCTGTCTAGCTCGTTGCCTGCCGTCTATGTTTCCCGACATATTTGACCCCCACAGGTCACCTATACCTGTTTTTACTTTCATTCCAGACTTGGGTCTATTTACGTCCCACTCCGGCACCGTGAGACTGTGTACCACGTCGGCCTTTAGGAAACTGCAGCTTTCCACCAAGTGCTAACCCAGCACCGGTTATCCCACACTCCTCGTGGATTTCCCGACAGCACCCACCTGCTCTCCTAGCAGTAGGTAAGCTGTTTTTTAGATACTCCACATGGTGTATCGCCTGGGCTTAAGTTTGGCCCGTATTAAATACATTTAGTACTAAAAGAACAACTACCCGAGATCCTAAATAGTTCTATTTTACCCACAGATACCACGAACAGCACCACCACTGGTGCCTTTTCCTGACGAAGGCCAGCACAAAGACGGCTACAATCAAGCCACTTTCTTTGGCCGAAACACACCCTGTGTCACACCCTGTGTCGAACTACGTGTCACAACTGCATCACTACCCTACACCTGCCAAAATTCAATGAATGTTGTGTGCACTTTCTGTTTTTTTGTAACAGCGGGTTCTTATACCCCCTCGATATAAGAGGAAACATGTATCTAAATGTAGTGTTGACCTCTATATTCCAGAGGCCTACACCTATTCGTGTCACCACTGCATAACCAACCTTGTTTGTGTCTTTCTACTATCCTCCGTGCTTATCGGAAGAAATGTAAAGTAAATTGTGGAGTTACCTACTACTTCCTGTGTGAGTATATAATAAACATTCACATTTAGCACTTCTGTGCCTCTGTTTTGGATCTCCCCATCCTGATTATTTTGTTTCTGACAGTTAATTACTTAATTGGAGTTGTAAACATGCCGCTGGTGTAATAAAAACGTCTTACCAAGTTCTGACTTCAGCCATTCAGTTTATAACCACTCTGCATGTTTTTCATTGAAGTCCTGTTAAGCAGCCCAAACTAATCATGGCTGAACAAGCATTGGCTGTATGGATGGAATGGAAGCTCCACAGTGACACTCGGCCTACATCGTCCCTGTCAGCATTCTTCATGCCATTTTTATATGGGGGGAGTGGGACATCTGAAAACAATTGACCCTATCCCTCTCTCAGTTTTGAAACTGATCATATCTGACATTGCCCCTCTGGTTACTTCTGCTGTAAATCAATCATGTATTTCTAATTCGATTCCTCCCACTCTTAACATGCTCTGGTTTTTCCACTCTTGAAAAGGGCCTCTCTGGATGCTTTTCTTCTTTCTAACTATCGCCCTATCTCTTTGCTCCCTTTCTTGATCAATCTTTTGTAATCCTTAGTCACTCCCATGCTTAGCTCTTTTCTTGAAAATTCTTCCTTTTTTTATCCCTTCCAATCTGGCTTCAGGCCTGGCTGTGGCACTGAATCAGTGCTAGTCTCCATCATGGACAACCTCTTGAGGCCCTCTGATCATGGTAGGACTGGAGAGCTCATTCTATTAGTTCTATTGGCAGTGGTCGAAGTGTACGAAAAGAAGTAGAGGAGCTATGTTCCCTGACAGTCTGCCCCGCTCTCCACAAACCCCATTGCTGAGCCCCCTCCCATACACAATCCAAACCCCCAAAGAAACACACCTGTTATTTAAGGGAATGTTCAGTACAGTGCACTGAAGTGTAAGCTTCAACTTCTTCCTACACTTTTATTTTAAAAGTAAACGGTTCCAGGACAGTTTCTTTTTAAAATAAAAGTATAGGAACAGTGAACCTTAAAAATAAGAAGTATAGGAGCAGCGCTCCCGACCGCTCCCGCCCACTTCGACCTCTGTCTATTGGCCACCTTTGACACCATAGATCATTCCCTCCTACTTCGCAGACTAGCTATGGTTGGTATCTCTGGCTCAGTACTGGTCTGGTGCCTTTCTTTTGGATCGTTCTCAAACCCATTACCTGTCCCCTTTCACATCTTCACCCCGATTGGTCACATGTGGTATTCCCCAAGGAGCTGCTCTTTCACCTAGTCTTTTTAATTATATGGCCAGCCACTTGCCAAACGTATTCAGTCCTTCGGCTTTTGTTGCTACACATATGCTCCCCTTAACCTTGACCAACGTGCATCGGCTGCCAACCTCAACAATTGTTTGACCTCTGTTGGGGACTGAATGTGCCATACCTGGCTTAAGCTTAATGGCAACAAAACAGAGGTGTTGGTTATTGGCTCTCCACCTGCCGCCTCCCTCTGGATGCCTGAATTCTGGCCTACATCTCTCGCCCCTTTTCCACAGCCAGTTTTGGTGGTTAAAGGGTTTAAGATCTCGGAGTAAAAATATCTGCTTTCATCTCAATGGATGCGCAAGTCCATTCAGTCTGCCAGCGGGGCCATTTCAGACTTAAGGTTCTGCGTAAAGTTCTCCTTTTTCCTCATCCTTCTCTTTCTGCTCCTGTTGTTGCTTCTTTGATTCTCAGTACTTTGGATTATTGTAATGTACTATACTTAGCCCAACCTGCCTATCTTTTAGACAGGCTGCAAGTCTTACACAATTCAGCCGCTCGTGTTGTTTCTGGTTTATCAGCCCATGACCACATTTCATGGGCCCAATTTTTCAAAAAATGGTTTAATATATAAATGCCCTTTCAGGTGACACGTTTTTCGGTCCCCTTAGAGACCTTCCTCAAATCAGGGCTTGATTTTTTTAATGCCCCTTAATTAGGTTTAGGTTAGGTTTAGGTTAGGTTAGGTTAGGTTAGGTTAGGGGAGGTAGCTGTGGAGTGCATAGATTATAATAGGAGAATACATTTCCTAATGCAAATTGAATCAGTGATTTCCTTGGTTTTAGCATTAAGGTTGGATAGCTTGATGCGTTCCACTGTTGAACTTTATTAATTGCCCAGCATATTAGATACCCCACTCCAAAGAGCTAAAAAAAAGGGTGAAACATGTCCGTGATTACTGAACAGTTTTTGGAAAGGTCTGTTTTTGGCCAACAGTGCACAATTAAAGTGCACCAGCCTTACATTTGTGAGGACTAATATTTCTTTAAGGCATATGTGCTTAAAGGCAAATGTGAAGAAAATATTACATTAAGGCATATGTGCATACCTCCCGCCCACCCTGTGACCTCATCTTGTGACAAACCCTAGATGTTGCAATAGAGAGGACATTAAAACTACAAACTATCACAGGACACATTTACTGGCAACACAAAGAAATGAGCCAGCAGGTAAGCTTTCACCTCCAAATGACAGCTTAAGAAAAACTATTAAGCTTTCGTGTCAAATGCGAAAGGAGGCCCCACAAAGAGGAGAGTCCCATTCTAAATGAATAGCTTGAAAGGCCCTGACGCCAGGCCTGATTCTGAATTACTTTATTATCCCATATTATAATCGTCAGGCTGCTTGCTTTGTGACTGAGCATAACTGGTTTCTGGAAGTATTTTGAGTTTTTGGAGTACAGTAGTGGCTGTAGCTGGTACAGTGGAGTCTCTAGGGGGGGGCTGGGTGGATCTCTTCCTGCCCTTACCCCTTTACCCTTCCCTGCACCAAGCAACAGGTGGCCCTGCGCTGGCGATGTGCAGCTCACAGAAACTGTTTGTTACAGATTGTAGTCAGGTGAAATGTGTGCACATTGCATTTAATGCAGACTGCAGTTTGACATTCACACCACAATTTCCCCTCCAAAGGAACCTTCCTCATTTCACTTAAGTTTTTGCTTTCTTTCAGTGGCTACTGTGCTTTTTTCCCAAGGGTACAGGTAGAGAGTGGGGTTTGATTAGGGCAGGCAGACTGGATGCTCCACTTTAAGTGTTTTTTATATAGAATGAACTTGAATGAACCAGGTACCTGCTCACCCTGCTACCTTCCTGCACTGCCTCCTGGCCACCCCTTGTACTGGGAACTGTATCTGTACCCATACAGCCCCCCCCCCATTTTTCTTCTTTTTCTGCACTTATTCAGACTTACCCAGTCTGCTGCCTTAAACACAGCACTTGCCACTTGCTGGCTGCACTACCGCAGTTTGCCTCCATTTTCTATTTATTTTATTTATCGGCGCTCCTCGGCTTCTGCACTTTCCACTCTCCCCCTTCCATGCACTTTTTCCCTTTTCCCTTTCCCATGCACTTGCACGTTCTCAATGTCACTGGGCCTAGTAAGATCGTTTTTATGTTGTGCTGTGTTCTCCCTTGTTCCCCTCCCTTGCCTAGTCGCGCTCTGAAGCACTTGTGTATGAGCGCGATACAAATAAAATATCATATCATATCACTGACTGTTTTATCTTTCTGTTGCCTATCATTTTGAACATGCCAAAATACTCAAATTTGATGCTACTGTTGTCTTTAGTTTCCCTATTGCTGCCAGAATATGTTATTATATCACACGTTGATGTATAGCACTTCATACTTGAACCCTCCCACTTGTAAGTGCTGTAACAACGGTGGAAGTACACACCAAATGTAATGGTATTCAAATTATCAACCTCAGCAGGATGAAGGGCTGATTAGGTGCTGCCAAGATTTGAACTTGGAAAGTGCAGGCAGGCACAAGTCACAGTTGAGCATTTAACTCACTGAGCTATACACTTACTACAGATAAAATGAAACATTTAACATATTTGCACAGCACCCTCTCCTGACCCCTGTTCCCTCCGGTCCTTTTTCAATACAAAATATAACATTAATATTATCACATTTATATAAAGTGTGCCATGACATGTTTGCCCTGCTTCTAAGCACTGTAATGAAAAGAGAAATAATAGGTGTTATATTAACAAGAAATGTAATCTCCACCGTCTGAGAATTAACAAATATCGTAGTTATGCACATGTAAGGACAAATGTGTAAATGTTAGCATCAATAATGTCATGCAAAGGCTGAGAATGATGTCATCGTCTTAAATCAGTGTTGTCAGTGTGGATTTAAGTGTGACTGCTGTGATTCTTACTAAACTTCAAACATGTCCCTACAAAAATCATATTCCAAGCAGTTTCTTTACTGCCATGAGATATGTACTAATCTAATTAGTTTAGGCTATTGGGCGCCACCTTTGAGCTGAAACTAATGCATTAGAGTACAGATACAGATAATTTCATATGAGGAGGGGCACACAGCTTGTAGGTGCCCACCCATTGACTGCCCATGGCCATTCCCACACAGATCCTGCCCCTCCCCGCCCAAAACACTTCCTCATGGGAACTCATTGTGCTCACTTGAAGCAAGCCTCACCATCAAACTTTTCACTTGAAGTGCCTGCCTGCTTTTTTTTTTACCAACGTGATTTTCTGAGTTAATTTCTTAATTGGGGATGTAAATGCATTAATGGTGTAATATAAATGTCATAACCAGGTCTGCATTCAGCCACTCGATTTATAAGCTATATGTGTGTCCTTCCCTGAAGGCATGTTTAAAACCAGCATTGACAAAGCCAACAGTTTTGGCTTGTGTATAAGTATTAGGGACAGCTATTAAATGCCCAGGTGCTTGCACCATTTTGCACCTGCTACCATCAATGCCCAGTTAATACCACTATAGCAGTGCCAGTAATATCCCTAGACAAAAGCCCCAATTGTTGGTATTGCCAATGCTTGCTTGGTCTAGGAACAAGTCTAGCTGCCTGACTTTGAACATGTTGTGATGCGACCTGATCTTTTAGGCAACCCAATACAAACACTCATTTGCTGCGTACTTGGTTGTGGTGTGATTAGGGGATTTCTTTCGATTATGAATTATTTACCAAACACTTTTCACCTTGGTCCTGTTAAACAGCGTAGCGCTGTGTTTAGCACATTTCTTATCACTGCACTTCAGCACTGTGCAAAGGCCTGTATAGGGAACCACTAAATGAACACATTCAAATGGCTAATTTCACATACCTTGTGCTTGTCTTTGTCTCCCCAGACTATACAGCCTGCTGTGTACCGGGAAGTGTGGCATCGCAGTCAAGGTGATGAGCGGCCTGGCGCTATTTTGGGTTATTTTCATCGTCGGTTACATTACCGGCTACTATGTCCACAAGTGCAAGTAGGAGAGCACGGAAGAATGGCACATGCCTGTTGCATACCTACCTCGCGGGGTGAGCCCGGGCGTTGCAACCTACCCAACATAAACGGGTCCATAGAAACACGCTTTACAGAAGACTGTGATTGTAAATAAAGCTTAAAAGGCCCCTCAAAGAGTGTGATTTACACATGTGCATTACTTTACATTGTATTAATAAAAACCCCAATTAAGCATGTCTTCTATTGTTGAACGTCTTTGAGAGATGTCTGTCTTTGTACAAATCGCACTGCCTTTAGCTTTTTTTTTATTTTTATTAAATGTTTTAGTTTATCAACAAACTTTTTCACTCAAAATTCAACTTTCAAATTCGTATAAAAAGAAAGCAAAACTAAAATATAGAAAGATAGAGAAAAAGAGAAAGGCCCTCCACTCCCTTCTCTCCCCCTCCTAGCTGTTTTCAATGAGTAACGCAAATCCAGTGCCAGTGTTCCTATTTCGGAATGAGAGTCTTTAGCTTTAGATTCTGTATGCTGAGCTTCACCTCCAATCACTGCAGCGAAGAAAAAATGGCCGCCCCCAGTGGACATTTGCAAACTGATAGGCCTTACAGTGTCTTGATTCTGGATTGAAATACACTGAGAAAGCACTCTGAGCTCCATGTCATTAAGCATCGGATGTATCATTTTTGCTGTCTGTTACAGAGTTTCGTTTTTTCCCCATTGGTTTTTCCCAGCTGTAATGTTAAGGTTGTTTGGTATTTCTCGAAGAATGAATTTGAATTTGTATTAGTAAAACTTCCTTTTGTCCATCTGTCTTTGCACTCACAATTCCTGCCGCATGCAAGCATGCTTCCGCTTCTAAACAGGATGCGGGCAGTTTCCTGCTGCTGTGTAAACAGTGAGGCCTCACGCTTGATACAAGTACGTCTACATTGTAAGAAAATATGCAGACAGGAGAGGAACATTTTTGTTTTTATTTGGAACATTAACATTGGTAAAGTCAATAGTAAAGTCAATAGTTTTGGCTTTTGTACAAGTATTTAAGAGGGTCTACAACGAACGAGGAAAAGAGGTTTGCAATGGGCAATATAAGTTAGTGTGGATTGAGGCAAAAAATATGGTGAGGAGTAAGAGATTTGTGGATAACCAGTGGGTTACAGGATATGATAAGCAGGCCAGTTTCTTGACCTGGGTGAGGCGGGCAGCTGCCAAGGGTGTATTACCCCCGGGGGGGGACGCTATTGCCTTGGTCCGTGGAGCGTCTGGAGGGGATGAAATTCCCCAGTTTGTGAGGCGGCGATTTGCCGTGGTTAAAGTTCTGCGGGTCAGGTGCTGGCGCTGCCCCTTCCGACTGTAATGTCACATAGTACGCAAGTACTACGTGACATTCGCCACTTGGGGTGGGGGACATAAGCACAACACTTCAGGCCCCTCTGCAGCTAAGACCAACCCCTATCCTCACAATGCCGGCAGGAAACGGCTAATGGTGGGCCATTAGTCACTGAATGGTTTCGTGCTGGCAATGTGATGGGAGGGGAGGTGCAGTGGGCTGTGGGGAGTGGGCATGCCTTGCAGGGGCGCACTGTGGGCCCCGACACAGTACAAACGGCAACCCGGTTGGGCCCATGGTGCGTCCCTGCAAGCCCAGAAAATGGCCAAAATAATAGTTTAAAGCGGTGCTATTTCTTTCATGCTGCTTCTTTTCCAAACTATATATCAATTACACTTTAAACCACTTCCATGAGCTACTTCATTATGCTGATAATAGTTTTGACCAGTGTTGCTGAGTAAATATTCTTTAAGCGACGACCTGGTTTATTTATTTATGCAATGTTTGTCAGGTACATGGACACAGATAATGTATTTATTTATACAACGTTTGTCGGATACATTGCATAAATAAATAAATGTACAGGTACCCGACAAACATTGCATGAATAAATAAATAATCCGGGTCCATGTATCCTTATAACAAGTCAACAGTAAGACTTTACTGTATCAAAGCATACACTTGATTCCCATTCAAAGAATTTTAAAGTGATTGTTTATTGGGTTCAGGTGTCTCCTTGTCATTGGCCTTTTGGCTTAGGTTGCCTCCAAACCGCCTTCAGCATCTTGTGTTCTTTGTTGATTGTATATACTGCATCCTGTGCCATATTCATGGTCTCTTGGGTGCCCAGTCCTCATTATCTGCAGCCTAAGTGGGACTCGGGCATACAATTGTCTTTGGCACCAATGAAAAAGTGACCCACCATAGCAAATGGCAATTCATTCCTTGTGTGACGAACTGTTTGACTTTGGGTAGGAGTCCCTTAACGGTGTAGTTTGGGGGTGGCACACGGGGTGCAGTGCAGTGCGGTGGGAGTGGTGCGTGGGTTGCAGTGGGAGAGGCACGCAGGGTATGGTGGGAGTGGCGCGCAGGATGGGTTGTGGGGGAGGGGCGCATTCCTAGTGTTTCGCCCTGGCCACCAAATGGACTAGAAACTGCCCTGATGATAAGTAATTTATAACACGTCTGTACACAAGTGTTTCTAGGCGCAACAAGACAAGAGAGGGAAGAGAAAGGGAGGACAACACAAACAATTTTACTAGACCTTGTGTCATTCAGATCATGCAAGTGCGATGATGCAAAGTGCAGGGGGGAAGAAGGGGAAAGTGCCATGGAGAGGGAAAAGGGAAGTTCAAAAGGTCAGCATTGCTCTGAGTAATTGCAGCCATGGCAGCACAGCTCTGGGTAAGTGCAAGGTGGCAGGGGACTGTAGTGTTACAGTTACAGCCCCTAAGCGTGCAGAAGTCCCAGAGTGCAGGAGAGACTGGTTGTGGAGGGGCCTGGTACCCAGTGAGACTCTGATGGTAGCCAGGCCACCAATCAGTGTAGCAGCCAGGTAAGTCAGCAGGGGAGACAGAGAGAGAAAGCAGAGGCGAAAAGGAAGGTCTTGAGCTGCTTCCGTAACTTCAGGTGGTCGGGCTCAAGTTTGAGAGAGACAGGGAGGCCATTCCAGAGGTAGACACCTGCAGATGAGAGAGATCTACCCCCCACTTTCTGCCTGGAGAAGCGTCTGAACCTCAGAGAGTTAGATGTGGCTGAGTGAAGGGCTCGAGAAGGAAGGTGTTTTGGAAGAGAGAGTTGGATGTAGTGTGGGCCCCAGCCCCAGAAAGCCTTGTGGGCGATGCAGAGGGTCTTCAACTTGATCCTTGCAGCCACCGGGAGCCAGTGGATGGATTTCAGGGCTGGAGAGGTACAGTCCCTTGGTCTGTGATGTGAGGAGAGAAGGAGAGTGTGGAGTCGAAGATGACACCAAGGTTTTCTGCCTCGCAGGAAGGCGAAGGAAGAGGGCCCAAGGAGGGCGACCAGAGTGAGAGACGGAAAGCGGGAGCAGGGATCCCAATGAGAACGATCTCCGTCTTACTGGCATTAAGGCAGAGATCGTTGGAGGCACACCAATCCTGAATCGTGGATAGACAATCAGGAATGAGCGAAAGAGGAGAGGAGGCCGAGTGGAGCCTGAAAGAGAGCTGAGTATCATCCGCATAACACTGAATTCCCAATGTCACTGAACAGCACGTAAAGTTCCATGAATTCAACACTGTGATCATAGCTGAGTTGGTTAATGCAAAATTTGCAGAGACCTATGTGTACAGATCTCTTTGTTTTGCGCTTGTTGTACATTTGCTGTTGTGATGAAGGTAAATTGTGACAGGGCTGCAAACCTCCCAATGTCTACAGGCCACCACTACTCTGTCATGTACAGTGCTCTGTTTCAGTAGTGATCTGTATGATAGAAGAAGTAAATTCGGGCTGCAGGGACAAAGGCATGCAAGCATTAATTTGGTGTGCTGTCCCAAGTGGAGGTCTGCAAAGCCTCTGTCCCCGCAACCAGTCACTGGAGCAAGATAGCATGGCCCATAGGGACCCTGAGGGTGTCTATTTGAATGTTCTGTTTTTGTGTTCCAATGGGCTGTGATAGAAGTAGGACATAAAGGATGGACATGTCAATCCACTTCCTTCCTCGATTCATGTTGCTGTGCAGGCCAAAGATGAGCAGAGCTGAAGGACCAGACACAGGACCATTCCTCAAGATCATATAAGTTAAAACAAAAACCAAAAAACGATTTATGCTTGTATGAGTGTTGTTTGAAGGTGTGTTTATTTGAATATGGGATCGGGTACACATATGCATGGGTGTATGTGTGCATGTGGGTATGATTGTATTCTTCGAGTGAATATATGCACTGGCGGGGTGGGCAGATACATTGAGGATCTGGTGGAGGCATGTGGGGAGAGGTGGGACTGAGCCAGAAATGTGATTTTACAATATGCTGAATGCTGACATAATTATGGAACTTGCTTGAACTAGGGCAAAATAGTACATGCTATACTGCCGTTTACAGGCACTGCCAGCACAAATATGCATTCCTATAGTGGCAATACTAGCATTATTGGGAAAAGCCAACATGAGTGTGTTCCTACAATGGCAATACTGGAAATTATTGGCACAACTACAATGTCTTCTTACAGTGGCAATATTGACTTATTTGGGCAATGCCAACATGAGAGTGTTCTTACCATGTCCATACTTCCATATGTTGTCACAGCCGGCATATAAACATTTTCTTACAGTGGGAATACTGGCATAATTGGTCGAAGCCTACACAAGTATTACAAGTATGCTCTTATCATGTCACCTTACAGCGTTAATATTTGACCCTAGCCAACATTTTTGTTCTCGCAGTGGCAATAATGGCACAATTGGGTAACACCAACATGAGAGTGTTTTTTAAGTGGCAATATTGGCATGTATTTCCATAGCCAACACTGTCACAGTCTCAAGGCTGGCATTATTGGGCATAGGCATAGTATGTATTCTTGCAGTACCAGTATTGGCACATATCAGCACAGCCAGCATGCAAATGAATTCTTAAAGTTGCCCTATTCCACATACTACCCTCTAACTTTTCGAACCATTCCCATTTAATGAATTTACCTATTTCAAGGTCTTATGCCAATGTCGAAATACCCTTCATCTTATAGAATTGAATTAATGTGATTAAGGTTAAGGAGTAACAACAATATTTGTCCTTGATCTTTTTCACCTGGGCAGTCTAAACACTTTAACCTGTTAAAATCCTAGTTTTGCTGTCACTAGTATAAATTGGCAAGCCCAAATACATGAAATGATCTACTGTTTGAAGCTTTTTAGTATGGAGGGACCACCTAAACATATTCTGCCTCTTGGAGCTCGTACACATATCAACGTTTGGTTTATTGGCATTCATCTCTAACTTGTTGGCAGTTACATAAGAATCCAAAGCTGTGAATCACCTCTGGAGCCCACAAAGTGTGGAATAATATAGGATGATGTCATCAGCAAATGCTAACCATCCAAACTCAAGATGGCCCAGTCTAGGACAAAATGAGCAAACACCTTCCAAGGCTGAATTTAGTCCTGAGTGGTATAAATTAAAGAGGCAAGGGGTCTGGGCACATCCTTTCTGTGTCTGCGATCAGGCGAAGCAACTCGTGAGAGGATCCAATTGCCCTTTTAAGTGGATCTGGACTGTGGTATCAGACTGCAACAACATTATTCATTTTAATAACCGCCCACCCCGCCCTGGAATTCTTGAAGAGGTTAATTTCGAGCATAGCCTTTTCCTGTCAATCCTATCAAAGGTGACTGACAGCTCCAGGCAAACTGCACAAACCGCTCCTAAACCACAACTGTCTTTGAAGAAGGCTGAAAAATAAGTCTGTTTAGGAACTTACCCTGGCATTTGCAGAAACCAGTTTTGTATATAAGAGACCAATCTTCTAACTCATCGAGCAGCATATCAGTTAAAATCCTACTGCTAGGGTCAAGAAGTATGATAGGCCTATGCGTGTTCATGATTGTCCTATTGCCCTTCTTGGAAATGGAAACAATATAACTATTATGACACATAGGAAATATTGACACTCCTCAATTGAAAACAATAATCAGTTGCTACTGGTTGAAATGGCATCAATGAGGCCAGGGGAGTCAGCTGCCATCACACTCTTTACTTGTGAACATGGAGGGCCTTGCAGGACTGCAGTGCAATGTAGCACAGCTGAAAACCATTATTAGAGCTCAGTCGGTAGATGCAACCCCTACAGGGTACTATGTGTACATGGGTTTCTGTTTAGGGACTTTCATGTCTTCAATGTGATGGTACAAAAAAGAAAACCATCTTGGAAGCTTCATGATATCAGTTCTGGAATACAGAAAAACAATATATGTGAGCAATTTCATCCAGTCGTAAACAATTGGAAATAGTCGACTGGAATTTATACCAGGACATCCTGACTTCAGGTAGGAAACATGCAATAGCAGAGGCTAATTAGATCAACAGAGGGATATCACAAGCGGCTCCTTTTCATCATCTGCTAAATACAAATATATGATACATCTTCAAGATATTGGCCCATATGGATCTATGAAATCATGTACATATACATCTAGGCAGCTAATAAAAATAAAAACCCATACAATAAAATCACTTTTGGAAACCCATTCAAACTCAAGAGATGACAAAAACCCATGTGTCAGAAAAAAGATGCCGAAACCATATGAAAAACATTTGTATTGTGTTCAGTTGCTGACATACCCTGTATAAAATTCTCTTTGGATGTCTGTGCATTGGCAACTGAGCATGTTCTCGGCCATCCTTACCTCGAGACCCGGCTAAAATTCAGTGCAGTAATGGAAACAGTATCTATGAGCTGGACGGCCCTTTAACTCAGAGTGATTGATGTTGCAGCCATTCTATCTTAGCGTCCACATTGTGAAGCTGTCCAAATCAGTATATATGGTTCAATCTTACAAATACTTTAATGTTAGCGTGAGTGCTGTGAAAAATTAAATGAGCCCCGAGCCCAGAATTCATTATGTACGTAGCGATTCAATCAGACATACCATTTATCATATACATATGTTTCAGATATAAAGATCTGTGGTCATTCTTATGCTCCTAAAATGCTCTATGATTTTATGGAAAGCAGGCTGGTGCCCTCATTGGTGTTATTTTTTATTTCCCCTTCTGATAGGGGCATTTCAAAAGAGTACACAACGAGTGTATAAGGCGGTCCACCTTTAAATAACATAATTTTTCATAAACTGATTTATATGGTATGGTGATGGTACTTCAGCCAACTTTTTATTTGTGTGCAATAGCTTGCTCTAGCAAAAGTACACCTGACAGCACGACCCTTGCTCACAACGAAAGAGAGACGTAAAGTGCGACAGAAAGAGGGAGACAGAGAGAGAAAGATAGCAGCAGAGAGAGAGTGTGAGGCAAGGGAGTGAGGGTACGAGATAGAGTACTAGATCGGCCTACGATATGCCTTGTTGGTTCTTATTTCACACGCAGACAACCTATACAAGCAACAGAAAATAAATAGCCACGCATACTATGCACCATGACACACAAATGCCATGCGTTCATGCTTTGACCCCAGAACAGGAGTCCATAGCCATATCCTTAACTGTGCTTCCACACAGAAAAGCTTTGATCACAGTACATCTTAGCTAAACGTCACATAAGTGATCTGTCCATGTGCCCTCAATATCTTATGTTATGTGGATTTGGCACACTAGTGCCAGGTGCAAACACATAGGAAAAAGCTCTGTGAATCAGTTACCCGGAATATTGTATCTGTGTGTGCCCGCTTTTTATTAAACACAGGCAATAATATATGAAGATTCTAGATGCCTTTTGTTAAAAAGCCTTTGACAATAAGCAAAGATGCATGTTACTCAGTGTAGGCCTGACTAATTAACACTAAGTAAAAGCATAACCAAAAATGCTAATCTGTCAAAGTACATTTTCCAAGCAGCATCACAAATAGAATGCCCGTGACAAAAAATGCTTTTGTTTCTTTAAAAGAAAATGAATAGACACTCTTTTGATACAATACGAGTACTTTTTTTCCCCCATTATTTTAAGAAAAAATAAGTATGCAACGTTTCCATATTTAGATAATAAAAGTGCTCAGCTAGCAAGTAACCCAGCTCATGAATGCATTTTACCAAGAGGTTCAAAAGTAAAACAGAAATCCATAAAATGCTCTCTTCATCTATTGCTATCATCAACATAAATCAATGCAATTAGACAAGGCATGAGGATAACAGAACCAGGATGGAATTACCCAATTACAACACGTTAATGTTATGGGCAAGTGATTGAAATTACATAGGCTGGATAAGCATGCCAAAGCACTGTATCCTACCTCAAATGCCACTAGACAGCTGTCTCACGTCTGAAGGGTTGTGTTGGTAACAAAGCTGTCATGGCTGCCGTTCCTAAAGGCCCTGCTGGGCTTTTGATGACAGTTCCATTCAGTGCTTTTCCTTGGAGCTGTGATTTACAGCTCTATTGTCTGAGAAGGCCAGGCCAGCAACATAGCAATTGATGGCAAATAGGCCAGGGGATAAAGGTCATCTTCAGCACAGAGGCACCACCAAGGGGCGGCCAAGAGGGGCGACAGCCACCCTTATAAAAACGCTGGTTCCCCACCGACCCAAAAATCAGTTATATGTTTGTTTTGGTGCGCCACCCCAAGATTTCCAGTGACCTCATCAGGCCACCATTATAAAACATGTCTAGGGGCGCCACTGCATTCAGCACCTCTTTCATGTTAAAAGTAAAACATCTTCATGAAAAGGGCTTGTGTTAGGCGTGTTAACTGTGATGGTCCTTAAGCATTTTAAAGCAAAATGCCCACAGCACCTGTTCAGTTACGTTGCGAAATAAAAGGTCAGCCAAATACCTGCATGTTGTATTCACATAATGGAAAGCATGCTGCCTGCCTGTGTCGAACAATGAAAAATGTAATCAACTTTTATTGATAATGCAACCAATCCGCAGCAGACTATGCAGCCCTCACAGCTTGTCCTAGAACAACAAGTGAATAGGACATCTAGCCCTCCGTTCATTTCAGGCATTCTGCCACTTGCAGCTCCGCCATTTATAATGGAAAAACAAAACTATGAGTAGCAGAATGCAAATAGTGCCGGATGCACAACTCACATGCGACTTGAGCCATATGTAGATGTCTGGTTCAGATCTGCATGCCCTATTGCATGACTCATGACACAAAGAGGGTAGTAGTCTCTATATCTACTAAACTATTAACCTGTTTCCTAATACCTGAGTTTCCCTAAAGGAAAGGCTAAAGGTCCCAAATCACATGTCTATCCCTAGAGAGCGGGGATGAGCTGCCCCTCTAGTACAAAGGGACAGCAGAGAACAGCAGACCCTTCATTCTCAATCTAGCCGTTCCAAAACTAACCTACAGTCTGCCTTCTAATACGTACCAGAAGTGTCAACACAACACTAAAAAAGAACTAGCTGAAAGCGTCAACACTAAGTCAAAGGACAAGCACGGGGGTGTAGGCGGGAGGGGGTGAGGGGGGCGGGCGGCTTATTCCACTCTGAACTTTATTACTCCCTCTCATCTGCTCGTGGAAAAAGCCTCAATGTCAATCAGAAGTTAAGATATATTAAAAAAAAACATTATTTAATGTGGATGTCCAACAAATCTTTAGGACATCCCATCCATAACATGGTCAACCGGTTCCAGCCAAATTTTATAATAACTTGTATGCCACTTTCTTCAGGATCCAGATGTTACTCGACACCCGATAGTTTCTAGATAATGTGAGATGTCTCTAAAAAATAAATTTGCAAACACTCATGGTTGCTCCATGGACGTCTAAATTCTTTGGATTGTAACGTGAGCTTTGGTAGCTCTTCATTGGGTGACCCCCACATATAGCACCTTACACATCAAATACATTAATCAGTCTGCTGCACACACCAGCATTGTAATTGTGCTCTTTACCTTCAAGTACACCTACTACAAATAACTCAAGGTTCCTCATACCATGTGTGAACAGTACATCCAGACCATATTTTCATTCTTCTTTGCATAGAGTATGGATACAAGAATGCAGAGAAAAAAACAAGGCAGAAGCATGGTATGAGGGAACATACATCTGTGCATCACAGCCACGATGTAGAGTAAGTATGGAGAAGTGGAAAAGTAACTGACGCGGGACTGGTCCTATCTTTTTAGCCAATAGCACTTTACATTTGATGATTTGTAGACTCTAACTGAATGAAAACAGCTGTTGGTGACTGTACATCCAAGGGTCAGATCTGTTATTGGGCCACTTAGAAGTACTTACCACTTATTTGGAATATGATGCCCTCTCTTTGAAATCTAACAGGCTGTCCAATGTATGGTGTTAGATAGTCCACAAGCCGTGTCCTCCATGCCCACATCACCCCCGTAAATTTGCTACTTGTAGATCTGCATTTATATGGGGAACCATACACTTCTGGACAGTGGAAAAGAGAAATATGGTATGAGATAAAATGAAGCAGGACTGGAGGAAAATCTCATTTCCCAAAGTTGCCTTCGAGCAATAAAGTAGCTCTGGTTCCATACATTTTTCAAATGTTAGTGCTAACGAAGGAGTGAAGATAGATGACAAAAGTGGCCAGTAGTATGTCAACATTACTTGCCTTCAAAATGTTCTTCCGCAGAATTGACTTCACACTTAGACTGCAATGCGACTAAATAATCAAATAAATACTGCTCCACCACATTGCAAGTTTTGAAATCTCAGCATAATTACACCTTTGTGGCTTACATACGCCTACCCAGTAGACTGTGATTTGCCCTTTGTTGTTTCCCCATGAACATGAGGGGTTGGATCTAGCAGAAGGTAAGTAACCCTATTGTAGGAGTATATTGGTAGAATTTGTGGACATTACAAACAGGTCCCAAACGTATAGTATCTCTGCTTGTAATTCATATGTTTTATGATTACTTGACATACATGTTTTGTTAACCTCAGAAGGATGAAACTGTTAGGATCCAAGAGAGTAAGAACAAGCAGAAGCAGGAACCAACAAGGAGGTAACATGGACACTCAAAAAGGTGGTCAACATGAAAATTGTGAAGGACTTAGGTAAGCTGGGATCCGAACCAGTTCAAGAGGGTACATATTGAGCACAGTACCAGTCCAAGATTGCCATTAGAGATGACAAAAAGTAACATAATAAAGGACTGTTAGCACTTCTGAGTTCAACACATAGTTGACCATAAAGAGTCAGCAATGGGAAGAGAAGGTTGCTTGGCAATTTATTCTTATGGATCATCATCCCTCAGCTGCCTCCCAGATTTCGTGTGTACTGGCTCTTTCCTGGAGCTTTTTTGGGTGTTCCTGCATGACCTTCATTCTCTGTGTTCCCACTTCCCTCCCAACATGTTTGTTTCTCACTCCCATTCATCCCTAGCTTCCATATCTGTGTCTTAGTTCTGTACATATTGCCGTACCAGCTTTCAACTTTCCGGAACTCCTTCTCCTGCTGGTCCCTGCCTCCCATGGCTATTGCGCTCAGCTTCTGGCAGAAAGTTGCTCCCACTCTGTCGTCAAACCTGGAAGACGTGTTTGTCAGTATCACATCATGCACTGCATGCACTACATGATTGATTCTGGGCCTTGTCCGGATCCTAAGGGGTTTGCATCCTGAGGACAGAGTTGTGGTGGTACATTCTCCCTGAATGCCCAGGTTTTTTTAATGATGCCCCTGCCTACGCTCCTCAAAGAGATACACTGCTGGTGCTTGATGCTGCTCCTTTGTTGGCCCTCTGTCTCTTGGTCTCCATACTCAAAAAAGGCTTGGGGGTGTTTGTGGGTTCTCGCAGGGCACCATGGCAATGAGCCTTCGTTGAGGTGAATCAGGTATTGAGACAGACAGAGGGAAGGAGAAAACGCTTGCATTAACCAATTTCTTTTTTGCTCCTAATAGGTAAGGCTGCATACTTTCTCCTATGTCATTATTATCACGTAATGCCATTTCAATCCATCTTCTATTTTCTTGCAGTAACAAATATTATTTTCTTAGGTTGACTTTACTTAATATGCAAATACAGTAATTCATATGTAAATGAAACCACAATCATGAGAAGATTTAGCTCAAATAAATGTCATGGCATTGCTTGACTCGCACTGATATTGCTGGCACAGAATTTACAAAGCTGTATCGCAGAAGATATCACATTGTGTGGCCTATTGGACAATGGACCTGGTATATTTTGGTGGAAAACAGGCATATGAACTGATGAATGGTAATTTCAAGTTAATGTTAGGACTCGAGTCTTCCAGAAGGCTGCGGATCCAGTAATCAACATGACGGAGGCACCTGCGTCGACGATAGACAATGAAAGTGTAAGAAAAGGGTAAATGGCACCACACTTTTGAGGCAGGGAGAAACATCTGCCCAGGGGCAATAAAGAATAACCTACCGTTTGCACAGACTTAGATTTTGGTTATGTTTTCATTATGAGGTTGTTGCCTATAAATGTTGAGGTTTGGTGGGTGGATACGGTTGCTACTCGAAGCTCAGAATAGGACACACTTTCAGTGTCTGACCTGAAATGCCTTGAAATGCAATAAACCGTCTGTGTGGTTTGCTACTCTTCTAAATTTGATCATGTGAGCTTCGTTTCTCTGACAATCTGGCACCATGATCGCACCAATTGATCCTCCGAGAGGCAACAGTGACCTGCGGGCAGCCTTCCCCTAAACCCTTCTGGCACAAAAAAGAGTGCTACGGTGTCCCTTTGATAACTGCAGCAGGGTGGTCAGGTGAAGGCTGACAGGAAGTGGTGTCTTTTAGTAATTGAACAGGGGACCGCATTGTAAGGAAATAGCAAGCCCAGAAGTAGTGGTTAAAGCAATAGAAAATGGTGGAATTATTTAATAGGGTCAGAAAAAAGGTACAGGATCTGGAACAAAATAAAAATAATTTAGTAAAGGGTTTTGTCTGGTGTGGATTAGTAAGCATGCATGTGCCTGGTATCAGGAAATATAGTGTGATGCCTTTGGTCATTTGGAACAGTTAGACAAACAGAAAACGGGTAGTTCGCCAGAGCGCCACGGCTAAAATATGTGCTGGCAGGGATCGATGGTCTAGACATGGGCAAATGGATTTTGAGTGAGTGAATAAGTGAATATTTTTAATCCTCTGGGACACTTAGAGGCTCCATGCCCCCGTCCAATTTTTACGGCCACAGAGCTGCAGAAAAGTAGAGTTTTCCAGTTGTGCGTGTGTTTGTCTGGGCTGGATGAGAATATATGAACCGTGAGGCAATTGCCACCCAGGTTAGCATGCCTATGTAGGCATAAAATATAACAGTAGGCTGTGCAAGTATTTGTGGGACTGGCAAGATTTAACACTGAAGGTAACTTTCATATAGACCAACTTGACAATTGAATGTGCACATTAGAACTAAAAATGGGGAAAATCTGTCCTAAAGAATGGGTATACCACTCCGATTGGTACATGGTGGCATCAGAAAGGCTGAATACATCTAAGTTAAGTGGTTTAATAGACTCCATGGATAAATTAAAAAGTCAGATGAAGAATTTAAGAGGAAGAAGGAACCTGCTAAAAGGAGAAGATACAGAGTCGTCACCCACTCTGCTGTTCCCTTAATTGTACAGGACAGTCAGGATGAGTAGAGGACAGCAGAGGATATAATTGAATTTTTCACCAGTGTCCATCCTAACTCTTGTCATAATGATCAACAAAGTGTCCCAGGACCCCGCCAGCAACGGCTCCACTTCCTAATCAAGGTCTGCACACATCCAAACCACCAGCAGGCAACCAGGGTCAAAAGCAATCTGCCCAGTGAATGACTATCCCTCCCTATCCACATCTCGACTTTCAATGTTACATGACCCAAGCTCTGGTGGTAGCTCTGCCACTATACACACCTGGTCAGACACCTGGGGAGATGGCCTGCCCCAGATTCCCCAACATTCCTGTAGCATCCCCCTTTGCAGGTCCCAATACCTGGGGAGAAGCACATTTAATAAAGACTAGTGGCCTAGGCTGCCTTGAGACAATTACCAGGATGCTCCTCCAACAGAAAAGAGAATCTAGTCACTGTACATGTCCTGTGCTCACCAAAGGATCTCAGGACCGCTGGTGTAAGAGATGTAATGTAAGAGAAGAGCCACATTGGTTTGACGCAGAACCTGAACTCTTCCTGGGCTGATATGAATCGACTGATGAGGGTCAGTATTTCAGTAGTGGAGGCCAGACAGAGACTTGTCCAGCATGTGGCTGGCTCAGGAGGAGGAACAGAACTGATACAAGCAAGGGAAATATTGTTTAATGCTGTCACGAGGTGCTCACCCAAAAGACTGATTTGGTACAACTACATAACTAAAGGCAGAACAAAGAGGAATCACCATCAGACCTTTTGGATAGACTCTAAATTGTCTTCACTCAGAATTCAGGGATTATCAAATGAACAGACAGTGCTGAAGAAGCAGTTGCAAATGCCCTTATTATGGGGTTGCACTCAAAGCTGCAACAGCAGCTCAAAATGATCTGTGTTAGGTGTCAAATGTAGGACCTCTCTGAGCAAATAAAAAGAATATAGAAATCAACCTTGTGACACTGCAGAATATTCAGGGCAGACACCCCAGGGTGGAAAAGTGGCCTATAGTGGAAAGGGGGGAAGGGGCAATGGAAGTGGCAGAGGTATCGTACAATATTTTTAGGGAGAAGAGGTAATAAGGCCTATAGCCTGTTACTATTGCAAATAGGGGGGTACCTGGAAGAACAAATGCACAAATGTGTATTTGTTTATTCTGTCCCGACTAATAATGAAATGTTGCTTTTAAACATATAATACTGTTGTAACGCTCACCTGATTCCCGTAGAGGCGCCGGTCTTGACTGGGCGTATACCGTATCTTCAAAGGTGATGTGTAACACACGGCTGGCTCTTTGGGCTGGACCTCTGTGCACTGTATGTCTGACTCGAAGGGTAAGGTGTCTGCAGATAGAAAATATGGGATTAATGAACTGGGTTATTGAATGTCTCTCTCTTCTTCCCTTTCTCTTCTCCTGTAGAACCCCAAAGGTTAACGCGCTCACCTTAGGTAAGTGAACGCCGTGCTTTCCATCTGCTTCGGGGCAGGGTGCTGTAACCAGTTTCTTCACTGGATAAGGGGAGCAGGCCTCTTGACTTCAGAGGACTGCTGTCCGTCGTTTACTACACGAACGGTAAGTTTTGAGTAATTCTAATGTCTTTAAAAGTCTTTAGTAATGGTGTCTCTTGTTTTGCAGGGTTCCGGCGATGGCGGATGACGGGCTGAAGTGAGTTGAAGATGGAGCCCGTGTGATGAATAGAAGCGCCTGGAAGCACGTAAGTAAGCGCTTGTTGCCTGCTTCACGATGCGCTCTAACTGTCTTTTATTTTGCAGGTACAAGTTCGGAGTGGCTGCAGGGTGCCGGAATACCCACTGGGTTAGATGTGGAAAGGAGTAATGGCACGTGAGTATTAAAGTTCCCCAATGTCTTTAAACGCACCTTGTTTTGTCTTTCAGATGCGGGATGCAGCGCCGAAGGCCTCCGGAGCGTGCGAAGAGTTGGTAAGCTTCTGTCTTTCAGATGCCGGAATGCAGTGCGAAGACCTCCGGAGCGCACGAAGAGTAGGTAAGCCTTTGTCTTTCAGATGCCGGAATGCAGCGCGAGGCGTTGGTGACAGCCGATGGACCAGGTAAGTGAAGCGCTGTCACTGAAGACCGTAATGCTAACCTGTTCTTTCTTGTCTTTATAGGTGTTGCTGAAGACTGGATTCAGGATGGTAAGCCTTTTTCCTTAGACCCAGGATCAGATGCAGAAGACACGATGAGCGTTCTTATGCAGAGGATGCAGAATAACGCAAAGCAAGATTCATCCATCGGGTGTGTTTTAAATAGCCTCCTGTAGTGCTTAGGTGTCTCCTTCCACAGCCACGCCTAGGTAAGAAAAGAGTTCCTGCTTTCCAGAAGAGTTCCAGTGTTCTGAACCTAGGGAGTGGCTCCTGCCCCACCCAACAGGAAAAGTAGTTCCAAACAGAAGAGGATCAGAGGCTCAACTGGCAGGCAAGTAAGCAGCATGGTCTGCTGCAGGTAAGTCCACCCAAGCATTATGAGCCCGGCGCTTCCAGTGCTGGGACTGGGCATATTTATGAGCCTGGTGCCACTGGCGCCAGGACTGGGTCCAAAAGGTCCCAATTGGGACTGGTTGGCACTCGGAACCTGGGTTATGGATCTGCTTCCAAGGGAGTTGGGAAAACCCTGACCTTTTGGAAGCAGAGATCATGACAGTACCCCCCCTCAAGGCCCCTCCCAAACCGGGCTTCTCCGGGGGTTTTGGCTTGTCAGGAAATGTTCGGTGAAATCTTTTGATTAGGCGAGGAGCGTGGACATATTCAGCAGGTTCCCAGGATCTCTCTTGGGGGCCGTAGCCTTTCCAGTCAATTAGGTAAAATAGTTTAGATTTGGAGATCTTGGAGTCCAGAATGCTTTTGACTTCAAACTCGAGTTCTCCATCAACTAGGATAGGTTTTGGAGATTTAGTTAGTCGGGTTTGAAGTTGCACGGGTTTTAATAGAGAGACGTGGAAGACCGGATGTATCTTCATGTGCGGGGGCAAGTCCAACTTGACCGCTACTGGGTTTACTATGGTAGTGATGGAATAGGGACCAAGGTATCTTGGGTTGAATGTGCGTGGCCCTTTTAGAGGTAGATATTTGGTGGATAACCAGACTTGATCCCCTACTTGATATTGAGGGGCTTCCTTCCGATGTTGATCTGCTCCTTTCTTGTATTGTTCTTTAGCCCTTTGAAGGTGAGAAACAGCTTCCTTAAAGGCTTGGGTGATTGTAGAATGCAGGTAGTCTACTGCTGGTGTTTCAAGATCTTGGAGGGGATCCAACTCCGAGGTTCGAGGGTGACTGCCGTATAAAAGAAAAAACGGGGTTTTCCCAGTTCCCGAATGGACAGAGTTATTGTAGGCATATTCGGCTATCCAAAGGATGTCTTTCCAAGTTTTTTCAGTTTGTTGCAGCATGCAGCATAAATACTGTTCCAGAGTTTGATTGGTCCTCTCGGTTTGTCCGTCGGTCTGAGGGTGGTGACTGGTCGATAGTCTCACATCAATTTGAGCCGACCGACAGCAACTTCGCCAAAAATGAGAAATAAATTGACTACCTCGATCCGATATTAGAACCGAAGGAAAACCGTGCAGTCGGACGATGATTTTGAGAAATTCTCGGGCCAGAGTTGCTGCTGTTGGCAAGCCTTTGAGCGGAATGAAATGCGCCATCTTGGAGAATAAGTCCACGATTACTAGAATCGTATTGTATCCGGAGCATGGAGGTAGATCGGTGATGAAGTCCATAGAAAGCGTATGCCAAGGGCGAGGTGGGATGTCAATAGGGCGTAAGAGGCCTGCTGGTGTTTCCTTTTGACTCTTGTTTTGGGCGCATACTCCACAGGACATTATAAAGTCTCTGATATCTTTTTTCCAAGACGGCCACCAGAAGTAGCGCTTGATTTTTTCTGAGGTCTTGGCTATACCGGGATGTCCTTCCATTAAAGAATCGTGATAACAAGAGATTACTTTTTTCTGTAAATCTGTGCTGGGCAGGTATAATCGTTCTTGGAAATACAATAAGTTGTCCTTTACTGCAAAGTCCTTTCCCTGCAGATGCCAATTCTGTATGTCTGCTGGAGTTACAAGTTGCCTGGCTTTATCCTTAACTTCCTCTATGGATTGTGTGGCGATTACACCCAGAATTCTTTGTTCGGGAATGATTGGTACAGGTTTAGGGTTGATCAAGTGTTCTTCCACTCCCATCCGAGAAAGGGCATCAGCTTTACCGTTTTTTGTACCAGGTCGATAGGTAATTATGAAGTCAAACTCGGCAAAGAATAATGCCCAACGGAGTTGTCTAGAGGATTGGGCTTTTGCGGTTTTCAAATATTGCAGGTTTCGGTGATCCGTAATCACAGTAACGGTGTGTCGGGCCCCCAGCAGATAATGCCGCCAAGCCTTAAAGGCAGACTTGATAGCCAGAAGTTCCTTGTCAGTAATCGTGTAATTGATTTCAGGAGGCGAGAATTTGCGGGACCAAAATGCCACGGGATGCAACTGATTGGTTACCGGGTCCTTTTGTGAAAGAACTGCCCCCATGGCAAGGCTTGAAGCATCAGTTTCCACGATGTAGGGGAGTTCGGGGCGAGGGTGTTTTAAGATTGGTGCAGAGATAAATTTAGTCTTCAAATCCTGGAAAGCTTGTTCCGCCTCGGTAGACCATTCAAAACGTTTGTTTTTCTTTAACAAGGCAGTGATGGGCTGGACTATTCGAGAAAATTCGGGGATAAACCTGCGGTAAAAGTTAGCGAAGCCTAACATGCTTTGCACACCTTTTACGGAGGATGGTGATGGCCATTTGAGAACTGCATCGACCTTCTTTGAATCCATACGCACTCCGCTAGGTGATAATATGAATCCCAAGAATTCAACTTCAGTCACGTTGAAAACACATTTTTCCAACTTAGCGAAAAGTTTGTGTTGACGCAATCTTTCGAGGACCATTTTCACGTGTTTCCGATGTTCAGATTCCGATGAAGAATAAACGAGGATGTCGTCAATGTAAACAACAACACACACATCTATGAGCTCTCTGAGGACATCGTTCATAAAATATTGAAAGGCGGCCGGGGCATTGCAAAGTCCGAAGGGCATGACCTGATATTCAAATAGCCCATATTTGGTGCGGAAGGCCGTCTTCCATTCATCGCCCTCTTTTATTCGTACCAAGTGGTAGGCTCCTCTAAGATCCAGCTTTGTATATATGCATGCTTTTCTGACTTGGTCCAGGAGTTCAGGGATCAAAGGTAACGGATATCTATTCTTGACGGTGATCTGGTTCAGGGAGCGATAATCTATACAAGTTCTAAGGTCTCCTTCTTTTTTTGGAACGAAGAACAAAGCTGAAGAAGCAGGGGACTTGGAAGGACGAATAAACCCATTTGCCAGGTATTGATCCAGGTATTGTCGAAGGTGAAGGTTCTCAGGCTCGGTGAGGGCATAAATTCTACTACAAGGAGGAGTAGATCCAGGTATCAGGTCTATCTGGCAGTCATAAGACCTATGAGGAGGTAGAGAGTTAGCCTGATCCTTCCGGAAAACATCTTGGTATTCTAGGTATTCGGGAGGTAACTGGGGAGTCTCTGAAGAAATTGCTGCCAGTGCAACACCAGGTGGAGGGTGACAAGTAGAGACACATTCTGGAAACTGGACCGTTCTTGCTCGCCAATCGATCAGAGGATTGTGTTTCTCTAACCAAGGTATTCCTAGAATAATCTGAAACTGAGGGGCCTTGATCACATCGAACACGATCTTCTCATGGTGTCCATCTTGACTTACTAGCGTCACTTCTTGAGTGGTATGCGTTACTGGTCCGGAGGCTAACTCCGTCCCATCCACCGTAGTAATGACGTCCTTTACAGCCTTGGGACAAAGAGTTAGATTCATCCTCAAAACCATTTCATGATCCACATAATTGCCGATGGCACTGCTGTCGACGTAAGCTTCAATTGCATGTAATCGATCCGGATTATCAGGGCTAATGAGGACCATAGGTATCACGAAATGCGAGGTCACGGAACTGGTTTTCACGCTCGGCAAGAGGACCTCTATTCTTGTCGGGCGAGGTCGTTTCCCTGCTCAGAGTTTGTAACTTTGGTAACTGCAGCTCCTACTGCCTTCTTGGCAGGTTTCACCGGACAGTCTCGAAGAAAGTGCCCTGAGTTTCCGCAATAGAGGCATAATTGCAACTGTTTTCTCCTTTCCCGCTCCTTTTGTGTTAGAGGACCTTTCAGGCCCCCTATTTGCATGGGTTCCCCGGAGTCTACTCCTTTGGAAGGAGTTGGCGGTTTGGAAAATACTCGAGCATCAAACTTGGAACGATCGGCCTTCCTGTTCTGCAGTCTGTGATCTATTTGAACGACTAAGTCTATATAGTCCGAACAATCTTGTGGGGGATTCACTACTTGGGCTAACACATCTTTGAGCTCTCCACGTAGACGTCTATAAAACAGCGTAATCCTTTTGTCCTCAGGCCATTGAGTTTCCACTATCAGTCTGTTGAAAGACGCAATATAAGCCAAAAGGTCTTGATTACCTTGTCGCAACGAAAGAAGCTCATTGTCCAAGGCCTGCCCCTGTGAATGTCTTGCGAACAGTTTTTCCATACTGAGCTGAAAAGCTTGAAAATCATGGAGGACCGGATCATCTTGATTTACTAGAGGGATCGACCAGTCTGCCGCATTGCCACTAAGGTACGAAAGCACGAAAGCTACTTTAGCTTGATCAGTTGGAAAGGCTGCTGGCCGGCATAAGAAATGCAACCGGCACTGATTGATAAATACTGCAAACCTCTTTGGGTCACCAGAAAATCGTTTGGGCGGAGCCAGAGGTACATTCCCAGGTAGGTTGATCTGCACTGGATTCATAGAGGATGTAGAAGGAAGATTTCCCCCAGATGCGGGTAACGGGGTCTGTCCGGCTTGTGACTGTAGCAATTGTCTAGCGAGATCATCTGTTCGCTCCTTGGAAATAATCAGTTCCCTTCTTAGAGCGTTCGTTTCCTGACGGGCTGCATGCACTTCTGCCCTTAGTTCCCCAAGTAAGTGGGCTAGCTGGTCGGTATCCGAGGTTTCCATAGCGCCTGGGCGGGAGTTTTGCGATAGGCTTTGCGTTCTGTAACGCTCACCTGATTCCCGTAGAGGCGCCGGTCTTGACTGGGCGTATACCGTATCTTCAAAGGTGATGTGTAACACACGGCTGGCTCTTTGGGCTGGACCTTTGTGCACTGTATGTCTGACTCGAAGGGTAAGGTGTCTGCAGATAGAAAATATGGGATTAATTAACTGGGTTATTGAATGTCTCTCTCTTCTTCCCTTTCTCTTCTCCTGTAGAACCCCAAAGGTTAACGCGCTCACCTTAGGTAAGTGAACGCCGTGCTCTCCATCTGCTTCGGGGCAGGGTGCTGTAACCAGTTTCTTCACTGGATAAGGGGAGCAGGCCTCTTGACTTCAGAGGACTGCTGTCCGTCGTTTACTACACGAACGGTAAGTTTCGAGTAATTCTAATGTCTTTAAAAGTCTTTAGTAATGGTGTCTCTTGTTTTGCAGGGTTCCGGCGATGGCGGATGACGGGCTGAAGTGAGTTGAAGATGGAGCCCGTGTGATGAATAGAAGCGCCTGGAAGCACGTAAGTAAGCGCTTGTTGCCTGCTTCACGATGCGCTCTAACTGTCTTTTATTTTGCAGGTACAAGTTCGGAGCGGCTGCAGGGTGCCGGAATACCCACTGGGTTAGATGTGGAAAGAAGTAATGGCACGTGAGTATTAAAGTTCCCCAATGTCTTTAAACGCACCTTGTTTTGTCTTTCAGATGCGGGATGCAGCGCCGAAGGCCTCCGGAGCGTGCGAAGAGTTGGTAAGCTTCTGTCTTTCAGATGCCGGAATGCAGTGCGAAGACCTCCGGAGCGCACGAAGAGTAGGTAAGCCTTTGTCTTTCAGATGCCGGAATGCAGCGCGAGGCGTTGGTGACAGCCGATGGACCAGGTAAGTGAAGCGCTGTCACTGAAGACCGTAATGCTAACCTGTTCTTTCTTGTCTTTATAGGTGTTGCTGAAGACTGGATTCAGGATGGTAAGCCTTTTTCCTTAGACCCAGGATCAGATGCAGAAGACACGATGAGCGTTCTGCTGCAGAGGATGCAGAATAACGCAAAGCAAGATTCATCCATCGGGTGTGTTTTAAATAGCCTCCTGTAGTGCTTAGGTGTCTCCTTCCACAGCCACGCCTAGGTAAGAAAAGAGTTCCTGCTTTCCAGAAGAGTTCCAGTGTTCTGAACCTAGGGAGTGGCTCCTGCCCCACCCAACAGGAAAAGTAGTTCCAAACAGAAGAGGATCAGAGGCTCAACTGGCAGGCAAGTAAGCAGCATGGTCTGCTGCAGGTAAGTCCACCCAAGCATTATGAGCCCGGCGCTTCCAGCGCTGGGACTGGGCATATTTATGAGCCTGGTGCCACTGGCGCCAGGACTGGGTCCAAAAGGTCCCAATTGGGACTGGTTGGCACTCGGAACCTGGGTTATGGATCTGCTTCCAAGGGAGTTGGGAAAACCCTGACCTTTTGGAAGCAGAGATCATGACAACTGTCCATTGTCCATTCCTGAATCCAGCTCCTCTATTGCCCTGACCACTTGCCGGTGAGCTACATGACTGTGTAGCTGCAGAGATGAACTCCAACATCTCAGAAAATATGTTTTTGACACCCCTTTACAAAATCCTGATTTAGTGAATTCTATTGACGGAACTTGTGCATGAGCTAAGACAGGTAAACTGACAGTTGGATACGCAGTTTCTTCCCCCAAGGTCGTGGTATAAAGTACTAAGCTAACCAATGTATTTTCAACTCAGATAGCTGAAGCGGTTGCACAGACATAGGCATACAATTTAGCAGAACAACCGTACGTCAACATATACAACACATACACTGATACTCGCTACACCTTTGGAGTGCAATAAGATTTGGTCAGCTTTGGCCGCAAAGAGGATACCTAACATCATCAGGTTCCCCGATAAAGAATCATGTAGGAACACATTTAGATGCCATAATGTTGCCCAGCCTATTTGCAATAATGAATTGCACACCATATAAACTGGTTAATGACAAGATTTCCTGTGGGAATGCTGTAGCAGATGCAGCTGTGAAGAAGCAGATGTATACGAATCAGGCTGAACATGTTTTGGGAATAAGGAGACAGTCAGAGACCCCTTTCTTTTTCCTCTTAAGTGAACTGGCACTGATACAAGATGCTTCTACAGAATCAGAAAAGGATTTTGGTCTAGGAAGGGCAGTCGCCTACACTCTAATAACCTTAGGCAAGATGAACGAGGTCACCTGGTCGCAACAAACATACTGTTGTGCCATTTGGATTTATTTACCACTGACTTGCCCATGTAGGAAAGGGCTATGGTATCCACTTTCAATCAAGAGTGGTGTATGTCATGTATGGAACATGAGAGGACCATCATAAATGGGAGATGACCGTAAGGTTCAGAAGGAAGGAGACCACATGGGGGAGAGGTGAGGAAGAGGAGGAGCTGCTAGAGTGCAGGACAGAAGGTTGGAGAGGGAGAATAAAGAAGGTTCAGTTCCAAGTTGCCTACACTTCCATTATTAGCTTCCATCTTATGCTCTGTCCCTCCTTCCATTCTGTAGCCCAACTGCAAGGGTCAAAACAACTGACGACAAGGGAAAAAAAATGCTCAGTGCAAACAAAATAAATCTGCCAACCCCGGCTCATCATTTGAAATTCTTCCACGAGAAATACAAAACAGTAGGCAAGTCTGGAAGAAAGGAAAAGGATGGCCAATCCGCCCTCTGCTGGGCCCAGCATCCAAAGGCAAGGAGAAAGAAAAAACAGGCCGCCCGCCCTCTGCCGTGCCTGGCTTCCAAAGGCAAAAAGAGAAGAAAAAAAAGACGGGCAATTCACCCTCTGACTTGCCCGGCGTCCAAAGGCAAGGAAAAAAGAAAAGACATGCCATTCGCCTACCGCAGCACCAAGAGACGCCATCGGCCGCATCGTCCGCCACACAATAGGAGACAGCAATACGCTGCACAATAAAAAATACGGCAATTACCTCAGTCCAGTAGGCAGTCCGCCAAACCATAAGTAAGAGGCAGTCCACTGTGCTAGCGAGTGACAGACATAAGATATCCTGACAAGAAGTAGCACTGTGCCATTTGCTGATGCCACGCCCCTGATGAGCAGTGTTCATGCTCTCCAACACAGAGCACCCACAAAGCAAGTGTTACACATCGGTTCCCCGCACAGCGTCTTTTGCACTCCAATGATCGGCATGCTCCTCTGTGGAGTCGGTACAGGTTACCATGGCGCCTGCACAAACAAAGGCGGAAATCGTGTCAGCTGACACGACTCGTACGCGAGAGACGTGCTACTAGACACGCCCCCATGCGGCTTTAAAAAGCCGTCTTTCGCGGACTTTTGTTGCTGCTAATTAGCGTATACTCGCTATCGCGGTTCCGTCCGTATTGTTGTTTTCCTAAAGCTATCCTGGTCTCGACCCTCCGCCTGGCTACTGGATTGTGACTCTTCTCCCTCATTGGATTTGTTTGTTTACCTACGGCTTTCGACCCGGACTGCTCCTGACCTGCTCCTCCCGCTCCTCTGGTCTTCTTTGTACCTTCCTGGCTTTGACGCGGAACGTCTTTGGATTTCTTCTTGTCGCTCCAGCCTTACGTGGCTCCTTCCTGGCTCCTGCTTCAGCTGCCGCTCCAGCCTTATGTGGCTCCTTCCCGGCTCCTGCTTCAGCTGCCGCTCCAGCCTTACGTGGCTTCTTCCCGGCTCCTGCTCCAGCTACTTTCCGCTCTCCACTGCGAGCATTCAGCCGAGCTGCATCTGCTACACCGCTCCCCATTCTGAGATCCTATAAGAAAGGAGAACGGGTGAGTGTTTACATCTTCCTCTGTGCTCTCATATTGGTGACTCTGTGCTCTGATATTGGTGACTCTGGGAAGCAAGTGGAGTTAGAGACTTGGGAACTTTACCATCCTAGTGCAGCCGAACGCTTTCCTGATTCTGATTCTGCACCAACCCGTCACTAGTGCGTCCCTCGTGCTGCCCGGGTTATTTTCCCATTACTAACATTCCTGTTTATTATTTTATCCTACCGTTGACTCCAAAGGATTCCTTCAACCTCATATTCTACTATTCAGGTCTGTGCTTCCACGTTATATATATATATATATATATATATATATATAATAGGGCCCCTTTCACGGTTCCAAACACTTATCACGACCCAGGCGGTAAGTTACCGCCTGGGCCGTGACTTTACCACCATGGCGTAAACTACGTTTACGCCATGGTGGTTGGCGGACTTACCGCCCCATTCCGACCTTGGCGGGGCGGTAAGTCCCCAATCCCCATTTACCCTTCCCCATTCCCATTTTTGCCCCATAGGGCATAATGGGAGTGGGGAAGGCGTTAATTACGCCACCGTAAATTACGGTGGCGTAATTAACTCCATGGTCCCTTAGCGCCATGGATTTTAACACCTGCTAAAAGCAGGTGTTAAATCCGCCATGGCGCTAAGGGACCTCGTAATCAGGCGGTAAGGGTCGGCGCTGTTTACGGCGCCGTAAACCCCTTACCGCCTGAGTTGTAATGAGGCCCTTAGTCTCTTCTTATTCTTTGTAGATCCATTCCGGGGAAACTCCATTCCGATACCTATTTAGGTAACCCAATGCCCTTTTTCTTCTGATTTGGTACCTAGAATTGTCAACCATTGTCTAAACTTCTTGTTTTCCTTTTCAGCATTGGTATTGGCGTTGTGTGTTCTCCCCGCTCTTTTGTTCAATTGACATCTCTGTCTGTCCCAATAGAAACAGCAGAGAGGTATGTTGTCGAAAAGAGCCCCTCTTTGAGGAAGCCTGAGTCTTGAACTCAGGGGGCTGAAAGTTAAGGCCGAACATTGATTCCTTGCACACCTGTCTTCTCCGGGTCGGCTGACTACTTCCCTGGTCTAACGGAGTGGTGAGTTACAGAATTAGCAGCCACAAAATGTCCACCGAGGCCGGCGATGCATTGAATCAGATCATGCAAATGGTCACCGATTTCCGAACCGATTTGACCAATGCACAGGAGGCATTGCACCAGCGGATGGACACCATTCAGGCCTTGGTTACTACTCCAGCCCCCCAGATGGTGGGTGCCGGTGCTACGGCTTCAGGGTCTGGCTTTCCACCACCTCAGCAGGAATCGAATCCTATTATGCTCACAACCCAGTTCCCTTTGGCCCCTCCGGAAAGGTTCTTGGGTGATCCCAAACAATACAGAACCTTCATCAACCAATGCAAGCTGCATTTCCTGTGCCGGCCTGCCTCTTTTCCTACTTCCACAACTAAGGCAGCTTTCGTTTTGTCGCATTTGGGGGGCACTGCGGCCGCCTGGGCTAACCCTTTGCTTGAAGCAAACAGCCATGCTCTCTACAATTGCGATGTCCTTCTGGGCATGATGAGTAAAGTGTTTGACATCCGGTACACTACTCAAGCCACCGATTTGGAACTCTTAAAGCATAGACAAGGGAACAACACCCTCTTGGTCTATTTGGCCCGTTTCAATCAGTTGGTAGCGGAAACGGACTGGCCCGAAGAGAAGAAGACTGCGGTTTTCTATCAGGGTCTATCGGATGAGCTGAAGGACATCCTTTCCACGGTACCGGTGGTCCCTACGGCCTTTGGGGAATTACTTGATCTAGTCCTTCAGGTCGACGCACGTAAGGCCGAAAGACGAGGAGAGAAGAAAACTCCTTTGTTTAACACACCTCCCGCGGATACTTCCGCACCAGCACTTGCTGCACCAGAGCCCATGCAGATCGGTGTAGTCAGGGGTCCACTTACCCCTGCCCAACGGGAATACCATAAATCACATAACCTCTGCATGTATTGCGGGGCCTCCGACCATTTACTGCCTGAGTGTCCCAAGAAACCCAAGAGAAAGGCGGGAAACGCCAAACCCCGACAGTAGAAGGAGTCCCTACGTCGGGAGGGCCGTTCATGGACTCCCCAACACCATTGGTCCGACTCCCTGTCACGTTTCCAAAAGCCATGGTGTTTCGATTCAAACCATGGCAGTGATTGACTCGGGAGCAACGGGCAATTATGTCGACCAAAGCTTAGCTTCCAGATTTGGGATTCCTCTGGTTCGCAAGGCCATACCAGAAACAGTGAATGCAGTGGATGGATCGGTCCTGGTTTCGGGATTGGTAACCCATCAGACTATCCCCTTGTTTATGAGTACAGACGATGGCCATACCGAGGAGATATCGTTCGATGTCATTAAGGCTCCTGCCTATGGAGTCATCCTGGGGATTCCCTGGTTGCATTTCCATAATCCTGCTTTCGATTGGTCGACCTCTCAGGTCCAGTTGCCTTCTGCCATCTGTAACACTCGATGCACTTCCCTGCTTGGAATCAGCCAGGAACGCCCTGCCAGAGCACTTGTGTCTCCATCCATGCACATCGGAGCTGTCTCCAACAACACCGTCCCAGTGGTGCCTCCTCAGTACTCAGACTATGCTGACGTCTTCGATAAGAGGATGGCAGAAACGTTGCCTCCACATCGGGTCTATGATTGTTCAATAGACCTGATACCTGGTATGAAGATTACAGCTGGGAGGGTGTATTCGCTCACACTCAAGGAAGATGCTGTACTCAAAGAGAACATTGACAAGGCTTTGGCCATGGGGTTTATCCGTCCTTCTAAATCACCGTTTGCGTCCCTGCTCTTTTTTGTCCCGAAAAAAGAGGGGGACCTACACCCCTGCATCGACTACCGTGCCTTTAATGCTGCTACTGTAAGAAACCAGTACCCCCTCCCGTTGATCTCTGTTCTCCTTGATCAATTGGGATCCTCAAAGGTATTCACTAAGTTGGATCTCAGCGGGGCATATAATCTTGTCTGTATGAGACGCGGGGACGAGTGGAAAACTGCGTTCAAAAAGCGTTATGGGCTGTATGAGTACACGGTGATGCCTTTCGGGCTTTGTAACACCCCAGCTACCTTCCAGGCATTTATGAACGATCTATTCCATGACATCCTTGATCGGTTCGTAGTGGTATACCTGGATGACATTCTGGTCTATTCTCAAAATCTAACAGAACACGAACTACATGTCAAGACTGTTCTACAACGTTTGAGAGAAAACCAACTGTTCGTAAAGGCCGAGAAATGCATTTTTCACGTCTCAGAGGTGGAATTCCTGGGATACGACCTCACCAGCAAAGGGGTTCGTATGAGCCAGTCTAAAATCAGCGCGATCCTGGAATGGCCAGTACCCAAATCCATCAAAACCTTGCAATCATTTCTGGGGTTTGCGAAATTTTATAGGCGCTTCATCAGCGGCTTTTCAGAAATCTCTGCGCCTCTCACCTCTTTGACCAGTGCCAAAGTGCCTTATGTATGGTCCCCTGAGGCTCAGAAAGCATTTGATCAGCTCAAGGCAGCATTCACTTCCGCCCCAGTTCTCAAACATCCTGACCCTGACCTCCCTTTTTTCGTGGAGGCAGATGCTTCGGGCTATGCCATTGGTGCTGTGTTGTCACAATCATGTCCTCTCTCGGGTGATGTACATCCCGTTGCCTTCTTTTCATGCAAGCTGACACAGTATGAAAGGAATTATTCCATCACGGAACGCAAACTCCTGGCCATCAGAGATGCCTTCTTGGAATCGAGACATCATCTCCTAGGGGCTAAACACCCAGTTACGGTGTATTCGGATCACCGTAGTTTGTTGGCCTTCAAATCTATGAAATGCCTTACAGCCAGACAAGCACGCTGGCACCTGTTCTTTTCGCAGTACCAGTTTCTCATCACTTACCGACCTGCCAAGGCCCAATTATCGGCTGACACCCTTTCACGCCTCCATCCCGGTGATCATTCCCAATGGTCCAAAACACCCCTCCTATTGCCCAACAAGGTGGTTTGTGGGTGTTCGGTTCAGCCGTCCTTACGGTCACTGATACTTTCATGGGTTTCAACCCATCCTGCGGAAATCCTGGATCTGAACCTGGAAGTGGTTCAGGGACTGCCATTCATCCAAGGGCGCATCTTTATTCCTCCAGGTCAGGCCAGAACCTTGGCTCTCCAGTGGTCACACGATTCTTTGGTTGCGGCACACCCGGGGAACCAGAAAACCCTCGAGGCACTGCGACGGTGGGCCTGGTGGTCCTCCATGGTACGTGATGTAAAGGACTTCATAGCGACCTGTGCTGTGTGCACCCAATGCAAAGTCTCCAGAACCAAACCGCACTCTACGGCAGTCATCCTAGGGCTCTCCCACTTGAACCCACCTTATCTTTGGCCAGTCCAGCTGCAAGAGACTGGGTAAGAGATCTGGACCAGATACACCGTGATGTACGATGTCATCTGCTCTGGGCTCAGGATCATGCCAAAAAGTATGCGGATACGCATCGCTCTCCGGCTCCGGCCTACCAAAGCGGTATGAAGGTATGGTTGTCGTCCCATAACCTGCGGATTGCGGGCAAACGTTCCCTTCTACCTAGATACGTGGGGCCCTATACCATTGATAAAGTCATCAATCCGGTGGCGGTCAGATTGTCGCTGCCACAGTCTTGGCGCATACACCCAGTCTTCCACGTCTCCCTTATCAAGCCATTTCTCCAGGGGAGGCGCCTGCCCGCGCATCCTGCACCAATCATAGTGGAGGGCGAGGAGGAATTCGAGGTCTCACGCATCTTGGGCTGCAGGATTTCCAGGGGCACTGTTTTCTACCTCGTAGATTGGAAGGGTTAGGGGCCAGAGGACCGTACCTGGGAGCCCTTGGCTAATCTGCATTGCCCACAACTATTGAGGGATTTTCATTCCGCCCGGGGGTTGCCGGTGTCTTTGGGGGAGGATGCTGTTACACATCGGTTCCCCGCACAGCATCTTTTGCACTCCAATGATCGGCATGCTCCTCTGTGGAGTCGGTACCGGTTACCATGGCGCCTGCACAAACAAAGACGGAAATCGTGTCAGCTGACACGACTCATACGCGAGAGACGTGCTACTAGACACGCCCCCATGCGGCTTTAAAAAGCCATCTTTTGCGGACTTTTGTTGCTGCTAATTAGTGTATACTCGCTATCGCGGTTCCGTCCGTATTGTTGTTTTCCAAAGCTATCCTGGTCTCGACCCTCCGCCTGGCTACTGGATTGTGACTCTTCTCCCTCATTGGATTTGTTTGTTTACCTACGGCTTTCGACCAGGACTGCTCCTGACCTGCTCCTCCCGCTCTTCTGGTCTTCGTTGTACCTTCCTGGCTTTGACGTGGAACGTCTTTGGATTTCTTCTTGTCGCTCCAGCCTTACGTGGCTCCTTCCCGGCTCCTGCTTCAGCTGCCGCTCCAGCCTTACGTGGCTCCTTCCCGGCTCCTGCTCCAGCTACTGTCCGCTCTCCACTGCGAGCATTCAGCCGAGCTGCATCCGCTACGCCGCTCCCCATTCTGAGATCCTATAAGAAAGGAGAACGGGTGAGTGTTTACATCTTCCTCTGTGCTCTCATATTGGTGACTCTGTGCTCTCATATTGGTGACTCTGGGAAGCAAGTGGAGTTAGAGACTTGGGAACTTTACCATCCTAGTGCAGCCGAACGCTTTCCTGATTCTGATTCTACACCAACCCGTCACTAGTGCGTCCCTCGTGCCGCCCTGGTTATTTTCCCATTACTAACATTCCTGTTTATTATTTTATCCTACCGTTGACTCCAAAGGATATATATATATATATATATTAGGGCCCCTTTCACGGTTCCAAACACTTAGTCTCTCCTTATTCTTTGTAGATCCATTCCGGGGAAACTCCATTCCGATACCTATTTAGGTAACCCAATGCCCTTTTTCTGCTGATTTGGTACCTAGAATTGTCAACCATTGTCTAAACTTCTTGTTTTCCTTTTCAGCATTGGTATTGGTGGTGCGTGTTCTCCAAGCTCTTTTGTTCAATTGACATCTCTGTCTGTCCCAATAGAAACAGCAGAGAGGTATGTTGTCGAAAAGAGCCCCTCTTTGAGGAAGCCTGAGTCTTGAACTCAGGGGGCTGGAAGTTAAGGCCGAACATTGATTCCTTGCACACCTGTCTTCTCAGGGTCGGCTGACTACTTCCCTGGTCTAACGGAGTGGTGAGTTACAGCAAGTGGTGTGACACACACCCGACCGAACACCCAGAAAAAAGAAGGCAATTCTGCCATCCAAAACTAAAGGAAAGGCACATCCGGCATCCAGAACAAAAGGCGCCTCCACCATACTGACACTGCAGTCCGGGGAACAGTACAGCAATCAGCTACAATCCACTGCTCCTGCTCCACCATCGCCCGGTGAGGTACTATCAGCACCAGCAAACAACATCAGAGTCCTCCAGCAGTGGATAAGTGTCTTCTTATCCGGGTCTTTAATGGTCTGATCGTGCTGCCAATGTATTTTTTGTTACAAACACAAATGATACAGTAGATGATGAATTTAGTATTGCAATTCATGAAAGTCTCGATCTGATGAGTCTGCCTGGGTTGAATACCACGTTTGTAGTCTCAAGTGCATATGGGCACATTGAACAACTACTGCATTTGTGAGAACCTTTAAATTGTTCTTGGTTTAGCCAACTCGAATAGCGTGCTTCATTGCGCATGAAAGATGGGCTGAGTGTGTTCTTCAGGGTGATCCCTTTGCTGAAGGTAAGGTTAGGAAATGGATCAATCCAATTAGTGATATCCACATCCAAATGCAAAAGGTGCCAGTGTCTTTTCAAAATTTTGTAAAGAATATGACTGTCTTGATTGTATCTGGTAATAGGGCGAATCTTGTTGGCTCCTGGTCTCGTAGTTACATTTTTGGGTTGAAGTAGATCATTCCTTTCAAGTCTGCTGACATGTTCCACTGTAACCGATATCTGTTTAGTGTTGTAACCTCTTTGTGCAAACCTGCTTTGGATGAGTCTGCTTTCAGAATCAAAATCTCAACGAGTCGTAAAGTTGCGCCGAGCTCTGATTAGTTCTCCCTTGGGGATGTTTGTGATGACATGTTTCTTGTGCCAGCTATCTGCGTGAAGAACTGAATTTACTGAAGTGCTTTTCCGAAAAGTCTTGGTTAAGAATCCGGAATCCGAATTACTGATTGAAAGGTCCAAAAAGTCAATAGTGTTGAAACTGTACGAGCAGGTGAATTGGATACCCCATGAGTTGCAGTTGAGTTGATCCACAAATGAAAGCAATTGTTGCGTGTTACCTGTCCAGAGCATGAAAATGTTGTCGATGTAGCGTTTCCAAAGATATATAAATGGTTTAAACGCATGATTACTGTAAACAAACTCCTGTTCAAAAAAGTGCATAAAGATGTTAGCCAAAGCTGGGGTATATCAGATGGGCCCTGTGGGTAAGGTTATGTCTACCATTTAAAATACAAAAACAAAATGTAAAAATAAATAGCTACGAATATCTATGGTTAACCTACTGCAACACCAACTATATAGATTAACTGCAAAAACTTAATTTAGTTGAAGAGATATTATGATTGCAGCTCAAAACAACAAATCACCCCAAATAGGCTAGTTATGGTTCCACAACAGCACACTAAATTAATAGAGAATCATGTCTTTCTATTTCAGCAAAATAAGTGCATTTTCAGACAAAGAAAGTTCACCAGGTGCGATTTTGAAAAGCTCTGAAAAATATTTTCTGGAGCTAGGATTGGATGTTTGGTTTGACATTTACAGGAGACATTGGAAAGGTCCAAGCACCAATTCAACGACCGGTTTCAAGAATATAATAACAGCTGGCCAAAAGAAGACCTCTGTGGGGGCATACACAAATCTCCACAACCCAGACCTCTGAACTTTACATGTATTACATTGCTGTAGGTAAAATAGGTGCTGCTGTCAGAGTTTCAAATCATCTGAAGAAAGTTCTGTCTCTATAGAATTTAGAGCTTAAGGTCGACCTGATCAAAGCCCTGACCCTATCCCACTAGCCTATTGCAACAATATCTAGACAATATCCCGTAAGAAAGTAATAAAACAAGTTTAGCCAATTCAAAATTGGCAGCTCAAATACAAGGACTCCCTGGGGAAGGCATAACATTTGTTGAAATTCTTTGCTGCACCCTAAGGGCCACCAGGGGTCCTCACCTAAGCTACAGCTCCAAGATGGTTTACACCTAATCTCAACTTGAGAGCAAAAAAGTACACACACATAAAGTAAAGAACACATTTAAGAGCAATGGCTTCAATGGACCCCCAAACTTTGAAATAACCTCCATGAGGATCTGCAACAACAGAAGAATGGCCTTTCAACATTCATGAAGGCAGCAAAGACTCTATTGTCCAACAAAGCATTAAACAGATTCCTCTAGCAATGTGCACCATGCACGACCTTCCGAAGGTATTTGATTTCACAGACCGGAATAAGACAATGTTGATTTGTATAATTAGATTATGCAAATATGTATAGTGTAAATACGCTTCAAATATAACCTAGGTTCTGTGAATGCATCCTTCTGCTTTTAGCTAGGAATAGTATCCTTCCCTTTTGCTAATTGTCATTTTCTTCCCTTCCAGTTCCCATTCCTTCTCTCTCTCCCCCACACTAACACCCTCCACCCCAGTGTGTCAATGAAACCCTAAAGGAAGAAATAAACCCACTGTCACAAGCTTTAGAGAATATTTGGGAAGGGAAAACCAAAGAGGAATGTTGGAGTTCCCGCAAGGGTTCTGCCCAAGCAGTAATTTCCCTCTTACACCTGTTCTGCCCCTGTTACCAGCACTAAGTGAAAAGCTATGGAATGGCATTGTACCCAACGGATTTCCAAATAACAAAGAAAAACAGTGATGCAATGGAATGCTTCCCGTGGGAATACCCAGTGATCAAGAAGTGTGGATTGAAGTCCTGCCATCCATCACTTTTTGGTTTGCTCACAATAACCTGGGAGCAGAGTTTCTAAGGTAAAAACAGTCCTGTAATCATACTAAACTAGCACTTCCAAAGATTAGTTTGTTGCCTATTGACTTTCGAACATTTGAATGAATGAACACATTGATATTTCCATCTAGGAAGGTCCCACTCTTGTTCAAGAAGACACCTGGCATTCTAGAGGTCATTTTAGCTGAGTGACAGATTGCGCAGTAAACTGTGGCAATCCAACACGCAGGGCCACAGAGTAGTGGGAGCAACTTTATTCCGTGGACCGACAAGCCAGCATGCAACTGTCCTCTGGAATGCTCGGATTTCACATCCAAGCATTCTATATGACAACATAATACAGAGACAGGTAGGTTGTAACAACCTTAACTACAACACTTTTTCCTCCCTAACACTGTATATACCATGACAACGAGATAAAGATGAACTAATCTATTTATGCAATTAGCAACACAACTGGAACTAGAATATCGTCTTATCACCATATCTTACAAAATATTGTGAATTCAAAACACAATAAGTATAACGCACCTAACATGAACAACACACCTCCCAGCACAGAAGGACACGTGTTCTAATGCCTTTCTCACCCCACACGTAATCCATTAATCTGAGTGGTGGTGTTCTATCCTTTGCTAAGCGCGCATGTCGTTTCTCCCCATCCAAACA
Organism: Ambystoma mexicanum; assembly: GCF_040938575.1. Classification (NCBI taxonomy): domain Eukaryota; kingdom Metazoa; phylum Chordata; class Amphibia; order Caudata; family Ambystomatidae; genus Ambystoma; species Ambystoma mexicanum. The sequence continues at coordinate 539,822,858 of NC_090929.1, forward strand.
CAGTCTCACCATATTCTCTTCCCACCAAATTTTCCTTCTCGCCCCCATCGTCCTCATAAATTCCCACACCCCTATTATCGGAACTGGAAACCCCACACGGTGCCACCTGACCACGCTGTCACTCTGCCACTTCTCCCCAACGCACCCCTTCCTCCTTCATGCCACTCTTCACTCATCAGCTTTGGTACCTTGCACAGCAATTCTACTCCAACTCCATCGCAAACTATCATCTAAACACCTTGTCTACTTTCACTGCAGTGTGATTAGGCAAGCACACAATCATGCCCAATCTAACTACAACCCCAGCCTGCACTGTGGTGTCTTATTCATCATTTCTGTCTGTCTCCACTGCACACTTTCCACCACCTCCCTCATATGCACATGGGACTTCACCCCACTAAGAGGTGCAGGTCTGAGGATGGTCCCTGCCTTCCTGTCCCTCGTAGGTTCACAATGCCCAGTGAAGTTGGACGGTGTATATCTGTATACCTTTAAAGCTTCTGATAGCACCGGCTGCCAATCAAGATTGTTTGCAACAGCCAGCGGTATGGTGTCCTTTATAAACCTATGTGTTTTCTCCACTGACCCATTAGCAGCAGGATTGTACAACGCCTTCCTGTAGTGTCTAATGCCTGATTCCCCAAAGAATTCTGTCATCTGACGCGATACAAACTGCACTCTATTGTCTGTCACTAACCCTTCTCTGTCAAATACTTTCCTCCAAAAACGCGATTACTTTTTAAATATTTTTTTATTGTTACTTGTTTAATTGATTTACAATTTTTACAAGAAATCTTCGTTTTTGCTCCTCCTGGCGAAGACAAATGGAAAAACAAAAGAATATTGCATTTGCCAACTTTAATAAAACAGAGCCTTCAATACTAAAACAGTCTATTTTTAGTTCTCTCTTTCAATTTCCTGTTGTAGGGCTTCACAGGCCGAGTTTCTGAAAAAAGGCAATCCATGCTCCTACCCACTTCGTTTTTTCCCCACTCAGCAGTCGGGACCACCAGTCTTCCTCACTACATGATTGATATTTAGAGAGCACGTTGCCCAAGTAATCTCTCTTTGGTTGGTCAAGGCTCCACAAGACAGAAGTCAATGGGCCTCATTACGACCCTGGCTGTACGGGGTTAACAGCGCCGTAAAAGGTGCCGGCGCCGTTTACCCCATACCGCCTCATTATGAGGTCCCCTCGCGGGACACAGGAAGTAATGCCTGGTCAAACCAGGCGTGCTTACCGGGTCCCGCGAGGGGAAGAGGGAGCAAACAACGGGCCAACTCATAATGGCCCGTTGTTTGCTCCCTCTCCCATTCCCATTCAGCCCTATGGGGGCTGAAATGGGAATGGGGAAGGACCGGGTCCGGGTCCTTGGAGGGAGGAATTACCGGGCCTTCCGAACTCGGAATGGCCCGGTAATTCCTCATTCTGTGGACCCGGACCTGGATGCGATTTTGGCGGCAGCCATGACTCCAATAGCGGCATGGCTACCGCCGAGGTCGTAATGAGGCCCAATGTCTAATTGATTCAGCCTGGTCGGGGGTTTTACAGTATCTGCAGTTTTTCGTGGAGGTTAAACCTCTTTTTTCCTTGATTTCGTTCGTAGGTAGCAAGTTCAATCGAATTCTTAAAAAAGTGTTTCTGAAGGTCTTAATAGGGAATTTCTCCATGTGCACGTTTTGGTGTTGATGGAAGATCTGCAGTCAATTTGTATTTGGAAGCCTGATCCAGCGTTTATATCCAATCCTTTTCTGCAAGTTTGTTTTTAATTTTGTTCGGATTGATCCACAAGTCCTCTTCCGTATTGTCGAGTTTTTCACGAATGGCTTTGTTTCTATCTCCCCAGTCTTTCAAGGTGTTGTTCTTACCGGCCATGAGCTCATTGTGAATTATGTAAAAAACCGCTACACGTCAGGGGGCTATTATTTTTCTGTATAGCATCAATGCATTGCGTTCTACAGTGGCTTGCAGAGACATCAAACTCAGTTCACGCCGAATAATTGGCATAGGAGTCGATGTTGGCAAACCCAACAGGCGCCACCGGAAATAACCTTCCAGTCTGGACCAAATTTTAGACGGAAGTTCCGGCATTGCTTTGATAGATCAAAGCAGGTACAACTTTGGCCTTGACAAATTTGATAGTTGGAATAAGAGAGAAACAGCCATATTTCTTGTCAACTGCTTTGGCTTGCGCCGTCAGGTTTTTATTTTTCCGAAGAGAAAGTCTTGCATCTGTTGTTCCACTGAGCTATTATTGAAAATGATACCCAGATATTTAAATTCCTTCACATTTTCAATTTTCTCTCCTTCAATATGCCATTGGAGATTTTCAGATTTTTTGGGAGATTTTTCTAGTATCATTACTTTTGTTTTGTCCTTGTTGATCTCCAAGTTGTTGTTGCTTATATATTCAGACAAGTTGTTCAGCTGTCGTTGGAGACCAATCGGAGTTTGGTCAAGGAGTATCATGTCATCTGCGTACAAAAGGCGCGTTATCTTAACCCCTCCTAATGAAGGTGGGAAAAAACGAATGTTAATCTCTGAGTATTGAAAATGGAATAAGTATGCATTGAAAAGACCAGGGGCTAATGGACACCCCTGTGTGACTCCCCTCGATGTCTTGATAGCCTCAGAGAGGGAGCCTTTACCATTTTGTCTTACCCTCATTGTCGTTTCACTGTAGGGTGCTTGGGTCGGTTCCAGAATTGGTTTTCGACATTTCCAGTCATCGAGCCTTTGTCAAAGCATTTCACAATTGACCTGGTTGAATGCTTGGACCAGGTCTATAAAAGCAATGAAGATTCTCGGACTGCCATCTTTGATCCTTCCCTTCAGGGAGCTAAGGAGTAGTATATCATTGGTTGTTCCTGTGTCCTTTACAAACCCTGTTTGAAATGGGTCTGAACACGCTGCTGTTTTATCCCAGGCTTTAAAATCATCTAAGCAAAAGGACCCGAACAACTTTCTTATTACATCCAAAAGTGCTATTGGACGTACAATCTCTGGGCCCTTTTTTAAAGATCGGGACCACCATTGCACTTTTCCATGAATTGGGTATTGATTTAGACTGCACACATCTTTTATAGATCTCCAAGATAAAGGCGCCCACTCTTTTGGATACTCTTCAAGATCAATATTTCGAATCCAGTCAGGACCTGGTGCTCTTGACCTGATTAATGCAGAGATCTTCTTTATTCTAAGGTCTTCATCGTATGGAACTTTCCATGGTTCAACCGAATCGAATAAAAAAATTTGGCCATTTCCTTTCGGATTTGAAAAGAGATCCAAGAAGTGGGACATCCAGGCTTCTTCACTTACGTTATTTTGTAAGGCTTCGGTCTTTGTTGGTGTTGTTTGTCTAATTAATGTCCAAATCTCCTTGGCCCACAAATTGTTTGTAACATTTCTTCTGAGCCTGCCTGATAGCGTTTTCGTCTGTGGAACAACACCCAGTTTTTATAATTCTTTGCTATTTTAATTGCGCTTTCCAGGGAGTCCGGCGTGCCCATCTTTATTGCTTGTCGTCTTGCTCGCCTCATTATTTTCCTTTTTTCCACAAGCAGAACATCAAAAACGTGGGAATGTTGGGACACTTTTCTCTCAGAAGACTTGCACTTTTGTTGGTAACATGTGAGTAGTGGTTGGTATTCCACCACCATACCTTCGTTGTTTAGGTTTCCAGAGTTTGTTAACTCTTTATAGCGCTTAGTCAAGGAATTTATGGTTTTAGTCGTTATTTTGAGACGAGTTCCTCTTCGCTTTCTTCTATTTCTGTTAGCATTCTTTCTCTTTTTTTATTCGTCGACTTCCAAACCACTGTTAGAAGATTGTGGTCACTCTTCTGTGTTCTTATAACGTAAAAAGTTAGGATGAAAGGGAGGAATTCTCTTGATGTAAAGATGTAATCAAGGACTGCACTTTGTCCTTCCCGTTCCCACGTTGGTATTTGTTGTTGTTCCGAGCCTAGTAAATGGAGGTTGTGAAGATCTCTCGAGGCCATCAATTTAGACCATGCTGCTCCTCTGCCTTTCGAAGTTGTTACATTTTCTGTGTTAGCTCTATTGTAGGATGGGGCCGTACACACAGCATTTAGATCTCCACACACAATTGTATATTTAGCTTGATGGCCTATTTGAGCTTTGTCAATAGTCTTTTGTACGATCTTCAGAAAGTCTCCATTATTAGTTGCGTTTGGGTTCCAATATACATTAATGACTTTGATGGCATTTTTTTTTTCCTCAATCTTTTTTGATGTTTTTTGATTTTGTGCAAAGTTAAATTCTTGTTGTTGCCAAGTTATCAATGTCGCCAGGATAAAAAGATGGCACACTAGAATTTTTGTTGTTGTTAATCCAACTCCGGCTCTAACAGCTGTGATTAGTCCCGAAGTGGGTCTTCCTTTCTTGCCTTTAGTAGCGGGAGAGATGGAAATCTCATATACATCTAGGTACGGCTTATTCATTAACCATGACTCTTGTAGACATATGATATCAAAATTGCCCAGGTTAATTTCACTGGGCCTTGTCAAGTGTGAGAATCCTCTTGTGTTCCACGAGCCTATTGTTAATGTACCAGATGCTATTGTTTCCTTTGGCGGGTCTGTTTTTTGCTTTTTTATTTCGGGTGACTATCTATTTTGGTCTGATGCTATGGACGTTGAAAGCCAAGCCCAGTTTTCGTGATCCTGGGTTCCCGTTCAATTTACTTTGTTGTCTTTTTCATCCATTTTGTTTCCCCCTTAGACTTTTTGTTCAAAAGTAACTTTGGACCTTGTTAGAGGGCCATTCGGCTTCCTTCCCAGACCCAAAGGATCTTTATATTGGTCTTCCCTTAATACTAAATATTGTGACGAGTCTTCAGATTAATTTCTATTCCTTATTATTTCCTTGTGTTTCACTTTGCAGTCATGATTATGGCTTTTAGAGTTGTTTTCTCTGCCAGACCTTTCTGAGATTTCTTTTGAGCTCTCCTCGCAGTCATGTTGAACATATGACTTAGAGGGTAATTTAAGTTCTGAGAGTTTGCTCAGTTCGGAGTCAAGTTGATTACTTTTTCCCTCTAAGCCATTGCTGACTTTAATAAGATCATATCCTAACATCAGGAGACTTTCTGTTGCATCAGCCAGCATTCTTATCACTATATGATGGTATATGAAGGAAGTCTCGGTCAAGCCGCCCATCTTCCCCAAATTCAATAATCTTCAAGTCCTCTGTACATATTTGTCTCAGTTTTGGTATGCATCGAAACAGAGCTGTTCATAATATTTTTGTCAAATATTTTTTCCAGCTTGAATGTTCGATTTGCTTTGTTCTTTTCCCGCGCCGGGCGTCGATCTTCTAGATGAAAAGTTTGTCTTTCTTTGCTAGAATGGCGTTTACGCATTATTTCTGGGAACCAGTCTCGAAATCCTCTTTTGACGATACTTTGCGATCAGTGGTATGAATGGGGTTTCACCCCTTTTTCAATACGATTTTTCGTTGGTTGCTCTTTCCATATATTTCTCTCATTTTTTCGACTGGTATTTTCTTTTGATCGCTGATTTGTCAAGTTCCTTTTCCCGTTCTTTGGTAGGTCCTCACAGAGAGTTGTTTGACTTTTCTTTTCCAGTTGCCATCATTCAATTTGTCTTTCTCTTTTTTTGGCCAAGGTTAAAAAAGGTGACCAAGGTTTCTGGTCTATTTTACTCTCTGGTGCCTTAGCCTCAGACAGGGAAGTATCTTTGTTCTGAGTGTCTTGGGGAACTTTCAAGAGGTCCGACTCAGAGTCTTCTATTGAGGACTGGCTCATTTCCATCAGGTCAACACTTGATTCAGAAGTATCTGACTTAGCTGTCAAATTTCGCCTCTCTTGTTTCTTTTTATGAGTTGAGGAGTGCAAAAGAGAGGTTGCTTGTTTTTGGTACTGCAACCTTGGTGCCGGTATTGGAACTATTTTTAGCTTTTCTTCTATCACTCTTAGTTTTACTTCATTAGGTTTTACTGTTATGTCTGTGGCAGGATTTTGCTTTGGGTCGACCGGCTTTCTTTTTATGTTTCCAAAGATTGCAAAATCTCTGTTCAAATCTTCTATGGTGTTGTCGTGTTGTCCTGCGCCTCAGTCAATACTTAGGCAGTTTGTAGTGTTTGAAGGATTCCCAACTTCCAAAATAACACAACCGTTCTTCCTTTTTGGAGGTTTATTTACTGTCAGGTCCACAGTTGGTATCTTGGAGTGTTCCAGATGTTTTTGCTTAGGAGTAACTATATTCAGCGGGGCTTCACTTCTTAATAGTTCTGAGACTGTTCCTTTAGTCATAGGTCTTCCCTTATTTTTCTCACCTTTCTGAACATGTTGTGGTAGTGATTCGTCCATCGAGGTGTCATTATTTAAGTATCTTGTAGCACTATTAGATATAGTTCCTATTTGCGATGATTGATCTTTTTTCCTCAGGACAATTTCGTGGAAATCGGTCAAAGAGTCCTGTTCCATGGTGAGTGGTTTAGTCGTTTCCTTTGCATTTATGTAGCCATCCAGATGGATTAGTTTAGTATGCATTAATGCAATCAGAGTAGTGTGGTCTCGTAGTGTATCATTGATGGCCTCGTATAATTTGGTAAATGGCGCTAGGGCTATGGTCACTGTGGACATTATTATAAGAGATCCGGCTTTTTTGTGGGTGTCTCTTTGCAAGTTGGGTTCACAAATGCTCAGGATCTTCTATTTTGCGGTGATGAATTATGAAGTAGAAATTTCAATCAGTGGGTTACTGATGGTTTTTTCAATCACTAGGTTTTGACGCCCTTGTAATTCAGCGTGTTGCGTCGTGTTTATTCCCATCAACGAGCCAACCCTCTCTTTTTCCTCATCTGGCATTAAGGGAAAGAGATTTTCGCTTTCTTGTGCAAGCTGTTGGAATGAAGTCTGCGTAGAAGTTGAGGTCTGATTAATAGAAGGTGAAGGGTGAGTTACATTTTTCAATTTTCCTGAATTATTTCCCCTAGTTAAATCCAATAGGGGAATTTGAGCGGCCTCTCTTTCATTTAATTGGTCTCTTTCTTCCAATAGTGGATCTGGTACAGATCCCATCAATGCTTCTGCGATGGTTTGGCAGCTTGTAGTGCCTAAGTAATGGATCAAATTTGTAATTGGTCTCAAGGTCCCCTTTAGTTTGTTGTTATCTAAAGGGCAGTTTGGGTTGGTGGGCGCCCAAAGTGCAATTTCTTTGTACCAGGAGGTTGAATATTTATGCAAGGTTGTACCGGCTTGTTAAATGGAGAGGATCCTTCACTCTCTTTTATGATTTCTTCAACTTGGACCAAAGGGTCCTGTACTCCTTCTAGAATTTCAGCATCGGATAATTCGCTGTTGTTGATGCTTTGGGACCTTTTGTTGTGAAAGACATATTTTGCCAGGGAATCTGGTAGTGCTGGTCGCAATGGTGAATTTTGCGAAAAATTCTAGATCTTTGCTTTATTGCTTCATTCCCTATTGTTTTTGAAATTTGTGTATTTTTTTTATGAGCTTTTTGGGGTAGAGGTTGCTTTTCTCCTCAAATTTAAATCATCAGTTAGCAATGAGATTTACGAACCAGTCAGGAGATGGGGGAGTAAATCGGAGCTACCTATAGTTTGAGCCTCACTTGTCTCTCCCGTGTTCAATGAGGCAATGTTTGTAGAAGGCGCCATCACCTCGTTCAGGGAGTTTAGGACTTCCTCCTCCGATGTTATGATTTTGCCTGGCACGTTGCTCAAGGGTCCTTCACCTTCTAAGGAGAAAGACCGCTCGGTGAGCAGACATTTTAAGTCTTCAGTTTGTCTTCGATTATACACCTCGGCCTGTACAACTGACTTTAGTTGAGGGCCGGGGTTCAGCAAAGCCTCCCGCGGCTCTGCAGAGTTGCCAAGCTCTCCACCCACTGCTACTTCCTGAGAGGGGGCTGGCTACTCCTCGGGCTGTCTGTCTTCTCTGGAGCTACGGGCGTTCCCGTCAGCTCACCGCTCGAGCCTCAATCACGCGCCCCTTCCCCTGCAGACACAGGCGGCTGTTCCAAAGCTTCACTCGGGTGTGCTGATTCGAGGCAAGCCCTGAGCTGTCTTTCCCAGCGCGGCCCTGGATGGTTGGGACACACCGCATCTACCAGCACACCATTGCCGCAGTCCCGCAGCAAGCCCTGATGGGCAGCAAGGCCTTTTACCGGTAAGATTTTTTCAATATTATGCTCCATAATGCAAATGCATTCAGTCATACCTGATCCGCGGAGGCCAACCAGCGGTGTCGCTGATGTTAAAGTTGGTAATGAGCACTCTGGGGGAGGTGTGGACATCACGTAGCTGTTGTTTAAATCCTCCATCACAGAGGTGTCCAATGATTGCAGCCGTGAGCTGCGAAGGCAGCAGATCTTTTTGCCAGGTCTTTTCTTTTTTTACAACGCCGCCAATGCTGCCATAGACTGCAAAGACTGCTGAAGCTCAGCTGCCAACTCCGCGGCAGAATGGAGTTCTTGTAGAAGCAGCTCCTCCTCCAGCCAAATCAGTAGAGATAGTGGAAAGACTCCACAACAGGATACAGCGCAGTATAGGGGACTGCAAAGACTGCTGAAATTCAGCTGCCAACTCCGCGATTACTTTATCCATTGTCACTGACTCCAAAGCAGTTAACTCCACCCATCTCGAGGTACAGTCTACAAGTACTAGTAGAAATATTAAATTCCTTTTAAGAATGTCAATGGGTGCCATGAACGTAATAGTTAATTCCTTATCCTGCAAAATCTTGTGTAATCTTTCATCATATTCTTGTACATTTTGTCCCCATACCAGAATTGCATCTTGAATGTAACTCACGCATTGTGTAGTACCAAATAGCGCCTGCATCAAACATTGAAAAACAGCTAATGCAGCGGCCAAACCGAATGGAATGCAACAAAATCTGTATGCACCGAATGGAGTCGCAAATAACATCAGGGGGTGAGATTCCTCAGGTAAATCAATATGATGATACGTGGATGACAAGTCAAAGGTTAGAACCATGCAGCCTGGCCGAGAGGGGCCAACAACTCATTTACATTTGGAAGAGGGCACCTATCCACTTATATGTTTGCTTTTAGTTCTTTCAATTCCACACACATTCTGCAGCTTCCATCCTGCTTACGTTCAAGTATTACAGGGGACTAGCATAGAGTGGCACTATTTCTTTGATCACACCCGCCTCCATCAATTTCTGTATCCCTCACCAAAGCTGGGACCATTCTAACCTTGTGCATTTTTATTACTTCCCCTCTTTTCAGAATGATTTTGTGAGAGACCTCTTCTAGCTTTCCCAACATATCCATAAATACTAGAGGATACATTTCCTTAAGTGTTGATGCGCATAAGCCCCACCCCTGAAAGCCCAATGTAATTTTTCACACATAAAACAGGTGCTTCCGTGCCATGACAAATTTGGATGGCTAAAGCTGCCTGTTCTTCCAAACCCAAACCACCAGCACGCTTGTGAGCCACATATAATTTTCCTTTAGCACAATGCCCCTTGAACTCTAGCTTCACTGACTCATTCTCCAGCACATTTATAGGTACTTGCCCCTAAGCACTCGGGTTTATGTCGGAAGGTATAAGGCCGATACCTTTTTGCCATAGCTTCCTTCATATAATTCTGGCTATATCATGGTATATGGTGAACCCAAGTCGACCAGCATTTGCAGCTGTAAACAATTTACAGTCAGCATGTCCCACGGCCCACTCTTTTTCCTTTCTTGCACTTGCAACAACGCTCCCTCTATAACTTTCACACTTTCATTGCATTCAACCATTGTGACACTCGTTTTGCGGTTGCAGTTACTGTTTTTCTCTGTCCCAGCTATTTAGCTATTTTGCACATCCTGTCAATATTTCCTCTGCTACTGCATCATCTACACTCAACACTATTGGTGGCACACTCTTTGGCACCAGTCATGTGGCTGGACCATCAACATTGCTTACATGTTTGTCTATTTTCACTGGAACACATGTTGTTTCTGGTGATTGCTCCCGCTTCTCTGTTTCTTATTTTTTATTTTTTTATTTTATTGATTAAAGCGCGGACCTAGCTCGAGAGCAGCAGAGTGTTATAGAAGATTTGGGTAGCCAGCGTTTGGGCTGGCATCTTTTCACAGTAGCAAAGACCTTTGAGTTGTGTTCTGTATGTCTATTGGGATTAGTCCATCGTCAGGTGCTGTTGAAAAAGCCCTGTTTTGAAAGATTTACAAAATTGGATAATTGTGGCTGCATTCCAGTTTTGATAGTGGGATTCAGTTCCAGAGGGTGGATGCATGACAAGAGAATGAAGGGGTTGTCCGACATAAATTGCTGCGCCTAACCTGTCAATATAGGTATCTAATATCAAGTTGTGAGGGGAGCTGCTATATTTGGGAATAACACCAACACACAAGCTAATGCTGGCACTGTCATACATGCATTCTCAGTTCATTCCCCATAAGCGCTCTTCCCAAAATGATTGCTCAGATCTGCAATAATCAAAGATTACATGTTTAATTTCCAAAGTAATAAACACGTGTACATTTATTTGCTTGTGTTGTTAGTAGCATGCACATTGTGTCTTTAGGTTTGGTTTTTAGAAGTTTCCGACTGTTCAGGACAATCCTACGAGGACTGCATACCGACAATAAACTGGAAATCTTTCTTTAAATAGTGAGAAAATTGGGCATAAGTAGAGTGTTAATATTGTATGATTTATATGACTGCAACCAGGTGTCATTAGTCCAATGGACTAAATTAGTCTGTAAATGTGACGAATATAGCAGATTCACCAAGGAGCAATATGGTTGGCCTATAAGTATTTTTTTTTTAAAGGATCTCTGACTAACCACCATGCATCGACCAACTGGTAATCAAGCTTTGGAAATTAAAAAATGTAATCTTTGATTATTGCAAATCTGAACAATAATTTTGCAAAGAACGCTTATGGGGAACTAACTGAGAATGCATGACAAGAGAAGGATTGTTTGTGGGTCCTCTTTTTGCAGACTAGTTGTGATTTGAGCCAGTTGGGCGATTTGCTGAACAAGGAGTTTATGCCACCACATATGTGGAACTTAGCTGCCAGGTATGCTGGTGTGCTACTCATGATTGCTTTGTAGATGATACATGCAGTCTTGAACAGTATCCTGCCCTAGAGAGTAAGCCAATGTAGTTTGTGTACGACAGGGGTGATTCACTCAAATTTCCATGCAACCGTAATAAGATGTTCTGCAGTGTGGTGGACTGGTTTTAGGGGAGCCAAATGAGTGGCTGGGAGCTGTGTTGGGAGGGCATTTCCACCATTGTTGTGCAAGACCATAAGGGCCTGCACTATGATGCAGAAGTCCTGCGGCAGGATTAAGGGTTTTACTTGCGAAGGGTGCAGATTTGGAGACAGGCTGTTTGGGTCTTCCTGGCTATGCGTTTCTGGAAGGAGAGGCACCTGTCAATAGTGAAGCCTAAGTATTTTTCTGAATCCCAGAGTGGCGGATTAAATCCTTCTAGGCGTATATCATTGAGCAAGTTGTTGTTTAGCGTGGGGACCAATGAGGATGAATTCAGTCTTGGCTGTGTTACCTTTGAGGTAAGCAGCTGACAATCAGGATTGGAGGATGTCAAGAAAATCATGATTGGGTGTTCTGTGGCCTTATTTATTCTCATGTACTACTGAGTACTGTCTACGTATTGGTGGATAGCTATATTGGGGTCTTTGAGGAGTGCAGCCAGAGGCTCCATGAAAAGGTTAAAAGTATCAGTGAGAGGATGGAGCATTGGGGGAATCCGCAGGAAACTGGGAGTCAGTAAGAATGCAATGTGCTCATCTGGACAGCCTGGTGTCCAGGGTCGCACTGGGGCATAAAACTGCCTCAGGCACCAATGAAGTAGTGGCCCACAGACAGACTGTTTGAATAGTACCCAAAGGGGAGTTTTTTGATAAAATGTAATGCAAATTATGCAAGTTAAAGAATATGTATTCAGTAACACCGGTCAAAACTACTAGCCGCATAGTGAAGTAGCTCATCAAACTGGCCCACACTGGTAAAAAAACGGCCACACTAGCATTTTGTGTTTGGGTTCGGCATTGCCCTATTGACCTATAGGGCAGTCTGAAGGTGCTGGTGTCTGCCTGAAAGGTAGGATGTAAACCAATTCAGGACAGTGCCAAAGAATCCCATGCTGCCAATGAGAGAGAGGAGGACACAGTGGTCAACTGTGCCAAATGCAGCAGAGAGGTCAAGGAGGACGATGAGGCACGAGTCGTCCTTATCCATGATTTTGAGGGCATCATCACCACATGGATGGTGGCCGTCTTGATGTTACACTTGAGACAGAACCCAGACTAATATTCACTTAGTAGGTCTAGTTGATTGATTCTGGCGAGTCGTTGTGTAGTGACTACTTTTCCCAAGATTTTGCCAATTAACAGGAGGTACGTAATGGGCCTCTAGTTGGCCTGGTCGTCTGGGTCTAGGGTTGTTTTTTGTCAACAGAGGCCACATGAGACCAGTCTTAAGGGTGTCTTGAGAGCTTCTTCCCCAGACCTCTTGTTGGAATTTGGTATTTTTCTACTGGACACCAGTGCTTGGATGGCTTCCTCTTGAAGGTTTTTCTCAATGCCTTCTTGCACACTAGCACTCGATTCTTCAATCGCCCTCGTGATTTCCTTGGCCTTGTCTACTGGTGGATCATTGTCTAGCCACAACCTTTCCCTTATCTTGTTATTGCAGGTTTGCATCATTATTTGGACCCTAATATATTTGTCCAACACTGTAAATTACACTTAGCTATTACAGTCCTGTGTGTGGTTATATATGCATCTATCGCCTGGTTGTTGTGCCCTAGAGAACAAATGGTAACATTCCAGCACAATGTTTGGTTGTTTGTCAAAACATTTTTTAAGTTTGTTTATTGCTGTCTGATAAAGTCTGACTGTTGTTTCGCCTTCCTCTCCCCCAGGATTGCCCCTTTCCATTTTTTCCCGGTAAGTGTCTAAAGACTATGATTACTTCTGTACCAAGGACAATTAAAAGGGACACTTCCTTCGGATCATCTGTGAATGACACTCCACCAACTTCCCTTAAATATACCTTAAAATAATCTATCCATAAGTCCCATCCAAGCGGTGGTTCACCAGAACTTGCCATAAAACATATGGGTAGGTTAACATTGATTGGCTGCATCATGAACAACTTGTATTCTGTTATCTAGTGTTATGCTCTTTTGTTACTGAAATATGATATTCTCACTCAATTAGAAGGAAGAAAATTGTATAAGTATTTAATAGTGTACCTTACTTGCACCTACAGCTGCAATTATTGCTGGCACAGTGTATTGCCTCTGCTGTGACATGTCCGTATGCTTGTAGTCAGGCTGCTGAGCTCTCATGGTGGGCGGCGCACATGCATGCCATACTTATTTCCAGACTTATTTCCAGACCATTGTGTTCACACATCACAGGCAGTTGGGTCCTTTCCTTGGACCTTGACGGTCGGCACTCCGCATGCGCACCTCTGCCACAGTGATGGCACGCGTCTGCCCCTGTGGCGCTGCCTCGTTTCCGTCTACCGGTCTGGGTACTCTTTCATGGTGGGGGCTGACCAGTACTGTTTTGTTGGTCAGGCCTGCAGGTAGGCATGCAATAACGTGCTAACTACAACAGAACCTTAACTACAAAAAAAACTCTTTAAGGGCCCACCGTAGGGTAAAAACTGCGGATAGCAAGAAGGTTTTTTTTTTATTTTGTTTTATTACATGCCGAAAACCCAACAGGCATCAGGGCATGAAACATATACACAAAAGACAGAACACAATAATACAAGACATGACTACTAGTGAACGTGCAAGATGGAGTTATCCAGGGTTTATTCAAAGAGGTCTGTTTTCAGAACCTTCCAGAACGATTTCAAAGCACAGAGCTGGGGGGAGATCATCCCGGAATGTAGCTGCTGTGTAAGGAAAGGATTTACTACTTGCTCTCGCCCTCTTGGGGCGTGGGCAGTTTAACAGCATCATATTGCTGGATCGCAATGTTTTATTCAGCTGGTAAATAGTTATCCTCTTTTTCAAGTAGTCTGGTGCTGCACCAGAGATTACTTTGTGGACAAGGACAGCCATCCTACAGTGAATTCTAGCCCTAATTGGAAGCCAATGAAAGGATTTGCGATACACAGTTACGTGTTCACGTGGTGTTACTTGTTTTATGATGCAAATGGCATCATTTTGCACCACTTGAAAAGTATGCATGTCTGTCTTGGATACTCCGCCTAGCAAAGCATTGCAACAATCCACTCTCGATAGAATAGTAGCGCTAGCTAATGTTTCACAATTTTTCCCAGAAATTAAAGGTCTAATTTTTCTCAAGAGTCGCAGGTAAAGTTTGTGTATCCTGCGTGTATAACTTATCTCTCATATGTGTTGATCCAAATATTAACAGCTCTGTTTTAGGGGCATTTAGACATATCCAGTGCGTTGTCATTCATAGTTTTACTGTTTTAAAGATAGCATTTAGTTTCGCAGTATCATGGTCATATATTCCCTCTAATTTCAACAAAAGCTGCGTATCATCAGCGTAGTTTGTGAAATAGATCCTCTTATCTTCCAACATCTTGCACAGAGGTTTTATATACAAGTTAAACAAGGCAGGTGACAAACATGCTCCCTGCGTAACTCCATAGCTTATGGAGGCATACTGTGAAGCGACAGCCCAATGAATAGCAGACACCCTATCTGTCAGGAAAGAATGAATCCACTTGATGACTTTGGCTGAGCACTTTCCCTCTTTCTCGAATGCAGCTAAAATAATATTATAGTCTAACAAATCAAAGGCCGCTGATAAGTCAAGTAAAACCATCAGACCACAACCACCCGTGTCTACAATGGTATTCAGTGATTTGGACGAAACCATTTTCAGAGAGGTATTTTTTAACAAACCAATAATAAGGAAAAAGCACACATTTTTTTAGTTTTCTAAGTATGGGTGGTGGGGCAAGGGGTTAGACGGGTGGGGAGGAAGCTGGGATGGGCTTAAAATCATAGGGGAATGTGGGACTTGGGAGGGGGACCCCCCCAAATAGGAAAAATAAAGAATCAGTGATTTTTTTCAGTGTTTTGGTTTTCAGTAAAACATCCCTCTCTGAAATGTTTTTGTTAAAATCACATGGAACCGTCTACAGTACCCAACTTATCTGACCGCAAGTCCATCGGGGCACTTTCTGTTATAAAATGTGCTCTAAATCTTGATTGTTTTGGGTGAAGGATTTTATTATGATTTAAGTGATCTTGAAATTGGATAGTGCCCATTGTGTCTAATATCTTTAGGAGGAAGGGCGTGTTTGTGATTGCGCACACGTTTGCACTGTCATTGGGGCTTTTATCTGCCTTTTTGATGAGCAGGGTTACCAGACCTTTTTTTTATAGTCATGGTAACTTCATCATACTGGAACGATGAGTTTATTAAATGAATAAGAAATGGGCAGAAAGATATATTTGTTTGCCAGAATGATCTTGGATGGAATGGTATCTCCCAAGCAGGAGGTAGGGTGCATACTGCTCATTACTTCCATCAGATCTTCCATATATCTACTCTTGAACATAAACGACTGTTTCTCTTCCTCTATGTTTCTAAGTTGTTCAAATATTAGATTTGGTAGTTTCAAAGGCGAGAAGGTAGTATGACAGTCCTTTACAAGGAGAGTCCCAATCTAGTCTCTAGCACTTAAAGCTTTGTTTGCAAAATCTTTTTGAATACTGGTACATTAATCTTTCGACAGTAACAGCCATTTGTCTATGTTTTTCAATTGAATAGTTTTTTAACGCCATTATTTGTACATGTTATTTGTTTTACAAAGAAATTCTTCTTTGTTTCCAATATAGCACTCTTATAAGTTTTCTTAAGTTCCTTCCAAGCAACCTCATGTTCCTCAAAAATAAATTTCAGCCAGAGACATTAAGCCTGTCTCTTTTACTTCTTTAGGTCTTTCAGTTCTTTAATGAACCAATCATTATTAAACGTGGTTTGCCTTAATACCACCGTTTTTAGTGCAGCAACCAGGTCTAGCATTTGAGTCATGAAGGAATCGGAAGGTTTTTACGAAAAACTCTGGTTTGTCTTCATTCGAAGTGTGTTCCATTACCAAAGTAACCCACTTTCTTTAGATCTGATGTGGGAATTCTCTTAATGCTTCTTAGTTGTATATTTTTTAATGTAGCAGGTTTAGTATCATGTGGTTGTGGTTGGTGTATTTGAAATGTAACCGTACAATGATCTGACCAGATGCAGGGTGTTGTCTGAATAATCTCTGCTTGTAGATTTCTACAAACTACCCAGTCAAGGATGTTTCCTTTTATGTGAGTGGGTTCAGTATTAAGAATAGTAAACTCTGTACTTGTGAGGTTAAGTTGTAAAATAACTGTTTCACGATCAGAGGTGTCCTGGTACCAGCGATTACTATCACCTAAGAGTAGGGTGGCACTACCTGGCTTATTCAAAGGTTGTAGGAGTTGTATTAGCTCTTCGTTAAAGTCTGGCAGGTCTTTTGGTTGCCCGTAAAGGAAGAGAATGTTAATACAGTTAGTTCGGTCTGTTATCAGTTTTAAGTGTAGAATTACACATCCTGTACATGTTATAGGGTCCTCATAGAACTGTATTTCCTCTTTCATAATAATACCCACTCCACCGCCTTTAATATGTGGACGGTTATTTATAGAAAACATATATTTAGCGGGAGCAGCTAACTCCATTATGAGGACACAGGGCTCTTGCCTGGCGTGTTGCCTCTTACAATTTGAATTAATGCAAATGGGGTACATTTCCTGACAACAGATTAGTAGCAGGGGCATTAAATAGTAGATGTCACCATCAATTAACAGTAATAAGAAGGACAATGATATAAAGGTTGCAAAGCATTACATTATTTATGATTGGATATTCTTTTGGAGTAGGCCATCCTCATGCTTGATGATACCAGATTTCATGACACAACAGAACATTATTGAAATCCTGAATTATGACAGGTATGTGTTTAGTGGTCAATGGTATTTTAAATAATGACTATTTCAGGTAATTTTCACCATAGTATCCTTGGTACTTACAACAACCCGCCATCGCTAACTTTCTCTTGCACAACCAGTGCTTTCTCACTCTGGCCCACTGGATCTTGCTGTAGCCTTGACTTGTTGGATGGGTAAGGATGATCGCAGATGAGCTAGAGATTTATTTTGGTGGGAAGCTTTACTATCCCCACATGACAATAAAACAACACCCCTTTGTGTGGTATGACTACTGGGGTGACCACCAAACTGAGCAAACAGGCGGTCAGATCTAGACCTTCAACAGACTTCCCCACCCTGTCCTGGAAAAAGGAATTCCAGGGTCTGTGCTTCATCACCAAGCCCGCTCCTCAAAGCCCAAAGTCTCCCAGAATCCCATTGGTGAATATGTTATGATATGATAGTTTATTTATATAGCGCCTATACACAATGGGCCTCATTACGAATGTGGCGGTAAGGCAACAACGGCGCCGGTAGTGCTACCGGCGCCGTTGTTACCATACCGCCACATTACGGGTTCTGCTTGCGGGTGCTGCTCTGCACGCCTGGTCAGACCAGGAGTGTAGAGCGGCACCCGCAAGCATAACTTGTGATTGCACCGGCACCGGTATAAATGGTGCCGGTGCAACGATGCTCCCCTCCCCCATTCTGCCCCATGGGGCAGAATGGGGATCGTGAGCCCGGCCATACCGGCACCCGTGAATGGGCAATTACCGGCCCATTCAACTTGTAATGGGCCGGTAATGGCCCATTCGCAGGTGCCGGTAGCGAGTTTGCCAGTAGCTGTGCCCTTATTAAGGGCACGGCTACCTCCAAACTGGTAATGAGGCCCAATGTGTTTCAAAGCACTTCAAGGCAAGGGAGGGAACAAGGGAAAATACAATGACATTCTTACAGGCCATGAACCGTAAGGATGTGAAATTAACTAGCATACTCGGTCTGACGATATTTCAGATAGTGCAAGAGCTAAGACATAGATAAGGAAGGGAGGGGGGAGTGGGAAGGAAATGGAAACAGACAGGCGACTACTGTACTAGGCCTGACAACATTTCTGGTAGAGCCGGAGAAAAACAAAAGGTGAGGGAGAGGGGTGCAGAAAGGGAGGGTAGGAACAAAACAAACGACTATCGTACTAGGCCTGACAACATTTCAGATAGTGCTGGAGTGGGGGGGGAGGAAAACAAACAAGTAAGGGGAGGGGGGAGGAGACAGATGAGGTTTGTTTGTTTGTTTGTTTGTTTGTTTTATTCACTTATAATGCGCACCAGACCCGCAGGTATCCGGGCGCAGCAGTACAGAAAATGCGAAGCTTAAGTTGCAGGGTGGGGTCATGGGATATATACACTGTACAAATACAAAATACAAAATATAGACTGCAAAATATCACAGGAAGGCAGCAGTTGCGATTTACATGCAGAATAAATACAAAATATGATCAAGACAGTCTATGTACAGGTACTGTATGGGCGAAAGCTCAATGGTCAGGTGGGCAAAGTGAGTGGGACCATAGGATCATAATGAAGTGTATATTCTAGGGTGGGGTGGGGGATAAGTGGGCGCCGATAGGCTATTCATTGGTAGTCCTTAGCAGATTGATGTAGTTAATTCTGAATTTAGGGAAGGGCTGTGCCTCGCGTAGAGGATTAGGCAATGAGTTCCATAATTGAGCTGCTTGCACCGAGAAGCTACTGCCCCCCGCCTTAGATAACCTGAATCTGGGAATGTTGAGGCTGTTGGCATTAGCAGTTCTGGCAGGGCGTAAATGATTTCTTTTAGTGAGTTTATTGCAGAGATAGCTTGGTGCTGCATTGTTCAGGGCTTTATGAACCAGGGATGCTACTTTAAGGTGGATTTTGTTTTGGGAGGACAACCAATTGTTTTGGCGCCTGATGTTTGAGATATGTGATCTTTTGGGTACACCAAGGGCAGCTCGTAGGGCATTGTTTTGAAGAATTTGGAGTCGGTGGGTGATGGATTTGTTTGCTCCGATGTAGAGGGCATTACAATATTCAAGCCTCGAAAGGATTAATGCTCTCGCTAAGAAAAGGCAGTTGTTATCGGAGAGAAAATGCTTGCCTGCTCTAATGAGCTTGCATGTGTGGGCGGTGGCAGATGCCAATGACTTCACCTGCTTGTCAAAAGAGAGGGTGGCATCCAGATAGAAGCCAAGTGTCTTCACATCTTTGGAAACCTTGATAATGTTCCCGTCAATTTCAAATGAAGTATAGTCCTGACTGAGTTTCTTCATATTAGAATGTGTCCCTAGGATGAGCAACTCTGTTTTGTCATCGTTCAGGCATAGTCCGTGGGTTGCCATCCATGCCTGGACGATGATGTACACCCTATTCACCAAGGCCAAATCCTTGTTGTAGTCCCCGGAAAGTGGGAGGAGAATCTGGGTATCATCTGCACAGTTGGTGTAGGTGATACCAAGATGGTCCAGATCATCAAAAAGGGGCTTAGTGAATATGTTGTAGAGAGTCGGGGAGACGCATGAGCCCTGAGGGACTCCACATCGGATGGGGATTGGGTCCGCCGCTGCTGAAGGGGAGAACACCCTCATGGTCCTGTCACTAAGGAAGGATTCAATCCAAGATATGGCCTCCTTGGAGAAATGTGCGGCTGAGTCTAAATGGCTGCAAAGTACCCCATGGTCTACAAGGTCGAATGCCGCCGAGAGGTCCAGCAGCAAGAGGAGAGCCATTTTGCCTTTGTCTCTTATTTCGTCTATTTGTGCCTTTAGGTCGATAAGGGCAGTCTCAGTACCATGTTGTGGGCGGAATCCTGATTGGCGCTCTCCTAAGAGTTTGTGTTGTTCCAGGAAACTTTGGATTTGATTGTAGGCGATCTTATCCAGAATTTTGAGCAGGAAGGGGACTGTTGTAATGGGGCGGTAGTTAGTGGGTATAAGGGGGTCTAATGTTTGCTTTTTGAGCAAAGGTAGTACCCAGGATTGTTTTAAATTGGTGGGTACTGTGCCGGACGAGAATGAGGAGTTGACGAGTTTGGCAATAAACGGGGAGAGATCTCTAGCTGCGTCTTTTATAAGCTGGGCAGGGCAAGAATCGCCCTGGCAGTTAGACGGCTTAAGGGAGAGGATGACTTTCTCCACCTCAATAATCGATGTTTTGGAAAACATGAACCGTGTGGCTGTGTCCTGGGTCTTTGGGGTAGTGACTGTGATGAGGTTGTGAGTCTTGGAGTGATGAGTAAGGGAAGCTTTCTTTTTGGTTATTTTCGTTTGGAGTAGGGAGATTTTGTTGGATAGGGCTAGCTGAATGTTGGAGCACCAAGTTTTATCTTTGGTGCATGTATCCGGAATGGGGATGGGTGACTCTAGTTCTTTGAGGATGGTGAATAGTTCCCTCATGCTTGAATTGGCGCTGGAGATCCGTTTATTAAAGGAGTTCTGTTTGGCCAGATGGATTTCTTTTTTATATTGGGAGGAGATTTCTGTTAGTTTCATTTTGTGGTCTACTGAGGGGGTGAGTCTCCATGCTGTTTCGCAGCTCCTCTTAAGTAGTCGCAAATCCTTTAGTTCGGGGGTAAACCATTTATTTAGGTGAGATTTGGGTTTACTTTTTCTGAGTTTCAAGGGTGCGATGTTGTCAAGGGTGGTTAGCATAATTTTGTTGTACTCGTTGACAAGTGTTTCTGGGTCTAGATGATCTGCTAATCCGTTGAGTGTAGGTAGAATGGCTGGGATCACTTTGTCTCTGGTGATGCTCTTTTTGTTTCTTGTTGGGCAAGGCGGGGCCGTAATGGAGGCTGGTGGAGGTGGTCTGGAGGTAGATAGTTCAAATGACAGGAAGAAGTGGTCTGTCCAAGGTTGAGGGATAATAGCTTTGATATTGGCAGTGCAATTGTAATCTACTAGCCAATCAAGGATTCTTCCCTTGTTATGTGTGGGTTCAAGAGTTTTTTGCGTCATGCCCAGATTAGAGAGGGAGTTGGCAATGATGGTGGCATTTCTATCTAAAGGGTCATTGAAGCCCAGATTGAAGTCTCCTAGGACAAGTAGTTGTGAAGAAGTTTTAAGGTTGTTGGAAAGTAGATTATGGAGATCCTCCTCGAAGGACCCTAAGGGACCAGGTGGTCTGTAGATAAGGTGGATCGTCATGGTTTGGGAGCTAGCTAGTGGAAGTTTGATGGAAAGTGATTCACATGAATCAGCTGCTGTTGTGGGTGAGATTCTCATATTTAAGCTGGTCTTTGCGATGATGGCAATACCACCGCCGCGCGTATTGTTTCTATCTTGCCTGAATATGGTAAAGTCTTCTGGGATGGCTAAGGAGAGTAGGGGTCCTGCTGCGTTGTGCAGCCAGGACTCAGTGATGGCGATGAAGTCCAGATTGTCGAGCACTATCAGATCACAGATGTCTGTGGCATGTGCTATCAGGGATCTTGCATTTATTAGTCCACCTTTGAGTAGGTAGTTTGACGGGTGAGGTGGTACAGTTTTGGTCTGGGTAGTGGGAAGAAGTCTCCTATTTTTTGGGGGGGCGTTGGTGTTGGGCTTCTGGGTGTAAGATCTTTTGTTGTTAGGTGGTAGGGCTCTAGTCAGAGGCTCATATAGTTTCGAGAGTCTAGCTCTAAGCCTAGAGTTTCGACAGAGTAGACTACATGGGTTGCTGAGAAACTCGGATAGGGGATTCAGATCTGGGTGTTCCATACTGATGTCAGTAGTCATGGTGGAATTTAGGGGCCTTGTGGGCATAGTAGGGAGGCTACTGTCCTCTCTATAGTAGAGAATAATTGCAGATAGGTACAGTAGCAGGCTGCAAGGTATGATACTCATGATGTGGAGCTGGATACGCCGGGCACGGTGGGCATAGATCAGTATAGGTAATGACTAGGTTGCATAGTGCACAGTGGGCATAGATTAGCATAGGCAATGACTAGGTTGCATAGTGCACAGTGGGCATAGATTAGCATAGGCAATGACTAGGTTGCATAGTGCACAGTGGGCATAGATTAGCATAGGCAATGACTAGGTTGCATAGTGCACAGTGGGCATAGATTAGCATAGGCAATGACTAGGTTGCATAGTGCACAGTGGGCATAGATTAGCATAGGCAATGACTAGGTTGCATAGTGCACAGTGGGCATAGATTAGTATAGGCAATGACTAGGTTGCATAGTGCACAGTGGGCATAGATTAGCATAGGCAATGACTAAGTTGCATAGTGCACAGTGGGCATAGATTAGCATAGGCAATGACTAGGTTGCATAGTGCACAGTGGGCATAGATTAGCATAGGCAATGACTAGGTTGCATAGTGCACAGTGGGCATAGATTAGCATAGGCAATGACTAGGTTGCATAGTGCACAGTGGGCATAGATTAGTATAGGCAATGACTAGGTTGCATAGTGCACAGTGGGCATAGATTAGCATAGGCAATGACTAGGTTGCATAGTGCACAGTGGGCATAGATTAGCATAGGCAATGACTAGGTTGCATAGTGCACAGTGGGCATAGATTAGCATAGGCAATGACTAGGTTGCATAGTGCACAGTGGGCATAGATTAGTATAGGCAATGACTAGGTTGCATAGTGCACAGTGGGCATAGATTAGCGTGAGCTTGCAAGTTACCAGTGTCAAATGTCAAAATGATGGTTCCCCTTTTAAGAGATGTAATGAGGAAAAGCTCCTGGGCTTACCATGGTAGTGTGGGACCGTCAGGCAGTGGGCAAAGGTCCTTGCAGCATTTAGGGAGCAGGCGTAATCTGAGTAGGCCACGCCTCCCATGCGCCGAACAGGGCGCAAAACAGGGCCTTTGTATGGCCTTCGTGTGGGCCGGCGTATCCGCCTGCCGGCGGAAGCAAAGGGCTTAGTAATGCCCAGATCGAGGCTCAGCCTCGCTTTCAGGCCGCGTCGCGCCCGGCATGGGGAAGTCAGGCGAGCGGGAAAGACAAGGTCAGGCAGGCCGCGAAGGTTGCTATCATACGAGGTCCAGGGACAATTCTGATAGAGTAAGTGCATAGAAGAAAGTAGGGGGAGGAGGGGAGGAGATAGGAAAGGGAGAGGAGGAGAGAACAGAGTAAGCAGTCAAAAAGAGTTGAGAAGCAAAAGGGGAGAGCGAATACAATTGCAGAAGTCAGTAGTGACACAGAATGTTGAAAGCCAGGATACAAGATGAAGATGTGAACAGCATGATTCAGGGACACCATGCGTACAAGATGCAAAGGAAGTCCAGCATGAGAGTTGAGAAAGGGTGACGTACCGTGAATCAATGAAGTCCATAAAAGTCAAATCCAGCATTGGCCACAAGACAGTGATGGTGAAACCAGAATGTATCAGGACCGACTCCTGCAGAAGTAGGCTGGGAGGAGGGGGAAGCAGGGTAGAACAATCAAGCAAAACAGGCAACACCTGTGTGCGAGATGGGTGGGGGCACAAGGAAAAATCACAGGGGGACTAGAGGGGGTGGGGATGGCCTGTGGGGACAGAGGAGGTAAACACATGTCGGTGCATGCTTACCTGCTGTCTGAGCAGGGGGTCAGATCCTCCTCGTCCGAACAGGTCCAAACAGGAATTGCCCTTTTCTTCATCTGCCCTTCGCTTCGGACGCCCGGGCGAGAGATGCCCTTGATCTAAGAGTTAAGAGCAGGAAGGATGAGGCAGGGCTAAGAAGGTGGGTGGTGCTTAGGCCAGTTGACCTAGATCCACTTGCACCCGCTCCCCATCTGCAAAGGAAAAGAGGCTGGAGAGCTACTTAAGTATGGAAAAAGAGCGGCAGCCAGGAAGGAACCAGGTGGGCGGGGCTTGCTAAGTGGGGAAAACGAGCGGCAACTTGGAATGAGCGAGGTGGGTGGGGCTTAGGCCAGGTGACCTAGATCCATTTGCACCTGCTCCCCATCTGCCTGCATAGGAAAAGAGGCTGGAGCGTCGTGAGAGTGAATAAGAGAGTCGTCTTTCCGTTTAGGTTCATGCTCTACTGAGTAATGTATCATTTACAGACACAAAGAAAGGGAGAATGTCCACAAGAATCTCTAGATGGTGCAAGTGACAAAGAAGAAAATAGGCCAATATAGAGAATAAGAAAAGGCCAAGGTGGGAAGAGTTTCAGCGATCGGGTCAGAAGGAATCTCTGGAGAACGACAGAGAGAAAAAGAGGGCTATTTCGTTATTTAAGTGTCACAAAAAATGTTTGTCATTGTTTATTGTGTCATTAGAAACACATGTAACCTTTCGTTCCAGTCATTAATATGTTAGTGTCACCGACTACGATCCCTCTGTCCCGATTTCTCTTCCAATCGCACCTTTTGCACACAGGATTAGCTCTAGAGGGAAGAGGTCAAAGCCTATTAATTTGATGGTGTGCTTCTTACAAACAGCCAACATAACAAACTAAAACGGATGCAGATTGCTTCGTGCAAACATGGAGGTGATGCATGAAAAGGCAAACACAATGGCTTCCTGCTTGTGAGAACTGTTTGCTTTAAGCTGTCTCACAGAACAATGGCAGTGTGAAGGGTAATAGATTTAAAGGGACAAAAAAGAACATTTCCCGATGCAGACAAATGGCTAGGATGTCCACCTTTTACTCTGCAGGCCTTTGTTCTGTGACTTGGCAACGCTACTTGAATAACACTGGTGCAAATTCCCCTGTATTCATGGATCGGACACATTTTATTTTGGCATGTACTTTTTGGAGGTCTAGCACTTTCTAATTATATTTATTGCTTTAAAACCTTCTGTCCATCCATTTTTTTGCACAGACAATTTGTCTCCCTATGTGAAAGAGGGCATGCCCAGACATGGATCCCTTGCTCACTGCATCTCTCTGATGAAGCCCAACAAGTTTGCATCATGTCAGGAATTGCTTGTTGCTCCATGCAGAGGGTGCGAGGCCTGGTAGTTTGGCTGCTCTGCCCCCATTTGTAGAAGTACCAAATTGATTTTCATATGACTGGTCCCCTTCTGCAATGGCACAGGTAGGGTAAAAATCCATGGAGTGGAAGGTTAGCCAGAGCACTGCCAGCCGTTAAGATTAATTGAAAGCCTTCCACCCATCACTAGGGGTATGCCCAGACATGGGGCCCTTTGTTGCTTAACCAAAGGAAGCCAAGCTGCCCCTCACTAATGAGTCCCAAAAAGGCCAAAATATGTCTGTTTTTTGTGTGTTTCTGTGTAGAGGGGAGATGGATCACGCTTTAGATGTTTGGGCTGGGCTGCTCCATCAGTGGCAGTACTAGACTGTTTTGCATATTGCTTGTCCTCTTCTATAATGGTGCAGGTGGGCTAAAGGATGGTGATGTGAATGGTTACCCAAAACAGTGCCTGTGGTTAAGATGAATTCAAAGCCTTACACCCATCACATTTTTGGGCTATTTCTTGATTCAAAAGAGGCAGTCATGGGCCTCATTTCTGCTTCAAAACTATACTCATATCAACATAACCATATATTTTAGTTTGTTTATTTACTTTTCAGACACAATCATCCTTTATTTTCATCTCAATTGCTACTTATAAGAACCCAGGTCTTGCTCCTTCCAAGCCCTGTGTCCCCTGTTCTTCTTCTCCTCGTTGCTAAGCTTGATCCGAGTCTTGGGGTGCCTTTTAGTGTGTGTGCAAGCTCTAGCCACAGGACCACAGACATGCTGATCATGCTTAGATAGTAAGAAAGGACTCTTCCAAACCCAGGCTCTTTAAAAGAGCGAATCCAGATGTTGCTTTTCCTTTCCTTCATGCGCGTTGGCCTATCCAGAGCTCTTCACTATTGATCCATCCTGATGTCCCTTCTTTCAGTTCCACCCTCTTGACTCCATAATACACCAGACAGCGACTTGTCGCCTCTCACTGTATCCCAACTCTAGATGATTCATCCATGTGTTTCTCTGTGCTTCTCTGAGCTGTGGCCGAGCAACTTCCTACAAGTAGTATTAATAGCAGCAGCCGCCAAATATATGTGAGTGCCACACTTGTCAAAACCAGCTTCAAGCTTAAAGCAATTAGTCAATATGTTTGTTTCAACATAATTTCAAAATTTGATAGGGACGTTGACAGATTTCCCTAGGTGAAGCATCCCACAGGAAAATTCAGCTCACCCTAATAGTTTTGCTGCATGTACATTCTTTCCGTTACTTGACCTCTTTTAATTGTGTTTCATCACCAAAGTGTAGAACCCATGCTTAAACATACTGGTCAGCCACGGTATATAAGAGACATACACCAGAGCCTGACCAATTACTATTTTGCAGATTTGTATTAACAGAAACGTGTTGGTCTAGTCTTAAGCATCCAGGCAGTTCAGAGCAGATTTGGCATTCAAAACAAGAGCATATTTCCTGTGTGATAACATAGTGTGCTGGGCCTCATGGTACCATAGTTTACGAAGAATTGATTATTGAGTAATGAACCACCGTTCAAAATTGCATTAATTTTAACTGAAGGGCTGTGTAGTGCTGAAGGGCTGTGGGGAGTTCCAATTGTCACACAACATGCACCACCGGTCACTCATTTCTGCAATTCCTTATACATGTTTCATCCCAGGATATTGCACTATGTTGGATGATGTCCTTACTTTCAAACCAAATGGAGACTATTTCCATGTCTCCCACCAAAGTGCCACCCTAGTATCACCTGTTAAGGGCCTCAAGGGTCCAGCCTATCACTGCTACGACTTTTCGATATCTATTTGACACCCCCCTCTTCAAAATCAGCAACAACTTCAGCCTCACCTGCTACAGCTATGAAGATAATGTTCAAGTTATCTACTAACTGGCACATCCCTGAACTCTAAATCACCTAGAGCTCGGCAACCGCCTCTCCTATGCAAGCTCACGGATGACTAAACATTTAATAATGCCCATCCCAACTTAGGATCTGTTGTTCCAAAACATCTCAACATGGAAACATCCCATGGCCAGAAGAAGTTGTAAACTGCCCTCCGCTGACAAAAATTGTCGAAAACCTAATATTCATCATAGACAACTCCCTCACCCATGAACCTCAATTTAAAGTTAAAGTGAGAAGTGGCATCCTCCAACTAAGATCATCCATTACATCATTCCATACCTGATGATTCCTTATAGAACCATGGCATCATGACCCTAGTACTCTCAAGACTGAACTATGCCAGGAGCCTTTAGCTAAGCCTCCCAGGGTACATTTTAAATGCTCTATAAAGAAGTTCAAAATGTGGCAGTAAGACTCCTCGTACGATTGGAAATATGGGAACACACTATCCTATTGCTCAATACACTACACTGGCATCAAGTCAATTGCACATTCAATTACAAAACCCTTGGTAGATTCCACGTTGCCTTCCAAAGCAGAGGCCCAGGATCCAGCAAAAAGGTGTTCACCCATTATCCAGCTGACGGAAAGCAGTAAGAGTCCTGGGGTTGACCCTGAAATGCAGAAGAGAATCCCCTTTCTCATTTATTGCAACCACCATATGGAACACCATGCATATAAGACTCTGTAGACTGGAAGACTGCTTGACCTTCAAAGAATCACATAAAAGCATTGCTTTTTTCCAGACCATTATAGACAACCTTTAAGGGGTATGCACCCTCCAAAAAAAAAGATTCCATCACGACGGTACAAGGCAAAATAACTATTACCGCCTCTGGATACCAAGATTAACAATTGCACAATCCCATACACAGAAATGACACTTGGGACCAGATTCAATCTGGTCAAACTCACCCACATGTCCTCCATAAGAGACACTTTAATTGGTTTCAACTTAATTACCATACATTACATCAAATCACAAATACAGTTCCCCAACATTTCCCCCCTCCCCAACTTCCCCTCCTCCCCCTTAAGCCTCACAATACTACAGCCTTCCCTTTCTGACCCATGGAAGCCGCGCTTTCCTCACTATCCGAGGAGCTATCCTCTTCAGGGTTCTCATTGACAGACCCCGACAGCGAGGCAATCAACTGCATACAGGCTGTTAATGTGCCTGCTTCCTCTTCCCCCCCTTTGTCCACTGCTTCTCTCCATGCCACTGTTTCAGCATCTGCCCATTTCAGGAGATCCTGCAAACAAGCCTCTGCCTTCGGTCTGTTGCTTGCCTTCCAGCCCATCGCTATCCTGCGTTTGGCTAGTATATATGCTAGGTCTTTAAGTCTGCTCACATGTATGAGTTTGCGCGGCCTAGGGAATCCACCCTTCATGCACGCCCACAGTCCACATCCAAGTTTATACCTTTACTTGCTAAGAGGTGTGCTATCTCCTTCCAGTATCTTGCTATTTCAGGACATGCCCAAAACATATTTACTATCCCTGCATCAACCTCCCTGCATTTCGGGGATGTCTGTGTTCCGGCGTTCATGAACTTGGCAATCTTCTTCGGGGTCATATACGCCCTGTGGGTAACAAATAACTGAATCTGATGCAGTCTCCCATTTCCTGACACTTTCTTATGGTATCTTTGCACTCTGACCCATAGACCGTCTCCTATTGATACCCCTCCATCCTCCTCACAGTCCCGCCTCGTCTGGGTCACCTCTTTCCCAACTTTAGACATCATTAGTTCATAGATTCAGGAGGCCTCATGGCCTCCATCAGCCACCGGCTGAAACGTTTCAATGGAGGGGGTCCGGCTGCGGGGCCAGTTCTTCCTCTAACTACATCCCCTTTATTATTTTCACTAGCCTAGCGTATTTAATATATTGTCCACTATGTAGACCTGTGTCCTCTCTTAGTGTATTGAATTCTATCCTTTCCCCCTCTTGCCAAACATCTCCAATGGTTGCTACTCCTACCGGTTTCCAGTGCTCTCTAATGGTCCTCCTCAGTTGTTCATCCATCCCCTTCAATGCCACTAGCAGTATCTGTGGGGAGCACGGAAGCGGGCTCCCCATTACTTGACAGGCTCTTCGCCACATCTTCCTCCCCAGGTCTAGTAATGTAGGCCCTTTCCCTTTTGGAGTTTCTGTCAACCACATCCATTTATTCAGAAAGTAAGGTGTACACTCCGCCCTCAACAATTTAGACTCTGATGTGGGGTCCTCAGATAACCATCTCGCAACGTACGGAAGTTGGCCAGCCAAGTAGTACACCTCAAAATTAGGCAGTCTAATCCCCCCTTGCTCGTATGAGTTTTGCAATTTCCACAATGCTATCCTATTTCTAAAATGATGTGAGGAATCTGTTTAAGGTACTTCTCAGTTAGAACTCTGCGCCCTTTTGGTTGTGCAGTATTTCAATTTGAAAAGGTCGCATGGAGCTAGGGTAACCCAGGAGTCTTGGATTCCTCTACTCCATAGAAAAAATACAAACATGAAAATGGTTACCCTTTAAATGTGCTCCAGCGCCCATTGATATGAAATCCTTAAAATGGAAAAAATCACATGACTTCAATTGAAAATTGATATTACTCAATTTATCTTGAAAACGTTGCCCTATGGTGATTACACGTGTTTCGACGTATCCAACGTCTTTTTCAAATCAGGGCTACATAGTTCATAAATGATAAATTAATTTACAAGTCAGATATTGTAATAGGAAAAAAAACAAAAATTAAATGATCAACAAAATGAAATAAAATAGCCATTGATGTGAAACACAATAATTACGAATCATTGTACATTCAGTCAAAGTACAAAGAGAAAATAGAAAGATATTTGAGAACAAATGGCCATGTTCGGGAGGGGGAGAGGGGTAGGAGGTTTGTGGGAATTAGAGAAAGATCACAAAGAAGAAAAGAAAAAACAAACATGTTAATACAAAACTAGGTGAGATTCATGGGTCAATCAAGTATAATTGATTCTAATCATGTACAAGAAATGATTAAATATCTTACCTATTGTTAACCGTGAGTGTATATATAATGGTCAGCTTTCATGTACGGTCATGGGATAATCCCAGCTACCTGGGGGGAAAAAATACCCATCTACAGTCAGTTCGATGATCATTTCATGATGTAACTTAAAGAGGTTTGTAATGTAGAAACTCTTTAGAGCCGTCTCTGAGTTTTCCATGTTCAACATCGTCTATGGGTGCTAATAAACATAACATATGGTGGGGGTGTCTCCTTCTTAAATTTAAAACACGGGAAACAACGCTAATCTCTATGTTGTTCTACAATTAATTGACCGAAATTGTATTTTTCGGTTGACTCGCCTTTCTGTTCATGTGCGTGGAATAGAGGTTCACATAAGAATCATGACATAATTTTAAAACAATACCGTTTCGTCAAATACGGAAGGTATGTTTGGTAAGGACAAAAACCACGAGGGTCCGCATGTCTGTATTACATATCCTCTGCCTGAGGGGGCTGCTCTTGCTGTTAGACTCACCTAAGTTGTTCTGTTATTTCTTTCCGTCCGCGTTCCGGCGTGTCCGCCCTGACCCTGTCTGTTGTATAAACTGGTTTCTAGGCAACCAGTCCTACTACTGTTTCTAGCTTTGGGTGCCATCTTTTGGGCTAAAGTCCTAGTTTCCCAATGCTACTTACGTACTCCGTCCTCGTTCCGGAGTGTCCGCCCTGGCCCAGTCCTACTACTGTTTCTAGCTTTGGGTGCCATCTTTTGGGCTAAAGGCCTAGTATCCCAATGTTACTTATGTACTCTCGTTTTTTCTGATATCGATTGTCAGTGTTTCCATTCATGTCTGTTGTACTAAAATTGCCAAATGAAATATGGAAATATAAATGCTCCTGATTCTAAGAGTCATTTTAGTAAAAAATGTAATATATTGTGTCATGTACAAAAAACACACTCGTACTAATGCAGTTATCGGCCTGGCTTGTTTAACATGATGGTCAGTATACGGGAAGTGTGATACATTGATTAATGGTTAATAAAAGTAAAAACGAGACTCCTTGTGTTTCATATTAACATACAATACTATCAAGCAATTGTAAATCTGACTTCCACAAATATTAGTTAAAACATGGCATCCTTAACATTGTGAATATCTTGTCTCTTGTCGTTATGTACTAACTCTTCTGGGACCTAGGGTTCCAGATTCAAACAATGTTGATGGTTATAGAAAGGAATACATTTCATTGTCTGAGTTGAGACCTCTTTCCACAGTACGGAATTTGCAGATCAATTTGGCTTCCTCTTGTCGCAATTTCAGCTCATGGTTCCCTCCTCTTGGTCCCAAGTTCACTTTCTTGAGTCCGGCAAATTTTAAGGTTTTTTTGGTGTCACATTGATGTTCCTTTTGCCAGTGTTGAGCCAACGGTGAATTTGTATTAGGATTCCCAATGGATGAAAAATGTTCTCTAATCCTTGTTCTCAGTTCTCTGATGGTGCTCCCTATGTAGATCTTATTGCATCCACAAATGATGGTGTATACAACATGTTTGGTTCGGCAATTGATATGTTCAACAATGTTAAGTTTAGTGCCATGTTGGTCTTCAAAACTTGTCAAATTGTCCATCGCATGTTTGCACATCGTGCAGGTCCCACATTTCCTGAATCCCTTCATTTTTTTCGGTAACCAAGTAGTAGTACCCTCTGGTCTTAGTTTGGAAGTAGAGATGGGCTCAGTATGTTCTTGATGGTTCTCGCCCGTTTATAGATGATCAGTGGGTCATTCTTGATATAGTTTCTGACATGTGGATCCAAATGTAAGAGATGCCAATGTTTTTTGAGGATACTCCTTAAAATTCCATTGTTTTTACAGAATGTTGTGATGAAGCTGACTTCTTCCTCTCTAGTATTAATTTTGGGTTTCGTGATTAGAGTCTCTTTCCTATTCATTACTTTGGCTTGTGTCTGTGCCTTCAAAATAGTCTTGGAGCCATATCCCCTAACCTTGAATCTTTTTGACAGCAAGTGGCATTCTTGTTCAAATACCTCTTGTTCAGAGCAATTGCGGCGGGCCCTGACGTATTCACCACTTGGAATATTCTTAATAACAGAGTTCTGATGACAGCTGGTTGCGAATAAAGTTGAGTTGGCCTCTGTTTCTTTCCTGTAAGTTTTGGTCATCAATTGCTCTTTTTTCACATAAATGTTCAGATCTAAAAAATCTATTGATGATTTGCTGTAATTTCCAGTAAATTCTATCCCCATCTGGTTGTTATTGGCTCTGTTCATGAATTTTTCTAAATCAACAGGTTCTCCTTGCCATATCAATAGAACATCATCTATATATCGAACCCACAGGATCACATGTTTTTGATATGCTGCGTCATTGTAGATATGCTTATCCTCGTACATTGCCATGGTCAGATTGGCGAGGGCAGGGGCAAATTTCACTCCCATCGCCACACCTCTTGTTTGTCGATAGAATTCCCCATTGAAGATGAATACATTATTTTGCAAAGTCAAAAGTACCATTTCCTTAAGCATATTGACCGATTGGAATTTAGATGCGGTCTGTGTAGAAAATGTGTAGTCTATTGTTTCAATTGCCGTTTCATGTTTAATTGATGTGTATAATGACTTCACATCCCAAGTGGCTAGGACGTAATCAGGTTCCCATTTAATCAGAGCTAATTTGTTGATTACAGAAGTGTTATCCCTCAAATACGCTTTCGTTCGGTTGACCAGCGGACTGAGTATACTGTCAATAAACTCGGCCATGTTCATGGTTGCCCAGTTAATTCCACTTAAAATTGGTCTTCCTTCTGGTATTCTCTCAAAAGTCTTATGAATTTTGGGTAAAAAATATATTGTTGGTAGCGTTGGTTGTTGCATATCCAAAAAACTTTTCTCTTCATCTGTTATAAGGCCTTGTCTGTACCAATTAGTGATAGCCTCCCTTAGTTCAGTAGAAATGCCCTGTTTAGGATTTCCCTCAAGTTTGTTGTAACATAAGGGGGTGTTGAGGTGGTTCATAGCCATTGTTACATAATCTTGCCGGTTCATAACCACAATTTTTCCTCCTTTGTCTGCTGATTTAATGGTCAAATTTTGATTTCGTTTCAGGTCCAAAAGTGCTGTTCTTTCCGCTCTGGTCAAATTATCATAATCATGTTTGATGCCATTTCTGTTGCTCTTTTTCTTTTTCTTTTTTGTGTTTCTGTCCATATGGTCATTGAGATCTTTGGTAACGGCTTGGTAAAAAGTGTCCACAAAGTTATCTGGGGTTAAGTTTGGGGTGAACTTAGATCTCACTTTTAGGTCCCTTGTTTGAATGCTGGTTTGTTGTATCTTCAGATCATATAATGTTTCATGAATGGGTCGTTCTATTGTATCCTGTAGTGTACTCAAAAGGTGAATATCTCTTATATCTTTGATTGTGTGATCACTGTCTTCAATATCTGGTTCTTTAGCCTGGAACATTGGGACTTGCGTTGCAAAAAACTTTTTAAGTTTCAGTTTCCTAATGAACTTGAACAAATCTATGTGTACATTTATTGGATCCAAATTGGTGGAAGGGGCGAAAGAAAAACCTTTATTCAACAAAGTAATGTCTTCCATTTTTAGATGATGATCAGACAAATTAAGAACTAGGTCGTTTGCTGGTTCTTTCTTGCTGCCTCTTTCGCTCCTGCTCTTGTTAAACGCCTGAAATCTTCTAGAGCGTCTAGATTGCCCGTGTCGGCCACTCCCCCGCTGACCCCTCCTCCTATATTCTGAGAATGCGGAATAGGCTGTTGGGGTAATAAAAAACGCACCTGTTTTTGTGAATTATTTCTGTTGCTTTTCTTGTACCGTCTGATTTGATTGAGGAAACCCTGTCCCTCAATTGTTTTTACTGGAGTTTCTAAGTCCTTTGCTTGATCCCCTTCTGATTCTGCATCCGAACTGCCTGGTGATGTGTTAGGAGTGCTCTCTCTTGATACTGGCTTTGTAAATTGTTTATATTTCTCTTGAAAAGTGTACACCTTGTCATCCTCATAATCCCTGTTATCACGGAAAAATTTACGCATTTTTCTTAATTTGAGCTCGTCCTGGTAGTCCTTCATAATTTCAAACATTTTTTCGTAGTTTTTTTCTTTTGTCACTTCTAGGGCCTTTGCCTCCATGATTTCTTTTTTGATTATGTCTATTTGCTCCGTTATTCTCTTGTGTTCTCTTGAGGCATGTTCAATTAATAGTTCCAGCATGGTATTGGAACTATGATTAAGATTCTGTTCCCATAGGTCTGCTAAATCCTTATCGTCCTCTTTGGTGAAATCCGGAAAAATCAGAATCCTTAGACCTCTTGGTATTTGTTTTTTGGTTACATAATTTTTTAATGATACAATCTCCCAATACTTGTCTATTTCTTTCTTAGAGGCTCGTTCCAATTTTACGAATTTGTACCGCAAATCTTCTCTAGGCTTAGGCAGATTGGATGCAAACGCATGTACATTACTGCCCTTGAGGGCAAAAAGATTTACCGCGTCGGTTTCCCTTGTTACTAGGTATTCTGCCATTGTAGATGTGATATCTGGATTGATCCTGGTCTGCAGGTTCTGAAGTGCCTATTGAAAAAGACTGAAATGATGTGAGGAATCTGTTTAAGGTACTTCTCAGTTAGAACTCTGCGCCCTTTTGGTTGTGCAGTATTTCAATTTGAAAAGGTCGCATGGAGCTAGGGTAACCCAGGAGTCTTGGATTCCTCTACTCCATAGAAAAAATACAAACATGAAAATGGTTACCCTTTAAATGTGCTCCAGCGCCCATTGATATGAAATCCTTAAAATGGAAAAAATCACATGACTTCAATTGAAAATTGATATTACTCAATTTATCTTGAAAACGTTGCCCTATGGTGATTACACGTGTTTCGACGTATCCAACGTCTTTTTCAAATCAGGGCTACATAGTTCATAAATGATAAATTAATTTACAAGTCAGATATTGTAATAGGAAAAAAAACATAAATTAAATGATCAACAAAATGAAATAAAATAGCCATTGATGTGAAACACAATAAGAGGAGGGAACCATGAGCTGAAATTGCGACAAGAGGAAGCCAAATTGATCTGCAAATTCCGTACTGTGGAAAGAGGTCTCAACTCAGACAATGAAATGTATTCCTTTCTATAACCATCAACATTGTTTGAATCTGGAACCCTAGGTCCCAGAAGAGTTAGTACATAACGACAAGAGACAAGATATTCACAATGTTAAGGATGCCATGTTTTAACTAATATTTGTGGAAGTCAGATTTACAATTGCTTGATAGTATTGTATGTTAATATGAAACACAAGGAGTCTCGTTTTTACTTTTATTAACCATTAATCAATGTATCACACTTCCCGTATACTGACCATCATGTTAAACAAGCCAGGCCGATAACTGCATTAGTACGAGTGTGTTTTTTGTACATGACACAATATATTACATTTTTTACTAAAATGACTCTTAGAATCAGGAGCATTTATATTTCCATATTTCATTTGGCAATTTTAGTACAACAGACATGAATGGAAACACTGACAATCGATA
Organism: Ambystoma mexicanum; assembly: GCF_040938575.1. Classification (NCBI taxonomy): domain Eukaryota; kingdom Metazoa; phylum Chordata; class Amphibia; order Caudata; family Ambystomatidae; genus Ambystoma; species Ambystoma mexicanum. The sequence continues at coordinate 539,858,200 of NC_090929.1, forward strand.
TCAGAAAAAACGAGAGTACATAAGTAACATTGGGATACTAGGCCTTTAGCCCAAAAGATGGCACCCAAAGCTAGAAACAGTAGTAGGACTGGGCCAGGGCGGACACGCCGGAACGAGGACGGAGTACGTAAGTAGCATTGGGAAACTAGGACTTTAGCCCAAAAGATGGCACCCAAAGCTAGAAACAGTAGTAGGACTGGTTGCCTAGAAACCAGTTTATACAACAGACAGGGTCAGGGCGGACACGCCGGAACGCGGACGGAAAGAAATAACAGAACAACTTAGGTGAGTCTAACAGCAAGAGCAGCCCCCTCAGGCAGAGGATATGTAATACAGACATGCGGACCCTCGTGGTTTTTGTCCTTACCAAACATACCTTCCGTATTTGACGAAACGGTATTGTTTTAAAATTATGTCATGATTCTTATGTGAACCTCTATTCCACGCACATGAACAGAAAGGCGAGTCAACCGAAAAATACAATTTCGGTCAATTAATTGTAGAACAACATAGAGATTAGCGTTGTTTCCCGTGTTTTAAATTTAAGAAGGAGACACCCCCACCATATGTTATGTTTATTAGCACCCATAGACGATGTTGAACATGGAAAACTCAGAGACGGCTCTAAAGAGTTTCTACATTACAAACCTCTTTAAGTTACATCATGAAATGATCATCGAACTGACTGTAGATGGGTATTTTTTCCCCCCAGGTAGCTGGGATTATCCCATGACCGTACATGAAAGCTGACCATTATATATACACTCACGGTTAACAATAGGTAAGATATTTAATCATTTCTTGTACATGATTAGAATCAATTATACTTGATTGACCCATGAATCTCACCTAGTTTTGTATTAACATGTTTGTTTTTTCTTTTCTTCTTTGTGATCTTTCTCTAATTCCCACAAACCTCCTACCCCTCTCCCCCTCCCGAACATGGCCATTTGTTCTCAAATATCTTTCTATTTTCTCTTTGTACTTTGACTGAATGTACAATGATTCGTAATTATTGTGTTTCACATCAATGGCTATTTTATTTCATTTTGTTGATCATTTAATTTATGTTTTTTTTCCTATTACAATATCTGACTTGTAAATTAATTTATCATTTATGAACTATGTAGCCCTGATTTGAAAAAGACGTTGGATACGTCGAAACACGTGTAATCACCATAGGGCAACGTTTTCAAGATAAATTGAGTAATATCAATTTTCAATTGAAGTCATGTGATTTTTTCCATTTTAAGGATTTCATATCAATGGGCGCTGGAGCACATTTAAAGGGTAACCATTTTCATGTTTCTATCCTATTTCTAGAATTATGCCAAATAAACCCCCTGCATACACTCTGTACCTTGGTGAAGAACCGTTTCGGTATCATGTATGGGATATTAGTGAAACAGTGTAGTAACCTGGGTAGTACCACCATCTTCAATAGTGCCGCTCTCCCCGTCATAGTCAAAGGTAACCAGGACCAAAAAACCATACTACATTTGATTTTCGTCACCGCCTTCTCTGTATTAAATTTGTGTTCATCTTCAACCTTGTAATATATATCCACCCACAGGTACCTAAAAGTATCAGTTGTCCATCTTATCTGTAACACTGGCAGCCCGTGTCGTGGTATACCAACATATCTACCTAGGGGGAATGTGCTAGACTTTTTAGGGTTGATCGTTATGCCAGAGAATATCGCATATCGTTCCAGTACCTCTAAAATGTATTGTGGGTTTTCCTCCAGATATTTCAACTATAGCAAAATATCACCTGCGTATAATGATATCAAATGCTGTCCTCCTTTTGTGCTGATTCCTACCTCCCCATATTGTTACCTTAGATATATCGCCAGAGGTTCGAACGCCAAGATAAAAAAGCATCGGGGACTAGAGGCATCCCTGTCTGGTGCCTCTGCTCAGAGTCCATCGTTCCGATGTAATCGATCCTGGTCGATTTCGAGTACACTGGTCCAATCCCATATTACTTCAGAACAGCCATCAGCCACGCCCATTTGACCGAGTCGAAGGCTTTCACTGCATCCAGCGAGACTATTGCCATCTCTTGGGGGCAACCCTCTGTCCGGTCTTTAACATTGTGAAGCCTCCTGAGATTGTCGGAGATACACCTGCGCGGGACATACCCTGCCTGATCAGGATGTATGAGTTTGTTTATTACCAGACTTAATCAGTTTGCCATAACTGCGGTGAGTATCTTGCTGTCCTGGTTGAGCATCAATAATGGTCTATAACATTCGCAGTCCGTGCTCGGCTTATCTGGCTTGAGGAGCGGAATAATGATTGCTTCTCTGAGGATCTCTGGCAACCTACATCTGTCAAACACCTCATTTAACATGGCTAACAACGGTGGAAGCAAATCTGCCCTATATGTCTTATAAAACTCACTTGGGAGACCATCCGCCCCGGGGCCTTATTGGTGGGTAGTGTCTGGATCACCCTCTCCAACTTCTCTAGCGTAAGTGGAGCCTCCAAGTTATCCATTTCCGCTTCCCCGAGCTTAGGCAAATTGATCTCAGTCAGTGTTTCTAATATATCTATTTCCTTTTCTCCAATGTTATTTGCATATAACTTCTGATAGTATTCATAAAAGCATTCATTCACTCCTTCTTGAGTGTCCTCCACCATCCTATCCTCCCCTTGAAACACTTGTGTATAGGCGCGTTACAAATGCCATATCATATCATATCATATCATATCCCCTTGCATTTCTCTGATTGCTTGTCTGGGAGTTTCACTCCCACAAAACCAGGCTAGTATCCTGCCCAGTTTGTCACCCTCTGCATGCTGCCTTTCTATATATTTCCTATAGTTCAAATTGCTTAATCTCTCCCAGTGGCCTCTGCATTCTTGCTGTAGGTGAAGAATGACCTCAGCCTCCTCTGGGGAACTTACTCCCTTTTGCATTTTAGCTTCTGTCTTCTTTTCTGTGTCTTGTAATTCCTGCACTATGCCCCCTTGCAATCCTTTCGATTTAGATATTGCTTCCCCCTTCACCACCACCTTGAAAGCTTCCCACAATGTGCCGGCTGATCTCACGCTCCCCGTGTTATGCTCAAAGTATTCCTTTATTACCACTCTCAGGTCCTCTTTGAATACTGTGTCTTTCAGTGCTTCGGCTCTGAGCCTCCAAGTCGGGCTTCTCAACCTAGGCGGCAAGAAATGCCACACTATGATCAGCGGCGCATGGTCTGAGAGCACCGTAGCCTTATATTCCGCACTCTTCATACTCCCTGTTAATTCGCAGGCAGCAAATATATAGTCCAATCGGGTGTGTAGGTTGTGTGGGGCTCAGTAGTGCGAGTACTCTCTGTGTTGTGGATGAAGCATCCTCCACACATCAACTAACCGGAAATCATTTAAAAGGGCCCCCAGGGCCTTCACCACTGGGGTAGGCTTGACAACTTTCACATCTGATCTGTCAAGCTTGGTGTCTAGTGTGCAATTAAAGTCTCCCCCAAGTATAACTGCACCCTCCATATATGCGCTGATCTTTGCGTATAGGTTCCTGAAGTATATCGTGGTGTCATTATTCGGGGCATATATGTAGATGATGTTTAGTTCTTTTTTTTCCACTAACCATTTTAGCAATACCCTTTTACTATCCATCTCTGCATTATGTTGTAATAGTTTGAACGGGACATGTAGTGCTATCCATGTGATAACCCCTCTAGCATACATTGAATATGTTGCACCTATTGTCGTCCCTTTCCATTTCCTTCTCCCCACTTCTGGCTTATCCTTGGTTAGATGGGTTTCCTGTAACAATGCAATGTCTATTTTATGTCTCTTCAGATACATCATAACTTTATCCGTTTGATATAACTTTTTAGCCCTCTTACATTCCAGGTCACTATCTTAAGATCCCCCATGTCAACCGTTACCTACTCCTCCCGACTCCTCCCCCGCCCTCCTCTTCTTAAGAGCTGGCTTGCGATTGTAGGCTCTTCCCCTCCCAACACCCCAAACTTCCCACCCTCCCCTCCCTTCACCCCCCCAACTACCCGCACACACTTCACTCCCCTCCCCCCAACTGTTTCCAAGCTCCATCCCTGGATCTCAGGCCACCCCATATCTTGTCCTATCCTCGGGCCTAACCGAGGGGGGATACGGGCCTAGCAGTATCTCGACTAAACTAACTACTGGGGTTGCTAGCACATTCCTCCGTCAACTCCCTCTTAACCTTCTAGGCAACTAGGTTTTCACTTTTTATGAATCACTTTTAAACTCCCCACATTGCACTAGGTTTTCACTTTTTATGAATCACTCTTAAGCTCCCCACATTGCACACTATAATCTAGTCCGTAGTCCATGTATCAAAAACAATCACCCACCCTAATACTTAAGTCTTACTACTTCTCTGCGGAATCTTCATTCACTTCTCTGCCCCGTTACCTGTCTGATCCACTGCTCCGGCTGGGCAATTCCACCCATCTAGCCATGTCGTCGCTTCCTCAGGGGTATCGAAGAAATGGGCTTTACCGTTTTGTATCACCTTCAGCTTCGCTGGGTAGGGCAGCATGTATTTATATCCAGCTTCGCGCAGCCTCCTCTTGATAGACACATAGTTCAAACGCTGTTGTTTCACCAGGAAGGTGTAGTCTGGGTATGCCGTGATCGTCACTGATCCTCTGTTTATGGTCCCCCCTTTGCTGAAATGCTCCAGGATCTTCTCCCTATCTTTATAGTTTAATATTTTTGCAATTAGCGGTCTGGGAGGGGCCCCCGGGCGTGGTCCCCTAATCTGAGCTCTGTGCGCTCTCTCCACTGTAAACCCTTGGGTGAGTGCTCCTCCGCTTATCTCCTGCAGCAGCATATTGTCCACATAGTTGGTCGGGTCTGAGCCTTCCTTTTCTACTAGGAGTCCCACAATGTAAATGTTATTTCTTCAAGCCCGTCCTTCCGCTTCTTCAGCCCTATTTTCTAAGTTGCGCACTTGTTGTAGTAGGATAGAAACCTCCTCAGCATTCGAAGTGAAGGTATTCGTGTTGGTTTTCACGTCTGCCTCCAGCCAACTCGTGCGCTCTGCCAGCTTCCTGACATCCTGCCGCAAAAGATTGACATCTATGCTAACTGCATCAATTTTTGCTACGAGCGAGGTCCTCAGTTCTTCCATGGTCATTTCAATTTTGCCTTCCCACGACGTCTTTAGTTCGGCTATGGCGTCCAGGATCTGCTGATCATTTCACAAGTAGGCCATCTCCCCTTGTATTTCTGGTTTCTTGGGCCTCACCACTTCTCCTGCTGGGGATGTTTTGGTAAAATCCTCCATCGTTGCTTGCTTCCCTTTTCATTTGACTCCTTTGGTCACCATGTCCACTCCAGGAAGTGCCAAACTCCAATCTCCAGTACCGGGCCCTCGGGTGTCTGAACCGTGTGCTTAGAGCAGGACGCCGCTCATCTAGCACACAGTCCCCATCTCCCCTTCGGCGCACCCCCGTCTGCCTCTGCGGGTCTATATTCACCTGCACTGCTGTTGATCGACGTCACCTTCTCCGCAGTTTTCAATGCACACTCCCTCTGTGTGGACTGCGCAATTTCTTGTGCTCCTTTGTGGGACTGGGACTGATGGCCTTTCGGTGTGGAGTACGACTTCACCACACACACTTTAGTGCAGGCAGCCCCGGTCTCACTTGTGCCTCAGGGGGGATACCTCCTAACACTGGGCTGCTGTCTGCCCCTTGCGAGGGGCCTGCCACTGGCACCCCCGGCTGATGGTGTTTCGGGGGACCCTTTCTGAGCCAGTACCCTACGGTGGGGTCACACGTGCCTCTGTATTTGTGGGGAGGTCCTTTCTCTTAATCACTTGCCCCCGAATCAGGTACCTTGTGCCACACCCCGGGGCCTCTATGCCAGTCAATTTCATTTGATGCGCCCCTCAAGCCCTGTTCATCACGTTCATCAGGCACTGTTCGCTCCAGACACCTACTCCTATGTATTGCTTGGCATCCTTATGCTTATCAGTCCTCTCCTGATATGTGGCAGTGTGATGACAACAGCGCTGTCTTGGGTCCTCGCGGATCCTTTGCCTCAGTAATGGCCGAACACCATCTTGGATTCCACCGTCCGTTCCGCGGCGGGTTAAACATCCCAAATGTTAGGTTGTATTGTAAGACAATTTGTGGAGCAGTCTCATTTCAATTGTGCCTTGTATTATACTGCATCATGTGCATTGCCACCTCTGCCGACTTCTGTGCGCACCTTCCCTTTCAGCTCCGGGCCGCGGTATCACACGTATCTTTAACAGTTACAATGTGTCCATTGCTGCTTCCCTCAAACTGCTTTTGTTGGCTGCTACAGTATCGCGAGCCACCGCCGTCTCTACTGTATGTGTTCCGCGGTTATGCCCTTTCTTCCGTCTCATCCTTCGTTCGTGCTCACAGGGACTCCTCTCCGGTTCTGCACTCCTTACAATCTCGTTGTCAGCGCCATGTTCTCTTTGTTGTCACTCTGATCCCCTGTCTCTATTTCTGTGAAACAACTTCCAGGAGCCCTCGTTTCTGGGGATTTTTGCCCTGAATATGCCCTGCACGTTCATGCATCTATGACTTCGGTGTGAACTGCTGGAGCTGTATTTATAATCCTAATTATTGTGCGGATCGATGTCGGATCACGGGAGCACACAGAGTCTGCTTCCTAGCTCATGGCCTCCTAGCCACGCCCCCTCCATAAGAGACACTTGACCCCAACATCACTCCATAGACAAGACAAGGCTGGAGGTGGTACACCCATTACCCAGACGCAACCTGCTTGTTCTCAGCCATGTGCGCTGTACACCTGACACAGGAGTTGAAGCTACCTCTTCCATAGTAACATCAATGTCTGATCTGCATGCTGGACAAAACCATACCAGGCTGGCCAAACCCATCAATGAAAGACACAGGACCCTTCAAGTCAGTCTCAAATGACCACCACCCAGCAATGATTATAACAACAGAACCAAGCCCAGTGAGAACCCTGATGTCACATTCATTGCTAACTGAACAGGGAATTCCCAACAATACAGGACCCTTTCACTGACCCCCAACTAACCTACTCGTGTTTTTAATCTGTTACCACCTTACACTAAATACACAAATGACCTTGCACACTGAAACCTAATGCTTGCCCGCAGTCCCTCCACCACACCAACCACCACACTGCTATGGACTCACTGGGACTATACTGGGTTTGTCAAACAATGAGTATACTGGGATGTTCAAATTAGGAGCATACTGGGGTTGTCAAACCAGGAGTCAGCTAGGCTTGTCAATACAGGAAAACACTAGCATTATCTAACGATAAATATACTAGCTGTGTTTTGGTCCTGTGACCCTGCGTGTTAGACTAGTAATGATGCTTGATAATGCGTTTTACATTGGTTATGTACGTTTTAATATCATTATTATTGTTGTTGTCAGCCGAAACGGGTTTTCAATCCTTACAGGTCTTTATCAAGGCTAATATGCTTTGTGCTATACCTGCAGATGCAAGTATGTTGGGGCACAGTTTCCTGTCCTTGCCCATTGGTTTGGCCCTTGGTTGGGCAGATCTGGTCGTTTCGTTGGGTTCTAGAAGTAAACAACCAGATCTGCCCAACCAAGGGCCAAACCAATGGGCAAGGACAGGAAACTGTTCCCCAACATACTTGCATCTGCAGGTATGGCACAAAGCATATTAGCCTTGATAAAGACTCAGAGGGGTAGAAACACATGTCGGCTGAATATATACTTAGACAATCAACCTTTGAATATTCTGGATTTGTGGATACTGACAATGTCACCATAGGACGATATTGGGAGTTGTGGTGAACTCTCGGGTTGGCGGTTTGGAATTGGGGGTGGCCACCTACTACAGGATGTTGACCCAAGAGGAGGTACAGTGCTTAAGAGAGGCTATTATGTCCACAGAAATAGAGGAATCTCAGTGGTTACAGGCAAACCCAGGGTGCAAACGAACACCGAGCGTGATTGCAACCAAAGAGGAAGAAACACAAACTGCTTGCCTCATACACAAGGACCCAGGGAAGGCAGCTCGAACCACAAACACAAAACCCATATACAGAGGGGAGTGTGAGTTCGGCAAGTAGCAAGCCATGGTGAAATCAGGCAGATACCAAGACAGGGCCACATGATTCCAAGATGCTGGTCAGGTACATGGGGCTTCAGGCTGTTCAGTGATAACTAGGATTCCATTAGCCACACCCAAGTTTAGCGGTGGGGTTGAACCTCACAAACCAATCCCTGAGCATGAAGAAGAATCCGAGACAGGTGCCCGCACTTACATTATTGTTACGCCAGTTATCCACAACTCCAGTTATAACATTAGATTGGTGTTTGGAGAGGGTGAGGAAGTTCAGAGACAGTTGGAGATTTGGCTGCAGAGGAAAGAAGTCCTGGAAATACAAAGCAGGAAGATAGAGCAGTGAAAGGAAGCGGCAATAACGGAAGGGTCAGAAGGAAGGAGAAAACCATCAGGAAGAAATAGTAAGGAGAGATTAGTGGAGCAAAGAATGATGTGGTGTTGCCCCTTTAAGGAATGCGCACGTGGCGGTGTGACGTTGTACGCCGCAGCGTGCATCATGAATAAAGGGGGCGTTCCGCGGCAGTGCGACCGGGAAGCCCGAGCAGAACAGACGTGTACGTGTGAGCCTGTGGGTGCTAGGGGCTTACGGGCATCGCGAATGGGGGTCCCTACAGACTCCCAACAGTGGCGACGAGGTCGGTGTAATGCCTGGGCCAAGCGGTGAAAGTTGCTTCAATTTTTGTCCCGAAACTGAGACCTTTGAAGATTTTCATTTCACGCCGTAGGCCGTGCAGAAACCACGCGGCAGGCGGCCATCTTGAATTTCGGGCAGTGGGCACTCCCAGAGCTCCGGTTCGACCTGTGAGAGGCATCCATGCCCAATCTTTGGAAAAACTGATTGCAGGCAGATATACCTGCACATCCATGCCCAGATTATGGATTTTTTTTTATTTCTGGGCCTACTACGTCGAGTGAAGGCGAGGAGAAGGGGTGAGATGACTAGGCCTGCTTAGCCCTAAACCTCCCTGGCTCCATTTTTGGGGCATCCGTGCTAGAACACAGCACTGCTGCAGCTGAGGATTTCATTCTTCATCGTCCTCTTCATCATCATACCTGGCTGCTGTGTCTGTGTGTGGGGCACACTGTGGGTGTGGAGTTCTGCCACTCATCATCATCATCATCATCATCATCACTATCAGGTTTGGACTTTGTGTTGCCTGTGTGTGTCTGGACTGGTGGCCAGTGGTTCCCAGGTGGGGACTGAACTGTAGTAGTGGGAGTGAGTTGCGGTCCCCAAACGTCACGCTGGGGGTGCCTGTGCGCTCTAACCCATGAATGTGCCTGCTGACCAGGACGGTGAGCAGCCAGCGGACCTGCATCAACCTCAACCCCAGCCACAACTTCAAGCGCAGCCTCAAGCCCCGCAGTTGCCTCAAGTTCCACCAGTGGCAAAACCTCAGGCGCAGCCTCAAGCCCCGCATTTGCCTCAAGCTCCACCAGTTGCACAACCAGCTGTGCAACATCCCCCTCCAGCCATGGCGCAAGTGTGGGCCCCAGCGGCGCTGCAGCCTATCCCAGAGTTCGATGTCTCAGGCCCACCATCCAGTCTGGGGCCCAGATGGAAAAGGTGGGTGGACCATCTTGATATGTACTTCAGGGCAACAATGGAAACAGACGATGACAGCAAGCTTGCCACCATGCTGTATGAGGCTGGACCTGCGGTGCAGGAGATCTTTGAGTCACTCCAAACTGCTGACGGCACCTATGCGGCTGCAAAGACTGCGCTTCAGGCTCATTTTCTGCCCCTCTCCAACGCTGACTACGAGAGGTTTGTGATGTTGTCAGCACGGCAGAAGGAAGATGAGACTTTAAATACCTTTTATGGCTGCCTCAGACGCCTATCGCTAGCATGTGCATGGGGTGATGCGGAGGGCATGATCCGGTCCATGCTTATTCAGGCATGCTCCTCCGGTAAACTGAGATGGCAGGTATTGAGAGAACCAGGTACCACACTTGCTTGCATCCTGGAGATAGGACGCTGCCATGAAGTGTCCGAAGCCAGGGCATCCAGGATGGAGGCTGGCTCACGCCCGGTGAAGACGGAGGAGGTATGTGCCATGTGGCGAGGTGGAAGAGGTGTCAGAAGACCTGGGTCTGGCCTCCGTGACAGGGGCGGAAGAGCTGGTGAGTCGTACCAGAAGTGTGGATACGACTTACCCCACCCTGCTGAGTGTCCTGCGGCTGGAAGAATTTGCGGGCGGTATGGCCTCGCGGATCACTATTCCCGGGTGTGCAAGGCAGCCCTGTCTGTGATGGTGCCCAGAGGCCTGGTTCAGTCTGGGTTCCTTCTTCAAAATCGCCCCCCGAACGTGGCCCAAGTTGACCAGGGTGACAAGGGTACCCCAGTGGGAGAGGAAGAAGAGGAAGAGGAAGAGAACATCTTTTTCGTGTCGAGTGCGGGGGTCCTCAAATCAAAAAACAGACGCCAACCGAGGTGTGTGGTGGAGGTAAACAAGTCACCGGTCCCAGTACTCGTAGACACGGGTGCCTCGGTCAATGTGATGGCCCGTGGACATTATGATGCGATGGACACACCTCCCAGGTTGGTCAGCCCGAGGGCCCGTATCTTTGCTTTTGGAGGCTCGGAACCCATCCAGCTGGACGGTGCGTTTGTAGCAAAAGTGCAACATGATGGCTCGCAAATCACCACCCGGTTCTATGTCACACCGGTGAGCAAGAACACTGAACACTCTCCTGAGTTGTGCTGCTGCAGAAGCCCTCGGCATCGTCAGCTTTGCCTACTCGGTATATCTCAAAGACATCAATGATCTCCTGGACAAGTATGCCACTCTGTTCCTTGGAATTGGACAAATGACTGGTGACCCGGTGAGGCTGCACATCGACGAATCTGTGCAGCCCATAGCCCTGAAACATTGGAGGGTGCCTTTTCATCTTCGGGATCAGGAAGACAAAGAACTGCACAATCTGGTAAACTTAGACATCATCGAGAAGGTGGAGGGTCCGACTCTGTGGGTGTCACCAATTGTCGTGGCAAGAAAACCTAAGCAACCTGACTCCGTCCGCATTTGTGTTGACATGAGGCTACCCAATAAGGCCATCAAGCGGGAGAGACACCTTACCCCAACCATCGACGACATCATTGCCAAGGTGCAGGGCGCTCGGTTTTTCTCTAAACTGGACCTCCGGGCCAGATACCATCAGGTCACCCTGCACCCGGAGTCAAGATACATAACCACGTTTACCACCCACTGCGGACTCTACTGCTATAAGAGACTCAGTTTTGGTGTTTCATCGGCAGCGGTGGTGTTTTAGAACATCATCCGAGGCGCCCTCTCAGACCTGGATGGCGTCTTAAACATTAGTGATGATATCCTAGTGTTCGCCAAAACTGAGGTGGACCACCTGCGCAAGCTGGCAAGAACATTTGAAAGATTACAATCGCTGGGCCTCACACTCCACAGGGAGAAATGTGAGTTCCTGCGCCCGTCCATTGAATTCTTTGGATTCGTTTTCAAGGAGGGAGGTGTGTTGCCCGATCCAAGAAAGTTTCAGGACATTAAGAAGGCCCAACCACCCGAGTCGGTGTCTGATGTGAGGAGTTTTCTTGGCATGGTAACCTACTGTGGACGTTTCATTCAGAACCTTGCCTCAAGATCAGAGCCTCTGAGGGCCCTTACAAAGAAGGAAACAACTTGGCAGTGGAGCCCCCTAGAGCAGGCGGCCTTCGATGATATCAAGAGCGCACTCACGGCTGAAGACACCATGGCGTTCTTCAACCCCACGTTGCCATCAGAAATCATTGTGAATGCCAGCCCTTTTGGCTTGGGGGCTGTGTTGACACAAGTTGATCGGGATGGCGGTGTCTGCCCAGTGGTTTACGCCAGCAAAGCGCTGTCCGACACCAAACAGCTGTACTCACAAATCGAACGTGGGGCTCTGGCAATGCTATGGGGTTGCAGGCATTTTAGGCTCTACGTCCTGGGCCGCCCGGTGACTGTTGTGACCGACCACAAGCCCCTGCTTCCCATACTGGCGGGGTCCTCGTCCAAACCACCGGCAAAGATAGAGCGATGGATGGTTGCCCTCCTGGAATACGGAGTCACCCTCGTATATCGGCCAGGTGTGAACAATGCAGCTGACTATTTGTCCAGACATCCTGGCGTGAACGGCGGGGAAGCGCAGGACACATGTGCCGAGGAGGCCGACGATCCCGTTCGCATGGTGGTGGAGGCGGCTACCCCCAATGCCATGCCCCTTAAAGATCTGGAGGCAGCGGCAGTGGGAGATGAGTGCTTCCAAATTTTTAAACACGCCATGCAACAGGGTTCATGGAAGACGGTGCTGGAATCCCTGGCCGGGCGCACACAAGATGCCAAGAAAGGGCTGGAGCAGCTGTGGAAGGTGAGGGAGGAGCTGTCATTCTCGGCTTCCAGCCTTCTGCTAAGAGGCGATCGGATAGCCGTGCCCCAATCAAAAGTCAAGGACGTGATCGCCCACCAAGGACACCAAGGCACCGCAAAGACGAAGGCCCGGCTACGCCGCAAGGTGTGGTTCCCGGAGTTGGAGCGGAAGGTTGATGACTTTGTTGCTGCCTGTGTCTGGTGTCAGACGGCGTCCCCTTTGCAGAGAGAGCCGGCGATTGAAGCAATGCCCCGGGGCACGCGACCCTGGGAAGTGGTACACGCAGACTTTGGATCTACCACGCTGGGCACCCACTTCCTGGTAGTCGTGGACGAATACTCTCGGTATCCGGAGGTAGAGATCGTAGACTTGGTGGCCTTTCAGCATGTGGTGGTGACCATCGAGAAAGTGTTTGCTGCCCATGGATTCCCCCACACCCTGTGTTCCGACAATGGGACGCCATTCCAAAGCGAGTGCTTCTCGGAGCTGATGGAGGGGTATGAAGTCCAACACAGGAAGATCACCCCACTCTGGCCGCGGGTGAACAGAGAGGCAGAGAGGCTAATGAGGACACTAAATAAGACCTTTAGGATAGCCCAAGGCCAGGGACAGTGCATGCAGAGGGCTCTTTACCAGTTCTTGCAAGTGTATCGCACTACCCCCCATGAGTCCACAGGAGTGGCGCCAGCTGAGGCCCTGTTCAAACGGTGCCCCCGAGGGCTGCTGCCCGAGGTGGGAGGAAAGGAGCCCGGGGTGATTGATGATCAGCAGGTGGAGATGGATCACCGGCTGCGGATTGAACAGGAGAACGCCAGGAGAGGACTGTGTCCGCAGCGACTGGAGCCAGGAGATGAGGTGCTTATTAGGAACAGGCATCCCCATGGAAAGCTCTCTCTCCCCTACGGACCTGAGCCACTCGATGTGGTGGCTTTCAAGGGGTACATGGTGACGGCCTCGGATGGGAGGTCGGCCGTCACCCGGAATGTGAGCTTCTTTAAGAAGCATGGGGACCCCAGAACTGAGCCTCCCCTCGAACCGGACCGGATGGAAGTGCTTGATGATACGGGAGGCAAAAACCCCATGCCTGCGTCCCCTGCCTGAGGAGCGCCATCGGATGGACTGCCCGTGCCGGAGGTAAGCGTGAGGTACCCCCAGAGGTCTGGGCGAGGGAAACCCGCTTACCTCAACGATTATGTGCTGGGACATGTTTCATGATTGGCCCGTGGGCCTGTAATGTTAATTATGGGGATCCAGGGTGGTTGTGAATAAAGGGGTGTGTGGGGATTTGACTTGTAGGTTGAAATGTTGTTTAGTGGGTTTTGTAGACTAGTGAAATATTGTTGTTTGTCCTCATGGAAAAGGAGGAGTTTGGTGTTGCCCCTTTAAGGTACGCGCACGCGGCGGCGTGACTTTGCACGCCGCCACATGCATTATAAATAAAGGGGGCGTTCCCGGCCGCAGCAGTGTGACCGCGAAGCCCGAGCAGAGCAGATGTGTACGTGTGAGTCTGTGGGTACTGGGGGCTTACGGGCAGCGAGAATGGGGGTTCCTACAGACTCCCAACACATGAGAGTTAAGAGGTATGTGTGTGTAATCAGCTTGGTGTCGATGCTTCCTGGGGGGAAGTCATATGATTGGGAAGCTTGGGCTAAAGCAGCAGCTTCTGGCATGTTGCAAGTCCTCGTTCTGGAGGTCGCATCTCATTAAATGCCATCAAGGGTTGGGACTTTTCTGACATAGCACAATGGAGATCACATGCTAATATTACTGTTATGCAGCACGTCATGCCAGTTTCTCCAAGTTTAAGACGTATTGTATTGCCCCTCAATTTATTGACGCTGAATGTTCCGGCCTTGGAAGGATAAAGGCATTTGGCTTGTAATTTTGTAGCAATAGGGGGCACCTAGATGTCTTGGGGAAATCATTTACCTTACTGAGCCATCGTGCTAAACGTGTATCAGGTGTGGCTCGTGACCCTTATTTGCACGCCAATGGGTGGTGTGTGGGTCTGCCCAGTACCACACAGAAGCAGTAAACACATGGGAGGTGGTGGGCATGGCAATGGCCACTCATTTTGCAGCTCAGGTGCCTTTTTTCAGTTTTGATGCTTTCAAATCATTGAAGAGTGAGCTTGTCGACCTACAAAGAGTCCCTTTACACTCTGGGCATCATTGCAAGACAAGGTGAGTGATACAACATATTAGCAATCACTAACTGTGGGCTGAATAGCTGCTGTGAAAACCATGTGCACTGGTACAAAATGTGCTCTTCCCTTTTAAGTGACAGAGGTTTTCAGTTTATTTATTTTTAATTGGCTCTTTGAGCCTTAAGCTGGATGCTCATAGGCGCGTTGTACAAATCAGAGGTTGTTTCAATCTCTTTGTTGTGATCTTTGGTGTGATGGGGAGGTGAGGAAGAGCACTAGGTTTACGAAAAGTCTTCCCTGCAGTATTTCATTTTTTGGGGGTATTAGCTCTTAGCTCTTTGGTTTGGTAGCAAATAGCTATTCCTGTAATGTTGTGGTTTATGGTTTATATTGTGGGGTTCTACCAAGTACAATGACAAGGAAGGATTCTCATTGTGCCCACCCCAGAAGGATGACCAGCTGAGTTTGGCCCGCTGGAATTTAAACCTGTGGCCATATACAGATCTATGCACCAGGCACAACACTCTACTTAGTGGGCCATCTGAGATGTTCAGCAGGAATATTGTCCCGCTGAGCTATCTGACAAGGATTGGAAGCTATCACTAGCGTGCCCGTCCCAGATCTCTGCAGCAGAGACATTACACTTCTTAGCTAGTTCACTGGAGTTGGAACCTTTGGCCTGAATGTCACACACAGCTCCCTTCAGACAACTTAACCCATTGATCTATCTTACTGGGATTCATAGGAAAGCCATTAAAGAAGATAAGAGATGTGGTATTTCTGGTGGTAATATTGCTTTAAGGGAAGATTTCCCATTTCATCAAAAGGAATACGCAATTTTCTTGTCCAATATCACCCTAAACTCTCTCCACTCCTAGTTCCTCCCACTCCAGCTCCCATCTTAATCCAGGGGCTGCTAATGGTGGAAGGAGAAGGCATATTCAAATGTGCACCCACTAGGGACATATTGTTCGTCCATGAACATGCAATTTACTTGAAGCAGTTAAGAGGTCAAGACGGTGACCCCCCTCTTCCCATCTGCGAGGCACAATTAAAACCTGGAACAACTCTATGTCCTTGGGTATGGTTCCTCTATCTTTGAAATCTGATATGTTAGTGCCTCTTCTCAAAATGGCTTCACTTGACCCTCCTATTACTGCCAACTATAGCCAAATCTCTCTTCCTTCTACCACTGCTAAGATTCAGGAGGCTGTAGTTCCCATTTACCTTCAGCACTCTATTGAATAATCTGGTCTCCTGCACTCTCACCAGTTTGATTTTCACCTGGGTTGTTAGACTCAGTCTGTCTTTTTTGCCACTCATGACATCATTCGTATTGGAACTGATGTGGGAGAAGTAATGGGTATGGTAACGCTTGGCTGCTTGGTGGCCTTCAGCAATGTTGAGCTCGCTATCCTTCTTACTCATCTCTTCAAATGTTGTCTTGGTTCTCCTCTTTCTTTGTGAAACAGTATCAGTATGTTTCTATGTCTCGCCTTTCTTCGGCCCTGTCACCTCACATGCAGCGTTAATCAGGGCTACTCATTGTTCGATATTAGTTTAGGTTTTTATGTTCAGCCTCTTGCTTCTCTGATCTCCACCTTTTTTCCTGTCTTGACCTATCTTGATGAAGCACAGCTGCTGATCCATTTGGATGGGAAACTGGGTGCCACATCATCTAGGTCCCAATCTTGCATGTCTGTCATTTCTGAGTGGGTGAGCAATAACTCTCTCTGCCTTAACTTCGATATAACTCCTATTTATTGCCGCCACACAGTGGAACTCCATGCCACCCCACCTTAGAGAAGTATCGTCCCAAGCAGCCTTCTGCAAGGCAATCAAAACTCTGCTATTTGTCCGAACCTGCTTCGTCTAGACGCCTTTTCACAGATTGTCTAGTAATGTCTTTCCTGCAGCATTTGAACTACGCTTCCTGTAACTAAGTCTTCCTGTGTATCACATGCTTGTTCCATGTAACGAAGTCATCTTCATGTAACATCGCCTTGATGCCCCTGGGCTGTTAGCGCCCTTTATAAATGCCAAAAATAAATAAATAAATAGCAGAGATTACAGTATTTTGTGACTTTAATCCTCTTTGGGGGTCAACTTTTCTAACCCTCTGTTTTCTGCTTTGGAATCTTGCCCAACCCTGGTTCCGAATGTGAAGAAGATTGGCATAAAATGAGACAATACTTATTCCTTACTGCCCAACTGGACCCTTTCATTAATTCTTTCCTTTTGCTTACTTTGCCTGCCTCGCTGCTGCTTCTATGCTTATTCAGTCTTGTCTTGCCTGCCGGTCTAGAAACAACGGTGGTGGTAAAACCGCTGACACCGTTGTCTCCGGACCGGCAGACTATGAGTTCTGCAGGCAGGTGGCGTCACTCCCGCCAGGTCTGACCTGGCGGGAGTAACGCCACCCGCCTGCAGACGAAAATGGAAATACCAGCATCGTTATTTACGGTGCCAGTGTTTCCATTGTCCCCATCCCCATGGAGTCCTATGGGACCCCATGGGAATGGGGATTACCGGAATTACGCCTCCGGAATTACCGGGTCACCGGGCTTGTAATGCCCCTGTGATTCCGGCAATTACGGAGGCAGTAATTCATTCCGGGTCCGGCGGCAGCACGCCGGTTTTTCCGGCACGGCTACCACCAGACTCGTAATGAGGCCCATCTCAAGCTGGGACTCTGTGCTTGTTGACTCGGGAATTTGCAGCTGATCCAAAATGCTGCAGCTCATTTAATATTTGGCTTGTCGCGCTCTGCGCACATTGGATTTCTTTCTTCAAGGATTCTTGCGTGCTTCGTTCTGCTTGCCTTGTCTGAATTATTCCCAGACACTCGGTAGGAGTTTGACATTTTTAATTCCTGCCCTCTCCCAATGGAACATCTCTCCTGATTTCCATCAGGTCTATCCCTACCTTTTCAGCCTTTCACCAAAAACTGAAGACATGGCTTCTCTCATTGGTTTTGCCTGGTCAGTACTACCTCTGATCACTTTCAGGGTGGTGCCAAGAAGCCACTTGTGATATTTGTGCACTCTAAAAAACTAGAAAAAGAGGTGGTTGCAACTGAGAAGTATGTCTGTTTCTCCATGGGGCTAGACGTCCCGAATGCACTGTGCAGTCTGTCCTCCGTGGAAGATGAATGACTTTGGAGGGATCAATGAGACATAGGTAGGAGGCAAGACTATGTACTCCTGTCTCACAAAGAGAAAATAATTGGGTATCCCTGTCTGATACAGGCAGTGAAAGGGGGTGATTAATCTCTGGAGAACGCCTTTCTAGAGCTACTTGATATAGTGTGCTGCTAGAAGCCATGGGTGATGGCACTCCTTACATAAGTACATGGAGTGACGGTAAGTCACCTACCTGAGCATATTTAAATCTCAGTATTATCATCACGCCCAAGTGAAACTATCACAAACCCCTGTGAATTGCATGTCGAAATGTGAGGCAGGGGAGCATGGTTCCTGGCCTCTGTGCCCTTATGGGCCTGAACAGGCTTTATGTAGGGTCCACACACATGCTTTGCAATGTTGCCTCTGATGGCGCATACATTTACTCCTGGTCCCAGGTATATTTAGTTGTTTTTTAGCCTGGCCATAATGCATTCAATTGGTGATATTTCTCCTGTGGTAGAAACATTTTGTAGGCTGCCCACACAGAGCAAACACGCAATTTTCTGATGCACACACAAATACATTGGCTGCTGGGTACTGCTTCCAGCACCTATGATTTGGTTAAATGCCACTGCTGTATATTTCCTGCTTCCATTTTTCATCATTCTATCCATTGTCAATATTTGAAATCTCTTTGGATAGGTTACTTGTGCTGTGTATGAACCGACAGAAGAAAAGGTGCAAGCAACAGCCATGGTGGCATAAAAGTTCAATGCACTATACCATTATACTACATGGCATAACGTATAGTAATTTAACAAAGCATTGTGAGACACCGAGAAAGCTACTGGATCTCACAGAGAGCCTGGGGAAGGGGATGCCACTTCTTTCGAGCTAGGAGACTGCACATGTCTGAGGGCATCAGACTGCCCTGAGTAGAGGAATGGGGTGTTACTAGCAGCGACTGATTCTTCTCGGCCTTTGCCAGTCCATAACTAGAGCAAGGAGATGTATAGGGATCAGAACGTCCCTGAAGCACTACTGCCATTTCAGAAACCATAACTGAAGACCTGAACTTAGAGTAAAATGCCCAGAGGCCAATAACCAACCCACTAACAATTTCAACCCTTTGCATACACCTCTCAAACTCTAACCAAACACAACCACAACCCTAAAGCACAACAAACCGCACAAACTTCACTACACTGCAACAACAAAACAAACCACACATAGCTTCGCACAACATGACACGATGGCGATCGACCGGAAAGCACCCCCAAGCTCAGCAAAAAGTGTTATCCCGCTCATTCCCACTAACTCTACCCCCCACCCCCTTTCCTTTTCAGATCCGCCAGAGGACCACTCCGGGGGTGATAGTGTGCGCTACAAATATCCTTTAACATTAACAGATGCACTGGATGAGGCATAAGTGATGCAGAGCCAGGACATTTTAGGTGGAAAGCACCCTAAATCCCCATTTCAGGTGGTGAGCATCTCAAGCTGAAGCGTCGATTAAACCAGAAGCACCCGATTTTGCACCCTTACACATTGTGCAACAGCCGTTAAACATTAAATTAGTGAGGTAAGATCCATGCTGAGCCAGAAAATGGCAAATACATTTTCAATTCCAGGCAAAGCATTAGAGCACTTGGATTGGCATAATATCACCCAAGCCAACCTGGAATAAAGTGAAAGCAAGTCCAGAGGTGTTAAAAAGGCATTGCCCCTCTACAAGAGGATTTAAGAAGTTAATTTCAACCTCCAAATATATAGGAAATAGAAGAAACCACTGAGATGAGCCTGAATTTTGAGGGGATTGAATTGCACTTTTTTTTATAAGGGAAGGAAAAATGTTCTGTGAAATTCACATTATAAATGGCACAACAGATACTTCTAAAATAAGATCGAAAATGGGAGTTCAATCAATATCTTTGGGGAGTGGTGAAGGTTAATGCATAGATTTAGTCAACAAGACCAGGAGGGAGAAAATACAAGCTTTGCAAATAAGGCCAAGAATGTTGGTGTTCTCCAAGGGTAGTAGGACAGAGTTGTGTTAAAGCATGGTTTAGCATACCGCCACACATGCACACAAACACATGCTGATGCAGGAGTGCTTCATTGCAGCAATGTCGCTGCCCGACTACACGACCGAGCGGGGAGACAGGAGTGATCTACATCAGGTGTGATAGGTCTGCGCAGAACATGAACCTGCATTCTGGGCTCTAATTTACATTTACACGGCCATGTACACTCCACCCTGCATCTGGCCAGTGTGCTGAACCTCCAGACACCATACAATAGCCAGTAAAGGAACACCGACAGGCTATGAGGACAGCCAGTAATGAGGTACTGATGCCAGCATGACATTACACAGAATCATTTGTACCTTTCCCAGAATTTCATGTCCATGGGCCCACATCTGCATTGGGCTCCAAGAAGACTGAACATGTATGTTAGCTCCATAAAGGAGTCAAATGGGACTTCTAAGAGGTTGCCTCTGCTATATTATGAGGGGTGAGACGTCCAATGAATATTAAAATTGTTTACCCCATTGCCAACAGCTATAAAGTGGCAGTCTCAGTTCTATCTGCCCACATCACCCCGCAGTTAAATGATGGCACAGGACAGACAAATACTATAAGAATCCATTGACGCATAACAGTTCTATGAACCTTTGCCGAGTGGCATTTCCATTAAATTATTTGGCACCGAATTTGTCTTTTTTTTTACCGCAAACAGCGGGAAGGTGGCCCCGGTCCCTATACTCCACCTCAACCCCCCTTCATAAACACCTTAGGCAAATTTACCATCTGTATGTTTGTGGTAAAAAAAAATCCAAAATTTGGCTGAAAGAAATGTGCTGCAATTGCCATTCGGCATAACTGGGTAATACCACACCTAATGCTCCTGTCTGCATACTTTAGCATCTACCTGTATGTTTATCTACGAAACTGCTGAAATGTACGCATGGATTTTTCTCTGCTCTGTTACCTTTTGTATGCCGCTCTGTGACCAAAAGAGCTTGTTTACCGGGCCCTATGCAAATGCATAAATACATACAGTTTAAAAAGAAAAAAAGTTGTGGAAGGCCTAATGTGTAGACAAGTGTGTCTTCACGTTGGTCAGAGCATGCAAAGTCAACCTCAAGCAACAGTGCATCCAATTGTGGCTAACATTAAAGGAAAAGATTACGATCACAGCCCGTTGGAATGTGCTCATTGTCACAGCATGCAAAACCAAGTAGTCAAACAATAACATTGTGTAAGAAATCCAGGAGCAAACTTGTTCAGAGAGTTAGACCTCAATGTGGGATACTAGCAAAGTCCCCCAGAGTTGAGATACATCACACACCTCTGGACACACATTAGCCTGCGTGGCTGCAAGCATCACTGTCTGATCGGCTTGCAAAGGTTTTCAACACATAATCCGAGAGGTGCTGACTGTCATGCCGGGAGTACTGAATGTCAGTGACAACATCTTGAACTCTGCTAGATCTGCACCACAAAGACTTCTGGCAAGTGGTATAAGGAAAATGTTCCAACGCCCCAGGACAAAAGATATCAATACTTGAAAAATCACCTACGGTTCTTCAGGTGTGCTTTCAATGAACACTGTCAGCAGGTCCAAAGGAAACAGGAACCTTTAGAAATGTGCAGTTACTAGGTATGGTAAATGACTGCACTACTCGTATACCCAATATCGCCACACCCACCCAGTGCCATTGGAATTAGAGGGAGCAAAGAAGTAGGGTCTGAAACTTTAAACTGTTTTTCATTAGTGGCACCCTAGCACTACCTTGGGATTGTGAGACAAGTGAAAAGTCGATGGGTACGGGTTCAGGGAGCAATACGCTTTTTGCAATGCATCGGCAGCAGGGTCAAATCAAATGCAACTGATCCACTATCACTACACACTTGGCAGGTTTAGTTTTACTGGCATAATTGTTCTGACATATCTATACTTGACAACACTCCAATCTGACCTACATTTGTGGTACACCCAGTAAGGGCGTGTTCTCTTACAGTGGGCACATTATCAGTTGCTTGTACATTTTGCAGAGATAACCTGGTATGTTTGCACAAACAGGTTTACAGCGGGTAATTTTCATCATTTACATGTCCGAGCGCAAAAGGGAGGTGAAAAGTGGAGGTGAAATGCCTTTCAAAGCTCTCTTTTGCAGTCCACAGTGCAAATGGGTAAACATTGCCTGCCAATTACGCATGACAGGAGCGTTTACAGTAGAGTCCTTTGGAATGTGCCTGCTTTTTATTGATGTGAAAAACAGTGGATTCCATATCAATTTACAGCATTTACACCGACAGGAAAATATCATGCTGGCATATGTCAGGTTGTTCCCGCCCAGACATCACCTGCCCACATCGTCATGTGGGTGGACCGCCGTTGCGGTCCTTTTCCCGTTGTAGGGAAGTGACGTTGGGGCTAGGGAGTGGCGGGAAGAAGAAAGAAGGTTGTACTGCACCCCAGCTCCCGCGTATCATATTCCTAACTCGGTTAGAGGTCCATGTAAAAACCTCACACTGGCGACGAGGGGTGTTCCAACACCTGCCCGTGCTGAAGCGAGGACTGCAGTCGATCGGCTTGGCGCATCGGCGCACCTCGACTCCAGGGGCACACCGGGCCCATACGAGGACCGCGGTCGAGCGGCTTGGCGCGTCGGCCCACCTCTAAACCCAGCAACACAAGGTGAGAGGCAAAAGCCCTGCCCCACACGACAACCCGGAAGAGAACGGGCTCTGCAGTAGGCCAGGGAGGCCTGACACGTGCACACGTGCCACGTTAGCCCAGGCACCCATCATCCCTCCCAGTGACGGCCTGGGAGACAACACCGCACAGCACACGTGGGCCCACGGGCCACATGTACCAAACCCAGGCGGAGGAGGCACGTGCAGCAAGCACAGAGGAGGCACGTGCAGCGGTGGCACATACAACAAGCCCACAGGGAGGAGACACCCTGCAGGCAGCAGGTACAAGCCATCAAAGAGTGGTACACAAGCCCCTAAGAAGGGAAGAAGCAGCACTATATCCAGGTACAACACCCCCAGGAGACGCACAGGACCACCACACGCCAGAGATACCAGAGGTGCATGTCACAGGCCCCTGTTCACGGCGCCATGTCCAATCCATCCAGCCCCTGGCGTCCCCATCCAGAGGTGCAGGAACGGCGGCAGAGAACACACAACAGGCACATGGGGCAGGAAGCTCATCGCAGAACATGCCCATGCCAGGTCCTTTTGACCTCAGAGACACTTCAAACTTAGGACCCAGGTGGGTCATATGGCTATGTGACTTTAAATTCTATGCAGGAGCAATAGGCCTCAAAGACGACGCAAGACTCAAAAACACCTTGGCCCAGCTGTCAGAGACATTGCAGGTGAACTGCTAAACATAGACACAGTGACATACGGGGAACTTCATGGCAAACTGTCGGAATACTTTGCCTCCCACACCAACATAGACTACGAGCGTCACATATTCCACACCACCAGACAAGAAAAAGGGGAATCTATGGACAACTTCGTGATGTGCCTCTGTATCAAATTTAAATATTGAGAATTTCACAAATACTCAAACGAAGATGCGCTAAGGTCTCAAGTAATCGCCGGCTGCATATCACAACCTTTCAGAAAACAGCTGCTCCAAACACAAAGGTTGCTAGAGGAAATACTCGCACTAGCCAGGATGGAGGCAGCAGTAGAATCGCAACTAGACAGCCTGGGAAAAGTCACCATACAACAGCCGACATCAAACACGGACATGATCAACAAACTATACACCGCTCCTACACAAGGCGGAAAACGTGCGGACGCCACATGCTATCGCTGCGGATATGAGTATCCACACACGGGAGAATACCCTGCGGTTGGACAACAATGCGCTGCTTGCGGCGGAATGGACCACTACATAGCTGTCTGCAAGAACGCGCCAGGACTCGTACACAGCAGACAGAGACATCAGGAGAGACGGAGAAGATCACACCTCAGCCCACCAGCCAGCAGAGGAGACGGAGAACAGGCGGCACCAACACGGGAGGACAGAGCCCGAAGGAGTTTGTACGCATGTGAAGACAAGAGGCCATCAGACGGCTCCAGACGGTCCCAGAGGAGGAGATTCGTCAGATACATTAAGATGCGGTCCCCATCCAGCATCGAAACCCAGTAATCAGAAGATGACCAGAGGAAGAAGGGATATGTGTGGGCTCTCAACAACGCCACGGCCACCCAGCACAGCCCCACCCTCACGCTACAAGTTAACAATACCCCCCTAGAATTCCTCATTGACATGGGGGCGACACTCAACATCATAAGGAACAAGCGTACACCTCGCTCACCAGTCCACCAAAAATCTACATGGCAACTGTAGACATTTACCCGTACGGAGCGACGACCCCGCTACCCTGCAAAGGCACGATCTCAGCATGGTGTGTACATAAATCCCACGCTGCGAAGATCCCTCTCCACATATTAAAGACAGAGGACAACAGCTGATGTATTTTAAGCTTCAGACAGCAGTAGAAATGGGCCTGGTCCACATACTATACCAAATAATGGCCCACAAATACTTCGCCAGGTTCGCCAGGCCTGATGCCGTAGAACAGGCTTTTCCAAATCTCTTCAAAGGCCTAGGGAAGCTGAAACACAGGAAGGTACAGCTCTACATCAACCCAGAAGTCCCGCTGGTCAGCCAACACTATCGCGGCATACCCGTGAACATCCAACAGCAGGTGGAGGAAGAGTTGGACAAGCTCATCAAACTCAACGTCATCGAACCTGTCTCCAAGCCTACGCCATGGGTGTCACCCATTGGCCCGGTCCCCAAGAAATCCCCGGACGGATCAATACTCCTGTGCGTAGACATGAGAAGGGCCAATGTAGCGATTGAAAGGGAGAGACATCAAGCACCCAGGATCACAGACATGATCCACCTTCTCCACGGAGCACAAGTCTTTTCAAAACTGGACCGAACAAAAGGGTACCATCAAATTGAGATAGCCCCTGAGTCAAGGTACATAACAACATTCATAACCCATCTGGGGATGTTCCAGTGCAAGAGGCTCAGTTTTGGCATTTCATCCGCCGCTGAGATTTTCCAAAAAGAAATCCATCGAGTAATCAGGCACATACCAAACTGCCTGAATTACTCAGATGATGTCCTAGTTTTCAGCAAAACTAAGGAGGAACATGACACGGCACTACACAGAGTGTGTGCGGCCCTGGAAGCAGCAGGACTTACATTCAACAAAGCCAAATGTGAATACTGCAAAGGCTCCCTACGATTCTTCGGAAATATATTATCCAACAAAGGCATGCGGCCGGACCCAGACAAGGTAGCAGCCCTCAATTCGGCCTCGCCCCCCCAAAACTGCAACAGAACTGCCGTCGTTTCTCGGCTTAGTCAGCTATTGCTCGAGATATTTAAAGGACTATGCCACGGTCAGCAACCCACTGCGCTTGCTAGCGTGCAAAGACCAACCGTACACTTGGTCTGAAGACTGCCAGAAAGCGTTTGAAGCAATACGAAACGCCATCGCAAAAGCAGAGGATATGGCTTGCTTTGACACAAAACGAGACACCAAGGTAATAGTTGACGCCAGCCCAGTCGGACTGGGAGCCATCCTCACGCAAAGGGACCCCGAGGCACCCACAAATGTGTATATAGTGGCGTACGCCAGTAGAAGCTTGACCCCTACAGAACAAGCCTATTCCCAAGCAGAAAAGGAAAGTTTGGCAGTGGTATGGGCATGTGAGTACTTTCATTTGTTTCTGTACGGGAAGGAGGTCACAGTCACGACGGACCATCAAGCCCTACTCACTATATATGGAGACCCCAAGGCGAGAATGCCCCCGCGGATAGCCAGGTGGGGATTGCGCATGCAAGACTACAAATTTGTCATCGAACACCGCCCGGGGAAAGAGGACAACCCGGCAGACTACCTGTCCCGTCACCCAACAGGACCGGCAAGCCCCCAGCCATACATAGCGGATGTGTACATCAATTACGTAGTCCATCACCTGCAGCCCCTGCCAGTGGGGTGGGCAGACATCATCACACAGTCGGAACAAGACCAGGCCCTCCGTATCATCCGGCACTGCATACAGGCGGAAAGGAGAGCACACATGAGACAACAGGCAAAACAGGAACCAGTGGCGGTTCAAGAGGACATCAAATGGATAGACCACGTCCGAGATTAACTCTCTATAATAGATGAACACGTCGTGTTAAAAGGATGCAAGGTACTAATCCCGGAGACCTTGCGAGAAAAAACAATACACATGACGCATGAAAGTCACTGAGGGGTGGTCGCCACTAAGCGGCTACTAAGACAAAAAGTGTGGTTCCTGAGGCTCGACGCCATGGTAGAAGAAATAGTGGGAAAATGCCCGATGTGTGAGCAAATAGCACCACCACCACATCCGAACCCGCTCCAGATGTCACCGCTACCAGGACAATTATGGGAGGAACTAGCGGTGGATTCTTCGGACCGCTGCGAGACGGCACCTATGCGCTAGTGCTAATAGATGAACACTACCGATTCCCTGAAGCGCAAATTGTGGAGAGCACAGAAGCCTCAAGCGTCATTCCTGCCCTCGACCGCATGCTGTCCACGTACGGAATCCCAAGACTGATAAAGTCTGATAATGGGCCGCCATTCGTAAGTCAGGACTTTGAGAACTTCTCCAAATACATGGGGTTTCAACACAGAAAAATAACGGCCCGCTGGCCACAGGCAAATGGCATCATTGAGAGATTCATGGCCAACATCAAAAGGACACTACAAATAGCCACTATCCTCAACAAACCGTTCGAACAAGCCCTCTACCAATTCTTGAGGGACTACAGGCACACACCCCACAGCATGACAGGGATATGCCCGTCCGACCTGTGTTTAGAACACCAGTCAAAACTCGGCTACCAGAAGACCCCAGCCCTGTATACGCCACACCGCTAGAACAGGAGGCCAAAGAAAGAGATGACGCTGCAAAGGCCAAGATGAAGGACACTGCAGATCACAAAAGGCGAGCTCAAGAATTGACTGTGGAACTAGGGGACCAGGTGTGGATACGTCAACCAAAACAATTCAAGGAGGATGCCATGTTTGCAAAGGAACCGTTGACAGTGACACAAAAGAAAGGGACAATGATCACGGCACAGAGAGATCACTCCTCAGTAACCCGCAATGTCTCACACTTCAAGCGCATGATGACCGACCCCGAAGACACGTATAGCACTGAGGAAAGACCACAAGACGAACCCTATTTGGGAGACAGTGAGGCCTCCGAGGGTGAGGACAGCCAGACGAACTATCCAGAGACCTGGGGGACTCCTCGTAGCTCAAGGAGACCACAGAGGAGTCGTATGAAACCTCACAGACTCATCGAACAGATGGAGTGAGAAGATGGAGGGACCTGATATTTTAAAAAGGGGGGAGATGTCAGGTTGTTCCCGCCCAGGCATCACCTGCCCACATCGTTATGTGGGTGGACAGCCGTTGCGGTCCTTTTCCCATAGTAGGGAAGTGACGTTAGGGCTAGGGAATGGGGTGAAGGGTTTCCGGCAGTCTGCTACCGTTGTTTAAATAAAGAAGGCTGTACTGCACCCCGGCTCCCACGTATCATATTCCTAACTTGGTTAGAGGTCCATGTAAAATCCTCACAGCATAAATGATGGCTATTTGTGTGGTTGGGAGGAGAGGGGAGACAGAATTATAAATTACGATCCGTGCACCCTCTCCGAAATGCAAATACATTGAAATAGTGAGTAATGTAAAACTACTGCATGAAATGTTTAATGATGCATTATTTGTGTGTTTCTCTTTATAGAACCTGAATTCGAGTATGTTCTTACTTGGACATACTGGCCTACACTGGTGTTTTAATTCTATTCTGTGGTATTGCATTTTTTATCATCAACATAGGCAAAGGCAGCAGGATTATTTTCTTACTTGGGGATACTGTGATATATTGTCAGAGCCAGCACGGACATCTTTACTTATACTATCATTATGAGCAATGCAAACATCAGTATATGAGGAAACTGACTTCAAAATGTTTTTTTATTGACATATATTTTGGACAGAATCATCTTGAAAATGTATTGTAAAATGCTCCTGTGCAATATTGGTGACTTCACATCTATTGGATTTTTCATGTGTTCCCCTTCAAAACAGATTGTAAACTGCATGGCTTTGTACCCATTCTTCTGGCAATGTGCTGTAAAATGCACCATTTTCATCCATTATTCTAAACATTTTCTTGGGGGGAGAACTCCCCAGTTGGTTCAGGCTCCTTCGCTAGGGTCGGTCCCTCATGCATAATCATAGGAAATGTTTATCACCACCACCCACAATTTTAAAATTCACCAACCACCAATGATTCAAACCTCAGTATGCTGGAGGAACGAAAACGTGAAAAGGGGAGGTAAGGGGATGGTAAAGTAGGAGATAGATGTTACATGATACAAGCGCATGGAGTGTGGGGATACAGCAGGGAAGAATGTTTTGTGATACCATAGGTGCATGTCAGTCCTATTAGGTGAACCATCATAGTTGTGTAAAAGGGAGGGAGGAGACAGATGCGTCCCAAGGTGTTGTGATAATTGGGTTGTGATTCCAAGACAGACATGGAGAATTTTAAGTTACTACACAATGTTATGTTTGAGGGATTACGGGCTCAAACATGTGCTCAGGCAATCCTGGAAGTTTGTTGGCTTATTTATACTCGGTATGTCTATAGATTGTACCCCATCTCAAACTCCTGAATGTCAGTTCTGTGACGGGCAAGCCTGAGCCAAGAGTGGCATAGCTAAAAATGCAATGTGTATAAAGGTGAATGTTGTTTACAGAAGATAAGGGAATGGATTGCTCAAACAAGTACAGTAAGATTAAAAGGCCTGGCACCTTGATGTCCAAAAGGATAATATTAAGAGTTTGTTCTGTGTTATGTCCATGATATATTATTTTAGCTTACGGTGAGAGAGGGTGGTTCCTTACTTGGTGATAGGGTATCAAAGTACAGTAATATGCAGCCACCTGTAGTGACAAAATGTACCCTGTGCTCCCTATGATGGCTGTGCTCATTAGACAGTGTGAAAGTTGGAGGCGGATGTGCAAAAAAACAGGCCAGGTGGGGAGAAAAGGGACAAATACCTGTCCTTCTCTATGCAGTGACTCTCTTTGTTTGCCTTCAGTAAACAGAAACATTTGACAAGGTGACTCTCTGTCTCCTGAGCACGTGTTCTCCAGTCCTTGGCTTTCATGTGACGGACCAATGCATTTGTGGAGTTGTAGTTTTGTTTTGTTTCAAATGGATTTACATACCAGAAAACAATGATTTCCAAGAGAAACCCCACTGGTGTTCAGATGACATGGAGTCATTCCTTTGATTGCCCTAAAACATCCCACAAAAAGAACATGGGTCTAGTCACCCTGCAACAACACCATGAATGAATACCATCTCCTTCCATCACATTATGCCTGGCTTTGGTTAAGTACTTACGTCTCCCATCCATGCCCACACAATCGCCTACTTTTGCAAGCAGTCTCTGGCCCTTTTGATTAAGCAATTAAAAGAAGCCCTTTTAGTACACCATAGAAACCTTACCAACTCTGGCATGCCACTGCTATCCAGAAAATATCACACTGCCCAAGGTTGTGAGGCCGTTTAAGCATGTTTAGTTTCACAAAGAGATGCTAATTTGGGAGGTGGCAGAGTTTTAAGACATTGACTGCATTAAGGCGAGGGGGGTAAGATGGATATGGGCAGGGCATACTTGTGGCCCCTGTCTCTGTGCGTGTAGTGCTGCTGCCCATTAAATTAGAGTGCTAATGGTGTTAAAATACATAGGCTCAAGCCTCTCTGCCAGGAGTGAGATTAAACAGGATGTCCCTACAGCGCCCCTACCCCCCAACTGTGCTCGAGGACGTTACCCAGTTTGCCCCCCCTCGAACCTCCTACCACCACAATGGAAACAGCCCTGACTTTGACTATCAAGGGCCACCAGCTGAAGTCCTGATAGCAGCAGCACTATGTGATTGATGTTATTTCTGGTTTAAAAAAAAAAAGAAATCCGACATACTAATTATTCCATAGGTTCAAAAATAAAAGTCGCAAGTTCGCAGACGCTGAAATCCAATGTATTTTGAGGAGCGTTTCAAAATGGCGTGGAATCGCCCTCTGCGATTTTTGAGATGTATCTAGTGCTCTCCTCCTGTGTGCAGAGGGAACACTGTGTCTCCTCTTCTCTGATGGTTTGACCTTTGACTCGCAGTATGCTGGGACGTCCCTGTCATATGACTTACCCTGACTTGTCTACAATGCTTTTCTTGTTCCCAAAAACTGGATGAATACTGTTCTTCATTTATGTTCCTTAGAACAAACACTGCATCACATGACTGCAACGAATACACGCAGCGCTTTCAGCTCAACACTTGAAACATATGAAACAGCTAAACAATGTGTGCACGAGCAGGGTGGAGTCTCGCGGGTGACGCTGGAATTCAGTGATAAAGGAAGGTAGAAGCGAGTAAATAATAAGGCTTATGAAAGGCCCTCCACCTCGAGCAACCAAACCAGGCCCATCTTTTCAATCGCTCACAGCCCGCAGAGTAAAAACCTTAAAAATGTATAACAAACAGGCATTGGTCGCTAACATCTTCTTCCCTCCTGTCATATAACTCTCAATGTTTTTAGCACAACGGCTCTGTCTTTATGGTGAAAAAGGGTCACCGTCACCCAGGAGTGAAGATTAATGAAGTTTCCTCCTGCTAATAGCGCAGGGAGCTCTTGATTCTATTAAAGACAAGGACGCGAGCATTAAGCTTCTACTTCTTTATTATCCACTCTCCAGCAGTTTCAACAAATATAACTTTGTAAACTTTCATTTTCAAATTTAACTTTTTTTTTTAACAAAACTTCAAGTCCCAACAATCCTGTAGTCCCATAGTCTCTGGCCATATGACCTAGTCCTTCCTGTCCCTTAGTCCTTCCTCTTCTTGACTGCTCGAACTGCAATCCTTTCCCAAACTATGTAACCAAGGTCAACTTGATCCGAACTTTCTACTCCATGCTGGATTGGCCTCTCACACTTGAACTTGCGAGCTCGCTCCAGACAACGGTCCTTTAAACGTTTCAGCTGTTCTTTTGCTCATCCCCTAATGGCAGGAGGAAACAAAATGTACATGTAAGGGCAGGGAATACACACCCTATTCTGGAAGAAATAATCGAATTAATTATAAACATTACATCAAGTCATTTATGTCATCATTGCATCAGCTTGTGTATTCGGGACGGGAATTTAATGCTCGCCTCCTTGTCTTTAATAGAATCAAGAGATCCCTGCGCTATTAGCAGGGGGAATCTTCATTCTATGTCAAGACGGATGCGAGCATTAAGCTTGTTCAAAGCTTCTCACTACTGGATCAGCTATCGCATTAATTGGTCTAAAATAGAACGTTCTAAACGTTGCATCGCTAGCCCAATCTGCTGCTTTCATGATGTCTTGCAACACTGCACCTTGTCCTAATGCTTTTGAAGCCATCGCTCCTCTGACTGAGTGCGCCCCAAATCTGGACATATCAGTGCCTGCCAGGTTCATGATGTCTCTTACCCATCTCGCTATCGTGGCAGTAGCTACACCCCTATGCGGTTCTGTGCGCTATCAAAAGCTGGGTTGTCCCTGCCGGCCTCACTTCTGCCGTTCTAGCCTGATATTCTTTAATACACGTCGCTACACACCACTTGGGGTGATCCTGCATGTACGGGTAAGTGATTGATGAAGAGTCCGTCTTTGTCCTTCTAACTATGTTGAATTTCACTCCACCCCGACCAAAAGTCTTTCTATTGATCTCTAGGGCTCTCACGTCTGCTACTCTCCTGCATGATACTAGGCACAGGAGCATAGCTAGTTTTCCGGATAACTGTCCCAACAACAGATATCTGTTGTTTGGCCAATCTGCTAGAAATCTCAGCACTGTGGAAACGTCCCACAGAGATTCGTATCTTGGTAGTGGAGGTTTCCTAAATCTAATCCCTTTCAGTAGTCTGATCACTGCTATATTTTCTCCTATTGGTATTCCCTCTATCGGCACGTGCCCTGCTGAGATTGCGGACCTACAAACTCCTATGGTCCTATAAGCCTTACCATCTTGAAGCAGTTCCGCTAGGAAATTTAATATTTCGACTAGAGCAGTTCCATGAGTGTCGGAAACCATACTTGCGATTTCCAAATCGGAGCTACTACTATGAGGCTCGCTGCTTCTCTGCGCACTTTCGTTAAAACCCTGCTCATCATTATAAATGGCGGGAAAGCGTAGAGAGTCTGCTCTCTCCAGTCCTGCAGGAAAGCGTCCACCCCTGCTGCTGCTGGGTCTAACCTCCATCTGAAGAATCTTTCTTTCTGTGTGTTCAGTCTGGACGCAAACAGATCTGTATGGATCGGTCCCCACAGTTCCTCCAGCTGTCGGAATGTCTCCCGATCCAGCATCCAATCGCTGGAGTCCGAGAGGTATCTGGAGTTCCAGTCCGCTATCACATTCAGCGACCCTGGCAGGTACTCGGCTACCACTGAAGTCCCAGAGTCCAGGCAGGTGTGCCAAAATTCCTTGGCTATCTCCGCCAGCAATCTGGATCTCGTCCCTCCTAAATGATTTATGTATCTGACTGCTGAAATGTTGTCCATCTTCAGCAGAATACATGAATTCACTTTCCCTTTCGTGAAAGCCCTGATCGCAAACGATCCGGCTAACAATTCCAGACAGTTGATGTGAAGCTGGAGTTCTTCCGCGCTCCATCTCCCGCTTGTCTGAAGATTTCCGCATCGGGCTCCCCAGCCTGCTCGGCTGGCATCCGACTCTATTATCAGGTCTGGACGGTCGCCGAAGATGGCTCTTCCGTTCCATGCTTCCATATTCGCTAACCACCACTGTAGTTCTGTCCTGGATTCCTGATCGATCTCCACTAGGTGGTGATAATGCAGGCCCTGCTGTAGATGTTTTATTTTTAGTCTTTGCAGGGCTCGATAATGAAGAGGACCTGGGAAAATCGCTTGTATCGAGGCCGCTAACAAGCCTACCACTCACGCTATAATGCGGAGGGAGATCACTGTTTTGGTGAGACACGTCCTCAATTCTCTTTTTATGTCTCTTATCTTCCTGCTTGGAAGCTCTAGCGTAGCCGTCCTGGTATCCAGGACAAACCCTAGAAATTCTAACCTCTTGGTTGGTTTCAGTTCCGACTTCTCCCAATTAACTAGAAAACCCAGAGACGTCAGGAGCTTCACCACCCAGTCGGCTTGATAAAGGAGAGTCTCCTTGCAGCTGGCCATCAGCAGGATATCGTTTAGATATATAATCATCCGAATCCCTTTCTCCCTGATTGCCGCTGCTACTGGTTTCATGACCTTCGTGAATGCCCATGGCGCCAAGGCCAGCCGAAAGGCATCGTGCCAAATTGCCATAATTGCCCGTCCCAGTCGAAAGCTAGGAAAGGGCGAAACTCCTCATGCACCGGTATTGACAGGTAAGCATCTTTTAAATCTATCCTTGCCAGCCAATCGTCTTGCCTGAGTCTATCCCTGAGCTGATGGGTCCCTTCCATCTTGAAATGGTTGTAGACTACCCATCCGTTCATGTCCTTTAGATTTATCACCGGCCTTCCTTTCTCTTTCCGGTGAACTAAAAACATAGTGCTCACAAACTTCGGGGGTGAATCGCATTGCACTATTGCTCGCTTCTCTGCTAACTTTTGCAGTTCTGCGTGTAATAGACTTTTCTCTATTTGGGTCGTGGCTAGAGCGCGGGGAATATGACTCTGGGTAGGGGTCTCTATGAAGTCTATGTGCATGCCTGGTACTGTCTGTAGGACCCAGGCGTCTCTGGAAAACGAGCGCCAGTTCTCCCAGAATAACGCTGTCCTGTGGGGAAGTTGCCTCCTCTTCCCTGTCCTCTGTCTCTCCTCCCTCTCGGGAAAAGACCTCTCGCTGGGAAGAATGAGTCTGGTTGCCTGTTCTCCCAGTAGGTGTTCCTGTTTCCTTGAGGCCTTCTGAACGCCTGATAGCGACTGGTCGCTCGGCCTCTGGACCGACCGGTCCCGCCAAAAACTCTTTTGGGAAAGATCTTTTTCATTGATGCTTGGGCCTTTTCTAATGAGGTATAGGTTCCCACGAACCTCCCCATTTCCTTGCCAAACGCGTCGCCAAATAGGAGTCTTTGCGCCGACTCGACTGCCTCATACGATGACAGGTCCCCTAGTTTGTTGTCAATTTTAAGCAGGCGGCCTCTTCTGCGTTCTGATGAGATCACGCAGTTCGCGTTGCCTAAAAGACATACCGCCCTCTGCGCCCAGTTGGCTAGGACTGCAGGGTCCACTTCCTCCCCAGTGTCCTTGGCTCGTTCTGCCATGTCCATAATTTTTGCTAATGGGCCAGCTATGTCCAGGACTTTCTCTTGGCAGCTCTTCCAGGAGCGGTCTATGCCCTTCCTGGGGTCTCTGTTCGATTTGGAGACGAAAGAGAGCATCTTCGGATCGAGTTCTGGTGCTTCTGCCACCTTGCCCGGTAAATCCGGTTTCGGACACTCAGCTCTCATCCGTTGCCTGACTTCCTTCTCTAAAGCTTTACGCAATCTCTGCGTCATATATTTAGTTACCCTCGGTGAGGGCACCCATTCGGACGATCTGGGGTTTCTTATCTCTTCTGGTTGGAACATATCCGAGGTTTCCTCCTCTTCGAGATTATTCCGTTTCCTGAGTCTTTTCTTTGGAGGAGGCTGGCTCTCTTCATCCCCTTCATTATCTGCTTCCTCCTGTGAGGAAGCTGGGGATTCTTGGGGATCCTCGTCTGTGGAATCCCCTTCTCTTGTGCCCATATTATCATCCCCTGGGTAGGGGGTCTCGAGGCTCGGCACCTGCGTTTTCCTCATGAACGCTTCCCTGAGTTTACTGAAAGCGTCCGAAGCCTCTGGGGCCATTGGATGTGCCCCTTCTAATTGGCCCGGGTGGGTCAGAAGAGTCTCCGCTCTTCCGGGCCTTGGTACACCCCTTTGGACCCTTCACAGAGGTCCTAGTGGACGTGCTTCCTTCGGTGCCTGTGTTATTCTTGCTTAAAAAGAGCTCAATAGTCTGGAGTCTCTCCTGAAGGGGTCTAACTCCTTGAGCTACTGCTTCAGACAATGAATCTCCCAGCACTTCCTTAAAACTGTGGGCTAGGTCTTCATAGCCCGCCTCCTCATCACTCCACTCAAAAATTGGACATCTTATGTGCTGACAGGTGCCTTAAAATTTACCTTAGAAAGGTGTAGTGGCACGTCCACTGAGATTCACTTATGAGGCTGCACCTTCTCTGCTTCCAGTATGAAAACTGTGATCCTACAGGGATTATTATGCAATCCCTAGGGTAAATACCCACTGAAGGAGCCTATTATTAGGTAATAACCAGCAGCTCTTAATACACCCACGAGATATAGGAGCTAATTCCTGCTCCGTCGTATCACTCGCATTCTCACTCCTTCAAATTTATCCTGTAATGGAGATTTTCGGAGTTTAGCTCCTCCCCCCCAAGGGTGGGGGCTCGTAGGACGAGCGGTGCTCCAGTTCTTCCTGAGAGGGAATCCCTCTTCCCCTCAGCCGCGCTCGCTCCCCGGCCCTGCCTCCACAAGGGTGGGTGCCGGAGTAGCTTCCTACGCGGCCTGCTGCGGCGGATTCCCCTCGGATTCCGAGGGTGGGGGCCGCCTGTCTCTGACGCGAGCGAGGAAAGCAGAGGCTTTTCCCGCTCGCGGCAAACTCCGCCCCCCCAAAGGTGGGGCCCACCCGCTCTCGGCGCGAGTGCAGCGCCGCGGGCCTGTGAGGAGATCTGCAGGCCCCTGCGGTGCCGGTAGTGCGGCACTGGGCCGCAGATCCCTCTGTGTGTAAACGAAATATTACTTAGCAAAAAAGTGAAAACGAACGCTGCGCCGCTGCGCGCGCGCACCCCCTCAGGGTCTAAACACTTCACAATGCCGTGTAAAAACTCACTCATACACAACGAAATCACGGAGCAACAAAAGAAAGGTACACTTATCTTGGAGAGCAGAAAAAGAAGAGGAAGGACTAAGGGACAGGAAGGACTAGGTCACATGGCCAGAGACTATGGGACTACAGGATTGATGGGACTTGAAGTTTTGTTAAAATTTTGTTAAAATTTTTTTTAAAAAAAGTTACATTTGAAAATGAAAGTTTACAAAGTGATATATTTGTTGAACCTGCTGGAGAGTGGATAATAAAGAAGTAGAAGCTTAATGCTCGCCTCCGTCTTGACAGAGAATGGGTATAGGTATTGGTACGCATTTCCACAGTAGACAGTCACCAGCTGGTATCCTGGCACTGGATGGAAATGGTTGCATTAGACGCAATTTGGGAGCCAACATTTGTGTGACCTGCTAGGTTGCCCTAAAATGCATCTATGCTCCAAAATAAGGATAGTGGTAAAGTGCCTACTTGAGCCAAAACTGTGCTCACTTAGTGGGTGTTTTTAAAGTGCAACCTATGAGTCAAAAACAGTGATGGAACTAAAGGAGGGCAGAGCAGTTCAGTGACAGAGCCCTGTCACATGACCAGCACCCTACTCTGTGCTATTTGCCTGGAGCTGGCGTAGAGTCCTTAAGTAAAGGCCTGGAAGGTGCAAAAACTGTTACTGGACGGAGCAGCTGAGTGGCATGGCCTAGTCAATAATTGTGTCATTCACAATGTATAGCCTCACCAGCTGGCTTTAAGTGTGCACCCTAGGAGCTAAAACGAATGCTGGCACTAAATTATAATTTTTTTAATAATGCCCCTAATACCAGAAATTGGTTTCTAAGCACAGGAACAGGATTTTAGCCTGGGTTGCGCTGCGTTGTCATGCTACCAAGACAAACGGGTTGCCCCTGAGCTAACCCCCCTCAAGTGTCACATATCAGCCAAGGGGAAGGCTGCTGATTTGTTTCGCCTCCACAATTCTACTCCTTTCTCTATGCACTGCTCAACAATAGTTTACCCTAATCAGGTGGCGCTGCGACACCACCTTGTAACCCAAACGAAGAATTAAAACACTGGGCCCAGAGATAACGTGCACTTTAGGAACACTCAGAAAGAACTGATCATGAAAAAAGCCAGGGAGTGTAAAACAACATTTTCTCAGCCTCGACCACACTTTTGCTCGCTTGTCACAAATGTACACCCAGCTGTGGTAATGCTCTCTGAGTATCGGACAGAGTAATGCCAGCGCTACTACCCCTTTATGGTTGGTGGAAACGCAAGATTCTCCTTCATGGGGTTCCATGTGTTAATATCCCCTCAAAAATATCGCCATACAAGAATGGCGCCATTTTCTTCCAGCAATATTAACCCATGGAACCTGCGGGGGACATCCCAGCAACCCCCATGTTTTTAAAGGGAGCGGGGGACACCCCCACAACCCCTGCTCCCATTTACCCCATAAATTATACCCACCAATAATATCGCCTAAGGCTGTTCCCGACGGCCATATATATGGCAATATTATTGGTGGGGGTAATATTACCTGATACCCTCCATGGACCAGGATGACCACATAAATGGGCATATAAAAAATATAGACTCATAATATTTATTTGCATATTACAGTCATGGTGGTGATAGTAATGATAGATGAAGTAGCACCCTGAGCTTAATTAACATATGGTTATACATCCTCTATAATTTATCAACACATATATTACAAGTTGAATGACAAATCTCTCTGATCCAATATTCCCAGAGCTTGTCTACCCATTTTAATATTGTCTATATTGTCCATATCATATCCTGTCTATAGGAAGGCAGAGTGGAGGAGTCTTCCTTTGGGCAGAGAGATGCAGAGGAACACTACTATTACTGCTGGGCGTCTGGATTCAGCTCTTCTCTCCTTCCTCACAGTGAAGGTGGGGTGCTGAGTGGTGTTAGGCTGTGCCTCTGATGGGCCTGTTGCACCTCTTGCTCTCCATTGTGGTTGGCAAGTCCTCCAGCCAGTGCATGTGGTGTCAGCTGTGCACATAAAGCTCTCAACAAACACTGGGTGTGGAGGGGATGTTTTTATTTATGTATTTATTTGATTAATTTGTAAATCGCGCACAAACTCTCAGGCTTCAGGGCGCTGTGAAACCAGTTACATGGGGCCCGAAGGCAGGGAAGGCTGAAAATTACAAAGGGCCCGAAGGCGAGGCAGACAACATTAGTGAAATCGCGAATCGATTACAGTGTGGTTGACAAATGCCGATTCATTGAATAGCCACGTTTTAAGGGCTTTGCAGAAGGCCCAGAAGGAACGTTCTGCTCTAAGAGCAGGCGTGAGTGAATTCCACTGCTTAGCTGCAGTAACTGGCAAGCTTGAGGCTTCTGCTTTCGCACGTTTGAATTTAGGTTGCACACGCCTGTGAGAGTAAGGGGTTCTAGTGGGCCTGGATGGCTGGGACTTATTGAGCACAGCACAAAGGACGTTATTTTGGATAGTCTGGAGTTACTTTAGACTACGGGATGAGAGGCAGGCAAATAGGTTATTACAGTAGTCTAGCCTACCTCCCACCAGTGAGTGGGCGATAGTTGGAAGGCTATCACTAGTGAGGGCTCTGGCAGCATTAATGAGTTACTAGGCTGCCGCTGAGGAGATGCAGTTGACTTGGCGGGTGAGGGAGAGAGTAGACTTGAGGTAAACTCCCAGAGTTTTCACATATGAGGAGACTGGGATTACTGAGCCATCAATGTTGAAGGCTGAGTACATAGGCTCCAGTTTCATTAGAGCTGAGCTGGAGCCAATGATGAGAAGTTATGTTTTCTCATCAATGAGGCAGAGTCCATGGGTGGCCATCCAGGCTTGGATGGTGGCATAGGTGGAGCTTAAGGTGGCAGCATCAGCGTGATAGGATCCTAAGAGGGGAAGAAGAATTTGTGTATCGTCGGCATAATTGGTGTAAGCAATGCCGAGGGAGTGTAGGTGGTTTAAGAGGAGCTTTGTGAAAATATTGCATAGCGTAGAGGACACACAACACCCTTGGTGATGCACAGGCATTCTCTGCAAAGACTTTCATAACTCTGCCTTCAAGGAAGGAGGCTATCCAAAAGGCTGCTTCCTTGGTCAAAGGAGACTGAGGGTGTCAGATGTTGGCACAGTATGTTATGATCAACCAGGTCGAAGGCAGCGGTCAGATCTAAGAGGAGAAGCAGGGCTAGCTTCCCCTTGTCCTTGTACTCATCCATCTGATGTTTCAAGTCTAGGAGCGCTGATTCCGTGCTGTTCCCTGGGCGGAAGCCAGATTGGCACATCCCGAGGACTAGGTTAGACTCAAGATGATGCTGAATTTGAATATAGGCAGCCCTGTCGAGAATTTTGAGAAGGAAGGGAACCGCTGTGATGGTCCGGTAGCTGTTGAGGGAAGTCGGATCAAGGGAGGGTTTTTTTAGAAGCGGGAGGACCCAGGCTTCCTTTAGACAGGTTGGTACCACTCCTGGTGGTGAAGGATGTAGCAACGAATGCCATGATGAAGGGTGCTAATGTTTCCGCATAGTCTTTGACCAGAGGGTCTGGGCAGACATCTCCTTTACATCTTGATGGCTTGAGGCTTAGGAGAATGCGCAGAGTTTCCTGAATGGTGATTTATTTGAAGCTGAACAAGGGGATTCCAGGCATATTTGAGGTAGGGGCA
Organism: Ambystoma mexicanum; assembly: GCF_040938575.1. Taxonomy (NCBI): domain Eukaryota; kingdom Metazoa; phylum Chordata; class Amphibia; order Caudata; family Ambystomatidae; genus Ambystoma; species Ambystoma mexicanum. Next base: position 539,897,599 of record NC_090929.1, read on the forward strand.
TGTTAAAGCCTAACAGCAGGGTGAGTCTGGATTGTTTAGTGGAGATTTTCTTTATTAACGTGTTAATTTTTAGCAGCAAGGCCTTCTGGATGCTATCGCACCAGGCAACGTCTTTGGTTAGGGTGGTGGCATGGGGGATTGGGTTTTTGAGTTCTCTAAGGATGAAAAAAAGTTCTTTTGCATTAGAACTAGCTTTGGCAATCCTGGTGTTGAAGGTGCTGGCTTCCGAGGGGTGCCAGCAAGGCCCAGGGTAGCTGCCACTGCAGCCCGTTTCACCTGTACACCTGCCAACATGTTATCAAGCATCCATCTTCCTGGTTCTCTGACAAACAGCTAGCATGGTGGGAGGTTGCAGAGGTTCTGACAGAGTCAGGTACCCTCCCACTCTATTTCTAGCCCTGGGCATTGGTGAAGGGGGACTTTAATCAGCCCCTCCTTCTGAGTCCTGAGCAATAGCTGAAAGTGCTGGAATAGATGATGACTGACCGTTGGAAACAATACACCTCAACAGTCATAGTCAACACCTAAGGTGGGGGCCCGAGAAAGCCACTGGGCTTAGTTGTTGAAGGGAGAAGAAAAGAAAAAATCCCACAGGCCTCAGCCAACGCGATATGCTCGTGCCTCCATTTAAAAGGCATGCCAGACTGCCAAGTCATGGGCATGGCTCTTTGAGACCTGATATGAGTTGTGGTCCAACTCTAGTCGCTTCCCTATGAGAAACACCCAGAAGTCTACATGTGATGGACAATTGACAGGTGGCAAAAATATAAGTGAAAACCTGGATTAGAGTTATTTTAAACAACGGTATGATCAATTACATAAAATAATAAGTATCATATGCCCAAAAAAGAACACTGTACAGCTCTGTAGTGGCGCAGTAGAATATATAAATCCCCTTCTGATTGAGTGCCCTTTCATTTTCACAACAGAAGCTGCCATTTTGTTGGCGATCAAAGCACTCTTCCAAAGTTTTATTGTACCTAGGCCAATTTCATGAAGTTACTGTTGCAGATATTCCAGCAGACAACCTTCTCTCCTCAGAAAGCCTCCTTCACCCCTCCGTCTCAAAAGCTGTGTGGCAATCTCATGTAATTCAAAAAGAGAAAGGAGGCGGCTTTCTGTGCTACCACCAAAGCCAGCAACTTTTTCCATTCCGGTCTTGGTCAATGATGTGTGACATTCATTTTTTCCAGGTTATTTTCCAAGTTCTTGCTCTGAAAAATGGAACTTTGCTAACGGCAAACACATGGCAAATAATTTCATATGGGGTTTTTATTTTAAATTTACCATTTGTTTCCTCTCTCAAGCATATTGGTTCAGAGGTTTAATTTAATTGTTTTTTTATAGCGCCTAATACCATACCTGAGTTTGGTTTCTAAGCGCAGATCCGGGATTCAGACCTCTGTTGCTCTGCATGGTCTTGCTCCCAAATAGTCTCTCGTATTTTTTTTAATCAGTCTCAGTAACTCTTTAAAAAGACTATTGACTTTTCTCTCCTCCTTGAGAATCCGCTTCAGAGTTCTTTTGTGGGATCTATATTCTTGGTTGCTGGTTTCAACGTGTCCTCAGAAATTATTATTTCCCAGATAGGCTTTCCCTCTAGGCAATTATAGTCTAGCTGGTTCTGGTGTACTTGTCTTTGTAGATAGTTCAATGAATAGTTCCTCGTAACTCTGGCTCATAATATTTACTCTCTTTTATGTAATGTTCTTCTTGTACAGAATATCGAGTTTCTTTACCCTTTTCCCAGAGTATTATTAGCCACTGTTCTTTTTCTCAGTATTTAGATTTTTAGCAATTAGTTGTCCATTGTCACAATGTTTTAAGTTAATAAATTCCAGGTATAACTTTGTCTCCCGACTTCTACTGAGATTAGTTGTTTGTACGTTATAATGATTCCCCCAGGGCCTCCTGTTATTCCGGTTCTCCCAGTTACCTTCAACTGTTAAGGAGAACCTCTTCGGGAGTCCTGTTTCTCAGGGACAATCTTTATTGTCCCACACCGCTGGCGGTTTCTCTTTGTCAGCATTTTCTTCCTCCTTGCATTGTCTCAGTCTCTAGATGCCTGACATGACACCCTGCTGCTTTATGCTTGCGGTGGTTTTGGAGATGGTTTGTGGCTCAGCTATCCACCATGGATCGCTGTAGGTATCGCCACCACCTTCCTCCGGGCTCCTGCCCTGTCAGCTTCTCACTATGGGGATTCGCTGTGGCTCTGGTATCTCATTCTTCACTTTCGTGTCAGTTTCAAACTTGTGGGCTTCCTAGCATCAGCTTACTCCACCTTCTCTCGCCTTAGGAGTTACGTAACTCGTGGCATTCCTGTGCCTGTGCATGCATTCCTCTCTCTCCTCAGGTGTTACGCTGCTCTGGGCATTCCTGTGCTGTGTATGCGTTCATCCCTCTCTAAATCACTTGTTGAGTAAATGTTATTTAACATACTCGTCCCAGTGGATTGGATATCTCAATTTCATCTCTTAAGTGTTTCTTTGTCCCAGTCTTGATGGTTTAAAGTCTTTGATATTTTAGAGCATTCCATGTAGGTCACTTTGTGCACTGCTTTAGGGAGTATCTCACAGGAACGGGAGAGCTTGGGCCCTAAGGGGGCGTCTCTCCCAGTGATGTCCTACTTGTCTCTACCCCTAGGGAGGGTATTGCAGAGCAGTCTCGTATCCATAACCTCACAGGGGGGATCCCCCTTGGGCTGAAGGGACCTATTCCCTCAATTTGTCACATACCCTTCCCCTTTTCACTGTGGCTTCCCCTTCTTAACTGATGGGAAAGTGGCTCAGAAAAGCAACATTCCCTTGTTCTTGTCCTTTTCAATGTTCAACTGAAACATAGAAAGGTTGCAAGTCAAGGAACCATCTGATTACTCGGGCATTGGTATCTTTTCGCAAACACATCCATGTCAGGGGATGGTAACTATTAATTAATCTAAAACTCCTGCCAGTTAGATAGCACCGTTAGTGGATGTCAGCCCATTTTATGGCCAAGGCTTCCAATTCCAGAGAAGCGTATGACTGTTTCCTGGGGAAAAGGTTCCGGCTCATGTACATTACAGGGTTGTTCAATTATCTCATATTCTTGGGAATGTACAGCCACTAACCCATTCTTAGAAGCATCAGTTTGTAATAGAAACTCCTTATTATAGTCTGGCATTTTATGGATGGATTTGTTGCACAGCAAACTTTTCAGGCCATTGAAACTTTTGTTATCTTCCTTATTCCACACCAATTTCTGTGGTTGTGCATTTTTCAACTTGTCTGTTAGATTGGCAGCGATACTTGAATAGTTAGGGATGTAGTATCCTGTCAACTCCAAGAAGGCACAGAGTTTTTTCTCTTGTTCTTGGGGGTATGTGTTTTTAGGACCACCTTTACCTTTTCAGTTTGTGGTTGAATTAGCCTAGTTCCCAATGAAAACCCCAGATATTTTACTGTGGACTGCCCAAGATGACATTTTCTTTGGTTGGCTCTGAGGCCGGCTTTTGTCAGGGCCCGGATGATTTCATACTGATGGTAAACATGTTCAGACAAACTATTACTATGACTCACAATATCATCCAGGTAATTTCCACAAAAGTTGAAATAGGGTTTTTTAATTCTGTCAATTAGCCGCTGAAAGGTGGCTGGGGCTTCATAAAGGCCGAAAAGGCAAGACCTTGAATTGAAGCAGGCCCTGTGGTGTCGAAAAGGCAGTTTTTTCTCCGTTGGTTGGATTCAGAGGTACCTGCCAATGATCCACATTACTAGTTTGGTGGTATCTCGGCTGTAATACCTTGGAGATTTCACCAAATTTTATTATGGTTACCACCACTTTGTCTGGCGGTATTACCACTGGCAATATTAGCACCAGATTACAAGTGGTGTTAGTTCCCATTAATTGGCGTCCAGAGGACTCCATTTGGATTTCAGCAGTATTACCGCCAGCGATAAGACCGGCAAATGGGTGCATTTTGGCAGTAAGGCAGCGGAATTACCTCCAGCATTTTGCTGGAGGTGTTTCCTCCACCTCACCGCCAGACCTGTAATTTGGCAGTGTGATAATGGGGCAGTAATGTGGCAGTAACCGACACCGACAAACTCGTTATGAGGTCCAATATCCCTTTCTCATATCTAAAGTTGATATGTATTTAGCTGAGCCCAATTTTTCAATAAATTCAACAAAGGTAACAGGCGCCCCTCTCTCGGAAGAACAAGGCATGATAACTTTTTCAGTGGTTGTTAACCACATTGAGAGTTCACAGCCATCTGCTTTTTGCTCACTGTACCTTTCACAGATGGGAAATATCCATTTGCTTATCAGTCTTTGTCCCGCCCACATGGGCTGTCCACCACCGAAATGCTATGGCAATTCCTCTCTGAACAAGAGTACCACAGCAACCCCATACACGTGTTTCAGCCTTGTTGGGCATCATCAGTGAGGTGAAGCTGAGCCTCTCTAAGCACACTGAGCAGGGAGTCCACGTCTGGTTGCCCCCAGGTAACCTAGGGTGACCAACCCCAAGTTCCTTCAAGAATTCAGCAAAGGTAGCAGGCGCCCCTCTCTCGGAAGAACAAGGCATGATAACTTATTCAGTGGTTGTTAACCACATTGAGAGTTTGCAGCCATCTGCTTTTTGCTCACTGTACCTTTCACAGATGGGAAATAACTATTTGCATATCAGTCTTTGTCCTGCCCACATGGGCAGTCCTTTCACAGATGGGAAATATTAATTTGCATATCAGTCTTTGTCCGCCCACATGGGCAGTCCTTTCACAGATGGGAAATATCCATTTGCATATCATTCTTTGTCCCGCCCACATGGGCAGTCCAGCACCGAAATGCTATGGCAATTCCTCTCTGAACAATGTGGTTAACAACCACTGAACAGGTTATCATGCCTTGTTCTTCCGAGAGAGGGGCGCCTACTACCTTTGTTGAACAATTTTTCAATTAGTTCATCTATTCTCGGCATCTGGTAATTATGGAATAATGAGATTGAGTTTAGCTTCCAGAAGTCAATGTAAAAGCACCAGCACTGATCGGGTTTGGTGACTAAGACTATAGGGAAACACCAGGGATTCTCTGAAGGCTTGATTATGTCTGCCCTATGCATGTCCTCTATCTCCTGTTTGATTACCTTGTTTGGGGCCTCAGGGATTCGGTAAGGCTTAAGATTTATGGTTTTTCCTGCTGTTGTCCTAATAAAATGAAAGAAAATTAGCATCTCTCCCTTGTTGTTCTGAGAATACCTTGGGAAATTGATCTCTAATATCAGCCTGTTGGGAGGGTGACAGATCGGGGAAGGCAAAGGTATTTTTGTCAGGGAAATTGGTATAGAGGGTTGCTATGATAACGGTGGTATTCTCACTATGAACTATCTTCCACTCCTTAAGCAGGTTTACATGATAGACCTGTGTTTTCTGGCATTTATCTGGTTTTGATATGAGATAATTTAATTGACCTCTCTGTTCCAGGACTTTATTGCGATCATGCCATCGGGAAATCATTTTATTTTTTGACGTGAGTAAGAAAACCAATACTGATTTTCTGACCGAAAAGGAACGGAGGACTGCACGTCTATTATAGGCAGCCAGTTGTTGATTCTGGCCCTGTCCTTACAATTTCTCGCACTGATTTCATATGGGATTGGAATTTTTTTTCAGTTTGAGAAATTGACAATAGGGCTTCCTCTTTTTCATCCTAGGTTTCCTTCAGCACATCTAAGAAATCTCGGGGTTCTCTTCCATACAGAAGCTCAAATGGAAAACAACACAGGCTGGCATTGGGGTGGGGTTTCCTGACTGCAAAGGGGACCTTGGGTATCATCACATCTGAATTTTTCCTGTCGGTCTCTATCAGCTTCTGTAATATTTTATTTATTTATTTATTGTGCATTTGTAAGGTGCCTATACATCAAGGAAATTGTGTTTCCAAACGCCCACAGACCAACAGGGAGGGAACATTGGAGTGAAAAGCAAATATAATAACAATGAGGAAAGCGAGAGCCGGTCCTACTAGGCCTTCTGAGCATTCAAAGCATGCAAGTGCAGGGAGAGAGGAGGCATGAGGGGGGTAAGTGGTAGGATTACCAGGGAGGGAAGTGCTTGGGAGTAAGTTGCAAGTAGCTGTTAAGTGCCTGGCAGAGATCACTTGGTGAGAGTGGTCAGCTGCTAATACAATAAGTGCTGGCCTTTGAGATAGCACAGGCCAGTAGGCGTCCAAAGGCAAGTGCTGGGAGTGGGCAGAAGCTCAGGGCTATTAAGTGGGAAGGGAAGGACCCAGAAGGACACATAAGGGCCCAAGCCACCAATCTCAGTGACTGTGGGGTTTAGCGAGGGAGAGGGGAAAGGAGGAGGTGAAAAGGACAATCTTGAAGAATGTCTGTAATTTGAGGAGATCTGGTGTAAGATGGAGATGAAAGGGGAGGCTGTTCCAGAGAATGGAGCCAGCCGAGGAAAGAGATCGCTCACCAGCTCTCTGTTTAGAAAAGCGTTGACATGCAGAGAGTTGGCACAGAAGGAGTGTAAAGATCTGGAGGGAGAGTATTTGGTCAGGGCCAATTGTAGATAGTGTGGTCCCCGGCCATAGACAGCCTTGTAGATGATGCAGAGGGATTCCAATGTGATCCTTGCAGCAACTGGGAGCCAGTGGCGGGTTTTTAGGAATGGAGAGATAAGATCATGGTTTGTTTTTTGGCCCCTGTTTAACCTGCCGTTGAGGTTCAGATCACAACGGCGAGGGCGTTTTACACTGCTGATTGGGGTGAGGCAGTGAGGGAAGGGCGTGGGAATGGGCAGGGTACTCAAGATGTGGAACACAGAGTGGGGTTGTATAGTTCACAGCATAGCAAACACAGCCATGCCATGCACCCAGTGGTGCGTGGGATATTGACACTGTTGCATGGCAGGTAGGGTGACTGCTAGCTTAACTATGAAAGTTGATGGAGAGGGAGACATGGTCTTCAGTTGGAATGTTAGAAGTCTTAATAATGTGATCAAAGCCAGAAATGTGCAGGCATACTGCATGCAACGTAGTGCAAAAATTGCAATGTTACAAGAGTCACACTTGCAGGGCCAGGTCAACCTGCCATTTGCTAAATCATGGGGCTCCAATTGACACTGCACATCCTACTCATCCAACTCAAGGGGGTGATTACCTGGATTCACAGGTCACTGCTGATTACGTTTTTGGCAACAGAGGTTGCACAGGAGAGCAGGGTTGTCATTGTATAGGGACTCATGGGACATACCAAAGTGATGCTAATTAATAGATATGCTCTGTGTAGACCACCCACAGTTCTTCTCTGACCTGGTGGACCAATGTCTGAAGTATGCTGATACACACATGTTGTGGGCAGTGGACTTTATTACTATTTTGGATACTTGTAAGGAGAGATCGAGCAGCAGGGCCTGAGGGCTGTCACCGTGAAGTTCCCAAGCTGCCTCACTGAGAAACTCAGCATCTCTGGGGGCCTTTGATCCACCAGAAAATGCTGACTTGAACTCTCTTGGTTAAGGAAGGAGAAAAATAGAAGACAGGCCTTGTCTGTCAACGTCCCAAGACTCTGTAAACTCCTGCCAATCAACATCCGACTCGCCCCCTTAATTCTACAGTTTCCGGAAAGAGCTCAAGGCCTTCCTCTTCAGGGAATGGCTCCTCGCTAACACCTCGGGCCATACATCGTCCTCTCATCACCTAACCTGAGACAGGGCAATCTGATACCCACTGTTTCCTGCCCTGGTTACTTGTAGATTAATTGCTGACTATTGCCCTCCCTCCCCTGTTGTTAGATTCCCCACTCCCTTGTTACTCTGTTACCTAACCTTATTCTTGCCCCTATGATTGTAAAATGCTCCATTGCTTCCTGAAGCTAGGTCTGCACTCAATGAATACCCTAATAATAAAAATAAAATCTGGAAAAGTCTGTTGAGTTCTCCCTTTGGTACCCATTATGGGCTAAACTTGACGAATTCCGCACTGCGGTGGACAGGGAGAGGAAGTTCCTTACTAGGCTGGCGATGGCACATCGCTATGGGTAGAGTGAGAGGCAGGGGAGGGCTTTGGCATATAGTGGTCATTAAGGATGCCACACAGCATGTGGTTAACAAACTGTAGGAGATTCCTAGTGTTTTATATGGGTTTTATGCCAATCTGTGCGCAAATGAAGGCGCTAAGACCTCCAAAGAGAACTATATTTGGAAGACTAGTACCCAAAACATACTTCCGAGGTAACCAAGCTTCATCTGAATACCCCAATGAAATTCTGGAGGCGATTATGCCTCTGCTCACGTCAAAGACCCCAGGTAGCAACGGCCTTTCTGCCGAATTGAATAAGGAATTTGCCACTGCGCTTGCTCCACAACTCCTGAAACTCTGGTTGGAAGTTCTGCAGTGTGATACGCTACCAGGCACTTTAAATGAGGCTTGCAAAACATTTCTGCTTAAACCCAAAATGGAACTGGAGGACAGCTCCACCTGCCGCCCTATTTCACTGCTTAATACTGACACTAAAATCATTGCCAACATGCTCGATGAGCTTCTCTTGAAAGCTGTGACTCCAGCAACCCCCTTCAGGTTTCCTACTAGGGAGATCTAAGGCCCATAACCTACGGAGGCTTTTCACTATGCCAGCACAAATTGATATTGGGGTGCAGGAGACCACTGCATTTCTCAAGGCCGTAAAAGCCTTCAACACCTTATCGTGGCAATATCTTTTTGAGGTACTATGGAAAATGGGCGTAGATGAATACTTCTTGCAATCTGTAAGACTGCTGTACACCGCACCCACTGGAAGAGTCTGCATGATGGGAAAATGCTCGCCATTATTCCAGCTATGCAGAGGAACAAGACAGGGGTGTCCACTCTCTACTTTTCTTTTTGCAATAGTAATGGAACTTCTGGCTATTAGGATTATGAATCTTCATCTCAATAGGGGATTGTCTATGGGGGACCGCAGGGAGATCATCTTCCTCTAAACAGATGATATACTACTGTACTTGAACAATCTGCGTCGGAACCAACCACCCCTTACCCAAGAGATTACTTGATTCAGTGCTTACTCTGGCCTCTGCATAAATTGATCAAAATCAATTTTGCTCCCTCTCACTAAAGCCACTGTTAGGCCTGATAACATAGGGGCATACAGATAGGAGCATGAATCATTGAAATAGCTCTTGGTCATTGTAAGCCGGGGTCACTCTTGCTTACTCAAACAAAATAATTTTCATTGTTTGAAATCTCTGACTCCAAGGATGGCACGCTGTATGAATCTCCTTCTCTCACTGTACGCCATGATTTCACTGGCCAAAATGATAATTGTCCTCAAATTCTTGTATTTCTTCCAGAACGTCCCGGTGTGGCCTCGAGGGGAATTCTTCACCAGGCTCAGGTCGCTGCTGGTACATCTGGCATGGTCCACCAGGAACCTGCGCATTAGATGGGATATCCTTGTACACCCATATGAGCAGGCCCCAGATATGGAGTTATACTATTTGGCTGCACAAGCGCAATTTGCATCACTATGGATGCTGGGATGGAGAGTTACCCACATGTGAGCATTGAGAAGATGTCCGTACACCCCACCTCCCTACAATCCTTGTTGATAACAAACAGCAAGCTGGATAAGTGCAAATTAAACCCTGTCAGGTGCACGATGCTGGCCTGGAGGAGGCTACACAAGAGATTGGATATACCCAAACACTACTTCCCGGGAGTGTCTTCTCTGTGGGTGTACACGAAATACAACCTACGTGTGATAAAACAATTAGGAGGTATGGGGTCCTATGGGAATATGGACTCTGGGAGATATAATTTGCATTTACATATAACGATACAAACCCATCTGAGCGCTGCTTATTATTACCCACAGTGTGTGGTGCTCATTTATCGACCTCGAAAGGATGAAAGGCTGACTTTGGCCCTACCGGGATTCGAACCTGCGTCGTCAGGCTCTGTACGATGTCAAAATATGTCCCCTGAAGGGGAGTTTGTCTCAAAAGATCTATTTGTCTCCAAAAGTGGGGAGTGATTTTCTGTCACTGCTTCGATACTTCAGACTGCGACATGCCTTTCGGGCATTGTGTCGTGAATTTCCCAAAGAACCGGCACACTCTCCTCTACTGAAGCTGATAAGTTTAACAGGGGGCTACACGTGTCTGATTTCCAGTATTTATAAACTAACCCAAGCAGAGTCTAGTGGGGTGAGCCATACCTCTGGGAAAGGGAAACATGGGAAACCACTGATGAGACCACTGATGAGATAGAATGGTCTCAGATGTCTGCCTATAAGCACAAGGGCCTCATTACGACCCTGGCGGTAATCCGCCGTCATTACCGCCATGGCGTAATGAACGTTAACGCCGTGGGACGATGGCGTAAAGGGCGCCACATTACGACCCATCGCGCACGAGCATTACGCCATGGCGGTAATGTAAACTGCGCCATGGCGGTAGTGCCCCCAAAACGGCACCTACCGGCATCGTATGCGGCGCAAGGTGCACCACCGCCACCGCCGTACATAGCGGTGACCGTAGTTAGCGGTCACCGCAATTAGCGTTGACCGTAGATAAGCGGAACCGGAAGTAGCGTCACCGCGGCGGAACGGGAAAGAGCACGGCGGCCATCTTTAAAAACACAATCCATTGCCATCCTCCGAAACCACTGGACATCCGAGCCTGAGACCCCGCAAATACCGGCTTCAACCTTCTACCTGCAGGAAGATGCCTAAAGTTGTGAAAAAAGCCTGTGACCGCCAGCGGCAAGACCGCTTCTCCAGAGAGGAGCTTACCATGCTAGCGGAGACCCTCCAGGAGAACGCTGCAGTGGTATTCTCCAACCAACTGACAAGACCGGCCATATCCAAGAAGAAGGCCATATGGGCACTGGTAGCTCAGCGGGTCAGTGCCGTGGGAACAACACCCCGCAATGTCAAACAGTGCCGCAAGCGGTGGGACGATCTCCGGCTCAGAGTCAGGAGCATACTATCAGCTAACATGAACCTGGCAATGGCAACTGGGGGAGGATCGGAGTCCCCTATAAAATTGCAGCCATGGGAGGAAATCTGTGCCTCCACAATCGGAATGCAGAGCATTGAAGGAGTAGGAGGAATGGAGAGAGGAGCCCCGACATCGGGCGATGCAGGTAAGTGGCTCAAATCAAGGCATGCAAATCTCACCTAAGTCCATTCATGTGAAGTACAATGTTGGCCCATAGTGTAAATGCAACACATCAGCCGGAGACTGCCCACAGATACATCCGATCTGCACCCTGTACACATGCAGTATGCACACCCTAACAGCAGCCACCCACATACCTCCATGCTACTTCCACACAAAAGGGAGACAACTTTTTTCCCCTGCATGAAATGTGCCACATGTACTAACTGATAAGATGCCAGTCGCCACAATGCCCGGCCAATGTCCGCAGACCCATCAATAACACTCTCCCTCCTCTGTCCCACCACAGGCTCAAATTCCGACCTTGAGGAAGAGGACACCACTGCCTCCACACCCACCAAGAGGGCCAGGCCAACTGTGCCAACACCACAACCCTCCACCTCTGCCCTCCCGAGGAAAACCCCACAGCAGCCAAAATCCATGCAAGGGAAACAGGACAGGGCACAGACAGCCACCCCAGCAGGCAGTACAGCAGCAGCAGCAGCAGCAGACATCACACAAATCATGCCCACAGAAGCCACAGCCTCTGCTGCAAGCAGCACAATTGGGGAAACTGCTGCCATTGCTGCCTCCTCCGACAGCGAAGCAGGGATCTTTGAGGAGAGTGATGTCAGAAGCCCCACAGGCCACCCTCATTCCCCCTACCTGTCCCTAAGCAGCCCGCATGCGGATGCCACACAGGGTCAGCCAGAGGATGACGATTGGCCAGCCACTCCATCCCCGCTGCAGGGGCAGATCAGCCCAATGGGAATACCACTGCCATTAGCCATGGGCCAGAATACCAACCATTCTCTGGAGGCGATTGCCACCCGGCAGCAGCAACTTTCCTCGCTGCTCGAAGAACATGTTGCTGAATGTGGGGGGTCATGTGCAGCAATGGAGAAATGTGCAGAGACAGTGAAGGCAGCTATAGAGTCGTCCACAAAGGACATCTGCGCGGAACTAGCTGCTGTGCGGCACGCCATCACTGACCTTGTGCAGACAATACGGGCCATGCGTCCAAATGAGCAGGCAGGATCCTCCTCGGTTGCCAGCTCGACACCGAGCAGCCCCATCCGCCGATCGGGGAGGAACCTCCGCAGCACAGGCAGGGGTGCCCCGGGGGCCAGTGGAGGGGGCTGCCAATAGTGGCCGGACAGTGTAGGAATCCTACTTCTGACACTGCTGCACAGACTAACTCACACCTTTGTTGGGATTCCAGGGGGGGGGGGAGGGTGGAGGGGGGAGTGGGTGTGTTGGGGTGTGCAGGGGGGTGGCGGGGAGGTGTGTTGGGGAGTTAAGGGGGGAGTTTGGGGGGGTGTGTGTGCAGGGGGGAGGTGGGAGGTGGTGGGTCACAACGTTCCATGTCTTGAATACACTTTTACCTTGGAAAAAAACCCAGAGTGTGTTGATTTTTTCTTTGCGCATGTGTGCTTTATTGGTGTACAGTCCACAGTGTGCATGTCCCGGTGCCACACAGTGCCCCAAGTGCAGTCACCATATGACACACACCAGCCATGTGTGCTAGAAGCAGTGGTCGATGATAGTTTGGCGCATTGCACGCCCCTCCTGTGCATCGCCTCCTCCATGGGGTGCCGCCCCATCTGCTCCCTCCTCATCCTCATCGTCAGGTGGTTGTAGTTCTGCGTCAGGGGGCAGGGGCACATTCTGCCTGACGCACATATTGTGTAGCATTACACATGCCATGACGATCTTTGCCACCTTCTCATGGCCATACAGGAGTGCCCCACCAGACCTACTGAGGCTTCGGAACCGTGCCTTCAATAGGCCGAATGTCTGCTCTATGACCACACGAGTACGTGTATGTGCACGGTTGAAGTCCTCCTCGTGCTGGTTCTGCGGGTTCCGGACTGGTGTAAGGAGCCAACTCTTCAGGGGATAGCCAGCATCACCTGTATGTAGGCGAGAATGTATGTGTCAGTCATGTTGTCTGATCAGGAACATGATGTTCCATCATGGCTTGCTTCCAACTGTTAATTTGGCTCACATCTACATGACCTAATTTATTCACACAATGCTACCTGTATATGCTCATGGCCTCCATGGCCTGTTTTGCATGCCATCACCCAATGTATGCAGAGGGGTTGTGTGCATTGTAAGTGCCCATCCTCTGTCTCCGATCTCCGTGTTACTCACAGACAGGTGGAGTATGCATCCCCCCCCCTTTCAGCCAGGTGGAGTATGCATCCCCCCCCCCTTTCATCCAGGTGGAGTATGCATCCCCCCCCCCTTTCAGCCAGGTGGAGTATGCATTCCCCCCCCCCCTTTCTGCCAGGTGGAGTATGCATCGGTACGTCATTCACCTGCCCACTTCCATTACATTGGACTCACCGAGTAGCCAGGATCTTGGGCCTGCATGTTGCTCCATGTAGCGTGGTATTGTGGAGTTCCTCAGGACCATGGAATCATGGGTTGATCCGGGGAATCGGGCACAACAATGTGTGATGATCTTGTTGGAGTCACAGACCATTTGCACGTTGATTGAGTGGAACTGTTTCCGGTTGCGGTACGGTACCTCCACGGCACGTGGAACCACCAATTCCACATGGGTGCAGTCGATGGCACCAATGCAACCGGGTATGCCGGCTAGTGCATGGAAACCCACTTTGGTGTTAGCTATCTCCTGTGCAGTCCGTGGTAATGAGATGTGGTTGTCTGTGTGCTTGAGGAGGGCATCGAGCACTTGGATGAGTGTTTGCGAGAATAATGGTTGTGAAATGCCATGCAGGTGCCCCACTGTGTGCTGGTAGCTGCCTGTGGCCAGGAAGTGGAGTACAGCCACTACCTTCAGTAGGGGGGGGATGGCGGTTGGACTTTCTATCATGCTGACGATGTCGTTGTGTGTCATGTCTACGATGGCGGTGATGGTGTCCCGGTCCAAACGGTACAGGGTGTGGATCTGCTCAGCAGTGAGGTTGAATGGATTGGCTCTGATGCGTGGGATTGGGGGCTGCCTGCGTGGTGGCACTGGCTGTGCAGGTGGGGCTTGCTGGGCCTGCCTTGCCCTCCTTCTCCTCCTGCGTCTCCTCTGTGCTGCCTGGTGTTGTTGCTGTTGTAGTAGTTGTTGTTGTTGTTGTTGCTGTTGTAGCACATGCATTGCTATCAGGTCCTCCAGCCCCAACATTGCCATTCGAATTGGTATCATTGTGGAGTGTGTCTGGGTGTGGGAAGGGGTGGGGTGGGCTCTTTTTGTACTTCCTGAGTCTGTATTGCCTTCACCTGTGCTGTTTCAGTGCACCTGTGGCAGCTGCATTCACTTAACATGGCCCTTTACGGTTGGTTCGCGATGGCGTTGTTAGCACCATGGTGGTAAGGTACTTAACGGGCTGGGTGATGGCGTTAGGTGCATGTCCGCTTGGGTCGGGATTTGCGTAACTTTCCGCCATGGCGCTAAGTACGGTGTGGGCGGGCGCGGGCGCGGACCCTTGTCGCAGTTAGCGGCAGCGTTGACTACGATGCCGCTAATGGCATCGTAGTTAACGGTCACATGTCATGATCGGACCTGGCGGAAAAAGATGGCGGTAACCATTTACCGCCATCGTTTTTCACTTAGCGCCAGGGTCGTGATGAGGCCCAAAGTCTCTATAAACTCCAAACACAAGGTTATTCAACTCAAAGTGCTCCACCATTCCTATATGTCACCCAAACAGCTAGTGCAATATGATGCCTCGAATCCAGGGCAATGCCCTAAGTGTGGCATGCCTGATGCTTCCGTTTATCACATGATGTGGTCCTGCAGGGATATGCAGGGGTTTTGGACCGCGGTCCTCATTACAATGTCCTCTGTAGTGGACATGGATATATTGTGCAACCCACTTGTCTGCCTGGTGGCGAGAACTGCAGGATAACCCCCAGGCTTGAAGGAACAGTTGGCTTTATGCTTCTTGATGGTAAAACTAACTGTACTTAAAACTTGGTCGCAATCAATGGTCCCCACTGAAGCAGCATTGATGAGGGATGTCTTGTGATGCTTGCACGCAGAGTCCTCGATCCTTGAAATGAAGCCATTATGTTGACAGTCATGGGACATTTGTGCCCCATTCAGGAGCTACCTGCTTGCACAGGCAGAGGTGACACCACCACCCTGAGGGAATACCAGGACTAGGCCCGATCTGATTGTCAATACATTGAAGTGTTGTGCTAACTTCTATTCTGCTATACTATGCTATGAGTATTATGAAAAAGCATTATAAAGTTTTAAAATAAATATATATATATATTCGAGTAACTGATTTGACCGAAATTTCAAAAGTGATTAAGGACTCATGCCCACCCCAGAATGCAAAGTTTCATAAAGATTTGTTAAAAAATAAAAAAGTTATTAACCAGACAAAAAAATACATTTTCTCCAAAAGTGCAGCCAACTTCCCATTCAATTTCCCATAGATAAACAATGTCCATTTTTGTCAATGCGAACAGCCCAAACTGCTGGACGGATTTGACCAGGTCTGAAAAAACTTGGGCATGAAGCGTTGACTCGCAATCCATGCATGGTTTGGGGTTATTCCGTGTAGTATGTTTTAAAATATTTGACAGAGAAGGGGGTGTCCGCTCTCAAAAATGGATAGCTATATCTCAGGGATTTACCCAAAATGGGGGTTTTTAGAAATGAAACAGCCGCCATCTTGTTTATCTTTCAATGCGAGAGATAACCGCGGCTATATGTGTGCATATGGGAAAATGAAATGCTGGAAAAAAGCTATTTGCAGGCCATAAAACAAGCAACTGCCATCAGGCTAGAAGTGGGGCGGCTGACTAGAGGGCACTAAGGGAAATCTGGGAGTTGGAGGGAGTATAGGGACTGAGTTTGCAATACAAATCTGTCTGTAGCCTCAGCTATCCGACATCTCAAACCAAACTGCATCATGTCACAGAAATAGCGGGTGTGGGGGGAAAGGGAAAGGGCAAGAGAGGTGAGGAGGCCATCTGGGGAGTGGAGGGAGCTGGCACAGATGAGGGGGCACTTGGTTGGGGGCTTAAGGGGACAGTAAAGCATTTTCTTTCTGCTGTTTTACTGATGTTTTCAGCTATAAAGGACTACAGAGAGCCAAGGGTATGTGCAGTTTAGAATCTGCAGTTACAGATTTTTAAAAATATATATTTTTACTGTTATAGTGACATCAGGGGTAAGAAATCACTGGCCATGGCCAGTGTCACAATTGCCATTCAGGTCTCCCATCCATGCAGTAACCGCTTCAAAGTAAGGAAGGGGCCAGTCTCCTCAGGACATGCTGCCTGATGAATGTGCCAAAGTTACAAGAGCACTTAGAGAAACAGGCCAGCCCTTTCCTTGCTTTGAAGCAAAGCATGGTCAATCCCGTTTTGAAGCTAAGCAGGGTCAGTCCCGGTAACTGCATGGATGGGCCACCGAACGAGCATTCTTTTTTTTTAAACTGTGGTACTGCCAGTCCTTGAAAATTTTGCACTCAGAGACCATTTTTTGCCTTTTGCGGAATTGCATTCTGATATTTAGTTCTATAAGGATTTATATATTTGAGTGACACTATGTTATGTGTGCTTTTCAAGTTGGCTTTATAAAGCACAGTATTAATGAAAGCAAGACATGGGGGTGAGGAGGGGAAATGATGAGAGGGCAAGTAAGTCATGAGTATTTGCCCACGATGTGGCAAGAGAGTTTGCAATCCTGGACACTGGTGCAGTTATTTTCCCCTGATTGGGGCTGCTTTTCAGGGTCACCAGTAAAGCGCACATGTGGATGGACAGCATAACTTCTTTTCAGAGGACGGGTGCAACCCCTTGGGTTTTTTTGAGGTTGGCAAGCTTGCTCAAGTATTTGGATACCAGGATTTTACTCAGGGTGTCATATTCCCAGTGTGGACGCTTCGCCACAAGTCCACAAGCACTTGTTTCATATTGGGATTGTGTTTTCCATGGAATATTTCACTACAGATTGCTGGGACATCAGCAACAAACACTGCTATTTCTGGTGGCCATTTTGAATAATTAAGCTACCACTTTTTGGTACGATCTTGTCTGGGCAAAGTTTACATTCATTTGTTCCATTGGAGATCTTTAAGTAGAGACTCTTTATGTTGATTCTCATCTCTATTCACACTCAAGACTTCTAAACTTACTGGGACTATTAGTTTACCATTTATATAGGAGGTGAAGAGCTACGACTCATACGCATTATCATCTGCTTTTTCACAAAAGTTCCAAGTGCTCTTTGAACGCTCAGCTTCATTACTGCCATTCAGAGCCACACAAGCTCTATCCAGTGAGTAGCCATTTTGCATTACTTTGTTTTTCCAAGCCTATTCTTTTTCAGGTACTAAGTGAACTTTCCCAATTTTTTAGAGGTCATCTTTGTTATTGAGCGCCAATTAAGTCTGTGTACCTTCTGTACATGATGTATCCAACTAGAATCAGCAAAATATCATTATTATGAATATCCTGATAAGATCCACTTTCTATTATCTATTGGAGGGATATTTAAGTCATATCCAGGCTACAAGTGAACCCTTCTCTTCCCCGCTTCTCTAGTGAATAGTTTCCCACTGTGGGACAAGTAAGGCGGTGACAGCACTTACCTTATGCAAGAGACCTACGCACTACTACCAGGACACTTTCCTGGTAAATTAGTGCTTTGGGTTATGCGACATTTCCTTTAGTATATATAACATTTATTTCTGTTCTATCCACTGAACGAACAAACGTCTTTTTATCATTTCCACACAGGGTACACAGTTTATCTGCAGGCCAAGTTTGTCATGTGAGGTTTTCCTGCAAGAAGAGAGTAGACTCAGTCCCAAGAAACAATAAGGACGAGGTGTGAGTTGTTTATATAAATTAAAAATAAATCTTAGGATGACAACATACATACCGAGATACCTGTTTGAGCTAGGTAAGGGTTCATAACAAAGGGTTACCAGGTCAGCTATGTAGTTATATCTAAGAGGTAATATCCTTGACTCGCATTATGTCTTTGAGCATGTAGACTTAATTATTAACAATTACTGATTACTATGCTTTTGGAATAGGTGATATATAACCATTATATTCATGTCTTTAGAGCATTGTCTAAAACTCATGTTATCTTTGTGGAAGTTTTTTTGTAGAAATCGTATGATTAGAAGCCCCTGATGAAAAGTACAACTCGAAACGCATTGGGCATTTGTTGTCATTAAATTAATGAAACTGATTAATGAATGGTCATTTGATGAATATAATTTCCACTTATTATCTCTTGCCACTTCCTCTTAACTGTTTGGCTCATTAGGTAGAAGATATTGTGCAGGAGACTTTATTCTGTTCTGGGTTTAAAAGATGAGCACCTTTTATACTTTGCCAGCATATTTATTGGAAGATTTTCTCCCTGAGGTTATTTTTCTGGTGTTCATTTCTTTTTTTTAAAGTCCAATGCTATTTTGTCTTGTGCACTTTCGTCTAAGGAGTAGGTCTATTGAACTACATTTGCATATTTTACTTTAAGATATATGTTCACTTACTGTGCATATATTCATGGGTGCCAACTTTTGATTTTTACTATTGGGGAAAAGTACCGGGGCATATGTTATTCTTGCAGGTGGTAATTTTTTCCCTTTTACGTGCTGCCTCCAACCTCATAATGAGGCCCACTGTCTTTTTCTTTTGCATATGGCCATTAGGAGTTTATAGAGAAGATAAGAGGTGACAAGAGGTACGGAAACCTAGCTCTGCAAGGGGGTAGAAGGCAGTGCCGCGTAGTACTATCTCTACTAGTACAAGGATTAAATGAGGACAAAGTGAACAAAGTAGGAGTCTTGTGTAAGGAGAAGACTCGGAATAATTTTTAGAAATGCTTTTTCCTTTTTCCATTCTCCATTTCTTATATCTTAGAGGGTGGTCCACGAGGGGCCAGGATAGGGGCGAAGGTCTGGGTGAAATGGAGATACAGAGAGATATGAGTCCCTAGGCAGGCAGGGTTTATGTTTTAATGTTCATGTATAACGTTTCTTGTTTAATGTTGAATTACCTGTGTTGCGTCTGTCCGACTAAGTGTTATATGTCACGTGGCCAGTGTCTTGCTTAATTTTTGATTCAGTAATGAAAAAGTGAGACAATTGAAAATTAAGAAAAAGTATTTTGATGAACAACATTGCAATAATTTTGGCGGAAAAAGGTGCCTGTGCATAAGAGATAGGTTGGAATTAATATTAGATTGTCCATATTTGCATACAACTACGAAAGGTAATAACTAAGGCCCGATGGGGGCAGAAACGCCACTCATGCATATATGTCAAAGTTTACCAGGGTACAGCAAAAAAATTAAGAAGTACCACGAACAGTGGTGCACAGAAATGAAAGGGGAAGGTATGCCCCAAGTATGGCCTGAAGGCGGATCGTTTGATAATTTAATGTTAGACATGGTAGCAACCTATCTGATCATCAAGTATAAGGGTATACAGCTTCAAAACAGAAGAGAAGCATTGGATTTGTGGGGACACTTTGAAGAAGTACCCCTGAGTAAGAGTAAGGGTCAAGGTACGTCTCCCCAGGCAACAAATAACAATGAGGGGGAGGGGAGAGTAAGGAAAAACCAATAGAGCATGTGCGACTATACCCAATGTTAACAGAACCTGCAGAGGGATATAGCGACCCCGTGTATCTATCAAAACCCAACACCCCCCCCCCGTGTCACAAGCATCAGCCCCATCCCCACCCCTGTACGATCCAAAAGGCTTGTTCAGGCAGATGTGCACCCCTCCACTAAATATAGGGCAGCTAACATGAGACTCAGAAGCACTTTTAACAATGATGCAAACAATTAACACGACTTAGAGGAATATTTGAACAAAACACACACTCACAAGGGGGCGATCGGACACCACCACCCCAAATGCTCGATACCTCCGCAACTGAAGTGGGGGAGAAGTGGACAAAGGGGGAGATTCTATTCTGAATTAATGACAACCCCACGAGAATAATACAGATAGGTCAGGAAGCGATACAGGTGAGTACCGAGCAAGAAGGTGGGTTATCTGAAAGAGAGGAATGTTAAGACGGATTTCTGAACTCTGTCCTGGTGGCGCAGAAGTTCAGAAGGCCAACCTAATTACTTGGAACAGGGTAACCTCTGGACGAGCCAGACCAATCAAGGTAGCGATCGCGGCGGTCAAGACTAGGTCTCAAGAGGGGTGAGGGTGACTGAAAGCCCGCAATGAGCACACAAAGCAAGATCACTTACAAACTACTCCAAACAGTTGTTATATCAAAAATATATACACATTTATTTTAAGGCCTTTAAAACAATGACCGTAGCGAGAAAATCACAGTATCACAATAGTAAACCAACACATACCATATCAACACAATATATATACAAATACGACAGTCGCAAGCGTTATATGCACGAAATGTGTAGTCCACCTGCAAGGGAAGGAAAACAGGCAGTGCGATACAATGCTTTAGACTCAGTTCGCCTTCAGAGGCACCTAACTAGATGGAAGTCCGAGCCCTGCGAAGAGTGGAGCCTTATGCTCAAAAGTACCTGCACACGCTGGTGCCAACTGGCAAAAGGAGAGTCTCTTCTAAGGAAATCAGGCAGTTCAGTTCAGTGCACAAATGAAGGAGAACAAGTTCCGCGACTCAAGCGCAGCCTCCACAGTGGGCAGAAGCAGAGCGCGAGTACGGCAAAAGGGTGCTGTTTTACACAGCGGGGAAAAGCAATGGGCTCCTGCAGGAGGGCGACCAGATCCTAGCTAAACTACTCACCGGTCCCCGATGCAAGCAGACCCAGGCTTCTCCGCGTCAGTTTCAGCAGCTGGCAGGTTCAGAAGAGCAGGGAACGCCTCGTCGTCGTGTTGAGTAAAAAGACGTCCCAATCGAAGAAACCTGCAGTTTTGTCACCACAGCAGGGCAACGGAGCGGCCGTGTGTATCTGAGCCAAATGTACACTACTCACTTCCGACCTGGGAATGCCAAGTGTACGAAGCGTGTGAGAGTGACAAGGACTCAAAATACAACACAACCTGGCGGCGGTTACAGAGCAAGACTCCCGTGTAAGCTGGTCAGTCAACTGGATGGCCCAGAGACGCTTCCGAAGGCTTACTGGCAGGAGATGGTGAAGATGCCGAGAATAGCTGTTCCCGCTATTCCAAAGGTCGAAGTACCAGTACAGGCCTTCTGGTTCGATCAAAGGTGAAAAGGGTTTCACAAGGCGACAGCAGTGCAGAGGAGGAGTCCTTCAGCGGGTCACCAGCGATTCCTCGGTCCAGCCTCTTGGTTGCAGGATACTTGGCTCCTGTATTCCTTCGTTCGTGAGAACTCAGGAGATCGACATGGTAGTGGTGTTTCCAGCCCCCTCTTATCCACGGTTCCCTTCGCGCCAAAACAGAGGGGACCCAATGGGAGATCCGCTCATCAACACTCACACCATACGTGGACCAATCACGGACCACGGTGGTCCCAGGCATTCACACCACCCTAGACTCTCTGGCACCCAGGATGTGTATTGGGACCAGACATCCCAGCCCACATCCTGGAGGCACACAACAGGCATGTAGAAGCCCGCAAAAGCATCCGTGTTTCGCGGGAAAGTACATGCCCAAATAAGGAAGGCCCCGGGTCGGCTCGACCTGGGGAAGGTGAAGGGAGCAAGACGGTCAGCGGACAGGACAAAGGAGCCTCGTGGTCTGGCCATTTTGGGAGCCAGGCCACCATTTTGGGTGAAGCGCAGAAAACGCGCTTAGAACGCCAAAAGGGGCTCAAAATACAAAGAAACGATCGCTGCCACCATTCCCGTCCCTGAATCACTTGCACCGATCAAATACAATCCTAAACGAGTATCTAGGGCCTGTAGAAGGCTAGAGACCCAAGAGAGCTGTAACTTAGCTTACAGTGCCCTCTTGTGTCATGTTGCACTAAAGCCGCAACATGATAAAAGAAACTACGGAAAACAGCGTTCCCCGGTACTGACTGTCTTAAGGGCATGTCAGTTTCCCCGTAAGAAAGGAGCGAAAGCCCAGAGGAGTGCGGCAGAAGGCTGCACTTCTCTGGCAAAGTCAAGAACAAGGTGAAAAACAACAGCAAAATGTTTAGGGGTTGCCACATGGAAGGAAAATTACCTACAATTACGAAATCTTTCCTAACACTCGCCCCTCCCAGACTATGGACAGGGGGAACTAATCCACCCCTGGATGAGTCTCTTGTTCAGGTCGGTTAAACATTCTGGACAACCCATCAGCATTGCTATGTTGGACACCTGGCCTATGCTCAATAGTGAAGTCGAAGCCTTGTAGACTTATGGACCACCTAAGCAACTTTGGATTCTCCCCCTTCATGTTCATTAGCCACTTTAACGGCTTATGGTCAGTTTGCACAGTGAAGTGGGTCCCATAGAGGTAGGGCCTCAGCTTCCTTAGGGCCCACACAACAGAGAAACATTCTTTCTCTACCGTGGACCATCTGAGCTCTCTGTCCTTAAGCTGGCGACTAATAAAACCGATAGGGTGTTCCTTACCCTTCTCATCTACTTGTGATAGTACAGCTCCTATCCCAGTGTCAGAGGCGTCCGTCTGCACGATAAAAGGTCTTTGATAATCAGGGGCCCTGAGGACAGGGGCCTGGCACAAGGAGTCTTTTAAGCCATTGAAGGCCTTCTCACACTCGTCGGTCCAAGTTACCTTCTTGGGTTTCTTCGGAGTTGTGAGGGCAGTCAGAGGAGCAGCTATGGTGCCATAGTCTGCCACAAAATTGCGGTAATACCCCGTGAGTCCTAAGAAGGCTCTCCCTTGGGTTTGCGTAGTGGGGGTAGGCCAGTCTTGTACTGCTTGTACTTTACTGGGTAGAGGCTGTATCCTCCCTCCACCTACTTCATGTCCAAGGTAAACCACTGAGCCTTGTCCAATCTGGCATTTACTAGCCTTTATGGTCAAGTGTGCTTTCTGAAGAGCCTGGAGCACAATCCCGAGGTGTTTCACATGGTCTTCCCAGGTGGCACTGAAAACTGCTATATCGTCCAGATATGCAAGACAGAATTCGTCCAACCCATTCAACACATGATTCACAAGCCTCTGGAAAGTGGCAGGTGCATTCTTCAATCCGAACAGCATTACCCGGAATTGGTAAAGGCCGTCTGGAGTAGAAAATGCTGTCTTCTCCTTGGCATGCTCTGCTAACGCTATTTGCCAATAGCCAGCAGTGAGGTCAAACGTGCTGAGGTACTTGGAGGCACCCAAAGTATCCACCAGCTCATCTGTTCGAGGCAAGGGGTGTGCATCTGTCTTGGTGACAGCATTCAGAGCCCTGTAATCCACGCAGAACCTCAATTCAGAAGTGCCTGCCTTTGGAACCAAAACCACAGGGCTGGACCAAGGACTACTAGAGGGTTCAATCACCCCAAGGTCTAACATCTTGTTGACCTCGGTCTTAATATAAGACCGTACTTTGTCTGACATCCTGTATCCCCTACTTTTGGTAGGTACACTGTCTCCTGTGTCAATGTTATGTTTGCACCAAGGTGTCAAACCAGGCGACTGTGAAAACAGGGGGGAAAACTGCCTAAGCAAACTTTTCACCTCAGCCTGCTGATCAGAAGTCAGGTGAGGGGCCACTCGGACACCCTCAAAGGAGCTATCTGAAGGACCACTTTGGAACAGGTCGGGGAGAGGTTCAGACTCCTCTTCCTCAACGTCTGACGCCAGTAGCAGTGCTGCGATTTCGACTCTTGGGACGAAAGCCTACAGCCTATTCACGTGAAACACTTTTGGAGCCTGTCCAGGCCTTCCAAGGTCCACTAAATAGTTAACCTCACCCAGGGGCTCCACCACTGTGTAAGGGCCTGACCATTTGTCCTGTAAAGCTCGAGGCCTTATGGGATTCATGATCAGGACTTGCTGACCAGGTGTAAAGTTGATGAGGGAAGCTTTCTGGTCGTACCAATGTTTCACCAGCGCTTGCCCTGCCTTCAATTTATCACTAGCCAAGCCCATCAGAAGTACCATCCGTTTTCTGAGCCCTAGCACATAATCAACTATGTTGGTAGTAACAGGGGGAGTGGGCATCTCCCATCCCTCTTTGACGATGGCTAAGGGTCCCCGTATGGGATGACCGAACAGAAGTTCGAAGGGGCTGAAGCCAACACCCTCCTGTGGTACCTCTCGGTGGGCAAACAGTAAGCATGGTAAAAGAAGATCCCATTTTCTTCTCTGAGGCTCCTCCAGAGCCCCAATCATGCTCTTTAACGTTCTGTTGAAACGTTCCACCAGACCATTGGTCTGGGGGTGGTATGCAGAAGAGAACTTGTAGGTGACCCCACATTCTTTCCACATAGCCTGCATATACTTCGACATAAAGTTGCTGCCACGATCCGACACAACTTCTTTAGGGAAGCCAACCCTAGTAAATATGCCGAGTAAAGCTTTTGCAACTGACTTGGCAGTTACAGTTTTCAATGGGATGGCCTCAGGATACCTGGTTGCATGGTCGACCAGCAGCAGGATAAACCTATTGCCCGAGGATGTTTGCGGGTCAAGGGGACCAACGATGTCGATCCCTACCCTTTCAAATGGTACCCCCACAACTGGGAGCGGTACCAACGGAGCTTGGATTGTCGCGCCAACCTTAC
Organism: Ambystoma mexicanum; assembly: GCF_040938575.1. NCBI lineage: Eukaryota > Metazoa > Chordata > Amphibia > Caudata > Ambystomatidae > Ambystoma > Ambystoma mexicanum. Next base: position 539,922,328 of record NC_090929.1, read on the forward strand.
CAGACAACTGGCAGGAGGTACAACTCCTGCAGTGACTTTCTACTTGCACCCCCATCTTGGGCCAGTAGAAGTGCATGGATAACCTTTGCTTGGTCCTCTTCATACCAAGGTGACCAGCAAGGGGAACTTCATGCGCCAACTGCAGGAGGAAGGGCCTAACAGCAAGGGGAACCACCAACCTCCTATGGTCTCCTTCTGTAGACTCTGTGGGCTCACTATACAGGAGTCCACCTTCCCAATAAATCCTATGCGTCCCAAGAGGTTCACCCTCAAGCTGGGAGCAGGCCTGTCTCCTTAGGCCTTCCAGAGATGGGCACTCACGTTGGCCTTTACTGAATTTGTCCCTATCAGGACCTCCTTCAACTAACAAGTCTTTTAGTTCAGGATGATCGTTGGGGTCGAATACTTCAGGCATCGCCACCTCCTCGTCAGGCCCGGGCGATTGACCAACTTCCTCCACCGCAGTGGTAGGCGAGCTCGGGGGAATATTCTCTTTCCCTCGTCGTGACTTGTCGACTCCTTTCGCCTTGGGTTTCCCCTTCGGCTGGGGCGGCGTATTGGACTTGGCCAATGCTGCCCGTGCTTGAGACCGTGTGTAGGGTCTTTCGGCAGTGTCTCCTACGAGCCCTAAAGCTCTGAGATCATTACCTAACAAGACCTTTCCCGGGACGTTTCTCTGAATGCTCACTGGAATCCTGACTGCTGTACCATTTAAAGTAAGATTTACAGGTATTACGGGAAACATACGGAGGGGGCCGTCAGCCAACTTAGTGGGCATCAGAGTAGCTCTGGCAACTTCCTCTGAGTCTACCAAGGTAGAATCCACTACAGTGCGACTGCACCCACTATCCCTAAGAGCTGGAGTATCTACTCCATTGATCAGCACACTGTCTTTAAAGTAGTGCTTGGTATTATCCGGAATCCTAGCATAAACCTCTGCGACTTTAGGCTCCCAGGAACCCAGGGACACTAAAACTACCTCAGCCTCTATCCCGCTGGGAAATGAGTCTGAGGAGAAGGATGCTCCTGTAATCTCTTCTTCCTCGTAGGAGGAGAAGGCCAGATTAGCGGAGTGGACCCCCAAAGGTCTAACCTTACAACGGGGATCCCCCTTCACGTGGTCAGTTGCTCCACAAGCAAAACAAGATCCATTGGGTCTGTTTACATAGGGAGGCTTATTGTAACCAGAGTTTTGTTTCAGAGGCTGACCTCCACTACCCTGTGAGTTCTCTTGTGTCCTACCCTTATTTTTCTTTTTGTGGCCCTTATGGGAAGAAGATTTAGCAGATTCTCCACCCTCCATATCTTTGGACTTTTTCCCTTCCTCCTGCTTACCAGGATGAGTTTTGTCCTTATGGGACACTCGATGTGACACCCATAAGTCTGCTGCATTGGCCAGCTTCTTAGGATCTATCTCCTTCGAATCGGCCAAATGCTGCTTAAGCTCCAGGGAAGAAGAAGCAAAAATGTGTTCCAGCATGACAAGATTTATCATGCCTTCGAAGGTAGAAACCTTATACCCTTCGACCCAGCCAGTTAAGTTTTTCAAGGATTCAGTGACATAAGATACCCAAGTCCCACCTTCCTTTTTCTTATACTCTCTGAAACATTTCAAATATTGGGCCGGAGTCTTCCAAAACTTTAAAATGAGAGTTTGCTTTAACATTGCGAAATCAGCTCGCTCAGCCTTCGACATTTCCATAATGGCACTACAGCCAGAATGGGGCAGTCTGCTGAGTAACCAGGCAATCTTATCAGCATTGTCAACTTGTTGAACTTCGCATGCATACTCAAACGCATTCAGCCAGTCCATAATGTCATTCCTTTCTTCATACACACTGAGCAGATCTTTCAGAAACCGTGGATGAGAGGAGGCCCCAGACCCATGTCCAGGACCCTTGGACCCATTTGCAACCTGAAGCTTGGCCAGTTCCAACTGGTGATCCCTGTCTTTTTGTTTTTCTGCCTGTTCGATTTTTAGTTTGGCTATGCTGAATTCAAGCTCCTGCTGCCTAAACCGCAGCTCTTGCTTCTTGAATTCAAGCATAGCCTCCCCATCAGCACTGGCAGAGGAAACATTAGACATCACATCCTCCCTGTCCTCGTGGTCGCGATGGATCAGTGCAGCGGCAGAACCGTCGGTTCTACCAGTGAGAGCAGCCCCACCACCTTCTGCACTGTCCTCAGAAGTTATAGCGTCAAGCTGCACTTCTTGCCACGCCACGATTCTTTGGATCATTTCCAATTTAGTGCCTTGAGAGGAAACACCTCTCTCCGCACACATCTTCTTCAATGTTTCTGATGTGGAAGCATTTAAAGTTAACAAGGTATTTGTTTCCATACTGTTAGATAGGACTATGGCCTTTTTAAAGTTATACTACAACAATTCACTACGTGTCCTGGTTGGAATAACCTGAAATGCCTTAGTTCGTGCGCAACACTGGATACCTTCAGTCGTATCCCACCGCTGCCACCAATTTGTTAAGACGGATTTCTGAACTCTGTCCTGGTGGCGCAAAAGTTCAGAAGGCCAACCTAATTACTTGGAACAGGGTAACCTCTGGACGAGCCAGACCAATCAAGGTAGCGATCGCGGCGGTCAAGACTAGGTCTCAAGAGGGGTGAGGGTGACTGAAAGCCCGCAATGAGCACACAAAGCAAGATCACTTACAAACTACTCCAAACAGTTGTTATATCAAAAATATATACACATTTATTTTAAGGCCTTTAAAACAATGACCGTAGCGAGAAAATCACAGTATCACAATAGTAAACCAACACATACCATATCAACACAATATATATACAAATACGACAGTCGCAAGCGTTATATGCACGAAATGTGTAGTCCACCTGCAAGGGAAGGAAAACAGGCAGTGCGATACAATGCTTTAGACTCAGTTCACCTTCAGAGGCACCTAACTAGATGGAAGTCCGAGCCCTGCGAAGAGTGGAGCCTTATGCTCAAAAGTACCTGCACACGCTGGTGCCAACAGGCAAAAGGAGAGTCTCTTCTAAGGAAATCAGGCAGTTCAGTTCAGTGCACAAATGAAGGAGAACAAGTTCCGCGACTCAAGCGCAGCCTCCACAGTGGGCAGAAGCAGAGCGCGAGTACGGCAAAAGGGTGCTGTTTTACACAGCGGGGAAAAGCAATGGGCTCCTGCAGGAGGGCGACCAGATCGTAGCTAAACTACTCACCGGTCCCCGATGCAAGCAGACCCAGGCTTCTCCGCGTCAGTTTCAGCAGCTGGCAGGTTCAGAAGAGCAGGGAACGCCTCGTCGTCGTGTTGAGTAAAAAGACGTCCCAATCGAAGAAACCTGCACAGTTTTGTCACCACAGCAGGGCAACGGAGCGGCCGTGTGTATCTGAGCCAAATGTACACTACTCACTTCCGACCTGGGAACGCCAAGTGTACGAAGCGTGTGAGAGTGACAAGGACTCGAAATACAACACAACCTGGCGGCGGTTACAGAGCAAGACTCCCGTGTAAGCTGGTCAGTCAACTGGATGGCCCAGAGACGCTTCCGAAGGCTTACTGGCAGGAGATGGTGAAGATGCCGAGAATAGCTGTTCCCGCTATTCCAAAGGTCGAAGTACCAGTACAGGCCTTCTGGTTCGATCAAAGGTGAAAAGGGTTTCACAAGGCGACAGCAGTGCAGAGGAGGAGTCCTTCAGCGGGTCACCAGCGATTCCTCGGTCCAGCCTCTTGGTTGCAGGATACTTGGCTCCTGTATTCCTTCGTTCGTGAGAACTCAGGAGATCGACATGGTAGTGGTGTTTCCAGCCCCCTCTTATCCACGGTTCCCTTCGCGCCAAAACGGAGGGGACCCAATGGGAGATCCGCTCATCAACACTCACACCATACGTGGACCAATCACGGACCACGGTGGTCCCAGGCATTCACACCACCCTAGACTCTCTGGCACCCAGGATGTGTATTGGGACCAGACATCCCAGCCCACATCCTGGAGGCACACAACAGGCATGTAGAAGCCCGCGAAAGCATCCGTGTTTCGCGGGAAAGTACATGCCCAAATAAGGAAGGCCCCGGGTCGGCTAGACCTGGGGAAGGTGAACGGAGCAAGACGGTCAGCGGACAGGACAAAGGAGCCTCGTGGTCTGGCCATTTTGGGAGCCAGGCCACCATTTTGGGTGAAGCGCAGAAAACGCGCTTAGAACGCCAAAAGGGGCTCAAAATACAAAGAAACGATCGCTGCCACCATTCCCGTCCCTGAATCACTTGCACCGATCAAATACAATCCTAAACGAGTATCTAGGGCCTGTAGAAGGCTAGAGACCCAAGAGAGCTGTAACTTAGCTTACAGTGCCCTCTTGTGTCATGTTGCACTAAAGCCGCAGCATGATAAAAGAAACTACGGAAAACAGCGTTCCCCGGTACTGACTGTCTTAAGGGCATGTCAGTTTCCCCGTAAGAAAGGAGCGAAAGCCCAGAGGAGTGCGGCAGAAGGCTGCACTTCTCTGGCAAAGTCAAGAACAAGGTGAAAAACAACAGCAAAAAGTTTAGGGGTTGCCACATGGAAGGAAAATTACCTACAATTACGAAATCTTTCCTAACAAGGAAGAATATTGGAGTGATCTAGATGAGGATGAGGAAGAAAACAAAACAGATGAGGCGGTAGGTGGGGTGTCGGTGGAACATCCCTGCTCATGGCCTCATCACACAGCAAGGAAGGAAATGAGGAGTGGTGGCAGGGGAGATTAAGAAATAGGACAGGAAAGGGGCTGGTAACAGGGAAAAAGGAGTAAAGGTGAGTATCGGAAGAGGGAAGAGCAAGTTACAGATGCCATTGATACACAAGGGGGTGGGAAGGCTGCATTATCTCCCTTGGGCACAGATAGACAAGGCAAACTTACTGAAGACATTGCGTCCACTCTCGTGGGGGGGGGGAATAAGTGGATATGTGCATTTGAGGAAAACACTGCTGTGGTCCCATTAGCAATTGGAGATGTTAAGAGTTTGTTGGTTTCTGCAGTAGGCAACCAAGCAAATAGGGTGTGGGGGAAGCCGGGATTCCCTGGGGTCACGCTAGACTGTGACCGACATAATGGAGCATCATTTAACACTGTGAGGTCCCAATTGTGGGACGCACTAAGGGACACATTCCCTGACACCCCCGATTTACAGTCAGTTATGCAGTGTACTATGGGGGAGGACGAAGATGTCTCAGCTTACATTCTTCGGGTGCATGATATGTAGAGAGTAGAGACAGGCACGGCTTGGGACCAATCTACTTCCCTTTTCTATTTCATAATCAGGAGGGGCCTCCCAAGGGAAGTACAGAAGGCTTTTGATAAAATTGCTGGGATCGACGGCAAGTCCAGCCCCAAAATACAGAGCATCATAGTACGAAATTGTAGGAGGATCAAAGAGAGGGAAAAGGAGATAGTGCAGAAAAGGTTGGCGGATAAAGCCAAATTAGTACAAACAAAATTGGTGAAGGTTGCAGCAGTAGCTGCCGCCCTCCCCACAGAGCGGCTGGTAGACGGGGAGGAGGGACCAATAGCAATACACGCAAGAATGGCAGCAAATTGGGCAGTAAACAGACAGGAGCAATGAGCCAGCGAAGAGCAGTATGGAGGGCCCCAGTGGCAAGGAAGGGGCGGAAGAGGAGGAAGAGGTGGGTACAGAGGACAAGGCTGAGAGGAGGAGGGCAAGGGACATGTTGGAACTGTGGGAGGTGGGGTCACTTTTCAAGAGAGTGTCGTAGTCGTCCTATGGTACCTTACCAGAATGAACACCAGTACGGCCACCCCCACCCTGGTAGTCCATATCGCTTGCCCATGGGGCGATTTAGACTCGAAGAACAAGCAGATCCCCGGTGCACATATGAACAAAGAGTACCCCGCAAAGCGCACAGCAGCACCCAAAATCGCAGACTAATTTGACACATGCACGCAGCAACCCATTTGCCACCACAGCAAACGGAGCGCCGGCACCATTCAGAGGAACAGCAGTAGTGGGAGATAATGTTTTAAATAACCATGATACAATGAGACACCCAGCATAGGACAGCTCACAGAAAGCACTTGCGTGTCCAGTACTGTTAACAACCCTTTGTTCAGATGAGGAAACACTGGTGGGGGCGGAGATAGGAAACAAACAGTTCATCTTTATGGTGGACTCGGCAGTGGGAAAACCGTGTCTAAAAGAAGGCCGGTTTCCGCTTTCGAATAGGAAGATGGAGACACAGGGATTTTCTGGGGTGGTGGTCGATGTTCCATGCACAGAATATTTGGATGTGATGGTTGGGGGAAAAACAGTGCGAGCACCCCTGCTGTACTATGAAGACTCACCCATAATCCTGTTGGGGAGGGACCTCCTCAGCAAGCTTAACATATCCTTTACAGAAAGAGGCATAGTGTGTTCAACACCACGGATATGTGCCATGTGGGCCATGTTGCTCATACACACACAAGCTAATGAACTAACAACACATGGGATACCCGTAGACCCAGACATTTTTGTGCAAGGGATACAGGTGTTGGCGAGAGTAGTGCCAGAGATAACACGCCAAGAGTGGCGAATACCATCAGAATTTGCATTTCGCCCCGTGGCTACCCCAGAGGTGGTGCCAGGGTCGATCGTGTCCATCTGCGTGAAGAATTGTGGTAATAGGAATGGACATGCATAAGTGTGAGTGGTGGACAGTGCTCTGCATAGACCCCAATATAGCCCTGTGCAACATATCAGACGAGGAGCTGTTCACTGACAATGACACCGATGGAGAAATAATCATGTAGATTTCCATGCCGTGTGAAATAATGGTCCAACATAGACAAGTGATGACGCCCCTCATGGCTATTGTCAGTGCACCACCAGCATTTTCTAGTGAAGACATGCAACAGGTACCTTCAATATTATGGACCACAGGGCCCCATGACACTTTTTCAGGAAGTGACCCCCGTTAAGAGCAAGCTTAAAGACGGAGCAATACTACCGCGTGTAAAGCAGTACCCACTATCTAAAGAGGCAGAGGAGGGGATAAAGGAAACAATACATGCCCTTTTTACAACAAGGGATCATTGTACCATCAAACTCACCCTGTAACACTTGCATTTATCCGATCAAAAAAGAGAAGGGCAGGGCTTGGAGGATGATACAGGATTTAAGGCCTCTTAATGACATCATACAAAAGGAATTTCCACTCGTCCCAAACGCCCTAGAGTAGGGGGAGGTATACTTTGTGGACGGATCAGCTTCAGTAAACTCAGAGACAGGGGAAAAACACATAGGGGCAGTAGTAGTGTGAATGGAAGATGCGGAATATGAGACAATAGTACAGAAGAGGTTACCACCACACTTTTCGGCTCAAGCCGCAGAGCTGGTAGCACTAATTGAAGCATTACACACAGCAAAAGGATACGCTGTTACCATTTATACAGACTCAGTTTACATGACCAAAACAGTGCACAGAGGATTGTCATGCTGAGGGAGGATATGGTTCAGAAGAACAGATGGGCCCCCAGCCAAACATGCTGACATTTTGAAAGAACTCATAGGAGCATTAACAGAGCCAACAATAGTGGCCCTGGTTAAGTGCCAAGCCCACACGAACAACAATTACATCATTTCTTTGGCCAATGTGGCAGCGGATGTGGCTACTAAAGAAGCAGCCTACCTCGGAAAAGAAGCACAAGGAGAAATCATAATAAAAGGAAATGTAGAGGAAGAAAGGGGTGAAGGGTACAACTCTGTCAGTGTCACAAATAATAGATTTGCAAAAACGGGCACCAGTAGAAGAAAAAGAATTATGGACAAAAAGAGGGTGCACTCAGTCACTGACCTCGTTTGGCGGCAAAATTGTATGGGGAAAGCAGTGATGCAAGTGGAATTATTAGATATAGCATTTCAGCAATTGCACTTCCCCACAAACACACAGCAAACAATACATAGCAGCAGACATCCAAGAAAATTGGTTTGTGCCAGGATTACAAGTACATGTGACGAAATCGGCAAAAGAATGTACAACATGTCAAACATATAACTCAGGAATGACGTTGAGAACATTAAGAGGAATGTTGCCCCGCCCCACTGGACCATTCTGTGAACTGCACTTTGACTATGCAGACATGGGATAAAGGTGCTAATTGTGGTGGTCTGCCTCTTTTCGCGGTGAGTGGAAGCGGGACCCTGCGCCCATCCAGATGCAAAATGCACAGCAAAATTCTTAGTGAGAGAAGTGTTTCCCCAGTGGAGCATCTGTGGCATCACACGATCCGACAATGGAACGCATTTTGTCAATGATTTGTTCAAAGCAATGGCTGAACTGCTAGGGATAACACACAAATTGTGTTCGATTTATCAACCACAAGCTAACAGTTTAGTAGAAAAAATAAACAGCCTCCTTAAGAGCAGATTGTCTAAATTGTGCCACTCCGTAAAGAAAAATTGGGTGTGCTGCTTGACGTTGGCACTATTTAGAACTAAAAAACCAGCCTAGCAAAGACCACCACTTTTCTCCCCACGAGATAGTGACAGGGAGACGCATGCATACGCCACTATCACCCCTAAGAAGAATGTCAGATGCACACAGAAGAGCCACGTTACTGGGAGAGGAATTTCAAGAGTACTTAAGAAAACTAACCACGGCAGCAAGAATAATTGCAAAACAAATAGCTCCACCATTCACCCGCAAAAGTGTAAGTGAAAAGGTAACTGCGGCAAGTGATAACCCAAATGTCCAACTAATGCCTGGGGGGAGGGTATACGTACACAGTTTTGTGAGACGATGGGATGCTCCAAGATTTCACAGCCCCTACTCTACACCCACTGCAGTGAAGGTGAAGGGGCTGAAATATTGGATTCATCTATCAGATGTGTGTAAAGCACATAATAGAATTACAGCTGAGGAGGGAGAAAATGTTGAGGAAAGAATGACTCAAACGTAGCATTAATAAAAATGACAAGTGTGCAGATAGCACAAAACATCCACAAGAAGAATTAAAAATATAAAAGAGCAAACTGATAATAAAATGTAAGAAAAAAGTATATATATTGGAAATGATAAAATGAATATAAAACTGAAGGACATTGACAAAAACACAAGTGAATTGTAAGATTTGTTTGGATTAACTTTCCCTCATATCCTTTCATTCTCATTTCCTTTCTCTCTTCTTTCTTGTCTCTCTTCTTTCACTCTCTATCCTGCTCCTTTTCACTGGGTTTGTTCTAGTGTTTAAATGCAAAATTAATATTTAGCTAATGCGTTTTTAAATAGCAAAAAGAGGAATATAAAAAAGGAAATGTGTAGTGTATGGTTAAGCCAATTATGTCATACACTGTAGGTACAGAAATGGCAGAAACGAGGGCCCTCAATGCCAGCGATTCTACAATAGATAGCAATAGGAGAAATGTTAGACACATTAGCGCTTCTAGAATGTATAGTTATGAATGCAGCATTTGTTTTTCTGCAGTTTTATTTTTTACACTGTTATTTGTTTTAGCATTATATTGGGAAATATCTTGCATATCTAGAGATATAAAACAGGGGGCAGGAGGAGTAACCCTGACACAAGAAGGGGCCCACTTATTATGGCACGGTTTTAAACTAGTCTGGAACCACAATGTTCCTACAAACTTTACCACCCTGCACAAAAATACAAAAAACAGAGTCCCACTGACTACTCCATAGCTGACTATGAAAATGATTTTAATGTGTATGACATGAATGACCACAACCCTTCTGCTTTCACATTGTCATATGATGATGATCTTATGCAACCACACAAACTACCTCAGATAGCGAGTATGTAACTGATGAATACCAGACCCCCTCCCTAGTTCATGATAAATTGGACAGGCAGCAGAGTGATGGGTGGGGGCAGAGCTAATTACTGGAATATTCCCAATTGAGTACCAGGAACTGGTAGAAATACAGAATGGTCCAGGGGGGAGCAGGAGGAGAAAAACGGGGGTGGGACAGAAAAGGTATGACAAATATCACAGTTTAGGTTTAGACACAATAGAAGATCCACGACACCCACATCAGTCCAACAAATGGTACGCAGTCATGAGCACAATGGCAAAGCAGACTACCAATGAAAGCTGCTATGTGTGGTCTTTGATCCCCCATGCCTCTGGAACACCTAAAGCGTTGTTACCACAAGAGGCGCCTGTTGCGGAAGCCCAATGTCTGGTTCATCTTGCACTGTGCCGAATAAAAAGCACCTATCAAGCGCACAAATGCAATTTCACTGCAAATGCTGCAAAATGAAAAGACCTGCTACCAGAAGCCCCAAGGTGTAATTTGCCTTAAAGAACCATTTTTTGTGATACATGGGACATTGTTTTCTGACAACAAGTGGCAGGAAGAACAAATAATGTGCAAGGACTGTCAGACGAAAAGCTACAATGGATAAAGAACAAATGCACCCGGATCTGGTCTCAGCTCATCGCCAAACTAGCGTGGGTTACAGCTCTTGAATAGCAAATCATGGTACAACGAGAAATACCATATGGCCTGTGCTTTCATGGAGAAGGGAAGGTGCCTCTGGGCACAAACAAGAACTGCAGCAAAACTGTCATCATTCCAGATATGAAAAAATGAACAGCAGCTTTAATGGACACTTACTGGGTATGCGGCAAACTAGCGTATTTGCATCTTCCACAGTCATGGAGGGACACCTGCGCTCTGGCAACACTGCACTCAGCCCTGATGGTGATACCAGAAATCCACATCCAAGGGGAGAGGGTGCCCACAAAGATGTCCCAGGCTCCCCGTCAACAACAGAAGAACCCCCTGCGTATAACGTTTTATCCGAAGAACAGCAGCAAAGCACAGTATCCCGAAAGCAGAGGTCATCAAACTATATCTCTGCAGCATCTTCTGAACTTTTGGCGCAAATCCCCGATAAGTTCAAGCTCTTTACGTCAGCAGAGACTTTCTTCGCTTCCCTCGTGCCGAGCATTCACGCTCGAACAAATGCGAAATGGCCAATCCAGCTGGCCAACAACACAGAAGAAGTTTTCAATGTCATTAAGGTGGAACTGAGAGCCCTGCAGCTGATGACCATGCAGAACCCATATGTCCTAGAGCTACTAACTGCAATAGATGGCAGTGTTTGCTGAAAAATCGGGAGCACAATCGGGAGCAAATCGGGAGCACATGTTGCACTTTCGGACTCTCTGCCGATGCGGATAATGGGACCCTATCACACGTGATAGCAGCAGTGCACAACCTTGGTGAAAGGATGAAGAAAGAATGAGGAGTGCAGTCCAGCACATGGTTTGACAACATGTTCGAGTGGGTCCTGTCATGGCTTGGAATGACAGTGAAGCTACTGATACCTATCATCTTCTTTGTTCTCCTAATTTTTTGTGTGTGCAAATTGGGTCTTAGGTGCTGTGAAAAATCTATACCTAACAGTGCAGTGATGATGGTGACAATGGGAAGTGCAGCAGGAGTAGTACAGATGACACACGAGGCCCAGGTCCAGACCGGAGGAGAGTCAGAACCAAAATATAGAATGACCGCAATATACAACACTGGGTACATTGTAGGTTCATTTTGGCATACTACAATTAAGGAGCCCCGGGAATTGGAATGGTATGATGAGGTATGGGTAGACTTAGAGGGGTATGGGGGTTGTATTTACATGACCTGTACCCCAGATGAGTATGCACAAGCAGGGGAGAGCCTGAGGGCGATGTGTCGGGCCTGGATGCCAAGAAAAGGAACTCCGGCTTGGGATGAGGCAGTAGCTGAGGAAGCCGAACGGAAACATTTGGGAGAATTACAGTATTCGTTACTTAAGTAACGAAAGGGGGGAATGTAAGAGAAGAAGGGTCTCCCAGGCCCCCCTTCATTCCTATTGAATGCACACGATATGCTAATTCTGCGGTTGACAATACGCCTCTGGCCAAGGTGTGCAGCACCCATTGAATGACACATAGCCGTGTATGGCCTGCAATCCAAGAGACTCCATTTTGTTTAGTTACCCACTTAATTTTCTGCTAGGCCACATGTAAACACTGAATGCCAGCCTGCACCTCTCCCCGCTTCTTTCTCTGCACACAGTCAGCAAGCCAACCCCCACCTCCTCCCCTCTGCCATCTCCGCTGCTGTCCTGCTCTCACGGAAGCCTGGGTGTGAGAAGTGTCAAACTAAACACTGTGGGCCTCATTACACGGATGGTGCTAAGGGATTACCGGCACCGGTAAGGGCACCAGTGCCGGTAATCCCTTAGCGCCATACTTTGAGGTCCCTCAGTGGGTCCCGTCCTTAATGTGTGGCCAGACCACACGTTAAGGAAGGGACCCGCTGAGGGACTTCAGGGAAAATAACGGTACCGCTAACAGCGGTACCGTTATTTGCTCCTTCCACATTCCCATTTAGCCCTATGGGGGCTCAAATGGGAATGGGGAAGGGCCTTGGTGAATTACCGCCCCGCCAACCTTGGAATGGGGCGGTAATTCCCCCATTCACCAAGGCGGAATCGGTAAAATACCAGCGCCAACCATGGCGCTAATAGCGCCATGGTTACCGCTGTCCGTGTAATGAGGCCCTGTATCTCTCGCCTTCCTTTTTACACCACTGCCCTGTGAACGACCGGGCTGGAGCCTGGTCCTGGAAAAAAACATTTGTCTCCACAAACCTGCCTCTGCACCAACAGGCCCCCTTTAAAGAAATATAGACCACGAGCACCTCACCCCACAACCTTTTGATGTAACAGTTGCATGCCCCTCGTGTGTATGCCACTCCAGTTCAACCGCCCAGCGCTATTCCCAAGTGTGGCTACATAGGGCCTCATTACGAGGTTGGCAGAATGGGTTTACCGCCACCGGCAACGGTACAGGTGCCGTATGGGTGCTCACATGGGAATGGGGATTGGTTTTTTGAATGAGGAATTACCGGGTCCTCCAAGGTTGGAATGACCCGGTAATTCCTCATTCAAGGAACCCGGAATCGGACAGGATTTTGGAGGCAGCCATGGCGCTAATAGCACCATGGCTACCTCCAAACTCGTAATGAGGCCCATAGTCTCTTTGTACTAACAAACAATAAACCATCCTCTCAATGGATCCAAGGAGACAGTTGATGAGTGTGTCATTGAAATATTGTGTTAGATAAGGGCTCAAATGGGAATGGGGATTGGTTTTTTGAATGAGGAATTACCGGGTCCTCCAAGGTTGGAATGACCCGGTAATTCCTCAATCAAGGAACCCGGAATCGGACACGATTTTGGAGGCAGCCATGGCGCTAATAGCACCACGGCTACCTCCAAACTCGTAATGAGGCCCATAGTCTATTTGTACTAACAAACAATAAACCATCCTCTCAATAGATCCAAGGAGACAGTTGATGAGTGTGTCATTGAAATATTGTGTTAGATAAGGGCCTTGAACTTATGTACCCTTACTTTTAGTGCCCAGGTTAAAAGTTTGCTGATATGTATTACATGTTGAGATTTATAAATAATGCTCAAGGCATATGTGGCCAAAAGGGCAAATGTCAGATAGTCTACATCACCGCAACGTGGACATCTCCTGACCCTGCGCCCCTTTCAGATGAGCCCAGCCGAACAACGTGATCCACGAAGTTGCAACTTGGGACCAACCAATCAAGGAACACCATCAATATGTGCTGCATGCTGCCCAGTCCTTGTTGTCCAATGAATACTACCGAATGTATCCCCTATAGTACATGACATAGATTACGTGTTTTTGTAATATAACATGTATTTTCTGTTGTTTGGGCAGAACGCTCTCGAAGTAGCAAAGTCCTCTGCGTGCCCCATTTTACTTTATATAAAGACTTATCTTTTACCTCACCTGCACTTGGTCCTGGTCTCATTCCCTACTAGGGTGTGCCCATTAGTATCTCTTATTTGGTTATTCTACTATATTTGTGGGGAATGCCGGCTTTTAAGATGTATTCCCAGAGAGATGACAGTCTAATGGAGGAGAGCCCCGAAAGAAGATGAAAATTAGAGAAAGAGGAGCTGGTGACGTCACAAGAAGCGAGTGTGATGCACTGAAAAGACTGGCTGAAGAAAATGTATGAACCCTATAGAAACTGATGACAAAGTAAAGAAACAAGTAAACTTTCATATGCAAAAAGAAGATTGCAAGTGAGAAGAGCACTGCAGAAAATGTAAGTCGTTCAATAACTGTACAGATGCTGTAATGCAAGTAGATCAAGTAATCTTAGACACTGGCTATGAGTAGTGAATAGAATGCAAGCATAGCCACCATTATATAGAAACCGCACATCAGTGTCATAACTTTAGGAAGCTTAAACCCATGAAGAGAAGAGTCAAAAGCTGTGTCGCAGCAAAGGATTAGCCGAGATCATGGATGAGTCGGGACGGGCTGTCTGGCCTGGTGCCAAGGCTGAAGCAGCCAAGACTGGTTATCTATTCTTGAAGGCAGTGAATGTGAGATGCTGAATCATCCCTTGTTAAGGTTCAAAGAAAGGACACCATGGGTGCCAAATTTTATTCATTTAAGACAATTAAATACTGTGAAATGAACCAAATCGTGGTCTCCTGTCCTGTGAACCATGGATGAAAATAGAAGTTGAGCATGGAGTTCCAGAATAACGATAGTGCATGCTCGCACTCCCTTATATTCCCAGAGACAAGAATACTTTGCAAAGCCAAGTTCAAAGACAATCTTCATGGCAAAAGGCATGGGTGATTCGAGATGTTGGGCTAATTGAGTGGGGAGGTACAGTCAAGTCCACCTCCTGGCACATGGGTTATGAGCTGATATGCTACTAGTGAGCCGAATGTTCCAGACATGGCACGAGCATGCCAAACAATTTTAGAGGGCCGTTTAACAAAGGGCCTTATAGTTTAACAGCCAATGATATACCGTGTACCTAATGGTGATGAAGATGACTTGCACTTGAGGTGGGCATAAGCTGTCTACCTGACAGTAGATGTCCAATCACAACCCAACCCCTTATAGAAAGTACACTTAGATGTTCCCCATGAGCGTATCACAATCCCCCGTAGGTTTTTCTTATTTGCCACCTAGTATGACTTCACGTGTGACAAATTATTACTATATAAGTGTAATTTTTTGTATGATGTGCCGAGAGTTCATGCAAGGTCCGTTGATTTTTGGGTAACTCCCTGTTTTGACAATTGATATTAAAACAGAAATCTTTGTCACCTTCCTGAGTTGGTTCCATTATTTGGTGTAAGAGTTATTCTGATTCCCATCGACTGCATGACACGCCACCCAAAGGGCCTTACATTCACGTGGTAGCAATATCAGATGGTTTAAAGATCCAAACAAGTTCAGCCCCAGAGTTCCCGACGTCCGGACATCCTCCACCATTAAGCCGGAAGATTGCAGGGTTTCCTGTGGAGGGCAGCCAAATAGAAATTCTGCAAGAAGAACCGTAATGGTGGGCAGGTCTCCCTTTGACAAAATCCCTGCCCGGTTTCAACAGGCGGTCTGCGGACGGAAGGCGAAGTAGTCGGTTGGAGGAGGAGACGATATCAAAGGCCTCAAGTTGATTAACAAATGAATGGTGAGTAGACTAAGGGGAATGGCAAATTAAGGGGATGGGATTGTGATACATTTTGAATAACAGGAAATATTGAGTGACGATAGAGATAGCACCTAGTGAGTCCTGGCTCAAGGGAGCCTCAGAAGGAGGCATTTCAAACTCCAGCAAGAGTAGAGTAGAAATATATAACGTGCAAACAGGTTTGCATAAGGTGATGTCTCAAACCCTGTAGAGGGTATTTAAATAAATAAATGTGATCACAGGGTTTTTATTAATGTGGAAAGTCAACTAGTCTGAATATTGTGTATTGAGTAAAGGTACTGAAGTCTGATAAAAGTTGTGAAGGAACTGAGACGAAGTCAAGGAGCTATATTGAAGTGGTTGGTACCAATCCAGAGGTAGACATAGCAAATTGAAAAAATAGAGGCTTGAGCAGCGATTGTTGGGGTGCACTCATATTTGTTGTTTTAAAAGTATTGAAAAGTGGTGAGAGTATAAAATAAAATTTGTTTAGTATTAACAGTCAATTGAGACTTGTCATAATGCGAGACACTCCTCCGATGCACGTATTAAAGACACTGCCCAAGCTCAAACAGTATAGTACGGAGTGGGTAAAAGGCATGGCAGCTAAAATGTTCATGCCACCTGCCACAAGGGGGATCACTGTCAAAAGCGGTATTGCAACATACAGCACATACTTGCATGCTGCGTACACGGGGAAGAAATTAGAGAAAAGACTAGCGATCTTAGTGCTCTGGAAAATGTACCAAAGAGAAGATCCTTCACCTGAGGAGTGAATGCTTAGTCAGTGTGAGGAGGAAGGTGTTGAATCTTCAGCTCCCCTTACCTCGCCTGAAGTGAAAGGTGCAAAAACAGAAGAAGTAGTGTTGTATCCTTTAAAGGAACTGAAAGCGGCGAAAGGAATCGTAACCCGATATATATACGAACCACCCACTTATAGCAGCAATGATAGCCCAGCGGAGAATAAGAGAAAAGAGGAGGTCTTTAAGATCATACAAGACAAAGAAGAGAAGAGTGAGCAGTCAAATGTATCGACAGAAATAGAAAGAGAGATTAAGAGATGGAAGGGAGAGAAGTTTAAAGCTGACAAGGTAACGCTGGTGCAGAACGAAAGGATGGGAGGACAGATATCACTTAAACTAGATGGGAAAAGCGTTGAGGAAGTTAGGCAAAGAGAAGACAATGGCGAACAGGATAGAAAAGACCAGGAGCAAGCAGAGGGAGCAACGCCAGGAGCATCTAGAATAGCATTAGAAGAAGAAAACTTTGATGCGGGAAGCGTCAGCGATAGGATTGAAAAGGCCTACATATAATTAAAGGAAGGTAGCTAATATGGAAATTGAGGGAAGGGGACACATCCCTAGCATTAAATCATGAAGCGAAGAAGAAAATCCATTCAGTCTCGAGCATAGAGTCTTGTCCTTAAGCAGATTGAATTTAGATAAGAGCGAAGGGGATGACAGTCACATTAGTTGGGGAATAGATATTCCAGACGAGAAAAGCAAATCCTTCCTTGGGGAAGAAGAAGGGAGCTTATGCCCCTGAAGGAAGCCTGCAGATAGACAAAGATGTAAGATGGTCTGATCTAGAACAACCTAAGGATAGGTTGCCAGATCCCATAGCATATCCAGAACTTCCCTGTATATGATACTATTGTGAGAAAGGAGAATCACCGCCATATGTGAGCAGATTAAGATCACTGCCATCTAGGAGATGGTCAGGAACGATCGTCCCTGCCATGGATAGGCTGACGATGGGCGCCAGCTGCGAGTTAGGGTTTATGCAGTTTGCCTTATTGGAAAAAGGGGTAGCAAGACCACAGTATATTCCATGGCCACAGAACGATAAAGACAATTTAAGGTGCAAGCTTTGGAGCTTGACTTCGGCACTGGGAAATGGATATATGAGTTAGAGAAAATGACAGGAGGAAACACATTGGCAATAGGGGACATAAAGGATCTCCTGGCAGCTATTCTTGGGGAGAGAGCTGATGACATATGGAGCAGAGCAGGGTATTCAAGTGTGACAGCACAAAACACAGCGCATGATGGAGCGCTGTTTAATAATTGCAGAGCAGATGTGTGGAGGGCTCTTAGGGTACAGTATCCCAATACTTCAGATATGGGTGCAATTATGACACATAAGATGAAGGAAGATGAAGACCCTATTGCTTAGATTTAGGATATTCAAAAGCGATGGCAATTTGAAACGCGCGAGCCGTGGGAGAAAACTGTGGCATTATTTTACCACATTTTATGTCAGTGGTTGCCTTAGCCAGTACAGAGGCAGATGAAGAAACAAGTGGGAATGGAAGCAAAACTATGGGCTGAGATGCAGCTGACAATAGTGTATCACTGTTGGTTACTGCAAGAGAAAAATAAGAAGAAAGATGAGAATAGGAAAAATGAGGAAGCCAAGTTAGTTCAGAAAAAAATGTCAAAATTTGCAATGGGCGGGGCAGTATTTACGAGCAGAGAAGGATTGGGAATGCAGGAAGGAGTGGGTACATCGCGGGCGAATAATCAGTGTCCCATGGACCAAGGTGGATATGGGTTTGCACTACGAGGCAGAGGTATGGGCTATAGAGGAAGGGGTGGATTCCAAAATAATTAGGGTGGGTTTCAGAATATGCAGAATGAGAATCAGAATACCCAGGGAGGGTTTAACCAAGGGGGACTTGTCAGACAAGCACCCCCAGTGTGTTGGACTTGTGGGATGATAGGGCACATTGCGTTTATATGTCAGAGCCAAGTGAATGTACAGAATGGCCAATTCACAAGAAGGTGGGCAGCTTATCCTCCACCATATAGTTCACGAACTAGGGAAGGGTTTGCCAAACATCAGACAGTGTAACAGACAAAAGCACCGTGAGTACAGCAGGTACAGCAACCAGATAAAGTGCACATGAACCCACCACAAGAGCAGTCACAGCAGGCCCCAATGCAGACACATCAGTATGCAAACACAGGAGAAGTGCTGACACCCAGAATAGGAGGTGTCACTGTGGAGGGAGGAAATCCTTTCATAGGAACAGGGATGAGCTTGTACCCACAATAGGACAGCTCACAGGGTGACTTGATGTGTTCAGTACTATCAGTGACACCAGACACCCAAGAGGAACCAAGGGTCGCTGTGACGATAGGAGGTAAATCTTTTAATTTTTTAGTAAACACTGGGGGTACTTGTTCATGTATACGAGAGGGAAAATATGCGGGATTTGCAATGAATGCTCAAGGGTTCTCTGGAGCTACATGTCAAGTTCCTTTTACTGATGAATTACTAGTCTCTATAAGAGAGTTTGACATGTCTGTTCCTTTGTTGTATTCATGGCAGACACCAGTTAACATTTTGGGAAGAGATTTGATGACAAAACTAAACATTACGATTTCATTTACTGATCAAGGGATAGTGTATTCCACCCCAGCAATACACTTTTTTTAATTGTGGGGGAATTTGTACTGGCGTTCACAGGGCAAGTGTCTCTGCGAGACGTTCCAGTAGAGCCAGAGGTTTTCCTATATGGGGTGAGCATTCTACTGACATGCCTACCTGGCTTAGTGGGAAAGATTGTGAGGATACCTGATGAGTTTCTGTTTAGACCACAGATACCTATGGATAAAGAGGGGGGACAGACAATCCCTATAGAATTGGAAGCAGCCATAGTATGAAGGGAAAAGGCGATTCTCGAAGGAATGGACGATGAGGGTAGACCATAGAGAACCGTAACAGCTCTCGAAGAATGGTATAGATTGACTGATATAACTGATGAGGACATGTTCAGGGAAGACCAAACAGGTGATGAAGTGGTGTTCTTTATGATAATCACATACTGGATAAGAATAGAGAAGAGGGAAGTCCCACAGCGAATGGCGATAATGTGGCAGCGTCCAGCATTTTTTCAGGAAGATTTGGAGAAGGTGCCGAGCATCCTTTGGACTACAGGCCCTTATGACGTAGGGTTGTTAAAGAGGGTAGGGGAAGTCAAAATAAAACTGAAACCAGGAGCAATTTTACCTTGAGTAAGACAGAACCCCATGTCTCGTGAGGCTGATGAGGGTATATTTAAGACCATTTCAGCATTAATCAAACAAGTTATTCTGGTGCCATTGGAATATACTACAGTGTATCCGATCAAAAAATCAAAAGGAGGGTCGTGCAGATTTATATAAGATATGAGACTGATTAACCATATTGTAGAGGCAGAATTTTCTTTAGTTCCTAATCCAGCAACGATACTATGTAGTATCCCAGTGGAAGCTCGATATTTCACGGTGACAGATTTGAAAAATGTGTTTTCTCGATCCTGTTGCACAAAGAGTCACAAGACTTGACTTTCTTTATGTTTTGCCAAACTCACCTAAAACATACTCGTTTGCCCCAGGGGTACTGTGAGTCTCCATCAATCTTTAACAGAGTCCTAGGTAATATTGATCTTAAGAGTGCATTGATACAGGACATAGATGACATTTAATGTGTAGCGCCACGGAAGATTAGTGCAGACAAGACCCAATTCAGTTTTTGACTATCATAGCAGACAACAGATACAAGATAGGCAAGGAGAAACTGCAGTATTGTCAAGAAGAGGTGTTATACATTGGACAGTTGATTTCACATGAAGGAAATAAGGTGACACCTGAAAGAGCTGAGGCAATTATGAAAACCACAAAGCCAGATACAGTAAAACCAATGCAACGGTTTCTGGGGGGTATGCAACTATGTTAGAGCATGGATGTTTGATTACAGTTCATGCACAATACCTTTTTTGCAAGCTTTAAAGAAAGCACAAGTGAACAAAGTAAAAATAGAATGGACTGAGGAAATAGAGGAAGGGTTTGAGGAGTTGAAAAAAGCTATTTGCACAGCCCCTGTTTTCGGAATCCCCAATTATGCTGAGGAGTTTTATTTATTTTCGCACACGAATGGGACAGTCATGACAGCAGTACTTACACAGAGGAGTACATTATGGTACAAGCCTCTAGCATATTATAGTGGGATTCTGGACCCAGCTGTGAAGGGACACTTCCCTTGTGAACAGTAATTGCCAGCTGCTGCATTCACAATTGAGAAGTCTACAAGTATTGTTATGGGCTGCTCTTTGACTCTCTTCGTGGACCATGCTCTGTTTGCTATTTTAGAGAAACCCAAAGGTACATTGACATCCCAAAGAGCTTCTGCCTATGAAGTAATAATTTTTAACCCACTGATTAAAATTGTCAGATGTAAAATAGTGAATCCTGCCGCGTTTATAGTTGAGCCAATAGCAGAAGGCGATCAAGTTCACGACTGTGCTAATTATGTTGAATTTTATGATGATATATCCCATGTGAAAGAAAAGGCTTTGTCAGGAGAGGAAAAACTCTTCATTGATGTTTCTTCAAAAATTGATCAGACTAGTGGGAAAAGGCATTCTGGCGCAGCTGTAGTGAGGTATAGATTGAATGGGGAATTTGAAGTTGTAGCAAGTGCAAGACTACCGTCTCACTTTTCAGCGCAAGCAGTAGAATTGATAGCCCTTATTGTTGCGCTTGGGAAACATAAAGGGCAGGAAGTGAGGTGTACAGTCACTCCGCCTATGTGACATCAACCTTACACGCAGGGCTAGCACATTGGAAAAGGAGGGTCTACCTCCGACCGCATGGCACTCCAGTGCAACACGCATCCTTATTAGACAGGCTCATTAAGGCACTACAACTCCCAGTAGCCATATCGGTCGTTAAGTGCGTAGCTCATACTAAGCAAACAGATTTCGGGCCTTTTTCCGACGTGGGCGGTAAGGGTTTAATGGCACAGGTAAGGGTGCCAGTGCCGTTAACCCCTTACCACCGCATTAGGAGGTCCTTTAGCGGGTCCCACTAAGGGCGGCTGGTTTTACCAGGTGCCCTTAGTGGGAGCCGCTAAAGGTCCAGCATTCTAACAACGGGCCCGTTGTTAACGGGCCCGTTGTTAGCATGGTCCCCATTCCCATTGAGCCCTATGGGTGCTCGAATGGGAATGGGGATGGGTTCCCTGAATGGGGAAATAATGGCCCGGACCCGGGATGCGGTAAGGGGGTAGCCATGGCGCTAATAGCACCATGGCTACCTCCAACCTCGGAATGAGGCCCTTTATCTCTTGCGGGAATGAAGCTGCAGACATAGAAGCCAAGAGAGTTGCATATTCTACAGATATTTTGAGTTTTGATACTCAGAGCATTAAAGAGAAGTTTATCACATCTATGTTGTTGCAAGAAGAGTTTAATAAATTGCTTATTGCCCAATTAATGGAGATTCAAGGAAATGCACTGCAGGAAGAGTAGGAATTATGGAAATGAAGGGGGTGTTCTTTATCCCCCACAGAAGCATTATGGCAACAGGATAGCACTGGAAAGCTGGTGATGCTAGTAGCATTATTAAAGGTAGCGTTTGAACAGCTGCATTACCCCATACATGTACCAAGGGAGAGTCTTTCTGCAACGATTGCGGAAGACTGGTTTATTCCGAATTTATTGGAGCATGTTGCACTATTTATAGTGAACTGATTGTGTGTCAAAAGTTTACTGCTGGGCATACACTGAGAACAATTAGAGGGGCAATACCTTGACCGAATGGTCCATTTCAGCATTTATATATTGACTATGTCAATATGCTGCAGGTGTGTAATGGATATAGGTATCTGATAGTGGTGGTGTGTCCCTTCTCTAGATGGATCGAGGTAGGTTCGTGTACAAACCCTGATGCCACTTGCGCAGTGAAGTTTTTAGTATGTGAAGTCTTTCCAAGGTGTGAAGTGCTGAGATGTGATAATGGACTGCATTTTGTAAACAATGTGTTTGAACAGGTAGGGCTTTTACTGAATATTAAGCACACGTTTTCTTCTACTTATAACCCGCAAGCAAACGGGATATATGAGAGACTCAATGCCCTCCTGAAACAAAGGATTCCCAAGATTAATTCGGCATTGAAGAAGGGATGGCTATATTGCCTACCATTAGCTTTATATGCCCTTTGGACTCAGCCTGGTTCAAACCATCACCTCACCCCTCACGAGCTAGTGACAGAGTGGTGGATGAGAATGCCTCTTACACCTCTACCTATAAGTAGAAGTGATGCCCAGAGTGTATCCAAAATATTAGGTGATAAATTGAAAGAATATTTGACATGTATGACCTCTAGCATCTCTCTCTTTTCAGATCAACTCAGGAGTCAGGGGGGTCAGTATCAGAACACAGATGAAGACAATTCAGCAACCGGATCACTCAAACTTTTATTGCCACCAAAGTTGTTTAATGGTGATTCTATCCTAATTAAGAATTTCACCAGAAGGTGTCACGAGCCACATTTTCATGGCCCCTTTTGCATTGAAAATATAACCCCCTCATCAGTGAAAGTCCAAGGCATATGAGAAAGGTGGGAGAGAGAACATCCAAGGAGAGTTGTTATGCCTGCACTCTCATACCCTATTCCTGAATACAGTACAAACTTTAATTTCTAGAGAAGTTTCAGAACACGATGCCAGGTGTCTCGTTCATTTTGCAGCATGTATGAACAGAGGACAATTCCAGGGAGGTTGGGCTACTCTACGATGAAGATCGAAATGGTTGTTTCCATTCCAGGATGATTATATCAAGACTACACAGATGGAAAAGGAACCTGCATGGAAGAGCAAGGTCCTTATGTATCCAGCAAAATGACAGGAAGAGGTAGTCATTATTGAGATAAAGAGAATGGACTTCCCTGATAAAGCGGAAATAGCTGGAATGCTTGGATATTGGGAACAAACCCAAGTCTTAGCCTATGGACAAGTGAAATCCAAGAAAGGAAGGGACGAGGGACTGATATCATGTGCAGCTCATCTACCGAAGCCAGAATATGTACAAGAGTTACAGAGAGTTACATGGATGTTTGAAGTGATGGGCCAAACATGCCAAGCCGCTTACATGGGTAGAAGATGAATCAGGTCCTATGGTTGTGATCCCATTGGAGAATACAACATTGTGCTTCTGGGGACATGAAAAGAAGCATGTGGTAGATAACATAGGCTGCAAGACTACAGTTGCCGTTACTAGAATGGGAGCAGGAACAGCCATTCTGATTGATAGATATTGGGTTTGTGGGCCTAGGGCCTACATGGAGCTGCCCAAGTATTGGGGAGGAACGTGTTCCTTGGTGTTTATTCATGTTCCAGTGCTAGTGATTCCTCAGAGTGACTTGAACATTTGAGAATTTCCAAAAGTAGATGCCCATTTCAGAAGGAGGAGATTGCTTGAAGTCCTCAATCGAACAAAGATAGAGAACTACTTCTCAGCTAAATCAATAGAAGCATACAACTCTATTCCGTGTGAACATAGGTTGTTCAGCAAGACTGCTTCACTATTCAATATTCACTCTTTTAGCATGGCTGTCCAATGCAGGCATCTCCTGTCAGGTTTTTGACTGGTTCCAAGCCTTCCTGACTGACCGGTCCCAGTCGGTGTCTCTGCCTCCTTTCTGCTCCCCTCCAGGACTGCTCCTTTGTGGCATCCCATAGGGATCGCCTCTCTCCCCAATCCTTTTCAACATGTATATCCATCCCCTTCTATTTCTCCTACTGTCACATGGCTTTAGATATTATTCATATGCTGATGATATGCAGATCCTGGTTCGTCTTGATCTTACCAGGGCTGATACTGCGTCTCAGCTACGAAGCTGCCTGGAAGATCTTGACGCCTGGATGGAGACCAATTGGTTAAACCTTAAAGGCTCTAAAACTGAGGTGCTGGTAGTGGGTACCTCCAACCCCCATGTCTTTTGGACCCCTGAATTTTGCCTGGTCTAACTAGGCATTTGCCCCACACCCGCAACCTCAGTTAAGAACTTAGGTATCGCCTTTCCTCATCCCTTTCCATGGCACCCCAGGTGGCATCTGTATGTAAATCTGGGCATTTTAAACTGTGGATTCTGCGTAAAGTGCTCCCCTTCATTCCTTTCAAACATTGTGCTCCTGTGGTGGCTGCCCTGACCCTGAGCACCACAGACTATTATAACTCTCTTTACTTAGGTCAGCCGAGTCACCTTACTAGATGCCTTCAACTGCTCCAAAACTCAGTGGCTCAAGCGGTGATTCGCCCCCCTCCTGGTGCCCATATGACCCCACTGCTCAGACAACTACATTGGTTGCTGATTGAGAAGCGCATTCTTTTTAAATCTTTGTGCCTGGTACACCGCGCCTTCTACAATCAAGGTGCCGAATACATACGTGAACAATTCTCCCGTTATATGCCTTCTCGGCCCTTGCACTCTCAGTCGGCTCTTCTGATTGCTGTTCCTCGTATCAGGCTGTCCCGATGGGTGGTTGTGCTTTCTCCGTGAGGGCCACTATAACCTGGAACAGCCTTCCCTCTCAGCTTCGTGCCTGCGAAAACCACCTGACCTTCCATCGTGATCTCAATACTTATCTGTTTTAGTTCCCGTTGCTGCACCTCTCCGTCTACCCTTGCGCCAAGATACCTCTGGGTGAACGTGCGCTTTAGAAATTGTTTACCATAACATAACATGGGATCCAGATGATGGCCAATGTTAAGTGGTTACAAATTACCAGATGGGAGCTTCTGCAGACAATCAACACCACCATAAAGGGATTCAATGCTATCAAAGAAGAATTAAGGGCCATACGACTGATGACCCTACAGAACCGATATGTCCTTGACATGATCATTGCAATGAAAGGAGGAGTTTGCGCCAAAATCAGACCATCATGTTGCACATTCACACCTTCACACAAAGACGAGAATGGGTCCTTGACAGAGGCCATAACGTTGCTGACGAACCTGACCAACAAGATGGAAGATGAGATAGAGGACATTGCAGATGACAGTTGGTTCGCATCTATATTCTCATGGATTCCACAGTGGGCAGCAAACATTTTAAAATTTCTTGGAGCAGTATAAGCGATGGTGATGTTTGGATTCTGTGTGATTAGGATAATAATTACACAGTACAAGAAGACAGCAAAGAAAGCAGTAGGAGTAAAGGTCATGATCGAAGTTGAATTAGGGTTTAGACCCAAGGAATTGACTGATGATGATGTTAGAAAATATATAGAGGCCAGTTTCGTAGCACCTGAAGGAACCACGTTCCTTCACCCAAAGAATCATAAAAAGTATGTAGGATGATGGGTCTATTGAAATCCGAATGGACAGTGCAGCTACATGACCTGGAGTGTGAATGAACATGTAAAATCAGCTGGTTCCCTGAAGGGAGTGATGAAGATCTGGACTCCAAAGAAGCACTTCTTCAAAGAAGATACCAAAAAGTGGAGACTGGTGAAGATGTGGCCGATGGCTTGACCAGAGGGGGGAGTGTAGAGGAGCAGCTGAATGCCTCTGCTGGAAGTCCCGCCCCCATCCCACCTGTATGCTGGAAGCCTGAAATTGTGCAATGCTTGACACCAGCATTTTTGACCATTCTGCAATGAATCTTTGAGAAAAGGTATCCATTAAGAAAACCTTATCAGATGTATTCCTGGAGAGATGGCAATCGAATGAAGGAGTGCCCCGAAAGAATATGAAAATGAGACAAAGAGGAGCTGGTGATGTCATAAGAAGCGAGCGTGACGCACTGAGAAGACTGGCTGAAGAAAATGTATGGACCTTATAGAAACTGATGACGAAGTAAAGAATCAAGTATATTTTTATATGCGAAAAGAAGATTGCGCGTGTGAAGAGCACTGCAGAAAATGCAAGTCATTGAACAACTATACAGATGCTGAATAGCAAGTAAATCAAGTAATCTTAGACGCTGGCTATGAGTCGTGAATATACTGCAGGCAGAGCCACCATTTTATAGAAAATGGACATCAGTGTCATAACTTTAGTAAGCTTAAACCCATGAAGAGAAGAGTTGAGTGAGAGCTGTGTCGCACCAAAGAATTAGCCGAGATCATGGATGAAACGGGAAGGGCTTTCCGGCCTGGTGACAAGGCTGAAACAGCCAAGACTGGTTATCTATTCTTGAAGGCAGTGAAGGTGAGATGTTGAATCATCCCTTGTTAAGGTGTAAAGAAAGAACACCATGGGTGCCAAGTTTTATTCATTTAAGACAAATAAATACTTGCGAAATTAACCAAATTGTGGTCTCCTGTCACTTGAGCCGAGGATGAAAATATAAGTTGAGCATGAAGTTTCAGAATAAAGATAGTGCGTGCTCGCACTCCTTTATATTCCCAGAGACAAGAATACGTTGCGAGACCATGTTCAAAGACAATCTTCATAGCAGAAGGCATGGGTGATGAAAGATTTGGGTGCGGAGGTACAGTCAAGTACACCTCCTGGCACCTGGGGTATGAGCTTATGTGGTACTAGTGAGACGAATGTTTCAGACATGGCTTGAGCGTACCAACTAATTGTAGAGGGCCATTGAAAGAAGGGCCTCATAGTTCGAAAGCCATTGATATACCCTGTACTTAATGGTGATGAAGATTACTTGCACTAGAGGTGGGCAGAAGTTGTCCACCTGACAATAGCTATCCAATCACAACCCAACCCCTTATAGAAAATATACTTAGATGTCCCCCTTGAGCGTATCACAATCCCCGTAGGTTTCTCTTATTTGCCACATAGTATGACGTCACGTATGATTAATTTTTACTATGTAAGTGTAATTTTGTGTATGATGCCCCAAGAGCTTATGCGATGTCCGTTGATTGTTGTTGTAACTCTCTGTTTTAGACAATTGATATTAAAACAGAAATCTTTGCCACCTTCCTGAGTTGGTTCTGTCATTTGGTGTGTTACTCGGCTTCCCATCCGCTGCATGACACGCTACCCAAAGGGCCTTACGTTCACTCTTCTCCTTGAATTTAGTTTTTGGGAAACAGAAGTCATTGTACCAGGTGTTTAATTTACACTTGAACTACTAAGAATTAAACGACTGCAGAATTCCGAGTATTGCTCTCATTTTACCGGGGACTCACATACTATGTTAGGTACTTCCATAGAAAAGTGATATCATATTTGACTGCTTAAGAAAAATATTATTGCAACCTTACCCACACTACGTTTATAATTTACAGGAGGAAAACCAACAAGAGACTTCATAGCCATTACATCTCAACTGAAATCTCTTTCGAAAAAAAGAAAACAACATTAAAAACCATCCTCGAGAAACACTTATTTTTCCCATCCCACGTTTGGCTTCTACCCGCCTCTCACCTCCATACACTTAACACGTGTGTTGCTCCATGCTGTCACCCCCTAAGCTCATCGGTGACAGGTCAAAGTGCTGCTACTTTTTTGCAATTTTTTCTCTTGACAAATATACATTGGCATTCCAGACTTGTTCTGTTACTAAAATGTGGGAAACTAAGACTACAAGTACCATAAAGCAAAGAAAAAACAGAACTGGACTAGCATCTCCTGAATGGGGCATGTTGCCATTTATGGAATAATACCCTTTGCCCCGTACCCCAGATCTTTATCAGCTCCCTACAATCGCCCCTGTGAGGTGCCAGGTGACCTTACTTCAGCGGCACCAGTATTTTTGGAACTCTTATAAATTCCCCATAGGACAGAATCCCCCTAGAACAGGGTGACTGAATCTAGTCATCTTTTCGGCTGCATGTCCTCCTTGAACTGGAAGCAACTCCTCCAATGAATAAAAAAGAAAAGAAGCGCATTACGACAGCAAACCTGCAGAGGGAGCTAAAACACAGGCTTGGCAGCTTCAATCATCATTTATACAGTAGAACACAGCGGCACACGTTTATGCCCACTGCCAATCTCCAAAAGAACGTTCACATGTTAGATGTTAAAATGTTAAATGTTAAAGGTATTTGTACCGCGCACCGTCACCAACGGAATTGGTCCCCAGGCGCTCAGGCGGATCTGTAAACGATAAAGGTGGGATGGGTTAGTAAGGTGAAGAAGGGAGTAGGATAGTGAGAGGAGTGGTGTTCTGTTGGCAGCATCAACTCGGTATACATCGGGTGCTGAGCTTTGGTGCGGGTATCGGATCGGAGTCAGTCCGCGTGTGCTGTTGTTCCTGCTTGTGTGTTGTTGCAGTGTTGTGAAGTGCATGCGGCTTGTTGTGCGAGAGATGGTTGTGTGAGTTTTTGAGTGAGATAAGTATGCAGAGTTTGAGCTTATATTGGTTAGTGGGTTACCTGACCTTTACTATGCTAACATTCACAGCTCTGTCCGAGTGCGGCACCTGTCGGCCTCCACATTCCCATCCAGACGCGGCGCAGGCCAACGCCCAAGGCTCCATCCAGGCATGGTCGTGCCAGCACTCACACTCCCACCCAGACGCGGCGCAGGCCAGTGTCCAGAGACCCGTCCAGTTGTGGGTATGCCAACATTCACAACTCCATCTGAGCGCAGGCCAACGCCCAGGACTCCATCCAGGCGTGGTCATGCCAACACTCACACTCCCACCCAGATGCGGCGCTGGTCGGTGTCCAGAGACCCGTCCAGTTGTGGGCATGCTAACATTCACAACTCCATCCGAGCGCCACACAGGCCGCCATTCACAACTCTAGGTTTGGCACATGTTAACATTCATGTTTCTTCTAAGTGCGGGCTTAGATGAATATAAGCGTCCCACTGCCCACATCCTGACGTCTGGTTCCACTGCAGAATTCGTTGTAACGCGTCAACAGATTCACTCAGGGATCTCTGCGTGGAAGACTACAATAGTGGTGCATCATTTAGCAAAAAAAAGTAGTCCTGAGCTTGAATGCATCAGATACAGTAGGCTGGGACAGTCGCGTGGCTTGGGGGTGGCACGTGCCACCCCTGGAATGTGATTGGCCACCCCAGATGCCACCCCAGTATCCTAAAATATTATCATTATGTGTGAGTGCGCTCATACTTCATGCCACCCTTGCATAAGTCAGTGCTCCAAATTTTTTTTTTCACCAGGGCAAACTTTGCCCTTGTGCTAATACGGTGCATCTTTGAGCTTGCAGTGGTGTAAAGTTCCGTAAAATTGCCCCAGATGCTTTGCCCAAGGCTGTTCCGATCTGCGCTCACAACCCCAGCACTCCAACACCTCCCAGCCCATGCAGTACCTTCTGGGGCCAGATTACAGAAACTTTGCACTGGCACAAGTGCAAAGTTTGCACCATATTAGCACAAGGGCAAAGTTTGCCCTATTTTTAAAAACACTGGGACTGATTAAAAAAAAATTGCACCTCGACAAGTGCAGCTTGGCATATTAAAAGCACCAGGGCTAAAATTGCAACCAGTGCTAAAAAGATACATTTTTGATACATTTTTGCATCAGGGCAAAGATTGCCCTAGTGCTAATACCATTCCGTATTAGCACTGGGACAAACTTCACCCTGGTTCAAAAATGTAGTGAAAATGCATCTTCTTTGTACTAGGGCAATTTTTGACCTGGTGCTTTTAATATTACAAACTGTGCTTGTCGAGGTGCAATGGTTTCTTAATGTGTCCCAGTGTTTTTAAAAATAGGGCTTACTTTGCTCTAGTGCTAATACCATGCAAAATGTGCACTTGCACCGGTGCAAAGTTTCTGTAATCTGGCCCCAGGTGTCCACGTCCTGTGACAGCAACAGAAAGTCCAAGCATTCTGCTCTACTCCCCGTCCAATCCAGAAGTCCCATTGTAGCCCACCCGCTCAGGCTCCTTGCCCACATCATTGCTGCGACAGCCAAACACTGGTTTCTTCTTCAGTTGCTTACCCATGCATTCACTTATGACCTGGAATGATGACAACGGATATCATTGTACTAATATGATTAATTCTGGTATAAAACAATAACACCTTCCCTTTGTGACAGAAATAATTGCATGGTGAATGGTGTCCCGTTGACAGTATGGTTCCGGTGCAAGGGACGGGATGGGATGGGGGTGCGAAAGGGGGAGCGCGAAGTAACGCGGGAGGCATGGGGAGAGTTCAGTATGATGTAAGCTGTTGGGGAATAAAGACATATTCCATGACACAAGCCTCCTGCGTCTTATTGCACACTCTGGCCCACGCAAGAGGTGGAAAGAGGGGAGGAGTGAGGCGCACCCAGCGGATAGTGCCGCAGAACACCACACATATAAGCAGGCCGCTCCCGCGACCAGACGGTATTCACAGGGGGAGAACGCTGAGCCCACAATGACACCCACAAAGGCCTGCAAGCACTTGCAGGCGCAGCCACAGACCTGCACCAGCGGGAGCTGGGGCACACAGATGGAAAAAAGAATTGCCAGTGCACAATTACGTGGGAGGATACAACCCACTGCAGGCATAGACTCAGCAGCATAAGGAAACCCCCAATTTAGCCCATCCAGGTCCTGTTGCCGACCAAGGGCCAATTTGCTGTGGTGCTCGCACACACAAGCCCAGTAACATTAAGATGGCCAACAAACTGGCTAAAACAAAGGGCAAACAACCCACGCTTGATGAATATGCCAGAACATCACCGGTGGCAGAGGGGGCCAGGAGCAAGGAGAGAACCCCCACCGTGGGTACGGATGCCATGAGCAAATATCAGCAGATCCTTGCAGCAATTGCAGACCTGAAAGTGGGATGGGAAACCAAACTGGAATCGGCCATGGTCGAACTGAAGGCGGCACTGGAGCTCAAAGTTGGGCAGTACAGGAGGAGGTGAATCTCCTCCGGCAAGACGTCAGAGTGCTAGCAGAACGTACAGGCGATTTAGAGAAGGAAGTGACCCCAAATACAGCCGCATGTGCATCCCACAAATCCAAGCTCCATGTCCTGGAACAACGCGTGGGCAACCTGGAAAGTAGGGCAGAGGAGGCAGAGGGACGCACCAGGAGGAACAATATACGTATTGTAGGATTGCCTGAAGGAGCCCAGGGACCCAACCAAACGGACGGAGTACATCAAATCAATGCTTCTGCAAGAGGTAACCGGAGGAACGTTGACTCAGGGGTTTGCGGTGGAACAGGCGCGCAGGGCCCTGACGAGGAAGCCACCACCTGGACCCCCCCCCAGGCCGGTCATTACGAAGATCCTGAACTACCGAGACCGGGAAAAGGTTCTAGAGAATTTCCGCAAGGGAGGAGTGATACAAAGGGCATCGGCAAACATAACGGCATATCCGGATTATACCCTGCAGGTACAACGCCGACGCATGAACTTTGCTGCAGTGAAGAGAAGTTTGCGAGAAGCAGGCTACAAGTACATGCTGATCTATCCTTGCGAAACTGAAAGTGTTCCACAAAAATAGGACACTGTTTTTTGGTACCCGGAGGATGCGACAGAATGGCTGGATACGCAGAGCTGTCCCCCAGAATCGGATATCCAGAAGGAAGATGGCGCAGATAAGTAACATGGAGACTGCGGTACCTAGGGTGTTGCAGTCTCAGACACTGGGAATAGAATATAGGACAGGATACAGTCTGTCGGAGTAGTGCGACCAGGGCTGCACACATATGATCCTTTGAGCACGGGAACTTAGTGTAAGGTAAAGGAGCCTAACGGAACCAGCCCTCACACCCCCACGAATAGACCCGTTAGGTTACTGGTAGAACGGTGACACCCTGCTGGGTTCCTGATCTCGGCATCCCGAGGCAGGTCCAAATGCGGGGGAGCCTGAGATACAGGGATGGAGCTGGGCACCAGTTGGGGACGGGTAGGGAGGGGCGAGGGAAGGGGATTGTGTGCAGTGTATTATAGTTGTGGAAGGAGGGGTGGGGGGTTGGTTGGGGAGTTTATGTTAAAAGAGGGAGGATACGAGCCCAAGTTCATGTCAAACTAGACGGGAGAGGGAACCCGGGAGGGGAGAAAGGGGGACAAAGCACGCATGGCAATGGGAAGCCTTAGAATTGTAACTTGGAGCGTAAGAGGCCTCAACAGTTACTTGAAGAGGAATAAAGTAATGATGTACTTGAGAAGGCTGAAAGTGGATATAGCACTACTGCAGGAAACCCACCTAACTAAGGAGAAATTAGAAGTGGTCAAGAGAAAGTGGAGAGGGACCACCACGGGAGCCACATACTCTGCTTATGCAAGGGGGTGGTCACGTGGGTGGCACCACATGCACCGTTTCAGTTGCTTCATTCCACAGTAAACCCAGATAGTAGAATGATAGTGGTGAGTGGGATGCTGGAAAACAGAGAAGTGAGCATTATAAACTCATACGCCCCTAACCAAGACACGGCGGCCTATTTTAGGGTCCTATACGGCAAAATTAGCCCCCTACTGGGTGGTGCGATTATATGGGGAGGGGATTTTAACTGTACGTTACACCCCAACATGGACAGGTCGGACAGTAAACTAGGTAGGCCCACCACAGCTGCAAGAGCATTACAGGCCCTGCTGAGAGACTTTGGACTAGAGGATATCTGGAGACAGCTACACGTGGAAGACAGGCAGTACTCACATTATGCGGCCCCACACAACCTGCACACGAGACTGGACTATATGTTTGTTGCCTCGGAGTTGGCAGGAGAAATGATAGGCTCGGAATACAAGGCCAGAGTACTTTCGGACCACTCTCCCCCGGTCTTGGAGTGGAGGCACCAGCCCCCTAGAGCGAGAATCCCGACTTGGAAGCTCAGAGCCGAGGCCCTGCAGGACTCGGGATTCCATGAGGACTTAAGGGAGGCGATTATTGAGTACTTTGACATCAACACAGGGAGTGTGCAGTCAGAAGGAACCTTATGGGAGGCGTTCAAAGTGGTAGTACAGGGTGCAGCCATATCCAAATCCAGAGGGCTCGAAGGGGGCATAGAGCGAGAGCTACAGGAGACAGAGAAGGAGCTGGAAGAAATAATGCAGAGGGGGAGCACCTCACAGGAGGATGCCGAATGGGTGATTTGTTTCAACAAACTAGCAGAGAGCACTGGGGCAGACTATGTAAACTGAACTATAAAAAACATATCGAAAGACAACATGCAGGGGGAGACAAACCAGGAAGGCTGCTAGCATGGTTATACAAAAATGAAACACCACGACCAGTGGTCAGGGAGGTAAAGGGGGAAGAAGGCCAGACCTGGGATACCCAGGAGGGAGTTAATGAGGGGTTCCTTAGATTCTATAAACGCCTTTATGAGGACACGGGGTAGGAGATGGGTCGGGAGATTCAGGAAACATTGGAAGATATAGGATTTCCCAAATTAAACGATGAGGAACGGGAGGACCTGGATGCTCCAATCACATCGGAAGAATTAGAGACAGTGATTAAGCACCTACTCATGTGTAAGGCTCCGGGATCGGACGGGCTCCCAAGTGAATTTTACAAGACATAGAAGCAGGAGGTGCTCCCCCCGCTGCTTGCTATGCTAAATGAGGTGCTTCAATGAGGGAGGCTGCCGGAGTCCCCGAGGGAGGCGGTGGTCATTCTGCTCCTAAAACCGGGCAAGCCAAGCACCGATTGTGGGTCATACAGACCCCTATCAATGCTCAACCAAGATAGCAAATTCCTCACAGCTATGCTGGCAAACAGGCTCAAACGAGTTATTGGCAAACTGATACACCCCGATCAAACAGGCTACGTTCCAGGTAGGAATATAACCGACAATCATAGGAGACTCCACCACATTATTGAACAGACAGAGAAGGGCCACGGCGAAATGGCAATAGTCTCGCTGGATGCCATTAAGGCCTTCGACTCTGTGAGGTGGCCGTGGTTGCTAGCGGCGCTGAAAGAATATGGGATGGGGCCGGGTACCTGAGATGGGTCAAAATGGTATATAGCTCCCCGATCGCCAGGATTAAAACTGGCGCAATAATCTCAGATAAATGGCAACTTAGTAGGGGAACTAGACAGGGCTGCCCCTGGTCGCCCATGCTCTACATCCTTGCTCTGGAACCACTGGCAATCTGCCTCAGACAACAGTATAGGGAGATAGGTATCGCCACGAAGGGAGGATCGCACCTCATATCATTGTATGCTGATGACATGCTGCTATACTTGCGCTTCCCAGAAGAAAACCTACAATATGTCCTGGAGGTGATGGAACGCTATGCCACCCTCTCAGGCATAGCGGTAAACCCCAAGAAATCAAGCATGTTCCCCTTGGGGAGATACTGGTGGGCCCTGCATAGGAACCTACCGGTCTTGCTGATACCCTGGCAGACCAGGACATTCCGATACTTCGGAATCGACATATATCACATGGCCGAGGAGGAACACAAATACAACATGGAAAGGGCAGTGGAAGGCATTAAGAATAGCATGGGGTTTTGGTCCAAACTACCCCTGGCCATGGTGGCTAGGGCAGCCTTGATTAAGATGGTGGTCCTGCCGAGACTGCTGCACTTTTTTTATGAACATCCCGTACATGCCCCCCAAACACTTTTTGTGAAACTCCACAGCTTATGCAGGGGCATCATATGGCATAACTCCAGGAACAGGGTGGCCCTTTGGAAGTTGCAAAACCCATGTGACAGGGGGTGCATAAACCTACCGAACTTCAAGATATACTACCTGGCGGGACAGCTCCAGTATGTGGCCAGGTGGTTGTCTGAAAAAGAGACTGCCGAAGCCAGGCTTTTGTACCAGGGCACCGCACCCTTCTTTCTAAGAGAGGTGGGTTGGTTGTCTAAATCAAAGTTGCAAGGACGGGCAAGACTGCTGGAACTGGGCTGGGAAATATGGAGCAAAGCATGGCAAGCAGTGGGAAACCTGACCCCATGCTCCCTGCAGGTGCCGCAAGTGGCGCTATGTGGGGAGGTAATATTCTACAGGGGTAACCCCACACTTTGGTGATATTCCCTCCTACTAAGTGAGGATATAAGATATATATTTTTCAACAAAAGGAAGGAACAATAAACAACCTACCCTCAGATAGCAATTTCTAAAAACAGCCGCTTATCAAAAATAGGCTGCATTCTGTGTTCTAGGTAATCATCAGAAAACGTATTCTTTACAAAATATTCTTTTTAATATATTAATCTCTTGTTCAGCACAAGTAATACAAAAACATTGTTTAAAAGACATATACACATCACATAGTCATATGCATGTTAAAATCACTCCACCTCACAGTATCGAAACACATATGCTGAAATATTCAATCAGCACACCACACTAATGGCAACTCAATAAATCTCATTTCCCATTGTGTGAATAAGCCCAAGGGCTTGAATATTTCAGCATATGTGTTTCGATACTGTGAGGTGGAGTGATTTTAACATGTATATGACTATGTGATGTGTATATGTCTTTTAAACAATGTTTTTGTATTACTTGTGCTGAACAAGAGATTAATATATTAAAAAGGATATTTTGTTAAGAATACGTTTTCTGATGATTACCTAGAACACAGAATGCAGCCTATATTTGTAAAGCAGCTGTTTTTAGAAATTGCTATCTGAGGGTAGGTTGCTATGTGGGGAGGACCTGCAAATGATAAAAGGGATCCGTAGATACTGGGAACCGATGGGCCTTGTGACCCTCGGAGATGTATGGCAAGAGGGGGAGGCACTAGATTTCCAGAGATTAATGGAGGACACCAGGGTGCACAAAGGCCAATATATGACTTACACAAGAATTATCAAACGGGTGCGGGAAAGGTGGCCTGAGGCAGTGCTAGCGGAGAAACCTGATACGGTTATTGAGATGATGTACGATATTTCAGAGGGTGGGCACGAAATATCCTGCATATATGAACTATTGATGACTAGGGTGGGCAAGGAGTTGCTCCAACTGAGGCGGGACTGGGAGAAGAAGGTGGGAAAACCTATGCTGGATGGACAATGGGATAGGGCTCAAAGGTACCACAAGAAGGTGTCCCGAAACACGAGGATACAGCAGATCCAATTATATGTTACTCATAGGGCATACATGACCCCTAGCAAAATTGCCAGGTTTGGAAGTTCAGTGATACAGAAATGCCCGAGGTGCGGGGAAGTGGAAGCCGGGATGATACACATGTTTGGGCTTGCCGGAGGTGTGTAGATTCTGGACAGAGGTTAAGCTATGCCTGGCCGAAAAAGGGATCACAATGGAGGTGGTGTCAGTTTGGGCATGCATGCTGGGGGGTTTTGCCAGACCACGCAACCTTAAGCACATTAGTAAGATGAAAGACCTGGCCTACATCCTGGCCAAATGGAGAATTGCAATGGGCTGGAAGGCAGCCCAATGACCTAGAATAGAGACGTGGTGGGCTGACCTCCTGAAGTGGGCAGATGCAGAAACGGCAGCTAGGTATGAAGCAATCAGTAGGGGAGGGGAGGAGGAAGTGGGACCCCTTATAGCATGGAGACAACTGGTGGCCACGATGGTGGGACCCTGCCAGGCCAAACTCATTGAAGACGATATGAGGGGGAGCAATGAAGAAGACAAGCCCGGAGATACGCAAGCTGGTGGCATTGAAGCAGGGGCTCGAGTTAAGGGGGAGGGAGGGGGGAGGAATGTGACGCACAACATGTGAGTATAACAATGTGATGCAAATGTCCTCAATGTTTGTAATATTTGGAGTGTTGTTAATAAAAATAATAAAAATTGTTCAAAAAGAAAAAAACAGGGCCTGTGGATGAAGAAAGGCAAAAATGCCTGCTCAAGTTAGCGGTGGATCCCGCAACAAACAACATCATTGACGAAATGCCTGCAACATCACTTGTCTCAATCCAGGACTTGAAAGGTGCACTGGCTGTCTATTTTACACAACATACCAACGTGGACTATGAACTTCACCTATTTCACAGTACAAAGCAAGCAAAAGGTGAGACAATGGATGCCTACGTCATGCGCTTACGAATTAAGATGAAGCATTGTGACTTCACAAATTACTCGAACAAAGAGGCCATAAACTCCCAGATCATTGCAGGCTTGAATCCCAATCATTTCGGCACAAGCTACTTCAAAAAGCTCGAACACTTGAGGAAATCCTAACCCTTGCAAGGGCAGAACTGGTCAGGGCCACGCAGGTCAAGAGTTTCAAAATAGCCACGCCTTCAGAGATGTTACACAGGCTACAAAATGAGGGCAGACAAGAAGAATCTTTCTTCTTTCGGTGTGGGTTTGAATAGTCGCATGAGGGAACTTGCCCGGTAATTGGACAGAGGTGCTCCGCCTGCAGCGAGGAAGGACACTTCAAATCAGTATGTCGCATGGCAAGAGAGAGAGAGGGTGAGACAGAGGGAGAGAGTCCACAGCTCGCTATAGGCCCATGCCCCTCCTCACGGCAATGCAAACATCTCAAGCGCTGGCCATTCTCACTGCAGGCCAAAAGAGACAGAAATGAGAGAGCCAGAATCCGGCGATGACAAACACAAGAAGGACAAAAAGGAGAGACAGAAGTACGTCACATGGTCACGACCAGACAGAAGATCAAGACGCCACATGCGGTACCTCGTAGAACAGTCTCCCTCGGACAGGGAGATCAGTTTGTCGGATGGCAAGCAGAAAAAGAGGGGCTACGTGTACGCTCTGGGCAACTCCGCAGCAACAGAACATAGCCCAAGCCTTCTCATGGAGCTAAATGAAAGACTGACAGAGTTTCTCATAGACCAGGTGCCACTGTGGACGTGATAAGTGAACAAGTATACAATGAAATACAGGGACCTCCCGAAACTCAAACATGAAACTGTAGAAATATACCTGTATGCAGCGACCGCTTCCCTGAAGTGCTTAGGACAGTTTGAAGGCACCTGCCAATACAAGTCACAACAAAAGAAGATACTAAGACATGTGCTTGCCACTGAGATGGAAAGCAGATGCATA
This sequence comes from Ambystoma mexicanum, assembly GCF_040938575.1. NCBI lineage: Eukaryota > Metazoa > Chordata > Amphibia > Caudata > Ambystomatidae > Ambystoma > Ambystoma mexicanum. The sequence continues at coordinate 539,960,437 of NC_090929.1, forward strand.
ATCAGTTTCCGAACAGTGATAGACATGGGTATTATAAACATGCTATAAAAGTTAATGGTGCATAAGTACATCGACCCCATGAGCATGATCAAGGAGTTGCACCTGACGTTATTCAAAGGGATAGGAAAACTATGTAACAAACAAATCAAACTGCACGCAGCTGAGGACGTCCCGCCCGTAGCACAACACAATAAAGCCATAACAGTGAAAGGTAGAGGCGGAACTGTACAAACTACTAGAGCAAGATATAATTGAACCAGCCACAGGCCCCACAGCCTGGGTATCCCCCATAGTCCCCATTCCCAAGAAAGGCTGTGGGGACATGCAGTTCCAACCAGGCCATTAAAAGAGTGAGACACATGGCACCGCGTATCACAGACATGATACACCTGTTAAATGCTGCTAAGGTCTTCTCCAAACTGGGCCTCCAAAAGGGCTCTCACCAGCTGGTATTAAACCCAGAGAACCGTAACATAACAACCTTTGTGACACATCTTGGACTCTACAGATACAAAAGGCTTAGCTTCGGGGTGTCCTCCGCAGACGAAATTCACAATGTAATTAAACACATCCCCAACTGTATTAATTACAGTGATGACATTCTAGTCTTTGGCACAGACGTAGGGAAGCATGACAAAACACTTTTCAGAGTGTGCATGGCAATGGAAGTGGCCAATCTCACCCTCAATCAGGACAAATGTGAGTTGAGGAAGGGCACACTAAAATTCTTCAGACATATATTTTCAGAGACAAGCATGACCCCAGACGTGGACAAGGTTACGGCTCTCAATGAAACACCGCCAACAATGGGCCTCATTACAACTCAGGCGGTAAGGGGTTTACGGCGCCGTAAACAGCGCCGACCCTTACCGCCTGAGTACGAGGTCCCTTAGCGCCATGGCGGATTTAACACCTGCAGGTGTTAAAATCCATGGCGCTAAGGGACCATGGAGTTAATTACGCCACCGTAATTTACGGTGGCGTAATTAACGCCTTCCCCACTCCCATTATGCCCTATGGGGCAAAAATGGGAATGGGGAAGGGTAAATGGGGATTGGGGACTTACCGCCCCGCCAAACTCGGAATGGGGCGGTAAGTCCGCCAACCACCATGGCGTAAATGTAGTTTACGCCATGGTGGTAAAGTCACGGCCCAGGCGGTAACTTACCGCCTGGGTCGTAATGAGGCCCAATGTCTCCAAATTAAGATCCTTTCTGGGTCTTGCCAGCTACTGTGTGCGGTACATCAAAGATTTTGCCACAGTCAGTGAACCACTTCGTACTCTGACCAAACAGAATGCTGTGTTCCACTGGTCAGATGAATGCCAGCAAGCCTTCATGACACTTTGCGACAGAATGTCATGTGCCAAGAACATGGCGTATTTTGATGCCAATTGTAAGTCGGAACTGACAGTGGATGCAAGCCCAGTTGGGCTGGGGGCGATTCTAGCCCAAATTGACCCTGATGATCCTAAACGCACCCATATTGTTGCATACGCCAGTCGCAGTCTCTCGGTGACTGAACAAGCATACTCTCAAGCAGAAAAGGAGAGTCTCGCCGTAGTATGGCCGTGCAAACATTTCCAGCTTTTCTTGTATGGCAAGCCCTTCAGGGTAGTGATGGACCATCAGGCGCTGCTGTTCCTATCTGGCAACCCCCAGGCCAAGATGCCAACCGCATAGCCTGGTGGGGACTCAGACTACAAGATTACTCCTTTGAAATAGTTCACAGGCCGGGGAAGGAAGAGAACCGAGCCAACTTTCTATCCCATCATCCGAGAAGTCGCAACACGTCTGAACCATCCGTAGCAGATTACTACCTATGGTACCCCATTCAAGAAGCCATACACAAGGGCATCAACCCAGCTGCTCTCGCCCAAGAGACAGAGATGGACACAGCATGCCTCATTGTCAGCGAAGGGCTCAGTTCAGGGCGGTGGAGAAGAGCTAAAGAAAGAGGTCACCTTGAATCAGAGGACGTCAGGAGAGAGATAGACAGACTCTTACTGGTGAAGGAGGAATTGGCCTTATCTGAAGACAACATATTATTAAAAGGACATAAAATGCTGATCCCAACCTCCCTCAGAAGGAAAGTGGTGGAACTAGCTCATTAGGGGCACCGAAGCATTGTGTCCACCAAACGCATGCTAAGACAGAAGGTCTGGTTCCCCCAACCAGAACCACTACGCATGTCCGAGTTACTGGAAGGGGAGTAGGAAGCTGTGGCTGCTGACTTCGAAGGAGGAAAATACATACTAGACATAATTGGCAAGCACTCCCGCCATGCAGAGGCGCAGCTAGTTTCATCCACAGCAGCCCATCATGTCATCCCAGTCATGGACCGCATCTTCACCACATACAGCATCCACAGAAGAGTAACGGTAGATAACGAGTCCCCGTTCACCGGCCAGGACTTTGAGCGTTTCAGTGACCACATGAGTTTCCATCACCATTAGATCACGCCGCTATGGCCACAGGTGAACAGCATGATCGAGCATTTCATGGTGAATCTTAAACGAGCACTACAAGTGGCCCGGCTGAAACGACAACCCTACGAACAAGTGCTCCATCAACTGCTAAGGGACTATCGGAGCACCCCAGACAGCTCCACGGGGAGAAGCCCAGCAGAGGTAATGTTTGGGAGAAACATTTGCATCTGGTTGCCACAGCATGGACCCCAAGAAACTATGCCGTCAGATGAAAACAAAGTGAGAGATCACGACCACACCACCAAGCAAAGAATGAAGGAGTATGCGGATCTGTGCAGGGATTCTCGGGAGTCCACACTAGAAGTTAGAGAAGTAGTGATGGTGAAACAGCCACAGACCAGGGGACATGTCTGACGAGCATCTAATGAATGATTCCTACCACGGAGATCGAGAAGACTCCGACGCTTCCGGTGGAGAACACTCAGGTGAGCCTAAGGGAAGGAGGGCGAGAGAAACAGAGAACTCCAGACTCCAAAGGGCTAGAAACATACTGCGACGTCTCATTGAAGAGATGGGTTGAGACGCATCATCCCAGGGATGCTCTGCACACCTGATGGGGGTAATTGTTTAATTTGGGGGGATGTCACGTTGAGAGTATAGTTCAGGGCAAGGCGGTGGTTTGAGGCAGGTGTGCAAGAGGGGGAGGAGGAAGTGACGCGGGAGGCAGGGGGAGAGATCAGTATGATGTTACTTGTTCGGAGCCTGCTGTGTCTTATTGCGCAGAGCACCGGGGTAGGCAGTCCCTCACCCCGGGCACACTGACAAATACGTTTTAGGCCTTTATGACTGACGAGATCTTAAGCTACACAATGGTTAGAGGCGGGAATGGAGCAAACATTCAAATGACAACTGTCTTCAACCGGGAGACTAGAGAACACCTCCTTGTTGCACTGCCTGATGAAGCCCCTGCCACTTGAGCTCATCAAACCACATGGAGATTCCTTTTAGCTCTGTCAGGGCTGTGAGATCAACAGTCAACTAGAAGCCACCCAAAGTGTAAGGTCATGTTCTCTTTAATATGTACCAAAGAAACGAGGGGATTATGTGTAACTCAGCCCACGGGGGAGGGGTTCGGAAGTAAACACAACTTGGGCGGGCTTCCTATAAAACTGTTGTCCTTCTCCCTCTCCCCAAACAGTTTTACCTGCTTGGTAGGAAAAGGTCACACTGAGTCTCTGTGGTTTATAGTGACCAGCACCTCTTTCCTAACTTTAAAAAAGTGTTTCTTGGCTTGTGTTGGACTTGTTGGGATACTGCTTTGTTTCTTCTGCATCCCTTGGCACCACCACCATTGGTCCCTTGAGTTGTCTGGATGGGCATTAGGGTGACACTCTTTCATAGGCATTGTATACCAGGGTTATCAGGCATCTCACTCTCACCTGACAGTGGTGAGCATTCTACAATAGTGTCCAGGCTCTCAGGTCTAACATGAGGCATGTCCACCACTGTGGTACTCTGCTCAGGAACAAGGGGTTCAGTACTCTCTCTCGCTAGGTCCTCTCTACACTCCTGCTCACCTTGTTTGTCCTCATATTTTCTTTATATTCGTCCTCTCCTCCTTTTTCTTTCTTTCTCTTCCCCTCTGCTCCTTGCCTCTTTTCGTTCCTCCTGGCCTCCTCCTCACTCCTCCACACTCACTTGCACTGGCTTGCCATTCCGACATATTCTCCTTTCTTTTGACCCCTCACCCACTCCTTTATCTCCCTTCAATGACTTTTTCTTCCTCTCTACCACCTCCTCTGTTCTTTGTTCTTCATTCTCTGTTCCTTCTCTTGGCCTCCTCATCCATCTATTGCACTTTTTTGTCTTCCTCCACCACTCCTCATTTTCTCCTTTCCATATCCTCTGATCTTCTCTCTTTCTTATACACCTTTTGGCTCTCTTTTTATGTTTCGTACCACATTTGTCACCTTCTGCCTTTTCACTACCTCAGGTCTTCACTCACCCCTTTTCAATTCCCACACTACTCTCTCTCCTCTCCACCACCGTCCCCATTTTCTTATTTCTCCTTTCCACTGCATATGCTCTTCACAATCTCCTCTCAACTTCCTCCATCCATTGTCTCTCATTTTCATTATCTCCTCTGCTCTCCTCTCTTTCTCCTCATCATCTTGTCTATCCTTTGTACTTTCTTTGCTCTTCTCTCTCTCACTCTTTCTCCTCGCCACCTCCTTCATACTCTTATCTCTCCATTGTACCTACTCGCTGTATCACCTAACTCTACTCTACAGCTTCATGCATTGACTCCTAGGACCCATATTTCCCCCTCTCAGCATCCCTTTTTTATAGTTTAGTGAAATTGGAGATTGTGTGTAAAACTGAGTGATAGCATGTTCTATGATTGGATGCAATGTCCGCAGACTAAACATTTCCCAGATGTGATGTATCAGCTAGTTGTCTGCCACGTGACAATGCCAACCGAGGGCACAACCTCTGTATCACTATCTTGGAATCATTCTGCCCTTGCCTATGCCCCAACTGCTCATCAGAAGGATTGCTGTCTCTTCTAACCTGAGTCCTTGTGACAGGACACCGCGAACCGCGAGGGTTGGGCTCTGTGGATTATCTCACCTGGAATATCCACAAACCGACAGCCTTTTGGTAATTTTCTTTGATGTCATTCCTCAATTGGCTTCCAGATGCTCAAAGTGAGCAGACACATGGACAACTTGTTCCTCATTTATAACTTTGGGGGTTTTCCCCATAAATCTATATTTTCCGGACAGCATTAATGTTTTTACGTTGGTTCGAGTGACTCTACATATGAGGCTAGGGATGGATTGAAGGGCCTGGGTGATCACCCATATACAGGTTCCAGACCCAAAATCACAGAGTGGGTGGTGGTCCCAAGCCCACAATGTCACCCTACTCCCTATCACCAGCCTCCATCCTGTGACCTCATCAAAGCCACGGACACCAGACTTGTTGCACTGAATAATTGTGCTCCTGGCCATTATTGAGCCAATCACCCATACAGAATCCTCCATGGCCTGTTGTATCCTGGCAAAGCTCCACCAACAAGAGGATTCTGGTCACCTGTTGTTGCTTTTATATCTTCGAAGAAGGTGGAGGCCCTACCCTTGTCAGCGACTCATAAGCTGATCTTTACTCAGGGCACTCCACCCCGGCCCTCTTCTCTTTGGAACATCAGCCAATACCCCTGTGAAACTGACAGACCAAGATAGGGTAACTACCTCTAGTAGTCAGATCCTTTTAGCTCTGTCAGGGCTGTGAGATCAACAGTCAACTAGAAGCCAACCAAAGTGTAAGGTCATGTTCTCTTTAATATGTACCAAAGAAACCAGGGGATTATGTGTAACTGAGCCCACGGGGGAGGGGTTCGGAAGTAAACACAACTTGGGCGGGCTTCCTATAAAACTGCTGTCCTTCTCCCTCTCCCCAAACAGTTTTACCTGCTTGGTAGGAAAAGGTCACACTGAGTCTCTGTGGTTTATAGTGACCAGCACCTCTTTCTTAACTTTAAAAAAGTGTTTCATGGCTTGTGTTGGACTTGTTGGGATACTGCTTTGTTTCTTCTGCATCCCTTGGCACCACCACCATTGGTCCCTTGAGTTGTCTGGATGGGCATTAGGGTGACACTCTTTCATAGGCATTGTATACCAGCGTTATCAGGCATCTCACTCTCACCTGACAGTGGTGAGCATTCTACAATAGTGTCCAGGCTCTCAGGTCTAACATGAGGCATGTCCACCACTGTGGTACTCTGCTCAGGAACAAGGGGTTCAGTACTCTCTCTCGCTAGGCCCTCTCTACACTCCTGCTCACCTTGTTTGTCCTCATATTTTCTTTATATTCGTCCTGTCCTCCTTTTTCTTTCTTTCCCTTCTCCACTGCTCCTTGCCTCTTTTCGTTCCTCCTGGCCTCCTCCTCACTCCTCCACACTCACTTGCGCTGGCTTGCCATTCCGACATATTCTCCTTTCTTTTGTCCCCTCGCCCACTCCTTTATCTCCCTTCAATGACTTTCTCTTCTCTCTACCACCTCCTCTGTTCTTTGTTCTTCATTCTCTGTTCCTTCTCTTGGCCTCCTCCTCCATCTATTGCACTTTTTTGTCTTCCTCCACCACTCCTCATTTCCTCCTTTCCATATCCTCTGATCTTCTCTCTTTCTTATACACCTTCTGGCTCTCTTTTTATGTTCCATACCACTTTTGTCACCTTCTGCCTCTTCACTACCTCAGGTCTTCACTCACCCTTTTCATTTTCCACACTACTCTCTCTCCTCTCCACCACATTCCCCATTTTCTTATTTCTCCTTTCCACTGCATATCCTCTTCACGATCTCCTCTCAACTTCCTCCATCCATTGTCTCTCATTTTCATTATCACCTCTGCTCTCCTCTCCTTCTCCTCATCATCTTGTCTATCCTTTGTACTTTCTTTGCTCTTCTCTCTCTCACTCTTTCTCTTCGCCACCTCCTTCATACTCTTATCTCTCCATTGTACCTACTCGCCGTATCACCTAACTCTACTCTACAGCTTCATGCAGTGACTCCTAGGACCCATATTTCCCCCTCTCAGCATCCCTTTTTTATAGTTTAGTGAAATTGGAGATTGTGTGTAAAACTGAGTGATAGCATGTTCTATGATTGAATGCAATGTCCGCAGACTAAACATTTCCCAGATATGATGTATCAGCTAATTGTCTGCCACGTGACAATGCCAACCGAGGGCACAACCTCTGTATCACTATCTTGGAATCATTCTGCCCTTGCCTATGCCCCAACTGCTCATCAGAAGGATTGCTGTCTCTTCTAACCTGAGTCCTTGTGACAGGACACCGCGAACGGCGAGGGTTGGGCTCTGTGGATTATCTCACCTGGAATATCCACAAACCGACAGCCTTTTGGTAATTTTCTTTGATGTCATTCTTCAATTGGCTCCCAGATGCTCAAAGTGAGCAGACACATGGACAACTTGTTCCTCATTTATAACTTTGGGGGTTTTCCCCATAAATCTATATTTTCCAGACAGCATTAATGTTTTTACGTTGGTTCGAGTGACTCTACATATGAGGCTGGGGATGGATTGAAGGGCCTGGGTGATCACCCATATACTGGTTCCAGACCCAAAATCACAGAGTGGGTGGTGGTCCCAAGCCCACAATGTCACCCTACTCCCTATCACCAGCCTCCATCCTGTGACCTCATCAAAGCCACTGACGCCAGACTTGTTGCACTGAATAATTGTGCTCCTGGCCATTATTGAGCCAATCACCTATACAGAATCCTCCATGGCCTGTTGTATCCTGGCAAAGCTCCACCAACAAGAGGATTCTGGTCACCTGTTGTTGCTTTTATATCTTCAAAGAAGGTGGAGACCCTATCCTTGTCAGCGACTCATAAGCTGATCTTTACTCAGGGCACTCCACCCCAGCCCTCTCCCCTTTGGAACATCAGCCGATACCCCTGTGAAACTGACAGACCAAGATAGGGTAACTACCTGTAGTAGTCAGATCTTACCCATACATATTTGACCTTCACTAATTGATGCTTAATTATCTCTAGCGCTCTACAGGGAAAGCCGGACATTGAACAAAATCATAAACCTGGCAAGACACATTTTGATTGTCTACCCAGCCAATATACCCTAAAATAAGAATGGCAGGAAATAAACGAGGCCTTCATTCAGAACCCAGAGATCCTCATCATGTACACATATGAATGTTTCACATGTAGAACAAATATCACAAATGTTCCATTTCACTTCACTCTGCTCCATGTCTGGCTAGAGGCCATAGTGGACTCCTACACCAAGCACTCACGTTCATCCTTCCAGGCAAGATCAAAACTGGTGGTCAGCCTTAAGACCTTAATGATGGAAACACTCACGTTAAACTTCAATGACAAAGGTACTACCATTAAGCTACAAGCCAATAACAGGAATGTATCATCACATCTCCACCAAATTTCAATCACTAAAAACCTCCTTTCCTTTTAGTGAGCATAACCAACTCCCCAAATCATTGGTTACCAGGCAAAACAGAGAAACACAGGAGTCTTCACCTCATTCTGCTCACATTACCAAAATCCAATAGAAAAGTGTCCAAGATGAGAAAGCTGTATAGAATTTACTCGGGCAATGATTGCTTTACCGATCCTTGGCCAACCAATGATCCCTCGTTTATCTGAGGCTAGCAGTATCAAGAGGGCCCACCAAAACTGCCATAGGATTGCACCCTCTTCATCGATAATCTACTTCCTTCCACTCAGTGCAGATAAACACCTATCTGAGGCTAATCAAGATCCTTCACCAGAGCAAATATGATAAGAAGGAGGGCTCCCCTAAAAGTGAACAATAGATCCACTGCAGCACACAATCCAAACACAGTACCTGATGAATGCCTGTTCAGCCATCAGAAATACAACTAACATCTTCAATATCCTCAAAAAGAAAGACATGTTGCTTCGAGTGCCCCTGAAACCCAGTTCAACAATAATGTCACCAGTTCCCTTGATGAACTGCTCTTAATAGATTACAAACTGCCATTTAAAAATGCAAAATGAAGGCAGAGAAGCTTAATCACGTCAGAATATTCTGTTTACAATACAATCCCACCCAAAAAGGACAACTCTTTTTTAACATATTCCCTCCAAATGTATCTGCAATGCTGCAAATTCTAGCATTGTGTTACTGGTAGCTGGCCGCTGCCCCTTCTAACCAGGATATAACTCATCCTTCCACGCTGACTGACTAGATCTTATGCTGCTACTACACAGCTCGTCCAATAACACTATGATGAAAGGAGATTTAAAACTCTATGTAGATAATATCAAGAACAAACCAACTCAGGATCTGGTGGTGTAATATTCCATACATGAGTCTTTCCTCAGTTTCCAAGGACTGTCATATCTGTACACACTTTTTGCTTAAAGACTGCCCTCAACCTTTTAGTCCTGACCAAGCATTTTTGTTTTAACCACTCCCTGACTGTGGGTAACATTGACTGTGTCAACCCACAATCCGGGCCCCATAAAGCTGACATGCATGCCCATTTTACCAAACTGAGACCCATCAAAAGGGTAACCATGAAGAACTTTGGATTTTATTAACGGGGAGATGGGAATGTTGCTCCAATTACCAAGTTGCGAGAGAGGTACTGTTTTCAGAATTAAAGCAATAAAGTCAGAGACCAGACTAACAACAATCTTTGGCATGCCTTAACAAGGGAAGGAAGGAAATTAGAATGGTTAAGGCACAAGACTGACCTAGACAGAGTTAAATTGGCCTACAGGGTCCACACAAGGAGAACCAAATAAAGAAGGCAAAACAAATATGTTTCAATCTTGATCCTTGAAGGCAACAGTAGTCCGTCTGAGGTATTCAAGATATTTAATGTCCTCACCAAGACACAGTACATCCTTCAGAGTATGCTCTACACTCACAAAATGGCAGCCAATATGCCTACCTTTCTCAATGACAAAATCACTGGTATTAGACACAAAGTGGACACATTTCTCCCGTTATCCCCACCACTGAAGGAAGCCCCAGGAATAAATACGTTCTGCAATAAAAGTCATTGCAGCCTCTGCCACACAAATATGATTGTTTTCGTATGTGGTAATAGTAGCATATATTTGCACAGCCAGCACATATATTGTTTCTCTTCCAGTGACATTACTGGCATAATGGGCAAAGTCAACATCGGGGTATTCTTATTTGGGACTAATGCCATAAATTGGGTGTGTTTAGTTACAGTGGAATTTCTGTCATTGTAGGCAAAGCAAACATGAGGATGTTCTTGCATTGGAATGCTGCCAAATATTGGCACAGCCAGTATGAGCATGTTTTCTTATAGGGGCATTACTGCCATTATGGGCAAAGCAAACATGAGACTGTTCTTAATTGTGAATACTGGCATATATTGGTCTAGCCAATATAGGCCTATTTTCTGAAACCTATGCCAGTACTGCCAATCTAAAGCACATGTGTATAGTGTCTGTGTCCACAGGTTATGCCCGCATGATCACTTAAGCCTTTTCAAGATACTGTCCCCACGATATGTCAGTATTGTCACTATAAAACATATTGTTATGATGTGTGTGTTCATAATATCTGCCAGCACTGCCACTGTAATGTTCATGTTCATAATGCACCGTGGCATTCATTTAACTATGTGGCATTATGGACAAACAAAGACAATGAGGTGCTTATGTGGTGACGTGGTAATACTGGTACAAATTGGCACAGCCAGAATTGGCTTGGCTTATTATAGTGTTGATGTTCTGAGGAACAGAGAGCCCGGTGAGCAAAGACATGGTACAAAAATGTTGGGAACTGCCCCTGTGTACTGTTGGTGTCCAGTGATATCCCATTCACTGGATTTTCCAATTGTTACTCTTGATATTTACGCTTTCCAATAATGAAATAACCAAGTGCCATTGCATAGCATCAGTGCTAGAAGCAAATCTGTGTTTGCTTAAAAAAGTATCTCGTTGACACAGATTGAAAACCCGGTAACCTGTCCATTGCATATTTACGCAGCCCAAGCTAGATGCCATAGCACAATCTAACCAGAGCCTGCTCCGCTGTTCTATGTTCTGGTTGGTCTAGGAATCAAAATAGATACAAAGGAATCAAAATAGGTGCAAGATGTCCTCTAATGGTGCCCGCAGGTTTGCACAATTTGTGTAATAGTAATCTGATGGGTAAGTGAACGTTTATTGTCAAAGTGCATGTCTAGGTTGCATATGGTGGTGTTCAGCAAAGCAGTAGATCACATTGTGCATCGCCAATAGTAAAGAGTCGTGTGATGTGGTGTCTAATCGAACACTGTAACCTCTGGTTGGCTGGGAATGGGCTACAGCAAATTAGCTGTCATTCATTAGTCCATATGTCGCAGGTATTGCTTAAAGGTTTCCAGAAACATTTTTGGGGCCCATTAGTCTTTTAGGAGGATCTTCATGTCGGCGGCATAATTGTAGATACTCAGCCCACATGACCTGAATTAAAGGTAAAATGTAAATATTAAGTGGAAGGTGTTACAACGCAAGTTGAGGGGTTGCAATGATGAGCCAGGAGACCAGGTTGGGTTAAGAGACTTTAGTGGGTTCGTGGTACATTAGTCACAGATAATAAGTTACAGGCAGGATAAGTGCATAAGGGAGGGAAGCATCCACCGGTCCCCCTCTGTCCAGCTCATTTTCCAACTGCAGAGGGAGAACCTTGGCACTCATACCATAACATTCTACATGGAATGCACCACACAAAACATTCTGCACTCAAGCTCACACATACATAGGGAATGGCCTCAGACCCAAGGTAGGTTAAAACATAACACATCTCCCCCCTTTCATAACAATACAATAAAGGAGAAAAGCAGGGGAAGAAGTAAATGAACACATAAATCTCAAAGAACTATATTCTTCCAAAACCCATCCTGCAAACAACTGAAAGCAAAATGCTATTCCCTACCAATTCCATAATATAGCTATGAATAGCTAAAACACTACAAAAACACTCACCAGAACCATAATGGCCAATTATGGAACTCATCCACAGGGGACCCGCCCACAGTCATATAAGCAATCCTAACCGCCTGCATCACCTCATTAACCCTGTATCAACCTTCACCAACATCAACAGCTTCCTGAAGAAACCACAGGGTTAAACCCTCTATCTGCCTAAAGCATAAACCTATTGATGCAACAATGAGCCTCAACATAACATACTGCTGGGCACCAACCACAATATCGATGACGTAGATGACCAAAGTTGATACCCAACCAAAAGGTCAAAATTTACTTACCAACAAATTGACGCAAGCAGTGTGCCAACACAATACCAGGTCTGTAACCTGGCCACAGACTTCGAACAACCAATGCTCACCTGAGCATTTACCCATGACTCTACTGACTGCCCGCCGCAGCTGAGCACAAGACATAGGCACCTTAGTTCTGATGCCTAATAGCATTGCAACTAGAGTGCACTGCGTGTCATCACACACTGACACTCAGACAACCATACAACCGCAATCATTCAGGTGGTCAACTTTAATTACTCACACAGTTACTCCTAAAACAATTAATGAACGAATTCAGAATGACTTTTGGGAATATAAGACATTGTAAGTAAATCACCATAGCGAGTCCCAAAATCATTCTTGCAGAGTCCACTTTTCTTTTTAAAATTACTGTGGAAACAATATTAGGTTGAGAACAAACATTTTCAAGTGACTATGATACAGATATGCAGTTCTCCCAAAACACTCCCAAAATCCATATAGTTACAAGACGAATTCAGCATTGCAAATTTTGAATATCCGGAATTTTAGTTGCGCCACAATAAGAGTTCAAAATGTAATGCTTGCAGAGTCTTTGTATTAATGTGCCTGTGGAGAGAATTTGGATTAGTGCATAAAGAAAACAAACACTTGACATTTCATAAGGTAACTTTTCTATTGGCTGCCTAAATTCAACATAATCCAAAACATTTTGCCAAAACCACTTTTGGCACCATGAAATACTTTGACCAATAGTCACTACTGACCCTAAATGTAGTGGCACCCTACCGCAAATACCACTAGCAGTGGCAATGTGCCTGGACAGAGCATTTCACATGCTACCTCATGAGGTACACCAAGACCAAAACACCACTGTCAGTGGCGCTGTGTCACTAAATGGCCACCATGCGTGGCTTGCCACCGCCACCATGCAACATTATATCCTTGGTACTATGTCAAATCAATTTGGAGCTACTGATACGGGAACCGCATTCCCAAACAATGCCAACACCACATTGTTACAATGATGCACCAACACCAATTGGCACCACCAAACTTAGTAAATTACCATGTCTATCCATAGTACCGAATGGGAAACTCTATTGGTGCACCCCAAACAACAAAATCACCACTTGTTGTCACCTCTACAGCATATGGTTCCCGAACCAACTCTAAACTTGACCAAACCAGAGTTTTACACAAAGTAATGTACCGACAAAATTGGAACTAATTCCCACACTCCTGCAAAATGTGACCCATGTTTTCATATATCACATTCCCAAAGTGATGCAGTGCCTTCATTTTCATTTTCCAAACAACATTTTAGCATGAGATGGCCTTTGCATTTACAATATAAAGAAACTTTGCATGAGTTCATTGCATGTTGCTTCCAACTCTTAAATATTCGATCAAAAAAAAAAAATGCCAATGTCACAAAAAAAATTGTAATGTACATAAGGCAAAACATTTTGAGCTCGCACATTACACTTTCAAAAGATCGAAAAGCAGAAACACTTCCTTGAAGATCCGATCAGACAAAGTTTGGAGTGCTAATAAAAAAAAACACCCGCGACCTTCATGTTGAAAGCCTTTGTTGAAAGCCTTGAATCTCTCATGACACAAAGAATCGTGTTTCCAACCATTCCTCATGACACGATGATGCGTGTTTCCAGCCATTACTTTGGATGCCTGGCACAAGTTGAAACATGTTGGAAGGTTCGCTACTAATGACTGCATCCTCCAGTCTTTGCAGTGCATGTAACGTTCCAGTCATTCCGAACGTTGGAAGCAACATTCTATTTGGATTGCGTCCATCGCCAATACCCCCAGCACAATCATGACGTCATCAGTAATATGGACAGCAGGGCCGTGGACAGAGCTCTATGGACCAACCGTCACCTGCGCCACAACAGCTGGGGTTTCTACCCGACACGAGTGACGACCCTCTCGCATTCTCAAAGTGGCACACATCCAAACAAAGCAACGCTGAAGGTAGTAAACAGTTAATTCCAGCTGCGCAGCATGTGCCTTTTAACTTCTAATTAGTGTTAACGTGTCTTGCAGCCGCTCCCTTTTACAGCATGTTCAAGCGCTGCTTGTAAAAGTCTTATGAACGTGGGCGTGCTGTTAAATGCCCGGCTACTTCTATGCGCTCTCTCGCTGGAGCCATTTGCACTGCTGATAAGCAGAGTCTCTCTTTTGTTCCCCCGACCCCTTGCTCTGCCAATAACACGCCACTGACTTCTTGTGAAGCGCCAAACTAAAAATGTGCCTATGCCTTCATATATTAAGAAGCCCTTGCTGTGGCAGATGAAGAACATGTGAAAGTGAGCAGCGCTGCCCCCCAAAATCACTCTAAATGTCCCTCACTAATCAGTCATGCAGGACATGGGGTGCGCTCACCTTGGGTCCGGGGGGTGGGGGGGCGGTGGATGCTTCGGGTTCCTCACTCCTTTTTGGTGAGCAACTTCCTGTTCACCATATTCCTTCTGGCACAAGTTTGCTTCTTTTCTGTCCTTTCTTGCTGCTTTTCAGCCCCAGGTACACCTCAATCACCAAAATCCTCATCACCAGTGTTACAACGCAAGTTGAGGGGTTGCAATGATGACCAGGAGACTTTAGTGGGTTTGTGGTACATTAGTCACAGGTAATAAGTTACAGGCAGGATAAGTGCATAAGGGAGGGAAGCATCCACCGGTCCCCCTCTGTCCAGCTCATTTTCCAACTGCAGAGGGAGAACCTTGGCACTCATACCATAACATTCTACATGGAATGCACCACACAAAACATTCTGGACTCAAGCTCACACATACATAGGGAATGGCCTCAGACCCAGGGTAGGTTAAAACATAACAGAAGGCCAACTTTTAGTAGCTGGAGTGAAGGACAGTGGAGGGAAATGACTACTGCTTGAGGGCAATTTGAAAGAAATGAGTGGCAGCATGCCAAGGCGGATCAGTCAGGGCCTACTTGACAAAGTCCCAATAATAACAGTGTGTGGTTTACATTGTTGAAAGCCACCCAGAAATCAAGTCGGATGATAGGCTTTGCATCACCTTTATCTAGCCCCAGCCTGATGTCATCCAGTACTGCTGGGACAATGGCCCTCATTACGACCCTGGCGCTAAGTGAAAAACGATTGCGGTAAATGATTACCACCATCGTTTTCCGCTAGGTCCGATTATGACCCGTGACCTTTAACTACGATGTCATTAGCGGCATCGTAGTTAACGCTGCCGCTAACTGCTCCAAGGACGCGCGCACGCGACCTCCCACACCGTAATTACGGGCATAGTGGAAAGGTATGCAAATGCCGACCCAAGCGGACATGCACCTAACGCCATCACCCAGCCCGTTAAGTACCTTACCGCCATGGTGCTAATTACACCATCGCGAACCAACCGTAAATGACCATGGCCCTCATTACGACCCTGGCGGAAATCGAAAAACGATGGCGGAAATGTAATACCGCCATCGAATACCGCTCGGTGCGATTATGACCCGTCACCGTAAAGTACGATGCCATTAGCGACACCGTAGTGAACGCCAACGCTAACTGCACCAAGTACGCGCACGCGCGCCATGCAAAACCGTAATTACCACCATGGCGCAACGGTACGCGAATTCTGACCCTAGCGGACATTTACTTAACGCCATCAAGCATGGCGGAAAGTACCATTCCGCCATGGTGAAAATTACGGCATCGTGAACCAACCGTAAATGGCCCTACTGAGTGCCTGTACACCACTCCCTGCCCACATTGCACAACTCCTCGTAGGTGCAATGAAGTTACACAATGCAACCAGTGAAATGTACAAGTCACCCATGCATGCCAACGAACAAATGAATGTAGGGGCTCCAAGTGCCTTGTGAGTGGCCATCCATATTTGGCATGTCACCATTGCCGTACTGATGCAGCACAGGCATGTGAAGGTTCAAGTACAGCAATATGAACTGAAATATGAGACAAAACAACAACAGGCCCCCATCGCTTGACACCAGTGTAAGGCAACATTCAAAGCAGTATCCTGAGGGAGACTGCACCAGCCCTGTACTCTTGCCAGTAAACAAACCAACCATCAGCATAAGCATGTACCACACAAGTTGGCAGAGTGACTGAGCAGCCAGGCTCATCTCAAGAGATTCCAATGGGAGCTGCAGGGCACAGATAGCACGAATACAGAAGCTATTCCAATGGACATGACCTCAGTCTCCCTCCAAGAAACGCACGCAAACACAGGCACCTGTGACCAGCCATTTTCTGATAATCACATCATTCCACCAATCCACCTGGCTGACCGGCATCTGTTACACAAAAGCTAATCCCCCGCCCCTGAGCATGACATCATTAAAACAGTCGTAATGGCAGCCCCTATCCCTGACCTTACTGGGCTTCGTAGGCAAACGCGGCCAGTACAGTACCACGCAACTATACTCAGAAGCCGGAACCCAATGCAGATCTTCTCACAATACATCGCTCCACAAATAGGAATATGCTACATTACTTGCAAAGAATAACGCTACACGGTTAATATCAGAATAAAAATTGAATGCACATCAAATTCACCAAGCCCATACAGCTATTAGGTCATAAACTCCAAAATATTTTTCATTACTGTGGGCTGCATCCGCAATAAATGACCAGCTTCTTCTTGTGTGACGCCCTGTTCCTTCATGGTACACAGGGGCTACATTCACGTTCAAAAAGGCAACATGGAAGCGCCTAGAACCGCAGGGCCGTCCCATTAGGTAGGCACTAGTCCAGCTGAAAGGTTGATATGTTGCTCCTAGCCACTAGTACTGCGTAAGGGCATGTGGCCCATTGGCGATCGTCCCATAAGATCGTAATGGTGCTCCACTGATTAACTCGAAGCAGCAGGTGTCGGGAGTAAAAGCCATCTGCAGGAGTGGCATACAGATGGCAGCGGCAAAAGGGGAGGAGATACCTGTCACCCAAATGAAATGAAAAAGAATAGTATGGGCATCAGAACTTCATTTGTATTACTCACTTCAATGATCACACTAAATCTACAGCCATATGCATGCTAGGCCACTCAAAAGGATTATTTCCACCCAAAAATCACTTGCGAATCATAACTATATAAATCGAGGTGAAAACACTATCACAAACGAGTGTTTGTGTGCATGCGTCTGTTAAAACAGAATCCATTTGATGGGATTAGTAACGTGCATAGACACAAGTGTTTGAAGGCGCGTCGAGACAGGGAGGGTTCAACGAGGGCAGATAGACGATGGTCCCACTATGGCAGCTCTGCATCACATAGCGCAGGGGAAGGGGATAGATTCCAAAAAGCCATGTACATGGCAAACTCTCAATTAAATCATCTGTCCATGCATCCATACATCATTCCCTCATCCCGGTATAAAAACGCCTGATTATTTACTCACATAACATTTGAAATTTCCATTGAGTCTGTGCGTAATGCAGTCTGCAAAATCCACTGTGCTCCAGCCCGGAATTCTAGTGTTGTGAAGTAACATGTATTTGGGAACGTCCTGCCTTATCGTCCACTACGCTATTGCGCATCCCATACTATTCATATCAATCATTGCATTCTCGCCATGGCCCCTGTCCCAAGGACATTAAACAATAGAACGTTATATTTGCAGTCAGACCTGTGGGCGTCTCCTCACCGCTAGCTGAAAACCGAAAGCGCTGTCCTTCGAATTCCTCATTTGCAACATCACGTCGAAAAGGCATCTGTGA
Organism: Ambystoma mexicanum; assembly: GCF_040938575.1. Taxonomy (NCBI): domain Eukaryota; kingdom Metazoa; phylum Chordata; class Amphibia; order Caudata; family Ambystomatidae; genus Ambystoma; species Ambystoma mexicanum. Next base: position 539,978,393 of record NC_090929.1, read on the forward strand.
CCGCTTGAAATCACAAATTCATCCATGTAGTGCGGCAGTGTGTGAAAATGGCAACTGGCTTCACTCACAAATGGGACGCCCCGCCCGTCGGTGAACCTCGGTACAGTGCTGCATGAGGGTCCACCGTTAATCGAGTACTACATTCCACTGACCCTTCACAAGTTTGTTCGCGACTGCAAAGATAGTATGTGAAACAATGGGACCATAGCAGAATGAACATATAAACCAATATTTCACTGCCATCGGGATTAAATACATGATTGTAATAGCAAGATGCCATGCGTCAAATTGCAGCGTTGTGTGCGGGACGTGCTCGTCCAAAGGGGATTGCAGCTGGCACAGGTGGAATGAATCACCACAGGTGGAGGCTATACAGCCTGAAAACACATAAATTGCACACCCAACCCCCTCCCACAACCACACCCACTCCAAAATGCTACCGGCAGGACTAGCGATGTTGGCCCTGGGGGACCTGATAGCACTGCAAGTACTCCAACTTCAAGAAGAAGACGAACACCAACTACTACAACAACCGGCCGCACAGAGGAGACGCAGGAGGAGGAGGAGGGCAAGGCAGGGCCAGCAAGGCCCACCAGCACAGCCACTACCACCACGCAGGCAGCCCGCAATCCCACGCCTCCGAGCTCATCCGTTCAACCTCACTGCTGAGCAGATCCACACCCTCTACCGTTTGGACCGGGACACCATAACCGCCATTGTGAACATGACACACGCTGACCTTGTCAGCATGATAGATAGCCCAACCGCCATCCCACCCCTACTGAAGGTGGTGTCTGTACTCCACTTCCTGGCCACAGGCACCTACCAGCACACAGTCGGACAGTTGCATGGCATTTCACAGCCACTGTTGTCACGGACACTGTTGCAAGTGCTCGATGCCCTCCTGAAGCACGCAGACGACTACATCTCTTTACCACGCTCGGAGCAGGAGATTACAAACACAAAAGTGGGATTCCATGCACTTGCCGGCATACCGGGTTGCATTGGTGCCATCGACTGCACCCATGTGGAATTGGTTGTCCCACATGCCATGGAGGTCCAGTACCGCAACCGGAAACAATATCATTCTCTTAATGTACAAATGGTGTGTGACTCCAACAGGATCTTTACACATTGTTGTGCCCGATTTCCTGGATCAACCCATGATTCTATGGTCTTGAGGAACTCTACAATACCACGCTACATGGAGCGACACGCAGGGAACAGATCCTGGCTACTCGGTGAGTCTCATTTCATGCATGATAATGTGAGGTATGTGATGCGGCAATGACCTGGCAGGAAGGGGGGGGGATGCGTACGTAGCAATGTCATTCCACAAACATCCTTTATTGTCCACATACAGGTGATGCCGGGTATCCACTGAAGAGATGGCTCCTTACACCACTCCGGAACCCACAGAACCAGCATGAGGAGGACTACAACCATGCCCACTCACGTACCCGTGTAGTCATAGAACAGGCATTCGGCCTACTGAAGGCTCGTTTCCGCTGCCTCAGCAGGTCTGGCGGGGCACTCCTGTACCGCCATGAGAAGGTTGCAAAGATGGTCATGGCATGTGTCATGCTACACAACATGTGCGTACGTAGAAATGTGCCCATGCCCCCTGACGCAGAACTGCAAGCACCTGAAGATGGTCATGATGAGGGTGGGGATGTGGCAGCACCTCAAGGAGTCCGCGAGGCACAGGAGGCCCGTGAAATTCGTCAGAATATCATAGATTCATGCTTCTAGCACTCACGCCTGGTGGCTGATACATGGACACGGGACTTGTGGCACTGTGTGTGTCTGGAACATGCACAATGTGGACTGTACACCTATAAAGGCCTCGTACACAAAGATCAATGTCCACACATCTCATTGGATGATTATGAAATGTTTATAGCATATGTGAAATTATATCACACACCCCATCGACCCGCCACCCAAGAAAGCCCAACACCCCCCCTCCACCCTCCTACCTCCCCCCGAACACCAGTGTCCAAAGATGCTCATTGTCAGTGGGCAGACGCTATTGCAAGCCCCCTCTCCGGGTATCAGGGGCACCCCTGCCTGTGGAGCGCAGGTTCCTCCCAGATCTACGTTGGGGGCTGCCCTGGACGGAACTTGCAACGGATGATGTCTCTGCCTGCTCACGTCCATGCATGTCCCTAAGGGTTTGTGAGAGCTCAGTGAGCACACGGCGCACAGCGGCAAGTTCACCACATACGTCTTTGGACGTCGCATGCAGTTCCCCCCTCAGGCTCTCGGTGCTTCTCTCCATTTGTACCCTTAGTGTCTCTGTACTTCTCTCCATTTGTACCCTTAGTGTCTCTGTACTTCTCTCCATTTGTACCCTTAGTGTCTCTGTACTTCGCTCCATTTGTGCCCTAAGTGTCTCAGTAGATGTTTCTATGGCTGCCTTAGAACCCCCACATTCATCAGCATGCTCCTTGAGGAGCGTGGCCAGTTGCTGCTGTTGCACGATCACCTGGTCGAGGGACTGTTGCCTCTGCTGGGCCATGCCCATTTGCGGTGGTGTCACAGAGGGGCTGATCACCTCATGTTGCCTTGCCACAGGGCTTGTGGGGGATGGCCAGTCGTCGTCTTGTGGGTGCCCCTGCGTGGTATCCTCATGGTGTACGGGATGAAACAAACAGGGGGATTGAGACAGGTCATGGATGGGTCCTACATCGACAGCACCGTTTTCTGTGTCGGAGCATGCTGGCATTAATGCAGTGTCACCTATGGTGCTGCTGCCACCAGAAGCAGTGCCTTCTGTGGCATCCATTGGGGGGACCTGTGGTGCTGCTGTTGTGGGCATGCTGGCTGCTGGGGTGCCTGTTGAAGTCCCCTCCTGTGTGCTGCCACTTGATTTGTGCTGCTGCCGTGTCTTGATCCGTGCAGCTGAGGTGGAGGGTCTTTGGCCGTTGGTCTTGGCCCTCTTTGCAGGTGTGCTGGTAGGGGTGTCCTGAAGCTCGTCGTTTGAATCGGACCCTGTGGTGGAGTAAAGGAGGGCGAGCGTTATTTATGGGTCTGTGGAAATTGGAATGGCAATGTATCACATGCATTGGGGTGGTACCTGAGGGTGATTTGGGTCAGGGCCTTGGAGGTGGTTTCATTTTTGTGTGGATTGAGGATGCAGTTGTTTTGCAGCCTGCAGTTAGGGTGTGCATGCTGCACGTGTAGAGGGTGTTTTGGGGATTTTTAATTATTTATGTATTTCATGTGACTTTTAAAGTGCGCTATCAGGCCAATGTATGTGGACGTTCTCCTGGACATGTGTTTCTGTTGCACTATGTGGACACATGGTACTTCACATGATTGGACATTGTGGATTTAGCATTGTTTTATTTGGCCCACCTACCTGATTCTTCGGATGTCTGCACTCCTTTCTCCATCCCTCCGACTCCCTCTATACTCTCCATTCCAATGGTGGAGGCACAGATTTCTTCCCAGGGGGTCAACTTGATGGGTGATTCCGATCCTCCCCCGGTAGCTGTGGCAATGTTACGGTTGGCTGATAGTATGCTCCGTACGCGTATCCGCAAGTCGTCCCATCGCTTTCTGCATTGCTGTGGGTTGCGGGGTGCGGTCACCACCGCACTTACCCGCTGTGCCACCAGGGCCCATATGGCCTTCTTGTTTGCAAGTTCCGTCCTGGTCATTTGCGTCGAGAAGACGACGGCAGCATTCTCCTGGAGGGTCTCTGTGAGCACGGTGAGTTCCTCATGGGAGAAGTGGACCTGCCGCTTGCGGTCGCACGCTTTTTTAGCAACTTTTCCCATTTTGATTGTTTTAACTAGGGTGGCTAACGGGTTGGGATGTGTCTCAGGGTCGGATTTTTAATGGTTGTGTTGGGATTCTGATTTTATAGGTGTACGGCGTGCTGTTTCCCGTTCCGGCACCATGTTTTTACTTCCGTTTCCGTATATTTACGGTCACCGTATTTTGCGATTACCGCTCATTCTGGTGACCGCTATGATGGGTGGCGGAATTGCACCTAGGGCGCCGTACGACGGCGATGAGGGGCGTTTTGGGGACATTTCCGCCATCGCGGACTTTGCACTTCCGCCATGGCGTAATGCTCGTGCCCGATGGGTCAGAATTAGCCGCACTTTACTCCATCGTGCAATGGCGGAAACGCTATTTACGCTATGGCGGTCAGGTCAGTTACTTTCCGCCAGGGTCGTAATGAGGGCCCATAAAAAGTGAATCCAGCTGCCACAGGTGCACAGAAACAGCACAGGTGGAGGCAATACAGACTCAGGAAGTACAAAAAGAGCACACCCCACCCCTTCCCACACCCAGTCACACTCCACAATGATGCCAATAGGACTAGCAATGTTGGGGCTGGAGGACCTGATAGCAATGCAAGTGCTACAACAACAACAACAACAACAGCAACAACAACAACAGGCAGCGCAGAGGAGACGCAGGAGGAGAAGGAGGGCAAGGCAGGGCCAGCAAGCCCCACAAGCACAGCCAGTGCCACCACGCAGGCAGCCCCCAATCACACGCATCAGAGCCAGTCCATTCAACCTCACTGCTGAGTAAATCCACACCCTGTACCTTTTGGACCGAGACACCATCACCGCCATCGTAGACATGACACACAACGACATCGTCAGCATGATAGAAACACCAACCGCCATCCCACCCCTACTGAAGGTAGTGTCTGTACTCCACTTCCTGGCAACAGGCACCTACCAGCACACAGTGGGGCACTTGCATGGCATTTCACAACCATTATTCTCACGTACACTTATCCAAGTGCTCGATGCCCTCCTCAAGCACACAGACGACCACATCTCATTACCACGGACTGCCCAGGAGATTGCAAACACCAAAGTGGGTTTCCATGCACTAGCCGGCATACCTGGTTGCATTGGTGCCATCGACTGCACCCATGTGGAATTGATGGTTCCACATGCCATGGAGGTACCATACCGCAACCGGAAACAATTCCACTCAATCAACGTGCAAATGGTCTGTGACTCCAACAGGATCATCACACATTGTTGTGCCCGATTCCCCGGAGCAACCCATGATTCAATGGTCCTGAGGAACTCCACAATACCACGCTACATGGAGTGACATGCAGGCCCAAGATCCTGGCTACTCGGTGAGTCTAATGTCATGACCATGGAAATGTGAAGTGGGTAGGTGAAGGACGTACCAATGCATACTCCACCTGGCTGAAAGGGGGGGGGATAATGCATACTCCACCTGGCTGAAAGGGGGGGGGAATGATGCATACTCCACCTGGCTGAAAGGGGGGGGGAATGATGCATACTCCACCGGGCTGAAAGGGGGGGGATGATGCATACTCCACCGGGCTGAAGGGGGGGTAATGATGCATACTCCACTGGGCTGAAAGGGGGGGATGATGCATACTCCACCTGGCTGAAAGGGGGGGGAATGATGCATACTCCACCTGGCTGAAAGGGGGGGGAATGATGCATACTCCAACTGGCTGAAAGGGGGGGGGAATGATGCATACTCCACCTGGCTGAAAGGGGGGGGGTGATGCATACTCCACCTGGCTAAAAGGGGGGGGGATGATGCATACTCCACCTGTCTGTGAGTAGCAGAGACAACGGAGCCAGATCACACCCTAAAGCAACCCAAACTTCACCCAACACCAGTAAACCCAATACATGATGTATGCAGCCCTACCATGTGAATGAGGTCGTGTCCCAACCATGACACAACCATCTGCAAGTGCATTGTACCAATTCAGACCACATTGACTACAACGAAATGCACCTACATGCACGTCACCAAACACCATCAACCGAAAGGCCTGTCCCCCATAACTGCGCACGAAGGAGGCACATGCGGACAGAAACATCAACACACCATTACACAGACAGCAGGGCCCCCAAAATGTCCCTATCAACATCAGTATTGCTCACTGGAGTCATGATGAGGCCGACAGCAATGTTGCAATGATGTGAGCATTGACATCACAGGACACGTGCCAGGCCACCAAAACAAACGGCATGAACGAACACAGTGGATGGGCACTCGACCCCTCTGCATACATTGGTTGATGGCATGCAAAACAGGCCATGAGAGCCATGAGCATATACCGGTTGCATAGTGTGAATCAATTAGTGCATTTAGAAGTGGTCCAAAGTAACAGTTGGATGCAAGCCATGGTGGCACATCATGTTCTGAATTAGACGTCATGACTGACACATACATTCTCGCCCACATACAGGTGATGCAGGCTATCCCCTGAAGAGGTGGCTCCTTACACCAGTCCGGAACCCACAGAACCAGCACGAGGAGGACTTCAACCGTGCACATACACGTACCCGTGTGGTCATTGAGCAGGCATTCGGCCTCTTGAAGGCACGGTTTCGCTGCCTCAGCAGGTCTGGCGGGGCACTCTGTACCGCCATGAGAAGGTGGCAAAGATGGTCATGGCATGTGGCATGCTACACAATATGTGCGTCAGACGAAATGTGCCTCTGCCCCCTGACGCATAACTGCAACCACCTGACGATGAGGATGAGGAGGGTGCAGATGGGACCGCACCTCATGGAGGAGGCGATGCACAGGAGGGGCGTGAAATGCGTCAAAATATCATCGACCAATGCTTCTAGCACACACGGCTGGTGTGTATCACATGGAGACGGCACTTGGGGCACTGTGTGTCTCTGGGTCATGCACACTGTGGACTGTACACCAATAAAGCACACATGCGCAATGAGAATGTCCACACATTTGATTTGGGAAAAAGGAAAATGTCTATTTCAATTGTAAATTCTTGTGACACACCCCCTCCCCCTCCACCCTGAACACCCCAACACACCCCCTCCCCCCTGAACACCCCAACACACACCCTCCCCCCTGAACAACCCAACACACCCCCTCCCCCCTCCCCCCTGAACACCCCAACACACCCCCTCCCCCCTGAACAACCCAACACACCCCCTCCCCCCTGAACAACCCAACACACACCCTGTGAGTGGCTAAAGATGCCTGTAACAGTGGGCACACGCTATTGCAAGCCCCCTCTCCTGGCCCCCGGGGCACCCCTGCCTGTGGAGCGCAGGTTCCGTCCTGATCGTCGGACGGGGCTGCTTTGGGCAGAACTGGCAGCGGAGGATGTCCCTGGCTGCTCACGTGCATACATGTCCTGAAGGGTGTGGGACAGCTCCGAGAGCACACGGCGCACGGCGGCAAGTTCCCCACAAATGTCCCTTGAGGTGGACTGCATTGCAGCCCTCAGGGTCTCCGTGCTCCGCTCAATTTCGGACCTTAGGGTCTCCATAGATTGTTCTATGGCTGCCCTAGCCCCCCCACATTCCGCAGCATGCTCATTGAGGAGCGTGGACAGCTGTTGCTGACGTGCAATGACATCCTCAAGGGACTGTTGCCTCTGCTGGGCCATGCCCATTCCAGGTGGTGTCACGGAGGGGCTGCTCCCCTCCTGTGGACTTTCAACGGGGCATGGGGTGGATGGCCAGTCCTCTTCCTCTGGGTGCCCCTGTGTGGGTTCCTCATGGGGGCTGGTATGGGACAAACAGGGGGAATGAGGCAGGTCAGTGGGGCGTCCAACATCGGGCTCCTCTGTATCGGAGTCAGAGCATGCTGCAATGGCAGCTGTTTCCCCTATGGTGCTGCTGCCTGCAGAAGCGGTGCCTTCGGTGGTGGACAATGTGGGGACGTGTGGTGCTGCTGCTGCTGGCCTGCTGCCTGCTGGGGTGTCTGTCGGTGGCCCGTCCTGTGTGCTGGCAGAGGATCTTGCCTGCTGCGGGGTCTGGCTCACTGCAGCTGAGGTGGAGGGTCTGTGCATGGTGGTCTTGGCCCTCTTGGCTTTTTTTGTGGCAGGGGTGTCCTCATCCTCGGGGTTGGATTCTGAGCCTGTGGTGGAGCAAAGGAGGGAGAGCGTTATTGATGGGTCTGCGGACATTGGAATGGCAATGATTGACATGTTTTTGGTCACTAGATGAGGCACATTTGAGGCAGGGGCATGCAGGTTGTCTCCTTTTTGTGTGGAATAAGAATGGAGGTATGTGGGTGCCTGCAGTTAGGGTGTGCATGCTACATGTATACAGGGTGGAGGTCGCATGTGGCTGTGGGCAGTGTCCAGCTGATGTGTTGCATTTACACTCTAGGGCAACATTGTGCTACACATGAATGGGCTTCAGTGACTATAGCATGTCTTGATTTGAGGCACCTACCTTCATCGCCTGATGTCGGCGCTCCTCTTTCCATCCCTCCTACACCTTTGATGCCTTCCATGCCTATTGTGCTGGCACATATTTCCTCCCATGGTTGGATTTTGATAGGGGAGTCAGATCCTCCCCCAGTAGCCAGGCCCAGGTTGCGATTAGCGGAGATGATGCTTCTGACGCGGAGCCTCAGGTCATCCCACTGCTTCCTGCACTGCTGTGGGTTGCGGGGTACGGTCCCCACCGCACTGACACGCTCTGCCACCAGGGACCATATGGCCTTCTTTTTGGCTATTGCCGGCCTGGTCATTTGCGTAGAAAATACTACGGCAGCATTGTCCTGAAGAGTCTCAGCGAGCATGGTCAGTTCCTCCTGAGAAAATCGGTCCTGGCGCTGCCGATCGCATGCCTTCTTCACAACTTTGGGCATTTTTATGTAGGTAATTGGGTGGGTGATGGGTTGGGACAGGTCTCAGGGTTGGATCTGGTATGGTTGGGGAGGATGGCAATGGATTGTGTTTTTCAAGATGGCCGCCGTGCTGTTTCCCGTTCCGCTGCAATGACGCTACTTCCGGTTCCGCTTATTTACAGTGACCGCTAATTACGGTCACCGCTAACTACGGTGTCCACTCACTACGGTCGCCGCTAAGATGGGTGGCGGTAGTGCACCTTGCGTGGCGTACGATGCCGGTAGGGGCCGTTTCCGCCATGGCGTAATTTACATTACCGCCATGGCGTAATGCTGGTGCGCGATGGGTCGGAATGTGACGCTCTTTCCGCCATCGATCCACGGCGTAAACGTTCATTACGCCATGGCAATAATATCAGATACTTACCGCCTGGGTCGTAATGACCTCCAATGAGTCCAATTACCTCCTGTGGACAGACGACCTGCCTTGAGTGGGCCTTAGATTTTCTCCATGTAGTTTGGCAGTTGGCTGAGGATGCCCTTCTGCAAAGGTTTTGCATTGAAAGTTGTATTTGAGATGAGGTAAACATTAGATAAATCCTCTCGGCTGAGATTGGGTTTCTTAGGGGTGCATTGCCCTCTGCTGATTTAAGGGCGGCATGTAATGTACCACTTTGAAGCAAGAAATGTAAGACCTACCCATATTGTGTTCATATGTCGAACACACAGCCACCGGGAGACCCGGAACGTTTAAATAGCTGTACACAGTCTGCAAATGTTTCTTTGGATACTGTGGTAAACGATGAGTGCCTTTGATGAGGCGGAGTTCCTGTCAGCAGGTGTATATTTACAAAGAGGACTCCTGTGATTGTTGAACCCACAGTTCATCCTGAATTGTTTGAATGTTTGTGTAGAGGAGCTGAAATAAATGTGTGCATGACTGAAGGGTTTGCCGAGGAGTTTGGGACATTTCTGGCAAATTCCTTATCGCAATAATTACTTTAAATAAGTATTTTTGTTGGACGGGGCTTGGGTGATCCCATTAGAATAGAAAGATGCGTCACCTGTACATTTCACACTAACGAGGGCTGGGATCCCCTGGGGGCCGGGAGGGGCCACCCACTAAGTGATGCTACAACTGAAGGCGGAATATGGTTGATCCTCCAGAGCTCCCCCAGTTCTCCTTAAAGCAGCCCTAGAGGTCAGCGGCGGTGCAGGTTACAGAAGAACCCTCATGTCATTCTAGGCAAAATATGCCTCATGAGACACAAAAGAGAGGGTCCACGCTTGTGTTTAGAGGTCTGCACAACGACCCTGGTAAAAGAAAAAGCTGATGATAATCAGTCAAAGGAAAGATCAAATACCCAGGGGACACATGCAGGGAATTTTGCAAGCATATCTGGGACCATTCGCGATTCCATGAGCAGAGTGGGACTGAGTAACTAGGACACATTGGGTGCATAGACTCTGGCATGGAACGCACACCGGATACAAATGAAATCGCCTGACAACCTTTGGAGCATACAAATCAAGGGTCCACACTTAGCAGGAGGATGCTCAGAGAAGAGAAACGAACAAACCTGTGAACACAGTCTTGAGGTTGTTAGGAGGGCCTTACAGAGTGTGAGTTGTATTGCAATAAGAAGAGGAGGAGGAGGAGGATAAGAGTGACAAAGGAATCAAACCCTGCATTGGCCAAGCCAAATATCCCAGTTGGTAGGAATAATGCAGAAAAGGAGGTGGGAACGCCTAGTGAGCTGCACTGTAGACCAGGCCGGGCTTAAAGGAAAAGCTAAACTAGAGTGTACCAAGTGCCTGGGCCCAGAGACACCAGTAGCTAGGCCTTGAGAGAAGGATTTGGAGAAGGGCTTGCTGGGGGAACTGCCCTAGCTACTGGGGATGCTGTAAAATCATCAGCCTAACTGAAGAAGATTGCAGGGGGAGGGCCCTACCCATAATTACCTAGGATGAGGAGAGAACACCTGCTTCAAAGAACCGCTAGGGCAAGGGGGAGCTACAGTCCCTGCCTCGGTTCAGCATTCAAAAAGCCCCTAGTGGAAGAGGGGTAAGAAAAGTTTTTTTTCCAGTAGGTGATTCAAGACTTTTGCATCCTAAGACTCCATGACAGGGATTGTCTGACCTTGCTAAGGCAAGGGCAAAGAGAAATCGGTCTGCTGGAGCATTCACAACGACCTTGGAGCTGTGGTGGATTAGAAGGCCACTTTACGAGGTGCAAACATAGATTAGGCCATCACTATATTTCATTAATCCCTATTTCTCCCCCATGTTGTGTTACATTCTCCTTCTTGTAGTAATTCCCAGTCATATGACCCTCATTCAAGCTGTAAGGTTATTTCACCCATGTGTGTCTCAGATTCTGTTGTATTTATGGTGCGTTGCAGGCAGGGAAAGTGATCACAGAGCACCTACTGGGCGTGGCAAGTGTGTCTCACACTGCCATCTGTACATTAAAGGGAACCCATTTCATAATAGCAGTGTGTTACTAAAAACGAATTTCAGAATGTCACAAAGGGAAACCACATTCTCAGACCTAGTGCAATATTTAGAGGCAAAGTTGTTTGCACATGGGACGTGGTCGTCGAACAGTACCTTAGAATGGCATGACCGCATTCAGGGTGAGGTGCAGAAAGAAAAACTAGACAATATTTTTGCAGAAGGCAGCATAATTCAGGTCTGCCTTACAAGATTATTGAATGCAGCCGATAAAAGTGCAGAGAAAGACTGTTTAATACGGCTATGCGGCAAAATATGGTTTATTTTGAATAGGTCCCTGCGAATGCAGGAAAATGATACCCAGCTAATTAACAGGTTAAAGACTGAATTAGATGGGGCAAGTAAAAATCAGGAAATGTTAAGAGCAGAATTGGATGTATGCCAAAAAGACATGCAATTAAAATGCAGAGACTTTGATGCTCAGTTATCCAAAAGCAAGAAACAATTTGAGGATAGTGAGCAAGAATTGGTACACTTAAAAGCCTTAGTGGACCACATTAGACAGGATAAAGATGAGATTGTTTCAGAAATGCAGATTTTACAAAAAGAACATTTTGAAAAAGAAAGTGATCTCCAAGGTGCAGAGCAAGAAATGGTTAAAATGATTCAAGAAAAAGACAAGAGAAACAAAGAATTCAATGAATGCCAAATGCAAATGTGCGACATGCAGGAGGTCATAGATAAAATGAGTGATGAAAACAACTATCTGCAAAATGAAGCACGCAGGCTCCTTAAAAAGTGCACAGACTTAGAACAACAAATGTGCATTCCCAGGTCCCAGGAGAGGCGGCAGGGTACCACATTCAATGGAGTGGAGGTGAATTCTAGTTCTGCCCAAAGAGCTAGTGCTCCAGTGACTGGACCGGTGACTGAACTTGGTTGCAGCGCCCTTGGGGGATTTGATACTCCCATTGGGGGCAGCCACCAATCCCATACACCTGAAACCAGGATTGAATCACAAAGTAGTGCAATTCCATGCATTGCAACAAGTAGCCCCATAAAAATAATGAAATCCATTAAAGCCCTGATCAAACCATTTAAAAAGGGTTGTTGATGCTGCATTGAGGATCACTTAGAAGCGGTTCATGACATTTTTAAAGCACTCCAGATACCTAAGGAACAGTACAGACAATATTTTCATTTAACTTTAGATGCCCCGACGGCCAGCATCATAAGGGGATTAAATGAACAGCAGAATATGACATGGGTGGAGTTTGAAAAAGAAATTAGGCGTCATTTTTCTCCTTTTCAGTCATTGCAGGAGGCAAAGAAAGTCGCTTACACAATCACTGCTGGGCCTAATACATCCCCTCGCCAATTTTTACAAGACTTAAAAAGAGCATTTTCTCGCTTTGATGTATCTTTTGACCCAAATTCCAATGAGTTTAAAACTGCATACTTCTATGGGCTACAGAAAGACATCATATCCCAATTGGTCCGTGAATTTGACCGTGACAAGTCCCTTGAATGGATTGTACATCAAAGCACAAAACTATATGAGGTACTCTATTGTCAGGGTAGAGAAAGTGATAAAATGAAAGATACTAGACCTAAATCTAAAGAACCCTCAGCCACAGTAATGGAAATCAGGTCAGCCAAAATGTCCCTTGAGTCTGCTCAAAGCCCAGGTAAAAATAATGTGACACCTGAACAAAGGGGTAATCAACAAAGATCGCCCTTTCCTGTACCAATGTTCCAATCACATGATCCTAGTAATAGGGAGAGCTACATCAGCCCTAGGTATTTAGGGGACAGACCCCGGGTAGGATATCGGCCTGATATGTCAGGTATGAACAATAACCAGAGACAAAATCAAGATCAAAGAAATGATGGTCCCTACCAGACATTGGGGACACAGAGCAGATTTGATCCCAACACCATGATATATGGTAATCAGGATAGACCCCGATACGTGGATCGATTTACTGATAATGGAAATCAACATAGGGGCCAGTACCCACAATCTGAGAGACAGGACATGAGGCAAAACATGAACTACAATCCACGTCAGTACAATGATTCCCCACCAGGGGACTATAATCAAAGGATGGGTGCACCCCGCTCCCCTCCACAAATGAATCAAGAGTTCAGAAACCATCCCAACAGACATCAATCACCTGAGAAGTATCAGAACAGATCCAATCAGGGGGAAAACCACCAATATCGACCTAGGCCACAGAAAGAGGATTCTAGAGAGATGGAAAGGTTCCAGTGCCTTGAGGCCCAAGTGAAAATGTTAACTGAGCAAATAGGAAAGCTCTATACAGCACAAAAACAACCATCTAAAGAGGGGGCTGATGGCCCTAGCAATGACCGGGGGGCTTCTGAGAAGTGACTAAGTACTTATGACACATGCAGTGCCAAAAAGATAGATTGCCCTGATGTAATTTTGCATAATGACTCTGAGATACCTAATGATTTAAAAGTGAAAGCACCAATAAATGAACATGTAACAGAAAATGCAAATACTTCTAAAAAAGAGTTACGGTTTAACCTAGAACTAAATCAAACATTGAAGATTTGTGCAAATAAAAAAGAAACACCGGAAATTCCAAAAGAACAAAGAGACAGATTTAAGAAAAATGACTCATGCATGGGGAATACCAGTGAACAGGGAGTAAGTGGGGATGCTATAGCTCCTTCCCTGGGCAAGCAAAACAATGACCAAACACAGGCAGAAAAAGGAAATACTCAAAAGGAGGGTACAGGTCAATCACCTGAAGAATTCTTTGAGCCACATATTGTTGAAGAGGCTGAAAGGGCTGGTATCACACTAAATGATCACAAATGCACAGAATTAAACGATGACAAATTGCTGAATGATGTTGTTACACATGTTCAGTTGGAAGGTTGTAATGTGATCCCTGATGTTACCCAGATGGATGGGCGAACAGTGGCCACACTCCAAAAAACCTCTATTCGAGGTCTTTGCTTCCTGCAGTTACTGTGGACAGAACAGCAGAGCAAAAAGAAAAAAAACCTGAATGTGCATTTAAATAATTACTTTCAGAGCCTGTCATTTTCCATTCATGTTGCACTGAAGAACACATTATTATTAGTGGGTTATGATCAGGTTAGTTGTTAATGATGTTAGTTTATTAATTTTCAAATGTGTCTCTTGCAACATAGGCATTTCAGGTGAAATATAGTGAGCATTTTTTTTTTTTTTTTCTTTTTTTTTTTTTTAGACCTTCATCATACAGATGATATGTTAGTTTTTATATAAACCTACCTGCAAATGTACTTGGTTTTATAGCACAACAGGCCTAGAAATTGGTTTGTTCAGATGGGGTGTTGTAAAACCTAGATAAGCACCTCCAACGATGATCATAAACTGTTAGTCCAAGAGGTGAATAAGTATACAAATTCAAGACTGTGGAACAAAAGCATTCATGCTTGTATCCTGTCTTTGTCAGCAGACGATACAGAGATCCTGGCCAAATCATCTAATATATTTTACATTACTGTGCTGTCTTCTGTGAGGTTTGCCTTCCTGCATGCAGAGGCATTGATTATCCCATTACTTGATCTTTCTTCTTATGTAGGTCATTTGACTGGAAGGGGGTGGGGGGGTAGACAGAAGAGAGCGGACCAGATGTTGCAAGCATATGTTCAACAAGGTCTGCTTGTTTGACAAAAAAAAACGGTTTGTATTTTTGTAAAAGTCAAAGGTTTTTATGCACATTTATTTGTATTTATATTTTTATTTTATTATTTATATAACGCTTGACACCAAAGCGCTTTACAGCATAGCAACCAAAATACATTAAACATGGAACACAGAAGCAATAAAATAAACATGATTCAAACCAGAAAAACAGCATGTGGAACAATTTGCATTTGGGAAGGAAGAGAAGAGGAGAGGTATGATAAGGAAGAAAGGGAAAGGGGAGAGGGAGTAGAGAGAGTAGAAGGGAGGGTGGAAGTCAAAGGGGGGAGACAGGGAGAGATAAAGGAACAGGAAGGTGGAGCGGTGAGGAGAAAGAAGAGGAGGAAGGGGAGAGGAGTCAGGGAGGGGGTGAAGGCGTGTTTTTAAGGAGGAACGGAAGGAGGAATAGGTGGAGATGGAGCAGATAGAGAAAGGGAGGGACTTCCAATGTAAGGGGGCAAGGAGTTGGAAGGAGCGGAAACAAGAGGAGGCACAGGGAGGGGGGAACAGAGAGTAAAAAGTGATCAGCGGAGCATAGAGAGCGAGAGGGGTCATAGAAAGAGAGAAGAGAGGAGAGGTAAGGAGGGGCAAGGTCATGAAGAGATTTAAAAATGAGACAAAGGAAGTGGTATTTAAGTTGGGAGTGGAAGGGAAGCCAGCCTAGGTTGGCAAGTGAATTGGAGATGGAATCATGGGCGAGAGAAGACAGAGGGTGCGGATGGCAGAGTGGTAAAGGGATTTAAGGGGGGGGCGAGATGGGAAGAGGGGAGACCGAAAAAGAGAGAAGAACAGTAGTAGAGGCGTGAAAAGATGAGGGAAGAGATTAAGAGTTTGGTAGCATGGAAAGTGAGAGAGGAACAGACTTTACGGTTATTAAAGAGGTGATAGCGACAAGAGCGAGTAGTAAGAGTCAAAGTAGATTCCTAGATTCCTTGCATGGGTGGAAATAGGAAGATCGGCAGGGGGAAATAAATGGAAGGGGGGAGGGAGGAGGAAGTGTGTTGGAAGAGAAGAAAAGGACTTCAGTTTTGTCCGTATTGAGAGAGAGAAAATGCAATGACATCCAATTTTTAATGGCAGTGAGACAGGAGGAGAGTTTAAGATGAAGGTCAGGGGTGAAGGAAGAGAAGGAGAAGAACAGTTGAGTGTCACCGGCATAGAAATGGTGAGAAATTCCAAAAGCGGAGATGAGAGGAGCAAAAAGAGAAGTATAGAGAGAGAATAAGAAGGGTCCAAGGACGGAACCTTGGGGAACACCATAGTTTAGAGGGAAGGTGGAGGAGGTTTGACCACCCCAAGAGACGGTGAATGAGCGGTTAGAGAGGTAAGAGGAGAGCCAGTTAAGAACTGAGTCTTTCAAGTCAAAGGAGGAAAGAGTACAAATGACAATGTCACAGGCCATTGTTTTGGAAGTATTTAAATCACATCGATTGGTATGCTAGTACTTATTTACTTCCCTTGGTGATGGAGAGAATGATGCTAGAATCATTCCCATTTTGCGTAACACCATTCTATAATATTTTGTTTTTATAAATGGTCATTTTTTGGTAATGTGATTTGTCTACTTTCCAAGTTAGTTTTATGAAATTAAATTATTTTCCAGTTCTTAGCATGAACTAAAGCAAAGTGTTCAAATGCAGAAATTGCAGAGTTGGTACAAATCCACTCCTTAACCAATGTGTGATCCTGGGCATCTCATTTAATCTTGTTTTGCCTAACCTCTCAAAATTGCCAGTCTCTAAACCTTTCAAAATTGTCAGCCCTTCAGAGGGATTTCCTTTGCAGGGTATGATCTTCATAAAAGCCTCACTCATAGTTTCACTAGCTGTAGAGTTGCTTCTCCTATAATAGTGAGCCTTTATATATTGCACCCCAGAGCACTTGTTCCTTTGATCTCTAGTGGCAACTCTATTTGAAAACCATATCCCACTTCTTATCTCGGTCTGTCGGAATACAGACACCTTCCTGTTGGCTTCTAATCTGTATCCACTCTCCATGCCACGGTATTTGTAGATTTTCCTTCTTTCCAATTGGTTTCCTCTATCCATGCTTGAGCACTTTTGCATTCTGTGAGGCAGCTAATGTGAGTTCTCAGTCTATTCTGGATGCTATTGATAAAAAGTATCCTGTTTCTATACTAGAAGAGAAGTAACCTCTTCCTAGACTGCTAATGTTGGCCTTCAAATGCTATTTGTGTATTGTTCTGATTAGAGCAAGAATGTCGAAGGTGAGGGGACTTTAAGGGAGTAAACATGCTTATTTTGAATGCTGCAAGGCAGCATATCAACCTATAGGTTGTGATCAGGACAAAGGGGGTGGGGGGTGAAACCAGATATTCTTGATCACGTCATTCCTTCGGTTTGGTGGAGGGGGGCCCCAAAGATGTCCGTGCCCAGATCCCCAAAAGTGGTTAAGATGGCACTGCTCACAGGCAGGTTTCAAATGAAGCACTACTACACCGCAGGTTGCAGGGTGCAGTGGAAGAGGCCCTGACTCAAGAGCATGGTTGCTTCCCATCATCCCATATGTGCAAACCCATGCCCACCTGGAGGCGCCAACCCCTCAGCACTGCCTCACAGACCCAGGACGACTGCCATTCGCTGAATGGAGAAGGAGAGCGCACAGGGCGACAGGGCGGACACTAATGTCTGCTGATTGCTTGCTCCCTTGCGAGTTTTTTTTAACACCACTGTAAAAGGGTCAATAAATAATATACATGAATGAATATTTCATGGAGGAATCTGATCCAGGTAATTTGATGTAGGTTGCCCTCGTCCTTCAAGAAATCAGTCTTCAGCTCTGAGGATCCATTCCAGCGCTCTCATATAGATTGCACCTCAATAATGGATGAGGGTGCATGCTCTCCCTCTCAAGTGTGTCCCTCAGGAGCCGGCGCAGCACTCTGTGGCATGCTGTCAGGAGAACGTATTGTCATTCTTGTTAGCAAGTACACAAGTGTTAGTGCCTGCATCCTGAACTTCGGTTCCCTGATAGGAAGTGATGGAGCAGCGTCTCTCGAATATTTTGAGTGATTGCACCAGACCAGACGTTTTGTTGGTGCACTTCATAAGCTAAGGGTGACATCTCAAAGTCTATGGTATTCAAAAAAGCACCCTCCATCCCCATGCAAGTGTATTTACAGGTTAATCCGGGACACTTGCATCTCTCTCTCTCTCTCTCTGTCTCTCTCTCTGTCTCTCTCTCTCTCCTCTCTCTCTGTCTCGCTCTCTACCTATCTCCCTATCTCCCTATCTCCGTCTCTCTCCCTTCCCCCCCTCTTTCGCTCTGTCACTCTCTCTCGCTCCCCCCCTTTCTCGGTCTCGCTCTTTCTCGCTTTGTCTCTCTGTCTCTCTCTCGCTCACTCTCTTTTGCTCCACCGCTGGCCCCGATACCTTTCCTTGGTCGTGGCGATGTTTTGACCCGATAATCCTGCCATTTTCGCCTCTACAGATCTGTGATCTCCCTGCCTGCCCTCTACACATATGTGTATCTGCCTTGCATTAATGCGAGTGAGGCGGGATGAAGGAATGGGTGAGCGTATGTGTATCTGCCTTGCATTAATGCGAGTGAGGCGGGATGAAGGAATGGGTGAGCGTGACAAACAAGAACATACAAGGCCTAATGAGCAAAACAAACATATTGATCTGTGCCTGTTTGAACAGACACATGGAGATGCACAGGGATAATACTGATAATAATGTTACTATTATGATCATTATAATTATTAATTATGATAACAATAAAAACAAATACTGTGGTGAATTTTTAAATGTCAGTCAGTGTTAGTCACACTGCAGGGTGAGCCAATTTGGAACAGATGTGCTAGTTATTCAATTTCAGGAATTCAGTCCAAAGGACTGGAAGGTGACAACACTAGACACTCGTGCTGGTGGTCATGGCAGCAAATTGCTGTGGCCAGCCTAAATGCCACTGGTGCTGCGCCTCTCCTCAACAGCAGGGTCGGTGGCATGGGAGTCTGGCACGGACCGCAGCCCGGCGGCCGGGCAGTGCAGGTCTCTAGTTATATGGGCAGTCGAACTTGCACAAGTAGATGTGAGTGCCAGTGCAAGAATGACGCTGACTCTGCTGTGCCACTGCAGGCGGGGCACTCACTGGGCACACGCAGAGTCTTGTTAAGCTAGGTACTCATCCTCTTCTTTCGGGCATGCAGCCAGTGTAGAGTCTCTCAGTGTGCCAGGCCGCCACCTAACTCCGCCCAAACCACATACTGGTAAATGGCTGCAATTGGTGATGCACTTTCGCCAGGGCCACTAATTGGGCAGAAGGGCACCCAACACAGTGAGGACCTCAACAGGACAGTCACCAGTCAACAGCATCACCAGAAGGCCAAGGACAGAGAAAGAGCAACTGCAAAGGAGTAGAGGCGACCGATGAAAGACGATCTGTCTGAGTGGTTCCACAGGCATGTTAATCAGTTTAGTAAACTTTCTGTCTGCATTTGTCCATTACTTTACTGCAGGAAGAAAGCCCTTTTGTTCTTTATTCTTTGGATACACGGTTAAATATAGAACCAGAGGAAATTCATAACCAGGATGATGTGTTAAAGAAGCATTTAAACATTTGGGGCCTGATTTATGGAATATTTTGCACGGTCAAAAGTACTTTTCACTGGTGCAAAGTCACTTTGCACTGCCAACAAACACCGTGATTCATAGAACAGTGCAAAGTGTATTTTTAGTGTGCAAAGCCACTGTGCATGGCAAAAATACACGTTGCACTGTTCCATGAATCAGGGTGGAGCAGTCCAAAGTGTATTGTTGCACTGCAGAGTGACTTTGCACTGCAAAAAGACACTTTGCACTGTTCCATCAATCAGGGTGTTTGTTGGCAGTGCAAAGTCACTTTTCACCCGTGAAAAGTACTTTGCACCGTGCACAATATTCCATGAATCAGGCCCTCTGTGTCTCATTTTAAGGTACACCTACTGAGTTATGTTGTTTTGATCGGTGATTGTAAAACACATATCTGTCATAGGCGGTGCACACATCACCCCCCCAACGAGGTGGTGGAAGCTGCATTTGCAAACCCAAATATGATGACACTGTGAAGTGGGGGGCAGCAGTACTATGCCAGGTGTCGCCCCATCATAGGGCAGGTGACCTCGTAAATATGTGAGCCCTGGCACTTATTTATTTGCAAATGATGCCCTGCTCCTAGCACTGGAGTGGGTGCGTGGAGCGCATTTCTCGGGGGCAGGTTATTAAAGGGCCTGTCATGCATTGCAAAAAAGCACTTGTAAACCTGTTTGAGGGATGCAAATGGGACTGCAGGGGTTCATACCGGGGCTGTTCCACTTACAAAAATGCATGGGAGGGCCCGTAAACGCCCTCTCATGCAATGTGCACCCCCCTGCACCTGTTCCAAACAGACTTTGTTCTGTGTGCAGTTTAAAGCACGGCCCTTTTCTGAGTAAGGGATGCTCTTTCATAATGCACAGAAATGGCTTGAATGTAGGTGTCACAGTTGTGCACATTCAAATGGCCTTTGTGAATGGGCAGCATCTTTCTTCAGCCCAAGGGCCCGATCGGGAAACTATGTGCACAGTGCAAAGCGGCGTTTCACTGGTGCAAAGTGACTTTGTACTGCCAACAAACACCCTGATTCATGGAACAATGCAAAGTGTCATTTTGCCGTGCAAAGTCACTTTGCACTGCAAAAGTACCATTTGCACGGCTTCGCTCCGATTCATGGAGCAGTGCAAATTGTATTTTTGCAGTGCAAAGTGACTGTGCATGGCAAAAAGACTCTTTGCACTGTTCCATCAATCAGGCCCCAAGTGAGGAGACTTGCTAGCGCCTCTCATCACGTGCGCCAGAAAAACGATTGAAAATCTGGCCAAAAATGACATGGGCATTTCTAAAAATGGCGCCGCTAAACAGAAGTACATCCTTTGCACTATTTTTAGATGCTACCTTTTGATAATTGTGCCATTATGTCATTAATTTGCATAGCATGCCCAGCCCAGGAGCTATTTCACTAATGATCATGCACTTAGCCATTTCAGTTTGAGTCCAGTATCGCGTACAGGATTCAGGAGTGATAAAGTGCTCAGCGTTGTGAAATAGCAAAATCCTGACTGGAGTTCAAATATTCCATTAAGAAAAGACGTACTTGCAAGTACAACCAAGGATACATTGTGGCCCTCTACAGACAACTCTCCTGCTCTCTCTGTCTCACACCCACTAAACGAAGCATTGCTCACACTGCAGAGCTAGCACCTGGGAGTGATTGGGAAGGGAGAATTGCAGCTGGCACTCCGCCTCATTCTCTCAGGGCTGAAGTTTCTGGGTGTTGTGGCACTCAGTGGTTTGGAGGAGCGTGCCCCAGTTTGCTGAAATGAAAGCTTAGCCCTCACTTTTGCCAGGACTGTTTTTGGCATGGTGCAGTTGTCTCTGGGCTCAAGCTGCCTTGCCCAGGTGCCATGCGCAGCGACACTGCACAAGGCATAGGCCCCGCAGGGTTTGAGCGGGGCCAGTACTTGCGACTGGTCTTTAGGGGGTGATCAGGGTTGAAATCCTCAGTCAATTTTCCCCAGGATATACCGCAACATCTGACATCAAATGCAACACCAGGAAAGTGCGCTATCCTCCATTTGCAATGTCACCACCAATTGCAGTATCAGTTAGGAAAGAACTGTCTGCTGTCTGGGGATTTCCCCATGGCCCTGTATGGGGTTTGGAGCTTGCAACCTTTTTTGTACAGTTGCATGTGTACCATTGGCTGGGAGGATAGCTCAGGGGCAACAAGGTTGTCTTGGAAGCAATGCAACACAGGTGTGTATCCTGGTCCTGTGCTTAGAGACTGCTCTCTGGTAATTTGCGTGTTACAAAATATTAATGAACTAATTACATAGGGGTCCTGAGCCTTGTAGTTGCGGGTTCGCAGTGGTGGAGCCTGTAGAGTGTTTGGATTTGCAATGTTTGGTAACACCTTCATGTATGGAGGTACTGGGTCCTGGGCTCTGCAGTTGTAGGTTCTCCTATGGTGGATGGCCCCTATAGGGTAGGGTCTTTAAACCAATTCCAACATCCGCAGATCTGGAGACATTTCTTTGCATGTCTGCAGCAGGCACAAACCCCGGCCTGTCCCTGCGTGCAAGAGGAGAATTAGGGCATGTGGCTACCATGTGTGAATGAAGAAGAAAGGAAGGGTGGGTCTTCATAATATAAAGGCTTGTGAGCGTATCTTGTGCTTCATGCCTGATTACCCCTACTGCTAAGAACTGTGATAATAGGCATTCTTTTTTTAAATTTTTTTATTTTTTATTTATTGTTGAAACAACCTTTCAATAATTACAAAATAATTACAAAAATGAATAAAAACATATCATAAACATATTACAATTCAATTCATCAGTATATAACACTTTTCAACATTTTACGCCTGGCATCCAATGTATATAAAACATAATAGCAGCATTTTTTTTCCATCACCTTCCCCTCATAAAAACATTCACAATTACTTTGGGTATAATTCATTTAAAAAACCTGTTGTTGCTAATCTAATTGACATTCTCTTTGCACCAAAAATCAGTAGCCATAATTTTTCCATATCGGTTATCATTTGCACTTTAAAGCAATGGAAATAGTATTTACGACGTATAGCATATAATGCAGGACAGTAGGCGATGACATGTTTCAACGTTTCTGCGGTGTCAAGGTCCTTACAAAATCGACAGATGTTCTCACTGGCATCTATTAGTTTTCGCCTAAATAAAATATCCTTTGTATGCCACAAATTTAGACGAAAACGAATATAGTCATCTCTAAATTTTGGAGATGGATATTTTAAGATATAAGATTCTACAACTCTAAATTTTTTGTGGCCAAACTGGGCAATGTTCCAGTCTTTAGAGTGGGAACATGTTTCCAAGGTATATATCCAATCCTGCCGATACAGTTTAATTTTAGCTTGCGTCGGATTGTGGATTAAAGTATCTAAAGAGATGTCCGCATCAGAAAGAATGTTTATAGCTGTATTTAACCAGCATTTTGGGTATTGATGATCTGAATATAGTAAATATTTACCCAAAATACAGGATATATCTACACATTGTAATGACAGAATGCATTTTCTCAACAGAGCTATCAATTTCCATGCAATAGTACTATATAACGCTAGCAGCCCTAATTCAAAACAAATCATTGCAATGGGGACACAGGTAGGCAAGTTAAGAATTGAGCGCCAGTATTTACCCTCCAATCGATCCCACACTAAACGGGGCAACATCAATACAGCTTCAGAGCCTAGGAGATAATGGGTTTTGCTTTCATGGAATAAAATGATATTATATGATTGCACGTAAACTTTCCAAATTTATATAAAATAACCCTAGATTGGGAGATTAGGGTTTGCAGTTTCAATTCAAGTTCTTTTTGAAACACTTTATCATTGTTACCCTGGCTAATCATAATACCCAAGTATCTATATATTGAAGTTGAGAAAATTTGCTCCTTTTTTATATACCACTTGAATTGAGAGTATTTTGTCATTTTACGATTTGGGCACATCATAATTTGAGTTTTCGTTAAGTTTATAGTCATGGCATTTTCTACGGTATACTCCGATAACCCATTAATCAAGCGTTGCAAACCTGCCGGAGTTTTTGACAATAGAACAAGATCGTCTGCATAAAGGATCCATGGTATCTGTTCTTGGTCTAGTTTAGGAGCGTCAGAGTTAACATTCTGAAATTTGTCACCCATATCAAGGATAAATAGGTTAAATATAGTAGCCGCCAGGATGCATCCCTGCTTCAGTCCTCGATATGTTAAGATGGGAGGAGTTAGCATCCCATCGCGAGTAAGACGGATGTGAACTGATGTATTTTCATGAAAGATAGAAATTAACTTGACCAGTGAATAAGGGCAGCCCAATAGCAGCAGTTTATGCAGCATTAGATTGCGGTCTATAGAATCGAATGCTTCCTTGAAGTCTACAAAGGCAACGAATAACGGTTACCTTTGCTGACAGCAGAGAGCCTTGATTGCAGTCAAGGAGACGATATTTATAGCCGTTCCCTTACCAGCCACAAATCCTGTCTGAAACCTATCTCTCATGTTCGATGAGTTGATCCATTGTTGGAGATCTCTTAGAATTAATGAAGCAAAGATTTTCCCTGGAACATCTAATAAGGCGATTGGCCTATAATTTGCGGGGTTTTGTCTATCGCCTTTTTTATAAATGGGTACAATCAATGAAGTACACCATGATTTAGGGATCGTTTGGGTAATTACAACTTGAGAGAAGATTTCAAATAGGATGGGAGCCCATAAATCCGGAAATTCTTTTAGCATGGCATTAGAAAGCCCATCAAGGCCTGGAGCACGGGATCTACTAGCTTTGTGAATAAGATAAAGAATATCGTCTATTGTAAAAGCTATTGAGAAGGATCCCTCAAGTTTTACAGAAGGTACGCAGTTAGTAGAAGGGAGAAGAGCATAAAGACCAGCAAAATGGGAGATCCATGTGGAAGAAGGAACATCATTAATCTGCATTTGACATTGGGTGGTGTTATATGTGTCTGTTATTAATGACCAACATCCTGCAGAATTTTTTGTCAAAACTTTAACCAACATTGCCTCACCATCTTTTTGATATAATAGCGAACAATAAGGTCTTCTCCAATTCCTATGTTTGGTCTTAATTGCTTTAAGAGCAGCCCAGCGCTGATCAACTGGTAGAGATTGGACCGCTTTCTTATTTTTTTGAAATAGAGCTTTCGCTTTCTGCATATCTTCATTGTAAGAATGTGCTGCAACTGAAGATCTTGTTATCTTAGTAGAACCAGCAAATTGATACATTAGTTTTGTGTAATCAATATCAGAAATCCAATCATTTAGCGAGGTTTTACATGATATTTTAAGACAATCTGTAAAATGCAATAGTTTGGTACTGGACCATCATAAACGGTTTCGACCAGGATTTACATCAATAGTACCTTCCATTGTTATAGAAGACACAAGTGGAGCAATTCCTTGATCATCAGTGGCCAGTGGAGATGCAGCATATTATGATCACTAGCCGAAGATGGCAAAACCTGAAACCCCTTCAGGAGATGGAACAATGAACGGCTAACATAAATGAAGTCAATGGTAGCCACAGAACTACCCCTTTTCCATGTCGGGTGGGGAGGAGAGTCCTCAGGAAATGATCCATTTGCCATGAACATATCTTTCGACTGTATAAAGCATTCCAGCTTCGTAATCGATCGTCGGATAATACTTTGATATTATTTAAACAACGGAGATTTAAATCTCCCGCTAAAATTATGTGCGATTGTTTCTTGTATTGGTATATTTTTTCCCATAAGCGCTCAAGAGAGCACAAGTAGGAATCGGTGGAGAAAGCAGCTTCATTCCAATATGTATTAATCAGAGAATACTGACAATCATCAATAGATAGTTGGGCTAACTGGATATACGGGGTCAAGGTTTCATGTGAGATAACACTCATGGATGGAGTTGTTTTCAACATCATCAACAGACCAGACATTGGGCGGCCTTTAGTAGCAGAAATAGCAGGATTTAGGATGGGATAATAACCATCCCACGACGGGCAGTTAGTTAGCCATGTTTCCTGTAGTAGTATAAAATTGTACTCTCTTAATTTAATGGCAGCATCAGAAAAAAGATGTTTGAAGCCTCTAGTATTCCAGCTTAATAATGAGAGTTGCTTACCAGGGGAAACGTTAAGCTTGAGAGGCAGAACACCGACATTTACACTGTTGTTTGCATTGTGAACCACTCAAATCCGCTTTAGTAGAGGCGCCCAATGTTACTTGTGCATCTTTACATGAAACCGAAATAGCAGAGCTTCTTTGATGGTCAATAGCTAGATCAAAACCCAGATCCCACAAGGCTGAGCGAGCAGCCCAAAGAGTATTTAAAACCACTCTTGAGCGGAGCCGCACTAAGAATTCAACTTGTTCAATGTCACCCGAATTAATATCCTCCAATGCATATATGTCACCAAAAATGGCTAAAAGGCTAGCACGATTCAGATCATATGAATGATACGGCAAGGGCCTACATTTAATAACTAGTGAATGGAGATTTTTTTTTACATCAGGTTTTTTCTGTCTATTTTGAGTACTCTCCGAATTCGTAGTGGGTATCGCATGGGAACTTACCTGTTCAGTAAGGCCAAACGGAATTTGCTTTAAATTAGAAGCAGCAAATAGAGTTTGTTTTAGATTAGAAGTAGCAATAGATGAAGGTAATTTCTGCCCGCCTTCATCACATGTAGCAGCGCTATTACCAGAAGTCTGGTGATATTTTAACATGTATTGTTCAATGGCTGAAGCTATGATACAATCTAAGGTTGGAGGCATGGAGGATAAATTACATTGATCCATTTTATTCGCAACCGCCAAGGAAGGAAGGGAAGGCATCTGTGGTACAGATTTTATGGTAGAAGGCAATCTAAGTTAAGATAGCTTATTTGCTTCAATTTGAGAAAGAGAACTATCTTTAAATTTAGATCCATCAATGATATTAGATTCAGCTAGAGGAAGTTTAATACTTTTAGCATCTAGATAAATGTCTATTTCTTTGCGCAACTCTGCACGTTTTAAACACAATTCAGCATCCAATGGATCGTTCACTCTTGGAGCAGTGATTAATTTCGGGTGATTATCCAATACAGCAGATTCATTGTCAATCAAGGCCACAATGTTATTTAAGGGCGAGTGTTCAACTGCAAGTTGTACATTTACAAGCCCTTTTAGGCTTTTCTCAGCAGCGATTTTTGCATATTTATCCCGTACTACTTTAGCAGCCATGGTCATTTTATTTTTGGCAGGTAGCTTTAGCCCTTTCAAGAATGATTTAGCGATAGAGGAGGGAATA
The DNA here is from genome assembly GCF_040938575.1 of Ambystoma mexicanum. Lineage (NCBI taxonomy): Eukaryota > Metazoa > Chordata > Amphibia > Caudata > Ambystomatidae > Ambystoma > Ambystoma mexicanum. Next base: position 540,005,021 of record NC_090929.1, read on the forward strand.
TGCTGCTTTGGTCGATTTTTTGTTTTCTTTCTTAAGGGGCTTGTATGAGTGTGTCTAGCAGGGGCAGCACCCGAAAAAATTGTGAATAGTTCTTTAGAAGATTGTAGTACATTCACTGATGCTGAAGGCAACACAGTATTAGCTAATGGACATACAGGAGCACACTTCTGTACAGGGGAATGAAGTTCTCGAATAATATGTGGGAATGAAGGTAGGGTAAACTGGGCAGATGTAGCCGTATTTTCCATGGCCAATTTCGGTTTCTCCAATTGATTAAATGGAGAATCCTTGGTTGCTTTCTGCTGTAATAATTTAGCAGGAGATAACTTTGATTTTTTAGGAGGAATGAGAGTAATGTCATTTAATGGTTTCAACTGTTGTAAGCGTAACTGTGATTGCCATCTAATTAATTTAGTAAGTTGTTTATCCTGGATTTTAAGTTTTTCATCCAAGGTCTCACATAATTTAAACAATGATGATATAGCCAGATTCATAGCATGCAAGGTGGTTTCAATTAGTATTGTGGAAGACAAACATGCAGTAGATGGAGGTGGCGAAGAAGGCAGGGGCATGGAAGGAAGAGGGATGGGTTTCGGTATGATATGAGACCGTCTGGGAGTAGGCGCTATATATGAGGATACTGACATATGTTTCTCATCATCAGAATAAATGTGAAAGATTTCAGGTAGTTCGTAGTTTGCCTCAGGAGCCACATTATTATCAATAAAGGATGAATTAGAACAGTGATCAAGTTCATCTTGATCCTTTATAGACTTGTCAGCCAATGCTATAACCGTAGGATTAGATGTACCACACATAGAAGGAATACACGGAGCAGCAGGAGTTAATAAACAATTTGACCCAGGTATAACTAAAGGCTTGCTAGTGGGCATAAAATTATCACTCCGCGGCAACGGTGTGCTCACTTCTTTTGTAGCCTGTGTATCTTTGTCACATGGTAATTTTCTCAGATCAGTATTGGAATCCGGCAAAAGGGCCGGTTGTATTGGAATTTCGCTATCCTTCAACATTGTTATATCTGAAATAGAGCACTTGGATTTAGGCTGCATTATGGTAGATGGAATATCAGGCGCAGCAAAATTACTGGGCAGATCACTGCTACATACCCTTTTGTCTTTACCCATAGTGGCGAGCATCTCCTGTATATCGCGCAACGCTACTGTTGCTTTAAATCTTGCGATTTTAGGAACTCGGGAAGCTGAAGCCGCATGCGGACGCGGCGTACTGCCCATTACTTTCCTTTTCTGAGGAGCAAGAGGTGGGGATGATGGAACTGCCGCCAGTTTGTTTGATCTAAGATAGTAAAAGCGGTGGCGCATTTAATACGCCACCCAAAAAGCACTTGAATTAAATTTCAGTTAAAAAGAGTGAATTTGTTAATGTTTTTAAAAAGAAAATAGAATAAAAAAAGGGCAGACTTTGGCGCCACACGCAAAGTGCTACACAGACTAATGACAAATGTATTAAAAACTTAAATTAATAGTATTCTCAGTCAATACGCAGTTTTGTAAATTCCTTTTTTTTTTTTAGAAGTGGTGACATTCATCCGAATAGTCTAAGGCAGCTGTTCAGTTTTCAGGGAAGGGAACGCCCGACAGCTTGTGGAGCTGCCAGAGTCCGACTCTCCAACCCAAACCCTGAGAGCTAATAGAGTATGTGTAAGTAAAGTTAGCAGCTGCATGCCTCAATCCAGGTTACTCACAGGTCACAGCCAAACAGCACAACAGCGGCTCCAGCCCTTACTGCCTCCAGGGCTTAACGCCGCAAGGGTGGCTGGGCGCTGGTTTTCAATGCGATTCCTGTCACGTGATTGGTCACGTGTTCCGCCAAAGCTCCGCCCCCTTGAGGAAGCGGCCAGCAGCAAGAGCAAGGCTCGCAGTGCTGCTTGAAGTGAAAACTCGATTAACACAGGAACGAGTGTTCAAGTTAGTGAAAGCACCTTCCCAGTAGCAAGAAACACCATAGGCATTATTGTTATCCCCTGTAATGGCACTACATGTATTACTCTCGGAAGGATGAAAGTCTAAGTCAGCCGTACCACATGATGCAAAGTGCATGCTGCCCTCATGTCAGTGACCAACATTTTACTCGTGAGCTATTCACCCGAACGTAACGTAACAATGTGACTGGCTTCGCCAAAACCAGTTGGGTGTTTTCCAAGGAACCTGGAGGCAGAACACGTCCCAGTTTTTGATGGTAAGCCAGCCATGGTGGTTCATGTGCAGCTATTAGTCATTTGCCAAATCCCTGTATACAGAACAATTATTGTGATTGACAGATGTCACATATACGACACAAACCTACAAATGAGGGGCATACCAGCCACTTTTACTCCCTAAAATGGGAAAATGCTCCTAAGAAAAACAAAATAGGAAGTCAAAGTATCTCAAAGGGAAAATATAGGAACAATGGCCATATAGGTGGCTAGCCACTGCTTCCATCGCACTTCTGCAGATGTTTTTGGACCCGGGATCCAAGAAAGGCAGTGCCACAGGAGATGGCTCTACTATAATGACTGTAATGACTGCCTGATTTTAGGAACTTTAAGGTAAAATCCATCTTTACATTTACAATCAATATTATTTGCATACACATGGTTTATAAAAGGATAGCTGTCATCTAAAGTAATACAGCAAAGTTGGGACCAGGCACCACAGGTGCGTTTTAAAAGGACCCAGCCACTATGTGGTCCCCTGAGCCACCACATGGGCAATTACTACATCTGTCACCCCAACATCTCCTGGTAGCCACTGGTTGGGAGTGGTTCATCTCCTTCGTGACTAGTGTCCTCTGCTATAGATCATCAGAGAGTGGCGGGTCTTCCTGCAGTCACCCGTGGGCATCCTAAACCTTGTGTCATCCAATCAGTTGCGTTTTACATTGAGGCAGTGAAGTGTGGTCGCACATTACTGCAAAAGGCCATACTGTGCCCTCAATCTCTGTTTTACTTGCTTGTCATCCAGCAGGACACCAGGAGAATACCGAAAGAACAGCCACCTCTCCCACCCTGGCTTCAAGTGATTAAAGTTCTCTTAACATCGGGATGGGTAGGTTTAGCTCATCCTTCCTTTGAGGAGTCACAGGTACATTGAACGCCTTCAAGGACGGTGGAACTTGAGGTTTGATCCCCTTTACTGATACAGAAACTTTCATTACCGGACACACTGTGGCCCCTAAGCGTAAGCATGTGCCCCTGAAGGCCAATACCAGGGCCTGCTGGAGCACCACGTATCAATGACTCCAAACGAGAGACATCTGGAAGGCAGTCTGCAGCTGCATTAGGTGGTTTTTCATTCTTTGTGTTTGGGGGACCTGGCTTTGCTAATGGTTGTTTAAAATGATAATTGAATACATCAGTGTCTATGGATGAGCAACCTGCAAATAGCATTGTGTTTGCATGGTTAAGTTAAACCTCTGCCCTTTTTTTACCATTTGTGTGCTTGCTTATTTTGGGGATCTTCTTTGGGGGCTTGTTGTAATTGGTTATTTATAACGTGCTTAATATCCAGAGGTTTCTAAGCGCGGACTCGGGATCGAACATGTGTTGCTCAGTGTCTTCTTGCTTCCAAGGCAAGCACGTTGCCCCTGAGCAATCCTCCCGTTCATGGGAAACTTGTCGCCTTGTCCTGAAGACCATCCATGTATGCTAGTGGTTTGTTAATGCAAGAGTATGACCGACAACTCAGGAGAATGTTGCAGTGTTGAGCATGTGAGTGTTCTGAAATGTGTTAGTTAGGGGCCTGAGCTGGAGTGAATGAGGATGGCCGGTGGGTGGTCTCCATGTAAATAATTTGAGAGGAACTGGAACCCTAATGGACCCTACAAATGTAAAATAAAACTACCTCTGCTTTTCTATAAAGAGGCTCACAGCGGCTGTGTGTGTGGGGTCTCCTTTGCCACTTTATAACAATCACGATGAGCTGAAAAGGACCCAGAAGGAACAGGAAACTTCAAGGAACAAGTAAGGAGTGTTGTAGGCGGGGTGCAGCTACGATGGAACGCCCACAGATGCTAAAGCGTCTGTCAAACCTCAATGACTCTTCCCGCCCTTCCTCCTCACCTGTGTCTTCTGTCTGACTTTCAGATTGGTCCGTCTTCCTTCTTCTTCTTGTTTCCTTCTTTTCTGCAGACTTCTTCTTGGGTTTATTTTCGTGCAAGTAAGGGTGAGCTCCGTCGGAGGCCACGTTGTCTGGATGACCAAACACCCGACCGCAGGGCCTTCCGGGAGCTAGAGCTTGGTTCAAAGGAAAACATAGAAACAGATGAGATACAAAGGAACAGCGTAACACAGAAGAGTTACGCGTAGGCGAGAGTGTCTAGGGCGAAGAAACACCCAAACAGAACAAGGAAGGAAAGCCACCGAGAATGGCAAACTGAGAGGAGCGTTAGCTCAAGTTAGAAAGGCAAAAACACTAGCGTTAGTTTGCTCTAAACAAATGAGCGAAGGTGCAACGCACTGAACTGCCGTTCACTGCGGTGACAAAAAGGGCCGGTCGCCATGATGGAAAAAACAACTAGACCGCTCTTTGTTTCTTGCGGCCAGACGGGGTGATGAAACTGCAACAGAGCCTCCATGAGTGCCATAGCTTCCATGGACGGCGCATGACAGTATGCCCGAGTGTAGTCTGTGGAATCGTTGGATAAGCAAAGGGGCGTGGATGTGGCTTGTAGGTTCCCAGGAGCATTCAGCATCTGAATAGCCCTTCCAGTGAACTAAATATTGTGGGGTTCCGTGATGATAACGAGAATCTGCTAGATGAGAGACTTTGTATTCTTGAGGAATCGAAGGAGTTGTGTAACTGAGTTGAGGAACCTTGTGGTGAAAAGAGTCAGCAGCATAGGGCTTCAGGAGTGAAGTGTGAAATACAGGATGTACTTGTCGTAGCCGGGCTGGAAGACACAAATGATAGGCAAAAGGATTTATCCTTTTAGGGATCTTCAACGGACCGATGTATCTACGTGCAAACTTTTCTGTATGAACCCATCGGGGAGGGATTTAGTGGCCAGCCAAACCTTGGATCCTTCTTCCCATCCTGGGTTGGGTAATCTCTTCACGTCGGCCCACCTCTTGTACCTTTGACGGCTGACAATCAGAGCTTTCCTGGCCTGTTTACGAACTTCCTTCAAAGAGACAGTTAGCTGTTCAAGGGAAGGAGGTTTGGAGGCACCTGGGATAGCGAGAGGCAGGTGGCAAGGATGGTAGCCGTAAGTACAGTAAAACAGGCTCATTCTAATGGCTGCATGTGTGGTATTATTGTACGCAAATGCTGCTGTAGATAGAAATTAGCTCCAGTCTTCTTGGCGCTGACTACAAAAACAATGCAGGTTCTGCTAAAGAGTGTAATTGAGTCCTTCGGTCTGCCCATTGCTTTGTGGATGGAATCCTGAAGAGAGAGCCCATTGTATACCCTCAGCTGTAACTGGAGCAGAAGGAACACCTTTCAAGGGAGAGAAATGAGCGAGCTTGCTTAGGGTGTCCACTGTTACCATCACTGCAGTAAACCCCTGGGGGGGCAAGGTCTACCACAAAGTCCATGGAGATATGTATCCAAGGTCTTTCAGGAGGGGTTTCTTGTTGAAGAAGACCTACAGGCTTGGCGGTGAGATATTTGTTTGCGTCACAGGTTGGGCAGGTAGAATCATACAACTGAACATCGCAAACACAGATAGGCCACCAAAAGTGATGCATCAACAACTCCAAAGTCGCCTTTTGTCCTTTGTGTCTGGCCAAATGGGTATTGTTACACCAGGAAATAACCCACTCCTGAAGTCTTTGATTGGGAACGTACAGGACCTGGCCCTTAAAGAGTAGACCTTCACGTTCCTCCAGACAGTTTCCTGCGGCATCAGGTAGTTCACCAAGGTTTGAGTTAGATCTGACTTCTTGGAGAAAGGCGTTTGCTACCGCCTTGAAATCCTTGCCAGCCAACAACAGATCATGTTTCAGACCGGGATCCCGGTCTGTCGATAAACTACAAGACAATGCATCAGTTAGGATGTTATTCTTCCCAGTGATGTATGTAACCTTGAAATCAAATTGACCAAAAGAATAAGCCCAACTGGCATGTCTGGCATTTCTACACTCCATCTGTTGTAGAACTCGTAAGTTGTTGTGATCTGTGCGGACTGTAAAGCGATGAACTGGACCCTGTAAGAGATGGCACCATTCCTCACAGGCATGCCTGATAGCAAGTAACTCCCTTTCGATAATCGAATAATTTCATTCACTTGAGGTAAGGGTCTTGGATAAGTAGGCCACAGGGTATTCTAGGCCGTCAGACCCTTTCTGAAGTAGAGCGGCACCGACTGCCCCAACAGAGGCATCGGCTTCCATGATCAATGGTAGTGTCTGATCGGGCTGCACCAAACCAGGAGCCATGGTGAAAGCTTGCTTAAGGGACAGAAAAGCTTGTTCTGCTTCTGGAGACCAATTGAATTTTACCGCTTTCTTTAGGAGGCTTGTTATCAGAAGGACCAGAGTTGAAAACCCAGAAATGAACTGTCGATAAAAGTTCACGAGTCCAAGAAATCGGTGTATGTCCTTTACACTTCTTGGCGTTGGCCATCGTAATATGACTTTGGTCTTACTAGGGTCCATGCAAATGGCGTCCTGGGACATAATAAAGCCCAAGTATGGTACTGTAGTGGAGTTGAAGTCACACTTCTCAGGCTTAGCGTAAAGCTGATTTCTAAGTAGTAGTTCCAGAACTTCTCGGACGTGTTTATGATGTTCAGGAAGAGAGGAGGAGTACACCAAAATGTCATCTAGGTAGACAACTATGGTAGAGTACAGGTGATCTGAAAATAGCTTATCAACAAAGCCTTGAAATACTGCAGGATTATTTACTAAGCCAAAGGGCATCACCCTATATTCAAAATGACCCAGGGGGGTACGAAAGGCGGTCTTCCATTTGTCTCCTGATTTAATACAGAGTAAATGGTAAGCGCCCCTTAGATCCAGCTTAGTAAATTACTTGGCTCCCTGCAAAGCTCGGAGCACCTCCTTGATCAGTGGCATAGGATAACGATCCTTAACTGTGAGCTTCTTCAGACCTCGGTAATCAATGCACAGCCATAATTCCGTGCATCCTTTCTTGGGGATGAAGAATAAAGATGCCCCGGCTCGAGACCGGGATTCTTGGATGAGACCATGTTGTAAATTTGAGTCCAGATATTCTTTCAATGCTCTCTATTCGGTTAGAGATAAAGGATACATCCTGCCGAAAGGAATCAAGGCATCTGGGACAATTTCAATGGAATAATGTTCGTTCCTGTGAGGAGGAAGGGTATTTGTTTTTTTGTCCAAGAAGACTTCCTTGTAATCCTGAAAATGAGGAGGTACCATAAGAACAGAAGCTGCTGACAGAGATCCCTCCTGGTTGGACAAGGGATGGCACGTCGATGGGTGCATGTAGTGCTCTTGGCAAAATGGAGATAGAAACTGGATGGTGTTGGTAGCCCAGTTAATAGTCGGGTTATGCCTTCACAGCCAAGATATCCCTAGTATAACTGGGAAATGAGCAGCTCTGATTAAGTCCAAAACAACATCCTCACTGTGCTGGAATAACTGCACGGAAAGAGGTGCAGTCTCATTTCTGATAGGCCCTGATGATAGTGGAGTACCATCCACACCTTCTACTGGCACTGCCTGGGACTTGGAACGTAGAGGCATGCCATTTTCTTCAGCCCAGTGGATGTCTAGGAAGTTGCCAGCCGCACCACAGTCCAACATAGCCATAACATCCCAGGTCTTTGTGGTTCCGTACTGTAGTTTTACTTCAAATACCATGAGGCAAGTGTCGTCCTTAGCAGGAATGGGCAAAGTCTGCATGCAGAGATTCTGTACTGTTACCCCGGACCTTCCCCTGCTTAGGTTCGGGGTGAGACATTTCCCTGACGCAGAGGTGGGACCCCTGGCCAGTTACATAACAAATGCTTCTGGGATCCACATTACATACAGAGGCCGAGTTCTCGCCTCCTCTTCCGTTCCTCTGCAGTCAAGGGACCCTGAGCAGCACTCACCTACACAGGTTCTTCGTTAGTTGAAATACTGCCCTTATCACTGGATGGAGGTTTGAACAGGGGAAGCGGAAGAGTCTGGTTCCTTCTTCTTTCCTGTCTTCTCTCACCCAATCCATGCAATGTACATATCCCCAAATTTCTATATTTTGAAAGCCGCAAGGCAATGGAGTTCTCCATCCAAGAGTGGCCTAAACTCTGCCCTACCACGAACACTTTATCTTTTTCTTGACTTCCATGTCACCTAAGAATCATCAGACACATCATAGCAGGCTTGGCAGAGGAGTTTGTGGTTCTGGACTGGTCCTTGTTCCCTTGTCTTGTCTTCGGGCTACTAGCATACTCATTATATAAATGCCAAGCTCTGCTTCTTTAACTAAAACCCACAAAAACTAAGCAGATGTGTGTTGACCATAGCAAGGGGTCACACCTCAACCAAACAGCAAGTCAGTGGTAGATCCATCCTTTTAAAAACCGTCAGGCAAACTGTTGTCCCCAGTCTCAGTGGGAGAGACTTCGGCAGTGTGATTTTAGGGGTGGGGTGCTGGAATGTGGATACAACAAATTGTTAAATGAAGGTCACAAGAAGAAGTCCAGCAATCACATACAATTAGGAGTTGTCACCAGGGAAGGAATTGGGCTGGAGCATATGGAGGTGTGCTCCGTCTTGCCAGAACGCTGTTCTGTGCAGTCCCGTGAGCCATATTTTACTGTCATGGTGACTATTAGGGCATATGAAACGAGCATCATGCTCAGAAGCAATGCATTTTTGAATTACTATCACAGACGTGTTTAATAAATTGGTGGTTTTTCTTATGTTCCCAAAATGCACTTTGTTTTATGCAAAGCAGCCAGCATCATACATTAATGACACCCAAGTTATTTGGCACCTAGCTCCGACCCTCAGCCCCTCCCACAACACTGACAATCTGCCCTGGCAGGTGGAAAATTACCTATTGCATGTTGCAGTGGAAAAGAATGCCCGGGAGATATGAACAAAGGTGTGCAGGTTTTTCGTTTGAGTCCAGCATAGAGTGCCCACCTTAGACAATGTGGCAGGGAGGGACAGTCAGTTTTGCTATTTAATTAGGAGAAGGTTCAGTTTTTTAGAATCAGATAGTTAGCTTGGCAGATAAGCAGCAGAAAAATGCGTAACAGCACGCTATGGGTGATGCATACATTTGGCTACGGGTTGCAAACGAGTACCCTGCATACTGTTAAAGTAAGTGAAATATTATGGGAATGGATCTAGCTTTTATGCAGGTCTGTGTCGATTATTTATGTTACACAGCATAAATTGCCCTACAATTGTGTCTAACAAAATTTGGGACTCAAGTAAGGGTGGAAACACGCTGTCATTTTCTGTTTAGCATTTGCGATGTAGCTCAATGGTGGCATTAGGTTGAGGCAAGCACAGCTTCGAGGTCCTCCCTATTGATTTGTGAAAGTCTTTCTGGACCAGCTTAATGTGCGATTGTAGTATTTGGAATACCTTAGCGATCTCCGGTTATCTCGAGTGGTTAACGGGTTTTAAAATGGCGATTGAGTCTTCAAATACAACTGAAGAGTCTATAGTGGGTTTTCTTAACATTAGTGTTAAAGCGGTGGCAGATCTCCGGTTATCTCTGGTTGGTTGATGGGTTCTCAAATAGCAATTGAGTCTTCAAATTGAACTATATAGGCCAGAGTTGGCTTTCTTTTACATTAGGTTAAAGAGACATGAGTAAGGTCCACTGCTGGAAGACACGCTGTGAGAGGTCAGAAATGAGAGACGGACACAAAGTTGTAACATTTTAAAAATTAGACATTTTAAAGGATTTGGATGAAGAGCTTTCTATCCCTATCCTAAAGAGAGTTTTCCTTCCTAGGGAACTAAAACTAAAGCTCAGTCTGTGTCTTGTCATTGCAATTATGCACACTGTCCTTGTGTCCAAAAGATATCTGACCCTCACACTTAAACAAACAATCAAAGGTACAAAATAAATGTTTCTGATTTTTACTTAATAAAAAGTGTATGTAACTGAAGTATGAAAATTCAACAAATAATCCTTGGATCCAGGAGGGGTTTCCCTTCCCCTGGATTGTTTCAGGTAAAACAACGAAAGTGTCCTTCTTAAAGCATTATTCTTTAAGAGTTGTTGAAATGTCTTTTTCCTAAACACTTTCTTAAGGATGGCAAAAAGTGTCTTTTTCCAAACATGAATCCACAGAAATAGTAGAAATGTAGCAAATATAAGTCTATGCTACTTTGCAGGATATCGAAATGTCTATTTTCAACAACTGCTTCATAGATGACAAAGTTTCTTTTTCACACAACTGTTCCAAGGATGACTTCCTGGTATACTCCCCTGCTAGGATTTATTCAATGGATTCTTTAGATTTCCTGCTGTGTTCTCCTGTCAGGTATCTTTCACAATGTCTGTTTCATATGCTTTCTGGATTTTCTGGTATACTCCCCTGCCAGGAATCCCCACTTCAAGATTTTGCAGCTCCCCTGGTGTACTCTCCTGCCAGGTATCCTTCTCCAAAAGGGATTTGATGCCTGATGTGTTTCTTTCACCAGGTCTTCCTACAATGTTCACTTTCCTTCCAAGTATAACACAGTTGCACTCCTTTATTGTTTACACCTCACTGAATTCAGGTACTACTTGCGCAACTTCCCCATATTGACATTCCATATGTAGAGATTTGTTCAAGGTCTGCTTGTCAAATTATTTATTAGCATTTCTTGGTTTTTGGCAATACTTGTTCCAATTTTCCCCAAATTGACATTTCATGTAAGGAGATTTGTACAACGTTTGCCTTTCAAATCTATTTGGTCTGTATTCAAAATAGTTATTCAGTTGTTCATAAGTTTGCTGGCATGTCCCGGGAACCCCACATTTTCTGGGCTGTCTCACCGGTGTAATATGTGGCAGCCTCTCGTTCGGTTCTAGCATCGGCTTCACAATCACTTGCTGATGGAACCGAGGCAGCCCCACAGGACATCGTCTCCTGCAGCCTTGCAGCGGCTGTCTAACTTCCGGCTGTCCCTCCAAGGCACTCGCTGTACTTTCACCAGACTCCTGTTCCTCCGGTAAAATATGCTTCCAAACGGTTGCCTGTAAGTATCTGGCTCTTCCAGCTCGGCCCGTCTCTGCATGTCTGCTTCTGTTCTTGGGTACGCTTCCCACTTTGCTTGCTGTGCAGCTCTCCTCTCCTTAATTGCAGGTGATCCTCAGGTTTAAATGTCCCATGCAGCTGATTGTTAGGATGACAACTAGTCTGCATGTTTAACTTGATTTTACCCTTATTCCACATTGGCTCCTTACTCCTCTTCCTCGTCTCAGTACTTGAGGTTTTGTGGGAGTTGGAGTCAAAAGGAGTTTTAAACCTTTTTAAGTTACATTGCTTTACATCTTTGTTGAAATAACAACCATCATAAACAGGATATGTTAAATGTGTTTTATGGGTGTTATGGATATATGAAGAGTGAATGGTAGTCTGTCTAGGATGATTGATAAGAAGGGGTGTCAGGGTTTTACAACTAGGGGGTTTTCAAAAATGACAACATACCATCAGGAATTATCGAATTATAGGGTCTTCTTCACGTGAAAGAGAAGAATACTGTGTTTCTCCTGATGGAGTCACCACATCTCCCAGACAGCCATCTCCTGCCATGGGATCCTCCCTCATAATACCACCCCCAGGGTCAGGATCAGGCAGCGGCTGCCTCTCCTGGCCACATGCGAGGAGATTTTGGGCTGGGGTTCAGTGATGACTCCATAGTCTATGAGTGCAATGAAGTGTACAGCAGAGTTGGCTTTCTTTTTTGTTAGTTTTAAAGAAAGGCCAGCAACATCCACAGCTGGAAGATGTAGAGTGGGCATTGAAGTATACAACACAAGCTTGGTGGGACTTAAGATTTCAGGAGTTGATCTGCCATAGAGCCTGCAATTGTACCCTTCATTTTGGGGCGACGGAGTTCGGACATCATCCCTATGCAGAATCTGCCCCATTGGTATATTCAACAGCCCGCGGTAGAGGAGTGTAGTTATGGTTAAGTTGCTCAACCCATAGGAAGACTACATTTTGGGTGGCTTATAACTTCGCTCCCCCTGGAGGAATCCTCACTAAACCTTGCAAAAAAGTATATATGGCCTGCTCTGAATGTTTTCGGCAAGTTTGGTGAGGTTTAGTGCAGGGGGGGCAAAGTTATAGGGGGATTGCAAAACATTTTTTTTCTCCATAGCCTGAATGGGCAAAATCTTTGCGCATGCCTACAGGCCGAATGGCTGGATGGATTTTAACAAAATTTGCGGCAGGAGCGGGGTCTTGGTTTCGAAAGCGTGCTTTGTGTGTTTGGTGGAAATCCCACCAGTACTTTTCTTAAAAAGAACTGAAAGGTATGTTTCAAAATGTTAGTGATATCTGGCTTTGCTCCGCGCAGCCATTTCCCTGTTCGCTTCGCGGACAAAAGTCTCATTGGCTTGCAGTACGCTGTGATGTCACGAACATTGGACGCGGCCAGAGGTTGGCTGGAGGGAAGCGTGCTGTGCATCAACATTTTTGGGCATAGCCAACATAGTGTATCGGAGGACAGTGCGGCGCTGAAAGGGCCTGGCAAACATACTTTACGCCATGTGGTGGTGGGAAGAAGGGATGGAAAGGGTGGGGGAGTGAGAGGTGGTTCATCTGAGATATGTTATTAGGTGGAAGAAGATGGTGGTGTGTCTGCAGTATCTGTGCGTACTGCGTCAATTCGCTGGTCCTTCCACAGGCGACTACCATGTGTGGGGAATGCAGGCAGCCTTCGTTATGGCACAGCAGCTCGTGCCGCAGCATCTTACCGTGGTGACTGGTGGCAGCTGATTTTTTCAGAATGGGAGTGCATTTCACATGACATAAACATTGTAACATAGTGTGTGTTATGCTGTGTTGCTTGTGTTAAGACCGTAACCCCTTCCATGCATGGCTGGAGGCCTTGCACCGACAACTATGGGCCCTGGTTGCAAGTAGGTTTGACATTGTTGCCTTGTGTGTGTGGTTTGTCAACATTGTATACATTGTTGGTTCAATGGGAGCACCAGAAGTGAGCTGACATGCGTATATTGTTGGTTCCGTGGGTGTGGTCATTGTTAGAACATCCTACAGTTTTAGGTGTTTGGCTGGAGATGGTGCAGTGCCAAGTCCTTTAGTGTGCCCAATGGGTGCAGTGTTGGAATACTGTCAGCGTAGAAGAGGGTAGGGTTCAAGTGCATCTTCTATGTGCTTGGATACTGCAGTGTGTCAAATGGGTGCAATGTTCCAATAGTGTGTGCATAGAAGTGGATAGGGTTGAAGTGCATATTTTATGGGCTTGCGTAGTATCCATTGCGCGGAATGCTGACTACTGTTCTGTACTGTGAAGTATTGGTTTTGTGGACTAAATATACTGTTTATTTTTTTATTTTTATTTATTTGCATTTGTATCACGCAACTTGCAGCCCGGAGGCATCAAGGCGCTTTTACAAGAATATGAAAGAGGTTTGACATACAGGTTCATGCGCCCAAGGCATTTTAGTTAGTTACACATTACAGGGAACACATTTCATGAAATACAGAGTGATCAACGTGATGGGCAAAGAAAGAGTAAAGTGTGGTGGTGGTACCTCAGAGGAGTGGTACTAGGTTTTTAGCTTTTAGTTGAATAGCTTAGTCTTGATGGCTTTGCGGAAAATATGGTGGGATTCGATCTATCTTAGGTGAGAAGGGAGTGCGTTCCAGTGAGTGGCGGCCAATGTAGGAAAGTTGGAGCCGCCTGCACGGGCTCTACAGATTCTTGGCGTGAGGATCGTGTTAGAGTAGCCTTCTCTGAGCAGCCTCGTGGCAGCATGCCTGGTGATTCTGTGGGAAAGGTATGGGGGTGCGAGCTCATGGAGGCATTTGTGGGTGATGGCAAGGGTTTTAAAGACAATTCTTTCTTTGACCGGGAGCCAGTGAAACTGTCTTCTCACTTCAGAGATGTGGTCTCTTCTGGAAGTTCCTGTGGTTGCCCTGAGTGCATTATTTTGTACCAGCTGAAGTTTGTTGATGTTTTTTTGGGACGTTCCAATGAGGAGAGCATTGCAATAATCAAGCCTAGAGCTGATTATAGCCCTAGCAATGGTGAGGCAGTTCTGGCGTCATAGGAAGGGTCTGGCTTCGTTAAGCACTTTAGTGTAGTACGTAGAGAGGGGGAGCAGGGCTACAGTTGTGAACAATTCTTTGGGTCGGTTGGCAGTAACAACATAGTATGTGAATAAAAATGGGTAGGGGTGCTGGAGACAGTATTATGTTTGTAGATTCTGCAATCTGTTGCAAATTTCCATGTTTAGCTGTATCACGGTGCAGAGGTTGGGTAGGAGTGCCGGTGGCTGTGGTACGTTTGTGGATTCTGTTACTTGGTCACATGTTGGCATGCATGGTTGCATTGCGTTGTGGTGGGTGTGTCCGAGGCCTAGACTCGGGTGCATGGCCAATGCCCGTAGACCATGTACCTAAGAGCCAAGGCCTTGACCACACCCACCGCAGCAATGCAGTTTGGACTCTGCATCAGTCAGAGTGTGGTGACCTGTAAAGAATGGTTGTGAATCACATTTTAGACTTGGTAGAGCACCAGAAGTGAGCTGACCTGCGTACATTGTTTGTTCCATGGGTGTGGTCATTGTTAGAACATCCTACAGTTTTCGGTGTATGGCTGGAGATGGTGCAGTGACAAGTCCTGCAGCGTGGACACTGGGTGCAGTGTTGGAATACTGTCAGTATAGAAGAGGGTAGGGTTGAAGTGGATATGCTATGTACTTGGATATGCTGCTTTGTGGAGATTGGTGGGAGTAGGAAGATTTTGTGGTTTGGTTGACAGTGACACAATTATTAGTGAATGGAAGTGGGTATGGGTGCCAGAGGCTGTGGTATGTTTGTGGATTCTGCTAACTGTTACATGTTTCTATGCATCGCTGTGTTATGGTGCAGCGGTTGGGTAGAAGTTCCGCTGGCTATGCAACGTTTGTGGATTGTGGTATCTGACCATATGTTCGCATGCATGGCTCCATTATGCTGTGCTGGGTGTGGGCAAGGACTAGACTCTTGTGTGCATTGCAAAAGTCGTGATGGGTGCCGCTCTGGATGATTTTGGATGCTGAAATCATGGATTCTTTCTACTGGAGCTGCTTTGGAAGCACACGCGATGGGAACTCGAAGTGTGTAACTGTAAATATCGAGTGCTGTACAGAAATGATAGTGTTGGATGCAGAGGTCATGGCTGTCATTGGTGAATGCTTGTGTGAATATTTCACAGTACCCAATGAGGGAGTGCTGAAAAAAGAACAGTGGAAAGGGAAGAAGTACTGTCCCTGCTTTACTCGGGCATGGCCCTCGCTGTAGCTGGGAAAGCGCACGTGCCACATCCTGCCATTCTGAGCAAGGTGGGCATAGAAATGGAACTGTGGGAATTATCCAATCAGGTGTTCAGGGTGTGGTTGACAGGAAGGGGCAGTTCTATTTTTTCCCAATACTGTGTGTAATGAGGTTGGTAGAGATGCACAGTGCTGATCGTGGGTGATACCTTTGTGCAACATCTGCACAGTGTGCGGTGCACAGAGGCGCTGCTGGTAATTTCGGTTGGAAGGAGTGGACGCTTTGTGGGGCAGTCTCTATGAGTGCAGTTTCCGCTGGATGTTTCGCCTTTGCAGATATGTAGCCTCGGTGGCTACCGTTAATGTTGTTGTGGTGCATTATGGAAGTCTACATTTGGGTTACATGTCATGTGGACTTTTGCTCCATCACCTGAAGAAGTTGCTGAATGCAGTGATTAGTATTTTTCACACTGTCAAGGATGTTTACTCATGCATAACACCAAGAGGAGTATGGGACCATGCCGGTGCAATTTGTCCCCAGCCAGAGTTCAGAAGGTGTCTTATAAACAGAAGCATGTGTGAATTTATGCGCACTGCTGGCATGTTCTCCACCCACTATGAGATCATGAGGTCACAAAATATGCAGTGGTTGCATAGAAATGGCATTTATTTGATCGCCATTGGCAATGCCATTTTCTTTTACACTGTGCAGGAAGCATGAACCAGAATTCAGTAAAATTCAGGAGAAGCAATCAGAAACATATCTAAAGAGAAAAAAAAGGTTGTTTGAAAGCACGTTAAAAAAAACACGAAACAAAAAAAATAAGACTTATTTTCAGAGCTACCGCTACAGACCCAATCCTCTACCCTGTTTCAAATGTCTTTCCCCCACCCCTTCCTAGCACGATAACGCTGAGGATTCCGTGGTAGTTTCAGGATTACACGTGCCACATCCGGCCCTTTTCAGGAGGGCAGCCATGGAAATAGGAGTGTGGAGGCTAACGCATTGCTCAATAAGGTATGTGGTTGTGGTGTGTATGCAAAAACTGTGGCAGAAGGTCTACTTGTACAGAGACCTGCAGAAGGCTATCGTTTAAGTCTGCAAGGTAAGGGGAAGGCATCCTTTTTGTATGCATGCATTGTATGTACTTGATGTACGTTGCTAAGAAACATTGAATGCTGCTTTTCTGCGATATTTTTTCCAAATTTTGTAGGAGATGGGTAAGTGCAGAAACAAAATTTGTAGCATTGTGGGAAGGCAAGAAGACAGTTACTGTTTGGATATTATAATAGCTAATATGGGTAAATGAAAATGTTGAAAGCATATTCCATTGCAGTGGCACTAGATGGTAGGTGATGAGAGAAATAACAGTGCGTCTTGTAAGTACGTTGTAGACGTTCAGTGGCAGACAGCCTGCTCAGAGGCACTTATAACAGAGTTGTAAAAATAGTGTACAGAAAATATTTCTACCTGTACTTTAAAAGTGATGGGTGGCCATGTGGATGCATGTGGATGCAGAAATCTTGGATAGTTTTACAGAACTTTCTACTGGAGGTGCTTTCGAATCACACGGCACTTGCACTCTGATTGTGTAATGGTACTTATGAAGTGTTGTATAGAACTGACAGTATTACATGACATCTTTGATGTGATTGGTGGATGCATGTGTGACTATTTAACAGTACCCAATGAGGTAGTACAGGACAAAAAATAGTGCAAAGGGAAGAAGGACTGTGGCTGCTTTACTGGGGCATGGCCCTCACGGTACTTGGGGAAGCACACGTGCCACAGTCTGCACTTCTCACCATGCAGGCCAATGGAAATGTGACTGTGGGGATTATCCAATCAGGTACTGACGGTGTAGTTCACAGGAAGGGGCGGTAATACTATTTTTCATTACTCTGCGTAGTAAGGAAGGCTGACATGGAGAAACACATTCTATTGATTTTGGGTGATGCATTTGTGGTAGATCTGCACAAGTATGCCCAGGAAAGGCACATTGATGGCGATTTTGGTTTGGAAGGAGTGGACGCATTGTGGTGCACTGTCAATGTCTGCAGTTTTGGCATTATTCTTGACCTTTTCAGACAAGTGCCAGTTTTGGTACAGTGCACGTTGTCGTTGTGCACTATGGCAGCATGCATTTGGGTTACATGACTTTTTCATGTGTGTTCCATCAACTGAAGAGGTTGATGAAGGCAGTGAAGAGGCTTTTTCCCATTGCCCATGTGGTTTTCTCTGCCATAACACCAAGAAGAGTATGGTAGTATCCTAATGTATGCTGGGTCCAGCCAGAGGCTGAAAGGGGTCTCATCAATAGAAGTATGTGTGTCTTTTATGTCCGCTCGTAACAGCATTCATTCTCAAAATACGGTGTGTTTCCAAGCAAATGACATTTCCTTGTCCAGCATTGGTGATGCCCTTTTGTTTGCCCATATACAGGAGGCGTTGAAAAGTTTATTATAAGAATGTGAGGAGGAGAAGAAAACTGAAAAATCTATAAAAACAGAAAATAAAGGTGTTTCTCTAGAAGCATCTACAAAAAGAAAGGCTATTTTCAGAGCCACCACTGATGACGAAATCCCCTACCCTGGTTGCAATTTATTCCCCCATGCCCGCACACAGCACAAAAGCCACATCCGGGGCTTTTGAGGATGGCAGGCATGGAAATGGGACTGGCAAGGCTAAGGGATTGCACAATAACATTTCTGGGTGTGGTGTCTACGCAGAGGAATGTTGTTCAGAACTGATAGTGTTACATGGAGAGCTCTTCACTGTGATTGGGGGATGCATGTGTGACTATTTATCAGTACCGAATGAGGGGTTGCTGGAAAGAAGACAGTGGAAAGGGAAGAAGGGCTGTTACTGCTTTACTAGGGTGCAGCCCTCACAGTACTTCGGGAAGCGCACGTAGCACATACTTCCGTTGTGAGCATGCTGCCCATGGGAATGGGATAGTGGGGATTATCAGTACCGAGGGTGTGCTTCACAGGAAGGGGCGTTAATACTTTTCTACATTACTGTGTGTAGTGAGCCGGGCTGCCATGTTTGCCATTACTTGCAAAGGTAATGTAGCATAGCAGAAATTGTTCCAAACTCAGTTACAGCACACAGCTATGTAGGCTGCTACTCTGTTCTAAAAAGCTACAAACAGAATGCAGAGCAGGTCTCGGGTGTGACCATTTGTAGGGCTGCTGCAGAGACCTTGCAACCGGCAAAGAGGCTTACATCGTTGAACCAAATACATACGTGTGCAATAGCACATTGTGGGGAGTTTGTAAGCGTGCAATTTCCCAATAACACTTGGTAGATCGCAGAACATTGCACTTTTCCACTGGTAGAGGGTCCGGATTGTGTCCGTGGAAGGAAGTAGTGACCTCATGATTCTAGAAATATGTAGGTCTAGGGCTTGGGTGTGAGGTGATTGTGACCACTTGGAGAAAATCTGTGAGCCTTTTGAGACCGCCACAGTCGCTATAATCCCTTTACTTTTGACATTGGGATATATGCATATTCTTCTGGCGGTGGTGGTGTGAGTTATGGTTGCTTAGCTTACCATAACTGGTGAATTTCTGGGGGTTTTCAGTTTTACCTGTAACCATAACGTCCCTGTAACAACGTATTTCCATACAATTGCATAGGTTTTTACTAGTGCAACTTAACCATTATGTCCCTTTAACAACGTTTTTTTCACTGAATATATATATATATATGTATTCAATGAAAAAACGTTGTTAAAGGGATGTTATGGTTAAGTTGCGCTAGTAAAAACCTATGCCGTCAATGATATTTGTGATGTCATCTTCGATGTCCTATGTGTTAGTCTTAGCAGTGCACGGTGGTGGCACGAGTTATGGTTGCTTAGCTTACCATAACTGATGAATTTCAGGGGTTTTTCGATTTTACTTGTAACCATAACATCCTTTTAACAACGTTTTTTTACTGAATTTCTTAGGTTTTTAGTAGCGCAACTTAACCATAATGTCCCTTTAACAATGTTTTTTCATTGAATTTCATAGGTTTTAATGAGTGCAACTTAACCATAACGTCCCTTTAACAATGTTTTTTCATTGAATTTCATGGATTTTTACCAGTGCGTGCTAGTTTCCTACAACTTACTAATATCATACTTACCCAATATAGCAATATTTTTGTCCAATTTACAAAGTGTCACCTTAAAACTCTGCCATTTCCCACCTTCTAGAGTCATTTTTAACACCTATACACTTTTTGCAACTATTTCAACTATTTTTTGCATCCGCGGACGTCTAAAAACATCTGATTTCATTGCGGATTCCGGGCAGTGCCACATGACCATACGCTGGCGCGTGGCATGATAACGTGTCCGAGCACCCATCCACACTTCACGATAAGATCTGTGCATCGCGTACAGTTCGGAAATGCATTTTCTACTGATCTAGGAACTTTCAACTTCAAAATTTCCCTTGCACAGCTCCAACACCTATTCCTGCTGTCCTCATTTTCCATTAACAATCTAGTACACAGTACATACTTTTAGCAAAACCGCTACTTATTTTAAAATGACATCAGCTGTTGTCATCAGTCCTCCCCAAGAGCCACCAGCACTGCTTTAATCAAGGAGCATGAGAAACACTGCCCCCTACCTTAGAACTAACACACGCTCAACGTTTTCCCCTGTCCACCTACCCCTTCATATTAGTGTTTGGTGCTTCATCCCTCATTTCATCCCCACATTTCGCTCTTAGCTCTCCTGCCAAAATAAAAATACATCCAAAAACAACAAAATAAATGTTAATTTCGGAACCATCTTTCACAGTTAAATAGAACTAAAAAAAACACATAGACTCCATCTACTTTATATTTCTCAGTAAAGTACATAGACTCAATAAGATTTTCCAACATATCCATTTGCATTTTGTTTTATGGTAATGGGAATATTGTGGCATTCATCCTCCGTTCCAGGACTGGAACGGTGGATACCGGCCCGGCAGCCCAAGTTATCAGCCCAAGCAAAGCAAGGGTGGATAATGAGGTCTCTTGACCATTATTTCCCAATTCCAGCCCCTGTAATGGGGGATGAGGGTCATTAGCACCCTAGGTTCCCAAAGCGGGAACCCGGGGTGCTGAAAAAAGATTTTTCTTCCTACACCAGGACACCACAGGCAGGGAAATCCTTTTCCAAGATTGCCACCATCGAAAGGGAAGGCGGGGTTCCATACAGGACCCCTCTTCGCTTTCCATGGAAGCCTGTTTCCAAGATGGCCACCATGGAAAAGGAAGGCAGGGTTCCATATAGGGCCCCTGTTCACTTTCCATGGAAGCCTGTAGAAGACGAAAAGAGAACCCCATGACCTTATTACCATGAGCACATTTTTCTTCCCTTTCAAATCTATCCCAATTTCGAATAACTTCATCACAAAGCCAGTCCCAGGTGGACATGACCACTTTAACCACATATGTTGTCCCTCGTGGTCATGGCCAGTAGCCAGATTGTCCGGATCATGACCTTATTCCATGACCTGGACAATCTGGCCACTGCCCACGGCCACAGGCTACACCTCAGTCACCAAAGATATATTACTATGTTTTGTACCTACATTATGACACTTGTCAAAAAATAAAGCACGGGCACATTTGCAAAACCATGCTTTCAGGTCCTTGCCAATGCTCCTTACACAAGTTTGCTTGAAATCTCCCCATGTTTTATTTTTTCAAAAGTGTCAAATGTATCCACATACAATTGTCAGATAACCTAGCCCCCACTTGACAAAATCCATTCGGACTTTACAAAAACATTTATATCTGGATTTATAATCTTTTTGCAAAGCTTTGTATAGATTTGTCAAATGGCACCACATTTATATGCCTTTACAATATTTTGGGAACCCCCCTCTAATTCTGCTCCCTCTTGACAAAATCCTACCAAACTTCCCAAAAACATTTATATCTAGATCTATTATCAGTTTGCCAAATTAAGTATAGATTCGACAAATGGCACCTCATTTATAAGCCTTTACATTATTTTGGGACCCCCCTCTAATTTTGCCCCCTCTTGACAAAATCCCACCAAACTTCACAAAAACATTTATATCCATATGTATTATCAGTTTGCTAAATTAAGTGTAGATTCGTCAAATGGCACCTCATTTATAAGCCTTTACATAATTTTGGGACCCCACCTCTAGTTTTGCCCCCTCTTGACAGAATCCCACCAAACTTTGCAAACTCATTCCGGATCAGGTCAGGAATATAATTGCATGTATTTTCATTAAGTAGCGCCAAAGTTATAAGCCATCCAAAAACTGGCCCCAAACATCTGAAGTGTCCCTGAACTTCTCAGGACTGTTCGCGGACATCCAAACTGTTTGCGGACTTTTGGAGCGAAAACCACCAGTTTTTTTGCTTCTTGCAGCCATATTCCATCCCATCCTCATCAACCCTCACCTGCCCAGAGATTATTTGATAAATTTGACAAGTGCAATGTTGTGTTTTTTAATCTGTTTTTATTGCGATGTCCGCGAACACCGGCTGATGTCCACGAATCCAAGATGGCGGGTATTTCCAAAAATCGGACGCACCTCACACTTCACCCCAGCCAATCAGCAAACACGTCACATGTCTTCGGATATGACGCAAGCCGATTAGTCAATTGGTGTCCTGTCCACAGAGCAAACAGGGAAATGTGTCCGCGGAGCGGACATAGATATCACAGATTTTTTGAGACCTACTTTTTGGTCGTTTAAAAAAAACTATGGGACGGATTTCCATCAAGATTGCAAAAGCATGCTTTCGGGACCAAGCCGCTGATCCTGCCACAAATTTGGTGCAAATCAGTACAGTGGCTTGAGCTGTAGGTGTGAGCAGTTTTTTTCCCAATTCACTCTACGGAAAAAACAAAATGTTGGGACCCTCTCTATAACTTTGCCCCCCCCGGACCAAACCTCACCAAACTTTGCAAAACAAATCAGAGTGGCCCATATGCTTTCTTTGCAAAGTTTGGTGAGGATTCGTCCAGGGGGAGCGAAGTTATAAGCCACCCCAAAAGATCTCTTCCAATGGGATTAGCAATTTAACCATGACTACATGGCCGCTACCGCAGGCCTTGTAATATATTTACTGAAAAAACTTTGTAAAAGGGACGTTGTGGTTAAGTTGCACAATTAAAATCCTATAAAAAACGCTGTTAAAGGGACGTTATAGTTACAAGTAAAACTGAAAAATCCCCCAAATTTGCCAGTTATGGTAAACTAAGCAACCATGGCCCTGATTCATGAATTATTTGCACTGAAAAAAACAGGATTTGTGCGCCATTCTGCCTGCAAATCCCCATTTGTTAAACCTTTGTTAAATCCTGTTTTTTTCGGCGCAAATAATCCATGAATCAGGGCCCATAACTCAAGCCACCACTGTGCACTGCTAAGACTAACACCCAGGACAGGAAAGATTGCATCACAAATGTCATTGATGACATTACAGATATCATCACATATCTGGACCACTTGTTCTTGTTTACTGACATGATTAGGCTCTTTTTTGTTTTTACTGACAATGAGAATGACCAACATTTAAAAGGTGCTATAGCTATGCATTAACCTTTTTATATGTTCTTAAAGTACTTTCCTTAGGGTTTAATCTGAGACCATAGTGCACATACTTGGGGAAATAAGCATGCCCCAAACACACAATTAATTTATGTACATGATGATTAACTCTTTTATTGTCATTTGTTGGTGCTGTTGTTTCTTTCTTCCTTACTTTAGCTTCCCTGTATGTGCCTCTAATTTGTATGCATTGTGCATTTTTATATGTATTGTTTACTAACGCAAGTGTGTGGTAAGTTTTCAATTGTTACCTCTTTATTCCATGTTTAACATTACTCAAAACTCTCACAAGGTAGCATTTAGTATTTTACTATTGGCAATTACCAGATTAAAAATATTGTACTTCTATGGTACATGCTGCAACCATTGCCTATATATATGTATGATTAGGTTCCTCTACGAACAACAACACTAAAATATAATCATTTGTTTACATGAGGACATTCTTTGATACATTAAGTAGTTCATGATAGTTCTCCCAGTAACCCCTAACATCCTTTTTCCAACATTATAAACTCCACCCCTTGTAGGGACTAATTATTAAACTTAATTTAATATGTGTTGTCATCAGTGATGTCATCAATGACATTTCTGATGTCAACTTTCATGTCCTGGGTGTTAGTCTTAGCAGTGAATGTTGGTGGTGCAAGTTATGGTTGCTTAGCTTACCATAACTGTTGAATTTCTGGGGGTTTTCGGTCTTACTTGTAACCATAACGTCCCTTTAACAACGTTTTTTCATTGAATTTCATACGTTTTTATCAGTGCAACATAACCATAGCGTCCCTTTAACAACGTTTTTTCAGTACATTTCATGGGTTTTTATTAGTGCAACTTAACCATACTGTCCCTTTAACATAGTTTCTTCTGTGAATTTCATGGGTTTTTACCAGTGCATGCTAATTTCCTACAACTTGCTAACATCATACTTACCCCAATATAGCAACATTTTTGTCCAATTTACAAAGTTTCACCAATTATTTGAATATGACTGGATTGTTACCAGAGATAAGTGCGTGAAATATAGAGACTTTAAGACCAATCCATTTCATGATAAGAAACAGGGCACGGTTGAACAATACATGCTTAAATCACGTTCTGTTGTACACAGAAGTGAATTTATGAAGTTTAGGCTCAATTTATGGCCCACAAGAGACATCCAGAATGGACGTGGGATCATTCAAAATTGTGAGAATGTGTGTCGATTCTGTATGACTGCACAGACTAAAGAGACGTTACAGCACTTATTGATTAATTGCCAATGTGAAAAGATCTACGCACCTGGCACTTTAAGAAGTTATCTGTAAAATATGGCACATTGACGACAGCTGAACCATCCTTTTAAATATCATATGTAGTAAAATGGAATATACCAAAACAAAAAAGATATGCCTACAACATAATTACCTCACAGAAACTGCAGAGCTAGAAGCAACAGTAGACCTACACAACAGTACAAATACACCTTACCAGAAACTTGTAAGTAAACTTCATTTTTCTTATATAATTCTAAAATTTTTGTATTAGGTACAGTACAATTAATATATTTTTGTTTTTCACACAGAAATGGGCAGTACTTTGGAATGGCTTGAGGAACATTTTCCACGTGAGGAAATGTCTGAAGACAGTGATAATAATGGTAGACACTTCTCTATATAAGCAAATTAATAATCATTACTTTATGTGTGCTTAACATATATATATTTATTTTTAACAGACCATACAACCAAAATGTCTGAAGACAGTGATAATAATGGTAGACACTTCTCTATATAAGCAAATTAATAATCATTACTTTATGTGTGCTTAACATATATATATATTTATTTTTAACAGACCATACAACCATTGAAAATAATACACAAAAAGACACATTGAAAAAGACTCTGCAATGCATGGAACGGAAAATGGACATGCTCAAGGAAAATTTCAATGTTTTGAAACAGTTTGTGGAGGACCACACAAAAGAAAAAAATAAATACCATTGACCCACATGTACCTGTTCCCCCTCTCCATGTCCCAGTCAACTATCCCCAAAATCTCAACACCAAGAAAAATGTTTTGATGAGACTTTCATCGAACTTCATCCCCTCCCATCCATCCTCTCCAAACTCCTAATTCCCCTGTATTTGTATCAGTTTCTGCTTCCCCCTCTCTTTTATAAATTGTGTATATGTATATAATAAAACAAAATATTATGTTTCTTTTAATGAAATTCTTTGTGTCTTATTGTTTTTTAAAAAGCAGTTAAAATGTCAGCGGACATCGTGCCTGTCCGGGCTGTCCGTAATTGACACAATGGTGATGTCCTAAGGACACTATACCTGTCTGTACCATTCGCAGCAAAGATGGAACTGTTCTTAGGACACACCCGGTGTCCGGGATGTCCGTAAATGAACAAAATGTTGATGTCCTAGGGAGACTATACCTGTCCGTACCATTCGCAGCAAAGATGGAACTGTTCTTAGAACACACCCGGTGTCCAGGATGTCTGTAAATGAACAAAATGGAGGGATCCTAAGGACACTATACCTGTCCGTACCATCCGCAGCCAAGTTGAAACTGTCCTAAGAACACGCGTGGTGTCTGGGTTGTCCGTAGTCAAACAAAATGGAGGTGTCCTAAAGACACTATACCTGTCTGTACAGTCGGCAGAACATCTACGCACATGCGCACAACACCCGTAAATCCTGCGAACATCACGCTTGTCCGTAACTGTCCGTCTCACTTGTGTCGCACTTTTAATTTGTTTGAGGACCCGAACACTGTCCGTAGAACACCCGCATGCATGCGCACGACCGTTCCCGTGCATTTGGTGTCCTGCGGACACCCGTTCCCTTCGATGATGTGTTCCCGACATCATCATGTGACCACACCCACGCTGAGCGTTAGTCCTCATTTGCGGACACTGTCTGGTTCCCTAACATTTTAAAATAACTTTTTTAGACAATCCAAATTATTTTACAGTAAAAATTCACCATTGCTCATGTCCCAGACAATGACCCTGGCTTTCAACATACTTTTTGGCACCCGTCCACCCCTATAAAAGGCCACACCCCAGAGTTGATCTTCATTGTACTTCTGCCTATTGCAGATTGACATTTGATGCCTTTGCTGCTCTTGCTGAGATTATCTCATCAACCCTGATAGCATCCATGACTGCTGTTGCTACATCTGCCTCAGCACCACCCCCAAATCCTCCACCACCACCACCTCTCCAAGGGCCTGCAGAGGGGAACAGGTGTGACGATGTAGAGAACGAGGATGAAGAGGATGAACAGAATGAGGTTGAGGAACTCCCTACTACCAGCACTCGCCGGGAGTCTTGGGTGTGCCGGTTGTTTACCATTCGGTAATGTACCAAAAGCATGTGCGAACAAGGCCACCTGCAACCAGTGCAAAATGGTACTGAGTCGTGGGAGACGTGGTTCGTATAGCTTTGGTACGACATCCATGAAGCGACACCTAACGTCGTTCCACAGTGCGGACATTGGCAAGGTTGTACCTTGTGATAAACGTAGTAGGTTGAGTTCCTCTACAGCATCCTCCATTTCCGCTCCTCTCACCACAAGAGACACTCCTCTTCTAGTGTGTCGTGTGTAAAAAACCAAAAAAAATAAAACAACAAAAATCCCCCAAAAAAAGGCTCTTTCACAGTTTAAAAATAGAAGTGGAAAATAAACAGTGCATGGCCCTTTGCATTTTTTGAAAGTCCGCAGACAGTCCTGGGACATATACAATTTTAGGGTGCTGCCCTAGCAAAACCAATGCACTTTTCTCTGGGAGGAAGTGGTGCTCTGAAAAGAGCCTTTTGGTGGTGTTTTGGTGTCTTTGAAAATCTTGAAATCGTCAACATCTACTACAAAATAGATCACTCTAATTCCAAAAAAGGTCGCAATGCATTTTGTACATTTCTCAGAAAAATCTGATTGCCGCATAAGTAAGATGGACTCCATCTCTGCGAAAAATGTATCTGCTACGAAACATAATATTTTCATTGTGAAAAGAGGACATGCCAAAATCTCTTAGAAAGGCACAAACAGCCTTCTTGACATTGCGCCTCGCTTTCTCGATTTGTGGACCAAATAAAGAAGAATGCAGCCACATTTGTCTTTGCGCAATACGAGGAAAAATTACTTGGGAATTTGGAAACATGTCCATGACCTTTTCAAGTCCTTCTTTCATTGCAAATTGCAAAGAAATTCCAGACACATGTCCTAAAGTGTTCCCTCCACAATGAAGTATAATTATGTTTGGATGATGATCTGTCTCTAAAGTAGCACAGAGAGGTACCAAGTCCAGCAACTTCATTCATCTGCAGCTACTCCACAATGTTCTGCATGCACCTCCAACCAATGTATCCATGAGTCTCCCAAAATCCAGATAATCTCCTTACACAACACACCCAGTAAACTTTACTGACCAATCCCTAGCTCTGCTCTTTCTCATTTGCATACCTATCCAACCCAGAATCCCTGTATGTAATATGCGCTGTCCACAGACTACCGCCATGTCCGCGGACATATCGAAAATCTGAGTGTGGTGAATGTAAATTTAAATAGTGTACCCCATTTCCCCTTTGAAGTGGGCTCTGAAAAGAGCATTTTTTTATTTTTGCAGCTGTCTGAAAGGCACCTTTTATTTTGTATTTTTTTGGGGGAGTTTTCTTCTTACTTTACTACTAAAATCTTCACATAACCTTCTCCAAAGCAACCCTTACATTCCAAAACAGCATGGCATTTCCCAAAAAAGATAAGGAAATACCATCTTCTTCAAAATAAACAGCATTACTCGAATCAATATTCTCAGTATTACAAAAAAACATACCAGCTCTAAGGATGAAAGCACACATGCCTCAGTTGATTGCACACCTAGCAATGTTTTGCTGAGGACAAAAAACAGAACTATTGTCCCATATTGCCCTAGGTAGTAATCCAGAAAAAATTACTTACGCATTTGGAAGGATGTTCATTACTTCTTCAACCAACTGTTCCAAATCTGCCAACAAAGCAGAGGCACTGACATAGCCCAAATGGAAAGCACCATAGTACAAAACTACCAGATGGGACTGTTCATCCTGCGAATATCTTCACAAACTTGTAGAATTCGCTCTACATTGCAATCAGGCACAGCGCTCCACACCACCTCCACTCCTTTAACATCGAAATTGTTTGCCACATTCCTGCATTCAGCATACTGCTGTAAGCCATGCACAAATATATCTCCGAGCACCAACACCCTGACTTTCTCCACCTCTGCCATCTTCACTACACACACTTTCTTTCTACACAAATCCACAATGTCAACATCTGATTGGCTGATCCCTACAGTCCCCTTTCCATACTGGATTTGCGGGAAAACCCCAGAGATGGCATGCACTATCCGCAGACAGCCGCAGTGTCCGCGTGGCACGTAACTCTTAGCCAGCCCTTCTACCCTTTCCACATCACTCTCGGTGCCATTCCTTCATTGGATACAGCTAAGCAGTCACAAAACCATCCACCAATCACATCCAAGACCTCTACATCTAACTCCATCATCAGAGTTCCACACTTCAAATGTACTGTTGATCACTCTGAGTACAAGTATCATATATTGGAAAGCACCTACTACAAAAACTACTCTACAAGTCTCCAAGATTTCTACTTACAGCTGCATACATATCCACATGCATGAATACAAACTACAGGTATGCATATTTTATTCACAGTACATGTACAACTCTTATGAATCCATATAAACAGAGTAATGCCACTAAACCTGCATAGCCTATACATACATGCTAACCCTCCCGGTTTAGGCGCGAGACTCCCAATTTTTCATTGACAAATCACACTGTCTCCTGCCTAAATTAATGCTAATCCCAATGCAATCCTATGGGAAAAATAAATGTTCCCGATTGCTGTGGTGGAATCTCTCTCTCAGGGGCTCCGGATTGTAGGCATGTCTACCTATAAAATGAACTTATTGAAATTTTTCCCATCTACTATAATCAACTGTCACTTCCAAAACTGTCTGCTATCTACAACACAGCTTTAAAAAACCAAGTGAATTTGTGCACTTAAAATTCTACTCATTTGCAAAGCATGTTGAACTAACATATTGTAATTAAAATATAAAGGCTGCACATAGTCAAATGAAATGCATGCATACACTATATTCAGATATCAAACAAGAATACTACCACAAAAACATAAAAATCAATGTCTACATTACCATCAGTGCTACAAACACACAAAATTACTACCTTCTTTCTTTTACAATTGTAGTGAAGACCACTCTCCTGAAAATCAGCAGCATCTGAACTACAAACAACATATCCGAAGAAACCTGATCATTCCACAAAAAAAGAGAAAGTACAATACTACCTTAATATTGTTACTGTTCCTCAAACACACTGTGTGGTTCATTCATGTAATTTGCGCACGAAATAAAACAGCGATTTCTGAACCATTCTGCCCACAAATCCCCATTCATTAAACAGGGATTAGCAGGCAGAATGGCAAACAAATCCCTGTTTTTTGGAACACATAACATACTCAACCCTTAGAATGTTAGTACTACAAAACAAAGAACTGTTTTCATTTTATACCATTAGGTTTACTATTAATGCTTCTCCTCACCACTAGCTCACTTTCTACTCTCATCTGAACCGCAGTTTAGTAACACACAAATAGAAGAATAGCCTTCCCAACTAATTGTAGCTGCCAAATGCACAATCACAAACCACCACATACATCTTTCCCATCATACACAGACACCATTGCACACAGCACACATACATTGCAGAATGGCCCAACCCATACCTTCTTCTTTTTTTTCAACAGACCCCAAAGAATACCTACCAGAGTTTGTACAAAAAGTTCAAACAAAACAGCTAATACAGTCATTTAGCGAAACAAAACAAGCTTCCAGTACAGAAACTTTGCCTCCTCTATCAAAATGTAAAACGAAACAGAAAATGATTAACAAGAATTCGGCTACCACTACTGCTAAAACTGCTCCTATAAATCTTGATATACTAGCAAGTAACCATACCAAAAAAAGTATTTTAGCAAAAATGTTCCGCCACAGAGTCCTTCAGAATCTTATAAAAACAGGAGACAAATCATGCACAACCCTTCAAACCTACCGTAGAAAAATAATCTTAAAAGCTTTGATAGACAGTGCAATCCTTCTCAAAAGAAAGTTATTCATTTTAGTGTTAAACAGAATGAAAGCACTCACAAAACTAACTACTAAATTACAAAAAAAACTTCTCAATAAATGGAATGTCAACAAAAATAACTTCTTAAATATCTGTGGAGGTGAATGGAGTCACACCACGAGCACAGAACCATATTTTAATGAAGAAGCATACAAACAAAACCAAACAAACACAATTGCCATCCATAGCAGTGGACGAGGTTAAGAAAAAATTAATAATACCATAATGGAACAAGAAATACTGCTTATAAAAATATCTCTAGAAAACTCAGAATTACCTCTCCATTCGACTGACCCAGAATGTCCAGTATACAAATGGTCATGCACGTCAATTTGTAACATTCCCAAAAAATCTTTCAAATCTTTACGCCAGTTCCTCAATCTGTATGTGAAAGGCAAAGACAAAATCAAAATGAAAGTGCTGCAAAATATGGATACCTGTCCAGTTCACAAATACACAGCACTACAAGGACATTCATTAGCCTGCATTTCAGGACCTATTTGCAAAAGCACCTTGCATCATATCAAAATTATATCAACCCATCATTCAACTTTAAGTAATCTAGTCTATACATTGTACTATACTAAAAGTCCTGCTTTAGCACTAGCCAATTTAAATAACACTCTTCCACATGGTACACCCAAAGACCTACTTGAAGAAATCAACCATATCCAGAGAAAATATTTTGGAAGTGAAAGCCACTTACAAAATGCAATAGCTTTACAACAGACTAGCAACAATTCTGCACATGGCAACCTTCTACTACACACATACAAAAAAGAAATACTAAAATTTAAAAGTACTTCCGCTGAAGTACCAAACCATGCGTGTGTGTGTGTGTGTTGCCGCAGAACTTTTTATAAAAGTAACACAAAAACTATAGACATAACATGCAAAATAGAAGACGATGAATATTCCAAATGGTTTGAATTAGCTCTCTACCTTATAGCAGAAAACAAATATGAAATAACTGACCCCTTAATACTTTGCAGTTACTGCACTACAAAACTTGACAACAACCAAACTCCTTCACGTGCTATCACAAATAATTTGGAATTATTCCCAATACCAAAACCCCTGCAAAAACTCAATTTATATGATAGCATCATAATTCAAACAGTGCACTCATTTCAAGCAATAATACACCTTCAACCAAAAAAAGTAAAATTACCTCCCTCTGAATTGGTAAAAGGCAATCGTGGCATAGTAGTTTATTTACCATTAGATCTGAAAGAAAATATGCAAATTGTCGGAGCGCAACGTCCAATAGAGCAATCTTTAATTGTCTTAGTAAATGGTGTACCAACAAAAGACAAAAGAATTTGGCAACAACTCGTAGACTTACATAAAGTTAGACAAGCCTTGCAATATCTAAAAGACAATGATGAATACTACAAAGAAATAAATATTGAAGAAAACTTAAGGGAAATAACTGAAATAATTCAAGAGTCACCAGAAACTGCTACGATATCCAATATTTTAGACCATTATACAATACATCCATTACACTCTAATGACACCATAGATGATGCACTAGAAACGTACCAAATGCGACAAACCAAAGGATCACCAATCAGCATATGGGAAAAAAGTGTAGAAGCACGTGCTTTTCCTCTACTCTTTCCTACTGGCAAAGGAGGAAGGTACGATGATAGACCCCCTCAGATAGCAGCATCAGAATACCACTCGTTACGAATGTATTCTGAAAATCCCAGATTTAGACAAAATGTGGAATACATATTCCACCTACTCTTTGAAAGTGAACTCGCAACTCTATGTTACGGAGTGGCACACATATTGAAATCAAGAACCCACTTTCAAAATATGTCAGCTACGCAATTAATACAAAAAGTGCAAGAAAAAGATGAGGTTTTACAATCAAGCATTACAAATCTGTTAGCAAACATGCGTGGTATGAAAGAGTACTGGTTCCGACGTCACATAGATGTACGTTGTATGATAAGAACCCTTGGCCCACCCACTTGGTTTGTTACATTAAGTTGTGCAGAATATGCATGGGAAGATTTACATGATTTCCTACGCATATCAAACAAAAACAAAACAAACATAGATATAATAACACCTGGAGAACTTTGCTCTCTATATCCTGTTAATGTTTCAAGATATTTCCATCATCGTTTCATTGCTATGCTACACTTTATTTGTAATAAAACTGTTCCTCCCCTCTGAGAAGTGCAACACTTCTTTTGGAGAAAAGAATACCAAGCCAGAGGAGCACCACATATCCACATGCTTTTATGGATTAAAGATGCTCCTAAATTTGGTCAAGACAGTGATGCCACTGTTTTACAGTTTATTGAAAAATATGTCACTTGTGAAATTCCATCGGAAACAACAAATAGTGATCTTCATGCACAAATTGCACAATTTCATAGGCACAAATGTGGCAAATATGGTCGTCGCAAATACAAAAACAAAGGGAAGTACTACACCAAATGCCGCTTTGGTTTCCCTAGACCAGTTACAGAAACATGTGAAGTGAACAACTTCATGTCTTCAGTTAGACATAGTGTTAAAGGTAAATCACCTAAGAACACGTATTACATAAAAAGAACAGAAGAATCAAAATATTTCAATGATTACAATGCAATCATTGCCCTTTTATGGAATGCAAACATAGATGTACAGTACATTGCAGACAATTCCACTGCAGTTGCACGATATGTTACAGCCTACTTAACAAAAGCAGAAAAAACAGAGCTTCAAGACCTCTGGAATGACCTATCATCGGACAAAACACTATTTCAGAAATTATACAACTTAGGCCTAAAAATGCTCTCTCAGAGAGAATGTGGCTCCTATGAAGCTGCAGATGGTTTAACCGCTACTGCTTTGTATGGAAAATCTGAAAATATAATATGGCTAAGTCTTGGTCCTGCTAAATCTAGAAAATGAGTTCTCAAATCATACGACAAAATAGAAACAATAGCCAAAAATGATCCCAACAGCCAAAACATTTTGAAAAACCATGTACTAGACACATACTACCCGAACAGGAAACCACTTTGGAAACCATGTGTCTATACCACATAGCCCAAAACTTCACATACAAAAATAATATAAAACCCGATGGAAAAAAAGTAGATATAGAGTAACAGATTGTGAAGGCAGCTTAGTGAAACTTACCAAACAAAGCTTAATTAATCATATCAAATTGTCATTAAAAACACCTCAACAAAAAGAACTATATTACATGTCTCTGCTACAACTTTTTAAACCATGGAGAAAAGAAGAAGAGATACTAGAAAACTATGACTCCTATGAAGACGCTTTCAAAGCAAATGAAAGCACTATCACCGATATAAACTTTACGCAGTACAAAACAATGTTGCACAATGAACAGCAACACGAAGAAGAACTCCAGGCCCAACTAGATAAGGACACTCCCGACAGTAGTCAAACTTCTGTAACAGGAAATCAAGAAGCCACTAACAGGAAATGAGGCAGAATTAGCTATGACAGAAGTAGAGAACACCATGTGTCACTATGATGAAGATACAGAAGACTTAACTGTACTACAATCAAAACTGAACAAAGAGCAGTGTACCATTTTTCAAGAAGTAACAAAAGAAATTGCACATGGTGTACAACATGAAAATAAAGAATGTACCTGCCAAAATTACAAACCTATACTATTATATGTCAGTGGTGAAGCTGGTTCAGGCAAAACATTCTTAATCAAAATCATCAGCTAGTTCCTTCAACAATTGACAAACAACAAACTGTCAGCTGTTGTAACTGCCCCTACAGGTTTAGCTGCCTACAACATAGGCGGTGTAACTTTACACCGATTACTACTCCTTCCAGTAGAACACCAAAACAAATTAGAATATTACAAACTTTTTACAGAAGCTGCAATGGAACTACGCAGAGTGTTAAAACAAATGAAAATGCTACTAATAGATGAAGTGAGCATGGTCTCTAACCTAATGTTGGCTTTGATTCACCTCAGATTGCAAGAAGTACTTAAAACAAACTACAAATGGCTCTTTGGAGGAAAACACATTATTGTTTTCGGAGATCTTCTTCATTTGACACCAGTGAAAGGTGAACCTATTTTTAAACCTTAGGACACAAACTCTGCCGTAAAACTGTTGGCAGCATAGGAAATGTCAACCTTTGGCAACATTTCCAATACACAGAATTAACAGAAACCATGCGCCAATCTGCAGACCTCATTACGCCAACATTTTAAAAATTATTAGAGTTGGTGTACTATCTCAAGAAGCACAAGCAATATTAAAAACCCAGCACATCCATGCACTTTATGGTCATAACTCATGTGCTACTGATGTAATGCGAACAATTAACACACAAAAATGTCAATTGTATGTCCTTAATGCCAACTCTTGCAAGCTGTTCCAAATTCAATGAAACAATGTTGAAAAAAGAAATGCAACCAATTTATTGAAATTTGCTCCACAAACAAACTAGACGTACATGGTATGACACTACCCACGTGTCAACAAGCCACAACAAGACTAAATACCTTAGAAAATTATATCTCCAACACAGCTGTTTTGGAGAAAATATTAAAATTATCGTTAAACTGTAGAGTAATGCTTAAACGTAACCTTGACGTGGAGCAAGGACTAGTTAATGGAGCACTGGGTACAGTTGTTGGCTTTAAAACATACCCACGTGACAACAATATTGAGTTTGTCAATATTCTCTGAATACCACTAAATTATAACAAGAAATAAATAGTTAGAATACGCCAACAGGCATCTAACTGCCCCAAGATTTTGCAACAACCAAACAGATAAATCAATACCACTAAATTATAACAAAAAATAGACAGTTAGAAAACACCAGCAGGTATCTAACTGCTCTAAAAATCTGCAACAAGCCAACAGATAGAACATTAGCCAGAAACAAGTGAACACTGAAAACAAACAAATAGACTGTAGCATAACAAAAAAGTTTTTTTTTTAATCCGACATGGATTTTTTTTTCCCACAGACCCAATGATTTGAAAAACAAATACAGAAACTCAGAAAATTGCACAGTACACTGTTTTGTAAACTATTAAATATGAGGGTAAAAACAAATCTGAAATGTCTATTATGCAATGTAATAAGTCTTTATAAAATACATACACTAACATGCTCTTTTCTTTTATCACAGAAATTGAAAAAGAATATGTGCTCCAGTTACCCAACTCATAAAAAAATATATATCCAATATCAAAAAATCAAACAGTAACTATATTCTAATAGAACACATAAATACTGCTGCATAACAGAACCATTGAAGCAAACATCTAACCATACACCACAATAAAAATGTTTACTTCCATGGATATTTTATACTAAAGTGCTTGTTACCAAACTCTACAATCTTAATGACATGACATAGCCAAAACTTCACATACAAACTATACAAATCAAACGGTACACAAACTGTAGATTTTCAAATATTTGATAGATATTCAATTCTATGGGTGTGATCTATGGGTGTGATATGCTGCGGTGGTTGGGGCCAGGATCTAGAATCTTGGGTGCATACAGCCTGCGGCCATGCACCCGAGACTCTAGGCCCTGGCCAGAACCACCGCAGCATATCACACCCATAGATCACACCCATAAAATCAAACATTTTAACTGTCTATATGAGCCCACCCATATCACACTTTCTGCAAAGTCTGGTGAGAATTCATCCAGGGAAAGTGAAGTTATAAGCCACCCATGGTGGCTTATATCTTCAGTGCATGTAACTTCAGTCTTGGGTGCATGGCCATCTGCCATGCACCCAAGACTCTAGGCCCAGGCTACAACCACCGCAGCATATCAAACCCATAGATCACACCCATAGAATCAAACATTTTAACTGTCTATATGGACCCACCCATATCACACTTTTTTACAAAGTTTAGTGAGGATTCATCCAGGGAGAGCAAAGTTATAACCACCCATGGTGTCTTATAACTTCAGTGCATATAACTTCGGTCTTGGGTGCATGGCCTTTGGCCATGCACCCAAGACTCTAGGCCCTGGCCACAACCACCGCAGCATATCACACCCACAACCACCACAGCATATCACACCCATGGTGGCTTATAACTTCAGTGCTTATAACTTCGGTCTTGGGTGCATGCCCTTCGGCCATGCACCCAAGACTCTAGGCCCTGGCCACAACCACCGCAGCAAATCACACCCATAGAATCAAACATTTTAACTGTGGCATATGGTCAATTGTTATTTCCGCTGACACCGCGCGTGTCCTATGAACAGTTTTAACTTGCCTGCGGACAGCACGGAGGGGAATACTGTCCTTAGGACACTGCTCATTTTCACTAATTACGGACATCCCAGACAGCGCGGGCATGGCAAATACATCAGTAGCACCTGCCACCTAAACAAATACAGTATTTGACCCATCTCTTACTCCCCAAACCTCCCCAAGCACTCTTGCACACCAAAACACTCCCCAAAACTGCATTTCCCCTCTGTTCGGTGCCGCGCTGTCGGCGGATCCTAGATGGCGGGCTCATCGGAACAATCTGACGCACTTCACGCTCTTCAACATCCAATCAGCGAACGCGTCACATGTCCGCAGACATGACACAAGCCGATTAGCCAATCGGTGTCCTGCCAGCGGACGGATTTTTCACCAAATTTACAAAAGCATGCTTTCGGGACCAACCCGCTGCTCCTGCCACAAATTTGGTGAAAATCCATCCAGCGGTTTAGGCTGTAGGCGTGCGCAAAGTTTATGGAAAAAAATAAATTTTGGGACCCCCCTATAACTTTGCCCCTTTCGGACCAAACCTCACCAAACTTTGCAAACAAATTCAGAGTGAGCCATATACTCCTTTTGCAAAGTTTGGTGAGGATTCGTGCAGGCAGAGCGAAGTTATAAGCCGCCCAAAAAGTGCTCTTCCTATGGGATTAGCAATTTAACCATAACTACACAGCCACTAGTGTGGCTGTGTAATAACATAAAGTGTAAGATTAGTTTGAGATCTTGTATTAGATACATTTTAGGAAGATTTTAATAATGATGATATTTTGTGTTGTGTTATATCTTGGAAAATTGTAGAATTTTGTAAGACTACATTTTTTAAATGTAAAATTGTAAAGTTGATTAATCAACTGAACCAATAAAAGAAATATATAATAATAATAATAATAATACATAAAAAAAAGTTTCACCTTAAAAGTCCACCATTTCCCACCTCCGGGCATCATTTTTAACACTTCTATACACTTTTTGCAACTTGTTCCACTGTTTTTGTGTTCGTCGACGTTCGCGAATGTCTGACGTCATTTCAGACTTTCCAGACAGTGTCACGTTACCACGCACGTGCACGCGGCATATTGACGTGTTTGCGAACATGTCCACAGTTCTTTGCGAACAGGCTTTGCGAACAGTTCGGAAATGTGTTTTCAGCTGATCTACGAACTTTGAAGCTCAAAATGTACCCTTGCACAGCTCCTACACATATTCTTACTCATTATCCATTAACAATCTAGCACACAACACAAATTGGAAGAATGTTAGCAAAACTGCTATTTGCCTTAAAAATTGAATCAGCTATTGCCATCCCTCCTCCCCAAGAACCACCACCACCACAAGCTGGAGGACCTACACAGCAAAACAAGCACGGTACTTCAAAATGCAATGAAGATGAGGTAGAGGAAGTGCCTACCTCTAGCATCCAGAGAGAATCATGGGTGTAGTAGTTCTTTACCACTGTTGGGAATGTGCCAAAGGCTAAAGCTACCAAAGTGAAATGCACTGTTATACTCAATCGAGGACTAACTGGGAAGTACTCCTACGGGACCACCTCCATGTGCCGCCACACCAAATCCAACCGCTGCAATGCTCTCGGAAAGGTTGTTCCTTTCTCATCCAGTAATAGGCTGTCTTCCTCCACCTCATCTTCCTCAACCAATACGGTAACCACACAGCCTACTTATGTGGGATACAAAATCCCACCAGCTACCTTGCAAGTGATAAAAGAGGCTGTTGATCCATATCTTTCGAAGACACCAATATACTGCAACGCACCACTCTGCAGGGGGGAGCAATTTCGAAGTTCTTCTGAAGCTGTAATCAAGGACCATGAGAAACACTGCCCCCTACCTTAGATGCAACACACGCACAACATCTTCCCCTGTCCCCTTTCCCCTCCATATTTGTGGTTAGTGTCTCTTTCCCATTTCCATCCCCGCCTTACTTTCTGACCTCTCATGCAATAAAAATCAAAAAACACCAAAAAAAGGTTCCTTTAGGAACCACCTTTCACAGATAAAAAAATCTAACAAAAAAATGATCGTATAGACCCCATCTACTTTACATTTCTTAGTAAAGTAGATAGACTCAATTGATTCTCCAAAATTCCCATTAGCATTTTGTGTTATGCTAATGGAAATAATGCACAATTGTATACTAGAGAACAATATAAAAGGACTGACACAATTTTTGTCCCAAATACTTTTCTCTACCATACAATAAGGACCATAATCAATGTACCTTTATAGCTCCCCGCAGTCTCCACAGTCCCCTTTCCAGGCCATGGATCATTAAAAGACCTGAATGGCATGAGCACACCATCACAGAGGGCAACCCTTCTACCATTTTTTATTTTATATTTGTAACACTCCCTAAATGCCTGCTTTCAAACAGTCACACTTCCATCCACCAATCACTTCCAAAAACTGTACATATAACCGTAAGACCATATTAAGCTTTGACACACCAGCTGCCACTTAACAATCTTCTACAAATCTTTTACATCTGCATTTCCCTTACTTATTCAAACACATTGTACACAGTGCTCCTATAAATGCACAAATGCATTGTGCAGTGAGAAAAGTGCATAAATAGAAGGGGCAGTACGTATGGGCAAGTGCTCATGAGAACCCAGGAGGGAAATGCCAAGGGATGCCAAGTTGGGACACCATTGGCTAACTACTGGAGCAGAGGAGTCTCAAAGGTGGGATGCATCTTAACCGTAGCATCCCTTTAACAAAGTTTTTTCTGTCAAGTTAATTGGTTTTATAAATGTTTCATGATGTTACATCACTGTATATAAGTTGTTGTTAATAATTCTGATTTTCATATATATGAAAGAACTATATACCTCCTGTACTTTTGTCCGTCGTTATCAGCAGCGCATGCTGGGGTTGCAAATCATTGTTTAATTGCCTACGCATAAGGCTCATCCATGACCCCAGCTGAATCAAACCACCCCAGTTATTCACTGCACCTACCCTGCATCCTAGCTCAGTGTCCACTATACCCTAATAATGTAACCAATGGGCAGTGCTCATGGCTTGCAGCCATGGCCAGTCTCCAAATCCATGCCGCATTCCCCAATGAGAAAATCAGAATACACATTTACATTTGCCGAGGGCCAGGCCCACTACCAAGACACCAAGTGTATATCACTAGTTTTTCTACTTACACTCTTGCAATTTGTAAAAATAAAACACAAGACATATTTCCAAAAATGTGCTTTCAGGACCTTGCTAATGCTAGTCACACTAGTGTGTTGTAATCTAGTCCACCACTTCAGGCTGTATCCGGAAGCAGAATATGTTTTCCCATTCAAACCTACCATTCGGCCATGCTGCATGCCCCAATAAGCAAATTACAGTACACATTTCTCCCTGCTGATGGCCAGGCCCATTGCCCAGACACCAATGTTATATCACTGTGTTTTGTACTTACATTTTCACACTTTCAAAAAAATAAAACACAGGACATATTTGCAAAACCATGCTTTCAAATTCTTGCGGACCCTCCTGTACCCATGAGGATATTTTTTTTCCCATTCAAACATATCCCAATTTTGAAAAACTTTACCACATAGCTAGTCCCATTGCTGGTCCCTTGTGGTCATGGCCAGTAGCCAGTAGCCCAGAGAATTTGGTCACTGCCGATGTCCACAGGCTATACATCAGTCACCAAAGGTATTTCACTATTTTTTGTACCTGCATTATGACACTTTTCAAAAAATAAAACATGGACACATTAGCAAAACCATGCTTTCAGGTCCTTTCCAATGCTCTTTACACGAGTTTGCTGCAAATACGCCCATGTTTTATTTTTTGAAAAGTGTCAAAATGTACATACATAAAATAGGCATATAATTTAGTCCCCACTTGACAAAATCCATTCAAACTTTCGATAACCCTAACATGGTAGGCGTTACGAAAAATCTGACGCGCCTCACTCTTTTCACCATCCAATCAGCGGGTGCGTCCGATATCCGCAGACATCACAACGCCATCTGGACCAATTGGAGGCCTGTCCGTGGAGCGAACAGGGAAGTGAGTCTGTGGACTGAACCCAGATATCACACATTTTTTCCCTATTTTTTGCTGTTTTAAAAAAAACTACTGGACGGATTTACAACAAATTTACAAAAGCACGAAGCATGCTTTTGGGACCAAGCTGCCGCTCCTGCCACAAATTTGGTGAAAATCTGTCCACCGGTTTGGGCTGTAGATGTGAGCATATTTCTTTTTCTATTGCGTCTATGGGAAAAAACAGACTGTTTGGGACCCCCCCTATAACTTTGTCCCTTTGCACGAAACCTCACCATACTTTGCAGAATCAATCTGAAGGGGCCATATGTTTTTTTTGCAAAGTTTCGTGAGGATTCATCCATCCAGGGGGGAAAAAGTTATAAGGCGCCCAAAAAAGTGCTCTTCCTATGGGTTTTATATATATTTCTGATGTCATCTTTGATGTCCTGGGTGTTAGTGTTAGCAGTGCACGGTGGCGCGAGTTATGGTTGCTTATCTTACCATAACTGCCGAATTTCAGGGGTTTTTCGGTTTTACTTTGAACCATAACGTCCCTTTAACAAAGTTTTTGTTACTGAATTTGATAGGTTTTTAGTAGCGCAACTTAAACATAACATCCCTTTTAACAAAGTTTTTTCATTGAATATATATATATATATATATATATATATATATATGTATATTACATGGCCACGGTAGTGGCCATGTAGTTATGGTTAAGTTGCTGTTTCCATAGGAAGAGCACTTTTTGGGTGGCTTATAACTTCGCTCTCCCTGGACGGATCCTCACCAAACTTTGTTGGTCACTCTGAATTGTTTTGCAAAGTTTGGTGAGGATTCGTCCAGGGGGGGCAAAGTTATAGGGGGGGTCCCAAAACTTTTTTTTTTCCCATAGACTGAATGGGAAAAAACTTTGCACACGGCTACACACGGCTACAGCCCGAACCGCTGGACGGATTTACACCAAATTTGCGGCAGGAGCGGCGGCCTGGTCCCAAAAGTGTGCTTTTGTAAATTTGGTGTAAATCCGTCCAGTAGTTTTTTTAAAAATGACCAGAATGTAAGGCAAAAAAATTAGTGATATCT
This sequence comes from Ambystoma mexicanum, assembly GCF_040938575.1. NCBI lineage: Eukaryota > Metazoa > Chordata > Amphibia > Caudata > Ambystomatidae > Ambystoma > Ambystoma mexicanum. Next base: position 540,046,573 of record NC_090929.1, read on the forward strand.
GCGTTCGCTTCGCGGACAGACTTCCCTGTTCGCTCCGCGGACAGCACCCCGATTGGCCCATGGGCTTGCGTCATGTCCGCAGACATGCGACGTGTTCGCTGATTGGACGACGAGGGGCGTGGAGCGCGTCAGATTTTCTGTGGCGCCCGCCATCTTGTATTCGCAGTCGACCGCGTACAGCGCAGTGAAACGTGGATAAAAAATTGTATTTAGTGCCGTGTGTTGGTGTGTAAGAGTGTTTGGGGAGGGTGAGGGAGTATGAGATAGGTTCAATGCTTTGTTTTTTTTATGTGCTAGACCTTTTTGTTGCGTTTGATTTGTCCGCAGAGAACAAGGCTGTTCTGACATTTTGTAAATAAACTAAATGGTGGGGTGTTTAACCGAGTATGTGTCATTTTTGTTCGCAAGGAAGGTAAAAATGAGCTATGAACACTCGCAGTGTACTTAATTGTTCGTAAATACACAAACTGGGGGTGTCCTCAGGACGCTGTCCGTATTGTAATCTGTCTAGTTGAATGTGTTCTAAGAACACTCGCAGTGTCCCGAAATGGTTGCAATTACACAAAATGGGGGTGTTCTGAGAACGTTGTTTGTATTGTTCGTTGTCAGGGTGAAAGTGTTTTAAGAGCACTCCTTTTGTTCGCTAATAGTACAATTTCCTAGGGGCGTCAACCGACTTTTTGTCCACTAAAGAAACGATAAATCCGGCTGGTGTGCGTCGACATTATGTGATAATCCTATGACTGGCGCTATTGACCTGGCTGACTTGCTTTTGCGACACTAAATCATATCTCCCGCCCCTAAGCCTGATATTATCAAAGCATTCATATTCCCCGCCTTTCTCCGTGACGTTACAGGGTGCGTAATGAAACGCACCCAGTCATCTCCAGTACTACGCGACTTTACACAGAACCCGGAAGACAACACACATTATGTCACAACACAGCGCGCCACAATTCAGAATATGAAACTGTGATTTAAAAGCAAAGAGCAAGATTGTAAATGTTGTAAAGTACATTTATTTGACATTAAATGTTTAGAGAATATTCAGCAATTTGCATTTGTCTTTCTTGTCGATCCGCAAAAGTTCATGTTGAGACACGCGATGTTCCTTTGCAGTACAGAGAGTGTTAGATCAGCTTACAACTCAGTGCGCCACAATTCGGAATATGAAACTGTGGTTTAAAAGTAAACAGCAGGATTGTACATTTGGTAAAGTACATTTATTTCACATGAAATGTTTAGTGAATATTCAGCGATTTGCTATTGTCTCTGCTGTCGATCAGCAAAAGTTTATTTGGAGCCACGCATTGTTCCTTTACGGTAGATAGGCTGTTGGTTTATGATAAAAGCAGTAAATGGTCTCTCTGATAATCGGAAGGTTGCTCCAACAACGAGCCATTAGACCACCGTATTGGTTGGTATGTTGTTTGTAGCCGCTAGTACTGCGTAAGGGCATATTGGTCCTTGGCGATTGTCCCATAAAATGGTGAGGGTCATGAAGTTGCATATTTGGACTTGCACCTGGCAGTTGAAGACCCCATCCGCTGGAGTCTGTAAATCGTGACATAGACAAAACGGGGCCACGTACCTGTTTTAAAAAACATAAATTAGTCTCACCAGCCGATCTTCATTAAAAATCATCATTTTATTTATTAGGGCGTGAAACTATTTGCTATCGAAGATAGTGCAACAGAGTATGTTAATAATAAAATAATAATATTTTCCCATTCATATAGCGCTAAGAACTGTGAGGTATGTAAGCGGTGCTTATTATTAACCACAGTGTGTGGTGCTCATTTATCGACCACGGAAGGATGAAAGGCTGAGTTTCACCTTGCCGGGATTCGAACTTGCGTTAGCAAGCTGTGCACGGATGTCAAAGCGAGCGCTGTACTCACTGTGCCACTTGACAGGCTACAGTGAAGTGGCACAGCGAGTAGAGCGCTTGACCGCCTATAGACCGGTAAAATTATTTATATTAACCCACTCTGTCGTCTGCCTTTTTCAGAGCCCTCTAAACGACAGGGGATCAATTCGGCGGTGATAGTGCGCGGTAGAAAACATTATGCCACTTTCAACGAACAAGTTCAACTTCAGCGGTCTTTAATGCAACGCTATTGTAATTATATTCTAAAGGGTTACTTACAGTACAATTGTAATTTCCATTGTCTACGAGTGGTGCAGTCCCAAAATACGACTCCGCGTGTGCCAACGATCTTTCGAATAGTGATATAATATGTAAAAGTGGTTTCGTTTCAGAAATTTCATCTTTATCTTCTCTTACGTTTTAGCAACACTCCTTCAAGAGAAGTCTTTCATCACAATCTCTGTCTCTCAAGGTCAAAACACAATACAACCTTATAGTCTGCTTCGTGAGCCTCTCCGGGGCCCGAGAAAAAAATGGAAGCAGCTGACCTTCACTGTGAACGAGCATAAATTCTTACTTTGCAACATTCTGTGTAAAGCCATCTCTAGAAGTTGGTTTTTGCACGCCATGTTTGTTTATTGTTTGCGTGATATTAAAAAAAGTTTGTTTAAAGGACGTTATGGTTCTAAGTACAGCCGAAATACCCCTGAAAATAGCAAGTTATGGTAAGCTATGAAAAATAACTTGCGCCAACACCATGCACTGCTAAGACTAACACCCAGGACATCAAAGATGACATCGCAAATGTCATTGATGAAATCACTGATGACATCACATGTGTATGTACTTTTCATGGAATTTGTTTACTAGGGATTTTTATTATAATGTTCCAAAAAAAGTGTCAAGGATATTGCAATAAATATCATACCGTTATTAGTGCTTTGAACGATGCATTTATATCAATAAATAGCATGTATTATGGGATTCTATGTAGTATACTGAGCTACTAATGGAGAAAGATAGCATTGTGTGCAGAGTACAAGATAAAAGTATAACATTTGTAATGTTAATATGTAGAATAATGAAATGATAATTGTCCTGAAATGTTCGAAAATTCACAAAATGGGGGTGTCCTAAGGACGTTATTCGTATTGTGTGATTGCTTAGCTGTATAAAATAAGGGAATGGTACAGAGAGTAAAGTGGACGCCGTCCGCGGACACCGCGGCTGTTCGTGGACAGGGCGTGGTAAATCCGGGTTTTTCCAGGAAATCCAACATGGAAAGAAGACTGTACGGATCAGCCAATCAGATGTCGAGGTTGTGGATTTGTGTTGAAAGAGACTGTGTGTGGTGAAGATGGCAGAAGTGGAGAAAGTCAGGGCGTTGGTGCTCGGAGATATGTTTGTGCATGGTTTACAGCAGTCTGCTGAATGCAGGCATGTTGCAAAGAACTTTGATGTCAAAGGAGTGGAGGTGGTGTGGAGCACTGTGCCTGATTGCAATGTACAGGGAATTGTACAAGTTTGTGCGGATATGGCCACGATGAACAGTCCGCATGTGGTAGTTTTGCACTATGGTGCTTTCCATTTGGGCAACGTCAGTGCACCTACTTTGTTGGCTGATTTGGAACGCTTGGTTCAAGCCGTAGTGAAGATCCTTCCAAATGCGAAAGTAATTTATTCTGGATTACTACCTAGGGCAATATGGGACAATAGTTCAGTTTTTTGTCCTCAGCAAAACATTGCTAGGTGTGTCATCAACCGAGGCATGTGTGCATTCATGCTTAGAGCTGGTATGTTCTTCTGTAACAATGAGAATATTGATGCCAGTAATGCTGTTAATTTTAAAGAAGATGGCATTTCTTTATCTTTTACCGGAAATGCCTTTTTTATTTTGGAATGTAAGGGTTGCTTTGGAGAAGGTTATGTGAAGATTTTAGGAGTAAAGTAAGAAAAAAAACAAGAAAAAAAATATAAAATAACAGGTGTCTGTCAAGCATCTGTAAAAAAAAAAGAAAAACGTCTCTTTTCAGAGCCAACTTCAAAGGGGAAATGGGGCACACTATTTAAATTTACATTCACCACGCTCAGATTTTCGATGTGTCCGCGGACATGGCGGTAGTCCGTGGACATGAAAATAACTACGAGGGGGTTAGTATGTTCTATGTTACATGTCAGGGATATTATGGTTAAGTTGTGCTACTAAAAACCTATGAAATTCAGTGAAAAAACTTTGTTAAAGGGACGTTATGGTTCCAAGTAAAACCGAAAAACCCTTGAAATTCGCCAGTTATGGTAACATAAGCAACCATAACTCGCGCCACTTTGCACTGCTAACACTAACACCCAGGACATCAAAGATAACATCACAAATGTCATTGATGACATAACTGATGACATCACATGGCTGGCTCTTCCTTTTTATCCTTTACTGACATATCGAAGCCACATAGTTTTCTACAGTAACAGTCAGGAAGTAAAAATTGAAAAGGTACTATATTTGTAGACTTGGGGTCCTGTCACATCATATATGAAACATGTAAATAGCGGAAGATACACGCTTGAAAGAGAGCAATCCTTTCTGTGCATGAAGATAATCATTATGGTTATCAGCACTTTGTCATAGTTTTATTTTTATTACTCTACCTTCCCTCTATATGCTCATATTTGTATACATTATACTCACTCTCCATAGAGTGAATGGGAAAAAAATTTTGCTCGCGTCTACAGCCCAAACCGCTGGACGGATTTCCACCAAATTTGGACCAGGAGCAGCGGCTTGGTCCCGAAAGCATGCTTTTGCAAATTTGGTGAAAATTCGTCCAGTATTTTTTTTTTAAAATGAACAAAAAGTAGGTCAAAAGAAATTAGTGATATCTGTGTTCAGTTTGCGGATACAGTTCCCTGTTCGCTCCGCGGAAAGTGTCCTGATTGGCCAATCGTCTTGCGTGATGTTCGCGGACATGCAAAGTGTTCGCTGATTGGACGGCTTGGAGCGTGAAGCGCATCAGATTTTTCGGTAGCGCCCGCCATATTGGATTCGCGGACGTCCCCGGACAGCGCGGTGAAACTTTGTTCAAAATGTGTATTTTGTAGAGTGTGTTGGTGTGTAGGAGTGTTTGGGGAGGGTGGGAGTGTGTGAGATAGGATGAAAGTTGTGTTTTTTATGTGTTAGACGTTCTTTTTGTGTTCGATTTGTTTGCGGACATCAGGAGTGTTCTGAAATTTTCTAAATAAACTGACTAGGGGGTGTTCTAAGGAGTCAATATGTGTCCATTTTGTTCGCAAGCAAAGTGAAACTGTTCTAAGAACACTCGCGGTGTCCGGGGAGTGTTCGTAGGTGGTGTCCTGAGGACGCTGTCCGTATTGTTCTCTGTCAAGTTGAATGTGTTCTAAGAACACGCGCGGTGTCCTGAAATGTTCGCAAATAAACAAAATGGGGGTGTTCTGAAGACGCTTCTAAGAACACTCGCGGTGTCCGGGGAGTGTTCGTAGGGGGTGTCCTGAGGACGCTGTCCGTATTGTTCTCTGTCAAGTTGAGTCTGTCCTAAGAACACTCGCGGTGTCCTGAAATGTTCGCAAATAAACAAAATGGGGGTGTTCTGAATACGCTTCTAAGAACACTCGCGGTGTCCGGGGAGTGTTCGTAGGGGGTGTCCTGAGGACGTTGTGCGTATTGTTCTTTGTCAAGTTGAATGTGTCCTAATAACACTCGTGGTGTCCTGAAATGTTCGCAAATAAACAAGATGGTGGTGTTCTGAAGACGCTTCTAAGAACACTCCCGGTGTCCGGGGAGTGTTCGTAGGGGGTGTCCTGAGGACGCTGTCCGTATTGTTCTTTGTCAAGTTGAATGTGTCCTAAGAACACTCGCGGTGTCCTGAAATGTTCCCACTAAACAAGATGGGGTGTTCTGAAGACGTTTTTGAGAACACTCCCGGTGTCCTGGAATGTTCGTATGGGGCGTCCAGAGGACGCTGTCCGTATTGTTCTTTGTTAAGTTGAAAGTGTTCTAAGAACTATCGCGTTGTTCTGAAATGTTCGTAGGGGGTGTCCTGAAAATGGTGTCCGTATTGTTCGCTGGCAAGTTCAAAGTGTTCTAAGAACACTCACATTGTTCGCGGACATTAAAAGTTTCCCATAGATCATAGTTGAAATGTTTGACTCTATGGATGTGATATGCTGCGGTGGTTGTTGCCAGAGAATAGAGTCTTGGGTGCATGGCCAAATGGCCATGCACCCAAGACTCTATGCCCTGGCAACAACCACCGCAGCATATCACATTCATATTTGTTTATAAGTTTGGGTGAAAAACAAATGTATAAGGAACAAAGGTATTAGATACTATGGATGTGATGTGCTGCTATGGTTGTCCTTATTATTGTATACTTACTGTTTGGTCTAGTAATGGGAGTCCATGTTTTTCTTCTTCATTTCTGTGATAAAAGAAAATAGCATGTTAGTATTAGTATTTTGTAATGACTTATTACATTGTATAAGCAATATACTTTTATTTTTTTTCGACCCTCATATTTAGTAGAGTACAAATCAGAGTACTGTGCAATTTGCTCAGTTTCTGTATTTGTTGCTAAAATCATTGGGTCTGTGGGAGAAAAAAAAATCCATGTTGGATTTAAAAAAAACCCTTTTTCTGTTATGCTACAGTTTATTTGTTTGTTTGTTTTCAGTGTTCACTTGTTGTTTCTGGCTAATGCTTTATACTTTGCTTTGTTGTATTTTTTTTGGAACAGTAACAGATTCTTCATTTGTATTGATATTATAAAATTTTGGAGCAGTTAGATACCAATTGGCGTATTCTAACTGTCTATTTTTTTAATATATTTTAGTGGTTTTTATTTACCTATTTGGATATTGTTAAATTTTGGGACAGTTAGATACCAATTGGCGTATTCTAACTGTGTATTTTTTGGCCTAATTTAGTGGTATTCATTTATCTGATTAGTTGTTTTAGAATCTTTGAGCTGTTAGATAGCTTTTGGAGTATTCTAACAGTTTATATTTTTGTAACACAAATTTACTTAAAGGTTTAAATACAGTTTATTTATCAAATTTTAGTTTTAAGAACATCAAGTAAGCGTTTGTAAGATTTGCTGGTAATCTCTGCTTTAGAGTAATGGTACTATCATTACATTCAAACCATCCACATTTCTTTTTTATGTATGCAGTGTAGTGCCCTGAATTGGTTGTGGCTCCTGCGTGGTAGATTATACCTATTGTTGTGAAGGTTTTCTTAACAAGTGATATTTGACCATGTGTGAATCCAGTCAGCTTGCAGTTGTTTTTGGTACCATCTGCATTGTAACGTAGAAGCATTAGTATTACGTATTTACTATGTGTTTGTATTACTGACGTGGAGCGATTATCTGAATTGCAGGTAGAGCATAATCTACCATGGTTTGCATTTTGTACAAGTTGCTGAAATGGAATGGATTCACAATTTGGTATTGATATATATATGAAGCGTTCATTGGGGATTTCTTCTTGTGTCACATTGTTGCAGAGAGCGCATGTATGTTTCCACATGTATGAAATCTAAAAGATTTCATTTATAGGTATGTTTTTGTTTTCCAGTACTTGTAGTAAGTACATTAGAAATTCTTGTGGATCTTCCTGTGAGTTTATAGTGAATTTCACCATTCCAGCACAGTAGTCCAATTGTCGTCTTATTCCAAAAACACTATCAGGGTAATTCATAGAATTTCGCAGAAAAGTGTCGCAAGCGGCTGGCGCAGAGTGTCCGCGTGCGATTGACTGCGCCAGGCACGTGCGCTAAAACCGATTTCCGCGCGCAGCGTATTCATGGATTTTAGGCTTCCAAACCGGCCGTGGCGCAGAGAATCGCAGCGACCCTGCAGCAGCGCCAGTAACGCCCCCAAGAACGCCCTCGCGCAAGGAAAAGCCATCAAAATCGCTAAATCATTGCAAAGGGCTGCGCTAACCCTGGACCAGTTCACCGGGCTGGCAAACAGCAAACGCCAAGCGGGGAACGTGTATTGCAGGGGTGCGCGGGAAGTTCCACGCGCGATTTCAGCAGGGTACATGTATTTCAGGGGTGCGCGGGAAGTTCCACACGCGATTTCAGCAAGGTACGTGTATTTCAGGGGTGCGCGGGAAGTTCCACACGCGATTTCAGCAGGGTACGTGCATTTCAGGGGTGCGCGGGAAGTTCCACACGCGAATGGGCCAGTGCGAGCAGGGTACGTGTATTCCATCGGTGCGCGGGAAGTTCCACACGCGATTCCATCAGGGTACGTGTATTTCAGGGGTGCGCGGGAAGTTCCACATGCGAATGGGCCAGTGCGAGCAGGGTACGTGTATTCCATGGGTGCGCGGGAAGTTCCACACGCGATTTCATCAGGGTACGTGTATTTCAGGGGTGCGCGGGAAGTTCCACACGCGATTGGCCCAGTGCGAGCAGGGTACGTGTATTTCAGGGGTGCGCGGGAAGTTCCACACGCGATTGTCCCAGTGCGAGCAGAGTACGTGTATTTCAGGGGTGCGCGGGAAGTTCCACACGCGATTGTCCCAGTGCGAGCAGGGTACGTGTATTTCAGGGGTGCGCGGGAAGTTGCACACGCGATTTCAGCAGGGAATGTGTATTTCAGGGGTTCTGGGGAGTACTACACGTGAATTGGCCGTGTGGGTCCTCCCAGGTGTACGCTCCACAACCTCGACGGCCCCTGCAGGCAGCCCACACCACGGGGGACTACCCTGCACCCCTGCTCATGTCCCGCAGGTAGCCCATCCACCATGGGCATGCCCCCCAGCCAACCCACATGTCACCTTGCACTACTGATCAACAATGCATGTCTCCCACCACCCCCACCCCCCAGCACTGTGGGGCACCTGCCAGCAGGCCCCCACTCATGTCCAACTCATGTTTCCCACCACCCCCACCCCCCTGCACTGTGGGGCACCTGCCAGCAGGCCCCCTCCCATGTCCAACTCATGTACCCCTGCACCCCCACCCCCCAGCATTGTGGGGCACCCTCCACCAGGCCCCCACTCATGTCCCCCTGCACCCCCACCCCCCAGCATCCAGGGTCACCCTCCACCAGGCCCCCACTCATGTCTCCCACCACCCCCACCCCCCTGCCACCATGGTCACCCTCCACCAGGGCCCCACTCATGTCCCCCTGCACCCCCACCCCCCAGCATCCAGGGTCACCCTCCACCAGGCCCCCACTTATGTCTCCCAACACCCCCACCCCCCTGCCACCATGGGCAGCCTCCACCAGGCCCCCACCCATGTCTCCCACCACCCCAATCCCCAGCAGTGCAGGGGCAGCCTCCACCAGGCCCCCACCCATGTCTCCCACCACCCCCACCCCCCAGCAGTGCAGGTGCACCCTCCACCAGGCCCCCACTCATGTCTCCCACCATCCCCACCCCCCTGCCACCATTGGCAGCCTCCACCAGGCCCCCACCCATGTCTCCCACCACCCCCACCCCCCAGCAGTGCAGGGTCAGCCTCCACCAGGCCCCCACCCATGTCTCCCACCACCCCCACCCCCCAGCAGTGCAGGGGCATCCTCCACCAGGCCCCCACTCATGTCTCCCACCACCCCCACCCCCCTGCCACCAGGGGCAGCCTCCACCAGGCCCCCACCCATGTCTCCCACCACCCCCACCCCCCAGCAGTGCAGAGTCAGCCTCCACCAGGCCACCACTCATGTCTCCCACCACCCCCACCCCCCAGCAGTGCAGGGGCAGCCTCCACCAGGCCCCCACCCATGTCTCCCACCACCCCCACCCCCACCGCCCAGCAGTGCAGGGGCACCCTCCACCAGGCCCCCACTCATGTCTCCCACCACCCCCACCCCCCTGCCACCATGGGCAGCCTCCACCAGGCCCCCACCCATGTCTCCCACCACCCCCACCCCCCAGCAGTGCAGGGTCAGCCTCCACCAGGCCACCACTCATGTCTCCCACCACCCCCACCGCCCTGCCACCATGGGCAGCCTCCACCAGGCCCCCACTCATGTCTCCCACCACCCCCACCCCCCCGCCAGTGCAGGGTCAGCCTCCACCAGGCCACCACTCATGTCTCCCAATACCCCCACCCCCCAGCCACCATGGCCACCCTCCACCAGGCCCCCACTCATGTCCCCCTGCACCCCCACCCTACCAGCATCCAGGGTCACCCTCCACCAGGCCCCCACACATGTCTCCCACCACCCCCACCCCCCAGCAGTGCAGGGGCAGCCTCCACCAGGCACCCACCCATGCCATGTCTCCCACCACCCCCACCCCCCAGCAGTGCAGGGGCACCCTCCACCAGGCCCCCACTCATGTCTCCCACCACCCCCACCCCCCTGCCACCAGGGGCAGCCTCCACCAGGCCCCCACCCATGTCTCACACCACCCCCACCCCCCAGCAGTGCAGGGGCACCCTCCACCAGGCCCCCACTCATGTCTCCCACCACCCCCACCCCCCAGCCACCATGGCCACCCTCCACCAGGCCCCCACTCATGTCCCCCTGCACCCCCACCCCCCAGCATCCAGGGTCACCCTCCACCAGGCCCCCACTCATGTCTCCCACCACCCCCACCCCCCAGCAGTGCAGGGGCAGCCTCCACCAGGCCCCCACCCATGTCTCCCACCACCCCACCCCCCAGCAGTGCAGGGGCAGCCTCCACCAGGCCCCCACCCATGTCTCCCACCACCCCCACCCCCCAGCAGTGCAGGGGCACCCTCCACCAGGCCCCCACTCATGTCTCCCACCACCCCCACCCCCCAGCAGTGCAGGGGCACCCTCCACCAGGCCCCCACTCATGTCTCCCACCACCCCCACCGCCCTGCCACCAGGGGCAGCCTCCACCAGGCCCCCACCCATGTCTCCCACCACCCCCACCCCCCAGCAGTGCAGGGGCAGCCTCCACCAGGCCCCCACTCATGTCACCCACCACCCCCAGCCACCTGCCACCATGGGCAGCCTCCACCAGGCCCCCACCCATGTCTCCCACCACCCCCATCCCCCAGAAGTGCAGGGTCAGCCTCCACCAGGCCACCACTCATGTCTCCCACCACCCCCACCCCCCAGCAGTGCAGGGGCAGCCTCCACCAGGCCCCCACTCATGTCTCCCACCACCCCCACCCCCCTGCCACCATGGGCAGCCTCCACCAGGCCCCCACCCATGTCTCCCACCACCCCCACCCCCCAGCAGTGCAGGGTCAGCCTCCACCAGGCCACCACTCATGTCTCCCACCACCCCCACCGCCCTGCCACCATGGGCAGCCTCCACCAGGCCCCCACTCATGTCTCCCACCACCCCACCCCCCAGCAGTGCAGGGTCAGCTTCCACCAGGCCACCACTCATGTCTCCCACCACCCCCACCCCCCAGCCACCATGGCCACCCTCCACCAGGCCCCCACTCATGTCCCCCTGCACCCCCACCCCCCAGCATCCAGGGTCACCCTCCACCAGGCCCCCACTCATGTCTCCCACCACCCCCACCCCCCAGCAGTGCAGGGGCAGCCTCCACCAGGCCCCCACCCATGTGTCCCACCACCCCCACCCCCCAGCAGTGCAGGGGCACCCTCCACCAGGCCCCCACTCATGTCTCCCACCACCCCCACCCCCCTGCCACCAGGGGCAGCCTCCACCAGGCCCCCACCCATGTCTCCCACCACCCCCACCCCCCAGCAGTGCAGGGGCACCCTCCACCAGGCCCCCACACATGTCTCCCACCACCCCCACCCCCCAGCCACCATGGCCACCCTCCACCAGGCCCCCACTCATGTCCCCCTGCACCCCCACCCCCCAGCATCCAGGGTCACCCTCCACCAGGCCCCCACTCATGTCTCCCACCACCCCCACCCCCCAGCAGTGCAGGGGCAGCCTCCACCAGGCCCCCACCCATGTCTCCCACCACCCCACCCCCCAGCAGTGCAGGGGCAGCGTCCACCAGGCCCCCACCCATGTCTCCCACCACCCCCACCCCCCAGCAGTGCAGGGGCACCCTCCACCAGGCCCCCACTCATGTCTCCCACCACCCCCACCGCCAGCAGTGCAGGGGCACCCTCCACCAGGCCCCCACTCATGTCTCCCACCACCCCCACCCCCCTGCCACCAGGGGCAGCCTCCACCAGGCCCCCACCCATGTCTCCCACCACCCCCACCCCCCAGCAGTGCAGGGGCAGCCTCCACCAGGCCCCCACTCATGTCACCCACCACCCCCAGCCCCCTGCCACCATGGGCAGCCTCCACCAGGCCCCCACCCATGTCTCCCACCACCCCCACCCCCCAGCAGTGCAGGGGCACCCTCCACCAGGCCCCCACTCATGTCTCCCACCACCCCCACCCCCCTGCCACCAGGGGCAGCCTCCACCAGGCCCCCACCCATGTCTCCCACCACCCCCACCCCCCAGCAGTGCAGGGGCACCCTCCACCAGGCCCCCACTCATGTCTCCCACCACCCCCACCCCCCTGCCACCAGGGGCAGCCTCCACCAGGCCCCCACCCATGTCTCCCACCACCCCCACCCCCCAGCAGTGCAGGGGCACCCTCCACCAGGCCCCCACTCATGTCTCCCACCACCCCCACCCCCCAGCCACCATGGCCACCCTCCACCAGGCCCCCACTCATGTCCCCCTGCACCCCCACCCCCCAGCATCCAGGGTCACCCTCCACCAGGCCCCCACTCATGTCTCCCACCACCCCCACCCCCCAGCAGTGCAGGGGCAGCCTCCACCAGGCCCCCACCCATGTCTCCCACCACCCCACCCCCCAGCAGTGCAGGGGCAGCCTCCACCAGGCCCCCACCCATGTCTCCCACCACCCCCACCCCCCAGCAGTGCAGGGGCACCCTCCACCAGGCCCCCACTCATGTCTCCCACCACCCCCACCCCCCAGCAGTGCAGGGGCACCCTCCACCAGGCCCCCACTCATGTCTCCCACCACCCCCACCCCCCTGCCACCAGGGGCAGCCTCCACCAGGCCCCCACCCATGTCTCCCACCACCCCCACCCCCCAGCAGTGCAGGGGCAGCCTCCACCAGGCCCCCACTCATGTCACCCACCACCCCCAGCCACCTGCCACCATGGGCAGCCTCCACCAGGCCCCCACCCATGTCTCCCACCACCCCCACCCCCCAGCAGTGCAGGGGCACCCTCCACCAGGCCCCCACTCATGTCTCCCACCACCCCCACCCCCCTGCCACCAGGGGCAGCCTCCACCAGGCCCCCACCCATGTCTCCCACCACCCCCACCCCCCAGCAGTGCAGGGGCAGCCTCCACCAGGCCACCACTCATGTCTCCCACCACCCCCACCGCCCTGCCACCATGGGCAGCCTCCACCAGGCCCCCACTCATGTCTCCCACCACCCCCACCCCCCAGCAGTGCAGGGTCAGCCTCCACCAGGCCACCACTCATGTCTCCCACCACCCCCATCCCCCAGAAGTGCAGGGTCAGCCTCCACCAGGCCACCACTCATGTCTCCCACCACCCCCACCCCCCAGCAGTGCAGGGGCAGCCTCCACCAGGCCCCCACTCATGTCTCCCACCACCCCCACCCCCCTGCCACCATGGGCAGCCTCCACCAGGCCCCCACCCATGTCTCCCACCACCCCCACCCCCCAGCAGTGCAGGGTCAGCCTCCACCAGGCCACCACTCATGTCTCCCACCACCCCCACCGCCCTGCCACCATGGGCAGCCTCCACCAGGCCCCCACTCATGTCTCCCACCACCCCACCCCCCAGCAGTGCAGGGTCAGCTTCCACCAGGCCACCACTCATGTCTCCCACCACCCCCATCCCCAGCCACCATGGCCACCCTCCACCAGGCCCCCACTCATGTCCCCCTGCACCCCCACCCCCCAGCATCCAGGGTCACCCTCCACCAGGCCCCCACTCATGTCTCCCACCACCCCCACCCCCCAGCAGTGCAGGGGCAGCCTCCACCAGGCCCCCACCCATGTCTCCCACCACCCCCACCCCCCAGCAGTGCAGGGGCACCCTCCACCAGGCCCCCACTCATGTCTCCCACCACCCCCACCCCCCTGCCACCAGGGGCAGCCTCCACCAGGCCTCCACCCATGTCTCCCACCACCCCCACCCCCCAGCAGTGCAGGGGCACCCTCCACCAGGCCCCCACACATGTCTCCCACCACCCCCACCCCCCAGCCACCATGGCCACCCTCCACCAGGCCCCCACTCATGTCCCCCTGCACCCCCACCCCCCAGCATCCAGGGTCACCCTCCACCAGGCCCCCACTCATGTCTCCCACCACCCCCACCCCCCAGCAGTGCAGGGGCAGCCTCCACCAGGCCCCCACCTATGTCTCCCACCACCCCACCCCCCAGCAGTGCAGGGGCAGCCTCCACCAGGCCCCCACCCATGTCTCCCACCACCCCCACCCCCCAGCAGTGCAGGGGCACCCTCCACCAGGCCCCCACTCATGTCTCCCACCACCCCCACCGCCAGCAGTGCAGGGGCACCCTCCACCAGGCCCCCACTCATGTCTCCCACCACCCCCACCCCCCTGCCACCAGGGGCAGCCTCCACCAGGCCCCCACCCATGTCTCCCACCACCCCCACCCCCCAGCAGTGCAGGGGCAGCCTCCACCAGGCCCCCACTCATGTCACCCACCACCCCCAGCCCCCTGCCACCATGGGCAGCCTCCACCAGGCCCCCACCCATGTCTCCCACCACCCCCACCCCCCAGCAGTGCAGGGGCACCCTCCACCAGGCCCCCACTCATGTCTCCCACCACCCCCACCCCCCTGCCACCAGGGGCAGCCTCCACCAGGCCTCCACCCATGTCTCCCACCACCCCCACCCCCCAGCAGTGCAGGGGCAGCCTCCACCAGGCCCCCACTCATGTCCCCCTGCACCCCCATCCCCCAGCATCCAGGGTCACCCTCCACCAGGCCCCCACTCATGTCTCCCACCACCCCCACCCCCCAGCAGTGCAGGGGCAGCCTCCACCAGGCCCCCACCCATATCTCCCACCACCCCCACCCCCCAGCAGTGCAGGGGCACCCTCCACCAGGCCCCCACTCATGTCTCCCACCACCCCCACCCCCCTGCCACCAGGGGCAGCCTCCACCAGGCCCCCACCCATGTCTCCCACCACCCCCACCCCCCAGCAGTGCAGGGGCACCCTCCACCAGGCCCCCACTCATGTCTCCCACCACCCCCACCCCCCAGCCACCATGGCCACCCTCCACCAGGCCCCCACTCATGTCCCCCTGCACCCCCACCCCCCAGCATCCAGGGTCACCCTCCACCAGGCCCCCACTCATGTCTCCCACCACCCCCACCCCCCAACAGTGCAGGGGCAGCCTCCACCAGGCCCCCACCCATGTCTCCCACCACCCCACCCCCCAGCAGTGCAGGGGCAGCCTCCACCAGGCCCCCACCCATGTCTCCCACCACCCCCACCCCCCAGCAGTGCAGGGGCACCCTCCACCAGGCCCCCACTCATGTCTCCCACCACCCCCACCCCCCAGCAGTGCAGGGGCAGCCTCCACCAGGCCCCCACCCATATCTCCCACCACCCCCACCCCCCAGCAGTGCAGGGGCACCCTCCACCAGGCCCCCACCCATGTCTCCCACCACCCCCACCCCCCAGCAGTGCAGGGGCACCCTCCACCAGGCCCCCACTCATGTCTCCCACCACCCCCACCCCCCAGCCACCATGGCCACCCTCCACCAGGCCCCCACTCATGTCCCCCTGCACCCCCACCCCCCAGCATCCAGGGTCACCCTCCACCAGGCCCCCACTCATGTCTCCCACCACCCCCACCCCCCAGCAGTGCAGGGGCAGCCTCCACCAGGCCCCCACCCATGTCTCCCACCACCCCACCCCCCAGCAGTGCAGGGGCAGCCTCCACCAGGCCCCCACCCATGTCTCCCACCACCCCCACCCCCCAGCAGTGCAGGGGCACCCTCCACCAGGCCCCCACTCATGTCTCCCACCACCCCCACCCCCCAGCAGTGCAGGGGCACCCTCCACCAGGCCCCCACTCATGTCTCCCACCACCCCCACCCCCCTGCCACCAGGGGCAGCCTCCACCAGGCCCCCACCCATGTCTCCCACCACCCCCACCCCCCAGCAGTGCAGGGGCAGCCTCCACCAGGCCCCCACTCATGTCACCCACCACCCCCAGCCCCCTGCCACCATGGGCAGCCTCCACCAGGCCCCCACCCATGTCTCCCACCACCCCCACCCCCCAGCAGTGCAGGGGCACCCTCCACCAGGCCCCCACTCATGTCTCCCACCACCCCCACCCCCCTGCCACCAGGGGCAGCCTCCACCAGGCCCCCACCCATGTCTCCCACCACCCCCACCCCCCAGCAGTGCAGGGGCAGCCTCCACCAGGCCACCACTCATGTCTCCCACCACCCCCACCGCCCTGCCACCATGGGCAGCCTCCACCAGGCCCCCACTCATGTTCCCACTACCCCCACCCCCCAGCAGTGCAGGGTCAGCCTCCACCAGGCCACCACTCATGTCTCCCACCACCCCCACCCCCAGCAGTGCAGGGTCAGCCTCCACCAGGCCACCACTCATGTCTCCCACCACCCCCACCCCCCAGCAGTGCAGGGGCAGCCTCCACCAGGCCCCCACCCATGTCTCCCACCACCCCCACCCCCCAGCAGTGCAGGGGCACCCTCCACCAGGCCCCCACTCATGTCTCCCACCACCCCCACCCCCCTGCCACCATGGGCAGCCTCCGCCAGGCCCCCACCCATGTCTCCCACCACCCCCACCCCCCAGCAGTGCAGGGTCAGCCTCCACCAGGCCACCACTCATGTCTCCCACCACCCCCACCGCCCTGCGACCATGGGCAGCCTCCACCAGGCCCCCACTCATGTCTCCCACCACCCCCACCCCCCTGCCACCATGGGCAGCCCCCACCAGGTCCTCACAATCCCCAATCATGTGCGTAATGGTCAGCCTCCACAGCCAAAAAGCCCTACCAAGTAACCCATTCACCCACATGGAAATGGAAATCACATGTTACACCCCCAATGTTCATGAAGCTAATTAACCCATGTCCGTCACACACAATGGTTGCAATTGAATGGGAAAACACCCAACATGACATGCATGAAACCAATGAGATGATACCACACAGTGAAGTATGGAAACAAAATTGTATTGAAAAAAATAAAGAATGCCAAAGAAAGGAAACAAATTACAATGGGAATGAGAAAAAATAAGCTGCATGTCCGTATTAAAAAAAAAAACTGCAAATCAGAATCCAAAAAAATGTCGTCCAAAGTCAAATGTAAAAAAATCTCTATGCAATAAAGAACTATGTAAAAAACTACCAAGGGTCCATGAGCCCAACTGAACAAAGGAAACCTACTAAAAAACCTAACTAAAAATCAACTATATACAAAAAGTGGAGCAGTGTCCGTCGACTCCAAATCATAATAAGAAACAAAGGAAACCTAAAACTAAAGAACTATATACAAAGGCGGCGGGCAAGTCCAGCGGCTCACTCCGTGGTGTCCCGGGCCAGGGCATCATCGAACTCCTGTTCGATGTCCCGGAGGCGGTCCAGTTCCATGGCCCCGAGGGTCCGCAGGGACGACGCCGTGTCCTCCTCCAACACCCTGCGGATTGCCTCGAGGCACTCGGCCCGCCTCAGGGCCCTCCGCATGGAGTTCTCCGCCCTGACCATTGTGAGCTGCGCCTCTTCCGCCCGTCGCCGCTCCGCACCTATGGCGTGGCCCAACCGCTGCCACACGGAAGATACTCTCTGTCCTGGGTCCCCCTGCCCTCCGGCCGATGCCTGCCCCTCCGATGTCGAAAGCCCCGAGCCTTCATGTCTCCCACCATGTTGCTGCTGCTGCTCTGCCTCTGCCCCTGCACTGCCTCCTGCTGCCTGCACATCCTCCGCCGGCTGGGGTGCAGTTGTTGATGTTGCCACCCCTGCTGGACCTCCGACTCCCGACTGTGGCAGGGATGCCTCCTCCAACAGCCTGGCCGCACCGTCAGAGGCAGCTCCACAGGGCACCCAGGTGACTGATGGGTGGGAAGATGGCACAGAGGACGACTGGCGCGTAGGGGGTCCAGTTGAGGAGGGGGTCGGAGCAAGCCCCATCAGACGGAGGAATCCGGCCTGGGTGACCTGTCCCAGCAGGCTGACGTGGTCAACGAGCCATTTGAGATGACGTGCAGTCTCTCCATGAAAAGACTGCAGGTCACCTCGCATGGCCCGTTGACGCAACGCCACACCAGCCAGGACAGGCTCAACCCGGACCTGGATGGCCACGTCCGCAGGCAGAGGAAGGCCAGTTGACGTCAGCTCATCCCCTGCCTGAAAACGGGTCTGGACGTAGGCATCCCTGCTGGTGCAAGATGATGCAGGGACAGGATCGGGGACAGGATTGCACACAGGCACCTCCGCGGCGGCCTGTGCTGCCTCCTGTCCCTGGTCCTGCACTGCACCTTTAGCACCAGTGGGATCCCCACCTCCAGACCCCGTCTCTGGTGCTTGCACGGCCTCCTCCTCCACCAAACCCCCCACCAACCTGGATGACTCCGTGCCATCTTCCCCTGTTGGGCCCTGTGGGGTCCCAGCTGCCCCTTCTGCTGCCGAGGAGTCCAACTGCAACCTCCGCCTCTTGGACCTCCCCCCGGCAGCTGCGGCCTGGGACGCGGCACCGGACTCCTCACTCCCCGACGAGATGACAACACGGGAAGGGAGCCGGGCCTTGCGTCTCCGGCTGGCGGTCGGATCCCCGCCGCTGTGCTCCACAGCACCTTCTCCGCCCTCTTCATCAGTTGACGCTGCAGACAGGGAGAAACAAAACACAGGCATCAGGGCACTGTACAATGGACACATACACACATGACAGTTGCACATGAGTGGCATTGGCAAACCTCAGACATGTCATCACAATCCCCAACACACATGTCATTGCAACTCGCACACATGAGCCATACCACAGCCATATTGCAACTGCCACCACCATCCCTACACATACAACAGCATCAGCAGCCAAAGGGGAGCCAGACATCACATGCAACACAGGAAGTGCACCACACATGTACACACACCACCACACTTGCATGCATGTGTACACCTCTGCCAAGTGTCGCACTGTTCAGACGGGCATCCATGTCACATCAGCCAATCAGGCTTCCACATACCGCTGTCACATGCATCCATGTTGCATCACTGTTGCACCCTTGTCAAATACACACACATGCACATGTACACAGTGCTGATACATGCAGCCGAAAACAACATACATGCGTGACATCACGGACATGTCTACTTACATAGACATTCATCCAAACATGTGTGCACGCACAACTGCATTTGCCATGCAAGCCTACACACACAAGCACCATCCATGTCTCACACATTACAGCCCTCGCATGTGTCAGCCCCACGGCCCTGTACACCCCCACCCATACTCGACCCCATACAAACAGATGTGCAACCTGCACAATACCGAATAATCACCACACGCACTGCTCACAATCAGGATGCATGTACACTCACCGCTCGACTCCAGACGGGTCTGCTTCTCTAGGACCTGGAAGTGGAGTGCTGGGGATATGCGTTCCAGGACCCCCATCTGTTCTTCCGACAAGTGGCCCCGGTGCCCCTTGGCATCCGCTGCCTTCAAGAGGCGCCGGGCCTTGTTCAGGGTCCTGGACCTGAAGTCCTCCCAGCGCTTCCTGACATGTTGTAAGTCCCGGACTGCCACCCCCTCCGCGTTGATGGCAGTCACGATGTCAGTCCAGATCCGAGTCCGTCCTTCCTTGTCGGCGCGGGAACTTCCGAAGAGGGCATCATACTGCCCCAGGACTTGCTCCACCAGGACACCAACTTCGGTGGCACTGAAGCTGGTTCCCCTCTGCCTCTCTGGCCGGGGGTTGTCAGTGGTCACAGATGGTGTTTGCCCCGACATGACAACCCCAGAGGCAGGAGTGGGTGGGCAACTGGGTCCTGGGGCTGGGCTGTGGAGCGATGGAATTCCAGTCGGGAGTCTTCGGTTCCAGCAGGGGTGGTCACAGCAACAGCACCCCTGGCTGATGTGCAGGCAGCAAATGGCAGTGCACGTGGGCAGCAGGCAGTCAGGCAGCAGCAGATGGCAGGTGGGAGCGTGCTCGGGGCTCTGGGGGGCAGTAGTTCGGCCTTCTGGGCAGGAGCGTGGTCTTCCGTGTGCTTACGCGTGGCCAGCTTGGTACGGAGTGATTTGGCACGTGAAAATCCTGCACGTCAGCGTGAAAATCGAGGAAAGGCCCTAAGCGCATAAGCGCGTCAGCACGCATACGCGATTCTATTGGACCAAAGGCCCAATAGAAACGGGTGTTTCCCACACAGCACGTGATGACAGAGCACACGTGGAAAGACTGCACGTCAGAGTGTCATCGCGTGTAATTGGACAGCACGTCAGAGTCTCATCGCGTGTAATTGGTGGAAATGGCCCTACACGCAGAAGTGACAAAACGTGTAATTGGTGGAAATGGCCCTACACGCATAAGTGACAAAGCGTGTAATTGGTGGAAATGGCCCTAGCGCGTACACGCCGCGTAAGTGACGCTGGACGTGTGGGCCTGTATAAAAGGTACGTGTAGAACACCATTTCCTTGTACGTGCTTTTCGTGGAGAGCGAGTGGGTGAATTCTGTACTTCTTGTCGTTTCACACGCGATTTACTTCACGGCGTTTCAAGTTCGTATTCCCTGTTACCTCTGACAGCTTTTTCTCTTTTTTCTCTTATACTGGTTTACCTGGGCCTGTTCCCTCAAACAGTGTTCCCTTCTACTGTTGTCCTGTCTCCTCAGACAGCGTACAAATCTTCTTTTGGCGGGGGTGTTGCCAACCAAACGCGCTCCTTTTTCACGCTCTTTTACCTGGCAGACGGTGAGTCACGCACGTATCGAACATCTGTGCTTGCCCCGTGTGTAGCCTACCCCTTCAGAGGTCATTCTAGGCTGCGTGTGACACGCATACGTTCATTCTTGTGTTACTGGGTGCCACAGCGTAGTGCAGGTTTTTCTTTCTGCACATGTGGTCTAGGAGGGGTTGCGTGCACGTCATCTCCCTTTTTTGGGGCTCCTGTGCGTAGCGTGACCCGTCATCTTTCCCCAGGGGTTACAATCAGCCTTGCAAGAGCACTAGGGTACAATTACCATCTGGTACCCAACCCCTTTGACCCCCAATTGCCCAGGACAATAGTTTACAGCCACTATCATACGCACATTCACATCAGTGCCATGGCTGGGAGGCGAGGATTCCGTAAGGGTGGCAAAGGTGGAAGAGCCACAAGTGGTGGCCGTGGTGGATCCGGTAGGGGACGTGGTCGTTACTTGCAGGGTGAGCCTGTCCCCCCATGTGTGGAGGACCAGTCAAGGGCACCCATAATCCCCACCCCTCCTGTTGAGGCTGATGTGGCTGACACCATCCATGCTCAGCCCTTGTTGGACCAGCCCATTGTGGCACCAGACCTGGCTGACTCCATGGCTGACTTCCAGGTCAGCAGGCCTATGACACGTGCGCTGGTGCACGTTGATGTCACCATGCCACGTGCATCTGGGGCAGCAAGGTCATCTGCTGCACCAAGTAGGCAGGGGGGAGAGGCTGGAGAGGCTGCAGGGGCAGCTGCGGCTCCATCCACCCCAGCCCTCACACACCCAGCCAGGACAGTGTCGGTCCTAGTCCATGCTGCTGACATTCCCCCTGACACCATCACACTAGAGCCAATGCCTGCACCAACTCCCATGCTGAGTGTGCAATCCCACACTCCTCATACAGAGTCCACCAGGGCTCCTGCCCCTAGTGTCCAGAGCGGCGCAGGACACTCAGGATCACCACCACCTTCCAAGCGGAAGAGGAAGAGTGCTCGTCCGGCACAGGCTGATGCCCCAGACACGGCTACACAGTCCGGCCCGTCCAGGAAGCCCAGCTTCACGGATGACGAACTGAATGCACTTGTCGAGTATGTGTCCGCACATGACAACGAGATGGTCATTGTTGCAGGATCCAAGACCACACCTGCACAACGCCAGGCACACTGGCAGACCGTTGCGGACATCGTAAGTGCCCTTGGAATCGTGAGGCGCACAGCCAATGATTGCTATAAGCGCTGGAATGACCTAAAGCGCAGGGCAAAGAGTAAGCTGGCCTCAAGTCATGCCGCAACTCTAGTGACTGGAGGTGGGTCTCCAGTAGTAGACATGGAACTCACTCCACATGAGTCAGTCGCTGGGACCTACGTCACGGAGGAACAGATCCAAGGCGTGGGAGATCTGGCTGATTACGAGGCATTGTCCGGTGAGTGCACATGCATGTGTGTGTCATCCATGTGCATGGTGTGTGTGTGAGGGCTTCTGTTTGTGTGCCAGGTGAGAGTGTGTGCGCCTGAGTCGTATGGGTCAGCCATGTGCTTCATGCAATACATCCTGCGCAGCTGCATTTGGCCATAGCAGTATCCCTTCTGCCAACAGTAGACATCTAGCCCAACTGCATGCCAGTTGCCCTTGAAGTGTCAACTTGCCACAGCATTGTTGCTTATTTTTCACTGTTCATTCAGTCAGATTGTTTGCATTCCACCACCTTTACTAGGCATGTTGCAGTCCACTAGTCACATGTCTGGCATGGCTATGGTAAAGTGGAGTGACTTTGTTACCTGGATATCATTTGTTCACACATGGCCCTGTGCAATTGGACCATTTCAGACTGGCAGCTCCAGGTGAAAAATCTGACCTGTTAGAATTAGAAAAGCTATTACATGCGGGAACTGGACTGAATGAATAGGTGCTGCCCTCCTCTCCATCTTCACTCAATATCAATGGTACATGCCATCTGTGTGATGGCATGTGTGTTTCACCTGGCAATCACAGGCCAATGTGTGATGCCACTGCCAGGCAGCATGCAGAAAATGTGTTCATCTTCCATCTTGGTGTCATCAGTGTGTGCCATTTGCCTGCCCTTCATATGCAGTGAGGGTGCATGCATGGGAGGGTTTTAGTCATGTGGGACATGTGTCAATCAAGTACTGGTTCTCTTGCTTCTCAGCCCTCATTGTGTGCCATGGTGCTAATGCCTGTTTCCATTTATTTGTTTTCATGTCTTTGCAGGGGAAGACGCACCTGATACTGCTGGGGTTGTGGAGATGGTGCAGACCCAGGAGGGGTCCGAAGGCCGACCAACCACCAGTGAGGGACATGGTGTGGTGGTGGGTGAGAACCCACAAGTGCTGCAGGTCGTGCTCTCAAGGGGTGTCTCTGGCTGCACCTCCCCCGAGCTGTACTCAGGTGTTGATTCGGATGAGACCTACGTGCCGTCGCAGGTGAGTGTTCCAGGGAGGGAATCTGTTCTGTCCCACCCACCTGCACCAGGGTCAGAACCCTCAATGGGGATGTCAGTGTTGGCAGCTACGCCTTTGGTGGTTACGGATGCAGGGTCACACTCCGCGATATCTGATCCTGTTCCTGGGCCAGCAGATCAGAGGGGGAATGCAGTCCTGCAGCCTCAGGCAGTGCCGGCACAGCAAGGCGCAGTTCGCCTTGCCCCAGACAGGTGTGGTGCCCGCCGACGTGGTGGCCGTACGCCACCTGGCAATACCGCATGGGAGCAATCCATTTACGGTATGGCAACACAACAGGATGATGGCTCAGGCCATGGATAGGGTGGCCACTTCCATTGTCCCCCCTGAAAGGCTGATGGAGCGACTAGAGCAGGCAACCGACTCCATCTGCCAGTCACACAGGGAGGACATGTTGGGGTCCAACAGGGACAGGCGGGCGGCACTGGCGACTCTGCAGGAGGCCGTCTCCATTGAGTCCCAGGCCCACAGGGAAGCCCTGAGGCAGGAGCTCCTTCACCTCAGGACGACTCTTCTTGAGCTTGAGGCTTCAACACACCAAAGGACAGAACAGCAGCTGGAGCGTCTCACCCGTACGCTCTCAGCTGAGATGCAGGCAACGAGGGCGGAGGTCCGGGCATCCCGTGAGTTGTTGCATGGGGACCTCCGCACACTCATCCTCCAGAACCAGACCTACCACACCCGCATGCTTGCAGCCATGGAGGAGCAGACTAGGGCCTTGCGTGGGCTGCCTCCCATAGTGCAACCACCTCCGGATGCAGCTGCACAGGGTGATAATAGCGACAGCAGTGATACTCCCACAATAGGGTAGCCGTGTGGGCCATGGGCCCATGGAGGTGTTTTTTTTTCCCAGGACCCACACAGGTGGGTTTTGGTGTGCACCCTGTCCTCGGACCTCCTGGGTGGCCTCCCAAACCCCCCCGGGCCCATCAATGGCCATTTTTGATTTTTATTTTTATTTTTGATTTTTATTTTTATTTTTATTTTTATTTTTAATTTCTAAATATTTTTTCCCAATTTTTTTGGGACAATTTGTTGGCTTCCGTGGTTCCTGTGGGCATACGCAGCATTGTGGCTGGGCACATGCAGGCTTGTCATGTATTTGGTTCAGATGCTTGGGTTTGAGTCACACACACCCCTCCTGCTTCCCGTTTCCATGGGCTTGCAAAGGGTGTGCCCAAGTGACATTGACGTACATGGTGACATTGGACTCCCACTACATGTGTGGGTAGTCTAGTCAATACTGTGTATACATTCCTAGTGCATATTGCTGTTGTGTTGTACACTGCATGTTGCATTGATGTGTAACTCATCATCTGTGTCTACCTCCCAATTTGCAGGTCCCTTCCTCATGTCTTCACAAGGCCCTCTAGTCTGGAGATGGGGTCCATGTTGGCAGCCGTGCAGCTACAACTCTACATGGCGCCAACATTGCACAGTTGGTAGTGGTGGGAGTGCAGGCATTTCCAGGTGGTGAGACTACTAATATATAACATTTGTGATGTCATGTTAATGGTAGTACCTGCTCAAGTTTGTTGTTGGTCCTGCATTACTGTGAGCATTTCAGGTGTTGCAAGTTTCAATTAGGGACACTCTACATTGTGACACTAGTGTCATGTTTTGGGGATTACTTTGTTTACCTGCAAATAGCATGACATGGCACGGTGTGTCGTGTGGCGGTGCTGGGGATGGGTTGGCTGACATGGCACTGTCCTCTTGTTGAATTTTGCAAGTGGGTATTCATTTTAGCTGCTTGAATGTGTTACTTCACAAAACTGCATTGGTGGTGTCTGTGTGGGTAGGGATGCACACATTGTGACACTTCCAGGTGTACAATCTCAGGCTGATATGGTTTTCACGGTTCATTCTCCAGACATTCAGGATCAGTGTCAGGTTGAGTCATCATTGATTGTCAGATGGAATGTGCCAGGGCAGTGTGCACTCCACAGGGGTGTGATTTCTATGTGAAGTAATTAGCCACTAGCTGTGTACGGGCTGCCTCCCCCCGTGCCCTTTCCCCTCCCATGCGCAGCGGCTGTGCATGTGGTTGGGGATGTGGGGCCACCACCATGTCCACGGCCAGGCCCCGGCGTGTTGCAACGTTGTGCAGGACACATGCTGCCACTATGATCCTGCACACTACTGGGGGAGCGTACAACAGCTGCCCGCCAGAACGGTCAAGGGAGCGAAAGCGTGACTTTAGCACTCCGAATGTGCGCTCCACTATGCCCAGGGTTGTAATGTGGGCTGTGTTATATCTTACCTCGGGTGGCGTGGTGGGGTTCCGAATTGGCGTCATCATGTGGGGGCTGAGAGGGTAGGCACTGTCCCCTGTGGAGGTGGTGATTGGTATCATTGGTGGGGTTGTGACCTTGCTCAGTATCTGACATGCATGCATGTGCAGTGGCATTCATACTCACCAAGCAGCCATGTATCGCCATGCCGCCCAGCTTCTAGGTCCCGGCTTAGGGTGGACATTCGGTAAATGAAGCTGTCGTGGGTTGACCCGGGATAGTTGGCATATACTGAGGTGATGATTCCCTGGCATTACATACTACCTGCACGTTGATGGAATGCCAGTGCTTGCAGTTCCTATAGATGTGCTCAGATGCCCTGGGGGGACGTAGAGCCACATGGGTGCAGTCGATGGCACCTAGCACTTTGGGGAATCGTGCCACAGCGTAAAAATCCAGGGCGGCAGCATGCCTTTCTGCAGGGGTTCTGGGCAGGTATATGTGCCTGCGGACTGATGGGCGTGCAGTGATGATGTTCAAGACCTGGTGTAGGCAGCGTGACTGGGTGGCCTGTGATACACCACCCACAATGGCACTTGTCCGCTGAAATGATCCAGTGGCTAAGAAGTGCAGTACATTGAGGACCTTCTCCAGGGGGCTGAGTGCTTGGGAGCACAGGGTGGGTGATTTGAGGTCATCCTCCCACTCACTCACCAGGTCCAGTATAATGTGTGGTGTAAACCTGTACCTCCCATGCACCTGGTCATCAGGCATCCCGAAAAGGCTGGTTCTGGGTGTGAATATTCTGGCCCTGACTATCCTCCTCCTCCACCTTTGGTAGGCCACGCCCACTGCTGCTAGGAACGGTATGTTCATCCTGGGTCTGAGCTTGTTATTTTGTTAGCGCGCAAATTAATGTGTTGCGCGTGTTGTAGGCGAGCGTGTGACCCGCGCACCCCTGAAATCCAGTACCCAGTCCAATAGAGTGTGGAAATTCCCGCGCACCACGGGATACAGGTGTGCTGACGTACATGCGTGTGTAAGTGTCCGCGCACCCCTGATATACACGTACATAGGCCAATTACGTGTACGCGCGCTTTTGTCCAATTGCACGCGATGAGACTCTGACGTGCTGTCCAATTACACGCGATGACACTCTGACGTGCTGTCCAATTACACGCGATGACACTCTGACGTGCAGTCTTTCCACGTGTGCTCTGTCATAACGTGCTGTGTGGGAAACACCCGTGCGGGTCACGTCACAGACGCGTTTATGCGCTGAGGGCCTTTGTCCAATAGAATCGCGTATGCGTGCTGACCCGCTTACGCGCTAAGGGCCTTTCCTCGATTTTCACGCTGACGTGCAGGATTTTCACGTGCCAAATCACTCCGTACCATGCTGGCCACGCGTAAGCACACGGAAGACCACGCTCCTGCCCAGAAGGCTGAACTACTGCCCCCCAGAGCCCCGAGCACGCTCCCACCTGCCATCTGCTGCTGCCTGACTGCCTGCTGCCCACGTGCACTGCCATTTGCTGCCTGCACATCAGCCAGGGGTGCTGTTGCTGTGACCACCCCTGCTGGAACCGAAGACTCCCGACTGGAATTCCATCGCTCCACAGCCCAGCCCCAGGACCCAGTTGCCCACCCACTCCTGCCTCTGGGGTTGTCATGTCGGGGCAAACACCATCTGTGACCCCTGGCCAGAGAGGCAGAGGGGCACCAGCTTCAGTGCCACCGAAGTTGGTGTCCTGGTGGAGCAAGTCCTGGGGCAGTATGATGCCCTCTTCGGAAGTTCCCGCGCCGACAAGGAAGGACGGACTCGGATCTGGACTGACAGCGTGACTGCCATCAACGCGGAGGGGGTGGCAGTCCGGGACTTACAACATGTCAAGAAGTGCTGGGAGGACTTCAGGTCCAGGACCCTGAACAAGGCCCGGCGCCTCTTGAAGGCAGCGGATGCCAAGGGGCGCCGGGGCCACTTGTCGGAAGAACAGATGGGGGTCTTGGAACGCATATCCCCAGCGCTCCACGTTCAGGTCCTAGAGAAGCAGACCCGTCTGGAGTTGAGAGGTGAGTGTACATGCATCCTGATTGTGAGCAGTGCGTGTGGTGATTATTCGGTTTTGTGCAGGTTGCACATCTGTTTGTATGGGGTCGAGTATGGGTGGGGGTGTACAGGGCCGTGGGGCTGACACATGCGAGGGCTGTAATGTGTGAGACATGGATGGTGCTTGTGTGTGTAGGCTTGCATGGCAAATGCAGTTGTGCGTGCACACATGTTTGGATGAATATCTATGTAAGTAGACATGTCCGTGATGTCACGCATGTATGTTGTTTTCGGCTGCATGTATCAGCACTGTGTACATGTGCATGTGTGTGTATTTGACAAGGGTGCAACAGTGATGCAACATGGATGCATGTGACAGCGGTATGTGGAAGCCTGATTGGCAGATGTGACATGGATGCCCGTCTGAACAGTGCGACACTTGGCAGAGGTGTACACATGCATGCAAGTGTGGTGGTGTGTGTACATGTGTGGTGCACTTCCTGTGTTGCATGTGATGTCTGGCTCCCCTTTGGCTGCTGATGCTGTTGTATGTGTAGGGATGGTGGTGGCAGTTGCGATATGGCTGTGGTATGGCTCATGTGTGCGAGTTGCAATGACATGTGTGTTGGGGATTGTGATGACATGTCTGAGGTTTGCCAATGCCACTCATGTGCAACTGTCATGTGTGTATGTGTCCATTCTACAGTGCCCTGATGCCTGTGTTTTGTTTCTCCCTGTCTGCAGCGTCAACTGATGAAGAGGGCGGAGAAGGTGCTGTGGAGCACAGCGGCGGGGATCCGACCGCCAGCCGGAGACGCAAGGCCCGGCTCCCTTCCCGTGTTGTCATCTCGTCGGGGAGTGAGGAGTCCGGTGCCGCGTCCCAGGCCGCAGCTGCCGGGGGGAGGTCCAAGAGGCGGAGGTTGCAGTTGGACTCCTCGGCAGCAGAAGGGGCAGCTGGGACCCCACAGGGCCCAACAGGGGAAGATGGCACGGAGTCATCCAGGTTGGTGGGGGGTTTGGTGGAGGAGGAGGCCGTGCAAGCACCAGAGACGGGGTCTGGAGGTGGGGATCCCACTGGTGCTAGTGGTGCAGTGCAGGACCAGGGACAGGAGGCAGCACAGGCCGCCGCGGAGGTGCCTGTGTGCAATCCTGTCCCCGATCCTGTCCCTGCATCATCTTGCACCAGCAGGGATGCCTACGTCCAGACCCGTTTTCAGGCAGGGGATGAGCTGACATCAACTGGCCTTCCTCTGCCTGCGGACGTGGCCATCCAGGTCCGGGTTGAGCCTGTCCTGGCTGGTGTGGCGTTGCGTCAACGGGCCATGCGAGGTGACCTGCAGTCTTTTCATGGAGAGACTGCACGTCATCTCGAATGGCTCGTTGACCACGTCAGCCTGCTGGGACAGGTCACCCAGGCCGGATTCCGCCGTCTGATGGGGCTTGCTCCGACCCCCTCCTCAACTGGACCCCCTATGCTCCAGTCGTCCTCTGTGCCATCTTCCCACCCATCAGTCACCTGGGTGCCCTGTGGAGCTGCCTCTGACGGTGCGGCCAGGCTGGTGGAGGAGGCATCCCTGCCACAGTCGGGAGTCGGAGGTCCAGCAGGGGTGGCCACATCAACAACTGCACCCCAGCCGGCGGAGGATGTGCAGGCAGAAGGAGGCAGTGCACGGGCAGAGGCAGAGCAGCAGCAGCAACATGGTGGGAGACATGAAGGCTCGGGGCTTTCAACATCGGAGGGGCAGGCATCGGCTGGAGGGCAGGGGGACCCAGGACAGAGAGTGTCTTCCGTGTGGCAGCGGTTGGGCCACGCCATAGGTGCGGAGCGGCGGCGGGCGGAAGAGGCACGGCTCACAACGGTCAGGGCGGAGAACTCCATGCGGAGGGCCCTGAGGCGGGCCGAGTGCCTCGAGGCAATCCGCAAGGGGTTGGAGGAGGACACGGCGTCGTCCCTGCAGACCCTCGGGGCCATGGAACTGGACCGCCTCCGGGACATCGAACAGGAGTTCGATGATGCCCTGGCCCGGGACACCACGGAGTGAGCCACTGGACTTGCCCGCCGCCTTTGTATATAGTTCTTTAGTTTTAGGTTTCCTTTGTTTCTTATTATGATTTGGAGTCGACGGACACTGCTCCACTTTTTGTATATAGTTGATTTTTAGTTAGGTTTATTAGTAGGTTTCCTTTGTTCAGTTGGGCTCATGGACCCTTGGTAGTTTTTTACATAGTTCTTTATTGCATAGAGATTTTTTTACATTTGACTTGGGACGACATTTTTTTGGATTCTGATTTGCAGTTTTTTTTTTAATACGGACATGCAGCTTATTTTTTCTCATTCCCATTGTAGTTTGTTTCCTTTCTTTGGCATTCTTTATTTTTTTTTCAATACAATTTTGTTTCCATACTTCACTGTGTGGTATCATCTCATTGGTTTCATGCATGTCATGTTGGGTGTTTTCCCATTCAATTGCAACCATTGTGTGTGACGGACATGGGTTAATTAGCTTCATGAACATTGGGGGTGTAACATGTGATTTCCATTTCCATGTGGGTGAATGGGCTACTTGGTAGGGCTTTTTGGCTGTGGAGGCTGACCATTACGCACATGATTGGGGATTGTGAGGACCTGGTGGGGGCTGCCCCTGGTGGCTGGGGGGTGGGGGTGGTGGGAGACATGAGTGGGGGCCTGGTGGAGGCTGCCCCTGCACTGCTGGGGGATGGGGGGGTGGGAGACATGAGTGGGGGCCTGGTGGAGGGTGCCCCTGGTGGCTGGGGGGCGGGGGGGTGGGAGACATGGGTGGGGGCCTGGTGGAGGCTGCCCCTGCACTGCTGGGGGGTGGGGTGGTGGGAGACATGGGTGGGGGCCTGGTGGAGGCTGCCCCTGCACTGCTGGGGGGTGGGGGTGGTGGGAGACATGAGTGGGGGCCTGGTGGAGGGTGACCCTGGATGCTGGGGGGTGGAGGTGCAGGGGGACATGAGTGAGGGCCTGGTGGAGGGTGCCCCTGGTGGCTGGGGGGTGGGGGTGGTGGGAGACATGAGTGGGGGCCTGGTGGAGGCTGCCCCTGCACTGCTGGGGGGTGGGGGGTGGGAGACATGAGTGGGGGCCTGGTGGAGGGTGCCCCTGGTGGCTGGGGGGTGGGGGGGTGGGAGACATGGGTGGGGGCCTGGTGGAGGCTGCCCCTGCACTGCTGGGGGGTGGGGTGGTGGGAGACATGGGTGGGGGCCTGGTGGAGGCTGCCCCTCCACTGCTGGGGGGTGGGGGTGGTGGGAGACATGAGTGGGGGCCTGGTGGAGGCTGCCCATGGTGGCAGGGGGGTGGGGGTGGTGGGAGACATGAGTGGGGGCCTGGTGGAGGCTGCCCCTGCACTGCTGGGGGGTGGGGTGGTGGGAGACATGGGTGGGGGCCTGGTGGGGGCTGCCCCTGCACTGCTGGGGGGTGGGGGTGGTGGGAGACATGAGTGGGGGCCTGGTGGAGGGTGACCCTGGATGCTGGGGGGTGGGGGTGCAGGGGGACATGAGTGGGGGCCTGGTGGAGGGTGCCCCTGGTGGCTGGGGGGTGGGGGTGGTAGTAGACATGAGTGGGGGCCTGGTGGAGGGTGCCCCTGCACTGCTGGGGGGGTGGGGGTGGTGGGAGACATGAGTGGGGGCCTGGTGGAGGCTGCCCCTGCACTGCTGGGGGTGGGGGTGGTGGGAGACATGAGTGGGGGCCTG
Organism: Ambystoma mexicanum; assembly: GCF_040938575.1. Classification (NCBI taxonomy): domain Eukaryota; kingdom Metazoa; phylum Chordata; class Amphibia; order Caudata; family Ambystomatidae; genus Ambystoma; species Ambystoma mexicanum. Next base: position 540,077,764 of record NC_090929.1, read on the forward strand.
GTGGAGGCTGCCCCTGGGGGGTGGGGTGGTGGGAGACATGAGTGGGGGCCTGGTGGAGGCTGCCCCTGCACTGCTGGGGGGTGGGGCGGTGGGAGACATGAGTGGGGGCCTGGTGGAGGCTGCCCCTGCACTGCTGGGGGGTGGGGGTGGTGGGAGACATGAGTGGGGACCTGGTGGAGGCTGCCCCTGCACTGCTGGGGGGTGGGGTGGTGGGAGACATGAGTGGGGGCCTGGTGGAGGGTGCCCCTGCACTGCTGGGGGGTGGGGGTGGTGGGAGACATGAGTGGGGGCCTGGTGGAGGCTGCCCCTGCACTGCTGGGGGGTGGGGGTGGTGGGAGACATGGGTGGGGGCCTGGTGGAGGCTGCCCATGGTGGCAGGGGGGTGGGGGTGGTGGGAGACATGAGTGGGGGCCTGGTGGAGGGTGCCCCTGGTGGCTGGGGGGTGGGGGGGGTGGGAGACATGGGTGGGGGCCTGGTGGAGGGTGCCCCTGGTGGCTGGGTGGTGGGGGTGGTGGGAGACATGGGTGGGGGCCTGGTGGGGGCTGCCCATGGTGGCAGGGGGTGGGGGTGGTGGGAGACATGAGTGGGGGCCTGGTGGAGGGTGACCCTGGATGCTGGGGGGTGGGGGTGCAGGGGGACATGAGTGGGGGCCTGGTGGAGGCTGCCCATGGTGGCAGGGGGGTGGGGGTGGTGGGAGACATGAGTGGGGGCCTGGTGGAGGGTGCCCCTGGTGGCTGGGGGGTGGGGGGGTGGGAGACATGGGTGGGGGCCTGGTGGAGGCTGACCCTGGTGGCTGGGGGCTGGGGGTGGTGGGAGACATGAGTGGGGGCCTGTTGGAGGGTGCCCCTGGTGGCTGGGGGGTGGGGGTGGTGGGAGACATGAGTGGGGGCCTGGTGGAGGCTGCCCCTGGTGGCTGGGGGGTGGGGGTGGTGGGAGACATGAGTGGGGGCCTTGTGGAGGCTGCCCCTGCACTGCTGGGGGGTGGGGATGGTGGGAGACATGAGTCGGGGCCTGGTGGAGGCTGCCCCTGCACTGCTGGGGGGTTGGGGTGGTGGGAGACATGAGTGGGGGCCTGGTGGAGGCTGCCCCTGGTGGCTGGGGGGTTTGGGTGGTGGGAGACATGAGTGGGGGCCTGGTGGAGGCTGCCCCTGCACTGCTGGGGGGTGGGGGTGGTGGGAGACATGAGTGGGGGCCTGGTGGAGGCTGCCCCTGCACTGCTGGGGGGTGGGGGTGGTGGGAGACATGAGTGGGGGCCTGGTGGAGGCTGCCCCTGCACTGCTGGGGGGTGGGGTGGTGGGAGACATGAGTGGGGGCCTGGTGGAGGGTGCCCCTGCACTGCTGGGGGGTGGGGGTGGTGGGAGACATGAGTGGGGGCCTGGTGGAGGCTGCCCCTGCACTGCTGGGGGGTGGGGGTGGTGGGAGACATGGGTGGGGGCCTGGTGGAGGCTGCCCATGGTGGCAGGGGGGTGGGGGTGGTGGGAGACATGAGTGGGGGCCTGGTGGAGGGTGCCCCTGGTGGCTGGGGGGTGGGGGGGTGGGAGACATGGGTGGGGGCCTGGTGGAGGGTGCCCCTGGTGGCTGGGGGGTGGGGGTGGTGGGAGACATGGGTGGGGGCCTGGTGGGGGCTGCCCATGGTGTCAGGGGGGTGGTGGGAGACATGAGTGGGGGCCTGGTGGAGGGTGACCCTGGATGCTGGGGGGTGGGGGTGCAGGGGGACATGAGTGGGGGCCTGGTGGAGGCTGCCCATGGTGGCAGGGGGGTGGGGGTGGTGGGAGACATGAGTGGGGGCCTGGTGGAGGGTGCCCCTGGTGGCTGGGGGGTGCGGGGGGGTGGGAGACATGGGTGGGGGCCTGGTGGAGGCTGACCCTGGTGGCTGGGGGGTGGGGGTGGTGGGAGACATGAGTGGGGGCCTGGTGGAGGGTGCCCCTGGTGGCTGGGGGTGGGGGTGGTGGGATACATGAGTGGGGGCCTGGTGGAGGCTGCCCCTGGTGGCTGGGGGGTGGGGGTGGTGGGAGACATGAGTGGGGGCCTGGTGGAGGCTGCCCCTGCACTGCTGGGGGGTGGGGGTGGTGGGAGACATGAGTGGGGGCCTGGTGGGGGCTGCCCATGGTGGCAGGGTGGTGGGGGTGGTGGGAGACATGAGTGGGGGCCTGGTGGTGGGTGCCCCTGGTGGCTGGGGGGTGGGGGTGGTGGGAGACATGCATTGTTGATCAGTAGTGCAAGGTGACATGTGGGTTGGCTGGGGGGCATGCCCATGGTGGATGGGCTGCCTGCGGGACATGAGCAGGGGTGCAGGGTAGTCCCCCGTGGTGTGGGCTGCCTGCAGGGGCCGTGGAGGTTGTGGAGTGTACACCTGGGAGGACCCACATGGCCAATTCACGTGTGGTACTCCCCAGAACCCCTGAAATACACATACCCTGCTGAAATCATGTGTGGAACTTCCCGCGCACCCCTGAAATACACGTACCCTGCCCGCACTGGGCCAATCGCGTGTGGAACTTCCCGCGCACCCCTGCAATACACGTACCCTGATGAAATCGCGTGTGGAACTTACCGCGCACCCCTGAAATACACATACCTTGCTGAAATCGCATGTGGAAATTCCCGCGCACCCCTGAAATACACGTACCCTGCTCGCACTGGGCCAATCGCGTGTGGAACTTCCCGCGCACCCCTGAAATACACGTACCCTGATGAAATCGCGTGTGGAACTTCCCGCGCACCCCTGAAATACACATACCCTGCTGAAATCGCATGTGGAACTTCCCGCGCACCCCTGAAATACACGTACCCTGCTCGCACTGGGCCAATCGCATGTGGAACTTCCCGCGCACCCCTGAAATACACGTACCCTGATGAAATTGCGTGTGCAACTTCCCGCGCACCCCTGAAATACACATACCCTGCTGAAATCGCGTGTGGGACTTCCCGCGCACCCCTGAAATACACGTACCCTGCTCGCACTGGGCCAATCGCGTGTGAAACTTACCGCGCACCCCTGAAATACACGTACTGAAGTGGGAGAATGGAAGACCAGGCTCCCGTCCTTCACCTCTCGCGCTTGGCCTAAAGGGTCACGACCCAGACACCCGCCACGAGAAGAGTTTGTCCATTTACCAGACGACCAGATACCCTGGTACAGGAACATACGGATGTGTCCATCTGCCTGCCCAGCAGCCCGCACTGGCCATGCCGACACCTGCGGCACGGACCAACTAGACTAAAATCTACACGTCGTTAGAGATGCCATGACGACCTAGACAACGGGAAGCACATCTGTACAAATATACACACTGGACATTCCCACACCGATCTACACGAAGAATATACTCAGTGCTATGACGTAGGCGACAGGCATATTCACGGACGTGCATCTTTATTATTTTTACATAGGCTTTCAGAATGCAGAAACGCAAGACACGTCATGAACTCATCTACAAAGCTTGCTCACGCTTCTCTTGAAACCAGTTACCACCATGAGAAGTATAATGAAGACACGATACTGGTCATGGAACTATATGCTACTATAACCTAAAGCACCTATGCACCAAACGGACCACTTATGCACCAGGCCCAAGTAGGCCTCAAACAAGAGCTCCCGTGGACATTAACAAAGCAAGAGTCAGGTTGCTGATCCTGCAGAATGAGCCCGGTGAAACAACCAGCCAAGGTCGCAATGTTGCAAACCCACATTCCAAGAACAAATCATCAAAGGCACGATGTTGCAACCTCGCACTCCGCGCACCAACGTTAAGGTCACACCTGCAAATTAAACCAGACACACAGTGGAAAAGCAATATTAATTGTGCAGAATTCTGCCTAAAACACGGTCCCTCCCCACGTGACCAAGCCGAACCTGACGAGATGCCAAACCCAGGAGAGAAGAGGCGTCTGGATCCCTCGCTACGAGACACAGGCAGATACACTTGAAAGGCTCAATGGACATCTGCGACAGTGGGAGCGGTCAGCCTTCCAGCTATGAATAAATCCTCACATTGTCTGCACGTACCCATAGTGAAACATTGTTGCAAATTGCAGGTACACCGAGAGCTGGGAACAGCGGTGGTCCCAGGCTGGGAAGCTCACGGGCGCACCAATCAGAACATGGGGCTCTTATCACTGACGCCAGTAATATTAACCAATCCTCAGGAGTCTTCATGTAACAATTCTCATGTATCTAATTGTAGGGACAACCCAGATATATCACCTGACTACCCTTTGTCCACTAACATTGTTCTCTATATGTGTGCTATACTAACCCTACCACTCGAGCAACCAATTAAAGTGGCGATAGGTTTTTTGTTAACTTTCTGAAGTGACGCAAGTAGCGCGTCATAATACAGTAAAAAGGGCCTGCGAGCCCCACGATTGTGTGTGTGTCAGGACGGACGCGTACGCTCCTTGACCCATCCCTTCCGTTTTGTCTAATAAACAGCAGAGTCACCTTGCTCCTTGTGTGTGTCTCATACTCTATCTCATCTGGGATACACGGAGGAGTTGGGGCCTCCCTGCCTGGAGGTCTGCGGACGGCCCGGCCGACCCCAGCAGAATTTCCCCCCGACAAGTTGGAGGCACTGCTGAGATCTGTTTAAGATCGACTTTTTATTTTTTACTTTTTCCAGGCACTCCCGTTGCGAGGAGGCCCGGCGGCGCGGCCCCCTCTGCCGTTGCCCCCTTCTGAGGACTACAGGACCATCGCGGAGCTGCGAGAAGACCGGACAGCGCAATCCGGATATTGGCCCTCGGGAGCCGGTTGAGAAGTATCCCGCCCGCGGTTGGCGAGTGTCCAGACGTGGTCCAGACGAGGGGAGGTGGCGAGCCGCTCGGAGGGGTGCACGCAGTCGAGCGGCCCTGCATCGAGAGAACTTGGTGAGCATGACACGCACAACAAGCAATGCGAAATTGTGAGGGAGGGGGGAGGAAGTAAATAAGGGAGGAGGGAGGTGTTGTACAGATGCACGGCGAAGGTCTAACAACTTAGTGTTGCCAATGGAATGAATGGTAGCGAAACGAGTGCGAGAGCAGTCGGCTACGTCACGCGAAAGAGGGGGGCGGAGCACGAAAGCATCACGTGCGGCCGCTCGTAAGACACTGATTGGCCTAAATCGCGACTACGTGTAAGGGTGGGTGTGTGTGGTTTCCTACGATTTGGCATTTATTGATCAATGAGTAGACGAGGATCCCTATTGTTCGAGCAAGAAACTCGATAGGTAGATGACGTTTCCCTGTAGGCGGTAGCTAGTTGCCTAGTTGCCCAATACGGAAGATAATTGGCTGGTTAAGCCCTCCTGTTGAGGGGCGTATCACACGCGAGGCGACGCAGCGTGCGCAGTCCGATTATATTATTGATTTGATTACCTTGTTCCAGGAGTGACAGGAAGACAGCTGTAGGGTTAGCGGGGGTAGATTGCAAGTGTATTTTGAACTTAAAGAACATATGAAGAATGTACCAGTAGCTCGAAGAGATCGGCGACGTCACCAGTAGGGCTTTAATAGGATATCGCGAGCACAAGGAACTTTGGTTTTGAGAGTGGTGGGGAAGAGAAATATGATAAGGGAGCGGACACGGAGATAAACGATAAACGAGTGGATCGGGAAAAGGAGAAGGGGAGAGGGGCGTGGCTGCGCACGGAGAACGCCGGCCACGGCAAGTGTAAAAGGGGGAGGAGAACGGGGAAACAGGACGACTGTATAAGAGCGTCGTAAAGGGTACGCAGCCGCAGGGGGCTGCGTGCGCTTCGGCCGCAGGGGGCCGTAAGGGTGTAGTAAAAAAAAAAAAAAAAAGACAGAAGGGAATATACAAATGTAAAACCATACATATATATATATATATTTTTATTTTAATAATTTTTTATTGCATAATTTGTCAAAGGATTGTCGTAAGTCCCCACACTTGCGGGGCCAGGTAAACAATATAAGGTTGTATATTGTAAACTGCTAGTGAAGGGAAGGGTAACAAGTGGAGCGCCACTATGTCATACGGGACAGGGTCGGGAGGGTGGGGGAACACCCTCACTACCCCACTACAACACATATGCACCACACTGCCACCCCATAGGGAGAAATTAATTAAGTACAGCATAGAGTGGACCCAGGGGACGGATAACAAAATGTTAACACCATGGCCGCCTAATGGTAGTTTCGATCCATATGCCCAACATTCACTGCTAAACCATCTGCACAATACATACAAGGGGAAGAAGTTGGCAAACCATGTGGAGGTGTTTAACTTATGGAGGATGTTCCAGGGGTCCCGACCAGGACCAAATTGAATGTTCACTATGGGGGAAACACCGGAAGAAAAGGAGATTAAGAAAGAAGGAGAGGATGGGAAAAAGGGGCGTGAAAGCACAAAGAATACGGGGAACGGAGGAGAGGGAGGAGAAAAAATTGATAAATCAGACGACATAAAAAAGGAACCGAGCAACGAGATACCCATAACACCGGGAGTGAAAACAGAGGGAGGAGGGTTGTACCCTTTAAGAGAATTAGGAGAAATAGAAGGACAGTTAAGGGCGGCTGAAGGATACTCGAACCCGGCATACAGCCCTCCACCATATGTGGCTCATAGGAAGATGCCAGTGGGGGAGGGGAGGATTGGAGAAGAACAGACTGTAGAGATAGGAAATGATGAGTGGGTAGCTGCACAGATATTATTAAAATTATGAGGTTCACTAACTGGAGAAGAGAGGGAGGTAGTAAAGAGAACAGACGAGGATAGTGCAAGAGAGAGTGAAAAGAGGGGGGAGGAGCTATTACGGCAAAAGGAAGAGATTTTGGAGGAAAGATTAGCAAAGCTAAGGGATGAGCAGAATGAATTGATCAAACAGCTTGAGAGGGAGGAAAGAGAGAGAGTGAGGAAAAGGAAAGAAGGTAAGAACGAATTGGAAAAATTAAGGGAACGAAATGAGGAGCAAAGGAGAGAAGCTGAAAGGGTAAAAGCAGCAGCAGACAGGGTATCAAGAGTAGTGCTGAGAGAGAAGAAGAAGGAAGAAGAAGAAAAAGAAAAGGAAATGGCAATATGGAAGAGGAGGGTACTATCAGAGACAGCTAAGAAATATGAAGAGGGGAAAGTAATAGAAAGTATAGTAGAAAGAGAAAGGGTGAAATGGGAAAGGAAGAAAGAGGATGAAAGAATATTGGAACAGATGAGCAACGAAGTGATGGAGGAATTGAAAAGGAAAAGGGAGGAAAATAGTAGGGAGATGGAGGAGAGAAGTGAAGGGGAAAGAGAAGGGAGGAGTAGGGAGAGTGAAAAATGGGGGGATGTATATAGAAGTAGAGAAGTAGCAACAACATCAGCACTAGGGGGAGCAGTTGGTAACAAAGGAAAAGGAGAAATAGACCTAATAGACTTAGAAACAGTAACAATAAAAGGGAAAAAGGCAGAGTGGGGGATGCCATTTATGAATGATTTTTGCAGTGAGGAGGAAGAAGGAGTGGAGAGGGAAGGAAGAAAGAGTGAAAGGGAAAGCTTATATAAGCTATACCTCACTCGAACAAACATAGACTCGCCATGGATCAGTGGGAGAAGGGAGGACCTGGAGAGAAGTGAGGAGGGAGTGCAAGGACTAGTGGAAAGACAAACCCATGAAACCACACCATCCCCATCTCCATCACGCCCTCCCCCATCGCACCCTACATGCTCAACCACCGCACGCTCGCTGCGCAGAATAAAGCTCGCGCCCTTCATAGACGAACTGACACGCTATGCATGTCGGCTTAGAGACCTCCCTAGTCGCAGGCAAGACAGACAAATAAACACGCCCACATTAAATACAGGAAATGACGAAAGGAGGGGAAAGGATGGAGAAGGAGTTAGGAGCAGGGGTAATAAGGACGAAATTGAAGAGGTAAAGGAAACGGAAGAAGAGGAGGGGTGTGAGGACTCGATATTATGGAACGTAAAGGGTGACAGAAGACACAACTTAATGCCGCTGTTGGAGAGAGGAGGGGTTAGACCACAGTACGTCCCTTGGAAGCATACGGATAAAGAAAATATTAAATGTAGGCTCCCATCACTAAGTGGAGGTGCGGGTAAGTGGATATATGAAATGGAAAAACACACCGCAGGACAGAAACTAGCAGTAGGAGATGTAAAGGGCCTGTTAATATCAATATTAGGGGATAGAGCGGATGACATTTGGAAGAGAGCGGGATTCCATGGGGTAACAATAACAAACACATCGCATGATGGGGCACCATTTGCAAACTGCAGACATGCGCTTTGGCAGGCACTGAGAGTACAGTACCCAGACACATCAGACATAGGAGCAATTACTTCCCGTAAGATGCGTGAGAATGAGGATCCTGTTGATTATATCCAGGATATCCAAGAGAAGTGGCGCATGGAAACTAGAGAACAATGGGACAAAACACCAGCCATATTTTATCATATACTAGTACAAGGGCTCCCAGAAGGAGTTCAGAAACAACTAAAGAAAGTAGTGGGAATGGAAGCAAAACCATGGCCACAAATACAACTGACTATAGTACATCACTGCAGGACATGGCAAGGAAAAATGAAACAAAAGGAAGAGGACAGGAAAACAGAAGAGGCTAAACTAGTACAGAAAAAACTTACTAAATACACAATGGAAGGGGCACTAATAACTACGCCCACACCAATGGCCCAAAGCCCCACACAAGTAGTGGCTGCACAAGATCCCGCTCAAATAGCACCTCCACAGACTATAACACAACAAGTGCCGCCACTGCAATTACACGCACCAAACATGGGAGGAGGGTACCCAATGCAAGGAGCTGGGTATTATAGTTATAACAGGGGGAGAGGAGGATTTATGAGAGGGAGAGGATACGGATATAATACCCAACAGCAGGTGGGAGGACTTAGAAATTCCTACCCCACAGGGCAACCAGTATACCAGGACAACACAGGGAGCTTCCCATGGCAAAGCAGGGAACCACCCGTGTGTTGGAGTTGTGGATTATTAGGACACATGTCACGTACGTGTAGGGTCAGGCCAGGAACACCAGCATGGAATGAACAGGCACAACCTAGGACCTCACAAGAACAGCAGGGCATACAACAACAGCAGACGTTACAACAAGGAAGTGACCCACAACAACAAATAACACAACAACAGCCACTGCCACAACAACAAGTAGCGCTAACACAACAACCCCAAACTCAACAAACGCAATTGGGTAGGGTGACGGTCTTGGGACACAACCCTTACACAGGGAATGGCCAATCATTGTACCCCCAATAGGACAACCCACAGACGGCCTTGGTGTGTCCCATCCTGTCAGTAACACCTAATAGTGCGGAGGAGCCACGCATAGAGGTAATGATAGGTGACAAAAAATTATCATTCCTTGTTGACACCGGGGCAACCCGGTCTTGCATAAGGGAAGGTAAATTTAAGATGTCAGGCGAAGCCATGAACACCCAAGGATTTTCTGGGGCTAAAGGGTTGGTTCCCTTTACTGATAACGTTCCCTTATCTATTGGAGATTATGATCTGTCGGTTCCACTTTTATATTATAGTGCCTCACCAGTAAATATACTGGGGAGGGACATAATGAACAGGTTGAATATGACGATCTCCTTTACAGAGGATGGCATAATTTGCTCTACTCCAGGGATTAACATGCTCGCAGCACGACAGATTATGCAAGCATACTGTGGACAGACAGCGATTAGGGCGGAACCAGTAGATGGCGAGATATTCCAGTATGGAACAGACATGGCATTTGCATGGATGCCAGGGATAGAAGGGAAAATATGGAGGAGGCCAGCAGCCTATCTGTTCCGACCAGAAACACCTGTTAATGAACCAGAAGGAAAGGTGTTTGTAATGGACATTGAGAGCATTATTGCAACAGCTGATTATATTGCTGTGCACGCCCAAGATAAAGAAGGGAGAGCATGGAGGGCAGTGATAGCACTAGCAGAAGGATGTAGGCTGACCCAGGTGTCAGATGAGGAGCTGTTCTCAGAAGAAAAGGAGGAAGGTGAAATGGTGTTCATGATGAGTGTAGAAATATGGCTAAGAGTGGCTCACAAACAAGTAGCACAGAAAATTGCAATGGCACTTGAGGCCCCCGCATGCACCCCAGTCCCCTTCTTTAAGGAGGATATGTCAAGGGTGCCCAAATCATTATGGACTATTAGCCCTTATGACGTGGGATGCATAAAAAGCATAGGGGGTGTAAGGATAAAATTGAAAAAAGGTGCCATACTACCAAGAGTGAAACAGTACCCACTGTCAAAAGAGGCAGATGAGGGCATATATGAAACCATAACGGCCCTTATAAACAATGGCATATTGGTCCCCTCAGAGTCACCATGTAACACGGCTGTGTACCCAGTGCGCAAGGCTAAAGGGGGGTCTTGGCGCTTCATACAGGACCTCAGGCCCTTGAACAACATAGTAGAAGCAGAGTATCCAGTAACAGCAAACCCGGCCACAATATTGTGTGGCATTCCAGCAGAAGCATCACGATTTACAGTGATTGACCTTAAAAATGCTTTTTTCTCAATACCATTACACCCAGACTCACAAGATTTGACAAGCTTCACTTACCGAAATACAAAGTGGAAACATACCAGATTGCCACAGGGGTATTGTGAATCACCCTCAATTTTCAATAGAGTAATACAGATGGATTTGGGTAACGTTGAAGTGGAAAGCACAGTGTTACAGTATGTGGATGACATAATAATTTGCAGTACAAACGAAAGTAAATGCAGAGAGGACTCCTTAAAAATGTTGACGATATTGGCTGAAAAAGGGTACAAGGTAGACATGGAAAAGATACAATACTGTCAGGAACAGGTACTTTACATTGGCCAACTGATATCCCAACATGGAAGAAAGATTGCACCACAAAGAGCACAGGCCATTTCAAGCACGACAATGCCACAGACTGTGAGAGAACTGCAGCAATTTCTGGGGCTATGCAACTACTGTAGAGCATGGGTATTTGATTACAGTTCATACATAGGACCCCTGCTTGAGGGTTTGAGGGAAGCCAATAAAGGGGAGAAAAATTTGGGGTGGACTATGGAAATGAGGGAGGCCTTTGATGAATTGAAAGACGCGATATCAACTGCTCCAGTACTGGCATCCCCAGACTATGAGCGACAATTTTTTATATTTTCACATTGCGACTCAGCAGTGATGAAAGCAGTATTGGCCCAGAAAACGAGCATGGGCTATAAACCAGTAGCATTTTACAGCGGTCACTTAGACCCTGTGATGTTAGGTCACTTCCCTTGCGAACAAGGTCTCGCTGCAGCTGCTTTTGCAGTGGGAAAAGCATCAGCAATAACCATGGGGTGTCCAACTACACTGTTTGTGGAACATGCACTATTTGCAATATTGAATAAACCTAAGTCCACACTAACAACGCAGAGGGCATCAGGTTATGAGATCATTTTGTCTAGAGCTGAACTAGCAATTGTTAGATGTAGCACGGTTAACCCTGCAAGGTTCCTAGCAGAAGTAATTGAGGAGGGAGATTACGCCCATGACTGCACCCAAATAACTGAAATGTACTCATGTACTAGAAAAGTTGAAGAAAACGCACTCGAGGGAGGTGAGCTTTTGTTTATTGATGGGTCATCAACTATTGATCAAGGAGATGGGATACGGAGGACTGGGGCAGCAGTGGTAAAAATGATGGAGGCGCCGGTGTGTGTGGCTATGAAATGTGTACAATTACCACAGCATTACTCTGCTCAAGCCGCGGAACTGGTTGCACTAATATTGGCATTAAAGGAACGTTTTGACAAACGAGTAACCATATATTCCGACAGTGCATATGTTACATCCACTGTCCACTCAGGGCTATCAAAATGGAGAAGAAGAGGGTTTAGGAGAGCTGATGGCACTCCAGTGCAACATGCCCTCTTATTGGCTGAACTAATTGAAGTAATAAACGACCCCCAAGAACTAGCCCTAGTAAAATGCACCGCACACACCAATGGTGAAGACCACGTCTCAAAAGGGAATGCAGCAGCAGACGCACATGCGAAATATGCTGCATACTTTGGTGAGATATGGAACCCCACAGACTCACAGAGAGGGAGAGGGAGGGGAATGGCTAGGGAGATGTTGATAAGAGAAGGGTACACCCATCTCCCAGCCACACAGATTATGGAGCTACAAGCGGCTGCACCAATGGCCGAAAAAGAAATATGGGTAAAAAGAGGATGTACAATGTCACCAACCGACGCACTATGGCGCCAGGGTGGCACTGGAAAAGTTGTAATACCGTTGGCACTTTTAAACACCGCCCTGAGCCAATTACATCACCCAGCCCATACAGGCAAGGAAATAATTGCAGCACGAATTAGAGAAGATTGGTTCTGTCCCGAGTTAAATTCTCATGTGTCGAATTTTATCAGCAATTGTCTCACATGTCAACAGTTTACGGCCGGTCATACCCTAAAAGTGATAAGAGGTACCATACCCCGGCCAGAGGGACCTTTTCGGCACCTTCACATTGACTATGTTGATATGATCAACATATGTCAAGGTAATAGGTATATGATTGTAGTAGTATGTCCATTCTCTAGGTGGATTGAAGCAGGGCCCTGTTCACACCCAGATGCATTTAGAGCAGCCAAATTCCTAGTAAGGGAGGTCTTCCCCAGGTGGGGAGTGTGCGAGGTGTTAAGGTCAGACAATGGCCCGCATTTCGCAAACGAAATGTTCCAGCATATCACATCCTTGCTGAGCATAAAACACAAATTTGCATGTGCATACCACCCACAGGCTAACGGTGTATGTGAACGCCTGAATGGCCTATTGAAGGAGGCAATTGCAAAAATACAACAAACAACAAAGAAAAGCTGGTTGTATTGCCTTCCATTAGCCCTATTTGAATTGAGGAATAGGCCAGGGTCCGACCACCACCTCACCCCTCACGAGGTGGTTACTGGACGTCAAATGCGCCTTCCCCTAACGCCAACGTCAAGGGCATTCACGGACCACGAAAGTTCAGCGAGTGTGTTAGGTGATGAAATGTATCAATATGTGTCTTCTTTGATTACTAGTGTTGTGTTTGTGTCTCAACAGCTCGAGCGCACACGGGGCGGGTCTACCAGCAATCAAGAAGAAGGCGCCAGTACAGAATTGGAAAAGGAGAACTTGTGCAAACTTGCCAAAGGTGACCACGTGCTACTTCGCAATTTCAATAGGAAGTGGAACGATAAGCGGTTCACTGGCCCCCATCTGGTAGAGGACATATCAACAAGAGCAGTAAAACTAAAGGACAAGCGTGCCTGGAACCACCTACATGATGTAAAGATCTACAAACTGCAGACCCGCTCCAGCGCCAACGACAGATCCATTGGAAGAACAGCAACAACATCCCCGACAGCGGAAGGAAGTTCTACCACAGACAACAACCCAATTGTTCCCTTACCGTGTCACTACCCAGCTTCCCCGGAGACAATAACTGACGAAGAAAGGGGTGATCCCCATACTGCCCACGCCATGGTCACACGCTCAAAGAGTAAAAATACTTCCGCCATCTGAGCCCAAACCCCCCCGCCCATTGACCCCCAAGTATAGTTATAACTGAACTGAAGGACATTGCCTGCACAAATACACATGTAAACACGTGAATGTTCTCTTTTTTCTCTCGCACATACAGGAACTGCGTATTATTGTATTGTTAAGAAAATAGCTAACTAACAAGTTCACTGCCCAGGCGTAGATGGTACTCCCAGACGATAACTACCCAGAAGAATTGTCACACCAATTTGTATACGAAATAAAAAGGCCAACGTACCTAAAAAGGAGAAGGGTACGTGTCTACTACACAGCATTCCTCTTGGCCATAGAATATTCCATGCCCCACCTCCGCCCATACTTGCCGGTCCTAAGAGACAGATCACTTAGAGTAGCGTGGGAACAGCTCTTCGCCTGGGCACTGAATGACTATCTGATAGGGAGAGCTTAAAGGAAACAAACAACTAACATTTAATAACAAGCATTTTGAGAATTTTTAGGCGGGCAACTTTAACGTCGCAAGAATACGCTGCCAGGACTGCAGCAAGGTAAGAGCAAAATGCCGGTGAGATTAGCATATGTAATAAAAGTAATAGGGATTTTGATGATCACCGGGTTCTTGGCTGCCTCTGTATGGCAGTACAGCTATGCTATTAATTTTATTGCTGCACCCAAACCTAATATACCCCCGTCCCCTGCTGCAACAGGTGTTACGTCAGGTGATAGTAGTAACATTGCACCCAAGCAAAATAGAGTTAAACGCAGCACATACTCAGACAATAAAGGTATTGATAATTATATACAAGATTCAGCACACGTCACAAACAACATATGGTACCAACACATGACCCGCATTGGTAAGCAGACAACTGAGGACAGCTGCTACGTTTGCTCATTAATACCATACGCCATGAGTGCTTCACGAACATTTGTTGCCACAGAAATAGATGAAAAGACAGCACAGTGCATAATATACTTGGCACTGTTCCAAACGAAAGGAAGATTTCAAGGGACAGTAGTGCACATGACATGGAAAACACGAGACTCATACCCATATGAAAACAACTTCCTCAAGACCTATTTGAGTTACCACAAGAGCAGTTTACATGCTGAAGCATTCAGATACATAACAAGTGGCCCTGCAAAAGGAGAAACAAAGAAAGTAACACTGCAGTATCTACCATGTGATTGGTACGCCACTGAAGTTCCGGGTAAACAAGGATGTTGGGAGAGGCCGCTGGTGACGATAACAGGAAAGGTGTATCTGGACAACAGCTGGGAGATAGGAGTGATTGGCAGCAACATGGTAACAAAAGAAACTATCTCAACTATCGAGGCACACAACCACCGATGTTGGACGACGTGGATCAAGTATGTACCAATGCTCACGTGGGTAGAAACAGATGAAGACCCAATAACAATACTACCGCTGACTGCGCCCAAGGTATGCTACCAGCATAAAGGAGAGGTGGACATAGGATATAACACCAATTGTGCAAGTGTGATGGAGTTACCTGAGGGGGGAGCAGGAACAGCAGTAATAATGGACCATTATTGGGCCTGTGGAGAAAAGGCATACCATACACTGCCTC
Organism: Ambystoma mexicanum; assembly: GCF_040938575.1. Taxonomy (NCBI): domain Eukaryota; kingdom Metazoa; phylum Chordata; class Amphibia; order Caudata; family Ambystomatidae; genus Ambystoma; species Ambystoma mexicanum. Next base: position 540,092,843 of record NC_090929.1, read on the forward strand.
CCCTGTGGAATGGTGTGTGCACAATGGTGCACGTCAATGTACCATCACTAGTGGTACCTAAGAAGCATGTCAATGTGGCGAACTTTCCCAAAATGGATGAAGGGGACAAGAGAAAAAAGAGATCTGCACCACTTCAGGAGGAGCAAGGGAACAGGACCAACAGCAATGATACTGTCCTAAATAGAAGAAAAAGACAAGGAGAGCCACTGACAGGAAATTACCTGTGGGGAAGGTCGGAAACGGCACTAACCTCAATACCGCCAGAACACAGACTATTCAGCAGAGCAGCAATGTTCTTCTCCTCAATAATACACCCGGGACTGCAGGCTTACACAAACGCAAAATGGCTCCAAATAACTAGATGGGAACTAATGATGACCATCAATTCTACAGTAAATGGGTTTAACGCAATAAAAGAGGAGCTGCGAGCTATAAGGATGGTAGCACTCCAGAACAGATATGTATTGGACCTTCTCACAGCAATGGAAGGAGGAGTTTGTGCAAAGATAGGACAATCATACTGCACGTTCATACCTGCCAACGATGCTGACAATGGTACACTGACAGAAGCAGTTTCACAATTGGCCCAGATGCACTCCAAAATGATGGATGAAAGTAACGGTGTAAACAAGGATAAGAGCTGGTTTTCACTATTATGGTCATGGATGCCATCCTGGCTGTCAGATGGACTGAAAATAATAGTGGGTTGTACTATTTTGGCTGGAGCTACGCTGATCATAATTAGATTTTGGAAGGCCCGGAAGGCACGTACCACTGACGAATTGCTCGAAATGGTGGGAATGCACCCCTTGATGCCAGCAGATGACGGCCAACATACAGGTGTGATAATACAGGAGAGGCAGAAGTTGCGCACCCAAATCGTCACCAACCATCTAGACCCACCATCAGTGAAGATCGAGAACCCAAGAAACCCCAGGAGCTACATAGGGAAATGGATATACTGTACTCCTGGAGGAACCTGTGAATATATGTATTGGTCATTTGAAGATCATGTAAACCATTATGGACATCTAGGAGGAATAACTAAGATATGGCGAGTAAGAGGAGATAACGAGAAGGATATGTTTGTGGTCGACAAGTCGACCAGAGGGGGGACTGAAGTGGGAGAATGGAAGACCAGGCTCCCGTCCTTCACCTCTCGCGCTTGGCCTAAAGGGTCACGACCCAGACACCCGCCACGAGAAGAGTTTGTCCATTTACCAGACGACCAGATACCCTGGTACAGGAACATACGGATGTGTCCATCTGCCTGCCCAGCAGCCCGCACTGGCCATGCCGACACCTGCGGCACGGACCAACTAGACTAAAATCTACACGTCGTTAGAGATGCCATGACGACCTAGACAATGGGAAGCACATCTGTACAAATATACACACTGGACATTCCCACACCGATCTACACGAAGAATATACTCAGTGCTATGACGTAGGCGACAGGCATATTCACGGACGTGCATCTTTATTATTTTTACATAGGCTTTCAGAATGCAGAAACGCAAGACGCGTCATGAACTCATCTACAAAGCTTGCTCACGCTTCTCTTGAAACCAGTTACCACCATGAGAAGTATAATGAAGACACGATACTGGTTATGGAACTATATGCTACTATAACCTAAAGCACCTATGCACCAAACGGACCACTTATGCACCAGGCCCAAGTAGGCCTCAAACAAGAGCTCCCGTGGACATTAACAAAGCAAGAGTCAGGTTGCTGATCCTGCAGAATGAGCCCGGTGAAACAACCAGCCAAGGTCGCAATGTTGCAAACCTACATTCCAAGAACAAATCATCAAAGGCACGATGTTGCAACCTCGCACTCCGCGCACCAACGTTAAGGTCACACCTGCAAATTAAACCAGACACACAGTGGAAAAGCAATATTAATTGTGCAGAATTCTGCCTCAAACACGGTCCCTCCCCACGTGACCAAGCCGAACCTGACGAGATGCCAAACCCAGGAGAGAAGAGGCGTCTGGATCCCTCGCTACGAGACACAGGCAGATACACTTGAAAGGCTCAATGGACATCTGCGACAGTGGGAGCGGTCAGCCTTCCAGCTATGAATAAATCCTCACATTGTCTGCACGTACACATAGTGAAACATTGTTGCAAATTGCAGGTACACCGAGAGCTGGGAACAGCGGTGGTCCCAGGCTGGGAAGCTCACGGGCGCACCAATCAGAACATGGGGCTCTTATCACTGACGCCAGTAATATTAACCAATCCTCAGGAGTCTTCATGTAACAATTCTCATGTATCTAATTGTAGGGACAACCCAGATATATCACCTGACTACCCTTTGTCCACTAACATTGTTCTCTATATGTGTGCTATACTAACCCTACCACTCGAGCAACCAATTAAGAGTGGCGATAGGTTTTTTGTTAACTTTCTGAAGTGACGCAAGTAGCGCGTCATAATACAGTAAAAAGGGCCTGCGAGCCCCACGATTGTGTGTGTGTCAGGACGGACGCGTACGCTCCTTGACCCATCCCTGCCGTTTTGTCTAATAAACAGCAGAGTCACCTTGCTCCTTGTGTGTGTCTCATACTCTATCTCATCTGGGATACACGGGAGGAGTTGGGGCCTCCCTGCCTGGAGGTCTGCGGACGGCCCGGCCGACCCCGGCAGAATTTCCCCCCGACAGTACCCTGACGAAATCGCGTGTGGAACTTCCCGCGCACCCCTGAAATACACGTACCCGGCCAAATCGAGTGTGAGACTTCCCGCGCACCCCGGTATACACGCACACGTATTTTTTGTCAGCGGGTGTCCGTGTTTGTGGGTACCCCTTTGCACGTCATTTGTCCTGGAGGGCCACAGTATAGGACATTCATCATGGCAGTATATAGGTGCTATTTGTTGGCGCACCTTTTGGCGCACATTTCTTACAGCCGCAGAGACGCTACTGCCTGCTTTCTTGTGGCGGTCGTGTTTGTGCCTGTGCGCTGGTTTGAGCGTGCGCTTTTTTGCCCTATTCTATTCCATGAATACGTGTTGTAGGCGAGCGTGTGTGCGTTCCGCGCACTTGTGCCCTGTACTTCCCCCGTGACGCCCACGTTTTGGCAAGTTGTTCCCCATTCCGAGTGTTACGCCCTTGTTCCGCCTACTTTTGTTGCCTGCGCCGCGCTATGTGCGATTTTCGCTGTGGCCTGTGCGATTTTCGCTGTGACCTGGCGCATGCAGTTAGATGGCCTGTGCGCCAACGTGCGCCGCGCACTTTTTTATCGCACATCCGCTGGTTTTCTCGCGCACGGACTTCCATGAATCGATGTGCGCTGCTTTTCGTGCGATTTTCGCACTTGCACTGCGATTTTCGCTATTCCACTGCGATTTGCACGTTTTTGCCCACTTGCGCCGCGCTAATTATTCCATGAATCGGCCTGTATATGTGTTGTCAGGATTGTTTGCTGCATTTCTGTGAAGTACTAACATTTGCAAACACAATGGGTCTGCACTGTGTGAGTAAATGTTGTCAACAATTGGTGGTAATTGAAATAGAATATTCATTGCTACATTTGCATAGCAACCTACACCAACTATATTTGAGAATTTAAATGGTCCAGGTAGTTCTGTATCTAACTGCTTTTTTTGGAGTTTGTCTTCCTTCTTTAAAGAAGTACCTGGTTTACTTTCTCTAATTGATTCTTTTTTGTTTGTGGTACTTGATGAAGTATTAGTTTCTTTTACTCTCTTTGGAGGATTTGCAGTGACGTCCTGTTGCATTTCAGTTTGATTTAGTTTTCTTTTACAACGTTTTAGTTTTTGTGGAACAGAATATGTGTTTAGATGGGGAGTGTATAGTGAGCGAAGTCTATTATATTCTAAAATGCAAGGAATATCAGCGTTTACTTTACTTGTATCAAAGTTGATTAGAAATAGACCGTCAAGTGTACGTAAGCGTGATAGTGCTACGTAGCTCATGCCTTCTTTAAAGACTGTGTTACCAATATCTATCATTGCTTTGTCTAGGGTAAGACCTTGTGATTTATGAATTGTGACTGCGAATGCAAGAGTTAGAGAAAATTGTTCTCTGCGTACATACATATCTTTGAAGAGAAGGAATCTAGCTGTTGAGTGTCCTATCCGTTTTACTTCTGAAAGTTTGTCAAAGAGTATATTGACAAACTGAATTTTGTTGTCACGTGGGTATGTTTGAAAGCCAACAACTGTACCCAGTGCTCCATTAACTAGTCCTTGGTCCACGTCAAGGTTACGTTTAAGCATTACTCTGCAATTTAAGGATAATTTTAACATCTTTTCTAAGCCTGCTATGTTTGAGATTGATTTTTCTAAATTATTTAGTCTTGTTGTGGCTTGGTCACACATGGGTAGTGTCATACCATGTACATCTAGTTTGTCTGTGGCGCTAATTTCCATTATTGGTTGCATTTCTTTACTTAGCATGATTTAATTGAATTTGAAACAGCTTGCAAGAGTTGGCATTAAGGCCATACAATTGACATGTTTGTGGGCTAATTGTTCCATAACATCTGTAGCACATGCATTATCGCCATAAAGTGCATTAATGTGCCGGGTTTTCAATGTTGCTTCTGCTTCTTTAGAAAGTATACCAACTCTCAAACTTTTTAAAATGTTGGCATAAGTTAGATCTGTAGATTGGCGCATGTTTTCTGTTAATTCTCTGTATTGGAAATGTTGCCAAAGGTTGACATTTCCAATGCTGCCAACAGTTTTACGGCAGAGTTTGTGCCCTAATGTTTTAAAAATAGGTTCACCTTTTACTGGTGTTAATTGAAGCAGATCTCCAAAAACAATAATGTGTTTTCCTGCAAAGAGCTCTTCATAGTCTGTTTTGAGTACTTCTTGTAATCTGAGGTGAATCAAAGCTAACATCAGGTTGGAGACCATGCTCACTTCATCTATTAGTAGCATTTTCATTTGTTTCAATACTCTGCGTAATTCCATTGCAGCTTCTGCAGAAAGTTTGTAATAGTCTAATTTGTTCTGGTGTTCTACTGGTAATAGTAGTAATTGGTGTAATGTAACACCACCTATGTTGTAGGCAGCTAAACCTGTGGGGGCAGTGACAACAGCTGACAGTTTGTTGTTTGTCAATTGTTGAAGGAACTTACTAATGATTTTGATTAGGAATGTTTTGCCAGAACCAGCTTCACCACTGACATACAGTAGTATAGGTTTATAATTATGGCAGGAACATTCTTTATTTTCATGTTTTACACCATGTACAATTTGTTTTGTTACTTCTTGAAAAATGCTACTTTGCTCATTGTTTAGTTTTGATTGTAGTATAGTTAAGTCTTCCTTATCTTCATACTGACACATGGTGTTTTCTACTTCTATCATAGCTAATTCTGCCTCATTTGTTATTAGTGGTTCTCCCAGTGGTTCTTGGCTTCTGTCAGGAGTATCCTTATCCTTATCTAGTTGAGCTTGGAGTTCTTCTTCATGTTGCTGTTCATTGTGCAACATTGTTTTGTACTGTGTAAAGTTTACATCACTTCTGTTTGGGTAGTATGTGTCCAATAAATTGTTTTTTAAAATGTCTTGGCTGTTGGGATCATGTTTGGCTATTGTTTCTATATCTTCATATGATTTTAGAACTCTTTTTCTAGATTTAGCTGGACCAAGACTTAGCCATACTATATTTTCAGATTTACCATACAATGAAGTACCAGTTAAACGATCAGCTGCTTCATAAGATCCACATTCTCTATGGGTGAGCATTTTTATGCCCAAGCTGTATAATTTCTGAGATACTGTTTTATCTGATGACAGGTCATTCCAGAGGTCTTGGAGCTCTGTCTTTTCTGCTTTAGTTAAGTATGCTGTGACATATCGTGCAACTGCAGTAGAATTGTCTGCAATGTACTGCACATCTATGTTTGCATTCCATAAGTGGGCAATGATTGCATTATAATCATTGATATATTTTTCTTCTTCTTTTCTTTTTATGTAATATGTATTTTTAGGTGACTTTCCTTTAACAGTATGTCTAACTGAAGACATGAGGTTGTTTACTTGACCTGTATTTGTAACTGGTCTAGGGAAACCAAATCGGCATTTGGTGTAGTATTTGCCTTTGTTTTTGTATTTGCGACGACAATATTTTCCACATTTGTGTCTTTGAAATTGTAAAATTTGTGCACAAAGATCACTATTTGTGGCTTCTGATGGAATTTGACAAGTGACATATTTTTCAATAAACTGTAAAACAGTGGCATCACTGTCTTGACCAAATTTAGGAGCATCTTTAATCCATAAAAGCATGTGGATATGTGGTGCTCCTCTGGCTTGGTATTCTTTTCTCCAAAAGAAGTGTTGCAGGAGAGGAACAGTTTTATTACAAATAAAATGTAGCATAGCAATGAAGCGATGGTGAAAATATCTTGAAACATTAACAGGATCCAAAGAACAAAGTTCTCCAGGTGTTAGAATATCTATGTTTGTTTTGTTTTTATTTGATATACGTAGGAAATCATGTAAATATTCCCATGCATATTCTGCACAACTTAATGTAACAAACCAAGTGGGTGGGCCAAGGTTTCTGATCATACAACGTACATCTCCATGACGTCAAAACCAGTACTCTTTAGTACCACGCATATTTGCTAATAGATTTGTAATATTTGATTGTAAAACCTCATCCTTTTGTTGCACTTTCTCTAATAATTGTGTAGCTGTCATATTTTGAAAGTGTGATCCTGATTTTAATATGTGTGCAACTCCGTAACATAAAGTTGCTAGTTCACTTTCAAAGAGTAGGTGGAATATGTATTCCACATTTTGTCTAAATCTGGGATCTTCAGAATACATCCGTAATGAGCGGTATTCTGAAGCTGATATTTGAATAGGTCTATCATCATATCTTCCTCCTTTGCCAGTTGGAAAGAGTAGAGGAAAAGCACGTGCTTCTATACTTTTTTCCCATATACTGATTGGCGATCCTTTTGTTTGACGCATTTGGTACGTTTCCAGTACATCTTGTACGGTGTCATTACAGTGCAAAGGATGAATTGTATACTGGTCTGAAGTATTTGATATTGTAGCAGGATCTAGTAGCTCAAATTGACCAGCTTGTTGTGTTTCTTGAATTATTTCAGTTGTATCTTTCAAGTTTTCTTCAATATTAATTTCTTTGTAATATGCATTATTCTGTTTAAGATATTGGAAGGCTTGTCTAACTTTATATAAATCTACCAGCTGTTGCCATATTTTTTTGTCTTTTGTAGGTACTCCATTTACTAATATAATTAAAGATTGCTGCATTGGACGTTGCACTCCTAGAGTATGCACATTTTCTTTTAGATTTAATGGTAAATAAACTACTTTTCCACGAATGCCTTTTACCAATTCAGAGGGAGGTAATTTTGCTGTTTTTGTTTGAAGGCGTATTATTGCTTGAAATGGGTGTACTGTTTGAATTATGATGCTCTCATAAAAATTAAGTTGTTGTACAGGTTTTGGTACTGGGTATAATTCCAAATTATTTGTGATAGAACGTGAAGGAGTTTGGTTGTTGTCAAGTTTTGTAGTGCAATAACTGCAAAGTATTAAGGGCTCAGTTATCTCATATTTGTTTTCTGCTAGAAGGTAGAGAGCTAATTCAAACCATTTAGAATCTTCATTGTCTTCTATTTTGTATGATAGGTCCACAGTTTTTGTGTTACTTTTATAAAAAATTCTACGGCAACATACACATACATGGTTTGGTACTTCAGCTGATGTACTTTTAAATTTTAGTATTTCTTTTTTGTATGTGTTTAGCAAAAGGTTGCCATGTGTAGAATTGTTGCTTAATTGGTTTAAAGCTATTTCATTCTGTAAATGGCTTTCACTTCCAAAATATTTTTTCTGGATATAGTGAATTTCTTCAAGTAGGTCTTTTGCTGTACCATGTAGAAGGATGTTATTTAACTTTGCTTGTGCTAAAGCAGGACTTTTAGCACAGTACAGTTTATAGACTAGATTTCTTATAGTTGAATGATGTGTTGATATCCTTTTGATATCATGGAAAGTGGTTTTACAAGTAGGTCCTGTAATGCAGGCCAATGAATGTCCTTGTAGTCCTGTGTACTTGCGTACTGGACAGGTATCTATATTTTGCAGTAATTTAATTTTTATTTTGTCTTTGCTTTTTATATATTTATTGAGGAATTGGCGTAAAGATTTGAAACATTGTTTGGGAATGTTACACATTGACGTGCATGGCCATTTGTACACTAGACGTTCTGATTCAGTTGAATGGAGGGGTAATTCTAAGTTTTCAGGGCATATTTTTGTAAGGAGTACTTCTTGTTCCATTATGGTATTATTCACTTTTTCATAACCTCGACCACTGCTATTTATGGCAATTGTATTTGTTTGCTTTTGTTTGTACGCTTCTTCATTAAAATATGGTTCTGTGCTCGTAGTGTGATTCCATTCACCTCTGCAGATACTTAAGAAGTTCTTTCTGTTGACATTTCGCTTATTGAGAAGTCTTTTTTGTAATTTAGTTATTAGTTTTGTTAGTGGTTTCATTTTGTTTAACAGTAAAATAAACAAATTTCTTTTGAGAAGAATTGCACTGTCCATCAATTTTTCTAAGATTAATTTCCTACGATAGGTTTTAAGCTTTGAACCTGATTTCTCTCCTGTTTTTATAAGATTTTGAAGGACTTTGTGACGGTATATTTTGGCTAAAATACTTTTCTTGGTATGCTTACTTTGCACTATATTAACATTTGAAGAAGTAGTTTTATCTGTACTGATAGGTGATTTTCTGTTAATTGTTTTTTGGTTTTTTTACATTATGATAGAGGAAGCGAAGTTGTTGTACTTGAAACTTCTTGTGTTTCACTAAATGATTGTATTAGCTGTTTTGTTTCAACTTTTTTTACAAATTCTGCTAGAGATGGATGCTTATGTTGGACACCTTTATTTTCATTTGCTCTAATTTTGCGTTGCTTTCTACAGAGTTGTCTTTTGGTAGGCATTCTTTAGGGTCTGTTGAAAAAAATAAAGAAGATATGGGTTGGGGTGTTCTGGAATGTATGTGTGCTGTGTGCATGAGTGTTTGAGTAAGATGATAAAGATGTATGTAATGGTGTGTGATTGTGCATTGGGAACTAAAACTAGTAGGGGTAGGTATTCTTGAATTTATGTGTCACTAAACTGGGGTTCAGATGACAAAAAAAAAGTAAGCTAGTGGTGTGGAAAAGTACAAATAGTAAATGTAATGTATACAATTAAAACAGTTGTTTGTTCTATAATATGAAAATTGTAGTGGTTCAGTTGGCTAATTTGTGTGTCCAAAAATAGAAATTTGTGGGCCATTCTGGTTGTAAATCGCTGTTTACGACATGGAAATTTTTGGACAAAATGGTACAAAATCTCTATTTTAAGAAACCAAAATAGCTGGTATTAATGTTATAGTATATTTGATTAATAATATAAATAATATGGTGATATTTTACTTACTTTTTTTTAAATTAACAGGTAACTTCTTAGTTTTTCTTTCTTCTTCGAATTCGGCTGCTTCTTTTCAGGAAACTGGTCTTCACTGCAACTGTGAAAGCTTCAAATTAGTAACTTTGTTTGTATATAGCACTGTTTTTAATTTAAATATTGATTGTTTTAATTGAAATCCTCAGTGCCTTCTGTAAAACCATTAAACTAATTTATTTACATAAGATACATTGCATCAGTTCAGTGCATATGAAATGTTCTTAATGAACAAATTGTATTGAATGACTAACTGTAGCAAAAATAAAATATCTTTATTATGTCTTGTGAAATTTATAATATATTAGTGAATACCACTATTTCTGTAAGTAAACTGTTCTAGGTAATAGCGCCTCAATGTCATGTCTAATTTAAAGTAATTAAGTAAATAAATAAATAAAAACAAAAAATATGAAATTGTATAAGTATTTTTTATAAAGGTTTAAACATAGATTGTGTTTGCATGCAATTTTGTTTGAATATATGTAGTCTATATATTTCATTTAAAAAATGTTAGTTTAACATGATTTGAGTGTGTGTGTTTAAAGAAAGTAAAAAGTATAAAGATGTATAAGTGGTAGTTGATTTTAGGAAATTGAAAAAAGTACAGTAAATTCATTTAACAGATTTTACAAGGTAAAAGTCTGTTTGAAAATGTGTTCATCTACCATAGCTCTCAAGTCACACGCTTTTGGCGGGTGTCACACGCCTTGTAAAGGGCAGACTCACCCGCCAAGCTTCCTGCACGCCCATTCATTGCAATGGGCGTCTCACCGCTAAAAACAAAATCGGGTGATTTCACCCGCCTGTAAAACAAAAATGGTTGAGAGCTATGTCATGTACTATACAGAAAATATGCATACCTGAAGTTTGTGTTCATGCATATGGATATGCATGGAGCTGCAAGTAGAAATCTTGAAGACTTATACAGTATTTGTGGTAGATGCTGCTTGCCAATGATATGACACTTGTACTCAGAGAGATTCAGAGTACATTTGCAGTGCTGATCTATGATGATGCAGTTAGATGTAGAGGTCTTGAATGTGATTGGTGCATGGTCATGTGATTTTTGAGGTACATCCAATGAGGGAATGGCAGAGAGAGTGTAGTGGAAATGGTAGAAGGGCTGTTCATGTTACGATATGTCGGCGGACATGGCGGTAGTTCCAGGACATCGGGAGTTACATCCGGGGATTTTTGGGTTCAGAAGTAATGCAAATGAGAATAAGCACTGAAAGGGATTGGTCAGGAAAGTTTGGTGGGTGTGTTGTGCCAGGAGAGATTTTCTGAGATACTCTTTTTGCTGAGGGAACAAAAGATAGCTATGGCTGTGTGTTTCAGAAAACAGATTGTTTGGATTTTAGGAGATTCGTGGATACATTGGTTGAAGGTGCATGCAGAAAGCTGTGGAGTAGCTGTAGATCTTGTATTCCCACATGTGGAAGTACACTGGCATGGAGTACGTGGAATGAAGTGGTTGGATTTGCTACCTCTCTGTGCTACTTTGGAGACAGAGCAACATCCAGACATAATTGTAATTCATTGTGGAGGGAACAGTTTAGGGCATGTGACTGGAATTTTTTTGCAATTTGCTATGAAAGAAGGACTGAGGAAGGTTATGGACATGTTTCCTAATTCGCAAGTGATATTTTCACGGATTGCGCAGAGACAAATGTGGCTTTGTTCTTCTTCATTTGGTCCACAAATGGAAAAAGCAAGGTGCAATGTTAATAAGGCTGTTTGTGGCTTTCTAAGAGATTTTGGCATGTCTTCTTTTCACAATGAAAATATTATGTTTTGTAGTACATACATTTTTCGCAGAGATGGAGTCCATCTTACTTATGCTGGCAATCAGATTTTTCTGAGAAATGTACAAAATGCATTGCGACCTTTTTTGGAATTACAACAACGATTTTGAAGTAGATGTTAAGCATTTACAATTTTTGACTTACAAACACCACCCAAAGGCTCTTTTCAGAGCCACCACTTCTTTCCAGAGAAAATTACAATGTTTGTGAGGAATAGTAACCCAATTTTTTTAATGTTCGCGAACTGTTCGCGGACTTCTAAAAAATACAAAGAGCCCTGCTTCATTTATTTTTACTTCTATTTTGTAACTGGGAACTTGATTTTTGTAATTTTGTATTTTTTTTGGTTTTTCAGACACGACACACTAGGAGAGGAGGGTGAAGGAGGGTAAAGGGGGGGACACCAACCACAGGGATAAGAAAGGGCGAGCTGAGAGAAGACGATGTAGAGTGGGTTTTATTTGGGTAGTGAGCAGGTCTTCTCGTGCTCTGAGACGATAGTCTCAAAAGCACTCCGAAGTCGATCCCCCCTGCAGAGTACTGTGTCACAGTACATACATACAACTGTGACCCTCGAAAGGTAAGGGTCATCAGCATTCTGTATGGCCTGTGAGGCAGCTTGAGAAAGACGCTGTCCCACAGAGGTGGTCCTTGTGGTGACAGGATCAGAAACAGAGGATGAAGTAGAGGAAATCAACCTGCTACGTTCTTCGCAAGGTACAACCCTGTGAATAGCCCCAGAGTGAAATGACCTCAGGTGTCGCTTCATAGTAATGGTCCCAAAGCTGTAGTTACCGTGCTTCCCGCGACTGAGTATCATTTTGCACTCATTGCAGGTAACATGGTTCGCACGAGCCTTAGGACCATTCCCATGAATGGTAAATAACCGCCACACCCAAGACTCACGTCTAGTGCGGGTAGTAGGGATTTCCTCTACCTCATTCTCATCGTCCTCTTCTTCCTCCTCCGCATCCTCAGTCCTGTTCCCCTCTTCAGGCCCTTGGGGAGGTGGTGGTGGTGGTGCTGAAGCAGGTGCAGCACCAAGTGGCAGTTCAGCAGCCAAGGATGCCATGTCGATGATGGTGTAGTCTGCAGGTGGCAGCAAAAATCACTGTGTTCTGAAGAATAGCCAGAAACACAATGGGAATAAGCTCTTGGGCGTGGTCTTTTATAGGGGTGCTTGTGCACGGTCCGCGGACATGCGCACTGTGCGCGGACAGATCGAACACAAAAAAAGGATCGGAAAGTTTCAAAAGGTATATAGAAACTCAAGATTGCTATGTGGGACTTGTGGCATGGTGAGATTTTATTGAAAAATATTATGGATTAACTGAAAATGTACTTTTAAATTGTTCGGGGACACGAACAGTGTCCGCATTTCATGACACACGATGAGCGTGGGCGCGGTCATATGATCTGTTTGCGAACTAGTCTGCGAAGGAAGCGCCTGTCCGCAGGACACCAAGTGCACGGAGATTGGTTAGCGCATGCGCATTGATGTCCTACGGACACTGTTCGGGTTCTGAAGTAATTAAAAGTGCATCACACGTGAAACAAATATTTCAGGACACCGCGTGTGCTCTTAGAACAGTTTAAACTTGGTAGCGAACAGTAAGGACAGATATAGTGTTCTTCAGGACACGTGTAATTTAGTTTATGTACGAACATTTCAGGACACCAATTGTGTTCTTAGAACACTTTCAATTGGGTAGAGAACACTACGAACAGTTGTACTGTTGTTCAGGACACATCATTTTCGTGTATTTACGAACATTTCAGGACACCAATTGTGTTCTTAGGACAGTTTTATAGCTTTACAGTTGATAGCGAACATTACGGACAGATATAGTGTTCTTTAGAACACTTTAATTTTTGTTTCTTTACGAACATTTCAGGACACCACTTGTGTTCTTAGAACAGTTTCAACTTGCTAGCGAACAGTACGAACAGGTGTGGTGTTCTTCAGGACACCTCCATTTTCGTTTATGTACGAACATTTCAGAACACTCGCACTGTCCGCGGACACTTTTATTGTTTTTTTTTAAAAAACGGAAACTGTTCACAATACAATATAAAAATTAAACTTTATTTAACATATATTAATAATTTATGACAGAGAAGGTGAGGCAGAAACAGAAACAAAAACAGGAGAATTTGGGGTTTCAACATGATTAGTATTAGGTGTGGAAGGGATGGAAATCTCATCAAAACGTTTTGGATTATGGAGAGGGTTTGGGGATAATTGACTGGGATATGGTGAGGAGGGACAAGTACATGTGAGCAATGGTATGACGTTTTTGTTTTAAAATGATCTTCAACAAAAGTTTTCAAATTATTAAAATTGGTCAACAGTAAATCAATTTATTTTTTTTTATGTTGTCAAGCGTGTTTTCCATAACAGCTTCTTCAGAGGTAGTTTCTATTTTGTTATGCTCTGTATAAAAAAAATATATATATGTTAAATGTATACAAAATAATAATATTTAAATGGTTTATATTATAAAGTGTTTACCATTAGTTTCACTATCTTGTGACATTTCTTCATGTGGGAAATTGTCCTCTAGCCATTCCAGAGTACTAGACATTTCTGTGAGAAAAAAAAAGAAAAGATAATATATTTTTTAATCTAATACAGAAAGTTTATAAATATATGAGTAAAATGAAGTACACTTACTATTTCTGGTAAAATAAGTCCTATGTATTCAGTGGGTCTGGTCTTGTTCTCAGTTCTGTTGTGTCTGTGAGGTAATTATGTTGGAAGCCAATTTATGTTCTTGTGGTATATTCCATTTCAGAACATATTGTATTTAAATGAATGGTTAGTGTGTTAGATATATGGGTTACATTTCTTATGTATTAGTATATATAATGTGTTTGTGTGCTGCTTTTTGAATTTGTTAAATGTTCTTATATTATGATATAACAATCAAACATACCCCCCCACAGTTTTTAGGTAGTGGTACTGTTCTCCGAACATGTCCGCGAACATTAAATAAGTTCGCAGACATCAAGTTCATAAGAAGAGATCTAGTCAGTTCCATATGACATGTATATAAAGTCAAAGTCATTATTGTTATGTTTTGCTACTAAAAACCTATGAAATTCCGTGAAAAAACTTTGTTAAAGGGACGTTATGGTTAAGTTGCGCTACTCAAAACCTATGAAATTCAGTGAAAAAAACGTTAAGTTGCGCTACTAAAAACCTATGAAATTCAGTGAAAAAACTTTGTTAAAGGGACGTTATGGTTCCAAGTAAAACCGAAAAACCCTTGAAATTCGCCAGTTATGGTAAGCTAAGCAACCATAACTCGCGCCACCACCGTGCACTGCTAAGACTAACACCCAGGACATCAAAGATGACATCACAAATGTCATTGATGACATCACTGATGACATCACATGTGTATGTACTTCTCATGAAATATGTGTAGAAGGGATTCTTTTTATGTTGCGAAAAAAGTGTCAAGAATCATTGCAAGAAATATACCCTAATAAGTGCATTGAACGATGCATTGATATAAATAGCATCCTATTATGGGGTTCTATCTAGTATACTAAGCTACTCATACAGAAACATAACATTGTGTGCAGCGTACAAGATGAAGTTATGATATTCGTAATGTTAATATGTTGAATAATGAAATGATAATTGTTTTCTTAATAGATTTTTGTGTACTGTGAAATATGTAATAAGTAGCTAATAAAACCCATGTATTACATAATTGCATTACTATAGACAAAACACAAAGACACAAGAACACATACCAATATGGGTATATACAGGGAAAGTGAAGTTAGCAAAAAAGCACAAGTAGCAGCAGAAACAATTCATAACTTAACTGATTAGTTTCATGCAAATAAATGATTGCTCTGTTTCAAAGCTGCTATTTACCCTATGTATATGTATCACTTGATGTGATTGGACCCTAAGGAAAGTAGTGTGAGTACAATGTATACAAATATGACCATATACAGGGAAAGTACAGCCATAAAAAAAACAACAGAACTATCAGAAAGTGCTCATAAGTCTAGTGATTATCTTTATGCACAAAAAGGATTGCTTTCTTTCAAGCGTGTGTTTTCCCATATGTATATATTTCATATGATGTGACTGTACTCTAAGGGAATTACTGTAAGAACCTACTAGAAGGGTACATCTACAAATAAAATAAAATTCTTAGTTTCTGACTGTTACTGAAGAAAACCATGTGGCCTAGATATGTCAGCAAAAGAAGAAATAGTGAGCCAGACTTGTGATGTCATCAGTGATGTCATCAATGACATTTGTGATGTCATCTTGATGTCCTGGGTGTTAGTCTTAGCAGTGCACGGTGGTGGCGCGAGTTATGGTTGCTTAGCTTACCATAACTGGCGAATTTCAAGGGTTTTTCGGTTTTACTTGGAACCATAACGTCCCTTTAACAAAGTTTTTTCACTGAATTTCATAGGTTTTTAGTAGCGCAACTTAACCATAACGTCCCTTTAACAAAGTTTTTTTCACTGAATTTCATAGGTTTTTAGTAGCGCAACTTAACCATAACGTCCCTTTAACAAAGTTTTTTTCACTGTATATATATATATATATATATATATATATCAGAAAAACTAGAGGAAACAGGGCGGACCGCACTCGCCGTGAATCTACGGAGGGTCCTACAATCCCGAAGCGGGAGAGGACCCAAGGAAAGAATGCAAAGCTCACGCGTGAAAGATAAAGTAGTAGTTTTAATAGTTTAAAATAGTGAACAAAGCCTGCACGAAGTGTACAGGACCAAATAGGCGGGGGAGGAGGGGGGGGAAACAGCAGAACAGACAAAAGCAGGACGCCCGGTAAACGGCCCAACCACAACGCGTTTCGCGCTCAACTGATATACTAATATATTATAGCTGTTGGTCACCGCCACCCTATAGTTAAGGTGAGTCAGACCAGACTCCCATAGGACACCCGAAAAAATGAATTGCTAATAGTTTTAGACTTGTGCGACGGATGTAGCCGAAATTCAGAAGCCAATTATTGACACATGGGTCCCCCTGCCGCACACCCCCAGACTGCAAAGTTTTGGAAAGATTTGTTAAAAAAAAATGTATTTAGAAAATAAACCAAAAAAAGTTGCAGCCTACTTTTCATTCATTTTTCCATAGGCAAAAAAGGTACATTTTTGCCGGACTGCTCAGCCCAAACCACTGGACGGATATGGGCCAGGTCTGAAAAAACATAGGCATGAAGAGGTGACCCGAGGCCTTTTTGTGGTTTGGGGTTATCCCATCCAGTAGTTTTCTAAATATTTGATGGAGAAGAGATTGCCTCGTTATGCCCCCAAAATTGTTACATCTCCCATTGTTCATTGGAAGATCATAGTTTTCAGAAAGGAAAAAGACACTATTTTTTTTTATTTCTCGATGTGAGAGGTAGCTGTGGGTTACCGGTCATTTGGTCGAAAAAAAAAGGTCAACAGGACAAATGGTCGACGCAATTTGGTCGAAAGACAAATGGTTGAATTTTTTTTTTTGTATTTACCCCTTTTTTTGCTTAAAAACCCTTTTTTTCCTAAACGAAAACCTGAAAATATATATAAAAATAAAAAAAAGAATTTGACCATTTGTCTTTCGACCAAATTGCGTCGACCATTTCTCTGTCGACCAATTTTCTGTCGAACAAATGACCGGACAGCGTAGCTGTGCCTATAGCCGAGGATATTGGAAAATGAATCGTAGAAAAAAAGTCATTTGCAGGTCAAAATCATGCAAATT
The DNA here is from genome assembly GCF_040938575.1 of Ambystoma mexicanum. Classification (NCBI taxonomy): domain Eukaryota; kingdom Metazoa; phylum Chordata; class Amphibia; order Caudata; family Ambystomatidae; genus Ambystoma; species Ambystoma mexicanum. The sequence continues at coordinate 540,109,893 of NC_090929.1, forward strand.
CCAGGGGGCTAGAGGTGGGGGAGGCAAGCGTACACCAAGTTAAATTTGGGAGTTGCAGAGTTTGCAACACAAAGCTTTTCTGTAACCTTGGCTATCAGAGAATAGCCGCAAATAGCTGACATTTCAGAGCAAACTGCGTCACAGTAACAACAAGTGTTGTGGGGAAATGGGAGAGGGCAGGGGAGGTCAGGAGGCCATCATGGGTATGGGTGGAGGAGGCATATAGGAAGGGGGCACTTGGTGAGGGCCTGGGGGGGCAGGGAAGTATTTTATGTTTTCGCCGTTTTTCCCAAAAACAGATTATCTGTAGTTCTCTACCCGTGGATATAGAAAAAAAGTTTTAAAAAATGTATTTTTACAGCTACAGTGATGTTGGGGGTGAAAAATCACTGGCCATGGCCACCATCCGGGACTTCCACCCATGCAGTAACCAACTCTGTTTAGCTCCAAAGCATGGAAGGAGCCAGACCCCCCCAGGCCATGTTGCCAAATAAATAAGCACAAGTTACAAGACCATTTAGAGCAACATGGCCTAAGGGAGCAGAACACTTCCTCGTTTTAAAACTAAGCAAGGTCGGTCTGGTTACTTCATGGATGGGAGTCCCGGATGCCTATTTTTTTTATATAATAGTGGGGTTTCCCATTTCTAGGCCAGTTGCTGGAAAATCATTTTTTTTACAAAAGAGAATGTTGCTCACAACCAATTATGCTATAAAGTTTTATATTATAGGCCGGTGGTCACCGCCCTACACTTAAGATGAGTCAGACTCCCATAAATGAATTGCTAATAACATTTGACTTGTGTAACGGATTTGGTCAGAATTGTGCAGACAACTATGTACGGACAGGCTCCCCTCACACTGCAAATTAAAGGAAAGATTTGTTAAAAATTTAAAAAGTGTATAAAGCAAAAAAGAAAAAACGCAATTTCAGTTTCATTTTCTCATACACAAAAAAGGTTCATTGTTGCCGGAACGCACAGCCGAAACCACTGAATGGATTTGGAACAGGTGCGAAACAACTTGGGCATGAAGCGATGACACGTGGGTCTTTTGGGGTTTGGGGTAGTAGTTTTTATAATATTTGATGTAATATTGAATTTCGTGTGGCAGTGATTTTTCACCCCTGATATCAATGTAGCTGTCCATGGAATATTTCAGTACAGATTAGTGGGTTTAAAAGGTCAGCATCTTTCACGCCTTGCAAGTATATTTATTGGAACATTTCCTCTCTCAGGTTATTTCTCTGGTGTTCATTACTTTTTTTTAAAGTCCAATGCTATCTTGTCTTGCGCACCTTCTTCTAAGGGGAAGGTCAATTGAACTTCATTTGTATGTTTCACTTAAAGATATATGTTCACTTATTGTGCATATATTCATGGGTGCCAACTTTTGATTTTCGCAATGGGGACAAATGTACCTGGGCATATTATTCTTGCAGCTGATCATTCTTTTCCCTTGTATTTAGTGCTTAAACGAGGTTAGTTGGGGTCATGCGATGTATCACAACCGTCACCAAGAGACCAGCCATATAATAAGGGGCTTGTAGCACGCTGCTTAACCAATGTGCCTGATCCTTGGCAAATAATTTAATCTAACTGCGCATTGCCTAAAATAATTGTGAGTTCTCAGAGCCTGCCATCATTTATACATACCAATACCACTGACAAAACAGGTCAAAATCATTCTGTGATTGATTAACATCTCTGTGTGATGGGTTGCAAGTGTTTTAAAATAAAGTCCACTGGCTATAGCCAAAGGCCATGCATGGCTAGTGGTCTGGTAAGTGTTCTAAAATATACAGTGTGAGCACGACCAAAGGCCAAAGGCAATGGCTATTTGTCTGGTAAAGGTTTAATTAAAAAGGACAGCGGCCATGGCCAAAGGCCGAAGGCCATGGCTAGTGGACTAGTAGTGTCTTAAAATGGACACTAGACATGGCCATAGACCATGGTTAGTGGTCTGGTAGTATCACTGTAGTGTTCTGAAATATACAGTGGCCAAGGCTGAAGGCCTTTGACCTGGCCATGGCGAGGGTCATGGGAAGTGGTGCGGAAATAATGAATGGAATAACAAAACCCTTGAAATTCAAGGAAAAAGCCTTAGTTGCAGGGACGTTAAGGTAAGAACTTCAAGCAACAATACCCTTGAAATTCAGCTAAAGCCACCTTAACTTTGCGCCTCCTATGACCACAACGATGACATCACAGATGACATCCCTGATGACAGCACTGGTGACGTCACTGTTTACATGATATATAAAACCCCTCATCACATCTGTGATGCCATCATACATAATAACATTTATGAATTAGCTAATAAAAGCTTTGATTAACTAAATAACAATTTAGGTTGTGGCCTTTGCCATGGCCAAAGCTGTGGACACTGTGAATGGTTGAAGGCCATGGCTATTGGCTGGTTAGTGTTGTACAATGTATAGTGGGCACGCCAAAGGCTGTAGCCACTGGCCATTGCCAAAGGCCATAGATCATGGCCCCTTAATGTGTTACAATAGACAGTGGACATGGCCGAATGCCGTGGAAACTAGCTCAAGGAAAAAACTTTAGTTGCAGGGACGTTAAGGTGAGAACTTAACGCAACAAAACCCCTGAACTTCAGCTAAAGCCACCTTAACTTCACGCCCCATGTTGCGCAGCCTATCACCACAATGATGGCATCACAGAAGACATCCCTGATGACATCACTGATTACATATTGTAGGGGAACACGGATAACATCACAAATTGCATCACCAATGACATCGCTGGTGACATCACTAATTACATTGTATATAACAGATTACATCAATAATGGCATTACACATAACATGATTAATAAGTTAGCTCATAAACACTTTGATTTTCTTAATAAGAATTTAGGCCATGGACATGGCCATTACAAAGGCTGTGGTCACTGGCCATCACCAAACACCATAGCTAGTTAGTGTTACAAAATACCAATGTGTATTGTTAAAAGCCATGCCTAGTGGCACGTCACTGTTTTAAAATATACAGTGGGCAACGTTTAAAGCTGTAGTCAGTTGCCACAACTAAAGGCCATAGCTAGTGCCCATTCATATGTTAGAATATGCAGTCAGCATGGCCAAAGGCTGTGGCCACTGGCTAGTATTGTGTTGAAGACCATGGCTAGTGGTTGGTTAGTGTATATAATATACAGTGGGCATGGCCAAAGGCCATAGAAAGGGGCTTGTTAGTGTTGTATAATACACAGTGGGCACGTCCGATGTTCATCGCTTATGGCAGGTTAGTATTTTAAAATATACAGTGGCCATGGCCAAATGATTTACAAACTGCTCATGGTCAAAGGCCATGGCTAGTGGCCCATTTATATATTAGAATATATAGTGGACACAACCAAAGATTGTGGCCACAGGCCAGTATTGTGCTAATGCCCATGGCTAGTGGCTGATTAGTGTATATAATATACAGTGGACACAGCTGCAAGCTGTAGCCACTGGTTAAGGCCAAAGTCTATGGTTGGTGGCCTGTTAGTGTTTTAAAATATACAGTGCACATGGGTGAAGGCCATGATTAGTACCCATTTATATGTTAAAATATATTTTGCCATGCACACTGACCATGGCTGAAGGTCATCCTTAATGCCAGTTACTGTTGTAATATAATTAGTGATGTCATCAGTGATGTGATCTGTGATGTCATCATTGTGGACACAGGCAGTACAACAGGGGGTGCGAAGTTAAGGTGGCTTTAGCTGAATTTCAGGGGTTCTATTGTGTTAAATTCTCACCTTAATTTTCATGCAACTAATGTTTTGTCCCTGAATTTCAAGGTTTTGTTTACAATGTATTGCTCACCTTAATGTCCCTGCAACTAAAGTGTTTCCCTTGAATTTCAAAGGTTGTGTTATTCCATAGATGTTTTCAGCACATGGCCAGTGGCCATGGCCTACGGCCATGGCCACTGTATATTTTAAAACAATACCAGACCACTAGCCATGGCCAGTTCTATCAGAACACTAGGCATGGCCTTTGGCCATGGCCGTTGGGCACGGCCACTGTATATTTTAAAACACTTGCAACCCCTCACTCAAAGACGTTCATCAATCCTAAACTGATTTTTGACCTGTTTTGACAGTGGTACTTTTGTGTACAACATATTGCAGAATTTGTGAACGCACAATGTTTTTTGGCAATGCACAGTGAGATTAAAATATTTACAGAGGATCAAATATTTTGGTTAATCAGCGTGCTATAAGCCCCATGTTTTTGTGCGTTCTCTTGGTGACTGTTGTGATACATCGCACAAACCCAACTAACCGCATTTAAGTAGCAAAGTAAGGGGAAAAATTACCAGCTGCAAGAATAACAATCAAAAGCTTGCACTCATGAATATATGCACATTAAAGGAACATATATCTTAAAGGTGAAATATAAAAATGTAGTTCAATAGACCTACTCCTTAGACGGAAGTGTGCAAGACAAAATAGCACTGGACTTTAAAAAAAAGTAATGTACTCCAGATAAATAACTGGAGAGCGGAAATGTTCCAGTAAATATGCTGGTAAATATAAAATGTGCTCACCTTTTAAACTCAGAAATCTGTTGTGGGCTCATTTATTAGGCAACATGGCCTGAGGGACCTTTGAAGCTAAGCAGGGTCGATCTTGTTAATGCATGGATGGGAAACCCACTGTAGCTGTAAAAATATCTATTTTTATTATATTTTTTATTATGTATAAAAGATTGCAGGCTTTGAGAACTCACAATATTTTTAGTCAATGGGCAGTGAGATTAAATTATTTGCTGAGCATTACACACTTTGGTTAAGCACTTTGGTTAAGCAGCGTGCTACAAACCCCTTGTTTATGGCTGGTCGATTGGTCACTGCTTAACCGCATTTAAGCAGCACGGAAAAGGGGGGAAAATGACCAGCTGCAAGAATAACATATGCCCAGGTACTTTGGACCCCATAGCAAAAATCACAAACCTGCCACCCTTAAAAATAGGCACAGTAAGTGCACACATATTTTAAAGTGAAATATACCAATGTAGTTCAATTGACCTTCTCCTTAGAAGAAAGTGCGCAAGACGAAATAGCATTGGACTGTTAAGAAAAAGCAATGAACAGCAGAAAAATAACCTGAGAGAGGAAATCTTCCAATGCATATGCAGTATAAAATGTGCTCACCTTTTAAACCCAGCACTCTGTCTGGAAATATTCTCTGGAAAACTAAATCCCAATACGGAACAAGTGCTTGTGGTCTTGTGGGTAAGTGTCTACACTGGGAATATGACAACCTGAGTAAATTCCTGGCAGCCAAATACCTGCGCAAGCTTCACAACCTTAAACACACCCACGGGGTTGTGTCCACCATCTGAAAAAAGTGAAGCTGTCCACCCACATGTGTCCTTTACTTGTGCCCTGAAAAGCAGCCACAATCAGGGGACAATAACTGCACCAGCGTTCAGGATTGCAAACTTTCTTGCCACATCGTGGGCAAATACTCATGACTTACTTGCCCTCTCATCATTTCCCCATCTCACCCCATGTCTGGCTTTACATACCCTCAGCTATCTCTGGTCCTTTAGGAATCACCCAAAAAGGCCACAAAAAAAAGCCTGAATGGGAGATTTGGCCGAGTTTCAGCCATTCAAAAATTCCGAACGGCTGAAAAGTTCGACCAAATCCCCCATTTGGTGCTAAGGACTGCGGGAGCTGTGGGGTGTCCCCCACACCCTTGTTCACTTTATTGTGAGCAGGGGTTGCGGAGGTGTCCACCGCAGCCAATCCCAAAAAGCAACAAAAAAAGAGAAAGGACCCTGTGGTGCCGGTTCCTGGTCACGGAAGTGAAAGGGAACAGGCGTCGCAAGGACACAGCGAGTTGGCGGCACAGCAAAGTGTGCTGCCGCAAAGTAAGTAGGGGGTGGGTGTGGGTACAGGCGGGGACCAAATCTGAAATGTTCATTGGAGAAAAGACTGAAGGTTATTTTGGAAAAATTATCTTTGGTCTTTTCTCCCTCGAACATTTCTGTTACAGGCTTCCAACCCCGATTCGTCCTTTATAGCGTTGAATTTCGGAAAAAATAGCTAGAAAAAATGCTTTGTAGTCCCTCACCAAGTGCCTCCCTCATCTGTGCCAGCTCCCTCCCACTCCGCAGATGGCCTCCTCTCCTCATCTCCCCTGCCCTCTCCCTTTCCCCCCACAACACACACTGTTACTGTGACGCAGTTTACTGTGAGATGTCTGCTGTTCGACGCTACATAAAGCTTTGTGTTGCAAACTCAGTCCCTAGACCCCCTCCAAATCCCAAATTTTACTTAGTGCCCTGTAGCCACTCCCCCACCCCTAGCCTGATGACATTTGCATCTTTTTTGACCTGCAGATTGTTTTTTTCCTAGGTTTCATTTTCCAATAACCTCAGCTATAACCTGGAATATCTCTCACATTGAGAGAAAAACAAGTTGGCAGCTATTTCATTTCTAAAAACACCCAGTTTTGGTTAAATGCCTGAGTTATAGCTGTCTATTTTTGAGAAGGGGCACCCCATTCTCTGTCAAATATTTAGAAAACTACTACACGGAATAACTCCAAAAAAGCATGGATCGCGAATTAACACTTGGTGGCCATGTTGTTTTGGACCCTGCCCAAATCCATCCAGTGGTTTGGGCTGTGCGCTTTGGCAAAAATGTACCTTGTTTGTCGATAGGAAAATAAATGGTAAGTAGGCTGCAACTTTGGAAAAAATAAATTTTGTCTTAATAACTTTTTTATTTTGTAACAGATCTTTATGAATCTTTGCAGTGTGGGAGGGGGAGGAAGCCCTAATCACTTTTTGAAATTTCGGTCAAATACTTTACTCGAATCAAAAGTTATTAACAATAGAATTTTAAGGTGTTCCTATGGTAGGCCGACTCGCCTTAACTATAGGACGGCTTTTGCCGTCCTATAATATATAGATGTTGGGAATGTTGGAGCATAGTGAATCCATTTCTTCGATCCATGAACAGTGTTCAGAGATTGATGTACGGCAGCAAGTTCTTTCTAAAGGTGAGCCGTGGTTTGAGGGTGGAAATTGGTGTCTGTGGGATCAATGGTGAGTATCGCGGTTATAAGGCACGGTCGCCATCTTGCCACTCCGGAATGCGAATTTTACTGGCCTATTTATGCAGCAACAAATGAACATATAGGTTTTTTCTGGGGCTTCTAATGGCCCTGTAGCTGAAATTATGAGCACCTGGAGCAGCAGCAATAGTGGTTACTGAAAGGCGGTGGAGAGGGCGAGTGTATTTGATCCACCTATAGGTATTCCCCTAAAATACGAGGCGTGACTGGTAGCACCATCAGGACCTTCCTACAAGGGAGAAGGGGGCGCACGCTTTCAGTGTGTTCATGGTTTTATCCCCCCTCCCTCCAGATGATGAGAGCAGTAGAGCAAATTAATCAATCCAGCCTGAGGGAAGGGGTGTAGCATTGATATATCGGGGTAACAGAGGTTGTTTGGTGACCTTATTGTTTCACAAACGGACCTAGGTAGGGATGTTCCCAGTTCTTAGTTTTGTTTACTCAATGAAAGCATGTTTCACGAGCAGTCAGCACCGCATGTGGAGTTCAATAACAGTTTCTTGAGTGGAGTTCCGAGATAATAGTCTTATTTAGTTTGATGTCGGAACAGCTTGTATGTATTCTGCCCATATATGTGTTATCCGGTGGGTGTCAGGGTTTTGGAATGTGGTTTGCTGCGCTCCCTGTTCTGTTATCAGTGTGGCGGGCGGAGGGGGAACGTAAGGGACGGCTCAAGTTTTGAGTATGTTTACTGTGGAGTGGTATCCTGTCGCATCCCACCCAGGGAGGGGGTTAACAGTGCAAGGCTTTGATTCAGACTGGTGGTTATACGTAGTACGACCCTTGCAAGTGATGACAAATTGGTGTTAACGGGACATAACGTATCTGGGCCTCCGGTAGTAATATCGGGCTGGCTTGCAAAGGTGGAACCTAAGTGCACCTCCAGTTACTGAGTGTCTGCTGTGGAGTGGCATTCTGACATCATCGCACCCAGGGTGTGGGAATTATACGGTAATGCTGGAGGTTTAACGAGATATTGGTGGAAGTTAAAATACCACCTATCTACACCATCATGTCCCAGTCTTGTTGGGTCTGAAGTAGTGGCTTATCCTCCATGCAGGGGTATTGTGGTAATAACCTGCTGCTTATGGGGTTCCTGTTGCCTTCCAACTGGGAATGGTTTAAGAGTTGTATCCCCACTTTTACCTCCATACTGGTTTGTTTAGTGGTTTTAGGAGGTCATTTTGGCAGTTGTTTTGCACTGTGTAGTTCATCACTGGGACAGGGTGTATCAGAACAGCCTTCAAGGGCCGCCCATGACAGTCCAGATAGTGGATGATCCTGCTAAACTATCGACATTGAGCAGAATTAGGTAAAAGACGTTGGCTGAAAGTATGTAGAGGAAGTGGACCACTCCTGCATGTTGCATACCGGTGGCAGGCTGAAGTTTTCTTGGGAATGGGCTTATAGTATAGTTTGAGCCCAAGGTCATTAATCTGCAATTTTCAAACCAACTTGGCACCTTCTAGATGGTTGGCGGCATTGGTCGGCCATCCAGGCGGCCAAGCGTTGGATCCCGCATTAAGTATGAAATCTTTGGAATTAACCGATCAGCGATGGTTAGGCGACCATCCAGGTGGCCAAGCTGTCATCCTCATGTTAAGTATGATATCTTGTGAAGGAGCTGCCCCACAATGGGTTTTTGGGAGTACAAGGAGCCAGTATTGACAGGTGCCTGTACCTTAGCAGTGAGGGGAATGCTGTTGGACAGTAGCCTAATCAACCCTGTGACGCTGTGGTCGGGGACCTTACACAATGGATTTGTAAATGTTCGGACCAGGACCAAATGTTGAACTGGATGAACTATGATTTTGCTAACAGGTTGTGGGTAGAGGGGTCCACTCTCATCCAATAGGCAAGCAGGTGGGGACATTGGTGGTGGCCCCTCGGTTTGCCCATTGGGTGTAAATGTAGCCCAGGCTTGGGTGTTTGACTGTCCTGCTGGACATTTGGATACTGCAATTAACCCTGGAACAGCTCAGACAACTAGTAGGTCAAAGACGAAGCTGACGGGTTGGCAGGGCTGCTAGGGTCAAGGCCATGTCAACCGTTTATGGTTGATGTAAAGCACGTGGCATCCCTGTCATGATCTCTGTGAATTTTCCTTTAATAAAGTGTGGCCTGATTACCTCCAAAAATGATGTAGTACATTTTGTATAATACAATGTGTGTTTCATGCAGACGAGTGCACCCCTAATGGGCCTCATTACGAGGATGGAGCTATTAGCTGCGTGGCTGCCTCCGTTCCGGGCTCCATTACCGGGTTCCTGCAATGGGGAGTTACCGGGTTACTCTGAGATAGGAGGACCCGGTAAGTCCTCCATGCAGGAACCCATCCCCATTCACATTTGAACCCCATACGGCTCAATGGGAATGGGAGGGAGGTAATAACGGGCAGAGTAAAACCTGCCTGTTATTGCCTCCCTCTTCCCCTCGCAGCACCCGGAAAGCACGCCTGGTTTTACCAGCCGTGTGATCCGGGTCCCGCGATGGGAAGCTCGTAATCGGCGCTCCCGGATTGAAGGGGGCCGATCCCATACCGGCCCCCTTCAATCCGGGAACGCCAGGGTTATAATGAGGCCCAATGTGTTTATTCTTTATAAGCTGTGGTATCTGGTTTCGCCTCTCTCCATCTGTGTGTGGATGCCTGTGAATGTGAATGTTGTTGGCGTGTGTGGAATGTCTCTACTTCTTGTGTTCCATCAAGGGCCGTTGGGAAAAGCTACCTGGGTGATAGGCACTGGTCGGTCTTACATAAACATGTAACAAGAGACCTACCTAAAGAACTTACCTGTGGCTCCAGTGATGCTTTACTACCACATAACCACCGCAGGTGGATCTATTAGCATCGTTATGTAGAACCGTATTATGTATATATTGAAACATAAGCAGGGCGACTTTATGAAAAGCATACTTTGTCCATAACACCTAATGGAAGTCGAGCTTCGGTACACTCATAATTTTAAAACAGTGGTAAACACTTTGCCTGAGTGACCGCAGACATTTCTCATGCCCGCTTGAGGATGACACCCCAACGCAGCATAACCAGGCAGTTGAAACTTTAACAAACTAGCCACTTAATGGAAGGTGTGTTATAGCGAGCAGATTCCAAAATATAAGTCTTGTTTTGTGAAGTTTTTTTTAAGCAGGGTGTGGGCTGTAACAACCAGTGTAGTAACGCTGGAAACTAAATCCCCTTGGCAGACTGCACGCTGCTACGCAGGCCAAGAACCTAGTGTTCAGGGTGGCTTGAAGTCTGGCACATCACCTGCAGTTCATTGGTGACATATCTATTGTGCGGTACTTACCCCATTGGCTCCCAGCGACATTGCAAGAGTTGTAATTTCTGGAACCAAGCCGCAGGTCGACAGAGCGCTCAGACACAGGACAGGCTGGTAGCCAAATTGAATCCTGATCCCCTGCCTGGTCTCCATCCAGAAAAGTCTATATGCAAAGGCTTGCCTTGTTTCTTTGTGCGCGGGCCGGGCCCCGAATCTGAAACCATGAACAGAGGTCTGGTCAATATTTTGATGCAGGCACACGCTGAAATACTTGGGCTCTGAAGAACATGTTACTGCACAGCAATCTGCATGCTTTAGTAACTTGTTGCAAAAACATAGCTTGCTTAGAGAGGTGGGTGTTCTGTTCCCTGCTGGCGCTAACGCAGATAACACCAGATAATGGGGTTGCCTGCCAACTGTCAACAATCATGCGTAATAAATCACACATACCAGGCTGGTGTTGCTCCTGGGTGTATGACCTCATACTCTCAAGTGCTTTCATGCTTATGTGTGTATCTGTTGCAATGAATCACATTCTTAAAGGAGCCCCACACAGCAGGGGTTCCATCTGTGGGGGAAATTGAGATATTTCCCGGGCGCATTGGTGACATTTGTAGCGGCGTCATTTGGTTTTATAGTGTTTTTATTTAATCGTAGAATTTGTGGTTGTAGCTGCACTGCGCATTCGTGCTCTCCCTAGCAGCCCATTAGATTGTATGTGATCAGCCCTCATACAATGAGCATGGTATTATGGGTCCCTGGTCCCCTTGGCGGGGGGTGGGGGGGCATTTATTTATTTAGCTTGCCATTTGTATAGCGCACCGAACCCGGAGGCATTTAGACGCTTTACTTAAGATGGTTGGTTACGTACGACAGTTGCTTACATTGTAGGATACATACTTTGGTTGCAGTGGTTGCATACTTTGGTTACAGTGGTTTCATCATACATACAGTCAAACAGAAAAGGATGCAGGCTTGGTTACAGTGGTTGCATCATGCATTTAAATTACATTAGAGTAATATGTGCTGGAGAGGCACTATTAAACTGTTTTGACTACCGATAGGATTGGAAGTAGTTGTTGCCGCTATGGGGGGATGATGGGGCGTGGCGTACAGATATGAGGGGGGAGGTGGCTGTAGTTCTCCTACCTGTCTTGAGAAAAGAGCCAAGTTTTGAGGGCTTTTTTGGAAGGACCGGAGGGAGGGGTCTGGTCTCTGGGCCAGTGGCATGGAATCCCATTGTTTTGCTGCAATCACGGGGAAGCTGGATCCTCCAGCTCTTTGCAATCTGTATTTTGGGATGACCAAGAGGCAGGAATAGGGGGGATCTAGTGGGTCTCTTGGAGTAGGATTTGGAGATTTGTCTGGCGAGATAGGTGGGTGTACTGTTTGAGAGGCATTTGTGAGTTAGTGATTCAGTTTTAAAGGTGATGCAATCCCGAACTGGTAACTAGTCTATATTTCATCTGGCTACGGAAATATGTTCATTTTAGGGATATTCTCTCACTGCGTTATTCTGGACTATTTGTAGTTTATTGATGTTTCGGGCACTGGAGCCTTCAAAGAGGGAATTGCAGTAATCAATCCTGGACAGAATGACGGCTCTGGCGAGGGTGATACAGTTGTCAGTGGATAAGAAGGGTCTGCTGGCATTGATTAGTTTGGCAGTGTAGGCAGCTGCTGTTGCAATAGCAGTGGTGTGTTTGGTTGGGGAAAATGAGGAGTCTACGTATACTAATGTTTTTACCTCTTTTGCTGTCTTCATGGTGTTGTTGTCAATGACAAAGGAATTGTAGGAATGAGGTAGATTATTAAGCTTGGGTTGACTGCTAATGATGAGTAGTTCAGTTTTCTCGCTGTTAAGACAGAGCTTGTGTTGTACCATCCAGGCTTGGATGGTCAGGTACATTTTGTTAAGTCATTTTGAGTCCGAGTCATGGTTTCCTATGATGGGTAGGAGTATTTGGGTGTCATCCGCGTAGTTGGTGTATGTGACTCCCAATTTGTCTAGGAGGCCGAAGAGAGGCTTGGTGAACACATTGTACAGTGTTTTGTCGAGACACAGGACCCCTGGGGCACTCTACAGGTGACTGAGGCTGGGGGGGGGGCGCAGATTTAGAGAACACTCTCATGGTTCAGTTGGGTAGGAAGGATTCAATCCAATTTATGGCATACTTTGAGAAGTTGGCAGCTAGGGCCAGGTGTTGGCAAAGTATCTTGTGGTTTACAAGGTGAAAGGCTGCAGATAAATCAAGTAAGAGGAGAATGGCCATGTTGCCTTTGTCTTTGATCTGGTCAATTTGGATTTTGAGGTCCAATAGAGCGGTTTCAATTCCGTGACCGGGACGGAAGCCTGATTGGTGTAGATCAAGAAGGTTATGGGTTTCCAGATATTTTTGAATTTGCACGTAGGTGACTCTATCAAGTATTTTCAGGAGGAAGGGAACTGTTGTGATAGGGCGGTAGTTGGTTGGGACATTTGAGTCCAGTGTAGGTTTTTTGAGCCGTGGGATTACCCAAACTTCTTTTAGGTCTTCTGGGACTATGCTGCATGAGAAGGAGTTGTTGATCGAGGATGTGATGAATGGCGAGAGCTCGTTAGCATAGTCTTTGATGTGAGAGGCTGGGCACACATCAGCTTGGCATTTTGAGGGCTTAAGGCCTTTTATGATTTTGGTGGTTTCAGCATTGGTGACAGGGGTGAATTTGAATTTAGGTGCGGACAGTGAAGGTATAGGGGGCTGGTCAATGTTTTGGGCAGCTGAGGAGAGTTTTGATTTTTTAGTGTTGATTTTCTCTTAGAGTAAGGCAATTTTACCGATGACAGCATTCTGAATGCTTAGGCACCACGGTTGATCTTTGATGCAGTGGCCAGGGAGTGGGGCTGGTGATTCTAGTTCACGTAGTATAGAGAAGAGCTCTCTTGGGACCGAGTTGGCATTTTTGATTTTCATATTGTAGGAGTTGCCTTTTGATTGGATGGTGGCTTGTTTGTTTTCTGTGGCTAGTGCGTTGAATTGCAGTTTTTTTGCCTGAGTGGGTGTTTTTTTCCAGGTGCTCTCAGCTGTTCTTTTTGTGGTGCGCAGATGTTTGAGGCTGGTGGTGTACCAGGAGTTTGGGTGGGCTATAGGTTTTATTTTGTGGGTACTTAGCAGAGCAACATCGTTGATCGCTGCCAGGAGGGTTTGCTTGTCACCATGGGGGTGGGATCGTGCCTGGTCTTCATGTGGTGGGCAGTGAGCGGTGATAGCCTGGGAAGCATGTTGTCCGGGTGATGGTTTGAGAATTTCTTGAGGGAGTTGCTTTGCAGAATTGCGGCTGAATGTTTGAGTGGACTGCATCATTGATGATGAATATTATGACGTTGTGGTCTGACCATGAGCATAGGTTATTAGTTAGTATGTTGGTGTGGCATTTGAGGTCTGCTAGCCAATCCAGTATGCGTCCTTTATCGTGTGTTGGGTTGGAGATTCATTAGGTGAAGCCTTGAACTTCAATGGTATTTGCAAGGGTGAGTGCCTGGGAGTCGGAAGGGCCGTTGAGGCCTAAGTCCCCCATGATGATGATTTTTTTATGATGATTTTTTATAAGGGCTTGGTGTTGGTAGCGAGGAGTTGAATCAAGTCAGAGGACCTGGGGGTCTGTAGATTAGACGGAGAGGGAGGGTGGTTGTGGCAGATAGGGAGATTTTTTGTGAGATGAGTTCTCACGATGGGAAGGTTTGAGTTGCAGATTCTCTTAATTTGAGGTAATTTCTGGAGATGATTCCCACTCTGCCTCCTTTGGATGCCAATCTGTCTTTCCTGAGGATGGTGAGGGAGAGGGCTGGACCTGTTGCAGGGTGCAGGCAGGTTTCAGTGATTGCAATGAAGTCTAGGTTGTTAGCAGAGATGAGGTCAGCGAAATGCAAGGCGTGTGCTAGGGATATGGCATTGACAAGGGCACCCTTGATGTGGGTTGTGCTGTCTATGCTCACTGTGTTTGTGGAGTTGAATTTTTTGGGCTTAGATTTTAATGAGGTTTTGAGTTCAGGTATGGGTTGAGTGGCTGAAGAGGAGCTACCTTTTGTTGCCTTATGAGATTTTATATGGGAGTATTTGGCACAGAACCTGTTTGTGCTCCTCCAGCTTTAAGTTTATTCCAACTGTTGTGAGTGCTGTCACGTTATACCTTTGCATAAATAAATCCTGTTCTGCTTTAGTTAAGGCTCTCCAGTGATTACTGAAATTCTGTCCTCTTGATCTTCTCACTGACATCTTAAGTCGGTTCAGTGCCTAAGAGAACTGGGCTCTACTGACCTGCCCCAGTTGTAGCTCAGAACCTATCTCTCACATTAAATCTATGATGCATTGCTCGCGCCACTGAAGCATTGTTTCAGCTCCATTACTCTTCCATTTGAACTGAGCTACTATGCATGGAGTAGCTCCACCTTCTTTCTTCCTTCAGGCTCCAGCCCTACGGGTCAGGGAAAGTGCCACATCACTGTCTCCCTTCTATTGGACAAGGACTGCCACTCCTACAAGGAATTCCCTATGAGGAATACACTGTCTGCACATATGACAATAGAAGAGACTGAGTTTACTTTTGTTTTGGATCGAACAATATTGACATTGCTCTTGTATGGTTGGCTCAAGGTAATCCTGGTTTTCCCGCTCAAAAAGCAACATGCCCGTTTGAAATTCAGCAGCAAGAATAAAGGGACGAAGAACCTTGAATGGAGGAGAAAGAATCCTACGCAGAGGCAAGTCGCTGGCATATCAATGTCCTGGAGTGGTGGAGCTGTTCTAGACTGCAGCGGTAGCGTAGAGAGATGCAGAGAGAAAGCAGAGGCGCTGGAAGGCCGGGGCCGAGAAAGGTGATACTGCTGAGAGGCGGGAATGGAAGGACAGTCTTACCTGGTGCCATTACCACGCTCCAGCCGTGGTGTGTCTGGGACCCGGGAAACTATGCCGAGGCCAGGACAGAACATAGGGACAGATCCTCCCCTTGGAACACGAGGAATGCAGATGTTGCTGAGTTGGGCAGAAGTAGACACTTATGTGCTGGTGCCGCCGTAGGGAAGGGAAAGCGGCAATCTTCCTGCTGGAAAACCATCCTGCTAGAGCACACCCAAAGGCACAGAAGGTATTGGGTTTCCCAGGGTGGAGGGAGGTGAGTGGATTGAAATAGAGGGAGACAAATGGACAAGGAGGGTTACGGGTGCCCCACAACCCTGAGTATTGAATGTTGACAGGTAACACCAAAACAACCAGAGAGGTTGAGGAATTTTCAACGCAAGAGGGGCCTTGAGAGCCCTCGAGAAATAAGTGGCACAAAAAACACAAGGAGAAGGGAACCTGTAGGGTTCATTGCAGTTGTTCAGGAAATAAAGCCAATAGACGGAAAGTGGCAAAGGTGGTGGAAAAGAAATAAGGAAAACATTCCTTCAAGTAACAAACTTGAAACATTTCACTATACAGAAACCTACAAGTCTACCTGAAGGGGCTAACAGGAGAGCTGAGAACATTTCTTTTCTGAACCATTTTTGTCTGCTGAAAGCCATCTCCAGAGAGAAACCCAAAAGACAATTGACTGAACAAAGCCTAATCTGGAGACTATTGCTTTGGGTTTTATTTTTGTAGTTTTTTCATAGTAGTGGGGCCAGATAGCTATTAGGTTCGGACTGAGGACTACTTTTGATTTTGATGACAGACGAGCACCCTTAGTTCAGTTTTGTAAGTAGAGAAAATCCCTCTAAGCAATAGGGAAAAATAGGCCTTTTTCCTTTTAGCTTCATTAAGAACCTTGACAATGTCATCCTTGAGTCTGGCTACTTCTTCTGGGTTTGCCACAAAGCAATCTGGATACTTTAGCAGGGAGGAGAAAGACAAGAATTGCAACAATATCACTCAACAATATATGTACTTTAGGAAAAAAATACAACAAGAACCTTAACCAGTCCTTAGGGCCCCAAATATGACCAAGGGGACAGGGATTCTTAATAGCACCTGATTCCAGTACTTAGATGGTTCGATGGGGTCAAACCAGCTTTAGAGATGCAATGCTTACAGGTCAAACCAATTTCACAGGTGGCAAGCCGCAATCATCCCAGGTGGCGAGTCAGCATCTAGTTGGGCTTGAAATGCTGCTCTGTGTGGTTCAAAGGCAGCATCAAGCGAAGCAGGTCAGTGGCTCACCAGGAGCGGTTAGATGGTCGAGTGTCGTTCGAAACAATGAGCACTGCTGGTTCAGGTCAGTGAGTGATGTGGTCCTACAGCAGTTCGAGTCGAGCTGCGATGCAAAGTCCTGGTTCGATACATGGTTCCGTGAAGCTGCGTTCTGAAGTCATCTGCACAGTGTGTTGGTGCTCGAGCCGGACAGGTGATGAGGCTCTACTGGAGCACTGTAGCATAGAGCCAGTTCAATGGATGCAAGCAGCGACTTGAAGTTCAAAGTTGAGTGCCAGTCAGCATCATGGGTCCTGTGGTTTGCAGTGGTTCAAGCAATGAAAGCTCTGAGACACACAGCAGGGTGCTCTAGGGAAAGGTTAGTCCTTTTCTGTCTGTGCTCTCCCCACCAAGGGAGTTTTGCTAGCGAGTAGTAGGCCATGGTCCACAGCAAAGTCACCCCGAATGTGCCCTTGGACGGGTAGGGAGCAGAGCAAAGCTTTCCTCAGCCTTGTCTTCACCTCTGACAGAGGGTTTTAGAAATGACGGCTATCCCAACAGGGTCCATGCAGATTCTTCCTGATCTCCTTGAAGGTCCAAAAGTGAACCAAGGAAGCAGTGGGAGAGCTCCTCTTTTTTAGGTAAAAAGTCACATTGGATTGGATTGATATTGATTGATATTGATATTTTATTTCTATTGTGCTCGTACACAAGTGTTTCAGAGCGCGACAAGGCAAGGGAGGTGAACAGGGGAGAACAAAATAGCGATCTTACTAGGCCCAGTGACATTGAGAACGCACAAGTGCATGAGAGAGGGGGAGGGGAAAAGTGCATTGAAGGGGGGAGAAGTGGAAAGTGTGAAGCAGAGAAGAAAACAGATAAATAACAATAAATAAATAATAAAGGTAACAAACAGTGGTAGTGCAGCCAGCAATTTGCAAGTGCTAGGTTTAAGGCAGCAGACAGGGTAGGTCTGATAAGTGCAGGAAGAAAAAGGTGGGGCTGTATGGGTACAGATACAGACCCCATTGCAAGGGGTGGCCCGGAGACAGTGCAGGAGGGTGGCAGGGTGAGCAGGTACCTGAGCCCGGAGGACAGAGGGTAGCCAGGTACATAGTGCCAAGAGAAAACAGATCAGCAGGGGAAAGGGGGTGCGAAGGCAGAAGAAAAGAGGAAGGTCTTGAGGTGCTTCCAGAACCGGAGATGGTTTTCCTCAAGTTTTAGAGTGGCAGGGAGGCTGTTCCAGAGGGAGGCCCCATCCAAAGACAGAGATCTACCCCCAGCTCGTTTCATTGAAAAACGACTGACCCTGAAGGAGTTAGAGCTAGATGAGCGAAGAGCTTGAGAGGGGAAGTATTTGCGAAGGGTTAGCTGAAGGTATTTTGGACCCAGGCCCCAAAAAGCCTTGTGGACAATGCAGAGGGTTTTGAATTTAATCCTTGCATCTAGTGGGAGCCAATGTAGAGATTTCAGAGCTGGAGAGATCTCACAGTCCTGTTCTGGATTAGTTGCAGAGGGTGGAGAGTAGAGGCAGGTATATTTAGAAAGAGGCTGTTACAATAGTCCAACCCAGAGAGAACCAGAGCTTGGGATATCATGAGCTTCTGGGTGAAGGAGAGGAAAGCCAGAGTACCTCTGAGGAAGTGTAGCAGGAAATTTGACTTTTTAGAGACCTCAGAGATGTGGGCGGAGAAGGAAAGGGTGGAGTCAAAGATGACCCTGAGGTTATTAGCCTCGCAGGTGGGGGTACGAGGAGGGCCAAGGGAAGCCGGCCAGTGATTGGAGGAAAGGATGGTGAAGGTGTGCCGATGAGGAAGACAAAGATCATTCGCGGCACACCAATCTTGAATGGCAGTTAGGCAATCAGAGATGAGAGAGGGAGAGGAGGTGGCAGAGGGCAGCCTGAAAATGAGTTGAGTGTCGTCAGCATAGCACTGGAAATTTGAGCAGAAAATGGCAATGCAGTGAGCAAGAGTTGCCAGATATTGGTGGACAAACCAGGGCGGGAGTTTAGACCCCTGGGGAACACCACAGGTAGAGAGGAAGATAGATGACAGGAAGGACCCAAGTTGGACCTTGGAGGCTCGATCTGAGAGAAAAGTGGTCAGCCAGGCCAGAGACTGATCAGTGATACCCAGGTTTGCACGGAGACAGTTGAGCAGGATGGTATGGTTGATCGTGTCGAAGGCAGAAGAAAGATCGAGGAGGATGAGGACAGAGGGAATGTTAGAGTCAAGGTTGGAGAGCAGATCTTCACGGATGTTCAAGAGAGCAGTTTCCGTGCTTCTGGCAGCTCTGAAGCCTGACTGGTGGTCATTGAGACAACCAACAGAATTGGAATGAAGGTTAAGCTGAGAGAAGGCCAACTTTTCCAGGAGTTTGCTCAGAATGGGAGTAATGGAAATTGGGCAATAGTTAGCTGGACAAGAAGGATCGGCTGTGGGTTTCTTGAGAAGATGATGCACAAGGGAGTGCTTCAGAGGGGAGGGAAGGATCCTGAGGCAAAGGAGTGGTTGCAAAAATCAGCAAGGGCCGGAGCGAGGGTGTCGGGTGTCAATGTGGTCCTTGATGGTTTTGGAGGAACAGGGATGAACCTGTTTTGATGAGGCTTTCATAGATCGGACTTGTCTAGCGATCTCATCAGGGGAGAAAAGAGGAAAGGACGAGAAGTCAGGAGAGAAAAGAGGAAAGGACGAGAAGGATGGTGGGACGAAAGCAAGCCTATTTTAAGGAGTCCAGTCCCTGTTCCTAAGACAAGTGACCCTTGCTACCTGTTGTAATACCCAGAGTGACGTGTTCCGCAGTAAGTGGAGAGGAATGGAAGGAAAGAAAAGCCACAGTAAAGCAAGATGAAGGAACCCTTTCTCAAGCCCACTTGTGCTCTCTGGCTGGCCTAGCTCCAATATTCTCTCAGCTTACAGCTTCAAAGTTTCTATGAGGTTCTTCCCCTAGTGTGAGCCAGGCATTTGGTGTGGGATTTGCCTCTTTGAACCAGTCTCTCAGGATATCACCTGGTGGGAGCTACTGTGCCTGCCATGGAGGGATTACCAATCCTCCTAAAGAGTCAACAGAGGCAGGCAATCTTCCTTTTGTCTCATTCACCAGAATGTAGACAGTTATAGCTACTTGGAATCCTCATGGCCTTTCATGGCTGGTCCAAGCTCACAGGGTTGACATTAGTATGTATCCAATTTGATGTTGTTTTAATAATTATGTGAACTATCAGCCACTATACTAAAACCTAGGTATGGCTTATATTTCAGATGATCGTTTATCATAATTAGCTAAGTATTTTGAATCAGAGGTGCTGAAGATAATGCAGCCCCTACCACAGGATCTTTGTGCTCTAAAAGATTTCAAACTGGCACATGTGACATTTGAAGCTGTTCTGTACTACTGCAGAGCAGATGCTGCAGGTCTGTCAGCAGACTGGTGCAGCGGGGCACGTATGTACACTTTGGTTTTGGCATGATGTTTTATGAAAGGAGGTCAGATTAGCAGACCACCCTTTCTGAGATAGAATTCCCTGTATTGTTATTTTTTTATTTAATACATTTACATAAAACAGGGATTCTATACTCCTGTCTGATTGCAATTACCCACAGTCATCACCAGACCTTGATGTGTGAGCTTGGCTTCTCCAACAGAAGGGAGGGCCAAAGACTAATTTTGTTGTCAGCAAAGGCACATAATGCAGATGGTTCTGCCGTCACAGATCTTTACTCAAAAGCTTGTTCCCGAAGAAAAAGAAGATTCTACTAACAAATAAGAATCATGCCCGAAAAGTGGAATTTTTACACCCGTTTTGAAACCACATTTGAATCCATAAAAGACTTTGTCACGGCTTGCAGGAATTGGCAAGCACATCTTCCTTTCAAGCCCATGGCTGATGAACTCATTTTAGATCAATTGATCGTACACAAGAGATATTCTTAAGTTCAGGATGACTTGTGACTCAGTGGGGACACGTCTTGGAAGGAGTTAATTATCACTGCTCAGAGCTTTGAACAATCAATGCATTGCGTGGAGAAAGTCAAGAGCCTGCAGTGCTAGGTTTAAATCCAAGGTACATAACGGATTCACAGAGAGCTCAGAGAAATCACATCAACCTTGCGCTCTAAACCTGACTACCTGTGCACCAATTGGGTGTGTTTAAGGTGGGGTAGAAGAGCACACATAGCTATAACAAGGTCTGCCCAGCAAGGGATAAGGTCTTAACTGCATTTAAAAGAAAGAGGCTTTTCGCAAAGGTGTGCAACAAAAGAACCCCCAAGAACATTGCAGTAGTGGATAGTAGCTCCGAATCTGATGAACTTGTAGAAGCAGCCTCCCAGATGATTCACCTTGTATCAAGTGATTCCTTTATGGTTAAGCGAAATAAACCATTCCACTCTGTCAGAGCGTATTGCATTCAGGCAACCCACAAGGCCTATTCTGCCTCAATCTACAAAATAAATTTGTAAAAGGTATACTGTGAAGCCTTCCATCAACATGGCCAGTACAAACTATCTAAACTGGCCATAAATCCAGGGGCCTTCCAAAATCACACAGATTCATTGGATACAGAACGTGTACATTTGAGTTCCAGGGCCGGTTTGCTGTGGGTAAATTACATATGGCCAAGACTGATCCTTCCATTCCTGGGTGGCAATACCATGGCTCACTTCACTTGACAGAAAACGGATAGAGCTTCTCTCGAGCTAATTACTCAAAATACTATCACTGTGTAGCCCTAGAACTCTCCTTAAGCGGAAGAACACTCTTTCCCTTCATGGTGCTTAGAAGAGAGCGACGCGAGGCGACTGAAGGAACTGCGTGGGACGCCCGAATAACACCTGGAGGTGCAACAAAACCACCCCAGATAAAACAAAGTGCTAAAACTAGACTTACTAGAAAACACAACAGACCCAGCCTGGCAGATGGTGAACGGGGCAACTATACATCAGTCAGCCAAGAAGAACCTATGCAGGAGCGCCAACCCGGCGAACATCCCGTTTAGACTTGCCATTGGATGCACAGCATCATTGCCCACACAATAGAAAAAGCAGAATATGCTGCAAAACATCTGATGGGTGCACAGATTTGGCAAAACAAAACGAAGAAATTGGTCCTGAAGAAGATGATGCACAAGAGGAAAAATCATTGAAACCAGTCGACCACACTTCTTGATGTCCCCTGACTAAGGGTGACACATAGTTGACTCAAGCAATTGGCAACATCAACTAGCGATGCTTACATCCTAACTGTATTTTATGTTGAATCACAATCTCTCACAAGAACTATCTATTGTACCTACACCCGAATGTAAAACTAGTCTGAGGGTGCGTAACAACAATAAGAGAGTGATATTTGAAATTCGAATGGTTTTACTGTTCTTAGCTTTGAGCTAGCCAGACACACTTCACGGAGGGCGATTAAATTGTCCCTTTTTTGATGCACAGTCCTACGTGAACTGCCTGACTAACCTAAGCACTCAGGCTGGGAAGAATGAATCCTGACTGGAATTTTTAATTGTGTTTGTGTCTAGTAGGACATTAATGTGTCACGAACCTGCTGAAAACTAACCTAACTCATTGTAGGAATAGGGTGAGTCTTTCTATCTATCCCTTTTAGATAGGCGGTGCTACATCGCTTCCTAGGGTTAGTAAGCACCATGAATGGAAAGAGTGGTTTTCCACTTAAGGAGAGGTCTAGGGCTACAGAGTGATAGTATGTTGAATAATTAGCTCGAGAGAAGCTCTATCCGTTTTCTGTTTTGTGTGATACCGTATAGATAGGTAACAGAAAGAACAAAGTACCCCAGATTTGAGGTATTCCACAAGTTGGTGATATCCCTGTAATGTTTGTAGTCACTTCACTTGAAACACTTGTGTATAGGCATGTTATATATGCCATATCATATCATATCATATCACTTATGACTATACATGAGTTTGTTCACCCTTTACTCATGCCATCTAGCTCAACTTCTGTGGTTTCCCCAGAATTAGGATCAAAGCAACACTATGTGCACAAGGTAAAAGAAGAAATGTTGCCTGCCTGGTATATCTCAAGATGCATCCAGTTCCCCTCACAACCTAGGGCAACCTTGATTCCCTGATAAAATACATGCAAGATGACAAAGTCATCTAATCAGCCAAAGGTGACTAAATGGGTGTGCACCATCGTTTTTACTAAGGAACCAGATGAAAAAGGCCTAATATTATGTATTGGAGTTTGAAGACAGATATAGTGACATACAACTAACTACCTGTTACCCAGCATTACTGATCTTTTCCTGCAACTGAGAAACCGACATACTTCACCAAACTGAATCTCAGATACACCATCAGATCCGTCTCCACCCTGACTCCAAACATCTGACAGCCTTTATCAACTCATAAGGTACACTTCAATTAAACTGCATGCAATTCCGCCTTATCTCTGCTACATCAGCTTTTCAACATATGATGGCCCATCTTCTTCATGACATTCCAGCGGCGGTCTATTTCCAAGACATTATGGGTATACCTAAGAGCAGCATTATCAACCCCTTGACAGAGAACCACACAGAGTTGGCAAAAGTGGTCTCCCACTCCACAAAGAAAAATGGCAGTTACTACAACGATCATATTCAAAAAATGGATCTTGGTAGTGAGGTCGGATTAACACACTGTACATAGAATTCTCTTACACAAATTTAATTTGACGAATGTATCACAAATGTAAAAACCAAATGAATACTGTACATAATCAATTCTATCTTGGACATCTACTAGTTTCCACCTTTCATACCCACTCGTACCAACACGCATGCAGTCTTACACCAATTTTTCCTGATACACATGAAAGACACAACATTTACATACTCCATTCGATACTAGGTGTCCCAGTTAACGCTTTGGAATTTCTCAAATTCCCTTTCAGCCGTGGGCTGTACTATACGAATATTTGTGTTGTGTTGATAGTGTCACACATGATTAGCTAGCCAATTGAATCAGCATATATAGGTGAGATGTCGACAGAATGGAAATATAGTGGCTGAAGACTTGGTTAAATTTATTACACAGATGCTGTTCTGACCTGGATGTGTGCACATGGTTTGATGACAACATTGTTGATCCCACTGTCAGCCCCCACAGATTTTTTGCCGACTGGAAGCCCCATTGAGTGTGAGCCTTTTACAATTGTATTACATGGGATTAGATTGTATATTGGGCATGGCGTGTTGGCCATGCGTGCTGAGAGGCATAATAATATACTGGTACCTATGTTTATACTTAGTTGCATCACACTGTTTTTCAGGTGGTGGCTACGCCAGGAGTTGTGCACAGACTAATGCGATGATCTCTTGTACAGCGGGATAACAAGATAGATTTCATATGACAGTAAGAAACAGACAAATATCAGGAGAAACTAAGTCTTGCCTTTTAGGTTATTTATACGCCTGGGTGGCTTGTCTACATATGTGGATACTTGGGTTGACTCTGGGCTTTAGTGCTTCAAAGGATATCTCCCGTGCTGTTCCTTTGATTATTCGGGAGTTAGCCCATTTGAGCTTGGGCATTCTGTTCTTTCGAACACTTGGGATTTATTCCTATGACTTTCGCCACCCCCATCATTTATAAATTGGATGTAAGTGCAAGTTCTTACAATCATTTACGGTTGTTATGCATAATTGTGATATGCCGAAGCAAAGAAATGAGGTTGGAATATCAAGTGTTGTTTATATGCTTGTTTTAGGTAGAATTAAACTGTAGAGTTGTTGAAGACATCTTCCACCAATATTTATCACAAGAGTGGGGACACAGCACTCTCGTTTTTTGTCCTGAAGAAGGTCAAGAAGACTGTGGGCCATACTTTTTCATCTGAAATCGACCGAAACATATGTAGACATAGTCTATAAGAGAATACTATTGAACTTGCATGCACATTATTAGGAAACAAGAGTGTAAAAGAAAGAATATATTATATTGTATAGGGTGACAAGAAATACTTCAATGGGAGTTGAACTTTCCTGTGTATCGGAAACATTGGGGGAAGACTGTATGCGTGTTGGTTCTGAGTGGGTATGAAAGGTGGAATCTAGTAGATGTCCAATATATGATTGAATATCTACAGTATTAATGTGTTTTTTTAAATTAGTGTTATGTTTATCGAATTAAATTTGTGTAAGAGAATTCTATGTACAGTGTGTTAATTCAACTTCACTACCAAGATCCATTTTTTGAATATGATTATATTGTTTACCTGAAAGATCGTTTGGTTGACAGGTACCCTTGTTATTGTCACAGTTCCTACAATGATCAATGGAATATCTAGGGTACACCATTTCAGAAAGATGCATCACCCCCAAACCTAGCCTAGTGCCTGCCATACAAGAAGCTCTCTGGCCTGTCTCTAAAGATGAAAACCTCTTCTTCATTGGTATGGTAGAGTATTACACAAAGTTTGTTTTTAAACATTTAAGCAAAGAATGATCTGCTTAAGAAGTTTCTCAAGATGCATCAGTTTCCAGTGGGACAACCTCTGCACCACAATGTTTCACAACTTAAAGTCAGACATAATGACATCACCATGTCTTCAACAATTCAATACACTAAAACCTGCCATCATCACAGAAGATGAAGTGCACATGCTTTGGATGCAATCCTCATGCAAATGTTACATGGCATGAGGTCTGTTTTTGCCTACACCTCCAAACCCATGAGCCTATCTGAAGTCAAGTACTCTGTTATCGGGGGAGATATTTGAGGCTGTGCGTGAGCCACAGGATATTTTTGCACATAAGTATGGGTATACCAAGTCACCCTGCCAACAGATCAATAGCCTCTAGTTCACATTCTCTACTGAGGAGGCACCAAGAAAGTAATGTATCGCCTAGAAAGATGTGTAGCCAAACAGCAAGAATTTTCTTTTGTGTTGAACACCTTGCAGGCAGCTGAAAAGGTCAAACAGATTGCCTGCCAGAGAAACCTGTATTCGAAATGGGGTACATGGAGAAATTATCCTGCCCCCTCCAGGAACCATTATGACATATAGAAACACACTTGGCCAGGACCTCATGGAGGATAGACAGCAAATGGCTTGATAAGGAGGTATGTTGTTTTTTCGTTAATTAATCTTCGTCAAGGTTCATTATATTTGTACTAATCACATCTATTTTATTTATGCATAATATCATATGTAAAATAGCACGGGAAAGAGGCATTCCATTTACGTATTTCAATATAAATATATAAACACACCAAATAGTTCTATGTCATTTTACCAATAGAAATTAAACCAAAGTATTTTACTTCACCGGAATCCTGCAGAAAAAATGTATTGACATTTTTTTTTATATTTGGGGTGCTCCCCCCAAATCCCCACTTTCGCTATACTAGCACCCATACCCCAAACCCCTCACCACCCCTTTTAACACCTTACTCCCCCCCCCTATATAATTTGATTATTTGCGGAATTTCGGCAAAGTAAAATACTTTGGTGGAATTACTGTCAGCAAAATAACAGGGTACGAACCAAAATAGTGTTTGTTAGTTATACATCACCATCATCCTAACATCTGAATTGGTTTGTCATTTCATTAAAAAATCTTAGCTTGGTAGATTGGTAGGTTGAGAACTAAAGGATGTTGACACATTGTGTTTCGGCCTTATGTAACTCACTATAACATATTCCCTATCTATGCAGGGGCCTTCATCAGGACAGTGGTGTTAAAACATTCTCCACAGATAGACCCCTGTGTCGTGTGAGGTATCTTCTTGATCACTACAATAGAAAAATAGAGACTGTTTCACCCTTATTGATGATTACCAGATTAATCTCTCCTATTTATTTCATAAACATGCTACTTATGAACAATATCATTGTCTATTGTAAAATGAATTTAGAGAGTGCCCATTACATTCTTTTGCGTTGGCAATGATATCCTTTTAGCATGAGATAGTTGTTTTAATACCTGAATATCTTACTATTTATCCTTTTCTGTAATTAGCACAACTTCCTCATGAGTAGTCTCCAGCTCAAATCATCTGGTGGGAAGGGAATGGGGCTTTAATATTCCTTACATCAGAGGAAATTATATTTCAAATTGATGTGTTATGACAAAGGGCACAAGTGTTGCCTATATTCAATATATATCTCACTGAAAGAGAGAAGTAGTGAACCCACTATCAATGTCATTATTGATGTTTAGTTGGACAATGAAATACGTTCTCTGGGGATCTAGGTCTTGTCAAATATTACTTTGCAGAGCAGGCTTGTATTCAGTCTAGCGTCACACAATCTGAATTAGTTCCCTTTGGGTGTGCAAATGTCCTTAAATGAAGGATTCATCCAAGCTATGAAATGGAACAAATGGCAACGGTTTTATCTGCTAACTACTGTAAGGGTTCAGAAGTATGAGTCTGAAACAGCGGTGGTATGCTTGTTGGCAAAGACTTTTATTATTAAAGCCAAGAAAAGGAAAACCTGTCTTGCCCTATTTCTATGAGGGGTTGTCCTACCTCAACAAGGACACTAAGGACTCTGTCAGGATGTCTTGTAAAATAATAAATCTACTGTTCTGTGTTCAAACCTATTTCCATCCCTTACATTAAACTAAACAAAAACTGGATGTCTTCTTGGTTTCCATATGTACTCTTCATTGCTCAATCCTTCCTTCTCGTCACAGTACTGAACTGATGATCATTACCGAATTCAGTGGCCCTCTTCTTCGTCTCAGTATTCTCCTGGGACTTGGTTTTGTCAACTCTACACAGATAGACAGAGGCTAGTTCATACAAACAAGTTATTCAATCCAAAAACCTGGGTTGCTGACAGCACTCTATTTTGTTTCAATGAACGGGGCGCACTCGCAGAGTCCTGTTCATTTAAACAAAATACCTAAGATGGCCACCATGGAGATGGAAGGCAGGGCTCCATGTGGCCTGGAATGTGGCATAAAAGGGCAGCGCCACCAGAGAAATAAGGTAAGTGGGGTGGGGCAGCGTGGGGGTGAACGGCTAGGTATAGGAGGGATGGGGAAGAAGCAGGATGTGTTGAAAAATGTGGAACGGGTGCAAGCAGCCCCAAGGTTGCTCGGAATGTGGGTATGGATCACAGGATTCAGCCAGCGATATGAGCAACTAGATTGACTGCAGCCCCCACTCCGGGTGCTAATAATCAATTCAGGGGTGTACCGAAGTTCAGCGATTGATAGGAATTAATCCAAAGTTCAGCCGGAACTCGCACAGTCACCTTTGGCTGAATACTTTGAAGGATTCTTAGTGGAAGCAGAATAGTTGAAGATTACATTTGCCAAATTCTAATACATTTGAAAGTATTTTTAGTTTAGAAACTCGCCTTTCACAAATTGAAGAAAAACAGATATCTGTTGGTAATATAATGTTTTCTGTCTCAAATGCTTTAATTACTTAAGCTGTACTGATAAACAACCATGAGCGTAAAATCCACAAGTGTGGACGTTGTTATCTTTTAAAATATGTTATCAACTTTCAAACTTCAGTTATCAATGCACAGGTGAATACTTAGTTATCAGTATTTGCCCAAATAGTACATCTGCTATTCACTAAACCCTTGACAGAATAACCATTGTTATCCCTTCAGAGTGCAATTTCCCCAAAACCTTGTAGCTGAACTGGAAGTAAAAAGCTTTTGTAAATGTCCACTCGGTCCACATACCCTGAACGGCCACCCTACCTGAGACTCAGTGATCTGCTCTTCAGTGACTCCTCCACTGGTTGATTGCGCTAAGTGTGTACTCTCACCCTCCCCTGTTCGCTAACCACTCCCGGTTTCTCTGCTTCCCTTAGAGTGGTCTTAGCCCTATGAATGTAAAGCACTCTGCTGCTTCCTGACGCTAGGTCCAAGCTCAATAAATACCCTAATAAATAATAATAACTCGAATGTACACCTGTGAAAGACCTAGAGGACGGGTAAGAGGGAGTCACATAGCAGAACATCTACTGCTGGGAGAACACTTTTCACTGGAATGCCCGCAAGATGGAGTCTTTTCAGATGGGTTGCCTTCCTTATCCCCACAAAACAATGGGGGGGGGGTGCAGCAGTTTGGGAGAGGTAGTATATTTAAGGAAGGCAACCTTATGTCTCCATCGGGCGATGGGAAGCAAAACGACGCCCCAGGATTCGTGCAGAAGTTATCAGGGTGCTGTCTGCCTAGGTACATTTACTTTACATGAAGATAAGAATTAATAAAGGGAGCCCATCTTTTTCCACATCGGCCGGACGTCTGCTTCTTGCTGGGAGGTGCACAATTACAAGGGGTGATGAGTTGGTCTATAAGGTGACCAGGAAACAAATTCATAGCAGTGCTGTGGTAGAACGACCACCTTTGGTCACAGTTCATTGCCCCCCAAAGACCAGAACCCCTCCATCCAGGTAGATGTGCTGCGTGCAGGAGCTGGGGAGGACTCACTATTTGAGCCACTGGTAGCACTGCAAAGGCTGTGAGATAGCGGTGCTGGGCGGCTGCTCCTGGCTCCTGTGTAAGAGGGCTTGTAGCTGCTGGCACCTGGCATGGCATCTGAACTGGACTTGTGCTGAGTGTGCCAAGTGGGCTGCTCTGAAGGTGCTGGAGAAAGTAGTCATGGGCAGCTGTGCTTAGTGCTTGCAGGCGCAGTTAAGGGCAGGCTGGGTGAACATGGTAGCCCTGTGTGCCTTATAGGAAGGAGCGCTGCATTGGGCCTCTGCAAGGACCTGGCCGAGGGCTGCCCTGCATGGACCCTGGGGAGCAGCAGAAAGCAACGATAGCGGTGGAGCCAGGGCAGAAATGATGGCGAGGTAGAACGTAGTACTATGAGGCCGCTGTTTCCACATGTTCAATGACTGTGGTGTGATGGATGTTTATCACATGGTCAGTGTTTTACCCACTGTGGGAGAAACAAGAAGAGTAACTGTTTTGAGGCGGAATCCTAGTGAAGGTTTATGGTTTTACAGGAAATAGCTTCCCAGTTGGCTCTGAGGTCACGGATTTGTAATATTACTGAAGTGTTCCCCAACTGTGTTTATAGGTGGTAGTGCTGCAATAACTGTGTCGGTTCTCCCACCTTTACTGGTAGTAGTAAGTGGGATGGTATTGTTGATAATGTGGCTGCAAAAGTTCCTGTGGAAGAGATCGGTAAGGACAACTCGTCCAATATGATGACCATGGCAGAGCACTGGAAAAGGGGGAATGAGCCATTGGCAGTGGTGGGTTTCTCCGATTTTGAGGGCAGACCCAAGTCTCGGGATGGGAGATACTGGGACTTGGCGGGTGGCCTCGCGGAAGCCAACTCAGATTTGCTGCAGTTAATTGTGGACATTAGGTTATTAGCATTTCGCAGATTTGGGATGGAAAAGTTGTTAGTAAAATATTAATTTGTTTGGAGTGCTCAACTCTATAGCATGGTTAGAAAAAGAGATCATCTCATGGAACAATGCAGGCTATATTGTTGTGATTGAATGTTATTTGATATGATATGATAGATTATTTATAACAAGCTTAATACTCAAAGGTTTCTAAGCGCGGACCCGGGGATTTAACCTGTGTTGCTCGTCTTGCTTCCAAGGTGAGCACGTTGCCCCTGAGCTATCTTCCCGAGACAATTTGCCAATTCTGACTGACACAAGTTGGCCTGTGTTCACCTAAGTGTGGTGTGTGATGCATAGTGGCTGGGAGTCTAGGAATATCATCTGTATATTGCATTATGTAGGAAAAATATATTTGGAAGGTTACCCATGCTCTTAACATGTTTCTTTCTATCTGCTTTATGGATGATTCCTCATCATAGCAAGTAATGTTGTACTGGTATAAGAGTATATTATAAGGACATGGTCACAATCATGGTGCAGACAGGAAGAAGTGTGTTTTTGGATTCTGCTGATGTTGACAGCTGTGTATGTGCTACTGCTCTGCTGTGTTGGTGGTTGTTGACCTATATGGAAGCCAAGTGTTGGTGGCTGCTTCACTTGGTCCTGGTTAGAGTGTCAGATGAATTGTGGTACATATATGAGAGCACTGTGTACATGTGATGAAAGCCTAAATGTGGTCACGTGTTGACGGCCATTGAGGCTGCACCTGGTGCCCACGTCAGACCGTGTGTCGTGCAACATGGGAGGTGTGCGGCTGCCCGTGCAAGTCGAGATGCAGTCATGTTCAGGACCATTGAGGCGGCACCTGGTGAGAGTCATGGGGCAAATAGAGCAACATGGTAGGTGTGCGGTTAATGATGCAAAACATGTGCATAGCTGTGCACTTGCTTACTGTGTGAGTTGGAAGATGTGTGGCATCCTTGGGTGGTTGTTGGTGTGGAGGAGATGTGTGACATCTTGTTTTTGTTGGGATGTAAATGACATCCAGGGTGTGTGAATGTGCAAGTAGAATGGTGATGTATGGTCCCCTGCAGCATTACAGGGTTGGCAGGTGACTGCCTGGATGCTGGGCATACAAGGGGACTGTCTCCAATGCACTTACACATATACTTGAAGATAAGAAGGAATTAAATGTACATGACTTTTTGTACAGCTTCATGATGTCAGTCGTTATGGCTCCCTGACATTGCACCGAGCTACGTGCTGCATTCGTTTGGCATCTCAATAAATGGCAATATTGACTACCCTTAAAATCGGTCACTTAGAAAACTAACAACAGAAAGTCCTGTACGCAGCTGCCAGGATCAGTGTGATCCTAACCACAAGCACCCCAGAACACGACTTCCAGGTGTCCTGCTAACCTATCAACCAAGGCAGTTCAGAGGTCTCAGCCTGGTTCACTGCTTCAGTAACCAGATAACTGAAAGCTAAGAACGTGACTGCCTGATGCATCACTTGCCCAAACCAACCACCCGAGTTCAGATCATCATCAGAAGTTGAATCTGACATGCATTTGCTCCTGCTTGGTCCATCTTATGCAAGTTTGAGAAAGGGACAGCTTTATTCCATTTTTGTTAAATATCATACACTCTCTCTTAACGATTGTTGAGAGACAGATGCATGTGTCATTCATAGCATTGGCCCCTCCCCCGCCTCTATATCATAGAAACGAAAAGAGTGCAGCATCTATGGCATCCGCCACATTTTCCGCCACCCTATTGCAAGTACGAAAGGCGTTATTCACTATGGAAACCGTACCGACCTTATCCTGGACCAATCGAAGAAGAGATGAATTGGCAAGCTCAAGAAGAAATTAACATGCTGTAACCAAAAGATGATGTAAACAAAGTAACAGCACTGCTAAACTGACACATGTAGGTGCCTTAGACACAAAGCAGATATGCACTCACCATGAAGATACACTGACACTAGGGCAAACTGCATTTAGACATGGAGAATGTTACCTGCATTCAATAGACACTAGAAAACATATAATCAATGTGTACGCTGAAACGCAAGATACACAAGAATACATATAAAGCTTGCTTAACACAGAAATGCAACAGTAACCAGAGGCCATTTTGGATCAACTGGATGTCACAGCCACGTTCGAGTGAATGGGAAGCATCAAAGAAACCTTTCTGCAGAAGGGAGGTTCGACACGATGAATTTTCTGAAAATAAAGATCTGAGCAGACCAGACAATAGCTGCACAACTCCTGCCAAGGTTAGGTTAGAAAAGGGTGGTTTGGACTGGAACCGAAGAGAACAGAAGATAATAATTCCCAAGCGTAAGGTACATTTTTCATGAATCAAGTAAAGAAACAAACATCCCTTGAAAACCAGGTGATTAAGGCTTAGTATTGGAAGAAAACTAGCTCGAACAAGTCCCTAGTGGACAGGAAGGTTAAAGACGCGCATGTTAAAATGGGCTAAAATCATAGTAAAAGTCGAGCAGACTAATCCAAAATGTGGTCTCTGCACACTTGATTTATAGTTTATTAGCTCCAGACTCAGATAGACTGAGGCCTTCAATCTCTTTAAATTCTCAGAGCAAAGATACAAGACAAAGCCAAGTTCAAAGCTAAAAGCCCTGGCTTGTGGCCTAGGAAATCAAAGATGGTGTCTCATAATTGGGAAGAGCAGCACCTTGATGCCGCTATCCCTCCCAGTAATGTTGCTCATGTGCTGGTGGCCTGCCAAGTAGTCATGGTTGGTGCCGGTGCCAGTAAACCCATTCCGCCCTATTATGGGCGTCTGGTAAAACCAGGCATCCTTACCGGGTCCCGCAAGGAGACCAGGGAGCTAACAATGGGCCCGTTATAAACAGGCCCGTTGTTATTTCCTTCCCCATTCCTATTGAGCCCTATGGGGGGTCGAATGGGAATGGGGATGGACCGGGTTCCTCGGACGAGGAATTACCAGGTCCACCAAGGTTGGGATGGCCCAGTAAGTCCTCATTTGAGGAACCCGGGCCCGGAATGCTGTAAGGAGGCAACCATGCCACTAAATGTGGCATGGTTACCTCCAATCTCGTAATGAGGGCCAGTGTCTATGTGCAATGAGTATAATGAGCACTGCAAACTACAGGCAATCTAGAGATGCAGAGACAGAAAAACAGACAGAGTGATAACGAATAGACTGTGACTACACCAAATGAGTGGGTGGAGGTGTGAGAAACCTAGGGCTATTCTCCCATGTAGAGCCTGAGAATCCTTTTTTCAGGTGGCCAGGGGAGGGCCAGTGCTCTTGGATCCCAACCGTGGGGTTGACGAATGAGGGGTAGGGGACTCCGGGGTTGTTACCATGGGAGTACCCAGGTGAGACGCAGTATCCCAATGGGACGGTGGGCGAGGAAGAGGAGGTACGGGAGGCCTTCATGGGGTATGCTGGGCCCATTGTCCCTAATCCAAGAGGGAGGGGAATACATTATATCAAGATTAAAACTGTCAAGGAGGAGGGTCAAAAGAGGGTCAAAAGAGATCAGAGCACAACGTTAACACCGTTTTTTCTTCCTCTGGGTCCAATCGTAGGAAGTAATGTAAAGACCCGTACTTTGATGGAGTAAAGAGTAACCTGATACAGGAGGAATCAACCCCAGCATATAAAAACCAGACCAGGGGATTTCCCTTTCTCTTCTATCAGTCCCCTTACAATAATCCAATTTATAAATTTCAATTTCCCTCTTGTCCTGTCTCCTCCCTCCCCACTTCCAGCAAGTACTCGGAGGAGGAAGAGTCCACCGGGAGCAGTGAAGATTACCCATAGACATAAAGGTGAGAAGCAGAAAGACGCCTACCACATTACACCACTAGGTTGTCCCACTACTAGAGTCAGGCAAGGTCAGGCGCTTTACTTTGATCATTCACACGAGACTCCACTTGATGCTCAGTTAGGGTATAAAAGGTGTCATTCTGCCCAAAAAGTTGAGTGCGCTGGGGTTGCTGGTTGGAACTTAGAGGCTGAAGCATGGGAAGCCTGGAAGTTATGTAGGAGACGCTGATGCTGAGTGGCTGGAGGGTTGCAGCGTGGCAAAGGACCAGTGTCTTCATGAAGCCTGCGTGAGGCGAGTTGCGAATTGACCATGTCCAGGCCAGTGCTTGTTCCGCTGGGACATCTGCTATTCATGGGGATGTTTGAGGGACAGGGGGTGAGACCCTGACCTCGACCCACAGATCTCAGGAGGCTGCCCACCAGCGCTGCGCTATCCGGTTGAGTCTCATACCAAGAAAAAGCGAGAAAACCCAGTGGCATGCATGTGGCTAGAGTGGGAGAAGTGATTTGAAAGTGGAAAGTGGCGCAGAAGAGAGAAAGCAAAGATATCAAGATGCATGAGTGGCGCAAAGAGACAGAAGGACAGAAGTGAGGGTGCCAGCAACCCAAAAACAGAAGAGAGGGTGCGAGTGACCCGAAAGACAGAAAGAAAACATTTTAAAGGTAAAGGAAAGAGGAAGAGAGGGTGCGAGCAACCCAGAAGTAAAAAGGAAGGTGCAAGAGTGCACAACGAAGTGAAAAGTGTGTGGCAGGGGCACGATAAAGTAGGAAGAGTGTGTAAGAGACACAGCAAGGAGAAAAGAAAGTGCACGGGTGCACAGCAGATTGAAAAGTCTGTGCCAGGGACATGATAAAGCAGGAGTGTGCAAGAGACAAGGGAAGGAGAAAGAAGGTGACAGAGTTCATTGCCAAGTGGAAAGAAAGGTGAAAGTGAAAACCAGACAGAAGAAGAGAAACAAAGCATGAGGAGAGGGGTCAGAAGTCAGAGTGGTCCCGCAGGGGTGGAGCCAAAGCCAAGCATTTTCAAAGGTCCCCGACACTACCCCCATGGAAGGAACTGTGTGAACTTTTGTTTTGGGACCAGAGGGGAATAAGCTTGGGGATGGGAACCCCTAGAGGGCCGGCAATACAGTTTTGAATCTTTGCAAGAGAGGCCTAGACTTGTGGAAGTGAACCCTGAGAGGCCTAACAAGAACACTGTCTTTTTGTTTGAAATGAGAGGGGCCTAAGCTTGGGAAGGGAACCCAGAGAGAGCTGCAGAGATGTTTTTGACTCTTCGCAAGAGAGGCCTAGACTTGGGGAGGGGAACCCTGAGAGGTTTGACAAGAACAGTATCTTTCTTTGTTTGGAACTGGAAGGAGT
This sequence comes from Ambystoma mexicanum, assembly GCF_040938575.1. Classification (NCBI taxonomy): domain Eukaryota; kingdom Metazoa; phylum Chordata; class Amphibia; order Caudata; family Ambystomatidae; genus Ambystoma; species Ambystoma mexicanum. The sequence continues at coordinate 540,144,911 of NC_090929.1, forward strand.
AGAGTTTGAGGAAGGGACCCCCGCTGACCCAGAGATATTGTGAACTTTATTTGCTGCAAGAGCCCCACGTGGAAGGTTCTGAGGGTGACCCTTTTTTTGTTGAACTATCTTTTGACATTGGCAGAACAACACCTGATGGTAAGGCCACCTGAACCCAATCTATCTTTTTGACATTGGCAGCACAACACCTGATGTTAAGGCCACCTGAACCGAATCTATCTTTTTGACATCAGCAGAACTACACAAGATGGTAAGGCCACCTAAGTCCAATCTATCTTTTTCATATTAGCAGAACTACACCTGAGGCCAATCATGGTTTACATTTCTTTTTGAGCCCCTATTTTGCTTCAAGAAGACCCCTGAACACATTTTGGGCCTCATTACGACCCGGGTGCTCACGGAATGAAGGGGGCCGGTACGGGCCCAGCCCCCTTCATTCCGTCAGCGCCGATTACGAGGTTCCCTTTGCGGGACCCGGACCAGACGTCTGGTAAAACCAGACATTTTTCCGGGTCCCGCGAGGGGAAAAGGGAGTTAAGAACGGGTCACTTGTAATGTGCCCGTTATTACCTCCCTCCCCATTCCCATTGAGCCCTATGGGGGCTCAAATGGCAATGGGGAATGGTTCCTGCAAGGAGGAATTACCGAGTCTACCTATGTCGGAATGACCCGTTAAGTCCCCATTGCAGGAACCCGGTAAAGGAGCCCGGTTTGGAGGCAGCCATGGTGCTAATAGCACTAATAGCACCATGGCTACCTCCAAACTCGTAATGAAGCCCTTTGTCTAAGAGTGATGGCAAGCATAGGTTTTGACACAGATGGACTTTGGTTTTGGACTTACGGACTTCGATGGCCCATAGAAACATCATTTAAGGGAACAATCCCTTTAGAGTTTGGGCCAGTTAGGCATTACACCAACCCAAGAAACTTTTCTAATAAAGGTTTTCGAACTGTTACTTTTAAGGCTGTGGGCCTCATTATAAGGGTGGCGCTCCCGTAATGAAGGGGGTCGGTACGGGACTGGCCCCCTTCATTACGGGAGCACCGATTACAAGTTTCCCTTTGCGGGACCCGGATCAGACGTCTGGTAAAACCAGACTGTGTTTCCGGAACTTTTTCCGTACAAAGCTGTATCCAGCTAGCTACTCGTATCTTGACTTCACTTGGCCATTCCAAATCAGCATTATCGTTTCTAAGGATCCGTGGTACAATTAAATATCCCGGCACCTCCAAGGTCCTTTAAACCACCTGCTACTATTACGAGGAGCCGTCTTAGTGAATGCTATGTTAACTTGCTTTACTACAAGCACTGTAATCACTTGGCGCTTTAAGCGTGCAGCCTTACTACATTGTGCGAACACTGATCTATGCTTCATACTTCACTGTGCAGGCTTACTTCCCCCACTCGTCTATAATCCATGCTAATCAACTCTCAATGACCCTTGCACTGCCTGGTCGTCGTGCCTATAGCGGCCGGTTGCCACCTCAGCATCATTTCATATGTACCCCGCTAGTGTTACTCAAACTGCATTACCGTCTCTATGCTGTTGCATGTGATGTTGCTTCGCCTACCTCTTGCATTTAGCTTTTACAGCCGGGTCTCCATGCCTTCAGCGGCAGGTCACCTCTCTAGCCTGATTTCACATGCACCCTGCTAGCGCAAGCCAACTGTATTTATTGTGCCTGTTTAGTCGGCTGCCACACCTGCCTATAGCATTCTTCCTGAATAGCCTGATAGGCGCACCTTTAGCGGCCGGTTACCACTGTTGTCTGTTCTCACATGTACCCTGCCAGTGCAAGCTAACTGTATTTATTGTACCTGTTTGTCGGCAGCCACGCCAGCCTATTGCCTATGCGTATTTAACATAGCCTGCATAACCTGGTCATCGTGCCTTAGCGGCCGGTTGATTCCCTTAGCCTCGATGCATACGTACCCTGCGAGCTTATCTAACTGAATTTTGTGCGTTCCTAGTCGGCTGCCACGCCTTGCCTAGTGCATTTAATCTGCATAGTATGGTCACTGAGCCTCTAGTGGTCGTCCGCCACCTTAGCCCTGCTGCATATGTACCTGCTAAACTAAATGAATGGCACTGATTGTGCCCTGTGAAGCATTTGAATTGTTTCCCACACTGCCCCCTCTCTTTGCGCAACTACAGCCTGTGCCAGTTGCAGTACCCTGCGTGCTCACCCATCCTGCATCTTACTGCACGTGTTTACCCAACTGTCACCGACTAGCTGTCTAGGTTCTTAACTTCAGCCCACCGCCACTTCACTCCTCTATTGATTCAACCTCTAAAATGCTTTTTACCTTTGATACTCACCTTCCCCAATCATCCTCGCATATCAGTGCACTAAAGCCTGCACACCAGCCTATTCTACAACCCGCCACACACTTACTGATCACCCTTCAAGTCTTATCTTGGTCACTGCTCGGCACCTTCACCACACAGTTTAACATCGTGTCTTCACCCACACTTAGTACAACAACATTTCCCGATTCACTGCATGCTTCCATCATGACAGGTCCAAATCCCTATCTAAACGCGCCAGCCCTTTGGTTACTTCACGTCGCCACCAAACCTACCCCTAATCAACCATGCCCTAATCTGTCTAGAAATTCGAGGCTTGGCTCACGTCTGTGCCACCTACCTCGCCATCAATCTACCACAATCAATAACACGGCTACACCCACTAGTCACCACACTGTGTTCGGCACAAGCATACTGAATCCTGTTGCAAGTTCACTATCCACTCTGTCTCAGGTTCACACCACTGCCAACTGTCCACCACTGTCTTACCACACCATATTAATTGCTCCAAACCAACCTACCCTACCATGTGCATTATCAGTCAGAAACCAAAGATTAGCCAAAGGTGCACTCATCAACGCACGCTCTGTCCCCGTGCACGCCCTAGATATTGCAGATCTCATTGTCACGGAAAACCTTGACTTTCTTGCAATCACTGAAACTTGGCTGCACGCGGCCTCCGGTCCTACCCTGACACTGGCCATTCCCGACAACTATTCCATCATCAGGTGTGACAGGGATACCAACCAAACTAAGGGCGGTGGATTAGCCTTCATATTCAAGAGCTCGCTCAACCTTAGAGTTGCCAATAGCCTTCAGCTACCTTCAGCGGAATTACTGTCTATCAAATTGCCAATCTCTCCTAACCACACAACCACAGTTCATCTCATCTACAGGCCTCCCGGCCCGACCTCTTCCTTTGTAGAAGACATCTCATCTATCCTAGCGTCTAGCACCAAGCCCAACTCTCAAATTATTATTTTGGGTGACCTTAATTTAGGTTACCACGATAAGAATGATGCCAAAGCCACGGATTTAGAAAATGTCCTGGCCGACTTCGGCCTCATCCAACATATCAGTGAGCCCACCCATATTAAGGGTTGCACTCTCGACTGGGTTTCAGACATGAATTGTGCACTTACCGTTACTTCTGTGTCTCCTTGCACATGGTCTGATCACCATATAATATCATTCTCCATTAATTCTAGTCCACCCGTAGACAAACACAACCATGCCCCTCCCACTTACGCACGTAACAAAAAAGATATCACAGTTAAGAAACTTCTTCCTCTCATCCTCCCTTTACTGAACACGGCGTCTGACTCCTGCTCAGACCCCACAGCTTTAGTAGACACTTATAACCGTGCCATGCTAAAAACCCTCAATACTAATGCCTCAATCAAACTGCGCAAACAAAAACCGCGACTTCACCTCAACTCCTGGTTCACCCTGCATTTACGCGACCTGCACAAAGAAAAAAGAAAAGCTGGGGCTCACTGGAAAAGCGTGCCTTCTCTAGTAAACATAAATAACCTTACTTCAGCCTTCCTTACCTACAAAGAAGCCATCCTAACTGCAAAAAAGGAAGTGTACAATAAAAGGATCACTCAAGCCCAATCTAACACCAAGGAACTTTTCAAGATACTCAAGGAACTTGAGTCTCCAGTTGCCCCACTTGACACATGCACCCCTGACACTGAATGATGCTCTAATATCCAAAAAGCTCTGCTTGAAAAAATTGCCCTGCTCCAAGCCAAAATTAACACAAAAAAAGTTACCTCTCTGACTCAACTGGCAACCCCCCGCTCTACAAAACCCCTTCTCCTAAACATTCCATCAAACCGTTCAGCTTCTCACCCCTCACCATCAAGGAAGTAGAAAATATCATAACGAAGCTCAAGCCTTCCAAGTGCCAAGGTGATGCCTGCCCTGTACCAATCATAAAGGAGGCCGCACATGAACTGGCCCCATTTATTACCTCATTCATCAAGGTATCCTTCAAATCGGGCACTGTGCCTGATGACCTCAAGGATGCTTGGGTCATCCCCTTAATCAAAAAACTGAATCTCGACCCTAGTAATCCTTCCAACTATAGGCCCATCACCACAGTGCCATACCTGCTCAAAATCCTCGACCGTACAGCCTATCTCCAAATCCAGCAGTAGCTTAAAACCAACAATCTAGTAGGGCTTAGACAATCCGGCTTCCGTCCTAGACATGGTACGGAGACAGCTTTAATAGATTTAAAAACCCAAATTGAGGATCTGAAAGTTAAGGGCAAACAGGCGCTCCTGCTCCTCCTTGATCTTTCAGCAGCCTTTGATTTGGTCGATCATCAAATCCTCTGCCACCATCTCAAAATTGCTGCCCACTTTTCTGACGCAGCAACATCCTGGATCAGCTGCTTCCTTGCAAACAGAACCATGAGGATCTTCTCTCCTCTAGCTGCAGCTGACCCAGCCCAAGTGCAGTGCGATATTGCGTATCTCCCACACTCTATAACGTGTTCACTAAACCACTCTTTGATATACTTGACTATCTGGGTGTCTCCTACACTAATTATGCGGACGACACCCATATACTCATCCCCATCACTGATGGTTATGTAACCGACGCTAAATCTCTGAATACAGTCTACACCATCATCCAGGCCTGGATAGCTAATCATTGGCTTTGCCTTAATGACGAAAAAACTGAGCTAATCATCCTAGGCTTGCAACCTAAACTTACTAAACTTGACCCCAAATATAATTCCTTCATTATTGACGGGAATGATATTAAAGTCTCTAACGTCACAAAAACTCTTGGAATATGGACTCTACTTTGTCCCTCAATGGAAAACCAATGCAGTTTTCTCAGCATCATCTTACACCTGCAAACTGATTACAGCATGCCGCCCCTTTCTGACTACGGACAACTGCCTGATACTCATCAGAACACTCATCATGTCCAAAATCGACTATTGCAAAGCCCTCTACTTAGGGACTAGGCAAAGAAACCTTGACAAACTCCAGATCACGCAGAACAACGCCATAAGGGCAGCACTCAACATACCCAGGCGCTCTCACATCTCCAATACCAGACGGAACTTACATTGGCTACCCATCTCTCATCGCATATCTCTCAAAGCACTCGTTCTAACCCACAAGGCCCAGAACAACGCAGCTCCTGCTTACTTATCAACGCGCTTTACACAACACACAGCTTCTAGACCACTGAGATCCACCCAGGCACACATGCTGGCTATTCCCAGCTTTAAGCTCCGTACTGCTCGAGGGTCGAGCTTCCCAGTCCTTGCGGCCAAGCTCTGGAACTCCCTTCCTAATGCCTTGAGAAACGTTCCTTATTGCCATTCCTTCAAAGCTAAAACCAAACTAAGGCTACTTGAACAAGACGCCTTAGCCGCCGCCCCTTCATCTGTCCGTTGCTAATACCTAGTTGTGCTGCGTTCCTCTCTCTTTGTTATTCAGAACATTTTGTATATATGTGCATAATGTATAGTTGCTCTACTTTTTCTACTTTGCCGTAATTGTAACTTGTAACTGTATATTGTTTCTACCTTTGCTGTAACCTGTAACTTTCCTAAACATGCACCCAGAAGCCCCTGGGCAAGGTGCACAATACAAATAAAATAAATACAAATACAAATATGTCTTTTCCGGGTCCCACGAGGGGACGAGGGAGGTAACAACTGGACACTTGTAATGTGCCCATTGTTACCTCCCTCCCCATTCCCATTGAGCCCTATGGGGGCTCAAATGGGAATGGGGAATGGTTTCTGCAAGGAGGATTTACCGGGTCCTCCTATGTCGGAATGACCTGGTAAGTCCCCATTGCAGGAACCCGGTAATGGAGCCCGGTATGGAGGCAGCCATGGAGCTAATAGCTCCATGGCTACCTCCATACTCGTAATGAGGCCCTGTGTCTCTCTTGATACCATGCCTATCTCACAAAAGACAAATATTGCTGAATTTGGACAGAAGGAATATGGACGATCCTAAAGACAAAGAAGGGGAAGTTAAAAAGAGACAGGAAGAAAAGAGGAAGAAGAGGCATGACAAAGAAGGAAGTTAGAGGATGAAGGAAGAGAATGGTATGAAATAATGGAGGAAGTGAAAGACAGGGAAAGAAAACAGCAAATGACAAGAAGAAATGAGAAGGGAGCTAGAAGAAAGAGAAAAGGAGAGAGAGAGAGAGAGAGAGGGAACGAGGGAGAAAACAAAAGGAAGAAAGCAAAAGGCAAAAGGAAGCAAAATAGAGCAAGAGAAATAGAAGAAGAAAGAGAGAGACAGAGCAGAGCCAAGCGAGATGGAGAAAAGACGTTCAAGGGATTGTTAAGGAACACATAGTTTGAGGGCAAGAGAAAAGTGAGATACAGGAATGGGAAAGAGAAAGGAGTTTAGAAAGACGCTTTAGAGAAATGGGGGAGCTAATGAAAAATCATCCTCTCCCAGACAAAGATGATGGAACATCAATACGAAGAAGGGTTGGTAACCTGTGTTGCAGCAGGAGAGACAGTTATGTTATCCGGAAGGTAAAAGGGAGTGTAATGGGATCCCCACAGAGGAGAGAACTAAGTCTATTGGAAAAAGCTCTGCAGGGAGTGTACGAGACAAGTCTTCTAAAATGATTAGATTTTGAGGAGAGAAAAGATAGAGGCAGTGATGAAAACTGTAGAACAATGTGTTTAGATGAGAAAAGGTATGAAAGTGAAAATGAGCAAGAGGAGGGAGCCGCACAAGGCCCCTCCACAGGCATAAACCCAGAGAAAGAGACACAGTGGTCTGATTTTGAAGCACCAGAACGGGAAAAGCCCAAACCTGTATCATACCCCAAACATCCAAAAGGATGATCGCAGAGTTTAGAAGAGACAGCCCATATGCAAATCAATTGAAGGTGTTACTAGGATGAAAGAAAGCGAGCATGACAGGTGCCTTAACAAGAATGAAAGGCACAACTGAACTTGAACTTAATGCAGAAGTAACACAGTTCCCATTGTTAGAGAAGCGGGGAGGATGATTGCAGTATATACCATGGCCACAAATGACAAAGATAATTTGAGGTGTAAATTGACAACTTTGACATCAGTGGCGGGAACATTGATTTATGAACTAGAGAGAATAACATCAGGAATGACATTAGCAGTGGGGGACATGAGAAGCTTACTTGCCGCCACCATTGGGGAGAGAGCTGACAACATTTGGATACGAGCAGGGTACCCCGGGTTGACTGTGCAGAAGATGGTGCATGGCAGGGCACCATTTAACAATTGCAGGGCAGATGTAAGTAGGGCACTCAGAGGGCAATAAGCCAATACATCATATGTCAGTGCGATCATGACGTGCAAGATGCGTGATAACAAAGACCCTGTTGCTTTCCTTCAGGAGATTGAAGAGGGATGGCGTCTTGAGACTCGAGAACCATGGGACAAAACTATAATTATTTTTTTATCACATATTGTGTCAGCAGTTACCCGAGCCAGTGCAGAAGAAACTAGTGGGAAAGAGCAAAGCTATGGCCAAAGTTTCAATTTCACTACAGTTCACAATTGTCGACTATTGCAAGAGAAGGACAGAAAGAAGCTTGAGCAAAGAAAGCCAGAAGAAGCAAAGTTAGTTCACAGAAAGTTGTATAGGTTTGCGGTGGAAGGAGCAGTATTGACAAGTGGAGAGGGAGTGGTTACACAAGACACACAGCAGGTATACCCAATGGCTGGAGGGAGTTTTGCAGGAAGGGGAGAATATCATTATTGGCCACAAGGAAGACGGGTTGCACCAAGAGGAAAAGGGGTTGTATTTCAAGCACCACAAGGAGGAGGTTATATTGGGGGACAGCCTAGATTCGAACGAACTGGCAAGACCCATGAGGGGGGATGGTGTATCCTCCAACATACAGCGCAGAGCCGCTTGAATATTATGCCCAAGATCACACACAGTATCAGACACATGTACCACAAATACAACCTGCCAACAGATGCTGATGCAAGCACAACTTCCACTAGTACAAACACAGCAAGTACCCATACAGAGACAGCATACACAGATGCAACCACAAGCACCAAACAACAGACTACCATGGCCACTTGGAACACTAGTGCAGGAGCACAGACATCTGCACTCAGAATAGGGAGTGTGACCGTAGTGGGAGAGAACCCTTTCACCAGGACAGGAATGAACCTATACTCACAATAGGACAGCCCACAGACTGACTTGATGTGTTTCTATCCTATCTGTCACACCAGACCCACAGGAGTAACCGTGGATCGAAGTGACCATAGGTGACAAAACATGTTCCTTCCTTGTAGATACGTGGGCGACCAGTTCCTATGTTAGAGATGGGAAATACCGAGGTCAGGCATTGTCAAGAATGCACAAGGCTTTTCTGGGGCTATAAAGTTGGTTCATTTTACTGATGACTTGCCTATTACTATAGAAGAACATGACCTTTCCATGCCACTCCTATACTCCCACCAGACGCCAGTCCACATAATGGGCAGGGACATGATGAGCAAGCTTAACGTAACCATATCATTTACTGGCCATGGGATAGTGTGTTCCACTCCAGGGATTCATTATATGAATGCACAAGAATTTGTATCAGCATTTATTGGCCAGAAAGTATAGTCTGGTGTTCCCATGGATCCCAAAGTATTTCAGTATGGGGTACACCTATAACTAGCATTGCTTCCTGGTTAAGGAGCAAAATATTGCTGCTTCCTACAGAATTTTTATCTCAGGCCAGTAGTTCCTATGGATGAGGAGGAAGGACATGTGTTGCCACTAGAATTAGAAGAAGTTGTAGTGAGAGAGGAGAGGGAGATTATTCATGGAACTGATAATGAAGGGAAAGAATGGTGAGCAGTGACCACCCTAGACAAAGAACACAGATTGACTGACTTGACCGATGAGGAGCTGTTCAGAGGCGATGAGACGGATAATGAGGTGGTATTCTTCATAAGCCTCACATATTGGGTGAAAATTGAGTGCACTTAACAACATAGAATTGATAAACAAGACACCATCATTTTTGTGAGAAGATTTGGCACAGGCACCAGCAGTCCGTATGACGTTGGTCTGTTGAAAGGGGTAGGTGCAGTTAAAATCAAACTGAAGCCAGGAGAAATCTTACCAAGAGTAAAGCAATACACAATGTCAAAAGAAGCAGATGAGGGTATGTATGACACAGTTTCCACTTTAGTGCAACAGGTAATATTAGTGTCATCAGAGTCCCTATGTAACACAGCGGTTTAACCATTGAAAAAATCAATGGGGGGTAGTGGAGATTGATTCAGGACTTACACCCCCAAAATAATATTGTTGAAGCAAAATTTCCATTGGTTTTCAATCCAGCTACAATATTGTGTAATATCCCATCCAAAGCCAAATATGTCACAGTGATCAATTTAAAGAATGCGTTCTTTTCAATCCCCTTTCATGAAGAGTCACAAGACCTGACTTTGTTTTCATATAGAAATAAAAAGTGGAAATTCACCCGTTTGCCCTAAGGGTATTGTGAGTCTCCATCAATATTCAAAAGGGTCCTCGAGATGGACCTGGGAAACATGCACATTGACAGTGTAGTGCTTCAGTATGTAGATGCAATTCTGGTGTGCAGTGAAACAGAAGAACAGTGCAGAAAAACTAAATACAGTTGATGACAGTTTTGGCAGACAAAGTATACAAAGTAGACAAAGAGAAATTACACTGCCAGAAGAGGTCTCGTCCATCAGACAGTTGATATCTCTTATACGTGGAGAATGCCCCGATTTCAATTCTTGAGAAGCCCAAAAGCACATTGAGCAAACAGAAAGCAGCTGGATATGAGGTGTTCATCTCAAATACATCAATCAAGATTTTCGATGTAGAGTAGTGAATCCAATAGCATTCATGGCAGAGCCAGTGGAGTCACATGCATGACTGCACCAAGTAGACTAAATAGTATGATTACATACCCCATTTTAGAGAAAATGCCCTCAGGGGGTGGGTCCTCTTCATTGATGGTTCCTCCTCAAATGACCGGAATTCAGGGGAGAGACATACAGGAACCACAGTGGTAAAATGAAAACAGAATGGCAACTTTGAAGTAGAGGCGAGTGCAAGATTGCCTTTAGATTTTTCAGCGCAAGCAGCAGAATTAGTAGCACTAATTATAGCCCCTGCAATGCATGTAGATGAGGAAATAACAGTGCATTCTGACTCCGCCTATGTGACATCAACAGAACATGCATGAGTATCACATTGGAAAAGGCTGGGCTTCCTAAGCGCAGATGGCACGCCAGTGCAGCATGCGCCATTATTGGACAGGCTCATAGATGTACTACAGCTCCCATCGGCCATCACTGTGGTAAAGTGCATAGCCCACTCTAGAGATTGAATTTCCTGCAGCAGTGAAGTCGCTGACACAGAAGCCAAAAAAGAAGCGCATTTTCCAGAAATATCCTAATTTGACACACCATAATAAGTACACATAAGCGTGCAGCGTGGTAATGAAAGAAGGCTTTAACACCTTGTCTGTATCACAAATAATAGAATTACAGGGATGCGCACCACCAGAAGAGCAGGATCTCTGGAAACATAGGGGGTGCTCATTGTCCCTCACAGATGCAATTTGGAGACAGGACAGTACTGGCAAACCGGTTACACCTCTCGATTACTTAAAGTAGCATTAAACACACTTCATTACCCAGCTCCAAACAGCATGAGCGAGTCTTTCAGCGCTGATATCGGAAGACTGGTTTATATCCAACCTCGCTGACCATGTTGCTGCCTTTATAATAAATTGTGTAGTTTACCAGACGTTTACAGCAGGGCACTTGCTGCAAACAGTGAGAGGAGCAATACCCTGTCCTTCTGTACCTTTCCAGCACTTGCTTATTGATTATATAGACATGCACCACAATTGTAATGGCTACAGATACATCTGGTAGTCGGATGTCCTTTCTCCCAATGGATTGAAGCAGGTCCAAGCACACATACTGATGCCACATGTACTGCAAAATTCCTTGTACATGAGGTCTTCCAGAGATGGGGAGTGTGTGAAGTCATTTGATCTGACAATGAACTGCATTTTATAAATTAATTTTTTGAGAACATTACAATCCTACTTGTTATTAAGAATACAATTTCTTCCACTTATTACCCTCAAACCGACAGGATTTTTGTGAGTGCCTCAATGGCCTTCTCAAAGAGAGAATAGTCAAATTAAAAATTACCCTCAAATAAGGATGTCTCCATTGCCTACCTCTAGCTTTGATTTGCTTTACGGAATCTGCTCAGCGCAGACATCACCTGACTCCTCACAAGCTGATGACGGCAAGCTGTATGCATATACCTCTTGCTCCTCCTACTAGAATGTGAACTGATGTCCATAGTGCTGCTGCTGTTCTTGGATCTGTAATGTAAGAATGCCTGCCTGCTATGATGGCAATTGTTGCTTTTATGTCTTTACAGCTTCAGGACCAGCAGGAGAGGTCAAAGAAGAATGAGGAAGACGCCCAACATCTCAATATCCATACTCTGCTCAAGACCCCTGCCTTATATATTAGTGATAAAATATGTATGAATAATTTTACCAGGAAGTGGTATAAACCTAGGTTTAGGGCCCTTACATTGTGGGGGAAATCATTCCCACTGTGTCAGAGTCCAGGGTACAGTGCATGGCTCCACCTCAGCTATGTCAAATACAAAGGCGAGACCCCCCTGCCGCCAGTCCCTGAATCTGAAGACAAAGAAGAGGGGACACTGGTGCAGACACGATCGGCCACAAGAAGCAGACAGCAACCTGCAGACAAAGAAAAATAGCAAAATGCCCTTTCTTAGACAAACAAATAACCAGATCGAGTGAAATTTCTCTCTCCCAAAAACATTTACCCGCATAGTAAAAAGGACATGCACTTTTGAGAAGAGAAGGATACGAATGCTCGATGTTGCAATTAAGAGTAATACTGTATGCAATTCTCTCTTTTATAGTAGACAGCTACCGTGCTTTCAAGACAAGTAAAATACTGCTTATTTCTCTTTTGACAGATCCCAAGACAAGGTTTATTTTTGAACGAATTCTTGAAGCTATAATTGTGCCATTTTTCTTGTAGCTAGTAACAGTTTGAAAACAATGTGAAAGTTTCCAGTGAAAAGCAACAAGACGGATATTTTTAATTTTCTTAAATATAAGCTTTTGGCATGAAGACTACTTAACACACGTGGCTCCTTTGAGCATGCAGACACACTAGCAGTAATGACGGTAGCTGTATTTTTCACCTTCTGCTGGCTCTATTTCTTTATTCTTCTGGCATTACAAGAACTGGTCCTTTATAATGTACCCAAGCCAGTGTATACTAATGTGACTCCCATTCCCATGTCAGATGAAGCAATAATCCAGCCTTTCTCTATTACTACTAAACATATGAAAATAATAAGAAGAAAAGCCAACAATAATTTCCAACACATAAATGCCTGCATGGCTGATTCTACCCAAGTAACCAATAATATGTGGTATCAGCAGATGACCTGGGTGGGGAGAGGGAGATCTGATGAGAGCTGCTATGTGTGCTCTCTCATTCTCTATGCCATGAACACTTCCAGGACATTTGTGGCCACAGACAAACCTGCACATAATGCACACTGCCTAACCCACTCAGCACTCTGCACGACTAGAGGACAGTTTGAGGGAAGATTGGCCATTTTATGATGGATGTCAAAAGACACATTCCTCTACGAGAATAGTTAAATAAAAACAAAGTCTATGATGGATAATCCAAAAATGAAAAATAAGATGATACGATATGTATTAGATGGCCCACCAGAGGAGAATCAGCAAAAGTAGATCAAATGATGTAGAAAAGTAAATAGGAGGGTATAGAGCACAAGCACTCCTGACAGTGCCAGTAGAAGTACTGCAGAATGCAGATGATAAATGCCTCCATGAATGGACCAAATATTCCAAGCTGCTCACATGGGTAGAGGAAAAGCAGGCCTCCTACCCATAATTCCCATAAAAAATGCCACATTATGCTTCAGAAATATTGGCTCTGTGAAAGTAGGAGAAAACCATTCTGTATGTGCCAGCATGAAAATAAACACTGCCGTATTGATGGACCACTATTGGGCTGTGGGTTCAAAGCACATATGAAGCTGCACCCAAATTGGGGAGAGCTATGCTCTATTGTACCGATGGGCATACCTACGTTGGTAGTACCCGAAGGGGATGTACACATTGCAGAGTTCCCTAAAATGAGAAAGAAAAGATCCCTCAACCTCGAAAGAGCAAAAAGAAGTAGCAACTGTATCTCAGACAAATAGGAAGATGCACTTGATGAAATACTTTATGAGCATAGATTGTTCAGCAAGAGTGAAATGTTCTTTGCCTCTGTTATTCTGTGGTTCAAACACACACAAATGCCAGGTGGTTGCAGATAACCCGCTGGGAGCTCCTACAAATAATTAACACAACAGTGAAAGGCTTTAACACTATAAAGGAAGAGCTGAGAGCAAAAAAGCTCATAACTCTTCAAAACAGCTATGTCCTTGATCTAATAACAGCCATGGAGGGTGGCATGTGTACACAAACTGGCATGTCTTGCTGTACATAGACACCTGCTCACAATGAGGAAAATGGGGGCCTCACATAGGCGATAATACTGCTAACCGAATCTCCACACCAAAATGGTAGAGGAGCTGGATGAAGTAGACCATGATGACGACTGGCTCTCTATTTTTTATCACTAATATGTAAGGCAGAGGTCTCTCTATTCTCCTGGATCCCCTCCTGGCTGGCTAATGCATTCAAGGTACTAATAGCCATACTAGTGTTAGTACTGATAGGATTTTGCGGCCTGGGTATAGCTATAAACCAATGCAAGAAGACCACTAAGAAGGCAGTAGGGGAGAAAATAGTGGCAAACGTGGACACAAAGATGCATGAGCACACACAAACTGATAATCTACCTCACTTGGATTTAAGACCAAGTCCTATAATCCTTCCAGGCTCCAAAATGTGTTATCCCTGATACCCTCTTAATTACATGGGATGTTGGGTATTTGGTTAGCCAGATGGGGAGTGCTGTTACATTACCTGACTTATAGATGAACAGTATAAAACATTCAGGTGACCTGAGGGTGGTGACCAGAACATGGACCCCCAAGGTGCCTCAGTGGAGAGACTGCCCACCAAGAGATGTGGTTGAGGACTTGACCAGAGGAGTAAATGTTCAGAGACAGATGAATGCCTCATTCATAGCATTAACCTCTCACCCGCCTCTATATCATAGGAACAAAAGGAGTGCATTATCTATGGCGTCTGCCCCTTCTCTGGCGTTATTCACTAAGGCAACCCCACCAACCTTATCCTGAACCAATCGAAGAAAAGAGATTAATTGGCAAGCTCAAGAAGAAATGAACATGCTGTAACCAAAGATGACAACGTTTCAGCACTGCTAAACTGACAAACGTAGGCACATTACACACAAAGAAGATATGTACTCGCCATGAGGATACATGGACACTAGGTCAAACTGCATTCAGACATAAAGAATGTTACATGCATTCAATAGACACTAGAAACCATATAATCAATGTATACACTGAAACGCAAGATGCACAAGAATACATATAAAGCTTGCTTAATGCAGAAATGCCACAGTAGTGAGTGCCCATTTTGGATAAAATGGATGGCACATCCACGTTCCAGTGAATGGGAACCATTGAAGAAACTTCGAGGCTGCAGGGAGGTTCGACTGGCTGAATTAGCTGGAAATATAGATCCGAGCAGACTAGACAATAGCTGCACAACTACTACCAAGGTTACAGTAGAAAAGGGAGGTTTGAATGGTCACTGAAAGAGAAACGAATAAAATAATTCCCAAGCGCAAGGCACATTTTTGTTAGATTAAGTAAAGAATCAAACAGCCCTTGAAAACCAGGTGCTCATTAATTAAGGCTTAATATTAGAAGAAAAGTAGCTCGAAAAAGTCCCCAGTGGACAGAAAGGAAAAAGATTCCTGGATACATATGGGCTAAAATCCTACTAAAAGTCAAGCCGATTCTTCCAAAATGTGGTCTCCTCGCATGTGACTTGTAGTTGGAGAATAGTCACTATTCATTTGCTCCAGACTCATATAGACTGAGGCCTTCACTCCCCTCAAATTCTCAGAGCAAAGATACAACACAAAGCCAAGTTCAAAGCTAGAAATCCTGGCTTGTGTCGTAGGAAATCAGAGATGGTGTCTCATAATTGGAAAAAGCAGCACCTTGCTGCTGCTCCCCCTATCACCATGTTGCTCATGTGCTGATTACCTGCCAAGTAGTCAAGGTTGGTGAAGCCAATGCCAACCACTCACAGTTCTCAAATGATGCAGTTTGGCAATGGTTGAATTAACAAATCAAGTAGTGTAGAGATGGCATGTATTCACCATTATCAATTTGGAGGTGGTCTCAGGTGGAGCCACCAGATAAAGCCTAACCAATGAGAGAACTAACCCTTATATGTAGGTAAATCCCTTAAACAATCTCACCTTCCCTTAGGTTTTTTTACTCAAGAGTGTAATGAGACGTCAGTTGGGACGTATGTTGTATTCTTAAACTGTTGTCAAGTTCGCGAATGATGAGAGCGTGGAGACGTTTCGTGTTTGCTGCTGTACCTGTTTTATCTGGATTGTTAATAAAACAGGTCTTTGTCCATTATCCTGACTCTTCCGTTATTGGGCGTGGGATTTCCCAGCCTGTCTGTTCTGCTTGAGACTGGGGATTTTTACTCGACCATTACATGATGTATTTGTCCTATTTAAAATGACTAACCACAAAGACGTAATATTTGCAGTGTTTAGCTTTTTTAAAAAGGCCTGGATAATCTAGGCGAAATGCAAACACTTGATTTCATCAATAGAAACACAATCTGTACTCTGATTTTTCAACTCCTGAATGATGTTTCATGTCATATGGCGATGTTTTTGTGCATATTTATTTAAATTCTACTTGTATATATATATGATGTGCTTTGTATAAATCTTGTATGGGCATTGGCTTGAAATAAAGCTGATTGATTAATTGACTATTGGTAAAACCAATGGTGTGAGTCCTTGGACTCTCTTGATGATGCCTGCCTTGTTCGCCGTTTTAAAAATTCCTTTTCAACGTACTCTCTGATGTATCATGGGATGCATCGATGTTGTGGTGCTACTGGATTTACAGCCCATCCATGTAAAGGCAGACCTATTTTCCTCGCTATCCAGCACATTTACTCATTCAGTCTGCAAGCTTGCAGTTGAGCAGGATAGGTCGGAAAGCCTATTCCATTCAGGCCACCAGATCATCGAATCAGAGGCGTTGCTAGGGGGTCATGACAGGGTTATAGCCACGGGGAATTTGGTTGTATCCACGGACAGACGCTCAGGGGCTACAACCAAAAAGCTTGCTAGCACTGAGTTCTGACAGTTCAAACATTAGCATAGCCCCAGATATTTTCCAGACCTAGCAACAGTCCTGCATGTAATATCCCGCCTCTTTCCCTGCACAGTTTTTCCAACCTATATAATTTCACAGGTCTCTGAGAACTTACCTATTCTCTCAATACTTCGGTGGAAGTGCATGTTTATTCACTTGCAGTAAGAGCCAGAAAGGCATTTAGTTGGTATCATTGCACTTTAAATTAAACAATTAAAAGATATTGGACAAGCTTTATGATAATAGGTGCCGGTGAGCTGGGTGGGTCTAGGGCCAGCCCAGGCTAAGTAACTGATTCAAACGTGACTTATGTTTGACACCTGTGGCAGCCCAAGAAGAGGTCAAGCCCTATCTGCTCACCAGACACAAAATACAACAAATTACAATTAAATACATTTGCCTGGTCGGGAGCCATCCAGCGTCCAGTTTCAACCACATCCCACTCCCTTCCTAATCCTACACAGAGTCTTGTAATCCTCCAAGCTAGTGGAATGAAGCCTGGCAACTACAGTGTCTCACTGTTGTTACCTGTGCATGTCAGGGTTAGAGAGCCCCAGCACTTTTGCTGGACTTTAGGACTTTTTAATTTTTATCCTGGAGAGAGTGAGACTTTTTTTCCCCACTCGCTCATGTGTTTTCTTTGATTTGGACCCTGGGTTTCTTTGGGTTTTTGGAGTCTGACAAGCTCCATAGGCCTCATCTTTGTGCATTGTGACACACAGCACCTTCAGTGCAGTGGCACAGGGAAGTCTTTTAGATTTTCCATAGGTTTAAACATTTTCTCTTGGATAAACTACTGTTTCCAATAGCAGTTAGGTGAAATTGACTTTACTTACATTTGTAATGTTCTAACCAGCACAAACTATCTTACAATAGGGTGCTGGAGGGGTTACTTAGTATCCCCTTTGTCAAGTTTCTCATATAACCTTTTTTGTTACCCTTTCTACAATTAATGGCTGGTGGCAGTGGTTTACTTTTTATTACCACTGAGTGTTTTTCCCGTGGGCTATGTTCGCAGCTGCAGTATAGCACCCATGGGTGCCCATTTTGTCAAAATGACCCTGGTCTTTTTTTCATCATTTCTTGTTGTAAAGGTCCTTCGTGAGATTTACTCTGCGTGCCAAACCAGGTGTGGTCCCTTTGTTAATTTTGTCGTTGGCAGGCTTCAGTGCTGAAACCCGCCTCTGGCTACAGCGTGTCTGGCAGGGCAGGAAGCAAGGGAAGTGCCCGAAACTCTCTGTGCTGAATCCCCTTGGTTAATCCCCTTGGTTACAGGAATGCACCCAAAGGTGATTGGCCGGCTGGCTGTCCTTGGAGGACAGTCACCCTGCGGTGTGATTGACAACTAGGCTGCAAATGAATGGGAGAAACCTGCATTAAAGGCGAGGTCTATTGGACATAAGGCAGAGTCGACCACTGGACAAAGGAATCCAAAAGAACTTGGAAGAGATGCTTGCTGCAACTCCTGGACCGTTGGTTTGCCCGGTGAAGCCCTGCTGCATTGCTGAAGCTCAGAATTCACCTCGACTAGAGAAGCCCTGCAAAGGACGATTTCTTCCCTTGGGTTGGTGGGACCAATCGACCCCAAGACGGACCCATCCTGGACATGCTCTCGGAGCTGGCTGTACTTCCACTGCTGCAGGAACCGATGGCCAGGGAGAGGAACACCAGATGTAAGTGCATCGTCTTTAAGTCACCCGAGCTCCAGAAAGATCCTCCAGACTCCCTCGAAGCAGGACTGACCAGGTCCGAGCCACCTCAGCAGAGTGCTGGACCCCAGAAGCAAGGAAAGTCCACATCTCAGCATCCGAGAACCGTAATGGTGCTATTCGTGATAGCCGCGAGAAGCTAAAACCGCGAAGTGCCGATGATCTGAAGTTTGCCCATTGCTGCCATCGACCTTCGATTCATAGTGCAGGAGTCTCCACGACTGAGGCCCTTGAACAGCGGGATCTGCAGACCTACACTGGAACAGAAGCCAGCTGAACATAGTTCTTCAGACCTAAGTTACTGTAAATCTAAGGCGACTGTCCTCTTGTGGAGCCGTGCTAGCTCTCAGTTGAGACTCGCCCTGGTTGCCTTTGCCGAGTTGCTTGCAGCTCTGCCTCCACAAGCCTCCCATCTTGTGGCCCAACAGAAGCTCACTGTATCCAGAGCTCTGGTTCTCTCTAGGCTGGACTACTGTAAAAGTCTATTTCTAAATCTGCCTGCTTCTTCTCTCTGCCCTCTGCAACTCATCCAAAACGAAACTGCAAGACTTGTCCTTGGCCTTAAACCCAGTGATCATATCTCCAGCCCTGAAATTGCTGCACAGGCACCCTGTGGCCACGAGGATTAAGTTCAAAACCATCTGCCTTGCCCATAAGGCCTTCTGGGGCCTGGAGCCTTGATGCCTTCAACTCTCTCTCCCTAAATATCTTCCTTCTCAAGTTCTTCGCTCATCCACCTCCAACTCCCTCAGTGTCAGTTGGTTCTCCAGGCAACCAGTTGGTGGTAGATCTCTTTCCTCTGCTTGGGCCTCCCTCTAGAACAGCCTCCCTGCCTCTCTGAAACTTGTGGAGAACCATCTTCAGTTCCGGAGGCACCTCAAGACCTTTCTATTTGCTTCTGATTCCTCGCCTCTGCTGCCCTGCTGATCTCCTGGTTGAAACTGAAACTGCACTGGTTTACCTGGTTACCCTCTGAACACTTGTGTATAGGCACATTATAAATGCCATATCATATCATATGATAACGTTGATTTGATTTCTGCAAAGATTTCTAAAACATTGTGCAAGGCTTTTTTCTGCTTACTTCCAGAAATGCTCCAACTTCACCAGACTGTTAGCGTAATTGACTTTGGCTGCCCTGGCTCCCTGAAAGACTCTTCTATCCTCTGACTTTGTATTTAACTATCCCTCACAAAAGTCACACATTCTATAACTTGTGCAGCTGGGAAAGGGTTACTTTACATTGCATTGGGGGGTTAAAAAAGTACTTACCTGCTTGAGAATATTTGTGAACCTTTGTTTCATTCCCACAGCTTTTCCCTCTTTTTTACACCAAGCTCAGTAGTGCTCTAAATGTAGCAGTGATATATCAATGTCCACAGTGTCCTAGCTATTTAAGTCACCTCAGGGTGTAGGAAGTGTCTGCGTGACATCCCCAATGGCTATCTACGGATTTATTAAAACTGAGAGTGTATTTTTGAAGTGTATTTTGAAGTATTACATATTTGCTCCCTTCTGAGGAAGGCTTATTCAACTGACTGTTTAGATTAATAAATCATTGTTTAACCAAAAAACCTTGAGTGTAAGAGGTTACTTGTATACTTGTTACTGTGAATCTCTGTGTGATAACCCTACAGCTCACTTTGACCCCTCTTGAGATAAGCCTGGCTGCTCAGCCACACTACCGACCTGTGTAGTAAATGTTTATACCAAAGGTTGGGTTAACTATTGACAAGAGGACAGGGCTGGTGCAGTCTCCCACAGGGTACTACATACAATCTTGCCTAACACTGTATATGAATGGGAAGCTGTTTGTGGGCTGAGCATGGGGCATATTCAGGGGAAGAGTGAACACACGTAACTTTTGGATGTGCCATGCCGGACATATTTTTTAATACCACTACAAACATAGATCAACATCAAAAATGTGACGTTCCTTAAACACAATCATTAATAACAATCATTATGCATTTGCTAACACTTCTACTGGAAAGTAGTTCAGGAGAACCGTGGCTTCCCGCTCCCCAGCGGCGCATGGTGATGAGGCCCTGTCCGCTCCTCACCATGCCCTTTTTGGGAGGCGTTGCTGGGAGGCAGCCTCGTTTTTCACCGGGCCCAGCTGCCCTTGCCGCCCATCCCCCCTAACCCCCCCCCCCCCCACCCTCCGGTTGTGCCACCCCTGCCCCACCTGGGAGCCTCCGGTAGCCGTGCCCCCTTCCCGCTTCAGAGTCCCCCGGAAAGGGATCTCAGTGTCCCCATGGTCCTCCCCCACCTGCAACCGCTCTCCCCGCCTCCCATTTTTAAAGGGTGTGTGGGATGGGAAAACGAAATCCTCTCGGCTGTCAAGGGCTCAAGCAGGGCAGTGCAAGCGCGGCAGTCAATATACCCCAGCAGGACGAGGCAGAGATTTGTGCTCTCCTCGTCCTCAGGGGCTGCATTTTAAGTTAAGCACTCAGATAGGTGCCACTGCGCTCCCCCACACCACGGCGTTCCGAGCCTGCGAAAAATGCTCAGGCCCCTCACTGGGGCCAACCAGATAGATCTGGCATCCGCCAGCCACCTCTCTCCTGGCCGCCCCCTGCCCGGACAACCCTGCAATTCTACAATGGCAGGTTTTTACCTTTGAATGCATAGAAGGCACCTGAAGGGCAGTGGACAAACGGAATGGATCATTGTGACAGGCTGAAACAGAATTGTATAGGCCATTTGTTCCTGAAAGACACTGCACGCCCCAGCTCTGTGAACTTTCTTAAAAGACAAAGTGATCTACAAAATAGACCCCCCATTTTTTTAAAGTGTGTTTGTTTACATGATGTCTGCTGGTTTGAAATGCAGAAAAAGTGTTTAATCGTTCACAGAAATTCACATTTTTTTCACATCATGCACAATAGCAATCTGCATGTCCCTTTAAAATAATGACCACAATCAGGTGGCTTTACCAGTTTGTTGTTATGTGTCCTACGTTTTGAAAGTTCAGGTTCAAACCCCAGAGAAGATTTTTATTTGATCACATTACCTTGCATTCACTTATGTGTAGTGTTTAATTTAGGATGGGGGAAACAAGCTACAATCATAATCTTTTTGCTCAACATAAAAATATAAATGTTTGTCCGATTGGTTTATCATGTGATTTGTGTACTTTTTAAGTCATCCACACAGGGTGTGATTTTAGGTCTCTTTGAATCAGCTAGATATGAGAAGAAATGTAATGAATAACGTGCAGACTGAGATCAAATCCTGGCTTTATCATTTGACTAGCATGTGTGAACCTGGGCAAATCGTTCCCATCTCACTATGTATTACTGGCACAACGTTAGGATGCTAGCTATGGCTCTCGTGTTGTGTGCGGTGGGGAGGCAAGATGCCAGGCTTGGGTTTCGTCTTATCAATGGTGCGGGCACAGGATGTCAGGTATTGGTCTTGTGGGTGTGCAGGACTCAAGGTATGGGTGTTGTGCAATGAAGTGTGGGGAGGCAGAGCAGCAGGTACGGTTCTTGTGTTGTGAGGAATTGGAAGACAGGATGCCAAATATGCGTTTTGTGTTGTGGGGAGTGAGGAAGAGAACACCAGGAATAGATGGGTGTTGTGGAGGAGGGGGTAAGAAGGATGCCAGGTATGGGTTATTTGCCAAATCGTCTCCTGTGTACTCTTAGAGCAAACCCAGTAACCCCGATTCAGCTCTGGCACGCTATGCCTCTGGACTCCCCACCTCTAACATGAAGAAACTCATCGCAAAGTTTATCAGTAGCAATGCTTCTGCAATGTGCTAACTCATGAGTGCCCCAGACCCCGTTTCTGTGGCGAAGATGTTGGCCTTTGCTCCGAGCTCGGCATGATTGTTGTCCAGATTGCACCCCTTAGTGGGCTCCATAACATTGCGGTCAGGTTCACTGATGACCTTTTCCAACCATATGAAGCCTTGAATGTGGCTATCAGGTTCACTACTAGCAGAGACTGCCACAAGCTTGGGAGGGCGTAGGGCCCCCTACTCCCTCAAATTGAGGAATTTGAATGCAGAAGACATCACTTGGGCCCTAGTGGAAATTGAGGGCTATAACAAAAGCCTGTCAAATGTGTCACTTGGGAGAGCAAAGAGTTTAAGTTTAAGAAATTATTAAAAGGCAGCAGCATAAAGTGGCAGGCGACAGAAGCCTGTCCTACCCATGTCAACATACCCTGCATGGTGAAGTCAAAGGCTTAACTGCTGTGCTCAGCTTTTAAATGGCTCAGTCATCACAATGATTAGCATCTCTTTGTGAAAATAAATAACCTTGGAATTGGAGTGAAAGATGGATCAAATCGGCAAAGAAAAACGTGATATATCTTTAGCCTCTTGCACTACGAGGAATGTGGGGGTCAACAGTGGAATGGGTTAATGCACCTACTGTAGATATCTATGTGTAAACCAGCTGGCAACACATCCAGTTCCTGCTGGGAAAGTGATACTCGATTGCTTGCTGTGCTGGGGGACCTGGATTTCCCCCAACAGGGACTCGATCTCAAGGAGATCCCCCTGGATGGCTCTGGTTTTGGCCAGCTGATCAGTTAGGTCATTTCCAGTTTTGTGTGGTCCCTCTATTCTAGAACGACCCTTGATATTCTTCCAATAGATGGTCATCTTACTAGAGGTGACCAGATCATCAATATTTTGGATGAGCTTGCCATGTTTAAGCGGTTTGTTGTTAGCACATAGCATGCCTCTGGTTTTCCAATTTACCAGATGCTCCACGAACCCATTCCGGACATAATCTGAATCAGTGATTATGACCAGTTTGTGGAGTTGGTGTTGGACGGCAGTGAGGATGGCCTGATGGACTGCCATCAACTCTGCCACTTGACTACTACGGGGACCGATTTTGTTCCCAGCGCAGGGTTGCGGGGCATCATTCACCCAGGCATTCCCAACACCGACCACCAGTTCCTTTTCCCTGTTGTTGTCAACATGGTAGGAGCACCCGTCCACATAAACTGTGGGCATTACATCACCTCAGCAGGTGTCCTGCTTCATTCCCAGCCCAAGTTGCTTATCAACGCTGACCTGTATACTTCACTTTTTTTTTCTTCAATTTTTTCAGGACAGTTCACAGTAGAGAGCCAGATCATGTGTAAGGGTTACCGAGGAAAGAGTTCACGAAGCAAGGGCACAATTGATAGCAGCAAACCAGCACTTGGTGGGGCATTGGTGTTCCCGAAACGCTCACAGCGCCACATTTTTTAAAACTGTCCTTCAGCCACCCAAAAATGTTAAAGCTAGCTCTGCCCCGATATCTGGTCCAAACGGGTCACATTAAATCCAAAATAAAGCTGCTGTGTTCACTGCGACCCTGAAATTAAGAGACACCAAAAAAGCTGTTGCCACCCAGCGTCAACGGTCAATATGTCCCCCGCTAAAATGCCTGAGTGACTGCAAATCTAGGAGACAAGTCTGCCCTGAGGTTTCTCTCGGGCCTTCGTTCTGCTTCCCAAAGTAGGTTTAACACCTGCAAACATTTATCTAGACAGATGGGCTCCTTCCCTGTCTTATCCGCTTCAGTAAATCCCTGAAAAACATTCCTGCTCTCACCTGTACAAACACAGCAAATAGCTTCCTCCCAGCCCCTTGGGTGACGGCCCACACGCTGAGGTAACCGAGTACTGGTTCCAAACCACAGACAAAAAATAGATGATTTGCTCTGCATGTCACACGTTTCAAAACTCCAACATATCTAGTAAACATATGCCAGAAAGAAGTGCGACCTATGATAAAATAAAGTGTTTGCTGTCTTTAACTTCTGTGAGAGCTAGCCTCGGAGGTCAGTGTGCGTCACAGGCATGTTCTGTTTAAAGGTACTCCAGCACTCAATGATGCTGACCCTCGGGCGAAGAAGAGGTGGACAAAGTAGGATTGTTTGGTGGAGCTGTCCAGTGATGCTACCCCCTCCCACCCACCGCCTGGTGACTGGTGCAAAGGCCTAGATCACAATGTGTGTTTGCAGTGTTGTTGCCCCCCTAGCTAGAGACTTGGAAGAAGGAATATGGCTACACACTGCAAGCTATTTACAGTGATGCCACCCATGTAGTGACTAGGGCTGAGGAGTAGATCCACATTAGTACTGGAGTGTACTGTGATGCAGGCCACCCACATGCAGAGTGTGATCCAAGAGAAGGATTGCATCACCAAAGGGTTCACACTGATGCCAGACACTCCCTCCTGATGGGGATGAAAGCCTAGAGCTACATGACAATGTGTATGTTGTATTCCATCTCCCGAGCCTTGCACCCGCATGGAACGTGGAAGGCTATGCGATCCATGGTGTGGCGTTTGGGAGCAGTGAAGAGAGAGCTGTAATGTGATTGTTGTTCGGCAGCCCCAAATAAAGGAACTACTTACTTACTGAAGCGTCCCCCGCATTACATTTGCGATGAGGATTCGGCCAGGCCTGCGCAACCCCTGGGTAGCAATGGGCCAGGTTTCCAATTAGATTCTTACTCTGCGACGATGCCCATCACTGTGATGCAGCGCGGCACAGCAACGCCCACCGGAAGACACGGGTGTCTTCCACTCCTTCGCCTGACGTCAAGCAGAAGTTTGAGGGTGTGGGCAAGGTTTGGATCCCCTGGCAAGGTGTGGATGTTGCAAACACTCACAGGTTTGAAGAAAGGACCTGCATTTGCCACAAAAGCGTGGCAGCCATTTTGGTTGCCACAGTAGCAAACATACTGGACATAATTCTCTCTAATCATAGCTCACTTCTTCATCACAGTACTGAGTACTAATTTGACTATTACATATCAGTGAAACTGGCAACAAAGCAATTAAACAAGTGTGACACCAAGACTAATTTAGTGAAAAGGATGCATTCCAGTGGACTAACATATTAAAAGCGGCCACGGCGTCGGCAAGCATGGCACCCTCTCTACCATAACTAGCTGAGCCAGCCACACCTCCCATTAGATGGCATAAGTGGACATTATTATTATTATGGTATTAGCCATCAGAAGAGAAAAATCCACTCCCGCTAGAAAACATGCTGTTCTTTTGCATAATTTGGGCACAGAAGGCCACAGTAGCCTGCAGTGTGTATGGTGGGCTTCTTGAAGAGTCTGAAGTAGGTCAAGGAGACATTGATGATTACACTATGGCAGTGCAAAAATTACAAAATTATTTTGAACCCAATAAGAACATCACGTTTGAGTGCCACAAATTCTTCCACGGGTCACAAGAATCACAATAACCTGTGGAGTGCTTTGTAGCAGTCTTAAGGGCACTGAGCCACACCTGCGAATTTGGGGGACTAGCCAACTCTCTGATCAAAGACCAACTGGTACATTGTACCAACAATAGCAATGTACAAGAACAATTTCTTTCCAATGACTTTCCACTTCACCAGGCAATGGAAGTGGCAAGGTGTATGGAGCAAACAGCTCATTATATGAAAAGCATGAGGGCTGAAAAACAAGTGCACGAAGTGTCGGTTATCAGGCCACCAAAGAAAGTGCATGACAGCAAAGAACTGAAATGTTTCAAATGTGGTAGCAACAGGCATCTCACAGCTAGTTTGTTCTGTCCTGCAAAGAACGTGAACTACTTCAAATGCAAGAGAAAGGAGCACTTATCCCAGGTATGCCAAGAGACCACCATCGATTTTGTAGACTCAAGAGGGCATCACCCAGAACAAGAAGAGCCACCAACAGGAATTGTCCACTTGATGGGACAAAATAAACCTGTCCTAGATATTAGTGCAGTGTCCGAGGCAACAACAAACAAAGGACAAGACAATTCAGTCGATGCAAGCATGTTGTGCTTGGGGGCAAATGCAACTCTTACTCAATGTGATGAAAGCAAGGATGAGCGTATAGTGGCTTTTGTATCAAGACCACTCAAGGGAGCTGAGAAGAACTATTCAGTGATCGAGATCCATGGTGTGGCAGTTAGGAGCAGTGAAGAGAGAGCAGTACTGTGACTGTTGTCCCGAAAGCCAAAAAAAAAGGAACTACTTACTTGTGTCCTCCTCTTTACACTTACATTAGCTTTCTTTTTGACCTTCTTTTTTCCTAGCAGGTTTAGGCACAAAATTGACTGGTATTCTATACATTTCTATGAACTCCAGATTATGCAAACATTTGTGAGCACTCCTATTGTTGTTACAATGTCCTCCTTTTGATTGGTCACCAGGGGGCGCAGAGATATGGTGATCCCTCTGCGCTGCTCCTCTCCCCCCGAGCCTGTTGGGTGAAGAGTGTGATCCAAACATTCCCAGAGGGGCACTTGTTTATAGAGGGAGACGTTAACATGTTATTAGACCCGACCCGGGATAGGAAAATAAAAATAAAAACATAAGGTGTCCCAAAGGGAATGCAAGAGTGCCCTCCGTTTTCAGCAAACTAACACGGAACTGGGGGTGGAGGACTCCTTCTCAAGGGTTCAGGGTTGTGACACCCATTTACGTATTACTCGAGAGTCCATGATGCATTTTCGAGAATTGACTATATCCTTATTGAAAGCCATGGAAAAAACAAAGTGCCGGAGTCCGCCACAGTAACGGTGCCGTGATCAGACCATGACCTGGTCCTAGTTAAATTGGGAGACTGGTTAATGGAAAAGAACAATGGTAGATGGACCTGTAAAGACTTGCTATTAAAAGATAAGGACCTCACCTTAAAGCTGCTGGGGGCAATAAGAGAATTAGTTCAACTGAAAGACAATGGCATAGTGGGGATGCTGATAATTTGGGAAGTCTTCAAGGCAACGCTCCAAGGAATCTTTATAGGAATGGGGGCCACAATGGAAAGAGAGAGCGTCCCAGGAAGCGAAACTAAGGGATCGAATAAAATCCTGCCAACCGAGAGGGAAATTGAAGACCCAGATGTTTCTGGGCAAGCTAGAGAAACTCAGAAAATACAAAGCAGAACTAAACGCCCTCCTGATCCACCAAAAGGAGTTACAGTTATCCTTTCTAAAACAAAAGTATATGGAGAAGGGGGAGAGAGCTGATAGAATTCTAGCCTGCAGATTAAAGGAGCAAAGACATTCTAGAAGAGTTGTTGCAATGCTCCCAACGGATGGAATTAAACAATTCAAAGACATTTGAAGATGCTCGAATAGCAGAGAAGTTCCTCGCCTATTACGAAACCCTCTATAAAACCAAATGAGAAGGTGAGGGCTCCAATATCGAGGAGTTCCTGAACTCGCACCCAATCCCATGACTCTCCCCTGATGAGGTACTTAAGACCCCTATTACGGAAGAGGAGATAATCACCACGATTGGTAATATGAAGGGGGGTACAGTGCCAGGGAACGACGGGTTCACAGTTCGATTTTACAAAATGTTCCGGTCCACTTTAGCTTCCTTTATGACCAAAATGTTTAACAATGTCTTGGAAACCGGGGCGCTCCCGAGCTCCATGCTCTCGGCCCTAATTATAGTCATCCTTAAGGAAGGCACAGATCCATCCCAATGCCAATCATATCACCCCATTTCCCTGTTAAAAAGTGATGTTAAGATCTTGGCGAAAGTGCTCGCAATGGCCTCCACCCACTGATGCCCTCCCTAATTCAGGGCGACCAGGGGCCAGATTACAGAAATTTTGCACCGGTGCAAGTGCAAAGTTGCACAGTATTAGCAGTAGGGCAAAGTTTGCCCTATTTCTTAAAACACTAGGACATATTAGAAAACTATTGCACCATGACAATTGCAATTTGGCATGGTATAGGCATCAAGGCAAAAATTGCTCTCGGCTCAAAAAGATAGATTTTCACGGCATTATTGCAACAGGGCTAAGTTTGCCCTAGTGCTAATACTGAATGGTATTAGCACTAGGGCAAACTTTGCCCTGGTGAAATAATGTATCAAAATGTATCTTTTTTGCAGTATGGCAATTTTTGGCCAGGTGCTGATACAATGCCAAGGTGCAGTTGTCATGGTGCAATAGTTTTCTAATGTGTCCTAGTGTTTTTAAAAATAGGGCAAACTTTGCCCTAGTACTAATACCATCCAACTTTGCCCTTGCACTGGTGCAATGTTTCTGTAATCTGGCCCCAGGTGGGATTTATCCCGGGCTGTCAAGGTTCTGAGAACGTAAGAAAAATGATGGACCTAATGCACGAGGAACAACACCAGGGTTTGAACGCCTATCTGGTTTCCATAGAGTCTGAGAAAGCATTCAACCGAGTGGAGTGGGCATATATGGATATGGTGTTGCAAAAGATGGGGGTGGGACATTACTTTAGGCAGTGGATCTCTGCCCTGTATAACAGTTTGATGGCGAGGGTTGCAGTAAATGGGGTAGTCTTACCTCTGTTCCACCTATCTAGAGGAACAAGGCAGGAGTGCCCGATCTCCCCCCGCATATGTCCAATGAAGGACAAGTTCAATGACCTTCTCACTTCTTGGCCCTCCCCACTCAGTTCACCTTGGGGAGCTGCAATGGACATCGGTAGTATGGGGGTCCGACACTCAATCATGGTCAGACAGAGGGCTGCAAAGGACGGGGCAACTGTTCAAAGAGGGTCACTTCATAGAATATGAATCCCTGACGGGGACTCTTGGTGCAGGCAGCCTGAGTATTTGAATACCTACAGTTGAAGGGGATTTTGTCCAACCCAAAATAGCGCTTCAAAGTCTTGCGTCCCCTTACTCCTTTCGAACAAGTGATTAATGGAGCCGTCACTAGAAAGGGAGTGCTCTCCAAGCTATATAAGGTGATGGTTACGTAAGACTTAGAGGGCCGACAGAACTTCATGGGTCACTGGGTGGAACAGACAGGTGGGAAAATTGCTGACAGCACTTGGAATAAGATATTCAAACTCATGTTTAGTGGCAAACTATACATTTCAGCAATGGAACACAACTTTAAAATTCTGCACGGGTGGCACCTACCACCCCTGAGGCTGTCCAAAATGTTTGTGGGAGCCACGCCCCTCTGCCCCAGGGAGTGTGGCCATTTGGGCATGTGGTTCCACATGTGGGGGGCATGCCCTAGAATACAGGTTTACTGGTCTGAGGTTCTCAGCTGGATCAAAGACACGGTGGGGATACCCCCAGATTTAGACCACCTGCAGATACTACTGGGTGTCCCAGGTGAGGATAGTAAAGAGGCTAATCTTGCTAAACTAAGTGAAGCCATGCTGAGAGCAGGGAGAGTGGCCGGGCCCAAAAATGGAAGGACAAGGCTGCACCCTCCAAAAAAAAGTGGATGTACAAACGGTGGGATATTTTTACTTATGAAAAGTTGTCTGCTGTGGTAACTGATTGCGTTGAAACATTTCATGTAGACTGGGGCCTCTTCCTCCTGAAATGGAGTAGTGAACGTCAGCCCCCGGCGGGCTATTCTCTCTGAAGTAAACCTCTACGATGACCTTCGTCTCTAGAAGCGAACCCTTGCTGCCAACATTTGTTGTTCTCTCGAACTGTAACCATTTGTACTTTATGTGTTATCCCGGCAAGTAGAACGTTAAGTGTTATGCAGTTATGCAGAGGGGGGGGGGGGGGCTTAAGAACATTCTAAGGTGTAAAACTTGTATTCTGGACAGTATGTTTTCCAAAGAAAATAAAAATAAAAACGAAGTGTTTTTTTAAAAGTTCCCTTTTTGTTTTTTTTTAATTGAAAGTGTCTTGCTGCGCCTTAGGAAGGCACCTTTTCTTCCGTTGAAATAAAATTGGATAGGTATTCTTAGACACTTCTGCAATGTCAGGCACATCAGCAAGGATGGCAATTTCACATTCACTCAATGGCCTATTTATCGAAGGCTGGTCAGGAATAACAAGATTAGGTGATCTGTCCGTAGGCGGAATAATAACAATTGAGGCCTCATGATATAATATAAGTAGACTGGCACACCTTATCTATCCCCCATTCAGCATTCAAGCTCTTCTTCTCGTCAGTTAGGGAAACTTTTGTACCAGCTATGAAGCCTTCCAGAAAATAAACATCATTTGTGTTATAACACTTCTCTGGTCAGAGATGATATAATTTATATTTGAATACAACTTTACCAAGGAGTTCCGCACCAAATCGAGCGAAACCATTGGTGACACGCCAGTTGTTGTAGGATCCGTACTGGTTTGAGCCTCAGCCCTCGGGCCAACTGATAGGAAGCCACAGATGTATTTATGCTATGGTCCTCGTTTCAAACAATCACAGGACACTGCAGACACCGGAGGCTCAGGATGTTGGATAGCTGGAATAAATAATGAATCCCTAGGTGTTGAAACAACCACGTTAGAACCAGCAATAGCCTCACTCTGCCTGAACTCTTTTTTATCAGAGGCAACTGAAAATTCTGAGCTTATTGGCATAATTATGTCACAGCTGTTGCACATCATGCATATCCGCTTTTGAAATCTCTGTATTTTACACACACGTCTAACCATATCCAATTGTAGTGGTAAACGTTCTACTAAAGGGGAGCAGCGGAGAGGGAAACTAAAGTTGTTCTGAGAAAAACACAGAGGTTGTAGGAGTCTTGTCACCAAGTAAACCGAAGGGAAGGCCCTATGTGTTGGGATGGTCAGGATAAGGGCATCAAAAATGCTGTTATACAAACAAGGAGCTGACCTCATCCCGGTAGAAATATTCTTCTTATTATAACACACACTATTTCTTCCCGTGTGGTACTCTGCGAGCAGAAGGCTTAAGACTAATTCACCTATAAACCAATGAATGTTGAACCCAAATACTCTGGATATCTGATTAATTTGATATCCCAGGCTACCCCGAAGCATCCAGTGTTGCTGCCTTGGAGCGAAAGACAATACATAAAGGAAAATACTGTAATAGCTCAGTGGCTATTTATTAGTTTTACAGTTGTTGTCTAACAAATAAACATGATCTCCCAAAGGAGCATTTACAAAGATGATACTTTCAAAAAGAAGCAGTGGTCATTAAAATGCACAATAAATTACATCAGATAGTATAGAACATATACTCTGGTGTTGGCAAGAAATAAACATTTTCAAACACAAACCATCCACAAGGTGTACAGCTGAACGAACAGTCTATCTAATGAAAAATAAAGCAAAACAAAAGAAAGGAAAAACAAAGCAAAAACCCCAACACGTCCTGGTTGTGTATGATAGGGCAAAGCAACCAAATGCGACCCCCACCAGAGTCTAGTGTGTTTGTGGCCACGGCCAAAGAACCAAATGTCAAGTCCTAAGGTTTGGAGCCCAGGGCATACGTGGTTCCAAACCAGTGCCAGCGGTCAGGTCCTCCTGGTGACTTGGAGGATCAGCTGATGGGAGTTTACAAAGAGATCAATCCTAGGTCAATGTTGGTGGTTGTATTCCTGCTGATTTTGAAAAGTGGGCCGTATAGCAATTACGTGTCCAATGAGACGTTTCGGCGGGCAGTGAAGGCTACCTTCATCTGGACCTGCGGATGTCGCTCTCCTCCTCTCAGTCCTGCCAGGACACGCCTATTCGCTTCTGTGGGCAGTCTGTCACAGGGAAATCTCAGAATGACACAGGTCCGGAAATTCCAAAATATCGACAAGATTCACGTGATCAGCTCGGAGTCTTGTCACCAGACACACCGTTCATGGGACACGCGGTTGAGGTTTGACCATCACTGACGATTCCACCCGTGTAAGTCAACTCGTGCTGACTACGGAATCATGTCTTAGTTGGTGTGTCTGTTGGAGGAGCTAGAGGAGCTAAAGGAACCTTATTCACACATAGCTCATTGACATTAGGCTCCACACTACCAGTTGCCTCCAAAGGTAACTGAATTGACTGAATTACCTTTTCAGTACACAAGACTCCATGCATAATCAGCTCTGAAGCCTCCTTTATAACAAGTTTGCCCTGGTCTGGTGACCTCAGTTCCAACGTCACGACAGTCTGTACAGAGTTTGTCTGCCTTTGCTCAATACAACCCTCCTCCTCATTCACAGGTTTACCTTGCAGGGTGTTAGGCAAGAATTGGAGTAGGAACCCTGTGGGAGACTACACCACCCTTGTCCTCTTGGTATTAGTTAACCCACCTATTGGTATAGGTCTGTACTACACAGGTTGGTAGCATGACTGAGCAGCCAGACTTATCTCAAGAGGGGTAAATGTGAGCTTTAGAGCTGTAGCATTGAAATCCACAAATACAAGGATCCAAATAACACTTACACTCAAGGTTTTCTAGTAAAATAATTATTTCTTTTTTAACGGTCAGTTTTAAATAAGCATTCTTTAAAAAGGGCAATTTGCAACAATAAAAATACACTTCAAATACTTTCTCAGAATCAAAGTCAAGCAAGTAGATACTCGTTACAGATGCTTCATACACACTTCCTACACCCTGAGGTGCCTTCACTAACTAGGACATTATTGGCATTTATATGTCATTTTTGCACTTGGTAAAATTCTGAGGTTGGTAAAAAAGGAAAGGTTAAGGGAAGGAAAAAGGTTAATAGTTCTCAGAGCATGTGAGCACTTCTAAATCTCCCAATGAAGTCTAGGTGAAACATTTCCCAGCAATACTAGTTAAAAACCAATGTTTCACCTATGAGGCACAGTTAGAATCAAAGTCAATGAACTAGAAGATTCTGCAGGGAGACAGGACAACCAAAGTCAATTGGAGCAAAGTCTATGAAGCTGAGGCACTTCTTAGATATCAAAAAGTCTTGCACCAAGTTAGAGAGTTTGTTGTAGAATATCATTGTTGGGCTGCAGGCTGTTACACTTGTGAAAAGTAGAGCTGAGATCTACTCTAGAAACGCAGCTAGTGCAAATCTCAACTGAGAAAAGCAAGTTACAGAGAAAGAGGTAAGTACCCCTTAGTCAACACAGAACCTTAGGTTAGAAGAAGAGGATCCAGCTGGCTTCTGTCTTGGTTGCAGTGTTGCAGATCCTGTGTTCCTGGGCCTCAGTTGTGGGGACAAGAGGGAGGACATCTGGAGGACTCCTGCACAGCAGTTCAGAGGTTGGCAGCAGCTACAGGCTCTTTTCAATTCAGCAGCACTTAGCAGGTTCAGCGCGCAGTAAACAGCACCACCGCGGATCTTGGACACCGGTTGGGCTTCCTTCACTCCTTGAGTCCAGCACTCTGGTGAGGTGACTCGAGCTTGGGTTGCCCTGCTTCGGGAGCTTCCTCAGGAGACTCCTGGAGCTTTTGGCCAGCTTACAGACGTTGCACTCGACTACGGATTTCTCGACCCCTGGCACTCGGTTCCAGCAGCAGCAAAGAAGTATATCCAGTTGGGGAAGGTCTTCCAGCAAAGTTCATCTCTGGGTTATTTGGTCCCAGTAACTCAAGGGAAGAAGTCCTTTCCAGAGGTTCTCTTGTCGATTCGGAAAAGGAGTTTCATGACAGCAGCAGGGCTTCACCGGGCAGTTCAGTGGTCCAGGAGGATGCAGCAAGCTTCTCTTCATGATTCCTTTGTCGGATGTTTCATCCAGTGGTCGACTCTGTCTTCAGTTCAAGAAGCATCACCTTTTATACAGGTTTCTCCGATTCATGCAAGGCCTAGATGTCACTCACACAGCAGGGTGGCTGTCCTGCAAGGACAGCCAGCCAGCCAATCAGGACTGGGTGCATTCAGGTAACCAAGGAGACAAAGGACAGGGAGCTTCAGTCACCTCCCACATTTCCTGCCCTGCCAGACACATTGGAGCCAGAGGCATTTCAGTACTGGAGCCTGCCAAAGGCAAAACAAAAAAAGGGCTTAAACTTGGTTTGGTGCGCAGAGTAAAACCCAAGAAAGACCTCACAAACAAGAAATGGTGGAAAAAGACGACCGGGGCCATTTTGAGACAATGATCTCCCATGGGTGCTATACTGCAGCTGAGGATTCAGTAGTGAGGGTAATATACAAAATGTTACATGAGTAAGTAAAAAAAGGGGCTACTAAGTAACCCTGCATCACTCCACATAAGATGGGGTTTGCTGGATCTACAGAAAGAAAAGGTAAGTAAAGTCAATTTCACTTTACTATTCTTGGAAACAGTATTTTTCACAAGAAAAGGGATTTAAACCTTCAGAGAAATCTAAAGTATTTCTCTGCGACACTGCACTGAAGGTGCTGCGTGTCACGATACAAAAAGTAGATGCCTCTGGAGTTTGTCAGACTCCAAAAACAAAGGAAACACATAATCCAAATCAGATCAAAATATATGAGGGAGTGAGAAAAAGGCTCCCTCCCTCCAAGGTTTAAATTAAAAAGTCCTAAAGTCCAGCAAAAGAGCTGGGGGTCTCTAAGGTTGAAGGGAATTAGCACAGAAATGAGAATTCTCCCTAAAACAGGGCGTATGTTGACTTCAATGAGGTAGGCCGCGGCACTGCCAGAGCACTAAATAACAATTATTTCCAGGTTGGAATGCACCACTTACTAGGCTGCAAACACAGTGACAACTAATCACCATGACTCAGACCCGCTCTATGGTAACTCCTTATTCCGTCTGCTGGCTGCAGACTGCCACCGCCACCGCCACTTGTCGGCCACTTCACATCCACTTCACGGAAGTGAGTACTTGAAGCCCCAAAAGGGCGGGACTTCTCGACACAAGCCGCTTCCCAGGCGAGCCAAAGAGTTAGGTGCACACAGAAACGTCGCACTGCAATCACTACTGACTGCCACTTGTTGATGACTTTGTGTCCGCTTGGCGGAGGAAGTAAGCACTTGAAGCGCTAGGGGACGGGTCTTCTCCATACAAGCCACTTTTCAGGAGAACAACAGAGTTCAGTGCAAACAGGTACGTCGCAGTGCAATCACTGCAGACCACCACTTGTTGACCACTTCGCGTCTGCTTTGCGGAGGGCCTGAGTATTTGAAGGCCCAGGGACTGCATCTTCTCCACACAAAATGCTTCCTAGGAGAACCAAACAGTTAGGTGTACACAGGTACGCTGCACTGCAATCAATGCCAACTGCAACTTGTCGGCCACTTCACATCAACTTCACGGAGGAAGTGAGTACTTGAAGCCCAAAGGGGCGGGTCTTCTTGACACAAGCCACTTCCCAGGAGAACCAAAGAGTTAGGTGCACACAGGTACGTCACAATGCAATCACTGTCGACTGCCACTTGTCGACTACTTCACAGAGGAAGGGAGTATTTGAAGCCCCAGCGGGCAGGTCGTCTCCACACAAGCCGCTTCCCAAGAGAACCAAATTTGTATTTGTATTTAGTATATTTGTATTTGTATTTAGTTTATTTGTAAAGCGCAGCCACGCCCGTGGGGATCCGGGCGCATAGTCTTACATACACAGTCAAAGTACATTACGGTAAGGGTTCATGGCAAAAGATTCAAACTCCCCCAGTTTAAAAGAAGATACGGGTGAGCAGAAGTCTCGTCGACGAATCATGAATCATGAATACAATAATATACAGACATAATCAAAGAGTAAGTAGGTAAATATACAAAATATACAGACATAATCAATAAAATAAGCAGGTACATAACAAGGTATACAAGAAAGCAGAATAACCCTGGAGTTTAATGCCAGATCGTGTAAGTAGTGCATCATGTGTTCTGCGTGAGGAGCCAGGATGTAGTTTTATTCTTGAAGGTTTGAAAGGAAGGCTCAGTTCTGATGGGGACAGGAAGGGAGTTCCAGAGTTTCGAGGCTAGGACAGGGAAGCTTGCACCACCGTTTTTTTGGAGTTTGAATGAAGCTCCAAAAGAGCGGGTCTTCTCGACACAAGCCGCTTCCCAGGAGAACCAAAGAGTTAGGTGCACACAGGTACGTCGCAATGCAATCGCTGCCAACTACCACTTGTCAACCACTTAATGGCCGCTTTGTGGAGGAAGTGAGTATTTGAAGCCTCGGAAGGGGGGGCTCTTCTCCACGCAAGCCACTTCCCAGGAGAGCCAAAGAGTTAGGTGCACACAGATAAGTCGCACTGCAATCACTACTGACTTCCACTTGTTGACAACTTTGCATCCGCTTGACAGAGGAAGTGAGTACTTGAAGTCCCAGGGGGCGGGTCATCTCCACACAAGCCGCTTCCCAGGAGAACCAAAGAGTTAGGTGCACACAGGTACGTTGCACTGCAATCACTGCCAACTGCCACTTGTCAGCCATTTCAGATCCACTTCAGGGAGGAAGTGAGTACGTGAAGCCCCAAAAGGGCGGGTTTTCGCGACACAAGCCGCTTCCCAGGAGAACCAAAGAGTAAGGTGCACACAGGTACGTCGCAATGCAATCACTGTCGACTGCCACTTGTCGACTGCTTCACAGAGGAAGGGAGTATTTGAAGTCCCAGCGGACGGGTCGTCTCCACACAAGCCGCTTCCCAAGAGAACCAAAGTGTTAGGTGCACACAGGTACGTCGCACTGCAATCACTGCCAACTGCCACTTGTCAACCACTTCATGTCTGCTTTGCAGAGGAAGTGAGTATTTGAAGCCCCAGAAAGGGTGGGGGAGGTCTTCTCCACAAAAGCTACTTCCCAAGAGAGCCAAAGAGTTAGGTGCACACAGATACGTTGCACTGCAATCACTGCTGACTGCCACTTGTTGACAACTTTGCATCCGCTTGGCAGAGGAAGTGAGTAATTGAAGCCTCAGGGGGTGGGTCTTCACCACACAAGCAACTTCCCAGGAGAACCAACGAGTTAGGTGCACACAGGTACGTTGCACTGCAATCACTGCCAACTGCCACTTGTCAACCACTCTGCATCCACTTCTATCAGGAAGTGAGTAGGTACATTGCAATACAATCACTGCCAACTGCCTCTTATCGACCGCTTTGTGTCTGCTTCACAGAGGAAGCACTTAAATCCACAGGGGGCGGGACTTCTCTACACAAGCCGCCTCCCAGGAGAACCGAAGAGTTAGGTGCACACAGGTACGTCGCAATGCAATCACTGCCGACGGCCACTTGTTGACCGTTTTGCAGAAGAATTTAGTACTTGAAGCCCCAGGGGGCGGGTCTTATACACACAAGCCACTTTCCAGGAGAACCAAATAGTTAGGTGCACAGAGGTACGTTGCACTGCAATCACTGCCAACTGCCACTTTTTGATTACTTCACATCAGCTTCGGAGACGAAGTGAGTACTTGAAGCCCCAGGGGGCGGGATCGTCCGCTCACAAGCCGCTTCCCAGGTGAACCAAAGGGCTAGGTGCACACGGATACATTGCACTGCAATCACTTCCGACTTCCACTTGTCGACCACTTCACCCACTATTAAAGATAGGGCCAATGATAAAAATGGGACCTGAATTTCAAAACACTT
Source organism: Ambystoma mexicanum (assembly GCF_040938575.1). NCBI lineage: Eukaryota > Metazoa > Chordata > Amphibia > Caudata > Ambystomatidae > Ambystoma > Ambystoma mexicanum. Next base: position 540,182,509 of record NC_090929.1, read on the forward strand.
GGGTGACTTTCTGAAGGAAATTCGAGTACATGGAAATTTGTGATTAGGAATCACCCTTGAATCACCGCCCACTAGGGCGTCCTCGCCATGTACGTCCTTCTAGAAGGGCGGACTATCAAAGTGCATCTTCACTCCCTGTTTTTGCTTGCTTGTGTATATTATCAGTTCTCATCATCTGATTTTCTTTGTTTCTCTACTGCCTTAACAACTCGCCCATGCCATGATGGTCCTGTTCTGTTTTCCTGCCCATTCCTCCTTACACCCTTCTTCCACTATTACACCTGCTCTTCTTACTTTCAACTCAATGGCTTACTCTCTTCTAATTTGCTGTTCTCCTAGACCCCCACACCCCCTAACTGCTCGCTCTTGTAACCAACCAAACGTTATCCATTTGTATTGGCATTTGCCAGGCACTGCTGTTTTATGCCGAATACTCGCACCACTTTCGAGCTGTTGCCGTCTTATAGGTGACGTCGGTGTCTGGCAAATGCATGTCCCGAGCCTACACAAAAGCCAAAACTGCTTCGTTTCCCAATGCTTATGTTGACTGCTATGGCAGCAGCCAACAGTGATTAACTGAGGCCAACACAGACCAAACAGGTTTGTGAGCTTTGTGACGGGGAGCCCTTAACATATTAGAGTGAAATCACACCTTCTGTCACACTCTGTTTGCTTACATGGACTGCTATAGGGACATCTCTGAAGACTCTTGTTGCTTTTCGCTTTAATAAAAATAATAAAACCTGCACTGTTGACCTTGATAAGACGATATTCTATATTGTCAAAATAAATGTAGTTAAAAAGCCAAACAATTTTCTAACGCTAATAACTACCAATTGAAGTAACGTTCAGTTAGTGTCATTGTTAATTTCACGTAGGGGGACGCCAACTGTAGCATTTAGCATCTGCATGCAATTATCAACTTTTGCAAAACAATATGCTAAAGTAAAGAGTGAAAACAAGCGAAATAGCCTGTATGCTTGACTTTTAGTATCGATTTTGTAAAAGATATACATGCTACCTGCAATTGACACTTTGCAGTGGCTAAAAACAGGCAGCATCCATTCCTTTTACACCTGCACAAACATCTCAAAGGCGCTTCTGCCCTTTGAAGTCGCAGGAGGAATGGCTGGCAGAAATGTTAATTCTGTTTGGTGATCCTTCTCCAACTTCAAATGGAAACAAAATGCCCTACAGCTTAAAAAAGGCGTAAATGACTACCACCTTCCTTTTATGTCTCCAGGGTTTGTAAAATGAGACACTACATGCTTTCGTTTTTTTTTGGAAATGCAACATGTAATTACATCAGGCTTTTCATTAGACTGATTGCTGTTTCAAACGATGAGTAAGAGTAGGTGATGTTACCACATGCACATTAAAAACATACAAGGCTTCATCTCACTGCATTCTGTTTTTTTGTAAACCTGTGTTTAATACTGGCAAAATAAAACTACAAATACTACACAGGAATACAGACTCAAGCGAGCTTAAATGCCAGAAGTTCACAAACAGCTCCATCCAACACCCATGACAGCTAAAGAAGCAACAGCAGAATGAAGAAGTGCAAACTGTGCAAATTTAAAACATAGGCTCGCAGGTAGGCTTCCCTCTTTGAAAAATCCAGGTGTTCCTCGGCGAATCACACTTATCTAAGTGGATCACATTTTCTTTGGCTGCCAAAATCAGGATCCCAGACGTGATTCTGAGAAATAGTTTATTGGACTACTGTATTTGCTCCATACATTATAATAATAATAATAACAATAATAATAATTATTATTTACATAGTGTACATAGCAGACTGCTGTAGTTCTTACTGGCACTCATGTCTGTGCTCACTACCCTTAAACTACTGGAAATGTGCTATAGATTTGCAGCTATATTTTGATCAATGATTATTTTATGATACACCTTAGCAATTATTACTACACTAAAAGGACATAAGTATTTTTGTATTGGATTGATACCGTCACATTTATTGTTTCATCGGTTGTCATGGCTGGTGAATATTTTCTGTGCATTGGCCTACATATATCTGCAAATTGGTGCGAGCGAGCTTAGCCACAGCACCCAAAATAATGGAAGTGAGTTTGGAGAGCTCTCCCTTTGAGAATATTTTTAAAATAATACGTTGAAATGGTGTATTTTACAGCGCATTTCTTGGAAACAATTGGGAAAAGCCATACAATGTGAAATTGATTCAATAGGGTAACACATGAAAGAGGTCAATCAGGGTCAGTGTAAATAGTTTGTATGAGACTGCAGCTAAAATCTATTGATGCCAAAATAATGTAGTGAGGTTCGAGGGGCTTTATCACCAGAGGAAAACCTTTAAAACAATGTGTTGAAATGGGGAGGCCACAAACAAGCTATGCCAGTCATTGTCACTGAAAATCACCTGAATGAGATTGCTGGCATAATCTATACCAGCAATGGTCGCTCTAAATAACTTTTATGAAACTGCGACCACAGTCCTCACCCTATGCCGGTATGGTCAATGTAAATCACTTTCATGAAGCATGGAGCACTTTCATGAAGCAATATTACCCACTGTTGCCGATTATTTGCTGCTTTTTTCTGCCACAAAGGTATAGGTGGTAAGTTTAGGTAAGGTATTACCAAAAGGGTGATGATGGGTGGAAGAAGGGGTTGTGGGGTCTAATCCCCACTTTTTGCATTAAGAAAAGTGGTGAAATCGGTCAAGAGAGATTCGGCGAAAAATTGTCCTTCGACAAAGAAAATGCAAAGAATGTTTATAGATCCCATGAAGCTGAACGCACAATAATAATCAGCATGTTTACTGTCCCTATCCATACAAACACAAGCATGCATTGCATTTACACTAAGGTGACAAGATTTTAAAATAAAAAAATGTATGTGGTTGCAAACTGAATGCTTGGGGGTTTGAGCCCAACCATGGAGGGTAATCATCAATCTGTTATATATGACCTTATATCAGTTATATAATGTCTTCAGAACAGGCATTATCCCTGACAGCCTCAAAGAGGCCTGGTCCGCCCCCTTCTAAAAAAGCCTACTCTCGACCCTCTACAACCTAATAACTACTGGCCCATAACCACTGTGCCCTTCCTCCTTAAGATATTGGACAAAGACGCCCATAGCCAGATCCAACACTTCCTGGAAACCCACTCTATCCTCGGGACTAGGCAACCTGGTTTCTGAAAAGGACACAGCACTGAAACAGCCCTGGTGGACTTAAAGAATCAGATCACCCAAATCATGGACAAAGGCAAGCCAGTCCTATTGTTACTCCTAGACCTCTCGGCTGCTTTTGATCTGGTGAACCACAAGACCCATGTAGATTTCAGTGGACGATGCAGCTTGCGAGATGATTGATGGACCGGTGACCTAGGGAGACCAAGTTTGTTTACACGGACCATAGATGAGGCTGTATTCCGTGATTGAAATGGTCGCTAGGCGTTAGCACACGCCGCACGTCAATCACGTGATCTCCCGGATCGCATACTTCAACAGTAGAGTTGTCAGCTACACACAGCAGACGGCGAGGGAAAGTTTGCACGCCCGTAGACGATCCGAACACTTAAAGGGTCCCAAGGAATCGACGTCCTGCTTCAGGTGCTACATTGCACTCTAACTGGTGAGTCCACTTCCATCGTCACACGCAGTGTGTCCTGTCTATAGAAATCCGCACAGGCAATCGAGAGGTAGCGTCCTGGTGCTTATTTTTATTTCTCTTCCCGAATTGCAGTGGAAGAATCTCGTGGCTCTGTGAAAGCACATTTTTGATTTGCAAACTCAAGTCCCAGGCACACTTGAAGGCCAGGATTATCTCTTTAAGTGTAATCCAGGTATTTGACACCTATGTAACCCTGTTCCCAAGTATTTATATGAAAGAATGAGTTGTGAACATTTGATGTCCATTGTGAATACGGGGTTATAAGAGCACTTAGGAGATGAAATTGTTGTTGCCTTGACACCCCACATATATATGTGGACACAATGGTTAGACAGTTCAGTACTATCAGTGTACGCAGGCACTGTGTTTCACCATACTACAGCAGAGCTGGGCCAATAGTCAGCACCAGATGATTAGCAATATTTTTCTTTGGTTACAACTCACTTTTTAAGAAAAATAGAAGACTGTTGAACAGACCTGACTGAAGGTTATATGTCTGTCCTTGTCTGTCCCTCGTTTTGATGTGTGGTCTCTTTCTCTCTTTCTCTCTCTCGCTTTTCTCTAATTGTAGAGAAGATGTCGTCTATTTAGAAGACGAGATACCAAACTGATTCCTGTGCCCAAAGGGAAACAATCTATACCTTTGTTGACACGGTAAGCCCACAGTGATGAAATTAGTAAACTCCTTGGGTAGCAGGTAAAAGTGAACTTAGAATCACTACTAATCTTCTGCTTTTTGTTGGTTTTTTCCCCTCTGTTTCCTGTGTCTATTAGCCCATCAACGCACAAAATTATTTTTTTCCTGTGGCAACCCTTCGGGCATTGGGACTTCAAATTGCCATACTTCACATTGTGTGAAGGATAAGAATATTAGCCTAGTTTGGAACAGGCTAAAGTGAATGTTTTGAGGTTGTTTTCTTTTGTTTTTTATAAATAGTTGTTTGTTGTTGGTTCCCCTGAAGAAGTCTACAGATATTTGAAAGTACATGTCTTTGGAAGATAGACGAAACATGTTGGGTAATATGCACTGAATAATAAACAGTGTGGAGAAATGTTATTAGTTTGAAATTAATGTCACCTTTAGGCAGACAAAGGGCGACTATGAAGTACGGATTTTTCCAGTAAGGCATCCCCATATGAGATGAGGTGTCTGATGCTGTCCAACCAACTTTGTATTGCACTTTATTAGTGAATTTGCACTTTACTATTGCACTGAGAAATGAATTGGTGTTAACACTGCACTATTGGTTTTAGTTTTGTATAGGAAGGGTGTGGTTTTATGAATATTTTTATGTATGTTTTTTACTTGCCATGATTTTTAGGATGTGTTTTAGAATAGGCAAGACGCTAATATTATAAATTAGTGCCTCTGAAAATAGTATGTGTGTTATATTTGTATATTTCTATTTGTCAAATTTGTTTGTGCTTCCCCAGCGACAAAATAAATGATACATGGTTTAAAGAAATTTGTTGATCAGGACCTATTTGGTACATGGACCGAGCCGGGTAGTTGATGGATTGAAGAGGAAGAGTGAGGAAGACTGTTGGGTTCTTTAGTTTTGGATTGTCCATTTGCTAGCTAAGGGCTGAATCTAGCGGTCTATAAATTAGCCCAATCCAGTCTCTTCTTTGTTTTCAGGACCACAAGACCCTCACACCGCAGCTTACTCACTCAACTAACTTCTATAAAGAGGCAGTAATCTGGATCACCTCCTTCCTTGAAGGCAGAGCAATGAAGGTATTCTCAAACATAGCAAACGCTCCCCCTACCACCATCCACTGCGGAGTCAAACAGAGCTCTTGCACAGCACCCGCTTTATACAACTTGTTCACAAAGCCTCTCTTCAGCAAGCTCCACTCACTTAGTATCGCGTACACGTTTACGCTGACGATGCTCAGGTACTCTTACCTCTCTCCGGCTCATACCACAAAGACACCGAGGCACTTCACACAATTTACTCCACCATCCAGGCCTGGATGGAGGTCAATGGCCTTTGCCTCAATGAGGATAAGACCGAAATAATTATACTACAGCAAAAAAATACTCTAGTCAAACTTGATAAACTGAACGCCAACTTTACCATTGACAATACTGTCATCCCTGTGTTGACATCTGTCAAGACCCTGGGGGTCTACATAGACTCCACACTATCCATGACTAGACAGGTCAGCACTATGACATCCTCATCCGCACACACCATCAAGCTCATAAATGCCATAAAACCATACCTATCCAAACCCAATTGTCTATCAATAGCTAGAGCAACTATTGGTGCTAAATTAGACTTTTGCAACGCTTTACTAGCAGGTACATCCGAAATACCTAAACAGATTACAAGTCATGCAGAACAACGCACTTCGTGCAGCTTTAAGCATCTCAAAAAGGGAGCATATCTCCCAAGCCAGACAATTAGCTCAATAGCTCCGGGTCCAAGAGCGAATCACTTTCAAAATTCTCACCCTCACACATAAATGCCTCACTCTCTCTGCACCATCATACCTATCAGAGACAATCACCAAATCCTCCTCTACACCACCCACCCACTAGGACACAATACACCACCCAACTTCACATCCCATGAATTAATAGGGCCAAAGCTGGTGGCCTAGGCTTCCCCTACATTGTCGCCCAAACCTGAAACGCATTACCCACAGACATAAGAGCAGGACATTTGCTCCCTGCCTTCCAAAGAAAACTTAAAACCTCACTTTCTGTACTGTAAATTGCAACTGTTGTTATTTAACTGTAACTATTAATTGTCTGTAAGAATAGCAACCACACTGTAAATTGCAAATGTTCAGTTATCTGTAACTAAGAACTGTCTGTAACAAGCGCCATGATGCCTCTGGGCTGTTGCGCGCGCTACAAATCTGAATAAATAAATAAATATTTCACTTAACTCTCATTAAATCAATTTCTCCCTGTCCAAAAAGTCCATAAAACATCTCACCAAATTAAGTCTAATGGAAACTTGCAGGTCATTCAGCAGTAGCTGCTATAGTGAAGCATCAGGACTTATCCAAAATTCTCTAATAAGCTTCCCGAAGTACTTATCTCTTTTTGTTTTGAGATTAGTACATCCAAGTGTAATATGTTGCAAGGTTTCAGTCGGTGCAGATTTACAAAAATGACAAAACCTGTTATTCCTGGGAATATTTTCTCTCAAAGCCCATGATTTCATTAGTCTTGAGTACGTCAAATCTAATATTCAAAAAATATTTTCTCCAATATGAATCTGGGAATTTAATAAGACAGCTATGCAATTTTGATAGAGGCTTACCATCTAAAACCAAGTACTGCGGATACGAATACGATTTTGAAGTTTCTTTTTATTTTTTTTTATTAGCATCAATTAGTTTTCAAGAAAACTTTAAATGCGAATAATTCGTTAATTAAAGCAAAAAAAAAGGAGAAATGACAAACTAAAATTACACATCTATATAGGGAGGAAAGTTTGGGACCAGAGAGATTGCGTGTCTATATTTGAGACGATGTCTTCACAAAGTTCAACAGTGCCAAGGTCAAAGAAACTTTTCCTCCCCATCTTAAAATAGTGCACCTCTCGTGTGGAGAATTCGTCTCGAAGTTCTTGAAATTATTTCCCAACCATTTTTCTCTGGAGACCGAGAGTGGAACACAACTCATTACCAGATGCTGTAAAGTTTCTACCTCCAAACCACAGCTTCGGCACAGAGTTTGCCCATCTTCCCTTTTTTTGGACCTTCTCCCCAACACCTCTGTAGTTGGGAGAAGGTTCAAGCGAAATCTCAGAAAGAGCTGCCTTTCTGAGTAAGACGGAAATTTTTCGAGGTATGGGAGCAATGTACCTCTGCTATAGTGTTCATCAAGTCCCAAGGTTATGGATGGCAGTAGACTGAGCCTGTCCTGGGTAACAATCCAATCCCAGTCCAACAGTTTGTTCTATACCCTGGACGGATTTTCCAGTAGCTTGTCTGCATTTTCGGCAATAACTTCCAAGATGCCTGTACATGTATTCTGCCATGTATTTAAAGCTGGTATCTGGTTACCAGACAGTGCTTCTTTTATAGCCATGAAACAATTTCTCTACGGAGGAACCAAACATTTGCTGTTAAGGGTTAGTGTTTTCCAGATCATAGCGATATACAAAGAGGTAAGCCCCAGTTCTTTCCTCACGCATTCAATTGGGAGAGATGAAGGTAGGCTCAGTACCATTTTCCAGAGCTGGCTTTCAAGCACACGCCAAACCTCTGGTGCAAGGAAGAAGTTGGCCTAAGCTGCGTAAGTTAGTACTGGAGAAACTTTGAGTTTGTAGAAGTCAATGAGGGGACAAAGTGAGAAGGAACAGTAACGTGACTTAATTAGGAGTACTTGAGATGCCAAGTTTTTAACTTTGCTTCTTAGACTAAGAACACCCAGACCATCTTGAATGCTGTCGTTGAGTGTGATGCCGAGGTAGATCATGGACGAGACCACTGGAACGACTTCCCCTGTTAGATTCCACCTAAAGGTCTTAGTCGACTTCATTGTTCCTAACCCCATGATTTTCGATTTTTTTTGGGTTGATTCTCAGTCCGTTTTCCTGAACGTACAGTTCCAAAGCTTTCAGCTGTGTCTGTAGACCTTTCGCAGTCTGATCTAACAGAAGAAGGTCATCCGCAAACAACAGCCTACCCACAGGGGTCCCCCCAATTTTTGGAGGGAAACTTCTTACTGCCCCGAATGCTTCAAACATATCTGATATGAATAGGCAGAAGACAGCTGGTGCCAAACGACACCCCTGCTTCAGCCCATTTTCAGACACAACTTTGTTGGATAGGGTTCTTTTTCTGTCCAGTCTAATCTGAATAGTTGTTCCTGTGTGAAGAGCCTCCAGTGGTTCCCTCAGGTTGTTTGGGCAGCCCCATTTCCTTAGTTTGTTCCACAAGAGGCCACGATCAACAGAGTCAAAAGCCTGTTCTAGGTCTATTGATGCAATATAGATGGTTTTGTAGGTTTTTCCCTTGACCATACATTTTAGTATGTTGATGATTAGTATGTTCAGGGAAGTTCCAATTCCCTTGCGGAACCCCGACTGCCAGGGATCCTGGTGATGTGACCGCCAACTCCAAGCGTTCAGATGTTTGAGGAGCACTGCGGTGAATATTTTGCCCACTACATCCAGTAGGCCGATAGGTCTGTAGTTCCCAGGTACAGACCTGTCATCTTTCTTAAAGATCGGTACAATTATAGACCTGGTCCAGGAGTTAGGGATCCTTTTGAGTCTAATTATGTTTTTGAACAGAGTTGTCATAAATTCAGCCCATTTCTCCGGGTCTCTCTTAAGGATGTCATTTGTGAGACCATCCGGCCCAGCAGCACGGGATGAATTTGACTTGTTGATGAGATCCACAATATCTTGTTTGTCGAATTTCAAATCCCCTGGTTTGTCCGATGGTAAGAATTTGTGGGGGCCGCTGGTGTTTCCTGCGGAGTAGAGGTTCTGATAGTGCTCCTCCCAGGCCTTGGGTGGAATTGGGTTTACAGTTTTTGAATCGACAGGGATGCATATTTCGTTGATTAATTTCCATATACCAGAGATGTTTTTACTGGTGACTAAATTTAACATCTTCTCACTATCTTTTTGCAGTAGGAGGTGTTTATGTTGGGTGAGCCAGTTTCTGTAGCTGTTCCTGGTATCTTTGTACAGAACTAGGTCACCAGGCGTGTTGGATTTTTTGAATTGCCTCCTGGCCCTCTGAACAGCTTTTTTTTAGCTACGATTTGGTGGTCATAGGCATGCCTATATGTAGTGGTACCACTCCTATCCACAACTTTTTTGTGGAAGACCTTCAATACCTCGATGTATTCTATGGGATTTGCGTTTTGGTCCCGCTCGACCGATTGTAGCCCCAGTAGCTTGTCCAGTATTGCACCCATGTCTTTTCTCTGGATCCTGATTCTGTTTCCACCGGGGGTCAGGTCGAGTTAATATTCCGGTAGGTGTTGGACAGTCTGGGAGTGATCTGTATTCCATTCCTCAGTTTCAAGTTCCAGGATGTTATGATCGCTCAAATCTGTTTGGATCACTCTCAAAGTTTTTAGTTTCCCCATCAATGGCTCTGTTACAAATATGTAGTCCAATGTACTGCCTTGGCTTGCCCGTTTCCATGTAGTAGCAGCAGGTAGGTCACCCATTAGGCTTCCGTTTACCATTAAAATGTTTCTACCTGCTAATTCTTTGTCGAGGTCAACTCCTCTTGATGTGTTGTTTGTGGAGTGCAAGGACAGGAACTCGATTTTTCTCCCCTTTTCGTCAAAACATTCCATGTTAAAGTCTCCACAGAGGAGGACCTCCAGGTTTGGATGTGAGATCCTGGCGTCATCGATCGCTTTAAGCAAGGCTTCCTTGAAGTTGTCCTGTTGTCTTTCCGTGGGTCTCCAGTAGATGTTACAAACAAGCAGGTTCCATTTCACCAGGTCGGACCCTGCCTTGGAGTTTATTTGGACTATGGTTAGTTGTATCCAAGGGTTTTGATTTATGGACGAGATCACTCTTAGACCAGATGTGCGTTTGATGCCCAACAGGAGGCCCGAGATAGGTCTACCTTTAAGGCCCTTTATGGCCGGGTTCAGGAACATTTGATATCCGTCTAGGAGGGGTAGGTCGCACAACAAAGAGGTCATATTTTGTTAGGTCCCAGGCTTGTTTGCCAATCAGGTGGGTGAACTCCCTTGTGTTCCAACTCATGATTGTTTTTCCTTTAACCAAGGTATTTCGTGGAGCACAGGAGGGAGCCGGCTGTCATTATGATTTTGCTGCTAGGAACCCCACCAACCACCTCCAGTCGTCCGGGCTGCTTACAGAGTTCTCCTCGAGTGTATTTGGGGAGCTGCGCATTGGAACCCCTCGGACGTCGGCCTGTATTTCGTCCTGGGCCCTTTTCACCAAATGCGATGGACGACCATGTTCCAGTACTGGTTTGTACTTTTGAGATCTTTTGTTGACGTGGTCCCTGTCCTTAATGCCTTCAGAAGAGGTACGCTTGCCATCCTCCAACTCCTTAAGCGAAAACCCACAAAGACTGAGTTTGGGGCCTAGTTTGAGGAGTGCAGATCTTGTATTCCATTTCCCCATATGAAGGATCACACTATCGTGGCGCTGCTCATTGTGGAATTCGATCAGATCAATATCCTTTGATTTCAAGTTGTCGGGTGAGTCAATTGAATGTACAAGGCGCATGACATTGTTTCGATTCATAGTGAGGTTATCTTCATAACCAAGAGTTCTCTCTAGAAGTACTCTATAAGGGCCCTTACCACCCTTTACGTCCGGTCCTTTGTCTTCGTTTTTGTTTTTGGGCCCCGATCTTGAGCCCGTATCAGTGTTTTCGCCCCAGGACACTGTTCTTCGTGTGTTCTTTACGCACTCATTTTGGGGTTTAGAGTTTGTTTCTTTTCTTACGTTCTTCGTTTCCAGTATAGTCCTCTTGCTTTCGAGGGTCTTGAAAGCCGTGACTCCAGAAATGTCCTTGATCTCCCCCTCCTGCACTGGGGCACGAGCCTGGCTGACCCTTGGAATGTGGACTCTGGATTTCCACAAGAAATTCCTAGCTGAGTCAACTCCCTTTACATCTAGTTTTGTTGCCTGGAGGATGGGAGATTCAGCTAGGACGTTTCCAGCTTCTTCAGACTTTTTGTTGGCGCCTTCCACCTTTTGAGCTGCGTCAGAGGGTCCTGGTATTGCCAACAGTTTCTCTTTCTCTGGACTAGATTTGGGTGCCATAGATGCTGGGCCCACCTCTTCGATCCAGGAATCATTCGAGTCTGAGTAAACTGATAAATCCATGAGAGAGCTGTTCACGCTATCGTTCTGCCTCTCACTGTCTGAGAGGTAGTCGGTCTCTTCGATATGGACCTTTGATTGTTTGGTGATGGCCCCAGCGGATTTCCTTGAAGTTCTGTCATAGATTAAAGGTTGGTCAGGTAAGACCAAGTTTCTAGGTAGAGTTAGCCTGGTTGTAGCTTTTGGCCGAACTGGTGCTTTTCGTAAGATGGATGGCGCAGAGCCTGACTGTTTTGTCGACCCAGAGGTCACTTTTCCATAATTTCTGTCACCTTTTTTGTTAAGTTCAAATTTTTCACTGGCCATCAGATTTACTCCTCTGTTTGGTTTTGTGAACAGATTGTATAGTTTAACTCTGTCCTTAGGTTGGGTCGGTCCAATTGGCACGATGGTCGCTGGAGGTAGAGGGTCCACCACCATTGGGGTAGTTGAACTTGAGTCTTTGTAAGAATTGCCGCCCCTCGTCTCTGTAGTGGGTTCAGTGCCAGTGGATTTGTCCTGATGTAATGGCGAGTTTAAAGTTTCCTCAGATCCTTTCCCAAATGACGGTGTAGTCTGGTTTAAAGTCTTTACTGGACTCACCACGCCCACCTGGGCGCCACCCTCTCCTTCTAGAAGAAGACTCAACCTCTCTGATCTCCTAGTTTCTCTGTCCTTGATTATTGGCTCAATGATACTCTTTAGGATTTCTGCGGTCTGATCAGCACTTTTGTCCAGGTTTGACTGGATCGCAGTAACGAATCCTTCTACGAAGATCATTTTAGAGTATAACATGGCGATGGTAGTCGTATGATCCCGTAACTGTTCGTTTTGTGACTCAATTAGTTTCATATATGGGGCCATAACAAGCGCAAATGCTGTGATCATTTCTGTGTCTATCTTAGGATCGTTTTTGGCAGGTTCCTCCACCTGAGTGGTGGCCAAGATCGTTAAGAGATCTTCATCCATTGGTGAAGGTTGTCTTCTAAATCGTTACTAGGAAACGGGGCCTGCTGCGAGGAAGTCCTTTGTGAGTCCTCAAGGGGTAACCTCTGAGTCGGTTTTTGTCTTGGTGTAAGGTAACTCCCCCATCTGGGGGTGTTTGGTCCCCATTTGAGAACTGTGCTAGGGGCGCGTGCCTCCAATGATCCACGGATTGTGGGATATCTAGAATGGCTGGATCAGTTTGAAATGAAATTCCTGAAGGTTTCCAGCCTCGATTGAACCTTTGGTTTTGGTGCTGTGTAAGATTTGTCCTATTGTCTGTTCCAAAGACAAAAGGGGCACCATCATGGGCATTGCTGGGCTTTTGTAGAGCACTGGAATTGTAATTTCCCACAGATTGTTCCTTTTGAGGACTGTCGCAAGTTTTTTGAGGTGCCTGGCTAGGTACCTTAATTGGCAGCTCTTTTACCATTGTGTCCTTATCGGAGCTCGTAGTATCACCACCCACCACTCCAGAGTGGAATGTATTATTTGAGGGTTTTTAAGATGACTTTGATTCTAGGTGGTGAGTGTCAGCTTGTTTTGTCGGGCTAGTCTCTTCGACGCCCTCCTCCGTTGTTTCTGTTTCAGATTGCAAGGTGTTGACGTGCGACTTAGTTTTACCAGTGATTTCCACTTCGGGATAAAGTTCCCGGGCAAGCCTGTCCTTTTTTTCCTGTGGGACAGAACTGTCTTCCATTTTGAGTGTTAAGATGTCCTTTTGCTGGTAATTGGGGGGTGGAGTGCCTAGAGTGCCTAAAGGAATAATTAGCTCCCCCACTAGATCTATTTGGCCTGTATCCTGGTGATCAGTAAACAGTTTGAAGTTCCTGAAGCAACCCACCACAAGATTTGCTGGTTAAGTGTAAGCCGTAAACAGTGTGAATTGGTAGTGAGGTTTACCTTCCAGCCTTCGTACCTCGCTGCCGTGGACTGTTGTTGCTGCAGCTCCTCGTGTGAACTAACAGGGGTTCACCTTTACACCTAGGCACCAGTGGTGAGTGGATTCTTGAGAGGGATCCAAGAGGGAAGCCTCCACAGTCTCCCAACTGAGTGTAACGCCACCTGCGCCAAACAGCCACAAAACAGTCGGCGCCCTTTGCACCTATCGGGCTTAGCGCCGCAAGGGTAGTGGCCTTGGTGTTTTGTTGTCCAAAGGAAGTCACGTGCAGGGTCACGTGACCAGCCCAGCTCCGCCTCCTCCAGGAAGCGTGTAACTCCCGACAAGAGCCCTCCAGTGGCTCGCAATGTCGGCGTTGGATTAATGCAGCAGTCGCTTTCTTTTAGAAAAAGTTATGCACCGCTCTGCTGGTGGCCTCGGTGTTTTGTTGTCCAAAGGAAGTCACGTGCAGGGTCACGTGACCAGCCCAGCTCCGCCTCCTCCAGGAAGCGTGTAACTCCCGACAAGAGCCCTCCAGTGGCTCGCAATGTCGGCGTTGGATTAATGCAGCAGTCGCTTTCTTTTAGAAAAAGTTATGCACCGCTCTGCTGGTGGCCTCTGTGTTTTGTTGTCCAAAGGAAGTCACATGCAGGGTCACGTGACCAGCCCAGCTCCGCCTCCTCCAGGAAGCGTGTAACTCCGGACAAGAGCCCTCCAGTGGCTCGCAATGTCGGCGTTGGATTAATGCAGCAGTCGCTTTCTTTTAGAAAAAGTTATGCACCGCTCTGCTGGTGGCCTCAGTGTTTTGTTGTCCAAAGGAAGTCACGTGCAGGGTTTCAATAGTGCATATCCTATCCAATAGCCAGAATTGTTTTTTCACTTCTGAAGGATTTGAGGATAAGTGGTCTACTGTACTTTCGAGCTTTGCTAAAACCAGCAAACAAGCCTTTTCTCACATAGTAAGCACTGGTACAAGCCTTTAAAGCTTGAAACAAAAGAAAATAAAGCAAAAAATCTTTTGCAATTATAATTTTCCTTAATCAGGACAAATTCTTCCATATGACCATCGCCTGCTATGACAAAAGACCAAGCTCAAACCAAATGAAACTAATAAGAATTGCATTCAGAATGACCAACATTTGTTTCGAATAGCAGCCCTTCATAAGGGTCCTAGTTTAGCTTCTCCCAATTCAAAACGACATCCGATCCATAGGTTAGTAATGGCACAATCTTCGTCCTGTAAAACTTAATGACTGGATAAATTGAAAATTGTCCATCAATTATTGTGGCCTGAGCAGTGAAGATATTCACTTTCGCAAAGCAGCACAGTTGGATTCGGTCACTGGAAAATGCAAATATGTAAACATAGAGACCACTTCTAACAATGTGTTATAAAAAGCCATGTAAAGGCTGGGGCTCATTTATTCTTATGGGCTTTCATTGCCATGACCTTAGTTTTCTTAATATTAACAGACAGACCATAGCATTCGTGTAGTCATTAAGCGCTAGAATTTGGCATCGCAAGCCAATGGGCGTACAGTGAAACAATACAAGATCGTCCTGGTTCAACAAGTGACTTATTGCATTGTTAACCACCTTTGGTAAAAGATGAAAAAATATTCCAAATATTTTAAAATGTCACTGATATAGATATTAAATAAAATTGGTGCCAGAAAGCAGCCTTGTTTTAATCCACAAAATGTGGCTATTGGGTTAGATAAAAGGACCACGTAATTTAATTGTATTCTGTATCTTCATACATTCCTTAATAATCACAATCAGATACAATGGGCAGCCCCACTTAACAACTTTATCCCATAATAAGGGGCGGCTGAAACTGCCAAATGCCATTTGCAGAGCACACCTAACCCGAAGGCAACTGGGAGCTGGGTTACATACAAATTATGGTTAGGGTAGTTACATATTGCAGTTGGTTACAGGCTGTGCAGTTGTGGCTACATTTATGCAGGAAGAAACGTTGTAAGCATGGCATAATATATACAGTTGGTAACAGGTATCAGTATAGGTAGATTGCAGTTACATAGTTAAGACAAAAACTATATAGTTGCCGTTCTGCTAGGTATCTTGGGAAAAGAGTCAGGTCTTAAGGCCTTTGCAAAAGAACCAGAGGGAGGAATCTGACCTAAGTGCTAAGGGCAGGGAGTTCCATTGTTTGCCCACAATCACAGGGAAGCTACAAACTCTGTCTTTTTGGCACCTGTATCTAGGGATAGCTAAGAGGCATGTGTAGGCCGAGTGGATAGGTCTATTGGTTTGGGCCTTTGAGATTTGTCTAGCTAGGTAGATCGGGGCACTGTTTGATAGGCATGTGTGGGTCAGAGATAAGGTTTTGAATGTAATGCATTCCCGGACCGGGAGCCAGTGGATATTACGTCTAGCTGATGAGATGTGATCTTTTCTGGGGATATTGAGTGCAGCATTTACAGCATTGTTCTGGATGATTTGTAATTTGTTGATGTCGCACAAGTTAGATCCTGCAAAGAGGGAGTTACAGTAGTCAATCCTAGACAATATCAGGGCTCTGGTAAAGGGTGATAAGGTTGTCAGTGGTCAGGAATGATCTGCTGGCATTGATCAGTTTGGCGGTGTAGGCTGCGGATTATGCAATAGCGTTTACCTGCCTTGTTAGGGAGAGCGAGGAGTCTAGGTAAACCCCTAAGGTTTTTACCCCTTTGGCTACAGTGTTAATGTTTCCATCAATGATGAAGGATTTATAAGATTCAGAGAGGTTACTTAGCTGAGAATGCGTGCCAATGAGGAGTAATTCCGTTTTCTCGTCATTTAGGCAGAGCTAGTGTTGCGCCATCCAGTCTTGAATGGTTAAATATATTTTGTTCAGTACTTTGGAAGCGGTGACATAATTGCCAGTGGTGGGTAGGAGTATTTGGGTATCATCCGCGTAGTTGGTGAAAATGTTGTAAAGTGTTGGCGAGACACAGGAGCCTTGGGGCACTCCACAGGTGACTGTGGCTGGGGGGGCTGCCGCGGTGTTTGAGAATACTCTCATTGAGTGGTTGGACAAAAAAAGGATCTATCCATTTTATGGTTTAGGTCGAGAAGTGGGCAGCTAAGGCAAGGTGCTGGCAAAATATACTGTGATTTACCAAGTCAAAGACTACTGAGAGGTCGAGTAAAGGAGTAGGATGGCCAGATTACCCTTGTCTTTGATCTCATCCTTTTGGATTTTGAAGTCTAAAAAAGCGGTTTCCGTTTTGTGACTAGGACAGAAGCCAAACTGGCAGAAGCCAAGGAGGTTGTTAGTTTCCGGGTATTTTGGAATTTGCAAATAGGCCACTCTATCAAGTGTTTTCAGGAGGAAAGGTACCGTTGTGATAGGGTGCTAATTTGTGGGGACATTGGGGTCCAGTGTGGGTTTTTTAAGAAGTGGGAGTACCCACCCTTCTTTAAGATTTTCTGGTACATTGCTAGAAGAGAAGGCGTTGTTAATCAGGGCCGTGAAGAAGGGGGAAAGCTCTTCGGCACAGTCTTTTATGAGAGAGGCTGGGCAAATGTCTCCTTGACATCTGGAAGGTTTCAGGCCTTGGATGATTTTGGTAGTTTCAGTGGTGCTTACAGTAATGAATTCAAATCTGGGCTTGGGGCTGGAGGGTATGGGTTGCTGATCAAGGGTCTGATCAGCTGGGGCAAGTTTTGTTTTCTATGCAGTGATTTTGTTTTGGAGTAGGAAGATTTTGCAGAGGAGGGTGTTTTGGATATTTTCACACCAGGGTAGATCTTGGGTACAGTGGTCTGGTGGAGGGGCTAGTGTTTTTCGAGTTCGCGTAGAATGGTTAAGAGTTCTTTCGTGATTGAGTTTGCTTTTACGATTCTCTCGTTGTAAGAGTTGCCTTTGAAATGAAGTACTGCTAGTTTGTACTCTTTGGCCAGGGCATTAGAGTGTAGTTTGTTGACAGGAGAGGGTGTTTTTTTCCAGGCACTCTCAGAGATTCTTTTTAAAGAGCATAAGACTTTGAGACTTGGAGTGTACCAGGAGTTTGGGTGGGCTGTTGGTTTGGGTTTACAGTTGCCCAAGGGTGCTACTTTCTTAATGGCTTCTTGGAGAGTTTGGCTGTTAAGCGACACCATCGCCGTGGGATCTGTGTTGGTCTGTAGGAAGGTTGTTAGTGGTCGAAGCAAATGGAGTATGCTCTCTGGCGTGATGTTTCATGAGTTTCTTGAGATGGCATCTGAGGCTGGTTGAGGCTGGATATTTACCTCACAAAGAGAGGTAAAGGGAATGGAAGAGCCACTACTAACCTACCCTCAATAAGGTCAACAACCTTTATTACAACACATTAGGGTTAGGTGGGCATCAATCTCCAATTTGGATAAGTAACACTGCGGAAAAAAGCCAAGGTGCTTGTGTGGGGGACTGCCTCCTATTGCATTCTTGAAAAAATATATATATAAAATGTTATTAATGTACACAAAGAAACATATTCAACCAAATACCAGTGCAGAATTAAATATTACTAGCAGAAAATGGAGGTAAATGGTTGCAGGTGCAGAGGAGCGTGATGTAGTCACACTAAACTGTTACACTCCTAAATTTCTGCTCTATCATCAAACAACAGTGCAGGACTAAAAAGACAGTAGTCTAGTTGGTATAATGGGGTCACCAATGTGTCGCCCTCTAATGTCTGTGGTGTCAAAAAAGTGTTGTATGCTTGTGCAAATACGCAATTTTAAAAAAAAAAAGGGTTTTACATACAACATTTCACTCACTCTCACTATAACCACTTTATACACATACTCTCAACACATCTCATCCAACATGTTTCTTTCCAACAAACAAAAAGTGAACAATAAGTGTGGGGAAATTCGTCAGGGAACTGTCCAGGGTAGTCAAGTGAATAGCACAATATACACTGTAAAGAGTAGTAAGCACCAAAACATCTGCTTTACAACAAAATACAGCCCATCTAATGGCTGCTTAAATTCTACAATTTGACAATCAGCATAAATACAAAGAGCAAAAAAAACACAGCAGCACGAAGGAGCTGATTGTGTTTTGTGTTAAGTTGATGGCGTGTCCACGACGCAACACCTTGCAATTCCACGTATTACCTGAAAAAGAGGAGAGAGAAAGAAGGACAATAAGGAACATTGTCCAAATGTCTAGCCTGTAGCTGTTTTAATTAATTAACAGCACCAGGTTTGTTAAATCATCCCGGTGTGGCTAAAGTCAGTGTATCTTAATTAACACTGAGGCAAGCTAAGGAACTACAGAAAATTGGAAGGAAGACAATTCTAGGGCACATCTCCTAGTCACATTTTGCAAGAATGAGTCTAGGTATGTTACTTGTCAGAAAACTCGCTATAGCTTGACATTCTTAGTTGTGGTATTTATTTACAGGAAGACACTTGACATAGCCCACAAAACACGGAGAGAACACGTTACCAGTGTTCAAAAAGAGAAAGGCTTACCATCTGGTTAGTAGTATAGGGAACTGTCCCTACTGATGAGCGTAAGCTCAGGGTATTTTGACGCGGGTTTCACTTTCTGTCTTTAGGCAGAGGCCAAGAGCATCACTCGATCCAGCATCAGCTGCAGATCTTTCTAAAGAGGAAGAGAGCACACACAAAAAGGTACTGTTTTACCTGGCTATTTCAACTTGTTTCCACCGTTCGGCAATTGTATGGGAAAACGGAGGGGGAGAACAGTAGAAAGGGAAATAAAGAAATGAAAGTCGCCCTTCCATATCCCACTACTTTGGTTATTACCTTGAACCTTTCACACGAAATCCGATATGGCTAACGGATCCTTGTCTGTTGTTTTCCGTGATCCTGAGTGCGAAGTGACAACAGGCGTCGACAAACTAGCTAGCATGCTGTAGCTAATTATCTATGGATTAGCGCTGGTCTTCCAGTCGCTGTAAGTGTCGGATAGGTAGTAAGGCCAACGTGTGGGAGCAGTGGAATATTATGGGGGAGAAAGAAACACCGCATAGGCATGAGGGATACTAGGTGCGCGTGCTGCTGGTGGGGAAGAGGTGTGTCACAAGAAAGGCTGCCACCCACCCACCCGGCGCACACCAGTATGGTCTGGTTACAGTCACTTGAGAAATTTCATCTCTCTTGCCCGGTTTCACCGCTTTAGTCCTCGTGTGTGTGGTGGTCTGGAGTGGGCGTGGTCCCAAGGTACACGAATCATGTGATTGTGGTGTCTTCCTAAAGTACGGAAGAGCGTCACTCTAGCCTGTTCGTGATAGGTCGGGAATGTGACGTGATGCAAGGGACTCCTCACCTTGTGTCAGATGGGAGTGGAAATCCCTCCGACTCCGAGATCAGCTGCCACGACTTTGGTCGGCCTCCTCAAAGGGTGGTTATAAACTGACACTGGTATGCTACCAGTATTGTGATCATTACCAAACCTGTGTATCTTAGGTGGGTGGTCCTTTGGTGAACGTAGCTCGGCAAAAAAATATGTTTTTTGTTATTACTCGCCTGAGTTTTTTTGACAAAAATTGGTTATGTTTTGAAAGAAGAGAGAATTGCGCCTTGGTCCCACAAAAGGTTTAGTATAGGAGTTTGTAGCCCCACTGGGACTAGTGTAAACGTCTAGGCTTGGGGGTGAGCTGGTTCTCTATGAGGAGTGTTGCGTTGTTGTAGTAGAAGGGGCCTTAGTTCTAGATTTGAGTCGTTTGTTTCTCTGATGGATGGACGGGGTAGTTGTTAGGAGGTGCTGCTGGCCGGTGACTAGACTAGATGCTAGATGCTTTTTCCTATACTCAAGGGAACATGCTTTCTTGGAGCTTAGGCCTGTCTTGTGTGCCGTGGTCTGCCGGTTAGCTATGGAGTGGAGATGCCGTGCCTTAGGCAGGAGGAGTGATAGGCGGGATGCTAGTTGCTCGTTCCTATTCTCTAGGGAACATTGTTTCTTAGTATTTGAGGCAGTCTTGTGTGCAGTAGGTTGCCGGTTTGTCATAGAGTGGATTGGCCATGCCTGGGGAAGGAAGGGTGAAGGTGGTATGTCCTATGAGTTAGGCAGCACACGTGTTTGCATTTGGTGATGGCGAGTAGCAAGTAGTTGATGAGGCGGTTTGTTGGCTCAACAACATCAGCAGCTTGGTGCGCCCAATCGGGAATGGGGCTAGCCACTATGAATAGTTATTTTGTCTGTGTTGACTGTTGTGTGCAGGATGGGTCTGGGCTGGGGGGCTTGACTGGGGCTGTATTAAGGCCAAAAGGGCCTGCAAGCATTTACAAAGCACATAAAAATTTGAGTAGGGCCAGTAGACCTGCAAACCTTTAAAAAACATACCTAGATTTGATCATAGTCAAGGTGGCAGTATACATTTAAAAACAAATCTAAATTGGTAGTGGGCCAGTGGCCTGTACAAATTTAAAAAAACGCACCCAACTAACGGCCTGCTAACATTTAAATACACACCTAAATTGGTAATGGGCCAAGGGCCTACAAACATTTAAAAACACACCTAAATTTGTGTAGGGCCAGTGCCTGCAAACATTTGAAAGAATGACTCTGACATCATGCAAGAGAACGCACTGAAATTCAATTGTGCTAGACATTAAAGAAGCTAATGATAAAGTGCATGTTTAGTGAACAAGTCGCAATAAGAATAGCACAGTATTGTGGTTTGTCTATGCCGGTGGGGGGCATCCTGAGGGGATTGAGCGAGGCACATAACTTTGTT
This sequence comes from Ambystoma mexicanum, assembly GCF_040938575.1. Classification (NCBI taxonomy): domain Eukaryota; kingdom Metazoa; phylum Chordata; class Amphibia; order Caudata; family Ambystomatidae; genus Ambystoma; species Ambystoma mexicanum. The sequence continues at coordinate 540,203,494 of NC_090929.1, forward strand.
GGCGACCTACATAGTAAAATATATGTGAGGTGTAGGCTGCATACGGCAAAGAGTATGAATATAGGCTTGGTAGGTTTCTGCGGAGATGAGGTGTTACCTGGTTGTAGCTAGCCGTGAAGGTGATTGGATTGAGATAATATCAGCAGGGACAAGGGCATGAAGCATAGTGCATGCAGAGTCTCTTATTGATCTTACATGCTCTGACAGGCTGAGACAGGAGCCAAGAGTGGGGCCTTGGAAGTGGGCCAGCTTCTCCTGCCAGCGCTTGTAATTGGACAGTAGATAAGAGGGGCCTGACCAATTGTTGCCTGGCACCTTAGACTACACAAAGCACTCCAGTGCTCGTGTTGAGGGGGCCATCTTGGAGTGGCTGCGAGCATGGTTTCAGGCTGAGAGTGCCTGCAAACTGCACACGTGTGATTGCACACGGTGTGAGAAGACTATCTTCAGTAATAAAGAACTATTTTTTATCAAGATTATGAAAATGTAGTAAGGTTGCTTTTGCTGCGGCGGCAATCAGGTAGTCCCGCCCAAATGGGCTTACCTTAGCATTGCTGGCCTTCTAGGCATGCATCAGTCGTCAGAGATTTCCTAGAGGGGTGGAAGCTGTGTACTATGCACCCCTCTCCCTGCTCTTTCGAGGCTCTGGTCGGCTGGCTGTGGGAGTGGGGCAACAGAGGTAGGAGCCTGGAGTGGGGCCTTTGAAGTGGGCTGGCTTCGACTGCCAGCGCTTGAAATTAGATAGTAGAAGAGAGGGGCCTGGCCAATTGTTTCCCGGCATCTTAGACTACACGAAGCACTCCAGTGCTCGTGTTGCGGGGGCCATCTTGGAGTGGCTCCGAGCACGGTTTTGGGCTGAGAGTGCCTGTAAACTGCACACGTGTGATGGCGCACATTGCGAGAAGACTATCTTCAGTAATAAAGAAATATTTTTCATCAAGATTATGAAATTGTAGTAAGGTAGCTGTTGCTGCAGCGGTGATCAGGTAGTCCTGCCCAAATGGGCTTACCTTAGCATTGCTGGCCTTCTAGGTCATTGGAGGAGATTTCTTAGAAGGGTGGACGCTGTAGTTAGGCCTCATACTGCTCTTTCAAGGCTCTGGTCATTAATAAATATGTTTAGTTATGAAACATAAATACAAAATTGGTTCCTTTCTAAACAATTCAGCTTTGAAGAGATTGATAACAAAGCTGTTCACATAATAATCCACTTCTTTTACACATCTGGAGAGAAAGGGATCAAAAATACCTGCTTCACCAGCCGACCTTCTAAGTTGACACTCAATTAATAAGTAGAAGATAATAGGCACGCATCAGTGGAGTGCGAGGTCGGGTGCTGTAAGCAGTTGGAGCAGGAGCAACATCCCTAACGCGTTCCTAATGCGACCAGCATTTCCTTTGGACATGCTTTGCATGGATCAGTGGGACTGAGAGGCCCCGCCCACATCACTCCGGCAACAGCATAAAACCAGCACGCACGCGCATTAGCGCACACGCATCGGTGGAGTGTGAGGTCGAGTGCTGTAAGTAGTTGGAGCAGGAGCAGCGTCCCTAACGCGTTCCTAGCGTGACCAGCATTTCTTTTGGACTTGATTTCCCGTGTATCAGGTGATTGTGTACCACGAATTAAGCCACTGAACTATGGCTGCTATAGCTCAATGGTCACATATGAACACTTATGAACACTTAGGATATCTCAATATCGTGGTTTCAAACGTGTTCTTCCATTGTTTTTGTGGGACTGAGAGGTCCCGCCCACATCACACCGGTAACAGCATAAAACCGGCATGCGCATGCATCACTGGAGTGGAAGGTCAAGTGCTGTTAGCTGTTTGCTGGGTGAGGTGGGGAGGTGGGCGTCTACTGCTCTTCATATAATCTGGCAAAGTGCCACAAATGTTTGGTGTATTCCTTATGCGTGTCCAGCTGTAATCGTTGTGGAAATTATATACTGTTAAGGTGCAGTGTGGGTTTGTGGCCTTTTCACTTCTGATAGCAAGGTGTATAGTGAAAAAGGGTAACTTTGTGGGAATAAGTCACCGCTTATGCTCAGGATTGTGTTCTGTGCTATATGAGAAGTTTAGCACATAATGAGTGGCATAAGTCAAAGGGCAGGTTCAGGTGGGGTGTGTTTTAGCATGTTTCAGAACTTTTTAACCTGGTTCAACCTCAGAGATACGTAAGCACTACTGAAGGTAATTTGCCTCTGGCCCAGAGTAAGTGTTTCAGGTGCTGTGTGAGTCTTGCACCACTGGACCCCATTATATAACTAGTTGTGTTATTATCTTCTTGCCAGGAAAAAGAAAACCATGTCCTCTAGAAAGGATATTCTATCAGCACCTTTGGTTTTTACAAATAAAAAAAAATAGCATTTCAAGGGCGTTGGCGTTACCTCTGCCCCTGACTCCTGAGATAGAGAGTGAGGAGTATGAGGAGACTGGGTATGGGATTGGAAGTACACTACAGGATGTTATACCGCTCGATCAGCCGGATCATTCACAGTCCTTATACATGGAAGAGACTGTCCAGGACATTGCTACAACGTATAAGGTTGTTCAGAGTGCACTCACTAGCCTAGAACCCATTAGTGGGAGGGTCCTGGATCGATCCTTTCTGGACACTCCTCCCATCTTTCTGTCAGGGGAGATAACATTACTGGGGCTGTGGCAAGATATAGAGGAGGGTGAGGGGGGAATCCAGATAATTGTTACAAGCCAACTGTGGAGCCCCTCACAGGTTCTAATGTCCACAATGAGTTATCCTTAGTAAATATAATTATAGACTGGTAGGCAGAACCTATGCTGGAAATTAAGACACAGACAAGTATTTGAAATGAAATTGTCAAGGTGTTGAATGAAGTCTCAGGTTGTTGTTTTACAAATATAAAGGAATGTGCTAGCAACATAGTCAGTGCCATTCATCTGGGAGCCGGCTCCACCAACAATGTTTGGCAAGGGGCCGAACAGGAGTCTGCCCGGATCCCCATGCTAGACTTGGGGATGTCACGATGCCTGCCCTCAGACATCAGGAGCGGACCAGTCTGTCCAGAGTATTAGCACCCATGGGGACCTGTAAGGCCCCATGGGATTGTTTAAGGGCTTCTTGTACACAGTCTTGGCGCCGTTGGCGCCAGGCTTATACTCCTCCTTCAGGCAAACCAGGTCATCTTGTGGAGAAAACATGTACAGGCCACCTTGAGGCCTTTTTTGAAGGGATTACTTTATTCAAGGGACTATTTCTTTGGGTGTGGCACTGGGACTACGTTACCTGGGGACTACTTTTGAGTGGCTATTTAAACCATGCCCAGAGAACAGAACACGCTTTGCGTTATTCTGCACTCCTGCAGCGTAACGCTCACTGTGCCTGCAGCTCCAGTATCCAGTCCTCAGCCACGCCTGTCTTGTTCTTCGCGATCCGAACCTGCAAAGGGGAAAAAGAAGGCATATTAGAACAGGAGCCTTCCATTTGTCATCGCAAGCATCCGGGAGTCGCCGTACCTGCAAGAAAAGGAATACCAGTTACCGCGCTATACAGCCAGCATCAGCGCCGTGGGTTACTCACAGATGCTCATTTCATCCATGTGATCCAGCGAGGCAATCTGACGGGATCGCCATCCGGAACATCCGCATCTGCAAAAAGATAAGAAAAGTTAACAGGTGAGGTGCGCCTCGCTAAAAGACATTTAGACCTCGCATCACCAGATACTTACCGAGGTATCACTCAGTCGATGTCCGGCGAGTTTCCACCATACGTTCTTCGCTCCAAGGGAACGCCGCACCTGAGAATAAAGAGAGGACAATTGATTAATCACATTAATGAACAACATCGCATACTAAGACTATTTGTTTATTGCACATACCGAATCTTATCTTGGTACTACCTCGTTTCTTTCGAAGAAGAGACACCTGTCTTGGGAAATCTACAAGAGGAAGAAACATAAAGAAAAGGCGCAAGAGTGAACAATAAGACAACTTGAACTCTAAAGCATTACATGCTACCTTGGACTAGCATAAGACTTACCTTTGAGTCATTGTTGTCCGGAACTCTGCCATAAGATTAAGGGATCAGTGAAGTTAACTGGATCTCGAAGTTCAACGCACCCCTGCATTCCGACGCAGGATGGAGAGTCCATCCTTCTTAACAATAAGGTGAGACATATAAGGGGGAACACCAGGTGGTTACGGAAGCAGAAGTTAAAAGGTCCTTCCAGCGGTCAACTAATTTGCCATTTTTACCACTCTAGGAAAATCCTCCTACGTGCCAGACAGACAAACTCAGTGGGCAAGCGCAATCACTCATCACTACACTACGAGTCGCATTGGTGGAGACCGTTGCAGTCCAGCTTTGCTCGGAGCCCCTGTGGAATCCAGGTGAGCGTAACAGGGAAAGACTCTGAGGTAGAGACAGTGGTAGGTCCATTTGTAAGTGCCAGCTCTAAGACCTCAAAGAAAAAAGAGAAAGAAATGAAAAAAGGCTTGCAGCGGAACCGAGGGTCTCTAGGATTTCCTCCGGAAGTTCAAGAGTGGGAGTCCGCTAAACGATCTTCAGGACTTTACTGCAGCTGAGGATGACAATTTAAAAAGGAAAATGAGAGAAAATGAGGTGGTGGTGGCTGAACTCATCTAAGACTCAGATGAGGGATGTGGGATGGGAGAGGTGCCTGGAGACATGCAGGGACAAATAGGGCCCAAAACAACTGACACAATGAGGGGTACAGGGGAATATGAAGAAGATACCAATAGATTGTGGGAGGAAATGAAACGGAATTTGGTGCCCGGTAGATTTGCTGGGAATACTCTCAGGGACCAGGAAGGTCCTAACCCAACATATGCAATATTTAAACTTCCACAGGACATTATTAGTCTTAATAATGCAGATTTTGACAGGCTCAACACCGGCAAGAGGAGGGAAAATGAGGGGTTGGGTACTCAGTTTCAGTTTATTTATACATATAGCAAAACAAATGCTTTGTATAACTGTTTACAATTCATCATCACGTGTAGACATTAATTAAAATACAAGTTTAAAAACACATTTCTCAAAATTCATATATATACTCTATTATTCATTTACGTGATCACACAATACAGTTTAGAATAAATACAATCTGTTTATAAAAGACAGTCATAAAATATATCAAGTTCAAATCATCACCACGCAAAAAAGGGCGCCATAAGTCTTCTATTTCACTAGGATCATAGCATTATCATATGACTTCATATGTTTGTTTCGGACAACATTCAGACTTTCACATGTAATTAATAGATGATGTAATGTCTCAGTTATGTTATTTCCACATAGTCAACACATACGCTTCATGTGGGATAAACTCATTTGGGCACCCATAGTGTTAAGAGCCAATGACTTATTAAATTTGAGTGTAAGATATACTCGCACAGTTTGCGGACTTGGATATGCACTAATATATCCTGGAGTGTGCGTTCTTGTTATTCGCTCTTGACAGTAAAAACCACTATGAGATTTAGAGGCAAGGTTGTTTAACTGTTGTTCATAACAGATTTCTTTCATTACTCTTTTCAATGTTGATTTTATACATAGGGTGCTAAGATTACTTTGTATAGGCATAAAACCAATCCAATGTGAATGTAACTTTTTCAATTTGCCCATTATTCCAAACGAGGCAGACCCGTCTAGACTCATTATAGCTGCAACATATGGTGCGAGTATAGTGTCAACATTCAATCGATATAATTTTACAAAGTTTAAGACACAGTGACTAATGAAGACATATGGCATCCCAAGCAAATCAAATTCTAGATAAATATACTCAATACTGACAGTGGTAGGTAAGCAGAATAGTTATGTAGTAAACAAGCTTCGAACCGTTCCACCAGCTTAATAAGGTTATGTCCCCAAACTATTATTGCATACAATAATATAGCTCTGATTTTAGCTGTATATATGGTCAGTACTGCGGATACAGAATAGCCGCAGTTTCTGGCAATAAAGATACTCAGAGCATTGGTTGCGATGTTACAACGGCATTGGATAGATGTCCATTGGGTATTCCAATTCAGATTGTAATCCACAATAACGCCCAAATACATAGGATTTTACTTGTTCCACCTTTTTGTTGTTCATCTGCCATACATATTTTTTTGGATTTCTTTTTTTTGTGAATACCATCACTTTACTCTTATCAATGTTTATGTGTAAACCATTATCCGAACAGTATTTGTCGAGTGCGTCCAGCATATGCTGAAGGCCAGCAGGAGTGTAATCCAACAGGATCAGATCGTCAGCATATGCTAACCAACCAACAACTACTTCCGAAATTTTCACTGGATTCGCATTGCTCAGGCAAAATGCCAATTGCATGTCTGGGGTTGGGTACTAGGTCAGTCCCCAAGTGCCCCGGAAGCCTGAAACAGGGTCTTTCTGTGGGTCTTACCGGTACTGTGGATGGGGCTGCAACTGGAGATACCAACCCTGTACCAACACATGGGGTTATGAACACTTCTACAAGAGAAGAGGGTGTTGTGGTTCCGGTTATAGACCGGACATTTAAAGTAATGACAAAAGTTGAGGTGAGATTATTAGTGAACGATATCTTAGACCAAGAAAGAGAGATTGCTTGTCAGGCCCCATGGAAAGAGCATCTTTGTGGGAAAGGGAACTATATTGGCCCAACTGAGGTTGTAAATAATAGACCACAGAATAGAACGCAAGCGAGAGCCAAAGTTGGCTCTCATGAGAAGTTGTGTGGTATATTGGAGGATGGGGCAGAGTGGCTAGGGCAGGGTGAACATGTTCTTAGGCTACGTGACCTGGTATACCTGGATGACCCTAGTCTGATTCTGAACTATCTATTTGAGGAAGGGGGCCTGAGTCTCTTTGTAACTCATGTATTCTGAATATCTTTGAGGATATACCGGAATTAAGATTGATCTCATTGGCCAATATCAAACTAGTCGATCAAGATATGATTATGTTGGACTTGTCATTCCATGCACACTGGTGCAATCCATCTTACTTAATGCAGCTGGGAGCTTACAAAAATATGGCTTTGATATCACTTGCTTTACTGCCCCAAAGCTATGCAAATGCGTGATACTTCTGAACAAAGGGGCCCAAGCTATGTAGGGAAAAGGGGTGCTGTCGAGGATTGCTCCACCGATGAAGTACACAGCTGGCGTTGGCTGGCGCTATCTCTGAGAGACTCTATACTCCAAATAAAAACAATGAGTCAGACACTTTAGACAACATGGGGATGTCAGTTTTGTCTCATGGAACACCAGTGGGCACACCCATTTAATATCATCTAATGCTGAGTTAATTAAGATTGTTCAGTCTTGTGATTTGTCATTCGTACAAGAAACATGGGCTCTGGGTAATCTTATTTGGGACGGCTATGAGTTTACCTGAATGCTGGCCACAAAAGGGGCGAGGGGTCGTACAAAAGGTGGTTGGCTATTGCTTTTAAAGAACGTCTTACTATAACTAAAATGGGAGATTGGAGGATTTCAGATGCCATCTTGCTTATTTCGATTCATGCCCCCTATGCTTCAGGTTTTACTGATATGCTACTCATAAATGTCTATTGGAATCCTCTGTCTAAGGAAATAATTGATCGGAAAAGTACACTTGAGAGAGTAGATCTTTTGATAGATGAGTGGGTCTACCGGGTACCGGGTGGTGTGATTATTATGGCAGGGGACCTGAATGCTAATTGTAAGGAGGCAGTTGACAATGTGCAGGAACTTCTGTTGTCTACTGCAAAGTCCAACTCTCTTCAAGCTATGAACATTTGTTGGGGAGATCAGTGGCTCAATTTTACAGAGGGATGGGTGTTGGTTTTGATCGAGGATGCCTCTCCGACATGGAAGGCCAGGGGCTTGACCTCTTCCTATCCAAGCAATTATTTAGTTTAAGACAAAATTTTACGCCACTCTCAGTATAGTGACCATGCCCTGTTATGTCTAACCCTGCAGAGGATCTTTAAGGTACCACTCCATTTGCCAGCTTGGACTAATATTGAAGTCCATGCTAGAGGGAATCGGCTAATGTGGTCGTTAGTTAAAACAGAAAAACTGAACGCCACTATGCTATGTGATTTCAATGTATCCTTTCTTGGCTACAAGGAGGAGAATTACTCAGTGGTGCATTTTCCAGGTTATCTGGAAAAACAAATGTTATTAATTCATCCACAGACTCAATTTACTAGAGTCACGGCAGTAAAGCATACGTATGTTTATGACTCTGAGGTGAAAGATCGCAAAGCCTCTCTCCAAAAAGCAGTTAGAAAGATTCCGAAAACAGGAGGGCCCAGCATGACTGTTAAGTCACAGGTAGCAAAGGTTAGACAAAACTACAAGAACTGGATGAAACAGCATTGTGCTGCCCTATACCAAAGAGATAATCAAGCTACGCTGGCATCTCTCAAGGGAAAGAGTTCACATACATTTTGGGAACTAGTTAATTGCACAGAGACAAAGCAAGTGCAGTTGATTATTAATCTTATTTCTGAAGATGAATGACTTAAATATTTTGTGAATATGTATAATCCTCCTGAGTCTGATGCTGATACCATGTTAGTGGACGGTTATGAGTGGTACCTAGATATTTCTATTGAAAATATAGCAAGGACTATTGGTAAATCAAAAACATCTAAAGCCACGGGTCCAACCAATCTGACTTATGTGATTATGAAACAAAATGTGGATTTATGGGCAAAAATCCTTCATATGTACTATCGGGACAGAGTGTTAAGCAGTAGAATCCCCGTATCATGGCAAGTTTCACATGTTATTCCAATTTTCAAGAAGGGTTGTAGGCTCATTGCTTTAATGGATGTGGAATCTAAAATCTTTGCCTCAATCTTACTAAATCTTATACAGACCTGGTGTGAATCTAATAACATACTAGATTATAGACAATTGGGATTTCGTAAAAACATGGGAACCAACTGCGGGGTGGCTATTGCTCACATGTATTCAAAGAAGTGCATGGTGTCCAAATGCATTGCCTGTTTTCGTGGCCTCCATGGACTTGTCCATGGCTTTCGACATGGTAAATAGACCACCACTATGAACTAAGTTGTCGAACCAAAGGGTATGCTAAGTGTTTTAATTCATCTACCCAGAAATTCTCAGATGAGGGTACGTCTGAACTATGAAGGATTGATGTCGGCCAGCATAACAACACATAAAGTGCTCCACCAAGGCTGTATGCTGGCACCAACATTATTTAACCTTTATGTGGCAGATGCAGGAAAGGCGTTAGAGCAAAGTGGCCTGCTATCACCAAAAATTGGTACACTGAGAATTCAGTGGGCAGCATACACCAATGATTTTGTTTTGATGGACTGCACACCCATAGTGCTTCAGAGACTGATTAATGCATTTGGAGTATATCTGGAGGAGTTAGAGATGAAAATCAATCCCTCCAAGACGCTAATTATGCATTTTGGTAAGGGGGTACGAGGCATTACAAAGTTCTGCTGGCAATGGGACAAAAGGGTATTACTGACCAAAGGTATTATGCTATATTTAGGGTACTCCGTCTCTGCAACTCATTGGAAATCTTTCTACCGCAATTGCCTAAAAATAAAAGCAGAGGCATTGGCTAAGAAATATGGGAAATTCTCTATAATACCCTGTAGGGAATATTGCAAAATGAAAATGATACCACGATTGTGCTATTGCATGGAATTTTTTCCATCATGTGTTGTCCCATATTTGAAAGTAGTGGAGGGTTATGTGTGGAGAGGGGTCTTTGTACATCTACCAAAGAGCGTACCTATTCAACTAATAAGGTACGAACTGGGGTTACTGTCCATAGCGAGTATTATGCAATGGAAGAGACTCCAATTGTTGAGAAAATGTCAACTGTCTCCAAGACAGAGTTTTAATGGATTGCTAGGGAAACAAGAAACAGAAGGCTTTATTGAAGAGCTCCATACTGAAGGTACCACAACTCTATACAACTTGGGGTCATCCATTCCAACTCTTATAGACAATCCATGGAAGATAAAAAATCTGATCATCGGCAATGATTGGCACACAAACAGTCTAGAAGCAATGGGGTTTAAATTATACTCTCAGGCAGTTTCTCCATATAAATGGCACCCTGATATGGAACAATACTTGAAGAAGCATCCAAACAGGTGTGCAAATTAATATAATGCGCTTTCGTTTCAGTGTACTTGGTACTAAGGAGATCTCATCCAGTAGGAATATGCTGGTGAATGAGAATGTACATTGAGGATTCTGTCAGAATCCAGAGGTAGTGGAATAATTATTTCACTTGATACTCATATGCCCAACTTTAACATCAGTCAGGCTGCAATATTTTGCCATGTTTGTGTGTGATACACAAAGGGTGTTTAGAGATCAGTTATCGATCTCCATGTTGCATGGTGATTCTCTGCCACTAAAGATGAGAGTCTTGTCGTTCATTATGAATGAATGCAATTTTGTTCATGAGCTGGTTATGGGAGCCACAACATTTCTTGTTGCTTGATTTAATCATGTTAGCTTCCGTAAGTATGCCTAGGGGAAACTTTATGAGTGATGAGCTGCAACGGTATTATGAATGGTTATTCAAATAAATGTTTCCTGTTCATTAACAGGATGGTTGAATGTATAGACGATGGATAGTCAAGTGCAATTCCAGTTTTTTTTTAGGATGGGTGAGCCAAAGAAGACTTTCGTTCTCTGATCTAATCATGTCAGCCCCTTTAAGTATACTTAGGAGAACCTCTATAAATGTTGTGTGGTATTAGCAATAGGATTGGTTGCTTATAGTAATCTCCTTTGCTTTTGGACTGATTGGTTGAATGTATACATTATTAACAGTTTAGTGTAAATCTTGTATTTCATCTAGTGTTATGTATTGAGTACATTTAGGTTTTTATTATTATTCTTTTTTTGTAATTATTTTTCTGCTGATGAACTGTGTTATAATTGTTGTTTTAAAGGTGTAAATAGAATGTTCTTAATTACTTGTTTTGTAATTGATTTATAAACCAAATACATTTTGAATAATACATTTAAAATAAATAAATAAATAAATAGAAGATCTTCCCGGGGTCCTGAGGTCTATTGGTCTATAATTGGCTGGGTTTGTTTTTTCGAAGATTTCCAAGATTGAGGGATGTGTTTACAAGCCAAAATCTTCATATAAACCACTGTTAAGATTGATGCCCAGGTGACTGAATGGCCTTCTAGAATAGTATTACAAAGTTTGTCAGGGCTGGGGGCTGTAGAATTTGTAATCCTATTATTGTGACCAACACTTCTTCGTCTGTGAATGCTAAATTCCAATCTACCTGAGCTGGAGCACTTCCTTCAAAAGTAAATGTTCCCACAAACAATATAATTTAGAATGAAAGGAAGATTATTTATCTTCGGACACAGAGTTAATTTGTAGCTTGTTTTGGGGGTTTAGATAATTATGAATTCTCCAAAAATGCCCACATTCCGATCTTTTAATGCATCAATCATTAGTTCAGCATCACACCGCATCTGCATATATTTGTGCTGCTTCAAACAGTTTTTATATCTGGACTTAATTTTCTGTGTTCCAGAAACTCTGCGGTCAACAGATAATCGACTTCATTTCTTTATCTCCCTCCTCATTTTTCTTTTCTGTTCAGCTACATCTTGGTCAAACAAGTGGCGATGCCACTTTTTTCTACTTTGCGGGTGCTAGAGAGTCTTGTGCATGCTTTCTACTACTTTGGCATAAGAATAACTCGCGAAAAATCTGGTTAAATTCATATTCTGCAGGGTAGTTGACAAAAGAAAATTGATTTACCATCAGTGTTATTATTCCAAGATAAATGGTTCTTAGCATAATAACTGATCACTGGCACCCTAAAGTAGTCTTTATCTCTATAGTCCAAATTAATTTGACAAGCTAGTCACAAACACGATTGATCACTTAAAGAGGAATTTACAATCGAGAGGGAAACACACTGATTAAATATTGTATCAGAAACAAAAATGTAATCTTGGATGGATGAACTAAAACCATTAGTCCCTGTATGGTTCGGTGGCATGACCCCAATCAAATTCCATTTATCATTGATAAGCCTCAATCATTAACAATGGAGTTCCAAACTGTCCCCTGGGCAATAGCTATCTTCATATAAGGGGTAAAAGGATGAGAAGAAGTATTGATCTTCAGGCACCAACTCTTAAAATTACCACCTATCAATGTTTCGACAGAGTCATACCATTGTTTGTTTTCCTTGATGATCATTTCAATCTCCAATGTCATAGATTCCAAATTGATAGCAGTCGTATTCCAGTAGACATTGGCAATTAACATAGATTCTTTCTTTGATTGCAATTTGTTCTGCCAAGTTAGTCTAATCGGTTGGATATAGTCATTAGGCACTGTTAACTCTGTCGTAATAATGCCTAAACCATTCTGAATACCCACTAACAAACTTGATGAGGGTCGTCCGGTACCATTATGTATTGCCTTATTTAAAAAGAGAGAGAACCCATCTAACACAGGTCATTGGAGCAACCAGGTTTTCATGAGCAGGAAGAGTTTTGCTTGGTTTAAATCAATCTCACCCGGATTAAATAAATGGGTATGTCCCCTAGTATTCCAGCATGAAATGTGAACATTTCCTAGATGAGGGGAAGCAGTTTGATTCTGTGATTGTTTATTAGAATGTTCGTCTTGACAAAGTTTAAGGGGCAGACTATTTCTATAAATTATATCTCTAGCTCAGTGGGAGCTAACCATACACATACTTTTTAACAGCATGTCCCAAGCAAATGTACCTGGCTGCTCCTTTACCCCATTCCCGACATTACAGTAGACATTTGATTGTTTATCTTTAAATTCAAACAGATCATAACCTTGATGTAACAGCTGTTCAGCTGCAGTTAAAAGCATGTTAAACACCCCTTTCGATTTGATGTGCAAAATAACCCAATATAAAAATACATCATCCCAGAATTCCACCCAGTCAATGTCCGCCGACTCAATATCCATCAAGCTAGATAGTGAGTGAAAAAGAGGCAAGACATTTGCTCTGTTCAGAATAATTTGGTCTTTAACAATTGGCAACTTTTCTAAATCTAAACAAGATTGGTCTTGCATTGATCCGGACCCCAAACTTTCCGTTTCAGGTAGATTAGCTCGAGAATTTTCCTCTAAAGCAATGTGCGGGAACTCCTACTGTTGTAAAAATGTCCCCCTTTTTGAATTTTTATTTTTTTTATTGAAAGTTTCTCATTGCGCCTTACAAAGGCGCCTTTTCTTCCGTTAAAAAAGGTATTCTTAGACACTTCTGCAATGTTAGACACTTCAGCAATGTTGGCATTTTCACATTCACTCAATGGCCTATTTATCGAAGGCTGGTTAGGAATAACTAGATTTGTCCATAGGCAGAATACTACCAATTGAGGCCTCATGATCCAACATAAGAAGACTGACATGCCTTATCTATCCCCATTCAGTATTCAAGCCCTTCATCTCATCAGTTAGGGAACTTTTTGAACCAGCTATGAAGCCTTCCAGAAAAATGTCTTTTGACATGATTTGTGTTATAAAACTTCTCTGGTTAGTGATGTTATCACTTATATTTGAATACATCTTTGCCGAGGAGATCAGCACCAAATCGAGGGCAACCTTTGGGGATACACCAGTTGTTGTAGACTCCATACTGGTTTGAATCGTGGACCCTCAGAGCCGACTGATTGGAAGCTACAGATGTATTTATGCTACGGTCCTTGTTTCCTACATCAAAGGACACTGGGTACGCCAGAAGCTCAGGATATTGTATATCTGGAACAAATAATTAATCCCTCGGTGTTGAAACAACCACATTAGAACCAGCTGTAGCCTTGCTCTGCCTGAACTTTTTTATCGGAGGCAGCTGACAATTCCGAGCTTACAGACATAGTTAGGTCACCGCTGTTTTCAACTATTTGCACATCCAGCACATCCGCATCTGAATCTCAGTATTGAACAGGTCATTACACACACATCTAACCAATTAGAAATGCGTGGGCAAACGTCCTTCCAAATGGGAGCAGCATGGAGGGAAACAAAATTTGTTTTAAAAAAACACAGAAGATTTAGGAGTCTTGTCACGAGACACACCATTCATGGGACACATGGTTGAGATTTGACTGTCACTGAAGATTCCAACCATGTTAATCAAATCCTGCTGACTACATCACCTTGTTTCAGTTGGTGTGTCTGTTGGAGGACGTAGAGGAGGTAGAGGAGCTAAAGGAACCTTATTCAAAGATAGCTCATTGACATTAGGCTCCATACTACCAGCTGCCTCCGAAGGTAACCAAATTGACTGAATTACCTTTTCAGTACACAAGACTCCCTGCATAATTGGCTCTGAAGCCTCCTTTGAAGCAAGTTTATCCTGTTCCAATGACTTCAGTTCCAAAGTTCACACAGGTACATTGCGCTGCAATTGCTGCCAATTGCCACTTGTCAACCACTTTGTGCATGCTTCACGGAGGAAGTGAGTATTTGAAGCCCCAGGGGGCAGCTCATCTCCACACAAGCCACTTCCCAAGAGAACCAGTTAGGTGTACACAGGTATGTCGACCAGTTAGGTGTCACAGGTAGTGCCGACGGCCACTTGTCGAACACTTCGCCCAATATTAAAGGGCCAATGATAAAAATGGGACATTCCTTCAGAATACTTGGGTGACTTTCTGAAGGAAATTCGAGTACATGGAAATTTGCAATTAGATATCACTTGGTATCCCTCACCCTTAGATCACAGCCCACTACGGAGTACTCGCCATGTATGTCCTTCTCAAAAGGCGGATTATCAAAGTGCATCTACTGTGTGATTGGCATTATAGAAGGAGACACAGAAAACAGATTCAATATATAACAAAAGCTTTTATTAATGGAAATGTCTGGATGGAGCAAGGCCTAACTTACCCTGTGCTAAGGTGGCATTTCCCTATGATATGGCATTTATAACATGCCTGTACACAAGTGTTTCTAGGCTCAACAAGACAAGTAGGGGGAAACGGAGGGAGGACAAAACAACAATCTTAATAAGCCTTGTGTCATTCAGATCACACAAGTGCAGTAGCTAAAGAAGTACCTAAACAAACTAAAGAAAGTCTGTGGGCCTCATTACAACTCACCCGGTATGGAAACAACGGTGGCGGTAAACCCTTTGTTTCCATACCGGGTGATCACGACTCCTGCAGGTGGAGGCGTCAATCCCGCCAGGTGTGACCTGGCGGGTTTAACACAGCTCGCCTGCATGCGGACGAGGAAACACTGGCACCATCACGAGATGGTGCCGGTGTTTCCATGATCACCATTCCCATTGAGTCCTATGGGACTCAATGGGAATGGGAATTTACACCATTCCACCTCTGGAATTCCTGGGTCACCGGGGATGTAATGCCCCGGTAATTCCCGGAATCACGGAGGCGGAATGGTAATACGAGTCTGGCGGTAACCAGGCAGTTTTACCGCCTCGGTTACCGCCTGACTCATAATGAGGCCCTGTGTCAATATGTTCAACTGAAAAGTCTGTCTGTGTCCAAAACCTATAATTGACCTCACATCTAAGACAATACAATGTTTTGTGATGTCAACCAAAAAGGAAACAGTGTTGTAAAAGTAATGTTCTGAGCTATTTCCAGCTCGCATTACTCTTCAGCTTCTTTTCCCCAAATGCCAATAAGTTTATTTCAATGTTCAATTTACCTTCTTTTGGACTAGCAGCAATAAAGTTCCACACTTTTGTAAAGGTCAGGATGCCAATTCCCAAGTTCAATACAGTTTCAGGGCAGCATGTCTCAGGGTTTACTTCCCCAAGATCAACATCAACAGACATAATAAAAAGAAGTATCTTGGAGCTTTGGTTTTGTATTTCAACAATTCTTTACAGCTTAGGGTTCCCTTCCCCAAGTCTGGTATACAACAATAGTTGGTTTCTTTCTTCTACCGTAGTAAGCTTCCTTGTTAGCATATAGGGGTTCTCTGGTCTTGGCGCAGTTTTAGACCACACGGCCTGCCACATGTCACGCAACTAGGAACCTTGGATTCACTTTTCAACAGTTCTTTATTCCACAGATATTAGTTCTTGGCGCAGTTTTAGACCACATAGTACGCCCATTACAGGTCACGCAACCAGGAACTTCCGGGTTCCTTGAGTAGTTCAATATTCAGCCAAACAAGTAGTTTCTCCAATGTAGCTCCACAACTTTAATAAACATGTGGTCTCTCAACCTTGACTCCAACTTTGCCTTCCGAGTCTTTCATTCAGCTTAGTTTCAAAATTATTTTCAGTTCATTGTTCATTATTTAGCAAGCTTGTTCTTCCCTTTCATTCAGTGTTTAATAGATGCAGGCTTTGCTTATTTCACTCATTTCAGTACTGCAAAGGTGAATCCTTAGAAGTTTCATTCAATTCGGTGTTCAATAAATGTAACTTTTTTCCCTTCATTCAATTCGGTATTCCAGATATGCTGCTTGACTTGATTCAATCAATGTGGTAATCACATATTGCAACTTTGTTTCTTTCATTCAATTCTGTATTCATTGAAGGCATCTTTGCGTATTTCATTTGATTCAGTATTCATTAAAGGCAACTTTGCTTGTTCCATTCATTTCGGTATTCAATAAAAGCAACTTTGTGTATTTCATTTGATGTGGTAATCATTCAAAACAACTTTGTGTATTCAATAAAGACAACTTTACTTGTTTCGTGGACCACTACTGCATTCACAGTCCTTGGAGCACCACAGGGTGCTAGTGTCCCTGACACTTACCTGGATCTGGCAGCTCCTGTTAATGACTTCTGCCCAAACCGGAAAGCCTGTTTGCCGGGTGCTTCTCTCAGCACTCTTTAGCTCTCATGCGCAGCTCCGCCTTTGCTTCTCAGCAGCGCCTGCTGCCTGCCTCCCCTTCTGTGGGATCTCTGTCCACCACCAGCACACCAGCAGGACTCCAGGGGTTTTGGTTAGCTTCTCTGCGTCTCGGCTTCTCTCGCTCCTGCACATCTCCTTCTGATGGGCTTTCCTCTTTTCCTGACTCCCTGTTGTGCTTCAGCTTTCCACCTGTTATGCGCCTGTGGTCCTTTAATGAACTACAAGTGTATACCATCAATTAATACTACTTGATTCTGATTACATGGACATGCCTGACCTTCATGCATATTCTTCGGCCGAGTACTAAAGTGGTGAGAGTAATTGGTGTTTATTACTCTCAGTTGCTTCTTCCTCGTCTCAGTACTAGAGTGAGGAAAGTATGTACTATTCATAGCTCACTGTTTTCTTCCTCGTCTCAGTACTGTTAGTTACCCCAAGAGGGGATTTAAGGGCGGTCTGCCTTACAGTGACCTATAAAGGTCAGAAGAGGGTTAGGAGGATTACCACAAGGATAAGGGGGATACCATGTCTCGCCTAAAAGTACCTCCCTCCCACTCTCAGGGTCAGGAGCCAATAGCGTAGGGGATGCAAGGGGAGTAGGAGTGAGAATACCTTCAGGTTTCTCACGCTTCACTCCCTGTTCTTCCCTGCCTTTCTTACTTTTAACATAATGGATTTCCCTCTTCTTATTTGCTCCTCCTCTCCTAGACTCCCGCCCCCACCAACTGCACGCTCTTGTAACCAACCAAACCTTATCCATCATCGCCTTTCTCTATGGGACTCTTAACTGCCCACTCAGTTTGTAACAAATCCCATTCAATCCTTCACTTATTCTTGTGTTTTAATTTCCATTTTTTCTTCACTGAAACGCATGTTTCTCCCTCTAATACTCTCATCCCTGCCTGTCGTTCTTACTCTAACACTACCCCCCAATATGCCTGTCTCACTGGAAGAGGTGGCAGAGTGGGTATCCTCTATCACTCCTCTTGGTCCGTATCCCCTTCTCTCCCACCCCTCCCCCTAGTCTCATCTTTCGAATATAATTTCTCCACTTTTTCCTATCTTCTTTCTCTTTCCTTCCTCTCTTTCTACAGACCGCCGGGTCCTCTTTCCATTGTAATTGACAACCTCTCTTCTCTTCTCACATGCATTCTCCTGCACTTTCCCTTGCTCTTCATTCTCTGTAACTTTAACCTTCATCTTAATACTATCCACGTCTTCCCTCCCTTTCTGACTCTTACCGATGATTCCACATTTATCAATTAAACACTCCTCCTCTCACATTTATCTTTTGCTCTCCCCTGACTTGGTATTTTCATCTTGAGTTCCTCCATGTCATTTGGACACCACTGGACACCACTGGGGTTTAGTTAGAATGTCATTGTGTTCTGGTATGTTAATCACTCCAACTCCCGGAAAGCACTGATCTGTTACATAGACGTCCTGGACTGGGGAACACATTTTCAGGTGACATGGAGTCACTTTGCCAAACAGCACCATTTACTGGGAGGCAATAAAGTCTTTGAGTAAGAGTAAGAAGAAGAAAAAGCAGTGTTCTATTTTCTCTTTTTTTATTGATTTGGTTACAAAATGAAATCTTTCAATACAAATTTTATACGATCACGCATAGATAAAAAAAGATCTCAATAAATAAAATCTTAATATCATGCAAAGTCAACATAAATCTTACATTTTAAAACTGTCTGCTAAAAGTCACTTTTAAAACCACATAACCTTTAAGACATATTTTAAAAAAAAAGTCAATTACCACAATACTCAAGGGCAAAAACTACTTTTTTCACTGTTCTTTAAGAGCAAACCTTGAAATATACATTTCATTTCGTAGCTCCTTTGCATTAAAATCTTAACCATCAAATAATTCCATTAATAAGGCCAAGTATAGGGCCTTGTAAAAATCTTATTACGGCAAGAGTCAGAGCAACATGTTCATCATTAAAAATGTTTGACCACATAATCTCATGTGTTAAGATTCTATAATCTTCAAATGACTTGTACAACTATAATATTCTTTGTTCCATGAGAGCTGGACATTGGGTCAGTACATGTTTCAACTTTTCTGGTTCTGCCATGTTTTTGCAATGTCTACAGGCACGTTCCTCCCCAGGCACATTAGATTCTTAAGAACAAATATCTGATATTTGGATCTCGGAATGTTAGCATATATAATTCAGGTGTATTCAATGGTTTGCTCAACGGGACACCAAGTCGAAAACTTTTATATTGTACACAATCGGATCTGGTATGTTGCCATTCATGCCACCACAATTTAAATTTAACTTTTTCTGGATTGTTAGTTTCAATTGATATATCAGCAACTTCCATGTATTTAGTAGCAACGTGTACCCATGGTTTCAGAGAGTTGTCAAACGTAGAAGATTGCAATGAGGCAATGATACTTAATAAAGAGTTAGATTCAGATTTAATTAGACATTTTCTATATATTGTTAGAATTTTCCAGATTATGATTATGTTCTTGACAATGCTTGTTTTTCATATCGAGCCTGCTGATACAATGTTTTCAGTTTCATGACTCAGGAAATAACAAAAGAGTCATTACTATTCAATTTAACTGTGCTAAATGCACTGACCTTGGAAAATTACAATCCTGATTCCTCCCTGCCCGGAGTCAAAGCTCTGACCTACAGACTGAACACAGAACTAAGGAGCAAGTGCCTAACCCATTGAGTTTTCTGACTGGTATTGCTCCAATGGTTAATTCTACAGGTTGATAGAACAAGACAGCAGAAAAAGGCATACTGACCACATCAAGTATGCTTCTCCTACCTACCGCAGCCACAGAGCCTTTATCCTCCAGCTGTTGGCTGCCGGTTCCCAAAGACATCTGTGAATCACATTGAAAGTCTGCTGCGCAGTAGAATTTTCAGTTTGAACATATTTTTATTTTATTTTTTGGATTTGTAGAGTGCACTACAGCCCACAGGCATTGAGGCGCTATTACAGAAGAATGTAGGTAGGCTTGGCTCAGGGTTACAATGAATGTGGCCCAAAAGTAAAGTTACTTAGTTCATGTTACTAAGTTACAATTACAGGTGGTTAGGTAAGATTCATACAGACAAAGGTGGTTTGAGTATTTAGCATATAGCAATTACATACAGAGAAAGGTAGTTTGAGTATATGGCATATAGCAATTACAGGCGGTTGAATAGAATTCATACAAACATAGGTAATTTAAGTATTTCACATATAATACAATTTCATGAAGGTTTTCATATTCCATAGGGATAACATCAGCCTACTATGCAAAATCAAAAGATGAAAAGGGGTATGTACAAGGTGCAGAGTCAAACAAATAGCCTAGTCTTAATTGCTTTGCAGAAGGCTATGTGAGATTTAATCATCCTAATATGAGAAGCGTTATTTTGTACTAGTTGTAGTTTAGCAATATTCTTGCAAGAAGTCCCTACAAAGAGAGCATTACAGTAGTCCAGTCTTCACCCAATTGTTGTCCTAGCAATAGTCAGTTTAGTGTCCAAATAGACACCCAGCATCTTGACTGACTGGGACACAATGATAGGTATATTATCAACAGTGAAGGAGCTGTATTGCTTGTCCAGTTTACCTAAGGTGACCGTGGATCCAATTAAAAGAAGTTTGTTTTTCTCACCAATGAGGCATAACCAGACATACATAGACACCTTGTGTAAAGTTCACGCAGAGAAAGACATACAATTTGAAATACTCATACAAGAATCTGCGGTAATCAGATTTATGGAAAATAACATTGTAACATTTTGGATGATGAGAAATCCTTCGACAGTGAGTATCTGCTGGAAATATCTGCTCGACGTGCCAGAGATGATGAGATTGCTGGATGCCTTCACGAATGCTTTAAGTCTCCTGGTCTACTATTGCAGCAAATGGACTGGTGTTCAAAAGACTAAACCAATCAAGGTGACGAGGCAGGGGCACCCTTTGGACCTTATTTCACCTGCCAATTGAAAACCTGGCCTGTGAGCCATGCCAAAATCCAGCTGTGATGGCAGTGAAGTGGGCTTTGAGTCCTACATACTGCTTCTGTTGGCAGATGATCGCAGCTAGCACCCACCGAACTAGATACACATGCATGTATGGATGGGAATCAACAGAAGAAATTGTCACTTTCCCAGAAATAATGTGCACTGGGCGAAGCCAAGGTAATATGGACTGCATGTCGGTGGCTCAACTGTCTCCCGGGACACT
Organism: Ambystoma mexicanum; assembly: GCF_040938575.1. NCBI lineage: Eukaryota > Metazoa > Chordata > Amphibia > Caudata > Ambystomatidae > Ambystoma > Ambystoma mexicanum. The sequence continues at coordinate 540,224,568 of NC_090929.1, forward strand.
GGCGATAGACTTGATGCATTTGGAGTTTGCAGCTGAACGTTCCATATCTCATGCTGTCTGTCCAGGTGTTCTGTGGATTATGGGAAGAACTACAAGTGGCTCTCTAGGACAAGGTATAAACAAACTAAAGGAATCTGCTGCTGAAAGTGCTTTATGTGCTGAAAATTATACATCTACTATAATATACAAGACCTGATGTATGTTTGTTCAATGCGTCTTGCGCAGTAGAGGCTAGCAGAACACACAGAATGATCCGCTAGAAGGAGCTGTTGCCTTAGAATAGACAGTGGTCCAATCCACAACATTTCGCCTGTTGTCACTGCTAGAGGGAGCTGGAGGCTTAGGGTCTATGATGGTCCTACTGTGTCAATGAAAATCTGCACTTTGGCCCGTGTACACAGGACTGTACATTAGTGTGTCAATAAAACAAGATATATCAGTTCACTGGATCAGCACCTTTGCACACTCATTTAGGTCAATTAAAAAACAATGGAGGTCTCCATGGGGGAGGCTGCAGTCGCCAGGAAAATAAAGGGGGTTTTGGCCTACCAGACATTCATCGTTACCTACAAAGCATTGTCCCTGCCCATATATATGCTCACTCCTCAATGGCTTCACCAAAGGGACCCAAGGATGAAACATGAGTTGAACTGAAGCTCTAAATAGAGCTCTATGCAAATGCCAAGAAATATCCGGGCTGAGCAAAGGTACTGGCAAACCTGGGAAATACACAATTCTGCAAAAACTATGATCAGCTGACAAACAAATCCTGTTCAGTGCAAGGTGCTCCCCAATATGTCTAAACCCCTTTCTAAAGATAAATGGAAGAGTGGCGGAGTAGCTACAGTGGCAGGGGTGCAGTCTGTTAATGTACAATATCTTTACAAATCAGACCCCCAGAAGACATTCTGGACACTTAGGGAAGAATTGGGCCCCCCATAGGGGGAACTCTGGAACTGCCCGTGGCTTAAACGCTGTCAGGAGTGTAACCTGGGTGCGGTCCCAGGGGACGGCAAGCATAATGGAGATGCTCCATAGCTCGGTAGGCCAACAGCTAATACTGTTCTTCCATGTACAGCATTTTATAGTCCCATACCGCATGCCGCTGTGAAAGGTTTTGTACTGAATGCAGTGCCATTTTGAGGATAGATCAGTTTGCAGAGACCTGGGACAAGACCAGGGGCTAGGGGGCACATCAAATCTGGGAGGGACAGGGGATGCCTTGGGGACTTTGCTACAGACACAAAGGAACACAAATTCAAACCGCCGCAAGGTCAGGCCAGCCCGAGGGCCGAAGTACTAAAGTTCCTATAAACATATATGTTAAATGTTAAATACATTTTTATGAAAAAACTGAAAATAGTCACGCTTCAAATAACTTGCAGTTTTCCCCAACTATGCCACAAAATATAAACTGGATTGGACAAGTGTTCATCAAAACAGTGTTAGATATAATGGGCCTCATTACAAGTCCGGCAATAGCCGTGCCGGTAAAATCAGCAGGCTACCGCGGGACTCGTGGAGATTTACCAGCTCCGGACTTGCCGGAATCACTGGGGCATTACAGCCCCAGTGGTCTGGTAATTTCGGAGGCGGCATTCCGTTACTCCCCATTCCCGTGGAGTCCAACAGGACTCCACGGGAATGGGGCAGTGGAAACACCAGCACTATGTAGTAATGGTGCCGGTGTTTCCACGTCCCTGTGCGGCCGGTGGCATTACGCCCGCCAGGTCAGACCTGGCGGGTGTAACACCACATGGCCACATAACTCGGAGTTAGCCAGTTTGGAAAACAGTGCCGTTACGGTTTTACTGGTCCCGGTAAATCAGGACCGGCTACCTCTTAATGAGGCCCAATGCATTTTTCCACTGCTAGGACAAACTTTCAAAAGTTTTAGATTTTACAGCAGGGATTTTAAGGAACCAACGTTTTCTTACTCTCTTAGACACTCTCAATGTAGTTGTATTGAGAAAGCTTTGAAAGTGTTCAATGGACAACTTTTAGACTTGAAGAATGTTTTGAATGGCACACTAAAGATTGGTTGTCTTTTGTAAAAAAGAAAAGGTAAAATCAATATTTGATTGAAGTTCCTCTGAAAGAAGAAATACAATTCAGAGATATATTTCTACAATGCTGGACCCCTTTAAGAGCCAGGGCAGTAGCGAGAAGGTTACAACCAAATAATCCAAATTCATAGGTAGCATTGTTGATGTGATTTGCTGATCGGGTATTGATGAAAACCTCACCTACCCATAAACAATAACCTGAAACACAAAATCTGTTTTTCGCAACATATATTTTTTCATACATCTATACTACATAAAATTGGTTTATTTTAAAATGTATGAACAAGCATAAACAAGAAGTACATTTATTTAAAATTCATACAATTATGAAAAATAAGATGGCGGCTCAGACCCATCTCCTTTCCTTGACTGCACCGCTGTTCCTTATACTTCACCTTCTCTCATTGAAGGAATAGCTGCAGAGAAAAAAGGTGAAATTATTTCATAGTCAGTGATGATCAGGCAAATTAGTTTAAACATTTTTTTTGCATCATGCAGTATACATGGCAAATTCTATTGCCATAGCTTGTATTTCCACGGGATCCATCATATCTTTATGTATAGTATACACAGAAACCTGAATGAGTCTTTTCGGAATGATTGTTGAGCGCAACCAGGTTTTCAGTTGTCACAAAGCACTACAGCTTCTCTCAGCCTCACAGGAAGATGCAGGAACAGTTAAGAGGATCTGTAGTGGCTTCTCCACCTGTGCAAGCAAGCTCTTTCTGCAAGACGCATCCCTCGAAAAATGTCTACCAATTCTGAGATTGAAGAATATTTATGGATGCTTTATGAAATTGTTAATTGTGCAGAGAGGAGGAAATATTCGACTTCTGGGTATTTTTAGAACTTCGGCCTCTGTTGGAAGCAGCTGTTCAATGTGTTCGTACATTTGGATGCCTTCCTGATGAAAACACTGCATATGTTGAACAGAAACCGAATCTAAAAGTTCAAAATACTGTGATCTATAGTAGTCCTTTATCGTACTTGGATTGTCATTTTTACGTAATCCTCAGTATGTTTTGGAAATGCCGTCTTGGTGCTTCAATCTCCTTCAGTTGATATTGTTATCATATGGTTATTGTACACAAGTAGACTGTCAAAATATTGTTTGTTGCAAAGCTTTTGGGTGGCTCTATGTGTGTGATTCACAGCTGCAAGGAATCCTTATACTGTTTGCTGGTGTTCTTGCATGGCAATATTCAAGTACTCCAGGAGCTGCATGACTTGGAGAGCAACCAGCAGACCTAAGAAAGTTATTCCTTCATGAAATGGTTTTACTTATTTATTTGTTTGTACCGTGCTGACCGCACACAGGCATCAGGGCGCAACATAGAGACATCACCAACAAGAAAACAAAACATGCAGATGGGACGTCTGGTGCAGCTAGAAAGACAGAGTAACTTAATGGGGAAGAGGCGGGGGGTTTATTTAAAAAGGTGGGTTTTCAGTTTTTTTCTGAAGCTCAGAAGGGTTGTTTCTAATCTCAGGTTTAAAGGTAGGTTGTTCCACTTTGCTGCTGCGGATGTGGGGAATGATTTACCCAACCCTTTGGATCTTTTATGGGGGGGCTATTGATTCAGATCTTAGTGAGCGGCCTGGCACATATCAAGTGATTTTAGATTTGAGATAGACCGGTGCTTTCCCGTGGAGACATTTGTGGACCAGTGTCATGGTTATGAACAGAACCCTATCTTCCACCTTTAGCCAGTGGAGTTCCCTTCGAGCGTTGCTGATGTGGTCTGTCTTGGATGTCTGCTTAATGATTCTGACAGCATTATTTTAGATGTTCTGGTATTTTACAATACACTGTGTATTTGCACCCAGCATTAAGGCGTTCCCATAGTCTAAACGCGAGAGAATGATTGCCCTGACTAGGGTGGTACAGTTTTCTTTGCTAAGCTATGGTTTGATTGCTATTAATAGCCTGAGATAGTAGGAGCAGTTTTTGTTCACATACGAGGCCTGCGCTTCGTCACTCAGTGAGGCTTCAAAGATCATTCCCAACGTCTTAACCTTACCTGCTAGCTGAATTGGGAGGTCTTTAATGAGGAATGACTCGTATTGAGGTGTTAATTTGGCTTGTGCTTGGTGGGATCCAAATTATCATTAGCTCCTTTTTATTGCTGTTAAGGCATAGCCAATTACTAGTCGACAGGCAGGTGCATGCACATGACCACTATTATTGGAAGCTGCAATTTATTCCAATGTTTTCAGAAAGGCTTCCTTGTTTGTATAGCTTTTACACAATCTCTTGATTTTGGCAACTTTGGCTGGAACTTCAGTTGGATGTTATAGATTGCACAAGCAGATTGCCAAGCTCTTGAACATGGAGTATGGCATCTTCCATTTTTGGACACTGTTGTAGTGCAGCCTGCATGATTACATTTGTACAGTGAGCTCCATAGTGGACATAAAATGCAAGTGGTTTTTGCTGCCATGTTATTGCCTGTGCACTGTGGTACTTAGCTGCCATGTTTGCTGCAACATCATACATTTCTGCTCTTAGTATTGATAAAGGCAGAACCTGACGACATAAAATATCCTTTACAATGTTAGCAATTGATGTTCCACTGGTATCATCTGCTTAGTATAGTCCAATAAAATATTCATGTGGCCAAAGATCTTGGTCACGGTATCCGCTACAAAAGCATTCTTGTTCTTGAACGGGTATATTTTGCATGTCATCAAGTATAACAGCAAAAGGATTGTCTCCAATATTGTTATAGATTATATGCACATTTGCATGAGACAACTGCAGGACCTCATTTTGAATGTCCGCTGGACTCAAGTATTCTGGGGTGTGTGTGTGTGTGTGTGTGTGTGTGTGTGTGTGTGTGTGTGTGTGTGGTGTGTGTGTGTGTGTGTGTGTGTGTGTGTGTGTGTGTGTGTGTGTGTGTGTGTGTGTGTGTGTGTGTGTGTGTGTGTGTGTGTGTATATATATATATATATAAAGTGCAGTGCTGAGGCATTGTGTGTGTCCAGTGTGCTGGAGGGAGAAGTGTGTGTAGAGCAGGGGAGAGACTACTTTGTGTCTGCCTGCAGCGTGGGAATGATGTTTGTGCAGTGTTGTGCTGAATGCAGTGTGTGAAGAGCATTGTCTGGGCAGTGTATTATTGTGCAGTGTGGGAATGGTGTGTGGGCAGAGCAGTTTTGGGGCTATGTGCACGTGTGTAGTTTAGGGATGGTGAAAGTGCACAGAAGTTTTGGGCCTTTGTGCATATCTGCAGCATAGTGGGTTGGGGTAAGTGCAGAGAGGTGTGGGTGGGCTGTTGGGTGGTGTGCATACACAGTGCTGGTTGACAGTGTGGGTGTGTTGTGGGGTTTTGTGCATGTGCAGTGCTGGGTGGTGTAGGTGTGATGTGCAATAGGGTGGTAGTGTATGTGTGTGTGTGGGTGGGGTGTATGGTTAGGGGCTTTTGTGTGTTTCAGATTTCTTTTTAAATTAAAAAACAGAAAGGGCCAGATTCTCAAAAGTATTTTTGGCGCAATTAATGGGATGCTTTAGCGCATCCCATCACTTGCACCAAAAAAAGGAACAGCCCAATGCACAAAGGGCACCTGTATTAGTACATCTTATATGCACCCATACAGATTCCCTTTTTCATCCTATTGCGAATTTGCGCAAACTAGGGGGCAATTCTGCGCATTGAAAAGTGCATCCTGAATTCACAAACCGGATGTACTTATAAATGTGCAGTAAAATAAGGCATCCACCTGTGTCTGATTGAAATAGACCCTGGGGATGCGTATTGCATGACATGGTCTTTCCTGACCCTGTCATGTAATTTCTTTTAAGTGTGACAAGAGTGGCATGAACCACCGCTGTCTCACTTGCATTTCTATTCCTCAAAGAGGGATGGATTATTTTTTTTTGGATCACATTTTACAGTGAAGGGCATGTCACAGTGAACTGGTCTGCCAGCACCCAGATGGGTGCAGAGAGCCTGTAAGACATTAGTGTCAGGAGAGTTCCCCTGACATTAATGTATTCAAAGGGGCTGACCAGCGCATCAGTTGTGCTACAGCTCAGCCCCTTGGAAATGTGCAGGTCTCCTTTTTAGAATAAACTGCACTGCTCATTTCCAACATTGGGTATCTAAAAACAGTACATCCTCTGCTCTATGTTTAGAAGCCCCATTATTTGAGTATATTTACGAAAATCTGAATTTTTAAATGTTTTTTAAAATAGTCAAAATATGAGGGGGGAAAAAGGGGTGAGACAGGGATCCTTTGGCCACTGGGTAAATAGTGGGCCAGATATCCTCCTTGTGCCTCCTCTCACTTCCGCTCTTTCTCACTACTTGCCCCACTCGACTGGTACCCACTGCCCATAACAATCAAAGCCAGCCCAACTGTGGATCTCGTCAAAGCTCGGCTTAAACTTCACTTACTTGCTAGAAAGGTAGCCCCCCTGCCCTCTTCCCCCTCCTCCCTACCTGACCCCAACACAGCCTCCGGTGACCAGACATGCCAACCCTCCCGATTTAGGTGGGAGACTCCAGATAATTCATACCTCAATGCAATCCAATGTAAGCTTTACATTCTCCCGCTTTCTGTAGCAGAATTTCCCTCCAAGCAAAACGTTGGCCTGTACGTCCAGTGATGCTTAATAATGTAATTTGGTATATTTAATTGGTACTCCTCTTTTTAGTTTTGGCTATTAGGTGGCACTGAAAGTGATACCTTTAAACCAAAACTATTGTCATTAAAATAAGAGCTTTAAAATAAGAGCTTCAAAAAGTGTCTTTGAGTGAGCGTCTCTAATGCTTTTCAGTGCAGATGACATAGAAGGATGGATTTGTGTTCTTTAGCTATGTGTACCACCCATTTAACGCCCATAACTGAGTCAAATCTATATGGTTTCCCACCTATTCCCACCCATCTCCACCCAACACCACACTCCTTTTGCACTCTTAACCTGCATTTGTATTGTTTGCAGAATTTGTCAGCCATTTTTACTGCCAAAATGGTGACCTCCATATGTTAATGTAAATACAAGGTTATTTGACTTGTTTGATGCTTTAAAAAAATATTGTCTACAAGTTATGTAACATATTTTAATGTATTTTGTATTAGAAAGTTCTAGATACATTTAGTTATAAAATGTCTGAAAATGTCCATTTCTGATTTGTACATGTTACTGATTGGATGTGCAGTTAGAGATGGCAGTATGATGTGATTGGGTAACTAGTCTGTATTTGTTTCTCTAAGGCAGACATTTTCTCGGCGACCACAAAGCCATCTGCATAATGGAGTCAGAGTGCGAGCGTGCCCGTGTAACAGCTGCAAGGCCCCCAGATATGTGTACATATATTCAAATTGTATGCCGGTTGAGGCGTACACGCACCTCTATATTTCTTCCTTCCCTGGATATTTAGCTCATAACATCACACGGCGCATGCACAGAAGTCAGGGTGAGGTTGCCTCTGACCCTTCAGCAAGGCTGCCCCGATGTTTCTGAGGGCCGTGGGAGGAGAGGCTGAACATGTCAGCGCGGCTTGGTGGGAACTCTCAGAAAACTCATTGTACCACCGCTTAGCGGATCAAACAGGTCCCAGGCCCATACTGAAAGGGATCAGCACTCATTCTACGACTAAGGGTAAGAGGGGGGGATTTCTCCAAAAAGAAAAAAGGGCGCATGATGAAAATCCTATTTGCTGCACTTCTGTGACTCCTGCGGGCGCTATGAGCGTATATGTCCCCTGTATGCAACGGAACATTAAAAAAACCGTCATTGGTGCTAATGATTCGTAAATATACCACGTCTAAGAAGATTTTTGGATTCATTATTGTTTTTGTTAAGATTCCACACAGTGTACCTTGCATTTCTTCATAAGCCCTGACTGTAATGCACACAGGGACAATGATGGCCTGTTTGCTAGAATTTCTCTGAATTCAAGTGGATTTAAAGGGCAATTAATATAAAAACATGTATTAAAAAATACCGATACAGGTGTGAGGCTGGTCAATAGACCCACAAACCGAGTGAGCGAGATCCAGAGAGGGAGATGTGAGCGGATAAAATTATAACCTTTAATATAATTCCTAATGCCTCCGTTTTATGACTTACTAACGCTGGCATCAACGTGTGTTACTATAAGGCACTTCTAAATATTAATTTTAAGGCCTGAGGAAAGATATGGCCACGCAAGGACACAAAATTGTGACATGCAGATAAAACGCAATTCTCTCAAGCGGGTGAATCAATCCACTGGATATGTTGCAGATTTCAGTATGTCATATGCACAGCTTTGTTGTTACATATGTATTTATTTAATCTACAACTTTCAGTTTTGCAGAACGCCCTCGAAACCACGGCTACCTGCGCAAGTTAAGCATTTGAATGGCCTGCACTGCTACCTGCTGGTCACACTTCTTGTTTTTCGCCTATGTCTAGCACTTTATCTCCTCCCCTTCCCCTGCCCTCTCCCCTGCACTTGCACGATCTCAATGTCACTTGGCCTAGTAAGGCCATTGTCCTGTCCTCCCTTTGTTCCCCTCCCTTGCCTCGTTGCGCCTTGAAACACTTGTCTATAGGCACGCTATACATGTCATAGCATATCGATGAACATTGGAAAACCCTAGTGTTCAGAAGTGCAGCGTGCATGAGTTTATTGTAAACATAACGAGAGAGGGTGAAATACAGAACCATGTTCAGTGTTTACGGTCCGTCCCTAAATAAAGAGGGAGAAGGAGCAAGTGCAAAATGGGCTTTAAAAACTCAGACCGATAGAAGGATTGGGGCAAGGAGTGCTGGGTCTGAAACTTGTTTGAGGAGGAGATTGCACGACCCACAAGGGAAATCCACCATGGACAGCAGCTCTAAATTGTAAAGGGCAGCCCCACTGCTATGGCGCTATCTTCGGTGTAGACCCATGCTTCTAGAAATTGTGGTAACGGTGGCGCTGCCATTGGTCATGTTCTTTTGCTGTGGTTACCCGACCCTCACACACCCTGGTATCTTGCGGATGCTCGTGCAATCCTTAACTTACCATGGGCTCTGCTATTGACTGTTCTTGTACTGACATGTACATAGTTGTGGTGCTGTAGTGGTCTTTCTACTTTCCCCATCAGTGTCCTAGTCCATTCTTGCCAGAGGACAGGCGAAGATTCGGGTGGCATTTGCTGGTGATTGGAAAGAGCATTGAGGGGCAGCATTTACCTGGCAGGTGCTGTTCCCAAGGTAGCCCATGGAGATTGGTGGTGTCCCACGAGTGCAAGCGCATCGTGTCTAAAGTTCATATGAGGAGCCTCCCGCCCTGCCACAGTTATCTCACCCCAGACAACAAGAAGAGGAGCCGACAGTCAAAGAACAAGGATTCCCTAAGCCAGTACAAAGGCAGCAGCAGTGAAAGACTGATTTGGTGATTATGACAGCTTTGTCAATGACTCCTTGCTGGCTCAGGTGGATGACATTTAAGCGGGTGGATACAGTCCTCAAATTTCCACACTGGCACTGCTGAATCGAAAGTCAATGCACGACTAGTATTTAGGGACCCTCTACAAAAGGTCAAGAGCACTGTTAAAATGGAGGTAAACCAATGCGTTTTAAAAAGCAAGGGCAGTGACCCCTTGAACTGCCCTGCTACCCCAAAGGACATGGACAAGGAGGAAGAAGATGCCTTCATAGATGATTTGCAGTGCTCTCAGGTTTTTTTAGTGAAGAAACAGGCCAACCTTTTAATGTGGATTCTAAGAAAGCTGTTGATGCAAACGGTACACACTGCCCGATGTTTGCATGTGATGAGAAAACTGAAGTGGCAACGTCCTTTCAAGATATGGAACCTAGAAATGAGTGGAGAGAACCTTCATAAGAAAGCTCAGGAACTCATCACATCCGTAGAAAAAGCTTGAAAGATCACCTAAAAAATACCATTGCTGGAAATGCTAAAGTACAGACACTGAAGGTTTCCAGGATGAAGCAGCTCAAAGATGAGCGCCAGTCATGTCCGACTTCGGCTTCCTGTGGCCCAGCATGCTGGATTGCAGCCGCTTCTCCCAGAACAACGGCCTGTGCATCACGCCAGCTGCCGCCGACCAGGTCCCATCAGGCAAAGTAAGTGTCCCCTTACGCAGGGACGTCATTTCACCAAAATGCCACGGGTAGCAGAAGTGACATCACACGACCCTTGACCCCACCCCAAAGTGATATCGCGGGAAGCGATGGAATGCAACCTTTCTCCTGTTGACAAAACAAGAAGTGGCATCACATACCATTGTACACTACGACAAATATGGTTACGATATCACTATAATGTGATGTACATTTCATACAAGAATGGATCGCCAAATGTATCATTAAGATCAGTGTGTATAGGCCCATATTACCAAATTACTGTGAATGCAAGCAGACGTCCATGACCAAATGATAATGATGTGTTATTATATAGCACTTACGCTTAAGCGCTTTATATAGAAAAATACACACCCAATATCACCCAACCTGTGTTGGTACTCATTTATCGTCCTCAGAAGGATGAAAGACTGAGTTAAGGCGTTTAAGAACAGACTAAATAAGTGACTCACCCCCTGAAGTGTAAATAAACCTTTAATGAGTCTAGCAATTATTGTATAGCATTCCAGAAAGACACATCATTTGGTATTCCTATTCTTTCTTATTTAGGGTCAGTGCTGAAAGTGTTAGTCTTGTGGCACTTCTGTTCTTATTTTTCTTGTTTTTTTTTAAGGGGCCTGAACAAGAAAGCCAGCCACTCCAGAAGTAAAGAGCCACATGGTGCTGGCATTACAAAAAAATAAATACAAAAAAAACATTGTTTTCTTTTTTTAGAGGTCGCAAGGTGCAAGGGAGACCACAGAGGTTACAAGGAGACCTCAGAGGTCGCAGTTGCGACCTCTGGTGACCCCTAAATGATGTCCCTGCCCTTATGTCCTGTAGACAAAATGCTTTGATATTTTGCTTCCTTTTTTAACTTTCTCTCTCATAAAATGTGACGCAGTGGTTAATTCCCCTCACTAACGTGAGAGGGGTTTTAGATTCTATTAAAGACAAGGAGGCGAGTATTATGCATTATTTCTTTACTTCTGACAATCACAACAGCAAAGAAAAACTTTTACAAACAAAAAAGTTTAAACAACAAACTTAAAACAGAGTTTAAAGTCAGTGTATGGGGAGTTCCTCAATCCAACTTGCAAGGCAGGTCATGCCCTGAAGATGACCATTGAGCTGAGACCCACCCCATAAATAAAAGTCCTTTACTCTAACTCCAACTCCTCTTTTTGCAGCTGTCTTGCATAAGACGCCCACTGCAAAGATCCAATGGCGTAGCGCAGAGAAAAGGATCCAAATGAAACTGGATGGATTTCAACCTCTCCGCAACGTGAAACTGCAATGAAATCCTTCTGAACATATCGTCTCACCGTGAAGCTGTAAGAACAACAAACAAAGGGTGGGTGGACGGGAAAATACTCGCCTCCTTGTCTTTAACAGAATCTAAACCCCCTTTCACGTTAGTGATGAGGATTAGCCATTCTATGACAAGACAGGAGGCTTCATATTATGCAAGTTCAAAGCCCTTGCATCACATTAATTGCAACATGATCAATATGCTTATGATAAAATGTTTTGAATGTTGATTCTCTTGACCAATCAGAAGCTTTCAAGATTTGTTCCAGACTACCCCCTAGGAAAGCGGCCATAGCAACCCTAACTAAATGAGGACCGAAGGAGGACGTGTCAACTCCTGCCTCCCGCATAACCCACTTAATCCATCTGGCCAAAGTGGAAGGCGACACCGGCTTATGGGGCTTCCTATAGGAAATAAGCAGCTGAGCGGTATTAGGAGGTCTAAGACCCTCTGTCTTCAACTCAACATTTTAAACACTGAATGACACATAGCTTAGAATCTTCTGGAGAAGCTGGATAAGAAATTGAGGCAATTAAACATTGTGTTCACATCCAAACCTCTGATATCAGAAACCCTTTTAATAGAAACAAAACATAACAACATGGCTAACTTGGAAAACAGTTGCTGCAAAGACACATTTTCATTAGGAGGCCAAGCGCGGAAAAAATCCAACACAATGTTAACATCCCAGATAACGGAATACCTCGCTTTAGTTGGGACCTTAATGCGAATGGATTTTAGGGCCCTACGCATCAGAAAATGCCTACCAACTGGTCTCCCCTTAACCAAAACATGACCTGCCGAAATAGCAGATCTGTAGCGATTTATAGTCCTGTAAGCCTTGCCCTCTCTAAACAACTCCACCAGAAAGTTAACTACCTCCACTGCAGGGGCAGAAACGGGATCAGAGTGTCTAGCCACACACCAGCCAACCCAGCGGTTCCATACTGCAGAATAACCTGACTTAGTAGAGGCCGCCCAGGAGTCTTTGATGACACAGAGTCCTGCGAAAGTCCCTGGATGCTGAAATCTTCTAAGCCAATTGGGAGAGGTGCCCCTGAAGGACCAGCTTGTGAGGGAGACCCACCGGATCAGACAGCAGCCATGGGTGCAGAGGAAGAAGACGAGGAATATCCACTGCCAATTCCAGAAGGGCTGGGAACCACAACTGGGAGGGCCAAAAGGGGGCAATCAACACCAGAGTCGCTGCCTGCCTGCACACTTGAACTAGGACTCTGGCTATCATGGCAAAGGGAAGAAAGGCATATGAAATCGGAAACCAACCAATTCTGGAGGAAAGCGTTGGTAGCTAGTGCACTGGGATCTGGTCTCCAACTGTAGAACTGGGGAACCTGGCAGTTGAGTCTCGAGACAAAGAGATCCACTTGAATCAGACCCCAAAGAGACAATGGGGGTCATTCTGAGGTTGGAGGTAAGGAATCACCGGCACCGGTAAGGGTGCCGATGCCGGTAATCCCTTACTTCCGTATTCCGAGGTCCCTTTGCGGGTCCTTCCTTACCTGCTGCTTCTAGCAGGAGTTAAGTACGGGACCCGCAAAGGTACCTCGGAGGTAATTACGGTACCGTAATTTACGGTGCCGTAATTACCTCCTTCCCCATTCCCATTGAGCCCTATGGGGCAGAAATGGGAATGGGGAAGGGCAAAAGGTGAATGGGGAATTACTGGTCCCTCCAACCCTGGAATGCACCGGTAATTACTCCATTCACCATGCCGGAGTTGGGATGGTTTCGGAGGCAACCATGGAGCTAATTACTCCATGGCTATCTCCAAACCCGGAATGAGGCCCAATATGTTGGCAAAGAGCGCCCGGTCTAACATCCAGTCGCTCTTGTCCTGGAGATGCCTGGAGTTCCAGTCCGCAGCCATGCTGCTGACCCCGGGAAGATATTCCGCTTTCAACACAATATCCCGATCCAAGCAGAAATGCCAAAATTCCCTTGCTAGATCTGCTAGGGCCTTGGACCTGGTACCCACCAGGTGATTGATGTATCGTACCGCCGAAAATATTGTCCATCCGGAGGAGGACACAACAATTCCCCTGATCCTTGAGTTGAGAAGGCTCTTGACTACAACAGAGCCCGCTAATAGCTCCAGACAGTTGATATGCAGTTGCTTCTCTGAATTGGACCACTTCCCCCGTATGGAGACCTGTCCTATCCTGGCTCCCCAGCCCGCTGTGCTGGCATCTGACTCCAGAATGACATCCGGAGATGGACCAAAAATTGCTCTGCCATTCCTGGCATCCATGTGCCTGAGCCACCAAAGGAATTCTAACCTGGCTTTGGGGGACAGCACCACTAACTGCGAGTAAGACAGACTCTTGCGCAGATGTTTGGCCTTGAGGCGTTGCAACACCCTGTAATTGAGGGGGATCGGAAAGATTGCTTGGATGGAAGCAGACAACATCCCCACAACGCTGGCCAGCTGCCTGAGGGAGGCCTTCCCCTTCCTGAGGAGAAGGCAAATTTCCTTCCTTATCTTAGAGAGTCTGCAGTCCGGGAGGAGAAGGATGCAGAGCTTGGAATCTATATTGAAGCCCAGAAATTGGATACATTGCGTAGGCTTCAATATGGACTTCTTTACATTTATGACAAACCCCAATGTCTGTAGAAGGGATACTGTTAACTCCAGATGAGTCCGAAGAGTCTGATTGCTCTGAGCTAAAATAAGTATATCGTCTAGATCAAATATTATTCAAATCCCTTTAGACCTGAGGTGAGCTATCACCAGCTTCATTAACTTGGTGAAACACCAGGGAGCTGACGACAGGCCAAACGGAAGGGAGGCAAACTTCCAAGTGCGAGCCCCCCACTGAAACTGAAGACATTCTTTGTGGGGAGGGAAGACGGGGACCACAAGGTACGCTTCCTTGAGGTCTAACTTGACCATCCAGTCCGCCGGGAGAAGGGTGTCCCTGAACAGATGAATCCCCTCCATTTGGAAGTGATGATATACTACAAATGAGTTTAGGGCTCTTGGGTTTATGATCGGGTGGAAACCCTCCGCAGACTTTGGGACCAGAAAAATCGTGCTCAGAAATTGAGAGGCTCTGAAGTATGCTGGGACCACTGCTCCTTTGAAAATGAGGTCCCTGACCTACACATCTATCATATCCTGTTTGACCTTGTCGAACACTAGGGGAAGAGGCAATGAGAGCTGGCAAGGAGGGTCTAAAACTCTATTTGAATCCCTTTCACTCTTTGCAACATCCAAGGGTCCGAGGTGAGAGCCTCCCGCTGAGGAAGAAACCTGGCCAGCCTGTCCCCTAAATTTTTGTGGGAAGAAACCATTCACCCATGAGGCATTACCTGGCGCTGCTCTCGATCTACCAGCACCCCTGCAGGCACGTCCTCTCTAATGGAAACTTCTTTTGGGGTAAAACTGGGCTTGCGCTCCCAGAGCAGAGGAGGAATTGTGCGCACCTCTTGATGCGTATTGGCGGAGACAGGTAGAGCCTTGGGAGAAATGGCCAGAGGAGCGGGCTCTACCTCTGCCAGCCTTTATCGAAAACCTCAGGAGCAAAGACCTTTTTAATATCAGCTTGAGCCTTATCTAATGCTGTGAACGTGTGAACATAGGCAGAGAGATACTTTAGAAACCTGTCCCCAAACAGATTGCCTTGGGCCAAATGACCCCCTTCTCTCTCTGCCATATCTGGCAATTTAGGATCAAGCCTCATGAGGAGGGACTTGCACCTCTCTTTAGAGATGGAAGCGTCAGCATTGCCGAGCAGGCAAATCATTCTTTGAATCCAGCCCCACAGGAATTGTATATCAACAGGAAGGTTAGAAGTTGATGCCTCCTCCGCTAGTTCAAAAATCTGGGTTACCGGACCCAACATGTCCAGCAACTTATCCTGACAACTCCGCCAGTCTTTTTTCTACCCCCTTCTTGGGGTCTTTCCCTTTTTGGGACAGAAAGGAAACCATGGACTGGTCAGTTTCTGGAGTGAGGGCCACCTTATCAGGAACCATGCTTCTGGCCCCTTCCCGTGGAGGAAACATGACAAGGGACAGTGGACAGACTGAGTTGTCCTTGAATATGTTTGGACTTTTCAGTGCACTTACGGGGAGCCTGTTCTGGAAGGGAGGAATCCACCTCATGGGAAGGATGAAAGTCAGAGATTTTGTTAATATGCCTAGTAAATGCTGAGGCTAACGTAGAGTTGAGGTCAGATAAAGCAGTGTCTAGAGAGGACTGAATGACATGAGCCACTGATGGCTGGATAGGAAAGGAAGATTCCCCTACAGGTCTGTTAACCTCTTCCCCCCACTCTCACTTTTTTTAACACCTCACCTGAGTGCTGGCTTCCACCGAAGAGGGTACGTCCGACCCTTTTACCGCCATGACCGTCCCAACCACGTAACATGGGTAAATAAAGAGGAAACTATACATTGTTTGTTTAGAATTTGCATTATATATAAATATATATATATATAGCCCAGCAAGGGTTAATATATATTTATTACAGGGCTTATACTATTGTGGTAACAAAGGGAACACACCGAGCAAGCATATCCCAAGCTGCTCACCCTAGCAGGGTGTGGCACACTGCAGCACGCGAGGGAGTAAACTTGTAATATTACTCAGGTGAAACCTGAAGCCGAGTAGGCCAAGGCACGTCTCTAGCGTGGATAGAGTGCTTGTGGCAAAATTATTTTCCTGAGGCAATGTACACTTACATTATTAATTAAAAAAAAGAGGCCACCGTGCGCGCAACTCCTGAAGCAAAAGCTTCTGACAGGCTTGCGCGCATCGAGCCTGAAGAGGGCGTGGAGCGCTGAGGTAATTATACAATGAGGGAGAGAAAAGGCCAGTGCACGTCGGGAGTGAAGTAAACTCCTGACAACCCGTGCGCATCGGCTCTGGACTCCGCTGAAAGTTCCTAAAAGGAACGGAAACAATAAAGACCCACGCGCACCGGGCCTGAAGCGAAAGCTTCTGACAGGCGTGCGGGCGCTGGGTTCTGGATACAATGTAACTCTGACAGCAGTCTGAGCTCGCTGCGAGTGAACCCAAACCATATAATAAACAGCGGTGGTCTCACGCGGCGTATCAAACACTTCAAATAAAGTATCCAAAAGTAGGTAATATACAAAAGGAAACCCTTACTGACAAATCAGTATGACGTGACTATGCTACTAATTAACGGATATAAAGTAGCACACTGTATGACAGGCCCACTACTGACTAGCAACAAAGGCACAACAAGAAAGAATGACTTAGCTTGTTGCGTCAGCAGCAAAGAAAGAGGAGTTGGAGTTAGAGTAAAGGACTTTCATGGGGTTTTTCTCAGTTCATTGGACATCTTCAGGGCATGACCTGCCTTCCATGTTGGATTGGGGAACACCCCATACACTGACTTTAAACTCTGTTTTAAGTTTGTTTGTTTAAACTTTTTTGTTTGTAAAAGTTTTACTTTGATGCTGTGGTTGTCAGAAGTAAAGAAATAATGCATAATATGAAGCCTCCTGTCTTGTCATAGAATTTGGCTACCTGGCTCCTTCTGCCGCGTAAATCCCTTGCTTAGTCGGGCAGCGCTATCCCGCAACGCTCACGCGCTGAATTAACTCACTGATTTAGCAATACCAACCTCATAGCCCACCTAGGTGCGGGCAGTATCTCAGCAACACATTACTCAATTTTTATGAAAACGTTTACTTATTAAGTGACAGGGGGCCATAATGCATTTGCTAGCAGTGTTCTTTTAAGTCAAAATCTGATCTGGCCGCTTCACCAAATTTCAGCATTGTATGAATGATGCAATTAGTTTTCAAAAGAACAGAGAAGACCATAGCCCCATGATATAAAATAAATGTTTTAACAAATCCTCCAACTGCATGAAAGTGCTTTAAATCGATAGGAGAGAGAATGAGTGGAGTGGAGGCGGGGTGCCACAGTTAGGAGTGGAAGAAATGTATTACATATGTTAGGGGTCACTGTAAAACTGTTCGCTTCCTCGGAAGGGGGGACCTGGGCCACAGCACTGCCAGTTAACTGATGCACGGTGAGGGCACTGGTTCCACCTCACCACAAGACAGCCTTTGGTTTGGATGTGAGAGGTGCAAACTGTCTAGTATTTCCTAAAAATCTCTGAACAGAGATGTGCCAGGAACGTTTTGGACATGAAAGTCAGGTCTACTGATAGAAATAGGTTCTTTCAGCACATCACTTAAATTTAAATAAAGTTTACCCATTTGTGGTTAGTAGGTCGAGCCAGGTGTGGACTGATCTATAGGGAACTCTGGAGATTTCCCAGTAGGCCTGTGCACCCTGGGCCTCTTTTGTGTGGTATTTCCAAATGTTCCTATAGGAAAAGGGCAGAACTTGCTGAAAATATGTGTTATGGGGCCACTTTAAAAGTTATTTCTAGGACCTCTTTTGGTTCCCAGTCCACCCCTAGGTAGAGCTGTGCTCATGGTACATCTTGTGCAGCGCTGCGTCTGGTAAGAGTGCTGATTGCAATAGGGCACCCTACCCTCACTCTCTCTAACACCACCCTACCCCACTCTCTCTACCACCATCCATCCTACCTCCAATCTCTCTACCCCCAACCACCCTAACAATTCTCTCTATGCCACCCTCTCTACCCCAACCTACCACCACTCTGTCTACCCCATCCACATTACACCCACATACACTACCCCACTCAACCCCCCCCCCCAGAAACGCCTCTGCACTGGTGTATATCCTAATTTTGTACATCCTCATAAACTGGCTTACTATTTGTTTCTCATCTGTATGCTTCCGTACAAGCACCCTTTGTGGGAAGGCTCCCGACATCTGTAAAGGTTTTATTGTAAGTAATTTCTGATCGAGATTGACATCCTTGTTCTACAAATAAACACAAATAAAACAGTGGAGTGATGGACAAAAAAGCATAGTGGAAGCAGTGGCCAGAGGGTGGTTGATGGGCAAGAAAACAAAGAGGGAGTGGTGAGCCAGAAGGGAGGTAATGGGCCAGAAAGCAAAGAGAGTGGTGGGTCAGAGATGAAGTGATGAGCCAGAAAGCAGAAATGGAGCAGTGGCCAGAAAGCAGAGATGGAGCAGTGGGTCCTAAAGAGAGAGTGAGCTGCGGGCTAGGAGAAAGGATGTGGGAAGAATGCGATCGACTAAAAGAAAGGATGTGAGATGCAGAAGGAGTGGGAAAGAATGAAGGACTGTAGCCTGCAGGAGGAACTGCAGAGCATAAGGTGTTAGTTGGGAGCATGGTTGGAAGTGAGGCAGAGACTGTGGCGTGTGTGTTGTGACATGGCAGTGTGACAGGGTAATGAGTATGTGTATGACTGGCATACTGAGAGGTTTGGGAGTGTAAGTTATTATGGAGAATTTGTGAACGTGAGGGGTGTTGGTGTGTGGGGGTGCCTGGAGGATTTGAGAACATAGAAGGCAATACTTACACCATTACTGGATAGCAGGGGCCACATACAAAAGATGTAAATAATGACACCCTGGCACTCTTGTAGCCTCACACAGACAGCCTCTTTCTAGCTGCCTGGCTCTCTTACACCCTGTCTCTGGAGCACTCTCCAGTCATTAAGAAATGTGCTACAAAAATGCTGCAGTAAATGCCATTTTGTGTTTCAAAATGTGCTTCTTGTATGCCACAAAATGTCCTGGAAGGTCTGAATAAAAGTCCAACTCAATAGTACAATCATAGGCATATGTGCATGTACATACATTTTTCGATGAGCAGGCCAACAAAGTTAGGGTCTGTAGAATTTGGGTCCGTCTGACAAGCGGCTCTAGCGTGAGTGGCAAAGTCAGAGGGTAGAAGTTCTCTTCTAGGGATAAGCAAGCAGGTCCAGTAGAAAATGGGACCAAGAAGTAGCTTCTCTAGGGATGATGACTGGAAAGCTCCTTCAGATCAATGGCAGGTCCAGGCTGTGCAACAGCAGCTCAGCTGAGGTGCATCAACAAGGAAAACTTTAAATAAACCATTTATTAACTTGACTTGAGCAGCAGAAAAGGTCCTGTGGAAATGAGCGTCCTTGAAGCAGTAGCAACAAACTAGAGATGGCAGAGGGTTAGAAGTTGCACCTCGAAATCAATGACTCTAGGAAGAGTGTAAGAGATGAGACTCTGCTTCTACTGGTTGATGGGCTGATGTGATCTCTCTCACGTGTCATGACGTTACCAAGTTGAACAGCCCTGCGTACAAGTAAAGCTGTTACTAATCTGTAACAGCAGTCCAAGCATGACATCCCCCTTCCTTCTCCATCTGGCCTTGTTTTTATGAGCCTGAGTAACATTTCAATGGAAGGAGTACAAGAAAAGCACATTTCGAAAAATACTGCCCTGCTTCACTTTTGGAAAAATAAAACCCCTTCTTTCCCCTCGCTTTAGACTGTGGGTGGATAAATGACATTACATCCCCTTTCTTAAAATTGTTGGGGGGGTGTGTATCATCTCACCCATTTCCTACGCCCATGGGCGAGATACTTCAGGATGTTTCCAGGTTGTACAGCAACTTGAGGATAAGCTAATGCTTCAACTTTCACGGAAAAGCCATTGCAATACCCTCCCAACTCTCCAGGCAGCTTCAATAGGCAAGTGGAGGTGAGGCAGCAGGGCTGGAGGGTTGCAACACTCTCCTCCTTTCACTCTCTCAGAGGCTTGGGTGGCATTATGGATGACCCATTATTCCAACCCTCTTTTCAGACACAGGGGCAAAGCTATCATTATATTAACTTTATTCGGCCGTAAGGTCATCAAAGTACAACATATTACACAACACATAACACATAGCTCATCAATAATTACATCAAATTCAGAATGCAGGTAGACCAACCCAAGGGGAAAAAAACAATAACTAAACCCAGTTGCATTTTTAATATGCCCATCCCTTAAGGCAATTGAGGTCAAATGTGTTGACCGTTGGGCAGTCTCTTCGCTTCCCTCAGTAATTCCCCAAAGCCTTTTCCCCAATGGCAGTGCATTAGCTCCCAATAACAAAGGGTGTTGTAACCTAAGTTCCTGGGGGTAAGTTTGGCTCAAGCTATTGTGGTGGGGATGGGCACTAATTTCAATCAGGCTGCGTAGTGATGGACAGCATCTCCTGGCGATGCCAAGTATGCCATTCGCAATTGTTTGATCCCTCAACTCTATATCTACACAGTAATAGGTAGCTCCTGCTTTATAATGCAGCCTCATGCAATTTAAAATATCCTCTCGGATTAAGGACTGACACTCACATACCACTCGGAACCAGTGGGTGCACCTGTTTGCAATCGATTCCCTGGATTCTTTGTGGGAGGAAGACATTTTAGGAACCCCATGGAGGAATACCAAACCCCCCTTTCTGACCCATTCTCAAATTTTCCTTTGGAATACCATGCCCACACTGCATTCTGCAGGTCCCAACACTGATACCACTAGCAGCTAGTGTAGATTCTCTGATCTCTGTTCCACGTATTGCTGGTCTTTCCCCGAGACTAACGCCAATGTGCGGAGATATGGGTCCCAGATTGGCCTCCCTACACACGCCCACCAGTGCTGGCCTGGGAGCCGTGTTATGAGTGCTCGGAGATGCGGCCCTGGGGCCTAAAGCAGCTAATGTCATGTGACTTTGCTCAGGGGGGTTTAAGTTTCTGCCGGGTAAGTTGAACGGCATTGGATGGATCACCAAATTACAACGTGCCTTCTTTTAGGATGACTGAGACTGGCAGGCCCCTGTGTCAGCCTTTATGGGAGGTTGAAACACCCCCCGCTGCAGCTCCTTTACTTTGATTTGTGAGAAAATGTCTGTAACAATGTCTTTATGGCTGCTATTTCGGCTAGTACAAGATTTCACTTGCATCCTCAAGAGGTTCTTCTATTTTTGATAAATGACAGAGGCTAAAGGTATTCCATAGAGGGCTGAAGATCAGGGAGATTCGACCTGCAGCCAAAGGTCACGATAGATCGGCAGAGGCTTTTTTAATCAACAGGAACTCTTGCAGCGATTGAAGGACTAGTGCTGAGCAGCAACAATTCTCCACCATGCAAATCGATTAGAGGGATACATGGAGTGGTACGATGAGCTATATCAGTGACGGACACATCAGTACTGGGTGAAACACAATGAAAAACGCGGTGTCGGAATCAATTCCCACAACATCTGAACAGGCCCCTGTTTCCTTTTTGCAATATAATGAGTGTGAACTATATATAGTTCCGGTGGTGGTGGCAAATAACTCTTGATTCTTTACTTCCTCTTCGCTTCGCTTGCACCCCAGCAATGAGCCAATATGGGCCTCGGGGAACATTGTACAGACTGTACTACTTAAAATGAAATCAGCAGGGATATCAGGATTCTCAGTGGAACCCCTTTGCGAGCTGCTGGTGGCCAGATCAACCTTTGCATTCTCTGCAATAGCAAAGCATTCAGCCCCATCCTTAGCCAAGATGCCCTGGCTGTACCCCAAATGTATTAATTTCCTTGATTAGCATAAATGCCTCACCAGTTATCACACATGGCTTTGCTTTAAGATTATTAGAGTCTGAAGCTAGATCTGGTGCAGGCAATTTGCGTCTCAATGTCAATATTTTATGGTTCAAGTGGGTAGACGCCTCAGGATTTTGAGGTGGAAAAGGGTGTGACCCTGACATCTCCACTGCGGCTATTTGACTGGTATCAGCAGTTGTTCCACTAGTTGCTGGCCAGGATTGGATAAATATGAAATGAGCATGGAAATACAGTTAAGAGTGCACACTGGTCACAGTCGCGGTCACAGTCACAAAACAGAGGTTGCAGTTTCCTCACCTTGCGAACATTTTCAATGGGTCACCTCCTGGTCCAAATTACAAGATGTATGATGCAGTTTATGGCCAACAGCCCCCAAACCTGCGGGTGTGGAACACCCAGCGGGAACGAACACCTGCACCCTTAGTCCCTGAGGGCTTTGGCCCTAGCGGGTTACAGTGCGATGGTTAAAGGTGGTGGGGACATTGTGAAAAGGCATACATTCTGTGTTAGCCTAAGCTATCTCATTTGAAACTCCCTTTCAGACTCCATTTTGTTTCTTTGCTCACTTGATGGGTTTTCATTTGCATGCAGAAAATGATTGCAGCCTGAAGGGGTGAAAATGTGTCTTTGCGAGGAATACTTAGCTCAAATGTTTTCACCAGCTTTGGGACTTGAACAAGCAGGCACGAGTGTAGATAAATGGCAGTTTATGTGTCTTCCTGTCTCCTGACTTCCAAGGCTAATCATGCGACTAGTTATTAGAGAAAGCATAATATGCTGTGTACATTCCATCAAGGATGAGTTAAGTGAACTACCGAGTCGAAATGCGAAGCGGCCTTTTGGTCAAAGACAAACATAGATAAGATATGCAAAGAATGTCTCCTTGCGCTGGGAACAGGGTGAACCTCACTGCTCTGAGAACAGTTAATTGTACAGACATGATATAGAGCGAAAACACATGTGATTTCATGGAAAATGCACTTGTTACGCAGGTCGTAAACTATCTGTAATGCAACAACTGAAGCAGACCAGAAGTATACTTAAGGCTGACTGGCCGCCATATAAATTGTCCAATTTCTCTATGACTGTGCGCAGACTTAGTTGAACCTGGGTCCGCTTGAAGCAATAATAAACTCTTGTTGATGTTTGAATCATAACTGGTGTTCTTAATTTATTTGCAGTAACTCATTTTGGGATTTACAGAGTGGCCTGGGCCCACACCAGCAACGGATGCCCTCCAGGGCAAAAAGAAGGTAGAAAGCGAGAGCAAACACTGACACCCTTAGTCCCTACGCGATTCCTGCTTCCCGCTGCTATGATGTATGTTGACTCAGATAGATTCACAGAGTACTTTTTTTGGTTAGTTAAATTCTACCACGAATCGAGCCGAGCCATCATGTAGCGTACTTTTGCCTATTTGTTGGTGTGTGTGCCATCAAAGAGACAAGAACAATCAGAAAATAAACTCTCATATAGAATTGTCCCCATATTGTATGCATATGTATGGCTTTTGTAGCTTTTTCTAACCACTTATTGCACTTTACAAGTAGCATACTACTGTTATTAACTTAGTTTTTTGT
Source organism: Ambystoma mexicanum (assembly GCF_040938575.1). NCBI lineage: Eukaryota > Metazoa > Chordata > Amphibia > Caudata > Ambystomatidae > Ambystoma > Ambystoma mexicanum. Next base: position 540,248,051 of record NC_090929.1, read on the forward strand.
CTGTGGATTGGAAAACTGGGAGAGTGGTGGAGTCTAGTGTGGCACAAGATCTCTGTTTTTTTTAATATCTCTGCTTTAGCCTCTGTTTTGCCACCCGCTGGTGTGCTTCTGTGATCCTGAGCGACATACAGATTTGGGGGGACAACATGAGAGCGATACCCTAGGTTGGGGGAGAACACAGGAACTGCCCTGGTTCCAGAGACAAAAGAGATTCAGCAATTGCCTTGCTCCCTGCCTCCAAGGTGGAGTTATCCCACTGTTAAATGCACCATGGAGGCTGCTCGGCCACAAGTGGTGTGGAGGGGGGAACTAGACCTGGAGTACCAGATGAGTAAGCAGGTGTAACCATTCACTGCTACAGGCTGTACAGAGCACCCGGAGCAGATAGCTGACCTTGGCAGGGAAGACTATGAATTTTCCTAGCTGGGTGGATGTGTTCCCCGATTCACAGCCATCTAAGGACATGGATTTTCTGCCTCATGATGACATAGATCTCTAATTCCCTGGTGGACCCTAGTGTTTTACCATACAAGGCATACAGACAGCCGGCTTGCTATTATTGTGGAAGTAAGCCTTCACTTACATGTCCCTTTGACCCAAAGACTACTTGCAAAATTCAGATAAATGGCGGACGGAGACCCCTAAGAAGTTCTTTAAGCCCCAAGCGAGGTCACATAAAAAGAATGAGAGTACGGGGTCAATGGAGGACTCAGCGGATGAGAGAGATTTCACCACAGGATAGCGAATGTTGCTACATTCCATAAAGATCGCTGTGACGGCCCATCTTGATGCAGTGACCCACAGATTTATAAAAGAGCCTATTCACAAAGCTCATCAAAAATATTATATGCAATGTGATCACCAAACACACCTTGAAAAAGACCCATGTTGGGTCAATACATGTGTCGGCTGAGTGTATTAATAAATCACCAACAAATATAAAGCGACAAGACTGCTCCAATTCTTTGTTACATCTGTATACCATCATACAAAGAGTCATTATTTCAAGGAACCAGCGACCGGGTCATACCGGTTCTTCAAGCCAAATTCACATTCCATAACACCCTTGATGCAGAGTTAAAGCAGACGATAGACACCATCAAAATGGTGGCTTAAGGTGTAGAAGATCGGAACTGGAATCCCTGAAGAAAAGGGTGGTGACCATTGAGCAAGATTGGTGGAAACATAGCTCAGTTATTGAGGTACTGGAAAGAGATCATTGGGATATAACAATTTCCTTTGAAGGGGCCCAGGATTGTTATCAATGTGTCATTAAATGTATTCACATTGGGTGCCAAAGAGGAGTTGTTGGAGAATGCCAGGAATCGTGCAGAAATTAGGATTTTGGGGATCCCTCGGAATGTCCTGATGGAGGCATAGTCTGTGACACTGGAGAACCTTCTGACTGAACTGTTGGGCACTACACAGAAGCATGACTGCCCAGGGGCTATATATCGACTCATAGATTGTCTACCAGAGCAGGACAGTTATTGGGGTTTCTCGGATCCTCCGAGTAAGAAATGAGGTGTTGAAGGAAGTCATTCAAAGGAAGGAGGTTTTCTTGGGTATGGAGCATGTGTGTCTCTAAACTGATTTAACACTAGAAACACATCTTAGAAAACATGCCCTTTCTGGGGTTAAAAACAGTTGCCCAATCTGTGGGTTTAGGCTGTGGCAGACTACCACCTGCAGCTTATTGTTTATTTTAAAGGCAGCAGATTTCACTTCACGCAAGTAGAGTCTGCCACTTCTTTGGGATCTGTGGGGAAACATCTGAGAATACAGGGGAAAGGATTGCCTGAGTGGAATGTTACCAGAAGTGGGGTCGTGGAAAGATGATGCTGTCAGTCTAAAATCCATCAAGATTTACTCTCCTGGGGTGGTGGGAGTAATGTAGGTTTGCAAAACGGTTGTTCTAAGAGCGCTATGTTGAGTATTCCACCCACCGCTCACCCTGCCCCAATTGAGCCCCACTAGGGGTTCAGTGTTTTTTTTTTCATTAACAAGTTATTACATTTGGGTGTTGCAGTATTTATTATCTGTTTGTTAGGTGCTGATATTGGAGGTGGGGCCTGCATGCTGGACGTTTGGTTGCTATTCTGTATCTGGGAGACTACTACTGTGCATGGTCTTTCTTTCTTTCTATGCATCGTTCTCAATGAACCAATTTGACAAAAACCCATGGTTCTGAGAGACCCAACGCCTATTGGATTTAAACTACTCTCTTTGTTGCATTTACATATAAATCTTTCCAAAGATATTGACCAAATAGAAGTACCACCAGGTCCACCCAATCTGGCGTTTAACTGCCTTCAAACTGTAGCTTTTGCCCTGTCATCACATTATTTATATATGCCTATCTAAATAGGTTATGAGGTCATAAAAGGACTGTCAGGCCCAACTAGCCCCCTATCTCCCTGCATGGTGAAGCTCTATAGAAACCACCTGGTCTCCACTTATGTCTTTGCTATTAATTTAGGAACATCAGAGCAGGGTTATGTCAGGAGAGGAGGAAGCAGGCATAGTCCTCCTCCCTTACATGTATAACCTATAGAATGTTGCACTCAGCAGAAGACAAGCCTATATGTACGCCCCCTTGCAATAAAAGGTGTGCTCTATTATCCTGTATATTCAAGGTTCTTTTAAACCTGTCCTAGGATATGTCTGTGTAGTGTCTATATTTTTCGGACCTTGGGCGGATTGAAGCATCAAATTCTGAAGAAAAAAAACTGGCCCATTATTATAATATAGTTTAGTATCTCTTATTTTGAGTCTTTTATACAGAGCCAATCACCATTTTAGTGGACTTGCGGCACAGATTTCTTGTCCAATTTAAGACCTTAGCAGGGACACCCCTGACCATAGTCAACTGTAATGAAGGATATTGAGGCTAACGTAACAATAAACAGGTCACGGGATACAATGAGGAACAAGGGAGTAAGAACGATGGGTATGGAGCAAGTGGTGGTGCCATCAAGTGTATATGTATGTGTAGTATGTGATGTTTGAAAAATGTTCAATGCCAATGGAAAAGGAAAAACATGGTTCCTCATTTTCGTGACTTTAGAGAGAAATGTTTGAGAAATTAGTGAAGCATGGATGCATGTTGGACCCAATCAGTTCTTGAGCCTTCCCAATTAATGTTTTGGCCGAAGTTCATCAGGTCGTGTTTTGAACATCCCCTTCTTTCACAGATCCTAAACTGGACTCTGCCTGGCCATTTGTCAGAGTGACAGAGCCAAGAATGTATATACCTGGCTAAAAAGCCATTTAAAAATCATCAGAGTAACAACCAACTGTGAAATCTTCCGGGTTCTTCCAAATTTTGCTGTTAAGGATATATTTTATAATGGGTAATTTGCAAATACAAATATTTAATGGAAAGCACTTTGGATAACAACATTATATAAAGAAAACATTTTTATTTTTAGTTATTATTAAGGAATGATTAAAACATCAATAATTCTCTCTGCTCTTCTGTAAATGTGTTATTTTTGATCCTGACCGACTATGTATTACTCAACAGTTCTGAAGCTCGCCTCCAACCCATCAAGTTGACATCAAAACCTGGAGAGATGATCACTTTGCTAAGCTCTGAATTATTAAATTAAAGGTAAAGAAGAAGCAAGTCAATCTTCAAAGGTGCCTCTCAACTCCAACTCATGTTAAGGTTAACATATGACTCCATGCCACCGGGGACACCATGCCCCAGTTCTAGACCTTTCTAGAATTTCTCCATCAGTTGCATTCTGGAGGTTTCAGTCCTTGGTCACTCCAATTAGGCGAAATGGAAGAAACTAAATGCAAAACCCAGAACTGGAATAGGGTGTTACTAGTAGTGGGATGAGCCCAAAAGAGCATGGCATGAAGCCACACTTTATGTGCATGGATAAGTATAGAGAATTGCATTTTCAAACAGCTACTGCTAAGGGCCTTGGTTTTCCCCTTAGTGGTGGCCTCTATTTAGGTTCTGTCTTCGAGGACACTAGGCGTGACTCCTTTGTTTCTTTTGGGCAAAGCCGAACGTACTCACTACACCTCTGAAATGCTATGAAATGCCTGATACCCTCATCAGGATTGGGGTGCAATCAATTGTTTGGTGAAACCCTGCGAAAGGTAGGATGGGGCCATTGGCAGGACACCTGCACAGGTAAAATGGTTGGCCAGGCCTCTGCATTACCTACAGAGCGTCTCCTCTCAACACCCTTAGTTGCCTGACAGTGTCAAAATGTTTTATTCTCAGAGCAAACCTCCCAGCCTAGGTGGCAACACCAAAGGGGGGCCATGGGCAGCCTTTTAAAAACTCTACCCCCATCCACCCCCACTGCCCCCTCACCCCCCGCCTGCCTCTTAGAGTCATTAAATGTGTGACCCAAGAACCTCATCAGGCCACCCCTATGAAAAATGTCTGTGGGCGCCACTGGACCTAGTTCGGAAAATCAGATGGCAAGATTGGCATTCCGTACACAACCCTGGCAACCACCAACAACCTAAATGGGGCTGATTCCTGCAAGCCTATGGGGCTTTACCCCTTCCAATATTGTCATATGTGGAGCCCAATGGCCTAGAACGAAGACATGTTGAAATGCCTGTCAAAGTGGTGAAAAGTAGTACTCATTCTTGATTGCATCGAGACCTCCACAGTCAAAACATTCCCCTGTGCTGCTTTACCCAAATAACATGGATGTAACATTAGGGGTGGTGTGGGGGAGAGGGGCGCAGGGGCTTGCCCCTCATCTTTTGGGCAACTGCAAATACAATCATGTTTCTTTTGTGTCTAAAGCTTCCAGGCAGTCCTCCTAGCAGCAGGAAACATTGGGCCTCATTACAAGGTGGGCGGTAAGGGATTACCGGCACAGGTAAGGGCACCGGTGCCGGTAATCCCTTACCGCTCTACTACGATTTTCCTTTGCGGATCCTTCCTTAACACCTGTTTTTTTCAGGCATTAAGGACGGGACCCGCAAAGGGACTCTGGAGCTAATAACGGTACCGCAATTTGCGGTACCGTTATTAGGCCTTCCCCATTCCCATTGAGCCCTATGGAGGCTCAAATGGGAATGGGGAATGGCCCTGGTGAATGGGGAATTACCGGTCCCGCCAACCTTGGAATGGACGGGTAATTGCTCCAGTCACCATGGCTGAGTCGGAACGAGTTTGGAGGCAGCCATGGCGCTAATAGCGCCATGGCTACCTCCAACCTCGTAATGAGGCCCATTGTGTCTGTGGGAAGAGGAGAGGCAATGGCTGAAACCGAAGAATCAATTCCAATAATATTTTTATGTCTATACCTGGACTAACTATTGTTCATGCAATAGCTCATCAAAGGGTTAAATGCGGTCATTTGGTCGTAACAGGGAGAATAGCTCAGGAGCAACGTATAGTTTTGTAAACAAGAACTGTCTGTTATCGTGTCCCGGTTCTGGCTGGAGTCCGACATGAAGCAAAGTATAAGAAAATTATTTAATTCGTTTTTTTCCTCTTAACTGACTGGCACCTCTCCATCTGCATTTATATGCATCAGTAGCAATTTTAAAAGAAGCTGCTCTTATCCAATTTGTTTACGCCATGGATGTAAATGTACCGACCATATTTACTTCCCAAATGCATTACATTGTCATAATTGTGTGTTTTCAGTAAGCTCATTGTACAGCTTTACATTAAAAAAAAATGGATTTATATAAATTAATTTTAATTTCAAGTATCATTTTCCCATTTCCTTGTGTTATCTCGTTATGGTAACAAAACCAAAAGACGCCACATTGACAAATTCATGTGTGTCCTCTGTTGAACTTCCATCAATGTACGGCAGTCATTTAAATATTCAATGTCATCCCTGAAATCATAAGGATTTACAGATAAAGAGGACAGCAGCAGTAGAGTGCAGAGTTTATCAAAGACGTCTGCACATTCCTTCTTTAGTTTGATTGCAAATCCATATACCAATATGATTAATGTCATACTGTACAATACTGCTACTGATTGCTTACTGTTATCTCTGTACAAACACTGTCATACCTCCGGGTTTGGGTGTTACACAAATGCTATGAATAAATAAAGAAATTAAATAACCAAGGCATGCTGTCCCGTCCTCACCCATACTTTATTTCCTCCTCGCTTTCCATCTCCTCCAAAATCTCTAAATTCATGTACACTATGACCACTCACCTAACTGTCCCACTTCCCTCTTCCTTCTCTACTCCCCATCTTTATCCTTCGGTTCCTCGTCTCAACTTCTCATACTGAGCTGACTCCCATCCATCGGCCAACCAACCCAGCCTGTCCTCCCATCAACCCCTTAGTCCCCACATGATCAAAGATCATGCGCCCATTACCCGCTCCTACCTCTTCAATGTCTCTCTTGCTCTTAAAATCTTCTCTACATGCTCCAAAGTAGCAACTGTCCTTCCAATCTTCAAAAATCTCTCTGCTGCCCCCAAAAAGCATCCCACTTGTCATCATGTCTGTAGCTCTTCTTCCACACTACTGGAAAGTCGTTGACTGTGTAGTATTGCACAGAATAAAGCTATCTGGTACCCTCTGACCTATTCAACCCCATCCAAGCTGGTTTTTGAAGTTGGCACCCCACAGAGAGAAGTTGATGCATGTCTCTGATACCTTCACCTCACTACACTACACCCTTGACTCCTTCATTCTCATCTTCCTAGATCGTTCTGCAGTATTTGATACATTGTTATCAATTGACTTCCGTCCTGCTGGAGTACAAGGATGAGTAAAGGCTTAAACAACCACTCAGCCCTCACTCTTCTACACACCAAGAGCCAACACCACAATCATAACGGTAAAACAGGCACAGTGAAGAGATATACCTCCTTTGCCTTTTTTGTTAACGTGGGCCGAGGGAAGGTTATACTCTTAAGAGGGGTGTGAATGTGATTCACTAGCAACCCAAACAGCAAAGTATTACAGTTCAAAATAAAGGAATGTCCAATCAAGGTGAAGAGCGGGCCCCTGGAATGCCCCTCTTGACCCCATAAACATGGCAGCCCGAAGAGCCAGAAAAGCAAGATGCCAGTCAATGTTTGCCCAGCCCGCAGGAGGGTCAGTGACATCTACATATGCGAACAGATATTCCCTCAAACAACCATTCAAACCTTATACAGCTGACATTTTTCTGGATACAGGTGCCTCAACACTGATCATGGATGCAGGTGATTTTGAGGAGACTAACATTCTGTCGGAAACAACCCCTTTCAAGCACCACATCAAACAATGAAAACGGTACATTGATGACATTCTGTGTGTCTGGGAGGGATCAAAAACCGACCTTGATCTATTGTTTCTCTGGTTGAACAACATAGACAACAACATTCAGTTCACCATGGAGTCCAGTAACATTGAAGTCAATTTCTTGGACCTGAAAATGCAACACGAGAATGGCTTACTAAAATGCAAAAAATGTATTTCGAAAAACAACCAGTATGAACACTCTATTACATTTTCTGAGTGGCCATCCTAAACATCTACGAGAAAACCTCCCATACGGTCAATACCTATGGATCAGAAAGAATTGTACTGAAGTCCGTGATTTCTATGATCACGCTTCAGAACTAGATATTACACTATCAGAAAGAGGATACCCACATCGCATAATCTCTCAATCAAAGAAAAGGGCCAGAATTCATAACAGAGAAGGCCTACTAACTCTGAGAGAAAACATAAATTAAAAGGAATCGAGAAACACATGTGTTATCACACATGGGGCACATGCTTCCCAAATTCGCAAATCAATAACAAAACATTGGCCCCTAACCAGACTTACCCTACCCAATGAACCACCACCACGGTTTGCTTACAAACGGGGAAAAAACCTGAAGGACCGGTTAGTCCACTCAGGATTTACCAGACCAGCTCCTAGGCTGGGTCTGTGGAACTTAAGGACCACTGTTGGACATTTTCCTTGCGTAAATTGCACCTCTTGTAGGTTTACAAAGAAGATAAAAGAATCTAACATCAATGAAAGAGTATGGACTCTGAGTAGTTTGACTAACTGTAAAACAAAACAGGTAGTATATGTAATTGAATGCCCATGTGAAAAACGATATGTAGGCCAAACTGCCAGACCAATTCACATACGCATATGTGAGCACAGATCTAGAATTAGATGTAAAAACCTCAGTGCCCCGCTCGTCAATCACTACATTGCAGCCCAACATACAGCAGATGATCTACTGTGGTGGGTAGTGGACACGGTTGGCAATTCAGCCAACGTCACCGGGAGCCTACTACAAAAGGAAGCCCAATGGATCCACAAATTGAACTCTTTTCACAATGGTCTAGATGAGGAGCTTATTCATTCCACTTAAAATGACTGCCCCTCCAAGCTAGTCCACACCAGGCCATTGTACATGCAGATGTAACCTGCTGCCATGCAGATGTGCATCTACCAGACGAATAATATCCCCTTCATTTGAGTCATACATCTCTCTCCCAAACCTAGTGTACATCCATTACATTCACGAGACAAATTATTTCTTCCTCTTTCTGTCTCTTTGCAACCACTTGGAAAAAGTCCCCTTTCCAACGTTATTCAATATTTTTGTAACACACAAACAAGATGAGGTTTGTTTTCTCTCTGTTGTGGCCCTAACCTAGGGACGCTCAACAGTAATTGCTTGCAATATACATCTGTGTCAATTATTTAATTTCTTTTTGTGTTCATTAACACATTTTCCCCTTGGTTTCGCACAGGCTTGTCTTTTTGAATTTGAGCAAGCAGCGATCAGAGGTAAGATGTTTTTCGAACCATTTGGGCAGCGTTTTGCATATTCCACCCACCACATACAAGGGGCAAATAACTAGATTGCGTTATGTTTCTGTTTTGGTCATAGTGGTCCCACAAACTCTTCACGTTGCACTGAAGTTTGTGCTGTCAGACTCTGTGTCACCCCGGTCCTCCTTTCTTGAAGACACAATCCGTGTCGCAATAATCTCCCACTTTACCTGATTGGTAGCTGCCGTTCGGCAACATTGCTTGTCTGTCGCCATAGTGATGGCTCCATGCCGACACTCCTGAGCTCCAAAACGTAGGGGTAACCAAAAACATTGGGCCTCATTACGAGTTTGGAGGTAGCCATGCCCTTAATAAAGGCATGGCTGCCTCCAAACTCGGGTCCGGGTCCGGGTCCCGCAAAAAGGGACTTACCAGGCCATTCCAACCTTGGAGGGCCCACTAAATCCCTTTCACGGGACCCGGACCCGTAACATCCCCATTCCCATTTGATCCCCCATAGGGCTCAATGGGAATGGGGAGGATGCTAACAACGGACTCGTTATTGACGGGCCCGTTGTTAGCATCCTGGTCTGGTAGCGGGTCCCGCTAAGGACGCCTGGTCTGACCAGACGTCCTCAGTGGGACCCGTTGAAGACCTCGTAATGTCGCGGTCCGGAATGAATGGTGCCGGTCCCTTACCGCCACTGTTCACTCCGCGGCCACCACACTCCTAATGAGGCCCAATGACTTTACCCCTCGAGACTTGGTCCTGCGTTAACACCATTAGACAATCCATACTGCTTTCTAGTTCTGTCCAAACTTCTGTTTGCCATCTGAGTCATTCATATACACGCTCCATATGCCGTAATATATATATTCTTCCAACCGAATGGTAGCGTCCATCTTGATGTATTGCTTACCCATTACCATGGCAATGAGTTCCAGCCGACGCCTCCGAGACCGCACGCACAGCCCTCCAGCAGCCATATCAGAGCTGCTGGTACAAAGCTCTGTGACTTACAGTGCGAGCTAACAAGTAAGCAAACAGTGCGGATCGACTTTCAAGTCATTCAATAAGAATAGCGCCACTTTATAATGTAATTAAGTTTTTCTGCATAGACATTCGCAGCATCCATTTTCAGAACATGTATCTGGACGGGAGCCGCCACCTAACAAGTGTTTTTGACCGGCCTTTCTGCATAATCTGACTAACTTCACGGAATGATGTTGCCTTTAGCAACATTCATGCCGTCACAATAATAATAACACAGCGTCTTTCCACACATGTTTTACAGCTCCTGTGACGTGCCATGATTCCACAAACCAGTCAATACAAGCAACATTAGTTTGCCTAACCCAGAATTAACTCTGCCGACCGAATACTACATCCACTGTCGCTACAGAGAATAAAGGATTCATCCATACGTATGATTTAGCACAACTTACTTGTATTCATACCAAACCCACTGTTAGCCATCTTTGACTGAACCTAATTGCGTTCCGATAAGTGTTTTCTATCTGAAACTGTTTCTACGGAACCAATATTACATGTGCTAACCAACCAAATCAACACTGGCCCCCCCTTTACCATGCAAGGCAAATAGTTATTTCTGATAGACACCCTAGTAATTAATTAACTTTTTCCGGCTCCTCCGAAATGTCGGGACCTCTGTGGATCCCGCTCTACAACATCGCAAGGGCCGGCAGGCAGGAGATCCAAAAACAAATAAGAAACTGAGCAGTCGAAACTCAACAATCCTATCATTCACCATTAGGAACCAGCTAATAAGGTATTGTAGTAAATTCTATTTATTCCTTAGCCCCTTACCACCTGATAGTAGTACTGTTTTGGGGTACACATGGCCCCATGCCCCAGCAGGTAACAGTACACTTCTACTTTTGCCCTGACAGTGCCTTGGTCTCTCTCCCCCTCACCGTATAAGTGCCATTCGAGGGTCAATCCACCATTTCCACAAGACTCTCCGTCTCTGACAACAGAGTCACACGTTTCTCATACCCCTGTCAGATTCACAGGGTGAGTATTACGTGCTTACTTTGTTTTTTTTTTTTAATTAGCAACATGTTGTTAAGATTGTTCTTTATAAGAAAAGGTATCAATATGTCCTGAACTCTACATTGATATATACTAGTATCGGCCTCCCTCCATCTTTTAGGACTATGAGGTCCATTTCCCCCAAGAAAGGCTCAACTTAGATGCCACCAAACAGTTGGCAATGCCGAAATGTGCATTTAGTGCCCATCCTACTGAACAATTCAATATGAGCACCCAACAAAAATGTTTAGATCCACAAAATTGCACATTGGCAGATTAGTAACATGATCATACAGTGATTGTGGAATATTTTAGACAAACAAATCAGGAATATAGAAACAGGGATCCTGATCTCTATTCAAAAACAGTAAGGAAGTTTACTACATAGGAACACGAATGTTATCAACTGTGACTTGATTCTATGTAACCTGTATTTTTCTAAAAGAATTCCCTTGGAAATTACAAATCTTCCTTCTCCATTCTATTTTGCATTCATTTTTTGTGTTTTTTTGTATTTATATGTAACTGTTATAATTGAACATTTGTTTTCACCCTTAATAAAATCATTTGTGTCGTTTTTTGTAGTTATTTGTTACTATGTATTATATTTGAAATCATTACATTTTCTGACCAACCTAAGACATTTATAATTTTTCTTATATTTTGTGACGATTGTTGAGCACAGAATAATCTTTGATGAATTCCAATGAATACGGACAGACAATTAAGCTGTCCTACAGTGTGTTTTCCATTTTTTCTTTTGTTCTAGATCCTGGATGCAGGTGCCTCACTGGACCTGATTGACTAATGATAAATATCCAGCTGTGCTGATGTCATTAGAGACACCACAACATAGTAACGTTAGCCACGAAGTAAACTTGCATCCCTGCACCAAGTTACACAGACACACAGATGCACACAAGAAGAACACTCTTACACAATTCTGTAGTGTGGGGTGAAATACCTCTGAACGCCATAAGAAAAGGCCAGAGTCAGTTATGAGGGCTCCCCAAATTGAAAAGCTTGCTTTGAATTAACATGAAAATAAGGCACTGCGATTTCAAAGCGAAAACGAGCGAATTTCGGTATCATAAATTGATGATGCCTAAAAATGTGCATTGCCTCATCGAAGGTAAAGACAAATGGCACAATTTGTAAAGTAGGAGAATGCTGAAACAATACTCTCCCGAACTACAGCCCACAGAACCCTAAAGGGGATGGCAGCATTGTGAGCTACAGTTACTATGAAGCATAGTGCATCTCAGCAGAAATATAAAAGGAAATGTGAAATCCTTTTTTCCATTTATATTAAAGATATGCTCCTCAAAATGTGTGCTAAGGTATACTCAAGGAACTGGAGTTCTGTTCATAAGGATCCCATCACAGAAGAATCCTTTAAGTGACAAGAGGAAATAAGGAGATGTGAGACTGCAACAGAATGAAAGGTTTCACGGATTAAGGCTACACCCAGTAACATTGCAATTGTACCTTTAAAATTAACTCTTGAGGAATTCAAATGCACAGCTAAAGTCTTTGAATATACATTATGTTGCCTTTCTATAATCACGGATTGCAGGCAACCACTTTGCAAGGGTTTTTACATATTGGAATGGTGCCATTCTAAGAGCTGATTTAAGAAAAATGCTTGCCGTGGGGGGAAATGCTAGAGTATTAGTTTCATTTCTGCTGTGGATTCCTCAAGTGTGAAACTAGCTGTGTCCAAGCTCCGTTGTCAGGGGGATGAGTTCAGGAATTCCCCTGCCTCCAGGTTTTATGGCTAATACCAGTCAGGCCGTCAAAACCCTCGTCATTTAGCCTTTGAAGCTAGGGGCTACACTAAACAAAAACCTCTCTCTTGACATCAGAGCCCAAAGGAGGGGGTCAGAATAAAGAGGGGTTTCACAACCATTGCACGGAATGAGAGATATGCCATTTATACAATAACTTGGGAAGTATTAATCGTACACTATGCATGTTTAGATTTATGAAAAGCTGTTAGTGAACTGCTTCTGGTGAGACCAACATTTTTGTGACACCTACACAACCCAAGTTATTTAGGAAAATATTATGGGGCATTCTTGGTGTGACTGATATATATGAAAAATTGAGGAAACATGAAAAAGGTGATCAATATTCTGCCCACCAAGTGCCAGATCTTTCATGAATATAGTTGAGGGGTAAGTGAGGAAAAACGGTGACTCTGCCATAGAATAACCTACAAACTTCTAGGTAGGATCATTTAATTCACAAAAAAGATAGTGTCTAAATATGCTGTCATATGTGTCCAAATATGATGAGAAAGGGCATTTGTCATGCAGTGGGATTTCCATGTGCAAAATCCAGACCCTGACCACTGTCTCTGCCATATTTTCTCTGAACTTATCGGCGCACAAATGGGAGGGAACCCTTGACCACTACCCTATCAGTTGTTCGAAAAGGACGACACATCTGTGATGTCATTTGCCTTATAAATAGGTTATGCTGTCTCAAACGAGGACTCTCCTTCCAAATCTTGAGGTGTGCATCTGCCAAAAATTGGAACCATCCTTGCAGCAGTGAGGCCCAGATCTTGCAGTGAAGCCAGGAGCTGGAGTACACTGACTTGGAACCCTTTGGGTGGGCAGAGAGAATCCTTGACCGACCCCTGGCTGGCCCAGCAGTGAGGCCCTGATGCTTCCTGGTGACCCATGCAGCCCGCTCTTGTAAGTATAGAAATCCCCAGCAATAGATTAAACAAGTCCTACCTTCTTTAGCACTACCCTAAAGATTCCCCATGGGAAAAATCCCCTGTCTTATCTGTTTGTGAAATTCAGTCATTTTCCTATTGAAAAGTATTTTACCTGTCTGTGCATTGTGGTAACTCTCCCCTTGACAAATTCTTTGTTCACCTGTGCATTGAAGTCATTTTTCCTACTGAACAAAATCATCTCTCATTTGCCAGTTGATTGTAGTCCTTTTCCAATTGAAAGGTTTTTTGTTTGCCTGCATATTCAAGTCATTTTCTTGTGGAAGAATCTGTTGTATGTCCGTGCATTTCTGTCATTTCCCATTTAAGAATGTCCAGTGTCTTTGTAGATCCCTAGTATATTTTGCTCATTAAATCAATGAATTCCCACATTACTTCACGGGATAGGGAAAGTTAGAATTTGAAACTAACTTTCTCTTCCCTGTGTCTCGCGAGTCATTATAAGTATAAAATCTTCCCCAAGAAGCCATTTCATTAAGAGCTGAAAAACCAATTCTTCCATGTGTTAATGGGTGTTTTAAAATCTAATTCCCATTTGCATCTGTCACATTAAACCCAAACCGTTGTTCCTATTGTGAGTAATCTCTTTGCCCAGAGCCTACTTAGTGGTTGCCCCTGTCATTTTAACTGAACACCTATGTGAATTCCCCATTGCCTAAAGCCTGTCTGTCCTTTGCAGCCTTGGAAAAACAAGCATCTTTTAGATTTTTGTTTCTCTAAAAATGTTGCTTCCTCTTTTTAAAATAATTTTTCCAAACCTATCCATCTTCCCCTACCATCTTGTGATCACGGATTTCGAATTGCATTCTCTTTTCATTTTTCTTCCATTCACAGCCTTAGAAAAACGAGTGTGATTTACATTTCCGTTTCTCTAAAAATGTTGCTTAACCTTGTAAAACTGTTTTTTCCTGGTCTATCCCTCTTCCCCTACTGTCTTCTGATAACAGATTTATAATTGCATTCCCTTTTATTGTTTTCATATGTTGAATGGATAAACATCGGGTTTCCTATTGTGTACCAGCTAGTCTGTTTTGAAGCCCTGTTTGTCTCCTAAAAGCAAGCAGCACGAAGTGCACTTGTGTGCTGTCCCAAAGCAGTTGCCCTCATAAAGTAAAAACTCATCTACCTAGTGTAGAAACCGAATTGTCCCATTCCTGCTGTTCCCATCTTGTGTCTGGAAACCCCATTTAAAGTCTGCTTTTAACCTGGTGAAATCATCAAGAAACTGTTGTGTGCGAATGCACTTTCTTGTGGAATACATTCATTTCCTGTTCTGAATTGTTGATTGTAGTGGGGCAATCAGTAATGTACATCCTTGTGCCGTTCATGTTTGAGTTGTCTTAGTGTCCCCTTTGACTAAGAATAATCTGAGGTTTGTGTTGCCGCCCCCTGGTGGCCATTGTAACTGTTTATCAAATTTCCATTAAAATCATAAATAAATAAAATATTCATTGACAACACACCGACCTGGTTCCTGGACTATTGTTAAAAGGGCTGCTGGTGGAGGTGGGTGCGAGACGGGTTGGAGGCCTCCTTAAAAAGAATCTTAGTTATAATAATAAAAAGCATTATATTGCATGCCACGTTCATTGTAGGGGGAAGGAGATCCCTTACTTGCTTGTGCTGTATAATATATTGTGACAGTAGATAGAGGACAGATACATATGCATACTGTCAGAAGCCTTTCCTTTTCACTATAAAAAACACAGAACTGCAAGAAAAGCATGAAATGCATAGCAAGCTTGCAGCCGCTTATTGCGACTAACCTTATGGAACTACAGAATCGTATAAGGAAAAAATACAATATAGACATATAGAAATCATAGCATAACTATAGTAGAATTGCATGAAGCCAGAGGCCTCCGAATATGGGATGAAAGAAAACTGATTTTACAGCACACTGTCCTGGGCTGGTGCTCGCAGGCAACGTCAGCGATGAGCAGAACAATCCTGGCCCCAGAGACAAGGAGCACCTTCAAAATAACAGATTAAATCCTCACTAATTGCAGACAGAAAAGCTCAAGTTTGCGGTCTTCACCCATGTGATCCGACCGAGCTAATCAATAGCCATTTACCAGCTGTAGGAAGAGGAGCAGTTCCCACCGAGGCAGACAAGAACTGATACATGTGTTGTTTTACAACATTGCAGCCTGCAGGCACTCTCTAAGGCAAAGTGCTTATACGGGTGACAACCATGGGGACACATGGTCTTTCCCATCACCTTGAGAAGGTATACAGAGTACTGAGAACAGAGCTGGGTCCCAGGCCTGAGGAGACCCGCTCCAGTCAATCAGGGAACACCAATCCAGGGGTGGATGGCAAAGGGCAAAGGGCAATGGTAATCCTGCGACCCTGCAACAACGTAATAGATAGTTTTTGGTGAAGGCTCAGGCAAAGCCACCTGACATGAGAGAGCCATTCTGCTAACTTCTATGGGTGCTACCACCCCAGCCACCCAATCGTGTAAGCTCCTAGGTTTTTGGGGAAGAGCCCCGACTTTTGACAACACACCCCAACAAAAACCTCTGACACAGGCTCAGGAGCTGTGATTGCTGGAGATGTTCCTATTTCCTGTGTGATCCCTGTCTGTTATTGAAAATAAAGGATAGTTCTAACTTGCCCTTGGCTGAGTCCTCTGTCTGTTTACCGGGGGGGGGGTTTATTGGGCCCTGGTTGCTCTGAACGGTGTATAGTGCGAACCAATGTCCTCTGTTATACCTAAGCAAAGGTACTATAAAATAATGACACACACTATGCACAATAATAACTAACTAGAAAAACACTAAACCAAACACACCCTTGAGGAAAGAACACAGAACATGCAAAGGTAGTAGAGGCAGTGCTCTGGGTAATGAATCGGGGCTGAAAAGGCAAGCAAAATCAACAAAGTTCTTGAAAAAGGATATGCACTTGTGAGAAAAAAGGGTTCCAAATGACCTGACCAGTCTCTAGGGCCCAGAAATGGACCAAGGGGCATTTAGTAGGCAATAGTAACCTCTTTGCAGTTCTTGGTTGTTGAGCGGTGCAGAACCAAACTTCTTGGTGCCGTGCGAAGATTGGGAGAGAGCAAAAGGCAGAGACAGAGGGTCCTGCTGGTTCCAATGTGCTGAAAAGTTCTTGAAACACGCTCCAAGCAGTTCAATGGTGAAAAGCACTACGATCCTGGCTTTCTTAACTGTCAGGATGCTGTGAATCCCTCTCCAGCAGTCCTGAGGTCCCAGGTACTGCTGTGGCTGGAGAGAGGCGGTCTTGCTCCAGTAGCAGGTAATATGTTAGGTTGATGTGAGTCCCACTCCAGGGACTCGCGGATAAGATGGTCCCTTCTTCTCTGGCTCCCAAACACATGGGAGGCTGGCACACAACTGCAGGGGTCCACCAGCACTGTGATGTCCTGGGTACCACTTTGGCTATCAGAAAGGTGGGTCCTGTTCCAGCAGCAGATCACCCCCTTTGGTCCCTGGGGATGGTTAGGAGACAGAGCTTGCCTCTGCCTTTGGAACACCTGCCTTCACCTCACAACTGGAGGACTTTAGAAAGGACTGCTCTCTCAGCAGGGTCCAATGAAATATTTTCAAGTGATGATCCAAAGATAGTTCAAGATGACTCAAAGAAGTGGTGGGAGAGCCCTTCTTTTATAGGCAAAAGTCCCCAAGTGAGTGAACTTAAGCTAGCTTGCTTTAGGGGTCCAATCCCTGCTCTTGTAATGTGTGGACTTTGCCCTTATGATATCAAACCCAAAGTGCTTTGCTCCAGAGGAGGTGGAGGGCACAGGAATGAGGAAGTGAGTCAGAGAGAATCAAGTTGGTATCACCCTCTCCAAACTGTACAAATTCCTCACTGGCCACACTAACTCTGCCCCTTTCCTTCTCAATAGGGTCAAAACCTGTTGAAATGCAGCCACCTGGTGTGAGGCCTGGCTCTCTGTGAATGGGTGTGCCTCTTGGTTTCTGTCCCCGGGCCCAACATCCTGCAGAGTTATAGGGGAAAGGGTGCTACCTGCCCAAAGGAAGAAAGAGAAGCAACGCCCATTAATACCGCCATGTCTGGGGGCAGGGGTGGGCCTTGTCTGGGTGGAATACACATAATCCTTCCACAGCTGAACTGGGCCCACAGGGCTGACACTCGAGCAAAATCAATTAAATGTCTCTGGGATAACTCTGAGAGATGCTGGCCACCATACCCTAACTGAGGTATTGCTTAAATCTACAGTTTAATGTGCCACCGGGACCGGATTTCCAGAGTTATGCAGTTTTTGGAACAGGGGTGTATATTTTAAATGCAGCTCCTGCACCTCAGAGACGTGGGTGTCACTGCAGCTGTCAAGTGGGCACCTGTGACCTCTGAACCTGTTCTGTGCCACTGATGGTGCTGGCGCTGCAATCAGAATGCAGCAGGGCACAGATACACACTATACTTTTGGCATGAAGCTTACGGAAGTGGATTCTGATCAGCAGATTACCCTTTCAGAGATGGAATTACCTGCATTATTTTATAATTTACTAAAAATGAAAAGAGCAAGGGCTTTGACCCCCTTGCCAGATGACAATTCATCACATACAGTCACCAACTTCCCTCCACCTCCTCACTATCTCAGCCGTAGCAATCTCAGACCTAGCACTTAACTAGATTGCCTCCTACCTTTTTTATTAATCCTTCTGCATCCCTGGAACTCTTGCGCCTCCAATCCCTTGCGCCTGCCAGTAGAAATCCCCAAGGCTTTGTCCCAGACCTCCTTCTATTCACCCTTTGCACTGTCTGCCACTGGAAACTCATCTTCTCGTTTGGCTTCTCCTGTCACATATTTGATGAAGACTCCCAATTGTTATTCTACTTTCCATCCTTACTCTCAGAATTATTATCCTGCTTCTCTGACTAACCATCACTGGATTCCTTTTTAATCAGTGCTCATGCACAATTTCTCTGATACCAGTAATCCATCTCCCTGCCACAGCTACCCTGCCCTTCCTGCCCTCTCCCCTTTTCCTTTGTCCCGATTTACTTATGCCATGTCCCAAAGTTCCTAACATGGAGTTCCTCTCTGGCAGCTACCTCAGCTTCCGACTGACACAACAACTAGTTGGACCCCCTTAACTATCCACAAAATTCACGAAAGTCACTGGCTACCCCCACATCACATACTTCATGCTGCCAAGCACTATTCAAGAGTTCACTGCCCCTGTACCGATGCCTTCCACTTCTGCTCCTTCACACTGCTGTTCCTACCCCCCTGAAATCAAGAACAATGTTCCTTTTCATGGCTTAAAACAACATATTCTCGACCTGGAAGCTTTTGCTTTGCAGCCATCCACCATCCTCACTCTTCCCTGACTACCCAGCTAATATCATCTTTCTGCATCTTGCTAATGTCTCATACCTGTAAATAGTAGCAATATAACCTATTTGTTAGTCTTCATAGTCCCCACTAGCCATAGCCCCCGGCATTGCCTGGGTCAGCAGCTGACATGCATGTGGGTGTCTGCTATAGCCTTGTGTATGTTATATTGTGTCCTAACTTCCTATTTTTGAAAAATCACAAAATCGGCAATCTCCCGGAATCGCCTATACTGATAGCACAGGGCTGGACCGCGCTCCACCCCTGTGTGAGGGGGAATGGGTGGGGTTGGTCAAATTTCACTGTCATCATTACACCTGAGAATGCTATGCCGACCCCGGGCCAAAATTTCAGTCCACCAACTGTTGTGGGCCTGGAGACAATTGCAAAATTGGCAATCTCTCGAAATCACCTATACTGATAGCAGAAGGCCGGACCCTGCTACACCCCTGTATAGGGCAAATGGGTGGGGTTGGTCAAATTTCACTGTCGCCAGTACACCCCAGAATGGTATGCCGATCTCGATCCAAAATTTCAGCCCACCAACTGTTGTGCGGCTGGAGACAACAATCTCAAAATCGACAATCTCTCAAAATCACCTACTGATAGCAGAGGGCCGCACCCCACTCCACCCCTGTATAGGACAAATGGGTGGGGTTGTTGAAATGTAACTATCTCCAGTACGCCCCAGCCTGGTATGCCGACCTTGGGCCAACATTTCAGCCCTCCAACTGTTATGGGGCTGGAGTCAACCTCCGAAACACACTTTCACAAATTTATATGTAGATTATGTACCATGTTCATGTTCCTCCTCCCTCAAATTGTATTGTTGACATCAAGGCTCTTTGTAAATGTAAAGCCACCTTTTGTGGGATTGGCCCGGTTCTGTTCGGCTACTTTTGTAAAGTGTTTCTGGTAGAAGAATGTTCCTGCATCAAATAAACACAAATGCAAAATAGAAACACAATTTAGTTGCGGGTGACTAGCGAAGTCCCAATGCATGTAACTATTTATGTATTCACGTTTTATGGTGTGCTACTATCAGCAGACTGTTGATTCATATGGAAATGTACTCTAAATGTAGACATGAGAGAATATGTCTGTTACATGTCACATACATGTGCAAAAAGTGTCCTGCAAAACAATACTGAAAGGTTGGTCATCTGAAGTCGGTGCAGTCGGTCATGTGGGTTCTTTAAACAGCTGCAGCGGGCAGTGCGCCAGCAGACTGCACTCATGACTACTAGTAGCAGAGCATGGGACAGGTGGTGCCACTAGCTCAGCCTCTGGTTTGCCTCACCTCCTCCTGAGAGTCTTCTGGCCCGCTAGACTCAACAGTCTACAGTAGACGCAGCGATACAAAGGATTGCCCTCCACTGTGAGCAGTACCCACATGCCACAGCACTGCATCAAGAGCACCTGGCACGTCCAGCAGCAACAGGCGGGTATGGTGATGAGAATCTACTGAAACCAGTAAAAACGTGTTTCTCTCAAACAATAACTGTGCCTGTGCTTTGCATGATAAACACTTGGAAGGTATGCACACTGGGCATATATATATATATATATATATATATATATATATATATATATATATATATATATATATATATATATATATATATATATGTTTGGAAATGTGCAATCTGTGCCAAGTAGGTATTAGGGAAAATTGCACATTGTGCACTCTCATAAGTGTGGTAATAATGATGTACACGTTTAGTTATAAAGGCTGCGAACTGAAGCTAAAACGCCACCTATAAGCCAAAATTATTGAATTGGATTTCAGCTAGGAGGGAGATGGGATATGAGGGGCACCCAGCTTGTGGGTGTTGTTTGGTTATTTATCCACCCATTAACTTCCCGAGGCCATGGCAATCACTATGGCTATTCCCATACACTTGATGGCCCTGCCGGCCCAAAACACATCCTCCTGGGGTCTGTCTGAGCTAGCTTTACTAAGCAGTAACATCAGACTGTGTACTCGAATTACCTGCCAGTGTAATTTCAAACCAGTCTTCTGAAAGTTAATGGGCCTCATTACACGGTAGGCGGTAAGGGATTACCGGCACCGGTAAGGGCACCGGTGCCGGTAATCCCTTACCGCCCTACTACGAGGTCCCTCAGCAGGTCCTGTCCTTAACGTGTGGTCAGACCACACGTTAAGGACGGGACCCGCTGAGGGACTTCAGAGATAATAACGGTACCGTTATTAGCTCCTTCCCCATTCACATTGACCCCTATGGGGGCTCGAATGGGAATGGGGAATGGTAATTGGCATGGGGACTTACCGGGTCCTCCAGGGTCGGAATGACCCGGTAAATCCCCATACCGCCTACCCGGACCCAGCAGGCGGTAAGGGGGTAGCCATGGTGCTAATAGCGCCATGGTTACCTCCTACCGTGTAATGAGGCCCAGTGTCTAAATTGGGCATTTAAATGTGCTTTTGGTGTCCAACCAAGTGGGCCTTCAGCCACGTGATTTATAAGCAGTACACATGTGTTTGCACGCTAAAAACAAGCATTGGTAAAGCAAACAGCCACGTACTGCTATCATATGCCAAGGTACTTGCAACGTTTTGCAGTTGATACCATTTTTTATTATTATTATTTCTTTATTTGGTATACTTATGGTTTTGCAATTTAGAAAACCTTTTGCCAAAATTCCGAAATTCTTAATTCAATCAAAGCTATAAACTTATTACAAAAACAATAAAAAAAGACAAAAGAAATAAAAATAGAATCAAAAAGAAAACCATTAAATGTAATTTAACACTAAAAACATAGCCTGACATGCATGAGGTTTGAAACAACTGTTTTTCAAGGAAGATATCTTAGTTCTCATTAAACGTATTGGCTTCCAGTCTTGCGTGAATCAAAGACAACAATTTGGCCACAGTCAATGTCAGTTAGGTTTGTTCACCATCAATTATCGTACACCACTAGTCCTCAACAGATCTATAGCGGTATTGATTAAGGATTTTTCCCAACTCTTGTTCTCTTTCCGCTGAAAGTTCAGGACACTTGAGAAGCAGGTGTTTGATGGGTTCAATCACATTTCCTTGCCTACATAACCTGCAGGTTGGAGAAATCTTTGAATTCTTCCTTTCACTCAGCCGCAGATTAGAGGGGAATAGATTCAGGCGCATACCCTAATATTGGAACCTAAAGAATGGGTTGTGAAACACATTTATGTAACGGGCAGCACATTTAATTTGCGAGGTCCTCCCAGAAGTCTTTGTAGTGTTTATATCTATGTAATGACTCTAAAGTATCTATCCAGTCCACTCTGTACAGCTTTTAATCCGCTCAAGGTTTAAAACTAGAGAGTCTGGTGTTTCATTCAAGTTCGTTAAAGACTTCTGGCAGATATTTTTCCAATCTTGTAGTAGTTTTCACTAGGGTCTTAAAGTGCCACTTTTAAAGCTGAGAAGCCCCCCTTTGGTGAATCTTCAATACATTTGCGGTAGAAAGATAAAGATTTCCACAGAGCTATAACTCTAAGCGATGTTAGTGCCAACTCTCTTTTAATAATAGCCAGTGGGGTGCTTTCTGGCAGACACAGGGCGTTTCTCCAGAATAACCCCTCTAAATGAGGCCAGGTTGCTTCGGGCAACAAAACCAAGGTCCCAGCTCCTTAGGTCAGAATAGGCGCCACCTTCAACCTAAAACATTCCACCAATGGGGCAAGAGAGTAGCAGCAGTATTTTTTTACCAAAATTCTGCTTTGGCCCGCCAGATTTTTAGTTTTTTTCCCGCAGACTGACCATGGGGCGCCTCACAGTTACTTTTATTAATACAGACGCCTAAACAGGTGAATTCTTTTACCAAATCTACTCTGGCCCTTTTAGAGACCAGGAGTATTTTTTGTTCTTTCTCCCCGATCCTTCAGTCCCAAAAACAATAATCCTTGATTTCCCAGGATTTATTTTCAAATCGTTTTCCTCCAAAAATGTTTGGATGGCTTCAAGCTGACGTTGCAGGCCGATCGATGTTTGGTCGCTGACCACTATATCATCAGCATAAAGAAGTCTTCCAATTACGTTCTTACCAATTTGGGACGGAAATTATCTTATCTCACTGAAAGCATCCTCGATGTCGGATAAAATAAGGTTGAAAAGTTCTGGTGCCAAGGGGGAACCTTGTTTCAAACGTACATTTATAGGAATATCATCAGTAAGATTTCCTTCCCTATCCAGTCTGACTTTAACGGTGGTTCCAGAGTGAAGATCTTTAATGTTAGACATTATTTGATTCGGGCATTTCCAACGTTCCAGTTTTTTCCACAGCAAGTCTCTATCAACCGAGTCGAATGCTTTGGAAAGATCAATAAATGCCATAAATATTTGCCCTTCTTTCTTATGCATAGTCTTTGCTTTTAGCAAGTTGATCAAAAAGACATTAAGCGAGGGACCAATGCCTTTAACAAATCCGGCTCGCCACTTATCTTGGTTGCCTGAGGTATTACGCCATTTTACCAGAGCTTTTAGTAGTATAGTCCATACAGTAAATGATGGCCTTCGTCCAGTATAAGCTGTATAGCGAATCTGGATACCAGGTGGATGGTCAGTCTTTCTGTACGTAGATTGTCTGGAAATTCAATGAATTGAAATTCCCGTGAGGCCACTGCACGTAGTGACGGAACGTGATGAAACAGCCTCAAAACATTAGCCATATTGAGCACTAATCCATCGTCATTTGGTGTAATTCGTTCCAGAGCTAGATTTAGCTCATTATTAGGTTCTCTTTCTTTTTCTTGTTGCTTTTTGAAGTTTGATTTATTGGGCAATGTAAGGTTCAATTTGTATTTTGACACTTCTTCCCCGGCTGTCTTGTTTGACGTCTCCTTCTCGTCCACTAAGGCGGTGGGGCCCCTCTGTCTTCTTGTTTTATGTACTTCGGTGACACCACCACAGACCGAGGGCACCTTCACCATCTCCCTTATAGTTGCCTTTTCCTCTCGAACAAGTGCAATTACCTCCGAACTTTTGTCGCCTTTTCTCACGTTATCAATTTTTTTACCCAAAAACCTGATACCTCTTTCTGGACTTTCTTCGTCTTTTTCGGGGGTTTCATACCCAGGCTCTGCCGTTTCATAGGCCTCCACCACAATGCTATCTTCCAGTGAAGGGATGTCGTCTTCTGAAATACTGTAGGTTGATAAGTTCATCAAGTCAATCTCACTTGATGAGCTTCTGCTTGACCGAGTCTCCTTGTGTACTAGGGGCTTACAGGGTTATGGGTGAATTAGATGGTCAGTTCTTAAAGCTGGAACTGAAATGTTCCTGATGAAGGATCTGCTACTGTTAGAGTTAGTCGTTTTCCTTGATGGCAGATTTTTTGATTTCTTTACTAGCGTTTTTTTCTTATCCAGAATCTTTATCTGATTCATCACCCCAGCCGGACTATTTGGCTGCTGCATAGTCGCTATGTTCTGTGTGGTGCCTTCTGGTTTTTGAGAAAAAATTGTATACGTTTTTACAGGGTTGACAGATGGAAATTTCAATTGCTCCATTGCAATTTTATCCTTTTCTAACTGGTGGATAGGGGCCCTCAACTCATCCCCCTCCACAGTCATCCTTCCATTTATTTCCTGATCCCCCCCTACCGTTAACGGGTGTCCCTGTTTGACACACCTCCTCTCTCGCCACAGGCAGCTTAATGGGAGCCTCAGATCCATTCAGCTCTGATTCTAACACTGTAGGGGGCTCTCTCAGCGGTGAGTGTTTATTGTCCATGGGCGTCTCTAAACCCAGTCTTTTGTGGTTATCAAGTCTTGTCCTTGTCTTCTAGATCACTCCCGAGCCCTATTGAAGCTTGAGACTGCCTTCGTTGCACTTTTTCTTTGATTAATGGATCTAGAATATCATGCAGGAGTTGTGTTACTCCTGTCGAACTGTTCTCCAAGTTATTTTCATTTGCGGTGACAAATCCTTCTATAAAGATCATCTTGCTGTGGAGCATAGCTAACACGGTAGTAGGATCTTTTAGAGGGCTCTCCAGAGCCCCGTAGAGTTTCATGAATGGGGCTAATATTGCTGTCATATTGGCCACTGTATGAAAGGCTTTCTTGTCCAAGTCGGTAGAACCATTAATCGCTGTCTTTGGAGACGATGTTGGAGTGTGTAAGAGGTCATTAGCAGTCTTACCTTCAGTTGTCTGGGAAGCTTTGTCCGCCTTAGAAATTACGTTCTCTCCTACTTGGAGCATTTGGGTGGTTTGTTCAATGTGGCCTCTTTTCTCCAGCCTTTTTTGATAACTGCCGTCTAATGCCAGGAAAGACTTTTGGGGGGCCCCATTTATTTGATTCTCTGCCTCCATATTTGATGATGTTTCCAGAAGCATTTGGTCCGATATTTCTTTGGAGGCTACTGTATTACGGGAGCTCATTTTCCCCAGAAAAAAATTCGACGTCTGAGTCTTATTGTTGAAATAAAAATGGTGGCCTTCCATGTTCTGTCCCAGAGCCAAAGATGGAGGGACCCATCTTGAGTTGCCCTTGTGGGAATGTGCTCCATTTTTAATGGACCCTTCGAGTCCTCGATTGTCCATTCTGAAAGCCATTTGGGGGCCCCCTGTGCGCCCAGCATGGACGAAGCGGCTTCAAAGGACCACTGCAAGCGTTTTTGTAAATAGATCCCCTGTCCGTCAAAAATCAGCATACATCTTGCTGTGAGTTTGCACATGCAGTAAGAATAACTTCTGAATCTGGGCTGCTATTAACTATTTGATCCTGAATATTCCTTCTTCGAGCAGGGATTCTTATGTAGCACCCTGGGTGGTTTAATTTAGCAGATTTCGAAACTTCCACAAAGGTGTTTGAAACGCCAGATACTCCCTGCAGTGGAACTGAATGTAGACCTTGGGGCGTATCCGCCACCTCAGTTGATGCTGCCGACCCTTTCTTATCGTTTGCGGCGAGGGTGGGAGTCTCTGATACTTTTCTCGTGTGCCTCTGCAATTGCCCTCTTTACAGGTACATTGCTTATTCGGGGGCCGCTGTTGCGACAGTACTTCGCTAGTCTTGTCCAGGAATGGCTGCACCGGTTGAGTCTCAGGCCTTCCCCCTCCCCCGTCCACTGTATGGAGATCAATGTCCACAACAATATCAAAGGGGAAAGGTTATGTTGCCAAATCTATCAGGTGGCTCGGAGCGAGACTGGAATCTTCACTAGTGGGCCTGGACGTATTTAAACGTATCTTTGCACGCACTTCCCTCTCGGCTCCTGGTGAAAATAACAAAGGGGTTGGAGGGTTTGTTTGGGCAATAGCTTCGTCATTCAAACATGTTTCTTCTTGACAGAGCATGCTAACCTTACTCACTGTTGCACCTGGGATGACTTTGGGCATTGTTGCCAACTGCCCGCCTCCGTCCTCCAAACTCCAGACACCAGACGCTCTGCCCACACTCCGCTACACTTCACTGGGAGAGGAGTTTTTGAATCCCAAGTGTGCGTAGCAGGGGGCGGGTCTGGCGATGCTGCTCCTGCTTGGAAGAAATGCAGGTACTTGTAGTCCTTGCAGTTGCCTAGCACACTGCAGAGGTTTGCGCACTGAAGAGAAACGTTCCGCTTTGAAACACTGGGACCAGATCAAAGAATGGACGCACACGTCCACACCAGACACTTTACCCACACTCTGGTACGCTTCGCTGGGAGAGGAGTTTTTGAATCCCAAGCGTGCGTAGCGGGGGGGGGGTGGGGGGGGCGGTCTGGCGATGCTGCTCCTGCTTGGAAGAAATGCAGGTATTTGTATTCCTTGCGCCGCCAGTTGTAGTCCTTGCAGCTAGCTTGCAGTTGCTTAGCACACTGCAGACGTTTGTGCACTGAAGAGAAACGTTCCGCTTTGAAACACTGGAACCAGATCGAAAGGAGGTAGCACACCTCCACAGCAGACACTCTGCCTACACTCCGCCATTGATAACCAGAAAGTGGCGATGCCATACCTGCATAAAAGCCAAGGCTATTGTAATCGTCGACGCTTCTCTACTAAAGCAATGCACGTTCATGCTCTGGACCCTTCAAAATGTGCATACATTATAATGCATTTTAACATAAAGTTAAACTCGGACCACCATGTCATTGTTAAACGGAAATTATAACAGCTTTGACAGGATGAGAGCAAAGAGAATTGAGACATGTTGAAAGTGTAGGTCCTGATGAATATTGAATTGGAAACCTCAAGTGCATGCCATGCTAATTGGAACACTGAAAAATTGCAAAATGTATTAACTAATGAGTTTGGAAACGTAAAGTGTGCATAGTGGCATCATCAAAAATGTAATGTGCGTCAAATAGAGTGTTATGGAAAATTTCAACAACTATTACTAGTCCAATATAGTTAATGTAAATTGCAAAGCCTGCCCTCCAGCAGTCCATGGCTTTCAAGTCTTTGTGTTTTTTCAAGTGACATGTTTGGCGAGCATGTGTGCGGTTTTAGTAACAGCAAGCACTCTTACGAACCCTGAATTGAAATTGCCCTATTCTGCCTTTTAACAAACGACTTACTTTAATACAGCAGAAAACTAAATTGTGTTGCACAAATCATGTCCATAGCCAGTAAGATGGCTCAGTGGGTTGACCACTTGCTGCTGAGATCTGAGTGTGATCTGCAGTGTGCAGGTTTGAATCCTGGCAAAGACAACTCAGCCTTTCTTCTGACCTGGTTGATAAATAAGTACCAACTTCTGGAATCACTTGAAATGACATGACATGGAATGACCAACGTTTTCATGACGTGCTCTCGGGACACGAAGTTCACTGAAGCACGGCAGGGTTGTAAGTATCGAAAGTGTTCCTGCTTTTGTACCACTTTTTCCCATCTTCACCCTAAGCTCTTTGCTATCTTAGAACATAGTTTATCTTTCCTCACAAAAATGGCATCCAACATTTTAAGACATCCGTTGCTTTCCAGGAGGAGGCCCTCTGGGGTCTGCACATTTAAAGCCGGTCACACAGCTGCTAATATTTTCCACAGCAGTTAAGCTGTTTCACTCCCATCTCCTCGCGGTCTAAGAAGACACCCACAAAAGTGAAGTGGCTACTGAATGACATAAGTGCTGCACAAATAACTAATGTTTGAAAAATATCACTTGTCACTTCTAGTTGCTGTCTTGCTCCATTGGTGTCAGTAACATTGCTCAGTGAATTAAGGCTCACATCAGTTTAGAATGACAGGTTCTTATCAAGCCGGGTTGACAAATTGAGTACCAATGAGCTGGCTAACAATAACACTTATTATGGCACTTTAAGTGCATTGCTTTTTGACATGAAACACTTTAAACAGATGTGAATATTAATTAGGCAATATGTCCCGGGGAGGGAGCGTCATCACCAGACCGGTAATGGCACCCCTCCGCGGGTTATATTGCCATTAGTACCCCGGCACGAATTGCAATGTTTCTCGAGTCAAGAAAAGGCACTGCGACCGTTGCGCGACTCGAGAAAAGAAAAAGAATGGCCGCCGGGGATCGGGCCGAAGGGACTACACCTTTCCATGGCGGACATTAAAACCAATGCAAAAAAAAGTAAACCAAAAAATGCCCGCCATGGAAAGGGCGAAGGGACCACACGTAGTTCCTTCTCCCTTTCCATGGCAGGCCAGTCGCAAAAAGCACTCCGGATGCCGCAGAGCATTGGAGCCTTCTCGGGCAGGTAAGGCCCGGGCGAGGGCCAATGAGCTTGCATTTTACAAGCTCATTGACCCTCGCTGGGTACTAATATGCATTATTCTGCACCTAAACACTTTACCGGGTCAGCACCAAATATTTTCTATTGTATTTTTTACAAAAAACTGTATTTTTCCCAGAAATACATACAACAGAAAAGTCTTTGGAGCTATCCTGCAGGTGGTGCTTTACAATAGAGGGAAAAAGAAATGAGCAGCTGACAGGTTATGGTGGTTGGTACATAAACCAGGAAAGGGACAAGACAGACAGTAAACGAGGGGGTGAACAAATTTATACAAGGATGATGCTCCTATATGCAGTGGCATAATGCATGACACAGAGTTATCCCATATAAATAATCATAACAAACTTTATCGAGGCTCCCCTGAAAGTGTTGGACCTTGTGTGACATGCTACATGTCCCTGTTACAAAAATAATCCCAGTCTCCCCTGCCCGCCACATTTGACCCTATTCGTATAGATTACCTCCAAGCTTCAACTATCAGTTACAGGTCAAGATACTTGGTGATCAGTGTCTGGGCTCCAATTACAAAAAACAGGGTCACAAGGCACTATCGTTTCAAAGTTTACACTAGCACCTGACAATTGTGCTTAAATTACACACACCAACAAGACACATAGGGCCTCATTACACGGTAGGAGGTAACCATGGCGCTATTAGCGCCAGGGCTACTCCCTTACCGCCTTCTGGGTCCGGGTAGGCGGTATGGGGACTTACCGGGTCATTCCGACCCTGGAGGACCCTGTAAGTCCCCATGCCAATTACGATTCCCCATTCCCATTCGAGTCCCCATAGGGCTCAATAGGAATGGGGAAGGAGCTAATAATGGTACCGCTTTTAGTGGTACCGTTATTAGCTCTGTAGTCCCTCAGCGGGTCCCGTACTTAACGTGTGGTCTGACCACACGTTAAGAACGGGACCCGCTGAGGGACCTCGTAGTAGGGCGGTAAGGGATTAATGGCACCGGTGCCCTTACCGGTGCCAGTAATCCCTTACCGCATACCGTGTAATGAGGCCCATACAATGTCTACACTTAAAATGAATTTAGTTTATTGCTAAATATTTCCCAGTTCCAAATGGTAAGGGTGGATGTGTAGTGGTGTGGAGTGGGTGAGTGTTAAGGTTGGATTTGTAGTTGTATGAAGTGGGTGTTTATACTTTGTGTTTCATGGTTGAATTTGTAGTGGGAAAAAGTGAGCAATGTACCTCAAAGTTTTTATTTCATTTCTGCTGTATATATACTTTACTTTTGATACAGTACCCTCTACTTGTTTTTAAGAAAAGGTGTTTTTCTATTATATATATATATATATATATATATATATATATTCAATGAAAGAACTTTGTTAAAGGGACGTTATGGTTAAGTTGCACTAATAAAAACCTATGAAATTCAATGAAAAAATGTGTAAAAGGGATGTTATGGTTACAAGTAAAACCGAAAAACCTCAGAAATTCGCCAGAAATTGATGTCCGGGGTGTTAGTCTTAGCAGTGCACAGTGGTGGCGCGAGTTATGGTTGCTTAGCTTACCATAACTGGCGAATTTCTGAGGTTTTTTCGGTTTAACTTGTAACCATAACGTCCCTTTAAACCTTTTTTTTCATTGAATTTCATAGGTTTTTATTAGTGTAATTTAACCATAACGTCCCTTTAACCAAGTTTTTTCATTGAATTTCATAGGTTTTTATTAGTCCACATTCGCAGCGGCAACAAAGTTATAAGCCATCTAAAATGTTGAGACCCACCTCTAATTTAGCCCCTTCTTCAGAAAATCCCACCAAACTTTACAAACACATTTATATCAAGATTTTAAATCGTTTTGCAAACTCTTGTCCCGATTCGTCAAATGACACCACATTTATAAGCCTTTACAATATTTTGGGAGACCCCCTCTAATTTTGCTCCCTCTTGACAGAATCCCACCACACTTTGCAAAAACATTGATATTTAGATTCTAAATTGTTTTGCAAACTTTTGTGCAGATTCGTCAAATGGCACGACATTTATAAGCCCTCACAATATTTTTTCCCCCTCTTTACAGAATCCCACCAAACTTTGCAATACCTTTCAGAATCAGGTCAAGAATTGTATTCCAAACTTTCATGTAGTTCCATTGAGTGGCGCCAAGGTTATAAGCCATCCAAGAACTGCTTTTCACCAACCCTGTAATGCAGAAATGTCCCCGAACATCGCAGGTTTACGTGAACATCAAAGGACTGTCCCCGCACATCCGCAGTGTTCGTAGACTTTCGGGATGAAAAGCACATGTTTTTTGGCTTTTTGTAGCCATATCCCATCCTCATCACCCTTTACTTCCCCAGAGATTGTTTGATAAGTTTGCCAAGTGCAATATTGTGTTTTTTTTTATATGTTTTAACCGCGGTGTCCGTGGACACTGGCGAATGTCCGCAAATCCAACATGGCGGGCGTTTCCAAAAATCTGACACACTTCACGCTTTTCACCAGCCAATCAGCATGCACGCTGGATGTCAGCGGAGGACCAATCGGAGTCCAGTCCGTGGACAGAACAGGGAAATGGGTCCGCGGAGCGGAGCCAGATATCGCAAATTCTTTGGGACCTACATTTTGCCTGATTTAAAAGAAAGAAAACTACTGGATGGATTTTCACCAAATTTACAAAAGCATGCTTTCGGGACCCAGTCGCCACCCCTGCCGCAAATTTGGTGAAAATCCTTCCAGCAGTTTGAGCTTTAGACGTGAGCAAAGTGTTTTCCCATTCAGTCTATGGAGAAAAAAAAATGTTGGGACTCCCCTATAACTTTTTCCCCCCTTGATGAAACCTCATCAAACTTAGCATAACAATTCAGTATGGGTCATATACTTTTTTTGCAAAGTTTTTGCAAAGTTTGGTGAGGATTCATCCACGGGGAGAGAAATTATAAGCCACCCAAATAGTGGTCTTCCTATGAGTTGAGCAACTTAACCATAACTACAAGGCCGCTACTGTAATACAGTGACACAATTTTCGTTAAGCGACAGTTAAGTTAGAACAGTTCAACACAATCAAACCCCTGAACATCAGTCAAAAAAACATTAGTTGTAGTGACGCTAAGGTGATGGTTTGATGTAACCAAACCATTGAAATTCAGCATGTGTTGGAAGCTATGCCACCTTAACTCTGAGCCCGCTCGTTTGAGCAGCACATGGGCATACTCATGACATCACAGACAACATCACTTATCACAACACTTATTACATCATCAACACCATCCCTGGAAACTGGAGCACACTGATGAAAGCCATAGCTCAGTGCAACATTGCCTGTGGCCTGCCAAGCAACCAAAAGTAGCCACTGGGCCACTCAATCCCCATAGTGGGTATGTGGGCCCATGCCATGGCCACAATACCCAAGGGCCTGGCCTTTCAAAGTAGTCACTGAGCCTGGCATGTGGCCTGTCATGTGGCCATGCCCAGCAATTTACCCCCACAAAGAGTCGATGGGCCACTGGCCATAGCACCACAGAGCCATCCAAAGTAGTCAAGTGACCTTTACCCTTAAACAGGTCAACGGATATATTATATGTCTCTGAGCATGCCCAAAACATACATCTACACAACAGTCCTCAAAATGTGTGTCTTGGTAAGAAGGAAATGGTGTGCTCTGTACTTGTGGAGGATTGAGGTGGCGTGTGACGTGCTATGCCTGGCTAGTAAATTGCAACTTGAATGTTTACTCCTATATACGTGTGTCACATGTCTTGCATAGACGAAGAGATTTTATTTACTCTGATGGGTATTTTTCCATGACCTATAAACTGTGAAATCATCAGTTGTGCTCTAGTTTTCAGTGATGTCTGTGATGATTTAATAAGTTATGTCCTAAATTATGTCATTGGTGATGTCATAAGTGTGCTCATAGGCTGTGCAATGGGGTACTGCCCTACTGGTAAAATGGGCAATCAAAACACTGGCTACCCACAACCTGTACACTGCTCGGCTGCACACGAGCTAGATCTGTGCTTTAAACAATAAAATAAAATAAGGTGGCATGGCTTCCAACAATTTCCCAAATCCAAGAGTTGTGTTGCATTAAACCATCTCCTTGCCATCACAGCAACTAAAGTTGTATCACTGAATGTCAGTGATTTTGTCATGTTTACCTGTTTCAACTCTCTAAAAAGTTTTTTCACTGAATTTCAAGATTTTTGTGTTGACATAGCACACACCACCATTAGTAAAATGTTTTTCTTTTTGCATCGTCACAGATATCGTATTCAGTATTATCAGCTTGTATCTTAGCTATGCACCATGGGATTTTTCCCTTTTGCGGGTGCATGGTCGGGTGACAGGCCATTGCCAGTTGCCACTTGGTGATAATGAGGAAATCAAAAGGGAATGGCAGCGATATTTGGCATTTTAGCCTGCTTTTTGAATAAAGTTTGGGAACCCCTATTTTTTTCCTCGCAAACGTTTACCATGAATCTACAACAAAATGACTGTAAAATACTCATGAGAACGTCTAAAAATGGTGGCTTTTCATTTCTGAAATGCTTCATTTGCTACAATGCACAAAGGGAGATATATGAAAGATTTTGGTGCAGGGGAACCTCATTTTCTTCACCAATTTTTTTAAAAAACGACTTGACCAATTTGCAGTAAACCACCAAAAGGCACATCTGCACTGATTTGTGTTCAGCTTGTTAAGAATTTGAAGGAAATGCATCCAGCAGGTGAAAACGCTATTTTTTTTATTGTTTCGAATTTTTCAAAAGCTGCGCAAATGTGCACCAAACTTTCCAAATTTGGAGGCACCAGGCCAGAAAACATCTTTGGAAAATGTCATACAGATACATCAAACGTATCAAACGTTATACATAATATAATTTTCACAAAGTCATTGGATCTTAAGTTTCACCTTAACTATAGGGTGACTGACGTCCTATAATACGCATATATGTATACATCTGAGATGTATATAAAAGAGCGAGAGATATCACCTTGTTGAATGCGTGTCTATGTGAAATCACAATCAGTCTGTTTTGGGTCTGCTAGCAAGCAAATGTCAGATCCTGTATTTGGCTATTCACCAGATTTACTCTATTTGTTGACATGAAGTTTACATTGTCAAAGTAAAGTGCCACTGCTTATCAGAAACGAACGAAAGCAACGCTATTGTGCGGGAGGATTAAACTGTTTATGTTAAAACATGCAAGAGCAACAAGAACATGAAGTTACATAAAACAATGCCAGGTTGATCACATTATAAAAGCTTACCCAAAACTGTAAAGGAAGAAAAGAAAATGAATGCTATATGGGTCTTTAAAGGAGCAAGGTCCCTTTGCATGGAGATCCCAAGCTATAAATCTTTAAAAGGGAATTTTCCTATTGAAAAGGAGTTTCAAGATCAACTTTCTCTGCAGTTCTCCTGGACACTGTAAACCCCCTCCAGGCTGGAATCGAGTTCACCGGATCCAAAACAAGGCATGTGCTCATGTATGTCGCTTGCAATGGGCATGTTTGTTTAGGGCTCTTCTGAAATGAAGTGAGATTCTATCATGCGATTGTCACATGTCCTTGTAATGGTCTTTGCAGCATGAGGGGCTGGCAACGGAAATTGTAAATGGCTCCAAAGCTAGCCCTGCAGTAGTGAAATATAAATAAAAAAGAAAGTGAAGGTTCACTAAATAAATAAGGGCCAGACTGACTCATTCCAAGGTACATGCCCTGTTAGGCAGTGAGTTCCATCGCACAAGATGGTAAAAAAGGACAATGCATTGTCCTGGCTGACGCCAGCCATCATCTTTCTGTTGAGTGGAGCAGGCACAGAATCCAGTATTAAAAACCTCAGTCAAGTCCAAAAACACAGGCTCACTTTACCCCAAAAAAGGGGTTGGTCTATAGGATGCATTGGCAGGTAGGTCAATGCCCCCACAGGACACCTTGGTTTCTTTACTGCTTATTCTGCGACGGCAGTCTGGAGCGGCCCCGCCTTGTGAGCCTTCTGAGACTAGTACATAGCTATGCTGAGAAGGGGAATAAGGTCCACTCTGTTTTATAGAAAATGTACACGCAAGTAGACCTTCAATCGCCATCGTACACTATCTTGATGGAAGTGTCCTGCTCGGTCAGGGGGCATTCTTGGGCCTTGTCAGAATTGGAGGTGGCGAAGAGGATCCGGTTGACCTGGATAACCCACTCAATGATCCTCTGGGTGGTGTAATACTCCAGCTCTAAGGTGGTCAGTCCCTCCTGGTCAGATTCCAGCTCCTTCGTGTGGGTTTTCAGATCTTCCTGGTCAGGCTCTGAGCACTCTCGGTAATCGCCAGAGCTAGAGTCACTCTCAATAGCTGAATCCCACCACAATGATTTCTCTCCCAGTCCTCGAGTGGTGCAAGGTCTCTTTCTTCCCAATGCCTCCTTGCTTTTCTCCACAGGACTGCGAGCTGCAAGGTCACTGGAGGGCATGGCAGGTGGCATAGGAATCTGCTGCAGCAGACTGCGGGTCCTGGTGTCCTCGCTGGCGGTCCGGTTGTCCTCGCTGGCGGTCTGGTTGTCCTCGCTGCTGGAAGAGGCAGTTTCCACACATGGCATACCAAGTTCCAGGACAGGGGCTGCAGGCTTCCTTTCCACCCCCACATCTCCAAGTTGCCTCTGGCTGTAGGATTTCTGCTCCCAAGACCAGGCTCTGCCCAAAGAACCTACTTCCAAGCCTGAGGAAGAAGGGGCAGACGCTCTCCTGCCTTGGTGACAGGTAGACAGAGGTGGGGTCTCCTCTTGTCCAACCCTCCTCGTGCCAGGGGGGTGCGGGCTGATTGGTTTGTGGCAGAGGCCATGAGCAGGTCCAGACCCCAGGATTGGAGGCAGGAAGAGACTCTGTGACAAGGCGTTACTCCTGTGCGCCGGGCTCATCTTCAGGATAACGCACGTCGAGGTTAAGCTGAGGTCCGAGCAGGAGAGTTTGTTGGTGGTCTGGTTGGACCGGAAGGGAACTGGTTTGTGCAGGAAGCGAGGGGCCGGGTAGCCCTGGAAGGACTTTGCCGTGATCCCACCACATTTCCCCAGTAGATCATTGGCCTTGGGGGGCTTCTTTCGCTCCATCCACGCCTGCCGCCTCTGCTGCACATGCAGAGCGCCGTGCACCGGCATCGTTTAACCCGGTCTCTCGTCTCTTCCGAGTGGCAGGCGTCTCCTAGCTACATACTCAGCGTCGACTCCAACCTCGCCTGGCAGAGCCGCGATCTCGCTGCCATCTGCGACGCACGCTCAAGCAGCACCCGCTTTATATGTGCTCAGTGACGTGGCGGGGAAACCCTAGAGGTTTTTGCTAAGTGGCATTGTGAACACAAGAATGCAAAGCAGCGTGTCACGTGCTCCGGGGAAGTGCAAATAGGGCAAGGCAAATAAAAGCAAAAGGCTCAGTGAGATCACCTCATACGGATCCTTTTGTTTTCTTCGGCACCAATGTTCAAGGCAGCACACCACAGACGATGACAAACGGAAAGCTGCCCCCTCATGCCCACCCTTAGCCATTACTTTTATGGTTATCCAAGCTTTTATTCAGCTCAACTTCGTGGATTCAATGCCACCGCTACTTTAAGGCTTCCTTACTTTTACGACATTATATCGAACTTTTCCCTTGAATTCTCTCACTTTACATGTATATGTGCGCGGGGCGGGTGGGGAGAATGTGGGGTCGATTGCTGGGTAGGTGTGAGGAAGAGAGTGAGTCAGTGAGTGAGGGTCTGTTTTTATTGACCAGTGTTCTGAGGGAGTAGTGCAATGGGGGGAGGGGACTCAGTGGCTAGGGTATGGCGGGTGGGGATTGGCCTTCCCTGCAAAATGTTGTGCTTCCCCCTCCCAGGGACAGGTGAAGACCTGTCCTGGGAGTGTTGCCAAGTAGACCTGTCCTGTGAGTGTTGCCAAGTCCACTTAAACATCTCCAGCTGAACAGATCTCCTTGACTGGTTTGAACACAGCCCTGCCCTTTATCGTTTCCTTAAGGGCCAGCAATTACTCCTTTGTCTTAAGTCTTATCTGATGGGTTGTGTATTCTCTGACTCCTAACCTGAGCTGCCTTACCTAGTACGTGGGTGTACAGATACAAAATATTTAGAGTTACATAAGAAAGCTTTCTTTTTCAGTGACTTTACTGCAAAACCTTTTATAATGATTCTCAAAATGAGAAAAATACAGTTGTGTAAAAGGTATGGTTTTTTCAGGCTTGCATTATTTTGCATTCTGTGACTTCTATTTTTCCTTTCAGGATGTGGAAATTAAAAATACAACAATATTCTTTTGGCTTAACATGTTTCACTAAGGATTTACATACTGTAAGGTTACTTTAATTTGAGATATGTGTATTTTGTAAATAAACTATGTCCTGTGGCCAGGCCACTGAGAAGGTCATTTCGTCCTGTTTTCCCCCTCTGCATTCTGGGACTTGAATTTTATTTCTATCCCATTTGAAATTTAGGAAAACTACACGTCTCACAATTACAAGCTTAAACAGGACTGTGTCACCTTCGTCTCTCAATTACAAGCTTAAACAGGACTGTGTTGCCTTCTCACGCATGGCCACGGGAAACCTGAGCACTCTGCTCTATCAGGAAGTATTATTGTAGGCTTTGCAATCCAAAATGTACATATCTGTAGCAAGTTGAGCTTGAAAGTTATGTGTTCAAATGCCTAAACTGTGGATTGGGTTAAAATCTCAGTTTTACTGTTAACCAAAGTGTGTGATCCTGGGCAAATAATGTAATTTCTTCATGTACAGTGGACTGACCTCAGCAGAGCCAACAATTATTTCCCCCTCTATTGCAGCCAGGCACCAAAATGGTGTGGGCACCATAGTATGGCCCCAACAGGAGAATGAGTGAAACATTTTGCTATGCCCTATTATGCCATGTTATTAAATTGTGTATAGTACACAGTCCACCATTTTCATGGTTTCTTGGGTTTTCGGGATCTTCAAGAGGAGGGTTAGGAGACTAATGCAGAAGCAGGGTGATGTGGCAGGATTGTTATGCTATGGTAGGTTATGCTATACTATGGTATGCTACATTTGACACTCCCTCATACATTTAGGCCTCAGATCTTCCTTGCCTTTCCCTCTGTCTCCCTCCACACTCTGCTCCTCTGACATGCCCAAACCCCACCTGGAGCACATCACACCAAGACCCCATAACAAAAGGCAAAGGGACACATTAGACCTTCTTCCCCACTTGATCTCTACAAGTATAACATTAGCACCAAATATGGTAAATAACAGTAAGATGTCTGTGAATACCGCATATCCATATTACAACACAATGTACCCGCACAGCTTCGTCACAAGGTCACATCTAAGATGCTGACAGTTATTGTCAAATGTCTGCAAATGTCATGCCAAGTAACACCGAGTGGGACGGGTATGCCCAGACGTGGGCCCGTGCCTACTGGGCCTAGAGCCCAAGCCACTCCTCACTGATGAGGCCCAACAAGGCCGAAACATATTTGAGGATGCTTGTGGTCTCGTACAGAAGGGATGTTACCTAGCAGTTCGAGCCGGACTGCCCCTTTTGGGGTGGGACCAAGCCTGATTTGCATATGGTCTTTCCCCTTCTGTAATGGCTTGGCAGGCGAAGAACGATGGTCTGGAGGGTTGCCCAGAGCAATGCCAGAGGTTAAGATTTATTCTAAACCTTCTAGCCATCACCTCTTTGTTTTTGCTATGCCAAGTAACATGCCCATTGTGAAAATGCAATAATATATTAGTGATGGCTTATGATATGATATCTAACCTGCACTCTAAGGGATGCCCCTTCGGAGAACTCTGTGTGCCGCCTGTACGCCACTTGTCCTTCTGAATTTTCCTGCTTCTCCACTGATAATCTCTCTGTATGCTGTTTATTTTCTATCTAATACAAGAAGCTTGGTTTACCCTCAGTCTGGTGTCTCGTCCCCTTATTGCTGCAAGCTGAGGCTTACACCGTGGTGAATCTTGGGAAGGGGCCAACCTTAGCTACCACAGAATGGTGAAATGATCTCTGGCCTAACTGCACAGGAGTGTTTGTGGCAGCTACCCTCTACCACTACCGCAAGGCCAACTTCATAAGGCCCTCAGCATACCGTAGGTCACTTTTACAAGTGTGGCAGACCCGTTATCTGCGAAGTTGCCAAATTCGGTGGTGTGGTTGGGAGATGGGCCACAGGTGCAGCGCACGGCCGTGAACGTATTCCCCTCTGGCTGATCGGTAAATACAACCTTCCTTCTGTTTATTTTTATCACTCTGATTTTCTTGGCATTGCACCATATTTTGACTAAACGTTGATTTCCCATTTATGTATGTGCTGCTTCACTGTCTAAAGCTTCTGGTATATTATGTATTTGACTGTAACTGGGTAGATAGCTGCGCAGCAGATATTTGTATCTCTGTCCTTCGCATTCATCATTGGCTGTCTGGCTTCTGTCGGTCTGTCTTGCTTCTATGCGCTGTTTGCTGGCTCCAGTGTAGAGCTCAAATTGAGTCCTCATGAATGAGTGCCACAGGCTATCCTCTGCGTAGGTATTTTATTTTTGTTGCCATTCTCTGAGAGATCATTAGGATTACAAGTCTGTGTACAGCGATATTGACAGTCAAGTTCAAAACAAATAGGTAGGTATCCCATACTTTAGCAGAACAGGTCCCTGCAGAAGCACTGACAGCCCACAACCACCCCCCTCTTTCCTGTACCATAGCAGCTCCCTGCAAATGCGGAAAAGCACATGCAAGGTGCCTCCATAGGCACATCGAAGCAAAATGTTTTTGCCAAACATAAAACAAAGATAAGACAAGCAATTAACTACAGAATGCAGTTCTTGTGTAGTTCTATTCAGTAATCTTAATCTGAGTATCGTAGTTTACTGACTCCCACTCTTCCTTCAATAATGATCTGCACATTTTAAGAGGTCCTTTCTTGCAAACAGCTCGTACCTGTGCGTGCAGTCTATTTGTCATGTTAAAAAGGCTTCCGCGGCTGCAGATGGTTGTTTTATTTTTTTCTCCGCCCTTCAGCTGTCTTAATTGCTTATGATTAGGCGTGTCCACAAGCCTCTTATCTTCACCTCATTTGAGGCTGTGAAAACATACCCCTGGTCATCAGTCATTTGTGTCAGAACTCACCCTAGTCTGTGTCTCAGCGCTAAAAGACAGGCATGCCTAGGTTCATGTGGTTATCAACATGATTAAAAATATGCAGTCGGGAATTGTAAAGTTCTTCGACTCAAAGAGATACCACTCTGACGCATTACTCAGAATTATACACTTGACACAGGAGTTATCATGGAGTTATCATGTTAATGCATTTAATATGATCCCCTATCTTCTTAGGGTTCTTATTTTCACTAAACAAGCTAAAGCAAAAGTAGATATAACATAACATACCATAACCTTTATCTCTCATTAAGCTATGCTATACTATAGTATACTGTACCATAGCACACCATCCTATACCATACCATACTATATACTATATCATACTATACTATACCATACGGCATCATTCTCCATGCACACTGGAAGCATCCACTTGTCACTCACATTTAGAGCAGAGTGTGATTCAAATGAAACAGCTTCTTTTTGGGTTGAGGAGTTCCTATTTAGCTGGCACTGGCTGTCTCGCTCCTATGCTGCTGCTACTCTGCTCTGCACCCCTCCCCAGCCCCTGCGCCTTGAATGGACTGATAAGTCTGCTGGGCATCTTTTCTTTCCCCTTTTTGTGCGGGGCTATATATGTATCAAGTAATATGGTGGCACTGCACGTGTGCGTTTATCATATCCACTGTTTGAAACAGTGAGGACTAGAGCTAGCGTGTCACTTGGCCTCATTATGACCCTGCCGGTCCGGAAACAATGGTGGCGGTAAACCCGCCGAGACTGCTGTCTCCGGACTGGCAGACTACGAGTTCAGCAGGCGGGTGGCCTTACTCCCACCAGTTCTGACCTGGCAGGAGTAACGCCACCCTCCCGCTGACGGAAATGGAAACACCAGCACCGTTAATTATGTTGCAGGTGGAGTCCTATGGGACTCCATGGGAATGGGGAGTAACTGAATGGCGACTCCGGAATTAACGGATCACTGGGGCTGTAATGCCCTGGTAATTCCGGCAAGTCCAGAGCCGGTAATTCATTCTGGGTCTGGCGGCAACCTGCTGGTTTTTCCAGCAGGGTTACCGCCAGACTTGGAATCAGGCCCACTGTGTTTGTTTCGAGGTAGGCCTCCTATGTAAAAATACATTAGGTGGGTTTTTGCACATAACAGTGAGATCTCTGTACCCGTTTAGTAAATGCCTTCACTGTACTCTATGGCATCTGTGAAGTTCTGCAACATCGCATCTTTGCAATGTTATCTTAGCTGGCTGTCTGTTATGTAGGACATCTTTCTTGTTACGTATTTTACTCCATGGTACCCTATGGGCCTTACCTGTGCGAATGTGCACAATGCTTCTGTTTGCATCTGTCAATTTCCTGTTCTTGAATATTTATCAGATATAACACTTCCCCGTGTGAGGTCAAACGGCTGCTCTCAGATAACACCTAATGGTGTGAAGTGAAAGATAACACCTAATGGTGTGAAGTCAAAACATGCTGTTAGCTGTCATTTGTGGTCGGCCGATCTGCAAGAACAGGGAAACACCATTTCATGGACATCGGCTGATCTTGCAGAGCCTACGAATATTTGTTCAGCAAGTGTCACACACAAACTTTCTATGTTAAAATGTGCTGTATGTTTGAAGGACAACTTTCATTGCTACAATGGCTACTGGTCAAGTAAGATATAAAAAACTTGAATTAGCCTTAGTTCATGTCAAGGCCGGGGATGTTTTGAGTTCTATTTTTGGTTTGGTTTGCAGTTTACACTGTTTAAAGGTGATGTTTTGATCCTCATTGCGTTTTCTTGTGATTCAGGGCTACGGCCCCTGTGTGACATCACTGTCTATTTATAGTTTGCAAACTATTGGGACATACTACTGTCTCCAGATTGAGTGAGTTTCAGAGTCACTACGCCCATGGTTAATGTGTGCTGCCACATAACCACGATTTGTGACCTGCGTGGGTATACAGATTGAGGAACCAGGTGTGTTTTCGCATGACCCCTCGGATTGGTTGCAGGTTCTGATGCATTTGCCCCTTGTCTATTTAGAGTTCTTTTACAGCGTGCCGGCTCTGTAAGATTATTGTGCATTCCTGGGGCTGCTGTTTCTATTTTTGCAGCTGATTGGGTAGCCTTTTGTTTTTCCTCTGCCACTGTGTTATTTAAGACTTTGCCACTCAATCAGAAGGTCATTCTAGTACCCAGCCATTACCACACATATCCTTGACCTATGCCAAACATCTTTAATTTGCTGCGTGCAGGCCTGCTTTGTTTTTTGTGATTTTTGGTTGATGAATTGACTTTGTGTTTTATTTCTTGATTTATTGTGGGCATTGTTAAGTTTTCGTTGTTGCTACTATTCACCAGCACACTGTCCATGCTACAGACAACTTATTGCACAAATATACATACATGCTTTACTTCCATGCCCGGAGAGGCCTTGATTGGCAAGAAAAAATGTGATCATGATGACATTTTCATGATTGCCCCCCCCTTCATTGCTTTATATACTACAGCACTCAGAGCCTTGCGGTCTATATCTGTGCCCTTGATTCTACTAAAGGGGCGATGTTGATGGCACTCAGCCATTTGGGAGTTAAGTGCCAACTGTTATTGCTGAGCCAACTCTGAATCGGCTCCTCTAGTCCTTCTTGTGTATCACTTTATCCTTATATTCTGCAAACACTATCACTCCTTGCTTGCTCCTGTTTGCCCTTTTTGTGCCACCTCACTTGTTTGTCTTTCGACTGTAACCAAAGATGAATTCAAATTATCATTAGGTTATTTACACCACCCCACCCCTCTTGACCTACAGTAGATGAAGCCCCAATCTCCCTTTGTGTCTCCCTGCTCTTTTAAATTCCTAGACTTAGCCATGGGCTCTGAGCTACCCACAACATCACTTACACCTGCAGTAGAGACCAATGCCTTCTTTGTGTTTTCAACATATGGGGCATTTACCTGTAAGTATTTGAAAGACTGGAATATTTTGACTCAGCTTCAAAAGGAGTTTCAGTGGCCACTTGAGGCATCATTTCAAGCGGATCATCTTGTTTTCTTGCACGAGGCTTTGGAACAAAGAAAGCCTAAGGTGCCTGATGGCCATTGGTCAGCTTATTCTGCCTAGCACAAAGTGTCTACAGACAGGTTGTGTGACAGTCAGACTAGATCACAGAGGAGCTCTCAGGCTTAGTTAGAGAATCAATTAGAACAATGCAAGCTTCCCTCCAAGGCCAGTCGGCCAACAGTAAACACACTCACAAAACGGGACTCTGCCCAAGTGTTTCTGCAGATACTGTTAAAGACTCCCCTTCAGAAGCACCTACAGCACCATCTGTTGACATTTTAGATGAACTAGCACCTTACTTGCGTCCCCTGAGGGACCGCACACCACAGACTCTGCATCAAATAGATACACCGCCACCCACGCCACAGCAAGCTGCCATGCCACCCCAGCCACCCGCACCCACCCCCCAAAACCATCCTCTAGCTCCCGCGCCAACTTACATTTTATATTCTACCGCTAGAGTCAATCCTCTAGCTTCCTCCAATCCCATTGCTTGCACCCAACATAACAGCCGTAACAGCCTGGAATACAGGTGGACTGTGGGATTTACATAATGTAAGGTTACTTTAATTTGAGATATGTGTATTTTGCAAGTAAACTTCAGAACTCGCAAGTTTCCAGTGGTCAGGCACGAGAAGGCCGTCTAGTCCTGTTCCCCCCCTCTGGATTCTGGCACTTGTATTTTTTTCTATCCCATTCGAAATTGAGGAAATCTACACGTCTCACAATTACAAGCTTAAGCTTAAACAGGACTGGGTCACCTTCTCACGCATGGCCATGGGAAACCTGATCACTCTGGTCTATCAGGAATAATTATCGTAGGCTTTGAAATCCTAAATTTACATATTGGTATATTTATAGTTGAGTTTGAAAGTTATGTGTTCAAACGCCTAAAATGTAGATTGGACTAAAATCCCAGTTTTACTGTTAACCAAAGAGTGTGATCCTGGGCAAATAATGTAATTTCTTCATGCATAGTGGACTGGCCTCAGCAGAGCCAACAATTATTTCCTCCTATATTGTTGCCAGACACCAAAATGGTGTGGGCCGGCCATAGTATGGCCCCACAGGAGAATGAGTGAAACATTTCGCTATGCCCTGTTATGCTACTTTATTGAGTTTTGTATAGTACACAGTCCACCATTTTCACGGTTTCTTGGGTTTTCAGGATCTTCAATAGGTGCAGTAGTAGACTAATGCAGAAGCAGGGCAAGATTGCTTTGTTGCAATGTTGATGCGTGCATGATCTGAAAAGGTACAATGGTCTGTGGTCTGCAAGGTTTATATATTTTGGCTGGAGCAGTGGTTAATGTGCGCTCCAGGTTGGTAACTTAAATTGTTTATGTGATTATTGTGTCTGTGCTTGTGGTATTTAGGAAAGCCGCCGAATGCTCAGACCAGATAAAATACAACCTGCCAGGGAAAAAAGGCCCAAGACACCTCTTGCAAGGATAACAATTATTTTATTCCCAACAAATAGGAGTGTGCCTGCAAAGAGCTCTGCTGCCGCCGAAGTTTCTGACAGAATCTGCATGAGCAGCACATTAAGAAAATACAGAGTGTCATCAGTGACATCATCACATACAGTAGAAACCTGCATGGCTGGCTGGTGGGACCCTATACATAGGCCACCTGCTCCATAGGGGATGCCATGCCATTGGTCCCAGCCCCTTCTGTCCAACTTCTTCCACGTGGGTGATGCTGCATCCATCATCGATCATGAGGTGGTGGCTAAATGGCAGTTATGTACAACATAAACAATCCATCTCTATCTATGTAGCAGTGCACCCGGTACAATTTGACAGGGCCCAAGGGAAAAGCCGAGATGATAATAACTTACAAAATTAACTCTGGCTGATACCTTGGAATTCAGGAGTCTTAAGGCTAGGGCATTTGGGTGCTATGACTTAGAGATGGGACTGGTGGAGGTTGGAGGCCGTGCCCTCCTTCTCATGGGATTGTATCGTACAGAGAGCCCTCTTCCCGTGACCTTGCAGGGCACATTCTTCACAGAGCACGAAGGATGGCA
Source organism: Ambystoma mexicanum (assembly GCF_040938575.1). NCBI lineage: Eukaryota > Metazoa > Chordata > Amphibia > Caudata > Ambystomatidae > Ambystoma > Ambystoma mexicanum. Next base: position 540,292,773 of record NC_090929.1, read on the forward strand.
ACTTCTAAGACAATGAAGGGTTTATGGGTCTCTGCGGCTCTGGCCATTCTCATCAGTGCCCAGGATACAACCTATTTGCTTCCTCATGTTCACAGCCTGTGATGCTTGCTGCTGTTCCGTGTTTAGGCCTACATTTCAATATAGCTGCTAATATCTAAGATGGCATTTGTCCCTACATATGCACTACATCTACAAAGCATGCAATAATGTAATAGTGTAAAGGACTTTAAGAGCACCCACTGCCCCTGGTCTCTTGCATTACATCTCACAGTATTTGCCTGATCCTAAACTGGTAGGGGCTGTGGGATGGTCATCTCCCCTTCCTAACATTCCCCCCTTTCGTTAATTCTACACTATTCCCATTGCAATATGTTCCAGCCAACGTTCATCCTCCAACCTTTCAGCTTCTAAGTAATGTGCTGATCACTCTTTTGGAACCCATGCTCTACATACATGCTGCGGCTCTGGCCACACTGGGCATACTCCTCAGGGGTGCAAGTCATATATATATACATCACCCATCACCTGCTAAATCAACCCAATGCACTGTATATTTCTCAGGGTCAGGTGGGGGGTGTAGTGATAGTGCCGGTGGTGCAGGCGCTGCTCTATAATAACAAAAACAAAGAGGTGATGGCTGGAAGGTTGAGAATGAATCTTAACCACTGGCCTTGCTCTAGGCAACCCTCCAGACCATCGTTCTTCGCCTGCTAAGCCATTACAGAAGGGGAAAGACCATATGCAAATCAGGCTTGGCCCCACCACAAAAGGGGCAGTCCAGCCCGAACAGCTCCTTCTGCAGGAGACCACAAGCATCCCCAAACATGTTTTGGCCTTTTTGGGCCTCATCAGTGAGGAGTAGCTTGGGTCTTAGGCCCAGCAGGCACGGGACCCACGTCTGGGCATACCCGTCCCACTCGGGGAGACAAAGCAAAAACAAAGAGGTGATGGCTGGAAGGTTGAGAATGAATCTTAACCACTGGCATTGCTCTGGGCAACCCTACAGACCATCGTTCTTCGCCTGCCAAGCCATTACAGAAGGGGAAAGACCATATGCAAATCAGGCTTGGCCCCACCCCAAAAGGGGCAGTCCAGCCTGAACTGCTAGGTCACATCCCTTCTGCACGAGACCACAAGCATCCCCAAACATGTTTCGGCCTTTTTGGGCCTCATCAATGACGAGTAGCTTGGGTCTCTAGGCTCAGCAGGCATGGGACCCACATCTGGGCATACCTGTCCCACTCGGGGTGACAAAGCAAAAACAAAGAGGTGATGGCTGGAAGGTTGAGAATGAATCTTAACCACTGGCATTGCTCTGGTCAACCCTCCAGACCATCGTTCTTCGCCTGCCAAGCCATTACAGAAGGGGAAAGACCATATGCAAATCAGGCTTGGCCCCACCCCAAAAGGGGCAGTCCAGCCCGAACTGCTAGGTCACATCCCTCCTGCACGAGACCACAAGCATCCCCAAACATGTTTCGGCCTTTTTGGGCCTCATCAGTGAGGAGTAGCTTGGGTCTCTAGGCCCAGCAGGCACAGGACCCACGTCTGGGCATACCTGTCCCACTCAGGGTGACAAAGCAAAAACAAAGAGGTGATGGCTGGAAGGTTGAGAATGAATCTTAACCACTGGCATTGCTCTGGTCAACCCTCCAGACCATCGTTCTTCGCCTGCCAAGCCATTACAGAAGGGGAAAGACCATATGCAAATCAGGCTTGGCCCCACCCCAAAAGGGGCAGTCCAGCCCGAACTGCTAGGTCACATCCCTTCTGCACGAGACCACAAGCATCCCCAAACATGTTTCGGCCTTTTTGGGCCTCATCAGTGAGGAGTAGCTTGGGTCTCTAGGCCCAGCAGGCACGGGACCCACGTCTGGCCATACCCGTCCCACTCGGGGTGGCAAAGCAAAAACAAAGAGGTGATGGCTGGAAGGTTGAGAATGAATCTTAACCACTGGCATTGCCTAGAGACCCAAGCTACTCCTCACTGATGAGCCCCAACAAGGGTGAAATATGTTTGGGGATGCTTGTGGTCTCGTGCAGAAGGGATGTGACCTAGCAGTTCGGGCTGGACTTCCCCTTTTGGGGTGGGGCCAAGCCTGATTTGCATATGGTCTTTCCCCTTCTGTAATGGCTTGACAGGCGAAGAACGATGGTCTGGAGGGTTGCCCCGAGCAATGCCAGTGGTTAAGATGCAGTCTAAACCTTCCAGTCATCATCTCTTTGTTTTTGCTTTGTCACCCCGAGTGGGACGGGTATGCCTAGACGTGGGTCTCGTGCCTGCTGGGCCTAGAGACCCAAGCTACTCCTCACTGATGAGCCCCAACAAGGGTGAAACATGTTTGGGGATGCTTGTGGTCTCGTGCAGAAGGGATGTGACCTAGCAGTTCGGGCTGGACTTCCCCTTTTGGGGTGGGGCCAAGCCTGATTTGCATATGGTCTTTCCCCTTCTGTAATGGCTTGGCAGGTGAAGAACGATGGTCTGGAGGTTTGCCCCGAGCAATGCCAGTGGTTAAGATGCAGTCTAAACCTTCCAGCCATCATCTCTTTGTTTTTGCTTTGTCACCCCGAGTGGGACGGGTATGCCCAGACGTGGGTCCCATGCCTGCTGGGCCTAGAGACCCAAGCTACTCCTCACTGATGAGCCCCAACAAGGGTGAAACATGTTTGGGGATGCTTGTGGTCTCGTGCAGAAGGGATGTGACCTAGCAGTTCGGGCTGGACTTCCCCTTTTGGGGTGGGGCCAAGCCTGATTTGCATATGGTCTTTCCCCTTCTGTAATGGCTTGGCAGGTGAAGAACGATGGTCTGGAGGGTTGCCCTGAGCAATGCCAGTGGTTAAGATGCAGTCTAAACCTTCCAGCCATCATCTCTTTGTTTTTGCTTTGTCACCCCGAGTGGGACGGGTATGCCCAGACGTGGGTCCCGTGCCTGCTGGGCCTAGAGACCCAAGCTACTCCTCACTGATGAGCCCCAACAAGGGTGAAACATGTTTGGGGATGCTTGTGGTCTCGTGCAGAAGGAATGTGACCTAGCAGTTCGGGCTGGACTTCCCCTTTTGGGGTGGGGCCAAGCCTGATTTGCATATGGTCTTTCCCCTTCTGTAATGGCTTGGCAGGCGAAGAACGATGGTCTAGAGGGTTGCCCCGAGCAATGCCAGTGGTTAAGATGCAGTCTAAACCTTCCAGCCATCATCTCTTTGTTTTTGCTGCTCTATAATAACCATGCATGGTTTGTTTGGGTCATCAGTTTGGGTGGCACTGTTTTCATTCCACAAGGTGCACTCGATACCCCAATTGAAACCATCATCATAGCAATGTTAGGCACTGCTTTAGCACAACCTCAGAATCCCAGCTGGCAAATTCAGAAAAGCACCAACAAGAACACTATCACTGTTACCAGTAGTTTGATGATCGCCGCCATCCAGGATGGTGCCCAGGAGCAAAGGTCATCAAACCAATTATCTTTTTGTATGCCAGCTTCAATTTGCATGTGCGACCCAATGGTGTGCAGTGCTCCTATTATTTTAATCAGGGAGCCATTCTCTGCATTATTTGTGTAGCGCTCACCTGGGTATCCACAGGGACGTCACTCAGCCTGTTCTGACCTCTTACGACCTCAAACCCTTCCCTGGAGTATACTCGTCTGGAGACTGGGCCTGAAACACAGGATTGGTAGAGTTTAACTCCCTATTGTCTCTGTGTGCTTGAACCCCTTCTTCTCCGGGGTCCAACCCTTCCCTTTGATCCACAGCTCAGCCTGTTTTCTTGGAAAGTGTGCTCTCCGTCCTGCTTTCAGCGCAGGGGCGCGTTGATTGATGCAGGCTCGTTGCTGCCTAGTTACTTCACTGGCAAGAGTCCGACAGGTAAGTATAATGAGTCTTTTGAACAGTTCTCTAACTTCGTTCCTTTCCTTCCTTAGATGATGGCCGGCGTCCGGGGATGGCGACGTGGTGCTGAGATGAGTAGCTCTGAAGTGAGTGAGAGCGCGATGCGCGATGCGACCCTTTCGTATTTCTATTGAACTGAGTTCTTTTTCTGTGTCTTTTAGGTGCCGCAACGTTTTCAGCGTGGATGCCGTTATGAAGAAGAAATGCGGTGAGTAAGCGCGGTATGCTGCGCCTCTAGATGTTTCCATGCTAACCTGGAGTGTCTTTTCCCTCTTGCAGATGGATGAGAAGTTCCAGAGACAGAGTTCCCCCAGAGCGCTTGGGAATCAGGTAAGCGTTTGAAGCTCGTACAGTCTTTAAAAATAAGCAAAGATTTGCTGAATGCATACTAATGCCTTTTTTCTGTTCTTTTCCCTTTTGCTCAGGAAGCGGCGTGCCGGGATGGGAATGACACTGCCGAAGATGCCGCCGAACAGAAGGAGCGATGAATGATGGGCAAAGCGCCGCAAGGTAAGGCTGTTCCTAACGGTGTTCTTGTTCTTGCAGGAGCTGAGCGCAGAAGAAAGATGCAGGCCTACTGGAGTCCGATCCGAACACGGTGAATGTCACGCTGCAGGTGCAGAAAACGCAAAGCATGTGTAACGTTCACCTGGTTCCCACGGAGGCGCGGCGTCGAAGGCGCAGAACTCTGAAGATGGACAGGAAGGGCCCCTCTATTCTGGCTTCCCTGGCTCGTTGGATACCCTCCTGTGCGTGAAAAGGGAGTATTACCAACTGTGGAACAATGCTCAAGCCTCCCACTCCCTTCCAACCCTCCACGATACCTCCTCCACGATTCCCCGTGAAGCCTCACCTTAGGGTTTGGAAGGATGAGCTCTCCATCCTGCTTCTGATGCAGGGGCGCGTTGAAACCCAGTTACTTTACTGGATTGAGGATTGATGGGAGTTCAGGTAAGCTTGACTGTTCAGGTAAGGCGCTGTAAAAGTTCTGTTCAAAAGTTCAAGCTTAATAATAATGTTTGTTGTCTAATTGCAGCAAGCGCTAATGCTTATGTCTTTTTCCCCTTAGGGGCCGGGGTTCGGAGTGCCGGAGATATGGCGCCGACCCGAAGTGAAACAGTTCTGGATGAGCGCTCAGGTAATGTCTTTGCATTCGCTCATTCAATGTCTTTGTCTTTTTTCCCCATAGGGGCCGGGGTCCGGAGATGCCAGGAAGTGGCAGGACCCGAAAAGCAGTGGGAATAATCCAACAGGTAAGACTTAAAAGGAAACTGAGCTTTCCTTATTCCTTTTCTCCCTCTCACCTTTGTTCTTGTCTTTTTTCCTCTAGGCGCCGGGGCGTAGCTGAATCCGGAAGATCGCTGCTGAAGATGGAAGCGCCTTGCAAAGGTGGGTAAAATGCAGCGCTGCAGCGATCGAAACGAAATGCCTTTAAAATGATGTCTTCCTTTTCAGGGCCGTTGGAGAAATGACTCCGGAATGCAGATTTAGCAGGTAAGGGCTTTTCTTCTCCTATTCTCTTCCTTTCTCCCCTTGCAGGTGTTCCAGGGTGCTGGCAGGCGTGGCTGAAGTCAGGATGCAGGAGCTGACACGGTGAGCGTCCAGCTGCTAGGTGCAGAACAACGCGAAGCATGTGTGGCTGTTCGGGTGGGGTTTAAATAGCCTTGGAAGAAGTTCCTGGTATGTATCCTTCCACCAATCAGGTATGTATCCTTCCCCGACCACACCCGGGTGGTGAAGTAGTCCTACAGGTTAAGTAGTCCCATTCAGGCCTCAAGAGGGCCTGGATGAAGCAGCAAGGTCTGCATCAGGTAAGTGTGCACCCAAGCACTTAAACACATATCCTCTTCTATGAGCCTGGCGCCTAAGGCGCCAGGACTGGGGTCCGCTATGAGCCTGGCGCCGAGTCCAAAGGGCCCCGACTTGGGCCCGCTGAGACTTCCCTGGGGAAAATGATGTCTGCCTCTGGGGTTGCTGGGCCCGGCCTGGCTCCTTAGAGGTAGGCATCATGACAGTACCCCCCCTCAAGGCCCCTCCCAAGGTCTTTTCCTCCGGGGGTTTTGCTTTGTGTGGGAATCTTCGATGGAATCTTTGAATTAATCGTGGTGCGTGAACATAGTTACTGGGTTCCCAAGATCTTTCCTGAGGTCCATATCCTTTCCAATCAACAAGATAGAAGTGTTTCGACTTAACTATCTTGGAATCTAAAATGTCTTTCACTTCGAATTCTAATTCTCCATCAATTTGGACAGGGCCTGGGGGCTCAGACAGTCTGGTTCCAGGTTGTACTGGTTTTAGAAGAGATGCGTGAAAAACGGGATGAATCCGCATGTTGGATGGTAAATCGAGTTTAAAGGCAACTGGGTTGATAATAGCTTTGATGGGGTAAGGCCCAATGAATCTGGGATTAAAAGTTTGCTGACCCTTGAGGGGTAGATGTTTAGTTGCTAGCCATACCTGATCTCCTACTTGGTAAGGAGGAGTTTTACTTCGGTGCAAATCAGCGTTTTCTTTATACTTTTTCTTGGCTTGCTGTAAGTGGGTTGTAGCTTCTTTGAAGGCTTGGGTTATTGTGGAATGTAGGTGATTTACTGCAGGCATCTCCAGGGTCAGAGGTGGATCTAGGTCAGAGGTCCGAGGATGGTGACCATACAGGGTATAAAAAGGAGTCTGTCCGGTTCCAGAATGCACTGAATTGTTGTATGCATATTCTGCAATCCAAAGGATGTCCTTCCAATTCAACTCGGATTGGTGTAACACGCACCGCAGATATTGCTCGAGAGTCTGATTGGTTCTCTCGGTTTGTCCGTCGGTCTGGGGGTGGTGGCTGGTGGATAACCGCACGCCTATTTGTGCTAGTTGGCAACATTTCTTCCAAAAGTGGGAGATAAATTGACTTCCACGGTCTGAGACTAATATGGAAGGGAAACCATGTAACCGCACTATATTTTCCATAAATTCCTTGGCCAAGGTGGAAGCTGACAGCAATCCTTTTAAAGGGATAAAATGGGCCATTTTGGAGAATAGATCCACTATTACGAGAATCGTGTTGTAACCACCACAAGGAGGCAGGTCAGTTATAAAGTCCATTGACAAGGTGTGCCAAGGTGCTGGTGGAATGTCCAAAGGTTGAAGTAGGCCGGCTGGCCTTTTCTTTTGACTCTTATTTTGGGCACAGATTCCGCAAGACAACACAAATGACTTTATGTCTTTTCTCCAAGAAGGCCACCAGAAGTGGCGTTTGATCTTTTCTTCTGTTTTCGCGATACCGGGGTGTCCTTCCATTAATGATTCATGATGACGGGTAATGACAAGTTCCTGCAATTCTTTACTTGGTAGAAATAACCGCTCTTGGAAGTAGGGTAAATCATCCTTAACGGTGTAGTGAGGACCCTTTTGACTCCATTCCAGTAAGGCAGAAGAGTCAAAAAGCTGTTTTACTTGAGCTTGGATGTCCTCAATGGTTTGCAATGAAGTCAAGCCCAGAATTTTTTGTTCCGGTATGATTGGCACAGGTTCTAAACTCGAATTGGGTTCTTCCATGCCTATCCGGGATAAGGCATCTGCCTTACCATTCTTGCAGCCAGGGCGATAGGTAATTACAAAATCAAATTCCGCAAAGAATAAAGCCCATCAGAGTTGTCGCGAAGATTGAGCTTTGGCCGTCTTTAAATTCTGCAAATTTCTGTGGTCCGTAATTACAGTGATGGTGTGTCTTGCACCGAGAAGATAGTGACGCCAAGCCTTGAAAGCTGATTTAATAGCCAGTAGTTCTTTGTCGGTAATTGCGTAATTGAGTTCAGGTGGAGAGAATTTTCTGGACCAAAAGGCTACAGGATGTAGTTGGTTAGTTTCTGGGTCTCTTTGCGACAGGACAGCTCCCATGCCCGAACTGGATGCATCGGTTTCCACGATGTAAGGGAGATCTGGGCGCGGGTGCTTCAATACAGGTGCAGAGGTGAATTTGGTTTTCAGGTCGTGAAAGGCTTGTTCAGCCTCAAGAGTCCATTCAAAGCGTTTGTTTTTCTTTAGGAGAGCTGTGATGGGTTGAACAGTTCGAGAAAATTCCGGGATGAACCTTCGATAGAAATTGGCAAAGCCAAGCATGCTTTGCACTCCCTTCACAGAGCTAGGAGATGGCCATTTGAGAATGGCGTCCACTTTCCGCGAGTCCATTCGGATTCCTTGAGGTGTCAGGATGAATCCGAGAAACTCCACTTCTGTGGTATGAAAAACGCATTTTTCGAGCTTGGCAAATAATTTGTGCTGGCGCAATTTCTCAAGAACTGCCCTAACATGGTTTCTGTGATCAGATTCTGAGGAGGAATACACCAGGATGTCGTCAATATAAACGATGACACAAACATCGATAAGTTCCCGAAGAACATCATTCATGAAGTACTGAAAGGCGGCAGGTGCGTTGCACAAACCGAAGGGCATTACTTGATATTCGAAGAGCCCAAATTTGGTGCGGAATGCAGTCTTCCACTCGTCGCCCTCTTTTATACGTACCAGGTGGTAAGCTCCTCGGAGATCTAGCTTGGTGTACACACGAGCATCTTTTACTTGGTCGATAAGCTCAGGTATCAGGGGCAAAGGGTAACGATTCTTAATCGTTATCTGATTTAGGGCGCGGTAGTCAATACAGGCCCTAAGGTCTCCTTCCTTTTTAGGTACGAAGAACAAAGCGGAAGAGACTGGTGACTTTGATGGGCGAATGAAACCATTGGCCAGGTATTGATCCAAATACTGGTGCAAATGCAGGTTCTCAGGTTCAGTAAGAGCATAAATCCTACTACAAGGTAGTTGTGCATTGGGTACCAAGTCGATTTGGCAATCGTAAGATCGATGGGGAGGTAAGGTGTTAGCCTGCTCTTTCTGAAAAACGTCTTGGAATTCTTGGTATTCAGATGGTAGCTGTACAGGGGTGGAAGTTACAGAGGCTAGACCCATAGCTGGATTCCTTGGGTAACAGGTTAGTTCACAATCAGGAAAAGTTATCTTCTTTGCTCGCCAGTCTATTCTCGGATTATGTGTTTCTAACCAAGGGATTCCAAGAAGTACTTGAAATTGTGGGGCCTTGATCACATCAAACACGATTGCTTCCCGATGTCCGTCCTGACCCACCAGAGTGATTTCAACTGTGGAATGCGTTACAGGCCCTGAGGCTATTTCGGCTCCATCAACTGTAGTAATTACATCTTGGGCTACTTTTGGGCGGAGAGGAAACTTAATCCTGGAAGCCAATTCACGGTCTATGTAATTTCCAATAGCTCCACTGTCTATGTATGCTTTTATAGCATGCAACTGCTGAGGCTGTTTTGGGTTCACAAGCACCATTGGAATGACAAAATGCGAGGTCAAAGAGTTTGTTTTCAAGCTCGGCAAGCGGACCCCTACGCTTGTCGGGCTAGGTCGTTTCCCGAACCAGGTGTCAATAACTCGTTATCAGTGGCTCCAACCACCTTCTTGGGTGGTTTAACTGGACAACTTTGAAGAAAGTGACCGGAAGTTCCGCAATACAGACAAAGTTGCATTTGTCGCCTTCTCTCTCGTTCCTTCTGCGTTAATGGTCCTTTAACACTGCCAATTTGCATAGGTTCGGAAACGTCAGTACTCTTGGAGTTAACGTGGGTCTTGATAGGTACTCTGGTTTCATACTTGAGCCGATCTGCTTTTCTATTTTGAAGTCTGTGATCAAGTTGAACCACTAAGTCTATGTAGTCTGCGCAGGCCTGGGGTGGATCTACTATCTGAGCTATAACATCTTTAAGCTCTCCGCGCAGGCCTCGATGAAACAATGTGATCATTTTATTTTCAGGCCATCCGGTTTCCACAACTAGTCTATTAAAGGTGGCGATATAGGACAAAAGATCCTGATTACCTTGTCGTAAGGATAGCAGTTCGTTGTCAAGGGCCTGTCCCTGCGAGTGTCGAGCGAACAATCTTTCCATGCTGGCCTGGAAGCCCTGGAAATCCCGGAGAATGGGATCATCCTGATATACCAATGGAATAGACCAATCGGCAGCACAGCCACTGAGGTAAGATAGTACAAAGGCTACTTTGGTCTGGTCGTTGGGGAAGGCCCTGGGCCTGCATAAAAAGTGTAAACGGCATTGGTTCATAAAAACGGCATATTTCTTGGGATCCCCCGCAAAACGTTCCGGCGGGGCCAAAGCCATGTGTCCAGGTAGAATGATTTATACCGGGTTATTCGAACCCATTGTTGTAGAAATATCTCCGGAAACAGGTAAAGGAGTGTGCTCTGCCTGGCCCTGCAATAACCTTTTGGCCAGATCATCAGTTCTTTCCTTGGATAGGATTAGTTCCCTTCTGAGAGCATTAGTCTCCTGGCGGGCTGAGTGCACTTCTGCCCGTAATTCCCCTAAGAGATGGGCCAGCTGATCTGTCTCGGAAGTCTCCATAGCGCCCAGATGGGAAATTGTGGTAAGGCTTCGCGTTCTGTAACGCTCACCTGGTTCCCACGGAGGCGCGGTGTCGAAGGCGCAGAACTCTGAAGATGGACAGGAAGGGCCCCTCTATTCTGGCTTCCCTGGCTCGTTGGATACCCTCCTGTGCGTGAAAAGGGAGTATTACCAACTGTGGAACAATGCTCAAGCCTCCCACTCCCTTCCAACCCTCCACGATACCTCCTCCACGATTCCCCGTGAAGCCTCACCTTAGGGTTTGGAAGGATGAGCTCTCCATCCTGCTTCTGATGCAGGGGCGCGTTGAAACCCAGTTACTTCACTGGATTGAGGATTGATGGGAGTTCAGGTAAGCTTGACTGTTCAGGTAAGGCGCTGTAAAAGTTCTGTTCAAAAGTTCAAGCTTAATAATAATGTTCGTTGTCTAATTGCAGCAAGCGCTAATGCTTATGTCTTTTTCCCCTTAGGGGCCGGGGTTCGGAGTGCCGGAGATATGGCGCCGACCCGAAGTGAAACAGTTCTGGATGAGCGCTCAGGTAATGTCTTTGCATTCGCTCATTCAATGTCTTTGTCTTTTTTCCCCATAGGGGCCGGGGTCCGGAGATGCCAGGAAGTGGCAGGACCCGAAATGCAGTGGGAATAATCCAACAGGTAAGACTTAAAAGGAAACTGAGCTTTCCTTATTCCTTTTCTCCCTCTCACCTTTGTTCTTGTCTTTTTTCCTCTAGGCGCCGGGGCGTAGCTGAATCCGGAAGATCGCTGCTGAAGATGGAAGCGCCTTGCAAAGGTGAGTAAAATGCAGCGCTGCAGCGATCGAAACGAAATGCCTTTAAAATGATGTCTTCCTTTTCAGGGCCGTTGGAGAAATGACTCCGGAATGCAGATTTAGCAGGTAAGGGCTTTTCTTCTCCTATTCTCTTCCTTTCTCCCCTTGCAGGTGTTCCAGGGTGCTGGCAGGCGTGGCTGAAGTCAGGATGCAGGAGCTGACACGGTGAGCGTCCAGCTGCTAGGTGCAGAACAACGCGAAGCATGTGTGGCTGTTCGGGTGGGGTTTAAATAGCCTTGGAAGAAGTTCCTGGTATGTATCCTTCCACCAATCAGGTATGTATCCTTCCCCGACCACACCCGGGTGGTGAAGTAGTCCTACAGGTTAAGTAGTCCCATTCAGGCCTCAAGAGGGCCTGGATGAAGCAGCAAGGTCTGCATCAGGTAAGTGTGCACCCAAGCACTTAAACACATATCCTCTTCTATGAGCCTGGCGCCCAAGGCGCCAGGACTGGGGTCCGCTATGAGCCTGGCGCCTAAGGCGCCAGGACTGAGTCCAAAGGGCCCCGACTTGGGCCCGCTGAGACTTCCCTGGGGAAAATGATGTCTGCCTCTGGGGTTGCTGGGCCCGGCCTGGCTCCTTAGAGGTAGGCATCATGACAGCATGTTTCTGAGCCTGGGCGTGGCTTAAATAGTCTCTGTGTATCCCAGGTGTCTCTGGGCTGAACCACACCCAAAAGACTAGACTGCACATGCAGTTCTGGGAACCGAAATATGTGGGGGCATCCATCTTGTCCCCATCAATGCACTACAAGTCCAATCCCCAATGTTATCCTATGGGAGTGAGTGAGTCTGGTGCCACAAGCGCCAAGTCTGACTCCAAGTGGGTCTTTGGAGGGATGGAGATGCCCTTGAGGGCCATGTAGGTGATCGTGGCCTGGCTCCAGCCTGACATCTTGGAGGGCTGGGGACATGAGGGGCAGGAATCATGACAGCACTCCCCCCCCCAAGGCCCCTCTCAAGGTGGCTCTTCTGTCTGGTCCTGGTTTGTTTGGATGGTTTTGATGAAATCGTCTAAGCAAGTGAGGTGCATGGAGGTACTCACAAGGCTCCCATGTCCTGTCTTGTGGACCATACCCCTTCCAGTCTACTAAGTAGTATAATTTGGATCTGACGTAATTTGAATCCAGGATGTCCTTGACTTCGAATTCTGGCTACCCAGCGACTACTACTGGCTGCGGTGGCGTTGCTACCCGGGTCCTAGGTTGAACATGTTTAAGGAGAGACATGTGGAACACAGGATGAATCTGCATGTTTGACGGCAAAGCTAGTCTGACCGCCACAGGATTTATCACAGAGGTGACGGTGAATGGACCCAGGTATCTTGGACAGAAAATTTGGGTTCCTTTAATGGACACGTGTTTAGACGCCAGCCAGAATTTGTCTCCCACTTGGTAGTTGGGGCCTTTGCTCGGTGTTGATCAGCAAACTTCTTTTGGCGATTCTTAGGTTGAAGTAGGTGTTCAGCTGCCCTTTTAAAGGTATGAGAAATGGTTGTGTGCAAGGTTTTGACTGCTGGCATTTCCAGGGTTGTAGGAACGTTCAACTCAAAAGTACGTGGATGCCTGCCATACATGGTATAAAAGGGTGTCTGCCCAGTGCTGGTGTGTAGGGAATTATTATAAGCATATTCAGCTATCCATAATAGGTCGAACCAGCTTCCTTCAGCTTGATGTAACATGCAACGCAGATACTGCTCGAGCGTCTGATTTGTCCTCTCAGTTTGACCATCCGTTTGGGGATGGTGACTGGTGGATAGCCGGATGTCGATGTGGGACATAGGGCAGCATTTTCTCCAGAAGTTAGATATAAATTGAGTACCTCAGTCTGAGACCAAAACTAAAGGAAACCCCTGGAGCCGTACGATGCCTTCAAGAAATACCTTTGCCAGAGTGGAAGCATTTGGGAGCCCCTTAAGAGGAATGAAATGTGCCATTTTTGAAAATAGGTCCACGACCACAAGAATAGTGTTAAACCCTTGACTGGGTGGTAAATCGGTAATAAAATCGAGGGACAACGTGTGCCAGGGTGCTGGTGGGATTTCCAATGGTTGTAATAGCCCAGCCGGTTTCTGCTTGGATGACTTGTTTTGAGCACACACTCCACAAGATAGGATGAATTGGATAATGTCTTTACGCCACGTGGGGCACCAATAATTTCGTTTTACCTTGGCTAGGGTTTTAGCGATTCCGGGGTGGTCCTCGATCAAGGAATCATGATAACCGGACATGACTTGTTCTCGTAGTTCTTGGTTTGGTAAGAATAACGATTCCTGAAGTAGGGCAACTGATCTTTTATCATGTAATGTTCTCCTTGTGCACTCCACGTTTGTAATTGCTCCGGACTCATCAGGTTTTGGATTTCTTCATGTAATTTTTTCTGAGTTATGGTTGCAGTGATTCCTAGGAGCTTGTCACTGGGGATGATTGCTATTGGGTCAGGGGTCTGATACCCTTGCTCTTCCACCCCCATACGGGAAAGGGCATCGGCCTTCCCGTTTTTCACCCCTGGTCGAAATGTAATCACATAGTCATATTCAGCAAAAGGATGAGGATTGAGGCCTTTGCCGTTTTTAGGTACTGGAGGTTCCGGTGGTCAGTTATTACGGTGATTGTGTGTCTGGCACCCAAGAGGTAGTGCCGCCATGTCTTAAAGGCTGATTTAATGGCCAGGAGTTCTTTGTCTGTGATAGCGTAATTGAGTTCAGGGGGTGTGAATTTACGCGACCAGAAGGCAACATGGTGTAACTGGCCCGTTTCAGGGTCCTTTTGTGAGAGGACGGCTCCCATAGCCATGCTTGAGGCGTCCGTTTCCACCAGGTATGGGAGATCAGGGCGACGGTGGCGTAAGATTGGGGCAGATGTGAATCTTGCTTTGAGTTCCTGGCTTCTGTTGTCCACTGGAACTTTTTGTTGCTTTTCCTTAGCAATGACGTGATGGGATGCACGATTTGTGAAAATCTTGGGATGAACCGGCGGTAGAAGTTTGCAAAACCCAGCATACTTTGAACCCCCCTGAATGAATTTGGGGCTGGCCAGTTCAGGATAGCGTCTACCTTGTGTACATCCATTCGGATTCCATTCGGGCTGAGAATAAAGCCCAGGAATTCCACCTCAGAGATGTGGAATGAGCACTTTTCGAGCTTTGGCGTACAGCTGGTGTGGACGGAGTTTCTCCAATACGGATCATACGTGTTTAACTTGGTCCTGCTTTGATGCAAAATATACTAGAATATTGTCGATGTACACTAGAGCACAGACATCAATCAATTCCCGTAGGACATCGTTCATGAAGTATTGAAATGCTGCAGGCGCGTTGCAAAGGCCAAAGGGCATTACTTGATATTCGTACAAGCCGTATTTGGTGCGAAAAGCAGTTTTCCATTTGTCCCCCTGTTTTACGCGAACAAGGTGATATGCCCCCCTCAGGTCTAGTTTTGTGTAGATTTGGGCATCTTTGACTTGATCAAGCAATTCAGGGATCAGTGGCAGGGAGTGGCGTTTTTTTTACGGTAATCTGGTTCAGTGCACGATAGTCGATGCACGTTCTCAAGTCCCCCTCCTTTTTCGGTACGAAGAATAGAGGACTGGCTGCTGGAGACTTCGAGGGACGGATGAACCCATTGGCCAGGTATTGGTCAAGATATGCCTTCAGGTGCTGGTTTTCTGGTTCTGTGAGTACGTAAATACACCCACAAGGGATTTGTGAGCCGGGTATCAGGTCGATTTGGCAATCGTATGGTCTATGCGGTGGCAGGGTATTAGCCTGTTCTTTCTGAAAGACATCTTGAAAGTCCTGGTATTCACTTGGTAGGGTGCCGTTTGCCACAGTCGCAAGCGTGGAGGTTCTGGTGTCTATTGGTTGTTTCTCTTGGCGATAACATGTGTGAGCGCAAGTCTAGGGAAAGGCCAATTCTTTTGCTCACCAATCGATTCCTTTGAACGCACATACATAGGGCGAGGGTCCGGTCTGGTTCGATCTGCTCTTCGGTCCTGCAACCTATGATCCAGTTGAACAACAAGGTCAATGAATTCTGAGCAGTCTTTCGGGGGGTACACCACTTGTGTGAGAACCTTGAGCTCCCCCCGCAACCCCCGATGAAATAATGTGGTTCTCTTCTCCACTGGCCATTCTGCTTCAACTACGAGTCTATTGAATGTGGCTATATATGTTAATAGGTCTTGATTCCCTTGGCGTAGGGACAGATGTTCGTTGTCTAATGCCTGCCCATGAGTACGACGGGCGAACAGCTTTTCCATCTCCTGCTGAAAGCCCCTGAAGTCATGCAGCAAAGGATTGTCTTGGGCCACAAAGGGTACAGACCAGTCCGTGGCGCTACCACTCAGGTAGGATAGCACAAAAGCGACCCGTGATTGGTCATTCGGAAAGGCCCCTGGTCTACAAAGGAAGTGCAGGCGGCACTGGTTCATGAACGTTGCAAACCTCTTGGGATCCCCCGTAAATTGTTCAGGCGGGGGCCAAGGGAACTGCCCCAGGCAGGGTTATCTGAACGGGATTGGCTGATGGTGCTGGCATCGAGGGCACGCTTCCCTGCAATGGTGCATGCCCTGCTTGTGACTGGAGAAGTTGCCGGCTTAAATCATCAGTGCGTTCTTTGGCTACTATCAGCTCTCTCCTCAGGGTGTTGGTCTCCTGCCTGGCTGCATGTACTTCGGAACGTAGCTGCCCCAACATGTGGGCTAACTGGTCGGTTGCTGACATTTCCATGACGCCCAGGTGGATTTTGATGTGAATCTTTGCGTTCTGTAACGCTCACCTGGTATCCACAGGGACATCACTCAGCCTGTTCTGACCTCTTACGACCTCAAACCCTTCCCTGGAGTCTACTTGACTGCAGACTGGGCCTGAAACACAGGTTTGGTAGAGTTTAACTTCCTATTGTCTCTGTGTGCTTGAACCCCTTCTTCCCCGGGGTCCAACCCTTCCCTTTGATCCACAGCTCACCTTGTTTTCTTGGAAAGTGTGCTCTTCGTCCTGCTTTCAGCGCAGGGGTGCATTGATTGATGCAGGCTCGTTGCTGCCTAGTTACTTCACTGGCAAGAGTCCGACAGGTAAGTATAATGAGTATTTTGAACAGTTCTCTAACTTCTTACCTTTCCTTCCTTAGATGATGGCCGGCGTCCGGGGATGGCGACGTGGTGCTGAGATGAGTAGCACTGAAGGTGAGTGAGAGCACGATGCGCGATGCGACCCTTTCGTATTTGTATTGAACTGAGTTATTTTTCTGTGTCTTTTAGGTGCTGCGACGTTTTCAGCGTGGATGCCGGTTATGAAGAAGAAATGCAGTGAGTAAACGCGGTATGCAGCGCCTCTAGATGTTTCCACGCTAACCTGGAGTGTCTTTTCCCTCTTGCAGATGGATGAGAAGTTCCAGAGACAGAGTTCTCCCAGAGCGGCTGGGATTCAGGTAAGTGTTTGAAGCTCGTACAGTCTTTAAAAATAAGCAAAGATTTGCTGAATGCTTACTAATGCCTTTTTTCTGTTCTTTTCCCTTTTCCTCAGGAAGCGGCGTGCCGGGATGGGAATGACACCGCCGAAGATGCCCGCAGAACAGAAGGAGCGATGAATGATGGGCAGAAGCGCCGCATGGTAAGGCTGTTCCTAACAGTGTTCTTGTTCTTGCAGGAGCTGAGCGCAGAAGAAAGATGCAGGCGTACTGGAGACCGATCCGAACACGTTGAGTGTCACGCTGCAGATGCAGAAAACGCAAAGCATGTTTCTCAGCCTGGGCGTGGCTTAAATAGTCTCTGGGTATCCCAGGTGTCTCTGGGCTGAATCACACCCAAAAGACTAGACTGCACATGCAGTTCTGGGAACCGAAATATGTGGGGGCATCCATCTTGTCCCCATCAATGCAGTACCAGTCCAATCCCCATGTTATCCTATGGGAGTGAGTGAGTCTGGTGCCACAAGCGCCAAGTCTGACTCCAAGTGGGTTTTTGGAGGGATGGAGAGGCCCTTGAGGGCCATGTAGGTGATCGTGGCCTGGCTCCAGCCGGATATCTTGGAGGGCTGGGGATATGAGGGGCAGGAATCATGACAGTTTGGGGGCACAAATGTGCAGCAAGAATTGCCAATCTTGTGGACAATCTCTCCTTCCACCGCAGTGAGTAGGTTGAGGACATGTCTTTTTTTGGAGGGTCATGAGTCTTATGACACGCATCTTGACCTTGATTGCCTTCAGACCTTGTTCTGTGTCATTCGCCAGCTGTATGACCACCCAACGCACAATTTTCAGCAACTTGACATCTGCAGCCATCTGAACCCCCAGGCAGTAATAGTGGTGCAAAAAAGGTCTCTTCTTTGTGAAACAGTCTATATTCATTGGGTTTTTCTTTGAGCAGTTCAGGGAAGTCTTGAGACAGGTAATTCGATCTTCTTTTTCTGCGCAACTTCTCATTCCTGTCTTTTCCAGGTAAGATGCAGAAAATGGGGGGCTAAACCAGGCTTCTGGTAGGCCCCCCTATTGTTGGGCTTCGAGTTGGAGCGAGCAAGTTCTTCGATCATACAGCTAGGTGGTCTTCAGGGATCATGACATGTGCTGAGTGCAACTTGGCCAGTGAGCAGTAGCCCCTCCATGATGGGGGGAGGTGCAAGAAGGCCTGCTGTCCACACACCCAGTAGTAGTCCATTACTTCAGCAGTGCCTATTTTGAGGTCTGGAATGAGCAAGGTTTCATTGCATCATTGGTTGGCCCCTACGAAAACAGTTACACCCTACGAAAACAGTTACTTCACTGTAAAAACATAGTTCATAAGTCTCTTGCTTTTGCATTTCTCTGGCTTTTCCATTGCTTCAATCCAGGACAATTTTGCGACGTTTGTTCCAGAATGGTGCACATGCTCTATTCATTTGAGCCAACACTTCATCTCTGAACACCACTAGGCCTCCTGCCATGCAGCTCATTGATGTTCCTTGCCCCTTGCCCACCACGTACTTTAGTCCTTGCAATTTCAAGTATGGCCTCTGCAAACACTGGATGCTTTTAGGGTTTTCGGTGCATTGAAGCTGATCAGGGTCCATAACTTCTAGTCATACACTCTGCTCCTGGAAGGTTCCTCGCAGCCTACACAGGCCAGATGAACCAGGCATTGAGCCTATAAAACTGGTAATTCTTGTGGTATGAAGACCTTGGGGGCTCCCTACGCATATGACATCAATGAACACACATAACAACTATCATTCACGCTCCTCCTTCCTAACAATCTCATGTCTGCGTACCAACCATTTGAGAGCTCTGGATGGTGCACGTCTTCTATTGTATCCAAACCAGGTCCACGTACTCATCATACTTGGGCTTTTTTAACTTGCCTCTTCCTACATGCTACACCATTGTTATATACATTATCAAAAAAGCTGGTGAAATTAAAATGTGTACTGATAAAAGCATTGTATTCACTGATAAAAACATTGGGTTCAATGGTGCTATTGACAGTGTTATTACTTTCGACCTGACCATTGATATGGGGATCCATGGCCACCATGTTGTGTGTTAGGGAAAACAGGGACACATTTGGGTCTGTACTACTGGTGGTAATTACATAGTGAATGGAACTGTTAATAGTAGGATCCGTATTTACACTGCCCCTCCTTTTATATGCCATCCTCATATAAACGTGCATCCCAGATCAATACCTAATCCAACATAGACAAGGCGAACAACCATACAATATAATGAATAGCACATAATTATGAATATGAAAATGTTGACATGGTACCATACATGTTACTTTACTTATTATAGACGTAATGAGCAGAACCAGTTGGGTCTATCGCAAAAGAAACCTGAAAAGAAATGTGTTTGAAACAACTGAGAGATGTAGATATACAGAGCGGGAGAGAGAGTGAGAGAGAGAGATGGATATCTATAGATAGAAAGAAGGAGAAATAGAAAAGAGTATGGCAGAGTGCGAGAGTACACTCCCTTTGCAGATGTTATGCGTAGCAGCTTTGTGTAGGACACATGGGGGGTATTGGAGTATATTTCCTGATACGTTTAAAAGGGGAGTGTGGGCATAAGTCTGAGGGGCGCTTAGGGTGGTTGGGGCGTTGGACACTTCACTGTGTTAGTGTGGGCTCGGGACCTTGGGGTGCTTTGTGAACATCAGACAAGTGCACCCAATAATGGAGCTCCTTAACAGCAAACAGAGTGGTGTATATCACTGGGAAAGGGCCGTTATATTTGGGCTCACTCCACTGGGGAGCATTTTTAACATAGATCCAATCGCCATGGAACAACTGCAGAGGGGGTGACATTGCTGGCATGTCCGTTGTGGCGGCGGTTGCTTCCTCAGTCTGGGAAGGTGCAATCTGTTGAGAGACACATTTTATGGCCTTTGTTAGGGTGGACATATAGTTGCAAAACTCTTCCCCTAAAATGGCAGCAGCCCTGTGAGCATCTAATGCTGATCTAACAAGAGGGAGTGGTGTGTGCATGCAACACCCCGTTACCACCTCATGGGGTGATAAGTGGTGATCCTTGCAGGGCAGCGAGCACAAACTGAATAACGCAAGTGGCAAACAGTGCACCCAATTTTCCTTTAATGTGGTGCACAGCTTCGACAGCTTGCTTTTCAAGAGGCCATTCATCCTTTCTACGACTCTATTGGCTGGGGCTGGTCAATGGTGCACATCGATGCTTGATACCCAGTAATGCCAAAATCTCTTTAAAAAGTTCATTAAAGTAGTGCATGACCTTATCTTATCTGAGTACATCGCACACGCCCCATCGAGGAAAAATCTCCTGCACTACAAATTTGGCAGCATACTTAGCATCCGGATGTGCACAAGGTCTCCACCCATCATAAGAAGGGGTACACAACCACAATAAGGTTACTAGATCCACTATATCCATCACCTATGTCCGCATATTCAATGTGCAGTTCGCAGAACAGTCCAGTAGGGCAGGGCAAGGTGCCTCTGATATTTCTCAATGTAAAACATGTATTGTAACTTTGACAGGTAGTGCAATGCACATCCATTTAAGTTACGTTTTCCTGTAGGTTGGAGGAAAACTAGTCCTCCTGTATGTCTGCTGCAATGTGCTGTTTAGAAACATGTGAATGGTGGAATAACTGGTCGAATGCGATAAGAAGTAGCTCATGTGACATAACCTCTTTCCCAGATATCTCTTGTCTCCACAACAAATCAGTCAGGGACTGTTTACATCTCATTTTTACCCAAAGGTCCTTCTCTTCTTGTGGTGCTCGTCCCTGTAACTCAATTAGCGGGTGGTGATTGGTAATGTGTTGTACGGTGATGGCAATTGTTCAGTGTTTTGTATTACCACAGGATACTCTGAGACCTGTGGCACTGGAAGATATAATGCGGTTACCGAGTGAAATCTCATCTGTGTTGTTAGTATGGGTGGAGCATTTAACGACTGCCACTACAGATGGTTGGGATAGTGCATAAATACATTTGTGTAATAATGTGGTATGTTGAACTGGGGACCCATCAGCTCTCCTGAATACTCTCCTCTTCCACCATGCAAAGCCTGCATGCACTGTGGCAGTAACATATGCTGAGTCTGAATAAATGGTCACGTGGCACCCCTGGGACTCAATAAGGGCTATGAGTTTGGCTGCCTGAGCTGAAAAATGCAGTGGTAATCTCTTCTGTACTAGTGTTTCATACTCCCCATCCACCAGATGAACCACTGCCACTCCAGCATGCTATAAACTAGTATTCTGATAAATCATTGCTGATCTATCAACAAAGAGGAAGCCCTACCCCTTCAAGTGGGTTATCATGGGCCTTGGGAATATCATCTTCATCTCCCTCAAAAGTCACTCAGATATGGTTGGCCAAGTTATCGTCAGAGCACATTTCTGTCCAAAAAAGGGACATGGTTGACATTTTTGCATCGCACTAGTTGGATGTTTGGGATTGAGAGAATAATCTTGTATGCAGATGCTCGCTGCTTCTCAGTGTGGATTTAGAGCGCTCTAAGATGGCAAAAACCACATGCTCGACATACAATGTTACAAAGCATCCCATAATGATAGCGGAAATCTTCTCAATGGCAAACGCCGCAGAAGCAAGTGCTTGTCCACATGCAAACTGGCCCTGCATTATAGAATCTAGTACACCACTGTAACAGGCCAATGGCTTTTGGCCCACAGTGCTCTTCTGTGTCAACACTGCAGTCATCAGTTGTCCGTTGGAGTAGAAGAATAAATAGAACTATTGTGTGTAGTCTGGGATTGCAAGCACTGGTGCAGTGGATATGGCCTCCTTGAGGTCATTGAAATTGGTGAACATGTCCTCCATCCATACTATTTTATTGTTATCATTCTCTTCCTTAAGGCCCTGTAGGAGAGGCCTGGCCTATTGTGCATAGTCGAATAACCATGCCCTACAGCAATTGCATAGCCCCAAGAACCTTTACATTTGCATTTCGATAACTGTTTTGGGCTGCAGGGTGGCATGCACAGAGGCGGCCCAATAAGAAATAATCTTTTTGCCATTTACAGAGATCAGTTGTCCCAAATAGAGTACCTCCTGGAGGCAGTACTATAATTTTAGCCTTATTAACCTTTTATCCCTTGCAGGCCAAAAGTTGTAGGAGTGTTATAGAGTCCTTCCTGCATTGGTGCTAGCTGACACTGCACACCGGTAAATCATCAACATATTGGATAATGGTACTAGGCACTTGAATATTGCCTAGATCAGCATGCAGTATTCTGTTATAAATGCTGGGGGACTCGCGGTAGCCTTGAGGCAGTCTTGTGTGTTCAAAGGGCACCCCTATGTGTAAACGCGGTGAGGTATTGTGAGTCGGGGTGTAAGAGAACAGAAAAGAAGGCATTCTTAAGAACTGCCACAGTAAGGTCACCTCTTTAACAATGATGCAAAGTATTGTCACAGGGTTCAGGACCACTGGAAATTCTGTCTGTACAACCTCATTAAGAGGGCGCAAATCCTGAATCATTCTCCAGCTCCCTCCTTTTGCCTTTTTTATCAGGTATATAGCTGTGTTGCATGAGTCAACAGATGGTTCAATTATCCCCTGATTTCGAAGGGTAACGATAGTGTCCTGTATTCCTTCTTCTGCCTCCCTTCATAGACGATACTGCTTCACCCGGGGCAACACAGTGGCTGGTTTGATTGTTATTCGAACTGTGGTCACCCCTTGTAAGAGCCCCACATCATGAGCATTTCTTGTGCAGAGCCTCTCAGGGACCTGCTCTAAGTCTGTCTCAATGAAGGGGGACAGGGCTACGAGAGCCAATAGTGGACATTGCACCATCTGGTACTCCACCATGATTTCACAAGGAATAGAAATATTTAGCACAACCTCTGGTCGATCCTCAAACAAGTCTGCATCAGACACTTCCCTGAGAACCATGGTAGGGTCAATACACAACACTCTGCGGCACTTGCACCCCTCTGAGTCAGTCCCAAAGACAACAATCCTTTTAGCTGACAGCATCAGACCTTGCAAATCTAGGGACAATACTGTTCCTGCCACTAATTCAGGGTTTACCACAGGCCGGAAAATGAAGTCAGATGTGTGAGAAACCAGAGGGTGTCTCGTCCGCTAGCCCCTGGGTACCTCTCTCTCAGGTGGTCAGGGTATAGCCATCATCTTTGGATTGAGACCCAGAGGGTGGACCTGTGCAGGAGGATCACCTGGGTGAGGGGTCTTCAGGGAGTGGGGGAGAGACAGCTGATTATGAGACATTGTATTTCCCCCTTTTTTGTTCATCTACCCCATCCTATTTTGTAGGATTTTCCAAAATCCCAACTTTCCCCTCTCCTTTTTACACAAACACTGGGCTAAGAATAGAGTGACTGAGTGTAACCAGACTAACTTTCTCACATCGTACTTGACATGTCCCATTAATCCAGTCAGGCAAAGTCAGGCACTTTACACTAAGTGCATACACCTGATACCAGTTAGCTCTCCTCACACGAATAAAAGGCAACACCTAAAGACACACTCTGAGCAAGGCAGAACACGAGTACGAGCAGAACATCTGGGATGAAGGCACACCCACTTGAGCGGAGCAACGGACCAGCGGATGAGAGCAGCTGGATGAAAACCCAAAGGGTTCCATACTGGAGGTGGTTGCCTCCGCCAGACAGCAAAAGACACGTGGAGAAGGACAGATCCCACAGGTGAAGATTGCATTGTGTTTCAAGGATGCTAGTGACCCTCCCGGGTGAACGGTAAAGTTGGCGAGGTGAGGCCAAGCCTGATATGATACGATATGATATTTTATATTTTATTTGGATCACGCTAATACACAAGTGTTTCTGTCACGACTACTGGGTTTCCCCTCACAAGGTCTTCTAAAGTGTCTTGGCTAACTGCATTAGATCCTAGTCTCAGGCAAAGTAGGACCTTGGCCATGTAGTTCTAACACTTCCTCATCCTTCAAACATGGCCCCCAGTGAAATTCCTGGTATTGGGCTGTGCAGCCTAGTTGTTGTCACGCCTGCAGTATTTAAGCCCCTCCCCCTTTAAGTTCCGCGCTTCGCGTCTGTTTGCTTTGCTTGGACGCTTACCGCGGATCAAAGTCTCCTGTCAAGATTCACCTCAGAACCCTTTTGCTTCATGGTTTAGTTCCTGGTCCAGTGCTCCCGTCATTCTTAGCCTTCCTTAACCTTGCCCCTTGCTGTAACTCACCTTCGGTATTCCGCTATACTTTTGTGGTGAATTCTTCTAATTGAAGTAAGTTAGCGGCAACGTTTTTCTGTGCTCGCGCTTTCCGCCAGTGTTGTTTCGTGCATGCTCATTTGTGGTGGATTGTGCGCGTAGCTCGTTGAACTTGTTACATTTCCCGTCAGGTGTCGTGTGTCGGGGCTCCGGCACTCGAACGCGTGTGAGGAGTTTTGCAACTCTCACACTTACAGCAAGTTTGCGTGTGTATTCTAGGCATATCTTGCATAGGGATTAGAATATTCCTTACCAGAACACAAAGAGGAGTCTGTCAATTGTGATACGCAGGCTCATGCTTTTGTTGCCCAGTTGCTATGTCTTCTTAGTGAAATATCTGCTGACCTGTGAAACATCTTTGAATCCGCAAATCGTTAAAGAACTCTCCATTTCATTTAGTCATTGTTATTTCGGAAACACGGAGTCATTAGGAAATTCCGTGGCATTCTAAATCTGTGCCCCTTTTTAGTTTCTCCTCAGGTTGTGTTCAGTCATGCGTACACCTCACCTCAGGGTTCCGTTTCTACCCAGTTCTAGGGTTTAGGAGTCATTCCATTGTGATAATAGTTGGTAGGTGGTTTTATGCAGTGGCTTATTTGGTTCCATCTCCTATGCCTTAGTGCATTCACACCATTCACCCTTCTTCAGTAAGGCCCTAGTTGCCCCCCTCCCACCTTCAGGACTAGCGCCCCTGCGCTGAAGCAGGATAGATAGCCCACCATATACCAATCAAGGGTAAGGGTAGTGAGATTCCGAGGGAGAGATAGATAAGGAGAGTAGTTAGTGCCAAGTTTCCCTGGGAAAGTTACATTTATCTGTGTTCCTGTGTTTACTCATAGATTCCTAGTCTCCAGAATATTAGGATACTGGAAAAACTAAAGGTGAGAACAACGCACTCTGAGAAGGAAGTTATACTATAGGGAGTGGTGTCCCCGCAGAGGTAGGTAAGCGTTACAGTTTCAGAGTGCGAAGAGGTAAGGGAGGGGAACAAGGAGGACAAAAACAATGATCCTACTAGGCCCACTGACATTAAGAACACAAGTGCATGGGGGCGCCTGTGGTACTAACCTTGATTAATGAATTGGAAATAGCAAAACAAGAAAGAAGCACACACAGCCGGTGAGTTGGCAAGCGACCTGAGGAGCCAGTGTGTGTTAAAGCGAAGGATGTAGCAACATTATATTACAAGTGAAGGCTGCATGCGTGTGGATGAGACGCGAAGAAAGGCAGACCTGTGAATGAACTTTCAAGCAAAAGGCAGCTGTGAGATCAGTGATATTAAGTAATGGAGTGGTATTCAGAAAGGAAGTAGCCTTTTCGAAAGTCTCTGTGAAAGGTACATTGTTTGAAGCTATAAAACAAACAAGCAGCAAAAGTGAATCAAGCACGAATAAACATGAACTTTGAGTCGAAGTGGTCCTGCAGTGGACTATAAAGAGAGCCACGTACATTTGAATGTCTTTGCCATCCAAAGGGAGTCCGAGCCCGATTGAGGGAGACCCGAAGTACAATAAGCTTGGGGAACGGAGCCGCGCGGCAAGTTTGTGTTGAGCTGTGACGTGAGAGGTCTGAGCCCGACAGAGGGGGACATACGTGAACTGTGTGCTGTAAGGTCTGAGCCCGGCAGAGGGGTACCTCTGTGAAATGTACGTTGGAATATATATATATAATTTTGAAAGTCAAGAAGGAGACTTTAATGTGGAAGGCCATGCAGGCCTCAATCCATGGTTTGGAACTGCTAAGAGTGTTAGAAACGGAGCCAGAGTGTGCCAGCCTGCCTACAAGGAAAGCCTTACTCTGTGAGGTTTAACATGAGGAAGAGAGCTGGTTCAACTACTGCTTCTCCACCCCTTGCATGTATTATGACCATTGCTCTTATAGCACACATGCCCAGGTTGGCATACACTATTTCTTGGTCTGTGAAGGAGATGGTCACATTCAATTTGCATAACAGGTCTCACCCATCACATTTATCGGGGAACTCTCAGAATATAACAGGGTGCACGTACCACTTTTCGCTCTAGTTTGATATCCACTTATTTTGTGTAGGGAACTCGGGCGGCAGCCCAAGAGAAGCCCTGCGTGTCAAGAGTTTCACCTGATAATGGGACGTTTCCCTCACTGATGCATGATTTAGTGCCCCTGTGTCATTCATGAATTGCTTGTTACCTATCTCAGTGCCCACCAAGGGTTCTTATCAGTGTGGACTGTCATGGACAGGACTAGACACACAAGAGCTCTCTGTGAGCTGCCCTTGCCAGGGTATGTGTTGGTGCCAGGGAATGTGAAAGAGTAATTCCCTACCACAATCACTCTTGCTGACCCCCTTGCTGCCACTCTGGGTAGGGGTACTGAATCCATCTCCCCACTGTCCTTGTCCACCTCCTGGCCAAAACGCTGCTATTCTCACATTTGGAGGTGTCGAGGTCTGCTCTGCCACCTTCATTTGCACATTTGCTGACACTGCCCCTTCAACTGCTATTTTATGTAACTTTTTCTGTACCAGTTTTGCTTCCTCAGCTTGCAGCCTTTGAGCAGTTTCCTTTTCTCGCAATTTTATACTCATACCATGGTGCAAGATTATAGTTTGAATCTTGGCCCTCCCTTTTGTCGAGCGCCTTCTGAACTTCCTTGTGTAAACCGCTTTTAATAACGAAATTAAAAAGAGGAACTAACTGATCCCACTGGTCCCCCGTCTCTGTACGCCACATCTCCTGAAAAGTAATAATGTATTACGCGGGCTCTTCATAGTCCCCCGTGGTATACTGCATGATCAACTGCAGGTCTGGTGAGTCCGGATACGTTCGCTGCAGCGCACTCCATACCTGTGATCTGATATTGTTAATGGGTGCGCCATCTTGTGCGTCATCATCTAGCTTTACTCCAGATACCCTGCTTTGACCCACACATCTCCAGCCTGGTCCCCCACAATTGCAAAAAGTAGGCTTTTTATATCCTCCACAGCCAAAGGGATCCCCGCCTTCTGCTTCTCAAAGACATACATCTACTTAACCCAGCTCTGCCACTAAGGAACGGGAGCAGCTTAATCAAGTTATTTGTATCTATATGTGCGCCCTGCCTAGGCCTTTCTGCAACAATGGCATCTGGGTGCCTATACTCCTCCCTTCTTTACATTCAGCACTTTCTGTTTTCCTTGCTACTGCCACACGGCCACACATTTCTTAACCGTGGTCCCCACAAGCTCTCCACCCGGGGTGTGACCACCGACGCCTGCTGTGCATCCCCTTCATCGTCCTCAATCTCATCCACGGTATCTCATTCGTCTTCACTTAACTCTCGATCTGCGTCCCTATCAGACCACACTGTCCCGTATCCTGTGCTTCCCGCTTGCCTGGCACAAACCCCCCTCTTTCTCAATGTGCACATCCTTTAGAGCTGTACTTTCCAACCTGAACAAAATGTATCCCGCCCTCCATTCATCCAACCCACTCTCTTCCTTTCGTCCCCTTACCTGTGTAGCTCTCAATCGAATACATTCTACGCATGTAGCCTCCAAAACCTCTTCTAACTCCTTCCAGTCCTTATTAACCTGGGGTGGGATGGCACACAGTGTTGGTCTATAGGGAGGTGGGGCTGTAGCTGCAGTGTTCACATATGTCGGGTTTATATACCACGTGGATGGGTGAGTGGGTAAAGCCCTCTATGTGAGTGTGCAACCCTGTCCCTCTGTGTTATTACAGACACTGCATCTTGCTACTGCCACACGGCCACACATTTCTTAACCGTGGTCCCCACAAGCTCTCCACCCGGGGTGTGACCACCAACGCCTGCTGTGCATCCCCTTCATCGTCCTCAATCTCATCCACGGTATCTAATTCGTCTTCACTTAACTCTCGATCTGCGTCCCTATCAGACCACACTGTCCCGTATCCTGTGCTCCCCGCTTGCCTGGCACAAACCCCCCTCTTTCTCAATGTGCACATCCTTTAGAGCTGTACTTTCCAACCTGAACAAAATGTATCCCGCCCTCCATTCATCCAACCCACTCTCTTCCTTTCGTCCCCTTACCTGTGTAGCTCTCAATCGAATACATTCTACGCATGTAGCCTCCAGAACCTTTTCTAACTCCTTCCAAACCTTATTATCCTGGGGTGGGATGGCACCCAGTGTTGGTCTATAGGGAGGTGGGGCAGTAGCTGCGGTGTTCACATATGTCGGGTTTATATACCACGTGGCTGGGTGAGTGGGTAAAGCCCTCTATGTGAGTGTGCATCCCTGTCCCTCTGTGTTATTACAGACACTGCATCTGGGGAGACCCCTTCAGTGTTTGTATCCCGCCCTCCATCAGGGTCCTCTACATCTTCCACAGATCTAATTTCTCCTACTTCTTCTGAAGTTGTTTACCTTTATATGTAGCAGCTAAGAACGCGCTCATGTGATTTAATAGCCCTCGATTGTGGGTGCCCTTGTGTCTCTCCCACACATTGTTTGTGATGCTTCTCTATTTTGTCTCTGTACAATGGTAATACATTGTACATATACTCCAATGGTGTCTGCCCTCCCATCTTCGCAGTTTGCACGCTCAAGACCCCAACCTTTACAATTATGCACTGCGAAAACGTTTATCACCAAAGTTGCTACCAGTCCATCATCCCACCTCCCGGTCGACATCTGTCAGCACTCCTGTTTCCCCCTCCTCACCACACGTGCACACGCACACACTATCATACTATACATTTTCAAAACAAGCTATCAACACCAGCCCACCTCTGACATCCACCTTTTGCACACAAGAAATCATAATCCACTAACAATAACAAGCTAAAACAACAACCACTACTGCAACTGAGTCCACTAATTATAGAGCTCCTATTTTGCATCTCCTTATCACAAAACAAATGGCGCCATCATCTTCCCTCACTCAGAAAGTTTTCAGCAATCCTGTTTTTCCACTGTATAATCCTCTTAACGTATCAATAAAAATAACAATAAAAGCTAAATGTCGCCATGTGGACGTACCACACTCCTCAAACACACCACACTCCCCCACACACACTAAACCATTCATTATTATCCCTTGCAAGGGGGTACTCTTGTCTGCGTGTTCACCCAAGCTCCTCTGTCATGGAGTCCCAATAGCAGCCTGCACTCTCCCAGGAGCCGTGCCCCACTCCAAAGAGCAGACAGGGATTCTATGAAAACGTCTCCTGCACACCTCTGCTGGTTTCGTTCTTAGAACTGTAGAAGGGGCTTGCAAGCCTCCATCGTCACAGGGGTTGCTGGGATCACGTTGGGGTCACCAAATGTAGGAAAGCCCCTGAACGCTCACACCAGAAAAAATACAACCCACTAGGAAAAAAGGCCCAAAACACCTCTTGTAAGGATAACAAGTATTTTATTCCTAACAAATAGGAGTGTGCCAGCAAAGAGCTCTGCTGCCGACGAATGTTCTGCCAAAATCTGCATGAGCAGCACATTAAGAAGGTACATAGAATCATCAGTGACATCATCACATATAGTAGAAAACTGCATGGCTGGTTGGTGAGACCATATACATAGGCCGGCTGCTCCATAGAGTATGCCAGGACAATGGTCCCAGCCCCTTCTGACCATCTTCTTCCACGTGGGTGATGCTGCATTTGTCATCGGTCATGAGGTGGCGGCTAATTGGCAATTGTGTACAAAATAAATAATATATCTCTATCTATGTAGCAATGCACTTGGTACAAGCAGACAGGGGCCCAAGGGAAAAGCTAAGGTCATTCTAACTTACAAAATTCACTTGCTCCGAGACAGGCCAGCACCTCTCCAAGGTCTTCCACCCTCATTCTTGGCTATAATTTTTTCCCTCCGTGCACCTTGCAGCACAAATCACGTGACCCAGAAGTGATTTTTCTTGCTCAATCAGGGGTCTAGCAGGTTTATGATCAGTGGTCTGGGGCTGGCTGGTACCTTGGAATTCAGGGGTCTTAAGGATAGGGCATTTCGGTGCTATAACTTAGAGATGAGATGAGTTGGAGGCCTTGCTTGTCTTCTTGTAGGATTGTATTGTACAGAGATGCTCAGCCCTCCTCCTGTGACCTTACTGGGCACATTATCCCCAGAGCACAAAGGCTGACAACTTCTAAGACAATGAAGGGTTTATGGATCTCTGCAGCTCGGGTCTTTCTATTAGTGCCGGGGATACAACCTATTCCTTTCCTCATGTTCACGGCCTGTGATGCTTGTTGCTGTTCCGCATTTAAGCCTTACGTTTCAATATGGCTGCTAATATCTAAGATGACATTTGTCCTTACATATGCACTACATCTACAAAGCATACAATAATGTAATTGTGTAAAGGACTTTAAGAGCACCCGTCTGCCCTCTAGTCTCTTGCTTTACATCTCACAGACTTTGCCTTATCCGAATCTGCTTGGGGTGTGGGATGTCATCTCCCTTTCCTAACATTCCCCCCTTTCGTTAATTCTACATTAACGAATTCCCCACTATGCCCATTGTTATATGTTCCCACCAACATTCCTCCTCCAACCTTTCTGCTTCTAAGTAAGGTGGTGATCCCTCCTTTGGAACCCATGTTCTACATACGTGCTGCAAGCTCTGGCCAGAATGGGCATAATCCGTAGGTGTGCAAGTCATATATATACATCCCCCATCACCTGCTAAATCAACCCAATATGCTGTCTAGTACTCAGGGTCAGGTGGAGTTGTAGCGAAAGTGGTAGGGGTGCAGGCGCTGCACTATAACAACCATGCATGGTTTGTTTGGGTCATCTGTTTTGGTGGCACTGTCTTTTGTAGCGCGAGGTGCACTCGATACCCAATTGAAACCATCATCGTGGCACTGTTAAGTACTGTTTTGACACAACATCAGAGTCCAGGCTGGAAAGTTCAGAAAAGCACCAACACGAACACTATCACTGTTACCAGTAGTTTGACGATTGCCACCATCCAGGATGGTGCCCAGGAGAAAAGGTAATCAAACCACTCATCTTTTTGTATGCCAGCTTCAGTTTGCATGTGTGATCCGAGGGTGTGCAATGCTCTTATTATTTGCATCAGGGAGCCATTCTCTGCATCATTTGGGGGTACAAATTTGTGGCAAGAATTGCTAATCCTGCTGCAAACCCCTCCTTCCATCGCCGTGAGCAGGTCGAGGACATATCGATTTTGAAGGGTCATGAGTAGCACGCATCTTGACCTTGATTGTGGTGAGACCTGGTTATGTGTCATTCGCCAGCTGTATCACCTCCCAATGAACAATTTGTAGCCACTTGGCGTTTGTAGCCACCTGAACACCAGGCAGTAATAGTGATGATGTAAAAAGGTCTCTTTTTTTGCTAAACAGTCAACATTCATTGGGTATTTCTTTGAGCAGTTTAGAAAAGTCTTGAGACAGGTAATTTGAGCTTTTTCTGCGCAACTTCTCATTCTTTTCTTTTCCAGGTAAGATGCGAAAAATGAAGACTGTAACAGGCTTCTGGGTGCTATAACTTAGAGATGGAACTGGTGGGGGTTGGATACCTGTGCCCTCCTTCTCATGGGATTGTATCAAACAGAGATGCTCAGCTCTCCTCCCGTGACCTTGCAGGGCACATTCTTCCCAGAGCACGAAGGCTGGCAACTTCTAAGACAATGAAGGGAAAATGGATCTCTGTGGCTCTGGCCTTTCACATCAGTGCCCGGGATACAACTTTTACCATTCTTCATATTCACGGCCTGTGATGGTTGCTGCTGTTCCGCGTTTAGGCCTGATGTTTCAATATGTCAGATAATATCTAAGAAAGCGTTTGTCCCTGCACATGCACTACATCTACAAAGCATGCAACAATGTAATCATGTAAAGGACTTTAAGAGCACCACCCTCCCCTCTGGTCCCTTGCATTACATCTCACAGTCTTTGCCTTATCCTAAACTGCTTGTGGGTGTGGGGTGGTCTTCTCCCCTTCCTAACAGGTGTGTAAGGAGTGTGGGGAGCTGTATTGGTGTATCTGTGGTAGGTTAGTGTGATATTTAGGGAATTTCTTCAGGTGGTAGGCATTCTATTGTGTAATCCATATTGATTCAGGAAGGAGTTGTATGTGTGGATGGTTTGTTTGTTAGGGGGGTGTATAATGATTTTCAGTTAGTTACTGTTACCATATATTTCTCAATAGACCACCTGATAAGAACTGGGAGCAATCTTTTCACTTTGGAAAACTCACAGTTAGTCATTTATTTGCTTATATAAATGGAAAACATTATTATGGGGCTTAGGCTCTGGTGTTGTGGGGGAAAGGATGACAGGTTTTGGGCTTGTCCTCTGGCTGTTGAGGAGGCAGTATTCCAGCTATGGGACTTGGGTTCTGTTGGTGGGGAAGCAGAAAGTTAGATATGCGGCCTGGTCTATGTTGGTGGGGAGATAGGACGTCAGATATGCAGCTCATGTTCTGGCCTCTGGCTGAGGAGGCAGGATGCTAGGTATGAGGCTTGGGCTCTGGCAATGTTGGACGGAAGGATGCCAGGTATGGGACTTGGGCTCTGGCAGTGTTGAGGCAGGCTGCCAGGTATGGGGCTTGCGTGATGGCCTCTGGCTGTTGAGGAGGCAGGATGCTAGGTATGAGACCTGGGGTATGGCGATGGGGAGGCAGGATGCCAGGAATAGGGTCTGGGTTCTGGGTGGCAGGGGGAAGGATGTCAGGTGTGGGGCGTGCATCAGTTTGGAAAAGCATACAAATAGCCCTTTTATATGCGGCCCCCCTACCTTTGCCTGAAGCCCCTTCTATACCACCCCTAAATCTGATTCCTGGATATGCCCATGGGTGGTGCTGCTAACATTTAACAAAGGAAGGACTAACTATTTTGGGGAGTGTGTGCTAAGTGGCCATGGCTGTGCGGCCCATTGTCCGTGACTGATAGCCCAGTGTTAATTGTGCATAGGCCTGACGTTTTGGTCTATGCTAAATCTGGACTTTGCAGATTTCAATGCCAGCGGTGAGCAATCCCATCGGGTATATATATACCCGCTGCAGATGTTTGTGTAAAAGAGCAAGTTCTTTTAGGGGCTGAGTGCCTGCAGAAAACTGCACATAACAGACAGGTCACAAGTTGTTTAATCTGTGTAAGGCAGGTTGTGTTTTAGCATTGCCCACGTATGTGTGTCTGTGTGTGCTTTGTTCGGGGCAAGCATAACAGTTTTGAAGCATGAAGGTGTTCAGCAAGCCAGAACCCAGCACCTGCATGCAGGTTCGGCTAGGCTATGATGAAGTGGCCAGGGGGGTGGTAGTGTTGGGATGATTAGCGAGTGCTTGACGTGTGTGTGAGGCTTGTTGTCGGGAGACAAAGCAGCCGGTGCTATGGTAGAGTGTGTATGGTCTTGGCTATAACCTAGGCACTCGTCCACCGTGCTGCATGAATTAATACAGACATTTGACATATTCAGTTGAAAATATAATTACACGTGACTCCACTCTTTAACTTGTGGGATAAAAAAGTCTGCAAGATTTATTACAATAATAAATCATTAATATTACATCAACATCCAATCATTACATTCTTTATGGAAAAGGAGTGACACTAGCGACTAGCCGTGGAGAATTGTTCTTTCAAGCCCCATCTGGGGTGGTGATGGTATCCACCCCCATCTTTTCTCTCGCTCTGCTTCCCGTTCCAACAACTCTTTAGTCATTTCCCCTCAGCTGCAAGCACGCCCGTACCAGTATTTACTGGTCTAGGCTAAAAGGAATGCAGTTACTTTCAGCCCAGATCAGTGAAGGGGGAAGCAGCTTGCATTTTTATTAGCAAAGTCCTCCCTGTCATTCTGCATCCAGAGGACACTTTTCCATTTGTGGAGGGCGTGTCAACTCCTCGTTTTTCCATTTGCTTGTTGCATATAACATTGATCAGTCTAGTCGCTTGTGTACTGCCACACAACTAAAGGAGTTTCCACTCCCTGTGGTCCCCTTTTCCGTTCATGCCATACCTGCCGGCTTAGTGACACCTGAGCTATGCCAAAGCTCCAAATCACATGACCGTGCACTGATCCTTGATTAACTCACTGTGCATTAACTCTGCCTTTGGGTGGGGATGAGAGGAGGCTAGGCGAAGACTACACCTTCCAATGTAGGACTTGAAACTGTAAATTAGCTGATGCTTAACTCTGGGTGTAAAATCTGCACTCACCACTAGCTCTTAGCGAGTAAGGCATGGTGTGCTGTGTGTATGTGTGAAATTGAGGTGGCAAGTGACTTTAAGTTGCTGACTAGTGGATTGCAGCTTGAAATGTCATCTGCTAAAATGTGGATTTGATATGTCTGGCCAATTATTGAAGATGCTTAAGTAGAAGAGTGGGATACCTTTCATCAAGCGTTACAAGTGAAAGGTGGCCACAACCCTTTACCATAACCCTCAACCTTTGAGTGACCCCCTATAAATTTAAAGACCCCTGTAAATTTGGAATGACAGTGGAGTGTGGAGCTCACAGAAGTTCAATACGTCCATTAGTGGGGCACTTTAGATGCCAGGGACGCCACGTTTATTATAAAATCAACAAACCCTGCAAGGTTTTCACTAGGGCAGTTTCCCAACGGGTACTACCCAAATATACACAATCTTGTCAGAGTCATCAACAAAAGCATATCAATCATACCAGAGTATGGTGACATAGTGTTACATCAAGACCCACACCAGAGGAACATTTTTCTTCAGGGGCCGTATGCATCTGTCAGGTTTTCAACAATGGCGAGACTGCGTAAGATGCTGGGAACCGTGCAACATGTTGGAAGTTGAGAACCGCAGGACTATAGCTGAGCTAATATTAACAGAGGGTTTTACAGTTTAATGATTTACAGTAATATAGTGCTGTATCCAAGGGTGGGGATAGCTATGCACCATTACTTGGAACTGTGGAGATTTAAGGTAACAACAATAATATTGTGAACATTCAATACAGCAAACCCGATTAGTCCTTGTGTGTAAAAACCATTTCAACACCATCAACATTCAGATAAGAGACGATCAAGGACAGTTTGTATCATTTAAATACCAAAAAATCGGGCTGAGGTTGCACTTCCAACCACTGCGGCTCAACGACTAATAAAATAAAACAATTACACGACACAGGCCGGCTACGGCGATCAGCCATACTTTAGTGGGAGCCCCATAAAATATGGAGCGGGGCTTGTGGTATCTTTAAAAGTCTCTTTAGACACACAATGCCCTTCCTATGCTGCAGCTTCGAATTAGCAAAAACCACACGTGAAAACGGCTGACACCAGTATTACAACATCAGAAGGTGCCAATTGTTTCGCCAAACAGAAAAAGGAGGGGCAGGATGCATCAGGATTCATTTATAGACCTCATGGGAGTGTTAAGAGGTCCACATCACATCTATAAGGTCCTCCGAAACCCATTAAGAAAAGAAGCTTGAGGACCCGACAAAGACGTCAAACGAAGAAGCCTTATAGCCATAAACACATAAAGGTGATGATATCATCTAAAGAACAATGTCCTTCTTACATGCTTCCTCTGGGGAGTATGTGAGATCGGTGCTTGATCTCTTCAGTGTACCACTGACCCAAACCAGCATCGAGAATAGTTATTTTCATTATGGTGTCCCCCTTGGCAGCGCTATCACTGCTAGCCCCTTTAAAATTCTTTGTATCAGGGTTGACCAACATGAATCTGAAGAGTGCATATTAAATTATGGCCCCAATACTCTGGATGGTGACAACACAGTGTTTGTACAGTAGAACGTTTGATTTAATAGGACGTGTACATTCTGACACTTTTTTCCAGGATAAACTGTTGATCAATGGTGTTGACCTTAAAGTGAAACTATCCCAAAACACAGATGCTTTCTCTCTCATCAGCGGGAATGCTGGACTATACAAGCTAGTCATTATATTGGCTAGTTTGTTCATTAAACCTGTGAGCGCCTCCCCAACCATTAGATTAGCACATGCAGAGGCTTTGCAAATATCTAACGTGAAGTATCTGGTTGAGATGGTAGCCCTTAAAGCACGTGTTTGCAACATGCGGCCCAGCATGCTGCTTTTTCCAGCCCACCAAAGTTAAAGACTCTCCAAATGGAGGGCGGCCCGCTACCAAACAACGGCCGCCCTCCATTATGAAAGTTTTTGTTTGCTGGGCTGGGAAAAATACTGGCCCAATGCATTCACTATAGAACTGCCAGAAGTAATTTCAGCCTCGCCACGCCAGCCGCAGTACAAGTTGGGAAGAGGTCCGCCCACCGCCCTCTCGCTAGCCAGCCTGCCTGCCTGCCAGCTCGACAGCCAGCCCAGGTAAGTACATTCTTGGGGGGTGAGGGCACATGGGGATGGCGTTTTGTTGTGGCGTGGGGGGTCACAGGGAGGGCGTTTGCTTGAGGGTGTCGGCCATGGGGATGGCGTTTGCATGAGGTTGGGGGTCATGGGGCATGGCCTTTGGTTGGCAGTGGGGGTGAAGTGTCATGGCTTTTGGTGGGAGGGTTGGTTGTCATTGATCATGGTGTTAGCTTTGGGATGGGGTCATGCGGGTGGCCTTTGCTTAGAGGGTGGGGTCTTGGGGTATGGCGTTTTGCTGGGGCTGGGAGTCATGGAAATGGCATTTTCTTGGGGTTGGGGATCATGTTGGGGTTGGGGATCATGGGGCATGGCTTTTGGTTGAGGGTGTATTCACAGGAATGGTGTTTAGTTTGGGGCGGGGGTCATGGGGTATAGTATTTGGTTGGGGGTGGGGTTCATGGGGCATATCATTTGGTTGAGGGTGGGGAGTATTGGAGCATTGTGCTTGATGGTGGGGGGTTATGGGAATGGGATGGTGTATGGTTGGAGGTTATGGGGCATGGCCTTTGGTTGGGGGGGTCATAGGGATGGTGTTTGCTTGGTAGGTGGGGGCCATGGGAATAGATTTTGGTTGGGGTGGGGTACATGGGGCATAGCTTATAGTTGGGGAGTATGGGTCACGTAGGTGGGTGGCGGGAATGGTGTTTGCTTAAGGATGGGGTCAAGGGGTGTAGCGTTTGCTTGGGAGGTGGGTAAGAATAGGGAGGACCAGGGCCATGTCATTGGTGGGGGGGATACGGAGGGACCAGGACAATGCTGTTTGAGGTAGTTGAGGGGGACCACAGCCATGCTGTTTGGTGGTGGTGGGGGGGCATAGTAAATGCTGGTTGGTAGGTACAGGGGACCTGGGTAATGTTGTTGATGGGCATAGGGAGGGGCTGGTGCTATGCTTTTGGATGGAGTTGAGGGCTTTGCTGTTTGATGGGGGGAGAAAGGGATGCCAGTGCTATGCCGATTGATGGGGTGAATAGCGGACCTGGGCCATACCATTGGTGGGTATGGGGTGAGTAAAGGTGGACCAGGGCCATGCCTTTTGGTGAGGGGATATGCAGTTTGGTGGGGGTCTCAAGGGACATCGCATATAAAGACAAGTAGACCTCCAAATACTTATTCTTTTTCCAGGTGTTTAATTACATTTGGGGGTCAAAAAGCCCCCTGACTTGCCCTCCCTCCGCCACGCCTGACTTCCGTGTCCCCGTCTCTACTTTTCAGCCCACTATAGGCAGCATGTAAGGTTCATTCGGCCCTCTTTCAAAATAAGTAAGTTGTGCACCCCTGCCTTAAAGTCTGCAGCATTCCTACCAGTAGCCGGGGTACCAGTCAATACAACCTGTTCCTGTGACAACCACCAATAATAATCATCATGGAGATTGTTGAAACAGCGTCGCTCCCAGGCACATACAATCAACACACCTTTGACTTCAAACACTGTAATATGAACTATGCAGCATTGTAGAAGGATGGTATCTTGATCCCAGACAAGGAATACGCACCTAACTTTGGACTGCCAAACCTAATCAGGGAGTACATGGGGCTGGTGTCTATTACGGGGAAGCATATGCATGATGCATGGTGCAGCAGTTGCATTCCCACCCAATGACTACACTCTACTGGCCTTTGACCGAAGACCTGCATCATTAGGACATTTCAACCTATTGAGGAGTGGGAATTTATGAGCTGATATAAAGTTTGAAAGAAACCTAGCAGCTATATACTTGCTTCTAGTGTGGAGCGTTTGATAGTGTTCTCAGGATCAACGTGCAGCGCAACATACTTTTTTTTGCATATAATGGATAGTCTACAGATAAAAGGATTCCTGAGTAACAATAGAAATGCCAGGAAAACATGTTATGGTGTTTGCCAGTGATACATGCCACACTCCACTACCTCACAGTCGCCCTATTAGCCTGGTGGTGAACACTGATCCACAGGACCGAGATTGAACGCTGTCATGGTCATGAAGTCAGGGGCACAGGCATGCAGGAGTCACATGCACAGGAGACCTGGGTGGACACTGTTCTGGCGCCTTTGGCGCCAGTCTCATGAACAAAAGTAAACAAGAACATCCATTTAACACCAAAAAGCTTTTATTATGGACATAGCACTTCAGATGCATTAACATTGAACTTTCCATCCATTAAGCAGGATGCATTAACCTTGAACATTCCATCCATTAAGCAGCCCCAAGTGTATTCTTGGGTGTGGCTGCTAATGGATTGCCTTCGCACATGCTCACTCTCTAGGAGTGGCAGGGTGTTGCTGTTAAGCCGGCCCTAATGGGCGTGCCCACTTTCTAAGCTATATAAGCCATATAAGCTGCCCGATCCTCAAGACACACGCTTCGCGTTATTCTGCACTTGCAAGCAGCATAACGCTCACCTGTCGCCTGAGGACAGACTTACCTTTGAAGATCCTGCTTCCTGGACATCCTGCTTCCTGCCAGTATACTTACCAACTGGGGAAGCTGTTCTTACCTGTACATCTCTTCAGCGAACCAAGTATTAATCTTTACACTTTCTGGAACGCCGAAATCTTCATCTTGGCACCGCAGCACGACATGCTCCATCGTCGATAGCAGCGCCTGCAAGGAAAAACAGAAGACAAGGTTAGACATCGAAAAAACAGTCAGTTTATGGTTGCGCTTTGCCATACTTAGCGCTTTTCCTTAAACCATCACTTACCTGCTGTCGAACATTGAGGTAGCATCCATCTTCCATCCGGCTGCGACTCGCGTCTCACAGCTGCATTGAGGCCGCATTTCCATCTAAGGGAAGAAAACAGAAGAGAGACATTATTGCGGGCATAAATAGGAGCAACATATAAAGACATTAAACCGAACGAACAGCATCAAAAGATCTCAAGAAATACTTAACAATCATAAGGAGAAGCATAGTCACAGCTGGACTGGACTAATCCTTATCAGGGATCAGTGAAGGAACTAGATCACATTTGACGCGCCCCTGCCAGAAGTAGCAGGACAGAGAGCTTATCTTCCATAATTGACAGGTGTGCTTTATGGCCCGGTGTATGCTCACAGAAATCGTACTTTGCGGTGAAGGGTTCGAGAGGTACAACAATCACAGATTGGCGCACTGACACACTGTTATCTCCACGCAGGAGCAGTATGACCACGTACCACCGCTCACAGCTTTTCTATTGAGGGAGAGGCCTGAAGGGGGTGATTCAAGTTCAGGGAGGGCTGCAACCGTGCCCCAACGCCCCCGCAGAGACCAGGTGAGTGTAACAATCGCATACGATAGCTCTGTGGATAGCAGGGGATACGCTATCAGTGTTTGACAGCTTGTCACACTTTCCGCACCACCCCATATACGCCGATGTTTTGATGGATTAAGTGAAAAGCATTGGAAAGTATTTAGGTAATACCACTGTGCCAGTCAAAGACTCTAAAGCTATTACATGCGGGCAACACTGTATATTCTTTATTAGTCAAATGGTGCAATGGCGATCACTGTCAGCTGTTTTAAAAATGTACTCAAGCAGTTGCAAGCAAAACGATCAAATGGTGACGACATTTGTTAATAATAATAAGACATTACATGCAGATGTGCAAGTTCTACTCACTGTTATCTTGTATGAACAAAATAACTTTTTTTTAAAATCAACAAGTGTCATGTGTTATTATACATAGATGTGGCAACATAATAAACAACCAGTCTGTTTTGTTACTTGTAAAAATATTTAATTTATAACAGATATTTAATACAGAAAGGATAATATGCTGCAGTTATACATAAAACAATAAGTTTTAATACAGCTAGACAATGGGATGTTCACACTAATCAGACAACCAAATTGGACGTATATATCTTCTGTGAAGCCTAGGTGCTTCAGAGGTATAAGTGGCAGGGTCATCATAGTATCATGATGTAGTAGGTAAAGAGTCTTTAAAGCCCAAAGCATGCCACCTCATTTCAGGACTGGGCGATCTGGATCTGTTTATAGGTGTGGTTGGCCTGATGTATTTATAGGGCTGTGTTTGTGTGGAGTGGCAGGTAAAACAGCGTTTAACCTCTCCAGAATGTGTTCTTGGGTAACATTATCTACAACGGATGTTGGAATATTTAAATCAGCAACTGCTTGCATGAACTTGATCCAGTTGCTGGGGGCATTTTGGATACATGTTGCCCGACAACTTGTAATACTTCTTACTCAGACATGCATGTTTAAGGCCCTTACAACCGTACCCCTGTAGATAAATTCTCCCTATTGGCCCACACTCCCACATATTTTTCAAGCACCATTTTCTGTTGCAGTAGTTCAGTATTAGGTCTATAGCGCTGGCTAAGTGTATTTACCACTTCTGCCATAACCTGGTCTACTGCATGTGGAACCTTCACACTATTAGATTCACTAGGTGGCATGTATACTGTTAGTTTGTTCTTTTCTGCATCACTGTGCCTATCATGAATTAAGTATTTATGCAGAATATTTGCATATAAGGCCACTTCATCATGAGCCATTGAATCAGCCCTGTTTAAAACATCATTCATTTCAGAGTCGAAAAGCATGGTTGCAACCTTCCGTATATCCCAATCTTTCAGGGGTGTGGGTGCTAGGCTTTCCAGGTTTCGTTTGTCCACCAAATACATTTTTTGAGTGTGCTCCATCACTGGCCCGAGCAATCTGCTGATTAGCGGTCGAGCTGTGCCTATGGGAGATCCTATGAATCCACCAGCCTTTTGGCCATATGGATACCCGCCTATTAAACAGTTTCTTGATGATGTCTTCTTCTTTTTTAACACAGTTAATAGGCATTGTGTAAAGGGGATGTGTCCCTTTGAAGTATTCTGCGCAATCTCGTAAATAGCGGCCACCAAATCATCAGAGCCCAAAGCTAGAATGGCCTTACATTGCTGGATGCTGGCATATACAAGCATTTTGCACAGTGCAATGTTTCTCCGTATGCATGTCGACATGTTGAAAGCTGCAACAGCTACCAATGAGGTACTGTAGCAAAGAGTGTTTTCTAGATGTTTTAGATGCCTTTTTAGTGGTGTAGATGAAGAGTAGATCAGGTGGGAATGTATCGGGGCACAATCTATAATCTATAATCCTCTAAAGTGGTTATTCTTAAATCAACCAAGAGATATCCATAGGGTTTACTTGCAGCTTCTTCAAAAGCCTCTGTGAAGAAATGCGTTTTGCACGGATACGTCTGTCGGGCTATG
This sequence comes from Ambystoma mexicanum, assembly GCF_040938575.1. Lineage (NCBI taxonomy): Eukaryota > Metazoa > Chordata > Amphibia > Caudata > Ambystomatidae > Ambystoma > Ambystoma mexicanum. Next base: position 540,334,072 of record NC_090929.1, read on the forward strand.
AAAGATAATTGTTGTTTATCATGAGTAGTTTTAAATAACACTATATAACTGGCATTTACTGTTTTAGATCTGTTATTCCAACCCTTGTTGAACAATTTATGTACAATATTGCAGATGCTTACATTGAGGTGATGTGAATACTAGGTATAGGCTTTTTTCTAGTTCAGAGCTCTGACCAACCTCCGTCCTCAAATCATTCACAATTACCATATTCACCATGTTCGGTGGCAGTAAGTTCATTGAGACTGTCAGACATACCTTTGACAAACTGGAGATGCTTAAACTGGTTTTGTAAAGTTGTATAGAGAGGCTGCCAACAACTATATAGCCAGACAACATTTGTTGGCATTTATGACATCATGTGTGTGCTTTTTCTAGAGGGTTTCTGACAAAATAACTCTTGCCACTGCTGTAAGTTCCTGCCAGCACACACACAAATGGATTTTGCAGTCTAGTATCCATCAGAACGTATACTCAATAGCTGTAGGGGTTTGTCAAGCCTCCTGGTGCTAATGTCCTTTTATCAAACATAACGCTGAGTGTCTTCTGTAGAGTACCTGTGCTAATTTTCCCTTGCTATTTATCACAGACGATGCACGGCTGTGTAATGGTAATAGCGCTAGGGTTGTCACATGCTCTATCTATACGACTATATAAGATCTTTCAAGCTGTCAAAATGTATGTCAGCTGTATTGTTAATGTTCAATGTTATGCCTTTCACCTTTATACTGACAATCCCTAGAGATGTGCGATAGGCTTATGTTTTAGGCCCTGCAGATACAAACTCAACAATGTACTCACCGGGGCTAGCTCAGAAGTTAGATCCTCTAGCTAATCCCTGGTGGCCGGATTGACATCCCTGAGGGCCACTGACAAAACTAACACTATTGGTATCATTATATAGAACCCTCTCTTGAATTTGCTCCATCACACAACGTACAACTTAGAAAATGCTCATGAGCTATTATGAATGAGGCTATGAATATATTGGTATTGTCAGACGTTATTGGATATTCCTCAGCGTATCACCAGAACAAACAATCTGTTTCATCATCTTTGAACACGCAGCTGCTTACATCATAAGGATGAACGAATACAAAAGCATACAGCTCATCGGGGCTCTGTGATGATGACTGTGAATGACAAATTAACTCTTTGTGCAAACTTGGCCTATAGCATATAAAGACATATTTTTGCTAACACCCACCTAGCGAGGTTGCCCTCGATGTGTTCCATATGCAAACGTGATCCTGTTGTTTGTAATAATACTCCACGTATGCCTGTTTAGTGTCATCATCCACACACCATGAAGAAAATGCATAGGCCTCCTGTTTCTGTTGTAGGAACATTTGAATGTACTCACAAAAGGACGATAGGGTGATTGTTTTAAAATGACACATCTGGTATATGCGCCCCTGTCAGTAGCCACATCGTAAAGCTGCCTGTAACTCAATCGTACACCAAATGCCTGTCAGCGCCCACTCTTCATCCGTGTGTTTACATTCCACCTGTTTTGTCTCCATGCATTTACGACAAAGCGGGAACATTAGCTTGCCCCTCATCTATAGAGCAACACAGGTAAGTAAAGGCCTCTTGGTGGATACACCTTGCACTTGATCAAACCAAAATACTAGCCTATATCTCCAAAATTGTCAAAGATGATCTCTGGGTGTCCTAGAGGATATGGTTTTTCTACCATTACCTACAACGGATGTCACAATATTTAAATCAGCAAAAGATTGTATGAACTTGTTTGTTTCAACAGGGTGCATCTATACAACTGCTCGTAAGTAGTACATGTCAGAGTGTTGAAATCCCCAATTGGGTAGCATTCAGGACATCCGTGGTCAAAACAACCATTGAATTCATAGGCTGTTTCCACTCTTTGAACCACAGCATATCCGTCCAGCCAATATTTACCATTGCTCACTGTTAACTGTTAGGGCATGCTGCATGCAGATGTTTTTGGTTTCTGCTATACATAAGAGCCATTGAATAGCCACTGTTGAATAATGTTTTTGGTGCCTGTGGTATAAATCCTGGGGCAGCAGCGCAATTGTTTCAGGCTTTAGGTACAATTGCCCGTAGATCTGCATACAACTAGCCAGCCTGACACTTCTAAAAGGATCGACATATGACACATGTAAACCACCCTGTATATGTCAAATAATTAGTCATGGGCACCCCTCTATGAGAATGAACACGGCAAAAATGGCTTGTTCTATGGGATGGTGCCCACTTTGAGTTTGCAGCCACATTTTAGCTCACTGTACCTTTCACAGATAGGAAATAATCATTTGCATATTAATCTTGTCCTGCCCACATGGGTGGTCCAGCACCGACATGCTATGGCAATTCCCTTCTGAACAAGAGTACCAACAGCAACCCCTACACATGTTTCAGCCTTGTTGGGTATCATCAGTGAGGTAGAGCTGTGTCTCTCTGAGGTTTCTAAGCACGGACCCAGGGATCGAACCTATGTTGCTCTATGTCGTCTTGCTTCCAAGGCAAGCACGTTGCCCCTGAGCTATCCCCCAATCGTCTTTTAAACACAGGTGACAATGATACTGACATCCGTGTTTATTTTTGTTGCAGAAAATATGGTGACAATACTTACAGAGGTTTTTAGCCCACAAGAAGTTGTGTAGATTTGTTATACCATAGATATGGTTGTTGTGAGGGAAAACATACAGCATGTTTTTTGCTGTTTTAGACGTTAGCTGGAAGTATCGCAATAGATCTCCGTTGATGTACAGTATTTTGATGGCTCTGGCGAAAATACAGCTCCTAAGAGAGCCAACTGTTCATAATATAGAGGTGTGTCCAGTGGAATACCCAGCTCTTTATGGGCTTAACATGCTTTGTCACGTATATCTGCATCTGTACAACTCTGCGGTTTGATTAAACCTGTGAGATTATAAAAAAGACACAGATCAATGGCCCATGATTGATATTTAATAGCCATCTGCTTTTAAATTTGATAATATGACTGTGAATGAGTTTCTTCAAAGGTTTGTAAATACCTCTGAAGCGGGGCCTAACTACCACAATGATTCTTAAGGGTACAAACCACCTAATGTCAGTCTTACTCTGCATGAGCCGACTCAGATGTAGCAGAAATTATAAAACGCAGAAGACATTGCAGGCTGATTGCCTTGTAAATAAGGGCTTAGTTAAGCCATCAGCATCCATGCCTACCTGTATGAAATCATTGGGCCGAACAGTTTCTCATATCTGCCTGACCAATGTTTCTACGGCTTCTGTTATAACAGCAAACCTGTGTCTCAAGGATCATAACTGATCCAAGTTTACAAATTGGAATTCATTGGAATACTCGATGGCGGTGAGGGTTTTATACCCCTGTTGATATGTCTGCCCCATTCTAAGTACAAAGGAGCATCACAGTGTGGGGTTTGGGGTTGTGGCGAGTTTGGATGATCACATCTGGATATAACCAAACTGGCCCTTTTGAAGATTTTAAATAACTGACTTTTCTGGGCTCCGGATCTATGATATTTTAAAGATTATTCAGCGTCTTTACGGTTCCTCTGAACTGGATATCCACCCCCACTCTGTGGAAACGTACCAGCTGTAACAGTGCTTGTATTTTCAGCGTCTCACGATGTATCAGTCCTGCTACATTGGGCGCTGGTTAAATGGGAACATGCTCTAACAGTTTGTGGGCTGTTTAAAAGACGTGCCTGTTTTGTAACGTGCGGTTTTGTTTTCAAGTTTGAGCTATTTACTGGTTCAAGCATTTGCTGTTGCTAGACCCTGTTAGATCTGATGATTGTGATATCCCATGAGCGGGTATTGGTGGAGTCGCAACTGTAATAGGGCTAGGTATCACTGCCCCATCATTTGCAGTGGGTATCAGTTGCATAAAAGATGTGTTATGGTTTTCAACCCAACTGGGCCCTACACCCATATACTATGTTTCACATTTTGAGCATTACATGTTGCGCTACGAGCATAGTTAGCTGGCATACCAGGGATGATCCACAACGCCCCACAGTTAAGGATGTAGTACTATCAATCATCCATTTTATCAGGGCTGTCGCTAGATCTGCAAAAGATCCAGGGCTATACTAATTCTGGGACTGCCGGGACTGGGGGATAGCTAGCCTTTTTGGATGTAACCCCTGAGCTTCTATCCGGTGCTACAACCAAAAGACCCGGGGCTATAGCCCCCTAAGCCCCCCTAGCAATGCCTCAAATTTATTAATGTAAAAACTCCCTGTTCCACATATTGACAGTGGAATCACAGTCATCATTTTTTATTAGCTCCTTTTTAAGGCGGGGTGTATACAGGTTTTTTATTGTTCTTTTGTTCTGAGATTGGGATTTGCACTATACTGGGGCCTATATGTATGACGGTTGTATACACGGCTGTATCATCTATAGTGATGATACTAGCGTTAATGCCATTTTGAATGTCAGTGGGGTCCGCCTGGCGATTATCACCCCCACCCACAGAGACATTAACCCTGCTGTCTGAGTTTCAGCATCATGCTCGAAGTATGCGTTTGTGTCATTTATAATGGGGCATACTGACATCACCACCATCTTGAATGTCAGTGGGGGCATCAAGGGGGATATCACACACATAATTTGAATCATTGACACAGATCTTTTGAGTTCAATATCTTGATCATCATGTGTGTTTAGTGCTTGTATAGACAAATGTTTCAGCGGTCATTTGGAAGAGATTGTAAGCCATTTCACAGACCTCCTGAGTGGACATACTAATACAGGGTTGTAACTCCTCAGCCCTCAGAGCACCCAGCGCTGCTTCAATACAATTAAACTGCATACCCTTATAAACAGGCCTATCACAAGCCCTCACAAATACATCCTCATCCTCCCATGGGCTGATGAGTGAGATCAGGCTCATACTGGTAAATAGATCTTATATGTGCTGGCAAATGGTCACCCTGGGGTCTGCTATTCGGTGGGTTCATCGGGAAATTGACAACAGTATTTGCTATAATTTGATCTTTACAGTAACCTATGTTATTGTCTAATGAATAACTAATACCCGTTACACTTTTCCCATTAGTTAACCATGTAGACTGTGTTTTATGAATCAAGGTGTTTCATGCTATCATGGCATCATCATCACTGATGATTACCACAGCTCGGCTGGGTCATCCGTCTGTTTAACATGCACATGTGCCACATAGCTATAGCAATCGTCTGTTACATCCCTTTAACAAAGTTGTTTTGCTGAATGGACATATGCATATATGGCAGTGAATGAAAAAACAAAGGGGCTAAACAAGTGATGGCATCAGTGATGTCATCAATGACATTTGTGATTCCATCTTTCATGTTCCGGGTTTGAGCGTTAGCAGTACACAGTGGTGATGGCAGGTATGGTGGCGTCGTCTACCATAACTGGCGAATTTCAGGGGTTTTTCGGTTTTATTTTGAACCATAGTGGGGAGGTGGAAAAGTTTTTTTTGGTGAAGTGCACAGGTTTTTGGTAGGGCAACTTAACCACTTAACCATAACGTCCCCTTAACAAAGTTTTTTTTGTAGGGAATATTACAGGTTTTTGGAAGGGGAACTTAATCGTAAGATTGTGTTAATGAAGGTGTTGTGCTGAAGATATACTGTTGTCATGTGATTTTGGGAGAAATGTAGTATAATGTACGTACTTGATGTACATGAAACATAGAACATACAGAACCCCCTCCCTATTGATATTAGAGAGGGATGGACTGAGCGCCTGTTTGCGGACGGGCGCGGACGAGGGCAAAAGTACCCAAACAGGCAGGGGGTATCTGAAAATGTACTATTTTTTACATAAAAAATGTTGAACTTAGAAAAAGGACAGAAAGACATTATAAGTATTAATAAATAAAAATGGAAACCTAAACATGTGAAATGAAAACGATGCATTTAATAACCATGTAGAATGAAATGGATAGTACCATAAAAAAAAGGATGCCTCCATCGTAATTACTTCACAGAAACTCTGCAGCCTGGACCGACAGTGGACGGACGCAGTAGGACGAAGGGAAATAACATCAAAATAGTAAGTGAAGGTCATTTTTTTGTATTTGTGTGTATTTTTTTGGTATGTGGTGCAGAAATAATAATGCCTTTCTGTTGTTTTGACACAGAAATGACAAGTACTTTGGAGTGGTTGGAACAGTACTTTCCGCATGGGGAAATGTCAGAAGAGAGCGATAACAATGGTACACAGCACTCTCTGTATGCAAAGTAATGGCCAGTATTTTATGGGAATTTAATAGATATATTTATGTTTTACAGACCAGGAAAGAAAAGAAGAAAGGCCAACAAATGCCACAGAAGAAGACATGATCAAAAGGATTGAATTGAAAATGGACACATTGAATGAGAATTTTAAAAGTTTAAGGGAGTTTGTGGAAGACTGTTTGAGAGGAAAAGTATGTTACCACTGTCCCACCTGTACCTGCCCCCCTTCTCCATTCCCTAGTGAACCATCCCCAAACCTTCAAGAAGAAAATAGATGTTTCGACAAAAAATCCATCCTTCTTCCCCTCACAAATCTTCCCCTCATAACCAGCCCATGTTGAATCCTAATTCCCCTATATTTGTGTCAGTATCTGCTTCCCCCGGTTTTTCTTTGGAATGAAGTTTGTGTGTGTGTTTGGAATGTTTTTGTATAGTAGTTGTAGTTAAAGAGTTTGAGGAATACATTTTTTTTAAAAAAAGACTTAAAATGTTCGCGAACAGCGCGCCTGTTCGACCTATCTGAAAGGAATGGAATGTGGATGTTGTAAAGGCAGTACACCTACCCTTACTAATGTGAAGTAAGATGGAGTTGATGTTTGACCGCACCATCTGTGCGTACATAAACAGAAAGGGGCGTCCAAAGGACATTATACATTGGCGTACCGCTTACAAACGAGATAAAACATGTTCGTAGAACACATGGCAGTAAATGAGCAAAATGGGAGTGTGTTAAGGACAGTATACCTGTCCGTATTGTCTGCAGTCAAGATGGTGCCGCCAAGGCCGGCAAGGTCGTAGTCAAACAAAATGGAGTTGTCCTAAGGACACTGGACCTGTCCGTACAGTGAGCATATCATGTACGCACATGCGCAGTACAACCATAAGTACAGCGAACATCACGCCTGACCCTAACTGTCCGTCTCACTTTTGTTGCACTTTGAATTAGTTTGAGAACCCGAACACTGTTCTTAGGACACTTGCGCGCATGCGCAAGTTTGTAAGTCTGCATTTGCTGTCCAGCGGACACCCATTTCTGTCGTGGATGTGTTCAGAACGTCATCATGTGACCAGGACGTCATCATGTGACCAAGCTGAGCGTGTGGACTAATTTGCGCAGTTTGTGTGCTTCCGCAACAGTACAAAAGGAACCTATGCACACAAGGCAAAATAGTGTACAGTCTAAAAATATAATTTCACATATTCCAGACAATAGCTTATCTGTGGACATGTTGTGTGAAATTTCCGGAACGCTATTCAGTGATGAAGATGGTCACGAGGCGCCCCCCTCCACCCCAATAAATGGCCACACCCCCGAGCACATCTTCATTGTCCTGCTAGCAATAGCCGATTGAGGTGTACTGCCTTTACTGCTCTAGTGACCAAAAATAAAGTAATTGGTATGGAATCCATGGCTGCTGTTGCTTCATTAGCCTCTGCACCACCCCCAAACCCGCCACCACCGTCACCTCCCCAAGGGCCTGCAGAGAGGTATACGGGTGAGGATGTAGAGATCGAGGAAGAAGAGGAAGAAGAGAATGAGGTGGAGGAACTCTGCACTACAAGCACTCGCCGGGAGTCGTGGGTGTGGCGGTTATTTTCCGTTTATGGGAATGTACCAAAAGCACGTGTCAACCTGGTGAGGTGTAACCAGTGCCAGGTGTTGCTGAGTCACGGGACGCTTGGTGCGTACAGCTTTGGTACGACAACCATGAAGCGACACCTCACTTCGTTGCACAGTGCAGACGTTTGCAAGGTGGTGCCTTGTGAAGAGCGTAGTCGATTGAGTTCCTCCACAGCATCCTTCGTGTCCGATCCTGTCACCACAAGAGACACTCCTGTGGGGGAGCGTCTCCCTCCAGCTGCCTCACAAGCCATTTGCGATGCTGTTGACCCTTACCTTTCAAAGGTGACAATAGTGTGTATGTATTGAGACGCAGTACTCTGCAGGGGGGAGAGTTTTCAAAGTGCTTTTCATGCTACGATCACGTAGCCCCAGAAGATATGCTCCTTACTTAAGTAAAGCTCACCCTATATCTTTCTCTGTCCACTTGCCCTTCCTTATCCCCGTGGTGGGTGTCCCTTCCTTACCCTCCTTTGTCCTCCTCTCCTAGTGTGTCGTGTGGCCAAAAGCAGGAAAGTGGACAACAACAAAAATTTAAACAAATGGCTCTTTTCAGAGCCACCTTTCTCAGTTTAACAACAGAACTATCAAGTGACCGATGTAGGCCTCCGCACATTCATGAAAAATTTCGCGGACAGTCGTAGGACACACAAAAAAGGAGGGTGCAAGTGGAGCAAACCCAATGAAGTGGACGCTGGGAGTAAGTGGTGGCTCTGAAAAGAGCCTTTCGGTGGTGTGTTGTGTAGGTCAAAAACTGTGGCTTGGAGAAAACAGATTGTCACATAGGTTATTGTGAATGCAAAAGAGGTCGCAATGCATTTTGTACATTGCGAAGAAGAATCTGATTGGCAACCTATGTGAGATGGACTCCATCTCTGTGGAAAATGAAAGAGTTGCGAAACAAAATGTTTTCATTGTGGAATGAGGACATGCCAACATCTCTTAGAAAGGCACAAACAGCCTTATTCACATAGCGTCTCGCTTTCTCCATTTGTGGACCAAATGCAGAAGAACGCAGCCATACTTGTCTTTGTGCAATACGGGAAAAAAGTATTTGAGAATTTTGAAACATGTCCATGACCTTCGCAAGTCCTTCCTTCATTGCAAATTGCAAAGAAATTCCAGAGACATGGCCTAAACTGTTGCCTCCGCATTGAATGATAAGTATATCTGGAGGACGCTCTGTCAGTAAAGTAACACAGAGAGGTACCAAGTCCAGCCACCTCATTCCACGCACGCCATGCCAGTGCACTTCCACATGAGGAAATCCGAGATCTGCAGATAGACGGCAGCTTTCTGCATGCACCTTCAACTAATGTATCCATGAGTCTCCCAAAATCCAGATCATCTGTTTTCGAGCACGCAGAGCCATGGCTGTGTGGTCTCCTGTCAGGGAGAAGACGGTCTTACTGAATCTCGCCGTTCAGAACACACCTACTGAACTTTATTGACCAATCCTTAGCTCCGCTCATTCTCATTTGCATGCGTCTCCACCCCAGAATCCCTGTTGGTGATATACGCAGCCTGCAAACTACCGCCATATCCGCGGACATTTATAGGATCAGAGCGTGACGACGGTACATTAAAGTATTATTCCCCTTTTTCCCCTGTAAGGCGGGCTCTGAAAAGAACCATTTGTTTTGGTTTTGGGCAGATGCTTTACAGACATCTGTTATTTTGTAAATTTTTTGTCCTTACTGTACTCCTACAACCATTACAGAATTTTCTCTAAAGCTAGCCTTACATTCCAAAAGAACATGGCATTTCCCAAAGAAGATAGCACAACACCATCTGCTTCAAAATAATCTGCATTACTTGGAACAATGCTATCGTGGCTGCAGAAAAACAGACCAGCCCGTAACATGAAAGCACGCATGCCGCGAATGATGATACACCTCCCAATACTTTAATCTGGACAGAAAACAGAATTGTTGTCCCATTTTACTCTAGGGAGTAAACCAGAAAAAATTACTTTCGTTGTTGGGAAGATGTTCATGAGTGCTTCAACCAACTGTCTCAAATCTGCCAACAAAGTATGTGAACTCACGTAGCCCAAATGGCAAGCACCTTGTGCAAAATTACCACATGAGGAGTGGTCATCGTACGCATGTCTCTGCAAACTTGCAGAATTGCAGCAACATTGGCATCAGTGTCAGCGCTCCACACCACCTACACTCCTCTCACATCGAAATGGTGTGCCACATGCCTACTCTCGGCATACTGTAGTAAGCCATGGACAAAAATGTCTCCAAGCACCAAAACCCTGATCCTCTCCACCTCTGCCATCTTCAGTATACACACCATCTTTCGACACAAAAGAGTAATGTGAACATCTCATTGGCTGATGCCTAAAGTCCCCTTTCCATGCAGGATTTGCTGTAGAAACCCGTATGTGACACGCCCTACCCACGGACAAGCGTTGCCTACGTGCAGCACATAGTCTTTACCCAGTCCTTCTACCCTTTCCACATCGGTAGCAAATCGAGTCCCTCATTGGACACAACTAAGCAGTCACACAACCATCCACCAATCATATTGAACATAACTAAATCTAACTCCGTCATCACATTGCGCACTTCAAATGTACTGTCGATGACTCTGACTGGAAGTCGCATATCATTGCAAAGCACCTACTTCACAAACTACTGTGCAAGTGTTGTGGATTTCTACGTACAGCTCCATGCATGCACACATGCATGAGTATAAAGTACAGGTATGCATATTTTAATCAGAGAGCATGTGCAACCCTTATGATGTAATTTAAATAAATTAATGCCGCTAAATGTGCATAGGCAATACATACCAACGCTCCCCCTTTTAAGTGCAAGATGTCCGATTTATCATTGACAAACCGCACGACTTCTTACTGTCTTCCGGCATAACCTATACGTACGTTACAAGCATGCCTATTTAGGGCGAAACTCAATTTTGCATTAGAAAATGTCGGAGTTGTGTACTGTGTACGGCCGACAGTAATGCTACTTGCAATGTGATCGTATGAGAAAAATAAGCGCTCCCGATTGCTGTGGTGACATCTCCCTCAGAGGGTCTTCCGATGTTTCGGCATCGTGCTTATAATTTGCAAGTAGAACATTTTCTCCCATCTACTATTATGCCCTATCGCTTACAAACCCCTCTCCTATAGATAGTATACCTTTTAAAAAACAAGGCATTACCATAACCTTAAAATTGTTCTCAATTCAGAAGGACTTGCAAGTAACATATTGCAAATAACATACAAAGGCAGCACAGAGTGAAGTGAAATGCACACGTGCACTGGGTTGAAATATGAAAGGAGAATACTCTGACGAAAGATGCACAATTAATGTGTGCAGTATCATCACTGCTGTAAACACACAAAGTAATTAATGGGTTTTTTTTTCAATCGCAGTGAAGACTACTCTCCTGAGAATCAACAGCATCTACACTGCAAACGACATATCCAAAGAAACCTGGTCATTTCGCAAAAAAGAGTAAGCACAGTACTACCTTTATATTGTAACTATTCCTCAAGAGGCTGCATGGGTTATTTGTTTAATTTGTACACCAAAGCAAACATTGATTTCTGAACCATTCTACCTACAAATACCCATTTATTAAACAGAGAATAACAGGCAGAATGGCTCAAAAATCCCTGTGTGTTTGGAACTCAAATAACATACAAAATCATTAGAAGGTTAGTTCTAGAAAAGAAGTTGCTGTTTCAAGTTTATGACATTTCGTTTACTAATAATGCTTCTCTTCACCAATAGGCCACTTTGTACTCTCATCTGAAGCACATTGTAGTAGTATACAAACAGTAAAATAGCCTTACCAAATCATTGTAAGAGTCCAATGCACATTCACACACCATGACAAAGAGCTTACCCATCAGACTCATGCACGCATGCACACAGCACACATACATTGAACAACAGACCAAAGCATGCCTTCTTTTTTTCAACAGACACCAAAGAATGCCTACCAAAGAGCAACTTTGTAGAAAGGAACGCAGAAGTAGAGCAAATAAAAATAAAAGTGTTAAATCTAAGTATCCACCTGTAGTAGAGCTTGTAGAGAACGTTGGAACAAACCAGCTAATGCAGTCGTTTAGCAAAACAAAGGAAGCTTCAACTACCAAAACTTTACTTCCTCCATCAAAATGTGTCACAAAACACAAAAAGCGTGGCAAAAAATCGGCTACCAGTACAGCTAACAATGCTCCTAATAATCCTAATATAGTAACAAGAACCCATAGTAAAAAAAGTATTTTAGCAAAAATGTTTTGTCACAGAGTGCTTCAGAATCTACTAAGAAGAGGGCCGAAATCATCCTCACCCCTTAATACCTACTGTAGAAAGTTAATCCTACAAGCTCTCGTGGACAGTGCAATCCTTCTCAAAAGGAAGTTGTTTATATCAGTGTTAAGTAGGATGAAAGCACTAACAAAACTAAGAACCAAACTACAAAAGAAACTCAGCAATAAATGGAATGTGAACAAAAATAATTTCTTAAATGTTTGTGGAGGTGAATGGAGTCACACGACAACCACAGAACCATATTTTAATGAAGAAGCATACAAACAAAATCAAACAAACACAATTGCCATCCATAGCAGTGGGCGAGGGTATGAGAAAATCAATAGTACCATCATGGAACAAGAAACACTGCTTATAAAAGTATCCCCTGAAAACTCAGAATTACATCTCGATTCGACAGAACCACACCGTCCAGTTTACAAATGGCCGTGCACATCAATGTGTGCCATTTCAAACAAAGCTTTCCCAAATCTTTACATCGGTTTCTCAATCTGTATGTAAAGGGGAAAGACAAAAGTAAAATGAAACTGCTGCAAAATATGGATATTTGTCCAGTGCGCAAATACACAGGACTACAAGGACATTCATTAGCCTGCATTTCTGGGCCTATTTGCAAAAGGACCTTCCATGATATCAAAAGGATATCAGTACATCATTCAAATGTAAGAAATCTAGTGTATAAAATATACTATGCAAAAAGTTCAGCTTCAGAGTTAGGCAATTTAAATAACACTCTTCTGCATGGTACACCCAAATACTTACAAGAAGAAATTGACCGTATTCAGAGAAAGTATTTTGGAAGTGAAAGCCACTTACAAAATGCAATAGTTTTAGAGCATAGTAGCAACAAATCTGCACATAGCAACCTTCTGTTACACACATACAAAAAAGAAATACTAAAATTTAAAAGGGCATCGGCAGAAGTACCAAACCATGTGTGTGTGTGTTGCCGCAGAACGTTTTACAAAAGGAACACAAAAAATGTGGACATAGCATACAAAATAGAAGACATTGAAGATTCCAAATGGTTTGAATTAGCTCTCTACCTTTTAGCAGAAAACAAATATGAACTGAACGCATAATATGTTGCAGTTACTGTACTACAAAATTAGACAACAACCACACTCCTTCATGTGCTATTACAAATAATTTGGAATTGTTCCCACTACCAAAAATCCTGCAACAAACCATTTGGTATGAGAGCATCATAATTCAAACAGTTCACCCATTTCAAGCAATTATACGCCTTCATCCAAAAACAGCAAAATTACCTCCCTCTGAATTGGTGCAGGGCATTTGTGGCAAAGTAGTTTATTTGCCATTAGATCTAACCGAAAGGTACACACTCTAGGAGTGCAACGTTCAATAGAGCATTCTTTAATAGTCTTGGTAAATGGTGTACCAACAAAAGACAAAAATATTTGCCAACAACTGGTGGACTTACATAAAGTTATTAGGAGTAAGAAATAAGTGACGTGGTAGAAGTGACGGAAACCTAGCTCCGAGAGGGGGTGGAAGGCGGCGCCGCATAGTACTATCTAAATTAGTACTGGGAATATATGAAGAAGTGAGAAATAAGTTATTGGTGTCTAGCAAAAGGAGACACCGGGAATATTTTTTAGTGATTGTGCTCTCTCTCTCTCTATTTCTTTTTTTCCATTTCCACGGGGTAGGGGGTGAAAATGAGAAGGGTATGAAGTAGTTAGAACATCTTAAAAAGTGGGGACTCAGTAGTGGCACGTACAGACGTGAACACAGTAACCTTAGTAGGGAAACAGGGACAGCTGGCTAGGGAGGAAAGGGAGGAGAAAGACAAAGAGTGTGAGTGGAAAGCATTGTGAAGGGTGCGCGCACCGTACGAGTGTGAGAGACGAACGGGTGGCCGCGAGGTGGTGTCAGAGAGTGTGGCCATAACCAGTACTTGATCAATTACAAGTGAGATCACATAAGAGTGCCTGGGAATGGGAAGGAGATGAGATATGGTGAGTGAGAAGAGATTTGTGCAGTGAATAACGGTGGGTGATAATTTTAAAGAGGTCCGCTCTTGTCTGTGCCATAAAGGAATACATACGCATATTTACAGCTAATAAAAGGTAACGAAAGCGAACAAGGTAGCGCTAGCGATTTAAAGGATGGGGGCTGAAACTCCCTTGTCACACATTTGCAAGAGCTTGCCGGGATATGCTGAGCGCATAAATAAATATCATGATCAATGGTTAACAGAATTGAAAGGGGAGGGGTTGCCCCAGATTTGGCCAGAAGGAGGGTCTTTTGACAAAAGCGTTCTTGATATGGTATGTACATGTATTCGCCTTAAGTATAAGGGAAAAAAATGGCAGAACAGGAAGGAGATATTAGATCTTTGGAGATTGTTTGAGGAAGTACCCCCACCCAAAGCTCCAGCTCCAAATATTGATTTACCCTCCACCACAGACAATCCACTAATGATCCCGCGAGAGGAAAAGGAACAGTTAAGTACAGAACAGCCTGCGGAAGTGGTTATGTTGTACCCAATATTACCTAAACCAGCCCCTGCAACAGGATATAGCGACCCGATTTATGTGCCTCCCCCTTCAACCAGCACGCCACAAAGACCAACTGCACCCCCACCATACGAAAACACTAGAGAGCACACCCAGGGAGGCACACAGAGAGTGGACATAGAGAAGTTAACGAGTGACTTAGAGTCGAGGCTTACAGTGGCACGAGATGAGCTCTCAAGAATAAAAGACATATGTGAACGCACAGCGTGCGCCCCCACACAATCTGGACGCACGTCTAGAGCGTCGAGCGAAAGTAGACAAATTGAGGAAGGATGGAAAAAGGGGGAAATACTGTTCAGAATTGAGGAAGAACCGACCAGGATAATAGAAGTAGGGACAGCAGAAGGAAGCATTGGTGATGTCTCGAGAGAGAGAGGGATCAGAGAGGATTTGTTATGTGATGTCAGAGGAGGGGGGGATGAGAGTGATAGATTGAGCATGGCAGTAGGAGGAGAAGGCGAGGAGCTAGATGGGGCATGTTCACTGGGGACTATAGAGGATGAATGGATAGGACGACTAAGAAATAGGGTGGGGAAGATGGCGTCATTAGAGTCAGCAGTGACCAAGGAAAAGGAAGCTGCAACGGCAAAAGGGAAATTACAACTACCATTACTCCACAGGGGAGGTGGGAGGCCGAACTATATACCGTGGGCTCAGATGGACAAGGCTAACTTAATGAAATTACTACCACAGCTGTCAGGAGGGGCAAGCAAGTGGATATATGCATTTGAAAAACATACCGCGGGTATACCGCTGGCAGTAGGCGATGTGAAAAGCCTACTAGTGTCCTCAGTTGGGGATCAGGCAGACAGAGTGTGGGCTAAAGCGGGTTTTCCAGCTGTAACTTTGGAGTGTGATCGCCATGATGGGGCTTCTTTTAACACCGTGCGAGCAAGGGTGTGGGACGCACTGCGGGAAACTTTCCCAGATACCCCTGATCTGCAGTCAGTAATGCAATGTACCATGAATGATGGGGAGGACGCTATGGATTACATTCTCCGGGTGCAGGAGATGTGGAGAGCGGAAACGGGTACGCCCTGGCACCAATCCACGTCTCTATTTTACTTCATCATTAAAAGAGGGCTCCCAAAGGAAGTGCAAAAGGCACTAGATAAAATAGCAGGTGTTGAGGCAAAAGGCTGGCCGGAGATCCAAAGCATAATAGTACACCATTGTAAAAGGATCAAAGAAAGAGAGAGGGAAGTAGCACAGAAAAGGTTGGCGGACGAGGCGAAGTTGGTGCAATCAAAATTGGTGAAGGTCGCAGCAGCGGTAGCGGGACTCCCACTCATACGGGAGGGAGAGGAAGGAGAGGAGGGGCAAATAGCAATACAAGGAAGAATAGCAGCGAATTGGGCAGGACAAGGGCAACGACAGTGGACAGAGCAGGAGCAGAACGGAGGTCCAACGTGGCAAGAGTGGGCCCCAAGAGGAGGAAGAGGTGGGTACAGGGGGCGAAGAGGAGGACAAGGGTATGGAGGAATGGGAGGAAATGGGTGGCAGGGTCCCAGAGGTCCACAGGGGAGCTGTTGGAATTGTGGGAGATGGGGGCATTACTCAAGGGAATGTAGGAGCAGACAAAACAACGGTTTCCAAGAGATAGAACAGTACGGACACCCCCATCCAGGAAGCCCCTACGGCCTCCCCATGGGACAATACCAGCAACCAGACAATGTAGTACAAAGGAGTAACGCACAACTACACGGACATCAATACCGAACACAAACCAGCCCACAGAATAATGACAATGTGCACTACACGCCTGGTAATACTTTCGCCACAGGAGCTAATGGGGCACCAGCCCCCGCACCTTACAGTGGAGTGTCAGTAGTTTCGGGGAATATTTTCGATCAAGGGGGGGCAATGAGACACCCCGCATAGGACAGCCCACAGAGAGCACTTGCGTGTCCAGTACTGTCTACGACCCACAATGCATCAGAGGAACCATTGATAGGAGCGCAGATAGGAGACAAGCAATTCATATTCATGGTGGATTCGGGAGCGGAGAAATCATGCATTAGAGAGGGCCGGTTCCCGTTATCTAATAGAACGTTAGAGACGCAGGGGTTCTCTGGGGCTGTAATTGAAGTTCCTTACACAGAGGTATTGGATGTGACAGTGGGGGGTAAAACAGTGAAAGCACCCTTGCTGTACTATGAAAACTCTCCCATCAACTTACTGGGGAGAGATCTCTTGAGCAAACTAAACATGACCATATCATTCACAGGGAGCGGCATCGTATGTTCAACGCCAGGCATATGCCCCCTCCGTATATTAGCAGTAATACACGGCCACACAACAATAAAAGAGATCAGAGGGGTACCAAGAAATGAGGAGATGTTTGTTGAAGGCATGAGAACATTGGCTCTCATAGTACCAGAACTAAAAAGGGTGGAGTGGAGAATACCAGCAGAATTCCTTTTTCGTCCCATAGCAAGCCCTGACACTGCTCTTGGGGAAGTACTATCATTGGATTTGCATGCAATACATGTATCAGCAAACAGAATATGCGTGATTGGTATTGACATGGAAGGGTGTGAGTGGCGGACAGTATTGTGTACAAATGCAAATATCCCCCTGAGAGAGCTCTCGGACGAGGAGCTATTTTCTGACACTGAGGGAGATGGTGAAGTAGTGATGGAACTGGCAATGCCCTGCGACATCGTAGTTACAGCCAGACAAACTAAAGTTGAACTAATGGCGGTAGTAGGAGCACCGCATACATTTTTTGATGAAGACATGAGTTCAGTACCCGCTAACTTATGGACTAATGGCCCCCACGATGTAGGGTTGCTACATGAAGTTCAGCCTGTGGTGATAAAAGTAAAACAAGGAGCAATACTACCCCGGGTGAAACAATATCCACTGTCGCGAGAAGCAGAAGAAGGGATCAGAGAGACAATAGAAGCACTGCTAGCACAGGGTATAATAGTGCCCTCAAACTCCCCATGCAACACATGCATTTACCCAATCAAAAAAGCGAAGGGGGGTTCATGGAGGATGATACAAGATTTACGCCCATTGAACGATGTGGTAATGAAGGAGTTCCCTTTAGTCCCGAACCCGGCGACAATACTGTGCAACATTCCAAAAATAGCATCACACTTCACAGTAATTGACTTAAAAAATGCATTCTTTTCGATTCCCTTGGCAGAAGAGAGCAGGTACTTGACAGCATTTACATTAGGAGGAAGGAGGTTCGAACACTGCAGACTACCACAAGGATATTGCGAGAGCCCAAGCATATTTAACAGGGTACTACATGAAGATCTGGGGAATTTGTCTGTAGAAAGCACAGTGATTCAGTACGTTGATGATTTATTGGTTTGTGCACAGGCTGAGGAAGAATGCAGACAGGACTCGATAACACTCTTGACATTATTGGCAAATAAGGGGTACAAGGTGGACAAGGGGAAGTTACAATACTGTCTGACGGAGGTCCTATACTTGGGTCAGTTGATATCAAAGGATGGCAAGCGAATTATACCAGACAGGGCACAGGCGATTAGAACAATTGGGGAGCCCAAAACAGTAAAAGAGATGCAGAAATTTCTGGGTATGTGTAACTATTGCCGAGCATGGATATTGGACTATGCGGCGTACACAAGGCCCTTGCTACAGGCACTGAAAGAAGCACAACAAGAACACAAACACATAGAATGGACAGAGGTGATGAACACAGCATTTAACTCACTAAAAGAGCTGATATCAAGCGCTCCAGTACTAGCAAACCCAGATTATGGGCGCGAATTCTTCTTATTTTCACACTGCAAAGGAACATTGATGACAGCAGTACTGACACAGAAAACATCTTTAGGGCACAAACCACTCGCTTACTATAGCGGCACCCTAGACGCAGTAATGCAAGGTCATTTCGCGTGCGAGCAATCCCTAGCTGCAGCCGCGTTCGCAATTGAAAAAAGTGCCACGATAGTAATGGGCTGCCCGGTGACACTGTTCGTGGAACACTCACTTTTTGCAATATTAGAGCGAACAAAGAGCACATTGACAACACAACGCGCCACAGCATATGAGATAATACTGTCCAGCGCTAACATCCATATAGTAAGATGTAAAACAGTGAACCCAGCCACATTCATCACAGAGGCATGCACCATAGAGGACATGCAAAACCACAACTGCGCCACGTACACAGGTGACGAAAGTAAGGATCAAGTGATCTTTGAAAATGCCCTGACCGAGGGTGAGGTGTATTTTGTGGACGGGTCAGCATCAATAGACATGGAGACAGGAGAAAAGCATGTGGGTATGGCAGTGGTACGATTAGAGGAAGATGAATATGAGATACTAGTACAACACCGCCTCCCATCACACTATTCAGCGCAAGCAGCAGAACTAATAGCGCTAATAGAAGCATTGCATGCCGCCAAGGGGTGCGCAGTGACCATATATACAGACTCAGCATACATGACAACAACAGTTCACGGCGGGTTGGCCCGGTGGGGGCGGAGAGGGTTCCGACGAGCAGACGGAACGCCAGTCCAGCATGCAGAATTATTGAAAGAACTGATTGAGGCCCTGCAAGACCCCACGGCAGTGGCCATCGTAAAATGTCAAGCTCATACCACCAATACAGATTTTGTATCTTTGGGGAACGCGGCAGCGGACGCCGCTGCCAAAGCAGCTTCATATCTACAAAAAGGTGAAATAGGAGAGTACATGTTGCACCACACAGCAAGCCAAGAAGTCCCCACAGGATACAACATGATGTCCACACAGGAGATAATAGAGCTGCAAGAGGGAGCTAGTGCAGAGGAAAAATTGCTGTGGACTAAGAGAGGATGCAGCAAATCACCGACTGATTTATTGTGGCGACAAGAGAGTTCAGGAAAAGTGGTAATGCCAATCACGCTGTTAGAAATAGCATTTCAACAACTACACTTTCCTGCACACAACACAAAGAAACACATAATGGCAGAGATACAAGAAGATTGGTTTACACCTTGCCTCCAGGAACACGTCACAAGGTTAGCTCTAGAATGCACGACATGTCAAATTTACAACTCAGGTATGACATTGCGTACACTAAGGGGTACGATACCAAAACCAAGTGGCCCATTCAGAGAGCTCCACATTGATTATGTAGACATGGGAGAAAGGTGTAACGGGGCTCGATACATGATTGTGGTTGTATGTCCATTTTCGAGGTGGGTGGAGGCAGGCCCTTGTGCCCGCCCTGACGCGAAGGGCGCCGCGAAGTTCCTAGTGCGGGAAGTGTTTCCGCGCTGGGGAATTTGCGACGTTATTCGCTCAGATAACGGGACGCATTTTGTTAATGAACTCTTTAAAGAAGTGACTACATTATTGGGAATAAAGCACAAATTATGTTCGATTTATCATCCTCAAAGTAATGGCGTCGTAGAAAAGATAAACGGCCTGTTAAAAAGCAGATTATCAAAACTTTGTTTTTCCCTTAAAAAGACTTGGATGTACTGCCTGCCTTTGGCCTTGTTTGAGCTACGAAACCAGCCAAGTAAGGATCACCATTTGTCCCCGCACGAGATCGTCACGGGAAGAAGAATGCACACAGCGCATTCGCCTCTCCGTGAGCGTTCTGATGCACACAGAAGCGCAGCCATATTGGGGGAGGAGTTCACAGAATACCTGCGAAAATTGACACGGGCAGCGCGCGTAATTTCAAAGCAACTAGCCCCCCCCTCGACAAGAGAGGAGGGGAACGCGACTGAACCAAACGGTTTGCCTGAAAAACCACTACAGCTAATGCCTGGGGACCTTATATATGTTAGAAGTTTTGTGCGGAGGTGGAACGCACCACGCTTCCATGGCCCCTATGAGGTAGTGTTTTGCACGCCTACAGCAGTAAAGGTTAAGGGCCTGCGATATTGGGTGCATTTGACAGATGTACGTAAAGCTTACAGCGCTGCGGAGAGTGAGGTGCAGGATGAGGCACAGGCAACAGCGGACGATGAAGTTGTGCGGAATGAATGATTTGAATTTCGTGTGCTTCATGAGATGAACAGTGAACACAATTAGCGCGCAACAAATGTCCTGGACTAAAACATGTACACATGTATATGTAAATTTTCTTTTTACAATTTTTGAAAGTTTTGCGTGGGGTTCTTTTTTTTTCCCCCCTGTACTATTTAAGATGTTTTTTATTATTGTTGTTTTTAGAAATGTCATGTTTTTTTTTATTATTTATATATATATATAGTAAGGTACAAATAATATTGACTGAAAGCTACCTTGTCTGTCAACAAACCCCCTTCCTCACCCAACCCTATATTTTATCACCGAAACGTTACAATGTGGAAATGCTTACATGTTTGTATTTAATGAACTTTTGTGTCTCAAACAGGATTTATCATGGCATCGAATGGGCAGCCTGCAACTAATAGATATGTTAGATTTAGAGAAATGTTAGTGGCTAGATTAACATATTCATTTGAATGTGGTTTATCAATGTGTGCTATCGTGTTCTTCATCTCAATGTTTTGTCTGGTGTTACACTGGATTATAGCGTTCATCTCTACCGAGATGAACGAGGGGGGAGGGGGGAACAACACCACCCTTGCTCCTGGAACGAAAACAATTCCGACTGTAGGTATCAAAGAAGGTGATTTCTTGATCTGGGATGGATCACACTTTGTGTGGGGATACTATACTACACCACCCACTGCTGTCCTCTCACAATGGAGAACCAAAAATGTAGATAATGACACAATGTCCCAACCTGGAACATACAACAACCACACGATCCCTCCCGCCCCAATTTCAAACAACGATCTCTTGTTTATTAATGAGGATGGAAAAGTGATTATGATGACAGAACACACGTCCCTATATGAAGAATTAGAAAAGGGGGGTGGGAGGGAGGAAGGGGGGCCTGGTTCTTCACCTCCTATAACGAGAAGGTACAGAAGAAGGGAGAAAAGTAGGCGGAGAAGAGAGACTGGTGGAAAAGGGTATGATGAGTATTATGGGCTAGGGTTAGACAAAATGGAAGACCCACGACACCCTCACCAAGCAAATAAATGGTATGCAGATATGAGCACAACAGCTAAACAAACAACCAATGAGAGCTGTTATGTCTGCTCACTTATCCCCCATGCATCAGGCACACCTAAAGTATTGTTGCCACGAGAATTGCCCATTGTGGATGCCCAATGTCTCCTTCATCTCACGCTGTGTAGAATAAAGAACACTTTCCAAGCACACGATGTCTCTTTCAGAATGGTACAGAACAACAAAACGTGCTATTCGCAAGCGTCTGGAGTGATCTGCCTTAAAGAACCTTTCTTTGCAATACAAGGGACACTGTTTTCCGAAAACAAATGGAAAGACGAAGAAGTGCTGTGCAAGGCAGAAGCGCTGAAAGGTGTCCAACCGGACAAGTTGCGGTGGATGGAAAGAACGTGCTTGCCAATATGGAAAGAACACATCCCTAAACTAACATGGGTAACAGCGATGGAGAAACCCTTCAAGCTACAAAGTGAAATACAAAACGAACTATGTTTCAAGGGAGAAGGAAAAATGGCAATGGGAACGAACACGAACTGTAACAAAACTCTCACCATCCCGGATATGAAAAAAGGGACAGCAGCATTAATGGACACCTACTGGGTATGCGGAAACCAGGCGTACCTGCACCTTCCCCAATCATGGAGTGGTAGCTGCTCAATGGCCACCTTGCACTCAACACTAATGGTGATTCCAGAAAGCCATATTGACAGAAGTAACATGATGAAAGGAGGCTTGAACCAGAATGCAGCTTCTCCAACTACACAAGCGCACCTTTATGTCCTGTCCTCCGGGGGGAAGGAAGAAGAGCTCTCAAGAAACAAGCGAGCCTCGAACTACATATCACAAGCATCATCTGATTTATTGGCACAGATCCCAGACAAGTATCGCCTGTTCAGCTCCGTGGAAACATTCTTTGCTTCACTAGTGTCCAGTGTCCAAGCAAGAGCAAATGCAAAATGGCTCCAGATCACACGGTGGGAACTGATCCAGTTGGCCAATGACACTGAAGAAGGGTTCAACATAATAAAGGTGGAACTACGAGCTCTGCGACTAATGACCATGCAGAACAGGTATGTTCTAGACCTGTTAACAGCTATCGATGGAGGTGTTTGCCGAAAAATAGGAAGTGCGTGCTGCACGTTCGTACCTTCTGAAGACGCAGAAAATGGGTCCCTGTCCCACGTTATTGAAGCAGTACATAACCTGGGCGAGAAGATGAAAATGGAAGGTGGAGCTGAGGATAGCTCGTGGTTCGACAATATCTTCTCTTGGGTTCCCTCATGGCTTGGAGTGACAATGAAGTTCCTGATACCAATAGTGGTGATCATCCTTGTGATGTTCTGCCTGTGCCAGGTGGGCCTCCGATGTTGTGCTAATGCAGTCCCTAACGGTGCAATGATGATGGTGACAATGGGCAACTCCGGTGGTACAATTAAAGCAACACAAGAAGTACACGTGCAGACAGGAACAGACAACACCCCCAGGTACCAGTTAGTGCCTATGTGCCGTGACAAGTACATAGTAGATAAGCTATGGCACACCACGATTAAAGAACCACGAGACGTAGAACTGGAATGGTATGAGGAGGTCTGGGTAGATCTGGAAGAGACCGGCGACTGTATATATTTGACATGTACACCAGACGAGTATGCTAGGAGAGGTGAGAGCTTAAGGGGAGTGTGCAGAGCATGGATGCCTATAAAAGGAACCCCTGCATGGGATGGTGCAGTGTTAGAAGAACAAGAATGTAGAAGATTAGAAGAGCTAAAGAAATTCGTTACTTTAAGTAACGAAAGGGGGGAAATGTAGGGGAGGAATGGCCACGAGGCCCTCCTCACCTACAGCTCCCTCCCCAGGTGAGGACCATGGCTCGGTGGGAGCACCCTCATGCCACCCGGGCCCAGGTGGAGGGGGGTTCACCCGCCGACGACATTGCCCACACGCACCCTGTCTTTGCATTTACCGAAACTTAAGTTAGGCCTAGACGCCATCGTGCACAGCAAACATGGTGTGAGTTCAGCACACTGTAACGAGGCCCCCACCTTTGGAGGGCCTTTCATGCATCTCTGCCGCCTCAGCAGCCCTGGCAGATCCGCTGCGAGCGCGTTCCCATGAGAAAGTCGGAGATGAGCTAAACCCGAGATGCCAACACGGCAACATTATATTAGTAACAATGTGATATTGCACCCCGTATGACCCAGACCGCAAGGCCGGGGCAACGGGGAAAAAAGCTGAAGCATCACTATCTGAAGAAGGTAGAAAATAGTTCAAGTATTGGTGTTAATGAACTACCTCTGTTTAAAATGTGAACGAACCATAAAAATGTAACGTTATATGATATCCCTCCAGGTCTGGACTAATGCTGCTATAACCACGGAGAAAGATGTTGACCAAACGTGTAACCTCTATTTGTAAAAGTGTTTTTCAATAGTATGTAGAAACTTGAACTCATATATGTTTTGAATCACCCAAAGCGGCGGGCATCAATCTCTGTAGGCCATAACCTAGATATCCCTCGTATAACGTCTAATGTACATACAATACGCACACAATGTAGTGAACATAATGTTAGGTAATGAAAAGGTACTGGAACCGACTGTATTAAAGAAATGTGTAACGAAAATGAAATATATATATATATATATGTGTGTCTGAATAACGTTAAAATGAGGCAGAACAGTATAAAACTTCTGCATTCACTGATCAGCAACGCACGAGGAAAATACCTTTGTGAGTATATGCAAGGTCATTCCCTCTCCCACCCCACCAAGCCTGCCAGATAAAAAAGCTAAGACTTGTGCTGCGCTCCCTCACCTCCCCCAACCAAGCTGGCGTTACTTCAGAGAGTCAGAGGCCCCGGCGCCGCAACCAAGGCCACAGCCCGCCACCTGTGTTATTTACAGCACGGTAATAAACCCACGGATGAACCCACTGATCTACCAGCACCCTCTCATAAATCCCCACGAACCCCCCCAAGAATCCTGACCCCGTGTAAGGACGACCCCCATCATTGGGACAAGACACAGAGACCCATCTATATAATAACTTCTAACGCAGCAGACAGACATGTATCACTCGGCCCAGGTCCCAGAGCCCCGTCCCGTGACCTAAAATACCGGTCAATAAGACTCAGGTAAATCTCACCCCAACCAACAACCACCAGACCTCTCACGAGGTGCATTCCTCATGTGTTGCGTTTATTTTATAAGATAAGCTACGGAACAATTTATTAGTGAACGTAAATGTCATTTTCTGAATAACTGCAGTGTGCATGGCCTAGGGCAACTAAGACAGGAAAGGTATTCATCATTGTCACAGGCTGCCCCAGCGCACCAACACCGCACGGATGACCTCAAGCCGGCCGGCCAGGCCCAACCCAACCCACGAGGCTGACCAGTGACGTCGTCTTGCCAAGACCAACCATGCTGCAGCAACACCTATAGTTAGTCGACGATACCCAATCCCAATTAACTTGTGCCCCCTATAGTGTTTAGGTGTTGATGACGTTTTCTGTATTAGAAATACGCCTGTCTTTGCTATTGTCAGACAGAGCGCTCTCGTAGGTTGCAGAGTTCTTTGCATGCCTTATCCTTGGATAAACTCCCACTTACGCTCACCCGCACTCTGTCTTGGTCTTATTCCCACTACGGGAGAGTCCCTTATTGTCTCTCATTGCGGGGAGGATCGTGCTGAATTGGGGGCGCTTCCTTTCAATTGCAATATCCTAAAAGACAATAACAAGTACTACAAGGAAATAAATATTGAAGAAAGCTTAAGGGAAACAACTGAAATAATTCAAGAACCATCAAAAATTGGACAATTTGAACTTCTGGATCCTGCTACAGTATCCACTCTTTTGGACCAGTACTCAATTCATCCATTGCATTCCAATGAAAGCATAGATGATGCACTAGAAACTTACCAAATGCGACAAACCAAAGGTTCACCAATGAGTATATGGGAAAAAAGTATAGAAGCATGTGCTTTTCCACTGCTATTTCCAACTGGCATAGGTGGAAGATACGATGATAGACCCACTCAGATTGGGGCATCAGAATACCGCTCATTACGAATTTATTCGCAAAAGATCCACATTTTGTCTAAATCTGGGAATACATATTCCACGATGTGCAGTCATAAAATCGAAAAAAAAATGTCAAAAGTAAAAAAAATCGAAAACATAATGCCGAACAAAAAAAAGTCGAATGATTTCTTTTTTTATTTATATTTATTTTTTGGCTCTCGCATGTAAAAAAAAGGGGGGGGGGTTGGGAGGAACCCCCCATTTCGAATAAAAAACGTAATAAAATAGAAATTCGACTTTTTTTCCAACATTTTCTTTTCGATTTGTTGACTTTCAACTTTTTTGTTTTCGATTTTATGACTATAAAACATATTCCACCTACTGTATGAAAGTGAATTAGCAATGCTATGTTACAGAGTTGCAGACATTTTGAAATCTGGAACCCACTTTCAAAATATGTCTGCTACGCAGTTAATACAAAAAGTACAGGAAAAAGATGAGGTTTTACAATGAAGTATAACAAATTTGTTTGCAAACATGCACGGTACAAAGGAATACTGGTTCCAATGGCACGGAGACGTGCGTTGTATGATCAGAAACCTTGGACCATCGACTTGGTTTGTTACACTAAGTTGTGCAGAATATGCATGGGAAGATTTACATGAGTTCCTACACATAGCAAACAGCAACAAAAACAACATAGATATATTAACACCTGGAGAACTTTGCTCTCTAGATCCAGTTAATGTGTCAAGATATTTCCATCATCGTTTCATTGCCATGCTACACTTTATTTGCAATAAAACTGTTCCTCCCCTTGGAGAAGTGCAACACTTCTTTTGGAGAAAAGAATATCAAGCGAGAGGAGCACCACATATTCACATGCTGTTATGGGTCAAAGG
Organism: Ambystoma mexicanum; assembly: GCF_040938575.1. Taxonomy (NCBI): domain Eukaryota; kingdom Metazoa; phylum Chordata; class Amphibia; order Caudata; family Ambystomatidae; genus Ambystoma; species Ambystoma mexicanum. Next base: position 540,360,690 of record NC_090929.1, read on the forward strand.
TGCACCTAAATTTGGTCACGACAGTGATAGCACTGTTTTGCAGTTTATCCAAAAATATGTCACTTGTGAAATCCCTTCACAACAGACACATAGTGAGCTGCATGGGCAGATTTTACAATTTCACAGACACCAATGTGGCAAATATTGCCGCCACAAATACAAAAACAAAGGTAAATACTACACCAAATGCCGCTTTGGTTTCCCTAGACCAGTTACAGAAACAGGTGAAGTAAATGACTTCATGTCTTCAGTTTGACATAGTGTTAAAGGTAAATCAACTAAGAACACGTATTACATAAAAAGAACAGAAGAATCAAAATATATCAATAATTACAATGCAATCATTGCCCTCTTATGGAATGCAAACATAGATGTGCAGTACATTGCAGACAATTCTACTGCTGTTGCACGATATGTTACAGCCTACTTAACAAAAGCAGAAAAAACAGAACTTCAAGACCTCTGGGATGACCTAGCATCAGACAAAACACTATCACAGAAATTGTACAACCTAGGCATAAAAATGCTCTCTCATAGAGAATGTGGCACCTATGAAGCAGAAGATTGTTTAACCGGTACTGCCTTGTTTGGAAAATCAGACATCATAGTATGGCTAAGTCTTTGTCCTGCTAAATCTACAAAAAGAGTGCTGAAATCATATGAGGACATAGAAACAATTGCCAGAAATGATCCCAACAGACAAAAGACATTCTAAAAAACAATTTACTGGACACATACTATCCGAACAGGAGGAGCACTTTGGAAAGCATGTCTCTATACCACATAGCTCAAAACTTTGCATACAAAAATAATATAAAACCCGATGAAAGCAAAGGTAGATATAGAGTGACCGATTTGAAGGGAGCTTAGTGAAACTTACCAAACGAAGCTTAATTAATCATTTAAAATTATCATTCACTCCTCAACAGAAAGAACTATATTACATGTCTCTGTTACAACTTTTCAAACCATGGCGAAAAGAGGAAGACATACTAGATAACTATGACTGCTATGAAGATGCATTTAAAGCAAATGAAAGCGCTATCACTGATGTGAACTTTACGCAGTACAAAACAATGTTAAACAATAAGCAGCAACAGGAAGAACAACTTCAGGCCCAACTAAATAAGGACTCTTCCGACAGTAGTCAACATTCTGTAACAGGAAGTCAAGAACCACTAGGACAACCACTAATAGAAAATGAGGCAGAAGTAGCTATGGCAGAAGTAGAAAACACCATGTATCAGTATCAAGAAGATACAGAAGACTTAACTGTACAACAAGCAAACTTAACAAAGATCAGTGCACCATTTTTGAAGATGTGACAAAACAAATTGTACATAGTGTACAACACGAAAAATAAAGAATGTACCTGCCAAAATTACAAACCTATACTGCTGTACGTGAGTGGTGAAGTTGGATCAGGAAAAACATTCTTAATCAAAATCATCAGCAACTTCCTTCAACAATTGACAAACAACAAACTGTCAGCTGTTGTAATGCCCCCACAGGTTTAGCTGCCTACAACATAGGCAGTGTCACTTTACACTGATTACTACTGCTTCCAGTAGAGCATCAAAATAAATTAGACTATTACAAACTTTCTGCAGAAGCTGCAATAGAAGTACGCAGAGTATTAAAACAAATGAAAATGCTACTAATAGATGAAGTGAGCATGGTCTCCAACCTAATGTTAGCTCTGATTCACCTCAGATTGCAAGAAGTACTTAAAAGTAACAACGAAGAACTCTTTGCAGGGAAACACATTATCGTTTTCGGAGATCTTCTACAATTGGCACCAGTGAAAGGTGAACCTATTTTTAAAACCTTAGGCCACAAACTCTGCCATAAAACTTTTGGCAGCATAGGAAATGTCAACCTTTGGCAACATTTCCAATACAGAGAATTAACAGAGAACATGCAGCAATCTGCAGATCTCACTTATGCCAACATCTTAAAAAGTATTAGAGTTGGTGTACTATCACAAGAAGCACAAGCAGTATTGAGGAACCGGCACATCCATGCACTTTATGGCGATAATGCATGTGCAACTGATGTTATGGAAAAAATTGCGCACAAAAATGTCAAGTGTAACTCTTGCAAGCTGTTTCAAATTCAATGAAACAATGTTAAATAAAGAAATGCAACCAATAATTGAAATTAGCGCCACAGACAAACTAGACGTACATGGTATGACAGTACCCATGTGTGAGCAAGCCACAAAACTAAATACATCAATGCTTAAACGTAACATCGACGTCGAGCAAGGACTTGTTAATCGAGCATTGGGTACAGTTGTTGGCTTTCAATCATACCCACGTGACAGCAACATTCAGTTAGGCAATATTAGCTTTGATAAACTTTCCGAACTGAAAAGGATAGGACACTCAATTGCTCGATTCCTTCTGTTCAAAGACATGTATGTACGTAGAGAGCAATTTTCTCTAACTCTTGCATATGCAGTTACCATTCATAAATCCCTAGGTCTTACCCTAGACAAAGCATTGATAGATATAGGAAACACAGTCTTTAAAGGAGGTATGAGCTACGTAGCATTATCATTCTTACGTACACTTGACGGTCTATTGCTAATGAACTTTGATGCAAGAAAAGTCAAAGCTTATATTCCTTGCATTCTAGAATACAATAGACTGTGTTCACTGTACACCCACCATCTGAAACAATATCCTGTTCCAGATACAGTGAAACGTGGTAAAAGAAAACTAAATCAAACAGAAATGCAACAGAATCCTACAGCAAATCCCTCAAAGAAAACAAAAGAAGCAACAGCTTCATCAATTACCACAAACAAAGAAGAACCTATTAGGGAATGTAAACCAGGTAAATCTTCAAAGAAGGAACAGAAACTCCGAAAAATGCACTCAGATACAGAACTAACTGGTCCATTCAAATTTGCAAATGAAACTGGGGTAAGTTGCTATGCAAATGTAGCAATGAATATTCTATTTCATTTGCCACCAATTGTTAACAATATTTACTTACACAGTACAGACCAATTGTGTTTCCAAATGTTAGTGCCATGCACCCTAGACTGTACACACTCCCCACACCATCTGATCAATAATGATCAATAATGAATACTACAGGTGTACCCATTGATGTGACACGCTGCGGTGGCTGTGGGCAGGGCCTACAGTCTTGGAAGTATGGCGTCCGGCCTACGGCCATGCACCCAACAATGTAGGCCCTGGCCACAATCACTGCAGCATATTACACCCATGGTTGCTTAAAAATCAGTAGCACACCCATAGAAGGAAACATTGTAAATGTAGCATGTACTGAATATGTACCAAAAACTCTGGGAGCTGGCCACACCTGCCAGATACGTAATCGATTGTGTGGGTGTAAAGTATAAATGTGATAAACTGCAGTGGTTGTGGGCAGTGTGTACATGCTTGGGTGCATGGCATACCATGCACCCAAAAGTATACATCTTGGCCACAACCACCGTACTAGATAAAACCCATGTTGGCTTGTATGTGAAGGGGGTATAACTTTGTTGTTGGGTGCATGGCCTTCGGCCATGTGCAGGATCTCCCCACAACCACCTCAGTAATATGTGGAAGTTGGGGTTTTTCTATAGGTGTGGTATCCTTCAGTGCTTCTGGCGAGAGGCTGCAGTCCTAGACTCTAGGCTCTGGCCACAACCACCGTAGCATGTCACGCCCATGATGGCGTACTAATGAATGCAATATCCGTAGGAAAAATTAATGCAATTACGGCATGTTGTCAATTTCAATGTTCGCTAACACCACGCGTGTCCTTACAACAGTTACAAGTTCCCTATGCACTGCATGGACTGAAATACTACCTTTATTAGACCCCTCATTTTCTGTGCGTACAAGGTGGCCATAGAAAATACATCACGAAGACCGACCGCCAGAACAAATGTATTCATCACCCAAGTCTTACTGTCTGAACCTTTCCCAACGCTCTATGACACAGCAAAAGAGTTTTATAAATATAGCTTGTTTCCGCTGGTTGTTGCTCTGCTATCGGCAGATCCAAGATGTTGGGCGCATCCAAACAATCTGACGCAGAACACGTCTCGCTGCAGCCAATCGGCAGAGACGTTGTGTGTCCACGGTCATGACGCCAGCCCCTTAGCCAATCGGTATCTTGTCCGTGGACCGAACAGGGAAGTGTGACCACGAACCGGACATAGATAGCACACATTTTTTTACACCTACTTTTTGGTCATTTTAATGAAAAGTACTGCATGGAAGGTCACCAAATGTACAAAAGCACACTTTCTGGACCAAGTCCCTGCCGCTGCCACAAATTTGGTGAAAATCCATCCAGCGGTTTGACCTGTAGCCGTGCGCAAAGTTTTTCCCGCATTCAGTCTATGGGAAAAACAGAAGTTTTTGGGACTCCCATATACTTTTTTTGCAAAGTTTGGTGAGGATTCGTCCAGGGGGAGCAAAGTTATAAACCGCCCAAAAAGTGCTCTTCCTCTTCCTATGGAAACAGCAACTTCACCATAATTATGGTGGCCATGTAATATATATATATATATATATATTCAGTGAAAAAACTTTGTTAAAGGGACGTTATGGTTAAGTTGCGCTACTAAAAACTTATGAAATTCAGTGAAAAAAACATTGTTAAAAGGGACGTTATGGTTCAAAGTAAAACCGAAAAACCCCTGAAATTCGGCAGTTATGGTAAGATAAGCAACCATAACTCGCGCCAAAGTGCACTGCTAACACTAACACCCAGGACATCAAAGATGACATCACAAATGTCATTGATGACATCACTGATGACATCACATGTCTGGCTCCCCCTTTTTTTCCTTTACTGACATATCTAGGCCACATGATTTTGCTCAGTAACAGTCAAGGGGCCTCATTACGACCCTGGCGCTAAGGGATTACCGGTACCGGTACCGGTAATCCCTTAGCGCCTGATTACAAGGTCCCTTTGCGGGTTCCCACCTTAACGGCTGGTTTTACCAGCCGTTAAGGAATGGACCCGCAAAGGGAACTTGGTGCTAATTACGGTACCTTCACAGTACGCAAAACTCTAATAAGAAAGCAGTTATCATTTCACTATTCAACATGGCAAGATTATGAATATTACACCTTCATCATGTATGCTGCACACACTGCCTATGTTTCTGCATAAGTAGCTTAGTATACTGGATAGAACTTCATAATAGAATGCTATTTATATCAATGCATTGCTTAATGCACTAATTAGCTCATGATATTTATCCCAATGATCCTTGACAGTTTTTGGTCAACATTATAAGAATCCCTTGTACAGAGTTTTCATGAAAAGTAAATACACATGTGATGTCATCAGTGATGTCATCAATGACATTTGTGATGTCATCTTTGATGTCCTGGGGATTAGAGTTAGCAGTGCACGGTGGCGCGAGTTATGGTTGCTTATCTTACCATAACTGCCGAATTTCAGGGGTTTTTCGGTTTTACTTTGAACCATAACGTCCCTTTAACAAAGTTTTTTTCACTGAATTTCATAGGTTTTTAGTAGCACAACTTAACCATAATATCCCTGACTTCATAAACATGTAACATAGAACTTACTGAACCCCCACGTAGTGATTTTGATGTCCGCGGACTACCGCCATGTCTGCGGACATATCGAGAATCTGAGCGTGGTGAATGTAAATTTAAATAGTGTGCCCCATTTCACCTTTGAAGTTGGCTCTGAAAAGAGCCGTTTTTTTTGTTTTTTTTACAGATGCTTGACAGACACCTGTTATTTTGTATTTTTTTCTTGTTTTTTGTTCTTACTTTACTCCTAAAATCTTCACATAACCTACTCCAAAGCAACCCTTACATAAATACATAAATAGAAAGGCATTTCCCGTAAAAGATAAAGAGATGCCATCTTCTTTAAAATTAACATTATTACTGGCATCAATATTCTCATTATTACAGAAGGACATACCAGCTCTAAGCATGAAGGCACACATGCCTCGGTTGATGACAAACCTAGCAATGTTTTGCTGAGGACAAAAAACGGAACTATTGTCCCATATTGCCCTAGGTAGTAATCCAGAAAAAATTACTTTCGCATTTGGAAGGATCTTCTTTACGGCTTGAACCAAGCGTTCCAAATCAGCCAACAAAGTACGGGCACTGACGTTGCCCAAATGGAAAGCACCATAGTGCAAAACTACCACATGCGGACTGTTCATCGTGGCCATATCCTCACAAACTTGTACAATTCCCTGTACATTGCAATCAGGCACAGTGCTCCACACCACCTCCACTCCTTTCACATCAAAGTTCTTTTCAACATGCCTGCATCGAGCGTACTGTTGTAAACCATGCACAAACATATCTCCAAGCACCAACACCCTGACTTTCTCTACTTCTGCCATCTTCACCACACACAGTCTCTTTCAACACAAATCCACAACCTCGACATCTGATTGGCTAATCCGTACAGTCTTCTTTACATGTTGGATTTGCTGGAAAACCCCGGATGTAGCACGCCCTGTCCACGGACAGCCGTGGTGTCCGCGGACCGCGTAACTCTTCGACACCCCTTCTACCATTTCCACTTTACTCTCTATGCCATTCCCTCATTGCATACAGCTAAGCAGTCACACAATACGAAGAACGTCCTCAGAACACCCCCATTTTGTTTATTTTCGAACATTTCAGGACAATTATCATTTCATTATTCAACATATTAACATTACAAATATTATACTTTCATCTTGTACGCTGCACACAATGCTATGTTTCTCCATTAGTAGCTCAGTATACTAGATAGAACCCCATAATACAATGCTATTTATATCAATGCATCGTTCAAAGCACTAATTACGGTATGATATTTATTGCAATGATCCTTGACACTTTTTTCACAACATTATAATAAAAATCCCTAGTACACAAATTTCATGAAAAGTAAATGCACATGTGATGTCATCAATGACATTTGCGATGTCATCTTTGATGTCCTGGGTGTTAGTCTTAGCAGTGCACGGTGGTGGCGTGAGTTATGGTTGCTTAGCTTACCATAACTGGCGAATTTCAGGGGGTTTTCGGCTTTACTTGGAACCATAACGTCCCTTAAACAAACTTTTTTTATTAGCACGCAAACAATATACAAAGATGTAGTGTAAACAGCAAGTTCTCACAATGGCTTTATACAGAATGTTGCAAAGTAAGCATTTATGCTCGTTCACAGTGAAGGTCAGCTGCTTCCATTTTTTTCTCGCGGCCCGGAGAGGCCCACAACTCCCAGTATAAGGTTCTATTTTTTTTACCTTGACAGACAGAGATTGTGCTGAAAGACTTATTTTGAAGACGTGTAGCAAAAACGTAAGACACGATAAAGATGAAATTTCTGAAACGAAACCACTTTTGTATATTATATCACTTTGAGAAAGATTGTTGGCATACGCGGAGTCGTATTTTGGGACTGCACTACACTTGAACAATGGAAAATGCAATTATAATGTAAGTAACCTTTTAGATTATTTTATACCGGAATATAATAACAATAGCGTGGCATTAAAGCCCGGTCAAGTTGTACTTGTTCGTTCAATGTGGCATATTGTTTTCTACCGTGAACTATCAACGCCGAATTGATCCCCTGTCGTTTAGAGGGCTCTGAAAAAGGCAGACGACACAGGGTGGGTTAATAGAAATAATTTAACCGGTCTGTAGCCGGTCAAGCGCTCTACTCGCTGTGCCACTTCACTGTAGCCGGTCAAGTGGCACAGCGAGTAGAGCGCTCGCTTTGACATCTGTGCACAGCTTGCTAACGCAGGTTCGAATCCCGGCATGGCCAAACTCAGCCTTTCATCCTTCCGTGATCGATAAATGAGCACCAAACACTGTGGGTAATAAGCAGCGCTGAGATACCTGACGGTTCTTAGCGCTATATAAATTCGAAAATATTATTATTTTATTATTAACATACTCCGTTGCACTATCTTCGCTAGCAAATAGTTTCATGCCCTAATAAATAAAATGAATATTTTTTAATAAAGATCGGCTGGTGAGACTAATTTATGTTTTTTAAAACACGTATGTTGCCCCATTTTGCAAATGTCATGATTTTCAGACTCCAGCGGATGGATTTTTCAACTGCCAGGTGCAGCTCCATGTAAGCAATTTCATGACCCTCACCATTTTATGGGACACTCGCCAAGGACCAATATGCCCTTACGCAGTACTAGCGGCTAGAAGCAACATACCAACCAATATGGTGGTCTAATGCCTCGTTGTTGGAGAAACCGTCCGATTATCAGTGCGACCATTTACTGCTTTTATCATAAACCAACAGCCTATCTACCGCAAAGGAACATCGCGTGGCTGCACATGAACTTTTGCGGATCGACAACAAAGACAAATGCAAATCACTGAATATTCTCTAAACATTTGATGTCAAATAAATGTACTTTACAAAATGTACAATCTTGCTGTTTGCTTTTAAATCACAGTTTCATATTCCGAATTGTGGCGTGCTGTGTTGTGACATAATGTGTGTTGTCTTCCGGGTTCTGTGTAAAGTCGCGTAGGACTGGAGACGACTGGGCGCGTTTGATGACGCACCCTGTAATGTCACGGAGAGAGGCGGGGAATATTAATGCTTTCATAATGTCAGGTTTAGGGGCGGGAGATATGATTTAGTGTTGCAAAAACAAGTCAGCCAGGTCAATAGCACCAGTCATAAGATTATCACATAATGTCGGCGCACACCAGCCTGATTTATCGTTTCTTTAGTGGACAAAAAGTCGGGTGAGGCCCATAGGAAATTGTACTATCAGCGGACAAAAGGAGGGTTCGTAGAACACTTTCAACCTGACAACGAACAATACAAACAACGTTCTCAGAACACCCCCATTTTGTGTAATTGCAACCATTTGGGAACACCGCGAGTGTTCTTAGAACACATTCAACTTGACAGATTACAATACAGACAGCGTCCTCAGGACACCCCGAGTTTGTGTATTTACGAACATTTAAAGACACCGCGAGTGTTTTAGCTAAATTTTACCTTCCTTGCGAACAAAAAGGACACATACTCTGTCCTCTGAACACCCCACCATTTAGTTTATTTACAAAATGTCAGAACAGCCGTGTTCTCTGCGGACAAATCGAACACAACAAAAGGGTATAGCACACAAAAAAACAAAACATTGAACCTATATCATACTCCCCCACCCTCCCCAAACACTCTTACACACCAACACACTCCACTAAATACAATTTTTAATCCAAGTTTCACCGCGCTGTACGCGGTCGACAGCGAATACAAGATGGCGGGCTCACACAGAAAATCTGACGCGCTCCACGCCCCACGCCGTCCAATCAGCGAACAGGGAAGTCCGTCCGCGAAGCGAACACAGATATCACAAATTTTTTTGCCTTACATTTTGGTCATTTTTAAAAAAACTACTGGATGGATTTACACCAAATTTGCAAAAGCACGCTTTCGGGACCAAGCCGCCGCTCCTGCCGCAAATTTGGTGTAAATCCGTCCAGCGGTTCGGGCTGTAGCCGTGCACAAAGATTTTTCCCATTATGTCTATAGGAAAAAACAAAAGTTTTGGGACCCCCCCTATAACTTTGCCCCGCCTGGACCAGACCTCTCCAAACTTTGCAAAATAATTCAGACTGGGCCATATGCTTTTTTTGCAAAGTTTGGCGAGGATTCGTCCAGAGGGAGCGAAGTTATAAGCCACCCAAAAAGTGCTCTTCCTATGGAAACACCAACTTAACCATAACTACATGGACGCTACCGCGTATATATATATATATATATATGCTGAAAAAAGAGGAGAGGGGCGCACTCCAGTTCCCTGCACAGTAAACCTTATCAGCCACAGGTGTTCTCCTCCGACCGGTTTCTGTGCCAATACACGTCATCAGGGAGGCTGTCTTAACTTGCAGCTCACAGCAAGTGCAGGTGTTAACACTTAGTGATAATTCTGCTGCAAGGACTTCTGGTAGCTGTAGTCATCAGGTTTGCAAGGAACAGACTCACACCCAATCCCATAAATGGGGAAAGGGGGGGAGTAGCCTACAGTGAGGCACTCCAAAGTTGGGCATAAAATACCCCGGTGCAGCACCCTATAAGATTTCTGAAGATTCCACCCTTCAGAAAACTTGCAAATGTGTTGAAAAAAGAGGAGAGGGGCGCACTCCAGTTCCCTGCACAGTAAACCTTCTCAGCCACAGGTGTTCTCCTCCGACCGGTTTCTGTGCCAATACACGTCATCAGGGAGGCTGTCTTAACTTGCAGCTCACAGCAAGTGCAGGTGTTAACACTTAGTGATAATTCTGCTGCAAGCACTTCTGGTAGCTGTAGTCATCAGGTTTGCAAGGAACAGACTCACACCCAATCCCATAAATGGGGAAAGGGGGGGAGTAGCCTACAGTGAGGCACTCCAAAGTTGGGCATAAATTACCCCGGTGCAGCACCCTATAAGATTTCTGAAGATTCCACCCTTCAGAAAACTTGCAAATGTGTTGAAAAAAGAGGAGAGGGGCGCACTCCAGTTCCCTGCACAGTAAACCTTCTCAGCCACAGGTGTTCTCCTCCGACCGGTTTCTGTGCCAATACACGTCATCAGGGAGGCTGTCTTAACTTGCAGCTCACAGCAAGTGCAGGTGTTAACACTTAGTGATAATTCTGCTGCAAGGACTTCTGGTAGCTGTAGTCATCAGGTTTGCAAGGAACAGACTCACACCCAATCCCATAAATGGGGAAAGGGGGGGGAGTAGCCTACAGTGAGGCACTCCAAAGTTGGGCATAAATTACCCCGGTGCAGCACCCTATAAGATTTCTGAAGATTCCACCCTTCAGAAAACTTGCAAATGTGTTGAAAAAAGAGGAGAGGGGCGCACTCCAGTTCCCTGCACAGTAAACCTTCTCAGCCACAGGTGTTCTCCTCCGACCGGTTTCTGTGCCAATACACGTCATCAGGGAGGCTGTCTTAACTTGCAGCTCACAGCAAGTGCAGGTGTTAACACTTAGTGATAATTCTGCTGCAAGGACTTCTGGTAGCTGTAGTCATCAGGTTTGCAAGGAACAGACTCACACCCAATCCCATAAATGGGGAAAGGGGGGGAGTAGCCTACAGTGAGGCACTCCAAAGTTGGGCATAAATTACCCCGGTGCAGCACCCTATAAGATTTCTGAAGATTCCACCCTTCAGAAAACTTGCAAATGTGTTGAAAAAAGAGGAGAGGGGCGCACTCCAGTTCCCTGCACAGTAAACCTTCTCAGCCACAGGTGTTCTCCTCCGACCGGTTTCTGTGCCAATACACGTCATCAGGGAGGCTGTCTTAACTTGCAGCTCACAGCAAGTGCAGGTGTTAACACTTAGTGATAATTCTGCTGCAAGGACTTCTGGTAGCTGTAGTCATCAGGTTTGCAAGGAACAGACTCACACCCAATCCCATAAATGGGGAAAGGGGGGGGAGTAGCCTACAGTGAGGCACTCCAAAGTTGGGCATAAATTACCCCGGTGCAGCACCCTATAAGATTTCTGAAGATTCCACCCTTCAGAAAACTTGCAAATGTGTTGAAAAAAGAGGAGAGGGGCGCACTCCAGTTCCCTGCACAGTAAACCTTCTCAGCCACAGGTGTTCTCCTCCGACCGGTTTCTGTGCCAATACACGTCATCAGGGAGGCTGTCTTAACTTGCAGCTCACAGCAAGTGCAGGTGTTAACACTTAGTGATAATTCTGCTGCAAGGACTTCTGGTAGCTGTAGTCATCAGGTTTGCAAGGAACAGACTCACACCCAATCCCATAAATGGGGAAAGGGGGGGAGTAGCCTACAGTGAGGCACTCCAAAGTTGGGCATAAATTACCCCGGTGCAGCACCCTATAAGATTTCTGAAGATTCCACCCTTCAGAAAACTTGCAAATGTGTTGAAAAAAGAGGAGAGGGGCGCACTCCAGTTCCCTGCACAGTAAACCTTCTCAGCCACAGGTGTTCTCCTCCGACCGGTTTCTGTGCCAATACACGTCATCAGGGAGGCTGTCTTAACTTGCAGCTCACAGCAAGTGCAGGTGTTAACACTTAGTGATAATTCTGCTGCAAGGACTTCTGGTAGCTGTAGTCATCAGGTTTGCAAGGAACAGACTCACACCCAATCCCATAAATGGGGAAAGGGGGGGAGTAGCCTACAGTGAGGCACTACAAAGTTGGGCATAAATTACCCCGGTGCAGCACCCTATAAGATTTCTGAAGATTCCACCCTTCAGAAAACTTGCAAATGTGTTGAAAAAAGAGGAGAGGGGCGCACTCCAGTTCCCTGCACAGTAAACCTTCTCAGCCACAGGTGTTCTCCTCCGACCGGTTTCTGTGCCAATACACGTCATCAGGGAGGCTGTCTTAACTTGCAGCTCACAGCAAGTGCAGGTGTTAACACTTAGTGATAATTCTGCTGCAAGGACTTCTGGTAGCTGTAGTCATCAGGTTTGCAAGGAACAGACTCACACCCAATCCCATAAATGGGGAAAGGGGGGGAGTAGCCTACAGTGAGGCACTCCAAAGTTGGGCATAAATTACCCCGGTGCAGCACCCTATAAGATTTCTGAAGATTCCACCCTTCAGAAAACTTGCAAATGTGTTGAAAAAAGAGGAGAGGGGCGCACTCCAGTTCCCTGCACAGTAAACCTTCTCAGCCACAGGTGTTCTCCTCCGACCGGTTTCTGTGCCAATACACGTCATCAGGGAGGCTGTCTTAACTTGCAGCTCACAGCAAGTGCAGGTGTTAACACTTAGTGATAATTCTGCTGCAAGGACTTCTGGTAGCTGTAGTCATCAGGTTTGCAAGGAACAGACTCACACCCAATCCCATAAATGGGGAAAGGGGGGGAGTAGCCTACAGTGAGGCACTCCAAAGTTGGGCATAAATTACCCCGGTGCAGCACCCTATAAGATTTCTGAAGATTCCACCCTTCAGAAAACTTGCAAATGTGTTGAAAAAAGAGGAGAGGGGCGCACTCCAGTTCCCTGCACAGTAAACCTTCTCAGCCACAGGTGTTCTCCTCCGACCGGTTTCTGTGCCAATACACGTCATCAGGGAGGCTGTCTTAACTTGCAGCTCACAGCAAGTGCAGGTGTTAACACTTAGTGATAATTCTGCTGCAAGGACTTCTGGTAGCTGTAGTCATCAGGTTTGCAAGGAACAGACTCACACCCAATCCCATAAATGGGGAAAGGGGGGGAGTAGCCTACAGTGAGGCACTCCAAAGTTGGGCATAAATTACCCCGGTGCAGCACCCTATAAGATTTCTGAAGATTCCACCCTTCAGAAAACTTGCAAATGTGTTGAAAAAAGAGGAGAGGGGCGCACTCCAGTTCCCTGCACAGTAAACCTTCTCAGCCACAGGTGTTCTCCTCCGACCGGTTTCTGTGCCAATACACGTCATCAGGGAGGCTGTCTTAACTTGCAGCTCACAGCAAGTGCAGGTGTTAACACTTAGTGATAATTCTGCTGCAAGGACTTCTGGTAGCTGTAGTCATCAGGTTTGCAAGGAACAGACTCACACCCAATCCCATAAATGGGGAAAGGGGGGGAGTAGCCTACAGTGAGGCACTCCAAAGTTGGGCATAAATTACCCCGGTGCAGCACCCTATAAGATTTCTGAAGATTCCACCCTTCAGAAAACTTGCAAATGTGTTGAAAAAAGAGGAGAGGGGCGCACTCCAGTTCCCTGCACAGTAAACCTTCTCAGCCACAGGTGTTCTCCTCCGACCGGTTTCTGTGCCAATACACGTCATCAGGGAGGCTGTCTTAACTTGCAGCTCACAGCAAGTGCAGGTGTTAACACTTAGTGATAATTCTGCTGCAAGGACTTCTGGTAGCTGTAGTCATCAGGTTTGCAAGGAACAGACTCACACCCAATCCCATAAATGGGGAAAGGGGGGGAGTAGCCTACAGTGAGGCACTCCAAAGTTGGGCATAAATTACCCCGGTGCAGCACCCTATAAGATTTCTGAAGATTCCACCCTTCAGAAAACTTGCAAATGTGTTGAAAAAAGAGGAGAGGGGCGCACTCCAGTTCCCTGCACAGTAAACCTTCTCAGCCACAGGTGTTCTCCTCCGACCGGTTTCTGTGCCAATACACGTCATCAGGGAGGCTGTCTTAACTTGCAGCTCACAGCAAGTGCAGGTGTTAACACTTAGTGATAATTCTGCTGCAAGGACTTCTGGTAGCTGTAGTCATCAGGTTTGCAAGGAACAGACTCACACCCAATCCCACAGTGGGGAAAGGGGGGGAGTAGCCTACAGTGAGGCACTCCAAAGTTGGGCATAAATTACCCCGGTGCAGCACCCTATAAGAAACCGGTCGGAGGAGAACACCTGTGGCTGAGAAGGTTTACTGTGCAGGGAACTGGAGTGCACCCCTCTCCTCTTTTTTTCACCATATATATATATATATATATATATATATATATATATATATATATATATATATATATATATATATACATATATATATATATATATATATATATATTCAGTGAAAAAAGTTTGTTGAAGGGACGTTATGGTTAAGTTGCGCTACTAAAAACCTATGAAATTCAGTGAAAAAACTTTGTTAAAGGGACGTTATGGTTCCAAGTAAAACAGAAAAACCCTTGAAATTCGCCAGTTATGGTAAGCTAAGCAACCATAACTCGCGACACCGCCGTGCACTGCTAAGCCTAACACCCAGGACATCAAAGATGACATCACAAAGAAATTCCAGACACATGTCCTAAACTGTTCCCTCCACAATGAATTTTAATTATATCTGTCTCCAAAGTAGCACAGAGAGGTAACAAGTCCAACCAATTCATTCCACGTACTCCATGCCAGTGTACTTCCACATTGGGGAATCCAAGATCTACAGCTACTCCACAGGTTTCTGCATGCACCTTCAACAAATGTATCCACGAGTCTCCCAAAATCCAAACAATCTGTTTTCTGAAACACACAGCCATAGCTATCTGTTCTTCTCTCAGCAAAAGAGTATCTGAGAAACTCTCTCCTGGCACAACACACCCACTAAACTTTCCTGACCAATCCCTTTCAGTGCTCATTCTCATTTGCATGACTTCTGAACCCAAAAATCCCCGGATGTAACACCCGATGTCCGTGAACTACCGCCATGTCCGCGGACATATCGTAACATGAACAGCCCTTCTACCATTTCCAGTTCACTCTCTGTGCCATTCCCTCATTGGATGTAGCTAAGAAGTCACATGAACATCCACCAATCACATTCAAGACCTCTACATCTAACTGCATCATTTGATTTGATTTTATTTTATTTTATTTATAAAGCGCAAAAAACCAGGGGCAACCGGGCGCATACTCTTAAACATGTTACAAAAAGCAGTAGTTACAGAAGTTACAAAAATATAAAGCATATATACATGTAAATACTCTTAAACATGTTACAAAAAGCAGTAGTTACAGTGAGTTACAAAAATATACAGCATATATACATGTACCGAAGGGTACCATTAACAGCGTATAATACAGGGACAGAGCAGAGAGAAAATGTATATTCAGTCCTGTACCCCACATGGAGTCTGGACTGTGTCAAGGTCTCATGAGTCTTTGGAGAGCAGCCATTTTTAGCATTGTTCTTGAAGGAGTGGAATGATGGTTCAATTCTGATAGGTGTGGGCAAGGTGTTCCAGAGTTTGGAGGCCAGGACGGGGAAGCTCACCCCATCATAGATCAGCACTGCAAAAGTACTGTGAATCTCTCTGAGTACAAGTGTCATATCATTGGCAAGCACCATCTACAAGAAATACTGTACAAGTCTCCAAAATTTCTTCTTGCAGCTCCATGCATATCCATATGCATGAACACAAACTACAGGTATGCATATTTTCTGTACAGTACATGAACACATTTTCTAACAGACTTTTAGCTTGTATAATCTGTCAAATGAATCTACTGTCTTTTTTCAATCTCCTAAAATCAACTGTCACTTACAAATCTTTTATACTATTTAATTTCTTTATACACACACACACTCAAACCATGTTAAACTAACATTTTTGAAATGAAATATATAGACCACATATAATCAAACAAAATTGCATGCATGCACACTCTATGTTTAAATCTCAAACAATAATACTTGTACAATTACATACATGTTTTAATTTATTTATTTATTTAATTACTTACATTTATATAGGACAGGCAGCCCATGACATTGAGGCACTATTACTTGGAAGCGCTTAGTTAGAGGAATAATGGTATTCAGTGGTACATTATGAATTTCACAAGACATAGTAAAGATATTTTGTTTGCTACAGTTAGTCATTGCAACACAATTTGTTCATTAAGAACATATCATATGTATTCAACTGGTGCGACGTATCTTATGTAAATAAGATAGTTTTAATGGTTTTGAAGAAGGCGCTGAGGATTTCAATTAAAGAAATCAATGTCTAAATTAAAAACAGTGCTGTATACAAACAAAATTACTAATTTGTTTCTTTTACAATTGCAGTGAAGACCATTCTCCTGAAAAGAAGCAACCGAATTTGAAGTACAAAGAACAACTAAGAAGTAACCTGTTCATTTTAGAAAAAAAGTAAGTAAAATATCACCATAATATTTGTATTATTACTCAAACACACTGTAAGGTTAATTCATGCTATTTCTGTGCCTAAAAATAGAGATTCTGCACCATTCTGTCCAAAAATCCCCATGTCTTAAACAGCGATTTACAGCCAGAATGGCCCACAAGTTCCTATTTTTTGACACACAAATTACCCAACTCAACCGCTAGAATTTAGATGTTATAGAACAAACAACTGTTTTAATTGTATAGCATTAGATATACTATTTATACTTCTCCACACCACTAGCTTACTTTTTTCTGTCATCTAAACTCCAGTTTAGTAACACATTAATTCAAGAATACCCATCCCTACTAGTTGTAGTTCCCAATGCACAATCACACACCATTACATACATTTTATCATCTTACTCAAACACTCATGCACACAGCACACATACATTGCACAACACCACAACCCATACCGTCTTTATTTTTTTCAACAAACCATAAAGAATGTTCACCAAAAATCAAGTCCGTAGAAAGCAACGCAGAAGTAGAGCAAATGAAAATAAAAGTGTCCAACATAAGCATCCATCTATAGAACAATTTGTAAAAAAAAAGTTGAAACAAAACAGCTAATACAGTCATTTAGTGAAACAAAAGAAGTTTCAAGTACAAAATGTTTGCCTCCTCTATCAAAATGTAAACCAAACCAAAAAACAATAAGTAGAAAATCAGCTATCACTACAGATGAAACTGCTTCTTTAAATCTTGATATAGTTCAAAGTAAACATACCAAGAAAAGTATTTTAGCCAAAATGTTCCGTCACAAAGTCCTTCAAAATCTTATAAAAACAAGAGAGAAACCAGGTTCAACGCTTAAAACCTATCGTATGAAATTCATCTTAGAAGCGTTGATAGACAGTGCAATTCTTCTCAAAAGAAAGTTATTTATTTTAGTGTTAAACAAAATGAAACCACTAACAAAACTAATAGCTAAATTACAAAAAAGACTTCTCAATAAACAAAATGTCAACAGAAAGAACTTCTTAAGTATCTGAGGAGGTGAATGGAGTCACACTACGAGCACAGAACCATACTTTAATGAAGAAGCGTACAAACAAAAGCACACAAATACAATTGCCATACATAGCAGTGGTCGAGGTTATGAAAAAGTTAATAATATCATAATGGAACAAGAAGTACTCCTTACAAAACTATGTCCTGAAAACATAGAATTACCCCTCCATTCAACTGAATCAGAACGTCTAGTGTACAAATGGCCATGCATGTCAATGTGTAACATTCCCAAACAATTTTTCAAGTCTTTACGCCAATTCCTCAATCAATATGTGAAAAGCAAAGACAACATCAAAATTAAACTACTGCAAAATATGGATACCTGTCCAGTACGCAAGTACATAGGACTACAAGGACATTCATTGGCCTGAATTACAGGACCTACTTGCAAAACCACCTTCCATGATATCAAAAGGATATCAACACATCATTCAACTATAAGAAATCTAGTTTATAACTGTACTAGCTAAAAGTCCTGCTTTAGCACTAGCCAATTTAAATAACATTCTTCTACATGGTACAGCAAAAGACCTACTAGAAGAAATCAACTTTATCCAAAAAAAATATTTTGGAAGTGAAAGCCACTTACGGAATGAAATAGCTTTAAAGCAAATTGGCAACAATTCTATGCATGACAACCTTTTACTACACACATACAAAAAAGAAATACTAAAATTTAAAAGTACATCTGAAGTACCAAACCATGTGTGTGTGTATGTTGCCGCAGAACGTTTTATAAAAGTAACACAAAAACTGTAGACCTATCATACAAAATAGAAGACAATGAAGATTCTAAATGGTTTGAATTAGCTCTCTACCTTATAGCAGAAAACAAATACGAAATAACTGACCCGTAATACTTTGTAGTTACTGCACTACAAAACTTGACACCAACCAAACTCCTTCACGTGCTAGCACAAACAATTTGGAATTATATCCACTACCAAAACCCCTTCAACAACTTAATTTATATGAGAGCATCATAATTCAAACAGTGCACCCATTTCCAGCAAGAATACGCCTTCAACCAAAAACTGCAAAATTACCTCCCTCTGAATTAGTGAAAGGTATTCGTGGAAAAGTAGTGTATTTACCATTAGATCTAAAAGAAAATGTGCACACTCTAGGAGTGCAACGACAATGCAACAATCTTTAATTATCTTGGTAAATGGAGTACCTACAAAAGACAACAAAAATTTGGCAACAGCTGGTAGATTTACATAAAGTTAGAGAAGCCTTGCACTATCTTAAAGAGAATAATGAATATTACAAAGAAATTAATATTGAAGAAAACTTGAAGGATACAACTGAAATAATTCAAGAGACACAAAAAGCTGGTCAATATGAGCTCCTAGATCCTGCTACAATATCAAACACTTTAGACCATTATACAATTCATCCACTGCACTCTAATGACACTATAGAAGATGCACTGGAAACGTACCAAATGCGTCAAACAAAAGGATCACCAATCAGCATATGGGAAAAAAGTATAGAAGCACGTGCTTTTCCTCTGCTGTTTCCAACTGGCAAAGGAGGAAGGTACGATGATAGACCTATTCAAATATCAGCATCAGAATACCGCTCATTACGGATGTATTCTGAAGATCCCAGATTTAGACAAAATGTGGAATACATATTCCACCTAGTCTTTGAAAGTGAACTAGCAACTTTATGTTACGGAGTTGCACACATATTAAAATAAGGATCACACTTTCAAAATATGACAGCTACACAATTATTACAAAAAGTACAACAAAAAGATGAGGTTTTACAATCAAATATTACAAATCTATTAGCAAATATGCGTGGGACTAAAGAGTACTGGTTTCGACGTCACGGAGATGTACGTTGTATGATCAGAAACCTTGGCCCACCCACTTGGTTTGTTACATTAAGTTGTGCAGAATATGCATGGGAAGATTTACATGATTTCCTACGCATATCAAACAAAAACAAAACAAACATAGATATACTAACACCTGGAGAACTTTGTTCTCTGGATCCTGTTAATGTTTCAAGATATTTTCACCATCGCTTCATTGCTATGCTACATTTTATTTGTTCCTCCCCTTGGTGAAGTGCAACACTTCTTTTGGAGAAAAGAATACTAAGCCAGAGGAGCACCACATATCCACATGCTTTTATGGATCAAAGATGCTCCTAAATTTGGTCAGGACAGTGATGCCACTGTTTTACAGTTTATTGAAAAATATGTCACTTGTGAAATTCCATCGGAATCCAAAAATAGTGATCTTCATGCACAAATTTTACAATTTCAAAGACACAAATGTGGCAAATATTGTCATCGCAAATACAAAAACAAAGGGAAATACTACACCAAATGCCGATTTTGGTTTCCCTAGACCAGTTACAAATAGGGGTCAAGTGAACAACCTCATGTCTTCAGTTAGACATAGGGTCTCATTACGAGTCATGCCGGTAAGGGAAAAATGATGCCGGTATGTAAATACGGGCATCATTTAACGACCGTAGCATTCTGACCCGCAAACACGGCATTAACGGCACCGTTATCTACGGGTGCCGTTAATAGCGGCATAGGCGTGTACACGCGCCTCTTCGGGTAGTAAATACCGGCATGCCAGTAATAGGGGGCAATCACAACCCACGCAAACATGCAAATACCGGCATCGCGGACACGGAAATAACGGGCTGCATGATGCCAGAAAAACAGGCATCGCGGACCACCCGCAAACAGCAGCCAAGATACACGGCAGCTGCCACAGGTGCACACAATCCCCACAGGTGGAGTCAAAGGAGGCTGTGCCAGTATGAACTGAGCACACCCACAACACCCACACACCACATCCCCCTCCACAGGTGTATGCAATGCAGAGTGGCCCAGTACAAAAGGAGCACACCCACCCCCCCACAGGTGTAGGCAATGCAGAGTGGCCCAGTACAAAAGGAGCACACCCACACACCACACTCCTTCCTACACCAAAATGCTACCACTAGCATTTGCAATCATGGCACTGGAGGACATGCCTATACTGCTACAACTACAGCAACAACAACAACAACTACAGCTGCAAGAACAGGCAGCACAGAGGAGACGCAGGAGGAGAAGGAGGGTGAGACAGGCCCAGCAATTACCACCAGCCCAGCCACCAGCGCCTCGTAGGCAGCCACCAATCCCTTGCACCAGACCCAGCCCATTCAACCTAACCCCTGAGCAGATCCACACCCTGTACCGGTTGGACCGTGACACCATCACCACCATAGTGGACATGATTCACAACGACATTGCCAGCCACATACAAATACGCACTGCCATCCCCCCACTACTGAAGGTGGTGTCTGTGCTACACTTCCTGGCCACAGGCACCTACCAACACACAGTGGGCCAGCTGCATGGCATTTCACAACCACTATTCTCACGCATGCTGAACCAAGTGCTGGATGCCCTCCTGAAGCACGCAAGCACCCACTTATCCCTATCACGGACTGCCCAGGAGATAGCTGAAACCAAAGTAGGCTTCCATGCACTGGCAGGCATGCCCAATTGTGTCGGTGCCATCGACTGCACCCATGTGGAATTGGTAGTCCCCCATGCCATAGAGGCGGTGTACCGCAATCGCAAGCAATACCACTCCATCAATGTGCAAATGGTATGTGACTCCAGCAAGATCATCACCCATTGCTGCGCCCGATTTCCTGGATCCACACATGATGCCATGGTACTGCGCAACTCCACGCTACCCCGTCACATGGAGCGACATGCTGGACCACGTGCCTGGCTGCTCGGTGAGTTGCACAACAGGCCCATGGCCATGCTGTGGGGTACTCATGTGTGCGGATGCAAAAGGGGGGGATAGTAGACCTGGTTGGGAAAGGGGGGGGATAGTTTACCTGGGTGGCAATAGCCAGTGAGTGGAGAATGAATACAGAGCTAAACACTCCTCACCTGACACAGCCAAACGGAAAATGACACATCACTGGGCCACATATCACAAATAATGCAAATGGAAGACAACAAGTAAGAGGCACAACCGGGGAACCATGGTGATGGCAAGCAATACATGACTGAATAGGATGGCAACTGTGCCAATGCGGCCTGTGTGACCATGCATGGTAGAGAGTATACAGCATGAATTGGAGGCTAAACATTGTCGCACTGCCACAGCACATCTGCCTCAGCATGCATGATTACACCCTGCATCATCTATTCAACCCCATCCAGTGTTCCACACCTCTTTACAGTATACATTCCATATTGGTGACTATTTGGTACACGTACAGGGACATGTGCATGCTCACACCTAATAGCTGCTGCCATGACCGTGCTCCCTGAAGGTGTCAGTTCAGAGTGACACACACCTATTTGTATCTGCTTGCAGGTGTTGGAGGATATCCCTTGAGGCCATGGCTACTTACCCCTGTGTGGATCCCGCAGAACAGCCATGAAGAGGAGTACAATTGTGTGCACACTCGTACCCGTGTTGTAATTGAGCAGGCCTTTGGCCTGTTGAAGGCGCGGTTCCACTGCCTAAGCAGGTCTGCTGGGGCACTCCTTTATAGGCCTGAGAAGGTGGCAAAGATCACCATGGCCTGTGTCATGCTGCACAACATGTGCGTCCGAAGGAATGTACCACTGCCACCTGCCATTGACATGCATGGCCCGGGTGAGGATGAAGGGGATGGAGACGGAGGTGAAGGAGCCCCCCTGCCAGTACGTGATGCACGGGACGGCCATGCTGTACGCCAAGCACTAATTGACAAATACTTTTAAGATACAGGGACCATGAATGACTTTTGTCAGTCAGACACTGGGCCAATGTGAACATGCACAAAGGGAATGTTGTAATTTGGACATTGAACACCGTAACACATTAAATGGATGCACACCAAAAATAACAATGTCCAGCCATGGATTGTTCTCCAGAAAACTTGTGTATTATATGAAAGTGCAAAACTGTGCCCACTCCCCCCTCCCACAATCCCCCAACAAACTCCCTCTCCCACCCCACAAACCCTCAAAACACCCCTGTTAACTCCCTCTCCCACCCCACAAACCCTAAAAACACCCCTGTTAACTTCCTCTCCCACCCCACAGATGCAAAGTGTCCCCATGTGTTCAACGGACAGTGCTCCCTTCCACAATGTGTTTTGCCACAATGTCATTGTCCGTGCATTCACTTCTTTTGGACTTTAGTGTCGGGTGGTGCCATGGCCCACTGTCATGCGCTCCTCCTTATGTGACGCACCGGACTGGATTGCGCCGAGGTGGTAGGGCTAGTAGTTGCGGAGGAGTCTATTGTCAATCGACTGTCTGTGTGAAGGTGTGGCCGCTGCATCGGAGCGTTACCTGCAAGGATGGCCTCCGTGAGTGTCCCCATGCACTCCCGGAAGGCACGCGTGGATGCCTCCTCTGCTGCAGTATTGGCTGCTATTGCCCTTTCGATGGCACTCATGGCCTCATTGCCTGCTTCTACCTGCTGGCGCATGATCTGGGGCATGTACTCCTGCCGGGCCTCGACCCTTGTCAGGCGGGCATCAAATGAGGTGTCGTCCGCAGGTCTGCAGGTTGCTGGCAGGGTGGAGGAAGGCAGAGTGGAGGAAGGCAGAGTGGAGGAAGGCAGAGTGGAGGAAGGCAGAGTGGAGGAAGGGGCCTGTGCGGAGCCATCCTCCGGTGCACTGTCCTCAAACAGCGCATTGTCTGATTCCCCGAGGTCGGAATCATGTAGACACGGATCATCGAGGCACTCAGACTCCGCTAGAGGTTGGGGGCTGGCAATGTGGCTTGGGGTGGGTGTGCCAGGCATCATGTCTGATTCTTCTTCCACCTCTGTGGACACAACGTCCCTGTTGGCTGGCGGCAGGGCTACCACTGTTGTGGTTCTTTGTTGTTGGGCAGTGGGTGCAAATGTCCCCTGCAGGGTTGGTGCCTTGCGTGGCACACTGGCTTTGGCAGGTGTCTTTTCCTTGGCCGGTTGTGTTGGGGTGTCCCTGGTCCCCTTGCGTGCACTGGACGTGCTTGCACCCCTGTCCAGTGGTCCACCTTCATCATCGGTGCCTGGGGGATAGAAGAGATGCAGGTCATCAGTGATGTTGTCAAATGGCAGCTATGTTGAATTGCGGTGGGATATGTTCATGCATTCAGCCATCATTTCATTTCTGGTTTGTTGCTTTAGGTGTACCTAGGGGGTATGTGGGGAATCAATGCATGGCTGGTGGGGTAGCATTAGTTTGGTCTCTGTGTGGTGGGTGCATGGGCATGGTTGGGTCATGTGGAACCTCAGTTGGGATTGGGGTTGTCACTCAGCGTCCATGTGGTGCAGGGAGTGACAATGATTATTCTATGGATATGTTGATGCATCACCTTGCCCACTCTAACTTCCCCAGTTGGGCCACGTCATGTGTCGTGATACGTGGTTGTGATGGTACACTCACCTTCCTCTGTGGTGATTGCTGCGCCGACCTCCTGATCTCCAATCCCCTCAATGGTTTCGGGGTCAATGAAGCCACTTGCCGTCTCCTCCCATGGCATCAATTGGACTGGGGAGTGTGGGCCACCGCCTGTCGCCATTGCGGCTCTCCAGTTCTCAGACATGATCCTCCGGACACGGAGGCGGAGGTCGTCCCACCGCTTCCGGCAGTCGCGCACACTCCTTGGGGCGCACCCCACTGCTGTCACCCTCTGAGCTACCTCAAGCCAGACCTCTTTTTTGCGGGTTTGGGCCGCATGCTTTAGGTCTGTGCTGCGTATTACATCTGCATGCTCTTCCAGGGTGTTGGCGAGCATGGTGAGCTCAGCGTCCGAGAAACGCTGCTTCCTCTTCCTCTGTGTGGATTTCCTGCTGGCCTTGGACATGATGATGCTCCTCTGACACACTACGACACGGGAGGAGTGTTGGTTGTGGAGGATTGCAATGGATTGTGTTTTTAAAGATGGCCACCGGCCCATTTCCCGTTCCAGCGCGATGACGTAATTTCCGGGTCCGGTTTTGCAAACACGGTTATTCCGTGGCGGAGTTACCGTGGCGGTGTTTAGGGGTTCATTGAAGGCGGTTACGGAGTGGACGCAAGCCACAATGCCGGTATAGGGGGGGTTGGTGGGACGTTACCGGGATGGCAGTTTTTCCACTACCGGCATGGGGGGACGCGCGTGCTCGCGCACTCGTGATCGGCCGCTGGTAGCGGGTTCTCGAGGGCACGGACACGCACTTCCCGCCATGCCGGTAATCGTGCCGGATTTTCCGGCCGACTCGTAATGAGGCCCATAGTGTTAAAGGTAAGTCACCTAAAAATACATATTACATAAAAAGAAAAGAAGAAGAAAAATATATCAATGATTACAATGTAATCATTGCCCACTTATGGAATGCAAACATAGATGTGCAGTACATTGCAGACAATTCTACTGCAGTTGCACGATATGTCACAGCATACTTCACCAAAGCAGAAAAGACAGAGCTGCAAGACCTAAATAAAACAGTGTCTCAAAAATTATACAGCTTGGGCATAAAAATGCTGTCCCATAGAGAATGTGGATCCTATGAAGCAGCTGATCGTTTAACTGGTACTCCACTGTATGGTAAATATGAAAATATAGTATGGCTAAGTCTTGGTCCAGCTAAATCTAGAAAAAGAGTTCTAAAAACATACGAAGATATAGAAACAATAGCCAAACATGATCCCAACAGCCAAGACATTTTAAAAAACAATTTATTGGACACATACTACCCAAACAGGAGTACCACTTTGGAAACCATGTGTCTATACCACATAGCCCAAAACTACACCTACAAAAATAATATAAAACCTGATGAAAAAAACAGTAAATACAGAGTGACAAACTGTGAAGGCAGCTTAGTAAAACTCACCAAACCAAATTTAATTAATCATATCAAATTGTCATTAAAGACTCCTCAACATAAAGAAGTATATTACATGTCCCTGCTACAACTCTTTAAACCATGGAGAAAAGAAGAAGAAGAAATACTAGATAAATATGACTCATATGAAGACGCTCTCAAAGCAAATGAAAGCACTATAACTGATGTAAACTTTACGTAGTACAAAACAGTGTTGCACAATGAACAGCAACACGAAGAAGAACTCCAGGCCCAACTAGATAAGGACACTCCTGACGGTAGTCAACCTTCTGTAACAGGAAGCCAAGAACCACTGGGAGAGCCACTAATAACAAGTGAGGCAGAATTAGCTATGATAGAAGTAGAAAACACCATGTGTCAGTATGAAGATAAAGAAGACTTAACTATACTACAATCAAAACTAAATAATGAGCAGCGTAGCATTTTTCAAGAAGTAATATTCTCTTTGACAAACTTTCAGAAGTAAAAAGGAAAGGACGCTCAACAGCTCGATTCCTTCTCTTCAAAGACATGTATGTACGCAGAGAACTATTTTCTCTAACTCTTGCATACGCAGTCACCATTCATAAATCACAAGGTCTTACCCTAGACAATGCAATGATAGACATTGGTAACACAGTCTTTAAATAAGGCATGAGCTACGTAGCACTATCACGCTTACGTACACTTGACGGTCTATTTCTAATCAACTTTGATGCAAGTAAAGTAAACGTTGATATTCCTTGCATTTTAGAATACAATAGACTTCGCTCACTATACACCCCCCATCTAAACACATATTCTGTACCACACAAAGTAAAACGTTGTAAAAGAAAACTAAATCAAACAGAAATGCAACAGGATGTCACTGCAAATCCTCCAAAGAGAGTAAAAGAAACTAAAACTTCATCAAGTACCACAAACATAAAAGAACCCATTAGGGAAAGTAAACCAGGTACTTCATCAAAGAAGGAAGACAAACTAAAAAAAAATCAATCAGGTACAGAATTAACTGGTCCATTTAAACTCTCAAATATAGTTGGAGTAAGTTGCTACGCAAATGTAGCAGTGAATATTCTATTTCAATTGCCACCAATTGTTGACAACATTTACTTACCCAGTACAGACCAATTGTGTTTGCAAATGTTAGTACTTCACAGAAATGCAACAAACAATCCTGATAACACGTATAGTGTTTATGGAATAAGACAACAATTGGACTACTGTGCTGGAATGGTTAAATTCACTATAAACCCACAGGAAGATCCACAAGAATTTCTAATGTACTTACTACAAGTACTGGAAAATAAAAACATACCTATAAATGAAATCTTCCAGATTTCATACTTGTGGAAACATACATGCACTCTCTGCAACAAAGTGACACAAGAAGAAATCCCCAATGAACGCTTCATATATATATATCAATACCTAATTGTGAATCCATTCCATTTCAGCAACTTGTACAAAATTCAAACCATGGTAGATTATGTACTACCTGCAATTCGGATAATCGCTCCACGTTAGTAATACAAACACATAGTAAATATGTAATACTAATGCTTCTACGTTACAATGCAGATGGTACCAAAAACAACTGCAATCTGACTGGATTTACACATGGTCAAATATCACTTGGTAAGAAAACCTTCACAACAATAGGTATAATCTACCACGCAGGAGCCACAACCAATTCAGGTCACTACACTGCATATATAAAAAAGAAATGTGGATGGTTTGAATGTAATGATAGTACCATTACTCTAAAGCAGAGATTACCAGCAAATCTTACAAACGCTTATTTAATACGCTTATTTAATGTTCTTAAAACCAAAATTTGATAACTAAACTGTACTTAAACCTTAAGTAAACTTATAGTAAAAAAAAATATAAACTGTTAGAATATTCCAAAAGCTATCTAACGCCCAAAGATTCTACAACAACTAATCAGATAAATGAATACAACTAAATTAGAGCAAAAAATAGACAGTTAGAATATGCCAATTGGTATCTAACTGTCCCAAAATGTAACAATATCCAAACAGATAAATCAATACCACTAAAATATATAAAAAAAAATAGACAGTTAGAACATGCCTACTAGTATCTAACTGCTCCAAAATTTTACAATATCCAAAAATAAATAATATGTTACTGCTCCAAAAAACTGCAACAAGCCAATGTATAAAGCATTAGCCAGAAACAACCAGTGAACATTGAAAACAAACAAACAAATAAACTGTAGCATAACAGAAAAAGGTTTTTTTTTTAATCCAACATGGATTTTTTTTTCTCCCACAGACCCAATGATTTTAGCAACAAACACAGAAACTGAGCAAATTCCACAGTACTCTGGTTTGTAATCTACTAAATATGAGGGTCCAAGAAAAAATAAATGTTGATTATACAATGTAATAAGTCATTACAAAATACTAATACTAACATGCTATTTTCTTTTATCACAGATATGAACAAGAAATGCATGTACTCCAGTTACTAAACCAAACAGTAAGTATATTATAATAAGTACAACCATCGCAGCATATCACACCCATAGTGGCTTATAACTTTGTTCCTTATAAAAAAAAATTTTGACTCAAAGTTATAAGCAACTATGAGTGTGATATGCTGTGGTGGTTGTGGCCAGGGCATAGAGTTTTGGGTGCATTGCCAAATGACCATGCCCCCAACACTCTATGCCCTGGCCACAACCACTGCAGCATATCACACCCATAGAGTCAAACATTTCAACTATGGCCTATGGAAACTTTTAGGGGGTAATTCATAGAATTTAGCGCACAAGTGGCGCACGCGGCTGGCGCACAGTGTGCGCGTGCGAATCCCTGCGCCAGCCGCTTGCGCTAAAATCCATTTCCGCGCACAGCGTATTCATGGATTCCAGCTACCAAAACCAGCCGTGGCGCACAGTGGCGCAGCAACCCTGCAGCAGCGCCAGTTACGCCCCCAAGAACGCCTCTCGCGCAGGGAAAAGCCATCAAAATCCCCAATCCAGCGCAAAGGGCTGCGCTAACCCTGTACCAGCACAGCAAGCGGGCTACGTATATCACTGGGGTGCGTGGGAAGTACCTCACGTAATTTCAGCTGGGTACGTGTATTTCAGGGGTGCGCTGGAAGTTCCACACGCGATTCCATCAGGGTACGTGTACATCAGGGGTGCGCAGGAAGTTTCACACGTGAATTCAGCAGGGTACGTGTATATCAGGGGTGCGCGGGAAGTTCCACACGCGAATGTCCTGGGTACGTGTATTTCGGGGTGCGCGGGAAGTTTCACACGCGATATCAGCAGGGTACGTGTATTCCAGGGGTGCGCTGGAAGTTCCACACGCGAATGTCCTGGCTACGTGTATCTTGGGGTGCGCAGGAAGTTTCACACGCAATATCAGCAGGGTACGTGTATTACTGGGGTGCGCTGGAAGTTCCACACGCGAATGTCCTGGCTACGTGTATCTTGGGGTGCGCGGGAAGTTTCACACGGGATATCAGCAGGGTACATGTATTCCAGGGGTGCTCTGGAAGTTCCACACGCGAATGTCCTGGCTATGTGTATCTTGCGGTGCGCGGGAGGTTTCACACGCGATATCAGCAGGGTACGTGTATTTCAGGGGTTCCGTGGAGTACTACACATGAATTGGCCATGTGGGTCCTCCCAGGTGTTCGCTCCACAACCTCCACAGCCCCTGCAGGCAGCCCACACCACGGGGGACTAGCCTGTACCCCCACTCGTCCCCCTGCACCCCCCCCAGCACTGTGGGGCACCTGCCAGCAGGCCCCCACTCATGTCCAACTCATGTTCCCCTGCACCCCCACCCCCAAGCACTGTGGGGCACCTGCCAGCAGGCCCCCACTCATGTCCAACTCATGTCTCCCATCACCCCCACCCCCCAGCACTGTGGTGCACCCTCCACCAGGCCCCAACTCATGTTCCCCTGCACCCCCACCCCCCAGCACTGTGGTGCACCCTCCACCAGGCCCCAACTCATGTTCCCCTGCACCCCCACCCCCCAGCACTGTGGGGCACCCTCCACCAGGCCCCAACTCATGTTCCCCTGTACCCCCACCCCCCAGCACTGTGGTGCACCCTCCACCAGGCCCCAACTCATGTTCCCCTGCACCCCCACCCCCCAGCACTGTGGGGCACCCTCCACCAGGCCCCAACTCATGTTCCCCTGCACCCCCACCCCCCAGCAATGTGGGGCACCCTCCACCAGGCCCCAACTCATGTTCCCCTGCACCCCCACCCCCAGCACTGTGGGGCACCTGCCAGCAGGCCCCCACTCATGTCCAACTCATGTCTCCCATCACCCCCACCCCCCAGCACTGTGGTGCACCCTTCACCAGTCCCCAACTTATGTTCTCCTGCACCCCCACCCCCAGCACTGTGGTGCACCCTCCACCAGGCCCCAACTCATGTTCCCCTGCACCCCCACCCCCCAGCATTGTGGGGCACCCTCCACCAGGCCCCAACTCATGTTCCCCTGCACCCCCACCCCCCAGCACTGTGGGGCACCTGCCAGCAGGCCCTCACTCATGTCCAACTCATGTCTCCCATCACCCCCACCCCCCAGCACTGTGGTGCACCCTCCACCAGGCTCCCACTCATGTCTCCCATCACCCCCACCCCCCAGCACTGTGGTGCACCCTCCACCAGGCCCCAACTCATGTTCCCCTGCACCCCCACCCCCCAGCACTGTGGGGCATCTGCCAGCAGGCCCCCACTCATGTCCAACTCATGTCTCCCATCACCCCCACCCCCCAGCACTGTGGTGCACCCTCCACCAGTCCCCAACTCATGTTCCCCTGCACCCCCACCCCCCAGCACTGTGGTGCACCCTCCACCAGGCCCCAACTCATGTTCCCCAGCCAACATGTCATCACAAGCTAGATCCCTGGTCCCTATGGTCAGCCTCCAAATGCAAAACACCCACCCGAGTATTGCATCCACCCACTTAGAAATGGCAATAACATGATAGAACACCAATTGCAAGTTTGGAAACGAACACATGTCCCTCACATACACCAAATGGGTGTCAGTGAATCTCAAAACCCATATCATGATATGCATGAAACCAATGAGATGATACTACACATTGAAGTTTGATAAAAAAATATGTATTAAAGGAAACATAAATTGAATCAAAAATAAACAAACAGAAATGGGAATGTAAAAAAATAAAAAGAAGCATGTCCGTGAAAAAATGCAAAACCAAAAATCATAATCCAAAGGAATGGTGTCCAAAGTCACAGTCCACAAAAGAAAATCCAATGGAAAATTATAATTGAAAGCCATTGCTCCATGGGTAAATTGTAAAATAAAAAGAAAATCCAACAGTGAACTATGTACAGATGAACAAGCCAGGGTCCATGATCCCAACAAAAGAAATGAAACCTATCTAACAACACTACCTAATAAAAAAAACTATCTACAAAAATGTGGCCCATTGTCCAAAAGGTCCAAAAAAAATGCAAAACCAAAGGAAACCTAACACTAACTACAGAACTATGTACAATGGCAGCGGGCTAGTCCAACGGCTCACTTTGGGATGTCCCGGGCCAGGGCATCATCGAACTCCTGCTCAATGTCCCGGAGGCGGTCCTCCTCCATGGCCCTGAGGGTCCGCAGGGCCGTCGACGTGTCCACCTCCAACCCCCTGCGGATTTCCTCGAGGCACTCGGGCCGCCTCAGGGCCCTCCGCATGGAGTTCTCCGCCCTGACCATCGTGAGCCGTGCCTCTTCCGCCCGCTGCCGCTCCGCATCTATGGCGTGGCCCAACCGCTGCCACACGGAAGACACATTCTGTCCTGGGTCCTCCTGCCCTCTGGCCGATGCCTGCCCCTCCGATGTCGAAGGCCCCGAGCCTTCATGGGTCCCACCACCTTGCTGCTGCTGCTGTGCCTCTGCCCGTGCACTGCCTCCTGCTGCCTGCACATCCTCCGCTGGCTGGGGTGCAGTCGTTGATGTGGCCACCCCTGCTGGACGTCCGACTCCCGACTGTGGCAGGGATGCCTCCTCCACCAGCCTGGCCGCACCATCAGAGGCAGCTCCACAGGGCACCCAGGTGACTGATGGGTGGGAAGATGGCACGGAGGACGACTGGCGCATAGGGGGTTCAGTTGAGGAGGGGGTCGCAGCAAGCCCCATCAAACGGAGGAATCCGGCCTGGGTGACCTGTCCCACTAGGCCGACGCGGTCAACGAGCCATTCGAGATGACGTGCAGTCTCCTCATGAAAAGACTGCAGGTCACCTCGCATGGCCCGTTGACGCAACGCCACACCAGTCAGGACAGGCTCAACCCGGACCCGGATAGCCATGTCCGCAGGCAGAGGAAGGCCAGTTGTCGTGAGCTCATCCCCTGCCTGAAAACGGGTCTGGACGTAGGCATCCCTGCTGGTGCAAGATGATGCAGGGACAGGATCAGTGACTGGATTGCACACAGGCACCTCCGCGGCGGCCTCTGCTGCCTCCTGTCCCTGGTCCTGCACTGCACCACTAGCACCAGTGGAATCCCCACCTCCAGACCCCATCTCTGTTGCTTGCATGGCCTCCTCCTCCACCAAACCCCCCACCAACCTGGATGACTCCGTGCCATCTTCCCCCGTTGGGCCCTGTGGGGTCCCAGCTGCCCCTTCTGCTGCCGAGGAGTCCAACTCCAACCTCTGCCTCTTGGACCTCCCCCCGGCAGCTGCGGCCTGGGACGTGGCACCGGACTCCTCACTCCCCGACGAGATCACAACGAGATCTCCGGCTGGCGGTGGGATCCCCGCCGCTCTGCTCCACAGCACCTTCTCCGCCCTCTTCATCAGTTGACGCTGCAGACAGGGAGAAATAAAACACAGACATCAGGGCACTGTACAATGGACACATACATACATGACAGTTGTACATGAGTGGCATTGGCAAACCTCAGACATGCCATCACAATCCCCAACACACGTGTCATTTCAACTCGCACACATGAGCCATACCACAGCCATATTGCAACTGCCAGCACCATCCATACACATACAACAGCATGAGCAGGCAAAGCTGAGCCAGACATCACATGCAACACAGGAAGTGCACTACACATGTACACACACCACCACACTTGCATGCATGTGTACACCTCTGCCAAGTGTTGCAGTGTTCAGATGGGCTTCCATGTCACATCTGCCAATCATGCTTCCACATCCCGCTGTCACATGCATCCATGTTGCATCACTGTTGCACCCTTGTCAAATACACACAAATGCACATGTACACAGTGCTGATACATGCAGCTGAAAACAACATACATGCGTGACATCACGAACATGTCTACTTACATACACATTCATCCAAACATGTGTGCCCACACAACTGCATTTGGCATGCAAGCCTACACACACAAGCACCATCCATGTCTCACACATTACAGCCCTCGCATGTGTTAGCCTCACAGCCCTTTACCCCCCCACCCATACTCGACCCCATACAAACAGATGTGCAACCTGCACACTACTGAAACATCACCACACACACAGCTCACAATCACGATGCATGTACACTTACCGCTCGACTCCAGACGGGTCTGCCTCTCAAGGACCTGGAGGTGGAGCGCTGGGGATATGCGTTCCAGGACCCTCATCTGATCTTCCGACAAGTGGCCCCGGCGCCCCTTAGCATCCGCTGCCTTCAAGAGGCGCCGGGCCTTGTTCAGGGTCCTGGACCTGAAGTCCTCCCAGCGCTTCTTGACATGTTGGAAGTCGCGGACTGCCACCCCCTCCGCTTTGATGGCAGTCACGATGTCCGTCCAGATCCGAGTCCGTCCTTCCTTGTCGGCGCGGGAACTTCCGAAGAGGGCATCATACTGCTCCAGGACTTGCTCCACCAGGACACCAACTTCCCTGGCACTGAAGATGGTGCCCCTCTGCCTCTCTGGCCGGGGGTTGTCAGTGGTGCCAGATGTTGAAGTGCCCGACATGACAACCCCAGAGGCAGGTTTGGGTGGGCAACTGGGTCCTGGGGCTGGGCTGTGGAGCGATGGAATCCCAGTCGGGAGTCTTCGGTTCCAGCAGGGGTGGTCACAGCAACAGCACCCCTGGCTGATGTGCAGGCAGCAAATGGCAGGGCACGTGGGCAGCAGGCAGTCAGGCAGCAGCAGATGGCAGGTGGGAGCATGCTCGTGGCTCTGGGGGGCAGTAATTCGGCTTTCTGGGCAGGAGCATGGTCTTCCGTGTGCTTACGCGTGGCCAGCTTGATACAGAGTGATTTGGCACGTGAAAATTCTGCACGTCAGCATGTAATTCGAGGAAAGGCCCTTAGCGCGTAAGCGCGTCTGTGACGTGTCGCGCACGGGCATTGCCCTGGCAGGGCTTGGAGATCCCATGTGGATTTCCAGTGCTCTGTATGTGCTTTCCGAGGGGTGCGGTGCGTGTGTTTTCCAGGTGTTGGGGTTCACACGCTATTACTTCACAGCGGGTGGGTGTTGGCTACGCGTTCTTCTACACGCAGACGGTGAGTGGTACCCCACTGGCCCAAGGCCTATCGCGTGTGAAATTTCCCGCGCACCACCGAAATACACGTACCCCGCTCAATGGCATGTGTAACTTCCCGCGCACCCCCGAAATACACGTACCCCGCTCAATCGCGTGTGTAACTTCCCGCGCACCCCCGAAATACACGTACCCCGCTCAATCGCGTCTGTAACTTCCCGCGCAACCCCGAAATACACGTACCCCACTCAATCGCGTGTGTAACTTCCCGCGCAACCCCGAAATACACGTACCCCGCTCAATCGCGTGTGTAACTTCCCGTGCAAACCCGAAATACACGTACCCCGCTCAATCGCGTGTGTAACTTCCCACGCACCCCCGAAATACACGTGCCCCGCTCGCACAGGCCCAATTGCTGTATATTGCCACTTTTGTAATGCGCAGGGACGCTACCGCATGCCTTCGTGTGGCGGACGTGTTTCGGCTTGTGCGTGTCTTTGGCTGTGCGTGGCTTTGCCCTATTCGATTCCATGAATACGTGTGGTTCGAGTGCGTGTGGGCGTTCCGTCTGCTTCCCTGCAGTACATCCCCAGTTACGCCCTTATTTTCACGCGTTGTTCCCCATTCCGCGCGTTACGCTCCGTGTTCTGCCCACTTTCTGGTGTATGCGCCGAGGTTGTGCGCTGTCACTGTGCGCGTCGCGCACACCTTTCAGGATGTTGCAGTGACGTGTGCGCCATGCACGGGTTTGGCGCACATCCCGAGGAAAACACGTGCAGGGACTTCCATGAATCGTACGCACTGTTTTTTTGCGCTTGCGCCTGCTTGCACAAAAATTTTCGGCGCACGTTTGTTCCATGAATCGGCCCCTTAATGTCCGTGGACATTATGAGTGTTCTTAGAACACTTTCGACTTGCCAGCGAACAATACGGACAGCGTCCTCAGAACACCCCCATTTTTTATTTGCGAACATTTCAGGACACCGCGAGTGTTCTTAGAACACATTCAACTTGCCAGAGAACAATATGGACAGCGTCTTCAGGACACCCCCTACGAACATTTCAGGACACGTCGACAGTTCTTAGAACACTTTCAACTTGACAACGAACAATACGGACAGCGTCCTCAGAACACCCCCATTTCGTTTATTTGCGAACATTTCAGGACACCACAAGTGTTCTTAGAACACATTCAACTTGCAAGAGAACAATACAGACAGCGTCCTCAGAACACCCCCATTTTTTTATTTGCGAACATTTCAGGACACTGTGAGTGATCTTAGAACACATTCAACTTGCCAGCGAACAATACGGACAGCGTCTTCAGGACACCCCCTACGAACATTTCAGGACACAGCAAGGGTTCTTAGAACACTTTCGACTTGACAACGAACAATACGGACAGCGTCCACAGGACACCCCCATTTTGTTTATTTGCGAACATTTCAGGACACCGCGAGTGTTCTTAGAACACATTCAACTTGCCATCGAAAAATACGGACAGTGTCCTCAGGACACCCCCTTTTGTTTATTTACGAACATTTCAGGACACCACGAGTGTTCTTAGAACACATTCAACTTGCCAGAGAACAATACAGACAGCGTCCTCAGGACACCCCCCTTTTCTTTATTTACGAACATTTCAGAACACCGCGAGTGTTCTTAGAACACATTCAACTTCCCTCGAACAATACGGACAGCGTCCTCAGGACACCCCCATTTTGTTTATTTACGAACATTTCAGGACACCACAAGTGTTCTTAGAACACATTCAACTTGCAAGAGAACAATACGGACAGCGTCCTCAGAACACCCCCATTTTTTATTTGCGAACATTTCAGGACACCGCAAGTGTTCTTAGAACACATTCAACTTGCCAGCGAACAATACGGACAGCATCTTCAGGACACCCCCTACGAACATTTCAGGCCACCGCGAGTGTTCTTAGAACACTTTCAACTTGACAACGAACAATACGGATAGCGTCCTCAGGACACCCCCATTTTGTTTATTTGCGAACATTTCAGGACACCGCAAGTGTTCTTAGAACACATTCAACTTGCCATCGAACAATACGGACAGTGTCCTCAGGACACCCCCATTTTGTTTATTTACGAACATTTCAGGACACCACGAGTGTTCTTAGAACACATTCAACTTGCCAGAGAACAATACGGACAGCATCCTTAGGACACCCCCATTTTTTTTATTTACGAACATTTCAGGACACCACGAGTGTTCTTAGAACACATTCAACTTGCCAGAGAACAATACAGACAGCGTCTTCAGGACACCCCCTACGAACACTTCAGGACAATGCAAGTGTTCTTGGAACACTTTCAACTTGTCAACGAACAATACGGACAGCGTCCTCAGGACACCCCCATTTTGTTTATTTGCGAACATTTCAGGACACCGCGGGTGTTCTTAGAACACATTCAACTTCCCAATGAACAATACTGACAGCGTCCTTAGGACACCCCCATTTTGTTTATTTACGAACATTTCAGGACACCACGAGTGTTCTTAGAACACATTCAACTTGCCATCGAACAATACGGACAGCGTCCTCAGGACACCCCATTTTGTTTATTTACGAACATTTCAGGACATCACAAATGTCATTGATGACATCACTGATGACATCACATGTGCATTTACTTTTCATGAAAACTCTGTAGGAGGGATTCTTATAATGTTGACCAAAAACTGTCAAGGATCATTGGGATAAATATCATGAGCTAATTAGTGCATTAAGCAATGCATTGATATAAATAACATTCTATTATGAAGTTCTATCCAGTATACTAAGCTACTCATGCAGAAACATAGGCAGTGTGTGCAGCATACATGATGAAGGTGCCATATTACTAATCTTGCCATGTTGAATACTGAAATGATAACTGCTTTCTTATTAGAGTTTTGCGTACTGTGAAACATGTAATAAGTAGATAATAAAACCCACTTAATACATAATTATTACAGACAAAACACAAAGAGACAACAACACATACAAATATGAGTATATACAGGGACAGTGAAGTAAACAAAAAAGCAGAAATAGTAGCAGAAAGAGTTCATAACCTAACTGATTGTCTTTATGCAGAGAAACTATTGCTCTGTTTCAAAGCTGCAACTTACCATATGTATGTGTATCACATGATGTGACTGCACCCAAAGGAAAGGAGAGTGAGTATAATGTATACAAATATGAGCATATACAGGGAAGGTAGAGTAATAAAAATAAAACTATGAGAAAGTGCTGATAACCCTAATCATTATCTTCATGCACAGAAAGGATTGCTCTCTTTCAAGCCTGTGTCTTCCGCTATGTATATGTTTCATATGATGTGACTTCACCCTAAGTTTACAAATAGTACCTTTTCAATTTTTACTTCCTGACTGTTACTGAAGAAAACTATGTGGTTTCGATATGTCAGTAAAGGATAAAAAGGGAGAGCCAGCCATGTGATGTCATCAGTGATGTCATCAATGACATTTGTGATGTCATCTTTGATGTCCTGAGTGTTAGTGTTAGCAGTGCACGGTGGCGCGAGTCATGGTTGCTTATGTTACCATAACTGCCGAATTTCAGGGGTTTTTCGGTTTTACTTTGAACCATAATGTCCCTTTAACAAAGTTTTTTCACTGAATTTCATAGGTTTTAAGTAATATATATGTATATATACAGTAAAAAAAAATGTATTACAGGGACGTTATGGTTAAGTTGCACTAATAAATAAAAACCTATGAAATTCAATGAAAAAACTTTGTTAAAGGGACGTTATGGATAAGTTGCGCTACTAATAACCTATGAAATTCAGTGAAAAAAACTTTGTTAAAGGGATGTTATGGTTCCAAGTAAAACCGAAAAACCCCTGAAATTCACCAGTTATGGTAAGCTAAGCAACGATAACTCACGCCACCACCGTGCACTGCTAAGCCTAACACCCAGGACATCAAAGATGGCATCACAAATAGGGGGGAAAAGGAGGGAGACACGGGGCATGAGCGGGGGGTGGGGGGGAACAGGGCACACACGGGGCGTGAGCAGGAGGTGGGGGAACAGGGGAGACAAGGGGCATGAGCGGGGGTGGGGGGAAAAGGAGGGAGACACAGGGCATGAGCAGGCAGGGGGTTGGGAGGAACAAGAGATAGACACGGGCCATGAGCGGGGGGTGGGGGAGCAGTAGGGAGACACAGGGAATGAGCGGGGGTGGAGAGGAACAGGGGAGACACGTGGGAATGAGCGGGGGTGGGAGGGAACAGGGGAGACACGTGGGCATAAGCAGGGGGTGTGGGGAACAGGGGAGACACGTGGGCATGAGCGGGGGATGGGGGATGGGGGAGCAGGGGAGACACGTGGGCATGAGCGGAGGGTGGGGGAGAACAGGGCACACACGGG
This sequence comes from Ambystoma mexicanum, assembly GCF_040938575.1. Lineage (NCBI taxonomy): Eukaryota > Metazoa > Chordata > Amphibia > Caudata > Ambystomatidae > Ambystoma > Ambystoma mexicanum. Next base: position 540,399,039 of record NC_090929.1, read on the forward strand.
GCATGAGCAGGGGGTGGGGAGGAAGGAGGGAGAACAGGGCATGAGCAGGGGGTGGAGGGAACAAGAGAGAGACACGGGCCATGAGCGGGGGTTGAGGTGAACAGTAGGGAGACACAGGGCCAGGAGCGGGGGATGGAGGGGAACAGGGGAGACCGTGGGCATGAGCAGGGGTGGGGGGAACAGGGGAGAAACGTGGGCATGAGCGGGGGTGGGGGGAACAGGGGAGACACGTGGGCATGAGAGGCGGGTGGGGGGGAAAAGGAGGGGAACACATGGACATGAGCGGGGGGTGGGGTGCAACAGGGGAGACACGGGGCATGAGCGGGGGTGGGGTGGAACAGGGGAGACACGGGGCATGAGCAGGGGTGGTGGGAACAGGGAAAACACGGGGCATGGGTGGGGGAACGGGAGGGAGACATGGGGCATGAGTGGGGGGTGGGGGGGAACAGGGCACACACAGGGCATGAGCGGGGGGCACAGGGCGCACACGGGGCTTGAGCAGGGGGTCGGAGGAACAGGGGAGACACGGAGCATGAGCAGGGGATGGGGGAAGAGGAGGGAGACACGGGGAATGAGCGGGGGGTTGGAGGGAACAGGGGAGACATGGGGCATGAGCAGGGGTGGGGGGTACAGAAGGGAGACACGGGGCATGAGCAGGGGTTGGGGGGAACGGAAGGGAGACACAAGGCATGAGCGGGGGGCTGGGGGGGACAGGGAGACACGGGGCATGAGCGGGGGTGGGGGGAACACGAGGGAGACATGGGGCATGAGCGGGGGGTGGGGGAAACAGGGCAGACACGGGACATGAGCAGGGGTGGGGGTACAGGAGGGAGACATGGGGCATGAGCGGGGGGTGGGGGGAACAAGAGAGAGACACGGACCATGAGCGGGGGGTGGGGGGAACAGTGGAGACACGGGGCATGAGCGGGGGGGAACAGGGGCAACACAGGGCATGAGCGGGGGGTGGGGGTAACACAAGGGAGACACAGGGCATGAGCGGGGGTGGGGGAACAAGGCAGATACTGGGCATGAGCGGGGTGTGGGGGGTACAGGAGGGAGACACTGGGCATGAGCGGGGGGTGGGGGGAACACGAGGGAAACACGGGGCATGAGCAGGCGGTGGGGGAAACACGAGGGAGACACAGGGCATGAGTGGGGGTTGAGGGGCAAGAGGAGACACACGGGGCATGAACGGGGCTGGGGGGTACACGAGGAAGACACGGGCATGAGCGGGGGGTGGGGAGAACACGAGGGAGACATGGGGCATGAGCGGGGGTGGGGGAACACGAGGGAGACACGGGCATGAGCGGGGGGTAACATGAGGGAAACACGGACCATGAGCAGGGGTGTGGGGTACAGGAGGGAGACACAGGGCATGAGCGGGGGATGGGGGAACGGAAGGGAGACATGAGGCATGAGCGGGGGAGGGAGGGGACAGGGGAGACACGGGGCATGAGTTGGGGTGGGGGGCTACACGAGGGAGACATGGGGCATGAACGGGGGTCCAGGAGGGAGACACGACGCATGAGCTGGGGGTGGGGGGAACAGTGGAGGCACGGGGCATGAGCGGGGGGTGGGGGAACATGGGAGACACAGGGCATGAGCGGGGTGTGGGGGTACAGGAGGGAGACACGGAGGATGAGCGGGGGTGGGGGGTACAGGAGGGAGACACTGGGCATGAGCGGGGGTTAGGAGGAACACGAGGGAAACACGGGGCATGAGCAGGGGGTGGGGGAAACACAAGGGAGACACAGGGCATGAGTGGGGGGTGGGGGGCAACAGGAGATACACGGGGCATGAACGGGGGTGGGGGTACACGAGGAAGACACGGGCATGAGCGGGGGGTGGGGAGAACACGAGGGAGACACGGGGCATGAGCAGGGGTGGGGGAACACGAGGGAGACACGGGCACGAGCGGGGGGTGGGGGGTAACATGAGGGAAACACGGACCATGAGCAGGGGTGGGGGGAACAGTGGAGACACGGGGCATGAGCGGGGTGGGGGGAACAGGAGAGACACAGGGCATGAGCGGGGGTGGGGTGGAACAGGGGAGACACAGGACATGAGCGGGGGAGGGGGGAACAGGGAAAACACGGGGAATGGGTGGGGGGAACAGGAGGGAGACATGGGGCATGAGCGGGGGGTGGGGGGAACAGGGCACACACGGGGCATGAGCAGGGGGTCGGGGGAACAGGGGAGACACGGAGCATGAGCGGGGGGTGGGGAGGGAAAGGAGGGAGACACGGGACATGAGCGGGGGTTGGGAGGGAACAGGGGAGACACGGGGCATGAGCGGGGGTGGGGGGTACAGGAGGGAGACACGGGGCATGAGCGGGGGATGGGGGAACGGAAGGGAGACACGAGGCATGAGCAGGGGTTGGAGGGGACAGGGGAGACACGGGGCATGAGCGGGGGTGGGGGGGTACACGAGGGAGACATGGGGCATGAGCGGGGGTCCAGGAGGGAGACAAGACGCATGAGCGGGGGGTGGGGGGAACAGTGGAGACACGGGGCATGAGCGGGGGGTGGGGGAACAGGGGATACACAGGGCATGAGCAGGGGGTGTGGGGAACAGGTCAGATACTGGACATGAGTGGGGGTGGGGGGTACAGGAGAGAGACACGGGGCATGAGCGGGGGGTGGGGGTACAGGAGGGAGACACAGGGCATGAGCAGGGGGTGGGGGGAACAAGAGAGAGACACGGGGCATGAGCGGGGAGTGGGGGAACAGGAGGGAGACACGGGGAATGAGCGGGGGGTGGGGGGTAACACGAGGGAGACACGGGACATGAGTGGGGAGTAGGGGGCAACAGGAGACACACGGGGCATGAGCGAGGGGTGGGGGGTACACGAGGAAGACATGGGGCATGAGCGGGGGTGGGGAGAACAAGAGGGAGACACGGGGCATGAGCAGGGTGTGGGGGTACAGGAGGGAGACACGGAGGATGAGCATGGGGTGGGGGGTACAGGAGGGAGACACTGGGCATGAGCAGAGGTTGGGGGGAACACGAGGGAAACACGGGGCATGAGCAGGGGGTGGGGGAAACACGAGGGAGACACAGGGCATGAGTGGAGAGGTGGGGGGCAACAGGAGACACACGGGGCATTAACGGGGGTGGGGGGTACACGAGGAAGACACGGGCATGAGCGGGGGGTGGGGAGAACACGAGGGAGACACGGGGCATGAGCGGGGGTGGGGGAACACGAGAGAGACACGGGCATGAGCGGGGGGTGGGGGGTAACATGAGGGAAACACAGACCATGAGCAGGGGTGGGGGGAACAGTGGAGACACGGGGCATGAGCGGGGGGTGGGGGGAACAGGGGAGACCCAGGGCATGAGCGGGGGGTGGGGTGGAACAGGGGAGACAAAGGACATGAGCGGGGGAGGGGGGAACAGGGAAAACACGGGGCATGGGTGGGGGGAACAGGAGGGAGACATGGGGCATGAGCGGGGGTGGGGGGAACAGGGCACACACGGGGCATGAGCAGGGGGTCGGGGGAACAGGGGATACACGGAGCATGAGCTGGGGGTGGGGGGGAAAAGGAGGGAGACACGGGACATGAGCGGGGGTTGGGAGGGAACAGGGGAGACACGGGGCATGAGCGGGGGTGTGGGGTACAGGAGGGAGACACAGGGCATGAGCGGGGGATGGGGGGAACGGAAGGGAGACATGAGGCATGAGCGGGGGAGGGAGGGGACAGGGGAGACACGGGGCATGAGTTGGGGTGGGGGGCTACACGAGGGAGACATGGGGCATGAACGGGGGTCCAGGAGGGAGACACGACGCATGAGTTGGGGGTGGGGGGAACAGTGGAGGCACGGGGCATGAGCGGGGGGTGGGGGAACAGGGGATACACGGGGCATGAGCGGGGGGTGGGGGGAACAGGGCAGATACTGGACATGAGCGGGGTGAGGGGTACAGGAGGGAGACACGGGGCATGAGCGGGGGTGGGGGTACAGGAGGGAGACACGGGGCAGGGGGTGGGGGGAACAAGAGAGAGACACGGAGCATGAGCGGGGAGTGGGGGAACAGGAGGGAGACACGGGGAATGAGCGGGAGGTGGGGGGTAACACGAGGGAGACACGGGGCATGAGTGGGGGGCAACAGGAGACACACGGGGCATGAGCGAGGGGTGGGGGGGTACACGAGGAAGACACGGGGCATGAGCGGGGGGTGGGGAGAAAAAGAGGGAGACACGGGGCATGAGCGGGGGGTGGGGGAACAAGAGGGAGACACGGACCATGAGCGGGGGGTGGGGGGAACAGTGGAGACACGGGGCATGAGCAGGAGGGAACAGGGGCGACACAGGGCATGAGTGGGGGGTAACACAAGGGAGACACGGGGCATGAGCGGGGGGTGGGGGGAACAGGGCAGATACTGGGCATGAGCGTGGTGTGGGGGTACAGGAGGGAGACACGGAGGATGAGCGGGGGTGGGGGGTACAGGAGGGAGACACTGGGCATGAGCGGGGGTTGGGGAGAACACGAGGGAAACACGGGGCATGAGCAGGGGGTGGGGGAAACAGGAGGGAGACACAGGGCATGAGTGGGGGGCAACAGGAGACACACGGGGCATGAACGGGTGGCGGGGGTACACGAGGAAGACACGGGCATGAGCGGGGGGTGGGGGAACATGAGGGAGACACGGGCATGAGCGGGGGGTGGGGGTAACACAAGGGAAACACGGGGCATGAGCCGGGAGTGGGGGAACAGGAGGGAAACACAGGGAAGAGCGGGGGTGGGGGGTAACACGAGGGAGACACGGGGCATGAGCGGGGGGTGGGGGTAACACAAGGGAAACACGGGGCATGAGCGGGGAGTGGGGGAACAGGAGGGAAACACAGGGAATGAGCAGGGGGTGGGGGGTAACACGAGGGAGACACGGGGCATGAGTGGGGGGTGGGTGGCAACAGGAGACACACGGGGCATGAGTGAAGGGGTGGGGGAGGTACATGAGGAAGACACGGGGCATGAGCGGGGGGTGGGGAGAACAAGAGGGAGACACGGGGCATGAGCGGAGGGTGGAGGAACATGAGGGAGACAAGGGGCATGAGCGGGGGGTGGGGGTAACACGAGGGAAACACAGGGCATGAGCGGGGGGTGGGGGGCAACAGGAGACACACGGGGCATGAGCGGGGGATAGATGGGAACATGAGGGAGACACGGGGCATGAGCGGAGGGTGGGGGGCAACAGGAGACACACAGGGCATGAGTGGGGGTGGGGGTACAGGATGGAGACACAGGGCATGAGCGGGAGGTGGGGGGAACACTAGCGAGACAGGGGGCATGAGCGGGGGGTGGGGGGAAACACGAGGGAGACACGGGGAATGAGCGGGGGTGGGGTGAACACGAGGGAGACACGGGGCATGAGCGGGGGTGGGGTGAACACGTGGGAGACACGGGGCATGAGCGGGGGTGGGGGGTACAGTAGGGAGATACGGGGCATGAGCGGGGGAACAGTGGAGACACGGGGCATGAGCAGAGGGGTGGGGGGAACAGTGGAGACACGGGGCTTGAGCGGGGGGTGGGGGGAACAGGGGAGACACAGGGCATGAGCAGGGGGTGGGGGGTAATACATAACACATGGGAGACACGGGGCATGAGCGGGGGCGGGGGAAACAGGGCAGATACTGGGCATGAGCGGCGGTGGGGGGTACAGGAGGGAGACACGGGGCATGAGCGGGGGGTGGGGGGTACTGGAGGGAGACACAGGGAATGAGCGGGGGATGGGGGAACAAGAGAGAGACACAGGCATGAGCGGGGGTGGGGGAACAGGAGGGAGACACGGGGCATGAGTGAGGGTGGGGGAAACACGAGTGAGACACGGGCATGAGCAGGGGGTGGGGGGCAACAGGAGACACACGGGGCATGAGCGGGGGTTGGGGGTACACGAGGAAGACACAGGCATGAGCGGGGGTGGGGGGCAACAGGAGAAACACAGGGCATGAGCGGAGGGTGGGGGGTACATGAGGGAGACACGGGGCATGAGCGGGGGTGGGGGGAACACGAGGGAGACATGAGGCATGAGCGGGGGAGGGAGGGGACAGGGGAGACACGGGGCATGAGTTGGGGTGGGGGGCTACACGAGGGAGACATGGGGCATGAGCGGGGGTCCAGGAGGGAGACAAGACGCATGAGCGGGGGGTGGGGGGAACAGTGGAGACACGGGGCATGAGCGGGGGGTGGGGGAACAGGGGATACACAGGGCATGAGCAGGGGGTGTGGGGAACAGGTCAGATACTGGACATGAGTGGGGGTGGGGGGTACAGGAGAGAGACACGGGGCATGAGCGGGGGGTGGGGGTACAGGAGGGAGACACAGGGCATGAGCAGGGGGTGGGGGGAACAAGAGAGAGACACGGGGCATGAGCGGGGAGTGGGGGAACAGGAGGGAGACACGGGGAATGAGCGGGGGGTGGGGGGTAACACGAGGGAGACACGGGACATGAGTGGGGAGTAGGGGGCAACAGGAGACACACGGGGCATGAGCGAGGGGTGGGGGGTACACGAGGAAGACATGGGGCATGAGCGGGGGTGGGGAGAACAAGAGGGAGACACGGGGCATGAGCAGGGTGTGGGGGTACAGGAGGGAGACACTGGGCATGAGCAGAGGTTGGGGGGAACACGAGGGAAACACGGGGCATGAGCAGGGGGTGGGGGAAACACGAGGGAGACACAGGGCATGAGTGGAGAGGTGGGGGGCAACAGGAGACACACGGGGCATTAACGGGGGTGGGGGGTACACGAGGAAGACACGGGCATGAGCGGGGGGTGGGGAGAACACGAGGGAGACACGGGGCATGAGCGGGGGTGGGGGAACACGAGAGAGACACGGGCATGAGCGGGGGGTGGGGGGTAACATGAGGGAAACACAGACCATGAGCAGGGGTGGGGGGAACAGTGGAGACACGGGGCATGAGCGGGGGGTGGGGGGAACAGGGGAGACCCAGGGCATGAGCGGGGGGTGGGGTGGAACAGGGGAGACAAAGGAAATGAGCGGGGGAGGGGGGAACAGGGAAAACACGGGGCATGGGTGGGGGGAACAGGAGGGAGACATGGGGCATGAGCGGGCGGTGGGGGGAACAGGGCACACACGGGGCATGAGCAGGGGGTCGGGGGAACAGGGGATACACGGAGCATGAGCTGGGGGTGGGGGGGAAAAGGAGGGAGACACGGGACATGAGCGGGGGTTGGGAGGGAACAGGGGAGACACGGGGCATGAGCGGGGGTGTGGGGTACAGGAGGGAGACACAGGGCATGAGCGGGGGATGGGGGGAACGGAAGGGAGACATGAGGCATGAGCGGGGGAGGGAGGGGACAGGGGAGACACGGGGCACGAGTTGGGGTGGGGGGCTACACGAGGGAGACATGGGGCATGAACGGGGGTCCAGGAGGGAGACACGACGCATGAGTTGGGGGTGGGGGGAACAGTGGAGGCACGGGGCATGAGCGGGGGGTGGGGGAACAGGGGATACACGGGGCATGAGCGGGGGGTGGGGGGAACAGGGCAGATACTGGACATGAGCGGGGTGAGGGGTACAGGAGGGAGACACGGGGCATGAGCGGGGGTGGGGGTACAGGAGGGAGACACGGGGCAGGGGGTGGGGGGAACAAGAGAGAGACACGGAGCATGAGCGGGGAGTGGGGGAACAGGAGGGAGACACGGGGAATGAGCGGGAGGTGGGGGGTAACACGAGGGAGACACGGGGCATGAGTGGGGGGCAACAGGAGACACACGGGGCATGAGCGAGGGGTGGGGGGGTACACGAGGAAGACACGGGGCATGAGCGGGGGGTGGGGAGAAAAAGAGGGAGACACGGGGCATGAGCGGGGGGTGGGGGAACAAGAGGGAGACACGGACCATGAGCGGGGGGTGGGGGGAACAGTGGAGACACGGGGCATGAGCAGGAGGGAACAGGGGCGACACAGGGCATGAGCGGGGGGTAACACAAGGGAGACACGGGGCATGAGCGGGGGGTGGGGGGAACAGGGCAGATACTGGGCATGAGCGTGGTGTGGGGGTACAGGAGGGAGACACGGAGGATGAGCGGGGGTGGGGGGTACAGGAGGGAGACACTGGGCATGAGCGGGGGTTGGGGAGAACACGAGGGAAACACGGGGCATGAGCAGGGGGTGGGGGAAACAGGAGGGAGACACAGGGCATGAGTGGGGGGCAACAGGAGACACACGGGGCATGAACGGGGGGCGGGGGTACACGAGGAAGACACGGGCATGAGCAGGGGGTGGGGGAACATGAGGGAGACACGGGCATGAGCGGGGGGTGGGGGTAACACAAGGGAAACACGGGGCATGAGCCGGGAGTGGGGGAACAGGAGGGAAACACAGGGAAGAGCGGGGGTGGGGGGTAACACGAGGGAGACACGGGGCATGAGCGGGGGGTGGGGGTAACACAAGGGAAACAAGGGGCATGAGCGGGGAGTGGGGGAACAGGAGGGAAACACAGGGAATGAGCAGGGGGTGGGGGGTAACACGAGGGAGACACGGGGCATGAGTGGGGGGTGGGTGGCAACAGGAGACACACGGGGCATGAGTGAAGGGGTGGGGGAGGTACATGAGGAAGACACGGGGCATGAGCGGGGGGTGGGGAGAACAAGAGGGAGACACGGGGCATGAGCGGAGGGTGGAGGAACATGAGGGAGACACGGGGCATGAGCGGGGGGTGGGGGTAACACGAGGGAAACACAGGGCATGAGCGGGGGGTGGGGGGCAACAGGAGACACACGGGGCATGAGCGGGGGATAGATGGGAACATGAGGGAGACACGGGGCATGAGCGGAGGGTGGGGGGCAACAGGAGACACACAGGGCATGAGTGGGGGTGGGGGTACAGGATGGAGACACAGGGCATGAGCGGGAGGTGGGGGGAACACTAGCGAGACAGGGGGCATGAGCGGGGGGTGGGGGGAAACACGAGGGAGACACGGGGAATGAGCGGGGGTGGGGTGAACACGAGGGAGACACGGGGCATGAGCGGGGGTGGGGTGAACACGTGGGAGACACGGGGCATGAGCGGGGGTGGGGGGTACAGTAGGGAGATACGGGGCATGAGCGGGGGAACAGTGGAGACACGGGGCATGAGCAGAGGGGTGGGGGAACAGTGGAGACACGGGGCTTGAGCGGGGGGTGGGGGGAACAGGGGAGACACAGGGCATGAGCAGGGGGTGGGGGGTAATACATAACACATGGGAGACACGGGGCATGAGCGGGGGCGGGGGAAACAGGGCAGATACTGGGCATGAGCGGGGGTGGGGGGTACAGGAGGGAGACACGGGGCATGAGCGGGGGGTGGGGGGTACTGGAGGGAGACACAGGGCATGAGCGGGGGATGGGGGAACAAGAGAGAGACACAGGCATGAGCGGGGGTGGGGGAACAGGAGGGAGACACGGGGCATGAGTGAGGGTGGGGGAAACACGAGTGAGACACGGGCATGAGCAGGGGGTGGGGGGCAACAGGAGACACACGGGGCATGAGCGGGGGTTGGGGGTAAACGAGGAAGACACAGGCATGAGCGGGGTGGGGGGCAACAGGAGAAACACAGGGCATGAGCGGAGGGTGGGGGGTACATGAGGGAGACACGGGGCATGAGCGGGGGTGGGGGGAACACGAGGGAGACACGGGGCATGAGCGGGGGGGTGGAGGGTAACACAAGGGAAACATGGGGCATGAGCGGGGGGTCAGGGGAGCACAAGGGAGACACGGGGTATGAGCAGGGGGTGGGGGGCAACAGGAGACAGACGGGGCATGAGCGTGGGATGGAGGGGAACATGAGGGAGACACGGGGCATGAGCGGAGGGTGGGGGTACAGGAGGGAGACACGGGGCATGAGCGGGAGGTGGGGGGAACACGAGGGAGACACGGGGCATGAGCGGGGGTGGGGGAAACACGAGGGAGACACGGGGCATGAGCGGGGGGTGGGGGGCAACAGGAGACACACGGGGCATGAGCGGGGGTGGGGGGTACACGAGGAAGATACGGGGCATGAGCGGGGGGTGGGGGGCAAGAGGATACACACAGGGCATATGGGGGGTGTGGGGGGTACACAAGGAAGACACAGGGCTTGAGCGGGGGGGCAACAGGAGACACACGGGGCATGAGCGGGGGTTGGGGATACACGAAGAAGACACAAGACACGAGGCATGAGCGGGGGTGGGGGGAACACGAGGGAGACACGGGGCATGAGCGGGGGGTGGGGGGCAACAGGAGACACACGGGGCATGAGCGGGGGTGGTGGGTAAACGAGGAAGATACGGGGCATGAGCGGGGGGTGGGGGGCAAGAGGAGACACACGGGGCATATGGGGGGTGTGGGGGGTACACAAGGAAGACACAGGGCTTGAGCGGGGGTGGGGGGCAACAGGAGACACACGGGGCATGAGCGGGGGTGGGGATACACGAGGAAGACACAAGACACGAGGCATGAGCGGGGGTGGGGGGTAGCATGAGGGAAACACGGGGCATAAGCGGGTGGTGGGGGGAACAGGGGAGACACAGGGCATGAGCGGGGGGTGGGATGGAACAGGGGAGACACAGGGCATGAGCGGGGGAGGGGAGAACAGGGAAAACACGGGGCATGGGTGGGGGAACAGCAGGGAGACATGGGGCATGAGCGGGGGGTGGGGGGGAACAGGGCACATACGGGGCATGAGCAAAGGGTCGGGGGAGCAGGGGAGACACGGAGCATGAGCGGGGGTCCAGGAGGGAGACACGGCACATGAGCGGGGGGTGGGGGGAACAAGAGAGAGACATGGACCATGAGCGGGGGTGGGAGGAACTGTGGAAACAGCGGGGGGTGGCGGGTAACACAAGGGAGACACTGGGCATGAGCGGGGGGTGGGGGGAACAGGGCAGATACTGGGCATGAGCGGGGGGTGGGGGGTACAGGAGGGAGACACGGGGCATGAGCGGGTGTTGGGGGTACAGGAGGGAGACACGGGGCATGAGCAGGGGGTGGGGGGAACAAGAGAGAGACATGGGGAATGAGCGGGGGTGGGGGGTAACACGAGGGAGACACGGGGCATGAGTGGGGGGTGGGGGGCAACAGGAGACACACGGGGCATGAGCGAGGGGTGGGGGGTACACGAGGAAGACACGGGGCATGTGCAGGGGGTGGGGAGAACCAGAGGGAGACACGGGGCATGAGCGGGGGTGGGGGAACATGAGGGAGACACGGGCATGAGAGGGGAGGTGGGGGGCAACAGGAGGCACACGGGGCATGAGCGAGGGGTGGGGGGAACACGAGGGAGACACGGGGCATAGGCGGGGGTGGGGTAACACGAGGGAGACACAGTGCATGAGCAGGGGGTGGGGGAAACATGGGGCATGAGCGGGGGTGGGGGGAACACGAGGGAGACACCGGTCATGAGCGAGGGGTGGGGGGAACACAAGGGAGACACAGGGCATGAGCGGGGGTGGGGGGGTACACGAGGAAGACACGGGGCATGAGCGGGGGTGGGGTGATCACGAGGGAGACACGAGCCATGAGCGGGGGGTGATGGGAACAGGGCAGACACGGGGCATGAGCGGGGGTGGGGGGTACAGTAGGGAGATACAGGGCATGAGCGGGGGTGGGGGGAACAGTGGAGACAGGGGGATGAGCAGAGGGGTGGGGGGAACAGTGGAGAAACGGGGCTTGAGCGGGGGGTGGGGGAACAGGGGAGACACAGGGCATGAGCGGGGGGTGGGGGGTAACACAAGGGAGACACGGGGCATGAGCAGGGGCTGGGGGAACAGGGCATGTGTGGGGGGTGGGGGGTACAGGAGGGAGACACGGGGCATGAACAGGGGGTGGGGGGTACAAGAGAGACGCATGGGGCATGTGCGGGGGTGGGGGAACAGGAGGGAGACACGGGGCATGAGCGAGGGTGGGGGGAAACACGAGTGAGACACGGGGCATGAGCAAGGGGTGGGGGGCAACAGGAGACACACGGGGCATTAGCAGGGGGTGGGAGGTACACGAGGAAGACACGGGGCATGAGCGGGGGTGGGGGGAACATGAGGGAGACACAGGGCATGAGCGGGGGGTAGAGGGTAACACAAGGGAAACACTGGGCATGAGCGGGGGGTTGGGGGAGCACGAGGGAGACACGGGGCATGAGCGGGGGGTGGGGCAACAGGAGACACACAGGGCATGAGCGGGCGATGGAGGGGAACACAAGGGAGACACGGGGCATGAGTGGAGGGTGGGGGGCAACAGGAGACACACGGGGCATGAGCGTGGGTGGCGGTACAGGAGGGAGACACGGGGCATGAGCGGAAGGTGGGGGGAACACGAGGGAGACACAGGGTATGAGCGGGGGTGGGGGGAAACACGAGGGAGACACAGGGCATGAGCAGGGGGTGGGGGGCAACAGGAGACACACGGGGCTGGGGTGGGGGTACGCGAGGAAGACACGGGGCATGAGGGGGAGTGGGGGGCAACAGGAGACACATGGGGCATGAGCGGGGGGTGGGGGTACATGAGGAAGACACGAGGCATGAGCGGTGGGTGGGGGGAACACGAGGGAGACACGGGGCATGAGCGGGGGGTGGGGGTAACATGAGGGAAACACGGGGCATGAGCGGGGTCGGGGGGAACACAAGGGATACACGGGGCATGAGCGGGGGTGGGGGGTACAAAAGGGAGACACGGGGCATGAGCAGGGGGTGAGGGGCAACAGGAGACACACGGGGCATGTGTGGGTGGTGGGGAGGAACACGAGGGAGACACGGGGCATGTCTGGGGGTGTGGATGGTAACATGAGGGAAACACGGGGCATGAGCAGGGGGTGGGGGGATCACGAGGGAGACACGGGGCATGAGCGGGGGGTGGGGGGATCACGAGGGAGACACGGGGCATGAGCAGGGGGTGGGGGGTACACAAGGAAGACACGGGCATGAGCGGGGGTGAGGGGAACACGAGGGAGACACGGGGCATGAGCGGGAGGTGGAGAGAAAGACACGGGGGGTGGGGGAACAGGAGGGAGACACGGACATGAGCGGGGGTGGGGGAAACACGAGGTAGACACAGGGCATGAGCAGGGGGTGGGGGGCAACAGGAGACACACGGGGCTTTAGCGGGGGTGGGGGGTACACGAGGAAGACATGGGGCATGAGCGGGGGTGGGGGGAACACGAGGGAGACACGGGGCATGAGCGGGGGTGGGGGTACATGAGGGAGACACGGGGCATGAGTGGGGGGCAACAGGAGACACACGGGGCATGAGCGGGGGTGGGGGTACAGGAGGGAGACACGGGGCATGAGCGGAAGGTGGGGGGAACACGAGGGAGACACAGGGTATGAGCGGGGGGTGGGGGGAAACACAAGGGAGACACAGGGCATGAGCAGGGGGTGGGGGCAACAGGAGACACACGGAGCTGGGGGTGGGGAGTATGCGAGGAAGACACGGGGCATGAGCGGGAGTGGGGGGCAACAGGAGACACATGGGGCATGAGCGGGGGGTGGGGGTACATGAGGAAGACACGAGGCATGAGCGGTGGGTGGGGGGAACACGAGGGAGACACGGGGCATGAGCGGGGGGTGGGGGTAACATGAGGGAAACACGGGGCATGAGTGGGGGTGGGGGGAACACAAGGGAGACACGGGGCATGAGTGGGGGTGGGGGGTACAGGAGGGAGACACGGGGCATGAGCAGGGGGTGGGGGGCAACAGGAGACACACGGGGCATGTGTGGGGGGTGGGGAGGTACACGAGGGAGACACGGGGCATGTCTGGGGGGTTGGGGGGTAACACGAGGGAACACGGGGCATGAGCGGGGGGTGGGGGCAACAGGAGACACACGGGGCATGAGCGGGGGATGGGGGGACACGAGGGAGACACGGGGCATGAGCGGGGGTGGAGGGCAACAGGAGACACACGGAGCATGAGCGGGGGGTGGGGAGGTACACGAGGCAGACACGGGGCATGAGCCGGGATGGGGAGAACACGAGGGAGACACGGGGCATGAGCGGGGGGTGGGGGGAACACGAGGGAGACACAGGGAATGAGCAGGGGTGTGGATGGTAACACGAGGGAAACACAGGGCATGAGCAAGGGGAGGGGGATCACGAGGGAGACACGGGCATGAGCGGGGGGTGGGGGGATCACAAGGGAGACACCGGGCTTGAGCAGGGGGTGGGGGGTACACAAGGAAGACACGGGCATGAGCGGGGGTGAGGGGAACACGAGGGAGACACAGGGCATGAGCGGGGGTGATGGGAACAGGGCAGACACGGGGCATGAGCGGGGGAGGGGTACTGTAGGGAGACACGGGGCATGAGCGGGGGGTGGGGGGAACAGTGTAGACACGGGGCATGAGCGGAGGGGTGGGGGAACAGTGGGAGACACAGGGCTTGAGCGGGGGGTGGGGGGACAGGGGAGACACAGGGCATGAGCTGGGGGTGGGGGTAACACAAGGGAGACACAGGGCATGAGCGGGGGCTGGGGGAACAGGGCAGATACTGGGCATGAGCGGGGGTGGGGGGTACAGGAGGGAGACACGGGCATGAGCGGGGGTGGGGGAAACACGAGGTAGACACGGGGCATGAGCAGGGTGTGGGGCAACAGGAGACACACGGGGCTTTAGCGGGGGGTGGGGGGTACACGAGGAAGACACGGGGCATGAGCAGGGGGTGGGGGGCAACAGGAGACACACGGGGCATGAGCGGGGGCGGGGGGTACACGAGGAAGACACGGGGCATGAGCGGGGGGTGGGGGCAACAGGAGACACACGGGGCATGAGCGGGGGCGGGGGGTACACGAGGAAGACACGGGCATGAGCGGGGGTGGGGGTACACGAGGAAGACATGGGGCATGAGCGGGGGTGGGGGGAACACGAGGGAGACACGGGGCATGAGCGGGGGGTGGGGGTACACGAGGGAGACACAGGGCATGAGTGGGGGTGGGGGGCAACAGGAGACACACGGGGCATGAGCAGGAGGTGGGGGGAACACAACAGAGACACGGGGGGTGGGGGGCAACAGGAGACACATGGGGCATGAGCAGGGGGTGGGGGTACAGGAGGGAGACACGGGGCATGAGCGGGAGGTGGGGGGAACACGAGGGAGACACGGGGCATGAGCGGGGGGTGGGGGGAAACTCGAGGGAGACACGGGGCATGAGTGGGGGTGGGGAGTGCAGTAGGGAGACACGGGCATGAGTGGGGGGTGGGGGGAACAGTGGAGACACGGGGCTTGAGAGGGGGGTGGGGGGAACAGGGGAGACACAGGGCATGAGAGGGGCATGGGGGGTAACACAAGGGAGACACGAGTCATGAGCGAGGGCTGGGGGGAACAGGGCAGATACTGGGCATGAGCGGGAGGTGGGGGGTACAGGAGGGAGACACGGGGCATGAGCAAAAGGTGGGGGGTACAGGAGGGAGACACGGGGCATGGGCAGGGGGTGGGGGAACAAGAGAGAGACACGGGGCATGAGCGGGGGTGGGGGGAACACGAGGGAGACACAGGGCATAAGCAGGGGGGTGGGGGGTACACGAGGAAGACACGGGGCATGAGCCGGGGTGGGGGGAACACGAGGGAGACACAGGGCATGAGCGGGGGGTGATGGGAACAGGGCAGACACAGGGCATGAGCGGGGGTGGGGGGTACAGTAGGGAGACACGGGGCATGAGAGGGGGTGGGGGGAACAGTGTAGACAAGGGGCATGAGTGGAGGGGGGGAACAGTGGAGACACGGGGCTTGAGCGGGGGCTGGGGGGACAGGGGAGACACAGGGCATGAGCTGGGGGTGGGGGTAACACAAGCGAGACACAGGGCATGAGCGGGGGCTGGGGGACCAGGGCAGATACTGGGCATGAGCGGGGGTGGGGGGTGCAGGAGGGAGACACGGGGCATGAGCGGGGGGTGGGGGGTACAGGAGGGAGACACGGGGCATGAGCGTGGGGTGGGGGGAACAAGAGAGAAACAGGGGGCATGAGCGGGGGGTGGGGGGCAACAGGAGACACACGGGGCTTTAGCAGGGGTGGGGGGTACACGAGGAAGACACGGGGCATGAGAGGGGGTGGGGGCAACAGGAGACACACGGGGCATGAGCGGGAGGTGGGGGGTACACGAGGAAGACACGGGGCATGAGCGGGGGTGGGGGGAACACGAGGGAGACACGGGGCATGAGCGGGGGATGGGGGTACACGAGGGAGACACTGGGCATGAGTGGGGGGTGGGGGGTAACAGGAGACACACGGGGCATGAGCAGGTGTGGGGGTGAACACAACAGAGACACGGGGCATGAGCGGGGGGTGGGGGCAACAGGAGACACACGGGGCATGAGCAGGGGGTGGGGGTACAGGAGGGAGACACGGGGCATGAGCGGGAGGTGGGGGGAACACGAGGGAGACACGGGGCATGAGTGGGGGCTGGGGGGAAACTCGAGGCAGACACAGGGCATGAGCGGGGGTGGGAGGTACAGTAGGGAGACACGGGCATGAGCGGGGGGTGGGGGAACAGTGGAGACACGGGGCATGAGCAGAGGGGTGGGGGGAACAGTGGAGACATGGGGCTTGAGCGGGGGGTGGGGGGAACAGGGGAGACACGGGGCATGAGCGGGGAACGGGGGAACAGGAGGGAGACACGGGCATGAGCGGGGGGTGGGGGGAAACACGAGGGAGACACGGGGCATGAGCAGGGGGTGGGGGGCAACAGGAGACACACAGGGCATGAGCGGGGGGTGGGGGGTACACGCAGAAGACACGGGGCATGAGCGGGGGTGGGGGGAACACGAGGGAGACACGGGGCATGAGCGGGGGGTAGGGGGTAACACGAGGGAAACACGGGGCATGAGCGGGGGGTGGGGGGAACACGAGGGAGACACGGGGCATGAGCGGGGGTGGGGGGCAACAGGAGACACACGGGGCATGATCAGGGGGTGGGAGGGAACACGGGGGAGACACGGGGCATGAGCGGGGGTGGGGGCAACAGGAGGCACACGGGGCATGAGCAGGGGGTGGGGGTACAGGAGGGAGACACGAGGCATGAGCGGGAGGTGGGGGGAACACGAGGGAGACACGGGGCATGAGCGGGGGTGGGGGGAAACACGAGGAGGACACAGGGCATGAGCGGGGGCTGGGGGGCAATAGGAGACACACGGGGCATGAGCGGGGGGAGGGAGGGAACACGAGGGAGACACGGGACATGAGCGGGAGGTGGGGGGAACACCAGGGAGACACGGGGCATGAGCGGGGGGTGGGGGGAACACGAGGGAGACACAGGGCATGAGCGGGGGGTGGGGGCAACAGGAGAAACACGGGGCATTATCGGGGGTGGGAGGGAACACGAGAGAGACACGGGGCATGAGCGGGGGTTGGGGGGCAACAGGAGACACACGGGGCATGAGCGGGGGTGGGGGTAACACGAGGGAAACACGGGGCATGAGCGGGGGGTGGGGGAACACAAGGGAGACACGGGGCATGAGCGGGGGGCAGGGGGGAACACGAGGGAGACACAGGGCACGAGCGGGGGGGTGGGGGCTAACACGAGGGAAACACGGGGCATGAGCGGGGGTGGGGGGAACACGAGGGAGACACTGAGCATGAGCGGGGGTTGGGGGGTCGACAGGCGACACACGGGGCATGAGTGGGGGGTGGGGGAACACGAGGGAGACACTGGGCATGAGCAGGGGTGGGGGGCAACAGGAGACACACGGGGCATGAGTGGGGGTGGGGGGTACACGAGGAAGACACGGGGAATGAGCGGGGGGTGGGAAGAACACGAGGGAGACAGGGGGCATGAGCGGGGGTGGGGGGAACACGAGGGAGACACACGGCATGAGCGGGGGTGGGGGCAACAGGAGACACACGGTGCATGAGCAGGGGGTGGGGGGAACACGACGGAGACACGGGGCATGAGCGGGGGGTGGGGGCAACAGGAGACACATGGGGCATGAGCGGGAGGTAGGGGTACAGGAGGGAGACACAGGGCATGAGCGGGAGGTGGGGGACACGAGGGAGACACGGGGCATGAGCGGGGGGGTGGGGGGGAAACACGAGAGAGACACAGGGCATGAGCGGGTGTGGGGGTACGGGAGGGAGACACGAAGCATGAGCGGGAGGTGGGGGAACACGAGGGAGACACGGGGCATGAGCGGGGGAGGGGGGCAACAGGAGACACACGGGGCATGATCGGGGGGTGGGGGTACACGAGGAAGACACAGGGCATGAGCGGTGGGTGGGGGAACACGAGGGAGACAAGGGGCATGAGCGGGGGTGGGGGTAACACGAGGGAAACACGGGGCATGAGCAGGGGGTGGGGGGATCACGAGGGAGACACGGGGCATGAGCGGTGGTGGGGGGATCACAAGGGAGACACGGGGCATGAGCAGGGGGTGGGGGGTACACAAGGAAGACACGGGCATGAGCGGGGGTGAGAGGAACACGAGGGAGACACAGGGCATGAGCGGGGGGTGATGGGAACAGGGCAGACACGGGGTATGAGCGGGGGAGGGGGTACAGTAGGGAGACACGGGGCATGAGCGGGGGTGGGGGGAACAGTGTAGACACGGGGCATGAGCGGAGGGGTGGGGGGAACAGTGGAGACCCAGGGCTTGAGCGGGGGGTGGGGGACAGGGGAGACACAGGGCATGAGCTGGGGGTGGGGGTAACACAAGGGAGACACAGGGCATGAGCGGGGGCTGGGGGAACAGGGCAGATACTGGGCATGAGCGGGGGTGGGGGGTACAGTAGGGAGACACGGGCATGAGCGGGGGTGGGGGAACAGTGGAGACACGGGGCTTGAGAGGGGGGTGGGGGGAACAGGGGAGACACAGGGCATGAGCGGGGCATGGGGGGTAACACAAGGGAGACACGAGGCATGAGCGAGGGCTGGGGGGAACAGGGCAGATACTGGGCATGAGCGGGAGGTGGGGGGTACAGGAGGGAGACACGGGGCATTAGCGGGGGGTGGGGGGTACAGGAGGGAGACACGGGGCATGAGCAGGGGGTGGGGGGAACAGGAGAGAGACACGGGGCATGAGCGGTGGGTGGGGGAACATGAGGGAGACAAGGGGCATGAGCGGGGGTGGGGGTAACACGAGGGAAACACGGTGCATGAGCAGGGGGTGGGGGGATCACGAGGGAGACACGGGGCATGAGCGGGGGGTGGGGGGATCACAAGGGAGACACGGGGCATGAGCAGGGGGTGGGGGGTACACAAGGAAGACACGGGGCATGAGCGGAGGGGTGGGGGGAACAGTGGAGACCCAGGGCTTGAGCGGGGGGTGGGGGGACAGGGGAGACACAGGGCATGAGCTGGGGGTGGGGGTAACACAAGGGAGACACAGGGCATGAGCGGGGGCTGGGGGAACAGGGCAGATACTGGGCATGAGCGGGGGTGGGGGGTACAGTAGGGAGACACGGGCATGAGCGGGGGTGGGGGAACAGTGGAGACACGGGGCATGAGCAGGGGGTGGGGGGTACACAAGGAAGACACGGGCATGAGCGGGGGTGAGAGGAACACGAGGGAGACACAGGGCATGAGCGGGGGGTGATGGGAACAGGGCAGACACGGGGTATGAGCGGGGGAGGGGGTACAGTAGGGAGACACGGGGCATGAGCGGGGGTGGGGGGAACAGTGTAGACACGGGGCATGAGCGGAGGGGTGGGGGGAACAGTGGAGACCCAGGGCTTGAGCGGGGGGTGGGGGGACAGGGGAGACACAGGGCATGAGCTGGGGTGGGGGTAACACAAGGGAGACACAGGGCATGAGCGGGGGCTGGGGGAACAGGGCAGATACTGGGCATGAGCGGGGGTGGGGGGTACAGTAGGGAGACACGGGCATGAGCGGGGGTGGGGGAACAGTGGAGACACGGGGCTTGAGAGGGGGGTGGGGGGAACAGGGGAGACACAGGGCATGAGCGGGGCATGGGGGGTAACACAAGGGAGACACGAGGCATGAGCGAGGGCTGGGGGGAACAGGGCAGATACTGGGCATGAGCGGGAGGTGGGGGGTACAGGAGGGAGACACGGGGCATGAGCGGGGGGTGGGGGGTACAGGAGGGAGACACGGGGCATGAGCAGGGGGTGGGGGGAACAGGAGAGAGACACGGGGCATGAGCGGGGAGTGGGGGTACACGAGGAAGACACGGGGCATGAGCGGGGGTGGGGGGAACACGAGGGAGACACGGGGCATGAGCAGGGGGGTGGGGGGTACACGAGGAAGACATGGGGCATGAGCGGGGGTGGGGGGAACACGAGGGAGACACAGGGCATGAGCGGGGGGTGATGGGAACAGGGCAGACACAGGGCATGAGCGGGGGTGGGGGGTGCAGTAGGGAGACACAGGGCATGAGCGGGGGGTGGGGGGATCACAAGGGAGACACGGGCACGAGCAGGGGGTGGGGGGTACACAAGGAAGACACGGGCATGAGCGGGGTGAGAGGAACATGAGGGAGACACAGGGCATGAGCGTAGGGTGATGGGAACAGGGCAGACACGGGGCATGAGCGGGGGAGGGGGGTACAGTAGGGAGACACGGGGCATGAGCGGGGTGTGGGGGGCACAGTGTAGACACGGGGCATGAGCGGAGGGGTGGGGGGAACAGTGGAGACCCAGGGCTTGAGCGGGGGGTGGGGGGACAGGGGAGACACAGGGCATGAGCTGGGGGTGGGGGTAACACAAGGGAGACACAGGGCATGAGCGGGGGCTGGGGGAACAGGGCAGATACTGGGCATGAGCGGGGGTCGGGGGTACAGGAGGGAGACACGGGGCATGAGCGGGGGGTGGGGGGAACAAGAGAGAGACACGGGGGGTGGGGGAACAGGAGGGAGACACGGGCATGAGTGGGGGTGGGGGAAACACGAGGTAGACACGGGGCATGAGCAGGGGGTGGGGGGCAACAGGAGACACACGGGGCTTTAGCGGGGGGTGGAGGGTACACGAGGAAGACACGGGGCTTGAGCGGGGGTGGGGGGCAACAGGAGACACACGGGGCGTGAGCGGGGGTGGGGGGTACACGAGGAAGACATGGGGCATGAGCTGGGGTGGGTGGAACACGAGGGAGACACACGGGGCATGAGCGGGGGTGGGGGGTACACGAGGAAGACATGGGGCATGAGCTGGGGTGGGTGGAAAACGAGGGAGACACAGGGCATGAGCGTGGGGTGATGGGAACAGGGCAGACACAGGGCATGAGCGGGGGAGGGGGGTACAGTAGGGAGACACGGGGCATGAGCGGGGGGTGGGGGGCACAGTGTAGACACGGGGCATGAGCGGAGGGGTGGGGGGAACAGTGGAGACCCAGGGCTTGAGCGGGGGGTGGGGGACAGGGGAGACACAGGGCATGAGCTGGGGGTGGGGGTAACACAAGGGAGACACAGGGCATGAGCGGGGGCTGGGGGAACAGGGCAGATACTGGGCATGAGCGGGGGTGGGGGGGTACAGGAGGGAGACACGGGGCATGGGTGGGGGGAACAAGAGAGAGACACGGGGGGTGGGGGAACAGGAGGGAGACACGGGCATGAGTGGGGGTGGGGGAAACACGAGGTAGACACGGGGCATGAGCAGGGGGTGGGGGGCAACAGGAGACACACGGGGCTTTAGCGGGGGGTGGGGGGTACACGAGGAAGACACTGGGCTTGAGCGGGGGTGGGGGGCAACAGGAGACACACGGGGCATGAGCGGGGGTGGGGGGTACACGAGGAAGACATGGGGCATGAGCTGGGGTGGGTGGAACACGAGGGAGACATGGGGCATGAGCGGGGGGTGGGGGTACATGAGGGAGACATGGGGCATGAATGGGGGGTGGGGGGCAACAGGAGACACACGGGGCATGAGCGGGGGTGGGGGGTACACGAGGAAGACATGGGGCCTGAGCTGGGGTGGGTGGAACACGAGGGAGACACGGGGCATGAGCGGGGGGTGGGGGTACACGAGGGAGACACAGGGCATGAGTGCGGGATGGGGGGAAACAGGAGACACACAGGGCATGAGCAGGGGGTGGGGGGAACACAAAAGAGACGCAGGGCATGAGCGGGGGGTGGGGGGCAACAGGAGACACACGGGGCATGAGCAGGGGGTGGGGGTACAGGAGGGAGACACGGGGCATGAGCGGGGGGTGGCGGAAACTCGAGGGAGACACGGGGCATGAGCAGGGTGGGGAGTACAGTAGGGAGACACGGGCATGAGCGGGGGTGGGGGGAACAGTGGAGACACGGGGCTTGAGAGAGGGGTGGGGGGAACAGGGGAGACACAGGGCATGAGCGGGGCATGGGGGGTAACACAAGGGAGACACGAGGCATGAGCGAGGGCTGGGGGGAACAGGGCAGATACTGGCCATGAGCGGGATGTGGGGTGGGGGGTACAGGAGGGAGACACGGGGCATGAGCAGGGGGTGGGGGGAAAAAGAGAGCGACACGGGGCATGAGCGGGGGGTGGGGGTACACGAGGAAGACACGGGGCATGAGCGGGGGTGGGGGGAACACGGGGCATGAGCAGGGGGGTGGGGGGTACACGAGGAAGACACGGGGCATGAGCGGGGTGGGGGAACACGAGGGAGACACAGGGCATGAGCGGGGGGTGATGGGAACAGGGCAGACACAGGGCATGAGCGGGGGTGGGGGGTGCAGTAGGGAGACACGGGGCATGAGAGGGGGTGGGGGGAACAGTGTAGACACGGGGCATGAGTGGAGGGGTGGGGGGAACAGTGGAGACACGGGGCTTGAACGGGGGCTGGGGGGACAGGGGAGACACAGGGCATGAGCTGGGGGTGGGGGTAACACAAGGGAGACACAGGGCATGAGCGGGGGCTGGGGGACCAGGGCAGATACTGGGCATGAGCGGGGGTGGGGGGTACAGGAGGGAGACACGGGGCATGAGCGGGGGGTGGGGGGTACAGGAGGGAGACACGGGGCATGAGCGGGGGCTGGGGGGAACAAGAGAGAGACACGGGGCATGAGAGGGTGTGGGGGCAACAGGAGACACACGGGGCATGAGCGGGGGGTGGTTGGTACACGGGGCATGAGCGGGGGCGGGGGTGGGGGGAACATGAGGGAGACACGGGGCATGAGCGGGGGGTGGGGGTACACGAGGGAGACACGGGGCATGAGTGGGGGGTGGGGGGCATCAGGAGACACACGGGGCATAAGCAGGGTGTGGGGGGGAACACAACAGAGACACGGGGCATGAACGGGTGGTGGGGGGCAACAGGAGACACACGGGGCATGAGCAGGGGGTGGGGGTACAGGAGGGAGACACGGGGCATGAGCGGGAGGTGGGGGGAACACGAGGGAGACACGGGGCATGAGTGGGGGCTGGGGGAAACTCGAGGGAGACACGGGGCATGAGCGGGGGTGGGAGGTACAGTAGGGAGACACGGGCATGAGCGGGGGATGGGGGAACAGTGGAGACACGGGGCATGAGCAGAGGGGTGGGGGGAACAGTGGAGACATGGGGCTTGATCGGGGGGTGGGGGGAACAGGAGGGAGACACGGGGCATGAGCGGGGGGTGGGGGGAAACACGAGGGAGACACGGGGCATGAGCAGGAGGTGGGGTCAACAGGAGACACACAGGGCATGAGCGGTGGGGTGGGGGATACACGAGGAAGACACAGGGCATGAGCGGGGGTGGGGGGAACACGAGGGAGACACGGGGCATGAGCGGGGGGTAGGGGGTAACACGAGGGAAACATGGGGCATGAGCGGGGGGTGGGGGGAACACGAGGGAGACAGGGGGCATGAGCGTTGGGGTGGGGGGCAACAGGAGACACACGGGGCATGATCGGGGGGTGGGAGGGAACACGAGGGAGACACGGGGCATGAGCGGGGGGTGGGGGCAACAGGATACACACGGGGCATGAGCAGGGGGTGGGGGTACACATGGAAGGCACGGGACATGAGCGGGGGGTGGGGTAACATGAGGGAAACACGGGGCATGAGCGGGGGTGGGGGAACACAAGGGAGACACGGGGCATGAGCGGGGGGTGGGGGCAACACGAGGGAGACACCGGACATGAGCGGGGGGTGGGGGCAACAGGAGACACACGGGGCATCATCGGGGGGTGGGAGGGAACACGAGGGAGACACGGGGCATGAACGGGGGTTGGGCGGCAACAGGAGACACATGGGGCATGAGCGGGGGTGGGGGTAACACGAGGGAAACACGGGGCATGAGCGGGGGGTGGGGGGAACACAAGGGAGACACGGGGCATGAGCGGGGGGTGGGGGGCAACAGGAGACACACGGGGCATGAGCGGGGGGTAGGGGAGAACACGAGGGAGACACAGGGCATGAGCGGGGGGTGGGGGCTAACACGAGGGAAACCCGGGGCATGAGCGGGGGTGGGGGGAACACGAGGGAGACACCGAGCATGAGCGGGGGGTGGGGGGCGACAAGAGACACACGGGGCATAAGTGGGGGGTGGGGGAACACGAGGGAGACACGGGCATGAGCAGGGGGTGGGGGGCAACAGGAGACACACGGGGCATGAGTGGGGGTTGGGGGGTACACGAGGAAGACACGGGGAATGAGCGGGGGTGGGGAGAACACGAGGGAGACAGGGGGCATGAGCGGGGGTAGGGGGAACACGAGGGAGTCATGGGGCATGAGCGGGGGGTGGGGGGGAAACACGAGAGAGACACGGGCATTAGCAGGGGTGAGGGGTACAGTAGGGAGACACGCGGCATGAGCGGGTGGTGGGGGGAACAGTGGAGACACGGGGCATGAGTAGAGGGGTGGGGGGACAGTGGAGACACGGGGCTTGAGCGGGGGGTGGGGGGAACAGGGGAGACACAGGGCATGAGCAGGGGGTGGGGGGTAACACAAGCAAGACACGGGGCATGAGCGAGGGCTGGGGGAACAGGGCAGATACTGGGCATGAGCGGGGGGTGGGGAGTACAGGAGGGAGACACGGGGCATAAGTGGGGGGTGGGGGAACACGAGGGAGACACGGGCATGAGCAGGGGGTGGGGGGCAACAGGAGACACACAGGGCATGAGTGGGGGTTGGGGGGTACACGAGGAAGACACGGGGAATGAGCGGGGGTGGGGAGAACACGAGGGAGACAGGGGGCATGAGCGGGGGTAGGGGGAACACGAGGGAGTCATGGGGCATGACCGGGGAGGTGGGGGGTTACACGAGGGAAACACAGGGCATGAGCGGGGGGTGGGGGAACATGAGGGAGACACGGGGCATGAGCGGGGGTGGGTGGCAACAGGAGACACACGGTGCATGAGCAGGGGGTGGGGGGAACACGACGGAGACACGGGGCATGAGCGGGGGGTGGGGGCAACAGGAGACACACGGGGCATGAGCGGGAGGTAGGGGTACAGGAGGGAGACACAGGGCATGAGCGGGAGGTGGGGGACACGAGGGAGACACGGGGCATGAGCGGGGGGTGGGGGGGAAACACGAGAGAGACACGGGCATTAGCAGGGGTGAGGGGTACAGTAGGGAGACACGCGGCATGAGCGGGTGGTGGGGGGAACAGTGGAGACACGGGGCATGAGTAGAGGGGTGGGGGGACAGTGGAGACACGGGGCTTGAGCGGGGGGTGGGGGGAACAGGGGAGACACAGGGCATGAGCAGGGGGTGGGGGGTAACACAAGCAAGACACGGGGCATGAGCGAGGGCTGGGGGAACAGGGCAGATACTGGGCATGAGCGGGGGGTGGGGAGTACAGGAGAGAGACACGGGGCATGAGCGGGGGGTGGGGGGTACAGGAGGGAGACACGGGGCATGAGCGGGGGGTGGGGGGAACAAGAGAGAGACACAGGGCATGAGTGGGGGGCGGGGGGAACAGGAGGGAGACACGGGGCATGAGCGGGGGGTGGGGGAAACACGAGGGAGACACGGGGCATGACCGGGGGTTGGGGGCAACAGGAGACACACAGGGCATGAGCGGGGGGTGGGGGATACACGAGGACGACACGGGGCATGAGCGGGGGTGGGGGGAACATGAGGGAGACACGGGGCATGAGCGGGGGGTAACACGAGGGAAACACAGGGCATGAGCAGGGGGTGGGGGGCAACAGGAGACACACGGGGCATGAGCGGCGGGTGGGAGGGAACACGAGGGAGACACGGGGCATGAGCAGGGGGTGGGGGGCAACAGGAGACACTCGGGGCATGAGCAGGGGGTGGGGGTACAGGAGGGAGACACGAAGCATGAGCGGGAGGTGGGGGAACACGAGGAAGGCACAGGGCATGAGCGGGGGGTGGCGAGAACATGAGGGTGACACGGGGCATGAGCGGGGGGTGGGGGGAACACGAGGGAGACACGGGGCATGAGCGGGGGGTGGGGGGTAACACGAGGGAAACACAGGGCATGAGCGGGAGGTGGGGGACACGAGGGAGACACGGGGCATGAGCGGGGGGTGGGGGGGAAACACGAGAGAGACACAGGGCATGAGCGGGTGTGGGGGTACAGGAGGGAGACACGAAGCATGAGCGGGAGGTGGGGGAACACGAGGGAGACACGGGGCATGAGCGGGGGAGGGGGGCAACACAGGAGACACACGGGGCATGATCGGGGGGTGGGGGTACACGAGGAAGACACAGGGCATGAGCGGTGGGTGGGGGAACACGAGGGAGACAAGGGGCATGAGCGGGGGTGGGGGTAACACGAGGGAAACACGGGGCATGAGCAGGGGGTGGGGGGATCACGAGGGAGACACGGGGCATGAGCGGGGGGTGGGGGGATCACAAGGGAGACACGGGGCATGAGCAGGGGGTGGGGGGTACACAAGGAAGACACGGGCATGAGCGGGGGTGAGAGGAACACGAAGGAGACACAGGGCATGAGCGGGGGGTGATGGGAACAGGGCAGACACGGGGTATGAGCGGGGGAGGGGGTACAGTAGGGAGACACGGGGCATGAGCGGGGGTGGGGGGAACAGTGTAGACACGGGGCATGAGCGGAGGGGTGGGGGGAACAGTGGAGACCCAGGGCTTGAGCGGGGGGTGGGGGACAGGGGAGACACAGGGCATGAGCTGGGGGTGGGGGTAACACAAGGGAGACACAGGGCATGAGCGGGGGCTGGGGGAACAGGGCAGATACTGGGCATGAGCGGGGGTGGGGGGTACAGTAGGGAGACACGGGCATGAGCGGGGGTGGGGGAACAGTGGAGACACGGGGCTTGAGAGGGGGGTGGGGGGAACAGGGGAGACACAGGGCATGAGCGGGGCATGGGGGGTAACACAAGGGAGACACGAGGCATGAGCGAGGGCTGGGGGGAACAGGGCAGATACTGGGCATGAGCGGGAGGTGGGGGGTACAGGAGGGAGACACGGGGCATGAGCGGGGGGTGGGGGGTACAGGAGGGAGACACGGGGCATGAGCAGGGGGTGGGGGGAACAGGAGAGAGACACGGGGCATGAGCGGTGGGTGGGGGAACATGAGGGAGACAAGGGGCATGAGCGGGGGTGGGGGTAACACGAGGGAAACACGGTGCATGAGCAGGGGGTGGGGGGATCACGAGGGAGACACGGGGCATGAGCGGGGGGTGGGGGGATCACAAGGGAGACACGGGGCATGAGCAGGGGGTGGGGGGTACACAAGGAAGACACGGGCATGAGCGGGGGTGAGAGGAACACGAGGGAGACACAGGGCATGAGCGGGGGGTGATGGGAACAGGGCAGACACGGGGTATGAGCGGGGGAGGGGGTACAGTAGGGAGACACGGGGCATGAGCGGGGGTGGGGGGAACAGTGTAGACACGGGGCATGAGCGGAGGGGTGGGGGGAACAGTGGAGACCCAGGGCTTGAGCGGGGGGTGGGGGGACAGGGGAGACACAGGGCATGAGCTGGGGGTGGGGGTAACACAAGGGAGACACAGGGCATGAGCGGGGGCTGGGGGAACAGGGCAGATACTGGGCATGAGCGGGGGTGGGGGGTACAGTAGGGAGACACGGGCATGAGCGGGGGTGGGGGAACAGTGGAGACACGGGGCATGAGCAGGGGGTGGGGGGTACACAAGGAAGACACGGGCATGAGCGGGGGTGAGAGGAACACGAGGGAGACACAGGGCATGAGCGGGGGGTGATGGGAACAGGGCAGACACGGGGTATGAGCGGGGGAGGGGGTACAGTAGGGAGACACGGGGCATGAGCGGGGGTGGGGGGAACAGTGTAGACACGGGGCATGAGCGGAGGGGTGGGGGGAACAGTGGAGACCCAGGGCTTGAGCGGGGGGTGGGGGGACAGGGGAGACACAGGGCATGAGCTGGGGGTGGGGGTAACACAAGGGAGACACAGGGCATGAGCGGGGGCTGGGGGAACAGGGCAGATACTGGGCATGAGCGGGGGTGGGGGGTACAGTAGGGAGACACGGGCATGAGCGGGGGTGGGGGAACAGTGGAGACACGGGGCTTGAGAGGGGGGTGGGGGGAACAGGGGAGACACAGGGCATGAGCGGGGCATGGGGGGTAACACAAGGGAGACACGAGGCATGAGCGAGGGCTGGGGGGAACAGGGCAGATACTGGGCATGAGCGGGAGGTGGGGGGTACAGGAGGGAGACACGGGGCATGAGCGGGGGGTGGGGGGTACAGGAGGGAGACACGGGGCATGAGCAGGGGGTGGGGGGAACAGGAGAGAGACACGGGGCATGAGCGGGGGGTGGGGGTACACGAGGAAGACACGGGGCATGAGCGGGGGTGGGGGGAACACGAGGGAGACACGGGGCATGAGCAGGGGGGTGGGGGGTACACGAGGAAGACATGGGGCATGAGCGGGGGTGGGGGGAACACGAGGGAGACACAGGGCATGAGCGGGGGGTGATGGGAACAGGGCAGACACAGGGCATGAGCGGGGGTGGGGGGTGCAGTAGGGAGACACAGGGCATGAGCGGGGGGTGGGGGGATCACGAGGGAGACACGGGGCACGAGCAGGGGGTGGGGGGTACACAAGGAAGACACGGGCATGAGCGGGGTGAGAGGAACACGAGGGAGACACAGGGCATGAGCGTGGGGTGATGGGAACAGGGCAGACACGGGGCATGAGCGGGGGAGGGGGGTACAGTAGGGAGACACGGGGCATGAGCGGGGGGTGGGGGGCACAGTGTAGACACGGGGCATGAGCGGAGGGGTGGGGGGAACAGTGGAGACCCAGGGCTTGAGCGGGGGGTGGGGGGACAGGGGAGACATAGGGCATGAGCTGGGGGTGGGGGTAACACAAGGGAGACACAGGGCATGAGCGGGGGCTGGGGGAACAGGGCAGATACTGGGCATGAGCGGGGGTGGGGGGGTACAGGAGGGAGACACGGGGCATGAGCGGGGGGTGGGGGGAACAAGAGAGAGACACGGGGGGTGGGGGAACAGGAGGGAGACACGGGCATGAGTGGGGGTGGGGGAAACACGAGGTAGACACGGGGCATGAGCAGGGGGTGGGGGGCAACAGGAGACACACGGGGCTTTAGCGGGGGGTGGGGGTACACGAGGAAGACACGGGGCTTGAGCGGGGGTGGGGGGCAACAGGAGACACACGGGGCATGAGCGGGGGTGGGGGGTACACAAGGAAGACATGGGGCATGAGCTGGGGTGGGTGGAACACGAGGGAGACACACGGGGCATGAGCGGGGGTGGGGGGTACACGAGGAAGACATGGGGCATGAGCTGGGGTGGGTGGAACACGAGGGAGACACAGGGCATGAGCGTGGGGTGATGGGAACAGGGCAGACACAGGGCATGAGCGGGGGAGGGGGGTACAGTAGGGAGACACGGGGCATGAGCGGGGGGTGGGGGGCACAGTGTAGACACGGGGCATGAGCGGAGGGGTGGGGGGAACAGTGGAGACCCAGGGCTTGAGCGGGGGGTGGGGGGACAAGGGAGACACAGGGCATGAGCGGGGGCTGGGGGAACAGGGCAGATACTGGGCATGAGCGGGGGTGGGGGGGTACAGGAGGGAGACACGGAGCATGAGCGGGGGGTGGGGGGAACAAAAGAGAGACACGGGGGGTGGGGGAACAGGAGGGAGACACGGGCATGAGTGGGGGTGGGGGAAACACGAGGTAGACACGGGGCATGAGCAGGGGGTGGGGGGCAACAGGAGACACACGGGGCTTTAGCGGGGGGTGGGGGGTACACGAGGAAGACACGGGGCTTGAGCGGGGGTGGGGGGCAACAGGAGACACACGGGGCATGAGCGGGGGTGGGGGGTACACGAGGAAGACATGGGGCATGAGCTGGGGTGGGTGGAACACGAGGGAGACATGGGGCATGAGCGGGGGGTGGGGGTACATGAGGGAGACATGGGGCATGAATGGGGGGTGGGGGGCAACAGGAGACACACGGGGCATGAGCGGGGGTGGGGGGTACACGAGGAAGACATGGGGCATGAGCTGGGGTGGGTGGAACACGAGGGAGACACGGGGCATGAGTGGGGGGTGGGGGTACACGAGGGAGACACAGGGCATGAGTGGGGGATGGGGGGCAACAGGAGACACACGGGGCATGAGCAGGGGGTGGGGGTACAGGAGGGAGACACGGGGCATGAGCGGGGGGTGGGGGGAAACTCGAGGGAGACACGGGGCATGAGCAGGGTGGGGAGTATAGTAGGGAGACACGGGCATGAGCGGGGGTGGGGGGAACACAACAGAGACGCGGGGCATGAGCGGGGGGTGGGGGGCAACAGGAGACACACAGGGCATGAGCAGGGGGTGGGGGTACAGGAGGGAGACACGGGGCATGAGCGGGGGGTGGGGGGAAACTCGAGGAAGACACGGGGCATGAGCAGGGTGGGGAGTACAGTAGGGAGACACGGGCATGAGCGGGGGTGGGGGGAACAGTGGAGACACGGGGCTTGAGAGAGGGGTGGGGGGAACAGGGGAGACACAGGGCATGAGCGGGGCATGGGGGGTAACACAAGGGAGACACGAGGCATGAGCGAGGGCTGGGGGGAACAGGGCAGATACTGGCCATGAGCGGGATGTGGGGGGTACAGGAGGGAGACACGGGGCATGAGCAGGGGGTGGGGGGAAAAAGAGAGCGACACGGGGCATGAGCGGGGGGTGGGGGTACACGAGGAAGACACGGGGCATGAGCGGGGGTGGGGGGAACACGGGGCATGAGCAGGGGGGTGGGGGGTACACGAGGAAGACACGGGGCATGAGCGGGGGTGGGGGGAACACGAGGGAGACACAGGGCATGAGCGGGGGGTGATGGGAACAGGGCAGACACAGGGCATGAGCGGGGGTGGGGGGTGCAGTAGGGAGACACGGGGCATGAGAGGGGGTGGGGGGAACAGTGTAGACACGGGGCATGAGTGGAGGGGTGGGGGGAACAGTGGAGACACGGGGCTTGAACGGGGGCTGGGGGGACAGGGGAGACACAGGGCATGAGCTGGGGGTGGGGGTAACACAAGGGAGACACAGGGCATGAGCGGGGGCTGGGGGACCAGGGCAGATACTGGGCATGAGCGGGGGTGGGGGGTACAGGAGGGAGATACGGGGCATGAGCGGGGGGTGGGGGGTACAGGAGGGAGACACGGGGCATGAGCGGGGGGTGGGGGGAACAAGAGAGAGACACGGGGCATGAGAGGGTGTGGGGGCAACAGGAGACACACGGGGCATGAGCGGGGGGTGGTTGGTACACGGGGCATGAGCGGGGGCGGGGGTGGGGGGAACATGAGGGAGACACGGGGCATGAGCGGGGGGTGGGGGTACACGAGGGAGACACGGGGCATGAGTGGGGGGTGGGGGGCATCAGGAGACACACGGGGCATAAGCAGGGGGTGGGGGGGAACACAACAGAGACACAGGGCATGAACGGGTGGTGGGGGGCAACAGGAGACACACGGGGCATGAGCAGGGGGTGGGGGTACAGGAGGGAGACACGGGGCATGAGCGGGAGGTGGGGGGAACCCAAGGGAGACACGGGGCATGAGTGGGGGCTGGGGGAAACTCGAGGGAGACACGGGGCATGAGCGGGGGTGGGAGGTACAGTAGGGAGACACGGGCATGAGCGGGGGATGGGGGAACAGTGGAGACACGGGGCATGAGCAGTGGGGTGGGGGGAACAGTGGAGACATGGGGCTTGATCGGGGGGTGGGGGGAACAGGAGGGAGACACGGGGCATGAGCGGGGGGTGGGGGGAAACACGAGGGAGACACGGGGCATGAGCAGGGGGTGGGGTCAACA
This sequence comes from Ambystoma mexicanum, assembly GCF_040938575.1. Lineage (NCBI taxonomy): Eukaryota > Metazoa > Chordata > Amphibia > Caudata > Ambystomatidae > Ambystoma > Ambystoma mexicanum. The sequence goes on from NC_090929.1 coordinate 540,431,105, forward strand.
GGAGACACACAGGGCATGAGCGGTGGGGTGGGGGATACACGAGGAAGACACAGGGCATGAGCGGGGGTGGGGGGAACACGAGGGAGACACGGGGCATGAGCGGGGGGTAACACGAGGGAAACATGGGGCATGAGCGGGGGGTGGGGGGAACACGAGGGAGACAGGGGGCATGAGCGTGGGGGTGGGGGGCAACAGGAGACACACGGGGCATGATCGGGGGGTGGGAGGGAACACGAGGGAGACACGGGGCATGAGCGGGGGGTGGGGGCAACAGGATACACACGGGGCATGAGCAGGGGGTGGGGGTACAGGAGGGAGACACGAGGCATGAGCGGGGGGTGGGGGGCAATATGAGACACACGGGGCATGAGCAGGGGGTTGGGGTACACATGGAAGGCACGGGACATGAGCGGGGGGTGGGGTAACATGAGGGAAACACGGGGCATGAGCGGGGGTGGGGGAACACAAGGGAGACACGGGGCATGAGCGGGGGGTGGGGGCAACACGAGGGAGACACCGGACATGAGCGGGGGGTGGGGGCAACAGGAGACACACGGGGCATCATCGGGGGTGGGAGGGAACACGAGGGAGACACGGGGCATGAACGGGGGTTGGGCGGCAACAGGAGACACACGGGGCATGAGCGGGGGTGGGGGTAACACGAGGGAAACACGGGGCATGAGCGGGGGGTGGGAGGAACACAAGGGAGACACGGGGCATGAGCGGGGGGTGGGGGGCAACAGGAGACACACGGGGCATGAGCGGGGGGTAGGGGAGAACACGAGGGAGACACAGGGCATGAGCGGGGGGTGGGGGCTAACACGAGGGAAACCCGGGGCATGAGCGGGGATGGGGGGAACACGAGGGAGACACCGAGCATGAGCGGGGGGTGGGGGGCGACAAGAGACACACGGGGCATAAGTGGGGGGTGGGGGAGCACGAGGGAGACACGGGCATGAGCAGGGGGTGGGGGGCAACAGGAGACACACGGGGCATGAGTGGGGGTTGGGGGGTACACGAGGAAGACACGGGGAATGAGCGGGGGTGGGGAGAACACGAGGGAGACAGGGGGCATGAGCGGGGGTAGGGGGAACACGAGGGAGTCATGGGGCATGACCGGGGAGGTGGGGGGTTACACGAGGGAAACACAGGGCATGAGCGGGGGGTGGGGGAACATGAGGAAGACACGGGGCATGAGCGGGGGTGGGGGGCAACAGGAGACACACGGTGCATGAGCAGGGGGTGGGGGGAACACGACGGAGACACGGGGCATGAGCGGGGGGTGGGGGCAACAGGAGACACACGGGGCATGAGCGGGAGGTAGGGGTACAGGAGGGAGACACAGGGCATGAGCGGGAGGTGGGGGACACGAGGGAGACACGGGGCATGAGCGGGGGGTGGGGGGGAAACACGAGAGAGACACGGGCATTAGCAGGGGTGAGGGGTACAGTAGGGAGACACGCGGCATGAGCGGGTGGTGGGGGGAACAGTGGAGACACGGGGCATGAGTAGAGGGGTGGGGGGACAGTGGAGACACGGGGCTTGAGCGGGGGGTGGGGGGAACAGGGGAGACACAGGGCATGAGCAGGGGGTGGGGGGTAACACAAGCAAGACACGGGGCATGAGCGAGGGCTGGGGGAACAGGGCAGATACTGGGCATGAGCGGGGGGTGGGGAGTACAGGAGGGAGACACGGGGCATGAGCGGGGGGTGGGGGGTACAGGAGGGAGACACGGGGCATGAGCGGGGGGTGGGGGAACAAGAGAGAGACACAGGGCATGAGTGGGGGGCGGGGGGAACAGGAGGGAGACACGGGGCATGAGCGGGGGGTGGGGGAAACACGAGGGAGACACGGGGCATGACCGGGGGTTGGGGGCAACAGGAGACACACAGGGCATGAGCGGGGGGTGGGGGATACACGAGGACGACACGGGGCATGAGCGGGGGTGGGGGGAACATGAGGGAGACACGGGGCATGAGCGGGGGGGTAACACGAGGGAAACACAGGGCATGAGCAGGGGGTGGGGGGCAACAGGAGACACACGGGGCATGAGCGGCGGGTGGGAGGGAACACGAGGGAGACACGGGGCATGAGCAGGGGGTGGGGGGCAACAGGAGACACTCGGGGCATGAGCAGGGGGTGGGGGTACAGGAGGGAGACACGAAGCATGAGCGGGAGGTGGGGGAACACGAGGAAGGCACAGGGCATGAGCGGGGGGTGGCGAGAACATGAGGGTGACACGGGGCATGAGCGGGGGGTGGGGGGAACACGAGGGAGACACGGGGCATGAGCGGGGGGTGGGGGGTAACACGAGGGAAACACGGGGCATGAGCGGGGGGTGGGGGAACACGAGGGAGACACGGGGCATGAGCGGGGAGTGGGGGGAACATGAGGGAGACACGGGGCAATAGCGGGGCGTGGGGGGTACACAAGGAAGACACAGGGCATGAGCGGGGGTGGGGGGAACACGAGGGAGACACGGGGCATGAGCGGGGGGTGATGGCAACAGGGCAGACACGGGGCATGAGCAGATGTGGGGGGTACAGTAGGGATACATGGGGCATGAGCGGAGGGTGGTGGGAACAATGGAGACACGGGGCATGAGCGGAGGGGTGGGGGGAACAGTGGAGACACGGCGCTTGAGCGGGGGGTGGGGGGAACAGGGGAGACACAGGGCATGAGCGGGGGGTGGTGGGTAACACACGGGAGACACGGGGCATGAGCGGGGGCTGGGGGAAACAGGGCAGATACTGGGCATGAGCGGGCAGTGGGGTGTACAGGAGGGAGACACCGGGCATGACCGGGGGTGGGGGGAACACGAGGGAGACACGGGGCATGAGCGGGGGTGGGGGGAAGACAAGGGAGACTCGGGGCATGAGCGCGGGGTGGGGAGTAACACGAGGGAGACACATGGCATGAGCGGGGGGTGGGGGGAACAGAGGAAACACGGGACATGAGCGGGGTGGGGGGAACACGAGGGAGACACGGGGCATGAGCGGGGGGTAACACGAGGGAAACACAGGGCATGAGCAGGGGGTGGGGGGCAACAGGAGACACACGGGGCATGAGCGGGGGGTGGGAGGGAACACGAGGGAGACACAGGGCATGAGCAGAGGGTGGGGGGCAACAGGAGACACTTGGGGCATGAGTGGGGGGTGGGGGTACAGGAGGGAGACACGAAGCATGAGCGGGAGGTGGGGGAACACGAGGGAGACACGGGGCATGAGCGGGTGTGGGGGGAAACACGAGGGAGACACGGGGCATGAGCGGGGGGTGCGGGGCAACAGGAGACACACGGGGCATGAGCGGGGGGTGGCTGGCAACAGGAGAGACACGGGGCATGAGCGGGGATGGGGGGTACACGAGGAAGACACGGGGCATGAGCGGGGGAGGGGGCAATAGGAGACACACGGGGCATGATCGGGGGGTGGGGGTACACGAGGAAGACATGGGGCATGAGCGGTGGGTGGGGGAACACGAGGGAGACACGGGGCATGAGCGGGGGTGGGGGTAACACGAGGGAAACACGGGGCATGAGCGGGGGGTGGGTGGGAACACAAGGGAGACACGGGGCATGAGTGGGGGGTGGGGGGCAACAGGAGACACACGGGGCATGAGCGGGGGGTGGGGGGAACACGAGGGAGACACAGGGCATGAGCGGGGGGATGGGGGGAACACGAGGGAAACAGGGCATGAGCGGGGGTTGGGGGGAACATGAGGGAAACACGGGGCATGAGGGGGCATGGGGGGAACACGAGGGAGACACAGGGCACGAGCGGGGGGTCGGGGGCAACAGGAGACACACGGGGCATGAGCAGGGGGTGGGGGGGTACACGAGGAAGGCACAGGGCAAGAGCGGGGGTGGGGAGAACATGAGGGTGACACGGGGCATGAGCGAGGGGTGGGGGGAACACGAGGGAGACACGGGGCATGAGCGGGGGGTGGGGGGTAACACGAGGGAAACACGGGGCATGAGCGGGGGGTGGGGGAACACGAGGGAGACACGGGGCATGAGCGGGGAGTGGGGGGAACATGAGGGAGACACGGGGCAATAGCGGGGGGTGGGGGGTACACAAGGAAGACACAGGGCATGAGCGGGGGTGGGGGGAACACGAGGGAGACACGGGGCATGAGCGGGGGGTGATGGCAACAGGGCAGACACGGTGCATGAGCGGATGTGGGGGGTACAGTAGGGATACATGGGGCATGAGCGGGGGGTGGTGGGAACAATGGAGACACGGGGCATGAGCGGAGGGGTGGGGGGAACAGTGGAGACACGGCGCTTGAGCGGGGGGTGGGGGGAACAGGGGAGACACAGGGCATGAGCGGGGGGTGGTGGGTAACACAAGGGAGACACGGGGCATGAGCGGGGGCTGGGGGAAACAGGGCAGATACTGGGCATGAGCGGGCAGTGGGGTGTACAGGAGGGAGACACCGGGCATGACCGGGGGTGGGGGGAACACGAGGGAGACACGGGGCATGAGCGGGGGTGGGCGGAAGACAAGGGAGACTCAGGGCATGAGCGGGGGGTGGGGAGTAACACGAGGGAGACACAGGGCATGAGCGGGGGTGGGGGGAACAGAGGAAACATGGGACATGAGCGGGGGGTGGGCGGGAATGGGAGGGAGATATGGGACACGAGCGGGTGGTGGGGGTCGAACAGTGCACACATGGGGCATGAGCGGGGGGTGGGGGGACAGGGGAGACACGGGCATGAGTGGGGGTTGGGGGGAAAGGAGGGAGACACAAGACATGAGTGGGGTGTGGGGGGAAAAGGAAGGGGACACATGGGCATGAGCGGGGGGTGGGGGGGGACGGGAAAGAGAAACGGGGCATGAGCGGGGGGTGGGGGAAAAGGAGGGAGACACGGTGCATGAGCAGGGGTTAGGGGGAAAAGGAGGGAGACACTAGGCATGAGCGGGGGCAGGGGGAACAGGGGCGACACAGGGCATGAGCGGGGTTTGGGGGGAACAGGGGAGACACAGGGCATGAGCGGGGGGTTGGGGGGAACAGGGGAGACACAGGGCATGAGCAGGGGTGGGGGGAACGGGAGAGAAACACGGAGCATGAGTGGGGGGTGGGGGGAACGGGAGAGAGACACGGAGCATGAGCGGGGGGTGGGTAGGAACATGGGAGACAAGGGGCATGAGCAGGGGTGGGGGGGAATGGGAGAGACACACAGGCCATGAGCGGGGGTTGGGGGGAACGGGAGAGAGACACAGAGCATGAGCGGGGGGTGGGAGGAATGGGAGGAACACACGGAGCTTACTGTGCAACGCTCCGATGAACCAATAAACAAAGATGGCTGGCGTCTCTCACAATAGACGCACTGCACGCTTCACGGCAGCCAATAGGAAAGCACGTCAGATGTCTGTTGACATCACGCAAGTGCTTGCCCAATCCCCGTCCTGTCCGCCAAGCAAACAGGGAAGTGTGTCCGCAAAGCGGACACAGATATCACTAATTTTTCACTTATATTTTTGTCATTTTTTAAAAAACTACTGGACGGAGTTGCACCAAATAAAAAAAAGCACGCTTTCGGGACCAAGCCGCCGCTCCCGCCGCAAATTTGGTGTAAATCCGTCCAGCGGTTTGGGCTGTAGGCATGAGCAAAGTTTTTTCCCATTATGTCTATGGGAAAAAAAGAAGTTTTGGGACACCCCCTATAACTTTGCCCCCCCTGGACCAAACCTCACCAAACTTTGCAACAAAAAAAAATTCAGAGTGGGCCATATACTTTTTTTGCAAAGTTTGGCGAGGATTCGTCCAGAGGGAGCGAAGTTATAAGCCGCCCAAAAAGTGCTCTTCCTATGGAAACAGCAACTTAACCATAACTACATGGCCACTAACGTGGCCATGTAATATATACACATTACATGGCCACGGTAGTGGCCATGTAGTTATGGTTAAGTTGTTGTTTCCATAGGAAGAGCAATTTTTGGGCGGCTTATAACTCGGCTCCCCCTGGACGAATTTACCAAATATTTGCAAAAGAAGTATATGGGCCACTCTGAATTTTTTTCCAAAGTTTGGTAAGGATTCATCCAGGGGGGCCAAAGTTATAGGGGGGGTCCCAAAATGTCTTTTTTTCCCATAGACTGAATGGGGCAAAAACTTTGCGCACGGCTACATGCCAAACCACTGGATGGATTGTCATAATTTTTGCGGCAGGGGCAGGGGCTTGTTCCCCAAGGCATGCTTTTGTAAATTTTGGGAGAAATCCTACTGTAGTTTCTTTTAAAACTATCAAAAAGTAGCACTCTAAGAATTTGTGACATCTATGTCCGCTACGCGGTCCCACTTCCCTGTTCGCTCAGTGGATCATATTTCTATTGGCTAATCTATGGCATGCTGTACGGCAAGATGTTGTGCTTTTACCGATTGGTTCTGCTGCAGCGTCAAGTGCGTAGCATTCTTTTGATACGGCCACCATGGTCATTAAGTTTTTGTGTTGTACGCCGTAATCCCCGCAAACAAACCCTTATGCAACACTGTGTCGAAAGGTAAGCATTACTTATATGTGGCAGTAGAAAGTGAAACAGTGCTTTATTCTTGTTACCACTATCGTACCGTGCAGTAAAACTTGGTAGCCAATGTACGACAAGTCCTTACTGCGTCTATGTAAGAAGCCACCACCAAAAGTACTGCGGTTAGACTGGCGTCCTATATTTTGGAATCTGAGGCAGCCACCTGCACGGTTTCGTAAACACAGCACGTCTGCACGTGGTCGGGAGTAACGGTTCTCATGATTGACTGCTGATTTGTTGTTGCAAAAATGAGAATGTATTTGCGTTTGAAGTGAAGGTCAGTTCATTTTATTTCATTTTTTCAGTAGGCGCTTAGTATGGTCGCACATGTACCAAACCTCATAAGGGTCAATTGTTTTTCGACCTTGACGTACAGGGAACGGAGACAGAAAGAATGTAGGGAGTCAGAGTTTGTGAAATATTCCCTTTGATAAGTTATGCTTCAAAAAGGTTGGTGAAGCACATGAAATATCAGTTCCCGAGGACGTCTTCTTGCAAACAACTACTGTGTGACTGCGGAGGCCGAAATGGACACAGTGCATATCATGTAAGCTTATTTTTCAGGCCTGTACACCAAACTACCATTATTTACTTAGTATGAAAAAATAAATTATTACTAGTAATGCATTTGGAAGTTTGTGTGCCGTTGAAATTTCAGATTGCACATTACCGCCGTCTGTTCGATGTCACTAAAATTTCCACTAGTACCTATGAAATTTATGTGGCATTAAGATTTTTTTACCTATTATGCAGACTGTACATTGTCGCCGTTTGTAGGGCGTTAGTACATTTCCCCATATAACATTCATTGTTTATAGAAATGTTATGTGTTACACATTACTTTTCCGCAAAGGCATCGTATTGATAGATCTTTTTTGTCATTTTCCCTTCAGCTACTTCCTTCCGTATTGCAAATGTCATGGATTGCAGCGTCCGAGTGACGTTTTTTTAAACGTCAAGTGCAGCTATTCGTCACCGGTTGTATGTGCGTCATCGTTGAATGGGATGACCGCATCAGACCTCTATGTCCGTACGCAGTTGTAGCAGTAAGAAGCAACATACCATCCTTTCTGGTGTCATAGTTCGCACCCATTCACATCGCCTTGTAAATCACTGTGACAGGAATACGCCTACTGTGTTAACAGCGCATAATTTCAGTGTGGTTAAACAACAACGTCACCATTGCCACTAACATTATAAGTAACATACCATACTTTCTGATGGACTACATCACAGCGATTGACGCCGTCTTGTCAATGAATGTGAGAGGAAACCGACTACTGTGTCGCCACTGCATACTGTGTGTGTGATAAAAACTGTGGCGCCAATGCATGGTGACTGTGTGGGAAAACATCAACGTGACCGTCAAAATTAACATTTTCATTGTGCAGCAGAGACATAAACTTGTGAAATAAAAGTACCTTACTACTTTTCACATGTTGGTGTGTTTTTTACCCATTTGATGTTTCCCTTCACAATCTGCCATGCTACGTTGCAGGTTGTAGTATGTTATTTAATAGGTGCCATATCACGGTACGTAAGTCTTTATGGAATCATTTGTTTATGCTGCCAAGGTACGTTATCGGGAACGCTATTGCAAACCACCTGCTTTGGCAACGTAAGGCTCAGGGCCATCTATTATGCTTTTGTGCCGTTAGGATACTTTCTGTTACCCAGATGCCCCAATTACCAAGAGCAGTTCTGCATGAAGACGCTATGTTGTCATATTTGGTATCTTTCTAAAAGTGGAAAAATGAGATCAGGTGCAGTGAAAGTATTTGCTGTACAGAAACGTTTCAAAAGCAATTCTTCGTTATACCTTCTCACTACACATTTCTTCACCCATTTCACCTTGTGGCACTTACACAAAAATGTGTGCACAGGTCAGTGGTAATGGTGTTGCTTGCAATATTTCTGCTATTAGTGCACAGGGTTTGTTGTGATTTTGTCCACACATTAGAAGACTACTTCTTTGCATTCTGTACGCACATTTTTGCCAAACATATTCCCTGTATTTTCCACACATTTATAGAAAGGTCATTGCACACCAACAAACACCTTTGTGTTTTACATGTGGTAGTGTTTTCATACTTCACAAGTGTCGTCATGTACATAAGAAATCAACGGTACGCCTTTCGTCTGTGAAGGGTACGTTGTAGGTATGCTTACTGACCACAATTTCGGGGAGGTAAATACTGCCATGTACTGGTTGGGACAAAACATTGCATTGCAGTCACCATGTCCACAAGGCACTGGCTTTCTGTTAAAGGTGTTGCTGATAACCACACATTTTAGAACAAATACAAATCTTCTTCGCCCACTACGGTCACACGTTTTCCTTTTTTTACTTTCTGGTAGCTGTAATGGAAAGCGGCAAAAGACGTTCTATGCAACGGCGCTTTCCCTTCCCATGGTAGCTATCTTGGAAAAGGATTTCTTTTCTTCAAACAGGAACGCCAGAGGCGTTCCGGTTGAAGATAAAAAATAATTTTTTTTGGTGCAATGGGTTAGTGCCGTAAAATCCGTATTGGTAATGGCATTCAGCCCCCATTTTTTTAGGGTGCAATGTGGTTTACTGATTCAAAGACCTCGGTATGCACTCTTGCTTCTATTGTGGTGCAAACTTGCCCTATTGAGTTGTGAACAGGAATTGTTTCAGTTACAAGTTCGTACAACAATATACAATGTCCTTCCGCACTATCAACGACTCACCCATATTATTGTGACGTGTGTATGAGTTCTGCACCATGTGGCCATGCTGTGCAACAGCATATGCTACTGTGAAATTCGTAGAAAGATGGGCAGTGAAGTCAAATGATGCTTTACAGTATGCTTATGTGTTACTATTGGAATCCTTCTAAATACTCAATAACAATTTTGTCCAACTTATGTTATGAATCACTTAGAGTACTGCCAACCTATGCAAATCATTCAAAAAAACGTTTCTCAAAGGGGCATTATGGTTACGTTGCCCTACTAAAAACGTCCAAAATTCACTACAAAAAAACTTTGTTAAAGGGACGTTATGGTTAAGTTGCCCTTTTAAAAACCTATGCCATTCTGTACAAAAACTTTGTAAAATGGATGTTATGATTACAAGTAAAATCTAAAAACCCCTGAAATTCGGGAGTTATGGTAGGCTAATCACCCATTTTTCCCATCAGCGCGCTCCACTGTTACCACTACCACCCCGAACATAAAAGATGCCACCACACATTATTAATGCCATCACTGATGCCATCACAACTTTAGCCCCTTTCTTTCATGTCAGCTAAGCAACCATAACTCGCGCCACCACCGTGCACTGCTAAGACTAACACCCAGGATATCAAATGACATGACAAATGTCATTGATGACATCACTGATGACATCAAATGTCTAGCTTACTTATATTGTGTAGTAAAATCTGAAGATGGCCACCATGGGTGGAGCTAAGGAGGACAAGTGTCATTGGCTGGGCCAGTTTGACACAAAGTGACAGCAATAGGCTATACAAGTGACATGCAGTTTTAGTTTAAAGCTAAACTGTTTATTGTTACCAAGGATTGCTAGCCAGACCACAAGGAATATGCATGAGCATGTGAATCCATGTAAGACCCCTATGCTGGAGAAATGTGTTTATTGTTACAGGTTGTCAGCACTTGTGTATATATAGATTATTCGATATTGATAGTAATTGTGTGGACAGAGGTCTTTGAAATCAGATATTTGAGGAGATTGAGTAAACAAAGGTGTTTTGTGTTTGTTAGATGTTAGTAGATGTGTGAGTGCATTTTTTTGTTAGATTGTGAGTACTGGTGATAGGAACTTGTGACGTTATGATAAAAGGTGTGGCCATTAGGCCGGAGTTGACAGTTTTGTGGTAAGATGTACATACAAATGGAGCGCGTGTATAAAGCACTCCCGCAGTATAAAGAACAGTTTTTGAAGAAAGCAGGGAGTGGGCGAAGGGAACTGTGGGGAAATGTTTACACCATGGCCTGAAGAAGGCACACATGATAAGAGTCTATTGAACGTGTGCATAGTATTTGTTATCAACCTGTAGGGAGAAACAGTTGAAGAATTGGCAAAGTAGTCTAGATTTATAGAAAATGTTTGTAGAAGAAGAGAAACCCCCTGACAGTGGCAGGGAGGGATCCACCCTAGCGGTTAAACAAGCACACGCCTTGACACTGCCACAAGCAAGTGCCCTGCCACCCACATTCGGGTCCTACCTCCTGCAGACATCTATCGGATATACCAAACTCCCAGTTTTCTCCCCCTGCACGAAAAGCAGCAGGGGCTGTGGGAGAGTTAGGTACAGCCACCCAAGATTTGTTAATAGCAGATATGGAAAACAAGGGTTGGCAACAGTTAGCAGAGACAAAACAGATGGCAGAGAGGCAGCTATCACAAGCAGTGCAGAATTAAAGCATACAACAGAGACAAGGGGGTGAGGGGGGGCATTGTGAGCCTATATGGGCGGATCAATGGAGGGCAGAACAGATACTCTTAAGGTCAATGGTAAAGTGGTCAACGATCCCGAGATGACTGCTGCCCAGATGTCCCTAGACGATATTGCTAGCATGTGTGGTGCAAGTGAGGGATCGCTAGAGATGGATATGGACGAAGAAAGGGACAGTGGTTTTGGGGAGTGAGAAGGGGACAACAAAGATGGGTGGGAATCCGAGGGGGAGGAAGTAACACCATACAGGGGAAGGCTCTGACAACTGCCCGGTCAGATGGCCTTTTATAAAGAAAAGAAGCGGATGCTGGTCACCCGACCCAAGAAACTGGGAATGCAGTTAACATTGCTTCAAAACAGGGTTGGGAGACCAAAGTATGTGCCCCATATGGATTGGGAAAACTAGATGTGGTCCTTGCCCTCCCTTAGCGTGGGAGCAGGCAAGCAGATATATGGCCTGGAGAAACATACAGCAGGCATTCCTTTAGCTGTGGGACACAGGAACAGTAGGTTTGCATCCCTGCTAGGAGAACAGGCAGATGAAATTTGGCAAAAGGCTGGGTATGCAGGAGTAACGTTAAGTAACACCACTCACGATGGCGCCCCGTTTTATACTGCAGAGCGAACATGTGGAAAGTATTGTGGGATATCTATCCCGAAAGAGCAGATAGGCATTCCATCAAGGCCCACACAATGAAGGTAGACTAAGACCTTGCAGCTTATGGACAGCAGATTCAATAAACATGTTGGACAGAGACAGGGGAGGCATGGTACAAGAATATTATTGTTGCGCCCTGGACACCCCGCAGACGTACAAGCAGATTTAAACAAGGTTGTAGAATTGTAAGCCAAAGAGTGGGCAGAAATACAGGCACACATATTGTCGTCAAATGCAAGAGAAGGATAAGGACCAGACAGAGCAAGCAAAGATAAATGTGGAAGGGGTAGTGAAAACTAGCGTTGCATATGAACCACCTAAACAGGCACCCCCACAGGGATGGGCAAAAGGACTCTGAGATGTTAGGAGGGAAATGGGGGAGGAAGAGGATGTTTCCAAAGGGAACGAGGGAGCGGATTTGGGAGCATGAAGACTCGAATGGGGCAGTGTTGGTCCTGTGGGAAGATGGGTAATTTTGCATGAGAATATAGGAGCAGACCAGCAGTGCCCTTTAATTACAATGTCCCAGCATACTGCCCCACTTCCCACCCACAGCCCCTGTACAGCCCAGAACCGCAGTTCACCCCGTAGGCCTCCAACTCCTTTGTTTATGCCTCACACCCAGTACAAAAGCAAATCCAACCCACAGCACCACATTTCACATAGACACCTGCTCAGCCATTGAACAAGAACTTTTTGCCACAGGGAACAATTGCTCACTACATGGGAGCAAGCATTTTGTGGGGGCAACCCATTCCTGCTCCCAGAATCAAATGCATTTTCGCAATAGGGCAGCGCACAAGGAGCTCTGCTATGCCCAGTAATATCAGTAACTACCAACCCAGATAAGGAACCATGAGTGGGACAGAACATTCTCATGTTTGGTCAACACAGGAGCAACCAAATCCTGCATTAAGGAGGGGTTGTTCCCTATGTCAGACAAAATAATGGACATGCAGGGATTTTCTGGGGCTGTTGTATCTGTTCCTTACACTGAACAATTGCCCATTATCGTGGGTACACATGACTACCACCCCCTTTTTCACAGAAGGGCCGTCACAGTAAAAGAAGAACTCTGTGCCCACAAAACACTCAGAGGTGCTCCACTCCATCGCAATTTTTTCCTCTATGGGGTAATAATCCTCTTAGAGCATGTGCCAGGGATAATTACCAGTGAAGAGCGTGCATCTGTCATCAGTTTGGACGAGGAGGATTTTGATTGGCGCATGGGCCTGTGCATTGACTGAGCGCAGCAATTAAGATATGTTCAATGAGCGGCTGTTCAAGGACAGTAAAGAAGAGGAAGAAATCGTATTTCAGGTCCCTTCCCAGATAGTACTGAGAAACTGAGTTACCCCACAGCCTACATTTACCTAAACACTATCACAATACTTGCAGGAAGATTCAAAGAAAGTGCCTAGTCAGTTGTGGAAAAGTGGCCCGCATGATCTAGGGCTATTAAAATGTGGTGGTGCGCATCAAGCTGAAACCAGGCACCATTTTCCCCCCAAGTGAAGCAATACCCCAATAGCAGAGAGTTATCTATTCCACCATTATGGCATTGCGAGTATAGTACAGCCATCAGTATCACCATGTAACACAGCTATTTAACCTGTCAAAAAAACAATTGAGGATGGTACAGGATTTGAGTCCATTGTAGAGGCAGAATTTTCAGTGGCCCCCTGTAACATCCCCTTAGGCATCACATATTTTAGTGTGTTAGACCTCAAAAATGCCCTTTTCTGGACCCCATTGTACCCAGAGTGCCAGTACTTCACAGCATCTACTGTTAGAGGACAAAGATTCAAACACACTTGTTTGCCTCGGGGGTACTGTGAATTCCCTAGCATCTTTAATAGAGCATTGCAAACGGATTGGGGGAATTTACATGTACAAAGCACAGTCATCCAGTACATGGATGAACTTTTGGTCTGCAGCGCAACAGAAAAGTTATGCAGGAGAGACTCAGTGGAACTTTCAACCCTATTGACAGAGAGGAGTTATAAGGTAGACAAGGCTAAATTGCATTAATGTCTGCAAGAGGTTGTGTATCTAGGACAGAAAACAGCGGTGTCAAATATAATAGAAGAGGGATACAGCAGTCCAGAATATCAAACAGCCTACCACAGTCAAACAGATGCAGCAGTTTCCAGGTTTATGCAATTATTGTCGAGTATGGATATTTGACTATTCTACGTACACCAAACCTTTATTGCAAAGACTAAAAGAAGCACATAAAGCGAAAAGGGTAATTGTTTGGACAGATCACATGATTGAATAATTTCAAAAAACTTTAAAAAGCAATCAGCACTGCCCCTGTTCTAGCCACACCAGATTATGAAAACCAGTTATTTTTGTTCTCCCATTCCAATGGTCAAGTGATGAAGCTGTCCCCACAGGAAATACATCGCTGTGACGCAAGCCTCTGGCTTATTATAGTGGTTTCCTGGACCCAGTCATACAAGGACATTTCCTGTGCGAGCAGGCTCTGGCAGCCACCGCATTTGGCATGCAGAAATCAGCCACCATTACAATGGGATGTCTAGCGACTCTATATGTAGAGAATGCAGTCTTTGCAATTCTAGGGAAGTCAAAATCTAGACTCACTACCCAGCGTGCATCAGGATATGAACTAATACTGTCAAACTCCTCTATTCACATTGTAAGGTGTCACACCATCAACCCAGCAACATTCATTGCGGAGCCGGTGCAGGCAAACAACCTAGTACACGATTGCGCCACCTATGAGGACAACACTGATGAGCCAGTTCACGTTAAGGAAGATGCGCTCGAAGGAAGGTGCTCTTTGGTGATGGTTCATCAACCATTGATCAGAGCGACGGTGTCAGGTGCACACGGGCTACAGTAGTGAGTCTTGAGATAGGGCAATGAATTGTGTTGGTGAAGGTGCCCCTACCTTCTGCGCAGGCAGAAAAGCTTGGGGCCCTAATGAGAACATTGGAACTATCCGAAGGATATTGCACTGCCATTTATTCACACTCTGCTTATGTCACATCCATATTACATATCTAGATGGCACCAGAGGGGGTTTATAAAAAAGACGAAAAAACAAAAATCAGACAGCACACCTGTCCAAAATGCTATGTTACTATCCCAGTTGATATATGCATTATCCCTCCCTAGAGCAGTCATAGTAGTGAAATATGAAGCAGATACAAACAATACAGACCCCATTGCTTATGGCAATTGCAGAGCCTATTCCACAGCCAAAGAAGCAGCATACTTAAAAACCCAGATGATATAGAATATCCTTTCCTTGAATTGTCTTTACAATCTATAGACAGCACAGTTCCCTACAATTCCCCTTCCCGAGCCTACATTATCAAATAACAAACACCAAAGGAGAAAAAGGAGTTGTGGACCAGGAGAGATTGCTCTCTTTCTCCGACCACCTTTGGCGACAACATTTTTCAGGGAAAACTGTTCTGCCCCACGCACTGATCACTATTGCCCTCAAACAATTACACTTGTCAGCACAGATGTCCGGAGAATATACTGCTGCAGATTTACAGAAGAAATGGTTTAACCCAAACCTCCAAGATCTTGGTGCTGATTTTATAACAAACTGTATCATATGCCAAAAGTATACAACTGGTTGCATCCTCAAGACACTCAAAGTGACCTTGCCCCGCCCATCATGATCCTTTCGACACCTAAACATCAATTACGTTGACACGATTAACAGGTGCGGTCTCTATCAGTATCTTATTCTTGTGGTTTGTCAATTTTCACGAGGGACCCCATTTCTTTAATGGCATGTTCAAGGAAATATCCTTTCTGCAAGGAATAAAACAAATTGTGTTCTAATTATCACCCCAGGCCAATTGGGTTGTGAAGAGAATGAATGGCTTGCTGAAACAGACTAGCTAAACTCTTCAATACATTGAGACATCCTTGGTTACACTGTTTTCCTATTGCCCTTTTTGCACTGCACAACCAGCCAGGGTCAGACCATCACCTTACTCCACATCACATGAAATAGTAAGAGGCAGGAGGTTCCTGTCACACCCAAATGCACAGCACGTGATGCACATAAGTCTGTACAGATTTTGGGAGAATAGTTTCAGGGATATCTCAGGGAACTAACAAAGTCTGTCAGCTTTACATCTCGCCACGTCAGAACACAACGACAAGAGCTAGCTCCACCACTGCCTAGCACCTCATCACAGCAGAAAAAGGACTCATTGCAAGCACAGTCGCATCTATTCCCCAACAACATAGTATTTGTACAGAACTTTGTGCTTAAGTGGAAGGTACAGCGCTTCGGTGGCACGTTCAACGTGGTCTCTGCTACTCACACCACTGTCAACTTATCGGGAAGAAAACACTGGATCCATCTCAGCGACATTCACAAAGACAAGTGTTCCATCATCCCCCTGCCCCAGTAGCAGGAGGGAAAAGAGGGGGTGGGAGTGTTGAAGAACGAGAGTATTTACTTAACATTTGTAAATCCAATAACTTCTTTGCATCCATTTGGACGTATACACAGGATAGAGATTTTACTGCAATGCTGGAAAAAGACAGAAATCGAAGAGACTGTATCCCTTTTGATGTTTGCTCTTCTGCATCTTTATTTTCATGTTATATTAAATGTGTTTTCATCCTAGGAATGTTAGGTTATTTAATAGTACTAACACTGTTCAGGTTGGTTTCTGTGAATAGAGTTAGGCGGGATATTCCTAATCCAAGTGCTGTTCCAAGCAGATTTGATGATGTACACCACCATGCCGAAGATAATAATGGGTACCGCCACAGGCAGTGGGGAGGGAGAAATCTGAAGACCCCTGTTTTGTCTGTAAATGGATTCCTTATGCAGCCGCCACACTCAAATAGTTTTTTTGCCTCAAGAGATGGCATCAGAGATAGCAAGTTGTTAGTTAATTTGGCTTCATTCAGGGTGTGAGGCACCGTTCAGGAACATAAGGTGCAGTGGTGTTAACATACTTGATCGAAATAAAATGACATTTTCAATCTGACCAAATTCTTTTGATCTTTTATTCGGTCAAATTAAATTAAATAAATATATGGGGAAAGGTAAGGGAATAGGTTATGGTGGGGAAAGTGGGGGTGGGAGTACAGGGGTCTCCCCCCACATTTTCGACAAAATAAATTGGTAAAATTGACAAATGTCAAATATTTTCGATCAAGTAGACCTAAACCAGGTGCAGATACAGTGGGTGGGGATAAACAAAAGAGCATATGACAACAGTGATGTGAATTTGAAGGTGATAAAGGACAAGCACTTGAGAGATCTCATACAGATGTATCAAGGAAGGGGACAGGCACACATGACTGACCTTTGGGGAAAAAAGTTACAAATAGTGAGTTTGTTTTCACAGCATCACATCAATCCAAGTGTTCTGATGACATTGGGCCTGTGGAGCTACACCTAGGTTACAGATGAAAGGCGCTGTGTTTTATAAAGGCAAATGGTTTAAAGGGTTGACTGAATGTAGGGCAGGGGGGATGTTTGGGCTACCCAAGAGTGAGGCCTTAAAAATAAATGAAACTTGCTCTGCAACATGGGGCAAGTCTATAAACAGTTTAACGTGGATTGATTAACATAAACCCCCTGCTAAGATTATGAAAATGTCTAGATTCTCACTGTGTTTCAGAAGCAATGGCACCATGTCCTGGGGGTGAATAATAATTACAACACCACTGTTGATCTTCCTGATCTCCGAGGGGACATCGCAGAGATCATGGGCATTTACTGGGTGTGGGCGGTACTGGCCTATACGCAAAGGCCGCCGTCCTGGGGAGATGTCTGTTCCCGGGCAACTTTGCAAGCACTGGTGTTGATGATACCAGACATCAATCTTACAATCATCCACAAGCATCTGATGACCCAGCCTATGTATCTACTGCATCAGGGAGTGCACCGTTTGTTGAGCCCGAGCCATCAATGATGAATTAACTATTTGTCTCAAAACCCGAGTGACAATCTAAATGTGACCCTGCAGGAGTACAGGCTGTTTAGCCATGCAAAAATGTTTCTGCATTGTTCTTTGCTCTTCGAGTGCAAACAGGAGTGAATGCCAAATGGCTTCAAATTGCCATACAGGAACTCCTTCAATTGGCAAACAACACAGAACGAGATCAATGCCACCAAGGAAGAACCACAGGCTATATGAATAACCACCTTACAGAATCGTTATGTCCTAGATATGCTCACTGCCACGGAAGGTGGAGTGTGTGCAAAACTGGGTACGTCTTGCTCTACATTTACACCCACTAACAATGAAAATAATGACCTCTATCACAAGTGATAAATACACTGCACACTTTGCGCACCACCATGAAGAAAAAAGGTGGGGTTCAGAATAATGACTGGTTCACATAAATCTTTTAATTGGTACCTTCATGGATGAGGACAATCTTAAAGGTTCTGCTGCCTTTCATCATCATACTGCTTGTTCTTTTTTCTACACTTGCCAATTAGTCCCAGGGTGTTGCAAGAAGATGCTGAGTAAAGTAACACCCATGATATCACTCAATACAGACTGTCAATGAACTACCTGCACAAAATGCCCAAACTGATAAATGGATCCCCCAGAGCAAGCTTCCATGCATGGTTCAAATAGAACACCCCATTGGTCCTGCGGGAACTTTGTTTACATGCCCAAATGACCGTGAGAATAACATTGAAGCATATGTTGGCGATTGTTCTGTATTACAGTGCAGCCCAGAAGAATATACAGTAGAAAGAAACATGTTTTTAAAGTGTGGGTGCCCAAACTGCCTTTGATAAAATGTAAGAGAAATTTGGGGTAGTTGATAACTCCACTAGAGGGGTAATGCACAGATGCGGGGGCAATGTTGCAAACATGACAGGAAGTACAAACTACATGAAAATTATTTAAGTGAGCATTTCTGTCATTTTGATTGCATTCGGGTTAGGCTTTGTAACTAGAGAATTGCATTTCTGTCATCTTTTATTGCAATTATAGGGTTTGCGGTCACCGACTGGAATGGAGGCTGTTGTATTATATTGAGATCACCCTTAACTTGGGCAGTTTGTTTCCACCTCCTATCAAGGAGCCCTGCAATACTAATTTTTAGCACTTCCCTTACTGAAGAGTCTGTCACACACATCTCCCCCCCAACCCCATGTGCCTACAGTAAGCCAAGAACCAGGCCAGGTTATACGGAATATATTTGTATTCATTTTGGAAGATATGTAATAGAGATCATACTAAAACAACACACACCGCCACATTTTTGGCTCACAATTAAACCTCTTGTTACACAAATAAATCATGCAAATCGGTTGGAAAAACACAAATCACAATACTTTACTTGATACAGATTTCACTTCAAGAAATAATCAAACTGGTCAATGAACAGAAGCAATTTACATAAGTAGTGCTGTGCAATTTCGATTTTTCTATGCGCTTAAATGGCTAGCAGTCTGGTTTATAGATTTGTACAATTGCATATGGCAATTATGATTTCCCACACACTTTGGCTTTAAAATAACAGGGTGATTTAGCCGTTTGTTTTCAGACCCCCTTACTGAAAGGTCTGTGTTGGGGAAGTTGGACAGTAAATATTTCTATGAATTGAGAATTTTGGATTTCAGACCCCCCCTCCACTTAAAGGCCTGTGTTGGGGAAGCTGAAATCATAGGATTACCTAATTAAATTACAGTCTATAGTTTTCAGTGCACACTGGAAACAAGCTTGGTTAATTTAAAGTTTTAATAAAAATCACCCCGCAGTGTTCTGCCAAGGGGAGTTAAATTAATATTTTTAGTTGAATAGGTAAAGGATCTACACAGTTTTACCCCTGCTACCCACTAAAAAGGGCAAGGATTTAAGGCAAGCAGATTCCCCCACTTTTGGTTTCAATTGGCTCAATTCTACTTGCATTGAAAGTCTCTGTTTAAAGTTCAGAAAAGCCAGCTGCATATCAGGACTCTCTTGGAGGACAGGCCAAGGGTCTGGTCACACCACTCTCAAGGAAGGTCCCCAGCTCTTCACCATAGGACGCAGTCAGCTTTTAGGCCTCCCCAGAAATTGGCAGCTCCAACCAGATACAATCTCAGCAATCTTTTCTGGTGTTTACTTGTGGCTCTCAGATGGTAATTTTCAGCAGTTCTCCCCTTTCCTCATAGTGCATCCACTTTATATACCAGTGATAACACCATCAAGATTTCAATACTGGGCGGTGCCCTGCAAGAATTCAGGATTGGACAGTTACCCTTCTCTCTACTTCCAAGTCCAGCCTCTCTCCAAGGGTTGTTTTAGGAATGTGGAGCACACCTATGGCAATTCCCAATTGCAATACCCTTTTGTTTTCAAGTAAACTTTTTGGCAAAAATAAGTTAAGGGGCAAAACTTGAAATTGTAACTGCCATAATATATATATTTTTCGATTCAGCTAATCATGGGAATAAATAATACAACAGCTGGGTCTGCACCATTTTGCATGGGCGTTTGGCAATTTTTCACTGTTATTACAAAAAGTAGAATTGTAAGGAATATGCAATTTATTCCCCACAATCCTAATTTTACTTTCCACCAGTTCACAAACTCTCAAATTCAGAACATGTTCAGAGCAGCCAGGAATACATTTTAACTGGTCATTACAATTTCCTAAGTCACAGGTGGAGGAGTTCTATTTCAACAAGGTCGCCTGGAAATTATCTAAAGAATGGCACAGAAATGAAGGCAGCACAACTTATGGTTGCTGAGAAAAATGGCTAAATGATAATAGCCCTTTTAAATTAATAGCACATCTTCATGTTATGCAAATTGTAGCTCTCTTTCTCAAGGCCATTTGACACTGAGACCCAGCCTGTGACGAGAGGTTTTTCTTCATTAGTCCCATTGTGTAATGCTTACCTGGACTCCTCGGGAGCGTAATGCCGTCTCAACCTGGGGACCTGGTACTTGACACCTTTTGGATTCTCTTTCTGTTTTAAAACAATAACAACAATAGAACACTATAACATCTATTAACTAAAATACTACTGCATGACATGTGTGCTCCTTTGATCCCTCCCTTCTCATCTGTGTTTATTTTTTGTGGAGCTCTCCATCCTGCTTTTCTACAGGGGCGCATTTAGGTGAAGAAATAAAAATGCTTTTATGTTTAAGAATGAGTCTTGGGGTAAGTTGCTGGTGAAAATGCTGTAATCATTGAGGGCTTAAATTAGATTCCTACGTTGGAGAGATCTTTCTTTCTAATAACTTGCTTTTTTTCCTCTTTCTTTTGCATGTCTCGGAATTTAGGAAACAGGCTTATGGCTGAGAAGGACTGCCGAGTTACCCAGAATGCGATAACGTTTATGAAATGTGAGTTTGCCTATATGGAGTAACTGCAGCCTTCAGGGATGAGCGCGGAAACAACTGTGAGGTGAAAACTTTAAGAACCTTCAGGTACATAATGCTTATTTAACGTCTTATTCTTTTAACTATGAAGTTTGTATATTGTTAATTAAATACCTTTCGATTTGTCTGTAGGTTTTCGGAAAGCTGAGGAAAAAAATACCTTTGAAGATGCAGTGATTGTGGAAGAAACTTCTGACTGAAGATGCTGCGACTACAAGCGGAAACTGCTGACAGAACATGCTGTGGCTGAGGGTAAAACTTCTGATGGAAGATAGTCACTTTGGAGATAATCTTAGTCAGGTAAGCCTTTTCTATTAACTATTGAATTCTGTAAATTGCTGTGAAGCTAAAGTCCCTATTATCTCCTTTTAAAGGTTCTGTGAGGAGAAAAGCTGGTAGCGTTACCCACTGGCAGTGGATCAGACGTGAAGCGTGCGTTCCAGCGGAGGCATGGCTTAAATAGCTCCATCTGCAATATGAATAGAACCCCCTGCAACTTATGAATGGATCGTGCAGCAGTCATGTTAAATGTATGGAATGTACTGTAAAACATCACAATAGTCTATGGAGTGTATGCAGAGAATGATGTAGATGCCATGTGTGCCAGGCTAACACCCACATTTGACCTGGTTGACTTAATGTTCCCTGCCTAGCCTGAATGCATGAATGAGGATTATGCACACTGACTGGGATGTTGCTTGAGGTATAGGCTGCAGATTGGGATACACTTTCCAACACAGAGATCCCCCTCTGCAGACATCTGGCATCCTGTCCTCTTATCTGAAGGGACCACCCTTAGATCTGAAAAGTTTTTCTTTTTCCTATATTTTTCCAAAGTTCAGCCTTGATTGCCTCCCCTGTTTTCACACCTCCCTCCTACATTCCAATCAAGCACCCGCTAGGTCATCTGCCTTGCACAGACACGAGCGTTCAGAGACTCCAAATCTGGGGGACACTGGGTTTTCAACAACCTTAATGCAGGCCACATTTTATTGCAGTTATAAAGTGATGTGATGCACAAACCACATTTTCTGTATCCGGGTGAGGGGGGCGGGGAGTGCAGGAGTCCTTTGTGAAGTTTGCCCAGAGACCCACCATTTGTCCTTGGCTAAACGAACACATACATTGCATTTGCTAACATCAGCCTTGATTCTCTGGCATACGCTGTGTTTTACTGATCAGAGTTCACTTTGCTTTTGCACTGGAAGGGCTGTTTCTTTCAGTCATTAATAAAATACACTTTAAATTATCTGCTGTTCATTTTTCTGCTGAAAGGTGGGTCTGAATTGTCACAGAGCACCACTTCAGTGAAAATGCTGCATTTATCTTTCAGCCAGTATTGTTTTGTGCTTTTCCAATCTGCACTCAGATTACATTTTTGTTTTATCTTTCTCTGGATTTCCACTGTAGAAAGACACCCACATAGTCTGCCCAAATAGGCCCCTTTCCAGAGTGCAGGTTTCTGAATGATGGCATGTCATTTCACCAGTGGGCCCTTCAGTTCTGTTGGTTTGGGGCCTTTCATTAAACTCCACATGCCCTCCATCCTGTTTTTCCATGATTCTTTCATGGGGGAAGAGCAGGACAGAGTGTGTTTTTTTCCACGTCTCATATTTTTCTTTTTGGTTGGAGCCCGTCTGGCTCAATTTCCTTCATTAGAGAGTGGGCACTCCAGCCTCCCCTTCCATCTTTGGGTTGGGGTGTAGCACAGCATACCCTTTAGACCTTTCTGGGGTCTCTGGGGTCTGTCCCCGGTCCCCCTCTTGTCTCCAGGCTGGAAGTGAAAGTAGTTAATTAACTAGCAAATAGAAGGAAAAAAAAGACATTCAGTACTTTTCCCACAACATATTTCCCCAGAGGTTTTACACAGAATTGACCTGAAAACCAGCATACCATTATAACACAAGACATTTTCACCATTTCACAAAACTTGATTTATTTGTTGTATTCCTTTTTACAATGAGCACTAAGTAAAGTATTCCCTATATTATATATATATATATATATATATATATATATATATATATACACACACACACACACACACACACACACACACACGTCTTTTTTCTATCCGATTTTTCATCCTTTCATTCCTCAGATGGTTCCTCTGCTCAACTTTCATTTGGCTCCTCGACCATTCATAAAGCTGGTCTGGGAAGACAGATTTTCAACCGATTGATTTCGACCTATATTTCTTCTGTCTGTTCTCTTTTTGGGATACAAATCTTTTAGGCAACAGAGGATATTCTATCTAAAATTCAAAGGCACCACACCAAGACTGGAGAAACTTCTGCTCCTTGGTCCAATGCCTTTGAAAATTGTACAGGTAAACCTTGTCCCCTACTTCCTACTCTTTCTTGGTGGTCTTTAGTAGATTTTTCTAAATTTGCCCTGAGCATAGGAAAAAGCACGCTGAGGTGCTTCCTTATATTTTCAATCTACTCATGAATAGTAGATGCATTTATGAGCGTCTGCTCCTGAGTTCTGTAGAGCAGATGCTGAGGTAACACTATTTTTCGTACAATCATGAGCTCAAATGGAGATATCTTAGTTGCAGAAGATGGTGTAGACTTAATAGCCATCAGGACAAGCGGTAATCGGATGTCTCAACTGGGTCCACACTTTGCCATGAACTCCTTTAAGGTGCTCACAATCGTCTTGTATCTCTCTCCAACCCCCACTTGAGGCCAAGTGGTAGGCAATGTGGAGTTTTCTTTTTACTCCCACATCTTTGCAATCAACTCACTATTAAATGGCTTAATCGATACCACTCAAGCCTTTGCGTGAGGCCGAAACGAGAGAACATGTGGTTGATCATTAGTGCAGCAGCCATCTCTGCCTTACAATTTGGGGCAGAAAGACATTCTACCCACTTTGTGAACAAGCATGTCACAGTCAACATGTACTGGTTTCCTCTAGAGGAGTGAATCATAGGCCCGATGAAATCGACTTGCAAATCTGGCCAAGGCAGTGTTATTCCCTTTTTTTGTAGGGGAGCTCTGTGTGTGAGTGGACTGGGTTGAAGTTGAGCACACACACAAGCCTCCCCTTTAGGTGAGTGCTGAGGTCCTGGCCCATGTGTGCCCAGTAGGCAACCTTGCGCAAGATTTCAAATGTTGTGTGAAACCCACTATGACCAGCAGTGGCTATATCATGGGCGTGGTCACATCAGGGTCCAGAATGAGGTAGGTACCACCCACTGGTCACAGCCAGATATCGCCCTTCTTACCAAGAAACTGTCTTGGATCCAAACCTCTTGGAAAACCTCAACACCCAGAGTTCCTCTTTAATGGTATAATCCAAATCTGTTAGACGAAAACTCACTGGGTCTTCAATGTGTTGTTAGAATTTTCCTATGATCGCGTCCGCTTTCTGTGCCATGCTCAAATCTGCATCTGGGGTATCTTTACTCCACTGGGCAGTCAAGAGTTCACTATTCGCATGAGTTTGCAACCTGGTGATAGAAGCAACTTGGATTTCGCCCAGCATCGATTCTGTTTCTATGAAATCTCGCTGCACGGCTCCGGTTTCACCTAGCTGGTCAGCCAGGTCATTCCCGGTCTTATCTGGCACCTCTATTTTCGAATGACCTCTTCTCTTCTTCTAATAGATGGCCATCTCATTGGAGGTCACCAGATCGTCAATTGACTGGATCGGTGTGGCATGCTTTGAGGGTTTATTGTTGGCACAAAGCATGCCTCGATTCTTCCAGTTAATCAGGTGCTCCACAAACCCATTCCTGACAATCTGAGTCAGTGATTATGACCAGTTCATAGAGTTGATGGTGCACTGCAGTAAGGATGGCTTGGTGAATGGCCATCAACTCTGCAACCTGACTCCTTCAGGGTCCTATTTTGTAACCAGCAGAGGGTTCCGGGGTATCATTCACCCAGGCATTCCCAATGCCAGCCACTAGTTCTTTTTCCCCCCTTATCAACATGGTAGGAGCAGCCATCCACGTAAACTGTGGGTATCCCCTGACACACGTCTTCTTCATAGACCTTATATGGGGAAGTTAAGTAAGCCTCCATGGTGTTGTTGGTAAATAGACTTTCGTCTTCAAGACTGCAAATCCGCCAACCCTTGCCCTAGGGGACTCTTCTTGGTTTGGCCATATTAGACGCCCACAGGAAAGCCTTGTATGGACAGAATTCAGGAAGTAATTTTGGAATTACTGATGGTCCCTGCCCAGATTATGTCACCTTGGAGATATTGCAAGGGTTGATGACGAGTCTCGACAATGATGTGCTCCCCCTGGATGAATGGCCGGTAATTTTTCAATGCCCACACTGTGGCCAGGAGTGCCTTCTAGCAGTCATTGAAATTTTCCTTTATGGAGGGCAAAATCTTGCACGCATACGAGATGACTTTTAATACAACACTGCTGTTAGGCAAGTATCTGAGAATCCTGTCTCCAAGAGGAACGTCTTGTTCTTTATGGGGTAAGCCAAACAAGGAGCCTGGAGAGGCTTCATTTCAGTTGTTTAACTGCCTCGGCTTGTTTAAGTCCCCACTCCCACTTGACTCCGGTCTTTAATGACTGGACCAAGGGTCGAGGGACCTCTGCGTAGTCTTCAATTAACTTCTGACTGTAATTAATGAGTTCAAGAAGTCTTTTTAATTCTTGCAGAGAAGTAGGATCTTTTCATTTCATTAAGGCTTCCACCTTCTTCGCCTGGGGATTAAGTCCCTCATGGGTGATTTCGTGCCCCAATCCACTCTGGTCTTGCACCACTGCGCCTTCTGAAAGGACAGTTTTGCTGTGGCTTTATGCAACTGTGTTAGAACATAGCAGATCTCTGCTATATGTTCCTCCAAAGTTGAGCTCTTGATCAGATCATCATCTACATAGGGCAGGTTTCCTCTTTTGCCCAAGTCAGGCATGGCCTTATGTATAAAGATGTTGAACTCATTGCCAGAGTGTATGTATCCAAAAGCGGGGTCTGGGTCTATGTGTATTGCTGCCCTTGAAGGTAAAGGCAAGCTTGTAATGAACTTCCCTACTCACCGGTACTGTCCAGTAGCCGTTGGTCAGGTCAATGGCGGTGTAAACCTTTGACCCTTGGATCTGTGCCAGGCCCTGATCGATGTAGGGAAGTCACCACCCTGACATGTAGAACTGTTTGTTCAACTCCCTCCAGTCGGCACATAATCTCCATTGGCCGCTTAATTTGAATATCCCCAGTACCGGATTGTTGAAGGTACTGTGAATCAGACAAATTATCCCACAGGATTCTAAATTCGTAATAATCTCTGTGGTGGACTAGAGAGATAACCGGTATTGTTTCACAAATACTGGAGTCATCTTGGGGTCCGTGGGAATGGTGCTTGAATGAATGGATGCGAGTCCACTAAAATTGTATCATGGAATTCCCGGAAAACCTGCTTCAGCTTTTGTCTTTGCTCCTCTGTTTCACAGGCATCAGTAAGATTAATCCTTTCCTCAACCATCTGCTTGAAACCGTGAAAGACCTCGAGCTTGGCAATTTCAGCGGTATCCTCCAGTCGGGTGAAGAAATCTCTTTTGATGGTGTTGACCTGGCCAGTAGGTTACAGCGATTCCCAGCAGTGTTCCTTGACTTTGAACACTACCTCCTCCCGCCTGATGTCACAGTTCAGCTGTTCCACCCTGTAGAGGCAAGACGAGTACACCATGAAATTTCCCTCAGTCCTAGTAAAAATCTTTTCTGAAGAAATACAATCACCAATGTCGAAACAGTTGTTTGGGATTGGAACCATGATTTCATTACCTAAATCAAAAGAATAATGTTGGGCATCAACCACCATTCTAATAATAATCTCCAACAAAAAGGTTTGTTTTTAAATCCGGATTTAAAAACAAACCTTTTGGTTGGAGTTGGGAATTTAAATTTATATAGGCGTCCTGATGTTTGAAGTGTTGTTCTCAATTTTGAGGAGAATGGTAAATTGTCGCACCTGTCCTGCGATGGTAATTTCTTCTCACACTTTAACTTCAACCGCGCAAGGCAGCAACTGAGCTGACCGGAATGCTTTTTCAAAGTTATCAATGTCCATGAGGTTACCCACCTCCACCAGTCGGGACCAGGCCTTTAGTATTAATTCGATCCAAATTGATTGCGAACCAGTTGAGAATGTCACTTTCCAGATAAAAGGTGGAAGGGACATCTCTCACGATCCAACAATAATGCTCTATGCTTTTGTTGTCAATGGACATTTTTAGCATACACCTTCTAGGCAGGAGATGTTTGGAATTTGGGGTTTCCAGACCTACTTCCCATTTGTCAATACATTTAAATGTGGGAATGGTCGGATCTTTTGGGAGTTTCCTGGCTAATTCTTCTTTGGATGAAGCTCCTTCCATTATTCAGGCATACTCTGGCGTGCACTAGCTCCTCCCCCTCATTTAACTGAATGGCGAAAAACAACTGGTCGCCTTTTTTCTGATTGTTCATCAGATTTTGAGCAGGTTCTTCCTTTTCTTGCTTCACAGGACTCAAAGATTTCTTCGGATTTTGGATTGGTGTAAATTGTTAGGGTGTTCCCTTCGAGTGTGAATTGCCACTTAAAACTGTGAGGAAGATTGATTTTCAAGAACAGAGAAAGGCTCCCATCACCAGTTTGTTATCCTACAGAGATGACACGGATGTCTGCGACTTGGTTATTCTTGAAATGGAATTCTACTTTCTCAGAAAGTCGATCAATTAAATGACAGGTACCATTCATGATTACATAATTGGTAGGCTGGTAAGTCTGGGTCCAGAGGACCTTGTTTAAACCGTCGTGGTGATAGCATCCTCAGGAGATTGTTCCCCAGTAAACAAGGTGTGCCCTCTGGAGCCACGGCCATCACCAGATGTTTCAGTCAATATCACCCACTTTTATTTCCCGATCCACAGTCCCTGCGACAGAAATGTCATTCCCGTTGAAATTTTGTAGTTGTCCAGGAAGTGGTGCAAGGGGAATTTGGTGACCCTACACAGTTCTGAGTTTAGTTGGTTAAAGGTCTTTTTGGATAGGAGGGTGGCTTGGTATCCGGTATCCACCAGAGCTGATAATTCACATTGGGCCTGCAACCTTACAAGTGTGTAAAATCTGCCTTCTTTCTCCTCCAGGGTGCAGAGAAAGCATGAGTTATTTGCCAGCCCAGTGGTCATTGTGTGATCATAGGCAATTTTCTTTGTCGGGGATCAGGAATCTGTAAAGAAGATTTTACAACTGGCAATCAGCAGATTTGGCCATCATGGCACAACAGCTCAACCGCCCCTGTACAATGGGTTACTGTTATGTTATGTTACTTGACATTTATATAGCGCTCTATATATCATTGGTATGATCTCAAAGCAATGGTAGGATGAACGCCCTTGGGAACCGCAGTTCTGGTCAGTAGAGAGAGAGAGATAGATAGAGTCGTAGGGTGCATAGGTGCACCAGATGTGTGCAGCTGATGTAATTGCCAGATGGTAGCTGCAGCCTAGCATTAGGTGTGTTGCCGAAGGTATCAGTAGGATGTGTGCACTCTGGTGGGTAGACACCCAGACTGGGTTCTGGCTGCGTTAGGCCTGAAGGACGCTTATGTGAGCAACTAGGCAGGAATGTCATTGGATAGCTGCGTTTTATTAGGGTGATGAGGTGTTCATGGGGTAGTATTCATATGTGAACAGCTAGCCCGGTTTTTCTCAGGGGTATAGCTGTGTTCTAGTTGTCTGATGGAGTATAAGTATAGTAGAGAGTAAGCATAGTGATGGTATATGATGTTTATCTTTAAGGCGCCAGAGACTAGGCACAGTAACAGGTTGGCAGGGAATATAGCGACACACGGACACACAGTGGCAGGGGGCTGGGCTTACAGCAACAGGAGGGGCATACGGATATAGAGCAACAGCATGGGGAACAGTGACACACGTGTGGGGCATGCTAACATTTACATTTGCATTTCTATCTAGTTGCGATTCAGGCTAATGTTTGCGACTTCATCCAGGTGAGGCACATGCTTCCATCCACAAGTCCATCTAAGTGTGGGACATGTTGACATTCATAGTTCCAGCTAGGTGTGGCACATGCTAACATTCACAATTCCATCTAGGTATGGACAAGTTGACATTCATAGCTCCATCTACGTGTGCGACGTGTTAACAATCACATTTCTATCTAGGTGCGACTCAGGCCAACGTTCATGATTTCATCTAAGTGTGGCACATGCTACCATTCACAATTCCATCTAGGTGTGGCACATGCTACCATGCACAATTCTGTCTTAGTGTGGCAAATGTTAACATTTACAATTCTACCTAACTGTGGGACATGCTAGCATTCACAGTTCTATCTAAGTGTGGCACATGCTACTATTTATAATTCTATCTAAGTGTGGCACATGCTAACATTTACAATTCCATCTAAGTGTGGCACATGCTGGGACATGCTAACATGCACAATTCCATCTAGATGTGACGCAGGCTAATGGTCATGATTCCATCTGAGTGTGGTACATGCTACCATTCACCATGCTACCATTCTGGTGCACCATTCACAATTCCATCTAAGTGTGGGACATGTTGACAATTGTATTTCTCTCTAGATGCGACTCAGGCTAATGTTCACGATTTTATCTCTAAGTGTGGTACATGCTACCATTCACAATTCCATCTTAGTGTGGAATATGCAATCATTCACAATTCCATCTAAGTGTGGCACATGCTAACATTTAAAATTCCATCTAAATGTGGCACATGCTAACAATTATAATTCTATCTATGTGTGGCACATGCTAACAATTACAAGTCCATCTAAGTGTGGGACATGCTACCATTCACAGTTGTATCTAAGTGTGGGGCATGCTGACAACTGCATTTCTATCTAGATGCGACTCAGGCTAATTTTCACAAATTCATCTAAATGCGGCACATGCTACCATTCACAATTCTATCCAAGTGTGGCACATGCCAACATTTAGAATTCCATCCAAGTGTGGGACTTGATAACATTCACATTTCTATCTAGAAGCGATGCAGACTAACATTCATAATGACATCTAAATGCTCTAATCCCCAACCATGCCACACTTACTTGGGTGGTTGATGCTGTTTGACGGCAGGTCCCTGGCTTCCCCTGCTGACACCTGCGGACACTGTTTGGAGCTGCCATTGTTGGAGCCGTCCTTTGCCTTTGGGCCCTCGGCCGCAGGGGCTGCCCTGGGATGGATCATTATATGGAGAGGAGGGGCCAATCAGATGCGTGGCGGGATGGGAGGAGGGAAGCAGGAACAGATTTAGGACAATGCGGGGGCATGGGGGAGCAAGAATTCTCGTTTTAAAAAACGGATTGGGCCAAATTGGATCCTGGAGGGGCGAAACACTCACCTTCCACAGTGTTGTAATGGGGGTGTGCAAGTTTGTACGGGGCGCTAGACCCATAACACCTGGAAGTGTAGGCCAATCACGGGCTGTGGACGGGAAGAAGGAACAGACTCGGGATGATGCAGGGGCATGGGGGAGCAAGAATTTTCGTTTTAAAAAACGGATTGGGCCAAATTGGAACCTGGAGGGGCGAAACACTCACCTCCCACAGTGTTGTAATGGGGGTGTGCAAGTTTGTACGGGTCGCTAGACCCATAACACCAGGAAGTGTAGGCCAATCACGGGCTGTGGACGGGAAGAAGGAACAGACTCGGGATGATGCAGGGGCATGGGGGAGCAAGAATTTTCTTTTAAAAAAACAGATTGGGCCAAAATGGAGCCTGGAGGGTGGGGGGGGGGGGTGAAACATTCACCTTCCACAGCGTTGTAATGGTGGTGACGACAGTTGTGTCCTATCCACCGAGACTATGTTGTTAACCTTTTCCCTCGGTTGTATAGGAACACCTATCCGCTGGGCTACAGTCAGGTCCATGTAATTCCTGACTGCTCCACAGTCTATATACTCCTCAAGGGGGTGCATCCTCTGAGGTTGCTCGGGACAAATGAGGATTACTGGTCAAGCTGAACCAAAACTGAAGAGTTGAGTGAAGCTGCACTGCCTTTATTTCCCAGACGAAGTCAACAGCTACAAAGCCATGTTCAAAAGCTTAATTGTTTGATGGACTGAAGGAGTGATGATAGATAGTTGGTTAATTGGAGGGGAGGCATGATCACGCCGAGCTTCGACGCACCCGGAGGGTAGCCTGCCTGCTGCTAGCGTGTGGAACATTCTAAAAGGCTATAAGGGTGCCAAACCAATCATAGTGGGTCACATAATGAAGAGCCCTATAGTTTGAAGAACCAATGGATCGTTGTGTATTTAGTGACAACAATTGTGACCAGTTATTGGGGGTGGGTTTTGATGCCCATCTGTCTTAAGTAGCCAATCATAACCAGTGGCTATATAGAACATATATGTAGATGTTCACAGAGAGCCAACCACAGGTACTAGTTTTGTAGTTTGTCACAGAGTTTGACGTCAGTAGTGACGGGTTTTCATTATGAAAGAGTTGTGTTTCATGAAATGTGTTGAGATCCAGCTGTGCGGTGTCAGATTATGCCCTTTGTACTCCCATTTTAGATAAATGATATTAAAACAGAAACGCACTTTGCCAAACTTCTTCAGTCGTTTATATTATTGATGTTTGAGTAACTTCTGCATCCCCATCCACCTCTGAGTATTACGGTCTCCTCTTAAAGGGCTCTTAGGAGTAAGAGTTCAACACGGACATTCTGACCAAACCCATAGTATTTTCGTTGAGGCAGGGAACCCCCTTTCAGAGACAGGGAATGTTAGGTTTCTCTTTATTTTCTTGACAAAAAAAGTTTATAACAATGCCACATGTTTCAGTCCCCTCCATGTGCACCCTTACAGGTGCTTCCTGACATCATGCTTTTCAATGTCTATTAAATTTAGTGCATGCATATAAAAATCATCTGCAATAGAGGCATCACCGCAAGTGCACACTTGCTTTCCTCATTGGCTAGTGTAAAAATTACCCCAACTCTGTCCTCCTAAATATTAACTTCATTGTCAATCTTGTCATTGTGGGTCTTAATAACCCTGCTAAGTAACTCGATGGCTTGAAGATTTCAGATAACTCATACTAGTTTCCATTGGAAGTGTTCATCCTTGCTAAGGTTAGGCAGGACCTGGAAAATCAGGTCACCGGTACTCATCCTCTGAGAGAGTCTGGAACTCATACTCCTTGCTGAGGGTGCCCTGGCCCTCCTGCATCAGGGCCTGGATACGCACAACGTACGTGGTGCCTGCGTCCAGCTTTGGGATGGTGACGGAGGTTCCCTCGCAGCGGTGCACACAGTAGCTGTTCTGATCATTCTTTAAAGTGAGAAGAGCACAAGAAATAAGATTAGAATAAATGTTAAACCATGAAAGCAACGTTCACCATCAAGTACATTTCCATTTTGTAAAATGCAGAGCAAGTCCAATTTTGAAGGATCTTTGTCACACTAGGATTGGCAGAGTAGGAGAGGGGTGGATGAGCAGCAAGTAGAATAACTCCTACTTGAATAAAAATACAACTAAAGGGCACCCAGAACAATTTAATAATACAAATTAAACAAACAAAGGGACTGGCCAGATCAACAAATCGAAGAGTGTGTCTTATAGAGGACTAAAAGAATTGTCAACAAGAGTCTCCATTGTCTTTTCCGGCTTCTATCTATGCATCCATGGATGTATGTACGTACATTCAGGTGGCGCATGCTTGTATGTATGCATGTTTCTTTGCAAAGCAATCAATACTGCCTTCCGGCCCTTTCAGCAATATGTGTGGAGGAGAAAAGGGACACAGTAAGAAGAACGGGAGAGATGGGAAGAGGAGGCGAAACTGGAAGAGAAATCAGGCCCTGAAAGCGAGTTAGTACTTAGCCAGGACTAAGATGGGGACTGGAACAAGGTGCCAGGAGAAGAGTGCAGTCCCTTTCCCTATCCACTGTCTATAGAAAAGTCCCACCCTGGTTAGAGCCGGAAGGATAGCTCAAGGGTAAAGTGTTCGGCTTGGAAGCAAAACAATGCAGAGCAGCATGGGTTCAATACCAGGTCTCTCGCTTGGAGGCTGGACACCAACATAAAGAGTGATATAAAAACCCAGTCGATTGATTTTTTCTTTTAACTCGCTCTCCCCCAAATGGACAAGTAAGGGGGGCTCTTGGAGTGTCTATCTACCGGCCTATATCTCGGGTTTAGAGTCTCAACCAAATTCTTTAGCTCACCATCCTTTCACAGAAGAGGCATTTCCACGACATAGCCTCCTGCCCAAGGGCAGTCCATTACCGAAATGCCAGGCAATTCTCTTCTGAACAAGAGTACCAACAGCAACCCCCAAATGGATACATTTGCGTGTAGAGTTCAGAACATGTGCTAGAGTGAGGGTGAGCAGGAGACCCTGCCAGCTAATGCACCTTCATTTCCCTAGGCAGACCCACTTCTAGGAGGACCAGGACGTTGGAGGGAGAGGGAGGTCACCCTTCGCCGAACGTTACGGGATACCTTGTGACTCTAGTAATTCATTCAGAGCGACCAGGTCTAGGCTGCAGAGCGGAAGTGCAGACCTCAGCTGCTCCATAGAGACTCCACTAGATTGAGGGAGGTGGGAACCCGAGGATTCAGGCCTCAAACGTTCATCGGGATTATGCAGTGGCTGTGCAAGAGGAGTAGGAAGGTCAGCAAAGAGGGTGCCAATGAGGCTGGAACTTGAAACTGAAGTGCAGGACTAAAATAATGTGCTCTGTTGTCACCTTGGCATTTGCAAAGTACTCTGGTAAAGAAGGCTGCATGAGGGGGAGTAAGAGGAAAGCTAGTTGAAGTGTACTGCTGATCGCAGATCACCGGATGCAAATTGCAAACTCTACCTTTCACAACAGCAATATTGCCATTAATGGAGAAAAGATAGTGGGACCATTAACAACAGTGCATTATACGCTGCTCTAAGCAGAGATAATCTAAAGCTTGTTGAAGTGTGCTCAGGGACCCCATGCAATTGGCTGCTCTGCCTTTCACTGGGTCTATATTATATGTGATAAATAACAGCGCTTAGAAGCATGACGCAGAAAACATGGCAGATGGAGAGGGAAGACGGGATGGGGAGGGGAGGTGATTCTGCATTTGGATGATGTGGTGTTGAGCGTGTCTACTTAGGTGAGAAGAGGACCACTCACTTTCTTGCTATAGGTGACCTCGTACTTCCAGACTCGGCTCTTCTGGCGCTGGGGGACAGTCCAAGAGAGGCTGAGGGTACTGCTGCTTCGGCTGTCCAGGTTTACCGATGTCACTCTTGGTGGTTCTGTGGGAGGCACAGGGCAAAGACAAGAATGCAACTGTTAAGTGTGCACAACAATTCATGATCCTTATTCCCCGCCTTTGAAAAACATTATGCCGCTTTCCTACACTCTCCATCCCACCCAGGAGCAGCCTGTAGTTACATCCCTCGCTCCGTTCCCTCTCTTTTAGCTCTCCAGATGTTTCAGACTACAAATCCCATCAGCCCTAGCCAACGTTGTCAGTGGTGAGAGATCATGGGTGTTGTAGGCCAGAACATCTGAAGAGCCAAAGGTTGCAGACCCCTGTTCTATAGCAAGCCCCACCCACCCCCCAGAAGGCAGTCGTAAATACTCAGATGAGTGGCCCCATTCAGAGCAAATGTGTAGATAGAAGCACAAAGGTCCGGAGGGCAGCACCCTAGGGTCACACGAGATACCCTATTCCGTGCTTCCACTGTGAAGGTGTAGTTCATGTAGGGCTCCAGGTCAAAGGCAGTCTGTGCTGTGCCCTTCAGCCCTTAGGGTGCCTCGGAGTAGCGCACGCTGGAATCACAGGGGTAGCACTGCCAGGAGTCAGAACGACATTGTTCACAGGTGACTGTATAAGTTACGTCCTGGAATTATTGATGTTCCCTGCCTGGATTATGTCACTTTGGAGATATTGCAATGGCTGGTGAGGAGTCTCGACAATGATGTGCTCCCCCTGGATGAATGGCCGGTAATTTTTCAATGCCCACTCTGTGGCCAGGAGTGCCTTCTAGCAGTCATTGAAATTTTCCTCCAGGGAGGACCAAGTCTTACACGCATACGAGATGACTTTTGATACACCACAGCTGTTAGGCAAGTATTTGAGAATCCTATCTCCAAGAGGTACTCCTTATTCTTTATGGGGTAAGTCAAACAAGGAGCCTGCAGAGGCTTCTTTTCAGTTGTTTAACTGCCTGTTTCGACCCCACTCCCACTTGACTCCATCCTTTAATGAATGGACCAAGGGTCGAGGGACCTCTGCATAGTCTTAAATTAACTTCTGACTATAATTAGTGAGTTCAAGAAGGCTTCTTAATTCTTGCAGAGAGGTACAGTCTTTTAATTTCATTAAGGCTTCCACCTTCTTCGCCTGGGGATTAAGTCCCTCATGGATGATCTTGTGCCCCAAGAAATTCACTCGGGTCTTACACCACTGTGCCTTCTGAAAGGACAGCTTTCCTCTAGCTTTCTGCAACTATGTTAGAACATAGCAGATCTCTGCTATATGTTCCTCCACAGTACAGCTCTTGATCAGATCATCATCTACATAGGGCAGTTTTCCCTTTTTGCCCAAGTCAGGCATGCCTTATGTATAAAGATGTTGAACTGATTGCTTGAGTTTATGTATCCAAAAGGGGGGGTCTGGGTCCATGTGTATTGCTGCCCCCGAAGATAAAGGCAAGCTTGTAATGATCTTCACTACTCACAGGTACTGTCCAGTAGCAGTTGGTCAGGTCAATGGCGGTGTACACCTTTGACCCTTGGATCTGTGCCAGGCCCTGATCGATGTAGGGAAGTCACCACCCTGACATGTGGAACTGTTTGTTCAACTCCCTCAAGTCGGCACATAATCTCCATTGGGCGCTTAGTTTGAATATACCCACTACTGGATTGTTGAAGGTACTGTGAATCAGACAAATTATCCCACAGGATTCTAAGTTCTTAATAATCTCTGTGATGGACTAGAGAGATAACCAGTTTTGTTTCACAAATACTGGAGCCATCTCGGGGTCCGCGTGAATGGTGCTTGAATGAATGGATGTGAGTCCACAGTAGTACAAGTACACTGAAAATATATCAAGACCTGCTTCAGCTTTTGTCTTTGCTCCTCTGTATCACAGGCATCAGCAAGATTAATCCTTTCCTCAACCATCTGCTTGAAACCTGGAAAGACCTTAGGCATAGCAATTTCAGCAGTATCCTCCAGTCGGGTGAAGAGATCTCTTTTGATGGTGTTAACCTGGCCAGTGGGTTGCAGGGATTCGAGGTAGTGGTCCTTGACTTTGAATACTACCTCCTCCCTCCTGATGTCACAGTTCATCTCTTCCACCCTGAATGGGCAAAAGAGTACACCATGACATTTCCCCCATGCCTAGTAAAATTCTTTTCTAAAGAAATACTGTCACTGATGTCGAAACAGTCGTTTGGGATTGGACCCATGATTTCATTACCTAAATCAAAAGAATAATATTGGGAATCAACCACCATTCTAATAATAATCTGCGCCCAAGGTGATACTTTGAGGGTTGCTGTTATCCCCCAATATTAAAATGGTGTTGTGATGTAGGTCTACTAGAGGTGTCGGATTTAAAAACAAACCTTTTTGTTATAGTTAGGAATTTAAATAGGTGTCCTGTTTGAGGTCCTGTCCTCACTTAATTTTGAGGAGAATGGTAAATTGTCGCACCTGTTCTGAGTGGTAACTTCTTCTCGCACTTTAACTTCAACCGCACAAGTCAACAACTGAACTGACCGGAATGCTTTTTCTGAGTTGTCAAAGTCCACGGGGTTACCCCCGAGTCATGACCAGCCCTTTAGTTTTAATTAGTTCCAAATTGATTGCGAACCAGTTGAGAATGTCACTTTCCAGATAAAAGATGGAAGCAACATCTCTCACGACCCAACAATTATGCTCTATGCTTTTGTTGTCAATGGACATTTTTATCATACACCTTCTAGGCAGGAGATGTTTGGAATCTGGGGTTTCCAGACCTACGTCCCATTTGTCAATCAATTTAAATGTGGGACTGGTCAGATCTTTTGTGAATTTCCTGGCTAATTCTTCATTGATGAAGCTCCTTCCATTATTTAGGCATTCTCTGGCATGTGCACTAGGTCCTCACCCTCATTTAACTGAATGGGGAAAAACAACTGTTCGCCTTTTTTCTGCATGTTCATCACACTTTGAGCGGGTTCTTCCTTTTCTGGTTTCACAGGACTCAAAGATTTCTTCTAATTTTGGAGTGGTGTAAAATGTTAGGGTGTTCCCTTTGAGTGTGGATTGCCACTTAAAACTGTGAGGAAGATTAATTTTCAAGAATGGAGAAAGGCTCCCATCATCAGTTTGTTCTCCTACAGCGATGACACGGATGTCTGTGACTTGGTTATTCTTGAAATGAAATTCTACTTTCTCAGAAAGTCGATCAATTAACTGACAGATACCATTCATGATAACATAATTGGTAGGCCGGTTAGTCTGGGTCCAGAGGACCTTGTTTAAACAGTCGAGATGATAGCCTCCTCAGGAGATTGTTCCCCAGTAAACAAGGTGTGCCCTATGGAGTCACGGCCATCACCAGATCTTTTAGTCGACTTCACCCAATTTTTAATTCCAGAACCACAGTCTCTGCGACAGAAATGTAACTCCGATTGAAGGAAGTGGTGCGAATGGAATTTGGTGGCCCTCCCCCCACCGTCCTGAATTTATTTGGTTAAAGGTCTTTTTGGACAGGAGGATGGCTTGGTATCCAGTATCCACCAGAGCTGATAATTCACACTGAGCCCGCAACCTTACAGGAGTGTAAAATATGCCTTCTTTTTCTTCCAGGGTGCAGAGAAAGTGTGAGTTATTTGCCAGACCGGTGGTCATTTTCTTCATATTGAACTCAGACACTGTGTGATCGTGGGCAAATTTTCTGTGTCGAGGATCATGAATCTGTAAAGAAAATGTTACAACTGGCAATGGGTGGATTTGGCCATCATGGCACAACAGCTCAACCTCCCCTGTACACTGAGTTACAGGTCCAGAAGACAGTTGCGCACCATCCACTGAGACTATGTTGTCAACCTTTTCCCTCGGTTGTATAGGAACGCCTATCCTCTGTGCTACAGTCAGGTCCATGTAATTCCTGACTGCTCCACAGTCTAAATACTCCTCAAGGGCGGGCATTCTCTGCGGTTGGTAGGGACAAAGGAGGATTACTGGTCAAGCTCTACCAAAACTGAAGGGTAGAATGAAGCTGCACTCTCTTCATTTCCAAGACAAAGTCAACAGCTACAAGGGCAAGTTCAAAAGCTTAATAGTTTGATTAACTAAAGGCGTGATGATAGATAGTGGGTTAATTGGAGCAGAGGCAGGATCACGCCGAGCTTCCATGCACCTGGAGGGTAGCCTGCGTGCTGCTAGCATGTGGAACATTCTCGAAGGGTATAACGGTGCCAAATCAATCATAGTGGGTCACATAATGAAGAGCCCTATAGTTTGAAGGACCAATGGATCGTAGTGTATTTAGTGATGACAATGGTGACCAGTTATTGTGCATGGGTTTTGATGCCCACCTGACTTAAGTGCCAATCATAACCAGTGGCTATATAGAACGTATATGTAGATGCTCACTGAGAGCCAACCACAGGTACTCAAAGTTTTGTAGTTTGCCATATAGTGTGACATCAGTAGTGACGAGTTTTCATTATAAAAAATGATATTAAAACAGAAACGTACTTTGCCAAACTTCCAAAGTCGTTTATATTAATGATGTTTGAGTAACTTCTGCATCCCCATCCACCTCTGAGTATTGCGGTCTCCTCTTAAAGGGCTCTTAGGAGTAAGAGTTCAACACGGACATTCTGAGCAAACCCATGGTATTTTAGTTGAGGCAGGGAAAGTTATTTTTCTCTTTATTTTCTTGACGAATAAAAGTTTATAACAATGTCACATGTGTTTCAGTCCCCTCCTTGTGCACCCTTACAGGTGCTTCCTGACATCGTGCTTTTCAATGTCTATTAAATTTAATGCATGCATATAAAAAAAATCTGCAATAGAGGCATCACCGCAAGTGCACACTTGCTTTCCTCATTGGCTAGTGTAAAAATTACCCTTTCTTTGTGCCAACTCTGTTCTCCTAAATATTAACTTCATTTTCACTCTTCTCATTGTGGGTCTTAATAACCCTGCTAAGTAACTCGAAGGCTTGAATATTTCAGATAACTCCTTCTAGTTTCCACTGGAAGTGTTCATCCTTGCTAAAGCTAGGCAGGACCTTTAAAATCAGGTACTCACTCTGCGAGAGGGTTTGGAACTCATACTCCTTGCTGAGGGTGCCCTGGCCCTCCTGCATCAGAGCCTGGATACGCACAACGTACATGGTGCCCGCGGCCAGATTTGGGATGGTGACTGAGGTTCCCTCGCAGCGGTGCACAGAGTAGCTGTTCTGATCAT
The DNA here is from genome assembly GCF_040938575.1 of Ambystoma mexicanum. Lineage (NCBI taxonomy): Eukaryota > Metazoa > Chordata > Amphibia > Caudata > Ambystomatidae > Ambystoma > Ambystoma mexicanum. The sequence goes on from NC_090929.1 coordinate 540,470,496, forward strand.
TCTTTAAAGTGAGAAGAGCACAAAAAATAAGATTAGTATAAATGTTCACCATGAAAACACTGTTCACCAGCAAGTATATTTCCATTTTGAAAACTGCAGAGCAAGTCCAATTTTGAAGGATCTTTGTCACACTAGGATTGGTAGAGTAGGAGAGGGGTGGATGAGCAGTAAGTAGAATAGCTCCTACTTGAATAAAAATACAACAAAAGGGCACCCAGCAAAATTTAGTAATACAAATTAAACTAACAAAGGGACTGGCCAGATCAACAAATCGAAGAAGTGTGGCTTATAGTGGATTAAAAGAATTGCCAACAAGAGTCTCCATTGTCTTTTCCGGCTTCTATCTATGCATGCATGGATGTATGTACGTACGGTACATACATCCATGCATGGATGTATGTACCGTGCATGGATGTGCACGGTACATACATCCATGCAAAGTAATCAATACTGCCTTCCGGACCTTTCAGCAATATGTGTGGAGGAAAAAAAGGGACACAGTAAGAAGAACGGGAGAGATGGGAAGAGAAGGCGAAACTGGCGAAACTCGAAGAGAAATCAGACACTGAAAACGAGTTAGTACTTAGCCAGTACTAAGATGGGGACTGGAAAAAGGTGCCAAGTGAAGAGTGCAGTCCCTTTTCCCCATCCACTGTCTATAGAAAAGTCCCACTCTGGTTAGAGCCGAAGGATTGCTCAAGGGCAAAGTGCTCGTCTTGTAAGCACAACAATGCAGAGCTGCATGGATTCAATACCAGGTCTCTCGCTTGGAGGCTGGACACCAACATAAAGAGGATATAAAAACCCAATTTGATTGTTTTTTTCTTTTAACTCGCTCTCCCCCAAATGGACAAGTAAGGGGGGCTCCAGGAGTGTCTATCTAGAGTCTCAACCAAATTCTGTAGCTCACCATCCTTTCACAGAAGAGGCATTTCCACGACATAGCCTCCTGCCCATGGGCAGTCCAGTACCGAAATGCCAGGCAATTCTCTTCTGAACAAGAGTACCAACAGCAACCCCCAAATGGATACATTTGCGTGTAGGGTTCAGAACTTGTGCTAGAGTGAGGGTGAGCAGGAGACCCTGCCAGCCAATGCACCTTCATTTCCCTAGGCAGACCCACTTCTAGGAGGACCAGGACGTTAGAGGCAGAGGGAGGTCACCCTTCCCCGAATGTTACGGGACACCTTGTGACTCTGGTAATTCATTCAGAGAGACCAGGTCTAGGCTGCAGAGCCGAAGTGCAGACCTCAGCTGCTCCATAGAGACTCCACTAGATTGAGGGAGGTGGGAACCCGAGGATTCAGGCCTCAAACATTCGTCGGGATTATGCAGTGGCTGTGAAGGAGGAGTAGGAAGGTCAGCAAAGAGGGTGTCAATGAGGCTGGAACTTGTAACTGAAGCGCAGGACTAAAAGAATGTGTTATGTTGTCACCTGGCCATTTGTAAAGTACTCTGGTAAAGAAGACAGCACGAAGGGGAGTAAGAGGAAAGCTAGTTCAAGTAAGGGGAGTAAGAGGAAAGCTAGCTCAAGTATACTGCTGATCGCAGATCACCGGATGCAAATTGCAAACTCTACCTTTCACAACAGCAATATTGCCATTAATGGGGGCAAGATAGTGGGACCATTAACAACAGTGCATTATGCGCTGCTCTAAGCGGAGACAGTGGCCCTCATTACGATACTGGTGCTAAACCATGGCGATATTAGCACCATGGTTGGTGCCGGTATCGTAACGAGTCCGCCAATGTTCAATGGGGAATTACCACCCCATTCCAAGGTTGGTGGGCGGTAATTCCCCATTGAACATTGGCCCTTCCCCTTCTCATTTTTGCCCCGTAGGGCTCAATGGGACTGGGGAAGGCGCTAAGTACGGTACCGCAAATTGCGGTACCGTACTTAGCACCAAGGTCCCTTTGCGGGTCCCTACTTTAACGACTGATCTAGACCAGCCGTTCAGGTCGAGTCCGGCAAAGGGACCTCGTAGTAAGGCGCTAATGGGTTAACGGTGCCGCAGCCTTTTACGGCACCGTTAACCCATTAGCGCCAGGGTCGTAATGAGGCCTAATATAAAGCTTGTTGAAGTGTGCTCAGGGACCCCATGCAATTGGCTGCTCTGCCTTTCACTGGGTCTATATTATATGTGATAAATAACAGCGCTTAGAAGCATGAAGCAGAAAACATGGCAGATGCAGAGGGAAGACTGGATGGGGGGAGGTGATTCTGCATTTGGGTGATGTGGTGTTGAGCATGTCTACTTAGGTGAGAAGAGGACCACTCACTTTCTTGCTATAGGTGACCTCGTACTTCCAGACTCGGCTCTGCTGGAGCTCGGGGACAGTCCAAGAGAGGCTGAGGGTGCTGCTGCTTCGGCTGTCCAGGTTTACCGATGTCACTCTTGGGGGTTCTGTGGGAGGCACAAGGCAAAGACAAGAATGCAAATGTTAAGTGTGCACCAAAATTCATGATCCTTATTCCCGCCCCTTTGAAAAGCATTATGCTGCTTTCCTACACTCTCCACCCCACCCAGAAGCAGCCTGTAGTTACATTCCTCGCTCTGTTCCCTCTCTTTTGGCTCTCCAGATGTTTCAGACTACAAATCCCATCAGCTTGAGCCAACATTGTCAATAGTGAGAGATCATGGGTGGTGTATGCCTAAACATATGGAGATCCAAAGGTTGCAGACCCCTGTTCTATAGCTAACCCCCCAGGCCCCAGAAGGCAGTGGTAAATACTCAGCTGAGTGGCCCCATTCAGAGAAAATGTGTATATAAAAGCACAAAGGTCCGCAGGGCAGCACCCTAGGGTCACACGAGTGCTCACATCACATTTACCTGTCTAATTGACACTGATGCTGGCAGTGCCAAGACGGGGGCTAGAGCTGAAGGAGGATACCTCATTCCGCGCTTTCACAGTGAAGGTGTAGTTCATGTAGGGCTCCAGGTCAAAGACAGTCAGTGTTGTGCCCTTCAGCCTTTGGGGTGCCTCGGAGTAGCGCACGCTGGAATCACTGGGGTAGCACTCCCGGGAGTCAGAACGATGTTGTTCACAGGCGACCGTATACATTATGTCCTGGGATTACTGATGTTCCCTGCCTGGATTATGTCACTTTGGAGATATTACAAGGGTTGGTGAGTAGTCTTGCCAATGATGTGCTCCCCCTGGATGAATGGGCCGTCATTTCTCAATGCCCACACTGTTGCCAGGAGTGCCTTCTAGCAGTCATTGAAATTTTCCTCCACGAAGGACAAAGTCTTGCACGCATACAATGGCTTTTGATACTACACCGCTGTTAGGCAAGTATCTGAGAATCCTGTCTCCAAGAGGAACGTCTTGTTCTTTATGGGGTAAGCCAAACAAGGAGCCTGGAGAGGCTTCATTTCAGTTGTTTAACTGCCTCGGCTTGTTTCAGACCCCACTCCCACTTGACTCCGGTCTTTAATGACTGGACCAAGGGTCGAGGGACCTCTGCGTAGTCTTCAATAAACTTCTGACTGTAATTAATGAGTTCAAGAAGGCTTTTTAATTCTTGCAGAGAAGTAGGGTCTTTTAATTTCATTAAGGCTTCCATCTTCTTCGCCTGGGGATCAAGTCCCTCATGGGTGATCTCGTGCCCCAAGAAATTCACTCGGGTCTTACACCACTGTGCCTTCTGAAGGGACCGTTTTGGTCTGGCTTTCTGCAACTGTGTTAGAACATAGAAGATCTCTGCTATATGTTCCTCCACAGTCAAAATCTTGATCAGATCACCACAGTTGAGCTCTTGATCAGATCATCATCTACATAGGGCAGGTTTCCCTTTTTGCCCAAGTCAGGCATGGCCTTATGTATAAAGATGTTGAACTCATTGCCAGAGTTTATGTATCCAAAAGGGGGGGTCTGGGTCCACGTGTATTGCTGCCTCCGAAGGTAAAGGCAAGCTTGTAATGATCTTCCCTACTCACAGGTAGTGTCCAGTAGTCGTTGGTCAGGTCAATGGCGGTGTACACCTTTGACCCTTGGATCTGTGCCAGGCCCTGTTCGATGTAGGGAAGTGACCACCTTGACATGTGGAACTATTTGTTCAACTCCCTCAGGTCGGCAGATAGTCTCAATTGGCTCTTTGATTTGAGTATCCCCACTACCGGATTGTTGAAGGTACTGTGAATCAGACAAATTATCCCACAGGATTCTAAATTCTTAATAATCTCTGTGATGGACTGGAGAGATAACCGGTATTGTTTCATAAATACTGGAGCCATCTCGGGGTCTGTGGGAATGGTGCTTGAATGAATGGATGCGAGTCCACAGTAGTACAAGTGCGGTGAAAATATATCAAGACCTGCTTCAGCTTTTGTCTTTGCTCCTCGGTCTCACAGGAATCAGCAAGATTAATCCTTTCCTCAACCATCTGCTTGACACCTAGAAAGACCTCAGGCATGGCAATTTCAGCGTTATCCTCCAGTCTGGTGAAGAGATCTCTTTTGATGGTGTTGACCTGGCCAGTAGGTTGCGGGGATTCGAGATAGTGGTCCTTGACTTTGAACTCTAAGGCGGTTCCGTTGTTTTTGATGCGTGTTATGCGGCAATCCTATTTCCAGCACTATATGCGCTACCACCTCTCGTCTGGCCTCCGTAATCCAGGAGTTTATTTAGCATCTGGTGTTGGTCACGTACGCGCGCGAAACCATCAGTCTTTGCTGAGAAATATCCCTGTTTATTTTCGTGCCGACATAGTCGACGTGCTTATAATTCCAGGGTATTTTGATTTACTTCCTGTCAAGTACAGACATGCTAGTTACAGGGATAGGTCATGTCACCCGCCATTTTAGGTGTGTGTCAATAGACTTAATGCGCTCAATCTCTCGTATTCACGGCAATGAGTCATACGCCGTGAATATCGCATCTTAATTTCAATTTTACAGATAGATAGACTACCTGTAAGGACATATTTCTATTTTATTGGACACTGACTTTTAATCGTGTTGGATGCATATTTATTTCTCAACTTCTCACCAATGTCAATTGAATGTTCGATCTGCCAGTTCCGAAGTTCATTGGTTTACACATCAATTACCTGCAATTTGTGGCTAGAAATTGTTGGCACAATCAATCGAATGTTGTAATATTCCACAGATATGTTCATAAGAAGAATGTAGAGATTACAATTTTTACATTTAAGAACTTCACAACAACACTTGTTGGTATAAACAAGCAAATAATTTCTTGCAGTGTATTCCAGCATGTTCATAATCAAATAAGGAGTTCATTATACCCTTCTGTGTAATATTAGGTGACTCACGTTATTACTGAACACTCCCATAGTAATTTCCAATCTAGTTCTTTTTGTTGTAGAGGTTTGGTCAGATCAGCCCCCCCCCACGTATGGGCATAGTCACGTGTTCCAGAATGATAAACTTAATCTGTGCCTTTCTTCCTGTTAGCCCCACATAGTATTGTCCGCATGGGCACTTAATCCTGTAGATTAGGTTGGTCGTGTCACATGTTGATGTATGTTTCAAAGATATTGGTTGTCCTTTATGTGGATGATTAACATAGTTTCCTTTTATCACGTTGTGACAACAACTACAGTTGTTGCATGGGATCATGCCTTTGTAGTTGCCTGATGTGCAACTTTTTTTTGGGCTGAATTCTGACTTAATAATAAAGTCGCATATACTTCTACTTTTACTATATGCAAAGAGAGGTGTTGTTGGAAATAGTCTGGCCAGCGTAGGATCGAGTGATGATAGTTTCCAATTTTTCTTCACAATTTTTTTCACTTCGCTACTTTGTTGTGAGTAAATTGTCACATACACTAGTTCCGTGCCAGTTGTTTTAGTGCTTGATTTTAACGCTGCCTCCCTTGTCATTCTTTTAACTTCCTCTGATTGCATCTGAATTTTCTGCTGGTTGTAGCCTCTCGCCAAGAACTTTTTGGTGAGGTCAACTTCCTTCCTTTCAAATTCTTCCTCCTCTGAAATTATACGCCTGTATCTAACTAACTGACCTAATGGAATGCTTTCAATGGTCTTTTTAGCGTGAAAGCTGGATGCAAGTAGTATGCTGTTCCTATCAGTACTCTTTGTGAAGACAGTAGTTTCCAATTTGTTTTCTTTACAATACACTAGTACATCGAGGAATTCCAATTGTTCTTTGCTGAATTTGTGCGTAAATCTTATTCTAGGCGATAGGGAGTTCATACTCAGGAAAAATTTGTTGAGTTCCTCATTTGTGCCTCTCCATATCCCGAACAAGCCATCGATGTATCTCACAAAAACTTTTAATTTTCCATTCCAAAGTGGATTGTTCAAGATTTGGGTTTCTTCCAGGTGTGCCATATGGATATTTGCATAGCTTGGTGCCATGGCGGCACCCATCGACATGCCCGGTGTTTGCATGAAGAAATGGTCCTCAAATCTAAAGAAGTTGTTGCTCAAAATAATCTTTAACAGTTTCAAGATGAAGACTTGATCCGATCTCACTCTTTCCCTTGTATTCAGTAGTATCCACTCTAATGCTTCTAATCCACTTTGGTGTGTGATGTTTGTGTATAAGCTGGTGAGGTCCATGGTGAATAGAATGTCCGTCTCCTTATTAAATGATGCTGTGTTTAATTTCCTCAAAAAATCGTTTGTGTCCCTGATGTATGTTGTGATCGTTAGAACCAATGGTTGTATGATTTTGTCTGCATATTGAGCCAGGGGTTCAAGTAGGCTATCTGTTGCTGCTATAATTCATGTATTTATATATTGTTTTGTGTATGTATAGCATGAGACTTTGAATATTGGTAATATGAAAAATCATATAAACAAAAATATTTGGAAAACTGTGGATTAATGTGCTTTACTAATATTTACAACTTGTTAGTTATTGTGTGTGCCCTTGGTTGTATCTTGTTTTGTACAAGATACCTATTTCTTTACACAATATTTGAGATCTGGTAGTACAGATCAACTAGGGAGCACCGGGAATTGTTTAAATTACAAGAAGGACGATATATGGAAATTGCATTTGAAAACCCATGAGTGTACCTCTAACTTTGCTTAATGGGTGAATTTGACCATCATGGCACAACAGCTCAACCACCACTGTACACTGGGCTACTGGTCCAGACAACAGTTGTGTCCCATCCACCAAGACTATGTTGTTAACTTTTTCCCTTGGTTGTATAGGAACGCCTATCCACTGGGCTACAGTCAGGTGCATGTAATTCCTGACTGCTCCACAGTCAATATACTCCTGAAGGGCGTGCATCCTCTGCGGTTGGTCGGGACAAAGGAGGATTACTGGTCAAGCTGTACTGAAACTGAAGGGTAGAGTGAAGCTGCAGTCACTTTATTTCCCAGAAGAAGTCAACAGCAAGAAGGGCAAGTTCAAAAGCTTAATTGTTTGATGGACTGAAGGAGTGAAGATAGATAGTGGGTTAATTGGAGGGGAGGCATGATCACGCCAAGCTTCCATGCACCTGGAGGGTAGCCTGCATGCTGCTAGCATGTGGAACATTCTAAAAGGCTATCAGGGTGCCAAACCAATCATAGTGGGTCACATAATGAAGAGCCCTATAGTTTGAAGAACCAATGGATCGTTGTGTATTTAGTGGCAACAATGGTTACCCGTTATTGGGGGTGGGTTTTGATGCCCACCTGACTTAAGTACCCAATCATAACCAGTGGCTATATAAAACATATATGTAGATATTCACTGGGAGCCAACCACGGGTACTAGTTTTGTAGTTTGCCACATAGTGTGACATCAGTAGCGACAAGTTTTCATTATAAAAGAGTTGTTTTTCATGAAATGTGTTGAGATCGAACTGTGCGGTGTCGGATGATGCCTGTTGTACTTCCTGTTTTAGATAAATGATATTATAAACAGAAACGCACTTTGCCAAACTTCCTGAGTCATTTATATTATTGATGTTTCAGTAACTTCTGCATCCCCATCCACCTGGGCATATTGCTGCCTCATTTTAAAGGGCTTTTAGGAGTAAGAGTTCAACACTGGCATTCTGACCAAACCCATAGTATTTTAGTTGAGGCAGGGAAGACATGCATTACTCACCGTAATAGCATTTCTGATGATTGTATCTGCGTAGGTTCACATGCTGTGTATATGGTCCGACATCCAGTGGTAACTGCAGAGTATTGCATCTTGTCTTTCGGGGACCTAAAGGGGATGTTGGCATAGGCGTGTCTGTAAGACTATCCTTTTCGTGAGGTGTAGTGTACCCAAAATCCCTTGCGCGCTGAGGTCACTCCGATTGTATTTTTTCTGCCATGAGGGAGCCCAAGGCTATTGTGAGTGAGTACATGAAGAGAGAAAGTAGAAAAATGTCTATATTCCTTCCACTCCGAGCGGGGAGGCAGGGAGGGCGCATGTGAATCTAAGCAGATACAATCATCAGAAATGCTATTACGGTGAGTAATGCATGTCTTCTGATGCTTGTTAATCTGCTTAGAATCACATGCTGTGCATAGACTAGCGAGCAGTACCCAGAGTTGGAGGTGGGTTGTGAGAAGAAACAGTAGAGAAAAGATGTCTTAATACTGCCTGTCCCACCTGAGAGTCAGATCTAGAATGAGTGTCTAGGCAATAGTGTTTTGTAAAGGTGTGTACAGAACTCCAGGTTGCCGCTTTGCAAATGGACTGCCACTGAGACAAAAAATTGGTTTGTTTTTCTCAGTGGTTTTGTTCTTTCCAGGTAGAACATTGCTGCCCTGCACACATCTAGTGTGTGTAGGCTTCTTTCGGCCATGCTAGTGGGATTCTGGAAGAAAGTGGGTAGTTCGATCGATTGGTTAACATGGAACTTTGAGATGAATTTAGGCGCAAATCTAGGATGAGTGCGCAGAACTACCTTATCCCTGTAGACTGTAACAAAAGGGTCTAGAACAGAAAGAGCATGTAGTTTGCTAACCCTTCTAAGAGAAGTGATAGCCCCTAAGAAGGTCTTTCAGACTTGCTTTATGCATTGGCTCAAAGGGAGATCCCATGAGTCTGGTTAAAATCACATTTAGATCCCATCCAGGAGCGGGTGGGAAATGGGGGAATGGATTCGCTTAACCCCTTCCATAAAGGCTTTAATCACTGGTATTTCCCACCATGACACTTTTTGTTGTGACGTTGTGGAGGCTGAGAGAGCAGCAAGATGAACCTTTAGGGAATTAAAGACCAGTCCTGCATCTAACAAATGGGTTAGGTAAAGCACAATGTGTGTGGGTGAGCAATTGATGGGATTGATGCCCTTGGTATTACACCAGATGACAAAGTGTTTCCATTTACTGGAATAGCAATAGCGGGTGTTAGGTTTCCTAGCTAACCTGAGAATGTCCATGCATCTCTGAGGGAGCTGAAGGTGTCCAAACTCTATGACCTCAGGAGCCAGGCTGCTAAATTCAGAGTTTGTGGGCATGGGTGTATGGTCTCCACCTTGTCCTGAGACAACATGTTATACAGGCAGGGTAGTTTTACTGGCAGGGAGAGGGATATTTCCATTAGATGAGCAAACCAGGGTTGGTGGGCTCACATGGGGGCTAGCAATATCATGGTGACTGGTTCCTGGTGCATCTTGTGCACTATCTTGTTAAGTAGGGGAGTCGGGGGGAAAGCATAAGCAAATTTCCCTGACCATGTTATCCAGAGTCTGTTCCACTTGGAGCGGTTCTGGGGGTACCTGGAGGCGTAGTCTTGTAAGTGACTTAAATCCAGCAATCCAACTAAGTCAATGCCTAGTCTGGGATGCCCAATGGAAGCCCGTATTAATATATTTTTATGTCAAATTCTTTGAATCTGGATGATAAACCCTTATATAACGTCCCTCTCTTTGAATCCCCCTGACCTCACTGAGCCAAGAAGTAAGTTTGTTTTGCAAATTAGAAGATTTATTTGAGGAATAAAACAATATATATATCACACTTTTATGAATAAATTAATATTTGATAGCACACTTATGAATATAACAGTGATCAGCAATGGATAATATCACAATAGCACAATTCTTTAATCACTTAGGAGTTGGTATAGAAAGAATAAGGTAGCAGAGAATGCTTTGGATGGTTTCAAGGAAATGCAAGATATGAAAGAATGCAACACAGGATAAACTTGATATGATTTCAACCACAAGATAATATGATCACTTTTTCCCTTGTGACAACTCACTCCCCCCTTATGCAATAGGAAGAGATGGAAATGAGGACACACAGGTTTCAAGAATACAAGTAATAATGCAGTTCAATCCCAGTTCCCCCCAGCAAGTTTAGAGAAAACAGGTATGATTTAAAGCAGGCAAAAATACTTTTGAAGGTGGTTGCAGGGAATGTGAAAATATGCTAAAAATGGTTTTAATTCACTAAAGAAGATTCACGATGAGTGATAGCTACTTTGGATTAGTTCAGGTCAACACTAGCAATGATACATGAATGATTAACAGATTGAAAACGAATTTCAGCAGTGGAAAGCAAGAAGCAGCTATTTTTACAAGTGGTGAAATGAAGCTAATTTGCATTTCGCTGCACTTTTTCCGAGTGCGTAAATCGTGATTACGGAAAAACTATAAGGAGTTGGAATGTCGATTTCAGAATGACAGATGACAGATGACAGATGACGCTTTTACAGATTTGAAATCACAGGATGGACACAAAATTCTGAATGCAGTTCTGGTCAGGTCAGGTTTAAATGGTTTAAATAAGATGATTTTAAACTAAGAGATTGGTTCTGTACAGTTCTGTACAGTTCTAGGCTGGATACTCACTCCTAGTTTTGGACTGGAAGGAAAATGGGCCTCGTCACCGATCTGGTCAGGTTTGGACTTCACTCGCCACCAGACGGTCTCAGGCCCTCTAGGTTCTGCTCACAACACACTCTCTGGTCTGCTATCGGCACTGCACAGCAGTCTGGTCTGGGTCTGACGGGTTCTGGATACAGCTCTGCTTTCTGGGTCTGGATCTGGTTCTGGCACAGGGTTCAAGCCAGACGCAAAACAGCTCGCCCGGCTGTTGAATAGTTTAGTTAGGTTTCTGGATTCTGAGGCCTGCTGTCACAACTTTTACGCAATTTGGAAAAAGGATACAGATTTATAAAGGATACAAGGCCAACATCCGCTTTTGGAACCCCTTCACTCTGGGATGTCCTGGATTATCACCAAGATGGTTCTGGGATATCTTGGACGCTAAGTGTGCACAAGACTTTCCCCCCAAGAGCGCAGCCTGTAGAAAGTATACCAGCTAACAGGCCAGGGGCTTAAGTGGAAAGGCAGGAGCAGCGACAACAGAGCTAAGGGAACAAAGAAAAGGATAGTTCAAGATAGCAGCCAAAGAGGTACGAAATTACAGCACTTGTTCCCTCCCCCTGTACTTGCCCCCTCTTACCTGCTTAGCAAGACAGGAAGTCCCGTAACCTCAGAGAGTGCAGTAGGATGGTGACTTGATGATAGAAAATGGAAGTTCCAGTGGAAGGAAGTCTGGGCAATGGTCCACCTAACCCAAACGGCACGAGGGCGCAACTAGTAGTGTTCAAAATAATCCCCAAGTGTATTCAGCAGAGCGTCCCCAAGTGTTTGTAACCAATCCAGGGAGTGACCACCAGAAACAGGAGAGCGTCCGTTTGGTCACTTCAGTAGGTAGAGCGTTGTCTTCTTGTGCGGCGGGCAGCGCCGTGGGTCTGTCCGTGGTAAAGAGTTTGTATATGTTCTGTGTAATAGGCGAAGGGGAAGGAAAGCAAGAAACTCGTGCAAGAGGGATAGCACACTAGGGATAGAGAAAACGTGCGTGGAAGTTTTCAGCAGAGAGTAGCACTGGAGGTCTTTTATTTTGCATAAATCCAAATACCATAACATACGGGAGCAGGCGAAGAACAAATCCGAAATGGGAGCCAGGAGTTCGTTAACCAGGGGAAACAACCGAGGGAGTCAGGAGCCAGAAATCGAAGGAAAAGACGTTCAGAATAGTCCTTGATACAAAGCCGGGTCAGTAATAAAACAGGAATCAGAGTAACAGAATGTCGAGTACTCGAACTGAATAGTCAGTTTTAGGAGCACCCGTTACAGGGACACGCCACACTAAGTACTGGAGTCTGTTTCAGAACGCGAGTCACGTTGCGGGCGTTTCATGTGACCGCAAGCAGATGGAATTCTGGGCCTTGTAGTGCGGCGGATTTCGTGAGCGGTAAACAGTCTCCAGGGTAGTTTCCACCTGGAAGTAAACACCCGCGAGCGTCCAGAAACAGGAATGCGGGGCATGACACCTGCTGAGAGGAGTTCAGCTTGTGGATTAGGCCTCTGCTTCTCCAAAGTTCTAGAGTTTGGGTTCTAGAGTTTTGGTTCTGGAGTCTGTCTGGAATCTGGAGCCTCAGGAGTCTGGAGTCTTTGCCTGGATATGGTCGGGCAGCGTGCTGCGCAGGAATCGATGAGTAGTGGAAAAATGAGTGTGTCTATCTGGGTCTCCGCAGTCCCTTTTAATGTGTTTCCAAAGGGGGTGTGGAGGCTGACTTTCTATGCCCAACCCGCTAAGGATTCTGATAGGTTAAAGGATTTACTGTCCTCTGACTGGAGAAAGGAGTAGTGAGTCAGAATGAGTCAGAGTGATGCTATGTTTATGGCTTGGCTGAAGTCCCTCCCCTTTGCTTTTACTTAGAAAAAACATTTTTCATAACAAAACATGTTTCCCTGATACACAAGTTGTTGATAATACATGTACATATCACGGATTAATTAAGCCTGGTCTCTGTTCTCTAAGAGCTTGGGTTCAGAAATTACAACTTATTCACGATTTTAGTGGGTTTTGCAATATTGGTTTTGCACCAAATCTTACACGGAGGTACACACCCTCTCTGCGCATATTACTGTAAGTTTTCAATTTTCTAGTATAAACACAGTGTCTGCAATATTAATAAATACGGGGCTTGGCATCAGAACATCCCACGGCGTCCAACTTAGTCTTGAACTGTGAGTGAAGGTGTCATTTTAAGAATCTCAAAATTGTACATTTCTATCAGCTGGTTACAATTAGTTATCAGTATTCTTATAAAACATATATTTGCCTTCACTTCAGTACACCCATTGGTTTGTCCCTGCCCCTAGAAGCTTGGCTTGACTCAGAGATCACATGTCTTGTTTTTCCTAGAGCAGTGTTGACAGTTACACCCAAAATCAGCATATTTTATTCAATTGAAAAAGTCTATTGTCTTGTATTTCTTGCCAACAGAGCATCAGTCCAGGGTGCCACTCTCCATCTGATTATCAGGACCATGCAATTTCCTGCCTTCTGATGGAGAGGCCTGGGAAGAGTAGGTGTGAAGAGTTCTCATAGAAAAGCAAGCCTTTTGAACTCTCAGCTAAATCAGATTGCCTTCTAGTCAATTTCAACAGAGTTCCTTGTAAAAAAATATAACATTATAAACTTTAAAATAAGCAATATCTCTTTAAACCAAGTCGTTTTCAATATGAAATCACTGTGTGGCACTCTACATGGAATTTTGATAGACTTCTCTGCTTTGGCTTATTTAGCTTCTGCAAGACAGCGCTCCTGTCAGGATTAGGAATCACCAGCACCTGGCAGTGGCGAGAACCGGTACTGCACCCATTTTTGACAGCTGTCTTAAATTAAATGTCTTTAAAAAAGGGATTTAGCTTGGTAGCATAGGATTCTCGCTGATATTGTACTGACGTGGATTCTGCAGTAAATGATGTGGATCACCCAACCAGAAGTTGTATCCTTTTGGTGGTTTTGTGAGCCATGATTTTAGCAATTTTGACGATCAAGAAAATGAATTCCCAAACAGCTCTGGGTGGCTTTTGGCAATCAGTATTGCTATTTCCAAGTGGTTTCAGGCTACTGTGTGGGTATCCCAATGGTGGGTATAGGCAGTGATCTCCTGTGCTCACTGACATGGCAAAAGTGTGTGGCAGCCTATTTTTCAGATTTTACTGCGCATTTTTGGATGATCTCTGGCGAGCAGCATGCTTTCCGGCGGCCATTATGATGTTTCCGCTGCCAGTAATGCACAGTTCTGTTGTAGGGCTTGGATGAGTGGGTTAAAACATCCCACAGTCTTGGCATTGGGCGTTCTCCTGAGTTGCGAACAGGTCGATCTCTGGGAAGCCCCATTCTGCGAAGATGTTGCAGATGATGTCTTTGTGCAGACGCCATTCGTATTCTAAGGGCAGTGGGAAATCTATGCTGAGCACATCTACCAGAAGATTGAGTTCCCCTGGAACGTGTTGGGACAACAGAAACATCTTGTGTTTGAGAGCCCACATCGAAATGTTTTGGGAAAGCGTGGATAGCCCTGGAAAGTGTGTGCCCCCTTGTTTGTTCAGGTAATACATGGCGGTGGTGCTGTCTGTCAGAACCAGAACTGTTTTCCCTTGTAGTTGCGTCTGAAAGGCTTTCAGTGCCTTGGACACTGCTAATAGCTCTAGCAGATTTATATGGTTGGATGCTACTTGTGGGGACCACACTCCTTGTGCCGTCTGCTGAAGCAGGTGAGCCCCCCCAACCCGCGAGAGATGCTTCTGTCGTGAGAGTGGCTTCCACTGCGGGGGTGGTGAAGGACTTCCCCTTCAAGAGGTTTTCCCTCGACCACCACTTCAGAGAGAGAACGAGGGCTGGCTAGACAACTACCAGATCTTCCCATTGTCCGCTGGCCTGACACCACTGGCTGTCGAGCCACTCTTGCATGGGACTCATGCGCAGGCGCACGTGGGAAACCAAGTATATGCATGACTCCATCATACCTAGCAAGCGCATGGCTTTGCATACTGTCACCACCCGACTGGCTACATATTGAGGGATCTGAAGAAGCATGTTCTGAACCCTCTCGTTGGAGGGGAAGACAAAGCTGTCCTTCGCCAGATTAGAGCTGCCAGAAATTGTTTTACTTGACTGGGGACTAGAGTGGACTTTTTCTCAGTGATAGAGAATCCCAGACTGAACAGAAGGTCTACGGTCCTCTGGGTGTTCAAAAAGCATGTGTCGTAAGAGTCCCCTGTTATGAGCCAGTCGTCGAGGTAAGGGTAAACTGGGACGGATAATCTGCGCAGATGTGCTGCCAAAACTGCCAGGACCTTTGTAAACACCCTTGGCGCTGAGGCAATGCCAAAGGGGAGCACCTTGAATTGGTAATGCCTGTCCTCTATCATGAACCTTAGATAGTTCCTGTGCGCTGGCAACATTGAAATATGAAGGTATGCATGTTTCATGTCCAATGTTGCCATGTGGTCCCCCTGTTTCAACAGTGGGATCACTTCCTGTAGCGTTACCATACAAAACTTTTGAGGTTTTATAAATTTGTTTTCTGGGCGCAGGTCTAGAACAGGGCGAATGGTGAGGTCCTTTTTCGGTACAAGGAAGTACACCGAAAAAATACCCTTGTTTACCTGAAGAATAGGGACGGCTTCTATGGCATCTTTTCTCAGCAGCGCTTCCACCTCTTGATTCAGGATCTGCAGATGGTCCGCCGAGAGGTGTCGTGAGCGTGGCGGTCTGAACTGTAGAGTTTGGGCGAATTCCACACAGTACCAATGGCCGACCGTCTTTATAACCCACTGGTCTGAAGTTATCCCCTTTAGCCGCAAGGAAAGATATTAAACGCCCCCGACCGGGGTGACATGGGAGGGGACCTGTATCCATTGGTCATTTCTGACCAGAAGCTGCGGCTCCTCTGGGGTTGGGGCCTCTGCCTTTGCTGCGTCGTTGAGCCCTAGGTGGGTAGTTGGCGGGGCTTCCGGATATTTGCCCAGAGTTCCAATTTCCTGGGTTGTAGTTGTTTTGACCTGCACAGGATTGCCCTCGAAAGGACCACTGAGAACCGCCTCCACTTTGGAGGGAACGCTTCTGATTTATTTGTTGTAATGATTCAAGAGTCTCATGCTCTTTCTTGGCCATCTCCAGAGCATTGTCGACCACTTTCCCGAAGAGATTGGTCTCTTCTATGGGTTTATTAATAAGAGCGGCCTGTGTTTCAGGCTTGAACCCTAGTTGCAGAGCCAAGCGTGCCGCTTGAGTAGAATGCCCTGGGCCAGGGATCTGCCTATTGTCTCAGCAGTGTCCAGAGTGTTTTTGATTATATTCTGATGTACTTGCCTGCCCTCGGCCACTATGGTGAGAAGTCTGGACCTAGCGGGTTCAGGAACCTCCTGGAGACCCTCTTGTACGAGGTTCCATTGTGCGTCTGCATAACTGGCAAGCAGCGTGGTGTTATTAAATATGCGTGTGGTGTATGCAGCTGCCGAGGTAATACGCTTACCTAAGGCGTACAACCTCTTAGGTTCCTTATCCGGAGGTGCCTCACCCGTAGCAAGGGGTACCCCTGCTCGTTTCCGGGTGGTAGTGACTACCAAGGAGTCGGTGTGGCATGGCCTTTAATATATTGAGGGTCCCTAGGAGCTGGCCGAAATAGTTTTTCCACTCTTGGATTCGCTGTCCGGGTCTGAGCTGCCGTGACCAGGGAGGGGGCCAACCTTCTCTTAACAGAGTTCAGGAGGGGAATGGCTTGGCTTGACGGGGGTTTCTCTTTGAGAATGTCTTCCACAAATTCTTGTTCGGGTACCGCCTCTTGGGTAGTGATCTGAAAGTGCTCTGCTGCCTTCCTTAAAATGGGATTGAAGGCCATTTGATCGTCTACAGGCGAGGCCTGGCAGACCGGAGTGGTGGGAGGAGAATCCAGGCATAGGACATCAGTGTCCTGATCTTGTGTGGGGAGCGTCCAAGGCTTGGTCTCCACTTGCTGGGTTTCTTCCCAGTTGTCCATGGAATCCGCCTGGTCATCAGGGTAGTCCTGCAGGAAGGAGGGGTCTTCTTCCTCATCGTAGATGTCCTGGTAAGTGTCCATCTGGACCACATCTTCATGGTGAGCAGAAGCCGAAGGCTGAGAGTCAAGATTTTCCTGGAAACATGAAGCTGACCCTAAAATAGGGTCTTCACAAGCTCTCTTAGGGGAAGGCTGCTCAGAACGCAAGACAATCCTTTTGTAACGCTCACCTGATTCCCACGGAGGCGCGGCTTCGGGTGCTGATGCTTCCTTAAGGTGAGGCGCCGAACTCCCAAGATGAACAGGATGGGCCCCTCAACTCTAGCTTCTCAGGCTCGCAGGAATGTCCTCCTGTGCGTGAAAAGGCAGTGTTACCCACTGATGGAATGGTGCTCAAGCCTCCCACTCCCTTCCAACCCTCCACGATACCACTTCCACGATTCCCCTGTGAAGCCTCACCTTGGAATCTGGAAGGAAGAGCTCTCCATCCTGCTTCTGATGCAGGGGCACGTTGAAACCCAGTTACTTCACTGGATTGAGGATTGGTGTTCAGGTAAGCTTGACTGTTCAGGTAAGACGTAGTACAAGTTCTGTTCAAAAATTCAAGCCGTAATAATGTTCGTATTCTTCTTGCAGCAAGCGTTAATTCTCATGTCTTTTTCCCCATAGGGGCCGGGGTTCGGTATGCCGGAGATATGGCGCCGACCCGAAGTGAAACGTGCAGACAGGTAAGTTCGAGATGAGCGCTCAGGTGATGTCTTTGTATACGCTCATTTAATGTCTTAACCTTTTTTCCCCTTAGGGGCCGGGGTCCGGCAGCGGCAGGACCCGAAATGAAGTGGAAAACCCAACGGGTAAGTTTTCTGGAAATAGCGCTTTCCTTATTCCTTTTCTCCCTCTCACCTCTGTTCTTATCTTTTTTCTCCTAGGCGCCGGAACGTGGTGAAATCGGGATGGTCGCCGCTGAAGCTGGAGGCGCCTGGAAAAGGTGAGTAAAATGCAGCGCTGCAGCGATCGTAGTGAAATGCCTTTTAAAATGATGTCTTCCTTTCAGGATTGTAGGTGAAATGATTCCGGGATGCAGATTTATCAGGTAAGGTCTTTTCTTCTCCAATTCTCCTCCTTTCTCCCTTTGCAGATGATCCAGGGTGTTGACAGGCGTGGAAGAAGTCAGGATGCAGGAGCAGACACGGTGAGCGTCCAGCTGCTAGGTGCAGTACAACGCGAAGCACGTGTGGCTGTTCGGGTGGGGTTTAAATAGCCTTGGAAGAAGTTCCTGGTATGTATCCTTCCACCAATCTGGTATGTATCCTTCCCCGACCACACCCGGGTGGAAAGTAGTCCCACAGGTAAAGTAGTCCCATCCAGGCCTCAAGAGGGCCTGGATGAAGCAGCAAGGTCTGCACCAGGTAAGTGTGCACCCAAGCACTTACACATAAATCCTCCTTTATGAGCCTGGCGCCTAAGGCGCCAGGACTGGGGTCCACTATGAGCCTGGCGCCTACGGCGCCAGGACTGAGTCCAAAGGGCCCCGACTTGGGCCCGCTGAGACTTCCCAGGAGTAAATGATGTCTGCCTCTGGGGTTGCTGGGCCCGGCCTGGCTCCTTAGAGGTAGGCATCATGACAGTACCCCCCCTCAAGGCCCCTCCCAAGGTCTTTTCCTCCGGGGGTTTTGGTTTGTGTGGGAATCTCCGATGGAATCTTTGTATTAATCGTGGTGCGTGAACAAAGTTACTGGGTTCCCAAGATCTTTCCTGAGGTCCATATCCTTTCCAGTCAACAAGATAGAAGAGTTTCGACCTCACTATTTTGGAATCTAAAATGTCCTTCACTTCGAATTTTAATTCTCCATCAATTTGGATAGGATCTGGAGGTTCAGACAGTCTGGTTCCGGGTTGTACCGGTTTCAGAAGAGATGCGTGAAAAACGGGATGAATCCGCATATTGGATGGTAAATCGAGTTTAAAGGCCACCGGGTTGATAATAGCCTTGATGGGGTAAGGTCCAATGAATCTGGGACTAAAAGTTTGCGGGCCCCTGAGGGGTAAATGTTTAGTTGCCAGCCATACCTGATCTCCGACTTGGTAAGGAGGAGTTTTACTTCGATGCACATCAGCGTTTTCTTTATACCTTTTCTTGGCTTGCTGTAAATGCGTTGTAGCCTCTATGAAGGCTCGGGTGATTGTGGAATGTAAGTGATTTACCGCGGGCATTTCCAGGGTCAGAGGTGGATCTAGGTCAGAGGTCCGAGGATGGTGACCGTATAAGATATAAAAAGGAGTCTGTCCGGTTCCAGAATGCACTGAATTATTGTACACATATTCTGCAATCCAAAGGATGTCTTTCCAATTTAACTCGGATTGGTGTAACATGCACCGAAGATATTGCTCGAGAGTCTGATTGGTTCTCTCGGTTTGTCCGTCGGTCTGGGGATGGTGGCTGGTGGATAAACGCACATCTATTTGTGCCAGTTGGCAACATTTCTTCCAAAAATGAGAGATGAATTGACTTCCACGATCTGAGACTAATATAGAAGGGAAAACATGTATGCGCACTATATTCTCCATAAATTCCTTGGCCAAGGTGGAAGCTGACGGCAATCCTTTTAGAGGGATGAAATGGGCCATCTTAGAGAACAGATCCACTATTACGAGGATAGTGTTGTAACCACCACAAGGAGGCAGGTCAGTTATAAAGTCCATTGACAAGGTGTGCCAAGGTGCTGGTGGAATGTCCAAAGGTTGAAGTAAACCGGCAGGCCTTTTCTTTTGACTCTTATTTTGGGCGCAAATTCCGCAAGATAACACAAAAGACTTTATGTCTTTTCTCCAAGAGGGCCACCAGAAGTGGCGTTTGATCTTTGCTTCTGTTTTCGCGATACCAGGGTGTCCTTCTATTAATGATTCGTGATGACGGGTGATGACAAGTTCCTGAAATTCTTTACTTGGCAGAAACAACCGTTCCTGGAAGTAGGGTAAATCATCCTTGACGTTGAAGTGAGGACCCTTTTGACTCCATTCCAGTAAGGCTGAAGAGTCTAAAAGTTGTTTTACTTGCGTTTGGATGTCCTCCAAAGTTTGCAATGAAATTAAGCCCAAAAGTCTTTGTTCAGGTATGATTGGCACAGGTTCTATACTTGAATTGGGCTCCTCCATGCCAATCCGGGATAAGGCGTCTGCTTTACCATTCTTGCAGCCAGGGTGATAGGTAATTACAAAATCAAATTCCGCAAAGAATAAGGCCCATCGGAGTTGTCGTGAAGATTGAGCTTTGGCCGTCTTTAAATATTGCAAATTTCTGTGGTCCGTAATGACGGTGATGGTGTGTCTAGCTCCAAGAAGGTAGTGACGCCAAGCCTTGAAGGCAGATTTAATAGCCAGTAGCTCTTTGTCTGTAATTGCGTAGTTGATCTCAGGTGGCGAGAATTTTTTGGACCAAAAGGCTACTGGGTGTAGTTGGTTAGTGTCTGGGTCTCTTTGTGACAGGACAGCTCCCATGGCCGAACTGGATGCATCTGTTTCCACGATGTAAGGGAGATCTGGGTGTGGGTGCTTCAACACAGGTGCAGAGGTGAATTTGGTTTTCAGGTCCTGAAAGGCTTGTTCGGCCTCAAGAGTCCATTGGAAGCGTTTATTTTTCTTTAGGAGAGCTGTGATGGGTTGAACAGTTTGAGAAAACTCCGGGATGAACCTTCGATAGAAATTGGCAAAGCCAAGCATGCTTTGTACTCCCTTCACAGAGCTAGGGGACGGCCATTTGAGAATGGCGTCCACCTTCCGCGAGTCCATTCGGATTCCTTGAGGTGTCAGGATGAATCCGAGGAACTCCACTTCGGTGGTATGAAAAACACACTTTTCGAGCTTGGCAAATAGTCTGTGCTGGCGCAATTTCCCAAGAACTGCCCTGACATGTCTTCTGTGATCGGATTCTGAGGAAGAGTACACCAGGATGTCATCAATATAAACGACGACACAAACATCGATAAGTTCCCGTAAAACATCATTCATGAAGTACTGAAAGGCGGCAGGTGCGTTGCACAAACCAAAGGGCATTACTTGGTATTCGAAAAGCCCGAATTTGGTGCGGAATGCAGTCTTCCACTCGTCGCCCTCTTTTACACGCACCAGGTGGTAAGCTCCTCGGAGATCTAGCTTGGTGTACACACGAGCGTCTTTTACTTGGTCGATGAGCTCAGGTATCAAGGGCAGAGGGTAACGATTCTTAATCGTTATCTGATTTAGGGCGCGATAGTCAATACAGGTCCTAAGGTCTCCTTCCTTCTTAGGTACGAAGAACAAAGCTGAAGAGACTGGAGACTTTGATGGGCGAATGAAGCCATTAGCCAGATATTGATCCAGATACTGACGCAAATGCAGGTTCTCCGGTTCAGTAAGAGCGTAAATCCTACTGCAAGGTAGTGAAGCATTGGGTACCAAGTCGATTTGGCAATCGTAAGAACGATGGGGAGGTAAGGTGTTAGCCTGCTCTTTCTGAAAAACGTCTTGGAATTCTTGGTATTCGGATGGTAGCTGTACAGGGGTGGAGGTTGCAGAGGCCAGACCCCTAGCTGGATTTCTTGGATAACAAGTTGGTTCACAATCAGGAAAAGTGATCTTCTTAGCTCGCCAGTCTATTCTTGGATTATGTGTTTCTAACCAAGGGATTCCAAGAAGTACTTGAAATTGTGGGGCCTTGATCACGTCAAACACGATTGCTTCCCGATGCCCATCCTGACCCACCAGTGTGACTTCAACAGTGGAATGCGTTACCGGCCCCGAGGCTATTTCGGTTCCGTCAACTGTCGTAATCACATCTTGGGTTACTTTCGGGCGGAGAGGAAGCTTAATCCTGGAAGCCAATTCTCGGTCTATGTAATTTCCAATAGCTCCACTGTCCATGTATGCTTTTATAGCATGCAACTGCTGAGGCTGTTTTGGGTTCACAAGCACCATTGGCATGACAAAGTGCGAGGTCAAAGAGTTTGTTTTCAAGCTCGGCAAGCGGACCCCTACGCTTGTCGGGCTTGGTCGTTTCCCGAACCAGGTGTCAATAACTCGTTATCAGTGGCTCCAACCACCTTCTTGGGTGGTTTAACCGGACAACTTTGAAGAAAGTGACCGGAAGTCCCGCAATACAAACAAAGTTGCATTTGTCGCCTTCTCTCTCGCTCCTTCTGGGTTAAAGGTCCTTGAACACTACCAATTTGCATAGGTTCGGAAATGTCAGTACTCTTGGAGTTAACGGGGGTCTTGATGAGTACTCTGGTTTCGTACTTGAGCCGATCTGCTTTTCGATTTTGAAGTCTGTGATCAAGTTGAACCACTAAATCAATGTAGTCTGCGCAGGCCTGGGGTGGATCTACTATCTGAGCTATAACATCCTTAAGCTCTCCGCGCAGGCCTCGATGAAACAATGTGATCCTCTTATCCTCAGGCCATCCGGTTTCCACAACCAGTCTATTAAAGGTGGCAATATAAGGCAAAAGATCCTGATTACCTTGTCGCAAGGATAATAGTTCGTTGTCAAGGGCCTGTCCCTGCGCGTGTCGAGCAAACAATCTTTCCATGCTGGTCTGGAAGCCCTGGAAATCCCGGAGAATGGGATCATCCTGATTTACCAATGGAATAGACCAATCAGCAGCACAGCCACTGAGGTAGGATAGTACAAAGGCTACTTTGGTCTGGCCGTTGGGGAAGGCCCCGGGCCTGCATAAAAAGTGTAAACGGCATTGGTTCATAAAAACAGCATATTTCTTGGGATCCCCCGCAAAACGTTCAGGCGGGGCCAATGGCATGTGTCCAGGCAGATTGATTTGTACCGGATTATTCGAACCCATTGATGTAGAAGCGCTTCCGGACTCGGGTAAAGGCGTGTGTCCTGCCTGGCCCTGCAATAACCTTTTGGCCAGATCATCAGTTCTCTCCTTGGATAGGATTAGTTCCCTTCTGAGAACGTTAGTCTCCTGGCGGGCTGAGTGCACTTCTGCCCGTAATACCCCTAAAAGCTGGGCCAGCTGATCTGTCTCAGAAGTCTCCATAGCGCCCGGGTGGGAGATTATTGTACGGCTTCGCGTTCTGTAACGCTCACCTGATTCCCACGGAGGCGCGGCTTCGGGTGCTGATGCTTCCTTAAGGTGAGGCGCCGAATTCCCAAGATGAACAGGATGGGCCCCTCAACTCTAGCTTCTCAGGCTCGCAGGAATGTCCTCCTGTGCGTGAAAAGGGAGTGTTACCCACTGATGGAATGGTGCTCAAGCCTCCCACTCCCTTCCAACCCTCCACGATACCACTTCCACGATTCCCCTGTGAAGCCTCACCTTGGAATCTGGAAGGAAGAGCTCTCCATCCTGCTTCTGATGCAGGGGCGCGTTGAAACCGAGTTACTTCACTGGATTGAGGATTGGTGTTCAGGTAAGCTTGACTGTTCAGGTAAGACGTAGTACAAGTTCTGTTCAAAAGTTCAAGCCGTAATAATGTTCGTATTCTTCTTGCAGCAAGCGTTAATTCTCATGTCTTTTTCCTCATAGGGGCCGGGGTTCGGTATGCCGGAGATATGGCGCCGACCCGAAGTGAAACGTGCAGACAGGTAAGTTCGAGATGAGCGCTCGGGTAATGTCTTTGTATACGCTCATTTAATGTCTTAACCTTTTTTCCCCTTAGGGGCCGGGGTCCGGCAGCAGCAGGACCCGAAATGAAGTGGAAAACCCAACGGGTAAGTTTTCTGGAAATAGCGCTTTCCTTATTCCTTTTCTCCCTCTCACCTCTGTTCTTATCTTTTTTCTCCTAGGCGCCGGAACGTGGCGAAATCGGGATGGTCGCCGCTGAAGCTGGAGGCGCCTGGAAAAGGTGAGTAAAATGCAGCGCTGCAGCGATCGTAGTGAAATGCCTTTTAAAATGATGTCTTCCTTTCAGGATTGTAGGTGAAATGATTCCGGGATGCAGATTTATCAGGTAAGGTCTTTTCTTCCCCAATTCTCCTCCTTTCTCCCTTTGCAGATGATCCAGGGTGTTGACAGGCGTGGAAGAAGTCAGGATGCAGGAGCAGACACGGTGAGCGTCCAGCTGCTAGGTGCAGAACAACGCGAAGCACGTGTGGCTGTTCGGGTGGGGTTTAAATAGCCTTGGAAGAAGTTCCTGGTATGTATCCTTCCACCAATCTGGTATGTATCCTTCCCCGACCACACCCGGGTGGAAAGTAGTCCCACAGGTAAAGTAGTCCCATCCAGGCCTCAAGAGGGCCTGGATGAAGCAGCAAGGTCTGCACCAGGTAAGTGTGCACCCAAGCACTTACACATAAATCCTCCTTTATGAGCCTGGCGCCTAAGGCGCCAGGACTGGGGTCCACTATGAGCCTGGCGCCTACGGCGCCAGGACTGAGTCCAAAGGGCCCCGACTTGGGCCCGCTGAGACTTCCCAGGAGTAAATGATGTCTGCCTCTGGGGTTGCTGGGCCCGGCCTGGCTCCTTAGAGGTAGGCATCATGACACCTTTCTAGATGGTCCATGCATCCTTCAAATTTCTCCCTGGTCCACTTAGATGAACCAGAAGGGCCCAAAGGTGGAAAAATGTTGTCTTCCTCTCTTTGGCGTCGAAATGTGTCCCCCAGGGTCTTGGACAGAGGCTCCTGACTGCCCTCGTAAGTTTTGCGAGTACTGGGGCGCCATGGCGTGTCTTTAGACTTGTCCGCGGCACGCTCCATGCGTCTCGACGGTATATTAGGCGTCAGCCCAACCGCCCAAGTAATCCTTGCGATACTATCCTCAATCTCTGCCGAATCGGCATGAGTCAATGGGTCAGCGGTAGATCTACCGACTACCACGGCATCACAGGGCCTAGCGGTTGTTTTTTCACCTGTGGGAAAGCTAGGAGGCCTAGGAGTAGGTTTCGGGCCTACCGTGGCCTTAGGGGGGTGCCAGTGCGTTGGATGACCGCGCTTCGGCATGTAAACCTGATTTAGAAGTAGCGCCCTTATTTTTGGAGTTCCCAGTCGCAGGACATTGCTGCGGATGCGGGGAAGGCTGCTGATCCACCAGATCAGAGGATTCTGTAGAAATTTTTGGCGGGCCTGTTGGCGCTACCACCTTTTTCGACAGAACTGTTGAAATCGATGGGGGGGTTGTCCGTTTAGTGTTTCTTGGTTTTTGTACGCCCCTGTTGCTGGGTGTTGTCCCAAAAGTGAGACTTACGTCAGGCCTAGAGGGGTCGGGATGGGTGTGGTGGACCTAGAAGCGTCCGCCTCAAGGACGATGGCATCCGATACGGATGTCTGGTCATCATCAGTGCCCCCGTCACTTTCGGTGGGTGTGGCGGTGGGGAAAGAGAATTCAACCCGCGACATGCAGTATGCGGCCCACTGCTTTACACGGCACTCCTTAAATGTCTTAGGCCCAAGGAGCTTACACGCTGCACACCGCTTCTTGTCGTGATCTAGGGGTAGACAAGAATTACACATTTTGTGCTCATCTTTCCATGGGTACCGGACCCTACACTTAGGGCAGAACCTAAATGGAGTCCTTTCCATAGCGAAAGGTATAAACAAAGATGACCAGACCTTGAGGGTAAAGAGGGGCAAAGAGGAGAGACATAACGAAAGATATGGCCACTTCGACCCCACTCTCCCAACTGTGTAGGCCGGCCTGAGGGCTCGGCGACTTGGATGGCTCAGCCGCCGGATCTTAGGCGCTGAAATCCACCGCCGTCGGCTCTGTCGAGGTTGCTTGAATAGCCGTCGAAGTGACTTAAGAGGAAACAACCGAAAAAGTCTGAATAAAGATAAACAATGGGCCTCATTACAAGTGCTCTGGTCTGGAATTAACGCTGCCGGTATAACCATACCGGCAACGTTTCCGCGTCCACCCAATCATGACCCGCGGCCCCGGAAATAGCACCTTCCCCAACCGCCACCGCAGAGTTAAGGGTCCCGTAAAGTCCACCTGCACGGAAATCCCTCCGTTACTGGCAATACGAAACACCGCGAGCATCACAACTAGCGCGGACACAGAAACACCACCAGAAAAATGGCGTTAAAACTGTGATCACGGTGGCAGTACCGCCGCCAACGTGAACATGATGTTAAACAGTGCCTGCTGAACTGAATCAGGGCACAGGAGCACCAGATTAGCCCAGCTGGACCCAGCAGCACACTGGGAGCCTACAAAAGGGCCACACCCAGCCCAACACAACACAAAACCATGCAGGCAGCAGCTCTAGTTGCACTTGGACTGGGCCTACTCAACCAACAGGCAGCACTGCACATGATGGCAGTAATGGTGCAGAGGAGGAGGCGGAGGCGCCAACCAGCCAACCCTGCACCTATGGCAAACCCCATTGTCCAGCCGGCACAACCCCGCAGGCAGCCTGCAATACCACGCATCAGGGCCTCACCCTGGAACCTTACCCCAGGACAGATCCACACACTATACCGGCTGGACCGTCCAACAATCCTGTACATCACTGCCATGATTGAGGACAACATCAGCAGTCACATAGACACCCCCACCGCCGCCCCCCCCCTCCTGAAGGTTGTGTCTGTGCTGCATTTCCTTGGCAGTGGCACCTATCAACACACGGTCGGTGAGCTGCACGGCATATCACAACCCTGTTTTTCAAAAATCCTGGTACAGATACTGGATGCCCTGTTGCGCCATGTGTCGGAACACATAGCCCTACCCCTTACCCTCCCCGAGGTCATTGCCACCAAGTTGGCCTTCCATGCCATAGCAGGCATGCCAAATTGCATAGGTGCAGTTGACTGCCCCCACATTGAGCTGACAGTACCACGTGCAATTGAGATGGTGTTCCGCAATAGGAAACAGTATCACTCGTTGAATGTACAGATGGTATGTGATGCCACGCTACAGATAACACACTGCTGCGCACGTTTCCCAGGCTCAACCCATGACTCAATGGTACTGCGGAATTCCACGTTTCCACGGTACATGGAACGCTATGCTGGACAAAACACATGGCTATTAGGTGAGTACAGCTGACAATGCTTCGACCCTGTTGAAGTGGTGTGTGTGTCTCCAGGCCAATGTGCAATGTGAGTGTGCCGCTGTGACCGCACATGCATCCCCCCCCTGCCATCAACCAAATAGACAGCGGATCCCAAACATCACAAAGGAAGACATGACAGGTCAACACAGTATGCCCGTACACACCCTGCCACATGACACACACAGCCGATACTGTCACTGTCCCATACGCCTTGTGCCACTGCAAACACCCACCCACAAATGGAACACTGTCCTCCCAATGCACATGATGCCTGTAAATGAGACGTCCTGCATTAACTACTTCATTACAGTGGAGTGACTCTGCCATGTGTGCACATCACTGCACTATGCGATACTCACAATCAAATGTCACCCGCAGGGCAGAGTACACATGCACGTAAATGTGGAGGTCAATATCCATTTGGCTACATCCACTATGATGGCCGATAAAGACTTCCAACCACTGCATGGCACACATGCATGAATGAACAATGATACAAAATAGCACAGCATCAGATGAAGACATGATACAACAAACACTGACTTGTCCCCCCCATCTACGTCCTATGTAGGTGATGCTGGATATGCACTCACGCCATGGATGATGACACCTGTACGGAGACCAAGGAACAGGCATGAAGAGGCGTACAATAGGGCACATGTCCGCACACGTGGAATGATTGAGAGGACATTCGGACTGCTGAATGCCCGGTTCCGCTGTTTGAGCAGATCTGGCGGATCACTGCTCTACAGCCCAGTGAAGACGGGTCAAATCACGCTCGTATGTGCCATGACGCACAATATCTGCCTGCGCAGGAACATCCCAATGCCCCCAGACGCAGGTGAAGAAGATGGGGATGGAGATGGGGATGGGGATGGAGATGGGGATGGGGATGGAGATGGGGATGGGGATGGGATGGCACCACCTCCCCCTGGTGGTCCACTTGATGGCCAAAGAGCACGGGATGAACTTTTGAGACACAGCACATTCACAGCAATGCATGGACATGGTGATGGCAATAAATGATTTGTCGTACTGCAAATTAAATGATAGATGTCCACACATGTATGTTTTGATTTCAAATGATGATATATTGATGATTTAACAATAGGGAAGGAGGTGCAATGGTTAGGGAAGCTGTACACCCGTACCCACCCACCACCCAAACGTACCCACCCCCACTCAGGCCCCAATGTTCAAACACCCAAAACAACCTCCCCCATCACCCAAACATTCCCACCCCCACCCAGGCCCCAATGTTCAGACACCCAAAACAACCTCCCCCACCACCCAAACGTACCCACCCCCACCCAGGCCCCAATGTTCAAACACCCAAAACAACCTCCCCCACCACCCAAACGTACCCACCCCTCACACCCTTCAAGTCCACGTGTGTCCTGCAGTGCCCCACACACATGCCATCACTTCCGTGTGCGCTTCTGTGCCTGTGCATCCTTGCCCGAGAGCCCCGTTAGCCGACTCGAGCGCCTCTTTGGACTGGCAGTAGTGGAGCTGGATGGGGTGGTGGTATTGGATGGCACAGAATCAGGTATGGATGGCATACGTGCAATATTTGCCTGTTGCCCAATCAACATGGACTCTATGAGCCTGGAGGTGTTGTCATTACCCTCCCGCACATGGCATTCCAGGGTGACAATAGTGCTGGCAAAGCGTCCAATGGACCTTGATAGGCGACGCAATGACGTGCTGTAGCGCTCCCTTTGCAGCCTAGATTCCTCGAGCTGCCTCTCCACCAGCTGGGTGAGGGTAGCCTGCTGCTCCTCCATCCGCTGCATGCGGGAATTAAGCTCTGCCATAGATGTGGTGGGTGACCTCATGGGACTTCGGAGTGATGTGGGACTAAACTCCAGCTGATGGAAGGATCCCAGGTCATCAAATGTGGGCATCTCCCCTTGTGGCCCAGTATCAGAGTGCTCTGCCGGGGCACTGTTGTCACTACAGACCGCCTCCTCTGCAGTGCAGCTGCCTTCTGTGTTGGTTTGGGTGGGCACGATGGGTTCCCGTGGCACCTGTGTCAACTCAGGCAGCGTGGCGACGCTGGGGATGTTGGTGGTGATGGCCGGCACATTTGTTGCAGTTGGCACTGGGGGCAGAGATGCTGAACTGCTGGCAGCATCCTCTTGTGCAGGGGCGGTGGCTTGGACATGTGCCGGTGCAGATTGCCTGGCCTGTTGTGCAGTATCACTGTCACTTGACACGGCTACAGATAGTGTTACAGACACGCCTATGCCGACATTCCCTTTCGGTCCCCGAAAGACAAGATGCAATACTCTGCGCTTACCACTGGATCTCGGACCATATGCACAGCATGTGATTCTAAGCAGATTAACAAGCATCAGAACCCCCTTTTTAGAGACAGGAAGGTTAGTTTTCTCTTTATTTTCTTGACCAATAAAAGTTTATAACAATGTCACATGTGTTTCAGTCCCCTCCTTGTACACCTTTACAGGTGCTTCCTGACCTCATGCTTTTCTATTAAATTTAGTGCATGCATATAAAACACATCTGCAATAGAGGCATCACTGCAAGTGCACACTTGCTTTCCTCATTGGCTAGTGTAAAGATTACCCTTTATTTTTGCCAACTCTGCTCTCCTAAATATTAGCTTAATTGTTACTCTTCTCACTGTGGGTCTTAATAACCATGCTAAGTAACTCGAAGGCTTGAAGATTTCAGATAACTCCTACTAGTTTCCATTGGAAGTGTTCATCCTTGCTAAGGCTAGCAGGACCTTGAAAATCAGGTCACCGGTACTCACCCTCCGAGAGGGTCTGGAACTCATACTCCTTGCTGAGGGTGCCCTGGCCCTCCTGCATCAGGGCCTGGATACGCACAACGTACATGGTGCCCGCGGCCAGATTTGGGATGGTGGCTGAGGTTCCCTCGCAGCGGTGCACAGAGTAGCTGTTCTGATCATTCTTTAAAGTGAGGAGAGCACAAGAAATAAGATTAGAAAAAATGTTAAACCATGAAAGCACCGTTCACCAGCAGGTACATTTCCATTTTGTAAACTGCAGAGCAAGTCCAATTTTGAAGGATCTTTGTCACACTAGGATTAGTAGACTAGGAGAAAGGTGGATAACTGAATAAAAATACAACTAAAGGGTACCCAGCATAATTTAGTAATACAAATTAAACAAACAAAGGGACTGGCCAGATCAACAAATCGAAGAAGTTGGGCTTATAGAGGCCTAAAAGAATTGGCAACAAGAGTCTCCATTGTCTTTTCCCAGCTTCTATCTATGCATGCATGGATGTATGTACGTACGTACGGTACGTACATTCAGGTGGTGCATGCTTGCATGTACGAATGTTTCTTTGCAAAGTAATGAATACTGCCTTCTGGCCCTTTCAGCAAAATGTGTGAAGGAGAAAAGGGACACAGCAAGAAGAACGGGAGAGATGGGAAGAGGAGGCGAAACTGGAAGAGAAATCAGGCCCTAAAAGCGAGTTAGTACTTAGCCAGTACTAAGATGGGGACTGGAAAAGGTGCCAGGTGAAGAGTGCAGTCCCTTTTCCCCATCCACTGTCTATAGAAAAGTCCCACTCTGGTTAGAGCCGGAAGGATAGCTCTAGGGCAAAGTGCTCGTCTTGGAAGCAGAGCAGCATGGGTTCAATACCAGGTCTCTCACTTGGAAGCTGGACCCCAACATAATGAGTGATATGAAAACCCAATTTGATTGATTTTTTCTTTTAACTCGCTCTCCCCCAAATGGACAAATAAGGGAGGCTCTGGGAGTGTCTATCTAACGGCCTATATCTCGGGTTAGAGTCTCAACCGAATTATTTAGCTCACCATCCTTTCACAGAAGAGAAATTTCCACGACATATCAGTCTTTGTCCTGCCCATGGGCAGTCCAGCACCGAAATGCCAGGCAATTCTCTTCTGAACAGTACCAACAGCAACCCCCAAATGGAAACATTAGCCTGTAGAGTACAGAACTCGTGCTAGAGTGAGGGTGAGCAGGAGACCCTGCCAGTTAATGCACCTTCATTTCCCTAGGCAGACCCACTTCTAGGAGGGAGAGGGAGGTCACCCTTCCCCCGAATGTTACAGGAAACCTTGTGATTCATTCAGAGCGACCAGGTCTAGCGACCTCAGCTGCTCCATAGAGACTCCACTAGATTGAGGGCTGTGGGAACCCGAGGTTTCAGGCCTCAAACATTCGTCCGGATTATGCAGTGGCTGTGTAGGAGGAGTAGGAAGGTCAGCAAAGAGGGCGCCAATGAGGCTGGAACTTGTAACTGAAGTGCAGGACTAAAAGAATGTGTTCTGTTGTCATCTGGGCATTTGCAAAGTACTCTGGTAAAGAAGACAGCATGAAGGGGAGTAAGAGGAAAGCTAGTTGAAGTGTGCTGCTGATCGCAGATCACCGGATGCAAATTACCAACTCTACCTTTCACAACAGCAATATTGACATTAATGGCGGCAAGATAGTGGGACCATTAACAACAGTGCATTATGCGCTGCTCTAAGCGGAGACAATATAAAGCTTGTTGAAGTGTGCTCAGGGACCCCATGCAATTGGCTGCTCTGCCCTTCACTGGGTATATATTATTTGTGATAAATAACAGCGCTTAGAAGCATGAAGCAGAACACATGGCAGATGCAGAGGGAAGACTGGATGGGGGGAGGTGATTCTGCATTTGGGTGATGTGGTGTTGAGCATGTCTACTTAGGTGAGAAGAGGACCACTCACTTTCTTGCTATAGGTGACCTCGTACTTCCAAACTCGACTCTGCTGGCGCTGGGGGACAGTCCAAGAGAGGCTGAGGGTACTGCTGTTTCGGCTGTCCAGGTTTACCGATGTCACTCTTGGGGGTTCTGTGGGATGCACAAGGCAAAGACAAGAATGCAAATGTTAAGTGTGCACAACAAATCATGATCCTTATCCCCGCCCCTTTGAAAAGCATTATGCTGCTTTCCTACACTCTCCATCCCACCCAGGAGCAGCCTTTAGTTACATTCCTCACTCTGTTCCCTCTCTTTTGGTTCTCCAGATGTTTCAGACTACAAATCCCATCAGCCCTAGCCAACATTGTCAATAGTGAGAGATCATGGGTGGTGTATGCCTAAACATATGGAGATCCAAAGGTTGCAGACCCCTGTTTTGTAGCAAGCCCCTCCAATCCCCCCGAAGGCAGTGGTAAAGACTCAGCTGAGTGACCCCATTCAGAGCGAAAGTGTAGATAGAAGCACAAAGGTCCGCATGGCAACTCCCTAGGGTCACAAGAGTGCCCACATCACTTTTACCTGTCTGATTGACACTGATGCTGGTAGTGCCCAGACTGCGGCTAGAGCTGAAGGCAGATACCCCATTCCGCGCTTCCACAGAGAAGGTGTAGTTCATGTATGGCTCCAGGTCAAAGACAGTCAGTGTTGTGCCATTCAGCCCTTGGGGTACCTCGGAGTAGCTCACGCTGGAATCACAGGGGTAGCACTCCCGGGAGTCAGAACGACATTGCTCACAGATGACCGTATAAGTTACGTCATTCCGGCCACCAGAGCTACGCGGCTGAGACCAATTCAGCTCCACCTTGGCACCCATGCCGACAGCGAAGATGGCATGAGGTGGTGAAGGGGGCCCTGTGGGAAGCAAAGAAAAATTGTCAGAGGAAAAGCCCAAATTGCAACAGAAAATGCTGGGACTCAGCAGAGGAGGTGAACCCTGAACACCTAAAGCAATAGACGGAAAACATTACAGTAGAGACATGACAGCTGCAATGCAAACAACTACAACAAAAAGGCACTGACCAATGCTGGAATAGGGGTGGAGCTCTCAGTCAAGGCTATCTAAGCCAACACACCATTCTGGGATGACTCGCCCATACTTGCCTGGTGCCACAAACGTGCCCCTTGCCCACCTCTCCTGGATCACCTGTTGCAAGGAGGTTGGTAGAGACCAGAGGTGTTGCTAGGGTGGGCTGAGGGGGGCTATAGCTCCGGGTCTTTTGGTTGTAGTCCTGGATGGAAGCTCAGGGACTACAACCGAAAGGCTATAGCTAGCCCCGACATTAGCTTAGCCCCCGATCTTTTCCAGACCTAGCAACACCCCTGGTAGAAACGCAGTTGAGCGGGTGTTGGGAGGGTAAGGAAGAGTTGTGTACCACTGCTGGGTATCTGATCCTCTGCCCTTCTCTTTGTAGACGGCTGCCTAAAGAAGACGGGCTGAGACTCAGGGGGCTTCTAGGAGTGGTCTTTTGCAGGAAGGAGAATCTAGACGGGCAAGAACCTATTTTTTTTCTCCAGATATGCACCACTCCCCACACTCCAGTGTGTTCAAGTACTACAGCGAATCAATGAAACAGAGATTAACATTGACTGCCAAGTCTCCGCCCCTAGCTCCATCCCCGCATCTATCAGATACTGAACTGCCTGAGCTGAAATACCTTAGCTACAAAGTTCTACCACAAGTCAACCACATTGGAAATGACGAGTACACATTGAAGCATATGACAGCAAAAGCAAATGAAGAGAACTTACGAGAACACGGCAACCAGAGTGGATCCTCAGCGGCCCGGAAATAGCCTTCCTCACACGGGCAGGTGGTGGCACCCTTTGCAGAAGGCAGGGTGTGTGGTGGGCACGTCAAGCAGGCACTGTCGGATACATCGGCCTTGAAGAAGTCAGGCAGGCAGGCTGTTCAGAAAGAAAAGGTGGCATGGCATTACAAGGGATGACCGAGCTTTGAAACGGTGCCACTGATGTAGCCATTAATACGATGGTGTGCCACATAAAGGCCTAATGCTAGTAGGGGTGAGTTAGAGCTTTATTAATTTCAAACAAGATGGGCTATGGTCTTACACCTGTGACTCTCGTGATGTTTTGGAACACGATTCACATGAACCCTCACAATTCACTATGCTGGCATGGGCTGACTGGAGTTGTCCAAACATTCCGACTACTAAAGGCTGCAGATGGTCTCCTAGACTAGAACAGCATCCTTTGCAAAGAGGGGTGTATTCTTTCTAGGGGAGCCACACTCTAGAATGCTCTCAAAGTTCATGGAAACCATGTGGCATTCCAAAGGGTCATTTCTAATAGAACAATATGTATATATCAGCCAAATCCGGCACATATGTTCTCCATGTTCTATAGAGGTATCACCATTTAGGCGACATATACCATTGTAACTAATATATACTTCTGCACGGACCACTCTGTTACCGGGTCCTTCATACTAACTATTGTGCTACACCCTCCTATGTTATACCCTGTATGTATGTGCAACTTTCTGTAACACTGCTGTTCCTAAGACAATACGCCCAATTACCTGAGGGTTCGGCTGTGCTATACAAATAAACAAACTAAACTAAACTAAACTATATAGTGGTTCATTATTCCAATTAGTCTTGCTACATTGGCCTCTGCAGAATTGTAGCAAAACAACATTTAACAAAGCCAATTTGTACCAGGAGTGGCCAAAGTCCTGTGCCAATACCCCGAACCAGGTCACAAGCATGGCTCAACGCATGAGGACACAAGGTTTTGTGCCTGCATCAACAGACTAAAGCCACAGACAAGCCTGCATGAGAAGCAAATGGTATGCACCTAAAGGCGGGGTGCACCCAAAGCCTGCAATCCTCAGCTGGCAAGTGGATCCCAACGTTGCTTTGACCCATGAAGTGGCAGAACCTCAACCACGAGAGCTAAATTCAGAAAAACAATCCATAGACTAATGAATTGGCGAAGGTGGAACTGCAAGGATTCAGACACAGCGACTGTTTGCATTGCAGACCTAAACTGCATAGGATGCCTGGTTTCCCCATGCATCGATTTATGTTGTGCTTTTGGGATTTACACAGTACATGTCTCTAGACACGCTGGTGGATCTGAATGAGTGGGGCAGGTTGGGTTAATGGGGAACAGAGGGGGGAAATGCAAGATAGCGTGGCTGCTGTATTAATGCATGCAGTCCGTAAGTACCCTGAGCTCTACGTGTGGGTCTGTTTGTCCAGAGAGAGGAGCCTAGTGTGCCCATTTTGTTGGGATGCATGGTCTGGACTGTGATTTTAAAGTGGGTTGTAGAGGTGTAGCATTCTGCTTGCTGGGTGTTGGTACGGTTCATTTTCATCTGCTAGCGGCTTAGCTGGTATGCATATACAGTGTTCAAGCATATGAGAGAATGAATGTTAGTGTGGAGAGGTTAGTGGGAGACTGGAGTACCCCAGTGTGGCTATGTCTCCATAGTGGTGTCCTTTGGGTAAAGGTACTTGGACGGAGTTATCCTGATGCACACTGGCGTCTGTTGGTATCCCCATAGGTGGACAATATGCAATAACTCCTCCTGGATAAGAATCGAAGGAACATGATAGCACAGTGAGCCGGTCGGATAGCACAGTGAGTAGAGCGCTCGCTTTGACATCTGTGCAGAGCCTGCTGATGCATGTTCGGATCCCGGGCAAGGCCAAACTCAGCCTTTCATCCTTCCGAGGTCGATAAATGAGCACCACAAACCGTGGGTAATAATAGGCAGTGCTCAGATACCTGACAGTTTGTAGCGCTATATAAATGCTAAATTATTATTATTATTTATGAGAAGGAGTGGAAGACATAGGGAGCGTGCATACCAAGTAGACATGGGGTGAGACTAGTTCCGAGAGGGGATCTCAGGGAGTGCAGAGTTCTGGTCAAGTCCCTGGGAACAACTCAGCATGGTACAAGATTAAGGTTCGACATCCAAGACCCAGTCACGTGAATTAAACTGAGGATCAAAATTGCAGTGGAGCACTAATGGCATTGGGCACCAGGGAGCAAAATAAGGGACATAGTAGGACGCCAAACCCCAGTGGGGCAAATGAAAGGGTGACAGCCTGGGACAAAATTGCAGTGGAGCAAATATGCAGTGGGAAACAAAGGAGTAAAAATGACAGTGGGGCACTTGTGAGCAAATGCTAGGGGTCTGAATCATAGTGGGATACATTGCACAATAAAAAGGAAGAATGAAGCGACCTCATAGGCCATCCAGTGCCCCAGATAAGATGTTGAAGTGTGAGTACTCATTTTTGGAAGCAAAATGATTTTTGAGGGAGTCAAAAAGTAAGAAGCAAAAAGTTGAGCGTAACCCCCCAGCAATGCCTAATGCTCTCATACTTCTCAAAATCAAACTTCTCTTTCGTTATGGTTTCCGGTACTTCAATTTCTCGTGTGTAGGTAAATATGTTCACTCATAAGTGTAATATTTCTCTAAAATAACAGTGAGTCATTCACATAGCTTTTTAGTTTTGGTTGAAAACTAATTTAATTCAACATCAATATATGTTCCAATCAGTTTATGTGAAGCAAAATAGTTCCTATGTCAAAGAATGGCTCAAAAGCCAATGCATTTAGGAGACTTGCTCCTGAGCCTCATCGCTTAGGAACTTTATTTACCAGTCTTCAAATCAAATGTTGTAGGCTTGCTCGTTTGGTATGAAACAAAGCGGCTTTGTTTAACCGAAAAGGGGAGTGTTCGAAGTTCAAGTTAATAAAGTGAAAGGTTGATAGTGTCAGCTCCGCGCAATGGATGCTGCCGCCATCAAGTTTGAGTTCATTCTAAGTTAATAAAAGTGGAAAGGTTAATGGCGTCAGTTCTGCTAAACAGATGCTGCTCGCCATCAAGTAGGGAGTGTAAGGGTGTGCAGCACAGAGCAGAATAATCTGATGCTGTATTACTAAGTAACAAGTAACGAAGCACTTGTAAGCTATCTCCTGCTTAAATAAAGCAACTGCGGCCTGTACATCCACAACCCGAGTCAGTGTCTTTTTTTTCTAGGGAGGTTTGAGGGGGGTATGGCAAAGAATAAATTGTGGGGGGGGGGCTGCAAGGTAGACAAAAATGAATTGGTAACAAGGTAAACCAAATGCAGGCCCCCGGGGAAGGTCGGTGAGGGGTGTTTGCGGCTCTTTTTCACCACTTAGCAAGCCCCGCCCACCTGGTGCTTTCCAGTTTGCCGCTCCTTTTTCCTACTTAAGGAGCCCTCCAGCCTCTTTTCCTTTGCAGTTGGGGAGCAGGTGCAAGTGGATCTAGGTCACCTGGCCTAAGCTCCGCCCACCTGGTGCCTTCCTGCCTGCCGCTCTCTTTCCCCACTTAGCAAGCCCCGCCCACCTGATGCCTTCCTGTTTGCTGCTCTTTTTCACCACTTAGCAAGCCCCGCCCACCTGGTGCCTTCCTGTTTGCTGCTCTTTTTCACCACTTAGCAATCCCCGCCCACCTGGTGCCTTCCTGTTTGCCGCTCCTTTTTCCTACTTAAGGAGCCCTCCAGCCTCTTTTCCTTTGCAGATGGGGTGCAGTTGCAAGTGGATCTAGGTCACCTGGCCTATGCCCCGCCCACCTGGTACCTTCCTGCCTGCCGCTCTTTTTCACCACTTAGCAAGTCCTGCCCACTTGGTGCCTTCCTGTTTGCCGCTCTTTTTCCTACTTAAGGAGCCCTCCAGCCTCTTTTCCTTTGCAGATGGGAAGCAGGTGCAAGTGGATCTAGGTCACCTGGCCTAAGCCCCAGCCCACCTGGTGCCTTCCTGTTTGCTGCTCTTTTCCACCACTTCGCAAGCCCCACCCACCTGGTGCCTTCCTGTTTTACGCTTTTTATCACCACTTAGCAAGTACCACCCACCTTCTTAGCCCTGCCTCTTCCTTCCTGCTCCTAACTATTAGATCAAGGGCGTCTCTCGCCCGGGCGTCCTAAGCGAAGGGCAGACGATGAAAAGGGGAATTCCTGTTTGGACATGTTCGGACCAGGAGGACCCAGGGCCCGACCCCCTGCTCAGACAGCAGGTAGGCATGTACCAACATGTGTTACTCCCTCTGGTCCCCCGTGATGTTCCCTTGTGCCCCCCCATTCTCGCACACAGGTGTTGCCTGTTTTGCTTGATTCTTCTACCCTGCTCCCCCCTCACCCCACTCAAGCCTACTTCTGCAGGAGTCTGTCCTCATACATTCTGGTTTCACTATCACCGTCTTATGGTCAATGCTGGATTTGACTTTTATGGACTTCATTCATTCATGGTGTGTCACCCTTTCTCAACTCTCATGCTGAACTTCTTTTGCATCTTGTACTCATGGTGGCCCTGAATCATGCTGTTCCCATCTTCATCTTGTATCCTGGCTTGCAACATTATGTGTTACTATTGACTTCTGCAATTGTATTCACTCTCCCCTCTTGCTTCTCCAGTCTTTTGACTGCTAACTCTCTGTTCCCTCCTCCTTTCCCTTCTACCTTTTCCTATCTCCTCCCCTTACTTTCTTCTATGCCCTTACCCTATCAGAATTGTCCTTGGACCTACTATGATAGTAACCTCGTCTGTCTCCTCTTCCCTCCCCTTACTGGTTTTTTCCTCCCCTCCAGCACTATCTGAAATGTCGTCAGGCCTAATATGATAGTTGCTTGTTTTGTTCCTCCCCTCCCTTTCTGCACCCCTCTCCCTCACCTCTTGTTTTTTTTTCCGGCTCTACCAGAAATGTCGTCGGGCCTAGTACAGTAGTCGCCTGTCTGTTTCCATTTCCTTCCCACTCTCCCCGATCCTTCCTTATCTATGTTTTAGCTCTTGCACTATCTTTAATGTCATCAGGCCAAGTACGATAGTTAATTTCACATCCTTACTGTTCATGGCCTGTAAGAATGTCATTGTTTGTTCCCTTGTTCCCTCCCTTGCCTTGAAGCGCTTTGAAACACATTGTGTATAGGCGCTATATAAATAAACTATCATATCATATCATATTATAAGTCAATATACATTTATGAAAAAGTGTGTAAAGTGCTGAGTACCCCAAGACTAAATGCAGGCATTAGCTAGTGTTAGGGAGAATTGTCTAGAATGGCTAATTTCCCTTACCTGTTGAGTCCCTCTGCAGCTTTGCTCGATTCCTAGGGTTTAATTTTTCTACCTGGTAAGAGTGTGAGCCTTTTGTTCCCACTCTTACATGTGTTTTGCTGTGTGTTGTACATTTTTGTGCTCATGTACTATGGAGTCTCACCCACTCCATAGGCATCATCTTTTTACTGTGTGTCACACATCACCTTTAGTTCAGTGACACAAGTTTGTCTTTTTAGACTTCCCACTTTAAACTCCATTTTCTGTGACTGACTACTGTCTCCCAGAACATTTAAAGTTGCCATTGACTTTACTAGTCTTTTTAAATCTACAGACCCAGTACACCCTATCTTCCCAACGAGTACTGGAAGGGTTAATAGTTATCCCTTTTTGTCTGATTCTCATGGAACATTATTTCGTTCCCCTTTCTCTAAAATTTGGCTGGTGGCAGTGGTATCTACCATTTTTATCCTACTGCGGATTATGAAAATAGCCTCGGTACTGTTAGAGGCTATGGTGGTAGCCTCAAACTCTAACCCACTGGACCCATTTTATTTTATTTGGTACCGGTCGGGTTTATTCACCATTTCTTTTTTGTAAAGGTCTTTCTCGTGTTTTACTCTGCGCGCCAAACCAGGTTTGGTTCCTTTGTTCTCCGTCCTTTGGCAGGCTTCTGCCCAGAAGCCCTCCTTAGGCGCATGATTGTATGGGTGGACAGGATGTGAGGGAGGGGTTTGAGGCCCCCTGCACAGGGTCTCCTTGGAGACCCAAGTCGAACTCTAGTTTGATTGGATAGGTGGCTGTCCTGCAAGGACAGTCACCCTACTGTGTGATTGACAGCCAGGCTGTGTGAATGGGGGATTTGGTGCATAAAAAGCCAGTCTGTGGGATTGGAAGGCAGAGTCGCCACTGGAACAAGAGAACCAACGAGGAGCTGAAGGAAGAGGACTGCTGCAACTACTGGACATCCAGGTGAAGCCCTGCTGCAGGTCCGAATCACCCAAAACTCTGACGACAGAGAAGATCTGCAAGGAATCTTCTTCCCTTGAGCTTGGTGGAACCAACCAGCTTGCCAAACACCAAACGCCGGGCCTCCCTTTCCTGGTCGAATTATGCTGTCCATCGCTGCAGTGAACCGGATAGCCAGGAGGAACGGAACCTGTTTGTGTTAAGGAGCGCACCTTTTATTCAATGTTTTGCTCCACTGCTGGCTTCTTCCCTGGGCAGTTCAGGACCCTCCATATGTCCTCCTTCTCGTCACCACGACTGAAGCTTCAGGAACCATGAGCCTGCAGGAACTGCCAGGAACAACTGCCTCAGCTACAGCATTCTTCTCCATTTAAGGTACTGTGCAAATCCAATCATCCATTCCATCCGACTGCAGTGAAAGTGCTTGAAATCTTTCGCCTCTCCGAAGGCTTGTCCTTCTCTTCTCCTTTGAATAACTTTTCTTCCGACCAACTTTGTTTTGAAATCTTAGCAAAGACTTAACCGCAAACTATTCTGAACTGTGTGATCCTCTGCAAAGACTCTGAACCATTAACATTGGGCCAGGCCTTTTGACTTGAATCCTAGTTGTAGTAGCCTTTTCTAGATGATAGCCCTGCCTATAACTTGTTGGTGTTGTTGATTTTGAATAACCTTGTCTTTGTCTCCCTTTTAAATTACTGGAGTGCCATTTTGCTCACATTTCATTTTGAGCTTAACTTGTCCAGAATTGATTGGGTGTTATTGAAGTATATTAAGATTGTGATTTTCTGCTGCTTTATAATAGTGAACTGTTTTATAACTGATGGTGTAAATAAAAGTATATCCTTTTACTCAGAAACCTTGAATCAGTGTTTGTTTGAACCATAGTAATTGCTGTCCTTTGTGTAACTTCTTGTACTGCTCACTTTACTCTTGAGATAGGTCTGGCTGCACAGCCATTGCCAGCAAAGTAGCAAAGACACCAGTAGCTACCCATCTCCACCACACATCGGATGTAGGTAGACTACTCGACAGATGATGTTAAATATCAAATTACGTGTCCTACCAAAGGCATGATATCAAAAACATATTTTAATTCATATATCACAAAAAATATTAATCATATAAAAACACATAAAACACTGATAATTACAAGCGTTAATTGAAGAACGACAGAGGGGGAAAAAATGAGAAAATCACTTTCAGCTATTTCTGTATCAAATGCAAGTATAACTGATCTGTATTTATAATTACGTGATGTTAGTAGCAGTGACTTAAGCCATGTATATATTTTTACAAAACATGGGTTATCAACGTCAACACTCAAATGTGTTTCTGGGTCAAGGCACAGCACTTGAATGAACTGAATTTTGCTAGTGATGTACCAAGACCCGTCTTCAGGACGCGGGTAATAAGTAAAGAAGGTCTACTATGCTCAATGTACAGAAACATGTACATAGCTGTTAGGACCTAAAAACAATAAAAAGAACTCGATTAAGAGATCATATGGAATGCATTATATGTAGTCACATAGTGCTGGACACACTGTGAGAGAAGAGTAGGGATCCTACTAACCATTTAATCATTTCTTTAGAGGGAGAAGCAGTTTAAAAATTAGTGCCCACGATCACATGAGTTCGGCATCTGAATGAATCCATAACTATAAGTAAACAAAATGGACAGAGTACACATGGATGTTAATTAAATCTATTTCCATGTGTCCAAAATCTAAAATTAATAAGACTTCATAGTGTCTTTCACCAATTACCATCTTTGGTGGATGAATGAGACAGAATCCCTTCTACTGGTAGATTTGAGGGATCATGTTCCTTGTGGGAGAAGTGGTATGAACTACATCACCCATGATGCATCAGTATCACCTAAGGGAGCTCAAAAAAGACATAATATAAACTGTCATGTTTCGCTCATTGTCGGAAAGTAATCGCAAACAGATATTGCGTGCATGTCGCATGTCACCTACATGATGTCCGTGTATAAAAGTTTGCGAGTTGCCGGAAAGATTCAGGCGATGTATGTTTATGTGCCAATGGATCTGATATTACGTCCAATAAGTGCAAACCTACACGAAAGATGTCAGAAACATCAGAGCTTCTCGTCTAGTGAATAATAAAGAAAGACAGGTGAAATGCCCTGGCGGAGTAAGTGGGACCGGCCTCTTACCTCCAAAGACCTCTATCGGTGCTCGAATCCGAAATGGTGAGTGGAAATCGAAAAAGGACTATACATGCACACAATGTTAGTTTAAGAGGCCAGCCGTCTATGACCATATCCTGCATTGTGTGCCAACAGGGAA
The DNA here is from genome assembly GCF_040938575.1 of Ambystoma mexicanum. Classification (NCBI taxonomy): domain Eukaryota; kingdom Metazoa; phylum Chordata; class Amphibia; order Caudata; family Ambystomatidae; genus Ambystoma; species Ambystoma mexicanum. The sequence continues at coordinate 540,512,315 of NC_090929.1, forward strand.
GACGGACCACTAGGTAACATATCTCGCCTGTTAGTAGTGAACCTTGCTGGATCTATGAGACAACATGGTCGCCATCTTGGAAAAGTGTAATATGTGTCCATCGATCCCATGAGGGGCTATAGAGGAAGATCTGGTTGTTATGGAATAATCTGTCAGTCAATTCACCAGAGATGAGCTGTATCTAATACCTTTTGCCCACATGTGTGTGCTGAAGTTACATAAATATGACCGTAAGTGTTGCGGAAGACATATGGGTCAACAACCATTATATCTCGTAAGGAAAAATATATGTAAACTACATGCAGTACAACATGGAAACCTCATGTGACCTTATCAGTCATATATATCGATTTAACGCACATAGAGTCATTCCTGGATTGTGCAGATTCTCGGATCCAGGGACCCGTGTCAACGTGGTACAGAATAGTATGTACCTGCTTACAAAGGCCCAAGTATGTGTTAGTAGACGCATGCCCTTTGTGATAGCCCCCATAGATGATCAGAGATGGATGTAACTGATTGTATTGCGAGGGTGGTAAGTTCCACAACCATTATGTCTCATATAGAATTGCAGTGCACCACGGGACGCCCATGTGAACTCATCGATCAAAAGCCTATGTCTGTCAGGTGTGAAAAGGACACAAGAGGGATGGAAACAATTGGAAAACAACTTCTCTTTTGGGATGAAACCAGCCGATAAAGATGGTGGCATTGTTTTATAGGACACTACTGCATATAACATATAACATTGAGGTTAATAAACAACTGGGAGACCAGAAATTCTACAGAAAACTAATTGGTAATCCGACTGTGACACTGACGGAGGAGATAATGAGCCTCATGAAGCATGCTCACGAACACAATTGGATCTGTAAAGAAGAATTTGCATATTTGACCAGGCCCAATCTGATGATACCGGCTTTTTATGTATTACCAAAATTACACAAAAATGCAGAAATCTTGCCAGGTCGTCCCATAGTGTCAGCTATTGGTTCACTGTTGGAACCCCTATCAATTTATGCAGATTCTTTCCTAAGACCTTGTGTCTCAAACATGCAGTCTTATAGTCAAGACACCACCACTATGATCCACATCATCTCGCACCTTCATCTAGATATAAGTGACATTTTGGCTACCCTCGATGTCGAATCTCTATACATGAATATTCCACAAGAACAATGTATAGAGGTAATGCATCATTACCTCGAGAAGAGAGAAGACCGTTCAGTACCTTCCAACTTTATCTCAGAGTGCATTAGATTGGCCCTCACCAAGAATTTTTTCTTGTGTAACAACAGCTATTACCAACAATGACATGGAACATCCATGGGGGCAACTTTTGCTCCGGACTTGGCCAACCTCTTTATTGACCATTACGAAGAAAATGTCATCTTCGGTGGAACCAATCCCTTTCATGGACAAATGATCTTGTGGCATTGTTATATCGATGACGTGTTTATGCTCTGGAATGGCAGCAAGGAAGACATTACTTTTTTGACATGGTTGAACAGACAAGCGCCCACCATTAAATTCACCATGACATCTGACACACACAGTATTGCTTTCCTAGATCTTAAGATCTTCAACAAAGAAGACCACACATTAGGCACCACATCATACAAAAAGCCCACAGACAGGAACATACTGTTATTGTACAGTAGCTTCCACCCTCAGAGCCTTTGGGAAAATTTGCCCTGTAGTGAGATCGAGGATTTTAAAACAAATAGCCAAGAACTGAGTCTTGAACTTCAGATCCGACAATATCCACATAATATTATAAAAAGATTGATGAAACAAGCACGTAATGTAAATTCAGAAACCAGTCTGAATAAACAAACATGATCACAAGAAGAGAGAATAACATGCATCTCCTCCTTTTCACCTATAAGTAATGACCTAAGAAGGATCATATTTAAGAATTGGAAAACTATCCAAACAGAGGACTTTAGACCGAACTGCCCTAGATTTGCATTCAAGAGGATGCCAAATCTTCGTGACAAATTGGTACACACTTACCGTGTGACAAAAATGCAACATCAAACCAGCACCAATTGCGGGACTTACCACCTGTACACGGGCATTTTAAATGCAGACAATGTTCCGTCTACCACCTCACCAGTAATATGAAACACATTGACTTGAATGGCCGCTTTTGGAAATATAAATCCTTCTCCAACTGTCTCACAAAATGGGTAGTCTATGGTATAAGATGCCCCTGTGGGCTCATATACGTTGGCAAAACGATAAGACGAGTTCAGCAATCAGCAATGAGACAGCAGACAAGCTGCTGGTTGCCCACTTCAAAGAGGCAAGACACACTTGTGAAGATATTTTCTGGTTCGTGATATAAACTATGAAAGCTCATCCACGAGGGGGAGATAGAAATCTGTCACTCTAAAAGCTAGAACAGAAATGGATATATGACCTTAAAACTGCCCAGACTGGATTAAACATAGCGGTAGAATGGAATTTATTTGTCCACTAATACCACATGGGACATTTAGTAGCATGGATATATATCTATGCACCACTGGTGATTGGGGTTTGCGAAACTGAAACTATGTACAGCTCCCCAACAGACCATATGGGCTCTTGAGAGACACAGTGTCTCACTATTCCATCCCTCTTGTGTCCTTTTCACACCTGACACACATAGGCTTTTGATCGATGAGTTCACATGGGCGTACCTATCTCAGATCATCTATGCGGGCTATCACAAATGGCATGCGTCATACTTGGGCCTTTGTAAGGAGGTACATACCATTCTGTACCACGATGACATGGGTCCCTGGATCCTAGAATCTGCACAATCCCAGAATGACCTAATGTGTGTTAAATCGATATATATGACGGATGAGGTCACATGAGGTTTCCATGTTGTACTGCACATAGTTTACATATATTTTGCCTTATGAGACATAATGGTTGTTGACCTGTATGTCTTCCGCAACACTTACGTCATATTTATGTAAATTCAGCACACACATGTGGGCAAAAGGTATTAGATACAGCTCATCTCTGGTGAATTGATTGACAGATTATTCCATAACAACCAGATCTTCCTGTATAGCCCCCATGGGATCGATGGACACATATTACACTTTTCCAAGATGGCGACCATGTTGTCTCATAGATCCAGCAAGGTTCACTACTAACAGGCGAGATCTGATACCTAGTGGTCCGTCTTCCCTGTTGGCACACAATCCCGGATATGGTCATAGACGGCTGGCCTCTTAAACTAACATTTTGTGCATGTATAGTCCTTTTTTGATTTCCACTCACCATTTCGGATTCGAGCACCGATAATAGGCAGGTTAATAGGCAGGTCCCACTTACTCCGCCTGGGCATTTCACCTGTCTTTCTTTGTTATTCACTAGACGAGAAGTTCTGATGTTTCTTTCATCTTTCTTGTAGGTTTGCACTTATTGGACGTAATAACGGATACATTGGCACATAAACATACATCGCCTCAATCTTTCCGGCAATGCGCACACTTTTATGCGCGTACATCAAGTAAGTGACATGCGACATGCATGCAATATCTGTTTGCGATTACTTTCCGACAACGAGCGAATCATGACAGTATATATTATGTCTTTTTTGCACTCCCTTAGGAGATACTGATGCATCATGGGTGATGTAGTTCATACCACTTCTCCCACAAGGAGCATGATCCCTCGAATCTACCAGTAGAAGGGATTCTGTCTCATTCATCCACCAGAGATGGTAATTGGTGAAAGACCCTATGAAGTCTTTTTAATTTTAGATTTTGTACACATGGAAATAGATTTAATTAACATCTATGTGTACTCTACCCATTTTGTTTACTTATAGTTATGGATTCATTCAGATGCCAAACTCATGTGATCGTGCACACTAATGTTTAAACTGCTTCTCCCTCCACACCTTAAAGAAATGATTAAAATTAAAAAGTTAGTAGGATCCCTACTCTTCTCTCACAGTGCATCCAGCAATATGTGACTACATACAAGGCATTCCATATGATCTCTTAATCAAGTTATTTTTATAGTTTTTAGGTCCAAAAAGCTATGTACATGTTTCTGTACATTGTTCATAGTCAACCTTCTTCACTAATTAACTGCGTCCTGAAGACGGGTCTTGGTATATCACTGGCAAAATTCAGTTCATTGAAGTGCTGTGCCTTGACCCATAAACACATTTGAGTGTTGACGTTGATAATCCATGTTTTGTGAAAATATATACATGGCTTAAGTCACTGCTACTAACATCACGTAATTATAAATGTACATCAGTTATACTTGCATTTGATACAGAACTAGCTGAAAGTGATTTTCTCATTTTTCCCCCTCTGTCGTTCTTCAATTAACGCTTGTAATTATCAGTGTTTTATGTGTTTTTATATGATTAATATGTTTTATGATATATGAATTAAAATATGTGTTTGATATCATGCCTTTGGTAGGACACGTAATTTGATGATATTTAACATCATCTGTCGAGTAGTCTACCTACATCTGATGTGTGGTGGAGGTGGGTAGCTAGTGTTGTCTTTGCTACTTTGCTGTTTATGTTCACTCCTCACACACCACAGCATACATGCCAACTCTCCCGATTTAGGCAGGAGACTCCCGATTTTTCGGTGAAAAATATTGCTATTTTTCATGGTCTCCTGCCTAAAATAACTTTAGCCCCAATGCATTCCTATGAGAAAATGTGTGTCTCCCGATTTCCCTGTGGAAACCTCCCTCCCAGGTGCGTCTGAATGTTGGCATGTATGCCACAGCCCCCCCCCAATAAAGAGTACACCCCCCTTGCTCAAACATTTTTTGATATGCACAGCCATCGCTACCACTTTACTGTGTAGTACAGGCTTGTCCCAAAGGTGAAATTGTACTTACACTTGTAGTGTTAATTGTGTGTGGTGTTCCCAAAGGGTACTGCATATGATTCTGCCTACCAGCAAGGCCACCCATGCAGATCGCCAATTCACACTGGGCTTGGTCTATTTTCATCCCGCAGTGCCATTGTACCCTCCTCCCTTCCTTCAAGAGAAGCTACCAAGCCACCCTAAAAACAACACTGGAGGTGCAGACCCCAACATGCTCTCTGGCAGCCAAGGTCATGCGCCGTCCACTTTGTGCCCTAGATCTAGGGGCGTATTCTGCTTAGCATGCAGAACGGATGTTTAAGGGAACAGCAGCCAGCGTATGCCTGGAAACGCCCAAAGGAGCCCATTTGTAACGATATAGACTCTGCTGCATCTATCGCCTCCCGCCAGGCGGAAGCCTGGGCAGCACTGCAGTATTGGTGTCATGGCACAGCTCACTGCCAGGGCCCAGTGCGACAGCCAAACTACACTCTGTGTAGCATGGTCTCCGAGAGTAGCTAACACAGCGGTTACTTCGTTTCAAACGGCTGACTTTATATCACATTCCAAGTGGGTTCTGGAACAGGCAAAGATTGGGGGAGGGGAACATGTGAAGAAATAAAAAGCATCAAGTCCCCGTCACTGTCCTCGCATCCTTCCAATGCACTGAAGTAGTGCCCACTTAGCTTATGTTGACAGTGTTCCTGTCTTCGCCACTTACATTTGTTTTAGGGAGTGGGGTTGATGGAATTAGTGACAAGAGCTGATCCCCTCATTTCCCAGGACAGATTGGCAGAGTGGTTGACCTCCATTCAGGGACAGACGAGCACACACAGGAACAAGTGTAGGGGATTAGCAAGATGAATGAGCTGGAGGAGTGGGTGCGGGGGGGGGGACAATGGCCGAGGCGCCGTGCCCCACTTTTTGGGACCTGGGCATGGACATCTTTGGGCCCCCCTCCACCAAACCAAAGGAATTAAGTGATCAAGAATATCTGGTTTCACCCCCCATCCTCCTTATCCTGATCACAACCTATAGGTTGATATGCTGCCTTGCAACATTCAAAATAAGCATGTTTACTCCCTTTAAGTCCCCTTACCCTCCTCATTCTTGCTCTAATCAGAACAATACACAAATAGCATTTGAAGGCCAACATTAGCAGTCTATGAAGAGGTTACTTTTGTTCTAGTATAGATACAGTATACTTTTTATCAATACTATCCAGGAAGGTATGCACCCTGTAGTATTAATGCAGGACTGTACCCAGAATAGACTGAGAACTCACATTAGCTGCCTCACAGAATGCAAAAGTGCTTAAGCATGGATAGAGGAGACCAATTGGAAAGAGGAAAATCTACACATACGATGGCATGGATAGTGGATGCAGATTAGAAGCCAACAGGAAGGTGTCTGTATTCAGACAGACTGAGATAAGAAGTGGGATATGGTTTTCAAATAGTGTTGCTGTTAGAGATCAAAGGAACAAGTGCTGTGGGGCGCAATATATCAATGCTCACTATTATAGTGGAAGCAACACTACAGCCAGTGAAACTATGAGTGAGGCTTTTATGAAGATCATACCATGTGAAGGAAATCTCTCTGAAGAGATGACAATTTTGAACGTTTTAGGGACTGGCAATTTCGAGAGGTTAGGCAATACAAGATTAAGTGAGATGCCCAGGATCACACATTGGTTAAGGAGTGGATTTGTACCAACTCTGCAATTTCTTGCCCAGTTCTTATCATGAACTAAAACAATCTAATTTCATAAAACTGACTTGGAAAGTGCACAAATCACATTACCAAAGAATGACCATTTATAAAAACAAAATATTATAGAATGGTGTTACGCAAAATGGGAATGATTCTAGCTTCATTCTCTCCATCACCAAGGTAAGTATATAAGTACTAGCATACCAATCAATGTGATTTAACACTTTCAATCTGGGTTTTTCTTTCGTATTTTAAAGCTTTAAATGCCTGTGACATTGTCATTTATAAATGCGCATAAAAACCTTTGACGTTCACAAAAAAGGAAACCGTTTTTTGGGTCAAACGATCAAACCTTAAACTATGCTCCCCCGAGGCCTGCAACATCTGGTCCGCTCTCTTCTGTCTACCCCCCCTTCCAGTAAAATGACCTACATAAGAAGAAAGATCAAGTAATGGGATAATCAATGCCACTGCATGCAGGAAGGCAAACCTCACAAAAGACAGCACAGTAATGTAAAATATATTAGATGATTTGGCCAGGATCTCTGTATCGTCTGCTGACAAAGACAGGATACAAGCATGAATGTTTTTGTTCCACAGTCTTGAATTTGTATACCTATTCACCTCTTGGACTAACAGTTTATGATCATCGTTGGAGGTGCTTATTTAGGTTTTACAACACCCCATCTGAACAAACCAATTTCTAGACCTTCACCATACAGATGATATGTTTGTTTTTATAGCAACCCCTATCTGGAAGAGGTACATTGCTGATAATAGCACCTGCTGTGCTAAAATACCAAGTACATTTGCAGGTAGGTTTATAAACTTCAAACATAGGAAAGGCTCCCACAGCTTTGTTGGAATGTGCTATTCTAATCTTGCATATGAACACATATCTCTGCAATGAGTGCTTGACGCACTGAGTTAACTTCTAAACGATTGTGGCATTCAATGTATCAATATGCATTTCAACTTTTGCTGTTGCACATGATAAACATAATTCCCACAGGAAGGAAAGAATGCCACAGAGTTGTGCCATTAGGAACATACAAACTATGTATACCACACTGAACACAGAAAGCATTACATGATGTTTTGTTAACTTTGCTGCCTTTGCCCTCTAAAAATTGCAAATACCCTGGCCTCTGAAAATCAGGGACCACTAGTCAGAGGTGTGTGACTAGTCCACGGTACACGTGTACAGTGGAGCAAAACGCAGTGTTACGACCAGTACTTTAAATGGAAAAAGAAGTGCAGGTACTCGCCAATCTAGGCTTTAAGTGGGCTGGGGATCAGCCCAGGAGGGTCTTAATATTGCTCTTACGCTGGAGGCTCATTGACCCATTTAAATCAATGTCACATTATGTGTACTTCTACACATCTATTTTCCTAATTCTCCATTTGTCTCGGTTTTTATGTGTGTCTCATTCTCTATTCGTATCCATTTCTATATGTCTCACTCCCCACAGTCACTTCAGTTATGTCACCACACCCTTTTTATGATATGATATGATATGATATGGTATTTGTAACGCGCCTATACACAAGTGTTTCAAGGCGCGACGAGGCGGGGGGGGGGGAAACAAGGGAAAGACAGACAAACGATCCTACTAGGCCAGGTGTCATTCAGATCGCGCAAGTGCCCAGGTAAGGGGAAAAAGGAGAAAGTGCAAGGGGAGGAGGTGGGGGGGAAAGTGCAGTACAAGGTAAGTAGCGTAAAATAAATAATGAATAAAAAGGGCCAGCTGGTGGCAAGTGCGAGGTAAGTGCAGAGCAAGTGCTGGGAAGGGGGCTGTAGGGATACAGTGACAGTCCCACGGTGCAGGGGGGGCCAAGGGAGGCAGTGCAAGTGGAGAGTGGCTGGGCCCTGGACCGAGGTCGCTGAGAGTGGCCCAGATGCAGGTTAAGTGCAGAATTCAGTGGGGAGTTAAGCAGGTTTAGCAGGGGAGAGGGAGAGAGAAGGCAGAAGCGAAGAGGAAGGTTTTGAGGTGCTTCCGGAACCGGAGATGGTTCTCCTCAAGTTTCAGGGAGGCAGGAAGGCTGTTCCAGAGGGAGGCCCCTGCTGCGGAGAGAGATCTACCCCCAGCTCGTTGCTTCGAGAAGCGGCTGACCATGAGGGAGTTGGAGACGGATGAGCGAAGGGCTCGTGAAGGAAGATATTTAGGAAGAGAGAGTTGAAGGTATTTAGGCCCCAGGCCCCAGAAGGCCTTGTGGACAATGCAGAGGGTTTTGAACTTAATCCTCGCAGCCACTGGGAGCCAGTGAAGAGATTTCAGTCCAGGAGAGATACGGTCCCTGGGCTTGAGGCCAAGGACAAGTCTCGCAGTTCTGTTCTGGATAAGTTGCAGAGGGCGGAGAGTGGAGGCAGGCAGATTTAGATAGAGGCTGTTACAGTAGTCCAGCCTTGAGAGAACCAGGGCTCGGGAGACAGTGAGCTTCTGGGGGAAGGAGAGGAAGGGAAGAATACCTCTGAGGAGGTGCAGTTGGTAGTGAGACTTCTTAGAGACGTCAGATATATGAGGAGAGAAGGAGAGTGTGGAGTCGAAGATGACCCCGAGGTTTTTAGCCTTGCAGGTAGGGGCAGGAGGGGGGCCAAGGGAGGCCGGCCAGAGAGCTGAAGGGAAGGAGGGAGTGGGTGTAGAATCGATGAGTAGAATCTCAGTCTTACTGGCGTTAAGGCAGAGGTCATTGGCGGCACACCATTCCTTTTTAACTCTCTGTGGAGACTGGCCTTTGGAGGATGCTCTGCTGAAGCATCTCAGTGTTTCAAACCAACATTTCACTATAGGGGTTTAATGTAAGGCACATACCTTTAAATTTGATTCTGTCAGTCTAGTGCAACCATCTCTCAAAGACACACATCATTTACAGGCTGATTTTGACTTGTTTTGACACCAGTAGGGTTATGTATAAAAGATGGCATGCTTTGAGAACTACCAATGTTTGTATGCTATGCACAGTGAGATATAATTATTAGCCAAGGATGACATACTTGGGTTTAGCAGTGTATCAGGGATTCTGTTTGTTGTTATGGAATGTGTTAGTCCATATAAAGGAGTTTCTTTTTCGCATTTCAAACTAGCAAACATAGCTGTAAACCGCTTGCTTTCATTGTGTTATAAGGAATTTGGTAGGTAACTGGAGCAGTGTGTGAGTTTCCAGTCCGAAACCTTCCATTACAACTCAAATTACTTAAACATTTACATATTGGAAAAGGCACTGCTAATAACAAAGAAACTTGTTTATAAAGTAATTGCTCAGGCTTTCAAAATCAACCCAGGCTCCATATGCAAATTCTCAAAGGACCCCATGGGCAACAGGAAAAGCCCACTTAGCGAAATGGCGCTCCACGCCTAACGTGCCGAGAAGCCTGTCTCTCCTTTTGTTCTGCAGGGTGGGTCCTGAAGGAGACGTTATGGGCACTCAGGGTTCGAAATTCAGGGGAGCTGGCAGCTATTTAGCTCCTGCTTGTAGCTTGCAAGAGCCTGGTTAGCTTGACACCAACAGCTACCATGAGCTACTTTTGGCTCCCCAGGCCAAAGGATTCAGAAAAAACACACCTATATGAATTTAACTCTTTACATTTCGGACAATCTATAAATAAACATTAGGCCACATCTATACGACATCTGAAGCATACTGGGTCACTAGTAATGAACAAAATGCTAAGTTTGCATCCTATGTAAAAGTTAGATTCGCAGAACTAACTCCTTGGTCCACAATGGTAGCTCCTGGTCACTAGTTAATGCTCGATACGCAGGAGCTGCTTTGAGCTCCTGCTTAGCCAATCTTATTTTTGACCCCTGGGCCCTGTGGGCGGTGGACATTGGTCAAAGTGTATGAAAAGAAGTAGTAGAATTATGTTTGAATCCGGGGTCTGCGCATAGAAACCTTCAGCATTAAGCATGTTATAAATAACCACTCATACAATTATACCTTGTCAGATAGTTGAGTACCGGTACTTTCTTTCAGGCTTTGAGAAGTGCAGATACTCAAATGCTAAAAATTAAAATGCAGGTACTGAGGGCAGGGTAGGACCAGACCATTTAAAGCACTTGTTACAACCATATAAACCAGACTTTAGTATTAGGGGGGCTCCTGTGTGAGGAATTCGACCATCTATTCTACATGGTAGGTGTACACTCATCTGGCATTTTTCAAATTCTAAATGAAATTGAAAGATGGTATATCAACCGCCGGATAATGTGTGGGGCTAATTTGCACACATTTTTCTATGCTCACCACACGACATACACCCAGACTGGTGTACTCTGGGTGGACATAGCCTACAGGTGCCCCCCCTGGTAATTTTTAATTGGGATATGACAGACAGCATTACACCCTGTCCGCTCAGAAGGGAGAGGGCAAAACCTTCCTCCTGCCCGGGACAGCCTAATTAACTATATCAAAAGCTCCATGGATCCGCTCTGCCCTTTTGTTGAGCCCTGCAGCCTGGCGGCAGCAATTAACATACTAACAGAGTACACTTCAAACAGGCCCACATGGGGCATGGCTGCAGAGATTAACAAAGGAGACAGGAAACCCCAACAACCTTTGATATGAATCTGTCAACCTGAAGCCAGCTCCCGCGTTTCAGTATCAACAGCAGTGGACTGTCATGTCTGGGACAGCTCTTTACAGTAGTCATCCCCGCAGGGGAACCCCAGAGAACATTTGATCCACAACAGACAGAAAGATTGGTGGGACTTAGTGTGATGCTGGAAATGCATCAGAGGGACAAGGCCTCCGAATCTTTGCCCTTTATTGCCTTGTGTATGTTCTGTCTTATTTTCCGAGCAGGAGTTCATGTGGGACTCCTGGCGGTGCGGCTCTACCTCTTTTTGGTTTGCTGAACAGACCCTTGAGATACCCTCATGGCACCCATGGATGGGAGTACGACCCTGTACTCCATGTGTATGTTTTTGGGCACCTGTATGCACAGCAGGGTATGGACTGGTGGCAACTCTGTGCTGAATTGACAGGTGCCCTGCGCATCCTCAATTTTGGGATGCCCAGGCCCTGTCATTGGAATAAGTGGATTCCCAATAGTAAACAAGATAGCCCCTGTGGCCTCTTGCTTTCTATCGCCTGTTACCTTACTTTTCCCAAAGTCCCCGAAAGCCCTACTCTGTCACTTCCCCTGACTTGCTGTTGGGTGGAAGTTCCAAATATGGTATTGTGGGGAAGTCCAGGCCAGACTGACAGGAGCCTTCCCATTGACTGTATGTTGTGGGTACGCCCGTGGGGTGGGACCTGGGTGAATGGAGTGTGTGGAGTGTGTGACGAATATGCATTCTGTGTTATGGGTGTCTAGTATCTGGTGTTTGACACAATGACTGAGATAGCACTGCCCAAAACTGGTATGAATGCAGTGTGTAGTGCTGAATGGCAGAGTGCTTGTCCGAATCCACATTCTGTGTTCTGAGTGTCTGGATGGAGAAGAATGGCCTCAATGCCACCGTGAGCCTGATTGGCTGCCTGACTGCCTGAATGCCATTCTGAATAATTGGTTGCCTGAGTGGGACCCAGCAGAGTGAATGGAAGGTTAACAGTATATCTGGGGGCCTCACTGCTAGAAATCATTCAGAAGCTGAAGTAGAAACTGACATTGAAACTGACGCTTAACTTTGAAGCCCACTGGAAGAAGAAGAACTGCTGCTGCTGTCCTTCGCTAATCTGAATGTTGCTGTGCCTTCAAGGAACTGATCCAAGAGAGGACCTAGCTAGGAGACCTCTTCCCGAGCCACGAGGGACCATCGTGCACCAACTGATCTTTGCCAAAACTCCCTGGTAGATAGACCTACGAAAGGCTGGTGACCACAATGGGGACCGCCACAGAATCACGAAGAGAAGCGCCCAGACATTGAAGTCCATCACCGTCGACGACCGCCGATGACCGGAGCCGCAGTGCTCCCTTGCCTAAGAAAATTGAAACAACGACTCCCTTGCTCATCCTCGTCGACCACTTTCGTCCTGCCGGAGAAAGTGAAGGCAGCTGACGACCAAAGAGAATCCACTGGTGGGTTTCCCGCCACCCAAAGACCGCAGAGACGCTGACGACTCGGCGCCCTTGCTGGGCCAAAGTTCTTAATTGGCTCCTTGCAGCAACAAACACTCGTCATTGAGATGCATCGCATGCCTTCGTTTGCAGGACGTTTTTCGACGAATCGTCAACGAGCACCACAAGAACCGAAGTTGCTGCCGCAATGACAGTGTTCACCCTTTTTCCTCTTGGGATCTCGACGATCCGTGACTCCTGCCTTAAAGGGAGGAGCTCAAGAAATATCCGTCGACGACCCGACGTCAAACTCTGCTATTCCAGGTACATTGGGGTGGGATAACTATTTAGAAGGAAATAAGATTCTTGTGAACAATATATGGACAGGGCTTGTACGATATGTCTTTATTTTCAGGTTGCACAGGTGGGGGGATCTCCACACAGAACTGTGTCTAGGTAAAGGGGCCAATATTCTGCCTATTGTTCTAACCAACTGCTTTCCTCCAATGTTTTTGTTGGTTCCCTTTATTACTCAATTTGTGTGACATTTAAACTAAGTCCAGTTGATGCACTTTAATTAAATCTAATAGTAATTAAAAATGACTGAAAAATCCCTGCATCACATTGGCTATCTAATACATGAACACACATTTGTTCTTGAAGAAGGTAACACTAATCGGTTCATGTGGTACAACCGAGTGACATAAACGAGTGTCTATGTCAAACACTCGTTCCATAACCAGCACCTGAGGTTCCATCCTTAAGGTGGACTCAATCAACAGAGTCGGCCTATCACTAATGGCTGTTGTCGACCTAGCACTTCTGGGGGCAGTTCAAGTCAAACACCAAACTCCCCGGCAATTTGTTGGCACTCAATTGGCTTATTAGCACTCCATTATAACACAAAGAGGGAATATATCTGTCTCCAGGACATGTGCAGGCGTGTTTCTCAGAATAGCGCCCTGCAGTGCAACCAGAAAAACACTGTACAATTATGCCCCCAAAGGTGAATTCGGATAGACCTATGGTCAAAGCAAAGTGCCCTCTGTAAACAGCATCCTGGCGATGCCAGGATACTACAGGGCGCAAGAAAACCACATGCACCTCCCTGTTTATCCCCATAGTGAAGATCCCTTCATCCATACCTCACTAGTGATTTTCAGCACGGTGTCTTTGTGGATTCTTCACTGAGGCAAACTCCTTCAGTAAGCAGTATGTGTAGTAACACCAGCCAGGCTTGAAGTTAAGCTGATGGAATGGTACAGAATGTAAAAAGTCCTATCTTTAGAGGTGCCGCAGTACGTCAAAGAGCATTTGTATCAAGATGTAATAAAGGGCTAAAAACCTGTAGAGACAACTTGATAAAGTCTGCATCAAACTCCACCACGCGACTCGCGATGTCCGCTATATGAACTCTCTCTTCATCAGTTGTGTCTACAGTGTAACGACCGATCAGTAGTCATCAAGTCAACATGCCTATCAAAGCATAAAAGGTATAGGCACTACAGTTAGATTTACTGAGATGGGCTGTATCCGTACCTATACCATCTCTTCTTTGTAACACAATGACATGCTGCAGCAGTGCTTAAATTTGGAAAGCAGGCTGTTCACAAAGCCACGCGCTACAGAAAACATCTCATACACGTGGCGCCGTTGCTTGCTACGAAAAAAGGAGCTACAATGGCAGACTATTCAAAATGGCGCGAACTACACGAAGCACAATTTACCAAAGAATTTGACTGGCAGTGGCGCGAGACAGGAGGGTAGTGGCGCCTCCTCTTGTCAGACTTGACTCAACGTACGTCCAGAGTTGATCCCGAAATGAAGCGGAGCAACTAAGCCTCACTTGCTGTCACAGGGCTAATGAAGGCTAAAGGGCTAAGTTCCGTGGCTGCGGAAAAGGCGGCACACCACTGCAGAGAAAAACTCTCTTCAGGTGTGCAGGTTCATGATGGTCCTTCTGGTTAACGGAGTCCACAAACATTATGTAGACACACGGAACAGATATACAGTGTTATAGTTACATCCGACTCAGTAGGGGAAAACTCTCGTCAGGTGTACGCTCATGCAGGTCCTCATAGTTAATGGTGTACACAGGCATTCTGTAGAAGTGCGGAACGGATACACAGTGATCTCATTGCATCCGATTCAGCAGGGGAAAACTATTGTCCGGTGTGCATACTCGCGCTGATCTTCATGGTCAATGTGGTCTGCAGACATTATGTAGACGCACGGAAAGGGTATAATGTATTGTAGTTGTATTCAGCTCACTAGATTGTTTATTACTCTGGGTGTCTACTCCAATACCAGAAGCAAAAATAGTTGAATGGGTAGTCTCCTCGTCGGAGCATCCCCATAATATTGGAAAACACCAAGTGTCCCATCATAGCCACGGTGGAAAAATATTATGTCACTCAGTAACTCAAGATGGACACGTTAGTGACACAAAAGGGTGCTCACAATGGAATCATCAATGGGGTGCAAGGTCCAGAATAAATAACGGAATGAGTTGTGCACTTGATTCAGCACACTGCTCGTCGCACTGTGGTAGCTAGCTTAAAATGACTAGCTTAAACCACAATTAAACCCCCCACTCTAATTTTTCTTTCAGTCCAATGCCTGAGCTTTGGGTTAGGAATATTAGGCATTGTTCCTTCTGTAATAGCTTGATCCTATCTCGATTACTATCGCCTGAGGGGCTGGTTTTCCAAATCACATTCCAGCGCAAGTCCTCAACTTTGTGCACAAATTCAACCCAGTGTTCAACCAAAGGGGCGTTCTGTGTCCTGTTCCGAATGCAGCTCTTATGTTCTCCAATCCTTATTTTTACCCTGCGTTCGATTTTACCAACATATAGTTGATCACATGGACACCAAATTCCATAGATCAGCATACTGGAGTTACAATTGCTAAATTGGTGTTGCTGCCACATAGTGTTAAGACCAAAGTTAAGTGCTGTGCTTCTGGATGTTGAACTACAGCACATGAGTGCCCTCACGCTGAGTGACCTATACATTTTGGAAGGCCCCATTTTTTCAGGGAGGGTACTCTGCGTCGAGGGTGTCAAACTCACGTCATTACGCGAGATTAGTTCTTTTAGGTTGCAACTTCTTTTAAACGCAACAATGGGTTTGACAAGTGCTTTTTGGCCTTGTTGTAAGATGTTCCAATTTTTGAGCATCATGGTTTTAATTTTATTAGAAATATGGCTAAAAGTATTAACAAATACCAATTTATCATCCTCATTGGTCTTAGGATGAGTTTTGTATTCAAGGAGAGCCTGTCTGTTGTTATTGTGGGTGCGTACCTTTGCCAGGTATGTCAGTTTCTCGGGATAACCCCTCTATAGCAGTCTTTTGCTTAGAACATCTGCTTATTTCTTGAAATCTTGTGTCAAGGTGCTGTTTCTTTTCAGGCGCAAGAATTGGCCTACTGGCAGGTTATCTCTCACGTGTCTAGGCTGAAAACTCTCATAGTGTAACAGGGAGTTTTTATCTGTGCTTTTGTGGAAAGGCTTCACACTAAGCACTTTGTTGGTAACACTAGACAGAATCGTGATGTCTAGAAAGTTCAATTCAAGATTGCTCTGAGTGTATGTAAACTTCAGGTAGTGATCCTGCAAATTCAACCAACCAAAAAATTCAGTCAATTCTTCGGAGTTGACCAGCCATATGACGAAAATATCATCAATATATCTTTTCCATGTTCTGATGTTATATTTAAATGGATTCAGTGTCGATAGGATTTTGTTCACTTCGAATTGCTCCATATATAAGTTGGCTACACTTGGTGCTAGGATAGCGGCCATCGCTGTGCCCTGTATTTGTTTAAAATACTCGCCATTGAAATGGAAGTAGCTCTCTGTGAGTGCCATTTCAGCACACCAGAGCACAAACGACATTGGGGTCGTGGAGCAAGGATATTCAAGAGGTAAACGCTCTTCGAGCATGTCAAGGGACGCCCTTTGCGGTAGGCTAGTGTATAAGGCGACCACATCTAGGCCAACCAACAGTTCACAACTAGGATCAAATGCCAGGCCCTCAACCTCATTAATCATCTGGATCGTGTCCCCCCATGCCACCTGGAGTGCTGGCTGCCTAGGCTCTTAAGCCCCCCCTCGAGCTCTGGGTGCCTAGGCACCCAAGCCCCATCCCCCCATTCAAGCCTCAGCCATCCAGGATCCCAGAACCTCCCCTCCCCCACTAGGACCCCAGGCACCCCCCTCGGGGACTAGCCACCTAAGCTCCCAGGTCCCCTGGCCGCCTAGGCCCCACCCTGGATCCCCAGCCTGTAGCCTGTATACCAGAAGGCACAGAGCCTGGTCTCTCAGGTCCCATAGAGCCCAGACCCTGCTCCTCTGAGGCCCTGCCTAGAACGGTTTCCCAGCAGCCCTCCAATCGTCCAAAGTATGTGAGGCATCAGGCGTAATTGCATCTGCTCCCACCACATACTAATAAAATGGCTTATTGCATTTTCAAACTGTGTTGACACAGGATTATGTAACGTGCCATAAATGTATTAAATAAAAGCCTACCGTCTCCAACGCTTCTGAACAAACAGTTCGAAAATGAGGCCAGTTTCCTGCTGCAAATGTGCAAAGTAAAGTGCTCTAACAGGGAGCAACACCCTCCCTGGTCTGCCCACAGCTCCCTCCTGTCATAGGGAGGGGGACACCCTCCAGAACGAAAATCTGAGCTTGGGTTAGTATCCATGGTCAGAGGAGATGTCCTCAGTGTGGACCAACACGTCAACAGAATGTAGAAATGGTGGCGGGCAAGCATGATCAACCACGAATCAGAGAGCTCTGTGTCACAGGTTTGAACCCCCACTTGATCCTTTCAAAGGAGCACTATTAAGTTCATACAACTAAAATGGAAGAGTAATTAAATAGTTACAGCATAGACAACTGGTAAAAATGTTTCTGCGTAAAAACAGGAGGGGCAGAGAAAGAGAAAGAAAAATAGAAAAAGAAAGACTTTCCTGGGTTACAGTACAAGATGAGATGAGGTTGAAAGCAAAGAGCGCTCTTTTAACCCTTGCCGCGGGTGGCTTTGAACATGTCCTAATTAACATTGAAAATCACTGAAGTACTGCGTTTCAGGGGTTAAGCAGCACAATGGAAACATGAATACGGCATGAGGTCGTGGACACAGCCAACAGGAAGAGAGGAAATGTTGACTCTCTTCCAAGAGAATGAGATGGTATCGGCACCGGACGAGTTTCGCTAGGCTGTGGAAGGAAGGCCTTCTAGTGAAAACCGAAGCCAGGAATATCAGCCTAAAACAAATATCGGGCAGAGGCTGCCGGCCCAAAAATAAGAGTGACAGCCAAGCCACCTCACTGCCCTCCCCATTCAGGACATGGATTAAAGAAAAATAGCACCAACAAAATCTTGAAATTACAACACCCCCTTTCCAGAGAAAACCCTTCACATGAGAAACCTGCCACCCTTCAACCAAAGAATGCAAATCACAGGGGACAAAGCCAATCCTTGAATTGTTGTCACCACAGTAGAGTTTCTCGGGGGTGGGGGGAATGCAGAGGAATTCTCCCCCAAACTGTCAAAGAACTTTGAATTAAAATGATGGCCCCCTCCAAAGAAATTTCATAGACAAACACCCCCCTGCCTTCCTCCAGGCCACCTACACATGAAATAAAAACAACCTCCACCCCGTTAAAAAATAAAATTAAAAAAGTCAATCGGGGTGCAATTGAAATTGGGGATATGCTCAGCTGGGTGTGTTCACCTTGGGGATAGGATAATAGTGGTTGTTCTAGATGTACGTGCCCAAATTGGACCAGCTCAGCCCTTCACACTCCTCCAAACTCCCTGGATTGATACATCGAGTGCCACATTGTTGGCAATAAACGCAGAGGTAAGAGTTGCTAATTGCTACTAACCAACTACTGTAGTTGCTACTGTTGGCCAACTTACATTGGTTACAAAGGGCCTCATTACGAGTTTGAACGGTAGCCGTGCCTGCATTACAGGCACGATTACCGCCGAACTCGCATCTGTCACCCGCGAATGGGCACTTACCGGCCCATTACGAGTTGAATGGGCCGGTAAGTGCCCATTCGCGGGTGGCGGTAATGCTGTGCTCCTCATCCCCATTCTGCCCTATAGGGCAGAATGGGGATGGGAGAGGGAGCAAACAACGGGCCATTACGAGATGGCCCGTTGTTTGCTCCCTCTTCCCCTCGCGGGACCCGGTAAGCACGCCTGGTTTTCCCAGGCGTGCTTACCGTGTCCCGCGAGGGGATCTCGTAATGTGGCAGAACGGGTTGTACGGCGCCGTTTAACCCGTTCCGCCAGGGTCGTAATGAGGCCCAAAGTGTTGTAAACTGGTTTCCAGGTGATTACGATGGAGTATAAAAACACCCGAAATAATATGAATTAGCAGTACCACCCAGAGTTGCACATGTTTGTAGTGGACATGCACGTGGGGGCTTTGCTATAGCCTTGTGTATGTTTTATTGTGTCATAACTTATTATTTCAAAAATCGAAGAAAATCATCAATCTCCCAAAATCGCTTAAATAGATAGCACAGGTCCGGACCCCGCTCCACCCCTGTGCAGGGCGAATGGGTGGGGTTGGTCAAATTTCACTATCGCCAGTACACCCCAGACTGGTATGCCGACCGTGGGCCAACATTTCAGCCTACCAACTGTTATGGGGCTGGAGCCAACCACAAACATACAAACACACTTTAACAGATATCTAGATTATCATTTAAAATAAGCACATTTGAAAACTTGACATAAGAAATTAAGCACTAGAAGAAATAATAGAACAAGAAAAGAATCCCCAAAGAAATATTGATATTAGAGGGTTATTCCATAGACACCATGCCAGATTAACCCCCCTCAAAATCAGGATTTTGGAGAATAACTGCCAAAAAAGCACTGGCAAAACAGAAGAACCCCCAAATAAACAAAGATTTGAGAGAATCACCACCAAAGGAAACCATGACAGGAGATAATTACTCCCAAAAAACACAATGCAGACCAAACCATGACATAAGAGAATAATCAGCACAAGGAGAACGAAAACAAAAACACACAAAAATAAAAAAGGAGGCCTGGCAAAAAAATAAATAAATACCATGACATAAGAGACAAAGTGCCAGAATAAAGTTTGATGCAACAGACTAACTTCTCATACGAACTGTAACTAC
The DNA here is from genome assembly GCF_040938575.1 of Ambystoma mexicanum. NCBI lineage: Eukaryota > Metazoa > Chordata > Amphibia > Caudata > Ambystomatidae > Ambystoma > Ambystoma mexicanum. The sequence continues at coordinate 540,532,058 of NC_090929.1, forward strand.
TCAAAGAAACAAGGACATAAAAAAAAGAACCTTCAAAGAAAATAGGACACAAGAAAACCCCTCCATAACGAAACTATGGAAACAAGACACCCACAATTCTATGCGTCTTTAGGTGGTTTTTAAATCAATTGAGGATTATTCGATGGGCAGAGGGGCGAGGAGAGAAGTGGTGTATGATGTGCCTCGGACCTCTGAGATGGAATCCACCCTGTAGTTGAAAGCTAGAAGGCTATAATTTTACATTGTGAATACTCCCCTCCAGCTCCCTCCTCCTCCATCACTGCGCTCTTTTTTATGACCAGCGTTGCAGTGGGTGTAGAGTGATCGCATGCCGAGATTATATATGCAAGATAAAAACATATCGAGTTCTCTCTCTCCTCACCCCCAGCAGAGAAAACCTTGTATCCCACTGCTGCGACATCATTACAGTGATTATGAATTCCATAATCCTCTGCCATGATGTCACAGTAAGAGGTGACCTCATTCAGAAAGGGCAAATATTTGCTAGTAACCGCCTAAATAGATGAAATACTAGAGGGCTACTCTCCAAAGAAACCTTCTTATCACAGTGTGAAGGCCATCCTTTAGTCAGGGCAGACCACAAACCCAAACACCAAGGGGCAGGCCGTGCAGGTGCCGGGCTGAGCATTTGGTGCAAGCAGTCCAGGAACTGCAGAAGTGAAGCAGCCGGCGTGGAAGTGGTGCTCGGCTCGCAGTGGGTAATGCCAGCGATGTGGCAATGGAAAGATGGCCCTCACCCAACAGTACTTTCAGCCAACATCGACCCTGGGCTGGAGCCTTCGCCGCAGTAGCTACAGGAGTAGCTTCTCCTCTCTCCCACGAACAAGAGCGCTGCCGGAGCATCTTATCACTCACGGGAGCCGAGCGCAACCATACGCATCCAGAGTCTACTGTGAGTATTAATTGGCTAGATCTGTCTGCATCCTGGAAGACCACCCTATCCAGGGGTTGGCCTGCTTTCCACCACCCAGCCGCCATTAACCTTGTGGAGCTGCCGCTCCAAGACCCCTCTGCACCGCACATCACAGCCCCTAAGATGGCCGCCACAACCTGCTCGCATTTTCTTTACATTGGTTGCTAAGCAACCAGCCTCCGAAGTGCTCATAGGGAAGCAAAGCTAACCGGAAGGCATTAGCCGGGCCCAACACGTCTAAGGCCCGTAAGTAGAAGGCCCCACCTGTCTGGACCTGTCCGGGCCGTTAAGACCCCATGGCCTGGATCCCCGACCAGCTTGCCCACTCTATCTCTACAACCAGCAACCCCAAACATTGAAACAGCAGTGCAACACACCATTTCCCAGGCCTTCTCCTACAGCTACAATCTAGAGCCGCTGATGGTAAGCTCTACATAACTCACAGCAACTAACTTTTGCCACCTTACAATTACGTCAAACTACGCCCAAGCATTCCTCTCTAACCTGCAGCCACTCTGATGCAAGATTGCCTAATCTAACGAGTTATTTCCATTGCAACTCATACAACTCCAGCTGCATACTACCGGGTGCTTCACTGAACTGCCCCAACCCCGACTGCCACAATCTTTTATGTCACCACTGTATGAGCCCACTGATCCCTCAGTTGTTCAGTGCCCAATGTGCCTGGCAACACTATTCCTATGTGCCCATCCTGAACTGCCCTTCGGCAGCCCACTGCGCCTATGTTGAATTTAGCCCATTGTAGCCCACTGTGCCCATGCTGAATTAAACCCACTGTGCCTATGTTGAATTTAGCCCACTGCGCCTATGTTGAATTTAGCCCAATATGCCCACGTTGAATTTAGCCCATTGCTGCCCACTGTGACCATGCTGAATTATGCCCACTGTGCCTTTGTTTAATTTAGCCCACTGGGCCCATGTTGAATGTAGCCTACTGCAGACCACTGTGCCCATGCTGAATTTAGCCTACTGCAGACCACTGTGCCCATGCTGAATTTGGCCCATTGCAGTCTGCTGTGCCCATGTTGAATTTAGCCTACTGCAGATCACTGTGCCCATGCTGAATTTAGCCCACTGTGCCTATGTTGAATTTAGCCCAATCTGCCTATGTTGAATTTAGCCCACTGTGCCCATGCTGAATTTAGCCCACTGCAGCCCACTGTGCTCATGTTGAATTTAGCCTAAAGCAGACCAATGTGCCCATGCTGAATTTAGCCCACTGTGCCGATGTTAAATTTAGCCCACTGTGCCTATGTTGAATTTAGCCTTTTGTAGCTCACTGTGCCCATGCTGAATCTAGCCCACTGTGCCTATGTTGAATGTAGACTATCGCAGCCCACCATACCTATGCTGAATTTAGCCTCACCTAGCCTACGCCAACTAGGTATTAACTTGAGCTTATTTGATCCAGCCTATTGTAGCTCGTACTAACTGCCTTCAGTGACACTTGTACGCTTTCGTGCTCCGAACTATAAACTTAGCTTAGTGCACTCATATGCCACTATTTAGAAGGTGCATCCTAACTTATAATAAGCCACCGTCCATGCAACACCACATCATGAGCATTATAGCTGGTAGCCTCTTAACCCACATATGTCTACTGCTCATTATCCTTCAGACATTTCACAGTAGCCACCTTACAACCAAAAAGAGAGCTCTACACAATTCTACCATTTTTCTCTCAGTAACCCCCACCACTATGGATCGCCCTGACTCGAGTCCCTCAAGCTGGCCTCAGTGTAATCCATGTAGTCTGCCCCTTAGAAATTCTAGACTCCAGGGTGAGACTCACAAGATTCCAGGAGCCCCTAACTAGAACCCTATCCCGCCAACAAAAGATCCAATAACCAGAAGGTAAATATCACCCACCTTAATACCATGAGACCTCTAACTACTCCCACTAAAATAAAACCTACCCAATCCACAGTAGTGGCCTCCCCACTTAAAGGAGGATTGATAAAGGCCAGATCCCTTACAGCACATGCCATGGATATCTGCGACCTAATATCGGCCGATAATCTGGACTTTCTTGCTATCACAGTGTCCTGGCTGCATGACGCAGCTGGACCCCTACTTTCATTAGCAATCCCGGATGGGTACACCATACTGAGACAGGATAGAACTGATATGCGAGGCGGCGGCATTGCCATCATCGCTAAGACTAGCCTAGGTATGAGAACTACACCCACCCTAATGTCTGAATCATGTGAAGCGCTCACTATCAAACTTCCTCTACTTAACTCCCAGACATTGATTATCCACCTTATCTACAGACCACCTGGACCCATAGGAACATTCGAGGAGGATTTTCCCAGCCTACTTTCCAATAACCTTAAAATATCTTCACAATTACTTGTCCTAAGGAAAATTCATCTGGGATACAATGGCCCCTCAGACAAATACGCCACCACCATTGCCAATATTCTTTCTGAACTGGGCATAACTCAAAAAGTCTTCGAACACACTCATACCAAAGGTAGAATCCTTGATTGGCTGGCAGATTACAATTGCACTGCCAACATCAAATCCATCTCCCCACAACCTTGGACAGGCCATTTCCTCTTGTCCTTTGAACTCTCCACCTCCAGACCACTCTCTCCAGCTCCCACCATGGCCCTGCCATGTCCAACAAGGAATAAACAGATTATTACTAAGGATAAAGTGATTCCCGCTATCCTACCCACCCTTAACCAATTAGCAGATCACTTAGACCCAGAAACACTTGTCGACGAGTACAACAAAATTATGTTAACCACACATGACAACATTGCCCCCCTAAAACCCAGACCGAGTAAACCCAAATCTCATCTAAATAAATGGTTCACCCTTGAACTAAAGGATTTATGACAATTTAAGAGGAGTTGTGAAACCGCATGGAGGCTAATCCCATCAGAAGACCACAAAAATAAACGAATGTAAATCTCCTCCCACTACAAAAGGGAAATCCACATGGCCAAGCAAAATTCATATAACAAGTGTATATCTAATGCTAATTCAAGTATGAGGGAACTGTTCACCATCCTCAAGGGATTAGAGTCACCCATCCCCATCCCAGACACATGCTCCAAAGATAAAATATGGTGTGCAGATATACAACAAGCACTATCAAATAAAGTAACTATGCTCCAAAAGAAAATATCTAAGAAAAAAGCCTCTCTCAATCAACCATCTGTCATGATCTCTGCTTCCAAAAGGTCAGGGTTTTCCCAACTCCCTTGGAAGCAGATCCATAACCCAGGTTCCGAGTGCCAACCAGTCCCAATTGGGACCTTTTGGACCCAGTCCTGGCGCCAGTGGCACCAGGCTCATAAATATGCCCAGTCCCAGCGCTGGAAGCGCCGGGCTCATAATGCTTGGGTGGACTTACCTGCAGCAGACCATGCTGCTTACTTACCTGCCAGTTGAGCCTCTGATCCCCTTCTGTTTGGAACTACTTTTCCTGTTGGGTGGGGCTGGAGCCACTCCCTAGATTCAGAACACTGGAACTCTTCTGGAAAGCAGGAACTCTTTTCTTACCTAGGCGTGGCTGTGGAAGGAGGGACCGAAGCACTACAGGAGGCTATTTAAACCACACCCGGTGGATGAATCTTGCTTTGCGTTATTCTGCAACCTCTGCAGCAGAACGCTCATCGTGTCTTCTGCATCCGGTCCTGGGCCTAAGGAAAAAGGCTTACCATCCTGAATCCAGTCTTCAGCAACACCTATAAAGACAAGAAAGAACAGGTTAGCATTCCGGCATCTGAAAGGCAAAGGCTTACCATCCTGAATCCAGTCTTCAGCAACACCTATAAAGACAAGGAAGAACAGGTTAGCATTCCGGCATCTGAAAGGCAAAGGCTTACCTACTCTTTGTGCGCTCCGGAGGTCTTCACACTGCATTCCGGCATCTGAAAGACAAAAGCTTACCAACTCTTCGCACGCTCCGGAGGCCTTCGGCGCTGCATCCCGCATCTGAAAGACAAAACAAGGTGCGTTTAAGACATTGGGGAACTTTAATACTCACGTGCCATTACTCCTTTCCACATCTAATCCAGTGGGTATTCCGGCACCCTGCAGCCGCTCCGAACTCGTACCTGCAAAATAAAAAGACAGCTAGAGCGCATCGTGAAGCAGGCAACAAGCGCTTACTTACGTGCTTCCAGGCGCTTCTATTCATCACACGGGCTCCATCTTCAACTCACTTCAGCCCGTCATCCGCCATCGCCGGAACCCTGCAAAACAAGAGACATCATTACTAAAGACTTTACAGACATTTGAATGACTCGAAACTTACCGTTCGTGCAGTAAACGACGGACAGCAGTCCTCTGAAGTCAAGAGGCCTGCGCTACCTATCCAGTGAAGAAACTGGTTACAGCACCCTGCCCCGAGGCAGATGGAGAGCTCGGCATTCACTTACCTAAGGTGAGAGCGTTAACCTTTGGGGGTCTACAGGAGAGGAGAAGAGGAAAGAGATAGGGACACCCCAATAACCCCAGTTCATTAACCCCTTATTTTCTATCTGCAGACATCTTACTCTACACGTCAGGCATACAGTGCACAGAGGTCCAGCCCAAAGAGCCAACCGGGTGCTACACATCACCTTTGAAGATACGGTAGTCGCCCAGTCAAGACCGGCGCCTCTGCGAGAATCAGGTGAGCGTTACACCATCCCAGACCAACAACTGGAGTACCGACCCCCTTTCAAAGGAACAGGACTCAGCTGTGCGATCATGTTCTCAAAAACCTCTATCCTCGTGGTAGAGAAAGTCATCCTCTCTCTCAAGCCATCCAACTGCCAAGGCAACCTCTGCCCGGCCCAACTTATAAAAGACGCTGCCAGAGATCTCTCCCCATTTGTATCAAAACTTATCAATGCTTCATTTGCAACGGGCAATGTGCCTACCAACCTGAAACAATCTTGGGTACTACCGCTGCTCAAAAAAGCAAACCCTAGACCAAATTATACCTACAAATTACCGTCCCATCACAACAGTCCCATTTCTGCTTAAAATCCGGGACAAGATTGCTTATAACCAAATACAAACATTCTTGGCACAACATACGCTCTTAGGAGCACGTCAATCAGGATTCCGTCCCCGATATGGTACTGAGACTGCCCTCATCGATTTGAAGGCACAAATAGATGAACTATGAGACTAAGGTAAAACAGCCCTTCTCCTGTTGCTGGACCTTTCAGCTGCATTCGATCTTGCCGACCACAAGGTCCTTTGCAGCCACCTAGATTTAGCTGCACATTTTTCCAAAGGGGCTATAACCTGGATTGAGTCTTTCCTGAGTGACAGGACTATGAGGGTGTTCTCCCCTTCGGCAGTGGCTGATCCGATCCCTATTCTATGTGGAGTTCCCCAGGGGTCCTGCGTCTCACCCACATTATACAACATATTTACTAAGCCCCTTTTTGATGATCTGGACCTTCTTGGTATAAACTACACTAATTATGCAGACAATACCCAGATTCTCCTCCCACTTTCCGGGGATTACAACAAGGATTTGGCCTTGGTAAATAGGGTGTATCTCCTCATTCAGGCATGGATGGCAACCCACGGTCTATGCCTGAATGATGATAAAACAGGGCTAATCATCCTGGGTACTCACCCAAATCTTAAAAAATTAGGCCAAGACTACACCTCGTTTGAGATTTATGGCAAGATCATCAAGGTGTCCAAGGAGGTGAAGACACTTGGCTTTTATCTGGATTCCACCCTCTCCCTTGATAAACAGGTGAAATCCACGATATCAGCCACAGCTTACACGTGTAAGATCATTAGAGCATGTAAACACTTTCTCTCAGATGACAACTGCATTATTTTAGCTAGAGCCCTGATTTTGTCTAGGCTCGACTATTGCGGTGCCCTATACATCGGTGTCAATAAATCTATCATCCACAGAATTCAAATCCTACAAAACAATGCCTTAAGAGCGGCTCTTGGCTTGTCCAAAATATCGCATATTTCTAATATTAGGCGCCAAAACAACTGGCTGTCTACCCAAAACAAAATCCATTTAAAAGTTGCATCTCTTGTTCACAAAGCTTTGAATAATTCTGGTCCTAGCTATCTCATGGACAGATTCCTAAAGAGAAGCTCCACCCGACTGGCAAGAACCACCAATGCCAATAGCCTTATCATACCGCGATTCCGGCTGGCTAAGGCTGGTGGAGGCAGCTTCCAGGTCCGAGCAGCCCAATTATGGAATTAATTGCCACATCCTCTACGTCAGGAGCAGCCCTTTCTGAAATTCAGATTCAACTTTATCAATCTACTGAAGTCTGCTAACGTTTAGTTGCTCACTAGCTCCTTCCAGACTCCTGACACCTCCTAGTGTATATACATATATGTTCACCATCCTGTTGCTCATGTGTTCATCTTCCCTTAGGCTAGTGACAACCTGCTCGTGCTTCGTGCCTGTGACAACCTGCTCGTGCCTGTATATATTCCATCCTGCTTGTATTCTGTAACTGACCTTCTACGGACTATATATATTTTGTTTTTGCATGGAATCTGTAACTGACCTTCTATGGCCTGTATATATTTTGTTTTTGCTTGTAATCTGTAACCTTGTAACCCTAAGCCTCGCTTATTCTGTACTTATGCGCCCGGTTACCTTCGGGTCTGGTGCGCATCATGGTCTGGTGCGCATTATAAGTGAATAAAACAAACAAACAAACAAACCCCCAGGCTCTGTACCTATCCAAACTTTATTTGCAGCGTGGCGAGAGCAGGATGTGCATGGGACAGACAGGGGACGGAGGCCAAGACTGTTACAGGAAAAGGGCCAGAGAGAGGCACTGAGTGAGAATATAGATTAATGCCCAGGACAATAACGAGAAACAAATGTTGCAGAGATAGTCTACATTAAAGGAATGCAAACATAGGCAATAAAAAGGGATGGAGAAAAAGAATGCAAGTGAGACGGACAGCACGAAAGAGCGGGGCAGAGACAGACACAGGGAAAGAATGGAAGCGGGGTACGAGGCAGGGGAAAGAAAAGGTCAGTGAGCAAGTCAGAGGCACAGAAATGGGAGACAGCATGCGAGAAAAAGAGCATGAGTGTTGCTTTGCGTGTTCAGCACGAGAAAATGTTTCCCTTTCCTGCAAAGGAGGCAGAGGTAAAAACACACACACAGAAAGACAACACAACGCTACATCGACATTTGGGACTCCTTTGGTTCAATACAATCTGAGTTAGTGGAAAAGAAAAGGCTAGGGCCACACTTCGAGCAGCAAGCATCTCCAGCTCGGCTAATTATATGGGTTTCTGCCCTGGGAAAGGTGGGCATTAGTGCCACATACAACTAACTGCAAGGACAAAGTAGCATAGAAAGAACAAACCAAGAAACGAGATTCCCAAGGCAAGAATACCATGGAAAACCACCCATGCCCATTACAATAGAAAAGGAGAGCTCCAGACAGGGAAGCCCTTATCAAGAGCAACAAACCACCAATCAGAACTATGGAAAGCCAAGGCAAGAAACACCAAAAGCCACATCACAAGGACATTGACTAGTGGGGAATATAGCCACAAAGTACCAATCGTAGCTGCGGAAAGTCAGGCAATGACAGCATTAGGAGCTACACATTGCGAGGGAGAGACTAGACACAGAACCCCCTCTACCCCAAAAGTAAATCCAAGGTGGATTTACACATTGGATACATTGGGGCATGCAATTGATGTTGAGAGGTGGAAAGGACTGTAATTAGTGATGAGGTGGTAACAATGGTGAAACAGTTGACATGTTACATGAAAGGGCTGCACAGGAGAGATTCAGATAGGTAGATCTTTGCCATTTTTAGTGTTAAGATGTGGAGTGCACCAAGGAACAAGAAGTGTGCAGTGTCCAGAGAAGCAGCACGGACAAGCGGTTGCAGGGACGGAATGTAGGAGTAAAAGCCATAGAGAGGCCCAGAGCGGGAGTGGGGAGGAAGGATATAAGAGCAGGGGCTTAGGATGGGTGGTAGGAGGAGTGACGAGTAAAACCCAAAGGTTGGGTGCATCCAACACGACCGCATCCTCCCAGTCTTTGCCACTGAGTGGACTGGTGGTGCCTCCTGTGCAGGTATGCAGATAGGGCCATTACTGGGCAGCAGAGTGTGCATTGTTATCGACTATACAGCCCAACTGTGGCATATCGAATAAAGAGCAGACGGCTTCTCAGGGTCTCTCTGGTGGGAGAGGGGCAGTACTTAGATAAGGGCTTGAGCCAGCATAATGAACACCATGTGCCAAGGACAGCTGCCCTAACCCTCCTCCTCAACCCCACCATACACCATAGGATGGGGAGGGCATGAAACGGACATGCACATCCACTCCCCATGGCACAAGGGAGAGCTTGCAATGTTCTGCATGAAACCGGCTCTGCTACGGTACCACCTAATGACAGCGGCTGCTGGTATTGTTAACAGGCAGATGGAATGGTGAAAGATATTTGAATAACCAATCAGGAAACACCTTAGCAGTCATTCCACATCTTAATGGGTCCCTTGCAAGATGTTTGGCTACTGTTTCCCATACTATGTTTCCCCAGTGATTACTGACACATTGTGTAAGTGTTGGCAATAAAAAGGCTGTGGGTTTTCATTGTACATTACGTAATTTAACTCAACATAATAGTCATAATAATAATAACCATATCATACATAATTTACACTTTTGGGCACGAGGCCCAGGGTTGTGCCCCTTGGCCCATGCCGCCTTCCTCTTCCCACAACGACGTGGGCCCGGTTTGTGGCCCTGTATTTCTTTTCTTCTCCCCTTTTCTCCTTTTCTTGGGTGGGTGGATTCTTGGGAAAACAGAAGGTATCTGCATAAGCAGATAACTTCTGGTGCTCTGTACGGAGCACCCAGGTTTGTGCTGTTTGCTGCCCAGGCAGTTCCTTATATTCCCTCAGAATGGCCCTAGGCACTGCATGTGTGTGGGGGCGGTTTTCCCTGCCCCCGGCCGGCTGGAGCTGACGGCAGTTAGTGCGTCCTGATGACCATCGCAGGTCACCAGCTGTTATTTCCTGCCCCTTGGATCTCCCTTGTAGGTGCAGCACATGTTAATGTGCTTTCGCACCTTGCTAGGGCCCCATCCTATCCTTCCTTCCTATCTATTTGTAGCTAAGGGAGAGGGGAGGGGGATCGGGATGCCTACTCCATTTTGTCTTTCTTTCTGTCGTCACCTTCAAAACTGTTACTGGAAAAGGGCCAGAGAGAAGCACTGAGAAGGGAGATTGATGCCCAGGACGATAACGAGAAACAAAAGTTGCAGAGAGAGACTGCATTAAAGGAATGCAGACAGAGGCAACAAACAGGGACGCAGAAAAAGAATGCGAGTGAGACGGCCATGTGTCTGCAGCATGTGTTCTGCCCCTACCCTTGCGCCCTCCTTGCCCCCCAGGTTACTTGTCCGCGCTTTCAAGCTGCAGGGTACCCTCTCAGCAGCGCTGTGGAGCCAAGATGTTTTGCGACTGTTTCCCATACTATGTTTCCCCCATGATTACTGACACATTGTATAAGTGTTGGCAATAAAAAGGCAGTGGGTTTTTATTGTATATTACGTAACATTACACAACATAATAGTCATAATATTAATCCACATATCATACATAATGTACACATTTGGGCATGAGGTCCAGGGTTGTGCCCCCTGGCCCATGCCGCCGCACCTGGATGGGTTACCGGCCATCCAGGTTCCCCCAAAAGTTGCTCATATAACTCTACCAGCAGCCAACTATCTGCCAATTCCAGGTGGGACTCGCCCATACCCTTGACCAGTAATTTGGCCTTGTGAGGGTTTTGTCATTACCTGGTCTTGCTCGTGCAGGGGGGTTTTCTACTGCTGCAAATTATACCCTTTTATCGCTCTAGTCCTTTGTTATGACTATAGCTTGCTATGCTCTAACCATTTCTGCTTCAACTGGTTCTGAGTGTCCTTCTACTTCTAACGCCTATTGGAGTACTTTCTTCTGACCCCCGAAAACATGGTCCTCTCGCCCTTCTGCCAGGCCTACAACTTTCCTGGCCCTTTTCCCTGCACCCGTTCTGCGTGCGCAGCGGTTTGGGTCTGCCCCAGTTTGACTTTATACTCTTTTCAATGTGAGCTAGCCCTGTACCTTCTCTTAATTATTGTAATACCATTTTCCGCCACTTATTGTATTGTGCTAGGTGCTATTTATACATGTTCTCTTAGCGAGCCCCCAAATACTAACTTAGGATTTAGTAGTACCGTTTTTGGCCACTTGTTAAATTGTGCTGGGTGGTGTTCGCGAATGTCTTAACAGCGAGCCCCCGTCATTTTTTTAAACCCGTTTTCTGGTTTTGTGCTACTTGCAGCCCCTTGGCCCTGGCTGTCCGGCGTTGGCCTGATGTTGCATATCTATTTCTTAAATTATTTCCACCTGTATTCGCCATTTTCTTGCAGGCTATTACTGCCCTTATTCTACTAAACTTCTATCTACCTTTATTTGTCTAGTTATGGTCTGTGATTTGTCTCCTTACTCATTTTCCCCTTTCCCTTGATAAATCCTGAAGTTCTCCGTCTGTCCTTATCGGTGTCTTGCAGGCTTCTGTTGGACTCTGTTCCGTTAAGCTTCTAGCTATCGTTATCTGGCTTGCAAATGTCTGCGTGTGCATTCTATACTCATTTTTCCTTTCATGGTAATTATCTTGGTAGTTGCCCCTAAATTATTATTTGTTTTACTTACCATTCTGTTATTATGTCCCTAAGTACGTTTGTAGTGGTTTCCGAGCGTGGGTTCAGGAGGTGGAGGGGAGGGCGTCCTTGTTCTATGCCAATCTTTATGCGTTTTCAGGCGACCATGTTGCCCCCAAGCTATTCCACTCGCCCCTCTGAACCAAAGTGTGTTTGATTATGGGGTGCAGTTTTTCCTCAGCATCCCGCTAATTCCCGTCAGGGTTGGGAAAAAATGTCTACCCCCCGACCCCCTCTGCTGTTGTCTTGTTTTTACTTGCAGTGTGGGCGTTTGTTTGGCATACCCATTCTTGCCTCTCTTGCCCGTAGGTTTTTGAGAGGGGAAATTTTTGTATTGCTCCCAGAGGGGGTTGGTTGTATATTCCTACAACCCATTTATCTTCCCCCATTTTTTCTGCACTACGCTGTTTTGTAATAGCGTCTATGTTGTTAGAGCCTATCTCTGCTGCTGCCCATTTGGCTGCCTCTTGGTAAGTGACTCAATATGCCTACAAACCGGTCGATTGTGTGCTGTGTGACCGCCTCCTCTTACGCTGCTTTCTTAAGCTGTTGGGTTGTGCCTGTTTCCTAACTCTGTCATCTGGGTAAGCTTGCTCTTAAACCATATGCATTCCTTTTTTATCTCGTGCTTGTGAAGAAACAATCCTGGTGTCTGGGCGTTGCTTATTATTACACAGGGGTGCGGGGGTTGGGTTTGGTCTTGCCTAGCTCGACTCTGTCTCGCTTTGCTGACCAACCCGCTTCTGGTACTATTCTTTTAGTCCCTGTTATTATGCTATCTATTGGCCTCTATTCACTATCCCAGGGCCATTTCACCCACCTATTTGCAGTGCTCCTTGTGGAGTCCGGCTGGCTTTGACTTGCTTCCCCTTTTCCCCTGTGGCTGCCCTTATGTTTCTGTGGGGGCTTTCTATTGGTTGGCACCGGCAGCCAAAAAATGGCACCTTATTGTGCCCTTTGCAGGTCCAACACTGAATGAACTTGTGTGCTGCTTGGGAAGCTCTTTATAATTTCCAGGGACTAGCCCTGGCTTTTGTCTGCCTGTGTGGGTGCTTTTCAGCCCCCAGCCAGCTGATGCGGATGGCATTTAGCACCATGAGTGCCTTCTTTTTACCCCTGGTTGTTTTCTTGCTTGCCTTGACCTTGGTGCTTGGCACGTCTCAACTTACCCTCTTGGCTCGTTAGCGTCTTCTGACTGCCGGGTGTCCTACCAGTTTGCATGTTCCTTTGCCGGATTGGCCTCTCCTTGTTTGGTGCCTTTGTGCTGCTGTACCCGTGGAAAAATTAGGTGTCCCCAGCCTGCTTTTGTCGCACTCCTTTCGGAGTGTTTTGTGAAACTGGGTCCTCCTTCTACGGGTTCTCCTTACATTGAGGCAACAAGCACACTGTGCGATGTTCTAACTTTTTGCTGCGTTCTGTTCGGAATGCTGCATGACATGGAGGCCCCTCTTTTTTGGGTTCTCCCTTTATTTGCCCTCCATTGCCTGGCTGGCATTTTCTTTGATTTTTTGTTCCCCTATTCATTCGGGAAACGTTTACACATGTTTGTTCTGTTGTTGTGGATCTTGTAGCTGCCTTCTGTTATGCTTTGGTCAAACGTGTTCACCGTTGCTGGAGTCCACTTTCTTGTACCACATACCACGTGCCAATGTAGGAGTATGCCTGGCTGGTTCGGATTAGCTGTAAGTTCACCGCTCCTAATAATTTTGCTGCCTTCCGTTTGGATTGCTGCGTGAAACTGGAGATGCCTTCTTCCGGTTTCTCCCTTTACTTGGACCCCCCTTATATGGATGGCTTTCTCTGGAATTTTTGATCCATTGTTGGTCCTGAAAAAAACTCTTCACCCTTTGTGTGAGTTTTTTGTTGCGTATGTTGTAGCTGACTTCTGCTATGGTTGCGGTCCCCTTCGTGCATTGCCCTCAAAGCGTGTCATGCATGGATATGCCAGGCCGTCTTTCCTTTCCCTGTGAGCTCCCCGCTCCTGACAGGCTTGGTATGAATTGTCCGCTGGGTGTGTTCTGCTGCCTCTGCTGCTGTTTACCTCTGTATGCCTGCGACTCTTGCCCTGCGTGCCCAGCGCTGAGGCTGGAACATTTTCTTCAGTGCTACTGTTTTATATTTCTGATGTTTAGTATCCCAGCGTCTCTGTTTTGGCATGCTTTCTGTCGTCTTCCGACCCTGAAAGTTGATGCTGTGTTTTGATTTTCCTTTCTCTTGGTTGATTTCCTATACCATGCGGGTTCTGTTGTATTATGCCCCTTTTCTGTCGATATGCCATTTTTATAACCCAGTGCAGTCAGCCTTCTTGCCAAATAACTTTATTGCTGTTATTTCCAAAAACCCATCCGATATTTCTTAGACCACTAGCTCCTGTGTTTAAAAGTCCAACTTTTAAAATCTGCTTTGTCCTGGATACCCAAAAGAAAGAATTTAAAATCTCTTTGTAAAGCCTTGTTTTTTGCCGGGATGGTGATGCTATGGTCAGCTGGTGTAATTAAAGCTTCTAGCCTTACACCATTTATACTGTGTTTGAAACCCATAGATTTCTAAGCGTGAACCGGGGATAAAGTCAGTGTTGCTCTGCATCGTCTTGCTTCCAAGGCGAGCGTGTTGTCATGCTTGTGGGCCCACCCTTGTGGCTTTATTGTGTCGGCAATAATTTGAATCCCTAGAATCTAGATAGTTCACTTCTCTTAGGCTAATCGCGACACATGCATCTAGCTATTATTTTCCCAGTTATGTTTAATCTGTAGTGGTGCAAGGAATGAAACTTCCTTCTGCAGCACTGCAGATTCAGGGTTTTCGGCGAGTCGCAGGTTTTTCTAAGTAACCCCCTTTCACCCAGCCTCCGTATCTGGGTAGCAGCCTTCCGACACTGCCAAGTCTTCTCATCTTGCATGATTTGATAACTTAGATCTACCATTCTTCTGCCACTGTGTGCACTGTGCTGCTATAAAGAACGTTGCTTGCCTTTTTCTTTCTGATTTATTTGCCTATCATTAATAAGCGCCTTGTGTCTCTTGAGGGCCGTGTTTGCCCAAACATGCCCATTTGAATTTAACTGAGCGTCCGTTCACTTGCACGTGTTATCCCTGCATACTGCATTATGCTGTGTAAAGCATGTCTGAGCTACGAAGTTCCGAACTTACTTTAAAAGACGCAGCTCTTTTTTATCCAAACATCAACTCCTTTTGAATAAATGTTGCTTCTGCTTATTAGAAGGAATGCACCCCAGTCCGGCACTGAATGTATTGTGGATTCTGTGCTCGCTGTGGGGTGCACTTAAAGGCCCTACACAGAAATCTCTTTCACCTGAAAAACTGAATTTAAACACTACATCCAAAAATGGCCCTGCTTTGCTTTTATTTCACCGGAATGACCAGAAGTTAGACAGTGCTTCAAAAACAGCTTGCTTTGCATTTACTTTACATGAGAGGCAAGCGTTTGAACACTGAAACCCAAAAAACGGCCCTGCTGTGCTTTACTTCACCTGAATGACAAATAAGCATACATTGCATCCAAAAACGGTCTCGTTTTACTTTTAATTCACATGAGAAGCAAGAATTTCAAGACTACAACTAGAAATGGATTTTGCTTTCCATGTCACTTGAACAGCCCCCAAACACTACAAACGAAAAACGGCTTGGCTTTTTCTCCTGTGCAGGTCAAATCAAAGAGCCATGTGGAAGGGGGCCTAGCCCTCATTGTCAATGGACTAGCAGTAAAAGCAAACTCTCTCAAAAAGGAGAAATTAAAGAATCCCGTGACCTCCAAGACCGGATTTCAAACATTAGATACAAAAACGGTTTGCACAAATGTGAAAAAGAAAAATGACTTTAAAAAGCCACAGTGAAAAAAATAGCACTGCTTCAGGGAAATATGCTGTTGGGGGAAGGGGGATTGACTAAAGCAATGTTCATTATGTTTCCACCACCAAGACTTCAGTCATCTTTTAAGAGGCACACAATACGGGGAAAAAACAGTTTGGGCTAAAGCAGGAAACTAACAATTAAAAGCCCCGCTTCCCACTGGAAGTTGCACCTACCAGTGAACCATCCCGCAGTCAAATGTGATGTTACGGAGGGTGTCATAATTCCCTGCTCTGCCAGACTTGAAGGCAGGGGCTTGGGGAGTTCAAAGAAAGCAAGTGTGGCTAAATCTTGACTAGAATGTGTGAGCTCCTTCCTGCACCCACTACAAAAGAACAAACTGACAACTTCAAAGGGGGTCATAAAAATCTTTGGCCACCGGCTGAGCCAGGGAAGACAGTTGTGTGTGGGGGATGAAGCGTCCCTCCCACAGAGGGGGACAGATCCTCCCAATTGACATTAAAGGACTGATTTCATTTTAGACATTTTCGCAGTAATTAAAATGAGAAATAATTTCATTTTATGCTATGTTTTTATGTAATTTCCAGGCGGTTTTTAAGAGATAAAGTGCATTTTCCTAGGATTTTGGGGAATGAAACGGCCAGTTAGAACGGTTTTCTGGCTGATCGAAAAATGGGACCAATATGACAATTGATGGAATGATGGCAAATTAGATTATGAAAATGCTTGATAATTTGCAGAGTTATAACTTTTATACATTTAGTTGAAAGGACAAAAATATGCCACTGCACCATGTTACATTGTACGGAGTTGGCAATTGGCTTATTTAATTCCCTATGACCAATTAAAACCACTTATCTTATGAATATGGCAGGGGCTAGTAGAATTATGAGGTTATGATACATAACAGTTTTTGTCAAAAAGTGGTAATGAAAGCAAAGAATTGTAATAAATGCAAACAGACAGATGGTGTTGTCTTCCCTTGAACCAATCATGCCAGGGAGTGGAGAGAGGAATGGTAAACTGTCCTATACGAGTGACAGGGATAATTACAGGGTACTCCCCCTAGATTGTAAAGTTAGTGATGTAATTTGTGCTATATAAGTGGGACTGTACTAGTTAACAGGGAACACACACCAAAATCCGGGGAGACAGAAGAAGGAGGACTGAGAGAAGGCGGCTGAACCTTACCATCTTTGAGAGTGCAGTGACCAGGCCCCTTGCCCTAGCTGTCCAAAGTGTTTTGAGATCCAGCTGGCCTTCCAGAATCCCAAACCAAGGCATAATTTGTAAGTAGCAAATAACCCCAGCCCTAAATTGCATAAACCCTTAATTTTTGTAGCATTGCATCCAATATTTCTCCCATTGAAACCCCCATTGAAAACCCCATTGAAACCCCCCAAAATTGCCAGTGTAATTCAGTCACCTTCCCAGAGAGAAATGTATTATTAGCCTGTGTATGCTAGCAGATCTCCTTAGAAAAACTTCTCAGTTGTCTGTGTAAATCCTTAGTATTTTTCTTAAGTAAATCAATTAATTGCCCCATTGAAATTCACGGTTCAAGATTGTTGAAGTTCAAAATCAACCATCTTGTCCCTGGTGTTGTATTGAATTGTTATTGTCATTGAAGTATTGCCCCAATAGAATTAGTCTCCTTGTAACTGAAAACAGAATGTCTGTGTATTGTGTGCATTACCAAACAAACTCCCATTTGCATCTGTCCTATTGAACCCCAAACCTTTGTTCCATTGTGAGTAATCCCCTTTCCCTAGACGTCCACCTGTTATTTGCCTCTGTCCTCGTCATTAAAAAACGATTTTCCTATTTTAAGCTAAACCCCGCTCCTGTGCTGCCTGTCATTGTAAACCCAGTTCAAACGAATTTCCATTTGCCACTGTATTTTTCCCTTTTGCATTTGCTTTCTCCCAAAACTGATTTTCCCACTTCATGTCTATATTGCTGATTAGTATTCTCTAAACTTTCCCCATCTCCTAAAGTGTAAGCAATTCAAACTTCCTTTCATTCTGTCATAGTAGTTGTGAGTAATAATCAAAATCCCATTCTGCCATTTTGCACACAAAAAAACAGGTTTTCACTTTCTTTGCTAGCTTCCCATCTTGTAGTGATGGGCTTTACCCCAAATCCGATTTCCTCTCTCTATTCCGACTCCTTGCCACTGCCTTCCATTCAAAGGAATCAAGTTTAGCTGATGTTTGGGGTGTGAGTGTTGCAGGGGGAATGCACACCCGTTGGTGCTATTACTTTATAAAAAATGTTCTTTTTGGTTTGCTGCTAAAGAACTGTGTGAATTGTCATAGGATATCTTAACCTAATTGTTCTGTAGAGATCATTTCATTGTTGTTCCCACAACATTGGTGGCTACTGTATATTTATTATTTTCGTTTGTCATTAAATAATAAATTAATAAAATATTTCATTGATACACACCGGCCCGGTTCCTAGTCCATTGTGACATGTGTGTTTGTGGGGGTTGGGTGCGAGATGGGTTGGTGGCCTACTCAAAAAAGAATCCATTGTTTATTCAAATAAAATGCACTTTATTGTGCACCACTTCCACTGTAGGGGAAGGAGTTCCCTAATTGGTGTGTGCCGTGCAATATACCATGACGTCACAAGTGCTCTGCTTGTTGATGTTACCTTCCGGCTGTGAAAAGCGTTTTTCCAGGGGTATCAAATATGTATGTGCTGAGTTTTATCTCCTTTTTCCCCCCTTCCATAGCCACTCCGCTTTTCCCCACCTGCCACTGTTTTTGCTATACAGTATTCGTGCCCTTTACTATTCGGTTGTCGTGGTAACCCTGGCCGGGTTTTCCCTTTTGAGCGCCTGGCTCCTCCCACCGCAACCTGCTTTTTGAAACTTTAGGAAGTCCCTTTTTGTTGTAGCGGATCTCGTCCACCGGTGCTGCCCTGTGCAACGATGGAAAGGTAGGTCGCCCAGTTCCTGGTTGTTTTCTGCTTTCTTCGTTTTTTAAACAGAATTGGTAAAGCCCCCCTAATGCTCACGGTTGTTTCTGCTTTATTTTCACTGGTGCCTCTCTGTGCTCTGCCGGCAGTTCCTGCCCCAGAATAATGCTGTTTTTTGGAACGTGGCTGCTTCTGCTTTATTTGCTCTGGTGGGGCACGGTAGGCTCATGGTGGTCTCTCTGCAGCTCTTCACTCTGACCACTGCTGTTTTTTGGAGCAGGGCAAAGCACACAAAAACACGCTTCGAAAGGCATCTCCACGAAGCAAGGCAAAGCTTTTATTTTTTTCTAGTGTCGAGGACCAAGTCTTGTGAAATAGGTCAATGTTTCAAAGAAAAGTCGTCTGCGTAGGCAGATGGCTCGTGGCGCTCCGCACCCAGGTTTGTGCTGTTTGCTGTCCAGGCAGCCCCTTATATTCCCTCAGAATGGCCCTAGGCACTGCATGTGTGTGGGGGCGGCTTTCCCCGCCCCCGGCCGGCTGGCGCCGACGGCAGTTAGTGCCTCCTGGTGACCATCGCAGATCACCAGCTGTTACTTCCTGCCCCTTGTAGCTCTCTTGTAGGTGCTGCACACATTAATGTGCTTTCGCACCTTGCTAAGGCCCCATCCTATCCTTCCTTCGGAATCGTACAAAAATGTCACCCTCATTTGTGCGACCCCGCAGTTACTGTGACTTTGGGGGCGCACAAAACAAGGGCGACATTTACTGCGCCCAAGCAGAGCGGGAGTTGCGAGGGTGTCCCTCGCTCTGCTTGGGCGACATAACAGGAGGTGGGGGTGTCCCCTGCTTACTATTTTGGTAAGCGCGGGACACGAAAGAAAAAAAAAGAAAAGCACCCTGCGGCGTCAGCTCTAACCCACGTTAGTAAGTGGAGCTGATTCCGCAGGTATAGCAGGGTGCAGGCGGCACACACAGAAGTGTGCCGCCGTGAATGGTAAGTTGGGGGTGGGAGGTGGGAAGGGAAAATCAGGCCGGGGAAGCGAGCACAGTGATCTATATGATCACTGAGCCGCGCCGTAACTGGCGTCGGCATTTGGCCGTCGCAGTTATGGGCGGCGCAATGATCACATAGATCCCTTCCTTCCTGTCTCTTTGTAGCGGAGGGAGAGGGAAGGGGTATGGGGTAGACCATGTGTCTGCAGCATGTGTTCTGCCCCTACCCCTGCGCCCTCCTTGCCCCCCAGGTTACTTTCAAACTGCGGCGTACCCCCTCAGCAGCGCTGCCAGGAACCATAGTAAAGCGTTAACTACTCTGCACACACTCCATAAAGTATGGAGACACACATGGTCTGCATATGTCTGTTGAATGCACATACACAGTTAAAGCCACATGCTAAGCTACATTTTTCAAGAGTATGCCATACACGTATATATATTTGTTTTAAAGTCACAATTTAAGGACATTTCCAAACACTATACACAGGAACCATACAAAATACAAAGATTTCCTTCTGAACCGGTTTCCATTGCCATCCTTCACTCATCTTTAGCTCAAGTTCCCGGCATGCAGGCTCCCCAAACCCCTTTATTCAATTTGATATACTACAGAATCATCTATAAAGAGAATGCCCACTAACTTGGTTGCCATTTCTCCTCAGATTATCTTCTGCCTTCATCCCTTTGCCCCCAAGTGTCTCCTTTTGAGGGCATAATTGGGTGTAAAAAATGTAATGTTTATAGCAACCAGCCTGGCATAAATCACTCGCCCCTGGCACGAGTCCCAGTTTTCCAAACCTCCAATCCATGTCTTACTCGCCAACAGTACATTATCAATTTCCACTGTCTAATGGAAAGGGCACATTTTGAATACAGAGATGTTTCGGTTCACTGCAACATGTCATATCGTACCATGGCTGTTGCAATAGGCAGTAATGGATCTTTGCACATTCCAGTGGGGAATGCCACAGAATTGCATGCTCCAGTAATGATGGTCATACCACGATATGTTCCACAGTAAGTGTTTCCTGCTCACAATTCTGAGCATGGAGGCTGACACCAAAACCACTCAATTTACTGCAGGTACAAACAGCGCCCCCTAGCCCACACTCCTCCGAATATGCTCATAAAATCCCTAAACAGAGGCCTTGACGCTGTTGAACCTCACTTAACTAACCAGCTTCTGGACCTAAGGGTTCAAAGCTATATTTATCCTAATTATAGCCCAAAACAATGTCAATCAGGTAGAGTCAAATACCAAACTCAACCAGAGAGATTGCATGCCATTTATTGAAGCACCCAAGGGGCCGGTCAGAACTGGCAGGGTATAGGGGGGCAGAGGGGTGTTCATGCAGACTAGAGGTACACGTCTAACAAAAGGTGTGTGGGTGTAGGGGGGTGGCACACAGCAGCATAGTGACAAAGTGTGGCACACCTGCAAATGGTGTGGCACCGGTGAAAGTGGTGGGGGAAAGCATCAAGTGGCTACTGCTAGGTGCAGAGATATGCCTTACCACAAACTGCCCACAAGCCGCACAATGCAGGGGTTCACAGCTTTCACACCACTAATTAGGGATTCATCTGTGGGCCGATAAGGAATAAACTTTGTATTGTGGGGTCCCCCAGGGTTCTTCCCTCTAGTTGATTAGTTCCAACCTTTGTATTTGTCCTTTGCATAGATTCATGCAACCATTTGGCCTCAGCTTTTACCCTTATGTGGAGGACATCCAAATTCTACTCTGCAGCCAAGCTTGTGGCAGTGTGTTGTGGTGAGGAGAACAGACATATGGTGCGGTGGTGAGAGGAGCGTGCAGACTCCACACACAATGACCTCAAATCAGTTGCTCAACCTTTGCCAGACATTGCGGTTTTTTTTAAGCTAGAGCCATGTCAGCTTCCTTTTTGCAGGCCTGGTCTAGCCCTTCAAATGTATTTGCGTGTGTGGGGCAGGGGATAGGGGGGTGCAACTGCCCTCACTCCGAGTGCAGCTGAACCCTGGGCTCACTTTCTGGTCCATGCTGCTCCAATAAGAGTTGCACTGAAAGTGCACACCCTGACAGCATGCTCCCCCTTAACCACTACAAATGGTGAATGTGGCATGAGAGAATAGGTCATCCTTATTTACTGCAATGTATTAAAATGTGCCAGTTAATCGCTTCAAGGTGCTTACATTGAAAAACATACAGGTGCACTAAACACAACAGGAAAAAATAAATGTGCAAAATACATTTGCACCTCGTCCTGCATGGAAACACCACAGCCAGAGTGCATACATTAGGGCCGCCCTGCTAGACGCGCAATACATTATTCTTCATAGTAACGTTGAATATCTATGGTCGCACATTTGCATACTATGTTCAAATAGAATAGCAATATTATACATGGTTGTGTAATGCTGTGCGATCCAGGTGGCCTAAGAGCTCCGGGGCCACACCAACAGCAGTGAATTGCTTTGCAATGTCTACATAATAGAAGACCAGCACCTCAGTTTTCCTGGAGGTTTGTGTGAAGGGGGACAGGTGAGCTGGGAGTAAGATAGGGCCTTGCCAGCACTCCCACTGACCACTCTGCTATCTGCGGCGCCTTCATCCGGCCCCATTCCTCAGCCCTGCGCTCACCGGGGAGTTACCACCGAGGCATGTGTGGGAGGACGGGTGCAGAAGGGGCATGGAAAGGTGGAGGGGGGCACGTGTTTCCAATACAGGGTGGTGGGGGAAGGAGGTCATTTCTCAAAAGACTATAATTTGCTGAAGGCACAATAAAGGCCACTATTGAGAAGTAGGGCCTGCATGTCTCACCCCCGTCACCCCCCACCCCTCAAACACTCCCTATTCTTATGAGATCTCAGTCATAGACGTGCGTGTCTCGAACGGTTCCGGAACGCGCCGCTTCACTGCGTTAGGGCAGTTATATGGGACAAGATGAAGGCATGTGCCATTGCAGAGTATCGTGCCCCACGTATTACGTACCCATCAGGAGGGAAAGGGTTGGGTGCCAAATTTTTAAATATGAGTTTTGATTAGCCTGGATCACTAGACGCTCAACGGGACTTGTTAGGGCCTGGACACTTGATGGCACCTTATACAATGGGATTTGTAGGGCAAATTGTTTTGGCAAGTTTTGACTCACTAAGCTTAATTGACAATTTTGTATCTACCTTTATGAGCACTGCGTGTATTGTTTAATGAATGTTGTGATTTTTATAATAATGACTTACAGGTTGCTAATTTCATGACCTCGCTACACGTCCGTATGGCCCCCTTCAGAGGGTGCCCACCTCACTTTGTTCCACTCAGCCCCCTGCCCAACACTTCTCCCTTTAGTCCCCCGCGCACCCTGTAAGCCCTTCATCTATGTGCACACAGCCTTTCCTCTTCAACACAATAGTTCAGCTTTGTTACCTTGGCAAGCGTCCAGCACCCGCTCATAGCCAGCCTGGCAGTGGCACTGTCCAATAGGCACCAGCCACTCTCCGTCACCGTTGCAGTGCATTATGGGCTCTTCGGAGGCCACAGCATGCTCCACGCAGGCCCCACGCACTTTGGTGAGCGGTTGCGAGCCGGCCCCAGCGATGGTCTCAGGGAATGCCGCCAGGCCCTGCACTAATGCAGGACACTTCTTGTAGTAAATGCGCACTGACAGCAGTGCCAAACAGGCACCAATGTCCTGGAAGGCCAGGTAAAATCCCTTACGGCTAAGAGGCCCAACAGCACGCACCTCCACGTTTAGCTTCACGTTGCGAGTGGCAAAGTCGTCCTTAATGGTGATGTTGTCGGGGGCAATGGTGTCAATCTTGGTGAACTGGCGTTTCTGGAAGTTGGTGCCATAGTCTACGTCGGACTCTGCGTAGTAAAGATTGAACGTTTCCTTGCAGGTTCCCGTGCTTCCCGGAAAGCTCTTGCAGCCACGCACTGTGAAATGCAACTCTACGAAGATGCGGGGCGCCTCGCTGCGGTAGATCCAATCTGTGCGCAGCCAGTTTTCTTGATCCTCTTCCATGACATTGCAGACAGAGTAGATGTAGATTTGGGATCCATTCGAAAAGTTCTGGAGGAGGTCCCACTGCAAGAGGTAGAGAGGGAAATGAAGGTCAGAGAGGCCTACTCACCACCACGCAAAATCCCAACACCCACTGGGGGAAGGAAAGAGACAAGGGAAGACCCCCAAAACCCACAAGTACTTAGGGAGTTAGAGTAACCACTCAGCTTTAAATTGCAGATCACCTGTGCTAGCAGATGCACGGCTATAGGCATATTAAAAAGCTCAAGACCAGAAGTTACAAGTCAGAGAGCAATTAAAAAAAGTTGCCCCATACATGATAATAGAGGCCTCAGAGAGGGTGTTCACCACCACTCCCAAACACTCAACAGAAGGATAACAGTTTACTTACCCCTCCTCAAATGATAAGGGTCAACATCTGATCTACACTAGAGCATCTAGACAAGAGCATCAGCTTCATGTGTAAGAGGGGGATTCCTGTTTTTCTTTTTATAAAAATGCTGGTAATTTCCCCCCCTTTTTCATCACCCACCCCCGTCCTGTAAAATGTCAACAATGCCAATCCAAATGATTGGAAAAATACAATTTTCTCACTTTCAGTATTCAAACCTTCCTCTTGGGCGCCTCCAATTATTGGTTGTATACTAATTGACCTTTTCACAATTGACCTCGGGTGAATTTACCTAATTTAGAAGGTCAATTAGGGCATATATGCGGGGGGGAAACCCCCTGCAACTCCCACACCCAATCCAAAAACCCCTTTACCCCCCAACTAATCCCCTTATATTATTTATAATCCAAAACCAACCCAATACATATATAAGATGACTAAAATAATATAAAGGTCAATTGTGCAGGAGGTCAATTAGGACCACTATAATTAGCTCACTTGTGCAAAATGTCAATTGTAAAAGGTCAATTTGGGTAATACCCCAATTATTTGCATGTATGTAGGACTCCCAAAGAAGCCGCACACCAGGGCAGCAAGAAAGCCAACACCCCATACCAGGGTAAAGCTAGAAAGCCAACACCCCATACCAGGGTAATGCATGAAAGCAGCACCCCTTACAAGGGTAAAGCTAGAAAGCCAACACCCCATACCAGGGTAAAGCTAGAAAGCCAACACCCGATACCAGGGTAAAGCTAGAAAGCCAACACCCGATACCAGGGTAAAGCTAGAAAGCCAACACCCCATACCAGGGTAATGCATGAAAGCAACACCCCTTACAAGGGTAAAGCTAGAAAGCCAACACCCCATACCAGGGTAAAGCTAGAAAGCCAACACCCCATACCAGGGTAATGCATGAAAGCAACACCCCTTACAAGGGTAAAGCTAGAAAGCCAACACCCCCTACCAGGGTAAAGCTAGAAAGCCAACACCCCCTACCAGGGTAATGCATGAAAGCAACACCCCATACCAGGGTAAAGCTAGAAAGCCAACACCCCATACCAGGGTAATGCATGAAAGCAACACCCCATACCAGGGTAAAGCTAGAAAGCCAACACCCCATACAAGGGTAAAAAAAAAGGCCCCAGTCAAGGGGGTACGTGGGCTGCCAATCCAAGCGAGTTTATCGGCTGCCAGGGATTACTTTGCCCGAAGCATGGAAAGGCACATCGTCAAGTACCTGGAAGAACATTTGGAGGTTTGCACCACAAGGAAGAAAAAGCAGGGACACTTGCAAGGTGAAGAAATGACACAGGGCTTATAACGCAAACCTTACAAGCACACCTAGACAAGCAGTCTCCAACGCTAAGAAGAAGCGTCTCTGGCATAATGCAGGCCTTAAGAAGAACACTTGCAGATGCCTGGGGAGATTGGCAGCACAAGACACCAACCCAACATACCCTGGCTCAGGAATGAAGGTCAGTCCTGTCATGGCATGTATGCAAAACCGGACCCAACCTCATAAACCGGGAAGTGTTTTAGTGCAGGTAAGGGGTGCAAAGTGTAACAGACGACATTAATGACAGTGCCATAATGATGAGACCTGACAAAAAATAGGGTGGAAAAAACTTTGGCCACAAGCTTTATTGTATCATGAGCTATGTGTAAAGAAAAACCAACCAACAAACCATAATGAAAAACAACACACATTTTTGGGGAACAAGGGATCAGGTGAGTGGGGACCCTACTCCCACGCAGGGCCACCTCGAGGCTGATCCCTGTCGCCCACCATACTAAAGCTTGTGACATTCTGTGGACCCAGCGTGTGAGCTGTGTCCGGGTTATCTTCGATTACTTTTTTACTCCTTTCGAGCGTCATTCTCCAATTCAATATTTAGTTACAAATCGACTCCATTGCTTCGCCCCGCCTTTCATTTTCCTTTAAAGTTTGTTTCTGTTTTCCTTCCTGGTGAGGCGTTTGCCTTTTTCGTTTCTTTCATGTGTTTTTCATCATTTTGGTGACGGCATAATTTGCCTTCCTTTTGAATATAATCCCTTTTTGGGATCCGCCCCTTGAGAGGCGTTATTCTTTTTTCCATGTTCCTGACGAGGCTTTTGCCTTTTTCCCATTTTTAAGCATTTTTCACCATTTTGAGGCATTATTAGCCTTCCTTTTGATATATCATAGGATTGGCCCTATGAGAGGCATTGTTATTTGTCTTTTTGTTTTTTCATTTTTTTTCATGCTCCTTGATCTGTTTCCTTCACTTTTCTCAAGACTTTATTCTTTATTTTCCTCTTGAACGGCGTTAGTAGCTAATAGATAGTTAGCAACTAGCTTTCTCTTTCTGTCCAGTTCACCATGTCTTAATATTTTTCTGCATTGTGAGGCGTTTGCCTTTTTGGTTAAATTATGCCTTTTCCTCCTTATTTATGGATTACTGGACTTCCTCTTTCACCATACTCACCTTATGTTCAGCACCCCGCCCAGGTGATTTGGTGATTTAGTTCCCTCCTGCGAGGCGTATTTTAACTTCTTACTTTCAGTTATTTCTGTGAATTTTATATTTTGAATTGGTCCTGCTCTATTTCTCTACTTTTTTCTGGTCGGAGTTTTATGGCTGGGGTTGTTTTAAGCAGGTGCTACCTAGGCCCGATCTAATTAGATGGAGGGAGGGAGGAGGTTTTGAATTATTTTCACCTCTCGTTGAGAGGACCGCAGTGGTGAGCACTGCTTCTGCATTGCTGAGGAGGGGGGAAAGATGGATGGGGGCTACCTTGCCATCCTCAGATATAGGCCAAAAGTGGCCTGAGGGCAGGTAGCCACCTTTGAAGTATCAAAGGCCCTTTGTCCCCACGTCTGTCCGGATGGGAGTGGGACCTTTGATGTGGGTCCCAGGTGCTGGTGGCTCACCCTACTTACCTGGGTGCTAATGGGCAGGCACCTGGTAGGTCAGCTTCCCCTGCAATTCCCACCTCCCATCTTATGCCCCTGGGCTTTCCACTTCCGGGGGGGCCCATGTAAACATGCCGGCAAGTGTTTTAGTGTGGGGAATGGGTGCAAAGTGTAACAGATGACATTAATGACAGTACCATAATGTTGAAGCGCAAAAAATAGGGTTGAACAAACTTTGACCACAAGCTTTATTGTATCATGAGCTATGTGTAAAGAAAAACCAACCAACAAAACAAAATGAAAAACAACACACATTTTTGGGGAACAAGGGATGAGCTGAGCAGGGACCATACTCCCACGTAGGGCCAACTCGAGGCTGATCCCTGCAGCCACCCTCAGGGGGTGCACGGCCTCTCAGGTCCCCCAAAATTGGAACTATGTACAGCCCCTCTCTACCAATGTCCAAAAGATGTCCATTGTAAACATGTCCATACCTTCTATGGAGAGGTGGACCCCGTCACTGATAAATTGGGCTTTATTATACAATGTGATCCTGTGTTTTATGAACTTGAGTCTTGAGACTGTGCAATGATCCTGAGTGAGGAGCACATTTCTGTCAGTAGTGGTTTTCTTCTTAACTGGACCAAGTCATTGCCCCCAAGGTGGATTATCAGGAAGTCAGGGGGTGGAGCGCTGACTCCCAGTAGACTGTTGAGTTTGTCATGCAGGTAACCACAGCGCATGCCAGGCTTGCCCCACCAGTAAGTGACTTTGTTCTGAAAATGCAGGCCTTCCTTGGTTTCCTCGAGCCATCTGCTGGGCCTTTTTTATGAAAGAATGGCCCACAATCCATGCAGTTTTAAATGGAGGTCCCCCTGTGTGGAGAGGGTGAGAAAATGGGGATGGTGGGGGGAGGGGACTGTTGTATTAGGTCTTTCCTAATATATATTTTGTATACCCCAGATTTCCACCCTAATCCCTTTTATTGCTGTACGCTTCATATCCAAGCAGATGTTGCTGCGCCGATCCTGAAAGAGTGGGACCCAAATTCTGCTGGGTCCCATCCCTCTGCCCTTATGGCTTTTTTAAGCACAGACCTTAACTGGAATCTGCTAAAGGCAGAGCCATTTTTATGTGTCAGGAGTTGGCCACCCATCCCTGGGCGTTTGCCAAGGAAGGCTCTGGTGTTGCAAATGGGGCAATACTCTGCCTCCTCTATGCAATAAAGGTTGATAATTCTTCCTTTACCCATGTGGTCAGTCTTAGATCTGCTAAGTTTTATTGTCATTGTTTCTTTTCCCAGGTTTATGTCAGATACAGCCAAGCCTTCCTCTGAACTGGTATTTTTTAATGCAATTTCGTTAATTTTAAAAGCCCCAAAGTAGGTTAGTGTAAAGGCTGCCCATAATAGGGTTGCTTCATAGATGTTGTTACATACCTTCTGTAAGCTGTGTATTAGGATTTTTTATTTAGCGAAGTTAAGAGGGCGCCTAGTGTCTCTTTTTACCCCCTATAGTTTGGACCAAACTTTCAAAGCATACCTTGTCAATGCGCTATGCATGGGGTCAGCACCCCCCCCCCTGCCAGTTTGGTGCAATATACCACTGCTGCCAAATAGGAGGATACCCATGCCTTCTTGTTATTCTGTCTGAAGGCCCATTCCATGAAATCATTGACGTGTCTTTCTTGGATTTCGTTGATGCTGTTGATTTTAGTTATCTTGGCAAATTCCTTGACGCATTTACTGTAGAGCTTTGCTGTTTTCTGGGCCAGAGCATTCTTTGCCAGGTCCCCCCAAGATCCCTCTGGGCTCACCTGTTAGTGTATGATGCTGTGAATTGTTTCCTGCCGTGCCCTTTACTTGGGAGCAGTCGTGAGCAGTGTATTTTCCCGGGGGTCCTTTCTTTTTGGGATGCTGTGGCCGGAATTGTTTTATCCCAAGATTGCCCAAACTTCTTCCGTTACAGCCATCATCCTTTCCTCTGCCTGAGGATTTATTGCCCTGAAAGTATGGAACTTAAAACGGGACAGTGCGTCAGCGGCCTTGTTTTCCTTACCGGCAATATGCCATGCATTAATAACAATGTTGCATTTTAGGCTAAGTTTTGTTATTTCTCTCAATGCCTTTAGTACCAAAGTGCAAGATGTGGAACCTTTGTTTAGCACATGCACCACTGCCAAGTTGTCAGACCACGGGACCAGCTCTGGGTTGTTCAGCTTATCCCCCCATATGTAAAGTGCCATCCATATGGGAAATATTTCCAGCAAAGTAATATTTTTGGTCCAACCTAAATCTCTCCAGCTGGGGGGCCAGTGGTCTGTGCACCATTTATTGCCAAAACATACCAAAACCTTTGCCCCCTGCAGCATCAGCGAACAAGGCCCTCTTGGCAGTGTCATTTACAGTATTGCGCCATATAACTTTCCCATTGAAGTTGTTAAGCAATGTTGTATTTCTTTGCCCAGCCGTATGTGGTGATGCTGGTTAGTTGCCCCTCTCATTCTCCTTTCTAGGCTCCTATGAAACACCCGGCCCTGTGGCATAAGTCTGGTTGCGAAATTGAACTTCCCCGCTAATTACTGTATTTCTTTAAGGGTTGCTTTGTTTTTGCCTGCAATTATTTTGATTGCCCCTAATAAGTCATCTATTTTTTCCTTGGGTATATAGCATTCCCCCTTGATGGAGTCAATTTCAAGCCCTAAAAATGACAGGATCTGTGTTGGGCCTACTGTTTTTTCTCCCGCGAGCGGGACCCCTAAAAAGACCATAATTTCACTACATTTGTTAAAAGCAGAGCTGCACTGGGTGGATCCTTCTGGTCCTGTAAAGAAAAAATCATCCAAGTAGTGAACTACTCTAACCCCTGTCATTGCCTTTTGTGGGATCCATTTGCAAAAAGGAACTTAACAGTTCAAAGTGTGCACATGCAATTGAGCAACCCATGGGAGGCATTTGTCAATATAAAATGTTTTGTCAAAGTGAAAACAGAGCCACTGGTAAGCACTCTCATGGACCGACAACAGCCTGAAAGCTGACTGAATGTCTGCTTTGGCTATGAGAGCCTTCTGCCCTGATAACCTAACTAAATCAACTGCATCCTGAAAGCTGCTGTAAGAAACTGCTGCGTCTGTGGCGGGGATGCCATCATTGAAGGAACTCCCTGGAGGGTAAGACAGGTGGTGGATCATTCTAAACTCCCCGTACTCCTTCTTGGGCACTAGCCCCAGTGGTGAGCATAAACATTCTGTGAAGGAGGACTATCACATGGCCCCTCTATCCTGCCCAACCCCAACTCTTTCTCAATGTTTTTCTTCTAAATATTAAAAGGTAGGGAAGAGGCTGATTTCAAGTTATTGGGGATGTGCTGGGATCCATGTCCATGAAATGGGATTCTCAATCCTTCTTTGAAGCCTTGCCCTAAAAAGGGTTTTGCTGCTACATCAGGGTAGTCTTGTAACATTATCATCAGCTTAGCTACTGTAGCTTAGCTACTGGTGACGCTCCCATCTTAAAGCTAGTGAGTGTTTTTCCCCTCTGTGATTTTGGGTCCTGGCCTGGCGGCGGGGGACTTGGTGCATTTGCCACTGCCGTGTTCTCCACCACGTGTGCTACATTGGTGTCTGAACCTACATTTTTCTCTCCAACTGCAAGAACCTTTCTCATAATTCCAACAGTAGGGTGTTGTTCCCCCGTGCCCCACCAGAGTAGCACAGGCTTGTGTACCCAGGGGTCTATTGCCCAGCTCTCTGACCCCATGTGGCAGGCTTCTGGAAGGGGTGTTTTGTCTTATGTTGGGGCGAACCTCCACTCTGGTATCTGCACGAGCTGCGCTGCCTGTACCCCCCGCCCCTTCTGTGACCCTGTGACTCATAGCCTTTATTGTTCTGTGTATTGTCAGAGGAGTTCTCTTTTAGGACATAAAACATGTAAAGCTTTGGATCCTCTTCCTCCCACCCAAGGTCAGGGAATCTTTGCAACTCTTTTCTGAATCCCCCATCATAATTCAGCCAGGATCCCTCCACCCCCAAAATGTATTGCGGATTTCCAAGATCCTGGATTGGTATGCAATCAACAGCTGTACCTTCCTCTGGGAATTATTTTAAAATTATTGTAGCTAATATTTGAAATGCTGCTTCCAAATTCTTTACAGTTTTTTCTATTCTTAGTCTCATTGCTCTCTCTTTCTCTTCCTCTTTTCTGTCTTTTCTTACCAATGTCAAAGCCCAATTCTTCATATTCCAACAGGGAGAAGAACTCTATAAACCATTTTTCCCATATGTTCTTCTTAATTTTGCACTCAATTGCCATGCAATAGTCTTCTTCACATTTCTATTCACATTTTTCCCCCGCTGTGCGCTTGCCAAATTTAGTCGTTTTGAGCCCCGCGATCTCCTTGCTGCTACTGGGCCCAACCCATGCCCTGATATGGCCTTGGTCATCCTCGCTCTCAGTTTCAGACCCAGTGTCTGAACTTTACCCTTCACTGCTGGAGCGGCTAGAGTCTTCCCTGTGCCTTTTCTTCTTTTTCCCAGCGCCCCCTTCCTTATGCCATTTAAAAAACTGCTCTAACATTGGCCCCAAGTCATTCTGCACAGTACCCGTTTTGTCTTTTCTTTTTCTGCCTGGGTGGACATCTGCTGTGGCTGGCATGCTGTAGACATCTTGGCATCTTTTTCTCTTCACCTGCGCTTCTAGTTTGCCTGGACATCTTCTTCACCGGCCTCTACATCTGTTGCCTCATCTGCATCCGATTCCCTGTTGGCTGCTGCTATTTCTGCCATCTTCTTTTTGACCACGTCCATGCCTTGCGCTGGTTTCACCTCCTTAGCCCATCCCAATAGCGATTTTTCTTTTAAAGTAAGCATGTCCGCCATCCTTGTTCCAGCACTGGCTGTTGCTTGTTTGCAGTGTTCGTGGGTTTTTACTCAGAAGGCCTGGGCCCTGCAGTGCTTTCTCTGGGAAATTGCTGTGTCCTTATGTGGGAATAATGACCCACCGACCTGCACCCTTGCTTTGGGTGTGAGGTGTTTGTTGGTGGCCCTTGTTTTAATTTTTCTGCCGTTGCATTTTTCCAACCCGCCTCGATTGAGGTACTGGTCTGGGCCCTGCCCTGTTTAAAGCTGTTATTCAGAGGGTAAATGGCAGCCTCTTTGCTATGGCCGTGGATTCCACCATTATGCAGGCAAGGTTAACTCCCCTTGACTGCCCGTGTGTTTGCCCACTTGGTTTTCCCCTTTTGTTGTCACTGGCTTTTCTTTTCCGTGACTCTTGTGAGGACGTTGAATAGGGCAAGTTAGTGCTTTATAAATGTACTTGCCTCCGCTCTGTGACCCAACGTGGGTTTGCCCCGTGTAGCCCTGCTTCCAATGGTCTCTATTACCAGCGCTTTTCCGCAATTCCATCCTACCAGGTCGTTGCTCCCAAGTGCGCCACCTCACCGGATTTCTCTGTCCGCTCTACCGGTCTGCTGCTTGTGCTCTCTCAAGCGGCTGGCACGGATGCTGTGAAATAGCACGTTCGGGCCGACCAGTCTGGGCGTCACATTGCTAAGGGAGCAGGCCCTGGCTTCGCCGGTTTATTTACTTACCGTCAGTGTTGTGCTCCCGGCTACCTCCCCTACTCTAGCCTGCAGCGCCCAGCACGATGCTGCTTTCCAATAAGGCGGTGAGCCATGGCGCTATTAGCGCCATGGCTCATGCCGGTAAAATACCGGCACCGTCTTGGCGGAAAGGGGATTTACCGCCCCATTCCAAGGTTGGTGGGGCGGTAAATCCCCCTTCCGCCATTGCCCTTCCCCATTCCCATTTCTGCCCCATAGGGCTCTATGGGAATGGGGAAGGCGCTAATTACGGCACCGCAATTTTGCGGTGCCGTAATTAGCTCCGAGGTCCCTTAGCGGGTTGGTTTTTAACGCCTGCAAAAAGCAGGCGTTAAAGCACCAACCCGCTAAGGGACCTCGTAGTAAGGCGGTAATGGTTAACGGTCACGTTACCATTAACGGTGGCCGTTAACCATTACCGCCTTCCGTGTAATGAGGCCCTCTGACTTGGACGGACAGAATGCTAATTGTTCGCCTTCCTCAGCTCGACTTCTGGAATCCCATAGTGCTCCTGCTTTCTGGATTCTCGAATGCCATTGAATTCTTTTCACCTCTCCCTGAGAGGACCGCGGTGTGGTGAGCACTGCTCCTGCATTGCTGAGGAGGGGGGACAGATGGATGGGGGCTACCTTGCCCTCCTCAGATATAGGCCAAAATTGGCCCAGGGCAGGTAGCCCCCTTTGAAGTATCAAAGGCCCTTTACCCCACGTCTGTCCATCCGGGTGGGAGTGGGACCTTTGATGTGGGTGTCAGGCAGGGACTACCTGCTTGGCAGGTGGTTGTCACCTACCCCTGTCACCTTTGTGCTGGCTGGGGCACGCAGAAGTCTGGGATCCTTTTGTCCCTTTCTTTTATGTGTTTTTCACCATTTTGGTGACAGCATAATTAGCCTTCCTTTTGAATATAATCCCTTTTTGGGATCGGCCCCTTGCGAGGCGTTATTCTTTTTTCCATGCTTCCTGATGAGGCGTTTGCCTTTTTCCCGTTTTTAAGCATTTTTCACCATTTTGAGGCATTATTAGCCTTCCTTTTGATACATCATCCCATTTTAGGATTGGCCCCATGAGAGGCGATGGTATTTTATTTTATTCTTTTCATTTTTTTTCATGCTCCTTGATCTGTTTCCTTCACATTCCCCAATACTTTATTCTTTGCCTCTTGAACGGCGTTAGTAGCTAATAGATAGTTAGCAACAGGCTTTCTCCTTCTGTCCAGTTCACCATGTCTTCATATTTTTCCTCATTGTGAGGCGTTTGCATTTTTGGTTAATTTATGCCTTTTCCTCCTTATTTATGGATTACTGGACTTCCGCTTTCACCATACTTGCCTTATGTTCAGCACATCCGCCCGCGTGATTTGGTGATTTAGTTCTCTTCTGCGAGGCGTATGTTAACTTCATACTTTCAGCATTTCTGCGAATTTTATATTTTTAATTGGTCCTGCTCTATTTCTCTACTTTTCTCTGGTCGGAGTTTTATGGCTGGGGTTGTTTTAAGCAGGTGCTACCTAGGCCTGATCTAATTAGATGGAGGGAGGGAGGGAGGGAGGAGGTTTTGAATTATTTTCACCTCTCTGCTGAGAGGACCTCAGTGGTGAGCACTGCTTCTGCAATGCTGAGGAGGGGGGAAAGATGGATGGGGGCTACGTTGCCCTCCTCAGATATAGGTCAAAATTGGCCTGAGGGCAGGTAGCCCCCTTTGAAGTATCAAAGGCCCTTTGTACCCACGTCTGTCCGGATGGGAGTGGGACCTTTGATGTGGGTGCTAGGGGCAGTGACTACCTGCTTGGCAGGTGGTTGTCACCTGCCCCCGTCACCTTTGTGCTGGCTGGGGCACCCAGAAGTCTGGGATCCTTTTGTCCCAGGAGCTGGTGGCCCATCCTACTCACCTGGGTGCTAATGGGCAGGCACCTGGTAGGTGCTGCCCATGTCTGCTTCCCCTGCAATTCCCACATATAAAGAAGCAGAAGAGTGAGAATAGTGGAAAGGCAGGGGCTGGGGATCGAGCCAGAAAGGAAAACGAGTCAGGGGTCTGGGAACTGGGAAGAACAAAAAGTGACTGAACATTTTTTTAAAAGCAAACGCGTACTGCAGAGGGTTGGGGAAAAGGATAGACAGCAGAGAAAGAGTGGGGACTGGTGTGGAGAGAAGAAAGCGATGAAGCGGCGAATAGCAAGAAACGCTCCCGCAAAGAGGCAGAGACCTGGGATAAACTGAGGAAAAGAAAAAACTGCGGAGACCAAAAGTGGTACCTTGACAGCAGACCAGTAAGACACATTCAAGGGACAGCAGGGTTGCAGGGTTGGGGGGAATACCAGGCCTGTAGCTCACAGGGACCAAGTACCCCGACCATGCTCATGGCTCCCAGTTAAGGACTGAGTCTGCACTTTAATACACTTATTTGGCTGTAAGCTCACAACACCTGGCAGCCCCACTAGCGCTCACAGGGCCCAGGACGGGCCTGCGGCTCACAGTGTGACCTCAGGATGTCAGCCTCCATGCGAAGGTCCCAGGAGGGCCTAGGGTTTAGCCATGGCTGGAGGATTAACGCTGTCAACAGGGTTAGGATAAAGGAGGCCAAAACAAACAGCAACTAACCCCCTGACACGAGGCCGATAAATGACACGGAAACAAGCGCAGCGTGGTCATTAAAAGCAGCAACCAAGCCACCTCCTGCATCCCTAGCCCCTCAGACAACCAAACACCTCGCACAGCTGTGTCACCTATCGAAGAGCCATGCCCTCGGCTCGGGCCCTATTTACAGCATTAGGCTTCCAATCCTCCCCCTGGCCACTCATCAAGGACCGTCCCCACATCTCAAAGCATTGGCACCCAACCCGCGCATAGCCCCCTATACCAATCGCCAAGCATCCCTTCACTTACCCCTTTGCCGTAGGGATGGGTGAGCCAGCCAGTCACCCCATGGGCCTTCACAAAATTCAGGAGCTCAACTGAAAGAGAAAAATACAGACAATGAAACATTGGAGGGCAATAAAACACACATACCGTTCAACAAGGGCACGCCAAGATGCAGTAGAAACACAATCACCCCTCAGGCAGAACACCCCCGACTCCACACATCAGACCCAAAGGGCAACAATAAAACATAAGATATTTAGCGGACAAGGACAGACCAGAGACGCAAGCACACTGGCCTACAACCAGCTTCGTGTCAAAACCTTCAGAGCCTCCCCAACCCATTAAGGTCTCTCTCCCAATCGACTCCCTTCTGAGGTAGAGTATGTAAAGTGCTCCGTTATTTATCTGTATTGGTGTATACCTCTATGCAGCGTTCCATTGTGTATCTGTATTAATGCATAACTTTGCTCTGTAAAGTGTTCCGTTGCTTCTCGAAGCTATGTCCCTTTGCTATGCAAAGGAAAAGGCATTAGCAATGCCCAGGCTCAGCAACCCTGCAAAGGCAAGCTTTCCAATCAGGGAGTAGCAGGTGATGTGACAATATCGGATGGACGCAGGCCAAGCCTTCCAGCTATCAAATGCCTAAAAAATACATAGGTGCTTTGTAATAGCAGTGGTGGTAAATCCAGAGGAAAGAATCCAAAATGGCTGACAGGTAAACAAAAGTAGTCAGGTGACATCTGTCATTGAGCAAACTGATCGGATTCACAGGAGAATTGGTCTTGGCCCAATAGCTAGGGGGGTAATCCACAATGGTAAGTAATACAGATCTCAAATCCATTTACACAAACAAAAAGGAGGTAATTATCAAAGAGGCAGAGACCTGGGATAAACTGAGGAAAAGAAAAAACTGGAAGGGTTAGGAAGGTGTCGTAGATGGAGGCGCATATGCCCTCTTGCAGTGGGTTACAATTGGTTAACACTAAACAAGTGATCCATCCCATCCATTTCGGAAGGCCTTGATAACTGCCAGCCCTGCTCTGGGCACCTAGCCAGGATGGATAGCTGCAGCGAGAAGCACTGGGGTTTCTATTCAGACAGTAAATACCCCTCTATGTCAGATATAAGGGAAGAGAGGCTGCTGCACCGCAGGGGTATAGCATTTCAAGTTGCGTGCAATAACCCAGCAAAAAAAGTCACTGCCGCCTCAACATGCACACAGCACATCCATTGTATTACTCGCCACTGGCTAAAGACGAGTGCACATTTTAAGGCCTGTGTACTGGGATGATGGTGAAGTGGTCAAACTGGGCCACCCCACATTGTACCAATAATTCGTGTCTAACTGCCTCAGAATAAGGAGGGATGTAGCAGGGCACCACCACACCTTTTTATCCTGCCAATAGGGTTTGGGGGAAGTTGTGCTGGGGGCATACAATCTTGTCCAATACGGTTCAGGAGTGCTGTGTGGGTGACACAGTTTAGAGCTAGTTCAGGAAACCATGGCATTTCTCCATGCACGTCAGCCAGCCCAACCGTGCGTCTGCACCTCAGGAGGCCGCTCTGTCCCACATCTCCCAGCACGTTCTCAGGCCCAACAAGGCCTCTACTCGCCTCAGCAGACCCAGTTGGGCCACTAACAGGTACATCTGTATACATTATGGTCCTGACCTATTTGTTTGTGCTTTAATAATGATCCAATTTGATCTCTGTCCTGTGAAGTAATAATCTGTGTGACCAGCTCTATGGGTTGAACCAGTCAGAGGCTATGATGATTTGCATTACCACAGATTTCTTCGAATAACATTTCACCTAGATTTCACTGAATTTATTTCACCGAAAAATGGTAGGAAAAATGATGTATGTGTAATGCATAATAGGTGGGGTGTAGGGTAAGGGTAAATGTGGGGGTCTCCCCCTGCATTAAAAAAAATTCAATTAAAAAACATTTTTTTTAAAAGTAGAAAAACTAAAAAGTAGATTTCGTTTTTCGGTGAAATGGATTTGGTGAAATATTTCTGAAGAAATCCC
Organism: Ambystoma mexicanum; assembly: GCF_040938575.1. Taxonomy (NCBI): domain Eukaryota; kingdom Metazoa; phylum Chordata; class Amphibia; order Caudata; family Ambystomatidae; genus Ambystoma; species Ambystoma mexicanum. The sequence continues at coordinate 540,569,229 of NC_090929.1, forward strand.
AACATACATCTGAGGATTTGCGCACGGCACAGCATGGCAGCCAACCGGGCCAGGGGAGAACGATGAGCAGTTTGCGGGAGCTGGACAAGTGCACCTCTCCCAGAAGAAAGGTCTTTATTGAGAAGGGTGGCATCCCCAGTCCCCAAACCCACGAGTGTCTCCACAACTGATGAACAGATACACACCATAAACAAGATTGGAAATTGAGGGGAGCTGGAAGCAATTTACCTCCTGCTTTTAGCCTAGAAGAGGCTGGTTAGCTTGACACCACCATCTACCAGGAGCTACTTTTGCCTCCAAGGGCCAAGTGATGCCAAACAAACACACCTATGTGAATTTAACTCTGTGCATTTCAGACAACCGATAAATAAACATTACGGCACATATAGGAGACATTTAAAGCATAAGGGGTCCTACATAGTTGCTTTGTATCTCAAGTGGAAGTTAGAACTGTGGAATGCTATGTACTAACTCCTCGTTCCCCAGAAGTAGCTCCTGGTCACTGGCGAATGCTCGATACACAGGAGCTATTTTAGCTCTGGGTTATGCTATCTGATTTCAATCCCTGCGTAAATATCTTTGAAATTGGTACATACATAACATATGCATGAAAAGATTAAAGTGGTCCTAAAACTGCCTGAAACGCACAGAATTACTGCAACGTGTCCTTCCATGGATGGTAAGATTCTTCTTTCGTTAGCAATTCTATCAGGACTAAACAAAGCAAAAGGAACAAAAACAAAATACTCTGCGAGGGTCTTCTGGAAATCGTCTGTCCTAACGTGAACTGCTGTCAAGTGTTTGAGTGTGCGAAACAGAATAGGGAACAGGTGGAAGTTTTAAAGAAGTTTAAAGTTATTTTCAGCCATTTGCTGACAATGAATTCCTTGGCGTGATCTGTGAACCGCCCGAGCCAGGAAAAAAGGGGTCAGAAGACGACTCCGTCCTTGCAGATGTGCTGTGTGCAGCCATGAGGCACACGTCTGGCATACGCATCTTCCAACCTTGAAGGAGGCAGTGCCAGTTTCCTATGAGAAGATAACCCAGCTCAAGGCCACAGGTCGGATGCCAACACTTATTCATACTGTGGCACCTGTAACCTTCACCGACAGACTTCCAACCCTACACAATGAAGAAGAAGAAGAAAGCAGGAAAATACATGACCAAAATAAAATTGTACTGCCAGCTCCACGAAACCGACCGACCTACCAACCAACAACCCACTTCCCCTTCCTGCTCCTGCAACATAACCAACGCTGCCACACTAAAAACACACAAAGAATCAATTCAATGATCGCACCCCATCATCTCTGAGATTCTGGAAGCATACCTAGAGAAAACCACCCGCCCCAGTCCATAAAACTAGTGTACACAAATACACACCAAGACACCAGATAGTCATACAGCAACAGCCACCCACGACTCTGGATCCCTTATGGATACAATCTAACCATTGCGCACAGCCCACCTAACATCAGGCAACACACTAACGCCCACACAAACACTGGCACACCCCTGAGGCACTGTGTCTTACCCATGCGGTTACAACGCACGGGGACTCCCGTATCAACTCCCACAGGCAAACAACACTCACAGGCGCCAGTTCCTCCTGGTTCTGAACCTATCCTCTCATCCTATCCTCACTAACCCCCGCAGCCCCCTCTTTTGCAGAGACATGCGAGCGCCTGGAGACTGCCCGTGGGTGGTAGCGGTGCATGGTATAAATCAACACAACATAACAGGTGAGGCAATGCCCCTCTCTTCAAAGATACCTGTTCGAGTCCCAGGAACACCTAAATCCAGACCTTTCATGGCAGAAGACGTCAATCATTTTTCGAAAGGCATTTGTGTGTCGTGTTGTTAGATGTTATACACACACTGACACTACGTCAGTGGAATACTTGTTCATGGAACGTTTTCTGCAAGAGCGTTCAGGTCATTCCTATCCCGGCGGCTTACCTAGCAGGGGCCCACTAATAAAGCTTACATTCAAAGCTTACCTGGGTATGCTCATTTGTTACAATGGCGACGAGGAGCACCCAATAAGGCCCCCGGGGTTGGCCCCACTGTGCAGCCGATGAGTGCCGCGCTCTGCTCCAAGACGAGCGTTTGAGGGTATTCCTGATCCCGCTGCGGTCTCCACTATCCAGGCCTGGCCAACCGTTTGGGACAATGAAGGTAGGAAGAACCAACTTAGCACAAGCATGCTGATGTAACGATAGAGGAAGCATTTTAGCAGCGCCGGTGCATGTTTCACCCACAAAAGGAGGAGCATTTTTCAAATCGCTAGCCAACGGCAGGCTGGCGGTTCGAGGAAAGGACCCTAGTGCATCAGCATTGCGTGCCGCCATTTTATAAGACTGTATTCCCATTACCATAGCAACGGCAATACGAGTTGAACACGGAACGAAATACGAGCGTTGACGTTTGTGAAACTGTTCCGATTGGACCTGTGATACATTACTAAGCCGGCACGCCAATTAAGCTTGCCAAGGGGCGGCCAATACAAGCGAGCAATAAGGAGAATATCCATTGATGAGCACAATAAGAAATGATTCATCTAAAAGCCCATAAAGCGCATGATTGTTACCAAGGCACAAAGTGAGATGTGAAACACATATTGAGGCACGGAACCATCACAAAAGACATACACGGGCCGAAGTTTTGTACAAGTGTGATCAATTTTTCATAAATTCAAGATTCAAACTTTTATGTGTACAAGTTTCACCCAAGCATAATATTGTCAGTCAATCCTTCCTAACAAGACAGCTTCAGCATTGTTGGTACAGGACACTTTGGGAATTGCTACCGGGCTCTGCTATAGGCACTCGCACGACAATGCTGAACGTCCCACCACCAACAAAGTTTCTTCCATGTCCCGGTAACCCTACATGCCCATGGGAACAATGGCTAGACGGCTTTCAGGTATATCTAAGGGCCTTTGGTGGTAACAAATTCAATGACGACCTCAAGGAAGCGACCCTACTAAATTGTGCAGGGGCAGAGGCCCTTAGGATATTCAGGGCACTCCCTGAATCCGATGATGCAGGAGGAGATGGCAACCGCAAATTTGAGAACGCACTAGCCAAACTCTCCAAGCACTTTGGTAACAAGACAAATGTTGTGCTGGAGAGGTACAGATTCTTCTCTAGAAAACAGCTGAAAGGCGAGTCAATCGACACTTTCATAGCATGTCTCAAAACGGTTATGTCGACTTGTAGCTTCACTGCCGTTGGGAACGAATATCTGAGAGATCAGCTAGTACTGAACGTTGCCGATCCACGAATCCAACAAAGGTTGTGGCAATCAAAGAACCCATCCTTGGAAGAAGCCACTGAAATCGCCAGAAGCATGGAACTAGGCGACCGCTGCATGAAGGAAAGATTCAACCAGGTGGGAATTTCTGAGGTCAAATCCATTGAAGAGGATATGGGTGAACCTTCGGTAGCGCTTGTGAGGAGAACATCTTCATATGCCCCGGGACCCTATTCTGGAAGAGGAAGAAATTCAGGACGTCCCAATCAAAATCAAGGGCGTTGTCAAAAGTGTGGTTGGCAGAGACACAGTGATGTCGACAAAGAATGCCCTGCGGCAGCTGTTGCGGGTTACAGATGCAACCAAACTGGACACTTCGCTAAGGTTTGTAGGAACACGCGAGGAAGATCTAGCAGGTTCACCAGAAGACCATTTGCCAGGTCAATGAGAAGCATGGTACGGGCCATTGAAGCTGATCAGGGATGCAACGAGATGCTGACCATCAACCAAAGGAGTCCACCCATACAAATACTCACCGTCACGTCCCTGCAACACACCAAGGGTCTGTGGGTTAACATGCAGATTAACGAAATATCCTTGCCCATAATGGTGGACACTGGGTCCCCATATACTATGGTGGATGTGAAGACCTTCCTAAGTGAATTGTCCGGCAAGATGGATGACATAAAAGACACTACAGTACGAGCGACAGGATATGGAAAAAGTCCCATAGACATCATTGGGTACACATGGTTAAAGCTCAAATTTCGCGACAGAGAAACGTACTGCAGACTCTTCATAGCGAATAAAGGTTCGACCGTAGTGGGTTGGGAAGAGCAAGCTGCTCTCCGTGTGAGAATTCATCCTGGTGAAGAGACCCCCCATATTAACTGTCTTGAATGAAAAGGTTGACATCAAAACACCTCTAGCAAGACAATTTCCCAAAGTGTTCAGTGGAAAAATTGTACTCCTGGCAGGTTTCCAGCATAAGATCGTCCTGAAGAAAGGTGCCATTCCAATAGCTCACAGAGTTCGTGGAGTTCCCATTGGAACCAAAGAAGCATTAAGAAGTGAACTCACGTGCCTATGTAAACAGAACATCATACAACCTATTGAGAGCTCAGAATGGCTTGCCCCGATAGTACTCGTAAACAAAACGGACAACTCCATAAGGATGTGCGTCGATCTAAGGGACCTGAACAAAAACATCTGGATTGACAAACATCCCCTCCCAAATATATCAGAATTATTAACAACCATGAAACCAGCAAGATACTTCAGTACCCTGGATCTGTCCTCAGTACCCTGGATCTGTCCTCGGCTTATCATCAAATTAGCTTGGAAGAAAACTCGAGAAGCCTCACCTCATTTGTCACTCCTTTGGGGGCGTTTATGTTCAAAAGAATACCTTTTGGCCTCACATCAGCCGCAGCAGTGTTTCAGAGGCTAATGTCACATCTATTCGGGGGCTTAGAAGGCGTACACTGCTTCCAGGACGATATCCTCATTTCAGCCTTCTCAGAGGAAGACCACGATGTGATTGCCAACGGCATCAGCCCCAAGAAGGAATTAATGGACACCATACTGAGCATCGCAGAACCAGGAAGCAAAGACCAGTTGAGGAGTTTCCTTGGAATGACGGAGTATTACTCCCAATTTATAAGTGACTACGCCAAGAAGACCAAGAATATGATAAATATCATGAAGAAGGAGAATAAGTTTGAATGGTCCGAAGAATGCAAGGTGGAGTTTGAAAAAATAAAATTTGACATCAATCAAGCACCTGCTTTAGGAATGTTTGACTGCAAGGCAAAGGCAATCATATCAGTAGATGCCAGCAAAATCGGCCTGGGCGGAGTCCTGGAACAAATACAGAATAAGGGTAAGGTAACGATCGCCTTCGCGTCCAGAGTGCTGAAGGGAGCAGAATTGAATTATTCCACAATAGAAAGGGAGGCGCTAGGAGTAAGGTGGATCGTGCAACACTTTAGAAATTTAATTTGGGGTCTACCCATTACACTCAGAACAGACCACAAACCGTTAGTGCATGTTCTCCAGTCTAAAACACCTCACCTTATTTCTCCAAGAATCAGACGTAGGATCCTTGATATCATGCAATACAACCTCAATGTATGTTACACTCCGGGGGCACAAAATCAAGTGGCTGACTGTTTCTCCAGATTATCGACCAATCAAGATGCTGAATCTGAAGGTCCAGATGGGGACATAATAGCGACCATAAATTCAGCCATTCCCATTGAAGAGTGGAAAAACTTAAGTGCTGACCCTGAGCAACAAGAAATTAGGAAAGCAATAACCGATGACTGGAGAACATCATCTCAAAATCTAACAAATTTCATGCCCATCACGGAAGAAATATCCATGGATAAAGAACACATCTATAGAGGTGATAGAATAATTCCGCCAGTACAACTCAAAAATAAATTGCTTGACCTGGCACACGAAGGACACCTCGGGAGAAGTTTAACAAAGAACCGTTTGAGAAGCAACTATTGGTGGCCAAACATGTGGAAAGAAGCAGAAGAATTGGTCAAGAATTGTCCTGCCTGTGCCGCAAGCGACAAATCCAAAGTTATAAGAAAAACACCATTACAGCCAATAGAAAATCCAAAAAACGTATGGTCCAAGCTAGCAATAGACACCATGGGGCCATTCGAGAATCTGGAAGCTGTCAAGATCTACAACATAGTGCTTGTAGACTATACGTCCAAATGGACAGAGTGGGGAATATCAGAAATGAATGTAACCACAAAAAAATCACAGAATTTCTGACAGACATATTCAACAGGGGAGGAGATCGTAAAGAACTGGTCTCAGACAATGGATCACAGTTCGTATCATTGGAATTTAGAGAGTTCCGCAGAGTGTCAAGGGTTTTGACCCATGTTGAATTATTAGACGGGGTAGATGTGGGGATGAGCTGTCGCCGCCCATCATTCTTTCCTAGAACAAAACTAAATCAATAGACTGGGTGGATGTGGGGATGAGCTGTCGCCGCCCATCATCCATCCCAGAACCAGGAAAACCGCGCGGTTGTGCGCACACCAAAATGGTAGTCTAACCTGCCACCCACCAGTGCCAGCATGATGGACCGGAAGCGCCAGGGGTGAAAGGTGGTGTCAAAGGAAAAATAACAGTGTTGTTAGACCAAAAGCACCTTAAAATCACCTTTGTTTTCCTGAATGCAAGCTCAAAGTGCCTATTTCGAACATTGCAGGATATTCAAAAATCTTACTGAACACCAGCAGACATCTGGCAGAATGAAGTGTTGTGTGCATACAAAATCTGGGAAAATGAAGAGCCCAGAACAATGTTTATAACAAAACTGGCTGAGCTGTGGATGTCAGCAGCTTAATTGAAATTGGATTTAAAACCACTAAAATCGAAATGTTTAAATTAAATGAGTGACCTACTTTTGAGTGTCACATAGTTTGCAACTGTTAAATGTCATGGTTTTGAACTTAGAATCAGCATTCTAGCTGCATGTGTAACAATTGTAAGTTTGATTTAAACTGGGAACAAACAGGACATTTAGCTGAAGCTTGACTTAAAGAAATTGAATTCTGCCTGACAACTACCCCTGACGGGAGTTGAACTGGCTCAACAACTCTTACCAGGCCTGGCTGCATCCTGCTGCCCCCACCAAAAGGAGATCACACCTCTCTGATTGAATTAAGGGAGGGGTACCTGCAGACTGCAGGAAATTGAACAAAGCCCTGTCCTGGACTCAGGCAAATGTTATATTGGGGGGGTCGTAAGTGGCTTCCTCTTGGGAGAAACTGGGAGGGACAGTGCCTCTGCTAGCAAGCTGAGCTTGGGGGAAGTGGATAAACCAGTTATTCCACCATGTGATGTGGGAAGCCACACCCCTTGTTGACCAGGGCATAATTTTAAAAAGATAGATAACTCATAGTGCGGACTGGTCAAAATTATATAAATAATATCATTATTCTTGGGATTTTTCCGTGCACATTTTAAGAGGTGTTAGGACCCTGTGGTGTATTCTGGGGGGTTGCTAGCAGAAAATAGGGTCTTACTCCAAATGTCTGCATGTTAAAAATCTGACACTTCATCAATTAATGTCCATACTCCTTGCGCACATTTGTGTAATTTTTGGTAAATGTCCGATATTGGTAAACCGACCAAAAAGCGCAAAATGTTGTCATTTCTGAATCCCAGCTCGCAGGAACATGGGGCTTGAACAGAGACCTGTCTTAATTCATCTGTAATATGTACATGTAATGTCAACCACTTGTGTATCTGGGAAATAGGTATTTGAATCAAATGTAGATTTGTGGGCAAATTGACCAGGGGAGGATCCTCTGATCCATAAACAGACCTCATCATGATGACAATCCATTTCCTTCCCCCAATCATGGGAGAGGGAAGAATTGGGCCAATGACAAGTAGAGAGGGGCAGGCTCAGTTATGCCAGGCACACACCCATTTTCAAAACACATAAAAAGGAACATTGAAACCCAGGTAGGGAGATTCACTTTCCACTTTCTTGCGGGACGCTTTGCCGGGAGACTTCAGACTTCACATCCAGAGATCCGGACTTCAAATCCATCAATCTCCAGAACCTGTAGCAGAAATTAACTCCAGAATTTGTAGCAGAGAGGCCTGAATCCACAAGCTGAATCCTCTTCAGCAGGCCTCAAAACCAACCAAACTATTCAACAGCCGGGCGAGCTGTTTGAATTTTTTGCCAAGAACTCTTGCAAGAACCTGTAGCAGTATCCAGAAAGCAGTGCTGTATCCGGAACCAGAGAGAACCACAAGCCAGACCGTTGTGAGCAGAACCGGTGCTTGACAGACCCAGAGAGCAGAGCTGCCCAGATAGCCGGGACTTCAGAACCACCCGCCGGACGTCCCGTCCAACCTGACCAGACCTTGACGGCTTATTTCAAAAATATAGTGTGAGTACTCACTGTGCCAAAACCAATCTCTTAGTTTAAAATAATCTAATCCAAGCTATTTTAGCCTATTAGAACTGCCTCCTAGAATTGTGTCATTCTGTCATCTTTAAAACTGAAAACTGTCATCTGTCATTCTGAGCTTTAAAATTTCAAATCCGAAAAACTATCTTGACTAAATCGGCCGTATCTCCGGGACCGTTTGTGCTAGGAGCGAAATTAAAGCTAAGATTCTAGGCTTTCCAACGAACCTAGAACCAACTTGCTACTCCTTATAGTGCCTCCGTAATTACGCTCGACGCACGCGATTAAATTTGCTGCGATTTGACATTTTGCACAATTTCAGCCACGTGTAAAAATCAGCAGCTCCTTGCTTTCCTTTGCTAAAATTCGTTTTAACCTGCTAGTTACTCATAGAGCATTGCTAAAGTGAGCCTGAACTAATATAAACTAGATATCACTTACCCTGAACCTCCTACAGGGAATTAAAATCAATTTTAGAATCATTTCACTTCATTGCCACCACATTCAAAGCATTTTGGGCCTGTGTTTTAAAATCATACCTGTTTTTCTCTAAGCTTGCTAGGGGGGAACTGCATTTCGTATTGCATTTTGTTGGGATTCTTGAAGACTGTGTGCTCTCCTTCCATTTCTTACATTGCAAAGGGGGGGGGGGGGGGTGAATTGCCAGAGAAAAAGTGATTATATTATCTTTTGCTAAATCATATCAAGTTATTTCTGTACTGCATTTTATTCATCATTGCATTGTCCTTGAAGCCATAAAAGCATTCTCAGCTACTTCATCCTCTCTATATCACTTCTAAGCCATCAAAAAGAGTGTACTACTGTAACATTATCCATTGTTGATCACTATCATCCTCACAAGTGTGCTATCAAATATTAATTTACTATAGAAGTGTGATAGATATATATATTGTTTAATTTTTCAAATAAAACCTTTTAATTTGCGAAACAAACCTACTTCTTGGCTCAGTGGGGTCAGGGGGATTCTAAGAGAGGGGTGTGATATAAGGGTTGTCATCCAGAGTACATGAACTGGGCATAAAAATATATCAATAAGGGTTTCCATCAGCATCCCAGACTAGGCATTGACTTAGCTGTAGTGTTGAATTGAATCCGCTTACAAAGTGGGGGCTCGTAGCTGGGATATTCTGGATTAGGTTTACCACTTGTGCATCTTAATACAGTGTGTCAACTGACCGGATACACATATCCGGTTAGATCACCACGCTGTTTTACACTGTGAAAGCACTCCTCAAAGGAACGCTCTAAGGAAACGATCTGTTTTGCAAAATAAAATACAAACTTCTGTAAGTCAGGAAGGAACTCAAATTCCAGAATGACGACCTTGGTAGATATGAAGATAGCTAGGGAGCACCTCTTACATAAACTGTTTGTGAGAGGTGAATGGTCTGAACAGGACCAAAATGTATGGGTGCAGGCGATCACACAACAGGTCACTACAACTGGGTCAGATATGTGGAGAGATCAGGGTCCCTTACATGTGGCCCTGAGTGAACTATATATGGCCCCTAAGGCCAAGGATGAGCACAACAAGATTGCCAGGGTAGCGGCATATTTATATTTACATATGGGAGCCATGCAGGACAAATGTGCTGAAGGCCAAGAACTGGCAAATAGGCAACAGATGGCGTTAGAAAAGGCCCAATCTGACCTGGTCTCTTCTGAGCAGAGGCTGCACAGAAGCCAGGAGTCAGAAAACGAGAGTAGACAATACATCATTAAAATGAAGGAGGATATGGATATCATGCACCAGGAAAAGGCAGACCACGATACCAGAATTCTGGCTTTGCAGAAGGAGCACCAAGACAGTTTGGACTCCTTACTGCAGAGCCAGAAAAAGCTGGAGCAACAGATAGATTTCAACAGGGCATGCATGAAGCAGGTAGCCACCCTGCAAAGCCAATTGGATAGAGAAAAAGAGGAGAGCAATAAACTGATTCTGAATGACCTGGACACCCAGACAGAAATTCAGGAAGAGCGCCAGAAAGCTGGTGCCTTTCAAAGGCAGAGGGACGACCTGGCGGCACAGATGCAGGCTCTTAGTCAGGAAAGGGACACCTTAGGCCAGGAAGTCTGCCGATTAAAAGAAAAAATTGAAGAAAATCACCTGGCCCTCCAGGGGCTGGGTGACCTCCAAAAAGAGCATCACGACTTGCTAGAGCACACCAGGAGGGTGGAGGAGGCTCTGGCAAGAAAGGAGCAGGCCAGTAGGGATGGGACTCAGGAGGTAACCCTCCTGCAGCAGAGACTGGCCCAGTACTCCAGGACCAATCAGGAGGCACAGAGAGAGAATGAGGCTCTCTGCCAGCACAATGATAGGCTCCAGCAACAGGTAGCGATGCAGGAGAGACTGCTAGAGTCTAGTAAGGCCTTAACTGAGGAACTGAAGGCGCAGGCTCTTGCATTGCAACAGGGAGCAGGGGCTGACAGAGATGAAGTTCGCTGGGAAAGGGAAACGCCTGAGCATAACCCCAGGAGACCTAGTACCGGAGGCCTTCATCTCTCTCAGTCCCTGGACTCTGCCACCCCCATGTCCTCTGGCGCACATGAGCACAGGGCCACAGGGATGGCAGATTACTATCCAGCCAAAAGTATGGGGCTCATAGGCCAGTACCACCCAGGAATGGAGAGGCGGGCATCCGGGTATGGGCACCCAAGCACAGTGCAATTTAGTGGGGAACCCCAGGAGAGTAGGCCCATTAAGGGCATCCTGAAAACCTCTGCCCAGTTAGGTCAGTGGGGGGGGTACCCATCAAATCCTGGCAGCAAGGAGGGATGTGAAGACTCCTCTGAGCATTACAGGACGCAGGAGACCAGGTCCCCACATTCTGCCAGCCATTCCCAGGCTCGCAGAATCGGGGAAAACCTGGAAGATCAGACGGGCACCTCTGGGAGCAGTGCTTCGGAGTCAGAGGATGAATGGACCAGGGTTACCCGAACCAAAAAGGCCAATAAGGCAAAAAGGGCCTTGCTTAAGGATCCATTGAAACAAATAAAGGCAATAAGGAGTGTCATCACGCCTTATCATAAGAACGCCACGTATTCTGTTTGGGAACACTTGGAGCTCTATGAGCAAATGATGGAGACTTTCCATTTGAAGGACAGCAGTAGCTGCATCCAGTACGTCAAATGGACATTCTCCCCAGAATACTCCAGTTTCTTTGCAGGGCTGGAGGACCAAAACCATTCAAGATGGTCCGCATATAGGGTGGCCATCTTGAAACATTTTTCTGTTCATAGAAATCCTCAAGAGGCTCGTAAGGCAGCCTACAATTTGCAATGTGGGGAGGATCAGGCCCCACAAGAATTTGTGCAAGAATTGAAGCGTGCCTTTGCGCAGACCACCAGAAAGGTGCGCACGGACAGCAGAGAATTTGTCAATACTTTTTTCCATGCCTTGCCCAAATACATCATGACCCAGCTAGTGAGAGATTTTCACGAGAAGAGGTCACTAGACTGGGTCATTGAACAGGCTACCCGGATCTATGAGGTGCAGAAGCCCATAGAAAATAAAAGTAATGCGCAGAAAAACCCCAAAACCAGCAGCACCCCTGCTGCTGCCAAGGTGGCGGAGGTAAAGGTTGCCCCCGTTTTAGATTTGGAGATGGGGGGGCCTAAAAACCTGCCTGCGCCAAATAATTCACAGCCCAGAAGGCCCTCGGGCCAGTCACAGACAGGGAGTCGAGGAGGTAGTCCCACAAATGGGGTCCCCCGCTCCCCTGACTATGTAAGTCCCCGCTACAAGGGAAACAGACCAATCCTGGGTTATGTGTGGACTCCCCCAGCCCAAGGGGGGGGATCCAGCCAAGCACCTGACCCAGGGAACTTCCCTCCTAACTTCCCACAGGAGGGCAGAAATTCCCCAAACACTGGGCAGAACTTTTTTCCCAGGTATCCACCCAATTTCCAACCCCAAAACCATCCATCCTTCTTTCCCCAATTCCCTGAGACCAGACCACCTAATCCGGGAGAGGGGAGGCCAAGGGTGGAGGGGTACCCAAATCTTCCCAACCCAGGGTATTACCAGAGAAGGGATAGCTACCCTTCCCGGGATCAGCCCAGGGGAGAAAACAGAACCCCGTATCAACCTGAGCGCCAGGTCCAAAATATGGCACGGGATCTGGGTCACAAACCCTGGGCCTGGTGCTCCAGAACAATGACGGGGGCAGCACCCCGATAACCCACCGGTTCCCAGGGAGGAGGCACAAGGGGAAGGGGCGTGTAAAGCCTTGGAGGAAGCTTCCTTCCCGGTGAGAAAAGAGATGAGGAGTGTCCGAGTGGAGGCCAGGATGCCACGGCTAGGTGACGGCGGGGCAGAAAGAGGTGAGCAGGAACGGGAGTGGTCAGCAGCTTGGCACAGGTCGGGCACGAGGTGGGGGGCATGCACCGAGGGAGCTGGGACACAAGGATAGGTGGGTAAACAGGGTTTCGGACCACAGGTGTTTTGGAGTGGGAGAAGAGCGTATCCTCGGTGGAAGTACAAACAAGGTGGAAGAGCCTGTGGCACCTGAGGTATTCCAGGTTCCTAGGGAGAAGGCTGCAGAATGTACAGGGAAGGACAAAAGGATACCTTATATGGGCATTACAAAGCCACTGGGTGCGCATTTGATGGGGGTAACAAAAGAAAAGATATGGGCTGGGGATTTTGTGGACGTTTTTAAACTCCTGCACAGGGAGGTGAGAGCGAAAGAAGGGTCTAAGGAGGAGGAGGGGGAGTTGGCCACAAGACCAAAGGTGCCGGTCACGATTGATAATGGGACGTCAGCTTTTATTATATATGCAAGTGTTTACTGCGAGAAGTTTCCACAGAGGTGTGTAGCGCTGTTGACATACATGTATGTAATAAGGAAGGCATTTACGAGTTTTGGGGGTTTCGCTTAGGTGAGATACGATGAAGAGTTTAGAGCGAGGATGGCAGAGGATAGCCAGGCTGTGTGGGGAGAGATTGACATGGATCTCTGGCTGCAATGGATGGTGCCTACGAGGCCACCACCAACGTTGCGTACAGGGAGCAGTTTACCTGTGCATTACCGGCACTTTCATGGTCGCCCCGCCCGAAGAGGGTGGGGGTGGAGGCAGGGCTCAGCCTTCAGCATCATGTTGAGTCTTCAATTAAGAAGGCTGCACGAGGACGGTGTGCAAGTTCAAGCACGAGTCCAGTAGATGCATGGGACGGCATCCCATTACTCAATGTTTCCAACCAGGGGACAGAGGGAGAGGGTGTGTCGCAGGGCGAGAAGTTGTGGGGAAAGGCTTATACTCCAATGAGAGTGGTGTTTTTAGAGAAGTGGCTCAGCTTTTACCCGGACAGAGAAGGGGCCAAGATTTTGGGGGAATATTTTCGCGAGGGTTTTAGGTTGGATTATCAGGTGCCAAGTTTGCCACAGTGGGCGGAAAATTTGAAGTCGGCGAGGGAAAATGTTGAAGTGGTTAGGGTGAAACTGCACAGGGAGGTGGCAGCGGGGAGAGTGGTAGGGCCATTTACAGATTTGTTGGGCGACTTGGTGGTGTCTCCATTGGGGGTTGTGCCCAAGAAGGTTGCAGGGGAATTTAGATTAATACACCATTTATCATGGCCGGAGGGCATGTCAGTCAATGATTTTATTGCACCGGAAGATTGCGGGGTGACCTATGTGAGTGTGGTCCAGGTGGTGGGTTTGGTAAGGAAGGAAGGTTGTGGGGCGTTCATGGCAAAGTTTGACATCAAGGCAGCATTCCGATTGTTACCGGTGCATCCGGAGGATGTTTGGCTGCTGGGGATGCAGTTTGAAGGACACATTTATATAGACAAAGCTTTGCCTATAGGTTGCGCAATTTCATGTGCCTTGTTTGCACATTTTAGTTCCTTTCTACAATGGGCTTTCACATACAGTTCAGGATCTGAAGGAGTGTTACATTATTTGGATGATTTTTTGTTTATTAGTGGGGCGGATAAAGAACAAGAATGTCAGAGGATGCTAGGGACCTTTCAGACACTGATGCAGGAGTTGGGAGTGCCATTGGCGGAGGACACAACTGAAGGACCGGCAGTGGTGTTGACCTTTTTAGGGATAGAATTGGATTTGGTGGCCATGACCTCACGCTTGGCGCACGGCAAGGTGGGCAGGTTGGTAGGTTTGCTGGAGAGGGCAATAGTAGCACGCAAAATGACATTGGTGGACATGCAAAGGCTAGTGGGGCATCTCAATTTAGCGTCTAGGGTAGTGGCCCCGGGGCGCACTTTCTGTAGAAACATGGCGCGGTCTATGGCGGGAGCTAACTGCCCACACCACAGGGTAAGGTTGTCTGGAGCGGTTAGGGAGGACTGCAGGATTTGGATGTGATTTCTGGAAGGTTTCAATGGGGTGACCATGTGGCTTCGGAGTGATCCAGCTTCTTGGGAAGTGCAAAACTTTTCAGATGCAGCAGGATCAGGAGGTTTGGGGGTTTTCTGAGGGTTGGGGGGTTGTGCGGAGAGGTGGCCAGAGCAGTGCCAGAGAGGAGGTAGAAGAATAGCCTTTCTGGAAATGTTCCCTTTGTTGGTGGCAATGGAGTTGTGGGGAGGTGAATTGAGGAACAAGAAAGTTAATTTCAATATCGATAACGAGGCAGTGATTAACGTGGTTAATAGGCAATCGGCAAAGGACCAGAGGGTGGCTAGGTTAATGAGAGAATTTGCACTGCGTTGTATGAAGTAGAATGTGCTGTTTAGAGCAACGCACATCCCAGGGAAGGATAATGGCATCGCTGATGCATTATCCCGTTTTCAGTGGCAGAGAGCTGTGGAGGATAGGAGAATGAGAGCACTGTCCTTAGTGGAGGGTTCGCTAACCCTGGCGTCAAGGGCAGCATACAAAAGGGCATGGTCGGAATTTATGATGGGAGGAGCGGTGCAGCTGGAAGGGCAGGGAGGATGTGGAGGAGAGAAGAAGGGATGATGTGATTAACTTTCTACAGGAGTATATGGACAAGGTCTAGTCCAAGGCAACAATATCAGGGAAACTAGCAGGCATTGCTTTTAACGGGAAGTGGTTCTGGGGCTTTCAGCCAAGTGGCGGAGAGATGGCAAGTAGAATGTTGGAAAGTTGGGCAAGACAGAGTAGGAGGGAAAGGGACAACAGGAGACCGATCCCAGTGGCTTTGCAGGTTAGGTTATGTAAGGCTTTAGAGGGGGTGTGCTGGTCAGCATGGGAGGGGGACATGTTTTCAACATGTTTCACTCGGTTATTCTTTGGGGCATTAAGGGTGTCCGAGCTGGTGGGGGGGGAAGATTAGGGGAAGGAGGTCTAAGGTGGGGGGATATTCATTCCTCTGAGTTAGGTGTGGATATCAAAATCAGGAGATCAAAGACGGACCATAAAGGGAAAGGATGTTGGGTGCTGCTGGGTCGGTGTAGCAAGGAGTTGTGCCCAGTGAGGATAGGTTTATCGTGGAAGGAGACATGTGGGGGAAGAGAAGGATTGGTCTTTCAGCACGAGGACTGGTCGGCAGTGTTGGCAGCACAGGTCTTGGGAGTTATGAGGAGGGCTTTGGTGGCCTTGGGGGGAAAGAGCAGAGGTTTTTGGAACTCATTCTTTCAGGATGGGGGCGGCATCTGAGGGTAGCAGGATGGGGCTATCAGAGAATAAGGTTAAAAGTCTGGGGCACTGCAAGTCGGGAAAGTACAAAGTGTACATCAGACCGTTTGGGAAAGGGGCAGGGTAGAAATGTTGACAAGCGGTGGGGGCGGGGTGAGGGGGTTTGGGTGTGATGGAGTGAAACTCACAATTTATCTTCTGCAGATGTGGCACGGAGGAGTGGCGAGTTGCCGCAGATATGGGATATGGATTTCTGGACATTCAATTGTAAAATGGGCAGGGAAAGAGGTGGAAAAAATGATTTTTGGGACACAACTGGGTTGCAACTACAACATTGTGCTAGTGATATGGTCGGAATAGGGGGGCTTAGGTGGGACCAATTGCTGCCCATGTTAGCGAGATTGAGGGAGCATCATGGGTTTCCGGAGGGAATAATAGTACACACGGGGGAGAATGACTTAGTAAGAGACACAGGAGTATCATTGTTAAGGAAAATGAAAAGGGACTGTAGCTGGTTATGGGAGATATGGTCCAAGATAAGTTTGGTTAGGACAAAGTTATTGCCGACGAGACTTTGGAGGGGGTGCGGTGAATGAAGGGGCAGTGCAAAGGACAAGAAAGAAGATTACCAGGGAGATGGGGGAAGTTTTGTAGTGCGGTGGGGGTGCTAGTGCTGGAGCATAGAGAAATAATTTGAGGATTTTTCTTTTTTTTGGGAGGATGGAGTGCATTTACCAGTATATGGAAACAGTAACTACTTAGTGGACATTGCGTTGGCAGTACAAGACATAATAAAAAGTTGGAAATAGAAGAAAACCTAGGTTAGGGGTGTGGTGCAGAAAGAACACCTCAGGGGAGGGTTTTTCTGGTGCCGGGGACATGGCCCTTTGGAGGAGGGGTGGGGAAGCACAATAGGGTACTAGCGTGGTAAAGGAAGGGGGTGGTGCTGTTTGCACAAACAGGCTACCCCGGGGGTACAAGGAGGGGGAACAGGTATTGAAGAATGGGGGGCGTGGCCTCGAGTAGAAGATGGGAGAAAGCAGGAATGTGGGTTAAGAGGATTTTAAGAAGATGGAAGAGGGCAACGGATAGGAAAGGAGGAATTTGAAATTATTTAATTATTTAATTGTGGGGAATGGAAATTGTTTATTTATTTTATTGTTTGGCAAACTGCTAAAACGATTATGTTAGTCTGTAAGGCCAGGGAGCCAGGTTAGCATTTCTTTGTGAGCTGTGGCCTGTCAAATTAAAACAACCTTTTCCACTTCTGGGTATTTTTGTGCAGTTAGCCCAAAAGCCAAACTGGAAGAAATCACAGGTTTGTATTACTGGCATGTGGAGAATCCGCCAGTCGGTTGAGGATCCCAAGTAAAGGTGGCGGGAAAGGGGGTAGAAGGAGTTCCTGAGTGCACGCGCAGTCAGGATCCGTCCTGCAGTGAAAAATCCACACAAGTGCAGTTCCACCTGCGCCGACAGTTTGGGAGTGGGTGTAAAAGGGAGGACATGGGAGGAGTGCACAGGCGTGAACTTTGAAGTTGCAATTAAACCGCCCACCCAAGTTTTCAAAGCTATAAACCTCCTAAAGTGTTGGATGTCAAGAGCAGACGGGAGGCCCTTTCATGCTGAAATCCCCCAACGGGTCGGTTTATGGCTTTTAGGGGAGGCACGCCTGATGCAGCTGGGGTGGAAGTGCCTTCCTGGGTCTCATGCAGTAATGGGGGTGGGAACATTCCAGACCCTGTGCAATTCTTGTAATGGGTCGGGGCGACAGTTGTCTGTACCAGGCAAGTTGGACAACAGAGTACACAGGCCCATCTCATATGGAACGATTGCGGTGTGCTCACTTAATTTAAACACGCTACGGACTGGGGCTGCCTCTTGGCGCTAAACATCGCACCACACGAATGAAACACTAAGCAACTAATCGTCAAAGAACTGCATTTTCAGACGCAATCTGAACCTTGATAATGAATCTAGGTTGAATGCCCTCTGTGTGCAGGTGAGGGGCAGGGTCCCTTCTCGCAGTAGCCCACCCGCTTGGCTAAACCCACCGAAAGTAAAGGCAGCCTGTTTCCAGACGCTGTGGGAGGTATAACCAGTGGAGCCAAGATGTTTGGTGACTGTTTCCCATATTATGTTTCCCCAGTGATTACTGACACATTGTGTAAGTGTTGGCAATAAAAAGGCAGTGGGTTTTTATTGTACGTGATATTACACAACATAATAGTCATAATAATAATAACCATGACATACATGAGGTACACTTTTGGGCATGAGGTCTAGGGTTGTGCTTCCTCTTCCCATGACGATGTGGGCCCCGTTCGTGGCCCTGTAATGTGGACCCCGTTCGTGGCCCTGTATTTCTTTTCTTCTCCCCTTTTGTCCTTTTCTTGGGTGGGTGGGTTCTTGGGAAAAGAGAAGTTATCTGTGTAAGCAGATTACTTGTGGTGTTCCGTACGGAGCACCCAGGTTTATGCTGTTTGCTGCCCATGCAGTTCATTATATTCCCTCAGAATGGCTCTAGACACTGCATGTGTGCGGGGGCGTCTTTCCCTGCGCCCGACAAGCTGGTGCCGACGGCAGTTAGTGCCGCCTGGTGACCATCGTTGGATCTCTCTTGTGGGTGCGGCACATGTTAATGTGCTTTCGCACCTTGCTAGGGCCCCATCCTATCCTTCATTCCTGTCTCTTTGTAGCTGAGGGAGAGGGGAGGGGTCTGGGGCAGACCCTTTGTCTGCAGCATGTGTTCTGCCCCTACCCATGCACCCTCCTTGCCCACTCAGGTTACTTGTCTGCGCTTTCAAGCTGCGGTGTACCCCCTCAGCAGCGCTGCCTATAACCAGTGGAGCCAAGATCTTTGGCGACTGTTTCCCATATTATGTTTCCCCAATGATTACTGACACATTGTGTAAGTGTTGTCAATAAAAAGGCTGTGGGTTTTTATTGTACATTACGTGATATTACACAACATAATAGTCATAATAATAATAACCATATCGTACATAATGGACACTTTTGGGCAGGAGGTCCAGGGTTGTGTCCCCTGGCCCGATCCGCCACAACTGAATGGGTTACCGGCCATCCAGGTTCCCCCAAATGTTGCTCATCTATCTCTAGCAGCGGCCAAGCTGTCTGCCAGTACTACCTGGGACTTGTTAATTCCCTTGACCATTGACTGCCCCGTGAGGGATTTGTCATTGTCTGGTTATGCGCCAGCTGCGAGTTGGGCCTGCCCCTGATTGCTTTTTACTGTTTCTATCTGTGATAGCCCTGTACTTTCTACTAATTTTGGTAGTACTGTTTTCAGCCCTCTTCCGTTTTGCATTGGGTACTATTTGCCAAAGTCCCTTGGCGAGCCCACATTATATGATGTTTTAGCTTCAGTAGTGCCATTTTCAGCCACTTGTTACATTGCTCTGGGTAGTGCTCGCCAATGTCGTCTCAGCAAGAGCGAACTCCCCCGTCACAATACACCCTGTTTCCAGGGTCCATGCTACTTGTAGCTCTTTGGCCCCGGCTGTCCAGTGTTGGCCTGTTGATACCGCAGTGGTCATTACGAGGTTGGAGGTAACCATGCTGCAATTTGCGGCATGGTTACCTCCTTACTGGGTACCGGGTCCAGGTTCCTCAAATTAGCACTTACCGGGCCATTCCAACCTTGGAGGATCCAGTAATTCCTCATTTGAGGAACCCGGACCCGGTACATCCACATTCCCATTCGAGTCCCCATAGGGCTCAATGGGAATGGGGAGGAGCTAACAACGGGCCCGTTAATAAAGGTGCCTGTTGTTAGCTCCCTGGCATGCTAGCGGGACCCGCTAGGGGCACCTGGTTTTACCAGGCGCCCTTTGTGGGTCCCGCGAGCAGACTCGTAATAGGGCGCTAAGGGGTTAACGGCACCATAACCGGCGCCGTTAACCCCTTACCGCCCAGCTCATAATGATCCCCCCCTATCTATTACTTGAAGCCTTCCATCAGCATTTGGCGTGCCTGCTGACTTTTGCTGGGCTCTATTCCGCTAAGCTTCATAGATACCGTTATCTGACTTGATATCTTCTCTGAGGGGTCGTTTTTACTCTATTCCCGTTTGTATGGTAGTTATCCCTACATCATTATTTGAATATTTATAACTCTGTTATCATGCGCCAAAATACCCATGCATGGTTTCTGAGTATAGACTCAGGAGATGCACTTTAGTTATGCCACATATTTTATTGTTTATGACAACGTGCTGCATCTGGTATGTCTCTCCTCGCGCAAACAGAAGTGTGTTGGTTCTGGGGTGTTTTCCTAATTTAACAGCGCTTCTGTGCACCATCTAGGCGCCCTGTTTATGCTTCTCATTGTTGGGACAAATCCCTGCCCCCTTCTGCTGTGACTCGCTTTTATTTGGGGCGTGCTTGGCATACCTATTCTCACCTTTTCTAACCGCCGTTCTTGAAAAGAACACTGTGTACTCCACTGTTGTGTGCTTGTGCAAAGTCCCTGTTAAGTGTTGCTTGTAATTGAAACCCCTTTTGTGTTTTCTCTCTGCCCTTCAAAACTTGGTGTAGTCTTTACCTTTCAGTATTTCTTAATTCAAACTTTCCCAACATTTTTAGCTGTAATGCTGTTTCCTTGTGTTTATGCGTTAGTTAATTTGCTATGTTAATATTTATAACGTCTATGTTTTTCAAGCATATCTCTGTCACTGCCTGGTGTGGCTGCTAGGTGGTATGTGGCTCCCTTGTTTATAGCGAAAAACACCTCCAGGCAGGTTTTGCTGAGGATCCTTTTCAGTGTCTGGTATTCTGAGCTGCTATTGTTGTTACTGGCTGCCTCTTCCCCTGGCCTTGCCGCCGGTTCTGCTCACTTTCTTCCACTTCCCTTTATCTGTGCATATACATTGTGTTTTTGTCATCTGGGGTAATGTTGCCCCTAGTACTTTGCATTTTATCTCATGTTGTGAACCTTCCGGTGTCCGTGCGCTGCTTATTATTAAACACTGTCTTGCCTGTGTCTTGTTGCACTAGCCGGCCAGCCTCTGGTAGTATCCCCTGTCCCTGTTATGTAATCTGTTGGCCTATCTTAAATATCCCTGGGTAAGTTTGCCACTCCCTTGCGGTGTTCCGTGTGGGCTACTGGTGAACTGTTTCACCCCCCCTCCCAGTGGCTCCCTTTTCCCGTACCTTTGCCCTGGGCTAAACATGTATAATTTTCTGGGGGCCTTCTAGTGCCCCCGGAAGGCCCTCGCCGACGAGTGGCCCCTTATTGTGCCCTTTACCCTTTACCTGTTTCTCTTGTTCCTGTGTGGGGGCTTTGTAAATATGCTTTGGCACCGTGTTGTGCGAGAAAACCTTTTCTCTTGCCCCCTCCCCAGCCTTGCACCCATGGCTAGTGTGATGTAAAGCAGAAACGCTGAGTTTTTTGGTGGGCTCGGGCCCCTCTTATCATTGGCTACTTACTCTCTTTGGCCCGCAACCTCCTTCAGGACTGCCGGCTGTTGTGCTGGTTTCTGTGCTCCCTTCTGGATTGCTGCCGCCTTGTTCGATGCCTCTGGCTGTTGTACCTCTGGAACTCTGTGTGCGCCTGCCTGCTTTTTCTGCGCTTCTTAACACTGTGATGCGTGAACTGGGCCCACTTTCTATCGGGTTCTCCTTAACTTTACACCAACAAACTGTGCGATGTTCCAAACCCCGTTTTCAGGGCTATTTTTCTTGTTCTGCATATGCAGAACTTTTTGTTGTGTTCCATTTGGAATGCTGCATGAAAAACTGGAAAAAACCTTCACTCGGGTTCTCCCTTTGTTTGCCCTCCATTATCCGGCTGGCTTTCTTTGTGATTTTTGTTCCCTTGTTAGCCCAGGAAACCTTTGACACATGCTTGTTCATTTGCTGCAGCTGTTATCTGGCTTCTGCCATTGGGCCTCATTACACGGTAGGCGGTAAAAAATGCGAATTACCGGCATGGCGCTATTAGCGTGTCCGCCCTCGCAGGAGACCGCAAATAGTGTTCCATTACGAGTAAGCGGACACGCGCATAGGGCCATGCCGGTAAATGACCCTACCGCCCTGGCGCAAAAGCACCTGACCGGCTCCGACCAAAGTGCTGATAGCACCTCCGCCCTCATGATGCATGCTATTAGCGGTCACCACTATTAGCGGGCACTGCTATTAGCGGTCACCGTAAAACACCGGAACCGGAAATAGCGTCATCGCACAGGAACGGGAAAGAGCCCGGCGGCCATCTTTAAAAACACAATCCATTGCCATCCCCTGCACTGAGGACCTGCAGCAACACCACAACTGGCAATACCACTTTCCACAATAACAAACAATGCCCAAGGCCCTAAAGAAAGCTGATGCGCGCCAGCGCAAAGAACGCTTTTCAAACGACGAATTGAAAATGCTGGCAGACACCCTGGCTGCAAATGCAGACGTAGTGTTTGCTAGCGACATGCGGCGCTCTGCACTCCTGAGAAAAAAGGAGATCTGGGCTGAGGTGGCGCAGAAAGTCAGTGCGGTGGGCTCCACCCCCCGCACCGTAAAGGACGTGCGCAAGCGGTGGGATGATCTGCGCCTCCGTGTACGCAGCATATTATCGGCCAACAGGAATCTGGCCATGGGCACAGGAGGCGGAGGAGGATCCCCGATGAAGATGCAGGAGCGGGAGGAGACATGTGCCAGCACCATTGGCATCGAATCCATCGAGGGAGTGGGCCGAATGGAGTGCGGTGTGGCAACAACGTCAGACGGAGGTGAGTGTCCACGCAAAACACTGCAATGCAAAGCATGGGTTCCTCCCCCAAATGTGAAATGGGAATTAGCTAATGGATGGGGTCATCACACACACATGTACACAACCCTGCATATATGCCGTGCATATTCCCACACAACCACATGCATGCAGCACCTCACACACGTGTCACCCTGACTCATGTCCGGATGACCCACCCATCTGGCCAACAACCTGCATGTCCAAACTAGATGTCCAAATCCAAAGGACTGCAGCAACAACAACATATGCATGATGCACGTTGACCCATCACTGATGCTATCCCTGTCTTGCTCCCCCACAGGGTCACATTCTGACAGTGAGGAGCTGGACTCTGCAACGCAGGCCCCACCACCCAAAAAGCAGGCCAAGGGAAAGGATGCAGGCACCAGGCCCAGTACATCGAGGGGCACTGGGAAATCTGGAGTGGCCCAGGGTTCACAAGCCACACACGCACCGACCACACCAAGGGTCGAAATGCCATCCGACACTGTGGTAGCACCCACACCACCCACCCCCACCACTCAGGAGCCAGTGCCAGAAGGCACGACGTCCGCAGCCAATAGCTCCGTCGGGGAAGCAGCAGCAACGGCACCCATTAGTGATGTGGACGACCCATGTCTGACACCGGAAGGGCAGCGTACACCCAGCACCCAGCTGTCCCCACACCACAGCCCATGCAACACATCCAATGGCAGCATCCATGAGGTGCATGCCGGAGATTCAATGGATGGGTCATTCAGTCCCGTGGCAAGCTCACCTGATGTCGGCCACATGCAGCAAGCTGCGCCGAGGAGTAACAGGGGCAGGGCCGCAGACGACAGCATGAGCCTGATACGACAGCGCCAGGAGGAGCTCAATGCCCTGGTTGCCCGGCAAGTGAGCGAGGCTGCCTCGACCAGGGAGGAGATCCGGGGGTTATCAAGGGACATGAAAGCTGCCTTGGACAGCAACACGACGCGCCTATGTGACGAGATGGCCGCTGTGAGGCAGGTCCTAACATGCATTGCTGAGGCGATGGAGAGCATGCGTCACACACAGGGAGCAGATCAACCAGCCACCCCCTCGTCTACTAGCTCTGACCAAACAACCATCCTGCGCAGGTCCAGCCGGTCCTTGCGGCGGTCAGACTCACAACCCCCCAATGGTGGTGGTGGAGAAGGGAAGTAGGGCCAGCCTGTCACTGTTGACACTTGGAGACTAATGCAGCACTGATGTGCACACCATGTTTGGTGGAGTTGTGGGGGGAGGGGGTGAGGGTGTTTGGTGGAGTTGTGGGGGTAGGGGGGTGAGGGTGTTTGGTGGAGTTGTAGGGGCGGGGGGGTGAGGGTGTTTGGTGGAGTTGTGGGGGCAGGGGGGTGAGGGTGTTTGGTGGAGTTGTGGGGGCAGGGGGGTGAGGGTGTTTGGGGTGGAGGGTACATGCACGTTTGAATGACATAATGCTCAATACACACGTAATGGCATGGATAATCACATGACTGGACATTGATTATTGTGTATGTGTGCTTTATTGTTGAAGGGTGCACTGTGTTAATATCCTCCATACACCCCGTGCCCTGAGCTCCACATCAATTGCACCCTCCTAATCCATGTGCATCAGAAACAATGGTCTATCAGGTGCTGCCGCACAGCACGTCCCTCATGGGCATCGCCACCTGCATGACCTGCAGCCCCCTCTCCTCCATCCTCATCCCCGTCATCATCCTCAGACGGTGGTTGCAGTTCAATGTCAGGGGGCATTGGCACATTCCGTCTGATACACATATTGTGCAGCATGACACATGCCATGGTGATCTTGGCCACCTTCTCATGCCCGTACAGGAGTGCCCCGCCCGACCTGCTGAGGCACCGGAAGCGTTCCTTCAATAGGCCGAATGTCTGCTCGATCACCACGCGGGTACGGGTGTGTGCATGATTGTAGTCCTCTTCGTGCCTGTTCTGTGGGTTCCGCACAGGGGTAAGGAGCCACCTCTTCAGGGGATAACCTGCATCACCTGCATGGGTGCAACAATGGGTATGTGTAAGTGTCTACATAAAGTGGAGCCTGCACATATCACACAAACAAACATAGCATTTTCAACGACATCCACTGATCCAAGCACGCATGGCAATCAGGGTAACTGCAATGTGGGAAGGTGAGGTGGTCCTTGCAAGTGGACATGCACCATGCATGCATACGTCAGGGATTGCCATGTCCCGTCTGAGTTTAAGTAATTTGTGTTTCCTGGCCCTGGCAACGTTAGTGCCACACTGCTAGTACACTGCCATTCCTTAGTTGATGTCCCCATGCTGTTCAATGGCAATTCAGTGGTGGGGTACGGGTGTGGCTCACTACAATGGCTACAGGAGATCCATTTGTATGCACTCATGTGCGCGGATAATTTCTGATGTTGTTCAGCGTACATTTCAGATGTGATTTTTATATGCATGTTGCTGATTTGTGTAATGGGGGAATGGTATGTTGTGCGGTGTGCATGTTGTTTGGAATGGCCTGTTTGGCGTAATGGATAGATATGTTTGTCATGGCACTCACTTCTAGCATGTGGTTTTGTGTCTGGTCCATTGTGGGCTGCCTCACTGTACAGTGATGCAAATATGTATGTCCATTCTTCTCCTGACACCAGTTCACGCCCAGTTGGAGTATGCATCCCCCCCCCCAATCACGCCCAGTTGGAGTATGCATCTCCCCCCCCCAATCACGCCCAGTTGGAGTATGCATCCCCCCCCCAATCACGCCCAGTTGGAGTATGCATCTCCCCCCCCCAATCACACCCAGTTGGAGTATGCATCTACCCCCCCCACTCACAATCACATCACACTGCCATGTGGTTGGCCTGCTACTCACCAAGTAGCCACGAACGTTGTCCAGCATGTCGCTCCATGTATCGTGGTATTGTCGAGTTCCGCAGGACCATTGCATCATGGGTTGAACCGGGATATCGGGCACAGCAATGTGTGATGATCTTATTGGAGTCACATACCATTTGGACGTTGATGGAGTGGTATTGCTTTCTGTTACGGTACACTACCTCATTGGCATGTGGTACCACCAGTTCTACATGGGTACAGTCGAGGCCCCGATGCAACTTGGGATGCCTGCCAGTGAATGGAAGCCAACTTTGGTGTTGGAGATCTCCTGGGCAGTCCGTGGCATGTATATGTGTTGACTTGTGTGCTTCAGGAGGGCATCGAGCACCTGGTTCAGTGTGCGTGAGAATACTGGTTGTGATATGCCATGCATCTGACCTACCGTATGCTGGTAGGTGCCTGTGGCCAAGAAGTGGAGCACAGTTACCACCTTCAGTAGAGGGGGGATGGCAGTACAGATGTCAATGAGACCCACGATGTCGTCGTATATCATGTCTACAATGGTGGTGATGGTATCCCGGTCCAGACGGTACAGGGTGTTTATCTGCTCAGGGGTTAGGTTGACTGGACTGGCTCTGATCCTGGGAATTGGTGGCTGCCTCTGTGGTATCACTAGGTGCACTGGTGGTGCTTGCTGCGCCTGTCTTGCCCTCCTCCTCCTCCTCCTCCTCCTCCTGCGTCTCCTCTGTGCTGCCTGTTGTTGTAGCTGCTGCACTGCAATCATGTCCTCTAGCCCATGTAATGCTGCTAGTATTGCATCCATCTTGGTGTGGGAAGGGGTGTGGTGTGCTCTTTTGTGCTGCCAGTCTCCATTGCCTCCACCTGTGCTGATTTTGTCAACCTGTGGCAGGTAGGAACACTGCTGTGCTCTTTTAACGTGTGGTTCGCGATGCCGGTATTAGCGCCTTGCCGGCACTGGCGTAACAGGGGCCCCCGCAGCCCCCGCAGTGCGGGGGGGCCCACCAGCACATGTCCCAGGAGGGGGCCCCACTGGAGAAAAAAAGAGAATTTTATTTTTTAAATTTTTTTTCCAAATTATTTTTTTTCTTTTTGAATTCAGTCTTCATTCATAAAGAAATGATTTCTGTAACAGAAATAATTTCTTCATGAAGGCAGAGTGACTACAAAAAGAAAATGTATTTTGAAGTGTGAGGGCTCCACCGTCCCCACGGCATGGAAGACGCTAGGCTTGAGGCCCCCATGTCATGGGGTGGGTGGAGCCCTATGACTTCAAAAAGAAATTGTTTATTTTTGAAGTCACTCTGCCTTCACAAAGAAATTATTTCCGTTATGGTTTGGTCCTTAACGGAAATCATTTCTTTATGAAGTCAGACAGCCTCATTATGGGTTTGGCGGTAACCGTGCTACCGGCAGGTTTCCGCTGGACCCCTAATGATTTACTGGTGCCCAACTTCCCAGTAACACCAGGGGATTACAACCCCGGCGGTCCGGGAAGTCAGGTGCCGGCAAATGGTAAGTCCCAATTCCCATCGAGTCCTATTGGACTCGATGGGAATGGGGACCACGGAAGCACCAGCACCGTTAACAATGGTGCCGGTGCTTCCATGAAAACTCTGCGGGTGGGTACCATTCTGCCCGGCAGGTCTGACCTGCCGGGTGGGACGGCAACCGCCCGAGAGATGCAATATGCCTGTCCGGAAACAACTGTGCCGGTAAGTTTACCGGCACCGTTGTTTCCAGACGGGCATATTTCTAATGAGGCCCAATTTCATTTTGAAGTATTAGGGCTCCCATTAACCCCATGATGTGTGTGAGTGTATGGTGAACGGGTGCACACTTAAATGTATGGGTGGGTGCCTGGGTGTGTGTGCCTGTATGGTGAAAGGGTGCACACTTAAATGTACGGATGGCTGCCTGGTTGTGAATATATGGTGAAAGGGTGCACACTTAAATTTATGGATGGCTGGGTGTGCGTGTGTGTATATGGTGATTGGTGTGTGTGTGTGTTTGCGTTCAGGGGAGCAACAAAACCTACATTTCAGGGTGGCTAACCCTTCAAATGTTAGGAGAGGCGCTAACTTCATAGGCGGTGGGGGAGGGGCAAACTTATTTGTTTGGGGGCATCTCATTTCTTTACTCATTTTAATGAGACTATTGTAGTGTATCTTCAATGTTACAAGCAGTTAACTCTCTCCTTTAAGGGTGAAAGCACCCACTTAAGGACTGCTGTGAGAATGAGTGGTCTCCTGTTCCCTCTCTACCCTTCCAATCACTCCCCTGGCATGCAAGTATTAAACCCACATCACGATTTCAATTGCATAAAACATTTGGCATTTGAAAGCGGGTACTAACTGTGAAATTCTTTATGTTAGTATTAGCTGGGCTCTTGTTAACAGGGAAACCCAGGTGTTATTTAACATCTGTGCCCTGTTCTGTCTGGCAACTGCTTTAAAGGTCAGCCAGGTCGAATCAACAAACATAGCCCAAAGTTTCAGGGGGAGTTCTGAATCTCAGTCAATTCAATGGTGTTGCACCAATACTTGTGTTTAACGTTTTGATTGTTCATTACTCCTAACCCTATTCTTCCTCTCCCAGTGGTGTTTATGAGAAAGTACTTGTGTATAAGGCACTCTGCCTCATACACAAGTACTTGGATGAGGTAAAGGTACATGGAGGCAATGCCTGACTTAGCTACCTGTACTCTTCATTACTCCTAGTCCCACTCTTCCGCATCCCAGTACTTACCTATGAGGCAAAGAGCCTCATACGTAAGCTCTGGGACAAGGAAGAGTGACATGGAGGTAATTCTGGGCCAAGGAGCTGATTTTGGAGGTTGGGGTAGGGGTGGTAGCGAGAGCGAATTGTGTGCAGGATTGTGCAACAAATCATAATGCTGTCCATGTCCAGGTTAAGCAGGCATG
Source organism: Ambystoma mexicanum (assembly GCF_040938575.1). Taxonomy (NCBI): domain Eukaryota; kingdom Metazoa; phylum Chordata; class Amphibia; order Caudata; family Ambystomatidae; genus Ambystoma; species Ambystoma mexicanum. Next base: position 540,597,525 of record NC_090929.1, read on the forward strand.
ATATGTGGTATTAGTGGCTAGAGGGGCATGTTGGTGCAGCCAGTCTAGTCATTCCTCAGTTTGTTATGACTTTTTTTTAACTGGGCATTTCTGATAAAGCAGTCCTGCTAAGTGAATTACCTGGCTAGACTGCCATTTGGGTGCTGCCAGTCTAGCCATTTCTTATTGCGGCATTGTATATTTTTCTGGGCATCTGTGATCAAATGATATGATATAAGTAATTTATAACGCAATGGTACGCAAGTGTTTCTAGGCGCGACAAGAAAAGGGAGGGAAGATAGAGGGAGGACAAGACAAACGATCTTACTAAGCCTTGTGTCATTCAGATCATGCAAGTGCGAGAACAAGAAGTGCAAGGGGAAAGGGAGGAGGGAAGTGCAAGGGAGAGGGGAGGGAAAAACAGGGCAGCAATGCTCAGAGTAAGTGCAGCCAGGGCAGTGTGGCTCTGGGTATTGCAAGGCGAACAAGGGACTGTAGGGTTACAGTTACAGCCCCTAAGTGCTTGGTAGGCCCAGAGGCAGTGCAAGGGTGACTGATCAAGAAAGAGTCTGGACTCTGTGAGACTCTGAGGGTAGCCAAGCAACCAGTTGGTACAGCGGACAGGTAGGTCAGGTAGGCCAGCAGGGGAGGGAGAGAGAGAAAGCAGAGGAGAAGAGGAACGTTTTGAGCTGCTTCCGGAACTTCATGTGGTCCAGCTGTTTGAGAGGGGCAGGGAGGCTATTCCAGAGGGAGGCACCTGCAGAGGAGAGAGATCTACCCCCACTCTCTGCCTGGAGAAGTGTCTAACCCTTAGAGAGTTGTAGGTAGCTTAGCGAAAGGCTTGAGAAGGAAGATATTTTGGAAGAGAGCGTTGGATGTAGTGCGGACCCTAGGCCCAGAAAGCCTTGTGGACAATGCAAAGGGTGTTGAACTTGATCCTTGCAGCAACTAGGAGCCAGTGGAGAGATTTCAGGGCTGGAGAGATACGATCACTGGGCTTGAGGCCAAGGATAAGTCTTGCAGTCCTGTTCTGGATTAGTTGCAGAGGGTGGAAAGTAGACGAAGGCAGATTGAGAAAGAGGCTGTTGCACTAGGCCAGCCTAGAAGGAACCAGGGCTCTGGAGACCGTAAGCTTCTGAGGGAAAATGAGAAAGGGAAGAGTTCCTTTGAGGATCAGCAGCTGGTATTGGGACTTTTTTCGGCGACATCTGAGATGGGAGGAGAGAAAGAGAAAGAGAGAGTGGATTCAAAGATGACACCAAGGTTGTTTGCCTCACAGGAAGGTCCCAAGGTGGGCAGCCAGAGAGACAGGGAAATCAGGGGAAGGAGTCCAAATGAGAAGGATCGCCATCTTACTGACATTGAGGCAGAGATCGTTGGAGGCACACCAATCCTGAATCGTGGATAGACAGTCAGGAACGAGCAAGAGAGTAGAGGAGTCTGAGGGGAGCCTGAAGGAAAGCAGAGTGTCAGCCGCATAGCACTGAAAGTTAGAGGAGAAGGTAGAGTTCAGGTGGGCCAAAGGGGCCAAGTAGAGGTTGAAAAACCATGGTGAGAGGATGGAGCGGAGAGAAAGGGACCAAGTTGGTCCTGGGAGGGGCTGTCCAAGAGGAAGGAGGTCAGCCACTCAAGGGCCTGATCCGTGATGTCCAGGTTCTCATGGAGTCGATTGATAAGGATTGTTCAGCAGGATGGCGTGGTTGACCGTGTCGAAAGCAGAGGAAATATCAAGGAGGATAAGGACAGAAAGAATGCTGGAATCAAGGTTAGGGAGCAGATCTTTACAGGTGTTCAGGAGAGCAGTTTCCGTGCCTCTGGCAGCTCTGAAGCCAGACTGAAGGTCATGGAGACAACCACCAGATTCTGTGTGGAGAGTAAGCTGGGAGATGGCCAGCTTTTCCAACAGTTTGGCCAGGAAAGGGGTGATGGAGATTGGGCGCTAGTTTGCCGGGCAGGCAGGATCAGCAGATGGCTTCTTGAGGAGTGGGTGCATAAGGGAGTGGTTAAGGGGAGAGGGGAACGTTCCAGTGGCAAAAGAGTGATTACAGAAATCAGCCAAGGCTAGAACGAGGGTGTCAATATGGTCCTTGACGGTTTTGGAGGAGCAGGAAAGCACCTGTTTGGATGACACTTTCATAGATCAGACTTGTCTAGAAACCTCTCTCCGGTGTTGTCAGAGAGAAAGAGGAGAAAGGAGGAAGAGAGGTAGAGATGGCCAAAGGGGGGGCTGAGAGAGGAAGAGGTAGCGGAAGAGGAGATGAAGGACAGGAGTTTTAGCAGAGTTGTGAGATGACAGAGGGCCTGGGAGGGAACAGGAGAGGTAAAGACCGCAACAGGATTGATCAGTTCCTTGCAGATTTTAAAGAGTTTGGCCGTGTTGTTAGAGGCCACAGGCTTGAATGTGTGTTCTCTTCTTGATGAGTGTTAATGCTTCCACTGACATTTTGACGCAACCAGTCTAGGTATGTCTAAATGTGGCCTGGCATGCTTTACTGTAACAATATTAAGTGTCTACACTGGTTTACATTGTGTAGCCAGTTGGACATGTTTTCATTGTGGCATGGCATTTTTAATAACAAAGTATTAATGTTCCTGTGCTCTGTTGGTGACTTGCATCTATTGGATTGGTGTTACCCTACAAAACAATATCAAACACTCTGGCTTTTTAGGCAATTTTTCTCAGAAAGTGTGCTGTATATCGCAATAAAACACATATTTATATCTTTCTCCTAGTGCAGTGTGTGGCATATTCCTTCAGCAGCACGTTTGTGCGTATTTCGCAAGCGTGATAATCTATGCCGGCCCAGAGTTTGGCGCGACCAGTGATTTGTTGCTGAGTTGGGGGGGCCCCCTCAGCATGGCTCGCAGGGGGGCCCCCACATTTTGTGTTACGCCACTGCTTGCCGGTAAGGGGTTTTTGGGTCTACTACATGCCGGTATTTCCATGTCCGCATGGCTCGTGATGGCGTGATATTAGCGCTATGCCGCTATTTCCAGACTGAGGGGGCGCGCGCTCACGGACTTGCCGCTAATAGTGCCACCATACTTAGCGGTGCCGCTAATAGCGGTATGTCCGGGTCGTAATTGGGGAGGGGATTTACCGATGCCGGTAATCCCTTACCGGTAACGGTAAATCCCTACCGCCTACCGTGTAATGAGGCCCATTGTGTTTGGTCGAACCTTTTTGGTACCCATCACTGCAGTCCAACTTCTCATACAGCCTTCCACGTGTCAATGTAGGAGTATGTCTGGCTGGTCGGATTAGCTGTGAGTTTGCCGATCCTGGTAACCAACACCCTCCTAATAATTGTTCTGCCTTCCGTTCGGAGTGCTGCGTGAAACTGGAGATTCCTTCTTCTGGGTTCTCCCTTTATTAGCCTCCCTTTGTCTGGATTGCTTCCTCTGTAACTTTGTATCCCTTATTGGTTCGGGAAAAAACTCTTCGCAATGTGCTTCAGTTTCTTGATGCAGATGTTGTAGCTGACTTCTGCTATGGTTGCTGTTCCCCTCTTGAATTGCCCTCAAAGCTTGCCATGCCGGGATGTGGCAGGCTGTCTTTCCTTTCAAACGACAGCCTTGGTATGAATTGTTAATTGCTTGTGTTCTGCTGTTTCCGTTTCTGTTCATCTCGCCATGTCTGCAAATCTTGCCCTGTGTGCGCAGTGCTGATGTTACAATATCTTCTCCATTGTGGATTGCCCTGGATTCCCAGAAAGAAAATAAATTCCTTTTGTAAAGCCTTGTTTTTTGCAGGGATGGTAATCCTGTGATCAGCTGGTGTAATGAATGCCTCTGGCCTTGCCCCATTCAACTTTAAATTCTGACACGTCTCGACTTCCTCTGTGTTTTTTATGGCTAAACTCTTTTTGTTTTGTTTTCTGTATTTAGGCTTTTCCTATTGATTCACGTTTCAATGCTCTGCGTGGTCTAGTTTCCAAGACCAGCATGTTGCCCTTTATTTATTTAAGAATTATATAACGTTTGTCCTATATTTTCACACAATATTCTGTGTGGTCTTGCTTCCAAGCCCTGTGGTTTGTAAAATGATCTTGTGGTCTTGCCTCCCAGACCCGCTTGTTGCTCATTGCTTATGCGAGAAAGTACACGTTTTGATGCTCCAAATTCTATGTTGCTGGCAATTGTATTTTCCCTCGACCGTTTCTATGTGTCGCCTTTGTACGTCTTTGATTGGCACCTGTGCACCTTGTGCTATGCTGTACAATACTGGAGAGCTTAATTTTTCCCCTCGATGTGACTGCTGATTTGTTTTCCTAAAATGTGCATGCCGTTCTCTCTACAGCAGTGCGGGTCCACTCTGATTGCGGGGTATCCACTTTGGCTGCCAGCTTACTTCAGACTGACATTAAAGAAAATCGCTGACGCCCCCTGCATTTAGCAGAGTGCACTGTAAAACTAGCTAGAAACATATTGTGAACCATATTGTGAACCATTGGGTGACTTTGTTGTTCACTTGTGTGCGTGACAGCAATAGCTGGTTTGCCACTTCCGTCTTAGTCCACCCCCATATTTGCAGGGTCAGTAGCAGTAGGATGCCCGATGCTGAATAATAATTCTGCACTTATATACCGTTGCAAACCCTCGGGCACCCGAGCGCTGCCGGCATTCGACCCTGCATTATTCATAGATGCCTTTCTTAAACCTAGGAGTATTACAACAGACTCTTACCTGAGAGACACGACCCACACGATCCAGGTCATTGAGAATCTAGGTTTTGTTCCTGCATCCCAATTTCTGGTAACAATGGACATTACGTCCCTGTATACTAGTATTCCCCAGCTTGCTGCTATTGATTGCATATATGACTACCTTACAGAGAACAATCTGCAGTCTCGAGTTCCACCTGCGTTTATTATTGAGTTAATGACATTGGCCCTCTGCAAGAATTTCTTTGTATTTAACAATCAATACTACCGGCAAACGAAAGGGACTGCCATCGGTGCAACTTTTGCCCCAAGTATGGCGATCCTCTATATGGCCGCATTTGTGAAGAAATACATTTCTACTGCGCAGATTCCTTGGCTGACACTTGTCAAGTGGTGGTCCCTCCGATATATAGACTACATCATTTGTGTATAGGAGGGCAGCAAAGAAGCGCTCACAAATTTCTTCTCATGGCTTAACAGCTGTGATGCTGATATCCAGTTTACCATGGAGTACAACAGTCAAAAAACACACTTTTTAGATTTGAAGATCAGCCACAGTAATGGCAAACTTACATGCAATGTATTCGGAAAACCCATGGATCATAACACCCTCCTACATTTCACCAGTAACCATCCAGTACACATCAAGGAGAATTTGCCTGATAGGCAATTTTTACGATTACGGATAACTGTTCGTCAATTGTAATGCATCAATTCTGGGTGAGAAACTCAAACACAGAGGATATCCCAACAAACTCATATCCCAATCCAAAAAACGTGTGCGGTTTACCTGCCGTGAAAGTATTCTCAACCCACAAGAACCTTGACACAAGGATAAGGAAACTATGTAAACCTGTGTGATCACACATGGTCCCCACATGTTTCATATTAAAAATATCAACCGTAAATACTGGCCACTAGCCAGATTAAACATACCAGAGGAACCAGTACCAAGGTTTGCCTTCAAGGGATCTTGGAATTTACGGGAACATCTAGTGCATTCCCTGTTTACCAGAGAAACCCCATGAGCAGGCCCCTGGAATTTATGAGCAATAGCTGGCCATTACCCGTGCGGTTTGTGCGCAGCCTGTAAATATACCAGGAAAATCCAACATTTCCAGATGGGGAGCAGGACCTGGACCCTAAAACATTTCACCAATTGCAAATCCACCCACGTGGTGTACTGTATGGAATGCCTGTGCGGGCTCTGCGCAACATTAACACTCGCATCGCTGAACACCAGTCTGGAATCTGTTGTAAGAACACTTCTTCACCGCTAGTGGAACACTATTTGACTGCCGGTCACTCACCCAATGACCTTTCCTGGTGGGTGCTGGAGTGATTCAAGACTGGTCCTAATATTCAACGACATCTACTAAACCTAGAGGTTAGATGGATCCACAGGCTGGACAGTGTGTGGTCTAAATAAGCAATATTTGCCCCAGTGTTCTAATCTTCCCCTACTAGGGTGCCATCTATCTGCCACCCCTTGGGAGCAGTTCCATTATTTGCCAGCCACAACTGCAGGGGCACGGTTTCATACCCTCCACTTAAGGGGCAGCTTGCCTCCCTATGTAATGTCAAGCTCTGTAGGGATTACAGTCTTGCATCCGCTGCTAGTACATTCACAGTGCTCTAAGACAAATACCATTAATGTGCCTCAGATGCACCTATGTTTTTGTACAAAGCGTTACTATCAGACATCAATAGAAATGTGCCCTTGCTGGTTGATGTGTTCGGCTACACACTTCAAGACAAATAATATGAACCAGGTTATATTTATATTCAACTTGCAACCCCGGGCTTGCCACCCACGTACCCATTGCGTTCGCCATCTGTCCTCTTTCGGCGTTCCTTCATTTTGCTGTTCCATTCTGACAGCAATTAAGGACGGTGCAACAGGAGCCAGGAGCCAAATATCCATGGCAATTTGAACGCTCGCCTCGTTTGCAGCAACCGCGTTCGCCCTTGGAGTTCATGGCACCGCTTTTCTCCGAACATGGTCCTTTTATCACAAACCTGACTTCACTGACTGGAAATCATAATGCAACACAACGGTTATCTACACCAGTCTACCAGCAGGTAATGTTTTCATAAGCCTGTGGCTTGATAATGCCTTCATTCATCCCCTCACTAACGCAGGAGAGTAGACATGTCTAATTTTATGTCTCGCACCCTGGCCTTTGCTAGCTCTCTCCATCATCTTTCATACAGGACACTTACTATCTCGGCCTCATTACTGGTTGGGCGGACCACAAATCCCAAGGATCCTCCTATCCTGGGACACGCCGTCCTTCTCCCCAAGAAGGTTCGCCACCTTTCCCACAGACTCATCACGTGTGAAATTTTAGTAAGAGACACGCGGCTAGCCTTCTTTTTAATGGCCTTCTCTTTTGAATGCTGCTCTATATGCTATCATAGGTATTTTGACGCTACTTCAACATAGTGGTTGTTTGTTTTCTCTCTCTTTGCATGCCATTTGTTCCTTTGCCTGTAGCCTTATGAATACATGCACTGCAGATCTGCATTGCCAGTTGGCCCTCCCCGACAGTGATTTTACTAATTTCACCTTTCCTGCCTCCTGCGCTACAGTGGGGACCAGCATATAATCCGAGGGTCTCTCTTCTCCCCTCACGGTAAGAACTATTCACCACCTATGGGGGAGTCCTATGAATGCACGTAACCAGAGTTATTTAGCTTCATTCCCGTCCCGTTTGATTTTTCAACTCCTTTTTTGCCACCACTTCTACACAGTCCATTATTTTTTTTTTTTTAACTGTTCCACCCCTTTCCCAACACGGTCCTTAATTTATGCCCTCAAGAAGGTGGCGCACACATATCCTAACCACCATCGAAACGTGACACTGCAAGGGGATACAGGTGGTCCTTCTGACTCGACCACCCTATATGAACTTTGGTGGTTCTATCCTTTTCAACGAGTTCTGTCTCCCCTGTCCACGTTGGCAGACCCAATGAGGGTTCCCTTCCAAATAGCTGCTGCATTGACATTGGAATGCTACGTAAATGGAAGTGGAATGGCCTCCAGCCACATTTAAGGAAATTCATTGCTTTTCAAGCTGTCTCCATTTATTAGAAACGTGCAATTGGACGAAGAAATTGTTCTCTAAAAAGTCCAAAGTGTAACTTAGCTCTACAATTGATGAATAGTTTTGATTCAATTACAAACAGCTGTCCTATATCTTTGATGGTTCTCCTACTCGGTTTCTTTTTTCTGTACGTCATTTGACCATTCCTCAGGTCACCCACACCGTCTCCACACTGGGTCTTATCTTGTCCACTTAACTATTCTGTTTCTGTTTTTTTCATCTAAGTGTAGTTTGTTCACACTTAGGATATAGATTCATGTAGATTAAAGTTTCCACAGCATGACTAATGGATTTATAGTTTACTTTTACATTTACTTTTATTGTACTAATCACTTTATATTTTGTACCATTGTTCACATTTATCATTTGTGTTAGGAACAATGATAATTTTCCTTTTTTCAACATAACCATAGGCTGTGTATTTGGGCATACAACACATGTTCATATTGGTATTTTGTTGTTGGGCAAACCCATCAGTTGATATCTTGCAACTTTACAACATAACAGCATTCTAGGTATCAACACTTAGCAGTATGTTTCTCCTTTTGATGTATGCGTTGGCAGGCTCTGCATTGATGTCAAAACGAGCTCTACTCGCTATGCTATTGTGACTGGCCATGTGTTTTTGTGCATGCAGCAGTCTGATACTAATTTCCCCCGTAAAAAGCTTCTTGAAATCGCGTTTCTGTATTTGTTGCGCTCCTTTCTCCTTTATTGATTATGCTGTTTTGACCTCTCTATTTGACAAACAACAATGTTCCACCTCAGAGCTTTCCTCCACTGCCTATCACGAGTGCTGCAGCAAGGGGTGTTGCTAGGTCTGGAAAAGATCAGGGACTACACTAATGTCGGGACTGTTGAGACTCAGGGCTAGCTAGTCTTTTGGTTGTAGCTCCTGAGCTTCTATCTGGGGCTTCAACCTAAATAACCGGAGCTTTAGCCCCCTCAGCGCCTCCCCAGCAACGCCTCTGGCTGCAATGTTCTAAATGACTGTTTTCTTCTTTAAGTTGCATGGTTGCTGTAGCAACCCTGGCCAGCTCTCTCTTCTCGCTGGCACCGCCTATCGTGTTCCGGCCCTCCTTTCCACGTGATGATCGCTGCAGGCTGCGGTTCCCAAAAGCGGTGCCTTGCTACGTTGTTGTTTGACACTGGTGAATCGGATACTCTGTCCCTTTCTTCTTATTCCCGGCTGTGTTATTTTTCTTGCGGTCGAGCGCTTCATTGCACGGTGATCGTTCCTTCCTTTCATCAATCCGATTTGGACTTGCTCTGCAGTTTCTCGCCTTCGAACTGCCCGGCAACAAAAAACTCCTGCCTTCATTGTTTCAGCCGCCCGCACCCCGCACTGGATGCGGTTCTCGCTCTTGTTGGTTCGCTTTCCCCTCCTGCTGCCTCCTGATGCCAGCCCAGCACCTGGTCTTGCGCTCCTCGCCCATCTTGTTCCCGGAGCATGGCAAAGCTCACTGGTAGCAGGACATGATGCTTGCAAAACCATCGGAGCAAGGCAAAGCTCACAATGTATCGGGGAAAACAGGTCAATGTTTTCAAAAGAAAAGTTATCTGCATAAGCAGATTTCTTGTGGTGCACCTTGCTAGGGCCCCATCCTATCCTTCCTGTCTGTTTGTAGTTGAAGGAGAGGGGAGGGGTATCGGGCAGACCCTGTGTCTGGAGCATGTGTTCTGCCCCTACCCCTGCGCCTTCCTTGCCCACCAGGTTACTTGTCCGCGCTTTCAAGCTGCGGGGTATACCCACAGCAGCACTGCCTATAACTGTGCTCCTCAACCGCGCTGTGCACCCTTTAATCATTAGAGAGCTACCCTGAGAAGGGGGGGGGGGCGGGGTAACGCACAAGCGTCCCTCCCCGGGTGATTTTGGGTGCTGCACAGGCCAGCAAGCTGGCCTGCACATAGAGCGCCGAGGGGGGGTATATATGGGGGCAGGGAAGATTCGGGAGCAAGAGACAGTGTTTGTCGTGTGTCCTGGTCGTTGCTAACGAGCCTTCCCTGCATTGGGGCCTGGTCTTAGCGGCAGTGAGGGAGGGTTGCAATAGGTAGTTTAGAAGTTGGGTGGGGTTAGGCATAGAATTAATAACATAGGCATAGTTTGGGACAAATAATATAAAGAAAGGGTATAAGCGGGTCAAGGCTATTTCATAGTGCTGTAGATAAAGCATCTCCTTTCGTACCTGGTTGGGCTGTCCCGGTGCGTGCAAGCCGATTCATCCCTGAGGGGGGTTTTCTGGTGGTGGATTGCGTCGGCGGGCCCAGGCGCTTGTTCGAGGTGCGGGGGCCATGCAGGGAGCCGTCGGGTGCTGGTAGGGGGGTTGTTTGGGAGCCCGGGAGCGTTGGGGAAGCGTGACGACCACTGGGCTTGCCGTAGCTCTGTATTGCAAGGGAGCGCGGTGCCCGTTCATTGCAGCCAGGGGGCAGTGCGGCCACCTTAAAAGGCTAGCACCATTCGGTTCAGGCGCAAGCAATCTTTCTTAGGATTTTGGGGGGGCCGGCGTGTGCAGCTGTTAACGCGTGGGAAGGGCTGTAGTAGGGATCCCCGGTAGCCTGCGTTTTTCAAGGCTGCTTCCCTCAACGCAGGCACTGCAGTGCGGTTCCGCCCTCCCGCCACCAGGGGGCAATGCAGAGCCCTCATAGGGCTGCACACTTTTGGCAGGGAATTGTGGTGGGCTGAGCAGCATCAGCATTGGGCTAAACACTAGGGTACATTTCGTTTACCATGCTTGGAGATATGTTGTGGGGTGTGGGTGAGAGGGAACAATAAAAAAAAATGTTTGTTAAAATATCGTGGGCAAGGAGTCATTATTATAAGAGTGTGGGAGTCACGTTCCCTTTCCATTCTCTTCTTGGAAGGAGCCACTCCTGTTTTTCTATGGGCCAGTGCTGGCAGGCCAGCAGGTTTTTTTTGTATAGTTTCAGGGGAGTGAAGTAGGTTTGCAGGAGAAAGCCTGGTACTGCGTCAACAGATTTGTTGGGTGCCAGTTTAGTCAGGAGAGAGGCAAGGGGCAGCAGCATTAATTTGAATTAGTCTTAGGTACTAAGGATGGCAGGAAAAGGATCTGGAGGTAAGGGTTTGGTGGAAGCCCAGGCATTGAGGGAGGCTCTGAATATTATTAGCCGGGCAACTAAAGCCCAGCTGGAAGGGGCAGTGGGGGAAGTTATTGGGGAAAAGGGGGCCGGAGAAGGTAGGCCATAGTGCAGAGCGGCAGCGGATGGGGCCCTTGCTGCAGTGGTGGCTTGTAGCCGGTCAGCAGGTGGGGGGGCATGGGACAAAGGGGGCAGAAGGAGCAGGAGGGAGGTACCTAGGAGAGCGTTCAGGATTGGGGGAGAGGTAGATGAAGGGTTGGGCAGTGGGTCGGGAGCTAAAGGTCCGGGGGAGGCCCGTAGTGGAGGGGGTGCCCAGAGGTGGGCACTGAGCAGGCTAAGGGCCAGGGTAGGAGCGGGGCCGAACCTAGAGTGGTGGCCGTGCGGAGGGGAAGAGGGGGGAAATACCTGCAAAAGAGTGCAGGTGGGAGAAGGTGGGAGTGGCCCCCATCAGTGAGGAAAGGAGAAGGTGTGTAACGACCTCCCCGCCTAGGAGGGTATTAGGCAGAGGGCATAGTACTGCCCCCGTGGCTCCTGAGATGGAGGTAGGAGAGGGCTTGAGAACGGCCCCTCCGGAATGCAAAGAACAGACTAGAGGGCGCAGCATGGCCTCTAGCACGGAGGAGCAAAGGGTGTAGGAGAGGACGCCTAGCCCAGGAAGAGAGGAGCAGGCGGGGGTCAGCACGGCCCCGCCGAGAAGGCGTCAAGGGAGCGGCGGGGTGGACGCCCCGGGCTCACCCGCAGAGGACCTGCCCAGCCCAAGCGTGCACTCGTAACAATGGTATTTCATTGGGGATGATGAATGGGAGGAGGTGAACGTTGGAAAATGGGAGGATGAAGAACACAATGGTTTACGGGGGAGGGAAAGGGTGATCTAAGACTTGAAGGGGACGGTCAGGTTCGGGGGGGCGGAAGTGCAAGAGGACATCAGGGAAATTGGTTAGGGGAGTCTGCTGATGTTTTTTGTCCCTGCAACAGGAGCCTGTGAGAAAAGAGATGAGGAGAGTCAGAGTGGAGGCCAGGATGCTGTGGCTAGGTAACCGCGGGGCAGAAAGAGGTGAGCAGGATCGGTAATGGTCAGCGGCTTGGCACAGGCCGGGCACGAGGTGGGAGACAGGCAGGGAGGGAGCTAGGGCATGGGGAATAGGGGGTTTCAGACCATGGCAACCTCGGAAAGGGAGAAGAGCCTCTTGGTGGAGGTACAAACTGACAAGGTGGAGGAGCCTGTGGCTCCAGAGGTAATGCAGGTTCCTAAGGAGAAAGATGCAGCAGGTACAGGGAAGGATAAAAGAATGCCATATATGGCCGCATATTTGATGGGGATGACAAACGAAAAGAAAAGATATGGGCAGGGGAGTTTGTGGATGTTTTTAAACTCCTGCACAGGGAAGTGAGAGCGAAGGAAGGGTGTAAGGAGGAGGAGAGGGAGTTGGCCACAAGCCCAAAGGTGCCGGTCACGATTGACAATTGGGCGTAAGCTTTTATTATATATGCAAGTGTTTACTATGAGAAGTTCCCTAAGAGATGTGTAGCATTATTGAAATACATGGATGTAATAAGGAAGGCATTTACAAGTTTTGGGGGTTTCGCATTGGGTGAGATACGATGAAGAGTTTAGGGCAAGGGTGTCGGAGGATAGTCAAGCGATGTGGGGAGAGATTGACATGGAACTCTGGCTGCAATGGATGGCATCTACGCGGCCAGCAGCAACGCTGCATACAGCGAGCAGGTTACCCGTGCCTTAGCGGCCCTTCCATGGTCACCCCGCCTCGGAGGAAGCAGGGGTCAACCCTCTGCAGTAGGTTGGGCTTTCAATAAAGAAGGCTGCATGAGGACGGTGTGCCATTTAAGCACGAGTGCAGCAGATGCGCAGGTCGGCATCCGGTTATGCAATGTTTCCAATCAGGAGACAGAGGGAGAGGGTAGGGAACAGGGCAAGGAGTCGGGAGGCCCATACTCCAGTTAAAAGTTGCGGTTCTGCAGGAGTGGCTCAGTTTACCCGGAGAGGGAGGGGGCCAAGAGTTTTGGGAAATATTTTTTCAACGGTTTTAAAGGAATGGTTCGGTCAAAAAATGTTATTGCCCCTACGGGTTGGCCATGTGTTTTTAAGCCTAAATCGCTCGATTTTAGAAAAATTTCCTATGGACCTTACCCGAGTTTTCGTCCATTAAACGCACGCGAAAACAGGCACCAGGGAGCTGCCATTTTGTGATAATCCTATCATTTCCCCCATCGCCCTGACTGACCTGCTTTTGCGGCACTAAATCATATCCCCCACCCCTGAGCCTGACATTATCAAAACATTCATATTCCCCGCCTCTCTCTGTGACGTTTCTGTGCTGCGTAGGCAAACGCTCCCAGTCGTCTTCTACGCGACTTCACACAGAACCCGGAAACCAACACAGATCAGCTCACAACACAGCGCGCCACAATTCGGAATATGAAACTGTACTTTAAAATCAAACAGCAACACGGTAAATTTGGTGAAGTACATTTATTTGACATTAAATGTTTATAGAATATTCTGCAATTGCCATATGAACTTCGAAAGTCATTTATTTTCTTTTATCTCTATCCGCAAATCCGTAAAATTTTATTGTGAGTCACGCGCTGTTCCTTTATGGTACACAGGGTGTTGGTTTTCGTTCAAAGAAGCACTTTTGACGCACGTTGGACCGCAAGGCTGTTACATCAAGTAGGCACTAGGCCAGCGTAAAGGTTGATATGTTGCTTCTAGCCGCTAGTACCGCGTAAGGGCATATGGGCCCTTGGCGATCGTCCCATAAGATCATCAGAATGGTGCAGTTGTTTACATTAAGCTGCAGCTGGCGGCTGAAGAAACCATCTGCCGGTGTCTGAAACTGGTGGCAGGGGCAAAAGGGAAAGATATACCTATTTTGAAAACATAAAATTTATAAATAGTCTCGCCAGCCGATCTTTATTAATATTATTCATTTTATTTATTACGGCCGAGCTGAAACTATTTGCTTTCAAGGATAGTGCAATGGAGTATGTTCGGCTCTAAAATCAATGTGAAAACTAACGAAATAAATCGAGGTTAGTACACAATGAGAAACGACTTTTTGTCCACATGCGTGTGGAATGTGGACCTGCATGCCCATGTGCCCGCTACAAGGACGATCCCACAAACCTTTTCAAAGCTCTTCATTCATTCATTTATTTATGCAGCCATTCATTAATCCCACAAACCTTTTCAAAGCTCTTCATTCATTCATTTATTCATGCAGCCATTCATTAATTCTTCATTCCGGTATAAAAGCGTCTAAAAAGAGTTACTTCCATTATATTTGCAATTTCCATTGTGTTTCTGCGTAATGCAGTCCGTAAATCCCACTGTGCTCTTGACAATGATTTTTCGTATACTGAACTAACATGAAACTCGGTCTAGTTTAAGAATTTTCTGCCTTATCGTCTCTTACGTTATTGCACCCCCAAGCCCCTCTTCAAATGAAGTTCTTTCTGCATGGTCCCTGTCTCTCAAGGTCAAAAAACAAAAGACCCTTATACTGCCAGTGCGAGTTGTGGGCCTCTTCAGGGCGCGAGCTGAAAATCAAAGCCGCTGACCTTCACTAGAAATGAGCATACATTCTTTCTTGCAACATCCCGTAGTAAAGCCATCTGTGAGAACTTGAAGTTTCGAATCCATCTATGTAGTGCGCCTCAATGTGCAAATGCGAACTGGCTTCTCTCCCATCTGCAACGGCTCGCTTGGCGCGTTCTAAGGCCCCAGTTTTGTCCGCGTTGTCTGCGAGCTTTGAAGCCCCAAAGAACCATAACTATTGAGACTTTTAATTTTTTGGGGAAGGTCAGGGAAAGTATAAAGTACCCGAGGAGTTGAGTTGAAAGTGAGATTTATTGTTTGTTTGTTTTATTATTTGCAATATGCAAGCCTCCCCTCGGTTAACAATGCCCAGCATTTATAAGAGATTGCGAAAATTAGTTACATCAACAAAAATATATACATTCACATATAGACAAGGTCAGCAATATGAGGTGAATAGAGAGAGAATTCAAAGATGACACCCAGGTAGTTCGGCACCCAGGATGGTGAAGGTAGGGGTTAGGGTTAGCGTACTTTGTATGCACACTGTACAATAAAATGTATTTACAAAAAGACAATCGTATTACAATTATTTAAACCGGGATTTGTACTTCACAACCAGCTCTCCTTTGGGTGGACATGGCACAGTGGCAATGTTGAGTGGCAATGGATCAGTGCTCTGCACAGAAACGTTCAAAATTCCATAACTGTGCTTCTCTATTACAGCAACAATAAGGCTTTTGACAAAGTCGAACTCCATTTCCTCATAGACTGGTTTGATCACCCATTGCTTACTTCTTTTTGAAAAGGCCTTAGTGTAGCAAGGCATCCTTACATTACCCTTAGTCCTAGATTGTTCACGGCCGAGATTCTCGTTATGGGCCAAGACGGCAAGTAGAGTCCTATGTCTCATGCCATATATGCTGAAATGCAAGCGCTTTGGCCTGTACTTTAGGCACATATTGTGGAACACCTCCAAACCTCCTGTGTGACAGAATTCTGTCAGTCCCCTCAAATCTCTTGATAGAGTTTTATCGAAAACAATCTGCTCAATGGCTTTGTGTGTCGGTGAAGATGGATTCAACCACTTCTTCTTCCGTGCCTCCACTGGGGATGAAGGGCCATGTTCACATTGGTGGAAATGTAGGTTTTCTGACCAGCGGTGCACGTTAGTACAGTGGTGCATCAGTGACCGCCATTTTTCAAGTAGTATTTCCACTGACCCTTCAAAAGTTTTGGAGCTCCACCAAAGATGTTTGCTGATAGACTGGGACCACTCTGAAATACTTTCCAAACCTTTTTCTTCCCTGCAGCCGAGATTTTCTTATTGATTGATTTAGCAAGATGCCATACGTCAAATTGATGTTTAATATGTGGGAACTGCTCTCTCATTGTCTTGGCAATTGAAACGTGTCTGTCCGTGGCTATGAGGTCGATGTGCATTCCCCTCGATTGTAGATATTCCACAGATTTTATAAATCCTAGTTTCTGCATGGCCACTGAGGATGTACATTGTGTTACCTGCACGACCACCGAACTCACAATTTTCTTACTATCCATGTCCTGAAAGTGGTAGGTGCAGTACTTGGCAGAAAATCCAGGGCTGTCGCACTGTCCATCGCCAGCTAGCCTGAATCGTTTGCCTTCGAATGTACTTGCTAGAGACAATTGTTCAATTTTCCAAGCATCACTAATGGCCAGAAACAGATAATCATGTTGGGATTTGTAGTACTGCGTTTTTGAAATGAAATGGAGTCCCACAATCTGAAAGAAAGACTCTAACTTTCTAAAACTGGAGCCACTAAAAAGTGATGCAGCTGCACACAGTAGATTGCCTGCTGGCAGTTTCCCCAGCATCGGTTGTGCAGACCATGAGAACGTATGATGTAATCTACAGGCGGCATGTATTGTGACGTTACTGCCTTGTTTTTGATGAGTCACATGAATCAATGGCTTCCCACATACTTTCCCTCTGACGGAATGCCCACATCTCAGCATACTTATAATATCCATCAAACAACTGTCGAATACTATGTATTTGCCCTCTTTTATTAGACTGTCATCCTGCATCAAAGTTGTTTCGGCCTGTGACGTTGAGGACATATCACCACATTTGAAAGAAATATCGCTGCTATCAAGTTCTAATGTGTCGGTGAATGCTGCTGCTGGTTCATTTTCTGTCATTTCAACATCTGCTACCTCAACATTGATGGGAGAACACAACAATGTCGACAGCTTTTTTGGTGGCAATTTTTTGGCGGGTGTAGATTGTGTGAATTGATCTGCGACTACTTCAGAGCTATCTTCAATACATCCAGTATCATGTTGTTGCGGCGGTGCGGTCGTACTGTAGCAATGGTCCAATACAACTTTGCTGGATTCTCCAGACACATTCATTTCATGTTCTGGCCATTGGACATGAGCACCCCGAGTCTCAACATGCCGCCTCTGAATTAATAGTTCCTCCATAGTGTAAATGGTCTGGCAAGCAACATCTCTCATTTGCTTCACTGTCTGTGTACGTATAGTTCGTAGACCCACGGGTAACTAGAGGACAGATTGGAAAAGGGATGTTCAGTTTAAACACAAGATAAAGTATAGTACAATTGACTGGAAAAAAACATAAAATAGTCCCCAGCACAAAAATATTTTTAAAGTTATGAACTGTTTGTAACTAACCTTATTTTTGTTTCTTTTCTTTGCAACTTTTTTGACTCGACCTTCAACATCTGCATGCTGTTGCTCCGATACGTATCCGCATGTCTCCCCTTCCTCTTGCGCTGCAATGACTATATTTTCTGTATCCGCATAGACAGCACGGAATGAGGCTCCATCGACTCCCTGAAACATAGTATTTTCATTACTGTGTATCAAAATATTATTAGCGTAAAACGCACGTGAGGACGAACACACATGTACATCTCAATAGCCAAACACGATTTAAACATTGTGTGGAACAATCAAACGACAAGTATTCGAGCTCTGATGACCTAGTTCGATGGAGATGCCAGTATCCATACCTCTGGCTCTACATGGACTGCCACGAATGATTGTATTGAAGAGGAGGCATCAGCAACTCCCTGAAACACAGTACTTGCGTTAGTGTGGTTTTCAATATCGTAAACATAACACACACTTGGGGTCGACGGCACAGGTACATATAAAGAGATAACCACAAATCTTGCATTGTCTAAAAGAATCAAGGAATATTTAAAAATGATCAGATTTAATCGACTTATTTCTCCGATTTCTTTACATCTGCATCATCTAAATGGGATCTTGTGATTGTAGTGGAAGCTCCATCATCTCCCTGAAACACAGTACTTGCGTTAATAGGGAAGAAAGTATAGCAAATGGAATCACGTTATATGATCACGCTCGATGGAGCTGTCAGTATCTATACCTCATGCTGCTGAAGAATATCTAGGGCTGTTGTCAATGTGGTGCGCACTTCCGAAAGCTGTTGTGCCGATTCGTATCCGCATGGTCCCCCTTCCACCGGAATTGCTTGAATGTCACGCTCTGCATCAAGTGCGTGGGTTGACGATTCAACAACTGCCTGAAACATAGTATTTGCATTAGTAAGGATTACAATATTGAAAACACAACACACGCTTGGGGTCGACCGCACAGGTACATATCAACGGCTAACCACAAATGAAACATGGTGTAGAACAATCAAACGACAAGTGTTCCAGTCCTGATGATCACGGTCAGTTGAGCTGTCAGTATCCATACCTCGGGCTACTGAAGAACATCTAGGGCTGTTGTCAATGTGGTGGACACTTCAGCATCTCCCTGAAAGACAGTACTTGCATTAGTATGGATAACACTAATTATAACTGAAAACAAACACCAGGGGACGACAACTAAGGTGTATATCAATTGGAAAGCACTAACCAAACAATTGGTAAAATAATCACACGATACATACAAACTATTACTTGACATGCATAAAACAAGTCTGTAGCGGAATAGCCAAGTATGATTACCTGATACGCGCTAGAAGTGGTTGATAACTGCGAGCACGTGACGGAAGTAGAATGTTCTTGCTTCAGATTCAGGGGATAGTCAAGAAGTTGTAAAGGTAAATTATTGTTTGATAATGAAATGCCAATATTTAAAATTGCCATGTAAGGAGACAGAATACTTGAGTAATGCGCAATATAGCAAAGTTCCCTGTGCCCACATATAGATTTTGTTTGTGGGTTATGAAATCTAAAAATAATATATTGATAAATGTCATTATTCAAAAAGCTATACACTCATATCAATGTCGAAAGTATTACAATTTGGAAACAACACCTAAATATCAATGAATCCATTCGGCTACCTACACACTACCGCAAGGCTTAAAGCTAAAAACGGACACTTGACTCACCAGTGGCGGATTTTGGATGAATAGAGTGGGAATAGCGTTTGCGAGCAATTTTCGGGTCGATCGCCGTTTCTTCTTCTTTGTTACCCAAGATGTGGTGTACATGTTCGAGGGAAAGTGCCGGCTGCAGATGCGGTATCGATCACCCCTCTTGTCCTCAAAGACTTGTTGGACTCTACTTTCCAGCTCATCCAGTCGATATCCGCAATGTCTGACCCATTCTCTTATTCGATCAACAGTTTTCGGGAATACATGCATTGTAGTGCCTTCAGATTTAGCATGGATCTTCGAAGGGCAACCGCTAATTGAACAGGCAGGCATTGTTGAAAATTCTGAAAAGTAAATATCAAGATTATTATAAAACCTTGATGAATAAAAATGTCATAAAAAAGTAAATGAACCATACCATGCTCAATGCAAGGTTTGTTTTGGTCGCCGGAACTATACCAGTTCATCATGTGCGGCTTAGTATTTGCATAAGTTACAGAAATTTCTGTTTTGTCTTGCACGAAAAGGAACCATGCTTACATTATAGACTGGACCCCCAAAGGATTCAATTCGATGACAATTGACACAGATGAAAATAAATAGATCTATTGATAGCATAACAATTGAAACTCAAGTCAATAGCAATGAGACCAATGACCATAGCTCGATAGGGTACTGTAATAGCAAATAGATTGAAATGTAAAAATGACCGAAATATGACTAGGATACATGGCCTTACCTTGACCAACAAACAGTTGGATTCAGCAGGCCGAGCAGTATGGTGCAGGAGAACAGGTAGATGGCCACAGGTAGCACACTGACGAGTTTGCTCGAAGCGGTCACAGATAGCACGGCGACGAGCAGATTAGCATAGAGCTCAGTGCTTCTCGGGTAGAAGGTTCAGGAGTTGACTTGCAAAGCACAAAGATGTTCTCATGAGATATATCAAGTGGTTTATAAAGTATTAGAAACAGGGGTGTGTTTGTGAATGAATGAGGTGTGTATGTCGTGGTATTATGTTTATTGCAGGGGGGCGGCCTGCCTCAGGGGAGGCCTGCCTGGAGACACGGGGTCTGAGGAGGCCATGTGAGCGATGGCCCCTGGGCCGTGGGATACCTTTTGAAGTGTACATGCTGTTTGGCACCTTGGCCGTTTGCGCCCGTCACAGCCCCCCATGCCAGCGCTCATCCCCGGGTGCGAACCGCCTTTGATAGAGGGGGTGGGATGGATGGGCCTGGGGCGTGCAGATAAGGCACAGGAAGACTGCTGAATGGAGACACACTTATGTGGATTGCATGGGGGCGGCCTGCCTCAGGGGAGGCCTGCCTGGAGACACGGGGTCTGAGGAGGCCATGTGAGCGATGGCCCCTGGGCATGGGATACCTTTTGAAGTGTACATGCTGTTTGGCACCTTGGCCGTTTGCGCCCTTCACAGCCCCCCATGCCAGCGCTCATCCCCGGGTACAAACCGCCTTTGATAGAGGGGGTGGGATGGATGGGCCTGGGGCGTGCAGATGAGGCACAGGAAGACTGCTGAATGGAGACACACTTATGTGGATTGCAGGAGGGAGGCCTGCCTCAGGGGAGGCCTGCCTGGAGACACGAGGTCTGAGGAGGCCATGTGAGCGATGGCCCCTGGGCGTGGGATACCTTTTGAAGTGTACATGCTGTTTGGCACCTTGGCCGTTTGCGCCCGTCACAGCCCCCCATGACAGCGCTCATCCCTGGGTGCGAACCACCTTTGATAGAGGGGGTGGGATGGATGGGCCTGGGGCGTGCAGATAAGGCACAGGAAGACTGCTGAATGGAGACACACTTATGTGGATTGCAGGGGGGGCGGCCTGCCTTAGGGGAGGCCTGCCTGGAGACACAGGGTCTGAGGAGGCCATGTGAGCGATGGCCCCTGGGCGTGGGATACCTTTTGAAGTGTACATACTGTTTGGCACCTTGGCCGTTTGCGCCCGTCCCTTGCCCTTATGTGATATTAACTTTGCATGACATTTGCGTAGATAGGAACACTGAGCAAGACACGGGGCATCCATTTTTGTACCCCCTTTCCACTCCATTTTGGTGACCAGGCCTCACTGCGATAGTACAGCGCGCAGGGCACATGGCCCACAGCCTCGTTCCCACTCTGACTGGAAAACTCCAGAGGTATTTGGAACAGCTAATAAATGTAACACATCACTCTCTGAGATCACGGTCCTGCATGTGAACCGGCCTGAACCAAGCACATGGCTCGTTCATCTCCACAAACGTGTCCTTGCCCACGCACCCTCGCCAGTGGAAAGTTACTGCCATTCTGACCCTGTGTCCCTGCAAGGTATTCTCTTCATGTGCCAGACCACTGACCACACCATGATGGCCACTTAGCAGATCCCCAACTAACATTAGACCCCTACTGCAGTATATCGTTGCCTATCAATAACAAATGCCACATATCGGAGATTCTTGTGAGCACAGACCCACACTTCAAACAGTGTATTATAGTGGTCAAGACCCTTGACCTAAGGCCTGTATAATCCAATGTTAATTGATAGTATTGATATATGTGTGACTTTTATAGAGACATAACCGACTGAAAGACTTTGAACAAGTGTTATTTAGTGCATGCATTATTGATAATATATTATGTTAGCTTAGATAGTGACCACCCCGCTTCACAGCGACCTGAACTTCACCCATTCCGAGCACAGGTGTCTGACGTCCATCCTTGAATGGAGACACACTTGATTGATTTAAAAAATCGAAACAACCGTTGTTAAAATATATGTGGTGTTTTATTTTGTAGCTTATTTTGATGACACAAAAATACAAAACTTTACACATTGTACAGTTCAGGTTGCAGCACAGCGAGAGAAAATCCCCTGTACTGACCGCTGTCACTCGGGAACGTTTCTCTTATGGCACGAACGGCACAGGCGGGCATCACTCTTCGAACGCAGTATCCAAGCCTCCCGTGAAGCCACCATGTAAAGGAACGATAGGCCACCAGCCTGTACCACCTGTGAAAAGGAATGAAACAAACTGTTTTTAAATGACCAAGATAAGTTTAATAAACATTTGTTGTCAATGACAATTCTTGTAACTAATGGCATTCTGCTCGGACAAATGCTATCTAGACACTGCACACTATTGAGCGACTTTCATGCGTTACAATGATATGTAGATGTAATTTTGGATATAGTAGAAGACCATGAAATAGGAGTGGCATGACAAGCAGAGTATACTTACTCGTTACTCGGATTACGAGGACGAACAGTTGCACGAAGTTCGTGCATAAGCACCATCATTATCCTCAACACGGACCGTGTGAGGCAGGCTGCCCTGAAAAGTCTGGCAGCTCGGTGATGCATTGCGGTCGTGGCTCGCCTTCTGAAATGTAGGCCACGCATCCCGAGTTTTGACAGCAGTAGCAGTTCTCGTCCTCGGTTGGCATTAGCTCGCACCGATTGCATGTGCACCAGGTGGAAACACTGTCCATGCGACTAGGTCCAGGATCTTCAGCTGTTGAATCGTCCTCCCAACTGCCGTCCGAAGACCCATCATTTTCGCGTGTTTCCCTTTCCAGTAGTTCCTCCTCGGTATACTCGGGCTCGTACATGTAGGGCATTATTGTATCCATTGTGTGTTGCACAAATTAAAATAATTGATAGCGGTGGTACTGGTATCTGTCCACACGGGCTACAAGCAACGAAGGTGGCTGACCAGAGCACATAAACGAGTCACAGAATACTCAAAGTAACACAGAGAGAGGAATGGAATCGAAAATCTGCTGCTGTGTGTTGTGAAACGGTCTGTTTATACTTATTAAGGAAAGAGGCGTCCTGCCATTTCCATGGCGACACGTCATTAGCTGAAGCGCAGCGAATGTTGACACGAGACGTGCTTTGGCGTTGTGAAATGGGCGGTACGCGTCTGCTGATGACAGGCTCAGGGGCGGGGGATATGATTTAGTGCCGCAAAAGCAGGTCAGCCAGGGCGATGGGGGAAATTATAGGATTATCACAAAATGGCAGCTCCCTGGTGCCCGTTTTCGCGTGCGTTTAATGGACGAAAACTCAGTTAAGGTCCATAGGACATTTTTCTAAAATCGAGCGACTTAGGCTTAAAAACACATGGCCGACCCGTAGGGGCAATAAAAATGTTTGACCGAACCATTCCTTTAAGTAAGTTATCGAGGTCCAAGGATGCGGCAGAGTCAGTTCAAAGGGCAAAGTATGTTGTCAAAGCGTAGCATAGGGGTTGGGCATTTTCAGGTGCATGGTTGCACGTTTTAGCTCTGTTGTTGCAGCAGGTTTACTTACTGGTTTCTGACGGAGGGTGCATTAGCGGGACGATTTTCAGTGGAGCGGGCAGAGAACAGGAATGTCAGAGGATGTGGAGGTCACCAGACATTAAGGCAGGAATGGGGAGTGCCGTGGCGGTAGGACATAACTGAAGAGCCGGTGGGGGGGTTGACCTTTCTAGGGAGGGAGTTGTATGCGGGGTCTGGGACCTCGTGCTTCGACAAGGTGAGCAGGCTTGTAGGTTTGCTCGATAGGGGGATAGCGGCCTGGAAAATAATACTTAGAGATATACAGAGGTTAAGGGGGTATACCAATAGGGAGTGATTGGTAGGGGCCACGTTCACATTTTGGTAGAAGACATGGCATGGGCTATGGTGGGAGCGAAGTACCCACATCACAAGGGGAGGTTGGCAGGAGCGGTCAGGGATGATTGCAAGTTTGGCTAGTATTGGAAGTATTTACTGGGGGCAGAAAGGGGTTATATAAGAGTTTGGTGCTTGGGTAAAGAAGCAGAAGAAGAGCGGCACACAAGGGGATAAGTGTGCAGAGATGCTCAGTGAAGTGGCCGGGTATGTGGTGGACTGCATTGACGGGTGTGCACGTTTGGCCCTTGGTGCAGAGGGGGGGGAGCAGCAATGAAAGGAAACTGCATGGACGGGGAACATGTTGGCCCCTGGTGCAGTGGGGTGGAACAGCGATGAGATGGAACTGCACGGACGGGGCGCACAGAGGGCCCCTGGTGGAGTGGGGGAAACATGATGATAGGGACGTAACATGTGGGAGGGTTGGGTAAGGGAGAGCAAATGGGGAACAGGATAGCAGGGGAACGAGGTCTAAGGTGGGGAGATGGTCAGTTATTAGAATTAGGTGGATAAAGATCTGCAGATCGAAGACGGACCAGAAAGGAAAGGGCTGTTGGGGTGCTTCTGGATAGAGGTAGCAAGGAGTTGTGAGAGGGTGAGTCTTTCAGCACGTGGAAGAGGTGGCAGTGTCGCAGCACAAGTTTTGGGGGGTCATGAGGAGGACTTTGATGGCCAGGGGGGAGAGAGCAGAGGTTTGGAAACCCAGTCTTTCAGGATGGTGGGCGGCAGCGGAAGGTAGCAGAATGGGGCTATCAGAGAATGAGGTTAAAATGCTGGGGCGCTGGAGTTTGGGAAAGTACAAGTGGTACATCAGAGATTTTGGTGAAGGGGACGAGTAGGACCGTAGACAAGAGCAGGGGACAGGGGGGGTTTGGCAGTGGCAGAGAGAAACTCATAACAATTTTTCTTTTGCAGATGTGACACGGAGGAGGGGTGAGTTGCTGCAGATATGGAATTGTGGACATTCAATTGTAAAATGGGCAGGGAAAAAGGGGAAGAAGAGGATTTTTGGGACACAACTGGGTTGCAGCTACAACATTGCCTTATTGAGATCGTCAGGGGTAGGGGAATTTAGGTGGGACCAATTGATGCCCATGTTAGCGGGATTGAGGGAGCACCATGGGGTTCCAGAGGGAATAATTGTGCATGCAGGTGAGAATGACATAGTGAGAGACACAGGAGTATCGTTGTTAAGGAAGATGAAAAGGGGCCTTAGCTGGGTAAGGGAGATATGGGCGAAGGTAAGGCTGGTTTGGACAAAGTTATTACCAAGGAGAGTATGGAGGGGTGCGGTGAATGAAGGGGCAGTGGAAAGGACAAGGAAGAAGATTAACAGGGAGATGTGGACGTTTTGTAGTGCAATCGCTGGCACATCGGGAAATCATTTATGAGGATTTTTCAGTTTTCTGGGAGGACGGAGTGCATCTCTCAGTATACGGAAACAGTTATTACCTAGTGGATGTTAGGTTGGCGGTGGAAGACATAATAAAAGATTGGTGAATAGAGGAAACCTAGGGTAGGAAATGTGGGGCAGAAAGAACACCTCAGGGGAGGGCTTTTCTGGTGCCGGGGACATGGCCCTTTGGAGGAGGGGTGGGAGAAGCACAATGGGGTACTATCGTGGTAAAGCAAGGGGTGGGGCTGTTTGCTTGAAGAAGGAGGGGTGTGGCCTCGGGGAGAAGATGGGAGAAAGCGGGAAGGAAGGTTGAGAGGATATTAAGGAGACCGAAGGAAGCAAGGGATAGTAAGAGAGGAATTTGAAATGCTTTAATTATTTAATTGTGGGGAATGGAAATTGTTTATTTATTTAATTGTTTGGCAAACTGTTAAAAAGATTATGTTAGTCTGCAAAGCCTGGGAGCCAGGTTAGCGTTTCTTTATGAGCTGTGGCTTGTCAAATTAAAGCAACCTTTTACACTTTAAAGCGAGTCTGGGTATTTTTGTGCAGTTAGCCCAAAAGTTAGCCCAAAAGCCAAACTGGAAGTAGTCGCGGGTTTGTATTACTGGCATGTGGAGAATCCGCCAGTCGGTTGAGGATCCCAAGTAAAGGTGGCGGGAGAGGGGTAGAAGGAGATCTTGAGTGCACGCACAGTCAGGATTCTTCCTGCAGTGAAAAATACACACAAGTGCAGTTCCACCTGCCCCGACAGTTTGGGAGTGGGTGTAAAAGGGAGGACATGGGAGGGGTGCACAGGCGTGAACTTTGAAGTTGCAATTAAACCGCCCACCCAAGTTTTCAAAGCTATAAACCTCCTAAAGTGTTGGATGTCAAGAGCAGACGGGAGGCCCTTTCATGCTGAAATCCCCCAATGGGTCGGTTTATGGCTTTTAGGGGAGGCACGCCTGGTGCAGCTGGGGTGGAAGTGCCTTCCTGGGTCTCATGCAGTAATGGGGGTGGGAACATTCCAGACCCTGTGCAATTCTTGTAATGGGTCGGGGCGACAGTTGTCTGTACCAGGCAAGTTGGACAACAGAGTACACAGGCCCATCTCATATGGAACGATTGCGGTGTGCTCACTTAATTTAAACACGCTACGGACTGGGGCTGCCTCTTGGCGCTAAACATCGCACCACACGAATGAAACACTAAGCAACTAATCGTCAAAGAACTGCATTTTCAGACGCAATCTGAACCTTGATAATCAATCTAGGTTGAATGCCCTCTGTGTGCAGGTGAGGGGCAGGGTCCCTTCTCGCAGTAGCCCACCCGCTTGGCTAAACCCACCGAAAGTAAAGGCAGCCTGTTTCCAGACGCTGTGGGAGGTATAACCAGTGGAGCCAAGATGTTTGGTGACAGTTTCCCATATTATGTTTCCCCAGTGATTACTGACACATTGTGTAAGTGTTGGCAATAAAAAGGCAGTGGGTTTTTATTGTACGTGATATTACACAACATAATAGTCATAATAATAACCATGACATACATGAGGTACACTTTTGGGCATGAGGTCTAGGGTTGTGCTTCCTCTTCCCATGACGATGTGGGCCCCGTTCGTGGCCCTGTAATGTGGACCCCGTTCGTGGCCCTGTATTTCTTTTCTTCTCCCCTTTTGTCCTTTTCTTGGGTGGGTGGGTTCTTGGGAAAAGAGAAGTTATCTGTGTAAGCAGATTACTTGTGGTGTTCCGTACGGAGCACCCAGGTTTATGCTGTTTGCTGCCCATGCAGTTCATTATATTCCCTCAGAATGGCTCTAGACACTGCATGTGTGCGGGGGCGTCTTTCCCTGCGCCCGACAAGCTGGTGCCGACGGCAGTTAGTGCCGCCTGGTGACCATCGTTGGATCTCTCTTGTGGGTGCGGCACATGTTAATGTGCTTTCGCACCTTGCTAGGGCCCCATCCTATCCTTCATTCCTGTCTCTTTGTAGCTGAGGGAGAGGGGAGGGGTCTGGGGCAGACCCTTTGTCTGCAGCATGTGTTCTGCCCCTACCCATGCACCCTCCTTGCCCACCCAGGTTACTTGTCTGCGCTTTCAAGCTGCGGTGTACCCCCTCAGCAGCGCTGCCTATAACCAGTGGAGCCAAGATCTTTGGCGACTGTTTCCCATATTATGTTTCCCCAATGATTACTGACACATTGTGTAAGTGTTGTCAATAAAAAGGCTGTGGGTTTTTATTGTACATTACGTGATATTACACAACATAATAGTCATAATAATAATAACCATATCGTACATAATGGACACTTTTGGGCACAAGGTCCAGGGTTGTGCCCCCTGGCCTGTGCCGCCACACCTGAATGGGTTACCGGCCATCCAGGTTCCCCCAAATGTTGCTCATTTATCTCTACCAGCGGCCAAGCTGTCTGCCAATACTACCTGGGACTTCTTAATTCCCTTGACCATTGACTGCCCCGTGAGGGTTTTGTCATTGTCTGGTTATGCGCCAGCTGCGAGTTGGGCCTGCCCCTGATTGCTTTTTACAGTTTCTATGTGTGATAGCCATGTGCTTTCTACTAATTTTGGTAGTACTGTTTTCAGCCCTCTTCCGTTTTGCATTGGGTACTATTTGCCAAAGTCCCTTGGCGAGCCTACATTATACAAAGTTTTAGCTTCAGTAGTGCCATTTTCAGCCACTTGTTACATTGCGCTGGGTAGTGCTCGCCAATGTCGTCTCAGCAAGAGCGAGCTCCCCCGTCACAATACACCCCGTTTCCAGGGTCCATGCTACTTGTAGCTCTTTGGCCCCGGCCGTTTAGTGTTGGCCTGTTGATACTGCGGGAGTCATTACGAGGTTGGATGTAACCATGCCGCAATTTGCAGCATGGTTACCTCCTTACTGGGTACCGGGTTCGGGTTCCTCAAATGAGCACTTACCGGGCCATTCCAACCATGGAGGACCCGGTAATTCCTCATTTGAGGAACTCGGACCCGGTACATCCCCATTCCCATTCGAGCCCCCATAGGGCTCAATGGGAATGGGGAGGGAGCTAACAACGGGCCCGTTAATAACGGTGCCCGTTGTTAGCTCCCTGGTCTGCTAACGGGACCACCTAGGGGCACCTGGTTTTACCAGGCGCCCTTTGCGGGTCCCGCGAGCAGACTCGTAATAGGGCGATAAGGGGTTAACGGCGCCGGCACCATAACCGGCACCGTTAACCCCTTACCGCCCACCTCGTAATGACCCCCCCTAATTATTACTTGAAGCCTTCCGTCAGCATTTGGCATTGCCTTGCTGACTTTTTCTGGGCCCTATTCCGCTAAGCTTCATAGATGCCGTTATCTGACTTGATATCTTCTGTGAGGGGTCTTTTTTACTCTTTTCCCCCTTGCATGGTAGTTATCAGGGTATTTATCCGTACATCATTATTTGGATATTTATAGCTCTGTTATCTTGCGCCAAAATACCCATGCATGGTTTCTGAGTATAGACTCAGGAGATGCACTTTAGTTATGCCACATAGTTTATTGTTTATGACAACGTGCTGCATCTGGTATGTCTCTCCTCCCCCAAACAGAAGTGTGTTGGTTCTGGGGTGTTTTCCTAACTTAACAGCACTTCCGTGTGCCACCTCGGCACCCTGTGTATGCTTCTCCTTGTTGGGACAAATCCCTGCCCCCTTCTGCTGTGACCCGCTTTTATTTGGGGCGTGCTTGGCATACCTATTCTCACCTTTTCTGACCACCGTTCTTGAAAAGAACACTGTGCACTCCACTGTTGTGTGCTTGTGCAAAGTTCCTGTTAAGTGTTGCTTGTAATTGCAACCCCTTTTGTGTTTCCCTCTGCCTTTTCAAAACTTGGTGTAGTCTTTACCTTTCAGTATTTCTTCATTCAAACTTTCCCAACATTTTTAGCTGTAGCGCTGTTTCCTTGTGTTTATGCGTTAGTTCATTTGCTATGTTAATATTTAAAACGTCTATGTTTTTCAAGCATATCTCTGTCACTGCCTGGTGTGGCTGCTAGGTGGTATGTGGCTCCCTTGTTTATAGCGAAAAACACCTCCAGGCTGGTTTTGCTGAGGATCCTTTTCAGTGTCTGGTATTCTGAGCTGCTATTGTTGTTACTGGCTGCCTCTTCCCCTGGCCTTGCCGCCGGTTCTGCTCACTTTCTTCCACTTCCCTTTATCTGTGCATATACATTGTGTTTTTGTCATCTGGGGTAATGTTGCCCCTAGTACTTTGCATTTTATCTCATGTTGTAAACCTTCCCGTGTCCGTGCGCTGCTTATTATTAAACACTGTCTTGCCTGTGTCTTGTTGCACTAGCCGGCCAGCCTCTGGTACTATCCCCTGCCCCTGTTATGTCATCTGTTGACCTATCTTAAATATCCCTGGGTAAGTTTGCCACTTCCTTGCGGTGTTCCGTGTGGGGTACTGGTGAACTGTTTCACCCCCCCCTCCCAGTGGCTCCCTTTTCCTGTACCTTTGCCCTGGGCTAAACATGTATAATTTTGTGGGGGCATTCTAGAGCCCCCGGATGGCACTCGCCGACAAGTGGCCCCTTATTGTGCCCTTTGCCCTTTACCTGCTTCTCTTGTTCCTGTGTAGGCGGCTTTGTAAATATGCTTTGGCACCCTGTTATGCGAGAAAACCTTTTCTCTTGCCACCCATGGCTAGTGGGATGTAAAGCACAAACGTTGAGTTTTTTGGTGGGCTCGGGCCTCTCATATCATTGGCTACTTACCCTCTTTGGCCCGCTACCTCCTTCAGCACTGCCGGCTGTTGTGCTGGTTTCTGTGCTCCCTTCTGGATTGCTGCCGCCTTGTTCGGTGCCTCTGGCTATTGTACCTCTGGAACTCAGTGTGCGCCTGCCTGCTTTTTATGCGCTTCTTAACGCTGTGATGCGTGAACTGGGTCCACCTTCTATCGGTTCTTCTTAAATTTACACCAACAAACTGTGCAATGTTCCAAACCCCGTTTTCAGGGTTCTTTTTCTTGTTCTGCATATGCAGAACTTTTTTTTTGTGTTCCATTCGGAATGCTGCATGAAAAACTGGAAAAAACCCTTCACTCGGGTTCTCCCTTTGTTTGCCCTCCATTATCCGGCTGGCTTTCTTTGTGATTTTTGTTCCCTTATTAGCCCAGGAAACCTTTGACACATGCTTGTTCATTTGCTGCAGCTGTTATCTGTCTTCTGCCATTGTGTTTGGTCAAACCTTCTTGGTATCCATCACTGCAGTCCAACTTCTCATACCGCCTTCCACGTGTCAATGTAGGAGTATGTCTGGCTGGTCGGATTAGCTGTGAGTTTTCCGATCCTGGTAACCAACACCCTCCTAATAATTGTTCTGCCTTCCATTCGGAGTGCTGCGTGAAACTGGAGATTCATTCTTCTGGGTTCTCCCTTTATTAGCCTCCCTTTGTCTGGATTGCTTCCTCTATAATTTTGTATCCCTTATTGGTTCGGGAAAAAAACTCTTCACAATGTGCTTGAGTTTCTTGATGCAGATGTTGTAGCTGACTTCTGCTATGGTTGCTGTTCCACTCTTGAATTGCCCTCAAAGCGTGTCATGCCGAGATGTGCCAGGCTGTCTTTCCTTTCACCGTGGGATCCCTGCTCCTGTCAAACGACAGCCTTGGTATGAATTGTTAGTTGCTTGTGTTCTGCTGTTTCCGTTTCTGTTTATTTCGCCATGTCTGCGAATCTTGCCCTGTGTGCGCAGTGCTGATGTTGCAATATCTTCTCCATTGTGGATTGCCCTGGATTCCCAGAAAGAAAATAAATTCCTTTTGTAAAGCCTTGTTTTTTGCAGGGATGGTAATGCTGTGATCAGCTGGTGAAATGAATGACTCTGGCCTGGCCCCATTCAACTTTAAATTCTGACACCTCTCGACTTCCTCCCGGTTTTTTATGGCTAAACTAATTTTGTTTTCTTTTCTGTATTTAGGCTTTTCCTATTTCTTCAAGTTGCAATGCTCTGCGTGGTCTTGTTTCCAAGACCAGCATGTTGCCCTTTGTTTATTTAAGAATGATATTAGGTTTGTCCTATATGTTCACACAATATTCTGTGTGGTCTTGCTTCCAAGCCCTGTGGTTTGTAAAATGATCTTGTGGTCTTGCCTCCCAGACCCGCTTGCTGCTCATTGCTTATGCAAGAAAGTACACGTCTTGATGCTCCAAATTCTATGTTGCTGGCAATTGTATTTTCCCTCGACCGTTTCTATATGTCGCCTTTGTACGTCTTTGATTGGCACCTGTGCACCTTGTGCCATGCTCTACAATACTGAAGAGCTTCATTGTTCCCCTCGATGTGACTGCTGATTTGTTTTCCTAAAATGTGCATGCCGTTCTCTCTACAGCTGTGGGGGTCCGCTCTAATTGCGGGGTATCCACTTTGGCTGCCAGCTTACTTCAGACTGACACTAAAGAAAATCGCTGACGCCCCCTGCATTTAGCAGAGTACACTGCAAAACTAGCTAGAAACATATTGTGAACCATTGGGTGACTTTGTTGTTCACTTTTGTGCGTGACAGCAATAGCTGGTTTGCCGCTTCCGTCTTAGTCCACGCCCCATATTTGCAGGGTCAGTAGCAGTAGGATGCCCGATGCTGAATAATAATATTGCACTTATATACTGCTGTGAACCCTCGGGCATCTGAGCGCTGCCGGCATTCGACCCTGCGTTTTTCATAGATGCCTTTCTTAAACCTAGGAGTATTACGACAGACTCTTACCTGAGAGACACGACCCACACGATCCAGGTCATTGAGAATCTAGTTTTTGATCCTGCATCCCAATTTCTGGTAACAATGGACATTACGTCCCTGTATACTAGTATTCCCTAGCTTGCTGCTATTGATTGCATATATGACTACCTTACAGAGAACAATCTGCAGTCTCGAGTTCCACCTGCATTTATTATTGCGTTAATGACATTGGCCCTCTGCAAGAATTTCTTTGTATTTAACAATCAATACTACCTGCAAATGAAAGGGACTGCCATGGGTGCAACTTTCGCCCCAAGTATGGCGATCCTCTATATGGCCGCATTTGAGAAGAAATACATTTCTAGTGCGCAGATTCCTTGGCTGACCCTTGTCAAGCGGTGGCGCCACCGCCAATATATAGACAACATCATTTGTATATAGGAGGGCAGCAAAGAAGAGCTCACAAATTTCTTCTCATGGCTTAACAGCTGTGATGCTGATATCCAGTTTACCATGGAGTACAACAGTCAAAGAATACACTTTTTAGATTTGAAGATCAGCCACAGTAATGGCAAACTTAATTGCAATTTATTCCGAAAACCTATGGATCATAACACCCTTCTACATTTCACCAGTAACCATCCAGTACACATCAAGGAGAATTTGCCCGATAGGCAATTTTTACGATTACGGATAACTGTACGTCAATTGATGATTACTACAGTAATGCATCAGCTCTGGGTGAAAGTCTCAAACACAGAGGATATCCCAACAAACTCATATCCCAATCCATAAAACGTGTGCGGTTTACCTGCCGTGAAAGTATTCTCAACCCACAAGAACCTCGACACAAGGATAAGGAAACTAGGTTAACCTGTGTGATCACACATGGTCCCCACATGTTTGATATTAAAAATATCATCCGTAAATACTGGCTACTAGCAAGATTAAACCTACCAGAGGAACCAGTACCAAGGTTTGTCTTCAAGAGATCTTGGAATTTACGGGAACATCTAGTGCATTCCCTGTTCACCAGAGAAACCCCATGAGCAGGCCCCTAGAATTTACGAGCAATAGCTGGCCATTACCCGTGCGGTTTGTGCACAGCCTGTAAATATACCATGAAAATGCAACATTTCCAGATCGAGAACAGGACCTGGACCCTAAAACATTTCACCAATTGCAAATCCACCCACGTGGTGTACTGTATGGAATGCCTGTGTGGGCTCTGCGCAACATTAACACTCGCATCTCTGAACACCAGTCTGGAATCCGTTGTAAGAACACTTCTTCACCGCTAGTGGAACATAATTGACTGCCGGTCACTCACCCAATGACCTTTCCTGGTGGGTGCTGAAGAGATTCAAGACTGGTCCTAATATTCAACGACATCTACTAAACCTACAGTGTAGATGGATCCACAGGTTGGACAGTGTGTGCAAGGGTCTAAATAAGCAATATTTGCCCCCAGTGTTCTAATCATCCCCTAATAGGGTGCCATCTATCTGCTACCCTTTGGGAGCAGTTCCATTATTTGCCAGCCACAACTGCAGGGGCACGGTTTCTTACCCTCCACTTAAGGGGCAGCTTCCCCCCTATGTACTGTCAAGCTCAGTAGGGATTACTGTCTTGCATCCACTGCTAGTACATTCACAGTGCTCTAAGACAAATACCATTAATGTGCCTCAGATGCACCTATGTTTTTGTACAAAGCGCTACTATCAGACATCAATAGAAATGTGCCCTTGCAGGTTGATGTGTTCGGCTACACACTTCAAGACAAATAATATGAACCAAGTTATGTTTATATTCAATTTACAACCCCGGGCTTGCCACCCACATACCAATTGTGTTCGCCGTCTGTCCTCTTTTGGCGTTCCTTCATTTTGCTGTTCCATTCTGACAGCAACTACGGGCAGTGCAACAGGAGCCTGTGGATTGGCTCCTGCTTACACACCCACTACCAGGGAACTTTCCCAAGGTTTTGATTGGCCTACCGGTGACACACCTCTCCACGAAGCCGGTTGCCTCCCTCTGCCCCTCTCCGTATCCTAGCAATGCCTGGGCTTGGTACGAATATCCATGGCAATTTGAACGCTCGCCTCGTTTACAGCAACCGCGTTGGCCCTTGGAGTTCATGGCACTGCTTTTCTCCGAACATGGTCCTTTTATCACGAACCTGACTTCGCTGACTGGAAATCATAATGCAGCACGATGGCTATCTGCACCAGTCGACCAGCAGGTAACGCTTTCAAAAGCCTTTGGCTTGATAATGCCTTCATTCATCCCCTCACTAATGCAGGAGAGTAGACATGTCTAATTTGATATCTTGCACCCTGGCCTTTGCTTGCTCTCTCCTTCATCTTTCATACACGCCACTTACTATCTCGGCCTCATTACTGGTTGGGCGGACCACACAGTCCCAAGGATCCTCCTGTCCTGGGACACGCCGTCCTTCTCCCCAAGAATGTTCGCCACCTTTCCCACAGACTCATCACGTGTGAAATTTGGGCAAGAGACACACGGCTAGCCTTCTTTTTAATGGCCTTCTCTATTGAATGCTGCTCTATATGCTATCATAGGTATTTTGACGCTACTTCAACATAGTGGTTGTTTGTTTTCTCTCTCTCTGCATGACATTTGTTCCGGTGCCTGTAGCCTTATGAATACACACACTGCAGATCTGCATTGGCAGTCGGCCCTCCCCGACAGTGATTTTACTGATTTCCCCATTCTTGCCTCCTCCGCTACATTGGGGACCAGCTTTAATCCAAGGGTCTCTCTTCTCCCCTCACGGTAAGAACTATTCACCACCTATGGGGGAGTCCTATGAATGCACGTAACCAGAGTTATTTAGCTTCATTCCCGTCCCATTAGATTTTTCAACTCCTTTTTTGCCACCACTTCTACACAGTCCATTAATATATTTTTTTAACCGTGCCACCCCTTTACCCCTTAATTTATGCCCTGAAGAAGGTGGCGCCACCTATCCTAACCACCATCGAAACGCGACACTGAAAGAGGACACAGGTGGTCCTTCTGACTCGACCACCCTTATTTTATATGAACTTTGGTGGTTCTATCCTTTTCAACGAGTTCTGTCTCCCCTGTCCACGTTGGCAGACCCAATGGGGGTTCCCTTCCAAATAGCTGCTGCATTGACATTGGAATGCTACGTAAATGGAAGTGGAATGGCCTCCAGCCATATTTAAGGAAATTCATTGCTTTTCAAACTGTTTCCATTTATTAGAGACGTGCAATTGGACAAAGAAATTGTACTCTAAAAAGTCTGAAGTGTAACTTAGCTCTACAATTAATGAATAGTTTTGATTCAATTACAAACAGCTGTCCTATATTTTTGATGGTTCTCCTACTCGGTTTCTTTTTTCTGTACGTCATTTGACCATTCCTCAGGTCACCCACACCGTCTCCACACTGGGTCTTATCTTGTCCACTTAACTATTCTGTTTCTGTTTTTTCATCTAAGTGTAGTTTGTTCGCACTTAGGATATAGATTCATGTAGATTAAAGTTTCCAGAGTATGACTAATGGATTTATAGTTTACTTTTACATTTACTTTTATTGTACTAATAACTTTATATTCTGTACTGTTGTTCACATTTATCATTTGTGTTAGGAACAATAATAATTTTCCTTTTTTCAACATAACCGTAGGCTGTGTATTTGGGCATACAACACATGTTCATATTGGTATTTTGTTGTTGGCCAAACCCATCATTTGATATCTTGTAACTTTACAACATAACAGCATTCTAGGTTTCAACACTTAGCAGTATGTTTCTCCTTTTGATGTATGCGTTGGCAGGCTCTGCATTGATGTCAAAACGAGCACTCTACTCGCTATGCTATTGTGACTGGCCATGTGTTTTTGTGCATGCAGCAGTCTGATACTAATTTTCCCTGTAAAAAGCTTCTTGAACTCGCGTTTCTGTATGTGTTGCGCTCCTTTCTCCTTTATTGATTATGCTAGAGTTTTGACCTCTCTATTTGACAAACAAAAATGTTCCACCTCAGAGCTTGTCCTCCACTGCCTATCACGAGCGCTGCAGCCAGGGGTGTTGCTAGGTCTGGAAAAGATCCGGGGCTACACTAATGTCGGGACTGTCGAGACGCAGGGCTAGCTAGTCTTTTGGTTGTAGCTCCTGAGCTTCTATCCGGGGCTACAACCAAAAGAACCGGGGCTATAACCCCCTCAGCCCCCCCTAGTGTTAAGCAGAAACCTGTGCAGTTCCCTCTGGGACCACTGCAAAAAGGTTTAAGACTACAGGTGTTTGGCAGTGAACCCACTTGGTAGCAGTCTGTACCACACAGATTCACTTGGTAGCTGTGGCTGAGCAGTCAAACTTCCCTCAAGAAGAGTTAGGCATTATACAGAGTATTCACAATAGGTCAAGAGAACACAGTCGAACAAGTAAACACTGACGAGGGCTTGGTGTAAAAGAGATATAATTATTTATTTTAAAACCACATCTAGAAAAACACACAGGCACTTATAGTAAGCAATTCAAAAACACGGTCACTAAAAGATATACACTCCCTTAAAAGAATATTAGACAAGTCTTAAGTAAAGCCCCACTTATTTTCAGACAGCGGTGAGCACTTAACATAGATGGCACTCTAATAATTTGTTTTAAAAAGGGAGAGAAAAAGCAGAGAATAAATTGAAACAGATCCCAACAGTTTTTTCACGAACACACAAGAGAGGAAAGCAAAGTAACACCGTGAATTCAGTCAGTAGGCTGGTGTCACGATGCCTGCTCCCGGGGAGCCGGCTCAGGCCCTGCGTCCCCGAAAGCGGACATCAAGTCCCCGGGGAAGGTCCCAGCAACCCCTTATAGGGGCCCTTTTGACAGCGTCCTGGCACCTATGGCGCCAGGCTCATAGAAAACGTCAGTCCTGGAGCCATAGGCGCCAGGCTCATTATGAAAGTGTTTGGGTGCACTTACCTGATGCAGACCATGCTGCAGAACCCAGGCCTCCTTGAGGCCTGAAAGGAACTACTTTACCTGTGGGACTCATTTACCACCCGGGCGTGGTCGGGGAAGGATACATTCCTGATTGGAGGAAGGACACATTCTAGGAACTTCTTCCAAGGCTATTTAAACCACACCCGATCAGCCACACGTGCTTCGCGTTGTTCTGCATCTAGCAGCTGGACGCTCACCGTGTCTGCTCCTGCATCTTGACTTCTGCCACACCTGCCAGCATCCTGAATCACCTGCAAAGGAAGGGAACAAGAGAACAGAAGAAGGAAAAGGCCTCACCTGCTAAATCTGCATCCCAGAGACATTTCGCCGACAATCCTGAAAAGGAAGACATTTATTTTTAAAAGCACATCGCATCGATCGCTGCAGCGCCGCATTCTACTCACCTTTACAGGGCGCCTCCATGTTCAGCAGCGACCATCCGGATTCGCAGTCGCGCCCCCGCGCCTAGGGAGAAAAAGACAAGAACAAAGGTGAGAGAAAGAAGGGAAAAGGGGAGCTAAAACTCCATGTCAAGACTTACCTGTTGGGTCATTCCCTTTTCATTTCGGGTCCGCGTCGCATCCAGGCATTTTCGGACCCCGGCCCCTAAGGGGAAAAAGACATCAGCGTTAATGAGTGAATGAAAAGACATTACCAAAACACTCATTAAAGACTTACCTGATTTCCACAAGGATTTCACCGCTCACCTCGGGTTGGTGCCTGTTCCCCGGCATTCCGTACCCCGGCCCCTATGGGGAAAAAGACACTAGCATTAGAACATTAATGCATGGACACAAAGGGAACCACTTATAGAAAACTTACCTGGAAGCCAAGCAAGTTTGGTTCTCACCCATCTGAAAATCCAGTGACGTAACTGGATACCAACGCGCCCCTGCATCAGAAGCAGGATGGAGAGCTCGTCCTTCCAGACCCTAAGGTGAGACGCTACGGGGAAGCACAGAAGGGTTTTGAGGAGGGTGAGAGGGGTAAGTGGGAGGCCGATTCCATTACCCCGCAGACAGTTAACCCCATATTCTCACCTACAGAAGGATACTTCTGCGAGTCAGACAACCCAGATCTGGGGCCCGGTCCAGTCCGTCTTCCGAACCCTGCGCATCACCTTAGACGAGGTCACAGCAGCGCGAACCAGGCCAGCGCCCCCGTGGGAGTCAGGTGAGCGTTACAGAACGCGAAGCCTTCCTACAAATTCCCACCCAGGCGCTATGGAAACTTCTGAGACTGATCAGTTGGCCCAATTACTGGGAGAATTACGGGCCGAAGTACATGCCGCTCGTCAAGAGACTAAAGCCCTCAAGAGGGAATTAATAATATCAAAGGAAAGAACTGATGACCTGGCCAGACAGCTTTTGCAAGGTCAAGCTGGACAAACTCCTCTATCCTATTCCGGAGCGAACCCCGCTCCTGTGGTTCCCAGTAACCCTGTGCAGATTAATCTACCTGGAAACATGCCGCTGGCCCCACCTGAACGCTTTGCTGGGGACCCCAAACGATTCGCCGTATTCATGAATCAGTGTCGTTTGCACTTCCTATGCAGACCTTGGGCCTTCCCTAATGGTCAGACCAAAGTAGCCTTTGTATTGTCATATCTCAGCGGCTGCGCTGCCGATTGGTCAGTTCCACTGGTTACTCAAGATGACCCGATTCTCTGTGATTTTCAAGGATTTCAAGCAAGCATGGAAAGGTTATTTGCTCAACACTCTCAGGGGCAGGCTCTGGATGACGAACTTCTATCCCTGCGACAGGGCAATCAGGACCTCCTATCCTATATTGCAACCTTTAATAGACTAATTGTGGAAACGGGATGGCCAGAGGATAAAAGAGTCACGTTATTTTATTGAGGTCTACGCAGAGAACTTCAAGATGTCTTGGCACAAGTTGTAAATCCGCCCCAAGAATGCACAGAATATATAGACTTAGTGGTCCAATTGGATCACAGACTTCAAAACAGAAAAACAGATCGGTCCAGGTTTGAGACCCGGGTGTTGGTCAAGACCCATGCTAACCCCAAGGGAGTTGATGTCTCTGAGCCTATGCAAATTGGAGGGGTTAAAGAACCCTTAACTCAAAAAGAACGTGAAAGGAGGCGGCAGTTAAAATTATGTCTTTATTGTGGGAACTCTGGACACTTTCTACGAGATTTCCCGGCAAAACCGCCCCGAAAAGCGGTAGGAGCCGCTGATAAAAACCATGAAGACTCTGTTTCGGGAAACGACTCGCCCGACAAGCGTAGGGGTCCGCTTGCCGAGCTTGAAAACTAACTCTCAGACCTCGCATTTCATTGTGCCAATGGTTCTCGTAGATCCACAAAAGCCTAAGCGGTTGCATGCAATAAAGGCATACATCGATAGTGGGGCTATTGGAAACTATGTGGATCGTGAATTGGCCTCTAGGATTAACCTCCCTCTCCGTCCTAAAACCAGCAAAGATGTCATCACCACAGTCGATGGAACTGAAATTGCCTCTGGACCGGTAACACATTCCACTACTGGGGTGACTCTTATTGGTCCTGACGGACATCGGGAGGCAGTTGTGTTTGATGTAATCAAGGCTCCACAGTTTCAGGTTATTCTTGGAATTCCTTGGTTAGAGACACATAATCCTCGAATTGATTGGCGAGCTAAGAGAATAACCTTCCCGGATTGTGCACAAACATGCTACCCAGAAAACCTGAAGATTAATCTAGCATCTGTAACCTCTGCCTCCATGCAATTACCTCCGGAATACCAGGACTTTCAGGACGTCTTCCAAAAGGAACAGGCCAACACGTTACCTCCTCACCGATCGTACGATTGCCAAATCGATCTGGTGCCCGGTGCACAACCCCCTTGTAGCAGGATTTATGCCCTTACCGAACCTGAGAACCTGCATTTGAGACAATATTTGGATCAATACCTCGCCAATGGTTTTATTCGCCCGTCAAAGTCCCCGGCATCCTCGGCTTTGTTCTTCATGCCTAAAAAAGAAGGCGACCTTAGAACTTGTATCGATTACCGCGCATTGAACCAGATAACGGTTAAAAAACGTTATCCTCTGCCTCTGATTCCTGAACTCCTTGACCAGGTGAAGGACGCTTGCATATACACCAAGTTAGATCTCCGGGGGGCATATCATCTGGTGCGAGTAAAAGAAGGCAACGAATGGAAAACAGCCTGCCGTACAAAATATGGATTATTCGAATACCAGGTAATGCCTTTCGGGTTGTGCAATGCGCCTGCTGCCTTCCAATTCTTCATGAATGATGTCCTTCGGGAACTCATCGATGTTTGTGTTGTCGTCTATATCGATGACATTCTAGTGTACTCCTCTTCGGAATCAGATCACAGAAAACACGTTAGGGCAGTTCTGGAAAAACTGCGCCAAAACAAACTATTTGCTAAACTGGAGAAATGTGTTTTCCATACCACAGAAGTTGAGTTTCTCGGTTTCATCCTGACACCCAAAGGAGTCCGAATGGACTCAAGAAAAGTGGATGCCATCCTCAAATGGCCATCACCTAGCTCTGTAAAAGGGGTTCAAAGCATGCTCGGCTTTGCCAATTTCTATCGCAGGTTTATCCCGGAATTTTCACGCATAGTACAACCCATTACTGCACTCTTGAGGAAAAATAAACGTTTTGAATGGTCTGAAGAAGCCGAGCAGGCCTTCCAGGATTTAAAAGCTAAGTTTACCTCCGCACCTATATTGAAACACCCACGTCCAGATCCCCCGTATGTCGTCGAAACGGACGCATCCAGCCTAGCCATGGGAGCAGTTCTGTCTCAAAGAGATCCTGAAACCAACCAACTGCATCCCGTAGCATTTTGGTCCAGAAAATTCTCGGCACCAGAGATTAATTACGCAATCACTGACAAAGAACTGTTAGCCATAAAGTCCGCTTTTAAGGCCTGGCGGCATTACCTGCTTGGCGCTCGACATACCATCACGGTGATCACTGATCACCGGAATTTACAGTATTTGAAAACCACCAAGGCTCAGTCATCACGGCAGCTCCGATGGGCTTTGTTTTTCGCTGAATTTGATTTCGTGATTACCTATCGACCTGGCTGCAAGAACGGCAAAGCAGACGCCTTATCCCGAATTGGAATGGGAGAATCTGATACAAACTCAGAACCAGTACCAATAATTCCCGAACAGAGAATTCTAGGCATGACTTTGTTACAGACGCTTGAAGACATTCAAGTCAGAGTGA
The DNA here is from genome assembly GCF_040938575.1 of Ambystoma mexicanum. Taxonomy (NCBI): domain Eukaryota; kingdom Metazoa; phylum Chordata; class Amphibia; order Caudata; family Ambystomatidae; genus Ambystoma; species Ambystoma mexicanum. The sequence continues at coordinate 540,638,230 of NC_090929.1, forward strand.
AACAACTCCTGGACCCTACAGTCCTACAGGATTGGATACAAAAGGGATCAGACTTTACCATAGATAATGGTTTACCTTATTACCAAGGACGCTTATTCCTGCCGCACAAGGATTTACACGAACTAGTTATTTCAGGTTATCATGATACATTCATAGAGGGACACCCCGGTATTGCCAAGACAATGCAAAAGGTGAAACGACAATTCTGGTGGCCCTCTTGGCGAAAAGATGTTAAATCTTTTGTGATGTCCTGTGGTGTTTGCGCCCAAAATAAAGGTCAAAAGAAAAGACCAGCCGGTCTCCTTCAACCTCTAGACATACCGCCAGCACCCTGGCACACCCTATCAATGGATTTTATTACGGACTTGCCTCCTTGTTCGGGATACAATACCATTCTGGTAATTGTGGATTTGTTTTCCAAAATGGCCCACTTCATTCCTTTGAAAGGTTTACCTTCAGCTTCTGTCCTAGCCAAAGAATTCCTCGAAAATATTGTTCGGCTACATGGATTCCCATCTATACTAATCTCTGACCGGGGAAGCCAATTCATTTCCCACTTCTGGCGCAAATGTTGTCAAATGGCACAAATCAACGTACGATTATCGACCAGTCACCACCCTCAGACCGATGGTCAGACCGAGAGGACAAATCAGACCCTTGAGCAGTACTTACGGTGTATGTTACAGCAATCTGAAAGCAACTGGAAAGACATTCTTTGGATAGCCGAATACGCATATAATAATTCGGTACACTCTGGAACTGGTCATAGTCCTTTTTATACCTTGTTTGGACATCACCCCCGAACCTCAAACCTCGACTCACCTCAGAACCTCGGAGTGCCCGCAGTAGAACATCTGCATTCTACCATTACCCGAGCCTTCAAAGAGGCAACCACGCATTTACAACAAGCCAAGAGAAAATACAAGGAGAATGCTGACCTACATCGGAGTGAAGCACCTCCGTATCAGATTGGGGATCAAGTGTGGTTAGCTACCAGACATTTACAGCTCAAAGGGCCTCGAACTTTTAACCCAAAATATCTGGGACCTTGTTCTATTACGGCAATAATTAACCCAGTAGCGGTTAAACTTGATTTACCAGCTAATATGCGAATTCACCCTGTTTTTCATGTGTCACTTCTGAAACCAGTGGTCCCCGGAACCCGACTACTCAAACCTCCAGAACCTATTCAAATAGATGGGGAACCCGAATTCGAAGTGAAGAACATTTTAGATTCAAAAATGTTTAGGTCAAAGCTTTTCTACCTAATTGATTGGAAGGGGTACGGACCTCAGGAGAGGTCGTGGGAACCCAGTGACCATGTGCATGCACCTCGATTAGTCAGGAAATTCCACCGACTCTTCCCAAACAAACCAAAACCCCCAGAGGGAACAACCTTGGGAGGGGCCTTGGGGGGGAGTGCTGTCACGATGCCCGCTCCCGGGGAGCCGGCTCAGACCCTGCGTCTCCGAAAGCGGACATCAAGTCCCCGGGGAAGGTCCCAGCAACCCCTTATAGGGGCCCTTTGGACAGCGTCCTGGCGCCTATGGTGCCAGGCTCATAGAAAATGTCAGTCCTGGCGCCATAGGCGCCAGGCTCATTATGAAAGTGTTTGGGTGCACTTACCTGATGCAAACCATGCTGCAGAACCCCGGCCTCCTTGAGGCCTGAAAGGAACTACTTTACCTGTGGGACTCATTTACCACCCGGGCGTGGTCGGGGAAGGATACATACCTGATTGGAGGAAGGACACATTCTAGGAACTTCTTCCAAGGCTATTTAAACCACACCCGATCAGCCACACGTGCTTCGCGTTGTTCTGCATCTAGCAGCTGGACGCTCACCGTGTCTGCTCCTGCATCTTGACTTCTGCAACACCTGCCAGCATCCTGAATCACCTGCAAAGGAAGGGAACAAGAGAACAGAAGAAGGAAAAGGCCTCACCTGCTAAATCTGCATTCCAGAGACATTTCGCCGACAATCCTGAAAAGGAAGACATTTATTTTTAAAAGCACATAGCATCGATCGCTGCAGCGCCGCATTCTACTCACCTTTACAGGGCACCTCCATGTCCAGCAGCGACCATCCGGATTCGCAGTGGCGCCCCCGCGCCTAGGGAGAAAAAGACCAGAACAAAGCTGAGAGAAAGAAGGGAAAAGGGAAGCTAAAACTCCATGTCAAGACTTACCTGTTGGGTCATTCCCTTTTCATTTCGGGTCCGCGCCGCATCCAGGCATTTTCGGACCCCGGCCCCTAAGGGGAAAAAGACATCAGCGTTAATGAGTGAATGAAAAGACATTACCAAAACACTCATTAAAGACTTACCTGATTTCCACAAGGATTTGACCGCTCACCTCGGGTCGGTGCCTGTTCCCCGGCATTCCGTACCACGGCCCCTATGGGGAAAAAGACACTAGCATTAGAACATTAATGCATGGACACAAGGGGAACCACTTATAGAAAACTTACCTGGAAGCCAAGCAAGTTTGGTTCTCACCCATCCGAAAATCCAGTGACGTAACTGGATACCAATGCGCCCCTGCATCAGAAGCAGGATGGAGAGCTCGTCCTTCCAGACCCTAAAGTGAGACGCTACGGGGAAGCACAGAAGGGTTTTGAGGAGGGTGAGAGGGGTAAGTGGGAGGCCGATTGCATTACCCCGCAGACAGTTAACCCCATATTCTCACCTACAGAAGGATACTTCTGCGAGTCAGACAAGCCAGATCTGGGGCCCGGTCCAGTCCGTCTTCCGAACCCTGCGCATCACCTTAGACGAGGTCACAGCAGCGCGAACCAGGCCAGCGCCCCCGTGGGAGTCAGGTGAGCGTTACAGCTGGATCCGCTTTAAGAGGATCGAAATGAAATGTGTCCAAGATCACACGGTTGCAGTGCACAAAAGTCTTGTAACGGTTCAAAACAAGGAGTTGGACCAAAGAAAGGGACCAGTTAGAGGGTCAAGGCGGCCAGCTCAGTCCAGAAGGTTAAGGGGTTATTATTACCTTGTAGCAATCTTTAGAAAGGGAGGCCTGGCGGACACGGTACCTTAAAGTGGTGAGGACACTCCAGCGGGGGCACTTGTTCCTGGCACCGGATGCAAGTCGGTGCTTCGTCCGGGGGAAGAGAGGATCTTGTCAGGGAGGAAGACAGGAGTCTGTTGCACTGCCTGGGCCAATCACACAAGAGTGCGACTTGAGTTACCAAGGTAACTCAGTCCAGGGTGCCTAAACCCCCGCCCACACCCTCTGTGGTACCCAGACAGAGTGGCACCACTTTTGGAGGCTTCTGTGGAGAAGCCCGCCAAAAAGTGGAACAAAGGGCTCGACTTGGGTTGGAGTCATAGAAGAGAACACAAACGCCATTTTAGAATCGAGTCCTGGCAAAAAATACCAACCGGCGAATTAATATTAATTAAATAAACTGGCGGTGTGTTCGAGGCTATGAGAATTAAATAATTAAAGTTGGTAGCCTCGAACAATGGGAAAATCCCATAGGGAAATATTCGCGGTCGAATATAAAAAAAAGTTTCCACTGCCACCAGCCAAAACTCGATCAGGGGGGACGGAGACGTGCCCCCTCGACTAACAGACCCCGGGGCAATCGAATTGCCCCGACCAGTACGTCCACAATATGATGGTTTGTACTGGTTTCTGTTAATAATTTGGGACTAGTAAAGCCAATGGTGACTTTACATGCCCTGGGAGACAGTAGTCAGTCCCAGGGTATGGAGTCTATGGTGGGGTGTCACTATGACACCCCTGTGTTGCTGCACGGAGGGTGCTGTGTAACACACATTGTAAAAACACATGAGACCCTATGGAGTAAAGGACACCATAGCCCATAAAACACATTAACAGTCAAAGGAACACCATAAATCATGTCCAAGAGTGGGAGAAAAAGAGTCTCACTCTTGGCAGGAGAAAAAAAACAAACTCCAGAAATCCAGCAACTCACTAGGTTAGGAAATTCAGCCTAAAGAGAGAATTCTCCCTAACACCTAGCAACGCCTCTGGCTGCAGCGTTCGAAACGACTGTTTTCTTCTTTGAAGTTGCATGGTGGCTGTAGCAACCCTGGCCAGCTCTCTCTTCCAGCTGGCACCACCTATCGTGTTCCGGCCCTCATTTCCACGTGTTGATCCCGTCTGGCTGCTGCAGGCTGCGGTTCCTGAAAACAGTGCCTTGCTACGTTGTTGTTTGACACTGGTGAATCGGATACTCCGTCCCTTTCTTCTTATTCCTGGCTGTGTTATTTTTCTTGCGGTCGAGCGCTTCATTGCGCAGTGATCGTTCCTTCCTTTCATCAATCCGATTTGGACTTGCTCTGCAGTTCCTCGCCTTCGAACTGCCTGGCAACAAAAAACTCCTGCCTTCATTGTTTCAGCAACCCGCGCCCCGCTCTGGATGCTGTTCTCACTCTTGTTGTTTCGCTTTCCCCTCCTGCTGCCTCCTGATGCCGGCCCAGCACCTGGTTTTGCAGCTCCTCGCTCATTTTGTTCCCGGAGCATGGCAAAGCTCACAGGCAGCAGGACATGATGCTTGCAAAACCATCAGAGCAAGGCAAAGCTCACAATGTATCGGGAAAAACAGGTCAATGTTTTCAAAAGAAAAGTTATCTGCATAAGCAAATTACTTGTGGTGCACCTTGCTAGGGCCCCATCCTATCCTTCCTGTCTGTTTGTAGCTGAAGGAGAGGGGAGGGGTATCGGGCAGACCCTGTGTCTGGAGCATGTGTTCTGCCCTACCCCTGTGCCTTCCTTGCCCACCAGGTTACTTGTCCGCACTTTCAAGCTGCTGTTATCCCCTCAGCAGTGCTCCCAATAACTGTGCTCTTCAACCGGGCTGTGCACCCTTTAATCATTAGAGAGCTACCCTGAGAAGGGGGTGCCGGGGGTAACGCACAAGCGTTCCCCCCCCCGGGTGATTTTGGGTGCTGCACAGGCCAGAAAGCTGGCCTGCGCATAGAGCGCCGAGGGGGGTATAAATGGGGGCACGGAAGGTTCGGGAGCAAGAGACAGTTGGGACAGCGTTTGTCTTGTGTCCCGGTTGTTGCTACCGAGCCTTCCCTGCATTGGGGCCTAGTTTTAGCAGCAGTGAGGTTGGGTTGCAATAGGTAGTTTAGAAGTTAGCCAGGTGGGGTTAGACATAGAATAACATAGACATAGTTTGGGACAAATAATATAAAGAAAGGGTATGAGCGGGTCACGGCTATTTCATAGTGCTGTAGATAAAGCATCTCCTTTCGTACCTGGTTGGGCTGTCCCGGTGCGTGCAAGCCACTTCATCCCTGAGGGGGGTTTTCTGGTGGTGGATTGCGTTGGAGGGCCCGGGTGCCTGTTCGAGGTGTGGGGTCTGTGCAGGGAGCCGTCGGGTGCTGGTAGGGGGGTTGTTTGGGAGCCCGGGAGCGTTGGGGAAGCGTGACGACCACTGGGGTTGCCGTAGCTCTGTATTGCAAGGGAGCGCAGTGCCCGTTCATTGCAGCCAGAGGGCAGTTTGGCCGCCTTAAAGGGCCAGCACCTTGCGGTTCAGGCGCAAGCAATCTTTCCTAGGAAATTGAGGGGGACGGCGTGTGCAGCTGTTAACGCGTGGGAAGGGCTGTAGTGGGGATCCCCGGTAGCCTGCGTTTCCCAAGGCTGCTTCCCTCAACGCAAGCACTGCAGTGCAGTTCCGCCCTCCCGCCACCAGCGGGCAGTGCGAAGCCCTCATAGGGCTGTACACTTTTGGCAGGGAATTGTGGTGGGCTGAGCAGCATCAGCATTGGGCTACACAGTAGGGTACATTTTGTTTACCATGCTTGGAGATATTTTGTGGGATGTGGGTGAGAGGGAACAATACAAAAAGAAATGTGTTAAAATATCATGGGCAAGGAGTCATTATTATAAGAGTGTGGGGGTCACGTTCCCTTTCCATTCTCTTCTTGGAAGGAGCCACTCCTGTTTTTCTATAGGCCAGTGCTGGAAGGCCAGCAGGTTTTTTTTGTATAGTTTCAGGGGAGTGAAGTAGGTTTGCAGGAGAAAGCCTGGTACTGCGTCAACAGATTTGTTGGGTGCCAGTTTAGTCAGGAGGGAGGCAAGGGGCAGCAGCATTAATTTGAATTAGTCTTAGGTACTAAGGATGGCAGGAAAAGGATCTGGAGGTAAGGGTTTTGTGGACGCCCGGCATTGAGGGAGGCTCTGAATATTATTAACAGGGCAACTAAAGCCCAGCTGGAAGGGGCAGTGGGGGAAGTTATTGGGGAAAAGGGGTCCGGAGAAGGTAGGCCATAGCGCAGAGCGGCAGCGGATGGGGCCCTCGCTGCAGTGGTGGCTTGTAGCTGGTCAGCAGGTGGGGGGGTATGGGACAAAGGGGGCAGAAGGAGCAGGAGGGAGGTACCTAGGAGAGCGTCCAGGATTTGGGGAGAGGTAGATGAAGGGTCGGGGAGTAGGTCGGGAGCTAAAGGTCTGGGGGAGGCCCCTAGTAGAGGGGGTGCCCAGGGGTTGGCACTGAGCAGGCTAAGGGCCAGGGTAGGAGCAGGGCCGAACCTAGAGTGGTAGCCGTGCGGAGAGGCAGAGCAGGGAAATACCTGCAAAAGAGTGCAGGTGGGAGGAGGTGGGAGCGGTCCCCGTCAGTGAGGAAAGGAGAAGGTGTGGAGTGGCCTCTCCGCCTCGCAGGGTGTTAGGCAGAGGGCATAGTACGGCCCCCGTGGTTCCTGAGATGGAGGTAGGAGAGGGCTTGAGAACGGCCCCTCCGGAATGCAGAGAGCAGACTAGCGGGTGCAGCATGGCCCCTAGCACGGAGGGGCAAAGGGTGTAGGAGATGATGTCTAGCCCAGGAAGAGTGGAGCAGGCGGTGGTCAGCACGGCCCCGCCGAGAAGAGGTCAATGGAGCGGCGGGGCGGACGCCCGGGCTCACCCGAAGAGGAGCTGCCGAGCCCAAGCGTGAACGCGTAACAACAATGGTATTTCATTGGGGATTATGAATGGGAGGAGGTGAACGTTGGACAGTGGGAGGATGAAGAACAAAATGGTTTACAGGGGAGGGATAGGGTGATCTAAGACTTGAAGGGGAAAGTCAGGTTCGGTGGGGGCGGAAGTGCAAGAGGACTTCGGGGAAATTGGTTAGGGGAGTCTGCTGATGTTTTTTGTCCCTGCAGCAGGAGCCTGTGAGAAAAGAGATGAGGAGAGTCGGAGTGGAGGCCAGGATGCTGCGGCTAGGTGACCGCAGGGCAGAAAGAGGTGAGCAGGATCGGTAGTGCTCAGTGGCTGGCACAGGCAAAAGGTGGGAGACAGGCAGGGAGGGAGCTGGGGCATGGGGAATAGGGGTTTTCAGACCATGGCGACCTCGGAAAGGGAGAAGAGCATCTTGGTGGAGGTACAAACTGAAAAGGTGGAGGAGCCTGTGGCTCCAGAGGTAATGCAGGTTCCTAAGGAAAAGGCTGCAGAAGGTACAGGGAAGGATAAAAGAATGCCATATATGGCCGCGTATTTGATGGGGATGACAAAAGAAAAGAAAAGATATGGGCAGAGGAGTCTGTGGATGTTTTTAAACTCCTGCACAGGGAAGTGAGAGCGAAGGAAGGGTCTAAGGAGAAAGAGAGGGAGTTGGCCACAAGACCAAAGGTGCCGGTCACGATTGACAATTGGGTGTCAGCTTTTATTATATATGCAAGTCTTTACTATGAGAAGTTCCCTAAGAGGTGTGTAGCATTATTGAAATACATGGATGTAATAAGGAAGGCATTTACAAGTTTTGGGGGTTTCGCATTGGGTGAGATATGATGAAGAGTTTAGGGCAAGGATGTCGGAGGATAGTCAGGCGATGTGGGGAGAGATTGACATGGATCTCTGGCTGCAATGGATGGCATCTACGCGGCCAGCTCCAACACTGCATACAGCGAGCGGGTTACCCGTGCCTTACCGGCCCTTGCATGGTAGCCCCGCCTCGGAGGAAGCAGTGGAGGAGGCAGGGGTCAGCCCTCAGCAGTATGTTGGGCTTTCAATAAAGAAGGCTGCATGAGGACGGTTTGCCATTTAAGCACGAGTGCAGCAGTTGCGCAGGTCGGCATCCGGTTATGCAATGTTTCCAATCAGGGGACAGAGGGAGAGGGTGAAGAAGAGGGCAAGGAGTCAGGGAGGCCCATACTCCAGTTAAAAGTTCCGGTTCTGCAGGAGTCGCTCAGTTTACCTGGAGAGGGAGGGGGCCAAGAGTTTTGGGAAATATTTTTTCGACGGTTTTAAGTAAGTTATCGAGGTCCAAGGATGCGGCTGAGCCAGTTCAAAGGGCAAAGTATGTGGTCAAATAGTTGCATAGGGGTTGGGCATTTTCAGGTGCATGGTTACACGCTTTAGCTCTGTTGGTGCAGCGGGTTTACTTACAGTCTGGTTTCTGAAGGAGGGTGCATTAGCGGGACGATTTTCAGTGAAGCGGGCAGAGAACAGGAATGTCAGAGGATGTGGAGGTCGCCAGACATTAAGGCAGGAATGGGGAGTGCCGTGGCAGTAGGACATAACTGAAGAGCTGGTGGGGGGGTTGACCTTTCTAGGGAGGGAGTTGTATGCGGGGGCCGGGACCTCGCGCTTCGACAAGGTGAGCAGGCTTGTAGGTTTGCTCGAGAGGGGGATAGCGGCCTGGAAAATAATACTTAGAGATATACAGAGGTTAAGGGGGTATACCAATTGGGAGTGACTGGTAGGGGCCTGTTCGCATTTTGGTAGAAGACATGGCATGGGCTATGGCGGGAGCTAAGTACCCACATCACAAGGGGAGGTTGACAGGAGCGGTCAGTGAGGATTGCAAGTTTGGCTAGTATTGGAAGTATTTACTGGGGGCATAAAGGGGTTATATCAGAGTTTGGTGCTCGGGTGAAGGAGCAGAAGAAGAGCGGCATACAAGGGGATAAGTGTGCAGAGATGCTAAGTGAAGTGGCTGGGTATGTGGTGGACTGCATTGACGGGGGTGCACGTTTGGCCCCTGGTGCATAGGGGAAGGGGGGAGAACAGCATTGAAAGGGAACTGCATGGACGGGGTGCATGTTGGCCCCTGGTGCAGTGGAGTGGAACAGCGATGAGATGGAACTGCATGGACGGGGCCGCACGGAAGGCACCTGGTGCAGTGGGGGAAACATGATGATAGGGACGTACGGTGCAGGAGGGTTGGGTAAGAGAGAGCAGATAGATAGGTGGATAAAGATCTGAAGATCGAACCCGGACCAGAAAGGAAAGGGCTGTTGGGGTTCTTCTGGATAGAGGTAGCAAGGAGTTGTGGTTTGGAAACCCAGTCTTTCACGATGGTGGGCGGCAGCAGAAGGTAGCAGGATGGGGTTATCAGAGAAGGAGGTTAAATGGCTGGGGCTCTGGAGTTTGGTAAAGTACAAGGGGTACATCAGAGACTTTGGGAAAGGGTACGAGTAGGAATGTAGACAAGAGCAGGGGACAGGGGGGGTTTGGCAGTGGCGGAGAGAAACTCATAACAATTTTTCATTTGCAGATGTGGCACGGAGGAGGGGTGAGTTGCTGCAGATATGGATTTGTGGACATTCAATTGTAAAATGGGCAGGGAAAAAGGCGGGAAAGAGGATTTTTGGGACACAACTGGGTTGCAGCTACAACATTGCCTTATCGAGATGGTCGGGGGTAGGGGGGCTTAGGTGGGACCAATTGCTGCCCATGTTAGCGGGATTGAGGGAGCACCATGGGGTTCCAGAGGGAATAATTGTGCATGCAGGTGAGAATGACATAGTGAGAGACACAGGAGTATCGCCGTTAAGGAAGATGAAAAGGGGCCTTAGCTGGGTAAGGGAGATATGGCCAAAGGTAAGGCTGGTTTGGAGAAAGTTATTACCAAGGAGAGTATGGAGGGGTGCAGTGAATGAAGGGGCAGTGGAAAGGACGGGAAGAAGAATAACAGGGAGATGGGGAAGTTTTGTAGTGCAAGCGCTGGTGCATCGGGAATTAATTTAGGAGGATTTTTCAGTTTTCCGGGAGGAGTGCATCTCTCAGTATACGGAAACAGTTATTACCTAGTGGACTTAGGTTGGCGGTGGAAGACATAATAAAAGGTTGGTAATAGAGGAAACCTAGGGTAGGAAATGTGGGGCAGAAAGAACACCTCAGGGGAGGGCTTTTCTGGTGCCGGGGACATGGCCCTTTGGAGGAGGGGTGGGAGAAGCACAATGGGGTACTATCGCGGTAAAGGAAGGGGTGGGGCTGTTTGCACGAACGGACTACCCCGGGGGTACAAAGAGGAGGAAGAGGTATTGAAGAAGGAGGGGCGTGGCCTCGGGGAGAAGATGGGAGAAAGCGGGAAGGAAGGTTGAGAGGATTTTAAGACGACGGAAGGGAGCAAAGGATAGTAAGAGAGGAATTTGAAATGCTTTAATTATTTCAGTGTGGGGGAATGGAAATTGTTTATTTATTTGTTTGGCAATTTGTTAAAATGGATATGTTAGTCTGTAAAGCCAAGGAGCTGGGTTCGCGTTTTTGTGAGCTGTGGCCTGTCACATTAAAGCGACCTTTTCCACTTAAGAGCGAGTCTGGCTATTTTTGTGCAGTAAGCCCAAAAACATACGTCCCGTGTCCAGGTATTTTAAAGGCGCGTTTACATAACAAGAGCCTTTACTAAGTATACTCGTGCATGTCACGCTTGCCGGTAGACCCCCCTATGATGGAGGCCTGGCTTAGGCAAGAGAGCCTAGTTTTGAAGTCAACATGCACTATTCTAACGGGGGAGACATGAGGAGACGTACTACCTCGAAGGATCTGAGACCGGTGCTTCACATCAGAACATCAGCCCGACTGCCTAGTGTCTGAAGTAGGTATTTCCTCCAAGCGTGAACTTTTCAGGAATAAGAGGTGTGCACCTTTTAGTCTTAGCAGCCCCAGATGCCAGAGAGGGGGTGGGGGGTGGCTCTAGTTGGAGCCATTTTTAAGGATGAATACTGGAATAGAATTGTGCTATCAGGGGCGCTAAATGCAACAGCCTTCTGTGTAACATTTCCTGAACTGCCTTAACAAGGACCTAAAACGTCAGTGCCGTTTCGTCGGGCTTCTTCGTCACGAAGATTGACGGTAAATAATCCGGCCATTACGTTGATTCTGCTCCCTGGAATAGAACGTTTGCTGCATTCAGCGGTTCGTTAAACTGTGCCCATCTTTTACCCATTCGGGCCATTGTACGTTATGCGCCAAAAGCCGATGCAATCGGCAACGCGATTCCTTAGATCCAGTAAAGCGCCCACTGGGTCCAACAATGTCCAAAACCATTAGACATGCAGTCCGAGTGCCTTGCTTCCTCGGTCAGAGTTTCTGCGCCTGGGCTGCGGTACTGTTGGATTGCACAGAGGGGCAGAGTCTGGGCAATGCTGCAGGGCATCCCAAAAGCGAGGCAGGGTAACTGCTGTTACCATCATCAGCCTCAGCGAGGGGCAGCCCCAACCGTATCTCAGCCTGCTCCTCTACTCCCCCCAGCTCCAGAGACACGCAGTGTCTGCAGCACAAAGCCAAGGAAGGGTGAGGTGTGAACAGTCGCCTCACCCTTCCTCCAAACAGCAAGGTGCTAAGCACCATAAGGAAACCAACAGTCAGACAGGGCCCAGGTTGAAAGACCTGCCCCCATCAAGGGGCCAGACAGTCGGCTATTCGGCCGGGGGCTGTGACAACAGCAGCCCCCACTACATACATAACAAAGACCCAGGGCCTCCCTGGGTCCTATAAATAAGAGCAGCATGCTCTGAGTACACACAATCTGTATATGGACCCTGAACGGGGACCCAAACAAACAGGAGGTTCACTGTTTACTCAGTGTCTTCCAAAATGTTTGCTTCTTTAGCAAATCCTATGAAGGTTTGCTGTACTCCGCAGCATCTTTTTCCTTCCTGAACATTGTTACTGTTCAAAAACAATTTCCAGCCCTAACGAAGGAAGAAGAGGCATCCGAGCAGCCAGCGCAGATGGTGTCAGTTTCAACATCTTTGCAGAATGGGCAAGCGAGTGGCGAGCGCTTCTGAAACTAATTGAAACAAACAAGGGCGCGTGCCTTGTGAAACCTTCAACCCAGTCTCGAACGAAGGAAAAAGAGGCACCCGAGCAACCCAGCGCGGACGTTGTCAGTTTCAACATTTGTCAGATAAGCCGCCGCGCTGGGACTACGGGCGAGGAAAAAGTAAACACTGTGTTCGGGAAGAGATACATTTGCTCTGAGCCCCCGCGCCGCAAAGTATGCTGTGCAGGATAAACACAACCCTGTGATAAATACAGAAAGAATCTCAGCCAGCCAAGTAGCACGGCGAGATGAGAGTTTGCTTTGAAATCCAGACAGAGCCTTCTGACGCAAGTTCAATCCCGGCGGGGGCCAAATACTGCCGACTAAAAAAAATATTTTCTAAATTTTTATGCGGGCGCCCCCACAGCAAAACCATTTATTTAAATAACAGAGAAACACGAAACAATTCTAGGGGCTGCCCATTTAGTTAAATAAGCACCACACACGGTGGGTAATAGGAGACATTTCCCTGAACCCTCCATAGAATTAACAAATGTAGATGCATTTTCTTTAACAAAAGAGCTAGCAGAAACATATGCTAGCAACATGAGGGCAACAGCTACCAGTTACCCAACACGGGCAACAAATAGAACAAGGTCAAAGGAGCGCGCCGATAACAACAGCCCTAAACCTTGGTAAAATGTTTTTTTCCTTTCCCTGTAACAGGCCAAAAAGGAACATGGAGCCCAAACGGAAAACGCAGGCGCCCACAACACCGGTACAAAAGCCCAAATCACCACAGCTGTTAGCAGCCATTGAAGCAGCAGAGCACTACGGATGGGCATGGGTTAGAGAAAAAATGTACGGCCTACCCAGGGAAGGAATTGCCAGGCCATCCAGCCAAGAGGAGGGCACTGCACCATCAAAAAGGAGAAAACTATCAGAAGGTGCCAAAAAAGGTACCAAGAAATTGTCAAAACTATGCGAGAATGTAGCGGAATTGCAGCAATTAATGCTAGAAGTAAGGGGGAAACAAACACCACCCGCAGGGGAACCTGGGGACCCAAACTCCACCATGGCACTAGAACCTGCAATAACAATAGTCAACACCCCGGTAACGCCACCTACAGCAACCCTGCCACAGCAGGTACAGCAGGTGCCAGTAGCACCCACAGCAATAAATGCAATAGCCCCAACATCTCCATCAACAAACCCAGCAGGGTCATTAAAAGCATGGGCAACCCCCACCGCAGACAACACTGGCATGACAGGGACACCCGGCAACAGCACAACAGACATTGTAACGATCTGTAACGCACATTTGGAGCAAAAAATGAAATCTTTCCAAACAGAGATATTAAATAGATACAAAAGATGCCTGGCATGGAACATTGATACCACAATCAAAGAAGCCATATGGGCCAAAGAATTCATAGAAATCCTTTCGTTAATAGAAGCCCAGCGCAAAGGGAAAGATGCTTTCAGAGATCCCAAAAAGATAGAAGAAAAAGCTATTGCCAGAAATGCCCAGGTGGAACAAAATTGGGACAACTGGTTACAGGCTTTTGCCATCCTAGCAACAATATATGAAGAAAAATTCCCCATGGATTGTAGGAAACTCTGGGCATATGTTGATAAAATAAGGGAAGTAAAAGTAACCCAGAGGGGGAAGACATGGATAGCATATGATATCAGATTCAGGAGGAGCATGTCAGAAAGGCCAGCCATTGAATGGGATGAGGTTCAGAATGACTTATATACCCTCAACGCTGAGCCCCCACCGGAGGAAGATACCACGCAATCATCCTCCAAAAATAACAAAAATTCTCAGGGTAACAGGTTCAATGATAATGATAAAACCAAGAAAGGGGAACAGCCCTTTTGGAAGAACCAGCCATGGGCGGCTAAAAATAATGCCCACAGACAGAACAAAAACCAAGCTGCCAAATCCAACATCCCATGCAGAAACTTTGGGAAAAACGAGTGTACATGGGGCAAAGAATGCTGGTACAAACACACCTGCACATACTGCAAAGGTGACCATGCAGCAAGCAACTGCACCAGACTACCAGCCAAGAAAGAATGACATCCCAATTTTAGAACCAGGAAGAACACCCATCAATCCGGGCAATTTTAGAGAAGCCCTTAACAACTACCCAGACAAAGAAACCAGCATGGCAATATGGCAGGGTTTCACCAATGGTTTTTCCATCCCATTCAAGGGCACAGGGTCACAAACCGTCCCGATGAACCTGAAGTCAGCAGGGATAATCCCCTGACGGTGGAAACCAAAATCAAGAAAGAACTGCAACTAGGTAGGATAGCCGGTCCCTGGGACCACATGCCATTAAATAACTACTTAATATCCCCACTAGGCTTGGTCCCCAAAAAAGAACCCGGAAAAATGAGGCTAATCCATCATCTTTCCTACCCCAAAGGCCAATCATTAAACGATGGCATCCCACACACGGAATCTGCCGTATCTTACACACATTTCCAAGAGGCGGTAAGACTAATGTGGGAATGTGGCAGGAACGCCCTGATGACAAAGCTGGACATCGAAACCGCTTTTAGACTCTTACCAGTCCACCCAGATTCACAGCAGTGGCTAGGTTTCACTTTTAACAACAAATTCTATGTAGACAGATGCCTCCCCATGGGGTGCGCAGTATCCGGTGCACTATTTGAGCAATTCAGCTCCTTTTTTCAATGGGCTTTCCAAAAGCAGAGACCAGGGACAAAAATAGTACATTGCCTTGATGACTTCATGGTATTGGGACCACCAAACTCTGGTGAATGTGGCAGGGCTTTAGCAAAACTGGAACATATGGCCGCGCAATGGGGAATTCCCCTGGCGAAGGAGAAAACCACCAAGCCAGACACCAGCATAATTTTCCTGGGTATCGAAATAGACTCTGCAAAGGGGTTTTGCAGAATCCCCAAAACAAAAATAACAGAACTCTTGTTAAAAATACAAAACCTGATAACTAAAGATAAGGGGACAGTAAAAGAAATACAATCCCTAGCAGGTAGTCTCAATTTCGCATTCAGAATAATACCCCAAGGGAGGATATTTTCCAGAAGCCTAGAATTCAAAATCAAATCATTCACCAAACACCACTTGGACATCCGGCTAGGCAAAGAGGTTAAAGAGGACTTGGAAACATGGGCAAAGTTCCTCAGAGAGTTCAACGGGACTATACTTTGGCGAACGCCTTTAAACACCTGGACAAACAGGGTCCTATTCACCAATGCAGCCGGGAGCAAGGGTTTTGGAGCCATACTAGACTCTGAATGGGTGGCAGGACACTGGCCCAATTCATGGCAACAAGCAGGGTGGACAAAAAACATCATCCTCCTAGAAATATTTCCCATCTGGCTAACATTACACATCTGCGGCAGGCAGCTAGCGAACACATAACTTTTGATCTGGTGCGATAACATGGCTGTAGTGGGCTCCATAAACAGAAGGTCTACAAAATGCCCTTTAGTGCTGAAAGTCTTACGAGCCATTACAGCAGTCACACTACAAGAAAACATTGTGGTCAAAGCGAAGCACATTTCAGGGGCAGATAATAACATCGCTGATGCTTTATCTCGCTTCCAGTGGACAAGATTCCGAGAGCTAGTGCCACATGCCCAAGAACGCATGACGCCAATACCAGCAGAATGCTGGGCAATAATGGGAAGACAAGAATAATGGCATCAAGGCCAGCGCCAGAGAGCTCAGGCCGGGATGCCCAACGGAAACCAGGCACCTCTAAAACGGGCGCCAAAAACACATTGGCATCAACGCCAGCGCCAGAGAGCTCAGGCCGGGATGCCCAACGGAAACCAGGCACCTCTAAAACGGGCGCCAAAAACACATTGGCATCAACGCCAGCGCCAGAGAGCCCAGGCCGGGATGCCCAACAAGAATCAGGCACGTCAAAAACGGGTGCCAACAACCTCACAGGTTTCCTAACGGAAATGGCAGAGAGAGCAGTGGCAAGCACTACCGCAGCACAGTACAGTAAGTGTTTACATACAAAAAGTATTTAAAGCCACAGGTTTAAACCATGTAGAGTTGATAACGATTAAAGACATGGAAGTATTTTTAAAATGGGCTCGGGAACAAGGGTTCAAAAGAGATTGGGCAAAAAGACACCTGGTGGCAATCTCATACTTTAGAAAAATATGGGGCGATTCAGATCACACCCAGAACGCCCTTATCTCCTATGCAATGAAAGGATGGGGCAGAATAGAGGGTCCCCAAGTGGACACCCGCCGACCCCTTGATTTCAACAAGCTTGTGCAGATAGCAAGCCAGCTGGAAGCCATATGTTGGCACCCATACGAGATAATTTTATTTAAAACAGCATTTTTCCTAGCCTACTTTGGGGCTTTCCGGGTAAGAGAACTCATCGCTTCCAGCACCAAGGCCACAAACGGCCTGGGTGCCATGGAGGTCAGGGTGAGACAAGAGAGTGTTAACATAGAAATGCAAGTCAAAAACGGGTCCCAAAAGAACCATTAACATTTGTTGCATTGATGAAGCAACAAACTGTCCGGTTTGCATCACTAATCTCTATTACGCACAACGACCCAAGGTGGGGAGGGTTTCTTAATCCACAAGGACTCATCGGTGCTAAGCCGCTACCAATTTAAAGGGGTGCTGATGAAAGCAATCAGCAAAGCAGGGTGGAAGCCCAAGGGTTTCGGCACCCACTCCTTCAGGATGGGTGCCACCACTGCAGCATGGCAGGGAGGCCTAGCACTGCAACAACTAAAAATCATAGGGGGATGGAAGTCAGACTGTTACAAAAGATATATCAGACCACAACTGATATAGCCATCCTCCCTCAATTTACGTTATCTTTTCTCCCCCCCTCCCCTTAAAGAAACGACATGCGAAGGGAGGACAGCACTCCGATCAGCATGGATAGTCGGCCACTCATTCGTCTTCAGGACAGGCAGATGGGCAGAAGAGACCAAAGAAGGTCCACCTTTCAGAAACACCATTGCTTCATGGTGGGGATACAGAGGCCTACAGTTGGCCGACATCCACGAAACGCTAGCAGAACTAGTGGCATACAGGGACCCCCCAGAATTCCTGATCATCCACTAGGGGGCAATGACCTAGTCAACACGGGTAGAAGAATTCTACGCGAGGAAATCTGCTCCTCCCTAGCAGGCATTTCACACAATTGGAGGGGTACAGAAATATACTTCTCAGCCATCCTACCCAGAAAGAAATGGCTAGGGGCCAACTGCTACAAATCTGTGGACATCTCTAGAAGAAAATTGAACTGGGGGATAGAAAGATTTTGTACGACAAGAGGACTGGGCTTCATAAAACACCCAGCCATTACATTAGGCAACCCGGACCTCTTTCTCCACGACAGCACCCATTTATCTAACAAGGGCATGGAGCATTTCTTTCGAGAAATCACTGCCACTCTCACCTCCAGGGGTTGTCTTTAGGGCATACTTCTGGGGGAACACGGTCAGCCGCCCAACCTGCCCGTGTGTGGCGGCACAGGCCAGAGGGGGTAACCTCAGGACCCGGTGCCCAAAAGAATGATACTATTATGATATGTGGTATTGTGTACTGCCATAACCATATCTGTACAATAAAATCCTACGGCCTTTTATTGCCAACACTTGACACAACTTGTGAGCCAATTATTACAGGTGAGGGCTTGGGGGTCGGCCAATACTAATGCATGCATATGGGTTCAGCAGTTACTATTATGGCCTTTATGACTACAGCGGGGGGAGGGTGGGAGGGGTCATTTCTGCCCAAAGCACAGTCGCTAGGCGGAGCATCTAGCGTCACAATTTTTCCAGTACTGGTCTTTCATTTAACAAACTCGTGCATTGTGGGAGTGGTAGTCTTAGCTGCAATGGAACAAATACGAGGTAAGCATTACAAAACCAAATGCAAAAAAAGTCGAACGTTGCAATATGCAATCCAGGCAAACATATGGTGATTTTTACAGATGACTATCTCAACGAGGCCCATTTTGTAGCAAGAATACCAGGTTAAGGTTGGTTTAAAAAATGCAGGATTCAAGAACAATAAAAGCCAATACTTTAAAAGGCCTACTTTTATCTTTGAAAATGTAATAATAACGGAGCACACGGAGTTATCTTCTGGCGTTTAAATGCGTAGTTATTATTCAATGAGCCGGCTTTAGAAACGCTCTTGTACTGAAGGCCTCTATCATGAACATCACAAAATGCCTTGTCGGTGAACGGGTAATGGGCCACTTCTTGGTGCTTCTCCATACCTGAAGGGCATATTCACTAAATGAAATGGGTCTACGTCATGCGAGAGCCGAGTTCTTGTCGGGGGCACTCCACGAGCCCTTATTTTTTTTGTTTATATAAAATGAATCTGAATCTTGGTCGCCAGGTTGTAGGAGCTTTCATTTTTCAGCAGTGCTGAAGGGATTTGCCCCGCATCACACAGTTAGTTCCTAGGAATCTGGGTAGGCCAGGATTAACGCTGGTGTTTAAAGGGGAACATAGAATGTTTTAGAAAGGCGGAGATGCAATGGGGTAATCGTTTGCATATTTGTATTGTTAAAGTCGTTATATGGTTTGTCTAAAACTTTTGCGATAAACATGTTTGATTTGGGATCGGGTCTCCCAATTTCACCACAGCGACCGGCTAATCCCCGTCCCCTGCCTCGGCATTCCTAGGGAGGTAACCATGAACCCTCCCGGATCAGACGGCCCGCTCCGCGCCCTACCGGCGCATATTCTCGTTGAATAAACGTTAGTGACAGAGCAGGAGTGACTCCCGGCGGCGTGCGCACTAAGCCCGGATATCCTAAAGATCCGGTCCCCGAATAATGGGGGCACCAGGCCGAAGCCAACTGGCAGAGTTCTAAAAAAAAAAGGGCCAGGCTAGCTCCACAGGCCTGCTAGGAGCTGTAATGGAAGTCAGGACAGTGGGTGCCAGGGACGGCGTACCTAATAAGAAACAATGTCAACCTGAAAAAGCTCTAGTTTCAACTTATTCAGTTGAAAGGAGCCTCGAGCTTGAGGGGGCAGCAACTGCCCCAGTGGTGCCAGTCAGCAGCCTTAAAACATAGCAATATATTCATTTTTATATTGCTATCGTTATTTATCTTACAGTATCGTTTTTGCTGTGCAACCTTCTGTAACCCATGTTGCTCCACAAATTTAATGCGCCCAGTTACCCGGGGTTTGAATGTGGTATACAAATAAACAAACTAAACTAAACTAAATGGGTGCTTGGCAGCACTCGCCTTACAAGCTGTTTGCCGGATGTCACTTCCCTCAGGGTACACAGAAGTGTTATCACCTGGTTTCCTGAGCACACTGGCTTCTCCACATCAGCCACCTATTGACAAAGAAGGAGATCTAGCTTTTCAGGGGCATTTGGTGTTTCATCTCCCTGCTGGGTGGCCATCTGGTGATCAGTGGTTATAAAGCCTGGCTGCATTTCTCTGTCTCCATTATAATGTATGCACCCCGTGGGTGCCTCGGGCTGCTTTCCGCAATGGGGGTACCATCAAGCCGAAAGGGGACCCCACACATAATCTTCAGCCGGCCTGGCTATTGCCATACACACATGTGACGTCAACTGTTTGCTTTTGGCAATGCCCCCATCTAAAACTTTAAATTACCGCATTGGCACACGTCCTTGGAAAGATAGGCCTTTTGCCATTTATATGCACAATTCCTGGAAATAATGGTCGCTCACTAGAAGAGCTAAAAACAACAGCATGACCTGTGCGTACATTAGCTAGCATATACAGCGCATTGAAACTATAACAATGGTAAAATTGGCGCTATACAAATGACAAATGCAATACATGTGCCTCCTATGCACAGGGGTGGCCCCCACTCTATCATCAGGGAGATTTGAAGAGGTTTCCTAACTTGATGAGGGGCCGAGGACCTGTTTCCAAGGGAACGAAAGAGCAGGGGGTGGGGTGGGGTGCACCAGGACCCCATGTCAACTTTATAAGCATGCAAGGGAACATAGTAGCAGTGGGTGAAATCAGAAAGAGAAATCAAGCCTATTGTGGGTGTAGAGATCAAGGGGTGGAGGGCGAGGGGCACACGTAAAGTACCCCCCCCCACACCACCATACAATAGCACAAAGAAATCAGCCTCTGCCACTCTGTTCCAGCAGGACCAGCATGCTACCTTAACCTGCGCGCCATTATTACCACCGTGGCCAAGGTAGCAGCACACCACCTGACCCTACCCAACCAGCAACACAGTCCAACCAATCACCTGCCATTGCCACCGTGCTATGGGTAATGTGCCATCACAGACAACATGCCATTGAAATCAATGTGGCCCCAGAGACCAAAGAGTGACAATGCACTCCTTAAGGCAACATGCCCAAAGTGTCATCACTGCTAATGTGCCATCATAGTCAAAGCACTATTCTGCCCTAACCCATATGCCAATACTGGCTTAGCACCCCGGCACATCATGCCATACGCCGCAGCACCAACATGCCATCCCAATCATCGGTATCCACGTAACCGAGGTGGCATCATGCTCAATGCACCATGGCAATGCACCACCCCAGTGAGCCACTGCAGCCGATGTGCCAACAAAGCCAAGATGCCCATGGACGTGTTCTATAGCAAAAATAAGCCACGGGTGCAAACGTGACCGCTTGCACCCGTACCCCCAGTGTGCCATTGCAACAAGCGTGCCACACATGCCAGCCAGGATACAGGGTTGGAAATTAAGATTCGCTGAGCAGGAGTTAAAACCAACTCCTGGGCATCGGGCATCACCAAGTAGACACGAGCTACCACTGGGAATACCAGGGGCGAGTACCCATGGCATTGCAAATCCACATGAGATAAGTGTACCGGGTGTGTGCTGGTTTTTCTTTATTAACATACTCAACGTGAAGGCCACATGTGCGCATTTGAAAGGCAGCCGCGCTGCCGATGAGCCAAAGGTAGCTCCTAGCAGCTGTTCGTTTTCAAGCTAACTAGGCGCTTCGTGCAGGAGCTCAATAGCTCCCAGCAATGTCCAACCTCGAGTAGGCCAGCACGATATCGCCAATATAAGACCCCAGCCAGCGCTGTGCCCAAAGGCTCCCGCGCCGACAGACCCCAGTCTCAGATACACCAATAGCTGGAAAAGTACCAAGTCCCACCGATCGCAGGGTGCGCCACTACCCTACACAGACACCGTTGGGCGCCGTACTCGTGTCTCCTATCGCGCGCGCTTTTTTCGGGACTCCACTTGACAGGGCAGCGAGCAGCGCATTCATATATCGGGGTTGTTAGTAATGATGACCCAAAGAAGCAACACTGGGATCCTGCCGAAAAGCCACCATTGCACCAAACATAGAAAAGGTTCAGACTTCCAAACCAGCGCAATACACCAGGTGGGTCACAACGTGCCCAGAAGGAGCAGCCGTTCTTTGTGCCTGGTAAGAGCAGCCTCAGCTGCGGTTAATTCGTCTTTTAATTCTTGAGTGGGGAGGGGTGGGGGGGCAATTGTCTGTCCATAGATGGCCCTGGCAAAAAGCCCCGCCAGGTGTGTGCTCGTGTGTTGGAGTGTGGTGCCCCAAACTTCCCTCACCCAGCAATTTCACCTCCAGCATGCAAACTTTGTGAAGCGTGAAGGGGCGTGGGGGGCATCTCTCCATGCCACCTCTTACCCAAGAGACGGGGCAATCAGTATGTTTCATAAGCAGATGTCAGACATTTAAAGGCTCTACTACCGCTCTACGCCCACCGACTCATGTATATATGAAAGTTGAAGGGAACACGACGCCTCGAGATTCCCCAGCTATTCAGGGACCCACCACGACCCCTTAAACATAGGGCTACAGGACTCGTCCACCTAGACTTTTAGCTGCCAGCCGGCACCTTCCAGCCCGCGGCAGCGCCCCCTCCAGCCTGATCTGCGCCGGGCTCACCTTCAATGCTCTGCGGTGATCCGCCAACAGACTCGGGGGATAGGAAGGCGAGGACGAGGAGGAGAGCGAGCACTCGTGGGACCCTCATCTTGCCCCGGCAGCCTCCCCTCGGCTCCTCTGTCGTCGTCCCTGCTTCTCGACGCTGCCCCAGCATTGCCAGCCCTTCGGACTTCCTCTCGATTCTTGCTTGTGCCCAGTGCTTTAAGTGGGGTTAGAAATTGAGGGGGGGGGTCCTCATTTGGGGGTGTGGCTTGCACGATGGGCGTGGTCTACGACCTAATGGGCGTGGCCTAAAGTAGGAGGCGAGATTCTGAGGGGGCACAGCTGGCAGTTAAACTCTGTTCAAAGGAAATGTTCAAAATAATAGTTTTAAAATGGTGAAATTTCTTTCATTCTGCTTCTTTTCCAAACTCCACAATTCAACTTGAAATCACTTCCATGGCAGTGGTGTACCCAAAAGTATGTTATCATTTATTATTTATTATTTATTATTATTATTGCCACTTTAAAATCACTTTGGGGTCCCATCATCATCTGATGAGGTGCAGTCTCCAGAATTGCAAGAACTCTTGCCACGTGACATCCTGGGCAATTATTCACGACTCACTTGCAGTCATCATCTCCCTTCCTCGCCACCGTTTGGCTTTCAACAAGCCTCTGCTTTATAAAAGATGTCGTGAAAAGTAAAAAAAAAACAGTAAGGTATGCACACAAATATATAAATATATAGATTTATATATTTGTGTACGTACCTTACTATGGTTTGTGTACTTTTCATAAAGAAGGGACCGACAACTTCCATCCCTGAATGAGCTCTATCAATTCCCTTGTCAGGTTTCAATCAACTTTAGAAATAATTAGTTGTTCTTTAGGTAGTCATATTTCAAATCATCAATCCACAGTTCTTTGTACAGTTTTATCAAATATTCTTATTTGTTCCTGACCAGTCAGTGTCACAATATCATTGCCAGTGCATTCCGGACCCCCGTCCATCATCAGGGCTGTTAACACTACTATTAATAAATCAGTGACAATACCATCATTGTAATCCATTCCCAATTATTCACCATGAAGTGAAATCCGTAAAGAAAATTGCACATACCAGATTATAGTTGTGATCCAAAGTGAAATTCACAGCAGCAATACAAGAGACACAAAGAGATTAATTGTAGATCATTGTTATTAAGCACTGTCTGTTATTATATTTGTTATAAGTATACACTTAAAGATCTCTACCTGTTTATCTTCTATTCCCCAGAGTGTATGTTCACCTCTGTTGTATCTACTTCCGGCAGCACGTGTTCTGTACATTTAAATACCCATGTTTAACTCTCCCATATGATTGAGTTATATCCCTTCTGCAACCCATTGTTTTGTCCTCCTCACCCTCATCCTTACCTTGTGCTTACTTCGCTACTCCGATGCGCTGGCTGCTCAAAAGGAGCTGCTGCCGTCTGAATTGGCATTTATAAACGTTACTCACTAACGCACATGCGCGCGATGACCTGTTCCCTGCTGCTACTCACTTTCGCACGTGCGCGTGATGTATAGTCCCGTGCTGCCGATCCTCATATTGCAGAAGCTGCTTATGGTTGGCAGATTGGTGTACCCAATCGCATGTACATTACTTGTTAACTATTCTTTGGGGATTAAAGATTCCGAAGATATTGTTTTGTGTGTAAATGTTTCATGTATACATGTTTTACGCGCGTGCGCACACGTTATCCACTATACTAACGGGATCCCGAGCGTGCGCAGGGGTCCCGAGTGTAGTGTCACTCCTATGTTCCACAAAAAGGGAGAACCTTTATGAAAATCACCTGTTTCTCTATCTATATTGCAGTACCCATTATCCTAACTTATGTATGTGCAGTTACCAGGGTAATATACATTCAAAGATAGATTAACAACCTGTTCTAATCGTAAAAGGACTGAGTCTAGTGTTGTTCACATACCAATCTCTTAGTCTCGAACTCACTGATCCTAATCTAAGTTGTACACTTGGATGTACTATAGCTCTCCCCATTCCCCCTGTAAATACAACAGTGCACATCGTTCTCCCCCATTGACTTAAACAATTGTATCCATAGTTAAATTATGAGCATCCACTACCTGGCATTGGGACACTGCCTTACGTCCCACAGGGCTTGATTCCCTGCGGGATATAACGTGGATCCTCTATAGGTACTGTATTGGGAACACTGTATTACCAAACTACTGCAAACTCTCCTTCAAATTGTTCATTTTGTCTAAAATTTCACAGAAAACACATGAAGTTCAACTCCTCATTTATACCCCCTGGTCTCAGGGAGTCAAGTCGATCTATACAAAACGACTCTCGTTGATTCAATCTTCTTTCCAAATCTTCATGTGCATTTTGTTGTCGAATGACTTCAAGAACCTGTATCCTCATCTGGCTGATATTATGCTTCATTGAGTTCCATTGTCTAGACACCGCTGAGTTCACATTATTGTTCCGAATGCACAATCTGTGCTCATTCCATCATAGCTTTCCTGGTCTCCTTGATTGACCTACATAATAGATGCCACACAGGCATTTGATGTCATATATTATGTTGGGTGTGTCACATGTAGCATATCCTCTTAGTTTTATCTTTTCGCCCGTATGGGGGTGATCTACGGTATCTCATTTTGTTTACAGTTGCTACAGTGTAAACAAGGATATGTCCCTTTTCTTGTTGTCTCTAGTGATGTCTTCCCAGGTCTTGTTTTCACCAATCTATCTCTGAGGTTCGCAGTCCTTTTGTACGCAAAGGTGGGTGGTTCTCGAAAAACAAATGTTCAACTCTCATGTCATTTGTCAATGTGCTCCAAATTGTCTTGATTACACTCTTAATCCTGTTACTCTGTACTGAGTAACATGAGATGTGCACCATTTTAAGATCTTTATTTTCTTTCTTCGTATCACTGTTTGGGGGTTCCCTCACACGCTCTTTGGCTGCCTCTATCTCTGCAAGTTTATACCCTCTTGCCTCAAATATTTTCCCCATGTTCTCAATTTCTGTTTCACATGTCCTTGGGTCATTGACAATCCGCTTTACTCTCATCATCTGGCTGAAGGGTAGATTCCTGATTAGACTTGGTTGATGAAAGCTGAGACGGTGGAGTAGATTATGGCGATCTGTCTCTTTCCTGTAAATGTTGGTCAAGAAACTGTTATTTTGAATTTGTATGGCCACGCCCAGGAAATGAATTTGAGTTTTCGATGTTTCATGTGTAAATTGTATGCGCTCGTCAATATTGTTGAGGTATGCAAAAAAGTCATTAAGCGATTCCTCTGTGCCGATCCATATTCCAAAAATGTCGTCAATAAACCTGACCCACATCGAAATGTAATTTCTCCATATTGCATGGTCAAGAACATAGTCCTTTTCAAATTTATGCATAAAGGTGTTTGCATACGTTGGGGCCATTGAGGCCCCCGTAGCTGTGCCGGATGT
This sequence comes from Ambystoma mexicanum, assembly GCF_040938575.1. Taxonomy (NCBI): domain Eukaryota; kingdom Metazoa; phylum Chordata; class Amphibia; order Caudata; family Ambystomatidae; genus Ambystoma; species Ambystoma mexicanum. The sequence goes on from NC_090929.1 coordinate 540,663,559, forward strand.
TTGAATAAAGAATTTATTCCTGTATTGGAAATACAAATTTTCAGAGATAAATTGTAATAATACCAAGATGAATTCCTTAATTGCCTTCAAATCTCCTTCCTTGAGGAGTAGCCATTCTATTGCTTCCATGCCCAGATTGTGCGGGATAGACGTGTAAAGACTCTTTACATCAATGGTGAACATAATCGAATTGGCTGTATATTTATTCTTTCTCAATAACTCCAAAAAGTGAGTGGTATCCTTGATATAGGTATCTGTTTTTTGTATCAATGGTTGTAAGAATTGGTCGATATATTGTCCTAATGGTTGTAGCACGCTATCCACACCGGAAACTATGGGTCTGCCTGGTGGTTTGATCAGACTCTTATGTATTTTAGGCAGTGTATAGAAGTTTGGTATTCTTGGATGTCTGTTAGTAAGAAAAGATCTTGTTTTTTCATTTATCCATCCTAGTTCTTCTGCCTTCTCTAAAAGTTCTTCCAGGTTCTTCAGTATTTCACTTGTGGGATCATTATCCAGCTCTGAGTACACATCAGTATTCTTGAGTTAGTCCATACATTCGTTGTGGTAATCCTGACTGTTCATAATTACAAGTGCTCCCCTTTGTCCGCTGGACGTATAGTTATGTCATCATCTCCATACAAACCTTTAAGCAAGTTGAATTCATTTGGTTTCAAATTCCCATACTTCGTTTGTTTAAATGAAATGTTTTTCAAATCTTTGAGTACTGTCTATGAAAAATGTTTTTAGATGGAACACTAATCAGTGGCATGAAGTTGCTTTTCTTTCTAAATTCTTGTAATTCTTCTGGATCTTGCTCTTTAAATTGGGTCGTGTCAAGTTCATCAAAAAACACTTTTAATTTCAGTTTTCTGACCAATTTAAATAAGTCAATCTTAGTCTCAAACAAAGTTGTGCTGTGTGTGGGGACATAACTTAGGCCCTTCTGGAGTAATAGTTCCTCGTCCTTGGTTAGTATTCTTGATGATATATTCACAACTAAGTTTTCTTCTGTCTCGCTCCCCTGGTCTCCACTCTTTGATTTTGATTTTCTTTTTCTTTTGCCACATCTCGTTCTTTTCTTCCTGTCTCTCGTTCTAAAAAAATTGGTGCTGCCCTAGATTCTCTTCCCACTGATGTCATAACCATACGTCCAGCGGACAAAGGGGGAGCACTTGTAATTATGAACAGTCAGGTTTACCACAACGAATGTATGGACTAACTCAAGAATACTGATGTGTACTCAGAGCTGGATAATGATCCCACAAGTGAAATACTGAAGAACCTGGAAGAACTTTTAGAGAAGGCAGAAGAACTTGGATGGATAAGTGAAAAAACAAGATCTTTTCTTACTAACAGACATCCAAGAATACCAAACTTCTATACACTGCCTAAAATACATAAGAGTCTGATCAACCCACCAGGCAGACCCATAGTTTCCGGTGTGGATAGCGTGCTACAACCATTAGGACAATATATCGACCAATTCTTACAACCATTGATACAAAAAACAGATACCTATATCAAGGATACCACTCACTTTTTGGAGTTATTGAGAAAGAATAAATATACAGCCAATTTGATTATGTTCACCATTGATGTAAAGAGTCTTTACGCGTCTATCCCGCACAATCTGGGCATGGAAGCAATAGAATGGCTACTCCTCAAGGAAGGAGATTTGAAGGCAATTAAGGAATTCATCTTGGTATTATTACAATTTATCTCAGAAAATTCGTATTTCCAATACAGGAATAAATTCTTTATTCAAACATCCAGCACAGCTATTGGGGCCTCAATGGCCCCAACGTATGCAAACACCTTTATGCATAAATTTGAAAAGGACTATGTTCTTGACCATGCAATATGGAGAAATTACATTTCGATGCGGGTCAGGTTTATTGACAACATTTTTGGAATATGGATCGGCACAGAGGAAGCTCTTAATGACTTTTTTGCATGCCTCAACAATATTGACGAGCGCATACAATTTACACATGAAACGTCGAAAACTCAAATTAATTTCCTGGACGTGGCCATACAAATTCAAAATAACAGTTTCTTGACATACATTTACAGGAAAGAGACAGATCGCAATAATCTACTCCACCGTCTCAGCTTTCATCAACCAAGTCTAATCAGGAATCTACCCTTCAGCCAGATGATGAGAGTAAAGCGGATTGTCAATGACCCAAGGACATGTGAAACAGAAATTGAGAACATGGGGAAAAGATTTGAGGCAAGAGGGTATAAACTTGCAGAGATAGAGGCAGCCAAAGAGCGTGTGAGGGAACCCCCAAACAGTGATACGAAGAAAGAAAAGAAAGATCCTAAAATGGTGCACGTCTCATGTTACTCAGTACAGAGTAACAGGATTAAGAGTGTAATCAAGAAAAATTGGAGCACATTGACAAATGACATGAGAGTTGAACATTTGTTTAGAGAACCACTCACCTTTGCGTACAAAAGCAGTGCGAACCTAAGAGATAGATTGGTGAAAACAAGACCTGGGAAGAAATCACTAGAGACAACAAGTAAAGGGACATATCCTTGTTTACACTGTAGCAACTGTAACTCTATAACAAAAGGAGATACCGAAGATCACCCCGTACAGGCGAAAAGATAAAACTAAGAGGATATGCTACATGTGACACACCCAACATAATATATGGGATCAAATGCCCGTGTGGCATTGTCATGATGCCTACCCCCGGGGACCCAGACCAAGTCCAGCAACCCCGGAAGCAGGCATCAAGTTACCCCAAGCAAGCCCAACAACCCCCGCTAGGGGCTATTTGGGTGCAGTCCTGGTGCCAATGGCGCCAGGCTCATATGGAGAGTCAGTCCTGGCGCCATAGGCGCCAGGCTCATAGATTAAAACCGGTGTCCAGTCATAATATCGAATACAAAATTTCGAATGTCAAAAAAGTCGAATCAAAAATGTCGAAGAAAAAAAATGTCGAATTATTTTTTTTTTTGATATTTTTTTTTGGGCTCTAGTTTATATAAAAAAAATAGGTAAAAACAAAAAAAAAAAAGAAAAAACGGGGGTTAGGGGGGAACCCCCCATTTCGAAAAAAAAGTCATAAAAAATAAATTCGACATTATTTTTTTCGACATTTTTTTTTTCGACTTTCGAAATTTTTGATTTCGAAATTATGCCTATAAACCATTAAAACCTACCTGATGCAGACCATGCTGCAAACTTACCTGATGCAGACCATGCTGCAAGAGCCCCAAGCCAAACAAGGATTGGAAGGGACTATTTTACCTAGGGACTATTTTTTTACTCGGGTGGGGCTGGGGAGGAATACTTACCTGGGACTACTTTGGAGGCTATTTAAACCACGCCCGAAGAGCAGCACACGCTTCGTGTTATTCTGCATCCAGCAGCGTAACGCTCACCGTGCCTGCAAGTCTGCATCCAGTCTTCTGCCCCGCCCGCCTCGAGTTTGGAGCTCCTAGAAAAAGGGAGAAAGAAGGAGAAAAGGTAAGAACAAGAGCAATACCTTTGATCCTTACCTGAATTCCCGATCCATCGCGCCTTCGAGCTGGAAGAAAGAAGTTATTTTATGTGCGTCGCCTCGCCTGCTGCAGCACCGCGCTGAACACACCGGCCTTCACAGCATCTTCACATTTCACCGCATCCTCCTGCATGATCCCCCCGCACTCCAGCACCTAAGGAGAAGACAAGAACAGCAAAGGTGAGCCAAGGGAATACACAGAGGAATACCCCCATAGACTTATCTGATTTTACCACCGGGGGTACTATTCTTCTTCATGGGTCGGCGCAGCTTCAACTGCATCCTAGCCGAATCCCGGCCCCTAAGGGTAAACAAAAGGACAGCAAGGTGAAACAAGGGACTAACAAGGGGAACCCTCCTCACCACAAAAGACTTACCTGATTTTACCGCCGGAGGCATTATTCCCCGAGACTTCATACTTTCTCTCAGCGCCTGAATAAGGGAGAAAGCAACAGGTTACATATGGACATTATTTTAGCGAACTGTGTTGGATAATACAAATCCTTACCAGAACATTACCTGTTGCCACGAGGAACTCTTCAGTAGGGTCAAGCTGCAACCTGCAAGGAATCGGACAAGAGTGAAAGTCAGGCATTTGAACTCTTACGAACTACATACTTACGGCATCTTGCCGGGAATATCGGAGTCAATATTGTCTTGGAACTCACCAATTCCTTCGAGCTAGTGAAGCAACTGGTTATCTACGCGCCCCTGCGCTCAATGCAGGATGGAGAGCTCATCTTTTCAAATCATCAGGTGAGACTATAAGAGGGGACGTCCAAGGTGATCAGTGGGGAGAACAGCGGGGTGGGAGGATTTACGCTCAACTCCAGGGGTGGTTAATCCCCTTTCTCCATTTGCAGAAGAATATTCCTACGGGCCAAGCAAACAAAGCTAGGTGGGCCAGTCCAGTCCGTCATCTCGGCCCTACGCGTCACATTGGTGGAGACCGCAGCAGTCCAGTCCAGATCGACGCCTCTGTGGGAGCCAGGTGAGCGTAACAGGCATCTATTATGTAGGTCAATCAAGGAGACCTAGGAAAGCTGCGATGGAATGAGCATAGATCGTCATTCGGAACAATAATGTGAACTCAGCGGTGGCTAGACACTGGAACTCAATGAAGCATAATATCAGCCAGATGAGGATACAGGTTCTTGAAGTTATTCGACAACAAAATACACATGAAGATTTGGGAAGAAGATTGAATCAACGAGAGTCATTTTGGATAGATTGACTTGACTCCCTGAGACCAGGGGTTATAAATGAGGAGTTGAACTTCATGTGTTTTCTGTGAAATTTTAGACAAAATGAACAATTTGAAGGAGAGTTTGCAGTAGTTTGGTAATACAGTGTGCCCAATAAAGTACCTATAGAGGATCCATGTTATATTCCGCAGGGAATCAACCGCCTGTGGGACGTAAGGCAGTGTCCCACTGCCAGGTAGTGGATGCCCATAATTTAACTATGGATATAATTGTTTAAGTCAATGGGGGAGAAAGATGTGCACTGTTGTATTTACAGGGGGAATGGGCAGCGCTATAGTACATCCAAGTGTACAACTTAGATTAGGATCAGTGAGTTCGAGACTAAGAGATTGGTATGTGAACAACACTAGACTCAGTCCTTTTACGATTAGAACAGGTTGTTAATCTATCTTTGAATGTATACTACCCTGGTAACTGCACATACATAAGTTAGGATAATGGGTACTGCAATATAGATAGAGAAACAGGTGATTTCATAAAGGTTCTCCTCTTTGTGGAACATAGGAGTGACACTACACTCGGGACCCATGCGCACACTCGGGATCCCGTTAATATAGTGGATAACGTGCGCGCATGCACGTAAAACATATATACATGAAACATTTACACACAAAACAATATCTTTGGAATCTTTAATCCCCAAAGAATAGTTAACAAGTAATGTACATGCGATTGGGTACACAAATCTGCCAACCATAAGCAGCTTCTGTAATATGAGGATCGGCAGCACAGGACTCTACATCACGCGCACACGCGAAAGTGAGTAATAGCAGGGAACAGGTCATTGCGCGCATGCGCGTTAGTGAGTAGCGTTTATAAACGCCAGTTCAGACGGCGGCAGCTCCTTTTAAGCACCCAGCGTGTCGGTGTAGCGAAGCAAGCACAAGGTAAGGATGAAGATGAGGAGGACAAAACAATGGGTTGCAGAAGGGATATAACTCAGTCATATGGGAGAGTTAAACATGGACATTTAAATTTACAGAACACGTGCTGAACGGAAGTAGATACAACAGAGGTTAACATACACTATGGGGAATAGAAGATAAACAGGTAGAGATCTTTAAGTGTATACTTATAACAAATATAATAACAGACAGCGCTTAATGACAATGATCTACAATGAATCTCTTTGTGTCTCTTGTATTGCTGCTCTCTGTGAATTTCACTTTGGATCACAACTATAATCTGGTATGTGCAATTTTCTTTACGGATTTCACTTCATGGTGAATAATTGGGAATGGATTACAATGATGGTATTGTCACTTATTTATTAATAGTAGTGTTAACAGCCCAGATGATGGACGGAGGTCCGAAATGCATTGGCAATGATATTGTGACACTGACTGGTCAGCAATAAATAAGAATATTTGATAAAACCGTACAAAGAACTGTGGATTGATGATTTGAAATATAACTGCCTAAAGAAGAACTAATTATTTCTAAAGTTGATTGAAACCCGACAAGGGAATTGAGAGCGAGCTCATCCAGGGATGGAAGTTGTCCGTCCCTTCTTTGTGGATATTGCTGTAACCTGGTGCCTAGGTTGAAGGGTGAGCCCCCATAAATAATTGAGGAACAAAGAGTGAAATTGCTGAATTATCTTATAATTATGCGGTGCCAACCCTACCTCCTAATCTTGTGTACTTTTCATGCCTTCTTTCATAAACATAGATATGTTAGGCAAAACGTGTACAATTGTGACATCCTCCAGCCCCCATCTTGAAAGACTACAAATACCAGAATCCATTTCAAGAATACCACCTTGGCTTTTGCCTAAAACAAGGTCTTCTGGAGCCACATTGAACTCTTTCCTTGTGGTGTAGAAAGCTACCAGACAAGTGAAGATTTGGTGAAGCGTAGTGCTGGAGTATGCCCCCGGCATGCCTAAATGCCCCCAGTCAGCAGGACAGCTGTCCGTGTGAGGCACAGCACCAGCATGCCACTAAGCAGGTAGATTCTAGGTGCTTAGCAAGATGCAGATGGGCCAGGGGATCCCAGACATGTGCTTGTGTCTGCTCACATGTGCATCACATTTCCCACTTCCCAGCCCAGTAACATCCAAAGCTGCAATTTTGGGCAATGCTGCAGTGCCGCACAAAGCGAGGCAGGGTAACTGCTGTTACCATCAGCAGGCCCGGAGTGGGGCAGCCAAACTTCTCCCCCTCACTGCTCCTCTCCTCCCCCCAAGTCGAAGAGACACGCAGTCTGGGCAGCACAATGCTGAGGAAGGGTGAAGTGTGAGCAATCACCTCACCCTTCCTCCATGCAGCAAGGTGCTAAAATCTGTAGACATTTCTAGACGAAAAATCAACAGGGGGTTAGAAAAACTTTGCACAGTAAGAGGACTGGGCTTCATAAAGCACCCAGCCATTACATTGGGTGACCCGGTCCTTTTTCACAAAGACGGCACCCACTTATCTATCAAGGGCATGGAATACTTCTTTCGAGAAATTACAGCAACTCTAGCCTCCAGGGGTTGTAAATAAGAAATACTTTTGGGGGAACGCGGTCAGCCATCAACCTGCCCACGTGTGGCGGCATGGGCCAGAGGGGGTAACCGCAAGACCCGGTGCCCAAAAGTATATTACTATCATGATATGTGATTATTGTTATCTGCATAACCATATCTGTACAATAAAACCTACGGCCTTTTATTGCCAACACTTGACAAACAATGTGTGAGACATATCATTCTGGGTGAGGGTATGGGATCAGTAATGTATAAGTATGCATGCATATGGGTTCAGAAGTTATGGGCAATGCTGCAGTGCCGCACAAAGCGAGGCAGGGTAACTGCTGTTACCATCAGCAGGCCCGGAGAGGGGCAGCCAAACCTCTCCCCCTCACTGCTCCTCTCCTCCCCCCAAGTCAAACAGACACGCAGTCTGGGCAACACAATGCCGAGGAAGGGTGAAGTGTGAGCAATCACCTCACCCTTCCTCCATGCAGCAAGGTGCTAAGCACCTAAGGAAACCAACAGGCAGGCAGGGACCAGGTTCAAAGACCTGCCCCCACGGGGGGCCAGATAGTCGGCTATCTGGCCGGGGGCTGAAACAGAACAGCCCCCACTACTATGCACAATAAAGATCCAGGGCTCCCCCGGGTCTTATAAATACAGAGCAACATGCTCTGAGAAAACACAAACAGTTTGTGGACCCTGAACGGGGACCCAAACACACAGGAGGTGCACCGTTTACTCAGTGCCTTCCAAAACCTTTGCTTCTTTAGCAAACTTTAAGTTCGCTGTATTCGCAGCGTCTTTATTCATGTGAGCATTGTACTGCTCATGAACTTTCCACGGCCGGGAAACGAGCAGCGTTTTTGAAACAAACACACACAGAGGCAGAGCAGGGAGTTTCCACTTACCAGCGCGAATGAAGAAACCTGCAGCAAAGCCCGTCGGAGGCGGCCTCCGCAAGAAAACGTGTCAATCTCCAAGGTAAGCCACCTCGCCGGGCGCCGAACACGCAATAGGAACACTGTTTCCAATCACGGACAATTTAAATAAATATCCGCGAGTCAGCCGCTTTCCCCGGCGGAGTTTCGACCGCACGCAGCGTGTCCTATTTTACTATAAAAGCAGCAAATTTGATCACACAGAGGCCGCGAGGAAACCCCGGGCCGGGGGACATTATTCTTTGGTTAAAACAAAATCCTGAAACAAGCTTCCTACTTGATTCAAGAATATAGACTTGGTCACGTGTTAGATGAATTCCTTCTGGCATTCAACGATCGGGTGATTATAAAAAATCCCATGCCAAAAGCGGGCACGCACGAATTATTACGGTGTGCTCCCAAAAATACAAGCTTGACATTTTTTAAGAGATGTAAAACCGAATAATCCTTTGTGGACAACATAAGCAGTTACCCAGCACGGGTAACCCCAGCACCAAATCCGAATTGTTACATAGCACAGCGAGTAGAGCTCGCGCTTTTGACATCCGTGCAGAACCAATCCCGGCTGGGAAAAACACTGCCTTTTTTAACGCATAGCATTAGTTAAATGCAAAACTATACGCAAACAAGCGCATGACAGCCATTGCAATTACACAGCAATTAGAAAGCGTATTTTGACATCTGTACAGAGACTGCTGACATGGGTGCAAAATCCCACAGGGCCAAACACAGCCTCTTTTCAATTTTACCTTTTTAATCAAAACAGGCGGAAAGGAAAGCATGGGTCCCAAACGAAAAGCACGAGAACCCAAAACACCAGCACTGAAGCCCAAATCACCCCACCTGCTGGCAGCCCTCGAGGCAGCAGAACACTATGGTTGGGCATGGGTAAGGGAAAATATGTACAGCCTACAACGGGATGGGACCCCCTCACCGCCCAGTCAAGAGGACGTCATACCTCCATCAAAGAGGCAGAAACTGACAGATGGCCCCAGAAAAGGTAACAAAGAAACGGGCAAAATTGTGTAATAATATGTCAGAAATGCAACAGATATTGCGGGAAATGAGGGAGAAGCAAGTTCCTCAACCAGGGGATCTGGGGCCCACAAATCACAATATAACCCTTGAACCTATCATATTGGTGACCCCCCCCTGCATCAACAACAACACATATAACAGCCCCAGCCACACCATTGGCACAAGCGCCAACAACGCCAGCTGCAGTCAGCACAACTGATCCAGCAGCAGCCGCAGCAGACCCAACAGGTGCTTTGAAAGCATGGGCAACCCCCAGGACAGAACCAGTGGGGCAAACTGGACAAATCAATTGCAATCCAGACATAGCAAAGATCTGCAATGACCAATTAGAATTAAAATTGAAATTCTTTCAGACTGAAATACTGAATAGATATAAAAGATGCCTAGCATGGAACATTGATACCACAATCAAAGAAGCCATATGGGCCAAAGAATTCATAGAAATATTTTCATGGGTAGAAGCCCAATGTAAAGGTAAGGATGCCTTCGGGGATCCCAAAAAAATAGAAGAGAAAGCCATAGCCAGAAACGCCCAAGTAGAACAAAATTGGGACAACTGGCTGCAGGCTTTCGCCATCCTGGCAACAATATATGAGGAGAAATTCCCCAATTATGGCAGAAAACTATGGGTTTACATGGATAAAATAAGGGAAGTGAAAGTCGCTCAGAAAGGGAAGACATGGCTAGCTCATGATATCAGGTTTAGGAGAAGCATGTCAGAGAGGCCAGCCATAGAATGGGACGAGGTCCAAAATGATTTATATATGTTAAACACTGAGCCTCCAGCAGAAGAAGAGGCACCACAGAACTCCTCCAGACATAATAAAAATACCCAAGGTCCCAGAAACAATGAAAATGACAAGCACAAAAAGGGCGAACAGCTTTTTCGGAAGAACCAGCCATGGGTGGCGAGATCAATACCCACAAGCAGAACAAAAACCACTCTGCAAAAGCCAACATCCCATGCAGGAATTTTGGAAAGAACCAGTGCACCTGGGGTAAAGAATGCTGGTACAAACACGGTTGCACAAACTGCAACGGCGACCACGCAGCAAGCAGTTGCACCAGACTGCCAGCCAAAAATTCAAAAGATTAGCAACAACCATTTCCCAAACCCTAAAATGGCACCAGGCAGAACTCCCATCAACCCAAACAATTTTAGAGAAGCACTCATCAACTACCCAGACAGGGAAACCAGCGAGGCAATCTGGCTGGGCCTTACCAAGGGCTTTAGCATCCCCTTTAAGGGTACAGGGTCACAGAACATCCCATTGAACCTAAAGTCGGCCAGGAACAACACCCAAATTGTGGAGAAAAATCAAGAAAGAACTGCTATTAGGCAGGATTGCAGGACCCTGGGACCATATGCCTCTGAAGGATTACTTAATATCACCTTTAGGCCTGGTCCCTAAAAAAGAACCAGGGAAAATAAGGCTAATTCACCACCTATCCTACCCCAAAGGCCAATCACTGAATGACGGCATTCCACACACAGTATCGGCAGAATCCTACACACAATTCCAGGAGGCGGTAAGACTCATACAAGAATGTGGTAGGAACGCCCTGATGGCCAAACTAGACATTGAATCTGCCTTCAGACTGTTAACAGTCCATCCAGATTCCCAGCAATGGTTAGGTTTCACTTTTAACAACAAATTCTATGTTGACAGATGCCTCCCCATGGGATGCGCAGTATCCTGCGCCCTATTAGAGCAATTCAGCTCCTTTTTCCAATGGGCTTTTCAGAAAGGGAGACCAGGGGCCAAAGTAGTACACTACCTAGATGATTTTATGGTTAGGGGCCCAGCAAACTCAGAAGAATGCCACGGGCCCTGTTGAAACTTGAAAGAATGGCTGCACAATGGGGCATACCTCTAGCAATAGAAAAAACGACCAAACCAGCCACCAATATAATTTTCTTAGGCATTGAGAGTGACTCTGCACAAGGACTATGTAAGATCCCGAAATCAAAAAATGCAGAACTCCTGAAGAAAATACAAGCCCTGACAATAAAAGACAAGGGCACAGTTAAAGAAATTCAATCATTAGCAGGCAGTCTTAATTTCGCTGCCAGAATAATCCTGCAAGGGAGGGTTTTTTCCAGAAGCCTGGAACTGAAAACCAAATCATTTACCAAACTCCACTTACACATCCGACTAGGCGCAGAGGTGAAACAAGTTCTGGAAATTTGGGGGAATTTCCTCAAAAATTTTAATGGGATCTCACTTTGGCGAACGCCTTTGAACACATGGACAAAAAGGGTCCTTTTCACCGATGCAGCGGGGAGCAAGGGTTTGGAGCCATACTAGACTCAGAATGGGTGGCAGGACACTGGCCCAACTCATGGCAACAGACAGGGTGGACAAAAAAACTTCACCCTCCTAGAAATATTTCCCATCTGGCTAACATTATACATCTGGGGCAGGCAGCTAGCTAACACGGAGCTCTTGGTCTGGTGTGACAACATGGCAGTAGTAGGCTCCATAAACAGATGGTCTACCAAATGCCCTTTAGTGCTAAAAGTCCTACGATCCATCACAGCAATCACACTACAAGAAAACATTGTAGTCAAAGCAAAGCACATTGCCGGTGCAGATAATAACATAGCAGATGCTTTATCTCGCTTTCAGTGGCCAAGATTCCGGGAACTAGCACCGCACGCCCAGGAACAGATGAACCCGATACCGGCGGAATGCTGAGAAATAATGGGAAATTAAAAAAAAGGCATCAACGGTAGCGCCAGAGAGCACAGGCCGGGATGCCCAACAAGAACCAGGCACCTCAAAAATGGGTGCCAATAATATAACAGCATCAACGCCAGCGCCAGAGAGCCCAGGCCGGGATGCCCAACAAACACCAGGTACCTCAAAAGCAGGTGCCAATAAAATAACGGCATCAACGCCAGTGCCAGAGAGCCAAGGCTGGGATGTCCAACAAGAACCAGGCACCTCAAAGACGGGTGCCAACAACTCCCTAGGCTTCCTCACGGAGATGGCAGGGAAAGCACTGGCAAGCACCACCGCAGCTCAGTACAGTAAGTGCTTGCAAACAGTTTTTAAAGCCACAGGCATAAAACACATAGAGTTAATAACGATTAAAGACATAGAAATATTCTTAAAATGGGCGCATGAACAAGGCTTTAAGAGAGACTGGGCTAAAAGACATTTAGTCGCAGTCTCATATTTCTCAAAAATACGGGGTGATTCAGTCCCCATCCAAAGTCCCCTCATTACTTATGCTTTAAAAGGCTGGGGCAGAATAGAGGGCCCCAGGTAGACACCCGCCGCCCCCCCTGATTTCTGCAAACTGGTCCAAATTGCAAACCAGCTGGAAGCCATATGCTGGCATCCATATGAGATCTTACTGTTCAGAACAGCCTTTTTTCTGGCATACTTCGGGGCTTTCCGTGTGGGTGAACTCATTGCTTCCAGCACCAAGGCCAGCAACGGCTGGGCGTCATGGAAGTCAGGGTCAGACAGGAGAGCATCAGCATAGAAATCCAACAATCAAAAACTGGGGCAAAAAGAACCATCAACATTTGTTGTATCAATGAGGCAGTAAACTGCCCGGTATGTATTACCAACCTCTATTATGCACAAAGACCCAAGGTTGGGGGGAGGTTCTTGATCCATAAGGATGCCTCGGCACTAAGCCGCTACCAATTTAAAGGGGTGCTGATGAAGGCAATCAACAATGCCAGGTGGGACCCCAGGGGTTTTGGCACCCATTCCTTCAGAATAGGTGCCGCCACCTCAGCATGGCAGGGAGGTTTAGCCCCCAACAACTGAAAAACATAGGGGCTGGAAATCAGATTGTTACAAAAGGTACATCAGACCGCAATTAATCTAGCCAGCCACCCTCACCCCTTTTTCTTTCTCCCCTCCCTTCATACAGAAACACCAGGCAAAGGGAAGACCACGCGTCAATCAGCATGGATAGTCGGCCACTCTTTTATCTTCAGGACGGGCCGATGGGCAGAGGAGACCAAAGAAAGGCCACCGTTCAGGAACATCATTTCATCATGGCGAGGTTACAGAGGCCTACGATGGGCAGAAATCCACGAAACATTAGCAGATCTGGTCGCATACAGAGACCCGCCAGAATTTCTGATCATACACCTAGCGGGCAAAGACCTAGTATCCTTTGGGAGGAGAAAGTTATTTGAGGACATGTGCTCCTCGTTTGCAGGTATCTCACACAATTGGAAAGGACTGGAAATATATTCCTCGGCCATCCTACCCAGAAAGAAATGGCAAGGGGCCAACTGCTACAAATCTGTAGACATTTCTAGATGAAAAATCAACAGGGGGTTAGAAAAATGTTGCACAGCAAAAGGACTGGGCTTCATAAAGCACCCAGCCATTACATTGGGTGACCCGGTCCTTTTTCACAAAGACGGCACCCACTTATCTATCAAGGGTATGGAATACTTCTTTCGAGAAATGACAGCAACTCTAGCCTCCAGGGGTTGTAAATAAGAAATACTTTTGGGGGAACGCGGTCAGCCGTCAACCTGCCCACGTGTGGCGGCATGAGCCAGAGAGGATAACCGCAAGACCCGGTGCCCAAAAGTATGATACTATCATGATATGTGATTTTTGTTATCTGCATAACTATATCTGTACAATATAACCTACGGCCTTTTATTGCCAACACTTGACAAACAATGTGTGAGACATATTCTGGGTGAGGGTATGGGATCGGTAATGTATAAGTATGCATGCATATGGGTTCAGCAGTAACGGGAAAGCCATGAAGGCGAGCGAGGCCCGAAAGCACGCCAACTATTAAAAGGTCTCCCTGGCTCTTTCCCACGTCTGTCATTTTGGGGCGTAAACGGGTGCGATCACTTTCAGAAAATGATATTAAACACTGCATGGTGAGTGCGGGCAATCTGTGAGTTGCTTTCTGTGGAAGATAGTGTGCGGGTCTCCGGAGCATCAAGTGTACGCACAAAATGGAGTTCGAGCAACACAACATTAACAAACTCTGCAACGCAGGACCCTCTCTGCCCTGCCACACACAAGGGAGCACAGGGTACCTGCCTCGAGCATTGGACAGGAAGCCACGTTCCTGCAACTGCAGGCGAGTGAGTGCCCCCACAACCTAATTCAATCATGGTCTAATTTGGAACATTATTGAAATAGGAGTTCCCTTCCCCTGGATTATTGTTGGCTTGTTTAGTTCACAGCGCTTCAGAGCCTTCCCCACAGTTTCTATTGGGCGTCTAAACACTCCTTCTGGTATTCATTTCATTTGACAATAGGCATATTATTTGACTCAATCTCCACTTTGTTTTACAGATACCTGGAATCCCCTACCCTCCTCGAACTCTGTCACTGCAGCCATTCTTTCCAGCTCTCTTTTGAATGTCTCCCACTCCACCCTGTGAGAATGACTGAAGGATAGAGAATGCTGGTTCTGCCACCTCAACTCATCACTCTGTTTACATTCCTAGTGCTCCACTGTCACCTCTGCCTTCTTCTTCATCCTTTGAATTTCACTATGCCTCTTTCCATAAACTTCATCCTATATCAGCCCCCTTTATTCTTTCTTTGATCTTGACTCACTCCTTACTTCCTACCTTCTCCTTTTCCATGTTCCCTCCTTGTTGATTTTCAATCTCCACCCTTCTACCCCACATGCTCCAACCTCCTTTGTCTCTTTCCTTGACTCATTCCAGTTTGTCCAATAGCCTTCTGACCCGTCCAGTCTATCTGGCTCCTTTTACTTCCTCACCTCATTGACTTTTCCTTTCAGCCTCTTCTGATCTTGCACCCTCAGACTCCCCTGATGCATTCTAACGCCTAACCCTTCATTCCTCCAGGATTCCTTCCAATCTGTGCCTTATCTTCCTCTCTGAATTGTCACTACTCCCCATCGTGTCTGCTCTCTCAATTCGGCAAAACTTTGACTCTCGATTCTCTACTTCCTTCCCATTCCTTTGGCACTTCCCACAAACCTGATCAACCTTGGACTACTCCAGATTTTGTTAGTCACTCAGTGCTACAATGTGCTGAGAGAAGGTGGAAAAATTCAATTATCGGCCCTTGCGCCTTTGACTACGATTGATCCCTCATCACTGGCAAAAAAGCACTCTGTAGACTCATCCTTTGTCACTCTCTCCTTACTTGTGTATTTCAATCCTCAATCGCATTCTCTGTCTTGTTCATTCTCCCCTTCAGATATTGCTAACTTTTTCACGAACAAAATCGGTCTACTTTCATTTTCGCTTTCCTCTGCTGCCCCCCTCCGTACCTCTCCCTTCCTTTTGCACCATCATCTGATTTGTATTTCAATCCTCTCTGACATTGACAGCCGCCTCTTTTCTCTCTCGTGTACACCCCACCTCATCCCTACTTGACCCCCTACCTTCCCATCTGTACAGAAGCAAGTGCAGCGTCACAAACTTGGCAGGAAGTACAAACTATGTGAATATTATTGAAGGGAGCGAATCCGAGTGATGTGCCCACGGCTGAAATTACAGCGGGCAAATCGTTGGCATGAGAAAGGTGCGAACTACCAAAAGTTTGCACCTTTCTCATGCGAACACACTTACATACTACGGGGGCTGCAGGGGTGTCCCCCGCAACCCCTGCTCACTAAAGTATAGTGAGCAAGGGTGTTACGGGGGACACTCCTGTAGCCCCCGTGTTTTTTGGTTTTTTTCGGGTGTGTTGCAGGGATTTCCCCCGCAACACCCCACTCACTATACCACACAGTATAGTGAGCGGGGTGTTGTGGGGGACACCCTCGCAGTCTTTTCTTTTTTGTTATACTTACCTATAATGCTACCACCTAAGGTTCGAACCTTTGGTGGTAGCATTTTTAGGACTTTCTGATCATGCAAACTTTTGCATGCGGTCAAAACGTCCTAAACCAAGGGAGCATTTCCGCCATTTTGATTACATCCATGTTCGGCAGTAACTACAGAATTGCATTTCCACCAACTTTTATTGCATTTACTGTTCTTGCCATTTACTGAATTAGGTTTCATTTCTGCAGCATTAAAAGGATCCTTAATTGGTTGCCATGTTTGTGGCTGAATGGGAGCAGGGCAAGTATGAGATATGTCTGAAGAATTAGGACATAGTTGCATTTCCCAAGAACACCTTTCCACAGAAACTCAATTATGCAATGAAATAATAGTTAAGGCACAATGAGCGGATGGGTTTTGTGTCCTTGGCATATGCAGACAAAGATATAGTGGCAAGGACGGGTTCCAATAGGCTGAAGGGCAGCTGCAGAATTTGGTTCCATGTGTTAATATCCCTGCAAAAATGTCACATACAAAAATATTGCCATATTTTTGCGGCGATATTAAGGCATGGAACCTGCGGGGGACACCCCCTCAACCTCCCTATTATTTTAAAAGGAACGGGGGACACCCCCGCAAACCCTGCTCCCAAAAAACCCTAATATTATCCCCACTAAAAATATCACCTATGGCCGTTCCTGACTAACATACATACAGTGATATTTTTGGTGGGGATAATATTACCCGACACCCAGAATTTGTGAGCAAAACAAATAGCAAGATGTCTGGTCACACGTGATGTAGCTTTCACTCTATCTAGTTTATTACCATGGAGGGAGGTGGGGGTAAGTTACGCCCTCTCCACTCTTCACTTAATTGGACACCTGGTGGGTTACACATCTGATGTCACATATTAAAGTACTATCCAATTAGAGCAGGGCAACTTATGTTTTACTTAGGTAGGGGATGGAATGAAAATTAACATACATGTAATGTCCAGAATGTATTCTAATTTTGTGGATGTTGTCTAACTTCTGTAGCCCAGAATGGGCGGGTTGAGGTCTCAGTCTTTCTGTCTCAGGAGACAAACTGACCTCCCGGCCATCATTACTTTGCATTGCATTAAAACTGTTTTCTTGCACACGTGCATCTCATTGTTTCCCGAAAATCACTACGGGCCTACAGATAGTGACCCTGATGTGATTTCCGGTGCCTCCGGAGGACACAGGGGGTCCCCCAACCACATGCTCCGGCACTTGCCTTCAGAAAGCAGTTGGTGCACACACCTGAGGAAAGGTTAGCAGACGATGTGTTGTCTAAAAGTGTGCTTGGTTTCTGCAAAGAGAGCGCCAAGCCGGGCCTTGCAAGCTGTACACAGCGGCGCAGTGTTAGGATGACGGGAGATCACATAGTAAGAAGAGTGCACTTGTTGAGCAAAATACATTGAGTTTCTCTCTCTTTTCCTTGATATTCTTTTTACTATTGCAGGCATATGAATGGAATAGTGTGGGAAAGCTCTTCTTAACGGGCAAAGACAACATAGTATAATGACACTCCTTTATATTGAAAGGAAGGGATATCCCTGGGTTCCGAGGTGCAAGGGAACTTTGGGAGGTTTTGAGTACCCTCGTCTCGAGGTAAGGAGACAGAGGAAGGATCTACATCATTGTGTAAATTGAGGAACAAGTTACTTACCTGTAACTCTGGTTCTCCAGCATGCGTTTTACATGGATTCACATGCTCATGAATATTCCCTGTCGTCAGGCTGGGAATCCTCTGTAACAAAAAGCAGTTTTGCTTTAAACTAACCTGCATGTCGCTTGTATAGCCTATTGCTGTCAAGTTTTGTAATACTGCCAAAGCGAATTACATCAGTCCTCGTTAGCTCCACCTCTAGTGGGCATCTTCAGATTTGGTTATGCACATAAAGTGGCAGTAGGAACCAAGAAGAGCGGAGATGGGAAGGAGGAAGGGTTTGCATGTGAATCCTTGCAAGACCCATGCTGGAGAACAAGAGTTACAGGTAAGTAACTTTTTCCTTCTCCAGCATGGGGTCTTACATGGATTCACATGCTCATGAATGTGATTACACAGCAGTACACTTACACAACCACGTGAGGTAGCAAGGCTCAACAGAAGCAATACACTTACCCCTGGAACAGACTTACCTCACGCAAACAGGTTGCGAAGCACCACTTTCCCGACATGAGACTCCTCCCTTGAATCCCTGACGACACAGTAGAATCTTGTGAAGGTGTGTATAGATCTCCACGTAGCTGCCTGCAGATATCCAGCAGGGGAACACCAGAGAGGAAAACCGCTGTGAACACAATGGCTCTGGTCGAATGGTCTCTCTGCTGGCCTAGGAATGGTCTGTTGGCCAGCTGATGGCAATGAATGAACCAGAAAGCCACCTGGAGCTGGAAGTCTTGGACAGGGCCTTCCTAGGTCCCACTGGTCCAAAATTGATGAAAAGTTGAGAAGTCTTTCGAAAGTCATTGGTGCGTGTAACATAGAATTTCAAGGCACGCAGAACGTCCAGTGAAAGCAAAGGTCTTTCAGCAGGTGTAGAAGGGGGTGCAAAGAAAACCAGTAGACCTAAAGGCTCATTTAACGTGAAGGTGCGACAGGACCTTTGGCATAAACAAAGGATGTATTTGTAGAACCACCTTAGCAGAGTGGAACGGCAAATATTGAGGCTATCATGAGAGAGCCTGTATTTCTCCAACCCGCCTGGCAGAGGTGATGGCTACAAGAAAGACGGTCGTCCAAGAGAGAAACTTCAAGGAAGTCTGATGCATAGGTTTGAACGGAGGACCCATCAGCTTTGACAGCACCACATTCAGTACCCATCAAGATCCTTCACCTGAGGGAACCTTCTGAAGAGGCCCTTGTGGAACTCCTTAACAAGATTGTGCAACCACAGGGAGAGCTTGCTCGGGGTACGGGTGTGCCGGGAAATGGCAGTCATGTGTACTTTGATGATGCATAGGCCAGGCCAAACATGACTTGTGAGAGCAAATAAGGAAAAAGCTGCGGTGCAGTTATGCATTATGGAGACATGTTTTGAGACTGACACCACACTGTAAAGTTCTATTACTTGTGTTTGTAGCAGAGAAGTGTAGATGGAGCTCTGGCTTTGGCTAGCATGTCCTTGGATTCCGAAGACAGATAATAGTGTCTGAATTCTAAGGCTGGAAGGGCCAGGCTGCTAGGCTCAGATGCTGGGGCATGGTGCAGTATTGACGCTCCTTCTCTGGAGAGTAAGTCTGAAAGAGGAGGCAATCGGATGGCTGAAACCGCAGACAGATGGGGATGGTCCGAGTAAGAGATCTGCCTGCCATTGGAGTGTGTTGTTCAGTCGTAGCAACAGAGGAATCAGCGGGAAAGCATACAGGAAGAGGCCCTCCCAAGGGAATGAGGAGGCGTCTCCCAGACAACTGGCTTGAGGATACCTGCTGGTAAATCTTTGGCACTTGGTGTTGGCCACTGTCACAAAGAGGTCAATCTGAGGGTAACCCCACTAGTTGAAGAGATGAGGCACTCGCTGGAGATCCCACTCGTGGCAGGATTGCAATGATGTTTTGAACGCCTGCTAAATGAAATGGCACGAGTGTCGTGATCCAGTGAAGGCAATCACAATAGCGTTCCCTCGGGTAACTGTTTGCTTTCAGAACGAGAACAATGAACAGTAGACTGTAGACAGAATAAACCTTCCCCCCAAGAGCGCAGCTTGCAGGACTAAAGACACCTGACAGGCCATGAGTTTGGGTGAAAAGTCAGGAGCAGCAACAGAGCTAAGGGAAAAAGACAGAGATTATGGATACCATGAGCATTTATTACACCAATGAGTCCCATCTGCACCAACCTCAGAAACCCCACTCTTACCTGCAGTGTTCATGAAAAAAGGGATGTTGACAACGGTGAGTAAGTGTTCAATAGTTCCCAGGAGTGAAAAGTCCAATATAACTAACCCGAACGGCACGAGGGCGCAACTACAAAAGCAAATCAACTCCAAAGGTGTCACAGCAGAGCGTCCCAAGAATATCCAAATAAATCAGCAAAGCGTCCTCAGTAGAATCCCAATAAGAAAACAGCAAAGCGTCCCAAAAAATTAAATCCACAAAAAATGAAAGGCAGTGACCAAGTGTTAAATCAGCACAGCGTCCAGTGGTCACTTGAGAGGTAGAAGGCTTTATGCTGGCATAGGACTAACAGCCAGACGTTCTTTGTGTGTGGAAATCAGAAGCAAACACCCAGGGCTGTACACAGTTGTTATACAGCGAGCAGAATCTTGAATCCAAGCGCAGCAGCTACTTACAAAGTAGAAGGGTGGGGGCCAGTGCGCAGCGTTCATGTTCAGATGGCAACGTAGAAAAAACAGCAAATACAATTCAGGGGAAAGGCAGTAGAGAAGTCAGATGGAGGAGCCAGGGGTCCGGTAGTAAGGCGAGCAATTAAGGGGGAAGGAAACCAGGCGCCGGGGACACAATTATAGGACAATCCATAACACGTAGTCAGTACACAAGTCGGAAATCAGGAAACCAATGGATCAGGCAGGAAAGAAGCACGACTTAACGAAATAGCAGGAATGCAACTGTTAAGGAGCACTCGAGCGGCGTTCCTGGGTTGTATATAAAGATGCACAGTAAAGCAAATGAGGGGAACGTCGCATGCGAGTCACATGCTCGCCCTTTACCCTGGAATGCAGGGAAATGTAGTTGTTCCTATACTGGCGTTGCGCGAGACGCCAAGGCAGCCTTCATGCCTTCAGGGAGCCGACCGTAATGTAGGTAAGACTGAACGTGTCATGACAACGAGAAACATCCATTGAGCAATGGCCCAGAGCCACAGATTCTGTGCCTCCAGAGAGAGAACAGGTGAATGTGTCCTGCCCCGGCTTGCTGATGTAAAACATGGTGGTGGTGTTTTCTGTGAAGACTCATGCCACCTTCACCTGGAGCAGAGGCTGTTAAGATGCAGAAGATCGCCAGTAGTTTCAGGACATTGATGTGCAACTCCTTATCCTTCGGGAGCCAAAGGCCTCTGGAGTTGGATAGTAGGATAGGCCCCTGGGGGCACCCTAACCTTCCAGAGAGGTGTAGGTGGTGACCGTCTTGTGATACGCAGGGATCTGAAAGGGTGCCCCCTGTGAGAAGTACGGCAAAAGGACCACCAGTGCAGGACCTGACAGAATGCCCAATTGAGGGCGATCTTGTTGGTCCAGGAGCTCATGAACCATTTCCCTCTGGCATGCAGGAATTCCTGAAGAGGCCTCATCTGCAGCCTGCAATGAGGAACCAGATGAATACAAGAGGACATTATCCTGAAGAGGGACCTGATGGACCAGACTGTCACAATCGTTGCCGCTGACAGCTGCTGAACCTTCCCCAGGATGGTCTTTATCCTGTCTTCCGACAGAGTTGCCAGGCATGAGACTGTGTTGAGACGGGAATCCAGAAATAGTGCTTTCTAGGATGGCACAGTGCAGGATTTGGGATAATTTGAGAATCCCAGCGAGGTCAGGGTTTGGATAGTTTCTGCTGTCTGCCATACTGCCAGGTCGTGAGAGAGGGATCGGATTAACCAGTCCAAGTATGGATAGACATAAACCACCTTGCAGCGAAAAACATCTGCCACCAGAGCCAAGCACTTGGTGAGGAACCTTGGGGACAATTTCAGGCCGAAGGGAAGTGCCTTGAACTGATAGTGTCTTCCTTGAATGATGAACCGCAGGAACTTTCGGTGTCTTGGATGGATGTGGGTGTGAAAATACATGTCCTCCAAATCCAGGAACGCCAGGAAACCCCCTCTTTCTAGCTACCCGAGCACGAGCTACAACGTGATCATCCTGAACTTCTGGGATTTTTAAATCCAGGATGGGTCTCCACCCTCTAGACTTCTTCTGAACCAAAAAGCATCTGGCGTTCACTCCGTAGCCCCTAAGTCGTAGAGGGAGAGGTTCTATTTCCCCTTTCAGCAACATGGCTTGGACTTCCTTGAGTAGCTATGCCCTATGCTGCTCCTGCCTTGCGGTGGGAGGGATGCATGGGCATTTGCTTTGAAACTTCAAGTTGTGAACATGTTGGATGATATTGAGCCCTAATTTGTCCATGCAGATGTTGCACCACTGGTCGACAAATTGAGACAGCTGCCCTCTCACCAGGGTGCGAAGGTGGGCCAGGTCAGGCTTCTTTGGCAGTTGGCATCCTGGCCACTGAGGCGCAATGATGTTGGGCCCCTCCCCTGTAGGCATGCAAACATCCCCTATACTTTTCCTGCATGGAGGATTGTGAAAGTTGACGGTCGGCTGTACTGAGAACCTTGGAGGTCCAGACAAGTGAAAGGACTGCTTCCTCAGCTGAAGGGTGCTAAAAGAACAGGCAGTCTCGGTGACCGTTTTGATCGCTAAAATACTCTCCTCCAGTGCTTTGCTGAAAAGAGGTTGTCCCCATCAAACGGCATGTCCACCACCTTACCTTGCACATCCGGGCGGAAACTAGTGGCTTTGAGCAAGCCTTGTTGACGTAAACCCACTACATTCCCCATTTGCCAGAACCCAGACTCTGTGATGTCTAGGACAATTGTGGTAGCATGGTCGGAGGCCACTTTGCCTTCACAGAAGATGGCTAGAGCCTATGCCTTCTTGTCATCTGGGGGCCAAGCTTGTAACAAAGCTCTTGGTCATAACGCAAGAGAATGGGTGAGGCATTGGTGGCTTTCATAGTGAATGCTGCAGTCGTAGTGATGCATTTTCCTGCAGCATCTAACTTCTTCCCCACCTGAGCTGGCAGGACAGTACAGGACAGGACACAGACATGCTGGTTGGCCTTTTCCTTGTTGCAGTGGAGACCACAGAGTCTGGCATGGGATGGGACCTGAGGAACTTGGGTGCAATATCTGGGACCCTGCATTTCTTCTTCAAATGATCCTTCTTGGGAGAATCACAGTAGGAGTTTCTCATCACCACCAAGCTGTCCTCCCAGACGTCGTCAAGCAAGGGGAAAGAGACGGTCGCCTTCCTGGAGGACTTACAAAGTTGAAAAAGAAAACCTTCCTTCTTTTTCTCTCCAGGGATGAGGTTAAACAGCTCTACAGACCAAAATATCATGGCTTGAAAGGATCCAATCTCATCCAGAGGGGAGTCTCCAGTCAGCATGTCTGCATCAGGCAGCACAGCATCTGCATGGATGTAGAAATCATACTTACCTGTCCCCTGAGCAGCATCCGTATCGAGGTTGGTGTCAGTGTTTCTATCTTTGCCTGTAAAATCAGGCTCCCCCAGAACAGGGGGGCATGGAACAGGTGGCTGTTGAGGAACAGTAGGATCTGGATGTGGTGGCATCTGACGAGACCAGGGCGGTCTCGTAGGGCTTCCTGCCGGAGCTCGGCTGGGACGCACTGGAGCACTGGGAACAACAGGTGGAAGATGCTGCTGGATCTCAGAGACCAAAGTATGGAGAGTGGTCAAAAAGTCCATGGACACATCCTGGGGAGCAGCAGGTGTCAGTATTGGAACATGAGGCCAAGGGCTTGTGGGACGAGGTGGCAGTGTATCATGCGGAGTTGGTAGAGGATGAGGGTCATGCTGGCCACCGTCTCTGAAAAAAAACACCCTCCGGGAAAATCATCATCTAACAGAGTGGATGTTTTTTTTTTTTTTTTTTTTAAATAGATTTTTATTGATTTTTCAACACAAACAACGATACAAACCAAACAGCAGTGCAATAAACAATATTCCAATAAACATTTAACCATTAGTGCGCACTACTCCCCTGATCCCTCCCCCCTCGCGAGCCATTTTCCATGTCTTGTTCCGCTTCTGTTGCACATGAGCGAGCATCGTCATCATCTGGATCTCCCAAAACCCCTGTCCCGAATATGCAGGATATCAATGTCTTCCATGCCATCAAAGAGCCCAGTTCCTCCTCCCAAGACATACAACTCGCCTCTTGCCACACCGCTGTCTCAGCCTCCGCCCATTTCTGTAGGTCATTCCACCACACCTCAACCCGTGGCTTGCTACATTTTTTCCAGCCCATGGCTATTCGTCGTTTGGCCAGCACATACGCTAAGTCTTTCAGTTTGCTTACATGTTTCTGCTGTCGAGGTCTGGGAAACCCACCCAGAAGGCATGCCCAGGCGGTGTCTATGGCAAACGTGACCCCTCTCTCTCTCAGCTTGCGCGCCGCCTCCCTCCAGAACCCCTCAATCACTGGGCACGCCCAAAACATATGCGTCATGTCCGCATTTTCTTCGTCGCATTTGGGGCACGCCTGTCTGCCTGCATTCCGAAATTTGGATATCCTCAGAGGGGTCATGTACGCTCTGTGCGTGACGTACAGTTGTATTTGCTGCAGTCTGGCATTTCGAGACACTTTCCTGTGGTACCCCAAAGCCCGTTCCCACATCCCATCTCCCATTTCGATCCCCACCTCACTCTCCCATTCCAATCGTAGGCATGTCAGTTCCTTCCCAACTTTCAACATCACCATCTCATACAGCCTAGAAATTTCATGTCCCCCTTCCGTTGTATCATATATCCCCGCCATCGTAACCTCCGATTCGTCTGCCATGATATTCTCAGGCCACAGTTCCCGAATTTTCTTCCCCAATCTGTGGTATGTAACATATTGGCCTTCGTGCAATCCAATCTCCTCGCTAAGTTCCACAAACCCCTTAATAGCGCCCTCCTGCCACACATCGCCCAATGTCACCAACCCCACCGATTCCCAGTAGGTCCTAATAATCTCCCTCAGCTGTCCATCCACCCCCGCCAGGGCAACCAGTGGAATTTGCGGAGAACACGGAAGTGGGTCACCCATCATTGTACATGCCCGTCTCCACACCTTCCACCCCAGCTTCACCATCGCCGGGTACCTTCTCGTGACATCCTCGGGCAACCAAATGACCTCCTTCAAGAAAAATGGGACACAATCTTGCCCGAATAGTCTGAGTTCTGGGGTCTCTTCGTCGGACAGCCATTTAGACACAAACTGTAGTTGGCTCGCTATGTAATACGCCTCAAAGTTTGGGAGTTTGACTCCCCCCTTTTCATGAAAGTTCTGTAACTTCCAGAGCGCTACTCTGTTACGAGTACCATGCCACAGAAACTCTCTGCAAACCCCATTTATTTTAGCGAAAAAACCCTTAGGGATCATGTATGGGATGTTGCTAAAGTAATGTAGCAGCCTAGGCAGAACTACCATCTTGATCATCGCCCCACGCCCCATCATCGCTAGGGGCAACTTCTGCCAAAAGCTCATACATGCGCGTATCTTCTCAACAGCCATCTCTGTGTTGCGCTTGTTTTCTTCCTCCACCGTGTGGTAGATATCTATTCCCAGGTAACGGAATGTATTGACTGACCAGGGCACCTGGAGCACCGGCAGCCGCTCCGTGGGAACACCCCTATAGCAGCCCAACGGGAAAATGTACGATTTCTGGGGGTTGACCGCTATGCCCGACAACCTCGCATATCTTCCCATCACGTCCAGGATATATTGTAAATTCTCCTCCGGATGACTCAAGTACAATAACAAGTCATCCGCATACAGGGATATCAGATGGTTTTCTCCCCCCACCTCAATGCCCACGATATCATACTGCTGCCGCAAGTACAGTGCCAGAGGCTCCAGGGCCAAGATATACAACATCGGGGACCAAGGACACCCCTGTCTAGTGCCTCTACTAAGCTGCCATCTCTCGGATATAATCATGCCCGTCCGAACTCTAGCCAGCGGAGCGCTGTACAGCAGCTCCGCCCATCTAATATATCCTGGTCCCAGTCCGTATTCTCTCAAGGCCGCCAGCAGCCACTTCCAATTAACCGAGTCGAAGGCTTTAACAGCGTCCAACGACACTATCGCCATTTCCCCATCACTGTTAGATCCCATTTCAATCACCCGGTGGAGTCGTCTATGGTTTTGGGCAATGTTTCTCCCCGGGACATATCCCGTTTGGTCCGGGTGTACCAGTTTGCCTATCACCCTCCGCAGTCTGTTGGCCAGGACAGCCGTTAGTATTTTGCTGTCCTGATTCAGCATAGATATTGGTCTGTACGACCCACAACTATGCGCGGGTTTATTAGGCTTAGGGAGCGGTATAATAATCGCTTCCCTGAGCGATTCCGGCAACCTCCCCTTCTCGAACGCCTCATTAAGCATATCAAGCATCGGGGGGAGTACTTCCGCTCCAAAAGTTTTATAAAATTCACTGGGCAGGCCGTCCGTTCCTGGGGTCTTGCTAGTGGGTAGCTGCCGGACGACCGCCTCCAACTCCCCTAGTGTTATTGGGGCATCTAGTTCCTCTC
Organism: Ambystoma mexicanum; assembly: GCF_040938575.1. Lineage (NCBI taxonomy): Eukaryota > Metazoa > Chordata > Amphibia > Caudata > Ambystomatidae > Ambystoma > Ambystoma mexicanum. The sequence goes on from NC_090929.1 coordinate 540,689,848, forward strand.
TCTCCTCCGTGCTCATCCTGGGCAGCCCGATATCTTGCAGGGTCTCCAACATTTCCTCCCGGTCGCCGCCACCCGGATCCCCATACAATGCTTTGTAGTAATTTACGAATTCCTCATTGACACCCTCCTGGGTATCTATCTGCTCCCCATCCTCTCTAATTATTGTCCTAATCGGGGACCTCGGGGTTTCTCTTTTATATAACCATGCCAAAAGACGACCCGTTTTATCTCCTCCCGCATGTTGCCTTTCAATATACTTTTTGTAATTTAGATTACAGAGCCTCCCCCAATGTTCTGTACACTGCTGCTGCAGTTTAAGCACCAGTTCGTTATCTATATGCTCGCTCTTCAGCACCTTTTCCAGCTCTCTCTCCGCCTTCTGTAAATCGACCAGGGCCCCATTCTGCAAACCTTTCGATTTAGCAATCGCCACCCCTCGTACCACAACCTTAAAGGCCTCCCACATAGTTCCCGCCGAGTCAACGCTGCCAGTGTTGGTATCGAAATAGCTAACTATTTCCTCCCGCATGTCTTCCCTAAAGGCCTGGTCTTTAAGCGCCTCTGCGCGCAGGCGCCACGTCGGGATCCGCGCTCTGGGGCGGCCATATTGCCATCCCACCACCATAGGCGAGTGGTCCGAGAGGACCCTCGCTCTATATTCCGCACTAGACACATCCCCCAAGACGTCCGACGTGGCAAAAATATAGTCTAGCCTAGTGTGCAACCGCTGCGGGGCCGAGTAATGCGAGTACTGTCTCTCATTGGGGTGCTTGGTCCTCCACACGTCATCGAGCTCAAAGTCCCGCAGCAGCGTCCGCAGCACCCGGGCTGCCGGGGCGGGCCTAATCACCTTATCGTCGGATCTATCCATCCCCGGGTTCAACACACAGTTAAAATCCCCTCCCCAGAACACCGCACTCCCCACACACCAACTCAAGTTGGTACTCATGGTCCGGTCCGGAAGTACTCTGCCGTGCCCTGGTTCGGGGCATACGTGTTCACTACACACATCTCTCTGTTCTCAACTACCCCTCTCACCATAGCCAGACGACCCTCAGTATCCACACGTTCCTGCTGCAGTTGAAACGGGACATGCGGCGCCACCCAGATCAGCACGCCTCTAGCATAAGCTGAGTACGCGGATCCTACCACCGTTCCACCCCACTTTTTCTTCACCAGCTCTAATTTGTCTCGGGTCAAATGCGTCTCTTGCAGTAATGCGACGTCTATCTTTTGTCGCCTCAAGTACAACATAACTTTGTTCCGTTTAAGATAGCTATTGAGGCCCCTGACGTTCCATGTTAACAATTTTAGCTCCCCCATGATGTACTGATATCTTGCACTCTCCCCCCCGACCATCCCTGCTCGTTCATGCTATCCAGAAGTCTCATCCAAAATCTTCCCTCAGGGCTCGCGATCCTATTCAAACCTCCCAACACTATGTACACCCCAACTGCCCCCACGCCCCCCATTCCCCCTGCCCATCCCCTCCCCCCCAACTCCCTCCCCAACTGTTGCCCAGCTCCATCCCGGGAACTCAGGCCCCCCCACATCTAGTTCCGGCTGTTACACACAGAGCCCAGTAGGGTAAAGTCGCCCTAGCGGCCACTTAACTAAGAAATACTAAACAGGGGTGAATGGACCAGCCCCGAAAGGCTCCCATGTACGACAACAATTACAGTGCAAACAGTGCATTTAACATCCAGTTCCAGGCCCGACCTCCCCAGGCCATAGCAATAACTATAGTCAAGTCCCATAGTCTCCGGCAACACCCTCTCTCGTCGTAGAGCACTTATCTCTCATTGCCACCTTCATCCGCCCGGACCTCCGACTCCTGGGGGCTGCCCTGCATGTCCAGCCAACCCATGGCTTCCTCCGGTGACTCAAAAAACAGGGATCTATTATTGTGGATCACCTTTAATTTGGCCGGGTAGAGGAGCATATATTTCTTCCCTGCCTCTCTCAATCTTCTCTTGACCGCCCCGAAGTTCATCCGACTCCTCTGCACCATCATGGTGTAGTCTGGGTAGGCCGTTATAGTGGCCTCCCCCCTTTTGATGGTTCCTCCTTTACGAAAATGCTCTAAAATCCTTTCCCGGTCACGGTAGTTAAGGATTTTGGCTATCATTGGCCTGGGCGGACCGCCCGGTGGAGGCCTCCTAGCCAATGCTCTATGTGCTCGCTCCACCGCAAAACCCTGCGACAGCGCACCCCCGGTGATCTCTTGAAGCAACATATTTTCAATGAAGTCCGTGGGGTTATGACCCTCCAATCCTTCCGGGATGCCCACAACACGGATATTGTTCCTTCGGGCGCGCCCCTCCGCTTCTTCGGCCCTGTTCTCCAAGTTGCGTACTTTCTGTTCCAAAATATGCAGATCGGCCTTGTGTGAGGCACAATCTGCCGTGTTGGCGCTGCCCTCCTTTTCCAGACTCTCTGTGCGCTCCGATAGGGCCTTCACATCCTGTCGAAGTAGGTTCACCTCCTCCCGAACTTCTCCGACTTTGAGGTCGAGCGCTGTTTTCAGGTCCGCCACCACCATTTCAAGCTTGGCCTCCCAAGCGCTTTTCAAGTCCGCTTTCAGTTCAGCGAGAGCAGCCAGCACGTCCTGATTTGGGCTAGCCGCGGCCATGAGTGGCTTCTCCTTGGTCCGAGCACTCTCTGGGCCCGTCGGTGTCTTGGTAAACTCGTCCAATGTGGGCTGTTTTGCTCTCTGTCTGACGGCCTTGTTCGCCATTCCACAGCCGCTGTAAGCCGTGGGCCCGTACACGCGACCCCGTCGTAGGATCAGCCACTATCCGAGTGTCCCCCAAAGGTCAGGGCCAAAGCACGTAGTCCGTTGCACCAGTCAGCTCAGGCGGGTCCTAGTGCCGACCGCCGACCGTCGCCGACCGTTTCCCCGGCCCGCGTTAGGTCATCGGTGCCCACAGAGACGCGCTGACGCTCTCCCAAAGGCTTATCTGTATCTCCACGGCCTGCACCGCCCACGTCGCCGCCGATCACCGCGAGGGTGTTCCTTTCAACGCGTTTGTGTCCCCTCCATTGTCCGGTGTGGCCGCCATTTTCACTCCGTCCGGTCCGCGACTCCAGGAACTTCGATGGCATTTATCTACCGTTGCCGGGCTTGTGGAGGTTTCAGCTCTTCCATAGTTGTGCAGCTCATATTCATGGACAGGTACTCTCGTTTCTGGCCCGCGGGAGTTAGTGCCAATGCACTATTGCACAGGATGAATGTAGGATCTCCGGGAGCTCTCCCAAGAGCGCGTCCTCTCACATGGCTTCCAAGCCACGCCCCCCCAACAGAGTGGATGTTTGAAGTGATGGAGCAGGAGGTGACACCTTTAGAGGCTGTCCCAGAGACAATGTGCAGGGTGGCACAGGCCTGGTTGGCCTAGGGAGAATATCAAGTGCTGGTGGCAACTCTTTCTCTATACTGGAACCCCTAGGAAAGGAGTCAATCACTGGTGCTCCAGCAGGTGATGCAAGCATGGGCAGCGTAGCCCCTGTTGTGGCTGACTGAGGACTTGGAGGCAGGGTTACCTTGGAAGCAGCCGTCACTGAGGAAACTGTAACCGCCATAGACGGGATAGAAGCTGGCACCACCTCTTTGGTCGTTGATGAAGTCTTATGTTTCATTGACAGAATGCCCGTCAACACTGCCTGAACCATCACTGGTGACAAAGTTGATGATCCCCGGCCTTCCGGCGAAGGCATCATCTTTGTGGTCGTAGTCAACCCTGTTGACAAAGACATTGCAATCACAGTACTTGTTGATAAAGAAGTCAGAGCGTGGGACAACTTTGCCTTTTTCTCCATCTTCCCCGGTACTAAATGAACAAATCGATAACTGGAAATCGATTCGAAAAAAGAGCGGTCTTTCTAAATCGGTTTGTTAGCCCCTGCGACGCACACAGGGGCTGACAGGCATGGAGGGACTGAGAGGAAGTCGCAGGAGACAGAGGCGAGTGTGTGGGTGATTGTATGTTGGTGTGTATGTGTGCAAAAGGAATGTTTGTGAAGGGGGAGGGGGTAAATATAACTGGTTTGCGTGTATGAGTGTGAATATGGTGGGTGATTGAATGTGTATGCCTGTGGCAAGAGGAGGCAGTGGAGGGGGAATGAAAGGAGGAAGGGGCGTATAGAGGTTGAAAACCCCAGAATTCAGGCAATTTTGGCTTTTTGAGGGCCGCGCATAATGGAAATAAATCTGTCTTTTTTATGTGCGGCCTTCAAAAAGCAGAAAATTGACAGAGCCACCTTATCCTTGGAAGTGTCCTGAAAGTAGCCAGTCTTCTTGCCAGACCTCTGTGGGTCTGCTTGTCCTGGTAGAAGGATGACTGCACACAGCCACTGAGTCAGAGGGTTCGTTTCCACATCTTGGAGATGACTGGCAGATCGGACATCCATCTGCATCATGGTCTGGATGAAGGCAGTAGATGCTCATCTGATGGCAATCTCCCAAAAAGATGTTCACTAGACCGTGTTTCGAACATGCCCTGAAGAGAGTCTTTTTCGATGCGTCCACCATACCTCATGTAGTAAGCCCAAGTCTGGGGCAACGGCTCCATACAACTGAGAAAACCCAAAACCACTACCGGCAACGGATTCACGTTCCCACAAGTCACAACATGACTGATGGAAACATTTCAAAATAAATTTATACAGACATAGACAAGAACCTGAAAAGCGAAACTTGAGGACTCAGACACCAAAACGGGCAGTAAAAATCTGAAGAGGGCCGCCAGGAGTGGACCTAAGGTGGACGGATGGCATTGGCTGGGCCAGTATGACCCAAAATGACAGCAATAGGGTATACAAGTGACATGCAGTTTTAGTTTACAGCTAAACTGGTTTTTGTTACCAATGATTCCTAGCCAGACGACGAGGAATATTCATCAGCATGTGAATCCATGTATGACCCCTGTGCTGGAGAAAAGCATTTATTGTTATAGGCTGCTAGCACTTGTGTACATACAGATTATTAGATATTGTTAGTAATTGTGTAGACTAAAGTCTTTGGAGTCAGATATTTGAGGTGATTGAGCAAACAAAGGTGTTTTGTGTTGGTGAGGTTTTAGCAGACATGTGCGTGAATCTTTTTTTGTTAGATTGTGAGTACTGGAGATAGGAACTTGTGACTTTATGATAAAAGGTGTGACCATTAGGCCGGAGATTGGCAGAGTTTTGTGGTAAGTAGTACACACCATTGGAGCACATGTATAAAGCACTCTCGCAGTATAAAGAAAAGATTTTGAAGAATCCCAGGGAGTGGGTGAAGGGCACTGTGGAGAAAATGTTTACACCATGACCTGAAGAAGGCACACATGATAAGAGTTTATTGAACGTGTGCATACATATTTGTCATCAACCAATAACGGGAAACAGTTGAAGAATTGGCAAAGAAGTCTAGATTTATGGAAAATGTTTGTAGAAAAGAAACCCGACAGTGGCAGGAAGGGATCCACCATCGCGGTTAAACAAGCAAATGCCCTGCCACTTCCACAAGCAAGTGCCCTGCCACCCCCATTCGGGTCCTACCCCTTGCAGACATCTATAGGATATACCAACTCCCAGTGTTCTCCACCTGCAAGTAAAGCAGCAGGGGGGGGAGTTGGGTACAGCCACCCAACTTTCGTTAATTGCAGAAATCAAAAACAAGGGTCACCAACAGTTAGAGGAGACAATACAGATCATAGAGAGGCAGCTATCACGAGCAGTGCAGAATCAAAGCATACAACAGAGACAAGCGGAGGGGCATTGGGCGCCTATATGCGCGGATCAAAGGAGGGCAGGACAGATACTCTTAAGAACGATGGTAAAGTGGTCAACAACCCCCAGATGACTGCTGCCCAGACGTCCCTATACGATATTGGTAGCATGTGCAGCGCATGTGAGGGATCGCTAGAGATGGATATGGACGAGGAAAGGGACAGTGGATTTGGGGAGTGAAAAGAGGACAACAAAGATGGGTGCGAAACCGAGGGGGAGGTAGTAACACCATGCAGGGGAAGTCTTCGACCGCTGCCCGGTCAGATGGTCTTAGGTAAAACAAAGAAGCGGATGCGGGTCATCCGACCCAAAAAACTGGGAATGCAGTTAATATTGCTTCAAAATGGGGTTGGGAGACAACAGTGTCTGCCCCACATGGATTGGGAAAACTAGATGTGGGCCTTAGCGTGGGAGCAGGCAAGCAGATCTATGCCCTGGAGAAACATACAGCAGGCATTACTTTAGCTGTGAGACACATGAACAGTAGGTTTGCATCCCTGCTAGGAGAACAGGCAGATGAAATTTGGAGAAAGGCCGGGTATGCAGGAGTAACTTTAAGTAACACCACTCATGATGGCGCCCGTTTTACCATTTTATAAGTGCAGAGCGCACATGTGGAAAGAGTGGAGGGATATGTATCCCGAAAGAGCCGATTTGCATTCCATCATGGCCCTCACAATGAAGGTAGATGAAGACACTGCAGCTTATATACAGCAGATTCAGGAAACATATCGGACAGAGACAGGGGAGGCATGGGACAAGAATATTATTGTTGCGCTGTGGTCAACTCGCAGACGTACAAGCAGATTTAAATAAGATTGTAAGCCAAAGGGTGGCCAGAGATACAGGCACACATTTTGTCGTCAAATTCAAGAGAAGGATAAGGACCAGCCAGAGCAAGCACAAAGGGCAGAGGCAAAGTTGGTGCCGAAAAAGATAGGTGTGGAAGGGGTGGTAATAACTAGAACTACAGAAGAACCACCTAAATAAGGGCCCCACAGGGATGTGCAGAAGGACTCTGATGTTAGGAGGGAAATGGGGTGAGGGAGGGGTTCAGAGAGGAAGAGGATGTTTCCAAAGGGGAAGAGGGAGCAGATTTGGTAGCATGAGGACTCAAATGGGGCAGTGTTTGTCCTGTGGGAAGATGGGTCATTTTGAACGAGAATGTAGGAGCAAACAAGCAGTGTCCTTCAATTACAATGTCCCAGCATACTGCCCGCTTCCCACCCACAGCCCCTGTACAGCCCAGAACTGCAGTTCACCCCGTAGGCCTCGTACAGCCCAGAACTGCAGTTCACCCCATAGGCCTCAAACTCCTTTGTTTTTGCCTCAGGCCCGGTACAGCAGCAAATTCAATCCACAACACCACATTTCACTGAGACACCTGCTCAGCTATTGGAATAGAACTCCCTGCCACAGGGCACAATAGCTCAAAACATGGGGGCAAGCATTTTAGTGGGCAACCCTTTCCTGCTCCCAGGATCAAATGCATTTTCCCAATAGGGCAGCCCACCAGGAGCTCTGGTATGCCCGGTACTATCATTAACTACCAACCCAGATAAGAAACCTCAGGTGGGAGTGAAGATAGGGGACAGAACATTCTCCTTTTTGGTCGACACAGGAGCAACCAAATCCTGCATTTAGGAGGTGTTGTTCCCTATGTCAGACAAAATAATGGACATGCAGGGATTTCTGGGGCTGTTGTATCTCTCCTTATACTGAAGAATTGCCCATTATCGTGCGTACACATGAACCATCAGCCGCGTTGATATAGTTAAGAGACTCTCCAACTAATCTCCTGGGTAGAGACCTAATGAGCAAACTGAACGTGACCATCTCATTTGCAGTTGAAGGAAAAGTGTGTTCAACAACCAGCATGTACCACACAAGGGCCGCCACAGTAATAGAAGCACTCTGTGCCCACGGCACACTTGGAGATGTACCACTCCATCCAAATGTGTTCCTCTATGGTATTACAATCATGTTAAAGCACATGTCAGGGATTCAGAACAAAATAGTGTGCATACCAGCTGAGTTTTTCTTCAGGCCAAAATCCTTCCACCATAAAGCCCACCCACCCAAAGTGCCCCACACAAACCTCACCCCACCCCAATCTCAAACTTCTTTTGACTCCTTCTCTCCGATCACACACCAAGATTTCCTCTCACTGTTAGCGACCAGCCACCCGTCAGGCTCCTCAGAAGACACATGACCACTGACATTGTTCAAGAAAATACTAAGCGCCACCTGTGCAGGCAACGTCGCTCGCGCAATACTTAGCCACTCACTCACTTCAGGAACCTTCCCGAAAGCCCTAATAACATCCTACACCAAACCCATTCTCACATTCTTAAAAAACCGACGCTCGACCCACTTCTTCCCCAAAACTACCGACCTATCTCCAATACACGCTTCATCACCAAACTGATTGACTGGGCGGCTTACAAACAGCTTGACCATTTTGCTGAATCCAATAACCTCCTAGAAACAGCCCGATCAGGTTTCAGACCACTAAGGGGAACAGAAGCCTCCCTAGTCTCCATCTGGGATGACCTAAAAAGAACAGCAGATGCAGACAGGTGTGCGGTCCTCCTCCTTCTCGACCTGTCCGCAGTTTCGATACCATCGATCACATCATTCTATTAGACAGACTACAAACACTAGGAATCAAAAACACAGCCCTGTAGTGGATCTCTTCATTCGATCCTAACCGGTCGCAAATCATGCCCCTCGACCAATTCCCATCCATATCACGTCCAGTCTGCAAAGGTGTTCCCCAAGGAGCATCCATGTCACCGCTAATCTTCAATTTCTACATGCAACCCATTCCCGCAATCATCCGTTCGTATAACCTTACATGCTACAATTACACAGATGATAACCAGATCATCCTCAAAATCCCAAATTCCGAAGGATCCTGCAGCCCGGACCTAGCATCGTGCCTCTCTGATATTCATCACTGGATGACGACCAACCACCTCATCCTCAACCCTGGGAAAACTGAAATCCGACTCTGCGGGAAAACATCCCTCATCCGCCAACCTATCCCTTGTCCCAAATCACTAGGACAAGCAGCAGCACCCTCAAACGTGGTTAAAAACCTTGTATGCGAATTCCACTCAGATCTATCCCTCACCAAACACACCACCAACTTATCCAAAACCAGTTTCTTTCATTTACGTATCCTTAGGCGGATTTTCCCCTACCTCACCTATCCCCACCGTTTCTAGGCCATCAACTCCATCATCCTCTCCCACCTTGACTATGCAAATTGCCTCTACCTAGGAGCCCCCTGCATCTCAACTACGGAAACTCCAAAGAATCCAAAATGCGGCAGCACGCCTGCTCATTAACCTACCCGCCAGAGAACCCATCAGCACTACCCTGAGAGTCATCCACTGGCTCCCCATTGCTCGACGCACCACCTTCAAAGCCATGTGTATCACCCATCACGCAATCCACAACACTGGCCCTGAATTCCTACGAGACAAAATTTGTCCCTTACCAACCATCCAGGAACCTCAGATCTCGCAATGCATTTCGCCTAGTGATCCCACTGCATAGCTCCATAAGACTTTGCGGCTCTTCCTTCTCCATCGAAGCGCCAATCATCAGGAATTCCATCCCCCCTACACATTGGCAATATTGAAAACCACCTGAAATTCAGGAAGGCCCTTAAAACCTGGCGCTTCTCAATTTTCTCCTAAGCCACTGCACCCCGTGAATACTACACTAATATCTGCCTCCGCTTTAGATCACAACCCGCGGTCTGGCAGCTCTCGCCGCGGTTTCACCTGACACACCACCACTCTCAACAACATTGCCTGCCTTCTAGAACTCCAGGTTAGACGGCAGCTTTCGTTGTGGCTTTCCTGATCCACCAACATCCCTCCCACAACAACATTCCAACCCTACAAACACCCGAGCTAAGTCAGCAGCCTTCGCTGTGGCTACAGTCGCATCACACTCACCGCAAAACCCTGCCCACCAGTCCACGAGAGACAATTAACAATTAGATAGGGGCTCTGGCTAGCACACACATTAACTTTTCACTGCCACTGTTAACCCGCAACGCTCACCCTGGGAAGCACCCACCACTAGCAATCCCCCTCCACATCCCTACTCCCCGAGCTAGGTCCAACAAGCCCTTGATGACTGTTACATTATGTATATTCTCTATACAATAGGCTGTAACATACGGCCTTTCATGCCTAGGGCCCCCTTCCACCTCCACGAATCATGGGGTGGCCCCCTCCATTTGTTCATTTTAGATGCAGACCCCCCGAGCACCAGGAGACCGGGGCTGCCTGCCAACCATAGAGGATTCTCAATTTTGGCGCAGGCTCTCTTGGCTTACTATATGGCAAAACATACTGCAGGGGGATATCCGAGACTCTTCTCAAGGACTCCCTACTTGGCCCTCTACTCAAATTGCACTGTTAGTGTAGGTTGTAGCTTGTTTAGCCTTGTACTCCATTGCATTGTCAGGTGAAAGCCTCTCTCCCACTATACAGGACTCTCGAATCTACGGTACGTATATCTCACACCACTAGCGTGGACACAGGCCCCAGGCACGGCCAAGCATCCATGCATGATAGAATACACCTACGGCTAAGCACATCCGGCCTAATGCACACATAGCCGTCCAGACTAAAACACCTAACGTACCTCATCACCTCTACCACTAGCATGCAGCGACCACCACCCAAAAGGAATTTGGTATAGCTGACCCACATAAACTCTCAACAATAGCAATCTATCTCTAACCCTCAACAGCACCCACTCATGTGTCTGACCTCTCTCAGGCTGCTTAGTCGAGCCTTGCCAGCCACCCAAGTCCTAGATCGGCAACTTGCACACACGCATCTCCTAAACTAACCCCTAGAACTCTCCAACAACATCGACTACGGTCACCAAGGGCGTTCAACCAAGGAAAAAGAGCATTGAGCCCACACAAGGGGGGAACGAGCACTATATAAATAACAAAATACAATACAACAGTCGAACAAGAATGGGCGCCAGGCACCATCATGTTACACTTGGAGGCAATAATGACCAGGGAAGAACGTGTACCTGTCATCGGTCTGGACGAGGAGGATTTTGAGTGGCGCACGGGCCTGTGTATCGGCCGAGCACAGCGATTAAGATATGTTTGAGGAGCGGCTGTTTGAGGACACTGAAGAAAAGGGGGAAATAGTATTTCAGATCTCAATCCCTTCTCTGGTAGTACTGAGAAACAGAGGTACCCCACACCCTACGTTTAACTTAAAGACTATCACCATACTTGCAGGAAGATTTACATAAAGTGCCTAGTCAGTTGTGGGCAAGTGGCCTGTATGATGTAGGGCTATTAAAAAGTGTTGCGGTGGTGCGCATCAAGCTGAAACCAGGCACAGTTTCGCCCTGTGTGAAACAATACCCCATGTCAAAGGAAGCAGAGAAAGATATCTATTCCACCATTATGGCATTGTGAGTATAATACAGCCACCAGTATCACCATCTAACACAGCTATTTAACCTGTCAAAAAGGCAAAAGGGTCAATTTGGAGGATGGTACAGGATTTGAGCCTGTTAAACATTGTAGAGGCAGAATTTTCAGTGGTCCGCAACCCTGCCACCATTTAGTGTAACAAGCCCTCAGACGCCACATATTTTCCTGTGATACACCTAAAAAATGTCCTTTTCTTGATCCCATTGTACTCAGAGTGCCAGTACCTCACATCATTTGCTTATAGAGGACAAAGATTCAAACACACTTGTTTGCCTCAGGGGTACTGTGAATTCCCCAGCATCTTTAATAGAGTACTGCAAACAGATTGAGGGAACTTACATGTACAAAGCACAGTCATCCAGTACTTGAATGACATTTTGATCTGCAGCGCGACTAATCAGTTATGCAGGAGAGACTCAGTGGACCTTTTGACCCTATTGACAGAGAAGAGTTATAAGGTAGACAAGACTAAATTGCATTATTATCAGCAAGAGGTTGTGTATCTAGGACAGATAACAGCGGCGTAAAAAATAATAGAAGAGGGATACAGCAGTGCAGAATACAAAATAGCCGATCACAGTGAAGCAGATGCAGCAGTTTCCACGTTTATGCAATTATTGTCGAGCATAGATATTGGACTAATCAACATACACCAAACCTTTACTGCAAGGACTAAAAGAAGCACAGAAAGAGAAAGGGGCAAGTGTTTGGCCAGATCACATGATCAAATCATTTCAAGAACTTAAAAGAGCAATCAGCAGTGCCTCTGTTTTAGCCACACCAGATTATGAAAAAAATTTATTTTTGTTCTCCCATTCCAATGGTCAAGTGATGAAGCTGTCCTCGCATGGAAGGCATTACTGGGACAGAAGCCTCTGGCTTATTACAGGGGTTTCCTGGACCCAGTCATACAGGGACATTTCCCATGCAAGTAGGCTTTGGCAGCCACCGCATTTGCCATGCAGAAATCAGCCACCATTACAATGATGTCCAGCAACTCTATATGTAGAGCATGCAGTCTTTGCAATTCTAGGGAAGTCAAAATCTAGACTCACTACCCATCGTGCATCAAGATATGAAATAATACTGTCAAACTCCTCTATTCACATTGTAAGGTCCCCCAAGTCAACCCAGCAATGTTAATTGTGTAGCCGGTGCTGGCAAAAATCCTAGTACACGATTGCGCAACCTATGAGGACAACACGGATGAGCCAGTTCACGTTAAGGAAGATGCGCTTGAAGGAGAGAAGGTGCTCTTTGTTGATGGTTCATCAACCATTAATCAGAGTGACGGTGTCAGGTGCACAGGGGCAACAGTAGTGAGTCTTGAGAAAGGGCAATAAATTGTGTTGGCGAAGGTGCCCCTACCACCAAGTTATTCTGTGCAGGCAGCAGAGCTTGTGGCCCAATAAGAACATTAGAACTATCCCAAGGATGTCCCAACGCCATATATTCATACTCTGCTTATGTCACATCCATAATACATATCTAGATGGTGCCAGAGGGGTTTAAAAAGAAAATAAGGAAAAAAAGAAAATCAGCCAGCACACCTGTCTAAAATGCCATGTTACTATCCCGGTTGATATATGCATTATCCAGAGCAGTCGTAGTAGTGAAATATGAGGCACATGCAAACAATACAGACCACATTGCTTATGGCAATAGAAGAGCCTATTCCACAGGCAAAGAAGCAGCATACTTAAAACCCCCAGAAAATATAGAATATTCTTTCCTTGAATTGTCTTTACAATCCGTAGATATCAGAGTTCCTTACAATGCCCTTTCCCTAGCCCACATTATCAAATAACAAGCACCTCAGAAGAAAAAGGATTTGTGGACCAAGAGAGGTTGCCTTCTTTCTCCGACTGACCTTTGGTGAAGAAATATTTCAGGGAAACCTGTTCTGCCGCAAATACTGCTCACTGTTGCCCTCAAACAATTACACTTCCCAGCACACATGTCCAGGGAATATACTGCTGCAGATTTATAGAAGGAATGGTTTAACCGAAATCTCCAAGAGCGTGTTGCTGATTTTGTAACAAACTGTATCATATGCCAAAAGTATACCACTGGTCGCACCCTCAAGACTCTCAAAGCGACCTTGCCCCGCCCATGAGGATCCTTCGACACCTACACATCAACTATGTTGACATGATTAACAGGTGCAGTTACTATCGGTATCTTATTCTCGTGGTTTGTCCATTTACACAATGGACCCCATTTCTTTAATGGCATGTTTAATGAAATGTCCTTTCTGCAAGGAATAAAACAAATGTTCTTCTATTTATCACCCCCTGGTCAATAGGGTTGTGAGAATGAATAGCTTACTAAAAAAGACTTGCTAAACTCTGCAATACATTGAAACGTCCTTGATTACATGGTTTGCCTATTGCCCTTTTCGCACTGCACAAACAGCCAGAGTCAAACCATCACCTTACTCCACATGAAATAGTAAGAGGCAGGAGGATGCACACTCCTCTCACACCCAAAAGCACAGCATGTGATGCACATAAGTCTGCACAGATTTTAGGAGAAGAGTTTCAGGGACATCTTAGAGAACTAACAAAATCTGTCAGGTTTACATCTCGCCATGTCAGACGTCAACGACAAGAGCTAGCTCCACCCACCACTGCCTAGCACCTCATCACAGCATAAACAGGACTCATCGCAAGCATAGTTGCATCTATTCCCCGGCAACACAGTATTTAAACAGAACTTTGTGCTTAAGTGGAAGGTACAGTGCTTCGACGGCACATTCGACGTGACGTGGTCTATGCTACTCACACCACCGTCAAAGTATCAGGAAGAAAACAATGGATTCATCTCAGTGACGTTCACAAGAACAAGTGTTCCATCATCCCACTCCAGCAGCAGAAAGGAAAAGAGAGAGGGGGGGGTTGGAGAATGAAGGAGAGTATTTACTTAACATTTTTAAATCCAATAACGTCTTTGCATCCATTTGGACGTATAGACAGGATGGAGATTTTACTGCAACACCGGAAAAAACACAGAAATCTGAGAGACTCTATGCCTTTTGTTATTTGCTCTTTTGCATCTTCTTGATTTTCATGTTATATTTAATGTGTTTTCATCCTAGGAATGTTAGGTAATACAATAGTACTAACACTGATCAGTTTAATGTTTCTGTGAATGGAGTTAGGAGGTATAGTCCTAATCCAAGTGTTATTCCAAGTAGATCTGATGATGTACACCACCATGCCAAAGATAATACTGGGTACTGCCATATGCAGGCAGTGGGGAGGGAGAAATCGAAAGAACCCTGTTTTGTCTGTATATTGATTCCTTATGCAGTAGCCACACTCAGGTTGTTTTTTGCCTCAAGAGATGGCACCAGAGGTAGCAAGTTGTTTAGTTAATTTGGCTTCATGCAGGGTGTGAGGCACTGTTCAGGGACATAAGGTGCAGAGGTATTGGCATACTTGATCGAAAAACATTTGACCTTTTCAATCTGACCAAATTCTTTTGATCCATTTTTTCAGTCAAATTAAATTAAATAAATATATGGGGAAAGGTACGGGAATATGTTACAGCGGGGGAAGTGGGGTGAAGGTACAGGGGGACTCCCCCCGCATTTTCCGACCCAAAAAAATAGGTAAAATTGGAAAAGGTCAAATATTTTCGAACAAGTAGCCCTAAACCAGGTGCAGATACAGTGGGTGGGGATAAACACAAGAGCATATGACAATGTTGTGAGGTTGAAGGTGATGAAGGACAAGGGTTTGAGTGATCTCATACAGATGTATGAAGGAAGGGGACAGGCACACATGACAAGCCTTAGAAATGGTGAGTTTGTTTTCACAGCATCATATCCGTCCAAGTGTTCTGATGACATAGGGCTTGTGGCGGTGCACCTAGGATACAGATGAAAAGTGCTGTGTTTCATAAGGGCAAATGGCTGGAAGGGTTGGCTGAATGTAGGGCAGGAGGGATGTTTGGGCTACCCAAGAGTGTGGTTTTAAAAATAAATGAAAACTTGCTCTGCAACATGGGGCAAGTATATAAACAGTTTAACGTGGATTGATCAACGTAAACTCCCTGCTAAGATTATGAAAATGTCTCGATTTTCACTTTCAGAAGCAATGGCACCATTGTTGGGGGCTGTCCCGGATCACCGGGCAGCCCCGTACTCGGGTCGGGCAGCACCCGACGACACACGCTGCAGTGCGGCGATCACGCCGCTTGATGAAGGGTGGGGGTTCATCCCACCCGCTCCGGGACACCGGAGCTCCACACACGTGGCCAGGTCCACCTGGCCACCGCGGCCCCGGCTCTGGGGGCACCCAGGCCGGGGTCGCACCCCAACCCGCCTCACATGGTTGGGGGACCCACAGGGACGGCGTTGCCCGGCAGGGGCACCGTCCGGACGGCGTTGCCCGGCAGGGGCACCGTCCTCCAGCTGGGCCCCGACCTTGGGCCCAGCACACGTGGCGAGGCACCCCCCCAGGCACCAGCACAACACACCACGCGGAGTCAGGTTCACTCGTGACTGCCGAGCCGGAAGCGGCTCGGACCTTTTATTAGGTTGGTCACATGGGTAACCATGTGACCACATACCTCCATGGAACGTACCATGGCCCCTCACAGGGGTGCCATGCAACACTCCTCCTTTTTCATAACACAATGCAAAAACTCCAAAATTCCACCACGACTACCACTACTACTACTGGAGCCACTCCACTACTTTACACACCCTTTATTAACCTGGGTGAGTGGCTCTCATGTCACTAAACAGCACCAGTGAGGGCTACTGGCACCACATAAAGCACTCGGAGCCTGCAGGTGGGCACCACACAACATTGCCCACTAACTGGACCATTTTAAGCAAGTCCATGTCTGCCGGCTCACAGTCTTCCGGGGGAATGTCACTCATGAGGTCCACCTTCCGTATGGAGTCGCCGGAAACCAGCTTGCACCCTCACCAGAGTTCATTTAGGACAGTCACAACACCGTCACACAACACCGGCAAAGCCGCACCTGGGTAGGCCCAGGGGCCACATCGGCCAAGTCCAAAGTCTCCGGAGGAGGCCCCCCTTCGTTGTTGCAGCTGCAGCCGCCACCACTCCTCTTTTCCTTGCTCCTCGGAGTGGGCACACACACCCACCCTCGCGGGCCGTCCCCCTTCAGATGGGAGTGGGGACAGCGGAGGGGCAGCTGACTTCCCCACTGCGGCGGATGCCGCTCCATTGCCAGTAGGGGCAGGGCGGGCAGCTCCTCTGCCCGCTCCTCAGAGCGAGCACTCCCCTTTTTTTTTCTCATCGCGGGCCCAGCTGATGATGGGCCCGCCTCTTTTTTTTTTTTTTTTTTTTTTTTTTTTTTTGCGACGATGTTTGCCGCGGCCTGCGGGTGGGGGGGCAGGCAGCTCTCCGCCCGCTCCTCGGGGCGAGCACTCTATTGTGCTTGCGAGCCCAGCTGGTGCTGGGCCCGCCTCCTTCGTTCCTTTTTTTTTTTTTTTTTTCCACGCGGGCCCAGCTGGTTTTGGGCCCGCCTCATGTCTCCCTCTACCGCGGGCCGATGGGGGCAGCCACGCTGTGGTGGGCGGCCAGCTGGCATGCTGGGGGAGGGGCCGCTCACCTCTCCATCCGGCCCACCGCGTGTGCTAGTCCTCGCTGCCTCCGCCAGCCCGGTGCGGCCGACGCCGCTAGCAATTCCCTTCCCGATGGTGGTGGGGGAAGGGCGCAGTCACCCACGCGGCCGATGCCGCGAACATCTTCCGTCTCCCTCAGGGGACGGGCGGGCCGCTCGCCCACCCTGATATCCTTGCGGGCCCCGCTGGTGTTGGGCCCGCCTCCTTCATGCGGCGTCCCTCGCCGCTCCCATTTCGGCCCGCGGATCGCGGGCATGGCGTCGCCTCCTCACTGTGGCCGACGCCGCAGATCGTACCTCCCCCAGATGGGAGGGGGGGCAGCCCGCGCGGCCACCTCCGCACCCATCTGCATAGTGGGCCCAGTTGATGATGGGCCCACCCGTGCACTCGATCCTCGGGGCACGCAGGGCCGACCTCGTCGCCATTGTTGGGGGCTGTCCCGGATCACCGGGCAGCCCCGTACTCGGGTCGGGCAGCACCCGACGACACACGCTGCAGTGCGGCGATCACGCCGCTTGATGAAGGGTGGGGGTTCATCCCACCCGCTCCGGGACACCGGAGCTCCACACACGTGGCCAGGTCCACCTGGCCACCGCGGCCCCGGCTCTGGGGGCACCCAGGCCGGGGTCGCACCCCAACCCGCCTCACATGGTTGGGGGACCCACAGGGACGGCGTTGCCCGGCAGGGGCACCGTCCGGACGGCGTTGCCCGGCAGGGGCACCGTCCTCCAGCTGGGCCCCGACCTTGGGCCCAGCACACGTGGCGAGGCACCCCCCCAGGCACCAGCACAACACACCACGCGGAGTCAGGTTCACTCGTGACTGCCGAGCCGGAAGCGGCTCGGACCTTTTATTAGGTTGGTCACATGGGTAACCATGTGACCACATACCTCCATGGAACGTACCATGGCCCCTCACAGGGGTGCCATGCAACAACCATGTCCTGGGGTGAATAATAATTGCAACACCATTGTTGATCTTCCTGATCTCCGAGGGGACATAGCAGAGATTATGGACATTTATTGGGTGTGCGGGGGACGGGCCTATACGCAAATACCACCGTCCTGGGGAGGTGTCTGTGCCATGGCAACTTTGCAAGCACCTGTGTTGATCATACCAGACGTCAATCTTACAATCATCCACAAGCATCTGATGAGCAAGCCCATGTATCTACTGCATCAGGGAGTGCACCATTCTTTGAGCCCGAGTCATCAAAGACGAAGTAACTATTTGTCTCAAGAATCAAGTAACAATCTAAATGTGACCCTGCAGGAGTACAGGCTGTTTAGCCATGCGAAAATGTTTTTGCATCTTTTTTTGCTCCTGGAGTGCAAACAGGAAGGAATGCCAAATGGCTTCAAATTACCATATGGGAACTCCTTCAATTGGCAAACCACACAGAACGAGATCAATGCCATTAAGGAAGAACCACAGGCTATATGAATAACCACCTTACAGAATTGTTATGTCCTAGATATGCTCACTGGGTATTTTCTGCACTTGCAAACTATTCCTAGGGTGTTGCAAGAAGATGCTGAGTAAAGTAACACCCATGATATCACTCAATACAGACTGTCAATGAACTACCTGCACAAAATGCCCAAACTGATACATGGATCCCCCAGGACGATCTTCCATGCATGCTATGAATAGAACACCCCATTGGTCCTGAGGAAACTTTATTAACATGCCCAAATGACCCTGAGAACAACATTGAAGCATATGTTGGCCCAACAGCTGATGGTGATAGTTCTTTATTACAGTGCAGCCCAGAAGAAAATACAAGAGAATGAAAACATTTTTTAATGTGTGGGTGCCCGAAACAGTCTTTGATAAAACATATGAGAAATGTGGGTTAGTTGATAACTCAACTAGAGGGGGAAATGCACAGATGCAAGGGAAACTTAGCAAATATGACAGGAAGTACAAACTACGCGAATATCATTGAAGTGAGCATTTCTGTCATTATGATTGCATTCAGGTTAGGCTTTGTAACTAGAGAATTGCATTTCTGCCGTCTTTTATTGCATTTGTAGGGTTTGTGGTCACCGACTGGAATGGAGGCTGTTGCATTATATTGGGACTACCCTTAACTTGGGGAGTTCCTTCCCACCCCCAATCAAGGAGCCCTGCAATACTCGTTTTAGCGCTGGCATTACTGAAGAGTCAGTCTCACAAATCTCCCTCCCCTGTGCCCACAGTGAACCAAGAACCAGGTCGGGTATAGGAAATATATTTGTATTTATTTGGAAGATAGGTAATAGAGATCACACTAAAAAGACACACAATTAAACCTCTTGTTACACAAATAAATCACGCAAGTTGGTTGGGAAAAACACAAATCACAATACTTTACTTCATACAGATTCACTTCAAGAAAAACTGGTCAATGAACAGAAGCAATTTACATAGGAAAATCGAAATTGCACAGCACTACCTATGTGCCTAAAAGGCTAGCAGTTCGGTTTATAGAGTTGTGCAAATAGAGTTGGGCAGTAAACATTGGTAGGATTTGAGAATTTAGGATTTCAGACCCCCTCCGTTTAAAAGCCTGTTTTGGGGAAGCTGAACCCATAGGATTACCTAATTAAATTACAGTCTATATTTTTCAGAGCACACTGGGAACAAACTTTGTTAATTTCAAACTTTAACAAAAATCACCCCGTGGTGTTCTGCCAAAGGGAGTTAATTACATCAATATTTTTAGTTGAATAGGCGAAGGATCGACACAGTTTTGTTCCTGCCGCTCACTAAAAAGGGAAAAGATTTAAGGCAAGCAGATTCCCCCACTTTTGGTTTCAATTGGCTCAATTCTACTTAAATTGAAAGTCCCTGTTTAAAGTTCAGGAAAGCCAGCTGCATTTTAGCACTCTCTTGGAGGACAGGGCATGGGTATGGTCATACCACTCTCAGGGATGGTCCCCAGCTTTTCACCATAAGACCCAGTCAGCTTTTAGGCCTCGCCAGAAATTGACAGCTCCACCAACATACAATCTCAGCAATCTCTTCTGGTGTTCACTTGTGGCTGTCAGATGGTCATTTTCAGCAGCTCTCCCCTTTCCTCATAGTGCATCCACTTTATATATCAGTGATAACCCCATCAAGATTTCAATACTGGGTGATGGCCTGCAGGAATTCTCGCAACCAGGATTGGACAGTTAACCTTCTCTCTACCTCCAAGTCCAGCCTCTCTCTTTAGGAGTCTGGAGCAGACAGATGACAATTCCCAATTTACCCTTTTGTTTTCAAGTCAACTTTTTTTGCAAAAATGTGTTATGTGGCAAATCTTCAGAATTTAGTAGTAACTGCAAAAATATATATATTTTTCGAATCAGCTAATCATGGCCAATGAAATAATACAACAGCCGGGTCTGCACTATTTAGCATGGGTGTTTGGCAATTTTTCACAGTTTTTACAAAAAGCATAATCGTTAGGAACATGCAATTTATTCCCCACATTCCTAACTTGATTCTCCACCACTTCACAAACTCTCAAATTTTGAACATGTTCAGAGTAACCAGGAACACCTTTGAGAGGTCGCAGGTGTAGGAATTTTATTTCAACAAAATCGCCTGGAAATTATCCAAAAAATTATCTAAGAAATTACACATAAATTAAGGCAGTACAACTTATGGTTGCTGAGAAAAATGGCTAAATGATAATAGTCCCTTAAAATTAATTGCATATCTTCATGTTATACAAATTGTAGCTCTCAGTCTTGAGGCCATTTGACACTCTGGGCCAGCCTGTGACCAGAGTTTTTTTCATTCATCTCTTTGTTGTTTGAAGTGTAGGCTGCAGATCGGGATGCACTGGCCAACACAGAGATCCCCCACCGCTGACATCTTGCATCCCTTACTCTTATCTGAAGGGGGACGACCCTTTGTGTTCTTAAAATCTTCTCTTTTCCTCTATTTTTCAAAGTTCAGCCTTTATTGCAGCCCCTGTTTTCACACCTCCCCGCTACATTCTAGTCATGCACCAGCTAGGCCATCTGCCCTGCACAGACATGAGCTTTCAGAGGCTCCAATTCTTGGGACACTCAGATTTTAACACCCTTCATGCAGGCCACATTTTATTACAGTTGTAAACCGTTGGGATGTACAAACCACGTTTTCAGTGTGGGGGCGGGGAGTGGGAGTCCTTTGTGCAGTTTGCCCAGACACCCACCATTTGTCCTTGGCTGAAAGGAATGCACATATTCAATTTTCTAACATCAGCCTCGATTCTTTGGCATATGGGGTGTTTTATTGATCACGGTTCACTTTGATTTTGCGCTGAAAGTATAGGGCTGTTTCTTTCAGTCATTAATAAAATACACTTTAAATTATCTGCTGAAAAGCAGCTATGAATTGCCACAGTGCACCACCCTTTAATGGGTGGCAGTGGCAGTGAAAATGCTGCATTTATTTATCAGCCAGTAATGTGATGTGCTTTTCCAATCTGCACTCAGATTACATGGTTGTTTTAGCTTTTGCAGGATTTCCACTGTAGAAAAACACCCACATGTTCTGCCTAAATAGGCCCCTTTTCAGCGTGCAGGTTTCTGAATGATGGCAGGTAATTTTCCCAGTGGGCCTTTCAGGTCCATTGGTTTGGGGCCTTTCATTACACCCCATATGCCCCCGCCCTGTTTTTCCATGATTCTTTCGTGGGGAAGAGCAGGACAGATGTTTTTTTTTCTTCTCATATTTTTCCTTTTGTTGGAGCCCATCCAGCTCAATTTCCTTTATTAGGGAGTGAGCACTCCAGCCTCTCCTTGCATCTTTTGGTTGGGGGTGTAGCACGGCATCCCTTTTCATCCTTTCTGGCATCTCTGGGGTCCTCCCCAGAGCCCCCGCTTGTCTCCAGGCTGGAAGTGAAAGTATTTAATTATCTAGCAAATTGAAGAAGAAAAAAAGAGGTTCAGTACTTTTCCCACAACATATTTCCCCAGAGGATTTACACAGAATTGCCAAAAAACAACAGCATATAATTATAACACAAGAGATTTTCACTATTTCACAAAACTGTATTTATTCATTGTATTTCTTTTTACAATAAGCACTAAGTAAAGTATTCAGAGTGTGTGAGTGAGTGTGAGAGTGTGTGTGAGTGAGTGTGAGAGTGTGTGTGTGAGAGTGTGAGAGTGTGTGTGTGTGAGAGTGTGAGAGTGTGAGAGTGTGTGTGTGAGAGTGTGAGTGTGAGTGTGAGTGTGTGTGTGTGTGTGTGTGTGTGTGTGTGTGTATATATAGACACACATAAAGCAAAATAGAGAAGAGATATAAGAATATGAATGCTTTATCCCAGAACATGAGGCCACTGTAGGTCTGCTTTTCTTCCCTCCGGTTAAGGAGTGACCATATATAGTGAAAGCATTAAGTACCTTATTTTGGGCAAAGAGGCTTTTATTAATCAGGGAAAACTGTGGCATGAATATTGTGTTTTATCACACATGGTACTTATAAACATCCTAGTCAAGTTATATACTGAATGCACTAAGCACTTTATTCTGATAAGAAGACCTTTTTTATAATCAGAGAAAACCTTTGCAAGATTGTTGTGTTGCACTAAGCACTTTATTTGTAGCATTTGTCACTTATATGACACAGAATATCTGCTGCTATTACGCATAATGCACTTTACCCAGCATTTAAGCAACAGTGGAGGTGGTGAAATATTGACTATTATGATGCATACTGCATTCTATTTTTAAGGATGAAAAATGATTGTTTTTACCCCTTGTAATACTGAGAGACATTTTGTTGCCAAAAGTATTTTAATCGATGCTATCATGCACTAAGCACTTTATTCAAGGTAATAGAAACTTGGAAAAATTGGAAACATCGGCAGCTATAATGCACACTGCACTTTGGTAATGGCATTTGAGATTTTACGCTGTGGTAACCTAAATGGAAGTGACCTTCTCTCAAAAGAATGTTGGTCATATTTTTGATATCCTGTTAATACATGACCTATGACAGCACGAATTGTTTGAGAAGTGTGGAAACACATATTGTCATATTGCACAATGCACTTTATTGAAAGCGCAAGGCACTTTAGATATATGGAAATTGCAATAAGGGAAGAAGATAAGGCAGTATCTCTATAAATGAGTCATTATGGACAATTTGGGGATTGCAATGTTTGTTGTCAAAACAAAAAAACATATGAAAAAAAACACAGGAAAACGCTAAATATTGCTAAATAATGTATAATTAAAAATACGATTGATATGGGGATAATATATTAGCCTATGAGTATCTTGGTTGGTATTTTGTAACATCTTTAAAAGCAACACATTGGATGTAAAATATATATGTATATACCTTTTACCATTCCAAGATGTCACTCAGAGAAACACGCATTAGGTCTGAGAGGGAAACTCAAGGGAAAGCAAAGAAGGACTCTTTTCTCGTATGCACAAGTGTTTAAATGAGAAGCCTGTCATTTATGTTTACAACCAGACGAAGCCCGTTTGGGTGAAACGCGTAGTTGTTTTAGTTCTCTCCTGAGCAACTTGTCCACTGTACTTAACAAATAAAGGACGTTTGATGGAGATCCTTTTTTGACGTATCTGGGGGATTTTTATGATTGAGGAAGAGTGCCGTCCAGGAAGCGGTATTCCGCTTTCATTTTCTTCTTTTTTTGTTCTTATATATATATATATATATATACATACACACAGGTCTTTTTTATCCGATTTTTTATCCTTTCATTCCTCAGATGGTTCCTCTGCTCGACTTTCATTTGGCTCCTCAACCAATCCTAACGCTGGTCTGGGATGACAGCCTTTCAACCGATTGATGTGGACCCATATTTCTTCTGTCCATACTCTTTTTGGAGTACGAATCTTGGAGGCAACAGCGGATATTCTATCTACAACTTCAAAGGAACCACACCAAGACAGGAGAAACTTCCGCTCCATGGTCCCATTCCTTTGAAAATTGTACAGGTAAACCTTGTCCCCTACTTCATACTCTTTCTTGGTGGTCTTTAGATCATAATGGGTCTTAATTCCACCAGCTGATTTTTCTAAATTGCGCTCAGCATAGGCAAACGTGTGCTGGAGGTGCTTCCTTAACTTTTCAATGTGCCCATGAGTAGTGGATGCATTTATCAGCATCTGCTCCAGAGTTTTGTAGAGCAGATGCTGAGGTAACACAATTTTTTGTATGATCATGAGCTCAAATGTAGACATCTTTGTTGCAGAAGATGGTGTAGACCTTATAGCCATCAGGACAAGTGATAATCGGATATCCCAACTGGGTCCAGAGTCTGCTACGAACGTCAAGATACTCACAATTGTTTTGTATCTCTCTCTCTAACCCCCTGCTTGAGGCCAAGTGGTAGGCAATGTGGAGCTTTCTTTTTACTCCCACATCTTCACAATCACCTCACTGTTCAATGTTTTAGGACGATTTTCCCTAATAATAATGGTCGCATCAACTAAAAGTTCTAAAAATGCTACCACCAAAGGTTCGAACACCAAAAGTTTGAACCTTTGGTGGTAGCATTCTTAAAAAAAAAACAGGGGCTGCGGGGGTGTCCCCCGCAGCGCCCCACTCACTATACTTTATGGTATAGTGAGCGGGGGCTGGCCCACAGCCTTCCATTTAAAAAAAAAGGAAAAAAAAGAAAAAAAAGGAACGGGGGCTGCAGGGGTGTCTCCCGCATCGCCCCGCTCACTATACTTTATGGTATAGTGAGCAGGAGCTGCGGGGGACACCCCCGCAGCCTTCTGTTAAAAAAGAAAAGAAAAGGACCCTGCAGCGCTGGTTCCAGATCACGGAAGTGAAAGGGAACTGGCACTGCAGGGAACCAGTGTGAAGATGAAGGTAAGTGGGGTTTGTTTATGTTGGGGGTGGGGGTGTGCTAAGGGTGTGGGTGGAGGGGGTGTTATGGGTGTATTGTGTGTGTGGGTGTGTGAATTTAAGTGTGTTCACATGAGAAAGATGCAAACTTTTGGTAGTTCGCACCTTTCTCATGCAAACGTTTTGCCCGCGGTACTTTCAGCCGCGGGCAAATCACTTGGATTCTGTTCAATGGCTTCATCAATCCGACTCAATCCTTTGCGGGAGGCCGAAACAAGAGAAGATGTGGTTGATTATTAGGGCAGCAGCTGTCTCCGCCTTAGATTTCCAGGCTGGAAGACATTCTACCCACTTTGTGAACAAGCAGGTCACAGTCAACATGTACTTGTTTCCTCTAGAGAAGCGAATCATAGGCCCGATTTTAATTGACTTGCAAATCTGGCAAAAGCAGTGCCATTCCACTCTTTTGTAGGGAAGCTCTGTGTGCGAGTGAAATGGGTTGAAGTTGAGCACACACAAGCCACCACCCTTTAGGTGAGTGTCAAGGTCCTGGCCCATATGCGGCCAGTAGGCAACCTCATGCAAGATTTGAAATGTGTGAAGCCCACTAGGACATGCAGTGGCTGCATCAAGGGCATGGTTCAAAACCAGGCTCTGCAATGATGTAGGTACCACCCACTGGTCACAGCAAGATAATGCTCCCCTTACCAACAAACTGTCTTGGATCCAAACATCTTGGAAAATGTCAACACCCAGAGCAAGGAGGAGTGAGGGCTTCTGCCTCCCAGAATTATTTTTAAACATGAGTTAAACGAGAATATTTTTTAATAGCACCATTTTTGGAAAACAATTACGAAAAAAGCCATACAATTTACCATCAGTTTGTAGGATAACACGAACAATTCTAACAGATGCCAGGTCACCAATAGCACACAAGAGCAGTTCCATGATGCCTAGGCTCACAATATGTGCCAGTATTCTTCTTGTGTAAAACAAATTTGTAGCTACATCAGAAAACATGTTCAGGAACTTCAGATGTGGTTACAAACTGGGATTACCACCTGACATTGGTGCAACGTGTTCTAAAATGTTTGTCATGTTCTTTATCCTTAAGGCAATTCACTTTGCCAGTTTAAATGCACAGAGGAGGAGAAAACTGTTAGATTATTAAATTTATTCAGTTGTGCAGTGATATCCACAAAATGTAGTGAAGGTGCAACAGATTTTCAACTTTGCACATTTTAAGGACACAAAACATTGCCAACATGAAGTGAAGCGTGCTCAGCATAATACAATGAAGACCACAAGCATTCAGCTTTTGTACTGAATAAAGTGTTTAGGAGCACCAAGGAACAAGCCACCTCTAAGTATATTCAGAGATTCTCCTCTATAAAAAAAAAGAAAAAGTATGTTAAAGTACTTTTGATTCCATGACAAAACAGCCAAAATAAACAGAAAGAAATTATATAGGCATGGTCACAATTAGTAACATGTGCATTAGAAATAAAGAACCAGACACTCCCATGGTCAGCACTTCACCAATTTAACAATAGCGCCAACCAGATTTTCATAAAAATGAATGACACCCAATCCATGCACTGGGGATGTAAATTTACTTAGGTTTTGTGATTAAACAAGAACTAAATGAAATACATGATTGGCCGGCAGCTCGTTCTTCATTCTCCTCTCAAACTCCAACCCTCGCTGCTCCTTCACACACATTATCATTCATTCACAAATTCAATCGCACACATTAACATTGCTAACCAGGCCCCAGTATACTTGGCGAACCGTTTCACACCTCATACTTCCATCCCCCGTCTGAGATCTGCCCAGGCACACTGCCTTTCACTGCCGAGGTTAAAGCTCCAGAAAGCAGGGGGGTCCAGCGATCCAGTTCTCGCCTCCAAATTATGAAACTCACTCCCCAGTCCACTCAGATCTGAACCATTTTACCATGCTTTCAAAAGTAAAACCAAAACATGGCTCCTTGAGCAGGATTCGCAAGGCACACATCTACCCCACTGAGGGTAACAACTAACATTGCTTGCTAGTTACTTGACTGGCTGTTCAGCCGGCCCTGCGTCTCGACCTTCATTCTGTAACTATTGTATAACTACTCTGTAATGTGTACTGGTTATGAGCTGACCTTCACCTGTGTAAGTACTTGTATATACCCTGTAAGTAGACTTCATTGTGGCATGCCTCTAATGTTATCTGTATTCCTTGTAACCTGAAGAAATGCGCCCAGATACCTTCGGGCCAGGCGCGCTATATAAATAAATAAATACAAATAACATGCAGCCACTCAAACTGAACTCATAAAATAACATTATATAGTCAAAAAGAATACAGGACTCGGCGCCATCAAGATATATATATATTTTATATCTTATTCCTTTGTTAAACATCAAACGTTGAGCCCATATACAATAACATGTTTCGGCTCTGCTGAGCCTTTTTCAAATCCGGGCTAAATATAATTTTCAATTACATCCCCAACACATTATTATATGCGATGAGCACAAAGAAACACAACATCCCATGAGCCAAAAATCATTCATATATATAACATTTTTAAAAGCTAAGCATACTTTTGTTGCTGTTCGTTTAAATGCTTTCATCAATAGCAGATTATGGTATACGGCATGGAATAAAGAAAGCCATATGAATCCAGTGCTTTCGTCTCAGGCATAGTTATATTGTTACAGTATGTATTTCCTGAACCACACCGATATACAGCGTTGGTTTGTGGATTACATTGGCTAATCTGATCGTTTGTAACGGGTAAAGGAATATTTGTGCATGTGATAATAGTTATGCTCATCTTTGAATTCAGAGGTATTCTTATAGATGCAATTTAGACCAGGAACTAGTACAATGTTAAAGAACGACCAACATTTGAGAAGTGCACTTTGGGGCGTAAAATACCACACTATATCCTTGTCCTTATCTTCATCCTGTTTTAGATTGTCACTGGGGATCATACCCCGTTATTACTACATGGACATTAGTCCTACGAATTGGTTACATCTAATTTCGGGTAAGGATATCAGACTAGTTTGCATAAACTTCTGGACCTTTTTATGGGTCATTGGAATAATGTGATTACAGCATTTATAATTCGATGTATTAAGATTAATGATTTGATTTACTTTTCTCTTTGTTTTGTCCTTTTATGTATTGCTCATATTTAATAATATAACATGATATGTGTCTGTTTCTTTCTACACCCATGAATCCTTCCCTACGCCCATCCTTGTTTTTCTGTCTAATTTTGGCACACATTTTCAGTACGTTATGATGTACATTGTTAGGCATGATGCTTGAATGCCGGGGCAATGGTCTTTTAAAAATGTTATATATTTGAATGATTTTTGGCTCATGGGATGTTGTGTTTCTTTGTGCTCATCGCATATAATAATGTGTTGGGGATGTAATTGAAAATTATATTTAGCCCGGATTTGAAAAAGGCTCAGCAGAGACGAAACATGTTATCGCATATGGGCTCAACGTTTGATGTTTAACAAAGGAATAAGATATAAAATATATATAAATATCTTGATGGCGCTGAGTCCTGTATTCTTTTTCGACTATATACTGTTTTTGGTGATGGTTAGGCTTTTGTTACCGTCCACATACAGTTGACCCGCGACATCCTGGATCGTATCTTTGATGGCTACACAAAAGTTTCACCTAAGATTCAACAGTTGTGCATTACCAATTTAAGGGATTGGAAGGTGTCGCCCTGCAGAGCAACCTTTTCTAAAGCCACACATTTTGGAGATTCATAAAATAATATGCACACAGATAAGACACACAGTCCTTCACATCACATGCATGCATACACACAAGCATACTTAGATTTCAGCAAAGGTTGCAAAGTTTACCCTTCCGTAAATAAGGTCCTGCATGATTTGGAAGTTGCCATTTTAGTGAACAATGTTGGGGCATTTTCGATCACCTAAACTTTACTCTAGTTTCCGAAGAGGTGGCTTGGGACATCACCAATATTAATGTTGTGGCAACCACCATGATGTTGCACATTGTGCTTCCATGGATGATGGAACGGAAGAAAGTTGCTGTCTGGAACACATCCTCTGCCACGTGCTGCTTCAAAAGTTATCAAGTAGTTATAGGCAAAACACTTGCAGTAAACTCCCAGCTACCTGAATTTGTATGTTATTGTTAGTGTTAGAACATACATTTTTAGAATTCGAGTGGCATGGTTAAAAGTTTCAGCTAACATGTTGAAAGGACAGTTAGCTGCCTGTTTGGTGCTATTTACAAGAGGCAAATTCAACATTTAGGTTGTGATGGAGTTTTAATTGCAAGCTCAGATTCTGACAACGGCTCATTTCAGATGATAGGGGTCAGTAAGGGTTTTCAACTGGCAGGGCAGAATCCAACACTTCTACCAAAGGTCTGTACATAGCCTAGAGGCTACTAGTCAGGTGGTGGGATGAATGAATTATCCCTTTGGGTTTACAGAAATAACAATTAACCTTAGCACAATTGTACAAATTTGTCCATCCTCATAAGGACGAAAGGATGAGTTTCCCTGCCTGAATTCAGAAGGATTATAAGGCGCGTGAGATATTTAAATTGGAAAATTGGTCAAAACACTTTCTCTCAAACACGATGGCTCACTGATCGATCATTGGAGCAAAAAGTGATTCAATGCATATTTGTATCGGCACGTGATTGCCTATATCATCGTTGCGAAATCCACCAAGTTTCAGTTGAAATTAGTTCACTAAGCAGAGGTACCCGGCTCTCACTTCCTGCAGAATACGTACCTAAAAATAATTACCTTACAAAAATAATTGTAAGGACTAGCAGGCAGAGAGCATCTGCTCAAACTGAACACTTTTAAAACACAGATGCGGGATGCAGCATGTAAACCCACTGAGCCATCTAATCAGTTGATCTGAGCATTTACTATTAAATGACAGCCACACGAAGAAGAGGCCAGGCATATAAATCATTTACATAAAACAAACTCTGCAAAATCAGTTGCTGCTTTGTAATAACAAGTGTTATTTATGTTTCATTTTATTAAATATGGAACATTAGGAAAGACAGAGATTCTTGTTGGAGGTGCAATGCTCCTCAGTGTGTAGAAGTAGCATTCGATGAAGTGTGCCCTGTTTCTACATGTTTAACGTGGCTGGGCAATGTTTGCTACATGTAAAAGCAATGTAGATAAGACTTTGCTTTTACGAATGGTACGCTTGTGAGGAATCAACTTCCGGGGCACCAGTGGTGCACGGATGAATATCGGTTTCTAAACCAATCATTCCCACGCCTCTAGTACACCAGAAGGGATTAGAACAGATTGAAAACACAGGTTCATTATTAACCTCCTTGTACAATTTTGGTAACATAGGCGTTACGGCAGGCTTATCTCTGCAAGGTCTTGGATCATTGGCTAGTTGCAACACAGCGAAAATACAATTACCCAATGATAAAAGGGACTGTTCAGTCAAGGTTGTATACACATATTTACATTATTATTATTACAACAGACAGTTTGCACACTACAAAATACAATCCACCCTGTAAAGGAACACAGAGGACAAAGGAACACAGAGGACAGACAGTTTCACGAAGGAAAGGTGAAAGTCCAAAAGCAGCATTTTTACAACATATGGCGAACTCTGAGGATTTTAACAGTTGTTGGTGCTGGAAAATTGTTAGAAATTATTGTACTTAGGAAGCAGCTGCACTTAGGTTCTTGTTCTGAGGCTGATCAGAAAATTAAACTGATAAATGCTAATAAGTAGAACCCAATTTTGTGCACGCTATTCGTTGGTAGTTTTTTCTGCTTTGCTGTGAATATAAATTTAGACAAAAGTCCTCATGTCATTTTTTCCAAAGTTTTTTATTGTTTGTTGTCAAACTTATTAAATGTTCTGATTTTCTCAAAATAAATGAACCCTCTACACGTGTTTCACTGTCATTAGAATGACAGATCTTCAGGAGGGATAGTCCCATGTTGGACTTTATACACAATTGAAATTATTGTGTGCTAGCTTTTGTTTGCAAATTTGGTAGTTATGGATGTAACTTTTTTTTATTAATGTTGGTTTCCTCTTTACCAATTCCTATTCATTCGATTTCGACAAAATTAAAATTAATTCCCAAATGTTCGAACCTTTATTTGTATTTGCCTCATTTTTAATGCTTAGAAGTTGGCAAGGACCGGCGTGATACCCGAACCTTTATTTGTATTTGCCTCATTTTTAATGCTTAGAAGTTGGCAAGGACCGGCGTCTTCCTTACCGTTCCCTGAGTTGTCGGATTCACGAAGAAAAGGGATGCACTCTGGATACTGACAGGAGTGTAGTCAGCAAAGCAATCAGTCTTAACTGTTCAAGGTTATTTGGTTTCAGCACCAAGTGAGCAAAAAGTTGTGAATGTCCCTAGGCACCTTCGGAGAAGGACCAGGGGGACAGAATCACAGTGTACCTGGTGCTTGAGATGATCTTGATGCTCGACAGCATCGAGTCGGTTCCAAGATGCTTTGCAACTCCTGTGACAGTTCAAGACGATAGACCGCTGCGGGTATCAGGCAGCAGGCCGTTCGGCAAGCAAGGCTGAACGGATGACTGCAGGCTGGCCTACACGGTGGCTCAGGGTCAAGAATCGCTGTCTTTGTGCTGGTTGGCAGATCTGGAAAGCTGGTTGAGTCGTCTCGGATGGCTTTAGTGACTGCAGTGTGACAACAGTCAGTGGTGCAGCCAGTCGCGGTTCGAGGGCCCAACTACCTCGAAAATGTCCGATGGACGCTAGTTGATGCTTGTTGTGGCACTCCTAATTTCTTTGCTGGGCTCGTGTTGTCCTTTAAGACAGACGGCCCAAAGCTGAGGAGAGTTTTGGCTGGCAACGGCCTTGTCCTTTCTTCCGAGGCTCTCTGGCACTTTCCACCTAGGAAGCTTGCTGGCAGAACCTAGAAGGGCACGCTGTGTGCTGGCTGGGTGCCGGTTCTGGAGCTACTGGACAGGTCCTCTGAGGTTGGTATCTCCCTATGTTCCCTGGGAGATGTTTAGGGGAGGGATCCTGCTTCCCCCTCGGAAATCCTGGCCTTTGTTCACTGGCGGAAGCTGTAAGGCAGACTGTACCTTCAGCCAGGGTCCAAATGAGTAATTATTCTTACTCCTTTCAAAGTCATCAGTTGATCTGCTAAGAGAGGGGCTCAGCCCTCTTTTAAAGCCAAATGGGCCACAGCGATTGGTGCAGGCTAAGCCTAATTTAAGGAACCAATCATACGTCCCCACCAACAATCTTCTGTTATACGGGTGGTCATAACCAGAGTACTTTGCGACAGGAAAGGTAAAGGGGTGAAAACATGTGCTACTAAAACCCACCCATCTTCCTGTCTGTTGTGGATCAAAGTGTGTCTCTGGCTATCTGAGCTCTCTTTGGCACGTAATTGTGTGGTTTCTTTTTGTGAGTTTATTACAGTGATAGATTGGTGCGGCATTGTTCAGGGCTTTGTGAACCAGGGACGCTACTTTTAAGTGGATTTTGTTTTGGGTGGACAGCCAGTTGTTTTGACGCCTGATCTTTGAAATATGCGATCCTTTAGACACACCGAGGGCGGCTCGTAGGGCATTGTTTTGTAGAATTTGAATTTGGTGGGTGATGGATTTATTTGCTCCAATGTAGAGGGCATTACAATAGTCAAGCCTCAAGAGGAATAGTTCTCTCGCTAGGATAAGGCAGTTGTCAGAGTGAAAGTGCTTGCCTGCTCTAATGAGCTTGCATGTGTAGGCGGTGGCCGAAGCCAATGACCTGCTTGTCGAAAGAGAGGGTGGCATCCAGATAGCAGCCAAGCGTCTTCACATCTTTAGATACCTTGATGATATTCCCATCAATTTCAAATGAGGTATAGTCCTGGCTAAGTTTTTTAATGTTAGAATGTGTCCCTAGGATGATCAACTCTGTTTTGTCATCGTTCAGGCATAGACAGTGGGTTGCCATCCATGCCTGGACGATGATATACACCCTATTCACCAAGGCCAAATCCTTGTTGTAATCCCCGTAAAGTGGGAGGAGAATCTGGGTATCATCTGCATAGTTAGTGTAGGTGATACAGAGATGGTCCAGATCATCAAAAAGGGGCTTAGTGAATATGTTGTAAAGAGTCGGGGAGACACACGAGCCCTGAGGAACTCCCCACCGAATGGGGATTGGGTCAGCCGCTGCCGATGGGGAGAACACCCTCATGGTCCTGTCACTAAGAAAGGATTCAATCCAAGTTATGGCCTCTCTGGAGAAATGTGCGGCAGAGTCTAAATGGCTGCAAAGTACCCCATGGTCCACGAGGTCGAATGCCGCCGAGAGGTCCAGCAGCAAGAGGAGAGCCATTTTTCCTTTATCTCTTAGTTCATCTATTTGTGCCTTTAGGTCAATGAGAGCAGTCTGTGTCGTGTTGTGGACGGAATCCTGATTGGCGCTCTCCTAAGAGTTTATGTTTTTCCAGAAAACTTTGGATTTGATTATAGGCAATCTTATGCAAGATTTTAAGCAGGAAGGGGACTGTCGTAATGGGATGGTAGTTTGTGGGTATAAGAGGGTCTAGCGTTTGCTTTTTGAGCAGTGGTTGTACCCAGGATTGTTTTAGATTGGTGGGCACCGTACCGGACGTGAATGAGGAGTTGACAAGTTTGGCAATAAACGGGAAGAGATCCCTAGCAGCATCTTTTATAAGCTGGGCAGGGCAGGAATCGCCCTGGCAGTTTGACGGTTTAAGAGAGAGGATGACTTTCTCCACCTCAAGAATAGAGGTTTTAGAGAACATGAACCGTATAGCTGGGTCCTGAGCCTTTGGGGCAAGGTCTATATTGGAGTTGTTGGTCTTAGATGGTTGTGTAAGGGAGGCTTTCTTTTTGGCTATTTTCGTTTGGAGTAAGGACATTTTATTTGATAAGGCTTGCTGAATGTCGGAGCACCAAGTTTTACCTATGGTGCATATATCCGGAATGGGAATGGGGGACTCTAGTTCCTTGAGGATGGTGAACAGTTTCCTCATGCTTGAATTGGCGTTGGAAATAGGCTTATTCAAAGAGTTCTGTTTGGCCAAATGGATTTCTTTTTTACATTGGGAGGAGATTTCTGTAAGTTTCATTTTATGATCTACTGAAGGGGTAAGCCTCCAGGCTGTTTCGCAGTTCCTCTTAAGTAGTCGCAGATCCTTTAGTTCAGGGGTAAACCATTTGTTTAGGTGAGATTTGGGTTTACTTTGAGTTTCAGAGGTGCGATGTTGTCCAGGGTGGTTAACGTAATTTTGTTATACTCATTGACTAATGTTTCTGGGTCTAAATGATCCTCTAATCCGTTGAGGGTAGGTAGAATGGCCGGGATCACTTTATCTCTGGTGATGCTCTTTTTATTTCTTGTTAGGCAAGGCGGGGCCATGATAGGAGCTGGTGGAGGTGGATAATTCAAATGACAGGAAGAAATGGTCTGTCCAAGGTTGAGGGATAATGGCTTTGATGTTGGCAGTACAGTTGTAGTCTACTAGCCAATCGAGGATTCTTCCTTTATTGTGAGTGGGTTCTAGAGTTTTTTTGTGTTATATCCAGATTGGAGAGGGAATTGCCAATGATGGTGGCATTTTTGTTTGAGGGGTCATTGAAGCCCAAATTGAAGTCCCCTAGGACAAGTAATTGGGAGGAGGTTTTAATGTTGTTGGAGAGTAAGTTGTGGAGATCATCCTCGAATGTCCCAGGTGGTCTGTAGATGAGGTGGATAGTCAATGTTTGGGAGCTAGCTAGTGGAAGTTTAATGGTAAGCGATTCACATGAATCCGATGCTATTGTAGGTGAGATTCTCATACCTAAGCTAGTCTTTGCGATGATAGCAATACCGCCACCACGCATATTGGTTCAATCTTGCCTGAGTATAGTAAAGTCTTCTGGGATAGCTAAGGAGAGTATGGGTCCTGCTGCGTCATGCAGCCAAGACTCTGTAATAGCGATAAAGCCCAAGTTATCGAGCACTATCAAATCGCAGATGTCTGTAGCATGTGCTGTCAGGGATCTGGCATTTATTAATCACCCTTTGAGGGGGGGGTGCTATCGGATGAGACGGTTCAATTTTGGTATAGGTAGGAGGAAGTCTCCTGTTATTGAGATGGGCGGTATTAGCCTTCTGGTGTTAGATCTTTTGTTAGTAGGAGGTAGGGTTCTAGTCAGAGGCTCATGGAGTTTCGAGAGTCTAGCTCTCAGCCTGGAATCTCTACGGAGTAGACTACATTGCTAGGAAACTCAGTTGAGGGACTCAGACCCGGGTGTTCCATACTGGTGTCGGTAGAGACGATGGTCATGATAGAATTATTTAGGGGTCTCATGAGCACTGTAGGGAAGCTACTATCCTCTCTATGGTGGAGGATAATTAGAAGTAAGTACAATAGCAGGCTGCAAGGTGTGCTACTCATGATGTAGAACTAAGTTCCAGTAAACACAGTGGAATGGGTAGGCAGCTTCAGATGGGCAGAAGGTAGCATAGGCTCAGTGAGCTACAATGACTAAGGTTCAAATAGCATGAGCACAGTAAGCTGCATTAACTGAATTACACAAAGGCACAGTGGGCTGCAGTAACTAAAATACACAAAGTCACAGTGGACAAAGATCAGCATAGGCAATGACTAAGTTGCACAAAGGCACAGTGGGCAAAGATCAGCATAGGCAATGACTAAGTTGCACAAAGGCACAGTGGGCAAAGATCAGCATAGGCAATGACTAAGTTGCACAAAGGCACAGTGGGCATAGATCAGCATAGGCAATGACTAAGTTGCACAAAGGCACAGTGGGCATAGATCAGCATAGGCCATGACTAAATTACACAGAGGCACAGTGGGCAAAGATCAGCATAGGCAATGACTAAAGTACACAAAGGCACAGTGGGCAATGATCAGCATAGGCAATGACTAAGTTGCACAAAGGCACTGTGGGCATAGATCAGCATAGGCAATGACTAAGTTGTGCAAAGGCACAGTGGGCATAGATCAGCATGGGCAATGACTAAGTTGCACAAAGGCACAGTGGGCATAGATCAGCATAGGCAATGACTAAGTTGCACAAAGGCACAGTGGGCATATATCAGCATAGGCAAAGACTAAATTACACAGAGGCACAGTGGGCATAGATCAGCATATGCAATGACTAAGTTACACAGAGGCACAGTGGGCATAGATCAGCATAGGCAATGACTAAATTACACAGAGGCACAGTGGGCTGCAGTGACTAAAATACACAAAGGCACAGTGGGCAAAGATCAGCATAGGCTTGCAGGTTACCCAAGACATTGGCTAGGCGAGGGGATAGCACGGTGTGGCTCCCAATTGTACTTTAGTGGGCAGCCATAGGTAGCTTATGTAGAGGTTGGTTTCAGCACAGGTGGGGAGGATCTTAGTGAAGCAAAGTGGTCATTATGGCATGGCTAACCTCATGCATTAGTACTTTATAAGCTGCAAGATAGTGGGCAGGGGCAAATCAGCACATCTTGCCGAAGTGCAACAAAGGTTGTAGAGTGGCCCTTTGT
Organism: Ambystoma mexicanum; assembly: GCF_040938575.1. Taxonomy (NCBI): domain Eukaryota; kingdom Metazoa; phylum Chordata; class Amphibia; order Caudata; family Ambystomatidae; genus Ambystoma; species Ambystoma mexicanum. Next base: position 540,726,057 of record NC_090929.1, read on the forward strand.
TAGTGAGTGGCAGATAAGTCTCAAATTTACAGATTTCTGGTTTCCCTGCTAAAGGTGCAAGAAAAATCCCCAAGGCTTACCATGGTTATGTGGGTCCATCATGGCGGAAAGCAAGGTTCCTTGCGAGATATTTTTGGGAAGCAGGGACAAAGGAGTGGGCCACGCCGCGCCTCCCATGCGCCGAACAGGCACAAAAGAGGGCCTTTGTGTGGCCTTCGTGGCTGGCCACCGGTGACTCCGCCTACCGGCGGATGTTTCCAATTCAAATCTGCTACAAACGAGGTTCAGCCTCGTGGTCGTGCCGCGCGGCGCCCGGCATGCGGGAGTCAGGCACCTTCTTGGGACAGGGACAGGCAGGCCTGCCATTCTACAGCGATGCCGGCGATGTTGCTGCAGTGCACTCCATGTGCAAGGAGCAGCTTCAGGGATGGGGGGGCTCCTGCCCTCTGCCCTATGCGAAGCAGGATTGAATGGGGGACACAGGCGCAAAACAGGGCCTTTGTGTGGCCTTCGTGGCTGGCCACCGGCGACTCCGCCTACCGGCAGATGTTTCCAATTCAAATCTGCTGCAAACGAGGTTCAGCCTTGTTGTCGTGCCGCGCGGCGCCCGGCATGCGGGATACAGGCACATTCTTGGGACAGGGTCAGGCAGGCCTGCCCTTCTACAGCGATGCCGACGATGTTGCTGCAGTGCACTCCATGTGCAAGGAGCAGCTTTTCCAGAGTCGTGGGGTGACTGCAGGGAAGCTGGAGCCGCCTGCTCGGGCGTTGTGGGTTCTAGGGACAGCAAGGAGGTTGAAGTAATGGGATCTGGAAGGTCTAAGGGAGGCAGGTTTGGTGATTCTGCATGACAAGTAGGGGGGGGGGTAAGGTCGTGAAGGCACTTGTGAGTCAGAGACAGGGCTTTGAATGTGATCTTCTCCTTGACTGGGAGCCAGTGGACCTGTCTTCTAAGTACCGAAATGTGTTCTTTGCGCATGTGGCCGGTGGCGGCTCTAAGTGCGTTGTTTTGAACGATTTGGAGTTTGGCGACATTCTTGGCAGAAGTACCGATGAGTAGTGCATTGCAGTAGTCAAGCCTGGAGCCAATTATGGCCCTGGCGATGGAGAGACAGTTCTGTTGAGACAGGAATGGTCTGACTGCGTTAATGTGTTTAGAATAATAGGCAGATGAGGAGGCTATGGCATTGACCTGCCTCTCCATGGTTAGGTCTGGTTCGAGGTAAACGCCTAGTGTTTTGATGGAGGGTGACACAGTGATGGGCATATTGTCAATGGAGGAGGTGGAATATTTGTTATCCAATTTGCTCCTCAGGGTGGAGGGGGAACCAACTAGCAGTAGTTCGGTTTGCTCACTGTTGAGACATAGCCAGTTTTCTGCCATCCAAGATTGGATTGCTGTGTAGATGGAGTTGAGGGTGTTCTGGTCGGCCTGGTAATCCCTTTAGAGTGGGATGAGTACCTGGGTGTAATCAGCATAGTTTGTGTATGAGATGCCCAGGGAATCCAGGATTATGAACAGAGGCCTCGTGAAGAGGTTGTAGAGGGTGGGAGCTGTGCAGGAGCCTTGCGGGACCCCACGTTTGATGGTGCTGGGGTTGGCACTAGAAGAGTCAGAGAAGACCATCATTACTCGGTCCTTAAGAAATGAGTCAATCCATTGGCAGGCTCTATCAGGGAAATTGGCTACTGACGAGAGGTACTGGCAGAGGGTTCTGTGGTCTACCAGATCGAAAGCTGCTGAGTGGTCCAGCAGCAGGAGAAGTGCAGGTTTGCCTGCGTCTCTGAGATCATCGATTTGGTTTTTGAGGTCAAGGAGAGCTGTCTCGGTCCCATGGCGAGGTCTGAATCCCAATTGCCTGAGTCCTAGGAGGAGGTTGTCTTCTAGAAATTTCTGAATTTGCAGGTGGGCTGCTTTATCCAGAATTTTCAGCAGAATTGGGACGGTGGTGATGGGCCTGTAATTGCCTGGGTTGGAGGGGTCGAGGGACGGCTTTTTTAGGAGCGGACGAACCCACGCTTCCTTGAGTCCCACAGGGACATAGCCAGAACGGAAAGAGGCATTGATGAATGCTGTGATTATAGGGACTAGGGAGGGTGCACAGTCCTTGATGACTTGTGCGGGGCAGGCATCACCCTTACAATTTGATTGTTTGATGGATTGGAGAAGTGAGGAGACCTCCTTCTCACTCATATCTCTGAAATCGAACATGGGGGAACAGGTGGGCTTTACATTCTATGGCATTACACGAAGGCTTCCTATTTACTATGCATACTAATTATTTTCTTTGCTACTGGCACTAAGAAGAAACTTGAAACAAAAACATATGCACTACAAGTCGCACATACATACAAAAATGTAATCACCTGCTTGCTTCTGTGTGTTGCCTCTGCCACCCAATCTCATGTCACTTTGACCCGGAAGGCCTGCCCCACAGCCATGGTCATGAATCCTCAGTGTTACGATCAGAGGGCCCACTGTGGTGGAGTGCGGGGCCCTCCTAGATCTGGGCCCTGCGCGCAGGCGAATCGCGCAAGAACGGACACTGGAGACGTCCGCCTGTTCCGGCGCTCCGGCGCGAACTGCCGCCGGGCGTCGCCTTTATTAACTAGCGCGCATGCGCCGGCTCGCGGGCCGCGCATGCGCGTCGCGTGTACCACGTACACAACATCCCTCCTTTTTCCCCTCAAACAACAAAACACTAAACATGGGGAGCCAACGTGGCTCAAAACATTTTATACTTAACAGACTTGATTGCTCAGGCTGCTGAGTCCATAATGAAGTCTTGGAACCTTTGTGGGGGGCGGCGCCCTTCCCTGCGGGGGTATCTGGGCGGGCCCCTTTCGAGGTTCTCTGGCCTTCCAGGATCTCTGGGCGGTTCAACGTTTTCCGGCGGCGCTTCTGCCGCCAGCCCTTGGCCGAGACCCCGTTCTTCTTCTGAGGTTGTTGGTCCTATGCGTTTAAAGAAGGACACATTTCTGGTCACCGTCCCACGCGCGTTTGCCGCCGTGACCATGGATCCTTTGACGTGGGTTACTCCCATCGGTTGTGTTTCATAAGTCATTGAGAGTTTCCCCTCCGGCTTCCTGTTTCGGACAAGGACGGTGTCTCCTACTGCTATCTCTTTCTCCGGCAGCTTCCGCCTCGTTGTTTCACTCTCGTTTCTCGCGGCCCTGTCTGCTGCCACCTGTGCGTCGTCGATCACCCCAGGGCATCGTTCACCCGCTTCCGGTATCAGCCCTCTGGGTATTCGCTTGAACAGTACCTCGGCGGGCGCGATTCCGGTGGACTGATGTGGGGTGGACCGGTACTCACGGAGAAAGTCAATTAGGTTGTGGCGCAGGTCTTCTCCCCCATTGACAGAGATGCGAAAAATTTTGTTAAGCGTCCGCATGAAACGCTTAACCTCTCCATTGGCCCTCGGCCACAGCGGGGTCACCTTGCGGTGCTTGATGCCTCGTTCTGCGCAGTATCTGGCAAAACGCTGCCCTTGGAACGGGGCTCCATTGTCTGAGCAGATCTCGAGTGGGAAGCCGTGGGTGGCGAAGATTTTGTCCATGGCCAGGATGGTGTGGTCGCTGGCGGTGGATTCCACGAGTTCCACCTCCGGGTACCTCGACCACTGGTCTGTCACTACTAAGAAGTATAGGCCTCTACCGGTCGAGCCGAAGTCTGCGTGAACGGTCCCCCACGGCACGTCGCTCCGTTCCATGGCTCGGATGGGCGGGCTCTTTTCCGCCGGACTCGCGGCTTGGCAGGGGATGCAGGTCCTTACGAATTCGGTCACCCTGTGCTCCAGGTCGGGGAACCAGACCTTCAGCCTTAGGCGCGCCTTCATCTTAGCCATGCCTTGATGCCCTGTGTGGGCTAGCTGGAGGACTTTCGTGACCAGGGACCTGGGGATCACGATCTGGTCTACCCGCAGTAGCAGGCCGTCCGTGGACACCGAGAGCTCGTGTCTAGCTTTCCACAGTAGTTGTAGGTCTCTCTGCACCTCTGTGCTTCTTCTGGCGTTGTTCTGGAGGACGTCACGCCATTCCCCCATGGCTACCGCTCTTTTCACTCGCAGGAATGCCTCGTCAGAGTTCGAGTCATCCGCAATGTCCTCCCTCGACAGGGCCACTAGCAGGGCCGATTCAACGACAAGATGCACTGCGTCCCCAGCGTCAGACAGCTCCACGGGACTCTGGGCGTTTCTCGTGCCGGGGTGGCGGGACAGGTAGTCCGCGGGATTATGGGTGCCTGGGCGGTACACCAGCTTGACGCCGTATTCGATGAGCGACAGCATCCATCTTTCGATACAGGGAGGCGGCTTGGAAGATGTGCCAGAATCAGGGGTTTATGGTCTGTGACCACGACAACCGGTTTGCCGAGGATGTATATCCTGAAGTGTTTGCACCCCCACAGGATGGTGAGGGCCTCTCTCTCAATTTGTGAATAGCGTCTTTCCGTGTCGGTGAGGGCCTTGCTGGCGTACGCTATGGGTCTCATGGCCCCCAGTTCGTCGGCCTGCATGAGGACTGCCCCTAGTCCTACAGGGCTGGCGTCAACTACGATCTCCGATTCCCGGCTGGGGTGGAAGTAGGCCATTGTCTCCTGCTCTGACAGGGCCTCTTTGATGGCATTGAAAGATCTTTGTTCAGTCGCTGTCCATTGCCACGGCACGTCATTTCTGGTAAGCGCCCTCAGTGGTTCTGATAGGGAGGCTAGGTCTTTGATGAATCGGCCGCAGTAATTGACCATCCCCAGAAAGCTCCGAACTTCTGCTGGAGATGTGGGTGGGGGTGCATCTCTTATGTCTTTTACCTTCCCAGGGTCTGGGGAAATGCCGCCTGCATGAAAAGTGAACCCGAAGAACTCCAGCCGGTCTTTAAGGAACTCGCATTTTTCGCGGTGCAGGGTTAGTCCTACCGCCTGGAGCCTCTCAAACGTGCGCTCAAGCCTTTTAAGGTGTTCGCTCTCTGACTTGGCGAAGACTAAAATGTCGTCGGACATGTTGATGACACCCTTCAGACCGGACAGTGCTCCTCTTATGGCGTTCTGGAAGACCTCAGCCGCGGATGAGATCCCAAAGTTAAGCCTCTTGTATTGGTACAACCCCTCGTGCGTCATGAACGTCGTAATGTACCTCGACTCGGGGTGCAGTTCCAGTTGATGGTAGCCGGATCTGAGGTCCAGTTTGGAGAAGACTTTAGTTCCTTGGAGTTCACCGACGATATCATCCAGGGTGGGTGTGAGGTGGCGTTCCCTTTTGATGGCATTTGGGAGCCTCATGTCCACGCAGATGCGCACGGCCCCTGGTTGTTTCGGCTTTGGGGCTACTACGATGGGCGAGACCCAAGGGGTGGGGCCTTCTACCCGTTCGATGATGTCTCGGTCAATCAGTTGTTGCAACTCCTCCTCCACTTGGGCCCTTAGGTGAAAGGGAATTCGGCGGTGTTTGAGGGCTGTCGGCCTTACAGACTTGTCGATGTGCAGGCGAATAGGGTCTGCGTTCAGTTTGCCGATGCCCTTGAAGAGACTCTCGAACTTGTGTAGCATGCTTTTCAGGTCAGTGTGGTATACCCCAAATGTGAAATGGACAATATCGAGCGCTTCCGACGCTGCACAGCTCAGCAAGGAATGTGGGCTGACGTCGGTGACGAAGAACCTTGCTTTGATGGAGTTTAAGACAGCACTGTAATTTGCGTGTTTTATGTATGTAGAGTGCCGGCGGGGACAGACACCAGACACCCTGCTGGACTCTTAATAGAAGAGCCTTCTACAACAGCGCAGATACCACAACGCTCCAGGTTCCAAAACAAACATAAAATGCCTGCAATCGCATGCGCCCCTGCCAAGCATTATGATCCATGCCAATGGCTGCCACTGTGCCCAACTGTAGCAGGTAGATGTTTTTAACAAAGCTGAGCAATGTAGGTTTTCACATTGCATGGAAAAGATGAACGTTTTGCTGTAAAAAGACGTGGCTGTGCCCCTGCCCCCACCATACCAGCCGCCACTGGTCCTCATCCTACTAGGTCTTTCTGCTGCTTTTGACATGGTTTACCACCCCACACATTCGCATTCCATCTTCCTAAGGCCTTTCCGGGGCCATCTTAGAGTGGTTTAAATCTTATCTGACCAACCGTACCTTCTCAGTTTTCTAGGCCGGGAAACTTTCTTCTACCTCTCCGCTACTTCATGGTGCTCCCCAGAGGTCCGTCCTTGGTCCTCTATGCTTTTCACGCTACACATACATACCCACCATCCTCTTAGTTTCGTACTTTTTTTTTTCCTCCCACTTCTATGCTGACTATTCACAAATCTTTGTTGCCTTTTCTGAAACGCTTCCTTCCACCAAGTCTTCCAGTGTTTTGCCAATCAGTCATGGTTGCTTGCTAGCTTCCTCCACCCCAACCCATCCAAGACCTATATTCTGTCGTGGCCACCTTTCGAATCTCTCCTCTTTCAATTCCTCTGGCTCGCCTTCCTCTTTCACTTCATACTCAATTGCATACATGGCCTTGCACCCACTATCTTTCCTCTCTATGTCCCCATCCTGCGCTCTCTGCTCTCAAAATCAACACTTGCTTGCAGATCCCCTCCTCATCCCCATCCCATGTGCTTCTTCCCACTTTTGTTATTCCGCTCTCCTGGGTCGCAAACTTTGGAGTTCCCAGCCTCTGCAACTTCAATCTTCTCCATCCAATTGCCACCTGAACTTAAAACACTGTCTTCCAATCGTTAATTGATTGGACAATTAGCATAATTTCTGTATTGTACAGTTTTTTTGACTTGGGCAACGCTTTCGCAAAAGAGCATTATCAATAAAGCCCAAATGGAGCAAATGAAGCACCAAGAAGACAAGCCATCTTGAAACACATGCAAAATCTACTCATGAAAAAAATGGAACAACCTACTATACAGTAGACAACCTCAATGAAGTGCTGAGCCTGTAGACAAACTCTGTGGGTAATCCACTCACTATCTTATAAACTCCAAATAAAGACACTCTGCTCGCTGTATACCATTGTTAATTTAAATCACACAAAGAATGTGTGTTGCAATGAGAATCTGGCATCCATGCATTCTACTAGAGCCATAGTGTCTGACCCGAACATTCTATAGACATGTTGATGGGTAACCATAACCGCTTTAATGTGTTATTGTTTTTAATTAATAAACTGTCCTTTGGCTGACGTTTTAGCAAGTTTTGAAAACCAGGAAACCTATTGTCAACATTCTTCTCACACAAATGGCAAAATGTTATATTTCAAAGTTGCAATGACATCTTGAGAGGTCAAATATTGATCAATATTTGAACGTGTTGTGCCTAATTACAACCAGCTTGTGTATCATTTCTAGTTTACATTAAGTTTGTCAGTACATCAGAAATAGTTTCCAGAATACCCACTTAGTACATTGCCAGTTCACATTTAAAATGTCCATGCCCTCTTAGCAGATCATTGCTCGTTTCCTTATGCTCCATTGCCACATCAAGGCTGAGTTCGAGTGCATCCACTCTGTACATTACTATTTTACATTACACCCACTTCAGACAACATTTTCAGTTTCTGCTAGTCCCCCACATCATGGATGATTTCCAACATGTTCACTTAGCCCATTATTGCCAGCCTTCACTGCCCGGCCCCAGTAGGTTTTACCTCCTGTTGGCAAAGCCAGGAAGTAGGGATTCCAATACTTCCCATGCGGGTGGCAGGGGGGCTGACGGCAGCGGTGGACACAGCAGTGTTGCTAGATGTGCAGAAGAGGCTCAATTTGGGAACCTAGCTTGTGGGTAAATTCACATATTGTGGGAAATAGATCATACTGTTCAACCCTAGCATTATAACAGGGGTCTGCAACCTGGGGAACGCCTGATGTTTTGCATTATAGCTCCCATCTGCACTATCCATCAGGCAATTGTGAAGACTCATGGGAGCCATAATCCAAAACATCAGGAAAAGTGCAGATGTCACATCCCTGCATTACAGGGTTTGAAATAACAGCTATTACAATGAAAACCATTTTCTGCAGGTTGTTAATAAAATAAACAGATGGCAGTTGACCTAGCTAGTATCTGTTTCAATGATTGTGCTCCTTCAGCATAGGTTTGCCCTGGATGTCTGACACTGGCAGAGGAGAAAGGCAGATTAGGCTATCCTAAAATATTTAAAGTACGGAGAGGTTACAGTTCACTAACATGCATGGATGAAAGTTGGTCCTATGTTAGATAAATAAAAAGGAAACGGTGAAGGCTCGAGCACATGTATGTAAAATAAATGTGCAAAAGGCCAAACCATTATGCTCCAGTTCTTCTGGTTTCATTGGGGAGTAGATTGAGGGTGATGACTCGGATGGGGGACCCATGCATGTGGTAAATTGAAGTGCCTGTGCGTTGTGGCTAGGCAGTGGTGATAGGACTGTGCGAGGACAAGGCTGTTGAAGTCTGAAGCGGTCTGTTATGAAGTGTGTGGCCTGAGACTGGAGTCTGCTGGGTTGGATGGAGGGTGAGAAAATGCCTGTGAGAGTTGTGGTGCAAACAACAAAGTTACTCACCATAGTGACTATCTTACTCCTAGTCCATAGTCCCCTTTCCTCCATACTTGTGGGACATTATGTCCTTCAGGACGGGGCCAGAGCACTTTTGATAAAAAGCATCAAAATTGAAAAAATGTTGTCCTTCTCTTTTTACGCAGGGTACCGCACACGGCCGTAACCCCGCCCTCCTGAGCTCCACCCCACGCATCACCCTTCAGTCCTTTTCTATCGCCAAGTCTGTGACCATTTAAGCAATAATAGAGGATACTTATTAGAGGGAACGGCGGGCGGGCGTATGGAGGAAAGGGGACTATGGACTAAGAGTAAGGTAGTCACTACAGTGAATAACTTTGTTATACTCCTAAGTCCCGTCCCCTTTCCTCCATACTTGTGGGAGATTCCAAAGCACTCCTCACAGGTAATACGGGTGGATGGAACTTCCCTACTGAAAAAGGTTCTTAAGAACAGCCTGGCCGAATTGAGCATCAGCCCTGGAGCTCAGATTCAAAGCTGATGGGGAAGCTCAAGTAGCTGCTTTGGCAATGGTTTCCCAGGGAACATATTTTTGAAAGACAACAGCAGCCGCTTTGCCATGTACAAGATGAGCATGAATGCCCTTTGGGGGCTGAAAACCCTGAATGGTATAGGCTTCTGGAATACAGGAGGCAATCCATCGGGAGATCGTAGCCCTTGAAGCAGGTTTCCCTTTCGGGTCTCCGAATGTAACAAAGAGTCGAGAGGAGCCCCCGAGTTCAGTTGTTCTGTCTAGATAGAACTTCAGAGCCCGGCTGAAATCTAAATTGTGTAATACTCTCTCTGCGTCTGAGGCCGGGTTCGGAAAAAAGGCAGGCAATGAGATAGATGGATTCAAATGAAAATCAGTCACTACTTCAGGTAGGAAAGAAGGGTGAGTGCGGAACACAAACTTATCCTTATGAAAGTTAAGGAACAGGTGTTCCACGGACAAAGTTTGAAGCTTGTTTACTTGCCTTGCCCAAGTCACTGCAATCAAAAATGCAACCTTCCAAGAAAGATACTTTAGATCCGTCGTAGCCATGGGCTCAAAGGGCTTATGGCATAAGGCAGTTCGAACCACATTTAAATTCCACTTTGGTTGAGGATTGCGTATAGGTGGAAAAAGAAGTAAAAACCTGCAAAATGCCTTTTAATGACTGGGTTTGTCAAAGAAAAGAAACGGGCGTCAGTGGACAGGTAGGCGACAATATCCGACAAGTAAGTCCTACAGGATAAGACATGAATGCCCGAAGCAGCCAGATGAGAAATGAGTGAAAGGACAGTGTCAATCGTAGCATGTCTGGGGACTAATTGCTTAGCTAAACACCAGTGACAAAACCGGAGCCACTTGCTCCTATACGGAGACCTCGTAGAAGGCTTCCTGGCTGCTTGGATAAAGCACATATTATCTTCAGACAGGTTAAACTGCGCTAGGGATTTGAATTCAAGCACCAGGCATGCCTAGCTGAATGATTGTGGGGAGGGGTGCCACATCTGCTGATCGCACTGGTGAAGCAGGTTGGGAATCAACAGCAGTCTGATCGGAGGACAAATCGACAGATGCTGAAGTTCTGAAAACCAGAATCTGGCTGGCTGGCCACCAAGGAGCTATGGACAGGAGAGTGCAATTTGATGCATTTCTGAGCTTGCAGAGTGACCGATGAATCAGAGGAAGAGGCAGGAAGGCATATGCCTTCATGTTGTGCCACAGGATCTCAAGTGCATCCCCCAGAGAAGAGGCCCCGAGACTGTTCCTGGATGCATTAAGAGGAAGTCTCCTGTTTGTGGCAGTCGTATAAAGGTCTACTTCTGGAGTGCCCCATTGGCGAAATACGTTGAACAGGACTTCCATGTTCAGTTCCCACTCGTAGCTGGCCGCTGTTTGCCGGCTGAGTAAGTCTGCAATCACATTGAGTTGCCCCGGAATGTGTACCGCCAGCAGCCAAATGCTGTGCTGGATGGCCCATTCCCAAATCTAAATGGCAAGGTCCACAAGAGGTGGTGACTTGGTACCACACTGCTTGTTGATGTAAAACATCGATACTGGGTTATTGGTGCAGACGCAGACCACCCGGTTTGTGGTGGATGGTTGGAATGCTTTCAGCTCTGAATAATTTATATGAAACTTCCTGTCCTGGAGTCCGTAGTAATCGTCACTTGTGGGCAGGGCTCCTGAAAGTAGGCCCCCATTGTAAGATTGTTGGTAGAGGACCACCATAGAAGGTCTGCCATCTTGCAGGATGGAACTGGTATCATCTTGGAATCCGATTCCAAAGCCTGACACCAAGAGCTCTGAATAACTAGCTGCGTACGTCTCATTTTGAGACACACAAGAGGAAGAGCCAGTACGCACAAGGCCATGAGACCGAGAAGTCTCTGGAACCATCAAGCCGTCATGTGCTCCGACTGTATGAAGAGTTGACACGTGGCGAATAGATCCACAATCCTGTCCGCCGTCAAACACACCCTGGAGTCGATCGTGTTCCAACTAAAACACAGGAAGATCTGGTCTTGGGAGACCGTCATGGAAGTTTCCGCCATTTCACCGAAAGCCCAAGGTGGAACAGGAGCTGAAGGAGAGACTGGAGATTGCTCAATGACGTCTGTGGACAAGGGCTGCGTAGGACCAATCGTCCAAATATGGATATACATGAATGCCCTGTAGCCGAAGGAAAGCTCTAATGACCGACATCTTCGTAAAGACACGCAGCGCCGAGCTGAGACCAAACGGGAGCACACAGAACTGGAAATGCTCCCCTCCCAGGGAGAACCACAGATACTTTTGATGCGGCCTCCACATCAGGGTGTGCATATACGCGTCCTGAAGGTCCACTATACTGAGCCTGTCGCCCTTACGAAGAGAGGACTTTATTTGGCAGGGTGTGATCATCTTGAATTTCTCGTGGGAAGAGAAAGGTTGAACTGGGAAAGGTTGAGGATGGTGCACAAGCCAGCCTGGTTGGGTTTGGGCACCGTGAATAGTCGAGAGTAGAAGTCCTCCCCTTGCTCCCCAAGGGGAACAGTTTACACCACCCTGAGGTCTAGAAGCTTCTGAACCTCGGCTCTGAGGGAGGGTGTCCCAATCTGTTGGAAGGGAGGATTGAAGGGGGGAGGGGCATGCAAAAGCCTGCCCGTGCGATGGAAAAAACCCACCGATCGTCGGTGATGATCTGCCACGCCTCCAGTTGAGACGAGATTCGTTCTCTCACCAGAGTCTCGTGCGACCGACAAAAAATATAATTTTGTAGATTTGTTGCCAGGGAGACTACCTGCTCCTGGAGAGGAGGCTGAAGGCTGAGAGAAAAACAGACCACGTTGTTTTTGACGGATGCCACCAACCGGAGGGTCAGTTCTGCGCGCCCTGTGGTCCTGAAACCCTCTGAAGCCAGAGAAGGATCAAGACTGAGATCCGACCTCTGAGTATAAGGGGCCTTAGCTGGGGCCTTTGCCAGGACCAACAAGGATTTGGCTGTTTGGGTACTCGCCTTGGTCTTTGTGAGTTTGTCATCCATAGAGGAATGAAACAACTCTTTTCCATCGAAGGGAAGGTCCAGAACTTTATCTTGCACCTCCTTCGAAAACTTTGTTGCATGGAGCCACGCCTGGTGGGAGGTGTCAATTCCCACCATCAGGCCTCAAGCTGAAGTATCCACATGGTGTGCCGCAGCCTTCAGGATATCCTGTGCCAACACCCTAGCATCCGACAAACCGGCCTTGAAGTCATCTAGCCTATCCGTAGGAATGCACTCCTGGAAATCCGTCACCTCCTTCCACAGCTTAATATTAGCTGCCGGCAGGATCAGCTTGGTATTTGCTCGCCGAAGTTGCAAGTTGGCAAAGACTTTCTTACCCAAGGAGTCCAGAATTTTGTCTTCCTTGGAGAGAATCTGAGCCGCAGCCGTAGAGGTCACAGAAGCCAGCCTGGATTGAAGCTTGAAGCGTGGCCGCAGCTACCACCGCCGAGGAAGGGAGCGGACAAGACACCAAGGCTATCTCCTCAGTGGTGTGAAGCCTGTAACGGGCGTCGATTTTTTTATTGATATGCAGCCCAGTGTGGGGCTTATCCCAGACCTTACGGGCCTTTTGGAGGAACAGGCTGGTACGCTCTTGTGCTGACAAGGTGAACGCTCTTCTCTACAGGAGACAGCAGGGGTAGGGGAGGAAGCGCTGGAGGCGGACTGGTAGGGAGAGGTGTTACAACCAAGGGTGCCGCTGGAGCCGCCGGGGTGAAAGGTGGAGCCGGAGGTTCAGGGTAGATTTCTTTGAAAAGACCCTTAAAGTACTGTTTCATAGGGTCAGAATGCATGAGCCTCTCAAAATCTCCCAAAAAATATATCCTCTGATGGAGGTTTAGGCGCTGGGGTAGGCAGAGGCCTCTCATATGGGGCATACCCCCACAAACGCAATGAGGAAGGTTGCTAGGAATGCCCTCCGCCAATCGGATCTGCATAGACCAGCGGAGCAGAAGTAGGGGGAATCAAGACAGTATGTGGCAGCAGCATCTTAGCACACTAGTCATAAGAAGGGCGGAACAGATTTTTACATTCACCTGAAGTGAAAAAGGCTGCTCAGCCCCAAAATGAAGATTCCCAGCACCCGCCATCGAGAACGTAGGTGTAAGGGAAAAAAGCCACCGTGGACCATGATGGGTGGGACGCCATTTTGTCGATGCCCGAAGAGAACTGCGTCACTTGTACAGCTGAGGCAATCGCCTCCTCAGGCTGGTCAGGGGACTAAGTAACATTTTAGCCTTGACACAAGGATCCTCTGCAGAGCCGGTACTGGGGGGGTCTTGGATGTTTGCTTGACATCTTGGAAGTGGGTCCAACAGTAGCCTCCAGGGGAGGAAACTCGGCAGAGCCGGTTACAGAGGAGTTACGGTGCATTCCTGCCCTCTTTGCCCCCGACAGAACCTGTATCACCGCGATGAGCGCACAAAAACTGAGGAGTCACCCTTACAGACAAGACCTTAGGAACAGGTCTCTCGGTTTTGTAAGTACAGATCTTAGCCTCAAGAAGAGGAACCTCGGGTTTCGTCCCGGTATGTGTAGATCCCTCGTGAGGGGCCTCAAGCCATGGCTTGGTACAGAAAGCGCCAGAAAAGGAGGCCTCATGGCATACCCCGGTGTCTGTGTGGAATGCTCCAGAAACAGAGACCTCGGAGCGAACCCTGGTGTAAAAAGCCTCAGACGAACTGGGCCAACCTTTAGCACCCAACAGGTGAACCTCGGAACGTGTTCTGATCTTGGCAGGTCCGTCACGGGAACCCTCAGAGAAAACTCTGGTACGCCTATTAGGCCTGCAAGGCACCTCAGGAGAAATCCTGGTGGTAGAGCTACTCGAGCCCCTCGAGGACCGAGAAGACTCCGGAAAGGAGTCACCCTGTCAGGGTGCCCTAAAAAGTAAGGAATTTACCGGACGTCTTTTCTTTTCTTTGATGAAAAGCTGAAGATGAGGTGGAGGAATGGGCTGAAAAACGTCCTCCCACCAAAGAAGATGGCGCTGGAGTGCCCGGGCGGAGAGGTAATCGCAGTAGAAGCACGAATCCCAGCGGTGGTCCAGCCCAAGACACTCCAAGCAGAGAGAATGGGGATCCGCCCTAGCGAAGCGACGTTCGCATGAAGAACAGGACACAAATCCCAGACGCTCCGGCATAGACGGAGGACTACGCGACCGCAGAACTGGGGCTGGAGAGAAGGACACCGGGAATCAAATAACTCCCAAAGATGCAAGTGCGTCCAGTCCCGACCGCGAGGAGAAAAGGACTGAAGGGCGATGCGTGGAGCTCAGGAGGGCAGGGTTATGGCCGTGTGTGGTGCCCTGCATAAACAGAGAAAAAGGACATTTTTTAAACTGTTATGCTTTTTATCAAAAGTGCTCCGGTCCCGTACTCTAGGACGGAGTGTCCCACAAGTATGAAGGAAAGGGGACGGGACATAGGAGTATATGGTAGTAGAATATATGTGGGGATGGTGGTCTTCAGGGGCCATTATAATTTGAGAAGGTAAGATCTCCTCACACAGGACAACATGCCAACAAAGACTGATAAAACAGCTCACCGAGTGAAGTGGCCACTAGAGTGTTGCATGCAACTGCCCAGCAAGAACCCTTCATTCTTATTGAAGGTCAAAAAGAAAAAAGTGTACCATGGAGGTGAGGCATACAAGTATGAAATGCACTATAACTGAATATCTATGAGTCACCAGAATATAACCTTTCAAAATTACCTCTTTGTTTAAAAGACAGCCAATCATTCTGAGGGGATTTTCATCTGAAACATTATTTAGAGTGGTCTTTGGATGAAAAAATGTGTGCAACTGTTGCAATGAGAAAGGCATCCCTAATAAAAATAGGAGCAAATAATTTTCGAATGAAGGCTAGAGCATCCAATAGTGTGTGAAATAGAACTATTGTCAGGCCTGGAACTTCTGGATGGAAACCAATTCTCCTCCTCTCCCCCTCATAGCCACCCCCAACCAAGATTTTAACCATGATGGTGGGAGAAAACACTGCGAGCAGAGACACTGTTACTTACTGGACCACCTAAAAGACTGAATGAAATCTGAATCAATAAAGTTTATCAGGTGTGACAACCAGGTGCATACAACTGTAGTCTCTTGCTTACCCAGTGTGGAAAGAAGGATGACATGATCCGAGCAGGTCCCGCAGGACTCTGGTTGCAGCGCTTTAGATAAAATGGAAAAAGCATCCAAATGAAGAAATGGGATAACCAAGTCCCACCGGTGACAAAGTAATGCCACCACTTACCCAATGCTACCTTATTTACCAATAGTACCCAGTCATAGATGGTACAATTCTATTCAATGCAGGTTCACATTCTAAATAAGGCTATGGGATGAGGGTCCTGCTTCTTTATCTTTCTGCAAGGTTTTCTGAGAGGTTGCTGTGGCTGTCTTTTCACCACAAATGTTTGCGTAAGATCCACATTTCAGAAGTATTGAATGCCTGTTCCAGGTTATCATTCCACTCAAATGTCCGCTTCTTAGTCCACTTGCTGATCAGTTGCACTATCCTAGAGAAATCATCAAGGCAGCTTTCAATAGAGGGTAGAAAAGCCTACAAACCTCTGCCCTTCCTTGACTATGCTGGGTGTAGGCCACTTCTGAACCGATTTCCCTTTAATTGCATCTATGGAAATGCCATCTATTGATATATGGAAAGTCCAAATATTTTACTTCCATAGTTTCGAATAAACATTTCTCGAGTTGGCAAAGAGGCTACTTTCGAATTCTAGTCGAAACATCTCTCACTGGTTGCATGTCCATCTATAGTCACGTTTTAAGATCAAAATATCAACTTGATCAGTAGCAGTCAATCTTTTTTATGCTGAGCCCCCTTGATTAAAAATATTGTTGTAGTTACCCCCCTGATGCCAGATCTCCTCATATTTTCTATTATAAAGTCACGGCCGTAGGCCGTTGGCGGTTGTGGAAGGGATGGAGGTCGGGCCGCCATTAGACCGCTCCGCCACCTTTTCTCTTACGTGCGGTTAGCGGTCTAGTGATCTTTCAAGATGGTCGCCCGCCGCTTCCTATTTACTTTCAGCGGCGGCTCGGCGCGTTGCAACGTTAGTATTTTCTCCGTTGCGTGCGCTCGTATACTTCCCTGTATTCTCCTCCATTTTTCGCTTGGTATTCTCCATTGTTTTTTTCCCTCCTGGCCCCCCTTTCTCTTTCTTCTTTTTGCCTCCTTTTATGTTTTTATTTGCTACTAATATATACTTTAATCTGGGGGCTTACTCCGCCCTTCCATTTATCCTCTCCTCCTCCAGAGCTCCCCCTTATAGCTTATATATTTTTCCTCTGTTATTTATTCTTCCTGGTTTTCTTCGCACTTGGGCTGTTTGGATCCCTTCAGTGCCTTTCATCTGGACCCTCGGACCAGTCTGCATCTCCTCCTTGGACACTTCTGGGGCAGCTCTTCAGCAACATCCAGCATACCTGCCAGGGTTTTTTTCTGCTACGGCTTTTTCCCCTGTTGGCTGTCACGGAGAGGGGTCACGGTGAGCCCCAGTCTCGGGGTCACGGTGGCTTCTTTCCGAGGCAGGCCATATCTGCACGAGAAGAAAAAGCCTACTTCCCAAAGGCCCCAGAGAAGGAAGTTGGAGCTACCCACGTCACCAGGTGAGGAGGTGGAGGTGGAGGAAGGGTCGGGGGAACTATTCTATTCCAACCTTGAAGACAGTAGTACCGCAAGCCAACCATCCAGCATTGACAGATTGCAACGCCAAGAAGTAGTCATGGCCACCCCACAGCAGCTGCAAGAGCTGATAGCCGCCGTTCAAAACCTCAATGCTGAGGTCCAAGCTCTAAAGACTGACAATGCAGCACTCCAACAAAGAGTAGCCGTCAGGGAACAACAGGCTCTGGATTTACCCCCTTTGCCCTTGGTATCAGGCAAGTTCGATGGCTCGGGATACAAGGTGAAGGAATTCCTGGACGCCTGCAACATCCACTTCAAGTTCAGACCGAATACATTTTCAACCGACCAGACTTAAGTGGGGTTTATGATCACCCACATGACGGGGAATGCCCTGTCTTGGGCAACCCCATTGGTGTCCCATGACGATCCAGTCCTACAGGATTACGCCGCTTTCAAGGAGCTGGTACGTCAGACTTTTCTCCGAACTGAGAGGGCTCATGTGGCCAGTGAAGACCTTCTGGATGTACGACAGGGAAATTCGGATTTACTCACATACATATCTACTTTCAAGAAGTTGGCAGCCGAGGCCGGCTGGCCCAAAATGGTACAATATACCATATTCCGAAGGGGACTTCGAGAGGAATTAAAGGATGAACTTGCCAGAACCACTCGGCCCGATACTTTTACGGATCTCCTTACTGCTGTCCAGAGAATTGATTTTAGACTCCTGGAACGAAGAATTAAAAGAAGAAGACCAGAAGTACGACACCATACCCCGAATCACGTCCTTCCACCTCCTCATCCGCAACAAGAGCCACCGGGGAAGAACCTATGCAGATAGGAACCACTAGAGCACCTTTAACTGCTGAAGAAAAAAAGAGGAGACGAGATGGGAACCTATGTTTATACTGTGGATCTGCAACCCACCTCCTGCGAGATTGTCCAGACGTGCCCCCTAGGAGGTTGGGAAACGAACGCCCTCGATAGTTGGTAGGACGGACTATCGAGGGGCTTATGCTTGTTCCTATGCCAACCTCTCAGTAACCTCTTCTCATGTGACGGATGATGTTCGTCTTATGGTTATAGCCATTAAGATTCACTTCCGCAAAAAGGAAGTGGACACTCAAGCACTACTTGATTGTGGAGCAGCCTGAAATTTTCTAGATACTGTATGGGCTGATAAGGTGGGCCTTCTCCGTGTAGCTAAAAAAGAAGATCAAAAGGTGGAAGGAGTTGATGGTACCCCCCCTAAACTCTGGCCTTATTACTCACACCACTGAAGAAGTCGTCGTAACTATCCAACAACATACCGAAAAAGTCTCCTTTGACATTATCCGTGCTGCCCATTTTCCGGTTATTCTGGGGATAGGATGGCTCCGTAAACATAACCCCACTGTGGATTGGACTAACAATATGCTGAGTTTTCACTCAAGTTATTGTAAAAGAGCGTGTCTTCCAGAAACCTCTTTTGAAAAGGTTAGAACAGTGGCTATTACAGAAGGAAGTGCTATCCATTGCATTCCAGGTTGTTATTCGGAATTTGCTGAGGTTTTCCAGGAACAGGTTCCTCATCAGCTTCCCCCGCATAGACCTGAAGACTGTGCCATAGACCTAGTTCCCCAAGCTTTGGTTCCTTTTGGGAGAATGTTTCCTTTGTCTGTTTCCGAAAAGGCTGTTCTACGAAAATACCTGGACGACAACTTGACCAACGGTCTTATACGTCCATCTAAGTCACCAGCCGGAGCCTCCCTGTTTCTTATTCCCAAAAGAGAGACGAAAGAGCTAAGGCCTTGCATCGACTACAGGGTGACTATAAAGGACCGGTACCCAATGCCTATCATTACCGACATCCTGGAAGCGGTACAGGGCTTGGTAGTCTTCACAAAATTGGACCTACGAAATGCTTACCACCTGCTCCGCATAAGAGCTGGGGATGAGTGGAAGACCGCTTTCCGCACACCTTTCGGCCTTTTCGAGTACCAGGTCATGCCATTTGACCTGGTAAATGCTCCCTCGATTTTCCAACAGTTTATGGACAGGCTATTTTCTGATTTGTTGGGCCAAACGGCTTTGGTCTATCTAGACGACATTTTGGTTTTTTCACGCCGCCAGGAGGAACACCAATACCATGTAAAGGAAGTCTTACGCCGTTTACAACAGAACCATCTGTTGATCAAGCCCGAAAAATGCGCTTTCTCCCAATCTTCTCTGTCCTACCTGGGATTCATTCTGTCCAAGGAGGGTGTCATTATGGACCCCAAGAAGGTAGATGCCATTGTCTCTTGGCCGGCCCCCACTTCTGTGAAAGACATCCAGCGTTTTTTGGGGTTAGCAAATTTTTATCGAAGGTTCATCCTGGAATTTTCCAAACTTGTACTTCCTATAACCACACTTCTAAAGAAGTCTTCAGGACCCTTTGTTTGGTCCAAAGAAGCCAATGACAGATTCCTCGATTTAAAGCACAGATTTTGTTCAGCCCCGATCTTATGTCAACCTGATCAATTGCAGCCTTTCATTGTGGAGACGGACGCCTCGTCAGCTGCAGTGGGTGCTGTTCTCCTCCAAGGCAACCCAGACCAGGAGTATCCGATTGCCTACTTTTCAAAGACACTGAGTCCCAGCCAACAAAATTACTCGGTCATAGAGAAAGAGCTCATTGCGATGAAGTTAGCTTGCTTAGAGTGGAGGCATTTACTGCAAGGAAGCACTCATCCTTTTCTTATACGGACCGATCAGAAGAATCTTCAGATTCTTAAGCAGCAGGAATGCTATAATACTCGGCAGGCTAGATGGGCCCATTTTTTTGCCCAGTTTGATTTTTCTATCACCTTTATTCCCGGTTCACAAAACCGGATCGCAGATGCCCTATCTCGTCGAGATGAGGTTGACACCTCCTTCAAGAGGGAGCTTATGTTCCCCCAAACTCGGATCCTAGTGATGACGACGTCCTTCCTGCAAGAGGTTCGTCAAGCCACCACAACTTTACCTATTCAAGATTTAAAAGACCAGCCCTTTGAGGAAAAGGATGGGTTGTATTTTATAGACGGAAGACTTTTCATCCCCACTAAACCACTTAGGGAGCGGGTCTTTCAGTGGTGTCATGATTCCAAGATTGCAGGCCATCGAGGTGTTCGGGGAACTATCGAATTGCTACGGAGATCGCTTACGTAGCCCACTATGAGAGCTGATACTCAGATGTATGTACAGTCCTGCATAAAGTGTCTCCAGAGTAAATGTCCTACTCAAAAACCCCTGGGGTTGTTGCAGCAAGATCAAGCCCCTTCTGGTCCTTGGAAACAAATATCTACAGACTTTATTGTAGATCTGCCAGTCTCTCGGGGTTGTACCTGCATAACGGTCACCGTAGATTCTTTCTCGAAACTTGCTCACTTTTCCCCCTTAGTAAAGCTACCTTCCGCTTCAGAGATGGCCGAAATATTTCTTAGGGATATCTTTAGGTTACAGGGCCTCCCGCAGAAGATTGTGTCGGATCGAGGGAGTCAATACACTTCAAAATTTTGGGCTGCTATGTGTAGCTTGCTGGGTATTGAGAGAGCACTGTCCTCTGGTTTCCATCCCCAGTCTAATGGTCAAACCGAAAGATTAAATGGGACATTAATCCCATTTACCTAAGGTGTTTCATCAACCGGCAACAGGACAATTGGATAGACTTACTCCCGACTGTCGAGTTTGCCTATAATAATTCAGTTCATACGACTTTAGTTATCAGTCCTTTTTTTTGCACCTATTGATATGATATGATATGGCATTTGTAATGCGCCTATACACAAGTGTTTCAAGGCACGACGAGGCGGGGGGGAAACAAGGGGAAGACAGACAACGATCCTACTAGGCCAGGTATCCTTCAGACCGCGCAAGTGCAGGGGTAGGGGAAGGGAAAAAGTGCAAGGGGAAGGGGAGGGCGAAGTGCAGTACAAGTAAGTAGAATAAAAATAAATAAATAAATAGGGCCAGCTGGTGGCAAGTGCAAGGTAGGTGCAGGCAAGTGCTGGGAAGGGGGGGCTGTAGGGATACAGAGACAGTCCCGCAGTGCAGGGGATGCGATGCCAGGGAGGCAGTGCAAGTGGAGAGTGGCTGGGCCCAGGACCGAGGTCGGTACCATCCACAAGCCTTTGTACCTACCTGCTGGAATGACACCAAGATCCCAGCCCTCGAATCCACGCTGGAGCAGCTCAAAGAGGCTCAAAGATCCGCCAGAGACAGCCTCCTCGAAGCTAGTCGACACTATAAAGAGCAAGCGGATAAACATCGAAGGCCAGCCCCAGAGTGGTGTAAGGGTTCTAAAGTCATGTTATCCACCAGGTTTTTGCCCCGCTGGGTATGCCCTTCTAAACTCTCCCCTCGATTCATAGGCCCCTTTGAGATACAGTCTAGGATAAATCCCCTGGCATACAGGCTCAAGCTCCCTAAGGCACTGGGTAGGATCCACCCAGTATTTCATTCTTCTCTGCTTCGCCCTTATTTCCCTGACGCCAGGAAACAGGAACATCCAAGTCTATGGACCTTACCTGACCCAGCCTCTGATGAGTATGAGGTCTCCCAGATTCGGGACTCTCGGCTTTATAGGGGTCGTCTTGAATATCTGGTCCATTGGAAGGGATACCCTTCATCTGAGGATACCTGGGAACCCTTTTCTCATGTTCATGCTCCCCGCCTACTGCGTAGGTTTCATCTATTGCATCCAGGCAAACCCAGGGGACATGCCTATCGGAGGGGGCATACTGTCACGGCCGTAGGCCGTTGGCGGTTGTGGAAGGGATGGAGGTCGGGCCGCCATTAGACCGCTCCGCCACGTTTTCTCTTACGTGTGGTTAGCGGTCTAGTGTTCTTTCAAGATGGCCGCCCGCCGCTTCCTATTTACTTTCAGCAGCGGTGCGGCTCGGTGCGTTGCAACGTTAGTATTTTCTCCGTTGCGTGCGCTCGTATACTTCCCTGTATTCTCCTCCATTTTTCGCTTGGTATTCTCCATTGTTTTTTTCCCTCCTGCCCCCCCCCCGCTTTCTCTTTCTTCTTTTTGCCTCCTTTTATGTTTTTTTTGCTACTAATATATACTTTAATCTGGGGGCTTACTTCGCCCTTCCATTTATCCTCTCCTCCTCCAGAGCTCCCCCTTATAGCTTATATATTTTTCCTCCGTTATTTATTCTTCCTGGTTTTCTTCGCACTTGGGCTGTTTGGATCCCTTCAGTGCCTTTCATCCGGACCCTCGGACCAGTCTGCATCTCCTCCTTGGACACTTCTGGGGCAGCTCTTCAGCAACATCCAGCATACCTGCCAGGGGTTTTTTCTGCTACGGCTTTTCCCCCCGTTGGCTGTCACGGAGAGGGGTCATGGTGAGCCCCAGTCTCGGGGTCACGGTGGCTTCTTTCCGAGGCAGGCCATATCTGCACGAGAAGAAAAAGCCTACTTCCCAAAGGCCCCAGAGAAGGAAGTTGGAGCTACCCACGTCACCAGGTGAGGAGGTGGAGGAAGGGTCGGGGAAACTATTCTATTCCAACCTTGAAGACAGTAGTACCGCAAGCCAACCATCCAGCATTGACATATAAGCAGTCACCGTAATCCCTTTTCGAAGAGCCACATGCGCCCCCAACATCCTTCAGGCTCCCAATAGGAGGGCCAGTCCCATAGTTTGAAGAACACTGATCTAGACAAACTAACAAATGTATCCAATAGGTCTCAAAAGAGGTCATTGAACAACTGTTGGAAGGTAGCTGGAGCATTACATAGGACCAAACAGAATGACAATATTTTAAAAGTGTCCATATCTGATGTTAATGCAGTTTTTCATTCATTACCCTCCCAGATTTCTACTAAATGCAATTAATGGTACTTCTGAGATCTAGTTTTGTGAAAATATTTGACATTCTTACTTGCTCCATTAGAGCGAGATTAAAGGGAATCAGTAGTTTTAAGAGATCCTTAAAGTAATGGCATTTAAGTTGAAGAAGTCTATGCATGTTCGTAATTTACATTCTGTTTTGGCATATGGGGGGCGCAGGGGGAGTAGCCCCGCTGGAGAAGTTGAATGCCTAATAAAGCCAGGTATACTCCCAATATCCTGAACTTATTTGAAAGGTTTAGGCAAAGGGAAAAGGGTTTGAATTCCACTGCACTGTCCAACCTTGATTTGAGCCAATCACTCATTATTGTGAACTCGAGGGCTGCACACATCTCTTTACTGCGCCACAAGTGGATTTCAAGAACTCGAATTCTTGGTCATATTGAAAATAAATTTATTGATGGCCCTTGTTTGATAACACGTGTTTCGGCACACTCCAAGTGCCTTCCTCAGATCAGGGCAATGTCTGTTTACTAAGTATTGATGATACAACAAAAAATTAAAAAATTGACAAGTAGAAAAACATTAACACAAACGGCACAATTAAAGAGAACCACAAGTCATATTAAGTTCATATGTTTCGCAAATTCCCCAAAACAAAAATAAATAATAATTAAGACATTCATTTATACACATAAACAACGTGGATTAAATGCATGGATCCATTTGTAAACCAAAGTAGTTAACACATACCAATCAGACGTCGGAAAATCATTTGAGGGAGTGTGGAGGTGGGAGTGAAGGGTGGTTGAAAATATAAAAAGGAGAAAAAGAAATAGCAATGTTTGAGTCAATAGTTGAGATCAGGGGATTACATTGATTAACTGATTGGGGAAATCCCAAGTGGGTAAAACTAGCTTACCCATCCACTGGTCTGTTCGCTACAGATAACGTAATTGGTAGCTGAGTCCCATCAGACTCCAAATGTTTTCTAAAGAATCCGAGGTAGGACATCAGAATCACTCCACTGTATTCATACATTAATGTTCTATTTAAACCTCCTGACATTATCATTAATTGCCCTTCAAAAAATGCTCACATTACGCTACGTTTAAAGTGTTCAATTCTGTGACCTAGGTTAGATCCATATCTAGAGCACATGACCTTGGCAATCAGTGTTTAGCATTTCTGCACGGCAATGGGATTTAAACTGTCCTCGTGTCATTTCCCCATAAATCAGCATTTTATCATTGTGTGTCATGGCAATAACGACCTTGTAAGTGTGAGGGTGTCGACTACAGGTTTGGACGCGGACCCTTTGTTAATAGGTGCGTTGTTGTGGGGGCTTAACAGCCCCCTAGGGCTTACCTGAAAAATTCAGTTTTACTGCATCATGCGTCGGGATTCTAAAATGGCAGAAGTCATTCCATGTCATTTGTATATAAGATGTTGCAATGGTAATGTTACTTAGTCCTACCTCTGTTTCCGCACTAAAAAAACTGTCGGCCATGTTTTAGTGGTGAGGACTTTGTCTGTGGCGGGTTCGTGCGTGTTCTTGGGCCGTTTTAAATTCCAATGGAGTACATTAGGGCCAAGAGGAACTGCAATGAACTATCTCACTTTAATGAAGAATGTGAAACACTGTCCAGGAGATTTCAAGCCAGGGGCTACCCAAGGAAGAGTATTGAAACTGCCTATAACAAAGCACGAAAAATCCCGAGGATACAGACTCTGACACAACAGGTTAAACCTAATCCGTCAGACAAGGTGCAATTTATTACTACATACTGTGCAAACAACCATGTTATCAGGAAATCTCTCAGAAAATACTGGCATCTACTCAAATTGGATCCCCATATTGGGTCATATATAGATGACCACCCGTCATTGATCTACAGACGGGCCAAAACCTTGAAACAGAGCCTCAGCCCGTCATTACTACCAGAAGAAAAGGAGGAGATAGCAGGGACTTGGCTAAAAGAATCCAGTCCAGGCTTCAGAAAGTGTGGCACATGTACAATGTGCAAACATGCCACACCTATGACAAACAATTTCAAGGCAGACAATGGACTTCAAATTAAGATACGAGAACAGATAAACTGCAAAAGTAAGCATGTCATATACGCTATCATCTGCACTTGCAAGAAAATCTATATTGGCAGTACGATTTGTGAACTCCGCTTCAGGATCAGGGAACACCTGGCAGTGATTGGAAGCCAGGACAAGAACCTGCCTCTAGCGGACCACTGGCAGCGCGTCCACCAGATGGACAATAAACAATACATCAAATTCATCGGTCTAAAAAAAGTGACATTGGGGTGCAGAGGAGGCAACCAGGAACTGTTGCTACGTCAGGAGGAGGCCAAACTCATAAATTTCTTCAGGAGTGTAGAAGACGGCCTCAATACAGACAAGGAAAGGTCATACTTTTTATGAATTTTTTATGAACTTTTGTAAATTGTAATTGGTGTTGAAAAAAGCGCCTGAGAAGCAGGCCATAATATAGTTGGATTATCTTCAAAACCTAGATGGGCATTATGTACCCAAATTTTAGTGTATGCAGGTTTCAGGTAGGAATAGATTTGCCTCCCAAAACAAGACTTAAGAGCAAGAGGGTTTGTGGGTGGCTTCCCCAGGCCTGCCCTGCCCTTAGACTGTCATAGGGACTATATCTCCCAGCATGCACCTGAAGGAGTTAACACTCCTCAGGGTGGTACATCGGACTAGGTCCACATGTAAATTAGTTTGGAGAGAGATTTTAACTAATGGAGCTCATACTGCAGCATAGGACTGCTTTCATTGGAATTTAAAACGGCCCAAGAACACGCACGAACCCGCCACAGACAACAAAGTCCTCACCACTAAAACATGGCCGACAGTTTTTTTAGTGCGGAAACAGAGGTAGGACTAAGTAACATTACCATGGCAACATCTTATATACAAATGACATGGAATGACTTCTGCCATTTTAGAATCCCGACGCGTGATGCAGTAAAACTGAATTTTTCAGGTAAGCCCTAGGGGGCTGTTAAGCCCCCATAACAACGCACCAATTAACAAAGGGTCCGCGTCCAAACCTGTAGTCGACACCCTCACACTTACAAGGTCGTTATTGCCATGACACACAATGATAAAATGCTGATTTATGGGGAAATGACACGAGGACAGTTTAAATCCCATTGCCGTGCAGAAATGCTAAACACTGATTGCCAAGGTCATGTGCTCTAGATATGGATCTAACCTAGGTCACAGAATTGAACACTTTAAACGTAGCGTAATGTGAGCATTTTTTGAAGGGCAATTAATGATAATGTCAGGAGGTTTAAATAGAACATTAATGTATGAATACAGTGGAGTGATTCTGATGTCCTACCTCGGTTTCTTTAGAAAACATTTGGAGTCTGATGGGACTCAGCTACCAATTACGTTATCTGTAGCGAACAGACCAGTGGATGGGTAAGCTAGTTTTACCCACTCGGGATTTCCCCAATCAGTTAATCAATGTAATCCCCTGATCTCAACTATTGACTCAAACATTGCTATTTCTTTTTCTCCTTTTTATATTTTCAACCACCCTTCACTCCCACCTCCACACTCCCTCAAATGATTTTCCGACGTCTGATTGGTATGTGTTAACTACTTTGGTTTACAAATGGATCCATGCATTTAATCCACGTTGTTTATGTGTATAAATGAATGTCTTAATTGTTATTTATTTTTGTTTTGGGGAATTTGCGAAACATATGAACTTAATATGACTTGTGGTTCTCTTTAATTGTGCCGTTGTGTTAATGTTTTTCTACTTGTCAATTTTTTAATTTTTTGTTGTATCATCAATACTTAGTAAACAGACATTGCCCTGATCTGAGGAAGGCACTTGGAGTGTGCCGAAACACGTGTTATCAAAAAAGGGCCATCAATAAATTTATTTTCAATATGACCAAGATTTCGAGTTCTTGAAATCCACTTGTGGCGCAGTAAAGAGATGTGTGCAGCCCTCGAGTTCAGTTTTACAATCGGAGTGGGGGAACTCATTGTCTCCGTTCCTTCTGCACACACCATTGCGACACCAACCAACTTTGGTGTATAGATCTTAAGTCGCGGAGGTCTAAGAGTGGTTTGCCCCAAAAAGTTCCCTATAAATAAACTATACTCATTATTGTGAGTCGGCACTGATGGGCTGCAATGAGATTGTGAGGGAGGTAACTTCGGGCCCTATGAAGCTATAAAAAATGTATAAGTAAATTCTTTCCAATTGCGCCAGTGCCTTAATGGTGCTTGACAAAAAATCTAGTGTTACAATATTGGAACCACTTAGATAATTTCATGGAGGTTTTTATTATGTGATTTTCTAGGATTGAGTAGGCTAAGCCGAAACGTGCTTCGAATTTCACTTTTGAGGTCCTCCTCAGGGCTAATTATGCAATCTGCCAAAATTCAAGTGGAAATCACGCCTTCAAAAATGCCTTCAGTTTTCAAAATTGTAAATCAAACTCGCTTTGCGCCAATACTTCAATGGATCAAATCACTGGCTTCAGGATATTCCTGAAAAGGCTTCCTTGTAAACAAGAAAACAATTTGGCAGAAAATGTCACGATCCACAGCGCTTGTATCTAGACAGTTAGAAAAAGGGCAACAAGGCTGAAGGTGTCTGGGAAGTGTGGATATACTGCCAGTATAATTCCACTGAGGTGAGTTCAATTAATACGAGCGAGCCCCAGTCACGCTGCGCCAAGGCAAAATGCAAATGAGGGCTTGAAGTCCAAAAGATTTTTTTGTCTAAGAGCAACCTGATTTATTTGTCTAGAAACAGCCTGACACGTGTTTCGAGCATGAGAACGCTCTTCATCTGAGGCTAAGACTTGACTTGAATACGGAACAAAGTAAAAAATGACAACATTCATTGTTGAAAGAAAATACCAATTGCAGAGAAATAAAATAAGACACCGAAGATGGCATAACATATAGGGACAAAAACAAAAGGTAGGTTTGCCAAATTACATGAGTACATTTTCCAAATGAAATTATGCAAAAGCAAAAGAGAAACCCCAGTAAACAAGAAAAAACACAAAAAATAAAGAATCATTTCAAAACAATACCGCATTTGGATGGAGTTCATTGGAAGGTGGGTGTTCAATAACCAATGGAAAACAAGGAAAGAGGAACAAAAATTGCGTAAATTGCAACATTGCAATATAGGTGACTACAGCTGTGCAATCAAAAAACAGGACACCAATTAGTTTTGAAAAAAGTCAACTTGTATGGAAAAAATACCATGTGCCCAAGGGTAATTTACCTTGACTTGAAAAGAACCAGATGATTAGGATGTAAGGACAGTGCCAAGAAATATCTGAGGAGGTAAAATTACCATGAAGGGATTGCCAAAATGAAAAATTAAAGTAAGAGGAGTGAAGCGAAAAAGAATTCAATTGCATACATCAATGCCTCGCTATTGCGGTAATGCTGAAATGAGAATGAAAAAATAACAAAACCGCTGAATTAATGCGCTAAAAAGGCCGCTTCATCATGATATTTAATTGGGTAAAAGATAAAGGTCAACACTTCTGTAGAGATATCGCGAGAGCGCGCGCTCTCGCGAGATCTCGCCGTGGACCTTAGCTGCGCGCACTACCGGACGAGCGGAGGACGCGACAAGAAGCGCCCTGCTGAGCCCTCCTGTTACGGGGCCCGCTCCTTATTAATCTGGGACACAGACATTAAGGTCATATCCTCGCAGCCACCTTCAGCCCGTTGGCTATTATTATCAAGACACACATGTTGTGTGTATCCTGCATGAAACTTGTGAGAGAATAAATACGACGTCACAAGACCAGAGGCTCCTGTCCTTATTACAAGTAATTTACAACATAAATTGGCGACGAGGATCACCACCAGAACCCACAAAGGAGCATGCAAGGAGCAACGCCACCGCCACCATTTCTCCAAACTCCAGGTAGGCCTGCCATCCCATGGCCACAATGGCAGCCCCTATTCACAACATATGTGGAGGCCCTAGGTGGGGCAGGGTTCTCAGCGGCAAGGCGCAGGGCCATGCTACTAAATGCCCTGGGAGTGGAAGGACAGAGAATATTCGAGAGTCTCACCCCGATACCGGTGGCTGGCGACAATGACGATGTTTTCAAGGAAGCGGTCAGGAGAATCATAAAAAGGTTTGCCAGTAAAGAGAACACAGTGCTCCACCGGATACGGTTTTACACGCGAAGGCAAGAAATGTCTGAACCAGTTGACGATTACGTCACCAAGCTGAGGGAATTAGCAGCGCTGTGTAATTTTGGCTACAATGCGGAGAGTCTCATATGTGATATGTTGGTCGTCCACACTAACAGTCGGAAAGTCCAAGATAAGTTTATTGTCGAAAAGGAACTGCAGTTAGAGAAAGCGATTGAGATCGCCAGAGCAGTCGAGGAAACGGCGGGAAGACGAAAGGAGCTTACTGGGGCCCAGAGTTCCGCAGAAATACAAGCAGTGGGTTTCCATGCAAAAAAAGAAAGGCCGGCAACCGACACGAGAGAAGGGAGAGGGAACAGGAAAGAACCCCTAAAGTGTCACAGGTGCACAAGCACCAAACACCTGGCGTTTGACAGGGAGTGCCCAGCCAGAGACAAGGAGTGCTCCATTTGTAAACGCATTGGCCATTTCTCTATTGTGTCTCGGTGGAGGAACAAGAAAGTCTCCAGCCTTAATGCAGATCGCAATACGGAGAAAGAATCATCCTCAGAAGATGAAGGAAGACCCACTGTCATCATGGTTAACAGCACAAGAGCAAGGAGAGAGAAACCTCACTGCATGATCAAGATTGATGGCATGGAAACAAGGGTCATGGCAGATTCAGGTTCGGATCTAACGATCATTCCCCTTCGCACGTATAAGGACATGGTGGGAAAGGAAAAGGTGCAAGTGCTAATAACGAAGCACAAACCCACGGTGTTTGGAGGAGCGTCAGTTGAACTGTTAGGATACATCAAAGCCAAAGTAGAATTCAAAGGAAGGGAAACCACAACCAGGGTCTATTTCAGTCACGAAGGCCAAGCAGTGCTAGGGTGGGACGACCAAGACAAGCTGAAAATCAGACTGGATCCCAGCACCGAAGATCAAGTCCTGTCAGTCAGGGTGACGAGCGGACCTGTCGTCAAAAGTGACTACCCAACACTTTTCTCGGAGGAGCCGGGGCACATCAAGGGTTTTCTGCACAAAATAGTGCTCAAAAGGAATGCAGTCCCTGTAAAGCACTGAGTGAGGCCAGTACCAGCCACGGCAAGGGACATCCTTAGAAGTCAGTTGGAAAAGATGAAAATGGAGGGTGTCATAGAAGAAATCGCAGCATCTGAATGGCTGAACCCTGTCGTGCTTATAAAGAAACCCCAATCACAGGAACTCAGGGTATGCATAGATCTACGCAGCTTAAACTTGGAAGTCATCACAGATAACTACCCTCTTCCAAGCATAAATGAACTCATTCTGTTAATGAAAGAAGCCAGAATATTTTCAAAACTGGACATGAGGAATGCATACCACCAAATACAGCTACGTGAAGAGTCGAAACCCCTCACGGCATTCATCACTCCATTTGGCACATACCAATTCACCAAAATGCCATTCGGGTTGTCATCAGCAGCGTCGGCTTTCCAACGCATGATGGATGTTTTGCTAAAGAAAGTCAAAAATGTGGTGTACTTCCAGGATGACATCCTCGTGTATGCGGAGGATGAACAAACGCATGACGCCACGTTAAGAATTGTCCTAAACAAGCTACAAGAAGCAGGGGTGCGGTTACGGTATGAGAAATGCCTGTTCAGAGTGAAAGAAGTTGAATACTTAGGATATAAGATTTCAGGAAAAGGTATCAGTCCCAAACAGAATCTCATGCAAGCAATCATTAAAGCACCGGAACCAAACAGCAAAGAGGAAGTAAGGTCATTTCTGGGGCTGGCTGAGTACTATGCGAAGTTCATACCGAAGTTTTCCGAGACCACGGCACCCCTTCGAGATTTACTCAAAAAGGGCTTAGAATTTGTATGGCAAGAACCCCAAAAGACGGCGATGGTGAATATAAAAACAGCATATCATAGATGCACCATGCCTTCAACCGTTTAATCCGGCGTGGGTAACAGTCGTCACCACCGACGCCAGTGCTTATGGGCTAGGAGCAGTGCTAACACAAAAGAAAGGTGACACTGAACACGTTGTGGCCTTTGCATCGAAGGCATTATCGGAGGCGGCACAGAACTACTCCACCATTGAAAAAGAGATGTTGGCCTGCGCATGGGCAGTGGAACATTTCAGGACGTATGTATGGGGCACCAAATTCAAGTTGGTGACTGATCATAAGCCCCTTATCCATATGCTCAGCCCGGGAGGCACAAAAGTATCCACGCCCAGATTGGCACGCATTACAGCCAAGCTGCAAGAGTACACGTTTGAGATCCAGCATATCTCAGGCTGGAAAAACTCACAAGCTGACTGCATGTCGAGACTGCCGGAGGGTAAGGATAAAGCCACCACGTTCCTTCATGGAGAATGCATAGTTGCATCCATCATGGACTTGAGAGCGCCATATTACCTGGAACTCAGTGAGAGACACTGGGAAGAGGAAGACGGGAAAGATCCCACCATGGCCATGATTCGCAAATGGACCAAGGAAGGTTGGCCAAGTGAAAAGGCGTTACCCGAGGGCATGAGACCCTACTGGAAGGTGTCGGATGAACTATCTGAAACGGAGGGGATAATTATGAAGTCAGACCAGATTATTCCTCCCACAGGAATGAGAAGAATCATCCTATGTAGAGCCCACGCGGGCCACTTGGGAAACACCATGACCCGTCGCAGAGTGAGAGAGGCTTACTGGTGGCCATCCATGGACCAGGAAATTCGATCCATGATAGAACGTTGCCATGAATGTCTCAACAGCGACAAGAGACTTAAGGTCCGCCAAGCACCCCTAATACCCACGGAAATTCCAGAAGCTGTGTGGTCAAAGGTTGGCATTGACTTCATAGGGCCTTTGGAAGCAATGGCACCTGAACACCGGTACGGCATAGTACTGGTCGATTACCTATCCAAGTGGGTGGAGGCCACGTTCGTCCCGAACATAACCACGGCAACCGTTATAGAAGTACTTACAGAAATTTTTCAGAGGGAAGGCCTCCCCAAGGAAGTAGTCACAGACAACGGGGTGCAACTAGTCTCAAAAGACATGGAGGAATTCTTAAAAAGAAATCACATAAAACAAAAGAAAGCGGCCCTATATCACCCCAAGCAAATGGGCTTGTAGAGAGGGCTAACAGGTTCATAAAAGGCGCCAGCCAATTAGCAACGGCTTCGGGCATGGACCCGCTCAAAACCACCAAGGAGGCCATAGCGGCCCACAGACTCACACCAAATGGGATCACCCAAATATCCCCGTTCAAAATGTTGAGAGGGAGGAGTGCGGCATCCACGCTGATTCCATCATGGTTGTCGAAAATACGAGAAGATGAAGCGGTGGACATGGCAGAAGTAGTCTGGAGAATCGAAAGCAATAAGACACGCATGAAGTCATGGAGTGATCGGAGAAGAAGAACCAAACAAACGTCTGACATAGGAAAAGGAGACCTAGTTAAAATCCAGTTACCGAAGAAAGATCAAGTCACAGGGTCTCGGTTTAGCCGACCCATTAAAGTGATTCACAAAGGAGCAAATCATGTTCGCACGGAAGACGGGCGAGCGTGGAATCTCGAAAGAGTGGCACTAAACCAGAAGACTCGAGGAAGAGCGAAGACCCCGGAGAGATCACGAACGGAAACCGAAAGAGACCACGGAGCAGGTGAAGAAAGAGAACCAGAAGGAGACGACAGAGAGAGGGTGGAAACCGAGGTCGAACCGGAAGCACTGGGTGCAGATCCCGATCAGGAGCAACAGGAGAATTGCACCCGAACTGATGATCGGCCCAGAAGAGAACACAGAAGACCGGTGAGATACAATGACTATGTTTTACAAGGATTTCGCTGTGCATTGAAAAAGGGAGATGTGTAGAGATATCGCGAGAGCGCGCGCTCTCGCGAGATCTCGCCGCGGACCTTAGCTCCGCTTATCGCGGACTACGGGACGAGCGGAGGACGCGACAAGAAGCGCCCTGCTGAGCCCTCCTGTTACGGGGCCCACTCATTAATAATCTGGGACACAGACATTAAGGCCATATCCTCCCAGCCACCTTCAGCCCGTTGGCTATTATTATCAAGACACACATGTTGTGTGTATCCTGCATGAAACTTGTGAGAGAATAAATACGACGTCACAAGACCAGAGGCTCCTGTCCTTATTACAAGTAATTTACAACAACTTCATTAGGCAGCACTGAGTAAAAGAGCCATTCTTGTAAAAAAGTAATGCACGCAACTAAAGAGCATGTCAATGAATTGCATAAAATTAGCCAGGCAACAATTACTTAATTAGGTGAGCTGCCTGAGATAAGTAAACTCACATTGATTATGAAAAGAACAGAGATTGTGAAAAAACGTCTTACCTAGACGATCGTAAGTGAATAGTGACAAGAAGTAAATGCGGCGAACCGCAGAAATAAAGGAAGGACTGACTAAATAGGGCCTCTGGAGGGAGGCAGAAAGAAATGAACCGTACGTTGCCTGAAATTAACTAATGTCGGCTGCCATGTTGGGTGTACTGAAACGCCAGGTCCAAGCAGGGAGTTTGGAAAAAGGCGAGGGCCGATGACAAAATGAGAATGGATTTACTTGAATAACAATGAATTAAGGAGCTAATTATGATACCATTAGAAAGACAAAATGAAATGGATAATGGCACGCTAGGTGTAAGCAGAGAGTTTAAAACTGGGCAAGGGCCAGTGACGAAATGGAAAAGATTTGTTTAAATAATCTGATTAAGATATCAAGAAAATGAAAAGAGAGACGTGACTAATTATGAAAAGAAAAAATTAAATAGAGAGACAAACCTTATAAATTGACAATTGCAAAGATAATTGCGCGCGCATAGGATTATCAAGGAAACCCATTGAAAAGGAGAAAGAAATTAATTAATATTTGTGTGAAATAGTAAGCCAATTTAATGAATGAGAGCAAACGCCACAAGGTGAACAATAAGAATGGGGAAGTCCAAATGGAGGAAGGGAATATAAAAGGGGTATCATTGTCCCAGCTGAGTTTAAGGTACTGTTGATGAGTGCGCTGATGGCAGTCATCCAAATTAGGCACATTAAGCCCAAAATAAAATGAATACATCGACACCAATATATTTAAAACTATGAAAAAATGGTTTACAGAAAAGTGGCGAATTCATGATCAGAATTTAATCCAATGAATACATTAAGATACTTGCATATTAATCTAGCTTCTAGTTGATGTCATTTCAATGCTAAATAACCGCCTCTAGGGGGCAAAGTCACTTTACATAAGCCCACAAAACAGATGTCATCTTTACAGTCCAGTTGATGTAATTTTTGACAATGATTGACGAGAGGGTATTTCGAATCTTGACTGCCAATTGTAGCCAAATGTTCACGGATACATATCTTCAACGGTCTAATGGTACTGCCAATGTATTTACTCATTGCTTGTACAGCCAATAGTTCCTCCTGCACAGTGTTCCGTGTGGCGCCACACGGAACGCTGTGCATTCGAGGGTCCCCTCTGCATTTCTCGGGTGTAGCCAAGCCTGCAGGTGGTTCACATGAAATGCCTCTTTATGGTATCCCTAGGCTATGTCCGCATTTTGCTCGAAGTGCTAGCCCCCCCCCCAACACCCAGAATCAAAGGGTTCACTGCTCATTCCGTTTTTTGAATGCCATGATAGTTCCCATTATTACACCACTCGCTGCCTTAGCAATCTTTAATTCCATTTGAATTTTCTGAATAGCTTGAGCGATGTTCACCAGTGAAATAGCGTCTGGATCCACAGCTTGGAAAATTGTCAAGACTGGAAGCTTCGGGATTATCAAACACTAATACTCCCATCCCCCACCTTGTCAGCCCCAAACAAGATTTGACTGATGGTGGTGGGGACCATGTAAGGAGAAGAGATGAAACACTTGAGAGCTTCCAATTACTGGTACACCCAAAAATCTCAATCTGAATCAAACTAGTGTCTCAGGTGTGACAACCAACTGTTGCCTCTTGCTTATCCAATATGAAAATATTCCAGCAGGTCCTGTGAGCCTCTCGTTGCAGTGTTTTGGCTGAGGAAAGGCTGGAGAAAAAAAAAGCTTCGGCATAAAGGGAACAAAGACTGCAAATGAAGAAATGAGATAACTCTTCAGATGGATTTCTGAACTCTGACCTGGTGGGCAGAGGTTCAGAAGGCCAGCCTAGTTTCTTGGAACAGGGTAACCTTCTGGACAAGCCAGACCAATCAAGGTAGCTATGGCAGTGGTCAAGACTAGGTCTCAGCAGGGGTGAGGGTGACTGAAAGACCTCAATGAGCACACAGAGCAAAGGACACTTACAAATCACTCCCAGTCAGCTGTAGATATATTCAAAATACAAATACATTTATTTCAAGGCCTTTGAGTTTCAACACACAAATCAAATCACAGTAATACTTTTAGACCAACACAATCCTATCTAAATACATATATACTAGACCAATGGGGTCTAAAGTGTTAATACACAAAATGGGTCCACAACCTAAAGGGGGAGCAAACGGGCAGTGCAAATAGTCTTTAGTCCCTTCTGCATCCAACACACTCCTAACTAAGAGGCAGTCCAAACCCCAAGAAGAGTGGAGCCTAAATGTACTTGCACTGCTGGTGCACGCGGTAGTTCAAATGGGCAAAACGGGGTCTCTTCAAGGGTCTGTAGCAGCTCAGGAAGGTGGGTGAGGCAAAGAATAGGTTCCCACTATTCGAGGAGGGCCTCCACTTGAGGGCAGAGTCGATTCCAAGAGTTGGGAATAGTTCGCTAGTTCGCACTAGCAGTGGAAAGGAGAGGGGGCCCTAAAGGGCCACTTGTGCGTACAAATTGATGGATGCGCTAGGGGCCACCGGTTAGGGTTGCGATTACTCACCGAGCCCTGGCGCACTCTGGACCAAACTTCAGCAGTCGAGTCCACTTCTGTTGCAGGTTCAAATGCGGCAATCACGCGGTTCTGCGGGTTTCAGCGACGAAGTTAGAGCGCCGATTCCCCTACAGGACAATGGCGATTTCTCCGCTCCTTGTGGATGGACCAGGCCAGTTCTGCTTCAGCAGGCTTCAGGGCACAGAGGACCACAGCTGCAATGAACTTGCAAAGTTCGTCACCACGGCTGGGCAACACGGCAACCGCGTAAACCCCGGTTCAGGCACACTCACTTTACTCCATACCTGGGAACACTAAGTGTACGGAATTCGGTGTCGGTGTGAGAGTGCCGTGAACACAGAGCTTGCTATGTGGCAAGTTTCAAGGGCTTCCTCTAAACGGCAGTGGTATCAGAGCCCAACGACTGCGCAAGTCGGTCAGTCCACTGGATGGCCCAGGGACACTGCTGAAAAGGCTTACTTGCAGATTAAGATGAAGGTACCGAGAATAGTTGGTCCCACTATTCCAATGGGTCGAAGCGCCTTCGCAGACCTAGGACGATCAGATGCAGAGGGGTCCAGCAGGACAACAGTGGGCTCAGGGTGCCAAACCTTCCAGCGGTTCACCAGTGGTTCCTCGACTCAGCTTCTTAGTTTCAGGATACTTGGTTCCTATCCTTAGTTCAGTGAAAACTCCAGAGATCGACATGGCATGGGTGTTTTGGGCCTGCTCTTATCCAGAATCTCCTTCGCGCCAAAATGAAGAGGACCAAATGGGAGATCGGCTCACATACAGGCCTACCATAGATGGACCAATCATGGACCACAGTGATCCCAGGCATTCACAGCACTCCAGACTCTCTGCCACCCAGGATGGGGATTGGAACCAGACGTTCCAGCCCAAATCTTGGATGCACACACAAGGCATGCAGAAGCCCTCAAAAGCTTGGCGCTTCATGGGAAACTGCATGCCCAAATAAGGACTGACCCGGGCCAACACGACCTGGTGAAGGGACAAGATGGCCAAAGGACAGGACAAAGAACCTCATGGTGTGGCCATTTTGGAGCCAGGCCACCTAACCGTGCCAAACACAGTAATCGCGGTTTACCTGGCAAGAAAGGGTTAAAAATATGCAAAATGATAAGCTGCCACCAGCCCGTCCAATGCACATCTGCACTTCTCCTAAAAAATCCTTTGAGAGTATCTAGGGCCTTTGGATATGACTAGACCCAAGTGTACTGTACTGTAAGGTACATTGTACACTTGTTACATGTTGCAGAAAAGTTGCAACATTGGAAAAGGACTAAGGGAAACTAAGTCCCCCAGTACTGACTGTCTTTAAGGGCATGTCAGTTTCCCCATAAAATGTGAGTGAAATGCCCAGGGGAGTGCAGCAGAAGGCTGTGCTCCTCTGGTAAATTCAGACTATGGAGTTCAGACATCAGCAAAAAGTTGGAGTGTACACAACTGGAGGGAAAATTACACAAATGGCATTCTTTCCTAACACTCACCCCTCCCAGACCAAGGACAGGGGGAATTAATCCACCCCTGGATGAGTATTATGTTCAGGTCGATTAAACATTCTGGCCAACCCATCAGCATTGCTACGTTGGACACCTGGCCTGTGCTCATGGGTGAAGTCAAAGCCTTGCAGACTTATGGGCCACCTGAGCAACTTTGGATTCTCTCCCTTCATGTTCATTAGCCACTTTAAGGGTTTATGGTCAGCTTGTACAGTGAGGTGGGTCCTATAGAGGTATGGCCTCAGCTTCCTTAGGGTCCACACAACAGAGAAACATTATTTCTCTACTGTGGACAATCTGAGCTCTCTGTCCTTAAGCTGGCGACTAATGAAGCCAATAGGGGATTCCTTACCCTTCTCATCTACTTGTGACAGTACAGCTCCTATCCCAGTGCCAGAGGCATCTGTCTGCACAATAAAAAGGTCTTTGGTAATCAGGGGCCCTGGAACAGGGACCTGGCACAGGGGTCTTTTAAGCCCTTCTTGGGTTTCTTAGGAGTTGCGAGAGCAGTCAGAATGGCAGCTATGGTGCCATAGTCTGCCGTGAAATTCCTGTAGTACCCAGTGAGTCCTAAAAAGGCTCTCACTTGGGTCTGAGTAGTGGGGGTAGGCCAGTCTTGTACGGCGTGTACTTTAATGGGTAGAGGCTGTATCCTACCCCCACCTACTTCATGTCCAAGGTAGACCACTGATCCTTGTCCAATATGCCACATACTGGCCTTTATGGTCAAGTAGGCCTTCCGAAGAGCCTGCAGCACAATCTTGAGGTGCTTCACATGATCCTCCCAGGTGGCACTGAAAACTGCTATATCATCCAGATATGCTAGACAGAATTCATCCAACCCAATAAGGACATGATTCATAAGCCTCTGGGAAGTGGCAGGGGCATTCCTCAACCCCAAAGGCATTACCCTGAACTGATAAAGGCCCTCTGGTGTTGAGAAAGCGGTCTTCTCCTTGGCATGTTCTGCAAGGGCTATTTGCCAATAGCCTGCAGTGAAGTCAAACGTGCTGAGGTATTTGGAGGCACCCAAAGTATCCACCAGCTCATCTGTTCTAGGCAAGGGGTGTGCATCTGTCTTGGTGACAGCATTCAGAGTCATGTAATCCACACAGAACCTCAACTCAGAGCTGCCTGCCTTCGGAACCAAAACTACAGGGCTGGACCAAGGACTCCTAGAGGGTTCAATTGCCCCAAGATCCAACATTTTGTTGACCTCCATCTTAATGTAAGACCTTACTTTGTCTGACATCCTGTATCCCCTACTTTTGGTAGGTACACTGTCTCCTGTGTCAATGTCATGTTTGCACCAAAATGTCAAACCAGGAGACTGAGAACAAGGGGGGAAAATGCCTCAGCAAACTTCACCTCTGCTTGTTGATCAGCAGTCTGGTGAGGAGCCACTTGGACACCCTCAATGGAACTGACTGAAGGACTGCCCTGGAATAGGTCAGGGAGTGGTTCCGACTCTTCTTCCTCAACATCTGAAGCCAGCAGCAGTGCAGCGATTTCAACTCTTGGGATGAAAGCCTTCAGCCTATTTACACGGAACACTGTTGGAGCCTGACCAGCCCTTCTAAGGTCCACTAAATAGTTGACCTCACCCAGTGACTCCACCACTGTGTAAGGGCCTTTCCATTTGCCTGTAAAGCTCTAGACCTTATAGGATTCATGATCAGGACTTGCTGACCAGGTGTGAAATTGATGAGGGAAGCCTTCTGGTCATACCAATGTTTCACCAGTACTTGCCCTGCCTTCAGTTTCTCACAAGCCAGACCCATCAGGAGCACCATCCTTTTTCTGAGACCTAGCACATAGTCTTCTACGCTGGTAGTAATGGGTGGGGGGGCATCTCCCATCCCTCCTTGACTATGGCTAAGGGTCCGCCCTCACAGGGTGACCAAACAGAAGCTTGAAGGGGCTGAAGCCAACACCCTTCTGTGGTACCTCTCTGTAGGCAAACAGTAAGCATGGTAAAAGAAGATCCAATTTTCTTCTTTGGGGTTCTTCCAGAGCCCAAATCATGCTTTTTAAGGTTCTGTTAAACCTTTCAACTAGACCATTGGTTTGTGGGTGATATGCAGCTGAAAACTTTAAAAAATATATATTTTTATTGAATTTTTAACAACAATCAATCCAACACATAAAACAAACTTAGCAGTGTGTGTTATACATTTTACATAGCACGAATCATGTGTAAGTCATGGCCGGTAAGAGCCCCTCTTCCCTCCCCCCAGAACCACATGAGCCTATTCCATTACACCATCCGCCACATACTCTAGGGATGTACCTCCTTCAGTCTCTTGGGGAGACCCCGATAATGTGGCCACTAGATGCCTCCAGGCCGTTAATGTGTCTGTCTCTTCCTCTCCTCCTCTGTTAGCTGCCTCGGTCCATACTGCCGTTTCAGTTTCTGCCCATTTCATAAGATCATTCCACCAGACTTCTATTTTGGGTCTGTTACATGCTTCACAGCCCATGGCGATTCTACGCTTGGCCAGTATCTAAGCAAGGTCCTTGAGTTTACTCACATGCCTTAGCTTACGTGGTCTAGAGAACCCGCCCATCATGCATGTCCATACTGATTTCACCATTAGTGTAATGCCTTTCTCTGCCAGGCGGTGGGCTACTTCTTTCCAGAACATACTAATTTCTGGGCACGCCCAGAACATGTGCGTCATGCCAGCATTTACTTCTGCACACTTGGGACATGTTTGTAGTCCTGCATTCTTGAATCGGGCTAATTTTTGGGGGTCATATACGCTCTGTGGGTTACATATAGTTGGATTTGTTGCAGCCTTGCATTTCTGAACACTTTTATGTGGTACCTTTGAACTCTCTCCCATTGCCCATCATTCATGCTTTCTCCCACTTCTTCCTCCCAATCTAGTCTTAGCTGGATCATTTCCTTCCCCACTTTAGACATTAGCAGTTCATATATCCAGGAGATCTCATGCCCTCCTTCTGCAATGTCATACATAGTATCTATAGCTATGTCCAGTTGGTCCTCTACCTCTATCTCAGCCCATGTTTTCTTAACCTGTCTCACCAGTCTAGTATATGTGAAATATTGCCCAAGGTGAAGGCCTGTATCTTCTACCAGTATGTTAAATTCCAGTATGTTCCCGTTTTGCCATATATCTCCCAGTGTTGCGATCCCCACCGGTTCCCAATATCTACGTATCATTTGTCTTAGTTGTGCGTCCCCATCGGTTAGTGCCACTAGTGGGACCTGCGGGGAGCACGAAGTCGGGCTTTCCATGGCCTGACAAGCCTTTTGCCACATATGCCATCCTAGTTCCAGCATTCTCAGCCACCCCTTTAGTTCAGTTGGGGGCAGCCATATCCATTCTTTCAAAAGAAATGCAACACAGTCTGACCTCAGCAATCTAGATTCAGCTGTTGAGTCTTCGGATAGCCGCCTGGCCACGTACTGTAGCTGGCTGGCCCAGTAGTAGATTTCAAAATTGGGAGGTTTTATGCCTCCTTTATCATGTGTTCTGCAGTTTCCACAGGGCCATTCTGTTTCTACTGCTGTGCCAAATGAACCCTCTGCATATATTTTGGAGCTTGTCAAAGAACCGCTTCGGTATCAGATATGGTATGTTTCCGAAGAAGTGTATCAGCCTAGGCAGCACTACCATTTTCAGCAAGGTCGCGCTCCCCATCATAGCCAGTGGGAGTTTAGCCCAGAATCTCATACTGCTCTCTGTTTGCCACTGCCTTTTCCGTATTATACTTGTGTTCATTCTCAACAGCATGATAGGTGTCTATTCCTAGGTATATGAGGTGTCAGTCTCCCAGGGTATTTGTAGGGTGGGTAGGTGCTCTCGTGGAATCCCTTTATATCTCCCTAAGGGAAATATACGTGATTTTTTGGG
Source organism: Ambystoma mexicanum (assembly GCF_040938575.1). Lineage (NCBI taxonomy): Eukaryota > Metazoa > Chordata > Amphibia > Caudata > Ambystomatidae > Ambystoma > Ambystoma mexicanum. Next base: position 540,766,986 of record NC_090929.1, read on the forward strand.
GTTGACTGCAATGCCTGAGAGTGAAGCGAACCGCTCCATAACTTCCAGGATATATTACACGTTTTCCTCCAGGTATCACAAATATAACAGCATATCATCTGCATATAGAGATATTAGGTGTGGCCTTCCGTTAATAAATATCCCCACCTCCTCATACTGTTGTCTTAGGTATATGGCTAAGGGTTCTAGTGCGAGTATGTATAGCATCGGGGACCAAGGGCACCCCTGTCTGGTGCCTCTACTAAGTTGCCATCTTTCTGAGATCACCACTCCCTGCCTTGATTCTGGCCAGTGTTGAGCTGTACAATAGTTGCACCCATCTCAGATATCTGGGTCCTATTCTGTATTCCTGTAAGGCTGCCATTAGCCATTTAACAGAATCAAATGCTTTTACTGCATCTAGGGAAACAATTGCAACGTCTTGCCCCTCCCCTTCGGTCTGCTCCCTGACCCGGTGGAGTCTCCTAAGGTTATCGGTTATGTTCCTCTGTGGGACATATCCGGTCTGATCGGGATGAATGAATTTGGTTATTACCTGTCTTAATCTACCCGCCATCACAGCTGTGAGAATCTTGCTATCTTGGTTTAGCATCAACAGCGGTCTATACGAAACACGATACATGCTAGACTTATTTGGTTTGAGGATCGGGACAATCATCGCCTCCCGTAGGGATTCTGGCAACATTCCCATTTCAAGGGCTTCGTTCAGCATTGCCAACAATGGGGGCAGCACTTCCATGTTATAGGTTTTATAAAACCCACTAGGGAGTCCGTCCACCCCTGGGGCTTTGCAGGTGGGTAGTGCCCCAATCACTGCATCTAGTTCTTCCAGTGTGACTGGGGCGTCCAAGTTCTCTCTTTCTTCCGCATTTAGTTTGGGCAGGCCAATGTCATTTAGTGTCTCTGCTATCACATCCCAATCGCTTCCCTCCGTATCCTCATACAGATGTTTATAAAACTCCAGGAACCCCTCAGTCACTCCCTCTTGGGTGTCGAGTATCTGTCCACTTTCCCTGTATATAGCTCTAATCGTAGGTCTAGGTATCTTGCTTTTGTATAACCATGCCAGTAACCTCCCAGGTTTGTCTCCACCTGCATGTCGTTTCTCTATACATTTTTTATAGTTTAGGTTACATAGCCGCTCCCAGTGTTCTTCACATACTAGTCATAGTTTGTTTATAGTGTCAGCCTTTTCTAAAGTGTTATCTTCTCTCAGCATGGCCTCCTCAAGTTCCTTCTCTGCTGTCTGTAGCTCTTGCATTATGGTTCCTTGCAGCCCTTTGGATTTTGCTATCGCTGCTCCCCTTACCACCACTTTAAACGCCTCCCATAGGGTCCCTGCCGATTTTACACTTCCCGTATTATTCTCAAAATATTCTACTATGTCATTTCTCAGATCGTCTCTAAACACTGTATCTTTCAGTGCTTCGGCTTGCAGCTGCCAAGTTGGGATCCTGGCTGGGGGGGGCTGGTGTTGCCACGTTAAGATTAGTGGCAAGTGGTCTGAAAGGACTCTAGCTCTGTACGCCGTCAGCACTACTTCTCCTACCATCTCCGGGGAGATGAACAAATAATCCAGCCGTGTGCATAGGTTGTGTGGGGTTGAGTAGTGCGATTAATGTCTCCTGAGTAACCTCCACCACATGTCTTCTAGGTTAAGGTCCCTCAACAAGATCCTCAGGGTTTTGGCTGCCGGTGTGGGTTTGTCTAGTTTGGCATCTGACCAGTCTACTTTGAGATCCAGCGTGCAGTTGAAGTCACCTCCCCATATGACTGCTCCCCCCAAGAAGGGGTTTATTTTACTGTACAAGGTCTTAAAGTAGGTCACAGTGTCTTGGTTTGGGTGTATGTGTTAATAATGCACACTTCTCTGTTTTCTATCAGACCCCGTATCGCTACCAGCCTCCCGTCTGGCTCCACCGTAGACTGCAGCAGCTGGAAGGGGACATGCGGTGCTACCCAGGTAATTACCCCTCTAGCATATGCCGAATATGTTGCCCCTACCGTGGTCCCTTTCCATTTTCTTTTTATCACATCTAATTTCTCTCTGGTGAGATGGGTTTCCTGTAACAGAGCAATGTCCACCTTCTGCCTTCTAAGGTACATCATGATTTTGTTCCTCTTCAGGTAGCTATTCAGCCCCCTGACATTCCAGGTAGCTATTTTAAGGTCTCCCATCGTTTATCCATATCCAGACCCACCACTGTCTTTTTTCTGTATCTTGCGCCATGGCGCTTAGACATAGGCTCGTCCCCTAACTAAACTCACCACACACTTCCCAACTCCCTCCACACCCCCTCCCTTCCCTTCCCAACCATTGCCCAGCTCCATCCCTGGATCTCAGGCTATCCCAAATCTAGTCATTTCTCGGCCGTGCCAATTCTAGGAATCCAGCAGGAGGTTGTCACACTACCGGCAACCTAACTAAACAATCTAAGGTCTAGGGGTGCATCCACCACGCCCCCGCAACTCTACTTTATTGCGCCATATTGGTTCACATCTGTTTGACTCCCAACTTATCTACTCCCCTATTCATTGTTCCATCTTATATTCAAGTCCCAATGTCACAAGTTAAACAGCACCTCAGATATTGCGATCGCTTTGTCACTCGTCCGTTCCGTCCTCCTTCTGGTTATCCGTTCCCATCGGGCAATTTTGGGCATCCAACCATTCTGTTGCTTCCTCAGGGGTGTCAAAGAATAGGGCTCTGTTTTTATGAAACACTTTCAGTTTTGCCGGGTACATCAACATGTATTTGTAGCCCGCTTCTCGCAATCTTTTCTTAACCGTTCCATAGTTCAATCGGCGTCTTTGCACCAGTAGTGTGTAGTCCGGGTATGCCGTGATGGTCGCAGACGCCTTTTGTATCGTGCCTCCTTTCCGGAAATGTTCCAGGATTTTCTCCCCGTCACGGTAGTTCAGGATCTTGGCAATTATTGGCCTTGGAGGGGCTCCCGGCGGTGGTTTCCTTGTCAGGGCTCTGTGCGCCCTCTCTACTGCAAATCCCTGAGTGAGCACCCTGCATCGTCTCAACATAGTCCGTTGGGTTGGGTCCCTCTTCGCCTTCCGGGAGCCCCACAATACGTACATTATTTCTCCGAGCACGCCCTTCAGCCTCCTCAGCCCTATTTTCCAGGTTGCTCACACGTTGTTTCAGTATGTGAATATCCAATGCATGGGTTGCAAATGCGGCTATATTCGGGATCATTTCTTCCTCCAGTTTTCTCGTGTGTTCCGCTATTGCTCTTACGTCTTGTCTAAGTAGATTCACATCCTCCTGGACTGCGCCAACCTTGAGCTCCAGTGCTGGCTTGAGTTCGGCCTGTGAACAGCCGCCACTTTACCGGCACAGCTAGCCTGGGATTCCAACTTCCAGGTAAATCCTTTTCCCCACTCGACCACTCATTTCAGTCCCAATCCTCACCATCAAACCGCTAAATCACCATTTCAGTTAACGGGCGCAAACATTTTGTTGTGTGTTTTTTCACAGGACAACTACAGGCAATATGGGTACATAAGACCAATCCAGCCACCATTACGTGTTGGCTCCATGTCCTTGTGAACAGTCGCCACTCTACCGGCACCCTGCGCATTTTCTGCGTTTCACCACACAGTTGCAACCTAGCAAGGTGAGCCCATGCTATTTCTTGTACACTTGGGTCATTCTTTTCTGTCATTGACCGTCACTATCAGTATCCTTACCTAGAACTATTTGTTCTTTGATTCCTGCAGCCACTCACAGCCAGTTGCCAGAAGCCTAAACCATTTTATACGATTCACTGTATTTCCAGTTCCAGGGAGTTCTGCAGCCCCTAAGGTCAGTCCCAAGTTTCCCTTGTCCCTGATTTCATAGTGGTGTACCATTTTTATGGAAATATAAGTTCTTGTGTTTTTTTAACAAAACAAAAGGTTTTTTTAAACTTTCAATTCAGTCACTAAAAGAGTCCCCCTGTCTCTATTTTTTAGGGAGACCTATCCCAGGCCCAAGATGAAGGCACCTAGCCGAAACGTCTTACCGACCAGCACCTCCATAATCCTTCTGGTCGAAACATCTTCTTTGATCAATATCTAGACGTCGACCACTTGTTAGGTCACCCTCTAGCCTGGCTACAATAACCAAGAGTTTTCTCATTCATTGCTTTTGTCTTGGTTGTTATGTATGGACTACATGCTTATCACTTATCACTATAGGTGGTGGTTTCACAGTGTTTCTTTTAAAACACTTTCTTATTTTGCAATTTATCTTGCTATAAACAGTTGCTTGAGGAAAAGTTAAGAATAATAATTAACCTCCTTACACACTCTGTTCTTGTGAATGAACTTTGTATTTTCCGATTGTTTTTTTCAACAAAGACTTAGTTTACCCAAAAAAACTATTGATGCACGATTATTAAATGCATCCAGCAGCAAAAATAAATTTAAAAAGCTGATTGTTTAAAATCCATTTGTGTTTGAAACTTGTTTTGATGCATTTTCACATTCAAAGTGTTTCTGTATCTATCTTGACATAATAGAAATGACCTAGGCCTACTCAAGTCAAACAGTAGTCCCCAGAAAACGTTATACATCAGAACAGCCCCTATTGTTGATCTTGAGTTCGGCCATGGCTGACTCCAGCTTAGTTTCCCATGTTAGTTTCAAGTCTGCAATCGCCTCTAGGATCTGTCAATCATTGCGTGCTGGAGTGGTGTCCGTTTGCAGGGTCTTTTCCTTGCTTCTGGCTCCCTCAATTGGTTGCAGTGTCCGTGCAAATTCTTCTAGTGTGGGCTGCTTCCCTTTTGTCTTGCCTTGTTTGGACGTCATCACAAAGTTGCAGCGTGCTCCGTTCCGGGTGGAGCAGATCTGGCCTGCTATGCTCTGGATCTATTATTTGGTTAATGATGCTTCATGAGGCTTTGTGTATAGACAGTTCACCCAGCATTGTTGTTGCCCTGGGAGATTTGATGCGTCTTGTATTATTTTTTGTATGGAGTGTGGTGCACAGGCCACTAATGCAACACTCCGCGCTGTCCCCGTGCCTATAGTTGGTATCTGCTTATATTTATTAGAGTCATGTGTTTCTCGAGGTTTGTAAGTCTCACCTTACTTTCCTCTGGAGCCCCTGCTTACAGGATTGAAGGCAATGCACAGCTGCTACTGGGGGACTGCAACTCTCCTGTGGGTGCAGTGTATGAATTTTCGCCTTGGCTGTTCCAGCTGCGAAAATTCATTGCTGGGTGCACCTCAATGCAGCATTTTGTCATGGCCTGGCTCCTCAGTTCACAGGGTCGCTTTTGGTTATACAGTTCTCTTTTCCTCATAACATGCGGCGTTCCGCCTGCAGTAACGGTAGGGTCCAGCAGCCGCGGGCACTCTCTTGAGAGCAGGCTCCCCGTCCCTTCTCAGGTTGAGGCAGTGTGTCATATAGTGATCCCTGCGGTCTCCTCAGGTCGGGCTGAGCACTGGCCTGTTGTGTTTTGCATGTGTTCATTTTTTTTTTTTTATTGTGTATGGGCAAAGCGCCCCGTGTATCAGCACTTGCGTCTTGATCCGCTTCACTCGTCCGAGCCTGGAAGGAACAAAACTTCGCCCGAGGCAAGTCGCTGAGGCAAGTTCCGCTTCAATGCAAAGAGTAGCGGTGACCTTGCTACAATGTAACTGTACCGCGGCGCTACTGAGTCGGAGGAAGGCAGCCTCCGCCAGCAGCGCAGCGCAGCTCACACAGTGCCAGTTACTCCAGTATGGGGCAGTCTGACACAGGTACAGCGTTTGCCTCGTGGGCTGCGCCGCAGTCACGCGTCCTGAAGCTCCTGCTTCATGCATAGACATACTTGGGGCTCGGTATCCCAAAATCACGTCCCTCTTCAGGGTGCAGTCGTCTTCCCCGTGCTGCTCGCTGTCAAGATATCAGCAGCTGGGCACATTCTCCGGTCTCACGTCCTTCGCAGCATCAAGTTTCTTTGTTCTGGTAGCCGCCATTTTAGAGTCATTCGATCCGTTTTCGTCTATTTTCTTTTTGGGGATTTCACATCGGGTTGATGTTTCGGGACAGTTCCAATGGCTCCTGCGTGTACCTGGTTATTTCACACACACATACATGCAGTTCTGTCCTTCTTTGGCTGCATTTGATGTTGTTATAGTCTGGATCATTGTAAAATTGCAAGAGACACAGCAGCCCCACGTCCTTCTACATGGCCACCAAGCCACACCCCGCAGATGAAAACTTATAGGTGACACTACATTCCTTCCACATGGCCTGCATATACTTTGACATAAAGTTGCTGCCCCTGTCAGACACAACTTCTTTAGGGAAGCCAACCCTAGTAAATATGCCAAGTAAAGCTTTTGCAACTGACTTGGCAGTTGCAGTCTTTAATGGGATGGCCTCAGGATACCTGGTTGCATGGTCGACCAGCACCAGGATAAACCTATTGCCTGAGGATGTATGGGGATCAAGGGGACCAACAATGTTGATCCCTACCCTCTCAAAAGGCCCCACACCTGCGAGTGGTACCAGTGGAGCTTGGATTGTTGTGCCACTCTTACCAGATAACTGGCAGATGGCACAACTCCTGCAGTGACTTTTTACTTGCACCCCCATCTTGGGCCAGTAGAAATGCATGGATAACCTTTGCTTGGTCCTCTTGATGCCAAGGTGACCAGCAAGGGGCACTTTATGTGCCAGCTGCAGGAGAAAGGGTTTTACAGCAAGGGGAACCACCAACCTCATATGGTCCCCTTCTGTAGACTCTGTAGGCTCACTGTAGAGGAGCACACCTTCCCAATAAATCCTATGCTTCCCAAGAGGCTCACCCTCAAGCTGGGATCAGGCCATCTACTTAGGCCTTCCAGAGATGGGCACTCACGTTAGCCCTTACTGAATTCATCCCTGTCAGGACCACCTTCTACTAACAAGTCCTTTAGTTCAGGATGGTCATTTGGATTAAATACTTCAGGTACCACCTCTACCTCGTCAGGTCCAGGTGTTTGACCAACTACCTCCACCTCAGTGGTCGGTGAGTTAGGGGGAATGTTTTCTTTCCCTCTTTTGTCTTTGACTCCTTTAGCCTTGGGTTTCCCCTTTGGCCTGTGTATGGCAGTGGTCTTGGCCAGTGCTGCCCTTGTTTGTGACCTTGTGCAGGGTCTTTCTGCTGTATCTCCCACAAGCCCTAAAGCTCGGAGATCATTTCCTAGCAAGAAATGCTCACTGGAATCCTGACCACTGTATCATTATTAGTAAGATTTACAGGTATTACTGGGAACTTGAGAAGTGGGCTATCAGCCAACTTTGCGAGTAACAGCAGAGGAGCTCTGGCAACTTCCTCTGGGTCTAGCAAGGTATAATCCACTACAGTTCTGCTGCACCCACTATCCCTAAGAGCAGGAGTATCTACTCCATTTATCAGCACACTGTCCTTAAAGTAGTTCTTGGTATTATCCGGAATCCTAGCATAAGCCTCTGAGACTTTATGCTCCCAGGAACCCAGGGAAACTAAAACTACCTCAGAATCTATCCCACTGGGGAAGGAGTCTGAGGAGAAGGATGCCCCTGTAATCTCTTCTTCCTCATAGGAGGCGAAGGCCATATTAGCAGAGTGGACCCCCAAGGTTTTGACATTACATCTGGCGTCTACCTTCACATGGTCACTTGCTCCACAAGCCACACAGGATGCACTGGGTCTGTTGACATAGGGAGGTTTGTTTTGGTGGATAACCCCCCACTACCCTGTATGTTCTCTTGTGACTTACCCTTATTTTTCTTTTTGTGGCTCTTTTGGGAGGAATTTTTATCAGATCCCCCTCCCACCCTCCTAATCTTTGGACATTTTCCCCTCCTCCCGCTTACCAGGATGAGTCTTGTCCTTAAGGGACACTATGTGAGACCCACAAATCTGCTGCAATTGCCAGCTTCTTAGGATATAACTCCTTTGAATCTGCCAAATGCTGCTTAAGCTCAGGGGAACAAGATGCAAAAATATGTTCAAGTATGACAAAAACATATACCATCAAAGGTGGAGACCTTATAGCCTTCAAACAACCAGTCAAGTTTTTTAAAGAATCAGTCACATACGACACCCAAGTTCTTGCTTCTTTCTATTTGTACTCTCTAAACCTCTTTAAGTATTGTGCAGGAGTCTTCCCAAACTTTAAGATGACAGTTTGCGTCAACATTGCAAAATCTACTCTTTCAGCTTTTGACAGCTCCATAATAGCAGTGCAGCAAGAATGGGGTAGTCTGCTGAGCAATCATGCCATCGTATCAGCATTTACAACCTCTTAAACTTCACATGCATACTCAAATGCATTCAACCAGTCCATAATGTAATTCTTCTCATCATATACACTGAGCAGATCTTTAGAAAATCTTAGAGAGGAGAACCCGAACCCAGACCCATGTCCAGATCCCTTGGATCCATTTGAAACTTGAAGCTTGGCCAGTTCCAACTGATGATCCCTGTCTTTCTGTTTTTCTGCCTGCTCCATCTTCAGCTTAGCCATGTGAAATTCAAGCTCCTTATGCTTAAACAGCAGCTCTTGTATCTTGGATTCCAGCATGGCCTCAGCATCAGAGCTTGCAGAGGAAACAGACATTACATCATCCACATCCTCATGGGCACCATGAATGAGGGCAGCAACAGAACTGTCAGTTCAGCCAATGGGAACAGCCCCACCTCCTTCTGCACCTTCATCAGAAGCTATGGCACCGAGTTGCAACTCTTGACTCTCTGGATCATTTCCAATTTTGTACCTTGAGCAGGTAAACCCCTCTCAGTAAACATCTTTCTTAATGTTTCTGATCTAGAAGCATTTAAGGTTATAAAGGTACTTTTTTCCATTATATTAGATAGGTCTATGGTCTTTACAGTTATCACTACAAAGTCACTATGTGTCCTGGGTAGGAATATCTTGAAATGACTTCACTAGTGTGCAACACTTGATACCTTCAGTCATATCCCACCGCTGTACACCAATTTGTTAAGATGGATTTCTGAACTCTGACCTGGTGGCCAGAGGTTTAGAAGGCCAGCCTAGTTTCTTGGAACAGGGTAACCTTCTGAACAAGCCAGACCAATCAAGTTAGCTATGGCGGCTGTCAAGACTAGGACTCAGGAGGGGTGAGGGTGACTGAAAAACCTCAATGAGCACACAGAGTAAAGGCCACTTACAAATCACTCCCAGTCAGGTGTAGATATATTAAAAATACAAAAACATTTATTTCAAGGCCTTTGAGTTTCAACACACAAATCAAATCACAGTAATGCTTTTAGACCAACACAATCCTATCTAAATACATATATATACAAGACCAATGGGGTCTAAAGTGTTAATACACAAAATGGGTCCACAACCTAAAAGAGGAAACGGGCAGTGCAAATAGTCTTTAGTCCCTTCTACATCCAACACACTCCTAACTAAGAGGCAGTCCAATCCCCAAGTAGAGGGGAGCCTAAATGTACTTGCAGCACTACTGGTGCACGCAGTAGTTCAAATGGGCAAAACGGCGTCTCTTCAAGGGTCTGTAGCAGCTCAGGAAGGTGGGTGAGGCAAAGAATAGGTTCCCACTATTTGAGGAGGGCCTCCACTTGAGGGCAGAGTCGATTCCAAGAGTTGGGATAGTTCACTAGTTCGCACTAGCAGTGGAAAGGAGAGGGGCCCTAAGGGGCCACTCATGCGTAAAAATTGATGGATGCGCTAGGGGCCACCGGTTAGGGTTGCGATTACTCACCAAGCCCTGGTGCACTCTGGACCAAACTTCAGCAATCACGCGGCTCTGAGCAACGAAGTTAGAGCGCTGATTCCCCTACAGGACAATGGCGATTTCTCCGCTCCTGGTGGATGGATCAGGACTCACTTTACTCCAGACCTGGAAAAGCTAATTGTACGGAATTCAGTGTGAGGGTGCCGTGAACACAAAGCTTGCGATGTGCCAAGTTTCAAGGGCCTCCTCGAAATGGAGGCTGTATCAGAGCCCAACGACTGTGCAAGCTGGTCAGTCCACTGGACACTTCCGAAAAGGCTTACTAGCAGGTTAAGATGAAGGTGCCGAGAATAGTTGGTCCCACTATTCCAACGGGTCGAAGTGCTTTCGCAGACCTTCTAGGACGATCAGAGGCAGAGGGGTCCAGCGGGACGACAGCAGGCTCAGGGTGCCAAACCTTCCAGCGGGTCACCAACGATTCCTCGACTCGGCTTCTTAGTTTCAGGATACTTGAATCCTATCCTTCGTTCAGGGAGAACTCCAGAGATCGACAGATATGCTATGGGTGTTTGGGGCCTTCTCTTATCCAAAATGTCCTTCGTACCAAAACGAAGAGGACCCAATGGGATATCTGCTCACATACAGGCATACCACACGTGGACCAATCATGGAGCATGGTGGTCCCACGCATTCACAGCACTCCAGACTCTCTGGCACCCAGGATGTGTATTGGAACCAGACGTTCCAGCCCACATCCTGGAGGGGCACACACAAGGCATGTAGAAGCCCGTGAAAGCTTCGCATTTTGCGGGAAAATGCATGCCCAAATAAGGACTGACCCGGGTCGGCTCGACCTGGGAAAGGTGAAGGGGCCAGGTGGCCAAAGGACAGGACAAAGAACCACATGGCATGGCTATTTTGGAGCCAGGCCACTTAACCATGCCAAATGCAGTAATCGCGGTTTACTTGGCAAAAAAGGGTTAAAAACATGTAAAATGATAAACTGCCACCAGCCCTGTCCAAGGCACATCTGCACTTCTCCTAAAAAAATCCTTCGAGAGTATCTAGGGCCTTTGGAAATGACTAGACCCAGGTGTACTGTAAGGTACATTGTACACTTGCTACATGTTGCAGAAAAGTTGCAACATTGAAAAAGGACTAAGGGAAAAAGTCTCCCTGTACCGACTGTCTTTAAGGGCATGTCAGTTTCCCCATAAAAAGTGAGCGAAAGGTAAAGTCAGACTATGGTTTCAGACATCATCACAAAGTTGGGGGGTCACAATTGGAGGGAAAATTACACATAAATGTGAATCTTTCCTAACAATAACAAATTGCCGCTGGCAAGCAGGATCAATCAATCAAGCGCAAGTTAGCTAGTATGAGGACAAATAGTATAGGGCCCTAGGAAAGGATAGGAGCACGTTATCAAAGCAGACAAAGGGAGAAGCAGGGCAGCAAGCAGAAATAAGCACTTACGAGGTTCTGAGAGGTAGCGCGTGGGTAGAACCCAAGGAACAAGAGAAAGCATACTGCAAACCAAATGGGGGGCAAACAAGGAAAACCAAATAAGTGTGCTGGCACACAGGGAACTAGCGAGCAACACTCTTAAGGATTCCAATCGGTGTCACACACTGGACCAGGACACTTGGTCTTGGCTTTGGAGGTGGTGCTCAATAGGAATGCTTTTTCTTTGATTTCAATGAATTCAAATTGAGCCGATACCTGACCCGTCTCACACCCCTTTTTACAAATATCCCAGGTCACAATGTACCATGCACCAGGCCGGTTGGTGAAATAGAATATTTATTCTTAGAATTCACAAAAATCACACACATTTTTATATTGGGCAGCAATCACCATTGGGGTGATAATTACAATGGAAATGGAAGCAATGCACTTGGTTAACCTTCTAGTAGAACATATCCATAGCACAATTTACTAGGAGCACTTTTTGAATTCGGATAGATAGCTCCAAGTTAAGGTTTCCCCCTGCAATGGTCCCTCAACCCACAAATAACCAAATTCCGAGCCAGGGATCAGAGGCAGCAAACAGAATCAAAATCCGACCTTCCCTCACAGAATAAGAGGGAAAATCCGATTTTAAACCCTTTGTAATAGCATGAAATGCCCCTCGGACATTGACAAATAATTAATGTACGGTTAAATCTTTGGGACAAATATGACCTCACGACACAGAAATGCATAAACCCCAGCAATCCCAAGGCAAGGGATCAACAAGAAGCATACAATTCAAAAACAAGTGGAAAATTAGAACATGCTGCAGCCGAATGACACGTTGGAAAGTTGCAATTTTCTCAATTCCCGTTTAAAATGACACACTAATTTGAGGAAAAACAGGTGAAATACTTGAATTCTCAATGCAGTTTTTTGGGCTGGGGGATAGATATATATCACAAGGACAATATAGAGGTGAAAATAGGTCTCTAGCTGGTGAATTGAGAGAGATTTGGAAGGTAGACAGGTTCATTTTTAGGAAAATATAGCAGTGAAAAAGGCAAAATTGGTTTTAAAATGAAGACAAATTTTACTTAAACTAGATTTAATGGCTAAGAAAAGAGGAATGCCACCCGTGACTATCAAAGTTACGCTGCAGTTGTAAACCTTCACACAGTGTACCCCTTTTCTTTAGGAAATTATAAATAAAGTGGTAGACCTGCACTCAAGTCCCTGATCCTTCAGGTATAGTACATAGCTATCAAGCAAAAAGTGGACCAGTAGATCGGGATGACACTCACTAAGTTCAATACATATCAAATTTTATTCAATAAACTCATAACAAGAAAACTCAATCTTTGCAACATAAAATACAATAAAAAACAGTCAATTCATTCCTTCAATTACAACCACATACAAAACTCATTCAGACATTCATCTATAAAACACCAAAGTAATTTCTAAACCAGTAAGCATTGATAATATTGCTATACTAATTATTTTCAGTTATCACATTCAACAGTGACCCAGTCCATAGTATCAGGTGTCGTTGTATATCCAGTAATATATTTAACCAGATGATTCACACAAAAAAAGCGTCAACACGTGTTTCAGTCGGAGACCTTCTTCAGGACGTAGGGCATGGAGAAATTACTCAGCCCTGTTCTCAACGTATATGGGCCAGTAGTCAGTCCCCAAGTTCCAACTCAAGGAATGGTGAACGGTACAGCAGAAATTAATCCTCCACTGGAATCAATGTATATGTTGAACAAGCACCCATGGTGCAAAGTGGATATCTTCGGGAGGATGGGACTACCAGTTGCCCCCCCCAGAGCTGACGCGTAGTTCTTACAGGAATTGCCTTATCTTCCTAGTATGTATCCATCAGTGATCATTCACGAGGCATAAATCTGAGCGTGAAGCCCCCTTGCATGAAAAATACAAACGCTGGCACCTCTGTCTTTGCAATTGTATGTTGCAAAGATTGAGTTTTCTTGTTATGAGTTTATTGAATAAAATTTGATATGTATTGAACTTAGTGAGTGTCACCCCTTTTCTTTAGGGAAAATTAATTCATTTAATCAAAATATCGCTAATGACTTATGATCTATGCAGAACAAAAGGAAAAAAGGAAAGTGGCGCTTACGCTGGGAAATTCAATGACAGGGTGCACAGAGAATTCTAACAGTTTTAAAAAGTTACCAGGGTAGGGATAGGATTGCTTAGAGAGTGGAACAAAGAAAAACTGGTCAGGATGGTATGTGTTATCGGATGTGGGATACTCTCACTGCACGCTTGGGTTTGGGAATTTTGGAACAGTCAACAGGGTTTCTTGTCTTGTCACTGCACCGCTCGTGTCACCAGGTAGCTCTCCTGGCAAAAAACAGCTGGGCAAAGGTCTGGTCACCGGATGGCAAGTGCAGCTGGGCAATTCAGGTCACTGGATGGCACAGGTAGTGGACAAGCCGGTCTGGTCTCAGGATGCTAAGGTACCACAACCTTTATCCTTTTTAATGGGATTTTGGTGGGATTTTCTTAATCTAGGCCTTTGCTGGAGTAGAGTCCGCTATGCTTTGGCCTGGCAGTGAAATCTGGTCAGCTTTGCTTTGGCCTTGTAGTGGAGTCTGGAGTCTGGCAGGAGGAATGTGAAAGATCAGGAACGCAGGTGCTGGAAATTCAATAGTGTGCATATCTGGAGCTCTGTCAACCACTCTTATTTATAGAGCATGGTGTCATCATAGAATTATTGGTTGGCAGAACTGAGCTAGGCCTACCTCCCAAGAAGCGGATAGGACAATCAATGTTAGTTGCCTCCTCGAGGTGGAGTCCCAGTTTATGAGGTTGCATTTTAAGAGGTAAAAAGCCATCCCACAGTCCTTTTTGCCAAAAATCAGTCATAACTTAATTTACACATTTATACATTTGTGGCACTTTAACCAATCACATGGGCAGATATCATATTGTAGGTAGATCATAGCAGTCCAATCCCCACGGTTGTGGGACTTTGTTTCGTCGTCCTACCAGTTTTTCGTGCTTTTCAGTGAGAATTATATTACTTAAAATTTGATAACTTTATACATGGGTGTGGATCATCATTAGGCATGCAAGTATTAAAATTTGCAATGGCATCATGAATACTTTCCTTATACTACCCAATTCTCTGCCATTTCCATTCCCCATGTGTCAGTGAAGTCTATGACGTCTTAAATAAAAGCCCATAAAATCACATTCATACTGTTAACTTTTCACATTTTTGCAAAGTCTTGTGGCAAAGATAAAAGTCTTACAAGTTGTATTTATAAAATACTCTTTGGAAACAAGTGTTCAGTATTGTATCCCATATACGGGCATAGCTTCCAAGCTACCCCCTCAATCCAGGGTTGTCACAGAGATTTCCTTTGAAGCTTCCCGTAGAAGTCACGAGTAGGTGTGATTTTTCACTTCGCACATCCGTGTCTTGGAAGTTCCATTGTAAGATAGCTCAGGCCAGACCAGGGTCCGATTAGTATGTGAAGTTTCTTTGTCTTGGTCAAAGTTTTCCAACCTAGCAATTATCACTTTCGTGTCCTGGAAGTTTATGGTGGTTCCCTTTTGGGGGAAGCTTTCGCTCTGCCGACAGGAATAGCCTGTTTTGGGAGCTTGCAAAATCCAGCCCATGCAGTTTAACAGTTTTATTTTGTCCAGAATCAAAACAAGCCTGTTGAATAAACAGCCCATTTATGTTTCCCCAGCAACAAACCCCTTTACATTGCTAGGCACGGACAAGCTTTCATTCAACATTGTACATTTGTCTTTTTTTTAAAACTGGCATTTTCTTCTCTGGTTTGTAAAAGCCCATTTCGACAGGTAAAAGCAAGAGGAAATATCGAGGCTGAGTACCCCAAAGGGAAATACACCAAACACGGGCTTATAAAGATTCACAGATCTGTATTCTACTACTGCTCAGTTTACAAAGAACAAAACAGGTACAGATAGCTATCTGGCCCTCAGTACATCACAGTGAATACCAGCCCTTCAGTGTGAGAAGTGAGAGGTACTGGACATCTAGACATTCGGTTATTTATACAGTTTCAGCAATAATGTCCAGCCCCTCTGCAAGTTAATAATCCATAGTCTAGAGTTTGTGCCGAGTTCACTTATGGCTTGTACGACAATATGCACACGGATCATCTTCAATTTACATACAAAACAAGTTACAATGGCAACAGTGTATTCTTGGATTTAACAGTAAGCCTTAGCACATGTCCCTCACAATGCAGTTCAGCCAGTGTCCACGTTCGATATTTGCTTTACATTGTTTCGATGTATGTCCGTGGATCAGGCTTATTGGCGCAGACGATCCTTAGACCACAAGTCAGGCATGGGACAAGGTCTCCTTACCCAGTCTAAACATTCGGCCCGCGGACAGCCTAAACATTAACTAAGGTGCAAGGTTCGGGAAGGCTTGGTTACAAGTTGGAAACACAGTCCACCATTTCAGAACACAGTTACATTTGAACAGAAATCAAAATGGCGGATGAACCTAAAATGGCGGCGAAGTCAATCTAAATCAGAACTTTGCAAAGTGGTTTTCTTCGCAGAGCGACTGGGCTTAGGCCAATATATACAGAGAAGGAGGCACAATACGATTTCCCGTTTAACAAACCCTCCTTTTGGCCCAAGCCAAGCGCTAAACTACTTGTAGTCACTTTACGAGTAACTCCACGTCTCAATGTCCATACACCCTGAATCACTATCAGAAATAGCGATCGCCATGAGGTCAGAAACCGAGATTTCTTTTAACAAAAATGTGTTGGTCATTTTCTCAGGGGTGCGTACCTTGTGTCCTAATGTTCCCATCGCCTGTGCACAACATCCTCCTAACATCGAACATATGCCAGGAAGACACTGTTTACAACAACAGAAAAACAGAATACCCAAAATGATCAGCAAGACTGAAAGTAGCTTCCATCCCCAAGATCGTAAGAAGTCCCAGAACCAAGCGCTAAGATCCCAGTTTCCCTCGGGATCATGCACGTCTGAACTAAAGACGTGCAGATTTTGTATTGCCTTAAAGATGGTTGGGGAGGAATCTGGCACGAAAACGCAACAAGCGGACCCCACTAATTTACATACCCCACCACGCTCAGCCAGGATGACGTCTAATGCTATCCGGTTCTGAAGTGCCACTAACCTTATCGCTTTCTGTTCTAAAGTCATGTTATAGAGTATGTCAGTGGTCCAGTTGATGGTCCTCTCCAGTACTCCCGCTACTCTTCTGATATTCTCAGAATTCAATATTTGCCCCCAAAATGGTACGAAGGATTTAGCTACGTCACCCAGAACTTGTGCTGAAGTATCGCCGTTCTCGTCCCGCCTTGGACGAGCTTTAGAGATTTCTATGGTGCTTGCTATGAATACCCCGGGTAACAGAATTCCTAAATAACAGGTTCCCTGCCAATCCCTAGGTAACCATGGGAAAGCTTCATTACTGCAAACCAAGTAAACAGGTTCACCTACATACAAGGTCTGTCCTCACTGGTCAAGTTCGCAACGTTGCGCAGCCCTTGAAATCACCCATTCCTCTGTATGCAGAAAGAATCTGAATCGGGGCTGTGGTTAATATGTAGGAAGGTGGCGTGGCATCCCTATTGCCTATAGGAGCCATCTTGAAAGAGATCAAAGATTGAAAAGGACCGGACAGTCTATCAGAAGGCCTAATAGAAGCAATATTAAGCTTGCTCCTATTCTCAAAGAGTGAGTATTCAAGGGGCGTTCGAACACGCTTCTCAAAATCATTCAAATTAGTTCCATCAAAGTTCCCCGAGATGCTATTGTTTTATCGGCCAAAGAATAGTGCCCTTAAAGAAGCACAGCATGCAGTAGTCAGAGGTAAAGGATGAATATACCAGCCCAGCACCTTATCTCCGTGTTGCGGTAAATTCGAGCAGACCCAACAATTAGAATTAAAAATTGCATGGGTGGCATTCATGATGAGTGATAAAGTGTTGTTATGGTAAATCTGTCTGTGCTGAGAGTCTCTAGGAGATAGTGTGCAGATGCACGAAGGGTGTAGAAACCGTAGGTACATTTTCAGTGGGTAACAAAATTTCAAACGGATGTACTTCTTCCAAATACCAAAATCCTATGGCAATTACTATTGTGAAGCCAGTTAACATAATCACAAGACAACAATACGTTTTTGGGGCCCACGCATTCGATTGTTCACTACTACAGTTGGTCACACAGTCTCTTATTTGGTCCGTACGAGTGGGAGCGATTGCAGGCATTGTTTCTTCAAATGAACACTCCAGAGTTTGTTTGCTGGCGATCTCCTGATAGCGCGTTTTCCTAGTCCTTCCCAAACCCTAGCCAACAGAATTCCTTATGTTCAAAAGAACATGGCCAAAAAGCAAGCCCTCCGATGATTTTTCCTGGTGGCACAGCCGAACCGTGCAGTAAGTCTAGCTCCTCGGACGCAGATCGTACCTTGCGACACCTGGTACTGCGAACAATGTGTCGTTGCTTCCTGATGGAAGTGGTGGATTTGAAACAGGATTTAACAATGGTGCAAAAGGATCTGTGGGAGAGTGCAGAGATAAAGCGGCTGTTTCCCCAGGCCTCACGGGCTCAGGGAGAGTCTCTGACGCACTCTCGATGCTGCTTGATGCTACGTGATCGTTGGGTGCAGCGCAGGTAAGGGCTTCTGTATCTTCTGTATCGTGTGGCAAAGGGAAGGGAATCCTCTTGAAGTGTGATGCGTGGATCCAGTGCTTTCGCCCCGAACCCTCGTACCGGGGTCTGTGTGACCAAGAGAACCTGATGCGGGCCCCGCCAACGAGGTGCGAGGCAAGATGCTCTTTCAAGCGATTTGATGAGAACCCAGCTGCTAGGCCGTATGCTGTGACCTGGGCCCTCGTATTTGACAGTGAGGGCTTCTCGCACCTGTTGATAAATCAAATACAGATTTTTTGAAAACTGGCCACAGTAGTCGGAAAAAAGTACATGTTCAATGTCACGCAAAGATCTTGGCTTAGGTAGGCCCCAAACGTTAGCTGGCCAACCCATAACCACATCAAAAGGGGAGAGCCCAGTCTTAGTCTGTGGGGTCGTTCTCATTAATAATGACACGATCGGTAAGGTGTCTGGCCATTTCAGTTTGGTGCAGGCACACGTTTTAGCGAGCTTGTTCTTGATGAGGCCGTTGTGTCTCTCTACCAAACCAGCACTTTGAGCATGCCTAGCCGAATGGAACAGTTTATCGATCTGTAATCCTGCGCATATCTGCAGAATTACAGCAGCGATAAAATGTGGACCAGTGTCCGACCAGATGACTCTTGGCAAACCAAACCTAGGAAAATATTCCTTAAGCATGGTTTTCGCCGTTGTCATTGATGTGGCATCTTTAACAGGAAAGGCTTCAACCCATTTACTTAAGGCGCAGATTACAACTAGTACATACTTGTAATTGTTACAATGCCCCATTTCAATAAAGTCAAAGTGGATAACCTCAAAAGGGACAGAAGGTGGACCAAAATTACCCCTTGGAGTCGATCTGCCCTTTCCCATATTATGCTGTAAGCAGATCATACAACTCTGAACAAAACGTTCAGCTACTTTGGAGATTTTATCGTTCACCCAGACATTTTGTAACATTTCGGAAACCTTCCGTGCACAGATGTGGGTGGGGACATGAGCCATAGCGACCATCATTGTAATGTACGCATCCGGCAACAACCATTTTCCTTCTAACTTGTCCACCCAACACCCATCATCGAATCTTGCCAAAACCTCAGCCCATTTCTTAGATTCTTCTGATGTGGCATCAGCTTGAATACTCTTTACAGATTCGATACCCTCATCCAAAGTACAAACATTTGTGGCTTCCCTTGAAGTATACATTTCTGAATAGAGATCAGTGGCAGTCTGTTTGGCTATCTGGTCAGCGAAAGCGTTCCCTTTCCCCACATTATCTATGATCTTCTGATGCGCTGCGCATTTCATGATTGCTAACTGAGTGGGGAGTGCAAGCGCTGAGAGTAACCATACTAGCAAGGCGCCATATTGGATTTAGTTCCATGTGAGGTCAAGAAACCTTGTTCTACCCAACGTCTGCCGAAGTTGTGAACCACCCCAAAAGCATACTATCAGTATATATATTTACAGTAAGCCCTTCAGAAAGGTCACAAGCTCGAGTCAATGCTATAATCTCTGCGGCCTGCGCAGAGTTGTGTGTTATTACCTTAGTTTCCACAATCGTGCTCAATGTGGTGATTGCATAAGCAGCCGTGGATGTACCATCCGAAAGTTTGAAACAAGAGCCGTCACAAAACAGCTCCGCTTGTGGATTGTTCAAAGGAGTATCTTTCAAATCGATTCTGCTTTTGGTCTCTTGCTCTGTGGTGTAGAGGCAGTCATGTGACGCTTCGTCACTGCAAGCAGTACCTTGCGGGAAAGGTAAAAGTTCAGTCGGATTCAGAACGCAACACCTCTGAATTTTAATGTGTGGAGCAAACAAGATCAATTTGTATCTCGTTAATCGTGTGGAGGTGAGGTGTTGAGTTTGTGTTCTGTTTAATAGAACATCTACAGAGTGAGGTACCATCAGGGTTAAAGGATGGCCTAGGACCATTCCCTCGCTCTGTTTTACAGACGCAGCAGCAGCAGCGACAGCTCTCAAACATCTTGGCAAAGCGCATGCAACAGGATCAAGGGCGGAAGAAAAGTTGCCGCACGGCCATTCTTCCCTCCATGTTTCTGTGTTAATACAGCCAAAGCACATCCATCACGTTCATGCACATACAATACGAAGGCCTTTTCATAATATGGTGTGCCCAAAACTGGTGCTGAACACAGTGCAGTCTTGAGCAGATCAAACGCTTCTGGTGTTCCAAGTTCCAAGGTAATGGCAAAGAAATGCCCTTCTTTGTCAAAGCCAACATTGGTTTAATCGTTAACGAGAAGTTCGGGATCCACTGCCTACAGTAAGAAGCCATTCCTATCAAGGCTCTGACTTCCTTCTGTGTATTTGGGACAGACATGCTAGAAATTATTTTTATCCGCTCATGCGTCAACCTTCTTCCCTCCTTTGACAGGAGATAACCTAAATGGGTGACCTCCTGTCGACAATGCTGAAACGTTTTGAGTGAAGCTTTGTGTCCATGTTTTGCTAGGTGAATAAGCAACAACACGGTGTCCTCCTTACAGGCACTCTCTGAGTCAGCAGCTAAAATTATATCGTCTACATATTGAAGCAGAGAACAAGTGGTGGGCAACTCTAGTGTATCAAGCTGCTCTTTCAAAGCCCTACCATAGCTGCTAGGACTTTCCGTGTAACCTTGCGGCGCACGGGTAAATGTAAACGAGCGTCCCCCTAAAGTGAACGCAAACAGACATCTACTATCCTTGTGTATAGGAATGCTAAAGATAGCATTCTTAAGATCCACAACACTAAAGTAAGTAGCAGAAGCCGGAATCATGGTTAATATTGTCGTCACATCAGGCACAATGGGAAATGGTGGAGCAACAATCTTATTAATGGCACGTAAATCAATAATGAAATGAAAAGGAATTGCATTATCGCCTTTTTTGTACAAAAATCGGACTATTGCACAAGCTACCCGCAATTTCCTCAATTACCCCACGATGCACAAAATCGGAGACTATATATTTCAAAGCTTTCTCACCATCAACCGAAATCTTATACTGGGGAATACATGGCAACTTTACTCCATGTTTCAAAATGATCTTAACAGGCTCAATTTGTAGAACACCGACATCATTGTCATCAATTGCCCACAAACACTCCGGAACATCACTAAATTCCGGTGGCAAAACTCTAGTCAAGAACTGAGAGACAGAAAGTTGCTGTGGTGAAATCGTCAAACGCACTCCATCCGAAGAACAATGAATTACCGCATTTAATTTGAACAGATTCAACTCCAACAAATTCTCTCCACAGTTCGAAGTCAAAAGAAATGGACAGTGGTCCGTGAATGGACCCAATGTAATCAGTACCGGTGAAGAAACCGAACAGACTACTGGCGTACCAGAAAACCCTACAGAAACATTGGTTTGCCCTGACAGTGGAATGTTTCGAACCCGTGAATGGTCAATGGAACACTTCTGTGCTCCTGTATCTATCAAGAATAGATGTTTCCTATTTCCCACTATCATCTCAACGTAGGGACCTTTCCGATTAACGGGAATAGGCGTCGGTTCCAAACTCTGCTTCGGGCAATCCTAACGAAACAGAATGTCATCAAAAGGAAGGTCTTCACAGAGAGGTAAGCAGCAGAAGGATGATCAAAAATGTTTCTATTATCCACACTTGGTGACTGATTATCCTGCGAAAAAAGTTGCGAATTTTGAGAAAACTGACTTCTACCAGGACCCCTTGCCCCAGGGTGGCCTCTGGATCGTCTAACCATGGTACCAAATGCGTTATTCGACCTCTGCTGGAGGATCGGACATTGTGCATGCCAACGACCCTCTCGTCTGCAATAAGCACACTGGTTCATGTTTACAGGACCCAACGGCACATTTCCCTGTGAAGCATACTGTCCTCTATATTGTGAATTACCCCCTCAAGGGCCTCTAACAATTTGCTGTAATAGGACTTTTGTTTTCAGGTCTCTCTTTCTCTTTTCAATTCTTTCTTTTTCGTTATTGACTCGGTTCTCATAGTACTGAGCCATATGCAAAACTTCAAACTGAGACTTAGCTTGCCAAGCGCTCTCTGCAGACATAATTTGCGAATGGATGTCATGCAACAATCCACGCACAAATTTGTCCGCAAATAATCGTTTTCCAGACTCTGCTCAAATCTTGTCCACTGAAATCCGCGAACACTTGTTCGAACCAATTAAAGAACTCGGTAGCACCCTCAGACTTCCCTTGGACACAAGCAGTACGTTTGTCCCAAATAATCATCCTTTCAGGAATTATAGCTTTTAGTGTCTCTCGCCAGCTCGCCTTTATCTAATCGAACTATATTTACCCATGTATCCCCTAACCCAGGTACATCATCTACAGTCCTAATCTGTTTCCACAAATCAATAGGGAGGAGCACGGGAAATAAATCTATATTGCTCAGAGTAAATACTGACGACTGCAAGACAGAATCTATCTCTTTATAGAACCCTGTCGGATTCTTCCTAATATCGTGAATGGATTGTTTATTGGTGTTCACTTCCTGTCTTGAGAACAGGATGTGAACAAACTACGACACAATGTGCAGGCATTTCATGAGCAGCTACACCTGTTGCAACATTAGCTGGAATCTCAACTTTTGGGACAAATGTCGGAGGAACCTCTCTCATAGGCAGCTGAGAGATAGGAAACTCCAACGCTTACTGAGCAACAAAGCTAAATCGAGCGCTAAAGCAGCTGAAGGAGTGTCAGACGAGAACGCTCTTATAGATATTCAATAATTCTGCGGGATAACAAATCTTTCTTTTTATACATTTATCCTGCAGGTATTCCACCATTACCTGTATCACTTTCCTCTGCATTTCTGGCGTATACTGACTATACATGTCATACTTCTACGGGAGTTATTGACATGTCTGAAATCCACCTAACCGAATCTTTTATGCAAATTCGTGTTTCCTCATTTATCGACTTACGAGAAGGAAGGAACAGTTTCTGTACAAACATAGCGTCCAAACTATCACCATCAATTTCTCCATTCCGTAACCTTTCCAACTCCCTTCTATACTCAAAAACCCTCTCGACGTACTCATGGACTTTCTCTGCAGTATCTCTTGAATATGCTAATACATTCTGATCCCTCAACCCTTGTGGGAGATCTATATCATCTAGTCTGTTCCACAACACACTTAAATTCCCAACCCTTCAATAAAAAGTTTTTTCTCAGGAAAATTATCTAAATTAGAAAGTGTGGCAAAAAACATCTGCCTGTTCACCCTTCTCCATGCACTGTCTAGCCCATGCAGTCAAATCGTGCTTTCTCTCTTTAGACACAGTATTACGAGTTACAATCTTTGATTCTGCTCCCTTATCAACTACAAGTGGGACAGAACCACTTGGAAGAGAAAGAGTAGACAAATCTTGTGCATTCGGTAACAAAGGTGCCATCACTGGTGCAGAAGGCAAATCTACCAAACCCGTAACAGAAGGCAAAGGCGGAGGAACAACAATAAGAGGAGGAACGACAACCGGAGGAAGAGGAGCAATAGGAGGAACAATAGGAAGAGCAGGAATTACTATGGGAGGAAGAACAGCAGGAAGAGGCAGTACAGCAGGAATAGGAACATACGGAGGAGGCGCAGTGGCACCAGGCCTTCGTTCATTTAGAAGTTTGTCAATCAGTTCATCAGATACATGAAAGTCTTTAGAGGGATACATTTTCTGAATACCAAGTGAAAAAGCCCTATCCATATTCCTGACTCAGACTGTTTATTTTGATCGTACAACAATGCTTTTTCCACGTTGGACAT
This sequence comes from Ambystoma mexicanum, assembly GCF_040938575.1. NCBI lineage: Eukaryota > Metazoa > Chordata > Amphibia > Caudata > Ambystomatidae > Ambystoma > Ambystoma mexicanum. Next base: position 540,790,560 of record NC_090929.1, read on the forward strand.
ATAACGGCGCGCATGTTTTTCCCTACGTTTAAGTTGCTGCATAGCTTCTTTCTTCCAATTCTGTAATACATCAAATGCTGCAGGTCTACCCTTTTTCTTTAATAATATAGACTCTAGATATTCTATACGAGGGATTTCAAATCTACCATTGACTGGCCACTGAAGTTCGGAAGCATGTCTAGTTTGTCTGTGCCAAATATCATTAAACACTATACTACCAATGCCGTGCTTACAGTACAATGCCGGAGACCCCTCCATTGGCGCCGGTCGGCCAAATTCCAAAGATTGTCTGTCACTGCGGAATAACGCCCTGAAGCAGGCAGACAATTTCCCAGGCATATCAGATTACTGGTGTTACCTGGTCAATAATTGTACTTGTAAGTGCAATATGCCAAAACAAATTATCAGGATACTTAAGAATCGGGTCACAACTCACCTGATCAAAGTACTAAGGAGGTCCGATCGGATTTCTAAGGACACAAAGGACCCACGTGGTTGGTGATTTCGCAAAACTGCCCGCCTCGATATATGGACCCTCTTCAAGATGCCGTCTCGGACTGCGGGCACACCGTCCAGAGATCGGGTCGTGCAGTACTGTTGAGGTATCGCTTCTCATCCAAGAAAGGGGCCCCCTTTTTCACCGTCCGATCCCAGTCCGATAGCCGCGTTAACCTTCAACGAGATGGCATCAATCTTGAGGGTCCCTATTCGGGCGCCATCTGTAAAAGCAAGAGGAAATATCGAGGCGGAGTACCACAAAAGGAAATACACCAAACACGGGCTTATAAAGATTCACAGATCTTTATTCTAGTACTGCGCAGTTTACAAAGAACAAAACAGATACAGATAGCTATCTGGCCCTCAGTACATCACAGTGAATACCAGCCCTTCAGTGTGAGAAGCGAGAGGTACTGGACATCTAGACATTTGGTTATTTATACAGTTCCAGCAATAATGTCCAGCCCCTCTGCAAGTTAACAATCCATGGTCTGGAGTTTGTGCCGAGTTCACTTATGGCTTGTACGACAATATGCACCCGGATCATCTTCAGTTTACATACAAAAAAGTTACAATGGCAACAGTGTATTCTTGGATTTAACAGTAAGCCTTAGCACATGTCCCTCACAATGCAGTTCCACCAGTGTCCACGTTCGATATTTGCTTTACATTGTTTCAATGTATGTCCGTGGATCAGGCTTATTGGTGCAGACAATCCTTAGACCACAAGTCAGGCATGGGACAAGGTCTCTTTACCCAGTCTAAAAATTCGCCCCGCGGACAGCCTCAACATTAACTAAGGTGCAAGGTTCGGGAAGGCTCGGTTACAAGTTGGAAACACAGTCCACCATTTCAGAACACAGTTACATTTGAACAGAAATCAAAATGGCGGATGAACCTAAAATGGCGGCGAAGTCGATCTAAATCAGAACTTTGCAACGTGGTTTTCTTCGCAGAACGACTGGGCTTAGGCCAATATATACAGAGAAGGAGGCACAATACGATTTCCTGTTTCACCTGGTCAATGCTGATGGGATTTATCATCCATCTACTTCCCAATATTGTTCTGGAGCTGTAGCCAGCTTATTTTACACAACAGTCTGTACAGGGCAAAAGTCTTCATGAGATTGACATGTGCACAGAAAGCTATGATTTTCTTTTCAAGCAGTGATTTTTTACATTTTGTAGCAAAATTTAAGCATTTCCTGTGTAGCTGAAGGAAAGCTTTTGTTGATTTTCTCAGGTTTGGCTGGCACAGCCTGTCTTTCAGGGAAAAGGCTAGTTTCTGATGGAGCACACTGAATATGGCTGGGCATGACAGCGTCTTTTCGAAGTTAGTGTGACGAAGAACAGGGACAAATAGCATCAGAGCGGCATCATTTTAAAGGTGAAATATTCCCTTTTTCAATGGGAATTTTGGGCTTGCAGCAAAACAGCACTGCTTTTTCACTCCATTTCTTTAAGACAAACGAGAACACACCCTAGTAGCCTTTCTCTGGGTGCTTCCTGTTCCATCTTGTCCAATGGCAGTGGCAAAACAGTGCAGACATCATTTTGTCGCTGCAAAACGCAGTTTGGGGTGCAATGGTGCTCACAGTATCTAGCACAGCCATATTGCTGTTTCTGAAGAAATGCAGCTTGGTGATGTGGGGGAAGTGCTGCTGAGTGGGTAAGTATATACCACAAATCCCCCGCCCCCTGACTCTTCTGAGATTCCTTGTCAAGGGATAGTAGGGGAAAGTGGGATTCATCAGGTGGAGTCCTTCTATCATCAGGGAGAGGTACTTCCACGATCCTCCCGTTGTCTCACGTTGTAGTGCGGAGCAACACCCACAGCTTCCCCTTAGGTTTTTCGTTATGGTGTGGAGCGACACCCCGGCTTTTCCTTTGTTCTTTTCTTTCCCGGTCCCCAGGGAGGTCCCCCTTGCATGAATGGGCAGAACCAGTAAGAGTCTATGAAATAAACACAAACCGGTTACTAGATTTTCCCACTAACTGCCCCCCCGGAAGGATGATAGCAGTGGGACACACATGCATTCACTAATGACAATTGACTATGAAGAAAAATACTCTGTTACATAATTATATCTATACATCTTTCTGTTCCCTCTTGGTTGTTGTTCTTATTCTCATACTTCAGATGTCTCCCTTATTTGGTTTTCTCTGTGCTCCTCAATTTGCTGCAAAGTGTGCCTAGGGTGACAACTCTTTAGCTGATTAATATGGACCCATTTCTCTTCTGTCAGTTCGCCTTTGGGGATGTGGATTCTTTAGACGACAGGTGAAATTTTATCTACAATTTCAAAAAGACCCCCCAGCTTGGTAAAAATGTATGCTCTTTGGTCTGGTTCCTGTGGACATTGTACAAGTAGACCCTGTCTCCTACTTGGCATTTCTTTTTGGTTGTTTTTAAATCATATTGAGTCTTCATACCCTCTGCAGATCTTTCCAGATTCCGCTGAGCGTACGCAAAAGCATGTTGAAGGTGTTTTCTTAGATTTTCAACATACTCATGAGTTGTGGAAGCGTTTATCAGTGTCTGCTCTTGTGTTCTATAGAGAAGATGCTGAGGTAGCACCATCCTTCGTCCAGTCATCAGCTCAAATGGAGACATTTTAGTTGCAGAAGAAGGTGCAAATCTGATGGCCATCAGAACAAGCGGAAATCAGATGTCCCAACTTGGCCCAGAATCTGCCACAAACTTTTTTAGAATGCTCAATTGTTTTATTGTAACTCAACCACTAGAGGACAGGGGTATGCAATATGAAGTTTCCTTTTTACCCCAAGTATTTCCCACATCTTTGTCATCACTTCGCTGGTGAAGTGACTACCTCGGTCTGACTCAATCCTTTGGGGTAGGCCAAAACGCGAGAAGATGTGGTTGATCGTCAGGGCAGCTGCTGTTTCTGCATTGCAATTTGGGGCCGGGAGACATTCCACCCATTTGGTAAACAAGCATGTTATGGTTAACGTGCTTGTTCCCCCTAGAGGAGTGAATCACAGGCCTGATGAAATCTACTTATAAATCTGACCAAAGCAGTGTCATCCCCTCTTCTGGAGGTGAGCTGGGTGTGTGAGTTAAGTTGGCTGAAATTGTGCACACACAAAACACCCCTTCAAGTATTGGTCGAGGTCCTGCCCCATGTGTGGCCAGTATGCAACCTCTCGTAAGATTACTAAAGTAGTGTGAAACCCCCGATGACCGGCTGTGTCTGCGTCATGGGCGTGACAGCATCAGGCTTCGGAATGAGGTAGGGACCACCCACTGTTCACAGCCAGAGATGGATCTCCTTACCAACAAACCGTCTTGGATTCAAAACATTTTTGGACATTTCATCAATACACTGAGGTCCTCTTTACCAATGTAATCGGTATCCGTCTGGGGAAAGTTCTCAGGGTCCTCAATGTGTTGATCAAATTTACCAATAATCGCATCCCCTTTTTGTGCCGTGATTAATTCAGCATCTGTGGTCTCCTTCCTCCACTGGGCAGTTGAGAGTTCATTGTGAGCATTTGTCTGGGACCTAGTGATAGCAGTGACCTGGATTTCCCCCAACAGGGACTCTATCTCAAGGAGATCCCCCTGGATGGCTCTGGTTTTAGCCAGCTGAACAGCTAGGTCGTTCCCAGTTTTGTCTGGCCCCTCTATTCTGGAATGACCCTCGTTCTTCTTCCAATAGATAGTCATTGCATTAGAGATGACCAGATCATCAATGTTTTGGATTAGCTTGCCATGTTTAAGAGGTTTGTTATTAGCACATGCATGCCTCTGGTTTTCCAATTAACCATGTGCTCCACAAACCCGTTCCGGACATAATCTGAGTCAGTGATTATGACCAGTTTGTGGAGTTGGGCTTGGACTGAAGTGAGGATGGCCTAATGAACTGCCATCAACTCTGCCACCTGACTACTACGGGGACCGATTTTGTACACAGCTGAGTGTTTCGGGACATTATTCACCCAGGCATTCCCAACGCCGGCCACCAGTTCTTTTTCCCCGTTGTCAACATGGTAGGAGCACTTGTCCAAATAAACTGTGGGCATTCCCTCACACTTGTCTTCTTCATAGACTTTGTGCAGGGAATTCAGGTACGCTTCCATGTTGTCTTGGATTTTAAGACTTTCATCCTCAAGACAGTTTCTGTGGCACAATCATGCAAGTCAGCCAGACCTTGCGTGAGGGCACTCTTGTTTCGGCCATATCTGACCTCTACAGGAAAGCCTTGCATTGACAGAATCCAGGAAGTAATTCTGGAATTTGTCACATTTACGGCCCGGATTCTGTCACTTTGGAGGTATTGCAAAGGCTGGTGTGGAGTCTCCACTATGTGTTCCCCCTGGGTAAACTGGCGGTTATTTTTCAATGCCCACACCGTTGCCAGGAATGCCTTCTCACAATCGTTGAATTTCTCCTCCACATAGGATAAAGTCTTGCTTGCATAGGAGATTACTTTATTGACCTTGTCATGCTTTTGATATAACACTGCTGTCAAGCATGCATTGAAGAACCCGGTCTCCAAGAAGAACTCCTTGTTTTTGACAGGGTACGCTACACAAGGTGCTTGTGAGAGGCTTCTTTTGAGTTACTTTACTGCCTCGGCTTGTTCTGAACCACACTCCCCCTTCAACAGATGATCAGGGGTCTTGTGATCTCTGCGTAATCCTCAATGAACTTCCTACTGTAATTAGTCAGTCCAAGGAGGCTTCTTAGCTCAGAGTTGTGGGTTCTTTTAGTTTTAGGAGTGCTTCCACTTTCTTCTCCTGGGGACAGAGACCCTCAGGCGTTATTTCATGCCCCAAGAAGTTGACACGGGTTCTGCACCACTGCGCCTTTTGAAAGGACAGTTTTGCTCCGGCAACCCTCAACTGGGTCAGAACATAACAGATTTCTGCTCTGTGTTCCTCCACAGATGAGCTTTTTATCAGGACATTACCCACATAGGCCAGGTTACCCCATTCACCCAAGTCGGGCATGGCCTTATGTAGGAAGATGTTGAATTTGTTGCCGGAGTTGATGTATCTGAAGTGAGTCTGGGTCCACGTGTACTGCTGTCCCCAAAAGGTAAAGGCCAGCTTGTATTGGTCCTCCCTACTGACGGGCACGGTCCAGTACTTATGGTCAGGTCAATGGCACTGTATGCCTTTGACCCCTGGATCTGGGCCAGCCCCTGGTCAATATAGGAGAGAGGCCATCAGGACATGTGGACCCGTCTATTTAGCTCCCTAAGGTCTGCGCAGAGTCTCCATTGGCCATTTGGTTTTCAAATCCCCAACACCGGATTATTAAAGGTGCTGTGGACTGGATGTATTATCCCAAGGGACTCAAGGTTTTTGATTATTTCCGTCAGGGACTCCATGGATGCGAGAGGCAAGCAGTATTGCTTCACAAACACTGGAGTCATTCCAGGGTCCGTGGGAATTGTAGTGTGGATTTTGGTGCGACCACAGTCATACGAGTCCACCGCAAAGAGATCTTGAAAATCTAAGATCACCCGTTTCAACATTTGCTCCGGAGTCTCACAGGCATCAACTAGGTTGACCCGCTCTTCAACCATTTGCCTGAAGCCTGGAAAGACTAAAGGTTTTGCTATCTCAGCGGCCTCCTCCAGCTGGGTGAAGAGGTCTCTGGTTAGAGCATTGACCTGGACAGGACAGAGAGTTTCAGTTAGGAGAGGCTGTCATTGTGGACCGGGAAGATCACCTCATCCTGCCTGATGTCACAGGTCACCTCTTCCTCACTGTAAGGGCAGGAAGAGTACACCAGGAAACCCCCCCCCCCTTGCCGGGTGAAGATCCTGTCTGGTGGTAAACCATTGTCACTATCATTGTCAAAGCAGTCATGGGGGATTGGTCATATCAGTTCATTTCGTAGATCCATGAAAAAATGTTGGTCATCAACCGCCATTCCAATAATGGTGCCTGCGCCCAGAGTGATACTCCTGAGGTCGCTTCTATCCACCAATATTGGAATGGTGTGTTCTGGATTAACTAATGGGGTTGGCTTTAACCCCAGCCCCTGCTGTTGGAGATGGGCATTGAGGTGTACATATGTGTCAGGATTTCGCAGTCTGTCCTCTTTTAATTTTTAATTCAAGTGGGAATAGTCGGGCCCGTCCTGGGATGGTGACGACCTCTCCAATCTGAACTTCAACTGCATACGGCAGCAATTGGGCTGACCGAAATGCTTTTTCTGAATCATCAGAGTCCATGGGATTGCCACCTAGTCGGAACAAGGCTTTATAGTTTAGCAGGTCCAAATTAATGGCAAAACGATTGAGAAGGTCACTGCCTAAACAGAATGCAGCAGGAACATCTTGCAGGACCCAACAATGACGTTCTATGGTTTTATCTCCTATAGAAATTGTGAGCATACACATGCTAGGCAGGAGATGTTTGGAATTGGGAGTTTCCACGCCCATTTCCCACTTATCGATCAATTTAAATGTGGAAGTGGCTGGATCTTCTGGCAGCTTTCGGAACATGGCTTCGCTGATGAAGCTCTTACCGTTGTTCACGCACACTGGGGCGAGAACAGACTCCTTCCCCTCATTTAACTGAATAGGGGTGAACAACTGTTCTCTAATTTTCTGACCGACTATAGAATTGGGATTTTCAGATTGTGAATTGGTATAGAATTTCAAAGTATTTCCTTCCAGTGTGGAATGCTAAATGAAACTGGAAGGAAGGTTGATTTTCAGGAATGGAGAGGAGTTCCCATCACCGGTTTATTGTCCTACAGCAATTACTGTCACGCCAGGTATTTGATTGTTCTGGAAACGAAACTCAATATGATCAGGTTTTTGTTCAACCATGTGGCATGTGCCATTTAAACTAACATGGGTGACACTCTTTTTTTAATTTCATTGGCCTGTTAGTCTGAGTCCTGAGGACCTTATTCACGCAGTCTATTAGGGGGGACAACCTATGCAGGATGTCATTCCCTAGTAGACAGGGTGTTCCTTCTTGAGTCACGACTATGACTGGGTGTTTCACTGTGTGTCAACCAATTTTTATTTCCAAATCTGCAGTCCCCTCGACAGGAATTTCATTCCCGTCAAAGTTCTGGAGTTGTCCAGGAAGAGGGGTGAGAGGGATCTGGTATCCCTCCCCCCTTCCTGAATTTAGCTGCTCAAAGGCCCTTTTTGACAGAAGAGTGGCTTGGGATCCAGTGTCCACCAGCGCCAAAAATGTACATTGTCCTTGCACTTTGATCAGGGCATAAAATCTACCCTCCTTCTCCTCAAGTGGGCAAAGGTAATGTGCATTTTGGGCAAGCTGGGTGGTCAATTTCTTTATTTTGGACTCCGACACAGGGGTAGTTTGGGCATAATTCTGTGTTGGAGTTTGGGAATCTGAAAGCAAAATTTCACATTCTGATATTTGGGGAGTTCGGGCTCCTTTTCTGATTCTGGGCTGCCCACCCCTTTTTGGATGCAGTCACCAGAATCGGTTTGTGATCCCTCTTAATATTTGATTCTCTGGATTCTCATTCTAGGCATCAAGGATGGGAGATTCTGAATCCATTCCCACATCTACCTAGTCTTCATTTAGATCTCTTGAGACCCATCATTCTTTGGTAGGAGTTCCCCCGTCCCTGAAGGAGAAGATGGTTTTCCCAGAATCCTCTAAGGATTCTTCCCCTTCAAATTGGAGGACACCAACTTCCTCCACAAAATGGGCCTTTTTAAAAAGGTCTTTATTTCTCCTACCCACCCTCTGTTCCCTGGGTGGCAGATTTTGAGGGGCAGGAGATTTTTTTCCGGTTCCCCGGTGTCCAGGGGCTTTTCACGGGTGAGGAAGGAAGCTTTCTCTAGGGCTTGAAACCCCCATCCCCCAGTGCCTCCTTCTCTGGAACCGGTAACTTGTCAGGGTTCTCTCCCCGTAATTTTTCTGGGGTGCCAGACCCTTAGTTTGAGGGGTTTTGAGCCGCCATGTTCATCTGAGGGTTCTGTTGAGCCCTCAACATGCAACCCAGATCCTCGGTAAGGTTTTGGACTTGGCGCTCCAGTTGGGACACCCGTTCCGGCTGGTACAGGGGTCTCTGTTCCAATCTAGGTGGGTCACGGAAAGGGTAACTATCCCTTCTCCCGTAGTACCCGGGATATTGTGAATTTTGGTAACCCTCCACTCTTGGCCTCCCCTCTCCCGGATTGGGTTGTCTGGTTTCCCAAAAGCGGGGAAAGAAAGGAGGGTTGCCCAGCAGGTTGGGGTTTTGTGGGTACCAGGGTTAGAAACTTAACCCAGCATTTGGGGGGATTACTGCCCTCCTGGGGGAGGTAAGGAGGGAAGTTTCCTGGGGCAGTATTTACCCGATTGGATCGCCTCCCTTGGGCTGGGGGAGTTCATCCATACCCCAAGATTGGTTGGTTGCCCTTGTATCTGGGACTTATAATAAGGGGATTTAGGGGTCCCATTGGTGGGATTGCCTCCCTGACCGCCACATGTTTGTGATTGGCCTGAAGGTCTTCTGGATCTCCGATTTTGCTGATTTTGTGTAGGTACATTTTTAGGCTCCCCATCTCTAGGTCTAAAATGGGAGCAACATTCACCTCTTCTACCTTAGCAGCAGCAGGGGTGTTAGCTGGCTTGGGGTTTTTGTTCTGATTTTTATTTTCTGCAGGTTTTTGGACTTCATAAATGCGGGTCGCCTGCTCTATGATCCAGTCCAGAGAACTTTTATCGTGGAAATCCCTCACCAGCTGGGTCATAATATACTTTGGTAGTGCATGAAAGAAGGTAGTTATAAACTCCCTGCTGTCCGTGCGCAACCTCTTAGTGGTTTGTGCATAGGCGTGTTTTCGCTCCTGCACAAATTCACGTGGGGCCCGATATTCCCTGCACTGCAAATTGTATGCCACCTTGCGCGCCTCTTGGGGGTTTCTGTGGTCGGAAAAGTGTTTCAAGATGGCTGCCCTGTAGGTGGACCATCTTGACTGGTTCTGGTCCTCCAGTTCAGCAAAGAATCTGGAGTACTCTGGAGAGAATGTCCACTTAGCATACTCTATGCAATTCTGGTTGTCTTTAAGGTGGAAAGTGCCCATCATCTGCTCAGAGTTCCAAATGTACCCAGACAGAATATTTTGCATTTTTGTGGTATGGGGTTATGCAACTGCTAATGGCCTTAATCTGCTTAATGGGGTCTTTTGCCATAACTCTTATATTTGACTTCTTTGGCTTTGTCACACAAGTCCACTCGCCCTCATACTCAGAGGTGCTACTGTTGTAGGACCACTCCTGATCTTCTAGGTGCTCCCCGATTCTATGAGCCTCGGAGGGGCTCACAGAATGGTGGGGCCTAGTTTCTTCTCCCCTGTGGCGCACAAGAGAGTAGTCTTCTGACGCCTCCCTGCTTCCAGGGTTGGCAGAAGATCCCCCCACTCCCACTGCCCTGATTGGGTGGTGGTCTTCAGGATCCTCTTATGGGGCCGATTTTTCTGTTGTCCCTGAGCAAATTGAACCAACTGGTCCCTTTGAAGGTAGTGCTCCTGCAGGTCTGATTCGCCGACTCTCTCCTCATAGGTGGTTTCCTGGTCAGAGACATAAGCCTTTATATTTTTGTACCTGCATAGGGACGCCCTTCTATCAGTTTCTGGGGGGGCGCTGAACTGACAGCTCCATTATGATCGGCCTATTTAATTCTGATGGCCTCATGTTTTCCGGCTCATGTGAACCGGTAGCAATGAAGTCAGCAGCGCACAAAGTGTTAAATGGGTTTGAGTCCCTTAGTACAGAGGTCATCATACTATGATCAGGGGTTGCCCTGCCCCCCTCTACCTGTTCGGGGTCCCTCCAGTTGGTATTATGTCTAGAATACCCCTTCTCCAACCTTGCTAGTTTTTCCTTCTCAGCCCCCATCTCTTGATAATAGGCGAAGATCTGAGCCTTTTGTTCATCAGGGTTTTACTGGCCTCTATGAGCCGCTCCTGAGCAGCCACTTGTTTGTGGAGCCCATCATTCTCTTCACAGAGGGCCTCATTATCTCTTTGTGCTGCCTGTATAGTTTGGGCACCCTGAGCCAATTTTTGTTGCAGGAGACTCACCCCCTGAATTTGTACATTTTTGGTTTGGGTGTTCTCTTCCAGAGCACCTTCTACCCATCTGGCGTGCTCTAGTAGCTTTCCATATTCTGTTTTGAGTTGATTTAGTTTCTGGAGGCCTAACTCACTTTCCTGTAACTCTGTTTTTAAATTACTTACTTCCTGACACAGGGCATCTTTCTCCTGATTTAAGATGACCCTCTGTTAAGCCAGGTCATCATTTGCTGCTTGATGGCATTTAATTTTTGGCGCTCTTGATCAAAGTTAGTCTGGAGGTGAAGCTCTCTATTAATTCCTTGCTCTCCTCTTCCAATTTGTCAACCTGTTTTAATAAAGTGGTTATGTGGTCTGAACAGCCTCTATTATAATTTGTTGCTTTAATTTCAGTTGACCCTCTTCCAAAGAGTCAACCTTTTCTTGACACTCCATTCTTAAGACATTTAATTGGGCCTATTGGTCTACATTATTCTGCTGTTTGAGAGACAAGTCCTCTTTTAGCTTTTTAATGTAATCTCCAGATTCTGCCTCAGAATCTTGGCTCTTCTGCAATTTTTGTTCCACTAACTTCAGTTCAGTCTGGATTCGAGCTAAAAGTTCAGTTTTATTTTCCTCATGCTTTTCCCGCATCACTCCCAAATGAAGATATATATAGGACACAATTCTGACAATTTTAGTCTGTTTCTCTTTAATTTTCAGAGTCATGTATAACTCACTCAGGGCTTGGTGTAAAAGGCCACCGTCCTGCCATGTATCCATATCTATGGCGGTGACCCATCGTGTTATTTCTTCTAGCCAGACTTTTTCATCTTGTTCTGGCCCTTCCCCCCTGACTAATAGTTTGTGCTGAAGGTGCTCCCTAGCTATGTTGATCTCTACTGTGGCCATTTTGGAAAGTTTTCTTTCTTTATTAATTTTATATATGTGAAGGTAATCTGTATTCTATTGCTTTTGGTCTATTTTTGGGGATGATTTAGCTTTAGTTTATACACAGGCCTGGTACTTAGGATTTTTGTTTTGGGGAGGCGCTTCTACAGTGTAACCCAGTATTCCAACTATACAAAGTATCACTACCTTGCAGGTTAGTCTTCTGTGTTAGGCTGTCACAGGTGAATAAACAAACTCAATCCCGGACGAGCCCCCAATTTGTTAAGGATTACAATCAGCGTCACACACAGCACTAGGACACTTTGTCTTGGCCTGGGAGGTGGTGCTCAATAGGAAAGCTTTTTCTTTAATATCAATTAATTCAAACTGAGCAGATACCCACCCCGTCTCACACCCACTTTTACAAATATCCCAGGTCACAATGGACCATGAACCAGGCCGGTTGGTGAAATACAATATTTATTTATTCTTAGAATTCACAAAAATCACACATTTTAATATTCGGCAGCAATCACCACTGGGGTGATAATTATAATGGAAACGGAAGCAATGCACTTGGTTAACCTTCTAGTAAAACATATCCAAAGCACAATTTACTAGGAGCACTTTATGAATTCGGATAGATAGCACCCAAGTTAAGGTTTCCCCCTGCAATGTTCCCTAAACCCACAAATAATTCTGAGTGGATAGAAAGAAGCAGCAGGTAGCCAGGGATAAGAGGCAGCGAACAGAATCAAAATCCGACCTCACAAAATAAGAGGGAAAAACAGATTTTAAACCCTTTGTAATAGCATGAAATGACCCTCGGACGTTGACAAATAATGAATGTGCGGTTAAATCTTTGAGACAAATATGACTTCTCACGACACAGTAATGCATAAACCCTAGCAATCACAAGGCAAGGGATCAACAACAAGCATACAATTCAAAATCAAGTGGAAAATTAGAACATGCTGCAGCCGAATGACACGTTGGAAAGATGCAATTTTCTCAATTCTCGTTTAAAATGACACAAACGAATTTGAGGAAAAACAGTGAAATACTTGAATTCTCAATGCGTTTTTTGGGGCTGGGGGATCACAGGGACAATATAGAGGTGAAAATAGATCTCTAGGTGGTGAATTGAGAGAGATCTGGAAGGTAGAGGTTCGTTTTTAGGAAAATATAGCAGTGAAAAATAAATATTGGTTTTAAAATGAAAGACATTTTACTTAAACTAGATTTAATGGCTAAGAAAAGAGGAACGCCACCCGTGAATATCAAAGTTATGCTGCAGTTATAACCCTTCACGCAATGTACCCCTTTTCTTCAGGGAAAATGTATTTAATCAAAATATCGCCAATGACTTATGATCTATGCAGAACAAAAGGAAAATAGGAAAGTGGCGCTAACGCTGGGAAATTCAATGACAGGGTGCACAGAGAATTCTAACAGTTTTAACATGTTACCAGGGTAGGGATATGATTGCTTAGAGAGAGGAGCAAAGACAAACCGGTCAAGACGGGGTAGACTATGTGTTATGGGATGTGGGATACTTACAGTCCAGCTTAGGAATTCTGGAAATGTCAACAGGGTTATGGTCACTGCACCGCTCGGGTCACCAGGTAGCGGACTTTCCTGGCAAAAGACAGCTGGGAAACTGTCTGGTCACCGGATGGCAAGTGTACTTGGGCAATTCGGGTCACTGGATGGCAAAGGTAGTGGACAAGCCGGTCTGGTCTCAGGATGCTAAGGTACCACAGCCTTTCCCCCCTTTTTAATGGGATTTTAGTGGGATTTTCTTAATCTAGGCGTTTGCTGGAGTAGAGTCCGCTTTGATTTGGCCTTGTATTGGAATCTGGAGTCTGGCAGGATGAATGTGGAAGATCAGCAACGCAAGCGCTGGAAATTCAGGAGTGTGTGTCTGGAGCTCTGTCAACCACTTTAATTTTTAGAGCATGGTGTCATCATAGAATTATTGGTGGGCAGAACTGAGCTAGGCCTACCTCCCAAGAAGCGGATAGGACAATCAATGTTGGTTGCCTCATCGAGGAGGAGTCCCAGTTTATGAGGTTGCATTTTATGAGGTAAAAAGCCATCTCACAGTCCTTTCTGCCAAAAATAAGTCAACTTAATTTACACATTTATACATTTGTGGCACTTTAACCAATCACATGGGCAGATATATTGTAGGTAGAGCATAGCAGTCCAATCCTCACGGTCGTGGAACCTTGTTTCGCCCTTCTAACAGTTTTTCAGGCTTTTCAGTGTGAAGAACAAGTTACTTCTTACCTTGTAACGTTCTTTCGACGGGATGTTCCTCCGACGTATTCCTCATCTTAAATATCTCCTTCCAGCTCTGCTGGCCTCGGAAATTTTTTTCTCTAGAGGGCGCTGCGCGTCAACGTCCTCCGAGTCGATGTCCCTCGACAGCCGCCGTGTCGACGTCATCCTGCCTATAAAGGCCGCGCGCAGCGTCCGTTGCTCAGTTCCGTTTTGTAGCCCACAATAATACTTTCTGGACTAACTAATCACCCTGAAGGAGCGTAAGCTGCAACAACAAGGGAAGTAGAACTGCGGGGATGGATGGGAGGGTCGATGAGGAATAAGTCGGAGGAACATACCGTCGAAAGAACGTTACAAGGTAAGAAGTAACTTGTTCTTCGAAGGGATTGTGTCCTCCGACGTATTCCTCATCTTAGATAGGCTCCCATAGCAGTATTCTATTATCGGAGGAGGGAGTACTGACTTCACGCTGTCTTCTATTGATGAATAGAATGCAGTACAGCCCTTCCAAACCTAGTCTCTTGACTGGAGGAGGAATCCAAATTGTAAAAACGTGTAAAGGTATGGACAGACGACCATGTAGCGGCCGCACATATGTCTTTAACCGGCACGCCTCTTTTGAGGGCCGATGAAGCTGCAATACCTCTGGTCGAATGAGCCCTAAGGTTTTGAGGGGGCTCTTTCCCTGCCAGTTTATAACATTCCAGAATGGCTAGAATGATCCATCTGGAAATGGTCTGCTTAGTTATTGGTAACCCCAGCTTGTGACCTGCGTAACCTACAAACAGCTGGTCTGCCTGTCTTATCCTGGCTAGTCTACTGATGTAAAAACTTAAAGCCCTCCTAGGGTCTAGCCTGTGTAACCTCTCTTCCTCTTTCCCCGGGTGAGGAGGAGGATAGAAAGATGGTAGGGTAATCTTCTGAGTGATATGGAATTCAGAAACCACCTTTGGGAGGAAATTAGGCTTCACTTGCAGGACAACTTTGTCTTTGTGAAATATTGTGTGAAGGGGTTTACAAGAAAGAGCTTGTAATTCGCTCACCCTTCTAGCAGATGTAAGTGCTATTAATAAAACAGTTTTAAGGGTAAGGAATCTTAACAAACAAGAATGGAGAGGTTCGAAAGGTGTACCCATCAGGAAAGTTAGTACTAAGTTTAAATCCCATAGGGGAATTTGGAATGGTCTTGGGGGATAAACATTAACCCCTTTAGAAACTGTATTACCAAGGGTAATTTGAAATAGGATGGTTCTTCCGCAGTACGCTTAAAGATGGATAGCGCTGCGAGATAGCCCTTAATGGTGCCAACTTGAAGGCCTGATTTTGCCAAATGTAGTAGGAAGGACAAAACCATTGGTGTATCACATGAAAAAGGGTCGAAATTCTGTTCTCTACACCAGCTGCAAAATCTGTTCCAACGGCAGCGGTATAAAGACTTTGTTGCTGGCCTCCTTGCCGAAAGCAACACCTCCATAACATCATCAGGGAGGTCCCAATCCTTGTACCTCAGCCTTTCAGAAGCCAAGCGTGAAGGTTGAGGGTTTTGATGTCTGGATGGAGAACCTGACCTCCCTTCTGTGAGAGTAGGTTCTCTCTGAGTGGAAGTCGAATTGGAGGGCAGATGGACAAGTCTAGAAGGTCCGGGTACCACGTTCTCCTGGCCCAATCCGGGGCAATTAGGATCATGGTTCTCCGGAACCTTCTCAACCTCCTGATCATTTGAGGAATGACAGGGACCGGTGGGAACGCGTACAGAAGCGGAAACTCCCAGTCCACTATGAACGCGTCTCCCAGAGCTCCTCTCGGGGGAAATTCCCTTGAGCAGAACAGGTCGCATTTCCTGTTTAGGCTGGTGGCGAACAGATCTACCTGAGGGGTTCCCCAAAGGGCGAAGATCTCTTGAAGGACTTCCTGAGTTAGCTCCCACTCGTGGGAGACTGTGTTCTGCCTGCTCAGAGCGTCCGCTGTCAAGTTCTTCTCTCCGGCTAGGTGAACTGCCGATAGAGAGATTCCTTCTTGGATTGCCCAAAACCAGAGCTGCATCGCCTCTCTGCACAGGGGTAGTGATCCTACGCCTCCTCTTTTGTTGAGGTAATGCATGGCCACCGTGTTGTCCGTCATTATCAGGACGTTCTTCCCTTGTACAGCTGGCAGGAACGCCTTCAGCGCAAGTCTGATGGCTCTCAGCTCTAACAGGTTGATATGTAGTCTGGACTCCAATGGAGACCAACGACCGCTGATGGTCAAGTCGTTGGCGTGGGCTCCCCACCCCGTGAGTGAGGCATCCGTGACTACTGTTATCTCCGGCCAGGGTTGCCAAAACTGTTCTCCTTTCAGAATGTTCTCCTGACAGGCCCACCACTGAAGGTCTCGAGCCACCCTGCCGGGAACCTGAAGAAGATCTGTCATTCTCCCTGAGAATTGTGACCACTGAGTCCTCAGTGCCCACTGGAGGGATCTCATTCTCAGGCGAGCCTCTGGCACTAGGAAAATGCAGGATGCCATGAGGCCTAGCAACCTCAAAAAGTCGAAGGCTGGGAGACGTTGGGCATGTTGGAACTTGGTAACCATCTGTAGAATATCTTGAGCCCTCACCTCTGGTGGCGAGGCTTTTCCCAGGGAAGTGTCCAGGATCGCTCCTATGAACTGGAGTCTCTGCAATGGTATAATTTGTGACTTCTTTAAATTGAGGGAGAAGCCCAGTCTGTGAAGGAAGTGGCACACGTGATTTAGCTGGATCTGAGCTTGTTCCGGAGAAACAGCCCTGATCAACCAATCGTCCAGGTAGTGGTAGACGTGAATCCCTTCCCTCCTTAGACTTGCAGCCACTACCGACATTAACTTGGTGAAGACCCTCGGGGCGGAGGTCAGCCCAAATGGCAGCACTCGAAATTGATAGTGAGAGTTGCCAATTGCGAACCTCAGGTATTTCCTGTGTTTGAGATGGATAGGCACATGGAAATAAGCGTCCTGAAGGTCCAGAGATACCAACCAGTCCTGGAACTGAGGGGCCTGGAGGATCTGAGAAAGAGTGACCATCTTGAATTTGTCTTTTCTGAGGAATTTGTTCAATTCTCGCAAGTCCAAGATGGGTCTCAGTCCTCCGTCTTTCTTTGGAATGAGAAAGTAAGGGGAGTACCAGCCCTTGTTCCTCTCCGCTACAGGTACCGGTTCTATGGCACCTTTCTCTAGCAGGTCCCAAATTTCCTGCAAGAGGAGCGGATCTGGAGCTTTCTGAGAGCTGATCCCCGGTGGATGACTGAGGTATACGTAGGAAAGGCAGGCAGTAACCTTGGGCAACTGTTTCCAATGCCCAAGCATCTGACGTGATAGCCTGCCATACCGCCAGATGTTGAGTCAACCTGCCTCCTACAGGTGTCCTGTGAGGAAGTCCTCAGAGTGGTTTTGGGGCGGCTGATGCAGATGCCGATGGTAAAGAGGTACCTGCTGTTGCTGCGGCTTTTGAATATCTACCCCGTCCACCTCGGGTAGTTCTTGTTTGTCCCCTTTGAGCCGGTCGTCCTCTACCTCTTCCGAATGCGGAGTAGAAGCAAAAGGACTTGCCGCTCGCAGAGGTTCCTGTGGGACGAAAAGGAGTCTGACGGATTGCAGCTCCTAGGGATTTTGCTGCTGCTTTTGAAGTTTGCAGTTTCTCTAAACTGTCATCCGCCTTTTTCCCGAACAAAGAAGAGCCATCGAATGGCATGTTCAAGAGCCTGGCTTGCACATCTGGGGCAAAACCAGACTTTCTCAACCAAGCGAATCTCCTGGTCGATGTACTTGCCGCCATTGCTCTGCTGATACTGTCAGCCGAATCAATGCCCGTCTGGAGGGATTCGCACATAGCGTCTTTACCGTCCTGTATAATATTCAGGAACGCATCCCTTTCTTCTCCCTCCGGGATGCAGTCAGCCGCTGTAGAAGCACACTCCCAAAGTGTATGGCTGAACCTAGCAAGGGTGCAAGTAGCATTAACAGATTTTAACGCCATGCTACATGCTGAAAAGACTTTCTTTGCCATAGCATCATATTTTTTATCGTCCCTGTCCTGTGGGACGGTAGGATAAGCCGTCTTGACATCGGTAGAGGATGCTGCCTGTACCACCAGACTTTCTGGGGATGGGTGTTTAGACAAAAACTCTGGGTCTGTAGAAGATACCCTGTACTTTGTAGACAGTTTTTTATTTACTGCTGGTACTACATCTGGGGTTTCCCAGTTTGTCATGATCTTTCTCTGAAGAGCTTTATGAAAAGGCACCACAGGATCCTCCTGTGGGCCTTTGTCAAGAATATCCGTGCGGTCATCTTGTTGGAAAGATTGTGAAGGTGCAGACCACCCCATGAACTCTGTGATCCTGGCCATTAAGGCTCTATAGGGGGTTTCAGCATGCTCCCCCGGGTCTGGCTTAGCAAACTCCACCTCAGGGGAAGTGTCTAACCCACTTGCCTCATGTAAGGAATCATGAAGATCCTTTAACCTGCGCTCTTCTGAGGAAAATTCCTCTCTAATTGGGGTTACAGGTCCCTGCAACTCAAATGTGTCTTCCTGTTCACACAATTCACCCTCTTCCAAAATTGAGGACATAGTTCTCAATTGTTCTGAACTCATAAAGGGAGTAAATCCCATTTCCAAGGCAGAGGGTGCCGAACTTGTCATTATCGGCCTCGAAAAAGTCAATGTCGTCGGCGCCGAAGGCTTCGAGCGTGGCGTCGAAAACAAAGGCGGAGGCCTCGAAGACCTCGACAGAATTGGAATTCTACTCGACAATCTCGAAGCCATCGACGTCGAGGACCTGGGGATAGTCACTGGGTGTGTCGTAAACGTGACTTTTCTTGGCGTCGACGCCGGTGTCGAAGCTGGCGTCGAGTGGACAGACCCGTGTGTCGAAGGTCCCTTCGACAACGGCGTCGAAGACATCGACCTCGACGGAACCCTCGTCGACGGAACCTTCGAGGAAGGTTTGGAGGTCATAGTCCTACTCGAGGGTTCGAGACGCGCTCGAGAGGTTTCCTTCGCCGGGTACTGCGACTCGCAGCGTTTTCGACCTTCGGTTCTTTCGACCAGAGCATCGCTCTCGGCAGTCTTCGAGGGGGTCGAGGCCGCTTTCTCGAAGACGCTCATCATATTTTTGCGGAATTCCTCCCATTCAGCCCGGGAACTATGTTTCGTGGGGCAAGGGATTCTTTTTGGCGAAACAGAGGAAGAGGAAGACGGAGAAGGGGATCTTTGACGTCTCCTCTTCGAGTGCTTCGATCTCGAGGAGTGATGAGACCCACTCCGAGACCTGGAGCGCGAATGGTGACGAGGAGACGAATGTCTCGACTTCGTCGAAGAAGAAGAAGCTTTAAAAGTCTTACCTTTCTCCAGCTTCCCCCTACGCTCCTTCTGGGCCTTAGCTGTCATGGACATACAGTCCTTGCATTCCGAACAATGGTGTTCAGCTCTTAAACACCACAGACAAACTCTGTGAGGGTCAGTCAACGTCATCTTTTCCCCACAATCTCGACATTTCTTGAAGCCGGATCGAGGAGTTGTCGGTTCCGACAAGGAAGCCATCGAGTACGGATCGAATGACTCGAGGTAAATAGGATTGATCTGACTAAGAACTGAGCAACGGTATTCCGAGGCACTGAGTAAGCGCGGAAAAACGGAACTGAGCAACGGACGCTGCGCGCGGCCTTTATAGGCAGGATGACGTCGACGTCGATACGGCGGCTGTCGAGGGACATCGACTCGGAGGACGTCGACGCGCAGCGCCCTGTAGAGAAAAAAATTTCCGAGGCCAGCAGAGCTGGAAGGAGATATTTAAGATGAGGAATACGTCGGAGGACACAAACCCTTCGAATTATATTACTTAAAATTCTATAACTTTATACATGGGTGTGGATCATCATTAGGCATGTAAGTATTAAAATTTGCAATGGCATCATGGATACTTTCCTTATAATACCCAATTCTCTGCCATTTCTATTCCCCCCATGTGTCAGTGAAGTCTATACGTCTTAAATAAAAGCCCATAAAATCACATTTTAACTGTTACATTTTCACATTTTTGCAAAGTCCTGTGGCAAAGATAAAAGTCTTACAAGTTTTATTCATAAAATAGTTTTTGGAAAAAAATGTTCAGTATTGTATCCCATATACAGGCATAGTTTCCAAGCTACCCCCTCAATCCAGGGTTGTCACAGAGATTTCCTTTGAAGCTTCCTGTAGAAGTCAAGAGTAGGTGTGATTCTTCACTTCGCACATCCATGTCCTGGAAGTTCCACTGTAAGATGACTCAGGCCAGACCCAAGTCTGATTAGTATGTGAAGTTTCTTTGTCTTGGTCAGTCAAAGTTTTCCAACCTAGCAATTATCACTTTCGCGTCGTGGAAGTTTATGGTGGTTCCCTTTTGGGGGAAGCCTTAGCTCTGCCAACAGGAATACCCTGTTTTGGGAGCTTGCAAAATCCAGCCCATGCAGTTTAAATTTTATTTTGTCCTGAATCAAAACAAGCCTGTTTCAACAGCCCATATATGTTTCCCCAGCAACAAACCCCTTTACATTGCTAGGCATGGACAAGCTTTCATTCACCATTGTACTTTAAATTTTATTTAAACAGGCTTTTTTATTTCCTCTAGTCTGTAAAAGCCCATTTTGACATGTGGTCAATGCTGCTGGGATTTATCATCAATCTACTTCCCATATTTTTCTGGAGCTGTAGCCAGCTTATTTTACACAACCGCCTGTACAAGGCAAAAGTCTTCATGAGATTGACATGTGCACAGAAAGCTATGATTTTCTTTTCAAGCAGTGATTTTAGACATTTTGTAGCAAAATGTAAGCGTTTCCCGTGTTGCTGAAGGAAAGCTTTTGTTGATTTTCTCAGGTTTGGCTGGCACAGCCTGTCTTTCAGGAATAAGGCTCTTTTCTGATGGAGCACAATGTGAATATGGCTGGGCATGACAGGGTCTTTTTTGATAAAGTTAGTGTGATGAAGAACAGGGGCAAATAGCATCAGAGCAGCATCATTTTAAAGGTGAAATATTCCCTTTTTCAATGGGAATTTTGGGCTTGCAGCAAAACAGCGCTGCTTTTTCACTCCATTTCTTTAAGACAAACAAGAACACACCCGAGTAGCCTTTCTCAGGGTGCTCCCCGTTCCATCTTGCCCAATGGCGCTTGGCAAAACAGTGCTGCCATCCTTTTGTCGCTGCAAATTCGCAGTTTGGGGTGCAATGGTGCTTCTAGGATCCAGCGCAGCCATTTTGCCATTTTTGCTGAAATGCAGCTTGGTGATGTGGGGAAGTACTGCTGAGTGGGTAAATATATCCCACAAATCAAGGCGAACACGGCATGGCAGAGAAATGAAACGTGAGCAGGGAAGACAACTCCTCAAGGGGACACTGTCCAGAGGCATACCAAAAGGAATCCAAGGGGTCGGCTGGACACAAACACGAATATATGAAAGTGGATAGTGGCAAGCATCGTTCCTACTGTGAACCAGAGTTAAATGTTTAAGATGGATGCATGCCCGGGAAGTGCCTCCCTTAAACTTCCTTGACCTTTGTCACTCTCGACAAATCTTGGACTGGTGTTTGCTTATCCAAATATCCTGGTATTCCACCTATAACCCCTTATAACCTTACCAGGTTTCCATTTCTCAAACCTCAAAACTCTGTGTTCCTAATGCTCCTGTACCAAACATTGTGTCCCTCTGATAAGAAGAGAACCAAAAGAAGATAAACGAGAACCCAAGTCACTAATCCCCTTTTTTGCAGGGTCTACAAACTACTCCGATTTCAGATTACAGCACTTCTCAAAAACAGTGAAGCATACGAGATAGTTCATAGATGGTGTTGAGCAATCAAATCAAGATCAACCTATTTTCCTTAAATTCTGAAAAACCGTATGTGTGCCATATGTGGTTCATTTGCTCAAGAGACTTTGTTCACTCATTCATAAATGCATTATTATACTTAGCCACACATACAGCTCGATCAGGGAAGTGAAAGACAAGAGAGCATCCATTTGGTCAGTCGTTCAGCCAAGAGTTTCACAAGCGGTCAAGTACTGAGCACCAACAGGAAAAAAATGGCTTTAGTGCTTTAATATCAGTGTCGATAATTGCAAAGGCAGAAACCAAACACATCAAGAGAAATAAAAAGCAATCGAGTCTGAGCGCATGAGTATCTGAAAAGACCTACAGCAATGAAGTAATACCATAAGTCTAAGGGTTAGCATCCAATCTCATGTTGGTTCTTCAATCTCCTGAGAAATGTTAAAGGCCACTGTGAAATAACTATTTCCTTCAATGTCAGTGTGTGACGTTGCATCAGAATGTAATTGACAATCAAGCATTTCACCTCTTTCATTAGCACTTTATACAACTTTATTTGCAGTTTTAACTATTTTCCAGAGTGGGACAAATTAAATATTTCCATGAGGACAGTCTTTCCACATGTGCCCTGTCACCACACAAGTGATCACAGAAAGAATGGACTCAAATGAACATATCATGAGACATTACATAATTGTGAATTTATGTAAATACGATCTTCTTAAATCAGCTACAAAAAACACAAATTAACTAAAACCAGCCATTTCGGAACCTTTTGCCGTAGTAAGGGGGCCCATTTTCTTGTAAAATGCCACTTTTCTAAAAGACTTGTTTTGAAATAAAGTATTTCCCGATGTGCTATCATTCATTCTTAAAATCTTTGTGCACTTGTGCTTCGCTGAAATTGGGTTAGGCGCATGTTTTCATCCATGGGAATGGCCCAACATCTAAGTGTAGCACCTACTTCTGGATTGGGTGGGTTGTAACCCAGGAGCCCTCATTAACAGCAAATGCTTCCTTACAAATGTAAGAAGAGTATTCAGAAATACAGCCTGCATTGATTTTTTTATTGATACAGACCATTACAAAGTATTTATGGGTAGCTTAATCATCTTACATTTGTGAAAAATGTTTTGCATGATCAATTGGAGGAGAAAACAGGGAAAGGAGAATGCCCCCTGTCCACCTTCCCACCAGAGAGTTGGAGTTGAGAAAAAAACAACAAGATGGGACTGTGATGGAAAGTTAGAGACGGATGGAACGACCAAAAGTGAGGACAAAAGAAAGATGTGAAGGGAGAGTTGATCGATATAAGAGAACAAAACAAAAGGGGAGGTGCATGGTGTTTTGGGGGAGTTGGGGGTGAGGCAGATTGAGAGAAAGCTTAACAGGCGGAATAGTGTAGAAAATATTTTGGATTTTAAAAATTATGTTCTCCATTTCCAACAACACTTCGAAACGTTTGGTTGTGTTTACAGACTGGTTTAAGAACTAGTTTTGTTTTACATGTTTTGCAAAAATAAAGAAACTACTTTGTTGATAAAAATAAATAAAACCTGTTGCTTGAAAAATAAGAAAAATGCCTTCCATTAAATTACCTTTTTTAAATTGCTTACAAGCTTCTGTAGTTTGTCAGAAAATAATGCAAAAAGACCATTTAATGAGTTTGCCTTGCTTGCTGAGATCAACGAATCACTGTTAAAATGTTCAGGTTTAGATCAGTCTTTGAAGGGTACAGTACTTTTAATTTTCCTTCGTCATCCATGACACGAACTTGCTCAACTATAAGCTGTGCACTACTTAATTGTTCTGCAGTTTTGTAGAACGACGAGCCAATGGGACCACAAAGAGCCTCGGTTTCGGGGTCCGAAAGGACTTCTTCCTCCTGATTTTCCAAGGTAAATTTGTGAAGCTCAGCCATTTTCTAGAAACGAAAAAAAAAAAAAAAAGGATCTTTGTTACATACATTTTTTTAACTACATTTCAAACAACCAGTTTGGCTGCCATTACACCAGCTCTGAGTTGTAGCATTGGATGGTTTTAGATAACCTTTTTGGGGGTAATTACATTGGAACGGCATAAGGTATGTACATGTTTCTATGGCATTTAACACTGCCTTCTGACAGCTTCAAAACACTATATAGGTGGAGGAGTGAAAGGGGGGGGATTAAGGGTGGCACAATGAGTAGAAACAAATAGTTAAAGCTTACTTAGGGAGCACATAGCATTGAAATCGATATAAAACACCAGCACACGTACACCAGAATGCAGATAGAACTCGAAGGTGAGAAAATGGACTAAATTAACGTTTGGTAAAGAGGGCTCTTATGAGCAGCAGGATTAATTATTACCATTCATAATGTGTGCAGGACACAAGTTTACTCCTTCAAGAATTATTTTTACAGTATTAAAAAGGGTAAATAAAAGTACCACTATGTTTTGTAACAGTGCACATGCATTACACTGTTAAAGGTGAATCTTCAATTCTGAGGAAGACTAGCAGTAAAGTGTTTGGCATGTCAATTTATTATTATTTTTTCAAAGACAGAGGACTTGTGTGT
Source organism: Ambystoma mexicanum (assembly GCF_040938575.1). Taxonomy (NCBI): domain Eukaryota; kingdom Metazoa; phylum Chordata; class Amphibia; order Caudata; family Ambystomatidae; genus Ambystoma; species Ambystoma mexicanum. The sequence continues at coordinate 540,814,628 of NC_090929.1, forward strand.
GGCGGGGCGGGTGCTAGTATGAATTCAAATATGGAGGACTCGGGTGGAACATAGGAGGAGGAGATCAAAGACAGAGGACTTGGGTGGGCAGGGGGGGGAGGAGGAGGAGGAGGAAGAACCAGGCCAGGAGGAGGAAGACCCAGGCCAGGAGGAGGAAGACCCAGGCCAGGAGGAGGAGGAAGAGGAAGACCCAGGCCAGGAGGAGGAGGAAGAAGAACCAGGCCAGGAGGAGGAGGAAGAGAAGGAAGAAGAACCAGGCCAGGAGGAGGAGGAAGAGAAGGAAGAGGAGCCAGGCCAGCAGGAGGAGGAGGAGGAGCCAGGCCAGCAGGAGGAGGAGGAGGAGCCAGGCCAGCAGGAGGAAGAGGAGGAGCCAAGCCAGCAGGAGGAAGAGGAGGAGCCAAGCCAGCAGGAGGAAGAGGAGGAGCAAAGCCAGCAGGAGGAAGAGGAGGAGCCAAGCCAGCAGGAGGAGCCAAGCCAGCAGGAGGAGCCAAGCCAGCAGGAGGAAGAGGAGGAGCCAAGCCAGCAGGAGGAGGAGGAGGGGGAACCAGGCCAGCAGGAGGAGGAGAGGGAACCAGGCCAGCAGGAGGAGGAGGAGGGGGAACCAGGCCAGCAGGAGGAGGAGGAGGAGGAGGGGGAACCAGGCCAGCAGGAGGAGGAGGAGGAGGAGGAGGAACCAGGCCAGCAGGAGGAGGAGGGGGAACCAGGCCAGCAGGAGGAACCAGGACTGGGACTGGATGTGGAGGAAGAACCAGGACTGGGACTAGAAAAAGAGTAACGAGGACTGTAAGAAGATGAGGAAGAACCAGGATTGGAGGAGGAGAAACCAGGACTGGGACTGGAGGAGGTGGAGGAAGAACCAGGACTGGAAGAGAACTGGGATTGGAGGAGGAAGAAGAGGAACCAGGACTGGAGGAGTAAGTAGGACTGGGAGAGCAAGAGGGGGAACCAGGACTGAGACTGGAGGAAGAGGAGGAGGAAGAAGAACCAGGACTGGAGGAGGAGGAGTATTATGAAGGCATCTTGGAGTAAGACACAGACAGATTCTGAATAAACAATAAAAGTTTATTAACTTAAAAGTCAGGATGTAAAAACGCCTATCTTGCCCTATCCTATGTTGGGATTTCCCTACCAAAACTAAGGAAAGTCAAAGTCCAAAAGTTCAACTTAAGAATCTGTGTCCAAAACCTATACTTGCCCTCACAACTAATCTATACAATGTGTAGGGATGTCAGCAACCAACAAAACAGTGTTTAACACAAAGTTTGGAGCTCTGTCAAGCTCACAGCTTTCTTTCAGCTCAAATAAATGTCTCAAGGTGGTCTAAAGTTCAGATATAAAGTTAACCAATACTCTGGGTTCCCTTTCCCAAGTTTCAAAACACAGTTTGGACCACAAAAACCAGTTAAATCTCAGTGTTCCCTTCCCCAAGATTTGCTTCTCATATAGAAGGATATCTTCCAGCTTTCTTAAAGGTCTTTACCACATTTGCGCACTCTGGATGTGGTTGGTCTTAGTATAGAAATATCTCTGGCAGAAGAACTAGTTACTCTTACCTTGTAACGTTCTTTCGATGGGATGTTCCTCCGACGTATTCCTTATCTTAGTTAGATATAAATCCTTCAGCTTTGCTGGCCTCGGAAAATTTTTTCGCCAGAGGGCGCTGCGCGTCGATGATCGCCGAGTCGATGACCCTCGACGGCCTCCGTGCCGATGTCGACGTCATCCTGCCTATAAAGGCCGCGCGCAGCGTCCGTTGCTCAGTTCCGTTTTGTAGTCCCCAGTAATGTTTTTGGATTAGACTAATCACCTTGAAGGAGCATAGGCTGCAAACCCACAGGAAGTCATACTGCGGGGATGGATGGGAGGGTCGATAAGGAATACGTCGGAGGAACATCCCATCGAAAGAACGTTACAAGGTAAGAGTAACTAGTTCTTCGAAGGGATTGTGTCCTCCGACGTATTCCTTATCTTAGATAGACTCCCATAGCAGTGGTATTGTGACTGGAGGCGGGAGTAATAAAAGTTATGTTACCCTTCCAGAATGGACAGAGTGTAACACAGCCTTGCCGAATCTAGTTTCTTGACTAGAGGAGGAATCCAGGCTATAGAATTTGGTAAATGTATGTGCGGACGACCATGTGGCAGCCGCACATATATCTCGAATTGGCACCCCTCTTTGAAGGGCTGAGGATGTTGCGATACCCCTGGTAGAATGAGCCCTTAGATTTTGAGGAGGCTCCTTTCCTGCCAATTTGTAGCACTCCAGAATGGCTAAAATAATCCATCTGGAGATGGTTTGTTTTGTTATTGGAAGGCCCAACTTATGTCCTGCATAACCTACAAAGAGTTGGTCTGCTTGTCTGATCTTAGCCAATCTGCTGATATAGAAGCTCAAGGCTCGCTTAGGGTCCAGCCTGTGCAGTCTCTCTTCCTCCTTCCCCGGATGAGGAGGAGGGTAGAAAGAAGGTAATATAATCTTCTGAGTGATGTGAAACTCCGAGACTACCTTCGGGAGGAAGTTAGGCTTCACCTGAAGAACAACTTTGTCCTTGTAAAAGATTGTATGTGGAGGTTTACACGATAAGGCTTGCAACTCGCTAACCCTTCTAGCAGATGTCAATGCTATTAGCAAAACAGTTTTGAGGGTGAGAAGCTTCAATGAACAAGAGTGTAGTGGTTCAAAAGGGGCACCCTTTAGGAAGTTTAAAATTAGGTTTAAATCCCATAAGGGAACTTGAAAAGGTTTCGGGGGATAAACATTAGTTAATCCTTTTAGGTATTGTATTACCAATGGAATTTTGAAGTATGAAGGCTCCTCTGCAGTGCGCTTAAAGATTGATAGCGCTGCGAGATAGCCCTTAATTGTGCCAACCTGTAGGCCTGAATTAGCCAGGTAAAGTAAGAATGACAACACCATAGGTGTACCACAAGAAAAGGGTTCAATATTCTTTTCTCTGCACCAGCTGCAAAATTTGTTCCAACGGCAGCGGTATAGAGTTTTAGTTGCCGGCCTTCTGGCCGAAAGCAACACCTCCATAACATCATCCGGAAGGTCCCAATCCTTGTACCTCAACCTTTCAGACACCAAGCGTGAAGGTTGAGGGTCTTGATGGCTGGATGGAGAACCTGACCTTCCTTCTGCGAGAGAAGATCCTCTCTGTATGGCAGTCGAATTGGAGGGCAGATGGACATGTCTAGAAGGTCCGGGTACCACGTTCTCCTGGCCCAATCCGGGGCAATTAGGATCATGGTCTTCCGAAACCTTCTCAACCTCCTGATCATTTGAGGAATGACAGGGACCGGAGGGAACGCGTACAGAAGTGGGAACTCCCAGTCCACTACGAACGCATCTCCTAGAGCTCCTCTCGGGGGAAATTCCCTTGAGCAAAATCTGTCGCACTTCCTGTTGATACTGGTGGCGAACAGATCCACTTGAGGGGTTCCCCAAAGGGCGAAGATCTCTTGAAGGACTTCCTGAGCTATCTCCCACTCGTGAGAGACTGTGCTCTGCCTGCTCAGAGCGTCCGCTGTCAAGTTCTTCTCTCCGGCTAGGTGAATTGCCGATAGAGAGATTCCTTCCTGAATTGCCCAAAACCAGAGCTGCATCGCCTCTCTGCACAGTGGTAGTGAGCCTACGCCTCCTCTTTTGATGAGGTAGTGCATGGCCACTGTATTGTCCGTCATTATTAGGACGTTTCTTCCCCGTACAGACGGCAGAAAAGCCTTCAGCGCTAGTCTGATGGCTCTCAGCTCCAACAGGTTGATATGTAGTCTGGACTCCGATGGAGACCAACGACCGCTGATGGTCAAGTCGTTGGCGTGAGCTCCCCACCCCGTGAGTGAGGCATCCGTGACTACTGTTATCTCCGGCCATGGTTGCCAAAACATTTCTCCTTTCAGGATGTTCTCCCGACAGGCCCACCACTGAAGGTCTCGGGCTACTTTGACCGGGATCCGAAGGAGATCTGTCATCCTTCCTGAGAACTGTGACCACTGAGTTCTCAGTGCCCACTGGAGGGATCTCATTCTCAGGCGAGCCTCCGGCACGAGGAATATGCAGGATGCCATGAGGCCTAGCAACCTCAGAAAGTCGTAGGCTGGGAGATATTGGGCATTCTGAAATCTGATGACCATCTGCAGAATATCTCGAGCCCTCACCTCTGGTGGCAAGGCTTTTCCCAGGGAAGTGTCCAGGACTGCTCCAATGAATTGGAGTCTCTGTGATGGTATCATCTGTGACTTCTTTAAATTGAGGGAGAAGCCCAGCTTGTGAAGGAAGTGGCAAACATAATCCAGTTGTCTCTGAGCCTGTTCCGAAGATACAGCTCTGATCAACCAATCGTCTAGGTAAGGGTAGACATGAATCCCTTCCCTCCTTAGACTTGCAGCCACAACCGACATTAGCTTGGTAAAGACCCTCGGGGCGGAGGTTAGCCCAAATGGCAGAACTCGAAATTGATAATGAGAGCTGCCAATTGCGAACCTCAGGTATCTCCTGTGCCTGGGATGGATCGGCACATGGAAATAAGCGTCCTGGAGGTCTAGAGATACCAACCAGTCCTGAAGCTGGAGGGCCTGAAGGATCTGAGAGAGAGTCACCATCTTGAACTTGTCCTTTCGGAGGAATTTGTTCAATTCCCGTAAGTCTAAGATGGGTCTCAGTCCTCCGTCCTTCTTCGGTATTATGAAGTAGGGGGAGTACCAACCCTTGTTCCTTTCCGCTACAGGTACCAGTTCTATGGCACCTTTCTCTAGCAGGTCTAAAACCTCCTGCAAGAGGAGCGGATCTGGAAGCTTCAAAGGGTTGTTCCCCGGTGGATGACTCTGAGGGATATGTAGGAAGGGCAGGCAGTAACCTTGGGCCACTGTCTCCAGAGCCCAAGCATCTGACGTAATAGCCTGCCATTCCGTCAGATGGTGAGTTAACCTGCCCCCTACTGGTGTTCTGTGAGGGGAGACCTCAGAGTGGTTTTGAAGCGGCTGATGCAGTTGCCGAAGGTAAAGTGGCTCCTGCTCCTGCGGGTGCGGCTTTCTTTCCCCTACCCCGTCCACCACGGGTAAATCTTCCTTGGCCTCTTTGAGCCGGTCGTCCCCTGCCCCTTCCATATGAGGAATAGTAACGAAAGGACCGTCCTCTCCACGATGATCCCGAAGGACGAAAGGTATTCTGACGGATAGCAGCTCCCAATGACTTGGCTGCTGCCTTGGACGTTTGCAGTTTCTCCAAACTGTCATCCGCCTTCTTTCCAAAGAGGGTAGAACCGTCAAAGGGCATATTCAAAAGCCTGGTCTGCACGTCAGAGGCAAAACCAGACTTCCTCAACCACGCATGCCTGCGGATTGTGGTACTTGCCGCCATGGCCCTGCTGATACTGTCAGCAGAATCTAGGCCAGTTTGTAGGGTCTCGCACATCGCATCTTTACCATCCCTGATGATGTTTAAAAATGCGTCCCTTTCCTCTCCTTCTTGGAGGCAGTCAGCCGCTGATGAAGCGCACTCCCAAAGGGTGTGGCTGAACCTAGCGAGCGTACAGGTCGCGTTAATAGACTTTAACGCCATGCTACAGGCAGAAAAAACCTTCTTAGCCATGGCATCATACTTTTTGTCATCCCTATCCTGCGGAGCAGTGGGGTATGCAGATGTGCTGCCTGATGAGGTTGCAGCCTGTACAACCAAGCTCTCAGGAGTAGGGTGTTTTGACAAATATTCAGGGTCAGAACTAGCCACCCTGTATTTTGTTGACAGTTTTTTATTTACTGCCGGGATAATTTCTGGCGTTTCCCAGTTTGTCAAAATCCTTCTCTGTAGAGCAGAGTGAAATGGAACCACAGGATCCTCCTGTGGGCCCTTGTCCAGTATGTCAGTGAGGTCATCCTGCTGAAAGGCAGGAGAAGGTGCAGACCAACCCATAAATTCTATGATTCTAGACATCAGAGCTCTATATGGAGTCTCCGCATGTTCTCCTGGGTCTGGTTTGATAAATTCTGCTTCAGGAGAAGTGTCCAAGCCACTAGCTTCCTGAAGTGCATCCTGAAGATTTTTTAATCTTCCTTCCTCAGAGGCGAAAGTCTCTGGCTCTGGTGATGTGGTCCTCTGTAAATCAATATCTTGGTCTGAATCCTCCCTTTCCTCAAAAATCGAGGTTAAAGGGGGATACATTGGTTTTTGGAATGGTATAAACCCCATTTCCAATGCAGAAGGAGCCATCATCACAGGCCTTGAAAACGTCGATGTCGTCGACACCGACGTGAAAGTACTCGAAGGCGCCGTGAAAAGCGTCGAGAAATGTGTACTAGGCCTCGAAGAACTCGAAAGGATCGGAGTCCTGCTCGAGAACGACGTCGACGTTCTCGGCGTCGAGTCGGAGGTCTTTTGTCTAACCGTTGGCTGTGGAGTAGCCGTGGTTCTTTCCTTCACCGGCGTCGATATCGGCGTCGACGTCGGCGTCGACTCGATCGACTGATGCGCCGATGGATCCTTCGACAACGGCGTCGATGGCGCCGACCTCTGTTTCGAAGGAGTTTTCGACGATGGCGTCGATGATGCTTTATCTCCCGATGGCTCGAGGCGCTTTCGGGTTGACTTTTCCGCCGGGTACTGCGACTCGCGGCGTTTAGATTTTTTGGGTTTTTTACCCGGGGTATCACCCTCAGCTGTCTTCGAGGGGGACGAGGCCGCTTTCTCGAAGACGCTTAGCATCTTTTTCCTGAATTCCTCCCACTCAGCTTGCGAGCTGCGTTTTGTGGGGCAATGAACTCTCTCAGGAGAACTCGACGAAGATGACGAAGGGGATCTCCTACGTCTCTTCTTCGAGTGTCTCGATGTCGACGAGTGGTGGGAGCCACTTCGTGATCTAGATCGAGAGTGTTTTTTATGGTGAGGAGACGAACGTCTCGACTCTACCGAAGAAGCTTTCGAGGAAGTTAAAGTTGACCTACCTCTCTCGAGCTTCCCCCTACGCTCCTTCAAGGCTTTCGCCGTCATGGAAAGGCATTCCTCACACTCCGAACTCTGGTGCGTGATTCCCAGACACCACAAACAGACCCTGTGAGGGTCCGTCAACGACATTTTCTTCCCGCAGTCTCGGCACTTTTTGAAACCGGACCGAGGGGTCGTCGGGTCGGAGGAGGATGCCATCGATATCGAGGTAAATAGTAGTTATTATATACGTTTATCTTGACGAGAACTGAGCAACGGTGTTCCGAGGCACAACGAAGCGCGGAAAAACGGAACTGAGCAACGGACGCTGCGCGCGGCCTTTATAGGCAGGATGACGTCGACATCGGCACGGAGGCCGTCGAGGGTCATCGACTCGGCGATCATCGACGCGCAGCGCCCTCTGGCGAAAAAATTTTCCGAGGCCAGCAAAGCTGAAGGATTTATATCTAACTAAGATAAGGAATACGTCGGAGGACACAATCCCTTCGAAAGTCATAGTTCAAACAGAGTTCATCTCCAAAGTTCCATTCACTCCGAGCCCAAAGCATAATTGGTTCACTTGAATTAAATTCCCTTGTATTTATAGAACTTTGTTTTAAAGTTAATTTTTAAATTCCAATAGAAATTGTGCTTGTAATGTTCACTTGGAAATTGCATTCACAAAAAGGTACTAAACAGCTCTCATTTAGCACTGAAATATTATAGGTGTTAAAGATCGTCATTTAGTTAGCCTTGGTATTATATTTCACTGTACGATGCTTTAATGTGACCAACAATCAGATGTTCATAGTAATTGGCAAAGGTTTACATTTTTTATCTTGGTGTTATAAGTCTCTGTAAGTTGCTTATATAATGTGCCTAGCACTGAAAGATCTTTATCGCAATTAGAAATGGTGTCATTCATTTAGTTTCCTTGTAAGAAGCTTGTGAAAGTTTCCTTTGTAACATGCCTAACACTTTGAGACTTCTGAGAAAGTATTTTCTTATGCACGCGACCACTCCCATACAAAGCATACTTAATTTTTCAAGGGTTAATGAAAATGTAATTCAGAGACCTTTCGACAATAGAGACCTCAGCTTCTCCCACCCCTATGAAACTTCTGGATCGCCTTCTGATTGCAGGAGAATGAACACCATGAGAAGGGGCAGCATACAAGCAGGACTCCCCTTTCGCTGTTCGCCCCGATCAAACAGCCTCCCAGCACCCGGGCTGTATTTCCGTGAACCATTGACGTGCTGCATACACGCAGCCTCCCGCTGCTTTCTCAGGCCTCTCTGTCATGCACTACACTTGCATGCCCTCTTGGTGGCTATGGTGCTCCTGGAAATATCGCTGCCATTAGGAATGTGCCGTCTTCCCTTTCCTTCCTGATTGCACGTTCTAGTCTTTTTATGTTTGCTTTCCTGTTTCCGTATTTAGCCACGCCCCGTTCTGTGGTCCGGCGCGTTGCAACCCCTTAGCTTTTGCCTCTATGTTAACACGCTAGCTTGTGCTTCTCTTTCCTCCTGCCTTTACGTGGTGTCACTCAGTTTTCCTCTTACGGGTCCCAGCCCGCTCTCTCCCGCTTGCTCGGTTTGTGGGTCTAGCCAACTTGGTTCCTCCAACGTTTTCTGGGACTAGCCAACTTTTATTTATTTTTATTTATTTAAATTTATATAGCGCGCAAGTAACCCATGGGCATTGAGGCGCTGTTACTTGCAAGAGCTTAGTTACAGGCAAAGAAGCATTCATCAGTACATTATGTATTCAACAGGCATAGAGCTGCTGTTTTGGTTGGTACAGTTGGTCATTACAAACAGTTTATGCACTGGAACATAGATGTATTCAGCTGGTGCGAGGAATCTTATGTGAATAAGATGGTTTTTATGGATTTGCGGAAGGTGCAAAGGGAGGCCTCACCTCGGATTATAGGAGGTAGGGCGTTCCAGTGAGTGGGTGCGAGATATGGGAAGCTGGAGCCGCCAGCTCTGGCTTTTTTTACTAATGGCACAGAAAGCATGTTAGTATATGGTGATCTGGTTGGCCTCGTAGTAGAGACGGGGTGGATCCTTTGGGAGAGGTAGTCGGGGGCAGTAAGGTGAAAGCACTTGTGAGTCAGTGTCAGCGTTTTGAAGATGATCCTTTCTTTTATTGGGAGCCAGTGTGCTTGTTTTCTGGCTTCCGAGATGTGTTCTCGTTTGGCAATGCCTTGGGCTGCCCGGAGAGCGCTATTCTGAATGATTTGTAACCTCTCTAGGTTTTTGTTGGATGTACCTAGGAAGAGTACATTACAATAGTCAAGCCTAGATCCAGTGATGGCTCTGGCTATGTTAGTGCAGTTCTCTTTGGAGAGAAAGGGCCTGACTGCGTTGATTAGTTTGGCATGATATGCAGCTGCAGAGGCTATAGCGTTGACTTGTTTAACCATGGATAGGTTGGAATCTAAGTAGACGCCAAGTGTTTTGACTGATTCTGAGACAGGTATTTTGATGGAGTCTATGGTGAAGTGACTGAACTGGGAGTCTAGATTTTTCAGCGTGTCGGGTGAGCCTACCAGGAGGAGTTCAGTCTTGTCTGAGTTGAGGCATAGTCCATTGTCTGCCATCCAGGCTTGGATGGTGTTGTAGAGGTTGTTGAGGGTCATGGAGTCAGTGTCGTAGTTGCCAGTGAGGGTGAGGAGGATCTGTGTGTCATCAGCGTAGTTGGTGTATGAAATGCCCATGGCGTCAAGGATGAGAAAAAGGGGTCGTGTGAAGATGTTGTAGAGGGTGGGTGAGAGGCAGGAGCCTTGGGGCACACCACAGAGTATGATAGTAGGTGAGGCGGATGCTAGGTCCGAGAATACTTGCATGGTTCTGTCTTGTAAGAAGGAAGTGATCCATGCTGTGGCTTCAGGGGAAAATTTGGCCGTAGAGGAGAGGTGGTGGCATAGGACGTCATGATCCACGAGGTCGAAAGCCGCGGATAGGTCAAGAAGTAGGAGAAGTGCTGGTTTGCCCATGTCTCTGGCATCGTCCATTTGTTTTTTCAGGTCAAGTAGGGCGGTTTCGGTCCCGTGTCTGGGGCGGAAGCCTGATTGTCGGAGTCCTAGGAGTTTGTTCTCTTCAATGAAATGTTGAACCTGCAGGTATGCTGCTTTGTCCAGTATTTTGAGGAGGAAGGGGACAGTGGTGATGGGTCTATAGTTGTTGGGGGAGGTGGGGTCAAGGGTGGGTATTTTTAGGAGAGGGCGGACCCAGGCTTCCTTGAGGGAGGCAGGGACTTTCCCTGTAGCAAAGGAGGCGTTTACAAAGGCTGTAAGGAAGGGAGCTAATGCTTCGGCGCAGTCTTTGATAATGGTGGCTGGGCATACATCACCTTTGCAATTGGAGGGTTTGATGTTCCTCATTATGTTGGTGATGTCTTTTTCTAGAATGGGTTTGAATGAAAAGGGTTGGGGGGTGTCCGGGGCTGGTGGTGGGACAGGGGTGTGTGTGTGTGTTGGGTAGGGCTTGCTTGGTGGCTAGTATTTTGTTTTGGAGCAGACTCAGTTTATTTTTCATGGCTGCTTGTATATCATAACACCAGGCCTTGTCTTTGGTGAAGTTCTGGGGGGCAGGCGCGGGTGTCTCTAGCTCCCTGAAAATGGCAAAGGTTTCTTTAGTGCTGGATTGGGCTTCAGAGATTCTGGATTCAAAGGATTTGGCCTTAGCTAGGGTGATTGCTTTTTTATATCTAGTGGAGCATGATTTAAAAGTCATCTTGTCTTTATCAGAATGAGACATTTGCCACTGAGTGAGGGCATCCTTTTTTTGAGTGCGGAGTGCGAGGAGGTCTGGGGTGAACCAGGAGTTGGAATGGGTGGTGGGTTTGGCTTTATGGAGTTTAAGGGGGGCAATGGAGTTAATAGCTGCTTTGATGGCAGCTTCGTAGGCTGTTGCGAGTGTTTCTGGGTCTGTGGAGAAAGGGGGTCTGAAGGCTGGGCCTTGGAGGAAAGGCAGTAGCCTTTCCTTAGTGAGTTGGCGGGAGCTTCTGGCGAGGCAGGGTGGCAGTGGTTGGGGTGGGGGGGTGGTGGAGCAGGTGGTGAGGATGCTGAAGGTGATGATGTGGTGGTCTGACCATGGGGTGGGAAGGTTTCCAGTGATGATGAGTGGGCAGTTATGTTGCGCAATCCAGTCAAGGGTTCTGTCCTGGGCGTGGGTTGGGCTAAAGATGGTGTTGTTGTAGCCCAGAGCCTTGAGGGCTGAGTCAAGAGATTTGGCTGCTGGGTCCTTCCTGGCTGCTGGGTCCTTCCTGGCTGCTGGGTCCTTTACCACAAGTTTATCGCTGGGTTTTCCGACATAGTCCTACCCATCACCTTTCTACTGAACAAAATCTTCGGCTCCCTACTAAGGAGATGGATGAGGCTTTCCATCGACTTAAACTCGTTCTGTCATGGTCCTGTTCTGCGTCAACCTGACCAAGGGCGTCCGTTTATTGTAGAGGCCAACGCTCTGTTATTGAAAAAGAATCGTTTGCCATGAAAAACGCCTGTGAAGAATGGCGTCACCTCCTGCAGGGTGGGGCACAACTTTTCTACTCAGAACCGACCATACAAATCTCCAGGTGATACAACAAATGGAGTGTGTAAACTCTCGCCAAGCCCGATGGGCGAATTTGTTTTCACAGTAGGACTTCATCCTAACTTATGTGCCTGGTACCAAGAACGTTTTGGCGGACGCATTGTCCAGGATACCTTTCCCTGGATCACCGGCCAGATCTGATGTTACCTAGGAAAAGGATCAAAAACCAAGTGTCCACTTTTCTTAAAAGGGGTGAGACGCTACATCTCAGTTACCTTCACCGACCAAGATAAAGACCCAGGACAGCATGCGCACACGAGATGGTTTGTGTTACATCAATCGCTTGTATCTACCCGAGCACAGTTCCAGGATGTCGGCTCTTAAATGGTGTCACGACGACCGTGTGACCGGTCATCGAGGCGTTCTGAACACTACAGAAGACAGTTCCTTGGCCCGGTCTTTCCAAAGAAGTCGACAACTACGTCCTTCCCTGACCCATCTGTTCTCACTCTAAATATAGCATGCACAGACCGATAGGTTAATTGCAGCAAGATCCTTCACCAGCCCGGGCTTGGAGTGGGCTCACCACGGATTTTGTCGTTGCGCTTCAGCTGTCGGAGAGATGTTCCTGCATTAAGGTGACAGTGGACACCTTCACTAAAATGACTCACTTTTCTCCCGTCCCGGGGCACCTCACCGTTGCAGAGATGGCTTTGGTATTCACCAGAGATGTCTTTCGCCTGCATGGACTACCGGATAAGATAATATCGGACCGGGGAAGTCAGTATACCTCCCGCTTTTGGAAGGAGCTCTGTGGCAAGTTAGGTATTGAACGAGCGTTGTCATCGGGGTACCACCATCAAACAAACGGCCCGACCGAGCGTCTGAAAGCTTTGTTAGAACAGTACCTACGCTGCTATGTCAATACCAAACAAGACAATTGGGTTGCTCTTTTTTTTTGTTGGAGGATTCCAGATACACGAAGGGTCGCCTTGAATACTTGGTGCACTGCAGAGGCTATCCCCATTCTGAAGACTCTTGGGAGCCCATTGCTCACCTCTGTGCCCCGAAGTTGGTTCGGCGATTCCACCAACGGTTTCCCGGTAAGCCTGGCGGAACGCCCATGAGGAGGGGACATACTGTCATGCGCTACACTTGCATGCACTTGGCGGCTATGCTGCTCCTGGAAATATGGCTGCCATTAGAATGCACTGCTGTCTTCCCTTTCCTTCCTGGTTGCACGTTCAAGTCTTTTTCTGTTTGCTTTCCCATTTCCATATTTAGCCATGCCCTGTTCTGCGGTCCGGCGTGTTGCAACCCCTTAGCTTTTGCCTCTGGGTTAACATGCTAGTTTGTGCTCCTTTCCTCCTGCCTTTACGTGGTTTCACTCAGTTTGTGTCCTACGGGTCCCAGCCCACGCTCTCCCGCTTGCTCGGTTCCCTCTTTTGCTCGGTGTACCACTGGACGACTCCACTCTTCATACGGACCTCTTGCTGCCAACATCCTGGGTCTTGGGAACTGGATCCGACTCGACCAGACACCCCGGGCGAAGCGGCACATCTCTTGGATTATTAGAGAGGTTTTTTCAGCTTGGAGCTTTTTCCTCTAGCTGGTGATCTCGGAAGGGGGTCCTTTGTCTTGTTTACTGTCTGGTCCTGTCTTTTCCATCTGCGGAAGATGCTGAGCCCCACAGATCCCTCAAGAACATTGGATCAACAACTGATCTAATATTCAACTCTCCCAAGGGAAAGGGGAATTTGGAGAAAACAAACGACAGACACCTGCTTCTAAATGGCTGAAATCTGTAGAAGAAAACAACTTGGTTAGATAGAAATTACACTTCAATGTTCAACTCTCTGATTTTCAGTAATTTCTATTATTCATACCCGTCAACCTGCTTTTAATAACTTGGGGGTGGAAAGGTTAGTTAACCTGGTAATGAACTTCTTGTAACATCAATGAAGTAATGTGGATTCCAGGAAAATCATTGTTCGTTACTGGTTAAGTTCATAGCACTCTCAAAATGTTCATATACAAATGTTAATCTCAACTTGCAATGTTCATAGAACTTTCATTTAGTTCCTCTGCACAAGTTCGATCAGATCAGCATTAAAGATCACCTTCAAGTTCATAAATAAAAAACAGTTTGAGTGCTTTAGCAGATAAAGACTCTGTTCAATATAATTACTTCCTGCACGCCACTCTTCCCAATCAAAAAGTAACAGTTCCGATCGGGAAGGCGTTGCAGCGGAAAGAAAGAATCTCCGTTAGACTCTTCCTCCAATATGCATGCTCATAATCAGGAACGGGTCTCTCTTCACACATGCACATAATAAAAAATAACTACGCCACTATCACGGGAACCTGCGCTGAGATGAGTCTTGCCCAATCCTATCTTTAAAGATGCAACACAACTCCTTGACACATGCGCATCTAATTTAAAAATAACAGAAAGCGCCGCTCGATTGTATAAACTGTTGCGCTGCCGCATGCCGAGCTTTCAGTAACTCATAATGAATGCCGCTTGAGGCGTTTCTCATTTACATATGCGCAAGGAAATAAAAAGTATGAAAGTCGACGTTCCTCAGTTAAAAGCTGCACAGTGAACACGCATTTGAATGCCTTCTCCTCAAACATCGATGTCAAAGGGTCACAGTTTTCAATGTTTTCTCAAGTACAAAGTAAAACTCTTTTCTGTAGCAATGACAGGTAGATAATTATTGTTAAAGTCTTTAGGAGCCAGAAAGTCTTTAATCCTAAAGTCTCAAAGTTTATCCTAAATACCTAGAATTAAGAATTTCAAAATAGTAATAACTTCTCAGCTCAAAAACGCAGCGCTCCCACCAAATTATGAGCTGAGCTTGTCCTACGAAGATCAGCACTCTTGAGAAGTGAATATTCAAAATTTTCATCACCAGAACTCTCTCTCAGCTGGCCATTAACTGGAGCTTAGCAAAACAGGACCTTCCCACATGAAGGCGAACAGTGAAATGCAGTTTAGAATCCTGGTGGAGGTCAAACTCTCTAATCCTCCAATCAGGATTCAGCACCACCTCCACCATTTTGACTAGGGAATCTCTCATTCTGAAGAATAGTAGTTAAGAATAATATATTAAAATGAACTTTGAACCTTATCACACAAACCAGATACTCTCCAATACATAATCAAAACTAAGGCTCCTTATGAAAACAAACATACAAACTTCTCACTCAATCCTAATCACCAATTACTAAACCCATCAGACATGACATTTACCAAGGCGGCAGAGTGGCTTCTTTTCGTGGGAGGCCGTATCTCTTCAGAAAAAAGAAACAAACACCGGAGAAAAAAAAGAACAGACCACAGGATTCTACCCCTGAAGAGACAGGTGAGGAGGAGGGGGATTTGGCATTGAGTGATTATCAAGACAGAACTTCCAAACAAACTTGACACTCTGTTGCTGCTCTCTCAACACAGCTTCTCCCGATTCACCCTCTCCGACTCTGCTGCTTCCAGCGAATTGGCCTTATATACACCTGAGACCTCTAATAGGCTGCAGGTGCTGTTGTACAATTAGCCCTACCTGACCATCATTAAGGGGGACATGCCGAACCTCTACTATTCTCAGCAGGCCTCTTCCTTGTCTCAGTACCAGAGTGGTAAAAGCACCTAGTCCTCATTGCTCCTAGTTGAAACTTCTTCGTCCCAGTACTTCTAACAGTCATACATGAGGAAGTCAGGGAAGTGGGGTCAAAATACCCCATAAAGGCGGGAGAAGGGTTAGGTTGATCGGTGTACGGAAAAGGGGGCTAAATATTTCTACTAAAGGCATCCCATTGCCAGTCCTTACAAACCATCCACCCATGTGATTCTCCCTCGCTGGTCTAACCCCAGGGTCGGGATTCAAAAGCAATGCCCATTCCCTTGCCACCTGGGGAGAGGACCAGAGGAGGAACCACGGCAGCGACCAGAGAAGGAGGAACCGCGACAGCGAGCAGAGGAGGAAGCGCGACTGTGACCAGAGGAGGAGGAGGAAGAGGAGGAGGAGGAGGAGGCGCGGCTGCAACCAGAGGAGGAGGAGGAAGAACTGGGACTGAGACTGGAGGAGGAGAAGGAGAAGGAGCCAGGACTGGGACTGGAGGAGGAGGAGAAGGGGAAGGAGCCAGGACTGGGACTGGAGGAGAAGGAGAAGGAGCCGGGACTGGAGGAGGAGAAGGAGAAGGAGCCGGGACTGGAGGAGGAGAAGGAGAAGGAGAAGGGACTGGGACTGGAGGAAGAACCAGGACTGGGACTGGAGGAGAAAGAGAAGGAGCCAGGACTGGGACTGGAGGAGGAGAAGGAGAAGGAGCTGGGACTGGAGGAGGAGGAGAAGGAGAAGGAGCCAGGACTGGGACTGGAGGAGGAGGAGAAGGAGCCAGGACTGGGACTGGAGGAGGAGGAGGAGGAGGAGAAGGAGCCAGGACTGGGACTGGAGGAGGAGGAGGAGGAGAAGGAGCCAGGACTGGGACTGGAGGAGGAGGAGGAGGAGAAGGAGAAGGAGCCAGGACTGGGACTGGAGGAGGAGGAGGAGAAGGAGAAGGAGCCAGGACTGGGACTGGAGGAGGAGGAGGAGGAGGAGAAGGAGAAGGAGCAAGGACTGGGACTGGAGGAGGAGAAGGAGAAGGAGAAGGAGCCAGGACTGGGACTGGAGGAGGAGGAGAAGAAGGGGAAGGAGCCAGGAGGAACCAGGACTGGGATTGCAGGAGGAGGAGGAACCAGGACTGGGATTGCAGGAGGAGGAGGAACCAGGACTGGGATTGAAGGAGGAGGAGGAACCAGGACTGGGATTGAAGGAGGAGGAGGAACCAGGACTGGGATTGAAGGAGGAGGAGGAGGAACCAGGACTGGGATTGAAGGAGGAGGAGGAGGAGGAACCAGGACTGGGATTGAAGGAGGAGGAGGAGGAGGAACCAGGACTGGGATTGAAGGAGGAGGAGGAGGAGGAGGAGGAACCAGGACTGGGATTGAAGGAGGAGGAGGAGGAGGAGGAACCAGGACTGGGATTGAAGGAGGAGGAGGAGGAGGAGGAGGAACCAGGACTGGGATTGAAGGAGGAGGAGGAGGAACCAGGACTGGGATTGAAGGAGGAGGAGGAGGAGGAGGAACCAGGACTGGGATTGAAGGAGGAGGAGGAGGAGGAGGAACCAGGACTGGGATTGAAGGAGGAGGAGGAGGAACCAGGACTGGGATTGAAGGAGGAGGAGGAGGAGGAGGAACCAGGACTGGGATTGAAGGAGAAGGAGGAGGAGGAGGAACCAGGACTGGGATTGAAGGAGAAGGAGGAACCAGGACTGGGATTGAAGGAGGAGGAACCAGGACTGGGATTGAAGGAGGAGGAACCAGGACTGGGATTGAAGGAGGAGGAACCAGGACTGGGATTGAAGGAGGAGGAACCAGGACTGGGATTGAAGGAGGAGGAACCAGGACTGGGATTGAAGGAGGAGGAACCAGGACTGGGATTGAAGGAGGAGGAACCAGGACTGGGATTGAAGGAGGAGGAGGAGGAGGAGGAACCAGGACTGGGATTGAAGGAGGAGGAGGAGGAACCAGGACTGGGATTGAAGGAGGAGGAGGAGGAACCAGGACTGGGATTGAAGGAGGAGGAACCAGGACTGGGATTGAAGGAGGAGGAACCAGGACTGGGATTGAAGGAGGAGGAACCAGGACTGGGATTGGAGGAGGAGGAGGAACCAGGACTGGGATTGGAGGAGGAGGCGGCAGAGGGGGAACCAGGACTGGGACTGGAGAAGGAGGTGGAGGAGGAGGAGGAACCAGGACTGGGATTGGAGGAGGAGGAGGAGGAACCAGGACTGGGATTGAAGGAGGAGGAGGAGGAGGAGGAACCAGGACTGGGATTGAAGGAGGAGGAGGAACCAGGACTGGGATTGAAGGAGGAGGAGGAGGAGGAGGAACCAGGACTGGGATTGAAGGAGGAGGAGGAACCAGGACTGGGATTGAAGGAGGAGGAGGAGGAGGAGGAACCAGGACTGGGATTGAAGGAGGAGGAGGAACCAGGACTGGGATTGAAGAAGGAGGAGGAGGAGGAGGAGGAACCAGGACTGGGATTGAAGAAGGAGGAGGAGGAGGAGGAGGAACCAGGACTGGGATTGAAGGAGGAGGAGGAGGAGGAGGAACCAGGACTGGGATTGAAGGAGGAGGAGGAGGAGGAGGAACCAGGACTGGGATTGAAGGAGGAGGAGGAGGAGGAGGAACCAGGACTGGGATTGAAGAAGGAGGAGGAACCAGGACTGGGATTGAAGAAGGAGGAGGAGGAGGAGGAACCAGGACTGGGATTGAAGGAGGAGGAGGAGGAGGAGGAACCAGGACTGGGATTGAAGGAGGAGGAGGAGGAGGAGGAACCAGGACTGGGATTGAAGGAGGAGGAGGAGGAGGAGGAGGAACCAGGACTGGGATTGAAGGAGGAGGAGGAGGAGGAGGAGGAGGAACCAGGACTGGGATTGAAGGAGGAGGAGGAGGAGGAGGAGGAACCAGGACTGGGATTGAAGGAGGAGGAGGAGGAACCAGGACTGGGATTGAAGAAGGAGGAGGAACCAGGACTGGGATTGAAGGAGGAGGAGGAACCAGGACTGGGATTGAAGGAGGAGGAGGAACCAGGACTGGGATTGAAGGAGGAGGAGGAACCAGGACTGGGATTGAAGGAGGAGGAGGAACCAGGACTGGGATTGAAGGAGGAGGAGGAGGAGGAACCAGGACTGGGATTGAAGGAGGAGGAGGAGGAACCAGGACTGGGATTGAAGAAGGAGGAGGAACCAGGACTGGGATTGAAGAAGGAGGAGGAGGAGGAGGAACCAGGACTGGGATTGAAGGAGGAGGAGGAGGAGGAGGAACCAGGACTGGGATTGAAGGAGGAGGAGGAGGAGGAGGAACCAGGACTGGGATTGAAGGAGGAGGAGGAGGAGGAGGAACCAGGACTGGGATTGAAGAAGGAGGAGGAACCAGGACTGGGATTGAAGAAGGAGGAGGAGGAGGAGGAACCAGGACTGGGATTGAAGGAGGAGGAGGAGGAGGAGGAACCAGGACTGGGATTGAAGGAGGAGGAGGAGGAGGAGGAACCAGGACTGGGATTGAAGGAGGAGGAGGAGGAGGAGGAACCAGGACTGGGATTGAAGGAGGAGGAGGAGGAGGAGGAGGAACCAGGACTGGGATTGAAGGAGGAGGGAGGAGGAGGAGGGAACCAGGACTGGGATTGAAGGAGGAGGAGGAGGAGGAGGAGGAACCAGGACTGGGATTGAAGGAGGAGGAGGAGGAACCAGGACTGGGATTGAAGAAGGAGGAGGAACCAGGACTGGGATTGAAGGAGGAGGAGGAACCAGGACTGGGATTGAAGGAGGAGGAGGAACCAGGACTGGGATTGAAGGAGGAGGAGGAACCAGGACTGGGATTGAAGGAGGAGGAGGAACCAGGACTGGGATTGAAGGAGGAGGAACCAGGACTGGGATTGAAGGAGGAGGAACCAGGACTGGGATTGAAGGAGGAGGAACCAGGACTGGGATTGAAGGAGGAGGAACCAGGACTGGGATTGAAGGAGGAGGAACCAGGACTGGGATTGAAGGAGGAGGAGGAGAGGACCAGGACTGGGATTGAAGGAGGAGGAACCAGGACTGGGATTGAAGGAGGAGGAACCAGGACTGGGATTGAAGGAGGAGGAGGAACCAGGACTGGGATTGGAGGAGGAGGAGGAACCAGGACTGGGATTGAAGGAGGAGGAACCAGGACTGGGATTGAAGGAGGAGGAGGAGGAACCAGGACTGGGATTGAAGGAGGAGGAGGAGGAACCAGGACTGGGATTGAAGGAGGAGGATGAGGAACCAGGACTGGGATTGAAGGAGGAGGAGGAGGAACCAGGACTGGGATTGAAGGAGGAGGAGGAGGAGGAGGAACCAGGACTGGGATTGAAGGAGGAGGAGGAGGAACCAGGACTGGGATTGAAGGAGGAGGAGGAGGAGGAACCAGGACTGGGATTGAAGGAGGAGGAGGAGGAACCAGGACTGGGATTGAAGGAGGAGGAGGAACCAGGACTGGGATTGAAGGAGGAGGAGGAACCAGGACTGGGATTGAAGGAGGAGGAGGAACCAGGACTGGGATTGAAGGAGGAGGAGGAACCAGGACTGGGATTGAAGGAGGAGGAGGAACCAGGACTGGGATTGAAGGAGGAGGAGGAACCAGGACTGGGATTGAAGGAGGAGGAGGAACCAGGACTGGGATTGAAGGAGGAGGAGGAACCAGGACTGGGATTGGGAAGGAGGAGGAACCAGGACTGGGATTGAAGGGGAGGAGGAACTGGGATGAAGGAGGAACCAGGACTGGGATTGAAGGAGGAGGAGGAACCAGGACTGGGATTGAAGGAGGAGGAGGAACCAGGACTGGGATTGAAGGAGGAGGAACCAGGACTGGGATTGAAGGAGGAGGAACCAGACTGGGATTGAAGGAGGAGGAACCAGGACTGGGATTGAAGGAGGAGGAACCAGGACTGGGATTGAAGGAGGAGGAAACCAGGACTGGGATTGAAGGAGGAGGAACCAGGATTGGGTTGAAGGAGGAGGAGGAACCAGGATGGGATTGAAGGAGGGAGGAAACAGGACTGGGATTGGAGAGGAGGGAGGAGGAGGAGGAGGAGGAGGTTGGAGAAGGAGGAGGAACCAGGACTGGGATTGGAGAATGTTAGGCAGAAACCTGTGCAGCTCCCTTTGGGAACACTGCAAAAGATTTAGGACTACAGGTGTTAGCAGTAAACCCACTTGGTAGCAGTCTGTACCACCCAGATTTACCTGGTAGCTGTGGCTGAGCAGTCAGACTTCCCTCAAGAAGAGTTAGGCAGTATGCAAAGTATACACAATAGGCACTCAGATACAACAATACAAGCAAACACTGACCAGAGCTTTGGAATCAAAGTATATAATTATTTATTTAAAAACACACTGTTTGAAACACCCCAGCACTCTTATCGTAAAATACTCTAAACAGAGTTACTATTATAATATATACAACCCTTGTTCCTTATCAGATAAGTCTTAGTTAACACCACTTATTTTCATACAGAGGCGAGTGCTTAACTATAGATGGCACTCCAACAAGTTCATGAAGAAGGGAGGGAAAAAGACAGAATATGAGAAGGTACACCACTCTAAGCTTTACGAACACTATTAGCAAGGCAGCAGAGCAAAAGTCACTTGTGAGCCAAAGTCCATAGGCTGGGCCCACTCTTAGAGAGAGCAGAGCACAAATGCGCCCAAGATCACATAGTTACCCTAGGCTTAGAAAGTCTTGCAGAGAGTTCGAAAAGAGTTTAGAGAGGCTCAGAAAAGTTTAGCCAGGGTGTCCCAGGCTAACCCAGGTTCGAAAGCCGGGGGCTAAATCTACCCCGTACAGTCGGTGGCAAGGGAAGCCGGGCGGGACACAGTACCTTAAGTGGGAAGGATCCTCCAGCGGTGGCAGTTGTTCCTGGCAGTGGGTGCAAGTCTCGTCGTCGTCCAGGGGAAGAGAAGATCGACTTGGAGGAAAGATGAAGGTCGTTGCACTGCCTGGGAAGAAACCAGCCACAGAGTTTTCCGGTTAAAGGTATTACCCTTTAATTCACGGTAAAACGTGGTATCCCGGTTGCCGGGGTGCTTGGCACAGGCAAGGCGGCCACGAGATACGTCGGGAAGGTGAAAAGTTATCCCCACCAGTCAAAGGAAGAAGACTCTCCGGCGGGAGATCTCCTCTGTCGTTGGGAAAAGTGGTGAGACGGTCCAGCAGGGCTCCACCGGTGGTGTCGTCGTGGCAGGTCGGCCCAGCTTCTCCCTCGTCGGATTCTTAGGTCCTGTGGCGACTTCTGAAGTTCCAGTCCCCAAAGCCCTGCTTTTATGCAGAAAACCCCCACTCAGCCTAGCTGTCACTCAAACATGCTAAGTGGTGAGCCGGCCGGCTCACCACTTGGGCCAATCAGGACGGACTGCGACTTGAGTTGCCTAGGCAACTCAGTCCAGGGTGCCTAAATCCCCCTCCACCCCTCCTAAGTACCCCAGACGGAGTGGCACCACTTTGGAGGGCTTCTGTGGAGAAGCCCGCCAAAAAGTGGAACAAAGGGCTCGACTTGAGTCACAGAAGAGAACACAAACGCCATTTTAGAACAGAGTTTTGGCAAAAAACACCAACCGGAGAATTAATATTAATTAAATAAACCGGCGGTATGTTCGAGGCTATCGTAATTAAATAAATAAATATAGTAGCCTCGAACAATGGGAAAATCCCATAGAGAAATATTCGCGGTTGAATATAAAAAGTAGTATCCACTGCCACCAGCCAAAACTCGATCAGGGGGGACGGAGACGTGCCCCCTCGACTAACAGACCCCAGGGCAATCGAAATGCACCAGCCAGTACGTCCACAATATGATGGTTTGTACTGGTTCTGTTCAGAATTTAAGACTAGTAAAGTCAATGGTGACTTTACAGACCCTGGGAGACAGTAGTCAGTCCCGGGGTATGGAGTCTATACTGGGGAGTCACTATGACACCCCTGTGTTACTGCACTGAGGGTGCTGTGTAACACACATCACAAAAACACATGAAGCCCTATGGAGTAAAAGACCCCATAGCCCATTAAACACATCTAGAGTCAAAGGAACACGCTCAAATCATGTCCAAGAGTGAGGGTAAAAGAGTCTCACTCTTGGCAGGAGAAAAAAATAAACCCCAAAAATCGAGCAACGCTGCTGGGGGATTCACTAGGTTAGGAAATTCAGCCCAAACAGAGAATTCTCCCTAACAGAGAAGGAGGAGGAATTAGGACTGGGATTGGAGAAGGAGGAGGAACCAGGACTGGGATTGGAGGAGGAGTCGGAACCAGGACTGGGATTGGAGGAGGAGAAGGAGGAGGAGGAACCAGGAATGGAGGAGGAACCAGGAATGGAGGAGGAACCAGGACTGGGAATGGAGGAGGAGTAACAATGAATGGAGGAGGAGGAGAAGGAACCAGGAATGGAGGAGGAGGAACCAGTACTGGGAATGGAGGAGGAGTAGAAGGAGAAACCAGGACTGGGGGGAGGAGTTAACAGGACTGGAACTGGAGGAGGAGGTGGTGGTACCAGGACTGGGACTGAAGGAAGAGGAGGTACCAGGACTGGGACTGAAGGAAGAGGAGGTACCAGGACTGGGACTGAAGGAAGAGGAGGTACCAGGACTGGGACTGAAGGAAGAGGAGGTACCAGGACTGGGACCGAAAGAAGAGGAGGAGGAGGAGGAGGAACCAGGACTGGGCCTGAAGGAGGAGGAGGAGGAGCAACCAGGACTGGGCCTGAAGGAAGAGGAGAAGGAGGAGGAACCAGGACTGGCAGAGGAAAAGGAGGAGGGAGAAGGGACTGCAGGAGAAGGGAGAAAGAACTGGGAGAAGAGGAGGAACAACCAGAAGAGGACAAAAAGGAAGAGGATGATGAACTGGAGGAACCAGGACTCTGGTTGGACAAAGAGCCACCAGGACTGGGACTGGAGGAGAAGGAAGCAGGACTGGGACTGGAGAAGAAGGCGGCATCGGAGGAACCAGGACTGGGACTGGAGGAGAAGGCGGCAGAGGGGGAACCAGGACTGGGACTGGAGAAGGAGGTGGAGGAGGAGGAGGAACCAGGACTGGGACCAGAGGTGGAGAAGGAGGAGGAACCAGGACTGGGACCGGAGGTGGAGAAGGAGGAGGAACCAGGACTGGGACCGGAGGTGGAGAAGGAGGAGGAACCAGGACTGGGACCGGAGGTGGAGAAGGAGGAGGAACCAGGACTGGGACCGGAGGTGGAGAAGGAGGAGGAACCAGGACTGGGACCGGAGGTGGAGGAGGAACCAGGACTGGGACCGGAGGTGGAGAAGGAGGAGGAACCAGGACTGGGACCGGAGAAAGAAGAGGAACCAGGACTGGGACCGGAGAAAGAAGAGGAACCAGGACTGGGACCGGAGAAAGAAGAGGAACCAGGACTGGGACCGGAGAAAGAAGAGGAACCAGGACTGGGACCGGAGAAAGAAGAGGAACCAGGACTGGGACCGGAGAAAGAAGAGGAACCAGGACTGGGACCGGAGAAAGAAGAGGAACCAGGACTGGGACCGGAGAAAGAAGAGGAACCAGGACTGGGATTGGAGAAGGAGGAGGAACCAGTACTGGGATTGGAGGAGGAGGAACTGGGACTGGGACTGGAGGAGGAGGAGTAGGGAGAAGGAACTGGGACTGCAGGAGGAGGGAGAAAGAACTGGTACTGGAGGAGAAGGAACTGGGAGAAGAGGAGGAACAACCAGAAGAGGAGGAACAACCAGAAGAGGACAAGAAGGAAGAGGGCGATGAACTGGAAGAACCAGGACTTCGATTGGACAAGGAACCACTGGGACTGGAGGAGGAAGTAGGACTGGTAGGCAAGGAGGGGGAGGAAGCAGGGCTGGAGGAGGCTGGAGGAGGAGCCAGCACTGGGACTGGAGGAGGAGCCAGGACTGGGACTGGAGGAGGCGAGGCGGAGGAGGAACCAAGACTGGAGGCGGAGGAGGAACCAGGACTGGAGGCGGAGAAGGAACCAGGACTGGAGGCGGAGAAGGAAGGAACCAGGACTGGGACCGGAAAGGGAGGAACCAGGACTGGGACCGGAAAGGGAGGAACCAGGACTGGGACCGGAAAGGGAGGAACCAGGACTGGGACCGGAAAGGGAGGAACCAGGACTGGGACCGGAAAGGGAGGAACCAGGACTGGGACCGGAAAGGGAGGAACCAGGACTGGGACCGGAAAGGGAGGAACCAGGACTGGGACCGGAAAGGGAGGAACCAGGACTGGGACCGGAAAGGGAGGAACCAGGACTGGGACCGGAAAGGGAGGAACCAGGACTGGGACCGGAAAGGGAGGAACCAGGACTGGGACCGGAAAGGGAGGAACCAGGACTGGGACCGGAAAGGGAGGAACCAGGACTGGGACCGGAAAGGGAGGAACCAGGACTGGGACCGGAAAGGGAGGAACCAGGACTGGGACCGGAAAGGGAGGAACCAGGACTGGGACCGGAAAGGGAGGAACCAGGACTGGGACCGGAAAGGGAGGAACCAGGACTGGGACCGGAAAGGGAGGAACCAGGACTGGGACCGGAAAGGGAGGAACCAGGACTGGGACCGGAAAGGGAGGAACCAGGACTGGGACCGGAAAGGGAGGAACCAGGACTGGGACCGGAAAGGGAGGAACCAGGACTGGGACCGGAAAGGGAGGAACCAGGACTGGGACCGGAAAGGGAGGAACCAGGACTGGGACCGGAAAGGGAGGAACCAGGACTGGGACCGGAAAGGGAGGAACCAGGACTGGGACCGGAAAGGGAGGAACCAGGACTGGGACCGGAAAGGGAGGAACCAGGACTGGGACCGGAAAGGGAGGAACCAGGACTGGGACCGGAAAGGGAGGAACCAGGACTGGGACCGGAAAGGGAGGAACCAGGACTGGGACCGGAAAGGGAGGAACCAGGACTGGGAGGAACCAGGACTGGGACAGGAAAGGGAGGAACCAGGACTGGGACAGGAAAGGGAGGAACCAGGACTGGGTTAGGAGAAGGAGGGGGGAGGAGGACGATGATGAACCAGGACTGGGATTGGAGAAGGAGGAGGAGAGGAACCAGGACTGGGAGAGGAGGGGGAGGAAGAACCTGGAATGGGAAAGGAGAAGGAGGAGGGGTAGGAGGAAGAGGAGGAACCAGGACTGGGATGGTAGGAGGAGGAAGAGGAACCAGGACTGGGATTGGAGAAGGAGGAATAGGAGGAACTAGGACTGGGATTGGAGAAGGAGGAATAGGAGGAACCAGGACTGGGACTGGAGAAGGAGGAATAGGAGGAACCAGGACTGGGACTGGAGAAGGAGGAATAGGAGGAACCAGGACTGGGACTGGAGAAGGAGGAATAGGAGGAACCAGGACTGGGACTGGAGAAGGAGGAATAGGAGGAACCAGGACTGGGACTGGAGAAGGAGGAAGAGGAATAGGAGGAACCAGGACTGGTACTGGAGAAGGAGGAAGAGGAGGAGGAGGAACCAGGACTGGAACTGGAGAAGGAGGAAGAGGAGGAGGAGGAGGAGGAGGAACCAGGACTGGGACTGGAGAAGGAGGAAGAGGAGGAACCAGGACTGGGATTGGAGGAAGAGGAGGAGGAACCAGGACTGGGATTGGAGGAAGAGGAGGAGGAGGCACCAGGACTGGGATTGGAGGAAGAGGAGGAGGAGGGACTAGGACTGGGATTGGAGGAAGAGGAGGAGGAGGAACCAGGACTGGGATTGGAGGAGGAGGAGGAGGAGGAGGAACCAGGACTGGGATTGGAGGAGGAGGAGGAACCAGGACTGGGATTGGAGGAAGAGGAGGAGGAGGAACCAGGACTGGGATTGGAGGAGGAGGAGGAACCAGGACTGGGATTGGAGAAGGAGGAGGAACCAGGACTGGGATTGGAGAAGGAGGAGGAACCAGGACTGGGATTGGAGAAGGAGGAGGAACCAGGACTGGGATTGGAGAAGGAGGAGGAACCAGGACTGGGATTGGAGGAGGAAGAAGAGGAGGAGGAGGAGGAGGAGGAGGAGGAGGAGGAGGAGGAGGAGGAGGAGGAGGAGGAGGAGGAACCAGGACTGGGATTGGAGGAAGAGGAGGAGGAGGAACCAGGACTGGGATTGGAGGAAGAGGAGGAGGAGGAACCAGGACTGGGATTGGAGGAAGAGGAGGAGGAGGAACCAGGACTGGGATTGGAGGAGGAGGAGGAACCAGGACTGGGAATGGAGGAGGAGAGGTGGAGGAGGAGAGGCGGAGGAGGAACCAGGACTGGGATTGGAGGAGGAGGAGGAACCAGGACTGGGAATGGAGGAGGAGAGGTGGAGGAGGAGAGGCGGAGGAGGAACCGGGACTGGGATTGGAGAAGGAGAAGGGGGAGGAACCAGGACTGGGAGAGGAGGGGGGGGAGGAACCTGGAATGGGAAAGGAAAAGGAGGAGGGGTAGGAGGAAGAGGAGGAACTAGGACTGGGATTGGAGAAGGAGGAGGAACCTGGACTGAGATTGGAGGAGGAGGAGGAACTAGGACTGGGATTGGAGAAGGAGGAGGAACCTGGACTGAGATTGGAGGAGGAGGAGGAACTAGGACTGGGATTGGAGAAGGAGGAAGAGGAAGAGGAGGAGGAACCAGGACTGGGATTGGAGGAGGAGGAGGAACCAGGACTGGGATTGGAGGAGGAGGAGGAGGAGGAGGAACCAGGACTGGGATTGGAGAAGGAGGAACCAGGACTGGGATTGGAGGAGGAGGAGGAACCAGGACTGGGATTGGAGAAGGAGGAGGAACCAGGACTGGGATTGGAGAAGGAGGAGGAACCAGGACTGGGATTGGAGAAGGAGGAGGAACCAGGACTGGGATTGGAGAAGGAAGAGGAGGAGGAACCAGGACTGGGATTGGAGAAGGAAGAGGAGGAGGAACCAGGACTGGGATTGGAGAAGGAAGAGGAGGAGGAACCAGGACTGGGATTGGAGGAGGAGGAGGAGGAACCAGGACTGGGATTGGAGAAGGAGGAGGAGGAGGAACCAGGACTGGGATTGGAGAAGGAGGAGGAGGAGGAACCAGGACTGGGATTGGAGAAGGAGGAGGAGGAGGAACCAGGACTGGGATTGGAGGAGGAGGAGGAGGAACCAGGACTGGGATTGGAGGAGGAGGAGGAACCAGGACTGGGATTGGAGGAGGAGGAGGAACCAGGACTGGGATTGGAGGAGGAGGAACCAGGACTGGGATTGGAGGAGGAGGAACCAGGACTGGGATTGGAGGAGGAGGAACCAGGACTGGGATTGGAGGAGGAGGAACCAGGACTGGCATTGGAGGAGGAGGAACCAGGACTGGCATTGGAGGAGGAGGAACCAGGACTGGCATTGGAGGAGGAGGAGGAACCAGGACTGGGATTGGAGGAGGAGGAGGAACCAGGACTGGGATTGGAGGAGGAGGAGGAACCAGGACTGGGATTGGAGGAGGAGGAACCAGGACTGGGATTGGAGGAGGAGGAACCAGGACTGGGATTGGAGGAGGAGGAACCAGGACTGGGATTGGAGGAGGAGGAACCAGGACTGGGATTGGAGAAGAAGGAGGAGGAGGAGGAGGAACCAGGACTGGGATTGGAGAAGGAGGAGGAGAGGAACCAGGACTGGGATTGGAGAAGAAGGAGGAGGAGGAGGAGGAGGATGAACCAGGACTGGGAATGGAGAAGGAGGAGGAGGAACCAGGACTGAGAATGGAGGAGGAGAGGCGGAGGAGGAACCGGGACTGGGACCGGAGGAGGAGAGGCGGAGGAGGAACCGGGACTGGGACCGGAGGAGGAGAGGCGGAGGAGGAACCGGGACTGGGACCGAAGAAGGAGAGGCGGAGGAGGAACCGGGACTGGGACCGAAGAAGGGGAGGCGGAGGAGGAACCGGGACTGGGATTGGAGACGGAGGAGGGGGAAGAACCAGGACTGGGATTGGAGAAGAAGGGGGAGGAACCAGGACTGGGAGAGGAGGGGGAGGAATTAGGACTGGGAGAGGAGACGGAGGAGGGGGAGGAACCAGGAATGGGAGAGGAGGTGAAGGAGGAACCAGGACTGGGAAAGGAGGAGGAGGAGGAACCAGGACTGGGAAAGGAGGAGGAGGAGGAGGAGGAGGAGGAGGAGGAGGAGGAGGAGGAGGAGGAGGAGGAGGAGGAGGAGGAGGAGGAGGAGGAACCAGGACTGGGATTGGAGACGGAGGAAGAGGAGGAGGAGGAACCAGGACTGGGATTGGAGGAGGAGGAGGAACCAGGACTGGGATTGGAGGAAGAGGAGGAACCAGGACTGGGATTGGAGGAAGAGGAGGAACCAGGACTGGGATTGGAGGAAGAGGAGGAGGAGGAGGAGGAGGAGGAGGAACCAGGACTGGGATTGGAGGAGGAGGAACCAGGACTGGGATTGGAGGTGGAGGGGAGGAGAAGGAACCAGGACTTGGATTGGAGAAGGAGGAAGAGGAGGAACCAGGACTGGGATTGGAGAAGGAAGAAGAGGAGGGGCTGGGATTGGAGAAGGAGGAAGAGGAGGGACCAGGACTGGGATTGGAGAAGGAAGAAGAGGAGGGACTGGGATTGGAGAAGGAAGAAGAGGAGGAACCAGGACTGGGATTGGAGAAGGAGGAAGAGGAGGAACCAGGACTGGGATTGGAGAAGGAGGAAGAGGAGGAACCAGGACTGGGATTGGAGAAGGAGGAAGAACCAGGACTGGGATTGGAGAAGGAGGAGGAACCAGGACTGGGATTGGAGGAGGAGGAAGAGGAAGAGGAAGAGGAAGGAGGAAGCAGGACTGGGATTGGAGGAGGAGGAGGAGGAACCAGGACTGGGATTGGAGGAGGAGGAGGAGGAACCAGGACTGGGATTGGAGAAGGAGGAGGAACCAGGACTGGGATTGGAGAAGGAGGAGGAACCACCAGGACTGGGATTGGAGAAGGAGGAACCACCAGGACTGGGATTGGAGGAGGAGGAGGAGGAGGAGGAGGAGGAACCAGTACTGGGATTGGAGAAGGAGGAGGAGGAGGAGGAACCAGGACTGGGATTGGAGGAGGAGGAACCAGGACTGGGATTGGAGGAGGAACCAGGACTGGGATTGGAGGAGGAACCAGGACTGGGATTGGAGGAGGAACCAGGACTGGGATTGGAGGAGGAACCAGGACTGGGATTGGAGGAGGAGGAACCAGGACTGGGATTGGAGGAGGAGGAACCAGGACTGGGATTGGAGGAGGAGGAACCAGGACTGGGATTGGAGGAGGAGGAACCAGGACTGGGATTGGAGGAGGAGGAACCAGGACTTGGATTGGAGGAGGAGGAAGAGGAGGAACCAGGACTGGGATTGGAGAAGGAAGAAGAGGAGGGGCTGGGATTGGAGAAGGAGGAAGAGGAGGGACCAGGACTGGGATTGGAGAAGGAAGAAGAGGAGGAACTAGGACTGGGATTGGAGAAGGAGGAAGAGGAGGAACCAGGACTGGGATTGGAGAAGGAGGAAGAGGAGGAACCAGGACTGGGATTGGAGAAGGAGGAAGAACCAGGACTGGGATTGGAGAAGGAGGAGGAACCAGTACTGGGATTGGAGAAGGAGGAGGAGGAGGAGGAGGAGGAACCAGGACTGGGATTGGAGGAGGAGGAACCAGGACTGGGATTGGAGGAGGAGGAACCAGGACTGGGATTGGAGGAGGAGGAACCAGGACTGGGATTGGAGGAGGAGGAACCAGGACTGGGATTGGAGGAGGAGGAACCAGGACTGGGATTGGAGGAGGAGGAACCAGGACTGGGATTGGAGGAGGAGGAACCAGGACTGGGATTGGAGGAGGAGGAACCAGGACTGGGATTGGAGGAGGAGGAACCAGGACTGGGATTGGAGGAGGAGGAACCAGGACTGGGATTGGAGGAGGAGGAACCAGGACTGGGATTGGAGGAGGAGGAACCAGGACTGGGATTGGAGGAGGAGGAACCAGGACTGGGATTGGAGGAGGAGGAACCAGGACTGGGATTGGAGGAGGAGGAACCAGGACTGGGATTGGAGGAGGAGGAACCAGGACTGGGATTGGAGGAGGAGGAACCAGGACTGGGATTGGAGGAGGAGGAACCAGGACTGGGATTGGAGAAGGAAGAAGAGGAGGGACCAGGACTGGGATTGGAGAAGGAGGAAGAGGAGGGACCAGGACTGGGATTGGAGAAGGAAGAAGAGGAGGAACCAGGACTGGGATTGGAGAAGGAGGAAGAGGAGGAACCAGGACTGGGATTGGAGAAGGAGGAAGAACCAGGACTGGGATTGGAGAAGGAGGAGGAACCAGGACTGGGATTGGAGAAGGAGGAGGAACCAGGACTGGGATTGGAGGAGGAAGAGGAAGAGGAACCAGGACTGGGATTGGAGGAGGAGAGGAACCAGGACTGGGAGAGGAGGGGGAGGAAGAACCTGGAATGGGAAAGGAGAAGGAGGAGGGGTAGGAGGAAGAGGAGGAACCAGGACTGGGATTGGAGGAGGAAGAGGAAGAGGAACCAGGACTGGGATTGGAGGAGGAAGAGGAAGAGGAACCAGGACTGGGATTGGAGGAGGAAGAGGAAGAGGAACCAGGACTGGGATTGGAGGAGGAAGAGGAACCAGGACTGGGATTGGAGGAGGAAGAGGAACCAGGACTGGGATTGGAGAAGGAGGAGGAACCAGGACTGGGATTGGAGAAGGAGGAGGAACCAGGACTGGGATT
Organism: Ambystoma mexicanum; assembly: GCF_040938575.1. NCBI lineage: Eukaryota > Metazoa > Chordata > Amphibia > Caudata > Ambystomatidae > Ambystoma > Ambystoma mexicanum. The sequence continues at coordinate 540,845,338 of NC_090929.1, forward strand.
GGAGAAGGAGGAGGAACCAGGACTGGGATTGGAGAAGGAGGAGGAACCAGGACTGGGATTGGAGAAGGAGGAGGAACCAGGACTGGGATTGGAGAAGGAGGAGGAACCAGGACTGGGATTGGAGAAGGAGGAGGAACCAGGACTGGGATTGGAGAAGGAGGAGGAACCAGGACTGGGATTGGAGAAGGAGGAGGAACCAGGACTGGGATTGGAGGAGGAGGAGGAAGAGGAGAAGGAGGAGGAGGAACCAGTACTGGGATCGGAGAAGGAGGAAGAACCAGGACTGGGATTGGAGAAGGAGGAAGAACCAGGACTGGGATTGGAGAAGGAGGAAGAACCAGGACTGGGATTGGAGGAGGAAGGAGGAGGAGGAGGAACCAGTACTGGGATTGGAGGAGGAGGAACCAGGACTGGAGGAGGAGAGGCGGAGGAGGAACCGGGACTGGGATTGGAGAAGGAGGAGGGGGAAGAACCAGGACTGGGATTGGAGAAGGAGAAGGGGGAGGAACCAGGACTGGGAGAGGAGGGGGAGGAGGAACCTGGAATGGGAAAGGAGAAGGAGGAGGAGGGGTAGGAGGAACCTGGAATGGGAAAGGAGAAGGAGGAGGGGTAGGAGGAAGAGGAGGAACTAGGACTGGGATTGGAGAAGAAGGAGGAGGAGGAACCAGGACTGGGATTGGAGAAGGAGGAAGAGGAGGAGGAGGAGGAACTAGGACTGGGATTGGAGAAGGAGGAAGAGGAGGAGGAGGAACCAGGACTGGGATTGGAGAAGGAGGAGGAACCAGGACTGGGATTGGAGAAGGAGGAGGAGAGGAACCAGGACTGGGATTGGAGAAGGAGTAGGAACCAGGACTGGGATTGGAGGAGGAGGAGGAGGAGCAGGAGGAACCAGGACTGGGATTGGAGAAGGAGGAGGAGGAGGAGTAGGAACCAGGACTGGGATTGGAGAAGGAGTAGGAACCAGGACTGGGATTGGAGGAGGAGGAGGAACCAGGACTGGGATTGGAGGAGGAGGAGGAACCAGGACTGGGATTGGAGGAGGAGGAGGAGGAGGAGGAACCAGGACTGGGATTGGAGGAGGAGGAGGAGGAGGAACCAGGACTGGGATTGGAGAAGGAGGAGGAACCAGGACTGGGATTGGAGAAGGAGGAGGAACCAGGACTGGGATTGGAGAAGGAGGAGGAACCAGGACTGGGATTGGAGAAGGAGGAGGAACCAGGACTGGGATTGGAGAAGGAGGAGGAGAGGAACCAGGACTGGGATTGGAGAAGGAGTAGGAACCAGGACTGGGATTGGAGGAGGAGGAGGAGGAGCAGGAGGAACCAGGACTGGGATTGGAGAAGGAGGAGGAGGAGGAGTAGGAACCAGGACTGGGATTGGAGAAGGAGTAGGAACCAGGACTGGGATTGGAGAAGGAGTAGGAACCAGGACTGGGATTGGAGGAGGAGGAGGAACCAGGACTGGGATTGGAGGAGGAGGAACCAGGATTGGAGGAGGAGGAGGAGTAGGAACCAGGACTGGGATTGGAGGAGGAGGAGGAGGAGCAGGAGGAACCAGGACTGGGATTGGAGGAGGAGGAGGAGGAGGAACCAGGACTGGGATTGGAGAAGGAGGAGGAACCAGGACTGGGATTGGAGAAGGAGGAGGAACCAGGACTGGGATTGGAGAAGGAGGAGGAACCAGGACTGGGATTGGAGGAGGAAGGAGGAACCAGGACTGGGATTGGAGGAGGAAGGAGGAACCAGGACTGGGATTGGAGGAGGAAGGAGGAGGAGGAGGAGGAACCAGTACTGGGATTGGAGGAGGAGGAGGAGGAACCAGGACTGGAGGAGGTGAGGCGGAGGAGGAACCGGGACTGGGATTGGAGAAGGAGGAGGGGGAAGAACCAGGACTGGAATTGGAGAAGGGGGAAGAACCAGGACTGGGAGAGGAGGGGGAGGAGGAACCTGGAATGGGAAAGGAGAAGGAGGAGGAGGGGTAGGAGGAACCTGGACTGGGAAAGGAGAAGGAGGAGGGGTAGGAGGAAGAGGAGGAACTAGGACTGGGATTGGAGAAGGAGGGGGAGGAGGAGGAACCTGGACTGAGATTGGAGGAGGAGGAGGAGGAGGAGGAACTAGGACTGGGATTGGAGAAGGAGGAAGAGGAGGAGGAGGAACCAGGACTGGGATTGGAGAAGGAGGAGGAGGAGGAGGAGGAGGAGGAGGAGGAGGAGCCAGGACTGGGATTGAAGGAGGAGGAGGAGGAGAGGAACCAGGACTGGGATTGGAGAAGGAGTAGGAACCAGGACTGGGATTGGAGGAGCAGGAGGAACCAGGACTGGGATTGGAGAAGGAGGAGGAGGAGGAGGAACCAGGACTGGGATTGGAGGAGGAGGAACCAGGACTGGGATTGGAGGAGGAGGAACCAGGACTGGGATTGGAGGAGGAGGAACCAGGACTGGGATTGAAGGAGGAGGAACCAGGACTGGGATTGAAGGAGGAGGAACCAGGACTGGGATTGAAGGAGGAGGAACCAGGACTGGGATTGAAGGAGGAGGAACCAGGACTGGGATTGAAGGAGGAGGAACCAGGACTGGGATTGGAGAAAGAGGAGGAAGAGGAGGAGGAGGAGGAGGAGGAACCAGGACTGGGATTGGAGAAGGAGGAGAGGAACCAGGACTGGGATTGGAGAAGGAGGAGAGGAACCAGGACTGGGATTGGAGAAGGAGGAGAGGAACCAGGACTGGGATTGGAGAAGGAGGAACCAGGACTGGGATTGGAGAAGAAGGAGGAACCAGGACTGGGATTGGAGAAGGAGGAGGAGGAGGAACCAGGACTGAGAATGGAGGAGGAGAGGCGGAGGAGAAACCGGGACTGGGACCGAAGAAGGAGAGGCGGAGGAGGAACCGGGACTGGGACCGAAGAAGGAGAGGCGGAGGAGGAACCAGGACTGGGACCGAAGAAGGAGAGGCAGAGGAGGAGGAGGAACCAGGACTGGGATTGGAGACGGAGGAGGGGGAAGAACCAGGACTGGGATTGGAGAAGGAGAAGGAGGAGGAGGAACCAGGACTGGGAGAGGAGGGGGAGGAATTAGGACTGGGAGAGGAGACGGAGGAGGGGGAGGAACCAGGAATGGGAGAGGAGGTGGAGGAGGAACCAGGACTGGGAAAGGAGAAGGAGGAGGAGGAACCAGGACTGGGATTCGAGAAGGAGGAGGAGGAGGAACCAGGACTGGGATTCGAGAAGGAGGAGGAGGAGGAGGAACCAGGACTGGGATTCGAGACGGAGGAAGAGGAGGAGGAGGAGGAGGAACCAGGACTGGGATTGGAGGAAGAGGAGGAGGAGGAACCAGGACTGGGATTGGAGGAAGAGGAGGAGGAGGAACCAGGACTGGGATTGGAGGAGGAGGAAGAGGAGGAGGAGGAACCAGGACTGGGATTGGAGGAGGAGGAACCAGGACTGTGATTGGAGGAGGAGGGGAGGAGGAGGAACCAGGACTTGGATTGGAGGAAGAGGAGGAACCAGGACTGGGATTGGAGAAGGAAGAAGAGGTGGGGCTGGGATTGGAGAAGGAGGAAGAGGAGGAACCAGGACTGGGATTGGAGAAGGAGGAAGAGGAGGAACCAGGACTGGGATTGGAGGAGGAAGAACCAGGACTGGGATTGGAGAAGGAAGAGGAACCAGCACTGGGATTTGAGGAGGAGGAGTCGGAACCAGGAATCGGATTGGAGGAGGATGAGGGAGAAGGAACTGGGACTGCAGGAGGAGGGAAAAGAACTGGTACTGGAGGAGAAGGAACTGGGAGAAGAGGAGAAACAACCAGAAGAGGACAAGAATGAAGAGGGCGACAAACTGGAAGAACCAGGACTCCAATTGGACAAGGAACCACTGGGACTGGAGGAGGAGCCAGCACTGGGACTGGAGGAGGAACCAGAACTGGGACTGGAAAAGGAGGAACCGGACCTGGGACCGGAAAAGGAGGAACCGGACCTGGGACCGGAAAAGGAGGAACCGGACCTGGGACCGGAAAAGGAGGAACCGGACCTGGGACCGGAAAAGGAGGAACCGGACCTGGGACCGGAAAAGGAGGAACCGGAACTGGGACCGGAAAAGGAGGAACCGGAACTGGGACCGGAAAAGGAGGAACCGGAACTGGGACCGGAAAGGGAGGAACCGGGACTGGGACCGGAAAGGGAGGAACCGGGACTGGGACCGGAAAGGGAGGAACCGGGACTGGGACCGGAAAGGGAGGAACCGGGACTGGGACAGGAAAGGGAGGAACCGGGACTGGGACAGGAAAGGGAGGAACCGGGACTGGGACAGGAAAGGGAGGAACCGGGACTGGGACAGGAAAGGGAGGAACCGGGACTGGGACAGGAAAGGGAGGAACCGGGACTGGGATTGGAGAAGGAGGAGGAGGGGGAGGAGGAGGAACCAGGACTGGGATTGGAGAAGGAGGAGGAGGAACCAGGACTGGGATTGGAGGAGGAGGAGGAACCACGACAGGGACAGGGACTGGAGGACTAGGAGCAATCACGACAGGGACAGGGACTGGAGGAGGAGGAACCACGACAGGGACAGGGACGAGGAGGAGGAACCACGACAGGGACAGGGACGAGGAGGAGGAACCACGACAGGGACTGGAGGAGGAGGAGGAACCACGACAGGGACAGGGACTGGAGGACTAGGAGCAATCACGACAGGGACAGGGACTGGAGGACTAGGAGCAATCACGACAGGGACAGGGACTGGAGGACTAGGAGCAATCACGACAGGGACAGGGACTGGAGGACTAGGAGGAACCACGACAGGGACAGGAGGAGGAGGAAGAACCGGGACAGGAGGAGGAGGAGGAACCGGGACAGGAGGAGGAGGAACCAGGACAGGGACTGGAGGAGCAACCAGGACAGGGACAGGAGGAAGAACCAGGACGGGAACAGGGACTGGAGGAGGAACCAGGACAGGGAATGGAGGACGAGCAACCAGGACAGGGACTGGAGGAGGAACCAGGACAGGGAATGTAGGAGGGACAGGGACAGGAGGAGGAACCAGGACAGGGACAGAGAATGGAGGTGGAGGAACCAGGACAGGGACTGGAGGAGGAAGAGGAACCAGGACAGGAACAGGGACTGGAGGTGGAGGAGGAACCAGGACAGGGACAGGGACTGGAGGTGGAGGAGGAACCAGGACAGGGACAGGGACTGGAGGTGGAGGGACAGGGGCAGGGACTGGAGGAGGAACCAGGACACGGACTGGAGGAGGCACCAGGACAGGGACAGGGACTGGAGGAGGAGGAGGAGGCACCAGGACAGGGACAGGGACTGGAGGAGGAGGAGGAGGAACCAGGACAGGGACTGGAGGAGGAGGAGGAGGAACCAGGACAGGGACATGGACTGGAGGAGGAGGAGGAACCAGGACAGGGACTGGAGGAGGAGGAGGAACCAGGACAGGGACTGGAGGAGGAGGAGGAACCAGGACAGGGACAGGGACTGGAGGAGGAGGAACCAGGACAGGGACAGGGACTGGAGGAGGAGGAACCAGGACAGGGACAGGGACTGGAGGAGGAGGAACCAGGACAGGGACAGGGACTGGAGGAGGAGGAACCAGGATAGGGACAGGGACTGGAGGAGGAGGAACCAGGACAGGGACAGGGACTGGAGGAGGAAGAACCAGGACAGGGACAGGGACTGGCGGAGGAAGAACCAGGACAGGGACAGGGACTGGCGGAGGAGAAACCAGGACAGGGACTGGCGGAGGAGAAACCAGGACAGGGACTGGCGGAGGAGAAACCAGGACAGGGACTGGCGGAGGAGAAACCAGGACAGGGACTGGCGGAGGAGAAACCAGGACAGGGACTGGCGGAGGAGAAACCAGGACAGGGACTGGCGGAGGAGAAACCAGGACAGGGACTGGCGGAGGAGAAACCAGGACAGGGACTGGCGGAGGAGAAACCAGGACAGGGACTGGCGGAGGAGAAACCAGGACAGGGACTGGCGGAGGAGAAACCAGGACAGGGACTGGGGAGGAGAAACCAGGACAGGGACTGGCGGAGGAGAAACCAGGACAGGGACTGGCGGAGGAGAAACCAGGACAGGGACTGGCGGAGGAGAAACCAGGACAGGGACTGGCGGAGGAGAAACCAGGACAGGGACTACTCTCTGTGGCGAACCAGAAGGTGTCAGGTGCAGGAATGACCTGCAAAATGGGCTTAATGAAAATGAAAAGAAAAATGCCTCTATCCCTATTGCTGTGACTAAGGGTGCTAGTCAGTCAACAGAAAAATGCAGTCCTCAGTCTTTAGTATCTGTGAAATAGCGCTTCTACTACATTAAAAAAAAAAAAATAAAAAATAAAAAAAAAAATGAGCCCAGGTGATTGCCTTTTCACTTAGGCTTTCTTGAGTTAAGGTTCAAAGGAGGTCTCTCTGGAGAATGTTTTAGCAAAAGGATTTCCACTCTTGTATATTCTTCAGGAAAAGTTGCAAGTCTTTCTTTAAATTAATTGACTAGTCCTTTACATGTAGGAATTATTTCCTGATCTTCCTCCCACCTTTACTTTCGACTTTATATCTTGGTCCAGGTTTCCCAAATGTCTGATATCATACCCTGCCCCACCCCCCTTGCTTGAATCCTCTCGATTCAATTTTCTGGGGGGTCCCCAAAAAGGCTCATTTCTCATGGGCTTTTCAGACCCAGCATGCTTTGTGTCTGATGAATTGTGCTGGTTTCAATATTTCTATCACATATTCATCCCTCTATTTAAGGCTCCTGTGACCCTCTTTCTCGGTTCGTACGGATTCTCACTGTACCCTCTGCCCTGGGCCAACCTGGTATCTTCTATATTTCTGGGCGTGCTCCAGCTGTGCGAGTTCGCAGCGGGGTTGTGGCCGCTTGCCTCCCTTCTCTGTGCTGTTGGGCCGCAAGTGCCTGCTAGTCAAATGCTGCCCAGCACGCCATACTCCTTAGTTCTTGTATGTAGACCGGAGGATTCTTTCCTGTTCCCTCCTGGTCTTTGCACCGTTTCTCGGGTCCCCGACGCACTGCAGCTGCACCATGCTTGAGCCTCCAAGGAAGACTGTTTTCCGTCTGTTTGTTCGGCCGAGTCACCTCCTTAGGAGCCTGCTTTTTTTAATAATGCCCGGCATGGCAGACTCTTTGGATCTCGTATCCAGAATGGAGGATTCTCTCCTGGTCTAAAGGCTGTTTCTTGCGTCCCTGACCTACCACGGCTGCAGCGTGGTCAAGCCACTAACTAGGACGGTGCACCCATCGCACTCTCATTTGGCGGTTTCGTCTCTCAGCGTCATTACTTTCTCCTTTTTCTTCCTTGCTACCTCTGGCTCTGCAGTTGAACTTGGCTCTGCCCCTCCAGGACGTCACTATATTAGAGTTTTATCTCTGCATAGAATTCCCTCACCCCCGTTCACTATTAGCTGTCTCTATCTATGCTCGCGTCCATCAAAGAAGTGTGTTGCTTTATGTTCACAGTGGACTTCAATTGGCCTCCAGCGTCAATTTGAGCAAATACTAGAAAAGTGTGATCAGTCTTTATTGCAGGCCATACAGTCGTACCACTAGTATCTTCTATTCTCATATAGGCAGAAATTGTGTTCTTTGGAGGGAGTTCCTTAAAGGAATGCAAGTCATTGTCCCACAGAAGGGCGTCACTCGCAGTGAGGGCTTGTTTTCCTTGACCGATAGACAGGGTCCTTCTTAGCGGGCTCACCTCGTAAGCCTCAAAGGGAATGCATCGCCCCCTGGGAAGAAGGGTCTTTTTGTCACGTCACATCTCTTCTCAACTGAAGTATTTTTAGTCCTCTCCTGTTCTGTACTGTACTTTAAGGGCTCAAAGATTATTTCATGACAGTTCTAAAAACCAGTGTTCAAGGTACCAATACGGATCTTCACGCTCGAACACACCATATGCAAACCTAATTTGCCACATAGAGGAATTGCTATCTTGCATTATCCTCCTCTGCCCACTAACATAGCCCACCCCCTTTTTTCAGACCCCTAGAGCGCCTGGAGAACACGCAAATGGCAGCAGTGTACAGTACAAGTGACATCATATAACATACACTCCTTTGCCTCTTCGCCAAGTAATAAAGACTGCTAAAAAGCCTGAACAGGTACAGGGAGGTAAAGCAAACTACTTCAAGGTGTCAAAATCGGCCTGTCAGGTAAGAGGATGGGTGCACTTGGAACGAAAGAGGATTATCAGTACAATGCGCTTGAGCATCGCGTTGCATGAAGCACATTATAAAACAGCAAATAAATAAATGTACTAATCCCTCAGAGCCTGCCGGCTCACGGATGCCCTCTATACTGAATGGCTTATTGTTTGTCCAAGCCCAAACAAGTGGTTTGCAACTTCTTTCTGGACCTCTGGTTAACGTTTTTTGATGAAGGCTTTTTAAGAGGTCTTGTGCACACAAGTGCTAGCCAAAGCCTGCTTGAAAGAATGACTTGTTTTATCCCCAGAGTATGCCTTAATTACTCCTGGCACTAAATGTTTGGTACTGTCACACTGGGTGGCCATCAAGTGTGCTCATCTTACTGGAACTAGATGACCAGCTTCAGGGAATTGGCTATCCATAGTAATTTGATAAAATTCATGACATCTGGTGCCTGAATAGCTTAGTGCCAAAGCTCTGCCCCCGTCCATGTAGGGTACCCAAACATGCTTCACCAAGTATTTTGCACCGTAGAATCTCATGTATTGGAATATGGAGCTTTCTCTACAGGCTGTGCCTGTGTTAGGGAGAATTCTCTCTTTAGGCTGAATTTCCTAACCTAGTGAGTCCCCCAGCAGTTTTGCTGGATTTCTGGAGTTTGGTTTTTTCCTCTTGCCAAGAGTGAGACTTTCTCCCACTCTTGGACATGATTTATGGAATTCCTTTGACTGGTAATGTGTTTTATGGGCTATGGCGTCCTTTACTCCATAGGGTCGCATGTGTTTTTCCTATGTGTGTTACACAGCACCCTCCGTGCAGTAACACAGGGGTGTCATAGTGACACCCCACCCCACCAGGCCCTGGGAGACTGACTACTGTCTCCCAGGGCATGTAAAGTCACCATTGGCTTTACTAGTCCCAAATTATTAACAGAAACCAGTACAAACCATCATATTGTGGACTTACTGGTCGGGGCAATTTGATTGCCACGGGGTCTGTTAGTCGAGGGGGCACGTCTCCGTCCCCCCTGATCCGAGTTTTGGCTGCTGGCAGTGGAAACTACTTTTTATATTCGACCGCAAATATTTCCCTATGGGATTTTCCCATTGTTCAAGGCTACCAACTTTTATTATTTAATTCTCATAGCCTCGAACATACCGCCAGTTTATTTAATTAATATTAATTCTCCGGTTGGTATTTTTTGCCACGACTCGATTCTAAAATGGCGTTTGTGTTCTCTTCTGTGACTCCAACCCAAGTCGAGCCCTTTGTTCCAGTTTTTGGCGGGCTTCTCCACAAAAGCCTCCAAAAGTGGTGCCACTCTGTCTGGGTACCACAGGGGATGTGGGAGGGGGTTTAGGCACCCTGGACTGAGTTACCTTGGTAACTCAAGACGCACTCTTGTGTGATTGGCCCAAGTGGTGAGCCGGCCGGCTCATGTTTGAGTGACAGCTAGGCTGAGTGAATGGGGGTTTTCTGCATAAAAGCAAGGCTTTGTGGACTGGAACTTCAGAAGTCGACACAGGACCTGAGAATCCGACAAGGGAGAATCTGAGCCGACCTACCACGACGACACCACCAGTGGAGCCCTGCAGAACCGACTCACCACTTCCCGACGACAGAGGGGATCTCCCGGCTGGAGAGGCTTCTTCCCCCTGTGGTCGCACAACCAGTTTACCCTTCTTTCTTCGCACCCCAGCCCGGTTTGTGGTAGAACTACCCATGCCAAGCACCCCGGCAGCCGGATAGCCACTCACCACTGAACCGCGAATCAATGGACCGCTCCTTGTACCCGAGAAACTCCGCGGCTGGTTTCTTCCCTGGCAGTGCAACGGGCTCCTGTCTTCCTCCACGACGAGATCCTCTCTTCCCCCGGACGAAGCACCGACTTGCATCCGCTGCCAGGAACAACTGCCCCCGCTGGAGCGTTCTCACCACTTTAAGGTACCGTGTCCGCCAGGCCTCCCTTTCTAAAGATTGCAACAAGGTAATAACTCCTTAACCTTCTGGACTGGGCTGGCCGCCTTGACCCTCTAACTGGTCCCTTTCTTTGATCCAACTCCTTTTTGAACCATTACAAGACTTTTGTGCACTGTAACTGTGTGACCTTGGACACATTTCGTTTCGATCCTCTTAAAGCGGATCCGGCCTACTGACTCTGAATTCACGGTTTTACTTTGCCTTCCCCTCTTGTTCTGTTCTTGTAAAAGTGTTGGGATCTGTTTCAAGTTGTTCTCTGTTTTTCTCTCCCTTTTTAAAAACGAATTTAGAGTGCCATCTACGTTAAGCGCTCACCGCTGTCTGAAAATAAGTGGGGCTTTACTTAAGACTTCTTTAATATTCTTTTAAGGGAGTGTATATCTTTTAGTGACCGTGTTTTTGAATTGCTTACTATTAGTGCCTGTGTGTTTTTCTAGATGTGGTTTTAAATAAATAATTATATCTCTTTTACACCAAGCCCTGGTCAGTGTTTACTTGTTCTATTGTGTTCTCTTGACCTATTGTGAATACTCTGTATACTGCCTAACTCTTCTTGAGGGAAGTCTGACTGCTCAGCCACAGCTACCAAGTGAATCTGTGTGGTACAGACTGCTACCAAGTGGGTTTACTGCCAAACACCTGTAGTCCTAAATCTTTTGCAGTGGTCCCAGAGGGAACTGCACAGGTTTCTGCCTAACAGCCTGGGCCACGCTTCATTTGGTGGTGAAGGGTTCTTGAATAGGGTTGCCAACCTTTAAATCAGCACTGAAAGAAATGTCTGTCTTTGAAAGCAACTCATGCCGAACTCCTATGCCTTGGGTTTGACAGTTTGCAGCACTACAAGGAGTTCACTTTCATACCGTACCAATCCATTCCTAGACATCACTGAAGGCACACCCCCAGACATCAGTGACAAAATACAATAGAAGGTGCAAGTACCCGGGGTACCGAACTTCAGCTCCGAGTAACTATTCAGCTGAATAGTTTATTAAATGACTCCAGGAGAATACTTGCTTTTCTCAATTTACTGCAATGTAACAACTGCGAGGCAATTATGAAGTGCAAAATACTGAATGGAATGGAATTAAAACAGTGTCGGATGGCATTCCCGACTAAGACTAGCACATGTTTATTAATTGGAGAGGAGGCTGGGCAAGAATGCCCGAGTTGAGCACGGTTTGTTCCTGTGGGAAATGCAGATGGACAAACCTGACGAATTCACAAGTGGTGAAGAACTTTAGGGCTGAGGTAGTGACCTATCAGGCAGAGTGACAGTCTCCAACCTAAGATAGGTCACGGAGGAACTTCTGTTGAGAAATCTCTTTGGGCTCCCTGTGTCCCAGTCTGCCAGAGGATGCATAGAGAGAAGTAGGAGGACTGTTCGTATGGGAGATAGTCAAAGACATATGCTCTGTTGGAGAAATTGGTAGAAGGAGTATATTTTAAACGCTGAAGAATTCACAACAATTTGGCTCCCTTTTCTAGGTCAACAGGGCAGGGGACAAGTCTGTTAAATGTCAGCGCAAGATTCAGCCAATATTTCCCAATTCTCAGTGGCCTTTTGGAACTTGCTTACTCGAAAAAAAATGCAATAATTATAGGCCACTCTCCAGGATATTGCAGCATGAAACTGGACATTTGTTTTATTTTGTTGCACATTTTGTATTGACTGCTGGGTATGAGACTCCAAGTGAGAGCTAGGGCACACAAAGAGGTAGTGTGCAAGGCTGCAAGAAACCAAGTATGTTGCATTAGCACATTTTGGCTCTGCTATCTATTTAGCAGAGTGGAAAATCTACCACACTCGCAGACCAGTGCTCGTTTTATTTTGTTTAAAGTGCATGCCTATTTTATAGTATTAACTTTAGCGTCATCCCTTGTAATGGTGCAAAGATCCCCCCCCCCCTCTACATTCTCCGATCCCTCAGACTCCCACACTTATTCTCCAATCCTAAACCACTCCATCTTCCAGTTATGCCCATACTACATAGCACTATTACAATGTCAATCTGCAACTTGCAATCCCCAGTTTCTATCGCACTCCCAACCGGGCTCCTAACAACCATTTTTTGCTCGTCTGTCATTCTTTCTCAGTGTATCTTTTGTCCCAGACTCCACCTCTTCCCCAATTGTCTCGGGAGGATAGCTCTGGGGCAACTCGCTCACCTTGGAAACAAGACGCTGCATCGCAACATGGGTTCGATCCCCGCGCCGGGCTTAGACACCTCTGGGTGTTAAGTGCGTATCAATAACCAATTATAATTTATAATCTCTAGCTCCTTCAGCATCTTCACTCTTTCTTCAGGTCTACTGTTCTCTCCCTCCGAATCTGCGGCCCGCTCCCCTTCTGCGCACTGGCCTCCCAGAGCTCCCCCCTCTGCGCACTGCCTCCATGTGCCCCCTTCTGCTCACATGCTCCGCCTCTGCTCATGCGCTCCGCCAGGGCTCTCCCTCTGCCCCCACCCCAAGTGCCTCCCTCTGCTCATTTTCCCCTCCGCTCACCGACACCCCCCAGTGCTCCTACTCTGCTCACTGACACCTCTCACTGACCTCACGTGCTCTCCTCACATGCTCCCCTGTGCCCTGGCCAGAGCTCCCCATTCTGCTCAGTGCCCCCCTGTTCACGGTCACCTGGGTGTCCTCCCCAAACCCCCAGAGCTCCCTCTCTGCTCACTAGACCAGAGCTCCCCCTCACGCTTTATTCCCACTCTGTGTAACTTTCTTTTTTAAAACAGCTTCTTTTTAAACAACTACCATTTTTAGGGCTTTTTTAAATAAGTAAAATGGCTGTTTGGCAGGTGATAAAAAAAATAATAATTTTATGGTTTTTGGAGCGTTCGATAAATTGCATCAAGCTGAGGGGGGGGGGGAATCTTACTTCGCCTCAACAGAAATAATGTGCAAAAAGATCATTCTTCCTTATGAGTGATCTGCTGGTTTTGTGGGGTGGGTTAGGTACAGTGAGAGACCTAGAAAAAGCTTAGAGCTGAGAAGCATCTAGTATGTGAAAACTAGCCCACTGGCTCCCAATAAAAGAAAGGATCTTATTCAAAGCCCTTACACTGACCCACAAGTGCATCCACCTCACTGCTCCTGCATACCTTTCTCAAAGGATACACCTCGTCGTCTCCACCAGGCCAACCAGATCGCCGTATACCAACATGCTCTCGGTGCCACGAGTAAAAAAAGCAAAAGCGGGCGGATCCAGCTTCCCTTATCTCGTGCCCTCTCACTGGAATGCCCTCCCACCCACTATCCGTGGCGAGACCTCCCTCACCACCTTCCGCAAAACGTTGAAGAACACCCTCTTCACTTAAGGCCAGACACACCAGCACGAATACCTCCATGTATCATGTATTATGCGACCAAAGCGATATATGTAACATTCACAATGTGTCAACAACCTCTACCATGCCTGTAACATGTAACTAAGTTTAATGCAAGTAACAGCGCCTCAATGCCCCTGGGCTGCTTGTGCGCTATATAAATGTAAATAAATGGTGGGAAGGTGGAGGGGGTAAATTGACGTGGAATGAGATTTTGCAGACTGCCTTACAGGCAAATGTCATCTTAGAATTTTTTGGGTTTGTGCAGATTCAGGCCCCTCGGGCTTTCTTAAATGTAACTACCACTGTTTGAACCCCATCTGCTTCACTAGCAGAGTCCTCTTCCACGTTTCACCTATTGAGGTAGGGGGTGTTTGCAAGCTGTACAAATAGTAGGGCGATTACATACTCTACACTTGTGTCCAGCATGAGTGGGCAGAAGGAACAAGTTACTTACCTCTAACTGTTGTTCTCCAGCATGGGTCTGGCATGGATTCACATGCTCATGAATATTCCCCGTCAGGCTGGGAATCCTCAGTAAAAAAAAAATCAGTTTAGTTTCTGAACTGTCTTTCTCCTAATATCCAATCACTGGTCTCTGGGTCATACTGCCCCAGCCAATGACTGCCCTCTACCTAAGCCCCTCCTCAGGCAGCCATCTTCAGATTTGGTAGCACGTAAAGTGGCAGTAGGACCAAGAGAAGAGCCGCAGAAGGGTAGGCAGGAAGGTTTGCATGTGAATCCATGCCAGACCCATGCTGGAGAACAGTTACAGGTAAGTAACTTGTTCCTTCTCCAGCATGGGGTCTGGCATGGATTCACATGGTCATGAATACATGGGAGGATAGCTCAGCGGCAACGTGCTCACCTTGGAAGCAAGACGACACATAGCAACAAAGGTTCGATCCCCGGGTCAGCGCTTGGAAACCTCTGGGTATTTAAGCGCGTTATAAATACGCAACTAAAACAAACAATTCCTGGAACAGCACCTCGATTCCCGCGGAATGTGTCTGCTTTAAAAATGCAAAATACAAATACAAGAATACATAGCAGTGCACACATGCACAACCACGGGAGGTGGCAAGGCTCAAAATTAAGCATTTCAACAACTCAACATTAAGCATCTCTTACCTCCTCACCAGGCTCACCTTCAAGCAAACAGGTTGCGCAGCACTGCTTAGCCAACTCTGGACTCCTCCCCGGAATCCCGGTTGACGCAGTAGAATCTCGTGAAGGTGTGCATCGACCTCCACGTAGCTGCCCTGCAGATGTCCAGCAGGGGCACGCCAGACAGGAATGCCGCTGTTGCAGTGATCCCTCTGGTCGAATGGGCTCTCGGACGACCAGGCAGCGGTCGGTTTGCCAACAGACGACAGTGTGCGATGCAGCCAGAAAGCCACCTGGAAATGGAGGGGTTGGAGAGGGCCTTCCCCTGATTCACAGGGCCAAAGTTCACAAACAGCTGTGACGTCTTCCGAAAACTCTTTGTGCGGTCCACGTAGAACTTCAGCGCTCTAGCCACATCCAGCGAGTGCAAAGTCCTCTCAGCCGGCGACAAAGGCAACGGGAAGAAAACAGGTAGCACCAAGGGCTCGTTGAGATGGAAGTCCGACAGCACCTTGGGCATGAAGGAGGGGTGCGTCCTCAGCACTACCCTCGTCTGGTAGAAAGTCAGGTACGGCGGTTTACAGGAGAGGGCCTGGATCTCTCCCACTCGGCGTGCAGAGGTGATGCCACAAGAAACGCAGTCTTCCACGATAGGAATTTCAGGGGTGCCGAATGCAAAGGCTCGAATGGCGGACCCATGAGCCTGGTCAGCACCACGTTGAGCTCCCATGTCGGGGCCAGAGCCTTCACCAGTAGGAACGAGCGGAACAGTCCTTTCATGAACTCCTTCACCAGGTGGTGGGACCACAATGATGACCGCCCGGAGTTCTGGTGTAGTTTGAGATAGCCGCCAGATGAGTTTTGATGGAGGCGTGTGCCAGCCCTGCCTTGGCAAGCAACAGCACGTACAGCAGCACTTCAGGGGCCGTAATCCGTAGAGGATTCATCTTCTGTGCGCAGCACCAGACAGAGAAACACTTTATGTCCTTAGCACTAGTTAACGATGCTCTGGCCTTGGCAAGTACCTCCTTGCAGTCTGCCGGGATATCGTAGCCTCCGAACTCTAGTGCTGCAGGAGCCAGGCCTGCAGGTTCAGTGATCCTGGGTGTGATACAGAATCGCTCCTCCCTCCATGGCGTTAAGATCCGCTTCCACCGGAAGCTTGACTGGAGGAGACGCCGACATGTCCAGAACGTCCGGGAACCATATCTGCCTCATCCACGCCGGTGCGACGAGGATCATCCTGCACCGGGACCGTCTGAGTTGACTGATGAGTCGCAATAGAAGCAGCAACGGTGGGAATGCATAGAGGAACAGTCCGTCCCAGGGGGAAGGACAATGCATCCCCAATGCTCCCAGGTTGGGGAAACCTGCTGGCGAACCTCCGGCACTTGGTGTTCATCGCTGTCACAAACAGATCGATCTGGGGACTGCCCCACTGTCGGAAAATGAGATCTACTTGATCCTGTCGAAGCTCCCGCTCAAGGCAAGAGCACAGCTCCCTGCTGAGTGAGTCAGCGACCTTGGATAGAGCTGGAGATCTGGTGCCCCCCCTGCTTTCGGATGTAGAACATCGTGGTGGTGTTGTCGGTGAAGACCCGTACCACCTTGCCCTTGAGGGACGGAAGGAAGGTCCCGAGGGCCCAGAACACAGCCCGGAGCTCCAGGACATTGGTGTGCAGAGATCTCTCGTCCGGGAGCCAAAGGCCTCTTGCGTGGAGATCTCTGGTGTGCAAGCTCCATGCCTCCAGGGAGGCGTCTGTCATCACCATTTCCTGATGCGCTGGGGTCTGGAAGTCTGTGCCCGCCGCGAGATGAGCGCGGGTGCCCCAACACCAGATCGCTTGACGGAAAGTCTTGTTGAGGGAGATCTGGTCTTCGAAGCTTCCCGCCACTTGCATCCAACGGGCGTCGAGGAACTCCTGTAGTCGCCGCATCTGCAACCTGCACAGACGCACGAGGTAGATGCAGGACGACATCATGCCGAGTAGGGACTTCATGGACCTCACCCTGGCTACTTCCATGGTCAACAGCTGTTGTACCTTGCCCAGGATGGCCTTAATCCTCTTCAGACGGTGCAGCTAGCCGCGCCACTGTTGAGCCTGGCCCCTAGGAATAGGGCGTCCTGCGGCGGTACCGAACTGGACTTCGCAAAGTTGATTGAGAACCCCAGTTCCGTGAGCAGGTGGATGGTCCTTGCTGTGTGGTCGACGGCAAGCTCCCTTGACTTCGCTCGGATGAGCCAATCGTACAGATAAGGGTAGACGTGGATCCCCTGCAGGCGCAGCCGTGCCACCACCGGTGCCAGGTACTTGGTGAAGACCTTTGGCGCCGACTTCAAACCGAAGGGCAGTGCCTTGAACTGGTAGTGCCGCGCCTGGACCACGAAGCGTAGAAACCTTCAATGTCCTTTGTGTATGGGGATGTGGAAGTATGCATCCTCCAGGTCCAGCAACAATAGGAATTCCCCCTTCTTCCGGCTGTCCCAGCACATGCTGAAGGGTGACCATCCGGAATTTCTGGGATTTTATGTACCTGTTGAGGCGGTGGAGGTCCAGGATAGGCCGCCAGCCGCCGGTCTTCTTTCGGACCAGGAAGTAACCTGAGTATACTCCAGAGCCCCGGAGCCTCTTCGGGACGAGTTCTATCACGCCCTTTGCCAGCATCGCTCATACCTCCAGAAGTAGTTGTGGGATGTGGTTTTCTTTCCTGGCCACTGGTGGAAAGTCTGGGCACTTCCTTTGGAACTCCAGGGTGTGCCCGTGGGCCAGGGCATCCAGCACCGAACGGTCAGTGGAGATGGATTCCCACACAATGACGAATTTCGCCAGCCGGCCTCCCACTGGGGTGCTCGGGTGGGGGCCCAACATCACAGCCGGTTCAGTCCCGCTTCGCCGAGGCCTTGCCCCTTGGGTCCCTTAGCGACGGCAACAATGTTCACCGGCCTTGTAGGGGCCTCTGTAGGCTTCTTGCAACGAGGAACGGGCCGCCTGGCGGTATGATGAAGACCTGCCGCCGAATCCATTGGAGGCACCTTGGGACTTGCCTCCGGAGGTCCGAAAGGACGGCCATCGCTGATGTAGCGTGCCCAGGGCACGGGCAGTCTCGGTGTCCGCTTTGATGGCCTGCAGCGATTCGTCCACTGCCTTGCTGAACAGATTGTTGCTGTCGAAGGGCATGTCCAGTATCCTGGTCTGCACATTCTGACGGAAGTCGGTTACCCTGAGCCAACCCCGCCGGTGAAGGCAAACGCTGTTGCCAATCTGGCGAAACCCTGTGTCGGCGATGTTCGTGGCTACAGTTATGGCGTGATCCGAAGCCACCTCACCCTCCTGCAGGATTTCGAGGCCCTTCGCTCCCTTGTCGCCCAGGAGGAAGTCCAGGAGGGCAGCGATTTTAAACCACAGCTCCCTATTGTAGCGGGCCACGATAGCGAGCGCGTTGGGCACCTTAATGGTCATCGCTGCCTACGAAATGACCCGACGTCCCATGGTGTTCAGCTTCTTCCACTCGTCGTCCGGCAGGGAAGTCGATGCCGCCGCCCCTGCCGATTTCTTCTTGGCCGCCGCAGAGACTACCGAGTCCGGAGATGGCTGCACCCTGAGGCACATAGGGGTGGAATCTGGGACCTGGTACTTCTCGTACCGGTCTCTCTCCGCCGGGGCCGTTGATGGGTTCTTCAGAAGGGACAGTCCCTCGTCCCAGATGTCGTCCAACAGCGGGACAGAGTACAATCTTCCTCTTGGCCTCCCTTTGTTGATACAGGAAACCCTCCTTCTGCTCTTCGGGACCCAGTTGGAAGAGCTCTGAGGCCCTGGCGATCGTGGCATGAAACAAGCCAATTTCGTCGGAAGGGGATGCCCGGGGAGGGGGCGATGGGAGATCAGTTCCGTCATCCGTCGTCGCCGTCTCAGTCTCATCCCTCGAAGGAGGGGATGGGGTGAAGGATGTACTCGTCTCCGCTTGCCTGGAGTGCTCCCCGGCGGTCCAGGCGCCGCTGGATCGTCCGCCGGCGGTAAGGGCAGCCTTGTCCTCATCTCTGTGCACAAGGTGTGCAGTGCCAGCCAGATGTCTTCCGACCCATCAGGCAGTGTAAGCCTTGGTTGAGACTGGAGTGTAGGTCGAGGCTCCTCCGGTTCCTCTTCAACCTGCCGTTCCTTGTCGGCTCCACCCTCGCTCTCTACGTCCGCCTCGTCAGGATCCCTCCCGCAGGATCTGGCCTCCTCGAACTTCTTGTCCAGGGCAGCCCTGATGAGAGATAGCTCGTCCTCTGAGGAGGTTTCCGAGTCCGCTCAGACTACCTCGCCGCCCCCCCCCCCCCACCCTCCAGCTCGGTCTGGGGCTTCACAGGGGTCTTTTCGATCGTTTGAAAAGACGATTCCCTCTGGGATGGCAGGAAACTCTAGGCCTGGAGGCAGTCTCCACAGGGATCGCCTCTGCGGGCTTCGCCAGGGACGCCACGGCTCCCTCAATCGAGGCCTAAGCCGGGTAAATCTGGGCCTTCATGACCCATCAGAGGCCTTCACCGTGGGGGGAGGGTCACCGCCTCGCTCCCCCTTGGCTTTCTCCGCAGGATCGACTGGGGCTTCTCCCGAAGCTTACCCAGGTTCTCAGACTTCCTTTTCACCGAGCCGGAGCATTGGCTCGTGGTTGACGGCATGGGTGACATTGCGCCCGGCCTGGCAGCCGAGAAGCCTGAACCAACGGCACTCCCGGTGCCCGCGGTGCTTTGCCTTCTGTTGGGCCCCCGTCGCTGGAGTACCCTCAAAGGTCTTAGAAGACCGCTCAGACTTCTTCTCACCTGCTGCTAGGCTCTTCACCTCCAGCCAGTTAGCAAGTCGTGTACGATGGTCCTTCATGGTCCAGACGGCCATGTTCTTGCAGAACGCACAGTTCTCCACGTGTGACTTATAGGAGCGCAGGCAGTAGAGACACCGAGAGTGCTCATACTCCTTGAAGACGTTCTGTAGTCCACATCCTGGGCAGTTCCTGAACAGTTTGGATCTAACGGGCATCGAGTCTCCTTTGTCTTGAGCCATGACCACGCGGGGTAGGCCTCAAAAATCTTCCCGGAATCCTCCAAGAAGTGATATTCGATGAAAAATTGCTCTTGAGGGGCGTAGAAAATTCCGAAACGGGTCCCCGTTAATCGGAAGATTAATCGGTGGAGTTTGAGGCTCGAGTTTGACCGAAAAATTAGAGTAAACTCTTTGAAAAAACACAATACGTAGTAAAAGCTCTAGAGCTAAGCACAAGGACTCCCAACACTTGAACGTGCGGTAAAAATCTGAAGTAGGCTGCCTGAGGAGGGGCTTAGGTAGAGGGCAGTCATTGACTGGGGGCACTATGACCCAGAGACCAGTGATTGGTTATTAGGAGAAAGACACTTCACAAATGAAACAAACGAGGATTCCCAGCCTGAAGACCGGGAATATTCATGAGCATGTGAATCCATGCCAGACCCCATTCTGGAGAAACCCTTTATACATTTCTATGAAAGCTTCAAGGAAGGTTCAAAGCTCATCCCACCTAATCTACCTTGCAACTCGCAAGAGATCGCGATATGTGAGATTCACAATGGCAAATACCATAAGCGGTATCCATTTTGATTATGTACTCTGCTATATGTTCAGGTTGGTTTGTTTTAATTAATGATGACATGGTGGTCACAATGAAGAGAAACACATTAAACATTGATCAGCATTTAAATTGTGCCTTACTTTAGTCTTAACCCCTTTAGTGCCATTGCCGAGCTGGCTCGTCAGTGGAAACTGCTCCAGGTTGCCACCGACGAGCCGGCTCGTCGGTTTTGGCACTCTGCTTTGCTCGATCCCTGCAATGCAGGGATCGAGCAAAACTCTAATCCAACCCCCAGGCTATGTGAAGGGGAGGTCCCCTCACATGGCCTGGGGTTGGATTTCCTCCAATTTCACGTCGGCGTGCGTGACGCACGCCGTCATGAAATTGAAAGTAAATTCACTGTGGCAGCCATTTTCAGCTGCCGCGGTGAAAATAGAAGGTGAGTGTTCACCTTACTCTTACTCGAACTCCGGCTGTATTTCAAGCCGGAGATCGAGGCAGGCATCATTGGAAAGGGGAGATCCTCCCCTTTCCAACAATACCTTGTGTGACAGCATTGCTGCCCGCGGATCCGGCGCAGAGCTCGATCCGCGGGCAGCAATGCACACTAGACCACCAGGGATCTGTTTTGGGAGCGGGGGGAGGGGAGCTGCTTACTAGGTAAGTGGCCCCCCTCTCCCCCAATCCCCCAAAGCATGGTGCCACGGCTGTGGAGACCCCTGGGGGCAGAGATCATCTGCCCCCTGGGGTAAAAAAAAAAACAATTTCGAAGGGAGGTGGGAGGGGCTTGGGGTCCTGGGGCCCACTAGACCACCATGGATTGTAGAACAAATGGTCATTTTAGAAGCATTGCTGGTCACGGATCGGCGCAGATCAGTAAGCAGCCCCCCCCAGCCCCCAAAGCATGGGGGCACATAACTAATAAAGCCTGGGGCAGAAGGCTGATCATCTGCCCCCAGGGAAGGGGAAGAAAAAAAAAAAATAAATGAAAATAAAAACATTCGTAGGGAGGTGTGAGGGGGTTTAGGGCCCTGGGGCCCACTAGACCACCATGGATTTTTGAAAATATTGTGTCGTTGGAAAGGGGAGATTCTCCCCTTTCCAAGGACACCATTTTTGACGCATTGCTGGTCACGGATCGGCGCAGAGTGCTCGATCCATGACCCGCAATGGCCACTGGACCACCAGGGTTACGTTTGTGATTTGGGGGTGGGGGGTGCCGAGGGCTGCTTACAGTAAGCAGCCCTCTCCCCCCCCCCGGCCCCCAAAGCATGAGGGCACATATCTAATAAACCCTGGGGCAGATGGTTGATCTGCCCCCAGGGAAGGTGGCAAAAATAAAAATAAGGGACTTTTGGGTGGGAGTTGGGGGTGGGCCACTAGCCACCAGGGATTTATTTTACAGAAAGGGGGGGTGGGCCTCTCCCCTTGACCCCAAAGAGAAATGGGGCACCCATTGTAGCCCTCACTGGGAGCATATCTCCGGTCTTAGGAAGGGGCATCTGACCCCAGGGAGGAGTGCAGGAGAGCCTCCCCTTATCTGCCCCTGGGGAGGGCTACATGAGATGGGCCGCCCCTCTAATTGGTGTGGGGGTGGAGAGGTGCACGCCCCTTCACATCAGAAAATTCCACAGCGGTGTAGGGGGCCCCTCCGCCCCCGCTAAAGGGCAGCCTGCCATTTTGAATTGTGTTCTTTGTTTACTATACCTGCCTTGGCGCAGAGGGGCACATTGGTGTGCCAATCTGGCGCCGGGGTGCCCAAACCTTACTGCCCCACCGACTGGGGGGCCTGTCCCACCATTTCTGGGGGCCCTCTCCCCCCACCCCAAATGGAGGGGGGGTGTACCTCACGCAGCAGTTTGTAGGAGGCCCAGGGAGGCCTGCATGAGGTGTCCCCACCACCCATTTGGGGTGAGGGGGGGATAGGGCCCCCAAAAACAGTGGGACAGGCCCCCCCAGTGGGTGCGGCAGTAAGGTTTGGGCACCCCGGGCCCAGATTGGCATATCAATGTGCCTCTCTGCAGCAAGGGGAGTTGGATTACCAAAGGAAAAGTGAAAATGGTGGAATGCTTTTTAGGGGGGGCTGTGGGACACCCCAAAGGGTCGGGAATTTTTCTAACGGGATGGGGCGTTGCCCCCCACACCCACCACCCACAATGGAGTGGGTGCCATGTCATGCAGGCCTCCCTGGGACCAGATATCTGCTCCTAGGAAAGGACGCCTGAGCCCAGGGAGGAGTACAGGACAGCCCCCCCCCCCCCTTATCTGCCACTGGGGAGGGCTACATGAGATGGGGCGCCCCTACAATTGGGGTGGGGGATGGAGAGGTGCACCCCCATCACATTAGAAAATTCCACAGCGGTGTAGGGAGCCCCTCTGCCCCTGCTAAAAGGCAGCCTGCCATTTTGAATTATTGTCTTTGTTTACTATACCTGCCTTGGCGCAGAGGGGCACATTGGTGTGCCAATCTGGTGCTGGGGTGCCCAAACCTTACTGCCCCACCCACTGGGGGCCTGTCCCATTTTAGGGGACCCTCTCCCCCCCACCCCAAATGGAGGGGGTGTACCTCACGCAGCTGTTTGCAGGAGGCCCAGGGAGGACTGCATGAGGTGTCCCCGCCACCCATTTGGGGAGAGGGCTCCCAAAAATGGTGGGACAGGCCCCCCAGTGGGTGGGACAGTAAGGTTTGGGCACCCCGGCGCCAGAATGGCACATCAATGTGCCTCTCTGCACCAAGGGGAGTAGGGTTACCAAAGGAAAAAAGTGAAAATGGTGAAACGCTTTTTAGGGGTGGCTCTGGGGCACCCCAAAGGGTCTGGGAATTTTCTAATGGGATGGAGCGTTGACCCCCTCACCCCCCAGCCGCAATGGAGTGTGCCATGTCATGCAGCCGTCCCCGGGACCAGATATCTGCTCCTAGGAACGGACGCCTGAGCCCAGGGAGGAATGCAGGACAGTCCCCCCTTATCTGCCCCTGGGGAGGGCTATATGAGATGGGCCGCCCCTCCAATTTGGCCATGTGTGGATTCCCACGGGTGTTCTCTTTTGGGAAAAGCATGGGGTTCCCCGTTTTCCTTGCTGGCTTCGACACCCAAGGCCCAAATCTGTAGGTTGCCCACATGAACAAAATGGGCAGTGGTGAAAGGCTTTGGGTTCCCAGTGGGTTACTCTTTTCCTTTTTTGCGCCCCCTGTAGGTGCACTCACACATGTGAGGTACCGTTTTCATCGGGACACGTGTGGGGACGCGGTAAGGTAGGCCATGTGTTGTTGGCGGTGTGTTTCGGTGGGTGGCCAGAGCGAAATGTCTGAGAATTGTCTTCATTTCCAGCCAATTTCAGAGACATTTCCCTGTGTCCACTCACCGAAACACGTCGCCAACAACAGACGTCATACCTTCTCGCATTCCCACAGGTGTCCCGACGAAAAAGGTACCTCACGTGTGTGGGTGCACCTACCGGGGGCGCAAAAGGGATAGGGTAAAACTCTGCACATCAGATGTATTAAACTATGACCAGTGGATATTAATGACCTAGAGCCACATATGACATGACATGTAAATGTGATACCGTGTACTACTTGCTCCATTACCACAATATACCCCATTAGGTTAGCACCCTAAATGCGGACTTATCATGATTAACTTCTTATTCACGTACAGGATTTCCCTGTTTTAATATCTAATGCTATATATATATATATATATATATATATATATATATATATATATATATATATATATATATATATATATATGTATATATACATATATATGTAATTTTAGGTATCTCACACTCCAAAATTTAACAAGCCAATAGAAGGCTGCTGAATTTGATTGATGATCGACTTATATAGGGCAACCTATACAGAGCACACCCAGGTGATTATGGATTACAACATGACAGACTTATAATTAAAAAATCATGTTAGAATTAATGTTTGTATTAAAACATAATATTATCAAACTATATTTCCAAGGTGGACAGAAAAGAAAGGGTGAACAACTCCCGAAGAAGGGGATTCAATTGCCAAAACGCGTTGAGTACTTAAACACACAAGAATCATTTCATGTGCAATGTTTTTTATGAACTTGTTAATTGATTGATGAATTGAAGCAGTGTGTTTAATTTGTTTACCTTAACAGATGGGTTCGTTGAATGGAAACGTGCAAAATTAAGAAGAAACTGTATACTTGTGATTACTAACATGTGAATTTGGAACATAGTTAGGAATTGTTGTGCACTCAACTAAGTCTTTTATGACTGAATAATATATTTTGGAAGACAAGAATCACAATATTTATATTAAAAAATCGAGTTATTGTTTTCTTTACAATAAGAGGGTTAATTACTATATCCAAAACAAAACTACAGGTTTAAAAACTTTTGTTTGTTATACACAATAGCATTTGGGTGTGCAGGGGACGGGAGAGTTCCACTAAACTGTGGACGACTGCTGTTGTTGCAGTAGTTAAGGAACTGGAAACATTTCATGGAGGCAGCATATGAAGTACATTTTAAGTAATTGCAGCCTTTTAAGAAATTGCATCTGGTGGTGCTTAGGGATCATCGGGGGCGCAAGAAGGCTGGAGTGTGGAGGAATTATAGGATTGTAATACTCTGAAGCTCCCTGCTTGGAGTAAAGGACAATCTTGATTCAGTCACTGATGGAAAGTTCTCAATTTCTGGAGGGTAGCGTAGTTCAAGCAATGGTGAACCAGGAAAGATTTGGGGCTGAAAGGGTTAGCCAATGGATGGATTTAAAACGCAAGAAAAGGGAATTTTAAAGGGTAGTTATTTTGAATGTATTGCACCCTCTGTAAAGGCAGTGTGCAGAGGCGGATGTGGATTGTGGGAGGATGCAAAGGGTATGAAGGGAGTGGTGGGGAACTCAAACTAGGAGGCTGGAGCAGTAATCAAGCTTGCTGAGGACAAGGGCAGTGGTAAATGCTTTGTTAGAGTAAATGGAACGAGGGGAGGACAGCTTTCAGATGACCATAAGGTGAAGACAGAGTCATAGCAGTGAAGGGAGAAAGCATGCACATTTTAGGCTGCTGTCAAAGAAACCCTCCAGATTCAAAGTATTTCAGATGGTGCAAAGAGTTTGAGAGAAATAGTGAGGTGTATGGTTTGGAGGCCAGGAAAAAAAAATCTGTTCAGTTTTAGAGCAGTCTAGCACCTGGCGATACAACATCATCCAGTGGTAGATAAGCTGTGCTGTAGAAGGCAGCTCCGGGGCGACGGAGGAGGAAGGAAATGAATGGAGGATTAACATCAAATAGATAAAAGCAGTCGATTAGGAGGTGTAAAGTGAACTGGAGGTGACCCAGCACACATTTGCCGGGCCCCTAACGGGAGAAGTGTGGTTTGTCTGTGTGTGGGAGATCAATGAGGTCCAAGTGTTCCAGTCAATGACGAAAAAGCGATAAGCCCAGTACAAGCCACACAGGCGAGCGAAGCGCCCTGAAACTCAAGATATGAGAGATTTACGAGGAGAGAGGAGGCGGTCAAGTGTAGCACAGGTGAAAGAAAGTAGATGGAGAACGAGGTTTGGTGATGGATTACAGTGAGTCTGTAGGCCTTCGGATAGTGTGTGATAAAGTATACGACTACCCATTTGAGAACTTTAGTGAGCAAAGAGTGAGATACCTTAATATTTACGGCTAGTTGGGGTCAGCATAATTGTTTTTAAAAGCGGTATGACTGGACATCTTAAAACAGACTGATAAGGTGGATACCAAAGAAAAATTAAAAGGTAGGTAAAAGAAGGGTTGGAGCAAGTTAAGGGAATACGCTAATGTACTGTAAGGGGTGCAGAGGGGCCAGCAGGAACAAAGGATAGGTAGGCAGCCTAGAGAATAGGTGCACGATCAGAAGAGGTGGTGACTGAGAGGTCAGACAGTCAGTGAAGAATTAAATATAGTAAAAGCAAGGGAACAAGAAAGAAAAAAGTGAGAAAGAAAAAGGAAGGGGAAGTGGAGGGGAAGACAGGGTGTTCCATATTGAATCCCTTGGATAAGTAGCCAACAGTCTCGAGCTGAGAGTGAGGAGAAGAAAGAGTTGAGTCAGAGACCGATGTCAAACACTGACTAGAGGGTCTTGGGTAGATTGCGAGGATGAAACATCCAAAGCGGCCCAGACAGAAGAGGAGTTTAATGTAATTAGGCAAACCTCCTGTAGTAAACCTAGGGACCCTGTAGACCAGGGATGCCGACCAGCTTAGTGAAGAGCTAATTAGAAGTGGTAAATAGTGGACTCCTTAAATCCCCCCCCCCCACTCCCATTGCCCAAGATACAGATGGACTACGGGGAGGGGGTAGAGAAACTTCACCAATATCCAGCAGGGAGCCACACAATGGCTTTAAATGCATCTGCTAGCCTTACGCCAAGGAGACAAGAGGGGGGTTACTTTTACTTTCTAACAATGCCTACCCCTTTTTAAGCCAAAAAAGCACATTGGAACACCTTGCCCCCCCCCTCCCCTTGCCCATTCTGCAGCCGTCATTGTACATAAAAACCTTTATTTGGCCTTAAAACCACACCAACTCATTTCTCAAGGAAATGGAAGCAACCCACCTCAGAATGCAAACTTTCACAGATTTACCTCCCCCTATCTGCAAAGAATGCAGCAAACCAGTTAGCATGGGAAACTGCTTTCTAAACTATGAAAACCACATGACATCAATTCAAAATGGCTACCAGCCTGGTTTGATGCCCTCCCCATTGAGGTCCAAACTACAAAGGCTCACATGACTAATCTAGCCAAGTAGGGAGTGGACTCCTGCCCAAGCAGTTTAAAAAAATGGTTTCCTCAGTGTGCGTAAAGTAGGATGTCTGATCTACGTGATGGCGCTATGAAGCCAGAGCAAGGGCAGAAGGTGTAAGGGGGCTGGAGAGTCTGCGGAAACCAGGACAACATACCCCTCACATGAGAAGTGCAACCCCTCCCTTGGCCAAAGCAAAATTGGAGCGAACTAGACCATGGGAGAGAAACAGAGGGGGAGCCAGTTCAACAGAAACCTGAAAGCCAGTGGCAGGGGAGAGCAACACCCCTGGAAGGAGAAAGGACATCAGCCTGCTGAAGAAACCGACGTAAACCACGAGCCAGGACAGAAAACTAGAGAGATCGGATTGTTTCAAACTTCTGTTGGGCTATAACCAAAGTCTCTAGCGAGAAGGGTAGACCCCGAGCCTGCTGTGGGCTTGAACCCATGAGGCAACTCTTTCTGGTGAGTGTTAACATCCAGCTGACAACCATCCTGGCAAGGAGGGTGGGATGTAAAAATATTTGCTGTTAACCAGAATACCGTGGCAGAAGGGGACAACATTCCTATTGATAAGGTGTCCCCTACGGCAAGGGGGGTTTAGGGGGCAGTAAGAAATGCTTGCTGGTGGACACTGCTACACCAAGGCACCAGGGAGGGCAAAGGCCAAGACAGACCAGTCAAGCGAGCTGGGCGTTACATGTTTGAATGTTATGTTTGTCCCAGCCTGCTCACTGTTTACTCAACCCAATCCATTTTCATTATACCTTTCTAGGTGGTCACTTAAACTAGCCTCTTCAATAAACGAGTTGAACTAGATTTCCGGTTATGGTGATCTCAGATTGTCACACTAGGGGTAGCCATACAGAGTTGAGCATTTAAGCAAGAGGGACTGAAAGGGTGAGCAGTTTACCAGAGCTTGAAGCGGGGTTGCAGAAACACCAATTCAATGGAGTAGGAAAGTGGTTGAGAGAGAGCTTGAAGGGATGACCTGAGTTGCTGTAGGTAGGGAGCCATAAGAAAGTAGCTAACCTGTTTGGTTTATATTTTGGTATTCTGATTTTTTAGGGCAGTGGTTAAGAGAAGGGGAACAGAGTGAAATTTAAAAGACAGGACAACAGTGTGGCAGAAAAATGCAGTGAAGAGAAGATGAGTAAGTTGCCATGATAGAGTCATGCAGCAGACTATTAGGACTGGGACTTTCGGGTGTCAGGAGGTCGGCAGATGAGGACAACAGTAAGATGGGTCGGTCAGAACTAATGCATCACTTGAAGGTAGTCATATATGGCCTGTGGAGAATTGAGATGGCAGATACCGAAAGTACATTTTTCAACAACAAAGTGTAAATCAAAGGAAAAACATCCAAAAAGGGAAGGAACAAGCTATAGGACGACAACCGGAACAAGCTGCTTGGTTGGGGACACCAAATTTGTAGGGTTGAGGTTTGCGTAAGTAGAAACACAGCGCACAGAGACCTGTTACAGTGTCTAATCTTTTAGACATGCTTTCCAATACAGGCAAGACTAGTTGGAAAGAAGGGAGAGCAGGACTGGCACAGAGCTGCAGGTCATTACTGAATTTGATTTCTAATAAAGTATACTCCTTCAGGAATGCAAAAATGATTGTTATAAAAGACATCAATATTTTGATTCAGTTTCATCAAACCATAGTTGGTAACAAAATACCATGCAAGTTAGTATAATGCTTTCCCAGGATCAGTCCAAGATTACCAAGCAAGACTTATATAATGAATCAAAAGTAACTTGCATCTATACTCCACGACTTACCAGAATAAGAGTATCCATCACATCTTTGCAAATCTGCAGGCTGGTGGGACTCGTCACCTCCAGAAACAGGTCACTGGTGGTCTTCCTGATCTAAAACAAGAAAGAAAATTGGCATCTGTTCTGGTTTCTTTCAATTGCCCCCATTTAATATTGTCATGACAAGTGTTCTGTAAAGGCTTCTGGTGTTTCGGAATAAAGTCATGGGCAACGTCAAAAAGAAAAAAAGTTGTGATAAAATGCAATAACTGGAACAAGCACAGGATTAGCAACATACTCAAATTAGAATAAACTAATTGGTAACAAAAGAAAGTTCATCATAAATCAGATTAAGTTAAAGAGGTAGCATTCAAGTACTTCTGCCGATTGCATATCTAGTACCGCAAAACTGCAAAGACAGTCCGGGTTCACAGCAGCTCTTCTCCACTTAAAGTGCAACTCTACCTTCCCTGTGCTGAAGAATGCAGTTGCACAGGGTCTCGTTCCAGTACCTGGCCTGAACATCAAGGACCTTACACCCTCCCCCTTGCCTGGCTGTCTCACGCCACTGCAGGGACCTCCTTCATTTGTCTAGGCTGAAGCTGGGAAAACTATCGGATGAGCCAGATGCCAACACTAATTCGGCAAGCCCTTAAGGAATTGTTGGAAATATCGTGAAAATTACTAAATATCTGTTATACAAATAGGACATTCTATACGAAATAATATTCTGAATATTATAATAAAAAGCGTGAGTTATTCAACCAATGTGCCTGATCTTTTGATAGTCTAATCAAATTAGGTCATGGTTTGGCTGGAGGAATCCAAGTTACCTACTAAATAATATGTCCTGAAGCAAGCCACATGTTTTATACATATAGGGCAATTGGGGCAGCTAAGGATTTTTTTTTTGCCCGCCCCCCACAATGTCAATTCCTCTGAAGCAATTACCATGGTTTCTTATCAAATAGAGGACACACGAAGGAGAGTTCAACAAAGTCCTTGGTTAGTAGCCCAAGTCAAATGATCTATCCTTCTTTGAACAGATACAGAATCTAACCAAGATATCCACTATAAATCGCCACGTGCTCAAATGTGTACTACCCTTCCCTCTGCATGTCCCACTAGAAGAGGCGATTAGAGCCATAGTTCTCGATCACATTTTTTACTGCAACAACCTCAAATTTGTATTCCTGCCTTAACCCCCTCTGCCCCCCATTGGCTCCTTGTGTCACATAATAGATATCAAAACATGCTGTATTTTACATTGAGTGTACTGGGGAAAATGCCCTTTGTATGTTGGTTAATGCGACGATCCTCCTGATGGCGTCACTTCTCCCGAGAAGGGACCCGGCTATCCAGCTGTCTAGGGAGGTGAGGCCGCTAACCGACAGACCCCGTAGGGGTGATAAGATGCAGAAAGACCTCATGGGGAGGAACTCCCATCCTGGGGATAAGGACATGAGTCTGGGATATGGCCCCTTTCAGAGGCGTTGCTGGGAGTACGGGGGGATAAGAGGGCTATAGCCCCTGGTCTTTTGGTCTTTTGGTTGTAGCCCAGGATAGAATCTCAGGAGCTACAGCCAAACGGCAGCTAGCCCCGACATCAGCGTAGCCCCGGGTCTTTTCCAGACCTAGCAACACCCCTGGTCCCTTTAACTCCCAACCACACAGGGTAATAACTACAGCCCACCCCTTTCTTGCACCAGATACCGTCAGAAACAATGTGCTATTGTAATGTGGGACGAAGAAAGACCAGTGAATGCTACTAGCAAACATGGAGTGTTCTACCAGCTGTTGCCAATTGGACTGACGTTGCACTGGGGCAGTCCCAGCTATTTAAACAAAACAAAGCAGGACAGGGAGACCCATCTCCGGAAGGAGAACCTGGCAAACATGGGAGACCACTAAAAAACCCACGATTGTGAAGCAGGGTATTGGAAAGCTGCAGCGAGGTAGTTAAGCAGAGCCAGAGAGATGAACTGCAGGACGCCCGGAAAGCGCCTCGTCAGTCGGCTGAGAGCCAGTACATTGGTAGGAGAGTCACTGTGGCAGTGGAGCTATCAGTGTTCGGCAGACCATCCAGGGCCAACCACCACACCGTCAACACCAGCCTACCGTGGAGCCACGCAGGCAACTGCATGGATATACAAGAAACTATGGTGGTTGCGCGACCTTAACAGGTGGACTGCGTGGTCCGAAACTAGCACCCTGACCGCGAGTAGTAACATGCCATAAAGTCAAGCAGGCTGAAGAAGAGTGGAGAACAGTGAAAGAACAAACTTGCGACCCCTATCTAAACCCATGAAGCGTTCCCCGAGAGAAGGTAACAGGAACAGCGATAAGTCCATGAGGGGCTGGGAAAACTCGAGAAGGTGATACCAGAAGACAATAGATGTGGATCATTTTGTGAGGCGACTCCCGGGTCAGGCCCTTAAGACTGTGTTGTTGTCGAGAGACTGGGGGAGCCTCTTCCTTGTCCCGGTGGGGGCAGTTCGAAGGACACTGTTGAAACACTGAAGAGGCAAGAGCAGCTCGGGGAGTATCCCCCTCATCCTGGTGGGGGCAAGCTGAAAGACAGCGTGTAAGTGAAAAGAACAAAGTTCATGAGAAATGTAAAGATCAAGAATAACTGGGAGTGAACTAAGAGAAGGGAGTCATTCTCCAAGTACCAAAGCACTTGTGGAACTTTGTGAAAATTGAACTTTGAGAAACTGCTACGCAAGAGAAGGTAGTCATACTCCTGGGTTGGGATAAGAACTTTTCCCGTTAGCTTAGTGAATTGTGTTTACATGGCAGAGATAGAATAGATGTTTTGACCTGGACAGTATCTATTCTTTTGACACAACAGACTTCCTGACTTGCCCAAGCGTTAGTTTTGTTGAGGAAGTGAAACCACCTCTAGAAGTAGGGAAAGATAAGGTTTTGAAACACTGAGTAAACGTTTATAGCCAAAACCTTCACCATCCTGGTCAGACTCCTCATTCTATGTCACCACACTTGGCACTAGAGAAGAACAAGTTACTTTCTTACCTGGTAACGTTCTTTCGATGGGATGGTCCGACGACGTATTCCATATCTATGACATGTAATCACCACAGCTGTGCTGCTTCGGAAACTTTTTCGGCGTCTGCGTCCTGCGTCGATGACGTCGATGCGCCATCGTCGAGGACCTCGTCCGACGTCATCCGATGTGATAAGTAGGACGCACGACGCCCATAGCCTCAGTTGTAGTTTTTTCCCCCAGAACGTGTGACATAAGTCAACTGCCAGTCAGACACAAAGCCTTGCGGAACGTAAGCTGCAATCGCAAAAGAAATTCTGCAGCGGGGAAGGCCGGGCGGGAGCGATATGGAATACGTCGTCGGACCATCCCATCGAAAGAACGTTACCAGGTAAGAAAGTAACTTGTTCTTCGAGGGGATTGGGTCCTCCGACGTATTCCATATCTATGATAGACTCCCAAAGCAGTACCAAAGCAAGGAGGAGGGAAAGAATTTAGAATCAAAATGTAGAATAGCCAATCAAATAGCAGAGCAAAGGACCGCCTTGCCAAAGGCCAGATCCTGTGCTCGGATGGAATCAAGGGAATAGTGACGTACAAAAGTATGTACTGAAGCCCAGGTGGCTGCATCACAGAAGTTGCGAATAGGAACACCCCTCTGCAGGGCAGTAGACGCAGCCATACCCCTGGTAGAATGGGCCCGCAAGCCAGCCGGCGGGTCCTTACCCGCCAAACGGTAGCACTCCGAGATGGCCAAAATAATCCAGCGAGACAAAGTCTGTTTCGTCACAGCTTGCCCCAAACGCTTTCCAGCGTAACCAATAAAGAGTTGATCATCCACTCTGACCCGGGACATGCGTGAAACATAAAAGCTTAAAGCTCTCCTAGGATCAAGCCTATGGAGCCTCTCCTCTTCCTTACCAGGATGCGGAGGAGGATAGAATGCCGGAAGAACAACCTTCTGGGCCAAATGAAATTCCGTCACTACCTTCGGAAGAAAAGAAGGACGAACTCTAAGGACAACCCTGTCCTTGTGAAATACAGTGAAGGGAGGCTTAACCGAAAGTGCCTGTAACTCACTCACTCTGTGAGCGGAAGTAACCACAACTAAAAACACAGTTTTCAGAGTTAACAGCCTCAAAGGGCAAGAATGTAAAGGCTCAAACGGAGCACCTATAAGAAACTTAAGAACCAGGTTTAAATCCCAACCGGGCACCAGGAAAGGTGACGGAGGGAACACATTAGTGAGCCCTTTCAGGAACTGTGAAATCAAAGGGATTTTAAAGTAAGAACACTCTTCAGACGAGCGCATAAAGATGGACAGCGCCGCCAGGTAACCCTTAACGGTACCCACTTGCAAGCCCCTGTGGGCCAAAGAAAGTAAAAAGGACAGAACCATGGGGATGTCACATGCAAAAGGATCCACATTCTGAACTCTGCACCAGTCGCAGAACTTACGCCAACGGCAACGGTACAGAGACTTTGTTGCCGGCCTTCGGGCCGAAAGCAACACCTCCATCACGTCCTCAGGGAGGTCCCAATCCTTATACCTCAACCTTTCAGAAGCCAAGCGTGAAGGTTGAGGGATCTGACCTCTGGATGGAGAACCTGACCCCCCTCCCGTGAGAGCAGATCGTCTCGGTAGGGAAGACGACGTGGAGGGCAGATGGATAAGTCGAGAAGGTCCGGGTACCACGTCCTCCGAGCCCACGCCGGGGCAATGAGGATCATCCGGGAACCGAACTTCCGTAACCTCCGCAGCACTTGCGGGATGACGGGGACTGGAGGAAACGCGTACAGCAGCGGGAATGACCACTCCACCACGAACGCGTCTCCTAAGGCTCCTTCTGGAGGAAATTCCTGCGAGCAAAACCTTTCGCACTTCCGGTTGACACTGGAGGCGAAGAGATCCACTTGAGGGGTCCCCCAAAGGGCGAAGATCTCCAGGAGAATCTCCTGAGCCAACTCCCACTCGTGAGAGATCGCGCTCTGCCTGCTCAGAGCGTCCGCCGTCACGTTTTCGGCTCCGGCCAGATGAACTGCCGAGATCGAAACTTCCTGCTGGATGGCCCAGAACTCGAGCTGCATCGCCTCTCTGCACAGAGGAAGTGACCCTGCCCCCCCCTTTTTGTTGAGGTAGTGCATGGCCACTGTGTTGTCCGTCAGGATCAGGACATTCTTCCCTCGCACAGACGGCAGAAAAGCCTTCAGGGCTAGCCTGACGGCCCTCAGCTCCAACAGATTGATATGGAGTCTGGACTCCGACGGAGACCAACGACCGCTGACTGTCAGCCCGTTGGCATGAGCTCCCCATCCCGTGAGGGATGCATCCGTCACGATCGTCACCTCCGGCCAGGGAAGCCAAAATGGAGCCCCCTTCATCAAGTTGCCTTCGACGGCCCACCACAGAAGGTCCCGGGCGACCGAGGACGGCACCTGAATCGAGTCCGACATCCTGCCGGAGGACTGCGACCATTGCGTCTTGAGTGCCCACTGCAAAGATCTCATCCGCAGGCGAGCCTCTGGCACCAGAAGAATGCAGGATGCCATGAGGCCGAGCAACCTCAAGAACTCGAACGCTGGGAGCGTCTGGGCATGCTGAAACTTGTGCACCATCTGCTGAATGTGAAGAGCCCTCACCTGGGGAGGAAAACACTGCCCCAGGGAAGTGTCGAGCACTGCTCCGATGTACTGGAGCCGCTGTGTTGGCGTCAAATGGGACTTCTTTAAATTGAGGGAGGAGCCCAGCCTGTGAAGGGAGCGACAGGTGATCGATAGATGATCCAGGACTTGCTCGGGAGAGCTCCCCCTGATCAACCAATCGTCCAGGTAGGGGTAGACGTGAATCCCCCCTTGGCAGCTGCCACCACCACCATGAGCTTGGTGAAAACCCTCGGGGCGGAGGTCAATCCGAACGGCAGGACCCGAAACTGAAAGTGCGAGTCGCCAACCGCGAACCTCAGGTACTTCCTGTGCTTGGGATGGATCGGCACATGGAAGTAAGCATCCTTGAGGTCGAGTGACACCAACCAGTCCTGAAGCTGAAGGGCCTGGAGGACTTGAGAGAGAGTAACCATCTTGAACTTGTCCTTCCTGAGGAGTATGTTCAAATCGCGCAAGTCCATGATGGGTCTCAATCCCCCGTCTTTCTTCGAAACCAAAAAATAAGGGGAATACCATCCCTTGTTCCTCTCCGCTACAGGCACCAGTTCTATGGCGCCTTTCTCCAGCAGGGCTTGAATTTCCTGCGCAAGGAGCGGATCGGACTCTGCAAAGAGAGGTTCCCCGGTGGATTGTCGCGAGGCCTGTGCCGAAAAGGAAGACAGTAGCCGTGGGTTATGATCTCCAGAACCCACACATCTGAAGTAATGGCTTGCCACTCTACAAGATGCTGCGCCAGCCTTCCCCCAACCGGCGAACCATGGGACATGGCCTCACGACTGAGTGGGAGCGGCTGCGGCGTTACCTGAGGGCAAAGAGGCAACTGCCCGAGCGGCCTTGGCACCACGGGTACCCTGTCGTCCACCTCTGGTACCCCTGCGATGGCCTCTTTGACTGCCAGCTCCTCTCGCTTTACTGAAGGATGAGTAATAGCGAAAGGAACCACCCCTCCACTGCTGTCCCCTAGGACAAAAAGGCAGAGGTTGGCGAACTGCAGCGCCCAACGACTTCTCTGCAGCTTTTGAGGTCTGCAACCTCTCAAGGCTCTCGTCAGGCTTGCTGCCAAAAAGGTGTTCACCATCAAAGGGCATGTTGAGGAGCCGGGACTGCACATCAGGAGCAAACCCCGACTTCGGCAACCACGCAAACCTGCGTATCACGGTGGCCGCCGCCATGGACCTACTGACGCATTCAGCCAAGTCCAGACCCGACTGAACGGACTCACACATGGCATCCTTACCATCCTGGACCATAGCAAGGAAACCATCCCGTTCATCCCCTTCGGGAATATGTTCAGCCGCTAACGCAACACAGTTCCACAGAGTGTGCGTGAAACGTGACAAGGCACAAATGGAGTTGGCCGCCTGAAGCGCCATACCACCAGAAGAAAACACTTTCTTCGCCCAGCCATCAAAACGTTTGTCGTCCCTATCAGGAGGGATGGTAGGGTACGACGCCTGCTTTGCCGGGGCCGTGGCCGCCTGCACCACCAAACTCTCCGGAGTGGGGTGCCTGGTCAAGTAGCAGGGGTCGCTACTGGCTGGACTGTATTTACGCGACAAGGATCTGCCCACCGCCGGGAGACTCTCCGGAGCAGTCCAAGCCGCCGCCACCCTTCTCTGTAAAGCCATATGGAACGGCAGAACCGGGTCAGTTGGGGGACCAACATCAAGGATGTCCGTCAGATCATCCTGCACAAACTCCCCTGGGGGAGCACACCATCCCAGATACTCAGACACCCTACCCATAAGGCGCCGGTACGAGGAATCGGCATGGGAGCCAGGCTCAGGCCTACAAAATTCCACCTCCGGAGAGGTGTCCAGTCCACTGGCATCATGCAGTGACTGCCTCAAATCGTCAAACTGACTATGGCCCGAGACAATGTCATCTGGCACCTGACTAGGAACCAGGCCATCAGAATCCTCATCCGCCTCCGAAATATATTCCAGGTGGCGAAAAGGCACCCGAGAGTGCTTGCTCTTAACCAGAGCCTTCCTAGGGGGTACACCCGTGACACGGGGCATCTCCGACACGAAAGGCGTCGATGGCGTCGAGCGAATCGGCGCCGACGCAGAGAAAACCGGCAACGGCGCCGAGAGGATCGGCGTCGACGTCCGATGCAGCGCCTCCAGTATCGGCGGTGTCGACACAGCCCTCGAAGCCGGAGCCCCGAGCGTGTCCCTCGACGACCTGATCGTCGACGGCTTCGACGAGGTCCTCGAAGCCGGAGCCTCGAGAAAGCCTGTCGACGCCTCAGACGTCGATGTCTTCCTCGAAGACTTCACAGGAGCACACGGTCTCGAACGCGTCGAGGACCGGGACCTGGAACGGGTACGGCGAGAACGAGCCTCCTTGTCCGAACGGGACCGCTCCCGTGACTCGTGCCGACCACTCTTGCGAGCGGCGTCTCTCGACCTCACACGGCCGACCCCACTCGGGGGCGCGGACGGCTGAGTACCCTGCGACTCAAGCATCGCCAACATTTTCTTCCCGAAGGAAGCCCATTCCTCCGGCGTCGCACGGCTGGTGGGGTAACCGACGTGCCGTGCAGAATCCTCGGAAGAGGACCTGGAAGGCGACCGATGACGGCGCTTCCGAGAATGCCTCGAAGAGGCCGAGGAGTGGCGAGACCCACTCCTAGAAGAAGACCGACGAGACTTCCGACGATGACGCGGAGAGTCACCCCTCGAATCATCCGTCGAAAGCCCCGCCGACTTCGACTTCCGGGGCTTGGACACCCGACCTACCGACAACTTCTTCTTACGTTCGCGTAAGGCTTTGGACGTGAGCGACTGGCAGTCGATACAGTCATCAGTGTCGTGGGCCTCCCCGAGGCACCAGAGGCAGGCGTCGTGCGAGTCAGTCACTGACATCTTGGACCCACACTCCCCGCACTTCTTAAAGCCCGGACGCGGGGTTGAAGACGAAGTGGAAGACATCGCCGAAGGAAATTCACAAACGAACAGGTTCGAAGAACCAGAAAGAACAGAACTCCAAAGAGTCGAGGCTTAGAGCCGAGAAACACGAAGCAACACGTTCGCGGAAAAGACGGAACTGAGGCTATGGGCGTCGTGCGTCCTACTTATCACATCGGATGACGTCGGACGTCGGAGGAGGTCCTCGACGACGGGGCATCGACGTCATCGACGCAGGACGCAGACGCCGACGCCGACAAAGTTTCCGAAGCAGCACAGCTGTGGTGATTACATGTCATAGATATGGAATACGTCGGAGGACCCAATCCCCTCGAATCACTTGCCTTAAAAATCTTGAATCCATCAGCTCAAAGCATGCCACCACGTCCTTCAAGAAAGAATATAACGTAATAACCCATGTAAACACTGGTACTGCCCTTTGGAACAGACATTTTTCCCTTCTGCAGGAGGAGAAGCACCCTAATTTTAGGAAAACTGGGAAATCTGTTATCTGTCAAAGTTCGCTGACTCCATCTCCAATTTATCATATTCCCTCCACCTCATTAGGGTGCCACCAAGCATATGCCTGCACTGGGGATGCCTTAAAAATCAGCACATGCACAAATGATCTGTCTATTTCCTGAATTTTACCTTTCACATACTGGGTACTTTTTAATCAAATGAAAAACCTACAATTCAAATGTGTAATCCTGCATCATAAAGGTGAAACAGAAAAAATATAGGAGGGCAGGACAAGATCACGCCAGAGACTTAAATTTGTATTATTCTTCTGCTCCAACATTCCCGCTGTTCTCCCCTTTCCCTACAACTCCCCCGGCCTAGTCTACCCCCTTACCTGCAACGCCGCTACTAATGTCGGCTCGGCCACTATGGAAATTGAAGAGGGTCTACGCCCGTATACTTGCTTCCATTTCCAAGGCAGCAATATTATGTGGGAGTTTTTAAAACAATGGGTTGTGCACTTGCTGCAACCTTCATTTCCCCAGAATTCCCAAGAGATCAACCAATTAAAGAAATATATTATGTTTGTTATTTATACTGCGCACCACTGCCATTTGCATGGGTTGCAGGTGCTCTGGCGGATATCAAAGACAGGAGGAACTGGGTTACGTTAGTGGGGGAAGGCAACATGCAGGTTACCTTTGCTGCTGTGTCCTGTTCTAGTAAGACCCCACTGTTACACCCCACACCATTGTCCCCACCGGCCCCCCGCAAAAATGCTCTGGCCCAGAACTGCCATAATGCCTCATCCTAATCTATGCTGGCTAGGGCTTCCACGAGCTTCAAGGCCAAACACATCCAAAAGGCTGCAGGTAAAATAAAACTGGCAGAAAGGTATTTGTGTTGCAACGGGCTCCTTGTTTGCCTTGGCCAGGGAGGTGGAATGCAATTGGTTTAAGTGACATGACCAGCTTGGTGTCTGTTGCAAGGGATTTGTAAACTGCTGTGTGCAAGTGGCATAGTTGGTCTGCAAATAGTGTTTAGGCATGAAAAATTGTGGAAAACAATTGATACCAGGGGCAAACAATCTAGGAGGCAAATTCACGCCACACTCCTGTCGATGCTCCAGATGGGTGTACAAACATTGGTGCTGAGTACAAGAGCACATCTTCCATCATGGAGAACATTCTAGGTGCCCGTCTTACCATCAGACATTATGAATGGAACAGATGCCCAATGCTCCAATAAAATAATGCAAAAAGAATAATGTGCCAGAAGTAGTTTCTGACAAAAGAAACCATTTCCATGACTGAAAGCAAAGACTCCCCTCACTTTTGGAAAACCTCCACACCTTTCCTAAATGTTCTGTGCACCCCATCTTCCAAAAGGGGGTGCTTAATTTCCAGAGCAGCACTATTCAAGTCATTAATACATGCATTTATTCATGCACTCAACAATTCATTCATTCAAAGCTGCGACATAGGAAGCGGTTTGTTCCAGTGTACAATGCAGAGTTTCTACACAACCTACAGAAATTCCATCTTGAAAAAGATGACCTACTTCAAGCTCCACATCTTTTTGGTTATGTTACATTATTGGGTTTTATGTAGCACACTGCTGTCATTTTCATGGCGCCTTGAAGCATTGCGCTCCGGGCCTGGAGTTCCTCCTGTCTAGCCGCTGCCATAGACATGGAAATGGGACTTAGTCCCCTTTCCACATGGCGGAGGGCATCTTTCCACCCCCCCAACCTATTTTTCCATCGGGAGATTGGCTGCGCTAGCAGCGCAGATCTACCGATAAAAAATTGTAAAAGCCATTTGCACCCCGGGGGTGGTACCTCAGGTGATAGGTTACAGGTATGCAAAATACATAATGGGCGTTAAGCCTGTCCACATTTAGTCTGCTGGTCCACCGGCATTTGGTAATGGCGGTCCGCTGTGGTCAATTTTAGAGTTTGTAGCTCTACCGTTGTTGCATAATTGTAGCTGGTTAAGGTGTAGACCATTCAATGACTCAGGTCAGCCTAGATTGCCGGTAGCACTCAAGGTACAATCAAGAATACATGTCATGCAGAGCGTCTGGTTGCTGTCTGAGGTGCAGACCTCTCTGGTCTTGCAGTTCCTCCCCAGCTCTATCTCAGTTGGCTTAACACTCTTTTCTCCACCGCCAAGCCCTCTGTGTGATATCTTTCTTTGGGGAAAAACAGGAAATAAAAGGCCAGGGTGGTGCACCACAGGTATTGGGTATGTAAAAAGTAGTACTTAGTCAACTCAGACAGTCACAGGTAGACAGGACAGAGGCTGGCGCCCTCCCAAATCCCACACCCAGCCTCTTGGGTGGGGCTGGCTATAGTAGACCCCATGGTAGGGCTCCTGCCCCAGGCTGAAGGTTTCCCATGCACTCCTAAATAGAAGAGGGCTCTGTCCCATCACAGTGTACAACGTAAATCCCGTGTGTACTCCAAAGTACCCCAGAGGAGTTTTCACCTAACATCAGAACTTCAAGTGACAAAGTGGCATACATAAAGGGAAATCCTAATACATTCCAACTTAGCTCATTAGTTTCTAAAGTGGACTAAATCCCTCATTTGTTAGGTTAATATTCAAAAAGGTCAAATCAAGGGAGGCTATGGCCAAGTAGGACCCCGTCTCCCTCATGGGATAATCAGTACCATAATGGTGTAAAACCAAGTTAACTGTGCATGGAGAGGGGGACACAGGTTCTGGCCTCTCTGCAGGGAGAAGTTAGGAAGACCCAGTAATAAAGCTTGAGGCTACCTGGACAGATTCACCAGATATAAAAACCATAACCTGGCTGCCCACCATGGAGTTCCGACGATGAGAGCATGCCACCGCCTCCCAGACCATCAGGAGCTCCCCGTGAACAGTAGGAGAGGCAATACACACACCTCAATCCCATTCCACAAGATTTCCAGGGCATCCCCTAGTGAGTCCTTCCTATTTTGGCCCTTCCTGGACGAAGAGAATTGATATTTCCTGTTTGCAATTATGGCAAATAAGTCCACTTGAGGACATCTAAGTGGATAATAGGCTCAGGAACATCAGTTGGTCTACCATCCACTCCTGGTTGGCCGCTGCCAGATACTCAGGTGATCCACATCCGTACTGTCCATTCCTGGCAAACATACTGCCTAAACCCAAATGCCTGGATGAATGGCCCACTCACACCAATCCCACCAAGAGGGTGAGCTGCATTGATTGTGTGCCCCTCCGTTGATGCAGAATATCGATAAAGTTTTTCAATGTGTATGGAGACTATTCTGAATGTTGGGCAACAATGACTTCACAGCAAGAAATAGTTCCTTCAATTCAAAGACTGTTTCTGATCAGATGTCGAAAGCTTGCAGATTCATAGTAGTGCCCTATCCCAGAAGAGAAGAGTCTGAAGTAATGGCCACCCAATGGGAGGGCTCCAGGAAAGGTATTTGCGGCATCACATTCTTCATGTCAGACAACCATATTAAATTCTGACGCATCTCGTCTGGGATCAAGACCAACAGTTTGTGGGTCCAAAGCTTGGGACCAGGACACTCAGCCCTAACAGAGGTCAGCATATTTTGAACCTAGACCCTAGTACCACTATTAAATATGGCTCAGGAATATCAAACCTAGACACTAGCATCACTATTAAATAAGGCTCAGGAATATCTGAAACCACCACGCTCACCAAAGGCAATTAAGGAAAATAGTGCAATTGATCTGTACGTCAGTGGTCCATTCGGTCATTGGAAGTACACTGTC
Organism: Ambystoma mexicanum; assembly: GCF_040938575.1. Taxonomy (NCBI): domain Eukaryota; kingdom Metazoa; phylum Chordata; class Amphibia; order Caudata; family Ambystomatidae; genus Ambystoma; species Ambystoma mexicanum. Next base: position 540,886,812 of record NC_090929.1, read on the forward strand.
CAGACAAATCTCCAACAGGATGTCTATGAAGCTGAGATTTTGAGTGGCCTTCAAGTCAAACTTCTTTCAGCTTACAGAATCTCCTGTATCTTCTGTTCTACTTTGGCCTGAGCTGTTCATCCACCACTTGAGCTCTTAACAGCCAGTGTCAAAGTAGGGGTATCTATGGATGCTCTGGAGGTAGAGGAGGCTCATAATCACGGGCATCATTTTGGTAAAGATTATGGGTGCAGAGTTCAGGACAAATGGAAGCACACGATTCTCCCAAGGAAAAGCAAAGAAATCTGCGATACGGTGACCAAATTGGGACGCACAAGCAATCATCCTTAAGGTCCATTGCACAGATAGTATCCCTGCTGAAGAGCAGATTGGACATGTGCCGGAGTGATCTTCTTGAATTTCTCTAGGGACAAATGCAGACTGAAGTACATGAAATCCAAAATAGTATGCCGTGATTTGATGCTCCATCCAATACACACAACTATGAGATTAACATAAAACTTTATATGGCAGAAAAAATTTTCATTAAAAATTCAGGCATCACACCAGAGGCAAACTGGAAGCTATTAACAAGGAAATGGATGAATTTACTAATTTTAATCTCCTTAAAAAACATTTTGAAAAAGGACATTGAGACATTTTCAAACGAAAGAACATACCCCAGTTTATGACCTACATTACTCACCGTAATCATATTTCTGATTATTTTATCTGCTTTGCATGCTGTACATGTAGTCCGACATCTAGTAATAATCGCAGAGTATTGCATTTTTTTTTTTTTTTTTTTTTTTTAAGATCAAAAAGTGGCGTTGGCATGGCCGTGACAGTAACACTATCCCTAACGTGACATGAAGTTTATCCAAAATCCTTTATGCGTCAAGGTCCCACTGTTTATTTTTGTTCTGCCGCGAGGGAGACTTACAGAATACGTGAGAGAGTACAGTAGAAAAGGTGTAGAATGTCTATGTTCCTTCAAATCCAAGAGGGGAGGAAGAGTGGGCGCATGTGAATCTAAGCAGATACAATCATCAGACATACAATTACGGTGAGTAATTGTCTTCTGATCCTTGTGAATCTACTTAGAATCACATGGTGTGCATAGAGTAGCAAGCAGTACTAGAAGGTGGTGGGATGTGTGAAGGAACAGTAGCAAAGATGTGCCTTAGCACTGCTTGTACAGCCTGAGAATCAGACTTAAACTGTGCGTCTAAGCAGTAGTGTTGCATGAAAGTATGAACAGAACTCCAGATTGCTGCTTTGCAAATGGAATCTAAAGGAACATTTGCAATGAATGCTATGGTGCCCCTGTACCCAGAGTAGAGTGAGCTCTAGGCTTAAAGGGTAGATCTCTCTTGGCAAGAGAGAAACAGTGTGATGCAATTAACAATCCATTTGGAAATAGCTGATTTAGAGACAGGGTCCCCTTCTCTACCGCCTGCCACAAAGACAAAGAACTGGTTTGTCTTTCTTAGTGGCTTAGCCTTTTCAAGGTAGTATATTACTGCCCTCCTCACGTCTAGTGTATGGAGTCTTCTTTCTGCTGAGTTAGTGGGGTTTTGAAAGAAAGTGGGAAGTTTGATTGATTGACCTGGAACTTCGAGATCAATTTAGGCGTAAATAGTGGGTGTGTGCACAATCCCACCTTAAATTTGTGAATAGTCACAAATGGGTCCTGAACTCAGGGCCTGCAGTTCTCCTTATCGAGGTAATGGTCACTAGAAAGGCAGTCTTCTAGGTGAGGACCTTAAGGCTAGCATTGTGCATGGGTTTGGGTTGGTAATAGGGGGGGGGGTGAAGTCTCTTTACACCTTCCATGAAGGCTTTAAATCACTGGAATCTGGCACAAAGAAACCTTGCTCTGCAATGTGGTATACGCAGAGAGCAGCCAGGTGGGCCTTTAGGGAATTGAAAACAAGTCCTGAGTCAAATAGGTGTGTTGGATAAAGGACTATATCGCAGAGTCAATGGGATTGATGTTCTTAGTATTGCACCAGATGACAAAGCGTTTCAATTTATTGGAGTGCAATGTCTGGTGTTGGGTTTCTGTGCTTCCCCAAGTATGTTCATACATCTCTGAGCGAGTTAGAGATGCCCAAACTCTATGACTTCAGGAATGTGCGTTTGGGGGCACGGATGTAGCGTTTATGAATTAGGGCCCCCAGTAACTGTGGCTTGGCTGGGGACCAGACTTGACTTTTCCTTTTGACAGAGAACCCTAGATTGAACAGGAGATCTACTGTCCTTTGGGTATTTCTCAGGCATGTTTCGTACAAGTTTCCGGTTATGAGCCAGTCATCGATGTATGGATACACAGGGATGCACTGCCTGCGCAGGTGAGCCGCCGCCACCGCTAGTACCTTTGCAACACCCTCGGCTCTGAGGGAATGCCGAAGGGGCGAACCGTGAAGTGATAGTGCGTGTCCTTTATCTTGAACCTGAGCTACTCTGTGTGCTGGCACCATTGAAATATGAAAGTATGCATCTTTCATGTCCAATGTGGCTATGTAATCCCCCTGTTGCAACTTCGAGATAACTTCCAGGAGAATTGTCATCCTGAACATTTGAGGTTTGACATATTTCTTTGCAGGATGCAGAGCTAAACCAGGTCGCATGGTTGGATCCTTTTTTTAGTACAAGGGAGTAGATTGAATAAATACCCTTGTTTACCTGGAGATGAGGGACGACTTGATACCCTTTTCCAACAGGACCTGGACCTCGATACGCAGATAGTCTGGTGACAGTCATCTGCTTCCAGGTGGATGGTAGCGTGGTGGCTGTAGGAATTTGATGCAGTACCCGTGGGTGACGGTCTTGAGTACCCACTAATCTGATGTGACCCGCTCCCACGCGTGGGTAAAAGATGTTAGACGTTCTCCGACTGGGGAAGTGTGGGAGGGGGCCTGTACCGCAGAGTCATTTGGAGGTGGAGGCTGGGGAGCCTCTGGAATCAGAGTTACTACCTCTGCCTTTCCCTCATTTAAACCCCCTTTGTTGTGAAAAAACCAGGAGCCCTGCCCGGAGGCCCAGTGGGTTCCTCCGATCCGTACCATCCCTGTGAAGAGCAGGAGAAGGACTGCCCGCGAAAGGGCCGGTGGGTGTTGAAACTTCCCAGCTAGACGAAGGGCTTGGCCGAGATTTGACCGAGTGATTTTAAGGTCTCATGCTCCTTCTTTGCGGTTTCCAAAGCTTAACCGATCGCCTTACCGAAAAGGTTGGCATCCTCCACTGGCTTATTGAGGGAAGCCTGGGTCTCCGACTTAAACCGAGAATTCTTCTGCCAGGCTTGGCGCTTGAGAAGCGTCCCCTTGGCAACGACACGTGGCCCACTTTCGGCAGAGTCTAAGGTATTCTTAAGAATATTTTGCGTGACTTGCCATCACTCCACAACCACGGCTAGAAGGTGGGTGCGAGCGAGTTCCGGAACATCTTGGAGGCCGTCTTGAACGAGTCCTCACTGAATGTCACTGTAGCTTGCCAGGAGCATGGTATTGTTCGTATTCATGGTGCAAAAGGTGGGGCAAGACGCTTGTTCACAGAGTTCAACAGGGGACTAGCTTGGCTGACTGCGACTGTCTAGAAAGATATTTTCCATGAACTCTGAGTCAGGAACGTCTTCTTGTGTGGTAATTTTAAAGTGATCAGCCCCCTTCTTAAGAAGGTTATTAAAAATCATGTGGTGTCCATGGGTTGAGTGACAGGAGTAGCATCCAATAACATTTTCGCAGGTTCAGGGTCATGTGGGGGTGTGGAGTGCCACGTGCCCTGGTCATCCGCAGGGTTCCAGTCCGTGCCATGCTAGGTAGGGTCCTGGCCGCCCTGGCTAGGGCCCTGGACATCATACAAGTCTTGGTCAGGGTCATCCAGAAAGACATCTGCCTGTGATACCAGAGGATGGGATTCCTCCAGGGATGTAAACCGAGTACCTGGGGAGAGGAGCCTCTGTGACAATAGAGGGATAGGACGGGAATCAGCAGCCACATGGCGTTTAACCCGGCCTGAAAAATTAATGAACTCTGACATTTTGTCCATAGAGGCTTCAAATTCATTCCTGGTCCACTCAGAGGAGTATCAAGCATCATGAGGGAGAAAGGGAGGGTAGATTGAGCTGGGGTCCTGCTACAGGGCCCTGGAAAAAGGAGGAGAGGCCAGAGAAGTGTCCTCAGGAAAAGGGGAGGCTTTTCTGGGATCTGAAACGTGTTAACGGGCTTTAGAAAGCTTCTCCTGAAGATTCGGGAGCAGTTGATGAGTAGACCCATTTTGGCGGGTCTTGACGCTACTGCGTCGGAAGCTATGGATTTAGAGGAAGCACCCGCTGGAGTAGAAGATGCGTAGACCGTGAGGTTCAGAAGGCCCCACAGAAGACTGATGAGCCTGCAGGCTTTGAACCTTTCGACGGATTCACCAGGGATAGTTTAGGGGTTGTGAGCAGGTGGTGAGTGACCCCCCATGGCACTGCCGGTGGCATTCTTGTCGGGGCTGGTGACAGACATGTGGGAATGCAAGGGTTCCAGAGTTAGGTCAATGGCTTCTGAATCAGCACTGCAGCTGTTGACAGACTCCTCGTCCGAGGCGCCAGCCGGGGAGTGACTCTAGCCCTGCATTGCGTAGGCCACACACACCATTTTGTACGCCTGTCTTTCAAGGTCTTTGTTGTGATGTGCTTGTGAGTGTGTGTGTGTGGAGGTCTTGTTAGGCAGAAACCTGTGCAGTTCCCTTAGGGACCACTGCAAAAGGCTTAGGACTACAGGTGTTGGCAGTAAACCCAATTGGTAGCAGTCTGTACCACCCAGATTTACCTGGTAGCTGTGGCTGAGCAGCCAGACTTCTCTCAAGAAGAGACAGACAGTATATAGAGTATACAAAATAGGTCCAAAGATACAGTAGCACAAGCAAACACTGACCAGAACTTTGGTATAAAAGTATACAATTATTTATTTAAAAACACACTTGTAAAATACACTAACACCAATATGGCAAGCAAGTTCAAACCCAGTCACTATCAATATATATACACATCCCTGATTACTTATTGAACAAGTCTTAGTTAAAACACCACTTATTTGCAGACAGAGGTGAGCGCTTAACCTAAGATGGCACTCCAATAAGTTAGTTAAAAAGGAAGGGAAAAAGGCAGAATAAGGAAAGCACACAATACCAACACTTTTAAAAGAGCCACAGCAAGTCAGGAAAGGCAGAGTCTACTGTAGAGCAAGAAAGTTCATAGGCCAGGCCCACTCTTGGAGAGAGCAAGGCGGAATGTGTCCAAGATCACACAGTTGAATTATACTTTAAAAGTCTTTGCAGATCACCCCAGGATAGAGAGTCGAGGATTTACGGGACACCTTGAACAGTCTGTTGCAAGGGAGACCAGGCGGGACACAGTGCCTGAAATGGTGAGAAAGCTCCAGCCGGGGCAGTTGTTCCTGGCAGCGGGTGCAAGTCGGTGCTTCGTCCAGGGGAAGAGAAGATCGCGACGTGGAGGAAAGCTGGAGGTTGTTGCACTGCCAGGGAAGAAACCAGCCGCAGAGTACTACCCTTTTATTCGCGGTAGTGGTGAAGCTTGGCTATCCGGCCGCCGGGGTGCTTGGCACGGGCGATTCAACCATGAGACAATCCAGGAAGGCGAAAAGGGGGTGAACTAGTTATCCCCACCAGTTCAGAGGAAGACGACTCTCCGGGATGAAGATCTTCTCTGTCGTCAGGAAGTGGTGAGGCGGTTCAGCAGGGCTCCACCGGTGGTGTTGTCATTGCAGGTCGGCTCAGCTTCTCCCTCTTCGGATTCTTTGGTCCTGTGGCGACTTCTGAAGTTCCAGTCCCCAAAGCCCTCCTTTTATGCAGAAAACCACCATTCATCAGTCCTAGCTGTTACTCAAACATGCCAAGTGGTGAGCCGGGCGGCTCACCACTGGGCCAATCACACAAGAGTGCGACTTGAGTTGCCAAGGCAACTCAGTCCAGGGTGCCTAAACCCCCCCCCTCCCACACATCCTGTAGACCCAGACAGAGTGGCACCACTTTTGGAGGCTTCTGTGCAGAAGCCCGCCAAAAAGTGGAACAAAGGGCTCGACTTGGGTTAGAGTTACAAAAGCGAACACAGACGCCATTTTGGCACAGAGTTCTGGCAAAAATCCCAACCGGTGAATTAATATTAATTTAATAAACCGGTGGTATGTTTGAGGCTATGCTAAAAAGTGGTAGCCTCGAACAATGGGAAAATCCCATAGGAATATATTTGCGGTCGAATATAAAAAGTAGTATCCACTGCCACCAGCCAAAACTCGATCAGGGGGGACTGGCCAGTGCCCCCTCGAACAACAGGCCCAGGGGCAATCGAATTGTCCCTACCAGTACGTCCACAATTGATGGTTTGTACTGGTTCTGTTAACATTTTAGGACTAGTAAAGCCAATTGTGACTTTACATGCCCTGGGAGACAGTAGTCAGTCCCAGGGTGCGGAGTCTATGTTTGGGGGTCACTGACACCCCTGTGTTACTGCACGGAGGGTGCTGTATAACACATGAAGCCCTATGGAGTAAAAGGCCCCATAGCTCATAAAACACATTACAAAGTCAAAGGATATCTCAAATCATGTATAAGAGTGGGAGAAAAAGAGTCTCTCTTAGCAGGAGAAAAAAATAAACCCCAGAAATACAGCAAAGCTGCTGGGGGACTCACTAGGTTTGGGAAATTAGCCTATACAGAGAATTCTCCCTAACAGGTCTATGATGCCATGTGGAATTTTATGGTGTAGCTGAGAGAATGTGTGTGGTGAGGGTTCTGAGCTCAGGCAGTTAGAGAGTCCCTGCCTGGGTGATGGGTGCCAGTGTCTTGTTCTATGTAATTTATGTATTTAACTGTAACCTAAGAAGATGTGAATAAACTTGAAGTAACCTACAAGAAGCCTAAGAGGTCACTTCACTACATTGGCGAGGAGCTGGCCAAGAGAAGAACCTATGCATGAGAAAAAGAAGTAAAGCTGTTGAATCTGCTGCATGGCGCGCAGAAAGGACAATAACACACTGCCCCCACACAAGTAAGACCCATCACCCAGGGCTGATAAGAGGGAGGACTTTAGGCCCTGAAGACCAAGAGAAGGTCAAGGGGAAACATACCCCAAACAGACTCAGGGCTATTTAAAGGGGAAGAGTGTCCCAGAGGAGAGAAATAAAGAGAATATCCCAGGGAAGGTAAAGAATGGGACTGTGCTGTGGTACCCCACATAAAACCCAGGACTGAGCCAGAAAGGAGAGCTGTTCCCAAGTCCTGGGCAGGGAAGGAGTGCTGGAGTTTGAGGAGGCCGTTGAAGGTTTTCATGTTAAATGCCTAAGGGAGGAAGTAACTGGCCTGACGGGAACAGTAAAGCAGTGGACTTTAATGAGAAAATGCTATGTGTTGCCCACAGAAGTGCAAGTTGTGTTATGGGCATTTATGTGGCAGCGTGAGATTCAAAGCAGCTTCGGCAACCAGAAACCGTTAAGTAGCTGGAGCTCTGCAGCGCTCCGCTGCTTTTCTGTGACTGTTGACGTCACGATGCAGGCTGGGAGAGAAGTAGAGTGGCCAAGTGGAACGTTCTCACAGTAACAAGGACTCCAGTGAATTACACAGTGTTGCGAAAAAGACCTTAGCGCCGACACCCTCAGTGGGGTGGCACGGTGTCAGCCCTTGTTGCTCCCCAAGCCCCCCCCCCAGCTTTCATTCCACATTCCGTCTCTCACTCCTGCCCAGCTACCCTCCTCCCAAAGCAGCCCAACCCCCATCACCCAAAGGATAGGCAGAGACCAGTAGGATGTGGGAGAAAAAATTGCCACAGCAAACTTTATTACACATAAAGTCAGGAGTTAGCTTACAGGTGTTCCGTTCAATGCTCAGGATTTTCTGCACTGAGAGCTAGCAACTTCCCCCCCCCCCCGCCCCTTCGGGTCCTTGGGGGACCCGACGCGGGCGCCCAGTCCCTTCCTCAGCAGTCCCTCTCTACCCTTTGGCCATTTCTTTATTTGCAATTTTCTTTTCATTTTCTTTCCCCAAAGCTATTTAAGTGCAATTTTATTCCATGCTTTACTTTCTTTCCATTCTCCATTTCCGCTTAGGCTCCTTCTAAAGGATGCGTTCCGGTCTCCTTTTCCCCTTTTTTGCTCCCTTTCCCCTGTATTGCCTCTTCCCGTTTCCCCAGGATGGCTTATTGATCACAGTTAACTTTCTCTCCCCAAACAGGTCTTCCTCCAGCCCATCCTGCCAGGGAGCCCCTCTCCCCCCTTCAGCCAAGCCCCGATCAGCCCTAGCTCTCCCTGCCGCCTTAGTTGTCCCATCCCCTCCGGCCCCCATCGCGCCCTCCTGTTCTAGAGAACCCCATCCATCAAGCGCTACCTATCCCCCAGAGCCCAGCATCCTTCTTATCCCCATCCTCTTCCCCTGCCTTTCGCTAAGGAGGGGTCCACCCCAAATAACCCCCCTGCTCCTCCTGGCCCCTACCCCCCGCACTCCAAGCCCTCCCCTCCCCCAATTTCTTTTAGATCTCCTTAAGCAGCCAATCACAAAGGGCCCCCTTCTCTTGAGTCCCCCCCCTATCATCCCCCAATCTCCCAGGAGCCTGCCCTTCCCCTCAGTTACCAACGTACTTGCCGGAGCCCCGTTTACAGTGCAAACTTTCAATTCACCCCTCCCTTGCTGACTTCATTGTTGCTTTGCAATTTTCAGTTTCCAACGATGCACTTCCCATTTTGCCCCACCCACTTTTGGAGTTGGAAAGGTCTTCCAAGCCCCCTAACCCTCCCCATTAACGTGGGCCTCCCCTGAGTCTAATACTCCTGGGCGCCGTTCTTAATAAACTGATGGCTGTGCAGTTCCCCTTGTGGTATCCGCCAGTACTTTCTAACGGGAACACCAGGTAACATCCGCTGGGCTTGTCTGCAAGAGACCAGTCGCTGCGACCAGTGTCACCGCCACGACTCACAGCTGGCCACCGGCCGCAGTGAGTTCCCCCTCATGCACCTGGTCGCCCTAGCTCAGGAATCCCCAGTTAAACTCCCAACCCCGCACCTTTCACCCCATTCATTCAGTCCGCAACCGGCACGCAGGCCCTCCGGCTACACCCGGTGGCGTGATGACTCGTGTCGCAGCCTTCCCCGCTGGTGCTCCTCCTGACTGTTTGCTGCTTGCTATGGGCTCCATTGCAGGAGGGCCAACTGACCTGGCAGCAGCGTGCCGAATGAGGTCTTCCCTTGACCGTTCCGTTCCGTGACCGGAGGTCCCCCCCCCCAGGATGAGGTGGGGGGGAGTGGGGGGGCTTTCAGGCCCCTAATGGCTTCCCTTATTGCAAAACTCAAATAGAAACTCCCCCCTGCCCCCGCAGCAGTTTATTTGCAGCCCATCCCCTGCAGAGCATCCCTTAGGTTGTACACCATCACCCTTACCCCCACTCCGGATAAGTGAACCTTGTCCTCCCCAAAGCAACCCGGAGTTTTCAAACTAAACGCATGTTTGACCCATTCAAAACCCCTGCTGATTAGAAATTTCCCCAGTTTAACATTTAGTTTTCGCCTGGATTCCTCAATGCCTCCCAGGGAATGTGCCCCCCTCCAAGTCTGCCTGGGTATGATCTCTGACCACGCCACTGTCGTGCCCCAGAAACTGTTCCCAATTTGCGCGTACCCGGCCCTCATCCCTGCCAATAACCCCCTTCTCCCCCTGGCCACCAGGTTGTTACCCCCCCCCCCCCAAGTGGATCACTATTATGTCTGGGTGGCTGTAGCGCCATCTGCAATCATCAAGCACTCCCCACAATTTGCCCCATCTCATACCTCCTCTGGATACCCAGTATATTTGAGTCCGCACGAAACCCATAAGCATATCATTGTATTCCTTCTCCACACCCCTTGCAGCCTGAGCCACGAATGAGTGGCCGATGACCCACACCGACTTCCGAACTGTGGAGAGCTAATATTGCGGGTTGGTGAATTGTGGCGTCCTTGTGCCCCCCAGGCTTCCCTAGCCTCCCCCCCATCCTCCCTTGGTGCTGCCAAACCTACAAGCCTTATGTAGAGTTTGTACTTGTCCGATTGCCACCTCCCAATCCTCTTTATGCTCTCCTCCCCCAGTCCTTCCTGGAATGCTGTTGTGGCCGCCCCTATACGCGGAGGCGTGTAGTGCCCGTTGATGCCTCTAATGCCTGCCAGAGCCGAAGCCATTACCTTCCTGAATTGGAATTGCGTGAGGGGGGGATCCCTCCTCGTGTATGAACAGGTAACCCGGGCCCCCTTTTCTGGCCCCCAAGAATGCAACCATGGACATTACAGGGCAGTGTTCCTCAACTCCCAAACACCCCAGCACCAGGTTTCTCCCAAAGCCCGCTGATCAGTTTTAGAGCTCCTTATCTTCACCCTCAGTTCTCCCTCTGAGATGCTTATATCGCTCCTCCGCAAAGCCTTGAATTCCAGATCGTGCTTTGAGCGGGCGATCAATTCACTGGGGCGTAGGGCGCCAAAGAAGGCTAAAGTGAAGCAAGCTCTAAGGAGAGTGCACTCATACTGGGAGTAACATGTTAAATTGACACGAGTGAGCATTTGCTTGAGCAGTTCGAAATGGATAGGACGTCTATCGTCCCTGCTGGGGGGTTCCTCCCTGTCCCAGCCTCTCAATGCCGCCCTGACTAGGAAGCCCTTAGTTGGGTCGCTGCCACCCGCTAGCTGGCTATGGAAGGCGATAGCGCATAAGTGCCCTGCGAGCCAAGATTTGGACTTGTGGTTCTTCCTGGCCCATAGTATGAATTGTTGAACCTTGGCTTCCCCGAGGCCGTTGTCCCAGTCCCCCATGATCTTCAAAAAGGTCTCAAAACCCCTGTTGTATCTCTCCCTGGAACCCCCCGAAAGTGCCCTGGCTGCTAATGCCCTCATACCCGTTTCCAGGTCACTAGGCTCCACCACTCGCTGTTCAACGGTACCATGTCCTTGTTCGCCCCTGAATGTGCTTTCCGGAATCGACCTATCTGCGAACGAGAAAGTGCATCCGCAGCAATGTTAAGGACACCCGGGATGTGGCGCGCCCCCAACTCTGTGTTCATCCTCATCCCTGTGCTCATCAGGTGGCGCAGCAGGCTCAGGGTGGCTGGGCAATGGGCCACCTGTGTTTTTATACCCACCACCACAGCCATGTTGTCCGACCATATCGTTAAGCGTTTGTTGGCTAATTCCCCCCGGCCAGAGATGCAGGGCCACTAAAATAGGAAATAGTTCCAGTACATTAATGTTTCTGCACCAACCCTTTTTGCCCCAAGCGCTCGGCCAATCCGCCCTACACCATTGAGCCCCCAGAATCACCCCAAACCCGTGTCTGCCAGTTGCGTCCGTGAATAGCTGGAGCTCGTTGCATGACACCCAGGGGGTCCTCCACAAGCGCACCCCATTAAAGTCTGCCAGGAAACCCTTCCACATGCACAGATCGTCCTTTATCCCTGCACCCAAGCGTATCCTGTGCAAACCTTTGGAGCCCCGCCACTGCTGTTAACCGCCTGGCTAACACCCGCCCCGACGGGATAACCCTACCTGCAAAATTCAATCTCCCAATCAGGGACTGGATATCCTTCAAAGAGACCCTGTGGCTGTTTAGCACTGTATTTATGTGGGCAATGCATTCCGCTACCTTCTCCTGAGGCAGCCTGCATAGACCCTCCATGGTGTCCATCTCTATGCCCAGGTAGGTCAGGCGGGTGCAGGGGCCTTCAGTCTTTTCTGCGGCCAACGGAACCCCTAATTCTGTGGCTAAACTGATGAATCTGTTCAACAAGGAGCTGCAGATGTCTGAACCCCGTTCCCCAATGAACAAGAAATTGTCCAAATAATGGGTTTTGACACCCCTGCTCTCTAACATGTGTACTGCCCATTACAGGAATGTGCTGAATGTTTCGAAGTAAGCACAAGATATGCTGCACCCCATCGGCATGCATTTGTCCACATAAATACCACCCTCGAACTGGAACCCCAGAAGGTGGAAACTATCAGGGTGGACCGGGAGTAATCTGAATGCTGCCTCAATGTCCACTTTGGCCAGCAGTGCGCCTCTCCCCAGCCTCCTAGCCCCTTCTACCGCTTGGTCAAAGGACGCATAAGACACTGCACAAACCTTTTCGTCCAGCCAATCATTCACTGGGTTGCCCTTGGGGTGCGATAAGTTGTGTATGAGTCGATATTTGCCTCGCTCTTTCTTAGGCACCACCCCCAGGGGTGACACTATGAGGTTGTCCGGGGGGGGGGGGGAGCGCATACGTGCCCGCCACCCTACCCAAACCTAGCTCTTTATTTATCATGTCGCGCACCACCTCGGGGTGAGCCTTGGCTGACTGAGCTTTCTGCAGATCGTGGCATTAGGGGACCTTCATACGGAATTGTAAAACCCCAAGTGAAACCCTTTAATAAGATGTTCCTCTCCCGTACTGCGGGGTAGCGGGCTAACCAGGGCAGGAGTTTTGGTAGTACAATGGGTGATGGCCCCTTTAGGGCGAAGTCCCCCCCCATTCTGGCCAATGTATGCTGTTGCCCCCCCCTATGATGTGCCCACCACCCAATGACGGGTTCCTCCCCTGACCACAGCCCCTTGTCGTGTGGCCGCCAACCCATGTCACGCCCCTCCATTGACGGTTATTACCATTGTGCCGGGGCCCCCGTGCGCCGGTGCTTGGGTAAGCATTGTGCGCCCGCAAGTCAGACGAAACACGAGCTGTGCTACCTTAAAGAGAGATACAATTTATTAGTGTGCACAAATGGCATGAACAGTTGAATCACATGCAGTCACGTGGCTGCGCAAGTAGTTACATGTTGGGTACCCCTCCCTCTTTATGCGGCCATGTATTCGGGGCAGGTCCCAGTGACCTGCAAAATTTTGCCGCATGGGCCATGCTGCCACAAGTGGAACACTGGTGTCTGAAACAGCAATTGGGCAGCCAATTGCAGTGCCCTTCATTAAAGTTTTGGCACGGGTGAGGGGGGCGCGCCGGACCCTGCGTGCCCGCACCCCCCCTTCCTCCTCTGAAACTCGCTGGCAGTGGGTTCTGCATTCCCAGCGGGGGACTCCGCCTGTGGAAATTCCTTACGCTCTAACCTTGGTGTGGCTGGCATAGCCTGCTGAGCTGCGCGCGTGATATCCAACGCTTGCCCTGCAATGCTGGAACCCCTTGTGATGAGGCTGTCCGCTGACACCGGCCTTGGATCCAACCAGTCTTCCACCAGTTTGTGCTCCCATTTTAGCTTGGGGTCAATCTCCATTCTCTTCCTAAACCTCTGATCCCTCAAAAGCCATGCTGTACCCCCCCCCCCACTTCCTGTGCTCCTCAATTACGCACTGGCTATAGTTGTAAAGTGCTGGCCCTTGCTCGGGCTTCGATTGGACTATGATTTGCGCCAAAATTCTGAAACCCGCCACCCAGTTTTGCAAATTCTCCTCGGGCCTCACCCTTTTTCTCGCTTTCACAACCTCTCTGCTCCCACTCGCCTGCAGGGTGTCGTACCCTTTGGTTTCGTGTTCTAAAAGTGAAAAGGTGTCTATGAACCTTCCTTTCGCAATCTCCTTCTGCACAGGGTCAGGTATGTGCCAACATAGATAGTTCTCCGTGATTGCTGGGAGCCCTTCTGCTGCTCTACCTGTAGGGGCGGTGAGCTCCACTGGGTGTTCGCACTTTGCTGGTCCCCCTGACCTGTTCCCTTCGCCCCGAGCAGCCCCTGTGCCAACATTTTTGGCTGTGGTTTTATCCCCCGGCGGCCCAAACCCTGCTGGGGCCTGTTGCCTCTTTCTCCCTGGTTGTCTCCTTCCCCTGTGTCATGGCATTCCCCCCTCGCAACACATCCATTATAATGTCCATTTTTGCTCTCCAGTCCAACTCACCCTCAAAGGTGCGTCCCCTTGCCGGAGGAGCCCCAAACCGCCTGCTCGGCCCAGCGTCCTCCTGGGCCTCGCAAATAGGGGCAGGGAGCCCCGCTCTGTTAAGGCGATCACCCGCCGGTGATGTTGACGCCTCCCTGTCCCTTCCTTCCGCCACTAAGGCAGTCAGTGCGGCCAAGTCTTCCTCCAGTTCCTTCTTGGTCTTTCTGCCCCTGGGGCACCCGCTCATTTTCGCTTGTCTCTTGCGTGAGCTTATCGACTCCCCCAGTCCAGATGAAGACTGAGAGTCAGAGCTGTTATTAGGGGACGGGGAGATGCTTGCTTGCGTGGTAATCGTGTCGCCGGACGGTTGGGGGCCCCCCCATCTTGATCATCGCCGCTTCCCACCCTATGGATTTTGCAAGCACAGAGAATGTGGCCCAAGCTTCTGCGTTCATGGTCTGACCCTGTGCTGGCGAGAGGGCTGTCTCCACCTCGACTGTCCCTTCGTCCAATTGTGTCTCCGCGATTATCTCCATATCTGGGCCTTGCGAGTGGAACATGCCGACCTGTGGGAAATTATAAAGTTGTCACAACGTGCCGGAAGAACGAGAAAATTCACTGACCCTCTGCCCCACCTTTCCCTTGGCTGCTTCAGTCCGTAAACTGCTTTTGTGACCCCATTACCTTTGATTCCACGGCTGTCCCTTTCGTCTGCGACAGGCCTAGTTCTGGAGCCCTCCTCGGCCCTGTGTGTCCTGGGGGATGGAAGACATTGCATGAACTATGGGAAGGTCAAACGTTGCATTGCCCCTTTGAAAGACCTGCCCTGTTCTGATAAGATATGATATGATAGTTTATTTGTATAGGGCCTATCCACCATGTGTTTTCAAAGAGCCTCCGGGCCATGGGGAGAACAATGGGAAAATACAATGACATTCTTACAAGCCCTTAACGCAGCAATAACAACACCTGGTGCTGCGGGCACCGCATTGATGCCACCCAGTTCCCCAGCCTGGAATATTGCACATGGCGCGGCGGCCCCTGACTCCCTAAATATGCTGCCATACTTGCAATATTGAACCATGGCGCGGCGGCCATGCATGCAGGAAAACATGCTGCATTACGTTTCCACATCATGACATTGGAAAAAACCCTTTCACCCGAGCACTCCCATGGTAATTCCCAACCCGCGTGTTACTTCAACTGTGCCCAACAACGTGCGCCCTGCCTGGCAAACCGGAGCAACCCCCCCCAACCCCACCGGGGTCTCCCCACCAAGGCATTTCCCCAGCAGCTCTTTGTACCCACTAGCCACTACACCGACCCCATGGTGCAAACCGCCTTGCCCCTGAAACCACTGGCAATTTTCGTCCTAAAAACGCGGCCATCCCGCATATTAATATAACAGTATTTGCCCCTACCTAACCCGCCTCCGCCGCCCCCCCACCCCCTTGCCCATTAATTCCGTCCCGACAACGTCCACTCGGAGTGAGCGACGCCAGGCGCCATGCTCCTGACTCCGCCCCCTCGACCCCACAAACCCTGCACCTTTCTTACAAAACGCCTTCCCTGCCTGAATTACCGTACGGAAACGCAGCACTGAGCCATGCAGCGCAGCCTGTGCCATACAACTTCTCTTCGTCGCACATTCCTTGCTTGGCCCCTCCGCTGGGTTTTCTGGTTCCGTGAACGCTCCCCGCTTACTAGGCCCCCTATCCCTACATCAATCTTTCACATGCATCCCTGCATCGTCCTAGGGAAAACAATGCGGGTCCGCGCCTTGACGGCAGCGCTGTAGCCGGCACCCGGATTTGCGACTCCCCCAAGGGCAAGACCCGAAATGCTGACACATAAGCAGTCCCAAAATAGCTCGTTCCCAACCTATGCCTGCAAAATGGGATTTCAGAAGTTTGTGAACCCCGACCCACCCACGCTTGGAGTGCAAATAGCTTTAATTACAGGTCTTCCCATTGATGCCACCCAGTTCCCCAGCCTGGAATACTGCACGTGGCGCGGCGGCCCATGACTCTCTGAATATGCTGCCACACTTGCAATGTTTAACCATGGCGCGGCGCCCATGCATTCGGGGAAACATGCTGCATTACGTTGTCACCCCAAAGCGATCTCCCCACAACAAGGCATTTCCCCAGCAGCTCATTGTACCCACTAGCAAATACACCGACCCCATTGTATTGTATAAATACACCGACCCCACTGGCAAAACGGGCCCTACCAAACATTCCACATGAACCCTTCGTTAAGAGCGAACATTCCCCCCAGAATAGATTTATTTATTTATTCATTCTTTCTCTTTCTTTCTTTCTTTCTTTCCTTTTTTCCCCCTTCTTCCCCATCCGGTGACCAATGTACAGCTCGCGCCGCGGCCACAAAGTTCGACAAGGTAGGCCATGCCTGGAAAATCACTTTAAACCAACGCTGCCGACCACCCAACCAGACTTGCGCCGTAACCCATTCTCCCCGTTCCCCTTGCCACAATCCGTGATCACAACCACAAGGCACGGATGCCACCTCACCAAACATCCTTACGCCCGCGGTGATACAAAGCACATGGCATGGAGGCCGCAAGAGGAATTGAACGCCTTCCTATCACACGAGGCGGGAACGCAATCCTGGCCGCAAACGGAAATGAACGCCTTCCTAGCACACGAAGCATGAACGGAATCCTTCCTGTAATCTCTAACCAAGCAACCATTTAAAACTTTTCCCATCAACCCCTTCTCCCAGAGCGATCCAAATGTACAACCTACCCCCTTGTAGCAATCGCATCCCACTTGTGTATGCATACCCGTCCAGCCTTTCTGCACACCCTCCCCTCTCATGCACCACGCCACTAGCCCTAGCTCCGGGAACACCAATCGATATGCCGACGGCCATAAGCCCATGCTGCACAGAGCAAAATTATTTTGATGAGGCAAAATCTTTCCTCCACAATTACACTGTTTGCCGAATTTCGGCATGCTACGACCAAGGCACTGCGCGCCCCGCAGCCCCATGGTCCCCCCAAAAGGTCATGCCTGGGAAACAACGAGCGAAAGCCTTCCGCAGATAGCTCCTCCCAACGCTAGCCAGCAACACCAGAGGTTACAACCGCCTCTGCCCAGACGAGGTCCCGGCTTCCAGAAAGCCCACCAATGGCATTCCAGAAATTGAAAACGGGACCATCCAGCCCTTTAAAATACATTTTGCAAACGTTTGGGAGCCATACTTACATGCCCCGCATGTAACGTAGGAGAGAGCCAGCAAGGAGAGACCCTGAGACTCTTTCCAGGTGTATTTAAGCGCCAATGGGCGCGCGGGGTGATGACGTCACGCGCCCCCTCCACTCCCCCTACAGGGTGGAGTGGTGCCTGGATCATCCCTCCCCTCCCCCCACGACTCCTTATGCCGCCGTGCCTCGTGAGGCACTCAGCACTAAGGGGGGGGGGCCCCACCGAGGGGCCCTCCTTCATAGGGCACGGGAGCCCGTCGATGTTCGGGGGAAAGCGTGATGTAACACGTTATTAGAATGTCTAATCCCCCACACTAGCGTGAGATGGGGGTTTAGATTCTATAAAAGACAAGGAGGCGAGTATTATGCATTTCAATCTTTACTCTGAACCACAGCAGCAAAGAATAAAAAACTTTATAAACGAAATTTTTTCAAAAAAACACAACTTTATAACAATGCAATGGGAAACATCCCAGTCCAATATGGTGGGCAGGTCATGCCCTGGGGGTAGCCAATAGGGAGCGAGCCAGTCCCAATATAGGTCCATTCCTTTAGTAACTCCCCCTCTTTCTGACGCTGATCTGTCTCACACGACCACCGAACACCTTCTCCACGTGGAACGAAGAACAAACTCCCATGGAGACGCCGGGGTTGAAACCTTCTGCAACCTGGAGCTCAATCTCCCACTTCCTCCTGCATCGAAGTCATCAACTGCCCTCTGAAACAACAACCGACACCAGTAAGGGTGGGTGGGTGGGATAATACTCACCTCCTTGTCTTTTATAGAATCTAAACCCCCATCTCACGCTAGTGTGGGGGATTAGACATTCTATGGCAAGACAGGAGGCTCATATTATGCAAGTTCAAAGCCCTTGCATTACATTCACCGCTACATGGGCAATACGCTTATGGTAAAATGTCTTAAAAGTTGATTCCCTTGACCAGTCAGCTGCTTTTAGGATCTGTTCCAAACTACCCCCCAGAAAGGCTGC
Source organism: Ambystoma mexicanum (assembly GCF_040938575.1). Classification (NCBI taxonomy): domain Eukaryota; kingdom Metazoa; phylum Chordata; class Amphibia; order Caudata; family Ambystomatidae; genus Ambystoma; species Ambystoma mexicanum. The sequence goes on from NC_090929.1 coordinate 540,904,881, forward strand.
TTTAGAGGCCATAGCGCCTCGGACTGAGTGGGGACCAAAAGAGGAAGTGTCAACCCCCGCCTCCCGCATAACCCATTTGATCCATCTGGCCAAAGTAGAAGGGGAGACCGGCCTATGGGGTTTCCTGTAGGAAATCAGCAGCTGAGAGGTATTGGGAGGTCTAAAACCTTCAGTTATAATCTCAAAACATTTCAAACAGTTGACCACACATAGTTTACAATCTTCAGGAAAAGCTGGATAGGATATCGAAGAAGTCATGCATTTAGTCCTTCGTGAGATAAAGAAAGTAACCCCTTGAGGGGTGAACATCTTATTATCCACATCAAGAGCTCTGATATCAGAGACCCTTTTAATAGACACCAGACATAGTAACATAGCAAGTTTGGCAAATAACTGCTGCAGGGACAGTTCCTCATTAAGAGGCCAGGACCTGAAGAGCTGCAGCACCACATTAACATCCCAAAGAACCGAATATTTCGGTTGTGGCGGAACCTTAATACGGATAGATTTGAGGGCCCTTCGCACTAAAAAGTGTCTACCCACTGGTTCCCCTTTAACCAAAAGATGACCGGCTGAAATAGCCGAACGAAAACCATTAACAGTTCTTTAGGCTTTCCCTTCCTTAAACAATTCTACAAGAAAATTAACCACCTCTACAGGAGGGGCAGAAACGGGATTGAGGTGCCTAGCCACACACCAGCTAACCCATCTGTTCCATGCTGTGGAATACCCTGCCTTAGTAGAGGGCGCCCAGGAGTCCCTGATGACCGCCATAGAGTCTTGCGAAAGTCCTCTGAAGCACCAGGAAGAGCTGATATCTTCCAAGCCATAAGGGCAAGGTGTCCCTGCAAGACCAACTCGTGAGGGAGACCCTCCGGATCCACTAGCAACTGGGGATCGCGAGGGAGAAGACGGGGAATATCTATTGCCAATTCTAGAAGGGCCGGGAACCAAACTTGAGAGGGCCAAAAGGGGGCAACTAGAACCAGAGACACCGCCTGAGTGCGAACCTGGACCAGAACCCGGGCTATCATAGCAAAGGGAGGAAAGGCATACCCCAACTGACCCGACCAATCCTGGAGGAAAGCGTCGGTGGCTAGAGCTAACGGATCTGGTCTCCAACTGTAAAACCTGGGAACTTGACAATTCAGTCTGGAGGCAAACAAGTCTATCATCAGAGGACCCCAGAGGGACTCTATGCGGGCGAAAAGAGACCTGTTCAGCATCCAATCGCTCCCGTCCTGCAGGTGCCTGGAGTTCCAATCTGCAACCTCGTTGCTGACTCCTGGGAGGTATTCCGCTTTCAAGAGAATATCCCTGTCGAGGCAAAAATGCCAAAACTCTCTCGCCAAATCCGCCAAGACTTTGGACCTGGTACCCCCCAGGTGATTGATGTACCTCACCGCAGATATATTGTCCATGCGGAGGAGAACACAACAATTCCCCTGATCCTTGAGGAGACTCCGAACAGCAAAAGACCCCGCTAACAACTCTAGGCAATTGATAGAGTAGTTTCTCTGACTCCGACCATTTCCCTCCTGTGGAGACCTGACCCAATCTGGCTCCCCAACCCGATCTGCTCGCATCTGACTCCAGAACGACATCCGGCGACGGGCCAAATATTGCCTTGCCATTCCAGGCCTCCATGTGCCTGAGCCACCACAGAAGTTCCAACCTGGCCTCTGGCGGCAATTCCACCATTTGGGAGTAAGAGAGACACTTGCGCAAATGCCTGGCCTTTAAGCGTTGCAGTGCTCTGTAATGTAGGGGAGCAGGGAAGATAGCCTGAATGGATGCCGACAACATCCCTACAACTCTGGCCAACTGCCTGAGGGAGATCCTCCCCCTCCTGAGGAGTAGACGAATTTCCTTCTTTATCTTGGACAGTCTGCTGTCTGGGAGAAGAAGGATGCAAAGCTTTGAATCTATATTGAAGCCCAGAAATTGGATACATTGCGTAGGCTTCAATATGGATTTTTTTACATTTATCACAAAACCTAGATCCTGTAAGAGGGTCACAGTAAATTTCAGATGAGAACACAGAGTTTGACAATTCTGGGCCAGGAGCAACATGTCGTCTAGATAAACTATGATCCGAATCCCCCTGGACCTGAGAAGAGCCATCACAGGGCGCATGAGCTTGGTGAAAACACCATGGGGCCGAGGACAGGCCAAACGGAAGGGATGCAAACTGCCACACTCGACCCCCCCACTGAAACTGAAGATACTCCTGATGTGGGGGAAAGACGGGAACCACTAGGTAAGCGTCTTTGAGGTCCAATTTGACCATCCAGTCTGCAGGGAGAAGAGTATCCCTGAGTAAATGAATTCCCTCCATCTTGAAGTGGTGATAAACCACAAAAGAGTTGAGAGCTTTCAGGTTGATTACTGGACGAAACCCCTGGTCCGGTTTCGGAACTAGAAAAATGGTACTCTGCAACTGAGAGGCCCTGTAAGAGGCCGGGACTACCGCCCCTTTGGAGATGAGATCCCGTACCTCCCCATCTATAAGGGATTGTTTGACTTCGTCGAACACCAAAGGAAGGGGAATGGACAACTGGCAAGGAGGGGCATAGAACTCTATCTGATAACCCTGAATCGTTTGTAGCACCCAAGGATCCGAAGTGAGAGCCTCCCACTGTGGAAGGAACCTGGCTAGTCTGCCACCTAAACTTTTGAGGGAAAAAACTTTTAGCACCTCGGAAATTACCTGCTGGCCCTCTTGATCTTCCGGCTCCCCTGCCGGCACGTCCTCTCCAACTGGAGTTTTGTTGCGGATAGAACTGATTATGTGCTCCACGAGCAGAGGAGGTATGGTATGCGCCACTGGGCGCAAACTGTCGAGGGCGGGAGGAGCCCTGGGAAAAACGGCCGGAGGAGCGGACCCTACCTCGTCCAGCCTTGTTAAAAACCTTTGGGGCAAAAACCTTTTTTATATTAACCTGCGCTTTGTCCAGCGCTGTAAATGTGTGAACATAAGCTGACAAATCTTTCAGGAAAGAATCCCCAAACAAATTACCCTGAGCTGCAGGGCCACCTTCCCTCTCTGACATGTCTGCCAGTTTGGAATCCAACCTCATTAATAATGATTTCCTCCTCTCCCTACATATGGAGGCATCAGCATTGCCGAGCAGGCACACTGTACGTTGGATCCAACCCCTTAATGCGTCAACATCTATCGGGGTATTAGAGGACGCCGCCTCTTCTGCCATTTCAAAAATCTGCGTGACTGGACCCAGGATGTCCAACAGTCTGTCTTGACAACTACGCCACGCTTTATCGACCCCCTTCTTGGGGTCCTTCCCTTTCTGGGAAAGAAAAGCCGCCATAGACTGGTCTATTTCTGGCGCTAGAGCCACCTTGTCGGCGAGCAACGGTCTAGGGCATTCCGCCCGTAACTTATTACGATCCTCTTTGGCCATAGGGCGCCGGATCCAGAACTTGAGGAAAGAGGAAACCTCCTCAGAGGGTTGCCACTCAGCAGACCTGGGGTGTTGTATCAGGGCAGGATCAAAGAAAGGAACGCCACTACCATCCAGCAGGGGACCCCCTTGAGGGACTACCGAGGTCACCTTCCTTTTTTGCCTCTTAGGGGGCGAATCAGAATCATCTGCACTGTCAGAGGATGAGACATCAATAGGGGGCTCCACCGGCGCGAAAGGCGCGGGGGCCGGCCAGGGGGTGGAAGAGATAGGTCGAGATTCTTCCCACCCGCGCTTTAAATTACCCTTAGGGGAAGCAATAGGAGATATGGCCACTAGGGGACTGAGTTGTCCCTGGGTATGTTTAGTTTTAACCTTACATTTTCTGGGTGCCTGGGACTCCACAGATGGGACAGCGTCCTGGGAGGGATGAAAATCCGCAATGCGGGTAATTAATCTGTCAAAGGCTGACGCCAAAGTATTATTCAAATTAGATAAAGCGGAGTCCAAAGAGGACTGAATAGCTTGAGCCACTAAAGGCTGGGAATGACAGGCTTGATCCCCAATGTTTTCAAGTACCTTCTCACTTTTTTTGGCGGTGCGCACTTGAGTGCTGGCATCTGCAGAGGAGGGAAGCACTCCTTTGTCCATGACAGCACCAATTTCTTTGGTAAAATAGATATATATATATATATATACCGTTATATAAACACAGCCGGGTCAAAGCTGCACTCACACAAGCCGAGCAGGCTGTAAGGACTCAAGTTAATAGTGTGCCACAAACCACAGGTAAGGGCCACCAAGGCAGAACATGGGCAGTGTCTAAATTCCCACAGACAAACACGCGAGCAGCGTATGAGGGCAAAGAAGCAAATTTTTTAAAACCTACAACTGTATTATGAAAAAAATAAAAATATACATTTTTTTGTGGCGGAGAGCAGGCACGAACTGCTAAACCTGCCTTTCACAAGGCAGCACACTTACTGCTTGAGCCACAGAGCTCCCTAGGCTACAAAGTAACAACAATGCGAGTGAACTCCACGCTCGAATAAATCACCTCAGGCGAACGCGGGCGAGATAAACAAACGCTCCGCTTGCCTGAGGAAAGTCACAGCATATACAATGTATCAGGTAAAAGAAACGCGTTCTCCCAAACGCTGCTCTCTGAAACCAAGTGATATAATTAACACTTCAAAGCACACAGTCTAAGAGAAAACCAGAGGTGTGACTTAGCTTGTGGGTCAGCAGCAAAGAAAGAGGGGGAGTTACTAAAGGAATGGACCTATATTGGGACTGGCTCGCTCCCTATTGGCTACCCCCAGGGCATGACCTGCCCACCATATTGGACTGGGATGTTTCCCATTGCATTGTTATAAAGTTGTGTTTTTTTGAAAAAATTTCGTTTATAAAGTTTTTTATTCTTTGCTGCTGTGGTTCAGAGTAAAGATTGAAATGCATAATATGAGCCTCCTGTCTTGCCATAGAATCCAGAAGGGAAACTCTCAGCATCGTAGGTTAGGCAGCTCTGCTTTGTTACGGCAGATTGGAATGTTCGCGTAGTGCTGCAATCGGCGAAATGTAAAATCAAAAATGGAAGGGGAGCGAGAAGTAATACGAGAAATAGTACAGAGGATGTGCTGACATTGACCAGGAATGAAGAGGAGCATCCCGGAGTAGAGGCGGGTGGAACGACGGAAACAATGGAAGGATTGTGACAACAACTGCTCTAGATTGGGACGTACTGTAATGTTAAGAATTCTGAGGCATCGTGAAGAAACCGCTCTGCTGCACTGGTAAATTCGGTGGCATTAGAAGGGCTCATTTTTTTGGTGGGGGCCCTGCGGTGAGAAGGTCACAATGTGCAGTGTTAGTTTGTGTCAGGATGCAAACTGTATGGCACGGAGAGGTGATGTTGAGACTGGTACGGCTTGCAGTGTTTGTGTAAGCGCCAGTTTATATTTTTTGAGGAATTCCAGGTTACAGCCTTTCGGGGTATGGACTTTTAGGTTGGCAATTTTGTTTATGTGAGTGGTTATGGCTCGTATTAAGCAGCGTCCGTGTATGCGCCAGTTTTAATCTTTTGAGGAATTCTAGGTTACAGTCTGTCAGGCTATGGACTGTTAGGTGTAGTGAGCAGCGGATACGAATCCAGATGGGGTGTGTGTTTCATGTGGTTTATGTAATGAGTAAACCTAGACATAACTACATTTTAAGGTTTTGCAGCGTTAGGTTGTTTTAATGCAACAGATTTTTAGATTCTTAAACTGTAAAAAAAAATGCTTTTCAAGTTTTCACATGCTTTAATGTATGCACTACTAAGGTCAGAATGGTCAAATGTGAGGGTGAGTGTGTGTGTGCGTGTGCGTCTCTCTCGCCAGGTTAGTAAGAGAGGAGTGTGCCGGTCACGCCAGGTTCTGCATTCTTTTGCAGGTACAGTTTGGGTAGAGAGGGAGGGACGCCTTCCGGGTTGTGGAACCTAAGTTAAAAGGGAGAAGGGACGCCTCTGTTTTACAGAGTTGACTACTCTCTAAACAAGGCGCTTTGTGTGTTGGGCGAGTGTAGTGTCTCTGGAAGAAAGGGAGATGTGTTGGGATATGCCTCTGTGTGTGTGTAGTGTACCTGTAAGGAAAGGAGATGCTGTGATGTGCTTGTGAACATGTGTGGAAGTCTATGATGTCATGTGGAATGTTATGGTGTGGATGGCAGAATGTGTGTGGTGAGGGTTCTGAGCTCAGGCAGTTAGAGAGTGTCCCTGCCTAGGTGATGGGTGCCAGTGTTTTGTTCTATGTAACGTCTGTATGTAACTGTAACCTAAGAAGATGTGAATAAACCTGAAGTAACCTACAAGAAGCCTAAGAGGTCACTTCACTAGTCTTAGGCCGAAAAGGTTTGCAGGTTTTAGTGACGCTCGCCGTGATCACGAGGGAGGAACAGATTGTATCGGCGATGGGTGTGTTTCCAAGGAAGTTTGCTGCAGCAAGACGCGCAGAATTTAAAACGTGTTCTCTCCATATCAGAGGGAAACGGCAGCCAGGCCAAAGAAAAGGGAAGAGAAAGGGTTAAGAAAAGGCATCCTCAAGAAAAGTCAGTAAGAACAAGGCCCCACTCTACCTACTGTAAAGGCTTGGCCGAAAGACAAGGCCACATGAAAATCAGTCGGCGAGCAGTCAAGGATGGAGCATCGGCGAGCAGGATCGGGTGTCGGAGCAGCCGCCGAAGTAGTCATCTAAGGACAAGCGAACCGCCGAATAGGATCAGCATTATAAACTCTTACGAGCTCTGCATTATGTGCGAACGACTAGTTAGGCAGAAAAAAAAAACATCTGGTGGGACATCGGCACTTGAAGGATTTTGGGTACACTACACGTCATGTTAGGAATAGTGTTAGTCACACCCATGTCGACGTCCCTTTTCGATCTTAAATAAAAAAGATGCAATATTCCGCGATTACCACTAGATGTTGGACTATATGCACAGCATGTGATTCTAAGCAGATTAACAAGCATCAGAACAGTGGATTACTGCCCATCATTTCCATTATCAGGTAATTGGCGCAGAGAAAGATTGGGCTACAAAAAGAAAAGAAATGGGTGAGATTTTCCAATACCAGCAGCTCTACGAATGAGCATACTACTGCACTCCAACCAGAAAACCACTTTTTTTTCTAAGCAGAGGTCAAATGCGTGGACGGCGCACAGCATATCAACAGAATCATCTGAATCAAGGACCAAAGGGCATGTTTCAGATCCTGCAGAGAGCATATCGATAAAAGCGCCCATCAGCAATCTGTCATATGTTACCCAAAATAACACTCTATCCAAAGGACTTAACTTTGCTCTGTCCCCATCTACCAGTTTGAACAAAACCAAAACTGAAGAAAATGCTTTTGCTCCGTCAGATTGAAAACCTAGTTAAAAAAATAGAAACTACGAGACCCTCTTGTATACTAACTTTAATACATTCATTTCCAGTGATGCAGATATGCCTCCTGAAGTTCTTACCTTTGAAAAGCTGATACTGAAAGAGTTAACAGAATTTTTTTTGTCCTTGCCCCATACATTCCCAAATATGACTGCACAGGAGAGAAAAGCATTACACGATTTACCGACCAATGACCAACAAATAAACCTGCAAACAAAGGGGGTGGTATTGTAGAAATGGATACCATTGAATATGTTACCATGGTGGAGGCACTATTGAATAATTCCACCAATTAGCATAAATTGGTTAATGACCCTACCGATCAACTCATGCTGACTACAAGAAATATGCATGGGCAGGCCTTGCAAATTCTTAAAAATCCCACTAGACCTGCAAGGCGAATTCCTCAGTTTACATACTCTAAGAGAAATGCACTTGCCCCAAGGTTACTGGTGACAAAATATTTACCAGCGCTTTTTGTGAAATGTACTAGTCGCCATAAGCACACTTCGTATTTGGTGCAATGATGTCAAGCATGCACAGTGAAACTTGTAATTGCCATTTACTGAAAACAAAATGTGTTTGTAGTAAATGAAAAATAAGTTTCTAGCATCTCCATACTCGCCAGCAAGGTCGAGTATCATGCCCTTCATAAACTACTAGCCAATGCTAGTGTGCTAGTAGATTTTGTGAGCCCTGATGGGAGCAATCAATTAAGGCTATTTGAGCCAGCGTGAAGCAATGTTTTGGACATCCAAGGACGCTCTCAATCCAGTTTTTGCGTACGGAGCAACACATTTTTGATCCTCTCGTCCGCACATAGAAACCTCTGGGTATCAAGCACGTTATAAATAACCAATTACAGTAAGAGACATGATCCATAAAGCTAGTGCAAGCCCTACAGGCTGTCCAATATCGCTGTGTGGCTCAGTTCAAGAACCAATTGGAAAGTACATTCATTCCTTTCTTCAAACTCTGTACCAGTTTGAATTTGAAAGACAAGATGGACAGGATTAAAAGCATAGAGAAACCCCCCTATGACAGAGTTCATTGATTAAATGTGGCATATCGGAAACTTTACACTAATATTCCACAACAGAAAGCCATTGAGATAGTGTCACGCATATTGAATACATGACAATACATACATGACCATTAGAAGAGGAACATATAATTGTAATTGTCATTTATATAGCGCCTTTTACCATTACTAGTCTCAATGCGCTTGTGGTTTGAATGCCCTTGGGGCCGCAGTCCAGAGTATGGGAAATTCTCAGAGGCTTAGAATGTGTGTGGTGCATATCGCCAAGATTAGGGATTGGTTGGGCTGGCTAGGCTCCGGTAAGCAACCCAAGAGATCAGACATGTGGATGGGTGCTGACGGAGGTCACGATTGTGTGGGAGTGCAAGAGACTCGTTATGTGTCCAGCTAAACCAGAATCGCTGTATTCCAATGGCAGAGGTGCTGAGGCAAGTCTGTGGTTAATACGCTTAAAACCATTAAGTGTCCAGCTAGACTGAATTTTGTTGTTGGTTGTAGCTGCATTCCAGTGTGCGTGGATGGATGGATAGCCGTGCCTGCGGCAGATATCCACCAAAGTGGTGTGCTTAATATGCACCCGGCGCTCCGATGGAGCTCATCTTCAATGTCGCTGTGTCATCAGATCATCTGTGGGGACAAAAAGTCTTCTAGGCAGTATTGGAACAATGCCCTCAAGTCTTCTAAGTGCAAGCAGGCTATCATGGGATCAAGGGTATAGGTATTCAGAAAGCGTCAGACCGGCTACTTTGAAAGTCTTACTGAAACCAGCTTCCCAGTTCATAGCGCTACTCGCAGCCATCTACTAACTGCGGGAACAGGATACCAATGTTGATTTAGGATCTAAAGCTGCGATGAAGGTTACCAGCGTAAGGGTGGGCTAACATTACATGCCGTTTTACCAATCTCTTCTAAGTGCCAAGCATGTGCTGGTCTTAGATATTCAAGTGCTGTGCATGTTGTAACCTTCACCATTTGCTCCAGGTGCAACTCTCGTGTTGGCCTACATGTGCAGACTTCAGTGCAATATCCTTCCCTATCCCCCAAAAACCATCTCAGTGTGGAGAAGTTTCCCACAGCAAAATCCATCCATGTGCAACACATTTCCTGTGCCTCACAAAACCTAAGTAGTATATTTCCTACCCCCAGCAATCCATCCAAGTGTAAGACCTTTCCTATCCCTCGCAAAACATCTAGGTGTAACATTTCCTACCCTCAGAAGTCCATCGAATTCTAACACGTTTCCTCTCCCTCACAGCCCATCTGAGTGTAAGGTTCCTAACCCCCCTGAAAGCCAATGGACACATTTGATACCGATAGCAGTTAAGTATTAGCAGCAATGGCAACAGCCTTGCGTGTCTGTAGTCGGCAGAAGATGGAGTAGTGTGGATGGTGGTTTGCGGTGCCAATTTAATAGGCGGGCCGCCGCGATAACAGCCAGTGCAGCCTGGGGGTTGACGGTTTGCAAGACGGGCAACCCGCAACATCAGCTGGCAGTCTGGGGTGTCAGGTCGTGTCCCTGAGGAGTTTACACAGTCGTAGTTGGGGGGCTAATGCTACACCTTGCCAAGCGGACTAGTATGGATAAGGACGCGGCTGTGGCTGGAAGAATGATGTCATGGTGGAGATGGGGGAGGGGCTCCCTTCCACTACACACTTCAGTATCCCACTGGAAACAAATGTTTTTAGGTCCTTTCTGAAGGAGAGATAGTGTTTGTTGCGGTGCAAGTGGAGTGGAAGGTAGATCCAGATGGAGGGGGCTTGGATAGAAAAAGCGGATCCTCACAATCTGGTCTAGTAGAGAGTGGGGGGAATTATTAGAAGGGGTGATGTGCCTGATCGAAGAGACCTGGTCAGATGATAGGGAGTGATCTTGTCCTGGAGGACCTCTGGTCCAGTGTGGTGGAGGGCACAGTGAGTGATGCACATGGCTTTGAAGGTGGCCTTTCGGCTGATCGGCCCAGTGTAGTGCTGCAAGGGCTGGGGTAATATGGTCTCTAGGTGAGAGGGCGAGCATGCGTCTGGCTGCAGAGTTTTGGATTTGTTGGACTTTCCTGTGCTGATGTGCTGGGATGTCTAGATAGAGGGAGTTGAGCTAATCTAAGCAGGAGAGAATAATGGCAAGTATTGCAGAGAGTCTATAAGAGTAGGATAGGTAAGGGAAAAAGTGTCGTCGGATGCGCAATTAGAAGTTGCATGTTCTGGACACAGAGTTGGTATTGGGAGAGGGCTAGCTCCAAGTCCACTGTGCATCCTAGATTTTCTACAGAGGCGGAAACTGCCAGTGGGGCTGCTAGGGCGTGTAGCCAGGGTATTGGTTGGGGGATGAGGATGGTATTGCCTCATAATAAAATTTCAGTTTTGCCAGAGTTGAGGAGAAGGTGGTTAGCTGTCATGCAATGTTCGAGAGGCAAGAGTAGAGGTTGGGTCGGGAAGAGGTAGGGGGATCTTGAAAATGATGTGGGTGTCCTATGCACAGTTATAGCATGAAATGTTGTGAGAGCGGATGAGAGCCGGCAGTAGGCTGAGGTAGACATTGAAGAGAAGGGCGACAGAGGTCCCACAGGGAGCCTTGCTATCTGGACAGCGTGGGGAACAGAAATGAAAGGTGGAAGGAGCATGATTTGCGATCAATTATAGAGGCAAGATGAGATCCAATTCTGGGCAGAGTCTCTGATGCCTAGTCTGTTCGTTTTAGATTGTTCCAGAAGGACACAAGGCCCGATTCAGTTCCACAAAGGGATCTGAGGCCAGATTGGGCTGGGTCGAGGAGCAAGTTGGCTCCAGAGAAAAGGCAGAGTTGCTTGTAAGCCACACGGTCAAGGAGTTTAGCAATGACGCGGTGTTGGAGATAGGTCTGTAGTTTGTAGGAAGGAGGGAGGAGGTTCTCGGGAGGGGGCGGGGGGTTGGTTTGGGTCAGGGTGGTCGAGAGAGGGTTTTTTGAGAAGGGTTTGACAAAGGTTTTGAAGGCCTCTGGGAAGGTACCAGATGAGAGTTGTTAATTGCCCGATCAGAGTTGCCAGCACATGTTGTAGTTCGAAGTGTTTTTAGAATTGTAGCGGGACATGGATCGCCAGGACAGCGCCGGGGCTGGCTTAGTACTAGGAGTTTGAAGAACTCTGGGTGGGTGATAAATGAGAATGGGGGGGGGTGGGGAGGACTGGCATAGTGGGCCAATGAGGGACAGGGCAGAAGGAAGGGGGCAGCCACAGCTAGTTTGGAGAGGATGTGTCCTTTCCATAACAATCTTGTGAAAGTGGTCAGATAGTGTGTTGCAGAAAGCTTGGAAATGTGGCGAGTAAGGGGTCGAGTAGCTAGGGGTCTGGAATTCATCAATTTTCTGTAGTTCCCTGCTTGGGTTTTTGTAGTTAGAACTCTGGCTTCCACAGAATTATTTTTGGCTGTTCTTATTTCAGTCAAGTAGGCCTTATTTAGTCGTGCACAAGTGATTTTGTTTTGAGGGAGGGGGAAGGGGGGAGGGTGGGAGGGGGGGGGGGGTTAGTCATCCAAGTTCGCTCTAGGTGATGCTTGATGGTTTTGAGGGATTTGAGGGAGTGTACCACTTTGGGATGGGGCCTGATCTCAGGAGTGAGTCTCGTCAGCGTAAGAGGATCAGGCCGTTGGTGAGGATCAAAAAGTTCAATGGACAGGTATCTACCGTGCGACGTGAGGACTGGAAGTGGGTTTAGAAGTGAACTGGCCAGATCTGGGTTTATGATGACTTTATTCCAGAGAGGTACTAAGGGCCATGGGATAGATGAGAAGGGGGTGCGCAGGGGTGAGGGAGATTAGGTGAGGGGGGCCGAGAGAAAGGTGCAGAAGGGATCAATATAGCGAAGTGGTCCATCCAGGATAGTGAGTGAGGCAGGAGAATGGACAGTAGGTCTGATGTGCTGAAAAGGGCGTTGAGGGTGTTCCCTGCAATGTGAGTTGGGAGAGAGATCAGCTGGGTCAAGTTGTGAGATTACAAGTGGTCAGTTAGCGATTGGGTTGGTTGGGATGTCAAACCTAGATGTTGAAATCTAATATACTGAGGGATGGAAATAATTGTAGGGTGGCTGATAGAGAATCACTGAGGGAGTCGGCGAAGTTACTGTTATAGCCTGGAGGCCTATAAACAAGTAGGAAGATGTAGGTGGGGAGCAGTCGGATCTGAGTTACAGGGTAGATCCTCAGTGGATGTGACTAAGAGGTGTTTGTTTGTGGAGGATGGCTAGTCCTCCTGCTCTGCAGGGTAGTTTTGTACAATCAGGGAGTAGCCCGGGGGAAAAGCCTCATGTGCGATTGGTCCATAGTCATTGATGAACCATGTGTCTGATTAATAGGATATCAGGATTTCCATTAAAGATGAGGTCGAAAATGTATTTGGTTTTTTTTTTTTAGACAGATCTGGCGTTCATGACCATGCAGGAGTTGGTGTGGCTGCTGGAGTGGGGTTTGAAAGGGGATGGCAGGGGAAAATTGTGCAGGGGGGGTCGGATAAGGGTGCTGGGGAGGGAGCAAGGCCTGAGGAGGCTAAGAGTGGCGACCAGGGCGAGGAGGTGGGGCAGTGGTAGGAGGCATGTTGGTGTTTCAAGTGGGGTAGGGGAGGGGATATGTGGGCTGTTGGTAGGCGAAGGGGGTTTAAGCGGGGAGGTGAAGAGTGCCAGGAGAGGGTTGGGAGTGGGAGGAGAGCGCTCTGTGCGCTTGCCAGGGTGGCCTGTGCTGCACTATGGAAGGTGAAGCACGGGATGGGGGTACTGGGAGGTGGTGTGGGTTGAAGAGGTAGTACAGGGGCTGGGGTGGTGTTTGTTATTGTGAGGCCGATGAGGGTTTGTGAAAGCAGGCGCTGTCTGGTGGTAGCTGGAGCTGATGTTCTGGGCAGAGGAACGCCAGTGTGCCGCTCTGTTCCTGGAGGTGTGGGGGAGGGGGGGGAATGGTTTTGGGGGAGGAGAGAATGGATGGGGGACGCAGGATGAGAGAGGAGGCCAGTATGGTTTATAGGAGAGGAGGGAGTGGGTTAAAGAGACCTATCAGTGTCCGGTGGAGAGGGGATGATGTTCTGGGCCATACAGCACTGCTCTGTTCTGGGAGGTGTTGGAGACAGGGGGCATGGGGGAAAGACTGGGTTTAAAAGGATGTGAGGTGGGGCGGGTGGGGAACGCAAGGCTGGAAGCTGGCCAGGGTGGCTGGTAAGGAAGGGGGGTGGGAGAGATGTGTGTGGGCATTGGCTTGTGGAACGGGTGTGGTGGGGGGTTGTCGGTGAAGGGCAGTATCATTGGCTAGGTTGTGAAGTGCTAAGGTGCGTCACCTCGATTCAACACATCCTGCGGGGAAGGATTGTCTAGATTAAGAACGTGGAGTGTGTCAAAATGTACATCGAATCAAACCATATACAGTGAGTGAAAAGCACCTAGTTAACGAGCAGGCACTGCCGGCGACATACACCTAGATTCAAACAGCCACTGCTGGTATAATGAACCTATATTCAAACAGGCACTGTGGGTGAAATGCCCCTAAAGTCAGACTAAAAGTATTTATTAGGCTAACATACGCAATCAGGCTAAAAGCAATATTAGGCTAACTTACACAATAAGGCTGAATATAACTTGATGTAACTAGATGTATAATATCTTGTAATACGAATGGTGGGGCTTTACTGGAATACAGTAATCTCTGTACTCCCTGCCCACATCACACTTACCTTGTCTGTCGCTGTAAAATGTCTGCGTCTGGCGTCCCGCGTGTACAGGGCAAACGGGGATTGGGACCTGCCTCAGCGTTCTGCCCTCTGCCCGAGCCCCTCCGCCGGCTGCCAAGGCTAGGCTGACCTAGGGGTGTTGCAGAACAACTGTTGCGGGTCACAGAGGAAGGCCTCACGGGCCAATCAGTGGTCGGGAGGCTGGGAGGAGGAATGGAAGCTGGCCGGGAGGGACGGGCAAGGGAAAGCAGGTGCACAGGCAGAACAAAAACAAACAAAAAAAACAGCAAAACAAAATGAAAATGGAGGTCACAGGGCCAGGGAAAGCAACTTACCCCAAAACACAAGGCGGTAAACTACAACAATCCATTTGCAACACACTTGACTCATTGGAGCAAACTTCCTAAACTGTCTCAATTCATGCAACAAGCTTTTTTTTCTAGTTAGCACCCTAAAGCAATTTGGGAGAACCTCCCTTAGTCAATTTCCTAGAATTAAAAGAAACTGTACACAAAACTGATTATACTATGCATGCAACCAAATTCAGAGACTAACAGTTTGGGGTAATCTCGTTGACAGTTAGGGGTAGCGTTGCACGAAACGGACACGCTATATCAACAGAGACAATCTATTGGGGGTAATCACAACAATGAAAAACACTGGAGATATCATTGTATATGTAGCCACGTTTTCCCCCCTACACAGTCCTAATTATTTTTAAAACTGGTAAAGAAACCGTGGCATTTAGCTCAAATGAGTTGGGACTTAAAACAAACTCCAATTGTGGCACTTAAGAGGGTCTATTAGAGACAAGTTGGTTCCCTCGAAATATGCCTCCCAAAGCCGAACAAATACCATTCCAGATAGTTGGAATTTGGGAGTGAACCATGTTAGGGATCATTTCCCCTGTGGCAAGTACACCCACAAAGACAGCTACTTTCTCCCACAATTCTTTTGTGTGGGAAATCACACCATTTAATAACTCCCACTCTAAAAATGTTACACATACAATTTTATGACCATCCAATAGTGTACACGGAAATGAACACCAGAGCAGAACATCGTTCACGGATACGTAATGGAAACACAAAGGCTCTGGTTAGACACTTTTTGGAATTTTGGCATTCTGAACATATTGCATTGATAGCAATTGATGGTTTGAGATCAGACTTGCACAACTATATGCCAAACAGTTTATTCAAACTAGCAGAAATCCGAATTCATCACCTCTCCGCACAAGTCAGTGGACTCCATTAAGACATTCACTGGCTCACATTTGCTAATATGTTCACAGTTCAGCAAAAGTTTACATTAGTCATATGGTATAAGCATACCTCCATCACGTTGGTGCCGATTGAATAGTGACCAATTGTTGCCTTTCAATTGCTGATTATTACAGCCGGGCATAACAGACATCAATTGAGACAGTCTCCCTTCATGATCTCTTACAAAAAGTACTTTATGCTTGTTTTTGTAACAGTTACTATTGCCTTGAAATGTACTCATGCAAGCCTCTTATTATACCCAAAAGCGTGTGATGTTCTCACACCCGAAATTACTTGGTTGATCCACAAACATGGCATAGGGATAACCCCACACACAAACTCAACTGCGGTCTAGCGCTTGAGAGTTTATCATACGTGGCTCAACAAAGCAGATGCTATTAAACCCACAGCGGGCCGCAACGACAGTTGCAGAGGAACTTGCCATCAGATAAATTACCATTTTGCAGGTAAGTGAAAGGAAAGTGCTTAGTGTTCAAGGCTACATAATATTGACATTTATTTTGCACCACTGCACTCAATTACAAGCTTGATATTAATTTTGTTACAGCACACATTAAGTGAGTGAAAACGCACAGTCCCCAGCGACTAATACATACGGAGGCCAGTACATGAGGCTGCGGTTTCACTGTGTAAATATACCACTAATAGATAGTGACCCCAGCCTCTGACATGTTCCTTGGTAATGAAATATAAATTTAAACATTTTCTAGCTGCCTTATGAGCGCCTGTTTCCCTTCATGTCATCACAGCCTAAAAACCTTGAACTTAATCTGTACAATCAAACTTCTGGTCATAATGTGACATGCGCTTAGTAAAGAGGTAAAGGCTACTCTTTATGCCACCAACGCCCCTAATCTTCTATGAACAAAATCCCCAGATGGTGTTGACTATACATTTTACCTCTTGTTTGTTCTCCTCAGACTACACTGATGTCGGGGATTGCTACCAGAACGTTTGGTTACTACGTGACAAAACAAATTCGCTACACAATCCTTGTTCGACAAGATATTGTGAAATTAGGTGACTACATGTGTGTTATTTTAACAAGGCATAATAAACTATACATACTAATTACAATTCATTTTAAGTTTAGATTCACAATGCATCTGACCACCATAAAATGTGGCTACACTAGGCCCTGAAGAAGGCTGAGCTTTAATGGTGGCTCGCATAGCCAAAACATAAGTTAGCAACAAATTCACTTAACTGATGGCAGCAATAGCTTGGACTGAACTGGCTGATGGATGCAGAGCCAAATTAAATTTAGATACATCTATTGAGTTCAGTAAAACAAAAATGGACTGATTGTCTGCCTTTGGTGATATTATTCTGCGAGTACAGTACATTTTGAGTGTTGTTGTCTGAATGTTCTTGAACGCTTATGGTCCTTTTAAATCGAGCTATCATACGATGGATGGAAGAGAATAACTCACCAAGCAAGAAGACTGACTCAGGAAGTTGGCAAAAGGTCTGTTTTATTTTCAATGATCTATAACAGGGAGTACAACGCACATTAACGGACGTCGCACATCATAATCTCAAATAATTTAATAAAAAACAGCACTTCCATAGCAAAAACTAGTAATTCATCATGTCATACTACGTGGCAAACTAAGAAACCTACATGGGATTGTGATGGGCTAATGGGGAACATCCAAGTATACTTTCTATAAGGGACTGGATCTCTAGTCAGGTGGGCAATTTATGCCCTCCCTTAGTGCAAGTCATCTTCAACAGTCATTAGAAACACGATACACCAATGGCTCTCATACTATAAGGCCCTTCGTTACGTGGCCTCCTACAATTGGTTGGCGTGCTTGTACCCTTCTGGAACAATCGATTCTCTAGCAGCATGTAAGCCGGTACCCCAAGTGCAGGTGGGTTAAGTTGACCGTACTTCCCCACCCAATCAGCTCAATTTCTCTCATCGCTCATGCCACTCATGTCATCTGCCATTCAGATTGTCTTTGAACTACTTGGCCTTGTAGTCGCTTCTCGTCTCTGGGAATATAAGGGGGTGTGAGCATATTCTTAACAAGGTTCAGGTCTGCATGCCCACTTCCATTTTCATCCTGGACTTACGTAATGAGACAGTGAATCGAACCATTTTATAGCATTTAATTGTCTCGAATAAAGGAACTTGCCACTCATGGTTTTCTCCTTTTGCAAATTAACAAGGGATGGCTTGGCGTTATCACATTCACTCTTCAAGGACTGATCACCAGTTTTGGCGGCTTTAGCCTTTGACACCAGGCCAAGCAGTTTTCCTGTGGTTCATCTTCAAGCTTCGGCTTATTTCTTTGCTGCGACACACACAGCTATCAATCCTCCTTTCTTCACGGGTTGAGCTTACGTGACATTGAATATCCAGAAATATATATATATTTGCTAATCCCATAGGAAGAGCACTTTTTGGGCCATTCTGAATTTTTTTGCAAAGTTTAGTGATGTTTGGTGCAGTGGGGGTAGGGGGATGGGCAAAGTTATAGGGAGGGGTCCCAAAATTTCTTCTTTTCCTTTTTTCCAATAGACGAAATGGGGGAAAAACTTTGCGCATGTCTACAGATCAAACAGCTGGATGGATTTTCACCAAATTTGCGGCAGGAGCAGCGGTTTGGTCCCGAAAGCGGGCTTTTGTAAATTTGATGAAAATCCGTCCAGTATTATTTTTTTGAAAGCGGTCAAAAAGTAGGTCTAAAAAAATGTGTGATATCCATGTCCGCTCTGCGGACACACTTCCCTGTTCGCTCCGCGGACAAGATAACGATTGGCTAATCAGTCGCGTCATGTACGCGGATATGTGGCGCGTTTGCTCATTGGATGGTGAAGAGCGTGAAGTGCGTCGGATTGTTCCGATGCGCCCACCATCTTTGATCCGTGTTTTGGTGTCCGCGGACATCCCCGCAAAAACATAAAAAAACACAACATTGCACTTGTTAAACTTATCAAATACTGTCTCGGAAGGTGAGGGTTGATGAGGATGGGATGGGATGTGGCAGCAAGAAGCAAAAAAGTGGTGTTTTTTTGTCACGAAAGTCGAACGGTACATTTGGAGGTGTTCCTCAATATAATGTACGTAAAGTACAGGCGAAGGACTAATGTGCCTGTGTTACAATGTATTTAAAATAATATTGGATAACCGTGTATGGAAAAATAACCTGTGCCTCACCATTAACATTTTCGATCACGAGCGAAGAAACTAATTTGCAATTTGATTAAATATGGGAATAGTCGGATGTTCTCAGAGACTTTATTGTGAAATAAAATTACTTTACAAATTGTACAGTGTTATTGTTTTCTTTTAAAGACCGGTTTAATATTTCAAATTGCGACGTGCTATGTTAGTGGATGTGTGTTGATTTTCGGCTTCTGCATCATGTCACGTAGGTGATTGTGGGCGCATTTGGCTACGCTGACGAGGAACGTCACCGAGAAAGGTGTAGACTATCACTAGGATTGTTATGTGAGGGTCAGGGGCGGGGCATATGATTTAGAGACGTCAGGGCACTTTACCTTAGGCAGATGCAGCAATGGATAAGAATAGCACAAGATGGACACGCCCTGCTTCCAGATTTCGTATGTTTCTAAAAGAGGAAAAATTAGGTAAGGTGATTTGGGGAAATGTTTGCGCTACATCAACGTATGTACAAAAATACATGGTTGAACCCTCGGCACAATAATTTGTGAGCATTGCACTTGTGAAAATTATGAAATAATGTTTGGAGAGCTGAGGCGTGATTATGATGGGTGGAATATTTCTGACGTGATTTCGAATGAGTTTACAAAGTTTGTTGGGATTTTGTGCACAGCTTATATGACGAATCATTTGTGCATTCTTTTGACAGTTTTGAAAAAATAAAACATGGGTGGATTTCCAGCAAATTTGCGCAAGGCTCATTGGCAAGGATCGAAAAGCATGGTTTTGCAAGTGTGGCTGTGTTTTCTAAAAATAATAGCGATATAGCTTTAGTGTCCGAGGGGTAGGCTGTAGCCATGGGCAGTGGCCAGAATGTCGGGGTCATGGTATTAGGTCATGATCCGGACAATGTGGCTACTGGCCATGACCAGAAGGGACAAACCATAGGATTAAAGCAGCCATGTCCACCTGGGACTGGCTTTGTGGTTAAGTTATTCGAAATTAGGATAGATTTGAAAGGGAAGAAAAATTTGCTCGTGGTAATATGGTCACAGGGTTTTGTTTTTGCAGGCTGCCATGGAAAGCGAAGAGGGGCCCTGTATGGAACTGCTGCCTTCTCTTTTCATGGTGGCCATCTTGGAAAAGGATTTTCCTTCCTAAACCGGGATGCCAAAGGACGAAAAATCCTCTTAATAGCACTGGTTAACGCTTTTGAAACCTAGGCTGCTAATGGCCTTCATCCCCCATTTGAGGGGCTGGAATGGGGGCAATGGTCCAGAGACCTTGTTATCCACCCTTGCTTCGCTTGGGCTGATAACTTGGGCTGCTGGGCTGTTATCCACCGTTCCAGTCCCTGGAACGGAGGATGAACGCCACAATATTCCCATTAGCATAACACAAAATGCAAATGGAAATGTTGGGAAATCTTGAGTCTATGTACTTTACTGAGAAATATAAAGTACATGGAGTCTATGCGTTTATTTTTAGTTCTTTTTTTAACTGTGAAAGGTGGTTCCTAAAGGAACATTTATTTTGTTTTTGGATGGATTTTTTTTGGCAGAAGAGCTAAGAACGAAAAGGTGGGGAGGGAAATGAGGGAAGAGCCACCAAACACTAATATGGAGGGGCAGGTGGACAGGGGAAAATGTTGCGCGTGTGTTATTTCTAAGGTAGGGGGCAGTGTTTCTCATGCTCCCTGATTACAGCAGTGGTGGCGTCTCTTGGGGAGGAGGGTGTCATGATGCCTACCCCCAAGTCCAGCAACCCCGCAAGCAGGCATCAAGTTACCCCAAGCAAACCCAACAACCCCCGCTAGGGGCTATTTGGGTGCAGTCCTGGCGCCTATGACGCCAGGCTCATATGGAGAGTCAGTCCTGGCACCAAAAGTGCCAGGCGAACAAGATACTTTCTTACCTGGTAACGTTCTTTCGATGGGATGGTCCGACGACGTATTCCATATCTATGACTTGTAATCACCACAGCTGTGCTGCTTCGGAAACTTTTTTCGGCGTCTGCGTCCTGCGTCGATGACGTCGATGCGCCATCGTCGAGGACCTCCTCCGACGTCATCCGATGTGATAACTAGGACGCACGACGTCCGTAGCCTCAGTTGTAGTTTTTTCCCCCAGAACGTGACACATTAGTCAACTGCCAGTCAAACACAAAGCCTTGCAGAACGTAAGCTGCAATCGCAAAAGAAATTCTGCAGCGGGGAAGGTAGGGAGGGAGCGATATGGAATACGTCGTCGGACCATCCCATCGAAAGAACGTTACCAGGTAAGAAAGTAACTTGGTCTTCGAGGCGATTGGGTCCATTCCACATATTCCATATCTATGACAGACTCCCAAAGCAGTACCAGAGCAAGGAGGAGGGAAAGAATTTAGAATCAAAATTTAGAATTGCCAATCAAATAGAGCAAAGGACCGCCTTGCCAAAGGCCAGATCCTGTCCTCGGATGGAATCGAGGGAATAGTGATGTACAAATGTATGTACTGAAGCCCAGGTGGCTGCATCACAGATGTTGCGAATAGGAACACCCCTCTGCAGGGCAGTAGATGCAGCCATACCCCTGGTAGAATGGGCCCTGAAGCCAGCCGGCGGATCCTTACCCGCCAAGCGCTAACACTCCGAGATGGCCAAAATAATCCAGCGAGACAAAGTCTGTTTCGTCACAGCCTGTCCCAAACGCTTTCCAGCGTAACCAATAAAGAGTTGATCGTCCACTCTGACCCGGGACATGCGTGAAACATAAAAGCTTAAATCTCTCCTAGGATCAAGCCTATGGAGCCTCTCCTCTTCCTTACCAGGATGCGGAGAAGGATAGAATGCCGGAAGAACAACCTTCTGGGCCAAATGAAATTCCGAAACCACCTTCGGAAGAAAAGAAGGACGAACTCTAAGGACAACCCTGTCCTTGTGAAATACAGTGAAGGGTGGCTTAACTGAAAGTGCCTGTAACTCACTCACTCTGCGAGCGGAAGTAACCGCAACTAAAACCACAGTTTTCAGAGTTAACAGCCTCAAAGGGAAAGAATGCAGAGGCTCAAACGGAGCACCCATAAGAAACTTAAGAACAAGGTTTAAATCCCAACCGGGCACCAGGAAAGGCGACGGAGGGAACACATTAGTGAGCCCTTTCAGAAACTGTGAAATTAAAGGGATTTTAAAGTAGGAACACTCTTCAGACGAGCGCTTAAAGATGGACAGCGCCGGCCAGGTAACCTTTAATGGTACCCACTTGCAAGCCCCTGTGGGCCAAAGAAAGTAAAAAGGACAGAACCATGGGGATGTCACATGCAAAAGGATCCACATTCTGAACTCTGCACCAGTCGTAGAACTTACGCCAACGGTACAGAGACTTTGTTGCTGGCCGTCGGGCCGAGAGCAACACCTCCATCACGTCTTCAGAGAGGTCCCAATCCTTATACGTCAACCTTTCAGAAGCCAAGGGTGAAGGTTGAGGGATCTGACCTCTGGATGGAGAACCTGACCCCCCCCCTCCCGTGAGAGCAGATCGTCTCGGTAGGGAAGACGACATGGAGGGCAGATGGACAAGTCGAGAAGGTCCGGGTACCACGTCCTCCGAGCCCACGCCGGAGCAATGAGGATCATCCGGGAACCGAACTTCCGTAACCTCCGCAGCACTTGCGGGATAACGGGGACTGGAGGAAACGCATACAGCAGCGGGAATGACCACTCCACCACGAACGCGTCTCATAAGGCTCCTTTTGGAGGAAATTCCCGCGAGCAGAACCTCGCACTTCCGGTTGACACTGGAGGCGAAGAGATCCACTTGAGGGGTCCCCCAAAGGGCGAAGATCTCCAGGAGAATCTCCTGAGCCAACTCCCACTCGTGAGAGATCGTGCTCTGCCTGCTCAGAGTGTCCGCCGTCACGTTTTCGTCTCCGGCCAGATGAACTGCCGAGATCGAAACTTCCTGCTGGATGGCCCAGAACTCGAGCTGCATCGCCTCCCTGCACAGAGGAAGTGACCCTGCCCCTCCGCCCCCCTTTTTTTGAGGTAGTGCATGGCCACTGTGTTGTCCGTCAGGATCAGGACATTCTTTCCTCGCACAGTCGGCAGAAAAGCCTTCAGGGCTAGCCTGACGGCCCTCAGCTCCAACAGATTGATATGGAGTCTGGACTCCGATGGAGACCAACGACCGCTGACTGTCAGCTCTTTGGCATGAGCTCCCCATCCCGTGAGGGATGCATCCGTCACGATCGTCACCTCCAGCCAGGGAAGCCAAAATGGAGCCCCCTTCATCAAGTTGTCTTCGACGGTCCACCACAGAAAGTCCTGGGTGACCGAGGGCGGCACCTGAACCGGGTCTGACATCCTGCCGGAGGACTGCGACCACTGCATCTTGAGTGTCCACTGCAAAAATCTCATCCGCAGGCGAGCCTCTGGCACCAGAAGAATGCAGGATGCCATGTGGCCGAACAACCTCAAGAACTCGAACGCTGGGAGCGTCTGGGCAAGCTGAAACTTGTGCACCATCTGCTGAATGTGAAGAGCCCTCACCTGGGGAGGAAAACACTGCCCCAGGGAAGTGTCGAGCACTGCTCCAATGTACTGGAGCCGCTGTGTTGGCGTCAAATGGGACTTCTTTAAATTGAGGGAGAAGCCCAGCCTGTGAAGGGAGTGGCAGGTGACGGACAGATGATCCAGGACTTGCTCGGGAGAGCTCCCCCTGATCAACCAATCGTCCAGGTAGGGGTAGACGTGAATCCCAACTTGCCTGAGATGCGCTGCCACCACCACCATGAGCTTGGTGAAAACCCTCGGGGCGGAGGTCAATCCGAACGGCAGGACCCAAAACTGAAAGTGCGAGTCGCCAACCGCGAACCTCAGGTACTTCTTGCGCTTGGGATGGATCGGCACATGGAAGTAAGCATCCTTGAGGTCGAGAGACACCAACCAGTCCTGAAGCTGAAGGGCCTGGAGGACTTGAGAGAGAGTAACCATCTTGAACTTGTCCTTCCTGAGGAGTTTGTTCAAACCGCACAAGTCCATGATGGGTCTCAATCCCCAGTCTTTCTTCGAAATCAAAAAATAAGGGGAATACCATCCCTTGTTCCTCTCCGCTACAGGCACCAGTTCTATGGTGCCTTTCTCCAGCAGGGCTTGAATTTCCTGTGCAAGGAGCGGATCCGGACTCTTCAAAGAGAGGTTCCCTGGTGGATTGTCGTGAGGCCTCTACCGAAAGGGAAGACAGTAGCCGTGGGTTATGATCTCCAGAACCCACACATCTGAAGTAATGGCACGCCACTCTACAAGATGCTGCGCCAGCCTTCCCCCAACCGGCGAACCATGGGACATGGCCTCATCACTGAGTGGTAGCGGCTGCGGCGTTACCTGAGGGCAAAGAGGCAACTGCCCGAGCGGCCTTGGCACCATGGGTACCCTGTCGTCCACCTCTGGTACCCCTGCGTTGGCCTCTTTGACTGCCAGCCCCTCTCGCTTTACTGAAGGACGAGTAATAGCGAAAGGAACCACCCCTCCATTGCTGTCCCCTAGGACGAAAAGGCGGAGGTTGGCGAACTGCAGCGCCCAACGACTTTGCTGCAGCTTTGGAGGTCTGCAACCTCTCAAGGCTCTCGTCAGCCTTGCTGCCAAAAAGGTGTTCACTGTCAAAGGGCATGTTGAGGAGCCGGGACCGCACATCAGGAGCAAACCCCGACTTCCGCAACCAGGCAAACCTGCGTATCACGGTGCTCGCCGCCATGGACCTGCTGAAGCATTCAGCCATGTCCAAACCCGACTGAACGGACTCACACATGGCATCCTTACCATCCTGGACCATAGCAAGGAAACCATCCCGTTCGTCCCCTTCGGGAATATGTTCAGCCGCTAACGCAACACAGTTCCACAGAGTGTGTGTGAAACGAGACAAGGCACAAATGGAGTTGGCCGCTTGAAGCGCCATACCACCAGAAGAAAACACTTTCTTCGCCCAGCCATCAAAACGTTTGTCGTCCCCATCAGGAGGGATGGTAGGTACGACGCCTGCTTTGCCGGGGCCGTGGCCACCTGCACCACCAAACTCTCCGGAGTGGGGTGCCTGGTCAAGTAGCAGGGGTCGCAACTGGCTGGATGGTATTTTCACGACAAGGACCTGCCCACTGCCGGAAGACTCTCCGGAGCAGTCCAAGCCGCCGCCACCCACCCTTCTCTGTAGAGCCATATGAAACGGCAGTACCGGGTCAGTTGGGGGACAACATCAAGGATGTCCCTGAGATCATCCTGCACAAACTCCCCTGGGGGAGCAGACCAACCCAAGTACTCGGAAACCCTAGCCATAAGGCGCCGGCACGAGGAATCGGCATGAGAGCCAGGCTGAGGCCTACAAAACTCTACCTCCGGAGAGGTGTCCAGTCCACTGGCATCATGCAGCGACTGCCTCAAATCGTCAAATTGGCTATGGCCCGAGACCATCTCATCTGGAACCTGACTAGGAACCAGGCCATCAGAATCCTCATCCAACTCCGAAATATATTCCAGGTGGTGAAAAGAAGGCACCCGGGAATGCTTGCTCTTAACCAGAGCCTTTCTAGGGGGGTGCCCCCGTGCCACGGGGTACCTCCGACACCCCGGCCTCTAAAGGCATCGAGTGAATCGGCGCTGGCGTCGAGAGAACAGGCATCGGCGCCGAGAGGATCGGCGTCGAGTAAATCGGCGTCGACGTCAGATGCAGCGCCGCCAGCATCGACACAGTCCTCGAAACCAGAGCTCCGAGCGTGTCCTTCGACGACCTGAGCGTCAACGGCTTTGACGACTTCCGCGGAGCCGGAGCCTCGAGAAAGCCTGTCGACGCCCACGACGCCTCAGGCGTCGATGTCTTCCTCGAAGACATCACAGGTGCACACGGTCTCGAACGCGTCGAGGACCGGGACCTGGAACGGGTACGTCGAGAACAAGTCCCCTTGTCCGAACGGGACCTCTCCCGTGACTCGTGCCGACCACTCTTGCGAGCGGTGTCTCTCGACCTCTCACGGCCGACCCCACTCGGGGGCGCGGACGGCTTAGTACCCTGCGACTCGAGAATAGCCAGCATTTTCTTCCCGAAGGAAGCCCATTCCTCCGGCGTCGCAAGGCTGGTGGGGTAAGCGACGTGCCGGGCAGAGTCCTCAGAAGAGGACCTGGAAGACGATCGCTGTCGGCGCTTCCGAGAATGCCTCGAAGAGGCCGAGGAGTGGCGAGACCGACTCCTAGAAGGAGACCCACGAGACTTCCGACGACGACGCGGAGAGTCACCTCTCGAATCATCCGTCGAAAGCCCCGCAGACTTCGACTTCCGGGGCTTGGACACCCGACCTACCGACAACTTCTTCTTATGTTCCCGTAAGGCTTTGGACGTGAGCGACTGGCAGCCGATACAGTCATCCATGTCGAGGGCCTCCCCGAGGCACCAGAGGCAGGCGTCGTGCGAGTCAGTCACCGACATCTTGGACCCACACTCCCCGCACTTCTTGAAGCCCGGACGCGGGGTCGAAGACAATTTCTTACAAAGCATTTTCTCACAAAAATGAACAGGTTCGAAGAACCGAGAAGAACAGAACTCCAAAGAGTCGAGGCGTAACCGAGATTCACGAAGCTACACGTTCGCAGAAAAAACGGAACTGAGGCTACGGGCGTCCTACTTATCACATCGGATGACGTCCTCGACGACGGCGCATCGACGCAGAAAAAAGTTCTCCGAAGCAGCACAGCTGTGGTGATTACATGTCATAGATATGGACTATGTCGGAGGACCCAATCCCCTCGAATCAGATTAAAATTTACCTGATGCAGACCAAGCTGCAAACTTACCTGATGCAGACCATGCACCAAGAGCTCCAAGCCAAATGAGGCTTGGAAGGGACTATTTTACCTAGGGACTATTTTTTTTACTCGGGTGGGGCTGGGGAAGAATACTTACCTGAGACTACTTTGGAGGCTATTTAAACCACGCCCGAAGAGTAGCACACACTTCGCGTTATTCTGCATCCAGCAGCGTAACGCTCACCGTGCCTGCAAGTCTGCATCCAGTCTTCTGCCACGCCCGCCTCGAGGTTTGGAGCTCCTAAAAAAAGGGAGAAAGAAGGAGAAAAGGTTAGAACAAGAGCAATACCTTTGATCCTTACCTGAATTCCCGATCCATCGCGCCTTCGAGCTGGAAGAAAGAAGTTATTTTATGCGCGTCGCCTCGCCTGCTGCAGCGCCGCGCTGAACTCACCGGCCTTCGCAGCATCTTCACATTTCACCGCATCCTCCTGCATGTTACCGCCGCACTCCGGCACCTAAGGAGTAGACAAGAACAGCAAGGTGAACCAAAGGAATATACAGAGGAATACCCCCCCCCATAGACTTACCTGATTTTACCACCGGGAGTACTATTCTTCTTCACGGGTCGGCGCAGCTTCCACTGCATCCTAGCCGAACCCCGGCCCCTAAGGGGAAACAAAAGGACAGCATGGTGAAACAAGGGACTAACAAGGGGAACCCTCCTCACCACAAAAGACTTACCTAATTTTACCACCAGAGGCATTATTCCCCGAGACTTCATACTTTCTCTCAGCGCCTGAATAAGGGAGAAAGCAACAGGTTACATATGGACATTATTTTATCGAACTGTGTTGGATAATACAAATCCTTACCAGAACATTACCGGTTGCCACAAGGAACTCTTCAGTAGGGTCAAGCTGCAACCTGCAAGGAATCGGACAAGAGTGAAAGTCAGGCATTTGAACTCTTACGAACTACATACTTGCGGCATCTTGCCGGGAATATCGGAGTCAAAGATGTCCTGGAACTCACCAATTCCTTAGAGCCAGTAAAGCAATTGGTTATCTACGCGCCCCTGCGCTCAATGCAGGATGGAGAGCTCATCTTTTCTAATCATCAGGTGAGACTATAAGAGGGAACATCCAAGGTGATCAGTGGAGAAAACAGCAGGGGGGGGGGGATTTACGCTCAACTCCACGGGTGGTTAATTGCCTTTCTCCACTTGCAGAATATTCCTACGGGCCAAGCGAACAAAGCTAGGTGGGCCAGTCCAGTCCGTCATCTCAGCCCTATGCGTCACATTGGTGGAGACCGCAGCAGTCCAGATCGACGCCTCTGTGGGAGCCAGGTGAGCGTAACAGAGGGATGGCCCTAGCTGATGTCATTTTAAGATAAATAGCAGTTTTCCTAAAAGTATGTACTGTGTACTAGATTGTTAATGGATGAGTACGAATAGGTGTTGCAGCTGTGCAAGGGAAATGTTGAAGTTGAAAGTTACTACATCAGTAGAAAATGTAGTTCCAAACTGTCAAAGAAGCACAGATCTTATTGTGAAGTGCGTACGGGTTCTCGGACACATCATGCTGTGTGCCCGCATATGGTCATGTAGCATTCTCCGGAAGGTGTGCAATGAAGTCAGATGTTCGTAGACATTATGGTTAAGTTGCGCTACTAAAAACCTATGAAATTCAGTGAAAAAAAACTTTGTTAAAGGGACGTTATGGTTCCAATTAAAACCGAAAACCCCCTGAAATTTGCCAGTTATGGTAAGCTAAGCACCCATGACTCGTGCATGACTCGTGCAGCCACCCTGCACTGCTAAGGCCAACACCCAGGATATCAAAGATGACATCACAAATCTTCATTCCGCACATAAAAATCTTCGATTCTTTACTTCACCATCAGGATCTATAAGGTCTATGCATTTTCTTCTTTGGTCATCCTTCTCAGTGCGTCATGGTCATCTCTTGTGGCATCACCAGTCTCTCCTTTTCATATCTTCACTATACTTCGGGGTCGTCCGTCAGACCATCTCTTCGGGGATACATCATATAGGGCTTTTTTAGCGGATACCTCAGCTGAAAAGCTCTTTGTGGAATAGGTACCATTACTTGAGTTGCATATGTTGCAATTTCCGGTTTCCAACATATAGGCAGAATAGGGGCGAGTCTTCCTGCAGAGGCATTCAGCTCTCCTCTACACTCCCCGCTCTGGTTGATTTATAGACAACTCCTTCACCAGTTTCCACATCTTGGTATCCTTATTTGGAAAAAGTGCTTCTTTGGAGTCCAAATTTACACTACTCCTTTCAGGGATCCTGCTGATTTTACATGTTCAACACTCCAGGTCATGTAGCTGCACTGGCCATTCGGATTACAGTAGACCCATCGGCCTACGTACTTATGATTTCTTGGATGCAGGAACTGTGTTACCTCAGGTGCTACAATGCCAGTCTTTATGCACTCTCGGATTTCATCATCTGTCAACTCCTTATGTCCAAAACCTGATTCAACATTGATCATGATCTTCATTCCTACAGCTTTCTTTGCTGTCTTTGCTGTCTTCTTGCACTCTGTAATTATTATCCTGATCACACACAATCCAAACATTATCATCACCAATATTGCTCCAAGAAATCTGAAGATGTTGGTCATCCATTGTGGAACCCATGAGAAGATCGACACAAACCAGCAGTCACCTGTGATGTCTTCTGTCTCATCTTCCATCTTGTTGTACAGGTCTGTCAGCAACGTTATGGCCTCTGTCAAGGTCCCATTCTCGTCATCGTGAGAAGGGTTGAATGTGCAACATGATGGCCCGATCTTGGCAAAAACTCCTCCATCCATTGCTGTGATCAAGGACATATCTGTTCTGGAGGGTCAGCAACCGGTGTCCGGTCAAAGGATCGAATTCAAAGGATCGACGGGTCAAAGGATCGACACAAAAGGATCGACGGGTCAAAGGATCGAATTTTTTTTTAATTATATATTTTTTTGGGGGGTTTCGTTTAGGGAAACAAGTGGTTTTTACCACAAAAACGGGGGTTGGGGATTGGACCCCCCCAAAAAATGAAAAGTGAAAAAAAAAATTAAAAGAAATTCGATCCTTTGACCCGTCGATCCTTTTGTTGTCGATCCTATGATTGGGAACTTCAGCAACCATATGGCCCTCAATTCTTCCTTGATCATATTGAATCCTTTTATGGTAGTGTTGATCGTCTGCAGGAGGTCCCATCTGGTAATAATCTGTGACCATTTGGCTTTGGCCATCATCTGCATCCCTGACAAGGATAGTCGTGAAGATCGCTGCAGTCTGGCTGAACAACCTGTGCTCATATGGAATGGCATTGAAGGATTCTATCGATTTAGCAGAAAAATAATTCTCCTTCTGTTTCCGGTTGAGGAATTCAAGTGAACTTCGCTTTCTCAAATGCGCATCTGCTTTTGGAAACTCTCCAATGATCAGGTCCCTTTTAGGCATCACTAACGCCGGAACATGAACGAGTACCAAGGAACGCGTCCCTCCCCAATCATTGGGCAGCTTTATGTAGGCTCTGGACCCACAAGCCCAATATCGATCCATCTGGACGGCTGTCCCTGCTCCCATTCTGATGACGTCAACTGTAGTCTTGCAGCCTTTATTTCTTCCCACATAATTCTTTCCCTTTCTTTGAAAGCATAATGTCGCATTTATAAATGCGACCACCATCATCATCGGGACCGATTCATCTTGTACCCATGTCAGTCTGGCGTGGTTAGCCCATTAATTTAAACAAGCATTGTTCACTCTAATTCTGGCAAATATTCTGACTTCAATAGATGAGCCATGCAGGACATCAGGGCTCCTTCCCATCCTTTCATGGATTTCACTTGTCCATAAACTAACATCCGAGTTCTTTCCCAGCATCCAGGCCATCCTGCTACTTCTGTTTCATCAGGATAATTCAGTTTCTTTATCTCTGCAACTACTACCTCTTCATGTTCTTTCTCAGGATATGTAAGCATCTTGCTTTTCCACGCAGGTTCCTTTTCCATCTGTGTAGTCTTGATATAATCATCCTGGAACGGAAATGACCAGGTCAATCTCCAGTAGCCCAACTGCCTTGAAATTGGCCTCTTGTCATGCATGCTGCAAGATGGAGACATTTGGCATTGTACTGCAGGATTTCTCTAGAAATTAAAGTTTGTGTTGCATCCATGGCATAGCGTATGAGCACGCAGACATAGCAACTATCCGTAGATTTTTTCTCTCCCACCTTTTTCATGTGCTGATACATGTTATTGCCCAAGTGTGCTGCACTGTCTAGATATGTGTTTATCCCTTCATTATCTTCCTCTGAATTTCTCTTCTCACTACTACCAAATCGGTGCGCAAATAATAATCATGAAGTATGTCATAAAGAGTTCTCTCTCTGAGGAGAAGCATAGGAGTCACTACCTTAGTGGAAGTGAATGAATCAAGAGCATTTTTTGTAGTAGGAGCAATCATAGTAGTCCCTGTCTCAACAGGGACGTTAATGTAATAGGGAATGCTAAACAGAAAGACACAGAGTATGGTGGCACATACGTGTATCATAAACCAACATATCAATCCCCACCATTTGCGACATTCTGGACTTCGTTGAGCTTGCTCATTCTCTAAAAGCGTGCCACTTTTAACAGTTCTCATTTTTGCTGTACTCAATTAAGGAAGGAAAAACACTGCTTCGGCAACTGTAGTATATTTGGTATTTGTAGTAGCTCCTCTACGATTGCTATAAGCAGCCTCATTATAGGGCCATTTTTAGATTCATAAAAACGTGCGAATATCCACATCTCTCCTAACCAAGGCAGGATAAGCTCAAAGAATAAACACACAAACAGCAAGTACAATGTGATGCACGTTACTTTCGGGAAGAACCATAAACATAGTTGAACAAATATTCAGTAAGAAACTAATCGGGGTACTGTTCCTGCTTCCAATTATCGAATCCAAAATCAAAATCTAGTTCAGGCATAGTTGTGTAATATCACCAACTTTCTAAAGTTCATTTTCAAAAGAACCTTGTGACTCAAGTAACAAATGTGCACGCCTGCTAATGTAAGGAGCGTCCAAGTGAGCCACAGTCCAAATGCAAATCTGCATTCATTGGTCAATCTGTTGGTTTATCGTCCTTCGTCATCCAACGCGTCTGTACACGCTGAAATTCTTCTTGCCTTGCTTCTGAATCGATCATTGGGGTTGCAATGGTCTCACCAGTGTCGAACTTGAGGTCATTCAGGTGAATCCAAGCTGGTCTACCTTGAACTTTTACTGCTGAGGGAGTAATGTTCTCCACCACATATGGTCCGATAAATCTTGACCCATGCCACTTCCTAGTGACATTTTTGATCAACACAGTGTCACCAGCAAAGAGTCTTGGTGCTTTCTGAAAATCCAGTTGCTGAATGGTTTTCATCTGAGTCCGACCCCCCCCCCCCCCGGACGCTCGAGTTGATCTGAAATGACAGACTAGCGGTCGTACATGTCAAATATTCATTTAATTCATTTCCTAACATTTTTGCTGTGCTCTGGGCATCACTTCTGCCCCTTGATGGAGGCGTCAAAGGAATTCTCATTCGTCTTCCTGTCACTAGCTTGTGGGGTGGAAGGCGATGGTCAGAAACAGTCTGGTTCTGATGGGTATATAAGGCTAAGGGCAGGCAATAAAGCCATCCCCTTTTCAGCTTCAACTTGAGCTTGGTGACTCTTTCCTTAAGAAGGCCATTAAGTCTCTCACATAGGCCGTTCGCTTGCGGGTGATAAGAAGAGAACTTATGTTTAATGTTCAACAATAATCTTTGTTCAAATACCTCATTAACAAAATGTGGATCTCAGCACTTCACACACTCCCCATCTTGGAAAAACTTCACATACTAAAAACTCTGCTGCACAAGTGACATAAGTGTGTGTACAAGGACCTGCTTTGATCCACCTGGAGAAGGGACACAACCACTATCAGATACCTGTATCCCATTACATACTTGCAGCATATCAACATAATCGATATGTAAATGCTGAAAAGGACACTTCTGGTCGAGGAATAACTCCTCTAATCATTCGCAGTGTATGCCCAGCGGTAAACTTTTGACATACGATGCAGTTTACTACATAAAATGCAACAGGTTCTGTACGAACCAGTCTTCTACAATAGTTGCAGCAAGACCTTCCCTAGTTACATGTGCAGGGTAGTGAAGCTGTTCAAGCACTACCTTTAACAAGGCTACTGGCATCACCGACTTCCCGGTGCTGTCCTGCCGCCATTATGCTTCTGTGGGGGGGATAAAGAACACGCCCTTGCTTCCATAATTCCTGCTCTTCCTCTGGTGCACTGTCTTCAATCTCCATTAACTGGGCTCTTGATAAATTATTAAATCCTTCCTTCACCATCATAAGGGTCATGCTATTCCCAGTTCACCCTTTGCCACCCCATTGTTACCAATCTCCCACAGAAACAAACGCCTTTGATCACGCCTCTTGTTGGGCCAGCTCTTGTCTGTTACCGCCAATCTTGCTTTCAGAAACTCCTGCTTAGGAGCGAGAATCTTACAGCTCTCTACTGGCCAATCAGCCCCGGATAAACTCACCCGCCCCATGCGGCCGATCGCATCCAGCCCCTGTAGCCACACCCCCTGGCCACCTACGAATGAAATCACTCTGCCTGGATAAAAAGGCCAGCTGTCACACCCACGGTGACTGCCGTTTGCTATATGCCTTGATATTTTGCAGTTCCACACTATCAAGGCACCACCTTCTTCAGCACTGAAACACATGAGCGTGAACATTCTGGCTCCTGCTCCACAGTCCTCTTCTACCGCCAGCTGCTCTAATCATTGTTGCCTGACCTCCAGCTACAACTCTACAGGCCACGTTGATCAACAACCCACCCCTGACACCCACATTGGGACTCTGCCAACAGAACTAATACCGTCACTTTCTACCAGCCCAACCATCCCCTTTACTGTCCATCAACCCCCACCTTACCACTGTAATGACACCAGCTTTGTACCTTGGTTGTCTGTTGATATAACCTGCACTGTACCTAGCGAGCTACAGAGCACTGCACCTTTGCCCGTTAGCTCTGTACTTATGCCTGTTGCCCATCCCCCACTGTTCCCCACTGCTATGCCTAGTACTGCACCAATGCCCGTTAGCTCTGTACTTATGCCTGTGGCCCATCCTCCACTGTTACCCACTGCTATGCCTAGTACTGCACCCATGCCTGTTCGCTCTGTACTTATGCCTGCTGCCCATCCTCCATTGTCACCTACTGCTATGCTTAGCACTGCACCTATGCCTCCTAGCCGAGACATCCCGCTTAAATGTGCTCTAGTCAATGTACGCTCCTTGCCAGCACACGTACTGGATGTACATGACATCACCCAGGACAATCTTGATCTGCTCTTTCTTTCTGAGACATGGCTAAAAAAAATCCTCTGGCCCTTCCCCATTCATTGCTATCCCCTCTGGTTACACCATATTTAGACAAGACCGGGTAGACCAAAAGGGGTGGCGGAGTAGCTGTCATCACCAGGGACGTGCTTGCTGTCAGACAGATTGAAGGTGAGTTGGGTCACAACTCAGACTACATCCTTCTTAAACTGCAGCTCACGCCCAACTGCACCATCACTTTCCATGTTGTCTATCGCCCACCTGGCCCTACTTCTGCTTCCACGACTCCATTACCCATGCACTCTCTGACAACCTCAAAAACTTGTCTCAAATTCTGCTCGTAGGCAACCTCAATCTAGGTCTAAATGACCCTAAAGATGCCAACGCCTCGGCCTTGCAGAAAGCCCTATCCACCCGTGGGTATTCCCATGCCATTTCGCTGCCCACCCACATCAAAGGTCGCACTCTCGACTTGGGTGTCTGACCACAATTGTTCACCTCTGATCTCTGACATGTCGCCCATCCCTTGGTCGGACCACTATTGCATTAAATTTGACCTCATATCATCCAAGGGGCCTCCTAAATCCACTATCCCACTCCCAGCTGCTTTCGCGAGAGGTTCGCATAAACTCACCAAAGAAAACATCTCCCCCCTACCTTGCGGTACCCACTCTTAAGCATCCATACTCAAATGACTCGGAAGTCCTGGCATCCACTTTCAATCAGGTCTTCACCCAAGCAGTTGACAAAGTTGCCCCGCTTACCCTCAAAAAAGCAAAGAAAGCTAAGCATTTTAATGCCTGGTTCACCCAAGAGCTCCTAAGGTTTCACACCAAAAAAAAAAGAGCTGCCCTGGCTACATGGGGATACCTCCCAAATGTCACCACCAAAGCGTTCTTCAAGGCCGTCTCCAAAGACTACAAAAGGGCCATCATTCAGGCCAAAGCCTCCTCATATAACACCAGGATTGAAAACGCCAAATCGGGGACCAAGGAAATATTTGCTATCTTCCGAGAGCGTGAGTCTCCTGTACCCCCGCCTCCTACCCTCTTGAAAGAGGAGACCTGGTGCAATAAAATTCAAACTGCCATGCTTGATAAACTGGAAACCCTACACACCAAAATCCTAGCCCACCAAAAGGCCCTCTCTAACCTTCTTGACAAATGTAACAGCACCGCCATGGTGGGAACCTTCTCTAGCCTCTCCCCCGTGTTCGATTCAGGACATGAGTGAACTCGAAGTCACTGCCCTCCTAAACTCCATTAAACCCTCCAATTGCAAAGGGGACGCTTGCCCAGCTCAGGTCATTAAGGAATCTGCCTCATCCCTGGCCCCTCTTATCACTGCCTTCATTAACTCCTCTTTCCAGTCTGGACATGTTCCAACTGGATTTAAGGAAGCTTGGGTTAGACCGCTCCTGAAAAAACCTCTCCACCCATCAATCCCAGGGAACTACAGGCCCATCACCACTGTGCCTTTCCTGCTAAAAGTTTTGGACAAAGCAGCTTACCTGCAAGTCCAGAAATGTATCGGGGACAACCACCTTCTAGGTATCCAGCAGTCCAGTTTCCGACCCAGGCACGGCACGGAAACGGCTCTGCTTGACTTAAAAAATCTAATGGACGACCTAAGACACAGGCAAACCTGTGCTTCTTCTGCTCCTCGACCTCTCCGCTGCCTTTGATCTGGTGGATCACCAGACCCTCTGCCATCACCACTCCAATGCAGCCAATTTCTCCCCGAGGGCCTGTGCATGGATAACTTCCTTCCTACAGGAAAGAGTGATGAAGGTTTTCTCTGAATCTTCATGTGCTAACCCTAGTCTCATCAAGTGCGGGGTCCCATAGGGTTCGTGCATAGCTCTCACCCTCTATAATCTCTTCACTAGGCCCCTGTTCAAAATTCTCGGTGCACTGCGCATCTCATACACTAACTATGCTGTTGACACCCAGGTGCTTATCCCCCTTTCTGGTGATTATCTGACCTCAGCACCCTCAACTCCATCTGTTCTATGATCCAATCTTGGATGGCAGAAAACTGGTTATATGAATCAGAACACATGAACCGTGATAATGAGGCTGGATAACCACTTAACTCATGTACTAACTATCACAAAATATTTATATTTTTTTATTGTAACAGTTTATTACAAACTTTTATTACAAACAAATCAATCCTCTCAATTCATTTTGTTTCATTTTTCCCCATTTAGTCTAAGACCAATCAGTCACATGCACAACAAGTTGTTTGCTTTTCCTCATCCTGGTTTCTTTCTTATTTTAGTCAAGGATTGTGTCTATAAAGTTTATCACAGAACATGTTAAATGCACCAAGCTCCCACTTAAGATGCAATGCCACCAATCGTCCATGTTTCTGTTTATTGGTGCAAATTTGCCAAGATGTAAGGTTCTCAAGTCTGAGTTTGTGACATTCAGCTATTAAATGTCTTGCCGTTTCTGTTTCAATCATACAGTATCTGCATAAATTGTCCTTAATATCGTGATCGTGTCTCAGTAACATCATTTCCTTGGTTTTGATGGCGTTCAATCGTAGGCGCAGAAATCTTTCTCAATGACGAGAGGGAAATTGTGACAGATGGCTCGGCTTTTTATTCAATTTGTTGTTTGTTGGCCCGACGTTGGGAGCTGTTGGTAATCCTTCAAGCCTAGCCAAGTTTTGTATCCACGCCCATTCTTTCAATTTTCTTTTTGCTATTTGGGGTTGCTCCGTCAACATATCGTTTATGTCGGCGTCTAGGATAATCGCATTTAATCTTTGTACCCATTGCAGCAAAGTTCCAGCAGAAGGACATTTGTTTTTGACTGCGAGTATTTCGTACGCCGGTTCTTTGTTTGGCATTATCATCTTTCTGAGAAGAGACAGCGATTTCCAAATCACATTTGCATATAGTTCATCTAATGCGAGTTTGTGTCTAATGACAATAATTGATATGCATTTTGGTAGTTTTAGCACTCGTTTCCAAAATAGCCCTTCTAGTTTTGTCCAAATTATATAATCAAGATTCCAACCTGCTTCAGAGCCAAAGGTGATCGCAGGTATTACTTTTTGCAGATAGAATGTTCGTATTGGTGTTAATGAAAATTTCCCATGCAGGTTATGGATTTGTGCGCCTTGTAGGGTCAAAGTGTTAGTTCGTCACACAATATCTTGCACCCAACTCCATTCCCGTATCGATTTGCTGACCATGACGCCCCGATATCTAATTTCTGAAATCTCTTCAGTGATCGTGTTTTCTAATCTCCAACGAAAATATTTGTTTTGTGCTCCTTTTTGTGGTCCAATTTTCATGATTTTTGTTTTGGTGACATTTATTTTTATTTGATTGTGGTTCATATATTGTTGGAGCTCCGTCACCAGTCGTTGTAACCCTATTTGTGTAGTGTCCGCCAAAACTAAATCATCGGCGTAAGTGATGCAGTTGATCTGATGGCCATTTATTTTTGGCGGAAAACATTTTACATCACTCCAGGCCTCGCGCACGTCGGCAATAAACAGTTTAAAGAGGCATGCGGCGATCGGGCAGCCCTGTTGAACTTTTTGCGTCTTCATTTCTTCTGATAACTGACACTTTTCGTTTATTCTTATTCGAATTGTAGTTGGTGTGTAGGGCTTTTATTGGTTGTAGAAGACTTTCCGGACAGTCTCAATATTTTAGTTTTTGCCACAGCTTTTCCCGGTTTATTGTGTCGAATGCTTGGTGCATATCAATGAACGCTAGGAAGAGATTTGACTTTTTTTCCAAAGCATCCAATTTTAACATATTTACCAATGTCCGGTTGATTTCAGTTCCGACACCTTTAGTAAACCCAGTTTGGCGACAATCTGTAATTCCCTTCATAGTTGCCCAAGTTGTTAGTTTTTGTTGAAGAAAATTTGTGAATATTTTACTGATTGTATCAAGTAAGGCGATCGGGCGATAGTTGGCTGGATCTGCCCGATTGCCCTTTTTAAAGATTGGGACTATTATGGCCGTTGTCCATGTGATTGGTATTTTTCTCAGCATTGCAATTTTTGCGAATAGTTTTTCCATGAAATTTGACCGTTCGTGTTTGTTTTTTTTCAACATCACATTTGTGATGCCATTTGGCCCTGCCGCACTGAGTTTTTCAGTTTTGCAATTATGGTACTGATGTCTTCTGCGGTTTCAATGCAGTCCCAACCAGCCGCCACTTCGTCATGTGCTTGGGGTGCTGTTGCAGTGTTTCATGAGATCTGACCATCCCTGTCGCTACCTCGTGTGAGTGCGGAAGTGGACATTTGTTGGTGTGACCGTTTGATTGATGGAATAGTTGTTTTGTTTGGTTTCTATGGTTTCTTGGGTAATGAATTTAAATTGACTTTAAGATAAGATGTATTTTATGTGTTTTTGAATCAATGTACATAATAAATATATATTCTGTGATAACTAGTACATGAGTTAAGTGGTTATCCAGCCTCACTATCACGGTTCATGTGTTCTGATTTATATTTGTATTTT
The DNA here is from genome assembly GCF_040938575.1 of Ambystoma mexicanum. Lineage (NCBI taxonomy): Eukaryota > Metazoa > Chordata > Amphibia > Caudata > Ambystomatidae > Ambystoma > Ambystoma mexicanum. The sequence goes on from NC_090929.1 coordinate 540,943,041, forward strand.
GCCTGAAGAACCGGTTGATATACAGGCACCCTTATTTTACGATTACAGAAAACTGGTTAGGCCTCAGTGAGAAGACCAAACTCCTGCTAATTGGGGCCCGTCCACCTTGTGTAAACTAGATGAACAATACAGCTCCTTTACAGTTGATAACATCCCGATTGCTGTCTCCAAAGTCATTAAGACGCTGGGCGTTTACATTGAACCTGACCTATCCATGAATAGACAGGTTAACGCAATAGCCTCCTCTTCAGCGTACCACTCTAAACTCCTTAATGCAGCTAGACCCTTCCTATCCCAACCAAACTGCCTCACCAGTGCCAGGGTGATAATTAGGTCAAGGCTGGAATACTGTAATGCCCTCTTTTTAGGCACCTCCCAAAAAAGCCTGGCCAAACTTCAACTAGCACAGAACCATGCCCTCACGGCTGCAACTCGCATCTCAAGACGTGACCACATTTCCGAGGTCAGGAGGAAGGTCCACTGGCTCCCCGCCAAGGAGAGAATTACTTTCAAAGCACTTGCCCTGACGCACAAGTGCCTGCACAGTCTTGCTCCTCCTTACCTAGCTCAAAGAATCTGCCTCCACACTCCTTCCAGGCCCCCCAGAGCGGCCTATACCAACAGAATCACTGTACACCTTACCCGCAGAGTGCGGGCGGGCGGCACCAGCTTCCCCAACTTGGCGGCCACTTACTGGAACTCCCTTCCCCCCTCCATTAGGGGGATTGACTCCCATGCGACCTTCATGAAGGCCATCAAAACTAGACTCTTTGTCTAACAATGTTCTGTCCCAGGTGCTGTGTAACCGGTTATGAAAATGTTCACTGCTATTTACCGGATCATGATAATGTGCACTGATAATGGCAACTATCTTACTGTATCAAGTATTTCTGCTGAGGCCGCATTCTTGTAACCCTGAATCAAGCCTTCTTACGCCTTATCATAGCAGCTTGATGCCCGTGGGCTGTAGTGCGCTCTACAAATACAAAAAATAAATAAATGTGACTACCTTCTCCTTAACATCTGGAGTATCAAAAAGTAAAATATCTTAAGAGTATGCAACCCTCTTGGCTTCATCGTCTGCGGCTTCGTTCCCGCAAGAGATCGAGTCAGTTTGCTTAGTATGCGCTGCACATTTAACTATCGTTATGGCTACTGGGAGTCATAGTGCCTTAATAAGCCTGTCCAATAAGGATGCGTGCTGCACTGGAGTGCAGTCCGCTCGCAGTTTGCCCCTCCTTTTCCAGCATGCTAATCCTGCATGTACGGTTGACGTCACATAGGGGGAGTCACTGTACACCATCACTTCCTGCCCTTCATGCTTTTCAAGTGCGACAATAAGCGCTACCAATTCTACCGCTTGCGTTGAAAAGTTGACGGTAGTCTTGCACTTACTACAACTTCAAACTCGCCATTTGCTCTGTGCCTCACTACAGTTGCGCCAGAATGCCTTTCCCCACTTGTTTGATCAATTTTTGAAGAACCATCAAAGAAAATTTCTTTTACTCACGGTCGGTAGTCATAGAACTCTACATAATTGGCACAATCATGCACATGCTCGCCCCCTCGGTCACTGGCTCAGCTACAAAGGTAGCAGGCCTCACTAATTTACATCTGACAATTTTAATCGCTGGATTTGATATCATCACTTCATATACAGAAGCTCCAGATCACGCAAAACAACGCCATAAGGGCAGCACTTAACATACCTACACGGAGTCACATCTCCAATACCAGACGTAACCTACAGTGGTTAGCTATCTCCTACCGCATCTCACTCAAAGCCCTTGTACTTGCCCACAAGGCCCAGAATAATGTAGCTCCTGCCTACTTAGCATCTCGCTTCATGCAACATACAGCCACCAGACCTCCAAGATCCGCCCAGGCATATACGCTGGATATCCCGAGCTTCAAGCTCCGATCTGCTGGAGGGTCAAGCTTCCCCGTCCTGGCCGCCAAGCTATGGAACTCCTTGCCCAATGCCCTAAGGAACATTCCGCTTTCCCACTCATTTAAAGCCAATAGCAAACTTTGGTTACTTGAATCGAATCTTGTCTGCACTGCTCTTCTGTTGCTCTACAAATTAGAATGTCATCTACTTACTGTATCACAGTGCTTTTCAAATCAAGATTGCCTAGGTCCATCTGTAGGACCCTATTGAAGATCGATGGAGACTTGCAGTACCCTTGAGGCAAATGAATATGTTTCAGGCAGATGTGACAGAAAGTAAACAAAGTAAAATCTTGTAAATATTCATGCAGCAGGATTGAGAAAAACGAATTATTCAAATCAATCACTGTAAAATATCATGCTTCTACTGGTATACTGCATGGTCGCTGGGATAGTAACTAAAGGAAATTCTGCCTCTACAATCTGGGTAATCGGTCTCATATCTTTTATGAATCTCCACAACCCTCCCTTTGATTTTTTTCACAGGGTACGCACTGCAGTATTGCACGTTGATGCTGACGATACCAGAATACCTTGCTCCATCAGAGCTATAATAGTCTCAAAAATGCCCTCATCTGCCTCGCGAGACATTGGGTGCTGTCTTGGTCGAAGTAATAATTAAAAAAAAAGTAAATAAAATAATCGCTCCCGTTTTGAACTTTATTTTAACCTCCCCTACTTCCTTCAATAGGCCTACATCATAAGGGCATGTAGTCCATAACCATACACTGTGGGATCTCCCTTTTCTCTATTCTGATCCAATATGTAATGCTCATAAAGAACACTACTTCATCATCTACTGGGTCATCCCTAAACATGTCATTTTTAGTGACGTCAGTCAATCTGCACCCTTCCTAAATGGCAATCACTGTTCTCCATGCCCTACCCTTGTCACCCATTCCTTAGAGCATTGCCATTTCCCCTCATACTATGGCTGCATCCAACTCCAAGGGGATGGTCTCCCCCCCCCATTGGTATCTGTGGTCTAACCAAAAATTCATCGGTATTCTCAGCCTTTCCCACTAAGCCAGGAAACCATGTTAATAGAATGGTCACCCCATAAAGGAAAACTTCTGGTTCTATCGGCACACCTCACAGAGCCATTTGCCCTGTATATGCCAATATAAATTTGCCCACATTAATATAGTGTATCCCAGGAGTGGAGCATACTATACTTTCGTCAGTAAAAGAAATTGTCATATTAAGTTTCATCATTAAGTCTCTTCCCAAGATATTAACTGGTGTATGTGTCATGAATACAACAACGGAACAGGCATGTCACTCTCCTATGGAGACTGGTAATTCATTAGTAAAAGGAACTCTACTTGTAGCTCCAGAGAATCCTTGAACATTCATAGAAATTCCCGACACTGGATATTTTCCCTCTCGTACACATGAGCGAGTTGCACTATTGCCTACTAGAAACAAAAAAAGATTTGCCTCCCATCACCACATCAACCCTTGGTTCCTCTTGGGGGTCTGGTGTCACAGATAGTATTGAATGCATGAAGTCGCCCTGTGAGCTGTCCTATTGTGGATACATGCATACGCTGTACCTGTGAAAGGATTCCCTCCTACTACCGCGACACTCCATAGTCTAGGTGTCAATAATTGTCCTGTGCTTGTATTCTGCTGTATCTGCATGGGGGCATGCTGAGACTGCCCTTGTGGTGGATTCAATGGTGCTTGCTGTGCCTATTGTATTTGCTGCGCTTGTGCCCAATACACTGTCTGCTCCTGGGCAAACCCTTCCCTAGCTTGTGAGCTTTATGCTGGAGGATAAGATGTCCCCCCTCTTGAGGATTGACCATTCTGTACATACCCTTGGTTCCTGCACGTGCGCGCAATGTGCCCCGTCATCCCACATGTCCAACACACAGGCGGACCCCATCTAACTAGTCCCCCCTTGGTTAATCCCTGCTTGCACATTCTGACTCATTCTGTGGGTTCTGAAACCTACTTTGATTCTTTTGAAATCCACCCCTTCCGCCTTTTCCTACTTCCCTTCCCTCTCTTTCCTTCCACTTTCTCCTTCCGTATGTCCTGTATGTTTCCAATCTTCTTCTCTTCCTTCCTTCTCCTTACTCCCTCTGCCTGCCTTACTTCTACTTTCACCTTTCCCCTCGCCCAGTATCTCTTCTCTCTTCTTGACCCCCTCCCTTCTCTTCTTCCCCTTCCATAATGTAAAATGTTTTTGTACTGCTTTCTGGTTTAATTCAATTGTTTTGTAATGCTTGCTGTATATTGTTGGTTCCTCTTATAAAGCGTTTTGAATTAAAACGCTATACAAATAGCCTATATCCCGACCTTGTGGTATAAACTCACTTCCTCCTTGATCCATCAGGTGCTGATTATTCGGCTGTCATGTACCTACTGTTTGCTATACTCCTAGCCCTTCTCCGCTTGTCAATACCGCCCCTCCTAATGGCATATTTTGACAATTTCTTCTGACCTAACTTGGCTTCCTCAATTTTTCTAACCTCATCTTTCTTCTTATTCTTCTCCTGTAACAGCCGACACTAATGACTATAGTCAACTGTATCTCAGGCCACAGTTTTACTTCCATTCACACTTGCTTCTTAAATTGCCTCTGTACCTGCTCGGGCAATCCCTGTCAAAATGTGGTAAAACACTACCACAGTTTTTCCCTGCGGCGCACGTCTTTCAAGAGTCCAGAGCTCCTGAAAGTCCTTTCCATCTTTCGTGTCATAATCGCACCCATGTCAGATACATCGGGATACTGTACTCAGAGCCCTCCAGACGTCTACTCTACAATTAAATGGCGCTCAATCGTGCGCTGTGTTTTGTGCCGTGACACTTGAATAACCTGCTCTTGTCCAAATATCATCTGCTCTTTCCCCAAGAATGGCTGCTAGGAGACCCTTAATATCCCCTATTGCCAAGGTATTTCCTCCTGTCATTTTCTCTAACTCATAAATCCATTTTCCTGTACCGGCCGTTAAACTGGGGAGTTTACATCTTAAATTATCCTTGTCCATCTGTGGCCACAGAATATACTGTGGTCTTGCTCCTCCTTTTTCCAATAAGAGAAACTGCGTAAATCCTAACCCGCAATCGGCTTCCATTGTCTGCCTATCCATAGCGGGGACAATCGTCCCGATTGCCTTCTTCCTGGCAGTGACTTTAACCGATTTACATATGGCTGTGATTCTCCCTTTTCACTATACGATCGTCCTTTAGGGCGCGCTGGACATGCTATAGGATCCGGCGTACTATCCTTAAATTGTTCTAGATCAGACGATCTCACTTCCTTGTCTGCCTGCGGGCCTCTCTCAAGGGCACATACACTTCTTCCTCTCCTTCATCCTCTCTTGGTCTGACATATTTAGTCCCCAACTAGTGTGGCTCATCCCCTTCACCCTTACCTAAGGTTCATCTGCTTAAAGACAAGGCTCTATATGCTCAAGACTGAATGGATTATTCTCTGTTTCGTGATTGGAAGATTAGGGTTTGATTTCCCTTCCCTCCGCTTCCCAATTTACTGCCTTCTCTTAAGTCCTTCATCAATCCTATCTCCAATGCTTTCTATGTCAAAGTTCTCATCTAGGGTTACTCTAGATCAGAGGTCGCCAAATGGTCGATCGCGGGCGACAAGTAGCTCGCCTGAGCCTCTTCAGTCGCCCGTGCTGGAGATACCGAAAAATAAACACTTTCTTAGATTATATTATTTAATGTTGTGTTTTGCAGCTATATTCCGTGTTCAGGATCCAAACCCTGCTCATCCCATTTACAGGCGGGGAGCTTGGCTGCTGTGCCACTTGCTTATAAATTCACTGACAGGTGTCAGTATTGCTCTGCTTGTGCAGGCCGCCTGTAGTACCATAGATGGCCTTGTGCGCCCCCATGACACTGTCTTGCTCTTTTGCCAGAGATGTCAGAAGGGCTGGGGCAGGATCAGGTTCATTGTGACCACGCAATGAAAATATCACAGTAGCACTGCCGCTCGCCTGGAAATGTTCAAAATAATACTTATAAAATGGTGCAATGTCTTTCATGTGGCTTCTTTCCAAACTCCACACTGTACTTTTCCACTTTAAATAATTTCTATGACACAGGTACACCCACTTTTAGTACATTAAGCGATCCATAGACACGCTGTACAATAAAAGCCTACCAGGGTAGCTCAGCAGGTTGACACACCGATGCTGAGATGTTATATATTCAAAACTGCAGGTTGTTAATTGTATGACTTTTTGCAATGCCTTGTAAAAAAAAGTGCTATAAAATGTGTTTGGCCAGAGCATGGGTTGGGCTGGTTGCTTGCTTGTATTCAGGGCGCAGGTGGGGATATTTCTGCCCCTGTAGTGAAAATCAAAAGTTGGCACCCATGAAACCACAGTTTAATTTTCTAAAAACTGCTGTTAGCACAACAGAAGGATTTATTTGTGATTAACCAGTTTGCCAAGCATATATGAGTATATGTGGTGTCTGACAAAAAAATTTAAAAGAAAACTATTGAACGCAAGCAGCATTTTTCAATTTGGAAATTACTTTTGTTTTTTTATGGAAGTGTGAAATGCACATTTGGAAAACAACAGTGTGCCCAGCATGTACAAAGCCTGCAAAAAACGCAAAGGAAGGGGCACATAAATTACAGGATATTTGTGTGGTAGTCCAACAAATATCTATCTTTTTATGAGACAGCTACTAATAAATAATAATTCAACAAAGAGGTTTTTGAAGTTCTTAATATAATCGTGAAGGCATATGTTATTCCATATGTTTATAGAGGGGAAATAATCGGGGCTAAAAATAATGGGTAAAAATTCAGAGGTTTATAAATATCCCCACCCCGATATCGCTCGCTAGTAGCTCTCCACTGTTGGCCTCCACTACAAGTAGCTCTAGGTAACGTAAAGGTTGGAGACCCCTGCTCTAGATGATCTTGACTATGCTCCCTGTGACAGGAGGAACGCTTCTATACTGCCCCATTGTATTACTGGACTTGGTTCCATTAATTCCCTCTGAATGCGTCAATTTTGCGCTCCCGCTGTCTCCTTTTTCTTTCCAATTCTTAATCTAATTCTCTTAGTGTTTTTGCTTCCCACCTGGCTTCTTCCTCTTTTCTCATTTCTTCTCTCCTTACCTCTGCTCTTTTCTCTTCCTCTTCTTTTCGTCGGTATCCTTTTAGGTCCTAATTTCTCCACTTCCTCTTCTCTTTTCCTTTCTTGCCTATACCATTCTTCTATTGTTCTGTCTGTTGTCGTATTTCCTTTGCTCTTCTGCCCTTCTTTCTTTTGTTGCTCCTCCGGATACATCCGTTCTGGCCGCTGTCTGCTATTCCTTTCTTGCTCATCTTCTTTTAATCTCTTTTCTTGTTCCCTGTCTTTTCTATCCTGTTTGTCTTCCCTTTGCCTGTCTTCCTCAATGCTCTTCCCATCTAGCTTGAGCAGAATCTGTCCTCCCATCCATTAGCTCTGTACGAGTGTTACTTCGTCAGCTTTATCTTTCTATTCTTTCCATCTCTTGATATCTCGCTCTATGTCCATCAATACATTTGATTGCTCGCTTTTCTCTTCCCTGTTTTGTAAGACCTTAAAGAAGCATCCACCCCTCAGGTGTTCGATGTCCTCTCTCTTCTTGGTACATTTTTCCAAAGCTCTAAAATGCTAACCTTTTGTGCAATTTCTTTCCCATGTACGCAGCGTGCAAGTATGTGGCCATGTGTTGCAATACTGCTTTCGGCAACAATCCCCTCTTGTGGCCATAGCATGAATCTCATCTGCCGTGCCTTTCATCCATTCTGCACTATACTGTTTGAGCTTGGGCATGTATTTTGGCAATGTCATACATAAATGCATCAGAGGAGTAATATCTCCCAGTGTGACAAGTCTCAATTCACTGTCAATACTTACCAGTGTTTATAAAAATACTGGTATGAAAACAAATATGAGTGCGCTCCAACAATTGCTGATCAAAACCTATTTGTCAATAATCTCAGTCTAGCTCTCAGTCAGTACAGACAGTTTCTCTAGATTCTCGACCTTTTCTTAGTTTTCCTTACACAATTGTCGCTGTTCGACACCATAACTTAACACAAATACAGACAGACTAGTCGACTCTTAACATTAATCCTCAGCGCTCACTATCTCTGGCCCTAATAATACCATGATTACAGGATTCAGATTATCTCCTTATACTGACCTGTCCTGTACGTCGTCTAGTTCTAGTTTACTCCGACTGGAGTGCGAGATAACCTCCTCTGAACCCCCTTGGGTTAGGACTCTCGGGTCTTCTTTCTCGTTGCACAAAAAAAAATCTCCTGTTACTTTTTAAACTAGTTACTTTCCCTGTTACTTTTAACACAATCCCATCCCCTCAATTTGCCATTCCCCTTAGTCTACTCACCATTTGTTCGTTCAGCTCAAGGCCTTCAGTATCGACTCTCCCCTCCAATCGACTACTTTCGCTTTCCGTCCGCAAAGCGCCTGTGGAAACCAGGAGTGATTTTATCAAAGAGGGACACGTCCCACCGGTCTTGATTTTCTTGCAAGAATTCTAGATCGGCCGCTCTCCACAAGAAATCTTGCGATCTTCTGGCTAGATGGTGGAGGGTGCCCGATCGTCCCAAATACTTCAGTCTACTGGTCGATGGGTCTTACACCATCAGACATGCTACCAAGTGAAGCCTTATGGTCCTTTTAATCGAGCGATGGATGGGATGAGAATAACTGTCACCAAGCAATAAGACCGACTCAGGATGTTGGCAAAATGTCCGTTTTATTCTCAATGATCCAAAACTGGCAGTACAACGGACATGAATGGACGTCGCACAGCATAATCTCAAAGCATTTCATAACAAACAGCACTTACATAGCAAAAACTCAAACGTGACCTCATACTACGTGGCAAACTAAGAAAAACCTACATGGGATTGTGATGGGCTCAAGGAGAACATCGAAGTATACTTTCTAGAAGGGATTGGATCTCTATAGTCAGATGGGCAATTTATACGCTTCCTTAGTGCAAGTCATCTTCAACAGTTATTAGAAACACGATACACCATTGGCTCTCGAACTATAAAGCCCTTCGTTATGTGGCCACTTATAATTGGTTGGAATGCTTTTACCCTTCTGGAACATTCGATTCTCTAGCAGCACTTAAGCTGGTACCACAGGTGCTGGTGGGTGAACTGGACTGTACCTCCGCACCCAATTAGCCCCAATTCTCTCATCGCTCAGGTCGTCTGCTATTCAGATGGTCTTTGAACTTGGCCTTGTAAGCTTCTTGTGGGATATAAGGGAGTGTGAGCATATTCTTATCAAGGTTAAGGTCTGCATGCCCACTTCTATTTTTCTATTTTCATCCTGGACTCACGTGATCAGAGACAGTGAATCGACCCATTTTATAGCATTTAATTGTCTCCAATAAAGGAACTTTTCACTCATTGTGTTCTCTTTTTGCAACTTAACAAGGGATGCCTCAGCGTTCTCACATTCACTGTTCAAGGACTGATGACCAGGTTTGGCTGCTTTAGCCTTTGACACCAGGCCAAAGAGTTTTCCATTTTCAAGCTTCGGCTTATTTCTTTTCTGCGACACACACAGCTATCAACCCTCCTTTCTCCACGGGTTGAGCTTACTAAAGTTGTGACATGGGATACATTACTCACCGTAATCGTATTTCTGATGCTTGCATCTGCTTAAATTCACATGCTGTGCATAGGCTGACATCTAGTGGAAGCTGCGGAATATTACAGTTTGTTTTTCGAAACTCAAAAATGGGCGTCAACACAGGGCGTGCCAGTAACACTATCCCTAGTGTGACGTCCACTGTATCCATGATCCCTCACGCATCTAGGACCCTCAGATTGTATTTTTTCTGACATGAGGTAGCATGAGGAGTAGCGCAAGTACAGATAATCCAAGCAGATAGAAAGATAAGACTACAAGCATCCATGCACCTTCTCTCAGAGGGGAAGGAAGGGTGGGTCGCATGTGAATCTAAGCAGATACAAGCATCAGAAATGCGATTACGGTGAGTAATGTATCACTTCTGAGGCTTGTGGAATCTGCTTAGATCACATGCTGTGCATAGATTAGCGAGCATTTTTAGAAGGAGGTGGGATGTGAGAAGGGTCATGAGCAAATAAATGTCTTAGAACCGCTTGTCCCACTTGAGTATCTGTCTTGGAATGGGTGTCAATGCAGTAGTGCTGAGTAAAAGTGTGAATAGAACTCCAAGTAGCTGCTTTGCAAATGGTGTCAAGGGGTACATTAGCAATGAAAGCCAGAGTGGCCCCAATGCCTCTTGTAGAGTGGACTCTTGGCGTGAAAGGCAGAGTTTTTTCAGAAAGGGAGTAACAGCTGGATACAGTTAATAATCCACTTAGAGATGGCACCTTTGGAGACGCGATCTCCCTCTCTGCCTGAAGCTACGGAGACAAACAGTTGGTCTGTTTTCCTTAGCGGTCTGGTCTTGTTTACATAGTATAGGACCGCCCTACACACATCTAGGGTGTGTAGTTTCACCTCAGCCGAGCTTTGTGGGTCTTGGAAGAAAGCCGGAAGCTCGATGGACTGGTTCACGTGGAATTTAGAAATAAACTTAGGTGAGAACCTAAGGTGTGTAGGTAAAACCAGTTTATCTTTATGAACCGTAAAGAAAGGATCCTGCACTGACAGAGCCTGAATTTCACTGACCCTTCTTGTAGATGTAATGGCTACTAAGAAGGCAGTTTTATATGTCAGGTGTTTGAGACTGCTTTTATGCATGGGCTCGAATGGGGGGCCCATGAGTTTAGATAGCACCACATTAAGGTCCCATCCTGGTGGTGGGTTCGAGAGTGGAGGGTGAAGTCTCTTTACACCTTCCATGAAGGCTTTAACCACTGGTACTTTCCACCACAGCACCTTGTTATGGGAGGTGGTGTATGCTGACAGAGCTGCCAGGTGTACTTTCAGTGAATTAAAAACCAACCCTGCATCCAGCAGGTGGAACATGTATGTGACAATAGTGGAAGGAGTGCAATCAACTGGGTTGATTTGCTTATTCTGGCACCAGATAACAAATCTTTTCCATTTGTCAAAGTAGCAGTGCCTCGTGTTTGGCTTCCTAGATTCTTTTAGGATGTCCATACATCTCTGCAGTAAATTGAGATGTCCAAACTCTATGACCTCAGAAGCCATGCTGCCAGGTTCATCGAGTTGGGTTGAGGATGCACCGTTTGACCTTAGTGCTGGGACAGTAGGTTGTACCAGCCCGGGAGTTTGATGGGTTCGCACACCGCTAGTCTGCGTAAGTGTGGGAACCACGGTTGCCTCGCCCACATGGGAGCAACTAGGACGAGCGTCATCGATTCCCTGTGCATCTTCTTGACCACCTTCTTGATGAGGGGTTGGTGGAAAAGCGTACGCAAACATCCCTGACCAGTTCATCCACAGAGCGTTCCCCTGGGAGTCTGGTGGTGGGAACCTGGATGCGAATCCTGGGCACTGTGTTTTCGCTTGTGGCGAATAGGTCTATAGTGGGGAAGTGGGGAAACCCCACCGAGAGAAGAATCTTCTACGATTTCTCTGTGTAGACCCCATTCGTGTTCTACTGGGAGGGGATCTCGGCTCAAGGCGTCCGCCAGAGAATTGAGATGCCCTGGAACATGTTGAGATGACAGGTAGATGTTCCGTCTGAGTGCCTATATCCACATTTTCTGGGCAAGCTTGGACAGATTTGGCGAACAAGTCCCTCCTTGTTTGTTCAGGTAACACATAGCTGTTTTGCTGTCCGTCAGGATCTGTACTGACAGGTTCAACAGGTAGGGCTCGAACGCTTGAAGCGCTCTGAATTCTGCCAGAAGCTCCAGCAGATTGATACAATTCTTGGCAACTGAGTGAGACCAGAGACTGAGCTGTGTGGTGGTGAAGGTGTGCTCCCTACCCTGACAGGGATGCATCTGTTGTGACTACAGCCTGTACCTCGGGATCATAAAAGGGTTTCCCCTTGGACAGATTTTCTCTTGTCCACCACTGCAGACTTTGTACAAGTGCTGGCGAAATGACCACTAGATCATCCGACTGACCACTTGCCTGAGACCACTGTTTCGCCAACCATTCTTGCATGGGACGCAGGCGCGCGTGGGGGACCAGGTAAATACAGGACGCCATCATGCCCAGCAAACGCATCGCTTTGCGTACCGTTATCTGGCGACCGGCCTGATATTGCGGAATTTGCAGCAGTATATTCCGAATTCTTTCCTCTGATGGAAAGGCCAACCCCTCGTGTGTTTAGGACAGCTCCTAGGAACTGTTTGGAGGTGCTTGGCACCAGACTGGACTTTTTCTCATTTATGGAAAAACCTAATTTGAAGAGGAGGTCGATAGTTCTCTGAATGTTTGATCTGCAAATTACTGGGGTTTCCCCCGTGATGAGCCAGTCGTCCAGGTAAGGGTACACTGGAATTGCCTCCCTACATAGGTGTGCCGCCGCCACCACCAGTACCTTGGTGCATACCCTTGGAGCCGAGGCTATCCCGAAGGGCAGTACCTTCAACTGGTAGTGCTGACTGTCCACCTTGAAGCGCAAGAATCTTCTGTGCGCTGGGAACATGGAAATATGAAAATCGGCATCTTTCATGTCCAATGTTGCCATGTAATACCCCTTTTTTAGGAGGGGGATTACCTCTTGGAGAGTAGTCATGCAAAATTTTTGGGGCTTGACATACTTGTTTGCAGGCCGTAAGTCCAATACTGGGCGCATTGTCAAATCTTTTTTTGGCACAAGGATGCAAGTTGAATAAATACCCTCGTTTACCTGGTGTCCCGGGACGAGTTCTATTGCATCCTTTGCTAGAAGATTGATGATCTCCTCGAGGAGGATCTTCTGGTGGTCTAAAGAATGTACTTTCTGACGTGGTGGGTGTTTCGGGGACGCTCTAACAGTTCTATGCAGTATCCTGCGGACACTGTGGACAGTACCCATCTGTCTGATGTGATCCCTTCCCAAGCTTGGGTGAAGTTGGAAATGCGTCCCCCTACTGGGGATGCGTTAGAAGGGACCCTGAACGGAACGTCACTGTTTTGCGGGAGGCGTGCCGTTGCCTCTATTGGGGCTGCCTCTACCCTTACCACGTCCCCTTTTGTTACCCCTGCCATAACTTTGAGTAGACTGCTGGTTGTTGTTATTCCACGGTGTACCCTGCCCCTGGGAATAGTTGGAGCCTCTTTGGGAAATTTGGCCGTGTGGGCGACGAAAATTGCCATTCCCTCTTTGATTAGGGGGTTTGTTGGTTAACTGGCCCAGGGATTTTAGAGTCTCGTACTCACCTTTGGCATTTTTTAATGCGTCCTCTACCGCCTTGCCAAACAGTAGATCAGGCTCCACCAGTTTGTCTATTGAAGAAGCTAGTGTCTCCGGTTTAAACACAGATTGTCTTAACCAAGCATGTCTTTTGATAACAGTGCTCTCTGCTATCAGTCTGCCGGCGTTATCCGCGGCATCAAAGGTCGCTTTAAGGATGCAACCGGACACGGCTCTTCCCTCCGACGCAACCTGTGCCAACTGGCCTTTTAAAGGTTCCGGGGCGGAGTCGATGAGTGCTGCAACCTCCTCCCACTGATGGCAGTTGTAACTCGCCAGTAGGGTGGTGGAGTTGGCAATCCTTGCCTGGTAGGCGGAAGTGGAGGCTACCTTTCTACCCAAACCATAGATTTTTTTTGCTCTCCTTGGCGGGGGGAGCTTCAGACGATGATAGGGGCGATCCCGCCCTCTTTCGGGTATTGGTTACTACCAGGGAATCCGGTCTGAGTTGCCCCCTTATGTACAGCGGGTCTGACTGGGCTGCCCTGAATAGTTTTTCGATCCTGGAGTTTACTGCCCTGGTGAGGTGGTGATTGAGAAGGGAAGGGTCTATTCTCCTTTGTATAGATTTGAGAATAGGTGTGGCCTGGGCAACAGGTCTCTCTACTCCCACTAGTTCCTTGGCAAAATCCCTCTCTTCCTGTGCTCCCCGAGTATCTATGCGGAAGTGTTCCGCCGCTCTAGACAAAACCTCATTCAAGAGAGGTTGGTTGTCGACAGGGGAGTCGGTAACCGGAGGTTCTTTGCCTAAGGGGAGTCTACTCTGTAGGTTTCTGGATCATCCTCGTCTTCCTCTTGGTCCTCGTCATCCCTATAGTAATCCATCCCAGTTTGGTCTCGCAACGTGGCCAATAGTGGATTCTCATTATATTGAGAATATGGCTGTATATAGAAGGGGTCAGAAGACCGACTGTGTTGGTGCTTCAACTCTCGGTTTCTTACCAGGGGGTTGCGGGTCCCTAGACCCCGAGGGAGTAACCCCGTAAGGGATATAGGAGAGGAAGTGCTCTGGATTCTTGGCATAAAAGTCTGCCAGGGATGACATCCTAGACATAACTGTCTATATCTTCACTAGACCATTCCTTAGAGCTAGGGATTACCCTCTCCTGGGAGTGTTTCCCTGTCTCATCCTGACTGGACCTATGGCCTTGTGAAGGGGTCTTGGATAGATTGACAGAAGACTGACTTGTCTGTATATTTCTGTGGTGTAGAGAAAGGTTGAGAATGCTTCTTCTGCTCTTTTCCTCCCTACCCGTGAGTGGAAGTGTGTTTCCATGGTGTTTTCACTCTTTCAGAGGTTTTCGACATCTGGTGTCGAGATTCGGGGGTAGGGTCCCTATCTCTAGAGTGTGGAGGTCGGGACTTGGGAGCAGCCGTCACACGGTCTGCTGACGCCAACTCCTGGAGTGTGGCCTGGGGATGGTGGTCAGCTTAAGTCTGACGATCGGACCTCAGTTACTTTAGTGAGCGAGGCACTTTTGGCAACAGTGGATGGTTGCCTGGTGTCATGCGGCGATCTTGATCGAGAACGCCCAGAGGATTTGGTGGACCGTTCTGTGTGCCTCTTTCCGAGAACTCGACATGCATGTCGAGTCTCGGTTGAACTTCGCGTTTTTAGTGGAAGTGCTGTGGGTAGCGCTTGTGTCGCCAGGGGATTTCCCCATAGCTGCCCTGCCGGACAACCTTCCGAGGTCGGGGACTTGCGCTTGGCTGTCTCAACGCCACGTTGCCCTCGCTGTCCGATAGCACGGCGTCCCTGCCATTACTAAAGGCACCCTCCGCTGCCATGGCCTCCTGCTGTGGTGGGCCCAACGTTTGATCGAACGGTCCTTTAGGGTTTTCGGTTTAAACTGACTACACGCTCTGCAGTTCGCCTCAGGGTGGTCCCTCGGCAAGCAGAGGTTACACGTGGCGTGTCTGTCAACCCAAGGGTTCTTGCGGTTGCACTTGGGGCAAAATTGGAAAGGGGTACCCTCCATACGCACCCTGTGGCAGCGGGCTAGTGTTTGTAGGAATATATCACCCCCCACTCTCCCTACTTGCAGGGAAGAGGCCAGAGACCTTCCAAGGCCCAAGTCTGTCATGCAGCTCTCGACGGTTGACTTCTTCTCCGGGCCGGCGTTGAGTGTCGAAGTTCGGTGACTCGACGTTGGGGTGGAGAAAATGGGGAAATATTAAGATATTTTGCAAAATTATGGCTAAGGCCAGGGAACTCCGAGGGATGGTTGCCGGCCAGTATGGCGGAAAAAAACAATCTGAGGGTCCAAAACGCGTGAGGGATCATGGGTAAAGTGGACGTCACACTAGGGATAGTATTACTGACACGCCCTGTGTCGACGCCCATTTTCGAGTTTCAAAAAACAAACTAATACTCCGCAGCTTCCACTAGATGTCGGCCTATGCACAGCATGTGATCTAAGCAGATTCCACAAGCGTCAGATATATATATATATATATATATATATATATATATATATATATATATATATATATATACACACACACACACACACGCATACAGCACCACCTGCAGTCTATTGACTATGTATAGCCAGCCTTCATTAGTCTACCTGCGTTACAGCATCTGTACAGTTATAAAAATGACTTGTATTTTCTGCAGTGCTTCTCACGTGCAATTTTCATTCCGCACATTAAAATCTTCCAGATTCTTTACTTCGCCATCAGGATCTATAAGGTCTATGCCTTTTCTTCTTTGGTCATCCTTCTCAGTGCGTCATGCTCATCTCTCGTGACATCACCAGTCTCTCCCTTTCATATCTTCACACTTCTTCAGGGCCCTCCCTCAGGAGACCGTCATCTCTTCAGGGATACCTCGTCTCAAAAGCTCTTCGTGTAATAGGTACCATTACTGGAGTTGCACATGTTGCAATTTCCGGTTTCTAATATATAGGCAGAATGGGGGCGAGACTTCCAGCAGAGGCATTCAGCTGCTCCTCTACAACATGTAGGTAGTTCTGTTAATTCAGGTGATTGTCACACATGGAGTTGTGTGTGGATGAACAGCTCGTTTAACTTCATGTTTGTTTAGAATGTATGTATTTTTATACTACATGAAATCTTTACATATTTCTGATGTATCAAACTGTTGATTTTGAGCACGCTTTTATAATTGTAGTTGTCTACATTTTTGCAAGTACATACAGAGATCACCTTTTCTTTGGAGGTAGATTGTGATTACCCATGGATCCCTTGGTTCCAATCACAGAGTTGTGACGGAGGAAGAAAAATAATTACAACGTCCCCTTCTGTTATCAGGTCCCCTTCTGTTATCAGATACCCTTCTGTTATCAGATAAACTGCTTGTTCTCAGAAAATGAGACAGCAATAGAAAGATTATCCACAGACAGACCATGGTGTTATCAAAACACAGAGCTCAGGTGCTTTTTAATATTCAGTTAAACAAGCTTCTATTGCTCATTTAGGGAATCCAGTAGAGTTTAGGAATGTCACCACTGTAACCAGTCAGGTGCTGTCGTAAGATACAGCCACAAAAATGGATACATCAGAGTACAGAACAGACACACCTTTGTGAATGTCTCACTAGGAACTATCACTGTTTCATTACCTTTGGCTGACTTTCAGTTAGGGCTCTATTTCCCAACAACTCTGAGGGGGCGGCGATGCGCCTAGAACAGTAGAGAGAATTTATAATGTCCAAGAGAAGTAAGCTGGACTAACTGCAGGATGCATAATTTCAAGTTGTGAGCTACAAACCACACATAAAAGTCACTTGCCCCCATTTTTGCCCCGGTGCATGATGAGAAAAGAAATGGCATACCAAACTTTAATTACGAGATACAGGTGTAGCCCCTAGCACCAACTGGGAAAAGTTGGAAAAGCCAACCGTTTTGGATGTTGCTATGTGATTGGAGATTCAGACCGCCACTAACCGGATAATATTCCTTCATAATTATCAAATGGATATTAGCCCAGGAAGATACCTCAGCGAGTTAAATGCTGGTTTAAGACATGAGGACCGCCTGCATGTTACAAGTTCAGATCTTGGCAAGGCCAACTCTGTCCTTCTAAGGTCAAGAAAACAAGTACCATTAAATAGGGTAATATTAAGACCCAATATTAAAGTACCTAGAAGTGTGAGAAATTGGGCATGAAGCACCATATGAAAATGTGGTCATATGTTTCTTAATATTCAAATGTAAGGAATGTGCACCAATTTCACATCCCATTGTTCCACATTCCACATATAAGTAGTAACAGAGGCAACATCTGGATAACACTGGGAGACCCAACTGCTCAACCTTTGCTTGGATCTGGCAGTTAAACATATTTAGCTTCAAATGCAAATGTTGCAGTGGGAGGAAAAGCTGCTTAAAAGGCAGTTAATTCAAGGTGCTTCATTCATCATCTGTGGCCTTTACAGGTCTGTACCCCACACCACCTTTCAGGAGTGTGTGTGCCTTTCGCAGATCCCCCACTAAGTTTGAGACGCTTTAAGTAGATATTTGAACATTTAGCAAAATAAAAAAACATCCATTGCAAAATATAGGAATGGCTTCCAAACCATGGTATGTGCACTTTGAAAACAATATTGTGAGATTCTATAAAAATTGACACGTCACCCAAGATGTGTTGGCTTCATTTTCTGGTGCATTTTTTAAGAACCTGAATAGTCCATGTGATGCATTTTTTCTTTATACTGGTTCATTATGTGGTTTTAAATCTGGTGTCAGCAGGTTAAATTAACCCTCTGCATTGTCCACAAGGCCTTCTGGGGCTTGGGGCCCCAATACCTTCAACTCTCTCTTCCTACATATCTCCCTTTGAGCTCTTCGCTCATCCGCTTCCAACTCCCTCAGGGTCAGTCGCTTCTCTAAGCAACGAGTTGGTGCGAGATCTCTTTCCTCAGATTGGGCCTCCCTTTGGAACAGCCTCCCTGAAACTTAAGGAGAATCATCTCTGGTTCCGGAAGCACCTCAAAACCTTTCTCTTGGCTTCTGCTTTTTCTCCTCCTCTGCCCTGCTGACTTCCTGGCTGAAACTTCACTGGTTACCTGGCCACCCTCTGAACTCGGTGCCCAGGTCCCCTCCACCGCTAGTCGCACACCTGCACTGCCTTCCTGGCAACCCTTGCACTTGGGGACAGTTTTTCTGTATCCCTACAGTGCCACTACCAGCACTTTAATGCCTGCACTTACCCCTGCACTTGCCAACTGCTGGCCTTAATTTTACTTACTGTTATTTATTCTATTTACCCCCCCTCCCATGTACTGCACTGTCCCCCTCCCCAAGCGCTTGCGTGATCTGAATGACACCTGGCCTAGTAGTATCATAGTCCGTCTTCCGTCTGTTCCCCCTCCCTTGCCTCGTTGCGCCTTGAAACACTTGTGTATAGGCGCGTTATAAATGCCTTATCATATCTAAGCACCAGCAGCTCATGGAATCTCAGGGGTTGGGGGAAGGATGGATGCAGGGAAGGGGGTAAGAAACCAGTTACTTACCTGTAACTTGTTCTCCAGGATGGGGCTTGCATGGATTCACATGCTCATGAACATTCCCAGTCAGGCTGGGAATCCTCAATATCAGTTTAGCTTTAAGCTGAAAACTGCATGTTGCTGGTATAGCCTATTGCTGTTACTTTGGGTCATACTGCCCCAGCCAATGTCATCCATCCTCTTTAGCGCCACCCTTGGTGCCCATCTCCGGATATGTCACGCACATAAAGTGGCAGTAGGAACCAAGAAGAGCCAGGAGGGGAAGGAGGGAGGGTTTGCAAGTGAATCCATGTAAGACCCATGATGGAGAACACAAGTTACAGGTAAGTAACTTGTTCCTTCTCCAGCATGGGGTCTTACATGAATTCACATGCTCAAGAATACTATTACACAGCAGTAAACTTGCACAACCATGGGAGTTGGCAAGGCTCAACAGAAGCAATACACTTACCACAGGAAACAGACTCATCTCATGCGAACACAGTGCAAAGCACTGCTTCTCCGACACAAGACTCCTCCCTAGCATTCCTGTCGACAGTAGAATCTCGTGAAGGTGTGGTTAGACCTCCACGTAGCAACCCTGGAGATATTCAGCAGGGGAACACCAGAGAGGAACGTGGTAGTTGATGCAATGGCTCTGGTGGAGTGGGCTCTCTGCCGGCCTAGCTACGGTCTGTTGGCCAGCTGATGGCAATTCATGACACAGCCAGAGAGCCACCTGGAGATGGAAGCCTTAGACAGGGCCTTCCCATGTCCCACAGGTCCAAAATTGGCAAATTGTTGCAAAGTCTTTCGAAAGCTCTTTGTGTGCGCAACACAGAACCTTAAGGCACGTGCAACATCCAGTGAATGCAAAGATCTTTCAGCAGGTGAAGAAAGGTTTGCAAAGAAAACTGATGAAACCAAAGGCTTGTTTATGTGACAGTCCGAAGGGACCTTTGGCATAAGGGAAAGATGAGTTTGCAGAACCACCTTAACCGAGTGGAATGACAAATATGGAGGCTTACACGAGAGAGCCTGTATTTTCCCAATCCGCCTGGCAGAGGGGATAGCCACCAGGAAGGCAGTCTTGCAAGAAGAACAAGTTACTTACCCCGGGTAACAATCTTTGGATTGAATGTTCCTCCCAGGTATTCCTCATCTTTGAAAATGATTATCTTCTCTCTCGACAGAGGGCGCTATGTGGTAGCGTCGATGACTATGTCCCTCGAAGGCCTCCATCTGATGGACGACGGGTAGAACGTGCAGCACCCGTGGGCTTCAGTTCTTGTTTTTCCATGTTTAGAGGAATTACTAGTGCCTCCTTAGGCTTTAGAAGACAGAGCGCAGAGTGTAGCAAATTCTGAAGCGGTGTAGGTTGGGAGGGGCGAAGAGGAATACGTGGGAATAATATCCAATCGAAAGTACGTTACCAGAGGTAAGTAACTTGTTCTTCAAAATGGATTGTGTCCTCCAACGTATTCCTCATCTTTGATAACCTCCCAAAGCAGTAATAGTCTTGAAGGTGGGAAAAGACTTTAGATCTGCCTTTAGGAGTTATCTTGGTCCGAGTGCAAGACAGCTTTTCTGAAAGCTCCCTCTTGAGTAGAAGTGTCCATGGAATAATGGTTCACAAAGGTGTGTATGGTATACCATGTGGCTGCTGCACAAATGTCTTTAATAGGTACTCCTCTCTGAAGAGAGAAAGAAGTAGCCATGCCCCGGGTTGAGTGAGCTCTTAATCCCCCTGTGGGTTCCTTACCAGCCAGTCTATAGCATTCTTGAATAGCCAGAATAATCCATCTGTATAAAGTCTGTTTTGTTATTGCTAACCCCAATTTATGACCTTTATATACGATGAATTGGCCGCCCTGGTGAGTTTGACATTTGCGAGTTATAAAAACTGAAAGCCCTTCTACGGTCCAGTCTATGCAACCTCTCCTCATCCTTTCCAGGATGAGGAGGGGGATAGAAAGTTGGTAAAACTATCTTTTGGGACAAATGGAAGTCAGACTATTTTTGGCAGAAACTAAGGTCTTACTTTAAGAATAACCTTATCCTTATGGAAGACCGTATGTGGAAGGTTTACAAGAGCGTGCATGCAATTCGCCCACCCTACGGGCAGATGTGATTGAGACTACCAAAAAAGTTTTTAGTTTGAATAGTCCTAATGGACATGAATGCATGGATTGAAAATGAATGCATGTTAAGAATCGGAATACAAGATTTAAATCCCAAACAGGGACCTGAAAGGGAGGAGGAAACACATTAGTGAGTCATTTAAGAAACTGAATAATTAAGAGATTTTAAAGTATGAGGTTTCCTCTGAAGAGCGCTTGAAAATCGAAAGTGCTGCCAGATAACCTTTTATTGTTGTGATCTGGAGCCCAGATTTATTTATTTTATTTAAATTTATAAAGCGCACAGGTAGCCCTGGGGCATCGCAGCGCTGTTACAGTAGAGCTTACTTAGTTACAGTGGCAGAAATGACATACATTATAGGCATTATGAACAGTGAAAAGTATGCAGAGCAGTAATAATGCTATTTACAAGATGCTACCTTTACAGATATTTACACAGAATCTACTGCGTATTCCAAAACCGGTCCCAAGGTTACAGGGGAACCCACTGATCTTATGATTTGGAGGGCATGTCTAGTTGAAAATCTTGGTTTTTAGCGCTTTACGGAAGGCTGTGAGGGAGGTGGGTAGGGCGTTCCAATTTTTGGGAGCTAGAAAAGGAAAGCCGACGCCTCCGGCTTTGGCTCTTAACAGGAGGGATGCAGAGCTGATTTGAGTGCTGGGCCCACTTGGGTCTATTGGAGTTGACGAGGTGGATTTTTTCTGATAGGTAAGGGGGAGCTGTGTGGGAGAGGCCCCCGTGTGCGATGGAGAGGGTTTTAAAAAGAATACGCTCCTTGACTGGGAGCCAGTGGGCCTTAACTCTGGCCTGAGAGGTGTGCTCCCTTTTAGGAATGCCTAGCCCCCCCTCATGGAATGTTTTGGGTGATTTGAAGTTTGTTAAGTTTATTTGCTGAGGTGCCTAGGAACAGAACCTTACAATAGTCCAGCTTCGCCCCGATGGTTGCTCTAGCTATGGTAAGGTCGTTTTTGGAGGAGAGGTATGGTTTAACGGCATTTATGATTTTGGTGGCGAGTGCTGCTGATGAGATGGCGCTGACTTGATGTGTCATTGAGAGGGTGGAGTCGAGGAAGACTCCCAAAGCTTTGACTGCTATGGCGGCACTGATTGTAGTATTCTCAATAGTGAAGGCTCTATAGTGGCTGTCGAGTTTGAGAATTTCCTTTGGGCCAATTTCCGTTTTGTCCCCGTTGAGGCACAATCCATTGGCCGCCATCATATGTTTTACTGAGTGCAGCTGTGTCCAGTTCGTAGGAACCAGTAAGGGGGAGGACGACTTGGGTATCATCAGCATAATTAGTTTATGCTATATCGTGATTTTCCAGGTCATTAAAAAGAGGTAGGGTAAAAATGTTGTACAATATAGGTGAAGTGCAGGATCCCTGTGGGACACCACAGTGGATGGGAGCAGCACAGGCCTGGTCGGAAAAGACTCATGAGTCTGCCTCCAGGATGTGGCTTCCTGTGAGAATTGGGCAACATCCCCGAGGTGTCTAGAAAGGGTTTTATGATCTACAAGATCAAAAGCTGCAGACAGATCAAGGAGCAGGAGCAGTGCTGACTTACCTTTGTCCATAATCTGCCCTAGTTGGTTCTTAAGGTCAAGTAAGGCAGACTGTTCTGTGACATGGACGGAAGCCCGATTGCCCGTTACCGAGGATATTGTTGATTTCCAGACATTTTTGGATTTGTAGATAGGCAGGCTTTTTTCAAGTATTTTTAATAGAAATGGCACAGTAGTAATGGGTCTGTAGTTATTTGGCGAGTCAGGGTCCAGGGAGGGTTTTTTAGTAGAGGGCAAACTCCTGATTCTTTCGGGGAGGGGGGGAACAATGCCCGAGGTGAAAGAGACATTGATGAAAGCTGTGAGAAATGGGGCTAGGGAGTCTGCACAATCTTTTATGAGGTTGGCAGGGCAACTATCGCCCTTGCAGAAGGATGGTTTGATTTGTTTCATGATGGCTAGTACTTCCTCCTCAGTTACTTCTCGGAAAGAAAAATAAATACTTTTTGTCCTTGGTGTCAGGAATTGTGATTGGAGCAGTGGGCAGGCTGGCTTTGGGCAGGGCATTAAAGTGGGAGTTGATTTTATCCTGGAGGAGGTTAATTTTATCCAGCATGGCGGTTTGGCTATTGGTGCACCACGTTTGATCTTTCACATGTGTTGGTGGGTGGTGGAGCCAGTTCCTTGAATATTGCAAACAGCTCTTTTGACTCAGATTTTGCATTAAAGATTCTAGCATTGTAGGAGGAGGATTTCGCTAATCTGATGGCTTTTTTGTATTGTGTGGCCAATGCTTTGTAGTACTCCAAGGTGGATTTGTGCGGGCAGGCTTGCCATTTGGTGAGCGCAGAGCGCTTCTGAGAACATAGTTCTAATAGTTCTTGAGTGAACCATGAATTAACATGTATTTTTTACTTTAGCTTTTTTCTCTGTAAAGGTGCAATGGCATCAACAGCGGCTTTGATAGTGTTTTTGTAAAGTTCTACCAGTGCCAAAGGGTCATTGGAGAATGGGGGCTTCAGAGCGGAGGCCTCAAGGAAAGGTAAAATCCTATCTTTGGTCAGGAGCGGTAGTGGATGTGTAGCGTGATGGTATTATTGGGTGAGAGGGAGAGTTTTACCGATAGTGAGTCTGCATGCTCACCTACTGGTGAGTCGATTTGTCTAATAGCAAGGGATTCCTTTGCTATGAGGGCCACACCCCCTCCTTTAGTAACTGTTCTTTCCTGATGTAATATGGTGTATCCTGGTGGTAAGGCTAGACAGATGGCTAGCCCTTACACTTCATGAAGCCATATTTCCGTGATGGCGAGTAGGTCGAAGTCCAAATTAGTAAGGTGGTCATGCATCTCAGTGGCATGTGCTGGGAGAGATCGAGCATTAATGGGAATTGGAGTGGGGGCAGTTGTGTTCTTATTATTGGTAGGTAATAAAGTTCTAATATCCTTGTTGGCGCTATGTAAAGTAGTGAGCCTTTGTTTAGGAGGGGGCGGGTGTTCGAGTTTCTTGCTTAGGTTTGGTGGAGGCTGTGGTGGAGGAAGAACAAACTCCTAGCAGCAGGTTTCTCATATGTGTAGGCTGAGGGCAAGTGGTTGGCTGCAGGGGGTTCTGAGCTACACTGAATTCTTGCTAGTTTGCTGCCCAAGGGATTGGCAGGGTTACTAGTAACAATAGGAGTCGGGGCGTGTGGAGCAGGGTGGGGCACAGAAGGAGGGCAAGAACAGTGTAGGGGGAATATCATCAGAGTTAGGCTGCATAAAATCCATAATGACGAACTAAGGGGCTGGGGTGGCAGCAGGTAGGGCTAAGCGGTGTACATAGGTAAATCCATGGCAGGTGGGAGAAAGTATTCAGGCAACACGATGAGTTCAAATATACATAATTAGTACTAGGCAGAATTTAGGCAACAGGAGTGATTATTTAAAAATTCAAATCAGAAAAGAAAACAGACAATTAAACAGATGAATAGAAATGCTCCTAACTAAAGCAGTACATTATAGTAGTCAGGCATTACATAGAGACTGGAGAGTAGTCAACTAGGTTAGGTGAACTTCAGGCAGGGCATAGATTATGCAGTTAAAGCAGCTTGCGCAGTGATCCAGCAAAAGGAACATGCGGGATGCCAGGCGCACACCGATTGCATAACAAGAGGGGGTAAGCGAGTGAGAGTAAAACAGACACTCATACCGTTAGAGGGGCAGATGTACCTGCCTGGGCAGGCCGGGTGCAATAGGAGTGGAGGGGGCTTAACAATATGCATAAAACACAGCGGGATACCTTTAATGCCAAGGTTAGGCCCTTACTAGGACTGCGTCGATCCGTGTGTATTTGCTAAGTGAAGTAGAAAAGATAACACTATGGGTGTATCGCACTGAAATGGATCCACATTCCTATCCCTACACCAGCTGCTTAATTTGTTCCAGCAGCGGTATAAGGATTTTGTTGCTGGCCTTCTGGCCAAAAGCAAAAGCTCCATTACGTCTTCCGGGAGGTCCCAATCATTGTACCTCTGCCTCTCACAAACTATGTGTGAAGGCTGAGTGTCTTGACGTCTGGATGGAGAACCTGACCCTCTCTTTGTGGAAGACGGATCGGAGGGCAGATGAACATGTCCAGAAGGTCTGGGTACCACATCCTCCTGGCCCAATCCGGGGCAATTAGGATTATGGATTTTCCCAACTTTCTCAACCTCCTGATCAAGTGAGGAATGACGGGGACTGGAGGAAACTCGTACAGAAGCGGAACAGTCCACCAAGAACGTGTCTCCTAGAGCTCCTCTTGGGGGAAATTCCCTGGAACAGAATAGGTTGAACAGAATAGGTTGCACTTCCGGTTGACACAGGTCGCGAACAGATCCACCTGAAGGGTTCCCCAAAGGGTGAAGATCTCTTGATGTACTTTCTGAGCTTGTTCCCACTCGTGGGAGACTGTGCTCTGCCTGCTCAGCGTGTCCGCCGCCGTGTTCTTCTCTCCGGCTAGGTGAACTGCTGATGGGGAGATTCCTTCTTGAATTGCCCAGTACCAGAGATGCATTGCCTTTCTGCAATGGTAGTGACGCTACACCTCCTCCCTTGTTGAGGTAGTACATGGCCACTGTGTTGTCCGTCATTATAAGGACATTATTTCCCTTTACAGAGGGCAGAAAGGCCTTCAGCGCAAGTCTGATTGCACTCGGCTCCAAAAGATTGGTACGTAGTTTGGACTCTGATGTAGACCAATGACCGCGGATTGCCAGATTGTTGGTATGGGCTCCCCACCCCTTGAGGGAGGCGTCCGTCACTACGGTTATCTCCTCCCATGGTAGCCAAAAAGGTCCTCCCTTCAGAATGTTGTCCTCGCAAGCCCACCACAGACAGTCGTGTGCGACTCTGCTCAGAACCCGAAGGAGGTCCGACATCCTGCCTGAGAATTGTGACCATTGAGTCCTGAGAGCCCATTGGAGAGATCTCATTCTCAGGCAAGCCTATGGCACCAGGAAAATGCAAGATGCCATGAGGCCAAGCAACCTCAAAAAATGGAAAGCCGGAAGACTCTGGGTACTTTGAAATTTGGTGACTATCTGCAGAATGTGATGAGCCCTCGCCTCAGGTGGGAAGGCCCCCCAAACCCGTCCCGGAGGAGGCATCCAGGACTGCTCTGGAAAATTTTAGTTTTTGAGATGGCATGATGACTTCTTGTATTTGAGGGAGAAGCCCAGTTTGTGGAAAAAGTGGTAAATCACGCCAAGATGTTCCAGGGTCTGTTCGGGAGAATGAGCCCTGACCAGCCAATCAACCAGGTAGGGGTAGACGCGAATCCCCCCCCCCCCATGAGACTCGCTGCCACCACTGCCATCAACATGGTGAAAACCCTGAGAGCATAGGTCAGCCCAAATGTCAGAACTCGAAACTGAAAATGAGAATCACCAACTGCGAACCTCAGGTACTTCCTGTGCTTGTGATGGATAGACAAATGAAAGTAAGCATCCTAAAGGTCCAATCATACCATCCAGTCTTGGAGGGCCTGAAGGATCTGAGAAAGGGTAACCATCTTCAACTTGTCCCTCCAGAGGAACTTGTTCAGGTTTCTTAAGTCCAAGATGGGTGTCAATCCTCTGTCCTTTTTGGGGATTAGAAAATAGAGGAGTACCAACCCTTGTTCCTCTATGCTGCAGGTACTGGTTCTATTGGACCTCTCTCTAGCAGGATAAATATTTCCTGCATAAGGAGCAGACCTGGCATTTTCCAAGAGCTGTTCCCCGGTGGATGATCCTGGGGCCCTTTTTGAAAAGGAAGGCAGTAACCCCGGGCTACTGTTTCCAGTGCCCACACATTTGAAGCAATGTCTTGCCACTCTTTCAGATTCTGTGAGCGCCTGCCTCTCACTGGGGCCTTGTGGATTAAGGCCTCAGAGGTTGTGAGGCAGCTGAAGCAGAGGCTGAGGGCAAAGCTGCCACTGCTTGGGCTGATTTAGCACCTCTTCCTCGTCCACCACAAGGGAATCTTCTTTGGCCTGTATGACTGGCTTGTCCTCTCCGTCTTCCAATTGAGCAGTATAAATGAAAGGACTTATCCCCTCGAAGATGGCGTACCAGAGGAATGTTGAGGCGGTCCAATATCTGCGCTAAGAGATTAGCCGCCGCTTTTGAGGTCTCTAGCCTTTCCAGACTTTCATCAGCATTAATACCAAACAGTCTCGAGCCGTCAAAAGGCATATGGAGTAATCTAGATTGCATTTAGATTTGTCCGGTGCAAATAGACTTCCTCAGCCACGCAAATCTGCATAGCACATTGCTAGTCGTCATGGATCTGCTAATACTATCTGCAGTATCCAGACCCGACTGGGAGGCACTCACACATTGCCTCCTTACCATCCTTGATAGCCAGGAAGCCATCTCTCTCTTCTCCTTCAGGGATGTGGTCAGCCACCATTGCTTCACAATCACACAGGATGAACGAACATTTAGATAAGGCACAAGTGGCATTAGCCAATTTCAAACAAGGCCATGCTAGTGGGAGTAAATACTTTCCGCGACCAAGCGACCACCCGTTTATCATCCCTGTCTGTAGGATTGGTAGGGTAAGCAGATTGTTTTGTGGACATGGCTGCTTGGATCACCAAACCTTCTTGAGTCGGGTGCTTGGTCAAGTAATCTGGGTTACTGCTTGACAGTATATATTTCTTTGGAAAGTTCTTATTAACCACAGAAATAGAATCTGTTTCCCAATCTGTTGCAACCATTTTTTGCAAAGCAATATGGAAGGGCAAAATGGTATCCCTCTGTGGACCTTGGTCTAATATGTCAAGTCATCCTGTTGAAAAGGAGGAGCAGGTCTACTCCATCCCAAATATTCTACTACCTTGCTCATCAATTGTCTATATGAGCTGTCAGCATGATCTGCGGGATCTGGGTTTCCAGATTACAGTTTAGGAGATATAATGACTC
Organism: Ambystoma mexicanum; assembly: GCF_040938575.1. Classification (NCBI taxonomy): domain Eukaryota; kingdom Metazoa; phylum Chordata; class Amphibia; order Caudata; family Ambystomatidae; genus Ambystoma; species Ambystoma mexicanum. The sequence goes on from NC_090929.1 coordinate 540,970,826, forward strand.
CACCGGCTGTTTGTAGTTTGTCATAGAGATCTTTAAGTCTAGATTCATCTGAAATAAACTCATCTGGCACATTTGGAGTGGCATATTGAAGACCAAACCGTGTCTGATCATCGTCAGATGGTTCATGTTCTTCATAGATTGAAGAAAGATCTAAAGAAATCTTTTTGTGGTAGAGAGGCTTGTAAGGTTTCTCTTGTGTTGCCTTCAATAGCTCAGAAAAAGTCTTTGGCGTAGGCCTCGAGGCCAATGGGGTCGAAGTCTTCGACTTCGGCATCAATGGCTTCGATGTGGGTGTCGAAGGTTCCGACGTCGAAGGCGTAGATGGATCTGATTTTGTTTTCGAAGAGGTCTTCGACAAAACCCTCGAAGGGCTGGGCTCTCGAATGAGCGAGGTCCTCCATACCTTTCACTCTTGCAAGGCTTCGAAGCCTCTCGAGGTTAGTCAGGCTTGCGTCCCGGACTCGAGGGTGCATGGGGTGTAGCCTTAGACTTTCCCTTGTAGTCTTTATGCAGAGCGACCGAGCCATGATCTTTCTTCCGATCTTTCGAGGGATTAGGGGCTTCTCTTTCAAGAAGATTTTCATCATCTCCCTCCGAAATTCTTCCCATTTTGCTGGCGAGTTGGATTTAGTTGGACATGTTATTCTCGAGTGAGGAGTAACTCGAGGAAGAAGGAGACCTTGGACGTCTTTTCTTCACTTCCTGGAAGATGATGAATGACGCAAACGACTCTTCGATTGAGATTTCTTTGATCTTTTTCAACGAGGAGAATCTCTCGGCTCATTCAAAGTATGTTTTTTTGGGACAGAAGGGGATTTTGGAATCCTACCGACCGCCAATTCACTTTTGCGCTCTCTCAGAGCCTTGTCATTCATTGCCTGACAGGATTTGCACTCCTTCGTACGATTCTCCGTTCCGTGGCACCACAGGCAAACACGATCGGGGGGTCGATGATGGACGTCTTCGACCCGCAATCCTGACACTTCTTAAAACCTGTCTTAGGTATTGAAGACATGACGTTTTATTTGACAAACCAAAGCACGCTGTAATTTCTCTCGAAGTTAAAGCTGAATCAGAAAAATGGAACTGGAGCCAACGGGTGCTGCGCGTGCTACATATACTGTAGACCATTGGACGGAGGCCTTCGAGGGACATCGAGTCATCAACGCTACCTCACAGCACCCTCTGCTGAGAATGTTCTTTTCTGAAGCAGCTGAAGCTGGAAGACAATTATGAAAGATGAGGAATACGTAGGAGGACACAATCCACTGGAAATAAACTAAGAAGGCCCAATGAATAGGTTCAAATGCCCCCCTCCTCCACATCAGCTTCGACAGCACCACCATCAGTACACACGCAGTGTCTGGAGGCTTCACTGGATTGAACGTTCTGAGGAAGCCCTTGAGGAACTCTTTAACAAGCCTGTGGTACCACAGGGAAAACTTGCCCAGAGCACGGGTGTACCGGGATATGGCGGCCAGGTGTACTTTGATAGACGCATGGGCAAGGCTAGACTTGGCCGGCGAGAGCAAGTAAGGAAGAAGCTGCAGCGCGGTTATGCGCAGCAGAAAAATTCTGTGTGTAAAGCGATCCACTTGTGTTTGTAGCAGGCAAGTGTAGATTGAGCGAAAGCAAGTGGCTTTGAGCCAGCCTCAATGATTTAAAGCCAACCTGTTCCCCATTTCCCAGAACCAGGAGTATGCAATATGTAGGGCAACTGAACGCATGATCAGAGGCCACCTCACCTTCGCGGAAGATGGCTACAGCTTCTGCCTTCTGGTCATCTGGGAGGAATTCAAGCATGGGGCCCAGTTTGTACCAAAGCTCTCATTGTAATGTGAGAGAATGGCTAAGGCGCTGGCGGCCTTTAATTTCCAGTAGCATCCAACTTCTTCCCCTCCTGATCCGGCAAGACTATACAGGACGAAGACTAATTCACCAACCTCCTCCTTGCTGCAGTGGAGACCACAGAGTCTGGTTGGGATCGGATACAAGGCATTTGGGTGCAGTATCCAGGAACCGCTATTTCTTTTCCAAATACTCCTTCTTGGGAGTAGCAGAGTAAGGGTTTCTCATCACCACTTCCCAGACGTCATCCTGTAGCGGAACAGACTGCAGTCTTCCTGGAGTACTCACAAAGTTGAAAAAGAATACCTTCATCTTTTTCTCCTCAGCTACAAGGTTGAACAGCTTTGCAGCCTGGGCGATCATGGCTTGAAAGGATCCGATCTCATCCAGAGGGGAGTCTCCGGTCAGCAAGTCGGCATCAGGAACTTTAGTATCCGCGGGATGTAGTCGTACTCCACCGTCCCCAAAGTACCATCAGTGTCCGGGTTGGTATTAGTATTTGTATCCGTACCTGCAAGATCAGGCTCCCGCAGGATAGGGGGGCATGGAACAGGTGGCTGCTGAGAAACAGCAGTATCTGGATAGGGTGGCGTCTGGTGAGGCCGGGGAGGTCTTGTACTTTTTGCTGGTGCTAGGCTGTGTCCCACTGGATCGCAGGGAACCACAAGTGGAAGACGCTACTGAATCTCAGAGATCAAAGTATGAGTGGTCAAAATGTCCATTGACACATCCCTGGGAGCTAAAGGCACCAGTATTGGGACATGGTGTCAAGGGGTCGTACGGTGAGGTGGCTGCATATCCAGCAGAGATGGTTGCGGATCAGGATCCCCAAGACCACCTTCTGGGTACAAAAAATAAAATCCTCCAGGAAGTCATCATGTGACAGTGGATGCCCGAACTGACAGAGCAGGGGGTGACACCCTTGGGGACCTCACAGACGCACTATGGGTGGCGCAGGGCTGGGGAAAAAAAATCTGGAGGAATCCCTTTCCCCATAGAGTATCCCCTAGGGAAGGAGTCAATTACCGGGGCTCCTGGTAAACATGGGTGGCGCAGCCCCAGCTATGGCTGACGGAAGCTTTGGAGGCAGGGTCACCTTGAAGTGGCCATAGTCACTGTGGAGATGGTAACTGTTGTAGTCGACAAGGCGAAAACTGGCTCTGGTGGACAATGTCGACGACTAGGTCTTTGTGGACGAAGTCGGCAATGCTCTGGCCGTTGGGAAAGTCGACGAGGATTTGGATGACGCCGTCTTATGTTTTGTCTAGTCTTGCCGGTCGTGGGGGCATGGCCAGTCAACGGTGACTATGTTGACCATCACCAGCACTCTGATGAAGGAATCGTCTTCGTGGTCGTAGTCCATCTGGTTGCCTGAGATGCTGCAGCCGCGGCGCTCGTCAACCGAGAAGTCGGAGTGTGGGACGACTTCGCCTTTTTCGGTATCTTCCAATTGGAGTATCCGCAAAGGATCTCGACCTCTTCCCAGAGGGAGGATGCTCTTTGGGTCTGCTGGTCCTGGTAGAGGCATGAATGCACACAGATGCAGAGTCAGAGGCCCTACCCTCATCGATCCATGCAACCTATTATGTCATTTGTATAGGGCGCAACATGACCTGAGGCATTTAGGAGACCTGGGAGTAGGCCAAAGGGATGTACATCAAGAAGTCCAGAGTGAGAGATCCAGGGTGAAGAATCCAGGGTATAACAAGGTGGCTAGCAGGAGTCTAATCATTGCAATTAAATAGTAGCGTTTTAATGACTTTTTTTAAAGCCGGATATATTTGGGTTATTTCTCAGGTGTAGAGGAATAAAGTTCCAAATACATGGGGCACAGACATTAAAACTAGTGATATGATGTGATATATGATAGTGCCTCCAAAGTTCTTCATTTTGTGTCTGGGGAGAGAGACAGAATGTCAAGAGCATTAGAGCTGAGAGATCGTACAACAGGGACTTTCTTTAACCTTTCCAAAAGCTAGGTGGGGGCCATATTTGCCAGACATTTATAAGTCAATATCAGGATTTTGTAGTCAATACGATGGGTGACCGGTAGCCAGTGAAGGGACCTCCGAGCCTTGGTGACACAGTTGCTTCTTGCTAGGCGACAAACCGCTCTAACAGCATCATTTTGGACCACCTGCAGGATTTTCAGGTTGTTTTTTGAGGTACCTGCAAGGTTGCTATTACAATAGTCTAATCGTGAATTTACAAGGGCAGTAGCCAACATGGATATATTCTTTGGGGATAGCTATTGTTTAATCTGCCTTAGCAAGCACATGCCGCTTTAATCTGTAAAACATGTTTTTTCATATTCAAGTTACAGTCCAGGTGGACCCCCGAGCATTTAAACCAAGGGGATCATCTGGATTGTGCCATCGACTATCGTGAATTGACCTCATCTGTTCTCAAGTTTGCCCAGGCATTGACTCAAGCCCACCAGCAAGAGTTCAATCTTGCTAGTGTTCAGTGCTAGGGAATTGTCATCCATCCATCCATCCATCCATCCCTGGATCAGAGAGTGCACCTGATTGATGCGCTGTAGGTCCTTCTCACATATCCCCAGACATCTCAAGGACCACCTGGGTGTCGTAAGCGTAATTTGTTTATTTGACACGGATGCTGTCCAGGAGGTCAAATAGTGGCCGTATATAAAGGTTAAACAGGGAAGGGGAAAGACAGGCTCCCTGTTGAACACCACAGTTCAGCCACTCAGGGGGTGCCTGAAATCCCTCTGTGGCAACACGCGCCATTCTGGGCCCCAGGAAGGATTCCATCCATTGCACTGTTGATTGGGAGCTACCTTATCAGACTCCACAATGCTTACCAGATTGTTCCTAAGGTCGAGATTGGCTGTTTCTGTACCGTGTCTAGCATGGAAACCAGATTGAAATTCACCTAATAGATTGTTTTTGTCCAAGTGGTTCTGAAATTGTAAATATGCTGCCCTGTCCAAGACTTAGTAAAAACAACACATTGAATGGGACGGTAGTTCCCTACCATTCCAGGGAATCTTTAAGGATAGACGTGATCCATACTTCCTTTAATGTGGCGGGAACCACTGATAACACGAAAGAGGCATTGATAATGTTGGTGACGTATGGGGCAAGATGAGCCTGGATAATACTTGGACATACATCGCCAATGTAACCCACCTTCTTGGACGGTCTCTGTGTGTTGTGGAGGTGAAGGAATGGCAGATGAGCATCCCTCTGCATCGTGAGCCTGATGAAGGCAGTAGATGCACGGACTGATGGTGATCTTCCACAAAGATGTTCTTCAGTCCATATCTGGAGCAGACCCTGAAGAGGTTTTTCTTTGATGCATCCACCACACAAAGGCCCAAGTCTGGGACAACGGCTCCACACGACAGATCCGACAACCCACAGAAGCACTACAGGAAACAGAACCCTGTTGCCGCAAGTCAACAGGTAACAGAGCGAAAAATATTTTGAAACATTTTAAACAAAAATAGGCAACATTCAATTGAGATAATTAAAGAGCGAACCTCTAGGGCTCCAGACAAAAAAGTGTGGTTTAAAAAAAAAAAAAAAAATGGGATGGCCACCAGGGGTGGAGCTAAGGAGGACGGATTTAATTGGCTGGGACAGCATGACCCAAAGTGACAGCAATAGACTATACAAGTGACATGCAGTATTTTAGCTTAAAGCTAAACCGTTACCGAGGATTCCCAGCCTGACGTGAAATATTCATGAGCATGTGTATCCATGCAATATCCCATGTCGGAGAACTGCAGTCACTCACCCTTATAATTTTGGAACCCGAGCTTCATACTGACATAAAACAGTGCCGGTAATCTGAATTGTTAAGCAACCCCAAGAGAAGCAGAGCACTCAAGTTTACTGTTGCTCTGCTCCAGAAGGCCACGCAGTCCTGTTCTTTCCTCCCCTTAGCGTTCTGGGACTTGCCGTTTACATCATTTTAAAATGGGAAATAAAATAAGTCCCAGAATTCCAAGAAAAAACAGAACTGGATGACATTGTCACAGATGGCCATAGAAAACCCAAAGTCCCTGGAGAAGAGAGGTGACTGAGTTACGAGTGCTGCAGAAATACTTCTTGCAGCTCACTAAATAATGAGTCCCTCTGTCGCACCTCAGCTGTTCCGCAGCATGGGAGGCAATGCCGGCCGGCCTCCCTCCTTTCTTTCGGCTCCTTATTCGCAGTGCAGGAATCTGACCTTTTCGCTTCCTGTCCCGTTTAACCATTCACTGACATTAGCTACCTCCACTCCCTGGTAAGAATGTGTCTAGTGCCCCTCTCTGCGTCATTCCATCTTCAACTTTCACACTGGTTCTCATTTAGTCTCACTCAGACGGTCCTCTATTGTAGTCTGTCTCTTTCTATGATTTGATCTTTCTCTTACAGTCTCACTTTATCTACTTTATTGTCACTACTTACTTTCACTCTTTATTCTTTTTTCATTTCTCCGACCATCAAATCTCACCATTGTTTCTCCTTTGTGTCGCACTCTGGTTCTCCTTGAGTTTGGCATTCTAATGTACTGTTTATTCCACTGGCCTGTCCGATTGTATTATTGTCATTACTTACTTGGAAGAGTGACAGGGTGCCTACTGATGGGCAGGGGTAGGGGGGTGAGTGCTGATGGACAGAGGTGATAAATTCCACAAAGCCCAATGAAGAGGTGCCGACATGTAACCAATTGGGTTACAGGGGGACCACTTCTTGCTAATCTGATTAGGGGTGGTGGGAGATTGGCAATGCACCTTTTGGGGTACTGGGACGGAGCATAGGATGCAATAGTACTGAATAGAGACCAATTACTTGATGTAGCAGTGGTTGGAAAATGTGCTGTATTTGGGAGATCCTGTGGGTTGTGAACCCCCGCCCTACTTGTGCGGGGATAGACGAGGACGAGCCGGATCTGCAGATGAGCGTCTGCCAGAATTCTCTATTCCGATGCTGCTAAATCTCACCCTAAATCCCAGGCTCATGGCACATAAACATTGACCACAGTAAGAAAGCAATGAGTGAGGGGTGCTAGCTTTTTTGCTGGTGTGCTGGGTAGCCCCCCCACCTACCCAGGTGAAGAAATGGCTGGAATTTGTTGCATCAGTGGCCATTTGCTAAAGGCTTTTCTGTCACTCACACTGCCCCACGCTAAGCAGGGGATCCTGTTTTAAGAGTGTTCCTCAGCCTTTCTCCAGCAGAACAGACCAAGTTTGTATCATATTATGTTGGACTTCCTTCTGTCACATGAGCATTTTTAAAGTGCTTTACCCACATTAGTACCCGGCAGTGAGGGATTGCAGCCTCCCAGCCAATGAGGAGGCTTGAAATGGGGCCATTACCACATGGCACCACTTCTGCCCCCAGCACGCCCGCTCTGCAACACGCCGCCATGGAAAGGAAGGGACTACGTGTAGTCCCTTCTCCCATTCCATGGCGGTCTTCTTTAGTGGTTTAGATCTTTCCAGATAGATTATGCATAGCTTTGCGTGTACTATCAAATCAACACTGTTCAACGCCTTCAAAGCTTGGACCGCAAAGTGACCTATCAGACAGACATCTTAACACAACTGGTATCCGATAAATCACCTGTAAATCGATGATTCATAGGGAAACTGATGCAGTAGTTTCAACAAGCTCGCAAATGCCGGCTCCATGCCCAGAAGAACAAATTAACACACAAAGCCTTGCTGTTCTTAATACAGATCAAGTCCCTGTATTAAAACTACCGGTGAAAATGGCTGCAAGTCAGAGTGAAACTGTGGGGGATAATGCCCCATCACTATTAAGTGGAAATCAACCGGCACAAAATTCTAACAGCTTGCCGGTGCAGATGTCATCATCCCGATCTGAACTTAAAATGCCAAATTTTAATATGTTTGCGACCACTGCAAAAAAGAAAGCAGTGAAACTATTAACTATCGAAAACAAGAAAAATTAAGCAAATACTTCTGCACACACGCGTTTTGGCACAAAGATTTCTCAATGCCATAAATATCCCAGCAAAAGGGTCTAATATAATAAGATCTGCAAAGGCGCAGAAACATGTTGTAGTTCGACCAAAGAAAACATCGAGCAATTTCAGTAAGGTAGACAAGTTGAAATATCACTAGATGACTTAGTAGCAATTTCGGTTCAATCCACTGACAGCGATACAACATCTACATGTTCAAATGAATCACCCACAGGTACAAATAACATGACAAAGTCGGATTTAGAAAGTAGTCAGCGAGAAATTGACAGTACTGCAATCCTTACATTAGACCAAAATGCTAGAAGAAAAAGTCTTGTGCAACCTATATGGCAATGAACTTGAATAATAACTGCTACGAATACGTTGCCGGTTGCATTTTACAACCAACGTTTTGGGGGCCAACAAACTGCCCGCCAGCCCAGATACCTATACAAAATCCATGGCTCAATGGGACGACCAGTATTCCAATACATCAGGATAACGTTCCAAAAAAGGTACTAGAGTTAACTAATTCTCAGACAAACACTCTTCAGACATCACAAAGTGGGAAGATGATGCACTATAAATCTTATCACCTACTTAAGCGATGTTGCGAGTTACCATTTCCAGCATATGACCTGAACAGATCGAGTATTTTAAACATCTTCATGGAGATTCCAGAGTTGGAGGAAATTACATCATCAGAAATCGAAATAGTAGAATTTGTCAATATAAAGACATGACTATGGCTCGATTATGGATACGATCTGAAGTGGTTCTCAATACTCTAAGATGAGCTAAATTATCACTATATGAATTGGGCTTCTTGCTTTTGCAAGATAATGCGGTTACCATCCCATGGGCATATCCTATATAGCCTAGTGTGCCATCTAAAGTCCTCTCACAAACTGGACGACAGTTACAGGACTAGATTTTCTGGTGAACACTACTCGAATCTACGCATAACAATGCAGCACCCTTGAGTTTTTCCGGCTTCTATCATGGAATACTTGTGGTTTTAAACATCTAATGAATTCAGCCAGCGCCAATTTGCATCATTTTCATGTTATTGCACTCCAGGAGACTTAGCTCTCCACTTTGCCGATCCAAGATGAATTCGATTTGGAGATCATATAGGCTAAGCTTAACCCAACGGGGCGCCTTAAGACTGAATTATTAGTTGCCACCAGAAAATCTAGAAACCTTAATTTGGAATCTTGGTTCTCCGCCAGTTCATACATCCAATTGGTCAAAATTATGAGGCATCCATATGTTATTGCACTCATCAATGTATATTGGGGACAAGCTAACTTGAAAGTACATGATTTTTTGACCAATTAGAGGCCACTTTGGATACAATTTACTTGGATCCCACGATAACTAATACACTCTTAGTGGGAGACTTGAACCTACATCTGCTTAAAAATGCAGTGGGCCCAGAATGATCAATAGCTGCTTGTTGGACCCACTTAGTGCATTAGAGACACCCGATAATCAATAATGGTGCGCTTCCCAGAGATATCCCTCCTCAGCATACTTGGAGAGGGCCATTGCAGGAGGCCACCATTGATTCTATTGATAGTAACAGCAATTTTATGGCCAGAGCAGGGTCTATACACCAAATTAACAGTGATCATTTACAATTGTGCTTAACATGGGCTTGGACCACACAGTCTTACACGCCTAATTAATTATCGGCAAATTAGAGGTCGACTACGTGTGTCTAATGGTTGGAATCGTTTAACAAGGGCAGATTGGAAAATCTGGAAATTAAGTTGAAATCATGGAATTCGGCACATCCAACGGACATAGAGAGTAGTTACACATAATCTCTATAAAAATTTTACACAAGGGAAAACATTAGACAAGCAAAACAGCTTTAGAGACCTGCATACATTTGACTAAGAGGTAAAAAAGAAAAAAAAAGGCCCTAAAACGAGCATGTAGAGGAACAAAGGGACTACCTATTGATCATAGATGTGCCCAGATTAGGCACTTAAAATTAGTCTATAAGAACTGGTTCAGATCTAGGAAAGTCTTGCAGTTGCAAAAAGATGGAGAAGCAATGCTTACACAGATGGCGTTTAAATCATCTGCAGTAACATGGGCATTGTTAAATGTAGCTCTTGATAGAACTCAGACACCAGTCCAGATAAAGCCAATCTCGGAACAACGTTGGATGGAGTACTTTACTGAACTTTATTGCTCTCCTCTGCCCAATTCCTCTGTTAAGCTTTTCAACACCACTCCGAAACAACAAATGTAATTTGACAGAGATGATACAATATTATACATCTCTAAATTAAGCTCCTCAAGATCAGATGGCCTTAGCAATGTGACATTGAAACAATATCCGGAAGCTTGGGCGAGTATATTAGAGATAATATTTAGGTCAGTCTTGGATATAGGTACTATTCCATTCTCTTGGGCTATAGACCCATTGCTTTGCTCGACACCCCTGGGAAAATCGTTGCGCGCATCTTGCTAAGAAATTTCAACTAATGGGTAACAACTATGAAATTACGTAATCCATTTCAGAAGGGGTTTAATTCCTGGACTGGGCACATCTATTAACTTGCTTACTATAAATGCCTTAAAAGCTCATGAGCAACAAAACAAACAACCGATATACATGGCATTTATAGATTTCCGGACAGCGTTTGACTCTGTACCGAGGGAGATATTGATTAAAAAAGCGAATGGATCCACAATGCCCTTTATACATGTTGAAATTGATGCACCAGTTTCATTTGCGTACAACAGTCCAGGTGTGTCAATCTATGGAGGGGCAACTTTCTTCCCCAGTGTTCACTGTTCACTGAGAAATGATTGAAGGAGGGCTTCAGCCCTATTCAATTTTTTTATCACAGATTTGGGAAGATGGTTTGTTGGCCTTGTTACTGATCCACCTAAATAAGATGAAGGAATTAAATGGCTGCTGTACGCGGATGATCTGGTGTTAATGTCCAAGACACCAAAGGGGTTACAGACTATGTTGAAAGCTCTAGACAAATATGTACAAGAGAATTACCGGACTATCAATGCACATAAAACTAAGATAGTCCAGAATGGAGTATAATCAAAGAAAAAGCATGATCATAAGTGGATCCTACAGAAAGCCAATTTAGAACTGGTCAAAGAATATACTTACCTAGGCCTGAGCTTGAATTATCACCCTTCTGATTTCCCATATGTAGAGGAGCTGAAAACTAAAATCTCAACTGCCATATCTCAAGCAAAAATAATCAATGCAAAATATTTTCAATTATCCCTGTCATGACGCATTATAAGCAAAAGGTCATACCAGCGTTATTGTACGGGCAGAATCGAAATCATTGAAAGCAGAATTTTCTGTGGCAGAGAATGGAGGGAAAATTTTGGAAGAATATTAAGTTTTCCCTTGTCTGAACCAATGCCAATTGTAAGGTATGAACTGGGTCTGCAACATTGTATAGTATATAATGTGGAAACTATGTTCCTTGTATCACAAATGTTTGATTATATCTGACGTGGACTCATTGTTATCCATATTGTCCGTATATGTCAAATCATCCAACCATAAATTCATGTCACAATGGAGAACCAAGGTACAGGAGGTATTGCCTGCTGCAGATATTTTCTGATGAACTCCTTGTCAGGAATCCAACCAGCGCTAAGGTTAAACTCAACTGGTATTGGATCCAAACAAGACTGAAATGTTTGTTTTATAAAGATTGAGCATAATCCATTCCAAGTGAAGAAATGTGGAATATTACCAGCGTATTTAATTAAGTCACTTGATCCACTACATAGATCTGCTTTTGTGAGTTTAGGTTGAACTTGTGGCGCACAAATGAAATTTTGACAAAATGAAAATGTATCCCCCTTAAGGATAGCACTCGTCGATTTTGTGAACGAGAATCTGGGACCATAAGACATCTGATGGTGGCATGTCCACAGCTACTTTCTTTGACAATACATTTCTTCATGATACATTTTAAAAATCATGTGATATTAACTGCAGATGAGTTGTGGAAAAATGTATTTTATGCGGAAAGGCAAAATGTATTTTATGCGGAAAGGCAAAATGTATTTTATGTGGAAAGGCAATCAATTAGAATTGCCATCATACTTTTTTTAATGGCCTTGAATATAAGCTGTGACAATAAGCATCAGGAACAGAATTAAATGTGATCATAGCTCAGAATGTTGCCTCTTGTAAAGTGAAAATCATAACAATGGTGTACAAATCATGTTATTCTGTACCTTTTATCTGCTGATTTTGAATGTTTGTTTTTCTACTTCATTGTTTTGTAAATATGTATACATTGATTATGTAGATTCATCAATTGCTTTTCCTTTTTTTCTGTAACCATTATCTTGTAATATAATATTGAAAAGTTGATATGTGAAATCGGCCAAATCAATTAAAAAATTAAAAATATCCAGATGACACTACTGCCTACATGTATATTCCTGTTTCAGATTATCCCGGCAGTGGTGACCCCTCCCGTCCCCCTGACTTTCTATTATGGGTGCAAAGGGCTTTTATACCTGCCTAGTCCGAATGTCACCATCATAATTGCCACATGTGTGACTCCATAAACTGGTGATTGTAAACTATTCAAGGTGCAACTCCTGGTCACTACATCACTAGTGCAGAATCTGGACAAAGTCGTTTGTGGCATCCATCACCTCCTGGTCTGACCACATCCAATTCCTGAATGTGTGCGGAAGTATGGAAGGCGAGTCCAGGAGGAAAGCCCAGTAGAGGAAGTTTGTGGATGTCTGTTTGTGGTGGGATGGCAAATGGTTCTCTAAATCTAAGCTCTGACCTCAGATGCAAAATAGACGCTCAGAACGGTACTGCACTTGCATGCCTGACCAGTTTCCAGAAGTTGGTTTAACAGTCAAACTAACATTTTTTAAATTGGAAAAAGTAGATTTGCAAACACCTAATTGCCAGCCTTAAGATTTCTAAAGGTTATGGGAGGCATGCAAGGTTTGGTTCATAGAAAGTGCTTCCCAGGGTTGGAAAACACCAGGCACTGAATTTGACCTTCCTTAGTATGTTGGCCAGCAAGACTAAGTGACTCCTTGGACAAGGCTAACTTGGGCAGGTACTGTGCTCAGTGGGACCTGTTGGAACTTGAGCCTATGGTGGAAACACTCTTTCAAAGAACATAGTCAGTTGTTGAATTAGGTGGTCAGGGTAGGGGTCAGAATTGCTGATAGGTTCAAGCAGAAGTCTCTACCAGAGTCTCCAACAAGCCTCATCCCCTCACACAGCACAATCAAGCGCAGGCCTAAAATAAATCCACAATTCCATAAATCTTAACTTGTGCTGAAGCAGCTCCAAAACATCTGTTTCCAAAGGTTATTGAAACCATGCAGTAGGTTCACCATTGTGAATTTGATAAGAAGCTTGGATTGCCGAGGTGCCCCAAAGAAGCAGGCTGTACCATTGCTTGGCCTAAAAGGGGTGCCATGGCTGCAGGAAGGTCAAAAGTTGTAAAATAAGGGATTTAGACAATTGGTGGTAATCTTTTTGGTGAGCTACCCGATTAATGGCAAGTCCATTAATGATTCTGGTATGTCGAACTGAAATGCTTTTGTCAAGTCCTAGCAGTGCATATCTGCCCCTATAAACAATTCTCAGTGTCAATGTGGTGGACAGAACATCTATGACTGATGCAAATGGCCTGGGCCCAGAGCAAAAGATGACCTGCTGGTTACATTGTAAATCTGTTTCCAAGTCAGCTTCCTGAGATGCTGAATGCATGTCGGCGCATTGGAGTTTGTCTGGCAAAGAAGTAGCCCAGCATTAAAGTATACCTTCTTGCCAAAGCTGTTGGGCAGAAACCTGTGCAGTTCCCTTAGGGACCACTGCAAAAAGTTTAAGACTACAGGAGTAAGCAGTAAACCCAATTGGTAGCAGTCTGCGCCCCCCAGATTTACCTGGTAGCTGTGGCTGAGCAGTCAGACTTCTCTCAAGAAGAGTTAGGCAGTATATAGAGTAAACACAATAGGGCTAGAAATACAGTAGAACAAGCAAACACTGACCAGAGCTTTGGTATAAAAGTATATAATTATTTATTTAAAAACACACCTATGAAAAAACACTGGCACTAATATATCAAGCAAGTTCAAACACAGTCACTATAAGTATATACACCTCCCTAGTTAATTATTCGACAAGTCTAGGTTAAGACACCACTTATCTAGCAAAACAGAGGTGAGCGTGTAACCGTAGATGGCAGTCCAATAATTCGTTTAAAAAGGGAGAGAAAAGGCAGAGTAGAAAAAGAACAGTACCAACACTTAAGAAACCACAGCAAGTCAAGAAAGGCAGGGTCTACTGTAGAGCAAAAAGTTCATAGGCCAGGCCCACTCTTAGAGAACAAGGCGGAATGTGCCCAAGATCACACAGTGGAAATGCACTCAAAGTCTTTGCAGAAAAGTCAAAAAGAGGTTGGATCAGTTCAGAAAGGCAAAGTTAGCAGGTCTGAGGTCAACCCAGTTAGAAAGTCAAGGATTTACGGGACACCTTGGACAATCTGTTGCAAGGGTGACCAGGCAGGACACAGTACCTGAAATGGTGAGAAAGCTCCAGCGGTGGCATTTGTTCCTGGCAGCGGGTGCAAGTCGTGGCTTCAACCAGGGGAAGAGATCTTGACGAGGAAGAAATCTGGAGGTCGTTTCACTGCCAGGGAAGAAACCAGCCGCGGAATTCCCGATTAAAAGGTACGACCCTTTTATTCCCGGTAGTGGTGAAGGGTGGCTATCTGGCCGCCGGGGTGCATGGCACGGGCGATTCGACACGAGACGTCCAGGAAGGCAAAAAAGGCAATCTGGTTGGTCCCACCAGCTCAAAGGGAAGAAGACTCTCCTGGAAGAAGATCTGTCGTCAGGGAAGTGGCGAGTTCGTACAGCAGGGCTCCACCGGTGGTGTCGTCGTTGTAGATGGCTCAGCTTCTCCCCTCTTTGGATTCTTTAGGTCCTGTGGCGACTTCTGACGTTCCAGTCCCCAAAGCCCTGCTTTTATGCAGAAAAACCCCAATTCAACAGCCTAGCTGTCACGCAAACCTGCTCACCACTGGGCCAATCACACAAGAGTGCGACTTGAGTTGCCAAGGCAACTCAGTCCAGGGTGCCTAATCCTCCTCCCACACATCATGTAGACCCCAGACAGAGTGGCACCATTTGGAGGGCTTCTGTGCAGAAGCCTGCCAAAAAGTGGAACAAAGGGCTCAACTTGGGTTAGAGTTTCAGAGGCGAA
Source organism: Ambystoma mexicanum (assembly GCF_040938575.1). Lineage (NCBI taxonomy): Eukaryota > Metazoa > Chordata > Amphibia > Caudata > Ambystomatidae > Ambystoma > Ambystoma mexicanum. The sequence goes on from NC_090929.1 coordinate 540,985,872, forward strand.
CACAAAGCCATTTTAAAACCGAGTCCTGGCAAAAAGACCCAACCGGGGAATAAATATTAAATAAATAACCCAGCGGTATCTTTAACATTGCACCAAAAAGTGGTGCGTTTAGAATCAATGGGAAAATCCCATAGGAAATATTGCGGTGGAATATTTCGCGTGGTATCCACTGCCACTAGCCAGAAACTCGACAAAGGGGGACTGGACAGTGCCCCCTTGGAAAACAGACCCAGGGGCAATCGAATTACCCCTACCAGTACTTCCACAATATGATGGTTTGTACTGGTTCTGTTCACAATTTGAGACTAGTAAAGCCAATGGTGACTTTACATGCCCTGGGAGACAGTAGTCAGTCCCAGGTTATGGAGTCTATGTTTGGGGGTCACTGTGACACCCCTGTGTTACTGCGGGTGCTGTGTAACACATACCAAAAACACATGAAGCCATATGGAGTAAAAGACCCCATAGCCCATAAAACGCATTCACAGTCAAAGGACATACTCAAATCATGCCTAAGAGTGGGAGAAAAAAGAAAAAAAAAAAAGAAAAAAAAAAAAAAGTCTCACTCTTAGCAGGAGAAAAAAATAAACCCCAAAAATCCAGCAAAGCTGCTGGGGGACTCACTAGGTTTGGGAAATTAGTCTTAACAGAATTCTCCCTAACAAAAGGTATCTTGGAGTATATCCCATTAGCAAGGAGGATGAAGTGGAAGACTAAGTGGGTGTGCTTGTTCCTAAGAACATGGCAGCTTTCATCACTGAAGACAGACTGGATTTTTCTTGATACCACTCTAAAATTCATCTACACACTTGTTAATAGGAGCGGAGTGAGGCTATTCTCCAACTTCGACTGCACAATGATTTCCTTCTGTATACCAACACAGAGAAGAGGACAAAGGGCAAGCACCCTCCTGAGTGAATGGTGTCCCTGGTACAGAGATTCCTATATACTCCATTACCCTGATCTGCTGCTGAACAAAGGTTTGGCTGGTTATGGCAAGATTTAGCAGTTTGATTTGTCAGGGAAGTCCTCTTTGTCTGGCTAACATTGAACCACAATAGCATTGTGGGGCTTAGAGGCCAATGACAACCCAATGAGGTTGGAGGGAGGAGAAGATGGTGTTGGTGGGGCAAGTTGGGGCAGCTTGAGTTGGCAATGTCATTGTGGTGGGCGATGACGAGGCTTTCACCTCTAAGGTACAAGAACTATCCTCCCACGTGGATCAAGATATCAAATTTTTTAAAATCTTGGCAGCAAAGACTTCGCTGTCCAGTTGAGAGTTTACCCAAAATGTGCTGGCTTGCTGGGAAAACCAAGAGGATTCTCTAAAAAGGAAAGTCCATTTGTCTGTATTGTTGTATTGCGTCATCATCCTCGCTGAGGAAACTAGTGTCCAGTCCACCATAGAAAAGAAAGACTCCTATGGGATCAGCGAGTGCGTGATTGGTAATTGCTTGCCACTATCCACAGGAATAAGCTGATGAATAGCCCTAATCAGCCTGTCAAAAGGCCCTGGACCCAATAGTCTATTCCAGGCAGCAGTGAAGATCAAAACTGTTGAAGGCTCTAAAACTGCACCCAGAGGTGCCTCAGGAGACTAGTGAACCACCTAAATGGGCTACATTATTCCACACATGAAGTTAAGACTTGGTCTTTGCCTGCTGGCACAAAAGCACTCACACTCCCTGGAAGAATCCTGCTGGGTAGTTGGCAGCAAACCACAGTCAAAATCCCAGAAGATGGCAAAGTTTCCTCTGGGATTTGGTCCCCTGTATTCACAAAATAGACAGAATTTGGGAACTGAAGGTTCATCTCATAGTGTGCTCTGGGATACGGTTTTGAAAAACCTTTGGCCTAAGAGCTGGCATTAGTTTAGGAGCTGCTATTCGACCATAACAGGGGTGCCTTGGAACTGCCACTGGTGTGAGTGGGCAGCAGTTTAAGAAGCAGCTGGGTGTTTCCTGAGACTAAGATGCAAATGATGGGTCATCACGACAGGAAGATTAGATGGAACAGAGAAAAGTTGGGCCAGAGGAGGTTTCACTTAGGACTGCACATGCATGATGGTGCCACAGGGAGCGCTTTAAAAAGAATTGGGCCGCATAAAGGCTTTCGTGGCAAATCTGCCATTTTACTGACACAAACGCTTATGGTTAACGTCAGTCTGTGCCACAGGATTAGAAGTGGTTGTATGGTGGTGTAAATCCCAGTTTTTGGGATCTACAGGACTCCATGGGGATTTTCGCCAGATTTACCACAGGGCAGCAATGCCTGATGATGTTTTGAGCTAAAGTGAAGGATCCGCCTACAACTTTGCTGGAGGTGAATCCTCCATTTTATCTCCAAAGTGGGAATTTTAGCGGTGCAGTAAAAAAGGGGCGGCATTGCTTTACCACCCAAAAAAATAATGAAATGACTTATTTTCTTAACTGCACGACCAAGCTCCTAATGAGGTCCATTGTGCGTTACGGTCAAAAGCTTCAGTCACATCCCAGTGGACTGACCACTCAAGAGGATGGACGGAAGGGAACAAGATGCAGAGTATTGTAACATACATGCAATGTACAAATCCAAAAACAATTACTAAAATCTGCAGAATCTTTTTTTAATACATTCTAGAGTAATTGTATGCCATTCCTTCAAGTCTGTATAAAGCTATTCAAATCAATTAAAAAAAGGACACAAAATCTGCGATACCTTAGTCTTTTCGCTGTTGGTTATCGGGGGGAAGGAAATCACATCATTCGCGGCATCTACAAGGCATGGATAGTTTTCCTTTCCATCCAGTAAATGCAGGTACCTTAAGCAGAAAATTTATAAAGTGCATTACAACAAGAACATTCTAAACCATCATTTTCAATACAACATTAATATATATAAATGTTAGTATGTGGCTCTCTAAAATTTCACACTGAACCACAGTAATGAGGGATGTTTTAACTCGTAGGACCTCTAATATTCTCCAGGCCATGAAAAAAGCATGCATATAAACAATACACTCTTACACCAAGTCTGCCCTTCACCACATCTTCAACAGAGCCATCCTCTAAAATTCCCCCCTTCAAATCCCTGCGGAAGAATTCCGCAAAATAGATGGAACACCACGCAGGCTGCTGTGGGGAGGGAAACACCAGAGGATAGCCCTTAAAACCCTGCAACGTTCAGTCTGGGAAGGGGGGATAGGTCTCCCCAACATCCAGGTTTATTACTGGGCGACCCAAATGGCGACAGTCAATGATATTCTGCATGGCAACCCCAGACTCCCGCATATACAGGCGGAAAAAAACGCTAGGCAGGATGTGTCCCCACTCGAAAGTCTCTATGGGAAACAATGTCGCCCCCCTGAGCGCTCGATAGTGGCACAGACGGCACAAATGTGGAAAGAGTCTCAAATATATTGGCTGGGATAATAAAAATCACCCCAGTCCAGCCCATTTGGAACAACGCCCTTCTCACATGACTCAATAGACTTCCGAAATGGGCCGACTGGGCCGCAGCCGATATACACACACTGAAACAAATACTTGTGAATAATCAGCTCACTCCATTTGTCGAATTCTCTAATCAATATGCCCTCCCAGTTACCGAGCGCTACCACTACGAGCAGCTGCACCATGCCCTTTCAGCTCATAGGGATCAATTGACAGACATGCCGGAATGCACGCCTATAGAGCGAAACATAGTTGTAGACAGGGTAGAAAACAAAGTCACCTCCACCATGTACAATGCCATTTCCACTTTTGCCACGACAGAACTATCGAGCCTGAAGCTGAAGTGGGAAGGAGATGTTGGCCCAATACTTCCCGAAGATTGGATCTCAGCCCTGATGCACCCCAGAGATATCGCAATCTCGGCCAGAATCAGACTTATTCAACTAAAGATCCTCCACAGAATATACTACCTGCGTCTAACATTGTATAACTGGGGGAGAGCAACCAATCCCAAATGTCTGCCTTGTAAACAGGAAGAGGGCACCTTCTACCACATCCTATGGCAGTGCACGCACATACAATACTTTTGGGGTAAATGTACTGAAAGACTATCGAGGGTCATGGGACGCCCAATACCGAATGACCCCAAACTACTCCTCCTAGGTATTGAAGAGGAAGGAGAACTATCCCGCTTCGAAAGACTGTTGCTGTCAACATCCGCAGGGATCGCCAAGCGAAACATTGCACAATTGTGGGGGTCAGAAATCTGCCCAAGCTATGACCAATGGTCCGCGGACGTGGATGCGGTCAGTCTGATGGAACGTCGAGTGTATCAAGCAAGGGGCGGCCCTGGCAAAGCGGATAAAATATGGGGAAAATGGGAACAAGTATTATGAGCAAGCAGTGTTTGGGCGAATGAACTGCATTACGTAGCCTTGCCACCAAGCCAGGACTAAACATGAAGAAATGCCTCGCCACCACCCGGATATGAAGCCAGACAATAATGCAGCTGATCTTGTATATGTGTGCCTATCCGCAGTGGATGTGCGTGTGCGTCCCGACAGACTTCAGTTTTCGTGCGCAATGCCCCTTTTCATATGTATGCAAATTTATGTTTTAGTCTTATGTTTAACTTTGTTCTTTTATTCTCTTTGTTTTGATTGGATTGGATATTGCTTGTTTGTATACATGCACAAAAGCCCAATAAAACTTGTTATAAAAAAAAAAACAGCCATCGTCAACACTATTCTGGATCAAAACATTACGAATCCACCCCCCTACTCACCCCATCACTGCCATCAATCCATAAATGTGATGATCACCAGAGCAGTATTTCATGAACATACTTCGAAGTCTCACAGAATTTAAGGAAAGTAGTCATTATCAGTTAATTTTTCCATTGCCCAAATGTGCCATATTTTACTAGCGCGTAAAGCAATTTGTTGCCTTTGTAGGTTTCTTCCAGTTTTGAGCAATGGTCAGTCTGGTCGCTATTAGTAAGTGTGTTATCAAGGTAGCCAGGTGACCCATCATTGAGACGACCTGTCCAGCTTTCAAGTCACCCGAGATTAGGATGTGGGAGTCCGATGGCAATTTAAATCCACTGAATTATTTGATTCTTGAAAATATTTCCTTAAAAATTATTCTTTTTTAAAAAAAAAAAATGACCACATGTGGGCAAACATTCCAATAATCCTGCAATTTCTGCAGCAAAGGAGAGAATATGAGGGATGAATAATATGCAACCAGTGTGGAGCAGAGTGCCACAAAAGCATCTTGTTCACATTCATTTCTAAAGCAAAAAGGAAGGAAAACACTTGTTTCTTGCACCTAGATCTAAAGAACGGAAACAGATTGCTGCATGTGCACCCTCAGACAATGGCACTATGCCCTGTGCCAATGTTATTAAATTAGAGTGCTTCAGAGAGAAATTTCCAAGCACATATCCACATTGAATCATCTGTTGGTGCATACATACACACAACACAGAGCTAGTTTGAAACACTTGTATTGGCCTCACACTTTTATGGCTTTTACACTACAACCATGCATTTCTAGCATAGAACAGAATTATACTTGTCTGCTACGGAGTAGTTGACTCACTGTTTGGCCTCCTACCGAGCAAATAGCTAGATTAGCTTGATTGTATTTATACAGAAGTCTAACACAACCGTTTAACTTAATATCAATAAGAGATAATCATGGGCACAGAGGGATTTGGATTGCGGGTCCACCGTAATATCGCTTTACGCTGATGGACTACTCTATATTTGGGATCCTGAGCAAAACATAGACTCAATGGGGGACGAACAAATTTAAACACAACACTCGGGTTATAAGATAAACTGCAACAAATCTGTGTTATTCCCACTTACGCCAACCACTGAACAGGCCGATTACCTGAGGAGTTCTTACTGGGCCCCTTTACATTTTATATACCTGCAGATTGTTGTCTCTAAGATTCGCCCGTCATCGTATGTCGCCAATCACAAGGTTCATCTACAACAGTTGACTGCTATTGTCGGATCTCATTAATGAAAATGATAGTACTTCCAAAGTTGCTCTACTTGTTTAGTAATATCCCCATATGGCTTGGGCAGAATTCCTTCAACAGGATCAGATCATTGGCAACAACATTTATTTGGAGGGAGAGGGCAGCATGGATTTCCTGGGAGAAGATAACAGCCGTATGAGCAGGGGGGTGGGGGGGACTTGCGGGCCCCAGATTTTGAGCTATAGTACCTGGCTGCTCTGGCTCATTTTGCTGGACACTGGTACTCGACGGGCCACAGGTGGTTCACTTACCACTCTAGTGGTACAGGGCATCACCCCCCCCAATCTGAAATTGGTCATCTTTAGCGACTGGAATATAGACGCCTTCACTTTTGACTCAGTCAGAACTACGGTCAATACTTGGTCGCGAATATTTAGCAAATTGGACATCAAGACACCCTATAACAGGGTGGCCCCTTTGTGGAGTTTCACAGTCATTTCTCCCACATTTGACAAAGACCTTAATATATCCTGGGATGTGCAGGAACAGCTGACCATGAGGTACATGTTCCCGGATGGTGTGTTTGTGTCCCTTACAGACTTCTCCCTAAAGTTATAGGGGGGCCCTATCCGAGTGCTGCAGTACTGCCGCATGAAGGCAGCGTTCCATATACAATGGCCCGCTTTCCCAATTGAGCCGGAAACTCATGTGTGTTACGACGATGGTGACTGCCGATGGGGTTAGACATGGGTGTCCAGGATGTATAACTTACTTCACACTCGCCAGAAGTCGATAAACGCGATGCACGCCAGGTGGGAAGCAGACAATAGGATACCACTGAAGGACGATAAATGGAGCAGATAAAGCCAGCAAACCAAAATAGTATTAATGAATGCAGGCCTCCAATTGACGCAATGTAAGATACTAACCCATTTAAATTATACCCTAGCAAACTAGTGAAGTTTTCCTTCAGAAATCCCACCACTGATGGCGCCGCTCAAACACTTGCTGGGAGATATAGGTAAGGTTTCTATCGTCACACGACATTTCATCAATATCGCTTGTGCCATTGCAAAGAAATGCATTCTCAAGCACTGGACGTGGCAACAAACCAGTAATGATGAATGGTTGCAACAATTGGTATTCGCCAATAATAAGGAAGACTGTATCTGGAAAAATCCAATAGCGAAGAGGCAGATGGGAGACGAGACCCTGCGAAATCAACCAGTCTGCAAAATGTGAATTGGAATGCATTGTTCATGCAACAGAAAGTTTCTTACTGCATTGACACTCTGTTTCAACATTATGAACACTCTGTACGGCTTATTGGGTGGTCTTGCATTAACTGCTTGTTTTAGGACTGTCTAAGAAATAAAGGATAAAAAAAAAGAATAATGTAAAAAAGAAAATGGAAAATGTGCTCTTTACTCACAATTTCATTCAACCAAAATCCTCATACTAAGTCACCCTGAATACCGCACTAGCTTCCTCGCTGGCCTTCTACTTCTCCTTGCTTGCCAACAAATAAAAATGTGCATACATACCCTCTATTTACTCCCCACTTACCAAACATTGCACACATGCCATGTTGGGTGGTTTCACATTTCTATTACTTTGGCCTCAAATCCATCATGGACTTGCACCCTCCTCCCCACTCCAATATGCTCCTTAATCTCTGAGTTTTCTGACCACTCCATGGATTTGCTCCCTTCCATGCCTTCTCCCTCCTTGTCCTGCCAACAGAATGCACTACTCCCACATCAAAAGCCTCTCCTTTCAATGGGCACTGTAGGTTCACCTTCAGAGGCTTAACGATTACTCTCTGTTGAGACTGTTGCCTGTCAAAGCACTCAATCTCTGACTAGTCTGTCTATACATGAACTGCATTCAGGACCCTGTTCATATTGACTTCCCTGAAGACTGTTTTGTATGTTTTGTCCAGTCCCTGATCTACGTATTGTAAGTAAAGCATGGTATCAAACAGTGAAGCCAGACAAGTGATCACAGCTCAAGGGTGTCTATTGAACTTCAATGGGTTGGTTGAATTCCTATCTGTACCTAGATCTAAAGATCGGAGCAAGCTATGACCATCTAATAAAAATAACGCAGTCTGGTATGGATTCACATGCTCATGAATATAACCCGTCGCCAGGCTGGGAATCCTCGGTACAGAAAAAAAATCAGTATCAGTTTCGTTTCTGATCTGTCTTTCCTAGTAGTAACCAATCACTGATCTCTGGGTCATACTGCCCACAGCCAATGACTGCCCTCTCCCCAAGCCCCGCCTCCGGCAGCCATCCTCAGATTTGATAGCACGTAAAGTGGCAGTATGACCAAGTGAAGAGCCGCAAAGGGGTAGGCGGGAGGGTTCGCATGTGAATCCATGCCAGACCCATGCTGGAGAACAACAGTTACAGGTAAGTAACTTGTTCCTTCTCCAGCATGGGGTCTGGCATGGATTCACATGCTCAAGAAAATAAGATTACATAGCAGTACACACATGCACAACCACGGGAGGTGGCAAAAGGCTCAACAGTAAGCAATACATAAATTCAACATTAAGCAACTCTTACCTCCTCACCAGGCCCTTCAGGCGAACAGGTTGCGCAGCACTGCTTGGCCGACCCTGGACTCCTCCCTGGAATCCCGATCGACGCAGTAGAATTTCGTGAAGGTGTGCGTCGACCTCCACGTAGCAGCCCTGCAGATGTCCAGCAGGGGCACACTAGACAGGAACGCCGTGGTAGCAGCGATCGCTCTGGTCGAATCGGCTCTCGGACGGCCGAGCAGCGGTCGGTTTGCTTTATACAGCCGGAGAGCCATCTGGAAATGGAAGCCTTCGAGAGAGCCTTCCCTTGATTCACAGGTTCAAAGTTCACAAAAAGCTGCGATGTCTTCCGAAAACTCTTTGTGCGGTCCACGTAGAACTTCAGCGTTCTAGCTACATCCAGCGAGTGCAAAGTCCTCTCGGCCGGCGACTAAGGCGACGAGAAGAAAACTGGTAACACCAAGGGCTCGTTGAGGTGGAAGTCCGACGGCACCTTGGCCATGAAGGAGAGATACGTCCTGAGCACCACCCTCGTGTCATGAAAAGTCAAGTATGGAGGCTTGCAAGATGGGGCCTGAATCTCTCCCACGCGCCGTGTGGAGGTGATGGCCACAAGAAAAGCTGTTTTCCACGATTGGAACTTCAACGGTGCCGTATGCATAGGCTCGAAAGGGGCCCCCCCCCCCATGAGCGTAGTCAGCACCACGTTGAGCTCCCACGCCGGGGCTGGGGCCTTCACCGGCGGGAACGAGCAGAATAGTCCCTTCATAAATTCCTTCACCAGGTGATGAGACCACAAGGCCACCCGTCCTGTTGTCCTGGTGTATCTGGAGATGGCAGCCAGATTTATTTTGGAGGCATGAGCTAGTCCAGCTTTGGCCAACGACAGTAGGTACGGCAGTACTTTAGGGGCCGTAATCCATATAGGGTTAATCTTCTGTGCCCGGCACCAGACAGAGAACCTCTTCCATTTGTGTCCGTAACACTTGAGAGTTGAGGATGCCCTGGCCTTTGCAAGAACCTCTCTGCAGTCGGCCAGTATATCGTATCCTCCAAACTCTAGTGCTGCAGGAGCCAGGCCTGCAAGTTCAGCAACTTCGGGTCGTGATGAAGCATGGCGCCTCCTTCTCTGGAGAGAAGATCCGCGTCCACGGGCAGTTTGACTGGTGGGGACACCAATAAGTCCAGAAGGTCCGGGAACCAGATCTGTCTCGGCCACGCCGGTGCGACGAGGATCATCCTGCACCGGGACCTCTTGAGCTGGTTGACGAGCCGGAGTAGCAGTGGCAATGGCGGGAAAGCATAGAGGAACAGGTTGTCCGAGGGGAACGAGAAAGCCCCATGCTCCTCGGTTGGGGGAACCTGCTGGCGAACCATTGGCACTTGGAGTTCGTTGCTGGCGCGAATAGATCGACCTGGGTCGGCCCCACAGCCTGAAGAGTCAATCCACTTGATCCTGGCGCAGATCCCACTCGTGGCACGAGCGCAGCTCCCTGCTGAGTGAGTCGGCGATGGGGTTCTTTATCCCTGCCAGATGAAAAGGTACCAGAAACATCCCCTGGTCGACGGCCCAGTGCCACAGATCCTGGGCTTCCTTGGACAGGGCTGGGGATCTGGTTCCACCCTGCTTCCTGATGTAGAACATTGTGGTAGTGCTGTCGGTGAAGATCCTCACCACCTTGCCCTTGAGGGATGGAAGAAAGGACCTGAGGGCCCAAAACACTGCGCGAAGCTCCAGAATGTTGATATGAAGCTGTTTTTCCTCCGGGAGCCAAGGCCTCTCGCGTGGAGATCTCCGGTATGCACTGCCCACCCTTCCAGGGAGGCATCCATCGTCACCTGGTGAGCTGGGGTCTGAAAGTCTGCGCCCGCCATCAGATGAGTGCTGGTGCCCCACCACCGGATCGCTCGGAAGGTCTCGTTGAGCGGTATCCTGTCCTCGAAGCTGCCAGTCACCTGGATCCAGCGTAGGTCGAGGAACTCTTGCAGTGAACGCATTCGAAGTCTGCACAGGCGTACCAGATAGATGCAGGAGGACATCATCCCGAGAAGGGATTTGATGGATCTTACCATGGCTACGTCCGTGGCTAGCAGGCGTTGCACCAGCCGTGCCACTGTGTCAAGCTTGGCTCCCAGAAACAGCGCGACCTGCGAAAGGACCAGGTGGGATTTGGGGAAGTTGGAGAACCCCAGGTCTGCAAGTAGCTGGACGGTCTTCGCTGTGTGTTCTATGGCGAGCTCCCTTGTCCTTGCTCGGATGAGCCAGTCGTCCAGGTAGGGATAGACGTGGATCCCTTGTAGGCGTAGCCACGCCGCCACCGGTGCTAGGCACTTGGTGAATACCCTGGGTGCCGACTTTAATCGGAACAGGAGGGCATTGAACTGGTAGTGCCGTCCTTGGAACACGAATCTGAGGAACTTCTGGTGTCCTTTTAGAATGGGGATGTGGAAGAAGGCATCCTCCAAGTCCAACTATGACAGGAAATCGTCGTCCTCCAGCTGTCCCAGCACGTGCTGTAGGGTGCCCATCCGGAACTTCTGGCTTTGTACTTGTTCAATCGCCGCAGGTCCAGGATGGGACGCCAACCTCCTGCCTTCTTGGTGGTTTTCCTTCCTGGCCCCGGGTGGCACGCGAGGGCACTTCTTTAAAAACTCTAGGGCATGCCCCTGGGCCAGGGTTTCCAGCACCCAACAGTCAGTGGAGATGGACTTCCACACGCTGACTAACTTCGCCAGCCGGCCTCCCACCGGGGTGCTTCGGTGGGGGCCCGACGCCACGGTCGGTTCAGTCCTGTTTCGAGGCCGCCTCGTCGCCTTGACCACCCTGGCAATGACAGCGGGAACCTCCAGACTTGCCCCGTCCTCTATAGGACTCCTGCGATGATGAACGGGCCGCTTGACAGTAGGTAGAGGAGCCGCTGCCGGAACCTTTGGAGGCCCCTTGCTTGCCTCTGGTGTTCCGAAAGGACGGCCATCGTTGCTGGAGAACTCCCAGGGCCCGGGCTGTCTCCATGTCCGTTTTGATGGCTTGTAGGGACTCATCGACTGTCTTCCCAAACAGGTTGTTCCCGTCGAAGGGCATGTCCAACACTTTGGCTTGTACGTCCTGGCGGAAATCCGTCGCCTTAAGCCATCCGCGCCGTCTGAGGCAAACACTGTTGCCCAACTGGCGGAAACCGGTGTCTGCGATGTCCGTCGCCACCGTTATGGCGTGGTCCGACGCCACCTCGCCTTCTTGCAAGATTTCCAGGGCTTCTGCCCTCTTGTCGTCCGACAGGAAGTCCAACAAGGGAGCGATTTTATACCAAAGTTCCCTGTCGTAACGGGCAATGATAGCAAAGGTGTTGGCCGCCTTAATCGTCGTCGCCGCCGACGTGATGACTCGTCATCCCATCGTGTCGAGCTTCTTTCCCTCGCCGTCTGGCGGTGAAGTCGATGCCGATGACCCCCCCCCCCCCCCACCTTCTTGCTGGCCGCCGCCAAGACGACTGAATCCGGGGTCGGCTGTGCTCTAAGGCATAGAGGGGCCGTGTCAGGGACCCGGTACTTCTTTCCGTATCGGTCCCTTTTTGCCGGCGTCATGGACGGGTTCTTGAGGAGGGAGAGCCCCTCGTCCCAGATGTCATCCAGTAGAGGTAGCGCGAGGACCGTCTTCCTCTTGGTCTCTCGACATTGATAGAGGAACCCCTCCTTTTCTTCGGTGCAGAGCTGGAAAAGCTTGGATGCCCTGGAGATCATCGCATGGAAGGATCCAATCTAATCAGGCGGGGACGCCGGGGGGGGGGGGGGGGGGGGGAGACGGGCTCTACCTCATCGTCGCCAGCCTCGTTGTCCGTGCCAGGCGTGGCTGTGTCCGTGCCCGTGTCATCCCCGCGGACCGTGGATGGGGAGGAGGGTTGAGCAGGCCTCGAGGGCTGGAAGGGTGTAGGAGGATGGGTTCCTTTCCTCTTGGGTGGTGGACTTCCCGACGGGCCTGCCCCTGGCTCCTCCGTCAGGGCTAAAGGCAATCTAGTCCTTATTTCATAGCATAAGGATTGAATTGCCATCAAAATGGCCGCAGGGTTGTCCTGCGGCACTGGCTGCGACAGGCGTGACGGTTGGTCTGGGGTCCCGTCGGCGCCGCCGTCGCTTTCGTCGTCCCACTCGTCGGGATGCCTCCCGACGGGCTGGTCCTCCTCCATGCCCGCGTCGTGGCTCTCAGGGATTTCGACAAGTTCCTCCTCGGAGGCTGTGTCTGAATCCATGACGGCCACTGCCCCCCCCCTTCTTTCTCCGCCGGGGGCTTCGTGGAGGTTCTTTCGATGGGCTTGAAAGATGCCTCCCTCTGAGGTGGCAGGGAGATTCAGGGCCCCAAGGCCACTACCACAGGTGTAACCTCCGCAGGCTGCGCCAGGGTTGCCGCGACCTTCTCGATAGAGGCCTTGGTTGGGTGAATCAAGGCCTTAGTCACCGACTGCGTGCTTGTGGCCTTCACCTTGGGGGGAGGGCTCCCCGCCTCGCTTCCCATCAGCTGAAATCTTCGAGATCGGCCGGGGCCTCTCCAGAAGCTTGGCCGGGTTCTCGGATTTCCTCTTACTCGAGCCAGAGAGTTGGCTCATGGCCGATGGCGCCGGGGAGGATGCGCCCTACCTGGCAGCCGAGGAGCCCGACCGTTCGGCGCCCGCGGACTCGCGGTGCTTAGCCTTCTGTTGGGCCCCCGTCGCCGGTGCGTCCTCACAGGACTTAGAAGACCGCTCAGATTTCTTCTTTTTCTTTTCACCTGACGGGCACTTTCCCTCCAGCCAGTTGGCGAGACAAAGATGGCGGTCCCTCATGGTCCACTCCGACATGTTCCCGCAAAACACACAGTCATCCTCCACGTGCGTTTTGTCCTCGTGAAGACAGTAGAGGCATAAGGAATGCTCGTCTTCCTTGAACACATTCTGCAGCCTGCATCCAGGGCAGGCCCTGAACAGCTTCCCGGGCGTCGAGCTCCCTTTCTCCTGGGCCATGTCCGGGGTAGGCCTCAGAAATTTCTGGAATCCTCCAAAAGCGTCGTTCGACAAAATCTTCACCCTTGAGGGGCGTAGAAACTTCCGAAACGGGTCCCCGTTGATCGGATGTAAAGACGGTGGAGCTAGAGGCTCAATTTAACCAAAAAATGAGAAATTCTCTTTGAAAAAGCGCAAAAACGCAGCAAAAGCTTGAGAGCTATAGCACGAGGACTCCCAACACTTGAATGTGCGGTAAAAATCTGAGGATGGCTGCCGGAGGCGGGGCTTAGGGAGAGGGCAGTCATTGGCTGTGGGCAGTATGACCCAGAGATCAGTGATTGGTTACTACTAGGAAAGACAGATCAGAAACGAAACTGGATACTGATTTTTTTCTGTACCGAGGATTCCCAGCCTGACGATGGGGAATATTCATGAGCATGTGAATCCATGCCAGACCCCATGCTGGAGAAAAATGGCTATACTAATAAGCCTATTGCCAAATCTTCCTTCTAAATACAAAATGGTGTGAGATAAGAAAAGAAAAAAAAAGTGTTGAAGAAATAATAGGTCAAGATAGTTGAGCAGTTGGCTTCCCTTACCCACGTTTTCAGCACGGGGCAAGGTGGCCCTTTCGAACTTCACACACACACACACACACACACTGTCTTCTCTGCCACAAGGATACACTTCAAAGCAAAAGTTATCAGGGCCTTTTGCCAAAGCTTCTTTTCTAATAACAGTCTCTTACTGCAGAGGGCCCGTCCCAACAAAAAAGCACCAACGTTCCTTTCTTATTAGGGTTTTCACATGTACAAGTTCTCGTTTTCAATATTCATCATGAATCTCTCTCCTTCAGGCTTGGACCCCTTTATACCACAATGTTCACAGCTTGTCTCCCCCATTCGGGCTCAGACCATACAATCTAATTTTCTACGTTCTCCTCCTGATATCAAAAATCGAAGACTGTATTGCTTAAAAGTCGCAGGACCACTTCGATTCACTTCACACAATCTTCTTACTTTAGTTTCTGCTTCTTCTTGGCTGGATACTGTTACAGAGACCTTCGATCGAGTACCCATGTGGCGCAGGACCAATGTCACTGGTATCCTATCTTTCTTAAAGTTCAAACATTCATCATCAAGTTTAGCTTTACTTGCATCTTTCATCACACGCATTTAACAATGTCCGTTCCTTCGCTCGTTATACAATGTTGCCGCTTGCAACCTTGACTTCAACACAGACCGGTCTTGCATCAGCCTCCCCAACACACCGGCTGTGTTGATCTTTTGGGTGCTACTTTGTTCTTGGAGCCAAGGACATTACCATGTCGGCTGCTGCGCCTCGCCGACTTGGTCAGCTGCACAGGACGGCCTCTGGTATCTCCCACACACAAAGCAGGAATGTTTAGTCTGGTTTCCTGGCCTTACGTTTTCTGATCTACAAGGTTTTTTGAAAGTAATGGTTTCCTGTCGGAAAGGCCGAGGTTATCTCCCCCCGTTCAGCTGCCTTCTCGAAACTGCTACTCCTTCCTGTGCTTTGCCCCGCAAGAGTGTGCTCTTGTGCTCAGTCTTTTATCCACGTGGGGAAGTTTAATGGAAGTCAGGTGTGAGTGACTGTCAGTAATTGCCCGACTTTGTCTGACCATAGTAGCAGGACATGTCAGGTACACTGCTATTCTATTTAGCTTTTGTAAAGCGCTAGCTCGCTCGCAGGCCTCAGAGCGCTAGCAAAAAAACATAGAACAGACAAAAATTAACATGGTACATAGAAGAATCAATACGTATCCATTTACAGTGCCTATAAGTCCGTGAGTCTAACGAGATAGTCAAAGCGGAGAGGTCTAATCACCTCTGCCGACAAACAAACTGGTTTTGATGGATTTCTAAATGGAGCATATGACAGTAGTTGCCTAGATGCAATTGGTAGGTCATTCCAGACCTTCGACCTCCATGCATTGAAGCCAAGCTCTCCAAAAGGCATTTTCTTAGTATGATCTTGTAAGTACCGGGGAGCGGTACAAGCAAGGCACTTGTAGACAAGACAATAGGCCTTAAACTGGATCCTTTGGGCCATGGGAAGCCAATGTAAGTTCCTGTGCGCATTAGTCACATTTATTTATTAGCATTTTTAAAGCGCTCACACAGCCCGCGGGCATCGAGGCACTGTTACATTGTTTTGTTTGTGTAATTTTTTTTTTGTCTTAGTTGTGTATTTATAAAGCGCTTAAATACCCAGAGGTTTCTAAGCGCGGACCCGGGGATCGAACCTGTGTTGCTTCGTGTCGTCTTGCTTCCAAGGTGAACACGTTGCCGCTGAGCCATCCTCCCGGGACGCACATGATCTCTACGCCCTATCCCGCAGATGGCCCTGACTGCACTGTTTTGCAAGGTTTGCAGTTTCTTTATATTGGTGGAGGTGGTGCCCGTCAATCCATTGCAGTAATCCAACCTCAAGTTGATGGTAGCTATGGCTATTAAGGCTCGATTTTCTATTGAAAGATAGGGCCCAATCTGCCATAGCAGATAAATGAAATGAGTGCAGCTGGAGTTTATGTACGCAACATGTCTGTCAAGGTTGCAATCAAAGATTACTCCCAAGGTTTTGACTTTAATGGAGACCTCGACAGTAGCGCCTCCAACTTGAAAGGCACTGTAGCGAGAGTCAAGAGACTTAGGCTTAGCCGCACTGCCCACCATCAAAATGTCTTTGTCATTAAGGGATAGGAAGTTGCCAGTCATCCAAGCCTTAATGACGGAAAAGACTTAAGAAACCAGCTCTGCATCTTCTTCATAGGAGCCTGCAAGTTCCAGGACTATATGTGTGTCGTCAGCAAAGTTAGCATAGCTGACTCCCATACTGTCCAAAAGGTCGAAGAATAGCTTGGAGTAAATGTTGTAGAGTAGTGAGAACACGCTAGAGTCCTGTTGCACTCCACAGTTGAGGACCTCTGACTTACAGTCTCCATGAGCTACCCTGGCCCTCTTTGGTCCCAAAAAGGAACTGAACCAATCTATGGCAGACTTGGAGCATCTGCCCACTTCAGCTAGCCTGTCCGCCAACCTCCCATGAACAACAAGATCAAAGGCGGCGGACAGGTCCAGCAGCAGCAGCATAGCCACTCTGCATTTGTCTACTAGCTCTCAAAGCATAGATTTAATATCTATGAGTGCAGTCTCTGTACCACGGTTTTTCCAGAACCCGGATTGTCTACTAGACAATAGACCTTGCTTCTCGACAAATGTATTATATTGTGAGCAAGCAATTTTGTCCATAACCTTCAGAAGAAATGGAACATTGGCTATTGGGCAATATTTTAAGGGGCTCTGCGGATCCAACCCCTCTTTTTTCAAGAGGGGGGTGATCCAGACTACCTTAATGCTTTCAGGAACAACCCCTTCCACAAAGGAGCGATTTACAATAGCAGTAACAGAAGTTGCTATGCTAGGAAAGAATTTCTTAAACATGGTTTACAAGTGGTAGGTTTTAATTTTTCCACAGTTGACCGTACATCCTCAACTGTAACCTGCCTGAAGGTAAATAACTCCGAATTACTCTCATCAACACTGGTGATCTGATTTTGTACAGCAGGGGAGGCGACAGTCGCCTGGTAATCAATGGGGTAAGATGCTATAGTCTTTGGTGTTGTCTAACCTTAAGTGTGAAACAGTCATGGATTTTTTTGGCATCATGCGTCGTTCACCTGTATGATATATTTTATTTATATTGCGCTCGTGTTTCAGAGCGCGAGGTTCCTGAACTTTCCCTTTTAGCTCTAGATCCAGCACCCAATATACGTTCCTCCAGAGTATCTTTTTTGGCTGCCAAGAGAATATTCTTATTATGTTTGGCTGCCTCTTTATAAAGGGCCAATGTGTTTATTGGGAACTTTCAGCCAACTTTTTTTCGGCAGCTCTTAGTATGACGAGCTGAAGAAAACCAGTAAATTGCACTTGGATGTAGATCTTTCCTTCCGTAACTTGCTTTAAGAGGCGCTAGCTTATAATAGTCCTGATTAAGAATACTGCGCAAGTGGGATGTAAAGGAATCTAGCAAGCTGGATTCATCAATTGCAGAGACTAAAGGCAAACATATACGGGAAAATGCCCCACGAGTAACTTTGCTGGTGGTTCTACACATTTAATGCATACACAAGCTTTCTTCACCATAATATCAGATGTAACAAGGGAAAAGGAGATGACATGGTGATCCGACCAGCGGCAGGTTTTGACCTCTTTGCCTCCGAGTGAAAACAACTGGTTTCTAGACAGAATCCAGTCTAAAGTATTCCCCCCTTGATGGGTGGCGGTGCGGACGTTGTTTAAAGCCCAAATTTGCCAAGAGGCTCAACATGGAGCATGCCTCTAAATCCATGGTATTGTTAGCCCACAGATTAAAATCTCCCGCCACTATAAATGAAGTTAGGGGTTTGATAAGGGGAACCAGAAAGGCCAAAAATTGTTAGCGAAAATCTTCAAGGGCAATTGCAGGGGGCCGATAAAGAATTAGAAGGCGGAGGGTAGTAGTAGGATTAAAAGAGTTTGACTAACAAACCCTCACATGGAATCTTTAAAAATAATAGCAACACCTCCTCCCTTCTGACCATTCCAGTATGTATGTATGGCTCTATACCCCACTGCAGTGGCAAGTTGAAGAGTGTTGATTTGAATCGCATAGCCAGGTCTCAGTGAGGAGCAATTATATCCACTTCTGCTGACACAATATTGTCAGCTATCTCGGTAGCAGGCCCTACTAAAGAATGGGTGTTAAGCAACACTGTTTTCAATGAGGTACAGTTCGCACTTACAGCATTCACTGGTGTAATACTACCATCCTCCTCCATTACATTGCTGGCAGGCTCATCCGTGCCCATCCCAAGCCGGGTGACCTCCCCTGTTGATATACTTAAGGGGCAGGGGCGGAGGGGGAGGCGAGGTTCGAATTGGGCCGAAAAAATGACGAAAAGTCCTGTGTTTCTGCACGCAATCTAAAATGCTGGTTCAGCTGGATGCGCCTGATCAAGTCGCTGCGAGAAATGATATACTTGCGACAAAGATGTTAGTGGCTAGAGATATGTAAATAAAAACAACTCACCTCAACCAAAGGAGACTAATGTCCCCAGTCTATCCTCCCATACACCAACCAGCACTAACCGGGCCGTAGCACCAGGCGCGTTTGCGCCTGCGTTGCAAATTTATGCTACGGGAAGTCTGGGAATTGTAGTTCCCAAGACTACCACCACGCGTGCAGAATTAAGTTTCTGCTTTTAATCGCGCTGAACCAATTAAGTAAAAAGAAATAGGTCCGAAGGGAAAGGTGGGAGAGGAGGGGGGTAAAGTTCCCACGTATCCTACCTGGCAGGATGGGGAAAAGGTGTTACAGGGGGAGGGATACACGTCTCGCCATCCGGTGTCCCACTCCCACCCCCGAAGACCTCTCATCCAGGTGATCCTCCCCCAATGGCCCACCCCCAGGAACTGGATCCAAAAACGATGGCCGTGTCCTGGCCACCTGGATGACACTAGCGGGTGAGACACCTTCTGGTTTCTCACAGTATGCTGTATTCCCAATCATCAACTGGTCAGTTGCCCGTTATCGTTCCCTCCAATGTAAGGCTCCTGGTAAGGAACAACCTGAATACTGGTATTTCTGTTGCATGTGTTTCAGGTTGAAACAGTCAGTTCCCTCACTATTATACAATATAACAGACAGAGTTTGGTAAGAAAGTCCCCCACTTGATCCTCAAGTGGTCATATAAATAATGTGCATTAATAAAATATCCTTTCTGATCTTGACTGTTCCCACTTTCAAACTGTAGCTCCTCAAGTGCGAGATCATATTGGAATTTGCAAATGAAACAAGATCATTTCTGGTTTAACATTTTGGCATTTTAACAGTTATTGGGATTGGCCTGGCCGTGCACAGATGGAGACAAGACTGGTTTGCTTTGAGTGCACCAACAGCATGATCACACAGTGCCCTCTCCGATAAGTGCTCATGTGACACACAGATCAGATCATCCATCTAAAAGCAGGTGGTTATGGAACAAGTAACGTCTTTCATATCAGAAAAGGAATACAGACTTGTAGCCAAGGTGCACACTGTGGTCCTGAAAGGACCTACACCGAAGTTAGCGATACAAATTAAAGCACTCATGAAATCACAAGTTCTGCCAGTGGTCAGGTCAACCAAATATTGCTGCGTCTCTTCGCTCCTTCCAGATAGTATTATCTTGGATATAGGGTGGCACTAAAGGGTACGACATGTAGCTAAACCAAAACTGCACATACTATTCATCCTCTATGTAGACAAACTACCCTGACTCCTACTCATTTTATGCTGACCTAGGTGGTTGCCAAGTCCACCTATTTGAACTCTACATATGGTGGGGTGGTGTAGGTGTAGTGCCTGATTGCAACCCGCTTCCTCCCGACCCCACACAGGGGAAGAATCAAAGTGGCATCTAGCAGAGAAGACAAAACACTAATGCCTTCCAAACAGCCCATCTGCCTTGCTTGAATGAGACACCAGGCAGTCTCCAGCCCCAGTCGGCCCTCAAAGCCAAACGCATGTGGTCAGTTTAAAGATACGAGGGGTCGGAGTAAGGCAACGGACAGAGGGTTGTTTGCTTGACAACAATGGTTTTATTCAAATGTGAAAGGAGGTGGGGAAAACGTCCGACTAGCCCCAACTATGAGGGGTTTCCCTGCCTCAACCAAAACAAACAAATGGACCAGTCTGTCAGGATGTCCAAAATCATAACCCCTGTCCTGTGTCGAAAACCTCACTTGGCCCTCAAACTCAAAAGCTTCAAAAACTTACAAGGGAAAATAATAATGTCCTTATCTTGCTTCTCTGCAACCTGGGGGTATTTTCTAACATACAGTTTCAATCTGTAAAGTGTTCCCAACTTTAATGTATTGGTATCAAGACAATGCCTAGGGGGACAAGCCTCATGCTTGGTCTTTCCTGCCAAAGACTACAATGAATATTAGGTACTTGAAACTTCAATAATGTTACGTTAATTTTCAATGTAAAAAAAAAAATGCATTATCAAAACGATGTTCTCCAAAATGACATGCCAAGTAAGTTTATCTTGCCTGTTAAACCACCCATTATTTGGGAAGAAACCTTCCCTTTGAATCTTTCTTCAGATTGTTAAACAGTTCACTTAATTTTGTTTAATCTAGGGCAAACTTGGTTTGTTTTCCTGCCCATTTTATTTCCCACCATCATTGAAACGAGTATGATTGGAGAGAGTTACAAATGCTCATAAGAAAACTCCCCTCACAGCCGGTAACCCTTTAGGTTTAATTCTCATGGGATATAGTCCCATATTTTCTTTAGGGACGTTTGTCACTTTAAAAAAATAATATTTACAGTGAGGTTTGGTTAAGGAAGTGTATTTTTTTTTTTTTTTTTTTTTTTTTTTAACATGTTACGCTATGCGGCTTAGCTTTTTGTCGTGGGGTAAGGCTTCCACGAACTCTGCGGGATCCGTGAAGTTTGTGTTATCTTGAAGTCGGCTTCCGACATCCTTTTTTCTCCTTAGTGTCAGTGTTTGTCCCTCACAATAGACATGTAGGACCCTGCTCTGTTATATCACGTCAACGGGGCAACACAGCGCCCTAAAGTCATGTTGGTTTTTAGCTGTTGGCGTTCTCTCTTGTTGGTAAGTCCAGTCATATAAACTTCTGCTGCAAGCAGACTCGGGGTTTGCTGTGTCCGAGAAGCTCCTTCCTGCTTTGTCAGGTCGGCACTCTCTCCACGTTGCCGTAGAGAGTCTTCTTTCCTGCTGCACTCAGCCGTTTGTTCCTCTTCCCATGTAAATCCACTCTGGATGTTTACATTTATTATGTTCACCGTCTGCAAGCCTGGCTCTGTAGTCTGCTGGCGAGTGTTTCCCAAGTCCCAATACCGCTCTCTTGGTTTGCCTGGAAACTGACTCGCGTGCTGGACACAACTGTTTCCAGTACGGGGGGAACCAACACTGTGGTGGAAGACAGAGGTAGCGGCACTGCCCAAAGCCCTGGTTTCTGCTGGCTCTTGGGCTTTTGCAGTGGTCTTTTGCCGTCCTCCTTAAATATGGGGCACGTGGGTCTAGGTTTCCATTTCTCTCCCTGCTACACCAGTTTCCTTCTTTACGTCTCTGAAGTCTCCAGTTACCATTCACTACACTCTTTGCTTCCACCACATTGTCTACTACTACTACTGCTGCTGCTGCTGCTGCTGCTGCTGCTGCTGCTACTGCTACTACTACCTCTCTCTCTCATCTATTCTCTGCTAGGAATAACTGACAACTAGAACATTATTGGTGCTCCTTCATGACATCCTTGGAGGGCCTTCGTCGCAGTACTCCTTATTCTTAGTACTGTAGTACCTTTCCTGGAATATATATTTTGCAGCATTTAGTCAGGGTTTGTATTACGGAAAGTGGACAAAGTATTCTGGTGATGTTGCTCTTTCCACATTGGCACCATGTTTATTTGTTCAAAGTTAAATGGTATGATCCCTTTAGGTTCAACACAAAGAGTAATGTTATAACAAACATTTACCCGGCAATAGGCTTTCTGGAGCTTTCTATGCACAGTCCACAATTTAGTGGTGGGTTCAGAGTTGTTAATTTTGCTTACTGACTACCTCTTCTACGGCCTCCTTCCTCCGTCCGAGATTCCCGCCTACTGCTGGCTGGCTGCCTCCTACTCTTGGCCTAGCACAGGGAGCAGGAAGGCGTCCCCGGGCCCCCTCATAAGGCCCACTTCTCCCTGTCTGGCCCTGTCTCACCCCCAAAACCTTGGTTATTCTTGTTACGGCATTTGAACTTCCAGGTTAGAGCTAAACAGTTTCTAGTTAAATAAGTAGGTTAAATTATGTAGAGGGAATGCTTTTAATTGGGCAAGCAGAAAAATATAATTCATACATGGCTATGCACTTTTAGAATCAGTAATGACCATTCTTCAGACAAGGGTTTCCTTCTTAGAATGTGGAGCTGCCAGCTAAACAAGGTTTGTCCAATAAAATGGTTCAAAGTGAAGTATTCAGAAAGAACCCCAATCCGAATGAAAGATTAAGTTGTATTTTTGGCAACACTACCAGGGACCCGCAGCACACCACCAAGGACCTGTCACCACAGTGCAATAACCATTTCTAGGCCACTAAGAAAAAGTGCTCAACACTGACTTGTGCAGTCCAGAAACATTCTGCCGTTTTTTCTGCTTCCTCTGCTCTTCTGCATCCAACTGCAACTGTCGAACAAGATCATCTGCCTTGATCTCTTTCCGACCCAAGGGGACAACCTGAAAATATGGGGAGAGAAAAGTGGAACACATTGACGTCACAGAGTAAACATTCCACTGTAATGTTTGAACAAACTATCAGAATGATGATGTAATTAAACATTTGAAGTACAAAGTTAATTTTTAACTTCCATTCAGTTATGACGGGCACGGCTTGGCAACTAGCCAATAATTGCCTCTTTTGAAACATTAGAGCACACTTCCTTCTTTATCAGAATGGCAGGCACGTTAAAACAGACCGATTCTTGCCACATGTTTGTGTCAGAACTTTGCCAAGATATAAGCCACTGTGTAGATTTGGATCTCCAAGCATTATATTACAAGACTTTGCAAAACAATGTAAGTGGCAAGTGGAATGACCGAAAGTTTAACATTAGATTCCCGGAACACTGCAGGAAAGTTCCATCAGGTTTCCACGAGCTGGTTGTAAGAATCTTCAGTCACTGCTAAATCCCTCAGAAAACTGGCCTAGGAAGGGATGTTGGGCCTGCTGGCGGCAGATAGGACAAGTACGAAGCTAAGTGTGAAGACCAATTGTCAGTATCCACCCAAACTATGCCCCACAGAGCCCAAAAAGAAAACCAAAAAAAAACACATTGATCTATCACATTTGGAAACATTTAGTACGTAGTGCAAGAATGCAGCAACACAGCTATCAAGTTTGACATTTTTAGATGATCCTAACCCTAAAAGATTTGCAGGAATGTAGGTATGTGTTAAAGTGTAGTTGTTGCAAAGGCACCGTCAGCTGGAATTATAGGATAGCGGTCGCTGCCCTATAGTTAAGGAGAGTCGGAATTAAATAGGAAATCCAAAAAACAAATAATACCCTTTGTCTCGTGTAAAGGATTTGGCTGAAAGTTTGTACCCCCGCCAGCACTTAATTTCCACTGGAACAAGATGGATGAGACATAGCAGAAGGCACAAATCCAGCATAAAAACAAGGCACATGAAACTGCATCAGTCTCAAGCTACCTCACAACCTCACCATCCAACTCCCAACTGCTACTGGACCTTACTCCAAGCGGGGGCGGGGTTGAACAGGGAGTTGGGAGTGAGGGATCCGGGTGTTGCTGGTTTCGGTTGAAATGTTTCTTGGGCAGTGTCACGGGCTGCGCTGCGGGAATGTGGGGCTGCAGGGGGGTGAATAATGCAACCAGGGCAGGGGTCACATTCCTGGTGGTTCGACTGGTGCGACCAGTACGGTCGGAACACAGTTGAACGCTAGAGAGGGAGGGGGGGGGGAGGGGGTCTCATGCAGTGGTTCAGAAAGAAGGCGAAGATAGGGTACCTACTGGGATATGAGATGGGCAATCTGTGAAAGGTGAAAAAGGGTTATGGCTGAGGTGAGGATACCTATGTTAAGCGTCAAGGGCCTAAACCCCCAAAACAAGAGATTGCCAACTAGCAACATGTTTCACAGGCCGTGACTGGCGATCCTCTTCTTGCGACCCACTAAGTAGTGGGCAGAATCTGAACTAAAGGGTAAGGATATCGGCATGAACTTCTGGGCTTCCCACAGGGATCGTTTGAAGGAGGGAGTGGGCATCTTATTAGGGAAAACATTTAGATGACGGAGGTCCAGATCAAGAGGAGGTTCGGGGGACGGTTCCTGGGAATAAAGGGATTCCACAAGAGAGTGCAGATCACACTGGCCACCTCATACGGGGCAGTTGAGATTCCTGCGCCAGATATTCGGGATGTTGGCTAGAGGGGGCCACGACCCTGGGGTGGAGAGGGAGAATTCAACAGAGAGGCCGACCCGGCGCTTGATTGGTGGGCGGCAACGGGAGGGGGGCCAAAAACAGCGGGTAAGGAGAACATTGAATTCCAGAACCTCCTGCAAGATCACTATTGGCTGGATGTCTGGCGGGGGTCACTCTTCCGGACCAGGGGGGTTACACATTCTTCTCTCCCCCACACCAGACCTCTACCAGGATAGACCTGTTAGTCCCACAGGAGGGGGGAGGTAAGGGCCCCTAAAGTTGAGGCGATAACCTGGTCAGATCACGAGCTGGTGGTGACGGTGTGGAAGGTAATGAGATCACCTCCGCGGCATTGTCCCTGGAGGTGCAATGACACCCTATTGAGGAACCAGGTATTCCAGGACTATTTAGGGAAGGAGGTGCAGGCTTACTTCAAAACCAATGATAACAGGGAAACGCGCATGGCAATGCTATGAGAGGCAGCCAACGCCACGTTCAAGAGACTCCTCAGTGCTGAAGGGTCGCGAAAGAAAAGGGAAAGAGGGCTGGTTAAGACCAGGCTGTGGGAGGAACTGAGAACCTTGCAGACCCAATTGGTACAGAAGGATGCAGATGGGGATAAACTTCTGGGCAAGATGAGTGATAAGAGGCAAGAGCTTCACACGGTATCAATAGAGGAAGTGGTAAAGAGGTTGAGGTTCACGTGACAGAAATAATATGAACACGACGATGCAGTGAAGCGGTGTGAGTGTTTCTAGCGAATCGAGTGGGGGGATGCAGCGTGGAGAGGAGAGTAGAGATTGCGGGGAACCGACGTGACCATGGAGGATACAGGGGACGACATTTAAGCCCGGTTTGCGTGTTACTGGTGGGAGCTTTATACCAAACCGAGGCAGGAGGTATGCGCCATTATCTTGCCAGTCGGCAGCTCCCCAACTCACAGCGGCGGAGAGTGTGGTGCTCGAGGGGGATGCAACACAGTAAGAGGTGTTGCAGGCGATCCAAAGACTAAAAGCCAGGAAGGCCCTGGGGGAGGCCGAATTAACCACAGACTTTTACAAACAGTACCAGTCTTCACTGGCAGCGCCCCTGGCCAAACTGTTTAACTCTATTGTGGCGGAGGGCACTGTGCCGCTGACGTTCCTCCAGGCTTTTGAGAGCAGTCATCCCGAAATCAGGGAAGGACCTAGCCAATTGTGCTTCGTACAGGCCCATCTCCATACTTAACGTGGACGGCAAAATCTTTGCCTGGGTGCTTTCAGCCTCGTTTTGAGTCCTGCCTCCCCAGTTGATCCATCCAGATCAGGCAAGTTTCGTAATGCATAGTGAGGGTGTTGACACTATGCGAAAGATGCTCCACGTTCTTAACACGCCGGTGGTGAAGTGAGAGGGGGCACTGCTGCTGGCTTTGGATGCCGAGAAGGCCTTTTGACCAGGTGAGTTGGGCCTTCATGGGGGAGGTCCTCTCGACCATAGGGATGGGCCCGAGATGGAAGGGATGCATTGCAGCTCTATAATCCGAACAAGGAGGGATTCCCGAATCTTGAGTCCTAACATTAGGCAGCCCAGCTTCGTGTGTTGGTGATCACCTGGACCCGTACTCCAAAAAGCAGTGGGTGCCGATGGATAACGCGATTCTGGCCCCAGTCTCGCTGAGTGAATGGTTGTGTGTGTCCAGACCCTGTATACCAAGAAGGGTGTTGCACCACCCGGTTCTGGAGGTCTTGTGGTCTATTTGGAAAGATGAGGGGTGCGGGGGGGGCAGAGGGGGATAGGTGGCTGTCCACGTGGCCGAAACCTCTGAGTTGTATCTGGGCCCCACCTCTGCGGGACGGGATTGAGGAGCCGCTAGCATTTCAGCTTTGGTACAAGGCAAGGCTGAGCAGGGCCAGACAAACGACGGAAGGGGGGGGGGGGAGGGTCTCATCTCGTTAAGTAGGCTGGAGGAGTGTTTGGGCCTTGGAAAGCTGTCGATATTCCGCTACCTACAGTTGAGGTGCTGACAGAACGCCAGTGGGGTGAAAACGAGGAGGGATTTGATGGGCTTTGAACGGCTCTCGATTATGGAGAGGGGCTCCAGGGGACTCATTGCCAGGCTGTACAGGACAATCCTATTGGCCGAACCCAGGGATCCACTCCCAGCTAGGATCAGATGGGGGCAAGACCCAGGGAAAGACCTTGACGATACATTATGGATGCAGATGTGTAGGAGGGTTGCGCGCTTTATTTCCCAGCACATCCTCCAGACAGATCTTTACTAATATCCTCTTTTGTGTACCCTCTCCAGACCCATGACTCATCCTATCTCTACTCTCTCCTCACATCTTCACCCATTAATGGTGGCACCAGATGGGAAGTACTCTTGGCAGGCTTTGCATCATCCAGGTGTATCATTAAAGTCTATCACACTGGCACTATCTTGGTTCAGGGTCCTCAATCCAACCTCCTCTTTGACCGGCGCCTCCCGTCCCTCATTATCTTACTTCCCACACCTGCTACTCCTGCCTCCCTCTCGGTCCTCTGCCCCACAAACTGACTGATTTACCCCTGTACTCCTCGGGCAATGACCTCTTACACCTAGCCACGCTTAATGCTCATTCTGCCATCAAACACTGCTGACATCTGCCTCCTCCGTGAAGACCTTCACCTCAATATCCGTGCTCTTATCGAGATGTGGTTCAATGCCAGCTCAGTCAGTGCTTTTGACTCCCTTCACCCTGATGGCTATAAGAGAAACGCCAAGCCTAGCCCCAACCGTGCTGGCAGTGGGGTTGCTCAGATCTTCCCCGAGTGGGTCCCTTCCTCCCTCATACCCACCAGCCTTACTCTTCCTTCGAGTGCCTGGTTTGCAAACTGGTCATCTCTCCCATCTCCTCACTGACCATTGCCACCATCTACAGGCCACCTATACTACCCTGTTCCTCTCTGAACGGGCTGATTTCTCCTCACAACCACCTCTAAACTTCTCCTGGGTGACTTCAACATCCATCTTGACTCCTCAATCACAGCACCGGCTCTATTCTGTGACCTCTGCACCTCGCTCACCCTTTCCATTCTCCCCTGTGGTCCCAACCACTCAGCTGGACACGCTCTTGAAGCTATCATCCACTCTGATCTCTCTACCCCCCCCCAATGAGCACTGACTCTCCTGGTCAGACCACTCTCCTCTTCTTTGGGTCCTCTCAGCCCACTGACTGCATTGCCCCCGGCCCTACAAACCTCGTTCACGAACATCCATCCAATGAAACGAGTGTCAGCTGTTGCCTTCACATCTACCTTCATCCCCCATCCTCTCCCCACTACAGACTACCTGACTCTGCTCTCAGCAACCGCCATCCTGCCATCACCAATACCCTTGACATTCTTGCACCAGTCATGAGGATCCACCTGAAACATGCCTCCAAGCGTAACACCTGGTATGACTCCCAACTTGCAGCCCTGAAACGCAAGTGCACAGCTGCGGAACGGAGTGGCAGACATCAAGCTCACCCTCAGACAAACTGGCCTGTCGCCTGCTCCAAAGACAATACCAACTCTCCATTTTCTCCAAGAAAAGAGCCCACATCCAGGCTTGAGTCTCTGGGGAACCCAACAACACGCTGAACTCTTAATATCTGCAAGGAACTAGCCAACCTTTCAGAAGTCAGCAGTCTCCTCCTCACCTTTTCCCTCCCAAGCCTTCTGCAATGCACTGTCCCACACACTTCACCGCAAAAACCCAGCACCCTTGCCTCCGCGACCTTACATCCCCCCTCTGCCTTTTTCTCCTCCTTCTCTCCCATCACACCTGATGAGGTCACCAAAGTTGTCTGCTCCATGAAGGTCTCCCACCTGTTCATCCAGAAACATTAAAAGGACAATAGTGGCTCTCTTGCCCCTGAACTTTGATTTCAGCAACCACTCTTTTGCTACTGGATCTTTCTCCTACGCCCTCAAGCACTCCCTTGTGCACCTCCTCCTGAAAAAAAACCTTCTGCAGACCCGGCTTGTCCAACCAACTACCACCACATATATATCACCACCTTCCTTGGGAAACTCTTGGAGAAGCTGGCCCTCCCCTAACTGACGCAACACACTGAACTTGTTGGTTGCATACACAACCATCAACCTTGATTCCGAGCATCCAGAGGCATGGAAACTGCTCTTCTGAACACCTGTGAGGAACTGCTTGCATCTCTTGACTCCAACTCTACAGCGGTTCTCATTCTACTTGATCTTGGCTCTGCATTTGATATGGTCAGCCAATCTATGCTCAAAAAGCGGATCCACAATGCCTTGGGTATTTCGGAGCGAGCACTGGGCTGGCTGACCCATTTCCTCAACTACGTCTGTCCCAGGTTATTCTGGGCTCCTTCTCCCCCCACCACTATCTCCATCTGCAGTGTTCCCCAGGGTTCCAACCTTTCTCCCTGGCTCTTTAAGACCTATCTCGCTCTGCTTGCATACCTCATTTCCACCATCCCCCCCACCCCCAACTTCGTGTTATGCAGATGACAAACAACCTTTCTTCAAAGTTCCCTCCGAGCCTTTCCTGACTTCCTCCATCTTCCCTGACTGCCTATCTGCCATCCAGTCCTGGTGTACTTCCAATGATCTCTGCTTCAATGCCAGCAAAACTGAGATCCTTCCTATTGGGACTTCTACTCCCTCCTTCCCCTCACTCTGGCCACCTTCTATGGGCTGTCCCCCTTCTCCTTCATCTGAAGCCAGAAACCTTGGAGTCATCTTCCACTCCTCGCTTTCCTTCCTCCCTAACATTCAGGACCTTGCCAAGAAGGCTCACTCAACTCCACCGCCTTAAAGGAATTCTGCCTTTCCTCACTTTCCCCCAGAAGCTTGATGTCTCTAGAGCTCTGGTTCTCTCTAGGCTAGACTACTGCAATAGTCTTTTCCTCAATCTATCCTTCTCTACGACCCCTTCAGCTAATCCAGAACAGGGCTGTGAGACTTATCCTTGGCCACAAGCCCAGGTACCACATATCTCCAGCCTTAAACATTCAGATTTGTAGTCCATTGCAGTCTTTAGGACAGTGTTATTGTTTACAGGAACAGTCAGAAATATTTACCAAATAAACACCTCACAGATCATTGGAGTACAGCACAGAAGAATTGTTATTCCAATGTACCTGTGTTCCAAAACAATAGATAAGTCTGGCACACAGCCCAGACATTCAAACTGACCGAGAAACAGAAGGAAATATCTGTTAGTTGGGAGTCCTACGCTTCAGCAGCAATCCTTGCTTCCCTCCAACCTTTCCTTTTGTGTTTCGACCATTATCAGTTCCTTCGTGCAGGATATATAAAGAACGGGAAGGGTGGCAGTGGAGTAGGGGATTTGTACAAACCCAGAGAGGCTGGTCTCGAAGTGGGAACCTCATGAATAAGGAAGGTGAGAAGGAAGAACAGCACTATGGAGTAATAGAGATTACCATACATATCAAAACATATGGCAAAACAACAACAAGGTGGTGCAAGAAATGTTGCTGTTCTGGGGAGACGGTATCACTGCATTCCTCATTTACAAAGCCTAATCCCACAAACAGCTGTGCAAAAAACAACTAGAAAAAATACACCACAGATGGTTACATTATCTAGAGTACAGTTAGTCATAGAACAAAGACAACAAAATCACGTGGGAAAAAAACAAAGAAAAAAAAAGGTAGAATGAAGAACAAGTTACTTACCTGTAACTGTTGTTCTCCAGCATGGGTCTGGCATGGATTCACATGCTTATGGATATTCCCCGTCGTCGGGCTGAGAATCCTTGGTTAAAAGAAAAGTATCAGTTTGTTTAATTTCTGAACTATCTTTCTCCTAACAACCAATCACTGTCATGATGCCTACCCACAGGCATCCGGACCAAGCCCATCAGCCCCAGGAGCAGGCATCTAGACATTTAGTAAAACCTCAGCAGCCCCGGCTAGGGGCTATCTGGGTTTAGTCCTGGCGCCAGGCTCATAGTCATTACTTACCTCAGGCAGACCATGCTGCAAATGACTCCAATCCAACATGAAGCCTGAAAGGGACTATTTTACAAGAGACTATTTTTTACTCGGGTGTGGTTCTAGGGACTTCTTTCCTGGGACTACTTCTGAGGCCATTTAAACCACGTCCAACCAGCAACACACGCTTCGCGTTATTCTGCATCCAGCAGCGTAACGCTCACCGTGCCTGCAAGTCAGCTTCCAGACCTCTGCCACGCCCGTTCTGAATCCGAAGCTCCTAAAGAGGAAGGAAAGTAGAGGCAAGGTTAGAAAACGAACTTTATTCCAGTTTCTCACCTGATTCCGGAACCATCACGTCTCAGCACCTTGAAAGGACATTCTTTCTACACGTGTCCCATCGCCTGCTTCAGCGCTGCGCCATACTCACCAGTCCTCACAGCACCTTTCGATCCGGCGCTGCCTCCATCTTTTCTTCGCCGGGCATCCGGCATCTGGGAACAAAAGCAATAACAGGTGAGCCGAGAGAGCCAACGAAGACAATCTCTCTTACCACCATAGACTTACCTGATTACCACCGGAGGCATTATTCTTTAACCCTTCACATCTTCAAACGCCGCAAATGAAAACGGAGAGAAAAAACACCACGTTAAATACATGCATCATTTACCGGACACCATCGGGTAATACAGACTCTTACCTGAACGCCATCTACCACCACGAGACCATCTTTTCTCAAACTCCACTGCAAGATAAGAAAGGAATGGGACAAGAGTGAACATCGGAAATATTGAACTCTATGAACTCTTTACTTACTGGTCTTCGCCAGGAACCTCAGAGTCAACTCTTGTCCGGAACTCCCCAACGCCTTTTAACCAGTGAAGCAACTGGTGTCTACGCACCCCTGCAATCCACGCAGGATGGAGAGCTCATCTTTCAAGAATATAAGGTGAGAGTACTGGAAGGGGATTTCGGAGGGGATTAGGGGGAGAGCAGGGAGGTGCCATCACTAGAATCCACGGGTGGCTAAATTCCTCTCTCCACTTTCAGGAGAATCCTTCTACGGGTCAAGCTGACGAGATGAGAAGGGCCAGTCCAGTCTGTCATCTCTGCACTACGCATCACGTTGGTGGCGGCCGCAGCAGTCCGGGTCCGGCCGACACCCCTGTGGGAGCCAGGTGAGCGTAACATCACTGAGCTCTGGGTCGGACTGCCCTTAGCCAAAGACTGCCCTCTACCTAAGCCCCTCCTCTGGCAGCCATCTTCAGATTTGGTAGCAAGTAAAGTGGCAGTAAGACCAAGAGAAGAGCCACAGAGGGGAAGGCGGGAGGGTTTGAATGTGAATCCATGACAGACCCATGCTGGAGAAACACAGTTACAGGTAAGTAACTTGTTCCTTCTCCAGCATGTGGTCTGACATGGATTCACATGCTCATGAATAAAGAATACATAGCAGTACACACATGCATAACCACAGGAGGTGGCAAGGCTCAACATAAGCATCTCTTACCTCCTCACCAGGCTCACCTTCAAGCAAACAGGTTGGACTCCTCCCTGGAATCCCTGTCGACGCAGTAGAATTTCATGTAGGTGTGTGTCGACCTCCACGTAGCAGCCCTCCAGATGTCCAGCAGGGGCACACCAGATAGGAAAGCGGTTGTAGCAGAGATCGCCCTGGTGGAATGGGCTCTCAGACGGCCAGGCAATGGTTGGTTGGCCAACCAGTGACAGTGAGTGATACAGCCAGAGAGCCACCTGGAAATGGAAGCCTTGGACAGGGCCTTCCTATGATTCACAGGACCAAAGTTCACAAAAAGTTGAGAGGTTTTCCGGAAACTCTTTGTGCGGGCCACAAAACTTTGGCCCTCTAACCACATCCAGCAAATGCAAAGTCCTTTCAGCCGGCGACAAAGGCGTCTGAAAAAATACAGGCAACACCAAGGGCTTGTTTAGATGAAAGTCCGACGGCACCTTGGGCATGAAGGAGGGTTATGTCCGCAGCACCACCCTTGTCTCGTGGAAAGTTAAGTAAGGAGGGTTTCAGGAGAGGGCCTGGTTCTCCCCCACTCGTCGTGCAGAGGTGATGGCCACAAGAAAAGCCGTTTTCCACAACAAAAACTTGAGTGGGCAGAATGCAGAGGCTCGAACGGAGGTACCATGAGCCTAGTAAGCACCACATTGAGTACCCCCGCCAGGGCCATAGCCGTCACCGGCGGGAACGACCGGAATAGTACTTTGACGAATTCCTTGACCAATCAGTGCGACCACAAGGATGGTCGTCCAGGGGGGGATCTGGTGTAGCGGGAGATAGCCGCCAGATGAACCTTGATGGAGGCGGGGGCCAGCCCCGATTTGGCCAACGATAGCAAATATGGAAGCACCTGAGGGGGCTTGACGCCAAGTGGGTGGATCTTCTGTGAACAGCACCAAATAGCAAATCTCTTCCACTTGAGCCCGCAGCATTTTAAGGTAGACGATGCTCTAGCCTTGGCGAGAACTTCCTTGCAGTCCGCCGGGAGATCGTAGCCACTGAATTCCAGCCCTGCAGGAAGCCAGCATTCAGGTTCAGAGACTCTGGATTGTGGTGAAGAATGGCGCCTCCTTCCCTGGCGCGAAGATCCGCGACCACTGGCAGCTTGACTGGCGGAGACGCTGACATGCTGAGAAGGTCTGGGTACCTGATCTGCCGCTGCCACGCCGGTGCAGCATGGATCATTCGGCACCGGCACTGTTTGAGGTGACCGATGACTCGAAGTAACAACGGCAATGGGAGGGAAGCATACAGAAAGAGGCCTTCCCAAGGGAATGAGAATGCGTCCCCCCATGCTCCCCTGCTGGGGAAACCTGCTGGCAAACCTCTGGCAGTTGGTTGCCGTCGCAAACAAGTTGATCCAGGGATTGCCCCATTTGAGGAACAGGCTCTCCACTAGGTCCTGTGGCGAAGTTCCCACTTGTGGCAAGAGCGAAGATCCCTGCTTACCCTGCTTAGAGAGTCGGTAACCGTGTTCTTCACTCCTGCCAGATGAAACCGGGTAAGGAACATCCCCTGGGCGACGGCCCAGTGCCACAGTCCTGACCCCCTGTTTGCAGATGTAAAACATTGTGGTGACATTGTCTGAAGACCCGCACCACCTTGCCCTTGAGCGACGGCAGGAACGATTTGAGGGCCCAAAACTGCCCGTAGCTCCATAACACTGATGTGCAACGTCTTTTCCCCGGCAGCCACAGGCCTCTGGCGTGAAGACTTCCGGTGTGGGCTCCCCCATCACTCCAGGGAGGCATCCGTCGTTACCGTCTCCTGATGTGGTGGGGCCTGGAAATCCGCACCTCCAGTCAGATGCGAGCGCATGCCCCACCATTTTATCGCCCAAAGGAACCCCTCGTCGAGAGCGACCCCGTCCTGGAAGCTTCCAGACACTTAAATCCAACGGACGTCAAGGAACTCCTGCAGTGGACGCATCCGTAGCCTGCAGAGTTAGATGAGATAAATGCATGACAACATCAAGCCGAGCAGAAACTCGATAGCCCTCACTGTGGCGATCTTCAGAGCAAGCAGCCGTTGCACCATGCCCAGGATGGCCGCCACTCTCTCCTCTGATGGTGACGCCAGGCAGGACACTGTTGAACCGGGATCCTGGGAACAGCGCGTCCTGCAATGGAGTCAAGCAGGACTTTGCATAATTGACCGAGAACCCCAGATCCGTCCGTAGGAGGGCGGTCCTCGCCTTTTGGTCGACGGCGATGCTCCTTCAGCTGGCCCGGATGAGCCAGTCATCCAAGCAAGGGTAGACGTGGATCCCTTGCAGTCACAGATGAGCCATCACCGGCGCCAGGCACTTGGAAGTCCTTTGGCACAGACTTTAATCCGAAGGGAGGGGCCTTGAATTGGTAAGCTTCCCCTGAACGACGAAGCGCAGAAAGTTGCAGTGTCCCTTGTGAATTGGGATGTGGAAGTATACATCCTTCAGGTCCAACGACGACAGAAAGTCTCCCTCTTCTAGCTGTCCGAGCAAGTGTTGAAGAGTGGCTATTCAGAACTTCTGGGACTTGATATATTTGTTTAGTCGGTGGAGGTCGAGAATGGGCCTCCAGACCCTGGTCTTCTTTCTCACAAGGAAGTACCTTGACTACACTCCGGAGCCCCGGAACAGCCGCTTTGGGAAGAGCTCCATCGCCCCTTTCTTTAGCATGAACCTCCAGCAGTAGCGAAGGGATGTAGTTTTCCTGACGGGCCACCATTGGAATTAGGGGACACTTCCGTTGAAACTCCAGGGTGTGCCCATGGGCGAGAGCGTCCAGGACATAACGGTCGGTGGAGATGGTCTTCCACACGCTGATGAAGTTCACCAGCCGGCCTACCACCGGGGTGCAGGAGTTGGAGCCAGACATCACAGCTGGTTCATTCTTGATTGGACATCGACGGGCCACCTTGGGGTCCATGGCGACAACAACATCCTCCTTCGAAAGTCTTAGAACTGCCCCTGTTGGTCTCGTGGGCCAAGGAGCAGGAGGGTTGGCGGTACCAAGAGGAGCTCTCACCGAATCCCTTGGAAGAACGACAAGACTTGCCTACTGAGGATCGAAAGGATGGCCGTCACTGCTGTAGCATGCCCAGGGCACGTGCCATCTCGGTGTCCGCCTTGAAGGCCTGTAGAGGCTAATCTACAGCCTTCCCGGAGAAATTGTCTACGTCAAAGGGCATGTCCAAAACCCTCGTCTGGACGCCCTGTTGAACGTTGGTGGCCTTGAGCCAACCACGTCGACTAAGGCAAACGCTGTTACCCATCTGGGGGAACCCCGCATCGGCAATGTCCGTGGACACTGATGGCGTGGTCCGACGCTACCTCGCCTTCTTGCAGAATCTCCAACGCATCCGACCTCTTTGTCGGGGAGGAAGTCCAGAAGGGGAGCGATCTTGAACCACAGCTCCCAGTCTTAGCGCGCTACGATAGCGAGGGCCTTGGCTGCCTTGATGGTCGTCGCTGCAGAGTAGATAACACGTCGTCCCATAGCATCTAACTTCTTCCCCTCACTGTCCGGAGGGGTGGACGCTGCCGATGATGAAGCGCCCGATGGCTTCTTCTTGGCCGCTGCACAGAATATCCCCCTCCACCCTCCCTGCCCCCCCCACCCCCGCCCCAATCCACCACCCCCCACCCCCACCCCACAACCGCCCACCCCCCACCCCCTCCAAGCCGCCCACCCCCCAATGGGTTGTAATTAAGACTCCCTCCTGGCAGGGAGGGACACTCTTGCCTTCGGAGGTGCGCCCTGTGGGTCCGCCTCCGCAGTCTTCGAAAGGGACGCCACCACCACCTCGATGGAAGGCGGGGCCTTCGTCGGGTGTACCTGGGCCTTGACCGTCAGGACCGGTCCCTTGTCCCGCTTGGCCTTCTCCTTAGGGGACGAGTCGGGGCCTTGAACCCCGTTGGCCTTCTCAGTCGAGGGCAGGCTGGCTTTTGACTTCTCCTTGGCCGTCTCTGGAGCCACCTTGAGTTTGCCCGGATGGTCCAATTTCCTCTTGAACGAAGAGGAAGAGCGTTGGCTGGTGATGTCAGACACGCCCTGCCGGCCGCAACGGCGCTCCCGGCAGCAGTGGACTCGCCGTGGTTTGCCTTGTGTTGGACAACCCGCGGGAGGGGCGCCCTCAAAGGACTTCGAAGCCTGCTCTGATTCATGGACCCGGGAGAGGCATGCTCCTGGGACCCACCCGGTGCAGAGGCCTTGGCCTGCTGCCAATCATTTAGTCGCTTATACCGATCCTTCAACGTGCGTGTTGAGAATTCACAGCAAAATTCACAATCGTCCTTGTGCGTGAGGGGTAAAGGCACTGGGAATGTCTGTCGTCCAAGAAAACCTTCTGTAAGCAGCAGTCGGAGCAGAGCTTGAAAAAGGGGGGGTGGAATCCTTCTCCTCCAACATGGTGCACACGCCGTAGGTCTGAAGAATCTTCTGGAAGCCTCCACGAAGAAGCTCAACGAAATCTGTCCTTGAGGGGCGCTTAAGAAAGCGAAAAACGGGTGCCTGTTAATCGGAAGGGTGATCGGTGGAGCACAAGGCTCGGGTGAGCGAAAAATATAGTAAAACTCAGTAAAAGCTCGAGAGCTAACCACGAGGACTCCCAACACTTGAACGTGTGGAATAAATCTGAAGAATGCTGCCAGAGGAGGGGCTTAGGTAGAGGGCAGTCATTGGCTAGGTGCAGTGTGACCCCAGAGCTCAGGGATTGGTTGTTAGGAGAAAGACAGTTCAGAAATGAAACTGATGTTTTCTTTTACTGAGGATTCCGAGTCAGAAACGGGGAATATTCATGAGCATGTGAATCCATGCCAGACCCCAAGCTGGAGAATAAATATATATATACATATTCATATATATCCGGTGTTACTGCTGTGGCAGCAGGTACACCTGGCTATTCTACTGCAATGATTCCAAAACTTAATTGTCATGAGATGCAACTTTGCATGTAAAGCCTAACAGAATGGAGATCTGCGTAAGATGTACAGAGTTTAGGAAAACAAACTGGCCCTTAAAATGTGCACTCCTCATTAGTGAGTGATTTTGGACTCTTGGTGATTAAGTACAGTATGCTGCCAGTATATGGAGAACGGAGGATGCAAAGGACTTTTTACGCATGGCTAGAAGTTTGCAACTTCACATTTTTACTCTCAGGACAAAATGATTTTCGTTACGAAATGTTAAACCAAGCTAAGTGCAAATCATTGCTAAATGAGTTCGGCATATGAACGACATTAAAAAAAAGGCACCCATCTCTTCGAGTTACCGGGAGATTGTTGAGGAGACATACTCTATAATGTAGAGGAAGCACAATAGTGCATGCATCACAATAGCAATGCGAACATCTGGATTCAACAGGTCAACATAAAGATGTCTAAAGATGTTAAGATGCCAGTGCATTAGGTATAAAAAAAAAATACATTTTCAAACAATCCACATCGTACAACTTAAAAAAAATATATATTTACAATCAGAGCCAAACACCTATACAGGCATGCAGTAGATCTGCCACACATTTCAAAATGTATGTTTCAGATCTCCATAATGCATCATTAGCTGACCCTAAAGTGCAAATGCATGATCGTATAGACCCGAAGTATATATTAATATATTCTCCTAAAGTACCTTGGCAAACCTAAAATGTGAAGGATAAAAATTGTCCAACAAAATGCTATTTCTGAAGGTATTATCTCCATGATGTGTTCTATTGAACCACCTCTTTGCTAACAATAACGTGCAAGTAAACAGTGCAACATGGAGCGATTACAAAAAGGTGCTGTCTCTATAGTGCATTCTGTTTTAACCATCTCTATTGTGCAAATACTGCTGCCAAAAGAGAGCAAGTGCATTCTCTCAAACAAAACTAGAGTATAAAACTTCCCTCTAAAATGCATGTACAAACATTAAAAATGATACAAAGGGGGACCATACCATCGGTGTTATCTAAAAAAGGAGGAAACACATGACAATCGAATAAAGTGCGAACGGAAAATGGAAAAAGAATGGGCAATAAGATTCCCACCAATCACTACATACCAAAAGGATCTCTTCAACGTGGTTGACACCACTTGTTGCAGCTTCAAAGGACAGTGGAAAAATTAGACTGAAACGAGTCGAGATAAGGCTCGGACAATGCACGAACCAAAAATGCAAAACGTAAGCGTGGGCTAGTTTTTTGACCAAAGATGGCCACTTGTGTCCAATGTTAGCCAGTTTGAGGAGTTACTTCACAATGCGGCTAGTAATTTTGACCAGTGTTGCTGAATACACATTCTTTAAAATGCACAATTTGCATCACATTTGATCAAAATACAGCCCTGTGGCTACTATTCAAACAGTCTGTCCCAAAAGAAATGAATTGCCATTTACAACTGTGGCCACTTTTTAATTGGTGCCTGAGACATTGTATGCCCCAGTCCGACCGTGGCTGAGATTTAAATCGAAGTATGTGTGTAGGCAGAAATCCCGTTTCAAATGTCAATTAAATGCGATCTACCATAAGGGGCACCCGAGGTTTGACATAAACGTTTAACATGCCATGATGCCAGTCACAATGCATAACGAGCACGAGCCATACATCAAGTTAATTGGGTTTCTGTATCCACTGAAACTAGTTTTCCGTAGTCACCATTTTACTGAGCAGGGTATTTTTCATAAGGGGTAGCGGCCAGGTTCATGGAAATAGGTATGTGTGTGGAGGAGAGGGGTGGAACGGGCGATATTCGGTGCTGGCTCCCATTTATTGAAAATATCCCCAACGTTGAAGTGACAAAAGATCCTCCACCGTGTTCTGCCTACGAGGTCAAAGTTTTGGTCGAGGATATTAACCATCGTTTTAGTCCAGTCATTACAATAACAAATCACGTTATGTCGGGCATCCGCTAGAGCATTGTTTAACAGGCTAACGCACAGGCGATTCAATGGTGTGCATGTGATGGAGTACTTCATTACAACATTTTGAAGTTTAAATCACAAGAACAGAGGTGCTGATGAAAAGCAGTTACTTAATAAAGCACGAGAGGCAAGGCACAGTAATCTGAAAGCGACTGAAGACGAACAAATGAAGGGCACTGTTGATGCACAGATGGATAGAGGAGGGCATCAAAAGTTAGCTTGAGAAGGGACTCGAAATGCTTTGCAATTTCATTAGAAGGTCGTCACAAAAATGTACGTTATCTATTTGGGCGGTCTCCAGTACTGGAGGGCAACTGTAGTGTTCGAGATTAGAGAACGCGCTCCAGGTCAGATACATGGGAGTAGTGTACTCTATTTTTAAATTTGCGTTAAATGTGTTAATTTTAGGGAGTTAACAAATTCCGATCCCTAATGAGGTGAACTAATAGTTGAGTAAAAGTAGATTTGAACTCTAAAACAGATGTGTAATCCATGCTTACATTAACCTATTAATGTGTACATCTAAATTCGTCATTTAAAGTTCCGCTGCACATCAGACAGTAATAGTGTTGGAGCTCCCTCCTGTGGTATAGATCTGCTGGTACAACCGATCCGACAGCTCCATGTTGGGGAAACATTGTCAACAGCCTGGTGTCAGGGCATCAATAGACATCCGCTCCAGCATTCGATATTGGAGCAGCATTTTGCGCTCAGACGCTTTTTAAAGACTTCCCTGTTCTCCTACTTTTTCTGGCGATTGCCGTGCGATGCAAATTCTTATAATATACCACCGTACCATCGAGTGTTTTGTAGTACATACGTATTGGAGTGTTAAAATCTTATGGGAAGTGACGGTTGGAAAAGGATTGTTGCGAGAGATGGCGGAGTGGTGTGCGCAGGGCTTTTACAGGGGCATGCCCGGGTCTCCGGCCCCAGTCATTATGGCGATGCCCCTCGGTGTGGGGCGCCCCAGTGGGTCCATGGCGCGCGGGACGCAGCGACTGAATAAACAGACACAGCTTTGGTGCGTTACTGCGACTGCCGAGCCGGAGACCGCTCGGGTCCTTTATTAGTGCGGGCCACGTGTCTGCACACTTGGCCCCAACATGCGATAGGGCACGAGCCACGGCGCTCATGCTAACGTTAGAGCATCCCATGCCAAGGGTAAAGAAACAAATGATGAACGTTTAAGATGGCATGTGTTACAACTGCTAATGCTCACACTGACCTCGGGTGTCATCTTGGAACACAATATGTTCAGTGAGGCATGCTACTGTACACACTAGCTACAAGGGTGCCCTACCAGGGGTTGCGCAGTTAAGTTCATTGTGTCGTGCAGGGTGATGCTAACCCCATTTTCCACTTGCAGTGCTGGCAAGCATTAATGTTAAGCTGTTCTACCACTTTACACACATTACTTTTGCGGTGTCAATGAATTACCAACCTACCTCCTTGGTCTGTTATACACTTGGGCACTTATATACATTGGGGTGTAGCACGCCTATGTGCTTGGTTACTACAAACTTTATTAGTCCAATATGGAATATCAGATAAGCCACACCGGCAGGGCAGTCCCTCTGTCAGCTCGCCCATGATGGAAAGTGCACTACTAGGATGCCGGGGGCCACATCGGCTGTCTTGCGAACAGGTCTCTGGCACGCCTGCTGTAGGGTGGTCCTCCAGTGGGGCTGAGTGATGTCTGTCCCTTCGCGGCAGACAGAAGTCTGGAGTCTTTCGGGTCCCCATTCCCCCATCCGGATAGGGGTCAGGGACACTCCTTCCATCCCTCACCAGGTGAGGAACCGCTGGATGGCAGCAGGCAGACCCGTTCCCAGGTTCCCACTCCAGGCAAGAGTTCTCACTTGCTACCACTACGGCGACAGTCCGACCCTGTTGAGGCTCCTGGCGGCAGGAGTTGGCACTTGCAGAGATCAGAGCTATGCAGTGCACGGTTGTTCCCTCTGCTTCACAGATGGTACTTGTGTTTGAGCCGTGGCTAGGCTCCCCCAGTCAGGAGCTCTTCCTGGCCTGGCTTCTGCCTGGCCGCACAAACTCTCTTCAGGGAGAGCCGCAGCCTGGCTGGCTGTTGCCCTTTGTAGCCTCCTCCAGGCAGGAGTTCTTCCGTGTTCTCCTCTGGTGTACAGCCACTGCGGCAGCAGAGGTTGCTGCAGTGTTGGTGGTGGCATGGACATACCCCGTTGCGTGATCCGCTACTGGCCCGCTGCCCACAAGGATAGACAGTCACTGTAGTGGCTTGTGTGAATCCATGGCAGCGCCAGTTGTTTTCTGCCCTCTTATTTCTCAGGCAGGTGCTGACGACAGCCTGTTTGGTTCAGGCTTGCTTTCGTGCTCATCTCCTGCCCGACCGCAGGAGAACGCTCCTCGGTGAGAGCCGCGGTCATGCCAGCGTTGTGGCAGGGACTTGGGTGCAGGATGGGTAGCGGTCCATGTCGTGCCGTCTGCAGGCTCCCTTCCAGGCTGTAGTGTCCACTTACTGTCCTGGGCTCTGGGGTATACCCACTGCAGCACCGGTTCTTGCTGTGCCGCTCTACTCCCATCGAGTGCTGGGGACGTGCTCTCTTCGAGCTTCTCCCCCAGTCAGGAGTTGCTTTAGGCCGCGCAGCTCTCCCCCAGACGAGTGTGCCTTCTTTGAGGCAGTGCACCTCTCCCTCCGACAGAAGCGCCTGTTTCCAGTGTCCAGTGGGCCAGGTTGCTCCCCTGGCTTTTGCACCAGTCAAGGGCCTCTGGCGCTGTTGCGGCGTGGGTCGCTTGTCCCCCCCACTCCCCCCCCCCCCAAGGCAGGAGTACCAAATGTCCTTGTGGCAGCATGGGCCAACCGCTCTCCCGACGCAGGAGTAGATCAAGTGCATGTGTTGGCATGGGCCACCCGCTCTCCCCCAGGTGGCAGCTCGTTCCCGTGGTGGAGCAGCTGTGGCTGCTCTTCTCCCCCAGGCAGGAGTTTACAAGATGGACTATTGCGGCCCGAGTCGCTGTCCTCCCCTCCCCCCCAGTCAGGAATGCCATAAGCCTGGAAGTGTTTTTGTGCTGGGGAGTGGCATGCGGGTGACACGGATGGATGACAAGTGTTACAAGACAGGCAATACAGAATGACAATTGCAGGAATGAGGAGACTGACGACCAGGATGTTAGGTGGAAAAAACTTTGGCCACAAGCTTTATTTTAGTACCAGCCATGGTGCAAAAGAAAAACCAGCCATAACATCACATAAGGATAACAATACTATATTTTGGGGACAGAGGGAACAGGTGAGCGGGGGGCCCTAATCCCAATTAGGGGCCCGCTCGAGGCTGATCCCCGCCGCCATTCATATGAAAGCTTGTGACAATTGTTTGGCCACAGCGTGTGAGCTGTGACATGTTCATAATTGCTTGTCTTTGGAGCAGGTTCATCCTGCTTTCTCTTGTCCTTTCCAAGTGAGGTGGGGAGGTGTGGGCTTGTGTGCCTTTTACTGATGTCCAACCTGACCAGGTTTAGCACTTGCGCCCTCTCTTGCTCACAGGGTGATTTTCGCTGAAGTTGTGGCTCTTGATCCGTATTTCTTGATAGAACAAAACCCCGCGTTGTGAAGCCTTTCACTTGATCCTCCGCGGGATGTGTTCTTGGAGCCATTTTGATTTTTTGGTCATGTGTTTTGTACTTTTCCACGGATGGAGGCGTTTTAGCCTCTTGGTCCACTCTTTGGAGATGAATTTGGCACTTTCTCCACACATGATCCACTTGAGTTTTTGAAGCCCCCACGCTCCGTTCGCGGGCTAGTTGTTTCCTCGGGGGTGGGTTCTAGGAGCCTTACTAGGGTCTTCCCTGCTCCAGATCCACTTGTGCTACGAGACCCCTTCTGCGCATTAGGCTGCTTGTTTTACAGCCGGGGTGGGTTCAAAGAGCCTTACTGGGTTTTTTCCCTGCTCCCAATCCACTTGCATTGTGAGACCCCCTCAGCACTTAGCGCTGCTTGTTTTTACTGCCGGGATGGGTTCAACGAGCCTTACTGGGTTTTTTCCCTGCTCCTGCTCCACTTGCATTGTGAGACCCCCTCAGCGCTTAAAGCTTCTTGTTTTTACCGCCGGGGTGGGTTCAAAGAGCCTTACTAGGTTTTTACCCTGCTCCCGATCCACTTGCCTTGTGAGACCCCCTCAGCGCTTAGCGCTGCTTGTTTTTACAGCAGGGGTGGGTTCAAAGAGCCTTACTGGGTTTTTACCCAGCTCCCGATCCACTTGCATTATGAAACCCCCTCAGCGCTTGAAGCTGCTGGTTTTTACAGCCGGGGTGGGTTCAAAGAGCCTTACTAGGTTTTTACCCAGCTCCCGATCCACTTGCGTTGTGAGACCCCCTCAGCGCTTAAGGCTGCCTGTTTTTACAGCTGGAATGGGTTCAAAAGGAGAGCCTTACTAGAATGTTCCTTGCTCCCGAACCAGTTGTGTTGTGAGACCCCTTCAGTGCTTGTGTTGTACTATTTCGCTGTTGGGGTGGGTTCTAAGGGCTTAGCTGGGAACTTCCCCCCGCCCACGATCCACTTGCGTACCCCAGTGCGCTTATCTTGCATAAACAAAATTGTGAGGGGGTGGGTTCCAGAGCCTTACTAGGAACTTACCCTGCTCCTGATCCACTTGTTGTGAGACCCCCCTTCTGCATGCATGGAGGTGGATAGTTGAGGCTTACTAGTACATGTTTCTGCTCAAGTTCCTCTCTCCTTTTCACTTTTGTTATACCCGTAGGGCTCCCACCTGTATTGATGTTCTCTGGTGGATTCTGAGCGCCTGGGTCTTCTATAACTGTATTTTCCTGGAATATTAACTAATAGACAAAAAGACCCCCCGGTATTTTAAGAAGGCCCTTCTTGGAGTTGAATTTTTATGTTTATTTTTTTGAAGTGAGGCGTTTTAGCCTCCCCTAATTATATGATTGTGTTCCATCTTCTACCTGGCCCTCGCTATAGCTTTACCTTACAGTTATTTGCAGGGTGGGAGGGATGGTTTTTTAGACCTGCAGCCGTCCTGCTGCTGTTCGTGGCTGACGGGGAGGAAGAATGAGAAGGGCCACCTTGCCCTCAACAGATAAAGGCAAAATTCGGCCTGGGGGCAAGGCTGCCCTTTCTTTGAACTTCAAAAGGCCCCCGCTCAGCATCCGCAGGATGGGAAGGGGGGCCTTTGAAGTATGGAGGGCAAGGTGATAGGGGGCAGCGACTGCCGGTTGTCACCTGCCCCTCTCACCTCACCCTCCTGTCTTGGCGACGCGCTGTCTGGGTTCCCATTTTTAAGGGACCCAGCAGCCCGACCCCACCATGTGCATGCTAAGTGGGGCAGTGCCAAAAGGCACTGCCCCACCGGCGTTAGCACAAACCCCCCACCTCCCAGCTTATGGCCCCGGGCCTCCCATCCGGGTGGGCCCGGGTGTATAAGCCTGGAAGTGTTTTTGTGCTGGGGAGTGGCATGCGGGTGACACGGATGGATGACAAGTGTTACAAGACAGGCAATACAGAATGACAATTGCAGGAATGAGGAGACTGACGACCAGGATGTTAGGTGGAAAAAACTTTGGCCACAAGCTTTATTTTAGTACCAGCCATGGTGCAAAAGAAAAACCAGCCATAACATCACATAAGGATAACAATACTATATTTTGGGGACAGAGGGAACAGGTGAGCGGGGGGCCCTAATCCCAATTAGGGGCCCGCTCGAGGCTGATCCCCGCCGCCACCCTGAGGGGATGCTGACCGGCGTCTCCCAGGTCCCCCCAAAATAAGAGATTGTGAATTAAGTACAGCCTCTGGCTGCTAGGGTCCAGAAAATATTCCTGGTGAAGGTGTCCATACCTTCAATGGACAGGTGAACCCCGTCACTGCAGAACATGGCCTGGTTGTGTACCGAGATCCCATGTTTAATAAATTTGAGGCCTGAGAAAAGGCAGAAATTGGCCACAGCTTTGTTCAGTTTGCGCCTAGAAATCTCCATGGCTTTGTTGCACTCTGCCCCATGCCAATGTTGGCGAGGGATGATTTCTG
This sequence comes from Ambystoma mexicanum, assembly GCF_040938575.1. Lineage (NCBI taxonomy): Eukaryota > Metazoa > Chordata > Amphibia > Caudata > Ambystomatidae > Ambystoma > Ambystoma mexicanum. The sequence goes on from NC_090929.1 coordinate 541,030,690, forward strand.
ACATCATCACTTCTGTTCGAAGTCTTAGCATGTGTGCCAGGGATCTGAGGGAGGTGCAGATTTCAGCCAGGAGAAGCTTCCTGCCCAGCTGAGGCAAGTCATTGTCCCCGAGGTGTATGATGAGAAAATCGGGGGGGAGGTGAGCAGGCCCCCAGTAGGCCAGCCAATTTGTCGTGTAGGTCTCCCCAGCGCATGCCCGGCTTGCCCCACCAGTAGGTGATGGTGTCCTGGAAATGCATGCCGTCCTGGGTTTCCTCCAGCCATCTGCTGGCTCTGGTAATGAAAGAATGGCCCACGATCCACGCCGTCTGGGACGGGGGGTAGCCTGTGGTTAGAGGAAAATGGAGGGGGGTGGTGGGAGGAGGAGACGGAGGATACTGTTAGATCAAGTCTTTTCTGATGTATCTTTTGTAAGCCCCCGATTTCCAACCCCCAATACCTTTTATGGCTTTCTCTTGCAGCCCCCCCATGCAGGCTGAAGTGGCTGCTCCTATCCTGAAGGAGTGAGATCCAAACTCAGTAGGATTCCATCCTATAGCTATTATAGTCTTCTTGAGGACAGACCTCACCTGGAATCTACTGAGGGCAGACCCATTTTTGTGTGTGAATAATTGCCCCCCCCCCCGACTGGGGCGCTTGTTCATGAATGCCTTGGTGGTGCAAATGGGGCAATATTCTGTTTCCTCAATGCAGTACAGGTTGATTATCCTCCCTTTTCCTAACTGATCAGTTTTGGACCTACACACTTTCACAGCCATGGAATCCTTCCCCAGGTGGATGTCGCCTATATCCAGCCCTTCCTCTGATCCTGTGTTTTTGGAGGCTATCTCGCTGATCCTGAACGCCCCAAAGTAGTTTAGTGTGAAGGCAGCTCTAAATAGTGAGGTCTCATAGGCATTGTTGCATACTGCAGGGAGGGTGTCTAGCAGAATTTTTAATTTGGCAAAATTGAGGGGGCGCCTGGTGTCTGTCTTGACCCCTTCCATTTTGGACCAACCCTTGAGTGCATATCTGGTTAGTGTGCCATGGGTGGGGTCGGGTGCCCCCGCTAATCTAGTGTAATATGAAACTGCTGCCAGATGGGATGAAGCCCATGCCTTCTTTTTGCTTTGTTTGAAAGCCCACTCCATAAAGTCATTGACATGCACTCCTGTATATCCCTGATGTTGGTGACTTTTGTGATCCTTCCAAAATCAGTCAAGCACTTATTGTACATTTTGGCAGTTTTCTGTGCCAGCGCCTTTTTGGCCAGTTCCCCTAAGACACCTTTAGGCTCACCTGTAGGAGTGTGGTGCCGGGAAAGGCAACCCCTTTTGTCCGGGCCCGGGGGGGAGGGTAGAGCTGGGCGCGGGCATCTCGGGGAAGAGCTGTTACCGGCTGGCTGGCGGGAGCTGCCTTGGGTGTGTCCATGATGGCCCAAACCTCTTCCGGAACCGATGTCCTCCTGGCTTCTGCCTGTGGGTTTAGTGCCTCGAAAGTGGAGAACTGAAAACGGGACAGAGCGTCAGCGGCCTTATTATCTTTGCCTGCAATGTGCCGCCCAATTATTACAATGTTATTTTTCAGGGCGACTTTCGTCATTTCCCTCAACACTTTCAGGACCAGAGGGCAGGAGGCAGCACCCTTGTTTAAAATGTGTACAACCGCCATGTTGCCTGACCATGTGGCCAGCTCTGTGTTGGCCAACAGGTCCCCCCATAGGTAGAGTGCCAGCCATATGGGGAATATCTCTAGCAATGTGATGTTCCTGGTCCAGCCCCTCTGCTGCCAGCAGGGCAGCCAGTGGCCGGCACACCACTTGTGTTACCAAAACATACCCCAAAGCCTCTGCTGCCAGCCGCATCCGTGAACAGTGACCTTTTGTCTGCCCCATTCATGGGTTTGCGCCATATCACTTGGCCATTGAAGTTGTTAAGAAATGCTTCCCACATGGCCAGGTCTTGTGTTATCTCCTTGCCCAATCTGATGTGGTGGTGTGGCTTTGTAACCCCCCTCATTTTTAGTTCCAGGCTCCTGTGAAAAACCCGGCCTTGGGGCATGATTCTGGTGGCAAAGTTCAGCTTCCCAGCAAGGGACTATTTCACGCAGCGTTGCCTTGTCCCTGCCCGTCATCTGCCTTATTGTCTGAAGAAGGTCCTCTATTTTGTCCCTGGGCAGGCGACACTCCCCCATGGAAGAGTCAATCTCTATTCCTAGAAAAGACAGGGTGGTGGTGGGTCCTACAGTTTTTTCGGGTGCCAGCGGAACCCCTAACTCCTGCATGGTTTCGCTGAATGTTTTTAGGGATGAGCTGCATAGGAGGGATCCTGCTGGGCCAGTGAAAAAGAAATCATCCAAATAGTGTACCGTTCTGGCTCTGGGCATGGCCTGTTGGAACGCCCACTGTAGGAAAGAACTGAACTGTTCAAAATAGGCACACGCGATGGCGCAGCCCATGGGAAGGCATTTGTCAAAATAGAATTTATTGTCAAAATGGAAACACAGCCACTGGTAGGTGCTCTTGTGCACGGGCAGCAGCCTGAAAGCTGACTTAATGTCTGCTTTTGCCATGAGAGCGTGTCTACCTGACAGTTTTACTAGGTCGACAGCATCTTGCACGCAGCTGTTAAGAGACAGCGGCCTCCGTGGCAGGGATGCCGTCATTGAAAGAGCGACCGGGTGGGTGTGATAAATGATGGATCATCCTGAACTCCCCTGGATCTTTTTTGGGCACAATGCCCAGGGGAGAGCATAAAAACTCAGTGAAGGGGGGATGCTGGAAGGGGCCCTCAATTCTCCCTAGTTGTAGCTCTTTATCAATTTTTTCTCTTATTATGGTAGCCAGGGATGAGGCAGATTGTAGGTTCTTGGGTATGGTTGGAGATCCCTGGCCCTTGAATGGGATCCGGAAACCATCTTTGAAACCCTGGGCCAGGGATGCTCTAGCTGCTGGGTCAGGGTAGTTCTCTAACATTTTTAGCAATTGGTCAATTTTTATTGGTGAGGCCCCTAATCTATAGCTAGTGCATGTTTTTGCCCTCAGTGACTTTTGGGCTGGGCCTGGAAGGAGAGGCCTTTGTGCAATTGTTGCTGCTGTGCCCACCACTGCATGTGCTGCATTGGTGCTTGTATCTGCACTCGGTGCCCTTGTTACATGACCCTCTGTTGAAGTACCAGCAGGACCCAGGAGTGCTTCCTTTGGCCCCCCCCGTTGCTGCGGTTGCCAGACTGCCCCTGATTATGCCCTGTTTTTCGCCCCCCTGGGGGCATTCTTCGAAGGGGGGTTTGTTTTTGTTGGTATTTATACTGTCATGTTGAGGCCTGCGCTGGTTATGTTGCCTGTTTCTACCCCTTCTATTATACTGATGTTCATAATCCTTGCTGCTTTGGGCACTCTTAGCTTAGTTTTCTTTTAGTACATGAAAAAGATACAATTTAGGGTCTTCCTCCTCCCAGCCCAGGTCAGGGAATCTCTGCATCTCCTTCCTAAACTCTCTATCATAATTCAGCCAAGACTCCTCCCCCCCCCAAAGGTATTGTGGATCTCCAAAATTCTGTGGTGATAGGCAATCAGTGCTGTGCCCTCTTCAGGGAATTTTTCTAGAATTATTGTGGAAAGTATTTGGAAAGAGGCCTCCCAGTTCTGAATATTCTTCTCCAGTGTGGGCCTCTTTGCTCTCTCTTTTTCTTCCTCTTTCTTATCCCTTTTTGAAATGCCAAAACCTAATTCTTCATATTCCAATAGGCAGAAAATGTCAATAAATTGCTTTTTCCATATCTTTCTCTTAATTTTCCGCTCAATGTGCCATGCAATGGTCTTTTTTAGGCTTCTATTTACACTTTTGCCGGCAGTGCGCCTCCCATATTTAGTCATATGAGGGGTTGGAGACGGTACATCATGGCTAGGCCCAACCCATGCTTTAAGGAGGCCCTGGTCATCCTCGCCCCCAGATTCCGACTCTGTGTCTGTGCTGTCACTCTCGCTGCTGGAGCTGCTCGAGTCATCCCTGTGCCTCCTCTTTTTCCCAGCACCCGCTCCCTTATGCCATTTTAAAAATTGTTCAAGCATAGGCCCCAAATCATTGCTTTTCACAGTACCTGATTTTGCTTTCTTTTTGGTGCCTGGGTGGGTGTCTGAAAAGGCGGGCATGCTGCGGACGTCAAGGCGCTGCTTCTTCCTAGCTGGCTGCTCCCTTTCTGCTGGCTCCTCATCGCCGTCGACGACCTCTTCCAGTGCGCCTGCGGCTTCCTCATTGAGACTGGTGGATGCGAGCTCAGCCATTCTTTCCTGTACCACATCCATGCCATGGACGGCTTCCGCTGCTTTGGCCCATTCCAGGAGTAATGTTTCTTTCAGGGATAAGGCGTTGGCCATCTCCTGCCTGTTTGGGTCTCTGCGTGCTGGTTCGTAATGGGTTGTCCTAGTGTTTCCCAACTTGCCGTGTGGGTCAGGGTCCTCTTCCCCCCTTTATTGTAATTCCCAGGCGAGGTAAAATGCTGGGGCTCTGTATCTGCCTCCTTCTAGTGCAGGTCTGCTGAAATGTGCGTCTGGGAAATCCCGCTGTCCCCTGTCCTCTGTGTCCTCCCTGATCCGGAGAGAAATTAAAAATTGTTTTGCCCAAATATAACTTCTTGCGCCCGCTCCAGGGCTCGAACCAATGTCCTTATATGCTTGGGACTGACGCTCTGCTTGTCGTGCTATGCCGTCTTTGGGCTCTGCGAGCTCCGTGCGCGGCCGTGCAGACCTCCTCGAGCTCTTCAGAGATCTGCCTTCTTTGAAACCAGTGTCCTCCTAGGGCCGGATCGAAATTAAAAAATGTTTGCCAAAATATAAATTCTAGCGCCCTCTCCGGGGCTCGAACCTATGTCCTTGTACGCTTGAGCCTGACGCTCTGCTTGCTGTGCTATGGAGGCTCTGCTGCTGCAGCCCTGCTCACTCCTTGTGTTGTGCTCGAGGACCCGCCTTCTTTGGGCTCTGCGAGCTCCGTGTGCGGCCGTTCGCTGCCGTGCAGACCTCCTCGAGCTCTTCGGAGACCTGCTTTCTATGAGTCCAGTGTCCTCCCAGAGCCGGAGCAAAATTAAAAAATGTTTGCCAAAATAAAATTCTAGCGCCCTCTCCGGGCTCGAACCCATGTCCTTGTACGCTTGAGCCCGACGCTCAGCTTGCCGTGCTATGAAGGCTCTGCTGTTGCAGCCCCGCTCACTCCTTGTATTGTGCTCGGGGACCCGCCTTCATTGAGCTCAGCGAGCTCCGTGTGTAGCCGCTCACTGCTGTGCCGACCTCCTCGGGCTCTAGATGTGCGAGCTGCAGGCTTCCTCGGGCTCCTTGGTCCTGCCTTCATTGCGTCCTCGGCAAAGACCCGAAACGCCCGCCGTTCCTGCTTCGCTGGTCCCCTCAGCTGTGGGGAAAGAAGTACGAAAGAAAACGAAAAGCCCGCAGAGGCAAGACGGTCTTTTCAGCCGTCCTGCTGCTGTTCGTGGCCGACGGGGAGGAAGCATGAGAAGGGCCACCTTGCCCCCAACAGATAAAGGCAAAATTCGGCCTGGGGCAAGGCGGCCCTTTCTTTGAACTTCAAAAGGCCCCCGCTCAGCATCCGCAGGATGGGAAGGGGGGCCTTTGAAGTATGGAGGGCAAGGTGACAGGGGGCAGCGACTGCCGGTTGTCACCTGCCCCTCTAACCTCACCCTCCTGTCTTGGCGACACGCTGTCTGGGTTCCCATTGTTAAGGGACCCAGCAGCCCGACCCCACCATGTGCATGCTAAGTGGGGCAGCGCCAAAAGGCACTGCCCCACCGGCGTTAGCACAAACCCCCCACCTCCCACCTTATGGCCCCGGGCCTCCCATCCGGGTGGGCCCGGGTGTAACTGTCCTTGTGGCAGCATGTGCAGGGGCAGACCGTTCCTCTTCCCGTTTGGTGGTCAGCATCTGCCACTATACGTCCTCCCTATGCAGGAATCGTCTTTTCCTCAATTTTTTATGCGCGCAAAGGGAGCGCTGCATTCTTTTTCCATTGGCGTTGTGCACGCCGCCCCCTCCCTGAGGCGGGAGGTCACCACTGCTGGCCGCACTGTCTGCAGGGCCGGCCAGGCTCTGTCTCCCTCGTGCAGGAGATTCAAATTATTGTTGCCCTTTTTATTTTTTCTTTGGGGCATGGCAGAGGCTGCGTCGCACACTCGCGGGAGCTCTGCGATTATGAGGCAGCAATCCACTCCCCTCACCCCAAGCGGGAACGTTAATTTGTTTTTTTTCCCCTTGGCGCCGCGACATCCACGGGGGCCGCAACATGCGCTCTCCCTCCCCAGGTCGGAGGCGAACGCCTTGCAGGCTTTCAGCGGCTGTCCTTGCTCTACCGCCTCCCTCCCCCAGGCGGGAGCATTACTTGTATCCTATTATGCGGCACCGGGCCACGGGCTGCCTCTTTGCTACCCCAGCAGGAGCAGCGAACCTATCCTCTGGATTCCTTTGGGCTGCATCGGCTGCTGGGCGCATCTCACCCTTACTCCGATGCGGGGGCAGATCATGATGGCCATCAAGGGTGGCGTTGCCTGAACTCCACGGGAGCCCGACACCATGCTCCAGCAGTGAATCCCAGGCTGAGATGGGCACAGCAAGGCTCCTCTCCTCCAGGGCACACCGCAACCTTTTTCATTTTTTTTGTTGGGGGTACTGGCAGCACGCGGAGGGGCTGAAACTCATTGCCAGTTGTTACAGGGGGGGTGCCAGGGAATAAACACACCAACACAGCTTTGGTGTGTTACTGCTACTGACGAGCGGGAGACTGCTCAGCACCTTTATTAGTGCAGCCCACATGTCTGCACACGTGGCCCCAACATGCGACTGGGTACAAGCCACTGCGCTTGTGCTCACGGTACAACCAAGGCTCTTAAGAAATGTTACTTACAAAAATAATATCACTTAACTGAGTTTGGAATATCTAGCCATTTCACTCCTCTGTCCTTTTTTTGTTGGGCGCATTTTCTTATCTGTTGGGGATATATAAACATTTTTTAAGGGAGTCAGTGAAAGTGGATGGTATGCCCTTTTTCTGTAAGGCTGATTAGAGAGATGTGCTAATGTCATGCATGATGTGTTGTAGAATATTTATATTGGACCCATCGCCACCGTAGTGGTCTTATGGCGCTTGGCCATGACCAAAAGGGGCATATTGTGATTCTTCCGTGGTGTTGCTAGACCCGAGCACTGCATAAAACCGGACCTCTATATCTTCAAGACAAACTAAAACCCCATCACCCTCCACGTACTCCAAGATCAAGCTCAGCCGGCCTCCTAGTCATACCTAAAACAAACTCAGTCAGATTAGGCGGATCATCATTCTCAGCCTTGGCCCCCACACTGTGGAACGCACTCCCACCCCACATCTGACTAACTGAAGACCTTATGTCTTTCCGCCAATTACTGAAAACCTGGCTCTTCCCCCTATAACCGACCCCGAACTGAAACTAACTCAAATTGGATAACAGCATCTCAATGACTTTACCAAATACTAGATCATAAATAGCAATGCAGCATCATGATCCAAGCGAGAAATCGAAAACTAATTAACCTCTATTGGTTAGCTAAAAAGGACAAACAAAATAAGTGAGTAAAAAGTATCAAACCTGCGAAGTAGATAAAAAGAATACGTTGTACGAGAGCAGTAAAGTGACTGAAATTAAGGAAATGGACAGAATAAATTAAATGTAAAGAAGATCAATGTGGACATGAGGAATAAAATGGATAACAATTCAACTAACCCAAACTACTTGATCTTAAACAATATAACAAATAACAATACAACATCAAGATTCAAGCGAGAAATCGACAGCCAATAACCTCCAATGTAAACTAAAAGGACAAACAGAATAGAATGAGTAAAGTAGATCAAAGCAGTGAATTGGATAAAAAGAATAAATTGTACGAAAGCAATAAAGCGGTTGAAATTAATGAAATGGATGTAATGATTGCAATGGACGAAAGGAACAAAATGGACGAAATGAATAAAGTGAAGAGGATGGAAAGATGAATACAGGAGACGGATGAGTACACAGACAGATGGCATGGAATATATGAGTGCATGGTATAAATGGAAAGTACAAAATAGACGATTCGAGTACATGAGACGGGTGTAGTGCATGGGACAGATCGAGAGCACGGAACGGATCGAGTGCGAACGATAAGTGACATGGGCTGAACCGATAATGCAGGCTGAATGAACGAAGTGAGTAGAGCGGATGAGTGCGTGGAGCGGATGAGTGCGCAAAATGAATGAGGGCATAGAGTGGATGAGAGCGTGGAACAGATAAGAGCACGGTGCGGATGTAGGTTGTGTGAGTGGTTAATAGAGTGGTGCGGATGTTGGGGTTGAGCAGATTTAGGGTGTTGAGCAGATGTAGGGTGTTGAGCAGATGTAGGGTGCGGTGGTGAGCGGATATAGAGTATGGTGCAGGTGCGGAGTTGGCGTAGAGTATGGAGCGGGTGTAGAGGGCAAAGCGAGGATTGGGTGTTGAATACAGAGCGGGTGTAGAGTTGCAGAGCGGGAGTAGAGTGTGGAGCAAACGTGTGATGTATGTGGATGGAACGGGTGATTTATGTGGATGGAAGAACGGGTGAAGTGGTTGGAACGGGTGTAGTAAGGGGAAGAAATGGGTGAAGTGGGTGGTAGGAACGGACGATTGATCTGGAAGAACGGGTTATGTATATAGATGAGACTGGTAAAGTATGAGGAAGGAACGGGTGAAGTATGTGGACAAAATGGGTCAAATATATTGAATAGAACCATTGAAGTATGTGTGTGGAAAGGATGAACTGGGTGAGACGGATGAACAGGATGGAAAAGGTGAGCTATGCAGAGGGAACGGGTCAAGTACACGGAGGGAACGGATTAAGTACACGGAGGGAACGGATTAAGTACACGGAGGGAACGGATTAAGTACACGGAGGGAACGGATTAAGTACACGGAGGGAACGGATTAAGTACACGGAGGGAACGGATTAAGTACACGGAGGGAACGGATTAAGTACACGGAGGGAACGGATTAAGTACACGGAGGGAACAGATTAAGTACACGGAGGGAACAGATTAAGTACACGGAGGGAACAGATTAAGTACACGGAGGGAACAGATTAAGTACACGGAGGGAACAGATTAAGTACACGGAGGGAACAGATTAAGTACACGGAGGGAATGGATGAAGTACGCCGATGGAACGGATGAACGGGTGTCGATGGAACAGATGAAGTGGGTGGAACGGGTGAAATGGTAGAACGGATGAAGTAGGTGGATGAACAGATGATGTGTTTGGAACCGGAAGTGGGTGGAACCGGTGAAGTGGATGCAACGTGTGAAGAGGATGTATGTGGATGGATGATGCATGGAAAAAGGATAAGGTGGGTAGAACGAATGAAAGGAGCATTGCAAAAAATGGTTGGAGCGCATACAATGCTTGGAGTGCATAAATTGGCTCCGAGTACATGGAATGGATTGGAGTGCATGGAACGGATGGAGTACATGGAACTATTGGAGTGAACCCGATCTCAAACACCTAAGGTAAACCACCATATCACATCTGCACGCGTACTCTCTTCTTTACACCACCACTCAACTAGAACACAGCGATACTATGACACCATTCGGTATAGCTGTTATCATCTGCCGCATACTCCCCATCACCCTAACCAAACACTGCTGGTTACACACCCTCCAGCCTAGGCGTTCTCCTCAGGCCTAACGCAGCCAGAATCGGTCTGGATAAAAACCTGCCAGAACAAACACATACTCTTGATCTCTCAACCACCACACATACCGCTAAGAAGCAGCTATCACACGAATGTCACACCAGCTGCACACACATCCGGTGCGCACACGCACCTTTGACTCTCTCTATTCTCTCTACTGACTTGAACTTCGGTTCCCAAGGGCGTTCAACCTACCAGCGCCTTGAGACCATATCAATGGTACATAAGGCGCTATATAGATGCAAAGTAACATAACATAACTAGTCTGTGGAAAGGAGAAGAGGAGTAGGGTTGTTGTGAGCAGTTTAAAGGCACAAGGGATTTGCCGGTAAGAAGAACACATTCAATAGCCAATGTCCAACAGTATTGTCCACGTAATACATAGTGAATATTGAAGTCGAGTCTGATGCAATGGTTCAATGACGCAATCCGACTCTGAAGCGGCTCTCTGACTCTCAGTCACGTGACGGAGGGTGCAGATTGAGTCTCTGCAGCGGTGTTGTGCCGTGCTTGCACAGTGTTCGTGGTGGGAGCGCTGACATCGAAGTGGAAACCGCTGCAATAAGGCACAAAATTTCACTGAAGGTAGGAAAGGTATTTGAGGCGCTTTCAATGTGACACTTTTTAATTAAGACGGCGAGTGCTGAAGAGCGTTCTGCAGTTACTGGCAGTTTGTGGAAGTTTTAAAGCGGCTAGTGTATTTTTCATTTATTTTTTACACCATTTTTATACTGCCTAACTCGACTTTTCAGCTGAGCTGTCTTCCGGAGCAAAGCTACTTTAAATAGGCTGTAGCTCGGGCGAACTTCCATCGAGCATGATTCTCAGATATTAGAATTTGTTCTGCACTTTAGAAATTACATTTTAAATCATTCAAATATTCGTAACCTTTTTCATGAAATCCCTTGCTTGTAATTGCTAACGTCAAAAGACATTGACCGGGCTTACGTCATTGATCCTAACAGAACATATATTGTTCTACTACCGAAAACCTCCAAAATGGTCTCTAAAATGAATCTGATTCATTAAGACAAATTGATTATATTTCACCCCAAGGATTTTATAGGACATCTACTTTTAATCAAGTATACCAATCTCAAAAAGGAGGTTTGTGTGTGGTAGAGAGGAACTTTTAAAAATACGTTGTTTGACCGATCCTTGTGTTAAACGCTTGGTACAAATCAAACAGCCCATAAAATGCTGGTATTACCTCGGACGACTGGTTAAGGCAGGCCCCTAGTCTATGTTCCAAGGTAAATCGGCTGGGGAACAAAGGAACTGGCCTTTAGTTAACAGATGTATATCACAAATGTACTATTCCGTCATGGAATTTTGGGGTCACAATTAACTTTATAGCAACATAGTTAATATATGAACAAATTCACAATTCTGATTTTACAGGCATCATGGAGTCGTTATTAGATGGATACCAAATCATTCAACAATTTGCGACTGTTTATAATCGTGGCAGCCCATCTGGCGGTCTGATTATTGCAATAAATGTATCTGATTTGGTAAAACACAAGATCATTTCGGACTCAATATATGGCATTCTCCTTTCTTATTGCTCACCTGAATTTAAGGAACCTCATTCATCAAAATCACCAACTAACTTAATTCTATCTCCATCAGGAAACTGGATTGCTTGGAAGATCAGTAATCTTCCCTTCTATAACATGCGTCTTGGTTTATCTTTTACAAGTACAACCCTCCAGGAAAAAATGAATATTTTTACTCCTGATCATCATTCAACTTTATTCATAACCATTTTACTAATAAGACCACCTCCTCGAAGTCTAAAACGCAGACTTAAGATCACAAGGTTCAGCTCAGGAAACGTGAAATAAGATTGCGCCCGAGACAAAAAAAAAAAATAGACTGCTCCAATTCAGAAAAAGCAGAAATAAATTTAGCTCTCTCGTCAGTATCACAAAAACTGGCATCAAAGTTATCTGAATTTGCTTTTACCAAAGGAAAGGGAGCGAATGCTAGAAATTGTGACAACTAAACATACTCTACATTTTAGGAGCATTGTCAACTCTTTGAATACTAAACTGGCTGATCTGCAGTGTAATTCCTTCTCTGAAGAAAGGTGGGGTTCACATTTTCATTGCTTTATAACCAACAGCTTCCGATTCTCCCTACAATTGGGAAATGGACTTTAATTTGTTTGACATGTAATTCTGGATTAAAAAAGCAGCTCATTTAAGGTCCCCTGGTCCTAATAGCCTATGTAATGAAGTCCTAAAAAGCAAATCAGAACAATGGAATGCAATACTTTACTTGCGGTTGAAAAATATTATTCTAACCAAATCCACCCTTCATTCCTGGAAGCTTTCTTATATAATCCCCATATATAAGAAAGGGGATCGTTTGAACCCCACAAACTACCAACCCATTACCCTCTGATGCAGAAAACATTTTTGCATCACTAATATTACGGAAACTTGAGAAATGGGCGCCGGGTATGGGTCGTTTGAGTAATTTTCAAGCTGGCTTCTGGAAAGTGATCAGTACATCCCTAAAAAGGGGTTTGTTATGGACTCAATCCAGTAAAAGGCTTTCCGCAAAAGATACCCCTCCAATATATGCAGCCTGCACAGACTGGTCATTAGCTTTCAACAGTTAATAGAAATTTGCTATGGCAAAAGTTAGATGGCTTGTCTATTCCCAAGCCACTGCTGACCATAGTGATCTATTTGCATACAGCACGTGTTTACAAGTACGACTGTATCTGCAAGACACTCTTTCGAATTTTCAACATTTAGTGGCCTTAGACAGCGAAGCTCCCTGTCTTTCTAATGTATATATGTCGGACATGGAAGACTACTTCGCTCCTTTTGCTGCGTCCAAGGTCAATGAATTTAAAATGCATTAGCTAGCACACGCAGATGAAGTGATTTTACTTCATCACACACAATTGGGTCTTCAACCCTTCATTAATGCCACTAGTTTATATGCAGATACCAATGATTTGTCTTTAAATGTGAACAAAACATAATATTTCAGGGTAGGTCCAATGTGCCCTATAAATATACTTGGAAAATTGGTACAACAGCACTCGACCCAGTCACACAGTATTTGGGTTTATCTGGACTCCTCACCATGTACAAAAGTCAGCTTGCAAGGCTGCAGGTGAAAATCGCTGCTTTTCTTTCTCAGATGACCGGGATAAATAAAGTGTATTTTAGACTCTTAATCATCCTGCTCAATTACGAAACAAAATTAGTAGCATCACAGCTCTATGGCCAAGAGCTTTGTATTTAATCTTCAGAACCCTTCCTGTTAAAACTTGAAAGTAAAATCTGAAAGAAATCTCTGGCCTTACTAAATAGTGTTGCGATATCTGGACAATATAAGTGCATGGTTTTGACAAGTCCTCTTCACACCTATAAATAATCGCATGCACAGACAAGCAACCACACATAATTAACTGAAAGGGGTGCGTACTCCAAATGTTTTAGCCCAGCAAATAGATGTTTTGATAGTTGGCCAGTCCCTGCCATTAGAAAACAGATTGACCATGCACGTATTGAACCAAACTACAATCGCACGCCCCACTTAGTGTCTAAAATGCTTCTACTCCCATAAAATTCACATACAAACACAGTGTGCATCATTGGCAGCTCCATCCCACGACACCCTGCATCAATCTTACCCCAGTCTTAATTACAAGTATATGCTGGAAAACATTTCTCTGCTTGAGGGGTGGGTTTCAAGATTTAAAATCTAGTTCGTTCTAGCAATCAGAATTACACCGTTTTGGAAGAGTCTGCTTTCAGAGTCAGCTGGGAAGGTTTGTCAGCTTTCTTTAACACCTATAACATCCACACATCATAGGTGTCATGAACTGCCATAAAAAGATGCGACACAATTTGCATTCTAACATGAGAGCAAGTTCGAAGTTTTAAACAAATCGGCTTCCGTCAAACGTATTACTCGGTTTGTGCTTCTGTCACTCAGTTGCAGGACAACAAGGGCCATTGTTAGGAACTAATAGCAGAAATGTCACCATATAGGATAGTAGGTACTACTTCCTCCCAGAGTATATGGAACACCACGTCTTAGTATGATGGTACCGAGCTGCATCACACTGCTTGCAGTTATGGCAAAGTTTTGGAAGATGTGCTGTTTCTTAAAAAAAAGTTTAAGTACAATATACTACCCCCGACAATGAGAGAGGCTGTAATAAGCGTACTCCTTAAACCTCGTCGGCCACCCCAAGATATATCATCCTACAGGCCCCTTTCACTTACAAACACTGACGCCAAGATATTTGAAAAAGTACTGGCCAATCGACTTTTGCCGGCAGTCCCGACACTGGTTCATCCCGACCAAAACGGGTTTATCTCGGCTAGATCCACAGCCCTTAATCTCCGTAGACTTTGGCATTATGGCACAGATAGACCCGGGAAGAAACGCAGTGGCCATATCCCTTGCCGCCGAAAAAGCCTTTGACTCAGAGTCATGGGCTTCTTTGTTAGCGGTACTGGAGGCATTTGAGATGGGCCCTAATTTTATTAGATATGTGAAACTGTTATACACAGAACCCGGTGCAAGAGTATTAACTAATTGATCCATATTCCTACTGGGAAGAGTCACCAGGCAGGGGTGCCCATTCTCGCCTATGCTATTTGCGCGGACCTTAGAGCCAATGGCAATCGCGATTAGACTTAGACAATCAGACAGAGGGATCAAACTGAAAGGCTCTACCCAACTAATCTCCCTATACGCGGATGAGACGCTCCTATATGTTCGTGAACCAGAAAATATTGCACCCATTAAGGCGGAGATTCAGGAATTTGCAGTTTACTCTGGGTATACTATAAATAATGCCAAATCCGAAATATTCCCACTTACACCGACAACCAAGTGTCCAGACACTTAGTGCAGGCTTAAATGGTCCGAACAATACCTGGGGATACTTGTCTCTAGGGATAGACATACACTATACACAGACAACCATGAAAGCGCATTACACACTTTAAACACCAAATTACTGATGTGGGGGTGCCTGCCAATCTCACTACATGGCAGAGTCGCAGTTCTTAAAATGATTACTGTATTTTTTTGTGAACGTCCCTATATGGCCGGGACGGCCCTTCTTTGTCAGGCTTCGATCCATGGTGGTAACTTCTGTGGAATGCGAAAACAGCAAGGATAAGGTGGGGAAAAAATGACTGAACCATATTCCTCAGGTGGCATAGCGGCACCCAATTTGGAACTGTATTACGTTGCCCAAGCTCAATTTGCGAAATACTGGTACGGTGAAGCCGATGGGCAGCCCCACGCGTGGATAGAGGAATACACCACACACACCACGAATATACAGTCTAATTTTCAATACACAATATAGAGATGCATGCGATTTCAACCCAGTGAACTGCACGGTCGGGGAATGGAAGGCTATATGCAAAAGACCGCTTGGAAACCCCTTATAACCCAGAGGCGGCCCTCTGGAACTACCCGGGCATATCTCCAACACACAATAGCAGCCTACAGGAATCCTGGGATCCAAATAAAGAAATGAAACTGGGTGACATGTTCATTAACGGGAAATTTGCAACCTTAAATGACGTATTGGGGCATTGGGCGGGGGACCGATTAAGACACACCAATACTACCGCATGAGATCAGCTTTCCAGAAGCACTGGCCGCTATTCCCAGATGAGCCCCTTACACCTCCATGTACACAGCTGGCAACGGCTGGGGATAGCCGGGGGATTTCTAAACTATATGTGGCGGTCCAAGCACATACCCCCACAACAAACCAGGTCAAACACAAGTGGGAGAGAGATCTACCGGCCCCCATTGATGATAAAACCTGGGACAGGTATTGCTCGCTTACCAAAAGGGTATCATTAAATGCTGGCCTACGCTTAATCCAGTTTAAGATTTTAAATAGACTACACACCGGCTAAGGTAGCCAAGTTCACGTTGGATGGTTCGGGTGAATGTCCCAAATGTAGGGCTCCTCAGGCGGGTGCATTCCACGTGTATTGGGGGTGTCCGGTAGTGGCGGGATTCTGGAGGGAGGTGGCGGAGATGCTAGAAGAAATTACACAGGTTCCCCCTGAACTAAAACCACAGAAATACCCGTTTGGTGACATAGGCAAGTGCTCCGAAAAAATCAGGAGACTGTTTAATATCGCATGTGCGGTGGCCAAAAAATGCATCTTACAAACTTGGAAAGGCCCTGGTCCGCCCAACATGAAACATTTCCTTCGGGAACTAACATATGTTAACGAATCGGAAGAATAATTTGTCCTGACTTAGCCAGCTGCAAGTAGGCCCAAAGACATATGGGGCCCTTTCAGAATGTATTTATGCGACATGGTTTCTGATGACGAGACTTCGTAATCTTTAATGTTCAAATGAGCTATGTGTCAGATCATTGTTGAAATATGTGAAATGTGATGTGATAAGTGCTGTGTATCTTTTGTGACCATTAATAAAAAGAGTTAAAAAAAAAAATTAAGTTGCAGTAGATGGTTCCTCAAACAGCAATTTACTGTGGCAATTGGTCTGATCCGGGATTTTCCAGTGCACTATACTTAAATTGTGACTTAGGGAAATATTAAACTGGAAGCCAACCGTGAATGTCAATCTTTCTGGAAGCAATAGGATTACGCGGAAAGACACAGA
This sequence comes from Ambystoma mexicanum, assembly GCF_040938575.1. NCBI lineage: Eukaryota > Metazoa > Chordata > Amphibia > Caudata > Ambystomatidae > Ambystoma > Ambystoma mexicanum. The sequence continues at coordinate 541,047,051 of NC_090929.1, forward strand.
GGTAAATAGGATGGACATGCCATATCAAGACATTACAGATCAAGATCTGTCATGCTAGGTCATAGTCATTAATGGTGTACTGAGGCTGTCGACAGTTGTGAACTTTAGAGCAGGCCTAGATTCCAAGTTGGAAAGTCAGCCTAACCAGATTTACACTATGATGCAATTATGATTTGCACAAACGTTAGGACAGGCACAATGACCACATGTGTGCTGGTGGTATCTCTAGGTACCATTGCTGGTGTTAAGGTCATTGCACCAGGACTAAACACTAGTTATGTTATAATTGGCCATTGTCATTGTGATGTGGTTACAATTAGCAATGCAGGTGCAATGACAAAATATGGACTCTTGTGGTATACATATGAAGACCAAAATCATGCTGGCGCTTCAGTGCAAATTGTGCCAGCACAACACACAAGTCATATTTAGTCATTTCATGGGCACTACATGTAGTGTACATTCCAGTCACTGCACCAGCTCCAAGTCCAGCCAATGCAATGAGTGCCATTTCCCCAGTGATGCAATAATGTACGTATACGGTATGCCCGTATAGGAGTCTGAACTAAGTGCTGCCAGAGACCTTACCCAGACCAGTCGCTTGCAAGCTTGTGCGGGCTGCTCTGCGCAGCCCACCCAACCAGCATGGAAGCCAAAAGTGGACACTGCCTGGTACATAGATTACTGCCTTTGATTATTTTTTTTAGCCCCTTTCCTATGGAACAAATTGCCAGTTAGACAGACTTGAGACAAATGTACTGGATCTTATTTGTTTGTCCGGGCCCTGTTCATGATTTTATCGGACTTTTATCTTGCTTTAGTCTGTACTCCGATTAGGGTTTATCTGGCTTACTTTATCATCATGTTTTTATTGTAGCGTTCTTTTTTTAACTTTTCTTGATACTGTTTGATGCTTGTTTGCATCATTTGTCTTATCTGTGCGCCCGTTTGCCTGAGGGTCTAAAGGTGCCTTAGAAATGCAATAAAAATAGAAATACAATAAACATACTGCAGTATCCACTCTATAGTGCTGCCTTTAAGGGCACTACCCCAGGATGCACTGGACGCCATTGTTTGTCAACAAAAGGTAAAACTTACCAGGAACGGAAAGTTAAAGCCAGGCAAGAATAGGTTTATTGGATAGAATAGTAACCGATATGTGGCCTAGACGAAACAGGAGATTATGTGTAAGTGATGGGGGTAGAAATTGGAATTCATGCATGGAGCACGAGCTCTAAGTAGCTCTGGGTGTCCCGATATTCCACTGCCAGGTGTTATTTATGGTGCCCTAGCAGCTATTAAAGTCCAGTCGCATGAATGGAGTGCCTGAAAGATGTGGGAACTGGTTCATTCCTCAAACACTGGCATGCTCCCAAAAATCCACATGCATTGAAACCCTCTTTCTATTGTGGTATTTCTCAGTCTCTGAGATTACCGTTTCTGCCGAGTCCTGAGTCTTTTGTCATGATGCTTTCCGGGTCTTCACTAAGTTCATTCCCTTTCATTTTTATCACATTTCTTTTCCATCAGTTCTTCCATATTTTTCATAACCCTCAGTTAGTCCTAACCTATCTCTGCTGATACATCATAACTGCGACATCTATTGTGCATTAATATCGGTTACTGTCTCCTTACTACCACATTGTTTGCTCGACTGCCACCTCTATCTGCGATGCAACCTTGCTCACTCCTCCTCTACTTAAGAATAAGACTAATGCATAATATGCAACAAATTTAATTTCCAAATGAGATGCAACTATAACTTTGTGGCCAGAATAAACAACCATTCATGCTTTGCAGGTCTTCTGGAGTTTTCAAATAAAATATTCCCAGAAACACAGTTAACATCAGATCGGTATATTTGTGTGGCATCAGGTGGCTTGGGGAGTCAAAAGTAGCCATTGCTTTCAAGCTAACCCCTAAGTCAGCATAATGTAAACAAGCAATGATGTGTTAGTGGGTATGCAAACAACTGCTATGATGTGCCAACCCCGAAAAATGTAATGCTGCAATAATCGGCTAAATGGGGAAAGGTAATCTGATAACTCGGTATAACGTAAATGGTGGGAGAGAATCACATTCAAATGCATTATAATAAAAAGCATGTATACTGCGAACATCACCGCTGATGTGGTCTTACAATACCGAAGCTTGTCGTCTAAAAAGTGGTGTATTGTGCCCCATATCGAAGGACGACGAGATCACAGTTGTGGCGTAGAGACGTGTGGAAAGGAGCAGAGGTTTGCGAAAACGAGTTGAGGGAGCAGGACAGCAACGCACAGACAAATGGAAGGAGACTGAGGTTTTGAGAGAAGGAATATGGTTGCATGGGTCCCCAACGAGTGGCTCTTCAGATGTTCTGGACTCCGTCTCCCATAATCCTGCACGATTGTCTGGTGGCTAGTGTTGATGGCTGATGGCAGGTGTAGTATGCCGCATTTGGAGAGCCAAAGGTTGAAGACCCTGCGGTATTTGGAATTAGTGCATGGTCATTGCTGACAGACTAGACCGAGTGCTGATTAGAAGAGTGGCAATAAAATCTACTCAAAAGAGGTGCATTTTCTGTGTGGAAAGGATCTAGTACATTGTCGAGCGGTACTAGAGATAGTCCGTGCACAGTAATGTAAAGGACGCAAGATGTGCTTGAGCATGTCCTTGAAGTAGGGCAGCTTCTTCAACAGATAATTTATAAAACATTCGCCCTTTTTCCAAGAGGATAATCTGGCCCTGCCAAGCCGACCGATCGATCGATCGATCGATCGATCGAAGTCACAGCATCAAGAGTTAGCAGTCGATAGGCGAATGCAGGGGGAACAACATGTAATGAGTGAGCAGGGAAAAATTAGATCGAACAAGGGCTAAATTAAGGTCCTGGATGAGCATTGCAGAAATGAGGGTATATTCTGATGGGTCATCTAAAGGAGAAGGGAATATTTATAGGAGGGCAAATACTTCACAAATGTTGAGTCGCTGTGTGATGGGCCCCAGATGTACTCAGGCTGACGTTTTTGGTGTTCTAGGCAAACAAAAACTACAAGTGTGTTTAATTTCTCCCACACAAAATCCAAAACTATAATTCTCGGAATGCCAGGCCTAGTGGTCAGGTCAGGAATAGACCTAAGCAAGTGTGGACAGATAAAAAGAGTGGAAGCAGAAAGATGGGCCAGATAGAGCCCGACAACCTTTTCTGTGAAATGCGAGTGTTGTTGGCTAAGAGTTGGGTCAGGCATTGAAGTGTTCACAGGACAGATCATCCCTGTTCGGTGTGGTGGTGTTGAAACAGCACAGAAAGGAACAGGAGAGCAAGTTTCCCCTTCTACTTTATTCCTCCGGCCACGGGCAGCCAGGTTGCACAGACAGGAATGCAGAGGTTGAACTATAGGCATTATTGATTGAGGTTGGGCTTTGAGCCATTTCTTCTCCGGAGAAATAACCTAGACCAGGCTGCCCAAAATGTTTTTAATCTCGTTGGAAACTTTAGGATGCTTATGGGCGTGTGGCAGGCTGGAGTAATCTTGGACCAAAGATAAACTCTTCTGGGAGTTAATCTGTATAATCCAGCTGGGTCTACCCTTCTTGACCCGGGCTGCAGTTACCATGTATTTTAATAGGGCTGCTAGAAGCTCTCCGGTCGAAATAGGAGGTATAATGTCTGCTTACATTTGCAGGTCTACTTTGGGTGTTATGGCATCAACTGAATGCCGCTTCTGTGTATTTGGGGGTTTTGTGGAGTGCTACATGTCAACTTCGGCTGCTACAAAGCACTTGTCTGCCTTGTACCAACTAATGTGAAACCAGCATGGCATAACAAACATTGAATGATATGAAATAACTAGCTAGTATAATAAAACCACCATTATGTCCAAAATGTAAAGGGGAGTTGCGAGTAATAAATACAAAACTACAAATTAAAAAAAAAACTCGTAAAAACAGAGAAATGTAATTCTGTTGCCCGATTGGGGAGCGTGAGGAGTTGGAGGAACACCCCATACTTTAAGAGTGTCAAGCAGCCACAGGGCATTGGGTTGGTCCGTCCGCTATCCAAAGTGCCTCTCAGAGGTTAGATGAGTGGCATCTCCCGAGTCACCCTTCCCCAAGGGGTGCAGCGTTTCTTTAGAGCAGGGGTCTGCGACCTTTGGCTCTTCAGATGTTTTGCACTACAATTCCCATGAACCCTTGCCACTGACTATATTGGCTAGGGATGACAGTTGTAGTACAAAACATCTACAGAGCCAAAAGTTGCAGACCCCTGCCCTAGAGTAATGTACAAAATCTGCACTCGCCACTAACCACTGGCTAGTGATAATTAACTGTTGGCGAGTAAGAAATGGAGTGCTGTCTGTATGTTTAGAAATCAGGTGTCAAGTAACTTTTTGTGGCTGGCTAGTAGCTTGCGACTGGACATTCTTCTCCTTTCCTTGGAGAATAAGGATTGGTCCAGAACTGCAGGTCCCACAGAATGCTCCAGAATTTCCACACTCAGTAATAATGAAGATAGCAAATGTGAATGCTTTCTAAAGAATTAGGACTGAATATCAAGAGCTTTGAGTGCAAAGAGCGGCTGTTGTAAAGAGCCCCTTTAATACAGCGGAACACACGAAGAAAGCTGGATCACAGCCGACAGTGAAACGCTGAGAGTCAAAGAGCGTTACTCAGAGAACACTTTCAAAACACTGCACACCGAGTAAGAAACAGACCGCTTGCGGGCGGGTCAAGTAGCCAACTGCACACATTTGCAAACCAAAATGGCACCAACCGCTGGGCCCTCATTTAAATGATCAGGCTATTAAGCAATGGCTATTCCAATTAAGCTCTAACCAACGTCAACAGACATTGATATTACATTTCAAATAAAACTTCTGTGATGGATCCGAGGAGGTCATCACTGCTTTCCCTGGGGTAGCCTCTTCCCATGTGACCAGGGGACAGCAGGCGTTACCGGATCCTGACCCTGGGGGTGGCTAAATGAGGGAGGACCACCTGGAGGGGTTGGGTGCGGTGCGCAGGGAGAGGGCAGTGGGTATCATCAGGGAGATGGAATGACACCAATTGAGGAAGGCACATACCACCCCCCCATTCCTTTAGGGAAGTTCCCTCCATTCCCCCATGGCATATTGCAACACACTCCCTTCAGCCCTGTGCCAGACCTACTTCAAACACTTCCCGACATGACACAAAGAACAATATACCAGTCACTGAAACAAGGAAAAGGCAAAAGCAGTAATCATCACTCCAAAAAGGATCTCATACCAATTCCCCCAACATCACATAATGGATGACATGATCATCACTATGACAAGGAAGAGAGATCAAGCAATGAGGATCATGAAGAGCAGACCGGCAAGCCCACAGGGCGGTCTAGTCTTTGGAAACTCTCCAATCAGCCCCAGAACTTTAAAAATGCTACTGCAGCAGCTGAGGATAAGAACAAGTCGGGAAGAGCTGGGGAGGTTGAAGGACATAGCGTCCTGTACGGAACGTAGCCGGCATAGTGGGGAATGAACGCTGCGGGAGACTGTGCCGGAGCACAGCCAAACAGCAGCATAGGAAGCGAGAAGACAGACAGCTCATCAAATGTGAGCAAGAGGCAGCGGGAACCGTGTACTGAGTCGGCAAAGGAATAACGGTTGACAGGTCACACACGGAGCCAGCAACCAGACAGGAATGAGTTGAGAAGCGTGGGAAACACTAACAGTACCCTGTAAGCCCAGGGAAACCAACAGGATTTCTGGGTTGCCTGGAAGTGTGCACTGCTCAGGAGAGCAAACCGAAAGTAATGAGAAGGTTAACATACCTGCAAGCTGTAACAGAGAGGTCGCTGAGCACACACTTTAAGAAAGGAAGAGAAACCGGAGTAAATGTGAATGGACTAGGAGAATGGGCAAAATCCGGTTGTATGAAACAGAGGACCATTGTTGAGACGTATGCAATAAAAACACAAAAACGACACGCCAACACTCGGCCAAAGTAGTTTAATGAATAAAAGGAAAAATACATGCATGAAATTCCTGGTAGGAGAGTACACCAGGTGAGGATAAAAACGTACAAATAATTGTGCAAAAGGCCTGACAGGATGGAATACCAAGTGAAGAGAAGTGTTTTGGACGGATTGCATGAAGCCCTGGCAGGCGAGTATAGCAGGCCCATGCAAGTGTGTGTATGAGTGAAGAAACTCAAGGAAGGTAGACACCCTTGAGTTTGTGAACTATGAGCATTTTAAGGAAGACCCATACCTTTGAAATCCGTATTGATGGTAAAGAGAATCACTAGGAAGAGTCATGCCCTTATGATTCTGAGTTGTGCGTTAAAGAAGAAGAGAAATCTGGGGAAAGGAATAATTATCCCACAGAGCTATGAACATGGAAAGCTATGCTTGGAAACTATTTGTTGGGAATCGAATCTTTTGGTTGCATTTGAACACTTTAAGAGTCAAAAACAATACCCTTTACACCTTAGAATCAGTTTTATAGTGCAAGGGCCAGAATAGGATTACGGACACAGGACATATTTTGTTGGACATCTTGACAAAGGACAGACCCATTCAATTTTGGGTTGAGGTAGGGAAAGACGTCCTAGAATAGAGATAGTGAGGCATTTTTTCAAACCCCCGTTATGTTTCAATTGAAGTTCATTACCAAAACCTTGAGTCCTCTTGTGTAGGTGTCTCATTCCTGGCTCTTTCCACCTCATAAAACGAGTAATAAGGAACACTGAAACAAGTCACTAGAACAGACCATTCCTGAGCCGGTTTAGAGAACCAGTCACTGGCAGAGCATTACAAAAAGGAGCTGGAAAACATGAAATTTATTTTGGGAGGAAGCAGACATGCTGCCATCCACTCCTTGGATATATGGGGAGGCTTTAATTTGGAAGGAAGTAGTTACTTTACGTCCAGTGGTGCAGAAGTTACTTTGGAACAGGTATGTCAGCGATCCTATCTGCAGAACTCATCAACCATTAAGTAGAGGACCCATGGAACGAACCCAAACAGCAAACCAAATACCAGAAGAAAGGCCTGGGAACAGGGCACATGCTGGAAGAACCAAAAATAACTACCCCTGCCAGGCAGGTGCAACAAACTGCCTATAAATGGACCTTGAAAAGTGTGGGTGTGAGGAGGCTACCCATTATTGCTAAAGGCATTGCGTCGGGCGGACCAGGAGGTGGTTATGTTGAGACCAATGAGTAGCTTCAGAGAATCAGAAAATGCATGTCCGGGCTTCTATTGTTCAGAGCACTACCTGCATACGCATGTCTGGTGTGAAACAATGGTTGTTCTAATCCTTAATCTTCAGAACAAGAGTATTTCAAAATCAATATTGTTTTAATTCAAATGATCACCACATATATTCTTTGTATCCTGTTTATAAAATTAGTCCATCCAGGAGGAAGCGAGGTGAGTGTTTCCATGAGTCGTGCCCCTGGTAGAAAATTGTGCCCATTTTGTTTGTGTCCTAAGCGCCCCCCCCCATGCCCTCGGCCGTCTCTCCCCCACCCAACACCTTCCTTCCCGCATCCCGCCCCGCCCCCCTGCTCTGATTGGGCCTTTGGCCCTAGTTGCACAAGCCATTACTGACATTCCGAGAGCAGCCCTCTGCCCGTGCAGCCCTGTGGCTAAGGGCCCAAGGCAAAGAGAGGCTCCAACAGAGGCGGCTCCAGAAAGTGTCAGCAGGTGAAGCCAGTGGCCAGCCATCAACGACCAGGACCAGTAAGGTAGGCCTATGCGAGGAGTTGAGCAATAACTCTACCCTGGAAGCCTAGAATAATTATCAAACCAATCTAAAACACCTTAATAATAATGAACACCTCTGCTGCCTTCCTGAACATTATACTATTAAAGTAATCCGGGTTTAGAACAACACCCATTTGACCTGTTAGGCACAGGCCTCTCTCCCACTATACAGGACTCAAATCTTGCTGTGTTTATTCATTCTAATCCTTTGGTCACCAGTGTCTCAAATCCTGCTGTGTTTATTCATTGTAATCCTGTGGTCACCAGTGTCTCAAACATAACTGTCTATAGTACAACACCTATTTGATCTGTTAGGCATAAGCCTCCCTCCCACTATATAGGACGCTCAAATCTAGCAGTGCCCTACTTCAAACTACATTGCTGATTCTGGGCTTCTGTCCCATTATACAGGACACTCACATGTGACTGACCAACTCACACCCAGAGAGCATTACTGTAGAGTGAGACAGAAATCACTGGCTGATTACTGTGGAGGGTTACTGTGATTAGAGGCTCACGCCTCATAAAATGGCACCGTGATTCTTAGTTATGCTCATTAGAACAATTCTGTAGTTAGTAGCCATCCTTATTAACCCCACAAAGCTAGCTCATCGTAGTTAACCTCGTCCAGGGGGCGGACATCAAGGACAGCCACCAATAACAACCAACGACATAACCCCAACAACTACCCTCCTACCCCCACCTCAAGCAAGACAGCGACTGAACTAGTCGGCAACCCCAGCTGACAAAACCAACTACAGACAACCCAAACCTGTAGTGGACATTGCTCTACGCCCAGTACTACACCACAAGACAGCCAGACCTTGGCATCAACAAACAAAGTAAAGGCCAAAACAACTCTCAAGCTCAAAATGCAGCGCAAGCGACCTAAACCGAGAGAAAGAAAAAGAAAGACCAAACACACCAGAACAGCAACAAAAACGCACAACTGCAGAACACACTCCCACAGACAGGAACAAAAACCAAAACACAGAGAAGAGACAAATCCCTCTACTTAACTCCATACCTCGCAAACAACCGGTCACCAGAACGAACCAACCCAATGCTAGAATCAGCAACAGCAGACAACCGAATACAACCACGCAGGAGGAGGACAGACATCAGAAACAACAAAAACAAATCAACGCAATAACACCTTACATCACCAGAGGAACTGCCACTCAACCCACACAATTCTTGGAAGATGAACATTTTGAAAACAAAAACCCAAGACAGAAGCTAGAAGAACTCTTCGCCGACACAGAAGCACCTGTGCCAACACATCAACTAGAGATCGACCAGAAAGAAAACCTCAACAATAAAAAGACGACCCTAACAAAGCCCAAATCAAACACCACCTCCAAACTCCACTGCAACCTAATAAATGCAATATCCATGTGAAAACACTCAACTGAGATCTTTGACCTACTCGACAACAACGGCATCGACATCCAATTCATCACAGAAACATGGCTGGACAATTACAAAATCACACTGCAAAGCTGCCTACCAACCAATTTCAAATGCCTTCAACTAAACAGGAAAAATAAAAAAGGAGGAGGCATCGCAATAGCATTCAAAGGACACCTGAAAATAAAAACAGACCAACCTCTCAACAACATCAACTGTGAAACCATGGTCATACATCTTTCAGCAAACCCAAAAACCAACATCACATTCATCCTGGTGTACAGACCCCCGACATACATTGCAATCTTTGTTGATAACTTCATAGAAGCCATTACCAACATAGCCATCAAGCATGAACATCTAATCATCCTGGGAGACTTCAACATCTGGTTTGAAGAAAGTAACGCCAACTCCAAAAAAATCACTAATTGGACAATTTACAGCCTTGAACCTACGACAGCTGGTCAAAGGGGCAACACACTCGGCAGGACAAGCCGTCGATGCAATCTTAGCCAAAGAAAAACTATCACCACAGCACCACCAATACAAATACTGTGGAGCGACCACCTAATCATCATCATCATCCCATTCGTGATCAAACTACCAACTCTAGTCTGCATCCAACCCCCCCCAAACTCACAACCACCACAAAAAGAAACTGTAAAAGCGTCAAAGCAAGCGACCTAGTCGAACAACTGGAGATGGCTGACCTAGATGGGAAATCAGACCTACTACACAAATGGATTGCTGATGCAATTGATAAGATCGCCCCGGAAAAACCATTCACCCCATCAAAATAAGAGCACTGGCAAAATGGTTCACCCAACTACTAAGCACCATGAAAAAGGACAACAAGAAGATGGAACTAGAATAGAGGAAAGAATACAACCCAGACAAAAGAATACTGTTCCAGAAGCAAATCCGCACATACAAGAAGGAAATACAAAAAGGCAAAAAAGAAGGCATTATGAGGACAGAATTACCAATTCCACCAACACACAAAAAGAAATGTTCATCATCATTCAAGATATGAGAAACCCAGCAGGCTGCGAGAACACCCCAAACCCCTCAGAGAAACTTTGCAATGATCTGGCAGACCACTTCAAGAACAAAATCAACGACATCTGACAAATCATACGAAACAGACCAACCAACCACAACATTCAACCTACCGGACCTATCACAGAGCCACAACACAAACTCCAAAACTATCCAGAAATATCAGCAGTGCATTCGCCTTGTTGGTAAAACACAGCAAGAAAGCAGGATCACCCATGGATCCCTGCCCCCCTGACATCTTCAAATCAATCCTCGCACAAGGAACGCCATCAGAATATTACAGAAGCCTCCTAATCTCTCACTAGCAGCAGGAACTGTACCAAGAGCCTTCAAATCACCAAATATCAAACCACTTTAAAAAAACACAAGAGGCAACGTAGAAGACGTCGCCAACTACAGGCCGATTTCAAACATTCGCCTACCCAGCAAAACTCCTTGAAACCTATGTATATAAATTAACCCAAGAACACATAGAAAAACACCACCTGCTAGACCAAGCACAAGTCGGTCTCAGACCGGCAAGAGTAACAGAAACAGCGCTACTATCCATCTGGGATGACCTAAAAACCAACGCGGACTCCAACACAACCTCAGCCCTGATTCTGCTCGACCTCTCTGCAGCCTTCGACACAGTTAGCCACGACATCCTAACCAAAAGACTAGAAGACACAGGCATAACGGACATGGCACTACTCTGGATTAAATCAATCATTCCTAGCAGACAGAACAGAAACCATATGGATAAAACTCTTCAAATACACGCCACAAGATAACGACTGGAGTACCACAAGGGTCCTCACTATCACCACTGTACTTGCACATCTACCAACATCTACCAGACTCCAGTAATGAGAATCTTCAAAAAATACATCACCACATGCTACAACTACGCAGATGACACTCAAATCATCTACAAAATCGAAGACACTCAAGCCGACCCCTCAACCCTAATTGAGTGTGTAAAAGATGTTTTTAACTGGATGAATGCCAACAACTTGAAAATCAACCCAGGAAAGACAGAAATCATGATCATATCCACTAACCAAGACAACACCACCAACATTCCATGGCCAACGGAAATGGGAACCGCACCAACACCATTTAAGGTAGTAAAAAATCTGGGAATGCTAATGGACAACACCCTAACCTTAGAACCAAAAATAAATGCAATCATCAGGAAATGCTGCTTCCTCCGCCGCACGGCAAGAAGAATCCTACCTTTCCTCTCCTTTACCCACAAAAACACTCACAATCGTCGCCCTCATCATGTCAAGAATCGACTATGCAAACAGCCTCTATCTCGGGATACCAGAATACCTCTTGAAGAAACTCTAACGGATCCAAAACACAGCAGCCAGACTGCTTCTCAAACTATCCAAAAGAGACCACATCACTCTAGTCCTAAATACACTGCACTGGCTCCCAGTCAAACATTGCATCACCTTCAAAACAAAGTGCATAACACACAGGGCAATCAGCGGACGACGAGCTGAATTCCTGCAAAACAAAATCTACAAGCCAACAAGACTCCTTAGATCAAGCAAAGAAAGCCGCCTGGAACAAAAACCAATCCTTAAGAAAAAAAACTTGGGGGCTCCTCCTCTTCCACTTAGCCGCCATCCCAAAAAAAATAAGAAACACCAAAGGCCACCTACAATTCAGGAAATTACTAAAATCCTGGCTCGTCAACACCACAGATTCAAACCGAAAAACTGAAACAATCTAAGGGAAACAAAGAAAAGGAGGACTAAATTTAGGACAACATTGACAACACCCAGAACCGACCAGAGAAACTCACTACAACAAGAGAGATGATGCCAAGTCAGATAGGACAGAAGCGACACCCAGAAGGACAGAGATCAGCATCTCCAGCCAACAACCTCACCCGCCCGATAATTGCTACCAGGTATACTTATATAGAGTTGTGTGAATGTCAGCACTGGCCACACTTGAACTAAGTTGTGGACATTGGCATGGCACTGACCGTATGGAGTTGTGAATGAAGGCAGGTGCCGGCCCTGGAAGTAATTGCAAGCATTGGCATGTGCCACGTTTCGAAGGGGCTGGGAGCAATAGCCTGCAAAACAACTGAATTAGATGATGAATGCCACCCACCACATATGGATAGAGTAGCCCTGGCTATTCAACGCTGTGCACCGACTGGACGGGGAATGCTCCATTGGCCAATTTGAAGGACGCACAAATGCATGCCTGCCCCGCATAGAGACAGATGTCACATAGGGGGCCGAGGCCGAACTTGGGTAAGGTTATGAATCTGAGTGGATGTCATATGCGAAAGGGACTGCGAGTATCGAACGGCCCAGATCAGGACAGACGCAGAGATGCTCCACGCACCCCACCGGCAGAGAATAGGAAAATTCAACGCCTCACTTCCATGCAGCACTACCATGGAACCAATCCACTAACAATTTCACTCCTCTGCATACACCTCTCAAACTCTAACCAAACAACCACAAGCCTACAACACAACATTCTGCACAAACTTCACTACACTGCAACAAAACAAACCACACAGACTCGCACAACAGCACACAACGACCATCTACCGCAAAACACCCCAAACCCAACCAACGGACCCACCAGGTTGAGGCTGCCATCACTGCGCACTTGCACTTTTCCAGCTTATCCCCACTAACTCAACCCCTTTCCCCCTTTTTTTCCAGAGCCGCCAGGGGACCACTCCGCTGGTGATAGTGCCCAGTACAAATACCCTTTAACATTAACACAAAAACATTCAAAAATAAGAGCTTTACAAATCACAGCAAAAATAATTCTTGACATTTCGTCCTGTTTTTTCTCACCATGCACGGTACATACTTACAATCTTGTAACACTTCTAGATTTTCACAATTATGCAAACTCATCAGAAAACATTTCAAATGGATTGTGTCCTCCCACGTATTCCTCATTTTTGATATACTCCGATATCTTGATTGCAGCTCAAAAACCTCTCAGCAGAGCGCGCTGTGTGCCTCGTGTCCCTCAACAGCCTCCGTCCTCGAGCATGACGTAGACCCTGGTATATATATGATACGCGCCGTGCCCGTTGCTTCAGTTTTGTTTTTCCGCACAGCTGCCTGAAACAGTTCTTCGCCTCTGCGTGTTATTGACTGCGTAGTTACGAGTTTGTTACAAAAATGTCTACTCGTACCCCAAAAACGGGCTTCAAGAAATGTTCAGCTAAGATATCAATTTGCAGAGTGTTCGGCTAAGCTGTCCATAAACAATCCTCATCGAGCATGCCTCTGGTGCCTGGAGGTGGGCCGCACCGAAGATTGTGGCTCGTGCCAGTCTATGACTGGAAAAAGAGTTAAGCAGAGGAAGGGGAAACTTGCTTTGGGCAAACCATCCCCGAGTTAGTCTCCGGTGACCCCCACAGTTTCGTCCGAAGATAAGATTCCAAGAGGGAGATTTCTGTACAGGGCCAAGAGGCACAGTAAAGGTTTGAAGCGCTCGAGATCTCTGCGGTCCTCTTCGAGGAGATCAAAGAAAAGGAGTAATCGCTCCAGATCGTCCTCTACGAATTCCCTGCCGATGGGAAATGGGTACGATTTCCGAAAAAGCAGGCTAGTTAAGTGGAACTGGAAAAGTTCAATAGAAGATGGTAAAGGTGCTTGAGAAGACGGCAAAGCCAGCCCCTTTGTTGAAGTTGTTCGACTCCCGACCCCATCGCATGAAAAACCAACAGGGTGTCATCTGTGAAACCCACTGACCACGCACCAGAGTGCTTGGACAGAAGGTCGAAGGCTTCAAAGGATTGAAAGGCATCACGTGCGACTCTCATGGCTTAGATGGATCAAAGGGATCCTTCTCCGACCCATTCGTCGGCGTAAAAGTCAAGTCTATCGATGACGAAACAGTCAGGGTCGAACCCTCGATGACTTTTGAAAGTCTGAAGGTTTGTAAACCTCAGGAAAAAAAAAAGACTTTTTAAGTCCATGGCCACTATTTAGGGGGAAGAGGTGGAGGAAGAAAGCCCCATTTATAGTTTTGGTAGGGAATACAGTACTCCTGGTGTTCCAGAGGAGCCGATTACCAGGAATCCAAAATGAGAGACCTTGTGGACACCCTGCAGGATGCCAGTGGTCTAGACACCTCCCCAGAGGTTGATATGGCACTCCAGAAGGTTCAGGTCATGCTGATATGATATGGCATTTATAACGTGCCTATATACAAGTGTTTCAAGGCGTGACGAGGCAAGGGAGGGGAAAACAGAGGGAAGACAGACAACAATTCTACTAGGCCAGGTGGCATTGAGATCGCACAAGTCAATGGGTGGGGAGGGGAAAAGTGCGGGGGAAAGGGCAGGGGGCAGTGCAGTACCTAGGAAACCAGTAAAATAAATAAGACAAATAAGAGTGCAGACATCAGGTGGCAAGTGCTAGTAGGGGCTGTAGGGATACAGAAACTGTCCCAGAGTGAAGGGTTTCCAGGGGAGGAGTGCAGCTGTGCATCTGGCGGGGAGGGGACCTGGGCCCGAGATCAGTGGGTAGCCAGGTAACCAGTGCAATTTCAGTTTCAGCCAGGAGATCAGCAGGGGAGGAGGAGAGAAAGCAGAATCAAAGAGGAAGATCTTTAGGTGTTTCCGGAACCAGAGATGGTTTTCCTCAAGTTTCAGAGAGGCAGGGAGGCTATTCCAGAGGGAGGCTCCAGAAGAAGAAGAATGATCAGCCACCAACTCGCTGCTTGGAGAAGCAACGGACCCCGAGGGAAATGGAGGCAGATGAGCAAAGAGCTCGAGAAGGAAGATATTTAGAAAGAAAGTTGAAGGTATTGAGGTCCCAGGCCCCAGAAGGCTATGTGGACAATGCAGAGTTTTTTTTTTTAACTTAATCCTCAACGCCACTGGGAGCCAGTGCAGAGATGTCAGTCCTGGAGAGATACGATCCCTGAGCATGAGGCCAAGGACAAGTCTTGCAGTCCTGTTTTGGTTGAGTTGCAGAGGGCGGAGAGTAGAGGCAGGCAGATTTAGAAAGACTGTTGCAGTAGTCCAGCCTAGAGAGAACCGGAGCTCTGGAGACAGTGAGCTTCTGAGTGA
The DNA here is from genome assembly GCF_040938575.1 of Ambystoma mexicanum. NCBI lineage: Eukaryota > Metazoa > Chordata > Amphibia > Caudata > Ambystomatidae > Ambystoma > Ambystoma mexicanum. Next base: position 541,062,311 of record NC_090929.1, read on the forward strand.
ATGAGAGGAAAGGAAGAATACCTCTGAGGAGGTGCAGCTCCTGACATCTTAGAGACATCAGAGATGTGAGGAGAGAAGGAAAGTGTGGAGTCGAAGATGACCCGAGGTTTTTAGCCTCACAAGTGGGAACAGGAAGAGTGCCAAGAGAGGCCATCCAGAGAGTTGCAGGAAAGCAGGGAGCAGGTGTGCAGATGAGGAGAATCTCGGTCCTACTGGCATTAAGGCAGAGATCATTGGCGGCATACCACTCCTGGATGGTGGACAGACAGTCAGAGATGAGAGAAGGAGAAGAGGTGGCGGAAGGGAGGCTGAAAAGGAGTCGAGTGTCATCCGCATAGCACTGAAAGTTGGGGCAGAGAGCGGCAATGCGGTGGGCAAGAAGTGCCAGATATTGGTTAAACAGCCAGGGAGAGAGGTTAGACCCCTGGGGAACACCACAGGTAGAGATAGAGGAGAGGAAGGACCCAAGTTGGACCTTGGATCGCCGATCGGAGAGTAAGGAGGTCAGCTAAACCTAGCCCTTTTCGGTGATACCCAGATTATCACGGCGACGGTTGAGCAGGATGGCGTGGTTGACAGTTTCAAAAGCAGAGGAGAGATAAAGACACAGTGGGTGTTGGAATCGAGATTGGAGAGCAGGTCTTCACGAATGGGCAGGAGAGTAGTTTCTGTGCTTCTGGTAGCTCTGAAGCCAGACTGATGGTCATGGAGACAATCAACAGATTCAGTGTGAAGACTAAACTGGGAGATGGCCAGCTTTTCCAGGAGTTTGCACAGGAAAGGAGTGATGGAGATTAGGTGATAGTTAGCCAGGCAGGAAGGGTCGGCAGAGGGTTTCTTAAGAGGAGGGTGCACAACGGAGTGCTTCAGGGGGAAGGGGAAGACTCCAGTGGCGAAGGAGTGTTTGCAGAAATCAGACAGAGCAGGAGCCAGGGTGTCAATGTGGTCCTTGATGGTTTTGGAGGAACAGGGGTGAACCTGTTTTGACAAGACTTTCATAGATCGGACCGGTCTATAAACCTTGTCTGAGGAAAACAGGGGAAAGGCAGAGAAGGAGGGAGAAGAGGTAGCCGAAGAAGTGCCAGAGGCAGATCAGGGACTAGGGGGATGAGGGGGAGAGGAAGAGAGAAAACCAGATGGCCTGAGTTTTAGAGATGAAATGAGAGGCCAGGGCTGTGCAGAGAGCCTGGGTGGGGACAGAAGAGGTAGAGACTGATGCATCCCATAGGTCAGTAATGGCAAAGGTTATTGAATACCTTGGATGGGGTAGATCTGTTGAATATGAACAGGATACCTCCTAAGCACCCAGTCCTTTACCATACAGCAGTGAAGAATAGAGTTCTAGAGAACTGGAAAAATCCAGAGACCATTCCTGTGGTTCACAAGAATTCCACTAAAAAACAGACCCCCATCAGTGGATCCAGAGTTTATTTCGAAACATCCAAGTCCACAAAGCCTTGTTGTGCAAGCCGCTACTGCTGCATCTAAGGGAGCAGCCTATCCCACGGTCCCTCCGGACAGGGGAGATAAAAGGCTTGATGCCATGGGAAATCAAGTTTTCTTCACAGGGTGCATGGCACTGAAAGCAAGAAACGCAACTTGTGCTATAAGAATGCTCACCTACACTTTGTGGGAGGTGATGGCCATGGCATCTGAACACATCCGAGAGGGTGAAGAAAGGAATGGTTTTAGGAGCATTGTTCAGGACGGTAAAGATGTTATGTGCCAATCATTGCAAGTCAGTGCTAGTCACTGTCAATTGTAATAGCCGTTCTAAGGCTGCTGGTACAGTGCTTAGACAATTTGCCTGGCTTTGTAAATCAGGGTTTGCTTCTGACGCGCAATCCAGATTATTGGCTATTCCATTTCAAGGGTCTTCGTTGTCTGGATCTGAAGCAGACAAAAGTCTTGAAAAGTTGCAGTCGTCTAAGGCAGCGGCAAAATCTTTGAGTCAGGCCATTACGCAGCCACAACAAGGTCTAACGGCTGCTTCTTCTGCTAGAGTATGGGGAAAACATTCATTTCAAAACTATTCCTCAATTAGCAGAGGAAGAGGTCAAATTTAACCAGAGGGGACAGAGAAGGCAACCTCGAGGTGGTCGAGGACATACAGGCAGAGGAGCTGCAGCAGTATCCACTGCCTTATCTTCTGCACCAACCGGTGCCACAAAACCACTTTGAAAACTTGAATCTTTCGACAGTGGTGGGAGAGCAGTTATCTCAGCATCTGAAAGAAAGGCGAAGTATTACAACAGATGCTTGGGCACTACAAACAGTCGGCCATGGTTACTGCCTCCCTTTTCTAAAAGAGACCACCAGACTGTCCCCCAGGAGGCCAGTCCTTGAAAGTACCCGATCCTCTCCTCCTACAGGAAGTTCAGACACTGTTGGAGAAGGGTCTAATTGAACAGGTACCTGGAGCAGAAAGAAAGCAAGGCCGGTACTCTGATTTTCTGACCCAGAAAAAGGACAGAGAGTTGCGAACCATCTTGGACTTGAGATGCTTGAACAAGTTCCTCAAGAAGCACAAGTTCAAGATGGTCAATCTCTCGCCGATTCCCCAGGCCCTTCAGCTACAGGATTGGACGTGTCAATGGATCTTCAGGATGCTTACAAATTCTAAAGAAGGTTCTTCCATTTATTAAGTCTCATCTTTGCCCCCGGTAATTGCTGCCCTAGTACTAAGTCGTCTGGACGATTGTAATTCACTTTACCTGGCCCAACCTAAGGTTTTAGTCCAGCGGCTTCAGAACATGTCAGCCAGGGTGGCCACAGACTCTCCTTACGTGGCTCACATCTCTCTGGTTCTGCGCTCCTTACACTGGCTGCCTGTTAAACAGTGCATTGTCTTTAAGGCCCTATGCTTGGCGCTCGTGCCCTGCATGATCAAGGGGCGGAGTATCTGCTTGACAAGTTCACCCGATATCTTCCCAGGCGGCCATTAAGATCGGCGGCTGCGGGTCTACTTTTAGTCCCTTCCTTGACGCTCTCGCATTGGAGGTCAGGCTTTTTCAGTTGACTCAGTTCAATTGTGGAATAGTCTTCCCTTGACCATAAGAAATCTTCCTAATCACTCGTCTTTTTCGAAAAGCATTAAAAACAGATTTATTTCGATTAAAAAAAAAAAATCTGTTGGATTCTGCTTCTCTTCTCCTCCAGCGCCATACCACCTTCAGGTAACTGTGCGCTTAATAAATTCACATAACATGCTTATTTTCATGTGCCAATTCACCTCAAGTACAGGAAATACCCGACATTCGTTGTTGGCAGTTCTCAACATCAGTTTAGAGTTCTGACATTCGGGCTGACCTCTGCCCCAAAGGTATTCACAAAGCTGATGGTGGTGGTGCAGCGAGTCTACGCAGGGGAGATTCACATCTACCCTTACCTTGATGATTGGCTGATCAGAGCCCGTTCACCCTAACAGACTCTGGAACATTTGAACAGCACCACCCATTCTCTCCACAAGCTAGCCTTCTCCCTAAACTTCAAGAAGTCCCACATGGCACCTTTCCAGAAGCTGCAAATCAATACATTGGAGCAGTCCTGCACTCTTCCTCTGGAAAGGCTTTGCCACCCAAGGTGAGGGCTACCCACTGTGAGAAACCAGAAGGTGTCTCACCCGCTAGTCCCCAGGTGGCCAGGACAAGGTCATCACTTTTGGATCCAGTGCCTGGGGGTGGAACAGTGTGGGAGGATCACCTGGATGAGGGGTCTTCGGGGAGTGGGACACCAGAGGGAGAGACGCGGGATCCCCTTTACTGACATCGTACCAGGTAGGTTGCATGGGAACCATTACCCCGCCCCCCCCCCATTCCCCTTTTCCTTCAACACTTTCACACAGACAGCCCGCTCTGGGAGAAAACAGACTCACACCTGAGCAGTGTTTCTTACATGTACCATTACTATGGTCAGGCGAAGTCAGGCAATTAGTGACAATCACTCACACCTGACTTTCATTAAACTTCCCCACAAGAATAAAAGGCAGAGAACGAGAGCACACGCTGAGCGAGGCAAAGCACACGAGGAAATAGCAGTTTCAAGTCAGCAGCTGAAAGATGGGAAACCGAGAAGGGTTCGCAAGGAAGCAAATACCCTTGACCTTGCGGCAAGAAACAGTTACTTTCATGAAACCCTAGAGGCAGAAAGCAGAATCCTGCACTGTGTGTCGGAGATACCGGAGGCCCTCCTGCTTAAGTGATCAAGGCGGGGAGGAGGAGCAGCAGCCGCCGTGGAATCATCCTTGGCTCCAAGAACAAAGAAGCATCAGAGAAATCACCACAGCCGGTGAGTGGGGGGAGACCGACACAAGACCGGTCTGGGTTGAAGTCAAGGTTGCAAGCGGCAACATTGTAGAACGAGCACTGGAATTAACATTTTTAAATGCGTGTGATGAAAGACGCAAGTAAAGCTAAAATGCTGATGAATGTTTGAACTTGAGAAGGAAAGATGCGATACCGCTGACAGTGGTCTGGCAGTGTTCTTAACAGCCATTACTTCTGTTCGCAGAGTTAGCGAGCTTAAGGCCTTGTGTTCAAAACCACCATTCACAGTCGTTCATAAGGACAAGGTAGTTTTGAGGGTTTGTCCCTCTTTTCTGACAAAAAGAGTATCCAAATTTCATCTGACACTAAAGATTTTTTTACCAGCCTTCTACCCCCCTAATCAACCATCTAAAGAGGAGAAGAGATTACACAGACTTGACCCTAGAAGAGCCTTGAGCTCTTACATCAACAGGGTTTCTAAGAGAAGAGCAGACCACCAATTATTTGTTGGATATGCAGGCCACAGAATGGGGCAAGTGGTCACTAAACAAATGCTGTCTCAGTGGGTCATAACTTGTAGTCTAAGGACCCACTCGACCCAAGGTGTAGCCATTTCTTCAGCCCTCCAGAGAGGGGTACCACTATAAGACATCTGCAATGATGCCACCTGGTCATCTGTGTATACATTTGCTAAATATTACTTCTAGATTGCCTTTCGGGTCGGGAATCCAGATTTAGAAACTGTTACACAGCAAAAACACAAATTCAACAAAAATAAAAACTATTCTTTCCTGCCTCCTGCAACACAATGCTATGGGAGAATATCAAAGATGAGGAATATGTGGAAGGATACAATCCAGTCGAAGAAAAAATTACTTACCCCTGGTAATTTTCTTTTGGCTGGATGTTCCTCCCACGTTTTCCTCATTGCCCTCCCATCCTTCCCCTCTGTCAAGAAGGAGTTTCCATGGTTTACCCCTTCCTCTCTGTTAATGCTCAAGTATTTTCATCTTCGAGACGGTTTGCTGGTGAGAGGAAAAACACAAACTGAATCAACGGGCGCGGTGCGTGCCATATATACCAGCATCAACATCATACTCCAGGAGGACAAAGGCTCTCGAGGGACACAAGGATGACAACGCACCGCGCCCTCTGCTGGGAAATGTTTCCGAGCTGCAAGCAGGAAATCTGAGCATATCGAAGATGAGGAATACGTGGGAGGAACATCCAGTCGAAAGAACATTACCAGGGGTAAGTCATTTGTTCTTTTAAAAGTATTTTAGTAAATAAATGAGGGTTATGTTGTCCAAAAGAATTATACGTGTGTTTTGAAACGTGTCTGCCGACTTCTTCTGGTCTTCACGGTTCCTTCAGCATCCCCTGCTCGCTCAAAATGCTGGTTCTGGCTTCTGCTTTTATACTCCCAGCTAGAATTAATATGAGTCAAGTGTGAGTAGTAGTCAAATTAATACGAGTCAAGTGTGAGTAGTTGTCCCTCCATGCCGGTCTTTGCCCGACTTAATTATCGGGACATGGAGCTTGCCCATAGGAATCCATTGCCCATGGAATCCTATGGGTAATCCTCATGACTCCCATCTGCCTCCTCTTTGTCCCAGTAGCTGGGCTTCTAGAATGGAAGTAGGATTGTGGGAGATTTAGGTTTTACCGGAGATCATGGAAAACCCATGTAGGTTTTTGTAAGGATGAAAGAGGTAAATGTACCGTGGTGGGTGTATGGGTTTTCTATTGAGTTCTTGTGATTTTATAAATGGTTTTATTTCCCTGGTGGTTTTTTCCTTTTTCTTACAGCAAGGTACTGGGTTATGATGGGACTCTGCTGACAATATCCCAAAACAACTGAGGGGATGTCGGGTAGGGGTGAATCTGAACGAGAGGAATACCATGTCTCACCCGAGGGCATGTCTCCCATAGTCCCCAAGGACCCCCTGCCCAGGTGATCCTCCCTCGCTCGTCCGCCCCTAAGGTTGGGATGCAAGAGCGATGCCCTCACCCTCCGCCTCCCACCCATTGGACCACCTGAACAAAGGATCCCTGGGTGAAACGCCTAAGGTTTCTAACACTAGAAATAAAATAGTGTGCTGGCGCATGTGGAGGAGTTTAGGACAAGCAACTTTATGTCTGGCTTCAAGCCAGCAACTTGAAATGTTCACCCCTGCCCTAAATAATTGTAGCCGTTCAGACTAATCACTATTGAGCCTCCCATCTAGAGTGAATTTTTAGAGAGCCATTCAACCTTCAAATTTCACGATTTTTGTTTTCCGGATGTGGAGGACCAGGTCCAGCCCAAGACAGAACCAATCAAAACAAGAGAAGTCTCTTCAACAGCAATTCTGTCTTGGCCATCAATACTGCAGCATTATCATCCGATCTATGCTACTGTGCTTTAACTTTCATTGGAACATTTGCTTTTGCCTCTTTAAGCACACCAACACCACCACAAATAAAAAGGCTACAAAATGTATGGGTCAATACACATTGGTAAATCACTTGTGAAGCTCTTATTTACTACTTCCATATCCTGAAGTTTCAAATAGATGAATAGTTACAATACTTTGCTGGCTTGAAAGATATCATTCAGTACTGCTTTATCTCTCAAGTAGGCCTACAACTCCACTCTAGTAACAAGGTTACAGCCTGCCAGAGATCAATTAATGCTAAACCATGTTTTAGAATTACATATTTCTAAATGAATGGAAAAAAGTTCACACACTAAACATGTGATCTATGGTGTCCTGCTCTTTAGAAAATCCAGATTGGATATCTGGCAATATATTATTATTGCCAAATACTAATATTCTTTGGACAATTTCCCCAAAACATTGACAATTGTATCCATGAGAGATACTGGGTGATGCCACTTGTCAGCATCTGGGTTTTGGAACCATCATTGCAGAACACCTCGGAACTGGACTACAGGTTAAAAATTACGTCAACAAAAAAATGCTGAATCACTTCTCAGGTGGGAGATAATCTGTCTTAAAGCATTTTATGGGTTTTTGTGCAATGACAGCCTGCTGGACCTGGTCTACGGTAAAGGACATGGCCAATGATGCAAATGTGCCCGTGCGCTCAAAGATTTAAGAATGTCCGAATCCCAGAGTAAAAACCTAATCAATGAGGTACAGCGCTGTGAAAATGAGCATACCAAGTTCCCATATCAGTGTAGGAGACCAGGGTCAGGACTTTGCTGCCACCAGAAGGACCTTGCTTGATAAGTCTCTTATGATAAAAATAAAAACCCTGCAACTTTGACTCCACCCCCCCCAATCCGATACTTGTTTTAAGCTCTCCTATTTTAAATCAGCCTTTTTTCATTTTTATAGAGTATGTGTTTTAATTGTTTTACCTCATTAGCCACAATTGGCTCAAATGGCGTGCCTGGCCTTAAAATGTTAGCCACTCAGACTTCATTAAATCAGTAAAACAGGAATCCCCCTCTGGAATTCATGACCCTCTGCTCTTACTTCCCACAGGAATTCAGGACTAATCGTTGAGACTAATTTAACATAATGCAATGTGGGGAAGCATTATTGGTTGTAGCAACGATTCCATGCATGCCACTCACTTACGAACCAATTGAGCCATACATACCGTGGTGCTCCAAGCTTGTTTCATTTCACTTTCTGCAAGTTATCAGTGAGCTCATACTCTGGCCAAGACTGACTTGTGATACTGTGCAGTTGGATGGTGAAATGTTGCACCAAGGAATTTGTGGTCACTTCCTTCTTTAGCAACTACCAATTAAAAAAAATAAAAAATGTTAAAAAAGGACCACGTGGCACAATTAGCTGGATTAATAATATAATGGATAGCTGATCTGTATGCTGACGTACACGCTGCGGAGATATCCTGGGAGGCATGGCCATTTGATGAGCCAAGCCCATGCTGGGTTAAAAACAATTACTAAGCAGAGCGGCTGCGAGAGGGGTCTGTTTCCAACTGTTGAAGGTTGGGCTGTACTGGACCATTAACGAGGAGCACCAGGCGTTGTTAAAAAGGACCCCACATCATAAGTGGAGTGGAGTGACTGCAAAAGCAGACTCTTTCCTAAGCTACACCAGCCTGGCAATGAAGGGGCTGACCTTTTGGCCACCCTGTTAGCCCCTTAATTTTACATTTCCCTTGTAGCCTTTGCTTCAGCTTCTTCTCCTTCTCCCATTTGTGGGGCACACGTGGCGAGCTAAAAAAAGGCCCCTTACCACGCTCGATTAAGCACAAAAGGAAAGTTAACTGATAAGGAAGGGAACAATGGCAATGAATGGCTATGCAGGACCTCGGAGACTGAGTCAAAAGCAGCGGTGAGAAACTTCCCTGTCTGTTTTCCTTCTTTTGGTATATGCAGCTTCTGCTGACTTTAAAGCTATCTTGAATTTGAATTGCATAAGGAAATGAAAGCCTCGTGTCCGAAACAAAAAAGGACTCTTTTGCGAGGAAGGCACTTTTTTTTTAAAGGGAAGGCTTGACCAGAGGTTTTAAGCAGTTAGGCCTTCACACTGTTGCAAATACTGTAACATTTACTCATGTTATTGCATTTCTTTCTTTTATTGGGAGTTTGTCTGTTTTGACCTTTTCTAATACTGTGTAATAATGATGTGTTATTTATATAGCGCCTTAAACCAAAGCGCCTTATATGGCACATATTTACATACAATATCACCCAACCGAAATTGGTACTCATTTCTCGACCTCGGAAGGATGAAAGGCTGAGTTGGCCTGGCCGGGATTCAAACCTGCGACCTGCTGATCACCCTCAGATCGCAGCAGCGAGCGCTCAACCCACTGAGCTATCTTACCGGTAATATTATTTTAGTACCTTATCTGTTTGAAGCGTCAAGAGCAAAACATTACAGCAGCCTATGCATTTTAAATACTTCAAACACTTCAAACTATTTCAAGCACTTCAAGAGTGTCAAGAACCTGTGTATGTTGAACACAGTATTCTTTGGTTACTGGACCTACGGATTTGTTGGATCTGATAACAGAAAATCATTAATAGTGACTATTGACTACTGCCTTACCTTGCAGTGAAGGCCAATTCAGCTGGTAGCACAGGCTGGGTGTTGGACTTTGGTTGCCCCGTGAACCAGTCGGATGTTCTATGCTAAAGCCAATTTCTTGCAGTGGTTATGTGGAATTGAGCGTGATGATTATTTGTTCTTCTTCTGCTCTAGAACAATTACTTCCATTTGACTTATTACTTTGCTTACAAGTTATGAGCAAACGGAAGGCAACGACACGTCACCCCAAGCTAAGGGTTGAAAGCCTGCCAAACCAATCACTCCTATCAACAACGCAAATATGCCCATCAATGAAATTGAGGTCCTGCTTTGTGATCTGGAAGAAGATGAGCCTAATGTGACTTGACTGAAAGGAGACTAACAATGAATCCAAGGTAAACACCAAGACTGTTGCAAAATCTTTGCCCAAATCAAATGTGGAAACTAGTAAGACATGCATTACTCACCGTAATAGCATTTCTGATGATTGTATCCATTTAGATTCACATGCTGTGCATATGGTCTGACATCCAGTGGTAACCGCAGAGTATTGCATCTTGTCTTTTGGAGACCGAAAGGGGATGTCGGCATAGGTGTGTCTAACACTATCCCCATCGTGACGTGTAGTGTAGTGCACCCAAAATCCCTCAAGCGCTGAGGTCCTTCCAATTGTATTTCTTCTGCTATGAGGGAGCCCCCGGTTATTGTGAGCGAGTACATAAAGAGAGAAAGTCTTAAGACGTCTATGTTCCTTCCACCCCGAGAGGGGAGGCTGGGAGGGCGCATGTGAATCTAAGCAGATACAATAATCAGAAATGCTATTACGGTGAGTAATGCACGTCTTCTGATGCTTGTTAAACTGCTTAGAATCACATGCTGTGCATAGACTAGCGAGCAGTACCCAGAGTTGGATGTGGGTTATGTTACGCTCACCTGGCTCCCACAGGGGCGTAGGTCGGACCCGGACAGCTGCGGTCTCCACCCACGTGTTGCGTAGTGCAGCGATGACTGACTGGATCTGCCCTCCTAATCTTGTCTGCTTAACCCGTAGAAATATTCTCCTGCAAGTGGAGAGATGGATTCAGCCACTTGTGGATTCAAGTGATGGCACCCCCACAGTCCTCCCCAACTAATCACCTCTGAAATGCCCTCCCAGCAATCTCACCTTATGTTCTTGAAAGATGAGCTCTCCATCCTGCGTGGATTTGCAGGGGCGTGTCGATTCCAGTGACTTCACTGGTTTGAAGGCTCGGGAGAGTTCCGGAGAGTACTGACTCTGAGGTTCCTGGTGAGGATCAGTAAGTATTAAGTTCATAGAGTTCAATATGTCCGATGTTCACTCTTTTTCCCGCTTCCTTTCTTGTCTTGCAGCTGGCTCGTGAAAAGATGCTCTTGTGGCAGCTGGTGGTGCTCAGGTAAGAGTCTGTATTACCCTGCGCTGTCCGGTAAATGTTGCACGAGGAAAACGTGTTTTGTCTCTTTACAGATGCGGCACGTGAAAATATGGAGAGTCACAAAAGGATGCCTGCGGTGGTAAATCAGGTAAGTCTATGGTGGTAAGAATTATATTTGTTGGTTCCCTCGGCTCACCTTGTCGTTTTCTTTTGTCTCCTAGGTGCCGAAGTTCGGCGAAGAAATGATGGAGGCAGCGCCGACCCGAAGGATGCTGTGAAGACTGGTGAGTATGGCGCGGCTCTGCAGCTGGAGGTGCGGCGCGTGCAGAAATGATGTTCTTTACAGGTCCGGAGACGAGATGGATCCAGAATCAGGTGTGGAATAGAAAGAAGTTCGTTTTCTAACCTTGTCCCATTCTTTCCTCTGTTTTAGGAGCTCCGGATTCGAGGTGGACGTGGCAGAAGACTGGATGCAGGCTGCAGGCACGGTGAGTGTTACGCTGCTGGATGCAGAATAACGCGAAGCGTGTGTTGCTGGTCGTGTGAGGTTTAAATAGCCTCAAAAGTAGTCCCAGTTAAGAAGTCCCTAGAACCACACCCGAGTACGAGTAAAAAATAGTCCCTTTCAGGCTTCATGTTGGATTGGAGTCATTTGCAGCATGGTCTGCCTGAGGTAAGTAATGACTGAGCCTGGCGCCTTAGGCGCCAGGACTGATTCCTACTATGAGCCTGGCGCCAGGACTGAACCCAGATAGCCCCTAGCCGGGGCTGCTGAGGTTTTACTAAATGTCCCTGCTCCCGGGGCTGATGGGCTTGGTCCGGATGCCTGGGGGTAGGCATCATGACAGGTTATGAGAAGGGACAGAAGAGAAAAGATGTCTTAATACTGCTTGTCCCACCTGAGAGTCAGATCTAGAGTGTCTAGGCAATAGTGTTTCGTAAAGGTGTGTACAGAACTCCAGTTTGCAGCTTTGCAAATGGACTTGAGGGGAACATTTGCAATGAATGCTATGAAGCCCCAGTGCCCCGAGTAGCGTGTGCTCTAGGCTTGAAGGGCAAGTCTCTCTTAGCAAGAGTGTAACAGTGTGATGCATTTGACAATCCACCTTGAGATAGCTGATTTAGAGACAGGATCCCCTTCTCTGCCATCTGCCACTGAAACGAAAAATTGGTTTGTTTTCCTTAGTGGTTTCGTTCTTTCCAGGTAGAACATGACTGCCCTGCGCACATCTAGTGTGGGTAGGCTTCTTTCAGCCAGTGGGATTCTGGAAGAAAGTGGGTAGTTCGATAGATTGGTTCACATGGAACTTCGAGATGAATTTAGGAACAAATCTGTGATGAGTGCTCAGAACTACCTTATCCCTGTGGACTGTAACGAAAGGGTCTAGAACAGAAGGGGCCTGTAGTTCGCGAACCCTTCTAATAGAAGTGATAGCCACTAAGAAGGCTGTCTTGTAAGTAAGGTCTTTTAGACTTGCTTTATACATTGGCTCAAAGGGAGATCCCACGAGTATGGTTAAAAACACATTTAGATCCCATCCAGGAGCTGGGTGAGAAATTGGGGGGGATGGATTCTCTTAACCCCTTCCATAAAGGCTTTAATCACCAGTATTTTCGACCATGACACTTTCTGTTGTGACGTGGTGTAGGCTGAGAGAGCAGCAAGATGAACCTTTAGGGAATTGAAGACCAGTCCTGCGTCTAACCAATGGGTTAGGTACAGCACAATGTGTGTGTGTGAGCAATCAATGGGATTGACGCCCTTGGTATTACACCAGATGACAAAGTGTTTCCATTTACTGGAATAGCAATATCGGGTGTTAGGTTTCCTAGCTTCCCTGAGTATGTCCATGCATCTGAGGGAGCTGTAGGTTTCCAAACTCTACGACCTCAGGGCAGGCTGCCAAGTTCAGAGTTTGTGGGCATGGGTGTAGGGTCTCAACCCCCCCCCGCCCCTCCTGTCCTGAGACAACATGTTGCACGGGCAGGGTAGTTTTAATGGTGGGGAGAAGGAAATTTCCATTAGATGAGAGAACCAGAGTTAGCGGGCCCACATGGGAGCCACCAATATTATGGCAACTGGTTCCTAGTTCATCTTGAGCACTATCTTGTTGAGTGGAGGAGTTGGGGATGGGGGGGGGGGGCGTAGACAAATTTCCCTGACCATGTTATCCAGAGTGCGTTCCCCTTGGAGCGGTTCTGGGGGTACCTGGAGGCGAGGTCTTGGCATTGGGCGTTCTCCTGAGTTGCGAACAGGTCGATCTCTGGGAAGCCCCATTCTGCGAATCCGTTGGAGACCGTCTTCATGCAGACGCCATTCATATTCTACGGGCAGTGGGAAATCTCTGCTGAGCACGTCTGCCAGAAGATTGAGTTCCCCTGGAACGCGTTGGGACAACAGAAACATCTTGTGTTTGAGAGCCCACACCTAAATGTTTTAAGACAGCTTGGATAGCCCTGGAGAGTGTGTGCCCCCTTGTTTGTTTAGGTAATACATGGCTGTGGTGCGGTCTGTCAGAACTAGAACGGTCTTCCCTTGTAGTTGAGTCTGAAAGGCTTTTACTGCCTTGAACACTGCTAATAGCTCTAGCAGATTTATATGGTTGGATGCTACTTGTGGGGAGCACACCATGCGCTGTCTGCTGAAGCAGGTGAGGGCCCTCCCCCGCCCCCTCCCCGACCCCGTGAGAGATGAGTCTGTCGTGAGAGTGGCTGCCACTGCGGGGGTGGTGAACGACTTTCTCTCTGCAGTGGCGGTCAAGGGAAAACCTCTTGAAGGGGAGGAGGGCTGGCAAGACAACTACCAGATCTTCCCATTGTCCGCTGGCCTGACACCACTGGCTGTTGAGCCACTCTTGCATGGGACGCAGGCGCGCGTGGGGAAACAGGTACATGCATGACGCCATCATACCTAGCAGCCGCATGGCCTTGTGTACCATCACCTCCCGACTGGCTACATATTGAGGGATCTAAAAAAAGCATGTTCTGAACCCTCTTGTTGGAGGGGAAGACGAGGCCGCCCTTCGTCCGGATTAGAGGCCCCAGAAATTGTTTTACTTGACTGGGGACTAGACTGGACTTCTTGTTGATAGAGAATCCCAGACTGAACAGAAGGCCTACGGTCTTCTGGGTATTCAAAAAAGCATGCGTCATAGTCCTCTGTTACGAGCCAGTCATCGAGGTAAGGGTACACCGGGACGGATAGTCTGCGCAGGTGTACTACCACTGCTGCCAGGACCTTTGTAAACACCCTTGGCGCCGAGACAATGCCGAAGGGGAGCACCTTGAATTGGTAGTGCCTGTCCTCTATCCTGAACCTTCGATATTTCCTGTGCGCTGGCAACATTGAAATATGAAAGTATGCATCTTTCATGTCCAATGTTGCCATGTGGTCCCCCTGTTTCAACAGTGGGATCACTTCATGTAGCGTTACTACATGAAACCTTTGAGGCTTTAGGGCGCAGGTCTAGAACAGGGCGCATGGCAAGGTACTTTTTGGATCCTTACCCGAGGTCCTTACCTGAAGAATAGGGACGGCTTCTATGGCATCCTTTCCAAGAAGCGCTTCCACCTCTTGAATCAGGATCTGCAGATGGTCCGGCATGAGGCGTTGTGAACGTGGCGGTCTGAACTGTGGTGGTCGGGCGATTCCACGCAGTACCCGTGGGCGAATGTTTTTATGACCCCCTGGTCTGAAATAATCCCCTCCCATCCCACAAGGAAAGATGTTAAACGCACCCGACCAGGGTGACATGGGAGGGAACCTGGATCCGTTGGTCATTTCTGACCAGAGGCTGCAGCTCCTCTGCGGTTGGGGCCTCTGCCGCATCGTTGACCCCTAGGTGGGTAGTTGGCAGGGCTTCCGGATGTTTGACCAGAGTTCGTTTCCCGTATTGTAGTTATTTTGACCTGAACGGGATCGGCCTCAAAAGGACCGACGAGAACCGCCTACCCTTTTTGGGGGGGGGGGGGGCTTCTGGGTTATTTGTTGTAAGGACTTAAGAGTCTCATGCTCTTTCTTGGCATCATCGACCGCTTTACCGAAGAGATTGGTCTCTTCTATGGGTTTGTTAATAAGAGCGGCCTCTGTTTCAGGTTTGAACCTCGAGTTGCGAACCAAGCGTGCCGCTTGAGGAGTGTACCCTGGACCAGGGACCTGCCTGCCGTCTCAGCAGTGTCCAGAGTGCTTTTAATTATATTTTGATTTACCTGCCTGCCCTCGGCCACGATGGGGAGTAGTCTGGACCTAGCAGGTTCAGGAACCTCCTGGAGACCTTCTTGTACAAGGTTCCATTGTGCGTCTGCATAACTGGCAAGCAGCGTAGTGTTATTCGATATGCGTGTGGTGTATGCAGCTGCCGAGGTAACACGTTTACCTAAGGCGTACAACCTTTTAGATTCCTTATCCGGAGGTGCCTCCACCGTAGCAAGGGGTACCCCTGCCTGTTTCCGGGTAGTAGTGACTACCAAGGAGCCTGGGGTGGCGTGGCCTTTAATATATTCAGGGTCAATATGAAATTACCGAAATCGTTTCTTCACTCTTGGATTCACTGCCTGGGTCTGTGCTGGCGTGACCAGGGAGGGGGCCAACCTTCTTTGAACAGAGTTCAGGAGAGGAATGGCTTGACTTGAGGGGGGGTTTCTCTTTGAGAATGTCCTCCACAAAATCTTGTTCGGGTACCGCCTCCTGGGTGGTGATCTTAAGTGCTCTGCTGCCTTTATTAAGATGGCATTGAAAGCCATTTGATCGTCCACAGGCGAGGCCTGACGAGCCGGAGTGGTGGGAGGGGAATCCAGGCATAGGACATCAGCGTCCGGATCTTGCTTATGGAGCGCCCATGGCTCTGTCTCCACTTGTTGGGTCTCCTCCCAGTTGCCCATGGCATCCGCCTGGTCATCAGGGTAGTCTTGCAGCAACGAAGGGTCTTCTTCCTCGTCATAGATGTCTTGGTAGTGTCCATCTGGACGACATCTTCATGGTGGACAGAAGCCAAAGGGTCTCGAGAGTCAAGATTTTCATGGAAACGTGAAGCAGACACCAAAAGAGGGTCTTCACGAGATCTATTAGGGGAAGGATGCTCTGAGCGCGAAACAATCCTTTCTAGACGGTCCATGCATCCTTCGAACTTTTCCCTGGTCCATTTAGATGAACCAGAAGGGGCAAAAAGGTGGGAAAATGTCACCTTCTCGTTGTCGGAAATTTGTCCCCAAGGGTGTTGGACAGAGGCCATGGCGTGTCTTTAGACCTGTCCGCGGCACACTCCATGCATTTCAACGGTGTCTTAGGCGTCAGCCCAACCGCCGAAGTAATCCTCGCAAGACTGTCCTCAATCTCTGCCGAATTGGCATGGGTCAGCAGTAGATTTACCGCCTACTGCGGCACCAGAGGGCCTAGCAGTAGATTTTTCACCTGCTGAAAGGCTAAGAGGCCTAGGAGTAGGTTTCGGGCCTACCGGGGCAGCCGGAGCATCGGATAATCACGCTTCGGCGTCCAAACCAGATTTAGAGGTGGCGCCCTTAGCTTTGGAGTGCCCAGTCGCAAGACGCTGCTGCAGGGAAGGCTGCTGATCTACCAGATCAGAGGATTCCGTCGAAAATTTCGGCGGTCCCGTCACCTTTTTCGACAGAACTGTCGAAATCGGTGATGGGGTTGTGTGCTAGTGTGTGGTTTCCGTACACCCTTGTCGACCGGTGTTGTCCCCGAAGCGAGACTTACGTCCGGCCTAGAGGGGTTGGGGACGGGCGTGGCGGACCTAGAAGCGTCCGCCTCAAGGTCAATGACATCCAACATGGGTGTCTGATCATCATCAGTACCCCTGTCACTTTTGGCGGGTGTGGCGGTGGAGGAAGAGGGTTCAGCCCGCGACATACCGTATGTAGCCCACCGCTTTACACGGCGCTCCTTAAGGGTCTTAGGACGAAGGAGCTTACAGGCCGCACCCCGCTTCTCACCATGATCTAGGGGTAGACAAGAATTACACGTACTGTGCTAGTCTATCCACAGGTACCTGACCCTACACTTAAGGCAGAACCTAAATGGTGTCCTTTCCATAGCGAAAGGTATAGACAAAGATGACCAGACCTAGAGGGCAAAGAGGGGGAAAGAGGAGAGACATAACAAAAGATATGGCCACCCCGACCCCACTCTCCCTACTGTGTAAGCCGGCCAGAGGGCCCGGCCACATGGATGGCTCAGCCGCCGGATCTTAGGTGCCGAAATCCACCGCCGTATAAACTTCCTGCAGTCTTCGCCGAAGTTGGTTGAATCGCTGTCGAAGTGACTTATGGGGAAATAACCGACAAAGTCAGTATAAAGATAAACTAGGTCTCTTATGAAGAGCTCCGCTACAGGGCGACCAGTTATCTGGGCGGAAAATAATCTGAGGGACCTCGGCGCGTGAGGGATTTTGGGTACACTGCACGTCACGATAGGGACAGTGTTACAGAGACACCTATGCCGACATCCCCTTTCGGTCCCCGAATAACAAGATGCAATACTGTGTGGTTACCACTGGATGTCGGACCATATGCACAGTATGCAATTCTAAGAAGATTAACAAGCATCAGAAATCTAGTTTACAGCCTGCACAATCGTTGCTATCTCTTAAACACCACAAAGCTCAACAACTATATAATGTGTTTCTCTGAAATGGTGAAACTTGATAACCAGGAAGGTAGCAAACTATGCAACCACTGCAGAACTATATTCCACAACTAGAAATCTACTTTTGATAGAATCCACTTTACCCCCACTCTCGTTTGACAGTACTTCTGAGGCACACATGACAGCATCAGTCATTGACGCAGCTTTTCAATGTTTTACCAGAGTCAAGGTTTAGTGGCAAGTAGCATAAATGGTCAGCAAGGGTAAGTATGGATATTAAACCAATCACTCTTTCACATTTTCAAGACTACACTTAAAAAAATTCAAAACCTGGGCGGCCTTACAGTCGCTTAGGGACCAGATTTCCGCTTGCAATCTTATAGATGTGTGGTGCACGCACCATTCCACGGAAACAGCCTTACCCATATACCCCATGTACACACCTCAGCATCACGTATAGATTACATCTTCATCTCCTCCGAGCTAGCCCGTCGGACTGTCTCCTCGGGTATTGAACCCATGACCATGGCTGATCATAGCATGGTGTGGCTACAGCTAGGGGACTGGGCTGGTTGTCGACAGCAAAGCCAATGGAGGATGCCCCCGGGTGCTCCAAGGTACCCATCCTGTCTGGAGGAATTGAAGGGAATGGTGCATAACTTTTTAGTTAACAACGCGGTAGGGGGCACTAGTGTAGCGACCAGAAGGGTGGCCCTGAAGGCGGCGGCCAGGGGAAGCATCATAGCCAGTGCAGATGCAATTAAATTGATCAGGGGACTAGTTGAAAGGGACTTGATAGAGACGGTTATTTACGCGGCAGACCCGACCCAACACCATTGTAAGTTACATCCAAACAGCAGCTGAAGTTGCTTAGGGGGCAGAGAACAGAACGGGTATTGCTGAGGCAGAGGCACAAGTACTTCGAACAGGGAAACACACCGGGCAAGATGTTACCGTACTTCTTAGGCAGCAGGCGAGCCGCTGGTTTATCCATACAGTAAAAGACAAGGGCGGAAAGGAATTGGGGGGGGTATAATAAAAGGGAACTTTTTCGGGACTTTTAGGACCCCTTATATACAACAGGCTCTCTATCACGGGAGGACCAGATCGCCATTTAAATGGTGGGGGGGGGGGGGGGAATTAAAATTGGTCCCACAGGGAAAAATAACTTTTGGAGGCCACCAAAGACAACCAAGAGGTTCTACGAGCCATACAAGTGCTTATGCATAAAGCTCTCGGTCCGGACGGTCATGTTCTGTAAATCAGTGAATCAGGTTTTAGCAAAGCCTGTGTGTGACCTCTTTAACTCTATATGGGAGTGGGGTGAACGGCCACAATCGATGAGGGAGGCCCAGTTGATACTGATACTTAAGCTGGGGAAAGACCCCAGGGGTGTTCCTCATACAGGTAAATCGCGCTCTTCACCGTGGAAACGAAGATATTTACTAAGGTCTTGACGACTAGATTAGAGAGGCTCCTACCTTGTCCTCATAGAACCGGAATAAATCAGGGTTTGTATGAGGAAGGGGCACTGTAGACAACATTAGAAGGGTCCTACATATGGTGGATAAACCCAGGTGGAATTCGGCACATTCACGGTTATTGGTATTATATGACGAAAAAACCTTTGTCTGGGTTGAATGGGGGTTCCGGAGGGAGGTGCTTTGCAAATTCAATCTTGGCCCAAGGATGGGTCACATGATTTTGTCCAATTACGTCTCACCGTCGGCTCGCTTAATGGTCAACAGGGCATTAACTGATCCCATATACCCAAGCAGGGGACCCAGGCAGGGGTGTCCCTTGCCACTGTTACCATTGGCGATCGCAATGGAACCCTTCGCGACAAAAATCAGGGCGAGTGATCGCATAACATGCATTCAATTTGGCTTGGTCCAGCATAAAATAAAACTCTTCGTGGACAATGGTATTCTATCAGTCACAGACCACCCTGAAATTGTTACAAGGGATAGCAAGGGATAGCAAAGGAAATCCAGCATTACAGTCTGATATCTGGCTTTAAGATTAACACCACCAAGTCAGGGATACTGTTACTTAACACTCCCCCAATCTTGAAGGCCCTTTAAGTAGGCGAGATATCTTGGGGTTAATATTGCAGCCAAAATAGAGGAGCTCCATGGAGCCAACGATCCGTCACTGGTGAGGAGTGTAAGGAAGGATCTGGACAGGTGGGTTAGCCTACACTTATGTTGGTTTGGCAAGATAGTGGTTATAAAAATTAATGTTTTACCCCAAATGCTCCTTCTTTCAGGCCCTTCCCGTCCCTAATCCAAAACAGACTCTGCAGTTCAGTTTTTGTGGAAGGGGGGGGGGGGGGGGTGATACGCTAGAGTCAATCGTACGCTGAAAGCTGCCAAGGCTAAAGGAGGATTGGTGTTCTCCAAATTATGGGATCAATACAGGGCCTCGCAGATCAGGCCAATTATTGACTGGATACACAGAGGGACACAAACTTTGGGTTAGGATGGAGCAATCCGTTGCGTGACGACATATTTGGAACCAACCATGGTCATCCCGGTCAGCCCGAACGCAGAGCCTATATGTAAGTTCTATTACGCAGGGGTCCCTGGATGCGTGGGACAGCATTAGCAAAATTAAGGGTACCGTCACCTTCTCCATTTACCCCCCCCCTTCTGATTAACAATAAGGAGTTTACACTGGGGCAATTGGATAGAGGCGCCACACAGAGGCTAGGGGGGGGGGGTAGGTAAGATCAGGGATTTTTGTTAATAGTAGGATCTGTAGCTTTGAGGAGTGAAAGGTTTTCGTGGGGTTGGAGGAAGCGGATGGTTAACCAGGCCAGACACTGGGTTGTGCAAGTGCAGAACAAGAAGTGCGAGTGAGGGGTCGGGGAGGACTGGGGGGTTGGCGGAGGCAAGTTCAAGTCTGAGCAAAATAAAGTGCTAAGGTGGGAAGGCGAGGAGAGGGGCGAAGCACTGATGTTACTGGGAGACCGAAGGGCAAGTGCCATGGAAAGCAGGTAAGCGCAGGGAAGGGGCTGGGGGGCCTGGGTGAAAGGGCCCTGGGACCCGGTAGTACTCAACAGGAACCAGGCAGCCAGTCAGAGAAGGAGGAAGGCGTTAGCCGGGAAGTGGGAAAGAGAAGGAAGGGGAGGAGAAAAGGAGGGTCTCGAGAAGCTCCCGGTTCTTAAGGAGATCCGGCTCAAGCCTAAGAGGGAGAGACATATACCCCCAACTCTTTGCTTAGAGAAGCGACAGATCGCTGCAAGTTGGTGCTATCGGACCGAAGGGCTCTAGCAGGGAGGTATTTGGGGAGAAAGAGAGTTGGATGTAGTGGGGCCGCAGGCCCCAGAAAGCCTTGTGGATGATGCAACGGGTCTTGAATTTGATCCTAGAAGCAACCAGGAGCCTGTGGAGAGAAATTAGGGCTGGAGCAATGTGGTTCCTGGGCTTGAGACCAAGAATAAGTCTGACAGTCGTATTCTGGATTAGTTAAAGGACAAAGGGAGGATGAAGGAAGATGGAGTAAGAGGCTGTTACAGTAGTCAAGCCTAGAGAGGACCAGAGCTCTGGGGACATTGCGTTTCTGGGAGAAGGTGAGGAAAGGGAGAATACTTCTGGGGAGTTGCAGCCGGTAGTGGGCCTTCTTAGAAAGGACCGCGATGTGAGGAGAGCGAGGCGTCAAAGAGGACACCAAGGTTTTTTTACCTCACGGGAGGGTGAAGGGAGGGGGCGCATAGTGGGCGGGAGAAAAGGTGGGAGCAGGGGTCCCAATGGAAAGGATCTCAGTCTTACGGGACAAGGTAGATATTGAAAAGCCACAGCGAGAGGATAGAGCCTTGGGGGACGCTGCAGGTGGAAAGAGTGATAGGGGAGAGAAAGGGACCCAGTTGAATCTGGGAAGGTCTTTTGGAGAGGTAGGAGGTCAAGGTCAACCAGTCCAGAGCCAGACCAGTGATGCCAAGGGTGTAACAGGGCTGATTTATCAGGGCAGTATGATTGACTGTGTCAAAGGAGGACAGATCCAGGAGGATAAGAACTGAAGTAGAGTTGGAGAGCAAGTCGTCATGGGTGTTCAGTAGAGCAGTTTCCATGCTCCGGGCAGCTCTGAAGTCAGACCGATGGTTGTTGAGACAGCCGACGGAATCGGAATGTTGGGTCAGTTGGGAGATGGCACGCTTCGAGGAGTTTGCCCAGGAAGGGGGTAATGTAGAGAGGCTGATAGTTAGAAAACCCTCCTCTGACCCCTCCTGCCCTGCTAAGTAGGGTATGGACATGGGAGTCCTTGAGAGGTTGAGGTAAGGAGCCAGTGGCAAAGGAGTGATTACAGAAATCAGCCAGGGACGGCACAAGGCAAGCAATGTTGCCCTTGATAGTTCTAGATGAGCAGGGGCGCACCTGCTTGACGGGTGGGGGGCTTTCATAGAGAGAACTAATCTAGAGACCTCATCCAATGCTATGGGAGAGGAGGAGGAAAGAGGTGGGGGGGGGGGGCGGGGAGTCAAGTGAGGAATGACAGCTGTGAGGAGGGAGGTGGCAGGGGAGAGTGTGGAGAACGTCCTAGGTTTTGGCAAGGAAGTTGCAGGCCAGAGAGGAACAAAGGGTCAGGGATGAAGGCGATGTGGAGACTGCAGAAGGATTGAAAAGCTCCTCGTAGATTTTGAACATGTCGCCAGAGTGGTTAGTGGGCCCCAGAGATCCGGGATAGGATGGGAGCCCTCTTGTTTGAGCGAATGGAGAGTCTGTATTGCCTTTGTAGCAGGAGTCAGGCTAGTTTGTAAGAGGATGCATTTGAAACCTGCCACTTCCGCTCAGCCACTCTACATTTGTGTTTCAGAGAGGCTAGGTCAGAATCATACCAGGCGTTACGCATGGAGGCAGGCTTCATTTGGATCCTCATGACAGGCGCAAGGATATCCAGGGTGTTGGTGAAGATGGGCAAGGGCAGCAGAGTCAATGTGGGCATCCGAGACAGGAGTGGGAGGGGGGAATAAAGGTGGCAGCAAAGGCAGAAACTGACACTCACTTCATCAGTCGGATAACAGAGGAGACAGGCAGTGCCGGCAGAAGCTTAGTAGGGGGACCCAAGAGAACCAGATGAGAAGATAGGAAGAAGCAGTCAGGCCAGGAGAGAGGAGTATTGAGAAGGTTGGAAATAGGAATGTCAGAGGAGATGAGAGCATCCAAGGTATGTCTGGCAGAATGAGTCGTCCCAGAGGAATGAATGGTGAGGGAGAGAGTATTGCAAAGTCATGGTGAACACTGAAGTCACCAAGGAGAAGTTTGGAGGAGGAGGAGGAAAGGAGGGAAGAGGTGAGGTCAGACCATTCATGGAGGAAGAGGGTGAACGGACCAGGAGTCCTGTAGATGGTGGCAAGAGTCAACTAAAGGGTTGGAGAGACGCTGAGCCTGCCGACGAGGCA
Source organism: Ambystoma mexicanum (assembly GCF_040938575.1). Taxonomy (NCBI): domain Eukaryota; kingdom Metazoa; phylum Chordata; class Amphibia; order Caudata; family Ambystomatidae; genus Ambystoma; species Ambystoma mexicanum. The sequence continues at coordinate 541,084,993 of NC_090929.1, forward strand.
TTCAAAGGAAGAGTAGGACTGTAGAGACAGATCAAGGCCACTCTGCCTCCAGTTCGGTTAGGCCTGGTCTTGAAGAGGATCTTGTAACCCTCAGGCAGGTGTGTGTCAAAAGCAGTGACAGAGCTGGCAGTGAACCACGTTTCAGTGAGGGCAACAAAATAAAAAGGGGATGGGTCAAGGTTTCCCAGGAGGAGACAGCTATCAGAAGCACGTTTGATGGCAGAGAGCGATAGTTGGGAGTTGCAAGGTGGACCCTGTTACAACCTTTGAAGGTTTTCCGAGGGTGGGGGTATAGGGGCGTAGGTGGGGGAAGGAAGTGGTAGCCGCCGAAGGAGTGGCTGGAGAAGGGAGGAAGTGGAGATGGAAGATGCCCGTCAAGAAGGAGGAGGTTGGGCTGAGAGCCCTGGGCCACGACACTGCCGCTGTGATTGAAATTAATGATGCACCCATATCAGGGATGAAGCCACAAAGAGGGTGTCGGGGACAGTCTGGCTGAAGGAAGCATTGACGTAGGTGTCTGCATGGGGCAGGCCTCGGTTGGAGACCAGGAGATTCATTTTGAATTTCTTCCTTCCAGGCTTCGAGAAGGAGGTAGCATAGGTGATAGAGTAGCAATTAGAATAGATAGTTGAGATGGAGAGCACCCTGGCTGGATGGAGAGGGCAGAGAGATGGAAGTGAACGGGGGCAAAGGGGTGGGGGGGGGGGCGGAAGAGAGCTGCACAAGCACAAAGAACTCACCAGGCGGCCTAGTAGCAAACAAATGATGTAAGAAAGAAGCAGACAGTTAATTTCCGGGTTCTTCAGGGAAGTACAATCGGTCAGGCCCTTGTACCACCGAAGCAGATGCACAGATGCAGCAGGAGAAGGTGTTAGGTACTTGAGTCAATGATACCTTTAGGTGGGTAGATTTCCTCCCTGATGAAGGCCTAAAGGAAGAGACAGAGGGCTTTGAAAGAGATGACAATGCAAAGAGTATGTTAAAAAACATTGCAGTAAAAAGGATACGCCCAAACACACGCGAGTGCATGCTTGGGCAAGATGGGGCCCAAAAAAAGGACCAGGCGAGTCACTCCTTCCTTTAATGCATAAGAGTACTGGTGCTGCGGGTGATTGAGAAAAATCAGACAATGTTGAGAACCAAAGAAAGCTGAACAAAGGTGAGCCCAACACACGCGGGTGCAGGCATGGGCGTGAGAGGGCCCAACACAAGGCCAAAGAGACATTTCTTACTAAACTGCACAAAACTAGTGCTGCTAACTGTGCTAGGAGTGCCGCCACCACGTAGCAAGATCAATCATGGCACAGGAAATGACTAGCACAAACGGGTGCAAGGCCAAGGCGTGAGGGGGCCCAACAAAGGCAGCACTCCTACTTGATGCAAGAACTGGTAAAGCAGTCGATGGAGAAAAGTTGCCTCCATGCATACACGTAGCAAATGAAGCAGAGAAGGGATAAGCCCAGCACAAGCAGGTGCTGGCAAGGGCCTGAGAGGACCCAACACGGGCCACAGTGAGGCACTTGTTAATTTATGCACAAAGCTGGTGCAGTGGTCTAAAATGCTTCCTTCATGCATCCACATTGAAAACAAAGAAGAAAGCTGGCAAAGGAGAAGCCCAGCACAAGCGGGTGCGGGCATGGGCTCTTAGAAGGCCCAGCACACCTTACTTGATGCAAAAACTGGTAGAACCACCGGTGGAGAAATGCCACGCTGTGAGTAGGCAAGTGTTGATTAAAGGAGAAGAATCGCATGGGTGCTGCTGCCACAGGAGCGAAAGAGGCTTCCACGGGGCAAGCAAACAAAACAATGCAAGAGATGTAATGCATGTACGAATTGTATTGAGGCCTTACTTTATTATTACTACTTGAGAAAGGCAAGAGTAGCTGCAAAAATGCCGGAATAGGATACAGGTATTTCAGACAGAGCAAACAAAGGCCAGGAGCAGAGGTAGAGAAGCAGCACTCAACTAGGTTTGTCTCCTTTCATTTCCCACTCTTTCTCATTGGAGCTCTCTCTGTTCAAGTCATCTAGGGATCCTTTTATATTGTAGCATTACGCCATGTCTCTGACTTTCTCTTTCCTTGGTCCTCCTCACTGCCCGCACTACGAGCTGTGTCACTCTTCCTCACAGGGAGCCAGCATTTCCCGGATCCTGCTTCTCCACTCAAAATGCTTTATCTTTTTTTTTTTCTCCCCGTTCGCCAGCACTTCTCCCTCCTGTGCTGCAGGGGTTCACCACCTCGTCGGATCGCTTTCAGAAACCCTTGCAATTAGGGTGCCCCGGGGCGCAGAGTCTCCGGCTTTCCCTCAGCTGCCTCACCGATCTCGTCTCATGGAGGATGGGAGCAACGAAGTGAGAATTCCCCCCCCCCCCCCCTAGCTATGTGATATTAACTGTGTATGTTTGGGAACGTATATCGAGGAGAATAAACTCATGTAGAGGACATCTAGAGCATATTGGAAAAGTTAAGAGTTTGCATCATGCTCAGTTAGATTTGCTTTGTGCTCCATACTACCTCCTGGTTCCCCACTGGTAGCTCCTGCCTAAGTGATTATGCCCGATACCCAGGAGCTGCTTTTTGCTCCTGGTGAACGAATCCCAATTCCAACCCCCGCACTAGTCCCAGGTCCAGGGGTCATCAGCATGGTCCTACTCAAGCATACACTTCGGAACAGAATTCTAAAGTATATTTCTTGGTGGGCATACAATCATTCCAGTCTCACGGAAGAACAAACTTGCATTATGTTTATCTACTGTCGGATTTATTGGACACCCGTTAGGGAGAATTCTCATTGCTGTGCTAATTCCATTCAACCTTGGAGATCCCCAGCTCTTTTGCTGGACTTTAGGACTTTTTCATTTTAACCCTGGAGTGAGTGAGCACTTTTTTCTCGCTCACTCGTGTATTTTGATCTGATTTGGATTATGTGCTTCCTTTGTTTTTGGAGTCTGACAAACTCCATAGGCATCTACTTTTTGTATGGTGACACAGCACCTTCAGTGCAGCGTCAGAGAAATCCTTTAGATTTCTCTTAAGGTTTAAATACCTTTTCATGGGTGAACAACAGGAGCCAAGAAGAGTAAAGTGAAACTGACTTTACTTACCTTTTTTCTATGTAGGTCCAGCACTCCCTTCCCCCTTCTGATGTGGAGTGCTGGGGGGTTAACTTAGTAGCCCCTTTTCCTACTTACTCATGTAACATTTTTGATATCACCCTCACTACTTTAGATGGCTGGTATTGTATTTAATTGAATTTATTTATATAGCACAAACCATGCTCCGAGGCATCTGGGCACATTTCTTAAGGTTGCATGACAGATACAGGTTACATGTAGACCTTGAAACAATAGGAGTAAAGGCAATATTTACGATATATATATATATATATATATATACATACATTTGGTATATTTACATATGATGATAGGTTGGTTTCTTACGTAGAGAAATTGACAAGTAGGCTTATCCAAGCATCTGTTTCAGAGGCAAGCTAAGGCTGTCCAGATTGTTAAGTCTTCATTGTGGATGAGCCAATTTTTAGCATTATTTCTGAATTTGTAGAAGAAAGATTCAGATCCGAGGCTAGGGGATAGAGTTCCACGTTTTGGCTGCTAGGACCGGGAAGCTGCAGCCCCCTGCTTTTTGAAGTTTGAACCTCGGGATGATCAGGCAGTTAGTTTGAGAGGATCTAGTCGGTCGAGCATGGTCATTACGTTTAAATTTGTCACAGAGGTAAGTAGGTGCTTGGTTGTTTAGGCATTTAAAAAAAAAAGGTAAGTGAGAAGAGTTTTGATTCTGATTCTTTGGTTGACGGAGAGCCAGTGAGCACTATGTCTTAACTCTGAGATGTGTAGTGCTCTCAGGAAATTAGTTGCTGCTCTAAGAGCATTGTTTTGAAGGATTTGTAGCTTTGTTTAGGTTGTATTGGTTTGTGCCCAAGTATAAGGCGTTGCAGTAGTCTAATTTTGTTAAGACTAGCACCCTAGCTAGTGCGATGGTTATCTGTAGACAGGAATGGCCTGCAGGCCATAATGAGCTTACAGGCGTAAGCAGTGGTAGTGGCAGTTGCATTGATTTGCCTAGATAGTGAAAGAAGAGTCGATGTAGATTTCTTGGGTTTTTACGTCCTTTGATACCTTGATATTGTTACCTTCGACGTTGACTGTCTTGAAATGTACGTCCAGTTTTTTTCAGTCTAGCTTGGGTACCTACTAGGATTAACCCAGTCTTGTCGCCGTTAAGGCATAGTCCATGTTTGGCCATCCAGGCTGAATTATTAGGTAAATGTCATTAAGGCGTTTGGAATCTATATTGTAGTCACTAATATTAATATTTGGGTGTCATCAGCGTAGCTACTATACAAGACACCCAAATGGTCAAGGTCTTCAAAGAGGGGCTTTGTGAATATGTTATAAAGCGGGGGGTGCAGGGGCCCTGGGGGACCCCACAGATGACAGGAGCGGGTGTGGCGGAGGCAGTAGGAGAAAACACTCTGGTAGTTCCGTTGCTGAGGAAGGATCGGATCCAAGCTATGGCGTCATTAGAGAAGTGAGTCGCTGAAGAGAGGTGGTTGCATAGTGTTTTATGGTCCACTAAATCAAAAGCAGCTGATAAATCTAGTAACAGGAGGAGGGCTAGGTTAACTTTGTCTTTTGTACTCATTTGTATTACTAGATCCATCAGGGCTGTTTCCGTGCCATGTCTGGGCCGGAAACCAGATTAGTGAAGCTCTAGTAGTTTTTTGTCCTCTAGATGATGCTGAATCTGTAGGTAGGCCGCTCTGTCCAGAATTTCTAAGAGGAAGGGTACTGTGGTGATCGGTCTGTAATTAGTTGGTATATTCAAGTCAAGAGAAGGTTTTTAAGTAGCGGTAAGACCCAGGCATCCTTCAGGTTGGTGGGAACAGTGCTGGTATCGATTGAGGTGCGTATTACCTTTGTAATAAAGGGAGCAAGGTCCTTAGCTGCCTCTTTGATAACTGAAGCTGGGCAGACATCACCCAGGCATCTGGAAGGTTTAAGGCTGTAGATTATGTCCTCCACCTCCTTGATATCAAGATGGGAGAATTTGAATAGATCCTGATAAGCAAGCGGGGTGCTTGGGTTGCAAGTTGGGGTGGGTTGATGTCAAGGTTACTTTTTTATCTCAATATTTGTTTGCAGGAGTTCAATTTTATCTGAGAGCGCTTTCTGGATATTGTTGTACAATGTAAGGTCTTTGGTGCAGGAGATAGGTGGTGCGGTAGGGGATTCTAGCACTGAGTATATTAAATAATTCTTTGGTGTTTGATTTGGCTTTAGTAATCCGGTCATTATAGGACTCGCATTTGGCTAGGAAGATAGCTGTTTTGTAAGTGGATGATGCTATTGTGAAGTTTGTTTGAAGTTGAAGGGAGGTTTTTCCATGTAGATTCTGCAGCTCTTGTTTTTTTGCAGGAGTCTCAGGTGCGGGGTGAACCAAGTGTTCAGATGTGAGCGGGGCTTGGCTTTGCGCAATTTCTGTGGTGCAATCTTATTGATAGAACTAGGTATGGTAGTATTTTATAGGTCCACAAGGGATGTTGGGTCATCGCTGGAGCTAGGAGGGTTGGTTAGAGGCTGAAGGGGCGGGAGGAGTGCGTTAGCTGTTATATTCTGCGTGTTTCCGGCTAATCTAGGGGTGCCATCGGAGAGTCAAGGTTGGTTTTGTTCTTGTATTGTAAAGATAATGGTGTGATGGTTGGACCAAGCTCATGTTGGTTGAAGAGAATATTATGTCGCAATTGATATCTGAGATCCAGTCTAATAATGTTCCTTTATTATGGGTAGGTGAGAGGACTCGTCGTGAGAAACCTAGATCAGAAATGCTATTAGCAATAGTTGATGCGTTAATATCATGTAAACCTATTGAGATCTCCCAGGAGTATATTTTGTGAACATGGCTTAGAATTTGCTGCAAGGAGTGTCGCCAAGTCTTCCTCAGAGGAAGATAGAGGGCCTGGGGGTCTATATATGAGGAGCAGTTATGGCTTGCGTAGATGACATGGGAAGCTTGAAGGAGCTCACCAGAGGGGAAAGTTTGAATAGGAACAGGTCTAAGGCCTAAGGAGGTTTTTGCGATAAAGGCTATGCCCCTGCCTTTTGCAAATGTTCTGTCCTGCCTGATAATAGTATAGTTGTCAGGGATAGCGAATGACAAAAGCGGACCGGATGCGGCATAAAGCCAAGTCTCCGTAATAGCTAAGAAGTCAAGGCTGTTCGTAGTAATGAGGTCGATGTCCAAGGCGTGGGCCATTAATTATCTAGCATTAATGAGTCCTCCTATGGTAGGAGCAATTCTATTCTCAGTGTGTGAATTGGTTGCCAGTGGGGTTACCTTATTGTTTGGCGTCATGTTGGTTAAGCTAGGTTGTAGTAGGGCTGTAGGTGTAAGTTTTGGGTTTGATTTGTGAGTACTTGTCTTAGATGAATAGTTACCTTTAGGAAATCTGTGGCCTGGTCTTAAATTTCTAATTACAGTAGGGCATGGAAGATAAGGTGTAAGTTTAGTAGCATAGCTATTTATCCATTGCTCGGGAGTAAGTCGTTCGGTATGATTAGGTGTGTGTTTGAGGTTGAGTAGGCCCAATTGGGGTAGCAAAGTGGTAGGTCTGCTACTGTTTGCCCGGGGTACATCGGTGGCCATAGCTAAGGTGAGGATGTGCCCCTTAAGAGTAGTTTGGTCATTACGGGAGAGTTTTGTCATGGCTGGATATCGTAAGAGTCCAAGGCTAGGTCTGCAATGGTGAGGAAGGTATAAACGGTCAAGATAATTAGTACAGTAGCACTAATGGACCACAATAGTTGCATGACTAGGATGTAGGTATTAGAGTAGGTTTGGTGAGGGTGGGCAGTTTTACCAAAGGAATGGGTAGAATAGTCAGGCAGGTGGCTGGTGAGTCATGGTTGTGGTTCAGCGTTGGGCTAGGTAAGCTGGTCAGTGGTGCTGTAGAATGTGCAGCGCAATAACGGGTTGCTCTACCGTAACTGAACTACAGGTGTGAGGTATTGCTCGAAATGTTGGGCTAAGGCCGCAATCCAACAGATAATTGAAAAAAAACGTATACATTGTTTAAAGCCTAAGGCGTACAGGTCTATAGCTATCAAATGCTAAATAAGGAGTTAACAAGAATCAGCGGATGCATGCTATTTTGTTGCTATGACATAGTATTGTAGTGTAACAAGAACATTAGTGTCACTGATGAATGCCGTGGGGGAACATTTTACGCATCAACAGTGAAATATAGTAGGACCTAGCCATTAGGCTTAGTACAGAACCAAAAGTAACGTGATCCTATACGACGGTAATGCAATTGTATTTTCACTCAATACAATTGTTTAATCAAAGGAGTCGAACAAAGTAATGGGGGGAGCAGTCTACGAGTGCTTACCCTGCAACAGCTGGTAGGTTCAATGGTCAGGGCCACAGTCAACGTTAGGGATGTAACAGTATACCATTAAAGATACCGTAAACCACTTAATTGAACAATAATAACCGTCACATTGTTTATACCGGTATACCGTTAAGTGTGCTTTTCAATCTGATTTGGAAAGGCTGCAGTAACCAAGTGCTGCGCAGTCTTGGTCTTGCACGGTTGGATGTGCCGTCTGCCAAGTAGTTTCAGTTGGAGCAGTTTTTAATGCCATTCCATAAACCACACGTGCCCAACATGAAATCAATATATTAGAAATAGGAAGAATAAACACAGTGCCAAGAAGGAAAAGGGTTTACTTTGGGATGGCGGCTTTGGGGTTTATATATTTATAATGGATAATGTTTGCTAAACATATGACAATGGGGGATTTCCCTGGTTCCATCATTGAATTTACATATAATAAGTCACACCGCGAAATTCACTCAGCTCTGTGGGTATTCCCTGCTGCCATACCAAAGGGTAACATTTCCGTGACTACTGAACACCTTTTGGCCTGCAAGTAAACTAAAGTGTGAGTGTGTGTGTGTACAAGCGTATACTACCATCAGCCTCCACTGATCTGTGGCATGCAGCTTATCAAGATGGCAACATGTTCATTTTCACCAGTAGCCAGTGGGGGAGGCTAAAAGCCTAAATGACCACTTAAGAAAAGCTATTCAGTTTGCTTTGCCAGTCGCAGCAGGGCTCCACCTCCTCTCCACACGCGTGTTTGGTGGAAGCAAGGCGTGGCATTTCAGTCGAAAGTATGTTGAAAAGCCCAATTCTGGCCCTGGGTGCCTGGTTTTGTTTGTGATGATAAATCTGACAATTTATGACCTTTTAGAAAATATTTGTTAAGATTAGTTAACTCCACCTGCTATACCGCGATAACCATGATATACTGTCATTTGGCAAGAAGGTTATCGTACCGTCATAAGACTAATACCGTGACACCCCTAGTCAACGTTTTTCAATGGTAGACCTCCAGTTATAGTGGAGATGGATCCGGCAGCAAATGTACAGCGGTCCTGGCCCAAGGCGCACGGTCAGGCTCAGTCAGGCGCCTTGCTAGTGCGCCTTGGCAGTGGGCCGGCTTCCCCTTCCGGCGTCCACTGGTTGGATACAAGTGCTGTAGGGCAGCCATTCAGATGGATTACAGTGCCGTATCAGTGGCAGGAGGTACTGTAATTTAGGCGACTGCCATCTTGGAACATTGGTTCCCTCGTGGTTGAGTCAGGTGAATATTGGTGTTTCGGAGGAATAGGTGCAATAGATGCTTGCTATCTACTTTCCGAATCTAATAGACGTGTGCACAGCAATTGTGGATTAATGCTGTGGTCTCCCAGAACACGATTGCAAAGGCGCACAGCCTTATCTCAGCCTGGAGGTGGTGGGGGCACTGCTATGCACTACAGGACGTGGGAGGAGAGCTCCTGCTCCGAAGGGCTTCCTTCTGGTGGCAGTGGTTGAATTATCCTACCATTCTGCTTTTCTACCGCAGGCCAAATCCTCAGTTGCAGTATAGCACTAGTGGGTGAGCATTGTGTCAAAATGGCCCGGTCTTCTTTTTTTCACCATTTCTTGTTTGGGAGGTCTTTCTTGGGGTTTACTATGTGCACCAAACCAGGTTTAAGCCCTTTGTTCATTTTGCCTTTGCCGGGCTTCAGTATTGAAACCTGCCTCTGGCTCCAGTGTTGTCTTGCAGGGCAGAAAGTGAGGGAGGTGCCCGAAACTCCCTTGTCCTTAGTCTCGAGGGTAACCCGAATGCACCCAGTCCTGATTGGCTGGCTCGCGGTCCTTGCAGGACAGCCACCCTGCTGTGTTGAGTGATAGCAAGGCTACGCATGAATGGGAGAAACCTGCATAAAAAGGCGAGGCTTCTTGGAATGAATACCGTCGACCACTGGAAGAAACATCCAACGAAGGAATCATGAAGGGAAGCTTGCTGCATCCTCCTGAACCGTTGAACTGCCCGGTGAAGCCATGATGCTGTGCTGAAATTCCTTTTCCAAAATCGACAAGAGAAGCTCAGGAAGGGACGACTTCTTCCCTTGGGTTAGTGGGACCAACTAACCCAGAGACAAACTTTGCTGGAGGACCTTCTTCAACGGGCTGTACTTCTTTGCTGCTGCTGGAAACGAGTGCCAGGGGTCAAGAAATCCGTAGTCAAATGCAACGTCTGTAAGCTGGCTAAAATCTCCAGGAGTCCCCCGAGGACGCTCCCGGAGCAGGACAACCCAAACTCGAGTCACCTCACCAGAGTGCTGGACCCAAGGAGTGAAGGAAGCCCAACCGGTGTCCAAAATCTGCAGTGGTGCCATTTACCGCATGCTGAAACCGCGAAGTGCTACTGAATTGAAAAGAGCCAAATTGACTTTGGCTGTCCTGGCTCTCTGAAGACTCTTCTAATCTTTTGACTGATTCTTACTGTCCCTCATAGAGGATACATTGGTTTTGAACCAATATTGCTGGGAAGAACAAGTTACTCTCTTACCTGGTAATGTTCTTTCGATGGGATGGTCCGACGACGTATTCCATATCTTTGACAGTAATCACCACAGCTGTGCTGCTTCGGAAAATTTTCGGCGTCTGCGTCCTACATCGATGCGCCGTCCCAGAGGACCTTCTCCGACGGCACCCGATGTGATAAGTAGGACGCACGTAGCCTCAGTTGTAGTTTTTTTCCCCCAGAACATGTGCCACCAGTCTTCTGCCAGTCGAACACACAAGGCCTTGCGGAAACGTAAGCTGCAATCGCATAAGAAATTCTGCAGCGGGGAAGGTAGGGAGGGAGCGATATGGAATACGTTGTCGGACCATCCCATCGAAAGAACTTTACCAGGTAAGAGTAACTTGTTCTTCGAGGGGATTGGGTCCTCCAACGTATTCCATATCTTTGACAGACTCCCAAAGCAGTACCAAAGCAAGGAGGTGGGAAAAGAATTTAGAACAGATTTAAATTTAGCATGCCCAATCAAATTGCGGAATAAAGGACTGCCTTGCCAAAGGCCAGATCCTGTCCTCAGATGGAATCGAGGGAATAGTGACGTACAAAAGTATGTACAGAAGCCCAGGTGGCTGCATCACAGATGTTACGAATAGGAACACCCCTCTGTAGGACAGTAGATGCAGTCATACCCCTGGTAGAATGGGCCCGCAAGCCAGCCGGTGGGTCCTTACCTGCCAAGCGGTAACACTCGGATATAGCCAAAATAATCCAACGAGACAAAGTCCATTTCATCACAGCTTGTCCCAAACGCTTTCCAGCATAACCAATGAAGAGTTGATCGTCCACGCTGACCCGGGCATGCGTGAAATATAAAAGCTCAACGCTCTCCTAGGATCAAGCCTATGGAGCCTCTCCTCTTCCTTACCAGGATGAGGAGGAGGACAGAATGCCGGAAGAACAAACTTCTGGCCCAAATGAAATTCCGAAACCACCTTCGGAAGAAAGGAAGGACCAACTCGAAGGACAACCCTGTCCTTATGAAAACACAGTGAAGGGTGGCTTAACTGAAAGTGCCTGTAACTCACTCACTCTGCGAGCGGAAGTAACCGCAACCAAAAACACAGTTTTAAGAGTTTACAGTCTCAAAGGGCAAGAATGCAAAGGCTCAAACGGAGCACCCATAAGAAACTTAAGAACAAGGTTCAAATCCCAACCGGGCACCAGAAAAGGTGACGGAGGGAACACATTAGTGAGCCCTTTCAAAAACTGAGAAATTAAAGGAATCTTAAAATAGGAACATTCTTCAGACGAGCGCTTAAATATGGACAGTGCCGGCAGGTAACCTTTAATGGTACCCACTTGCAAGCCCCTGTGGGCCAAAGAAAGCAAAAAAAGACAGAACCATGGGAATGTCACATTCAAAAGGATACGCATTCTTAACTCTGCACCAGTCGCAGTATTTATGCCAACGGTACAGAGACTTTGTTGCCGGCCGTCTGGCCGAGAGCAACACCTCCAACATGTCTTCAGGGAGGTCCCAATCTATATACCTCAACCTTTCAGAAGCCAAGCGTGAAGGTTGAGGGATCTGACCTCTGGATGGAGAACCTGACTCCCCCCCTCCCGTGAGAGCAGATCGTCTCGGTAGGGAAGACGACGTGGAGGGCAGATGGACAAGTCGAGAAGGTCCGGGTACCACGTCCTCCGGGCCCACGTCGTAGCAATGAGGATCATCCGGGAACCGAACCTCTGCAGTACTTGCGGGATGACGGGGACTGGAGAAACACGTACAGCAGTGGGAATGACCACTCCACCACGAACGCGTCTCCTAAGGCTCCTTTTGGAGGAAATTCCTGCGAGCAGAACCTTTCGCACTTCCGGTTGACACTGGTGGCAAAGAGATCCACTTGAGGGGTCCCCCAAAGGGCAAAGATCTCCAGGAGAATCTCCTGAGCCAGCTTCCACTCGTGAGAGATCGTGCTCTGCCTGCTCAGAGCGTCCGCCGTCTCGTTGTCATCTCCAGCCAGATGAACAGCCAAGAGCGAAACTTCCTGCTGCATGGCCCAGAACTCGAGCTGCATCGCCTCCCTACACAGAAGAAGTGACCCTGCTCCCCCCCCCTTTTTGTTGAGGTAGTGCATGGCCACCGTGTTGTCCGTCAGGATCAGGACACCCTTTCCTCGTACAGTCGGCAGAAAAGCCTTCAGGGCTAGCCCGACGGCCCTCAGCTCCAACAGATTGATATGGAGTCTGGACTCCGACGGAGACCAACGACCGCTGACTGTCAACTCGTTGGCATGAGCTCCCCATCCCGTGAGGGATGCGTCCGTCACAATCGTCACCTCCGGCCAGGGAAGCCAAAACGGAGCCCCCTTCATCAGATTGCCTTCGACGGCCCACCACAGAGGTCCTGGGCGACCGAGGGCGGCACCTGAACAGGGTCCGACATCCTGCCGGAAGATTGCGACCACTGCATCTTGAGTGCCCACTGCAAAGAACTCATCCGCAGACAAGCCTCTGGCACCAGAAGAATGCAGGATGCCATGAGACCGAGCAACCTCAAGAACTCGAACGCCGGGAGCGTCTGGGCAAGTTGAAACTTGTGCACCATCTGCTGAATGTGAAGAGCCCTCACCTGGGGAGGAAAACACAGCCCCAGGGATGTGTCGAGCACTGCTCCGATGTACTGGAGCCACTGTGTTGGCATCAAATGGGACTTGCTCGGGAGAGCTCTCCCTGATCAACCAATCGTCCAGGTAGGGGTAGACGTGAATCCCCCCTTTCCTGAGATGCGCTGCCACCACCACCATGAGCTTGGTGAAAACCCTCGGGCGGAGGTCAATCCGAACGGCAGGACCCAAAACGGAAAGCGCCAGTCGCCAACCGTGAACCTCAGGTACTTCTTGTGCTTGGGATGGATCGGCACATGGAAGTAAGCGTCCTTGAGGTCGAGAGACACCAACCAGTCCTGAAGTTGAAGGGCCTAGAGGACTTGAGAGAGAGTGACCATCTTGAACTGGTCCTTCCGTAGGAGTTTGTTCAAACCGCGCAAGTCCATGATAGGTCTCAATCCCCCCCGTCTTTCTTCGAAATCAAAAAATAAGGGGCATACCATCCCTTGTTCCTCTCTGCTACAGGCACCAGTTCTATGGCGCCTTTCTCCAGCAGGGCTTGAATTTCCTGCACAAGGAGCGGATCCAGACTCTTCAAAGAGGTTCCCAGTGGATTGTCGTGAGGCCTCTGCCGAAATGGAAGACAGTAGCCGTGGGTTATGATCTCCAGAACCCACACATCTGAAGTAATGGCACGCCACTCTAAAAGATGCTGCGCCAACCTTCCCCCAACCGGCGAACCATCTGACCATGGCCTCATGACTGAGTGGTAGCGGCTGCGGCGTTGCCTGAGGGCAACTGCCCGAGCGGCTTTTGGCACCTCGAGTACCCTGTTTTCCACCTCTGGTACTCCTCTGGTACTCCTACGGTGGCCTCTTTGACAGCTCCTCTGGCTTTACTGAAGGATGAGTAATAACGAACGGAACCTCCCCTCCATTGTTGTCCCCTAGGACGAAAAGGCAGAGGTTGTCGAACTGCAGCGCCCAACGACTTCGCTGCAGCTTTGGAGGTCTGCAACCGCTGGAGGCTCTCGTCAGCCTTGCTGCCAAAAAGATGTTCACCGTCAAAGGGCATGTTGAGGAGCCGGGACTGTACATCAGGAGCAAACCCAGACTTCTGCAACCACGCAAACCTGCGTATTACGGTGCTCGCCGCCATGGACCGGCTGACACAATCTGCCATGTCCAAACCCGACTGAACGGCCCCACACATGGCATCCTTGCCATCCTGGACCATAGCAAGGAAACCATCCCGTTCGTCCCCTTCGGGAATATGTTCAGCCGCTAATGCAACACAGTTCCACAAAGTGTGTGTGAAACGAGACAAGGCACATACGGAGTTGGCCGCCTGAAGCGCCATACCCCCTGAAGAAAACACTTTCTTCGCCCAGCCATCAAAACGTTTGTCGTCACTATCCAGAGGGATGGTAGGATATGACGCCTGCTTTGCCGGGGCTGTAGCCGCTTGCACCACCAAACTCTCCGGAGTTAGGTGCCTGGACAAGTAGCAGGGGTCGCTACTGGCTGGACGGTATTTTCGCGACTAAGACTTGCCCACTGCCGGGAGACTCTCCGGAGCAGTCCAAGCCGCCGCCACCCTTCTCTGCAGAACCATATGAAACAGCAGTACCGGGTCAGTGGAGGGGGAACCAAGATCGAGGATGTCCGTAAGATCATCCTGAACAAACTCCCCTGGGGGAGCCGACCATCCCAAGTGCCAGGCTGAGGCCTACAAAACTCCACCTCCGGAGAGGTGTCCAGTCCACTGGCATCATGCAGTGACTGCCTCAGGTCTTCAAATTGGCTATGGCCTGAGAGAAGCTCATCTGGCACCCTATCTGGAACCGAGCCCTCAGAGCCCTCATCAACCTCTGATATGTACTCCAGGCAGTGAGAGGAAGGCACCTGGGGACCAAAGCTATGCCTGACCTTTATGCCTGACCTTAGCCAGAGCCTTTCTAGGGGCTTCCCCTGTGCCACGGGGCACCTCCGACACCAGCGCCTCGAAAGGCGTTGGGGTGCCGAACGAATCGGCGCCGACGTCAGCCGCAGCGCCGCCAGCATCGACGGCATCGACACAGGCCTCGAAGCCAGAGCTCCGAGCGGGTCCTTCGACAACCTAGGCGCCAACAGCGTCGACGACCCCCTCGGAGGCGGAGCCTCAAGAGAGACCTGGAACGGGCATGGCGAGAACGGTTATCCTTGTCCAAGCGGGACCTCTCCCACGAACCGTGCCAACCACCCGAGCCCGAAGGCATGCGAGTGGTGTCTCTCGACCGATCACGACCGACCCCACTCGGAGGCACGGACGGACCGGTGCCCTGCGATTCGAGAATCGCTAACATCTTCTTCCTGAAGGAAACCCATTCCTCCGGTGTCGCTTGCATGGTGGGATAAGCGACCCGCCGACGGGCGGAGTCCTCGGACGGGGAAGGCGACCGATGCCGGCGCTTCCGGGAATGCCTCGAAGAGGCAGAGGAGTGGCGAGACCGACTCCTGGAAGGAGACCCAATGGACCTCTGACGATGACGCGGAGAGTCGCCTCTCGATTCATCTGTGGAAAGCCCCACAGACCTCGACTTCCGGGGCTTAGACACCCTACCTACCAACAACTTCTTCTTGCGCTCCCGCAAGGCCTTGGTCGTGAGCGACTGGCTGTCGACACAGTTGTCCGTGTCATGGGCCTCCCAGAGGCACCAGAGGCAGGCGTCGTGCGAGTCAGTTACCGACATCTTGGACCCACAGTCCCTGCGTTTTTTGAAGCCCGGACGCGGGGTTGAAGACGAGGTAGACATCGTCACGAACAGGCTTTTTCACAAAACCGAACAGTTTCAAAGAACCGAGAAGATTACAACAGAAACTCCAAAGAGTCGAGGCGTACCGAGATTCACGAAGCGAACACGTCCACGGAAAAAAAAACGGAACTGAGGCTACGGGCGTCGTGCATCCTACTTTCCACATCGGGTGACGTCAGCCATCGGAGGAGGTCCTCGGGGACGGCGCATCGACATAGGACGCAGAAAATTTTCCAAAGCAGTACAGCTGTGGTGATTACTGTCAAAGATATGGAATACTTCGGAGGACCCAATCCCCTCGAAAGGTTTTTATTTAGCCTTCATTTGGGAGATTTAAAAGTGCTCCCCTGCTCTGAGAACCTGTTAACCTTTTCCCTTTTCTTAACCTTTTCTTTTTGCCAACCGCAGAATTTTACAAAGTACAAAAGTGATAAATAAATGTAAATACTGTCCTAGTTAGTGAACTCATCTCAAGGTGTAAAAGTGTGTATGAAGCATCTCTAAAGAATATACTTGCTTTGCCTTGATTCTGAGAAAGTATTTTGAAGTGTATTTGTATTGTTGCACCTTGCCCTTTTTATAGACTGCTTATTTAAAATGGACTGTTAATTATTTTACTAGAAAACCTTGAGTGTAAGTTTTATTTGGATATTTATATTTGTGGATTTCGATGCTACAGCTCACATTTACCCCTCTTGCGATAAGTCTGGCTGCTCAGTCACACTACCAACTTGTGTAGTACAGACCTATACCAATAGGTGGGCTACCTAATACCAAGAGGACAAGACTGGTGTAGTCTCCCACAGGGTTACTGCATCAATTCTTGCCTAACAGACACCAATAAATTGTAACACTAAAAATAATGGCGGCAAAAATAAAATAGTAAAATATGCCAATTAATTTTAATAACTAGTGTTTGCCTTCGACTGCAAACAATTCAGCATATCTGTACTACTCTCTCCATATCTAGGACAGGGAAATCCAGGTTCAGGGTAGCATGTATTTAACAGATAAAGTGTAAAGCAGAGCTAGTGGATCACTTGATTTAAGTGGTGTAGTTGATGGTGATCTGCAGAATAGTGCGATAAGTTTTGAACAGACTAAAAGTCACAATTTCCTATGCCAAGTAAAAAGTGTTCCCAATCACTCGCCTGCAGATTCCCTCTCCTCGACATGTCTCGGTCGGGAACAAAACCATGATGTTTCACATTGTCTAAATCAGCAATATGTTTCGGCAAGCCCAACAGCCAAAATGTTAGACAAAAAAAAAAATAAGAGTAGGGTGATAGAACAATCGACCAAAAAGGTCACAAAAACCTTCCAGTAGTTTTATCACAATATTTATGCTGAGGAAAAGCAGGCTACACTATTTAGCTCCTCTTGCCTTACGACCACCATCATCCAACTGAAGCAGTCATTCGGATACAGGGTGAGTGGCAGATCTAAAACATAAGCCTCAGCCAAGATCTCAGGTAAAAGAAAAGCCTTCTACTTCGCTAACGGTCACCACTACTCATGTGCCGTTTGCTTTGTGGTACCAGACAAGTGACGGCATGAAAGAAAACACCCCGTCAAGTTACTGCAATTTTCCAAAAATCAAATGGGCAAAAGGAAATTGTTGGAGGCAAAGGAGTATAGCTTCGGGGTGTAGGATTATTTTCTAAAGGAGGATTCTCAAAATATACAGATCAATCGTTACCCATGGCTTTAATGGGGAGGGTGGCCGTGAGGGTTGCAAGTATGGAAGAGTACCTCCATACCACCTCCTTTTCATTCCTACCAATGGCACACCAGTGTTCGTTTTGGATTTTAAACTTAAAAGTAACATTTTTTAAGGTCGTTTTTAAGAGGAGCAGTGGAGACTGAGTTTTAGTAAACAAATACACCCATAGAATCAATCCCTTCAAGAGAAAACCTCCTAAATGCTACTCAGCAGGAAGTATTAAAAAAAAGCAAGAATTGGCACAGAGCTAACACTAAACTGTCTAACCAAGGAAGTACCAATAATAAAAGATAGAGACCCAAAAGAAAGGAGCAATGGCAGGAAATAGCCACCAAACCTTAAACTCCTTGGGTGGTCTGGCATCATAAAGCAGAGGTCCTTTCACCAGACGTAGGTCGTGAGAAGCAATAGTTGCAGTAGTCCTTTTTTCACACACATCGTCGTGAAGCTTCGTCTAAGAAGAAAGTTTAAAAGGCTTTTAACAGAAAAGTAAATCCGTCTTAAATACGAAGAGGTAAACATTTCATGTCGCTTTGTTCGACTTAATGTGATAAAAGCACAACACATACAAATCAATAAAATAATAGTGCGTTAAAATCGCAGCCAATCCTTATGAAATGTTAGCAGAATTTTTGATAGTCATAAAATTCAGCAATTCTCATGACATGTTTATTCATTTTGTAATCCACATGATTGACACGAACAGTTGATCTGCATATATGGTGCAATTTTCATCACTGAAAGCACACCACAGTCACAACAACCATTACATTGAAACTAAAAAGGTTAGAACTTCCAATCTCATGGGGGAATCCACAATGCTACATAGGCCAACACTCGTTACTCTGCACGCAAGCCCCCATTAAAATAAGTAACAGCCGTTCAGCAACCTGTATGCGTTTGATACAGACCAAAAGCACTGCGCAAAAAAGCAGTTCCACGTTATGTTTGCGAGACACAGCAACCCATTTCTGCATGGGGCGTGCACTCACAGTGCCGCTCAGGGCCAGCCCTAGGATTTGCGAGTATTTGGGCAGCAAAAGATGTGCCCCCCCCAAATTAGCATAAATAATGACATTGTGATATCACAGAATGAATCTTTAGAACGCAAAAGGTATCATGTAAAGTTAAATTAGAAACACGTTGCCATGCAAAAGCTAATAGACAAATACAGTGTGACATCCAGTGTATAAATTGTCAATATTAATATTTACCCATGTGGCAATATCAGGAGAGAGGCATTTTTGGGAAGTAGCAAACATCTGAATACCTTGCACAGACTTCCAATTTTGGCACATAAGGCATAGTGTGATAAATGGTTTTGGCCGGGAGCACTCACTTTGGTTAAGTGATGAAGCCCGGATTTGAAAGCAGCCTGCAATTCAGGATCTTGAACACATCTCTTCCCGGATGTAATTTGTAGAAATACTGTTTGCAAAAGGTCTTTTTGAAACTTTGGGTTGAAACCACTATCTGTGGAAGGCATTTTGCAGAAGTATTAACGATTGTTTTTATTTGTATTGTGTTTATATCGCCTGGATGCCTACGGGCTTAGTGCGCTTTACAAATGTAAAAATAAAAGATAAATATTTTAATTAGCAATATGCTTTTATTTCAGAAGCTAGAGAGAAGGATTATTTTGACTATCAAAAAAAATTATATCAAATAATAACTACGTTTATCAAGTGCTGCTCACTACAAAATGAGAAGGGAGCCTCATTAAATTTACTCCTCTGAGCCTGAATTGGAGGGGGTGAGCATACCAAAACTGTATGTGTAGAATAGCAGGCGATCCTATAGCAAAAAGTTGCAATGGCAACTGAGCGGGTAAAGAGACTGTTGCTGAGATGTTAAAAGTTTAAACCTTCGTGTAAATTATAGGTCTTCTTTCATATTCCTGCGGCAACGTATGCTGTAAAATGTGGCATTTTTACAAGGGGATGAGTATGGTTGACTCGCTTTACAGTGTGGGAACTTCTGCCCCATAGCGAAAATCAAAAACTGGCACCCAAGAATACACGCACTGTAAGTGAACCTATCTTAAAGTGAAAGATACACATTTCGTTCAATTGACCTTTCCCCTTAGAAGAAAGTGCACTAGACAAAAGAGCATTGGCTTTCCCTAAAAAGTCATTGACAACAGAAAAATAACAAGAGAGGAACTTTTCCAATAAATACGCTGGCAAAGTAGAAAAGGTGCTCACCTTTTAAACCAAGCAATATATAGTCAAATATTCCCTGGAAAACAAAATCCCAATACAAGCATGTGCTTTGATGAAAATATTTCTACACTGGAAACATGACAACATGGGTGAAATCCGGGTAGCCAAATGCTTGAGCAAGCTTGCAGACCTCAGAAACATCCAAGGGGGTTGTTCCGCTCACTGAGAAATGTTACTGTCCGACATGTATCCTTTATTTCTGCCCTAAAAAGCAGCACATCGCCACAATCAGGCAAAAATAAATGCACCAGTCTCCAGGATTACAACCTCTTGCCACATCCTGGGCAAATATTCAGGACTCATTTCCCCTCCTCAACCCCATGTCTGGCTTTTAACAATACTCTACTTGAAAAGTAAGCATACCATACTAAGGTACCCACTCAAATATATAAATCCTGACAGAAATATGTTAGGCAAAACATGTACAAAATGTGTCATTATTCCCCCATCTTGACTGGGAGACTACAGACAGGCTCATATGATCTGATGAAAATATTCTACGAAAAATAAAGGCTTTTTGGTGCATTAAATATGAACATCTGAAAATAATGTAGTTAATTTTAAACTGTTGTATGATTATATTGTAATTGAGCTGTAGGAGAGCGTAGATTTAGGCAGCTAACTGGTGCTTTGTTGGTGCCTTCAGAATGAAAAGCCCTATTCGCATTTCTTAACACAGAAACGTTACAAACATCTCTTCCAAAACAATGGTCTCTTAAATTGGCTATAACTTGTAAAATTGCTCCCACTTCAAATGCTCTGCTTGAAGGAAAAAAGTGATAAGTAGCCATTAAGGGGCCTGCAGGTTCCGCTGGGTCGCTGAAGTGAGTGTTGGTCTTTAGAGAGCCACAGGAGGTTGGGAGGACACACTTGCCTCACGCAAGCTTAGTACATTGAAACCACATACCACAATATTCTTGGTATAATTGAGACAGGTGCTGGTGCCTACGAAGCCCGCTCCGACAGCGAGGCCACCACACAGACTACCCATGCCTCAGGCCGGCTCTGGACTGCAGCTCCATGTACTGAGCGACAAGTGTTTGCTTAAGTACACCGTCAACCTAAGCAATTAATTTTTAGTGCTTCGTTGACAGTATTTTTAATCAAAACAAATAACGAAGGTCCCTGCGCACTGCTGGCCGTGGCCAACGGGAGTGCCTACAAGGGCCCTGGGCCAAAAGCACCGCTCCAAAACGACCAGCGCCAAAACAGGTCATACGCTGCCACCTAGTAGGCAACAGACTTCGTTGCCTTCGGCACACATGCCCTCTTGGCCAGGCTATTAACATTTCACGATACAGTACTCCAGTTTCAAATCACCAAATTTGGTATTAGATTAATTATTCAGACTAACTATGCACTGACCAAATGGATTAACTACAGGGAGAGGGTGCACGCGGACACACACAATCCCGTTTATGTCATGCACAAAATGATTACCGACTGGTATACTTGTTGTTATGGGTGGATCAATGGTACGGTCAGGGGAAGCGTCATGACATCGGCATGACCCTCTAATAAAAAGGGGCTCTGCTGGCACGTGCTGGACCACTACCCGCGGCCCATCACTGCGAAGACCCTGTGAAACCAGCCCTACTGTGACAATACCACACAGACCAAGAAGAATAGAAACCCACGACTACACACTCAACCCGAGAAGATGGAGTAATGGAGGCTCACGCCTCGGTATCCAAAAATCACTGCTGATGGATAAAAATCTATCAGCAAGAAGAAGAACAAGTGCGTGCAGGTCAGTGCAGCAGAGCCCCAGGAAGCTCTGTCTTTTATTTGGGTGTCCCCGCCGTGTGGTCGCGGCCTGTCTTTGCAGCCCTGCCTGGGTGCCCTCAGTGCAGAGGCTGCCAACACCGGGGTAATCCCCAGCCTGGTTGCAATTGGTCCGGTGATCCAGACAGAGCGGGATGCTCCCTGCCTGCCACCTGCTGCGTGATCGCAGTGTGCCATTGTCTAATCGGGTGCTCCCGATACTGTCCGTCACTGGGAGCCTCTTTTTTGGGAGGCGAAGAAGTAAAGAAGCCAGATGGGTGTTGGCCGCGTGGAGGTGCGGCCGCGGATGGAAGATCCATCAGCTGCAGCGGTGGCTGCGTGGAGGTCCGGCTGCCCATGAGAAGAGGAGCCAGCAGCTGCGGCCGCGTGGGACCTGCGGTGCGGCTGCATTGGGAACTGCGGCATCAGCCCACCGCGTAAAGAGGTGAGATTAGCCCTGAACAAAGGAAAGGGGCGGAGCCTGGAGGTCCAGGCCGGCAGCGGTGAAAGATCACACCATCCCACCCAAAGCAGTGGAGAGGATGTGTGTGCCCATCGAGACCCAGACTTGCAGAGGTGAAAACGAAAAATATACTCACCGCAATCGTATTTCTGATGCTTGTATCTGCTTAGATTCACATGCTGTGCATAGGCCGACATCTAGTGGAAGCTGCGGAGTATTACAGTTTGTTTTTCGAAAATCGAAAATGGGCGTCGACACAGGGCATGCCAGTAATACTATCCCTAGTGTGACGTCCACTGTACCCATGATTCCTCACAAGTCTAGGACCCTCAGATTGTATTTTTTCCTGACATGAGGTAGCATGAGGAGTAGCGCGAGTACAGATTATCCAAGCAGATAGAAAGATAAGACTACAAGCATCCATGCGCCTTTTCTCAGAGGGGAGGAAGGGTGGGTCACATGTGAATCTAAGCAGATACATAGCATCAGAAATACGATTACGGTGAGTAATGCATCCCTTTTGAGGCTTGTGGAATCTGCTTAGATCACATGCTGTGCATAGATTAGTGAGCAGTGTTAGAAGGAGGTGGGATGTGAGACAGGTCATGAGCAAATAAATGTCTTATAACCGCTTGTCCCACTTGAGCATCTGTCTTGCAAGGAGTGTCAATGCAGTAGTGCTGAGTAAAAGTGTGAATAGAGCTCCAAGTAGCTGCTTTGCAAATGGTGTCAAGGGGTACATTAGCAATGAAAGCCAAAGTGGCCCCAATGCCTCTTGTAGAGTGGGCTCTTGGCATGAAAGGCAGAGTCTTTTCATAAAGTGAGTAACACAGCTGGATGCAATTTATAATCCACTTGGAGATGGCGCCTTTAGAGACGCAATCTCCCTCAATGCCTGTAGCTACGGAAACAAACAGTTGGTCTGTTTTTCTTAGCGGCCTGGTCTTGTTTACATAGTATAGGACCGTCCTACGCACATCTAGGGTGTGTAGTTTCACCTCAGCCAAGCTTTGGGGATTTTGGAAGAAAGCCGGAAGCTCGATGGACTGGTAAACCTGGAATTTAGAAATAAACTTAGGTGAGAACCTAGGGTGTGTTCGTAAAACCAGTTTATCTTTATGAACGGTAAAGAAAGGATCCTGCACTGACAGAGCCTGAATTTCACTGACCCTTTTTATAGATGTAATGGCTACTAAGAAGGCAGTTTTATATGTCAGGTGTTTGAGACTGCTTTTATGCATGGGCTCGAATGGGGGGCCCATGAGTTTAGCCAGCACCACATTAAGGTCCCATCCTGGTGGTGGGGTAGAAATTGGAGGGTGAAGTCTCTTTACTCCTTCCATGAAGGCTTTAACCACTGGTACTTTCCACCACAACACCTTGTTATGGGAGGTGGTGTATGCTGACGGAGCTGCCAGGTGTACCTTTAGTGAATTAAATACCAACCCTGCGTCCAGCAGGTGGAGCATGTAGGTGACTATAGTAGAGGAGTGCAATCAACTGGGTTGATTTGCTTATTCTGGCACCAGATAACGAATCTTTTCCATTTGTCAAAGTAGCAGTGCCTCCTGTTTTGCTTCCTAGATTCTTTTAGGATGTCCATACATCTCTGAGGTAAATTGAGATGTCCAAACCCTATGACCTCAGAAGCCATGCTGCCAGGTTCATTGAGTTGGGTTGAGGATGCACCGTCTGACCTTGGTGCTGGGACAGTAGGTTGTACCAGCACGGGAGTCGGATGGGTTCGCACACCGCTAGTCTGCTTAAGTGTAGGAAACAAGGTTGCCTCGCCCACATGAGAGCAACTAGGATGAGAGTCATTGATTCCCTGTGCATCTTGTTGACCACCTTCCTGATGAGGGGTTGGTGGAAAAGCTTCATCCACAGGGCGTTCCCCTCGGAGTCTGGTTGGGGGAACCTGGATGCGAATCCTGGGCACTGTCTGTTTTCGCTTGTGGCGAATAGGTCTATAGTGGGGAAACCCCACAGAGAAGAGATCTCCTACGATTTCTCTGTGTAGGCACCATTCGTGTTCTTCTGGGAGGGGATCTCTGCTCAAAGCGTCCACTAGAGAATTGAGATCCGCTGGAACATGTTGAGATGACGGGTAGATGTTGCATCTGAGTGCCCATATCCACATTTTCTGGGCAAGCTTTGACAAATTTGGCGAACGAGTCCCTCCCTGCTTGTTTAGGTAAAACATTGCTGTTGTGCTGTCTGTCAGGATCTGCACTGACAGGTTCAACAGGTAGGGCTCGAACACTTGAAGCGCTCTGAATACTGACAGAGGCTCTAGCAGATTGATATGATTCTTGGCCACTGTGTGAGACCAGAGACCCTGAGCTGTGTGGTGAAGAAGGTGTGCTCCCCACCCTGACAGGGATGCGTCTGTTGTGACTACAGCCTGTACCTCGGGATCGTAAAAAGGTTTCCCCTTTGACAGGTTTGATCTTGTCCACCAGTGGAGACTTTGTACAAGTGTTGGCGAAACGACCACTAGTTCGTCCCACTGACCACTTGCCCGAGATCACGGTTTCACCAACCATTCTTGCATGGGACGCAGGCGCGCGTGGGGGACAGGTAACTACATGACGCCATCATGCCTAGCAAACACATCGCTTTGCGCACCGTTATCTGACGACCGGCCCGATATAGAGGAATTTGCAGCAGTAGATTCCGAATCCTTTCCTCTGATGGAAAGGCCAACCCCTCTTGCGTGTTTAGGACAGCTCCTAGGAACGGTTTGGAGGTGTTTGGCACCAGACTTGACTTTCTCGTTTATGGAGAAACCCAATTCGAAGAGGAGGTCGATAGTTCTCTGAATGTTTGATCTGCAAATTACTGGGGTCTCCCCCGTGATGAGCCAGTCGTCCAGGTAAGGGTACACTGGGATTGCCTCCCTGCGTAGGTGTGCCGCTGCCACCGCCAGTACCTTGGTGAATACCCTTGGAGCCGAGGCTATACCAAAGGGCAGCACCTTGAACTGGTAGTGCCGACTGTCCACCATGAAGCGCAAGAACCTTCTGTGCGCTGGGAACATGGAAATATGAAAATAGACATCTTTCATGTCCAATGTTGCCATGTAATGCCCCTTTTATAGGAGGGGGATTACCTCTTGGAGAGTAGTCATGCAAAGTTTTTGGGGCTTGACATACTTGTTTGCAGGGCGTAAATCCAATACTGGGCGCATTGTCAAATCTTTTTTTGGCACAAGGAAGTAAGTTGAATAAATACCCTTGTTTACCTGGTGTCCCGGGACGAGTTCTATCACGGCCTTTGCTAGAAGATTGATGATCTCCTCGAGGAGGATCTTTTGGTGGTCTAAGGAATGTACTTTTTGACGTGGAGGGTGGTTTTGGGGACGCTCTAACAGTTCTATGCAGTATCCTGCGGACACTGTGGACAGCACCCATCTGTCTGACGTGATCCCTTCCCAAACTTGGGTGAAGTTGGAAATGCGTCCCCCCTACTGGGGACGCGTGAGAAGGGACCCTGAACGGAACGTCACTGTTTTGCAGGAGGCGTGCCACCGCCTCTATTGGGGCTGCCTCTACCCTTACCACGGCCCCTTTTGTTACCCCTGCCATAACTCTGGGTAGACTGGTGGTGGTTGTTATTCCTTGGTGTACCCTGCCCCTGAGAATAGTTGGAGCCTCTTTGTGAATTTTGGCCGCGTGGGCGACGGAAATTGCCATTCCCGATTTGATTAGGGGGTTTGTTGGTTAACTGACCCAGGAATTTGAGAGTCTCGTACTCATCTTTTGCATTTTTTAATGCGTCCTCTACCGCCTTACCAAACAGTAGATCAGGCTCCACCGGCTTGTGTATTAAGGATGCTTGTGTCTCGGGTTTAAACCCAGATTTTCACAACCAAGCATGCCTCTTAATAACAGTGCTCTTTGCTATCAGCCTGCCGGCGTTATCCGCAGCATCAAAGGTTGCCTTAAGGATGCAACCGGACACGGCTCTGCCCTCCGACGCAACCTGTGCCATCTGGCGTTTTCAAGGTTCTGAGGACGGAGTCGATGAGCACAGCAACTTGTTCCGACTGGTGGCAGTTGCAAATCGCCAGCATAGTGGTGGATTTGGCAATCCTTGCCTGGTAGGTGGAAGTGGAGGCTACCTTCCTTCCCAAACCGTAGATCTTCTTGCTCTCTCGGGGGGAGCTTCAGACGACGATAGGGCCGTTCCCACCCTCTATCAGGTATTAGTCACTACCAGGGAGTCAGGTTTCAGTTGCCCCCTTATGTACAGCGGGTCTGACTGGGGTGCCCTGACCAGTTTTTCGATCCTGGGGTTTACTGCCCTGGTGAGGTTGGGATTGAGTAAGAAAGTATCAATTCTCCTTTGTATAGATTTGAGAATAGGGATGGCCTGGGCAATGGGTCTCTTTTCTCCCACCAGTTCCTCTGCAAAGTCCCTCGCCTCCTGTGCTCCCCGAGGATCTATGCGGAAGTGTTCTGCCGCTCTAGATAAAACCTCATTTAGGAGAGGTCGGTTATCAACTGGAGAGTCAGTAACCGGAGGTTCCTTGTCTACTGGGGAGTCTACTCTGTAGACATCTGGGTCATCTTGCTCCTCCTCTTGGTCCTAGTAGTCCCCATAGTAGTCCACCCCAGTTTGGTCGTCCAACGTGGCCAATTCTGGATCCTCATTTGGTAATGGATCCTCATTATACTGAGTATGGCTGTACGTAGAAAGAGTCCGAAGACCGACTTTGCGTTGGCGCCTCAACTCGAGGTTTCTTACCAGGGCGTTGCAGGTCCCTAGTCCCTGAGGGAGTAGCCCCGTCAGGGGTATAGGAGAGGAAGTGCTCTGGATTCATAGAAGTCTGCTAGGGATGACATTCTAGACATAACTGTCTATATCCTCACTTGACCATTCTTTAGAGCTGGGGATTCCCCTTTCCTGGGAGGGTTTTCCTGGTATATCCTGACTGGACCTATGGCCTTGTGCAGGGGTCCCGGATAGTTTAACAGAAGACTGTGACCTGTCTTTATGTTTCTGTGGTGCAGATGAAGGCTGAGAATGTTTCTTCTGCTGTTTTCCCCCCTCCCCGTAGTGGAAGAGTGGTTCCCTGGTGTTTTCACCATCTCTGAGCTTTTCGACGTCTCGCGTCAAGATTCGGGGGTAGTGTCCCTAGCTCTAGAGTGTGGACGTCGGGACACGGGAGCAGCTGTCACGCGGTCTGCTGACGCCGACTCCTGGAGTGCGGCCTGGGGATGGTGGTCGGCTTTGTCTTCCGACGATTGTATCTCTATTACTTTAGTGAGCGAGGCACTCTTGGCAATAGTGGATGGTTGCTTGGTGTCATGCGCCGATCTTGACCGAGAACGCCCAGAGGACACTGATTCGGTGGACCGTTCTCTGTGTGCCTTTTTCTGAGAACTCGACACGCGCGTCGAGTCTCGGTTGGACTTCGAGTGTTTAGTGGAAGTGGTGTGGGTAGCGCTCGTGTCGCCGGGGTGTTCCTCATAGCTGCCCTGCTGGACAACCTTCGAGGTCGGGGACTTGTGCTTGGCTGTCTCTCGACGCCACGTTGCCCTCGCCGTCCGATAGCATCGTTGCCATCACTGAAGGCGCCCTCCGCTTCCATGGCCTCTCGTTACCTGGCGTGGTGGGCCCAACGGTCCTTTAGAGTCTTAGCCTTGAACCGGCTACACGCTCTGCAGTTCGCCTCGGGGTGGTCCCTCGGCAAGCAGAGGTTACAGGTGGTATGTCTGTCAACCCAAGGGTACTTGCGGTTGCACTTGGGGCAAAATTGGAAAGGGGTACCCTCCATACGCACCCTGTGGCAGCGGGCTAGTGTGTGTAGGAATATATATATGTGTAGAGTATGTACCCCCCCCACTCTCCCTACTTGCAGGGCCGGGGCAAATAAATCCGTCATGCAGCTTTCGACAGTTTTCTTCTCCGGGCCGGCGTCGAACTTCGAAATTCGGTGACTCGCCGTGGGGATGAAGAAAACGGGGAAATATGATATTTTGCAAAATTATGGCTAAGGCCAGGTAACTCCGCGGGATGTTTCCGACCAGTATGGTGGAAAAAAAAAACAATCCGAGGATCCTAGACGCGTGAGGGATCATGGGTACAGTGGACGTCACACTAGGGATAGTATTACTGGCACGCCCTGTGTCAACGGTCATTTTCGAGTTTCGAAAAACAAACTCTAATACTCCGCAGCTTCCACTAGATGTCGGCCTATGCACAGCACGTGATATATATATATTATCTGAAAATCGATAGCTTCAGACATTTCCAAACTGGCAGTTGGTGCAGCCCAGAGGGGGTGTGGCCTACGGCCGAGTGGCAACCCCAAACAGGTGTCTAAGGAAGGGGGAGTGGCCCATACCACAGGGCCGCAGCGGTGATGTAAAAACCTACAAAGGCCCACACGAGGCGGCTGGCTCCAGCGGGAAGTAAATAAGGAGCCCAGCAACGATGGGCCAGAAGCAAAAAGGAAGGAAGATAACAAACGCTATTGTCTTTCCTTTTACAACGTAGTAACAGTAAGGAGGAGGAAGGTTCGCACCTGGAGGCTACAGGTCCTCCCCTGGCAAGTGCTGCAGGGCCCAGGAGCCCGGGTCGCTGGGGACAAAAAGGGGTCATCAACCCCTCCTGTTGTCTACCTTGGCCAAGACTCACAGAGAGTAGCAGCTCCCCGAGGAGTGCTTGTGCGCCCTCTGGGACTTGGGCGCGGCAGGGTAAAGGAACAGTTGTTTGTATCACCTTCACCAACAGAGGGTAGCGGCCCCTCAAGGGGTGCTTGTGCGCCCTCAAGAACTTCTGCTCGGTCCAGCCAGTCAGAGGCCCATCAGCAGTGAGTGCAAACTGCACCACACCCTGTACCCGTCATGGGGGATGAAGGGAATGAGGTTGTGTGCCGACAGGGTGGTCAGCTCGCGCCGTTGTATCCCTTTGATGTCGTGGGTGCAGAACCTGGAGCTGTAGCTTAGGACAGAGCGAAACGCCCAACACTCCTATACTCCGCCAGACTGGCCGCCCAGAGGTTGTTTAGAACACTACGGCCTAGAGACCAGTCCTATGACGCAGCCATCGAAGCCCTGAACGAGTACTTCAGGCCCTTGGTCAGCAGGGACTATGAACGGTTCAGGATGAGGTGCGCGAGGCAGGAGGAAGGGGAGAGCCTTGATGCATTTCATGGAAAGCTGCGGGGCATTGCGCTGTCCGGTGCGCTGGGGAACTTCGAGGAGGACGAGATCAGGGTGCAGATCATCTGCGGCTGCAGTTCATCGAAGCTGCACAAACAAGTCCTGAGGGACCCGACGCTAACCCTCGAACGTAGACTATAAATTGGCCATGCCCAGGAGTTGGCAGAGGGGGTTGGCCACAGAGAGAACCCGGTGCCACCATATGCCATCAGTGCAGGTGGGATCTTCCACATCCGCAAGACTGCCCGGCTAAGGGCATATCTGTGGGAGGTGCGGAAAGGTGGATCACTTTGCACGGGTGTGTCTCGCCCCGGCGCCGGCCAGCATGGTGGGAACACCGGGAGTAGTGGGTCAAAGGAGAGCGCTGGGAGGAAGACCCCCACAGTGGCAGCGGTCCAAGTGGCTGAAGACCAAAAGGGGGGGCGGTATTACTTTGCCAAAAAAATGAAGAAAACGTGTTCTTGTCCTGCAGCGGCGTTGGCATTCAGTTTGATACATGCATTTTCTGATTCCTAGAGCCTGCTGTCGGGCCCCCTGCGGTTTGAGGGCACACCCAGCCTACCAGTTAACGTGCGTATCTTCGCCATTTACGCATGTAAATATGGCAAATACAGATCATTTAATTTTGTACTGCGTACCGTGTACGCTTTGATTTATTCATTAAAAAAAAATACTTTCCACCAGTAGATGGCACTGTACCATTTCTTCTGTCAGCAGCATAGCCTTCTTATGCATGATGGTGAATTTCCAACTGAAAGACCAAATCTGTGACAGCAAAGTGAGCAACACAATAAAGCATGCACCCTTTTAAAATGTGTTCATACCCATAACGTATGTGGTGGCTAAGTTTTACACTCTTGCAGAGGAGAAAACTAATTTTTACTCTTGAAATTGCATTTACGCTCCAATTTGAAAAATCATGCATAAAATACTCCCACCTCAAAATCTTATCTGGAGCACTGGACACACCCGTCTGGATGCACTGTTTACATAGTTATTAGGTGGTGCCAGGACTGGAATGCACCCTTGTTGCAGTGGTTGTATAGGATAGCATGGGTGTGTGGACTGGAATGCACCATAGTTCTAGATCCTGTATTGGGTCACTGTTTGTAGTGTGTCGTGGGTTTTTGATTATAATAAAGGAGGGATGGTATGGGTGGATCAACGGTGCATGATCCTAGTGTGCCGGTGTCTAATCGGGTGCTCCAGATACTGTCCGTGGCCCCGCCCCGGTGACGGGCCACCACACTTGTGGTACAATGCTACTTACAGTTTTTGTGAAATTACAAATCTCAAAACTAATTCACCTATGCGTACCACAAACCTGAGTCATTCATGCCAATTCTAGTCTACTCGACCTCTCCAACCATGTTAGGCAGAAACCTGTGCAGTTCCCTCTGGGACCACTGCAAAAGATTTAAGACTACAGGTGTTGGCAGTAAACCCACTTGGTAGCAGTCTGCAGCGCACAGATTCACTGTGGTAGCTGTGGCTGAGCAGTCAGACTTCCCTCAAGAAGAGTTAGGCAGTATACAGAGGATACACAATAGGTACAGAGGCACAGTAGCACAAGCAAACACTGACCAGAGCTAGGTGTAAAAGTATAAACTTATTTATTAAAGGCACACTCATAAATTACACTAGCACATTAGAAAAGGTAAGAAAGTCAAACACTGTTACTATTACTCATATGTACATCCCTAATCATTTGTTGGACAATTCTAAGTTAACCCCACTTATTTCCAACCAGAGGTGAGCGCTTAACATTAGATGGTACTCCAACAAGTATTACCAAAAGGGAGGGAAAAGGCAGAAATAAAGAGCAGTAAGGTAAAACACTTTTCACATAAGGTTAGCAAAGACAGTCAACGGTGGAACAAGGAGAATTAGTTCGGGGCCCGCTTTAGAGGGAGCCAGGCGAAAAATGTGCCCAAGATCACACAATGTCACAAGTCTTTGCAGGTGAGCAAAAAAGGTTTTACTACGGTTCTGAAAAGTTTCGTTAGGGTGTCCCAGACCTACCCAGGTTCGAGAGCCGAGGGCTAAATCTACCCCGTACAATCGGTGGCAAGGGAGGCCGGGCGGAACACAGTACCTTTAAAAGTGGAAAGATTCCTCCAGCGGTGGTAGACGTTCCTGGTAGTGGGCGCAAGTCGCGGCGTCGTCCCGAGGAAGAGGTGATCTCGTCGTAGGGGAAAGCTGCAGGTCGTTGCACTACCAGGGATGAGGCCAGCCGTGGAGTTTTCCGGTCACAAAGGATTTTTCCCCTCTTTCGCGGTTGAGGTAAAAAGTGGTATCCCGGTTGCCAGGGTGCTTGGCACAGGCAAGGCGGCCACGAGATGCTTCGGGACGGCGAAAAAAAGGCAGCAACTGGTTGTCCCCACCAGTTAAGGGAAGAAGACTCTCCGGCTGGAGATCACCTCTGTCGTCGGGAAAAGTGGTGATACGGTTCTGCAGGGCTTCACCGGTGGTGTCGTCTTGGCAGGTCGGCTCGGCTTCTCCCTCTTCGGCTTCTTAGGTCCTGTGGCGACTTCTGAAGAACCAGTCCCAAAAACCCTGCTTTTATGCAGCAAACCCCCATTCATACAGCCTAGCTGTCACTCAAACATGCTAAGTGGTGAGCGGGGTGGCTCACCACTTGGGCCAATCACACTAGAGTGCGACATGAGTTGGCAAGGCAACTCAGTCCAGGGTGCCTAAACCCCCTCCCACACCCCCTGTGGTACCCAGACAGAATGGCACCACTTTGGAGGGCTTCTGTGCAGAAGCCCGCCAAAAGTGGAACAAAGGCTCGACTCGGGTTCAGGGTTACTGAAGTGAACCTAGACGCCATTTTAGGCGGCGAGTTCCGGCAAAAAATCCCAACCGGTGAATTTATATAAAATAAATAAACCGGCGGTATCTTTAACATTGCACCAAAAAGTGGTGCATCAAAAACAATGGGAAATCCCATTGGGAAATATTCCGGTGGAATATTTCCGTGGTATCCACTGCCACCAGCCAGAACTCGGCGAGGGGGGACGGGACAGTACCCCCTCGACAACAGACCCAGGGGCAATCTAATTGCCCCTACCAGTACTTCCACAGTAAGATGGTTTGTACTGGTTAAGTTCCTAAGTTAAGACTAGTAAAGTCAATGGCAACTTTACAGACCCAGGGAGACAGTAGTCAGTCCCAGGGTGTGGAGTCTATGTTTGGGGGTCCCTAGGACACCCCTGTGCTACTGCACGGAGGGTGCTGTGTAACACACATTCAAAAACCAATGATGGCCTATGGGGAAAATTACCCCCTAGCCCATAAGCACATAGCAAGTCACAGAAACACTCTCAAGTCATGTCCAAGAGTGAGGGTAAAAGAGTCTCACTCTTGGCAGGAGAAAAAAAATAAACCCCAAGAAATCCAGCAAAGCTGCTGGGGGACTCACTAGGTTAGGAAATTCAGCCTAAACAGAGAATTCTTCCTAACAAACCACATGACACATCGAACCTATACACAATGCTACATACACAGACCTCCCTTTGTAGTTTATGGCTGCCTTTCCATCCTCTGTGGTAGTTACACACACTTACCCATTCTAATATGGCCGCTAGGAACATGTGTTTTAGCTACCAAGAAAACATGGAGTTTACTTCTAGTCAACGCACTGCAGGCACCCACGGACTTCTCTGTGGCGTTCTTGTTTAACCGAAGGTAAGAGGCTTTTACGTTTACCCCGTTAGATAAAATCAGCAATCAGGGT
Organism: Ambystoma mexicanum; assembly: GCF_040938575.1. NCBI lineage: Eukaryota > Metazoa > Chordata > Amphibia > Caudata > Ambystomatidae > Ambystoma > Ambystoma mexicanum. The sequence goes on from NC_090929.1 coordinate 541,117,365, forward strand.
CGATGGAGGATATAGATGCACTTCTATTAAACTAGCATTTCTTTATGTGGAAGCCATACGCATCAATCTTTGCATGAAGAACAGTAAGAAGCAGGAACTCCACAGCTGACAACTCGCGTTTGTCAGAACGCCAGTATATTCGGGTAAAACGAACTTCGCGTATTATATACGTACACATGGCTGAAATATATATTCACACAGTGACTAATTGCAGCATCGATAACACAGCTACACGCACAATCTCTGCAGACGACGGAGAGGTTTATATAGGTAAGGCGAAAGTCATGATGCCGATAGCTTTCAGTATGGTTCTTGCCCACACTCATAATTGTCTGACAAGGATTTAACAGGCCCTGATGAAGGTCAACAATGTTGGAAATGCATTGGCCCCTATATGCATCTGCATAGATCATGAACATTATTTACCTATGAATAGAATTGATGAATAAATTAGAATTTAGTGTGAAGTAACACAGAATTGTCTAATCTTTCAAGAAATTAAAAGCCATTTTGTGGCTATTGGGAGTGCTGCCCACACCACCGACTTCATAGCCAAGGTCCTTTCTTCATGCCTTTCCATCCTCCCCCCCCCCCCCCCACCAAATTCCACCCAAACGCCACCGATTTATCCCAAACCATCTCATAGCGCTCGGGCTGCTCTTTTCAGGTACCAAGCCAAATTTGCAAGGCTCTGACCAGTGATCAATCCGATTAGATTGCTGCAACAATTCAGGCCTTCATCCGATCACCATTTCATAGGATACATCTAAATAATCAGTGGCTCATAAACCCGTCGGCCCATGCCCCCTCATTACCTTGACCTTCAACTCAAATCAGTATCTATTTTGCTAATGTGAATCCCGAAAAGAATGACCACATCCCTCCCACCGCGATCTCTCTCCAACCTCAAGACTGCTACCTACTAAATATATAATGTTGCCACAAACTTATCCCGGCGACATTATGTACGGCGACTATATATAGGGACATTACCCGATACCCTAAATATGGTCATCTAGACAAATTCTTTGCAACCTGAAGTTCTAAAAAGGTCAAAAGTGCTCCAATGGTACCCTCTGGGCAAAACCAAATGCAGATACTCCCATCATGCAGGTTGCTGCCACAGTGTATGACAGAAGATTGGTTGCATACCTCGTATAGAGCGTTCCTGAATGGTTTGACAACAGGATGACAATGGGGAGCAAATGTGTGTGGATCGTCAAGAGGCAAGCAAGCGCCTGGTGTATGTACCTACACCGGGTGTGGATGAAACGAGCAAATTCCATGAGCCTCCTAACACAGCTTACAAAAAAAGGCAATGCAATATTGAAGAGGAAGCAATGTTATAAACACACCAATGAATAGCCCACACAGTTGGTGTTTAAAACACGATTTTGTAGGTATATTTCCATTTCTAGGTTTCAGCAAAACATGGGTCGGTGTGCAATTTGTTACTCAGTCATAGCACAATATAATTATGAAAATACCCAGTACCTAAAAGGAGACACTTTTTCTCAAAGCGTAGTTATTTTGAGCAACCGTGCAAGAGGAAGCCGCAGATACCTGCACAATAAATGACACTGGCCTTCAACAAATTGTCTTAAATACACTGCACAGCAGGGAATGTATGTAGAAACAGTATGGATAGAAACCAATAGATGAGAATAAATAAGGCAGTGCATCAAATCAATGTACCATTCAAGGCATAAAATAAGCAGCGTCACATAGCAATTTGATATGCAATTCTGTAGTTTTGCTAATCAAATGAAAAACTTGTGTAGCAAAGTTAGCTATTTAAGTTGACCTCTTCAATGAAAGCACAGCTCGCCCTGCATGCCTCTCTTGCCGTAGGCGCTCTCTTCACCCTCTTTTTTCTGTTCACTTCGTGGTAATGGGGGGATGGGGGGGGGATTACAGCAGTAATCTTGTAATCTTCTCCTCCATCCACTCTTAAGTGCCAAATGCATGTTTAGGAGTGCAAGAATTTGTTTTTCAAATTATTGCAAACCAAAAGTAATCAGGATGATTTTTTTTTATTAAGCTTTTTATATCCTGTCTGGCAAAGAAAAGTATGTGTCAACTTTATATCTTTTAAAAAGACAGTCATGCAATTCCATTCCTAAAATGGTAGTTGTTCAATAATACATAATTACGATTCCAAGATGGCCACCGAAATCTAGGGACGTGTATCAGAGTCCTCCGTGTACTAAGGATGAAAAAAGGTGCATAAAGAGGCCAAATCTAGGGGGAAAATGAAGATTCCAGTCGTCCTGAAATGGCCAGACAGCAGTGCTTCACAGGAATGCTGTATAGTAGTTCAAAGCTCCTGGGAACGCTTATAGCCATATAACGCTGCAGGCATAAACACGTAGTGCAGCGCGGTGCGGCGCGGCACCAGGGAGACCCAGAGCGAAGAGGCATTGAGGCTGCAACAGAGATCAACACCCCAGCAGGGCCTGCCTGGAGCCGACCAGGGAAAGGCGGCAGCAGTGGAAGCCCGGCGTGGGAAGACACTCCTGCAGACAGAGCAGCAGCGGTCCTGAGAAGAGTCACCGCGGCCAAGGGAGACCCGCGTTGGCCCAGGGACCCAGCGGGAACCGAGACCGAGGCCTGACCCACGGGCCTTTGGAGAGAGGCGAAGGAGGGGCTCAATTATTTCACTAAATGTAAAGGACTAAATTCTCCCAGGAAACGCCGAGCAATCCTTTGCAGACTCGAAAAGATGCAAGCAGCAGTAGCGTTCCTGCAGGACACCCATCTCTTGCAGGGGGATGAGAAAAGAATGCAAGATAGGACCTTCCCCCAACAATACTTTGCTTCCAGCGGCTCGAAAACAAGAGGCGTGGCGATCCCGTTTCATAAAGAAGTGGGGTTCCATAGGCAACACTTGATCCGCGAAAGAAGGGAGATACCTAGGGATTAAAGGCACGATGTACACAATTCTGGCTATATATGCACCCAATGACAGACAGGATATATTCATCACCGACCTACATAAAATAAGGAGCTGGTGCGAATATAACACAATTATAGGCGGGAATTTCAACTGTGTAATGGACCCCAACCTCGATAAAACACTCCCTCCTACAGCAGCGGACCAAAGACGCAAACAGGCCCTGGGGAAATTTTTTTAGGGAGCTGGAAGTAATTGAGACCTGCCGCTTTTTTCAAGAAAAGAGAGAATATACACACTACTCGGCAGTCCACAAGGGTTATTCTAGAATAGACGTGATCTTAGTTTCGGCAACCCTGATTCCCCAAGTGACAAAGGTGGAGATTAGGGTACAATACCTATCGGCAACCCTGATTCCCCAAGTGACAAAGGTGGAGATTAGGGTACAATACCTATCGGATCACGCTCCAGTAATAGTCGTCATGGAGGTAGAGAGGGATAGCAGTAAGCAGCGCCCTCCCTGGAGGTTGAACGAATTGATCCCGAGAGATTTAGCACTAAGGGCACATATGAAGGAATCCAACAATTACTTCAGAGAGAATGACAACAGGGAGGTGGATTGGAAAACAGCCTGGGACGCGGGAAAAGCTGTAGTCCGGGGCAAATTTATAGCCCAAGCGGCAGCATTTTATAGGGGAAGCCCAGATAACCCAGAAAATGGAAGTAGCATTGAAAGAAGCGGAGAATGATCACAGTCCCGGCAAACACAAAAATCGTGGAGAGCGCTGAAGAAGTCCTGTGCTAAATTAGAAAACCACATGGCAGACAGAGTAGCACAGTCACTACTAAACACTAAACAGTCGTACTATATAAACAGGGCGAAAGCGAATAGATTTCTTGCAGCGAAACTGAACAAACAAAAAACCCGTAATTACATAGTCGGCCTCAAGAATAAAAAGGGGGAACAACTGGAACGGAAGAGGGTAAGTTAGAAACAATGGTTCAGTTCCATGAGGAACTACTATGTAAAGAAAACCTAAACGAGGTAGACCAACAATCCTACCTGCTTGCAGACCGAGATAGGGAGGTACTGTAGGACCAGTTCATGACCCAGGAAATCGATGAGGCGATCTACGCATTACCAGGGAACAAAGACCCAGGCCCGGACGGCATGGGGAATGGCTATTATAAAACATTCCGGGTGCAATTGTTAGGGCCCCTTACCAGCCTCTTCAACGCTGTCAGAGAGACAGGGTTGGTCTCGCCAGATATGGCAAGATCTCTGACGATATTAACCCTAAAACCAGGAAAAGACCCCACAGAATGCTCAAGCCAACGCCCAATAGCGCTCCTGAATACGGACGCAAAACCGTATGCAAAAATAATAGCAAACAGATTATCAAGGGTCTTCCCAGACCTTATCCACGAGGATCAAGTGGTGTTCATCAGAGGGAGACACACCCAAGACAAAATAAGAAGGGCCATAGATATCATTCAATGGGGGACGAGAACGAATCAAAAGTTCGCAATCACGGCCCTAGATGCTAGACGGGCCTTTGATGGCCTCGAATGGGAGTATCTGAAACTAGTACTGGAGGGGTTCGGATGTGGAGCACCGTTTAGGAAAATGATTTTAGCAAACTTCCTGTGCCCGTCCATGTTTTTTCTAGTGAACGGCCAAAAATCAAAACAAGTAGACATTCGGAGGGGCCTCGGGATACTAGAGAGTGCAGCAGAAGTCTTTGCTCTAGTAAGTTGTGATAAAGGATTTCCTACAAGTAAAATGGACATATGTTTTTTGGAATGTGTAGTTAATAGTGGTTGCGAAGTGCTTCCTGCAAGGTATTAGTTTTATGACGAATTATTGTCTATGTATTTTTTTATATCACTAAGATGTACTGTAATCATGGTGTGCATTGCTCTCGCTATACATTTGTAACATTTTGAGATTATGGGGGCTCCAAGACCAAAAAAGGTTAAAACCGTAAGAAAATAGTGTTCTGTGTGCATGTGGAGAACTGAAGGGAGCAACTAACTTTAGGCATCGCAGCTTCCCTGGTCAACAAGAAGTTCCAGAAGGGATGGGACTGCATTTGCATTTATCAGAAATATGTGCCAGCAGAAGGGGGTGGGGGGTTAATTAACGCCACTATAACAAACCATTATGGAAGCTGTTCTTTTCTGTGCACAGAAGTGTTAGCTCTCAAGGTTACGTTCGATTTCTACTCAAAATGTGCCTTGAAATGGGAGTCTGGTGACAGTCATGATGTAGTGTGAAGAGCATTGATTGTGCTGCGTTTACTGTACTGGTCTGCAAGATAAATACATACCGGACCAGCAAATGTTCCAACTTCAAACGTGAATATTCAAGACCGACTTTGGGTGACGAAACTATGAGACAGATTCCCCAACACTAGCCACAGCAATGTGAATGTCCAGCAAACATGTCAATATGGTAAACCGCAATCACAACTAGGGCAATTGGAAAGCATTGGCTGAAACTGAGGCATTGTTATTGCATATTTTTCTTCAGGCTGCCATAGGAACCAAGAAATAAAATTGCTAAAAGTGCGATTGGTTAATTCACGTGCAAGTGCTAGAGAATGCCCTACCCATGAAGGCAAGTGCTGCAAAGATGGCCTTAGGGAACATTTCACAATATTGTACAAAAGGAATTCCAAAACCAATGCAAGGCTCATAGAGCATAGTGATGAGGCAGAAAGGGGGTTGGAGGGGCAGAGGGGGGGGCGGTTAGTGGCGTATTTAGGCTCTCTGCTGCCCTATGCCCAAATAAGTGCATGCGCCCCCCACCGCAGAAATGTACTCTACCTCAACCAAGATCTGCACCTTCACCACATTGCACCCCTTCAACAAACCTTTGTTGGCACTATCCAAACTACGCCCCTTCTCCCCCATTTTGTCCCCATAACATTAGTAGGCAGTTTTTAAGGTTGCAGGGATTAGAAAGTTATTGCTTCTGTAGAGAAGCCGCTCAAAGCTCACACCACAGAAAATACAACACACCAGGGGAAAAAACCAGCACGGCTCTGCTACCACAAAGCGCTGTAACGAAACCAACATGGACGACAGCTTATAAAGGCAAAAAGTGACACCCAGATCCTCATTCCCCTTTCGGGCAATTACGAGAAGGATACGGCCTTGGTAAATGAAATATACCTCCTCATTATGGCTTTGATGGCATCCCATGGCATCTGCCTGAATGACGATAAAACAGAGATACTGATCCTTAGTTCTAAAGCTAACATAAAAGAACTCAGCCCCAACTATGCCGCAGTCAACATAGATGGGAATAAAATCAAAGCAGTAAACGAGGTAAAAACACTAGGTTTTTATCTCGACTCCACCTTATCCCTAAGAATACAGGTAAATTCCCTGGCCTCCACTACTGCCTACACAGGCAAACTTATTAGAGCCTGCAAACCCCATCTCATAGAAGCAAACTGCATCACCCTGGACAACGCCCTAATATTTTCCAAGCTGGATTACTGCAACGCTCTATATATTAGAGCCAACAAATACATCCTTAAAGTTCAAACCCTCCAGAATAACACCCTGAGAACTGCCCATAACCTATCCAATAGAGAACACATCTCTAACCTTAGAAGAGACCGCCACTGGCTCAAAATAAATGTCAGGATTCTTCTCAAAACCGTATCTCTCACTTTTAAATGCCTCAATAAAGCAGCTCCACCTTACCTTACCGAAAGAATAACCAGAAAAACCTCCTCACGCCCAACCAGAGCAGTCAACTCCCATTGCCTGGAAACTCCCAGATTCAAACTAATAAAATCTGGTGGAGGCAGCGTCCCAGTAAAAGCTGCACAATACTGGAACACACTTCCCCTGAGCCTCCGAATTGACCAAACCTATCTTGGCTTCAGACGAAACACCCTAAACTGGCTACAATCTAACGACAAGTGAAATATGACTCATATGCACCAACACTACTCCTATGTGTGCTTTTTATACTATCGTTTCACGGATTGCACTTACCCCACTATGTCTATACAACTGTCACGTCCAATGTAACTGATTCTTCAAAGTAACAGTCCATCTTTATCTTACCTATATCTGTGCTGTACTGTATTTGATATGTTGTAACCAAGCTTAAAGTATCCTTATCCTGCTGCTCCCGGCTACCTTCGGGTTTGGTGCGCATTAACAAAGAAACAAGTCACAGTGACGTGCATTACATAGTGTACAAATCCACAGAGCTAATTGGTAGGACTCTATACAGAGGCGGCCTACTCCATATGGGATGCCAGGTCATTGGTCCCAAGCTTCTCTTGTCCATCTTCTTCCTCATGGGCTCTTCTCATGACATCAGGTGCTGGGCTTGATAATTGCCAATTAACAGTGAGATTGACTGCCTGTCCCATCAGTGGTCTAATGTGCAACTGGTACCGCAGACATGGGCACAGAGGCTACATTTGAGGTCGCCTTATCTCAGCAAACCCCAGCTCAATATCAAACGCGTCAGCGCCATTACAAGTCTTCCCACCCTTGCTGTTAAATGCGTTACTTTCCCTCCCTGGCACCTCACAGCACAAATCACAGGGGCCTCGGACACTATGAGCTTTATAAAAAATGGATGGTCAAATAGTTTTATGGTCTCCGGTCTTGGACTGGCTGATGCCCTGGAACGTTAGGGTCTTGGGACAGGGGGTATTTGGGCAATATAATTTAAGATTTGGATTGGACAGGGTCAGAGGCTTGTGCCCTTCGTCTCGTGGGATAACTGCTCGCTGGGAGTTCTCGGCCCTCGTGGCCTTACAGAGCTTATTCCTTCTAGGTTAGATGTGCTAATAACAATGAGAGGTTTATGGATCGGTGTGAGCCTGGCCTGTCCCACTCATGCCCAAACCGTTCCCTGCGCCCCGCGTTCTTATCTCTGTGCCCTGGGCCAGGGCTTACGGTCCTGGCTGCTGCACAGCACCAGGCTGTGATTAAAAGATGACTGTTTTCCAAAATGGCGTTTTGTACTTTGAATATTATTGCATTTATATAGACCTTTAATCCAAAGTGCTTTACAAGAGAACAAGTAAAATACAAGCATAAGATGACAATTGAATCACAACTCGAAAACAGTATAAAGAACAATTTACAATATTGCAGAGGTGAGGAGGGAGTAAGGAGGGGCAGAGGTGTGCAAGGGAATGGTAGATGTTAGTGGTGGACGAGCGGGAGTAAGAGGGAATGCAAGAATGTGTGAGGAAGAAGAGCGGAAAAAGTAAGACTAGATGAGAGCAGGGGATAGGGAGGAAGGAGGTAGCTAGGATGGAGAAGGTAAGGAAGAGCAGGAGTAAGAGGTGAGAAGAGAGGGACAGGGAGAAGGATAGGAAATGAAGGGTTTTAGGGAGGCGAGAGGCGAGTGAAAAAGATAGATTTTAGAGAAGAGCGAAAGGAAGGGTAGGAGGGAGAAGAACGGATGTGAAGGGGGGAGGCGGTTCCAATGGAAGGGAGCAAGGAGTTGGAAAGAGCAGATGCGGGAGGGGGCGCAGGGTGGTGGAGGAGGAGAGAGTAGAAAAAGATTAGGAGAGCGGAGAGAACGAGAAGGGGTATAGAAAGTAAGAAAGGAGGAGAGGTAGGGGGGGGGGGCAAGACCATAGAGTGATTTGAAGACAAGACAGAGGAACCTGAATTTGAGCTGGGAGTGAAAAGGGAGCCAAACTAGAGAGGTGAGATAAGAGGGGATGGAATCATGAGGTTAGAGAAGGCATAGGGAGCGGATGGCAGAGTGGTAGATGGATTTGAGAGGGGAGAGATGAGGGGAGTCCAAAGAGAAGGGAGGAACTGTAGAAGAGTCTGGAGAAGATGAGGTAATTAGTAGCGTGAAGGGTAAGGAGTGATCGAATTTTACGAATGTTGTAGAGGTGAAAGCGACAGGAATTGGCAGTAAGAGAAATGTGGTGAGATAGAGAGAGGCGAGAGTCAATATGAAGACCAAGGTTATGGGCATGGGGAGAGAAGGAGAGCTCGGAAGGGGTGAGCTGGGAAGGGGGAAAGAGAATGAAAGGGGGAGGGGAGGGAGGAGGAGGAAGAGTGTTAGCAGGGAAGAAAAGGAGTTCAGTTTTTTCAGCATTAAGAGTAAGGAAGAGGACATCCAGGATTTAATAGCAGAGAGGCAAGAAGAGTTTATCATGAATGTCAGGAGAGAAGGAGAAGGAGAGGACACGCTAGGCATCATCCACGTAGAATTGGTACGGGATCCCAAAAGAGGAGCTGATAGGAGCTAATAAGGAGGTGTAGCGTGAGAAAAGGAAGGGGCCGAGGACAGAACCTTGGGTAATGCCATGGTTGAGAGGATATGTAGAGGAGCCACCCCAGAGACATAGAAGGTGCGGTTAGAAAGATGAGAGGAGGAGAGCCAGTTAAGAACATTGTCCTTGACGCCAAATGAGGAGAGGGAATTGAGAAGAGGATGGTCAACTATCAAGAGCGGCGGAAAGGTCAAGGAGAATAAGAATGGAGAAGTGCTTTCAGTAGCGTGCAGAGAAGAGAGTTAACAGAGGTGAGGGCAGTTTTTGTGGAGTGCAGTGGGCAGAAGCTGGATTGGGTCGAGGGAAGGAGGGAGTGGTTAGAGATGAAGGAAGAGATTTGAGAATAGACAACGCGCTCGAGAAGTTGAGAGGAAGGGTAGGAGAGAGATGGGGCAATAATTGGAAACAAGATGGGGATTAGCGGAAGGTTTTTTGAGAATAGGGATGATAGTCGCATGCTTAAAAGGAGTAGGAAAAGTGGAAGTTGAGAGGCAGATGTTGAAGGTGGTGAGGTAGGGTATGAGGAGGGGGTAGATTTTAGGGATGAGGGGGTAGGAATGGGGTCAGAGGGAGAAGCAGTAGGATGAGTGTTGGATAGGAGGAGGGTAACATGAGTGAGTGACAGGAGAGAAAGAGGACATAGAAAAGCTAGGGGGAGGAAAGGATAGTTTGATGGAGATGGAGGACATTAGAAAAGGAGGAGGCAAGATCAGTAGCAGTGAGAGAAGAGGCGTTGGAGTGATCAGGGGTAGATGGAGAGAGAAGTCGGGCAAAAGTTTGAAAAATGAGGCTAGTGTGAGAGGAATGAGACTGGAGAAGGTCAGAGAAGTAGGTGCATTTAGCAGAGTTGAGGCATGAGTCGTAGAGGGTATGATAGGAGAAGTATGCAGATTGGTTAGAGGGGGTTGGGTGTTTTTTATCCACTGCGATCTACATCCACTCTTGCTACAACCCATCTCTAAATGCATCCCCTATGAACGCTCCCCTCCCCCTATATGCTCTCCAAGCACATACCACGCAGTCTTCAGCCTTTGCCGCATTTGAGACCTCTTTAGGGGGCCTGGGACAATCACCCCGACTTCCCAACATTCACCCCTTTTGTCAATCCCATATTAACAAACAGCCCCATGAGCAACTTCTGGTAATCTTGCTTCCTTCTCTCCCTTTCCAATCTTTCAGCTTCTAAATACGGCACAGACCCTTCCTTGGGTACTGTGAGAAACAGGACAGTATTCTCCCACCTACTCCCTCAGGATCTTCCATTCAGGTGGCCAGGGAAGGGCCATCGCTTTTGGATCCTGACCCTGGGGGATGAACAAGCGAGGGAGTGTCTCCTGAGTGGAGGGTCACGAGGGATTGTGAGGAGGATACTCAAGGGTGAGACATGGTATTCCCAATAATACCCCAGCCCACTCAACCTCAGCCTTCATGGGGTATTTTCAATCTTACCCCATCTCCCACTCCCCATTTCCAACTAATACTGAGACGAAGAAGATGTAACTAAAATGTTAAAGGACATTTGTACCGCGCACTATCACCACCAAAGTGGTCCCCTGGCACTCTGGCGGCTCTGAAAAAGGGGAGGAGAGGGGGTGGGTTAGTGGGAATAAGCTGGAAAAGTGCAAGAGAGCGATGATGTGCTGTTGGCAGCCTCAGCCAGGTGGGTCCGTCGGCTGGGCTTGGGGTGTTTTACGGTCGGTAGTCGTCGTGTGCTGTTGTGCAAGTTTATGTGTGGTTTGTTTTGTTGTTGCATTGTTGTGAAGTTTGTGCGGATTGCTGCGTTTTAGGCTTGTGGTTGTGTTTGAAAGGTGTATGCAGAGGGACGAAATTGATAGTTGGTTGGTTAGTTGGCATTGCTGTCCTTGCAGTTATGGGATTCCATCTAGGTGCGGTACATGCTGACATTCACATTTTTATCTAGATGCGATGCAAGCTAGAGTTAAGAATTCCATACTAGTGTGGTGCATGGTAAGAATCATATTTCTATCTAGATGCGACGCAAGCTAAAGTTCAGTTCCCTACAGGTGTGGCACTAGCAAAAATTGGCAAGTTAGTTAATATGCATCACAAGGCAACATTACAATCCATTTACAGTGGTCACAAGTCTTCCTAGGTATGTATTGTCTAAGTCTATGGCCGTCTACGCTACGGAAGGTAAAGTAGAGTGACAGGGGCTTTCTGGAGTAGAGCAATTGCTCTGCACCCCACCCATGCCACATGGGTTGTTGGGGTCTGCTGGCTTCCTTGGCTTCCCCTGCAGACACCTGCTGACACTTCCTGGAGCTGCCTCTGTTGGAGCCGCCCTTGGCCTTGGGGCCCTTAGCCACGGGGGCTGCCGGGCAGGGGGCTGCCCTGGAGTGTTCCTTATGACCGCACAGAGCACCAATCCGGTCGCGGGGGTGGTGCGGGAGGCAGGCACAGGGATTCACAAAGCAGTGGGGCTTGCCGGGAGAATCAGTCGCCGAGTGCGCTGCACGTGCTTTTTTAGAGCACATGTAAAATAAAGATGGTATGCTCTGGGGGTTGGGGGCCTGGGCATACTCACCACGCCAGGGGGAATTTGCAAATGGCGCAGGTGCGGCGAGCCAGCAGGGTCTTTAGGGCCTCTGTTGCTGGGTGCTTCCAGGCACCAATCCGGTCGCGGGGGTGGTGCAGGAGGCGGGCACAGGGAGTTAGGAAGCAGTGGGGCTTGCCGGGAGAAGCAGTCACAGTGCGCTGCACGTGCTTTTTAAAGCACATGTAAAATAAAGATGGGATGCTCTGGGGGAGTTGGGGTCCTGGGCATACTCACCACACCAGGGGAATTCGCAAATGGCCTCAGTGAAGATTACCCACAGAAACAACATGGGGAAAATAAGGGCAACCTCCTATGGAAAGAACTCAAGCTGTCCCATTAATAGAATCAAGCAGGGTAAGGTATAAGCGAATGACCACTCGCACCCGACTCCACTTGACTGTCCAACTATAAAAAGGTGTAGTTTGTCACAGAGGAAGAGCGAGCTGGGGATGTTGTCTGGACCAGAGAGGAGAAGGAGCAGAGAGCAACAGGACCTGAAGCCAGAAGGAGGACGGCGTGCCAAGACGCTGGCCCGGTGTTTGGCAGAGGCTGCAGCATGTCTAGGGATCCGCGTCTCCAAGGAGCCGATACGAGGCACCCTGCATCCTGCATCCTGTGGTTGGCGGTTGGAAACGTGCTTGTTCCCTTGGGACTTGTGCATGTGCCAAGAGTGTTTGAGGGGCAGGTGGGGAGACCCTGACCTCAACCCCATGTATCCAGAGGTACCGCTCATCAAGGCGACGCTGGCCGGTGAGTTTGATGTCAGCGATAGGGAGTGTGCAACTGACTGGAGCGGAGTGAGAGAAAGACAATTGTTAAGGAATAACAGAGCGGAAAAGCGAGAGAAAGCTTGTAAAGCGGCACAGAGCAGTAAAGTGAAAGAAACTAGAGCAAGCTTGTAAAGCAACATGGAGAGAAAAAGTGAAGGAAAGCGAAAGACAGCTTGCAGAGCGGCAAGGAGAGGAGAAGTGAAAAGGAAACAGAAAAGACAGACAAAAAGTGCAAGATTATAGACAGACATTAAGAATGTGAACGAGAAAGCAAGGAAAGCGCAAGTGGGCAGGAGAAAGCAAGGAAAGTACAAGGAAAAGGCGCCATCGGCGCAGACAGAAAGTAAAGACATTAAGAATGCGCAAGTGTGCACGAGAAAGCAAGAACGGTGCAAGCGTGCACGAGAAGGAAGCAAAGGAAACAAAGGAGAACAAGACAGGGTGAAGGAAGCACCTGAAGGTGAAAGGTTAAAAAGGAAGAGCGGGGAATAAAGAGAAGGGAAACAGATCAGAGTGGTCACACCTAGGGGGAGCAAGAACCTGGTGGTTTCAAAGTCTTCGATTGTACCCGACAAGTGAGAACTGTATAGAAAAGAAAAATGTACATCTTGACAAGCTGAACTTGTGTTTGAATCCAAGAGGGGCAGAAGATTGGGGAAGGGGAACCCTGAGAAGCCTAAAAAGTGGAATATCTATTACTTTGCGATACTGAAGAAATTGAAGATTGGGGAAGAGGGGCCCACGCCTGGGGAAGGGAACCCTGAGATGCCGAACGAAGTTGAATATTGGTTTTTAATGCTAAAAGGAGTTAAAGCTTGGAAGGGAAGGGAACCCTGAGAAGCTGGGAGAGGAATTTCTTTTGATTCCGTTTTGGAACTTTGAAAGGCTAAAGCTTGGGGAAGGGAATCCTAAGAAACTTAAGACATTGAAAGTGTAAGACTGCGGCAAGAACTGTGGAGAAGGTCTGTATACAGTGATAACTATTTTTAAACGACCCTAAACTAACGCATTTATTTTTCATTGAAAATATATACGGGGGTGGGCTAAGGGAAAAAAAACGGGTTGGGGGGTGTGTGCGCGCGATTATGGACCCAGGGAAATAGGGGGTATGGGGGGGGGACCCCCTCCCACAATAAAAAAAAAAACAAAAAAACAAAAACAGAACTATTTTTTGTTATTTTTGGGTCATGAACAAACTTTCCACTGTTCCAGTTTTCATTGTAATCACATGGAACCAGAACGTCTGATGAAATGCCCTTTTTGATTGAACTCATTTTTGTGAAGCTGACCAATCCACACCTGGAGAGAAAATCACCTGAAACCAAGCCAATCCCATTTTCTGTTGAACCATTATATTTTTCTTTTAAGAGACTTCTTAACTCATTTTGTCAGAGTGAAGGCAAGGATAGGTTTAGACGCAAACATCATTTTTACTTTGGACTTTCAGACTTCGACAGCCCTTAGAGATGTCAGTTAAGGGAACCGTCCTTTTAGTGTTGGGGCCAGTTAAGTATTACACCAACCCAGGAACCTTATTAAATAAAGGTTTTGTAACTAACATCTTTGAGTCGGTATTTCCCTTGATACCATGCCCGTCTCACAGTACCCACGCTTTACACACGTCGCAAGCTCTCTCCTGCCTGCGCATATTGCGCTAGGGTGCATGTCATGCATATATAACTCCCATCTCCTGCTAGATCAACCCAGTGCTGTGTGTAGTTCTCAGGATCAGGTGGGGGAGTGGTAATACCGCCTGGAGGGTGAAAGCGTTGCTCTACAGTGACCATGCAGCGTGGATTAGGGTTGTCTGTTTGCAATGCACTGTCTTTTGTACCCCGAGGTGTCCCATGTACCCCAATTGAAACCATCATTGTGCTTCTAAGCATTGCTTTGGCACAGCACCGAAGTCACAGCTGACATGTGCAGAAGATCACAAGCACGAACAACATTACCGGCACCAGCAGCTTCACAATTCCCCCCCCATCCACAACGGTGCCCAGGAGAATAGGTTATCGAACCAGTCATTGTTTTAAATTCCCGCTTCTGGGGGGGCGCTGTTGTGCACTGAGAAGATGGCCGCTTAGACCCGAAGCTCCTGCGCCGCCTTCACATCCTGTGCTGATAAATCCGTCCTTGGGCTGGCTGAATTGCTGTAGATTGGTGTGCTGGTTGCGGCCGGGCTCGGGCGTTACTTGTGAAAATTTGAGCCCCCGGCGGTTCTGCATTCTTGAGCTCTGCCCTCGCGGAGTTCCGCCGGCGCGAGCGGTGCTCCCGGGCCGAAACCTGGCGCCAGGCAAACTTACCCGACAGTTGAGGCTGCTGGGCGCTACGGGCCGCTGCTGGGCAGAGCTTTCTCCTTGGCGCCGGATCCTGTATCCTTCTGTGAGGACGCTCTGGAGACTCGTTGCTCCGCTGGAGGGTCTGCCGTGCCCCGGTCCTGGCTCTGACCCGACGCTGTCTGCCGGACCACCTTTCCTGACCCTGGTAGTGTCCGACATTCGCTGGTGCTCGATCCTACGCTGCCAATCTGGCGAGCCAAGTAAGCTGTTGCCGGGTGTGGGGGGAGGGGACGTGGAGCCCTGCCAGCGCCGCTGGGGCCGAAAACCCCCTGGCTCCTAGTTCCCCCAGCGGACATGGTCCCCCTGCTGCACCGCCTACCCCCCTTCGAGCCCCTCCGCTTGTCTGTGCGGCTGGGGGCCGGCTACACGGCATACACGGACCGTTGAGCCCACGATCCTCTCTTTTCATTTGGGACACTGGTTGCCGTGCTGCCGTGGGCCGATATTCCTACGGTCAACCATCTCCAGCTGAGGTGTACACCTAAGGCTCCTTGAGTGCCTCGCTTGGCGGCAAAGGCAGCATCTGGTGCTGTGTGCCTGAGTTACTCTCGAGAAATCCTGATTTGGGGCAGGTGAACCTCCCGCGTTCTACCTTCCACACTAGATTCACAATCTCCTTGAAGACCTGACTGCAGTGTGCCCTACGTATTGCTTGTGGCTGATGCTTGCCCCTCGGCGCAACAGATACACGGCCTCTCTGGTTGCACACTACCGTCTGAGGAGGACCCCTGGGGGCCAATATACTGGATTTCCCGCTTATGCGCTGGTCCCCATATATGTTGGAGGACACATTCCATCCTGATTGCGCACTTTGCTGTGTACCCCTTGAGTCTGCTCCCTGTGGGGTGGGCCGCGACCCTACGGAGATCCGTTGCCAGATCCAATACACGTACAGTGAAGACACAATAATGGGGGAGTCTGGTAAGTCAAACAGAGCCTCTAAGACCCCTGGGGGCAAGAAGGAGGGCCCCATGGACACATTTACCAATACGGCTAGCCATCCTGTGGCAACTTGCACGCAGCCAGATGAGGAAGAACAGGTTGAAAGGGATGTGTTGGACAGAGGACAAACTGGCCACGCTAGTTCAGAACGGATTCCTGGCTGTAAATACTAAATTGGATGAGATAGTAGCTACCATAGGCTCTCTGAAGGCCAGGATCGATTATGAGAGTGCTCGGGTCACCGAGGCTGAAGGCAGGATAAGTGCTGATGAGGATACTATTGGGCACCACATACGTGATATATCTTATATTAAAGACACGATGAGCAAGCTGCAGAGCAAGTGTGAAGACCTCAAATCCAGGTCCAGAAGAAACAATGTCCGCGTTGTAGGTGCGGCCGAATCCTTCGGCAAGGGTCAGATGGAGAAACACATGGAAGAACTTTTAAAATCCTTATTTGGGCCTGAGGCACTGTCTGAACACTTCCTTGTTGAGAGGGTGCACCGTACCCTTGCCCCGGCGCCCAAGCCGGGGGCACCACCACAAACTATAATTGCTCGTCTGCTGAACTACAGGGACAGGGACACAATCCTCCGTTTGGCTAGAGAGACCGGCACATTGCATTACGAGGGAAACCACATACATATCTATCCTGACTTTTCCGCCTCTGTCCAGACTAGCAGACGATCATATGAACCTGTTAAGAGGCTCCTTAGAGAACGGCAGATCACGTACGCCTTGATGTTCCCGGCCAAAATGAGAATCCAACATGCTGGAAGGTCGCACTTTGAGAACCCATCCGAAGCCCTATACTATATTGAATCTTCTATACCCCACCCTCCGAGAGGGGAACGACCTGCCCTGAACAATAGACCCCGACCGGCGGACTAGGAATCACATATTTTCGTGATTTGGCACTCAGTGGCTTTTTGGCCCCATTTCGCGGGCCCTTTTGATGGGAGATTACAGTCAGCCATCTCCGGTGAGAGGTGGCGTTGGTTGCCGGGGATGGCGGTCATGTGAGGCAACATGGCTACCCCGGGAGTGTTCCACAAGTTTGGGATTGGTCACAGTCGAGTTGGGGTAGACAGTGAGGGTGGTGGGCGGGGCGGGATGGGGAAAGTTGGGGACTGTTTTTCTCGAACCCCACAGTGTGTAGTTGGATGGCTACCCAACTGCATGGGTCTCTGTTTTTGGAAAGTTTTTTGGGAAAATGGTTATAAGTTACTGTTGAAACAAGTGGTCTGGAGAGCACCGACTTGGTCCACTATGCCTCACTCGACGTCTGAGGGTTTTGGGTTATTATCCTTACAATTGTTTTGCAAGGTTCTGCTCGCGCTTTGAGGGTTAAACTTGTTTCATGGAATGTAAGGGGTCTAAATAATCGTTTGAAGGCCAAGAAGGTGGGAAACTACATGGTCAGGCATGGTGACCAAATTATTATGCTGCAGGAAACTCATTGTTGGTTCTGATAACGATTTACTGTTGCCTGGTTTGGGCAAGTCCAGGTTCTGTACCAACTACTCATCCCAGTCCAGGGGGGGGGGGGGTTGCTACGCTTATACACCCGAATCTTGGGCTCCGACTCGAAGGCCATAAACTAGACCCTCAGGGTAGGTATGTTCTGGTCTGGGGCTCGATCGCTGGTCAGCAGATATTGTTGGTCAACACATATGGCCCGAACATTGATGACACTAACTTTTATACAGATGTATACCAACTGATCTCTGCGATCGATATTCCTAAAATAATCTGGGGAGGAGATTTCAATATTGCTATGAACCCGGGACATGATAGATCCAGCACGATTGTTAGAGCACCAGGCAGGGCTGTCCTCACTATGCAAAGTATCCTTTCGCAGCTCTCCCTAGAGGATGCCTGCCGTGTCCTCCACCCGACTGCGAGGGGATACACGTACTATTCATCGGCGCATGATTCCAAGTCCAGAATCAATTACTGGTTTGTCTCCCCCTCTTTGATCGCTGGAACACAGGCATGTGAAATACTGGCTCGCACGATGTCTGACCATGCCCCTATAACACTGGAGGTCACGTATCATAACTGCCCTAGACCCTCCAAGAGATGGAGAATGTCTGAGGGTTTGCTGAGGGACCCGGGGTGGTGGAGGCGCTGCACACAGATTTCTGAGTTCCTCGAAATTAACATCGACTCAGTCGATAAATGCTCCACGTTGTGGGAATCCTTCAAGGTTTTGGTCAGGGGCATGCTACTTTCCAAATCTGTGGGTCTTCTTAAAGGAGTTCGGGCTGAACTGGCCCTGACTGAAGGTAAACTGAAAGTTCTGGAGGACACTTATGCTCGTACACATGACAAAGCCTTAATAGCTGACATACAACAACATCTCCAGGAATTTAACAAACTAGCCTCCAGGGAAGTGCAGTTCATTGCTGCACCAATCCGAGCCCGGAAATATGGCGAGGGCAACAAGGCGAGTAGGACGCTATTTATTTATTTACATTTGTATAGCGCGCAAGAAGCCCAGGGGCATTGAGGCGCTGTTACTTGCAATAACTTAGTTACATGGTACAGGCATGAAAGCGATTGTTAACACATTATGAATACTACAAGATATTGTACTGTTACAGATATTGCATTGGGACGTATATTACAACATATATGATAAGTATTCGTGCTGGTGTGTCGGGTCTTATGTGAAGAGGGTAGTTTTCAGAGTTTTGCGGAAGGTGGTGAGGGAGGCCTCCCCTCGGATAGTGGGAGGTAGGGCATTCCAGTGAGTGGGCGCGAGATAGGGGAAGCTGGATCCGCCCGCTTTTACTCTTTTTACTAGTGGCACCGAGAGCATGTTGGTGTACGGTGATCTGGTTGGCCTGGTAGTGGAGACGGGGTGGATCCTTTGAGAGAGGTATGCTGGAGCAGAGAGGTGAATGCACTTGTGGGTCAGTGTCAGGGCTTTGAATACAATCCTTTCCTTTATTGGGAGCCAGTGGGCTAGTTTTCTGGCTTCAGAGATGTGTTCTCTTTTAGCAATGCCTTGGGCTGACCGGAGAGCATTGTTCTGTATTACTTGTAGTCTCTCTAAGTTTTTGTTGGAAGTTCCTAGAAAGAGTACGTTGCAGTAGTCTAGCCTAGAGCCGGTGATGGCTCTGGCTATGTTGGTTCAGTTCTCTTTGGAGAGAAAGGGTCTGACTGCTATCTAATCTACTCAATCAGGACAGGCACACTAATCAAATTACCAGCATACAGAAACCCAACGGAGCGGTTTTGGTTAATGAGAACGAGATTAATGCTGAGTTCGCTGGGTTTTACGAACAATTGTATAAAAATAGAGACACTAAATCAGCTACTGAGATAGGGGCATACCTTGCGGCACTGTCGATGCCGAAACTCCAAGAGGAGACCCGCCTGGCACTGGACCAACCTATCACTGTAGATGAGATTTCTGAGGCGATTAAAGATTTAAGACGGCCTGGGTGCAGAGTTCTACAAGGAATACAGTGCGGAGCTTGTTCCGTTGTTGTTGCGGGTCTGGGAAGAATCCCTTGAATGTAATATATTGCCTACATCCATGAGAGAGGCGTTGATAACCGTTCTCCCTAAACCTCACCGCCCTCCACAGGATATGTCATCCTATAGACCGCTATCTCTTATTAATACAGATGCCAAAATATTCGCCAAGGTACTGGCCAACAGGCTTTTACCGGCGGTTCCAACACTCGTTCACCCGGATCAGAATGGGTTTGTCCCCGCTAGATCTACTGCGCTTAACCTGCGTAGGCTATTTGGCATAATGGCCCAGATTGACCTGGGAAGAAACGCTGTGGCCGTTTCATTGGATGCTGAAAAGGCCTTCGATTCTGTGTCCTGGGCCTACTTACTAGCAGTACTTGAGGCATTTGGGATAGGCCCGAACTTCATCAGGTACGTGAAATTGCTTTACACGAAACCCGGGGCCGGGTCCTAACCAACAAGGCAATCTCAGATATGTTTCTTCTGGAACGGGGCACTAGGCAGGGCTGCCCGTTTTCACCTATACTATTTGCCCTGACAATAGAACCAATGGCAATAGCGGTCAGGCTTCGACATTCCAACAGGGGCATTAACCTAAAGGGGGCGACCCAGCTGATCTCTCTGTACGCGGACGACACGCTCCTGTATATCCATGAACCGGAAAACAACCTAGAGTCTGTAATGGCGGAAATTCAAGAGTTCACTTCATACTCTGGCTACTCCATAAACAAGGATAAATCGGAGGTTTTCCCTCTCACACCGGCAACCGGCTGCCCTAGCTCATTGGGTGGGCTGAAATGGTCTAGTGAAGCCATCAGATACTTGGGAATACTTGTGTCGCACGGTAAGAATAGGTTATACGCTGATAATCACGACGCCACACTACAGGCCCCAAAGACCAAGCTTTTATTATGGGACCACCTTCCGATATCATTACATGGCAGGGTAGCGGTTCTTAAAATGGTAGTTTTGCCTAAATTGCTATACCTGTTTGTGAACATACCGATTTGGCCGGGAAGACTCTTCACTAAACTTAAGTCAATGGCTACAGCCTTCCTTTGGCATGGACAGACTCCCAGAATTGGGTGGGGAAAAATAACTGAACCATACTCGTCGGGCGGCCTGGCGGCCCTTGACTTTGAATTATATTATTTTGTGTCCCAGGCCCAATTCTCTAAATATTGGTATTCCAGGGATGGCGACCCACCGCATGTTGATGTAGAGGAACTCACCACCTCTCCCACGAACATACAGTCCGTAATCTTTGATGCCCACTATAAGGACACGTGTGATTTCAACCCGGGTAGTTGTACTGTCAGTGCCTGGAGGGCAATATTTAGGAAACTGGGATTGTCGACCCTGTATAACCCGGAGGTCTCCCTCTGGAACTACCCTGGCATCCCTCCGACACATGATGTTTGTCTACGATCAGCCTGGGACCCTGGAGACGAGATGTGCCAGGGAGATATGTTTATTGAGGGGAAATTTGCAACCCTTCAGCCGATAAGTGGGCCTCTGCCGAACGCACCAGTTAGGGTACTGCAGTACTACCGTATGAGATCGGCTTTCCAAAAACACTGGGCAACCTTCCCTGATGAACCCCCTACACACCCCTGCGTGCAGATGATCACGGCCAGGGACCGCTTAAAGGTATCCAGCCTATATGCCATAGTACAGACACACTCACCAACGGCTAATCTGAGCAGAGATAAATGGGAGAGAGATCTCCAGATCCCCCTAGATGATAAAACTTGGGACAGCTACTGTTCTCTCACCAAGAAGGTTTCCTTAAATGCCGGACTACGAGTGATCCAGTTTAAAATCCTTAATAGGTTGCACTACACCCCTGCCAAGATAGCCAAGTTCGCTTCTGACGCCCCGAGTCAATACCCCAAATGCAAAACAGATTATGCGGGCTTGTTCCACATGCATTGGAGCTGCCCGGTGGTGACTGGGTTCTGGAGGGAGGTGGCAGATGTACTTGATGAAATTACACAAATTCCCCCGGTGTTGATTCCACAGAAATACTTATTTGGGGATATAGGAAAGTGCTCCGAAAAGACCGAAGACTGTTTAATGTCACATGTGCAGTGGCCAAAAAATGTATTCTGCAACAATGGAAAAATCCGGCACAACCCACTGTGAAACAGTTCCTCCGGGAGCTAGTCTATGTGAACGAGGCTGAAGAACAGTTTGTCCTCACACGCCCTTCTGTGAGCAGGCCCAAGGACATTTGGGGACCCCTCAGAATGTTTCTTTGTGATATGATCCCTGATGATGACAGTGATGTTTAGACTCGATGACCCTGGTTGATTCAGGTTATATTTACTGCTACCTCGCTCTATTTCCGTATCATGTTGATTTTAATTTGTACGATGCTGCTGTTACTGTGTTTGTGTTTCCGGACCACTAATAAAAAAGAGTTTAAACAAAAAAAAATTCCCACTTCTGTTTGCATGCAAGTGCTGAGGGCGAAAAGGGACCCTATTTTGCAGGTGAGGGACCCATTGTCGGCGTAATTAGGAGGCACGCAGGTACAGCAAGAATCACCAATCTTATGGCAAGCCTCTCCTTTAATGGCTGTAAGGAGGTCCAGCACATAGCGGTTCTCACATCATCAGCCAGATCGCTCACATCTCCATTTTGATAGCATTGAGGCCATCTTTCAGTATCATTGGCCAGCTGTATCACCTCCCAACGCACCATCTGGAGCCATTTGGCATTCGCAGCTGCTTGCGCTCCTGGTAGCAAGAACAACGCAAAATATCTGGTATGCCTGAGCAATTGTGAGGAAACTTGGGACAAATAGTTGGATCTTCGCCTTCCCCGTAGTTTTATTCTCTTCTCCTTTTCTGGCAGGATACGGCATACAGGCTGTGGTGGCAGCACTGCGATAGGTGCATCTGACACTTGCTGCTGTTGGGGCCGATAAGCCACCTGCTCCCACTATCAAGTGCTCTTCAGGGACCACTAGGAGCGCCAAGTGAAACGAGGCCAGCAAACAGGTGCCCCTCCATAGTGGTGGGATGTGCAAGAATACCTGATGGCCACATACATAGTAATTATCCATTACTGATGCTGTCACCTTCTTGAGATTGGAGATGTATAATGTCTTATTGCACTTGTTGGTTCCCACAAAGACCCTTCCTTCATTGTAAAAACACAAATTTGTATTCCTACGGTTTCTGCACTTGTACTGGTTTCTTCATTGCCTCAATCCACGCAAGTTACACCACATGCTCATTCCAGTACTCTCTGCAAACTGTGTTCACTTTCTAGATCACTTCTTCTCCGAACCTCACTAGTCCTCCTGCCATACAACTCATTGTTGTTTCTTGCAATCTGTTTGCCACAAACTTCACGCCCTACAACTTCAGGTAATGCCTCTGTAAGCACTGCAGGCTTCTGGGGTTGCGAGTACACTACAACTCGTCAGGGTTCATCATCACAAGCTGTAGACTCCATTCTTGGAAAGTGCTTTGCAGCCTCGGCAATGTGAGATGGACTAGACACTGGGCCTTAGGAGCGGAATCTCCAGTGGCATAAATAACTTGCGCCCGACATGTGTTGTATCAGGGAACAGATGGAACAGCTCCTGGTAACCTCCTTTTTGCCCACTGAGCGCCCGTCTGCGTACCAACTATTACTTTGCTCTGGGTGGTGCACATCTTCAATAATATCTATTCCCAGTCCCCTGTACTCATCATACTTGAGTCTTCTTAGTTGCCTTTAAAATGCTTTAAAACACTATTATGTGATCTATTCAACCTTGCAGTAATGCTAGGAAAACAGTAGGGGAAAAAACAGTGGAATATCCAATTCAGTGAACTTCGTATAAGGAAAATATGGATTGTTTGTTACATTAGCAGCACTACATTTGTAATAAACATGTAAAGAGGACGTTTCAGAAAAAAAATGAGAAAAATTGGCACTAAAGTAGTACTATTAGTAGCGTGCTATTGTTTCCCCCCCCCTTTTATATGGGTATACACGCATTTCACCGCGGTATTTTTCATCGCCGTTTTTATTTCGAAAAAAAACATTGTTTTTTTGGGGGGGTTACAAAATTAAGTATATGGTTGTGGGTGTAAGGGAATAAAAAAAGGGGGGCTTGGGGGGTAACCCCCCCATAAAACAAAAAAAAATGAGTTTTTCCACACAAAAAAAACGGAGATGAAAAAACCTGCGATGAAAAATACTGCGGCGAAATAACGTAGAACCTTTATATGACCTCCCCATATAAAACTACCTCCCAAATAAATCTACAATATAAACATAGATAGCAAATAATCCAGCAATACAATGTATAACACACAAGTATGTGGAGGAAAACGTATCTACCATTGAGTGGTCACTGGACCGCTCCTTTGTTCTCTGCCAAAGAAATGCACACAGGAAGTCATTTTTTTATGAAAGAAACAGAGAAAGAGCTTGACAGCGCTTTCTATGCAAAACGATATGTAGCAACTCTTGTGTATTGCAGAGGTATGTTTGTTGCAGAACCTTTAAAAATGAAGATCAACAACACACCAAAAACTAGCAAAAAATAGCACAGTTACATGTATTGCTTAAAAAAACAAAAATAAATAGTCCCAGGGGAGACATTAAGTGCAGTGCCTAGCCTGCCCTGTCATCACCAAGCTAAGCTTGGGTGGGGTGTGCTTTGCATATATCATATAAAATAGCACCCAATACCGTAATTCACAAAGTCCCAAAGTACCAGCTATGAAATTCGTCCCCTAGAATAGACGCAACCCTATGAGCAGGTGGTGCCCTGTTACCACCTCATGAGGCGTTTAATGGTGATCCTTACAGGGCCGCGTGCGCATGCAAGGGGCAAGCAGTGCACCCAGTTTTTCTTTAACGTGGTGCAAAGCTTGGACAATTTACTTTTTGGAAGACCATTTATTCTCAACAATCCCGTTGGCCTAGGGGTGGTAAATTGTGCACATCCGATGCTGCATACCCAATAAATGAAATGTACGTACATTAGTGACTAGTACTCATATTGCTTAGTCCTCTTTCCTCCATCCTTGTGGAGGTCACTAAACATGGGTATGGTACCAGAACCATTGGCAGAAAAACAAATGAGCTTCCCCATTAAATTTAGTATAGTGTGGGTGCATGGAAACGCCCCACCAAGGCACCACCCTCCGGCCCCTCATCTACATCCCCTTTTAACACATTGGACTCAGATACCTGGCTACACTTAGCTGACCAAACTCTGCATTTCCCCTGGAGCTGGTGTCTAGTGAATAGTACTTACAGAAGGCTGATGGAGTGGCCCAAGTAGACGCCTTGTTGATGACATCCCAAGGCGCATGTCTCAGAAACGTGACGGCCGTGATCTTGGCTCTGACCGCGTGAGCATGAAACCCCTCAGGAACAGGTCTGCCCATGGCCGTATAGGCCTCCGAAATGGCCTCTGAAATGGCCTGAACTATCCAACAGCCAATGGGAGCCATAGAAGCCTGAGAGCTGGGGGAGGAGCCCCCAAAAGACACATTTAAATAAATAATTAAATGTCCCAGACTTCCTGGTGGATTTCGTCCAAGAAATAAAACTTGAGGACCCTCTCGAGGTCCAAGGAATGGTGGGCACTCTATGCTTCTGACTGCGGGTTCAGGAATTACACTGGCAGGCAGATCTCTTGATTCAAACGAAATTCAGAAACCACTGTGGGCAAGAAATGGGCGAGTGCGCAAGATGACCTTGTCGATGTGAAACGTGGTGAATGGCTTGAATGAAGACAACGTCTGCAGCCCACCAACCCTGCGCAAATGGAAGTGAGAGCCACCAATAAAACAGTCATTAACGTCACCTAGCGTCACCAAGCGGATGTCCACAGAAGCCACTGGCTCAAAAGGCTTGCGTAACAAAGCCGCCAGAACCACATAGGTCCCAGACCGGATGAGGTCTATGCACCAGAGGAAAAAGCATAGACCACCCCTTACGGGGAGCAGCTGAAAACACATGGTCTGGGAAATTCTTGTATGTCCCAATGGCCGCCAAATATGTGCGGTTAGTAGCCACATGGACTCTAGAACGAGCCAGGTGCACTGACCATGCCAGTGCGTCATGAGGACAGGTAACAGGGTCCAGCCCCTTGTTGCGAGCCCAATAGTAGAACCAAGTCCATTTACTCTTACACTGGGACCGAGTCGAGGGCCTCCTGGCCTGAAGCCTCAGCTGACCAGGAACCAGGCCGCCAGGGCCAGTTTGGCCGGATCCGGACGTTCCACTGCCCGGCCCCTGCTGCGTCAGGACACCCCCGCTGGGGATCGGACGATGGACACGATCATGGGAGCACAACTGCAGCAGATCCGAAAACCAGGGTCTCAAAGGCCAGTGGGGGACAACCAAGATGAGGCTGCAACCCACTGAGGCCCGGAACTTGCAGATACCTCTGCTAGCACACCAGACCCCCTCCCTCCCCCACCCCAAAGAACTCCACCAGGTCCTGGAGGTGCTAATGAAAGTCCTTAACAGATGCAGAGGGCTCATCGTCCTGGACATCCTCGCCCTCCCCCTTTTCACAGGCCAAGGGGACTCCGGGCCCTGGGACACAGGTGCCAGAGGGCCCCTTTCCCCACTCCTGCTCCCCCAGGTCCGGAGCTGCAGAAAGGTCCAAAAGGAGGAGGTGTTGGTGGCACAGGAGGAGGTGGAGTGGTCAGTACAACCAAAGAGAGGGGGAATTAAACTGTTTGACCAAACCAACCCCCTAATTTTAGGTACACCTAAATATCATAAACTAAAGAATTCGTCAACAGTGTGTCGTCACAGGGTGTGGTGTCCAACCTCACTTAAGGAAAACTTGAGGAGAGGGAGGAATCAATTTCCAAAACCTCTACAAAATTAGTAGCCACCTCACAAGCTACACAGTGAAGAGTGGATCAAGATAAATGCACATATAACAGATTATTCGCATATCGATTTTATTTAAACATTCAACAATAATACAATTCACAATAAAAATGCCTAGATGGCATAATTCATCTCAATTCATACAAATCCATGGCACAGGGGTCAGCACAACCTGTAGGGCCTGAACCGGTACCGGGAGAGCAGGGGGGACCAGGAGGAGTCCAAGAGGAGGGTGCTGGTGTGGCACCACCTGGGGATGACCTTCACAATGTCCTTCAGGAGCCCCTTCATCTGAGGGGAACGCATGAGGATGAGTAAGCACTCAAAGAAGTGGTCCTCGCTAGCAGCCGGGTTCCTAGGGGCCCTCACGTCTGAGGCGCTGGGCCTCCGCTCCTGGTCAAAGCGCTGAGGCGCCTGGTGTGTGTAGCTGTAAGCTGTGAAGGGTAGATACATCTCTAAGGGGACCAATACCCTGCACACTAGGATCGCTGCTGCTTCCAGGGGGAAGAGGGCTGCGATCATCCTGCAAAGCCCACTCTATGGGCGAAAGCACTGGCAGGTCCAGAGCCGGACCCAAGATGGCCATCTGCCTGGCATGCTCCACATATGCCGCTCTGCCATTTTGAAGCCTTGCGCCATGCCCTGGAAAGGAGGGCGCGGAGGCCCTGAGCCAAGAGAGGCCACAGAGACAATAGGATACAGCTTGGGTCTTGCACCCGAAGCAGAGGCGTCTACCTTAGAGATCCCTGTGGTAGGTGCCGAGCCCTCAGCCACACGGCCGGTAGTCAGAGCGCCCTGTTTCACTGCCTCGGAGCGAGCTCCGGTAGGCTTGCAGCCCTAGACACCTGTGCCAGTAGGCGTGCTAGAAATAGCGGAGGACAGACTCTTGAAGGCGACGCTCAACGATCCCTCACCCCTGGGGTAGAAGCAGAGGGCAATCCTGATCAACCTTCCGAGGACAGCCTGCTAGGGCCCCTGAGCCCCTCTGCTTGGGAGCTAGTAGCTAAGGCCTCAGGTCTTTGCCCCAGACTGCCCAGAGAGCCCCTGGGCCCCTCAGCTTGGGAGCCGGTAGCCTTCAAGGCCTCAGGCCTGCCAGAACCTGAATCCGAGAAACCCTGGTCCGTGGGAGGAGTTGCTGCGCTGTGGAGCCATGCTGAACAGAGGGCCTACCTTGTCTTGGAGAGATCCTGGAGACAAAGTCTTTAAGGTGGGGCAGAGGAGCCATGTGAAAGGTCCACTGCGACAAACGATTATTCAATGCCCTGCGACAGAGCGCTGCATGCCAAACATGAGTCCTAGCGGTGGTCGGCCCCAGATACTCGAGACAGGGGGTCCAAGACTGGGAACGAGCATTGGACCCCTGTTGGGGGACGCCCACAAGGATGGAGGTAAGGGGACAGGACGTATGAGTATGCTGTGATTGCCTTAGAGTGAATTTAAAAAGTGTGTGCCGTTAGGACTTTATTATATCGCACATGCCCCATCGAGGAAAAACCAGTGACCAAAAACGTGCCTGCAAATTTTGCATCTGTGTGTGCAAAAGGACCAGCCTCCACCCAACGTGAGAAAGGACACTCAACTACTATCAGGTAATGAGACCCATTACACCATTCCCCCATATTCGTCGGGTTGCATCCTCTTTTCACCCGTAGCTCTGTCTCCTCCTGTGGGGCTCGACCCTGTAGCTCAATTAGCTGTGCAATCAGCAAAGAATTATACAAGTCTGGCAACTGCTCTTTGCCACTACGGTGTACTCTGAAATGTTTGAGACAGGAAGATGTGGCGCTTACTTTGCTGCCGCGGCGGCCTTTCCGAGTTAGACCACGTCCATGTTAGTATGGGCGGTGTATTTCACCACCGAGGGCTGGAACAGGGCATCGATACGTTTATCCAACAATGCTGCATGCTGTACTGGGGACCAGTCAGCCCTCCTAAACCCACTTCTCTTCCAATGGCACGAGTATACCGTAGTGGTGACATAGGCAGAGTCAGAACAGATAGTGAGGTGGCACCCTTGAGATGCTAGAAGCGCCTCAATAAGTGCTTTAAGTTCGGCCCAAGCAGCAGAACAGAATAGTGGATGGGTAGTCTCTTTTGCACCATCACCTCGTAGACCCACTTCTTCTATGCGCACCACCTGTCATGATGCCTGCCCCCGGAAGACCAGACCAGGCCCAGCAGCCCCGGAAGCAGGCATCCTGCCACTTGGAGCATGCCCAAAAGCCCCAGTTAGGGGCTGTTTGGGTACAGTCCTGGCGCCATGGGCGCCAGGCTCATTATTGATAACTTACCTGAAGCAGACCATGCTGCATACTCACCTGAGGCAGACCATGCTGCATGAAGACTCAAGCCAAATGAGGCTTAGGAGGGACTATTTTACTGAAGGGACTATTTTGTTACTTGGGTGGGGCTGTGGAAGAATACTTACCTGGATCTTCTTCCAAGGCTATTTAAACCACGCCCGGACAGCCACACGTGCTTTGCGTTATTCTGTTTGCTGCAACGTAACGCTCACTGTGTTTTCAGCAGCTCCAGTCTTCAGCCACGCCCGCTTCAGTCCTGGGACTCCTGAAACAAGAAGACAAAGGATAAAGGTTAGAACAGGAGTTTTAACTTTAATCCTTACCTGAATCCTGATCCATTTCGCCACGGAACTGAAAGACAGAAGTCTTTGAAGCATCGCTTCGCATTCCTACGGCGCCGCGCTGAACTCACCTGCTTGGCGGTACTTCAGCATTCCATCACGCTCTCTCCATCTTGCGGCCGCCCTCCAACACCTTAAGAGACAAAGACAGCAAGGTGAGCAAGGGGACTCTCTAAGGCCATACAAGCTACCCCCAAGGACATACCTGATTTACCACGGGAGGTACTCACCTCATTTCGGGTCGGCGCAGTCAAGTCTGCTTCATGCCGTACCCCGGCCCCTAAGGGGAGAAAGCAAGGACAATACCAGTTACCCCCCCCACAAAACTTACCTGATTTACCACGGGGGTCTCACCTCATCTCGGGTCGGCACAGTCAACGTTGCTTCATCGCCGTACCCCGGCCCCTAAGGGGAAAAAACACAATAGACTTACCTGAATCTTACTGAGTGCCATTTGGAAATCTTTGAGTGGATTAATCGGCAACTTGCAAGGAATCGGACAGAGTGAAGAGCAGACATTTGAACTCTTATGAACAATTGGACTAGAGTCAATACTGGAACTCAACAATTCCTCTACGCCAGTGAAGTAACTGGTCATCAACGCGCCCCTGCAGTTGACGCAGGATGGAGAGCTCATCCTTCCAAACCATCAGGTGAGACTAAGGAGGGGACATCAAGAGTGATCAGTGGGAAGACAACGGGAGTGGGGAAGGTGGGTTGACACTCAATTCCACAGGTGGGTAATTCCACGGGTGGTTAATTCCTCTTCTCCTTTGCAGAAGAATATTCTTGCGAGCCAGACAAACTAGGCTGAGCGGGCCAGTCCAGTCAGTCATCTCGGCGCTACACGTCACACAGGTGGAAATAACAGCGGCCCAGTTCCGGACGACGCCCCCGTGGGAACCAGGTGAGCATAACACCGCCGCCACCCCAGTATGCCTCAAGTCTGTGCCCTGATCAATAGTTGGTGACCCGTCAACGAAGAACAGCCCCCCCCCCCGCCCCAACCCCTTTCAACCGGCTGTGCCTTGCACTTTTGGGATATTGTCCTCTTCTCCCTCAAATGTTACACAATTGGGCACTGCAAGATCTTCCTCTGTACATGGTGCTGTTAAAAAAGGTGGCAGAGTTCTGTTTTACACCGCACTACTGGACTGGACGATCTCATACGCGCATGCCCGCTGTGTAGTCGAAGTTGATTGAGCACTCCAAGATGGCGAACACTGCATGCTCTACATACAATGTTACAGAACACCCCATAACAATTACGGAGCTCCTGACAATAGCAAATGTAGCAAGAGCCTATTCAGAAGGGACCTGCCCCTGCAAGACAGAATATAGCACTCTGCTGTAGTAGGCCAATGGCTTGTGGCGCATAGTGCTCTTTTGTGGGAGTGCCGCAGGCATCAGTTGGTCGTTGGAATGGGAGAACAGATTGTGTTTACAGGGGTTGCTAGCACTGTGGCCATGGAGATCACTTCCTTCAGATCATTGAAGCTACTGACCATGTCCTCTGTCCGTGCAATCTTATGATCTTGTTGTTGGGCCTCCTTGAGACACTGCAGCAGGGGTCTGGTGTACGCTGTGTAATCTATAATTCATGCTCTAAATAGTTACACAACATTTCTGCATATCTTTTACAGTTTTGGGCTCAGTAGTGCTGCGCACTGAGGCGCGATCAGGTAAAATGTTCTTCCCGCAAATATATCAGTTGACCTAAATAGATCACTTCTTGGAGGCAATATTGCATCTTTGCCTGGTCTACTTTGTACTCCATTTATGCCAGCAGCTGCAGGAGGGTGATAGAGTCCTTCCAGCACTGCTGCTCACTGTCACTGCACACCAATAGGTCATCAACATACTGAATAATGGTACTGGGCACTTGAATGTTCCCCAAAACAGCATGCAATATCCTGTTGAAGATGCTAGGGGATTCACAATACCCCTGAGGCAATTTTGTGTGCTCAAAATGCATTCCCCCCCCCATGCGTAAAAGCAGTGAGGTACTGCAAATCAGGGGACAGAGAAGATGGAGTTTTTAAGATCTACCACAGTGAAATGGGTCGCCTCCTTGGAAATTATGCACAGTATCGTTGCGGGGTTCGGAACCACAGGAAATTCTGCCAGAACAATGTCATTAAGAGGGTGAAGGTCCTGGATCATTCTCCAACTCCCCCCTTCTGCCTTTTTGATCAGATAGATAGCCTTGTTGCATGGAGAGGTGGAAGGTACTATTATTCCCCGATTCAGGAGGGACATGATGGTGTCATGATGAGTGTTATTCAGACCGGCGGTACTCCCTGTAAGACCCCTACATTATGGGGCATTAGTTGTCCATAATCTCTCTGGGACATGCTCTAGGTCTATCTCCATGAAGGGAGGGGGGGAATGGTGGGAGGTGGGGGCGACAAAGGCCATCAAAGTACATTGCACCATTATCTCGCAGTGTATACAAATTGCTAATCTCTTTATCGTCAGCCCTGTCCGCGAACAATTCTGCATCCGTCAATTCCTAAGGGGGCACTGTTGGGTCAATACATAGCACCGTCCACAACTCCCAACCACAACAATCCTTTTGTCCGACACAACCAGGCCCAGCAAATGTAGGGACACCATAATCTGAAGTGTTACCACAAGGCAAAAAATGAAATCTGAGGGTAACCGCCAACAAGCTTTGCCAATTTGGAGCATTGCATCAAGCAATACTGTGATTCCATAGACAAACATGTCTGGGTTTCCGGGATTGCCGCAGACCACCACCTCCCCTCCTAGGGCCTGAATGATGACCCTTGCCCTTAAGGCACATATGCTTGGGGCGGCGCATACCACCCAACGGTCCGTAAATGAAATGGTCATGTTCAACTTGCTCAACAAATCCTGTCCCAACAAATTAATAGGTGAGGCTTCAGAGTACAGCAAGGGTGCACACACCACTTTCCCTCCTATTTTAATAGCTTCCCTCCTATTTTAATAGCTACCTCTTCTGTGTAGGGAACTGTTGCAACAGCCCCAGAGAATCCTTGCATGTCAAGAGGTGTATCTGATAGCGGGAAGTTTCCTTCACTGATGCACGATTTAGTGGAACCTGTGTCGACCATAAAGACGAACTGCTTGTTACCCATCCCAGCGCCCACCAAGGGTTCCTCATCAGGGTGGGTAGTCATGGACAGGCCCGAGCAGGTAACAGCATTCAGTGGGCTGTTCTAATCAGGTTAGGTGTTAGTACCTGGGAACATGAAATGGTTTCACCCCCATGACACTGACCCCTCGATAAGGTGCTACCGTCTCGTTTGGCGCTGCATTGGACGTGGACATCTGGCCTACATATGGCGTATTTTGTGGGGCCATCTGTGGTTGTGCATTAGGCGGTGCTTGCCTCTGCATGTGTGGTGGTTTTGGTGGTAACAGAGTGTAAGGCTGGTGTATTTCATAGGGTATGGAAGTGAACATCGGGGGCGGAGGGAGCGTGGTTGCAGAAATGCAGGGGCCAGTTGGTTTTATGGGTTATACCCTGATCCCTGCCTACTTCTACTTTCTCTTGCCAAGGGTCTCCACCTTCCACAACTCCAACACTGAAAAGGTCCCATACCTCCCTTGGGCCCCATTTCACCAAACAACCCTCAATTCCCTCTTCCCCCGTGGAACTCTTCCCTTCCCTGCAGCCGGTCTCCTTGGTGCCACTCAGAATACTGAGGTGGAGGTCTGCTGCCCCATTGCCCCGGTCCTCCACCTGGCCAAAACGCTGCTATTCTCACGTCAGTGCGTGCAGCAGTCTGCTCCCCCGAATCAGTTTCTGCATTTTCTGCCACCGCCCTTTTAAGTGCTAATTTAGCTAGCTTTTTCTGCACTAGTTTGCTTCCTCTGCCTGCTCCCATTCATTACATATGGCCATGAAAGAGTCCAGAGGTGCGGAAGTCCAACCTGAACCTCCATCCTCTTAGATCCAGAAACAAGCTCTTTTGATTAATCAATAAGGGAAAGGGTTTGCAGACTATCTACCATCTTTCATCCACAATCTGACCAAATTGCCCTGTGCAGGATCCGGTACATTTCAGTTATAATTTGACTTCGGTCCTTGACTAAGCTGGCTAAGACCCTGATCACTGCAGAAGATTTGGTGGCCCTGTCAATTTCACTACTGTGTAATATAAAGTGTTTAAAATAAAAAAATCCAAAAGGTGCGCAATTAACATTTTTCTCTTTTTCCTTCTAGATACTGACCAACCGCACAGCTGTTTGATGGTCCTCTGCTATCAAACATTGTATGCTCCTTTAGGAACCACCTTTCACAGTTAAAAAATTGAACTAAAAAATAAAAAAAACATATAGACTCCATCTACTTTACATTTCTCAGTGAAGTACATAGACTCAATAAGATTTTTTAACATTTCCATTTGCATTTTGTGTTATGCTAAATGGGAATATTGTGGCGTTCATCCCCCGTTCCAGGGACTAGAACGGTGGATACCAGCCAACAGCACAAGTTATCAGCCGAAGGGAAGTGAGAGTGGATAACGAGGTCTCCGGACCATTATCCCCCCCATTCCAGCCTCTGTAATGGGGGATGAAGGCCATTAGCACCCTAGGTTCCCAAAGCGGGAACCAGAGGTGCTAAAAAAAGGATTTTTCTTCATGCAGGTGTCCCGGTGTAGGCAGGAAAATCCTTTTCCAAGCTGGCCACCATGGAAAGGCAAGGCAGGGTTCCATACAGGGCCCCTCTTCGCTCAAGCACATTTTTCTTCCCTTTCAAACCTATCACAATTTCGAATAACTTTACCACAAAGCCAGTCCAAGGTGGACATGGGCACTTTAACCCCATGCGTTGTCCCTCGTGGTCATGGCCAGTAGCCAGATTGTCCGGATCATGACCTTATTCCATGACCCAACAATGTGGCCACTGCTTATGGTCACAGGCTACACCTCAGTCACCAAAGGTATATCACTATTTTTTGTACCTACATTATGACACTTGTCAAAAAATAAAACACTAACATATGCAAAACCACGCTTTAAGGTCTTTGCCAATGCCCCTTACACAAGTTTCCTGGAAATCCACCCAGGTTTTATTTTTTCAAAAGTGTCAAATATATGCACATACAATAGTCATATAACTTACCCGCCACTTGAAAAAATCCATTCAGACTTTACAAAAATATTTATATCTAGATTTCAAATTTTTTATACAAACTTGTGTAGATTTGTCAAATTGCACAATTATATGCCTTTACAATATTTTGGGACCCCCCCCCTCTAATTTTGCCCCCTCTTGAAGGAATCCCACCAAACGTTGCAAACCCATTCAGAATCGGGTTAAGAATATAAATGCAAAATTGCAGTATCATTAAGTGGTGCCAAAGTTATAAGCCATCCAAGAACTGCTTTTCACCAACCCTGTAATGCAGAGGTGCCAGCGAACTTCACGGGACTGTTTGCGAACATCCGAACTGATCGCGGCCTTTCGCAGTGAAAAACGCCAGTTTTTTTGCTTCTTGCAGCCATATGCGATCCCATCCTCATCACCCCTCACCTCCCCAGAGATTATTTGATGAGTTTGACAAGTGTAATGTTGTGTTTTTTATATGTTTTTACCGCGATGTCTACGGACAGCGGCCAAAGTCCGCAAATCCAAGTTGGCGGGCGCATCGAGAAAATGTGACGCACCTCACGCTCGACTCCAACCAATCAGCGAACACGTTGTCTGTCTGCGGACACGACGTAGGTCCATAGGCCTATGGCAGAGCAGACATGTATATCACTAATTTTTTGGGACCTACTTTTTGGTCGTTTTCTAGAAAACTGCTAGACTGATTCCACCAAATTTACAAAAGCACGCTTTTGGGACCAAGCCACCGCTCCTGCCACAAATTTGGTGAAAATCCGTCCAGCGGTTTGGGCTGTAGGCATGAGCAGAGTTTTTTCGCCATTCAGTCTATGGGAAAAAATACATTTTGGGCCCACCCTATAACTTTGCCCCCTATTGGCCAAATCTCACTAAACTTGGCAAAAGAATTCAGAGTGGGCCATATACTTTTTTTGCAATTATTCTATTGCAGGATTATTATGGCCAATAACATCTTAGATGACCAGCAGTCCGGCTTTAGGCCGCGACATGGGACAGAGACAGCTTCATTAAAAGTATGGGACGATCTATTCTGAAATGCAGACAAGGTGAGACATCAGCATGCTAGTCATGCTTGACTTGTCGGCAGCTTTCGATACTGTGGGCTACAATATACTTGGTTCTAGGTTAACATCGGTGACACAGGTATCAGGACAAGCATCGACGTGGTTTACCTCCTTTCTCACCAATCGACTCCAACAAGTTAAGACTGGTCAGTATGTTTCTGAAATTTTGACAGTACCTCGTGGGGTACCGCAGGGGTCGTTCGTGTCACCTGTGTTTTTTAACTTGTACATTCTTCCATTGTTAAAACTGGAATTTAATCTTCAGTGCCACTCTTATGCAGACGATACCCAGATGTATGTGAGCTTAAACCACCATTGGAGGAAACAGAGCGCTTTCTTCAGTGTGCAGAAAGAATACGTCTTTGGATGGTTGAAAATAAACTTCCGCTGAATTCTAGTAAGACAGAAATTATTATATTTGGATGGAAAAACAAATTGGCAAATATCTTCCCCATATTACCATATCCAACTCTTTTTGGAATGACCTCCAAGTTCACTGCTGCTGTGAAGAATTTAGGATACATCTGCCAATCTAATTTGGATTGCAATTTACAAGTAAATCAGATTATCAAATCTGTATATTTTCAATTGAAGAACGTGAAACCAATTCTCCCTCCGATAGCCGAGCATGACCGGGCAGTGGTGGTGGGCACCCTTGTTAATGCTAGGCGGAACTACTGTAATGCACTTCTGGTATGTAGTCTGAAATATCATCTTAAGGGCCTTGCAGTGGCCCAAAATTCAGCAATACGCTTGATGTTTCCCCTACCCTGGAAATCATCCGTTTCCGGCTTCCGCAGAAGCCTTCAATGGCTGCCGGTTAAGCAGCGGATTTAATTTAAATTATTGTGCCTTGTGTTCAGGTGCATTCATGATTTGGCACCTTCATACTCAAAAATTAAGATCTATAAACATACACGCCACTTGCGATCCTTGGATAAGGGCCTGTTGACAATTCCCTTGTCTATAACCACTTGTGGCAACATACGTTTCTCGGTGGCCGGCCCTCGGGCCTGGAATTTACTTCCCTTATATTTACGATTAATCTAATCTATGGTCGTTTTAGGACGAAACTGAACACCTATCTGTTTATAAGTCCATAATATCTACATTACACTGTTATGCTATCATTGATATGATCTGCGCTTAGTTGCAGCTTGCTGCCTTGTGCCTTAGGATATGCGCAGTATACATTTCTAACATATGTCATAAAACACTAATAAATGGTTACATGAACAGTTTCTTTCGTAATGGGAGATTTTATTGTCCTGTATCAAGCTGCTTACTGAAAATGGGCTACCGCCTGTGGGTATCACTGGAAAGCTTATGATCAATAGTAAATTGAAGGAGAAAGAAGATTAGCAGGTTGTAGACTGGTTCTGGGGGGTTGCACCCATGATTATGAAGAGCAGAGGTCCAAACTTGGGAAACTAATCTTGAATTGGGCAAGACACTACAACAAGCGAGCCATGAACGTTTTAATGCCTTCTGATATTTCAGCTTCGATAAGGCCCTTATTAAGTGTAAAGATTGGACAAAGTGGTTGGCATGGAAGGGGAATTGGGAATGGAAGACTGGTCACAATCTTCACACTTTTCAAACAACCACAAACCAGCTATGACAATTATAAGGTTGCAAATAATTAGCCAAGTGGAGACCATTTCATTCGAGACATCATAGATCAAAACATTGGAACAGCCTTCCTACCCACCATATGCAGTAGGGTCTTTCCTTCTCAGCTGCTATTACCTATGCGTCTAGCTCTGGTGTACATCATTAGATATTTCGGAGACTCAGCCAGACCTTACAAGCCATTATAAATGAGCAAATATGTCTGCTAGCTTTTCTATGATAGCACAAAAACTGTGGGCACCAGCAGACTGTTTATGGATGCAAACCAGTCGGTCTACATGTGGTGCATTGATACATTGAGCCATCTCAGGATCAAAAAAGAGAAGTTTCAGAGAAAATCGGTTGACTATGGTGGGCCAAATAAATTGCGGTAAAAAGTGATTAATCGATGGTAAAAAAACATTGAGGGGTACTCTATTTTTTGGAACACATTAAAAACCCTTTCCAACATATTTTAGGACTGTTACAATGATATAAACACACCCCAGTCCTAGAAGTGAATGATACATATAACCCGAGAGCCCCTTGATTTCTTTCAGCTATCAAATCACTGGGTACCCATAGTAATTGGGCATAAAGAATGCTCATTAACTGGCAATCCTCTAAAAGATGGATGGTTTGCACCAAAGTAACGGAGTACAACATATGTTTTGCATTTAACTGGGGTGCCTGCTGTACAAATGTAGGTTGATTATGCTGCAGCCCTGTGAAAGAATGGGAGCCGATCAAATGATGATATTCTTGAGCAAGTGCAGAGTGAATCATCAAAAGGTCGAACAAGGCCTTAATGGCAAGACTGGGTCAGAGGAAACAGACCTGCAGGAAAAATAACGCTAGATGTATGCAGAGCCACCAGAGAGGATTGGAGCTATCTGAAATGGAACCAACAAGAGAGAATGGAGCCACCCATCAGAGATCATATATACGAGATGGCTCAGATGAAAGAATAGGAAGAGAAGCATAAAGAGACTAAGCCCAGAGAAGGAGACAAGGATCACGAAGCCAGTAGGTAGTGGAAAAGGAAGGCCTCAGATAGAGATGGTAAAGAGGCAGTTGAAAAATGAAACCGGGTGGCGGGGCAGATTTGCAATGGAGGAAGTGGAGAACAGCCATAAGCAAGAAACGGTTCCAAATTAAATCAGCATGTCAATAAGAGTGTGTGGAGGCCCACGGAGAATTAAGAGGAACGTTGTAAATGGGCAACAGTTTCAAGTTAAAATTCCAATTAACGGGAAAGAGTTCATGAGAAAATGCCTGTAAAAAACAAAACTAAAAAATAGGTGCACAGGATCTTATGGACCCATAAGTCCATGGGAAAATATACTGGCCAGTCATAACTAAAAGTCACTTGCCACCCAAGAATCAAAACATCACTAGCGAGTGTTGAGTGCACATTTTGCACTGCGCCATAAATTAAGTATGATAAAACAAGAAATTGCCTGAATCTCCCAAAAGCGTGGATGGCATAGCGAAAACAAAAGTGGAAGATAACTTGCTAAGAATATGAAATCTCAAAATTACTGGGAAATTTCATATAAAAAAACAAGACCTAAAGCAGCCGGTACTTGTGAGAATGGACTAAGAAATCCTTAAAATGTCAAACTGGAGAGAACTGAAGCAATGAACAGAAAGAAAATAATTTGGCAATCCAAACAAAGAAATCCATCACACCCTGACCAATTTGAGAAACCTAAATAAAAAAAGTCTTCAAAATATATTGCGTCAAATTTTAATATCGATACACTACATGCATGCATGTGAAGTTTTTTTTACAAACCAAAATTAACTTAGTATTTTTAAAAAGACAATGTAAGGTTCACACGATTGTTATTTGCACAGCTATCCCGAGCATTAAAGTCGAAATCAATTTTCTTTCCGCTAGAAAGGAGGCTCGTAATTGACAATTGAAACCAAGGAGATGCCTTAATAGTGTGCTCTGCCAGAGGGCAGATATTGCAGTGGACGAGCATGGCCAACAGCCCCCAGTCTCCTAATCCCAGGACCACAACATCCCCCCCCATCCTGTACCCGCTGAAACATCGTTGAACAGCCTTGCTTCACTCAGGCCTTCAGTTTGTCACGCTGGGCTGTTACAGCCTGGTAAAGCCTTCCTGAGTAAGGGGGTTATACGAGTTCTAAACGGTTTCGATTATAAAATGCACAGGCATATGTTAGAATATTGGCCATTAACTCTCCCTTGCTGAGATGATTTTACTATTAATTACAGGGCCTATTTCAGGCTAATTCTTCTGTCCCTTAGCCTTGATCGGGTTTTGAATACGACCCTGGTTTACCACTTTGTAACTTTGTTGACCAACTTGCATCCGGGGTCTACACACAACTGCCCTAGCCTTCAGCTGCCCTAACCTTCTGTACTTTTTTTCCTGATGTCGGCACGCTGATCAACTTGTAACCTATGTCTTCAAGTCACTTATCATTTGTTTCAATGTATATGTACCTGTAACAATTACCTATGCTCAAACGCTCCGATACCTCAGGGTTAGGTGCGCTCTACAAATAATAAACTAAACTAATTAACTGTGTGCAGGTGTGTGGGACATGAGCATCTATGGAAATGTATACAAAAGTAAATTAACACATGCATTCCAGATTACTAACTTGTTTTTGCTTGGCCTGTCAAGTTGTAACATCTATATTATGCTAAATAGTTCATAAAAAGTTTATTCCATAATATGAAAGTTTAAACAGGTTTTCAAATGATGTTGTTCTTTGGTTATATGTTATATGTTGTGCAGTAAGCGAATGTGCGATTACAATAAAATGTTTCCCAAAGGCAAGCGAAATTAAGGTTTCATTACGTTTTAACGTCCTTTTATGTACAATTATAAAGTAAAGGTTGTCAAGATCATGACGCTTGTGTATCAAAGAATCGGGAGAGAGAGAAGAGAGGC
The DNA here is from genome assembly GCF_040938575.1 of Ambystoma mexicanum. Taxonomy (NCBI): domain Eukaryota; kingdom Metazoa; phylum Chordata; class Amphibia; order Caudata; family Ambystomatidae; genus Ambystoma; species Ambystoma mexicanum. The sequence continues at coordinate 541,156,874 of NC_090929.1, forward strand.
AGGGGGGGGGAGATGGAAGAGAGGCAGGGGGGGGAGATGGAAGAGAGACAGGGGGGGGAGATGGAAGAGAGACAGGGCGGGGGAGATGGAAGAGAGACAGGGCGGGGGAGATGGAAGAGAGACAGGGCGGGGGAGATGGAAGAGAGACAGGGCGGGGGAGATGGAAGAGAGACAGGGCGGGGGAGATGGAAGAGAGACAGGGCGGGGGAGATGGAAGAGAGACAGGGCGGGGGAGATGGAAGAGAGACAGGGCGGGGGAGATGGAAGAGAGACAGGGCGGGGGAGATGGAAGAGAGACAGGGCGGGGGAGATGGAAGAGAGACAGGGCGGGGGAGATGGAAGAGAGACAGGGCGGGGGAGATGGAAGAGAGACAGGGCGGGGGAGATGGAAGAGAGACAGGGCGGGGGAGATGGAAGAGAGACAGGGCGGGGGAGATGGAAGAGAGACAGGGCGGGGGAGATGGAAGAGAGACAGGGCGGGGGAGATGGAAGAGAGACAGGGCGGGGGAGATGGAAGAGAGACAGGGCGGGGGAGATGGAAGAGAGACAGGGCGGGGGAGATGGAAGAGAGACAGGGCGGGGGAGATGGAAGAGAGACAGGGCGGGGGAGATGGAAGAGAGACAGGGCGGGGGAGATGGAAGAGAGACAGGGCGGGGGAGATGGAAGAGAGACAGGGCGGGGGAGATGGAAGAGAGACGGGGGGGAGATGGAAGAGAGACGGGGGGGAGATGGAAGAGAGACAGGGCGGGGGAGATGGAAGAGAGACGGGGGGAGATGGAAGAGAGACGGGGGGGAGATGGAAGAGAGACGGGGGGGAGATGGAAGAGAGACGGGGGGGAGATGGAAGAGAGACGGGGGGGAGATGGAAGAGAGACGGGGGGGAGATGGAAGAGAGACGGGGGGGAGATGGAAGAGAGACGGGGGGGAGATGGAAGAGAGACGGGGGGGAGATGGAAGAGAGACGGGGGGGAGATGGAAGAGAGACGGGGGGGAGATGGAAGAGAGACGGGGGGGAGATGGAAGAGAGACGGGGGGGAGATGGAAGAGAGACGGGGGGGAGATGGAAGAGAGACGGGGGGGAGATGGAGGAGAGACAGGGGGGAGATGGAGGAGAGACAGGGGGGGAGATGGAGGAGAGACAGGGGGGGAGATGGAGGAGAGACAGGGGGGGAGATGGAGGAGAGACAGGGGGGGAGATGGAGGAGAGACAGGGGGGGAGATGGAGGAGAGACAGGGGGGGAGATGGGGGAGAGAAAGCGGGGGGAGAGAAAGCGGGGGGAGAGAAAGCAGGGGGGGAGAAAGCAGGGGGGGAGAAAGCAGGGGGGGAGAAAGCAGGGGGGAGAAAGCAGGGGGGAGAAAGCAGGGGGGGGAGAAAGCAGGGGGGGAGAGGGGAGATATTCTCAGAGCCACTTGGAAACTGCGGAGGCCGCCGCATCGGGCAGTACGGACACCCATCTGGCCCAATGTCGTGGCATTACCTGACTTGTCGCCTGGCCCACTGGCATCCAACCAGTGCCATCAGCGGGTTCCGGCACACCGGCAACAGCGATGCAGAAATCCCTGGCAGTGGTGGAGAGTGGCTCCACACGCAGCGAGGCAGACTGCGGCCAACCCCCACCCTACACACCGGTGCTGTGCCACCCGACAGGCTACCCAGATTAAATATTTGACTCGGTCAACCCTGCAGTGGTGCATCCGGGCCCCGCCTAGAGGTGCAGGCGTCCCCCAGGCTGTCCGCAATACACAATTGAAGCCCCGTCCTTTTGCTCCACGGCCCGCCCTGCTGGGCTGCAGGGAGGGATCCCTACAGAAGACTCCTTTCCACCGACCACAATCAGCAACTAGTTGCCCCATAAAACTGCATAAGGACCCACTCCTCAGACACAGGAGTGCCACATCCCCACCACAAGCCTCTATACTCTATTGTGGTGGGGAGTGAACACTTGCAGGACAGACTGCGTGTGGAGCCACTCTCTGCCACTGCCAGGGATTTCTGCATCGCTGTTGCCGGTGTGCCGGATCCCGCTGATGGCACCGGTTGGATGCCAGTGGGCCAGGCGACAAGTCAGGTAATGCCACGACATTGGGCCAGGTGGGTGGGGGGGGGGGGGCTGAGACCAAAAGCGCCGCAGGACCCGCTTGAGAGATGCTGAGGCGAGTTCAGCAGCATACTGCAGTTTATGCAGCATTATTTGCCTTCACTTCAACTCCTACCATCTGTGCATTTGATCTCTATTGTGCGGGCATCGCTGCCACCTCCCCCAGCCCATTACGGCGAGCAACGCAGTGGGGCTACTATGCACGGCCAGAACCACACAACGACAGGAAGTGGGCGAGTCCTGAACTGGGGCATATCCACTCTCCGTTTTGCTGCTTGCAATATAAGCCGTGCTGGTGAACCCTAGAGACTGCTGTTGGTCCTGCACTGGTTCTACACCGCTGCGTGCAACTCAGTACTCACACTTCCTAGGAGGCTCCACCCTACTGGTCCCACTCATCACTGCCGCCGCGCTACCTCACTGCTACGGACCGGCGCACACCGACAAAAAGCGCTGGCAAGAATAAGAGGTTGATCAACATGTTTGCTAAACCCGTGCCCAAGGCTGCAGGGGAAGCAGCAGACACCGAAGAGGCGACGGGTAGTACAGCCAAACAACATGGACCCAGCGAATTATACTGCATGATGGAGTACATGCGAAGGGTTCACAGCCCTACACGCCAAACTGGATGACATGAGCAGAATGATCAGCTCGATAAAATTCCGAATTGAAAATCGGAGGCCCATATTGCAGATGGAGACCAGAGTAGGCACAAATGAATATGTGGTCAGTGCGCTAAGGGCAGACGTCACCTCACTCACGAGGCAGGTACGAGCCATCAGCAAAAAGAACCTTGAATCGAGGTCCTGGCGCAAAAACCTGCGAATCATTGGGACTCCCGAAGACAACATTGCAGGGCCTATGGAAGAGTATGTGGAGCGCACCCTCCTGACACTACTCGACAATCCAAAACGGTCGCTGCACTTTGCGATTGCAGAAGAGGCCATGAGATTCATGGATGAACATTTCCCAGGATGATCACAGCTAACGCTCTTAGCGCTTATCGAATCCCTATCCAAAGATCCTAACTGTTATAACTACAGCGGGCGAAGGTTCGGCCGTAGGCACCATGCTATCTAACTGTTACTGACACTATTGGTTTGCTTGGTGACTGCACACTGGAAAATAGGCACCTGACAGAGTTTGATGATACACTTTTATGCTGTTATATGCCGGGCTACATTCGGCCTGCAGCCCCCCCCCCCTCATGCAAGGTTGCAATTGCTGATGGGATGTTCTGTGGGGGCGGTTCATTCCTCTGATTGGGAGAGGGAGAGGGGTGGGGGTTCTAGGATAGTTGAAGAAAATGTGCTTTGCGTGCGGGTGTTTGTTCATTATGCACGACAGCATTGGGCAGTTAAATTACTGAAATGTTCGACACCTAATCCAGCGACACTTAGGCACTACATTATAATTTGGCCCAATGGCAGCTGAACCAGCGCATTTTAGGAGCTGGAACGTGCGTAGTCTTGGTAATCAGGATAAAATGCGCCGGCTCAAACTGTGTATAGAACGACATAAGGTACATATCCTGTTTTTTACAAGAAATGCACGCATTCACCAAGAACAGCGAAAGATTTGCTAGAAACTGGGGCACACAGTGTTATTACACTCAGTGCAGAAGGGTCATGACTATTATACATAAATCGTTACAATACACTCACATTGAAGCACTGTTAGACCCCCTGGGGGAATATGTGCTATTGCGTGGAGTCCTTCTAGGCGGTGAAATAATCCTACTGAAATTGTATGGGTCTAATATCGATGATCCGGATTTCTATTCAGAGTTGATGGGACTATTGTCGCTCTATCCCTCGATGCCAGTGCCATGGGGCAGCGATTTTGATGTAATGGACATTGACCTTGATAGGTCTGGGTCCAAGCCCCGGCAATGACAAAAGCGGCCCTGGTACTGCAGAAAGGTCTGGTTGAAATGGGAGCGATGGACGCTTGGAGGACACTAAATCCTACATTGTGTAAATACACCTACTCCACGGTACAGGACTCCCATTCTCGAATAGACCCATGGTGGATGTCCGACACACTAATTGGCCAGCTCAAAGAAACTGACATTGCCTAGGACGTAGTCGGACCACTCCGCAATCTCACTGAAACTGTCCTTGGCGGAGGCACTTGCAATCAACAGACTGTGGAGATTCAAGCCGCAATTGCTATTAGACCCCATCTTCGCGGCCGAAATGGAAAAGCGGGCAGACAACTATTTTGTGATAAATACTGGTACTGTTAGGCACTCAACCCTATGGGAAGCCTTTAAGGCACATTTTATTTATTAGTGTACATCATGCTGTGAACTCGCAAGCATCGGGGCGCCAACATGTAGACAATTGGACAATAACAAACTGAAGTCACAGGACAATATTACTCAGATATAAGGTGCATGGGATAGTATCACTGATATCAGCAGTATCATTTGAAGAGGTGGGTCTTACATTTTTTTTTCGAAAGCTTGTGTATTTCTGTTCCAGCCTAAATTGTAGTGGGAGGTTGTTCCACATAGTGGCAGCTTTGATGTGGAAGGCTCTGCCCAATCCGTTTGCTTTCTTGAACCTCACTATCTCTAGTTGGCCTTTTGAGTCTGACCTAAGCGTGCATTTTAGCACATAAGTGATCAGTTTACTTTTAAGGTAGGCTGGAGCCTTCCCATGAATGCATCTGTGTGTCAGAGTCAGTGCCTTAAAAAGGATTCTATCCTCAACAGCTAACCTATGTAAGTTCCTTCTATCGTCACTAATGTGTTCCTTTTTTGTTTTCCTCTTTATGATCCCGACCACGCTATTTTGAATTATTTGGTACTTAGCGATGTGTCCCTTGTTTGCCCCCAATACGAGCGTGTGACCATAATCCAATTTAGATAGAATGGTTGCTCTAGCAATTGTGGATCAGTTTTCCTCACTCAGGTAGGGACGGACTGTTCTAACGAGCCGGAGATCGTAGGAGCAGTTCTTGTTTAACTGGGGACCTGAGCTTCTGCGCTCAAGGACGCTTCGATGTACATTCCTTTGTTGACCACTTTTATTTGGGAGTCATTTATGAGAAAGGATTCTTATTGGCAATTCAGTTTGTCCCTAGCTTGATTTGAGCTAAAGACCATCAACTCAGTCTTTTTTGCGTTTAAGCACAGCCAGTTGTTGTTCATCCAATTCTCAATTGCTTCGTAGAGTGCCTCCACCTTTGCGCGGTCCTGTGCATAGTCCCCACTCAGTTCCACCACTAGCTGGGTGGCGTCAGCGTAGTTTGTAAAAAAGGCTCTTTTGTCTAGGACCAGGCATAGGAATCCCATGTACAGGTTAAAGAGCAGCGGGGACAGACTTGCCCCCTGCAGTACACCGCAGCTGACGGTCTCTTCGAAGGAGAAGTTGTCACCCCAATGGACCCTAGATTTTCTGCCAGAGAGAAAAGATTTAAGCCAACTATGCTTCTGTGGAACAGTTTGCGACCTTCAAGCAAGCTTAAGTTGGTTATGATCTAAGATCAACAGCTGCACTGAGATCGAGCAGTGCAAGGAGCCCAGTGCTCCCCTTTTCCACAATGCTTAACATGTGGGACTGAACATTGCTCTTTCAGTAATACGTGCTGCACGAAATCCAGACTGCTGACCGTGTAGGATTTCATTAGCTTACACATAAGTTTGAAGTTGAGAGGTAGCAATCCTGTCTAATACCTTGAGCAGAAAATTATAGTTTGTTATCAGTCTTAAGTTACCTGGATCTCTTTGATCTAGCTCTGGTTTTTTTTGCCAACGGTGTAACAGTGACAGATTTGATGCTTTCCAGGACATATCCATCACGAAAAGATGCATGCACCATCTTGGTGAGAAGGGGAGCAAAGATGTTTGCATTTTCCAAGATATGTTTAGGGGGGGGTGACATTTCCGCGCATGTGGAGGGTTTCATTGAACTCAAAGTTTTGGGCATTTCCTCTGTGGTAATCCTTTTAAAGTGGAATGGCTTCTGATAGCATGAGATTGTAACTCCTAATGGAGGGGTCCGTTTGACGCGATTACTTTTTGGCACTTCATGAGCAGGTCCCTGGCTCTGACTTTTTCAGTGAAGGCTGATTGAACTTTATCACAATCTTCCTGGGATGAGAAAATTATGGAATTAATGCTTTGAGCTTTTCAATTTAAATCGATTTAAAAAAATGTAAAACAATGTTCTTGTGGAATTTTCCGCTGTCCATTTGTTCATTGAAATAATTTTTCTGTGTGTCACATATCCACCTAATCTGTCCTCTCTTCTTTTTTCTTTTTGTAGTGCAACTAGGGTATTGTTAAACCATTTCTGATGGTTATTTGATCTTACTAAGTTTTTTGTGGGGCTTGTTCCACCATTTGATTAGCATGGAGTAGGAAGTTTGCAATCAATTTGTTCCACGAATCTTCCTCTTTAGATCCCGCTAATGTTTTCGAAATACATTGCTCTAGATGTACTGGATACATTTTTTTTATAGTTCCTATTTTTGATTTTTATTGGCACATTCTCTTGGTTATTCCTCGTGGGAGTTTTTACGGTCAGAAATAAATGATATTATATACATACATATACATATACATACATACATACACGTGGCATTGCCCTAGCAGCAGAGTCGTGCATACTTAAATACGTAGGGACATCCACACCAGTGAAACCAACCTGCGTGACCTGGAACAGACATATGCATCTGGACCTGACATGACGACCCTGGGGGACATTCAATCCGAACTGGACAGATTTCGGGTGCATGCCGATAGGGAACCCAGGCCTGGCGAGGAAATACAGAGAGGGCAAGTGCCCTGGTAGGCTACTGGCCAGGATGGTGAAACAAGCGCTAGGCAGTCACCACATTGCAATAATACAGGACTCATCGGGTCGGTCGGTCCACAGCACAGCAGAAGTGAACCAGGTGTTCCACTCCTATTCCACACTGTATGCCAACTCAGAAACGGCGACCCTTCCAGATATAGAAGCGTTCCTAGACAGCCTACCGCTGTCTAAACTGTCTGAAGAAGCTAGGGCTACTCTCGACCAAACTGTGAACAAAATATTCGGTGCCATTGAAGTACTCCCACCCAGCAAGGCCCCTGGCCCGGACGGTCCGACAATGGAATTCTTTTAAACACTTAAATCCTCCCTTGCCCCTAGACTGCTTGCGGTATGGGAAGAGGCACACGCCATCTGAATACTCCCCTTACCCTCCGAGAGGCAGTAATTACCATCTTACTCAAACCCAATAAACCTCCCGAGCAATGTGGCTCCTACCACTCCCTCTCACTTAGAAATGTTAAAATAATCGCTATGGTGCTGGCATCACGGTTAGCTCTGTACATGGAATATATTGTCCATCCAGTTAAAGTTTTGTCCCCGGCACTCAACCTGGAGGTGCCTTTAATATCCTGGCACAGATTGACCCAGACTCACAGGAGGCTGCCGCGGCCCTAGGTGTGCAAAAGGCCTTCGATTCTGTTTCCTAGCAATTTATGTGGGCGGTACTGGAAAGGGGCAACTTCGGGCCCGGGTTTATATCATGGGTCCGGCTGTTGTACACGATGCCCTCCGCCAAAGTCAGAGCAAACAGAGTGCTCTAACCCCCTATAGACATCAATAGCGGAACCCAACAAGGCTGTCTACTGTCTCCCTTACTATTTGCTATAGTGATAGAACCATTTGCTGATGCAATTCGCAGCAGGCACACACAGAAAGGGATCCAACTTACTGGCAAGCCAGAAATTCTCTCGCTTTATGCAGACAATAGCCTATCATTCATTCGTGACCCAGCGAGGCATCTGGCATCTATTATGCAATAAGTTCTCTCCTTCAGCATCCTGTCTGAGCTGCGAGTTAACTGCGCCAAGTCACAGCTATTACCACTTACTGATGCAACCACCCTCCCACCAGACCTTATGGGCTTCGCACCAGAAATTAAATACTTAGGGGGGACTGTGACACGTGATAAGATCTCCTTTATGCCAAAACTATGGTGTACACTAAATTACGTACCTGGGCGAAAGTCCCACTTGAAAAAGCAGGGAGTGTGGCACTACTTAAATGATTACTCTTCCCATGTTATTATACTATTTCCAGAATGTGCCACTGTGGCCGGGAGCAATATTTTTTCAATACACTTAAGGTGGCAATCAACAACTTCATGCGGCACGCTGGGGCAGTCCGGCTGAAATGAGAGATCATATAAGCAAGGTGGCCTCGCCGCCCCAAACTTTTTAAAATACTGGATTGCCGCACAGGCACACTATGCAGCTTACTGGTTCGATGAAGACTCAAATCTGCACCTAAAAAAAATTCTAAAAAATTCTAAAAAAATTCAAAAAATAAAAACAAAAAACAACCAAAAAAAGGGCGACTTGCGGCAGGTACTCATGACATCCGATCGTTGATACGCCCATCACAACAGAAGGACCCTAAGGGTATTGATCCAGGTATTGAAAAGTGATCTGTGATACTAAATCAGAAATGTTTAATTGCACTATAGAGTCGACCCCGCTGAACTGTCTATTTCAACAACTCACCCAATTACGATGCGACTTGTGTAAACTAGCAAGCCTCTGTTTGCTACTGGCAATTCAAAATATACCGTTATGGATTCGCCCCACTGTGGCGCAATGGCTGCGGGGCGTCAGATATGGAAAATCGATGGTTCCTACTGCAACCCATGAACTGTAAGCCCAGAGACATATGGCACCCTTTCCGCATCTACCTGTTAACACCTCAAATGCAGGCACATGATGCTCACGCCCCGCCACCTGACTGATGTGTTCGATTAGGAGAAGTAGAGACAAGGTGGGAGGAGTCAAGGTCCGCCCACTCAGAGTGGAAAGAGGCCACCTGGCCGGGCGGCCAGTAGATAGTGGCCACAGTGAGAGAGGGGCCAGGGGAGAGAGGGCCTGCAGACCAGGCATGCAAAGGAGGAGCAGTCCTGCATAGGAATGATAGATGCAGGGATCCACTCTGGATCACATATTGCGGGAGTTTGTCCCTTCTGCCCAAGTGGAAGCCCCCCCCCCGGAGACTGGGGAGGTGAGCCCGCTCTGCAACATCCTCCCCAGTGGTCGAGGCAAGTGGGACCGCACAGGAAGAGACCCCCCCGCCCCCTTTTGGGACAAGGACTCCCATTCCTGTGAGGCACTCCATAGAAAATCTTCAAACAATACCTCTTTGAACACATCATATGGGAACCTGTATGAAGAAAAACCCAGTATGTGTTAGTCACCCAGAAACAATAAATATTTCTTTAAAGGAAAAATCCCATTTAACTTGGATGAGGACGATGACGTGCAGAGGAGAGAAGCCACCGGAGAGGGAAAGAGAGCAACTTGGACATATGCCAGAGAAGTCCCAAGGCTACGTCATGCATGAGGAGGGAGGAGACTGGCAAAGAGAAAAGCCAGAGAGTTGCAAAACGGCAAGCGCAGAATTAGATGCGCTGCGTGTTACCCGTAACAAAACAAGAGAAGGGAAGTCGGACGCAGGGCGTCCTGAGAGAGAGAAAGACAGAGAAAGACAGAGAAAGACAGAAAGCGGCAAAGAGGAAAGGGGGCGAGGGAAAGAGATATCGTATAGTAGTCCCATTGAGCCAAGACACATTCCTCAACACCACCTAGACATTGCTGGAAGTTCACCTCCAGCTCGGAGCCACATCAGCAAGACATTGTTGGTATGCAAATTAGCCCAAATGCACATTGTTTCCTCCAGGAAATTGTCTTCGTCTTAAGGGTAGTGCTACTTTATACATAGCTTGATCAATTCAAGAGACTTTTCGCAAGGCGGTCAGAACTACACGTCTGTTTTCACCCTTATTAGGGATCATCAGTGCAGTATAGTGCCGACAGCCTTGTGGTTGGAGCATTGGGTGATCAGGTGAAAAGAGGGCCATTCTCTCAAAAACAAAAAAGTAGTTTTAAATACATTTAAAAAGGGCTTACTGTTCAGGTTCAAGGGGACGGGTGTTGATCAACCCAGCGCCGGATCAGTGGGTGCCATCCAGTTCAGTTTGTGGTCTCATACCTGGTTTTTGCAAGGTGTTCCCCCTGGGAAGCCATATATATGTCATTTCCCCCCTAGCTTCTATCAAGGTTCTCCCTGGCCAGTTCTCCTGCCCCATCTACTCATAGTCTACCCTTGCAGTCTCGTGGTGAAGCCTTGGCAGCTCATCCCTCCACCAGTCTTTCTACTCCCTCATACTATGGGACTTCTCAGTATGTTCCGGTAATCTATATGGTGATATGATATGATAAGGCATTTGTAACGCGCCTATACACAAGTGTTTCAAGGCGCGACGAGGCAGGGGGGGGGGGGACAAGGGGAGACAGACAACAATCTTACTAGGCCAGGTGTCATTCAGATCACGCAAGTGCAAGGGTAGAGGGGAAGGGAAAAGTGCATGGGGAAAGGGAGAGGGGAAAGTGCAGTACAGGGTTATTAGCATACAGCATACAGGATGAATAACAAGGGCCAGCTGGTGGCAAGTGCGAGGTAAGTGCAGACAAGTGCTGGGAAGGGGGGCTGTATGGATACAGACCAGTCCCGTAGTGCAGGGGTTGCCGTGGAGGCAGTGCAGGGGAGAGTGGCTGGGCCGAGAACGGTGAATGGCCCAGTTGCAGATTCAGTGCAGTTTCAGTAGTATTAGCAGGGGAGAGGGGAGAGAAAGCGGAGGCAAAGAGGAAGGTTTTGAGGTGCTTCCGGAACAGGAGGTGGTTCTCCTCAAGTTTCAGGGAGGCAGGAAAGCTGTTCCAGAGGGAGGCCCCTGCAGTGGAAAGAGATCTGCCCCCAACTCGTTGTTTGGAGAAGCGGCTGAACCTGAGGGAGTTGGAGGCGGATGAGCGAAGAGCTCGAGAAGGAAGATATTTAGGAAGAGAGTTGAAGGTATTTTGGCCCAAGGCCCCAGACGGCCTTGTGGACAATGCAGAGGGTTTTGAACCTGATCCTCGCAGTCACTGGGAGCCAGTGTAGTGATTTCAGTCCTGGAGAGATACGGTCCCTGGGCTTGAGGCCAAGGACAAGTCTTGCAGTCCTGTTCTGGATGAGTTGCAAAGGGCGGAGAGTAGAGGCGGGCAGATTTAGATAGAGGCTGTTACAGTAGTCCAGCTTAGAGAGAACCAGGGCTCTAGAGACAGTGAGCTTCTGGGGGAAGGAGAGGAAAGGAAGGATACCTCTGAGGAGGTGTAGCTGGTAGTGACTTCTTAGATACGTCGGATATGTGAGGAGAGAAGGAGAGTGTGGAGTCGAAGATGACCAAGGTTTTTTGCCTTGCAGGTAGGAGCAGGAAGAGGGCCCAGAGAGGCCGGCCAGAGAGCAGCAGGGAAGGAGGGAGTGGGAGTGCCGATGAGTAGAATCTCAGTCTTACTGGCATTAAGGCAGAGGTCATTGGCGGCACACCATTCCTGGATAGCAGAAAGACAGTCAGAGATGAGGGAAGGAGAAGAGGAGGCCGAGGGTAGCCTGAAAATGAGCTGGCTATCATCCGCATCGCACTGAAAGTAGGGGCAGAGAGCGGCGATGTGGTGGGCGAGAAGTGCCAGATACATAGCACCTACTGCCATTGGTATGGCCTTGAAACACTGTATGGCTGAACGCCCTTCAGAGAACCGTAGTCCGAGATGTGAAGGAAGGATTCAAAATGGCACGTGTGCGTTTTTAGCCAGCACAAACGTAGGGAGTACCTTGTTCCCCAATAGCAGCCCATATATAATCAGATGAGAGGATAGGTGCTGTGACAGTATATCAGGAGAGTCAAGGAGAATGGTTATGTGAACACCTCGACCAAATGTTATCGTGGTACTGAGCTGTATTCTGGTGGTGGTGGTATCTGTATGGCTGCGGAAAGTCGAATTTAAGAAAGGAAAGTCGAATTTAAGAACAGTGAAGAAAAAGTAGTGTCATGGAACGCAACAGTTGTGAGGTGCAAAGATGCAAATAAAGCCACTCCAGGAAGCACTGTCTGAAGAAAATGCAATGGGCCTCATTACGATACTGAGGGTAGCCGTGCCGGTAAATGCCCATTCGCAGGCGCCGGAAAAAAATGCTCCCCATTCCCATTGAGCCCCATAGGGCTCAATGGGAATAGGGGGGGGGAGGGGGGAGTCTGATGCACCGGCACCATTCAGGACATGCTCTGCTCGCGGGTGCCGGGACGTCCGCCAGGTCAGACAGGAAGGCACCCGCAAGCAGACCTTTTAGTTTGCCGGTCCGGTAACAGCAGTACCGGTAGCTTACCGGTACCGTTGTTATCGGATCAGCAAACTTATGAGGCCCAATGTGGTGGAACACAATAGTGAGAGTAAAAAAATGCCACACTGCATCAAACAACAAGGTCTGCTACCTGAGAATTGCTGCAAACGGCCTTAGCCGGTCCCTGGCGGGGCTGGAGCACCAGGGCAAACAGGGAAACAGGGATAGAACGTGCCCAGGGAAGGTGCCCTTTGCCGGCTACACTGGGGGAAGAGTTTCAAATACGGTGTTCTGGGTCTCGTGACCAACCACACCAATTGGATGCGGCGCGGTGGAGGCAGAGCAGGGTCTTGAGGATGCAAAGCGCTGATGCACTTTAAAAAGAAAATGCCCCTAAATCAATTTAATTACAAGGCAATGCCTGCTTGATCCCTGGGTTTCCTCTTCTCTTCTCAGTTGCGGCAAGCAGGGCTGTTGCTCTGATGGTGTACTCCTCCCTCTCACTAGAGAGTCAATCCTTTCCTGCCCGTCTCAATTTTACTCTCCCTTGCAACCGCTGGTTGTCTCCTTTTCTTCACCCTATGGGTACCTTCAATTTCTAGTACCTTCTTCAACAAAATCCTCTGCCTTTCCAATATCGGGACACTATGTGTCAAAGAATGTCGTCTCCCGCTTACCCTGCCATAGACCGCTCCCGGGTATCGTCCCCTGTTCTTTCTTCAGCAACCTCATTCGACTCCCATTTCACACAATTATCACTTTCCTTCTTACTTAACCCAATATTGCTTTCTCTCTTCCTTCCATTAATCACTTTATCTTGTACTACATGTCTCTTCCTCTTGGATAATACTCTGAGTCTCACAGGCTATATATCTGTCACTGCTCAAAACCAATCTCGCTCTCCATCCTCAACTCAAATTCCCACTCCTGCTTTAACTCTGCAAAGATTTCCCACAAAATACTTTCCCTTCTCCTCTCTGCCCTACACTACAATGTTCTCTTCCTCTCCCCAGTTGACACCCCATCATCTCTCTGAAAGATGGTATACATCTGTCTCTGTTCCAAAATCGTTACATACAACTATATTTCGCCTGTCTCACTTTGTTACTCTTGTATCCGATCTATTCATGCCTGTCCAAAAGTCCTTCAAACAAACCTGTCTGAACACATTCCAGTTCTGTATCTTTATTCACAAGTCTTCCCACCAATAACTTTCTCAGAGACTACGACCATTTCTCTTCAGACCATCGAGTCCTTTTTTTTAATTGCCTAAACCCGTTACTTCGGACGTGCAAAGTAATACACGTATGTTCGTTGCACATCACTCCTCACTCCCCCAGGCTGCTTCTTCTGTCACCACACACCAGTCCCTGTTCCAAGAGCTCCACCTCTATCCAAGCCTTCCTCTGAAAGACAGTTTTCCTGCTCAGCCCCTCCACAGACTGACAACTGCTTTTTCTGCTGACTTGATTTTAAAAGACCAGCCTCTAAGAACACTGGAGACATTTTTCTCAAAGATATAGTCTATCCCAATGCAATGACTACACATTTGCGTATGACAACGTTACCTCAAGATGAGATAGAACACGTTTTTGTCCATTAGGATGGACTTCCATTCGATGGTCTCATACCTTCTATCTGGACACAAGGCTGGCTGTGTCTCAGCCTGGGCTAACTGCATCCTGATTTTAATGAGCAAGTACTTTTAAAGAGGGTGCGGGCATGGAGAGAGTTGGGAGGGCTCATTAACTTTAAACCATTCTTTAAGTATTTTTATAAATTCATGCACCTTTGCAGAATCGTAAAGCCCAATCTGCGGAACTGTGACCCCATGAAGAATTGTGCTGTGGGCTTTCGGCAGTTTGGGGGGTGGGGGGGTACTGAGATGCACAAATTGCCGTTTGCAGGATTTTAAGACTCGGAATTCAGCACATCTGCAACTACATCAATAGTTCTGGATAAACACTGACATTATCTGGGTCACTCTGTAAATGATAACAGAATTAATTACTTCTGCTGCTGTGTAAGTGTGTACTAGAACCTTTATTACGTTACCCTGTCCCCATCATTTATTATTCCATTTGGTTCAAGTTCTTAATTTTAGACTAATCATTGGGTATAGCAATGGCTTTTCTCGCAGAGAAGAATTTAGTGGAAAGAAAATAACATTGCCATGGATGTTGGTGATCAAAATGTCCACTACATAAAACAAGGAGCCTTACAGATTGTATTTCATCTGTAAAAATGAATATAGGATTCTGGTTAGATTTGTAAATAACAGAAAACGAGAAAGCAGGTCTCTTGGTTAAGTCCCCCGTGGAGTCAGTCACAGGCCATGGTTTACTCTAGGCAAAATGATAGGAAAGTTTGAAAAAGAAGTGACTTTTCATTTTAAAATGTTCAATGTCTGTAGTGAGTAGGCTGAAGACAGCAGCTGTCCCAGAAGTAACCCTGCCCGTTTAGGCAGAAAACGTTGTTTGTCTTTATTTATAAGGGTCCACTTCAATGTATAGCCATGTGTTCTCTAAGCAATTACCACGTTTCTGTTAAAGGTATAAAAAGGAGCATGACTCTCCAACAAGACCAGAGTCCCCCTTGACAGGCCGATAGACGCTGCTGAAGTAGAATGTGCCATTGATGCCTTGCTCCGACAGCCTCCCCCAATACTTTTACAAATGCTATAAGTCCCTCCTCATACCCCAAATGTCTGCCCTATGGGCCGAGGCCTGTGCAAAGGGAGAGCAACCCCCCCCCCACACTCAGAGAAGCCATCATTACAGTACTCTGTAAAACCCAGTAAGCCCCCAAAGCAATGTGGTTCATATCGCCCCTGGTCACTCATCAATAGCGACGTAAAAATATTTGCTAAAGTGCTAGTCCTTAGCCTTGCCCCCTAAAGGACATCTCGTGGAAGTTGACCAGTCTGGGTTTGTCCCAGGCCACTCCACTTCTCTTAACATGAGGCGCCTATTCAACATCCTGGCCTGAATCAATCCTAATGTTGAAGCAGTCGCTGACTCGGTGTCCTGGAGAGTCCTCGAAAAGTGCAACTTCGGCCCCTGCTTCATTTCATGGATACGATTACTCTGCACCATGCCAGTAGCCAGAGTTTGCACTAATGGCCAGCCCTCCGCTTCGCTCAACATATGGAGAGGGACGATGCAGGGCTGCCCGCTTTCCCCACTCATATTTGCAATAGTAATAGAGCCTTTGGCTGATTTGCTGCACCTAAAACATGCGCACAGGGATTTAAGACTCACGGGTTCTCCCGGGACAATTTCCGTGTAAGCAGACAACTAGCTACTCTACATTAGAGACCCTGACCAGTATCTTGCGCCCATCATGCGAGATGTTCACCGTTTCAGACATCTGTCTGGTTTGCGGGTCAACTGCGCCAAGTCCGAACTATTGCCGCTAAACGACTCTACTGCAGCCACCACGACCTCATGGGATTCACTTGGTCTCACTCAGAGGTCAAGTACCTTGGGATCATAATCTCAAGGCAATAGAGTTCGCAATATGCTCAAAACTACAGATCCTACTTACAGCAGCTTAAGCCGAAACTACGTACCCGGCGAAGCTGCCCATCACACTCGTGAATGGGGTGTCCCTCCTTAAAATGATAATACTATTGCAATTACTTTACCGCTTTTTTGAATGTACCGATATGGCCTGGTACTGCACTGTTCGATGACCTGGGGACTGAGGTAAACAGATTCCTGTGGCATGCTGGAGCAGTGAGGCTAAAATGGTCCACGCTCACGAGACCATACAATCGAGGAGGCCCTGCTGCTCCCGAGCTCAAGCTCAAAAAGCAGCGTACTGGTTTGCGGATGGCCCTCTGCTCCCACACGTTAAAATCGAGAGGTAAGCCGCCGGGACCCCGAGACCTTTGTTCTCTTATGTTCCCTCCACTGTTGAAAGACCCTGGCGCGCCCAGTCCTGCGGCTGTCACAGAGCTGGCGTGGGATAAAGCAAGGAAACTGATTGGCAACCCTCATCCATTCCATAGGGATCTCCCGCTGTGGATCCTCAGCCTGGGATTCAGCTGAGCAGCTGTTGCCGCTTGGGCGGTGGATGGCTACTCCCACTCTGGGCGATATGGACGACACGGGCTCCTTTGTGGCGTGGGATGACCTTCCTAAACCCCCGAACATGCAGTCATCTCTGTGGCTGCATTACTCAGGGCGCTGCTGTGCATTTACGAAGACATGGAGGGAGTTCCCCTCGCTTCCCCCAGATGAGCCACTCTTATTAGAATTAGTAATAGCCAGTGCGGCCCTTCTGGAGTGGTATCTAGACTGTACAAGCTGTTCCATGACCAGACTGACAAACCGCTAACCAGGCTGCAGAACACATGGAGTAGGGAACTGGGAATCAATATCACTGACGAGGGCTGGGAAACTATGTGCATGCGTATGTTTCTCTCAACACCATGTTTTGATTCATCCAATTCAAGGTCCTGCACAGATTTCACTCCACCCCGGCTAGGCTACACACCATGTTTCGTGACCATTCTCCTCTATGCCCTAGATGGCGCAGGCTATTTTCATAGGATATGGGATTGCACCAGCATCTCGGGATATTGGTTGGGGATTTGCTTGGCTGTATCCTTACTTTAACTTCATTTCATTTCTTTTATATAGCGTACAATGGACCCGAAGGTGTGATGGCGCATACAAACATACAACAAGAAACATAACATAAAACAGAAAAAGAGGGGTGCAAAAGCACAGAGAAACAGTAAATCACTATTAGCAAAATACATGAAAGAATACATCCTTAAGCATAGATTATGGGAGAATGAAAGGTCGTTTGATCATAACGTAGGCAAGGCTTAATCGAGGCGGGGGGCCTAGAGTATCAATTTACAATTCGAGCTGTGCCTAGGGAGATATTTACATGATCTAAGATAGGTGGGTAAAGTGCTAAACCCGCAGCCCACTAGGACACAGTCACTAGATTGCTGCGAGCACCAGTCACCGAGATCAATCCTGCGTACAATCTTCAGGTCTGATGTTCTAACTACACCAGGTCAACATTAGTTATCACAAAGTTCCTTTGGTCCAGAATAAAAGGATTTAGTACCCATATTGTGGTGCCTTCCTGGTATGTAGGCTCCTAAAGGTCAGCTGTTTGGTGTTAGGGCCCAATGATTGTTTGGCGGAGATTTGATCAGGAGTGGAGGTAGGCAAATCGAAGGCCTCTCGTGAAGGGTCACCCACCAAGCAGGGGGCAAGCAGGACAGTCTCCAACTGCCGAGGCAAGCCTGAGGGGGTAGGCACTATAACAGCTGTTTGGCAGCCCTGGTGAACACCAAAATGGAGGGGAGTAGTTTGTGCAGAGTTATCGGTTCCTTCTCGATTAGGCTTCTGCCGGTGTAGAAGTGGTGGTATAGGCGTGTTAGAAGTCAACATCAATGTCTGAAAGTCTTCCATATTGGAGCAGACTGCAATGTCCCGCAGCATCTGCTCCTTAAAAAGACACAAAGACTCCGACGTCTTGAGGTCGGCAGCCCCCCCTATCTATGCTTACTGCTGAAACACTCTGTCTGGTTCCCATTAGCGGATTGTTGGGGAAACCCCAGGTGTACTCCCAACGGTGTGTGACCATCAACGTTAAAGGACTCCTTATTTATGGGAGTGGACCCATTGCTCACTCCTATCTCAGAAGGATTATCGACTTTTGGCTGTAGGAACATCGGTATGCGTGGGGAAGCGCATATAGCTTTATCAGCATTGTTAGGTGCATCATTCTTAAACTCGTTCAACAAATCTTTGTTGATATGCAGCAATTTGCTGACAGAAAGCTGTTCGAGAAGGAGCTTCTGTCTCCTTCTGGTGCTATGTGCCAGGACTTCTAATAGCCCATCGTTCCTCCTACGAGGGGCAATGGGTGACAAACACAAGGAGGGTTCCTCCCCAGTTGTGGCATTAAGAGAAGGGCTGAGGGAGCCATGCCCAAGGGAGAGAGCTCTTTCAGCTTCCATGCGCGGGGAGAGAGGGATCAAGGAGAGCAGGAAGTAAGTGAAAATGAACAGTGACCTGACCAAAAACAGTAATAATCACCAGAGAGGCCAACAATGGAGCCGCTTACCTGCCCATACTGCCCAAGCCAGATGGAGCATTGGGTGTATAGGAGACGTGCGCTCGCTGCTATCCCGGACGCTGGTCGTCAAACACCATCAGTGTTGGGATACAGCAGAATGCTGGCGGGACTAGAGAGCGAGAAGATTAGGACAAGCAGAAGGCTCTGGATCAGTGGGGGCAGAGTGGGGGGTGTCAAGGGGGGGGGGGTCGAGAGCTGTGGGTGCGCTGATGTTTGACTCGGCTACGTTTGACTGCACAGTTACTCCAGACATGAGCTGCTTGTTTCACAGGTTCTATGCACTTGAGGGAACCACCCATAAGCTTGCCAGCCTCTACATGATTCTAGCCGTGCACCATATATTGCTACTGTGGCTTAGACCTGCTAGCCCAACCTTTGAACACTGGCTTTGTGAGGTCACCTGGGCAGAAATGCAGAACTGGTAGGTTACAACTTGAAACAGCAAACCCTGAACACCGCCTTTTTGACCACATGACCCCACCACTATCCTCTGGCTTCATTAACGGCCATGTGCACAAAACTAAACACCAAAGCTGCATAAAAAAAAACTTCATGATAAGAATGAAAAAGGAGGTTGGGTTACCTGAGCAGTCAGAAACCTTTTCAGGGCATTTCCAGGTCTCAAGTTCATTCCTTTTACCACACAGCACACAATATATGGTCGCACATCTTTTACAGCAGGGGTTACTTTAACTTCGACTGGTGTTGAATTTTCAGAAATGTGGAGAACCTGGACCATCATTGCATTTACATCTTCCACATCCTCATCATCACCTTCTTTCTTTCCTTTTTTATCCTTCCTTTTCTTTTTATCTTTTTCTCTCATGTCATCCTTCTCGCCATTCTCTTTGCCCTTTCCTTTCCCTCCTCCTCGCCCACCAACACGTAAATAATCCAACACAGATTTCGTCTGGCAGCCATTGACCATCTTCTCCAAGCGTTTGTCTTTCAGCTTATTACCTTTAAAATTGATTTCTTTCAGTTTGGTACAATCTGCCAGCTCAGAAGGTATTTCAGTCAGTTTGTTACTGGAGAGGTCAAGACTCTGGAAATGGAAAATAGAACAAATTGCCATAAATATTCAAACAATCCCAGTGTTCAGATTTTGTTTTTGCATATATGGAGATTTTAAAAATAGATCAGACACCATGATTTTATGAACAGGACCAACATCAAGCATTCCCGATCTAGGGCATTTGAGGTGACATCACTCAAAATGTTGCACTATACCCTTAAAAGAGCTGGTGGTTTTGAGAGCTACAAGGCACATTTTGAACCCAAACACCAAGATGGTGGTTGGCAGCTGCGCTATTTGAACGAAAATACTGCCTATTCAATTTGAAGATTAGAGATAGAGGTCACATGAAGCTAACATTGACAAAGCCATGAAGACAGTGCTTGCATCGGTTTGCAGGCACCATTTTGACTTGGATAATGGTATTAACACAAAACTGTTATCATACTGATTCATGGAGCAATGCAAAGTATATTTTTGCAGTGCCAAGCTACTGTGCATCAGTGAAAAGTCACTTTGCACCGTGCAAAAAATTCCATGAATCAGGCCCTATGTGTCAAGGATCAAAAGGTTTACCAAATCTGGTGTGGCATTTCGTAGTTTTGAAGGCGGATCTGCAATAACAGAAGATAAAGTCCCCCGTATTCATGTGGTCCTATGAAATAAATGAGGGGTCAGATCGTACAGACCTGAGCAAATTTTTTTAATCCTTAAATCTACATTTTCTTTTAGCAGAGAGCCAATATAAATAGATGTGCAATATTAACTTGTGCAAGTTAATTGAGATATTTCGAAGCTGACAGTATACTGGAAAATAAAGGTGTAGCAATTCCAGTTACCAGCACGTTTAAATATACTCTAGTACTAGATATTATCTAATGTAGAATGCCTACAATTATGTGACTAAACCTGTACCTGGTCTTTTAGCTTTGAATAGTGAAAGCCTCTCTACCTTATCCCTTTTAGATAGGCTGTGCAACACCCGGAGCCTAAGTAGAGGTTGTTAGAGAGAGGGACAGGGTGTTCTTCTAGTAGGGACAGTGTCTGTATGTGTGAACAAATAGCAGTTGATACATATACATTATACTTTGAGGTTTTCTCCACAGACCGTTACAGAGTGCTACAATGTTGTATTTTTAACGGTAGGAATGCAAAATAGACCATTTGGTCTCTAGCTATACCCTTTGTGTTACTGCTAGGATATATGAACCACTAATGTGCAACGGTTATGTGCAAGACTATGTACATTAATATATTTTGCATAATTAACATAATAGCAAAAATATAGTTTTATATTCAGCTAACTAGAAAAATAGTTTAAGAAAATGTAACATTTGTAAAATGTAAATGGTGTATTTTTTTTAATGGAATGGGATGAATCACAATATACAAAAGTGCCATTCCATTAATTGCCTGACAACCCACCAAATGGTATCACGTACTTTGAGAGTTCTGAGCTGGCCATTTATGACCCAGGTAGGCCTTGTCATCACAGAACCACAATCAGAAGGCTCCTTGAAATTAGGCTCCTCAGGTCATTAGTTGTTACAGTTCCCATCCCCTTGAATAACTTACAGATGTCAGACTCCAGGTATCTGCAGACATAAATTGAATCCTGCTTGGAAGACCTAGTTGGTGAGCACTTCTGATAAGTTGGGGGAAGACTACTTCTCAGAATCTATTCCTTGTATGTTTAGGAGGTTTTGCAGAGGCCCTGTAGCAGATGGAGGCTGTAAATGGGTAACATGCATTTTATTTGCAAGGCCTGTTTGAAAACAAAGCAAACAGTTGGTCCTTTGCCGAATCAGGAGTAACATTTTATAGTCCAGCTTCAAAATTCGAGTTTCTCTTGCCTTGGGCAAGCCATCCCCCAGTTATGTAGTTGATGGGAAGAAATTGCCATTTTACTTCATAGGCCAGTTTTATTCACAAATGCAGCCTATAAAGTCATATGCTTTTCTACATTTCCACATTGCAACTGTCACTTCGAACAGGAAAACAATATAACATTGTATTTGCAATCAATCTCCTGTCAAAGAGTTACACTACAAGTTTATGTAGGTTTTGATTTTATAATGCTTATTCTTAATCCCGTAAAGAATACAAAAATAACGCAGACAGAACTGCGATGTTTACTCAAGACGGTGTGCCTTTACATACCAGGTTAGCAGTTTTCCATTTAATATAAAGTTGCTGGAAACCTTCAGGTAAATGGAAAAATGTATGTTTGCCCTATTTACTGTGGACATATACCCTTATTGTAGATGGGCTGCTGACATCACAATACTTCCTTGCATGCGTCTTTTTCAGATGCTGTGCGCATAATACAATTCACTTGTTTATTTTCAAATATGTTTTTTTTTCTTTGCATCCTTTCCTTCAGTATAGATTTCCCAACTCTTTTATACAAAAATCTGGCAGCCCCTCTACCCAGTGCAAACACAGCCAAAGATCCTGTTCTGTGGGTAGGTGCCCGCTTGGGAGGGGCTCCAACCACGTTTTAGCTCACTGTACTTTTCACAAAGAAGAAAATCCATCTTGCATATTAATCTGGTCCCACCCACCTGGGCAGTCCAGCACCGAACTGCTATGCAATTCTCCTCGGATCAAGAGTACCAGCTGCAAACCCAGACTCTTGCCCCAGCCAATCCAAGTGGTGGTGGGTTGTGCCAGGAAGTCAGGAGTATTATTGTGGGCTGGGAACGTTACTGTAGCCTACCTTTTGTTGTTTTTGTAATGAGTTGAAACTTACGTTGGCGGAATAAATAAGGGGCCAGGTGGGCATTTACGGTGGGGATAGTGGGACAGCCTGTACCATGGAAGCAATGTGGAAGATAGAGTCCAGTGTCGACTCCGAGTGGCCAAATCCTCACTGGCCTTGCCCATCTCCAGTGTATTGTAATACATGCTTTTACTGGATGGTGCTAGGACACGATGGTTGACGTTTTTGTGCATCCCCTCGTTTCATGCACAGACGTTCTTCAGCAAATGAAGGAGAGTGGTTAAAATGTTTAAATTGTGCACCCTGGCTAAGGGTGTGCAGAGCCAAAGGTTTTAGACCAGGAAACAGCATATAGCGATGTATTGTTCTTTGCTACCGTTCACTCCTTCTGAAAACCTCACCAACTATGAGCCCTTTGCTCTCAGCCCGTCACTGCAGCCTCACGCTCTGCCCATGTCAATATACCCCCTTGCCAAACCAGCTCCCCCCACCCCCCACATCCCAAAGACTTTCAAATCAACCATCCTGGTCACCACATGCACTGTAAGGCAGAGTCACTTCAAATGAACAATATGTCCAATTAAAAGCCTCCATGACAGCAATCCCTTCAACCAACTGTGACCTAAAATTAACGTGTTCTACCACAGAACAACCATCATTCCACTTCCTACTAAGAGGTCTCGAATTGTAACCCTCAATACCAACAGTCTCGAATTGTAACCCTCAATACCAACAATCGATCACGCCAGATACTACGGGATCCCTACACATCTCTCCAAGGTTTTATCATGCCTCCCTTCGCCAACTCACAAGCCAATCTCAGCCACAATGCACTACCATGGTCATAAGCATTGGTCTTAATTGGTCCCCATGTACAAGTCAAAATTATATGTTCCTTTCCAATTGGTATCCGCGTACAAGTCAAACCTTATGCATTTGTATGCTCTCCTCTTTAGCCCCTTACGTTTAACGTTTAAATGCTGCCTTAGTTGAAGATTATTCTTAAGTTTAACATTCAATGTCACTCATATATGGAGGACACTGGTCCTAATTAGAACCCTGTCTTTAAATATGTTTAGTGCATATTAAAATCTGGTGAGCAAACAATTTTCAACTAAATCACTGAAATGGAGCCCGGATTTTGAGACCTAAACAAACCCCATTCTGAACCCGTACTCAAAACCCATCTAAGACATCATGTACCCCCCTGAGCTGTTTGCGTCCCAATAATGTATGCAAGGTAAAAAAATCTGTGGCATATGGGACCCTGAAAGGATAAAGATGAAACTAATCAATAGAACAGTGAAAGCTTTTTTTTTTTAATTGCAATTTTTAGTTTAGTTTACAGAAAAACTAACTTTATTACACAGATAAATCTTTCCTTCCCTTGCAAAACGTCATATTGTCGTTTAGAGTGTCTAACCAAAACCTCGTCAGATTTCTGGCAGTAGTGAGTCCATATAGTTTATCACTGCACACGTCAACCGTGTATTTGTTCCACTGATTAGATAACCCCACCAATCTTCTAAGTTGTTATCTATTGGAGCATAGCTTGCAAGATGTAACATCCTTTGGGCAATAATAGGTGGGCATTCGATTATCAGATGTTTAGCTGTTTCCACTGCATTATTGCAGTGTCTGCGTTGATCATTAGTAGTGTCCGGGTCACGCCTCTTCACGAGAACTGCTTTGGTCTTATAGAGGTTGAAGCGCAGTCTCATAAATTGATTGCGATGATAACGTGAGGGAAATTTACATAGGTACTTCGGGGTTTCGTCTAGACCATGCATCGAAGTTCCCAGATCTTGAATAGATGTCAACTTTTTTCGTTTCTCATCATTCTGGATCCAATTCCAGCGTCTCAATTTAATTTTGGCTCTTTGCAGCATTTTTATAACAAGCTCTTCCATCAGGTCCGCCGATCGCAAGATGTTTTTGTTCCCACAAGCTTATTAGATCCAACGAGTTGGTACTAGAGCTCTTTTGTAAAATTTCATAAGGGCCAACTGCTGGAACCATTCTCAATTTATGCCATGCAGAAATGGACTTCCATAGCACTGTGCCATATAATGAATATATACCCAATTCATAACGGATCACTGTTATTGGGAGATTCTGTGGTAAGCGTAGCACTTTGCCAAAATGTTCCCTCTAACTTGCACCAGATGTCGGCAGGTATGTACCATCCACCTTCACTGCCAAACGATATGGCCGGTACAACTTTTTGTAAGTAGAAGGAGAGTAATGGCTTTAGCGTAAATTTGCCATATGCAGCATGAAGTTTCATTCCTTGCAAGGCAAACATTGTTATCCGCATTAACAGCTCTTGCGTCCAGTTCCATTCCCGTATTGAGACGTTAAATTGCACGCCTAGGTAACAAATAGAATTTGTGGCATTTAATTTCTCATTGTTTAAGTACCATCTGAAATCTTTTTTCCTTTCGAAGACATCCACTGATAATTGACATCGATCTGTGATTTCTTTGTGTTTATTAATAGATCATTGTTGTTGCAGTACTTTTGAAATGCGTCTAGCGATCGTTGCAGCCCAATTTGAGTGGTGTCCAACAGGACAATGTCGTCAGCATATGTAACCCAAGAAACGTGGTGGTTATTTATCTTTGGGGGAAATATCCTTGGCTCCATTAAAGCAATTGGTAAATCCGATGCGAAAAGTTTGAAGCCGGCCAAAGGGCAGCCTTGTTTGACTCCCTTCTTTGTGAAAATTACATTGGATAAATCACCTTTTGCATTCAGTCTTACATGGAAGGAGGTGTTAATAATGCCATAATTGGTTGCAATATCTCCAAGGACAAGCCCATGATGTTAATTTTCCCCAAAGTTTCTGGCGGTTCATGGTGTCAAAGGCTTGTTTTAAGTCTATAAAGGCGAGGAACACGTTTTTACCATTCCTCATGGATTCTAGTTTTATGGTGTTTAAGATAATCAAATTTAGTTCAACACCGACCCCTTTGGTGAAGCCTGTTTGGCGTCTGTCGATTACCTTTGCCTGCTCGGCCCAGGATGCTAATGTCTTTTGGAGGAACGCGGCAAACACTTTTCCTATTGTATCAAGGAGCGTAATAGGTCGATAATTCGTCGGATCATTACGATCACCCTTTTTGAATATGGGCACTACTATTGCCGAACTCCAGGACTCGGGTAAGATCTTACTTGCTGCGATCCTCAAACAATGAGGCAATGAACTTTGCCCATAGGAGACAATTTGTTTTCAACATGACATTAGATATACCGTCTGGGCTGGCAGCTCTAGAATTATTCAGTTTTTGGATGGCACATTTGATACCTTCCAATGTTTCCACAATAAGCCAATTACAGCTGCATTCACCCTCTGGTGTTGGGTAAACGGTACTCTGAATCAAAAACAGCTGTATAATAGGAGACCCAGCTTGTGTCATTCACCCCATTTGACATGTCATTGGCTGCTTTGACTGAGCCGTTGTTGATTATTTCCCATGACAATCTCGTGTCTTTCAGCATTATGAGCTGCATCATAGTCTCCGATTGCATTTGTCGTTAAAGCTTTTTAGCCAATTTCTGTATTGTTGCCGTCGTTTTTTCAATTGGATAACATGTCTTTTCCTTTTTTTAATCTTTGCTAGATCACTGTGCAATTGTTTCTTTATTTGAGAAAGGGTTGCACTAAACAAATGTCTATTGGATATTTGCTGGGTCTTTTGATTTATTGTTTTCACTCTAAACTGCATCAGCAGTGGACTGTAGTTAGTATTTGATGCCAGTGTGGGATTTGTCACATTTTTCTGTAAACGTATTCAGTTGTTTAATGTTCATTCTCAATCTTGTTCCTGAATAGTTTGTTGTTATAGGTTCCATATATTTAACTTCAGAACTTACTGTCACCATCTCATTCCATGTCATTACCAATGCATCGTGATCACTTTTTTTAGTTTTCGCTGTTGTCAGATGAGTGATTTTACTTTTTAGATTCCTTGACACCCAAATATAGTCAAGTGTTTTTGAGCTGGATCCATGGTGCTATGTGGAAGCAGCTGGAATGTCTCCATTCGTGCATCCATTTAGCATTGAGCAGTTCCTTATCGTCATCTCTTTCGTCCATCGCGCACCTCTTTCTAATGAATCAGTACTTAGTCGAGTGTTTGTTTTATGGTGTGAGCTTTGCTTCTTAAACCAAGAATAGTTTAAATCACTGCATATAATTATTATTGGATCGTTGTAAGTGGAAGCTTATTGAAACGTGTATTGACTCGTCTCTCACCCCCCACCCATGCGGCTGTAGTGAGTGCATTAGGTAATTCACAACCCGATTATGCTAGTCTACCTATATAACTGTAATATCGCCTTAACGCCATTCAAAATGCAGCAGTGCAGCTTATTCTTAAACTTCCCTGGTGGTCTCTCATTTCTACAGCCAGACGTTCTTTGTATCGCTTGACGCCATGTCACTTTTCAAATACTTGTTTTGGTATATAATAGCTTACACACCTTTCTAAAATAAAATTTAAACAAACACACACAAATACAAAATACATAATACATAAACCCTCCCGAATGCTCCATTCCTCAGATACTTGGAAATTCCCACCTCTCACTATGTCACTAGAAGTTGTTCTGTTCTGGGGCCACGTCTCTCGAACGATCCTCCTGCCCACATCCACTGCATGAATTCCCAACTTACTTCCAGAAAGCTTTGAAGAACCATATTTTTGCCTACATCGATTGTCAAGAATGGTTTCATGATCATAAAACGAAGGTTTGTTACTTTTTTGGTACATCGGCACCCAGATGCAGTTTGCTGTTACTCTTTCAGTTATGCACATTAAAAATAAAATATTACATATGTAAAATCAGCACAACTGATAAAATGAGGGCCTGCCAAGAACCTTATAAATAGGCTCCCCGATACCCTTGGCATCACGGACCAGGCTCTGGACTGGACTGGATGTTCTCCTTCCACTATGGCCAACCTTGCCAGGTTCAACTGGGCCCTTTTCTCTCCTCCAACTCACTCTCCACCTGTGGCGTCTCTCAGGGTTCTATCCTCTCACTGTGGCTTTTCAACATCTACCTGGCCCCTCAAGCCCATTTGATCTACGCCTTCTCTCCTAACTTCCAGTGTTATGCAGAGGACATGCACCTCTCCTTCAAGCTTCCCTCCTCTACCTCCTCTCTCACTCCTGACTGCCTGCCATTCAGGAATGGTCACTGCTAATGATCTCTGCATTAATGCCAGTAAGACAGAGATCCTACTCATTGGGACCCCTGCTCCTCCCTCCTTCCCTCCCACACTCTGGTCACCCTCTGTGAGGCAAAAAACCTTGGTGTCATCTTCGCCTCCTCTTATCACAGACCTTGCAAAGAAGGCCCACTTTCAGCTGCACCTCCTCAGAGGCATTCTCCTTTTCCTCAACTCCCCCCAGAAACTCAATGTCTCCAGAGCTCTGGTCCTCTCCAGGCTGGACTACTTCAGCAGCCTCTTCCGCAATCTGCCTAACTCCTCCCTTCAACTAATCAAGACTAGGACTGTGAGACTTATCCTTGGCCTCAAGCCAGGGACCGCATCTTTCCAGCCCTAAAAATTCTCCACTGGCTCCTGGTTGCTGCAAGGATCAACCCTTTGCATCATCCACAAGGCGTTCTGGGGTCTGGGACCTGCCACATCCAACTTCTCTCTCCCTAAATACCTTCATGCTGGAGCCCTTCGGTCTCCTAGCTCCAACTCTCTGCAGATCAGATGCTTTTCAAAGCAGAGAGTGGGGGTAGATCCCTCTCCTCCACAGGTGCCTCCCTCTGTAATGTCCTTTCGGCCCCTCTCAGAATTGAGCCGGAACGCCTTAAATTCCAGAAACTTTTCAAGACCTTCCTTTCTCTTCCTCCTTCCTGCTCCCCCTCCCCAGTTAATGTCCCGGTCTGCCGCTTGACTGGCTGCCTGGTTTCCTCAGTTTCTTACAGGGGTCCAGGCCCTCCTCGCCCAGTCCACCCATGCCCTTGATCTCCCCTGACCCCTCCCCCCACACCCTCAATCTGTGTTAGGAAAGATTTCTATTTCATGTGTAATTTTCCCTCCAGTTGTGTATCCCCCAAATGTTTGCCTTGTTTAAACACCATAGTCTGACTTTACCAGAGGAGCACATCCTTCTGATGCACTCACTTTGTTATGGGGAAACTGACATGCCCTTCCAGACAGTCAGTACTGAGAGACTTTGTTTCCCTTAATCCTTGTAAATGTTGCATCTTGTGTACAACATGATGCAAGAGCACAATGTACCTTACAGTACAGTGCGGTTGGGTCTACCTGCCATTTGTAAAGGTCCTAGATACTCTTGAAGGATTTTTTTTTTTTTTAGGAGAAGTGCAGGTGTGCCTTGGACAGGGCTGGTGGCAGCTTATTTTTTCATACATTTTTAACCCTTTCCTGCCATGCAAACCGCGTTTGGCACGAATGGGTGGCCTGACTCCAAAATGGCCATGACACAGGGTTCTTTGTCCTGTCCCTTGGCCATCTTGCCCCTTCACCTTCCCCAGGTCGAGCCAACCATGGTCAGTCCTTATTTGGGAATGCATTCTCCTGCGAAATGCCAAGCTTTTGCGGGCTTCTGCATGCCCTGTGTGTGTGTTTCCAGGATGTGGGCTGGACGGTCTGGTTCCAATACACATCCTGGGTGCCAGAGAGTCTGGTGTGCTGTGAATGCATGGGACCATTGTGGTCCAGGGTTGGTCCACGTATGGTATGCCTGTATGTGAGCAGATCTCCCATTGGGTCCTTTTCGTTTTTGCACGAAGGAAATTTTGGATAAGAGAAAGCTTCAAACAACCATACCATATCGATGTCCGGAGTTCTCGCTGAACGAAGGATAGGATCCAAGTATCCTGAAACTAAGAAGCCGAGTCGGGGAACCGCTGGAAGGTTTGGCACCCTCAGCCTGCTGTTTACCCTGCATCTGGTCGTCCGAGAAGACGCTATGGCCCATTGGAACAGTGGGACCAACTATTCTCGGCACCTTCATCAAAACCTGCATGTAAGCCTTTTCAGAAGTGTCCCTGGGACAACCAGTGGGCTGACCAGCTTGTGCAGGACTTTGCCCTGATACCGCTGCCGTTTTGAGGAGGCCCTTGAAACTTGGTACCCCGTAAGCTCTGTGTTCACGGCACTCACACCGAATTTCGTACACTTGGCGTTCCCAGGTCTGGAGTAAAGAGAGCGCCCGAACTGGAGTACACGTGGTTACTGTGTTGCCCAGCCGTGGTGACCCTCTTTGCAAACTCATTGCAGCTGTGCCCTGAAGCCTGCTACAGCGGAACGGGCCTGATCCATTCACCAGGAGTGGAGAAATCACCACTGTTGCGTTTGGGAATCAACGCTGTAACTTTGTCGCTGAAAGCCACAGAGCCGCGAGACTGCCGCATTTGAACCTGCAACCGAAGTGGACTCGCCTTCCGAAGTTTTGTCCGGAGTGTGCCAGGGGCTGAGGGGAAGTCAGTGAGTAATTGCATGCCTTACCGGTGGCCCCTAGCGCATCCATCCATTTTTACGCACAAGTGGCCCATGAGGGCCCCTCTCTTTTCCACTGCTAGTGCGAACTAGCAAACTAGTCCCAACTCTTGGAACCGGCTCTGTCCTCAAGGGGAGACCCTCCACAAATAGTGAGAACCTATTCTGCATCACCTCACCTACCTTCCTGAGCTGCTACAGCACCTACAAAAGATCCTGTTTATCCCATCTGCACTACCGCATGCTCCAGCATCGCAAGTACATTTGAGCATTAGGCTCCCCTCATTTTAGGGATTGGACTGCCTTTCAGTTAGGATTGTGTTTGAGGCAGAAGGGCCTAAAGACTATTTGCACTACCTGCTTCCTTCCCTTTTTAAGTTGTGGACCCATTTCGTGCATTAACCCTTTAGACCCCATTGGTCTTGTATATATGTATATTGATATGATTGTGTTGGCTTAGAAGTATTACTGTGATTTTATTTGTGTGTTGAAACTCAAAGGCCTTGAAATAAATGTATTTGTAATTTTAATATATACACACTTGACTGCGAGTGATTTATAAGTGTCCTTTACTCCGTGTGCTCATTGAGGTCCTTCACCCTTACCCCTCCCTCCTGAGACCTAGTCTTGACCACCGCCAATGCTACCTTGATTGGTCTGGCTTGTCCAGAAGGTTACCCTGCTCCAAGAAACTAGGCTGGCCTTCTGAACCTCTGACCTCCAGGTCAGAGTTCAGAAATCTGTCTTAACCTGCACTTGCCCTACCGGGCACCCTCCCCCTTGTACTGGTTGGGCCTGCACCCTAGAGCCCTTCCAGACCCTTACCTCACACTTAGCAAGTGAACCTTCCTTCCCCTGCACTCTGCATTCCCCTGCTCTGTCCACCTGGGACTCACTTAGTCTACGGGCCCTTCCGCCCTGACCTGCACTCCTCCCCCACCCCCATACGCTCACCTATGCCCCACATTTCTTGTTACTGCACGATCCGAATGTCACATGGCATAGTAGGGCCATTTTTGCTGTCATCCCTGCCCCACCACCTAATGTCTTGTTGCGCCTTGAAACACACTGTGTACAGGCACATTATAAATACAATTAAAAAAAATAATAAAGCATTCCACAAAATCCATCTTCCACATGAGATGCAAACTTATAATTTTGTTCATCATTTATAACCTATTATGCTTTAAAATGTTGTATAGGTGTGTCCTAGCCTTTATTTATAGATTGTCTGAATTGCACACACATAGGTGCGTTTATTTGCCATCAGTTGGCTTGGGGAGCCAAAAGAAGCTCCTTTTAGCTGTTGGTGGCAAGGTAACCGGGCTCTTCTAGGCTAGATGCAGGTGCTAAATAGCTACCTGCTACCCTAAATTTCGAACTCTGGCCTATTCATTGGGTCATAGCATATAGCGAATTAATAAAACAAGCATTCATTAACATTGCCAGTACTGTTTAGCAACATTGCCAGTACTGTTTAGCACCAGATAGACAGCTATGCATGCCAGACCTGTAAGTTGACGGTTAGCATCAGTGCATTAAATGGGCCGGTCCTACCCAGCCCTCAGTACCTGCACTTTTTATGTTAGAGCATTTGAGTACCTGCACATCTCAACGCCTGAAAAAGAGTACTGGTACTCAACTATGTTCCAAGGTGAAAATAAAAATCTTTTTATTTCACTTTATCGCAACTTAAAGGACTAGGCTTCTGCAGCTTTTGCTGGGGAAAGCAGCACCCTCCACAACCCACAGTGCCCAAAATATCTCCTTCATGGCCCACCCTCAAGAACAAAAAGGAGACACAAACATGTCGCTAATGTGCTCTCAGCACACTACACGCAGAACACTTTTTCACTAAGTGGGCTTCACTGGTTTCCATTGGTGTTCTTTGATGGAGCAGGCATTGATTTGGGAAGCATGCGAAATTACTTTTTAAAAGATGTTTCTTTGTTAGTAGCAGTGCCGATTTTAATATGCAAAAAAAGCACTCCTGAAAAGTAATTTGAGTTGTGAAAGAACGTTTTCGACTGAAAACTCGCACAGCTCCAGTTACCTACTTAATTTATTGGTCAATGAATGCGAGCAACAATAAAACGACCCTTCTAAAGCGTATTTTACCGTTACGATATCTGCTAGTTTCATACGCAAAAAAGAAGTTTCATTTAACATAGATATTAAAACTTTAACAATGCATAACAACTGGAATTGTCTGAAAGCACCTAATATACACCATTTACCAAAGTGTGTGCTCCAACGCCCAATTTAACCTCAATGGGCATTGCCTGCAAACAGGGTGTATCTTAAGGTAACTGTGCCCAAGGTGCACACATGTAACGCATCGCCGGAACGTCCGGCTACGTAGCTTGGCGACTACCTGCACTTCTTTTTTTTTCAATTTAAAGCACTGGTTATTATGGACTCGTTTCAACGCTTCGCTGGCGCCGTGTCTATACGCAGTTGAATAGCGAGCAGCAACCGCTTCACAATTATGTCGTGTGTAGCATATCAACACACAGTACAGAGTTTGCATCTCGTATGCTACAGTGTGTCCCCTCAGACGTCTGCATAGCTCCTGATGGGCTAGTCCGCCTCTTAGACCATCATGTAATCAGACGTTCCCACTAGCCCCTTCCATAGAATGTTCACCCCATCCCGCTCTGATCCATAACCCCATCACATACATGTTCGGTACCTTGAGGGCGGGTAGAAGGCCAATGTCCGCGCTAAGCTCCTCGATTTGATTTTCTGAGGCGCTGAGGGTGCTGAGCAGCGGCAGTTCTTGACTGAAGAAGCCCGGCGGGAAGGTAGTCAGCTCGTTGCGGGAGAGGTTGAGCACAGCTAGGCGTGGGGAGCGGCGCAAGCCGGCGGGCAGGCTCTTCAGACGATTGCAGCTGAGGTTGAGGGTACTTAGCTCTGGCAGTGAACACAGCTGTTCGGGCAGGGTCGTCAGCTGGTTACAGGACAGATCAAGTACCTTCAGGGCGAGAAGTTGAGCCAGGGCCTCGCCGGGAACGGCGGTCAACCCATCCCGGCAGAGGATGAGGCCAGTCAGCGCCTGCAGCTGGCCCAGCTCCGCCGGCAACTCCCGCAGGCCAGGGCAGCCGGACACCTCGAGGTAATTAAGCAGCCGCAGAGAAAACAGGTGCTGGGGTAGGCGTCCAGTGGACTTTTCCAGCCGTCCATCCACCTGTGGGCCTTGCAGCACCAGCTCCCGCCGACGTTCCCGTGCAACCGCCTCCAATTCTGGCCAAGCATCCCCCATACTGATCCCTGACAGCCCACACAAATGCCGGTCAAGACTTTACTTTCTGCCTGGTATCACACAACCGGAAGCAATAGACCGGTTTCTACTTCCGGCTGTCTAGAAAGGCAAAAGAACTAGAGCGTTAGTTCAGCACATAGGATGTGACACTGAGGGGCTCAGAATGTAGAGATGAACATTTCAAATCCAACAGTCACACGTTTACTCGCGTTATTTTTCTGTTGTATTCGTGTCCCACATGTTTCTCTCTCTTTCCCCCTCTTGTTTTTAAATGCTCAGCTGCCTGCTGCACATAATACGTGTGCCTCTTTACAACGACGCTTGGCCAGAAAGATTGATCCTGAAACTGGCATGCAGTGCAACTGTTCTGTAATATTTGGTATCCCATACCGATCCGGTATCCCCTGTCTTCGGCTGTCTTCGTACATCACAGACCAAAGTAGGAGAGTTCCGAGCCTCGGTAAGTTTTGAGCCTCGGTATGGGATACCAAATGTTGCATAACACCGGCATAACGCCCGAGTTCCATACAGCCACGGTGAAACCTGCTACTTTCCCCTCTCAAAGCTCGCTACTTTCCCCTCTTAAAACTCGCTACTTTCCCCTCTCAAATGGAGTGCACGCAATTCCAGGTTGTCTCATCATATGGCATTTTAACACAATAAAAACGTCAGAATCATTACAGATGCAGGGAACTCATCTTTTAGAGCTCTATCCAGGCGCTCTGGGGCAAAATACATGCACATCTCCTGATTTGCTTATGGATTGCACGAACAGAAATTACTTCACAGAAAACACATTGCAAGGAGCATCATCAGTCTTTGATACTTGGAGGCAAATACCTAAAATGCACTGTTATATATGGAGCAAGTAAGGCTTTTTTAAAAAGAAAATAGCATCATATATTAACACATAAGCTTTGAAGTGAATCACTTACAGAGCTGCAGATAAGACAGTCTAATTAAATGATCTGCCCAGGATCACACACTGGTTAAAATAGTGAAACCGGGATGTGGACAATTTAAGCTACTGAGCACATCTTTACAGTCATTATTTCATAAAGCATGCAGCATTATGCAAACTTCTCACACCTGATCACTTCCCGCCGTGTACATTTCTAAAGGGACAAAAGTCCCTGCTAATAGTCCCCCCTCCCTCTCATCAGTGCCTAATGGCTCACATTGAAATGCTCTGTTGACACAGAGCAACTTGAGAGGCCCTCTGCTGCTGCCCTGAGCTCCTTGGGACATTGTCCTGCCAGAGGTTTCGGAAAGGGTAAGGTGTCCTGCTGCCAGGACAATTACTGTGCTGAGCAGGAATTACTCAGCACACATTGTCCTGCCAGCGAGACATCTTTCTCATTGGGTACCCTAATTGAGGTGCCAAACGGGACGGGTGGCCCACTGACGAAAGTCCCGGTCAGGCTCTAGAAAGAGCCTGTGGGGTGGCAGCTTGGCCCCCCCACTCCCGCGGCTCGGTACGTCACTGTTACTTGATGAGTCAGCCGAACTGCTTTGAGTTGAATGAAACTTAGTTGGTTATATGGTTATTTGTAGCTTAAAAAATCATAGCTGCCAACACTTATTGGGTTATATAATTAGTAGCTTAATAAATCACAGCTGCCAACAGTGATGGAAATGACTACACAAACTATGGCTGGAAATTGAAAAAATACTCCGGAATACTACCTCCTTAGGGAAATTGACCCGATAGATGGGTTCACTGTAGAGGGTGTGGCGTAGCGGTGCAGTCATCATGGCAGGCACGTAAAACACATACAAATAATATTTCATTTTACAGGGTTGACATGAAATGCAGATAAATCACACAATAAACCAGACTGACAATATATATATATATATTACACATCTCATAGCATAGTGGGAGTATTTGTGCTGTTTCCCTTTTAAGAACATGTATTGTCCCTCTAAGGATGTGTCATGACAGCCTCATACCTGACTGGGAAAAGAAGGAGCCTGCGCACGCACGTGCAATACCACGGCAGTAGACAAAATGTAATGGCAATCTGTCTCTGTGTCTCATTGTGTTGGGCCTGCAAGCCTACCCTGTGTGATCACAGGCCTGCGGCCCTGCTAGTCTGGGTGCAGTCTGGGTGCCCCCAGACAAGCATGTGTAACCTGGGTGTCTCCAGGCCACTGGCCCGCTGTGTGATCGCAGAGCAGCTGCTTGCCCGGGAGCCCACGGCAGCTGCGGTCTTGTCGTGTGACCACGGCAATCAGGGTAATCCCTGTGACATTAATTGTGTGTCGGTGCCCCGAGCACCCCTTGGGCTGGCCCAGAGTCACAGTGCACAGAAAGAATGTGTGTACTCCACTACCAAATTCAAGGGATAGTTCAATCAGTATTTTGTTAAATGTTAACCCTCAAAATTAAGGGGATACCAAATATTACAACCCTATATTAGCTGTAATATTTGGTATCCCCTTCAAAAAAAGGATGAGATGGCTTCCAGAATCTGTCACAGTGTAGGCTTATGATGTACTCCCCTCCCCAATGCAAGGGATAGTTCAAGCAGTGCGTTGTTACATGTTACCCCTCAACATCAAGGGGATACCAAATATTACAACCCTATATTAGCTGTAATATTTGGTATCTCCTTCAAAAAACAGGTGGGATAGCTTCCAGAAGGAGGCATAGTGTAGACAAACAATGTACTCCCCCCTGCAATGCAAGGGATAGTTCAAGCAGCGCTTTGTTAAATGTTACCCCTCAACATCAAGGGGATACCAAATATTACAACCCTATATCAGCTGTAATATTTGGTATCCCCTTCAAAGAAAGGATGGAATGGCTTCCAGAAGCTGACACGGTGAAGGCTTATGATGTACTCCCCTCCCCAATGCAAGGAATAGTTCAAGCAGTGCGTTGTTAAATGTTACCCCTCAAAATCAAGGGGATACCAAATATTACAACCCTATATTAGCTGTAATATTTGGTATCCCCTTCAGAAAAAGGATAGAATAGCTTCCAGAAGCTGTCATAGTGTAGGCTTATGGTGTACTTCCCTCCCCAATGCAAGGGATATTTCAAGCAGTGCGTTGTTAAATGTTACCTCTCAAAATCAAGGGGATACCAAATATTACAACCCTATATTAGCTGTAATATTTGGTATCCCCTTCAGAAAAAGGATGGGATAGCTTCCAGAAGCTGTCACAGTGTAGGCTTATGATGTGCTTCCCTCCCCAATGCAAGGGATAGTTCAAACAGTGCGTTGTTAAATGTTACCCCTCAAAATCAAGGGGATACCAAATATTGAAACCCTATATTAGCTGTAATATTTGGTATCCCCGTCAGAAAAAGGATGGGATAGCTTCCAGAAGCTGTCATAGTGTAGGCTTATGGTGTACTTCCCTCCCCAATGCAAGGGATAGTTCAAGCAGTGTGTTGTTAAATGTTACCCCTCAAAATCAAGGGGATACCAAATATTACAACCCTATATTAGCTGTAATATTTGGTATCCCCTTCAGAAAAAGGGTGGGATAGCTTCCAGAAGCTGTCATAGTGTAGGCTTATGGTGTACTTCTCTCCCCAATGCAAAGGATATTTCAAGCAGTGCGTTGTTAAATGTTACCCCTCAAAATCAAGGGGATACCAAATATTACAACCCTATATTAGCTGTAATATTTGGTATCCCCTTCAGAAAAAGGATGGGGTAACTTCCAGAAGCTGTCATAGTGTAGGCTTATGGTGTACTTCCCTTCCCAATGCAAGGGATAGTTCAAGCAGTGCGTTGTTAAATATTACCCCTCAAAATCAAGGGGATACCAAATATTACAACCCTATATTAGCTGTAATATTTGGTATCCACTTCAAAAAACAGGTGGGATAGCTTCCACAAGGAGGCATAGTGTAGACAAACAATGTACTCCCCCCCTGCAATGCAAGGGATAGTTCAAGCAGCGCTTTGTTAAATGTTACCCCTAAAAAATCAAGGGGATACAAAATATTACAACCCTGTATTAGCTGTAATATTTGGTATCCCCTTCAGAAAAAGGATGGGATAGCTTCCAGAAGCTGTCATAGTGTAGGCTTATGATGTACTTCCCTCCCCAATGCAAGGGATAGTTCAAGCAGTGCATTGTTAATTGTTACCCCTCAAAATCAAGGGGATACCAAATATTACAACCCTATATTAGCTGTAATATTTGGTATCCCCTTCAGAAAAAGGATGGGATAGCTTCCAGAAGCTGTCATAGTGTAGGCTTATGGTGTACTTCCCTCCCCAATGCAAGGGATAGTTCAAGCAGTGCGTTTTTAAATGTTACCCCTTAAAATCAAGGGGATACCAAATATTACAACCCTATATTAGCTGTAATATTTGGTATCCCCTTCAAAAAAAGGATGAGTGGCTTCCAGAAGCTATCATAGTGTAGGCTTATGGTGTACTTCCCTCCCCAATGCAACGGATAGTTCAAGCAGTGCGTTGTTAAATGTTACCCCTCAGAATCAAGGGGATACCAAATATTACAACCCTATATTAGCTGTAATATTTGGTATCGCTTTCAAAAAAACAGGTGGGATAGCTTCCAGAAGGAGGCATGGTGTAGACAAACAATGTACTCTCCCCTGCATTGCAAGGGATAGTTCAAGCAGCGCTTTGTTAAATGTTACCCCTCAAAATCAAGGGGATACCAAATATTACAACACTATATTAGCTGTAATATTTGGTATCCCCTTCATAAAAAGGATGAGATGGCTTCCAGAAGCTATCACAGTATAGGATTATGATGTACTCCCCTCCCCAATGCAAGGGATAGTTCAAGCAGTGCTTTGTTAAATGTTACCCCTCAAAATCAAGGGGATACCAAATATTACAACACTATATTAGCTGTAATATTTGGTAGCCCCTTCAAAAAAAGGATGAGATGGCTTCCAGAAGCTGTCCAAGTGTAGGCTTATGATGTACTGCCCTCCCCAATGCAAGGGATAGTTTAAGCAGTGCTTTGTTATAGGTTGCCCCTCAACATCAAGGGGATACCAAATATTACAACCCTATATTAGCCATTATATTTGGTATCCCCTTCAAAAAAAGAATGGGATGGCTTCCAGAAGCTGTCACAGTGTAGGCTTATGATGTACTCCCCTCCCAATGCAAGGGATAGGTCAAGCAGTGCTTTGTTAAATGTTACCTCTCAAAATCAAGGGAATACCAAATATTACAGCACTATATTAGCTGTAATATTTGGTATCCCCTTAAAAAAAAGGATGAGATGGCTTCCAGAAGCTGTTGTAGTGTAGGCCTATGATGTACTGCCCTCCCCAATGCAAGGGATAGTTTAAGCAGTGCTTTGTTAAATGTTGCCCCTCAACATCAAGGGGATACCAAATATTACAACCCTATATTAGCCATTATATTTGGTATCCCCTTCAAAGAAGAATGGGATGGCTTCCAGAAGCTGTCACAGTGAAGGTTTATGATGTACTCCCCTCCCCAATGCAAGAGATAGTTCAAGCAGTGCGTTGTTAAATGTTACCCCTCAACATCAAGGGGACACCAAATATTACAACACTATATTAGCTGTAATATTTGGTATCCCCTTCAAAAAAAGGATGAGATGGCTTCCAGAAGCTGTCGCAGTGTAGGCTTATGATGTACTCCCCTCCCAAATGCAAGGGATAGTTGAAGCAGTGCTTTGTGAAATGTTACCCCTCAACATCAAGGGTATACCAAATATTACAAACCTATATTAGCCATTATATTTGGTATCCCCTTCAAAAAAGGATGGGATGGCTTCCAGAAGCTGTCACAGTGTAGGCTTATGATGTACTCCCCTCCCCAATGCAAGGGATAGTTCAAACAGTCCGTTGTTAAATGTTACCCCTCAAAATCAAGGGGATAACAAATATTACAACACTATATTAGCTGTAATATTTGGTATCCCCTTCAAAAAAAGGATGAGTTGGCTTCCAGAAGCTGTCACAGTGTAGGCTTATGATGTACTCCCCTCCCCAATGCAAGCGATAGTTCAAGCAGTGCTTCGTTAAATGTTACCCCTCAAAATCAAGGGGATACCTAATATTACAACACTATATTAGCTGTAATATTTGGCATCCCCTTCAAAAAAAGGATGAGATGGCTTCCAGAAGCTGTCCAAGTGTAGGCTTATGATGTAATCCCCTCCACAATGCAAAGGATAGGTCAAGCAGTGCGTTGTTAAATGTTACTCCTCAAAATCAAGGGGATACCAAATATTACAACACTATATTAGCTGTAATATTTGGTATCCCCTTCAAAAAAGGATGAGATGGCTTCCAGAAGCTGTTGCAGTGTAGGCTTATGATGTACTGCCCTCCCCAATGCAAGGGATAGTTTAAGCAGTGCTTTGTTAAATGTTACCCCTCAAAATCAAGGGGATACCAAACATTACAACACTATATTAGCTGTAATATTTGGTATCCCCTTCAAAAAAAGGATGAGATGGCTTCCAGAAGCTGTCCAAGTGTAGGCTTATGATGTACTGCCCTCCCCAATGCAAGGGATAGTTTAAGCAGTGCTTTGTTAAATGTTACCCCTCAAAATCAAGGGGATACCTAATATTACAACACTATATTAGCGGTAATATTTGGCATCCCCTTCAAAAAAAGGATGAGATGGCTTCCAGAAGCTGTCCAAGTGTAGGCTTATGATGTAATCCCCTCCACAATGCAAAGGATAGGTCAAGCAGTGCGTTGTTAAATGTTACTCCTCAAAATCAAGGGGATACCAAATATTACAACACTATATTAGCTGTAATATTTGGTATCCCCTTCAAAAAAGGATGAGATGGCTTCCAGAAGCTGTTGCAGTGTAGGCTTATGATGTACTGCCCTCCCCAATGCAAGGGATAGTTTAAGCAGTGCTTTGTTAAATGTTACCCCTCAAAATCAAGGGGATACCAAACATTACAACCCTATATTAGCCATTATATTTGGTATCCCCTTCAAAAAAAGAATGGGATGGCTTCCAGAAGCTGTCACAGTGTAGGCTTATGATGTACTCCCCTCCCAATGCAAGGGATAGGTCAAGCAGTGCTTTGTTAAATGTTACCTCTCAAAATCAAGGGAATACCAAATATTACAGCACTATATTAGCTGTAATATTTGGTATCCCCTTAAAAAAAGGATGAGATGGCTTCCAGAAGCTGTTGTAGTGTAGGCCTATGATGTACTGCCCTCCCCAATGCAAGGGATAGTTTAAGCAGTGCTTTGTTAAATGTTGCCCCTCAACATCAAGGGGATACCAAATATTACAACCCTATATTAGCCATTATATTTGGTATCCCCTTCAAAAAAGAATGGGATGGCTTCCAGAAGCTGTCACAGTGAAGGTTTATGATGTACTCCCCTCCCCAATGCAAGAGATAGTTCAAGCAGTGCGTTGTTAAATGTTACCCCTCAACATCAAGGGGACACCAAATATTACAACACTATATTAGCTGTAATATTTGGTATCCCCTTCAAAAAAAGGATGAGATGGCTTCCAGAAGCTGTCACAGTGTAGGCTTCTGATGTACTCCTCTCCCCAATGCAAGAGATAGTTCAAGCAGTGCGTTGTTAAATGTTACCCCTCAACATCAACGGGATACCAAATA
Organism: Ambystoma mexicanum; assembly: GCF_040938575.1. Classification (NCBI taxonomy): domain Eukaryota; kingdom Metazoa; phylum Chordata; class Amphibia; order Caudata; family Ambystomatidae; genus Ambystoma; species Ambystoma mexicanum. Next base: position 541,197,347 of record NC_090929.1, read on the forward strand.
TTACAGCACTATATTAGCTGTAATATTTGGTATCCCCTTCAAAAAAAGGATGAGATGGCTTCCAGAAGCTGTCGCAGTGTAGGCTTATGATGTACTCCCCTCCCGAATGCAAGGGATAGTTGAAGCAGTGCTTTGTGAAATGTTACCCCTCAACATCAAGGGTATACCAAATATTACAACCCTATATTAGCCATTATATTTGGTATCCCCTTCAAAAAAGGATGGGATGGCTTCCAGAAGCTGTCACAGTGTAGGCTTATGATGTACTCCCCTCCCCAATGCAAGGGATAGTTCAAACAGTCCGTTGTTAAATGTTACCCCTCAAAATCAAGGGGATAACAAATATTACAACACTATATTAGCTGTAATATTTGGTATCCCCTTCAAAAAAAGGATGAGTTGGCTTCCAGAAGCTGTCACAGTGTAGGCTTATGATGTACTCCCCTCCCCAATGCAAGGGATAGTTCAAGCAATGCTTTGTTAAATGTTACCCCTCAAAATCAAGGGGATACCTAATATTACAACACTATATTAGCTGTAATATTTGGCATCCCCTTCAAAAAAAGGATGAGATGGCTTCCAGAAGCTGTCCAAGTGTAGGCTTATGATGTAATCCCCTCCACAATGCAAAGGATAGGTCAAGCAGTGCGTTGTTAAATTTTACTCCTCAAAATCAAGGGGATACCAAATATTACAACACTATATTAGCTGTAATATTTGGTATCCCCTTCAAAAAAGGATGAGATGGCTTCCAGAAGCTGTTGCAGTGTAGGCTTATGATGTACTGCCCTCCCCAATGCAAGGGATAGTTTAAGCAGTGCTTTGTTAAATGTTACCCCTCAAAATCAAGGGGATACCAAACATTACAACACTATATTAGCTGTAATATTTGGTATCCCCTTCAAAAAAAGGATGAGATGGCTTCCAGAAGCTGTCCAAGTGTAGGCTTATGATGTACTGCCCTCCCAATGCAAGGGATAGTTTAAGCAGTGCTTTGTTAAATGTTACCCCTCAAAATCAAGGGGATACCTAATATTACAACACTATATTAGCGGTAATATTTGGCATCCCCTTCAAAAAAAGGATGAGATGGCTTCCAGAAGCTGTCCAAGTGTAGGCTTATGATGTAATCCCCTCCACAATGCAAAGGATAGGTCAAGCAGTGCGTTGTTAAATGTTACCCCTCAAAATCAAGGGGATACCAAACATTACAACACTATATTAGCTGTAATATTTGGTATCCCCTTCAAAATAAGGATGAGATGGCTTCCAGAAGCTGTCCAAGTGTAGGCTTATGATGTACTGCCCTCCCCAATGCAAGGGATAGTTTAAGCAGTGCGTTGTTAAATGTTACCCCTCAACATCAAGGGGGTACCAAATATTACAGCACTATATTAGCTTTAATATTTGGTATCCCCTTCAAAAAAAGGATGAGATGGCTTCCAGAAGCTGTCGCAGTGTAGGCTTATGATGTACTCACCTCCCCAATGCAAGGGATAGTTGAAGCAGTGCTTTGTTAAAAGTTACCCCTCAACATCAAGGGGATACCAAATATTACAACCCTATATTAGCCATTATATTTGGTATCCCCTTCAAAAAAAGGATGGGATGGCTTCCAGAAGCTGTCGCAGTGTAGGCCTATGATGTACTCCCCTCCCCAATGCAAGGGATAGTTCAAGCAGTGCTTTGTTAAATGTTACTCCTCAAAATCAAGGGGATACCAAATATTACAACACTATATTAGCTGTAATATTTGGTATCCCCTTCAAAAAAGGATGAGATGGCTTCCAGAAGCTGTTGCAGTGTAGGCTTATGATGTACTGCCCTCCCCAATGCAAGGGATAGTTTAAGCAGTGCTTTGTTAAATGTTACCCCTCAAAATCAAGGGGATATCAAACATTACAACACTATATTAGCTGTAATATTTGGTATCCCCTTCAAAAAAAAGGATGAGATGGCTTCCAGAAGCTGTCCAAGTGTAGGCTTATGATGTACTGCCCTCCCCAATGCAAGGGATAGTTTAAGCAGTGCTTTGTTAAATGTTACCCCTCAAAATCAAGGGGATACCAAACATTACAACACTATATTAGCTGTAATATTTGGTATCCCCTTCAAAAAAAGGATGAGATGGCTTCCAGAAGCTGTCCAAGTGTAGGCTTATGATGTACTGCCCTCCCCAATGCAAGGGATAGTTCAAGCAGTGCGTTGTTAAATGTTACCCCTCAACATCAAGGGGGTACCAAATATTACAGCACTATATTAGCTTTAATATTTGGTATCCCCTTCAAAAAAAGGATGAGATGGCTTCCAGAAGCTGTCGCAGTGTAGGCTTATGATGTACTCACCTCCCCAATGCAAGGGATAGTTGAAGCAGTGCTTTGTTAAAAGTTACCCCTCAACATCAAGGGGATACCAAATATTACAACCCTATATTAGCCATTATATTTGGTATCCCCTTCAAAAAAAGGATGGGATGGCTTCCAGAAGCTGTCGCAGTGTAGGCCTATGATGTACTCCCCTCCCCAATGCAAGGGATAGTTCAAGCAGTGCTTTGTTAAATGTTACCCCTCAGAATCAAGGGGATACCAAATATTACAACACTATATTAGCTGTAATATTTGGTATCCCCTTTAAAAAGAAGGATGCAATGGCTTCCAAAAGCTGTCACAATGTAGGCTTCTGATGTTCTCCTCTCCCCAATGCAAGAGATAGTTCAAGCAGTGCGTTGTTAAATGTTACCCCTCAACATCAAAGGGATACCAAATATTACAGCACTATATTAGCTGTAATATTTGGTATCCCCTTCAAAAAAACGATGAGATGGCTTCCAGAAGCTGTCCAAGTGTAGGCTTATGATGTACTGCCCTCCCCAATGCAAGGGATAGTTCAAGCAGTGCTTTGTTATATGTTGCCCCTCAACATCAAGGGGATACCAAATATTACAACCCTATATTAGCCATTATATTAGGTATCCCCTTCAAAAAAAGAATGGGATGGTTTCCAGAAGCTGTCACAGTGAAGGCTTATGATGTGCTCCCCTCCCCAATGCAAGGGATAGTTCAAACAGTACGTTGTTAAATGTTACCCCTCAAAATCAAGGGGATACCAAATATTACAACACTATATTAGCTGTAACATTTGGTATCCCATTCATAAAAAGGATGAGATGGCTTCCAGAAGCTGTCACAGTGTAGGCTTATGATGTACTCCCCTCCCCAAATGCAAGGGATAGTTCAAGCAGTGCTTTGTTAAATGTTACCCCTCAAAATCAAGGGGATACCAAATATTACAACACTATATTAGCTGTAATATTTGGTATCCCCTTCAAAAAAAGGATGGAATGGCTTCCAGAAGCTGTCCAAGTGTAGGCTTATGATGTACTGCCCTCCCCAATGCAAGGGATAGTTCAAGCAGTGCTTTGTTATATGTTGCCCCTCAACATCAAGGGGATACCAAATATTACAACCATATATTAGCCATTATATTTGGTATCCCCTTCAAAAAAAGAATGGGATGGCTTCCAGAAGCTGTCCAAGTGTAGGCTTATGATGTACTGCCCTCCCCAATGCAAGGGATAGTTCAAGCAGTGCTTTGTTAAATGTTACCCCTCAAAATCAAGGGGATACCAAATATTACAACACTATATTAGCTGTAATATTTGGTATCCCCTTCATAAAAAGGATGAGATGGCTTCCAGAAGCTGTCACAGTGTAGGCTTATGATGCACTCCCCTCCCCAATGCAAGAGATAGTTCAAGCAGTGCTTTGTTAAATGTTACCCCTCAAAATCAAGGGGATACCAAATATTACAACACTATATTAGCTGTAATATTTGGTATCCCCTTCAGAAAAAGGATGAGATGGCTTCCAGAAGCTGTCCAAGTGTAGGCTTATGATGTACTGCCCTCCCCAATGCAAGGGATAGTTTAAGCAGTGCTTTGTTAAATGTTACCCCTCAAAATCAAGGGGATACCAAACATTACAACACCATATTAGCTGTAATATTTGGTATCCCCTTCAAAAAAAGGATGAGATGGCTTCCAGAAGCTGTCACAGTGTAGGCTTCTGATGTACTCCTCTCCCCAATGCAAGAGATAGTTCAAGCAGTGCGTTGTTAAATGTTACCCCTCAACATCAACGGGATACCAAATATTACAGCACTATATTAGCTGTAATATTTGGTATCCCCTTCAAAAAAAGGATGAGATGGCTTCCAGAAGCTGTCGCAGTGTAGGCTTATGATGTACTCCCCTCCCGAATGCAAGGGATAGTTGAAGCAGTGCTTTGTGAAATGTTACCCCTCAACATCAAGGGTATACCAAATATTACAACCCTATATTAGCCATTATATTTGGTATCCCCTTCAAAAAAGGATGGGATGGCTTCCAGAAGCTGTCACAGTGTAGGCTTATGATGTACTCCCCTCCCCAATGCAAGGGATAGTTCAAACAGTCCGTTGTTAAATGTTACCCCTCAAAATCAAGGGGATAACAAATATTACAACACTATATTAGCTGTAATATTTGGTATCCCCTTCAAAAAAAGGATGAGTTGGCTTCCAGAAGCTGTCACAGTGTAGGCTTATGATGTACTCCCCTCCCCAATGCAAGGGATAGTTCAAGCAATGCTTTGTTAAATGTTACCCCTCAAAATCAAGGGGATACCTAATATTACAACACTATATTAGCTGTAATATTTGGCATCCCCTTCAAAAAAAGGATGAGATGGCTTCCAGAAGCTGTCCAAGTGTAGGCTTATGATGTAATCCCCTCCACAATGCAAAGGATAGGTCAAGCAGTGCGTTGTTAAATTTTACTCCTCAAAATCAAGGGGATACCAAATATTACAACACTATATTAGCTGTAATATTTGGTATCCCCTTCAAAAAAGGATGAGATGGCTTCCAGAAGCTGTTGCAGTGTAGGCTTATGATGTACTGCCCTCCCCAATGCAAGGGATAGTTTAAGCAGTGCTTTGTTAAATGTTACCCCTCAAAATCAAGGGGATACCAAACATTACAACACTATATTAGCTGTAATATTTGGTATCCCCTTCAAAAAAAGGATGAGATGGCTTCCAGAAGCTGTCCAAGTGTAGGCTTATGATGTACTGCCCTCCCAATGCAAGGGATAGTTTAAGCAGTGCTTTGTTAAATGTTACCCCTCAAAATCAAGGGGATACCTAATATTACAACACTATATTAGCGGTAATATTTGGCATCCCCTTCAAAAAAAGGATGAGATGGCTTCCAGAAGCTGTCCAAGTGTAGGCTTATGATGTAATCCCCTCCACAATGCAAAGGATAGGTCAAGCAGTGCGTTGTTAAATGTTACCCCTCAAAATCAAGGGGATACCAAACATTACAACACTATATTAGCTGTAATATTTGGTATCCCCTTCAAAATAAGGATGAGATGGCTTCCAGAAGCTGTCCAAGTGTAGGCTTATGATGTACTGCCCTCCCCAATGCAAGGGATAGTTTAAGCAGTGCGTTGTTAAATGTTACCCCTCAACATCAAGGGGGTACCAAATATTACAGCACTATATTAGCTTTAATATTTGGTATCCCCTTCAAAAAAAGGATGAGATGGCTTCCAGAAGCTGTCGCAGTGTAGGCTTATGATGTACTCACCTCCCCAATGCAAGGGATAGTTGAAGCAGTGCTTTGTTAAAAGTTACCCCTCAACATCAAGGGGATACCAAATATTACAACCCTATATTAGCCATTATATTTGGTATCCCCTTCAAAAAAAGGATGGGATGGCTTCCAGAAGCTGTCGCAGTGTAGGCCTATGATGTACTCCCCTCCCCAATGCAAGGGATAGTTCAAGCAGTGCTTTGTTAAATGTTACTCCTCAAAATCAAGGGGATACCAAATATTACAACACTATATTAGCTGTAATATTTGGTATCCCCTTCAAAAAAGGATGAGATGGCTTCCAGAAGCTGTTGCAGTGTAGGCTTATGATGTACTGCCCTCCCCAATGCAAGGGATAGTTTAAGCAGTGCTTTGTTAAATGTTACCCCTCAAAATCAAGGGGATATCAAACATTACAACACTATATTAGCTGTAATATTTGGTATCCCCTTCAAAAAAAAGGATGAGATGGCTTCCAGAAGCTGTCCAAGTGTAGGCTTATGATGTACTGCCCTCCCCAATGCAAGGGATAGTTTAAGCAGTGCTTTGTTAAATGTTACCCCTCAAAATCAAGGGGATACCAAACATTACAACACTATATTAGCTGTAATATTTGGTATCCCCTTCAAAAAAAGGATGAGATGGCTTCCAGAAGCTGTCCAAGTGTAGGCTTATGATGTACTGCCCTCCCCAATGCAAGGGATAGTTCAAGCAGTGCGTTGTTAAATGTTACCCCTCAACATCAAGGGGGTACCAAATATTACAGCACTATATTAGCTTTAATATTTGGTATCCCCTTCAAAAAAAGGATGAGATGGCTTCCAGAAGCTGTCGCAGTGTAGGCTTATGATGTACTCACCTCCCCAATGCAAGGGATAGTTGAAGCAGTGCTTTGTTAAAAGTTACCCCTCAACATCAAGGGGATACCAAATATTACAACCCTATATTAGCCATTATATTTGGTATCCCCTTCAAAAAAAGGATGGGATGGCTTCCAGAAGCTGTCGCAGTGTAGGCCTATGATGTACTCCCCTCCCCAATGCAAGGGATAGTTCAAGCAGTGCTTTGTTAAATGTTACCCCTCAGAATCAAGGGGATACCAAATATTACAACACTATATTAGCTGTAATATTTGGTATCCCCTTTAAAAAGAAGGATGCAATGGCTTCCAAAAGCTGTCACAATGTAGGCTTCTGATGTTCTCCTCTCCCCAATGCAAGAGATAGTTCAAGCAGTGCGTTGTTAAATGTTACCCCTCAACATCAAAGGGATACCAAATATTACAGCACTATATTAGCTGTAATATTTGGTATCCCCTTCAAAAAAACGATGAGATGGCTTCCAGAAGCTGTCCAAGTGTAGGCTTATGATGTACTGCCCTCCCCAATGCAAGGGATAGTTCAAGCAGTGCTTTGTTATATGTTGCCCCTCAACATCAAGGGGATACCAAATATTACAACCCTATATTAGCCATTATATTAGGTATCCCCTTCAAAAAAAGAATGGGATGGTTTCCAGAAGCTGTCACAGTGAAGGCTTATGATGTGCTCCCCTCCCCAATGCAAGGGATAGTTCAAACAGTACGTTGTTAAATGTTACCCCTCAAAATCAAGGGGATACCAAATATTACAACACTATATTAGCTGTAACATTTGGTATCCCATTCATAAAAAGGATGAGATGGCTTCCAGAAGCTGTCACAGTGTAGGCTTATGATGTACTCCCCTCCCCAAATGCAAGGGATAGTTCAAGCAGTGCTTTGTTAAATGTTACCCCTCAAAATCAAGGGGATACCAAATATTACAACACTATATTAGCTGTAATATTTGGTATCCCCTTCAAAAAAAGGATGGAATGGCTTCCAGAAGCTGTCCAAGTGTAGGCTTATGATGTACTGCCCTCCCCAATGCAAGGGATAGTTCAAGCAGTGCTTTGTTATATGTTGCCCCTCAACATCAAGGGGATACCAAATATTACAACCATATATTAGCCATTATATTTGGTATCCCCTTCAAAAAAAGAATGGGATGGCTTCCAGAAGCTGTCCAAGTGTAGGCTTATGATGTACTGCCCTCCCCAATGCAAGGGATAGTTCAAGCAGTGCTTTGTTAAATGTTACCCCTCAAAATCAAGGGGATACCAAATATTACAACACTATATTAGCTGTAATATTTGGTATCCCCTTCATAAAAAGGATGAGATGGCTTCCAGAAGCTGTCACAGTGTAGGCTTATGATGCACTCCCCTCCCCAATGCAAGAGATAGTTCAAGCAGTGCTTTGTTAAATGTTACCCCTCAAAATCAAGGGGATACCAAATATTACAACACTATATTAGCTGTAATATTTGGTATCCCCTTCAGAAAAAGGATGAGATGGCTTCCAGAAGCTGTCCAAGTGTAGGCTTATGATGTACTGCCCTCCCCAATGCAAGGGATAGTTTAAGCAGTGCTTTGTTAAATGTTACCCCTCAAAATCAAGGGGATACCAAACATTACAACACCATATTAGCTGTAATATTTGGTATCCCCTTTAAAAAAAGGATGAGATGGCTTCCAGAAGCGGTTGCAGTGTAGGCTTATGATGTACTGCCCTCCCCAATGCAAGGGATAGTTTAAGCAGTGCTTTGTTAAATGTTACCCCTCAAAATCAAGGGGATACCAAACATTACAACACTATATTAGCTGTAATATTTGGTATCCCCTTCAAAAAAGGATGAGATGGCTTCCAGAAGCTGTCCAAGTGTAGGCTTATGATGTACTGCCCTCCCCAATGCAAGGGATAGTTCAAGCAGTGCGTTGTTAAATGTTACCCCATAACATCAAGGGGGTACCAAATATTACAGCACTATATTAGCTTTAATATTTGGTATCCCCTTCAAAAAAAGGATGAGATGGCTTCCAGAAGCTGTCGCAGTGTAGGCTTATGATGTACTCACCTCCCCAATGCAAGGGATAGTTGAAGCAGTGCTTTGTTAAAAGTTACCCCTCAACATCAAGGGGATACCAAATATTACAACCCTATATTAGCCATTATATTTGGTATCCCCTTCAAAAAAAGGATGGGATGGCTTCCAGAAGCTGTCGCAGTGTAGGCCTATGATGTACTCCCCTCCCCAATGCAAGGGATAGTTCAAGCAGTGCTTTGTTAAATGTTACCCCTCAGAATCAAGGGGATACCAAATATTAGAACACTATATTAGCTGTAATATTTGGTATCCCCTTTAAAAAGAAGGATGCAATGGCTTCCAAAAGCTGTCACAATGTCGGCTTCTGATGTTCTCCTCTCCCCAATGCAAGAGATAGTTCAAGCAGTGCGTTGTTAAATGTTACCCCTCAACATCAAAGGGATACCAAATATTACAGCACTATATTAGCTGTAATATTTGGTATCCCCTTAAAAAAAACGATGAGATGGCTTCCAGAAGCTGTCCAAGTGTAGGCTTATGATGTACTGCCCTCCCCAATGCAAGGGATAGTTCAAGCAGTGCTTTGTTATATGTTGCCCCTCAACATCAAGGGGATACCAAATATTACAACCCTATATTAGCCATTATATTTGGTATCCCCTTCAAAAAAAGAATGGGATGGCTTCCAGAAGCTGTCACAGTGAAGGCTTATGATGTGCTCCCCTCCCCAATGCAAGGGATAGTTCAAACAGTGCGTTGTTAAATGTTACCCCTCAAAATCAAGGGGATACCAAATATTACAACACTATATTAGCTGTAACATTTGGTATCCCATTCATAAAAAGGATGAGATGGCTTCCAGAAGCTGTCACAGTGTAGGCTTATGATGTACTCCCCTCCCCAATGCAAGGGATAGTTCAAGCAGTGCTTTGTTAAATGTTACCCCTCAAAATCAAGGGGATACCAAATATTACAACACTATATTAGCTGTAATATTTGGTATCCCCTTCAAAAAAAGGATGGAATGGCTTCCAGAAGCTGTCCAAGTGTAGGCTTATGATGTACTGCCCTCCCCAATGCAAGGGATAGTTCAAGCAGTGCTTTGTTATATGTTGCCCCTCAACATCAAAGGGATACCAAATATTACAACCATATATTAGCCATTATATTTGGTATCCCCTTCAAAAAAAGAATGGGATGGCTTCCAGAAGCTGTCACAGTGTAGGCTTATGATGTACTCCCCTCCCCAATGCAAGGGATAGTTCAAGCAGTGCTTTGTTAAATGTTACCCCTCAAAATCAAGGGGATACCAAATATTACAACACTATATTAGCTGTAATATTTGGTATCCCCTTCATAAAAAGGATGAGATAGCTTCCAGAAGCTGTCACAGTGTAGGCTTATGATGCACTCCCCTCCCCAATGCAAGAGATAGTTCAAGCAGTGCTTTGTTAAATGTTACCCCTCAAAATCAAGGGGATACCAAATATTACAACACTATATTAGCTGTAATATTTGGTATCCCTTTCATAAAAAGGATGAGATGGCTTCCAGAAGCTGTCACAGTGTAGGCTTATGATGTACTCCCCTCCCCAATGCAAGGGATAGTTCAAGCAGTGCTTTGTGAAATGTTACCCCTCAAAATCAAGGGGATACCAAATATTACAACACTATATTAGCTGTAATATTTGGTATCCCCTTCAAAAAAAGGATGAGATTGCTTCCAGAAGTCATTGCCTTCATTTGGCAGTGCTTCCATCTCCTGTTGTGGGAGCTCAGGTGGTGCTCTCTCTGGTTGTGGGCGACTCCTGTCGATGTCTTGCCTCCGATTCAGCCTCCAGTCACCCTCTAGGTTTCTTTCCACCCAGCTCCACGCTTCTCTGGGATCCGTGAAATGCAATGTCCTACGGTTGTGGTACATTTTCAGTTGTGCTGGGAACAGAAGTCCGTATTTTATGTGAAGAGCTTGAAGGCGTTTCTTGAGTGGGTCGAAGGACTGCCTCGCTTTCTGAACCTCCCTGGTGAAGTCTGGGAAAAAGGCGATTCTGGGGCCATTAAATGTTATGGAGCCCTTAGTTCTGGCCATCTGCAGTATGGCGTCCCGATCCCTATAGTTCAGGAGATTTGCTATTACCGTACGTGGGGGAGCTCTGGGTATTTGTCTGCCCGTTGGTGAGAACGTTCAACTGAGAAGAATTTTGATAGGGTCTTGGGAGTGAATAGATCCGCAAGCCAGTGCTCTAGGAATAGCTCCGTGCTCGGTCCTTCAGAGTTTTCAGGCAATCCAAGGATCCAGATGTTGTTCCGTCTTGCTCTGCCCGCACTCTCTTCCACTCATTCTTCCAGTGCCTTGAGGCGTGCCAATGCTCCGGTCATTTGGTGATTTACAGTCCTCAGGCTGTCCTCTGTTTCCGACATGCGGCCCTCTGCTTCCCCGGTACGAGCCGTGAATTTTTGCAGCTCATGGCGCAATAGCGACACCTCAGTACTTATGCCATCCATCTTTTTTTCCCATGGTGGTTCTTGAGTTGGTGATAGCATTCATGATGTCTTTAAGGGACATATTGTCATCCTTCGGTCCCAATGCATCGCCATGGTGCCCTGCTCCTGCGGGGGCACTTGGGTAGTGATTGTGTACTGCTCCATTTTGCTCTGCGTTGTCGCGTTTTTGCCCTGTCTTTCCCCATGGTGGTCAAGCCAGTGTTGAGTTGCAGTTGCTCCCTTCCCTCTCAGCCTATGTTTGTGTAGCTGTTTAGGTCAGTGGGGTGCTCGCTTCGGGCGCAACGATTCGGCAAGGCACCATCCAGTTGTTGCTGTTGGTTCAGGATCTTTTGGATACTGGACAAGTGGTTCACCAGAGACACTTGTTCCGCCTTTGCAGGTGCACTGTCCAGCGTTTATTACCAAATGGTGCTGTACGTGACCACCCGGCTGCTGGACTCCGAAGACGGCAGAGCCACAAGCCTTGGCTTCTATCTCACTAGGGAGGTGCTGTTGTAATCTCTAACACCTCTTCCCTCCTTTTGGTTTCTCTTACGGTTTATATGCACTGTCCACTTCGTGGTTTTCTTCCCAGAAGTCTGCTGCGTAATCACCTATGCCCTCTCCCTCCTTTGTTTTGTTGGCCTGAGGATTGGCTTGGTCGGCACCCTATCTTTCAGGAAGGAGGTGTTTCCATTAGTCTCAGTTCAAACGTGTGTCTTAGACTCATACAGTGCAGGATTAGGGGCCCTGTTGCCGCTTCACGCCACGGACAAGCAGGCCAGTACTCCAGTTGCCTCCTTTCTTGGGAGATGTGCTTGTTTCAGTTGTCCTCAGTAGTAGTCTTTGATCGGGGCCCGTGATATCAGAATGTTGTTTTGCTCTCTCAAATCCCTTCAGCTTCTGAAGTGCGTGCTGCCACTCAGGTCGGCGCACCGGTTGTGTACAAGCTCGCCTCCCAGCAGGTGGTCGCTTTTGATAACGGTCTGGGCTCACAAGCGATTTTAAGTGTGTAAACCACGTTTATTGCTGCGTGTTATGGCGGCTAGGTGATGTATTCACAGGATATTAGTCTTATTGGGTTCACCTTGGACACTCAGCGCTCAGCCACATCACTACTTTATTGGGAGCTCGGAGCGTTGTAGATTCAGTGCGCAGTTCTCATTCACCTTATAACAGCCATGCCCTCAGCGTAGGCAGCTTACCTTCCATTCTCGGTTGCTTTGTGGAACGTGTGTTGGAATCCACGAGTCGCGTTCCACTTTCAGGGTCCCACTGTGAGCAGTTGGGGTCCAGGGATAATTCTGCTGCGTATCGTTGTTGGTAGGCAGTTTAGCTTTTTCGCACCGTCTCTGGGTAGGAGACATGTTTGATTTGGTTGCCCCCGCTCACTCCTTGTCGCAGGCGCTGCTCGCTTTGCTGTCGGCCTGGCTCTCCTGCAACCGGAGCGCCTTCAGACAGCCTTCCTCGGTTTGCCTGCTAGCTCGGGTCGCGTCGTTCCCAAGGGCCCACAGCAGCTTCTCGCAGCCTCAGATGGGACCGCCCCATCGACCGCCGGGGCAGTAGGTAGGAGCCGAGCCTCGCTGGCACTTGGAGATCCCATCAGGGGGAGGACCCATAGCGCGGCTCACCTTGTTGCTGCAGTGATCAGGATCGTAACGTCGGCTGGTCCTCTCTGTCGTCCTCAAGCAGGGTTGCTCCACCTCGTATCGGAGCAGGGGATGCCAGTGCCCCCCTGCTTTCATGAGCGCGCTCGCCGCCTACTCGCAGTGTTGTTTGGGGTCGGGATCACTGTTTAATCTTCCTGATTTCGGCCTCAGCGATGTGATGGTAGTTGCTGTCGCGGGCCCTTGGTTCAGTGGAGCCTTTAACGTAATGCTCACCTTCCTCTTAGCTCGCAGTCCCGGCGGCCATCTTGTCTGGCATACGCAGTCAGCCGCTTCTGGATTCCCCAGCGCGTATCTCCGGAACCACACGTCGGTTCAGGTCCATAGTGCAGCGACCCGTTGCAGAAGGGTTCCGCTTTTGGAAGCTATTTTTGGGAGTTTAACAACATGAACTGTCAGGATAAAGGCAGGAGCTAGCTGGTGGACTGGGAGCAGTGAGGAATCACATCCTCATTGCCCGCTTGCTGGCCACACCCCCCTCCAACCTTGGTGATTATTGAAGGTAAGGTTACCCGGTATATCGGGTGCTTTGCATCCGTTTGCCATGCGCAGCCCCTATTCGATGAGCCATAAACACATTTGGAGACCATTTGCACACACTCGTCCATATTTCATTGTGGGCAAGGGGATGTTCAGTGACCAATCCTCCAGCGGATCTGACAGATCCTTTGACAGATCTACACCCATTTTGAGGTTAAAATCTCCTCCCCATATGCATTGCTCATTACGATTCCTCCTGTTTAGAAATAACTCATCAATAAATGCCTTGAGTTTGGCTAACCTGTCTGCCTCAGCCTTATGGGGGTTGTTATAGAGGTTCAAAATGATTAAAGTGTCCCCCCGAGAGGGTAAAATACGGAGCACCTGTAGGTAGCCCATGTTAGTCTCCACTACCCTAAACCTACAGGTTAGGGAGGCTTCAATCAAAATCGCCAGACCCCCATAACATCTTACTCTAGCATTTTTTTTGCTGAGATCCCCTACGATGTGTAGCCATCTAACAGTGTGGTCTCCAAGGCTCAGGTCTCTTGCAGGAGAATGACTGTGTTTTTTTTAATTTTATTTATTTTTATTGGTTTTATGAAACAACAGAGAACCTTCGGAGCAAACATGAAAGGGACTTGTGTCCCTATAAACCTTATACAAAAAAAAATAGATAATTCCCTGGTGTATACACCCTCCCCTCCCTCCTCCCCCCAACCCCCTTTCAAGGCACAGTCTGTGATCGCTGCTTTCACTTATACTGTTCAATCCATTGTCGGCAGTCCCGACCGGGCACTAGATCGTCGGAAATGGGCCGATTCCTCTGAATTAAAGTCTGTGTTTTCCAAGTTAACTATTTGGTGGGGCCGAGTCACTGTTCTCTGGGAATTTCAACCAGTACTTTCCATGTTACTAAAAGCACTAAAGAACCCGAGCCATTCAGTCTCTATCAGAACGCTGGATCCCTGTATAGCTTCTGTGATCTTTTCCATAAGATAAATATCCCTGGCCACTGCCACCCATTCTTTCTTCATGGGGAGGCAGGTCCTTTTCCAAGTTCTAGCTCGACAGGCTCTGGCCGCTAAAAGTAAACAATGTGACAGGTGTGGAAGATTGTCCAACCGCTCATCCCTTCTTTCAAGTCCAAATAATACTAAGATTGGGTCTAGTGGGTGGGATCCTCCGTCCGCCACTTTGATCCAGCTCAACACTTCTGTCCAATATGTGCGCACTTTGTGACATGTCCACCACATATGCCAATAATTGGCTTTTTCCCTGCATCCATGCCAGCAACGGGGAATCACTGCTGGAAACATCTTGGAGAGTACTACCTGGTCATATTTCCACCTGTGAAGCAGTTTTATGGTGTGCATCTTATATTGACACGAAATTGAGGTCTTAAATGGCCTACTACAGAGTCGCACCCATAAACCGTCCCCAATTTCACAGCCCAAGTCCCTCTCCCATCTCGTTCTTAGACCCCTGATTGCTCCTTCACGGTGGGACAAAAGCGATGTATACAGGAGGGAGATGAGACCTTTCATATCTACATGCGTGTGCAAGACCTTCTCTACTGGGGTGAGTGGCCTCTGTATATGCTGCTTCCATTTCCCTGCCATGAATACCCATTCAATCTTAGATAGAGGAGTGGGGCAGCCTGACAATGCCCAATGCTTCCTCCAGTTCCTGGATGCTTATGAATGTATTTTCTTTCACCAACTGACCCACCCTGCAAAGCCCCGCTTCAAACCAGGACTGATAATGTTTGTGGCCAGGAATCGCGTCCCTCACTGGTGGGGACCAAATGTGCCCACATTCACCTTCAATCCTGAAAAATGCCCGAACTCCTCTATCACCCGCAAGGGGCTGGGACAGATTGGGCTGGCTGCCTCACGTGGAGCATTATATCATCTGCATAGAAACCGAGTTTAAAGGTTCTGTCTCCCACATCTATACCCATCTCATCAGGGGACCCCCTCAGATATTCCACCAAAATCTCCATGGTCATTGCAAAAAATAGGGGCGAGAGGGGGCAGCCCTGTCGGGTCCCTCGCTGAAGATTAAATGTACATGATAGCCACCCATTTACCGTAACTCTGGCTAACGGTTCTGCGTACAGAGCCTTGATCGCTCGTCGGGCACCTTCACCGAAATCAAATTTCTCTAGTACCCCATGTAGAAACTCACAGTTGACTCAGGCAAAGGCCTTTTCGGCATCTATGGCCACCAAGACTGGGTTGCCCCCCCTGGGTGCTGCCTCCCTCATAAAATGGAGAGTCTTCTTGAGGGTGTCTGCTCCCTGCCTCCCCTGTATGAAGCCCACCTTATCAGAATGGATGAGCCCCGGAAGGAGGTCCTCTAGTCTTGTTGCAATTATTCTGGTGAACAACTTTGCATCCACGTTCAGGAGGGAGATTGGTCTATAAGATTGGCAGTCTGCAGGGTCTTTTCCTTCTTTGGGGATGACCGTGACAATGCTTTCCCAAATGGCAGAGGGGCCCTCCCTGTGGACATAATATTTGTGAACAGATCCGCCAATTGGCCTGCAAATGCCTTATAGAAGCCTGCCGTGACCCGTCCTCTCCCGGGGCCTTCCCCAGCTTCAAACCTGATATTGCCCAGAGGACTTCCTCATCTTTTATTGGGGCCACTAGGGTGAAGACTTCTCCAGGTCTAAAGGTCGGGAGGGTCACTCCCTGCAAATAGGATTCTAATGTTTCTCCTCCTATAACTCCTTCCTTCTCGTACAATATCTCATAGAAACTAGCAAATTCTCCCGCTATCGCCTCTGGGTCCAATCTTTCCACCTCTTTCCCATTCTTGACCTTTGCCACCCATCTATCTGGCCGCTGTGCACGGAGCTTCGCCACCAACCTGGCACCCGCCTTATCCCCTTTTTTGTAATATTTCTGTCTCAGGTGTTGGAGGCCTGCTACAATTTTACCCATCTCCATTTCTCTAAGTTCCTGTCTCTTGGTTTTGGTGATCCCCAGGTCTCTCTCCTTCTCTTCCTCTTCCTTCCCCTCGACTCTCTTCAATAGGCGTATCTCAGATCTTAGTTTGTGGGCCAAGAGCGTTCTAGTTCTCTTCTTGGCCACCCCTTCACTAATCAATCTACCCCGCCATGTAGCTTTAGCCACCTCCCATACCGTCTCCAAGTGAACCTCACCAGTGTTGTTTAACTCAAAGTACTCTCTAATGGCTGAAAACATCATCTGCTCTCTAAAAACCGCATCCCTCAATAGGAGGTTGTTGCACCTCCACAATGATTCCCTCTGTTTTAAACTCGATATAATAATGTCTGCCCAAACCAGGTCATGATCTGACCAGCTAACCCGTTGATGGTTACAAGCATCAGTTCTGCTCATATGCTGGTGTTCCAGAAATATATAATCAATCCTGGTTCTGGAGCCATGGACTGCAGAGTAAAATGTATAGCCTTTCATAATTGGGTGAGTCTCCCTCCAAAGATCTACCAACCTGTGGTTCCCCATTAAGTCCAAGAACCCTCTGTATGGCTGCCCCCCCCCTACTACTTGTGGGGATCGGCTTCCCACTATGATCCAATCCCTGGTCCACCCACATGTTAAAATCGCCTCCCAAGAGGATGAGCCCCTCAGCCCTATCCAATACCTCCCTCAGGACCTCCTTGATGAATTGCATCTGACCCATATTTGGGCCATAAATGGCTGCTATGGTAATTCTGGAGTTTTCCAAGTTTCCCGAGACCACCACCGCTCTTCCATCTGCTGTGCCCCAAACCGACGACTCTAGCCTAAGGTTTCTGCGGAGTAGGATCCCAACACCTCCCTTTTTGGTGTGGCCTGATGCCCAGAATATCTGGCCCACATGTGAACCTGGAATGCGCCTTTCTTCCCCTTTCACTGTTCTAGTTTCTTGTACTAGGAGTACACCCAGACCTGCATTCTTTGTTTCCCTCCCCAGGAGTGAGCGCTTTGTTGGTGAGTTAAGGCCCTTTACATTAAGCGATCCTAGCCTTAAAGTTTCGACCCGGCCCCTTTTCTCATTGTCTGTCATCGAATGACATTTTTGGATTCACACCTCTTCCGGCCATATGGAAGCCGCTCAGATCACTTCTTGAGTCAGATCTATGTTGTGCCTGACCCCATACATTCCCAACCCTTTCCCTCCCCTCGACCCCCCTCCCATCCTTGTCTGCAATGCTTGCCAGTTGGCAAGCCACTCGGGGAAGAGGTCTGTCCGTCCCTCGCTGTCCTTATCTCCTCGCCACCCCCGGCTGGGGTCCTTTAACTTTTCCCGACTCCTGCACCTCTGATGCAGCCCCAATCTTTTAATCCTCCTCTAGATCATGCGTCGGGGTGTTGCTTTTTGTAATATTTTCTCTTGCCCTTCATCTTCTTCTTTTTGGCCCAGGGGCCCTGTAGTTCTCGTCTATGCACCTGGGGCGTCGGGGTCCCTTCGTAAAGCCTCCTTCCCCCGTGACTTGATAATCCACTCCATCCCATTCGAATTCGAGGGCAAATGGGTAGGACCATCTATATCGTATATCCTGTTAGTGAGCCATTGTGTGAGGGGACGGCATTCCCTTCTGCAGGTAATTGTGAGGGCGGAGAGATCTTGATAAATCCTGATTGTGTCCCCCTCAAAGGAGAAGCACCCCAGTCTCTTCGCCTTTTCTAGGACCTCCATCTTTTCTCTGTAGCGGAGGAAACGCACCACGATGGATCTTGGGCCTTTCCCTCTGCCTCCACCACTCCTATGAGCTCTTTCCAGCTGGACTTCCTTGCCCAACTCCAGGGTGCAGAGTTGCTTTATTAAGCCTAGGACTATCCTCCCAACGTCTGCCGCTGTCTTCCCCCTTTTGTTGGGTCACCCCTAGAATACGCAGGTTATATCGGAGTTCCCTGTTTTCAAGGTCGTCCATCTTCAAAAGCATGTCCTCTTCTCTCATTTCCAGGTTTGTCAGCCTCGCTTCATATTTCATGTCCAGCATATCAGTCTGGAGGTGGTTATTCTCCATACCTTCCATTGTCTCTTCAAGAGTGTCAACTCTCCCTTTAAGAGCCACTATCGAGGCCTGTGTATCTGTCCTTATGGCCTTGATTTCCTGCAGAATGTCTTTCAGATCATCCCTGGGAAGTGGTGCGGGGGGGGGCACTTCTGGTGGCCATATTGTAGTGCGTGTCGCCAGGCACAGCTCCTAGTGTTGGTTGAGGCCTACAGAAACGCTGGAGGGATAGGATTGCGTGGGTAAGTGCTTGTTGCTCAGGGGTGCCTATCAATGGTTGCTCCAGGTTTCCGGTCCCCTGGGTTCCAATAGTTTGGTGCAGACTTCCAGGCTTCCCTGTCTGTACCCCTGGGACCTCGTTCCAGACTCCTTTGTTTTGTTTTGCCCTGGAGGGGCCACACTGCAAGCCCAGGGTTCTTTAGAGATTCCTCAGATGAGGTCTGGGGCCCAGTTTCTGGTGGGGCCTCCCGTGTTGATCCTTCTGCTTCTGGCCTTAGGCTCCCTCCGTGTTCTCTGTCTCTCCCTGGCGTGGGTGGGCTGGATTGCGTGGCTCGGAGCTCCACTGAGGACTGGGATGGCGGGGCAACTGCTTATTTTCTGCGCCTGCTTCAGTCTCCAGAGGGGTTCCCGGGCTCTGCGCTGGAATGGGTCGGGGTCCCGTTTATTGGCACCCCGGGGTTCGATGTGGAAGCCTCAGAGGGCCGCTATTTTATCCCCCTCCATGCCCCCGGAGTCCACGAGCTGCCATCCCCTCGAACGTTGGGGCCCATGCACACCGAAAAAGAGGGTCTGGGAGAGTTCTCGGGCCCCCGCTCCCTCCAGCGTGTCTCGGAGCGTTTATATATGCCAGGTGTGGGGGGGGAGCCTGGCTCGTGATTTGGCTTCCTCTGGGCCTCCTCATTCCCCTGGAACTTCCTCACCTCTTCTTCTGGATCCTTCCGAGGTGAGGTGGCATTGGGCCGTGTGCTGCGAGGCCCCTGTGTGCTTTGAGGACCCCCAGCCACCACCCGTCGTCTGCCTCCCCACTCCGCAACAAGATGGTTTCAAGCCCTCTCTCTGCCCCACGGCACCGAGGGGTCCCCCGGGAAGGCCTCTCTCACCAACGAAGCATGGGGGGCACCTCCTTTGCCTCTGTTCAGGGGGAACTCTCTTTCTCCTGTAGTCGGGTCTCGCTCTCGTGGTTTACTTCTCCTCCAGGCACCGGGCTACGTGCGCCTCCGTGGGTCAGCGGAAGGCCTCTGGGCTACGATGGAGCCCGCGGGGTACCCTGTTCCACTCTTGGGTCTTCTAGTTGTGGGTTTTTTAAATCTCCACAGTGACTTCCCCTTTGAATTTTCCCCTGGCCTGGCTATATTCCAGGATAACAAGCTAGCTACCAAAGGGGCTGCTTTAGATAACATGTGTACCCCCCAATCTCAGGACCCGCCCCCCCTCACAAAGCTCCCAGTCGACTGGGCTGGGCCGGTCAGCCGTACGTCAGTCCAGATCTTCACAGGAGGTTAGGGCCTCATACCGATTAGCTAGCTCAACCCCAATAGTATGCGCCTCTCCCTTCTGTGGGGTCAATCTTTCTAAATTAGGGTTGGACCTCCAACACAAGGGTAATCTGTGGCCAAGAGGTGGATACAACGGCCCCTGTGTGTGGGGTAACTCTGTGCTTCCCTCCTCCTAACAAATTTGCTCAAGCAGTTCCCTGAATCAGCCACCCTCCCTGTACAACCGTAAAACAAATCCTGAAAGACAGGCCTACTATGGAGACTGTAGCTGTTTGGTTTTAGGCCTCTAGATAAATTAGAGTTGACCAAATAACAAACCATCATTGCATCCGAGAAGGAAACCACTATGCAGTGCCCCTTCATACATTTGGGTTTTTGGCCTACCCTTCCTACCCTTCTTGCCATTAATATAAGGCTTGGGTCAATGCTCGGTCCATTCAGGTTGGTGTTGATCCAATAGGGCGTTTTATTCATTAGTGAAATAGTTAATTCAAATCCACACTTAGGGAGCCCCGGTACACCCATAATAATCCCCATAAGAGGGGCTGCTGCAGGCAGTATATTCAAAATGCTCTTCTACAGCCCTTCTATATGCATGTTAGCCCTAGTGTCCCCTATGACAGTCCTAAAGCTTAAGTCGGACCTCCCAGTACCCTTAAAATTTGAATTAACAGTTACCGAGCTTAACTGTGTGGTTACTGCCTTATCCTTTGCCGGCATCACCAGCCCGTCAACCTCAGTGACCGGGCCAGGACGGTCACCCCTCAACCCCTCCTCCCCCGATAGTATCTTACCGACTTTGCCCCAACCGTACTTATTTCTGTCACTCTTTTTGTTAGAACTCTGAGTCATCCAGGATAGCCAGTGTGTTCATTACCCTAGACTTAAACATCTGCAATGACTCTAGGATGGTCTAAAGGGGCTTGAGCTTTACATCTAGAAGTGATTCCAGCCAAAGCTTATCCTCCTACCCCTGTAGGAGGAATTTAGATCCTGTCTCAGTTCCCTCTCCGGGCTCCCACCCATATGGCTATTCACCAATTGATCTGTTACTACACACCCTCACTGTTAAGACACGTAATGATGGGTCCACACTGTGCAAAAGTTATAATTAACTCTTTGAGTTAGTAACAGCAACAACCCCCAGCCAGGGGAAATCTTCGCAACTGACCTAGTGGAATGTGGAGTCCCCCAGATCCTGAGACTCCACATTCCAGGAGGTGATGTCAGTGAACATATTATGACAACAGTAACCAAGTTATGGATGAGATGTATTGCACACACAAGCCCATCAATACATAGACATTTAAATATAATAACTTCTAATATGACAAACTGTAACCTCTAACACTCACCATCCGGTGCCCCATTCCTAGTCTCACCCCCTCCCCTTCCACTTCTACTTTCTTATCTGCCTCCATACCAGGGTGCAGAGGATCCTGAGGCATACACACCCCAAGCAACTGCTCCTGTAGAGCCATTGCCTGAACCACTGTGCCCCCTAAGGCCCCCATCCCCTCAATACAACTATTTTTTCAGTGGTGCAACCTTTGGGATTCCCTCCTGAACCTGAAATGGCATCCCATGTTGCTTTTCCAGTAACAGTAACGCGATTCACTATTTTGCTGGCCATGTCTTCCAAATACGAATCAAGGGAGTGTTGCAAAAGATGGGGCTTAACCTTGGCAAGCTCCTGGGCCGTTTTAATTTGTTTCGTTTTTTTGCCCTTTCTGTCAGTGCCCCCGGTCTCTGATCATCCCTTGCTTATGGTGGAAATGCACCTAAGAACAGTAAAATTGAGCCATTATAAAATTGGTTAAAAAGAGTAAACAGACCGCTAAAACGTCAATGTCTAAATGGTGACTATGCAGTGGGACCTTCTGGCATGCGCCAGAACATAAGAAACAAATGGTAATGGGTTGTTGGCCACAGAGGAACACAACCATCTGCGGGACAAATACAGCCACCCGCCACCCTGGATTTGTAGCTTAGTAAGGACTGTTCGGCTCCAAAGGCAGCCACAACACCCACGGTCACAGATGGCCACCGGCATCCAGTCCTCAGGAAAAACCTCCAGAGACCCAGAGAGGGGGGACAGGGAACGCCCGATGGTTCAAGGAGCAGCCTTAGTCTGTCTGTCTCCCCTTAACCCCACTCTCATAAACACAAAACTTGAAACCGTCAGAGGCATTGGAGAGCGATAGATTTCAGAGGCAAATCAATAGTCAACCAGTAGCACGGGAGGGATTCTAGTCTAGCTTGGCACACTCCTCCTTATCCAATTGCCGGAATAAGTAAATAGCCACTCAGTTGCCTGGACATAGAGTAGCAGGCAAAAGTGGAGGGCAGTACAAATATATTCACTTACAGTTTTTCAACAGTCTAGCTTTCACTTTCCCACTTTCGGGTTACAGGTTTTCCGCACTCCACTATCATGCGGAAGTACCAAAGTGCAGAGGGGTGAGGAAACCTGGGTTACCAACGGAGGTCGGCCAATGACTTACTTGCAGACCTTAGTGACTGGAGTAACCCCCTCCATGCCGCTCCACCACGAACAACCACTTGTGCCTCCACTTCACCTCTGTGCAGCACTCCGCACTTGTGTTAGGGTTAAATGCTCCTCCTCCTCCACCTCACATGAGCATAGGCAGCAAAAACAGACTGGAAAGGCTGGCAGTCCCCCACCAATAATCACTTGTTCCTTGACTTGACTTCACCTCCGCGCCACGCTCCGCACTTGTGTTACGGTTAAATGCTCCTCCTCCTCCACCTCACGTGAGTATAGGCAGCAAAAACAGCAGTAAATGTGCTAATCATCTTCATACCCAGTTGATAAAGGCTGGAGATTTCAACACTATTTTAAGCACCTGCCTAGGTAGATCCAGCAGAGTTGCTAGAGCTCTTTCATTCTCTGCACAGGAAATTCACAAGGGCATGTATGATTTTGAGCTTTTAGACCTGTGGAGGACACTCCATCCAAGTGATAGGGAATATTCATATTACTCTTCAGTCCATGAAATGCAGTCACGGATTGAATGTATCTTAATCGGGACGGGGCTGTTACATAGATCTTGAGAGTGCATTCTGCTCCTCAGGACTCTATCAGAACACCCCTGCTTAAAAGTGACATCAACGTGGTCATTAACACCTTTTTTTAAACTAATATCGGCTTGGTCCCCCTGAATATTTACTATCTGGGACACAGTCAAGGTTTATCTTCATGCTGCATAGGCATAGAGAATGGAGTCCATAAGGCCATAAGGAAGAGTTTGACGGAACTCGAGGTAGAGATCAGACAACTTGAGATTGAAATGGATCAGGTCCAGCAATACAATCCTGCTTCCATTCATAAAAGTTCAACTGGACCAATTCCGCTCACTGGCAGATCAGGAGGTGAAATTAGTTTCTGCCCAGACACAGACCCGAAATATGGAGAGGACGGAAGACCTGCCGCTTACTAGCCTTACTGTTGTGTTCTGAAAGAGCCATCACCTCTTTTGTTTTGCTGTAGTCGCCCCGAGTGGGACGGGTATGCCCAGACATGGGTCGCATGACTGCTGGGCCAAGAGACCCAAGCTACTCCTCACTGATGAGGCCTAACAAGACCAAAACATGTTTGTGGATGCTTGTGGTCTCATGCAGAAGGGATGTGACCTAGTAGTTCAGGCTAGACTGCCCCTTTTGGGGTAGGACCAAGCCTGATTTGCATATGGTCTTTCCCCTTTTGTAATGGCTTGGCAGGCAAAGAACAATGGCCTGGAGGGTTGCCTAGAGCAATACTAGTAGATAAGATTAATTCTAAACCTTCCAGCCATCACCCCTTTTGTTTTGCATTCTGAACGGGGGCCTACCAACATAGCGACCATATTGAACGATGAAGGGACACTTATGTCAGAACTGAGTGATAGTGTATATGTTTCATACTTCTAGCAAGACACTGTACGCTAGGAAGCATACACAATTCCCTATGGAACTCAAAGCAAACCTATGTGATATGCCAATGCGTAAGTTAAATCAGAGCACCCTATACTCTTAAATGCCCCAATCACGGAAAAGGATATAATGAATGCCATTGCAGCGCTACCCACCTCAAAAGTCCTGGTGTCGGATGGTTTAACGGCTGTATTTTTTTAACGAATTTAGTCCTAAAGTGTCCATGCACTTGTTGAAAGTCTGGCAAGAAGCTTTCCAGCAAGGCTCCCTCCCTCCTTCTATGGTGAAGCCATGATTACTCTAATCCTGAAGCCCAGGAAAGACCCCACTAATTGTACCTCCTATAGACCCATAGCACTACGTGTGGTGGCATATATCTAGTTGGCATATATGAACTCTTGTAAGGAAGTTCTGTGGTTGAGGGGGCAGATAGAAAAAGGGGGAGGGCGGTGTAAGGAACACCTGGTGGCAACAGTAAAGACAGACACAAGTGATCACAGTTCAAGGGTGTTTATTAGACTGTATGCAGTTTGGAAAAACGCCTAATCTAAACCTAAATCTAAGATAGGAGCAAGCGTCGACCATCAAACGAAAATAAGGCAGTCCTAGTGGCATTGTGTCAAATGAAAAAGGGCCTATACTAAGAAACCTATTGCCAAGCCTTCCAACTAATCGAAAAAGGGTGTGGGATAGTTTTCAAAAAAAGAAAGAAGTGTTCGCAAATAATATGTCAGGATATGGGAGCCTGGGTCTTCCTTGCCCACGTTTTGAGCACGGGTTAAGGTGGGGTCTTGGAGCACAGCACAGTCTCGAGCTCTCCCAGCATGAGACGACAGTTCTGTTTTAGCTTATCAGGAGCCTCGATGGCCAAGTCTCTTTTATCTTCAAAAAGTCTCTTGCCTTCTAGGGTGAGTAAAATAACAAACACAAAGTTCCTTTTTGGTACCAATCGCATTCCACAAATCATATATACAGTCCCCTTTCAGTGGGTCTTGGGTGATGACTTCCACCCCGGAAACCCCCCCTTCTGGGCTTGGATCCTAAAACAGTTCCTATCGATATCAAGGCCTTCAGTGGTTGAGTCTCCTGTTTCCGAGGGCCTGATAGGTTTACAAAAATGACCAACAAACGCAAAGTTCTGTTCTACGTATTCCTCAGGGGATGGCTTCACCCCTGGGTCCCCCTCTTCCGGGCGCAGACCCCTCGTTGCTTTCCATCTCCCTCCACTGGGTTCACTATGGCTTATTTTTCGGGTGATGGCTTCACCCCTGGGTCCCGCTCTTCAGGGCGCAGACCTCTTTGCTTTCAGCCTCCCTCCACCGGGTTCACTATGTCTTTTCTAACAGTTCATAGTGGACATCTTTCTACCAGGTTCACGTTTGTCAAAGCACTGTTTTTTGGGACTTTAGACTTTGGCCCCTCTTAGTCAGCATCACTCTTCCGGGTTCACTCTGTCCAACTTCACATTCACATTTACTTTCAATTTTTGCAGGATTTCTCCAGCATGGGGTCTGGCATGGATTCACATGCTCATGAATATTCCCCGTTGTCAGGCTGGAAATCATCGGTAAAGAAAAAAATCAGTTTCAGTTTCGTTTCTGAACTGTCTTTCTACTAGTAACCAATCACTGGTCTCTGGGTCATTCTGCCCCCAACCAATGACTGCCCTCTGCCTAAGCCCCTCCTCTGGCAGCCATCTTCAGATTTTTACCGCACGTTCAAGAGTCCTCGTGCTATAGCTCTCGAGCTTTTACTGCATTTTGCGATTTTTCAAAGAGTTTACTTCCGATCAACGGGGACCCGTTTCGGAATTTTCTACGCCCCTCAAGGGAGAATTTTTGTTGAGTTTTCACTTCTCGGAGGATTCCGGAAGACCTTTGAGGCCTACGCCGCGTGGTCATGGCCCAGGACAAGGGAAACACGACTCCAGGACCCAAGCTGTTCAGAAGCTGCCCTGGATGCGGACTACAGAATGTCTTCAAGGACGATGAGCACTCCCGGTGCGTCTACTGCCTTCACAACCACAAATCGCACGTGGAGAAGGACTGTGCATTTTGTAAGAACATGTCGGAATGGACAATGAGGGATCGTCATACCCGACTTGCCAACTGGCTGGAAGGGAAAGCCCCGGTCGAACCAGACGGCGACAGTCGAGGGGGAGCGAGGCAGCGATCCTCCCCACAAGGTGAAGGCCTCAGGCGCTTCCAAAGTCACGAAGGCCCCGATTCACCCGGCTAAGGCCTCGATCGAAGGAGTCGTGGCGACCCTGGCGAAGCCTGTGGAGGCTACCACAGTAGAGACGACATCCAGGCCTAGAGTTTCCCTGCCACCCCGGAAGGAATCCTCTTTTCAGCCTATCAATAAGATCCCCGTGAAACCCCGGGTGGAGAAAGAGGGGGGGCACGGTAGCCATAACGGACACAGATACCACCTCTGAAGATGAGCTGGCTGGCATCTCAAAGATCCTGCACAAGAGGTTCGAGGAAGTCCAGTCCTACGGGAGGGATCCCGACGAGGCAGACGTAGAAAGCGACGGTGGAGCCGACGAGGAGCCGCGGACTGTGGAGGAGACGGAGGACCCTACTCCCCAGCCATCGCTCCCGTCGCAACTGGTGCCTATGCCACAGGACAACTCAGGAGCAATCTTGATGGCTATCCAGGCCCTGTGTACGGAGATAAGGACAAGATTTCCCTTAACCCCAGCGTATGATCCAGCAGCACCTGGACCGTCAGGAAGCCCACTGAACAAGCAGAGGTGAATCCATCCTCCCCCTCCTTTCCAGCCTTCACCTCCTTCCCCTCCACCGAGGGATGAGACTGGAACGGAGACAGTGACGACGGGGACGGACGACGACGGTGGTGACGACGGGACGGATCTCCCATCACCTCCTGCCCGGGCCTCCCCTCCCGACGAAATTGCCTCTTTCCACGCCATGATCGCCAGGCCTTCGAAGCTCTTCCAACTTTGTACCGAAGAACAGAAGAAGGAGGGCTTCCTCTTCCAGCGACGGGAGGCCAAGAGGAAGACCGTCCTCTCAGTACCGTTACTAGACGACATCTGGGACGAAGGACTGTCGCTACTCAAGAACCCGTCCACGGCTCCTGCGAAGAGGGACCATTATGAGAAGAAGTACCGGGTCCCAGATTCCGCCCGATGTACCTCAGAGCTCAGCCGTCCCCGTATTCGGTGGTCTGCGCAGCGGCCAAGAAGAAATCAGCTGGGGCGACGGGATCAGCTTCCACTTCCCCATCGGACGGCGAGGGGAAGAAGCTGGACGCCATGGGGCGACGAGTCGTCTCGTCGGTGGCGACGACCATCAAAGCGGCCAACGCCCTCGCGATCGCGGTGCGCTACAACAGGGAGCTGTGGTACAAGATCGCTTCCCTCCTGAACTTCCTCCCAGACGACAAGAGGGCAGAAGCCCTTGAAATCCTGCAGAAAGGTGAGGTGGCTTCGGACAACGGCATCCCGGTGGCCACGGACATCACCGACACCGGCTTTCGCCAGATGGGCAACAGCGTTTGCCTTCGTCTGCGCGGTTGGCTTAAGGCCACCGATTTCCGTCAGAACATGCAGACCAGGGTACTGGACATGGCCTTCGACGGGAACAACATGTTCGGCAAGGCAGTGGACGAGTCACTGCAGGCCATCAAGGCGGACACCGAGACGGCCCGGGCCTTGGGTTCTCTCCAACAACGACGGCCACCCTTTCGGACCTCAGGAGGCAAGTCTCAAGGTGCCTCCAAAGGATTTGGTGGCGGTTCCTCGTCGTACCGCCAAGCGGCCCATTCATCGTCACAGGAGGCCTACAGAGGCCGTGGCAAGGCCAGAGGACGTCGTCGTCGCCAGGGAGGCCAAGACGCCAAGGCCTTGGCGAAGCAGAATTGAACCGGCCACGGCATCGGGCCCCCACCAAAGCACCTCGGTGGGAGGCTGGGCTGGTGAAATTCGTCAGCGTGTGGGAGTCCATCTCCACCGACCGTTGGGTGCTGGACGCGCTGGGCCGCGGGCACACTCTGGAATCCCAAAGAAAGTGTCCCCGTCTACCACCTGTGGCCAGGAAGGAAAACCACGTCCCACAGCTACTTCGGAGGTACAAGCAAAGCTGAAAAAGGGCGTGATAGAACTTGTCCCGAAGAGGCTCCAGGGGCTCCGGAGTGTACTCGCGGTACTTCCTCACCCGAAAGAAGACCAGCGGTTGGCAACCCCTCCTGGACCTTCGTCGTCTAAACAAATGCATCAAGTCCAAGAAATTCCGGATGGTAACCCTCCAGCATGTGTTGGGACAGCTGGAGGAAGGCGACTTCCCATCGTCGCTGGACTTGGAGGATGCCTACTTCCACATCCCCATTCTCAAAGGACATCGAAAGTTCCTACGATTCGTGGTCTAAGGACGACACTATCAGTGCAAGGCCCTTCCCTTCGGATTGAAGTCAGCACCCAGGGTCTTCACCAAGTGCCTGGCACCGGTGGTGGTGGCGCGGCTGCGCCTGCAGGGGATCCACATTTACCCCTACCTGGACGATTGGCTCATCCGAAGCAAAGTCAAGGAAACTCACCGTCGATCACACAGCGAAGACCGTCCAACTGCTCACGGATCTGGAATTCTCTATCAACTTCGCAAAACGTTACTGTCGCAGGACGCCCTGTTCCTGGGAGCCAGACTCGACACAGTGGCACGATTGGCTTTGCGGTCGGAGGAAAGGACGAAGGCCATCTTCGGCAAGGTACAACGGCTGTTGACCATAGACGTGGCTAGGGTGAGGTCCATCAAGTCCCTACTCGGCATGATGTCATTGTGCATTTACTGCATGCGCCTATGCAGGTTGCTGATGCGACCACTGCAGGAGTTCCTCGACGCCTTTTGGATGCAAGTGGCAGGCAGCTTCAAAGACAGGATCTCACTCAGCGAGACTTTCCGCCAAGCGATCCGGTGGTGGGGCACCTGCGCGCATCTAGCGGTGTGCATGGACATCCAGACCCAGCACATCAGGAAACGGTGACGACGGACGCCTCCCTGGAAGGATGGGGAGCACACACCGGAGATCTCCACGCAAGAGGCCTTTGACTCCCGGAGGAGAGGTCACTACAAATCAACGTCCTGGAGCTCCAAGCCATGTTCTGGGCCCTCAGGTTGTTCCTTCCGTCCCTCAAGGGCAAGGTGGTAAGGGTCTTCACCGACAACACCACCACAATGTTCTACATCAGGAAGCAGGATCTGTAGCACTGGTCCATTGCCCAAGGGATGTTCCTGGTACCTTTCCATCTGGCAGGAATAAAGAAAACCATTGCCGACTCACTCAGCAGGGAGCTGCGCTCGTGCCACTAGTGGGAGCTTCGGCAGGATCAAGTTGATCTCCTATTCCGACGATGGGGCAATCCCCAGATCAACCTATTCGCGACGGTGACGAATGCCAAGTGCCAGAGGTTCGCCAGCAGGTTTCCCCAGCCGGGGAGCATGGGCGATGCCTTCTCATTCCCCTGGGACGGCCTGTTCCTGTATGCGTTCCCTCCGTTGCTGCTGCGACTCAGTCAACTCAGATGGTCCCGGTGCAGGATGATCCTCGTCGCACCGGCGTGGCCGAGGCAGATCTGGATCCCGGATTTTCTGGACATGTCAGCGTCCCCCTGGTCAAACTTCCGGCGGACGCGGATCTTCTCGCCAGGGAAGGAGGCGCCATCCTCCATCACGACCCAGGATTGCTGAACCTGCAGGCCTGGCTCCTGCAGCACTAGAGTTCGGAGGGTACAATAACCCGGCGGACTGCAAGGAGGTGCTTGCTTGCAAAGGCCAGGGCGTCCTCGACTCTCAAGTGCTATGGACACAAATGGAAGAGGTTCTCTGTCTGGTGCCGTGCACAGAAGATTAACCCTCTGCGGATTACGTACGGCCCCTCAAGTGCTGCCGTACCTACTATCGCTGGCCAAGGCGGGGCTGGCACATGCCTCCATCAAGATCCATCTGGCGGCTATCTCCCGCTACACCAGAACTTCGGGCGGTCATCTCTGTGGTCTCATCGCCTGGTGAAGGAGTTCATGAAAGGACTTTTCCGGTCGTTCCTGCCAGTGAAGGCCCCGGCCCCGGCGTGGGAGCTCAACGTGGTGCTGACCAGGCTCATGGGGCCGCCATTCGAGCCTCTGCATTTGGCACTGTTGAAGTTCCTGTCGTGGAAGACAGAGTTTCTTGTGACCATCACCTCTGCACGACGAGTGGGAGAGATCCAGGCCCTCTCCTGTAAACCTCCATACCTGACATTCTACGAGATGAGGGTAGTGCTGAGGATGCACCCCTCCTTCATGCCCAAGGTGCCGGCGGACTTCCATCTCAACGAGCCTTTGGTGTTAACTGTTTTCTTCCCGTTGCCTTCGTCGCCGGCTGAGAGGACTTTGCACTCGCTGGATGTGGCTAGAGTGCTGAAGTTCTACGTGGACCGCACGAAGAGTCTTTGGAAGACATCACAGCTGTTTGTGAACTTTGGACCTATGAACCAAGGGAAGGCTCTCTCGAAGGCTTCCATTTCCAGATGGCTCTCCGGCTGCATCATGCACTGCATCATGCTCTGTCACCGGTTGGCAAACCGACCGTTACCTGGCTGTCCGAGAGCCCATTCAACCAGAGCGATTGATGCTACCATGGCGTTCCTGTCTGGTGTGTCCCTGCTGGACATCTGCAGGGCTGCTACGTAGAGGTTGACGCACACCTTCACAAGATTCTACTGCGTCGACCGGGATTCCAGGGAGGAGTCCAGAGTCGGCCAGGCAGTGCTGTGCAACCTGTTCGCCTGAAGGTGAGCCTGGTGAGGAGGTAAGAGATGCTTAATGTTGAGTTGTTGAAATGCTTAATGTTGAGCCTTGCCACCTCCCGTGGTTCTGCATGTGTGTACTGCTATGTATTCTTGTATTCATGAGCATGTGAATCCATGCCAGACCACATGCTGGAGAAGGAACAAGTTACTTACCTGTAACTGGTGTTCTCCAGCATGGTTCTGGCATGGATTCACATGTGAACCCTCCCTCCAACCCCTCTGCGACTCTTCTCTTGGTCATACTGCCACTTTACGTGCTACCAAATCTGAAGATGGCTGCCAGAGGAGGGGCTTAGGTAGAGGGCAGTCATTGTTTGGGGGCAGTATGACCCAGAGACCAGTCATTGGTTACTAGTAGAAAGACAGCTCAGAAACAAAACTGAAACTGATTTTTTCTTTACCAAGGATTCCCAGCGAATCCATCCCAGACCCATGCTGGAGAACAACAGTTACAGGTAAGTAACTTGTTCCTTACTTCCCTTGCTTGCTTAGGTCAAAGGCTTTCGACTGTATAGGGATTTTGCTTGACCTCCTGTATGACCACTTTGAGCTATCTCGAAGACTCTCCTACGGCCTTCTGGTATCTGTAGTTTCACGCAGGGATCAATCAGAATCGACCAGAGTTTCTCGAAGCAGCACCCACGTGGTGCTGGTCCCCTTCTCCAGCTGGTCTCCCCTTTACAATTTTTCTCTGAACTTCTTTTACTTCATTCCTCACAGCCCGGTTCTTATCAGTTTTTCCTTCGACTCACTGGCTGTGATGAACCGCTTGGTTTTCTTCACAACTGGAGTCAAGGCCGGTACCATGGTAGCAGGAGTCTCCCTCGATCCAGTTTATCAGCGTCAATACGCTCGGTGTACCTTTGACATCTGCTGCAGGACACTTGGTCTATTGTCCTCGGTCTTACGATTCCTTTTGCAGAGGTTTCGCTGGGATTTATCAAGAAGGGCAAGGTTGTGTCGCTCCTTGTCTGCCTCTCGATGTTTGTCGCCTTTCTCCTTCTCTTGAACTGCCTGGTCTTGATAGCTGTCTCATTGTGCGGTCTGCCTCGCTTGTGCTGTGCTCTCTATGCTCTCTTGCTCCCCTTTTTATACCTCTGGGGAAGGGAAAGGGCCGTCAGGTGTGTGTGATTCTGATAAATTGCCTGACTTTTGCCTGACCCTGGTATTGGGACAAGTCAGGTAAACGGCTCTGGTGTTAGTCCATTGTCTTTCATGCTGTGCGAAAGTGTTTGTGTCGGAAAAGGGGGGGGGCAGTGTTTTTGAATGTCCTACGGAAGAGGATGGGGAAAAGGTGTTGAAGGAAGGGGGATACCACGTCTCACCCGTCAGTGTCCCACTCCCACTCCCCGAGGACACCCCATCCAGGTGATCCTCCCTCACTAGTCCACCCACAGGATCCAATAGCGATGGCCATGTCCTGGCCACATGGACGACAGATCTCTGGGATTTAGCCAGGGTGACACCTTCAGGTTTCTCACAGTGGTTAAACAGGCATAGGGTGCAAGCTTTAATCGGCCACTGCTTGACTACTGTATGTTTTTTATGTTGAAGGGAAAGTGTGAAAGGGAATTGTATCTGGGCAATCACAAACAATGGGGGCTCTGCCAAAACTAGGATGAGTTGGCAGTTAGTTGACAAGTTGTCCCACTGAGCTTGATCATAACCCTGGGGAGTGGCTTCCTCTGAGGGTTTGACAACTGAGAACTAGGCCTGCCTCCCATCACAGTCTTCAGCTACAACCCAAACAAACTCGTTTTTGGAACACTGAGAATGCTAGGATCCCTCACTGATTGTTTCAATGTGTCCCTCCTCAGCACAAAAGGGAAGCGGCTACATCCCCCATGCACAGCCCCCACCCACTCACACAAATACTAGAGCAGCGTCTTCTAGTTCTAGAATAGGAATCTGAAGTACAGGCAAGTCCCTGTTCGGTCCAGAACCTTTCTACGACCCACCTCAGCAAGCTCTATCCCATGAGGCAGATGGGCGGCTGTAAGCCCGGTCTGCCGCATGGTGTCCCTCTGTAGCTGGTGGGTGATAGGGCACCGCTGCCACACTAGCTCAGGGAAGCCTTTCAGAAGCTACCCTGTACTGGTGTAGCAGCAACGTCCTATTTAAATGAAAAGCTCCAAGCTGATGTGTACGAGCGGAGAGCTTATCACTTAAATAGTGCGCCGCTGCCACACCAGCATGGGCAGTTTTTCAAAGGTTGTCCCATTCTGGTGTAGCAGCAGTGCCCTATTGAAATGAAAAAAGTCCTGCTCCCGTGCTGGAGCACCCAGAAGAAGGGACATTTGTTTTTATGAGGAGCAAATGTAATATATTTTTCTGTTTTTCAGGGGTGGGCTGCAGGGGCTACAGCTCTTCCATTGTTTGGAATACTAGGTATGTGAAGTTCATGTAACAGTTAAATCAGAGCAGGCATATTAACCCTTTGTGCAATCTAACTGGGAATGGGAAATTCGGACCCGTAGGATACACGTATATCTCTGTAACAGAGACATTAACACCCCTGGCTATATTACAGCGACTCAAACTTACTTTTATCTCTTATTTGATTCATTTTTTATTTGACTTTTTATTTTAGTAGAATTATTTGAGTACTGATTACATTTGAATTTATAAGTTTTGGCTCCATCAGGTGGTGGTTTAGTTCCCCTCTGCATGTGAGCCAAAATTAATGCCCTAAATGATGACTAGGAGATAAGGCGTCAGGTTCAGTCC
The DNA here is from genome assembly GCF_040938575.1 of Ambystoma mexicanum. Lineage (NCBI taxonomy): Eukaryota > Metazoa > Chordata > Amphibia > Caudata > Ambystomatidae > Ambystoma > Ambystoma mexicanum. Next base: position 541,230,474 of record NC_090929.1, read on the forward strand.
TTACCTCTTTGCTTCTGGACTCCTTTGCTGGGAAGAGGTAAGGCCTGTCCTTTCAGGTAGCCACCATGCAACCCGATTACAGGATAACAGGTAAGCACTACGGCTACCCCGGGAGCCAGGTCCCAGGGGGGAAAAAACCTTGAGGGGGAAAAAAATCAAGGTGCTGAGAAGACGTTCCAGGTACAATTGTTATTCTGGGAATTTGTCTTTACAGGAACCAGGAACAAGTAGAAAACACGAGGTTGCAAGGCAAACTAGCGTTCCGCAGTACAAAACGATTGCAATGCGAGAAGCCTTCTGAAAACCTCTATTTATTTCCGGGTATCAGATGTTGCCGAGCACGTGAACGCGATGATGTCACCGCGTGGCAAGAGCGTCTGGGAGCAATCTTGGATCGGGACGCAATTTGAAAGCGTTTCCAAAATGAAACCTGATCAGATAAGCGCCAAGTAGGCGAAAGAATGACATAAGGGTTGGCAGAGACAGATACAGAGTCTGGATTTTGTTTGGCTGAACTGTCTTTAGTCTTGGTTATCTGCAGTTAAAAGGTTTTGCATTTTGCATTATTCATATTACCAAACGTTTTTTAGGATCAGACAGCAGGCGACCATTGCCAAACACAGTTGGCCATTGCTGACATTTGCCAGTGTCCAAACCAACCACAGTTGCCTATCCCCAAGTCAATCATTGCCAACCATGGCCCACCATCCCCAATCATAGCTAACCATTGCCAAGCATCGCCAATCATGGTCAAGTCTTGCCGATCATGGACAGCGATTATGGACCATGGCCGACTATAGCCATCTGTTGAGCCAGCAAGGTTGTTCTGTGGGTTGAGTCCCCACCACAGAGATCTGAGGAACACCTCTAGACTGCACCTTTTATACTTTCAGGGTCTATCAAAGACCTTGAAATTATATGAGGTTAATGGTCAAGGTGTATTATTGCAGTGGCAAGAGTGCATTTAGTTTATGGAGGGTGTTTTGTCAAAGATTGTGTGAGAGAGACAGGTAGAGAGAGATAAAGCAAACACTTGTGATGATGATGATGATAGTTTATTTATATAGCGCCTATACACAATGTGTTTCAAAGCGCTTCAAGGCAAGGGAGGGAACAAGGGAAAATACAATGACATTCTTACAGGCCATGAACAGCAAGGATGTGAAATTAACTATCGTACTCGGCCTGACGACATTTCAGATAGTGCAAGAGCTAAGACATAGATAAGGAAGGGAGGGGGAGAATGAGAAGGAAATTTAAACAAACAGGCGACTACCGTACTAGGCCTGACGACATTTCTGGTAGAGCTGGAGAAACACAAAAGGTGAGGGAGAGGGGTGCAGAAAGGGAGGGGAGGAACAAAACAAGCGACTATCATACTAGGCATGACGACATTTCAGATAGTGCTGGAGGTGGAGTGGGGAGGAAAAAACAGTAATGGAAGTGTGGAGGAAACAGACGAGGTTGCTATCATATTAGGTCCAGGGACAATTCTGATAGAGTAAGTGCATAGAAGAAAGTAAGGGGAGGAGATAGGAAAAGGGGGAAGGGAAAAGAGGAGAGAACAGAGAGTAAGCAGCCAAAAAGAGTGGAGAAGCAAGAGTGGAGAGCGAATAGAATTGCAGAAGTCAGAAGTAACGCATAATGTTGCAAGCCAGAATACAAGATGAAGATGGGAACAGCATGATTCAGGGCCACCATGAGTACAAGATGCAAAGGAAATCCACCATGAGAGTTGAGAAAGAGTGACGCACTGTGAATGAATGAAGTCCATAAAAGTCAAATCCAGCATTGGCCACAAGACGGTGATGGTGAAACCAGAATTTATCAGCACAGACTCCTGTAGAAGTAGCCTGGAAGGGGGTAGGGGAGCAGGGTAGAAGAATCAAGCAAACCAGGCAACACCTGTCTGGGAGAAGGGTTGGGGCACAAGGCACAAGGGAACATCACAGGGGTACCAGAGAGGGTGGGGATGGCCTGTGGGGACAGGGGGGGTAACACATGTTGGTGCATGCATACCTGCTGTCTGAGCAGGGAGTCGGGCCCTGGGTCCTCCTGGTCTGAGCAGGCCCAAACAGAAATTGCCCTTTTCTTCGTCTGCCCTTCGGTTAGGACGCCCAGGCGAGAGACGCCCTTGATCTAATAGTTAAGAGCAGGAAAGAAGAGGCAGGGCTAAGAAGGTGGGTGGTGCTTAGGCCAGGTGACCTAGATCCACTTGCACCTGCTCCCCATCTGCAAAGGAAAAGAGGCTGGAGGGCTCCTTAAGTAGGGAAACAGAGCGGCAAGCAGGAAGGCACCAGGTGGGCGGGGCTTGCTAAGTGGTGAAAAAGAGCAGCAGGCAGGAAGGCACCAGGTGGGCGGAGCTTAGGCCAGGTGACCGAGATCCACTTGCACCTGCTCCCCACTTACCATTCCAGCACCCAATATGGCATCCAGAAAATCATCATGGAAGGGATAAACACATGTTATAAATATAATCCCCACCTGTGGAACACCACCAATCACTGGGGCACCCTTGAACGGCATTAATAAGCATGCCAATGAATCTGTTTTTACATACTGCCTGCGCCTGCTGTATGCATCTCCTTCTTAACAAATGTATGATATACACAGCCTATAAAATAGCTAGACTGGTAATATTGCTGTGGAGAGGATTAATACACTTGCTACCGTGATCTCCATGTGAGCAGGAGTAGGTACAATTTTTATTTTATTTATTTAATATATTTTCATGGTGAAACATATTCTAATGAGGCCTCACAGCGTTGACAACATTGGCAGCTTCCACTGCCGCAAGGTTGATGAAATAGGAACAGTTCCACTTTCTAAGAGTATCATCTGGTATGGAAGACTTTGCTAAACCAGGGGATTACACCAAGAACTGCACTAGAAGCAGCGAACATGCTTTAACAAGCTTGTGGCAGTGGGGTTTGAAAGGGAAGGCTGTATCAATCCTACTCACTGACAAATAATCCGGCAGGGCTTCTGTATTGATCTGCACAAAAGAGGAATACATCAGTACAGTACTCCACTCATGCACATCTTCTGAACTAAGGACGTGAGACCAAAGGACATGCAGGAGAGAAGATGTGGCACTTTGCAGCAGCACAACATCTCTCTTATCTCCTGACTCAGGGTTTGAGCCCAGGCCATTGTAAAAGGGAGGCAACATAATGCGTGCCTGCTGCACCCATGCACCAAAGCAGTATTCACTTGTGTTCGGAATTGAGGGCTTCTTACCTGCAGATGCTGTAAGGGGTGAGAAGCACAACCATGTATGCCTACTGTGTTGATGTTTCGGCACAGCATACTGTGTTGCCCTCAACATTCTGCCCGACGCCACAAGGGCACGCCGTTCGTGGTCGAGGAGGCGTGTGAGGGTCTCGCAGGGCGCTGCACAGAAAAGCACAGAGCGGCAGGCAGACCGGTTGCTCCCATGGGGCTCTCCTGCTTGTGGAATGAACTACACTATGCACACCAGCTGGGTGTGATAGCAGCATAGGTACTTTATGAAGAATAATACTGTATTTTGTTAACAATAACAAGACTATGGGCCTCATTACGGGTCTGGCGGTAACCCTGCCGGTAAAACCAGTGGGTTGCCGCCAGACCCGACAAAAATTACCAGCACCTGATTTCCCAGTAACACCAACCCAGGTGGCCGGGAAGTCAGACGCCGGTAATTCTGTTCGACCCCATTCCCATTGAGTCCAATAGGACTCAATGGGAATGGGGACCAAGGAAGCAACGTCACCGTTAATAACGGTTTTGGTGCTTCCGTGAAACTCTGCGGGCGGGACGATACCTGCCCGCAGAGTCATACTGTGCCGGTCCGGTAACAACAGTGCCGGCACAGTCGTAAATCAACTTTATGTGTAGAAATACTCATTTCTACACATATCTCTCAGGCATATTACCTCCATGTTCCTCTTCCTTGTCCCAGTACCTACTTTTAAGGTATCAGCCTCTTTGACAGAAACCCTTCAGGTGTCAGCATATGAGGAGGGTCACACAGCTTGCAGACTTAATTGCTGCTGTAAACACGCTACTGGTGTAATAAAAATGCTGAAGCCAGGTCGGCAGTCAGCCACTTAATTTATAAGCACTCTGTGTTGATTTCATTGAAGTGCTGTTAAGCACAAGCATTGGCAAAGCCAACAGTTTTGGCTTGTGTATAATATTAGGAACTTGCCGGGCACTGCTTAGATGCCCAGATACTGCCACATTTTGCACCTGCAACTACCAATGGGCAGTTAATACCAATACGACTGTGCCTGACAAGTGCCTTTGCCATGCCTACAAAAAAGCCCAAACTGTTTGCATTGCTAATGCTTGTTGTATCAGTGTGCTCCGTCTTGTCGATGTTCCTGTTGCTGTCTGTCACAAACACACCTTGTACCCACCGACTTTCCTTATGTTTTGCTGTTTGTGGTTGTTTTTATTAGTGCCTCTTTGATGGAAAATTGTATTTGAAAGGTTGCATTTCTTGATTTATGTAAGGAATCTGTGGCGGTATATGATGAGGATGTATCACTTTGTTGAAATTACTGTTCACGCTCTTTCTTGACTATAACATTTTGACAAAAAAAGTGTAGAACCTAATGGAGGAAGTCTTATGTGGTGTGTTAAAGCCCTTCAATCCGTAGGATGGGTGAAATGCACAAGGGTGGTTCATAAACTCATAGATGTGGCACCAGGGACTGTAAAGCTTCATATCTTGATCGGCTGGAGAACACCTGGACACAGTGGCGTACCGAGCGGGGGCTGGGGAGGGCGCACTGCTCTTTTGAGAGCCTGACCGGGACTTTCATCAGTGGGCCACCTCTCCTGTTCGGCACCTCAATGAAGGTGCCCAAACGGGAAAGGTGTCCCCCTGGCAGGACAATGTGTGCTGAGTAATTCCTGCTCAGCACAGTAATTGTCCTGGCAGCAGGACACCTTACTCTTTCCGAAGCCTCTGCCAGGATAATGTCCCAAGGAGCTCCAGGCAGCAGCAGAGGGGCTCGCAAGTTGCTCTGTGTCAAGAGCATTTCAATGTGAACCATTAGGCACTGATGGAAGGGAGGGTGGACTATTAGCAGGAACATTTGTCCATTTAGAAATGTGCATGGGAGGGAGTGATCAGGTGTGAGACGGTTGCATATTGCTGCAGGCTTTATGAAATAAGGAGTATGGCTTTACCCAAGGGGGGTTTGTTAGGCTCACATTAATCTGAATGATGCTATTGTGACTTTGCATGCAGGATGGGGACAATAAAACTAAATCCATCCTCTTATTCCTCAACATATTTCTATAATGATGTATAGTTAAAGTTAATAATGAAAGGGTAGTTTCTTATGTAATGTGCTTTGCTTCCAAGGCATTGCTATAAAGTATTATGTAATGTGTGCAGGTTTACTAGGAAAACAACATCATTCCAAATTGAAGGAAAGGAATGGAAGATCAAACATTTCTCAAATTGTAAAACTACAAATGTGGTCTACATCATTGAATGTCCTTGCGGACTCAGATATGTTGGCCAGACCCAGAGGCAAGTCAACAAAAGAATTGGCGAACATCGCTCTAGGATTCGATGTCGAGTCCACACAGCACCACTAGTCTCGCACTTCATGGAGTATCAACATAGTGCGGATGATATATACTGGTGGATTGGAGATACAGTAGCCAACACCACCAATGCATCCAATGCATTGAACAATAAGGAATCATGGTGGATTTTTAAACTTAAGGCTACTACTAAGGGTCTCAACGAGGCCATGCCAAATACCTTCAGATGACCGGTTAGTCCCTACCCCTTTCACTAAACTCGTGGGGGGACCCACCACTTCTTTTCCTTCACACAAATAGGACAGTCCACTATGTGTCTGTACTCGAGCAATATGCCAGGTGTGCTATCAACGCCTGACCGCACAAGTACACATCATGTCCTCGTATTGTTAGGTGCTTTACATTTTCTATAAAGTGGAGCACTAACTAGCAATGTGCTTCCTTATGTACCATTCGTGAAAATGTACACGCAATCATTTCATGCAAAGCAATTAATGTTATGCACAATAAGAGTTTATTTGCTAATGGGTTTCATCCTGTGCCAACCTTGTCTTTCCTGCATATGCCATGGTTCACTCCTATTTGGTATCACTTGTACATATATATATATATATATATATATATATATATATATATATATATATATATATATATATATATATATATACTGTATCATCATACGCACACCAATTGATGCTGAGCATATTTACTTTGAGTTTTGAAATGCTTGTGTCACTGTCTATTTTGTAAACAACACGCAGCCTACAGTCATCGCTGCAACAAACTGCCTTACTATTCAATCCATAAGAATCTACCAGTATATGGGGGATGTACATCTGTGCCCTCCGTAATCGCAACCAACATCTTCCCTATTCAATATTCCCATTCAAAGCCCACACGATAGAAGCTCTGATTCCACCCCACTCCTTTAACGCCATATTACGCTTCGCATAAACTGTTCGGTTACCATGCCAACCCTTGGACCGGCATGGTTCGCTCATGCGCAGGGGAACAGACACTTCTTACCTGCGCCTGCGCTGAGCGTACTTGCGACAAAGCTCTGACTGTCTCTGTTCCGACGCCGGCTCTCGCAGCCGACCTCCACAGCCCAAGAAAGCGATCGACTCACTTTTCGGACACATAGGTAACAGCGCCCTGCATGGTTTGCCACGAAGGAGCCGGGGTTTTACTGCCCCCGCCACGGAAGCTACCCGTGTCCTAAGCTCCTGTCTTCTCACGACGGCACGATCCAACCCAACACGGGCGGGCGCCTTCCGCCCCTTGCTTTCAGAAGTTTCATAGCATCAGATTTTTCTGAATCTCTTTACAGCGTCTTCTTGATAAACTGTACCCTGGTTTCTCATTTCCAGGGTCCTGCAGCCACATTAAGGCGCGGCAAAATTCAGACCCCATAATCCTGGGAGCCCCACCAATATGTGGACCACCGCCTGATTGCCTTTTACAAGCATCATTCATAAGGTCCTCGCACAACTGAACACAGCCAAGAATCTCCAAACGGCTGCAAGACTGTGCCAACAGGTACTTGTATGTCAACTGTTTTAGTCAAGCATTCCACTACACATTAGTGACTACCATTTATTTACTCATACATATATGCTTTCTGTGTTTTTTAAATATTTTTCCCAATACCCAAGTGCATCCAGCACACCAGTTACCTAGCGGCAGAAATCCCCTCCTACTGCTTGAAGAGGTCCGCCATTCATTTTTCCCAGTCCACTGGTACCACCAACTGGAAGAAAACACCACTTTCTGATTACTGTCCAGGTCAGTAACCAAGTGCCAGCAAGCCAGTGGACAATGACATATTGTTCACTCACATGGTCTCAATTAGATTTTATTGCATGCAAGTATAACTAGCATCAGATTTGAACCTCCTAGACGAGCTCTACAATATATTCTGAGCCCATTTCCCTCCTTTTCTTTTCTTTCCTTTGTTTTCCATATAGGGGAGACCAAGTCAAGGCAAATGAAGAAGGCTTTCTGCCGAAACGTCACAGGACTACATCATTTTGAGGGCTTTATTCCCCCATTCCCGCTTCACAACTCGATCTGTTTTTAGTCGTTGACCAACGACTAGGTTCCTTTCCTTTAGGAGCCAGTAACAAATCTACCCAGTCTCAGAAAGAAAGAAAGTCTTTTCTCTGACACATGGTCTGGACTCCACACATCCCACATAGGTGTTTGCCTTGTGTTTAAATAATACACCATGTTTCGCTGCATCCATTGCACATCTAGGCAAATCATCGATTGTGCATTCATTTGCCTTGTTTGTTAATATCCCTTAAGCATTTGCTATCTTTTCTTTGTTGCATTTGTTTAATAAGATGACTGTAATTTGATCCTTATGTACACCAGAAAAGGAATTAGTTTCATGTTAGACTTAAATGCGGGAAAAGAATTCCCCCTGCATTCACTGACAATGGCTAAATAAAAAGCTACAGTGCACCTTTGAAGGGCTCCAAAGCTCGTCTTTTTTGTATATGTATGACAGTTAGCTTAATGAAATAGCTTTTGCCATACTAAGCATGCTGAATAACTTAGCCTTGACCACAATGTTTAGGTCAAGAGACTAAAAGTAAGTGGCAGGACACCATCCCTTTCGTTTCAAGTATCATTAGCTCTTAAGTCCTTCCACTTGTTCATGAGCTGACCCTCCAGTTACATAAAGTATTATTTAAGCAGATGAAATGCAAAGGGAAACATTAATAAAAATCTATATAAACTAAAATTGTGAAGAAGTGCTCAGTTGCTTAAATTGTCCACATCCCAGTTTCACCATTTAACCAAAGTGTGTGATCCTGGGCAGACCATGTAATCAGACTGTGTCTTATCTGCAGCTCTGTAAGTGATTCACTTCAAAGCTTTAATATATCATGCTGTTATTTTTTTTAAAAGCCTGACTTGCTCCATATATAACAATGCAATTTAGGTATTTTGCACCAGAAAATTATTTGCCACTTGGCTTACTTATGACAATTTATTCTAAAGTCAGTTGCATGGCGCCTCCAAGTATCAAAGACTGTTGATGCTCCTTGCGATTTGCTTTCTGTGAAGTAACTTCTGTTGGTGCAATCCATATGCAAATGAGTTGATGTGTATGTATTTTGCCCCACAGCGCCTGGACAGAGCTCTAATAGATGAGTTCCCTGCATCTGTAATGATTCTGCCCTTTTTCATTTTTGTTGTGTTAAAAAGCGAGATGCCACTAGTAATGTTACCAAAAAAATAGATTGGGGCAGGGGTGGGCGGTTTGTGGGCGCGAATGAGACAACCTGGAATTGCGTGCACTGCATTTGAGGGGAAAGTAGCAGGCGTTTCACCATGGCTGTCCCCCTCACCACATCTTGCAATGCTGAATACTCCACTTACAGGATAATATAGGGAGGCTTTTCATAAGATGTAACTGTCTTTTTTTTTTAACCTTTATTTTATTTTGCTTGACACTGCATAGAGGGGTTCGTAGGGGGTACATACAATCACTTTTACAAAGATCATACAAAAAACCATGTACTTGCAGTAATATACATTTTCATGACAAAATCATATCGGTGAGATGTAACTGTCTTGTTATTATCACAAAGCGCAGCTGACATTTCATGAACTGTAACGAGTCGTTAATGGCTTCAGTCGAAGCCTCGTATTTTAATGACAAATTAAAGTTTATGCAATGCCGAGCTTCGTTCCGTTGTGGGTATAGATTAATGAACAGTGTTTTTATCTATTAGAGCAATGTGCTCACGCAGTGCTCTGCTGCTTATGTCTGTGACAGCTCGGAAGAGGGGCCACTGCTCAGGGTAATACAGCCAATCAGCGATCAGCCGAAGGCAGCCGAAGACCAGGGGATACCGGATCGGTATGGGATACCAAATATTACAGAACACAACCAATACAACTTCGGTTGTATTGGCGCTCAATGAACACATGACACTGGATAGAGATAAAGGTGTTTATTGAGACTCCTTGACATAAACATAACTCTCAACCATTTGAGAGTTAAATCACCCAAGTTTGTTTTTGGCTGGTGAGACGCCCATTGGAATAAATGTTAATGTTAAAGGACATTTGTACCGCGCACTATCACCACCGAAGTGGTCCCCTGGTGCTCTGGTGGCTCTGAAAAGGGGAGCAGAGGGGGTGGGTTAGTGGGAATAAGCTGGAAAAGTGCAAGAGAACAGTGATGTGCTGTTGGCTATGGGCATGCAGGAGGCTTGGCGGGTGAGTCAGCCCTTTACAAGGCGGGTGACACCCGCCAAAAGTGTGTGAGTTGAGAGCTATGCATAAACGGTGTAGGAAAGGATGTGTCCAGAGCAGGGGGGGGTTGTACTCACAGTTCTACTCTTACCCCAGTACAGTTGACTTCACTGCACAGGGAATAAGCTGGATGGTTTTTACATTCTCTGCCTGCTAGCTGTCCCACAGGGCTTGCCTTCAGCCATGAAATTACGCTCTGCAGTGCTTGGATCTGCTGTAGAGGCAGACTTCAGTTGGAGGGCTCATTCCCTCATTCAGCAGGAGCACCGAGGCCCGACTGTCCCCCTGGTGCCTCGCTCCGCTTCTGCTGGGTTTCCAGCTCCCTTCGCACACAAGATCTTGCTGTGCCGAGATCTCGCGTGATAGGTCCTCACACACCTCCTTTCGTAGGAAGAGCTGGTTCCTAGCTCATGATAAAGTCTATACATTTGGTTGGCTTCCTTCTCTCACATTAGGGCCGTTCTGGTCAGTGGATTCCGTGGGGCAATGTGTGGTATTGCGGGATGTGTCGCATAGGGTTTGGTCTGCTAAGGTTGCTTCTGTTGTGGTTCTCTAGACCGGGGTGTGGGGCTCACGGGTACATGCTCGCTTTGGTTTTCTTCTTCCCTGATCTCCTTCTCTTGCTGTTGAGGGCTGCTAGCCAACTCCCACGGGTCATTGCCGATTCCTATTCCTATGGCGGGATGGGCTGTCAATGCCTTTTTCTTGTACACGGCCACTCTTCCCAAGTTACACCTTCTCCCGTCACTGGTGCAGACATGGTTTGTGCCTTTCCGTGTGACTTCTATGACTTGGCTGTAATTGGAGCCTGTTAAAGTGTCTTTATTGGGCAAGCGTATCTTCACCATGTCCCCTTCGATGACTTCCGTGCGATATGCTGCTCTGAGCTTGTCACCCTGAGAGTTCATGATCTATTTGCTGTTCTGTAATCTGCACACATCGCTCATGTCGATGTTGTTGTCCTCTGAATTTGTGTAGCCACGGTGGTACTATTGTGGATGCGGCACTTATCCCTTTTAACATATGAAACGGAGAAACTCCTGTATTGGCATTTGGCGTCAAGCGATGCGCTGCCACAGCCTCTTTGACGGTTTTGCAGGGATTCATGCCTGATGCGCATGCCAATTTTAAGGCTCCCTTAATGAACCGGTTCGCCCTTTCTACCAGCCCGTTGGCCTGTGGGTGATGCAGGCTTGCTCTCAATTACTGGATATTGTGCTTTTTGAGAAAACTTTCCATGTCTCTGGAAACAAACTGAACTCCATTGTCCATCTCTTTGGGAAGTCCTTCTCTTTGGAAGACGGCACTGAGCACTTCAATGACTGTGCCCATGGTGATGTCCAGCACAGATTCAACTTCGACCCACTTGGAGAGATAGTCCACCGTGACTACCCTGCATTTGTTGTCGCTCGACATGCCGTCCAACGGGCCAATTAAATCTAGCCCTATTTTGTGCCAGACACCTGGTGGGATTTCCATCGGTATCATGGGTGCTTGCCTCACTTTTAGCTGTTTGTCACAGTTTGCACATTCATGGCATCTCTCGATCATTGCTGTCACTTCTTGGTCCATTCCGGGCCCCCAGTATGCGTTGCGCACTCCGCGTCGTGTCATATTGCTTCCTAGTTGACCTGCATGCGCTCTAAATAGTATCACTTTGCGGATGTCTCTTGGGGGATTTACTTGGTCACCTCTCATTATTAGGCCATCCATCTCTGCAATCTCGTCGTTTACTTTCCAATATGGTCACAGACCTTCTGAGATTGCTCTCTCGTTTGGCCAACCTTTGCAGGCCTATTCTGCTACTCAGGGCATCATCATGTCCCATTTCCTCCTGCCAATGAGACTTGCTCATCTCCATAAAGTCCTTGTTTCTTAGGTCTCCCATGGATGCCACAATGCATTCATCTTGTAGGAATGTGGTGCCCGGGTGTACTATGATCCAGCAACCTTGACAAGCCAAGTTGATGCAGTCTGCTTGGGCGTTCTTCCAGCCAGCAATGTGGGTAATCTCGTATGTGTACTCTTGCAGTTTGGCTGCAATTCTTTGTAGGTGTGGCGTCGCTGTTTTGGTGCCCCGGGGCTCAACATGTGCACCAGAGGTTTGTGGTCGGTGACCATGCGGAACTTGGTTCCCCAGACGTACGACCTGAAGTACTCCATGGCCCAAGTGCACGCCAGCATCTCCTTCTCGACCGTGGAGTAGTTTTTCTCTGAAGTGGACAGTGCTTTTGACGCGAAGGCAACAATGTTTTCGGTGTCTCCCTTTTTTTGGATGAGGGTGGCACCCAAGCCGTATGCACTAGCGTCTGTTGTAATGTACATTTCCCATTCGGTATTGAACAGTTTGAGACACAAGGCATGTAGGATTCTCTTCTTGATTTCAGTGAAGGCCTCAATTTGCTGTGATTCCCACATGTACTACACTCTTTTCCTTAGGAGGTCTCTGAAGGGAGATGTGATTTCAGAAAATCTGGGAACTCTGCAAAACCCAAAAACGACCAGTGCTCGTCTTTTGAGGTCGGGGCTGGGGTGTTAACTATGGCTTGAAGCATGTTTTTCTTTGTGCTCACTCCTTCTTTCGAAATGCGGTAACCCACGAATTCTAGTTCCCATGCTCCAATTATGCATTTCTCGTAGTGAAGGTGGACTCCTGCACTCTGTAGCTTGCCAAGAACCTCTCTCAGTACACTGTCATGGGTTTCTGCGTCCTTGGCATACACAAGGATGCCATCTTGGAAGTATGACACTCTGTTGTTGCTGTGCAGTAGTGAGTTCATCATTCTTTGGAATGCTGACGCAGCAGATTATAACCCAAACGGCATTTGTGTGAATTGAAACGTACCGAATGGCGTGATGAATGCCATGAGGGGGCGTGAGGCCTTGTGTAGATCAATCTGATGGTAGGCATCAAGCAAATCGAGTTTTCAGAAGATTGTGGCTTCCTTTATGATTAGTATGATTTTGTTGATGCTGGGCAAGGGAAAACTGTCTGTGACCACCTCCAAGTTGATGCTGCGTAGATCTATGCACACTCTCAAGTCGTTGGAGGATTTGTTCTTTATAAAGACCACTGGGCTTAGCCATTCAGAGGACTCAACGGTCTCAATAGTACCTTCCTTAACCATTTTGCAAATCTGGGATTCCAGTGGCAACCTCGCTGTTGCTGGAACAGGCCTGACCTTGTGCTTGATTGGCACAGCATTCGTATTTTTTGTTGGGTTATTTTAAAAAAAAATTAAAGTATTTTTATTGGTTTTACAAAATTTTAATTGTATCTTCCCCAACTTCCCCCCTGTTCCCTCTCTCCTCCTTCCGGGAATGTCCTTATCTTCTTGTCTCCCTGTCCGAGGTGCTCTACATTCCTTGTTAACTAAACATGTCCAGAATCCTTATCTTGTGTGGGCACTATTGTTCCATATAGTCACTCTGAAGGTATTCCAGGGTGCACCCCAATCATCTCTGAATCTCAGGTGGGCCCCTTGAATGTTATAGGTTATTCTTTCCATAGCCATATTCGTCCATGCTCTCCTTATCCAGTCTATGGCCATAAGCAGGCGTTTTTGTTTCCATTTGTGGGCTATTTCCAGCCACGTGCCAATCAGTAGCCCCATAAAATTCAGTTTCTGCGTCTTGGTGAGTTGTTTGTCCTTAGGGTCCCATAACCCGCGCATCCATTCTTTTTCTCCTATGGTCCCCATGGATGGGAACATCGATTTCATGTGTGCCTTGATCTCTTCCCAGTATTGCTGTAGATTTGGGCAGTCCCACCATATATGACGCCAGTTCCCTTCCCCTCCTCAGCCCCTCCAGCACTTATTTGGGGTGTTCTGAAATATTTGATTGAGTCTTTCCGGCGTGTAGTGCCATTGCAGGAGGACTTTCATCCACATTTCTCTTGTTCGTATCACATTTGTAAGTTTTGGTACCATTTTCCAAATGTGTTCCCATTGTCCTTTGGAGATGGTTTTCTGTAGGGTCTTTTCCCATCTTTTGATGTAGGTCCATTTTACTTCTTCTTCTGAGGTGTTTATGTATTTGTAGGTAGATGAAACACATTTTTCTGCTCCATTATGTGTCATAATGTTCTTTTCAAACGGTGTTAAATCCCTGGTTGCTGCTTCTTTTATTCTTGGAGTTTCCAACCAGTGGTATAATTGATCTTACCTATATTTGTCCTTGCCTTTGAGGTTTAGCAGGATTGGGCACTCTGCAAATGTTCTTATGCTTTGGCCCTGGTGCATGTCCCCGACCATCCTGCGACCCGCCTCCTCCCATTTTTGGAAGGTGCCACTCTCCATCACTGGTGGGAATTCGGGGTTTCTGAAAAGGGGCATGAAGGGAGCCAGATCTTTTGTTAATGTCCCTTTCTGTGCTGCCTTATCCCAGATTTCCATCGTCACTTTCATTATTTTGCCGATTTGTACATTTGGGTGTCTTTGTTTCTTCCCTATCCAGAGCATGTGTCTGGTGGGGGTTGTCACCACTGATCTGTCCTGGGCTTCCCATAGTTTCAGTGAGTTGTCTGGTATCCATTCTTTCAGTACCCATAGTTGGGCTGCTTCATAGTACTTTCTGAAGTGTGGGAGTGCACATCCTCCTTCGCTTCTCGGGGCGGTAAGTACTGTAAATTTATACTCTTGGAGTTTCCCCTGCCATATATAGGTCATGATGATTTTTGTTAGCGCTCTGAAGAAAGCGGGTGGGACTTTGATTGGCATGGCTTGGAATAGGTATAAAAGTCTTGGGAGTATTGTCATTTTAACTGCCTTTATCTTGCCCCACCATGATATCGACGAGGGATTCCATCTCGTAACTTCCCTTTTAATTGTCTGCAGCATTGTGGGGTAGTTTTGTGAGTATAAGTCCTGTATTTTCCCTGTCAAAGTTATTCCCAGGTATTTCATCCCAGTCTTCGCTACCTTGAGCTGTAGTGCTGAGGCTATTCTATGGATGTACGGTGTCGCCTGCCAGTGTTAATAGTTCTGATTTCTGCCTGTTAATTTTCAGGCCTGACAGGGAACCGAATGTCTCAATTTCTTGCATTAACGTTGGAAGAGAGTTCTCAGGATCCCCCAGAGTCACTAGCATATCGTCAGCATATGCTGCTATTTTGTGGGAGTACCCTGCCATGCTTCTACCCATGATTTTGTTATTGGCCCTTATCCGTGCCAGTAGTGGTTCTAAAAATATTGCATATAAAAGAGGGGAGAGCGGGCACCCTTGTTTTGTTCCTCTCCTTATTGCGATTATATTTGATAGGCTCCCGTTCACTGCTACTCGTATGTCTGGGGAATTGTAGTTTGCCTTTACCATTTTTATATATGACTCCTATCCCCATTTTCCTAAGTGTGTTAAATAGGAGTGACCATTCCACCCGGTCAAACGCATTTTCTGTGTCCATGGCCAGTAATATCGCCGGAGTTTGTGTTATTCCCGTTTTTTCTTCCAAGTGGATTACCCTCCTAATGTTATCGTGTGTTTGCCTGCCCGGGACAAACCCAGATTGGTCCTGATGTATCAGTTTCGGGAGTACTTGTCTAAGCCTGGAGGCTAATATTTTGGTAAATAGCTTTGCGTCTTAATTTATCAGAGCTATAGGCCGATAGGAGCTAGAGAGTTGTGGGTCTTTCCCTGGTTTGTGAAGCACCAACATCTTTGCCTCGTTCATGGATTTAGTGACATTCCCTTTTTCCCTAAAGGAGTTGAATAATTCTGTTAAGGTCGGGGCGAGTATGTCTCTGTATGTCTTGTAAAATAGTGCGGTAAAGCCATCTGGGCCCTTGGCCTTGTTCCTTGGGAGGTCCCTGATAGCTAGCAGGACTTCTTCTTGTGTGATTTCCTCACCTAGCATTTGTCTGTCTAGTTCCGATACTGTTGGAAGATCTACTCCCTCTAAATAAGATGTTAGTAGCCTCTCCTCTGGTAGGTCTGATCTATATAGTCGCTGATAAAATTGTTCAAATATGCTACCTATCTCTTCTGTTTGCGTTTTCCTTTCCCCTTTGTCATCCACCAGTGCCCTTACCGTCCGGTCCTGTTTCTTCCCTTTTAGTTGCCTGGCCAAGAGTGTGACTGCTTTATTAGCCTTTTTATAGTACCAGTGTTTCATTCTTAACAGGTCCCTTTCCGCTTTTTTTGTGCGGAGAGCGTCTAGTTGTCCCTGGACGTGTCTAAGTGCTTTTTGCAGCTTTGGAGTGGATTTCTGCATTAGTCCTGCTTGGATTTTTGCTATGTTATTCTCTAGTTCTACTTCCCATTGGGCATTCTGTTTATCCCTTTGATTCTTTAGTGCTATGAGACGTCCGCATGTAACCGCTTTTAGGGCTTCCAATTGTGTTTCTATGGAGATTTCTGGCAGATTATTTAACTCTAGGTATTCTGTAATGTGGTCCCACAGTGTGCTTCCTAACACTGGATCCCTGATTATTTCTTCCGGGTTCCGCCAGTTCCACAGTCCCGGAGCTTTAGGAAGCAGTGCTATCTCTACCCATAGGGGGGCATGGTCTGATAATGAGATGGAACCTATTTCAGACTTGTGTATTTTACCCAGCAGGCCCGTCGTAACCCAGAGGTAATCTATCCTGGACATTGTACCATGTACATGCGAGAAGTATGTGAATCCTTGCTGTGAGGTGTTGGTATGTATCCATAGGTCCTGCAATGCTAAATTGTCCATTTTCTGTTTTAATGCATTTGACGGGGTACCCTGTCCCTGTTGTCTTGGTCCCGATCTGTCGCGGTTCGGGTTCCATGCTATGTTCAAATCTCCTCCCATTATTATTTCCCCCTATGCAAATTTTTCTAATTTGTCTACGGTGTCTTTAAGGAATCCATCCTGTCCAGTCTTGGGAGCATATATGCTTGCTAAAGTGATGGGATATCCGTCTATTTTTGTGTTGAGGAGTAAGTATCTCCCCTGTTTATCTGCCTCTGAGTGAAGTATCTGTAAGCATCTGAATGTTTAGGGAGTCTCGGAGTGCTATCATGACCCCTGCTCTCTTGTCTTTTGCGTTTGCCTGTAGTATCTGCTTGTATCCTTTCAATCTAATTTTATTCTTGTCCTGACCTCTTATGTGTGTTTTTTGGAGCATAAGTATGTCATACTTCTCTAGTATTAGAAATCGTTCCACTTTCTTTCTTTTGACTGGGGAGTTCAACCCGCGGATATTATATGTAAGTATTTTTAACCCCATAATTCTGTTTTAGGAGTATATGGGCCTCATTACACGGTAGGCGGTAACCATGGCGCTATTAGCTATTACCGAGTCCGCCATGGTGAATGGCAGAATTACAGCCACATTCCAAGGTGTGTGGGGGCAGTAATTCCCCATTCACCATGGCACTTCCCAATTCCCATTTGAGTCCCCATAGGGCTCAATGGGAATGGGGAAGGCAGCAATTACGGTACCGCAAATTGCGGTACCGTAATTGCCTCCAAGGTCCCTTTGCTGGCCCGTTCCTCAACGGAGGTCGGGTCCCGCGAAGGGACCTCGTAGTAAGGCGGTAAGGGTTTACTGGTACCGGTACCCTTACCGGTAACTGTAAACCCTTACCGCATTCCATGTAATGAGGCCCTATGTCTCTTTGCCTCGAAGTGAACCTAAGTATCTGTGGACATTCCCGGAAATATAACTTTTCCCCAAGTGAGCAACCCCCAACTTGCTCCAGCATAATTCCCCATTCCCCCCAGGCCCCCTGAACTGCCCTGAGGTGGACTCTAATTCCTATGACGGCTCTGGCGTTGCGCTGTCGGCGCCATGCCCGGGTTATCTCTGGGATAACTTGTGGGGTGGTCAAAAACCCCTCCGGTTTCCACGTGTTGAACCAATTAAGCCCCCCTCCCTGCCGCCCCTATGAGATTGTTCATCCCGCTCCTCCTGTGACTGTTGGATAGCTGAGCAGGTTGGAGTGTCACTGGATCTGTGGATTTCAGAGACTCTTGTATTTCAGGTTGCTTCGACTGGGTTCTCACTCCTTTAGTTGAGGCCCTTTTACCTTCCTGTCATTCCTCCTCCATTCCCATTCTGATCTTCTCTGGGTGCACTTTTCTATCCGTCCTCTCTGGCTAAGTCCTTCCCAGTATTTGCTTCCCTACCTCACAGGACGTTACCCTTCTTTGTTTCCCTTCCCAGATGAAAAGCAAACCAAATGGGAAGGTCCACTTGTATCTAATTTGTTTCAATGTTAGTTCCTTTACCACTGGGCCCATTTTCCTTCGTTTCTGCAGTGTGGACTGCGCCAGATCCTGATAAAGTTGGATGTCCTCCCCATTCATTCGAATATGGTCCATTGTCCGGGCACGCCAGAAAATTTGTTCTTTTTGAGGGTAGGAGGATAAAGCCACCAGTACATTGCGGGGTCTTGCACCTGGTTCTCCTGTCCTCTTGGGGCCCACTCTATGTATTCTGTCTATTGCAATTTCCTCTTCCTCGCTAGCATCTAGTATATCCTTGAATACCTGTTGGACTGCTTCATTCAGGTCTCTTTCTTCCACCGTTTCTAACATGTTCTTAATTCTTATGTTAGCCCTCCTAGAGCGATTTTCCAAGTCTTCACATTGCAGTTCTAGGTTATGGGTCCATCTCAGCAGCTGTTCTTGGATTTCTGCCTGATGTTGCGCCTCTTCATCCAGATTTTGCGTAATTTTCTCCAGGGTATCTGTTCTCTCCCCCACAGAGGTTAACTCAGTCTTGAGCTCTTGCACCATAGTTCTCATGACTGTTTTTATAGTTTCAAATTGGGACTGCACATTTGCCATAAACTGTGCCTGGAATTCTGCAAACCACTTTTTCATATCTTCTTTTGTTGCCATTTCTCCCGGCTCCATCTCAATGTTTCCCGCCTTGGCGCTCTGTCCTTCTTGATTTTTCTTTCTCGTTGAGACTGCAGGTGTACCTATTTCTGTTCCCCACAGTTATGGGAGGCACTGCTCCTGCTTTCTCTGGGGTGACGGTTGGGATTGTTGCGCAGTTTTTCCCATGGATCTGGACATAGATGCTATTATTTGTTTGGATCACTCTGCCACCGTGTTCCCGCTGGTCACTCCTGTTGCAACTGCCCAGGTGTGTATATTGACCCTACTAAGGGCAGCCGTAGACGGTTTGGTATTTTTAGTTCTTCCGGGGCCTTGTATTTATATTCTCGGGTCTCTCTTGGGTTGGTTCTCTATGAGGCGTTTTGTGCCCAGTACCGCGGATGGTGAGAGCCTCAGTGTTTGGTGCGGCTTGTGTAATAGAGGTCTCCCCTCCTGGGGGGATGGTGGGGTTAGTGTGGTATCCCCCCCCCCCAGAGCTCTTGTGCGCTTATATTCTCCTTCCCACCCAGGGATTCTGCCTCTTCTTGTAATGCCCTGTGGTCCTTGTGCGCCCCTCTTTGTGGGAGATATTTCGGATTCCTTTCTTTTCTCCCCTTGTGCCCCTTCTGCTGCACCCCTCCGGCTGCCCCATGAGTAGTGTACCTTATATTGTAGGGGAGGAACAGTGTCCCCTCGTGCGCTGCCTCTGTCCGCCTGGGCTGTTCTGCTCCGTGTCCGGGTTTCCCTCAGCTGCAGTACCTCCTGGAGTTTGCTGGTGGGTTGCCTCTCCGTAGGCCGTGCTCACATGGCTGCTTGCGTTTCCTTGACTGTCCCACGGCGTTCCTTCTGATCCCGACCTCCTCCGTGTCTCTCGTAGGCTCCCCGGGCTTCCTGAAGTGCGCGTCTCTGCGAGGCGTTGTCTCCTCTGGGCCCGCTCGGGTCCCGGCTTCCCACGAGGATCGGGCTTTGCTGTGGGGCATGGGCTACTGCTTTGCTGGTCTGCGCCCCCTGTTTCCTTGCGTTCCCACCTGGCTTTGTCCGGCGCTGGGAGCCGCCTGCCTCCGCTCTTCCTCTCTGTGCCGTCTGAGGGTCAGCAGGGCTATGTCGGACCCAATTTCGATGCTCCACAATTGTCCTTACACCTCCAACCTGCGGGGGGGTTGCAGGGACCGTATTCAGCCATATTGAGGTTCGTTCTTGGCGCGGGCGATGGGGGAGAGGACGGAGCTCCTCTCACGCACGTCCTCCCCTCGTCGCCGCCATCTTGGAATCACAGCATTGAGTTTTAAGCAGATTTTATGCAAATAGTTTTTTATTTTACCGGGTGTTTCTGAGAACAGCATGGGGAATTCACTACTCAGATCTAACGCTCCTCCTGTGGAGACCAGCAGCATCTGTTCGGCAGTGCTGGGGTCTAACCGGATACTCAGTTTGTGCTGGTCATCCCATCCCACAACGGTGGGACCTTCGGTCGAGAAATAGACTTTCATTGTGGTGCATCTGTCCTTAAATTCGAGTTTGGCTTTGATGTAGCCCAATAGATCTACGGTGGCTCCCACAAAGACTGTGGGCCTTTGCTTGGTGCATCTAATCTCAACCAAGTCACGTCCCATCATGTTTTTGTATGTCTGGAAGGGGAGGATGGTCAGGTCGGACCCTGAATCGGCCAAGACACGTGTTTCAGTTCCATCGACCTTCACTATGCAATGGGGTTTCTCTCTTCTGCCTCGAGGTGAGTTTACCATGATTACCATTGGCCTATCGTCTGATTCTTCCTCATCGCTCGTTCCTCTGTCTCCATCAATATAGGTGACTTTCTTTTCCCGCCACGTGCACGCTACCGCAACGTGACCGAATCGCCTGCGCTTGGAACACTCTTTGTTCCTTGCGGGACATTCTCGATCGTTAGCCAGATGCTTGGTTCTGGCACATTAGTAACACTTTGGGGAATCTGTCCACTTGGGTCCTTTCTCTCTTGGAGCTTCTCGCGGCTGCCTGTCTCTGCGCCCCTTCCATTGCACAGCCGCCATTTCGGGTGTGGGCAACGGTCTGCCTACTTCTCTGCGTCTGCTCGAGATTTCCTCCTAGGCTCTCGCTATTTGTATGGCTTTATTTAGGTCCAATTCTTTCTCCTGGATGAACTTGTCCTGGACTTTGCAGGAATTGGTGTGGACCACCAACATGTCGCAGATGATTTACTCGACATTGTCCCCAAATCCACACAAAGCCGCCGGTTCTCTCATTCTGGTGATGTAATCATCAACCGGTTCAGTACTTTCTTGTTTCCTCGTATAGAACTTAAGTCTGTGGAGGACCACATTTTCTTTGTTGGAAACCTCTTAATTATGCATGAATCGCTTCCTTGTAGACATCATTGCCTTCGTCTGCGAGGGGCACAGTCTTCAAACCTGCGAAAATGCACTGTCCGTCGACTCCCATGGCGTTTGGTAGCATGGACTTTATCCTGGCCGGCGAATAGCCTGTTCCTCCTAATGCTTCCAGATATGTGGAAAACAGTGGCTCCCATTGTTGCCAGGGAATTACCGGCGTGCCGGGGGACTGGAGGAAAGCGTGAGGTGGCATGGCGCCCTCCATGGTTGCAGCGTGGGTGGTTCTGGTCTTCGTCGCCCATTATTTAGTGGCCCTCAATGAACACAGGACACTAGCTAGAGATAAAGATGTTTATTGAGACACCTTGACATGAACAGTGTATGAAAGGATTTGTCCAGAGCAGGGGGGTAGTACCCACAGTTCAGCTCTGTTACCCCAGTACAGTTGACTTCACTACACAGCAAATAAGCTGTATGGTATTTACATTCTCTGCCTGCTAGAGCTCCCACAGGGCTTGCCTTCAGCCATGGAATTATGCTCTGCAGTGCAGGGATCTGCTGTAGGAGCAGACTTCAGTTGGAGGGCTGATTCCCTCATTCAGGAAGAGCGCAGAGGCCCGACTGTCCTCCTGGTGCCTCACTCCGCTTTTGCCTGGTTTCCAGCTCCCTTTGCGCTTCGCACACGTAATCTAGCGAGATCTCGCTGTGCCGAGATCTCCCGTGATGGGTCCTCACTTCAGTTTTACCAAACCAAAAAGATAAAGAATTTCCATACTAGGTTTCAGGAAAGTAATGTTTCTATAAAAGATGCAACTCAAAGTCACTGATGCTTCAGTTCACATTCAATATCTAGCCACAACATCCATCATGAACATGAGATAAATGTAGTCCAGCACGATTAGCCGATGGGGCTACAGCACTGATATCCTCCACCAATCATGCTGCTTGGATCCTCACAAGTGACTTTCCCTCCCTTGCCTTTTTCTGCCTCCTACTTTCCTTCACATTAGAATGGAAAATCTGTATTCTGTGTCAAGAACGGAGGCTAGTATTATGCTTTACTCTTTACTTCACAAACTCGAGCAGCAAAACACACAATAAAGTTTCATCAATCAAAAATTTTAAAAGAACTACAATTTCCTCAAAAAAGGTAGTCTCTTTGTAGTTTGAAACTTGAATGCTCTGAACTGGAGCATCACATGGCTATGTCTCAACCAATTATGAGTACTATAGTCCCATAAACCCTCAGGTCCATCCTAATCCTTCCTCTTTCTTTGCTGCTCGAGCAGTAGATAAGTACAGTACTGCGCAGAACGTGAAAGTCTAGTCGGAATAACAGTGTGTTAGTAGCGTGAGGCGAGTTGACATTGGTTTGTCATTGTTATTGCTTTATACCTTTTTCAGTGGTATGTGTTTATAATCTGGCTCCCCACAGCTCGAAATGTTTATTTTTCTGCCAGCACTTCCGCTGCACGGAGTGCCCGCCACGCACCTAGGAAGTAAGGAGCAACGAGCGCCACAGTCCTAGCAACAGTTCCAGCGCCGGGCCCTCACTTCTCACACACGCGGCCTCCACCTCAATAAAGCGGTCTCCTGTGCCCCCCCCCTAAACTGGAAAGTCTGGGTACAATTCATTAAAAAATGAAAAAGTTATTAAGAAAGCAAAAAAAAAAGCTGTTTTCAGCCTTCTTCCATTAATTTCCTCATGGAGAAAAAGCCCACATTTCTGCACAGCACACAGCAAAAACCGCTGGACGGAATTAGACAAGGTACGAAACAACTTGGGAATGAAACATTGACTCGAATTCCAGGAGACCTCTGGGCTTATTCCATACATTAGTTGTTAAATTATTTGACAAAATTATAGCTATATAACCCATGGTGCATTGCGTCTGAGTGGATTTTCAGAAATGAAAAAGCAACAATTTTTTCGCAAAAAAATCGATTGCTAATACCTTTTCACTTGCTGGATGGATTTGGATGGAACTTTCTAAAGAAAAGGTTTATCAAGGCCCCTCCACCCCCACCTCCCAGACTGCAAATTTGGGGAACACTATGTTATAAAAATGAAAAAGTTAAGAAAACCAAACACCACAGTTTCAGTTTTTAGCCTATTCATTTTCCCATAGAGAAAAAGTGCAGTTTTTGAACAGCTGTGTCATAAAAACCGCTGAGCAGGTTTGGACCAAATAAGAAACAACTTGGGCACAAAGCACTGACTTAAATTTCTTGACTCATGTGGGGTAAATCCATCCAGTCGTTTTTCAGATATTCAACAGATCACGGTGTGTCCCCTGCACCTACATTATTTTATATAGTTCTTGGCGTTTTGCAGCAGAGGCTGCAAGAGGCCAATAACTTTGGACTTTCTAGATGGATGTGGATGACATTTTTCTAAACCAAAGGTTTGTCAAGGCTCCCTTCCCCAAAGTGGACATTTTGGGAACAATCCATCAAAATGTATTAACAGAAAATAAAAACACAGTTTTCAGCCTACTCCCCTTCATTTTCCCATACAGAAAAATTGTAGCATGTAGCATGAAAACGGCTGTCTAAATTTAGACCAAACTTTGTAATAAACTCCCCCACGGCCCTACAGAGTCTAACAATGTTCTCGACATCAGAAAGAGACTCAAAACTCTTGTATTTATGTAATTCCTAGGGAAACACTGATTGCTTTGAAAGACAGCCCTTAGATAGCGTGGCCGTAAGCGCTATATAAATACCGATAGCAATAACATCAGGCTAGAGGTCGGGAGTGGGAAAGAAGACACCATGTAAGGTTGGGGATTTGGCAGTGGGATGGGAGCCAATTACGGGTAGAAAATGTTCTGTTTATCAGGGGACGGCTGCATAAATGTCACGAGATTACAGCAGCAACGCAGCAAGACACGCTCAGAATTTTTTTTAATTCACATGACGCAATGAGCGATAGGGGCAATGGGAAACGGTTAGGGAGGGAAAAAGCAATTGAGTGGCGGGAGGGGACCTGGAAAAAAGAAGGGGGACACACGTTGAGTGCCTGTGAAGACGTAGAAGTCTATTCATTCTGAGCTTTTTTTCCCGTTATCGTGGGAATCAGTGAACCGTCTGAAGTGCGCGTCTCTGCGAGGCGTTGTCTCCTCTGGGCCCACTCGGGTGCCGGCTTCCCACGAGGATCGGGCTTTGCTGTGGGGCATGGGCTACTGCTTTGCTGGTCTGCGCCCCCTGTTTCCTTTCGTTCCCACCTGGCTTTGTCCCGGCGCTGGGAGCCGCCTGCCTCCGCTCTTCCTCTCTGTGCCGTCTGAGGGTCAGCAGGGCTATGTCGGACCCAATTTCGATGCTCCACAGTTGTCCTTACACCTCCAACCTGCGGGGGGGGGGTTGCAGGGACCGTATTCAGCCATATTGAGGTTCTTTCTTGGCGCGGCCGATGGGGGAGAGGACGGAGCTCCTCTCACGCACGTCCTCCCCTCGTCGCCGCCATCTTGGAATCACAGCATTGAGTTTTAAGCAGATTTTATGCAAATCGTTTTTTATTTTACCGGGTGTTTCTGAGAACAGCATGGGGAATTCACTACTCAGATCTAATGCTCCTCCTGTGGAGACCAGCAGCATCTGTTCGGCAGTGCTGGGGTCTAACCGGATACTCAGTTTGTGCTGGTCATCCCATCCCACAACGGTGGGACCTTCGGTCGAGAAGTAGACTTTCATTGTGGTGCATCTGTCCTTAAATTCGAGTTTGGCTTTGATGTAGCCCAATAGATCTACGGTGGCTCCCACAAAGACTGTGGGCCTTTGCTTGGTGCATCTAATCTCAACCAAGTCACGTCCCATCATGTTTTTGTATGTCTGGAAGGGGAGGATGGTCAGGTCGGACCCTGAATCGGCCAAGACACGTGTTTCAGTTCCATCGACCTTCACTATGCAATGGGGTTTCTCTCTTCTGCCTCGAGGTGAGTTTACCATGATTACCATTGGCCTATCGTCTGATTCTTCCTCATCGCTCGTTCCTCTGTCTCCATCAATATAGGTGACTTTCTTTTCCCGCCACGTGCACGCTACCGCAACGTGACCGAATCGCCTGCGCTTGGAACACTCTTTGTTCCTTGCGGGACATTCTCGATCGTTAGCCAGATGCTTGGTTCTGGCACATTAGTAACACTTTGGGGAATCTGTCCACTTGGGTCCTTTCTCTCTTGGAGCTTCTCGCGGCTGCCTGTCTCTGCGCCCCTTCCATTGCACAGCCGCCATTTTGGGTGTGGGCAACGGTCTGCCTACTTCTCTGCGTCTGCTCGAGATTTCCTCCTAGGCTCTCGCTATTTGTATGGCTTTATCTAGGTCCAATTCTTTCTCCTGGATGAACTTGTCCTGGACTTTGCAGGAATTGGTGTGGACCACCAACATGTCGCAGATGATTTACTTGACATTGTCCCCAAATCCACACAAAGCCGCCGGTTCTCTCATTCTGGTGATGTAATCATCAACCGGTTCAGTACTTTCTTGTTTCCTCGTATAGAACTTAAGTCTGTGGAGGACCACATTTTCTTTGTTGGAAACCTCTTAATTATGCATGAATCGGTTCCTTGTAGACATCATTGCCTTCGTCTGCGAGGGGCACAGTCTTAAAACCTGCGAAAATGCACTGTCCGTCGACTCCCATGGCGTTTGGTAGCATGGACTTTATCCTGGCCGGTGAATAGCCTGTTCCTCCTAATGCTTCCAGATATGTGGAAAACAGTGGCTCCCATTGTTGCCAGGGAATTACCGGCGTGCCGGGGGACTGGAGGAAAGCGTGAGGTGGCATGGCGCCCTCCATGGTTGCAGCGTGGGTGGTTCTGGTCTTCGTCGCCCATTATTTAGTGGCCCTCAATGAACACAGGACACTAGCTAGAGATAAAGATGTTTATTGAGACACCTTGACATGAACAGTGTATGAAAGGATTTGTCCAGAGCAGGGGGGTAGTACCCACAGTTCAGCTCTGTTACCCCAGTACAGTTGACTTCACTACACAGCAAATAAGCTGTATGGTATTTACATTCTCTGCCTGCTAGAGCTCCCACAGGGCTTGCCTTCAGCCATGGAATTATGCTCTGCAGTGCAGGGATCTGCTGTAGGAGCAGACTTCAGTTGGAGGGCTGATTCCCTCATTCAGGAAGAGCGCAGAGGCCCGACTGTCCTCCTGGTGCCTCACTCCGCTTTTGCCTGGTTTCCAGGTCCCTTTGCGCTTCGCACACATAATCTAGTGAGATCTCGCTGTGCCGAGATCTCCCGTGATGGGTCCTCACTTCAGTTTTACCAAACCAAAAAGATCAAGAATTTCCATACTAGGTTTCAGGAAAGTAATGTTTCTATAAAAGATGCAACTCAAAGTCACTGATGCTTCAGTTCAAATTCAATATCTAGCCACAACATCCATCATGAACATGAGATAAATGTAGTCCAGCACGATTAGCCGATGGGGCTACAGCACTGATATCCTCCACCAATCATGCTGCTTGGATCCTCACAAGTGACTTTCCCTCCCTTGCCTTTTTCTGCCTCCTACTTTCCTTCACATTAGAATGGAAAATCTGTATTCTGTGTCAAGAACGGAGGCTAGTATTATGCTTTACTCTTTACTTCACAAACTCGAGCAGCAAAACACACAATAAAGTTTCATCAATCAAAAATTTTAAAAGAACTACAATTTCCTCAAAAAAGGTAGTGTCTTTGTAGTTTGAAACTTGAATGCTCTGAACTGGAGCATCACATGGCTATGTCTCAACCAATTATGAGTACTATAGTCCCATAAACCCTCAGGTCCATCCTAATCCTTCCTCTTTCTTTGCTGCTCGAGCAGTAGATAAGTACAGTACTGCGCAGAACGTGAAAGTCTAGTCGGAATAACAGTATGTTAGTAGCGTGAGGCGAGTTGACATTGGTTTGTCATTGTTATTGCTTTATACCTTTTTCAGTGGTATGTGTTTATAATCTGGCTCCCCACAGCTCGAAATGTTTATTTTTCTGCCAGCACTTCCGCTGCACGGAGTGCCCGCCACGCACCTAGGAAGTAAGGAGCAACGAGCGCGACAGTCCTAGCAACAGTTCCAGCGCCGGGCCCTCACTTCTCACACATGCGGCCTCCACCTCAATAAAGCAGTCTCCTGTGCCCCCCCCCCCCTAAACTGGAAAGTCTGGGTACAATTCATTAAAAAATGAAAAAGTTATTAAGAAAGCAAAAAAAAAAAGCCTTCTTCCATTAATTTCCTCATGGAGAAAAAGCCCACATTTCTGCACAGCACACAGCAAAAACCGCTGGACGGAATTAGACAAGGTACGAAACAACTTGGGAATGAAACATTGACTCGAATTCCAGGAGACCTCTGGGGTTATTCCATACATTAGTTGTTAAATTATTTGACAAAATTATAGCTATATACCCATGGTGCATTGCGTCTGAGTGGATTTTCAGAAATGAAAAAGCAACAATTTTTTCGCAAAAAAATCGATTGCTAATACCTTTTCACTTGCTGGATGGATTTGGATGAAACTTTCTAAAGAAAAGGTTTATCAAGGCCCCTCCACCCCCACCTCCCAGGCTGCAAATTTGGGGAACACTATGTTATAAAAATGAAAAAGTTAAGAAAACAAACACCACAGTTTCAGTTTTTAGCCTATTCATTTTCCCATAGAGAAAAAGTGCAGTTTTTGAACAGCCGTGTCATAAAAACCGCTGAGCAGGTTTGGACCAAATAAGAAACAACTTGGGCACAAAGCACTGACTTAAATTTCTTGACTCATGTGGGGTAATTCCATCCAGTCGTTTTTCAGATATTCAACAGATCACGGTGTGTCCCCTGCACCTACATTATTTTATATAGTTCTTGGCGTTTTGCAGCAGAGGCTGCAAGAGGCCAATAACTTTGGACTTTCTAGATGGATGTGGATGACATTTTTCTAAACCAAAGGTTTGTCAAGGCTCCCTTCCCCAAAGTGGACATTTTGGGAACAATCCATCAAAATGTATTAACAGAAAATAAAAACACAGTTTTCAGCCTAATCCCCTTCATTTTCCCATACAGAAAAATTGTAGCATGTAGCATGAAAACGGCTGTCTAAATTTAGACCAAACTTTGTAATAAACTCCCCCACGGCCCTACAAAGTCTAACAATGTTCTCGACATCAGAAAGAGACTCAAAACTCTTGTATTTATGTAATTCCTAGGGAAACACTGATTGCTTTGAAAGACAGCCCTTAGATAGCGTGGCCGTAAGCGCTATATAAATACCGATAGCAATAACATCAGGCTAGAGGTCGGGAGTGGGAAAGAAGACACCATGTAAGGTTGGGGATTTGGCAGTGGGATGGGAGCCAATTACGGGTAGAAAATGTTCTGTTTATCAGGGGACGGCTCCTTGAATGTCACGAGATTACAGCGGCAACGCAGCAAGACACGCTCAGAATTTTTTTTAATTCACATGACGCAATGAGCGATAGGGGCAATGGGAAACGGTTAGGGAGGGAAAATGCAATTGAGTGGCGGGAGGGGACCTGGAAAAAAGAAGGGGGACACACGTTGAGTGCCTGTGAAGACGTAGAAGTCTATTCATTCTGAGCTTTTTTTCCTGTTATCGTGGGAATCAGTGAACCACCACTCTACCGCAGGAATTTCTGTTACTGGGAATGATTACTGTGAAATTATCACAGGAATAGGAGTTAGAATTATTTTTTAAAGATCTACAGTGACAATGGGTGTTTGGTAACAAATTAATGGTGTGACAGGGCCAGTGGCCATTGTTAGTAGGCCCAAAAGTAAGATATTGGTGCAACATGTAAAGAGGCCACATCTGAAGGCCATAGCTAGTGAGACCTGAACAAACTATGCAACATGTTTGGCCGTGGCCACTGGCCATGGCTGAAGGACATGGCTAGTGGGCCCAAAAGAAAACTATTGGTAAAACATGTACAGTGGCCACAGCAGAAGACCATGGCTAGTGGTCCCTGAGGAAACTAGGGTATAGCCAAAACCCTTGAAACTCAGTGAAAACCCATTTGTTAAGAGAGAGTTCAGGTGATCAGATTTAACACAACAAAACCCCTGAAATTAAGCACTCGCATTTCAATCAAGTAAAGTCCTGAGAAGAAAATGCATCACACGAACCAAACAGGGATGGGGTAATGGCCAGGAGAGGGCCAGGGAGGAAAAAAGCAATTGAGGAGAGTGGGGGGAGACCATGGAAAGAGGAGGGGGGACTTAGTGAGTGCCTGTGAGGACAGGGAAGAGTTTGCAATTTTCAAGCATTATCGGTGGAGGCCTACGGGCATGTTGGCGCATTACAAGAATTAAAATAATAATAATAATAATAATAATATATGTGTAGTGTGTTGCAATTTCAGGGGAATATCGGGGGAATCCCACGGGAAAGGGGGGAGAGTGAAATAAAAACTGTAATTTTAAACGTGCAGTGATCACATCTCCTAGGCAGTGGGCAATGGGTTTCTTTCCTGAAGGTCATGGCTAGTGGGCCCGAAAGAAACCGATTGGTGCAACATGTACAGAGGCCCCGAAGAAACTATAGTATAACAAAACCCTTAGAATTCAGTGAAAAAACATTAGTGAGGAGAGAGTTAGGATGATCAGATTTAATGTGACAAATACATAGCAACAACACCTTTGAAATTCACGGAAAACAACCTTGATTAAGTGAGAGTTGAGGTGATTAGATTTGAGGCAACACAATCCCTGAAATTCTGCAATCGCATTTCGAGCAAGTCCACCTTAATTATGCACCCCCCTGCTGCACAGTGTATAACCACAATGATGGCATCACTGGTGCCAACGCTAATTACATCATACATGACATCACTGATGCTGTCACTAATTACATCATGCATGACATCACTGATGTCAGTGGTTTGATTAATTACATTTTGAAATATGACAACTCTTTTCTTTAACATAACACGTGTACATATTTCCTACTTACACAGTACAATGTGCTCTGTCCTTGTTTCTTTGAATGTAACGCGTGGTATACAATTATGTAGCATAAGTAACTGATTGTTTTTCATATTAACCTAACAGCGAAATCTTAGAGTACATAATATGATATCATATGGCATTTATAACACGCCTGTAAACAAGTGTTTCTAGGCACGACAAAACGAGGAGGGGGGGACAAAAAATGGAGGACAAAAACAATGATCTTACGAGGCCTTGTGTCATTCAGATCATGCAAGTGCAGGGAAGGGGGGAGGGGAGAAGTGCCGAGGGTGGGTGGAGGATGGAGAAGTGCAGGACAAAGGAGAAACAAGAGTGTAGCCAGCGGGTGGTGAGTAAGTGCAAGAGAGGGTACCGTAGAGTTACAGATACCGACCAAATGTGCAGGAGAGCCAAAAGGCAGTGTAGGATTGCAGTTTGACCGGCCCGGCACCTGGACCCGAATACAGAGGGTGACCAGGTGACCAGTGCATGGATCAGGCAGGTGATCAGCAAGGGAGAGAAAGAAGAAGCAATGAGAAAGTTCTTGAGTTGCTTCTGGAACCGGAGATGGTTCTGCTCACGTTTCAGAGAGGAGGAAGGCTGTTTCAGAGGGAGGCCCCAGCTGAAGAAAGAGATCTGCCCCCAAATCTGGAAAAGCGACTGACCCTCAGAGAGTTGGAGGTGGAGGAGCGAAGTGCTTGAGAAGGAAGATATTTAGGAAGAGAGAGTTGGAGGTAGTGTGGTCCCAGGCCCTAGAAAGCCCTGTGGACAATGCAAAGGGTCTTGAACTTGATCCTTGCCACCACGGGAGCCAGTGAAGGGATTTCCGAGCTGGAGAGATATGATTCCTGGGTTTAGGCCAAGGACAAGTCTCGCAGTCCTGTTCTGGATGTGTTGTAGAGGACAGAGAGTAAATACATGAAGATTTAGAAAGAGGCTGTTCCAGTAGTCCAGCCTAGAGAGAACCAGAGCTCTGGAGACAGTGCGCTTCTGGGGGAAAGTGAGGAAGGGAAGAATACCTCTGAGGAGGTGCATCTGGTAGTTTGACTTCTTAGAGATTTATTTATAGATTTATGATGCGCCGACAGCTCGTGGGCATCGGGTCGCAACAAGGACACACAGGGACAACAAAGGAACGAGACAACAGACTATAGTGACAAGTTATCAGAAGTAATCGGGGCAAGACTAATAAGGCCAAAGTATTACCTAAAAATATGGGTTTTCAGAGTTTTTCTGAAAAACATCAAGTTGGGGATGGCTCTAATGGTTGGGGGTAGGGCGTTCCAGAAAGAAGAAGCAATGGACGGGAAGGATCTTCCAAGCCCTCTAGATTTTGTGGACCTAATCCCCTGCAGTTGGGCAAGAGAAGAGGAATGCAACTTTCTGGTAGGATGATACAGTAGAACCAAGGCTTTCAGATATTCCGGGGCCTTGCTGTAAAGAGAGTGATGCACCAGCGTGCCAATTTTGAACTGAATATGTTCCTGCACTGAGAGCCAGTGAAGATCTTTCCTGAATTTGGATATGTGCGATCTTCTAAGAATGTTCAGGGCTACGCAAACCGTGTCGTTTTGGATGGTTAGGCAAACCTGGATGTTGGATTTCGAGGCGCCACCTAGTAGTGTGTTACAATAGTCAAGCCTTGATAGAATAGTTGCTCGAGCTATAGTTACAGAGTTCTTTTCGTTGAGATAGGGTTGGATAGTCCGAAGGAGCCTAAGATGGTAATTACAGGTACGGCGAAGATGTTGCACCTGTGCATCTGAATTCAGAGAAGCTTCCAAAAAGATCCCTAGGGTTTTGACTTTTTTGTGGGTCGTGATTTTGTTACCCTGTTACTGAAAGTTATCGTATGCAGCGTCAAGTTTGGAACATGTCTGATGGGATCCAAAAATAAGGAGCTTAGTTTTATTGCCGTTAAGACATAACCAATTCTCAGATATCCAACCTTAAATAGAATTGTAGATGTTGTTCAGTGCTAGGGAGTCTCGGATTGGTCCCCACACAGCTCGATGACCAGCTCTGTATCATCTGCATAGTTGGTAAAGAATACTCCCATGTCTTCCAGTAGAGAGCAAAAGGTACGCATGTAAAGATTTAAAAGACGTGTGAGAAGGACGCTTCCTGTGGGACACTGCAATCAATAGGGGAAGCAGAGGAGCAAGCTGATCCTCATTGAATGTTGGATTAACGATTGCCCAGGAAGGTGTCATGGCCACTTGCCCAGGAACACAGGAGCGGCACCATCAGGTGGAGGGAGCAAGGGGTACCATGGTTCACGCACGTCCCTTTGGGATGTTTATACATGGGGGGCCCGGTTGGACTCAGTCCTGGCGCCTTTGGCGCCAGGCTCTTGGAAGAACATAAGCAAGACTCTCTTTATTATGGGCAGGAGTGCTTGAAACAGGAGCAAGACTCTTTTATTATGGCCAGGAGTGCTTTCAAGAACTTTCCACTTGTGTGTAACCAGTCCGGGTGTGGCTTTCTATCTTCATCTGCACGTGCAACTCCAAGGAGTGGCAGGGTATGGCCAGCAGGACTGAGCTAGTGGGTGTGGCCTTAAAAGCTCAGCTATAAAAGCCAGCCCAACCCCAAGGCACACGCTTCGCGTTAATCTGCATTCTCATGCAGCGTAACGCTCACCGCCGTCTGGGTTAATCAGCACTTACCTTGGGATTCCAGTCTCCTGTTCCTACACTTACCTCCTGGAGTCAGCTTACACCTGCATCCATCTCTGCTGAGCCTGGCATCTATTCTTCATCTTCTGGATCGCAGGACTTCAGCTATGGGCACGACATCTTCTTCATCTCCGGCATGCAGAAAACCAGCTCCCGGCACTGCCGCACGACATCTTCTTCATCTCCGGCACGCAGAACTCCAGCGCTGGACCCCGCAGCACGACATCTTCTTCTTCCACGAAGGCGGACCATGTAAAAGGACAAAAGACAAGGTTAGACATTCGAACCTGCAGTTTAAAGTCACGCTTGCAATATAATACGCGCTTGTCCTTAAAAGCACACTTACCTGCTGCCAGACCGCCACAGAATCCTCTGCTCCTCATCTGGAGCCACTTCGGGCTCTGTTGCTCTGCTGGACCGCAATCACACATATGTGGGGAGAAAGATAGACATTGTTATAGAGCTGACAACAGGCTGAGAACAAGACAATATCAAAACTTCACGACAAACAGAAAAAAGAAAGACACTTACCAGAAAGGCCTGGTATTGTCGCAGCTGGACTGGACACCACGTATAAAGGACCAGTGAAGGAACTCAGTCCTCATTCTACATGCCCCCCCTTCCAGAAGTAGCAGGATGGAGAGTTCACCCTTAATAATCTTCAGGTGAGCCTTAATGGGACGGATGCATACTCACCACACTATGGGAGGAAGGTGTTGAGAGGGAATCTGCTCGCAGGCCAGTAAACCTACGTCCTGTCATATCTATGCAGGAGCAGGGTTACAATTCATTACAGCAGCCCACATACTATTTGCAGCGGGAGGAAGCAGATCCGGGGTCCTACTTCCTGGGAGCGCTGCAACCGTGCCCCAAAGTCCCTGCAGAGACCAGGTGAGCGTAACAGAACGCGATGCCTCTACGAATCTCTGCCTGGGCGTTATGGATACCTCTGAGACCGACCTATTGGCCCAACTTTTGGGTGAATTACGGGCTGAAGTTCATGCTTCCAGGCAGGAAACCAATGCCTTAAGAAAAGACCTTATTGTGAACGGAGAGTGCACTGATGGATTGGAAAGATGTTTACTCCAGGCACGAGCTGGCCAGGTTCCATTGCCAGGACCTGCTCCCACACCACAACAGTCACCACCAGTCCAGGTGGTTTTTCCAGGATCAGTTCCTCTGGCCCCGCCTGAAAACGTTTTACAGGCGACCCCAACAAGTACGCCATATTTATGAACCAATGCCGCTTACATTTTTTGTGCAGACCTGGGGCTTTTCTCAATGACCAAGCCAGAGTGGCGTTCATATTCTCATATTTGGGAGGCAGTGCAGCAGATTGGTCTATACCTTTGGTAAATCAAGATGATCCTTTGCTTCGAGACCTAGGGGGGTTCCAGCATGAAATGGAGAAATTGTTTGCACGACACACTCAAGGACAGGCCTTGGACAACGAGTTACTGTCACTCAGACAGGGAAATCAGGATTTGTTAACCTACATCGCATCCTTCAATCGTTTTATAGCTCAAACAAATTAGCCAGAAGGGAAGAGGACTATGCTCTTTTACTGTGAATTGCGTGGAGAACTCAAGGACGTTTTAGCACAAGTGGTAAATCCCCCAGAGGGCTGTGCTGAATACATCAACCTACCTGTACAACTCAATCACAGGCTGCAGGATCGAAAGATGGATCGAACTAGGGCGGAAGGGCGATCGGTCTATGTGCGGCCTCATGATAATCCACCCAAGCCACATGAACAGGCCGAACCCATGCAACTTGGGGGACTACAGAGTCCTCTAACCAAAGCAGAATGAGACAAAAGGAGACAACAACAGCTCTGTTTGTATTGTGGAAAAGCAGGCCATTTTCTTCGAGAATGCCCGGTGAAACCATCCAGGAAAATAGTCGGAGCAACCGACAAGGACAAAGAAGGGGAACAAAACTCGGAAAACACCAACACCGGCAAGCGTAGGGGTCTACTTGTCGAGCGGTAAAAAGGAACCTGTACAGGCCTCACACCAAGTCATACCGGTGCTCTTGGTAAACCACAAACAACCGTCAAAAATACATGTTTTGGAAGCATACATTGACAGTGGAGCTGTGGGAAACTACATCGACCAAAATCTGGCTATCCGAATTGGCCTTCCTCTACGGCAAAAGCTGAAATCGGAAAACGTTACAGCGGTAGATGGATCTCAACTTTCATCTGGCCGAGTAACATATTTTACCCAAAAAGTCAAGCTCTTGTGTCAGGACAGCCACCAAGAGGACATTACCTTCAATCTCATTGTGTTACTCACTGGTGTGGGGAGTGCGTAAAAAACAAACCGGTCCTCTTGTGCTGGGGATTTGCTTGACGAGCTCGGGTTGGAGCCTCCACCCGAGCCTCCTCTCTGTGAGGGAATGAACTCTTTGAACTGATATGACCACCTGCTGAACTATACAGACAAGGGGACCGATCAATCAAAAGAGCGCGGAGAACACACCGCCACGGACCCAGCTGTAAAGAAAAGACAAGAGATGAATATTCTATCGGATTCAACCCTGGCTTTCCCCAAGACTATTACCCTTAATAGAGTACCTGAGTGAGTTCCCCTTAAGCCACAAAAAAGGACCTGGAGCAACCTATAAAGCAGAAGAGACTTTAGATACTAGCTAAATGTGAAAACTGCCCAATGATGGTAATCAAGGAAATATATTTTACCACTGGTGGAGGTAAGAATAGTGCAATAATCCTGGGCAACAACGAAAGTATAAAACAAAAAAAAGGAAGGTTAGTAGGGTAGCTATCCCCGGACGGAACGAGGGTCGCACTGGTTTCGGGATGGTGCACCACAGCAAAGCGTTCCAAAATGAACTTTAGAAATGAAGCAATGTTATCCAAAGATGAGGTAACAGTTCAATGAAGACATGATTCCAAAATTAAGAATTGTTCTTACCAGTGTTATTCCCCAGAAGAACGCAAGCACTGTGAGGAATGGGTTCAAGAGTCCGTGGCCAAGTGAGAGATGGTAGTCATACAGGAAGTAGCAGTAGCAAAGTCTTAAACCAGGGGTCCAGGAGCAGGCAAAAGGTCTGGTACACGGGCGGTCAGCAAACACAACAAAATCACAATCCAGGAGTCCAGGAGCAGGCAAGGGGTCTGGTACACGGATGGTCAGCAAACAAAACTAAGACAGGATCAGGAATTAGAAGTCTGTGTGCAGGCAAGGTCGGTACACGGGCGGACAGCAAACAATACCAAGGTAGAATCAAGATGTAGGAGTCCGTGTGCAGGCAAGGTCGGTACACAGAGAAAACAGGAGTCTTCCGGAATTAAGGTACAGAAAGTAGCACTTCAGAAAATGCCGGATGTAACTATAAACAGAAACGGCGTTCTGAAAACCGCTGTGGTTTAAATTCAACAAGGAGGCGGAACATAATCGAAAACGAGGCTCCTATATTAATGCCGGGAACTACAACCCATGACAGGTTTTCTGGGAAATGTAGTTTGTTGCAGCTGCCACCGTGAGAAAAAAGGTGCATGACGGTGCTGTAGCCCCTAATGAAGAGCAACTACTTTATTGTCCCTCTTTCAGGCCTTACATAGAGCTCCCCAACTGTCCTTGTTAACGCAGGAGACTGAAGAGGCACGGGGCAGACACCGGGGGGTGTGATGAGGCGAAGGTCGGGGTGTAACAGCATCCACCCCCAAAGGCGGCGCAGACCCCCCCCGAGAATGGAAGCGGCGTAAGAGCGCTGGAGAATGTATGTTGCATAATGGCTCCCAGGATCTGTCTTCGGGACCGTACCCTTTCCAATCGACCAGATAAAAGGGGCGCCCCCTGCGGAGACGAAAGTCCAGAATCTCCGCCACTTCATACTCATCACCCCCGCCCACCTGAACCGGAGGGGGGCGATCGGGCAGCCGAATAGAGGGCGGACAAGTTTTCAAAAGACAGACATGAAACACAGGATGCTTTTTCCAAGAGGTAGGTAAGGAAAGGCGTACAGCCACAGGATTTACAATCTCTGTGATGGAAAAAGGACCCACGAATTTAGGCAGCAACAAGCGTTTGCCAGGCATTCGCAAATTGCGGGTGGACAACCAAACTTTCATGCCCACTTTATAGTCAGGTGCCGTTTTTCTGTGACGATCAGCATTCTTTTTAGCCCTTGCTTGGGCTTGAAGTAGATGTGAACGGACCGTTCTATGGATCGTCACCAATTCCCTCACACAGTCCTGAGCCGCTGGGTTGTCGATGGGAAGAGTCGGGTCTAGTGGCAATGACCGTGGTTGACAGCCATATAGAGCAAAAAACAGTGAGACCCCTGAGGCGGTATGCATAGAATTATTATAAGCGAATTCTGCAGAGGGAAGCATCGTCAACCATGAGGCTTGAAAGCGGAGGCAGAGGCACCAAAGGAATTGCTCAAGGGTGGCATTAACCCTCTCAGTTTGTCCGTCAGTCTGAGGATGATAAGCAGAACTGAACCGGTCGTCAATACCCAAGGAAGCAGTCAAGGCCCTCCAGAAACATGATGTAAACTGAGAGCCACGGTCCGAAATATGATAGCAGGCAGCCCAAAGAATCGGAAAACGTTCCTAAGAAAAAGGGAAGCCAAGACAGGAGCAGAGGGCAGACCTGAACAGGGAATGAACAATGCCATTTTGGTGAAATAGTCAATGACCACCCATATGGTATCAAAGCCTTTCACAGGAGGTAAGTCCACAACAAAGTCCATAGAAACCATGTACCATGGTTTGTGGGGCACAGGAAGAGGCCGTAACAGACCCACAGGTTTAGAACGGGAAACTTTGCATTGAGAACATACTGAACAGGATGCCAAATAGTCAATCACATCCCTGGACATAGTGGGCCACAAAGACCATCGGCGTAAGGCCTCCAGCGTCTTCTGTTGACCCGGATGAGCCGCGACTAGAGAGTCATGTGACCAAGCCAGGGCACGTAAGCGTGCCTGTCCTGGAGGCACAAACAAGCGTCCCTGAATGTAGGGCAGGCCTTGAACCACATCAAGATTAAGAGTGTCACATTCTTCTTTATGTGTGGAGACCCAATCTGAAATCAAGGTCCGCAGAGTAGGTTGAGGGGTGCAGGCACAGACAATGTTACAAGGTAACAAAAGAGGTTTGTCAGAGACATCGCTGCCAAAATGAAGGGCAATGCGTGACAAAGCATCTGCGCAAGAATTCAATCGGGCTGGCCGATATGTGATTGTGAAATAAAACTGGGGAAAAAAAGATGCCAACGAGTCTGTCGGGCAGTAAGGCATTTCATTGATTTAAATGCCAAAAGACTCTGATGATCTGAAAAGACTGTGACCTGATGACGAGCCCCCAAAAGATGATTCCGCCATTCGGAGAGAGCATCTTTTATGGCTAGGAGTTCCCGTTCCGTGATCGGATAGTTGCGCTCATAAGGGGTCAATTTCCTTGAAAAGAATGCGACTGGATGAACCTCTCCTGAATCTGGACATTTCTGGGAGAGAACTGCCCCGATAGCCGACCAAGAAGCGTCAGCCTCAACCAAAAATGGGAGTAAAGGATTAGGATGCTGTAATACTGGAGCGGAAGTGAATGCTGCCTTAAGGGCATCAAAAGCTCGCTGTGCCTCCTGGTTCCATTGATAGGATTTCTTAGAACTGGTCAATGCCGTCAGCGGCGCAGAGATAGAGGAAAAGGAACGGATGAAGCGCCTATAGAAGTTCGAGAACCCAAAAAATGATTGCAAGGCTTTATTCGATGTTGGAACGGGCCAGTCCAAAATAGCTTTAACCTTGGAACGACTCATTCGTATACCCCAACTGGTCAGATCATAACCAAGAAATTTCACCTCAGTGGAATTGAAAACACACTTTTCAGCCTTGACAAATAGGTGGTTTTCTCTCAACCGTTGCAGGACAATTTGCACGTGTTTCATGTGTTCCTCTTTGGAGGACGAATATATGAGGATATCGTCCAAATATCCGACCACAAACTGATCCAAACAGTCATGGAAAATGTCATTCATAAATGCCTGGAAAGTGGCCGAGGCGTTGCACAGACCGAACGGCATAGCCAGATATTCATACAATCCATAACGTGTTTTGAAGGCGGTCTTCCACTCGTCCCCTTCTCTAATTCGAACGAGGTTATATGCACCCCTAAGATCAAGCTTAGTAAAGATTACAGAGGAACCAAGTTGATCTAAAAGTACTGAAATGAGCGGGAGGGGGTATTGGTTTTTTTACCGTCACCGCGTTTAATGCCCTATAATCAATACAGGGGCAGAGGTCTCCCTCCTTCTTAGGGACGAAAAAGAGAGGAGAGGCCGCAGGGGACCTGGAAGGTCTGATGAAGCGTATAGCCAAGGCCTTGTCAATATATTCCTTCAACACCTTATCTTCTGGTACAGTAAGAGAATAGACCCTACCAGCAGGAATCTTATCCCCTGGCAATAGGTCGATGGGGCAGTCGTAGGGCCTATGAGGTGGCAACTGGTCTGCCCCTCCTTTGTCAAACACGTCTCGAAAAGACTTGTATTCAGGAGGAATTTCAGGTTCAGGAGACTTAGTGATGGCTCCAATTTCAGACATGGATGCCACCAAAGCCTGACAAGAAGACTCAGGGGACACACTAGTGTCTCGGAAACATTTCTCATTACACTCAGACGAAGGAAACTGAACGGTTTTCATTGCCCAATCAATGGCTGGATTATGATGTTGCAACCAAGGGATGCCCAAAATGACCTGGAATTGAGGGGCTTTAATTAGATCAAAGGAAATCAACTCAGCATATCCTTCCTCTGTTTGCATACGAACTAAGGAGGTATTTTGTGTAACCAGGCCAGAGATCAAAGATGTGCCATCCACAGCGTGAACAGCCTCGGGTTGGGCTTTAGACAAAATTGAAATATTATTACGTGTGGCGTAATCGTAATCCATGTAATTTCCGGTGGCCCCAGAATCAATGATCGCCATGGAAGGAAAGGTATTAGCTTCAATAGTGGTAAACACCGCAGGAAGGCTAACGGGATCAGAAACAGCACAATGGGAGTCCAAAGAAAGTACCCCCGGCGTAGGGACTCTGCCTATCGCCGGGTTCTGGCGTTTCCCGACTTTTTGACAGGTTTCTTAGAGCAGTCCTTCAGTTGGTGTTCAGCAGACCCGCAATACATACATAGATTATGTGATCTGCGATATTCACGTTGTGCAGGGGTCAAAGGACCTCTTACTGCCCCGATTTGCATAGGTTCTGGGACAGAAGTAGAAGGAGAAGACTGGTCCACATGGGGAGTAACAGGGACTGGTGCCTTGCGTTCCCCGTTTCTTTTGGACCTTCTAGCATCTATTTGCAAAACCAGATCTAGCAATTCACCAAAAGTGGTAGGAACCACTGGTACAGTAGCCAAAATGTCCTTTAATTCTTCCGACAACCCTTTTTAAAAAAACGGCTGATTTTTTTCTCTTCAGGCCAATCTGTCTCAGCTGCCAATTGGTTGAACCTGGTAAAGTACGAAAACAAAGAAGACGTGCCTTGACGCAGATTGAGAAACTCCAGGTCAGTAGCCTGAGATTTATAGCGGGTGTCAAAAACTCTGTTCATGGCAGTGAGGAGTGCATCACAGTCGTAAAAGACATAGCTATTGGACTCAAGTAACGGATTAGCCCAAGCTGCTGCTGTACCCCCAAGATGGGAAAGGACAAAGGCTGCCTTTGTAGTGGAATTAGGAAAAGCAGTGGGCCGACACAGAAAATGTAATTTACACTGGTTGATAAATGTCCGGTATTGTTTGGGTTCCCCGGAGAAACGTTCTGGGGGGCCAGCGGGAACTGGGTAGCCATAAGCACCGGGTTTGCCGTAAAGCCAGAAGCAGAGGGCGTAGGAACACTCGAACCCGATGCAGTAGCAGCAGAAGTATCCACACCCAGGGTTTGGGGAGTTGGAAAACTCCGTAAACTGTCGATCCTATGATGGATAGCATCATGCGCAGCTGTCATGTCAGACCGAAGTTCGGACACCAAGCGAACCAAGGTGGCCAAAGGATCGACTTCATCCATCGGATTCTGTTTTTGTTACTCACCGGTATGGGGAGTGTGTAAAAAACAGACCGGTCCTCTTGTCCTGGGGATTTGCTTGAAGAGCTCGGGTTGGAGCCTCCACCCGAGCCTCCTCTCTGTGAGGGGAATTAACTCTTTAAACTGATATGACCACCTGCTGAACTATACAGACAAGGGGACCAATCAATCAAAAGAGCGGGGAGAACACACTGCCACGGACCCAGCTGTAAAGAAAAGACAAGAGATTAATATTCTATCGGATTCAACCCTGGCTTTCCCCAAGACTATTATCCTTAATAGAGAACCTGAGTGAGCTCCCATTAAGCTACAAAAAAGGACCTGGAGCAACCTATAAAGCAGAAGAGACTTTAGATACTAGCTAAATGTGAAAACTGCCCAATGATGGTAATCAGGGAAATATACTTTACCACTGGTGGAGGTAAGAATAGTGCAAAGAATCCTGGGCAACAACGAAAGTATAAAACAAAAAAAAGGAAGGTTAGTAGGGTAGCTATCCCCGGACGGAACGAGGGTCGCACTGGTTTCGGGATGGTGCACCACAGCAAAGCGTTCCAAAATGCTCTTTAGAAATGAAGCAATGTTATCCAAAAATGAGGTAACAGTTCGATGAAGACAGGATTCCAAAATGAAGAATTGTTCTTACCAGTGTTATTCCCCAGAAGAACGCAAGCACT
This sequence comes from Ambystoma mexicanum, assembly GCF_040938575.1. Classification (NCBI taxonomy): domain Eukaryota; kingdom Metazoa; phylum Chordata; class Amphibia; order Caudata; family Ambystomatidae; genus Ambystoma; species Ambystoma mexicanum. Next base: position 541,271,776 of record NC_090929.1, read on the forward strand.
GTGAGGAATGGGTTCAAGAGTCCGTGGCCAAGTGAGAGATGGTATTCATACAGGAAGTAGCAGTAGCAAAGTCTTAAACCAGGGGTCCAGGAGCAGGCAAAAGGTCTGGTACACGGGCGGTCAGCAAACACAACAAAATCACAATCCAGGAGTCCAGGAGCAGGCAAGGGGTCTGGTACACGGACGGTCAGCAAACAAAACCAAGACAGGATCAGGAATTAGAAGTCCGTGTGCAGGCAAGGTCGGTACACGGGCGGACAGCAAACAATACCAAGGTTGAATCAAGATGTAGGAGTCCGTGTGCAGGCAAGGTCGGTACACGGAGAAAACAGGAGACTTCCGGAATTAAGGTACAGAAAGTAGCACTTCAGAAAATGCTGGTTGTAACTATAGACAGAAGCAGCGTTCTGAAAACCGCTGTGGTTTAAATACAACAAGGAGGCAGAACATAATCGAAAACGAGGCTCTCGTATTAATGCCGGGAACTACAACCCATGGCAGGTTTTCTGGGAAATGTAGTTTGTTGCAGCTATTCTCCATGGCAGCTGCCACCGTGAGAAAAAAGGTGCATGACGGCACCGTAGCCCCTTATGAAGAGCAACAGCTTTCTTGTCCCTCTTTCTGGCCTTACATAGAGCTCCCCAACTGTTCTTGTTAACACGGGAGACTGAAGAGGCACGGGGCAGACACCGGGGGGTGTGATGAGGCGAAGGTCGGGGTGCAACACATTGGTGCTCCTCAGTTCCAGATGATAGTGGGAATTCCTTGGTTGGAAACCCATAACCCTAAGATTGACTGGCGGAAACGAGTTCTGACCTTTCCCCAAGACTGTTTTGACACCTGTTATGCTGAAAGGCCCACCAACTCGAAGACTAAGAAAGGAACCATACTGGGTCTCACTGGCTCCTTGCCACCTGAATACTTAGAATACCAGGATGTCTTTCAAAAGGAACAAGCAAACGTCCTTCATCCACACCGGTCCTACGACTGCCAAATTGATCTCGTGCCTGGAGCCCAGATACCCTGCAGTCAGATTTATGCTCTAACTGAGCAGGAAAACAAACACCTAATGTCTTACCTAGACCAGTACCTAGCCAATGGCTTCACCCGTCCATCTAAATCCCCTCCTCTGCGCTCTTTTTCGTGTCTAAAAAGAAGGGCAACTTAAGAACGTGCATTGATTATAGAGCACTAAACCAGATTACAGTGAAGAATAGACACCCGTTACCACTTATCCCAGAACTCTTGGATCAGATAAAAAATGCTCAGATCTACACCAAACTAGACTTACGAGGGGCCTACTACCTTCTAAGGGTCAAAGAAGGAGACGAGTGGAAGACGGCGTTCCGTACTAAATATGGTCTCTATGAATATCAGGTGATGCCCTTTGGGTTATGTGATGACCCGGCAGCATTCCTGTTCTTTATGAACAACGTTCTCCGTGAATTACTGAACATTTGCGAACTTGTCTATATTGATGACATTCTCATCTATTCAACTTCCAAAGAAGAGCATATTGGTCATGTTCGGGCATTGTTAGAAAAGCTTCGGAAACATCGACTATTTGCCAACTTGGAGAAGTGTTTTTTCCATGTAACAGAGGTCGAATTTCTTGGCTTTATTCTCACACCACGAGGCGTTCGCATGGATACACGCAAAGTGGATGCTATCCTCCAATGGCCCTCACTGATGTCTACAAAAGGAGTACAAAGTGTGCTTGGATTTGCCAACTTCTATCGTTGGTTCATACCCGGTTTCTCTCAGATCATCCATCCTATTACCTCTCTGCTATGAAAAAACAAACAATTCTGCTGGTCTCGAGGGGCTGAGGAAGCCTTTCAGACACTAAAACGATCGATTACCAGAGCACCCATTCTACGACACCCGCGACCAGATTTGCCATATGTGGTTGAAACTGATGCCTCTAACATAGCAATGCGAGTTGTATTGTCCCAACGGAACCCGAAAACCGGACAATTGCACCCCGTGGCATTCTGGTCCCGTAAGTTTTCTCCTCCCGAATTGAACTATGCAATCACTGACAAAGAATTGCTAGCAATCAAGGCAGCATTTAAAGCATGGAGAGATTATCTTCTCGGAGCCAGACATACAGTCACGGTCATCACGGATCACCACAACCTACAATACTTGAAGTCTGCTAAACGCAATCTTCGCGCCAACTTTGTAGGGCACTCTTCTTTACAGAATACGACTTCTTCATTACCTATAGACCAGGAGTTCATAATGGGAAAGCGAATCCTCTCTCCCGCATGAGCGAGGAAAAGGAAGCTTTCACGACACCGGACCCTGTGGCTATCATTCCTGAAGAGCGGATCTACAATATGATTGTCGCAGCAACCTGTCTGGACGATCTACATTCCAACTTGCGATGCCAAATGAATCAATCTGCCTAACAGGAATGGCTTAAAAAAGGAGACAGATACACCATTAAAGACGATCTACCCTACTTCCAAGGGCAACTGTACATTTCAGATAAGAAACTATAAAACCAGATCATCGCCAACTATCATGATTGCTTGGTGGAAGGACAAAATATACAAAAGACCACAATACAGCTTCCTTCTTTCACGTATGAGTTCATTAACGGGCTCACTCTAACACTAATACCACTGCCTATCCCGCATCAATTCAGGTAGACCACCATGGATTTTTCAAAAAATATACATATTTTATTATTTATAAAACACCAATCAATTCATACATCAATTGTTAAAAACGAATATATTCATGATTTGACCAATTTCAAACGCAATGTATCTAAAATACACACATGGGCTAGCAGTATCTTCTGCTAGTTTATCAATGTGACCTGAGAGAAACAAACAGTTGTTGGTTTCTCTTTTGTCACCATAACAAACAGTAATTTAATTATATCTGTTTTCGGGCTATACATTAGACCCTCCCTCTTCCTACTGAGAGAGAAGACAGTGTGCCAACTCAATATATGTGTTTCTAGCACCAATTTTAACTGTTCAATATGCAATCAAACCAATATTAATCACATCTCTTATTGGTGCTGTCTTCAGGGTACTTGGAATTCTTATCACGTGGTGTTGTTCAACATGTGGTATGACAGAGACCTGTTGTCTTTCAACCAATCTACAAATTAAAAACAATTAAAACATCATTAATACCAGGGGTGTGCTATTTTTCGTGTCAGATTTTTGTGAGTACCCTGTTATAATTTCCCTCTCATTGTTTTATACGGAGAGAAAATCATTTTTCACACTGTCAGCGGTGTTATTCCACTGATTTCTACCAATTTGTAGGGACATATACTTCCTTAATCCCATTTTTCTCCATAATTCGTTTTCATCAATACAATCACTTGAACTTTCAAACTCATTCAAAATATTTCCACATTCTCCAGTCATTCGGTAAATATCTTTTCTTGACACACAACACCCTATTCCGGTAAATGGAATTACATTTCCTCATTTCAAAAGAAAACCCCCTCTATACCTTCACAAATGAGTGTGCTTTTCACCATCTAATTCACTGCACTTTGTTATCCATATTTTAAACAGTGTAATTACCCTTGAGGCAGAAGATGTTAACCTCTCTTCACTGGTCCTAATTTTTCTTTTTTTCTTTTCCTTTTAGAACTGCATCTTGCTCACTACAAAGCAATTGGAGTATTCCATGTGAATTTTTCTACACAAAAATGGTGTTAACCCCATCTTTACACGTTATTTAATGTGGAAGCATGCTTACCAAAAACTCAATTAGCCGAATGCAGATTGCTTTTGGAAACGTCAAGGAGATTTGTCGCTTCCTTCTAAGTTGAATTTTCACCCCACTTTTACATTCATGAAATCTCGGCACCATTATGAGCCATGATAAAGGCCTGTAAAGAATGACAAGACCATATTAGTCACTTGTCTGCTTGGCGCGAAAATCAGGGCTTCAATCTTCCCTTCTATTTTCAAAAAAACCTCACCTTATTTCGATCGTAGCGGTTCACGGTTCTCCTGGCGCAGCCTGTTTCCTCACTTGTGTTCGTCTTTGATGTCGTGCGAACGCTAGATATACCAGACCCTTAGTGTATCACGTGTTCACAAAACGTGATGACGTGTGTGAGCACGCTCTATTGTACTGCACAATATACCTGTGTGACACAACGTATAGGCGGGATGCCATCTTGGAAGTGGAAAAATACCATTAGGGAAGTAGTCAAAAACTAGACTCCTTTCCTGTTTGTTGTTCGTGGCGCCTTATTTGCAAGTGTTGTTAATTTACACAACGCAAAACCATACATTTACTCCCAGCATTTAAAGCCTGTGTTTTTTACTAAAAACACCATCTTTCATCTACCTGGTTTTTACGCCTATTCCAGCATGTGACGGCCCATACTTGCCCTAATGATGTATGTATACGGTCTAATACTTGAAACATTGATGGCGCGGGGTTACCATGATAGATACAGGCCACCCTTGTGTTTGTTATTTGAATATTTAAGTATGAAAAAGACTACCTCTGGTGGATAAATAATCCCCATTCCACAGATACATTCTTGCCTTCTTTTACTGTGTTAAGGGAATAAATCCATCTTTGTTCCGTCCTTCTTAGTTTCAAATCTCTATCGCCCCCTCTTGGATGGGGCTCTATTGTTTCAATAATAAACCAGAAGATGTCATCATGAGTGTGGTTTGCGGTCTTAAAATGGGCTACCAAGGGTTTATCCACTACATCGTTTTTTACACAGGATCTGTGTTCACAGATCCTCTGGCGAATCGGTCTCTTCGTCTTTCCAATATAGAGCAGCCCACAAGGGCATCTAATGGCATAGATTGCCCATTTTGTGTTACAATTAGTGAAGCCCTTATAGGTCCATTTTCCTCCTTTTAGGTCTACTTCTTTTACGTTTTCCGTATGGTTACATACAGAGCATTTCCCACACTTATAGTGGCCCACCACAGGTGGTAGGTCCTAAAATGTTGGTTGAGCATTACATGTTCTGTGGTCAGGGATCCTATAGGTGTGAACCAATTTGTCCCGCAAATTGGGCATTCATCAGAAAGCAAAGCGAGGTTTATTAATGATGAAATCTTCAGTGTTCAGCATGCTCCAGTGTTTCAAAATACTCCTTCGCAAGTTGTTGCTGATAGGTGAAAAAGTAGATACGCAAGTGATTTTTTCTTCTTTCATTCTTTGTCTTTTCATTAGACACTCTTGTCTCTTGGTATTCCTGGCCCTTTTCATTGATCTACGTATGATATACGGAGGGTAGCCACGTTCTTTTAATCTATTCGACAGGTCTTTGCTGTTTTTGTCAAAATCGTCCCTTGAGCTACAATTTCTTCTGATTCGTAGAAATTGCCCAAAGGGTAAGTTTTGACAGAGACTCTCTGGGTGGAAGCTGTCATATAATAGCAAGGAGTTCTTATCTGTGGCTTTTCTAAATAATGTAGTCTCAAGCCTGTTGGTGCCACCCTTATAGATCTCTAGATCTAAAAAAGAGATCTTATCAATGTTTGAGCTCATGGTGAAATGTATGCATATCTCTTGATTGTTCAGCCATGTTAAGAACAATTCCAAATCTTGTTGATTGCCAGCCCACAGCATGAAGACATCGTCGATGTACCTGTACCATGCTTTCATCTGTTGTTTGAACGGATTGGTTTCAGCATACACCGAGCGTTGTTCCAACCCATCCATAAATAAATTTGCCAAATCTGGAGCGAAAGTGGAGCCCATACTGGTTCCATGTTGTTGTGAGTAAAAGGTGCCCTCTTCTATAAAGAAGTTGTTGGTTAAGGCTAATTTAATACATTCCAAGATAAAAGCGGATGGGACGGATTTGTCCTCTCGTGTTTCCAAATATACGTTCATGATGTTGACACATTTCATTTGAGGTATACTGGTGTATAAAGCCTCAACATCAAGTGTGACTAACATGTCCTCTGTGGTCGCTTCCATGGTCGCTAAAATGCCGATCATGTGTGTCGTGTCTTGGATGTATGACCACATCTTACTTACAAAAGGTCTTAAGAAAAAGTCGCTATATATTGATAAGGGTTCCAGAATGGATCCAATAGCTGCCACGATCGGCCTTCCTGGTGGAAGAACCGAATCTTTATGTATCTTTGGCAAACAATAGAATGCCGGTGTAACCAGATTAGTTTGTATCAAAAGAGCTTTCTCATCAGGATCAATCCATCCCTCCATTTCAGCATGTGTCATCAGACTTGCAATTTCCTCTTGGATTCTTGTGGTTGGATTACCAGGAAGTTGTTTGTAGAACGCAACTTTTTCTAGTTGTTTTCTTACTTCTATATGGTATTGGTCAATTCCCCATAATACCACCCCACCGCCCATGTCTGCTGGTTTGATGACAACATTTTTGTTGTCAGCTAGATCTTTGATGGATTTTCTTTCTTCCTTTGATAGATTATCTCTATATCTGTTTTTCGTAGTAACCAACATTTTGATTTCATGCAGAATCTTGTTCTCAAAACTAATGATTTCAGGTGAAACCATGGAGGATAAAGGAGTGAAGGTGGAGGGAGGCTTCAAACCTGATGTGCTCTGATTTCGTGAGTGTTGTCCCTCTGCATTCCGAAAAAAATACTTCAATCTAATGATGCGAAAAAAGTTTCGCATCTCAATTTCTGTTTTGAACAAATCTGCCTTATTAGTCGGTAAAAAAGTAAGACCCTTGCCCAGAACTTGAATTTCAGAACCTGTTAACACATGGGTACTTAAATTAAAGATAGGCATTACCATGTCTGTGGCGGGGGTTGCCACTGGCGTGTCCGCATCCCGTGGCTCCCTGGTCGACGGGTCTTCCCTTGTCTGCCCCGTGTCTGAAAAGGGCCTCGTTGGGGATTACCACCCTGATTGTTTTGGGGGCCCGTACTTGAGCCTGCATCGCTACTATTGGATGAATTCGAAAACGTCACGTATTTTCTATACGGACGTTTGTTGTTTGTACCTGTACTGTAGCTCTGGTTGGGATTAATTTGTGTGAAAGACCGGGCACTAGGTAAGGGAATGTCACCTCCCCTTTGTAATTTAGCACATCCTTCTTTAATTTCCACAGTTTCTTATCCATGGTAAAGGTCTTAAATTTACGCATGTCCTACTCTGTCTTCTCTAGTAATGTCTGAATGTCAGAAATTACTGATTCACCTTGAATCTTCTTATCTAGAGTTACTAGTTCCTCTTTTTGTTTTTTTGCTTCTTCTTCCGCTGTCGATATTACCAAGATCACCCAATCCCGGGAACACGTATTCCCTACACCACTGAAATCAGCCATAAACTTTGGGTTATCTAAAAACACCCTAGGGATGTTTTTTACTTGGAGGCCCTCCGGTTTAACCCCCGACTTGAGATATTCTACCATTAATTGGCCATGGGACTCGGTCCAAATGAATTTCTTCTTTTTTTGGGTGAGAAGATCCAAGTCATTAGTGTTAGGTGATGTGGTACTCGGTGCTGCCTGTGTTGGTTGTCCCACTATCGACGGTAAGTCAAAAAAACATTTAAATTGTTCCTCCGTAAATGACACTATATTTACATTTTCCATGTTCAAAACCAATTTACTCTACAAACCAAAGGGTTGTCCATTAACATCAGCTATATAAGAGCTATACTGTCCTCTTTTTAGGGGCTGTGTGGGTGAGGACAAATCAAGACAAAATATACAAAAGACCACAATACAGCTTCCTTCTTTCACGTATGAGTTCATTAACGGGCTCACTCTAACACTAATACCACAGCCTATCCCGCATCAATTCAGGTAGATCACCATGGATTTTTCAAAAAATATACATATTTTATTATTTATAAAACACCAATCAATTCATACATCAATTGTTAAAAACGAATATATTCATGATTTGACCAATTTCAAACACAATGTATCTAAAATATACACATGGGCTAGCAGTATCTTCTGCTAGTTTATCAATGTGACCTGAGAGAAACAAACAGTTTGAGACTACATTATTTAGAAAAGCCACAGATAAGAATTCCTTGCGATTATATGACAGCTTCCACCCAGAGAGTGTCCGTCAAAACTTACCCTTTGGGCAATTTCTACGAATCAGAAGAAATTGTAGCTCAAGGGACGATTTTGACAAAAACAGCAAAGACCTGTCGAATAGGTTAAAAGAACGTGGCTACCCTCCGTATATCATACGTAGATCAATGAAAAGGGCGAGGAATACCATCAGACAAGAGTGTCTAATGAAAAGACAAAGAGTGAAAGAAGAGAAAATCACTTGCTTATCTACTTTTTCACCTATCAGCAACAACTTGCGAAGGAGTATTTTGAAACACTGGAGCATGTTGAACACTGAAGATTTTGTCATTAATAAACCTCGCTTTGCTTTCCGACGAATGCCCAATTTGCGGAACAAATTGGTTCACACCTATAGGATCCCTGACCACAGAACAAGTAATGCTCAACCAACACTTTGGGACCTACCACCTGTGGTGGGCCACTATAAGTGTGGGAAATGCTCTGTATGTAACCTCACGGCAAACGTAAAAGAAGTAGACCTAAAAGGCCGAAAATGGACCTATAAGGGCTTCACTAATTGTAACACAAAATGGGCAATCTATGCCATTAGATGCCCTTGTGGGCTGCTCTATATTGGAAAGACGAAGAGACCGATTCGCCAGAGGATCTGTGAACACAGATCCTGTGTAAAAAACTATGTAGTGGATAAACCCTTGGTAGCCCATTTTAAGACCGCAAACCACACTCATGATGACATCTTCTGGTTTATTATTGAAACAATAGAGCTCCATCCAAGAGGGGGCGATAGAGATTTGAAACTAAGAAGGACGGAACAAAGATGGATTTATTCCCTTAACACAGTAAAAGAAGGCATGAATGTATCTGTGGAATGGGGATTATTTATCCACCAGAGGTAGTCTTTTTCATACTCAAATATTCAAATAACAAACACAAGGGTGGCCTGTGTCGATCATGGTAACCCCGCGCCATCAATGTTTCAAGTATGAGCCCGTATACATACATCATTAGGGAAAGTATGGGCCGTCACATGCTGGAATAGGTGTAAAAACCAGGTAGATGAAAGTAGGTGTTTTTAGTAAAAAACACAGGCTTTCCATGCTGGCAGTAAATGTATGGTTTTGCATTGTGTAAATTAATAACACTTGCAAATAAGGCACCACGAACAACAAACAGGAAAGGAGTCTAGTTTTCGACTACTTCCCTAATGGTATTTTTCCACTTCCAAGATGGCATCCCGCCTATACGTTGTGTCACAAAGGTATATTGTGCGGTACAATAGAGCGTGCTCACACACGTCATCACGTTTTGTGAACACGTGATACACTAAGGGTCTGGTATATCTAGCGTTCGCATGACATCAAAGACGAACACAAGTGAGGAAACAGGCTGCGCCAGGAGAACGGTGAACCGCTACGATCGAAATAAGGTGAGGTTTTTTTGAAAATAGAAGGGAAGATTGAAGCCCTGATTTTCGCGCCAAGCAGACAAGTGACTAATATGGTCTTGTCATTCTTTACAGGCCTTTATCATGGCTCATAATGGTGCCGAGATTTCATGAATGTAAAAGTGGGGTGAAAATTCAACTTAGAAGGAAGCGACAAATCTCCTTGACGTTTCCAAAAGCAATCTGCATTCGGCTAATTGAGTTTTTGGTAAGCATGCTTCCACATTAAATAACGTGTAAAGATGGGGTTAACACCATTTTTGTGTAGAAAAATTCACATGGAATACTCCAATTGCTTTGTAGTGAGCAAGATGCAGTTCTAAAAGGAAAAGAAAAAAAGAAAAATTAGGACCAGTGAAGAGAGGTTAACATCTTCTGCCTCAAGGGTAATTACACTGTTTAAAATATGGAGAACAAAGTGCAGTGAATTAGATGGTGAAAAGCACACTCATTTATGAAGGTATAGATGGGGTTTTCTTTTGAAATAAGGTAACGTAACTCCATTTACCGGAATAGGGTGTTGTGTGTCAAGAAAAGATATTTACCGAATGACAGGAGAATGTGGAAACATTGTTTATGAATTTGAAAGTTCAAGTGATTGTATTGATGAAAACGAATTATAGAGAAAAATGGGATTAAGGAAGTATATGTCCCTACAAATTGGTAGAAATCAGTGGAATAACACCGCTGACACTGTGAAAAATGATGTTCTTTCCGTATAAAACAATGAGAGGGAAATTATAACGGGGTACTCACAAAAATCTGACACGCAAAATAGCACACCCATGGTATTAATGATGTTTAATTGTTTTTAATTTGTAGATTGGTTGAAAGACAACAGGTCTCTGTCATACCACATGTTGAACAACACCACGTGATAAGAATTACAAGTGCCCTGAAGACAGCACCAATAAGAGATGTGATTAATATTGGTTTGATTGCATATTGAACAGTTAAAATTGGTGCTAGAAACACATATATAGCGTTGGCACACTGTCTTCTCTCTCAGTAGGAAGAGGGAGGGTCTAATGTATAGCCCGAAAACAGATATAATTAAATTACTGTTTGTTATGGTGACAAAAGAGAAACCAACAACGGTTTGTTTCTCTCAGGTCACATTGATAAACTAGCAAAAGATACTGCTAGCCCATGTGTGTATTTTAGATACATTGGGCCTCATTACACGGTAGGCGGTAGGGATTTAACGTTACCGGTAATGGAATACCAGTAACGTTAAATCCCCATTCTAATTACGACCCGGCTCACCGCTATTAGCGGCACCGCTAAGTATGGTGCCACTAATATCGGGCAGTCCGCGTGCGTGCGCCCCTCCATCCCGTAAATAACGCCATGCCGCTAATAGCACAGCATCACAAGGCGAGCGGACATGCCAATAGCAGCATGGTAAAGCCCCCAAAACCCCTTACCGCCATGGCGCTAATACCGCCATCGCGAACCACCCGTTAAGAGAACTGAGCAGTGTTCCCACCTGCCACAGGTGGACACAATCAGCACAGGTGGAGGCAATGGAGACTGTGGCAGCCCAATAGGAGCACACCACACCACTTCCCACACCCCTTCCCACACCAAGATGGTTCCAATACTTGCAGCATTACATGGGCTGGAGGACATGATTGCAGCGCAGCAGCAACAACAACAGGCAGCACAGAGGAGACGCAGGAGGAGGAGGAGGTGGGCAAGACAGCCACAGCAAGCACCACCACGGCACCTAATCATACCACAGAGGTACCCACCAATCCCCAGGATCAGAGCCAGTCCATTTAATCTAACCCCAGAGCAGATACACACCCTGTACCGTCTGGACCGAGATACCATCACTAGCATCGTGGACATGATACACAACGACATTGTGAGCCTCATAGACATCCGAACTGCCATCCCCCCTCTACTCAAGGTGGTGACTGTACTCCACTTCCTGGCCACAGGCACCTACCAGCATACATTGGGCCAGATGCATGGCATCTCACAACCAGTATTCTCACGCACGCTGAACCAGGTACTAGATGCCCTCCTGAAGCATGCACCTGAACACATATTCATGCCACGGACTGCCCAGGAGATTGCAAACACCAAAGTTGGCTTCTATTCACTGGCAGGCAACCCAAGTTGCATAGGGGCCATCGACTGTACCCATGTGGAATTGGTTGTACCACATCACAATGAAGTAGTCTACCGAAACAGGAAGCAATTCCACTCCATCAATGTCCAAATGGTATGTGACGCCAACAAGGTAATCACACATTGTTGTGCCCGTTTCCCCGGATCAACCCATGATTCCATGGTCCTGCGGAACTCAACTATCCCACGCTACATGGAGCGACAAGCCAGACAACGTTCGTGGCTACTTGGTGAGTTGCAAGGCAAGCACATGTCAGTGTGATGGGGGGGGGGGGAGATACATACTCCAACTGGGTGTGATCGGGGGGGGAGAGATACGTACTCGAAATGGGTGTAGCTTGTCGTCCGTCGGACGAATGCACATACAGATGTACGCCAATGTCCATCTGGGAAGCCTGCAACGTACTTGAGATGAACGGACATGCAAGTATAAGCTACACAACATAGATGACAATCCATGTCTAGAAACCTTATACATCCATCCACATCCACATTGCACAACATTCCACGCCACAAAATACACAAATGTCATACATGCCGTCAAGATAGTCATACAGAATTAGTCCAGCACGACAACAATAATGCAATGTGCCCTTGAAAGCATCCAAAGGGATCACCCCTAGCCATAGCATTGCACCACGCACCTATAGCACCACTGAAGTGATGCTTCTCAGCATGAGAACATCAATGTTGGAATTGCATAACACCAGCAGTGTGGTACCAAATCTGACTGGGCCTAGGGACACCTAAGACCTGGCCTCACGCAGGACATGTCAATTACTGTTGGAGGCATTAATGGGACATGTCTACTTGCATGGTCGAGCTCACCTTTGTACATTGCAGTCACACAGACCATCTGCATGTATGCTGTTAATTGTGTACTTCAATCACAATGCAAAGTCCATTTGTGTGATATGAACACGCCGCTCTTGAGTTGAACAGTAACAGGACCCCATTCGTCCCCCCATACAGGTGATGCCGGCTATCCCCTGAAGAGGTGGCTCCTCACCCCTGTACGGAACCCACAGAACAGGCACGGCGAGGAATACAATCGTGCACATACCTGTACCTGCATTGTGATCGAGCAGACTTTTGGCCTTTTGAAGACACGTTTAGGTGCATTAGCAGGTCTGGTGGCGCTCTGTTGTATGGCCATGAGAAGGTGGCCAAGATCACCATGGCATGTGTCATGCTGCACAATATGTGTATCAGACGGAATGTGCCACTGCCCCCTGACGTTGAAATAGAAGCACCTGATGAGGATGATGATGATGGTGATGAGGACGGAGGTGAAGGGGATGCAGGTCATGCAAGAGGGGATGGCCAGGAGGGACGTGCTGTGAGACAGCATCTGATCAACCAAATATTCTGAGTAACATGGTTTCGTACTGTCACATAGATATGGGTAGTAATGCACTGGTGTCTGTTTGGAAGCGCACAATGGACCATGGCGTCAATAAAGTACACATACACAATGAAGAAGTCCAAGCCTGTGTTTTGTTCAAACACCAGTGTATTAAGGAACGTAAAGAAGGATATGTGCATGTCCCCAAACATCCCACCACCCTTCCCCCCCACAACAGTCCCATAACACCCTTCCCCCAACCCCCCACAACAGTCCCATAACACCCTTCCCCCACCCCACACAACAGTCCCATAACACCCTTCCCCCCACCCCCCACAACAGTCCCATAACACCCTTCCCACCACCCCCCACAACAGTTCCACCTGTGTCTTGCACAATGTTTCCCTCCAGCCATGCACGCGGAGGCTTCACCATGCACTCCCTATTGGCCATTGCCAACACCAGCATTGGGAGGCTGACTAGAGGTGCGCCTGGTGGTGCGTGAGGAGCGGCGGAGGGAGTTTGTCTGCCTCGAACTGGTGGATGAGGATGTGGCAGACTGTCCTGGTGGTGGTGGTGGTGGGAATTGGCGGTCCAATGTGTCCGCTATCCGTGTGAGGACCTCCCTGGTGTGCCTTGCTGTGATGTCTGCCCTCCTCAACATGCTGCCCAACCAGCACAGTTATTTCTTGTTGCCGCTGGCTGATGCTGGCCAGGTCGAGGGCAGTGTTGGGTTCTGGTGGTGTGGCTGCTATGGCCTGTGATGGTACCAGGTCAACAGATGAAGCCACCGGGGGGCTACTAAAAGCTCCCATGTTCTCAACGCCAGTGACATTGGACCCAGGTGTGTGCTGTGGTGATGGCTCAAGGGTTCCAGGGGGTTTGGGGTGTGCATCTCCATGTGGAAGTCGGTGGGGTCCTCCACATATGATAGTGGGGCAGTGGCTGCCGCCTCTCCTGCTGAACTAGCTGGAGCTGAGGGTGGGCCCTCTGTGGCCGGGATCGGTGGTGGTGGGTTAACCTCCGGAGTTGGGGCAGTTGTTGGAGGTGTGGCAACTTGTGTCTTGGAAGTGGCGCTCCACCGATGTTTCACACTCTGCATCTGGACCCTTCTGCCTTTGCTCCTTGATGTTGTGGGGGTGTCCTCTGTGTCCAAAGCCCTTTGTTTCTTATGCATAGGGGGTGCCTGTGATGCATTGCCTGCATCCTCACTGTGTGTATGTGAGCCTGTCGGGGACAAGAAGGGGGATGTCATTGGTTACGGTTCAATGTACTTAATGCAGTATACATCAATGATGCAGTTGTGGCCATTTTGACTACATTGTAAAGGATGCAGGTGATGTGTCAGTTCAGTGGCTCATCCAAGCATGGTTGTGTGTGGCACTTGTCTCTGGTGATGTGTGCATGTGTGTGTTTTTGGGTCTGACACTGACATGGTCAGGGTGTGATGCATGTGTGGATGTTTGGCCATCCATGAGGTGATTCTGGGCTCACATTTGGGGGGACCAGTAGATTCACATTGCATGCTTTCATGTGTACACTCACCTCCATCTGAAGTGGTTGCCACGCCATGCTCCATCGTGCCGACTCCCTCTATGCATTCCACTCCAATGAGGTTGGCGCATGTCTCCTCCCATTTTTTAAGTTTTATGGGCGACCCACATCCACCTGCTTTGTCAATTTGGTGGTTTTCGGCAAGGATGCTTCTCACCTGGAGTCTCAGGTCATCCCACCTTTCGGCACTCACACACAATGCGGGTGGTGGTGCCCATAGCACTGACTTTTAATGTGACCTCACCCCAGATTGCCTTTTTTTTCATGAAAGTCTCCCGCCGCATGTCGCTGGCAAAGACCACGGCGGCATTGTCAGCTAGGGTCTGGGTCAGCATGGGCGGTGTTTTTTTTCAATGCCTTGGGCATGTTGAGGGTGTCCCTGATGATTTCCAACTGCAAGCTACTCCAAACAGGTCCAGGGGGCAGAGGATGGCAATAGATTGTGTTTTTAAAGATGGCCGCTGTGCTCTTTCCCGTTCCTGTGCGATGAGGCTATTTCCGGTTCCGCAATTTAATGGTCACCGCTAACAACTGTGACCGCTATTTGCATGCAGCGTGAGGGCGGAGTTGCTATCTGCACTTTCGTCGAAGGCGGTAAGAGAATTTTTGTGGTCTTTAGCGGCATGGCGGTAGGGTCATTGCCGGCATGGCGCTATGCTCGTGTCCGCGTACTCGTAATGGTACGCTATTAGCGCCCTCTTGCGAGGGCGGACACGCTAAGAGCGCCATGCCGGAAATTTGAGATTTTTAGCGCACAACGTGTAATGAGGCCCATTGTGTTTGAAATTGGTCAAATCATGAATATATTCGTTTTTAACAATTGATGTATGAATTGATTGGTGTTTTATAAATAATAAAATATGTATATTTTTTGAAAAGTCCATGGTGGTCTACCTGAATTGATGCGGGATAGGCAGTGGTATTAGTGTTAGAGTGAGCCCGTTAATGAACTCATACTTGAAAGAAGGAAGCTGTATTGTGGTCTTTTGTATATTTTGTCTTGATTTGTCCTCACCCACACAGCCCCTAGAAAGAGGACAGTATAGCTCTTATATGGCTGATGTTGGTGGAAGGACATCCAGGAATATCAAAAACTCAAGCTAAAGTAAAGAAACACTATTGGTGGCCAACTTGGAGGAAGGACATTATCCGCTTCATTGCGACCTGTGGTGTCTGCGACCAACACAAATCTCAAAAGCAAAACCCTGCTGGTTTACTACGTCCATTGATGATACCGCCAGCACCTTGGCACACTCTGTCCATGGATTATATCACAGATCTCCCTTCCTGCAACGGTTACAACACCATCTTGGTTGCCGCGGATTTGTTCTCCAAAATGGCCCACTTCATTCCTTTGAAAGGGCTCCCCACTGCTTCGGCTCTCGCGCCAGTGTTTTTAGAACAGATTGTGCGACCGCACGGGTTCCCATCAGTATTGATATCGGATCGTGGAACTCAATTTGTTTCAGCATTCTGGAGACAGTGTTGTAAAATTGCCAAAATCGACCTTCGGCTATCCACAAGTCACCACCCCCAAACCGATGGTCAGACCGAACGAACCAACTAGACCCTAGAGCAGTATTTAGGATGCATGTTACAACAATCTGAAGACTCCAGGAAAGACATCCTCTGGTTGGCAGAGTACGCATACAACAATTCCATTCACACCAGTACAGGGCAAAGTCTGTTTTATAATGTGTACGGAAGACACCCTTGGACATCTGGTTTTGATCCACTCGATACATTAGAAATGCCAGCAATAGCAAACCTGCCTAAAGCCATCACCCAGGTTTTTAAAGAAGCAACCGAGCATCTGACCAGAGCCAAGGAGAGACAGAAAAGGTTTGCAAATCAACATCGAAGAGAAGCTCCTAGTTACCAAATCGGAGACAAAGGGCCTCATCACTAGTTGGCCGGTAATGCCGGCGCTAATAGCGCTGGCACTATCTGCCCTACCGCCAAACCCACGGGCGCTATTAGCGCCAGATCATGGGTTTGGTGGATTTGGAATTCCCCATTCCTCATTGAGCCCATTCAGGAATGCCCCATTCCCCTTTGGGCTCAATGGGGAAATTTCACCCACATACCGCTGGCGGATTTCCCGCCAGTGGTATGAGCACTCATTTTTGGTAGATTTCCCCCCAGCTCAGAGCTGGGGAGAAATCCGCCGAAGCCCTGATTTGGCGGACCCTTAAATCCGGCGGTAACAGCGCTACCGCCAGATTTAAGGGTTACAACCAAACTCATGATGAGGCCCAAAGTCTGGTTGGCATAAAAGAACATTCCTCTGAAAGCACCAAGAGCTTTCCGCCCCAGATACTTGGGGCCCTACACAATCAAGGCCATAATCAATCCTGCTGCCATGAAATTGGAGTTGCCATCCAACATGCAGATTCATCCGGTATTTCACGTTTCACTTCTAAAAACAATGGAACCGTGTACATGCATCAGCATTCCACCAAATCCTGAGATAATTGAGGGGGGGCCAGAGTACAAAGTCAAAACTATCCTAGACTCTAAGGTAGTCCGATCCAAATTATACTACCTCATAGACTGGAAAGGATATGGGCCTCACGACCGAATCTGGGAACCCAGCGAACATGTCCATGCCCCCCGATTGGTTAGGCAGTTCCATCGCAACAACCCCACCAAACCAGGACCAGGAGGAGGACCACCCTTGAGAGGGGCCTTGAGGGGGAGTGCTGTCATGGCCACTTGCCCAGGATCACAGGAGCAGCACCATCAGGTGGAGGGAGCAAGGGGGTACCATGGTTCACGCACGCCCCTTTGGGACGTTTATATATGGGGGGCCCGGTTAGACTCAGTTCTGGAGCCTTTGGTGCCAGGCTCATGGAAGAACATAAGCAAGACTCTCTTTATTATGGGCAGGAGTGCTTGAAACAGAAGCAAGACTCTTTTATTATTGGCAGGAGTGCTTTCAGGAACTTTCCACTTGTGTGTAACCAGTCCGGGTGTGTCTTTCTATCTTCAGCTGCACGTGCAACTCCAAGGAGTGGCAGGGTGTGGCCAGCAGGACTGAGCTAGTGGGCGTGGCCTTAAGAGCTCAGCTATAAAAGCCAGCCCAACCCCAAGGCACACGCTTCGCGTTAATCTGCATTCTCATGCAGCGTAACGCTCACCGTCGCCTGGGTTAATCAGCACTGAGCTTGGGATTCCAGTCTCCTGTTCCTACGCTTACCTCCTAGAGTCAGCTTACACCTGCATCCATCTCCGCTGAGCCTGGCATCCATTCTTCATCTTCCAGATCGCAGGACTTCAGCTCTGGGCACAACATCTTCTTCATCTCCGGCTCGCAGAACACCAGCTCCAGGCACCGCTGCATGACATCTTCTTCATCTCTGGCACTCAGAACTCCAGCGCTGGACTCCGCAGCACAACATCTTCTTCTTCCACAAAGGCGGACCCTGTAAAAGGACAAAAGACAAGGTTGGACATACAAACCTGCAGTTTAAAGTCACGCTTGCAATATACTTCCCGCTTGTCATTAAAAGCACACTTACCTGCTGCCGGACCGCCGCGGAATCCTCTGCTCCTCATCTGGAGCCACTACGGGCTCTGTTGCTCTGCTGGACCACAATCGCACCTATGTGGGGAGAAAGATAGACATTGTTACAGAGCTGACAACAGGCTGAGAACAAGACAATATCAATACTTCACGACAAACAGAAAACAGAAAGACACTTACCAGAAAGGCGTGGTATCATCGCAGCTGGACTGGACACCACGTATAAAGGACCAGTGAAGGAACTCGGTCCTCATTCTACATGTGCCCTTGCCAGAAGTAGCAGGACGGAAAGTTCACCCTTAATAATCTACAGGTGAGCCTTAATGGGACGATGCATGCTCACCACACTATGGGAGAAAGGTGTTGAGAGGGAAAACTTACCTCCTTTCATATCTACGCAGGAGCAGGGTTCCAATTCATCGCAGCAGCCCACATACTATTTGCAGCGGGAGGAAGCAGATCGGTGGGTCCTACTTTCTGGGTGGGCTGCAACCGTGCCCCAACGTCCCTGCAGAGACCAGGTGAGCGTAACAGAAGGACTGAACCCAATTTACAGCATCTTGTGAACAGGTACCCTGATGCCTTAAAACAGAAGTAGCTGCTCGTGATCCAAAAGGTTGAAAGCCGCAGACAGGTCTAAAAGAACCAACATCCCAGCTTTCCCTTTCTCCACGATTTTCAGTAGATGGGATTGTAGATCCACAAGGGCAGTTTCTGTGCTGTAAGAGGGGCGGAAACCAGATTGACGCCAGTGAAGGCTGTTATTAAGTTCTGTAAAAGCTTGTAATTGGGAAGTTGCAGCCTTATCCAGATTTTCAAAAGGAATTGGCTGTTGGTAATTGGCCTTAGGTTATTTAGATCAGTGAGATCCAAGTTCAGTTTTGTAGGAATCAGTGTGATTGTAACTTTCTTAAGTTCTGTGGGGACTAGCCAGTCTCTAAACGAGGTGTTAACAAAATGAATGAGAAAAGGAGCGAACAGATCCTTATGCTCCAGAATGAGTTTAGGGGGCAGAAGATTGAAAGGACAGGAGGTAGCGTGCATGGACGAGAGCATTTTAGTCATGTCTGCAAGTGAGATGGGAGAGAAAGAGAAGCTGATAGAAGAGACGCTTTTCTCTGTCGTGTGGGCTGGTGCTCCTGTGGCAGTAGCTAGAGCCTGTGCTGACACAATATTATCCCTGGCTGTGGAAATGTTCTCCTTAAAGGCTGCAGACGTTCAAGAGCAGTCTAAATCGGGGGTTCAGAGGCTTTAGGGGTTTTTCCAAAGATATCAAAAGGTTTTCCGGTTGCCCCCACCCCACACAACAGTCCCATAACACCCTTCCCCCCACCCCCCACAACAGTCCCATAACACCCTTCCCACAACCCCCCACAACAGTTCCACCTGTGTCTTGCACAATGTTTCCCTCCAGCCATGCACGCGGAGGCTTCACCATGCACTCCCTATTGGCCATTGCCAACACCAGCATTGGGAGGCTGACTAGAGGTGTGCCTGGTGGTGCGTGAGGAGCGGCGGAGGGAGTTTGTCTGCCTCGAACTGGTGGATGAGGATGTGGCAGACTGTCCTGGTGGTGGTGGTGGTGGGAATTGGCGGTCCAACGTGTCCGCTATCCGTGTGAGGACCTCCCTGGTGTGCCTTGCTGTCGCTGTGATGTCTGCCCTGAGACGGGCATGCCTCCTCAACATGCTGCCCAACCAGCACAGTTATTTCTTGTTGCCGCTGGCTGATGCTGGCCAGGTCGAGGGCAGTGTTGGGTTCTGGTGGTGTGGCTGCTATGGCCTGTGATGGTACCAGGTCAACAGATGAAGACACCGGGGGGCTACTAAAAGCTCCCATGTTCTCAACGCCAGTGACATTGGACCCAGGTGTGTGCTGTGGTGATGGCTCAGGCATTCCAGGGGGGGTTGGGGTGTGCATCTCCATGTGGAAGTCGGTGGGGTCCTCCACATATGATAGTGGGGCAGTGGCTGCCGCCTTTCCTGCTGAACTAGCTGGAGCTGAGGGTGGGCCCTCTGTGGCCGGGATCGGTGGTGGTGGGTTAACCTCCGGAGTTGGGGCAGTTGTTGGAGGTGTGGCAACTTGTGTCTTGGAAGTGGCGCTCCACCGATGTTTCACACTCTGCATCTGGACCCTTCTGCCTTTGCCCCTTGATGTTGTGGGGGTGTCCTCTGTGTCCAAAGCCCTTTGTTTCTTATGCGTAGGGGGTGCCTGTGATGCATTGCCTGCATCCTCACTGTGTGTATGTGAGCCTGTCGGGGACAAGAAGGGGGATGTCATTGGTTACGGTTCAATGTACTTAATGCAGTATACATCAATGATGCAGTTGTGGCCATTTTGACTACATTGTAAAGGATGCAGGTGATGTGTCAGTTCAGGGGCTCATCCAAGCATGGTTGTGTGTGGCACTTGTCTCTGGTGATGTGTGCATGTGTGTGTGTTTGGGTCTGACACTGACATGGTCAGGGTGTGATGCATGTGTGGATGTTTGGCCATCCATGAGGTGATTCTGGGCTCACATTTGGGGGGACCAGTAGATTCACATTGCATGCTTTCATGTGTACACTCACCTCCATCTGAAGTGGTTGCCACGCCATGCTCCATCGTGCCGACTCCCTCTATGCATTCCACTCCAATGAGGTTGGCGCATGTCTCCTCCCATTCTTTAAGTTTTATGGGCGACCCAGATCCACCTGCTGTGTCAATTTGGTGGTTTTCGGCAAGGATGCTTCTCACCCGGAGTCTCAGGTCATCCCACCTTTCGGCACTCACACACAATGCGGGTGGTGGTGCCCACAGCACTGACTTTTAATGTGACCTCAGCCCAGATTGCCTTTTTTTTCATGATAGTGTCCCGCCGCATGTCGCTGGCAAAGACCACGGCGGCATTGTCAGCTAGGGTCTGGGTCAGCATGGTCGGTGGTTTTTTTCAATGCCTTGGGCATGTTGAGGGTGTCCCTGATGATTTCCAACTGCAAGCTACTCCAAACAGGTCCAGGGGCAGAGGATGGCAATAGATTGTGTTTTTAAAGATGGCCGCTGTGCTCTTTCCCGTTCCTGTGCGATGAGGCTATTTCCGGTTCCGCAATTTAATGGTCACCGCTAACAACGGTGACCGCTATTTGCATGCAGCGTGAGGGCGGAGGTGCTATCTGCACTTTTGTCGAAGGCGGTAAGAGAATTTTTGTGGTCTTTAGCGGCATGGCTGTAGGGTCATTACCAGCATGGCGCTATGCTCGTGTCCGCGACTCGTAATGGTACGCTATTAGCGCCCTCTTGCGAGGGCGGACACGTTAAGAGCGCCATGCCGGTAATTTGAGATTTTTAGCGCACAACGTGTAATGAGGCCCATTGTGTTTGAAATTGGTCAAATCATGAATATATTCGTTTTTAACAATTGATGTATGAATTGATTGGTGTTTTATAAATAATAAAATATGTATATTTTTTGAAAAATCCATGGTGGTCTACCTGAATTGATGCGGGATAGGCAGTGGTATTAGTGTTAGAGTGAGCCCGTTAATGAACTCATACGTGAAAGAAGGAAGCTGTATTGTGGTCTTTTGTATATTTTGTCTTGATTTGTCCTCACCCACACAGCCCCTAAAAAGAGGACAGTATAGCTCTTATATAGCTGATGTTGGTGGAAGGACATCCAGGAATATCAAAAACTCAAGCTAAAGTAAAGAAACACTATTGGTGGCCAACTTGGAGGAAGGACATTATCCGCTTCATTGCGACCTGTGGTGTCTGCGACCAACACAAATCTCAAAAGCAAAACCCTGCTGGTTTACTATGTCCATTGATGATACCGCCAGCACCTTGGAAAACTCTGTCCATGGATTATATTACAGATCTCCCTTCCTGCAACGGTTACAACACCATCTTGGTTGCTGCGGATTTGTTCTCCAAAATGGCCCACTTCATTCCTTTGAAAGGGCTCCCCACTGCTTCGGCTCTCGCGCCAGTGTTTCTAGAACAGATTGTGCGACCGCACGGGTTCCCATCAGTATTGATATCGGATCGTGGAACTCAATTTGTTTCAGCATTCTGGAGACAGTGTTGTAAAATTGCCAAAATCGACCTATTGCTATCCACAAGTCACCACCCCCAAACCGATGGTCAGACCGAACGAACCAACTAGACCCTAGAGCAGTATTTAGGATGCATGTTACAACAATCTGAAGACTCCAGGAAAGACATCCTCTGGTTGGCAGAGTACGCATACAACAATTCCATTCACACCAGTACAGGGCAAAGTCTGTTTTATAATGTGTACGGAAGACACCCTTGGACATCTGGTTTTGATCCACTCGATACATTAGAAATGCCAGCAGTAGCAAACCTGCATAAAGCCATCACCCAGGTTTTTAAAGAAGCAACCGAGCATCTGACCAGAGCCAAGGAGAGACAGAAAAGGTTTGCAGATCAACATCGAAGAGAAGCTCCCAGTTACCAAATCGGAGACAAAGGGCCTCATCACGAGTTGGCCGGTAATGCCGGCGCTAATAGCGCTGGCACTATCTGCCCTACCGCCAGACCCACGGGCGCTATTAGCGCCGGATCATGGGTTTGGTGGATTTGGAATTCCCCATTCCTCATTGAGCCCATTCAGGAATGCCCCATCCCCCTTTGGGCTCAATGGGGAAATTTCACCCACATACCGCTGGCGGATTTCCCGCCGGTGGTATGAGCACTAATTTTTGGTAGATTTCCCCCCAGCTCAGAGCTGGGGAGAAATCCGCCAAAGCCCTGATTTGGCGGACCCTTAAATCCGGCGATAACAGCGCTACCGCCAGATTTAAGGGTTACAACCAAACTCATGATGAGGCCCAAAGTCTGGTTGGCATAAAAGAACATTCCTCTGAAAGGACCAAGAGCTTTCCGCCCCAGATACTTGGGGCCCTACACAATCAAGGCCATAATCAAACCTGCTGCCATGAAATTGGAGTTGCCATCCAACATGCAGATTCATCCGGTATTTCACGTTTCACTTCTAAAAACAATGGAACCGTGTACACACATCAGCATTCCACCAAATCCTGAGATAATTGAGGGGGGGCCAGAGTACAAAGTCAAAACTATCCTAGACTCTAAGGTAGTCCGATCCAAATTATACTACCTCATAGACTGGAAAGGATATGGGCCTCACGACCGAATCTGGGAACCCAGCGAACATGTCCATGCCCCCCGATTGGTTAGGCAGTTCCATCGCAACAACCCCACCAAACCAGGACCAGGAGGAGGACCACCCTTGAGAGGGGCTTTGAGGGGGAGTGTTGTCATGGCCGCTTGCCCAGGATCACAGGAGCAGCACCATCAGGTGGAGGGAGCAAGGGGGTACCATGGTTCACGCACGTCCCTTTGGGACGTTTATATATGGGGGGCCCGGTTAGACTCAGTTCCGGAGCCTTTGGTGCAAGGCTCATGGAAGAACATAAGCAAGACTCTCTTTATTATGGGCAGGAGTGCTTGAAACAGAAGCAAGACTCTTTTATTATTGGCAGGAGTGCTTTCAAGAACTTTCCACTTGTGTGTAACCAGTCCGGGTGTGTCTTTCTATCTTCAGCTGCACGTGCAACTCCAAGGAGTGGCAGGGTGTGGCCAGCAGGACTGAGCTAGTGGGCGTGGCCTTAAGAGCTCAGCTATAAAAGCCAGCCCAACCCCAAGGCACACGCTTCGCGTTAATCTGCATTCTCATGCAGCGTAACGCTCACCGTCGCCTGGGTTAACCAGCACTGAGCTTGGGATTCCAGTCTCCTGTTCCTACGCTTACCTCCTGGAGTCAGCTTACACCTGCATCCATCTCCGCTGAGCCTGGCATCCATTCTTCATCTTCCGGATCGCAGGACTTCAGCTCTGGGCACAACATCTTCTTCATCTCCGGCTCGCACAACACCAGCTCCAGGCACCGCTGCATGACATCTTCTTCATCTCCGGCACTCAGAACTCCAGCGCTGGACTCCGCAGCACAATATCTTCTTCTTCCACAAAGGCGGACCCTGTAAAAGGACAAAAGACAAGGTTGGACATACGAACCTGCAGTTTAAAGTCACGCTTGCAATATACTTCCCGCTTGTCATTAAAAGCACACTTACCTGCTACCGGACCGCCGCGGAATCCTCTGCTCCTCATCTGGAGCCACTTCGGGCTCTGTTGCTCTGCTGGACCACAATCGCACCTATGTGGGGAGAAAGATAGACATTGTTACAGAGCTGACAACAGGCTGAGAACAAGACAATATCAATACTTCACGACAAACAGAAAACAGAAAGACACTTACCAGAAAGGCGTGGTATCATCGCAGCTGGACAGGACACCACGTATAAAGGACCAGTGAAGGAACTCGGTCCTCATTCTACATGTGCCACTGCCAGAAGTAGCAGGACGGAAAGTTCACCCTTAATAATCTACAGGTGAGCCTTAATGGGACGATGCATGCTCACCACACTATGGGAGGAAGGTGTTGAGAGGGAAAACTTACCTCCTTTCATATCTATGCAGGAGCAGGGTTCCAATTCATCGCAGCAGCCCACATACTATTTGCAGCGGGAGGAAGCAGATCGGTGGGTCCTACTTCCTGGGTGGGCTGCAACTGTGCCCCAACGTCCCTGCAGAGACCAGGTGAGCGTAACAGAAGGACTGAACCCAATTTACAGCATCTTGTGAACAGGTACCCTGATGCCTTAAAACAGAAGTAGCTGCTCGTGATCCACAAGGTTGAAAGCCGCAGACAGGTCTAAAAGAACCAACATCCCAGCTTTCCCTTTCTCCACGATTTTCAGTAGATGGGATTGTAGATCCACAAGGGCAGTTTCTGTGCTGTAAGAGGGGCGGAAACCAGATTGACGACAGTGAAGGCTGTTATTAAGTTCTGTAAAAGCTTGTAATTGGGAAGTTGCAACCTTATCCAGATTTTCAAAAGGAATTGGCTGTTGGTAATTGGCCTTAGGTTATTTAGATCAGTGAGATCCAAGTTCAGTTTTGTAGGAATCAGTGTGATTGTAACTTTCTTAAGTTCGGTGGGGACTTGCCAGTCTCTAAACGAGGTGTTAACAAAATGAATGAGAAAAGGAGCGAACAGATCCTTATGCTCCAGAATGAGTTTAGGGGGCAGAAGATTGAAAGGACAGGAGGTAGCGTGCATGGACGAGAGCATTTTAGTCATGTCTGCAAGTGAGATGGGAGAGAAAGAGAAGCTGATAGAAGAGACGCTTTTCTCTGTCGTGTGGGCTGGTGCTCCTGTGGCAGTAGCTAGAGCCTGTGCTGACACAATATTATCCCTGGCTGTGGAAATGTTCTCCTTAAAGGCTGCAGACGTTCAAGAGCAGTCTAAATCAGGGGTTCAGAGGCTTTAGGGGTTTTTCCAAAGATATCAAAAGGTTTTCCGGTTGAATTCGAAGCTTGTTGTATCTGAGAATTGAAGACAATTTTTTTTGTGTACATGATTAGGGATTTATAGGATGTCTCCCATTGTTTCCATTCCGACTGGGTGGCAAAGGAGGGATGTTTTATCCAAAGTAGTTCCAAGGCATGTTTTTTCTGTTTCAAGTACCTTAATTCTGGTGTAAACCAGCTTTGGTGCCTAGGATTATCTCTGACTGATTTTGTTTTTTCTGGGGCAATAGTGTCGAGCATTTTGGTGAAAGTGTTGGTGAAGTGGGACACTAACTGAACCACTTGATCAAGAGGCGATGAGTTAGACATGATAGACTCGAAACAGAGCTGGAGATCAAGTGGATGCACCTTTTTAAAATTCCACCCAGTGATGGATTTCAGGGTATTAGTATGCTTGGGCAAGGGAAACGGAAGTTGCAAAGTAAAACTGATGGAAGAGTGGTCCGACCAGATGCAAGGGGTGGTAACAAAATTGTCGAATTTAAGATTTAAATTTCCTGATCACAATCCAATCAAGGCTATGTCCATTGGCCATGGTAGGATCTGAGTTAATGACTACGTGGTCAGTATGAAATAGAGCAGCTTCCAGATCTACCGCTTCCTTGTCGCAGAGATCACCTCTCCAGCGATTAAGATCCCCAAGAAATAAGGTTGATGAGATTGGGCTAATTAGATTGCTAAGCAAGGCAAGGATTTCTTCATTGAAGTCGGGCATAGCATGAGGAGGGCGATAGATGAGAATTATGTTACCACATATCTGCGAAAAGGGGGTCAATTTGAGATATAGGATTTCGCAACCAGTGCAAGAGATGGCAGCTGGAAACAGGCGTAGGGAAGATTTGGCAATAATGGCCACCCCTACCCCATGTCCCTATAATACGATTGGCATTGAAGAAGATGTAACCTGGGGGGTGGGAGGAGGCCAGGGAAATGGAAGGGCCACTTGTATCTTGAATCCATGTCTCTATGGTACAGAGTATGTCAAGGTTGTTAATCAGAATGAAATCGTGCAGGTCCTGCACGTGTTTCACAAGAGAACGAGTGTTAAGGAGGGCAATTTTGAGTGAACTGATCTTAGTTACTAGTCGTGGGGGTTTTGATAAGCCCATGGGCTGAGGGGAGAACAGGGGCTGTAGTGGGGCCGAAATAGTGGGAACAGGAAAAACCGGGGGGGGGGGGAGTGGGAAGCCTGGTGTGTCCTTCGCCATTACCGCCGAAACCTGAGCCTCGGCGTGGGAAGAAAGAGCAGACTCTGCATCTGGATTGAGTACGATTGAGGGACCTCCTGGAAGTCCTCCCCGTCTGGATTCACGGATGGGCTGTCGAGAATGCTACGTTTGAGCCTGTCTATGAGGGCCAAACGGTTGAGGCGAAGCGCTACTAATGATAGGGGTTCATTTTTGGGAAAACCCATGATTCAAGGCAGTATCAGGTCCAAGTAGAAATGGGGGCGAGATAGGCTTTAACAAAGAGCGAACAACCTCCCTGCCGAGTCCGTTGATGACTGGCGAACACCGGCTTGTTGCTGTCAGAGATGTGAGGAGAGAAGGAGAGTGTGGAGTCGAAGATGACCCTGAATTTCTTGTCCTCACAGGTGGGAGCAGGAAGAGGGCCCAGAGTGCGTGGCCAGAGGGCGAGAGGAAAGGAGGGAGCTAGTGTTCTGATGAGGAGGATCTCAGTCTTAGATGCATTAAGGCAGAGATCATTGGCAGCACACCACTCCTGAATTGCAGAAAGACAGTCAGGAATGAGAGAAGGAGTAGAGGCGGCTGAGGGGAGCCTGACAGAGAGCTTACCTCTTCCGCATAAAACTGAAAGTTGGAGCAGTGGGCGGCTATGCAGTGGGCAAGAGGTGCAAGGTATTGGTTGAACAGCCAGGGAGAAAGATTAGACCCCTGGGGAACACCACAGGTAGAGAGAGAGATAGAAGAGAGGAAGGACCCCAGTTGGACCTGGGAGGGTCGGTCAGTGAGAAAGGAGGTCAGCCAGGCCAGAGCCTGATCAGTGATACCCAGGTTATCACAGAGCCGGTTGAGTAGGATGGCATGGTTGACTGCATCGAAAGAAGAGGAAAGATAGAGGAGAATGAGGACAGAAGGGAGGTTAGAGTCGAGGTTTGAGAGCAGGTCATCAGGATGTTCAGGAGAGCAGTTTCTGTGCTTCTGGCCACTCTGAAGCCAGACTGATCATCATGGAGACAACCAACAGTTTCAGTGTGAAGGTTAAGCTTGGAGATGGCCAGCCTTTCCAGGAGTTTGCCCAGGAAAGGAGTAATGGAGATCGGGCGATAGTTGGTGGGACAGCAGAAAATTTTGTAGGAAGGAAGTGCACCAGAGGGGAGTGGGCAGTTCCAGCAGCGAAAGAGTGATTGCAGAAATCGGCCAAGGCTGGAGTGAGGGTGTCAATGTGGTCCTTGATGGTTTTGGAAGAACAGGGAAGAACTTGTTTCGATGAGACTTTCATAGATCAGACTTGTCTAGAAACCTCATCAGGGGTGAACAAAGGAAAGAAAGAGAAGGGAGGATGAGAGGTGGCTGCAGGAGGGAAAAGAAGGGAGGAGGAGGATGTAGAAGAGCAGAGGGTGGACAGGATGTCCTGGGTTTTAGTGATAAAATGGGAAGCCAGGGCCCTGCAGAGGGCCTGGGAGGGGACAGGGGAAGTAGAGACTGCAGCAGGATTGGCCAGCTCTTTGCCAATTTGAAAGATTTCAGTCGAGTTGTTGATGCCTCAGAGACACAAGCTTGGATGTGCGCTCTCTTCTTAGCAAGGACAGAGAGTCTATATTGCCTTTGGAGAAGGTGCAAGGCCAGTTTGTCAGAGTGTGTACCTGTTGCCCTCCACTTCCCCTCAGCAACCCTACACTTGCGTGTAAGGGTCACGAGATCTGAGTTGTAGCAAGAGTTGCCCTTGGATTTGGGCTTCAAGCGGACCCTCATGACAGGGACAAGTACATCAAGAGAGTCAGAGATAGAGCTGTCAATATTAGAAAGGGCTGTGTCAGGGTATGAGTCAGCCGAAGGTGCAGAAGGAGGAGAGAAAGTGGCGGCGTAAACCTCAACTGACACGAGGTTCATGGGTCGGATGACAGAGAAGGTGGTTGGCAGAGCTGGAGTTGGATTGGCCTGCGGGGTAGAGCGAGAGAGATGAGAGGAAAGGAGAAAGTGATCACTCCAGGAGAGAGGAGTGGTGAGAGGGTTACAGGGTTAGAGAGGGGGACGTCTGAGGAGATCAGAACATCCAATATGTGCCCTGCAGAGTAAGTCGGGCCAGAGGGGTGAATAGAGAGAGAGAGAGAGAGAGAGAGAGAGAGAGAAGGAGAGAGAGAGTCACAGAGGTTGCAAAATAGTCCAGAAGAAGGACAGGAAGCATCCAAGTGAATGTTGAGGTGTTCGATTAGGAGAAGTTGAGAGGTAGAGGCAAGGTGGGAGGAGGCAAGGTCCGCCCACTCAGAGTGGAAAGAGGCCACCTGGCTGGGCGGCCAGTAGATAGTGGCCACAGTGAGAGAGGGGCCAGGGGAGAGAGAGAGCCTGCAGACCAGGCATGCAAAGGAGGAGCAGTCCTGCATAGGAATGATAGATGCAGGGATCCACTCTGGATCACATATTGTGGGAGTTTGTCCCTTCTGCCCAAGTGGAAGCCCCCCCCGTGAGACTGGGGAGGTGAGCTCGCTCTGCAACATCCTCCCCAGTGGTCGAGGTAAGTGGGACCGCACAGGAAGAGACCCCCCCCGTTGGGGGCAAGGACTCCCATTCCTGTGAGGCACTCCATCGAAAACCTTCAAACAATACCTCTTTGAACACATCATATGGGAACCTGTATGAAGAAAAACCCAGTATGTGCTACTGTCACCCAGAAACAATAAATATTTCTTTAAAGGAAAAATCCCACTTAACTTGGATGAGGAAGATGACGTGCAGAGGAGAGCAGCCACCGGAGAGGGAAAGAGAGCAACTTGGACATATGCCAGAGAAGTCCCAAGGCTACGTCATGCATGAGGAGGGAGGAGACTGGCAAAGAGAAAAGCCAGAGAGTTGCAAAACGGCAAGCGCAGAATTAGATGCGCTGCGTGTTACCCGTAACAAAACAAGAGAAGGGAAGTCGGACGCAGGGCGTCCTGGAGTCCTGAGAGAGAGAGAGAGAGAGAGAGAGAGAGAAAGAGAAAGAGAGAGAAATAGAGAGAAATAGAGAGAGAGAGAGAGAGAGAGAGAGAGAGAGAGAGAGAGAGAGAGAGAGAGAGACCCGTGGACGAGGTGACCCACAAACAATGGCAAAACTACTCCACGATCAAAGACGCAGAACCTAGCGGCATTAGAAATACCTGACGACCACCCTAAATGATGGCACGAATGAGAGGAGCAAGTATACGGTATCCCTAAGAGCAACAGGTAACAGGGAGAGTGGTACCCGGGAAGGGAACAGAGAATAGTTGAGGGGCTAATCATATTTGTTGCACTGAAGATAAAGAGACTGTGAAATTTAAATCCAGAGGAGTGAATGAGAATTGTTATGGGGCCAATCATACTCGTCCCAGTCAAAATGAAGAGTTCATAATAATGAAATCTCAAGAAGTAAATGAGAAGCATTATTGGAATATTCATACTCGTATCAGTAAAGGCCAAGAAAGTAGAATTAGAGTAGAGAGTAAAGTGATAAGAGAAAAACGCTGAAGAGAACGCTGAGTCAGAATTTATGTCCAGGGACAGGCATCACAAGGAGACCAAATATTGTGAACTGGATAAAAAGGAAAAGAAATGGTAAGGGTGCAGAAGGAGGAGACTGACACACAGGTGGCATGGTGCTTGCTAAAAGGCTTTTATTTTCAATGAATAAAGAAAAAACCTACCTATTCCTATCTCTAAGAGGCATTTCCCTGCCTCAACTAAAATACTAAGGGTAGTGTCAGATTGTTCATAATTTAAAAGTCCACCGTCCTGTGTGTGAGGAACCTCAGGGCTTCCCCACCTCTTCCCCAACATATCCTCCTCCCAGGTGGCCCGGGAAAGGCTGTCACTATCGCATCATGAACCTGAGGGTCGATATGCAAGGGAGGGGCATCTGAGTGGAGCAGACTTGTGGAGTGGGGATGATGCACCCTTAGGTGAGGCATGGTATCCCCCATTTCACTTTTACGATGAGTCCAATGTCCCCCAAGGTTTTATAGGCTGTTGTCATTCCCTTGCCTACTTTTCTTGTAAATCATTCCCAGTTATATACTGGGACAAGGAAGAGACCATCTAGAGATGCACAGCTCTCTTTATTAATACATACACATACCAACACCAGTTAGGTACTGGGACGAGGAGGAGGCAACTAAGAGTAACACAGGACTCCCAAAACAGCAATGAGCGGTCTAGTCTTTTTCTGACAATCAGCCTCGCAGGAGGTTTAAAAGCAGGAAGATTAAAGAACATGGAGGTTGCTGGGGAAGCAGGTCGCGGTACTGCTGTGAGAGGGCAGACCTCTCCAGGAAGAAGACGTGGCAGACAGAGTGCTCGAGGAACCATAGAAGATGCAGAGTGTATGCAGCGGGAAGTGCGGTTACAAGAAGCTGTATGCCGGTGGCAGAGTGCAGAAGAGGAACCGGCGTGAGCAGAAGCTGCTGAGTGAGAACTGAGCTGCAAGATACACATCGTTGGTGGAGAAAAGCCACAAAGAGCCGCTGTGGAAACTGCGCGAGGTGCTGCACGAGAGAGAGAAAGTTTGTAACAGTCGGAAGCCTCCCGGAACGCTGGAAGCAGTCAGCCTATAGAAGGGGACATTGAGATGGCAGGCAAGCATGTAAGACTGATAAGATAGTGAATAAAAGCTCTGATTTAAAGGAAAGCCTGCATTTTGATGAAAACAAGTATATTGAATACTGATTTACATGAAAGCAAACCCTTTGAACTTTGAATACCGATTTAAATGAAAGCAAGCACGGTTGAATTTCATTATGAATTAAAGTTGTTCTGCAGAATCACAGGAGTTGGAGCAACTGTGCAGATTCAGAGAACAAGCATTGTCAAGAGCCATAAAGGAACTATGCAAGCATTGGCAAGAGACATGAGAGTATGTGAAAGTGCAACAAGAGATTGGTGGGCAAAACAAGAAATGGTAAAGCTTTATAAGGATGTGGAATGAGAAAAAGTCAATACACCACTGTAGAGATAAGACAGTGGTTACATGCCTATGAAGAAGGAGCAAGTAAGGTGTGTCGATTGCATGACCAGTAATGGGTGGACTGTGTGCTTCAACAAATGCGCCTACACCGAGTGCACCCCTCTATGGAAAAGCCACTTAAATCACCACAAAGAAGCTTGTGATTTGTTCTAAAAGGAAGCTTTGTGTGATTGTCTCTGGAGGATACTTCAGGGCAATGCACTCACCTTGGAAGCAACACAACACGGAGCAACACAGGTACGATCCCGAGTCTCCATTTAGAAACCTCTGGGTATTAAGCACGTTATAAATAACCTATCATTTCATATGAGACTAAGGAGTTGAACTCTATGACAATGGTTAAAGATAACCAGAACAGTAGAGCTCGTAAGAATCCCAAGGAATTGTGTTGTAATTAAACCGTTGAAAGACTTGAAAGCTTGGGGAAGGGAACCCCCTCTTGTACTGTGAACTATTTGAACTTTGGGGAAGGGAAACCTTTTGACAAACAGCTGGAAGAAGTGCAGAAAGTTTATTTAAACACATAATTTTGAGGCTGACATCCCTACCGATAGTATACAAAAAGATGTGAGGGCAAGTATAGGGTTTGGACACAGACAGACATTGCTTTGGACATCCTGACACAGACTATTTAGGTAGGGAATTCCCACCTTAGCTTAGGGCAAGATAGGCCTTTTTCCAACCTTCTTTATTTTAATAACAGTTTGTAGCCCAAACTTTCAGTGAGTTGTCTGTGTCTCATTCACAATGCATTCACGTGTGTCAAAACCTATTTCTGTCCCTTACAATAGAACTAACTAAAGAAAAAGTAGACCTTCTTGATCCAGAATAATTACTCCCTTTTTTTCGGAACTGCAGGATCACAGTTCGATTACAGGTTGTCGATGAATCTTCCAATATTGCTTAATCTCTTTTTATCAATATTGCATTTTCAGAACAAAAAGTCCCAATAGCTCTCTTAGTGTGATTCCTTAGGCAAACAACATCAGTGGTTATGACTCCCTTCCCATGATCTTTCTTGAGCTTGCTTTCACAGTTCATAATGCCAGGAGGAATGTCTCCCTTTGCCTGGCCTTTCTCAGCCTGGCTTTCACAAATGTCAGGGGGAATGGCCCCCTTCCCCTGGTCTTTCGCATGCTTAACAGGGCAGTTGGAAATGCAACAAGGCAGTTCGCAATGCCAGGCGGAATTATTCCTTTCCCCTGTCCTTTCTCAGGCTCAACAAGGCAGTTCACAATGCCAGGGGGAATGACTCCCTTCCCCTGGCCTTTCTCACACACTCTGGTTGTTGTGGGTCCCAGACCCAAATTTCTTTAGTGACTTGTTCTGGGCAGGCCTGGTTCACTACCCTGCCAAGTACTGCGACAAGGAAGATGATCTGAGGGGTCAGAAATGTGAGGCAGACAACTTTGTGTTGGTTTTTCAAAAGATGCAATTTTATTAACTCAAAAGGTTGGATAAATGCCTCAATATCCCGACCCTGAGAAGTATTTCCCTGCCTAAAATAAACTAAAGGAAACACTAACAATGGATATCTGTCCCTCACCCTTATGCATACAGTAACTCAATAAGGTGATGCATGGCAATTCAAAGGCAACAAAAATAGAATAGTTATGTTCACAATAGGACAACAGTCTCTCCTTATAATCTGGGTGAATTACCATTGCCCAGATTCATGCAACATTCTGTTCCACTTTCTGAAAAGAAACAAGGAAATTCTGGTTTGCAACAAAGTTCCAACACAGTTCTTTGTGACTTCAATTTGACCATAGAAAGGTCCAACACTCCAATGGTTTCAACAAAAGGTTATTTCTCTTCCTCTTGTAATAGTAAGATTCAAAGTTACCTTCTTCACATAAACAAATAATATTTCCTTAGTTCATCAGTAGTAACATACATTGTCTTTGTCAGCATGCTTTTGGCAACAACCTATTATTAATGAAGATATATAATGCAGCAGGTTTACACAGTTCTTGTTTCATTAATGAAAGTTTGGCAGAATAATTTGTCAACACCACTTCACAGCACTTCATCAACTTCTACCTGGTTTACTTCCATGCCCGGCCTACTACTTCAATCACAACTGGTTTACTCCCATACCAGGCCTAATACCTCAGAGGTTCGCTGTTCAGGTATGCTCCCCTGCCCGAACAGTACTTTACTAACAAGTGCCTCTGTAGTTAAGATCAGCTTACTAAAGCTTTGCAGTGTTCATTAGTTTACAACATCAGGCTTTAAGAAACTTTTCAGGGAAAGCAAGATTCACATTGAGGCTCTTTGGTCATCTTTTACACTTTCCAAAGCCTCTGCAAGTTTTTTGTTTTTTTTTAAATTTATTTTTATTTTTTCTCAACAATACAACAACAGAGACCATCACCTGGTTACTTACAACTATCCAATAACTCCCTCCTCACTCTCCCTCCCTGCCAACTTTCAAGACCACAACGTTCTGCACCACAAGTTCCGTGCACTGTAATTATTGTGAGTTATTTGTGTCATCACTTGAGGAGCCTTCCTCCTTTGGGCTGAACAGCGTCACTGTGAGCGCCACCCATTGGAGTAGGTCATTAGAAGTGTCCAGTCTTTGTTGGCATTGGGCAGTCTCCCAGGATCCCGTTTCGGCCGTCGACCATCTTCGGAGGTCTTCCCACCACGTTGATAAGCTCAGGGCCTGGGGGGCGCTTCCAGCACATGGCGATGCGTCTTTTTGCGAGTATGTACATTAAGTCCTTAAGTCTATTCAGTGGCTTATTCTTTTTGTTCCTGGGGTATCTTCCCAGGATGCATGCTTTAGGCGTGTGCACCTCCAGGGTGATCTCGGCCTCAGCTGCTTTGGCTTTGATTTGTGCCCAGAAGGTCTGTATTGCAGGGTATCCCCAGAACATATGAGTCATTCCTGCCTGGGGTTCATTACATTTGGGGCATCCCGTGGCATCGGCCCTGCTGAATCTACAGATGATGTCTGGGGTGAGGTATGCTCTGTTCATAATGCAGAACTGTATAAGCTGAAACCTGGCGTTTCTAGATACTTTTTTTGTGGTATCGTGTTGTGTCCTCCCACTCTGCGTCTTCAAACTGTAGGCCAAATTCCAGTTCCCATTTCGCCTTACACTTGAGGCTGTGCTGGGTAGTGCTGTCTAGCAGTGTTTCGTAGATTCTGGAGGTCTCGTGGCCCCCCTCTGCTGCCCCCAGCAGGCTCTCGATGTTGTCGTGGCCGGTGTCTAGGTTTTCCATTGTGGGCCAGCGGGCTGCTAGTCTTTTCACTACAGCATTGTGCAGTAGGAACTGTCCTGTGTGTATCCCAGAGGCTTCCTGCAGCTCAGCGAAATTTAAGATACCCTGATCGTCCACCAGATCTCCTAGGGTGGCAACGCCACATGGCTCCCAGATGTCTCTTATTGTCTTGTGGCTCCCCGGTCTATTTGCCATGATTGCCGCAATCGGTATCTGTGGGGAGTAGGGATCTATTAGTTTAGCAGCCTTGCAGGCTCTTTTCCATATCTGAGTTCCTAGTAGGATCAAGTGTGGATATTGGTGTTTTGTTCCTGGCGCAGTCCACAGCAGATCCCTGAGTAGCATTTGGGTGATTCCAGGCTGCAGCAGGCGGTTGTCTGTTGAGGCGTCATCGGCCATCCATTGGATCACGTGTTTCAATTGTCCAGCCAAATAGTAAAGTTTGAAATTGCGGACCTTGAGGCCTTTCTTTGTCATAGGGTCTCTGCATTGTCTCCAAGGCGACTCTGCGCCTACCATCTTGCCACAGGAATTTTCTGCAGAGCTTGTGCAAGTCATTAAAGAATTGTTGTGGTATATTGTATGGTACGTTGGTGAAAAAGTAAAGAAGTCTGGGTAGTGCTACCATTTTGAGTAGACCCACTCTGCCCGCCACCGAGAGTGGTAGTTTGCTACAGAAATCCATTGATTTCGCCAGGCCTTCCTTCGCCCTGACTGTATTAAGAGCGTGCTCGGTCTTGGGATCTCGGTGGACCTTAATGCCCAGGTATTTAAAGGAGGTAGGTTCCCATTTTAGGGCTAGTGTTGGGAGAGCTTCAGCCTCAGGCTCGCTCAGGGCCACCAGGAGGTACAGGCAGGATTTACTATGGCTAATCTGGATCCCAGTATATCTATGAAATCCCTCTAAGGTCTCTAATATGTAAGGCAGTATGTGTTCGGGGTTTTTAGGTAGAGGAGCATGTCGTCTGCGTACATAGAAATTAAGTGGGTCACCCCGTCTATCTCTATACCCCCGTCTCCATACTCTTGTCTAAGGTATGCTGCAACTGGTTCAATAGCAATGATGTATAACATGGGAGATAGGGGGCATCCTTGCCTTGTGCCCCGGGATAGCCTCCATTTGTCAGAGAAGGTATTATTGGTGCGTACTCTGGCAGCAGGGTTCATGTAAATGAGTGTGACCCATTTGATGTAACTAGGCCCTATTCCCATCTTGGACAAGGTAGCCAGGAGCCATTTCCAGCGGACCAAGTTGAATGCTTTAGAGGCGTCTAGGGACACCACTGCACATTTCTCCTGTCTACCTTCGGTACTGTAAATGACATGATGCAGTTTACATACATTTTCGGTGATGGTTCTACCAGGCACAAACCCCGTTTGGTCTTGGGGGATTAGGATCGGGATGGCTTTGCATAACCTCAAAGCCAATATTGCCGTCAGGATCTTGTTGTCCGCATTTAGTAAGGACAAGGGTCTATATGAGCCACAGTCTGTGCTGTCTTTGTTGGGTTTTAACAGTGGGATGATGACTGCTTCCCTCATGGTAACTGGGAGGTGGCCTGATTCGTATGCCTCATTTAACACTTGGGACAGTAACAGAGCTAGTATGTCCTCATAGGTCTTGTAGAACTTTCCTGGGAGTCCGTCCGGTCCCGGTGCTTTCCCGGAGGGTAGTGATCTGATGATGGCTGCAACTTCCTTAGGAGTGACAGGGCCTAGAAGGGACTCTGCCGTTTGTTCCTCTAGGTGTGGTAGCCTAATGATGTCCAGTACATCCTCTATCTCTGAGTCCGTTGGTGGTGAGGAATCGGTGTAGAGGGACTGGTAGTACTTTGCGAATGTGTGGTTTATGCCTGCTTGTGAGTGTGTGTCTAGGCCGTCTGCATCGCGGATTAGGCAGATGGGTTTTCTAGGGGCTTCTCGTTTATAAAGCCACGCTAGCAGCTTCCCTGGTTTATCTCCTAGGGCGTGACTTCTTTTGATGTGTTTCGCGTAGCTAAGTTTCCCGAGTGCCTCCCAATGTTGCAAGCAAGCCTGCTTTCGTTCGACTGTTCTGCGTATGTGGGCAGGGTCTGAAGAGGCTATTGTTTCTAATTGTTTCAGCTCCTCCTCAGCGCGCGCTAACTTTGACGTGATGGATTTTTGGGCTCCCCCAGTGGCGGCTATCATTTCCCCTCTAATCACCACTTTATATGCCTCCCATGCCGTGCTGATGTGCTGGACACTGTCAATATTTGTCTGCTAGTAGTTCGTTGTACTTTGTCGCATTTGCTCGCAAAATGCCTTGTCTAACAGCGCTTTGCTTCTGAGTCTCCATGTGGGTATAGGGGGTCTGGGTGCCATTATTGTCCATGAGGATATCAGGGGGGAATGGTCCAATAGTACTCTAGCCAGGTATTGTGTGTCCTCGAATGCATCTAAGTGTTCCTCGCTCACTAATATACTGTCAATTCTGGTGTGTACTGCATGTGGAGGTGAGTAAAAGGAATAAGTTCTACCTTGTGGGTGCTGGGCCCTCCAGAGATCTTGCAGGGCGTATTGTTGTATGAGGGCATTTAATATTTTGGCGGGAGGGGAAGGGCGGGAGTGTTTGCTGCCCGATCTGTCCAAGCGTGGATCCAGGGTGCAGTTGTGGTCACCCCCCCCCCCCATATTAACATGTCATTCCTGCACTGGCTCAGCCGGGTGTACAACGAGCGGAAGAAGACTGTGGCGTCGTGGTTGGGGCATATGTATTCACTAGGCAAAGTTCTCTTCCTTTGATGGTACCTTGTATCAGGACCATTCTACCTTCATTGTCAGTATTAGTGTGGATCAGGTTAATGGGAATGGAAGGGGCGATCCATATTAGGACTCCACGAGCATAGTTAGAATACGTGGTGCCTATCAGGGTTCCTCTCCAAACTTTGGCCATCGCTGCTAGCTTTTGTGCGTTCAGGTGGGTCTCTTGCAGTAGGGCTATTCCTAATTTGTGGTGTTTGAGAAAGGTGTGGACTCTGTGTTGCTTGATATAGCTGTTCAAGCCTCTAACATTCCATGACATGACTTTGACTTTATTATCCATGAATGTGGCGTGGATTCATGGGTATGTTACGTGGTGGCTCTATCTCCTGGTCTATCAGTCTGTGGTGTGGTGAGTGGTAATGGCATACTCTTCTAGCGACTCTCACTTGATCTAATAGTATGTGGTGTTTGGTGGTCTTGATTTTCCCCTTTAAAAACTCCAATCGGGATTTCAACATGTGGGTTCCCTTCCCATTGAACACTACACTTTGAACTCTCAACTAACAAAACTAGTCTAGTGGGGTTACCCCCGTTCTGACTATCCCATTTCCGCTCCATTCGACCTACGGTATCTTGGTGCCCTACGGGCGGGTTAACTACCCAAAGAGATTCTGGGGGTGCAGGAAAAACTGCCTCAGTAGCGTCTGTTACCGGGCAGGACATGTTCGGCCAGCTCCGAGTAGCTAAGTGTTGCTGCAATCTGCAAGGTGTGGCTGCTTTCTGTTACCCTATCAGAGGGTGGTATTGGTTGGTTTTTTGGGGGGTGCCATTTTACAGTGTTTTACGTTGTCTTCCTTCTGTGTCTGGGATCTGTTCCCTGTCCATCCATTCGTTTACTTCTGTGGGTGTATCGAATAGGTGAGTCTTGTTATTTAGGATGACCTTCAATCTCGCTGGGTATAGTAGCATGTATCGCAAGCCCTGATTTTTCAGTCTGGCCTTGATGTGGGAATATTGGGCTCTGCTTCTTTGGACCTGGAGGGTATAGACCGGGTAGATGGCAATTTTTGTGGAGTCTCTTTCTATGTGGCCACCTAATCTTGAGTGGGCTAAAATCGCCTCTCTATCTTTATAATTGAGGACTTTGGCAATTATTGGCCTTGGCGGGTTTCCTGGTGGTGGTCGTTTGGTGAGGGATCAATGTGCCCTTTCGATAGTGAAACCCTGTGATTGTTTCCCGGCTCTGACTTCTTGCAATAACAGATTCTCTACGTAATTAGTGGGGTCGTTTCCTTCAATTCCCTCCGGCAGTCCAATAATTCTAATGTTGTTACGGCGTGCGCGCCCCTCTGCCTCATCTGCCCTGTCTTCGAGGTTCTTTACTTTTTGGGTTAAGGCGTCCACTTCTTTCAAGAGGTGGGTCTTGGCTTCAGTGTTCTCCTTTACCTGCAACTCCAGTGCTTCCGTTCTGCCTGCAATGGAACGCACATCTTGTCTAAGCAAATTCAAGTCAATGGCCACGGCGTCTATTTTGCTCTCCATTGTTTTTTGTAGTGCCATGATGGCTTCTAGGAGCTGCAAGTTGGCTGGTTCGGGAGGCCCGTCCCCCGTAGCAGGTAAGGAGGTGGATGTGGCATCTGGTCTGGTATCGCCTATGGCTGCGAAGGTCTCCCTGGTTGTCTGCCTGTGCTTGCCTCTGGTGCCTTTTACGGACATCCCTTTGTGTACAGGCAGGTTTGCCGTGTCCTACTCTGGCTGTGCAAATGGTATCAGTGGTTTGCTTATTTCAGCGCTACTCTTGCACAATTGCAAGCTCCGTGGCACAAGCGTGTCTAGCTTCTATCATGTGGTGTGCCCGGGATCTGCCCTGCAGGGTACAGTGGTGTGGCCCCTTCCAGCCCTGGTTGGGCGCAGAGCTGACGGTGCCCCAGGGGGGGCCTGCTCGGTGTGCTAGGCTGGTTGGCAGTGCGTTGTCTGTACTTGGCCCGGGCGCTAGCTGCTGTCCGGAGCTACCACGTCGGGTGCCAGCACACTCGGTGCGCTCGGCCGTGGTTGTTTCCTGGCATTTTGCGCCCTGCGCTTCAGCTTACACGGATGGCTGCTGTCCCGTGGGGACTGTTATGCACAGCCTATTGATGGATGTAGGTAAAGCCCCTGGAGGAGCTGGTGTTATTGTCGGGGAGCCGCGGGGAGGTCAGTCCATGGGCACTGTACTTCCGCGGTCTTATGCAGTTATGTCCACCCAGCCACTTTGGAGGCCTTCTGTTGGCCCGTTTAGCGGGGCTGTGTGAATTCCGCTCGCTGCCTTTGGCTAAATTGTTTGCGCGGCCCCTTCGGGGTGAAGGACCACCAGCGGCGCCTCTATGGAGGAGTGGGCGGGGGGCTTTGTTGTTTGGTGCAGTAATGGGCTATCTTCCCAGCCCCCGCCTCCCGCTCCTTACCTCTCGTCCCGATGCCACTTACAGGTGCCCTTGGTCGCTGGATCATGGTTCCGCTGAATGTGCTGTTGCCGGATCCATCCTTCTCTCCTCGCTTCAGGTCCCGTGCCGGAGGAGGGCCCTCAGGTGCAGGTCCTGGCACTGGTCTGTTGGCCGCGGTGCAGTGTTCACATCAGCCGGCAGCAGGGTTAGTAGCACGGCTCCTGTTGTCTCGGCCGCTTCGACTGCAGCCGAGGCAAGCCCCTCCGCTCTCGCTACGCCTCAGTGCCGGATGCAGAGCTCGGCTCCCAGGCAGTTAGCAGGAGGGCGCCATTTTCGGGCTTGCCCCTTCTCCTCTCACACAGTGTTTCTCGTCGGTCGAGGCTCGCAGGGGTCTAAGACTTCGTTGATGGATCACGGGGCACTCTACTCTTGATTCGCGGGTTACTGCAGAAGTTTTACTATGGCGAAGGTACAGATTGGCGGCAGTATGTTGGGCGCATCGACGGAGCTGTTTCGAACACGACTTCCTTACATGGCGGTTGGACACGCCCCCCCCGCCTCTACAAGTTATGCTACTCGCATATGGTGTATTTCTACTTCTTCCTTGGCTTTGGCAATGTGGGTTAAAACCAGCTTTTCTTATGTATTTCTTCAAATATGGGCAATAAACGTTACAACCTTTGG
Organism: Ambystoma mexicanum; assembly: GCF_040938575.1. NCBI lineage: Eukaryota > Metazoa > Chordata > Amphibia > Caudata > Ambystomatidae > Ambystoma > Ambystoma mexicanum. Next base: position 541,312,411 of record NC_090929.1, read on the forward strand.
AACTTTCATTAGTCCTCTTCTGCCTTGGGCAATCTCTGTTGGTTTTAAATTGCCTTTCTTCTGCTTTCTTTTGGCTTGGGTAATGGTTGTCTGCATTAAGGCCTAATAGTATTGCATCATAGTGTTGCTAAGTTCTAAATAAAAACGCATGTTAAAAAAAAAAACAGTCATTCGGTTTTTAAAAATATTGTTTTCTCTGGTTTCTGATAGTCCGGTATTCAAAATTGCCTTTGGTATTAGTTTCACACACACGCAAGTAGTGTTTTCTAGTTTGAAAACACCTGTATTGATCATGCGAGCGGTCTCAGAGTGCTCCGGTGTCACTCTGGTGAACTTGGCGTGCGTGTCCGATTCCCTCGCTGCTCACAGGTACCCTGCTTCAGCGGCTCGCTGCGACCCAGCAATCTGCTGATTTTGGTCTGCCACCACCCGTGCCTCTTGTACACACAACTTTTGCGCTCCAGAAAGTCTGTGGTGCTCGTCGGCTGCCGAAGACAAACGTTATGGGGAAGAAAGATTTCCACACTACACATCCTCTGCAAAATAGGTCTTCAGAGAGCAAAAGTCCTTCTCCCACGCTTCCTGCGGCGCAACCTCTGCAATTAAGGCTAAGGCAAAAACCTTATCAGGTCCGGCTACTGTTCTCTGCTCGACAGTGGTCCTGGCTTCTTCTTCTTCCTCCTCCAGTTTCTGCTTCTGCTGCTTACACTGCTGACGCTGCTCTCCCAGCTCACTACCGGCCTGCATCTCAGTCTCCCTCAGGTGTGGGTCATTCTCATTAACAAGCTGCACTCTGCAGCCTTTTTTCTCTTTAGACATCTTCTTCATCCGAGTACTTTGGGAATATGGGGCTTTAAGTCCCTAATGGAAAATGTAGTTTTTCTGACTTGATTTTCGGTCTCAAACTCATTTCTATTCCCCATAGTATTCTTTAAAGGAATATCATAATGACCAAATCATAATACAGGATTGTATAGAGGAATGAAGTTCTTTATAGTTTGAATTGTTATTATTCACAGACTTCCTTTGACTGTACCTTTGGGAGTTAGCAGAGCTTCTAGCTTTATAAGTCGCCAGGGTTTTAGAAGGGTTTTCATTTCTTTCACTGCCTAAGGGTTTATGGTGGGTTTTACCCATATTAAGATATTCAACCTAGAAGAAAAAAAGATTGTTATGATAACAAGCCATTACATACTTTGGTATTGAGGAGATGTCCTCCCTAGAGGAAGACAAATACAGCATCTCACCCCAGGGAGTCATCTTATTTCTCTGGGCCCTTTCTCTTCCAGGTGATCCTCCCACAGAACACCACCCCAAGGTCAGGATCAGAAACCTGGGAGGAGACTTTAGGCAGGGGCTCTGTAAGGATTTCATAGGTTTCATCACAATGAGCAATGCAGATTTTCTCCTCTTCATGTTACAGGTCCCAGGCCCGGCTTTCTTCACTGTATCTTGTTCCCTTTGTACCCAGTTCACTATCCTGCCAGGTATTATAATTATCCTAGGTTTTTCATGTTATTATATCTGGTTCTGAGACCCTGGTGACAGGGTTCATCTTGTTCCCCTGTAAGACCCAGACAGCCCCTGTACCTTCTGGGGTTCTGCCACATCTTCTCTTCCGACGTCTCCAATGGCTTTTCTCTTTCTTCTCCTGCTTTCGCAGTGCTCAGAGCGGCTCTGCAGCATCTCCTCTTGGACAGGCTGCACATCTCTCAGCGACTGCATGGTCCGGTGGCTTCTCTCGACTGGACTCCTATCCTCCTTGCTTTCTGGCCTGCCTGGCAACGGCTGACTAGGTAGGGACGCCTGGGCTCTCCCTCTTGCATCCCGACTAGCAGCTTTGGGATTTCCTCCTTGCTTGCGGTACCTCTGGGAATGGTCTGACTCCCAGGGGAGTTCTTCTTTACTTTTTATCTGTATTGGATAATGAGACCTAGACTGCTCTTTCTGCGTCCCTTGAGGGTTCAGCATGCCTCTGCGCCTCCTTGTCTCAGTGTCTCCATCAGTGATGTTAGTCTAGACAGCCCTACTCTTCTTCGTCTCAGTCACCCTGCATGCACACATGTGGTAATGGAGGGTACGGGCCGGAATACTGCGTCTTCTGTATAGTCATCCCTGTATACCATGGGGTAGGTGTCCTTCCCCATGAGATCCTCCCGCTGAGTGCCACTCCCAGGAGGACTATCCAGTAGCAGCCTCACCTGCCTGGCCTCATGAGAAGAGTCTCGCCCTAGGGGAGAAGGGACAACATCACAGGACTCGTCACATGCCCTTATCCTAATGTCACTGGTTTCCTCATCTTCTAGGGGAAAGCGGCAGAAAAAATCCACATTTCCCTGTTCCTTACTCTTTCTGTGTTGCACACTGAAACATAAGGGTTGAAGATCAAGGAACCAGCGCATTGCCCTTGGGTTGGTGCCCTTTCTAAGACTTAGCCATGCTAGAGGTGAATGATCTGTAACCAGTCTAAATGTCCTACCTGAGGTACCTGTAGGGAAGGCATGGTATCACAAGTATGACACTGACACAATGGATACAATTTGTAAAACCTTTATTGAAAATGTTGGGGTCAGAGAAACTCCTAATTTGCCCTATAGCTAAGATGGGAGTTGTCTCAACCATCAAACGATAAACAAAATAGTCATAGTGGCGTCAGTCAAATCAAAATGGCCTATGCTAACAAAAACATAATGCCTGCCATATCTCTTATACAAAAAGTGTAAAAAGAGTAATGTATGCAAAAGGAAAAATCAGTGTTCAAAAGAATAAAGGTAGTTGAACCAGCTCTCCTCCTCACATTACACCTCACGGAGGAAGGCTGTCCCTGTAGGCAGGATGACACATTCTGGCTCGGTTTCTAACACTCTAAGCAGTTCCAAACCATGGATTGAGGCCCGCCTGGCCTTCCACGTTAAAGCCTTTTTCTTGACTTTCCAAAATCGCATTTCCAAAGATCACAAAGGTCCCCCTCGGCCGGGCGCAGACCTAACAGCACACAGTTCACGAAGGTCCCCCTCTGCTGGGCTCAGACCTTACAGCACACAGTTCACGAAGATCCCCCTCTGCTGGGCTCAGACCTCTCACGTCACAGTTCACAAAGATCCGCCTCTGCCAGGCTCAGACCTCCCACATCACAGTTCAACACAAACTTGCAAGGGGCTGTTAGGCTCACCTGGTCTCTGCGGAGGCGTTGGGGCACGGTCGTAGCCCTCCAAGGGGTGAAACCTCTCTTGTCTGGCCTCTCCCTCTGCGCTTATGTGGATAGTTGCGGCGGGGCAGCACAATTCCTGCATGAATATAAGGGGGGTATAATTATGCAGTCTGAGGCCCTGACCCCTCTCCAGACCTCTCCTCCCAATACGTACCTTCCCAGGGGATGCACTAACGCTGGAAGGCTCACCTGTTGAATGGTAATGGCGAGCTCTCCGTCCTGCTGCTTCTGGAAGGGGCGCTTTTCTAATGGACCGAGTTCCTTCACTAGTCCCTTGTCGTGGTAGCCCAGGCCGGCTGCGGCTAGTCCACTTCTCTTGCTGGTAAGTGTTTCCCCTGTTTTCACTCGCCTGTTAGTCTTTTGTCTTTTCGTAATTGTATTGGTAAAGTTTGCTCTTAATCTTGTGTCCGTTCAGTGTGTAATGTCTCTTTCTCTGCTCTTTCCACATGCAGGTGATGTTGCGGTTCCGGCAGTCGCTACAGAGGCTGAAGCGGTATGCTCTTTCCCCATGCAGGTGATGTTGCAATTCTGGCGGTCGCTGCGGAGATTGAAGCGGTACCGGAGATAAGGAGGAGAGAAGCTACGATGATCTGGTAACTGGTAAGTAACCTCTGTGGTGTGCGTGTTGGTAGCTGTTCTAACCTTGTGTTGTCTTCTTTTTCAGGAATGCGGCTTCATGGGGATGAAGACCACGGTTGCTCCGGCGTTGGGATCAAGCGATGCGTGTTGCCAGGAAGATGGTCTGCTGCCGTGTGGATGAGCACCGGAGTCCAGGTAAGCAAGCAGCTGTAGCACAGGATTCAACGAGGTAAGTCTGTTGCTGGACCAGGCGGCTGTGAGCATCTTGTTGCACGGAGGTGCAATGTAACGCGAAGTACCGGCCTGAATTATGGAGCAGTTTATATAGCTGAGCTTCAGAAACCACGCCCACCAGATTCAGCCTACTTGCCACACCTTGCCACTCCCTGAGTCAGCACGTGAAGACCAAGCCTAGGGAGCCACACCCCAGTAAAGTGCACGTTCTGGAATATAGGCTTTCAGCACCTGGAAAGTTTCTTGTGAAATAAAAGCGCTCCTGCACTGAAGTAAAGTGTTCCTGCTCACTTCTTTATGTGAGCCTGGCACCAGGACTGAGTCCAGCCAGGGCCCCTGTGTCTATGAGTCCCAAAGAGACATGAGTGAGACAAGTGGCCCATTGCCCCCATCACTAGATGGTGTGGTTTGTGTGTCCTGGGGCCTGTGACCATGACAGGGGCTCACCTCCTCAATTTACTGTACTTTGGGTCTCCCTTGATCTCGCTCGGACACCTTTCAAAAACTTTTGAATGTGCGTGGCACTTTTACCAGACCATCGCAGGACCACTTCGACTCAAATTTCATGGTTACTTTTTCCTAATTTGCTTTTTCTGTCTGCTTGTTTTATAACTTCAAAACAATGTACCTGTAGAGGAGGAGCCAAAAGCCTCTACCAGAAGTCCTGCCCCTAAATTTCCAATATGTTGGGAACCGGAAATAGTGACAATCAAGACACCTATAATGATGCTTTTAACATGAGCAGCCTTTGAAGCAAATATCCGCTGAGAAGACCTTTCTTTATGTACTCACGAAGAGCTGACAGCCTTTCGCGAAAGATCCCTGAAGAGCACATGAAGACGGATGAAAGAAGAGAGTGGTGATGAGACATGAAGAAAGTGACACACATCAGAAGAAATGACAAAGGAAAAGATGACTAGACCATATAGAATCTTAAGACGAAGTAAGAACCGAGTAAACGTTCACATGTGAAATGAAGATCACACGTGTAAAGAAGCACGGAAGAAAATGACAATTTGATAATTTAGCAGATGCAGTAACGCAAGTAGACAAAGTAATCATAAGGATGGCTATACGTAGTGAATGGATTGCAGCGATGCGCCAAGTTATATATACTTATACAACAGGTATACCCTATCTTTTTTTTTAACGAGGGGTCTGTGTTACATCAGGGTAAGGAAACAGTACCAGAAAAAAGGGGGGAACACAGACCTCCTGCATCTTTTAGGGAATAATTGCTATAAGCGAACTTTCACCCAGAAGTTTGCAAGGAACTTAACTTCTTAATAGACTAGTCCTTATTCACACAATAGTTCTGGAACAAACAGGATGACATATTTTATTGCCTGTTCAGCTTTAGTCCCTGTTTTTTTCTATTTTTTCATACAAACGTTATTCTCTGTATAAAAAACATATACACATATCTTCATAAAAGGCAGATATAACATACATCACAATTATATTAAACACTTTCCTAAATATATACATTTCATCCATTGCTGTCTTTCCCCTTAGAGGTGATAGGGTGTGAATAACCCAAAAATCAAACTATTATGGGGTAATTCATAGATTTCAGCGCAGAGGCAGCGCACGCGAGCAGTGCAGAGAGGTAGCGTGCGCCAGCCGTGTGCGGTAAACAGCATTCTGGTGCACCGCGTATTCATGGAATAATAAAGCCATTTTGAGTGCTGGAGCAGAGAACATCCCGCAGCGTCAGTTACGCCCCCAAGAACGCCCCTTGCGCAAGGATAAGGCATTGAAATCCCCAATGCAGCGCAAAGGGCCGCGCTAATCCTGCACCAGTTCACAGGGCCGGTACAGTGTATTTGGGGGGTGCGCTGGAAGTTTTACACGCGATAGGCCTTGTGTGAGCGGGGTACGTGTATTCTGGGGGTGCGCGGGGAGTTTTACACGTGATAGGCCTTGTGTGAGCGGGGTACGTGTATTCTGGGGGTGCGCAGGGAGTGTCACACACGATAGGCCTTGTGCGAGCGGGGTACGTGTATCTTGGGGGTGCGCAGGAAGTTTTACACGTGATAGGCCTTGTGTGAGCGGGGTACGTGTATTCTGGGGGTGCGCGGGAAGTTTTACACGCGATAGATCTTGGCCGAGCGGGGTACGTGTATTCTAAGGGGTGCGTGGGGAGTTTCACACGCGATAGGCCTTGTGCGAGCGGGGTACGTGTATCTTGGAAGTGCGTGGGAAGTTTTACATGCGATAGGCCTTGTGTGAGCGGGGTACATGTATTCTGGGGGTGCACAGGAAGTCTTACACGCGATAGGCCTTGTGCGAGCGGGGTACGTGTATTCCTGGGGTGCCCCAACGCGAATTGGCAGTGTGTGTCCTCCCAGGTGTGCCCTCTCCCCTCTCCCCAGGCCCTGCAGGCAGCCCACAACACAGGGGACTACCCTGCATCCCTGGCCATTCCCCGCAGGCAGCCCATCTACCATGGCAATGCCCCCCAGCCAGCTCACATGTCACCATGTACAAGTGAGCACCGACACATGTCCCCCTGCACCCCCACCCACCCAGCAGTGACAGGCACCTGCCAGCAGGCCCCGACTCATGTCCCCCTGTACCCCCACCCACCCAGCAGTGACAGGCACCTGCCAGCAGGCCCCGACTCATGTCCCCCCCAACCACTCACCCACCCAGCAGTGACAGGCACCTGCCAGCAGGCCCTGACTCATGTCCCCCCCAACACATCATCACGATCCACAATCATGGGCCTTATGGCCACCCAAATCACACCCCACGCCACCCCAGTCCAAACACACAACCAAGTATTACATCCACCCCACATTGAAATCCCCATCACATGATACATCCCAAATGGCAAGTATGCACATCAACACATTTCTGTCACACACACACAATGGGTGCAAGTGATTGAGAAAACACACATCGTGACATGCATGAAACCAAAGAGAGAATACCACACATTGAAGTATGAATTAAAAATGTATTAAACACAAAAGCAAGGCAATGAAATGAAACACACAATAATGGAAATAATAAAGAAAAAGCTGCATGTCCAAAATATAAAATAAAAATGTGTGAAAGCAGAATCCAAATCAATCCAAAAGCACATGGGTCCAAAGTGTCTGTCTGTCAAAACAAATCCAAAGTGAAAAAATAAGACAAAACCATTGATCCATGAACAAACTTTTTAAAAAAGAAGTGAAATCCAGTGTTGAACTATATACAAAGTACAAATCCAGGGTCCATGAGCCCAACCATTGAAAGGAAACCTACAAAAAACCCTACCTAATGAACAACTATATACAAAAAGGTTGGGCATTGTCCAAGCGCCCCAAATTAAATAAAAACAGAAAGGAAACCTAACACTAATTAACAATATACAATGGCGGCGGGCAAGTCCTATGGCTCACTTGTTGATTTCCTGGGCCAAGGCATCATCGAACTCCTGTTCCACGTCCTGGAGGCGTGCCTGCTCCATGGCCCAGAGGTTTCGCAGGGATGTAGCCATGTCCACCTCCACTCCCTGTGAATTGCCTCGAGGCACTCAGCCCGCACCAGCGCCCTGCGCATGGAGTTCTCCGCCCTGACCATAGTGAGCCGTGCCTCTTCCGCCCGCCGCCACTCCACATCTATTTGCTGGCCCAAATGCTGCCACACGGAAGACACTCCCAATCCAGGGTCCTCCTGCCCTCCGGCCGATGCCTGCCCCTCTGATGTTGATGGCCCTGAGCCATCATAGCTCCCACTTTGAGCCTGCTGCTGCGGTGCCTGTGCCCTGCCTCTTGATGCCTGCACGTCCTCCTCCTGCTGGGGTGCAGTTGTTGGTGTGCCCACCCCTGCTGGACCTCCGACTCCCGACTGTGGCAGTGATGTGTCCTCCACCAGCCTGGCCGCTGGGTCAGAAGCAGCTCCACAGGGTACTACCCAGGTGATACATGGGCCGGAAGATGGCACGGAGGATGACTGGCCCATAGGGGGTTCAGGTGAGGAGGGGGTCGGTAGAAGGTCCAGCACACAGAGGAATCCAGCACTGACCCATCCTAGTAGGTCGACGCGGTCAAAGAGGCATCCGAGATGACGTGCAGAGTCTTCACGAAAACACTGCAGGTCATCTCGCATGCCCCGTTGATGCAACGCCATCCCAGCCAGGACAGGCTCAACACGGTCCCGGATTGCCACATCCGCAGGGAGAGGAAGGCCAGTTGTGCGCTCATCCCCTCCCTGAGAACGGGTCTGGACGTAGGCACCCCTGCTGGTGCGGGATGATGCAGTCACAGGATCGGGGACAGGATTACACACAGGCACCTCTGCGGCGGCCTGTGCTGCCTCCTGTCCCTGCCCCTGGACTGCACCACTAGCACCAGTGGAATCCCCCCTCCAGACCCTGTGTGTGTCCCATCCATGGCCTCCTCCTCAACCAAACCCCCCCACCAACCAACCTGGATGACTCTGTGCCATCTTCCTCCATCGGACCCTGTGGGGTCTCAGCTGCCCCTTCTGCTGCCGAGGAGGCCAACCTCCAACCTCTGCCTCTTGGACCTACCCTCGGCAGCTGTGGCCACGGACGCGGCACCAGACTCCTCACTCCCCGACGAGATGACAACATGGGAGGGGAGCCGGGCCTTGCGTCTCTGGCTGGCGGTGCGATCCCTGCCGCTTTGCTCCACAGCACCATCTCCACCCTCTTCATCAGTTGACGCTGCAGACAGGGAGAGATAGAACACAGGCATCAGGGCACTGTACAATGGTCTGATACACACATGACAGTTGTACATGAGTGGCAGTGTCAAACTTCAGACATGGCATCACACTCCCCAACACACATATCATTTCAACTCACACACATGAGGAAATCAACAGGAATGTTGCACCAGGCAGCACAATCCATACACAAACAACACCATGAGCAGCCGAAGATGAGCCTGACGTCACATGCAACAAGGGGAGTGCAGAACACATGCACACACGCCACCAGACATACATGCATCTGTACATCTCCACCACCTGTCTCAATGATTACATCGCCATCCATGTCACATCGGGCAATCAGCCTCCTACATGTCAGTGTCACATGCATCCATGGTGTATCAGAGTTGCACACTTGTGAAATACACACACATGCAAATGTACATAGTGCAGATACATGCAGGTGGAAGCAGCATCCATGTGTGACACCACAACCATGCCACAGTACATACACAGAAATTTAAAAATGTGTGCACCCACACCTGCATTTGGCCAGCATGCTTACAAACACGTACACCATCGATGTGTCTCCCACATGAGAGGACTCACATGCGGCAGGCTCATGTCCCTGTACATACACATCCATACATGGCCCTACAAAGACATATGTGCAACCTGCACATTCCTGCCACACCTCAACATGCACAGCATCCAATCAGTACGCATGTACACTTACCGCTCGACTCCAGACGGGTCTGCCTCTCAAGGACCTGGAGGTGGAGCGCTGGGTGTATACGTTCCAGGACCATCATCTGGTTGTTGGTTAGGCAGACCCGGCACCCCTCAGCATCCGCTGCCTTCAAGAGGCGCCAGACCTTGTTGAGGGTCCTGGACCTGAAGTCCTCCCAGCGCTTCCGGACGTGTTGAATGTCGCGGAATACCACCCCCTCCATGTTGATGGCAGCCACGATGTCCATCCAGATCCTCTTCCATCCTTCATTGTCGGCGCGCAAACTTCCAAAGAGGGCTTCCTACTGCCCCAGGACTTGCTCTACCAGGATACCAACTTCATTGGCACTGAAGCTGGTAGCCCTCTGCCTCTCTGGCTGGGGGTTGCCAGTGGTGCCAGATGGTGTTGTGTCCGACATGGCAACCCCAGAGGCAGGTGTGGGTGGGCAACTGGGTCCTGGGGCTGGGCTGTGGAGCGATGGAATACCAGTCGGGAGTCTTCTGTTCCAGCAGGGGTGGTCACAGCAACTGCACCCCTGCGGATGGCTGACATGCAGGCACCAAACAGCAGGGCACGGGGGCAGCAGGCAGGCAGGCAGCAGCAGATGGCAGGTGGGAGCGTTCTCAGGGCTGTGGGGGGCAGGAAAATGGCCTTCTGGGCAGAAGCGTGGTCTTCCGTGTGTTGTTGCGTGGCCAGCTTGATACGGAGTGATTTGGCACGTGAAAAAGCTGCACGTCTGCGTGCAATTCGAGGAAAGGCTCTTAGCGCGTAAGCGTGTCTGTGACGTGACGCGCAAGAGCGTTTCCCTCAACACGGGTGCATGTTGATTGTACACGTGGAAAAACTGCACGTCCGGTTGTCACTGAGTGTAATTGGAGGAAAGGCCCTTAGCGCGTACGCACTTAAGTGACGTTGCACGTGTGGGCTGGGTTAAAGGGTACGCGTAGGATGCCATTTTCTTGTACGTGCTTTTTGTGGAGAGTGAGCGGGTGATTCTTGTACTTCTTGTCGGTTCACACGCGATTACTTCACAACGGTTCCAGTTCGTACTCCCTGTATACTCAGACAGCGTTCAATTCTTCTTTTGGCAGGGGTGTTGCCAACGCGCACATGCGCATCTTTTTCACATTCTTTTTCCAGGCAGACGGTGAGTCGCGCACGTATTTTTCAACTGTGGTTGCCCCCGTGTGTTGCGTGCCCATTCAGAGGTCATTGTAGGCTGCGTGTACCATGCGTACGCTTATTTTTGTTTTTATGGGTGCCACAGCATAGTGCGGGTTCTTTAATTCACGCACGTGGTCTACCAGAGGTCGCATGCACGTTAAATTTTGTTTTCAGAGTGCCTGTGCGTTGCGTGACCCGTCATCTTCCCCCAGGGGTCACAGACAGCCTTGCTAGAGCACTAGAGTACGTATTCCATCCAGTACCCTAGTCCTTTCACCCCAATTGCCCGGGACAATTGTTTACAGCAACTCCCATTCGCACAACAACATCAGTGCCATGGTTGGGAGGCGACCAAGCAGTAAGGGAGGCAAAGGTGGCCGACCTCAAAGAAGTGGGCGTGGTAGGGGACGTGGCCAGGATGTGCAGGGTGGCCCAAGAGGCCAGTGTGTGGAGGACCAATCAGGGACAACTATGCCCCCCCAATGGGTCGGGAGATGTAGCTGACAACATCCCAGCTCAGGCCTTGTTAACCCGGCCCATATTGTCAACCGAACCGGCACAGGATGACTCCCAGGCTGACTTCCGTGTCACCAAGTCAAAGCCACGTGTGGCTGTGAAAGTTGCTGTCACCAGGCCACGTGGATCTGGGGCAGCAATGTCATCTGCTGCCCCAAGTAGCCAGGGTGAGGAGGCTGCAGGGGCAGCTGCAGCTCAATCCACCCCAGTTCCGAGTCTCCCAGCCGGAACAGTGTTGGTCCAAGTCCATTACACCAAGGTTGGTCCTGCCAATGTCACCCAGCAGCCAATGCCTGCAGTGAGACCTTTGGTCATCGTGCCTTTGGCTACTTCCAGTGCCCAGTCCACCTGCGCTTCTGCCCCTGCCAACCAGAGCGGTGTAAGCCGTTCAGGGACTGCACCACCTTAAGGGTACTCTTGCGGTACAGGCTGGGACCCCAGACACGGCTTCCCACTCCGGCACGTCAAGGAAGCCTAGTTTTAATGATGCGGAACTAGATGCACTTGTGGGCTACGTGTCGGCCCATGGTCACGAAATGGTGGTGACTGCAGGGTGCAAGACTACGACTGCTCAACGTAGGGCCCACTGGCAGACCACCGCGGACCACATTAGTTCCCCTGGGTTTGTGAAGCGCACAGCTGATGATTGCTCTAAGCGGTGGAATGACCTGAAACGCAGAGCAAAGAACAAGCTGGCTTCCAATTAGTCCTCTACTCTGGTGACTGGCGATGGGTCTCCAACAGAGGAGGAACAACTAACTGAACATGAGTCTATCATTGGAGCATTCATCACAGAGGATCAGATCCAAGGCGTGGGAGACCTACCAGATCTTGAAGCAATGTCCGGTGAGTGACCATGCATGTGTGTGCAATCCATGTGTATGTTGCTTGGGTGATGTGTTTTGATTGGGTGCCAGGTGAGGCTGTGTAGTCATGACTTCTATGGGTCACCCATGTGGTCCCTCCAAACTATTCCCCGGCCTTGGGTTTACGTTTCACAGTATCCCTTCTGACCGCAGTTGACAATTTGCACATGATTACTGCACTTGCCCTTCAACTACCCTCTTGCCACAACATTGTTCATACTGTTTTCCTGTTCATTCTGCCTGATTGATGAAATCATTAGCATTTTTACCATACATTTTTGTGGCCTACTGCCCCAAATGTGACATACTTCAGTCATAGATTACACCCCACAATGGCCCACATTTCTCAACTTATTATGGGAATGATTTGAACAAACAGGCTGATTGAGTAATGTGCACCTACACATGGCCTGCACACAATCATTGTGGGGCCCTGTTTGAATGTTGAACATGACAATTGTATTCTGTCATGTCGAAGTGAGCAACCATTGATGTATCGATGTGCCTGCCATCACTGCATCAGTGAACACTGGCTTTGTTGCAGCGTATGGCACATGCATGTTTTGTCACACTTTTATCCATGTTTAATTTCATGATGTCCATCTCACATGGATGGGTGACAGTACTGATTTGCTACCATCTGGGTGTCCTTGTCAAATCTGCCATGGCAATGCTATGTGCCATCTGTGTGCTGGCATGTGTCATGTATGTGGATTGTCCATGCCACTCACAGGCTAATGTGTGATGCCAGTGCTATCCAGCATGCAGCACATGTGTCGGTTTTCCATCTTGGAGTCATCAGTGTCTGCTTTTTGCCTCCCCTTCCAACTCATTGACAGTGCATGCATGCCAGAGTTATTGTCATGTGTGACATGTGTCATTTATGTACTGGATGTCTGCCTCGTCATGCCTATGTGTGTGTGCTATGGTTCTCATGCCTGTTTTCATTAGTTATCTTTCATGTTTTTGCAGGTGATGAGGCACTTGATGCTGTTGAGGAGGAGAAGATGGCGCAGAGCCAAGAGTACTCACAGCCACAACCGGGCACCAGTGGAGGACGTGGGGTGGTGGTGGGTGAAAACCCAATCCTCCTACAGACCATACTGTCCACGGGTGTCTCTGGATACACCTCCGGAGACCTCTAAGAATCAGTTGCTGAATCAGACATTGAGACATATGTCCCGTCGCAGGTGAGTGTTTCTGGCAGGGATGCTGTTCTATCCAACCCACCTGCACCGGGGTAGACCCCTCTATGGGGATTTCAGTGTTGGAAAGTCCGCCTGTGGCGGTCACGGATGCAGGGTCACACTTCACAATATTTGCTCCTGTTCCTGGGCCAGCAGATCAAAGGAGGAATGCAGTCCTGCAGCCTCAGGCAGCGCCAGGACAGCAAGGTGCACATCACCTTGCCCCAAACAGGTGTGGTGCCGCCAACGCGGTGGCCGTGCACCACCAGGCAATACTGTGTGGGAGAAAACCATCTACACTATAGCATCACAACAGGGGGCATCGTGTGAAATGATGGCTCAAGCAATGGATAGGGTGGCCACTTCCATTCTCCCCCCTAAAAGGCAGATGGAGCTCGAGCAGCAGGCAACAGAGTCCATTTGCCACTCACACAGGGAGGACATGTTGGCCTCCGACAGGGAGCGATGGGCTGGACTGGAGACTCTGCGCACAGCCATATCTGTAGAGTCACAGGCCCACAGGGAAGCCCTGAGGTTGGAACACAGCTCCCTCAGAGATACTCTGTGTGAACTTGAGGTGTCCCGGAGTACAAGGGCAGAACAGCAGCTGGAGCAGCTGACACGCACACTCTCAGCTGAGCTCCAGGCAACCCGTCAGGAGATCCAGGCATCACGTGAGGCCATGCAGGCAGAAATGCATGCTACCCATGAGGTGCTGCATGGGGATCTCCTTACCATCATCCTGCAGAACCAAACCTTTCAGACCTGCATGCTTGCTGCCAAGGAGGAGCATGCCAGGGCTTTGCGTGGTCTGCCTCCCATATCACGGCCACCTTCTAATGTACCACCAGAGGGTGATGACAGCGACGGCAGTTCCCTCACTGTAGCGTAGCCGTGCAGGCCATGAGCCCATGGAGGTTTTTTTCTTCTCAACATCCACGCATGTGGGTGTTGGGGTGCACCCTGTACCTCGTCTCTTCTGGGTGACCCTCCCCGGTCCACACATGGCCATTTTTGATTTCTCTTTTTTTTAAATATTTGTTTTTACAGTGTGTTGCTTTGTGTGGCTCCCGTAGGCATCCACTGTGTATTCCAGCTGGGCACATGCAGGCTTGTCCTGTCTTTGGGTTAGAAACTTGGGTTCCTGACAAACACACTCCTCCTGCTTCCCCTTTCCATGGGCTCGCAAAGGGTGTGACCAAGTGACAGTAACTTACACAGTGACATTGAGCTCCCATAAGTTGTGTGGACAGTCTGTAGTCAAAACTGTGTATACATCCCTAGTGGGTATTGTTGTTGAAATCTCCACTGCATGGTGGATTTATGTATGGTTCTACATCCATGACTTTTCCTTATTCACATGTGCCTTCTTCATGCCTTAACAAGCCCGTCTACTTTGCAGATGCAGTTCATGTTGTATGCAGCACACTGAAACATTTGCCTACCAGCAACACTCTGCAGTTGGAAGGGGTCGATGTGCTGCCTTAGTCAGGTTGTGACACTTGCACTACTTTAATGTTTTATTCTCATATATTGCCACTGTTTGATCATGTACTGATGTTGTCTCTTGCTGGTAAGTATTTGTTCATGTGTGTTGCTTTTTTATTCATTATTGAGAGCAAATTGTCTGTGGCCTGTTTCCATTTGGGACAGTGCACTTTGTGACACTTGTGTCAAGTGTTGTGCATTCATTTGGTTGCTTTCACATAGCATGCCATGATGTGTTGGGTAGCTGAGATGGGGTTAGGGAGGGGTTGGGTGACATGCCACTATTTAGTTGTAATATTTTGCAAGGGGCTAGTCATTCATGCTGCATGAATGTGTGCCTTTTACTGACATAGCATTGGGTGTGTTTAAGTAGCTAGGGATGCACACAATGTAGCACTTCCAGGTAAACAATCTCAGGGTGGTATGGTTGTGACAGTTGACTGTCCCTTTTGTCATCATCATAAATTGTCAGCTGCTATGTGCCAGGCCTGTGTGCACTCCACAGGGGTGGGATTTTAGGTGAAGAAATTTGCCACAAGCTGGGTACGGGCAGCCTCACCACGTGCCCTTTCACCTCCCATGCGCAGCGGCCGTGCATGTGGTTGGGGATGTGGGGGCACCACCATGTCCACCGGCACGCCCTGCCGGGTTGCAACGTTATGGAGGACACATGCTGCCACTATGATCCTGCACACTACTGGGGGCGCATATAGCAGCTGCCCACCAAAGCAGTCAAGGGAGTGAAAACATGACTTGAGCACTCGGAATGTGCGCTCCACTATGCCCCGGGTTGCAATATGGGCTGTGTTGTATCTTACCTCAGGTTGTGTGGTGGGGTTCCTAATTGGCGTCATCGTGTAGGTGCTCAGAGGGTAGGCACTGTCCCCTGGGGAGGTGATAATGATTGTCATTAGTGGGGTTTTCACATTTCTCAGTCTCTGACATGCATACATGTGCAGAGGCATTTATACTCACCAATTAGCCATGTGTCGCCATGCCGCCCAGCTTCCAGGTCCCGGTTTAGGGGTGACATTCTGAATATGAAACTATCATGGCTGCACTCTGGATAGTTGGCATATACTGAGGTGATGATTTCCTTTGCATCACATACAACCTGCACGTTTATGGAATGCCAGTGCTTGCGGTTTCGATAGATATGCTCAGTGACCCTGGGAGGACTAAGAGCCACATGTGTGCAATCAGTGGCACCTAGCACTTTGGGGAAGTGTGCCACCCCGTAAAAGTCCTGGACAACAGCCTGCCTTTCTGCAGATGTTCTGGGCATGTATATGTGCCTGCGGACTGAGGGGCGTGCAGTCATGATGGCTAACACCTGGTGTAGGCAGCGTGACTGCGTGGCCTGTGACACACCCCCCACTGTGGCACTTGTCCGCTGAAATTACCCAGTAGCCAAGAAGTGCAGTACATTGAGCACCTTTTCCAAGGGGCTCAGTGTTTGGGAGCACAGGGTGGGTGATGTGAGGTCATCCTCCCACTCCCTGACCAGTTATAGGATTATGTGTGGTGGAAACCTGTACCTCCCATACACCTAGTCATCAGGCATCCCAAAAAGGCCGGTCCTGGGTAAAAAAATGTGGGGCCTGGCTATCCTCCTCCTCCTGCGGTGTCCCACGACCACTGCTGCGAGGAACGGTATATTTATCGTAGCGTCTGAGCTTGTTTGTTGTTTGCGCGCACTTTTATGCTGTGCGGGGCCGTTTACGCCTGCTTCTTGCTGGCGTACATGTTTCCGGATTAGTGCGTCTTTTTTGGCACACAGCTTTCCCCTGTTCGATTCCATGAATACGTGTTGTTAGCGCACGTTTGGGCGTTGCCCACATTTTCACGCGTTGTTCCCCATTCCACGTGTTGCGCCTTGTGTTACGCCCACTTTTCTTGTGTGTGCTACACGATGTGCGCTTTCCCTGTGCGCGTAGCGTACGCTGTTTAGTGATGTGTGCGCCCACGTGCGCCACCCACGGATTTGGCGCACATCCCAGATTTTACTAGCACAGCACATTCCATGAATCGATGAACGGCTGCATGCGCGGCTTTGGCACGGCTATGCTGCGATTTTTACGCTTGCGCTCCCCTTTTTGGCGCACATTTATTCCATGAATTACCCTGTTAATGTGTCAAAAATAATCAGATGCAAAATTGTGAAACTGAATGATGTGGCACTGTGTTCTACACCACTTACTGTTGTGATACGATGGGAATGTATATATTTAGAAAAGTGTTTAATATAATTTTGATGTATGTTATATCTGCCTTTTATGAAGATATATGCAATGTTCCCTCTAAGCTGTGTGCTTGTGCGCTTGCCCAGCTTCTGGTGCCGCTCAGAAGATTTTTTGCAGCGCACACAGACATTTCTCACCTATGCAATAAGATTTAATAAGGCACAAGCCACAGCAATTACCTGGCATTTGCTTTCACTCAAAATAATTAACTAGTCATCATATTCTGGTCTAGATTATTCACATTACCCTACTATGCAAGTGTAACCTTAAAAACCGAATACAGCCACAAGAGGTAAAAACTAATATCAAAAAGTAGTTCCATGAACAGTAAAATCTAGTTAAGATTTGCCTGCACAAATTAACTAAATACTGTCTCCTCCCCACTCAAGACTCCTATGCTTTACTCTACCACGCATTTACTCAGACCTCTAAATTCTACTCCAGAACCTATTTAGATATTACTGGACAGCCAGGACTCTTCCTCTCTTGGCTCTGCAAAAGGTTACCAAACTTGTACCTAAATCCACTTGTTTTATGTTTGTTGTAATTTAAATAACGTTCAAACAACAGACCTTCATGGACATTCATGGTGCCTTATCAAAAGTGCCCTTTGACTACACTGGCACCCCTGAGATGTGTTCTGCATGCTGCAGCATGACTCATCAAAGGACTCTGGAAAATCAGCATTGACCATGCTCTAACTGCACCGCTGCAAGTCTCTACAAGGCTGTAACCCTGAAGTCCCCGATCTACTTCACTGAGAAACTCTGCATCTCCAGAGGCCTGCGATCCACCAGAAGCCAGGAAATGTGCAGATGTGTACTCTGATGGCGCAGGAAGAAAAGAACGAGCCGGTCATCAGACTCACCCCATTGCTGCTACCATTCAGGAAAGAGCTTAAGACCTTCCTTTTCAAGAAATGGCTCCTCTATAACACATAGGTCCACACAGTCTGCACTCCCCACCATACTGAGAGTCTGTGATCTGCTCCTCACTGTCACCTACCCTGGTTGCTTTTAGATCCCTTGCTGCAAATTGCCCACCTGTTAGCTCCCATTCCATTTTTCTCTGCATCCCTTACTGTGATTGTTAAGCGCTCTGTTGCTTCCCAAAGCTAGGTTTGCGCTTAATAAATACCCTAATAATGATAATAAAAGTGTCACCCACACTATGTAACCCAACTATCATCTTAAATTTTGGATACTGACTGTAAGTAGCAGGCTGCTTGGATGACCAACTGCATCCCATGCTTTCTATTCTTGGAACATATGTCACGCAAGCGCTTTGAAGGGGGCCCCTTGCAAGTTAATGCATTATAAAACTCAAATATAAATTTTCTCTATGGATTTTGAGTAGACAAATATGCTCAGCGTCTCCTACTTTACCATTGCTAACGTTACCCTATAGGTGGAGAGTAACATTGCAATATTTACTTGGCTTGCAAGGGATAATGGGTATGGTCTAACCCTGGTATTACCAATATATAGTAGTAGGGCAACAGAAATTCAGACAGTAGAATGCTTTTCACACAATCTGCATCCTTTTCAAGCAATCAGAGTTGCATTGGGCATAGACCTCAACAAATTCTATTGTAACTCGCTGCTATACGAGGATATATATATATGGGATAAATTACAAACAATCTTGAATGCACTGCAAAATAATAGTGTACATGCAGATTCATGACACTTTCTTAAAATGCATATCATATGGTGTGGCACAAAATATGTTTTAATTGCAAAGTATTACAGGTCTGCAAATATCCCAGTGAGTGTTTTACTGCTGCAATCTCTCACCTTTTTATAGTGCACTGTCAAATAGCATTGGAGGCTACCACGAGAGCCTGAGAGGGATACGAGTGGAAGGGCATAGGAGAACACTCCTTGTGGGTGATGAGCAAATCAGTAACATTCAAAAACCAAGTCAGTTGTTTGGGCAGTAGAGTGAAGAAAATGTTTTGTTTGTTTGCTAAAGGATAGGAAACTCCAGTAACCGTCTATAGAACTGCACCTTCCGTGTCTTTCTATGCTCAGCTGCTGAGGACATTTCAATATAAACATGTTGACTCTAGCATCTTGTTTAACTGATTAAAATGAATTGAATTACAGAGAGGTCTCTAGTTGCAGAAGAAGGCACTCAAGTTGTTGTACTTCTGATCATTGATGCTATTAACCTAAAAGGCATATATATGTGATTTTCTTCAACCAAGCTCCATAAGAAACATCAATAAGCCTCTTTTCAATTTTTTTCTAATCTGTGGTAAGGAAGGGTGGGTGAAACTGTAGGCGGTAATATGTGCCCTATCATTTTACTCCTTATATCAGGGTAAGAAGCAAGGCTCTGATAAGAATTAGCTTCCTACTTGGAGTGAAATGATTTAACAGGGAGTCAAAAAGTAATTAGCTTTGTCAAGAAGGATACTTTATGCTTATTAAAATTTTTCTTTCCCATTAAAATTCATCTTGAGATTGGTCAGAAATATTATTAGAGTTCCTGCCTATGCCACTGCTGTGCTGGTCACTGATTTGAATAAATATCAGTGGAACATTGTGGGCAGAAGCCAGGGGTTGGAAAAAATTTGTTCAATGTTTCCTGTTTTTGTTGGGCACATTTTTCTGTTTTTAGGGAGTAAACATTTATAGTGTATATGTCTCTTGGCTGAAAGGCCAGTTTTGAGTAAGTGGTGTCACAACTCACATGACAACATAATGTGGATAGTAATCAGAAGCCAGGGAATTTTAAAGTGATGCAGTTATTCTGATGCAATTAACATGTTTACACAAATTATGAGAGGCATGTTCTCCTGGCCCTTAAATTACTTCATTAAAGTGGCACATGAACTGCTATTGGCATGTTTTGTCACATTCATTTTGTTTCCCATTATTCCATCTGCAAATATTGCATCCTGTCTGATTTCCTGACAGCCACATCATTTATGAAAAGCGATATTTGTTTTTTGTAATACACATGAGTGTTTTTCCAGGGGCATAAAGCACACATTTGTCTCTACACAGGAGTACTTTTGCTAGCTACTGTGGCATATCTTGAGCTCTTGAACTGTTTTTTGAGTTCTCCTTATAATCACATATATAATCTTTTTTTTTTTTAGCCTGTGTTTGGAAAAAGAGCTGTAAAATGAACCTTGTACACATATCTGTAAAGTATTGCAGTGGTTGGGAAGGGGAAATTCCTTTCCAAACTCTCTTCGGAGATTATAACTCAATAACTACGCATGCTCACAAAGTGGTTTACCTCGTTAGTCAGTTGCACACATGGAAAATGAAGTGCGCATGAAAGTCAACCAGTTCCGCACTTGGAGAGAAATAATTTGAGGGAACATTGGATATGTGTATATGTTTTTTATACAGAGAATAACGTTTGTATGAAAAAATAGAGAGAGAAAACAGGAACTAAAGATGAACAGGGAATAAAATACGTCATGCTGTTTGTTCCAAAACTGTTGTGTGAATAAGGTCTGGTCTTTTAAGAAGTTAAGTTCCTTGCAAACTTCTGGGTGAAAGTTCGGTTATGGCAATTATTCCCTAAAAGATGTAGGAGCAGGAGGTAGTCTGTGTTCCCCCCAAGTTATATATATGCATAGGAATCTGGAAGTTCTACATCGTATTTCAGCAAACTGGACCCTGTGAATAGAAGGGCTGGAAAAGTGTGGCGCAGCAAGATAAACTCAGCTGAGAATAGAAGGAGCATCAAGAGGTCTACCTGGCCAAGTGTCAAAGGATAAAGCAGCCAAGAAACTGGTAAATTATAATGCAATGATACAATATACGAGAACGTGAGAAGCCGAGCTCCTTTTGAGGTGCGGCGGAAGGACATTGGGTGCCAAGTTCTATTCGTTTAATATCATTAAATACAGCGAGAAAGCTCAAACGTCATCTCCAGTCACATGGTCAGATGAAAATACATTCTTGGACAGCTACACCGAGACTAGAAGATAAAGTCATACCCACACTCCCTTTTATTCCCAGCAGCTGTGCTACTTCACAAGGCCGAGTATAAAGACTATTCTCATGGCAGACAGCTTGAGTGATGATGGCTGATGGGCTAATTGGGTGGGGAGGCATGGTAAAGCCCAATCCACTCGGGGTACCAGCATGCATGCTGCTAATGAGTGGAATATTCCAGAAGGGCACATGCATGCCAACCAATTATAAGGGGCCATGTACCAAAGAGCTCTATAGTTTGGAGACCCAATAAGACGTTGTGTATTTTATGACGCTCACAATGACTTGCACTAGGGGTGGGCAGAGTTGTCCACCTGACCGTAGAGATTCAATCACAAAACCAACCCTCAAAATATACCTAGATGTTTCCCGTTACCCAACTACAACCCTCCATAAATTTCTTAGTTTGCCACGTAGGATGACGTCAATGATGACAAATATTTACTATATAATCATGTTTTTTATGAAATACGAATGAGAGACCTTACTGTCGGACGTTGGACGATGTCTGTTGTACTCCCTGTTTTAGATAATTGATATTAAAACAGACTAAAGTCTTTTGCCATCTTCCTGAGTCAGTTGAATTATTGATGTTTGAGTAACGTTTCCATCCCCAACCACCCTGTAGAGCGTTACCTCATCTTAAAGAGCCTGAAATGTTCACTTAGTAGCAGAGGATGGTTAGATAAGACCCATTGATAGGTCGGTCTCTGGGGTAGTCGGAAACATCGGACACCCTCTGCCATCCAGCCAGAGGAACGGAAGGTTTCCTGTGGAGAACAGCCGTTATAGTCAAACTTGCAAGTAAAGAAGATACAGGTGGGACGGGACCCTCTTTCACGAAATCCCTCCTGGTTTCCACAGGCACTGAGCGGACCGAAGGTGACGATGGCCAGTTGTGGAGGGGGTGATCCCGAGAGTCTAGGAGCCGAAAGGCGAATGGTGAGTGGATTGAGGAAACTGTCAAATTGTGGGAGCGGGGTTGTGGTACCACACACACACATATGAGCAAGTAATGGAGGGTTGGTGGATATAAGGCGAAGAGCGTCGAAGGGGAAAAGATGTGTTGGATGAGCAACATTGCATAAGAAAACCCAGAGACCTGAATTCAAGGAATTCTAGAAAGAGTTGTCTTAAAACCCAAGGGGGTAAAACTAGGCTGCACACAGATAGATCTGTGAGAGAAGACAATTCAAACTCCTATCAGAGTATTTTTAGGGCTTAGAGAAGAGGAGTATATACCATGGTGTGCATGAAAAGGGTCAACTAGTTTGTTTGTTTGTCTTCATATTTTTTGTATTTAATGAGTGTTTAAGAGCGACAAAAATAGGCTGTGAAACACTTGTGTATAGGCGCGTTATAAATGCCTTATATCATATCATATCATATCATATCATAGAGAAAAGGGGTCATTATCTATTTTAGGTCATTATCAGTGCTGATCATATAGATTAGGATTATTGAGAAGTAGAGGCTTTGAGCGGCAACTGTTGGGGCACGCTCATATTTACTATTTTTCTGAAACTTATTTTGTGTAAAATCACTGGTAAGTATAGACAGTCAATTGAGACTTGTCATAATGGGAAAGGTTACACCACTGATGCACATGTGCAATACAGTACAGTGCAGAATGGGTAAAGGGAACAGCAGACAAAATGTTCATGCTGTGGCCACAAGGGGGATCACTGGCAAAGACAGTATTGCAACACATGACCACATACCTGCACGCAGCGTACACAGAAAAGAAATTAGAAAAGAGGTTAGCTATTTTAGAGCTTTGGACGATGTACCAGGAGGAGCGAGAGGATCTGCCCCCTGAGGAATGGATACTGAACCAGAACAGGGAGGAAGGTTTGAGCCTTCTGCTCCCCTTACTCCGCTGGAAGTAAATGGCGATAGTACAGAAGATGCAGGACTTTATCAGTTAAAGGAGCTAAAAGCGGCGACAGGGTATAGTAACCCAATATATGAACCACCCGCTTATGGTAGTGATGATAGTCAAGAAGAGACTAAAAGAAAGGAAGAGCTCTTTAAGGTCTTTCAGGGCAAGGAAGAGAAAAACGAACTACCAAACGTATCTTTAGATATAGAACGAGAGATTAAAAGATGAAAAGGAGAAAAGGATAAATCTGACGAGATTACGCTCATACAGAACAAATGGATGGGTGGACAGATATTATTAAAGCTTGATGGGAAAAGCCTTGAGGAAGTTAGGCAAAGGGAAGACCAAGACGAACAAGATAAAAAAGCCAGGGAACGAGAAGAAAGATGAGAACAAGAGAAACAATAGACAAAGCTAGAGCAGATGTATCAAGAGGAGCAGCTAAGAAAGGAAGAAAGGTCAGAAGAACAAAGAAAGCATGACAACAGGCAGAGAGCACTCGAAGAACAAGACAGGTTAGAAAAAAGAGAGAAGAAGAAGAATAGAAATTACGAGATAAAAGAATGCAAATACGAAGAGATGAGGAAATACATAGAGCAAATAAAAGAAGGGAAGGGAAAGGAAAAGAGGAGGAAAGGGTTAGATGGGAAGCGAAGAAATTAAGGGAATTATATGAAGAAATGGAGTTCAAAAGGAGACAGAGAGCTTGCGACATTGATCACTTTCAGAAAGAGCTAATGGAACCGAGTACAGTAATATCATGCAGTCATATAGAGAAGTTCCTCCAATCACAGGGATCAAAGAAGGAACCACTTGGAATAAATCTAGAGGAGTTTCTCCTGCCACAAAAGGCAATGGCAGGACCATATAGGGTAAACCTAGATGAGAATTTTGAGATAGGAAGTATCAGAGATAGGATCGATAAAGCCTATTAAGTGATGAGGGTGAAAGGTGAATCAGGGGATAGAGGAAAAGATGATCAATCTATAATTGCCCGATCGCGAGACAAAGAAGGAAGCCTGTTTAGTCTCGAGCATAGAGCCTTGTCGTTAGACAGGCTGACGTTAAACAGAGATGATAGGGATGACAGCCACACTATTTGGGGACTGGATCTGTCAGACGAAGACAGGGAAACCTTCAGTGGAGAGGAGGGAGGGAACGCATGTGGTCCTGAAGGATGCACATTGTCAGACAGGGAAGTAAGATGGTCTGATCTGGAACAACCTATGGATAAGACGGCAGATCCAATAGCATATCCCAAACATCCTAAAGGACGATCACATAGCGAAAAAGGAGAATCGCCACATATGTGAGTAGGTTAAGGTCACTGCCAGGTAGAAGGCGATGTGGAACCATTGTCCCTACTATGGATAGGCAGATAACGGGGGCCGAGGGTGGAATTGGGTTTACAGAGATATTGGAGAAAGGAGGGGCCAGACAGCAGTATATCACGTGGCCCCAGATGGACAAGGACATTTTAAGTTGTAACAGTGGGTGCAGGAAAAATGATTTATGAACTTGAAGAAATGACAGGAGGAAATGCTCTAACCATAGGGGACATTAAGGGTCTCCTAGCAGCCATTCTTGGGGAGAGGGCTGATGACATTTGGACACAAGCAGGTTATTCAAGTGTCACGGCGCAGAATACAAATCATAATGGAGCGCCATTCAATAATTGTAGGGCAGATGTGCGGAGAGCTCTCAGGATACAGTATCCTGACAAGTCAGATATGGGTGCAATTATGGCACGTAAGATGCAAGAAGGCGAAGACCCGCTTGCTTACATTCAAAGTATTTAGGAATGCTGAACTTTGGAAACTTGCAAGACTTGGGGGAAATCAGTGGCAGTATTTTACCACATTTCATGTCAGGGACTACCAGAGCAAGTACAGAGACAGCTCAAGAAATTAGTGGGAATGAATGCAAGGCCTTGGGCGATGATACACTTGACCATAGTGCACCATTGTCGACTATTACAAGAGAAAAACAAGAAGAAAGAAGAGGCTAGGAAGCTAGAGGAAGCTAAGTTAGTTCAGAAGAAGTTGTCAAAATATGCCACAGAAGGTGCGGTAATGACAAGCGGAGAAGGGTTGGGAATGCAACAACAAGTAGCAGGTTCATCACAGGCAAATAATCAATGCCAGATGGACCAAGGATGAAGTGGGTTTGTGCCGAGAGGCTGAGGAATGGGCTTCAGAGGGGGAGGTAACTTTCAAAATAATCAGAGTGGCTTTCAGAACATGCAGAATGATAACCACAATATGCAAGGAGGGCAAGTTAGAAGACCACCTCCTGTACGTTGGATGTGTGGCACGACAGAGCATGTAGCGCACATGTGTGGAACCAAGGGTATGTATAAAATGGCCAATTCTCAAGAGGGGCGACAGCTTATCCTCCTGCCTATAATCCACAGGCGAGGAATGAGTTTGCCCAAGATCAGACGGTATATCAAGCACAAGCGCCACAGATACAGCAAGCACAACAGCCACAACCAGCACCCTTGAATCTACTGCAAGGACAGTCACAGCATGCACCCATGCAGATACAACAGAATACAAACACGAGACAGTTATTAACTCCTAGAATATGGGGGTTTCTGTCATGGGAGGGAGTCCTTTCACGGGTAGAGGGATGAGCATATATCCACAATAGGACAGCTCACAGGGCGACTTGATGTGTTCAGTACTATCTATAACACCAGACTCTGAAAAGGAACCAAGGGTTGAATTATCGATAGGAGGCAAATCTTTTTTTTTTTTTTAGTAGACATAGGTGCAACTCACTCATGTATACGGGAGGGAACATTTTCGTTATTGGAAAATGCCATGAATGCTCAAGGCTTCTCTGGAGCTACTGGCAGAGTTCCTTTTACTGATGAATTACCAGTCTCAATAGGAGAATGTGGCATGTCTGTTCCATTATTGCATTCACGGCAGATGCCAGTTAATATTCTGGGACGAGATTTAATGACGCAGTTAAATGTGACAATTTCTTTCACTGGAGATGGCATAGTGTGTACTACTCCAGGAATACACTTTTTAAACGTGGGCAAATTTATCATGGCATTTACAGGGCACATGGCTCTGTGGGGAATGCTAATAGAACCTCAAGTCTTTCTTTATGGGATACGCATTTTGTTAACATTAGTGGGAAAGACTATGAGAATACCTGATGAGTTTCTATTCAGGCCACAGATACCTGTGGATGAAGAGGGGAATTAATGGTTCCTCTAGAACTAGTTGCAGCCATAATACTAGGCGAACTGGCCATGCTCAAAGGATGGGACAGGTGCAGGCCATTGAGCACAGTAATGGCTATTGGGGAAGGGTACAGTTTGATTGATGTCACAGATGAGGATTTGTTTAACGACGATCCAGCAGACAACAAAGTAGTATTTGAAATTAATATTACCTATTGGATTAAAATAGAGAAAAGAGAGGTCCCACAGCGAATGATGATAGTGCAACAACGTCCAGAATATTTTGTTACGCTCACCTGGTATCCACGGGGATGCCACCCAGCCAGTTGGTCGCTGGTATCCTCTCGTGATTCCCTGGAATGGTTCTCGGTGGAAGTTCTGCCTGGAAATACAGGAGGACTGTGTTTAGGACTGGCCAACCAAGGTAAGTTTTCCCCCCACCACCCGTGTGACTTCAGCCCCTCTGGGCCCTCTTCTCACCTTGTTGTGGAAGTTGGCGTGCTCTCCGTCCTGCTTTCTGGGCAGGGGCGCGTTGACTTTCGTGGGCGTGTGCGGTCCAGTTACTTCACTGACAGCGGCCCAAGTAATGTCTTTCAGGTAGGTCTTATTGCTGTTTAGTGAGTTGTTATTCTTGCATGCCTTTCTCTGTTTGATAATGTCTCTTTTTGTCTCCCGTAGGTGTGCGGAGCGTCCGCGTGGCGAACTGGCTAAGCTGGGCCTCGCCGGCAAATGATGGCACACAATAAGCGCTATGATGCGGTAAGTAAGCGCTTTGCGCAGCGGTGCAATGTCTTGTCTTCGCTGACCTGTGTTTTCTCCCTTTTTTGTAGGTCGCGGTGTGCTCCCAGGGCGTGTGGATTCCCAGAGCGATGCCGGCCAAAAGGCGAACAGCCAGGCAAGTCTTTTAAGCAATTCATGGTTGAAATGTCTCCAATACCTCCTTTAATGATGTCTTTTCTTCCTTTTTCAGGTCCTTTGGTCCGGGCAAAGCGCAGATCCAATGGAGCTACCCAGGAGCTGCGAGCAGTGAAGGATGGAGATCGCAGGTAAGATGCTGCTGCTAATGATGTTCTTTAGACTTTCTGCAGGTTCCGATTTCCCAGGCTTGTGAGTAAGCTGGACATGGTGAGCGTCACGTTGCAAGTTGCAAAGGAACGCAAAGCATGTTCTCTTGTTCAGGTGTGGTTTAAATAGCCTCTGCAAAGTAGTCCAGGTAAAGTAGTCCCTAGGCCACCACACCATAAAACGCTATACTGCATAGCTTGGTTCTTAGGAATCAAGCTATGTGGATGCCTCCATGTTGGATGAAAGCCTAAATAAAGTAGTTCCCTGAGCAGATATCTTCATTTTGCATGAGCCTGGTGCCAAAGGTGCCAGGACTGGCCCCAAGAAGGCCTGAGACGTGGATGCCAGGCCTTATTTGAGACCCGAGTCCTGATTCCACCTGGACAATGGGCTTGTCAGTGGGGATCAGGGCTGAGGGTTGTGACATATTTTGACGAGGACTTAGAAAAAGTACCAGCTTTGTTATGGACTACAGGCCCCTTTGACGTAGGCCTATTGAAGGGGTTAAGATTAAACTGAAGCCAGGAACAATTTTACCTCGAGCAAGACAGTATCCCATGTCTCGAGAGGTGGATGAGGGTATTTTATAAACTATTTCCGCACTAATGGAGCAGGGTATTTTAGTGACCTCAGAGACACCGTGCAATATCGCAGTGTATCCTGTGTAAAAATCGAAGGGAGGCTCATGGCGTTTAATCCAGGACATGAGGCCAATTAACCAGATTGTAGAGGCATAATTTCCTATAATTCCAAATCCTTCGACAATACTATGTAGTATCCCTGTTGATGCCCGATATTTCACAGTGATTGACTTGAAAAATGTGTTTTTCTCAATTCCGTTGCATAAAGACTCTCAAGATCTGACGTCATTTACGTTTCGTCAGACAAAGCTGAAAAGCACTCGCTTACCTCAAGGGTACTGTGAGTCTCCATCGATCTTTAATAGGGTCCTTCAGATGGACCTAGGCAATATTGAGTTGAAAGGGAAAAGTGTTGTGGTGCAGAACGTAGATGACCTTTTGGTTTGTAGCACAACAGAAGACCAATACAGGCAAGACTCAGTTCAGCCAAGAAGAGGTGTTTTATATAGGCCAGTTAAAAACATCAAAACAGCACACAGTAAAGCAAATGCAGAAATGTTTGGGGCTATGCAACTATGTTAGAGCATAGGTATTTGATTATAGTTCATACACAAGACCTCTTTTGCAGGCATTGAAAAGGGCACAAGTGAATAATGAGAAAATAGAATGTACTGAGGAAATGAAGGAAGGGTTTGAAGAATTAAAGAAAGCCATTTGTACAGCTCCATTTTTAGGAATTCCCAATTATTCTGAGGAGTTCTACCTGTTTTCGCAGCAGTGCTTGCACAGAGGACCACACTGGGGTATACACCTCTGGCATGTTATAGTGGAATTCTAGATCCAGTTATGAGAGGACACTTTCCTTGTGACCAATCGCTGGCAGCAGCTGAGTTTGCCAATGAAATGTCAATGGCCATTGTGATGGGGTGTTCCATGACATTGTTTGTTGAGCATGCTTTGTTTGCCATTTTGGAAAAACCTAAGGGTACGTTGACATCTCAGAGACCCTCTGCATATGAAGTAGTCCTATTGAATTCTGCAACTAAGATAGTCAGTGTCAGGTGTAGAATAGTGAACCCTGCAACATTTGTAGCTGAACCCGTGGCAGAGGGTGAGCATCTGCATGAATGCGCCAGTTATGAGGAGTCATATGAAGACATACTGCGTGTTAAAGAAAATGCGCTATCAGAAGCGGAGATTCTCTTTATTGATGGGTCGTCGAAAAATCAATCAAATAAATGGAGAACGATTGACTGGTTCAGCTGTGGTGAGGCATAGAGAGAATGGGGAATTTGAAATCGTGGCAAGCATAAGGCTGCCATCTCACTTTCGGCACAAGCAGCAGAATTGGTGGCGCATGGGTAGTGGGGGTACTTTTGGATTTGTCCGAAATGGCAAACACTGCTTTTTGTCAGGACTTGATTGTCGCAGTGATTAAAGAAACCTCCGTCCCCAAGTACCGAACAGAGAATATATAATGACTCGCTGTTCAGTATTTGAGGCCACAGTTGGTAGGTAGGTACAGGAACGCAGGAGATCCTAGATAGCCACTGCAAAGGAAACAAGCAATTACATATGGCATTCTGTAACGCAAGAACTAGATATCAAACCAAAGGGATTATAAAGAAAGAAACCTTACCAGGGCAGCGGAATAGTGTGGACTGAAGGATCTTTGGGGGAAACCAATGGAATGGGTATGCGAAACCCTGTGCCCTCAGTGAATGGGGGCATCAAGATGAAACAGCAACAACAGCCCTTTATGGATTCACTGGATGCCCCAGGAAAATGACTTGAAGTAGGCCAGCACTGTTTGGGGCAGGAGTGCTGTATAGGTCCAAAATCCAGGTAACACAACGTAGAGTCCAAAAGCAGAATCCAAGAAGAAGTCTGTTAAACTGAGCCGTAGTCGAGCGTCCAATATCACCAGCCGTCGCCAAATCCAGAAGGAGAAAGAAGAAGCAGTCCGGTAAGCGTGGTCCGTGAAATCCAGAAAAACAGAGTAAAGCAGCAGACGCCAAACAACATGAAAGAACAGCTGTGAAGCGCGGGGTAACGAATACTCAGTCCTTTTAAACTTGTTCCGTGTCACGTAACTGCTATTTCCATGTCACGTGAGCGGCTGTGATACGTGCACCCATGGTAACGCGAAGCCCCGCTCGGCGTGTTGTCATGCGCCAAGGTAGTTGCCAGTGCAGGAAGGGGGGCAATCCACGGAAACAATGCCGGTCCTGCCACGTCCAGGCTGTCCGAGAACGCACACTCGCCCGTGAACGAGCTGAGAGGACATTCTCTTGCCGCCGAGAGGTATGAAGACGTGCAGGAGTGGATGGAGGGATTGCGTGCACAACTGGGGCATGCTGGGGCTTTGAGTTTTGTACCCAAGGATACGTGACAGGATGGACAGGTGCATTCTGGGACTTAGAGTGCGGGGAACTAAGGTGCGTGACAGTGTTCCATTGTTAGGCAGAATCGCATACAGTACCCTCTAGGACCACCACATACAATTCGGACTACAGGTGTAAGCAAAAACCAACCTTTGGTATAAGTCTTTACTACATAGTTTTGTAGTAGCGAGCTGAGCCGCCAGGCTTATCTCAAGAGGGAATGTGAGCAATACAAGAAGTTACACAGAGGTCTTACAATCACAGTGGTTCAAGTAGACACTTATACTAAAGGTTTCTTGGTAATACACAATAATTTAGAAAACATTCACTGGAAGGAAGCAACTTAATATCATACACAAATATACTTCAACACAAAACCAATAAGTTTCTGACCAATTTAAGCTCCCATGAAAATAGGAGTCAAAGGGCCTTTCCGTCACTTTGAATGGAAAGGCAAAGGCACAAGTTAATAGAATAGATCACAAATACTTTCATAAGCAGTGCAAAGGGTTATAGTTCACTAGAGGACTTGATTCAGTTGAATAGGCAAATGCCAAAGTCAATGGACTAGTGTCTTGGATAGGAAAGAGCAGTTTTTGAAGTAAACGGTAAAGTCTTTGCCAAAGTTCTCAGAAGTAATTTGTACGAAAAATAATCATATGGTGGGTCACAAGCTGATTAGGCCTGTAGGTGGGGAAGGTTCCACAAACTTTCACCACGAGAGAAGCGTTCTCTCAATCGGCTTGGCACAGTACCTTAGCATGAAGCAAAAGATGCAGATGAAGACATTGGTTCCAGGCAGTTCCTGCAGATCTCACTGTTCCTGAGCCTCAGTCGTGGGGACAAGAGTGAGGATGTCAGGGGACTCCTTCACTGCACGGGATCGTCGGAAAACGCTGACAAAAAGGAGTCACTTCAGTTCGAGTAGCTCTTCTTCAAGCACACAAGCTGGTGTCCTTCCCCCTGGTTAATCCTAACCAGCTTCGAGAATGGTATCCAGGTGGCTTACGAGTTGATTGATACTAATTCAAAGGAAGAAGTCGTCCTTGAAGGATCTTCTCTGTCGTGATGAACTTGGCAATTCGGACCTGCAGCAGGGCTTCACCGGGCAAACCAACGGTCCAGGAGTTGCAGCAGCCGTCCTCTTCCAGCTCGTCTTTGGTTCTTTCGTTCCAGTGGTTGACTCTGCTTTCCAGCCCAGGAGACTCGCCTTTTAAACAGTTTTCTCCCATTCATTCCAGCCTAGCTGCAACTCACCCAGCAGGGTGACTGTCCTTGCCCGACAGTCAGCAAGCCAATCACGCCAGAGTGCATTTGGGTCTCCTAGGAGACTAAGCACAGGGAGTTTTGGGCACCTCCCTCACTTCCTGCCCACCCCAGACACTCAGACGCCTGAGGCAGTCTTCAGTCCTGAAGCTGGCCAAAGGCATGGAAACAAAGGGATCAACCCTGGTTTGGCATGCAGAGACAAACACTAGAAGGACCTTTCCAAAAAGAAATGGCAAAAAAAGAAGACCGCGACCTGTTTAAAAAAATGGTATTTAAGGTGCCATCTTGAAAAACATGGCTCCTGCGATTTTTAGCTACCGGTGTTCACGGTCGGGAAAAGTCGTGGTAGTTTGTGCTAAAACCATTGCCACCAGCCATTTCGATAGAAAAGGGTAGCATTTGACTGCTACATGAGTTTCTAGACACAGGGGATACCAGGTAACCCCTCCAACACTCTATAGGACGATAGTGTGTGTTGGGTCTAGGAATTTAAAAAGACTAGTAAAGTCAATTTAACCTTACATTCTCTGGGAAACAGTAGTTTATCCCAGAGAAGGTATTTAAACCTTTTGGAAGTCTAAAAAGACATCCCTGTGTCACTGCACTGAGGGTGCTGTGTAACACACATGAAAAGATGCCTATGGAGTTATCTTAAAACTCCATAATCAAAGAACACAAGAGTAAAACACACATCAAAATACATTAAAGAGTGGGAAAAAAGGCTCACACTCTTTCCAGGTAAAATAATCAAGTCCTCAGAATCCAGCAAAGTTGCTGGGGGTCTCTAGTGAAGGGAATTAGCACATTTATGACAATTCTCCCTAACATCCATATAGACCGTCACTGGACAGCCCATATTAATGGTGAAGGATTTCTGTATTGCAAACACTGCTGCTGTGAGTGCTTGTTCGAATTGGAACTTGCCCCTGGATTACTGGTTCTGGTTGACCACTGTAATAGGCCAGTGGCTTGTGCCCTTGTAAGGTATTCTGTGTAAGCTTTGAAGGCATCACGAAGCAAGACACAGACAACAGATTCGAAGTTCAAAATAAAATAGTTTATTAAATCAAATGTCAGGATGGTAGAAGACTTAACTTGCCCTATGCTAAGGTGGGATTTCCCTACTTGAACGAAACTGAGGAAAGTCTGAGTCAAAGAGTTCAACTTAAAAGTCTTTCGATGTCCAAAACCTATGCTTGCCCTTACAACTAAAGCTAAACAACGTGTAGGGATGTCAATAATAAAATAAATGGTGATTTATACAAAGTTCTGAGTTGTGTCCAGCTCTTAGCTTCCTCGTCAGCTCCCCTTCCCCAAGTTCAAGAACGTTCCACAAAGGTCTCAAGATTACCTTGCTCAAGTTCAAACAGTTGCACACAATCCTCAGGGTTCCCTTCCCCAAGTTCAAGGCAACACAGTTCAAACAAAACGGGGTCTTGAGGTTCCGTCCTCAAAGAACACTTTTGCAGTTCATCAAGTTTCAGGGTTCCCTTCCCCAAGACTTCAATGTAGCAACCAATGTTTGTTTCAGTCTTTCAAAGTTTAACTTAATTCTTGGTCAACCTGACCCAACTTCTGGTTTGCGTCACCAGCTCACTTACAGTGCTCCTTCTTGGTTTGTTTCACAATGTCTTTGGTTTCACAATGTAAGGCTTACTGGTCTAGGTGCAGTTCTCAGACCACACGGTTCACCCATCAAAGGTAGCACAACCAGGAACCCTATGCTCTTGAGCCCACACAGGTTCTTCCGCATTTGCCCCTGTGTACAGCTTCTCTTTGTTGGCCTCTTGGCTTTATATACAGGTTCATACTCTCTGGGCTCCTCTGTGTTAGCCTCTTGGCTTTGCCAACATGTGTCACACACCTCTTTGCCAGTCGTTGATATTGCAACTCTGTATTCATTCATAAGATTTACTCTGTGGTGGTCTTGTTCATGCCCACCTTTTTGTTGCACTCTTTCACATTTGCTCTTTTTCCCATAGGTTGCTTTTATATGGGCACTCTTCCTTTTGACTTTCATTAGTTATTTACTTTGCCCGTAACATTGTATTTCAACTCAGTATTCAATATTTTTAATTCCAAGTATTCAGTCAATTCGGTATTCAATATGCATATTTTAGTGTTGCTCAAAACGTTCAGTCAATTTGCTATTCAATATGCATAGTTCAGCTTTGTTTTAAACTGTCATTCAGTTTGGTATTCAATATGCATAGTTCAGCCTGGGTTGAAACTTTCATTTATACAGTGCTTCGTTATTCATGCGCAGCCTGCCCAGAGAGCCCGGCTTTTGAGTGGCTTTCCCTGACACTCACTGATCATCGGCATCTCGATCAGGTATCTTCTGTGGCTTCATTACTGCTTCTCTGGCTGACGCTCCGACCTGAGCAAGCCCTGTTTGCACACCGGATGGAATCCTGCACACGCCAGCAACTTCGTTTGCTTCTGCGAGGACCCCGAAGGCATCCTCCTTCTCTCCTGCTTGCTCGCAGCCCCAGCTGCTCCATCTCCGCCACAGAGGCTCCCACACCTGTGTTAGCCCCATGGCACAACTCACCTTAGACTTCACAGGTCCTCAGGGATGTTGGCCAGCATCCTGGCTCCGCCTCAGGCCCCTCCCTGGCTGCTTCCTTAGGGAAAGGGTCATCTGGTCTCTCCTACCCAGGTCTCCCTGTTGCTCCCTTTTCTCTTCCACTGCTCTTCCTTTATACGCCTGCAACCACTTTTGACAGGTTGCACGTAGGTATTTCCAATTTGGTTTGCCTGACTATCATTAAAGGGACATTAAAGGGACATGCCTGACCTTGCAAGTACTCTGCAGGCATCTTCCTCGTCCTAGTACTGGTGAAAAGAGGTCTTAGTGTTCATTACTCTAAGTCGCCTCTTCCTCGTTTTAGTACTATCAAAGGTACAAAGTGGGGAAATGAGGGTCATGAATAGGGAAAGGGGGCTTCCCATCCTTCCGCCTATGCCCATCCTCTGGCACCTCCAACACTTCCGCAGGGTGCACCTCTGGCCTGTACCCCTCCACGGAAGTCCTTCAAAGGTGGCAACCTATTCCACATCGCTACTCTCAACTCTCGCTCTACTGTCAAACACTCCTCTGACATCTGCAGTCTCCTGGTAGAGCTTGATTTGGATGTACTCTGTCTCATTGAGACTTGGTTCACAGCCAGCTCTGTCACGTATTTTGACACTCTCCTTTCTTATGGCTACAAGATCCTCGCTGAACCAGAACTAACCATCCCGGTGGGGGTGTAGACTTGATTTTCCCAGAGTGAATCCCTGCTTCTGTCATTCCTATGCAGGACTCCTCCTCCTTTGAATGCCTGGTCTGCAGGCTCTCTATCTCTCCTGGCCTCTCACTGTGGCCACTATCGACAGGCCGCCTGGCCAGGCTGCCCTCTTCCTCTCTGAGTGTGCTGACCTTTCCTCCTCCCCCTTGCTTCAATCTCTCAACTTCTCCTCCTTGGAGACCTGAATATCCACATGGATGCCACCAAATCCTCTTCGGGCTTCTTTGGAAACTCTGCAACTCTCTCTCTCTCTCTCTATTCTTCCCTCTGGCCTGACTCATTCTGAAGGGCACACCCTGGATGTTCTGATCTCCTCAGACCTCCACCTCTCTAACCCTGTCACTACTACTCTCTCGTGGAGTGACCAATTCCTCCTCTCCTCCCACCTCTCGCTCTCTGTCTACCCCTCTCTCTACCCCTCAGGTTGAGCCGTCCCCAGCACTGCCACCTATCTTCTCAGTCAGCCGACCCATGAACCATGTGGCAGTGGAGGCTTTCACCGCTACTTTATCTCCTCCTCCTAAACCTTTGGCTGACTCACACTCTGACACAGCCCTCTCTAACCTTCATCTCTCTATCTCTAACACTCTTGACATCCTGGCCCCTGTCATGAGGATCCATTTGAAGCCCACTTCCAAGTGCAACTCATGGTACGATTCTGACCTCGCCACCCTTGGACGCAAGTGTAGGGTGGCCAAGAGGAAGAGGAGGGCATCAGGCGCACCGTCCGACAAACTGCCCTGCCGACTGCTCCAAAGGCAGTACAGACTCTCTGTCCTACATCCAAGCCTGAGTCTCTGCGGCATCTAACAACTTGGCCAAACATTTCAAAATCTGCAAGGAGCTGGCCAATCCTGCTGCAATCTCTACCTCTCCTGTTCCCTCCCAGGCCTTCTGACCAGCATTGACTTTCTCATTTCACGACTAAAACTGAGGACATCCTGTCCACTCTCTGTTCCCCTACCTCCTCTTCCTCCTCCTTTGCCCGTCTTTGGCAGCTTCCCCTCATCTTTTCTCCTCCTTTCCCCTGTTCACCCCAGACGATGTTTCCAGACAAGTCTGATCTATGAAAGTTTCATCAAAGCAGGTTCTCCTCTGCTCATCCAGAACCATCAAGGACCACATCGGCACCCAGGCTCCAGCCTTAGCCGATTTCTGCAATCACTCCTTTGCCACTGGAACGTTCTCCTCTCCCTTAAGCACTCTCTTGTGCACCCCCTTCTTAAGAAGCACTGTGTCGATCCTTCCTCTCTGGTTAACTATCACCCTATCTCCATCCCTCCTGTCCTGGGCAAACGCCTGGTAAAGCTGGCCATCTACCAGCTTAATTTGGTTGTCTCCACGGCCACCAGCCTGGCTTCAGAGCTGCCAGAAGCACAGAAACTGCTTCCCTGAATACCCGGGACGACTTGCTCTCTAATCTTGACTCTAATCTTCCTTCTGTCCTCATTCTCCTCGATCTATCCTGTGCTTTTGACATGGTCAACCATGCCATCCTGCTCAATTGCCTCTGTGATAACCTGGGTATCACTCCTTTCTCACTGACCGAACCTCCCAGGTCCAACTGGGGTCTTTCCTCTCTTCTATCTCTCTCTCTACTTGTGGTGTTCCCCAGGGGTCTAACCTTTCTCCCTGGCTATTCCACCACTATCTGGCACCTCTGGCCCACTGCAACGCTGCATTCTGTTCTAATATTCAGTGTTATATGGATGACACCCAGCTCTACTTCAGGCTCCCCTCAGCCACCTCTGCTCCTTCTCTCATACCAGACTGACTAGCCGCAATTCAGGAATGGTGTGCTGGCAATGATCTCTGCCTTAATGCCAGTAAGACCGAGATCCTCCTCATTAGGACACCAGCTCCCTCCTTTCCTCTCTCTCTCTATGGCAGCCCACCATGGGCCCTCTTCCTGCTCCTTCCTGTGAGGCTAAGAACCTTGGTGTCATCTTCGACTCCACCCTCTCCTTCTCTCCTCACATCTCCGATGTCTCTAAGAAGTCACACTTTCAGCTGCACCTCCTGAGAGGTATTCTGCCCTTTCTCACTTTCCCCCAGAAGCTCAATGTCTCTAGATCCCGGGTCCTCTCCAGGCTCAACTATTGCAACAGCCTCTTTATAAATCTGCTTGTCTCTCCTCTTCGACTTTTACAACTTACCCAGAACAGGACTGTAAGACTTGTCCTTGGCCTCAAGCCCAGGGATTGTATCTCTCCAGCTCTCTGCACTGGCTCTCTGTGACTGCAAGGATCAAATTCAAGACCCTTTGCATCATCCACAAGGCTTTATGGGGCCTGGGACTGCACTACCTCCATCTTTCTCTTCCTAAACATCTTCTTTCTCGAGCTCTCCGCTCATCCACCTCCAATTCTCAGAGGGTCAGATGCTTTTCCAAGCAGAGAATGGGGGGCAGATCTCTTTCCTCGGCTGGGGCCTCCTCTGGAACAGCCTCCCTGCCTCTCTCAAACTTGAGCAAAACCATCTACGATTCCGGAAGCAACTCAAGACCTTCCTTTTCGCTTCCGCTTTCTCTCTTCCTCTCCCCTGCTAATGTCCCTGGTGGCTCCGCAGACTGGTCACCCTGCCACCCTTGAACTCGGGCCCAGGCTCCTGCATGTCCAGTTGCCCTTGCACTGCCTCTGGGCTACCTCAGCACTTAAGGGTCTGTATCTGTAACCCTACAGTCCCTTCTATTTGCACTTAAGAGCCACCCTCTGGCAGCACTTATTGAGTCACCTGCACTTCTCCTCACCCCCACACCCTCTTGGTACTTCTCACCTCCTCTCTTCCCACACTTGCTTGATCTGAATGCCACAAGGAATAGTAAGATTGTTGTTTGTCCTCCTTCTGATTCCCCCTCCTTCTCTTGTCGCGCCTAGAAACATTTGTGTACAGGTGTGCTATAAATGACTTATCATATCATATCATACCATATCTTGCCTGTTGGCACTCCACTCCCAATCTCCAAGGACCCTCCACCCAGATGATCCTCCATCGCTTCTCCACCCCAAGGGTCAGATCCAAGAGCGATGGCCTTCACTGGCCACCTAAGAAGAGGATCCACGGGGAGGAGGAGTGAGAATACCCTCAGGTTTCTCACAGAACACAGCGGTCATAACCTGGCCATTAGAGTGTGAGAAAAATATGTTCTTATAATCTGGGGTTGCTAGGACAGATGCGTTGCTGAGCACATCTATTAATTCCTGAATAAATCAATAATTTCCTGTGTCCAAACTATGGTGCTCTTAACTTTCTGTGCTTCTTTGAGCTCCTGAAGGAGGGGCTTAGTGTAAGAGGCATAATCGGATTTCCAAGACTGCAATAGTTGCACAGTGCCAGAAATTGCTGCATCTCTTTTACTGTTTTTACCTGTGCTGTATTCTATACTGTGGAAGCCCTCTCAGGGGTAACCCTCCTCCCTTCTGAAATTATCTGTCCTAGGTACACAACTTCTTTCTGGCAATGTTGCAGCTTCTCCTTGTCTACCATGCATCCTTTTTCAGTCAACATTGTCAGTATTGTCACTGAGTCCTCTCTGCACTGTTCTTCTATGGTGTTGCACACTAAGAGATCATCAACATATGGAATCACTGTGCTGGGCATCTGCGTAAACAAGTGTGTTGGAGCCTGGTGCAGTGGTAGGTGGAACACAGTGAGGTACTGTGAGTCTGGGTGCATTATTATCGAAAATAAAGCGTTCTTTAAAACTATTTGTGTGAAGCATGTTGCTCCGGTGGGTATATTGCACAATATGGTGGCTGGATTTGGTACCACTGGAAACTCTGCCTCTGCTATGTTATTTAATGAACAGAGGTCCTGACTAATTCTCCATGGCCTTTGCTTTTTTTACAGGGTATATGGCTGTGTTACATGGGGATTCTGAGAGCTGAATGATACCCTGCCGCCAAGGTGCTAGAATCATGTCATATATTACCTTCTGCGCCTCCTGCGACAGGAGGTACTGTTTTACTCAGGGTAAAATTGCCCCTTGCTTCAATTTGATGTGGACAGCTCCTACACCTTCCAACAGGCCGACATCGTGGGGGACGCTGGTCCATATTTCCCTGGGCACTCTATTCAAATCCTCTTGTAAGTATGGTGACAAGGTCTTTGTGTGCAATATTTTCTGGGGAACCTCTATGTGTTCTACAACTACCTGACATGGTATGTATATCTGGATTACCATCTCCCCCATGTCATCGTCATCTGCAAGAAGCTGTTAGTCAGTCAGGTCCGTCAATTGTTGTGTGGGATCAATGCATATGACAGTGCACCACTCAGTACCATCATCATCTATGCCATGCAAAATCACCATGTCCTTACTTATAATTGCTGCTTCTAGGTGTATTATGATTGTAGTGCCTGGTGCTATTTCCTTGTGCATTGCCAATCTGAATAAGACCTCTGTGGGTAATCTAAACATGTGATCCTTAATTCTGGGCACCCACCCTAACAATACCTGCACCCCAGAAAAAAATTGCGCTAGGTGGAGCAGTGTACCTTGCACAGTGCTGTGTGCGCAAAATGCTTGTTTCAGCACTGCTACTCGTGTGTGATAAATGCCTGGGGTTGAGCACATTATGCCCTTTTCTGAAAATTAAATTGTCATGGTCAATTTGCTCATGTTTCTGCCCAATATGCTAATCGGTGTGTGTCTCGAATACAATAAGGTGCTACAATTTGTTGTATGCCTATAGTAAGCAATACATCTTCTGTAATAGGAGTTGTTACAACAGCCCCAGAGAATCCCTGCATGTCCATTACTTTGTCCAACAGGGGAAATCTACCCTCCCTAATGCAGGACTTAGTAGCTCCCTTGTCAACAAAAGATTTGAATTCTTTCTGGCCTATCTGCACTGCAACCTCAGTTTCCGATTCTCGGTCTGCAGTTACCAAAAGGAGTGGGTACGTCGGAGCCCTCTGTGGGCTAGCCTATTGGGGATTTGGGAAGTGGCTACCTCCGAACATTGTTACCACTGTGCTAGTGATTGTGCTTGTGCATGCAGGTGTCATGATGCCTATCCCCGGAGCACCAGGCCAGGCCCAGCACCCC
The DNA here is from genome assembly GCF_040938575.1 of Ambystoma mexicanum. NCBI lineage: Eukaryota > Metazoa > Chordata > Amphibia > Caudata > Ambystomatidae > Ambystoma > Ambystoma mexicanum. The sequence goes on from NC_090929.1 coordinate 541,351,982, forward strand.
CGGGAGCAGGCATCATGCCCCCGTGTAAAAGCCCAGCGACTCATTATAGGGGCTCTTTGGACTCTGTCCTGGCGCCTTTGGCGCCAGGCTCATGTTGGACATCAGTCCTGGCGCTATAGGCGCCAGGCTCATAAAGGAAGGTGTTTTGTGCACTTACCTGATGCAGACCATGCTGCAAGATTCAGGCCTCCCTGAGACCTGAAAGGGACTATTTTTTCATTGGGACTATTTTGCCACTCGGGCATGGCCAGGGAAGGATACTTACCTGGAACTACTTTGGGGGCTATTTAGGCCACGCCCAGACAGTAGCTCACGCTTCGCGTTGTTCTGCATCCAAGCAGCTGAACGCTCACCGTCTCTGCTCCTGCATCTGGTCTCCAGCCACGCCCGCCTCGATCCTGGAAAACCTGTAAGGAAAGAAGAGAAGAGAAAGGTGAAAACCAAGAATTTTATCAAACTTCTTACCTGCATCTGGAACCTTCACGCCAGCGTACCTGAGAAAAGACTTTCATTTAAAAGCACAGCGCTGCTCGCTGCAGCGCCGCGCTTCACTCACCTGTCCTTGGGAGTTCTTCTGGCTCCACCGCGACTGTCTACACCGGTTGCCACATCTCTGCGCCTAGGGGAGAGAAGAAGAGACAAAAGGTGAGCAGAAGGAACATATGAGGAAAGCCTAATTTTCCGCCATAACACTTACCGGTCTTCTGTTGGTGGATCATTCCTCATTTCGGGTCGGCGCCGCTACGTTGGCAGGTACCGCACCCCGGCCCCTATGGGGAAAGGACAAAAGACATTACTGGAGGAATATAAAGACATTAAGAGGGATCGCCACCATCGCTAAGTCACCTGAGTTTACCATCGGCAAGTCAATCCCTCAACGCATCGCCTTCATTCTGCACCTGAAATAAAGCACAGATCACAGGTTAGGAAGGCAACAGAAAAGGAGGCTCAACACTTGAATTTTTGTAATCTTCATACTTACGGCATTCCGCTCGGAAAAGTCAAGTGGATTTTGCCACCGCCATTCTGAAAACCAGTGAAGTAACTGGACAAACACGCGCCCCTGAACCAGAAGCAGGATGGATAGTTCATCCTTTCAAACCATAAGGTGAGCTTCAACCGGGGATTTCGGAGGAAGTTAGAGAAGAACGAAGAGGGGAAGGGGGGAGCAAGCACACTATTCTGCAGACTGTTAATCCCCTTTCTCATCTGCAGAAGGATATTCCTACGTGCCAGACAAGCAAGATTTAAGGGTCCTGTTCAGTCGGTGTTCCGAGGTCTGCGCATCACGCTCGAAGAGGCCACAGCAACCCAGACTAGACCAGCGCCTCCGTGGGAGTCAGGTGAGCGTTACAGCAGGGCATTCAGTTGTGCAAACTGGGGCATCGGTGTGGTTGGGTAGTGCTTTGTGGAGCTTGGGCATCTGTGGATAGCAGTTGTGGTGCTGTTTGGACATTTTGGGGAAACAGCATTTGCATCTGTCGGGGCAGCATTTGTTGCCGTGGCCCTTCTATCTGGTGCTGTGAGGGATAGGTAGGCGTCTGATATACTGGGCACCCACACTGATCAAATTGTGCTTGGGGTCTGCTCCTACATTCCTGTGCAAAGTACCCTAACCCTCCCACAAATAAAGCATGGTCCTCCGAACCTTGGTCTCGACCCTCCATATCCAAATCCCATCCCCCCTCCCTCTCTGGGAGCTCCTCCTGCCTTGGGGCAAGTACCCTGCCTATAGATAATATCCCCATTGTTGACCCTGTTGGCCGTATCCTCCCCGTTGTGGAATATAACCATCCTGGTGAGCGTACCCCACCTTGTTGCACATACCCGGGTTGGGCCGCCCCTTCCTGCACAGAGTTGTGCTCTGGTATGGCACTGGTGATTACTGTGCCTTCCTTGCTACATTTAGCCCCTTTTTTGCACTCATTTTATCTTAGCCTAGTGTACTTCAGTAATTTTATTTCTCTCCTTCTCTTGCTTCGCTCGGGAGTGGTGTATTATGTGTACTTGTATTTCAGGCCATCCTTTCATTTCAATTCCCTGTACTGCTTCAGGGAGACCTTTCACTAGCATGTGGTAAAATACATGAAAATTCTTATCCCATGGCTGCCACGTTTCTAACCACCACATTTCCAGGTGGATGTACTATGCAGGGTCTTCGTCTAGTGTCATTGTGTGTGCTAAAATGGACGGCATGTCTGATGTGTCGGGGTAAATCTCTGTCAATACTTTTCATATGTGTGGTATGCAGTTATTGAATGGTGCAATGTCATGGGCATTACTATTTAATGCTCCCCTTCATATCGTGCCCATGCCCATATTCAGTCTGCCTGCTCGCCCACTATGGAAGCAAACAAACTGTTCATGTCTCCCATAGCTAAAGTAGTTACTGCCGTGCCCTTCTCAAGAGCATGAATCCATTTGCCTGCCCCTGCTGCGAGGGACAGAAAACGGTTTATTAAATTCTCAGTATCCATATTTGGCCACAGCACATACTGCGGCCCCCCTCAACCTTTCTGTAACAGGGGGAACTGCTTCTGGGCTGGCGGTGTACTCATCGTACTACTTATACCGCTATCCTGGATGGCCTTTTTCTAAGCCGCTCAGACCACTCTGTTGAAATTTTAACTCTGTCTTTATCTCTCTCTCTCTTCCTCTAGCTCTTACTCTATCACTGTCCCTGTCTTTCACTACTTCCCCTTTACAGGTTATCAGGTCCACTTGTGCTGCCTTCCCCTCATCATCATCCCTTCATACGTCACTGCATGCAGAATCACTGTCCTCTTGTTCTAGTGTAGACAGGTCTGCGTCCAGAGCGGTTTACTATCTAATTTAAACAAAATCTTCCCTGTTGCCCATGTGTCTGGTGTTATCGCTGCATGCTTCCCCTCCTCTTGCTCTTGTGCTACCCTTTCTAGCTCCTCCTCAGCTTCTTTTAACACGTCCTCTATCTGCCTTTGAGCTACCTTCTCTATCTTCAACAGCAGCATGCTTCTGGCGTTTGATGGGGCATCAGTTCTGTTACTAGATGTTCCTACTGAGGTAGGGGTACCAACCTCTGATTTCTTTGTTACCATCCCTTTTTTATCCTCAGGTATGTGACAGGGATTGGTATAGCCTGCTGCAGGCTGCAGATGATTGACCGGAAACAATCGGTACACGGCGCTGGACAGTATCGTGACGTTGCCCGAACTGCTAACTGCCTCTACTGTGGGTGGATGTTCGACCTCCTCAAACATTTTCCACAACTCTAAAACACTTTGTCTGCTCTTCAACCTTTTACCCTTTTACATGGTATGCAGATATGTATACATGTACTGCACCACCTCCCTATCGAATATACCCTCTCCAGGCCATGATTTGAACATACTCCCTGCTGTGTCCGACACCCACTCAGTGATATTTTAATATTCTGTCTCTATATTGTGGCAATTTAGTGCACAAAGGCTCCAATGGTGTTTCCATAATACCAATTAGTCCCATTCCTCCCACAATGTATCCGCCAATATTGTTCTAATAGGTTGTATATTTTCCTGCCACTCAATAACACCCACATTTTGAAAACTCTCAATTTTAACTATTCCCTTTACAACAATCTTATGAATAGTTTTAAAAAATGCCAATTGTCAAGTCTTTAGACAACACAGTGCCACTACTCATACCTCATTCCTCACTCTACCCTTCTTCCACTTTGCACACACACCTTCACCTGTTCTTCACACTGCTTTCATCACTCAACAATCAAAACACCCACACTTCAAACCAATTCTACATTAACACATTCAATATACTCCAGAAACACAACTCTCTCCAATATATCCAAAATCAAAACATGCCCTCCTCCCATCCCCACTCATTGGGATGAAGGAATATACACAAAACAACACACTGTCTTCCTCTTGCCCCTACTGGGATGAAACACTATAAACTAAACATATTCATACAACAAATATCTCTCTTTCTACAAAGCGCTGTCATTGCCCTCACCAGGAGAGATCCCAAACCAATTCACAATTCTATTCTACTCATGATGTCATCTTTCAAAGCACGCAGGGGGTCCCTTCAATGTCTCAATAAAAAAACATGCAACTACACAGTGCCGTCTCCCCTCACCCCCCAAGGAGGCGATCCCTTCAAACTCAATCTACTTAACCAATATATTAAGCAACAAAACATGTAATGTGCTGCTTTTCCATGCACTGGTACACTCACATGCTCTTAGGAAGACTGAGTCCTTTCAATGCTGAGTCTCCTCTCTCAACTGCCTGCACCAACTGGTTACGGGTGGGCCACGGGATCAGGCAGATCGTTGAGAACTCAGTGTCTGCTAAACCTCCTATTTTAGTGCGCTCGATCTGGCCTCAGCAGGCTGGCACTGCACCCCTAGGGTGTGCAGCAAGGAGGTCCCAGCTCCCTGGGGGACTTTATATCTCGCTGGGGCCTCCAAAATGTAAAAGGGCGCTCCCTCACGTGGTCCAAAAGAAAATCCAAGTTACTCAAAAATATAGAGTGCACAAAGATGCAGGAAAAATACACAGCTATATTGACCAGAACAGTCAGGAGAAAGACAAACAGCCTGAACTGAAAACCATCTCAATCTGCCACTTCCAGGCTGTAGTATTTAAGGTGGAAAAAACATTAACATAATCTTAGCATTGCAACAATTTTAGGATAATTCTGACATGTTGCCGTCAGCAAACCCCTAAACAACCCTTTACATTAAGAAGTCTCATTGGATGCTTTACTTTTTGAAACAAAAAACAGACCACCCTTCAATGACATCATATTTTGCTGACTAGCATGAAGTCTGTACCCCTGAATGGTTGGCAAGTCTCATAATATATTTTGATAAAACCCTTGATGATAATTGGACAGTTATTTTGGAGACAGTGCATGTATTACCATTTCACCACACCTGACCAATGAAACTGTGAGTGGTGCAAAAAAGGTAGCAGGCGCTCCTCTCCAGAAAGAACATGGCATGATAACCTGTTCTGAGATGAGAGTCTGCAGCACACGCTTTTTGCTCACTGTACCTTTCACAGATGGGAAATATCCATTTGCATATCAGTCTTTGTCCTGCCCACATGGGCAGTCCAGCACCAAAATGCTATGGCAAGTCCTTTCTGAACAAGAGTACCAACAGCAACACCGTTCACGTATTTCAGCCTTGTTGGGCCTCATCAGTGAGGTGAAGCTGTGCCTCTCTGAGCACAGTGAGCAGAGAGTCCACGTATGGTTGCCCCCAGGTAACTCAGGGTGACCAACCCCAAGTTCCTTGCAAATATTTAAAAAAAAAGGTAGCAGAGAGCAGAAATTAGAGGTTTCATGTTTGGCAATACTACTGCTTGGCCCTGCTCACCTCTGCACAGTGTCCTTCACGATCATTGTCTATGCATTGCTTTATCTCGTGGGAAGGCACATGCTGTCTGGTGTGTATCTTAAAGCCCCTGAGAGAATCTTCCCTTTCAACAAATAATTGAGGCCTGTTTGGCATCCCTTTCCTTCTTGGCCTTCACTGCTTGTGCATTTCTGCCCAGCAACAGAAATAAACTAATTTGAAATGAAGCCTGCAGCCTTTATTATAGGCTGGCATATTGTGCAGTGCAACTTTTAGCCTGGTCCTACTAAACATGGCCGTTGTCTTGCTCACTACAACATGTAACAATATGTTTAATAAAGCTCAAGCTGCGTCAAAACATTATAGCGCTGCTCCCCACCCACCTACCCATTGCATAACACTGTCAGTATGCTAACACAGATACCCTATGCAACTTATCGCTTTGTGCGTGTGCTCTTCAGCGCAGTGCCAACTCCCCAATGTGTGGTACAAGTGTGTGTTTTTGTAAGTATGTGTTTTAGTAAATACGCTGTGACATCACCACAGCACGTGGCACTGCCTCACTAACCATCCCTCCCTGGACCTCAGGTCTTGCCCCTCTATTTCTTTAGCTGGTACGTGTACCCCCCTTCGGGATGTTGGATCTGCATAGCTGGATGAAATGTATGAAATGATAAAAATAGTCACAGAAGACTATCTGAAAATAAATTACTGAAACAGAACTTTGCAAGAAGCCAAACCCAGAGGAGAAGGGAGTCATTCTCCTATCTTAAGTTGTTGTTATAGTTGTAGGGTCAGTTAGGTTTAATTTGGGGCGGAGGACCAATTCTGTTAAGACATTCACTGATGACTGACAAGTACCTTAGCTAGTTTTGTTAGGTAGGGATGCCTTATAGCATATATAGAAAGATGGGCCTTTTTCCTTTTCTTTAAAAAACCTCATAGTGAAATGACTTGTCAGAGTCCATGGGCTTCATTATGAGTCACCCGGTATGATCTCGAGTTCTGCGGGCGGGAGGTGTCATTCCCGCCAGGTCTGACCTGGCGGTTTTAACACCACCCGCCTGCAGAGTCCTCTAGGACTCAATGGGAATGGGGATTTACCAAATTCCGCCTCTGGAATTCCTGGGTCACCAGGGTCTTAATGCCCCGGTAATTCCGGGAATCACGGAGGCGGAATGGTAATACGAGTCTGGCGGTAACCTGCCGGAATTTCAGACACGGTTACCGCCAGACTCGTAATGAGGCCCCATGTCCTTCTTCTGACCTGCCACACACTACAGGTAAGTTTTCCCGAACTCCAGCCACATCATAGCCTTCTTTCACAGAAATAGAAAGCATGGGACAAGCGTTGCCCGGTTGTAGCTCTACCTTAAGTGATGATTTATCATCCCATCTGCCATTCACGGCAAGGTACATTTTGCAAACTGTCTCTGAATGTTAGGTGCATCCACTTGTACCATAGTAAGTACATTGATGGGGTTTTTCCCATAACCCATCAGCCTGACTCTTGTTTTGAATAGATCCTGGGTTCCTTCGTGAACATCACTGCAGCAATCAGAGTACGGTTATCCAGAGTCTGGCATCAAATCTGAAGACGTGGGCATCAATTTGAAGTTTTTTTTTCCAGGATCCCTTATTTCTGTTGGTTCTTACTGTTATTAAGACTGGTAGTCAGGGTCATCTGCATTACATTTTTTTGCACCTGACACACTTGCACCTTTTAATTATTGCTTAGATGAGACTGACTGTGGCAGTCAAGAGCGATTTTGGCCATGTCTCTTTTGGCCTTTCACCAGTCCTTTTTCTGTGGTGTTTTGTATAGTTTTAACTTCTGCTTGTTTTAGGTTTTTGTTTTGGACCACTTTGCAAACTGGGTCCCCAATAATTCAGATGATTTTAAACACTAAAGTTATAGAAAGTCATAATTCTAGTAAAGACACAGAGGCGAAGGATTATGCTTTAGTTTCTCCAACAGCATTTAAAACTATCAACAGTAAATACAAACTTCAACAAAAACAAAATGTTCCTGAAAACCCAGTCTTTTGTAGTTTATTATTGAATGGTTAAACTTAATCCATGTCACCTTCTTGGCCAATCCTGTCTCTCATAGTTCATAACCCTACCATCTTTCTACATTTCCTCCTCTTTCTTTTGCTATCTTTGATAACTGAAACTCATGAGGCCCAACCGGTCGACGCTGTAACTTGAAATCCTCTCTCTCGGTTTCCTGCACGATCCTGCTGGGTTAGCCTCTGTGCCTGCTTTCAAGAACCTGCTGACCTATTCTGCAAATCTGCACCTACAATGTCTTAAGCAGTAACAATCACAGGGGGGGCAATCGTGTCCAAAATCACATTACAGTATATCACATAATAAATAGTCAGTACATATAATCATAACTGTTTTGATGATTGCACGGGTGGGATAATCCTTTGCCTACATGTCTTTAATAGAATTATGGCTTTCTATAACGTTAGTGTTGAAAATGTGAATTCTAAATCAAGACCGGAGCCTCGGATTATGCTTGTTCAAAGCTTTCGTACCACCAATGTCGAAATCTGTTCAATTGGTCTAAAATAAAAACTCTTAAAAGTTGACTAATTCGACCAGACGGCTGCTTTCTTAATATCCTGGAGCTGAGCACCAATGTTGTATGCCTTAGAGGCCATTTGTCTCCCTCTCTGAGAGTGCACCATAGAGTTCCACATCAATACCTGCTTCCTGCATACATCATCTCGCCCAGCTCACCAGGGTAGCCGGTGTTACCGTCCCATAGGGTTTACATAGTTGAGATTCACCTGCAGGTCTAAGGTGTTTTGTCATGGCCTCGTAAGCAGCCAGACATCTGACCGGACAAAGCTTTGGCTGATCCGGAAATGATGCAAAGGACAAACGTCCTTAAACCTGTCCTCGTTCTCTTCGAGATAGGGCATGAAACCCCTGTTGGGGGACACTGTTTTCTTAGTAATCTCTAACACTCTCACATCCGATTCTCTTTTGCAGGATAATAGGTCCGGAAGGATAGCTCAGGAACAAAGTGTTTGTCTTGCAAGCAGAACAACACATAGCATCACAGGTTCGAATCCCGGTCTTGCGCTTAGAAACCGGTCTCAGGTATTAAGTGTGTTATAAAAGAACAATTATAATTATATAATTATAGACATAACAGCGTTGTCACCTTGGCCGATAGTGCTTTTCTGGAAAGCTCTGCATTGTCTGGCCAATCTCTAAAAAGCCTTAACATCTTGTTCACATCCCATATCAGTGTGGACTTAGGTGTAGGTGTAGGTGGCTCAGCAGCCTACATACCAAGGGATGTTCTCCTAATAGTAGGCCCTCGACCTGCAGGTGCCCGGCTGATATCTCCGAGCATGCTGTATTAATTGTCCTATAGGCCTTTCCTTGTGCCGCCAACTGCACCAGGAAATGCGCTACGTGAACCACATCTGTTCCAGGGGGATGCACGTTCCTCTCCAGACACCAGCTATGCCACTGTACCCATGCTCATGCTCATCTGTAAGCTTTCCTGGTTCCGGGAGCCCACAACTCCTCAATGATGCATTCAGCTTCTCCCGAATGACCCGGCATAACCCAGGATCCCTGGAAATCACTGATGCTATCAAGTTCAGGTTGCCTGAGTGCACCAAGGGATGGCACTCCACCGCTGGCCCCAGCACGATCGTCTCCCGCATCTGCAGAGCGATCGACTTGTCACATGCCATCTCCAAAAGGCTCGGGAACTATTCTTGCCCCTTCCAGTCCGGCGTCATTGATACCAGAGAGATTCTTGGCCTTCTCACCTGTGCTAGAGTCCTTGGAATCATCATGAGTGGAGGAAACGCATATTCTCTGCCCTGCCCACAGGACTGGAGGAACGGATCTGTCACCTCTGCCTCAGGGTCCGGTTTCCAACTGAAGAAATGAGGAAGCTGTTTGTTCAGCCTCAATGTCCAACAAGGACCCCACCGGGACATCAGTTCCTGGAATACCTCTGAGTCCAGATGCCAATTGATGGCATCCCTGATATACCTCAAATTCCAGTCCGCTACTTCGTTCTGTAGCTCTGGCAGGTATTCTGCCGTCACAATGACCTTCATTTGTAGGCATACATGGCAAAAATCCTTTGCTGGCTTTGCTAGCATCCTGGACCTCATTTCACCCAGTCGATTGATATACCTGACGGTGGAAAATCTGTACATCTTGAGGAGCACACAACATCGAATTTTCTCCTGGGTCCAGCATTTCACTGCAAAGTAACCTGCTGGTAATTCTAGGCAGTTGATGTGAAGATCAAGCTCCTGTCCCGACCACCCTCCTGCAGTTGTCATTTCCCAACATAGGGCACCCCAGCCCCACCGGCTGGAATCTGACTCTATTACTAGGTCTGGAGAGTAGCCAAATATTGCTCTCCCGTTCCAAGCCTCCATATTGTGGAACCACCACTCCAATTCCGACCTCGCTTCTTCTATTCATAAGATAGGCCCCTTCTGAGATGCTGGATCTTCAACCGCTGTAATGCCCCGTAATTGAGAGGCCAGGGGAAAATAGCCTGTATTGAGGTTGCTAGTCACACCACCTGTCTGGCCAACTCCCTCAGAGATCTTACTTCCCTTGTCAGGGTCGCCTTGATCTCTTTTTCAATCATGTTTACCTTGTGCAATGGTAAACTGAGAGTACTCTGCATTGTGTCTTCCACAAATCCTAGGAATTCCATAGACTGTTCGGGGCATAACTGAGATTTCTCCCAATTTACTAGGAATCCCAGCTTCTGCAACAGATCGGCCACCACTGCATCTTGTGTCTGAAGCAGTTTCCTGTCCTGACACACCAGACATATGTTGTTGAGGTATATAATGTGTCGGATACCTTGTTCTCCTAGCTGGTTGACCACCGGCATCATCAGCTTGGTGAAATACCAGGGAGCTGACGCTAGTCTGAAAGGCAGACTCGGGAACTCCCACATCTGTCCTCTTCAGATAAATCACATGAACTTTTGATGTTCTGGCGCAATGGGTACCGTCAGATACGTGTCTCTGAGGTCTACCCTGGCTAGCCAGTCTCCCTGTTGCAGGATATCCCTTAGGAGAGGGATACCTTCCATCTTGAAATGCCTGTAAACTATGAAACCATTCAATCCCCTGAGACTGATCACTGTTCACAGCTTGAGTCTTCCTTTTACCAAGAACATATTGCTTATGAACCCGTCTGTGGTGTCTGATGCTTGCACAATGGCTTTCTTCCACTCTAGCTCTCTGATTTCTGCATCTAGCAGTTGCTGGTCACCTTTGCTAAACATTGATCTTGGGAAAATAGCTCAGGGGCATCATGCTCGCCTTGGAAGCAAGACGACATGGAGCAACACAGGTTCGATCCCTGGGTCCACCCTTAGAAACCTCTTGGTATTAAGCACGTTATAAATAACCAATTACAATTACAATCTGGGAGACCCGACTGTACTGGCTCTTGATAGAAATCTAAATTAAAGCCCTGGATTGTGTCCATGATCCACGGATCTCTGGAGATTTCTCCCCAACTCTGTATGCACAGCGCTGCCCTTCTGTGGATATCTCTGCGCTTGTTGGCAGAACTTGCTGCGCTGCTTTCGCACTCATCTGCGTTGTTATGCTGCTGCCTTGCAGTGTGTCACCAGCCTCTTCCCCATGAGGGAAGAAAGTATTGTTTTTTTTAACCTCTATGTCCGTCCAATTTGATGTCGCTGTAAGGCCTGAAAGAGGAGTAACGGCTGGCTGAACAACCTCTGCCAGCCCGTCCGGAAATGTGCCTGCCAAATGCCTTCTTATGTGATGCCTGGGCTTTATCCAGAACTGCATGTGTTGGCAAACTTTGTCATCTCTTTTATAAGAGAGTCCCCAAACAGTTTGCCCTGGCTGCTGCTGTGGCCTCTGAAGTTGCCAACTCACTCAACTTTGATTATATCTTCACAAGGATAGACCTCATCCACTCTTCCATGATGGAGCTGTTTGCATTGCCTAAAAGGCATATGTCCCTCTGGGTACAACCTGCCAAGATAGATGGTTCTATTGCCTCTTCCTTCTGTTTCGCCTCCTCTGCTAGCTGGAGGATCCTTGTGAGCGGGCCCACCACATCTAACATCTTATCCTGGCACAATCTCCATGATCTTTGGTGTATCGCCCCATAAATGTGAGCATCCTCTCGTCAATATCGGGAGTGTCTGCTACCCCTTCTGATAGATGTGGCCTGGGATATTCTTAGTTTAGTTTTTAGATTAGTATAATCATGCTCATTGTTGTTTCCACCTTCTTCACTTCTCCAATGCTGTTGGCAGTGGTGGGTAGGCCCCTAAAGTAAAGATGTGCAAGGATTCAGTGCACAGGCAGTTAAGGAGGGTTGCCTGCCTCGCTTAAATCTGGTGCCACCAGCAGCTCTAAGGTAGACTTGGAACCTGTCTAATCACTGCTCCCAGGGCAAGCTCGTTTCTCAAGGTGTCTCGGTAAGATAGAGGTGCCAGGATGTTCTGCACTTTAGAAATGGGGTATTGATTCCCTTGGTCTGTAGTAGCTCTCACAACAGCCCACAAGGTCCGAAGTAGTGACTTGTGGCTGGCTGCCATATTCTAGGCCTTTTGTTTTTCTTGTTTGCTGTTTATAAGAGGTGTTGCTGGCAAGATAGTAGACACCAACTCAGAGTTCTAATAAAGAACTAGAGCACTAACACTCCACTAAAAAAATGTCATCACTGGGCGCCATGCTGGTGGATAAAACAACCATGGAATCCTTTATTTTATGGAGCCATCCGTTTCTGGAACCACATATGGCTCTCTCTGCGCTGCTGTGGGTAAGGAAGGGACCTGCTGCTATGCTTCATGCCATCAGTTGAACATATTAGAAGTGTTTACTGGACTTCATGCCATGATTTACATCGAAAAACCTGCTACAATGTTATTGGGGTTTGAAATCGCTCACACTGGCATTATTTGATTTAAAAAGTATATTATGTATATTGCAGTTAGAGGAAATGTAATGTCTGTTTTTATTTTATGATCTGCACCACCCCGGGACAGAAGGATTTACAAATTACACATGATAATGAACAGCACAGTGGCATGGTGCCGCAGGTGGATTTGTAATGCTATTACAAGAGAAACGTAAAATAAATGTTAAAAGACTCCAAACACTATTCCAACAGGCACATATTAATATTCAGAGTGCCCAGTTTGTTGACTCTCCAAGTTGGGTAAAACCAGAGTTTTTAGCGAGTGATCACATTAATGTCACTGGGAAGTAAGCTTGAGACAACGTTTATCTTGATCTTTTGAAACAATTGAAGTATATGGGAAACAATGGACTTGTATACCTCTCAACTCAGCCACATGTGGTGGCTGGCACCCACCCTGAATTCACTTCCTACTCATGCCAAACCTCTTGCCACTCAATATTATTTAATAGGATCACCCACCAAAAACATTAGATTTCACCAGCCTAGGAGTCTCAGACGGTTGAGAGGCATGGGCTTGCTGGGAGGGGAAAATGATTTCTAGGTAGGCATCATTGTCTAAATGAGGTTGAGATGAGAGGTATGGCTCCTGTAGGTAACAATAGGTTAGGAGGCTTAAGCAGCGATTGGGTGAGGGGGTAGGAGTCAATAGTGGGGCTCCCCAGTATCTGCACACTCAAATTATTATCATTCATGCAAACCATCAAATGTTTTCCCTACAAAATATTGCTATTCTTGCATTTGTACTCTTACCCCTCCATTCATTATGCATGCCAGCTATCATAGAAACTTCCATTACATTCAGTTTCGACAAACTAGTAACAGGCCCTAATCAATAAATAAACTGTGAACTATATGAATATATATATTCAATGAAAAAACTTTGTTAAAGAGACGTTATGCTTAAGTTGCACTAATAAAAACCCATGAAATTCAATGAAAACATTTTGTTAAAGGGGCTTTATGGTTAAGTTGCACTGATAAAAACCTATGAAATTCAATAAAAAAACGTTTTTAAAAAGGGACGTTATGGTTAAGTTGCACTAATAAAAACCCATGAAATTAGCCAATTCCGGTATTTCTGCCGGCGCTTCTTTATAGCCAACCCTCGGTCCAGCATTTTGTTAGCTTTTAATGCTCTCATGTCATTTTTCAATATCTTCTTTTCTTCCGCTACTTTAGAATTGAATGGATATTTGCTGTGAAGATGGTCTTTCCTGAACTTTGCCTTGTTTTATATTGTGTTAGAAGGGGCGCATAATCCAGACACCCATGTTCAAGTGCACTTTGTGAGGAGAATTTTTGCAACATCTCTTAAATCTTTTTTTTTATTCAGCCTTAGACGATTCAGGCCGCGGTTGATTATTAGGTTGCCAGCATGTCGGTCCACTGGCTGTACTGTTTCTGTTCGCCAAGTCACAATTACAGCATCATGGTCAGTGTGTTTCATCTTCAGAACCTTTACATTTACAGTCAAGTGTGAGGTTCCTTGACGCCCAGATGTAGTCGATCGTTTTATGGCACCCATTTCTATTCCAAGTAGAATTTACTGGGATATCTCCCAAGGTTTGGCCATTTAACATCTCACAGTTCCTCATGACCATTTCCTGTTCCCAGCATTGCCCACGCTCATATACTCAATTGCATGGCGTTGATTTCATTACTTTTCTTGCGCCGTTTGAGTCAACCCATGAGAAGTTGAAGTCACCGCACACTAAAATATGAATATTTTGGAACTCCAGAATACACTCATCAATCAACAACATTACGGAGGCAATGAACTTCCTAGATGATATCGTAGCCGGATTCCAATAAATGTTGATGAGAAGATGTTCTATTTCCAAAAGAATTTGATGGGCTGACCATAACACAGTTCCTTGTACAAACAGATTTGGTTTTGTAGATCTTATTAATTTCCACACTCCAATATTTTTAAACATCGTTGAGACCCAAGAATGGACAGCTGTTCTTGTTTTTCCCGGCAGCCTTCAAAAGAACTGTGAAGCTGCCACATATCGGAATTTCACGCAACCACGTCTCTTGTAAGCATATTATTGAATAGCACTCTTTTTTCAGCCCAATGTCACAAAACAAATGCATAAAGCCACAGGTGTTCCATGATATTAGGGAGTAGGTATTGTATGTGCTGGTAAATTTTTGCTACTCGTTTCTCGTTCGGCAACTTCTCCTCGAGTCCGATCTTCTTTTGAGGGAGTCATCTTTATATTTTACCTTATCATTTGTGTGCACATCTCGTTCAAGATTTTCGTGCAGTTAGTCTCGTCTGGATTCATTTTGCGTCAAGCCTCTTCCGGGTGTCAGCTTTTGCTGGTGTTCAATATGGAGACTTTCGAAGACCGTCTCTATATGGGTCGTTATTACATACCCACAAGACAATAATTCCTTGCCCGCAGATATCAGGGTATTCTCAATCAGTTGTGAATGAACATGTAGGATCATGCAGTCTGACCTACATTCAGACATACTCCGCAATCGCGATATCCTCCAACGCTATGGTTCTTAGCGAAGGTACACAATGCAGAAGTTTTATTATATTATGCCTGTTTAAATTTAATTTGGTTTTTTTCCAGGCAATATTCTCCAACCAGAGATTTCTTGATGACATCTGTTTCTTAGTGTCATGTCCCATATCACTCCACGAATCTGCTGTGCCCGTGGGGGAATATCCTGGCAGTTGCCATGGCGCCTAGTGCAACGGTGTCAGCGTCAAGTATATGGCACTACCATACCCAGCAGAGCTAGCTTTGTCGGAGAGGGCGTGGAGCGCTTGCTTCCGTGCATTCCATGCCTCACCCGGAAATGGGCTAGCTATTTAGGTCACGCCTCTGCAGATGACCGGTGCTCATAAACCATTGTTTTGGCACGACTAGCAGCGTTCCATAGCCTTCTCCGTAATTCCTGTTTCTGGCTTTCTGTGTTCTTGGACTCGGCTTCCTGTTTTTTGGACTTGCCTTGGAATACGATTCTGTGTCTGGTGCCTCGTTCCCGCGGATTGATTCTCCATTGTGCTATTTGACTTCGGACTGACTCCTGGCTTGATATTGTGTAATGTTTCATTTTTGGTTGCCCTGCTTCCTCCTCCCCGACCTCTCTCCTTAATGCGTGCCCATTATCTGCATTTCGGACTTCCGCTCTTGTGTACATGTGTCCTTGCTTCCCCGAACGCTCTGCTGCAGAGCGAGGACACACTCTCCCCGTTCCAAGGTTGGATACTTCCCGGTACTCCCACAAGGAATACTTCACCCTTCACTTACCTGGACACTCTGCTGAAAACCAAGTGAGGGATTTGTGTTCCCAGCGTGTTCTGGACTTCCTTTATGAATGTTCTGCTGACAACCCTTTTTGGATTGCTTTGTCCTGCCTGGGTTAGGGACTTTCTCTTGCCCACCGCCAAGACCTTCAATTGGTGACTTTTTGCTCCTGGGAGTCTGCTGAATTCTTCAAAGACCCATCCACATCGATACACCTTGTGTTCCTTCACATGTAGGTTCAGCTACGCTCTAAGGGACGGCTACAGGTACGGTTGTGGGTTTGTGGGGAGTGAGGTGTTGATGCCATTAAGGAAGGACAGGTATTCATGTTTGCCTTGTTTTCTTTCTCTAGCTCTGCTATGTCTCCCGCCTTTTTGCCTGAGCCCTTGGCCTGACAGGTTATTATACCCTGTAAGCCGTGCTCTCAGGAAGAAAGTCTAATTTCTTCAGTGGGACCGGCTCTGCTCATCTTCATAGTATCCAGGACAGACCCTATGGGGTACGACACTTAGCTCCAGAGATCTAAGTTCTCCCACCTTGACGTTTCACTTGTGCTGAAGTAAATTTGGGGTTCAGCTTCATCAGAGGGTCACTCTCAGGAGATTCAACAGGATTCCATTTCACTTTCCTTTGATACTTTAGAGAGGTCAGGCCATTGTGTTTTGGTCTGGCACTGATGTGACCAACGGCCGATTTTCTGTGGGTTGGAGGTGTGGCCAGCTTCCTCATAAACGTTCCTTCGCTTTAGTGGAGAAACTAAGCCATTGAATATTTTCACAGCTTTTATTGTCACATGTTTCGACAGTTTTAAGCTCCCCGCCTCGATCATATCAACTCGTTCACATGTTGCTGCTTCTGACGTTCCTCTGAGTTTGACATCCTGAGGTTGATCAAACACAGGGCTATTCCATTCATCGTCATCAAATGAGTATGTGGATAGATTTAATGAGTCATCAGTTGTATTTGAATGATTACTGACTAAATCATTATTGTCCGCTCTTTTTTTGGATTAATGAGATTAGGCGATGAAAGCATCTTCACCAGTAGATGACTGCTATTTGTCATTTGGTCAGTCTGTTTGGTCCCACGCTTAAACAATGGTACCGGCGGATGAGTGGTTAGGTTCCTGATAAACCTCTTTGAGCTGTTGGATTTAATTTTTGTTTGGTTGGCTTTCTTTCCTTTCAATACTGTTCCACTATCAATACCAGAGGTACAGGTCTTCCCAGAAAGCGCACTGGTAACTGAAGGCTTACATGATTTAGAGAAGATGTCAAACATTAAGTTTCATTTTGTAGCCTTTAGAGCAAGGTTGTCCAGCCTACAGCCCGCGGGCCACAATGCTGCCCTCCAAGCCGTTTTATGTGGCCCGCGAGGCTGCTTAGTAAAGAAAAAAAAGAAAAAAAAGTGCCCATGTGCGAACTGTAACTTCCTCTGATGACCCCATGTATGGGGTCATCAGAGGAAGTTATAATCCTCAGCAATGACACGGTTCATTTAACCAGAACATGGCTGAGGACTGAAACACCACGACCTGGTTAATTTATTTATTTATGCAATGTTTGACGGAAAAAGGTATCCGACAATCATTGCATGAATAAATAAACTGAAACGTGATACAGTCTGTTAGGGGAGCGCTTGCCTTCTCTCCAGACTTGCTTCGGGGGTGCTGGGTAGGGAGGGGTGGGCAGCAGGAAGAGAGGCTCTGTGACACTGAGCATGGGCACATGGCTGGGGAAAACATAACTGGAATGACAGTCGGCATCTGCAGGCTTCCTCTGCAGAAACACTCAGCCACAAGGTGAAGCGCAATAGCACAGGCCCAGGGGTCTTTTTCTTCACATGCATTTCTTTATTCTGGGACCTGTTCTGCCCCCTGTGTACATTTCTTTAAATCAGAGTGTGGAAAGGGGCATTTTTTCAAATTTGAACGTGCATTTCAGATTGCTGTTATGATATGACGTTTATGATATGGCATTTATAACGCGCCTATGCACATGTGTTTCAAGGCGCGACGAGGCCAGGGAGGGGAACAAGGGAAGACGGACAACGATCCTACTAGACCAGGTGTCATTCAGATCGTGCAAGTGCGTGGGAAGGGGGTAGGGACAGTGGAATACAAGGGAATAAATAATAACAATATGTAAGTGCCAGCATGTGGCAAGTGCATGGGTAAGTGCAGACATCAGGTGTCAAGAGCTGGAAGGGGGACTGTAGGGATACAGAAACAGTCCCCAAGTGTGGGGGTTGCCAGATTGGCAGTGCAGGTGTGTGCCGCTTGGCAGGGGAGGGACCTGGGCCCGCGATCAGATGGTGTCCAGGTAGCCAGTGCAGTACCGTTTACAGCCAGAAGGTCAGCAGAGGAGAGGCGGAGAAAAAGCAGAAGCAAAGAGAAAGGTTTTGAGGTGCTTCCGGAACCGGAACTCCTCAAGTTTAAGGGAGGCAGGAAGGCTGTTCCAGAGGGAGGCCCCAGCCGAAGAAAGAGATCTACCACCAACTCGTTGCTTGGAGAAGCGACTGAGCCTGAGGGAGTTGGAGGTGGATGAGCGAAGAGCTAGAGAAGGAAGATATTTGGGAAGAGAGAGTTGAAGGTATTGAGGCCCAAGGCCCCAGAAGGCCGAAGGATATGAACGTAATCCTCGCAGCCACTGGAAGCCAGTGCAGAGATTTCAGTCCTGGAGAGATACGATCTCTGGGTTTGAGGCCAAGGACAAGTCTTGCAGTTCTGTTCTGGATAAGTTGCAGAGGGCGGAGAGTAGAAGCAGGCAGATTTATAAAGAGGCTGTTGCAGTAGTCCAGGCTAGAGAGAACCTGAGCTCTGGAGACAGTGAGCTTCTGGGGGAAGGAGAGGAAAGGAAGAATATCTCTGAGGAGGTGCATCTGGTAGTGCGACTTCTTAGAGACGCCGGAGATGTGGGGAGAGATGGAGTGTGGAGTCGAAGATGACCCCAAGGTTTTTAGCCTTGCAGGTGGGAGCAGGCAGAGGACCAAGAGAGGCCGCCCAGAGAGCTACAGGAAACGAGGGAACGGGTTTGCCGATGAGGAGAATCTCAGTCTTACTGGCATTAAGGCAGAGGTAATTGGCAGCACACCTCTCCTGGATAGCAGACAGACAGTCAGAGATGAGGGAAGGAGAGGAGGAGGCCGAAGGAGCCTGAAAATGAGCTGGGTGTCAGCCGCATAGCAATGAAAGTTGGGGCAGAGAGCTGCGATACGGTGGGCAAGGAGTGTCAGGTATTGGTTGAACAGCTAGGGACAGAGGTTAGACCCCTGGGGACACCACAGGTAGAGATAAAGATAGAGGAGAGGAAGGACCCAAGTTGGACCTGGGAGGGTCGGTCAGAGAGGAAAGACGTCAGCCATGCCAGAGCCTGACCAGTGATACCCAGGTTATCACGGAGACAGGTGAGCAGGATGGCATGGTTGACAGTGTCAAAGGCAGAAGAGCGATCAAGCAGGATGAGGATGCCAATGCATAGCCACGTGCTGAATGCACCATTTCAACCCCATATTTGAAAAGAAAATCTGGGGGGAACCCCCCAAACCCTTCCTAGATGCTTATAGCTCCTTCGCTACGCTCGGTCGCCCCCACTATTTCTGAAAAATATGAACACATACACATTGAAAGAAATCACAAGCAACTGATCTTTGATCACTGCCCCTGACACCAAAAGCTATCTTTGGGTCAGCATGGCTATCATGTGCCCCTTTAGAACTGATTGTAAACTTATGTCTTTTTGGTCACTTTTTCTGCTGTAACATGCACCATTTCAACCCCATCTTTGGGAAAGCATGGCTATCACTGCCTGTGATTGTCTCGGGAGGATAGCTCAGGGGCAAAGTGCTCGCCTTGCAAGCAAGACGACCTGGAGCACCACAGTTTCGATCCCCGGGTCTGCGCTTAGAAACCTCTGGGTATTAAGCGCGTTATAAAAACCTATCATATTGTTGACTTTTGGCTCGCCGGCCCACTGGGTGACAAAAGGTTAATGCTTTGGCCCCACATTCAAAAAGGTTGGACAAGCCTGCTTTAGAGGGTTTAACCTTTGCAAGTTGCCATGATCTTGACAACTTGAGCCACTCATGGCTGCTTTGGGGGCATCACTTAAGCCAGAAACTCCAGGAGTGACTTTACATTTTACCTGTTTGGTATATTTAGTGTGGCAGTATTGCCATTTGCAGTGTTCATACTTACCGGCAGCACAGAGCTACTTGCACTACTGAGTCTTTTGGTCTGCGTTTGTGGAATAGTCCCAAGATCATTGCTGTTTATTGTCTGCAATTGCACTACATTTACCAGGGAGGTCAAATTTACAACAACGGACGAGGAGCCCCGTCCTGCATCAAGAGCAACAGCGTTCTTGGACTGGTTATAGGTGAAAGAATCGAATCAAAAGGATCGAAATGGAATAGTTTCGAGTCAAAAGGACAGAGAAATAAAAAGGTCAATTTTCTTTATTTTTTGGGGGGGGGCCCCAACAACGCTTGTGTTTGGTATAAAAAACACTTTTTTTTCCTAAACGGAAACCTAATAATATTTATATATATATATATATATATATATATTTAAAAAAAGGTATTCAACCTTTTTTTCAGTCCTTTTGACTCTGAACTATTGTATTAGATCCTTTTGTTTTCGATCCTTTGACCGGCCACCCTTGGACTTGCAGGCATGCATTTCGTCATTTGGAGCCATTTCATGAAAATGATGCTGCATCCATTTACTGCAATCTAGCACGGCCTCCATCAATTTGGTTTTGCCTGCCATCTCGTGTGTTGCGAGGTCACTTAGCCTGTTGCGCCATTTTGCTGACGTTTCTGCTTCGCGATCCAGCCTTCTTTGAATTTGCTCAGTGAAGATTTCTAGGGAACTGAGCTTTGAATTTTGCATGCCAGCGGGGATCCCATATCTTTTAGAGTATCATTTAATGATTTGTATAGTTTTACAAAGGGCACCATCGCAATGGTAGTAGTAGCCAGCACACTGTTATGGATTTGAAGGCTTGCCGCTACAGAAAGTTGGCCTTTGTCATTAGAAGCATGGTCACCCACAGCGAAAGTTGATTGTCTGCACAGCTAATTTGAGACGTATTGCTGGGTGGAATGTACATGCTTCAATCGCTTATCACCAGCATAGTACGATTGTGCATTGTTGCCATTGCAGACGTTCACTTCTTCTCTATCCACTTCTCTGGCCACTTTTTTCGACATAGAATTGGATTTCAAGAACTGCAGCGTACTTGTCCGCTCTTTTGGGAGGCCATGCACTGCTGGCCTTGTTGTGTCAAGTGGCATAAAAGAATCACGTTTATTTCTGTTTTGTTGTGACACAGGACCACTAGGTGTATGACACCAGGCATCAAGGCTGCCCCAATTTCACTACTGCCCGTCTCGTAACTTTGGGAAGTCGGCCTTAAAACGCTCAGTCAGGCGGGCCTCTCTTAATGCCAAATCTTCATACTTACAAGCCAAGATCATTGAATTGGTTGTTGAAGACAAGCCAACTCTCATACTCGCACTCACACTCTTTAGTGGAGTTTTAAAGGGTTGCCTGAGATCAGACCGAAGGTGGACATTATCAGGGCCGTCGCTCGCAGGTGCATCACTGCCCTCCAATTCGACTTCTACCAGCAGGGGCCTAAATGTATCCCCACCTATATCTTTCCCTTTTCCAGAAGTAGAGCCAGCATGACCCGCGTCATTTAGATTCAGTCGGGCACAGTCAGACTCATTAATGAGTTGATGCGAGGGACTGCAGTCAGATGACTCCACATGGCCAGATGGCAAGACGTTCAATATAATAACGCTGCGGACCGTTTCATCGGTCGTCGCAGCCTATATTGTCGCAAAGGCACAAACACTCGGAATAGCAGAGGTGTCTGGTGTCTCCTCTATAGCTACCTCCATGGCTGCCTCACGTTCCACATTTCCATTTTCCTGCAGTTCCCCCAGCCTTTCATTATTGGTAGCATTAGATAGATCAGCTTCCAACATCTCAATATCAGTCATGTCAAAATTCAGATTAGCTTGTACGTTTTTAGCAATGAAGGCCACCTTTTCTCTTCCGGGCTGAGGGCCTTTCGCAATATCCGACATGTCGGATTGACATGAATTTGTTAGAGTGAAAGGGGAAAATGAACTTGGTGACCCCGAAGCAACAGGCGTCGTTGGGGGTGGCAGAGGAGGAAGCGGGAGACACTACCAGAGCCTCGCGCTCCTCACTCGCAAACAGAACCTCGACAGCTTGCTCCTCTACTGGCGAGTTCATCCCTCGTGCCTCCGATTGAACCTGGCAGCACAGTAGGTTCTGCCACGTGACTAGACCTTTCCCTTTCCCACACAGTTCCTTCATTACAGTTTTACACGCTTAACAGTGTCGGCAATGTCAAGAAGCCGCTCGTATGCTCTGTCGCTTTTTGGGCGTTGCTCACATTTGATGGCACAGTGTTCGGCTCAGCTGCTGCGACTGCTTCGGCTGCGTGGGGTAGACAGGACTTGCTGCCGGTCTCTGCGCGCCATCTGGTGGTTAAATAGGTAGTCCTTCGCAGTTAAAGGTGTAATGCACACTTCTGGAACTCCAACAAGGAAGCAAAGAAACACAATCTCCAGCAGGTAAGCTACAACTTACTAATATCATACTTTTTGTCCAATTTACAACGTTTCACCTTAAAACTCTGCCATTTCCCATCTTCTAGCATCATTTTTAACAGTTGTATAATTTTTGCACTGTTTTTGCTTCCGTCGACGTCCGTGAACGTCTGACGTCATTTTGGACCTTCCAGACAGTGCCATGTGACCATGCGCTTGCGCGCGGCATGATGACGTGTCCATGAACGTGTGTGCACTTCGCGTTTGGGTCCTTGATTCGAGGACAGTTCAGAACTGCATTTTCTACTGATCTAGGAACTTCCAAGCTCAAAATGTATCATTGCACAGCTCCTACACCTATTCTTACTCATTATCCATTAACAATCTAGTAGAAAGCACATACTTGGAAGAAGAGTAGCAAAACTGCTATTTATCTTAAAAATGGCATCAGCTATTGCCATCCCTCCTCCCCAAGAGTCACCACCACCACCAGCTAGAGGACCCACACAACAAAAAAAGCACAATATTTCCAAAGACAATGAAGAGGACCAAGAAGGAAGTGCCTACCTCTAGCACCCAGAGAGAATAATGGGTGTGGCAGTTCTTTACCACTGTTGGGAATGTACCAAAGGCTAAAGCTACAAAAGTGAAATGCAATGAGTAGTCGCAGACTACCTGGACATTACTCCTACGGGACCACCTCCATGCGCCGCCACACCAAATACAACTACTGCAATGTTCGCAGAAAGATTGTTACTTTCTTAGCAAGTAGTAGGCTGGCTTCCTCCATATCATCTTCCTCAACCAATACTGTAACCACACAGCCTACTTCTGTGGGACATAAAATCCCACCAGCTACTTTGCAAGAAATAAAAGAGGCTGTTGATCCATATCTTTGGAAGACAACAGTCCTCTGTATATACTGCAAAACACCACTCTGCAGGGGGAAGCAATTCCGACGTGCGTTTGAAGCTGTAATCAAGGAGCATGAGAAACACTGCCCACTACCCTAGAAGTAACACACGTGCAACATTTTCCCCTGTCCACCTGCCTCTCAATATTAGTGCTTGGTGCCTCTGCCCTCATTTCCCTACTCACCTTATGTTCTAACCTTTCCTGGAAACCTTTTTTATTTTAAAAACAACAAAAGAAATGTTCCTTTAGGAGCCACCTTTCAGAGTTAAAAAATACAACTAAAAAAATCTTATAGACTCCATCTAGTTTACATTTACGTAGTTACATTACGTGGAACGTTTTTCCAACATTTACATTAGCATTTTGCGTTATGGTAGTGGGAATAATGTGACGTTCATCCCCGTTCCAGGGACCGGAACGGGTGATAACAGCCCGGCAGCCCAAGTTATCGGCCTGAGCGAAGTGTGTCTGTGTGGGGGATACAGGCCATTAGCACACCTGGATCCCAAAGCGGGAACCCGGGGTGCTAAAACATTGATTTTTCTTCCTACAGCGGGACGCCGCAATGGCCACCATGGAAAGAGAAGGCGGGGCTCCGTACAGAGCCCCTCTTCCCTTTCCATGACAGCCTGCAGAAGGCAAAGTCAGAACCTTATGACCATATTACCACAAGCACATTTTTTTTCCCTTTCAAACCTATCCTACTTTCGAATAACTTTACCACATAGCTGGTCCAGGTGGACATGGCCACTTTAACACAATTTTTTGTCCCTCGCGGTAATGGCCAGTTGCCAGTTTGTCTGGATCATGACCTTATACCATGATCCGGACAATCTGGCCACTGCCCATGGTCACAGGCTACACCTCAGTCACCAAAGATATATTACTATTTTTTGTACCTACATTATGACACTTGTCAAAAAATAAAACACGGGCACATTTGCAAAACCATGCAATAAAGTCCTTGCCAATGCTCCTTACACGAGTTTGCTTGAAATCCGCCCATGTTTTATTTTTTCAAACGTGGCAAATGTATGCACATACAATAGTCATACTTAGCCCCCACTTGACAAAATCCATTCAGTCTTTACACAAACATTGAAGGTTGGGTCTATAATCGTTCTGAAAACTTTTGTCCACATCCGTCAAACAGCAACAAAGTTATAAGCAGTGGTCGAAGTGTACGAAAAGAAGTAGTGGAACTATGTTCCCTACTGGTCTGCACCGCTCCCCACAAAGCCCATCGCCACACCCCCTCCCATGCACAATACAAACACCAAAACACATGTGCCTGCTGTTTAAGGGAACATCCAATGCAGTGTACTGAAAGTGCAAGTTCCAACTTATTCCTACACTTTTATTTTAAAACGAAACCGTTCCGGAACGGTTTCTTTTTAAAATAAAAGTATAGGAACGGTAAAACTTAATTAAAAGAAGTACAGGAGCACCACTCCTGACTACTCCTGCCCACTTCGACCACTGGTTATAAGCCATCTAAAATGTTGTCACCCCCTTCTAATTTAGCCCCCTCTTGGAAAAATCCCACCAAACTTTTCTAAAACATTTATATCTAGATTTAAAATTATTTAGCAATTGTTTGTGCAGATTCCTTTACAAATATTTTGGGACCCCCTCTAAATTTGTTCCCTCTTGACAAAACCGCTTCACACTTTCCAAAACCATTCAGAATCAAGTCTAGAATTAAATTCCAAAATGCCATGCAGTTTCATTGAGTGGCGCCAAAGTTATAAGCCATCCAAGAACTGTTTTTCCTCAATCCTGTAATGCAGAAATAGGCATTGATGGCCCGAACATCTGAAGTGTTCACGAACATCACATCACAGGACTGCCCCTGAACATCTGGACTGTTCGCAGAGTTCTGAGGTGAAAAACACCCGTTTTCTGGCTTTTACAGCCATATCCCATCCCATGCTCATCACCCCTCGCATCCCCAGAGATGTTTGACAAGTTTGACAAGTTTGACAAGTGCAATGTTGTATTTTTTATATATTTCTACCATGGACACCAGCCAATATCCACGACTCCAACATGGCGGGTGTTTCCAAAAATCTGATGCACTTCACGCTTTTCACCATCCAATCAGTGGGCGCGTCTGATGTCCATGGGCATTGGCTGGAAATAAAGACAATTCTCAGACATTTCGCTCTCTGGCCACACACCGCCAACAACACATGACCTACCTTCCCACGTCCCCACACGGGTCCCGATGAAAACGGTACCTCACATGTGTGGATGCACCTACCGGGGCGCAAAAAGAAAAGGGTAACCCACTGGTAACCCCAAGCCTTTCGGTACAGCACATTTTGTTCATGTGGGCAACCTACAGATTTGGGCTTAGGGTGTCGAAGCGAGCAAGGAAAACAGGGCACCCCATGCATTTCCGAAAGGAAGACACCCGTGGGAATCCACAGAGGTCTGCCTTTTGCAAATTGCGCCAGTTTTTATTAGCCACAATCACCAACAAAGTGTGATATCTGGTGGGGAAAAAACGCAATGTTCTCTTTGTCTGGGGTTCTGGGTAATAAATTCTGGGCCGCTTCGCGCAAGTCAAACCTCTGTGCATTCCCACGGGTGTCCTCTTTAGGGAAATGGATGGGGCTCCCTGTTTTCTTTGCTGGCTTCGACACCCTAGGCCCAAATCTGTAGATTGCCCACATGCAAGGGGCGTCACACATATCCTCGAGTCCCTCCTGCTCCAGAGAAGCTAAGTTATTCATGCAGTAGCGTTACTAGCCACAAACTAATACAGCGCGAGGGGGCACCCAGGGACGCACTAACTCGAGTGCAGTGCATATTATTTGCATATAGAATAAGCCACGTGCGCTGCCTAAAGGAAACCGCAACTGGCCATGCGCAGCTATCAGCACATTTAAGACCCATACTATCGTGTGATTTTTAACACATGAACCTCTGTTTACCGCAGAGCCACGTGCGGCTATTTTACTGCATAAACAGTGTGTAAACCATCATGGGGGCATGCAAAACAATACAAAGCTGGAGACAAGGGGGCTTGCATGGGGCGGTGCCACTAGTTCCGAAGCATGAATGGTGTTGTGTGTGTGAGGAAACACCCACAGAAAAGTAACTTATGCTCTCTTTGCAGCATTGAACTGCTCCTGTTACCGGACCTGAGAGTGCGCAGGCAGGAGGCCAGCACTCACCCCAGAGATAAGTCTCTCTTTGGCTCGCTTTTGAGCCAGATGGTATTATGTGCATGCAGAACATGGTTTCTCTAATTGAGTGTGTGTAATTGTCAATTGTTGTATTTACCCTATTTTCCCTTGCCTGTCCACTTCCCCTCTCCTGACCATCTTTCTGGTTATCCTAAATACTGATACCTATCCAACCAATGGATCCCTAACCCTCTTTCCCCTCCGGGGTCTCGGAGGCCTGTGTAGGTTTTACCTTGCAGGCGCCCAGACCGTGGAGGGGTGGTTGGTTCGTGCCACTCCTGCGCATGGAGACCGGAGCTGTGACAGAACACAAGCCCAAGTGTAGCAGGCGCCTGAGTATTCCTGTACTGCTTTCCTTGGGTCTTCCCTGTACATGGTGTCTGAGAGCTTTGGTTCGAGATTTACATGTTGGTATCTTGGGCTGTCAGTGGTGTGTGGTCCGACAGTACTGCCGCTTTGTACTCCACCTGCTTAATCTGCTCCACCACAGAGCCAGACACTACTATATAGTCCAACCTGGTGTATAAATCATGTGGAGCTGTGTAATGTGACTATCCCCTTCGGTCGGGGTGTAGCTTCCTCCATATCTATGTGAGCTGAAAATCTCATATAATTGTGGCCAGGGCCCTTGCTGCCGGGCAGGGCTTTGATTTTTATCATCTGATCTATCCATCTTGGGGTCTATTGTACAGTTAAAATCCCCTCCAATTATGGTAGCTCCCTCCATGTATTGGCTAACAGTGGGGTATAGGTCCCTGAAATAAGGTGCAGTATCGTTGTTCGGGACATAAATACTAATCAGGTTCACCATTTTATTACCCACCATTCCTTTTACCAGTATCATTCTCCCATCTCCTCTCGCTTCTTGCTGTATCAATTCAAACGGAACATGGGGTGCAATCCATATAAGGACCCCCTGGCATATGCTGAGTATGTGGCTCCTATTGTGGTCCCTTTCCATTTCCTTTTCAGCAACTCTAATCTCTCTCTAGTTAAGTGGGTTTCCTGTAGCAATGCTATGTCTATATTTTGTCTATGTAGATACAACATAACTGTATTACGCTTGATATAAGTGTTTAACCCGCCTACATTCCAGGTGACAATCCCATTTCAGCTATACCCTACTCCGCCCACCCTTCTCCCCATCCTCTTCCTGTTCAGGTTCAGCTGTGATTGCAAGCATCCCGTGTTGTGCTCCTGTATTATCTATGTTATTCCTTTCCCCCTCCTTCCCCCCCCAAGCCAACCTACTCTCCCAACTCCCCATCCCACCCTGTTTCTCCCCAACAAAAACCCTCCTGTCCCACCCTCCCTCAACGCCCCAAACAAATGCCTAGCTCCATCCCTGGATCTCAGGCTCCCCCGCATCTAGCCCTTTTCTACGGTTCACACCGATACTCAGAACTCAGCAGGGCGATATAATTCTACTAATATCCTAACTACTAGCCTAAGCTACTGGGGGTGACGGCAAGCCTCTACAGATGTTCCTGTATATAGTCTATATACCGCTATTATCCTGCTATAAAGCCTCAGTCTATTAGGTCCGCTTGTCTTCTCATGGGTGGCCCACTAATGTAGACCCTCCACTATCACCCATGTCACGTTTAGCATGCCTATCCATGTCCACAGTACAATACTACACGGTTGTCTACCATATTCACTCATCTGCTTTACTCTGTGTTCGGTCATCTGCATCCGCAGGGCAGTACTGTGCGTCCATCCATGCTGTTGCTTCCTCAGGGGTGTCGAAGAAGTGTGCCTTGCTCTTATGAATTACTTTCAGCTTCGCAGGGTATATTAACATGTACTTGTATCCGGCATCTCGCAGCCTTCTTTTCACGGACACATAATCCAGCCGTTGTTTCTGTACTAAAAGGGTATAGTCTGGGTAGGCTGTGATGGTTGCAGAACCCCTGTTGATCGTCCCACCTTTCTGAAAATGGTCCAACATTTTCTCACCATCTTTATAGTTTAGGATCTTGGCGATCAGCGGTCTGGGGGGAGCCCCTGGTCTTGGCCGTCTGGACAGGGCCCTGTGCACTCTTTCCACCGAAAATCCCAGAGAGAGCACGCCTCCTCTGATTTCTTGTAGCAGCATGGTTTTTACATAGTCTGTCGGGTCCGAGCCCTCCATTCCCTCAGGCAGGCCAATGATGCGGATAGTGTTTCTGCGTGCCCTCCCTTCTGCCTCCTCCGCCCTACTTTCCAGATTATGCACTTGCTGATGGAGTGTCGCTACCTCTCTGGCGTTATTAGTGGTAGTATTTGTATTAGCTACCACATCTTTCTCCAGTGCCCCAGTGCGTTCCGACAACTTTCTGACGTCTTGTCGCAAAAGATTCACATCCACACAGACTGCATCTATCTTTTGTTTCAGCAAGGACCTCAGTTCGGCTATGGAAGCGTCCATCCTGCTCACCCAGGAAGTTTTCAGCTCAGCAATGGCATCCAGGATCAGATGGTCGTCTCGTGTTTGTGTCCCTTCTGCTCGTATCTCTTGTTTCTTCGCTTTGGATCCTTGCATTGGCGGAGAGGCCTTGGCAAATTCCTCCATCGTGGACTGTTTGACTTTAACTTTGCTCATCTTGGACGCCATATCAGTTTTTGTCCTATACGGGCGTTGCCTGAGAATGTTCTCACAGTGCGCCTGGTCGTTGGGACCGGATTGCAGGTATACCTGTCTTCTCCCCCTCAACTCACTACAGTTTAAGCTCACCCACTTTCAGTTCTGGCTGTGTTAGTGGTCCTGGGACTCGCGTGTCACTCCTGCGAGACGACCGTAGGCTCTTCCGTATGGGTTCCTCTACCGTGACTTGTGTGATCTTGGTCTCTTCTTCCTTGTGGGTGACCCGGTGTGTGAGGGTGGTTTTATTTCGGTCTCTGAATAATCAGTTCCACATATTTTGTATCCATGGGATATTGAGGCGGTTCAGGGGGCGTCGCTGTGTGGATCTCTAGGTGGTTAGATTCCCACACACATCCACACTCATTTGGGGTTATGGCCCTTCCTCACTTCTATGAACCCCCCACACCGTTTAGAGGTTTCATGGATCAGGGGCTGCAGCCAGCTCTGTTTCTAGCTGCCTCCAACAGCATAGGTTACCAGTGTGCACAGGGCACTTCAATGTCTCCCCTGTGTAGCAGCTTTCATATGGCCATTAACCTGCTAGGTGCCTCCATGCGCACAATCCACTTACGACAGTGGTCACCTTGCAGAAGGCTCCCCCTTCTTCTCATTTGGGGCTTTTGCACTTGTCATTGTTAGAGACATCCATTGCTATTATGGGCTCATCACGCCTTTTTTTTATCTTGCCAACTCTTCCATTTTCATTTGTCATACAGCTTCCATTACACGAGTGCCTATGATCCCTTTTGTTGGTCCGGGCTGTCTCAATGCTGCAGCTCCGTTTTGAGGCCAGGATTCGTGGCTACATTGTAGCACTGCCGAGTGTGTGCGTTCTGCTATAGCTGGGTGAAGTGCTTTCCGGCTTACCCGCCCGCTCAAAAATACACCGCCGGGATCTCTCTGTGGCAATGGGTGGGTCCAGTCTCGTCGTCGCTCTCAATGCGTCATGCCGAAAGTAGTTTCAGGGACCCTGCTGGCATCCCCGCCACCGCCGCGCGTGTAATTTGCTTAACCCGCTGCAGACCTTGAGCACTTCAATTTGCGCATTCATTACTGCAGCACTTCCGCGGCACCCTCGGTTAACGCCATGCAGCTCCCCGAGAGCCATCAAAGTAGAGCAGCTCGTAGTTCACTGTTCGGGCACTCTGCGTTCTTTCTCTGTAGTGAAGTGACGGCCATCTTTTCTTCCACGACGGTCGAGTGTTTGTTATTTCTGGCAGCTCTTAATATCGTTGTTGCTTCGTGCTGCCTCGCCACATTGTGTCCCTGTGTGCCTTAGGGCTTCTTATTCATGCTCGATCAATTGCAGCATAATTATAGCGTTTTTCACGCTGTTTTTGACAGGATTGTATCCGGATCTGCACGAGGGCCATAGAAGGCACGTCTGCCTACATGGCTCCTTAGCCACATCCCCAAGCTGGGAGTACCTTTGTGTAAAAAACCAACTCCAGAATCCGTCACGGCAGTTGATGGTACAGCGCTATGTTCTGCTGCATCACGCAGAGCGCGCAAGTTGTGACGTTGCGGTGCCAGCAAAATCACCTGGAGAACATCCAGTTTGATTTGATAGCTGCACCACAATTCGGGATCATTTTAGGACTCCCTTGGTTTTATAAACACAACCCTTACGCAGTATGGTCTGAAAGCAAGGTGTGTTTGTCATCAAAAACTGCCTAGAACATTGTACAAGGCCCAAGGGAGTACCTTGTGTTGCCGTAGTAGAGCCTTTAGATATGAGTGCGCTGCCTTCTGAGTATGCGGAATACAAAGATGTGTTCAGCAAACAGGCTGCAGAAACCCTGCCGCCACACCGGCCATTCGATTGCCGGAGAGATTTGGAGCCGGGTGCAGTACTACCCTGTAGTAGGGTGTATGCCCTTACTGAGGATGAAACTACACACCTGAAGGAGTATATTGACAGCAATCTGCAGAGTGGGTTCATAAGACACTCTAATTCCCCTGTCTCATTGCCTCTCTTCTTCATACCAAAGAAGACCTGAGATTTAAGAACGTGTATCGATTACCGAGGGGTCAACCGAATTACGATCAAAAATCAGTAGCCTCTACCTTTTATCCCAGTACTACTGGATCAGGTGCGTAATGCAGCTATCTACACAAAATTAGATCTCCGAGGGGCTTATCATCTGGTACGAGCACGGGCTGGGGAAGAGTGGAAGACGGCGTTCCGGACTAAGTTTGGACTGTACGAGTACCAGGTGATGCCATTTAGTCTGTGGATGCTCCAGCTGCCTTTCAACACTTCTTAGATGAGTATCGTGATCTCTTTGTGGTCGTGTACATTGATGACATCCTGATTTACTCTCAGGATATACAAGAACATGTGAAACACGTTAAGGCAGTGCTCCAACAATTGCGTGAACACAGTTTGTTTGCTAAGTTAGAGAAATGGGAATTTCACTGTACTACATTGGAGTTTTTGGGGTACTTTCTGACACCATCTGGGGTACAGATGGACCAGCGAAAAGTGCAAGCGATCCTGGATTGGCCGGCGCCTAAGTCAGTAAAAGAAGTGCAATCCTTTTTGGGTTTTGCAAACTTCTACCGGCGTTTTATTCGAAACCTTTCAGAGTTGGTGACCCCCATCACTTCCTTACTCAAAAGGGGAAAGACATATCTATGGAATGAATCTGCCGAACAAGGCTTTCGACAATTAAAGCAAGCCTTTACATCAGCTCTGGTGTTTAAACATCCCGACCTTGCTCTGCCCTTTGTAGTGGAAACCGATGCCTCCAGTTATGCCTTAGGGGCAGTCCTTTCAAAACGGGATGCAAAAACAGGGCTACTCCATCCTGTAGCGTACTACTCGTGCAAATTACTCCCAGCAGAGGCTAACTACACCATGGCTGATCGGGAGTTATTAGCAGTGAAAGCGGCATTTGAGGAATGGAGAAATTACCTCATGGGGGCTTGTCATGCCGTGACCGTGATAACAGATCATCGGAATTTGCAGTTCATCAAAGCGGCGAAGACACTCAGTCCGCGCCAAATGCTTTGGGCATTATTCTTCACCGATTATGATTTCCTTATTACCTACCGACCAGGGACAGACAATAAAAAAGCAGATTTTTATCTCGCTATCCAGAGTCTGATGGTAAGGAAGCCATAGAGGCTCAGTCTATTGTATCCCCATCTCAAGTAATAGGGGTGGTAGGGCGAACTATTTGAGGATGTATTAACAGCTATGTCTGTACAAGATTTACATGATTGGTGTTCTAGAGGATCACAACATTCCTTAGTGAATGGTCTTCCCTATTATGCTAAGGCCTTGTATTTGCCCACAACAGCGCTTCAAAAGGAAGTTATGCAATGGTGCCATGACGCTTCTACCGCAGGTCATCCAGGTATAGCTAAAACTCAGCGGAATGTGGCTCGGCATTTTTGGTGGCCTACCCTGCTCCGTGATGTCCGGAAGTACGTAGCTGAGTGCAGCGTTTGTGGGAGACAATTATCTAGACATCAAAAACCAGCTGGGTTATTACAACCCTTATCTACTCCCCCTACTCCTTGGCACACCGTTACCATGGACTTGATTGTGGACCTACCACCTGTTGAAAAATTCACATCCGTTCTGGTAGTGGTGGACTCACTTACAAAAATGGGTCACTTCATTCCGTGTAAGGGTGTGCCTACAGCCGGGGAATTAGCAGAATTGTTTTTACAAAATGTAGTACGATTACATTGCCTCCCTACGCGCGTAGTCACGGATCATGGGCCACAATTTACCTCTCACTTCTGGCACGCCTTTTGCCAATTGATCGGCATGGAAGTAAACTTGTCTTCGGGGTACCATCCAGAAACCGATGGACAAACGAAAAGGTAAACCAGGGCCTGGAACAGTACCTATGCTGCTATACGGCTGACACTGAGACATCTTGGGTACAGTGTGTATGGTTAGCAAAAATTGCATATAATAACGCTCTGCATAGTTCCACCAAACATACTCCATTCTTTGGGGTTTATGGTTTCCATCCTAGAGTTTTGCCCACACCTCCTAGTCCATGCCTGGAGGATTTACCCACTTTAAAGGGACGTGATGTTTATGCTCAGCAAGTTTGGTCTAGCATACAAAAAAATTTGGATATAGCAAAACAAGTATATAAATTGTACGCCAATAAGAAAAGGAGAAAAAATCCACCATACAAGCAAGGGGATCGCTTTGGCTATCCACACACTTTATTAGAATATCTGGTCCACGGAAATTGCAGCCACGCTTTCTGGGTCCATTCACCATCTCTGCAGCAATCAATCCTGTGGCAGTGAGGCTGGCCTTACCCCACCAAATGAAGATCCATCCTACTTTCCACATGTCCTTACTAAAACCTGCGCCACTCACTGTTCCTACTGAAAAACCACCCCCTGTATTGGTCCACGGACACCCAGAGTATGAGGTGAAAGCAATTGTAAATTCTCAGCAACGCAAAAATGGTTTGTACTATTTCATTGATTGGGTGGGATATGGTCTTGAGGACCGGTCGTGGGAGCCGGCCCAAAATGTGCATGCACCCAGGTTAATTAAAGCATTCCATCAGAACTACCCGAACAAGCCTAAACCCATCGCTTACGTGTAGGGGGGGGGGGGAGTAGTGTCAGGGTACAGGCCCTGGGGCTGTGTGGGATGAGTCCATGTGTGGGCCTCAAACATGGCCCAGCAACAAACACCAAAAAGAAACACACACAGAAAAGAATCTAGCCTTATAAAAGGCTTTGATGCCCTTTCTGCAGGAAAAGGATCCTACAGACTACCTCTCCCAGCAGACACCGGGCCAAGAACTACAAAACCCTGCCCACGTTGAGGGGGGGCAGGCGCACACTTGCGCGCGCAAGCTGAATCACGGGGCTTGTGCTCAAACGTCCGACAGAAGCAGACGTGTTTCCAGGAGCTCCGAGCAAGGGGAGCAGCACGAGGGGCCACGCCCCAGCCGACCTTCCCCCAGGCCCCTCGCACATGCAAGCTAAGTAGCGCCAGCTCTGGGGAGCTTAACCAGGCATTGGGAAGACGCGCATAGTGCAGAAAAGCCGCTTTGAGGAGCGAATACCCAAGAAGCTTCCAAGCTGTCAGGGGCACATGCAAGGGGCATCGCCCATATCCTTGAAAACCCCCTGCTCCAGAGAAGCTAAGTTATTCATGCAGTAGCGTTCCTAGCCACAAACTAATACAGCGCAAGGGGGCACCAAGGGACGCACTAACTCGAGTATAGTGCATATTATTTGCATATACAATTAGCCACGTGCGCTGCCTAAAGGAACCCGCGACTGGCAGAGCGTGACTTGTACTGAAGTCGCACCTCCCCACGCGCGGCTAGCAGCAGATCTAAGACCCATACTATCATGTGTGATTTTTAACACCTGAACCTCAGTTTACCGCGGAGCCATGTGCGGCTATCTTACCGCATAAACAGTGTGTAAACCATCACGGGGCATGCAAAACAATATGAACAAAGTTGGAGACAAGGGGGCTTGCACGGAGAGGTGTCACTAATTTCGAAGCATGAATGGTGTTATGTGTGTGTGAGGAAACACCCACAGAAAAGTAACTTACGCTCTCTTTACAACATTGAACTGCTCCCGTTAGCGGACCTAAGAGTGCGCAGACAGGAGGCCAGCACTCACCCCAGATATAAGTCTCTCTTTGGCTTGCTTTTGAGCCAGATGGTATTATGGGCATGCAGAACATGGTTTCTCTAATTGACTGGGTGTGATTGTCAATTGTTGTATTTACCCTATTTTCCCTTACCTGTCCACCTCCCCTCTCCTGACCCTCTTTCCGGTTATCCTAAACACATTTCTATCCAACCAACGGACCCCTAACCCTCTTTCCCTACCGGGGTCTCGGAGGCCTGTGTAAGTTTTATCTTGCAGGCACCCAGATCGCGGAGGGGGTGGTTGGTTCGTGCCACTCCTGCGCCTGGAGACCAGAGCTGTGACAGACAGTGTGTTTCGGTGGGTGAGCCGAGTGAAATGTGCGGAAATTGGGGTTTTTTCGCGACATTACAGACATTGCCGGGTTTTCTGGGTAATACATTCTGGGCCGATTTGCGCCAGACCTCTGCGGATTCCCACGTGTGTCCTCTTTTTGGAAATGCATGGGGTTCCCTGTTTTCCTTGGTGGCTTGGACAGCCTAAACCCATATCTGTATGGTGTGCCCTACTGGAAAAATCGTGAAATTCAGCTGTCGGAAAAAGACTTGGGGTTAGCTGTGTTTTAGACTTTCCCCTTGGCGCCCAGGTAGGTGCACCCACACATGTGAGGCACCGTTTTCATCGGGACACGTGTGGGAACGCGGGAAGGTAGGCCATGTGTTGTTGGCGGCGTGTTTCGGTGGGTGAGCTGAGTGAAATGTGCAGAAATGTCTTTTTTTTGCCCCATTTCGGACTTTGCCAGGCTTTCTGGGTAATACATTCTGGGCCGATTTGCGTAAGTCAGACCTCTGCGGATTCCCACAGGTGTCCTCTTTTTGGAAATGCATGGGATTTCCTGTTTTCCTTGGTGGCTTGGACACCCTAGGCCCATATCTGTATGGTGTGCCCTTCTGAAAAAATCGTGAAATTCAGTTGTCGGAAAAGACTTGGGGTTAGCCGTGTTTTAGGCTTTCCCCTTGGTGCCCAGGTAGGTGCACCCACACATGTGAGGTGCCGTTTTCATCAGAACACATGTGGGAATGCAGGAAGGTATGAAAACCACACAAACACAACAAATGTCATAACTTTTCAACCCATTTGCTGGTGCCCTTTGTCACACAACCCTTTAATTTCCCAAATGTGCCCTACATTTAGTCGCTGCTTTAGGCACCATACACTTTTGTAACCTGCACAAGTCACCTACCCTTGAAAAGGTCTGTCTGTGCTCTTTCAAAAAATGTATGCTTGTCGTTCCTCACCACATTGGTTTTCCTGATTTACACATGCAAAATACGTCTGTTCAGGCTGTAAGCATAAAACTCCTGTGTACCATGGCTCAGTGTTTGGCTTGTGGTACTGCTTGTTTTGTGAAACACTACAAAAAATGTGTGATTTCCTAACTGCAAGAGTCGGAGGAATGTAGCGGAGCATGGTTTTTCTCAAAATTCATAGAAGCCATTGCCGTACCAAGCCAACCATGTCTACACCATATCTTTTTTTCAGTCATTTTCCCGCTTTTTCCCCAAACTATGGATTTTTCCCTTACCTATTTGTTGCCTGACCTGCACAAATCACCCCTTCCTAAACTTGTAATTTTGTCTACTTTTCCGAAATTAATGCCTTTTTGTTCTCCAATTCGGCTTTTCTACCATTTTCTTCCATTCCATCCATGCATGTCCAATTGGCAAAAATGGCCAAAATCGCCTACCTCACAAAACGGTTGATAAGCACATCAAAATATTTTTTTTTGTTTCCAATCAATCTGTTCTTGAAAGCCAGGAAATTGGGGAATTCAGCACAGCAAACCATTTGTTCCTAGCTCTTACAAGGAAAAAAACACAGGCTTCTTTGTACATCATTTTATTGGCATTTTTAGAAAAAAAAACAAATTTTCCCCCTTTTTGGTTATTTTCTCTCACCCCCCTACAGCCACCTATGATTCCTGGGTGGCGTTTCGACCGGCTACCGGTGGGAAAAAAAGGGCCAAATTTAGCCGAGATATCTCATGTAACAGAAATGTTACAAGGCATTGAATGGCGACATAACGTAATCACCAAAAAAGGCCTTGGCACTGGGGGGAAAAACCCATGGCACTTAAAGAGTTAATGGTCATGCTTTCATCTAAGTGTGGGACATGATAATCACATTTCCGTCTAGATGCGGCCCAAGGTATTGTTCACAAATTCCTCTAAGTAAACATTCTAGTAATCTTTGAGCGCACTGTATGACAGTTTTAAGGGGTAGAGTAAAACTCTGGAAACATTCAGCGCACTATCTAGAAGTTACACAGTTTTAAGAGGTAAAGTACAACACAATAATATTTGAGCGCATCTAGATGTGACATAGTTCTAAGGGTCGGAGACAACTCATGACATTTTCAGCGTTCTGTCTAGTAGTGACAAAGCTTTAGAGGTTGACATAGTTATAAGGGTCGGAGACAACTCATTACATTTTCAGCGTTCTTTCTAGAAGTGACACAGCCTTAGAGGTAAAGTACAACACTAATCTCAGAGTGGACTATCTAGATGTGACAGTCTTTAGAGGCAGAATATGACAGTAAATTATTCAGTGTACTGTCTCGAATTGCTAGACTAAGAGGGTGGTATGAATACAAATA
The DNA here is from genome assembly GCF_040938575.1 of Ambystoma mexicanum. Taxonomy (NCBI): domain Eukaryota; kingdom Metazoa; phylum Chordata; class Amphibia; order Caudata; family Ambystomatidae; genus Ambystoma; species Ambystoma mexicanum. The sequence continues at coordinate 541,389,153 of NC_090929.1, forward strand.
CCTTGGTGGACAATATCTAGATGAGACACAGTCTTAAGGGGCAGTTGCTTTCATTGACAAATCTGCCGGGTCCTGGGCAGGCTAAATTTCGCAATTCCATCTACTTGTGGTATTTGCTAACATGCACAATTCTATCTAGAAACGACACAGACTACGGTTCTTGATTACATCTAGGTGTGGTGCATGCTAATATTTACAAATCTGTCTAAGTGTGGCATACGCAAGCAATCACAGTTCAGAGGTAGGTTAATGTGGAGTGGCTGGGCTTTCTGGAGTAGAGTAATTGCTCTACTCTCCACCCATGCCACACTTACTTTTTGGGTGGTTGGTGCTGGTTGACGGCTGGCTACTGGCTTCACCTGGCGTCTCCTGCGGACACAATCTGGAGCGACCTCTGTGGGAGCCGCCCTTTGCCTGGGAAGGTCAGTTATGACCAGGTGGACATACCAATCAGGGGAGATCGGCGGGTTGGAAGGTGGGAGGGGGAGGGTGGGGACTGGGAAAAGGCCAGACACAAACAAAGGACTACACTCCACGGACTGCACCCTCTGGATGCAGCCCAGCACAGAGAAACAGGCTCAGAAGCCGCAAAAACACTAGACAAACCCACCAGATTAGCACACAGTGCTCACAAACAAAATTTTGTGATGTCATGAATGACATTTGTGATGTCATCTTTGATGTTATGGGTATTAGTCTTAGCAGTGCATGGTGGTGGCGCGCGTTATGGTTGCTTAGCCTACCATAACTGGCGAATTTCAGGGGTTTTTTGGTTTTACTTGTAACCATAACGTCCCTTTAACAACGTGTTTTCACTGAATTTGATAGGTTTTTAGTAGCGCAACTTAACCATAACGTCCCTTTAACAATGTTTTTTGTTAGGGAATTTCATAGGTTTTTAGTACAGTAACGGGAACATTGCTTTGGCATAGTGTTGGCAGTAAAGGTAATATGTTTGCAGTACCGCACCTTCACCATAATGTCCCCTTAAGAACGTTTTGTCAGCGATAGCTTGTCTGCCGTCCTCATGAACTTGTGGAAAGCCCAAATTCCTCTGTGTATGTATCCATTTGTGCAATCCCTTCCCTTGCCGAATAGTGTCGGTGTATCTGACAAATGAAAGGTGGGCATGTTAAGTGTTGGTGAAACTGTGCGTGGTGTTTCTTTTTGTGTTAACATAGCATGGCGATTCTATGTTGCAAATTAGAGCAATTGCCAGTGGTTTAGATTCATTTGAAACCTTCCACCCATCACTTTTGTGGTCAGTTTGTTTCTCCTTGTGAGAGAGGGTATGCCCAGACGTGGGTCCCTTGCTCGCTGCGCCACAGGGAACCAGGCTGCACCTCACTGAGGAGGTCCAACAAGGCCGAAACATGTCTGGGGTTGCTTGGTTTTCTGTGCAGAGGGGACCTGGCCTAGCAGTTCGGGCTGGGCTGCTACCTTCGGTGGCAGCAGCTGCTGACTGATTTGCACATGGCTGGTCCCCTTTTGCAATGGCGCAGATGGGCTAAAAAACGGTTGTGTGGAAGGTTGCCCAGAGCAATTGCCAGTGGCTTAGATTCATTCGAAACCTTCCGCCCATCACTTTTGTGGTCAGCCCTTTCCTAAAGATGCACACCCCGAGAACCTGATTGGACAAATTCCACAGTCCCATTCCCATTGGACAGCTTGATGAGAAGAGCACAATGTTGCACGTGCACTTTCCCAAAAACCGCTACGGCTGTGCCCCAGCAACGCAGGATTAGTCCTTCATCCCTTTCCACTACTGTTGCTCCACCACTACCTCATTGGCTACTATTCAATAGTGACACATGCATCCACCAATTGCATCTAAGCTGCCATCATGCAACCGTGTCACTCCTGTACAACACATCACTTGTACCGTTACACATTCACATTGCAAGTGTCATGCCTTTCCAAAGCCCGTCCCCTACAAAGTTCAGCAAAAGTATGTACGATTTCTCCATCCGCATACATCCACATGCCCACCAATAATGTGGCACGTGTAATCCTGACAGTACCGCGGAATCCGCTACCTTTTCTTGATATTGAGGGTTGGGGGCGGCCGGTGGAAGCAACTTCAAGCAGGGTAGGGGATTGGATCTTCCAGTGTGGCTGTGAAAAAGTTTTCTTTTTTTTTACGTGCTTTGGAGCAACTTTATTTGTTCTTCTCTTCATAACCATTTCTGTTTGCCTCTCCTCACATTTTTACCAAATTCTGCTCAACGCTTCTTGCACAGTGTAAAAGAAAATGGCATTGCCAATCATGCTCAAATAAATTCCATTTCTATTAAACCACTGGATATTTTGCGACCTCATGATCTCATAGTGTGTGCCGAACATCTCAGCAGTCGCACATTCTTCTGTTTACAACACACCTTCCGACCTGTGGCTGTGGACAAATTACACTGGCATTGTTCCATACTCCTCGTGGTGTTATGCATGAGTAGACGACCTTGGCAGTAGGAAAAAATCTGCATCACTGCGTTCAGCAACCTCTTCAGGTAACGGATTAAACGTCCACACGACATGTAACCCTAATGTAGACTTCCATAGTGCACCACGACAAAATCAACGTTCGTGACGGGAGGCCACAAATCTACAAAGGCGAACCAATCTGCCGAAACTGCACTCATAATGACAGCCCCAGAGAGCGTTCACTCCTTCCAACACAAAATTACCAGCAATGCCCCTTTGCACACAACACCTGTGCAAATTGTGCACAAAGGTATCACCGTCGATCAGCACTGTGCGTCTCTCCATCTCTACCAACCTCACAACACAATAGTTGCCAACAAAGATTCCGCCCCTTCCTATCAACCACATCCTAAAGACCCGATTGGCTTATTCCCACAGTTCCATTTCCATGCCCACCATGCTCTAAATGGCAGGATGTGGCACGTGCGCTTTCCCAGCTACAGCGAGGGCCATGCCCCAGTAAATGAGACACAATACTTTTTCCCTTTCCACTGGCATTTTTCCACCACTCACTCATTGGGTGCTGTGAAAGTTTCACATAACACATGCACCAACCACATACAAAAGCTATGCATTGCACACTTGCATTTCTGTACACCATCCCATATTTACCCTTCAACACTCTCAATACACGTCGCCTTTGCTTCCAAAGTACCTTCACCAGAACCTTCTGCTAAACCATCCACGCTTTCAGCATTCACAAAGATCGTGAGTGGTACCCAGCACACCTTTGGCCATGCACACATCAGTCTAGGCCTTGCCCGCACCCAGCACAGCACTATGGATCCATGCATGCAACCATGTGTGCAGCTAACATTAACCACGAACATAACATACGCAGCGGCACTTCCACCCAACTCCCCCACACCATGACACAGCCATCCACCAAATCATATCACTGTTAGCAGAATCCACAAACATACCACAGCTTCCGCCACCACCACCCCCTGCCATTCACAAACTATTGTGTCACTGCCAACCTACCCACACCATCTTCACAACATAGGGTGTACTACAACAAATCTGCACATATAACAGTAATCAAGCACATATAAACTGCACTTCACCCATACCCTCTTCCATTCTCACATTATACAAACACTTCACCCTGTGGCCACACTGCACAACTTCTAACTTCACCATCTCCAGCCGTACACCAAATACTGTAGCGTATTCCAACTATCACCTCAACCATGGAACGAACAATGCACGCATTTTTACTCACTTCTGCTGCTGTTGCATGTGTACAATGTGCTCCACAACCATTCTCCAAAGATCACCACCCTCTAACTGATGCAGAGTCCAAAAGGCATTACTGCTGTGGGTCTGCTAAAGCCCTACGCTCTTCAGTGCATGGCCTTTGGCCATGCACCCAATAGTCTAGTCCTTGAACAAACCCACTGCAACGTAATGCCACCATGCATGTAAGCATGTCACCAACTATCACAATCCACATACACACCATTGCCACCAGCACTCCTACCCATCCTGTGCACCACAATGGAGCCATGCAGCATATGCAACAGTTACCATAATCTACAAACAAAGCACTGTCTCTGCAACCCTATGCACTTTTCTTCACCTACTATGGTCTCACCCACTACCATTCACAAACTATTGTCACTCCCAACCTAAACATATAATGTTCACAACATTCGCCCTACTCCCACCAATGTGCACACACCAGACTATGCAAGCACCACCCTCTACCTGATGCAGAGTCAAACATGCACCCAATAGTCTAGTCCTTCAACACACCCACCGCAACGTAATGCAAGCATGCATGCCACCATGTGCCATACTACCGCAATCCACCCACATAGCACAGCCACCCACGCTGCCACCCAACCTATGTCGTGTGCAATTCACTCCCCTTCTCAAAATCACCTGCCACCACTGCCATACTTACCCACATTCCGTGACCAAAAAGATGTAGGAGTTTTCGCGTTTTAAAAAGAAATTCGCATAACAATGACTTCACAGGAAAATACAAAACATACAGGGCCTCATTACACGGTAGGCGGTAAGATACTGCCTTTACCGGCATGGCGCTAATAACGTGTCCGTGTAGGTTAGAGGCCGCTAATAGCGTGGCATCGCGGGTATGTGGGCACGAGCTTAGTGCCGTGCCAGTAAGGACCCTACCGCCATGCCATTAAAGACTGCGTAAAGACCCTTAGCGGCACCGATGAAAGTGCTGATAGTACTTCCGACCCCCTACAACACGGCATTAGCGGGAAGCGAAACCGGAAGTAGCGTCATCGCAAAGGAACGGGAAATAGAACGACGGCCATCTTTAAAAACACAATCCATTGCCATCCTCTGCCCCCAGGACCTGCATCCACCCCAGAGCCATACAAAATCCTTCAAGACCCACTGACAATGCCCAAGGCAATTAAAAAAGGAACAGAGCGGCAGTGTAAGGAGCGATTTACCAATGAAGAGCTAATTATGGTCACTGACACGCTTGCTGCCAACGCGGAGGTGGTGTTCGCCAATGACATGCGGCGTGTCACCCTAATAAAAAAAAGGCGATCTGGGCAGAGGTGGCCCAGACAGTCAGTGCGGTGGGCACACCCCCCGCACTGTGAAAGATGTCAGGAAGCGGTGGGACGATCTCCGCCTCCGTGTACGCAGCATCCTGGCTGCCAACCGGAACCTGGCCATGGGCACAGGAGGCGGTGTAGGATCCCCAATTAAACTAATGGAGTGGGAGGAGACCTGTGCGAGCACCATAGGTGTGGAATCTATCGAGGGAGTCGGCGAAATGGAGCGTGGTGTGCCCACATCGTCAGATGGAGATGAGTGTCCACACAAAACACTGCACTGTGAAAGATGAGGTACCTCCCCAAATGTGAGCCCTAAATCATCTCATAGATGTGGCCATCAAACATACATGCACACATCCCTGCCCATGTGAGGTTCACATCCCAACACACACACATGCATGCATCACCACAGACACGTGTGACCCAGACTCATGCATGAATGACCCACCCAACAGTACTACGACCTGTATGCCCAAACATGAAGTCCGAATGCATAGAACAGCATGATGAACAACATCTGCATGAAGCACGTTGACCATTCACCAATGCCATCCCTCTCTTTGTCCCCCACAGGCACAGGCTCCCCCCACCAAGAAACAACCCAGGGGAAAGGAGTCAGGCAACATCGCCAGCACGACGAGGGGCAAGGGAAGAGTGCACTCCCGCAGAGGGCCAAACACACCAAGCCACCCACGTCACCAAGACGTGAACCTACGGCAGAACCAATTGCGTTACCCACTCTAGTAATCCCCCCAACGCACGAACCACCCACGGAAGGGACAGCGTCTGCTGCCAATAGCTCCATCGGCGAGGCAGCAGCCACAGCACCCATGTCCGATGTGGAGGACACTTGTGACTCGGCCATACAACAACACACACCCAGCCCCCAGCAGTCAAAAGAACCAAGCCCAAGCCCCACATCACAATCCAGCAGCCATGCCCAGTCTGGTGATGAAATCGTGGCAGGGTGCTGGAGTCCACCGGTGTCATCACCTGATGCTGGACCTATAGAACAAGGTGTGGCACCCACCCCACGAGCAAGACATAGTGGCCATGACATGGCCATCATCAGACAGCGGCAGGAGGACATCACTGCGCTGGTTGGCCAGCATGTGGATGAGGCAGCACGTTTGAGGGAGGAGTGCAGGGAGCATGCAAGGGACATCAGACAGGCCATGCAAGCCATCACCAACAGGCTATGTGAGGAAATGTCACTTGTGAGGCAGGTCCTCACACGCATAGCTGACGCAATGGACCGACAGAACCCCCCACCAGCACCGGAAGAACCGTGCACCTCCTCCCCTGTCAGCGCAAGACAGACCAGGCGCCGGTCCTCACGAGCTATGCGGCGCACAACCTCTCAACCCCCTATCGGAGGCAGAGGGGATGGGAACTAGGGCCTGCCAGATGTTGCTGACACATGTACAGCAAGGCAGCACTGTTGTACCAGACATACATGGGGTTGTTGTGGGGGGGAGTGTTTTGCGAGTGTTGTGGGGGGAGGGGGGAAAGGGTGTTTTGGGAGTTTTGTGGGGGGAGGGGGAGAAAGGGTGTTTTGGGAGTGTTGTGGGGGAAGGGGGGAAAGGGTGTTTTGGGAGTGTTGTGGGGGAGGACGGTAAGGGTGTTTGCGTAGTTGGGTCCATGCACTTCTTTACCTCATAATATATTAAACACACTGGTGACAAGTTAAATCACAGGATTGGACCTTATCATTGTGTATGTGTGCTTTATTGGGGGACAGGGCCCAGTATGCACTTCACCACAAAACCCAGTGGACAAATACCCACATCCATTCAACAGAGTTCAACCATGTGAATCAGAATATTTGGTCGATCAGATGCACGTCCCACCTGGGCATCGCCACCTGCATGACCTGCAGCCCCGTCTCCTCCCTCCTCATCCCCATCATCATCCTCATCAGGTGGTTGCATTTCAATGTCAGGGGGCATTGGCACATTCCGTCTGATACACATATTGTGCAGCATGACACATGCCATGGTGATCTTGGCCACCTTCTCATGGCCGTACATGAGTGCCCCACCCGACCTGCTGAGGCACCGGAACCGTGTCTTCAAAAGGCCAAATGTCTGCTCAATTACCATGCGGGTACGAGTATGTGCACAATTGTATTCCTCTTCGTGCCTGTTCTGTGGGTTCCGTACAGGGGTAAGGAGCCACCTCTTCAGGGGATAGGCAGCATCGCCTGCATGGGTGCAACAATGGGTATGTGTTAGTGTTTACATCAAGTGGAACCTGTACATATCACACAAATCAACTTTGCATTGTGATTGACATCCACAAATCCCAGCATGCATGGAGGCAATCAGAGCAACTGCAATGTGGGAAGGTGAGGTAGTCCTTGCAAGTGGACATGCACCATGCATGCCTATGGCAGTTATTGCCATGTTCTAGCTGAGGGCAAGTCATTAGTGTTTCTGGGCCCTAGCAACGTTTGTACCACACTGCTAGTGTACTGCCATTCTGTAATCAATGTCCCCATGCTGTGAAGCGGCACTTCAGTAGTGGTGTATGGGTGTGGATCAGTACAATGGCTACAGGTGATCCCTTTGTATGCACTCAAGGGCGCATATCTGTTGTGATGTTGTTCAGCGTACATTTCCATTTTGCATATTGGCTGCATGTCGCTGCTTTGTGTTATATAGGGTATGGTATGATGTGCAAAGTGCATGTGGATAGAGATGTCATGTTTGGCGTATTGGATTAATTTCTTTGTTGTGCAGCTTACAACTTGCATGTGGTTTTGTGTCAGATCCATTGTGGGCCGTCTTGGTGGACAGTGGTGTAAATCTGTATGTCAATTTTTTCTACAGACAACAGTCCACACCAAGTTGGAGTATGCATCTCCCCCCCCCCCAATCACACCCAGTTGGAGTATGCATCTCTCCCCCCCAATCACACCCAGTAGGGAGTATGCATCTCTCCCCCCTGCCCAATCCCACCCAGTTGGAGTATGCATCTCTCTCCCCCACCCAATCACACCCAGTTGGAGTATGCATCCCTTCCCCCCGCCCCCAATCACACCCAGTTGTAGTATGCATCTCTTCCTCCTCCAATCACAATCCACATCACACTGCCATGTGCTTGCCCTGCTACTCACCAAGTAGCCACGAACGTTGTCCAGCATGTCGCTCCATGTAGCGTGGTATCGTTGAGTTCTGAAGGACCATTGAATCATGGGTTGATCCGGGATATCGGGCACAACAATGTGTGATGATCTTATTAGAGTGACATACCATTTGGACGTTGATGGAGTGGTATTGCTTTCTGTTTCGGTAGACTGCCTCATTGACATGTGAGACCACCAGTTCAACATGGGTACAGTCGATGGCCCAGATGCAACTAGGGATGCCTGCCAGTGAATGGAAGCCAGCTTTGGTGTTGGAGATCTCCTGGGCAGTCCGTGGCAGGGATAGGTTTACACTTGTGTGCTTCAGGAGGGCATCAAGCACCTGGTTCAGCGTTCGTGAGAATACCGGTTGTGATATGCCATGCATCTGCCCTACCGTATGCTGGTAGGTTCCTGTGGCCAAGAAGTAGAGCACGGTTACCACCTTCAGTAGAGGGGGCATGGCAGGACGGATGTCTATGAGGCTGACGGTGTCGTCGTGTATCACGCCCACAATGGTGGTGATGGTATCCCGGTGCAGACGGTACAGGGTGTGTATCTGCTCAGGGGTTAGGTTGAATGGACTGGCTCTAATCCTGGGAATTGGTGGCTGCCTCTGTGGTATGACTAGGTGCACTGGTGGTGCTTGCTGGGCCTGTCTCGCCCTCCTCCTGCATCTCCTCTGTGCTGCCTGTTGTTGTTGGTGCTGCAATGCAATCATATCCTCCAGCCCATGTAATGCTGCTAGTATTGGAATCATCTTGGTGTGTGAATGGGTGTGGGAAGGGGTGTGGTGTGCTCCGTTTGTGCTGCCCCAGTCTCCATTGCCTCCACCTGTGCTGATTGTGGCCACCTGTGGCAGTTGGGAACACTGCACATGTCCCTTAACGGGCGGTTCGCGATGCCGGTATTTCCGCCTTGCCGCTATGGGCTTTTTGGGCCTCCTCTATGCCGCTATTAGCATGTCCGCATGCCTTGTGATGAACTCCTATTTCCGCCATGCCGCTAATGCCGTCATGAGGGGTCGCGTGCCCGTGACCTAGCCGCTATTAGGGGCAACGTTCTTAGCGATGCCGCTAATAGCGGATAGAAAGGTCGTAATTGGCAGGAGCCGTAAGCGATACCGGTAATCCTTTAGAGGCATCGCTTTTCCCTTACCGCCTACCGTGTAATGAGGCCCACAGTGTTGGCACCATTGAAGCATTCTAAAATGTACAACCCAAACAGCACAACATGAAATGATGCTCAAATGTTACACATGTACGTTTCTGCATGGTAGGTTAACAACAAATTAAATTACCTAACTTAGCAGAAGGTAATCACACAGAACTGGTAGGCAACCTTTGCCACTGCTCTGTAGCAGCAGCCTGGCCAATATGTATGTATTGCTGTAGTGCAACTTCAGCACTAAATGACATGGAGACTGATACCCCCCTCAGTCTGATAGGCAGATGCTGTGTGATGGTGGTACGCTCTGCCACTTGACTTCACTGGTGGTTCACCTGAAGGGGTCACGTAGCTGTCAGGTAACGTAATCACCTACCAGGCCACTGTACAGACAGACTACTTAATGTGTTCAATGCTTTGTCCTGCTACCTGCCGTAGTCACAAAAATTACCTGTCACTGTAAAAAGGAGTACTATCTGTCATCCAAATCTGTAGGCGGTAGCACTGCTTAAAAAGCAGTAGTCTACTGCCTAAATCGGTTGGTTTAGCAACTCACCAAGGAGAGAGGTCGCCGCACAAGCTATCAGCCCTTTACGACAGCTGCCTACATTCACCTCACAAGGCCGTCGCCTGTCGAGGTACTCGCCAATTGGCGCTATACGCACAAATACTGCAGGCACACCTCCATCTTCTTCCACCTCATTACATATGTCACATGAACCACTTCTCACTCCCCCACACTTTCCATCCCTTCTGACCACCAACACATGGCATACAGTATATTTTCCAGTCCCTGTCGGCCCCGCACTGTCCCCCGATACACCCTGGAGCCAACCACCGGCCGCGTCCAATGTTCGCGGACATCACAGCGTACCGCAGGCCAATGACACTTCAGTCCGCTGAGTTAACAGAGAAATGGATACGTAGAGCAGACCCAGATATCACACATTTTTTGGGACATACATTTCAGTCCTTTGCAACAAAACTACTGGTCTGATTCCCACCAAACACACAAAAGCATGCTTTCTGACCCAAGCCCCCGCTCCTGCCGCAAATTTGGTGCAAATCCGTCCAGCCGTTCGGCCTGTAGCTGTGCGCAAAGTTTTTCCCAATTCAGTCTATGGAAAGAAAATAAAATGTGGGACCCCCCATATAACTGTGTCCCCCCTGCACGAAACCCCGCCCAACTTGGCGAAAAAATTCAGAGCCGGCCATATACTTTTTTTGCAAAGTTTGGTGACGATTCCTCCAGGGGGGGCGAAGTTATAAGCTGCCGAAAAAGTGCTCTTCCTATGGGTTTAGAAACGTAACCTAACTACACGGCCGCTACCGCGGGCCATCTAATATAGCATAGTTATTATTAACAGATGTATAAACCTACCCTTACATAGAATACACAAAATGTGTGTTAGATATGAATGATTGACATTACATGGTCTTAGATGACAGAATGTAATAGCTTTTTCAGATTTTTTTGAGTCTGTTGTTCTTATGGTCATATTTATTTTCAGTTCACTCGTTGGCTGTTGAAAATACGTGTTATTTCTGACGGTCTGTTGCTTTAAAAGGTTTGTAGGACTTGGGTAGACTCAGGGACATAGTAACCTGGTATGTGAAAGACCCTTACCTGCCCAATTGGCATTGCAGAGGAATTAGCCTTTTCAGTATCCACTTACTATCAATGTAGCTGAGCAGATCTTTATCGAAGAATCGGATTCCTTTCTACTCTAGTTTGTTCACAGGCCTCTTTGTTGTGTCAAGTGTTCAAAAGGTAGCCGGCTGAGCCTAGGACTAGGGGATGTCGGTCCATAGTATCCAATATTGTTTACTGGTGACGTTACAACTACTCCCAGTTGGACAATTGAACTACTGTTGGACAACAGTCTAGCTGATGTCTACAAAATTGAATATAAAACTGAGCACAGAACATATGCTCACAGTTTATAAAACAATAATTACATAGACTCAAATGAATATATGGCAACATGCCTCAAGCCATTTGGGAGGTTGCATGATGGGGCTTGTACTTCTAGATTTCCCAAATATAAATCCGAGACTACAAGTCCCAAAGCACAAAGAAAAAAAAAACATTGGAAAATCCTTTGGCTTTTGTGTAGGCATGGGATAGGCATTTTCCCGGCAAGGCCATAATGCTGCCACCTAGCCATAAGATGGCAACAACTATCAAACGGTTTTACTACCTGGTTATAATATGGCAGCGCCTGACAAATGCATATCAGAAGAGTAAGCATTGTTGGATTTGACATTGCTTGTTTTTAACAGGAATTTTAATACGTGAAACTGATGCAAGGCACATATTTCTCATAAATAGGATTTTTGGATTTCAATCAAATTCAATTTCTGACCCCGGAAATAATGTTCCCTTCTAGGGGTTTATCCAAAAATGGTCACTTGATCACAGAACTGTCCTAGGTACGCATGAATTCCTCCATTACATTGAAAATTAAAAGCAAGGTTAGTAATGGATATTTCCGTATCCGATATATGATATGCTCCCCATAATAGTTGCTTATTGTATGAAAGATGAATTTGAAAAAGTAGCAATAAGAAGTTTGTTATTGGATTGCTGATTCTACAAGCCTGAAATTGGTAGTTAACCTCTGTCACAGAAGATCCAAATGGACTACTTGGTGCCTTGTATCACAATGATCCTCCATCAAGCACTAGTGTATTAAAGTTCAGTTATGGAAATGGAGCAAGGAAAGGTTACTTCTATTGCCTTAATGCAAGGTTTTCAGCAAAATGTGATTGTACAGTTCGTTTAAAGAAAATAAGAGTTCTATTTGTAATCCCCAATTCCTGTCAAATGATATGGCCATCTCTTTTTTTATGGTTGGAGAATCCATTTTACTGTCCACCTAGTAAATATGCATATTTTATATTTTACCAAGGCGTCAAAGTAATCTGTGCAATTATAGGCTCAGCCCCCACAACTGTTTTTTTAATGGTTGTACAGTTCTTTGTCCTGCATGCAGCTTTGAAAATGAATATACAGAAAAACATGCTACTGTCCCTCAAGCACCTTGGGCCTTCCTCTCCTGTACATCATAATTTATTTTAACCTTGATTAGTGCCTGCTTTAGAGTTCAATGCAACATTAATGTGAGCTGTTATCTTGCCCAATGTTAGGCAAATGGAACCCGTCAATTCCTTATTTAATTATTTGCATTCTTTATGTGTAGTATTCCTTTTCTATTATAAAAATTCAGGATAAACTCAAGGATGCAAAGTGATAACTAGGGCTGCATCAGCATAAACTGCGATTTGTGTGCTTCAAAAGAATTATGCATCGTATACATGCAGCAATAAAAGAAATATTTTTGTTTACAATGGAAAAACACATTTGTCCACGAATTTTATGAGAACGAATGGGTTAGCGCTAACAGATTTTGAAAACCCTGGAAAAATATTGCAAGAACTGGAAAAATAAACACTGAAACAGAAAACCCTACTAAAATCGTGTTGCTGAATGCACAATTTATTAAGACTTTTCATTACACAAAGAGACCGTTCACAGTGCGAGTTAAGCCACTGCCTTTCAGAAGATTGCTTAGAATTAACATTGGCATTCCCTTAAAAACAGTGCCAACACAAAGAGATCCCAGTTGGGTGTGTTTTGGGTGGGGAATGAAAGGTGTGAATGGCTATAAGGACTACCATACACAAGGACGATCAATTGGTGGGAAGAAAAACAACATCCAGAGGCTGTTAGCCCACATCACATTACATCCCATACCATACCTCTACTAGCTTCAGGTCTCAGGGAAATAGTTTTGGCTAATAAGCAGTGCTTAGACACCCTCCTAACAGCCAAATAAAAACATGAATAGACTACCATCTCCATTGGAGCCCCCACTGTTGTACCAGCGTGTTGGGTTCATCTCAGTGTCCCATCTCCCAGCCAACTAACTATATTTCGGCAGGCACTCCTCGAGAGCTCCCAGGGGCTGGGTGTTTAGTTTGAAGAGACTGTTCAGAAACCAGTTAGCCTCCCCTGGGGTTCCTTGTGTTCTGCCTCCAGCGGCTTGCTTCGTTTTCACTGGGTTACGCTCTGCAGGGGCCACAAGGTTCACTCATAAATCTGTAAAGATAAGCAACATCTCATAGTTGAATGAAGTATGTTTTTTGTAAGCTCCATCTGCTGCTGGTTGCTGAAGATGCCTCACTAATTCTGGACTCCAGATGATATGCCACAATTCAGAACACCAAGTTGGTTCTGCACCTGGGAACTCTCGTTAGCCTCTGATAGAGCTGTTGGGCCAGTCTTCCCAGATGATGTCATTCTGGCCGCGGATGGTCCCGGAGTTATAAGAGGGGAGCGAGATCGATGTCTTCCTCTTTGTTGTCACTGCCCCTGAGGAGTGAAGACTCGTGATGGCAGCACTGCTCTTTATTCCTGCCCGCCCATCCCTTAATTAGATTTTTTGATGGTGTGCAAACGCTTTAACCAGGGGTTAGAGGTACGTTTAGCATATTGCAGTGAATGGTATACTTGTCTTAAACAGTTGGGGAAATTGGCACATAGATGTTGCTCCTAATTGTAGGCCGAGGCTGTGCGGAACGGAACGGTGAAGTGGTCGCACTGGAACTCGCAGAACGTTGCCGATCCAGCAGGGGAACGAGATCGGTGGATTTTCTCAGTTCGCAGGTGTGGGTGGAAAAACACAAGGCGTCACAACCTATGTATGAATTTATTAATTTCAAAAATTGAATAATGTATATATCATTGTATGTTAGCACTTACGTTATTTATGAATAATTTGTGTAATAAATGGCGCCATATGCCTTCCGAAAGAATCCGTTTTTGCATCTCTCCTAGGCCTCACGTCCTGCAATGCCCATTCCTCACCCCTTCTGTTGCCATAACCATTACTCTGGAAGTAAGACAGCAACGTTTAAGCCTCTAGGCTGCCCCGTCTATCCCCTGATTTGCTCTGCCATTGACCTACTCCTCTATTTCTTAACCAACACACTCTGGCATCCTCCACCCCAAGCATCTACAGCTAAGGACAAATGCATCTCCTGTTTGCTCCCGTTGTGCACTCTGTCCACGTCAAGTTAATCACCACCCACCAATCATCACTTCACATGGTCGCCTCTTTAAACCACTCCTCAAAATCCCTATGCTCCTCCGTCCTCCCTCTCATCGACCAAACATCACCTAAACAGCACCTTGTCATTAATTGTTCTCCCATCCTACCTGCTCCAACCTCATTTACCGCAACTGTCTCCCTCTAGAGAATCTTACCACTAACTCGCTCCCCAAATTAACTTGTTCTGATCCTCTGAAACACCAAAAACCTCTCAAATAAATCTTCTTTCTCACGGATTCCCATCTTCCCAATTTCTCTGTGATGGCCATCACTGAAAAGTGGATTCCCCCTCTCAACACAGCTGCAATGGTTGCCCTTCACACTGACTACTTCCACTCTCCTCTACTAACAAAGTCAAATCATGGTGGCCTTGGTCTAATGATCAGCAAGGACCCACCACCAGTTTCTCTCCCTTCCCCTGCTCGGACTTAACTCCCTCCTTCTTCAAACACATACTTCGTGCTGCCGCAGTACACCACCCTTCTCATTTACTGCCCACTGAGCGCGCTCAATCCTTTCTACTCCATCTTCAAAACATTACTTGAAATCACAACCAGACGATGTTCCTGCAGTCATCAGTGGAGTCCTCCACCTCCCCAATATGCCTAAAGCCCATTAACTACAGCTGGATCCAGTTTCCCTAATCACTCTGCCCAACTTACATAGCCTTCCTTCTTGTACTCGTGGCAGCTCACTAGATCTTGACTTTTCCTCAGCAATTGACTCCACTACTAACTCAATTGATGTCAGTACCACTGACCACCAACTCATCCACTTCACCAGCCATCACCCCCCACTCCTCCCTTCCCAAGCTATCACCAATGGAAAATGTAAGCTTTATTCCAAGGCGACCTACCTTGATCATGTCATTCTACCCTCCAAGCTCTTTGTCCCTCACTTGCCCACTCTATCGAACTCACCCTTGCTCAGTTCACTGCACTGGCACTATCCAGGCACTCATTCACCCACCTATCATTGCCCTGAACCATGGATGACCTTAGCCATTAAACAGCTAACATACATGCGTCTCCATCTACGCAATCAATGTACATCTAGTCTCCCCACCGCTCTGAACCAGTTATTACTTGGGACACTCACCTTGCCCTCACCAGTGCTCTTGACCCAGCCCATTCTTTTTACGACATTGGTCGTATTGCCTCCCTTTGATCACACGTTTGCAAGCTGCCCACGACACTGGAGGCCATGCTTTATCACCTTAAATGACACTCCATATCCTCCTCACTGTCGGCCGATGACAGTCTTTCTTCTTGAAAAATCACCAACACGTGGCGTTCTACCTACGCTTCTATCCCTTCATCTCTCTCCACCCTCACTCTATCTACTCTATCCCACACCCCTCCCCTACTGAGCTCTTACCCATCCTCTGCTCAGCCAATGATGCATCCTGCACTCCTACTTATCCCAAGGATTTCAGAGTGAACACTCCACTGAAACAGCTCTCCTTTCTGACCTCTACTCACCACCCTCATGTCACCTCGAGCACATTCTACTCCCTTTCTACTGCTTTTGATACAGAGCTCCCCTTCCCCTCCTCCAAACTCTGGTATCCTTTGGATTTAAGAACACTGCACTTGACTGGGTGGCCTATCTCTCGGACTGCTTCTGCTCCTCGAACTCCAAAACCTCTTCCCCCACATCCCTTCCAATAGGCATCCCTTGAGGATCAGTTCTGGCCAAACCCCCTTCACCTCTTCCCCACCACGGGTAAACGTATTTCATCCTGTGGTTTACGCTACAAACATTTTTGCTGAACACACAGATATCCTTCTCTTTCCCCCACCTTCATCCCTGGCATCTCAGAACGCATCATCAGCTGCCTCCCTTGCTTCAGTTACTACATTGAGTAACGTTGCCTGATGTGAAGTGTAGTCCTTTTCCTCTCATCCAAATCCAACCCTAGTCTCCAATCTCCTTTCCTCCAGACCTTTGCTCTCTCACCCAGGGCTTGCAAACTTGGACGTCCTTTCTGAGAGTAACCTTAATCTCAATAATTTGATCACTGCTACATTAGCAAGGATCAACTTCCAAAACGACTGGAATATGTGCCCACCCTCATCCACTTCTGCCTAAACCCTGATCCTGGGACTTTCCCTTTATCCTTTCACAGCTCCCTCAACAAAGCACTTCACTTTGCTAATAGCAACCTCTATTACCTACCTAAATCCTTTACCACCTCAGCGCACCGCCTCCACACAGACATTCAGGTTTGTAGCCCCCTCCACTGCCCACCATCCTATTTAAACCTATACAATGTCTGGTGTACCAGGAGAAAGACTTGGACCAGAAGACATACTTTTACTGCAGATTTAAATTAAAGAAAACACCTTACTGACCCCATTTCTAATAAAGAAGCTCCCTACCTAACAAACTAAACCAGGGTGCTCGTCAAAATTAGCCAGAATTATTAATCTTGTACATTGTTCAAGTTCTAACTTCTAAACTGGCCATACCAATTAGAAACAACAACTCAAAAAAGAAACTGGACAATATAGGCTGCCCTCAGTGTTCTTTACTCTCCAGTCTCTCAGTATTTCCAGTAATTGTTCCAAGTTTCAGTTCCCAGAATTATTTAATAGGAGACATGTCTCATGACTTTATCAGTTCATGTCCATCTTATCAGAGTTCCAAACAAAGAAACGGTTTTCCTCAGGTTGATAGCATAAACTCTCAAGTTCCAAAAAAGTCAATTCTCTCAGTGATAGTAGATGCAGGGATATTTCCTTAACCCTTCTCCACCAACTACACGTCCCCCACCCCCTCATACAAGATTCTAGTCTTGTTTGATTCTGGTTTCCCCCTGGGATGATTCCTTACTTGGTTTATAGGCCCCTCCTGGTTCTCTTGTTCCCAGTTTCTTGCTTAATTCATGCAAGTATGTGTATTTCTCTCCCGAGTCTCCCTGTGGACCTCCTTCTGCGTCATTCTCCACACCACATCCGGCTCTCCTCAGCAACATTGCTCCGCCTCCCAATAACACCAACGGCTCACCTCGGCATATCGCATCTCCTCCTCCAACGGTGCCAGTGATTTTGTCTCCACTCAAGACAGAAGCACTTGTAATGTCCCAGTGGCACCGGATTCAGTGTTACAGGGTTACCGCCAACCTCACAATGAGGCCAAATGTCTCAGTTGTAGGGAGATACTTGAAGAAGGGACAAAACCTTCAGATTCATCACGTGCCTAACCCCCTCCTAACAGCATTGCTTTACTCTCCCCATCAGGTTCTTCGTTCCACAACAATCAATCAGTCCCCATATCCTCTTGTGCTTCACCACTTTTCCACCGCTTTCTACACATCCCCATCTCTGGGGGTCTCTTCCCCCAGCCTGCAAGTGGTTCTTTCTATGGAACCATTTAAGGCCAGACTAAAGCTCCACCTGCTAACCAGACAGGGGCCCCTCTTGAACCCCATCCAATCCCCATGCCTGCTCCACCCCTGTGAAAAGTAATGTACACAGGCCACAAAATCTGCTAGCCAATGGAGAGTAAGAAATGGTGTCCTGTGCGCATGGGGAGAAGGGGCATTTGTGCCAAGCTAGTAGTTTTATATACATACTTTTTACTCATTTAGATACAGACACATTGCCAATATGTACGTAAAACTCATGAAGGACCCCAACACCCTGCCTGCATAGACAAGTAATACACTTGTATATTTGCTTTATATGTACACCTGTAAATACTGGCCCATTGCCACAATGTACAGTAGATCCGTATGGCTCTCCCTGTCACTGCTATGTAACGCTGCATTACACAGCTCATCCTCACCATTACAATAAATGTAATTATGTTATGGCAACCTGCAAATTGACGGCATCTGCACTACTGCCCTATGTACATACTTCTGGTAGACATGTCAGATTAATCTACCAAATACAATGAATACAAATGGCAGATGTTGCGCTACATTAGACACAACTAAACATGACTGTTGGACTACAAAGTAAGTAAATAGCCTTTTTTTTTTTAATTGGTTTTAAACTTTAAAATGTCTTTATGAAATTTCCAATTGAAATGTTCTTTGTGTGAAAATCTCATTTTAAGCTATAACACAAATAATGAAATAATGTTCATGATGACCCACGTAAAATGCTGTCACAATGAAGCAATACCCCCTTATTATGAGGTATACGGAATGGTGTGTTACTCTAGCATCTGTGAAAAAGCACTCAAATCAGCTGTTACAAAACTTCTCATTATTCCTAGAAAAAGCATTCTCAATTATAGTCACCCATGTAAGATGCAGTGTGAGTAATCATCTATACAGCGCTTCCTTTCCAAATGTGTTGCTTTATTTACACGCGCCAATAACTCCCAAAAGCTTTCTGTAGCTGGACATATGATCTCAAGATGACCAATATCAGGTGTGAATGGCTCAGCCAGTCATCTTTTCTTTGCAGTCTGCTACTTACCGTTTGCATTTCCCTTACCACAAAGCTTGGATAGCAAAAGGGCCCAAAGAGGAATATTTAACTATTAATATCAGACACGTCAAATAGAAACATATACAAATAGATATATATATATATAGATGGGATTGATTATATTAACAGATTTTCAACTCCAGCTCCTTCCTTACAGGAAGGTTCAGGAAAAACCGACAGCAAAAGTGGTCCATCAGTTGCCAGGGTCTTACCAGTATATACAATCAAAAGAGCAGTGGTTGAACAGCTTTTCCATGCCAAGGCTGGCCAAAAACCCTCAAGCAGGGGATGGGTCACGAACAGAGGGGAACATTACATACACAAGCAGAGAGCATGAGTGGGCAGCCACACAAGGATGCAAAAGATAAATGCTTGCATTAACTCAGACTGTCATTTGCAGACATAACCCAGCAATATCCATTGATTGCAACTCCTGCCAGAAAACAAGTAACCACGAGTACATCCAGAAGTCCCGGTTTTGCCAGGACTGTCCCGAGAGTTTTAATTTAAAAACCCTGTCCCGGTTTCAGGAAAGGGTTGTCGACCACTGCAGAGATTTAATAAATCAAGTTGACATTCATTGGTAATAAACAGTTGGCTTGCTTTCAATTATCACTTTTGTCAGTAGGTTTCTCTTCCACCCTAAAGTAGGCTCGAACCACCAACCTTTCTTTTGACAGACACATTTACTGATTGCGCCACAGAAGTGGATAAGAAACACTCACTGTGTTAACAAGCAAAGCAAAAGCTCTTTTGTTTTTAACATGCTTAGTGTCACAGCCGAATCTGTAGCTCATATGTAAGTAGAGAAGTGCTGGAAATTGTATTTATTTTAATGTGCGAGCCTGGGAGAGAGGGGCAGTGGGGGCGGGGGGTTGAATGGGATGGCGGTGCTAGTCCTACTTTTGTGTAGCCTGTCCCGTCGTTTTTTTATTTTCAAAATCTGATCACCATATCAATAAGTCTCCCTAACCACTTGTAAACAGGATAAAGTGACATCATGGTACCAGGAGCGTCTTGAGGTGGGAAGTGTGGTATGAAAGAAAAAACCTGTATGGTCTACTTCAGGATATTAGGGAAATTGCCTTTAAAGATATACAATTTTATTTATCAAAACAATTCGCAGAAAATAGTGGCTGTACATTACAAATATGAAAGATAGCATCCCTGTTTTAGCATAAACCTGGAAGAAGCTTGGACTGATTCTCCCATTGTGTCTCTTAAGGGTAGAGGAGTTTGTCCTTGCATCCAGACAAAAAAACGATGACATGGCTTATGACAGAATAAACAAAATGTTAATCTTTTTTAAAAGCAAAGGCTGACAGTTTATTTGTAGACTGGTCGAAAGGTTTACGTTTTTTGGCTGTGGCGGTATCCTCGCTCTCAGATGCCTGTCTATCTTTTTGGCATTCCTTGTCATCTGCAGGCCGCTTTCTCTTCTTGGCATCAGCTGAATTACTGGGATCCCCGGAAGAGTCTCCTTTTGCCTTCTCAGTCCAGAGCATCCTCTCTTCAGGGGAAAGCATCCTAAATCGGCCCATGCCCTCCTTAATCACTTCAGATTCTTCCATCTCAAGATTGTTACTCAAAATACTTGCTCGGTTGTCGTCCAGCCACAACTGGAACCCAGTTTTGGGTTTTGTGGTTGTGACCACTGGGGTTGAGGGTATGGCATTCTCGTCTTTTTTCTCTTTTTCGTCTGCCTTTTTACTGTTTGCTTTGGGAGTGACCATCTGGAATAGAGTAGCTTGGGACTGCTTGGACTTTGGCTTAGGAATCAAGGGTTTGATCTCAACCGATTTCTGTTTGTTTGGTTCCAAAGTAGAAGGAGTCACAACTTTTCTGGAAAACGTGTTGATGTTGTCCAAAATATTAGCAGAACGAACTGCACCTCCTGGGAACCCTGGGCTGTTCTGCTTTGCAGCTACCTTGAAGGGATTAACTCTGCCTTGACTGCCCGACACTGCTGTGTCCTCATTTTTGGTCATAGGTTCTTCGGAGGAGCTCACGCTTTTCCTGAAAGGGTTAAGCCTTTGTTTTTGCTTATCAGTATCGCTCTCTGGTTGCAGCTCATCAACCGTATCTGGCTCATCAGCAGTTTCTATATCTTGCTCATTGCGATGATTCGCAATCGAAGGCTTGCTCCATTCTGTGCTGGTTCTACTATAACCAGCATTTATCCTGCTTCGGAAGTCTTCCACTTGCTCGTCTTCCTGCTTTTCTTGAGCTGCTGCCAACTCTGCAGTCCTCTCCAGAGCCAGGTCACTAAGTCGCTGGGCCAAAATGAGCCTTTTTGAGCGAGAGGCGTACTTGATTGCCAAGTTCATGACATTTGGAGACATCAACTCAGCAAGCTCCATGCATCGAAATTCCCGCTCCAGCTTGCAAGACAGAGCAAACATTTTCATTAGAAGTTCTTGTTGTTCTTTCATGGTTTGAGTTTTCACACTTTCATCAAACTCATAGTCATTTTGAGAGAGATAATCTATGTGATGGTTGAAAACTACAGAGCGCCAATATTGTTCCTCCATCTGTCCCTTCTCTGTTGCAATTTGACAATATGGAAGCTTAAATGCTAACACTGCAACAGCAGGACGAGGGAGCGTGGGTGGGAATCTAGATCCTTTACAAGGGATGCACCGGAGTTGCTGTGGGTTCTCATGAATGCCAACCACCCAATAGTGATCAGACTTTCCTTTGCAGTAATCTCTTAAATCACAAATCGGAGCCCAAGTGTTGCCAAGTCCTCTATTCAGCATTCGTACAATGCCCTCAGAGTCGACATAACATGGGGTACCTTCAGCCGAAAAGCCTACCCATGTTAGGTGGGCTTTCCTTCCCAGCGGAAGTGGGTCACCATGCAAAACCTGGCACTTTTTCTTACCTAGCTCCATTAGCTGCACGCCCAGGCACTGATCCCCATCAAAACCCATACCTCGATGATACATTATCATAAGTTGCTCACCGTGCCCCGACATTGATACTACAGGACCAAGCAGGCTGAAGATTTCCCTCTGAACTCCTCCTATTGTAAACACTCGAAGTAGTTGCAAACTTGTGGCACAGGCAACCCATCCCTGCCCAAGACAAACAGCTTGAATGTCTTCATTCTTTGTCAGATCTACTGTCCATTCTTTGTTGGTATCCCAGGAACTAAAATGAAGACACTGAAGCTTGCTCTGTAGTTCTTCTGTGCTCGTACATGCGAGCACAACAGCTTCCTGGGACATATCAGCAATTGTATGATTGAGTGTGTTTGTCAAGTGCATAGCATGATGAACAGATGTATCATGAAATTCAACATCTATGGCATTATCCTGCTCGTCATTGTAACAACGAATCACGCCAACAGAATTCCATACCATGAAGCGATGCATGAGGTGAGAAGGAGTAGACCCTGACTGAAATGATTTCTGGCGTGGAGTTGGCATTGGACCCTCATACACGGGTCTTTGGGGTGCAGGTACTGGGACAGCACGCAGACTGCTGGCTTCATCAACATCATCATCAATGCCCTTTTCACGATCAATACTGGGCTTTAGCGATGGTATGTCCAGAGAGTTATCATCATCATCTAGCATTGGCCCACGGATTCTGGTACGTCCTGAAATCAGCATTGGACCATCTTCATCATCATCATCTTGAGGCTCAATTGGGTCATGATTTAAAAAATCCTCATCGTCGTCATCTCCATCAAAAAGGTCATCATAGTCTTTTGTGGCTGCTTTGGAAACTTCAGTAGCTGGTTCATTTTCGCCCCCTTTACAAACATTGTCAAGTAATCCTAGATTTCCTTCAGTGTCTGTGTAGGCAATTTGACCCCCTTTCGGGTGCCAAGCCAAGGAACAAATTGTATAACCTTTCTCATGCTTCACTCTGTCAATGCACTGTTTTGTCTGTACGTTCCATATAACAATACAGCCATCAACGGATCCAGCAACGAGAAACTGGCCACAAGGGGACCAGGTTAACACATTTAAAGTCTGTGTGATGAAGTCATCTGAAAGATCAACTTGTATGTGCCAGGTCTGCCTTTCATACAGTTTAACATTTGTTCCAACTGGAACAGCCAGCAGCTTTCCTTTCCTAGGTTGCCATGCATGCCTGCAAATTGATTTCGCATTTACCACATCACTGCACTTCTGTAGTAAGTCCCAGTTTATCTCACAGCTCTGATCTTGAATATTCCACACTCGAACAGACCCATCACAGCTTGCGGAAGCCACAAATACATTTTTGGGGTCAAAGGAAAGGCTTAAGACTGGTGCATCATGCCCACGGAATGTTTTCTGTTGACTGCTGTCGTTTACTTGCACGACTTTAACCAAAAAGTCACTGGAGCCAGCAGCCACCTCGGTGCCATCATCATTAAATACAACGTGGTTTGCATTGCTTGTGAACCGTGTAAGGATGCCATCAGGAGCGCCATCAGGGTAAGTATGAATCTGGACAGTGTTGTTGGAAACCGCAGTGACCATTTTTCCATTCTTCAATGTAAGAGAGTATGCCTTTTCTCCCACATTAATAGATTTAGGGTCGTCGTCGTCCAGGCTCTGCCAGATTCTAACATCCCCATCACTGCCACAGGTCACAATACAACTTCCAGAATCGTCGAAGCAGACATCAGTGTGACCTTCTGTATGTCCATACCGCATCGGTAACTTCGTTGAAGGCATCGTCAACTAATTTCACTTCTGCGGATTACTAGGTAACTCGGTCCTCCTGTAGAAAGAGTTGGGAAGTGCCAAGTGGTGGAGAGGCTTACTGCGTTTAGTGCGTTATGCTGTGGTATATTGAATGATTCGCGCCACTGCGGGCTACTTCCAATCCGAGAAAAGGACCTTAGCAACGCTCCGCCGGCTCGTCATCACATGGTTTGTACGTTCAGGCGTATCTGGGAAGTCACGTGGCCCAGGTTGAGCGCTTCATCAACTTGTCTTTGAAATGCGTGGACCAAGTGGGAACGTGCCGTCGCCTTGTCGTGGCGGAGAGGGGGAGGTCGGCGCTTTAGACAGCACCGTTCAAACAAATTTGGTCTACAGTTAGTCTCGTTGGGGATTCGATATGTACAAGAGGGTGTTTTTTTGTGCAGTGGGCCGAGCACGGGAATTCCTCATTTAAGGCGAATTTCCAGTATCCCAGTTTACATTAATACACTTAGTGCTTTAAGTGAGATAAGAAATTGGAGGGGGCGGCGGAATTCAATTGGGGGCGTGGTAAACATGATGGGCGTCACCTAAAGAAGAACATGTAAAAAGCACAGGGGTGGTGTGGCCTACATAACTAAGTGCATACTGCAACACCGTCTGCTTGGTACAACCAAAGCATATGACCCTGGATTAGCACTTACTTGTGGCTCTGTGCATGTTTCTGATTCACTTCATAGCTTACGTCAATATGCTAAACACCTAATGACTAGAGTTGCTTCGTATATAATAATAGTGCAATTTAGGTATTTAGCACCACAAAGTTATTTTCCACTTGGCTTACTTATGTTATGTTAGTGGTACTTGTATAGCAAACCGTCGCCAACGGAATTGGTCCCCAGGCGCTCTGGCAGATCTGTAAACAGGAAGGGCGGGGTAGGGTTAGTCGGAGGAGGGGAGAAGGCGAGTGGGAGAAGTGGTGTGCTGTTGGCAGCTTCAGCTCAGTATATACCGAGTGCTGGGCTTTGGTGCTAGTATCGGATCGGATGAAGGCCTCGAATGTTGTGGGTGAAGTTTATGTGTTGTTGATGCGGTGTGGTAAAGTGCGTGCGGGTTGCTGGGAGAGAGATGGCTGTGTGGGTTTAAGTATGCAGAAGATTGAGGGTTGGGTTAGTGGGGTCTGTATCCTGGTTCAGGTATTTATTGTTCCGTTAGAGTTGTATACCTGTGGGTTCGGATGTTGCTGGTTCCTCATGGGCCGACTCGATTTGGCGGTGTTGCGCTGATCCAACTCTATCCTATTGAGTATAGTTTGGATTGGTGGGTGCGTCTGAACCTAATCTTCAGGTGTGGGACTGGGCGGGTGATATCTATTCTCAGGTGATCTTGTGTACCCCAGTCGGTTAATGCTTTGAATGGTTCAGGGTCGGGGTTGTGTTGAAGTGTTGTCCTAGTGGATCCGTCTTGGTGAACGTGTGTATTCAGACGTTCGTATCCTTCTGTCCTGACTGGTTCTTTGATTTCCGTGGGGTGAACATCCTTGGAACTGTTGTTTAGTTGTAGTTTTGTGTGGTGGGGCATTGTGCTTCCTGCTTTGTATTGGTGGACAGTGTGTAGTGATGAAACATTCTGTTTCTCACCCATTGCATTGGGGTCCGTGATGCAGTGCTTCCTTTCCCTCTCTATGTTTTGTTCTTAGGGCTGTTGGGGAAGGTCATAGTTAAGGTCATGGTCCTCTTGATGATTCGTTCTAGTCTTTCTGTCTTAGTTTGCTATGTTTACTATCTTTGGTCGTATTGCGACTGTCTCCCGTTTGGTCCTCTATGTGCCGTGGGATATTTACCTCAGCTTTTCCCATTGATTGATCGGTGTGTATCGCGGTCGCTCTACGTTCATTGATGTTTTTAGTTATGTCGGTGCCCCTGTGGCCAGTCTTTCTAGTTATGACGTGAAGAGCCAGGTTTTGAGTAATTTCCTGAATAATAGGTGGTTTCTTGTGTTACGTGTGTACTTTGGAAGGTCGTTCCAGGTTTTTGGGGCTTGGTAAGAGAAGGAGGATCCTCCAAGTTTTCTTTTGTTGTAGGGCTTCGGTTCCAAGCGGATGTCCATGCTTGATCTGAGCGTTCTTGTTGGTTGATGTAGGCGTAGTTTGTCTCTTAGGAACTCAGCGCCTTCGTTGTGTACTGCTCTGTGCGTAATGCACATTGTTTTGAATTTTATTTGTTGTTTTATTGGTAGCCCATGTAGGGTTTTCAGCGCTGGTGCAGTGTGTTCTCTTCGGGGTAGTTTCAGAAGTAGTCTGGCTGCCGCGTTTTTAATGCGTTGTAGTTTTTTTAGGAGTCGTTCAGGCATGCCTAGGTATAGGCTATTGGCAGAGCTGTTTGTTGAGGTGCTCGCAGTCTACGGCTATACGGCAGTCTCCAGTTTCTTCCAGTCTGTGGTTGGAGGTGTGACCAACACAGCCTTCTTAAACTCATTCCAACCGCGGAGTGGCCGCGGAGCTGCTCGCTGAGGTGTTCGCAGTCTACGGCATTCCGCGGCCGCTCCGCGGCCGCTCCGCGGCCCGCTCGGTCCTGAGATGTTGGCCTGTGAAATAGGTAGTGAGGGGCACCAGCTTCGGAGTTAGCGGACCCGGATTGAGGACAGCCCCTTGAAGCCGGTGAGCCGCGTAAGAAAAGCGTCCTCTAAGAAGACCAATAAAGCACAATTAAACTTCAAATTACTTGAAGCCACGGTGCCGTCGGACTCCAGTAAACACCAATCAGACTATACTGAAGTCTTTATTGGCTTGAAAGAAGTTCCCTCAGCCCTAACATCATCGGAACAGTACAGCCATAGTGAGGGGAGTGATCAACCAGCAATGGCAGGGGTGGCGGTCGAAGTTATTAAACACGTCTCAACGGTGCAAAAGATGAACTTATTTCATCTCCCCTTGCCCCAGAAAACAGCATATCGGGCCCCACCAGCCCTTAAGTCTTGCCGGTGGAGGACCCAGCAACTTACCCTGCGAATCACACCGCCGCCGAGGAGGAAGCTTCTGAGGGCGAGAACAAGGATGAGGCACCCAGTTCCTTCCCTCTGGACCCGCGAGGCTCGCCCGCTCAGACACCGAGTGCTCCTCCTCTCGATCTGAGCGCTGCCGCCGGCCGGGAGCCCGTCGCGGAGGTGACGAGTCTTGCGGCCGATGTTAGGGAGAATTCTCTGTTTAGGCTGAATTTCCTAACCTAGTGAGTCCCCCAGCAGCTTTGCTGGATTTCTGGAGTTTGTTTTTTTCATCCTGCCAAGAGTGAGACTCTTTTCCTCCCACTCTTGGATATGAATGTGGTTGATTCCTTTGAATGTCTATGTGTTCTATGGGCTATGGGGTCTTTTACTCCATAGGGCCTCATGTGTTTTGCTCTGTGTGTTACACCGCACCCTCCGTGCCGTAACACTGGGGTGTCCTAGAGGATCCCCACCATAGACTCCATATCCTGGGACTGACAACTGTCTCCCAGGGCATGTAAAGTCACCATTGGCTTTACTAGACCTAAATTTACTAACAGAACTAGTACAAACCATCCTATTGTGGACGTACGAGTAGGGGTGATTCGATTTCCCCTGGGTCTGTTGTTCGAGGGGGCACTGTCCCATCCCCCCTCGTCGAGTTTTGGCTGGTGGCAGTGGATACTACTTTTATATTCGACCGTGAATATATTCCTATGGGATTCTTCCCATTGTTGGAGGCTAATACTTTTTCACGTTAGTCTCTAACATACCGCAGGTTTAATTATCTTAAATAAATTCACCGGTTGGTATTTTCTGCCAGAACTCGGTTTTTAAAATGGCGTATGTGTTCGCCTCTGTAACTCCGAACCAAAGGTTGAGCCCTTTGTTCCACTTTTGGCGGGCTTCTGCACAGAAGCCCTCCAGAGTGGTGCCATTCTGTCTGGGTACCACAGGGGGTGTGGGAGGGGGTTTAGGCACCCTGGACTGAGTTGCCTTGCCAACTCAAGTCGCACTCTGGTGTGATTGGCCCAAGTGGTGAGCCGCCCCGCTCACCACTTAGCGTGTTTGATTGACAGCTAGGCTGAATGAATGCGGGTTTTCTGCATAAAAGCAGGGCTTTTGGGACTGGATCTTCAGAAGTCGCCACAGGACCTAAGAATCCGACGAGGTAAAGCTGAGCTGACCTGCAACGACGACACCTTCGGTGGAGCCCTGCTGAACCGACTCACCACTTCCCAACGACAGAGGAGATCTCCCTGCTGGAGAGTCTTCTTCCCCTGACTGGTGGGAACAACCAGTCCCTTTGCTTTTTTACTTCGCTTCCAATACGTCTAGTGGTCGAATTGCCCGTGCTGAGCACCCCGGCAACCGGATAGCCACTAACCACTGTACCGCGACCAAAAGGTGGTGCCTTGTGACGGAGCACTCCGCGGCTGGTCTCTTCCCTGGTGGTGCAACGATCTTCAACTTTTCTTCGACAACGAGATCCTCTCATCTTCTGGCAAAGCCCCGACCTGCATCCACCACCAGGAACAAATGCCCCCGCCGGAGCTGGCTCTTCACTTACAAGGTACTGTGTCTGCCTGGCTTCCCTTGTGACGGTTAGCGTGAGGTGTCTTAAATCCTTACCTTTCCATTGGGTCGCCTCCAGACCTTCTTAACTTTTTGTTCTAAAACTGGTCCAACCTTTCTGTGACATTTTGCTACAAAGACTTGAAGTGTATTTCCACTGTGATACTTTTGGGACATACAGCATTGCCTCTCTCCGAGTGGGCCTGGCCTCTGACCTTTGTGATTTACAGTAGACCCTGCCTTGCTTGCCTTGCATTTGCTTCATAAAAGTGTTGGTACCGAGTTGGTTTCATACCCTGCCTTTTCTCTCCCTGTCTAACAAATATTAGAGTGCCATCTAGGTTAGGCATTCACCTCTGTCTGCAAACAAGTGGTGCCGTTGAACCTAGACTTGTCGAAATATTGTTAGGGGATTGATATACTTATAGTAATTGTGATTGACGTTGTTTGCTGTATTAGTGCCAGTGTGTTTTTCGTAGATGTGTTTTTAAATAAATAATTTTATATCTCTACACCCAAGCTCTGATCCGTGTCTGCTTGTTCTACTGTGTAAATTGACCTATCTTCTATACTCTAAATACGGCCTACCTCATCTTGAGAGAAGTCTGACTGCTCAGCCATAGCTACCAGGTAAATCTGGGTGGTACAGACTGCTACCAATTGGGTTTACTGCTAACTCCTGCAGACTTAAACTTTTTGCAGTGGTCCCAGAGGGAACTGCACAGGTTTCTGCCTAACAGCTGACGAGGCGCGAGCATTGGAGAGTGAGTTGGAAAACACGGGGCAGAGCCGCGGTCCGGTCGCGGGGACTCTGCCGATTATGCTGCCCTCGCTGGATACTGAGGAAATCTCAAACTCTGAGACTCATACCGATTCAATGTTTGGCTTGGACGATCGTCGGAATACTACTTTGCCAGAACGCCAAAAATTTGGGCCCCTTGTCCGGAAAATCAGGAGCTCCAGCGAATGAAGGACCCATCTGCATTGGGGGCTCACCTTGTACCCGCCACCCCCCTAAAAGTGCCTATTTTGCTCACACCCTTAGTTATTCACCACCGCGTCGGCTAAATTAGCCGACCTCCGGAACAAAGAAGAAACCAAAGTGGAAACCCACCAAGTAATCAAAAATGAGGACCTCCCCAGTTCCCCAAATAAGAGCGTTATCGGCCAGACTACGGAGGACTGCTCGTACTCTACAATAGAGTACTCTGAAGATGACTTGAATGCATTGGGGGACGCTCCCAAACCTCAGACCATCCCCCAAAGACTCAACTTCTCTGAGTCACACTCTACGCCGACAGAAACAGTATCTACAAGCCGATACAATCCCACGTTGGCCAGAAACATTAAGCATCAGTCACAATATAATATGACGTCTTTCTCAAAGCTTACTAAGCAGCAATCTTGCAAAAAACCATCAATGAAAGATAAAACACCATTGCGTCTCTTCAAGGCCCAAAAAACATCAGCGACGGGATCAATAGTCGATTTCTTTGCGATGAAAACAAAACAACCGCAGGGGGATGACAAAGCTGAGATATCGGACGCAGAACTCCTGGAAGGAACCCATCAAGATCTAACTCAGGAAAGTGTAAAAGACTCCTTGTGCAAACTTGCGTTTCTGAAAAGATGGCACCTAAAAGTGGAGAGGCCGCCAGGCTTTGGAACCACCTTGAACGCACCGGAACCTAAACCGATACCAAATGTAACTAAAACCTTCACTGATCAAGTTCAAACCAACTGCGTCTCTGTGACAAATAAGATAGTCGAAGACCCTGTGCCAAGAGGTTTTGTAACTCCAAAGAAGAGTCAATTTCTGACTGAACCCTCGGGCCAAGAACCAGTAAACTTGACCGGCCAGGAAGTGATGAAAAGAGACGCAGTTCCTTGCGATCCCACCCACAGGAACTCTGCAAACGAGAGGCTCAATAATTCACGTCGCTCCTCAATGGGAAGATGCGTTTCTGACTCTACGCCCGACCCTAGAGCCGCTCCAGGCTCACCTACCACACCATCAAAAAAAAAAAAATAGACCCTTTTGTCATCATGTCATCCTTGTCCATCGCACTAGCTCCCTTCACTAAGCTGTACAAAGCACTTAATGACACAGCTAAAGACCAAGTAACTTTAATGGCCCATATGCAAACGCGACTTTCCTTCATTGAAGGTTACATCACAGCAAAAGAAATCAATAAGCCTCCTACGGGAGAAGCTGCTTCGCAATCTGGAAATTCTGCTGCCTCTACAAAGTGCTCGAAGTCCACTCAAACGGAAGAGCAGCCCATCAAAACCTTCCAATTTACAGGAAATTCTGCAAAAGAAGTCATGACAGCCCTTAACAAACAAGCAAAAAGTGAGCCACCTGGCCGGAACTCAGCGAAAATAGGTGACGTTCCTCCTCCAAGCTCGATTTCACTGACATCAAAAGTAAAGACAATATCCTTCAATGGTAAGATTTTGCTGCTGCCCTCAATCAACCTGAAGAAAATCAACCCGAAAACCGTGACTAAATCTCAATTGAAAAATGGATGTGCAACTTGGTCTTCAGATCAATCCATCCAAAAAGACAGTGTCAAACTGAGCTGGCCATCCAAGACGACGACGAGTAGGCCTTTAGCCAGAACTAAAATCAATGAAGATAGTCTGGCATCCTCACTAAAACAATCCTGCCTTCCTTTTGAGCCCAAACCCAACGACCCTACCCTCCTTCCACAACCAAAGATCTCACAAATTCTCAATAAGGGAAAGCAAGATACGGAGGACACTACCTTATCAATTACGGAAAGTGAGTCCTCCCAGGTTTCTGTCTTGAATGAGACAGAAACCTGGGAGGATTGGGCCGAGGTCGACCGGAACCCACCACAAAAAAGGAAAAGAAAGGCAAACAGTCAATCTCCCTCCCTAAGTGCTGTGGACCTGGATCACAAACAAAAACAAGAAAGAAACGCACTCTCTCCGGAGCAAACAAGTCCAATCTTTCTAACATTGGAGGAGAATAAACAAAACCTCCTGGCAAAAAACAAAGGCACAAGAATGTTCCAATATCCACCGGCCAAGAAAACGGATAAGTTTTCTTTGCGGTCTATGTCCAAGCCCCGCTCATTTAATAGGAAGCCATCAACGAGAGGAGATCCCCAAAAACTAAAGCATGAACGACCGACTGAAAACTCAACTCATTGGCGCCCCAGAGTTCATAGAAGTCGTCACAGGAATGAGCGTTCTTTCACAAGAGATCGGACCACGAAAAGGCAAACAAAATCAGACTATACAGCTAGTTCCTCGGTTATACCAAGAAAACAACGGAATTCCAACTCCAGAGGGCCCAGAAACCTAAAGCACGTGACCTCACCCAGAGAAAAAAGCAAAGAACGCCGAGCCAAAAGAGAACTCCTAAGACGTTCCGTTATGTCTACCAAGACCCTTACTTTTACTCTGAAAAGTATCTGGAAAGAAGACTCCTCTTTCATTCTCAACAGAAAAACCATTCTAAAAATTCTGCACTTGGTCCCAGCACTAAAATCTCTACCATCAGAAGAGCTTACGATTGTGGAGTTTCAAGACAAAAAGCGAGTGGACAGTGTCTATTTACACATACAGTCAGAAAAAACAAAGTCACTTTTAACTAAGGCAAAAAATAAATTAAGATCTTTAGGATACGATCTTACAGACTATGAGCTTAACGAAGGTCACAAACACAAGGAGCGTTCAATAGATCACTTGGAAAGAAGATCACGAGCCAGAAAGACGAACGATCAACATACCCATGGGACCCCACACTCGCATGAGCGAGTCCCATCATTTTCAAACGGGTGTAATCCAAGGCTTGCTCCACCGAAACAAAATAAGGGCCATCGATTAAGCTCCATGGAATCGGAAAGAGTTCCACCTGGCCCTCAGAAAAACTGGACCATTACTATCGAACAAGATATTACAACTAAAGGATAAGAGAAGTTAACCTGTGATCAGAACCGAACCAGTATGAAAGAAGACCTAACCCATTGGACCTGGCTGCCTAAAGCCCTGTCCACAAAACAGAGATATTAGCAATCAAACCAAAGACTGATAAACAAGGACTCCTTCAGCCGGTCATCAAATATGGAAATCACCACCGGCCTAACCTTAGGTTCCTGGAACAACCGAGGTTTCACTCACCTGATAAACTCCTCAGATGTAAATCTTGGATCATCTGATATTTGGTGTTTCCAAGAAACATGGATTAAAAAAAAAAACAACGATAGAGGGCTACGTAACCATCTTTTCTCCAGCCCTGAGAGGAGCCACAGGTCGACCAAGGGCCGGACTACTGACTGCTTTGCGCATCGGATCCAATTTCCAGTTTCTTAAAGTCATAAAGGACGAGCTGCATATTTTGGCAGCGCTGATCCAACAAGGCTTTAGCCTACAAAGCCCAAGTCAACAAAAGAAAACAACTTATCTATTGATAAACTTGTACTGGAATCCCAAAGAATGCGTAACCGATCACTTCCTACAAAAAATTGAAAATATCCTGAAAGACGCTCTATCAAATGACTCAATTGACAGTATAATCATTTGTGGAGACTTAAACGTCAAGATTATGCAAAAATGAACTGAAAATGTACAAACAAAAGCTAGCATCACAACAATGCCAGAAAACTCCCTACAAAGAGGAAGGAAATGGGCGAACTTGATGGACACTTTTGACCTCCATAAGGCCCACTTCTTGGGAAAAGCATCCCACCCGGTCCTCCCAACCTGGGAGTTAGCCGGAAGACACGCCACTTTAGACCATGTCTATCTTTCCAGAGACCTCATGCTGCAGGTTACAGGTTTTGAGGTTATTAGAATACTCAATAGTGATCACAATCTTTTGAAAATGACGTGGACAGCTTCCCGTTTACCTGCCCATGAGAGTTTGTGTGCTCTCAGAACGACCAACATCGAGACTCATGCTAATTCCACACGTTTGAGATTGAAAGGTTCAGCCATCATGACACTAACTACAAACTACAGCCAAGCCAAAGCACTGGAAAACTCAAAAGAGTTATCCAGCCTCACGGACTATTGTCCACTACTACAGCCATACCAGGTTCAAAAAATTGGCAGCTGAATCAAAGCGAAGACCCACCATCACAACAACCTGATACTAAAAGAAAAAAGGCTCATGATGAGACGAGCTAAAAGAAAGGGCAGACGTTTTCCTTCCACTATTAACAGCAAAGCAGCTCGGATTTCAATAATTTGTTACAAGAACTGGTTAAAAGGCTTCAAACTCCAGCTCTATCAAGACGACACCGAGCAAATGCTGAGAGTACTTAGTGGTAAGCAAACAAAGGCTTTCTGGTCATTGATTGCTTCAAAAAAGCTCACCAAGTGAAGACGCCTTAACATCTAGTGTCCCAGAAGAAGCTTGGATTATCCACTTTTCAGCTCTCTTCGACTTACCCTCGAAAGGGACAGAACCTCTGAAACATCGAAGTACCCACTGGGACATTGAACTCGACCCAGCTTGTATCGAATCTAAAATAAAAAAACAAATCATCACGAGCACCCGGGCCCGACGGTTTGTCAAACATGGATTTAAAATCCAACCCCGCCAGCTGGTCTATCTTGAGAGTGAAAATCTTTGAATCCTGCATGGCATCCAGATCCATTTCAACGTCCTGGAAGACAGCAAACATAGTGCCAATTTATAAATCAGGAGACAGAGGCGATCCGAACAACTATCGCCCCATCGCACTCCTTGACTGCATCGGAAAATTCTTTGGATCCTTCCTTCTCGACAGCTTCAAGACCTGGGTGTCTTCTTCAGAAGGGTGGGACAACTTCCAAACTGGCTTCAGGAAAAATCTAAGCACCATGGGAAACATATTTACTCTTAACATCCTCAAGGCCAGAGTACAGGAAGGGGCTCCCCCTCTGTGCCTGGCTTTTATCGATTTGTTCAAAGCGTTCGATAAAGTAAATAGAGAGAAGCTATGGAGAAAACTCACCAACTGGAAATGTCCCCCCGCTTTGCTGGATCCAATACAAGAACTTTACCCCGAAACATCTATGAGAGGTCGACTCAATGGCACAGGTCTACTCTCCTCACTAATTTGCACAAGCTGCGGAGTAAAGCAAGGATGTCCCTTGGCACCAGCACTTTACAACGCCTATACAGGCGATTACCAACATTTCGAAAGAAATGTAAAAGCTTTCCCTCCTTATCTGGGCTCTGAAAAGATCAGTAGGCTGCTTTATGCAGACGATATCATTCTAATTGACCAAACGAAGATAGGGCTCCAGAGAAAATTGGACACTTTGAATGAATATCTGATAACTAACGATCTGGAAAGCAATGCCCTGAAAACCAAAGTGATGCGTCTAATAAAAACGGGCAAACGGAAAACATCAGAGACATGGTTCCTTAACGGTGCCCGCCTCGAAGAAGTGGAAACTTTCAGATACCTGGGCACCATGTTTAGCAACAAGACGAAAGAGCAACCAATGCAAGAAATTTTGGTCCACAAAAACAAAACCTTAACTAATCAACTGATTATCATGGACAAAAAATGTGGTCGCTTCGGAGTTAAGGCTGCAATTAACTTTTACAGGATGAAGTCGGTCCCAGCGCTTATCTACGGAGTGGCAGCTATGCCAAACATTACAGACTCAATTTGGCCTAAATTGGAAGGTTTTATATGGAAAAAAACGACTCTGTCTGCCTACCTCTACGCCAATAATCCTCATAAAATGAGAACTCGGCCTTATCTCACTTGAAGGCACGGTATCCCTTAACAGCCTGATGTTCTACAGGGAAGTGAGATCATCTAACGAGAAAACCTATACACTAATCCAAGAAGAAATCGAGAACGGTTCAAATAAAATGCTTAAAGTTTGGATACACAAAAATCAAACTCTCCTAAAAGCAATAGGAAGTACAGAGGATGAGCTTGTATCCAATCCAACAAAGACGGCAAATAAACTGAAGGAAACTGACTGGCGCGACACTCAGCTGAAAGCACTGAACTACAAATCTGCGGCTCACCTTCCGCTCTTTGCCCAAAAAATAAACGAGCCCATCAGCTACCTATTGAAGTTTCCAAACAAGACCTTCTGTTCGACGTTCCTGAGAGCAAGACTGAACATTCTAAAAACAAACGAGGTTTTGAGAATCCGAGGCAAATCTGAGACCGATTCTTGTCGTTTCTGTTTGAAACAGGATACAAAGGAAAGTCTAAAACATTTGATTCACCACTGTCCTGGTACCATTGGCAACAGGGAAACTCATCTAGGTAATCTATGTTCTAAATTTTCAAGACTGGACGAAGACTACTGGTGGACTTTCTTGATGAATGGGCTAAGTCGAAGACCAGTCATTGCGCTGGTAAACTTTTTGCATAGTCTGATCCTGGAGACCATCGCTCAATAAATGAAAGGCTAAAGGAATTAGCCCTAGACAATTAATTTGAAGAACAAAAATGGAAAAACATACACAAAGTACCCGAAGAAACAAGACTTTCCTTTTTGTAAAAACTGTTAATTCAGTTAACACAATACATTTTTTTTTTTTTTTAAAAAAGGCTATTGGCGTAGTCTACTTTGGACATGACGAGGGCGATGATGGTGGTCGTTTTGTTGGGGAATGATAAGAACGGTAAGATTCTCTTTGCTGCTCGCAGGAGGAAGAAGCATTTCTTGAGGAGAGCGTTTACTTGTGGCTCTAGCGTGAGATTATTGTCCATCAGAACCCCCAGGTCTTTTACAATCGCCAAGGGTGCTGGGGTTGTCATGAGTTCCCTTGGCCAAGGGATGAATTGGTTTCCTCCTCCATTTTTGTGACGATCATTATTTCAGTTTTGCCTGGGTTGATTTTGAGGGAATTGGAGTTCATCCAGAAGAATACATCGCAGAGGCAGTTTTCTAGCGTTGAGTTTCTTTCCAGGTTGTCTTGTATTTTGAAGATTATTTGTGTATCATCAGCGTAGTTGTAGCAAGTGAGGCTGTGGCTTTTGATGATTCTGATCAGTAGATACAGGTAGATGTTGAATGGTAGCGGGGAGAAGGATGATCCTTGTGGTACTCCACAGGTGGAATCTCTCGGGCTAGATTTGAAGGGTTTCATCCATACAGTTTCCATTCTGTTTGTTAGGAAAGATTTGATCCATAGTAGGGCGGTGTCTGTTATTACAAATCCTTCTAATCTCGTTATGAGGGTGTCATGGTCGACTGTGTCAAATGCTGCCGATAGGTCTAGGAGTATCAAGGCATTGCGGTTGTCCGAGTCTGCGTTGATTTGTAGATCGTCCCATATTGAGAGTAGGGCTTATTCCGTTCCTCTCAGTGGTCTGAAGCCAACTTGTGCCTGGTCTAGTAGGCCATGCTCTTCTATAAACTCTTGGGTCATTTTGTATATGTACGTTTTGAGCAGCTTGGCTGCATACGGGATGTTGGAGATGGGTCTGTAGTTGGAGAGCTCCTCTACGTTTCCCGCTGTATCTTTGAGTATTGGCCTGATGTATGCAGTTTTGAAGGCTTGTGGCACTTTCCCAGTTGCGATGGAATGGTTGAGGACGTTCCTGTGATATTCCATGGGCGTTCCTTTATTAAGAATTGATTTGTATATGTCTGGTGGGCATGGGTCTTTGGGGGACCCTGAGTTATTGCTTTCATTCCCCTGTTTGACAAATGTCTCCACTGATATTTCTGGAAAGCTTCGTAGT
Organism: Ambystoma mexicanum; assembly: GCF_040938575.1. NCBI lineage: Eukaryota > Metazoa > Chordata > Amphibia > Caudata > Ambystomatidae > Ambystoma > Ambystoma mexicanum. The sequence goes on from NC_090929.1 coordinate 541,425,923, forward strand.
TTGTTTCGGTGCTCCTCCCGGGTGTAGGTTGGGGTTGTGGTCAGATCAGACGGTCTGCTTTGAATGGTTTGTTGGATGTTGGTGATTTTGTTTTTGAAGTGGTCTGCAAGGTCATTGCAGAGTTTCGCGGACGGAGTTGGTGTGGTGTTACATCCCAGAGGGTTTTTGATTTCGTTTATGATTTTGAAGAGCTCTTTTGGGTGTTTGGTGCTTCGAAGATTCTGTTGTCGTAGTGTTTCCTCTTTGCTTTTTGTATTTCCTTTTTGTAAGCCCTGTTGTGTTGTAGGAATTTCAGTTTGTTCGCTGCGTCGTTTTGGTTTCTCCAATCAAGTTATAGTCTTTGGTTTTTTCTTTTCATGGTGCAAAGTAGTGGGGGGAACCATTTTGCCATAGACTGTTTATTAGAAGAAGCGAAGGGTTTTTCTTTGGCGATGTTGTCTATAGTAGTTATAATCCATGAATGCAGCAGGATTACCTTTTTGTCCACGTCATCTTCTTCTATGAATGTTGGGTGTGGTTTGTTTAGCTTATGGCCATTTATTCTAAAGTCACTTCCACCGTGCCTCCAAGTATCTTTGAAATCTCCTTTTCTGGGAATTCACTTCTGTTGGTGCAATCCATATGCAAAATATGATGTATGCATGTATTTTGCCCCAGAGCACCTGGACAGAGCTCTGATACATGAGTTTCCTGCATCTGTAATGGACCTGGAGTTTTATTTGGTCGGTGGTGTGCGGTTTGGGGGCGTGAATGAGATCGTATGGAATTGCTCCTTCATACCAGGTGCCTGAGACATGCAAACACTCCAACATCTGTCAGTGCTACGCCCATTCCAGAACCTCCCCGAGGGACGCACACAGTTACATCTGTATTTCTCCCTGTGTACAAAATATCCGAAAGCAGGTTATGCCATGAATGCAAAACAAATAACTGCCCATTCTACTCTGTATCCCCACAAAAATCCAGTATCTTACTTCTTTTCGTAGCAAACTTAGGCTGAACGAATTAAATGTACCCTTTAGAAGCAAGATATGGACAAACGAATGTCCATTCAACCAAATATCTAGGCGTCAAAACAGATTTCTTCGTAAACTCCATCCAGCAATGCACACCCTATGGCAACAATGTGCTCTCACCCAACTTCTATAAAAGCATCCAAACGCACCACAGCCCGCATCAAAACCATGAACAGTGACTTGAGTCAGAAGCCATGCACAGCCGATCATATAACGGTCTGCTTATATACACATATGACCATAGCGTGTGTCCTCACCAACCTATGAGCCCACATATACCCTTATACTGTGGCGGCACCCCTCACAAAAAATCTACACGCCTGCATTGCCTCACCCGCACAATGGCAGCTGTGATTTGATTTCGACAAAACACCTCAGATAAAAAACAACCTTCATCATCTTGCCCCTACACACATGTCGGAACTCAGTCCCCTATACAGTTACTCAAACCACGTGGTTATTGCTGGGAGCATTGAATAACAGGATGACTTCCACCCTCCGTGTGTGCGTTGACTACACATGCAGTGGGGCTGCGCTTGACCCCATCGATCAAGGAAACCAGGCCAAGTAGGCAGGGGAAGCTCCCAACACACAGCATGGTGTGCGTACTCCATAACAAATCGTATCCAGCTCTGAAATCTGTGATCTAACTGGACCACTAAGTCTATATATTCAGCGCATTCTTGAGGTGGGTTCACGACTTCAGCCAAGACATCCTTGAGTTCTCCTCGAAGCCCTCGATGAAATAACGTGATTCATTTTACCTCAGGCCATCCAGTTTCCACTATCAACCTATTAAAGGTTGCGATGTAGGATAGAAGGTCGTGGTTACCCTGTCGTAGGGACAAAAGTTTGTTATCCAGGGCTGTCCTTGGGAGTGCCGGGCAAATTGTCTTTCCATGCTCGTTTGAAAGCCCTAAAAATCCCGAAGAATTGGGTCATCCTGAGTAACTAGTGGAATTGACCAATCAGCTGCACTGCCGCTGAGATATGACAATACAAAGGCTACCTTGGCTTGATCGTTTGGGAAGGCTCCAGGTCTGCATAAAAAGTGCAAGCGGCATTGGTTCATAAACACGGCGAACCTTTTGGGATCTCCGGCAAAGCGTTCGGCTTGGAGCTAATGGAATATTTCCTGGTAGGTTTATTTGCACAGGGTTACTCGATAACACAGGAGCTGGATTTCCCCCGGAACCAAGTAGGGGTGCTTGTCCAGCCTGGCTTTGCAATAGTTGCCTAGCAAGGTCATCAGTTTGCTCCTTTGACAAAATCAGTTCTCTCCTAAGAGCATTGGTTTCTTGACGGGCGGAATGCACTTCAGCCCTCAGTTCCCCTAGTAATTGGGCCAATTGGTCAGTCTCTGAGGTATCCATAATGCCTGGGTGGGAATTTGTGGGTAGGCTTTGCGTTCTGTTACACTTACCTGGCTCCCACAGAGGCGTCGATCGGAACTGGACAGCTGCGGTCTCCACCAATGTGACGCGTAGGGCCGAGATGACAGACTGGACTGGCCCACCTAGCTTTGTTTGCTTGGCCCGTAGGAATATTCTTCTGCAAATGGAGAAAGGGAATTAACCACCCGTGGAGTTGAGCGTAAATCCCTCCACCCCCGCTGTTCTCCCCACAGATCACCTTTGATGTCCCCTCTTATAGTCTCACCTGATGGTTTGAAAAGATAAGCTCTCCATCCTGCATAGAGCGCAGGGGTGCTTTGATAACCAGTTGCTTCACTGGCTCGAAGGAATTGGTGAGTTCCAGAACAATATTGACTCAGAGATTCCCGGCAAGACGCCGTAAGTATAAAGTTCGTAAGTGTTCAAATGCCCGACTTTCACTCTTGTCCGATTCCTTGCAGGTTGCAGCTTGACCCTAATGAAGAGTTCCTCGTGGCAACCGGTAGTATTCTGGTAAGGATTTGTATTTTCCAACACAGTTCGATAAAATAATGTCAATATGTAACCTGTTGCTTTCTCCCTTATTCAGGCGCTGATAAAAAGTATGAAGTCTTGGGGAATAATACCTCTGGTGGTAAAATCAGGTAAGTCTATTGTGGTGAAGAGGTTTCCCCTTGTTAGTCCCTTTGTTTCACCTTGCTGTCCTTTTGTTTCCCCTTAGGGGCCGGGGTTCGGCGAAGATGCAGTGGAAGCTGCGCCGACCCGTGAAGAGGAATAGTACCCCCGGCGGTAAAATCAGGTAAGTCTATGGGGGGGTAACTAATATTCTTCTGTGCATTCCCTTGGCTCACCTTGCTGTTCTTGTCTTCTCCTTAGGTGCAGGAGTGCGGCGGGAACATGCAGGAGGATGCGGTGGAATGTGAAGATGCTGAGAAGGCCGGTGAGTTCAGCGTGGCGCTGCAGCAGGCGAGGGGACGCGCATAAAATAACTTCTTTCTTCCAGCTCGAAGGCGCAATGGATCGGGAATTCAGGTAAGGATTAAAGGTATTGTTCTTGTTCTAACCTTTTCTCCTTCTTTCTCCCTTTTTCTAGGAGCTCCAAACTCGAGGCGGGTGTGGCAGAAGGCTGGATGCAGACTTCGGCGTGGTTTAAATAGCCTCCAAAGTAGTCCCAGGTAAGTATTCCTCCCCAGCCCCGCCCGAGTAAAAAATAGTCCCTAAGTAAAGTAGTCCCTTCCAAGCCTCTTTTGGCTTGGAGCTCTTGCAACATGGTCTGCATCAGGTAAGTTTGCAGCATGGTCTGCATCAGGTAAGTTTTAATCTATGAGCCATAGGCGCCAGGACTGGACCCAAATAGCCCCTAGCAGGGGTTGTTGGGCTTGCTTAGGATAACTTGATGCCTGCTTCCGGGGTTGCTGGACATGGTCTAGGTCCGCGGGGGCAGGCATCATGACAGCACTCCCCCCAAGGCCCCTCCTAAAGTCGTTCTGCCCTGTGGTTTCGGTTTGTCTGGGAAATGTCGGTGGAATTTTTTCACCAATCGGGGTGCATGAACATGGTCACTTGGTTCCCATGACCTTTCCTGTGGTCCGTAACCTTTCCAGTCAATTAAATAAAAGAGTTTTGACTTTATCAGCTTGGAGTCCAGGATGTTCTTAACTTCAAATGTGGGTCCTCCGTCTACAAGGATAGGGTCTGGTGGCTTGCTTAGTCTTGTCCCTGGTTGCACTGGCTTCAAAAGTGACACATGAAAGACGGGGTGAATTTGCATATTAGCAGGTAAGAACAACTTGACAGCCACTGGGTTGATAATGGCCTTAATAGAGTAAGGTCCCAAATATCTGGGGTTAAAGGTCCGTGTTCCCTTTAGAGGTATATGTTTTGTGGCTAACCATACTTGGTCCCCTCTCTGGTATTGTGGAGTATCACTTCCATGCCGATCAGCATCTTTCTTGTATTTTTCTTTCGCTTGTTTTAAATTTGTAGTTGCTTCCTTAAAGGCTTGTGTAATCGTAGTGTGCAGATGGTCCACTGCAGGCATTTCTAAGTGTTGGGGTGAGTCAAGGTCTGAGGTTCAAGGATGGTGCCCATATAAGGTATAGAAGGAGCTTTTCCAGTTCCAGAGTGTACATAATGATTGTATGCATATTCGGCGATCCAAAGAATGTCTTTCCAATTACTCTCAGTCTGATGTAACATACAACACAGGTATTGTTCGAGAGTCTGGTTGGTCGGTCTGGAGGTGGTGACTGGTCGATAACCTCACATCGATTTGTGGCAATTAACAGCATTTTTTCCAAAAATGTGAAATTAATTGACTGCCCCGGCCAGAGACCAATATGAACGGAAATCCGTGTATGCGAACAATGTTTTCGAGGAACTCCTTGGCCAGGATTGAAGCTGAAGGTAATCCCTTTAAAGGGATAAAGTGGGCCATCTTGGAAAAAAGATCCACAATAACTAGAATGGTGTTAAATCCATTGCATGCGGGTAGATCAGTAATAAAGACTAACGATAAGGTGTGCCATGGTGTAGGTGGAATGTCTAAAGGTTGTAAGAGTCCAGCTGGTTTTTTCTTTTGACTTTTGTTTTGGGCGCAAATGCCACAAGACATCACAAATGATTTAATATCCTTTCGCCAGGTGGGCCACCAGAATTGTCTTTTAATTTTAGCTTCAGTTTTTACAATACCTGGGTGCCCCTCCATTAGGGTATCATGATAACGGGAAATGACTAGCTCTTGTAGTTCCTTGTGTGGCAGAAATAGCCGCCCTTGGTAATAAGGCAGATCATTGGTGACAGAGTAGTCCGGGCCTTTTTTTACCCAGTCCTGCAGGGCTGTAGGATCAAAGAGTTGCTGGATCTTTACCTGAATGTCCTCTAATGTCTGTAGAGTAGTCATGCCAAGAATTCTTTGTTCGGAAATTATAGGTACTGGTTCTGGGTTCACTTCTGCCTCTCCCATCCCTATTCGGGATAAGGCGTCTGCTTTACCATTCTTACAACCTGGTCGATAGGTTATTACGAAATCGAACTCGGCAAAGAACAATGCCCATCGGAGTTGACGTGACGATTGGGCCTTGGCTGTCTTTAAATACTGTAAGTTTCGGTGATCGGTGATCACAGTTATGGTATGCCTTGCACCGAGAAGATAGTGCCGCCAAGCCTTGAAGGCGGATTTAATGGCTAATAACTCCTTGTCGGTAACCGCATAGTTTAACTCGGGTGCCGAGAACTTTCTGGACCTAAATGCTACTGGATGAAGCTGGCCAGTTTCAGGGTCCTTTTGAGACAGGACAGCTCCCATGGCTAGACTGATGCATCAGTTTCCACTATGTATGGAAGTTCAGGGCGCGGGTGCTTTAATACAGGTGCAGACGTGAATTTCGCTTTCAGCTCTTGGAAGGCATTTTCAACTTCTTCAGTCCACATAAAGCGTTTATTTTTTCGCAAGAGCGCTGTGATGGGATGTACAGCATGTGAAAAATCCGGGATGAATCTGCGGTAGAAATTGGCAAAGCCGAGCATGCTTTGTACTCCTTTAACTGAACTTGGTGATGGCCACTTAAGGATTGCGTCCACCTTTCGTGAGTCCATTCGGACTCCCTTTGGGGTCAGGATAAACCCAAGGAATTCAACTTCTGTGGCATGAAAAACAAATGTTTCCAGATTTGCATATAGTTTGTGCTGGCGCAATTTTGCAAGGACTGCTCAGACGTGCTTCACATGGTCAGATTCTGAAGAGGAGTATACTAGAATATCATCGATATATACGACAACACAAACGTCAATGAGTTCACGAAGGACATCGTTCATGAAGTATTGGAAGGCTGCTGGTGCATTGCACAACCCGAAAGGCATCACCTGGTATTCGAGTAACCCATACTTAGTGCGGAAAGCAGTCTTCCATTCGTCGCCTTCTTTTACACTTACCAGATGGTATGCCCCCCGGAGATCTAATTTAGTGTATATACAAGCTTCCTTCACTTGGTCTAGTAGTTCAGGGATCAGAGGCAATGGGTATCGGTTCTTAACAGTTATCTGGTTCAATGCGCGGTAGTATATGCACGTTCTGAGGTCACCTTCCTTTTTGGGCACGAAGAACAAAGCTGAAGATACAGGGGACTTGGATGGGCGAATAAAGCCATTGGCAAGGTACTGGTCTAAGTATTGTCGTAGGTGAAGGTTCTCAGGTTCCGTAAGGGCATAGATCCTGCTACAAGGGGGTTGTGCACCGGGTATGAGATCGATTTGGCAATTGTACGATCTGTGAGGAGGTAAGGTGTTTGCCTGTTCTTTTTGGAAGACATCCTGGAATTCTTGGTATTCTGGAGGTAGTTGCATGACTGCTGTGGTTACTGTGGCCAGGCCTGCGTTCTGGCTTTTCTTTGGGTAACAGGTTTGTGCACAATCCGGGAAGATTATTCTTTTCTTTCGCCAATCAATACAAGGATTATGTGTTTCCAACCAAGGTATCCCCAGTATTATTTGGAACTGTGGGGCTTTGATTAGATCAAACACAATAGTCTCTCTATGCCCATCCTGACCCAATAGTGTCATCTCTGCGGTGGAATGAGTTACAGGCCCAGAGGCAATTTCAGTTCCATCGACTGTGGTGATGACATCTGAGGTGGTTTTTCGGCAGAGAGGTAGATTCATCCTGGAAGCCAATTCATAGTCCACATAGTTTCCTATGGCCCCACTATCAATCTATGCCCTTACTGCGTGCATACGCGATGGCTGCCCTGGATCTACGAGGACCATTGGTATGATGAAATGCGAGGTTGAGTATCCTTCTTCAAGCTCGGCAAGCAGACCTCTACGCCTGTCGGGCGTGGTCGTTTCCCGAGTCTGACTCCATATGGCTTTTATCAGCAGCTCCTACCACCTTCTTGGGTGGATTTACAGGGCAATCCCGTAGAAAATACCCAGAAGTTCCACAATATAGACACAATTGCATTTGCCGTTTCCTTTCTCTTTCCTTCTGGGTTAAGGATCCTTTAACCCCTCCGATTTGCATGGGTTCTGAAGCATCTGCTCCTTTGGGGTTAGCGTGGGTTTTGACCAACACCCGATTTTCAAACTTGGCTCGATCAGCCTTTCTGCTCTGAAGTCTGTGATCTAACTGGACCACTAAGTCTATATATTCAGCGCAGTCTTGAGGTGGGTTCACGACTTGAGCCAAGACATCCTTGAGTTCTCCTCGAAGCCCTCGATGAAATAACATGATTCGTTTTACCTCAGGCCATCCAGTTTCCACTATCAACCTATTAAAGGTTGCGATGTAGGATAGAAGGTCCTGGTTACCCTGTCGTAGGGACAAAAGTTTGTTATCCAGGGCCTGTCCTTGGGAGTGCCAGGCATATAGTCTTTCCATGCTCGTTTGAAAGCCCTAAATATCCCGAAGAATTGGGTCATCCTGAGTAACTAGTGGAATTGACCAATCAGCTGCACTGCTGCTGAGATATGACAATACAAAGGCTACCTTGGCTTGATCGTTTGGGAAGGCTCCAGGTCTGCATAAAAAGTGCAAGCGGCATTGGTTCATAAACACGGCGAACCTTTTGGGATCTCCGGCAAAGCGTTCGGGTTGGAGCTAATGGAATATTTCCTGGTAGGTTTATTTGCACAGGGTTACTCGATAACACAGGAGCTGGATTTCCCCGGGAACCAGGTAAGGGTGCTTGTCCAGTCTGGCTTTGCAATAGTTGCCTAGCAAGGTCATCAGTTTGCTCCTTTGACAAAATCAGTTCTCTCCTAAGAGCATTGGTTTCTTGACGGGCGGAAAGCACTTCAGCCCTCAGTCCCCCTAGTAATTGGGCCAATTGGTCAGTCTCTGAGGTATCCATAACGCCTGGGTGGGAATTTGTGGGTAGGATTTGCATTCTGTTACGCTCACCTGGCTCCCACAGAGGCGTCGATCGGAACTGGACAGCTGCGGTCTCCACCAATGTGATGCGTAGGGCCGAGATGACGGACTGGACTGGCCCACCTAGCTTCGTTTGCTTGGCCAGTAGGAATATTCTTCTGCAAATGGAGAAACGGAATTAACCACCCGTGGAGTTGAGCGTAAATCCCCCCACCCCCGCTGTTCTCCCCACCGATCACCTTTGATGTCCCCTCTTATAGTCTCACCTGATGGTTTGAAAAGATGAGCTCTCCATCCTGCATTGAGCGCAGGGGCGCGTTGATAACCAGTTGCTTCATTGGCTCAAAGGAATTGGTGAGTTCCAGAACAATATTGACTCCGAGATTCCCGGCAAGACCCCAGAAGTATAAAGTTTGTAAGAGTTCAAATGCCTGACTTTCACTCTTGTCCGATTCCTTGCAGGTTGCAGCTTGACCCTAATGAAGAGTTTCTCGTGGCAACCAGTAGTATTCTGGTAAGGATTTGTATTTTCCAACACAGTTCGATAAAATAATGTCAATATGTAACCTGTTGCTTTCTCCCTTATTCAGGCGCTGAGAAAAAGTATGAAGTCTTGGGGAATAATACCTCCGGCGGTAAAATCAGGAAAGTCTATTGTGGTGAGGAGGGTTCCCCTTGTTAGTCCCTCTGTTTCACCTTGCTGTCCTTTTGTTTCCCCTTAGGGGCCGGTGTTCGGCGAAGATGCAGTGGAAGCTGTGCCGACCCGTGAAGAGAAATAGTACCCCTGGCGGTAAAATCAGGTAAGACTATGGGGGGGGGGTAACTAATATTCCTCTGTGTATTCCCTTGGCTCACCTTGCTGTTCTTGTCTTCTCCTTAGGTGCCGGAGTGCGGCGGGAACATGCAGGAGGATGCGGTGGAATGTGAAGATGCTGCGAAGGCCGGTGAGTTCAGCGCGGCGCTGCAGCAGACGAGGCGACGCGCATAAAATAACTTCTTTCTTCCAGCTCGAAGGCGCGATGGATCGGGAATTCAGGTAAGGATTAAAGGTATTGCTCTTGTTCTAACCTTTTCTCCTTCTTTCTCCCTTTTTCTAGGAGCTCCAAACCCGAGGCGGGCGTGGCAGAAGGCTGGATGCAGACTTGCAGGCACGGTGAGCGTTACGCTGCTGGATGCAGAATAACACGAAGCGTGTGCCGCTCTTCGGGCGTGGTTTAAATAGCATCAAAAGTATCCCCAGGTAAGTATTCCTCCCCAGCCCCGCCCGAGTAAAAAATAGTCCCTAAGTAAAGTAGCCCCTTCCAAGCCTCTTTTGGCTTGGAGCTCTTGCAACATGGTCTGCATCAGGTAAGTTTGCAGCATGGTCTGCATCAGGTAAGTTTTAATCTATGAGCCTGGCGCCTATGGCACCAGGACTGACTCTCCATATGAGCCTGGCGCCATAGGACTGGACCCAAATAGCCCCTGGCAGGGGTTGTTGGGCTTGCTTAGGATAACTTGATGCCTGCTTCCGGGGTTGCTGGACGTGGTCTGGGTCCCCGGGGGGTAGGCATCATGACAACACTCTGATGTGAGTATTCCCAAAAGCCTGACGTATGCCTCCATTGCTTGAGCACTCGCAATTACACCATCCGTCCCCGCTGCCTAGGTCTCGCAGTTACAGCAACACACACCGCCGTGCCCACTACTATCATCATTAAGCAGGACAACATCGCTTCTCTTTAGACTGAACACATATACGCAGCTGCTATTACGAGTACTCGCAACAGAACTCCAATCTTCACACACCCTGGAAAACTCACCTAACCATGCATTGTCATTAGAAACATTCCAACTCCTCCACCCTCACAGCACACAAACACTTCATGCGCGCTTTTGGTTCTGCACGGCCAGGTCAAAATGGCGCCCCCTTTTAACAAGGCTGACTGCTTGTGCTTGTGGCTGCAACTTCCTCTTGTGCCAGCCACAGCGTTGCGCAAACTTCAACTTCCTGTACGGGCCACGAGAGGAAGTTCCAGTTTGCACTACGCTGTGGCTGACATCGCTGTCAGTGCAGTGTTTTGCATCATGGCGATGCCGCAGCAGGCAGCCGCACTGGAAAATGTCTCACTGCAGCATTGTGGGACTGGGTGGCCCTGGGAGGGCCCCAGCTGAGCCCCACTTTTTGGTGACTGCCGGGGCTTGGCCCTGGTTAGCCCCAGCCCACTGAAAGCCCTGAGCTTAGTTATGTTTTTGTTTTCTCGTGGGGAGGCTTTTTTTGTACTGCCTGCTGGAAAGGGGTATTTTGGAGATTTGGTCAGAATTTCTAACATAACAGTTTACAGATTGGTGGATAGTTATTTTTTGGATTGTTTTATCGTGCAGAGCGTAGGGTCACCAGATTTTCAAGATCAAAAACTGGGAAGGCCACAAACATAAACGGACTACGAAGGCGGACCTCAAAACACCCCATTACACAGTATTTCTAGAACTGGAATCCTATCTTCCATATAAAATGTGCAGATTTATAATGCAATTATGTCATTAATAAAGGAGCTTTTGCCGCTCCCATATATTTGCATTGTAACCAGCCTTTGTGGCACAATCAGGTAAGGCGTGTGATGGGTACCTGAAAGATTGGGGGTTTGAGCCCACCCTGTGATATAATGTGATGCGGTAAAATACATAATGTATTCCGATGCTTGTTTGATTTATAAGTGTTGCTCGCTATCAATATTCAATTATTTCGGGATGGAACTGACAGTGGTCACCTTCCCTTTCCCTTAAACCAGGACAGGGTTTTTAATTTTAAAAACTCTCGGGATGGGGAGAGAGGGACAGTCCTGGCAAAATCAGCCCATCTGGTCACCCTAGCAGAGGGCTGATTTGGCCTGTCCGGGTAGGGGGTTAGTTTGTGCATCTCTTAAGAGCAGCAGACGGGGGGAGATGTGTTTTGTTCTAGGTGGGCATACTTGAGCATTGCAGCGCCCCTCAGTTTAGCACCTTGTCATCATTTCACAAGCGGGAAGGCAGGACCTTGAGACAGCATCATGGTCGAGAGCTGATGAACACGGGCATACTTGAGCATTTATCCTGCGCAGAGGGACATGTTTGGGTAGTGAAGAATGGCGGACTACTTGTATAAACGAGCAGTTGTCCTATGCAGGGGGTGTATTTGGCCATTTGCAGTGTCAACCTTAGGTATTTGTCCTGTGCTGAGAGTGCAAACATAGGTATTTGTCCTGTATAGAGAGCCGCGGAAGTATGGGATTTGTTGTCTTGCACAGCAGGGGATATTTGGGTATTTGACCAGGGGGCAGGTGTACTTTACAAAAAACAGCATTGGGTATTCACTCTATGCAGAGAGTGGGGTGAGATTTCCCTGCCCAGAGGGGTTATTGATAGATGTGTCCTGTGCAGCAGAAGTGTGGGATGGATGTTATTTGTCCTGTGCAGAGAGATGGACATGTTTAGGCATCAGTTATTTTTCTGGTCCTGTGCACAGTGGTGAATTTTCCCTGTACAGAGGGGCAGATTTCTTATGGTTTTGTGCAGAGAGGCAAATTGCAGTAAACCATGTTACATTTTGGGTTTTGGGTACTCTGAAGAGCAGTCTCCACGGGACTACAAACAGGTTTGTATGTTGAAATGTGAAAGTGTAACATCTGTGTGGGGCTTTGTAAATGGGGCACATGGTGTTTATAAAGGAAAGCCAGGATGGACCTTGTAGAGAAGAATGCTAACTACCTCCAACAAAGGGCCATGTGGCTTTGTAGGGGTGGCGGCAGGGTGGAGGAGTCCGATTTGAGGAAGGGAAGCTGGATAGAGCTTTGTGGTAGAGGGGTCTACATGACCCCTTGTTAGAGATGTTATGGAAGGTGCAATGTAAAGGGGGGGGAATGGATCTTGTCATTGCTTTCCGATGGTGCTTTGCAGAGAATATATCACAACTGTACTTTGTCAGTAGTAATTTGGATGGAGCTTATAGAGAAGACATCACGTTTGGATCTTTGCAGAACAGTTTCAGATGGTGCTTTATAGAGAGGGCACCTGTATTGGACCTTGTCATAGTGCATTTGGATGGGGCTTTGCAGAGTGGGGGCAGGATTGGACATTTGTATAGGTGTTCTGGGTGGGGCTTTGTAGAAGACACCAAGATCAGACCTTTTTTAGATGCTTTTTGTGTGGGGCTTTCTGTGGTCTCTAACCCTGGCCTGCCCATTGCCAACACCTATGTTAATGCTTCCTCCAGGCAGACTATTACTGACATCCTCTTTGTCGTTTCCTCTCCAGACCTATAGACTCCCCATATGGTCTCAGTCCTATCCCCTTTCTCTTCTTCGATCGTTAATGGTGGAACGAGATGGGAAGTGCTCTTGGCACACTCAATTCTCGTTCTGCTTTTAAACACTCCTCTGACATCTGTCAACTCCTTGAAGACTTTGACCGGGACGTCCTCACCCTCACTAAGACGTGGTTCATTGCCAGATCTGTTGCTGCTTTTGACACCCTCCTTCCCGATGGCTACAAGATCCTCTCCAAACCCAAGGCCTAACCGGTCTGGCGGGGGAGTGGCCCTTGTCTTCCCTGAATGAATCCCCACTTCCATCATACACACTCAATCCTGCTTCTCCTTTGGGTGCATTGTCTGCAAGCTTTGCATCTCTCCTACCCTCTTGCTCACTCTTGCCCCATCTACAGGCCTGTGGGCCTGTCTCCCTCTTCCTTTCATAGTGGGACAACCTTGTCTCTTTTCTCATGACCTCTACCTCTAAGCTTCTCCTCCTCAGAGACTTTAATATTCATCTTGGCTCCCCTGATGTGGCTACCTTACTCTTCCGCAACCTCTGTGACTCTCTTTCCCTCACCATTCTTTCCTCCGGTCCGACCCACTCAGCCAGGCACACCCTAGATGCGCTAATCTCAGTGGGCATCCCTTCTCTAACCCTCTCACTACACCTCTCTCCTGGTCGGACCATGCTGTCCTCTCATTTGAAGCTCTTGGGCTCCCCGGCTAAGCCTCCTCCTGCACTACCAGTCTCCTTTTCCATCATTCGACCAATGAAGCGAGTGTCAGTAGCTGCTTTTGCTGCCTCTTTCATTCCCCCTGAAACTCCTGCTATTGATTCTCACACCAACTCAGTCCTTGTTAACCTTCACCTCTCCAGCTCTAGAACTCTTGTCCCTGCCATGAGGATCTGCATGAAGCCTGCCTCCAAGTGCAATAGTTGGTATGATTCCGACCTTCAAACAACAGAAGCAACAAGGGATACCAGGAATATCTAAGTACTATGATCTGTCCTGGATAGAACCCAAAAATGTATATTAACATCAAAGGTCATAGTACTGGTGTTTTTATGTGGTGAGTTCAGGCATAGTCTACCCATCTACAAAGTCACAATATCAATGTGACTCAAAAACATTTATAAAAAATTGTGTCTTTCACTAACTATGTAATGAGAAGAAAAACATTCTATTCAACCTAATAGACACTCTCTCATGATTCAACGTTTTTATTAACATGTAGAAAAATAATTAATAAAAGACTGATCTCGTTATTGTAATATAACAATCACAAATGTCAGTATCAATACATTCATCAGCCAATCCATCAAATGAATAATTCCACTGGTAAGATACATCATTCCCATTTAAAACCACAACAAACCACAACAAACCACACGCCAACCATACATCATTCATACTCAAACAATTCTTCAATTCCGACATTTGATTCATCAATATGAAACAATCATACTAAAATACAACAATACAACTCTGTGTTCATTACAAATATGAACAATAAGTTATTCACAGCTGAGCCACCGTTAATTGTACGGACTATTTTGGCAAATAAAGGCTCAAACTATTATTTAACAAAACTGTTTATAAATAACAGTACACTCCCCAACCCGACATGTTTCTTTCTGTGCAAATCTTGTTCAACAGAAATTCTTCAAGGGCACAAAGGTACAGCGTTGTCAAATGGAAAGTCGTTGGAAATAGGAACGTGTAGACTACACCAAGAGCTCACCTAAATATAAACATAAAAACACCATCAATCGAGCTCAAATGCTTACATCTCTAAATTGATCATTTCTACCACCGTACCACAAATGAACGGGGAGTAGAACAAGGGTCATCAATACCCGTAAATTTCCTTCACCACTATAGGGATCTTGTGAACCGATACATGGCACCATGATTGATACACCATATTAATTGGTCTATTCCACAGAACGCCACCATCACCAACACCATGTGACACATCAGGAACTCCAGTACTAATAAGACCATCCGTCTAGGTTGTGATACAACCAACCACACCTCAGTGGTATCTCGTGGAAAAAGCTGGGAGCAAGATCAACATTCAGCAAAAACACACAGTATATCTCATGTAAAGGTCACTCGTTACACTAGTTTTCGCCAGCCATGCCGGTACACCATTACCATTTGGGAGGTTGTGCCCGACACTCTTAAGGGCAGGCACAACTATATAGAGCCTGTGTGTTCATGGGGGCAAATCCTCGACCACCTAGAATCACACAAAAGCGGAAAAAAGGAACGTAACAATGAAGGCAAACCTGCAAATACTGCCCACATTATCATTAACACTAACACCTGGTGTATTTTAGGTAGCCACTGTGTACAAGAAGTACTCAGAGTAACAAGATACTAAGTGACTGAGGCAGGAGCAAAAACTATCACACACCGACCCGGTTTACCTTAATTATAATGGTCTTTCCCATCCGCGTAGATACATCTAGGGAGACTGCTTCACATAGAGTCTCTTCTCAGGATGAGAAAAAACGTAAACCAGATCGGTACTGTCCACTTCGAATCTAAACAGTTCACGATTCTGTGACGATATAAAACAAACAGAACGGGGAGCCAGATTAGCACCCTACAACATGAACTCATTGTAATGCGAGCGTCTGATAATGCTGCTGTCATTGAGGAAGTGTTATAGTAAACACACCTCATGGAAAAAAGGCCAACTGCCCTATGCTTAGATATACGGGAAACATAAAGGATTTTAACTGGCACAGCCCATCAATATGGACGGGAGACGCTGCTTACCTCTATTCCGAGGAACGCCCTTCGCTCTTTGCCACAGTGATTCTGTGAGCGGTTACGACAAACATTCAGGCTCCACATATCCTGGTCATATACCTGCTCGTGTTGTCATGTGACATACACGCAACGTAAAAATAAAGCGCGCTCTGATCTTAAAGATACAGCCCCACTAGATGTTCAAAAGCGGGTCGTTCTTATTGGATCAAATGGTAAAATGTTTTATTTTTTTTCAATTATTTTATTTGTATATGGTTTATTGAAACCTTTACAAAAAAACATCAAAAAACAATAATTTTAAACAATCATTAAAAGAAATCATTTAAAAGACAATCATCTAAAATAGAACGCAGCGAAAGGGAATGTACACACATTATATATAGACAACTCTACCGACAGAGAAAGACAAGATATAAAATGTAATATGTAATATTCGTTGTGCTCAGACATTACAAAAAAACAATTTCATAAACAATTTCATAACCCTGGCATAACACATTTAGCTATATGGAGTTATGAATTTATAGATTTAAGCTTTTAATAAATCCCGATAGGGCCAAGCCCTCATGGGTGGTTTGGATATTTAAACATCTTTTCCAAGCCCACTCATCCTCAAACATAATAAAGTTGAGTTTTAGGGATTCCAGATATTTTACCCTAAGTGGGAGAAGAATCACACATTCCATAACCAAATGTTTTAAAGTCTCCTCCTTGGCCAGGCAGAACCTGCAACCAGCCATATCCATGGGGATCACCCCTCTTCTGACCAGGATGTCTCTAGTGGGAAGGACATTCCATCTAGCTCTAAGGACAATGCCTCGATATAATCTATCTGTAAATTGTGAAATAACCTTCGAGGCAGATCCCCGGGCTCTATGTTCATGATTCAAGTGAACAAGTGAAGGATAAGAATGGAATGCATCTACAGTTTCACACCAATCAAAATTGAATAATGCCAGTTTTACATACATAGGATTACAGATCAAAGACTCACAGGGTAATTCATAGAATTTCGCAGAAAAGTGTCGCAAGCGGCTGGCGCAGAGTGTCCGCGTGCGATTGACTGCGCCAGGCACGTGCGCTAAAACCGATTTCCGCGCACAGCGTATTCATGGATTTCAGGCTCCCAAACCAGCCGTGGCGCAGAGTATCGCAGCGACCCTGCAGCAGCGCCAGTAACGCCCCCAAGAACGCCCTCGCGCAAGGAAAAGCCATCAAAATCGCTAAATCATCGCAAAGGGCAGCGCTAACCCTGGACCAGTCCACAGGGCTGCCAAACAAGGAACGCAAAGCGGGTAACGTGCATATCAGGGGTACGCGTGAAGTTTTACACGCGATTAGCCAGGGCACGTGTATCACAGGGGTACGCAGGAATTATCACACGCGATTTGGCTGGGTACGTATATTACAGGGGTGCGCGGGAATTATCACACGCGATTTGGCTGGGTACGTGTATTCCAGGGGTGCGCGGGAATTATCACACGCGATTTGGCTGGGTACGTGTATTCCAGGGGTGCGCGGGAATTATCACACGCGATTTGGCTGGTTAGGTGTATTACAGGGGTACACGGGAAGTTCTACACGCGATTCGGCTGGGTACGTGTATTACAGGGGTGCGCGGGAATTTTCACATGCGATTTGGCCAGGTACGTGTATTACAGGGGTGCGTGGGAATTATCACACGCGATTTGGCTTGGTACGTGTATTACAGGGGTGCGTGGGAAGTTCTACACGCGATTGGCCAGGGTACGTGTATTACAGGGGTATGTGGGAATTATCACACGCGATTTGGCTGGGTACGTGTATTACAGGGGTACACGGGAAGTTCTACACGCGATTCGGCTGGGTACGTGTATTACAGGGGTGCGCGGGAATTTTCACATGCGATTTGGCCAGGTACGTGTATTACAGGGGTGCGTGGGAATTATCACACGCGATTTGGCTTGGTACGTGTATTACAGGGGTGCGTGGGAAGTTCTACACGCGATTGGCCAGGGTACGTGTATTACAGGGGTATGTGGGAATTATCACACGCGATTTGGCTGGGTACGTGTATTACAGGGGTGCACGGGAAGTTCTACACGCGATTCGGCTGGGTACGTGTATTACAGGGGTGCGCGGGAATTTTCACATGCGATTTGGCCAGGTACGTGTATTACAGGGGTGCGTGGGAATTATCACACGCGATTTGGCTTGGTACGTGTATTACAGGGGTGTGCGGGAATTATCACACGCAATTAGGCTGGGTGGGTCCTCACAGGTGTTCCCTGTACACCCTCCACAGCCCCTGCAGGCAGCCCACAAAACAGGGGACTACCCTGCACACCTGCTCATGTCCCCCTGCACCCCCACCCCCCAGCAGTGCAGGGGCAGCCTCCACCAGGCCCCCACTCATGTCTCCCACCACCCCCACCCCCCAGCAGTGCAGGGGCAGCCTCCACCAGGCCCCCACTCATGTCTCCCACCACCCCCACCCCCCAGCAGTGCAGGGGCAGCCTCCACCAGGCCCCCACTCATGTCCCCTATCACCCCCACCCCCCCGCCACCAGGGGCACCCTCCACCAGGCCCCCACTCATGTCTCCCACCACCCCCACCCCCCAGCAGTGCAGGGGCAGCCTCCACCAGGCCCCCACTCATGTCTCCCACCACCCCCACCCCCCAGCCACCAGGGGCACCCTCCACCAGGCCCCCACTCATGTCTCCCACCACCCCCACCCCCCAGCAGTGCAGGGGCACCCTCCACCAGGCCCCCACTCATGTCTCCCACCACCCCCACCCCCCAGCCACCAGGGTCACCCTCCACCAGGCCCCCACTCATGTCTCCCACAACCCCCACCCCCCAGCAGTGCAGGGGCAGCCTCCACCAGGCCCCCACTCATGTCCCCTATCACCCCCACCCCCCCGCCACCAGGGGCACCCTCCACCAGGCCCCCACTCATGTCTCCCACCACCCCCACCCCCCAGCAGTGCAGGGGCAGCCTCCACCAGGCCCCCACTCATGTCTCCCACCACCCCCACCCCCCAGCAGTGCAGGGGCAGCCTCCACCAGGCCCCCACTCATGTCCCCTATCACCCCCACCCCCCCGCCACCAGGGGCACCCTCCACCAGGCCCCCACTCATGTCTCCCACCACCCCCACCCCCCAGCAGTGCAGGGGCAGCCTCCACCAGGCCCCCACTCATGTCTCCCACCACCCCCACCCCCCAGCAGTGCAGGGGCAGCCTCCACCAGGCCCCCACTCATGTCCCCTATCACCCCCACCCCCCCGCCACCAGGGGCACCCTCCACCAGGCCCCCACTCATGTCTCCCACCACCCCCACCCCCCAGCCACCAGGGTCACCCTCCACCAGGCCCCCACTCATGTCTCCCACCACCCCCACCCCCCAGCAGTGCAGGGGCAGCCTCCACCAGGCCCCCACTCATGTCTCCCACCACCCCCACCCCCCAGCAGTGCAGGGGCAGCCTCCACCAGGCCCCCACTCATGTCCCCTATCACCCCCACCCCCCCGCCACCAGGGGCACCCTCCACCAGGCCCCCACTCATGTCTCCCACCACCCCCACCCCCCAGCAGTGCAGGGGCAGCCTCCACCAGGCCCCCACTCATGTCTCCCACCACCCCCACCCCCCAGCCACCAGGGGCACCCTCCACCAGGCCCCCACTCATGTCTCCCACCACCCCCACCCCCCAGCAGTGCAGGGGCACCCTCCACCAGGCCCCCACTCATGTCTCCCACCACCCCCACCCCCCAGCCACCAGGGTCACCCTCCACCAGGCCCCCACTCATGTCTCCCACCACCTGATTGGTGGAAATGGCCGTACACCGGGATACAGGTGCGCTGACGTACTTGCGTGTGTAAGTGTCCGCGCACACCTCATATACACGTACATAGGCCAATCGCGTGTACACGCACTTTTGTCCAATTACACGCGATGAGACTCTGACGTGCAGTCTTCCCACGTGTGCTCTGTCATCACGTGCTGTGTGGGAAACACCCGTGCGGGTCACGTCACAGACGCGCTTACGCGCTGAGGGCCTTTGGTCCAATGGAATCGCGTATGCGTGCTGACGCGCTTACGCGCTAAGGGCCTTTCCTCGGTTTTCACGCTGACGTGCAGGATTTTCACGTGCCAATTCACTCCGTACCAAGCTGGCCACGCGTGAGCACACGGGAGACCACGCTCCTGCCCAGAAGGCCGAATTACTGCCCCCCAGAGCCCCGAGCACGCTCCCACCTGCTATCTGCTGCTGCCTGACTGCCTGCTGCCTACGTGCACTGCCATTTGCTGCCTGCACATCAGCCAGGGGTGCTGTTGCTGTGACCACCCCTGCTGGAACAGAAGACTCCCGACTGGAATTCCATCGCTCCACAGCCCAGCCCCAGGACCCAGTTGCCCACCCACTCCTGCCTCTGGGGTTGTCATGTCGGGGCTAACACCATCTGTGACCACTGACAACCCCCGGCCAGAGAGGCAGAGGGGCACCAGCTTCAGTGCCACCGAAGTTGGTGTCCTGGTGGAGCAAGTCCTGGGGCAGTATGATGCCCTCTTTGGAAGTTCCCGCGCCGACAAGGAAGGACGGACTCGGATCTGGACAGACATCGTGACTGCCATCAACGCGGAGGGGGTGGCAGTCCGGGACTTACAACATGTCAGGAAGCGCTGGGAGGACTTCAGGTCCAGGACCCTGAACAAGGCCCGGCGCCTCTTGAAGGCAGCGGATGCCAAGGGGCGCCGGGGCCACTTGTCGGAAGAACAGATGGGGGTCCTGGAACGCATATCCCCAGCGCTCCACGTCCAGGTCCTAGAGAAGCAGAGCCGTCTGGAGTCGAGCGGTGAGTGTACATGCATCCTGGTTGTGAGCAGGGCATGTGGTGATCATTCCCCATTGTGCCGGTTGCACATCTGTTTGTATGGGGTGGAGTATGGGTGGGGGTGTACAGGGCCGTGGGGCTGACACATGCGAGGGCTGTAATGTGTGAGACATGGATGGTGCTTGTGTGTGTGGGCTTGCATGGCAAATGCAGTTGTGCGTGCACACATGTTTGGATGAATGTGTATGTAAGTAGACATGTCCGTGATGTCAGGCATGTATGTTGTTTTCGGCTGCATGTATGAGCACTGTGTACATGTGCATGTGTGTGTATTTGTCAAAGGTGCAACAGTGATGCTACATGGATGCATGTGACAGCGGTATGTGGAAGCCTGATTGGCAGATGTGACATGGATGCCCGTCTGAACAGTGCGACACTTGGCAGAGGTGTAGACATGCATGCAAGTGTGGTGGTGTGTGTACATGTGTGGTGCACTTCCTGTGTTGCATGTGATGTATGGCTCCCCTTTGGCTGCTGATGCTGTTGTATGTGTAGGGATGGTGGTGGCAGTTGCGATATGGCTGTGGTATGGCTCATGTGTGCCAGTTGCAATGACATGTGTGTTGGGGATTGTGATGACATGTCTGAGGTTTGCCAATGCCACTCATGTGCAACTGTCGTGCGTGTATGTGTCCATTGTACAGTGCCCTGATGCCTGTGTTTTGTTTCTCCCTGTCTGCAGCGTCAACTGATGAAGAGGGCGGAGAAGGTGCTGTGGAGCACAGCGGCGGGGATCCGACCGCCAGCCGGAGACGCAAGGCCCGGCTCCCCTCCCGTGTTGTCATCTCGTCGGGGAGTGAGGAGTCCGGTGCCGCGTCCCAGGCCGCAGCTGCCGGGGGGAGGTCCAAGAGGCGGAGGTTGCAGTTGGACTCCTCGGCAGCAGAAGGGGCAGCTGGGACCCCACAGGGCCCAACAGGGGAAGATGGCACAGAGTTATCCAGGTTGGTGGGGGGTTTGGTGGAGGAGGGGGCCGCGCAAGCACCAGAGACAGGGTCTGGAGGTGGGGATCCCACTGGTGCTAGTGGTGCAGTGCAGGACCAGGGACAGGAGGCAGCACAGGCGGCCGCGGAGGTGCCTGTGTGCAATCCTGTCCCCGATCCTGTCCCTGCATCATCTTGCACCAGCAGGGATGCCTACGTCCAGACCCGTTTTCAGGCAGGGGATGAGCTGACGTCAACTGGCCTTCCTCTGCCTGCGGACGTGGCCATCCAGGACCGGGTTGAGCCTGTCCTGGCTGGTGTGGCGTTGCGTCAACGGGCCATGCGAGGTGACCTGCAGTCTTTTCATGGAGAGACTGCACGTCATCTCGAATGGCTCGTTGACCACGTCAGCCTGCTGGGACAGGTCACCCAGGCCGGATTCCGCTGTCTGATGGGGCTTGCTCCGACCCCCTCCTCAACTGGACCCCCTACGCGCCAGTCGTCCTCTGTGCCATCTTCCCACCCATCAGTCACCTGGGTGCCCTGTGGAGCTGCCTCTGACAGTGCAGCCAGGCTGGTGGAGGAGGCATCCCTGCCACAGTCGGGAGTCGGACGTCCAGCAGGGGTGGCCACATCAACAGGTGCACCCCAGCCGGCGGAGGATGTGCAGGCAGCAGGAGGCAGTGCACGGGCAGAGGCAGAGCAGCAGCAGCAGCAAGATGGTGGGAGCCATGAAGGCTCGGGGCCTTCGACATCGGAGGGGCAGGCATCGGCCGGAGGGCAGGAGGACCCAGGACAGAGAGTGTCTTCCGTGTGGCAGCGGTTGGGCCACGCCATAGGTGCGGAGCGGCGGCGAGCGGAAGAGGCGCGGCTCACAATGGTCAGGGCGGAGAACTCCATGCGGAGGGCCCTGAGGCGGGCCGAGTGCCTCGAGGCAATCCGCAGGGGGTTGGAGGAGGACACGGCGTCGTCCCTGTGGACCCTCGGGGCCATGGAACTGGACCGCCTCCGGGACATCGAACAGGAGTTCGATGATGCCCTGGCCCGGAACACCACAGAGTGAGCCGCTGGACTTGCCCGCCGCCTTTGTATATAGTTCTTTAGTTTTAGGTTTCCTTTCGTTCTTATTATTATTTGGAGTCGACGGACACTGCTCCACTTTTTGTATATAGTTGATATTTAGGTAGGTTTTTTAGGAGGTTTCCTTAGTTCAGTTGTGATGATGGACCCTTGTTATTTTTGTACATAGTTCTTTGTTGCATGGAGAGTTTTTACATTTCACTTTGGACATAATTTTTTTGATTTGATTTTCTAGTTTTGTGTTTTTATGCGGACATGCAGCTTATTTTTTCACATTTACATTGTAGTTAGTTTTCTTTCTTTGGCACTTGTATTTTTTTCAATACATTTTTTTTTCCATTGTTCACTGTGTGGTTTCATCTCATTGGTTTCATGCATGTCATGTTGTGTGTTTTCCCATTCAATTTGAAAATATGTGTGTGACGGACATGGGTTCATTTGCTTCATGTACATTGGGGGTGTAACATGTGATTTCCATTTCCATGTGGGTGAATGGGTTACTTGGTAGGTCTTTTTGGCTGTGGAGGCTGACCATTACGCACATGATTGGGGATTGTGAGGACCTGGTGGGGGCTGCACATGGTGGCAGGGGGGTGGGGGTGCAGGGGGACATGAGTGGGGGCCTGGTGGAGGTTGAGCCTGCACTGCTGGGGGGTGGGGGTGGTGGGAGACATGAGTGGGGGCCTGGTGGAGGGTGACCCTGCACTGCTGGGGTGTGGGGGTGATGGGAGACATGAGTGGGGGCCTGGTGGAGGGTGACCCTGGTGGCTGGGGGGTGGGGGTGATAGGGGACATGAGTGGGGGCCTGGTGGAGGGTGACCCTGGTGGCTGGGGGGTGGGGGTGGTGGGAGACATGAGTTGGACATGGGTGGGGGCCTACTGGCAGGTGCCCCACAGTGCTGGGGGGTGGGGGTGGTGGGAGACATGAGTTGAACATGGGTGGGGGCCTACTGGCAGGTGCCCCACAGTGCTGGGGGGTGGGGGTGGTGGGAGACATGAGTTGGACATGGGTGGGGGCCTGCTGGCAGGTGCCCCACAGTGCTGGGGGGTGGGGGTGGTGGGAGACATGAGTGGGGCCCTGGTGGAGGGTGACCCTGGTGGCTGGGGGGTGGGGGTGGTGGGAGACATGAGTTGGACATGGGTGGGGGCCTACTGGCAGGTGCCCCACAGTGCTGGGGGGTGGGGGTGGTGGGTGACATGAGTTGGACATGGGTGGGGGCCTGCTGGCAGGTGCCCCACAGTGCTGGGGGGTGGGGGTGGTGGGAGACATGAGTTGGACATGGGTGGGGGCCTGCTGGCAGGTGCCCCACAGTGCTGGGGGGTGGGGGTGGTGGGAGACATGAGTGGGGCCCTGGTGGAGGGTGACCCTGCACTGCTGGGGTGTGGGGGTGGTGGGTGACATGAGTGGGGGCCTGGTGGAGGGTGACCCTGGTGGCTGGGGGGTGGGGGTGGTGGTAGACATGAGTGGGGGCCTGGTGGAGGGTGACCCTGCACTGCTGGGGTGTGGGGGTGGTGGGTGACATGAGTGGGGGCCTGGTGGAGGGTGACCCTGGTGGCTGGGGGGTGGGGGTGGTGGTAGACATGAGTGGGGGCCTGGTGGAGGGTGACCCTGCACTGCTGGGGTGTGGGGGTGGTGGGTGACATGAGTGGGGGCCTGGTGGAGGGTGACCCTGGTGGCTGGGGGGTGGGGGTGGTGGGAGACATGAGTTGGACATGGGTGGGGGCCTACTGGCAGGTGCCCCACAGTGCTGGGGGGTGGGGGTGGTGGGAGACATGAGTTGGACATGGGTGGGGGTCTACTGGCAGGTGCCCCACAGTGCTGGGGGGTGGGGGTGGTGGGAGACATGAGTTGGACATGGGTGGGGGCCTGCTGGCAGGTGCCCCACAGTGCTGGGGGGTGGGGGTGGTGGGAGACATGAGTGGGGCCCTGGTGGAGGGTGACCCTGGTGGCTGGGGGGTGGGGGTGGTGGGAGACATGAGTTGGACATGGGTGGGGGCCTACTGGCAGGTGCCCCACAGTGCTGGGGGGTGGGGGTGGTGGGTGACATGAGTTGGACATGGGTGGGGGCCTGCTGGCAGGTGCCCCACAGTGCTGGGGGGTGGGGGTGGTGGGAGACATGAGTTGGACATGGGTGGGGGCCTGCTGGCAGGTGCCCCACAGTGCTGGGGGGTGGGGGTGGTGGGAGACATGAGTGGGGCCCTGGTGGAGGGTGACCCTGCACTGCTGGGGTGTGGGGGTGGTGGGTGACATGAGTGGGGGCCTGGTGGAGGGTGACCCTGGTGGCTGGGGGGTGGGGGTGGTGGTAGACATGAGTGGGGGCCTGGTGGAGGGTGACCCTGCACTGCTGGGGTGTGGGGGTGGTGGGTGACATGAGTGGGGCCCTGGTGGAGGGTGACCCTGGTGGCTGGGGGGTGGGGGTGGTGGGTGACATGAGTGGGGGCCTGGTGGAGGGTGACCCTGGTGGCTGGGGGGTGGGGGTGGTGGGAGACATGAGTTGGACATGGGTGGGGGCCTACTGGCAGGTGCCCCACAGTGCTGGGGTGTGGGGGTGGTGGGAGACATGAGTTGGACATGGGTGGGGGCCTGCTGGCAGGTGCCCCACAGTGCTGGGGGGTGGGGGTGGTGGGAGACATGAGTGGGGCCCTGGTGGAGGGTGACCCTGGTGGCTGGGGGGTGGGGGTGGTGGGAGACATGAGTTGGACATGGGTGGGGGCCTACTGGCAGGTGCCCCACAGTGCTGGGGGGTGGGGGTGGTGGGGGACATGAGTTGGACATGGGTGGGGGACTGCTGGCATGTGCCCCACAGTGCTGGGGGGTGGGGGTGCAAGGGGACATGTGTTGGTGTTCATTAGTTCAAGGAGACATGTGCCTTTGCTGGGGGGCATGCCCATGTTGGGAGGGCTGCCTGCGGGACATGACCAGGGATGCAGGGTAGTCCCCTGTGGTGTGGGCTGCCTGCAGGGGCCGTGGAGGGTGTACAGGGTACACCTGGGAGGACCCACACTGTCAAATCACATGTGGGACTCCCCGGCACCCCTGAAATACACGTACCGTGCAGAAATCGCGTGTAAAACTTCCCGCGCACCCCTCAAATTCACGCGCCCAGGCTATTCGCGTGTGGAACTTCCCGCGAACCCCTGAAATACACGCGCCCAGGCTATTCGCGTGTGGAACTTCCCGCGCACCCCTGAAATACACGCGCCCAGGCTATTCGCGTGTGGAACTTCCCGCGCACCCCTGAAATACACGCGCCCAGGCTATTCGCGTGTGGAACTTCCCGCGAACCCCTGAAATACACGCGCCCAGGCTATTCGCGTGTGGAACTTCCCGCGAACCCCTGTAATACACGTAGCCCGCTCCCCCAGGCCCGATCGCGTGAGGAACTTCCCGCGCACCCCTCAAATTCACGCGCCCAGGCTATTCGCGTGTGGAACTTCCCGCGCACCCCTGAAATACACGCGCCCAGGCTATTCGCGTGTGGAACTTCCCGCGCACCCCTGAAATACACGCGCCCAGGCTATTCGCGTGTGGAACTTCCCGCGCACCCCTCAAATTCACGCGCCCAGGCTATTCGCGTGTGGAACTTCCCGCGAACCCCTGAAATACACGCGCCCAGGCTATTCGCGTGTGGAACTTCCCGCGAACCCCTGTAATACACGTAGCCCGCTCCCCCAGGCCCGATCGCGTGAGGAACTTCACGCGAACCCCTGTAATACACGTAGCCCGCTCCCCCAGGCCCGATCGCGTGAGGAACTTCGCGCGAACCCCTGTAATACACGTAGCCCGCTCCCCCTGGCCCGATCGCGTGAATAACTTCACGCGAACCCCTGTGATGCACGTACCCTGCAAATCGCGTGTGACACTTCCCGCGCACCCCGGTATACATGCACACGTATTTTTTGTCAGCGGGTGTCCGTGTTTGTGGGTACCCCTTTGCACGTCATTTTTCCTGGAGGGCCACAGTATGGGACATTCATCATGGCAGTATATAGGTGCTATTTGTTGGCGCACCTTTTGGCGCACATTTCTTACAGCCGCAGAGACGCTACCGCCTCCTTTCTTGTGGCGGTCGTGTTTGTGCCTGTGCGCTGGTTTGAGCGTGCGCTTTTTTCCCCTATTCTATTCCATGAATACGTGTTGTAGGCGAGCGTGTGGGCGTTCCGCGCACTTGTGCCCTGTACTTCCCCCGTGACGCCCACGTTTTGGCAAGTTGTTCCCCATTCCGAGTGTTACGCCCGTGTTCCGCCTACTTTTATTGCGTGCGCCGCGCTATGTGCGAATTTCGCTGTGGCCTGTGCGATTTTCGCTGTGACCTGGCGCACGCTGTTAGATGGCCTGTGCGCCAACGTGCGCCAACGTGCGCCGCACACTTTTTTATCGCACATCCGCTGGTTTTCTCGCGCACGGCCTTCCATGAATCGACGTGCGCTGCTTTTCGTGCGATTTTCGCACTTGCACTGCGATTTTCGCTATTCCACTGCGATTCGCACGTTTTTGCCCACTTGCGCCGCGCTAATTATTCCATGAATCGGCCTGTCAGTTGTCAATCCAATCTTTTCTAAAATG
Source organism: Ambystoma mexicanum (assembly GCF_040938575.1). Lineage (NCBI taxonomy): Eukaryota > Metazoa > Chordata > Amphibia > Caudata > Ambystomatidae > Ambystoma > Ambystoma mexicanum. The sequence goes on from NC_090929.1 coordinate 541,452,697, forward strand.
GCCTCTGATCTATCCCTTAAGGAGGTCAATGTACACGAGTGAACTAAGTTTCTATCTAGTAGGTGATACAGTGTGTTTGGCACTCCAGTTTTAATTTTTGCATACAAAGATATGCAAGCCCACTGTACCCGAGCCCACATTGATACAACACCCAATTCAAATCTAATTGCAGAGATTGGGATTGCATTTGGCATACATAGCAACCTTCTCCAAATACGGCCCTCAATGCGATTAAGTGACTCGCTCACTCTCTCTGGAGCCAGTTCCAGGCCATAGATCAGTTTGGGTATCATTTTCCTCTCATAGAATATCAGAGCAGGCTTTAGAGAAAATTTACCAAACCTTCGGTCAATCCTGACCACCTGTGCTTCCAACAATTTTGCCTTATCTAATATAGATTCAATTAAAGGCTTAGAGCCTGGGTAGGCTGAGATGTTGAAACCCAAATATCGCACAGACTCAACCAGTTTCAAAGGAGTCTCCCCCAACTTACCAATAAAGCCTGATGTCTTGCCTCTTGCTTTTCTAAAGGACAAGATTCGAGTTTTGGAGGGATTAATTAATAAACCATTGGTTTTAGCATATGCTTCAAAATTTCTTAAAGACCGTTGCAACCCCACCTTGGTGTTATCAAATATCAACAGATCATCAGCATATGCTAACCAGATAATTTTGTCCTTGTCAATTTTAGGGGCCAGCAGTCCTTCTTTGGCAAGTGAGATGGCTACATCTGAAAAGTATTGGTTGAACAGCCAGGGTGCCAGAGTGCAACCCTGTCTGACCCCCTGATAGGATCTAATTCTCCTTGATAAATCACCTTCTTGGTTCAAACGAACCCGAACCCCGCAGTTCTCATAGACCCCACTAACTAATCTCAATAGCCCTACAGGTAGGCCCCAACCAGCCAGTTTTAACCACAACCTGCCTGGGTCAACCCGGTCAAACGCAGCAGTCAGATTGATTGAAGACATATACGTGCAACCACCCGCTGTTGACCATGCCACCTCTTGTATACTCTTCAGGGCCAGACCGTTAACATTGGTCGAATGGCCCCTTCTGAACCCAGTCTGGAATCGGGCCAGCTGGTGGCTCCTATGAGCCCACTCCCCCAAGTGTGACAACAGGAAAGATGAGAAGATCTTACAATCCACATCAATTAAAGAAATCGGACGATAGTTTGCCGGATCAGTCCTGCTGCCACACTTGAAGAGTGGTATAATATGTGCTGTGTTCCAGGATGCGGGGGTCGTCCCTGAGGACTAAATATCACTAAACTCCAGGCATAACAACTGGGCCCACAAGTTAGGATTATCCTTAAATGTATTATTTGTTAGGCCATTTGGCCCTGGAGCCCTAGAGCGCTTACATCTGGTGATTAGTTTTCAAATGGTTTCTAACTCAACCTTTGGGTTCCACCTAACCTCTCTAGTCAAGTCCAAAACCAATGGTGGGTCCATCGATGATTTCCCAAATCTGCTCTCCAAAAATACAACCCAATCTTTTTCTGAAATTGAATTTAACTGGCAAGTTGTATAGTTTGGGTCCTGCCCATTGACCAAATACCAAAAAGCACTTGCATTTGCAGAGACTAAGGTTCCAAGCATCTTTTCAGAATCATTCTGAAGCATTACAGATTTAATAAACTTACAATAATTCTTGTATGATTGCTTAACCTTCCCTATGAGCTTTCTGCATATTGCCTCATCTTGATTAGTACTCTGAATCTGCTTTATTGTTCTTCTTAACATTTTTTTTGCAGATGCTACATCAGAGTTATAACAATGGGTATGCCTAACTTGGCAAAAACCATTTGTTCTCATTCCCAAAGCCATTTTATCAGTCATTTGACCCACAAACGACTGGAACTCAACTGCTTTCAGATTTTGGAGCTTCCAATCAAAGGTTGAACAACTCAATGCACGATGTATTTCAGAGTTCAGGGCACGAATCTTAGGGTCAGTCCACCTAACAGCATTCCGCCCTACCTTGGCAACTAAATTTAATTTTTGCCCACGTTTTCTGATATTAAGAACCCAATTAAATTGTGCCGTGAGAACGCAGTGGTCACTCCAATCATTTTTAAGTATTTCAAATGACAGGCAAGAGTTCATAAGGGAGGAATCTACAAAAATATAATCAATCAGAGAGGAACTATCCCCTCTGTACCAAGTATGCCATTTACTAGAATTCCCTGATTCAGTACTGTTTCCAACCAATGGAAAAAGACCCCTCCCTCCCAGATTCATTAACCATTTCTGACCAGCCACTTCCTTAGCTGAAATACCCCCACCAGTCAATTCCAATTCCCCCAATCTGTGAGAATATACACAATTTGCATTTAGATCTCCCATGACTATAACCCTGCCAAGATGTTTTACACAATTAAAAAGCTACTATCATGTACGCGGTTCATAAAGTCACGGTCCAGCAAACAACAAAAGCAACAAGGGATACCAGGAATATCTAAGTACTATGATCTGGCCTGGATAGAACCCAAAAACGCATATTAACATCATCAAAGGTCATAGTACTGGTGTTTTTATGTGGTGAGTCCAGGCATAGTCTACCCATCTACAAAGTCACAATATCAATGTGACTCAAAAACATTTATAAAAAATCGTGTCTTTCACTAACCATGTAATGAGAAGAAAAACATTCAATTCAACCCAATAAACACTCTCTCATGATTCAATGTTTTTATTAACATGTAGAAAAATCATCAATAAAAGACTGATCTCGTTATTGTAATAAAACAATCACATCAGCCAATCCATCAAATTAATAATTCGACTGGTAAGATACATCATTTCCATCTAAAACCACAACAAACCACAACAAACCACACGCCAACCATACATCATTCATACTCAAACAATTCATCAATTCATTCAATTCCAACATTTGATTCATCAATATGAAACAATCATACTAAAATACAACAATACAACTCTGTGTTCATTACAAATATGAACAATAAGTTATTCACAGCTGAGCCACCGTTAATTGTACGGACTATTATGGCAAATAAAGGCTCAAACTATTATTTAACAAAACTGTTTATAAATAACAGTACACCCCCCAACCTGACAAGTTTCTTTCTGTGCAAATCTTGTTGAACAGAAATTCTTCAAGGGCACAAAGGTCCAGCGTTGTCAAATGGAAAGTTGATGGAAATAGGAACGTGTAGACTACACGAAGAGCTCACCTAAATATAAACATAAAAACACCATCAATCGAGCTCAAAATGCTTACATCTCTAAATTGGTCATTACTACCACCGTACCACAAATGAACGGGGAGTAGAACAAGGGTCATCAATACCCATAAATTTCCTTCACCACTATAGGGATCATGTGAACTGATACACGGCACCATGATTGATACACCATATTAATTGGTTTATTCCACAGAACGCCACCATCACCAACACCACGTGACACATCAGGAACTCCAGGACTACTAAAACCATCCTTCTAGGTTGTGATACAACCAACCACACCCCAGTGGTATCTCATGGAAAAAGCTGTGAGCAAGATCAACATTCAGCAAAAACTCACAGTATATCTCATGTAAAGGTCTTCACTCTTTACACTAGTTTTCGCCAGCCAGGCCGGTACACCATTACCATTTGGGAGGTGGTGCCCGACACTCTTAAGGGCAGGCACAACTGTATAGAACCCGTGTGTTCATGGGGGCAAATCCTCGACCACCTAGAATCACACAAAAGCAGAAAAAAGGAACGTAACAATCAAGGCAAACCTGCACATTTTGCCCACATTATCATTAACACTAACGCCTGGTGTATTTTAGGTAACCACTGTGTACAAGAAGTACTCAGAGTAACAAGATACTAAGTGACTGAGGCAGGAGCAAAAACTATCACACATCGACCCGGCTTACCTTAATTATAATGGTCTTTCCCATCCGCGTAGATACTTCTAGGGAGACTGCTTCACATAGAGTCTCTTCTCAGGACGAAAAAAAACGTAAACCAGATCGGTACTGTCCACTTCGAATCTAAACAGTTCACGATTCTGTGACGATATATAACAAACAGAACGGGGAGCCAGATTACCACCCTACAACATGAACTCATTGTAATGCGGACGTCTGATAATGCTGCTGTCATTGAGGAAGTGTTATAGTAAACACACCTCATGGAAAAAAGGCCAACTGCCCTGCCCTTAGGTATACAGGAAACATAAAGGATTTTAACTGGCACAGCCCATCAATATGGACAGGAGACGGGAGACGCTGCTTACCTCTATTACCGAGGAACGTCCTTCGCTCTTCGCCACGGTGATTCTGTGAGCCGTTACAACAAACACTCATGCTCCACATATCCGGGTCATATACGTGCTTGTGTTGTCATGTGACATACACGCAACGTGAAAATAAAGCGTGCTCTGATCTTAAAGATACAGCCCCACTAGATGTTCAAAAGCGGGTCGTTCTTATTGGATCAAATGGTAAGATGTTTTATACAATTAAAATGCCCCCATCATGTACGCAGATCATAACGTCACGGTCCAGCATCATCAAAATATCTGATGGGAAGAATTCACCAGCAATTATTCACAGGTGTGCCAAACTCACCATGAATGTAGGGAATCCCATGAACAATTAGGAACCGATAAAATGTACTATGCATCTGCTCAGCCAACTTATTATACCGTCAACAACATATATAACCTGTGTTAGACAAAATCTTGTGCCTAGATTCTTTTGAAAAAATGTTTTATAAAACATTTATTTCTTCAAGAGAATTGTTGCCTTGACTGTAACGCAACAAAGAATGTAACAGATTCCAATCTATTGATTCATTTAAACCTACCAGGTGACTCCTACTCAGAAAGATAAGTTTGGTCTCTTCCCTGGACAGAGTCTGCTTGTTCAGGGAGATATTGTTAGTGATCAAAATATTTTTCAATACTGTCCATCTTAAATCATCGCAACTGTGGTTGCGTATTATAAAATGCCCTACCATCGGGGCAGTCAAATTCCTCAATCTGATGCAGCTTCTGTGTTCGTTGATACAGGTTTTGATTTTATGTTCTGTTTTTTCGATATATATTTTATGGCAAAGGCACCAAATCGCATATACAACAAAGCAGGAATTACAATTCGAGAACACTCTTTGTTACCATGGTCTAAATAGACCAATGTCTACCTCAGTGGTCCGTTTAGTTAGTGGACAACATACACAGGCCCCACACGGGGCATGTCCATTCAATTTAGGGAACCCCCACTGCTGGGTTATGGTGGCCTGCGTTTCAACCTTGTTGCTGATGTCGTTCCTGCTAACCAGTTCCTTGACATTACGTCCATGTTTAAAGGCACACCATGGGCTGTCAACAGGTATCTTTGCTTGTGCTAAAAGGTGCCAATGTTTCTTGACAATCTTAACCACATGGTTGGAAAGGTGGTTGAATGTACTAACAAAAACTAATGAGTCGGATTTAGATGAACTAGGTTTGTGTCTGTATTCCAGCAAGGCCTCACGGTGGTTATTAGAGGCTCTCTTCAAGGATCTTTTGACAATCTTATTGGGATAGCCTCGTTGAATCAAATTATGACTCAGAACGGAGGCTTCAGACTCAAACACGTCCTTCTCACTACTATTCCGTTTGAGCCGTAAAAGTTGGCCGAACGGTAAACCATCCCTCAAAGATTTGGGATGGAAGCTGTCATATCTGAGGAGAGAGTTCCTGTCAGTAATCTTGTGGAATGGTTTTAATCCCAAAAAATTGGTAGAAGAATTGGAAAAGATGGTCAAGTCCAAAAAATCGATCTGATCCCTATGGAAAGTCATAGAGAACTTCAAAAAGGGATTGATCCCATTTAGCCATTGAAAAAAGGTTAGTAAGGTTGTTTTGTCGCCATGCCATATCAACAGCACATCATCGATGTACCTGCGCCACAATGAGATATGATCTCTGAAAACATTATTTTCACTATAAACACTCATGTGTTCTACGTAATCCACATAAAGATTAGCCACAGAGGGTGCCACGGCCGACCCCATGGCGGTACCATGGACTTGTTGGTAAAAACAGCCATCGAATTGGAAATAGTTCTCAGTGAGAGACCACCCTCTGCACCACAAAATAAAAGAATTAGGTGTCATGCCGGACCTTCGTTTAGTCAGTTGCAACTCTTCAATGATATCCAGTGTGGCAGTGTGCGGAATTTTTGTATACAATGAAACAATGTCCATAGTGACAAGGATGTCTTCACCCGGATTAAAATGACGGTTCTCAATCAAATTGATTACTGCCATCGAGTCTTGAACATATGAAGTCATTTTACTAACAAACCCTTTTAGAAGGGAGTCGGCAAATTTTTCAAGTGGTTCCAACACTGAGTTTGTGCCCGACACTATTGGTCTCCCTGGAGGGTTCAATAGTGTCTTGTGGATTTTGGGCAAAATATAAAACAGGGGAACACTGGGATCCTTTTTCACTAGGTACTCAGCCTCCTTCCGAGTTATCCAGTGTCTTTCTTTTGCTTTCTCAACTTTATGAGCAATTAGACTCGTCAAACGTCCCGTCGGATCCTGTTCTATAGGTTTATAAAATGTTGTGTCTGACAATTGTCGAAGGCATTCTATCACATAATCTTCCCGATTCAGCAATACAATCGCGCCACCTTTGTCTGCACTTCGTATTACTATTGACTTGTTGTTTTTGAGCGAATCGAAAGCTTCTCTCTGTGCTGCTGAACAATTTTGGAAAGCATATGGGGAATGGGTACGTTCCATTTCTTCCAAATCTGCGAGGACCCTTCTCTCAAACACTACGGATTCTGGACTGTGACTGGTGGAAGGCGGACAAAAAGTGGATTGAGTGTGCAAACCGCTATTCCTTTCTTCACCCTCAAAGGGATTCTCATGAAAAAACTGTTTTAGATGTATTTTCCTGAATAGTTCCTCTATTTCGACCCTGGAAACAAAACGATCATAGGAAATGGTAGGAACAAAACCGAACCCTTTTTCCAGAACGGACATGCGTGGGTATATAAGCAGACACATTAATTAATAAGCTCTGCTGCTCCTTGTCACTGGTGGTTCGTAATCCCAATTCTGTAGGTCCTGATCTAAAAAACCAATGGAGGGTCCTCTCCCTCTCGGGAACGGACGGGAATTCTGGGATCTACGTCTGTTAGTATTCCCGCGCCCGCGGCCATGGCCGCGTCTTTGCTGTCTACCACCAGTACCACGGGCAGACATATCTTCGTCCGAGCTATGTGAGCTAAAAGAGGTGGTACTGAATCTCACATACTTTTGCAGTTGTGATCTCGGTGCCCCATCGTAATGTTGGTCGGGAACATACCCTTCTTGGGTATACCGAAAAGCTTTCTCATGGGTGAAATCTGTAATGTCAGTTTTCAGACGTCTAATACGGTCCCGTACAGTGGATTCCTTGAAATCATTCATCGCTCGGATGATTTCATCCAACCTTTTAGTATATACTTCCAATGGGACTAGTTTTTTAATAGCTTCTTCTAGGTTTGCTAACTCTTCAAGTTGTTTAACTGACATCTCCTTAGTGGTATCAATTATCAGGGTTAGCCAATCCCGTCCTCATTTATTAGCAATATAACTCCACCTGATAATGAAATCCTTGTTATCCAGGAATAGTCGCGGCTCGTTCCTAACCACTAGACCCTGTGGTAGAACGCCATTGCATAAATATTCCAGCATAATAGTGCCGTGAAATTCCGTGCGGATGGATCTCTTACAGAGTTGGAACAACTCATCCCAATTGCTAATGTTGGTCAAGGGGGAACTATCCCCATCATTAGAAAATAATGAAGACTTGGCCAATAATTCTGCCACATATTTATCATCGTAGCTATGGGTTTTATCAGCCGCCATGATAGCCTTAAACAAGACCTTGCACTCATACTAATTTGTGCTGTTACATACACTAGCACTTACTCGTCCTGGAGTATCCACAACATGCAACGTAGTGTCAATTTACAGTGACATTCCCCATTGGAGAGGAAGAACAACAAACACATCCCACGGACTGAAAGCCGTGCAATAGTACCAAACAACAGAAGCAACAAGGGATACCAGGAATATCTAAGTACTATGCTCTGGCCTGGATAGAACCCAAAAACTCATATTAACATCAAAGGTCATAGTACTGGTGTTTTTATGTGGTGAGTTCAGGCATAGTCTACCCATCTACAAAGTCACAATATCAATGTGACTCAAAAACATTTATAAAAAATCGTGTCTTTCACTAACCATGTAATGAGAAGAAAAACATTCAATTCAACCCAATAGACACTCTCTCATGATTCAACAATTTTATTAACATGTAGAAAAATCATTAATAAAAGACTGATCTCGTTATTGTAATATAACAATCACAAATGTCAGTATCAATACATTCATCAGCCAATCCATCAAATTAATAATTCGACTGGTAAGATACATCATTCCCATCTAAAACCGCAACAAACCACAACAAACCACACGCCAACCATACATCATTCATACTCAAACAATTCATCAATTCATTCAATTCCAACATTTGATTCATCAATATAAAACAATCATACTAAAATACAACAATACAACTCTGTGTTCATTACAAATATGAACAATAAGTTATTCACAGCTGAGCCACCGTTAATTGTACGGACTATTATGGCAAATAAAGGCTCAAACTATTATTTAACAAAACTGTTTATAAATAACAGTACACCCCCCAACCCGACATGTTTCTTTCTGTGCAAATCTTGTTCAACAGAGATGCTTCAAGGGCACAAAGGTCCAGCGTTGTCAAATGGAAAGTTGATGGAAATAGAAACGTGTAGACTACACCAAGAGCTCACCTAAATATAAACATAAAAACACCATCAATCGAGCTCAAATGCTTACATATCTAAATTGGTCATTACTACCACCGTACCACAAATGAACGGGGAGTAGAACAAGGGTCATCAATACCCATAAATTTCCTTCACCACTATAGGGATCATGTGAACTGATACACGGCACCATGATTGATACACCATATTAATTGGTGTATTCCACAGAACGCCACCATCACCAACACCACGTGACACATCAGGAACTCCAGGACTACTAAGACCATCCTTCTAGGTTGTGATACAACCAACCACACCCCAGTGGTATCTCATGGAAAAAGCTGTGAGCAAGATCAACATTCAGCAAAAACTCACAGTATATCTCATGTAAAGGTCTTCACTCGTTACACTAGTTTTCGCCAGCCACGCCAGTACACCATTACCATTTGGGAGGTGGTGCCCGACACTCTTAAGGGCAGGTACAACTATATAGAGCCGGTGTGTTCATGGGGGCAAATCCTCGACCACCTAGAATCACACAAAAGCGGAAAAAAGGAACGTAACAATCAAGGCAGACCTGCAAATTCTGCCCACATTATCATTAACACTAACGCCTGGTGTATTTTAGGTAACCACTGTGTACAAGAAGTACTCAGAGTGACAAGATACTAAGTGACTGAGGCAGGAGCAAAAACTATCACACATCGACCCGGCTTACCTTAATTATAATGGTCTTTCCCATCCGCGTAGATACATCTAGGGAGACTGCTTCACTTAGAGTCTTTTCTCAGGACGAGAAAAAACGTAAACCAGATCGGTACTGTCCACTTCGAATCTAAACAGTTCACGATTCTGTGACGATATAAAACAAACATAACGGGGAGCCAGATTAGCACCCTACAACATGAACTCATTGTAATGCGGGCGTCTGATAATGCTGCTGTCATTGAAGAAGTGTTATAGTAAACACACCTCATGGAAAAAAGGCCAACTGCCCTTCCCTTAGATATACGGGAAACATAAAGGATTTTAACTGGCACAGCCCATCAATATGGACATGAGACGGGAGACGCTGCTTACCTCTATTTTGAGGAACGTCCTTCGCACTTCGCTACGGTGATTCTGTGAGCCGTTATGACAAACATTCAGGCTCCACATATCCGGGTCATATACGTGCTTGTGTTGTCATGTGACATACACGCAACGTAAAAATAAAGCGCTCTGATCTTAAAGATACTGCCCCACTAGATATTCAAAAGCGGGTCGTTCGTATTGGATCAAATGGTAAGATGTTTTATACAATTAAAATGCCCCCATCATGTACGCGGATCATAACGTCACGGTCCAGCATCATAAAAATATCTGATGGGAAGAATTCACCAGCAATTATTCAGAGGTGTGCCAAACTGACCATGAATGTAGGGAATCCCATGAACAATTAGGAACCGATAAAATGTACTATGCATCTGCTCAGCCAACTTATTATACCGTCAACAACATATATAACCTGTGTTAGACAAAATCTTGTGCCTAGATTCTTTTGAAAAAATGTTTTATAAAACATTTATTTCTTCAAGAGAATTGTTGCCTTGACTGTAACACAACAAAGAATGTAACAGATTCCAATCTATTGATTCATTTAAACCAACCAGGTGACTCCTGCTCAGAAAGATAAGTTTGGTCTCTTCCCTGGACAGAGTCTGCTTATCCAGGGAGATATTGTTAGTGATCAAAATCTTTTTCAATACTGTCCATCTTAAATCATCGCAACTGTGGTTGCGTATTATAAAATGCCCTACTATCGGGGCAGTCAAATTCCTCAATCTGATGCAGCTTCTTTGTTCGTTGATACAGGTTTTGATTTTACGTTCTGGTTTCCCGATATATATTTTATGGCAAAGGCACCAAATCGCATATACAACAAAGCAGGAATTACAATTCGAGAACACTCTTTGTTCCCATGGTCCAAATAGACCAATGTCCACCTCAGTGGTCCGTTTAGTTAGTGGACAACATACACAGACCCCACACGGGGCATGTCCATTCAATTTAGGTAACCCCCACTGCTGGGTTATGGTGGCCTGCGTTTCAACCTTGTTGCTGATGTCGTTCCTGCTAACCAGTTCCTTGACATTACGTCCACGTTTAAAGGCACACCATGGGCTGTCAAGAGGTACCTTTGCTTGTGCTAAAAGGTGCCAATGTTTCTTGACAGCTTAACCACATGGTTGGAAAGGTGGGTGAATGTACTAACAAAAACTAATGAGTCGGATTTAGATGAACTAGTTTTGTGTCTGTATTCCAGCAAGGCCTCACGGTGGTTATTAGAGGCTCTCTTCAAGGATCTTTTGACAATCTTATTGGGATAGCCTCGTTGAATCAAATTATGACTCAGAACGGAGGCTTCAGACTCAAACACGTCCTTCTCACTACTATTCCGTTTGAGCCGTAAAAGTTGGCCGAACGGTAAACCATCCCTCAAAGATTTGGGATGGAAGCTGTCATATCTGAGGAGGGAGTTCCTGTCAGTAATCTTGTGGAATGGTTTTAATCCCAACAAATTGGTAGAAGAATTGGAAAAGATGGTCAAGTCCAAAAAATCGATCTGATTCCTATGGAAAGTCATAGAGAACTTCAAAAAGGGATTGATCCCATTTAGCCATTGAAAAAAGATTAGTAAGTTGTTTCGTCGCCATGCCATATCAACAGCACATCATCGATGTCCCTGCGCCACAATGAGATATGATCTCTGAAAACATTATTTTCACTATAAACACTCATGTGTTCTACGTAATCCACATAAAGATTAGCCATAGAGGGTGCCACGGCCGACCCCATGGCGGTACCATGGACTTGTTGGTAAAAACAGCCATCGAATTGGAAATAGTTCTCAGTGAGAGACAACTCTGTGCACCACAAAATAAAAGAATTAGGTGTCATGCCGGACCTTCGTTTAGTCAGTAGCAACTCCTCAATGACATCCAGTGTGGCAGTCTGCGGAATTTTTGTATACAATGAAACAATGTCCATAGTGACAAGGATGTCTTCACTCAGATTAAAATGACAGTTCTCAATCAAATTGATTACTGCCATTGAGTCTTGAACATATGAAGTCATTTTACTAACAAACCCTTTTAGAAAGGAGTCGGCAAATTTTGCTAGTGGTTCCAACACTGAGTTCGTGCCCGACACTATTGGTCCCCCTGGAGGGTTCAATAGTGTCTTGTGGATTTTGGGCAAAATATAATACAGGGGAACACTGGGATCCTTTTTCACTAGGTACTCAGCCTCCTTCCGAGTTATCCAGTGTCTGTCTTTTGCTTTCTCAACTTTATGAGCAATTAGACTCGTCAAACGTCCCGTCGGATCTTGTTCTATAGGTTTATAAAATGTTGTGTCTGACAATTGTCGAAGGCATTCTATCACATAATCTTCCTGATTCAGCAAGACAATCACGCCACCTTTGTCTGCACTTCGTATTACTATTGACTTTTTGTTTTTGAGCGAATCGAAAGCTTTTCTCTGTGCTGTTGAACAATTTTGGAAAGCATATGGGGAATGGGTACGTTCCATTTCTTCCAAATCTGCGAGGACCCTTCTCTCAAACACTACGGATTCTGGACTGTGACTGGTGGAAGGCGGACAAAAAGAGGATCGAGTGTGCAAACCACTATTCCTTTCTTCATCCTCAAAGGGATTCTCATGAAAAAACTGTTTTAGATGTATTTTCCTGAATAGTTCCTCTATTTCGACCCTGGAAACAAAACGATCATAGAAAATGGTAGGAACACAACCGAACCCTTTTTCCAGAACGGACATCTCAACATGCGTGGGTATATAAGCAGACAAATTAATTAATAAACTCTGCTGCTCCTTGTCACTGGTGGTTCGTAATCCCAATTTTGTAGGTCCTGATCTAAAAAACCAATGGAGGGTCCTCTCACTCTCAGGAATGGGCGGGAATTCTGGGATCTACGTCTGTTAGTATTCCCACGGCTATGGCCGCGTCTTTGCTGTCTATCACCAGTACCACGGGCAGACATATCTTCATCCGAGTTATGTGAGCTAAAAGAGGTGTTACTGAATCTCACATTCTTTTGCTGTTGTGATCTCGGTGCCCCATCGCAATGTTGGTCGGGAACATACCCTTCTTGGGTATACCAAAAAGCTTTCTCATGGGTGAAATCTGTAATGTCAGTTTTCAGCCGTCTAATACGGTCCCGTACAGTCGATTCCTTGAAATCATTAATCTCTCGGATGATTCCATCCAACCTTTTAGTATATACTTGCCTCGCTGAAAAGCAAGTGCAGAGTTGCGGAATGGAAGTGGTTGGCTTGTAGCATATCCTCTGACAAACTGGCCTGTCGTCATGCCCCAAAGGCAATACAGATTCTCCATCCGTTCAAAAAAGCGGGCCCAAGCCCGCATCTCTGGGTCCATCAACAACACGGCTGAACTTTTCAAAATCTGTAAGGAACTTGCCAATCCTACTGCAGTTTCCACTTCTCCTCTTCCTTCCCAGGACCTCTGCATGGCTTTGTCCTCCCATTTTACATCCAAAGCTTCCTCTACCCACTCTCTCCTCCCCCACCTGCCCTCAGACCTCCCTTGGCCCCCCTGTCTTCCCCCCTAGTCTACGCCTTCTCACCCATAGCACCAGAGAAGGTCACCAAGACAGGCTGGTCTATGAAAGTCTCCTCCAAACAGGCGCTCCCGTGGTCCTCCAGAACTATCAAGGACAACATTGCCTCCCTCGCTCCCTCATTGGCTGAGTTCTGCAACCACTCCTTCCCACTACCACTCAAGCACTCCCTTGTGCACCCCTCCTAAAAAGCCATCTGCTGACACATTCCTGCCCGGTTAACTACCGCCCTATCTCCATCACCGCTTTCTTGGGCAAACTCCTGGAGAAGTTGGTCATCTCCCAACTACTCCATCACACAGAATATAGTGGCTGTCTCCATGACCACCAGTCTGGCTTTAGAGCAGCCAGAGTCACAGCAACTGCTCTCCTGAACACCCGTGAAGACTTGCTCTGAAACCTCAACGCCAACTCTCCTTATGTTCTCATCCTCCTCAATATGTCCTCTGCCTTCGACACTCATCCATGCCATCCTCATAAATCTGCTCAGTGATACCTTTGGAATCACGGACCAGGCACTGGATTGATTGACCACTTTCCCGACCCTCTGGCCCCTTTCTCTCCTCCACCTCTATACTTGCTGCGTCCGTCAGAGCGCTCTATCCTCTCACCCTGGCTTTTCAACATCTACCTTGCCCCTCCTGCTCACTTGATCTCCACCTTCTCTCCTCATTTCCAGTGTTATGCTGATGACACACATCTCTCCTTTAAGCTTCCCTCCTCTACCTCTTCTCCTTCCTCTCTCATTCCCGACTGTCTGAACTGCTGTTCAGGCATGGTGTGCTGCTAATTATCTCTACCGTAATGCCAGAAAGACTGCTATCCTTCTCATTGGGACTCCTGGCCCCTCACTCCCCCCTACTCTCTGGTTGCCCTCCTTGGGCCCCCTCCACTCACCCTTGTGTGAGGCAAAAAACCTGGGTGTCATCTTCAACTCTGCTCTTTTCTTCTCACCTCATATTGCTGACCTTGCCCAGAAGGCCCACTTTCAGCTTAACCTCCTCAGAGGTATTCTCCCTTTCCTCACCTTTCCCCAGAAACTCTATGGGCCTCATTCCGAGTCTGGCGGTAAAAATCTGGTGTTACCATGATGGCGGTCCGACCGGTTCTGTCACTGCGTGGTGCCGGAAACAAGGTAGGCTTAAGGCTTGTCGGTCGGTAGCATCCCTTATCAGTGGAACCAGTCACACTGCCATCACGGTAACATCAGTGTAGACGGATGTACCATCACCAATGTTGGCGGTGCACCCACCTTCACTGCTTGCATGCCGGACTAAGCAGCACCGCGTACACAGAGTCAGAAACACCAGAAGCAGAAATAACGTGATTGCGCGGAACCGGAAAGAGCCTGTAGGCCATCACAAAAATCAGAATCCACTGCAGTCTCCCTGCTCCTGAAGCAATCCAGCCTTACTGACTGCCATAACACATCTAGGGATATGTCATCGAGGATTCCTCAAACCCGCCAGCGGAAGCCACGCTTCAGTGAGGCTGAGCTCACCATGCTGGTGGACCACATAGTGGACAATGCTGGGGAGCTATTCTTCGCAGACCAGCGCCGCAGCACGCAGCTCAGACGCAAGGCAATCTGGGCAGAACCAGCCCGGAAGGTGACAGCTGTGGGGGTGACAGCAAAGAATGTGAAAGACTGCCACAAGTGGTGGGATGACCTCCGGCTAAGGGTGCGCAAACTTCTGGCTGCCCACTGCGGCAAATGCACAGCTACAGGTGGCGGACCACCTTCACCCCTAAAGCTGCTTCCCTGGGAGGATAAGTGCAGCAGTGAGCGGCATCTGGAGGGCATAGAGGGAGTCAGCGCAGAAGAGGCAGGAGCTGGGACACCTGTCGAAGCGGGTGGGTACAGTAACTGCACAAATATAAAGGTCACACAAGCATATCCTGCCCCCCAACATCAATGCACATAAATGCCCATAGCATTGGCCACATCACCCCGACCAGACCCAGCACTCCCATGCCCCCCTAACTGAATTAAGTGCAAAGCAAGTCACATGCCGTGCCCTCAAGCGTGCCCCATACACAACCAAATGACAATATACCACACATGACTGCGTGTGAACTGACACTATAGTGCCTGCAAGTAGACCGCCACACATGTAACCGGACTAGCAAAACCATGACGATGCCCCATTACAGTGGCTGGATCACATTCAGGGAGACAATGAATTTGACTTCATGGTTTGACCCAAAGTGTTATTTGAAGGAATGTTTTTAACACACATGAACACTTCTTGGGGTCTGCTTTTTCAGCGTGGAGACTGATTGTTGTTCTGGTACCATTTAATGGGTGACCTCAAAGAACAGTTTTCACAGAAGACTCCTCATAATATATGTGGGCTTCTGTCCTTAGGCGTGGGGTGTATGGATCTGCTACCCATTTAGGGGTTGGGGGTTTTGTGTTTCAGAGGAGCTCAGGGCCACATTTCAGAGAGGAACTGTTTGCATGGGTCGTTAGACCTTATTTCTTTTATTGAACTTCAATTGAAGTGTATAGTCCCCGAGTCGTAAGTCACTTGGTGATTGTTAAAAAAACAAAAAAAATGTAAAACAAGGAACTTCTTCCACAGCACAATGTTGTATGGTCTAGTTCATGGGGTATCCCTGGTTGGTTTTTGGGATATCCTTGGTTAAAAGGTGGTCGACCGGTTTCGATGACTGCTAGTTATCTTCTTCAGGACCGTGGTTTATATGCTTGTCTCGGTGAGATCAAGGGTTGAGTGGGGTCAGGGGGGCCATCATCCCATCTACCTAAGAGAAAGAAAACCAAAGTAGGTTTTGAATCTGGAGGTCACTGTAAGTCATTTACTCTATCTTATTCAAGGGTGGTTTCTGGTTATTTATAGACAAACTTAGTTGATTAACATTAAGAATATCTGAACAGTCTTTTTTTGGCCACTCAAGACTATTTTGTGGCATTCACTGCTTGATGTTACCTTATTACAGCTCTGGCGTGTGGATGCTGTCAGCCGAGTATCTGATGTGTGCGGCTGTCGTAGTGCGTCTCTTAGATCCTGTAAAACACCAAGGGGGGGGATGTGTCAGTACATGCCCACTAAGAGCTCTGTTAAATTGTATTCAAAAGCCGCTCTGAATAATTCTGCTATGAGACGTGCACGTACTGAGGAGAAACTAAGTTTGCGCACTCTCTTTTGTTTAAGGTAGCAACCCTGCAGCGGGTCGCCTGCGGTCGGAGCACTGGTGTGTGCCCGACTGCCTTTCCCGTAACTAGTGGGTTATTAGGAGTTGGCCCGATAAGCCATGTGGTAGTTGCGATCGCGTGCGCAGCAGCCTGAGTGGCTTGCCGTAGCTCACGATCGGGCGCGAGGTAGGGGAGAGTATCTTGAGCGGCTTCTGCTTGCATCTAGCCGTGGGACGCCAAAACTGTTGCTCTGCGATTTGCAACGGTTGCCCAGCAACGAGGACGCTTTTAAGTGGTCCGTTGTTGCTGTTGATGGCCCTCGTTTTTTTGGCGGCCATTTTGAAGTGTCTAGGGTCCCCTGTGATTGATATGGGCGCTGCATGGTATGATGTTATTTAAAGGCTACTAAATCCAATGCAAGGGGGTTACTGGAGAGGTAAACGTGCCTAGGGCCAGGTCAAATTTTTCTGTCCGTTCCAGTTGTACAGTGTGGCGATGTTCGTACGTGCAGTTTGGTATTCTTTTTAACACAGTATACAGGCCTTGTTGCCATATTATAGGATCATATCAATACATTAATTATATATAATACACTTGTATGCGCTTTCTTCCTCCGCCATTGGTGCTGTGCTGATATCCATAGATTCTGGATTGTTACAAATAATTTTGATGGAGATGGTACCAGATTGTGTTGGTGTCTATGTGGGGGCATTTTTCACGGCACTTGCACCAATTAACTTCGGAGAGGAGGTTCCACATGTGTAAGACATACACATTGTCCTTCTTAAGATGTTCTATCAGGCTTCATCCCTGGTGAACAGTGTTGCGGCGTCTTGGGTGTTCTTCATGCAATATTTCCTAGCTTCATTTTTATATGTTCATTTCATTAGGTCCAGGTTATTTCATTGAATTTCCTCATTCAGTCCATTTTTTACTGTGTTGAGTCTAAAAATCCACAGTTGTTCTCGTTTGAGGAGCATTTGTCCAAAATCCCCGCCTCTTCTTGGTGGAGTTAATTTTTTGAGAATAGTCCACGTAAAGTCATCCTGTGTGTGTCTTTTTTTAGCAAAGTGATTTACAAGAGGGGCTGTCAATTTTCTAGTTCGGATGCATGATTTATGTTCAATGAGCCTTTTTTTCACCTCCCTCGTTGTCATGTCCACATACCGGAGGGTACATGGGCATGTGATCCTGAAGCCATCCAGCCTTACTGACTGCCATAACACATCTAGGGTCATGTCATTGAGGATTCCTCAAACCCGCCAGCGGAAGCCACGCTTCAGTGAGGCAGAGCTCACCATGCTGGTGGACCACATAGTGGAGAATGCTGGGGAGATATTCTTTGCAGACCCGCGCCGCAGCACGCAGCACGCAGCTCAGACGCAAGGCAATCTGGGCAGAAGCAGCCTGGAAGGTGACAGCTGTGGGGGTGACAGCAAAGAATGTGAAAGACTGCCACAAGTGGTGGGATGACCTCCGCTAAGGGTCCGCAAACTTCTGGCTGCCCGCTGCGGCAAATGCACAGCTACAGGTGGCAGACCACCTTCACCCCTATAGCTGCTTCCCTGGGAGGATAAGTGTAGCAGTGTGCTGCATCGTTAGGGCATAGAGGGAGTCAGTGCAGAAGAGGCAGGAGCTGGGACACCTGTCGAAGTGGGTGGGTACAGAAACTGCACAAATATAAAGGTCACACAAGCATATCCTGCCCCCCAACATCAATGCACATAAATGCCCATAGCATTGGACACATCACCCCGACCAGACCCAGCACTCCCATGCCCCCCTCACTGAATTAAGTGCAAAGCAAGTCACATGCCGTGCCCTCAAGCTTGCCCCATACACAAACAAATTACAATATACCACACGACTGCGTGTGAACTGACACTATAGCACTTGCAAGTAGACCGCCACACATGTAACCGGACCAGCAAACACATGACGATGCCCCATTACAGTGGCTGCCAGGGCAGCAGCACCCAACAGGCCTGTCTGTGGTGGTTGCTGCGTTCCTGGCATGCTGAGTTACCATAGAAGCAATGCCACCATCAACAACGTAGCCACTGCCCCTGCCTACCCACTCCATGTGACCGTATGGGCCTCAATGTGAATTTGAATCAAGAACATCCTGCCGCCTGACTTCCTGGGCCCTGGACTTTGAATAGTCTAGTTGCACTGTGAAGTCAGTATATGTACATTGTCAATGAGCCTCATGCCGAGTTTTCTGGCCCGGAAAGAAAACTACAGTTTTTGGGCTCTATGGGAATGGGTATTAACAAAATTACCGGCGCTGGACTTGTAATAGCCCGCTGGCACCGGGAAGTCAGGTGGCGGTCATTTTCTACGGTCTAGCGGCAACCCACCGGTAGCACCGGCAGGGTTACCGCCGGACCTGTAATGAGGCCCAATGGCTCCAGCAGCAAGCTGCCGGTAGCACTGGCATGGTTAATTCTGGATCCATAATGAGGCACAGTGTCATCTGCACACTGCAGCACACACACCCATGCAGACACACCCATACACAGCTGCATGTACAGAATGGGTACGGCATAGGCCACGCACCCGGAGCCCCCTAGCCCGCACATGCTAACACTGATGAACAACTCTTCGCCAGGCTCAACTGACAATAGAAGGAAACATAATCCACAAAGGTGACACTGTGCATCCTGATCACGAGTATTGCATGTGTGTCTGCCGTGTTGCCACTGCCAGCACATCACAACACTGGTACACCCTCACCTGCATGTACACATGGGCACACACTGATTGGGGAGTGCATGTCCCTCATATGACCCTGCCAGGCCTACCATGAAAACATCACACACATTCTGGCCATAGAACCAGGTCAAACATCGACTCCAGGCACACACCGGCCCCAACAACCACTGCAACACATCCCAAATATCTGCACATGGGCAGACACGCATGGCACTACCAACAGCCCAACGTGGGTGTGCATGTCAGCATACCCAGCACAGCTGTGTCACATGTGGCGTCTGCACAGTGCTTGCAGTTGAGTCTATGCAACACATGCATGTGTTAGAAATACCTTGCAGTAGTGCCTGCCCCCACAATGTAATATAGCACGATGACGATGTAGCATGTAATAGCACAATTCTCTGCCAGTCACTTCCCTAACATCATGCCTTTCGTTCACCTGTAGGAACATCATCTGATACAGACGGCAGTCAAGCACACACTTAAAGGGACAACGGAGGTGAAAGCGCCACAGCACACCGTCGATCATCCTCTCATTCAAGTACCTCGGCCATCATAGTAGTGGCAACGGTACATCAGGGAGAGTCGGCAGACACCCCTGCTGCCCCCGCCACACAGGCAGCCCCTATGCCTCCTCCACCTGCTGCCCCCGTCACACAGGCATCCCCTCTGCCTGCTCAACCTGCTGCCCCTGTCACACAGACAACCCCTCTGCCTGCTCAACCTGCTACCCCCATCATACAGCCAGCCCCTCTGCCTGCTCAACCTCCTGCCCCCGTCACACAGACAGCACCAAGTGGAATCCCACAGGGATGTGCACCACCACCCCAGCCGCCCGAGCCATATTCCCCAGACGGCAGTGATGACGATGGGGCTGTCGAGGCAGGCCTAAACACCGGTGAGGACACAGAGCACACCCCGGAGGCTTTGGGCTCATTAAGCCCCATGAGCCCCAGAAGTCCTGTGCGCTCGTCCAACCCATCACTACAGGAGATGAATGCTCATCTCCAACAAATGAAGGAGCGACAGGACACATTACCCGCATTGGTGCAGCAGCACTTAGAGGAGTCACGGTTTCAAAGGCAGAGCAATCAGGCAATAGGACGGCCCGTGCCATTGGGCGTTTTGCCTGTGCCACTGTCCTCATGTCTCGGAGGGTCTGTGAGGGCAATAGTGTGCAGTCTAACATTGCAGAGACAATGGCACTGGCCCTACAGGCTATAATGTCCCGACTACCGCCTCAAAACACGCCAGTGCCCCCCACCAGCACCACGCCTGCAAGCTCCCAGGCAGGCAGCCCCAGGAGAAGATCTTTGCGCCTGTCTGGCTCCTCTCCAAAGGACAAACATGCTGCCACGTGTGGCCGGAAGTAGTGCCAAAACATGGACACTTGCTCCACATGTAAATAGTATACGAGTGGGAGGTGGGGTCCATAGTTGGGACAGATTGCTGGGGCCTGGGAGGTGGGAGGGTACGTTTGGGAATCGGAGGGGGGTCCATAGTTGGGATAGATAGTTGGGGCCTCCGAGGTGGGAGGGTATGTTTGGGAGTGGCAGGGTGGTCTATAGTTGGGATAGATAGTTGGGCCGGGGAGGTAGGAGGGTACATTTGGGAGTGGGAGGGGGGGTCCATAGTTGAGATAGTTTGGGCCTGGTAGGTGGGAGTGTATTGTTGTTGTACCTGTTTTCAATTGTCTTCATTATAATACACAGGGTTATGCATATCAATCACGACTGGACATGCCTTTTCTGCATGAATATTCATTGTTTAATTAAAGTGTCACAAATTACGTGTCAGAAATTGTGCACCGTGTGCCTGTTGACCATCCATGGCATCCCGCTGGGGACGCACTGCCATCCCATCATCGTTGTCATCCCCATCCTCCTCATCTGCAGGGTCCATGTTCAGGGGCAGTGCAATGTTCTATCTAATACACATATTGTGCAGCATGGCACAGGCCAGGACAATTTTGCCAACCTTGATGGGGCTATACATTAGTGCCCCACGGGATTTGCTGAGGTGGCAGAACCTGGCCTTGAGCAGTCCAAAAGTCTGTTCTATGATGCACCGTATACGGATGTGTGCCCGGTTGTAGACCTCCGCATGCCTGTTCCGTGGGCATCTGACAGGTGTCATTAGCCATGGCGTGTGGGGGTATGTGGCATCACCTGCATGGGAGTGACAGAATGGTGATTGAATGTTTGTGGTGTACATTTCATGTCAGCAATATGAGCATGTACACATTTCGAGGATGTAATTAGCACACAACTTAGTACATGCCACAGATGACCCAATGGACATTTACAATGTTACATGTGACAACATTTCAATATTCTAATGTTTGGTCACTCATTCCACCTGAGAATGCTTGGCCTGCTCACTGTCTGCAGTCATGAAATGGCCTTTGATGCTACTACATGTCTTATCGCTTTCAATGTAAACAAGGGTGTGTGTCTGCCTACTAGGAGCCTCATGTCTTGTATGGTGCTCACAATCTGCGTTCCACACCTGCTGCGTACAAGAGGCCAGACACTGCTGTGCGCAGCGGGCCCAGTAGGCAGTGCGCACAGGGGAGCACCTGCTACTTTCTCACCAGTGACAATACTCACAAGTACATGTCACCATTGCATAGTGTGGCACTCCATTGTTAGGGTGACTTTCGATTTGCCGGTAAATGGATTCCTGTGACATAGCAACCTGTCATGGACCTCATGCAGCGGTAAGCCAGATACACTCTGGTGAGTGCCTATTTACCCCCCCCCCCCAATACACAGGGGTCATTCATTGGTCAGTCTACTCTCCCAACAGCCAGGTGCACTCTGGCGAGTGCCTATTTTCCCCCCTCAGCCCCAAATACACAGGTGTCATGCATTGGTCAGTCTACTCTCCCAACAGCCAGGTGCACTCTGGCAAGTGCCTATTTACCCCCACCCCTAAACACAGGGGTCATGCATTGGTCACTCTACTCAACCAACAGCGAGGTGCGCTCTCCGATTGTGATGTGCCATGTACCCTGGCAACCTGGAGTTCTGCAAGACCATAGAGTCATGTGTGGATCCCGGAAAATGTGCACAGCAATGGGTGATCACATTTCAGCATCACAGACCATTTGCACGTTGAGGGAGTGGAATTGTTTGCGATTTCTATACACTGCCTCAATGGCATGTCTGGCCACCAACACCACATGGGTGCAATCTAACGCACCTATGCAATTGGGCATGCCTGCAAGTGCATAGAAGGCCACTTTGGTGGCATTGACCTGGTCAGGGGTTTGGGGTAGGGCAATGTGGTCTGACACATGGTGCAGCAGTGCATCCAGTACCTGGAACAAGACCCTAGAAAAACAGGGTTGTGAGGATCTGTATAGCTCACCCACGGTGTGCTGGTATGCGCAGTTGCAAGGAAGTGCAGTACCAACACTACCTTCAGCAAGGTGGGGATTGCAGTCCGTTTGTTTATCATGCTGCTGATGTCATTAATGAGGGTGATATTATGATATTATGGTCTCCCTGTCAAGCCGGTACAAGGTGTGTATTTGGCTTGGGGTCAGGTTCCAGGACAAGGCCCTGATGCAGGGTATTGCTGGCTGCCTACAGGGTGCAACCTGCAGGACATTGAGGTTAGGCATGGGTAACTGGTTCATCATTCGCCTCCTGCGCCTACGCCACCGCTTCTGCCTCGCAGCTGCTTCGTCCTCAACAGCTCCTTGCAGTTTCCCCAGCCCAATTGCTGCTACAGCGACTGCTAGCTTGGTTGTGTTGGGAGGTGGGTTGAGTGTTTGTGTGGTCCTTTTCTGCATTCACAGTGGTCAATGGTGTGCAGCTGTGCTGGTTTGGTATACCTGGAGCCTGTTGCTGGTCACCTGGCACTATTTAACGCCTGGTCACAGTGCCGGTATTACAGGCATGGTGGTCACGGTGCCACCGCCATTTCTATGGCAGTGTTTCTGTGTAGGCTGAACTCTAAATGTGCCTGTACTACCGCCGTGCTGGTAATTCTGGGACGTCCGATGACTCTTGCCACTGTTTGCACTCGCGGTGCTACCGGGTGCGGTAGCACCGTGGGTGTCACTTTGCGGTGACGGTGCTTCCTCACTTGTGACTCTGAATGTGCCGATCTTGTAAATGGTGCAGGTACGGTGCTACCGGCAGTGCTATTTCTGGACCGGCATGCTTGTAATGAGGCCCAATGTCTCCAGAGCTCTGGTTCTCTCCAGGCTGGACTACAGCAACAGCTTCTTCCTAAATCTGCCTCTTTCCTCCCTCCACCCTCTTCAACTGATCCAGAACAGGACTGCAAGACTTGTCCTTGGCCTCAAGCCTAGGGACTGCAAATATCCAGCCCTAAAATCTCTCCACTGGCTCCCGGTGGCTGCAAGGATCAAATTCAAGACCCCTTGCATCATTCACAAGGCTTTCTGGGGCCTCTGCCCACGCTACATCCAACTTTCTCTCCCTAAATACCTTCGGTCCTCTAGCTCCAACTCTCTGCAGACCATACGTTTCTCCAAGTAGAGAGTGGGGAGTAGATCTCTCTCTTTGGCAGTATCCTTCCCTTGGAATGGCCTCCTAGCCCCTCTCAGATTTGCGCCGGATACTCTTAAGCTCCGGAAGCTCCTCAACACCTTCCTTTTTCTCCTCCTCCTTCCCTCTCCCCCTCCCTTGCTAATCTACTCCCCTGGCGATGCAACTGGGCCCTGGTCCCTTAGGAGTCAGGGGCCAGGCCCTCCTCGACCAGTCTCTCCCAGCACCGCTGTAACCAGTACTGGCCCTCTGGCACCCTTCCCTGGCTAGCTTAACGAGTCTGGTCCACCTCCGTCCTCGCACTAGTTGACCATCACCCCTGTTCCCCAGGCACTTGCCCTCTTCAGCTCTCTTTAGCACTTCGCCAGTTCCTGGGGCCACCTCCCTCCTGCATTTCCCCGTCCCCTCTTCCTTATCCTTCCCTCCTCCCTGACCTGCCCCCCTCCTTGCACTTCCTATACTGCACTTGCACGATCCGAATGTCACAAGGACTAGTAGGACCATTATTGTTTTTCTCCTCTGTCGCCACATCCCCTGCCTTCTGGCACTTGGAAACATCTTTGGCTGCATAGGCGCCATACAAATGCTCAATTAATGAATAAGTCTCAGGATAAAACTATGCTGAATAGGTTTTGTAGGGGGTTTTATAAGTGGGACAATTTGGGGTTTTGGGTGGCTCTTTGGAGCGAAGTAATGAGACTTTACAAAGCAAATGACTTGGGCTGTTTAGAATCAGGGAGCTGTATGTGCCCCTGTCAAGTGAGTATGGATTTGATTTTGTAAAGAAGGCATCTATAGGACCTTCTAAAGGGTTCAGGACTTTGGTTGAAGTGGCAATGGTTGGGCCTCTTTTGTAGTGGCGCCTTCATGTACTTTATTAAGAGTGTGTTGGATAGTGATTTTTTTGATGGGTGCGTGGATAGTGTTATAGAGAAAGACATGGAGTGGGCAGGGAAAACAGGTATATGGACTGGGTTTGTGCAGAGTGGGGTCTAGCCAGCATTTGTGCATAGATGTGTCTGGGACAGGCTGGAAAGAAGGAGTCCAGCTGAGGCTGCATAGAGGTATCTAGATGTGCTTAGCGATGCCTATGGATAGGGCTTTGGCTGGTGTTAAGGTGCAGCATTGCACAGTGGTCAGGTTGGGGGTTTTCACAGGAATCGGAAAGGTGATTATTTGTTGTGTTATTTGAATTTATATTATTATATTTATATAGCGCAGACCTAGCTCAGAGGCAATGGAGTGCTGTACAGCAGAATTAGGGTAACATTAACAGGCAAGAGGTTTGAGGGGCAGACAGTAACGCAATATTGTGTGACCACAAAACAATTAACACAGTAGCACTTTGTTGAGCTGTAGATAGTCACCCTCTGGCTGGTAGGTACTCCTGGAGTATAGGTAATTTCACGGTGTGATGGAAATAGGAAGGGTTTTAGTTCTTTAGAGAAGAGGAGGAGAGAGGGAATCATCCGTATTGCTGCTCGGATATAAATCCATAGGAACAGAGCCTAGCAAGACAATGGGTGGGTACTCATTTTCTACTTGCGGGCCTA
Source organism: Ambystoma mexicanum (assembly GCF_040938575.1). Taxonomy (NCBI): domain Eukaryota; kingdom Metazoa; phylum Chordata; class Amphibia; order Caudata; family Ambystomatidae; genus Ambystoma; species Ambystoma mexicanum. The sequence continues at coordinate 541,478,111 of NC_090929.1, forward strand.
TCCAGTCCCGAGTGTAGCAATGATCCTATTGCACGCCTGTTGCGATCTGCCAGAGGTGTTTAACTTAGCCGGCAGGCAAGGTGGTGTGCCTGATGAGGTAGCCTTGTGGGTGATGCAGGCATCTTTTAACAGGATCCTAGCTGGTATGGGTGTCTAGTCAGATCACAAATAGTCGAGGGATGTGGTGTTGAATTTGCATGCCATGGTATTGATGGGACTCACTGGGCCTCATTACAAGCATGCCGGTCCGTAAATAGTGGTGCCGGTAGCACCGTACCGGCACCGTTTACCGGACCGGCTCATTCTGAGTCACAAGTTCAGAAATACTGTCACCGCAAAGTGACACCCATGGTGCTACCGCACCCGGTAGCACCGTGACCGCAAACAGCAGCAAGAGTCGTTGGACCTCCCTGAATTACCGGCACAGCGGTAGTACGGACACATTTAGAGTTCCACCTGCATGGAAACACTGCCATAAAAATGGCGGTGGCACCGTGACCACCGTGCCTGCAATACCGGCACTGCAGACCAGGCGTTAAACAGTGCCAGGGGAGCAGCAACAGGCCCCAGGTGTACCAAACCAGCACAGCTGCACACCATTGACCACTGTTAATGCAGAAAAGGACCACACCTAACCCACCTCCCAACACAACCAAGCTGGCAAACAGGCCACAGGTGTACACAATTAGCCGAGCTGCACACAATTGACCAGTGGGAAAAGGAGCACTCCCAACACAACCATGCTGGCAGTCACTGTAGCAGCAATTGGGCTGGGGAACCTGCAAGGAGCTATTGAGGACGAAGCAGCTGAGAGGCAGAGCTTGTGGAGTAGGCGCAGGAGGCGAAAGATGAACCAGTTGCCCATGACTAACCTCAATGTCCAGCAGGTTGAACCCTGTATGCAGCCAGCAATACCCTGCATCGGGGCCTCGCCCTGGAACCTGACCCCAAGCCAAATACACACCTTGTACCGGCTCGACATGGAGACCATAATATCAATAGTCACCCTCATTAATGACGACATCAGCAGCATGATAAAGATACGAACTGCAATCCCCACCTTGCTGAAGGTAGTGTCGGTACTGCACTTCCTTGCAACTGGCACATACCAGCACACCATGGGTGAGCTGCACGGGCTGTCATAACCCTGTTTTTCTAGGGTCTTGGTGCAGGTACTGGATGCACTGCTGCACCATGTGTCAGACCACATTGACCTACCACAAACCCCTGCACAGGTCAATGCCACCAAAGTGGCCTTCTATGCCCTTACAGACATGCCCAATTGCATTGGTGCGTTAGATTGCACCCATGTGGAGTTGGTGGACAGACATGCCATTGAGGCAGTGTGTAGAAATCCTAAACAATTCCACTCCCTACTCTCTACGTGCAAATGGTCTGTGATGCTGAACACCTCATCACCCATTGCTGTACAGGTTTTCCGGGATCCACACATGACTCTCGGAACTCCAGGTTGCCAGGGTACATGGCACGTCACATCGGAGAGCCCACCTGGCTGTTGGGTGAGTAGACTGACCAATGCATGACCCCTGTGTATTGAGTGAGGGTACATAGGCACTCACCAGAGTGCACCTGGCTGTTGGAAGAGTAGACTGACCAATGCATGAACCCTGTGTATTGGGGGAGGGGGTAAATAGGCACTCACCAGAGTGCACCTGGCTTACACTCTCTTAGACTACGTGCCTCAAGCTGCCGTCCAAACTGCCTCCTATCCTACCTAGCTAAACCTCCTGTCCAGCCTCTTCTCCCATCCACCGCAAGACATCCCAGTCTGCGGCCTTAGCACAAGATTCATAACAGATCTCATTCCTATCTGGTAAACGCACGCTGAAAACGGTTCCGTAGCCCAATATTTGTGCCAGAGAATACTACTTGTGCCCTAGCCTAATGCCTATGGCTTAGCCAAATACGTGTGCCAGAATATGCTACTTGTGCCCTAGCCTGATGCCTATGCTTATGCCTTAGCCCAATTCTTGTGCCAGAATATACTACTTGTGCCCTAGCCTGATGCCTATGCCTATGCCTTAGCCGAATACGTGTGCCAGAATATACTACTTGTGTCCTAGCGTGATGCCTATGCCTATGCCTTTGCCCAATACTTGTGCCAGAATATACTACCTGTGCCCTAGCCTGATGCCTATGCCAATGCCTTAGCCTAATACTTGTGCCAGAGAATATCACGCATATTTTAGCCTGAAGCACCTCGACCACCGTATTATTGCGACTGAATTTATGTTGTGACAGTATGACAATAACTTTACTGGGCGCACTCAAATGTTCTTCTAGCTATTACTATTTATTTGTACTGATTATACTGTGTTTCCGCAACCCCACTACGGTCAGCCTTGCGCTGCCAAGCCTGTGCACTTCACATGGCTAATCTACGTACCGTAACCTTAACTATGGCCACCTTTCTACCACTTCTCCACACCACAGCACCCATCAAGTTCCTACCAGCTTTCCAATCCAGTAGGACTTCAAACAACGCTAAACTAGAAACCGTAGCCAATAGCCACTACCGCCTTACTCCCACACAATGGATCCAGCAGTTTGCTACCCGCCCGACACCAAACCAACCTTGTCCAGTTAATATTAGAAATTCAAGACTAGGCTCTCGTTTAAAGAACACTTGGTTGCCTAACGCTCATAGCATTACGCATACTCACACCAAGAATACTAGAGACAACCTCTTACCCAAAAGTACCACCAGCCCTATCTGCCAACACGTTCTCAAGTCCTCAAATCTAAGTACTCCAGCATTAAATGTATTTCACCACATCAAAGGAGCCCTCATAAACGCCAGATCTCTGTTAGCTCATGCACTGGACATTGCTGATTTTATCTCATTTAACCACATTGATTTGTTAGCTATTACGGAAACTTGGCTACAACCTGCAGCCGGCCCCACCCTCTCTCTAGCAATTCATGAAGACTACATAATTCTCAGAACAGACAGGGAAACCAGCAGAGGTGGAGGAGTAGCTATCATTGCCAAGAACCAACTAGGTCTCAGAGAAATCACAAATGAACCATTCTCCTCTGTAGAACTTCTTTAAGTCAAACTTCCGCTATCTGCGGCTAGCACCTTATCCATACACTTGCTGCATAGACCCCCTGGCCCTCCTTCCTCATTTGAGGAAGACATTATGCATCTCCTCTCCAGGAACATTAAATCAGGCTCCCAAATTATGTTGCTAGGTGATCTAAACTTAGGATTTAATGACATAAATGATGACATCGCTACAGCCTTGGCCAACGCTCTCTTGGAACTAGGCTTTGTTCACTGTATCTCCAGCCTGATAAACAATAAAGGAAGAACCTTGGACTGGAAAGCAGATCTAAACTGCGACACTAAGATCCTCTCCAACTCTCCCTGTGCTTGGTCCGACCACCACATAATTTCCTTCACCATTCAGGACTGCCCACAACCAGATCCTAGCGCTCCTGTAGCACCTCCAGCGCTTAAGAGAAACATGCACAACGCCACACTAGAAAATCTACTGCCACTAATCCAGCCTTTCACGAACCAACCTAAGCCCAACAACATTGACCCTTTTTCTCTGGTTGAACTATGCAATCACATCTTGCTCCAGGCCATGGACAAAGTTGCTCCCTTACAATTACACAAAGACAAACCACTAGCTCACCTCAACGAGCGGTTCACCTCAGACCTGAAAGAGCTACGTAGATATAAAAGAAATTTGGAAGCCAACTGGAGAAAAACTCCCACAGACTCAAATAAGGGCATATTTACAACTGCATCCAAAAAATATAAATCGGCTATACTAAAAACTAAAAGTAACTCCTTCAAAGAAATAATTCTTCATGCTAACTCAAGCACCAAAGAGCTGTTCACTATCCTTAGGGAGCTAGAGTCCCCAGCACCACTGACTGATTCCTGTACCAAAGATACTTCTTGGTGCTTCAAGATTCAAAAAGCCTTATTAGACAAAATATCCCTCCTACAAACCAAGATAGAGGCCAAAAAACTAAGCCTGAGTTCAGAATCTAGGCTTACAGAGTCTCAAGACCCTCTACCTAAAGCCTGCGGCCTCTTCGAATTCTCACCTTCACAATCGAGGACGTAGAAAGCATTATAGCCAGCTTAAAGCCCTCCAGATGTCAAGGCGACACCTGACCTGCTTTAGTCATAAAAGAAGGGACCCCCTTCATTGCCTCCTTTATCAACGCCTCATTTGAAACCTGCACAGTTTCCAACAATCTCAAAGACTCATGGGTCATGCCTCTTCTCAAGAAACCTAATCTGGACCCAAGCATTCCGACCAATTTCAGTCCCATAACAACAGTGCCTTTTCTTCTGAAAATTCTAGATAAAGAGGCAGTCCTTCAAATCCAAAACCACCTAGAAACTAATAACCTTCTAGGCCTACGACAATCAGGGTTTAGAGCAAGACATGGGACCGAAACAGCCCTGATTGATCTAAAAAGTCTGATGGATGAATTAAAAGATAAAGGAAATCTGGCCCTCCTCCTCCTACTCGACCTATCAGCGGCCTTTTATCTGGTCGACCATAAAATCCTCTCTAGACACTTGACTTCAGCAGCTGCCTTCTCACCGAAAGCAGCTGCCTGGATTCAGTCCTTCCTAGCAGAGAGGACCATGAGGGTCTTCAGACCATCAGCCTCGGCCGACCCTGCCCCAATCTCTTGCGGAGTCCCACAAGGGTCTTGCCTCTCCCCAACGCTTTATAATATTTTCATCAAGCTTTTATTCGACCACTTGGATGATTTGGGTGTCACCTACACTAACTATGCGGATGACACGCAAATCCTCATCACGTTATCAGGATCCTATGACAAAGACACTAAACTCCTAAATGAAATCCTCCTAAAAATGCAGGCATGTATGGCCACCCATGGCGTCTGCTTGAATGACGACAAGACCGAGCTACTGCTCATTGGCTCATGTTTGCGACTTAACAAACTGGACAGCCAATACACTGCCCTCAACATTGACGGTAACAACATCAAAGTTTCCAATGAGGTTAAAACTTTAGGCATCTACTTAGATTCCACTCTCTCCCTTACTAGAGAGGTAAATGCCACAGCCTCTGCCACAGCTTTTACAACCAAACTGATTAATGCCTGTAAGCCTTTCGTGTCCACCAACAGCTGCATCTCCTTAGCCAGGGCTCTTATTCTATGAAAACTGGACTACTGTAATGCTCTGTATCTAGGCACCAACAAACGTAACCTGAAGAAATTACAAGTACTCCAAAATAATTGCACAGAACAGCGCTCATCTTCCCGAGAGCCAACCACATAAATGCAGTAAGATGGAACGCCCACTGGCTCCCCGTACAAGATAGAATAGACTTCAAAACTCTAGCAATCGCACACAAATGCCTTTCAAACTCTGCCCCAAAATATTCACCAAAGAACAATCAAGCAGATCCACCAGGTCCGAATACATGCATTGTCTAAACATCCCCAGATATAAACTTCAAAAATCTGGTGAAACCAGCTTCCCAGTGCTTGCAGCCAAGCTCTGGAACTCACTGCCCTTATCACTTAGAGCTGAGCCGTCATTCGGGTTAATCAGGAAAAATGTAAAATCTTGGCTCTTTGCCCAGCAGGACTAAGGTTGACAAATGGATTGGACATAACCTTTCAGTTTGTTTTATGTATAACTGCCCAGTTTTGTAACACCAGGCACTTGACATGTATGTTCTACTAATGTATGTAACTTAAGTAACGATTCTGTCTGGTACGTAGCCTTGATCTGTAACGCTACTGCTAACTGTATTCTCACTGTACTTCACCAAGCTAAAGCGCCCAGATACCTTCGGGTTCAGTGCGCTCTACAAATAAATAAACTAAACTAAACCAAACATGCACGGGATGCACTGATTCAATATTTTTTTGGAACAATCCTCTAAGGCACTTGGTGCACAATTTCTGACATGTAATTTCGGACACTTTGTTTAAATAATTAATACTCACGCAGAAAAAGAATGTCCAGTCATGATTGATATGCACAACCCAGTGTATTATAATGAATACAATTGAAAACAGGTGCAACAACAATACCCTCCGAAACGTACCCTTCCACCTCCCAGGCCCCAACTATCTATCCCAACCATGGACCCCCCATCCCACTCCCAAACGTACCCTCCCACCTCCCAGGCCCCAACTATCTATCCCAACTATGGACCCCACTCCCAAACGTACCCTCTCACCTCCAAGGCTCCAACTATCTATCCCAACTATGGACCCCCTCTATTCACATGTGGAGCAAGTGTCCATGTTTTGGCCCTACTTCCAGTCAAGCTTGGCGGCATGTTTTTCCTTCTGAGAGGAGCCAGACAGGCGCATAGATCTCCTCCTGGGGCTGCCTGCCTGGAAGATTGCAGGCGTGGTGCTGGTGGAGGGCACTAGCGTGTTTTGAGGTGGTAGTCGGTACATGATAGTCTGTGGGGCCAGTGCCATTGTCTCTGCAATGTTACACTGCACACTATTGCCCTCACAGATCCTCCGAGACATGAGGACAGTGACACAGGCAGAACGCCCAATGGCACGGGCAACCCGCCGTCCTCTTGCCTGATTGCTCTACCTGAAGCCGTGACTCCTCTCATTGCTGCTGCACCAGTGCGGGTAATGTGTCCTGTCGCTTCTCCATTCATTGGAGATGTGCATTCATCTCCTGTAGTGATGGGTTGGGCGAGCGCACAGGACTTCTGGGGCTCATGGGGCTGAATGAGCCCAAAACCTCTGTGTTGTGCTCTGTGTCCTCGACCGTGTTTAAGCCCGCCTCGACAGCCCCATCGCCATTGTTGCCGTCTGTGGCATATGGCTCGGCCGGCTGGGGTTATGGTGGTGCATGTCCCTGTGGGATTCCACTTGGTGCTGTCTGTGTAATGGGTGCAGCAGGTTGATCAGGCAAAGGGGCTGCCTGTGTGACAGGGGTAGCAGGTTGAACAGGTAGAGGGGCTGCCTGTGTGACGGGGCAGCATAGGTGTCTGTCGGCTCTGCCTCGTGTACCATTGCAGTTGTCACTGGCATGATGGCTGAAAGGCTTGCACCAGAGGATGAGCGACCTTGTGCTGTGGCCCTTGCACGTTACATGATCATTGTGCTATGTTATATTGTGGGGGCCGGCACTGCTGCATGGTATGTCTAACTCATGCATGTGTTGCATAGACTCAGCTGCAAGCACTGTGCAGACGCCACATGTGACACAGCTGTGCTCGGTATGTTGACATGCACACCCACATTGGGCAGTGGGTAGTGCCATGCATGTCTGCCCGTGTGCAGATATTTGGGATGTGTTGCGGAGGTTGTTGGGTGGATGCGTGCCTGGAGTCGATGTTTGACCTGGTTGCATGACCAGGATGTGTGTAGTGTTTTCATGGTAGGGCTGGTAAGGTTATATGAAGAACATGCACTCCCCAATCAGAATGTGCCCATGTGCACGTGCAGGTGAGGGTGTACCAGTGTTGTGATGTGCTGGCAGTGGTAATACAGCAGACACACATGCAATTCTCGTGACCAGGATGCACAGTGTTGGCTTTCTGGATTATGTTTCCTTCTATTGTCAGTTGGGTCTGCGAAGAGTTGTTCATCAGTGTATGGGGTGGGAGGGCCTGGGTGTGTGGCCTATGCCGTAGCCATACTGTACATGGAACTGTGTATGGGTGTCCCTGCATGGGTGTGTGTGCTGCAGTGTGCAGGTGATACTGTGCCTCATTATGGATCCGGTATTAACCATGCCAGTGCTACCGGCAGCTTGCTCTTGGAGCCATTGGGCCTCATTACGTGTCCGGCAGTAACCCTGCGAGTGCTACCGGCGGGTTGCCGCTGGACCCGTAGAAAATTACTGGCGCCTGACTTCCCGGTGCCACCGGGCTATTACAAGTCCGGCGGCCGGGAAGTCAGGCGCTGGTAATTTTGTTAATCCCCATTCCCATAGAGTCCGGACTCTATGGGAGTGGGGACACGGAAGCACCGGCACCGTTGTTAAGGGTGGCAGTGCTTGCGTGACAGCTTTACCTACCATGACCACTGTGCCCGGCAGGGTCAGACCTGTCAGGCACAGCAGCTGCGGCAGGGAAACCCGTAGTTTGCCTGTCAGAAAACAAGGGTGCCAGTGAGTTTACCGGCACCCTTCTTTCCAGACCGGAAAACTCAGCATGAGGCCCATTGACAATGTACATATGCTGACTTCACAGTGCAACTGGACTACTCAAAGTCCAGGCCCAAGAAGTCAGGCGGCAGGATGTTCTTGATTCAAATTCACATTGAGTCCCATACGGTCACATGGGAGTGGGTAGATAGGGGCAGCGGCAAGGTTGCTGACAGTGGCAGTGCTTCCATTGCAACTCAGCATGCCAGGACCGCAGAACCCGCCACGGACGGGCCGGTTGGGAGCTGCTGCCCTGGCAGCCACTGTAATGGGGCATCGTCATGTGTTTGCTGGTCCGGTCACATGTGTGGCAGTCTACTTACAGGCACCATAGTGTCAGTTCACACGCAGTCATGTGTGGTGCATTGTCATGTGGTTGTGTATGGGGCATGCTTGAGGGCACGGCATGTGACTTGCTTTGCACTTTTTTTTTTTATAACTCTGTTTATTGAGTTTTAAAGCATAACAACATAACAAGAAACATGAATCATCTGCATTCAACAAATGAGAAAGGCATAGTGTAGCAGCAACAAAGACAATATCAAAGGCAAGAGGGGCACCACAGGGCCAGGGGCCAAGGACAGTTGCATGTCGAGGCAGGCAGGTAAAGTTAATCAAGATGTTGAGCTGTATCGACCGGTGGGGCTTACTGCGCATCGAGCCATTTGCCCCATATTTTTTTGAATTTGCGGGGGCAACCCCGTGCATTGTATATCCAGCGTTCCGAAGCCGCACACCTGCCCAGGTCATTCCTCCATCGGTTCAGGCACAGTGGGTCAGCGGAACCCCATTTAGCCGCGATAAGTCTCTTGCCAGCCCCAAACGCTATTGACAGGAACATTTTCCCATGTTTTGTCAGGTCTACTTCCCCCCAGATGCCCAGGAGTACCATTTTGGGGTCCCTAGGGATTGGTGTTCCCATGGCGGCCGAGATCATATTAATACAGTCCCCCAAGAAGAGCTGTAACACTGGGCATTCCCATATCACATGGTAGAAGGTGGCGGGCTCAATTTTGCATCTGATACATGTCCCATCATCTAGTATCCCCCATCTGGCCATCGCAGCCCGTGAGTGATACGAGCGGTGGAGAATTCTCAATTGTATTAGTCTGAGTTTATTTTCTATCCCAATTTCAGCCGCCAGGAGTCTGTGGTTTATGCTACTGGGAATGAAGGCATAATTGATCCTGGAGAACGATTTGTGTGCGCCAGAGAAGAATGAAAAACCGGCCTCGTCGCCATGGAGTGAACGCCATGTGTCCGTCATTCCCAGGGCTTCGGCAAACAAGGCGAGTGGCGTAGAGGCGGGGCGACCTCCAGATCTCCTATGAGATCTATCAAGATCAGTGTCCATGACCTCGTTAAAGTCCCCTCCTATCACCCACAGATCGGCCTCTTCCTCCAGGAGGACATGCCGCAGTTCAGACAATAGTTCCTTCGTGAGCGTGGGAGGGGCATAAATTGCTGCGAGGCCCCATTTTTCACCCCAGACATCGGCGAGCAGCAACACATAACGGCCCCGGGGGTCAGCTCTGACCTTCCTAACCTGTAGGGGGACGCGTTTGTGAACGAGGATCATCGTGCCCCTGGCGCCTTTTGTGAATCCGGCCTGGTAGGTGTGTGGGTAGTTGGACCTTTTGAAAAAATTGGAATTCGTACCGATCAGGTGTGTTTCGTTTAAAAGAGCTTTGTCCGGCGAGTAGCGATTAAGATATTGGAGCACCAGCTTTCGCTTTATGCAGGAGCCCAGTCCATTAACATTCCAGGATAGTAAGGAAATCTTGTTGGAGGTCATCCTATCTGCGTGGGTGCTGTGGCTCGTCATCTGGACGGATCAATGGCAGGTGCATAGTGTTCAAGGGAGCGCAGGGGTTCTCCCGCAGAGGAGATGCCAGTGGGTCGCTCCATGACGACCCGCCAGTCGCTTGGAGAGCAGTAGTGTTAATAGCCGTTTCGCCCAGAGGCCGTGCGCGCCCCCCTCGCCAGTGCCCGTCGGTGTCATGCCTTCTCGATCCATAAATCGGATTCCTTATATGCCTAAAACGCACCCCTCCCTGTACTTTGCCCCCAACTGGGAGCACCTGTCGCCCAAACATCAAACTTATAACTTATTGAACTTCTTCGGGGTCGCCCGGACTGCGATAGCGCTTGCAACGCACTCGGTGTGGCGGCCGCTAAGTGAGCGTTCCCATATTGACGTGTTGCAGAATCGTCCCCACATTGCGTAGAGTTTATCCCTTCTCTGTAGGGATTCCAGCCGTGCCGTCGCCTGCATTAGTCAGGGATCGAGGGGGCGAGGGCCGCTCGGGCCGGGGTTTCTGTATGGGCGGGCCCAGTGGTGTGCGCATCACTCCAGGGCCCGAGAGGATTTGAGTTTCAAGCCAGTCCCATGCCTCCCTGGGGTTGTGGAAGAGGTAGGTGGTGCCCTCGTAGTAGACTTTGAGTAGTGCCGGGAAGAACAGGGCGTATTTGACTGATAATGACTGGAGTTTCTTCTTAACCGAGTCGAACGACTGGCAGGCCTTTTGGACTTCCTTGGTGTAATCGGGATAGAATCCAACCTTATATCCATTGTAGGTGATCGGGCCGGAGGCCCTGGCCATTTGCAGGATCGTATCGCGGTCCCGGTAATTGAGCAGCCTTGCGATCATTGTTCTGGGTGGGGCTCCAGGGGTAGGTGGGCCGGTGGGCACCCTGTGTGCTCTTTCTATGGAGAACAATTTGGATAGCTTTTTAGGAGCAAAGACGTGGGTCAGCCAGTCCTCCAGGAACAGTTCGGCACAGGGGCCCTCCTCTTTCTCCGGTATTCCGAGGATCCTCAGGTTATTGCGCCGTGCTCTCCCCTCATTGTCCTCAGCGCGGTATTCCAGTTTGGAGACTTTCTGAGCAATTGTGGCGAGGTGTTGTTCCAGGCGATGGACGGTGTCTTCTGTGACAGACACCCTTTGTTTCGCCTCGCCCACCCTGGTGGAGAGGTTGCGTAGGTCCTGTCGGATAAGGGAGACCTCTGAGGACAGTCCGCCAATTTTGAGTTCCAGCGACGTTCTCGAGTCCCCAATTGCCTTCATGAGATCGGAGAGAGAAATTGGGGGATCCTGAGTCTCCTCACTGGCAATATCCTCTTCCGGAGTCTGCGCTCCCTGGCGGGGCCCTGTTGTGTAAAAGTCCATCTTACTTTGGAGAGTTTGGCGTTTGGATTTTTCTTTCCCCATGTCATAGGTGGCAAACCCAGTATGGCAACCGGCACGGGTATAATGCGAAGTTGGGCCAGGAGTGACACAAGGGGACCCTGGTGCATTCAGGCCTCAAGGAGAGCGGGGCGTATGTCTCCGGGGTGTGGGTCTCTCGTACCGACTGGCGGGCCAGGCCGGTGGGGGGGAGCTCACCCCGTAATTGCAGTGTCCTGGGGGAGCTGTCTCGCAGATCGACCCTCACATCCGTGCCCCCATCGCAGATCCGGTGTGGTAAGACCCTGATCCAAGGGAGATGTCTTGGAGGGAGTGCGGGGTCGTGCCCCTATAAAGTTCCCAGGGCGGTTATTGCCTGTTACGGTCCACGAGAGTTCTGGTCACAGGCTGCCCGGGCCTTGTCGCCGGACCAGGGTTATAAGGGGTCGTGTGGGGAACAGGGTGGGGAAGAAGCAGGGTTGGCACCTGGGGCTCACTCACACCCCTACCTGGCCGTGATCAGGTCCCCGCCAACGTGATGTCTTCCGGATGGGGAGCGCGGCACTAGATCTTCCCCGGTGTGCCGCAGCTCAACCCTGGGTGGTGCAGTCTCGCTGATGGGGGGGGTGGGAGAAGAGGGGAGAGACCGCCGATGAGAGGCTTGTGGCTGGTCCAGGCGCGGAGGCGTCTGGGCGCTTCCCGCGTAATTCTCTGGTGGCACTCCGGTGATCTCAGCGGAGCTCCCCAGGGAGTGTTTCGTTGTCTCGTGGGCACCCCTCCAGCGCGTATCACGGCTGCGAAGCGTTGGCGTGTCCCGGGGGGGAGGGGTGAGGAGCCGCCTCCACTCACGCTGCTGTTGCGGACCACGAAAGTTCTGGTCTCAGGCTGCCCGGGCCCTGGCACCGGATCAGGATTATAAGGGGTTGTGTGGGGAACAGGAGGGGGGGGGGGAAGAAGCAGGGTGGCACCTGGGGCTAACTCACACCCCCACCTGGCCGTGTTCCGGTCCCCGTCGCCGTGATGCCTTCCGGATGGGGAGCGCGGCACTAGATCGTCCCCTGTGTGCCGCAGCTCAACCCTGGGTGGTGCAGTCTCGCTGATGAGGGGGGGAGGGGGAGAGACCGCCGATGAGAGGCTTTTGGCGGGTCCAGGCGAGGAGGCGTCGGAGCGCTTCCCGCGTACTCCTCCGGCGACACTCCGGTGATCTCAGCGGAGCTCCCAAGGGAGTGTTTCGTTATCTCGTGGGCGCCCCTCGAGCGCGTATCACGGCTGCGATGCATTGGCGTGCCCCGGGGGTGGGGGAGGGGTGAGGAGCCGTCTCCAGTCACGCCGCGCGGGCCGTGGCGTGCCCGCCAGCCGGCCGATGGTTTTCGAGTCGGCGTTGGGGTCCCACGGGTCCGATTTGGCCCAGCAGTGCATCGATCGTTGCCCAGGTGCATTCACCAACGGTCTTAGGGAGATGTGGTTCCTGATATCAGAAAAAGAGGGTATATTTTAAAGGATGATTGCAGCGGCCGCCGGGAGCCGGAGAGTTTAGGTCCGCATACGTTGCTCGCGCATGCGCAGTCCCACTTGCTTTGCACTTAATGCAGTGAGGGGGGCATGGGAGTGCTGGGTCTAGTCAGGGTCATGTGGCCAATGCTATGGGCATTTATGTGCATTGATGGTGGGGGGCATCATATGCTTGTGTGACCTTTATATTTGCGCAGTGTCTGTACTCACCAGCCTCGACAGGTGTGCCATCTCCTGCCACGCCGACTCCCTCTATGCCCTCCAGATGCAGCACACTGCTGCACTTATCATCTCAGAAAAGCAGCTTCCGGGGCGAGGGTGGTTCGCCATCTGTAGCTGTGCATTTGCGGCGGTGGGCAGCCAGAAGGTTGCGCACCCTTAGCCAGAGGTCATCCCACCGCTTGTGGCAGTCTTTCACATTCCTTGCTGTCACCCCCACAGCTGTCACCTTCCGGGCTGCTTCTTCCCAGATTTCCTTGCGTCTGAGCTGCGTGCTGCGGCACTGGTCTGCGGAGAATAGCTCCCCAGCATTGTCCACTATGTTGTCCACGAGCATGGTGATCTTTGCCTCACTGAAGCGTGGCTTCTGCTGGCAGGTTTGGGGAATGATTGTTTATTTATATGATATGATATGATTGTTTATTTATATAGCGCCTATACACAATGTTTTTCAAAGCGCTTCAAGGCAAGGGAGGGAACAAGGGAAAATGCAATTACATTCTTACAGGCCATGAACAGTAAGGATGTGAAATTAACTATCGTACTCAGCCTGACGACATTTCAGATAGTGCAAGAGCTAAGACATAGATAAGGAAGGGAGGGGGAGAGTGGGAAGGCAATTGAAACAGACAGGCGACTACCGTACTAGGCCTGACGATATTTCTGGTAGAGCAGGAGAAAATAAAAGGTGAGGGACAGGGGTGCAGAAAAGGAGGGGAGGAACAAAACAAGTGACTATCGTACTGGGCCTAACGACATTTCATATAGTGCTGGAGGGTGGCAGAGGGGAACAAGTAAGGGAAGGGGGAGGAGACAGACGAGGCTGCTATCACACTAGGTCCAGGGACAATTTTGATAGAGTAAGTGCATAGAATAGAAGAAAGTAAGGGGAGGAGGGGAGGAGATAGGAAAAAGGAGAAAGGGAGAGGAGGAGAGAACAGAGAGTAAGCAGTCAAAAAGAGTGGAGAAGCAAGAGGGGAGAGTGAATACAATTGCAGAAGTCAGTAGTAACACATCATGTTGCAAGCCTGGATACAAGATGAAGATGGGAACAGCATAATTCAGGGCCACCATGAGAAAGGGTGACGCACTGTGAATTAATGAAGTCCATAAAAGTCATATTCTGCATTGGTCACAATTCGATGATGGTGAAACCAGAATGTATCAGGACAGTCTCCTACAGAAGTACGCTGGAGGAGGGGTAGAGGGGAGCAGGGTAGAAGAATCAAGCAAAACAGGCAACACCTGTGTGCAAGAAGGGGGGGCACAAGGGAACATCACGGGGGGACCAGTAGGGTGGGGATGGCCTATGGGGACAGAGGGAGTAAACACATGTTGGTGCATGCTTACCTGCTGTCTGAGTAGGGGTGTGGGCCCTGGATCCTCCTGGTCCGAGCAGGTCAGAACAGGTCCAAACGGAAATTGCACCTTTCTTCGACTGCCCTTCATTTCGGACGCCTGGGCGAGAGATGCCCTTGCTCTAAGAGTTAAGCGCAGGAAGGAAGAGGCAAGGCTAAGAAGGTGGGCGGGGCTTGGGCCAGGTGACCAAGATCCACTTGCACCTGCTCCCCATCTGCAAAGGAAACAAGGCTGGAGGGCTCCTTAAGTAGGGAAAAAGAGCGGCAACCAGGAAGGCACCAGGTGGGCAGGGCTTGCTAAGTGCGGAAAAAGAGCAGCAACCAGGAAAGCACCAGGTGGGCGGGGCTTAGACTAGGTGGCCAAGATCCACTTGCACCTGCTCCCCATCTGCAAAGGAAAAGAGGCTGGAGGGCTCCTTAAGTAGGGAAAAAGAGTGGCAACCAGGAAGGCACCAGGTGGGCGAGGCTTGCCAAGTGGGGAAAAAGAGTGGCAACCAGGAAGGCACCAGGTGGATGGGCTCAATGACATGTCCCTGGATATGTTGTGGCAGTCAGTAAGGCTGGATGGCTTCAGGAACAGGCAGATTGCAGTGAATAGTGATTTTTGTAATGGCCGCCGGGCTCTTTCCAGTTCCGGCAATCACGTTATTCCTGGTCCCGGTGTTTCTGGCTCTTTGTACGCAGTTCTGCTAGGTCCAGCATGCACGCGGCGGAGACAGGTGCACCGGCAACATTGGTGACGGTTCTTCCATCTACACCGGTGTTACTGTGATTGTGTATCACCGGTTCTGCTGAAAAGGGATGCGCGCGACCGACAAGCCGTAATCCTACCTTGTTTCCGGCACCCCGCGGTGGTGGAACCGGTAGGGCCACCATCACAGTAACACCAGATTTTTACTGCCAGACTCGGAATGAGGCCCATTGTGTGGCGTGTCTCCTTAATGAGGGGGCTAACTACATGGTTGGGAACCCTGCTAGTAGGGCATTTCCTCCATCTAAGTGATCAGTTTATCACCAGAGCCAATACTACTGCTTGGAAGTCCTGTGGCGGCAGGAAGGGTTTGATCTTGCAAAGTAGGGTGATTTAAAGTCAGCACTTTGGGTCCCTTTTAGCTATGTGTTGTTGAAATGATACTTTCATTTCCACAATCAATCGGAGACGTTTTTGCTAAATTCGTGAGTTGCAGGTTAAATCTGTCCAAGTGCATGCCGTCTATCCACCTTTGAGCGAGAGCCATGGATAACTAATTCTGTCTTGGTAGGGTTAAGTTTCAAGTAGGATCTTCAATGGCAGTAAGGCCTGCTCAGAGGTGGGCGATGTCCTGGGAACCGATAACTCTTTGGTATTGCTGAGTGTCATCCGCGTATTGGTTAATTACGTCATTTAGGAGCGTGTTGAGGGGTTCAATGTATGGACTGAATAAGATGGGAGAGAGGATGGAGTTCTGCGGCACACCCCAGGTCACTTGGCAGCGTGTCAACCTTAGAAAACCCATTTGGACAGCCTGGTGTCTCCTAAATAGGTATGAGGAGAACGACTGTGCCCGCAAAGCCCATTCCGTGACTAAGGGAGGACAGTAGTGTGTCTTTATAGGATGGGTAGAACAAGTTTTGGGAGGACTAATAGGCATTCATAACCTTTATCAATAATTTGCACAGTCTGAACAACCACCTTAACGGTGGCTGTCTCCTTGCCTAGTTTGAGTTGGAAGCTGGATTGATAATCCCAAAGAAGTCAGAGCTGGTTAATTTTGGCAAATAGATTGGCAGTCACCTTCTCATTGACTGTAGGACAGTAGTTTGTCAGATCGTTTGGGTCGAGGGTGTGTTTTTTCAAGAGGATGTGCCCTGTTTGCAGTCTGTCTTGAAAGTGTGTTCGATAAGAGAGGAGTTGACTATCCTGAGAAGAGCAGTCATGGTGGGACTGCTGTCGCAGGTTGCACAAAAATCACTCCAAGACGTAGAGACAGTTCAATGGTTTTTATTCCTTTGTGGGGCCTAAGGCTGTCTCTCTCTCTCTCTCTCTTTTGTCTATTTTTGAACCTCCTCCCTAACCCACGAATCTGTAAATCCTGGTTGGTGCTAGTGAATGTTGACTCCTACTGTCTAGATTCGGGGTCCCCAATCCTTTGTAGCCAAGGAGCAAAATGTGTTTATCAAATGGAGTGGTGAGCAACGTCCGTAGTTCGATGAAACATATCAGCGTTCTGTTGGTAGAAAAACGATTGCTACACAAATTATAACTTCTAGAAACTGAATACTGCTAAGAGGCTATTTTAATGTGCAGGAATTAACGGTAATCTAGACCAAGTGCAATTCAGGTACAGGCAATTTACAATGGCCTTTAATTTCGTTTGACCCTAAGTTGGTGTTTACAAGGAATGTTTAGGAAATTAAGTGGCAAGCCGAATGTTTGTAGAGACTGGAGGCCAGAAAAATTGTTCAAAAGCATCGCCGCACTTAATATTTCAGAGTTTTTGGAGCTCTCCCATAAGAAATCTTTAGGACATTTAGTGGCAAATGTGTTTTAATTAATCACATTTAGACAGTCAATTTGGCCATGAGTTGGAGCATATAAAACAAAAATTATGTGTAGATTTTACGGTTCTACGCTAAGGGATTTCGAGATCTTTTGTGGCAAATGGTGTGTTTATAACAACACCACAGTGACACTGTCAAACGTGGTAGGTTTTAAAGATCAATTCACTGAGATTTGCGGAGGTGGAGGGGTGGGGGTCCCCATTTGTGTTCCTATGACATTTAGTGCCATGTTCTGCTTTTATTAAAGCACATATGGCTTGTTACATCGGTCAAAACATGGTTAGGAATAAACAAATATTTCACTGAAGGATTTGGCGGATCTTCCTTTGAGCTATCTTCAGAGTAAATGTAATGGAAATGGTGCATTTTTAAGCACATCAGGCAAATAACATTGGTCACAACTAGGAGCATTTGAAAACCTCTTTGCAGATAGAGTTGGGTGTTTTACTTTGATTTTTGGCTTCACTTATGGTTCTGTTAATTGCAATGTATTAACTTTGCTGGATTTCAATCGGACGTTATGCTAATTACTTTATGATGGGCAATTTGGTATGCATTTGCCTTATTTGCCCATTACCTGCGTGCCAGATGGCAAAGTATCAGAAAATGTCAATTGTTCTACTAGTACACTATATTGACTATATAACATTTCTGACAATTGTATATGACGTTTGAGAAACCAGAAGGTGTCTCACCCACTAGTCCTCGGGGATCTGTGGCCAGGACACAGCCATCGCTTTTGGATCCAGTTCCTGGGGGTGGATCAGAGCGGGAGGATCACCTGGGTGAAGGGTCTTCGGGAGTGGGAGTGGGACACTGGATGGTGAGATGCGATATTCCCTTCCCTGTAATATCTTTACCCCATCCTACCAGGATACTTAGGAACTCAACCCCGACCCCCCCACGCCTTACACAACACAAACACTTTCTCACAGACAGCCCGCTATAAAAGAAAACAGACTAACACCCGAGCCATATACCTGACGGGTCCCAATACAATGGTCAGGCAGGGTCAGGCAATTACTGACCATCACACACACCTGACTTCCATTACACTTCCCCACACGGATAAAAGACGAAGCAGGAGAGCACGCTCTGAGTGAGGCAAAGCACATGAGGAAACAGCAGTTCCAAGATGGCAGTTTAACACGAGGAGGAAGACGGCGAAACCGAGCGGAATCACAAAGAGGGAAGTTCCCTTGACCTTTTTGACAAGGAACCGTTACTTTCACGAAACCTCGAGAATAGAAAGCATAAGACCAGGAAACCAGGATGAGGAATTCTGCATTGTTTTTTCGATAATCAAGGTGGGGAGAATCACCAGCTGCCGTGGTCCTGTCCTTGGCTCCAACAAGAAAGCAGCATCAGTGGAATCAACACAGCCGGTGAGTTGGGAGACCAATACAAGACCGGTCTGTGTTGAAGCCAAGGTTGCAAGCAACAACATTGTATGGAGAGTGCTGGAACGAACATTGTATGAAACGCATGTGATAACCAACACGAGTAAAGCTGAACTGCAGATGAGTGATTGAACTTTGAAATCCATACATACGATACCTTTGACAGAGTGGTCTGGCACCGCCTGCGTGCTCAATTAAACGTTCTCTGTAAGGTGTCCAGCTGAGAGTTGACAAAAGTGAAAGAGTGGCAAAGGATTGTGAATTGAAGTAGTCCTGCAACGGGTCAAGCAAAATCCTGTGCACAATCGAAAGTCTTCTATGTTGATACAGTAAAAGAAGTTGATGGCAAAGTTGTCTTGGTTGCCTATGATTAGGCATGACCTGCAGGCCTGTTATCTGCACCTCATTTGAGGCTGTGAAAACAGACCCCTGGTCATCAGTCATTCATGTCAACACTCACCCCAGGCTGTGTCTCGGCACTAAAAGACAGGCATACCTAGGTTCATGTGCTTACCAACATGATTAAACATATACAGTCAAGAATTGTAAAGTTCTTGGACTCAAATAGATACCACTCTGATGCATTACTCTGAATCACACAGTTGACACAGGCGTTATCATGTTAATGCATTTAATATGACCCTCTATCTTCGGAGGGTTCTTATTTTCATTAAACAAGCTAAAGCAGATAGAACATTACATAACATCACACGGCACCTATGAACAAGATTACCATGTGGGCAACAAGCATGTTTGAATGTCTAAATAATTGAACAAGTGGTGGTTTTAGTTTAACAGCATGTGTAACCTTTATGTCTCATTAAGCAATGCTACACTATACTATACACCATCAGTCTCTATGCACACAGCAAGCCCCCACCCGTCACTCATGTTTAGAGTGGAGTGTTCTTCAAATGAAACAGCTCCTTCTTGGGTTCCTGAGTTCTGTTTAGCTGGGCCTGGCAGTCTCAGTCCTATGCTGCTGTTCTGCTCTGCACTCCTCCCCAGCTCCTCCGGCTTGAATGGACTGGCAAGTCTGCTGGGCTTCCTCCTCTCCCCTTTTTGTGCCACGCTTTATGTGTATCAAGTAACATGGTTTCCCTGCACATGTCTGTTCATCTTATCCGCTATTCTGAACAGTGAGGGCTAGAGCTAGTGTGTCACTGCGTTCGTTCGAGTTAGGCCTCCTATGTAAAACTATATTAGATGGGTTCTTGCACCTCACAATGAGATCTCTGCACCCATTTAGTAAATGCCTGCACTATACTATATGGCATTCGCGAAGCTCAGCAGCCTTACGCATGGTATGCTTGTGTGGGCTACTATATTAGTTTGCTATCTATTACCAAGAGACATCCCTCTCACTTGTTACTTCTTTTCTTCCGTGGTACTCTGTGAGCCTTAACTGTGAGCACAATGTTTCTGTTTGTGTCTGTCAATTTCCTGTTTTTGAATTCTTATCAGATATAACACTTCCCTGTGTGAGGTGAAAATGGCTGCTCTCAGATAACATCTAATGGTGTGAAGTCAAAGCTAACACCTAATAGTGTGCAGGTAAAACAGCTGTTAGCTGTCATTTGTGGTCGGCTCATCTGCCAGAACAGGAAAGCACCCCTTCCCGGACATCGGGCGGTCTTGCAGAGCCTACAAATATTTGTCCAGCAAGTGAAGCACACTAACCTTCTGTGCTAAAGTGTGCTGTATGTTTGAAGAACATCGTTAATTTCTTCACTGGCTACATGCCGCATGAGATATGAAAAGCTTTTTTTTACATCTTTCATTGCTTCAATGGCTGAGTTCATGTCACCCCCCTCAAGACAGTTGTCATAGATCAAAGATTTGTAGCACTGTGAAGTCATCATTAAACCTTCTAGGAGTTTTCTTTGCAAAACAGGCCGCCTATATTGGTGGCAAAAATAAAGCATACGCATCCTAGCACTGGTGAGTAATGATTACTGCATACAAAAGTAAATGAGTTGCTTGGTGAATACCGAAGTGCCTAGAAACATGTTGTAGGTGCTACAAAAAAATCAAATGAATAAATACATCACACTTCAAAACAGTTAGCGGTTATGGCCAAAACAAACATAAATGAATACATGTATTTAACAGTGAGGTATCCAGGTTAATTCAATAACCAATAGTTTCAAGGTAAGACAAGGGATTCTTTGAGAATCCATTATCAATTAACAACCAGCATAGCTTGGCTCCTGATTTTCTGACCCAATGCACTTTAGAATGTGTGATCTTGAGCGTACGACCACTCGTGTAAACCGTCCACAGTTTAAATTGGTGTTCCTTAATGTATTCCAAAATGTGAGTGCCTCTGTTACCCACAGTGATTTGCAAGTGGAGGTCATCCAATGCGTACGTATGCTGTGTGCACAAACTTGTACCGTGAGGTATAATGCACTATATTTTCGGTTCTGTTGACCCTGATTGTGATGCCAGCAGTGGCGCATTTTGCAGAATTTCAGGCGTTCTGAATTCAGGGTTTGCTGCTAATCTTCTTTTGATGTGCGCTAGGAAGCAAAGTGGTAAAGGAAACAAAATGTGCATGTCAGATTTCTGCAAGGACATGGGCATTGGCTCATTCTGCCATGCACTCCTGGAACCAGAGGTATCCATCATTTGTCTCGACTGTGGAAGCTCCTTGGGACTCATGGTTTGAGAGTAGGCATGTTTCCTCTTGTGTCTGGCTTGAATCAGGCGTTGCGACTGGAGACTCAGCTGTTTCACTTGCTGCTGTGTTGGTCTCACGGGAGACATCTGGACATAGTTGTCGCTTACATTGTTCTCTGCGCAGTTTCCTTTTCCTTGACATGCTCCCATGGTGAGCCGTGTCTTCTCGGGGGTTTCAAGGAAATCACAGTAGAACACTTCAGGGAAGAATCTGTGGATGCCACACACGTCTATGTGCACAGATGTTCTGACCAGTCTGGTATGCCACAATGCAAGTCTGGATGATCAGACTCTGACCCCCATGTTCTTGGAAACAAGTGATTCCTTGGCACACACCATGCATCTGGCAATAGCTGATACCATTGACTTCTTCTTGATCAATGAGAAAAAAAAATGATTTTGAAATTGAGCACATTGTTGGTACCCAAGGCGTCTGCATAGCTCAGCTCTGAACCGAAATCGAGTTGCTTCAAGGCACTTCATATTGCAAACATTCATAATTCAGTGTCTACAGCAACATAAAAGAGAGATTGCAAGTATTAGCAGCAGTCCACAAAATTGTAACGCTCACCTGGTTCCCACGGGGGCGCTGGTCTAGTCTGGATTGCTGTGGCCTCTTCTAGCGTGATGCGCAGGACCCGGAACACCGATTGGACAGGACCTCCAAATCGTGCTTGCCTGGCCCGTAGGAATATCCTTCTGCAGATGAGAAAGGGGATTAACAGTCTGCAGAATAGTGTGCTAGCTGCCCCCTATCCCCCTTCGTTCCTCTCTAACTTCCTCCAAACCCCGGTTTAAAATCACCTTATGGTTTGGAAGGATGAACTCTCCATCCTGCTTCTGGAGCAGGGGCGCGCGTTCGTCCAGTTACTTCACTGGTTTTCAGAATGGCGCTGGCAAAATCCACTTGACTTTCCTGACCGATGCGCTGTAAGTATGAAAGTTCAAAGTTCAAGTGAGGCCCCCTTTATGTTGTCTTTCTAACCTGTGATCTGTCCTTTATTTCAGGTGCAGAATGAAGGCGATGCGTCGAGGGGTTAAACTGCCGAGGTGAGTAGTGATGAGGGCGATCCCTCTAAATGTCCTTATCATTCCCCAGAAATGTCTCTTGTCCTTTCCCCTTAGGGGCCGGGGTACGGTACCTGCCAACGGGGCGGCGCCGACCCGAAATGTGGAAGAAAAGCGGGTAAGTATTATGGCTGTTAATCAGGCTTTCCTTCTGTGCTCCTTCTGCTCACCTTTTGTTTCTTCCTCTCCCCCTTAGGTGCAGAGATGTGGCGTCCGATGCTGACAGCCGCGATGGAGCCGGGAGATGTCTTGAGGACAGGTGAGTGAAGCGTGGCGCTGCAGCGAGCAACACGATGCTTTTAAATGGAAGTCTTTCTTCAGGGATGCTGGCGAGAAGATTCCGGATGCAGGTAAGAAGTTTGAAATAGTCCTTGGTTTTCACCTTTCTCTTCTCTTCCTTCCTTGCAGGTCTTCCAGGTTCGAGGCGGGCGAGGCTGGAGTCCAGGAGCAGGAGCAGACACGGTGAGCGTTAAGCTGCAGGAAGCAGAACAACGCGAAGCATGAGCTGCTGTCTGGGCGTGGCTTAAATAGCCTCCAAAGAAGTCCCAGGTATGTATCCTTCCCCAACTAGGTATGTATCCTTCCCTGGCCACGCCCGAGTGAAAAAATAGTCCCTATGAAAAAATAGTCCCTTTCAGGTCTCAGGGAGGCCTGGAGCGTGCAGCATGGTCTGCATCAGGTAAGAGCACAAAACACCTCCCTTTATGAGCCTGGCGCCTATGGCGCCAGGACTGATGTCCAACATGAGCCTGGCGCCAAAGGCGCCAAGACTGAGTCCAAAGAGCCCCTATAAGGGGCCGCTGGGCTTTTACCCGAGGGCATGATGCCTGCTTCCGGGGGTGCTGGGCCTGGCCTGGTGCTCCGGGGGCAGGCATCATGACAGTGAACTAATTGGCGAACAAGTCAGTGTTTTAATGAATTTGTCCAGCGTGGTCAGCCCTTTTCGAAGAGCTTTTGTGGCAGCCATTGTAACCACAGAAAAACCAGTATTCATGCCAGTTAACTGTGAGCTGTCAACTGAAGAGTGCATGGCCTCTTCCATTGTATCTTCGGAGGCTAGTAGAGATGCAATCTGTTTGACCACTGCAGAGTGTTCTTCAAGATAAGACTCTTCACTGCTGCATACTGTTAGATGCATGTTTTGCAGGCGTGCCATGGTCAGCTCAATTTTAGAAATTCTAATGTTCCTAACTTGAGACTGGGCCAGTATAGAAATTTGAATTGTGATGCCCTGGGTGGATTCAGAATAAACCCACAGCACTTAACTTGTGTACCCACAGTAACCAGGTTTGGAACCCCAACTGCAACATGACAACAGGACTCATTGAATTGTACCAGATATGAGCCATTAGATAAGCGGTGTATTTGACTGTGAAAACAATTGGTGTAACATGAAGTGTGAAACAAGAAAATTGGCAGAGAGAGGACTCTAAAGGGTTCAGCGCATGGATGGCAAGTTTGAGTGCTTGCTAATGGGCTGCGGCTGAGAGCGGTAGTGGGAACATGCCAAATTACCCACAGAGTAAAAGATGAGGGAAGACTGGGTTTGCTCTCACACTTCCACACAATATCAAATAGAAAGCACAATTTGCTGATTATATTGAGTGATTTTAATCAACAACGTTGCAGCCTGACAAGTGTTTCGAGCCTCATTATTACACAATTCCAAAATCAATAGTGAAAGTAGAACAAAAACACCCAGACCCAAAACACATGGAGCAGGTAGGGTGTACCAACCAAATTAAAATCAAAACAACCACAATGCCATAGCAATTGAATAGAAAGTTAACAGAAAATACATTTGAATTAAACATAAGGTAAAAAGCATATTACCAATGGAGTGCGGCATTGTTTGTCAAAGGATATCAGGTTAATAAAGAGAAATAAAAAATAAATAAAAAACATTAGTTGAGGAAAAAGGGGGTTGCAATGGTGATGGTGATCAGCCAAAAAGTACATGGGTAAAGCCCAAATTCTATAGGAGTACCTTAATCTTGGTCAATCTCCAAATCTCGGGCTAATGGAAATAATTGCGCAATGAATTAAAATGAAAATAAGTCAAAAGATAGGTAGAAATCCATAAAAAGCATGAAATGCGAAAAAACTTTGCCAAGAGTAAAAGGCTTACCAGGTATTGAACCTTAAATAGAAATGAAAAGTAATACGTGGGCTCCTTATAAAACAAGAAACATTTAAGAACATTTTGAGTGCCAATTAGCAGACATGACGAGAAAAAACAGCACATAATAAAAATTGAAAAATAAAGGCAACATACCAATAATTTGCAGTTGCACGGAGAACGTATTTGGTCAATTAGAGCAATGCTGAAATAAGTCCGAAATACAAGTGGTAAACATCCCGTAATGAAAAAGAAGAGGAAAAGAGAGACATCAATTAGGGCGTGAGGGTTGGTGTAAACACGTTTTTTGTTGTTGGTGTTGTGATGATGTTGGCATGAATGACGGGGAGAGAATATTCTTAAGATTGCTTGCCTTGATATAAATAAAGCTTGGTGTGCTCTCAACCCAAGGAGTAATGTCCCGGTCGAGTTGTAAAATGTGCCAATGTCTTTTGATTATATTGTAGAGTACTGAACTATCCGAATTGAATCTGTTGATAAATTTCAGTTTCTGGGAGTGAATGGTCTCATTCCGTACTTTCGGTGTGAGTAGATCGCGCCTCTTCATGACTCGTACTTGTTGCTCAGCTTTGGCTACTGATCGAGAGTCATAACCTCTAGTAAGAAACCTCTGATGTATTAGTGAGCATTCCTCATTGAAATATGTGTTCAACAGACAGTTACGTCTAGCCCTGATAAATTCCCCTTTCGGAATATTGGAAATCACAGTTTCATTCATTTCATTTGGCAGCGGACGCGCTGGTAAGTCATCGCTCAGTTAGTTTGCAAATGATCCCTAGCCTATACGGGGACCCAAATCAATTCCGTGTTAGTCTAGACGACCGCCGGAGGCAACATCCAATTTGCTAATTGATGTCTCTCTTTTGCTCTTCTTTTTCATTACGGGATATTTACCACTTGGATTTCGGCCATATTTCAGCATTGCTCTAATTGACTAAATACGTTCTCCGTGCAACTGCAAGTTATTGGTATGTTGCCTTTATTTTTCAATTTTTATTATGTGCTGTTTTTGCTCGTCATGTCTGCTAATTGGCGTTCAAAATTTTCTTAAATTTGTTTTGTTTTATAGGGAGCCCACGTATTACTTTTCATTTCTATTTAAGGTTCAATACCTGGTAAGCCTTTTACTCTTGGCAAAGTTTTTTTGCATATCTTTTGACTTATTTTCATTTCAATTCATTGCGCAATTATTTCCATTAGCACAAGATTTGCAGATTGACCAAGATTAAGGTACCCTTATACAATTTAGGCTTTACCCATGTACTTTTTGGCTGATCACCATTGCAACCCCCTTTTTCCTCAACTAATGTTTTTTATTTATTTTTTTATTTCTCTTTATTAACCTGATATCCTTTGACAAACAATGCCGCACTACATTGGTAATATGCTTTTTACCTTATGTTTAATTCAAATGTATTTTCTGTTAACTTTCTATTCAATTGCTATGGCATTGTGGTTGTTTTGATTTTAGTTTGGTTGGTACACCCTACCTGCTCCATGTGTTTTGGGTCTGGGTGTTTTTGTTCTACTTTCACTATTGATTTTGGAATTGGGTAATCATTATTTTTATCTAAATTATGTCTAAGCAGCCTCAGTAGAAGAGCATGAAGCTCAAAACACGTGTCAGGCTGCAACGTTGTTGATTAAAATCACTCAATATAATCAGCAAATTGTGCTTTCTATTTGATATTGTGTGTGCAGTGTGAGAGCAAACCCAGTCTTCCCTAACATGAAGTGTGCATTTAGTGTTACTGTCACAGGAATTCACTGGCGCAGCATGCACACAAACTATGTGAGTGTAGCCTTTGCATTCACATAATGAGTACAGTGTTATTTCAGGACTTGAAGGTGACACATATGCATGTGAATAAGGCATACCATAGTCTTTCCTGATCCAAGTGTCATTAACCAAGTGCACATTACCCCAGGAATGCAGTTCCTGACACACCATGGAAGGTGTCATCTGAAGGGTAATATTTAACACACCATGCAAAATCCAATTAGTCAAGCCTGATACCCAGGCAGATGATGCTGCAAAAGGTTTTGTAAAGTACACTAAGCAACAAGAACGTAGAGCCTGACATTGCCTGGCGTATGGCAACCTTGGACAAGTTCAGTGCATTTATTTGTTCTGCCCATGAAATTACATTCCAATCTAGGACCCTTCTGCTGAGAGTGTCCAGAAATTATGTTACCACAGAAAGACTTTTTGCGGCTTCTTGGTCACTTCTAGTGCTAGACAGGTAATTTTGAACCAATCCCACTACATCTGTAATGACATCTCTTAGTGCATAGAAGCCCTGCTCTAGTGCTTGATCATTAGAATCTGATGCATGAAATCCTAGTCACACTGCCTCACTTTCAGTTTGCGGGATTTGCATTATTGCTTGTAACCAAGTGTAGGTTCTACCTGTTATTGATGCTTGTCCCACCTCACATGGTACTCTTGGGTTCAGAAGTGGTGCAGGTAGCTGATCTCGTGACACGCCCACTCTGTGCGCACCGCAGAACAGTAGCTGACTGCATGATAGCTGTCCAATTCACTTCTTTTATGACGTTATCTTGAGATTGTATCACCTCACTCAGGTGATACTGCGAAAGCATTCATTGGCACAGCTTACCTATGGATATAGATTGTGTCAGGGAAGTGTTATGGGAATTCCAAGCCCTATACGGGCCCACACTGGTTCCTGCTTTTCTTTTAATGCATTCATTTGCTTGAACCACCCATAATACAGGCCTCCCTGATGCGTAGGTAATATTCTTGGTGCCATTTCGTTCTTTTTCTTCCCTACAGGGCGCACTCCCGAACTCACCTTCTTCCCTATTCCAGTCATAGTAGAAGCTCAAGTACCTATTACTGCAAGTGGTCTGGAAATGCGTATAATTAAAAAAATACATCAAATGTGGGAATCTACATGCCATGTCTAATGTGTGAACACCTTTGATTTGCCGTATCTGGTGACCCCAAGTAGACCACAGAGGGACAGTTTCCTGCCATGTTTGTTCAGTCATGTTTGAAAAGTATTCTCTGTCAAAAACGACTGAATCTGCAACATACATGTTCTGTGTATCATGTGGCTCTCGAGGGAATGTATACTGATTTTCAAACCTGTAATCCCCTGCTTGGTATGGTTTCAGTGAAATATATTGGAAATGTGCTTGGAATTCAGGACTATCGGTCCTCACGTTTGACAAGTAAAGATGCATTGTAATATTGCACATAATACACATGGGACCCCATCTCATGGAGATCCTCAACATCATCAAAAACATCAAACAACACATTTTGCACACATGTCTGGAGCCTAGTTCTTAACAGTTCACTATATGTTCTAGACACAGGATTACTGGGTGCAAACAGTCTGGATACATCAATCAAAGAAAAAGAGTGAACTTGCAGCTGCTTCGCTGGGCCATTAAACATCTTAAATGATGGCATCCACACATGACCCATGATTAGAGGAAACATTTGTATTGAGGCTGCAGTGCCTGGCTCTTGGAGCTCTCTTTTCTCTAACACGTGTGAAGAACTTAAAGGCTTTAAAACAACTTCTTTGCTTGCAGGAGGAGTGGATACCTTGCTCAAAAAATGCCCCGAAGTCAGTGGGATGAGAAACACAGTGAGGCTCAGTCACAGTAGAAGGAAGTATACTGCCAGCATTATATAACACCGTTTCATAAAGTTGTCCAAAATAATTCTTTCATTACATTAGCAACCGGAAAGGTTTTCTGTTTGCAAATTGGCAGACCTGTAGTACTTTTCTGAAATGTGGAGTTGTAGAGTCAAGCGTGGCATATTCTTCCTCATCTCGCACTCCAATCATCATCATTTGTCGGATCTCCATCTCTTCTTCTTCTTCTGTGGGCTCCTCAACTGGAAGAGGGAGATTGCATGGAAACATTGCGGTAACCATCTGGAGCGGGTTTCAAGCAATCCACAGAAACCTGTCTGGTACCTCTCTTGGATGGTATTGTGGGCAGGACAGCAGTTCTGGAAGCTTTCAATCTGATTACTTGCACTGCTGGTCTATAGGACGGGCCAAACAGAGTCTTATAATGGATCTTCTCCAGGACTCAATCTCCTGCTTTGAGAGTGGTCTCAGGACTGGCCTCAGCAGCTTCCACCTGGAGAAATTCGCTCAGCAGCGTTGATGCCAGCAGTTGCTCTTGCCTAGACAGGGGGCTGGGGAGAGTGTGCAGAGCAGGCATAAACATTTTTGTCCCAAACAAGAGTTCAAATGGAGTCTTACTGTTGCATAGAGACTGGCGTGGTAAATTATTTAAACCTCTGCTAACTAGATGCAAGTGGTCTACCCAGTTACCCCCCATCGAAAGACTGCATGTAGTCAGGCACAAAGGTATTGAGTGGTTTGCCCTTCCTATAAGCCCATTTCACCTCTTAATAATACTAGTTTAGAAAAGTGCAGCTTAGATCCCCAAGCCTCTAATACCTTTCTCAGGACCCGCCCTGCGAAGGCTGGACCATTATCAGCATGGAGCGTTTGAGTTGCTGTCATGGCTACTACACCCTGGAGGGCCTGTATGACTGATGTGCAGTCTCCTCTCTTTTGAGGAATCATTCAGATGAACCTAGTGCAAGAATGCACTATTAATAGAATATATTTGTACTTATTTATTGCTGGTAGTGGACCTATATGATCCAGATATTGAATCTCCAAAGGGTGAGGTTGCCTCTCTTAATGGAGCCTCTTTACGTTTTTTTGCTGTGGTCCACAGTCGTCTTCAGACATGTGTCACAGTTCGCTATGTATACTTTAACCTGTTGCCTTAATCCTGGCCACCAACACCTGTCAAGGAGAAGCTGTGCAGTTGAAGTAACCCCAAAATGGGTAGATGTAAGTCCAGCATGTGTGGCTGCTACTAGATTTTCCTTGTCTTTCCCATTAGGGATTCATCTTTGAATAGGATCCCCTTTTTTCATAGGAATTGTGACTAGTTCTTTATTATTCGCAATGACATAAACAGAATTACTTGGGAAACCTTTCAGCCGGGGTATAATACCCAAACAAGTTTCTTTTATTTCCTTATCCATTGCAGTTGCTGATCAAGTTATGGCTGCTATCGTTTTTCTGACTTTGTGCTCTTTGGCATATGTATCTGCTAATGCATTGCCAATGCTATGAATGTGCCCTTTAGTATGTGCTCTTGTGTGCATCACCCATAGCAAAGGGTAATTCTGTTTAAGGTCCCAAACATGTTTCCAGAGTTGCCTGGAAGCAATAGTTTTATGCCTAATATCTCTAAAGTCATTTTGAATCCACCAATGCAAATCAGTGTTATACGCCCTGATAATGTAATCTGAATCTGCGTCTACTTGTGTGGGCTTCCCTGAGTCTGCTTGGCAATGCAAGCAGCAATTCAGCAGTCTGGGCAGACATGTCTCCCAGATGCTTTGTTGCAATATCAGTATGTATAAATACTTCTTCATGTGTAAAATGTCCTATCACTGCTGCACATGCAGCTGCATATTTGGAACTTGTTCCAACAGCTGGTATGGTGGAGCCATCACAGTACATTATTTGGAAAAAATCTAACAATGGCACGTCAGATAGTGAGGTATCTGGCTCTGTATCCAGTGTCCAAGTTAATCCACTCATTCATTGTAATTTTGCTTTACAATGATACTTTACATCTGTAGCTTGTTAAGATGCTGACCCATTGAATCCATCTAGTATGTAATGCCTTTGCATTGGGCATGCTAGCTTTTGTGGTAACCTCACAATGAGCTATTCTTGTGAATGACTCGCTGAGTGCGTGGACTCTGCATTCTGTAAAACTCGTAGGGCTACAGTGTGTTTTTTCTCAACTTTCATGTCCTTCCCCTCAGTTTTAGAATGGTCTGGCGCCTTTGTCTGTGAGGACTGAAAAGAACTCTCATCAGTGCCATACCTTTGTGGACTTTTCATTTGTCTTCTGTCTCTGAAATCATAGTCTGTTGGTCTAAACAGGGACTGCCCCCTAGGTTCACCCCAAGTTCGTCTATCCCTGTGAGTGCCTTGCCATTGCAGGGCATCCCTATCGCCTGTAATTTTCTCATTCTTTGGTTCATGCTGTGGGCATTTTTCTTCCTCTATTGGTGAAAGCTATTGTCTATGTGTTCTATCACCCCTTTTACCTTGAAACGATCCCCTTCCTTTTGAGGGTCTCCCTTTCTGGTGTGTCTCCTTGTCCGGCTTACTATCCTTGTTAGCCTTCTTCTGTGTCTCTGCAGGTTTCCTGCCTAGGTGATCTCTGCCGAGTGATTGATAAGTGGATGTCACTATGCCCCCAAATTGCTCCCTTTTTTCTTGCTCATTTAACTGGGACAGTTTTCTATGAACTTCTAACCTTGCAGGCTCTCCTTTCAATAAGGGTAGAATGATGCTCTTAACCATTTGATAATTATTGGATGCTATGGACAAGCCTAAATTCATGGAGATTCAGCATTCAGCGCCCTGTGTTCCCATAATGTCTGCCAATATTGATGCTGAAGATGTGATAGACAGCGTGTCTATCGGCTGTAAATAAACCCAGCTATAAATTGAGATCCAGCTGTCACAGCTCGCTAAAGGCGGTGTGCAGCCAGAAGGAAGGAACATGGCTAGTGCCTTATGCCTATGCTGCGGTGTAACCTGGGGATAGGCGGCTTGCAGCTGTCCTAGCTTTTCTGAATACCACTTGGTTATGTCCTCATTTCTGGAAGGGCATGACCCTAATATAATTCTCAATGTCTGTAGATGCACTCCTCCTGCATCCATCTGTCCTTGTGGCTGCAGAGCAGGTGCTATGCCATGCTGCTCAGCATATTGCAATGTAAGGTTAAGTACAGTGTTAAAATGTGCAGCCAGTAGTTGATAGTCTGTTTGTAAAAAGAGGCCTCTGCGGTTTGGATGAAACCGGGTACAAATTTGAGTGACAGGTTGGGTGTGGCTAACGGTCCAGGTCTAGCATTTGTTTGTGGATACACTAGATTACCTCCAAACCAGTTGACATGATTTGTATGTGTTAGACAATGTGATTCCAATTCAGGAAACTGGTATGGGCGATATTGGATGGTGTTTAAGTCTCCTCTTATCAGGAGAGTTGCACACCCGTTATTTACCTTGTTGGTTGGGGTTTTCAAGTAAGTGAAGAGCGATTCAGTGGGGAGCCCTCCGAGTTGCATGGTCGCTACTGTAAAGTTTATATTAACTCCCTGACAGTGTATTAACCTAAGCCAATCGAACACCACTGTCCTGCAATGGATGGGAATATTGATTTCCTGATGGGCCATTTTCTGTACCCACCTAACCTCTTTTGATTAAAGAGCTTTTTAGAAAATATATTTTTTCCTAGTCTGTTTATTGTGACTGGGGCATGAGGTTATTTTGTTATTAGCAATGCAATGGTCATCTCTAAGACGTCCCATCTGGGGTGCCATGTGTCTTGATTGCCTATGATTAGGCCTGACCATGAACCTCTTATGTCCACCTCATTTGAGGCTGTGAAAACAGACCCCTGGTCATCAGTCATTCATGTCAACACTCACCCCAAGCTGTCTCTCAGCGCTAAAAGACAGGCATGCCTAGTTTCATGTGCTTATTAATATGATTAAACATATACAGTCAGGAATTGTAAGGTTCTTGGACTCAAAGAGATACCACTCTGATGCATTACTCTAAATCATACACTTGACACAGAAGTTATCATGTTAATGCATTTAATATGACCCCCTATCTTCTGAGGGTTCTTATTTTCATTACACAAGCTAAAGCAAAAGCAGATATAACATAACATAACATCACATCTATGAACAAGATTGCCAAGTAGGCAAAGAGCATGTTTGAATGTGTAAATAATAGAACAAATGGTGGTTTTAATTTAACAGCATGTGTAACCTTTATGTCTCATTAAGCTATGCTACAATATACTGTTTTTTTTAAAAAAATTATTAAACAGTTGTTTAAAAATTCAATACATTTAGTGATAATTAATTCATGTTTAAATACATTATACAAGTTTTATACAACAAACAAACGAAAAGGAATCACAATCATACATAAAATTCTATACTCCTTAATCTACAATTTGAACAATAGCCAATTATCTAACCAAAGATAAAAGAATATAAAATGCAGAATTAACTAAACAGAAAGTAACATTTTAAATAAAAATGGATAAATCACCTATAAAGAAACCATTAATGAATCTGCATAAACACATCTATCATTGCTTGTAAATATTTCCTTTCCAAGTTTTTTACAGTTGACTAAGGGTATTGTTTATCTCAATTGCATGAGCATACATTTTATTTGCCCACCGGCATCCTATCCGCATACTCTTGCACAGCTCCTTTCCTTCCTTTAACAACTCTAATCCATATAGGAAGTTAAGAATTGTATATCTGACCTTCTTGCTAGTAGTGTGATATAACAGTTCCCAGAAACTAGCAGTATTTAAACTACAATGGCCTTCAAATAAATGTTTGAAATGTATCACTCTCAAAGGGTGAAGCATAGAACATTCTGTACACAGATGACTCAAGGTTTCAGGCTCTAGTTCACAGAATCGACATTTCATCTCTTCTATTGTTATTAATCTATGTTGGTACAATAATTCACGCATAGGCCACAAATTCAAACGAAAGCGCAGGTAATCGTTCCGATAGCGGGAACTAGGAAACTGGTTTAAATAACTTTCGGCTATACCATATCATTTAGGAGCAAACGGATTGGCCAAGAATCTTTTGTACTTAAGACATGCATTTCTCGTTTGAATCCAGTTTTCTGGATTTTCTATCAGGAACTTCACTGAAATTCCTGTGTTTAGAATGATCTTCTCTGTTATCTTACGCCATGATAGGGGGTATGTATCTTGCAAATTTAGCAGATAATTTGCCAACAAATGTAAGAAACCATTTTTAGAGTCCGCCATGATACATTTCCGTTGTACCATTGTACCATTTGTATATTTCATATAGTGATAGCAAACCCAGCTCATGTCTTATTATTCTTATAGGTTCTGATTTTGGGAGATTGAGTATGTGTTTCCAGTACTCCCCCCTCAAATCCGCCCAGTAATTATAGGATCTTTCAGGCGAGGCTTCCGATCTGTACGTAATTACAGGGGTCACTTTTTGTTTATAATAAACAAGAATTGGAACAATAGAGAATTTACAGAATTTAATCTTAATCAAGCGAGCTTGTGAGATAGCTGTATGCAATTTACATCTAATGTGGAAATCTAAGGTACCATGGCTTTGCTGGTTGGCCACATGGGTGCCCAAGTAAATATAAGCAGGCTCAGAAGTCAATAATACATTTTGTAGTAGCCATTTGTGTTTGATGTTGCATTGTCTGGTGTTTCCGAATTGTACCACGTTAGTTTTCCCAACACTAATTACGATACAGTTTTTCTGCGTATATTTATCAAGGGCAGGAAGTAAATATTTTAGGCCATTCAGAGTTTTAGAAAATAAAACCATATCATCTGCATATAGAAGAAATGTTACATGCATTCCATTAATTTTGGGAGAATCTGCATTAATGTCCATAAAGAACTCATTAATGTCACTTATGAAAAAATTGAACATTGCTGCTGCCAATAAGCAGCCATGCTTTAAACCACGACCAGTGTGAATGGGATTAGTTACTAAACCATCAGTGTTCAGTTTGACTTGGATTGTAGTATCTGAGTGTAAGTCAATCACCCATTTTAGGATATACCGCGGACAATTTTTATCCATTAGTTTTGTGTATAATAGTTCTCGTGGGACTGCATCAAACGTCATCCGGAAGTCTATGAAAGCTGTGTACAATGGTTGGCGACGTTGTTGTGACTGGCGAATAAGGCAATTCAGTGTAACAATATTCACTCCTGTTCCGAGGCCCGGTATAAACCCTGTTTGAAAGGGGTCACGATAGTTATTTGTATCCAACCATACATTGACAGGGTAATTCATAGAATTTCGCAGAAAAGTGTCGCAAGCGGCTGGCGCAGAGTGTCCGCGTGCGATTGTCTGCGCCAGGCGCGTGCGTCAAAACCGATTTCCGCGCACAGCGTATTCATGGATTTCAGGCTCCCAAACCAGCCGTGGCGCAGAGTATCGCAGCGACCCTGCAGCAGCGCCAGTAACGCCCCCAAGAACGCCCTCGCGCAAGGAAAAGCCATCAAAATCGCTAAATCATCGCAAAGGGCTGCGCTAACCCTGGACCAGTTTACAGGGCTGCCAAACAAGGAACGCAAAGCGGGTAACGTTCATATCAGGGGTACGCGGGAAGTTTTACATGCGATTAGCCAGGGTACGTGTATGACAGGAGTACGCGTGAAGTTAAACACGCGATTAGCCAGGGTACGTGTATTACAGGGGTACGCGGGAATTTTCACACACGATTTGGCTGGGTACGTGTATGACAGGGGTACGCATGAAGTTTTACACGCAATTAGCCAGGGTACGTGTATTACAGGGGTGCGCGGGAATAATCACACGCGATTTGGCTGGGTACGTGTATTACAGGGGTGCGCGGGAATTATCACACGCGATTTGGCTGGGTACGTGTACTACAGGGGTGCGCGGGAATAATCACACGCGATTAGGCTGGGTGGGTCCTCACAGGTGTTCCCTGTACACCCTCCACGGCCCCTGCAGGCAGCCCACAAAACAGGGGACTACCCTGCACACCTACACATGTCTCCCACCCCCCACCCTCCCCCAGCAGTGTGGGGCACCCTCCACCAGGCCCCCACTCATGTCTCCCACCCAACCACCCCCAGCCACCATGGGCAGCCCCCACCAGGCCCCCACTCATGTCCCCTATCACCCCCACCCCCCAGCCACCATGGGCATCCCCCACCAGGCCCCCACTCATGTCCCCCATCACCCCCACCCCCCAGCAGTGCAGGGGCAGCATCCACCAGGCCCCCACTCATGTCTCCCACCACTCCCACCCCCCAGCCACCATGGGCAGCCTCCACCAGGCCCCCACTCATGTCGCCTATCACCCCCACTCCCCAGCCACCATGGGCAGCCCCCACCAGGCCCCCACTCATGTCTCCCACCACCCCCACCCCCCCAGCAGTGTGGGGCACCCTCCACCAGGCCCCCACCCATATCTCCCACCACCCCCACCCCCCAGCCACCATGGGCATCCCCCACCAGGCCCCCACTCATGTTTCCCACCCACCCCCCCCCAGCCACCATGGGCAGCCCCCACCAGGCCCCCACTCATGTCCCCTATCACCCCCACCCCCCAGCCACCATGGGCAGCCCCCACCAGGCCCCCACTCATGTCTCCCATCCACCCCCCAGCCACCATGGGCAGCCCCCACCAGGCCCCCACTCATGTCTCCACCCACCCCCACCCCCCAGCCACCATGGGCAGCCCCCACCAGGCCCCCACTCATGTCTCCCACCCACCACCACCCCCCAGCCACCATGGGCAGCCTCCACCAGGCCCCCACTCATGTCTCCCACCACCCCCACCCCCCAGCAGTGTGGGGCATCCTCCACCAGGCCCCCACTCATGTCTCCCACCCACCACCACCCCCCAGCCACCATGGGCATCCCCCACCAGGCCCCCACTCATGTCCCCTATCACCCCCACCCCCCAGCAGTGCAGGGGCAGCCTCAACCAGGCCCCCACTCATGTCTCCCACCACCCCCACCCCCCAGCCACCATGGGCAGCCTCCACCAGGCCCCCACTCATGTCCCCTATCACCCCCACCCCCCAGCCACCATGGGCAGCCCCCACCAGGCCCCCACTCATGTCTCCCACCCACCCCACCCCTCAGCCACCATGGGCAGCCCCCACCAGGCCCCCACTCATGTCCCCTATCACCCCCACCCCCCAGCCACCATGGGCATCCCCCACCAGGCCCCCACTCATGTCCCCTATCACCCCCACCCCCCCAGCAGTGCAGGGGCAGCCTCCACCAGGCCCCCACCCATGTCTCCCACCACCCCCACCCCCCAGTCACCATGGGCATCCCCCACCAGGCCCCCACCCATGTCTCCCACCACCCCCACCCCCCAGCCACCATGGGCAGCACCCACCAGGCTCCCACCCATGTCTACCACCACCCCCACCCCCCAGCAGTGCAGGGGCAGCCTCCACCAGGCCACCACCCCCACCCACCAGCCACCATGGGCAGCCCCCACCAGGCCCCCACACATGTCCCCTATCACCCCCACCCCCCAGCCACCATGGGCAGCCCCCACCAGGCCCCCACTCATGTCTCCCACCCACCCCCCCAGCCACCATGGGCAGCCCCCACCAGGCCCCCACTCATGTCCCCTATCACCCCCACCCCCCAGCCACCATGGGTAGCCCCCACCAGGCCTCCACTCATGTCCCCTATCACCCCCACCCCCCAGCCACCATGGGCAGCCCCCACCAGGCCCCCACTCATGTCTCCCACCCACCCCCCCAGCCACCATGGGCAGCCCCCACCAGGCCCCCACTCATGTCCCCTATCACCCCCACACCCCAGCCACCATGGGCAGCTCCCACCAGGACCCCACTCATGTCTCCCACCCACCCCCACCCCCCAGCCACCATGGGCAGCCTCCACCAGGCCCCCACTCATGTCTCCCACCACCCCCACCCCCCCAGCAGTGTGGGGCACCCTCCACCAGGCCCCCACCCATGTCTCCCACCACCCCCACCCCCCAGCCACCATGGGCATCCCCCACCAGGCCCCCACTCATGTCCCCTATCACCCCCACCCCCCAGCAGTGCAGGGGCAGCCTCCACCAGGCCCCCACTCATGTCTCCCACCCACCCCCACCCCCCAGCCACCATGGGCAGCCTCCACCAGGCCCCCACTCATGTCTCCCACCACCCCCACCCCCCCAGCAGTGTGGGGCACCCTCCACCAGGCCCCCACCCATGTCTCCCACCACCCCCACCCCCCAGCCACCATGGGCATCCCCCACCAGGCCCCCACTCATGTCCCCTATCACCCCCACCCCCCAGCAGTGCAGGGGCAGCCTCCACCAGGCCCCCACTCATGTTTCCTATCACCCCCACCCCCCAGCCACCATGGGCAGCCCCCACTAGGCCCCCACCCATGTCTCCCACCACCCCCACCCACCAGCCACCATGGGCATCCCCCACCAGGCCCCCACTCATGTCCCCTATCACCCCCACCCCCCAGCAGTGCAGGGGCAGCCTCCACCAGGCCCCCACTCATGTCTCCCACCACCCCCACCCACCAGCCACCATGGGCATCCCCCACCAGGCCCCCACTCATGTCTCCCACCACCCCCACCCACCAGCCACCATGGGCAGCCCCCACCAGGCCCCCACTCATGTCTCCCACCACCCCCACCCACCAGCCACCATGGGCAGCCCCCACCAGGCCCCCACTCATGTCCCCTATCACCCCCACCCCCCAGCCACCATGGGCAGCCTCCACCAGGCCCCCACTCATGTCCCCCTGCCCACAGGCCCTGACAATCCTCAAGCATGGGCCTCATGGCCAGCCACCACAGCTCAAAGACACAACCAAGTATTACATGCGCCCATGATACTACTCCAATGGAAACAATGTAAATCAACACATGTGTCTCACACACACACAATGGTTGCAAGTGAACCTGAAACCCATATCATGACATGCATGAAAACAATGAGATGAAACCACACATTGAAGAATGAAAAAATCCAAATAATGTATTAATAACAACAGTAATGGCAAACAAAATTAAACAAAATACACAAGGAAAAAAAAAAAATTAAGCTGGCTGTCCCTTTTCAAATTAAAATCAATAAATGATAATCCAAATAAATTTCTTCCAAAGTTCAACTCCATAAAAAGGAAATGAAGGGAAAAAAGAAATAGAAAACCATTGCTCCATGGGAAAAAATATTCATAGTAAAAAAATGTCCAAATCCAAAGTCCAACTATGTACAAAGTATTCAGGGTCCATCATCCCAACAGAAGAAATGAAACCTACCAAAAAACCTATCTAAAATGGGACTATATACAAAAGGTGGAGCAGTGTCCGTCGACTCCAAATAAAAATAAACTATAAAGGAAACCTATCACTAAATAACTATATACAATGGCGGCGGGCCAGTCCAGCGGCTCACTTAGTGGTGTTCCGGGCCAGGGCACCACTAAGTGAGCCGCTGTCCCTGAGGCGGTCCTGTTCCATGGCCCCGAGGGTCCGCAGGGACACCGACATGTTCACCTCCAACTCCCTGCGGATTGCTTCGAGGCACTCGGCCCGCCTCAGGGCCCACCGCATGGAGTTCTCCGCCCTGACCATCGTGAGCCGCGCCTCTTACGCCCGCCGCCGCTCCACATCTATGGCGTGGCCCAACCGCTGCCACACGGAAGACACTTCCCGTCCAGGGTCCTCCTGCCCTCCGGCCGATGCCTGCCCCTCCGATGTTGAAGGCCCCAAGCTATCGTGGCTCCCACCTACAGCCTCCTGCTGCTGCAGCTGCTGCTGTCCATGTGCCCTGTCCGATGGTGCCTGCACATCCTCCTCCAGCTGGGGTGCAGTCGTTGATGTGGCCACCCCTGCTGGACGTCCGACTCCCGACTGTGGCAGGGATCTGTTGTCCACCAGCCTGGCCGCACGGTCGGAGGCAGCTCCACAGGGCACCCAGGTGACACATGGGTGGGAAGATGGCATGGAGGACGACTGGGGCATAGGGGGTTCCGTGGAGGAGGGGGTCGGGGCAAAGGTCCAGGAAACGGAGGAATCCAGCCCTGGTGAGCTGTCCCAGTGGGTCAACGCAGTCAACGAGCCATGCGAGAAGACGTGCAGACTCATCATGAAAAGACTGCAGGTCAGCTCGCATGGCCCGTTGATGCAACGCCACCCCACCCTGGACAGGCTCAACCTGGTGCAGGATAGCCACATCCGCAGGGAGAGGAAGGCCAGGTGTTGTAAGCCAATCCCCTCCCTGAGAACGGGTCTAGAGGTAGGCATCCCTGCTGGTGCAAGATGATGCAGTGACAGGAGCAGGGACAGGATTGCACACAAGCACCTCCGCGGCGGCCTGTGCTGCCTCCTGTCCCAGATCCTGCACTGCACCACTAGCACCAGTAGAATCCCCACCTCCAGACCCCGCCTCTGTCGCTTGCACGGCCTCCTCCTCCTCCAAACCCCCCACCAACCTGGATGACTCCGTGCCATCTTCCTCCGTTGGGCCCTGTGGGGTCCCAGCTGCCCCTTCTGCTGCCGAGGAGTCCAACTCCAACCTCCGCCTCTTGGACCTCCCCTCGGCAGCTGCGGCCTGGGACACGGCACCGGACTCCTCACTCCCTGATGAGATCAGAACCTGGGAGGGGATCCGGGCCTTGCGTCTCCGGCTGGTGGTGCGACCCCTACCGCTGTGCTCCACAGCCCCTTCTCCGCCCTCTTCATCAGTTGATGCTGCAGACAGGGAGAAAGAAAACACAGGCATCAGGGCACTGTCCAATGGACTCATACACACATGACAGTCATACATGAGTGGCATTGGTAAACCTCAGACATGGCATCACAATCCCCAACACACATGTCATTTCAACTTGCACACATGAGCCATACCACAGCCATATTGCAACAGCCAGCACCATCCATTCACATACAACAGCATGAGCAGCCAAAGGTCATCCACACATCACATGCAACATAGGGAGTACACTACACATGCACACAC
Source organism: Ambystoma mexicanum (assembly GCF_040938575.1). Lineage (NCBI taxonomy): Eukaryota > Metazoa > Chordata > Amphibia > Caudata > Ambystomatidae > Ambystoma > Ambystoma mexicanum. The sequence goes on from NC_090929.1 coordinate 541,518,001, forward strand.
ACCACCAAACTTGCATGCATGTGTACACCTCCGCCAACTGTCGCAGTGTTCCGATCGACATCCATGTCACACCTGACAATCATTCCTCCACATCCTGTGCCATGCAAGCCCACACACACAAGCACCATCCATGTGTCACACATGAGACCCCTTGCATGTGTCACCCTCACGGCCCTGTACACCCCCCCCTACTTGCCCACATAAAAATACATGTTCAACCTGCACACTCCTGGCACACCACATGCACAGCTTACAATCAGTATGCATGTACACTTACCGCTCGACTCCAGACGGGTCAGCCTCTCAAGGACCTGGACGTGGAGCGCTGGGGATATGCGTTCCAGGACCCTCATCTGATCTTCCGACAAGTGGCCCCTTAGCATCCGCTGCCTTCAGGAGGCGCCGGGCCTTGTTGAGGGTCCTGGACCTGAAGTCCTCCCAGCACTTCCTGACACGTTCGTAGTCGCGGACTGTCACCTCCTCCGCGTTGATGGCAGTCACGATGTCCATCCAGATCCGAGTCCGTCATTCCTTGTCGGCGCGCAACCTTTCCGAAGAGGGCATCATACTGCCCCAGGACATGCTCCACCAGGACACCAACTTCGGTGGCAGTGAAGCTGGTGGCCCTCTGCCTCCTTGGCCGGGGGTTGCCACTGGTGCCAGATGTTGCAGTGACCGACATGGCAACCCCAGAGGCAGGAGTGGGTGAGCAACTGGGTCCTGGGGCTGGGCTGTGGGGCGATGGAAAATCAGTCGGGAGTCTTCGGTTCCAGCAGGGGTGGTCACAGCAACAGCACCCCTGGCTGATGTGCAGGCAGCAAATGGCAGGGCACGTGGGCAGCAGGCAGTCAGGCAGCAGCAGATGGCAGGTGGGAGCGTGCTCAGGGCTCTGGGGGGCAGTAATTCAGCCTTCTGGGCAGGAGCGTGGTCTTCCGTGTGTGAACGCGTGGCCAGCTTGATACGGAGTGATTTTGCACGTGAAAATCCAGCACGTCTGCGTGTAATTCAAGGAAAGGCCCTTAGCGCATAAGCGCGTCAGCACACGTCTGTACATTCATTGGCCCAAAGGCCACCAGCGTATGCGCGTCTATGAAGTCACGTGCACGTTGAATATGGCACACGTTTGAAATGTTGCGTGTTAAAAAAATGAAAGACACGTCCGACTGTCAAAGCGTGTAATTGGTGGAAATGGCCTTAGCGCGTACACGCGGAAGTGACAAAGCGTGTAATTGGTGGAAATGGCCCTAGCGCGTACACGCGGAAGTGACAAAGCGTGTAATTGGTGGAAATGGCCCTAGCGCGTACACGCGGAAGTGACGCTGGACGTGTGGGCCTGCATAAAAGGTACGTGTAGAACACAATTTCCTTGTACGTGCTTTTCGTGGAGAGCGAGTGGGTGAAATCCGTACTTCTTGTCGTTTCACACGCGATTTACTTCACAGCGTTTCAAGTTCGTACTCCCTGTTACCTCTGACAGCTTTTTCTCTTTTTTCTCTTTTTCTGGTTTTCCTGGGCCTGTTCCCTCAAACAGCATTCCCTTCTACTGTTGTCCTGTCTCCTCAGACAGAGTACAATTCTTCTTTTGCCGGGGGTGTTGCCAACCCGCACACGCGCTTCTTTTTCACGCTCTTTTTCCTGGCAGACGGTGAGTCACGCATGTATCTAACATCTGTGCTTGCCCCGTGTGTAGCCTACCCCTTCAGAGGTCAATCTAGGCTGCGTGTGACATGCATACGTTCATTCTTGTGTTACTGGGTGCCACAGCGTAGTGCAGGTTTTTTTTTCCGCACACGTGGTCTAGGAGGGGTTGCTTGCACGTCATCTCCCTTTTTTGGGCTTCCTGTGCGTTGCGTGACCCGTCATCTTTCCCCAGGGGTCACATTCAGCCTTGCTATAGCACTAGGGTACAATTACCATCTGGTACCCAACCCCTTTGACCCCCAATTGCCCAGGACAATAGTTTACAGCCACTCCCATACGCACATTAACATCAGTGCCATGGTTGGGAGGCGAGGAATCCGTAAGGGTGGCAAAGGTGGACGAGCCACAAGTGGTGGCCATGGTGGATCCGGTAGGGGACGTGGTCGTTACTTGCAGGGTGACCCTATCCCCCCATGTGTGGAGGACCAGTCAAGGGCACCCATAATCCCCCCCCACCCCCCCTGGTTGAGGCTGATGTGGCTGACACCATCCATGCTCAGCCCTTATTGGACCAGCCCATTGTGGCACCAGACCTGGCTGACTCCATGGCTGACTTCCAGGTCAGCAGGCCTATGACATGTGCGCTGGTGCACGTTGATGTCATCAGGCCACGTGGATCAGGGGCAGCAAGGTCATCTGCTGCCCAAGTAGGCAGGGTGGAGAGGCTGCAGGGGCAGCTGCGGCTCCATCCACCCCAGCTCTCACAGACCCAGCCAGGACAGTGTCGGTCCTAGTCCATCCTGCTGACATTCCCCCTGACACCATTACACTTGAGCCAATGCCTGCACCAACTCCCATGCTGAATGTGCATTCCCACACTCCTGATACAGAGTCCACCAGGGCTCCTGCCCCTAGTGTCCAGAGCGGCGTAGGACACTCAGGATCACCACCACCTTCCAAGCGGAAGAGGAAGAGTGCTCGTCCGGCACAGGCTGATGCCCCAGACACGGCTACACAGTCCGGCCCGTTGAGGAAGCCCAGCTTCACGGATGCCGAACTGAATGCACTTGTCGAGTATGTGTCTGTACATGATAACGAAATGGTCATTGTTGCAGGATCCAAGACCACACCTGCACAACGCCAGGCACACTGACAGACCGTTGCGGACATCGTAAGTGCCCTTGGAATCGTGAGGCGCACAGCCAATGATTGCTATAAGCGCTGGAATGACCTAAAGCGCAGGGCAAAGAATAAGCTGGTGTCACGACTCGCTCCCTTCGCTCCCGTTCTGGCCACTTGGGGGCATGTTTTGGGGCTTATTCCTTGCTGGACATTTCCTCCGAACCTAATGCCACAGTGCTGTAATGAATTGGGAGCGCTAAATCCCTATTTTCCAAACTACTTCCCTTCCGGATCCATTCCAGGTTTTTGGCAGCCAGCATGCTTCTTTAACCAAATGACTGTGCTTCCCAGAATGCCTGGCCCACTGCTCCACCTCCACCCTTGCAGGACAAGGTTGGGTGGAGGATAGGCAACACCTGTGGCTGCAGGTGCAGCAGTCAGCACACCTGAGGCGTGTGCTCGTTAAACAGCTTTAAAAGCCTCAGTCTCACTTCAGTCCAGCGCTGGTCATCGCTTGCAGTGTTCCTGTTTTGACAAGTCCCTGGTTCCTTGTTCCTTGCCATTGTACCTAGTTCCTAGTTCCTGTTTTCTTGTTCCTCCGCCCTGGATCTCTGATTCATGCGCTAATTGATTTTCTGCTCCCTTGATCCCCTTTTTGTCTTCCTCTGTTTGCAGGCAGCATTTCTCAGTGCTTTCCCCTTTTAGAAGCAGCCCAGTTTGTCTGTGTTCTATATTTCTTTGAATTGTCCTTTGCTGCTGTAAACCTTTATGCCTTAGACTTCCCTTTAGATTAGCTTTCTATCTTTTGCTTGGAGGAGTGGGGGAGGTTTGCCTTGGTTATTTCGTTTTTCCCTGCTCCTGATCCTTACTTTCCATTGTGATCCATTCCATGTTTTCCATTGCACTTCTGCATTTATTTCCCATTTGATTATTAGGTGTGGTGTGTGGTTGTAGCTAGCTCCTGTGTGAATGCTTAGGTTTTCCTCTCTAATTTGAAATCATTATTCCAACTTAGGCATTTAGTTTTCCTCCCATTGCTGTTATAGCCTTTCTGGGTCCCAGTTTCATCTACAGGATTCGTGGGCTAGCTGACATTCGAGAGGTTTATTTCGTCCTCGTGAGTACAGTTCTTTAGTTTCCTTATTTTATACCTTCAAGAGTGTTAGTCCACAGATCCTGTCATTGCTTGCCCTCCACGTGGGTTTAGCGCTGTCAGTACCTGTAACAGCAATTGGGGGTAAGGCGCTTGCCGACTTTCCTCGCGGTCAGGTGCTTACCCCACATCCCTTTTCACATATTAGTTTTGTTGTCACACTCTATTTGCAATCCTGGGTGTAGTATACATGAGTCTTGGTTCCTGGGTGCACATTTCCCTTGCCATATTCGCTGCCTTTGTACTCGCCTGACTAATCTTGACAGAATGACCAGCCCAAAATTCCCATTGAATATGGCAAGTTTAAGAAAGAAAGGCAGCAAGGCCTCTAACAAGTTAGTACAGAAAGCTTCCCCTACATTTACCTGTGACAATCAAATCACTAGTCTTGGCTTAAATGAACTCCTTGTCACGAATGGGCATTTACGAGCAAAGTATTTTTCCCATAGGATGGCACATCCTACATTGCCGGATCCTAGTTCGATCTTTTGTTCTGATCCCGATTCTATGTCAGCGCAAGCCTTAGCCGCAGAAAACAACACACTGTTAGACTTATTATACAAGAGTACCTCTGTTGTTGAACCCCATGATTCCAGTTGTGCTTCACCTCAGATAGAACAGTTTCATGGTACAAACATAACGAATGGAGGGGTTCCTTGCATAACTTCAGTTTTCTACCCTCAGTCCGAATTCTTCTTTGCACAAGTACATACGGTAGTCCCTAATGTCAAGAGGTCTCAGGTCAATAGATTGCTTAAGGGTAACACAGACCAAGTTAGTATGAGAAAGTATAAATCTCAGAACCTGAAAGCAGTTGAGGACAATGCACAATCGGTGCACATCCAGATAGCTAGTGCAGGATCCAGCCCTGATGCCACTATGCCTCCCCCTGTGCCTACTGATAGTGATGTACAGTTAATGTAGGGCATGCTAAGAGCTAAGCTTGAGGAGTTAACACAAGAATTCATTTCTTTACAAGAGGAGAATAAGATCTTGCACGCATTCCTGAATACACCTCAGACTTTATCCATTGATGTTGATGAAGTGAAAACAGTTCAGCCCCTGAGTGCAGAGACTTTGGTAAACCATGATAATTGCCAATATGTTAGATCTATTGGAAGTGAAAGTCTTTCTTCTAGCACAGCGCTCAATCTGGGCACAGTTTCTAACAATTGTTCTGCTGATTGTCAGGGATTGCAGTTAGCTGAAGATTTACAAGCCACTCCTTTACCTAAAGTTTCCTGTGTAGCAGTCTGTCATAATTCTGAGCTAGCACACATACAAGCTTCTGATCTCCAAACACAATACACAAAGGTGGCATACACAGATTCAGTCACTACAGTAGGCTTAGGTCCTGCTCTTGATACAGCTGCTGAGACTGAAGTAGATGTTAAAGCTGATGTGGAAGACGATCTTACCTCTGGGTTCACTCTTCCTTCTGCCAATTCTGATCAATACGAACAGTCAGAGACAGTACAGATTTCATGTTCTGATGAACTCATTCCACAGTATACAGAACCAAAAGACCAGCAGGCGATTCCTGAACTGTTGATTGTTAATCTGCCTCTTTCAGAAGCTAAGACAGAGGAATGGACAATTGACGAAATCCTGATTAACAGAGACTTTACTATGGTGATTCCACTGGTTGATTTTGACTTCCACAAAGAAAGAGACTCTGTGTCACCCACTAAAGAAAAGGACTGCAAGGGTACAGTTCAGTCCTTGGTTACTGGAGCCAAGGAGTCTAATGCCCTAAAGGTGCACTCCATTCCTGAGCCACTAATGTGTCTATCAACTTCTGAGACTTCTGTGTGTCCTCCTACAACCATTGACTCTTCTATGATCCAATCCACAGCCCTGCAGTCATCTTTGGTACACGTGTCTTCAATCAATGAACCGCTGCCATGTCTGCCATTTAATCAAGAGCCTCCACCATGCACGGGGTTAGTCCCAAAGACCCTGACATGTTTGGATTCAGCTACCGAGATGGCTCCAACTCGCATGCCTTCAGCTTCAAAGTTTCCTCTGGCCTGCCTGTCTTCAGCTACAGTGACTCATCCAGAAGATCATCCTTCAGCCAGAGAGCCTCCGGTAGTCCATCATATGTGCATGTCTTCAGTTCCAGAGTTTATTGCTTGTTTGCCTTCAGTTCATGATACACCGGTATCCTGCTTAGCTTCGCTTCCAACATCAGAGGTATACCTGTCTACACCATCAGATCCTGCTATATTTTCTACTGCTCCAGACAGTCCTCCTGAATCCCAAACATTTACTGTCGATGAACGTTTAGATTGCCTTTCTTTTGCTTCAGGAGGAGCACCAGAATGCCTGCCTTTTCCACAAGACGATTCTCCCAACTGCTTCACTTTAGCATCAGAACCTCCTAAAAATGCAGCATCAGAGTTTGAGACTTTTGCCAACTCCCGCTTCAGAGTCATCAAGCTGGACCAAGTGGTGAGTCAGAACCACTCACCTGGGTGTGCACAGGGGGTGGTGCAGACCGGCGTATTACCTACAGAACTTGTGCAACAGAATTCCGCCAAGAAGCACCAGTTGGGTGCTAGTAGCCAAAGGAAGGGAATGACTGCTGCAGTTCAAGATGTGTCTGTTATTGCTCCTTCTGCGAGTGTGCCTGAAATACCAAGTACTGTGTCTATCACTCCTATCAGTATGCCAAACGTCCCTGCTGTTGTATCCAACGTGCAACAAAGTGGCTACACGACTGTCACCAGGAGTACCAGCCTCGTACAACCCATGGGACTTCCAGGCATCCAAGGCGTAGAATATGTGCAGTCAAACCTTAATCATTTTCAACCACAAGCCTTTTCCCAGATGGATGACAGAAAAAGATCTGAACCTCTACCTCAGCCGCCACCTTCTCTAATGGCTGAACATGAACATTTCCTGAAGCCAGCAACTTCCTCACCTCCCGCATGTCCGCTCTCGGCAGAAAGGCTAACAGAACTTCTACCATCGTCTAAGGCAAGTTGCACCAGCCTGCCTCCCTCCTCAAAGACTTACAAGGGTCCACTCCCAGTGACTGAGCTTCCTGGACCTTCCAACTCTGCTCCAGGTCCTGCAAGTTCTTCATGCCTTTCTTCAAACCATGAGTCTCTTCCTCACCAGAAGTCACCGTTTCCATCAGTATCACCTCCAAAGACAACACACTCCTATCATGGAAGCCCATCTGCCTTTGCCCACAAGCCACCATTTCCATCAGTGCCACCTCCAAAGAAAAAGCACTCCCATCATGGAAAGAAGAAGTCTCGTACGGGTGGCGGGCACCCGAAGAGGGCCGTAGGAGGGGGTATACTGTCACGACTCGCTCCCTTCGCTCCCGTTCTCGCCACTTGGGGGCATGTTTTGGGGCTTATTCCTTGCTGGACATTTCCTCCGAACCTAATGCCACAGTGCTGTAATGAATTGGGAGCGCTAAATCCCTATTTTCCAAACTACTTCCCTTCCGGATCCATTCCAGGTTTTTGGCAGCCAGCATGCTTCTTTAACCAAATGACTGTGCTTCCCAGAATGCCTGGCCCACTGCTCCACCTCCACCCTTGCAGGACAAGGTTGGGTGGAGGATAGGCAACACCTGTGGCTGCAGGTGCAGCAGTCAGCACACCTGAGGCGTGTGCTCGTTAAACAGCTTTAAAAGCCTCAGTCTCACTTCAGTCCAGCGCTGGTCATCGCTTGCAGTGTTCCTGTTTTGACAAGTCCCTGGTTCCTTGTTCCTTGCCATTGTACCTAGTTCCTAGTTCCTGTTTTCTTGTTCCTCCGCCCTGGATCTCTGATTCATGCGCTAATTGATTTTCTGCTCCCTTGATCCCCTTTTTGTCTTCCTCTGTTTGCAGGCAGCATTTCTCAGTGCTTTCCCCTTTTAGAAGCAGCCCAGTTTGTCTGTGTTCTATATTTCTTTGAATTGTCCTTTGCTGCTGTAAACCTTTATGCCTTAGACTTCCCTTTAGATTAGCTTTCTATCTTTTGCTTGGAGGAGTGGGGGAGGTTTGCCTTGGTTATTTCGTTTTTCCCTGCTCCTGATCCTTACTTTCCATTGTGATCCATTCCATGTTTTCCATTGCACTTCTGCATTTATTTCCCATTTGATTATTAGGTGTGGTGTGTGGTTGTAGCTAGCTCCTGTGTGAATGCTTAGGTTTTCCTCTCTAATTTGAAATCATTATTCCAACTTAGGCATTTAGTTTTCCTCCCATTGCTGTTATAGCCTTTCTGGGTCCCAGTTTCATCTACAGGATTCGTGGGCTAGCTGACATTCGAGAGGTTTATTTCGTCCTCGTGAGTACAGTTCTTTAGTTTCCTTATTTTATACCTTCAAGAGTGTTAGTCCACAGATCCTGTCATTGCTTGCCCTCCACGTGGGTTTAGCGCTGTCAGTACCTGTAACAGCAATTGGGGGTAAGGCGCTTGCCGACTTTCCTCGCGGTCAGGTGCTTACCCCACATCCCTTTTCACATATTAGTTTTGTTGTCACACTCTATTTGCAATCCTGGGTGTAGTATACATGAGTCTTGGTTCCTGGGTGCACATTTCCCTTGCCATATTCGCTGCCTTTGTACTCGCCTGACTAATCTTGACAGCTGGCCTCAAGTCATGCCGCAACTCTAGTGACTGGAGGTGGGTCTCCAGTAGAAGACATGGAACTCACTCCACATGAGTCAGTCGGTGGGACCTACGTCACGGAGGAACAGATCCAAGGCGTGGGAGATCTGCCTGATTATGAGGCATTGTCCGGTGAGTGCACATGCATGTGTGTGTCATCCATGTGCATGGTGTGTGTGTGAGGGCTTCTGTTTGTGTGCCAGGTGAGGGTGTGTGCGCCTGAGTCGTTTGGGTCACCCATGTGCTTCATGCAATACATTCTGCGCAGCAGCATTTGGCCATAGCAGTATCCCTTCTGCCAACAGTAGACATCTAGCCCAACAGCACGCCAGTTGCCCTTGAAGTGTCACCTTGCCACAACATTGTTGCTTATTTTTCTCTGTTCATTCAGGCAGATTGTTTGCATTCCACCACTTTTACTAGGCATTTCTCAGTCCTCTAGTCACATGTCTGACATGGCTATGGTAAAGTGGAGTGACTTTGTTACCTGGATATCATTTGTTTAGACATGTCCCTGTGCAATCGGACCATTTTGGACTGGCAGCTCCAGGTGAAAAATCAGACCTGTCTGAATTAGAAAAGCTATTACATGAGGGAACTGGACTGAATGAATAAGTGCTGCCCTCCTCTCCATCTTCACTCAATAGCAATGGTACATGCCATCTGTGTGATGGCATGTGTATTTCACCTGGCAATCACAGGCCAATGTGTGATGCCACTGCCAGGCAGCATGCAGAAAATGTGTTCATCTTCCATCTTGGTGTCATCAGTGTGTGCCATTTGCCTACCCTTCATACGCAGTGAGGGTGCATGCATGGGAGGGTTTTAGTCATTTGGGACATGTGTCAATCAAGTACTGGTTCTGTTGCTTCTCAGCCCTCATTGTGTGCCATGGTGCTAATGCCTGTTTCCATTTGTTTGCTTTTATGTCTTTGCAGGGGAAGACGCACCTGATACTGCTGGGGTTGTGGAGATGGTGCAGAGCCAGGAGGGGTCTGAGGGCCGACCGACCACCAGTGAGGGACGTGGTGTGGTGGTGGGTGAGAACCCACAACTGCTGCAGGTCGTGCTCTCAAGGGGTGTCTCTGGCTGCACCTCCCCCGAGCTGTACTCAGGTGTTGATTCGGATGATGAGACCTACGTGCCGTCGCAGGTGAGTGTTCCTGGGAGGGATTCTGTTCTCTCCCACCCACCTGCACCAGGGTCAGAACCCTCAATGGGGATGTTAGTGTTGGCAGCTACTCCTTTGGTGGTTACGTATGCAGGGTCACACTCCGCGACATCTGATCCTGTTCCTGGGCCAGCAGATCAGAGGGGGAATGCAGTCCTGCAGCCTCAGGCAGTGCCGGCACAGCAAGGCGCAGTTCGCCTTGCCCCAGAGAGGTGTGGTGCCCGCCGACGTGGTGGCCGTACGCCACCTGGCAATACTGCATGGGAGCAATCCATTTACGGTATGGCAACCCAACAGGCAGCATCAACAGAGATGATGGCTCAGGCCATGGATAGGGTGGCCACTTCCATTGTCCTCCCCGAAAGGCTGATGGAGCGACTACAGCAGGCAACCGACTCCATCTGCCAGTCACACAGGGAGGACATGTTGGCGTCCAACAGGGACAGGCGGGCGGCACTGGCGACTCTGCAGGAAGCCATCTCCAGAGTCCCAGGGCCACAGGGAAGCCCTGAGGCTGGAACTCCTTCACCTGAGGACGACTCTTGTTGAGCTTGAGGCTTCAACAAACCGAAGGACAGAACAGCAGCTGGAGCGTCTCACCCGTACGCTCTCAGCTGAGATGCAGGCAACTAGGGCGGAGGTCCGGGCATCCCATGAGTTGTTGCATGGGGACCTCCGCACACTCATCCTCCAGAACGAGACCTACCACACCCGCATGCTTGCAGCCATGGAGGAACAGACTAGGGCCTTGCGTGGGCTGCCTCCCATAGTGCCACCACCTCTGGATGCAGCTGCACAGGGTGATAATAGCGACAGCAGTGATACTCCCACAATAGGGTAGCCGTGTGGGCCATGAGCCCATGGAGGTGTTTTTTTTTCGCAAGATCCACACAGGTGGGTTTTGGTGTGCACCCTGTCCTCGGACCTACTGGGTGGCCTCCCCAAACCCCCCGGGCCCATTAATGGCCATTTTTGATTTTTTTTTTATTTATTTATTTTTGTAATTTTTATTTTTATTTTTTTATTTTTTGGGACAGTGTGTTGCCTTGTGTGACTCCCGTGGGCATATGCTGCATTGTGGCTGGGCACATGCAGGCTTGTCATGTATTTGGTTCAGATGCTTGGGTTTTTGTCACACACACCCCTCCTGCTTCCCGTTTCCATGGGCTTGCAAAGGGTGTGCCCAAGTGACATTGACGTACATGGTGACATTGGACTCCCACTACATGTGTGGGTAGTCTAGTCAATACTGTGTATACATTCCTAGTGCATATTGCTGTTGTGTTGATGTGTAACTCATCATCCATGTCTGCTTCCTAATTTGCAGGTCCTTTCCTCATGTCTACACAAGGCCCTCTACTTTGGAGATGGGGTCCATGTTGGCAGCAGTGCACCAACAACTCTACATGGCGGCAACACTGTACAGTTGGAAGTGGTGAGAGTGCAGGCATTTCCAGGTGGTGAGACTACTGATTCCTTACATTCGTAATGTCATGTTAATGGTAGTTTTGAGGGTCAGTAGCTGATAAGTGTTATTGCTAAATACCTGCTCAAGTGTGTTGTTGGTCCTGCATTACTGTGAGCATTTCAGGTGTCGCGAGTTTCAATTAGGGACACTGTACTTTGTGACACTTGTGTCATGTTGTGGGGATTACTTTGTTTACCTGCACATAGCATGACATGGCACGGTGTGTCGTGTGGCGGTGCTGGGGATGGGTTGGGTGACATGGCACTGTCCTCATGTTGCATTTTGCAAGTGGGTATTCATTTTAGCTGCATGAATGTGTTTTTTCACGAAACTGCATTGGTGGTGTCTGTGTAGGTAGGGATGCACACATTGTAACACTTCCAGGTGAACAATCTCAGGCTGATATGGTTTTGACGGTTGATTCTCCAGACATTCAGGATCAGTGTCAGGTTGAGTCATCATTGATTGTCAGATGGTATGTGCCAGGGCAGTGTGCACTCCACAGGGGTGTGATTTCTATGTGAAGTAATTAGCCACTAGCTGTGTACGGGCTGCCTCCCCCCGTGCCCTTTCCCCTCCCATGCGCAGCGGGCGTGCATGTGGTTGGGGATGTGGGGGCACCACCATGTCCACGGCCAGGCCCCGGCGTGTTGCAACATTGTGCAGGACACATGCTGCCACTATGATCCTGCACACTACTGGGGGAGCGTATAACAGCTGCCCGCCAGAACGGTCAAGGGAGCGAAAGCGTGACTTAAGCACTCCGAATGTGCGCTCCACTATGCCCCGGGTTGCAATGTGGGCTGTGTTATATCTTACCTCGGGTGGCGTGGTGGGGTTCCGAATTGGCGTCATCATGTGGGGGCTGAGAGGGTAGGCACTGTCTCCTGTGGAGGTGGTGATGGGTATCATTGGTGGGGTTGTGACCTTGCTCAGTATCTGACATGCATGCATGTGCAGTGGCATTCATACTCACCAAGCAGCCATGTATCGCCATGCCGCCCAGCTTCTAGGTCCCGCCTTAGGGTGGACATTCGGTAAATGAAGCTGTCGTGGGTGGACCCGGGATAGTTGGCATATACTGAGGTGATGATTCCCTTGGCATTACATACTACCTGCACGTTGATGGAATGCCAGTGCTTGCGGTTCCTATAGATGTGCTCAGATGCCCTGGGGGGACGTAGAGCCACATGGGTGCAGTCGATGGCACCTAGCACTTTGGGGAATCGTGCCACACCGTAAAAATCCAGGGCGGCAGCATGCCTTTCTGCAGGTGTTCTGGGCAGGTATATGTGCCTGCGGACTGATGGGCGTGCAGTGATGATGTTCAAGACCTGGTGTAGGCAGCGTGACTGCGTGGCCTGTGACACCCCACCCACTATGGCACTTGTCCGCTGAAATGATCCAGTGGCTAAGAAGTGCAGTACAGTGAGGACCTTCTCCAGGGGGCTGAGTGCTTGGGAGCACAGGGTGGGTGATGTGAGGTCATCCTCCCACTCACTCACCAGGTCCAGTATTATGTGTGGTGGAAACCTGTACCTCCTATACACCTGGTCATCAGGCATCCCGAAAAGGCTGGTTCTGGGTGTGAAAATTCTGGCCCTGACTATCCTCCTCCTCCTCCTTTGGTAGCCCACGGCCACTGCTGCTAGGAACGGTATATTCATCCTGGCGTCTGAGCTTGTTAGTTTTTTGCGCGCAAATTTATGCGTCGCGGGTCGATTTATGCCTGCTTCCTACTGGCGTACGTGTTTCTTTGCGCGTGTTGTAGGCGAGCGTGTGAAACTTCCCGCGCACCCCTGAAATCCAGTACCCAGGCCAATAGCGTGTGGAAATTTCCGCGCACCCCGGAATACACGTGCGCTGATGTACTCGCGTGTGTAAGTGCCCACGCACCCCTGAAATACACGTACATAGGCCAATCGCGTGTACGCGCACTTTTGTCCAATTACACGTGATGACACTCTGACGTGCAGTCTTTCCACGTGTGCTCCGTCATCACGTGCTATGAGGGAAACACCCGTGCGGGTCACGTCACAGACGCGCTTACGCGCTGAGGGCCTTTGGTCCAATAGAATCGCGTATGCGTGCTGACGCGCTTACACGCTAAGGGCCTTTCCTCGAATTTCACGCTGAGGTGCAGGATTTTCACATGCCAAATCACTCCGTATCAAGCTGGCCACGCGAAAACACACGGAAGACCACGCTCCTGCCCAGAAGGCCGAATTACTGCCCCCCAGTGCCCAGAGCAGCCTCCCACGTGCCATCTGCTGCTGCCTGCCTGCCTGCTGCCACCGTGCCCTGCCATTTGGTGCCTGCACATCAGCCATCTGCAGGGGTCCAGTTGCTGTGTCCACCCCTGCTGGAACAGAAGACTCCCGACTGGGATAACATCGCTCCACAGCCCAGCCCCAGGACCCAGTTGCCCACCCACTCCTGCCTCTGGGGTTGCCATGTCGGGCACTTCGACATCTGGCACCAGTGGCAACCCCAGGCCAGAGGGGCAGAGGGGCACCAGCTTCACTGCCACCGAAGTTGGTGTCCTGGTGGAGCATGTCCTCGGGCAGTATGATGCCCTCTTTGGATCGTGCCGCGCCAGCAAGGAAGGACGGGAGAGGATCTGGGCCGACTGTGTGGTTGCCATCAACGCGGAGGTGGTGGCAACCCGCGACGTCCAGAAGATCAAGAAGCGCTGGGAGGACTTGAGGTCCAGGACCCTCGTGAAGGCCCGGCGCCTCGTGGAGGGGGGCCGGGCCGCATGAGTTCCATCCAGATGAGGGTCCTGGAACGCGTACGCCCAGCGCTCCACGCCCAGATCCTTGAGAGGGAGACCCGTCTGGAGTTGAGCGGTAAGTGGCCAAGCATTGCTGTGTGAGACAGGGCATGTTGCAGTGTGCTGGTTGTCTGATACTTGCCTGTATGTGTGACATAGGCCATGTATGCATGTATGTGTGCAGGGACATCATGGTAATGCATGTGCGACCAGTGATGTGTGAACCACATGGTTGTTGCATGTGTTTAAATGCGACATGGGGAGCCTTATGCAGATTTTACACATGAGAGCATGCCAGTCTCTGTTCCTGGACATGGGTGGGGGTGAGGGATGGGTGCTGATGCCAGGTACATATATGGTAGCCATGTCTGTGTGCCTGATCCGCGTGTCTGTGACTTGTGAATGCCATGGATGCATGACACATGTGTGTGACAATGCACAGATTCACTGATGCAGCCTAGTTATCCTTGTATCCGCTGTGTTTGGGGTGTATGAGGCCAGATGGATGTGACTGAGGTGAAGTGTGTGCATGTGATAGGCATGACCCATGATGCATGTGAGTTCCATATCATTGTATGTTTCAAGAGTCCATTGGACATGTATGGAAATGTCCATGGCATGCACCATGCGTGTTACTGTGTGTGTTTTGCCTGGACTGACCCATGTGTTGTGGAAGGACATGATGGAAGTGTACTTTGACAGTGGTACTCATCTGCTATTGCTTCCTGTCTAGGGGACCATTGTACAGTACCCTGATGCTTGTATTCTAAGTCTCCCTCTACGCAGCGGCTAGTGAAGAAGAGGGCGGAGACGGCGCTGTGGAGCAAGGCGGCGGGGATGCCCCCACGGCTGCAGCGGAAGGGGTGGGTGAGCCCCCACAGGGGCTTGCTATGGCGGAAGATGGTGAGGAGCCATCCAGGTTGGTGGTTTCCACAGAGGAGGAGGAGGCCGCCACTGAGGCACACATGGGGCCTGGTGGGGGCATCCCTGCTGGTGCAAGTGGTGCAGTCCAGGGGCAGGAGGCAGCACAGGTCACCGTGGAGGGGCCTGTGCATGTCGCTGTCCCTGACCCTGTGAGTGCACCACCATGCACTAGCAGGTATGCCCAGTCCCAGGCCCGTCCGCAGGTAGAGGGGATGTCCATGTCACCTGACTCCCCTCCACCTGTGGACGAGGGGACCCGTGGCCTTATGGAGAAGGTCCTGATTGGGGTCGCGATGCGTGCGGGTGCAATTCGTTATGACGTGCGTGCTTCCCGGGAGGAGCACGCATGTCATCACGAAGAGCAACGTGCCGACGTGGCCCAATTGGGATCTTCCATGTTCGTGTGTTTCCTGCATGTGTCGGCCAATCTGGCGGCCCTCTCCTCCTCTGTGGAGGCTATACGCCGGTCGTTCTCCTTGCCGTCTTCCGGCCCAGATGCCACCAGGGCCCCCTGTGGACCTGCCCTGACCAATGCAGCCAGCTCAGTGGGGATCCCATCCCTGCCACAGTCAGGAGTCGGAGGTCCAGCAGGGGTGGACACCACAGCAACTGTACCCCAGCAGATGGAGGATGTGCCGGCATCATCAGGCAGGGCACGTGCACAACGGCGTCGGTGGATTCCATCAGCCTGGATGCCGTCGTGCTGGCAGAGGCAGTTGCGTCGGAGGCAGCAGCAGAGTCAACGTGGGAGGCATCATGGCTCGGGGCCATCAACATCGGAGGGGCAGGCATCGGCCGGAGGGCAGGAGGACCCAGGACAGGAAGTGTCTTCCGTGTGGCTGCGGTTGGGCCAGCAGATAGGTGCGGAGCAGCGGCGGGCGGAAGAGGCGCGGCTCACGATGGTCAGGGTGGAGAACTCCATGCGGAGGGCCCTGAGGCGGGCAGAGTGCCTCGAGGCAATCCGCAGGGGGTTGGAGGAGCAGATAGCGTCGTCCCTGCGGACCCTCGGGGCCATGGAACAGGACCGCCTCCGGGACATAGACGAGGAGTTTGATGATGCCCTGGCCCGGAACACCACGGAGTGAGCCGCTGGACTTGCCCGCCGCCTTTGTATATAGTTCTTTAGTTTTAGGTTTCCTTTGTTTCTTCTTATGATTTGGAGTCCACGGACACTGCTCCACTTTTTGTATATAGTTGCATTTTAGTTAGGGTTTTTTGTAGGTTTCCTTTGTTCAGTTGGGCTCATGGACCCTTGGATGTTTTGTACATAGTTCTTCATTGGATTGTTTTTTTTTTTTTTTGTTTATTCACCATGGAGCAATGGTCTTTGCATTTATTTTTCTCTCTCAGATTGATTTTATTTTTAATGTGACTTTGGACAACATTTTTTTGGATTTGGATTTGTAGTTTTGATTTTTTTGGACAGACATGCAGCTTATCTTTTTTTCATTGCCATTGTAGTTTGTTTCATTTCATTTGCATTCAATTTTTTTTAATACAATTTTGTTTTCATACTTCACTGTGTGGTATCATCTCATTGGTTTCATGCATGTCATGTTGGGTGTTTTCCCATTCAATTGCAACCATTGTGTGTGACGGACATGGGTTCATTTGCTTTATGAACATTGGGGGTGTAACATGTAATTTCCATTTCCATGTGGGTGAATGGGTTACTTGGTAGGGCCTTTTGGCTGTGGAGGCTGACCATAACACACATGATTGGGGATTGTGAGGACCTGGGTGCAGGGGGACATGAGTGGGGGCCTGGTGGTGGGGGGTGGGGGTGCAGGGGGACATGAGTTGGACATGAGTGGGGGCCTGCAGGAGGGTGCCCCTGGATGCTGGGGGATGGGGGTGCAGGGGGACATGAGTGGGGGCCTGGTGGAGGGTGCCCCTGCACTGCTGAGGGGTGGGGGTGGTGGGAGACATGAGTTGGACATGAGTGGGGGCCTGGTGGAGGGTGTCCTGCACTGCTGGGGGGTGGGGGTGGTGGGAGACATGAGTGGGGGCCTGGTGGAGGGTGCCCCTGGATGCTGGGGGGTGGGGGTGATAGGGGACATGAGTGGGGCCTGGTGGAGGGTGCCCCTGGATGCTGGGGGGTGGGGGTGCAGGGGGACATGAGTTGGACATGAGTGGGGGCCTGGTGGAGGGTGCCCCTGGATGCTGGGGGGTGGGGGTGATAGGGGACATGAGTGGGGGCCTGGTGGAGGGTGCCCCTGGATGCTGGGGGGTGGGGGTGCAGGGGGACATGAGTTGGACATGAGTGGGGGCCTGGTGGAGGGTGCCCCTGGATGCTGGGGGGTGGGGGTGATAGGGGACATGAGTGGGGGCCTGGTGGAGGGTGCCCTGCACTGCTGGGGGGTGGGGGTGCAGGGGGACATGAGTTGGACATGAGTGGGGGCCTGGTGGAGGGTGCCCTGCACTGCTGGGGGGTGGGGGTGCAGGGGGACATGAGTGGGGGCCTGGTGGGGGCTGCCCATGGTGGCTGGGGGGTGGGGGTGGTGGGAGACATGAGTGGGGGCCTGGTGGAGACTGCCCCTGCACTGCTGGGGCGTGGGGGTGATAGGGGACATGAGTGGGGGCCTGGTGGGGGATGCCCATGGTGGCTGGGGGGTGGGGGTGCAGGGGGGCATGAGTGGGGGCCTGGTGGAGGGTGTCCCTGGATGGTGGGGGTGATAGGGGACATGAGTGGGGGCCTGGTGGAGGGTGCCCCTGCACTGCTGAGGGGTGGGGGTGGTGGGAGACATGAGTGGGGGCCTGGTGGAGGCTGCCCCTGCACTGCTGGGGGGTGGGGGTGATAGGGGACATGAGTGGGGGCCTGGTGGGGGATGCCCATGGTGGCTGGGGGGTGGGGGTGATAGGGGACATGAGTGGGGGCCTGGTGGGGGCTGCCCATGGTGGCTGGGGGGTGGGGGTGATAGGGGACATGAGTGGGGGCCTGGTGGGGGATGCCCATGGTGGCTGGGGGGTGGGGGTGGTGGGAGACATGGGTGGGGGCCTGGTGGAGGGTGCCCCTGCACTGCTGGGGGGTGGGGGTGGTGGGAGACATGAGTGGGGGCCTGGTGGAGGCCCCTGCACTGCTGGGGGGTGGGGGTGGGAGACATGAGTGGGGGCCTGGTGGAGGGTGCCCCTGGATGCTGGGGGGTGGGGGTGCAGGGGGACATGAGTGGGGCCTGCTGGAGGGTGCCCATGGATGCTGGGGGGTGGGGGTGCAGGGGGACATGAGTGGGGGCCTGGTGGAGGGTGCCCCTGGATGCTGGGGGGTGGGGGTGATAGGGGACATGAGTGGGGGCATGGTGGAGGGTGCCCCTGCACTGCTGAGGGGTGGGGGTGGTGGGAGACATGAGTGGGGGCCTGGTGGAGGCTGCCCCTGCACTGCTGGGGGGTGGGTGTGGTAGGGGACATGAGTGGGGGCCTGCTGGGGGATGCCCATGGTGGCTGGGGCGTGGGGGTGATAGGGGACATGAGTGGGGGCCTGGTGGGGGCTGCCCATGGTGGCTGGGGGGTGGGGGTGATAGGGGACATGAGTGGGGGCCTGGTGGGGGATGCCCATGGTGGCTGGGGGGTGGGGGTGGTGGGAGACATGGGTGGGGGCCTGGTGGAGGGTGCCCCTGCACTGCTGGGGGGTGGGGGTGGGGGGAGACATGAGTGGGGGCCTGGTGGAGGCCCCTGCACTGCTGGGGGGTGGGGGTGGGAGACATGAGTGGGGGCCTGGTGGAGGGTGCCCCTGGATGCTGGGGGGTGGGGGTGCAGGGGGACATGAGTGGGGCCTGCTGGAGGGTGCCCATGGATGCTGGGGGGTGGGGGTGCAGGGGGACATGAGTGGGGGCCTGGTGGAGGGTGCCCCTGGATGCTGGGGGGTGGGGGTGATAGGGGACATGAGTGGGGGCCTGGTGGAGGGTGCCCCTGCACTGCTGAGGGGTGGGGGTGATGGGAGACATGAGTTGGACATGAGTGGGGGCCTGGTGGAGGGTGCCCCTGCACTGCTGGGGGGTGGGGGTGGTGGGAGACATGAGTGGGGGCCTGGTGGAGGCCCCTGCACTGCTGGGGGGTGGGGGTGGGAGACATGAGTGGGGGCCTGGTGGAGGGTGCCCCTGGATGCTGGGGGGTGGGGGTGCAGGGGGACATGAGTGGGGCCTGCTGGAGGGTGCCCATGGATGCTGGGGGGTGGGGGTGCAGGGGGACATGAGTGGGGGCCTGGTGGAGGGTGCCCCTGGATGCTGGGGGGTGGGGGTGATAGGGGACATGAGTGGGGGCCTGGTGGAGGGTGCCCCTGCACTGCTGAGGGGTGGGGGTGATGGGAGACATGAGTTGGACATGAGTGGGGGCCTGGTGGAGGGTGCCCTGCACTGCTGGGGGGTGGGGGTGGTGGGAGACATGAATGGGGCCTGGTGGAGGGTGCCCCCGGATGCTGGGGGGTGGGGGTGATAGGGGACATGAGTGGGGGCCTGGTGGAGGGTGCCCCTGGATGCTGGGGGGTGGGGGTGCAGGGGGACATGAGTTGGACATGAGTGGGGGCCTGGTGGAGGCTGCCCCTGGATGCTGGGGGGTAGGGGTGATAGGGGACATGAGTGGGGGCCTGGTGGAGGGTGCCCTGCACTGCTGCGGGGTGGGGGTGCAGGGGGACATGAGTTGGACATGAGTGGGGGCCTGGTGGAGGGTGCCCTGCACTGCTGGGGTGTGGGGGTGCAGGGGGACATGAGTGGGGGCCTGGTGGGGGCTGCCCATGGTGGCTGGGGGGTAGGGGTGGTGGGAGACATGAGTGGGGGCCTGGTGGAGGCTGCCCCTGCACTGCTGGGGGGTGGGGGTGATAGGGGACATGAGTGGGGGCCTGGTGGGGGATGCCCATGGTGGCTGGGGGGTGGGGGTGCAGGGGGACATGAGTGGGGGACTGGTGGAGGGTGCCCCTGGATGCTGGGGGGTGGGGGTGATAGGGGACATGAGTGGGGGCCTGGTGGAGGGTGCCCTGGATGCTGGGGGGTGGGGGTGCAGGGGGACATGAGTTGGACATGAGTGGGGGCCTGGTGGAGGGTGCCCCTGCACTACTGGGGGGTGGGGGTGGTGGGAGACATGGGTGGGGGCCTGGTGGAGGGTGCCCCTGCACTGCTGGGGGGTGGGGGTGGTGGGAGACATGAGTGGGGGCCTGGTGGAGGCCCCTGCACTGCTGGGGGGTGGGGGTGGGAGACATGAGTGGGGGCCTGGTGGAGGGTGCCCCTGGATGCTGGGGGGTGGGGGTGCAGGGGGACATGAGTGGGGCCTGCTGGAGGGTGCCCATGGATGCTGGGGGGTGGGGGTGCAGGGGGACATGAGTGGGGGCCTGGTGGAGGGTGCCCCTGGATGCTGGGGGGTGGGGGTGATAGGGGACATGAGTGGGGGCATGGTGGAGGGTGCCCCTGCACTGCTGAGGGGTCGGGGTGGTGGGAGACATGAGTGGGGGCCTGGTGGAGGCTGCCCCTGCACTGCTGGGGGGTGGGTGTGGTAGGGGACATGAGTGGGGGCCTGCTGGGGGATGCCCATGGTGGCTGGGGCGTGGGGGTGATAGGGGACATGAGTGGGGGCCTGGTGGGGGCTGCCCATGGTGGCTGGGGGGTGGGGGTGATAGGGGACATGAGTGGGGGCCTGGTGGGGGATGCCCATGGTGGCTGGGGGGTGGGGGTGGTGGGAGACATGGGTGGGGGCCTGGTGGAGGGTGCCCCTGCACTGCTGGGGGGTGGGGGTGGGGGGAGACATGAGTGGGGGCCTGGTGGAGGCCCCTGCACTGCTGGGGGGTGGGGGTGGGAGACATGAGTGGGGGCCTGGTGGAGGGTGCCCCTGGATGCTGGGGGGTGGGGGTGCAGGGGGACATGAGTGGGGCCTGCTGGAGGGTGCCCATGGATGCTGGGGGGTGGGGGTGCAGGGGGACATGAGTGGGGGCCTGGTGGAGGGTGCCCCTGGATGCTGGGGGGTGGGGGTGATAGGGGACATGAGTGGGGGCCTGGTGGAGGGTGCCCCTGCACTGCTGAGGGGTGGGGGTGATGGGAGACATGAGTTGGACATGAGTGGGGGCCTGGTGGAGGGTGCCCCTGCACTGCTGGGGGGTGGGGGTGGTGGGAGACATGAGTGGGGGCCTGGTGGAGGCCCCTGCACTGCTGGGGGGTGGGGGTGGGAGACATGAGTGGGGGCCTGGTGGAGGGTGCCCCTGGATGCTGGGGGGTGGGGGTGCAGGGGGACATGAGTGGGGCCTGCTGGAGGGTGCCCATGGATGCTGGGGGGTGGGGGTGCAGGGGGACATGAGTGGGGGCCTGGTGGAGGGTGCCCCTGGATGCTGGGGGGTGGGGGTGATAGGGGACATGAGTGGGGGCCTGGTGGAGGGTGCCCCTGCACTGCTGAGGGGTGGGGGTGATGGGAGACATGAGTTGGACATGAGTGGGGGCCTGGTGGAGGGTGCCCTGCACTGCTGGGGGGTGGGGGTGGTGGGAGACATGAATGGGGCCTGGTGGAGGGTGCCCCCGGATGCTGGGGGGTGGGGGTGATAGGGGACATGAGTGGGGGCCTGGTGGAGGGTGCCCCTGGATGCTGGGGGGTGGGGGTGCAGGGGGACATGAGTTGGACATCAGTGGGGGCCTGGTGGAGGCTGCCCCTGGATGCTGGGGGGTAGGGGTGATAGGGGACATGAGTGGGGGCCTGGTGGAGGGTGCCCTGCACTGCTGCGGGGTGGGGGTGCAGGGGGACATGAGTTGGACATGAGTGGGGGCCTGGTGGAGGGTGCCCTGCACTGCTGGGGTGTGGGGGTGCAGGGGGACATGAGTGGGGGCCTGGTGGGGGCTGCCCATGGTGGCTGGGGGGTAGGGGTGGTGGGAGACATGAGTGGGGGCCTGGTGGAGGCTGCCCCTGCACTGCTGGGGGGTGGGGGTGATAGGGGACATGAGTGGGGGCCTGGTGGGGGATGCCCATGGTGGCTGGGGGGTGGGGGTGCAGGGGGACATGAGTGGGGGACTGGTGGAGGGTGCCCCTGGATGCTGGGGGGTGGGGGTGATAGGGGACATGAGTGGGGGCCTGGTGGAGGGTGCCCTGGATGCTGGGGGGTGGGGGTGCAGGGGGACATGAGTTGGACATGAGTGGGGGCCTGGTGGAGGGTGCCCCTGCACTACTGAGGGGTGGGGGTGGTGGGAGACATGAGTGGGGGCCTGGTGGAGGCTGCCCCTGCACTGCTGGGGGGTGGGGGTGATAGGGGACATGAGTGGGGGCCTGGTGGGGGATGCCCATGGTGGCGGGGGGTGGGGGTGATAGGGGACATGAGTGGGGGCCTGGTGGGGGCTGCCCATGGTGGCTGGGGGTGGGGGTGATAGGGGACATGAGTGGGGGCCTGGTGGAGGGTGCCCCTGGATGCTGGGGGGTGGGGGTGATAGGGGACATGAGTGGGGGCCTGGTGGAGGGTGCCCCTGGATGCTGGGGGGTGGGGGTGATAGGGGACATGAGTGGGGGCCTGGTGGGGGCTGCCCATGGTGGCTGGGGGGTGGGGGTGATAGGGGACATGAGTGGGGGCCTGGTGGAGGGTGCCCCTGGATGCTGGGGGGTGGGGGTGCAGGGGGCCATGAGTGGGGGCCTGGTGGAGGGTGCCCCTGGATGCTGGGGGGTGGGGGTGATAGGGGACATGAGTGGGGGCCTGGTGAGGGTGCCCTGCACTGCTGGGGGGTGGGGGTGCAGGGGGACATGAGTTGGACATTGTGGGGGCCTGGTGGAGGGTGCCCCTGGATGCTGGGGGGTGGGGGTGCAGGGGGACATGAGTGGGGGCCTGGTGGAGGGTGCCCCTGCACTGCTGAGGGGTGGGGGTGGTGGGAGACATGAGTTGGACATGAGTGGGGGCCTGGTGGAGGGTGCCCTGCACTGCTGGGGGATGGGGGTGGTGGGAGACATGAGTGGGGGCCTGGTGGAGGGTGCCCCTGGATGCTGGGGGGTGGGGGTGATAGGGGACATGAGTGGGGGCCTGGTGGAGGGTGCCCCTGGATGCTGGGGGGTGGGGGTGCAGGGGGACATGAGTTGGACATGAGTGGGGGCCTGGTGGAGGGTGCCCCTGGATGCTGGGGGGTGGGGGTGATAGGGGATATGAGTGGGGGCCTGGTGGAGGGTGCCCATGGTGGCTGGGGGGTGGGGGTGCAGGGGGACATGAGTTGGACATGAGTGGGGGCCTGGTGGAGGCTGCCCATGGTGGCTGGGGGGTGGGGGTGGTGGGAGACATGAGTGGGGGCCTGGTGGAAGCTGCCCCTGCACTGCTGGGGGGTGGGGGTGCAGGGGGACATGAGTGGGGGCCTGGTGGGGGCTGCCCATGGTGGCTGGGGGGTGGGGGTGGTGGGAGACATGAGTGGGGGCCTGGTGGAAGCTGCCCCTGCACTGCTGGGGGGTGGGGGTGATAGGGGACATGAGTGGGGGCCTGGTGGGGGATGCCCATGGTGGCTGGGGGGTGGGGGTGCAGGGGGACATGAGTGGGGGCCTGGTGGAGGGTGCCCCTGGATGCTGGGGGGTGGGGGTGATAGGGGACATGAGTGGGGGCCTGGTGGAGGGTGCCCTCGATGCTGGGGGTGGGGGTGCAGGGGGACATGAGTTGGACATGAGTGGGGGCCTGGTGGAGGGTGCCCCTGCACTGCTGAGGGGTGGGGGTGGTGGGAGACATGAGTGGGGGCCTGGTGGAGGCTGCCCCTGCACTGCTGGGGGTGGGGGTGATAGGGGACATGAGTGGGGGCCTGGTGGGGGATGCCCATGGTGGCTGGGGGGTGGGTATGATAGGGGACATGAGTGGGGGCCTGGTGGGGGCTGCCCATGGTGGCTGGGGGGTGGGGGTGGGTGGGAGACATGAGTGGGGGCCTGGTGGGGGATGCCCATGGTGGCTGGGGGGTGGGGGTGGTGGGAGACATGGGTGGGGGCCTGGTGGAGGGTGCCCCTGGATGCTGGGGGGTGGGGGTGATAGGGAACATGAGTGGGGGCCTGGTGGAGGGTGCCCCTGGATTCTGGGGGGTGGGGGTGCAGGGGGACATGAGTTGGACATGAGTGGGGGCCTGGTGGAGGGTGCCCCTGGATGCTGGGGGGTGGGGGTGATAGGGGACATGAGTGGGGCCTGGTGGAGGGTGCCCCTGGATGCTGGGGGGTGGGGGTGATAGGGAACATGAGTGGGGGCCTGGTGGAGGGTGCCCCTGGATTCTGGGGGGTGGGGGTGCAGGGGGACATGAGTTGGACATGAGTGGGGGCCTGGTGGAGGGTGCCCCTGGATGCTGGGGGGTGGGGGTGCAGGGGGACATGAGTGGGGGCCTGGTGGGGGCTGCCCATGGTGGCTGGGGGGTGGGGGTGGTGGGAGACATGAGTGGGGGCCTGGTGGAAGCTGCCCCTGCACTGCTGGGGGGTGGGGGTGATAGGGGACATGAGTGGGGGCCTGGTGGGGGATGCCCATGGTGGCTGGGGGGTGGGGGTGCAGGGGGACATGAGTGGGGGCCTGGTGGAGGGTGCCCCTGGATGCTGGGGGGTGGGGGTGATAGGGGACATGAGTGGGGGCCTGGTGGAGGGTGCCCTCGATGCTGGGGGTGGGGGTGCAGGGGGACATGAGTTGGACATGAGTGGGGGCCTGGTGGAGGGTGCCCCTGCACTGCTGAGGGGTGGGGGTGGTGGGAGACATGAGTGGGGGCCTGGTGGAGGCTGCCCCTGCACTGCTGGGGGTGGGGGTGATAGGGGACATGAGTGGGGGCCTGGTGGGGGATGCCCATGGTGGCTGGGGGGTGGGTATGATAGGGGACATGAGTGGGGGCCTGGTGGGGGCTGCCCATGGTGGCTGGGGGGTGGGGGTGGGTGGGAGACATGAGTGGGGGCCTGGTGGGGGATGCCCATGGTGGCTGGGGGGTGGGGGTGGTGGGAGACATGGGTGGGGGCCTGGTGGAGGGTGCCCCTGGATGCTGGGGGGTGGGGGTGATAGGGAACATGAGTGGGGGCCTGGTGGAGGGTGCCCCTGGATTCTGGGGGGTGGGGGTGCAGGGGGACATGAGTTGGACATGAGTGGGGGCCTGGTGGAGGGTGCCCCTGGATGCTGGGGGGTGGGGGTGATAGGGGACATGAGTGGGGCCTGGTGGAGGGTGCCCTGCACTGCTGGGGGGTGGGGGTACAGGGGGACATGAGTTGGACATGAGTGGGGGCCTGGTGGAGGGTGCCCTGCACTGCTGGGGGGTGGGGGTGATAGGGGACATGAGTGGGGGCCTGGTGGGGGATGCCCATGGTGGCTGGGGGGTGGAGGTGGTGGGAGACATGGATGGGGGCCTGGTGGGGGCTGCCCATGGTGGCTGGGGGGTGGGGGTGGTGGGAGACATGAGTGGGGGCCTGGTGGAGGGTGCCCCTGGATGCTGGGGGGTGGGGGTGCAGGGGGACATGAGTTGGACATGAGTGGGGGCCTGGAGGACGGTGCCCTGCACTGCTGGGGGGTGGGGGTGCAGGGGGCCATGAGTGGGGGCCTGGTGGAGGGTGCCCCTGGATGCTGGGGGGTTGGGGTGATAGGGGACATGAGTGGGGGCCTGGTGGAGGGTGCCCCACACTGCTGGGGGGTGGGGGTGCTGGGTGACATGAGCAGGTGTGCAGGGTAGTCCCCTGTGGTGTCGGCTGCCTGCAGGGGCCGTGGAGGGTGTACAGGGAATACCTGGGAGCACACAGCCAAATCGCGTGTAGAATTTCCCGCGTACCCCTGAAATACACGTACCCAGCCAAATCGCGTGTGGAAATTCCCGCGCACGTACCCGGCCAAATCGCGTGTGGGACTTCCCGCGCACCCCTGAGATCCACGTACCCTTCCAAATCGCGTGTGAGACTTCCCGCGCACCCCTGAGATCCACGTACCCAGCCAAATCGCGTGTGGAAATTCCCGCGCACGTACCCGGCCAAATCGCGTGTGGAACTTCCCGCGCACCCCTGAAATCCACGTACCCTTCCAAATCGCGTGTGAGACTTCCCGCGCACCCCTGAGATCCACGTACCCAGCCAAATCGTGTGTTGAAATTCCCGCGCATGTACCCGGCCAAATCGCGTGTGGAACTTCCCGCGCACTCCTGAAATCCACGTACCCTGCCAAATCGCGTGTGAGACTTCCCGTGCACCCCTGAGATCCACGTACCCAGCCAAGTCGCGTGTGGAAATTCCCGCGCACGTACCCGGCCAAATCGCGTGTGGAACTTCCCGCGCACCCCTGAAATCCACGTACCCTGCCAAATCGCGTGTGAGACTTCCCGCGCACCCCTGAGATCCACGTACCCAGCCAAGTCGCGTGTGGAAATTCCCACGCACGTACCCGGCCAAATCGCGTGTGGAACTTCCCGCGCACCCCTGAAATCCACGTACCCTGCCAAATCGCGTGTGAAAGTTCCCGCGCACCCCGCAATACACGCACACGTTATTTTTCAGTCAGCGGATGTCCGTGTTTGTGGGTACCCCTTTGCACGTCATTTGTCCTGGAGGGCCACAGTATAGGACATTCATCATAGCTGTATATAAGTGCTATTTGTTGGCGCACCTTTTGGCGCACTTTCATTACAGGCGCAGAGACGCTACCGCCTGCTTTCTTGTGGCGGTCGTGTTTGTGCCTGTGCTCTGTTTGACCGTGCGCTTTTTTGCCCTATTCGATTCCATGAATACGTGTTGTAGGTGAGCGTGTGGGCGTTCCGCGCACTTGCACCCTGTACT
This sequence comes from Ambystoma mexicanum, assembly GCF_040938575.1. Taxonomy (NCBI): domain Eukaryota; kingdom Metazoa; phylum Chordata; class Amphibia; order Caudata; family Ambystomatidae; genus Ambystoma; species Ambystoma mexicanum. Next base: position 541,544,555 of record NC_090929.1, read on the forward strand.
TCCCCCGTGACGCCCACATTTTGGCAAGTTGTTCCCCATTCCGAGTGTTACGCCTACTTTTGTTGTGTGCGCCGCGCTATGTGCGATTTTCACTGTGGCCTGTGCGATTTTCGCTGTGACCTGGCGCACGCCGTTAGATGGCCTGTGCTCCAACGTGCGCCGCGCACTTTTTTAGCGCACATCCGATGGTTTTGTCGCGCACGGCCTTCCATGAATCGATGTGCGCTGCTTTTCGTGCGATTTTCACACTTGCACTGCGATTTTCGCTATTCCACTGCGAATCGCACGTTTTTGGCCACTTGCGCCGCGCTAATTATTCCATGAATCGGCCTGTAAATTGCTTCAGTACCAACCGGGCGAATATTTTGCCCAGGCAATCTAATGAAGCGATGGGTTGGTATGATTTCGGGTCGACCCTCTTACCCTTTTTGAAAATTGGAACAATTAATTATTGTTTCCATGATTTAGGTAACTGCCCCCTCGTGAATATGTGCTTGAAGATTTGATGTAATATATCTGCCCATTCCTGAGGATGATTTCTTAGCATACCATTGTGTAGTCCATCAGGCCCCATACCTCGAGAACAACTCAGGTTGTTGATGCAAAACATAATATCTTCTATGTCTATACGAAATGAGTGAGTATCACTTGACATTACTATGTTTAGGTTAATTTCTGCAAATGGAGAACAATATAAATCTCTAAAATATTTCTGCCACACATCTTGAGATATTGCATTGATTTGGGCTGCGCCTTGAGTCTTATGAGTAGCATTGTTTAAACAGGCCCAAATTCCACTGGTGGATTTACTTAAGATTTGTTTAAGCATCAGCTCACCATCACGTTGATGTTGAATAAATCGGCAGGTTTTTAACCAGGCCTTATAGGTCCTTTTGAGCTGCTTTTTTCCCGCTCCTTTGTCTACACCCGATTGATTATTTAAACATCGAAGGTCACTCCTTGACAGCAGCTTACGATGTTGCAATTCTAAGTCAAATACATGACGGTGTTCTATCTTGTTCTTTGTGTTCGGTAACGTATAATCTTTAAAAATGTGCATTAGTTGTACGTAACATTCTGAGCCGTTGGTGAGCAGGGACCCGTAGGCCTCTCCAATGTTGGTCCTAAATTGGGTAAGTCTGCATCGATTCCAACTTAAACGATTACCCTGGTTATTTACCAATACATTTCTGACATGATCACTTTGTTGAGTGATCTGGGAATTCAATGGAAACCTACAAGATAGTTGCAACAAGTTGTGGTCACTTAGGTCCGATGATATGACTTTAGCAGCCTGATTCATGGAATTATTTGCGTGAAAAAGGCAGATTTGCGCGCCTTTCTGCCCGAAAATCCCTGTTTGAAGTATGGGGGTTTTCGGGCAGAAAGGCACGCAAATCTGCGTTTTTTACGCAAATAATTCCATGAATCAGGCAGTTAGTGTCCTTGCATGTCTCAAAAATCGGGTGTCTACAAATATATAATCTAGGATGAGGATGGTTGTTGGTGACCTCTCTTCCATGTATATTGGGGTGGAGCGTCACCTTCTATTGCACTGTTCAATATTACAAAACCTCTTTCTTTCATTATTGAGGACCAAGTTAGCTCATCATGTGTGAAGTCTGAGTTAGCATTAGTGAACAAATGTAAATTTAGATCCCCCATGATTAAAGTATGTAAAATGTGAGGGTCTAAAAGTAGTTGATCCAAAATAGCACATAGGTCCCTAAAGAACAGTTTTGCTGGCACTGATTGCTTACTCTAGTAAATGTTAATAATGGCGATGGCCATGGAGCTTCTTGAGAGTTTTGCTACTAAAAAACAAGCAGATGAGGAAGGACATACCACACAGGTTAATCAAGTGACTTTTTTCACTGCTATTAAGAGGCCACCTTTGGGATGCCCTAGGGGATTGTCTGGTGGCAGGTGTAGTTATTATCGTATGGGAGTCCCATATTGGGGCATTCCTAAGCCAGGTTTCTTGTAGTACAATGATGTCGTGTGTACCCATCTCGGTTTCCCATGAGTTTATAATGTGGTTGTGGCCTCTTGTGGTCCAGGAGATTACACTTATGTTTTCATTATTCACAAAATGTTATGATCTTTCCCCGGGAAATTGTAATTCTGGGAATTCATATGTGTACTGATATGTTTGATCCATTCCTGATCTTTGAGTGGGCCTATACATTTTTATTGCTGGTTTTTCCATCTGTAATGTAGGAGGTGGGCTAACTTGTATTAGAATAAAGCCGAGATTATATAAATCTAGTCTTGCTTGCCATAGTATGTTTGCGACCAGTCCTGATTTCACATACATTTTCGCTTTGTCTAAACTTGTATTGTTATTGAATTCCACTAGGTCAATGTCTGAAGTTATCAGATTCTTTAGTAGTGGGATTTCTGCACAGATGTTCAGTATGCTTGTTCTATTTAGCACATATTGGGCACCTGGTAAATCTCTGCATTTCAATAACAGACAATTATAATTTTTATAACTGTTTATGCACCCAGTCTCTGTCTGGGTATTATGAAAAGATTTTTTAGCAATTGCCAGTGGGTGGTTAGTCAGTACAACTGCATTTGTAAAGGTTCCTTGAGCTGGTCCATGGCTTTGAGGCAAGTATTGTGGACCTTGTAATAAAGCCGTAACATCGGGAAAAACTGATCTCTGCTTTGTCTCATCTTTTTGTGTTTTAACTTCATTCTCTGTAATGTAAGTATCAATGGATCATTTTACCATGGCTCTTATCTCTTGTGTCATGGTTTTCTTCACTCTGGGTGGTGGGGGTCGGTGCTGCTGGCGGAGCGACTGAGTTACGAGACTGGTGAATTTCAATTTGAGATTTTGGGTTGATGAAAAGTGGATTCAAATACTTTTCATCTAGTTTAGCAAGTATATTCGGTATATTTGTCTTTTGAGGGCACGCTGTTGTAATCTGTGCAAGCTTCGGTTGAGGTGACTTTACGGAACTTTGTATTACGTAAGATTCAATAGAGGCACGTATTTCCTCCCTGAGTCTATCAATACTTAGTTGCACCGTGTTTGTGCTCGCTGAGTTGGATAAGTTAGTAGAAGTTACCTCAATGTTCTCAGTATTGCATTTGGATGCTACTGGTCTCTTGTCTGTGATGGTTCCCAACGGTTGCTCAGTATTTTCTGCTCCTTCATTGGTGGCTACTCTGCCCGAAAGGGCCACTAGGTCATCTAGAGGTGTATATGTCATTGTGTGTTTCACAGCATTCTCTGCAGTCATATCAGGAGCTTTGTGTCATGCAAAGACCGCTGCGAGATGGGTCACGTGTTCTTAGCTCAGCGAAAACAACAAGGAGATACAACCGAATAAACCTTGGGCTACGGGGTTTATTAGCACGGAGCGCGGCTCGCCGCAGTGAATGGAGGTTACCATGGAAGCTACGTGATTCGTTGCTAAGGGGAAGCAACGTTTGTGTGGGATCACGGCGTTAGTCATGTTATCGTTATCTTGGCTATTTAGCCACACCTCCACTTTTGTCTAGTGCTTCTGATCGAGCATTTTTTGGCGTTCGGCTTTTGGCCTTTTTTCTTGTTCTGACTACGTTAATACTTTGACCCGGCTTTTGGACTTGAGTTGCTTTTGGATTACCCTTGTCTGCTCAGTTGCCTTCTGTCTTCCTGGTTACAAACTCTTGCTCTTGTCCCTCGATTACCTCTGGTATTTCTCCTTTTGTTCCCGTTACTGCCCGCTTGGTTTTCGACCCAGATTGAACTTGGATAACTCTTTTGGTTTACGATTCTATCTGTTTAAGTAGCACGTTCGAGACAGTGTTCACCTCTCCGCGTGACATCCTCTGCGGTGCTGATGGACATCCTCCGCTGCACCGTGGGACAGCTTCCGCTGCACCGTGGGACAGCAACCTCCGCACCGTGGGACAGCCTCCGCTGCATTGAGGGAGATCCTCCATTATAACGCCGGAATCAGCACAACTCCGCGTTACCACAGCAAACCAAAAGCAGCATCTGTCTCTAAACAGTAGAACAGTTACTTTTGAATCCAATCCTTCCTGGTGGACTCTCCAGCTGAATAAGGGAATCCCGCATTTCCGTGCCTAACTTAGGGAATTGTCCGGGTAAGCAGGATTTTTGTTTACTTGTTATATATAGTTTTTTGTTCACCTGATTTCAGGGAAATAGGATCATAGTGTACAACTTTCTTTCAGAGCATCTGTTGGATACCGCCCTAAAACCAGCTGTGTTAGTCATTCCAAGTCTATTATTATTATTCAGGTTAGTGGGGTTAACATTTGTGAACTGTTTTCTGAAATCTTAATCAGAGCTGTTCTAATCACATATCTCTTGTTGTTTATTTTCTACAGCCACGAGGTCTCGGTGGGAATCCAATATTTCAATTAATGGATTGCTTTGTATGTTTAATTCTACATTCAAAGTGATACATTAGTGGGAAGAATTCTTCTTCTACACTACGGGGTCAAGTCTGAGAAGAAGAATTCTGACATAATCAGAAGCCTTCTAAAATGGATCCCAACGAGACCCAGGCTAAACTACTTCAGCTAGTGGCCGATCTAAGAACCGACATGGCTAATGCTCATGCCACCACTCAACAACAGATCCTAGAACTACAAACCGCCATACAGCCTTTGCCCCAAGTGGCACCGGTGATGCCTAATGCTCCTGCCATTGACCCCGCACAGGCGGAGGCCGGCCCAGTGTATATTACATCACAATTCCCTCTGGCTCCGCCAGAGAGATTTCATGGAGACCCAAGACACTTTAGGACTTTTTTGAATCAATGTCGACTCCATTATTTGTGCTGGTCAGGTTCCTTTCCTGATTCTGCCACCAAGGCTGCATTTATGTTGTCATACCTTGGTGGTACTGCTGCAGCATGGGCTTATCCTCTTTTGGAGGCAGGTAGTCCTTTATTGTTTGATTGCGATGCATTAATTGATGCCATGGGCAAGGTGTTTGACACCCGATACAAGGCTCAAGTCGTGGAACTAGAATTGTTGAATCTACAACAAGGTGATTTGACTGTTCTAGCTTATTTAGCCAAATTTAATGTTGATTATTTAAACATCGAAGGTCACTCCTTAACAGCACCTTACGATGTTGCAATTCTAAGTCAAATACATGACGGTGTTTTATCTTGTTCTTTGTGTTCGGTAACGTATAATCTTTAAAAATTTGCATTAGTTGTACGTAACATTCTGAGCCGTTGGTGAGCAGGGACCCGTAGGCCTCTCCAATGTTGGTCCTAAATTGGGTAAGTCTGCATCGATTCCAACTTAAACGATTACCCTGGTTAGTTACCAATACATTTCTGACATGATCACTTTGTTGAGTGATCTGGGAATTCAATGGAAACCTACAAGATAGTTGCAACAAGTTGTGGTCACTTAGGTCCGATGATATGACTTTAGCAGCCTGATTCATGGAATTATTTGCGTGAAAAAGGCAGATTTGCGTGCCTTTCTGCCCGAAAATCCCTGTTTGAAGTATGGGGATTTTCGGGCAGAAAGGAGCGCAAATCTGCGTTTTGGACGCAAATAATTCCATGAATCAGGCAGTTAGTGTCCTTGCATGTCTCAAAAATCGGCTGTCTACAAATATATAATCTAGGATGAGGATGGTTGTTGATGACCTCTCTTCCATGTATATTGGGGTGGAGTGTCACATTCTATTGCACCGTTCAATATTACAAAACCTTTCTTTCATTATTGAGGACCAAGTTAGCTCATCATGTGTGAAGTCTGAGTTAGCATTAGTGAACAAATGTAAATTTAGATCCCCCATGATTAAAGTATGTAAAATTTGAGGGTCTAAAAGTAGTTGATCCAAAATAGCACATAGGTCCCTAAAGAACAGTTTTGCTGGCACTGATTGCTTACTCCAGTAAATGTTAATAATGGCGATGGCCATGGAGCTTCTTGAGAGTTTTGCTACTAAAAAACAAGCAGATGAGGAAGGACATACCACACAGGTTAATCAAGTGACTTTTTTCACTGCTATTAAGAGGCCATCTTTGGGATGCCCTAGGGATTGTCTGGTGGCAGGGGTAGTTATTATCGTATGGGAGTCCCATATTGGGGCATTCCTAAGCCAGGTTTCTTGTAGTACAATGATGTTGTGTGTACCCATCTCGTTTTCCCATGAGTTTATAATGTGGTTGTGGCCTCTTGTGTTCCAGGAGATTACACTTATGTTTTCATTATTCACAAAATGTTATGATCTAATTCATGTGTGTACTGATAAATTTGATCCATTCCTGATCTTTGAGTGGGCCTATACATTTTTATTGCTGGTTTTCCATCTGTAATGTAGGAGGTGGGCTAACTTGTATTGGAATAAAGCCCGGATTATATAATCTAGTCTTGCTTGCCATAGTATGTTTGCAACCAGTCCTGATTTCACATACATTTTCGCTTTGTCTAAACTTGTATTGTTATTGAATTCCACTAGGCCAATGTCTGAAGTTATCAGATTCTTTAGTAGTGGGATTTCTGCACAGATGTTCAGTATGCTTGTTCTATTTAGCACATATTGGGCACCTGGTAAATCTCTGCTTTTCAATAATAGACAATTATAATTTTTATAACTGTTTATACGCCTAGTCTCTGTCTGAGTATTATGAAAAGATTTTTTAGCAATTGCCAGTGGGTGGTTAGTCAGTACAACTGCATTTGTAAAGATTCCTTGAGCTGGTCCATGGCTTTGAGGCAAGTATTGTGGACCTTGTAATAAAGCCGTAACATCGGGAAAAACTGATCTCTGCTTTGTCTCATCTTTTTGTGTTTTAACTTCATTCTCTGTAATGTAAGTATCAATGGATCATTTTACCATGGCTCTTATCTCTTGTGTCATGGTTTTCTTCACTCTGGGTGGTGGGGGTCGGTGCTGCTGGCGGAGCGACTGAGTTACGAGACTGGTGAATTTCAATTTGAGATTTTGGGTTGATGAAAAGTGGATTCAAATACTTTTCATCTAGTTTAGCAAGTATATTCGGTATATTTGTCTTTTGAGGGCACGCTGTTGTAATCTGTGCAAGCTTCGGTTGAGGTGACTTTACGGAACTTTGTATTACGTAAGATTCAATAGAGGCACGTATTTCCTCCCTGAGTCTATCAATACTTAGTTGCACCGTGTTTGTGCTCGCTGAGTTGGATAAGTTAGTAGAAGTTACCTCAATGTTCTCAGTATTGCATTTGGATGCTACTGGTCTCTTGTCTGTGATGGTTCCCAACGGTTGCTCAGTATTTTTTACTCCTTCATTGGTGGCTACTCTGCCCGAAAGGGCCACTAGGTCATCTAGAGGTTTATATGTCATTGTGTGTTTCACATCATTCTCTGCAGTCATATCAGGAGCTTTGTGTCATGCAAAGACCGCTGCGAGATGGGTCACGTGTTCTTAGCTCAGCGAAAACAACAAGGAGATACAACCGAATAAACCTTGGGCTACGGGGTTTATTAGCACGGAGCGCGGCTCGCCGCAGTGAATGGAGGTTACCATGGAAGCTACGTGATTCGTTGCTAAGGGGAAGCAACGTTTGTGTGGGATCACGGCGTTAGTCATGTTATCTTGGCTATTTAGCCACACCTCCACTTTTGTCTAGTGCTTCTGATCGAGCATTTTTTGGCGTTCGGCTTTTGGCCTTTTTTCTTGTTCTGACTACGTTAATACTTTGACCCGGCTTTTGGACTTGACTTGCTTTTGGATTACCCTTGTCTGCTCAGTTGCCTTCTGTCTTCCTGGTTACGAACTCTTGCTCTTGTCCCTCGATTACCTCTGGTATTTCTCCTTTTGTTCCCGTTACTGCCCGCTTGGTTTTCGACCCAGATTGAACTTGGATAACTCTTTTGGTGTATGATTCTATCTGTTTAAGTAGCACGTTCGAGACAGTGTTCACCTCTCCGCGTGACATCCTCTGCAGCGCTGTGGGACATCCTCCGCTGCACCTTGGGACAGCTTCCGCTGCACCGTGGGACAGCAACCTCCGCACCGTGGGACAGCCTCCGCTGCATCGAGGGAGATCCTCCATTATAACGCCAGAATCAGCACAACTCCGCGTTACCACAGCGAACCAAAAGTAGCATCTGTCTCCAAACAGTAGAACAGTTACTTTTGAATCCAATCCTTCCTGGTGGACTCTCCAGCTGAATAAGGGAATCCCGCATTTCCGTGCCTAACTTAGGGAATTGTCCGGGTAAGCAGGATTTTTGTTTACTTGTTATACATAGTTTTTTGTTCACCTGATTTCAGGGAAATAGGATCATAGTGTACAACTTTCTTTCAGAGCATCTGTTGGATACCGCCCTAAAACCAGCTGTGTTAGTCATTCCAAGTCTATTATTATTATTCAGGTTAGTGGGGTTAACATTTGTGAACTGTTTTCTGAAATCTTAATCAGAGCTGTTCTAATCACATATCTCTTGTTGTTTATTTTCCACAGCCACGAGGTCTCGGTGGGAATCCAATATTTCAATTAATGGATTGCTTTGTATGTTTAATTCTACATTCAAAATGATACATTAGTGGGAAGAATTCTTCTTCTACACTACGGGGTCAAGTCTGAGAAGAAGAATTCTGACATAATCAGAAGCCTTCTAAAATGGATCCCAACGAGACCCAGGCTAATCTACTTCAGCTAGTGGCCGATATAAGAACCGACATGGCTAATGCTCATGCCACCACTCAACAACAGATCCTAGAACTACAAACCGCCATACAGCCTTTGCCCCAAGTGGCACCGGTGATGCCTAATGCTCCTGCCATTGACCCCGCACAGGCGGAGGCCGGCCCAGTGTATATTACATCACAATTCCCTCTGGCTCCACCAGAGAGATTTCATGGAGACCCAAGACACTTTAGGACTTTTTTGAATCAATGTCGACTCCATTATTTGTGCTGGTCAGGTTCCTTTACTGATTCTGCCACCAAGGCTGCATTTATGTTGTCATACCTTGGTGGTACTGCTGCAGCATGGGCTTATCCTCTTTTGGAGGCAGGTAGTCCTTTATTGTTTGATTGCGATGCATTAATTGATGCCATGGGCAAGGTGTTTGACACCCGATACAAGGCTCAAGTCGTGGAACTAGAATTGTTGAATCTACAACAAGGTGATTTGACTGTTCTAGCTTATTTAGCCAAATTTAATGTTGATTATTTAAACATCGAAGGTCACTCCTTAACAGCACCTTACGATGTTGCAATTCTCAGTCAAATACATGACGGTGTTTTATCTTGTTCTTTGTGTTCGGTAACGTATAATCTTTAAAAATTTGCATTAGTTGTATGTAACATTCTGAGCCGTTGGTGAGCAGGGACCCGTAGGCCTCTCCAATGTTGGTCCTAAATTGGGTAAGTCTGCATCGATTCCAACTTAAACGATTACCCTGGTTAGTTACCAATACATTTCTGACATGATCACTTTGTTGAGTGATCTGGGAATTCAATGGAAACCTACAAGATAGTTGCAACAAGTTGTGGTCACTTAGGTCCGATGATATGACTTTAGCAGCCTGATTCATGGAATTATTTGCGTGAAAAAGGCAGATTTGCGCGCCTTTCTGCCCGAAATCCCTGTTTGAAGTATGGGGATTTTCGGGCAGAAAGGCGCGCAAATCTGCGTTTTGGACGCAAATAATTCCATGAATCAGGCAGTTAGTGTCCTTGCATGTCTCAAAAATCGGCTGTCTACAAATATATAATCTAGGATGAGGATGGTTGTTGGTGACCTCTCTTCCATGTATATTGGGGTGGAGTGTCACCTTCTATTGCACCGTTCAATATTACAAAACCTTTCTTTCATTATTGAGGACCAAGTTAGCTCATCATGTGTGAAGTCTGAGTTAGCATTAGTGAACAAATGTAAATTTAGATCCCCCATGATTAAAGTATGTAAAATTTGAGGGTCTAAAAGTAGTTGATCCAAAATAGCACATAGGTCCCTAAAGAACAGTTTTGCTGGCACTGATTGCTTACTCCAGTAAATGTTAATAATGGCGATGGCCATGGAGCTTCTTGAGAGTTTTGCTACTAAAAAACAAGCAGATGAGGAAGGACATACCACACAGGTTAATCAAGTGACTTTTTTCACTGCTATTAAGAGGCCACCTTTGGGATGCCCTAGGGATTGTCTGGTGGCAGGGGTAGTTATTATTGTATGGGAGTCCCATATTGGGGCATTCCTAAGCCAGGTTTCTTGTAGTACAATGATGTTGTGTGTACCCATCTCGTTTTCCCATGAGTTTATAATGTGGTTGTGGCCTCTTGTGTTCCAGGAGATTACACTTATGTTTTCATTATTCACAAAATGTTATGATCTAATTCATGTGTGTACTGATAAATTTGATCCATTCCTGATCTTTGAGTGGGCCTATACATTTTTTTGCTGGTTTTCCATCTGTAATGTAGGAGGTGGGCTAACTTGTATTGGAATAAAGCCCGGATTATATAATCTAGTCTTGCTTGCCATAGTATGTTTGCAACCAGTCCTGATTTCACATACATTTTCGCTTTGTCTAAACTAGTATTGTTATTGAATTCCACTAGGCCAATGTCTGAAGTTATCAGATTCTTTAGTAGTGGGATTTCTGCACAGATGTTCAGTATGCTTGTTCTATTTAGCACATATGGGGCACCTGGTAAATCTCTGCTTTTCAATAACAGACAATTATAATTTTTATAACTGTTTATACGCCTAGTCTCTGTCTGAGTATTATGAAAAGATTTTTTAGCAATTGCTAGTGGGTGGTTAGTCAGTACAACTGCATTTGTAAAGATTCCTTGAGCTGGTCCATGGCTTTGAGGCAAGTATTGTGGACCTTGTAATAAAGCCGTAACATCGGGAAAAACTGATCTCTGCTTTGTCTCATCTTTTTGTGTTTTCACTTCATTCTCTGTAATGTAAGTATCAATGGATCATTTTACCATGTCTCTTATCTCTTGAGTCATGGTTTTCTTCACTCTGGGCGGTGGGGTCGGTGCTGCTGGTGGAGCAACTGAGTTACGAGACTGGTGAATTTCAATTTGAGATTTTGGGTTGGTGAAAAGTGGATTCAGATACATTTTGTCTAGTTTAGCAAGTATATTCGGTATATTTGTCTTTTGAAGGCATGCTGTTGTAATCTGTGCAAGTTTCAGTTCAGGTGACTTCAGGGAACTTTGTATTACGTAAGATTCAATAGAGGCACGTATTTCCTTCCTGAGTCTATCAATACTTAGTTGCACTGTGTTTGTGCTCGCTGAGTTGGATAAGTTAGTAGATGTTACCTCAATGTTCTCAGTATTGCATTTGGATGCTACTGGTCTCTTGTCTGTGATGGTTCCCAACGGTTGCTCAGTATTTTTTACTCCTTCATTGGTGGCTACTCTGCCCGAAAGGGCCACTAGGTCATCTAGAGGTTTATATGTCATTGTGTGTTTCACAGCATTCTCTGCAGTCATATCAGGAGCTTTGTGTCATGCAAAGACCGCTGCGAGATGGGTCACGTGTTCTTAGCTCAGCGAAAACAACAAGGAGATACAACCGAATAAACCTTGGGCTAAGGGGTTTATTAGCACGGAGCGCGGCTCGCCGCAGTGAATGGAGGTTACCATGGAAGCTACGTGATTCGTTGCTAAGGGGAAGCAACGTTTGTGTGGGATCACGGCGTTAGTCATGTTATCTTGGCTATTTAGCCACACCTCCACTTTTGTCTAGTGCTTCTGATCGAGCATTTTTTGGCGTTCGTCTTTTGGCCTTTTTTCTTGTTCTGACTACGTTAATACTTTGACCCGGCTTTTGGACTTGACTTGCTTTTGGATTACCCTTGTCTGCTCATTTGCCTTCTGTCTTCCTGGTTACGAACTCTTGCTCTTGTCCCTCGATTATGTCTGGTATTTCTCCTTTTGTTCCCGTTACTGCCCGCTTGGTTTTCGACCCAGATTGAACTTGGATAACTCTTTTGGTTTACGATTCTATCTGGTCAAGTAGCACATTCAAGACAGTGTTCACCTCTCCGCGTGACATCCTCTCCGCACCGTGGGACAGCCTCCGCTGCATCGAGGGAGATCCTCCGTTATAACGCAGGAATCAGCACAACTCTGCATTACCACAGCGAACCAAAAGCAGCATCTGTCTCTAAACAGTAGAAAAGTTACTTTTGAATCCAATCCTTCCTGGTGGACTCTCCAGCTTAATAAGGGCGTCCCGCATTTCCGTACCTAATTTAGGGAATTGTCCGGGTAAGCAGGATTTTTGTTTTCTTGTTATACATAGTTTTTTGTTCAGCTGATTTCAGGGAAATAGGATCATAGTGTACAACTTTCTTTCAGAGCATCTGTTGTATACCGCCCTAAAGCCAGTTGTGTTAGTCATTCCAAGTCTATTATTATTATTCAGGTTAGTGGGATTAACATTTGTGAACTGTTTTCTGAAATCTCAATCAGAGCTGTTCTAATCACATATCTCTTGTTGTTTATTTTCTACAGCCACAAGGTCTCGGTGGGAATCCAATCTTTCAATTAATAGATTGCTTTGTATGTTTAATTCTACATTCAAAGTAATACATTAGTGGGAAGAATTCTTCTTCTACACTACGGGGTCAAGTCTGAGAAGAAGAATTCTGACACTTTGATAGTGGCACTGTCTTTTTGCTTGGGTAAATGGCTAATTGCTTTAACAATCCTTCTGTTCTTTTTCTTGGGGTACGCTTGTTGAGAGTCTTTCATCGATTTTCGATATTTCATAGGGCCCTTGCCACATTTTGCTAATGTATCAACTCGGTTTACCTGATTACTTTCAATAGGGTCAAACAACTCAAATATATTGGGTTTGATACTAGCTGCTGGTTCCTTTATTAAGTTCACGTTGGACGGCTCTGTATTTGAGGGTTTGCTCTATTCCACCACTGGTATTTCCTAACGTGGGTATAACATTAACAAGTGGCAATGAGGAACCTATAATCTCGGTTCCTTCTCGGGTTCGTCGGGTCGGATCCTCTTGGCGCCTAGGTCTCTCGTCAATGTTCTCAGTCTCTTTTCTTTCAGATGGATCTTGATTGTTAGAATGAATCTTGTGTAATAGCGGGACATGTGTTACGATAGATTTGAGATGTAGCTCCATACTGCATACTTTATCAGTAAATTGTTCAATCATTAAGGTTTGCCCACTCATTTTGTTCTCTATTGTTTCGTATAATTTCGCTATTGTTAATAAGGCTGTATTCATGGCTCCTAGTGTATTAGTCAAGGCCGGAGCTTCTGGAAAAGGGAAGCGTGTAGATTGACCTTTCTGAATAAAGAATTCTGGGCCCTATGTCATTTCCTGGAATCTAGAGCGTCTCGGGGTGGGAGCAATAAAAGAGAGTGATTCAATCACAAGATTATCTTGAATCTCCACTGATGTATCTTCTTTTGCCATAGTTTTACGTGGAGATTGACTAACCGAAAATGTATGCTCATCGCATGTAGGGACATTATCATCAAGGTTATTTTCTTGTAGTTGAATTAAATCTCCTGTATTAGAACAGATGTATAATACATCTTTTTGCGGACTGGATTTACTTGATAACTCCATAAAATCCAGTGCATCTTCATCTATTTCTCCCGCCAGTGTCGGTTGTTCGTGGGCTTGTTGTAATCTTTTTTGGGCTGCCACCGAACAACGGACTGGTTCCATTATGTTTACAGCAGTATCTGGTGGAATTGGTAATGTTATATTAGAGGGACACAACTCTTCTGTTAGGGAGGCAGATGCCATCATAGTATCAGTGATTTCTCCCGACAGCTGGACCATCTTTGTTTGTAATGAATTGACTGGCAGTGAGTCATCCTTATTCAGGACTGACTCGCTGGTTATACTAGCTGTCATTGGTTTTATAGGTGAGCCACTGTTCGGGGGTATAGGTGAATCTCTTGGTGCTGCTTTATTGCTAATTCCATTTTCATTGCGTTCAACCTCAAGATTCACAGTGCTATGCTCGCCGGAGTCTTTGGCATAAAACAGGTGGATATCAGAGGTGAGTGATATCGATCGGCGCGGCATAAAGCCTGCGTGTCTCGCTGCGGAGGAAACATGTTTTGCTCTTAAATTGGACGCACTCATTTCCGCCATTCTTTGCTGTCCTTCAGTAAGTGGACGTGACGGAATAGTGAGTGGCATTCCAGTTTTTAGAGTGAATTTTTTGGCACCCATTTCAGGGGTAATAACACAATACAATTTACAACACCAACAACAATGAAGTACCTAGTAGGTCTGTTCAATAGTCGAAATCTGACTGCTTTTGTACTATAAAGAATAGGAGAAGTTTTTAGAAATGAGAATGACTATGCAATGCAATCATACATAGAACACAATTGGGTGTATATAATTCAAACTTTTCACCCATCTGCCCCATCTGCCCCAGCACGCCTCAGACAGCCACTGACAGCCCTTTACGAACAGCACTTCTCGAAAAAGCGTGCGCGCAAAAGCACGGGTTCGTCAGTTTTTAACGGGCTTGTGGGTAGAAAGGGGGCGGCGCTTAGGGGACTTAGAGTCTTTTCTCTGCTTTCTTCGTAGTTCGAACAGAAAACGCGCTCCAGTCGCTGGATCCACAGGTCTGGGTTGCAACTCAACTGTATCTGAAGAGCGGTGCTCCCGTAGGCTGACTTCCTCCCATATCGCTGCTGAGACGGTTATGCGACAGCGGCAAGACTGTTTTTTCTGTCGTTCTGCTATTTTCCCTCAATGTTCATATGCGCATCAGTCCCAGGCTCGAGCAGGTAATATTGTGAACACAGACGATCAGTGCTTTGCTCTCTCTGAAAGAGGGTAACTGTGTATAAACTTGCACTGTTCAATGGCTCTTGTCGGCAAACCTGCTGACAGTCAATGGTGAATGGTGGACGCTACACTATACTGTAAGCCATCAGTCTTCTGGGCTTCCTCCTTTCCCCTTTCCCCTTTTTGGGCTGGGCTATATATGTATCAAGTAACATGGTTTCCCTGCAAGTGTGCGTTCGTCATATCTGCTATTTTGAACCGTGAGGGCTAGAGCTAGTGTGTCACTGTGTTCGTTTGAGCTAGGCCTCCTATGTAAAACTACATTAGGTGGGTTCTTGCACCTCACAGTGAGATCTCTGCACCCGTTTAGTAAATGCCTTCACTGTACTCTTATGGCATTTGTGAAGCTCAGCAGCATTACGCATGGTATGCTTCTGTGGGCTACTATATTAGTGGGCTATCTATTATCAAGAGACATCGCTCTCACTTGTTGCTTCTCTTTCTCTGTGGAACTCTATGAGCGTTAACTGTGCGAACATGCACAATGTTTCTGTTCGTGTCTGTCAATTTCTTGTTCCTGAATCCTCATCAGATATAACATTTCTACGTCTGAGGTCAACAAGGCTGCTCTTAGATAACACCTAATGGTGTGAAGTCAAAGCTAACACCTAATGGTGTGCAGTTAAAACAGACTGTTAGCTGTCATTTGTGGTCTGCTAACCTGCCAGAACAGAAAAGCACCACTTCCTGGACAACCAGCGCTCTTGCAGAGCCTAGGTATATTTGTGCAGCAAGTCTAGCACACTGACCTTCTGTGTTAAAGTGTGCTGTATGTTTCAAGAACATCTTTAAATGCTTCAATAGCTACAGTCTGTTAGATATGAAAAGCTGTCTTTTACATCTTTCATTGCTTCAATGGCTGACTTCATGTCAAAGTAGATTAAGTTGGTCGGAGCCCAGGAGAGGGAGATCGATTGAAAGGTTTGTGTTAAAGCAAGCTTTTGTTACAATAGATAAATTGGTCCAAGCCCAGCAGAGGAGGACTGATTGAAGATTTTGTGTTAGAATGTATCCGGGGTGAACCGCGAGTCACCCGAGAATTTGGATACGTGGAAATCTTAAGATAATTGTGTGAAATGTGAAATACAAACTTTGTGTTAAAGTGGATCTGAGCATGGCGGAATGGCATACAAGGTAAACAGTAAAACAGTAAAACACTGATGAGGCCCAACAAGGCTGAAGCACTTTTTATGGGGTTGCTCTTGGTACTCTTGTTAAGAAGGAAATTACCATAGCATTTCGGTGCTGGCCTGCCCATGTGGGCGGAACAAAGACTGATATGCGACAGTGAGCAAAAAGCGATGGCTGTGAACTCTCAAAGTGGGAAAAAACCACAGAACAGGTTATCATGCCATGTTCTTTCTGGAGAGGGGCGCCTGCTACCTTATTGAAAATGTTTGCAAGGAACGTGAGTTGGCCACCCTGAGTTAACTGGGGGAACCCAGACATGGACTCCCTGCTCACTGTGCTCAGAGAGGCACAGCTCTACCTCACTGAAGATGCCCAACAAAACTGAAACACGTGTATGGGGTTGCTGTTGGTACTCTTGTTCAGAAGGGAATTGCCATAGCATTTCTGTGCTGGACTGGCCATGTGGGCAGGACAAAGACTGATATGCAAATTGATATTTTTTCCCATCTGTGAAAGATACAGTGAGCAAAAAGCGATGGCTGCGAACTCTCAAAGTGGGAAAAAACCACAGAATAGGTTATCATGCCATGTTCTTTCTGGAGAGGGGCGCCTGCTACTTTATTGAAAATGTGAACAGTAAATCACCTGAGAAAAGGGTGTGTAGGAGAATCCTGAAAGGAAAGGAATTTTGTTATTTGTTTGTTTGTTGCATCAGACCCTCTGAAAGAAGAGACTTTGAACGGCAAAGAGACTTTGGTACAGAAGGCCATGATGTTGGAGTTTTGAACTGCACCCTCATGCTAGAGAAGCCAGAGACTGTGCTAAGCTCGAATGTGCCGCCTGATCCTGTGCTGAAAACGTGGGTAAGGGAAGCCAACGGCTTGAATATCCTGACATAGCATTGCTTGAACACTTTTCTTTTGCATAACATTGTTTCCCACACTATTTGTATTTAGAGGTAAGGGTTGGCAATAGGTTTATTAATATAGTCCCATTTATTTTGACAAGACACAACTAGGACTGCATTATTATTATTTGATGGTCATAGCTTGCTCCCATGTTTAGATTTAGGATTAGATAGGCGTTTTCCAATCCCAATTGAGGTTCAATAAACACCCTTGAACTGTGGTTACTGTTGATACCATACCTTCCTTACAGTCGGCATCAAACAAACTATACTAGTTCAAAAACAGCATATGCAAATTATTTAATAAGGAAAATGTGGACATGCATGCCACTTTTATTCCCATTATGCACTTGCCAGCTGAATACAGGTACAGAAGATGGCAATTTTCACCAGGACCGAAACATGGGCATGTGGTTACATTTTTTGATATTTTGGCCCTCATTACAACCCTGGCGCTAAACCATGGCGCTATTAGCAACATGGTTGGTGCCGGTGTTGTAACGAGTCCGCCATGGTGGAATGGGGAAATACCGCCCCATTCCAAGGTTGGCGGGGCAGTATTTCCCCATTTCACCATGGCCCTTCCCCATTCCCATTTTCGCCCCATAGGGCTCAATGGGACTGGGGAAGGCGCTAAGTACGGTACTGCAAATTGCGGTACCGTAATTAGCACCGAGGTCCCTTTGCGGCACCATACTTTAACGGCTGGTAAAACCAGCCGTTAAGGTCGGGTCCCGCAAAGGGACCTCGTAATCAGGCGTTAAGGGTTTAACGGTGCTGACACTTTTTACGCCGCCGTTAAACCCTTAACACCAGGGTCGTAATGACCCCCTTTGTGTTTACCTGGCAAAATTAGCAAAAGATGGGAATTTATTCACAAGAGCAATGCAATGTGTATGGAACATTTTCTAACAAATTTGCAAACATTTAGCATGCACAAAAAAGTAAAATGGAAGTTTTGAATCGTGAGAATTGGGCCTTCGTATTACTTATTTTCCCCTTATGTTCTTGCTAAGCTTCTGTGCATAGCCCACATGCAACCTATTTAAATGCAACATTGGAATGTTTGGTTGATTTCAACAGTTGCTGATCAGATTGTGTACCTTTTGGCTCCTACGGCTCATCTCTGAGTGTAATACAGCTTAGTGTCGCAGCGTCCGTAGAGTGGATCTGGCCCAATAAGTGCAGATGTGTTGGAGGGATTTGTAATGCTTATTACAGCAGCAGTGTTATGGTCTACACTGGGACGGTCATGCCAGTCTATTTATGGGCCCAATGTATGTCTCAATCACTGCTTTGCTAGGTAAGTCTATTTGTATGCATGCCCACATCCCTTGCCCCCATCCCAATTATCTACCGGACTATGCTCCTACCTACCATTACTGAAGGTTCTATCATTCTCCTCCTTTGCCTCTCCAACAGGCAAACGCTTTAACACCATAACCTATGGCAGGAGGCACTATACAAATGTAGGATAACATAACATTGACCAACCAGTGTGGGAACAACAATAGACAGTTACTTATGTTTTCAACTGCACTGGTGTGGTTGTCATGGGGCTCGTCTCTTATGACTCCTTAAGCTGCCCAATGCTCCTTGTGCACTTTAAACCTACCCACTCCTCTCTACCCTTTAGCCCACGCTGCTGATGCTTCGACAACTAATAGCATATCAGGTCTGTATTCCAGAGGAGGCTGTTTGGCTAGCTTTCCCGCACAATCCTGGCCCATACACAACCTACATTGCCATTGCGGTCTCATTCGTGCAGTGCCTCCTCCTTCTTGGCCTCCACTCCATGGCCCAGAGCAAATGCCGAGCAACGTTTTAGGGTGTCGTGAGTAACATGTTGTCCTGAGCTACACATTGGGGATTGCTTGTCTAGTATACTTCAGATGGTATGCTAAGGTGGTGGCTGTCTAATCTCCCCAAGGAACTTCCTAACTGTCCCTAACCTATCCAGACGTTAGTGTTTTCAATGTAAATTGGGATAGTACCTTGCACTTACTCTGTTGGATTCAGGATGGATCACTCACACCCATGTTTACCTCTTCCCTTCTGTTACTACCACACCCCTCTGCTTTACTCCAACCACCATTCTTCTGTTCCTCTGATGTTTTATTCCTCCTAGTTCTTGGCACCCTTTGATGATACCACTACTCCTCTTCTTCACTACTACTACACATCTCCATACTTTTACTCTCCTCCCCTCTACTACTCTACTCCCACTTCTAGTTTCTTCCTCCCACCTGCTAATCAAGCACCCTTCCTTCACTGTACTTGAAAGTCTTCAAAAGAGGACTAAGCCCTCCTACTTTCTCTGTGCAGATCCGCCATGCACCAATGATGGCAGAGTAGTCAGTTCTGGCGATCCAGAAGAAGAACTCTGGCTACGGTGTGCCATTTTTAAGATGTTTTATTTATAAAAAGAAAACGCTGATCTAATCCTACTGCTATAAAGTAAGATCCCTGCCTAACAAACTAAGGGTGCTCATCAAAGGCCAAAGAAATAGTCCTTACTCCAAATCCTATTAGCTAACTAGTCGCTGCCACTTAGAAGAAAAATAATAAAAAGAAAGGAGGCCGGAGCAATGGGCTTCTGCCTGGCCCAATCGCTTGAATCTCTTCCTCCACAAGGTTTTAAAAGCTTGTCAGTTTATCGTAACTCAGTTCACAACCTTTCTGCAGATTCTGTACTCCAACTCTCACTTCCATATGCTTCTCTCTCTCCAGGAAGAAAAGGTTTTTTTAATCTAATTAGGTTTCAAATGTTCTGCAATGTCTCACAACACATGTCACAACCTCTCTGTAGGTTCTGTTGTGCCAAGTTTTACTACCATACGGTTCCCTCTTTCTAGGAAGAAAGGTTTTCTTCATACGATACCCGTTTCCGACTCGGGGAATGACAATGTTCTGACATGCTATTTAATGATTGCAATCCTCAAGGTTCTCGGTTGCTCCAGTTTGCACTGTCTCTCCATTTCTCAGGATTCTCCAAAGTCATGTGGCCCATTGATAGTCTTGTTTTATCTCTGTTCGGACTTGTCTGGTTCCTGTAACCTTTTGCGACTTTCCCAGCCTCAAAAGTCTCTTAGTTTCTTAGGATTCTTCAAAACCCTCGGGTCCTCTGTCAGGATTGCATCAGCAGGGCCCTGATAGGGCATCTGCCCTTCGGGTTTTCTGGGCTACCGTAACCCTTGTATCTCTGCCAGCCTTGAATGTGTCTATTCACCTCTCCCCACAGTGTTAACTCTTTGAGAGTGTTCCTTTTCCTTCTCTTGCTTGGCTCTACAGCTAATATACTTCTCAGCGTGCCGGGCTCTCTACTGCACTCTGGTCTTGGCATCGGTTAATGGGCCCCAGGCCCACAAAGGCTTCTGTTTGGTCATGCCACCAGGTGAGACGGTCAATGTTCCCTCTCCATCTCTCCATCTCTCTTCCGAACTTGGCTTTTCGGTTGGACAAGACACTAGCCTTCCAGTGTCTTGTAAGAGTCTCCTTCACTCTCCACACTATCGCTGGCTCCGCAGTGCATCATGGCTCTGTGACTCAAGGAAGTCTTTCTGCCAGAGGCTCGCCTCTGCGTAATATCTCCCTCTTCGATTCAAAGTTACTCTTGGTTTTATGTATGTGATCCAAAACAAAAGGGGTGTGTCTTTCCTCTTTGACTGTGGAGTTCAGGCAGGATCCAGCATTACCTGAAGCCAAAGAGATTGAAGAAATGTCACTGTTTGGTGAATTCAAAACAGAAGTCAAGTCAACAGTGGAGTTAGTCACAAACAGGTTTGACCAAATTACAAGCGGTAACGTGCCTCCGATTAATAGTGGTTGATTTTGAGGAGGGTCCGGCAGTGAAACAAGTCCAAATGCCTCTCTAACTTTGGTGGTCCACAGATAGGTGGAGAGTACAGATTTTATCGGGGCTCATCCTATCCTGTGAGTCCTTGACGGCAAAGGGGGAGTCACTACCAGCGAGGTCCTACTTGACCAAACTGCTAGGGAGGGCTTGGTTGAGCAGAATTCCCTCCCTAGCCTCAAGGGGGTGGTTCCCCTTAGGGGAGAAGGGACGAATATCCTTGATTTGTCACACAGTTCTGAGTCTCAGTTCATATTCCAGCTCCACTGACAGTGGGGTTCACAGGTAAGTATCTCTCGGGAGGGTGGATTTGCCAGGGGTCCAAATTGGGGGGAGCTATTTGGCCTAGTAAAGCCTGGTTAGCTTGACACCAACAGCGGCAGGAGGTACTGTACACAAACGGGGAGACTGGGGGTGGGTTACAACACCCTGTACATAATCCCTAACATACTTTCCCACATAAAAACATGAACAGGTGTTGAGCAACTGTTACTTTTCCATCATCTGTTGATGAACTCTATTTGACCCTCCAACCAGACTAACTGTACCCTCTGGATGGCGCCTAGCCCTAGGTGGCGATGGCTTGCCTCCTATTTAGGGTGAGGGGACAGAGAGAGGTTGACCCTATTTCTCAGGTGCTATAAAAAACAACCATGAACCACATGCAGGGTCGCTAAACCCCATACCATCTCCATTAAATGGGGTGTGCATGTTATCATAATGGTCACTGGTATGTGTACATAAAAAATAAAGAACTGCTGTCCATGAATCTTTTGTCATCTAATGATGATAAAGTGCATATCGAATATATGATATGCACTTCATCATCATTAGATGACAAAAGAATCCAGCAGCAGTAGAATAAATACTCTATATGTAAATAGTAGCATCCGAGGTCCTGAAGAAAGTGGTACTACCTACATTAACCACTGTGAGAAACCAAAGTGTGTCTCACTTACTAGTCTCTGGGGATCTCTCTCTCAGGCGGCCAGGGCACGGCCATCGCCTTTGTATTCAGACCCTGAGGGTGGACCAGTGCGGGAGGATCACTTAGGTGAGGGATCTTCGGGGAGTGGGGTGAGGCAACCGATGGTGAGACGCAGCATTGCCCCCCCTTTCCCGTACCCATTATCCCTCCTATTTCATAGGATTCTCCGATGTCCCAAGCCCCTCTGTCGAAACAAACACTCGGCCGAGGAAGAGGGCGACTGAGAGTAACAAGACTAACCCTTACATACCTCAGTGGACATGCTCCACTAAACGGGACAGGCAAAGTCAGTCAATCACATACATCTGATACCCATTAGCTCTCCCCACAGAGATAAAAGGCGGAACATAGAGACATACTCTGAGTAAGGTGGAACACGAGAAGCAGCAGAACTTCTGGGGTGAAGGCGAACCTACTGGAGCAGAACGATGGATCGAGGGATGAGAACCAAGGGTAAAGGAACCCAGGAGTTGCATGCAGGAGGTTGTTGCCTCCAAACAACCGTAAGAGATATGTGGAGGCCAAATCCCACACAAGAAGACTGTATTGTGTTTCAAAGGTGCCCGTGACCCTCCCGGGTGAGCGACAGAGTTGGTGTGGCAAAATTAAAACTGCAAAAACAAGAAAGAAATGCACACAGCCTCTGAGTTGGCGAGCAAGACTGGTGTGTGTTAAGGAAAGATTGAAGTGGCAACAATATATCTTATAATTAAATGTAGCATGCATGTGGATGAGACATGAAGGAAAGCAGATAACTGTGAAGCCCGGAATCCAGAGTAGCAGAGTGATCCGGCGAAAGGAAATTGCCCACTCGAAAATCTCTGCAAAAGGTGAAATGTTTTGTTCTAAAACCACAAAGTGAATGAGCTTTAAAAAGTGTGATGATCAAAATGGGCCCCGGCAAAAAGGGAAGTGGAAAGTGAACATTGAACTCTTGTGCTTATGATATCGAACTACATAGACCAAGAAACACTGGGGCAAATAACGCAAGAGTACGAGTTGAAGGGAATTTCAAAGTCGTCCTGCGGAGGTCTATAGTAAAAGCCTTGCACATTTGAAAGTCTTTTACAACAGGAAAAGGACAGAGCCCGAATGAGGGAGACCGAAGTGTGATAAGTTAGTGGAAGGGAACCCCTAACAAATGTGAATAAAGCGTTGGAAGGGAACCCCTACATGTGCTGTGTTTGAGAGGTCCAAGCCCGACAGAGGGAGACCTAAGTGAACATTTACTTTGAGAGGTCAGAGCCTGATCGAGGGAGACCTGCATGAATATTTGGTTAACTGTGAACCCTTTTGTTGAACTGTGAAGGAACTTTTGGAACATTGAAAAAGTGACTAACGTAGAATACCAGGCAGGCCTCGATCCACATTTTAAACTGCTTTGTTTTGAGAACCTGAGCCAGAGTGTGTCATCCTGTCTACGGGGACCGCCTTACTCTGTGCTGTGCAATGTGGGGAGGAGAGCTAACTCAACAACTTTGATTCTTTATATTCTAACGCTGATTTTCCTTTGCCTACATATTCCTCTTTGCACACTTTTTGTATAAGAGATAGGGCAGGCATTAGGTTTTTGCTAGTATAGGCCTTTTTGATATGACAGAGACTGACTAGGTCTGTGTTTTCTTTATTATTTGATGGTAGAGACTACTCCCATCTTAACTATAGGGCAAAGTAGGAGTTTTTCCAAACCCTGAGAATTGAATAAAGGTTTTACAAACTATACCTTTTGTGTCAATGTCATACATGTGATACCGTGCCTCCCTTACATGTGGTGTCAGCAGGTCAGCAGTGGGATACGACTCAATTGAGACAAATTGGTGAACCCTAAAATTCCAGAATCGTAGTCACAAAGCCTCAGACCCCTCTAACGCAACAAAAGAATCCATAGGCTTTGATATTTGTAGCAGCAGAGAAGCCACTATCCCTCCCGAGAAAAGAGGGATGATTCTCACAGATTTAGTTCTAATACCCCCTGCAGGACGTCAACGGTGACAAGTGTGGCAGCTCCAGTTTAGAGAACGAGTTAGGGGACTCTTGTGCTTTAATTGTGGCTCTGCCCCTTTACCCAGAAGCACCCAATATTGAGCAGCCTGCGCACATCACAATGTGCTCTGAAGTGCTGTTTTCTGTCCTGTTGTGAGCATTGGATCTGTGCTTCCAGGTTAGTGTTTCCATGGGTGTGACTGCTGATTCTACTTACAAGTACAAGTCTTCTTAAAACCATCTGTGGACTTGTTGGAGTAATTGGACACTGTTACAGCCTTAAACATTACTCATAGTGCCTCTTTTGATATTCCTCTTTTAGGACTCTTGTGCTTTAATTGTGGCTCCACCCAGTGGTCAAGTCCTAAATATTAAAGTGGGGGGACTCATCAACAAACGCAATGGGATGTGATGTTGCCAGAAATTTGCATATCAAGGTAAAATATTCACATTTCATTAAATTGGCTTTGCATAACCACCCGAATTGCACATGACGAATGGTATTTGCCTTTCATGAAATCAACACACACACAAAACCGAGAGGATATGTTCTTCGAATAGTGTATTTGAAAATGTTAACAGGTGTGCATGTTTTAAAGAACCAATACAGATATTTTGCCTAGAACTTGCAGTACCGAAATGGGACATTTCACCTTTAGTTGTTTATTTTTCATCATGTTATATAGTGCAGTGCTGAAGTGTCTGGCCTGCGAATCTGATGACTGCTGTTTGATCCCTGAGGTCGACTTTAATTCATAAATTCAAAGAGGACATTCAATGTTTCTCATTTTAGCTAGGAGGGACTGAGACCACCCTCTGAAAAAAAGTGGGTGGACTCAGTGGCGTCCCCAGGAATCAAATTTAGGAGTGGCACAGAGGGGGCCAAGGGGAGGACCGGGGGGAACGCAAAGCGTTTCCCCCCGAGGAGTTTTTTGGCGCTGTACACGGCCAGCGAGTGGCCGTGGGGGACAGAGCGCCTCCTTAGGGTATTTAAGGGCAGGGAAGGTTCAGGAGGCAGGCGACGGTTGGACTTGATGATTGTCAGTCCTGTCGCCTGCTCCCGAGCCTTCCCTGAGTAACTGGGCCTTCGGTGCGGCAGGTTAGCGTAGGTGAGAGGGACAGGGTTTTAGAAGTTGGGGGAGGTTAGTCATAGTTAGTTATATAAATTCTTTTAATTTCAGAGTTGTTATAGCCGGGGGTACCGTAGATAAGGTACCCCCACTTACTTTTGAGGCTCTGGTTCCCGTGGTCCGTGTGCGGGCGTAGGGTTTTTTTCTTCAAGTCACGGCATTGTGACGCGGCATTCGCGGCCGGTGCTGCAGGGAGTGGGGGGGTTTAGGTAGGGTGCAGGGGAATGCGGGCCGGGGGAGTGACGGCGGGTTCAGTGGGCATTTGTTTTCTGGGCCATCCCGCACACTGGTTTGTGTGAGAGGGGAGCTCCCGGGCCCGTCTGGTTTCACCTGTTCGGGAGGAAGGCGGTGCGCGGTGGCCGTCGCGCTTCGGAGGGGGCAGTGTGCTCCCTTTAAAGGGGCCGTGTCCTTTTGTTGTTTTTAGGGGCGGTTGGGCTTTCACGCCGCCAGGGGGCAGTGTGACAAGGGCGCATCTCGTCCCCTGTTAGTTGGGCCTCTGGTTTTGGGGGGGGGCTTTCTGTGGCTGGTGGCACATTATTGCCAGGTCAAGGGGTTAGGGGGTTGCAGGGGCGTGGCCTGTAATTTTGGGGGTTAATTATAGGGAAATTTAAAAAAATAAATAAATAAATAAGAGAAATTGTCCATTAATTCATAATAATTTGGAGCAGTTTATTGGGGAAGTCATATTAGCGTTTTGGTGTAGGGAAGTGCTGATTTACTAGGTTCCAGGTTAGCTGTTCATTTGGGGTATAGTCCACGGGTAGTTTTGGCTCGGGGGCTTAGGTTTTGCTAGGAAAATTTTCAAGGGGTTACATATATTGTAGTGCACAACCAGATTAGTAGTGCAGTATGCTGGGCCAGGGAGCCAGCAAGAAGGGTCTGGTGGATGCTAAGGCTCTGAGGGAGGCCTTGGAAATAATTAGTAGGGCATCTAGGGCCCAGTTGGGGGGGGGCAGTGGGGGAGGTCACTGGTGGAGAGGTCACGGGGAGGAGGAGATAAGTGGCGGTAGGCTGCAGCGTAGAGCAGCGGCAGATGGGGCTCTTGCGGCAGTGGTGGCTTGCACCCCCGCGGCGGGGAGAGGGGAGGTGTGGAAATGCACGGGCAGGAAGTTGAGAAGGGAGATAGACAGGAGGGCGTCCGGGCGAGAAATGATTTTGGGGGGCAGCCATTGAGGGAGGGAGTGAAGGATAGCCCTAGGGAAGGTGGGTGTGCTCAAAAGGAGGTGGCTCAAAGGAACCAGAGTAGGGCCAGCGAGGGGGGGTCGAAGGGGGGGACAGGGCAGAGGGGAGGAGGGGGTAAATACCTGCAGAAGAGTGCAGGTGGGAAAAGGCGGGTGAGGTCCCCATCAATTGAGGAGGTTAGAGTGGGGCGCGGAACGGCCCCGCCGGGTAGGAGGAGTGAGGGCGGAGGGCGCGGCGCAGCCCCCACTGGTCAGGTGGAGGTAGAGGGTTTTAGAACGGCCCCTCCTCAGTCACCGGAAGGAGAGCCTAGAGGGTGCAGCACGCCCCCTAGCGATGAGGATGCCTGGGTGGAGGACGGAACGCCTCGCCCGAGAGAAGAGGACCAGGCAAGGGTTTCCGCGGCCCCGCCGAGAAGGCGTCAAAGGAGTGGCGGGGCGGACGCCCCGGGCTCGCAAGAGGAAGAGCAACTGAACTTGGGCATTAGCTCGCAGCCGCAATGGTATTTAAGGGGCGATGAAGTGGGGTTGGTGGATTATGTGGGGCAAGGGGAGGTAGAAGGTTATAGGGCGGTAAGGGAAAGGGGGGAGGAGAGAAGAAGTTTGAGGTGGGATCTGGGAAAGCAGGTGCAGGCTGGTCGGGGGGCAAGAGGTCGGGGGAACTATTGGCTGGGTGAGTCCGCTGACATGTTTTGTCCCCGCAGCAGGAGCCCTCTAAGAGAGATGAGGAGCATCGAGGTGGACGCCAGACCGCGGACGGCTGGCGTGGAAAGAGGTGAGCGGGAAAGGGAATGGTCATCTGCATGGCAGAGAGGGGTCGAAAGGGGGGTGACGGGAAAAGAAGGGGCTGGTTTGCAAGGGTAGGGAAAGAAGTTGGTGTGCAGGCCATTGGAGCCGTGGGGGTTGAGAAGAGCGCTTGCTCAGTGGAGGTCCAAACGGACAAGATGGTGGAGCCATTGGTGCTCGAGGTGCAAGCTGAATAAGGAAAGGAGGTTGAAGTGAAAGGCAAGGGAAAAACAATTGCCATACATGGGGTTAACAAAACCGTTGGGGGCGCACTTGATGGCAGCGACCAGGGAGAAGATTCAGGTGGGGGAATTTGTAGATGTTTTTAAATTGCTCCATAGGGAAGTGCGAGCGAAGGAGGGGTCTAAGGAGGAAGAGAGGAAACTGGCTTGGCGCCCAAGGGTCCCGGTGACTATTGAGAATCGGACATCGGCATTTATCATTTATGCCAGTGTTTATTGTGAAAAATTCCCGGAGCGCTGCGTGGCCCTGCTTAAATACATGGACGTCATTAGGAAGGCTTTCACGAGTTTTGGGGGTTTTGCCTGGGTAAGGTATGATGAGGAATTCAGAGCGAGAATGGCGGAGGACAGTCAGGCGGTATGGGGGGAGATAGACATGGATCTTTGGCTGCAATGGATGGCTCCAACGAGGCCTGCTCCGACATTGCACACAGCAAGTGGGCTGCCTGTGCCTTTCCGGCCCTTTCTTGGTCGCCCCGCCCACGAGGGGGTGGGGGAGGAGGCAGAGGACAGCCCTCGACAGCATGTTGGTCGTTCAATAAAGGAGGATGCACGAGGTGGATGTGCAAATTTAAACACGAGTGCAGCAGGTGTGCGGGTCAGCATCCGGTTACGGATTGTTTTCAGGCAGGGGACAGTGGGTCAGGGCGAGGAGCGGGGCAAGGAGGTGGGGGGGAAGGACCGCATGCCAGGTGAATTGGGGTGTGCTGGTAGGTCGGGCTCAGTTTATCGGATAAGGGGGGGCACAAGGTTTGATGAAGGTTTTGGGGCAGCTTAAAGGGGGTAGGAGAGGGGTGAGGAGGAAGAATCGAAGGTAGGGGAGGGCCGCAGGGGGATGTAATTGTGGAAATGGTTAAGGGGTGGTGGCCGTCGTTTGGAGGGCATGGTTGACAGTGGCAAAGCCCTCACGCTTGCCGCACGACAAGGTGAGTAAGCTTCGGGCTGCATGGACGGAGGTGCGGGAGCGCCTCTGGTGCAGCAGGGGGAAGTGATGAGATGGGGCTGCATGGACGGGGGTGCACTAGGGCCCCTGGTGCAGCTGGGGGAAAAAAGTGAAGCAACGAAGCAAGGTGCTGGAAGAGGAATTTTATGTGGAATGGTCTGCATGGACGGAGGCGCAGGTTTGGCCCCTGGTGCAGCGGTGGAGAGGAGTAAGGCAGAAAAGGGGCCTGCATGGACGGGGGTGCACTAGGGCCCCTGGTGCAGGTGGGAAACAGGGGTAATGGTCGCAAGGAGCTTGAAGATGAGTTATATGGAAGGGACTGCAGGGACGGGGGTGCAGGTTGGCCCCGGGTGCAGTGGCGAGGGGAGTAAGAAAGTAAAGGGCCTGCATGGACGGGGGTGCACGTGGGCCCCCGGTGCAGGGGCGGCAACGCAGGGCCAAATGAATAAGGTGATGGAAGGTGGGGGGGCAAGGGTGAGCAAGAGGGTAATAGTTCAGGGGAAAAAGGGGGGGCTAATGGGGGTTCAGGTGTATTGTGGAAAGGTTAGGTGAAAGGGGGCGAAATATAGGGGGACAGGTAGGAGAGGACCTTGGGGGTTTCCGGAGAGGGTTAAGGAGATGGCCAGAAAGGATAGGGTACTGAAGAAGGTGTTACTAGTGGTGTGGGAAAGGTTAGGAGGTTGGTAACTCATTCTTTTAGGAGGGGTGCAGCAGCTGAAGGTAGCAGGCTGGGCTATTCAGAGGAGTAGGTGAATGGGTTGGGACGCTGGGAGTAAGGGAGATACAAAGGGTGTGCCAGGGACCGGGTCAGACGGAATGTCGTTATAACAATTTTTCAGTAGGTAGCAGGAGTGTTGCATTCATTAGGATCAGTGGCGGCTGCTATCATGGGGCGGCCGGGCGCCGCCCCCCCAGAAAAGAAGGAGAAAAGAAAGAGGAAGCTAAAAGAGATTCAATCTGAGAACTTCTCTGATTGAATCTCTTTTAGCTTGCATTTCCTTTGCCAACAGCGCGGGGGCGCTGTGGCAAGGCAACAATGATAAAGGGCCGGGCCCGGCTGTTAACACAGCGGGGCGCGTCCCGTTTTACGCTTTTTTCTTCAATAGTAGAGTGAGTGGAGCTCATAGCTCCACGCACTCTACGTAAGCCCCCTTTAATTAGAAGGCTGGCGGGGCGCTTCAGGGGTGGCCCCGCCAGTCTAAAATGTGCGTAAACAGCGCACTAGGTCCGGGTCGTCCCTCGTCACTGAAATTCCCTCCCGTCCCCTGCATGGACACAGTAATGTCATTGGCTGTTTGCCAGCCAATGACAACCCTTGCATTGGCTGGCAAACAGCCAATGACATTACTGTATCTATGCAGGTCTCTGGTGCTGGGGGTGTGTGGGTGTACCTGCGCCACCTTCACACTCTCTTTAGACGACACGACGGCAGGAGTCACGAGTCGACGCAAGCCCAGCTCCCCGGCCCTGAAGACCATCCACCAGCCCAGCAGAGACGGCCTGGACCCTGGCTAGGAGCCGGCGGGTAAGTAGTAGCCAGGTGGTCCCAGCAGATTTGTTTGTGTTTTTGGGCCCGGGCGGGGACGTGGCCCACGGACCACAGCCCCAGTCAGCAACACTGAAAGACGTGTAGGCCAGGCCTACGTCTTTCAGTATTACTGACTGCGGTCAACTTAATGGGGCCTTGTTTTCGAGTCTCCGGCGGGCGGGCCTGGTGGTAGCGGGCCCGGGCCCGCCTACCACCAAGGCGGGGGCCGCCAGGCCTGGGCCTTTACCCCAGGTCCGTGGGCCAAGGCCCAACGGCCTTGGTCCACGCGGACAGCAAGACCCAGGCAGGCGTGCTGCTGCTGCCCAGTGCGGGCCGCGTTACAGAATCTCCAATCCATCCAAAATGTGCCGTTTTATATTTTCGGCATTTTTTGTCGAAAAATGCCGAAAATATAAAACGGCACAATTAGCATGATGCGGAGTGGTCGCGGGCCGCGGCTGATCAGCTCCACAGTGATGAGTGCCCTTCTCAAGCTGGGCGCAATGATTTCCAACTGGATGTCCCAGACTCTGCCTTCTCTGGTGGGGCTGAACGCCACCCGGCTGCCTTCCTCCGACCCTCTGGTAAATCCGGACTTGTCTCTTCCATCGCTGCCAGCGCTGAACCCCTTGCAGCTTTGCTGGAACTCAGCAGTGCCGGTTCGTTCCTGAGGCACGTGTGCAAACTTTCTGACTGCATGTTTCCCTTTTAACAATGACACTGCCCACTGCCATGATGCAGATGCCGGGGAGTTGAGCAGAGCTGTAGGATGCACCCGGGGCAGATGTTCAGGAGCTTAGAGAATTACTCAATATATGTTGCTGACAGGAATATTGCTTTGGAAAGTTTGTCTTCGCCTGACGACGCTGGTGCATTTAATTGACGTTATTGCCGTTTTCTTCTACAACATCAACTGCGCGTAAAACTTTGGGATGTGGTACCCATACTTGCCAGGTGTGTGTGTGTGTTCACGTTTGCCTTGCTACACACGTGACGTCGGGCAACTTCGGGTCGCATTTTAAGGATGTCTTTGGTTTTCCCACTAATTGCTGTGCTTAATGAATGCGCTCATGTATGTGTTTACTTATTTATTGAGGTGGTTGTTTAACACTGCGTGCACATGGCAATGCCATCCTGTGGGTAGAGGCCAGCTTTGCAACTACCTGGCATGCATGCTACATTCTGTACAGCATACCACTTGACAAGCAGACACATTTGTGAATGCAGAGGCGTTTCTCATATTCTAATGATTGTATTTGGTTACCTGTGTTTTTGGTCAGCAAATAACGCTCTTTGGAACAACGGCATCCCCTTTCTCCTCACTAGAAAGACTGAGCAGCACGGTCCTGCATGAATTGGAGCAGCCCTGCAGAATACACTTTGGACAATGCACACTTCCAAAGGTGTTAATGTTAAAGGGTACTTGTACCGTGCACTATCACCATCTGAATGGTCCCCTGGCGCTCTGGTGGATCTGAAAAAAGTGTGCAGGGAGGAGGGAGGGGGTTAGTAGGGTATAGTGACAATAGGTAGAGCAAAAAGCAGTGAGCAAAGGAATCCCCACTGATGCACAATGTTTTTACCCTTGGGCCAGGAGGTTATGTCTGTGAAGGAGCAACATGTATCCACTGTCTTGAAAGAGAAGTAACTTGCTCTCCCTGTAACAAATGTCACTCTTGGTCATGATGGCTTCAAGAGTTTTTTCTTAGACATTGTAGTAGTGAACTCTTGTGAGTACCTCAGACGTTAGCCCATTGCTCCATTGAAAGGTTGGGTACACTTTATGTGTGTGGTGCAGAGCAATCTGTTCCTCATCTGGGAGAGAGAGGATCTTTGTTCAAAGTCTTTTTGAAGACTTTGAACATAGCCCTCCAGGTTCCGGTCCTGGCTGGGTAAACCCATGATTTGAGCGTTGTTTCTTTTAGGTGGATTTTCTATGTCCTCTTGCTTTAGGAGCAGTTGTTTGTTGAAGGCTTCGAGGTTCTCGTGGATAACATTGCCAGATCATAGGACTGTTCACATGCAGAATTTTCGAGATCATCCTCACGCCTCTCCACCTCTGCTACCAGCTTGTCCTCGAGATCTTTTGAGAAAGCTCTACCTCTCTCGCATGTATTTCAGTCCTGTAACAGGTTTTGAAAGTTGCATTTTATAGCTGGTGCATTCAGGAGTGGGTCAGGGGTGGGTGGCGTGGGGATCTGGCCCGCTGTACTAACTTCTTGATTTCTTGTCTGGTGTTGCTCCTATTGTCTGAGGATTGTCAACTCTTGGGATGCTTTGTCATCTTGTTCTCCGATGTGGGCCTGTTGTATCGGGCCAGTTGTCAGGGGGCTGAAAATTCAGTTTAAGGCCCACAGCGCCAGGACCTCAAGGCCCAGCTTTAGCTTTGATTTCAAGAGTGATAAGGTGAGGAGAGAATCGCATTAGTTTGCTGAATCAAATCACGGAGCTCTGGCTATGGGCGCAGGCGCTGCAGCAATGGGGGTGAATGGGAATATGCCAGATTTAGTTATTTATTTTATTGGATATTTGTATGGTGCCTATGCAACAATTGGTGCTGCAAGGCGCCACAAGACAAACAAATGGGGGGGGGGGGAACAAGGGAGAAAGATAACAATAACGGTCCTACTAGGCCTTGTGACATTCTGATCGTGCAAGTTCAGTAACAGGAAGTGAGAGGGTCACATTATAACACACTGACCTACGGCAAACAACACACACCCTGCAGAATGTGCAGATGTGTTGACAATGAGTGCTTGGTGCAAATGTTTCCATCATTACTGACTATATAATGAATTTCTTTATGCATACACCATAGTACCAGCTATTCTCAATACAAGCTGCTGTAAAATACACCATCACACTTGCACACGTAAGAAAAACCGAATGCTTTTTTCATATTTCTGTGGGTTTTTTGGACAGTAAATTGCACATTTTGTAGGCCATTTTTCCAAAAATGTCAAGGGGGGGGAGAACCCCCCCATACTCCCCCATACCCCCCCATACTCCCCCATACTCGCACGCTCGCTACTAAATTCGCCCTGGGAAATTTACGCCCCACCAGCTTTCAAACTCACCAGCCGCCACTGATTAGGATGTTGTTGATTTGTAAGTGATTTTGTAATTTCTTTTTCAGATGCGGCCAGGAGGTACGGTCAGATGCCAAAAATCTGGTTTTGGGACATTCTAAGGTTAAGTGGGCGGGGTAAGAAGCTGAGAAAAGGGTTGTTGTCAGGCGGCTGGGATGCAACTATAAGATGTTGTGGTAAGATGGTCCGGGTTTGGGGGGCTGGGCTGGGATCAGTCGCTTCCTATGTTGGTGGGGTTGGGGGAAAACTATAGGCCTCCAGTTGGGGGGGGATTAGTCTTGGTGGGGAAAATGATCTGGTAAGGGATACGGGTGTGGCCCTTCTTAGGAAAATAAAAAGGGTTTTTATTAGGGGTCTGACAAGTGTGGCCTCAAGCAACTGTAGGGGGGGACTAAGTGTTTGCCACAGAGAGTTGGGAGGGGAGCGAAAAATGAGGGTCTGATAGAGCGGGCAAGGAAGGGGTTAAACAGAGAGATGGTAGAATGTTGTACATCGGTGTCAGTACAGGTTTTGGACCATAAGGAGATGGTTTAGAAAGGATTGATGAGATTTAGAGAGGATGGGTAAACTTTCCGGTTTGGGGAACAATCATTATCGGGCGGACTGGAGCTCTTGTTGGGAGATTGGTTGAGGAGTTGGAGGTAAGAAAATTGGAGGGGCAGAAAGAACACCTCGGGGGAGGGTTTTTCTGGTGCCAGGGGCATGGCCCCTTTTGATGTGGGGGGAGGGAAGCACAATGGGGGAATGACACGGGAAAGGATGTGGTGGCGCTGTTTGCACAAGCGGGCCACCACGGGGGAACAGGTATTGAGCCTGGAGGGGCATGGCCCCGGGGAGAAAGCGGGACGCCTGGAAAAGGGGTAAGGAGACGGTAGGGTCCAAGGGATAGTTAGGGAGGAAATGTCTTTATTTAATTATTTAATTGGTGGGGAAAAATGGAAAATGTTTAATTATTTAATTGGTTGTTTAAAATATTTCTTTAGTTTGTAAGGCCATGGAGCCAGGTAAGCGTTTAATTGTAAGCTTTGGCCTGTCACATTAAAGCGACCTTTTCCACTTTTAAATGAGTCTGGGTTTTCGTGCAGTAAGCCATAAAGACAAAAGTAGGAGGGGCACAGACAAAGGTAGGGGGAGAACATGGTCACTGCTCGTCTTAGGTAGAGCGGGCAAGGGATTTCACAGGGGCGGGTCGGCCCCCCAGCGACACCACTGGGTGGACTCTGTCCACCGCGTGTACCCTCGACTTGAGCCCTGCCTCCACCGTGTTACCCAGAAGCACCCATATATTGAGCAGCCTGCGCCCATCAGCGTTCACGCATCACGAAGTGCTCAGAAGTGCTGTTTGTGGGCTGTGAGCTAAGTAAAACCTTAACAGATACATCTCTGACGCTACTCCGAGTAGTTTAGCGTCTACCAAGTGTGTGTCTGCCATGAATTGATCTTGCTTCCCCAACTTCCAGTATATCCTGACAAACGAAGGACACACAAACGATATCGGCTCTGGTGAGTGGCAATTGATATTTTGTTTTGAATTAGGTTGATATTGGCTCAGATGTTACTTGTGAAACTGTGCCAAGGGTCGGCTCCGCTGGGTCAACTGTAAATAACGATGTGACGAGGTCCAAAGGAAATGAACCAGCTAAATCAGACACTAATTGTGTAAATGCGGGGATGCGGGGGTGCGGTCTCAGTCCCAATGATGATATCTGAGCGCCCATATCCTCGTAGAACTAGCTGCATGTGTGTTCCAAAACATTCAGCAGACAAATAGACAGTAATAAAGGTGACAAGGCTTCCATAAATGCAACGAAAATAAGTAAATACGTTTCGTGCACTAGCGAAAGCAGCCTGAAATTAATACATGAAGAGGAAGCGGTCAATACAATTGTTTCTGAATTGAGCGCTTCGCTTCCACGTATTGGATTAAAACTGATAGAAAAGGCTATACGGCCAGTTACACCTGAAAGGCCAGTACCTATCCCAATTGAGCTGAGCACGACTGAGCTTGACATAGTTGACTGAATCAGCTATAGACGCTATAGACGCCCCCCTTTTGCCAAATACTGTTATGGGCTCTAAAACGTCCATGACGGTACACAGTGCAATATGCTGACCGAGTACCAATTAATATGATTGCTAAGGGGAGTGGTAATGGCTCTCTCTGTCTCTGTGTGTGAGTAGTAGTAAATGCACTCCACTTACAATAACTGTGAATGCGCTTGAAGAATGTGTAGAAGTAAAAAATAGTAACACAAGAATAGTGGAAAATCGACCCAGACCCACACCACTTGAGTTAGTTGACACATCTACGTATCCTAGTTCCTCCACTTTACTTGATGTGAACTCATGCCCAACAATCTTTGGTGAATGAAAGTGAGAATGTCGATATCGATGATGCTCTTGATATATCTGTTCCTCTGCGATGTTAGAAATATTTGAGAATTTGTTAACTAAAATTGTAGAAAAATGCGTAAGTATGGAAACTAAATTAGGCGTGCAATCTCTACTGCTACACAAGAGCATCAATCGCAGTAGGAAAATATACAGAGATTGCGGGACAAATACAGAATTACACACAACTTTAGGTGAAACTGTTAACTGCAAAAATTGATGTGATAAACGTGGAGCACGAGGTTGATGAGGTGGGCGGAGGGGGGGAAAGTGCGAGCACACGCAGCCTCAGATGTTGCAGAGTGCACGGATGAGATCATTAATGTGACAAATACGGCTAAAGTATGTGTATTAGAATTATCTGCACATTTAAATGCAAACCTTGCTGAAAACACATTTTGTAAAAAGTTGTGATAAAACAAGAAAGAAGAAAAGAAAGCAGATGGTTCAAGCTATGATGTATGACTCGAGGAAGGCACAAAAAACTAGCAATGGTTGTATATGCAATGAAGTGAACTTAATAGATCTGACTGACTTTAGTAGTGGGTGCTCTGAATCCAATAGGAGAGTAAATGCTGGATTGCATCTGGATGAGTGTCACAGGGATGTGGTTAAATTAAAGATTAACAATACAAAGAAAAGACAGACATTCGACAATATTTAAGTGATGCCACAGCCAAGAGAACATGTGAGAACAAGAAACAGTTGGTGAATCCAGGGTCAAATGATACCAAAAAAAGTAAGAAAAAATGTGAGCAGGGGTAGGGGTAAAAGATGTACACTGCCTATTAGAGGTAAACAGAGGGAATGATTGTGTTGAAGACTGCAGAATACAAAGGCAAAAACGGAAGAACTGTAAGAGCACTAACAGCACGTCTCCTGATAAAAACAAAAGCTGTGTCCCGGACTAGTAAGCTGGTAAATAAAGAAATGTATGCAGATAATCAAAACACACAATCCTTAGACAAGGGACCAACCGATCAAAATGAATCAATGGGAACAAGTGGCCAATGGTTAGGGCTCTCCAACTTAAGTCCATTCATTCATGGAATAGATCACACCCCCAGACCTCCTTTAAATCGGGGCGTAGTTCTGGCTATTCTTCATAAATTAGTTCTGCTTCGTGGGATCACTTCTAATGACATAGTGGTGGTCGATCAACTTGAAGATAGTAAATATGGTTCAACAATGACTGTACCATCGATTTTATCCTACAGCATGAGGATGAACTCTTCAAGCTCGGATACTACTGTCTGGACACTAACATGTCCATTACGAATCATTATTCGAACCGGCAAGCCAATCAAAAACAGAAGATTATAAGTACTATATCCGTGGCTAATAATAAGATTCTAGCCATTAATGATGAGAATGAAAAGGACGCTTGTACTGCAAAGCAAACAATGTCACGAACAAACTAGGCCACTAACTACCGAAGATGGATAATGGCAATGGCTCCTGAAGGCCTTTAAGGCCCATTTCATTAATCATAGTCGGTAGCCATAGCATTATGTGTTCATGGAACACCAGAGGGCACAACCATTTGGCAGATAATGAGGGATTACTGGTGAATATCAATCTTTTCTGCATAGTAGCCCTACAAGAGACCTGGCTGACCTATCATTGTGATATAGATTGTCTCCATTCAGCAGTGTTCCAGGCCTTGTCTGCACGCCTCAGGCCCACCCATCCCCCTCCATTATCAAAGGCAGTTGGCACCAGTGGATGTGCGCTGCCAAAAGAGCTGGCAGGGGTGGGAACGGCCAAGGTGCCAAAAACCATGTAACTTCAAAGGTATTTAACGTGCAGGGGACAATGTTCACATGCACTCCTCAGAACCTGTGTCTCCAGGCAGGATCCCCTGAAGCAGGGTGCGCCCTTGCTATCCACATAAAACCAAGCCATATACACGTCATTCATTCACATACACACTCTCTTTTCTAATTCTTTATAAACCACTTGATATTTATCATGAGAACATCTTTGAGCACTGCAAGTCAGCTCGTGAACGTGCTACCTGAGAACATCTGTGACCACTGCGAGTCAGCTCGTCGTCGTGCTACCTGTGAACATCTCACTGTTCTCCTGCCACTAACTACCCTACTTGCTGAATCTAACTGTTTGTTGGTCAAGATAAGGGCAGGTCACCTAATCATATCTCCTTGACCTCTAAATTTCTATATATTTCGAATGAACGTACCCAGTAGTGTTATGTTCATTCATCTCATTGCCATTGACTTGATTTTAATTTGTTATGTTATCGATATATATCAATTGTCATCAGTGTCATTTGGGATCGAATTGCATCCTTTGCGGACCGTGTCTGTAAGCATTTTTTCTTTTTGATGCACGATAGTACATTCAAGGGACGAGTAACATGTTACTATTTTCGTCACATCAATGAATTGTTTATGAAAGTTATCCTATAATACAGCTGGCTACGCTACACTGGTTTTGCTTCGGTGACCAAAACATAGCTTTTTTTACAGAATTGTCAACAATGCCTGCATGTACGGTTTTCGGTTGCCGTTCTAAGACCCATAACAAATCTAAAGGCACTACAATGCATGTATTCCTGAGGAATATAAATCTAATAAGAGAATGGGTCAGATATTGCGGATTTGCGCTGGAAGAGCTAGAAAGTAGAGCCCATGAAGTCTTGGGGGACTTGAGGGGTGATCGATTTGCATCTGCAGCCTACACTTTGCCACAAATATGTACGACCAATCGAAGTACACAAAGAAGAATTGACTCAGAACCTCTCGTAAATTGCTTCCAAATGCAATTCCGACTCTATTCATGCACAGGCCTCCTTAGGTGAGTCACGGTTCCTGATTTAGCTGTAGCCTTTGGGGTAGTGAACAGGTAACTAAATGGACGGATTGGTGTTTTAGGTGTAAATGTCCTATACTACTTTTCATATTTACAAGATTGTATTGCTTTATAACTAAGCCCCACTTTGCTAAACATCTGTCCTTGGTTTTAGGAGCATCATAGAAAACGATTTATGGGCACAAATAACTATGCTATTGTGCACTTTGAAATAAGCATAATCTTTTCGTAATCTGTCTCTTTACATGCCAAAGTTTAAGATTAGCATTTCTAAATCAAATACAGGGTAATTCATAGAATTTCGCGCACAAGTGGCGCACGCGGCTGGCGCACAGTGTGCGCGTGCGAATGTCTGCGCCAGCCGCGTGCACCAAAATCCATTTCCGCGCACAGCGTATTCATGGATTTTAGCCTCCCAAACCAGCCGTGGCGCAGAGTGGTGCGGCGACCCTGCAGCAGTGCCAGTTACGCCCCCAAGAACGCCCCTAGCGCAAGGAAAAGCCATCAAAATCCCCAATCCAGCGCAAAGGGCTGCGCTAACCCTGGACCAGTTTACAGGGCTGCCAAACAGCAAACACCAAGCGGGGAACGGGTATTACTGGGGTTCACGTGAAGTTTCACACGCGAAAGGCCCTGTGCGAGTGGGGTACGTGGATAACTGGGTTTCGCGTGAAGTTTCACACGCGATTTGAGCAGGGTACGTGTATTTCGGGGTGCGTGGGAAGTTTCACACGCGATTGGCCCTGTGCGAGTGGGGTACGTGGATAACTGTGGTGCGCTGGAAGTTTCACACGCGATTTGAGCAGGGTACGTGTATTTCGGGTGTGCGCGGGAAGTTTCACACGCGATTGGCCCTGTGGGAGTGGGGTACGTGGATAACTGGGGTGCGCGGGAAGTTCCACACGCGATTGGCCCTGTGGGAGTGGTGTACGTGAATTTCAGGGGTGCGCGGGAGTCCTACACGTGAATTGGCAATGTGGGTCCTCCGGGGTGTTCCCTCTACACCCTCCACGGCCCCTGCAGGCAGCCCACACCACAGGGGACTACCCTGCACCCCTGGTCATGTCCCGCAGGCAGCCTATCTACCATGGCCATGCCCCTCAGCCAAGCCACATGTCAGCTTGCACTACTGATCACCCACTCATGTCCCCCTGCACCCCCACCCCCCAGCAATCAGGGGCACCTGCCAGCAGGCCCCCACTCATGTCCCCCAGCACCCCCACCCCCCAGCAGTCAGGGGCACCGGCCATCAGGCCCCCACTCATGTCCCCCTGCACCCCCACACCCCAGCAGTGCGGGGCACCTGCCATCAGGCCCCCACTCATGTCCCCCGCACCCCCACCCCCCAGCAGTCAGGGGCACCTGGCAGCAGGCCCCCACTCATGTCCCACTCATGTCCCCCTGCCCCCCCACCCCCCAGCAGTGCGGGGCACCTGCCATCAGGCCCCCACTCATGTCCCCCTGCACCCCCACCCCCCAGCAGTGCAGAGCACCTGCCATCAGGCCCCCACTCATGTCCCTTTGCACCCCCACCCCCCAGGAGTGCGGGGCACCTGCCATCAGGCCCCCACTCATGTCCCCCAGCACCCCCACCCCCCAGCAGCGCGGGGCACCTGCCAGCAGGCCCCCACTCATGTCTCACTCATGTCCCTTTGCACCCCCACCCCCCAGCAGTCAGGGGCACCTGCCAGCAGGCCCCCACTTATGTCCCACTCATGTCCCTTTGCACCCCCACCCCCCAGCAGTGTGGGGCACCTGTCAGCAGGCCCCCACTCATGTCCCTCTGCACAGCCACCCCCCAGCAGTCAGGGGCACCTGCTAGCAGGCCCCCACTCATGTCCCACTGCACCCCCACTCCAGCAGTCAGGGGCACCTGCCATCAGGCCCCCACTCATGTCCCACACATGTCTCTTTGCACCCCCACCCCCAGCAGTGCGGGGCACCTGCCATCAGGCCCCCACTGATGTCCCCCAGCACCCCACCCCCCAGCAGTGTGGGGC
Source organism: Ambystoma mexicanum (assembly GCF_040938575.1). Lineage (NCBI taxonomy): Eukaryota > Metazoa > Chordata > Amphibia > Caudata > Ambystomatidae > Ambystoma > Ambystoma mexicanum. The sequence goes on from NC_090929.1 coordinate 541,584,338, forward strand.
ACCTGCCAGCAGGCCCCCACTCATGTCCCACTCATGTCCCACTCATGTCCCTCTGCACCCCCACCCCCCAGCAGTCAGGGGCACCTGCCAGCAGGCCCCCACTCATGTCCCACACATGTCCCCCCTACACGAAATAAAGATGCACAATGATGGCCCACTTCTACACCAAAAATACCACATCACGCCACCCCATTCTTGAGATGCAATGATTTCCCAATCCACCCCACACTGACATGCCTATCTCAAGACACAAACCAAAACTCAACTATGTACATCAACACATGTCCATCACACACATAAACTGGTTGGCATTGCTTGTGTAAACCCACAATTTCACATGCATCAACCCAATGAGCAAATCCCACACATGGAACTAAAATATGAAAATGTATTATGTACATAAATAAATGAAATGAAAGCATACCAAAATATCAAACATGAAATGAAAAGCATGTGAAAAAGATGAGTGAATGAAAATGATAAGCAATGCAAAAAAATTTGAAAGAAAAACAGACCAAACTCTCCCTCCACCAACGCAAAACCAAAAAAAGGTTAAAAAAATATCCATTGTTCCATGTTCATAATGATAAATAAAAATGCGAAATCAATCCATAGTCCAACTACTTACAATACATTGGGCCTCATTACGACCCTGGCGGAACGGGTTAAACGGCGCCGTAAAAGGTGACGCGCCGTTCAACCCGTTCCGCCACATTACGAGGTCCCCTCGCGGGACACGTTAAGCACGCCTGGGAAAACCAGGCGTGCTTACCGGGTCCCGCGAGGGGAAGAGGGAGCAAACAACGGGCCATCTCGTTATGGCCCGTTGTTTGCTCCCTCTCCCATTCCCATTCAGCCCTATTGGGGCTGAAATGGGAGGGGGAAAGATTGTGTCCGGGTCCTTGAGGGAGAATTATCGGGCCATCCGAACTCGGACCCGGACACGGATGCGATTTCGGCGGCAGCCATGCTGCCAATAGCAGCATGGCTACCTGCCAAACTCCTAATGAGGGCCATTGTCCTGAAAAAAAAAACATTACTCCATGTCCATAATGAAAAACAAAATCCAAATGAATCCATGATGTAACTATATACAATCCATTGTCCAAAATAAAAATCCATTAATCCATGTGCAAAAATCCCAAAAATAAATCAATCCATTGTCCAACGATGTAAAGGGTCCATGAGCCCAACAAAACAAATGAAACCTACCTAAGAAACTACCTAAAAATATAACTATATACAAATGCGTGTGGCATTGTCCATTGACCACAAATAAAAGGAAAACGAAAAGGAAACCTAACTCTAAAAACTATTTACAATGGCAGCAGGCTAGTCCGACGGCTCACTTTTGGATGTCCCGGGCCAGGGCATCATCGAACTCCTGCTCAATGTCCTGGAGGTGGTCCTCTTCCATGGCCCTGAGGGTTCGCAGAGACGATGACATGTTCTCCTCCAACTCCCTGCGAATTGCCTCGAGGCACTTGGCTCGCCTCAGGGTCCTCCGCATGGAGTTCTCCGCCCTGACCATCGTGAGCCGTGCCTCTTCTGCCCGCTGCCGCTCCGCATCTATAGCATGGCCTAACCACTGCCACAGAGACACTTCCAGTCCTGGGTCCTCCTGCCCTCTGGCCGATGCCTGCCCCTCCGATGACGAAGGCCCGAGCCATAATGGCTCCCACCTTGTTGCTGCTGCTGCTGTGCCTCTGCCTGTGCCCTGGCTCTTGCTGCCTGCACAGCCTCCTCCGGCCGGGGTGCAGTTGTTGAGGTGGCCACCCCCGCTGGACGGTCGACTCCCGACTGTGGCAGGGATGTGTCCTCCACCAGCCTGGCCGCAGGGTCAGAGGCATCTCCACAGGGAACCCAGGTGATACATGGGTGAGAAGATGGCATGGAGTACGACTGGCGCATAGGGGGTTCAGTTGAGGGGGGGGTCGGAACAAGGTCCAGCAAATGGAGGAATCCGGCCCTGTTAACCTGTCCCAGTAGGTCAACACGGTCAACGAGCTATTCGAGATGACGTGCAGTTTCCTCATGAAAAGACTGCAGGTCGCCTCGCATGGCCCGTTGATGCAACGCCACCCCACCCAGGACAGGCTCAACCCGGTCCAGGATAGCCACGTCCGCAGGGAGAGGAAGGCCAGTTGTTGTAAGCGGATCCCCTCCCTGAAAACGGGTCTGGACGTAGGCATCCCTGCTGGTGCGGGATGATGCAGTCACAGGATCGAGGACAGGATTACCCACAGGCACCTCCGCGGTGGCCTGTGCTGCCTCCTGTCCCTGCCCCTGCACTGCACCACTAGCACCAGTGGAATCCCAACCTCCAGACCCTGTGTCTGTCCCTTGCACGGCCTCCTCCTCCACCAAACCCCCCACCAACCTGGATGACTCCGTGCCATCTTCCTCCGTCGGAACCTGTGGGGTCTCAGCTGCCCCATCTGCTGCCGAGGAGTCCAACTCCAACCTCCGCCTCTTGGACCTTCCCTCGGCAGCTGCGGCCTGGGACGCGGCACCGGACTCCTCACTCCCTGACAAGATGACAACCTTGGAGGGGAGCCGGGCCTTGCATCTCCGGCTGGTGGGATGATCCCTGCTGCTGTGCTCCACAGCACCTTCTCCGCCCTCTTCTTCAGTTGACGCTGCAGACAGGGAGAAATAAAAAACAGGCATCAGGGCACTGTACAATGGACTGATACACACATGACAGTTGCACATGAGTGGCATTGTTTAACTTCAGACACGGCATCACACTCCACGACACACATGTCATTTTAACTCACACACATGAACATTTCAACAGCAATATTGCACCAGGCAGCACCATCCATACACATACAACAACATGAACAGCCAAAGGTGAGCCTGACATCACATGAAACACAAGGAGTGCACTAGACATGCATACACGCCACCACACTTACATGCATGTCTACATCTCCTCCAACTGTTGCAGTGATGAGATCGCCATACATGTCACATCTGCCATTCATCCTTCGACATATCAGTGTCACTTGCATCCATGTTGCATCACAGTTGCACACTTGTCAGATACACATACATGCACATGTACACAGTGCGGATACATGCATTATGAACCACCATCCGTGCCACAACCGTGCCAATGTACATACACAGAAATTCAAACATGTGTGCTCCCCCACCTGCATTTGCCCAGCATGCTTACCAACACATACACCATCAATGTGTCTCACAACTGAGAGGACTCACATGTGGCAGCCTCACGCCCATGTTCATACACATCCCTACATGGCCCTACATAAACACACGTGCAACCTGCACACTACTGGCACACCACGACACGCACAGCGTACTATCACAATGCATGTACACTTACTGCTCGACTCCAGGCGGGTCTGCCTCTCAAGGATCTGGACGTAGAGCACTGGGCATATGTGTTCCAGGACCCTCATTTGATGGTTCGACAGCTGGCCCCGGCACCCCTTGGCATCCGCTGCCTTAGCAAGGCGCCGGGCCTTGTTGAGGGTCCTGGACCTGAAGTCCTCCCAGCGCTTCTTGACATGATGTAAGTCGCGGACTGTCACCCCCTCCGCGTTGATGGCAGTCACGATGTCCATCCAGATCTTGGTCCGTCCTTCATTGTCGGCGCGCAAACTTCCAAAGAGGGCATCATACTGCCCCAGGACTTGCTCCACCAGGACACCAACTTCGGTGGCAGTGAAGCTGGTGGCCCTCTGCCTCTCTGGCTGGGGGTTGCCAGTGCTGCCAGATGGTGTTGTGCTGGACATGGCAACCCCAGAGGCAGGAGTGGGTGGGCAACTGGGTCCTGGGGCTGGGCTGTGGAGCGATGGAATCCCAGTCGGGAGTCTTCGGTTCCAGCAGGGGTGGTCACAGCAACTACACCCCTGGCTGACGTGCAGGCAGCAAATGGCAGGGCACGTGGGCAGCAGGCAGCCAGGCAAGTGGGAGCGTGCTCGGGGCTCTGGGGGGAAGTAATTCGGCCTTCTGGGCAGGAGCGTGGTCTTCCATGTGTTTTCACGTGGCCAGCTTGATACGGAGTGATTTGGCACGTGAAAAAATTGCACGTCAGCGTGTAATTCGAGGAAAGGGCCTTAGCGCATAAGCGCGTCAGCACACATACGCGATTTCATTGGACCAAAGGCCCTTAGCGCGTAAGCACGTAGGTTACATTACGCGGGCGGGCGTTTCCCTCATAGCACGTGATGACAGAGTACACGTGGAAAAACTGCACATCCGAGTGTCATCACGTGTAATTGGAGGAAAGGGCCCGCGTACACACGTATCTGACGTGTACGTGTGGGCCGGTTTAAAAGCTACGTGTAGGACGCCATTTCCTTCTACGTGCTTTTCGTGGAGAGCGAATGGGTGTAATCTGTACTTCTTGTGGGTTCACACACGATTACTTCACAGCGTTTCTAGTTCGTACTCCCTGTTACCATTGACAGCTCTTTTCTGATTTTTGGTTGGGCCTGTTTCTTCAGAGTTCACTTCTCCTTTTGTCCTGTCTCCTCAGACATCGTACAATTTTTCTTTTGGCGGGGGTGTTGCCAACACACACACGTGCGTATTTTTCATGTTCTTTTTCCAGGCAGACGGTGAGTTCCGCACGTACTTAGCAACTGTGCTTGCCCCGTGTGTCGCGTTCCCCTTCAGAGGTCATTGTAGGCTGCGTGTATTACGCGTACGCTTATTTTTGTGTTTCTGGGTGCCACAGCGTAGTGCGGGTTCATTTTTTCACGCACGTGGTCTGCGAGGGGTTGCGTGCACGTTAAGTTTTGATTTTGGGCTGCCTGTGCGTTGCGTGACCCGTCATCTTCCCCCAGGGGTCACAGACAGCCTTGTTTGAGCACTAGGGTACGAATTCCATCTAGTATCCTACCCCTTTGACCCCCAATTGCCCAGGACAATAGTTTACTGCAACTCCCATATGCACAACAACATCAGTGCCATGGTTGAGAGGCGACCAAGCGGTAAGGGAGGCAAAGGTGGCCAACCTTCAAAAGGTGGGCATGGTGGGCGCTGTAGGGGACGTGGCCGGGATTTGCAGGGTACCCCTATGCCCCCATGTGTGGAGGAACAATCAGGGACACCCATGCCCCCCCCCATGGTTGAGGGAAACGTGGCTGACACCATCCCAGCTCAGCCCCTGTTGGACCAGCCTGTTGTGGCACCTGACCTGGCACAGGATGACTCCCAGGCTGACTTCCAGGTCAGCAAGTCTGGGCCACGTGTGGCGGTGCAAGTTGTTGTCACCAAGCCACATGGATCTGGGGCAGCTAAGTCATCTGCTGCCCCAGGTATGCAGGGTGGGGAGGCTGCAGGGGCAGCTGCAGCTCCTTCCGCCCCAGTTCTGACTCTCCCAGCCAGGACAGTGTCAGTCCAGGTCCATCAAACTGACGTTCCCCCTGCCAACATTACCCTGCAAGCAATGCCTGCATCAAGACCTATGGTCATTGTGCATTCCCACACTCCTACTACCCAGTCCACCGGCGATTCTGCCCCTACTGACCAGAGCGGCGTAAGCCACTTTGGCTCCGCTCCACCTTTAAAGAAGAGGAAGAAGGGTGCTCTGGCACGACAGGCTGAGACCCCAGACACAGCTACACACTCCGGCACGTCAAGGAAGCCTTGCTTTAATGACGCGGAACTTGATGCACTTGTGTCCTATGTGTCGGCACATAGCCACGAAATGTTGGTGACTGCAGGGTCCAAGACCACAACTGGTCAACGTAAGGCACACTGGCAGATCATCGCCGACCGCATAAGTGCCCTTGGATTTGTGAGGCGCACAGCTGATGATTGCTACAAGCGGTGGAATGACCTGAAATGCAGAGCAAAGAACAAGCTGGCCTCAAATCATGCCACTACTCTGGTGACTGGCGGTGGGTCTCCACAAGAGGACAACAAACTCACTGAACATTAGTCTGTTGCTGGGGCCTTTGTCACAGAGGAACAGATCCAAGGCATGGGAGAAGTACCTGATTATGATGCATTGTCCGGTGAGTGCCCATGCATGTGTGTGTGATCCATGTGTATGTTGTTTGGGTGACGGGTTCAGATTGAGTGCCAGGTGAGGGGGTGTGCACCTGAGTGGTATGGGTCACCCATGTGCTTCCTCCCATACATTCACATGCCTTGGATTTGGGTATGACTGTATCCCTTCTGGCCACAGTTGCCTATTAAGCCCACATTTGTGCACTCTACCTTGAACTGTTGTCTTGCAACTACATTGGTCTGATTTAGTAAGTCTTCATTCATGCTGATTGTTTGCACTCTCCCCTTTTTGCAAGACAATTTTATGCCCTATTGCGACATATGTGATATGCTTCGGTCATTGTTTACGGGCCACACTGGGGCACTATTATTACCTGTTTATGTTAATGATTACACCATTCAGGCTATTGGAGTATTGGCCTGCATAAAAATTATTATAAGGGGCTGTTTGCATGTGGAACATGACAGATGTTTCCTGTGATGTCAAAGTGACCAACCATTGATCAGCCCAGAATGACAGTATTTTTGGACACTGATGTGTTTCTGTATGTGGCACACGCATATTTTGAAAGACTATTCAGCATTAATCTTCTCATCATGTCGATGTCACATGGATGTGTGACAGTACTCAATCACTGACATATTGCTGTAGTTTTGTACTTTACCGTGCCTATGCTACATGACATCTGTGTGCTGCCATGTGTCATGTATGTGTATTGGACATGCCACTCACAGCCTGATGTGTGATGCCAGTGCTACCCAACATGCTACAAATGTGTTGCTTTTCCATATTGCTCTCCCCAGTGTCTGCCTTTTTGACTCCACTTCCAACTCTTTGACAGTGCATGCATGGCAGGGCTATTTTTTTTTTTTTTTTTTTTTTTTTTTATTTGTTCTAGTTGAAATTAATCAACCTTTCAAAACAAAATTTTAAGTATAAATGCATCGATATTCACACATTTAAAACATTGTAATACACATTATACAAAGGCAAAAAAAGAAAAGAAAAGAAATATAAAACATACACAGCAGAATTATGCGATACCATAAAATCAAAATTAATCCAACGCATCACAGGTTTAGCTAATCACTAAGTACCAGAAAAGTGAACCAAAATATCGCAGCATCAATTCATTCTGATTCCAATTCTAAGTGTAAACTTTGCAGAAAGTTTATAGCAGCAATCTGTAGAGGGAGATAGTTTGATCCTATGATTAAGGACCAAGTTAGATCTTCGGATGCAAGCTGTAAATAGTTGCAATGTCGTGCGAAATGTATTTCACGAAGTGGACGGAGAACAGGGCATTCTGTAATTAGATGCCTCATGGTCTCTCGTACCTCCGCCAACAAGCAAAAACGACAAAAGTTTTCTGCTTGAGTTATTAGTTTTCTTTTTGCCAACAGATCTTTGGTGTCCCATAAATTAAGACGCAATTTCATAATGAGGCGTCGGCATTTGGCTGAGGGACAACGTATTAAATATGCAGGCAGTATGCGCATTTTTTTGTGAGGGAATCGGATTACATCAGCATCAACATATGTGAGACATCTCTGCCTATTAGCAATCCAGTCTGTTTGATATATTTTTGATTTCGCTTTATCTGGATTATATAACAAGAGGTTTAATGATACCTCTGCTTCAATTAACACATGATAGACAGATGATAGCCATGATGTAATAAACTGATGCTTACTTGAAAATAAATATGATGAAATAAGTTTCAAGAATGCTTCAGTAGCGGTAGAAACTAGGCATTTTCTAAGAAAAGCACATTTTCGCCAATTTATGACAGCTTGTAGTGAAATTAATCCAAGCTCGTACCTCAACCAGGGGACTGGTATACAGTTTGGCAAATGCAAGATACGGCGCCAGTATCTCCCCTCCCATTTTGTTAACAAGTCAGATGGGATATCTTGAAAGGTGTCTAACCCATATATAAGTGCTGGGATAGCTTTTGATGTCCAGAAGTGCCAAGCTGGTAGGACCGAAAATTTGCCATATTTATGCATCAATATGTTAGCCTGTGATGTGAGGGATGTTAATCTCATTTCAATGCGCAAAATATGACCCTTTGGGTGTTTACCAGTCTCAAACACAATACCCAAGTAGTCATACTGTGGCACTCTCATGATCGGTATGTTATTCATGGACCATACATATGAGGTTCCACGTCTTTTGGGACAATACACAACAATTTGTGTTTTAGTGAAATTCACTTTCAGTTCATTGGAAACAGTATATGTCATAAATGCATTTAAAAGGCGCTGGAGTCCCACTTGTGTCCTAGCAATTAAGACTAGGTCGTCTGCATAAAGGAGAGTTTGTATGGGATAACCGTTCAGTTTTGGTGAATCCGAGACAACATTCTGCAGTGCAAATCTTACATCCTGAATAAAGTAATTAAATATGGCAGATGCTAGTAAACATCCTTGTTTGAGCCCTCTTGCGGTCAAGATTTTTTGTGACAGAAGGCCCCCCAGAGTCAATCGTACCATGATTGATGTATCTGAATGAAGGGCATGTATTATATCCATAAGCATTGTAGGACAATGATCTCCGCGCAGCTTATTCATTAGGAGTACCCGGCTAACAGAGTCAAAGGCTGCATGGAGATCAATGAATGCAATAAAAACTGACTGCTCCCCATGTAGACACTGCATTTTAATTGCATTTAAGCAAAAAAGGTTTATTGAAGTCCCCATGCCCGCCACGAAACCCATTTGATGCGGATCGCGTAAGTTTGTACGGAGTGTCCAAGCATTAAATTGGGATAGAATGATCTTTGCAAATACCTTCCCCGGCGCATCGAGGAGGGCTATCGGTCGGTAACTAGCAGGTAAACACCGATTTCCCTTCTTGAAAATTGGTATTATGATTGACGTTTTCCAAGTTGATGGTATTTTATGGGTATCAAGAATGTTTTTAAATATGAGATGCAAAATATATGCCCATGATTTTGGGTCTGATTTGAACATGGCGTTCGATAGTCCATCTGGACCTTGAGCTTTTGATGAGCTGAGTTTTGCTATAATCGACAAAATCAGCTCTTCAGACACATCAAGTTGCCAGGGATCATTCCTAGCCGGTTTGTATTCAAAATTGGCAAAGGCTGGGTCATCATATAAGTTAGAAAAATGCATGCACCAGTCTTTTTCGGAGACGCCATTAATTTGGGCGTCACCTTGTAGAGTGTCATGCTGATTGTTGAACATTTGCCACATTTGTGCTGAATTTTTATGTTTCATGGCTGCCAACATAGTGAGACTATCACGTTGAAATCTAAGGGATTTCCTTTGTCTGAGCCAATTTTTATATCGGCACTTGGCAGTGTTCAAAAGTTGTCGACAATATGGGCCATTCTGGAAGAGTATGTTTTTCCTTATTCTCCGATATTCCGCTTTTATGATCTTGATGGAAGAATCGTAAATATGCGGATGGCTGACATGATTATGTTTTACAATGGCAATAGTGCGAGTAAATGGTTTTAAAAGGTCTGAATATGAGACCCCATTGGTACGCCATGCATCATCTTCCAGAATGGTTGTAAAAGTCTCCATCCCCCGAGCACTCCACTTGAGTCGATTTCTAGCATTGTTAACTAATGGTACAGCAGTGTGCATCTGATGTGGTAGGCTGTGTTCACAAAACCATGCCAATTGTGCTACTAAGAGACAATGATCACTGTTCGGATGGGGCATGATTGAGAAATAGTGGACACTTTGAAACAACATTGTGCTCACGTAGATGTAGTCTAGCGTGCTTGTGCTAGCTCCCCGATGCCAGGTGAAATTGGAATGTGTATCCCCTTCTACTGACCCATTTAGTTTATGTAGATTTCTGTCTGCCATCAAAGTTGCCCATTTATGGGCCGCAGGGGAAAGATTGGTACCATCACAGCAGTCCAGATTGAGGTCTCCAGCTACGATGGTGTGAATAATCGATGTTCGAGCAGAAATTAGATTCAATACTTCTTCCATACCATCAAAAAAGACTACATCACTCATGGTGAGGGGATTGCGATAGATGTTCAATAGGGCTAATTCTTGTGTTTTGCCCTTAATAAGTACTAATTGGATCTGAGCGCCTACCGTAGCCCACGGAGCAAGGGAAAACCCACTAGCACTGTGAACACCCACTAATAGACCTGACGAGGGACGGCCTCCACTTGGAAGCGCAGGAAGTAGAACGATATCATAGCCGTCCCAGATTGGAGGAGCAAGGAGCCAAGTCTCTTGTAGAGCTATCAACTGATATTTATCATTAAAATCTGCAAAAGTACGCGGAAGATGATGATAGCCCCTCGTATTCCAACTTAATAGAGAAATGGTACTTGCCACATCCACTATTGATGGTTACTGTTGCATATAATCATCAATCGGGGCATCATTCAGCTTATACTTCACACCACCATAAATGTTCGATTTAGGTCTTAGGTATTGGGTTTGCTCAGACATTTTTTTAGGTTCTTCCGCTAGTAGAAAGCCCATAGTGAACAGTTGCATTCTGCATTGCCAAATTGCATCTCTAACCGGTCCTGAGGGAATCCATAGCCTAACAATTGAAGTTGATAGCTCGGAAATGAATTCTATTTGTTCAATGTCATTAGACACAAGTTTTTTAAGATCGTTGATGTCTCGGAAGATGTTAAGAACGCTTTTACGGTTCAGATCGTAGGTAGGAAAATTTCCCTCTCTGCATTTTAGAATAAGTGTGTAAAAATGTTCACGTCGTGGATTAAGATGACGTGACACCGTCTCCCTAATATTTTTCGGGGGCGCCCATTGCAAGCTGGGCATACCATGTAGTTTATACTCACGGTAATCCTCGTCATCTTCTCTCTTTTGATTTTGAATAGAAGCCAAAGATGGAAGCTTTCTGTCTTCCATAGCACCAGAGGACTTAATCAAGGCATTTTTCGCCTGAGCAAGACTAGTGGCCAGGTAGTCATCAATCGTTTGTTTAAAGTTTGCTAACTGTATGGGCAATACAGAATCAGTTGGAGTTAATTTGAGCTTTTGTTTATTTTGCACGTCTGAGTATGGTACAGTACTAGTTGGAGGCATCATTGATCTCAGCCCACTTTTGATATTCAATGTACCTTGACTCTGCTCATTATCTCCTTCTCTGATATTCCTTATGTCAGGAGTGCAACATTTTCCAAAGTGTCTTCTATGTGCATCATTTTGTGATTTTAGAACCAAATATTGCTTATCGGCCTCAATATTCCGCTCTATGGAGGATACCAACTTTGACAAAGGTGACGAAGAGTCTTCCAATATTTTGTCATTAGACTGTGTCGCTAATATCACAGGTCCATGTGTGTACTCTACAGAGGATTTCACAAGATCAGAGTGAAGCAAATTTTGTTGTGTGATTAATTTAGATTTAGCAGTCTGATCTGCCAGAGATGCCGAATTTGCAAGAATCAACTGAGCCTCCTCACTGATTTTTTTCAGAGAGTAATCAGTCCGTGAGGCACCTGAAAACATCAGGGGTTGCCCATCCTTGAAAGGGAGGTTTGTATGTGGTATTTCTTTACCTTGTAATGCAGATGACTTACCCAGGGCTTTGAAAAAGGAATTCAAGGTTTTTTTTGTTTGTTTTACATTGACCATATTCTTGGTCTTTTCTAAGGCCAGTGGTTTCTTTGGAACAACCTTGGGGTTCCTAGCTTTTAATGCATCCAAATGGCCCACACATTGTATATTTTTTTTGCTATGAGACGACTCAAGTAACAGAGGTACCACTTCAACAACTGATGTAGTGTCTGTTTGAGCCGTCAAATTAGGTTCATGTTGCACTAATGGGCTACCAGTCTCTTTTTCAATTGGGCGAATGATGCCAGTAATAAAAGGTAATGCAGTATATTTTACGTTGTCTGGAACCGGCACATGAATAGGGGTAGACTCAGGCATTGCCGACTTCGACGTTTCGCTCCTCCCTGTGTAGTCAGAGTTCGTTGTAACACTTGATGGTAAAACTATGTTTTTTTCTACAGATGAAACATAATGGGCTGATAGCCATTTCATTAGATCGTTGAATTGTCTTGATTGTTGTGACACCTTTATGTCTAAGGACTCAAATAACTTACAAAGGCTCATAATAGTTGTATTGATGGCTAACATAGCCAGTTGTATCATAGCTGCGTGTTGTGAGAGTAAGTCAGTCTCAGCTATTTTTGGGGGTCTCGGTGTAGGCAATGCAAATGAATGTAACATAGAAACAGAGGTGTGTGATTGAGACAGCGATTGAGACTGATCATTCGTACATAGTTTACTATGCTGTTGATCTACAGGTGGATATATTGACATACTCCATGCGATTGGAGACTCACTTAGATTAGACTCTGCAGTAGAGTTTGTATGATCTTGCAACAGGGGGGGAAAGAAAATTGGAGAAGTGCCAAGCCGTGATGAAGATAAGCGAGGACAATTTCGCGTTGACGCCAGCATTGTAATATCTGATAATGGGCGTGCGTTCGCCGCCGCATTCGGAGTGTTGAGAGCAAGAGAATTGCTCTTTAAATTGGAATGAGCCCCTTCCTTTGAAACCTTCAAATGAGAAGTAGACATTGAGGATATGGATACAATAGAATCGTCTGTATTCACATCAAAACTAAACTTAGGTGTTGCCGATGTAGTTTTACCTGTGTCTATGGAACAGACAGAATGGGCAGAGAGGAATTCTTGTGGATTTATGTTAATTCTATCATCCAAAATCGGATTTGTGCAGACTGTGGATGGAATATACATGTTTGCAATTTGCGGAGGCATGTTAGTCGTGAGCCGATATGCCATAATTTATTGGAGGTGGATATCAAAACCTCCAACTCAAAATTCACTTTGTATGGACAAGTTTGAATTATGACACACGATCTCACATAAAACAATTAATCAGGGCCGCCCCAGCCGCAGCGCACCTCGCACAGCGAACAGCCAACAGTACTCGTGGTACTCGCTAGGTGTGCAGCGCGGGTGCGCAGAAGTGGCGGTTTTTGAAGGAAACAGGAAGAGGTGCGGCCAAATCTGGGGCGGGCACTCTGAAAAATAAACACAAACAAGGGTGGTAAGTATAGTGTCTATGACATGGGTATTGTGAGTCTAAGCACGTTATGGACGTTTTGTGGGCGTACTATACAGATATCTATGACGCCCCTTTGGGGCGTACTATACAGCAGTCACCAACTAGAGAAGTCCAATATTAGAGATAAACCCAACACGTGGTGGTATTGTCTTTGCAAGTGTCTCTGAAATCACCTTTCAACTTCCTGAGTCAAAGTCAGGCAAACAAGTGTTGCCAGTAGAGACGTCCTCCGGCCGAATTGTCACGAAGTGGAGGATGTGGAGGATTCCCAGGCAGCCGGTCCTCACAGCCAACAGTACTCGTGGTACTCGCTAGGTGTGCAGCGCGGGTGCGCAGAAGTGGCGGTTTTTGAAGGAAACAGGAAGAGGTGCGGCCAAATCTGGGGCGGGCACTCTTTCAACTTCCTGAGTCAAAGTCAGGCAAACAAGCGTTGCCAGTAGAGACGTCCTCCGGCCGAATTGTCACGAAGTGGAGGATGTGGAGGATTCCCAGGCAGCCGGTCCTCACAGCCAACAGTACTCGTGGTACTCGCTAGGGCTATAGTCATGTGGGACATGTGTTGATCATGTACTAGATATGTGGATTGTCACGGCCTATGTGTGTGCTATGGTGCTCATGCCTGTTTCCATTTGTTGTCTTTCATGTTTTTGCAGGTGATGACGCACTTGATGCTGTTGAGGTTGAGGAGATGGTGCAGACCCAGGAGGAATCTCTGGCACGACCGGGTACCAGTGTGGGCCGTGGTGTGGTGGTGGGTGAGAACCCAATGTTACTGCAGACCATACCCTCCAGGGGTGTCTCTGGGTGCACCTCCCCAGACCTCTATTCGGGTGCTGAATCGGATGATGAGACTTATGTACTGTCGCAGGTAAGTGTTTCTGGCAGGGATTCTGTTCTGTCCAACCCACCTGCACCAGGGGTAGAACCCTCTATGGGGATGTCAGTGTCGGTAGGTGCGCCTTTGGCGGTTATGGATACAGGGTCACACTCCACAGCATCTGATCCTGTTCCTGGGCCAGCAGATCAGAGGGGGAATGCAGTCCTGCAGCCTCAGGCAGTGCCAGCACAGCAAGGTGCAGATTGCCTTGCCCCAAACAGGTGTGGTGCCCGTCGACGCGGTGGCAATGCGCCACCAGGCAATACAGTATGGGAAAACTCCATGTACGGTATTGCAACCCAACAGACAGCATCAGTAGAAATGATGGCTCAGGCAATGGAGAGGGTGGCCACTTCCATTCTGCCCCCTGAAAGGCAGATTGAGCAACAACAGCAGGCAACAGACTCCATTTGCCATTCACACAGGGAAGACATGTTGGCGTCCAACAGGGACCGACGGGCGGCACTGGAGACTCTGTGCCAATCGATATCAATAGAGTCCCAGGCCCACAGGGAAGCCCTGAGGGAAGAACTACATACCCTCAGGCTGACTCTGGTTGACCTTCGAGACTTCCACTAATCTTAAGGCAGAACAGCAGCTGGAGCGGCTCACACGTTCGCTCTCAGCTGAGATGCAGGCAACACGTGAGGAGATCCGGGCATCACGTGAGGCCATGCTTGCAGAAATGCAGGCAACCCGTGAGGTGCTGCATGGGGATCTCCGCACATTAATCCTCCAGAATCAGACCTTCCAGACCCGCATGCTTGCTGCCATGGAGGACCATACCCGGGCTTTGCGTGGGCTGCCTCCCATAGTGCCATCACCTCCTGATGCAGCAGCAGCGACTGAGGAGAGCGACAGCAGTTCTCCCACAATGGCATAGCCGTGCAGGCCATGAGCCCAAGGAGGTATTTTTTTCTCGCAACATCCACGCAGGTGGGTGTTGGTGTGCACCCTGTCCTCGAACCTCCTGGGTGGCCTCCCCCACACCCCTTGGCCCCCACATGGCCATTTTAGATTTTTCTTTTTTACAGTGTGTTGCCTTGTGTGGCTCCCGTGGCATCCACTGTATTCCGGCTGGGCACATGCAGGCTTGTCCTGAGTTTGGCTTAGATGCTTGGGTTCGTGAGACACACACCCCTCCTGCTTCCCGTTTCCATGGGCTTGCAAAGGGTGTGCCCAAGTGACAGTGAATCACACAGTGACGTTGGGCTCCCATGAGCTGTGTGGGCAGTCTGTAGTCAATACTGTGTAGACATTCCTAGTGGATATTGTTGTTGTTTTGTACACTGCATGGTGTATTGATATGTGCTTGTGCATCCATGTCTTCCTCCTAATTTGCAGGTTCCTTCCTCATGTCTTCACAAGGCCGTCTACTTTGCAGATGGAGTTCATGTTGTATGCAGTACACTGAGACATTTGCGTGGCAGTAACAATGTACAGTTGGAAGGGGTCGATGTGCTGGCGTATTCAGGTTGTAAGACTTGCACTACTTTGATTTTGTACTGTCATATTTTGCCACTGTTTCATCCTGTGTTTCTGTATTGTGTTGCTGGTAAGTATTTGTTCATGTGTGCTGTTTCTTATTGATTACTGAGAGCATTTTTTCTGTGGCCTGTTTCCATTTTGGACAGTGCACTTTGTGACACTTGTGTCATGTGTTGTGCTTTCATTTGGTTGCTTTCACATTGCATGACATGCCATGGTGTGTTGGGTAGCTGAGATCGGGATGGGTTGGGTGACATGGCACTATTTTCATGTTGTATTTTGCAAGGGGGTAGCCATTCATGCAGCATGAATGTGTCTTTTTATCACACATCATTGGTTGTGTTTAAGTAGGTAGGGATGCACACAATGTAGCACTTCCAGGTGACCAATCTCAGGCTGGTATGGTAGTGACAGTTGACTGTCCCTTATGTCATCATCATTGATTGTCAGCTGGTATGTGCCAGGGCTGTGTGCACTCCACAGGGGTGTGATTTTAGGAGAAGTAATTAGCCACTAGCTGTGTACGGGCTGCCTCAGCATGTGCCCTTTCCCCTCCCATGCGCAGCGGGCGTGCATGTGGTTGGGGATGTGGGGGCACCACCATGTCCACCGGCAGGCCCCGGCGTGTTGCAACGTTGTGCAGGACACATGCTGCCACTATGATCCTGCACACTACTGGGGGAGCGTATAGTAGCTGCCCGCCAGAACGGTCAAGGGAGCGAAAGCGTGACTTGAGCACTCCGAATGTGCCCTCCACTATGCCCCGGGTTGCAATATGGGCTGTGTTGTATCTTACCTCGGGTGGCGTGGTGGGGTTCCGAATTGGCGTCATCATGTGGGTGCTCAGAGGGTAGGCACTGTCCCCTGGGGAGGTGATGATGGGTATCATTGGTGGGGTTGTGACATTACTCAGTATCTGACATGCATGCATGTGCAGAGGCATTTATACTCACTGAGCAGCCATGTATCTCCATGCCGCCCAGCTTCTAGGTCCCGGTTTAGGGTTGACATTCTGTAAATAAAACTGTCGTGGGTGGACCCTGGATAGTTGGCATATACTGAGGTGATGATTCCCTTGGCATCACATACTACCTGGACGTTGATGGAATGCCAGTGCTTGCGGTTTCTGTAGATGTGCTCAGATGCCCAGGGGGGGCGTAGATCCACATGGGTGCAATCAATGGCACCTAGCACTTTGGGGAATTGTGCCACCCCATAACAATCCTGGACGGCAGCCTGCCTTCTGCAGGTGTTCTGGGCAGGTATATGTGCCTGCGGACTGATGGGCGTGCAGTCATGATGGCCAACACCTGGTGTAGGCAGTGTGACTGCGTGGCCTGTGACACCCCCCCACTATAGCAGTTGTCCACTGAAATGATCTAGTGGCCAAGAAGTGCAGTACATTGAGGACCTTCTGCAGGGGGCTAAGTGCTTGGGAGCACAAGGTGGGTGATGTGAGGTCATCCTCCCACTCACTGACCAGGTCGAGTATTATGTGAGGTGGGAACCTGTACCTCCTATACACCTGGTCATCAGGCATCCCAAAAAGGCTGGATCTGGGTGTAAAAATTCTGGCCCTGACTATCCTCCTCCTCCTCCTGCAGTATCCCACGACCACTGCTGCTAGGAACGGTATATTCATCCTGGCATCTGAGCTTGTTTGTTGTTTGCGTGCACTTTTATTCTGCATGGGTCCATATACGCCTGCTTTCTGCTGGCGTACGTGTTTCCGGATTAGCGTGTCTTTTTTGGCGCACGCGTTAGCCCCGTTCGATTCCATGAATACGTGTTTTGAACGTGCGTGTGGGCGTTCCGCGCATTTGCCTCCTGTACTTCCCCCGTGACGCCCACATTTTCACGCATTGTTCCCCATTCTGCGTGTTACGCCCCCTGTTCCTCCTACTTTTGTTGTGTGCGCCGCGCTATGTGTGATTTTGCTGTGCGCGTAGCGCACGCTGTTTGGAGACGTGTGCGCCAGTGTGTGCCACGCAGAATTTTGGCGCACATCCTGGGATTTACACGCGCACAGACTTCCATGAATCGGTGTGCGCAGGTTTCGCTGCGATTTTCGCACTTGCACTGCAATTTGCATGCTTCCGCACGCTTGCGCCGAAAATTTCAGCGCACATTAATTCCATGGATCGGCCTGTAAATGTTCCCCTTACAACTCCATGACTATGCACTGAATATGAATGAGCAAGATTCTGTATCCATGTCTTCACTTTAGTCAACAACAACTTTGAGGGCGTATCAGGTAGTCTTATTTAGCTATTCAGTTCCGGAAATGTTTTATGCATGGAATTTGAGATAATATGATCATATTTATGTATTGTGTCGTTCGTTTACACAATGTTTCATTCCTGGTTTTTTTATTGATATGTACCACTGTCTGCGTCACATTGTGTGTTCAATTTCAATTTTTTCATCCATACTAAAACAAGTACTGTGTTACAGGGAGATGCCAAAGCTTCGACTACAATTACATCACCCCTCATACATAGTTGATCCAGAGCCAGAGGTATGCATACTGGCAGTTCCCTCGAATGAAAGAATGTAGGTCCTAGATCTGATACTATTAGACAGTTTAATATTATAAACGAGCAGTTTTTGCAAATTACTTGAGTGCAACATTTCAATCAGTGTGTTTTGCAGTCATCTTTGATTGAGTAAACTAGCCATCAATCAGGTGAAATTCGAAATGTATTTTTTGACTAAATGAAGTACAAGGTGTACAAGTGTATCTGTGTAAGCCATGTGTGCGATGGAATAATTTGATTTCTAATACAAATGACATTTTTTTAATGGATACTCTTTTCTAGGGATGTATAGATCAGGATATAGAAGAGTAGGCACGTGGTTCTGAGTCGGTGGACCAGCTTGCTGGTGCTGTCATTACAGTACAGAAGAAGTTTTCACAGAAAAGTAAGAAAGATAAGGTAATTTACAAACAATTTCATTTTTAAACAGTGTTTTGTGCTGGTGCCTTCATAACATGCTTTTTTTAATGTAAATTGTCCAATACTGTATGTTGGATTTACATTGAACATCTTTTTCCAACCTGTCTTCTAGTTGCCCTATGGTGTACAAACTATGCAGACACAGACAGCTACAGAAATCAGAGATGCTGCTTGCCAAACTGATTTTATCATGAAGCAACTATTATTTGAGGCGCTGCATGTTCAAATCAATAAGCAGACACGAGATGCTTTTGCCCAATGGCCAGAAAATGAATTTAATGTGACCGGCGAAGCCATCAAAGTGTTGTTGGACCATTGCTCCAATGCGACTGCTCCACCAGATGAAGATGAAACTGAATGTAATGAAGATGCTTTTGAATTAGTTGCAAGTTGCAGACCACTTGACACAATCGACACCCGCGAAAAAAGGGCCACACAAAAACCAATCGATATTGATGTTTTCTCTGATTCATGGTCAAGTAACAAACGCTGAAATGACAGAGCCTGAAGCATCAATCCAATTCACAGAGGAACTAGACAAAGATCTCGACTGCAGGATGTCCAGTTTGGCTGATATGTCAACCACAGTTCAGTCAGAAACAACATTAATGCAGGATGATAGTCTAATAAAGGAGCCCAAATACGTAGTATTCAACAGCAGCTTGATGGAGATTATAATGATGCTGAAATGTGTGCATTCAGTGAGAGGGGAAGTATGTGGGAAGGCATTGGTGAATGTGAATCGTGTATCACAAGGCAGTAACCTCAAAATACATGCCACCTGTGAAATGCTCCATGAAAAATGTTCATGGTACACTCAACCGATGCTGGGGAAACTGCCAGCTGGGAATCTAATGTGTGCATCTGCTTTACTTTTCAGTGGCTCTAGTTTCATTAAGTTGTCCAGTTTCTGTCAATTTGTGGGACTTTCATTTTTCATTTGTAAAACGCAGTACTACAAATATCAACGTCAATCTCTATTCCCTGCCATTAGTGAAGCTTTGAAAATTGAACAAATGTCTATTCAAAGTACATTCTCTGAAAAATGGTTCAGACCAGCTGGCGATGGACAGTGTGACAGCCCCGGATTTTCAGCAAAGTACTGCACATACCACTTTCAGGACATGGAAACTAAAGAAATTGTGAGTTTGGTGGTCGTGCAGGTGTCCAAATGTAAATCCTCAGTGGCCATGGAGAAACTTGGTTTTATAAAATCACCGGTAGATCTCCAATCGAGGGGAATGCAAATCAACCTCATAGCCACGGACAGACACGTTTCAATAGCCAAGGCAATGAGAGAGCAGTTTCCAAATATTCTCCATCAATTTGATGTATGGCACGTTGCCAAACCCATCAATAAAAAAATCTCAGCTGCAGGGGAAAAAAAAGTTCTGAAAATATTTTACAGTGGTCCCAGTCTTTCAGCAACCATCTTTGGTGGAGCTCCAAAACTTGTGATGGGTCTGTGGAAATTCTACTAGAAAAATGGCGGTCACCAATGCACCACTGTTCCAACGTTCACTCTTGGACAGAAAACCAACATTTCCACCAATGTGCACATGGCACTTTTTCGCCAGAGCAGGAACAGAAGAAGAAGTGGTTGATTCCATCTTCAACTCCACACAAAACCCTTGAGAAGATTGTGTTTGATAAAAATATATCAAGAGATCTGAAGGGACACACAGAATTCTGTCACACAGGAGATTTGAAGGTGTTCCAAAATATGTGCCTAAATTACAGGCCAAAGAGATTGCATTTCGGTATAGACGGGATGAAATATAGGAAGTTGCTAGCAGTATTAGCGCGTAACGAGAATGTAGGCCGTGAACAATCGAGAACTGCGGGAAACTTTGGGATGCTTCGCTACAGAATGGCCTTTACAAAAAGAAGCAAAAATGGGTGGTCAAGCCAATATATGAGGAAATGGAATTCGATTTTGTGAACTATCTTATTATGACTGTCTTGGAGATACATACTCACGGAATCGCGTGCGATTTTGTTCTGAGGACACATACATTGCCACAAAACATTGCCAACGTGCCCTGTCCACCTAAAGCAGAGCTCGTGGAACAGTTCACTTCCCGGTACAAATGATTACCATCTGTTTTTTTGATCAACAATGTTTTTACTAAGTGTCCAAATGAAGCATCCAATTTGTCTTTTGAAATCTATCCTCTTTGTAAAAAAAAATGTAAACAAGTACCATTTTTACGAATGCCATACAATGTATCTCTGTGCTTTCACACTTCCCAGTTTCGTCGAGCTATTGTGGCACCTTCACTGATCGTGGGAGGGCCAGATGGATAACAGTATGAAAGCAACTTTGGGGTTCTGCAGTTTCCTTACCAAACAGTTGCCCAAATAGCTGAATAACTACTCGTCCCACAAAAGGGATGAGACGTGGCTAGATAAGATACTCGACACGCAAGAACTACTGACTGTGAGCAAAACAGCGCATCAAAGTGGGTTGTTGGAGAGAAATAGAAGCACTCTGACCAATATATTAATGGGGGCATGTGTTGGGGGTCATTGCTAATGTAAAGAAGGAGTGGGTCGGTTGAGCCCCTGGCCCTCATACATTATACACAAAAGTGACATCCTGCTCTTGCACTCGCGGGGGGTGCCTCCTTTGCCCTTCTGCTGCCATGGGGAAGAAGGCCCTGGCATAAGCAGAGATGGGGCTATTGCTAGACACACTTGGACTCCATTTTGTGTGCCCTCGACTACAACTTTGGACTAGGCCGCATTCTGTCACTGCGAAGTTTCCCCTACCCCTCAGCAGCGCCGCAAACAGCGAGCACTGACACCCCCCACATTTTTCCTCCTGTGCCTCACAAGTCCCTTTCTCATGGATGCGCCAAGACAAGATGTTGCAAACTAAGAATGTATCTTCATTCTGAGTGAAGGTCACCAGCTTTCAATTTTGGCTTGTGAGCTGAGGAAGCCCACGCATCGCACACAGTATAAGGTTCAATTGTTTTTTGACCTTGAGAGAAAGGGACCATTCCGAAAGGAATTGAATTAAGGGAGGGGTGAAACAACGTCAGATATGATAAGTTTCACCATTTAAAAACTGGTCAAAGGAACATGTAATTTCAGTGTATGAAAAATCGTTGATCTGAACGGAGTCTGCGTTACGGTCTGCGTTACGCCAAGAGAATGGAAATGCCGAATATAATGTAAGTTTGAAATTCGACAATTTTATAGACCAACGAGTGAACTTATCATTAGCCGACCGTTATTGCTGGGTTACATTGTACTTGTTTGTTCTGTGTGGCATATTGCAATGAAACACAAGTACAACCTTTGTGTGTACTGGTCTTTCTACCGGGCACATGGGCAGTCCAGCATCGAGATGCATGTAGACCACCACTCGGTTCCCCCAGGTTCAATGCTAATATTTAATTAAAATGCTGTCTATGTGTTCCTCGAATTGTAGCGTCAGCTTTCGCATCCCCTTTAGAGCTGAACATACTCCATAGCTCTATCCTCCAAAGCAAATTGTACACTACTTTCCACGTTGTTTTTTCTGTGTTCCCATTGTTTCACGTCTGTGTTCATTGTTAGTTTTAACACAGCGCCAAATTAATGGGTAAAATGATAAATTGTAATAAAGATCGGCTACTGAGACACATTTCTGTTATGTTTTCAAAACAACTACATCCTGCCTTTCTGTGATTGTCATCGATTCCAGATACCAACTGACGGGTTTTTCAACCGGCAACTGCAGATCCAGGTCAATAGCTGGATATCAATGATTCTTTTTTGGGACGATCACCACGGGCCGATATGCCCTTATGCGGTACCAGCGATTAGGAGCAACCTAGCATTGTTTACGGTGGCCTAGCGCCAAGCTGATACCCAAGCCTTGCGATTCACGTTGCGTCCAAAGCGCTTCTTTTACCCAAAAGGAACATTGCGTGACTCATGATAAACATTTGCGGATCGAGACAAATTATTGTGAAATAAAAGTACTTTACACATTGTACAGTCTTGCTATTTCCATTCAAAAGTATAGTTTTATATTCCGAATTGTGACGAGCTGTGTTGTGAGATGATATGTGTTGATTTCTGGGTTCTGCGTCACGTCACATAGGTGATGACTGGGCGCGTTTGGCTACGCTGCACAGTAACTTCCTGGAGATAGGAAGAGAATATCAATAGGTTTAGTGATGTCAGTCTCAGTGGCGGAGGATATGAATTAGTGCCACCAGGGCAGTCCACCTTGGGCGACGCTGCAACGGATAAGATTATCACAAGATGGCCGCGCCCTGCTGCCTGATTTCGCATGTGTACAAAAGAGGAAAACCACAGTAAGGTGCATAGGAAATGTTTGTACGATCGATCAACATATGCTTAAAAACACATGCCCAACCCTCGGGACAATAATATTTCTGAGTGCACTATTCCTTTAAGGTTGTAATGCTCAAGAAACGCAAATACATCAGCACTTGCGAATGTTGGAACGGTAAAAGAAGCTCCAAACAACCCTTTGAGAAGCAGATACAGGATACCAAAAAACAACAAAGAAACAATATTAGAGTACTTCTTTCGCAACTGAAAGCAAGAACTGTGGATGAAGTTAGCACACCATGCCAGATGCAAGAATAACAGAGTGTTCAGAGGGACAGCAAAAAAAACTTCCTATTAATAGTGTATCTGAAGATGGATGGGCCAGCCATATCAAGAATACGTTGGGAGCCGTTACACCCATTGATGATGATCATCTGGCGGTTGATGAAAAATTGATATTCATGTCCACCACCCATGACATAAGTAAGATGATCGACAAATTACCCACATAGCGTGCCTCTGGACCTGGTGGAACGTGTAATGGCTTGGTCAAGATGGCTGCTAATGTGTGGGCCCAGGCGCTTCTTGCTTTGTTTGTTAACATTGGTGAGCTAGACATGGTACCATCTATATGGAAAGAGAGTACCATCCTGCCTATACACAAAAAAGGCTCATGGAAGATACCCTAAAATTACTGCATGCTAGCCATGCTAGATATCCCGGCAAAGATATTTGCCAGGGTACTGAGCTGAACGGATGGATCATTGCTAACAATATCCTGCCTCCCAACCAAACAGGCTTCAGATGTGAAGCCAGCACTATACATAATATGTTGATTTAAGGGATGACAATTGATTACGCATGGCAGAGGCGGCAGCTGGCGGTCTATGGCGCCTTCATAGATTTCAGCGCCGCTTTTGATATAGTCATGAGGAATAGACTATGGAAAAAAACTGTTAATCAGGACATGATATGATATGATATGATATGGCATTTATAACGCGCCTATACACAAGTGTTTCAAGGCGCGACGAGGCAAGGGGGGGAACAAAGGGAGGACAGACAACAATCCTACTAGGCCAGGTATCATTCAGATCGCGCAAGTGCATGGGAAGGGGGGAAAGGAAAAGTGCACGGGGGAAGGGAGATGGGAAAGTGCAGTACATGGGAAAGTGGAATAAATAAGATAAATAAGACAAATAAAACAGCCAGCTAGTGGCAAGTGCAAGGAAGTGCAGACATAAGTGCTGGTAGGGGGACTGAAGGGATACAGAGAAACGGTCCCCAAGTGCAGGGGTTGCCAGGGAGGCAGTGCAGGTGGGCAATTGACAGGGCCTGAGCCAGAGATCAGAAAGGGTGGCCAGGTAACCAGTGCAAATTCAGTCAGGAATTCAGCAGGGGAGGGGAGGAGAGAAAGCAGAAGCAAAGAGGAAGGTTTTGAGGTGTTTCCGGAACCGGAGATGGTTCTCCTCGAGTTTCAGGGAGGCAGGAAGGCTGTTCCAGAGAGAGGCCCCTGCTGAAGCGAGTGATCTGCCACCAACTCGTTGCTTGGAGAAGTGACTGACCCTCAGGGAGTTGGAGGCAGATGAGCGAAGAGCTCGAGAAGGAAGATATTTAGGAAGAGAGAGTTGAAGGTATTGCGGCCCCAGACCCCAGAAGGCCTTGTGTACAATGCAGAGGGTTTTGAACTTAATCCTCGCAGCCACTGGGAGCTAGTGCAGAGATTTCAGTCCTGGAGAGATGCGATCCCTGGGCTTGAGGCCAAGGACAAGTCTCGCAGTCCTGTTCTGGATAAATTGCAGAGGGCGGAGAGTGGAGGCAGGCAGATTTAGATAGAGACTGTTACAGTAGTCCAGCTTAGAGAGGACCAGGGCTCTGGAGACAGCGAGCTTCTGGGGGAAGGAGAGGAAAGGAAGAATACCTCTAAGGAGGTAGGAGGGATGGTAGGAGCTTTAGCAAGGGTGGACCCCCGCGCTTATCTGTTCTTTCTGGGTTGGCCAAATTTCTTCCTGCAGTCTGTTGGTGAAGGTCCAGTGGGACAGAGCTCCTAAAGTCCCAGTGGTTGTGAAAGTAGAGATTGGGGTTTGGAACCTCGGTAACAATGGCACTGGATAAGGCAGTTGCCAAGTGGTATAGTAGTACCGTGATTTGACTCTCCAATAACTGCTAGACACAATTGGAAGATTGTGGTTTGTCAATTTTAATGGTGCGTTGGTCACGTCACAATGGTTGCCCAAGTTGGACAGACAAGATTGTGTATATTTGCATATACACCATGTGCCATTTGCATATCAAGAAATGCCAACACGTGTTTCGACCATAGGGTCTTCCTCAAGGTGTGGATGAGCAGGCCTAGCAGGTCCTGGTAGTGGATATCTGGTTAGCTTTTAGCAGCCCGGCGGGTCTGTGTGCAGAGGGTGCAATCTCACAGCAATTGGCATTTCTTGATATGTGAATGGCACATGGTGTATATGCAAATATACACAATCTTGTCAATGGAACAAACTGGTTTCATGGAATATTCATCATGGCCTATTAACCATGATCAGACTTCTTCATGTAGACACCAGTGTGAGGGTGAGGCTAGATGGTGAAGGCAGAGTATGTGGTCCGTTCACCACGTTCCCGGGTGTGAAGCAGGGTTGTATACTAGCTTCCACCCTGTTCAACCTCTATTTAGCTGATCTGCCAGAAGTGCTGCAACTGCATGTCCTGTGAAGTTTAGCACACTAAAGGGTGGATGGCTAGCATATGCAGATGATCTGCTGCTCTTGTATCACACCCCTAGGGGCCTCTAAGTCATGCTTGATGCCCTTGGTGATTATGCCACAGTCAATGGGTTAAGAGTCAACATTTCAAAAACAAAGATAATGGAATTCTGGGGGAAAAGCAGTAAAAGCGGAGGTCTAAAACCTGTATGGAAGCTTGATGCTACAATAGTGGAAGTGGTAGACTGTTATCAGTATCTAGGTGTCCTGATGTGGCTATCACATTGGCAGATCACCAAGGCTAAGTGCATGAACATTGTGCGATCATTGAGCGTGTTCATTAGCAGACAAGAAGGCTGCTCTTATATCTTGTTATTATATACAGCCAAAATCATCCCTTTTATGCTTAATGGAGTTGAGATGGGGACACACTCAATTCGAAAGTAAAATCTTGCAGATGCTGTTTCGGATGCCAAAGTCTCTTCCTGTTGGATACATCTTGCTTGAATATAATATAAGACAGATATGGGCTGTTACTTCGAGCAAAATGACAATGGGATATCACAAATTGCAACAGCTTGATAATGGGACAACTTTGGTTGAACGTTATCATGCTTACCAAGCACTTGAAAACTCTGAGAAATCTGGAACAATGAGCAAATTACGCTCCAAGTATCTGCGTTGGTCAGCAAGGTGCGCAACTCTGTGTAGGTCTTCACTGTTGAAGAACCGCAAAACCTGGGTTAAGGAGCAAACACATGATTTCTGGAATGAGGTTGAGATGGTACGTTTAGCATCCACGGGACATAGTAGCGCTTTTTTTTACAATATTGATTAGAGAGACACTCTATCCCTAAATATCTGGAGGCTTACCTTAACAGTACTGTAATACGGAATTACCTGCTTTTAAAGTTTAATTTTATTCGGGTATTGGAAATGATGGCTGCCCAAAAAGGGATACCTCGCACCCACCGAATGTGTCGTCTTTGTGCTGAAATGACCTATGAATCAGCTGAAAACATAATGTGTGATTGATTTGGCTTAGAGGTTGTGAGGTATAAATATATGAAAGCATACTGTAATGAGTACAAGAGAAGTGGCATATTTTTAATGTGGGAAAACCTATTTGAAGGAAATGATGCAAATTTGATTTACCACATGATGAAATGTTACCAAAGGGCGATGAACATTTTAAGTGATTTGTCATCAGGGACAATGGGCCTAATTACGGGTCCAGCGGTTACCGTGCTGGTAAAACCGGCATGTAGCCGCCGGACCCGTAATCAATTACCAGCGCCTGACTTCCCGGTGCCACCGGGCTATTCCGAGTCCGGTGGCCGGGAAGTCACGCGCCGGTAATTTTGTTAGTTCCCATTCCCATGGAGTCCTACAGGACTCCATGGGAATGGGAACCATTGTTTCTGGACCGGCACAGTTGTAATGAGGCCCATGTATTTTTAATTGTGTGGGACAATTGAAGCAATGAGTTATATTTATATTTTATGTATCTAAACTGTTGTATTGTGATATTTTGTTATGTATATGTATAAAGCTTTAATTGGCTATGGATATTTAAAAAATAAGACCCCCTGCAGGTTGCTATATAAGATTGGCCCCAAAATCGGCGTAGCCTGGAAATTTGGTCTAGATGGTCTAGCAGGCGTTATAGACCCAGGTCTTCGGGGAGACATAAAAGTTCTCTTACAGAACCATGGCGAGATCCTGTTTGAAATACTTCCTGGGGACGAAATTGCACAGGGAATTCTTGAGAAAGCTCTATTTCCCCGTTTTGAGGAAGAAATCTAACCAGAGGAAACTGAGAAAGGTAACTTAGGTTTTGAAGAGGCCGATGAGATAACGTACCATTGAGGATGAAAAGGAACAGGAACCTACCATACTTCCCGACCTAGCCTTTGCCCAGCAAAATGATCCAATACTCGCAGAGGCTTTCTTGCAAGTAATTCCTGAGGGAGAAGGACAAGAAAAGGGGAGCCCCTTTTTCTTCTTGAAACAAGGATTACTATTTAGAAGGGAAACCTCCAGGGAAGGCCTAAGCAAAGACTCAATTAGCAATACCCAAAACCCATTACAAGATCGTGCTAGAGATTGTACACTCTCAATTGACAGGGGGACGCCTGGGACAATCTAAAACCTAAGCTCACATCAGTGGGAAATTCTATTAGTCGGGTACCCATGCTGATATAAAGAACTTCATTCAGACATGTGAGATATGGCAAAAAACCAGCTCACATATTCCCCTACCTGCCCCTCTGAACCCATTACTGATAATAGAAGTCCCCTTCTCTAGAATTGGGATGGATATCATTAGACTGTTCAAAACTTTCGAAACTGGGTAGTTAATATGTTCTCGTAATCGTTGATTACGCTACCCGGTACCCAGAAGCCTTCCCAATGCGGAACAACACAACCCAGCATATTTTAAAACACTGGTGGCCATTTTGTTCTAGGGTTGGTTTCCCTAAGGAAATTCAAACGGATCAGGGATCCAACCCAAACGGACGAATTGGTAGAGAGATTCAATAAGACCCTCAAAATTATTCTGAGTACGTTAATAGATGAGGATGAGAAGGACTAGGATTGATTGATCCCGTGGACCCTATTTGCAGTGAGAAAGACCCCTCAAGCTTCCACTGGTTTCTCCCCTTTGAGTTACTCTAAGGGAGAGAGCCAAGAGAAGTCTTAGACATGCTCCAGGAGACCTTGGAAGAGATAGAAGAGGCGTCAATTCCCCTCTTACAAATAGCTACATGATTACTAGAGCACACAAGACTCGTCCAGAATCTAGTCCACACTCATATGGTGAAAGCTCAAGCCCAACAAAAATGTACATACGACATGAAGGTAAATCTAGGATGATTTTCAGTAGGACAGAAAGTGTTAGTCCTCTTACCCACCTCTGAAAACAAACTTGTTTCAAAGTGGCACAGGCCCTATGAGGTACTAGAGCAAACCGGAACCTGAACCTATAAAATAGCCCAACCCGATAGAAGGCAAAAGACCCATCTCTACCACGTATATCTCCTGAAAGAGTGGAAAGAAAATCCTTCCACTACTACCTCTTCTATATTGTCTAGTTTGGTACCCAAGGAGATAGACCACTCTGAACTTATTACCCAAGAACTATCTAAACCTAAGCAAGAGAATTTGAATGACCTTATTACATAATATCCCGATGTATTCTGTGAAAAATCAGGGCAAGTACATGGTACGTACCTCTATATTAGAACCCCAAAAGGGAAAGTGGTCCATTTGAAGCCATATAGACTCACAGAAGCATGAAAACAGGTAGAGATTGATGAGATTAAAAACATGTTACAGGCAAACCTCATCGAACCCTCTTCGAGTCCATGGTCCTCCCCTATTGTGTTAGTGACAAATCGCGATCACTCTTGGAGGTTCTGCATAGATTTCAGCATTTTGTGCTGTAATTTTGAAAATCGACCTTCTGGCAAAGCACTGAGTGCCTGGATAGCCCTCACCTGGCTCATTTCTACCCAGAACTTGGGTTTTTTACTTTATTTCTGCCTCTGCCTCATTGGGGCTCATTGGGGCTCATTGTGTTCTTCCTGCCTCCAAGATGACTGCTTCTTTTTCGTTTGCCTCAACTGTCCTGGGCTTGCACTGGTCTCCCCCTCCCATTGGTTGCACAGGTTCGACCTAGACCAATAGCATCAACCGGGAGTGCACCAAGGCCCACACAAAGGCCACTGTCTGCTTACTGGCTGCTACATGAGACTTCTGCCACAGCCAAACCCTCCCTGAGGCTGCTACCCCAGGACTTTTCTGGACTACCATGACTCTTTCAACACTTTCTGCATGGGTTAATCCCTCCTTAATGATTTCCCTTGTACTTCCTTCTCTGCTGGTACTCTTTCAGATCTCCTTGATATGTACTAAATTGAAGTCGTGTCTGTACTCACGCTTACCATCAGACTCCCACTTGATTCCTCAACTACAGGGCCTTCATTTAACTTGAAAGTCAAACTTGGTGTATTTTGCATTTAATCTGAAAGTCAAACTGGGTTTATTTTGCACTTAACTTGAAAGTCAAACTTGGTGTATTTTGCATTACCTTTGGCCATTGATTGTAACCTGCTAGCCAGTGATTGTTCCATTCAACTTTTCTTGCATACCCGTTCTTCTACCTCCTCTCTCTTTCCACTCATGACGCTTTCTGTTTCTCCTATCTACTCAAACTTCTTCTCTATCAACTATCCTTCCCTTATCACTAAATCTGGAAAGAAGAAGTTTAAAAAGGATATCTTGGCCTCCAACCCAGGTCTCCCTATTGCTGATACCTATTCCATTGCCTCTTCCAGACAGACTCTCACCGACATCCTCTTTGTCGCCCCCTCGCCAGATCTATGGACCTCGCATATGATCTCTGTGCTCTGTCCTGTCTCCTTCTCTCCCATTAATGGTGGCACTCGCTGGGAATTCCTCATAGATTCCTTCGACTCCTCCAGAGTCATCCTTAATGTCTACCTAAATGGCACTGTCATGGTCCAAGGTCCTCAGGCCAATCTCCTCCTCTTCGATAGGCGGTTCCCTTGCATCATCAACATCCTTTCATCTCTGGCTATTCCCTCCTCCCACTCCTCGGCTTCCTTGCCCACTCATTCCTCCTCCTCTGCCCCACTTCTGGCTCCCTCCACACCTACCTAGGGCATACCTCTGATTTGTACTCCTCCCCAGAAGGTCTTTAAGGTTGGCAACCTTCTTCATCTTGCCACCCTAAACTCTTGCTCTGCTGTCAAACATTCCTCTGACATCTGCCACCTCCTTGAAGAATTGGACCTTGATGTCCTCGGTCTTACTGAGACATGGTTCATGGCCAGCTCTGTCACAAGCTTTGACACTCTCCTCCCTGATGGCTACATGATCCTCTCCACACCCAGATCCACCCGGCCCGGAGGAGGTGTAGCCCTGATCTTTCCTGAGTGGATTCCTGCCACTATCATTCCCACTCAGATTTACTCCTCCTTCGAATGCCTTGTATGCAGGCTCTCAATCTCTCCTAGCCACTCTCTCACTGTTGTTACTCGCTACCGACCCCTTGGTCAAATCACCTCTTTTCTCTCTGAGTGTGCTGACCTCTCCTCCTCTCTCCTGGCCTCAACCACTCAACGCCTCCTCCTTGGTGACCTCAACATCCACCTTGATTCTCCCTGTACCTCAGCTCTGCTCTTTCCCGACCTCTGCGATTCCCTATCCGTCTCTATCCTCCCCTCTCGCCCAACGCACTCTGCAGGACACACACTTGATGTCTTGATCTCATCTGGCCTCCCCCTCTCTATCCCTCTGTCCACTCCCCTCTCTTGGGTGACCACTGCCTCCTCTCCTCTCATCTCTCTCTCTCTTCCCACCAAGCTAAGCCTACCCCAACACTGCCACCTACCTTCTTGGACATCCAACCCATGAAGCGTGTGTCAGTCAAGGCTTTTGCTGTCGTCTTCTCTTCCCCTCCTCATCCTCTGGCTGACTCACACCCTGAAACAGCCCCGTCTCTTCTCTACTCTTCTATTTCTGATACTCTTGATGCTCTTGCCCTTGTCATGATGAACCGCCTGATGTCCAAAGCCAAGTGCAATTCCTGGTTTGACTCTGACCCAGCTACACTTAAACATAAGTGTAGGGCGGTTGAGAGAAAATGGAGGGACTCCTTTTCATCCTCTGACAAACTGGCCTGTCGCCTACTCCAAAGGCAATACCGTCTCTCTGTCCGTACCAAGAAGAGAGTCCACATTCAGTCCTTTGTCTCTGCTGCATCTAACAACTTGGCCGAACTCCTTAAAATCTGCAAAGTGTTGCATCTAACAACTTGGCTGAACTCTTTAAAATCTGCAGGAGCTGGCCAACCCTGCTGCAGTCTCTACCCCTCCTTTTTCCGCTCAGGCTCTTTGCAATGCCCTTTCCTCTCACTTTATCTCAAATGCCCATGCTCGCCTCCTCTCCCTCTCCTCTCCCCTCTCAGTCATTACTCACTGACCCTCCTCCAGCCACTCCCTACCCTCCTTCTTGTCTTTTCCTCTTTTCTCCTCTGGCAGAGGTGGCTAGACAAGTCCGATCTATGAAAGCCTCATCAAAACAGGTACATCCCTGTTCCTCTAAAACTATCATGGACCACATTGATATCCTTGCTATGGCCCTTGCTGATTTCTGCAACCACTCCTTTGCCTAAGGATCCTTCCCCTCCTCTCTTAATCCCTACCTTGTGCATCCTCTTCTCAAGAAACCCACAGCTGATCCTTCTTGTCCGGCCAACTATCGCCCAATTTCCATTACGTACTCTTTGTCTCCTTACCTCCTGTGATTCCATCTCCTCCTCGCTCTCTCATCTTCGTTGGCTACCTTTCCACTCACAGTAAAAATTCTGCTTTCTCTGCCTTGTTTTCAAATCCTTACATGGTCTTGCTCCTCCTTATCTCTCCCCCCTTCTCACCTTTTACTCCCCCTCACGCTCTCTTTGTTCTGCTGACCTACACTAGTTGTCATCTTCAGACATGATGACATAAAGACCATAGACTCCATCAAAATATTAATTTTCACAAAATGTACGAATCTAAAACTGTTTCCTACATTCTAGATCTCTATTCGCACCGCCCTTGCACTAAATGAACGGTGAATCCTTACGTCTGTGAGGGGCCAGAGTAAGGAGACACTAACACGGGTAGGTAGTTTGCCAAGAATGCTTTTATTCAGATAACAAAGGGATTATATAAAGGCCCTCACTGTCCCTTACTCTGAGGGGTTTCCCAACCTCTACAAAACGAGCTAATGTGACAGACGTTAGGATGTCAAAATAAAGTCCACCGGCCAGTGTCAAAACCTAATCTGACCCTCAAACTCTAGTTCTCCAAAAACTCCTATAACGGAAAAATAATATGTACCTGGTTGCTTTGCCGCGGCCTTCCTTAACTTGGGTTGCACCAAGTTTCAACTTAAATGTCCCGTCCCTCACAATAACTGCAAGAACAAGGTTTCCACTGTCACAAGTGAGATTCTCTCACTTCTTGTCTGCTTATCATCAGGGAAAATTGTGTATTTTCCACTCCAGTGGATTTAACTATGTCACGTGGGACAATTCACTTCCCCTGGTCTTTCCTAATCCTTTCCTTTTTTTGGAAAGTAGCTCCCTTTCCCTGTGAAATTTTGTAATGCCAGGGGGGACAATTCACTTCCCCTGGTCTTTCCTGTGGATGACAATTTTGTGGGAGCAATTTGCTTTGAACAATGTTCCCCTATTTATAGGTAGGCTGTTTTTGTTCTTCACCAAATATTGTTAATGTGGTATTCCTAGAATCACTGAGACAAGGAGGAGTTGACTAGGGTTCCTCATGTTACTCTCTCACTCTTCCTGTTTATAGTTCCCTTGCTGGTCTCATTGTTATTGTGTTTTAAGGACCATTATTTGGGCTTGTCTTCATGAGGTTTAAGAACAGGCTTTATGTGTTTCTTTTAAACCACACATCCCTTTTCCTGCCTGCTCGGTACCTGTAACTTCAGCACTGTTGTCTGCATTGCCAGTCAGCTGCTCACTGTTTTCTTGCGGTCTGGTGCAGTGTTGCTGACTCCCCACAAACGGCACTGAAAACAGCAGTCATGAACAAGCTGCTCTTCTGATTCCCCCTGCAGACTATGTATTAACAGATTTTCCTTAACACGGCATCCTGTTCTTAGCTGTAGGGCTCTTTACCTTCTAGCCGGCATCTCCAATTGAGTAAACATTATGGGAAAGCAGGTTTTGTTTCCCGTACGACAGTGGTGTCCGAGTCATGACACCACTTGTCCCCCACTCGCATTCAGACGTCCCATTCCCTGCGGCAAAGTCGGGTTTCTCCGAGTCCTCCCGACTCGCTTGGCCATGCCTCCTCATTTGCTGTTGGCACTTCGGTGCAGATGCTGTGCCTGTCAAACAAAGGCAGCACTGCTTCAGCCAACCCTGGTTTCTACCAGCGCTTCATCTGAGAGAGTGGTTTCCCACCGCTTTTTTGGCAGTAAATTAAAATCTTGCACTCTTCTGTGTTTCTCTTCACTTCTTCCTCTCTCATTCTTCCTGTCCTGTAGTACAGACGGATCTCCTGTATCCTTTCTGCTGCAGTTTTGTTTCGTCTGTGGTCTACGGCTCCAGCTCTTCCTTCTTGCTCCTCCAGGGTGACCTCCATGACCATTGCAACTACTGCTACTGCCATCACTACAACTTCTTCTTCTACCACAACTACAACAACATGTGTGTTGTCCTTCTTCTGTTTTTATGCCGGGAGTACTCTTGGTCAGAGGAAAGCAACTAGAATGTACTTTCCTAGTACCTCCGTATAGTGCCTTCTCATCCCAGCACTATGCATTCCTGGTACTGGTGTTGGTTTGCATAAGTATCTCAGTAGTTCTGCCACAAATGGGTTCAGAGGGGTAGTTAAAGGTAACCCTTTTTGGTGAAGTCCTGCGTAAACCAGTAGAATACTGTTCATTGTCCCAGACAAAGAGTATATACCTCTAGGTTAATCACAGAGCCTCTCCATGAATCCGTTGGCCTGTGGGTGGTACACCGAGCACAACCTATGCTTTATTTCTAACAGTGAAGTGATCTCTGCGAACAAGGCATTAAAGAAGTGGGTCCAGTTATCGGATTTTAAAACTTCACAAATTCCCCACTTAGGAAACACCTCCCTCACCAGAAACCTTGCTGCTGGTTTAGCATCTGTATGTACACTAGGGCCAACCTCAAGCCACAGAGAGAATGGACAAGCAACAACAATTAGATATCTGAAGTTACTGCACCTTGTAATCATGTCCACAAAATCAATGGGAAATTCCCTGAACGGGCCAGAGGGCATGGGCAAGAGCCCCTCACCGACCTCATGGTATTTCCAGGATTGAACCTCTTGCATACTACACCATTCGCTACATATCTACTTACCTGTTCTTGTAACTGAGGGATACACCAGTCCTCCTGGAGCTCTGCTGCGA
Source organism: Ambystoma mexicanum (assembly GCF_040938575.1). Taxonomy (NCBI): domain Eukaryota; kingdom Metazoa; phylum Chordata; class Amphibia; order Caudata; family Ambystomatidae; genus Ambystoma; species Ambystoma mexicanum. The sequence goes on from NC_090929.1 coordinate 541,618,727, forward strand.
TTTGTCATCGAGAAGTATGAAACGGGTAGTGTAGTTGTTCTAGAGCCAAGAGAAGCAGCTCTACAAGCATTACTACCTTCCCTGTCACCTCCTGTCTCCAAAGCAAATCTGTGGATGAGAGAACACATCCTCTCTTTTTCCAGAGCTCCTGTTCTTGCATTTCTATTATCTGGAGCACCAGGAATGCAGTGTACAGGGCTGGCACGTGTACCTGTCGGGACATGGCTTCCATTTTATAGGAATCTGTGAAAGGTAAATACAAGGTTCCCTTTGCCGCCTTGTCTGCGGGATCATTCCCGAGAGCCATTGAAATAGTGCGGTTAGTGTGGTCAGCACATTTAACTAACCCTATTTCCACTGGCAAGGTTAGCGCTTCAATTAATCAGGATAGCAGTGCAGCATGTTGGATACGGGACCCGTCAGACCGCCTAAATCTTCTCTGCCATCTCGATAACCCAGAATGGACAGTGGAGGTGACGTACGCAGAGTCAGAATAGACAGTGACCGCCTTCCCCTTAATAATTTCTAGTGCCTCTCAGTGCCACTAGAATTGCCACTTGTACAGAGAAATGAGAAGGCAACCATCTCTTCAGTCTGATCCAGTACTCCCATCCACAAGACCCATGCCAGCTGCACCTGTAGGCCTCTCAACCGTCTCCTGGTTGATGGCCGAAGACCCATCAACATAAACAACCTCACCCACCTCCAGGGCATCTTCTTTCACATGCACCCTCTCTTCTTCTTCCCCTTCATATGTGGCACAATTGTGAGCAACATCCTCACAATGCACTGGCTCAGCTACAAATGTTGCAGGCAGGATTGTCTAGGTGGCATCACACGGGATGCATCAATGCTTTCGACAAAATGAGCTCATACCCTGAAACTCTGATAGTCGTTAACGTGGACTTTGACTTTTCTAAGATCGCAAAAACTGCATGCGCCATGTACAATGTCACTGAGCAACCCATAGTAATGGTTGAAGACTTTTGAATCGCAAAAGCCGCTGGTGCTAGAGCTTGCTCACAAGGGAACTGGCTCTGCATTACTGGGTCTAGGCGTCCACTGTAATACGTGAAAGGTTTGTGGCCTAGCAATGTTTGCTGGGTCAGGACCGCTGTCATTACCTGCCCATTTGAATGTGAACAAATATAAAATGGCTTCTTGTAATTCGGGGTCGCCAAGACTGGTGCATTGCTGATCGTAGCCTTGAGTTCCGGAAAGCAAGTTCCCATTTACTCCTTGTGCGCTTCCTTAAGCCTCTGCAATAAGGGCCTCACGTAACTAGAGTAATCAAAAAACCATGATCTACAATAGTCACATAGCCCCAAAAAACGCTCGGTCTGTTTTACTGTGACTGGCTGAGGAATATTCTGAATAGCAGTAGCTCTCTCCAGCATTACCTTTCTTCCTGCAGGATTGCAATTTTATTTTTCTTTGTCCACTTTGTACCCCTTCTCCTCGAGCTTTGTGGGGAGCATTAGTGAGTCTCTTTGACACTTTTCCTCTGAATCGCTACAAACTAATAGATCATCCGCGTACTGAAATACGGTACTGGACACATGTAAATTCCCCAAATCCATCTGAACCACCCTGTTACTAATACTCAGAGATTCACAGTACCCCTGGGGCAAACTTGTGTGCCCAAATCTTTGACCACGATACATAAACGCTGTGAGGTACTGAGAATCATGGTGTAAAAATGCATTTTTAAAATGTATTACCGTGAAGAGGGTCAACCCAGTAGGGATGTTACAGAGAATGGTGGTAGGGTTTGGGACCACTGGAAATTCCGCCTCAACAATATTATTGAGGGGTGAAAATCATGGACCTTTCGCCCAACTGGACCCCTTTGCTTTCTTCACAGGGTAGATAGCCACATTGCATGGGGATACAGAAGTTTATATTATGCCTGGCTTTAACAGTGCCATAATTGTCTCGTAAATCCATTTGTCTGCTTCTCTAGACATGGGGTACTGCTTAACCCAAGGTAATTGCCTCTGGCCCACGGCTGATGTCCATCGACCCCAACTACTCTCAGTTTACCCTTGGGGGAGAGGTGATTCTGGTGAGTCCTAAAGTCAAAAAGCTGGGCGTCGTTTTTGACTCTGAAATGTCCATGAAACCCCATGTTTCTAACATCTGCTCTTCCTGTGCCTATGTTACTAGGCTCCTCCATCAGATTAGATCTTTCCTTACATTAAAAAAAGATCCCTCTTGGCTACTGTTCTGGTCAATTCTCGACTGGATTACTATACTAGCCTGCTTGCTGGTACTACTCAAGCTAACCTGACCCGTCTGCAATCTTCTCAAAATGGTGCCGTGAGGGCGTTTAAAGATTGGCCCGAACGGACCATGTTTCCGACTTTCGGAGGAAACTCCATTGGCTGCCTGTAAAACAAAGAATTAAACACAAGATTCTTGCTTTGACCTTCAAATGTTTGAATTCTGCTGCCACCAATTCAAACATTAGGTATAGGATTTCCCTCCAACACTCATTTTGAGTACTTCGCTCCAACAACACAAACGTCCTATACCAACCCCGGTTTAAACTGAAGAAATTCAGGGGGCATGTTTTGAAATACAGGCACCCCTGGAGTGGAATGGTATTCCAGTTCCTCTTAGATCATCTACCTCTCGGATTACATTCAAGAAGAAGGTGAAAACCTTATGTTTAACTCTCCTTGCTGATCTCTGGCTTCTCCCTGCTGATTTCCCTGTGTTCGTTTGTTTTGTTTATTTGTGCCCTCTGAGGCCTATGTGCGTGTGGCGCTTTATAAGAATTTAAAATAAATAAATAACCCCCTGGATCCTCTTCTCAGGTGGCCAGGGAAAGACCATAGCTTTTGTATCCCAACCCTGGGGGTGGAGAGGCGAGGGAGGATCACCTGCGTGGAGGGTCCTCAGGATAGGGAGTAGGGTACCCACAGGTGAGATATGGCATCCCCCTTTCCCTAAATATGACCAACTTAACCTCTCAAGACCTCTCCGCTCATTTCCCCATATTTAACATTTGAAAGTACTGGGACGAGGAAGAGGAAACTAAGAGTGATGAACACTACACCTTCATTTTACCATTCTGGTTCTGAGACGAGGAAGATGCCTGCCAAGTATGGCGAGAGTCAGGCATGTCCTCATATTATGGTCAGGCAAGTCTAATTAGGCATCTATACCTGCAGCCTTTCAACAGGCTACAGGCGTATATAGAGAGGCCAGTGAAGAGAGCAATAGGGACGCTTGTGTTGGAGAGACCAGGGGACCCTTTCCATAAGGAGACAGCCGTAGTGGGACCTGAAGTGTGACCAGGACGACGGCCGATATCCCACAGGTGTGGTAGCCTCTGTGATGGAAACTAAGCAGCTGGTAACTGTGAATGAGCAAAAGGAAGAGAGAGGACGATGTCACGTCCTCCCCGGAGCAACAAAATAGCCGGCCCATGCAGAAGTCAAACCTATATATGAGCGGGGCTCACAAAGTATGGAGCGCTACCATGAGTTATCAAGTTTAGCAACTAACACAATAGGAGAAAACCAACGACATAGAGAAAAGGCTCGATGATATCAGCTTTCAACATGGCTTCTAGCTCTTCTAAAATTATTCTCTTTCTATTCTCAGGGATTCTGTAAGGTTTTTGATGAACAACCCTCCCTGGAGGCATACGTAAATAATGGCATATCCCGTTAATTCTTCCTGGTTCAGTTCTAAATACGTCAGGGAATTGGTAAAGAAGGTCTATTAGATGTTACTTTTGGTTTTGCGCTACGTCTGGAGAGAGTAACTTGTTGGTATAATTTTCTTCAGTTAACAAACTGGTTAATATCACTAGAATGTTTTGAATAGGGTTTTCCTTCCATTCTTTAAGGAGATTAATATGATAGATGTGAGTTATAATCTTTCAATCTGGTTGTGAGATTCGATAGTTGGAAGGTCTTGTTTGTTCTATAACCTCATAAGGGCCATGCCACCTAGAGAGCATTTTGTTCTCGGAGGAGGGAAGTAAAAGCAGTACCTTTTGGCCTGCAGAAAAAGATCTTAACGCTGCTTTCTTATCATAATATTCTTTTTGGTGCTCTTGAGTTCTGGTCCAATTGGCCTGAACTATATTTTGAACCGCTGCCATGTGCTCCTTTAATCTTTGGGCAGTTTGAGTTAAGGGTATGATAGCGCTCTCTCTCTCTCTCTCTCTCTCTCTCTCTCTTTCTCTCTCACTCACTCACTCTCTCTTTTCCTCTTCCCATGTTTCTCTTAACATGTCTAACACATCTGTTGGTTCTCTGCCCTATAAGAGTTTGAATGGGGAGACACCAGTAGAGGACTGAGATGTTTTTCTAATGGCAACAGGGCCCATGGTATCATACTATCCCATTTCTTCCCATCTGCTTCTACACATTTTTTTAATATGCTTTTTAAAGTTTGATTAAATCGCTCCACCAATCCATCAGTTTGGGGAATGATAAATGGAGGTACGCAGAGTTCTAATTTGGAGGATCTCCTTAACTTCTGCCATAAGTTTACTCATGAACGTAGATCCCTGAGCAGTCAAAATCTCTTTTGGAAATCCAGTTCTAGAAAAGAAAAGGAGTAGTGTTTCAAAATCTGTTGGGAAGTATTATTTCTTAAGGGAAAAGCCTCTTGGAAACGAGTGGCATAATCAAGGATTACCAGTATATATTGATTCTCTAGCTTTGAGGTTTCTAAAGGGTCCACTATATCCATTCTTATCTGGGAGAAGGGAATATCTATTATTGGCAAAGGTTGTAAGGGAACTGGAGAAGGAATTTGAGAACTCGCTTTCTGACATAAGGCACATGTACTAATAACATTCTTTATATCAGCATACATTCCTGACCAGTAAAAGCTGTTCCTAATTTGTGCCTGAGTTTTAGCGGTTCCCAAATGTCCCACAGTTAGATGAGAGTGAGCTATCTGTCGCACAATATTCGTATGGCTTTTTGGAACCATGATTTGTGATCGGAGTATACCTTCTGGTCCAACTTCTCCCCTATATAATTGTTGCACTTGATCTTCCCAGGTGGACTTATACCTACATTTCCAAGTACCAGGCAGAGAGAGTAAATGGACTTCCTAGCCAGTCTTTGAGACCACAGGTAGAATGGGATACACTGCGCCGGGTCCTCGTGGCTTAAAGGGAAATGTTGTGATTAACAATAACACAAAATTGTCGAGGCACCATCCCCCCACCCCCCTTACTGGATGGTGTACATGCAATCTGTTCTTACCTGGGACAAGGGAAACCCACTCTATGATGGTGCGTAAATGAGAAGACCTTATGAGAGGGCAGGAATGCCCCACCCAAGGGGCACAGTTGTGTGTGCCCCCAGGAATTATCCAGGAGCTATGCATTCCAGAGTGGACAGAATCAGTCAAAATGAAAAAGATCCAGTTCACCAATGTTCAAAAAGTTCCAAAGTTCCAGAAGCAATCCGAGTGGAAAACCTTGTACAAAACACAGTTCACCAGAGTCCATAAGGTAATACAAAAGCAATCCAGGAAACAGAGCCAAGTTCAAAACAAAGTTCATCAAAATCAGCAGGAAAATCCAAAAACCAATCCAGGAAGCATAGCCAAGTCGAGAACACCGGTTCAGCAGGGTCAGTAGGGAAATCCAGAAGCAATCCAGAAGCAATCCAAGAAACTAAGGCAAAGGCTCTGACCAGCCAGGCAATCCAAACAGAGAAAACAGGAAAGACAAGAATCGAGGTCGCCACCCATACACGTTGAGAAGCAACAAGTGTTTGTGGCTTCCTTTGTAGCATACATATCTGAGTATAGATCAGTAGCAGTCTGTTCAGCTATCCTGTCAGCAAAAGCGTTCCCTTTTCCTACATCATCTACAACTTTCTGATGTGCCGCAAACTTCATAATTGCTGGTTGAGTGGGAAGCGCAACAGCTGAGAGTAGCTGAACTATCAAGGTGCCATGTTGGATTTTTGTTCCGTGTGAGGTCAAGAAACCTCATTCTGCCCATAGTCTACCGAAGTTGTGAACCACCCCAAAGGCATACTGGCTGTCATTAAATATGTTCACTCTAAGCCCTTTAGAAAGTTCACAAGCTCGAGTTAGTGCAATAATCTCTGCGGCCTGCATGGAGTTATGCAAAATTCTCTTGGTTTCCACAATCATGCTTAATGTCGCGATGGCATAAGCAGCAGTGGATGTACCATCTGGAAGTTTGAAGCAAGAGCCATCGCAAAACAGCTCCCCTTCTGGATCATTCAAAGGTGTATCTTTCAAATCAATTCTGCCTTTAGTTTCTTGTTCTGTAGTATAAAGGCAGTCTTGTGACATTTCGCCATTGCAAGCAATATCTTGCGGAAGAGGTAACAGTTCAGCCAGATTCAGTACGCAACACCTTTTAATTTGAATATGCGCTGCAAACAAGATCAGTTCATATCTTGTTAATCGTGTGGAAGTAAGGTGTTGTGTTTGCATTCTATTTAATAGAACGTCTACAGAGTGAGGTACCAACAAGGTTAAAGTATGGCCTAGGACCATACCCTCGCTCTGCTTTACAGACGCAGCAGCAGCAGCGACAGCTCTCAAACATCTCGGCAAAGCGCATGCCACAGGATCGGGGGGGAGGAAAAGTAACCGCATGATCCATTCTTCCCCCCATGCCCCTGTGTTAACACAGCCAAAGCACATCCATCACGTTCATGCACATACATCTCGAAGGCCTTATCATAATTTGGTGTGCCCAAAACTGGTGCTGAACACAGTGTATTCTTGAGCAGATCAAAAGCTTTCTGGTGTTCCAAGTTCCACGGTAATGCAAAAGAAATGCCCTTATTTGTCAATGCCAACATTAGTTTGATCACTAGCGAAAAATTAGGGATCCACTGTCTACAGTAAGAAGCCATTCCTATCAAGGCTCTGACTTCCTTCTGTGTATTTGGGACAGACATGCTAGAAATGCTCTTAATCCGTTCGGGTGTCAATCGTCTTCCCTCCTTTGACAGGAGATAGCCTAAATAGGCGACCTCCTGTCGACAATACTGAAACTTTTTCAATGAGGCTTTATGTCCATGCTTTGCTAGATGAATAAGCAATAACACAGTGCCTTCTTTGCAAGCACTTTCTGAGTCTGCAGCTAAAAGAAGGTCGTCGACATATTGCAGTAATGTACAAGTAGTAGGCAACTCAAGTGTATCGAGCTGCTCTTTCAAAGCCCTTCTATAAATGCTCGGACTCTCTGTGTACCCTTGTAGTGCACAGATGAATGTAAACGAGCGTCCCCCAAGGGTGAACGCGAACAAATATCTACTATCCACGTGTATAGGAATGGTAAAGAAGGCATTCTTAAGATCCACAACACTGAAATGAGTAGCAGAAGTTGGAATCATTGTTAGTATCGTCATTACATCAGGCACAATTGGAAATTGTGGAGCAACAATCTTATTGATAGCGCGCAAATCGATAATGAAACGGAAAGGAATTGCATTATCCCCTTTCTTGTACACCGGTAAAATCGGGCTATTGCACAAACTTCCTGCAATTTCTTCAATTACTCCACGATGTACAAAATCAGAAACTATACACTTCAAAGCTTGCTCACCATCAACCGAAATCTTATATTGTGGAATTCATGGCAACTTAACTCCTGGTTTCAAAACAATTTTAACAGGCTCAATTTTCAAAATACCAACATCATTGTCATCAATCACCCTTAAACACTCCGGAATTTCACTAAATTCTGGCGGCAAAGGTCTAGTCAGAAACTGTGAGGCAGAAGATTGCTGAGGTGAAATTGTCAAACGCACTCCATCCGAAGAACAATGAATTACCGCATTCAATTCTTTCAACAGATCCAACCCCAACAAATTCTCTCCACAATTTTTGTCAGAAGAAATGGACAGTAATCCGTAAATGGACCTAGTGAAATCAGTACCGGCAGAGAAACCGGACTAACCAATGGCGTACCAGAAAACCCTACAGAAACATTTTTCTGCCCTGACAGTGGAATGTCTGGAACCTGTGAATGATCAATGGAACACTTCTGTGCTCATGTGTCTATCAATAATAGATGTTTCCTATTCCCCACCATCATCTCAACGTAGGGACCTTTCTGATTAACGGGAATAGGCATTGGTTCCAGACCCTGCTTTGGGCTTTCCTAACGAAACAATATATCGCCAAAGACGAGATCTTCAGAAAGATAGGCAGTGGAAGGATTATCAAAGATATTTCTGCTATCTACACTAGGTTGTTGATTATCTTGCGAAAAAGACTGAGAATTTTGAGCAAACTGGCTTTTTCCAAGGCACCCTACCCCAGGGCGGCCTCTGGATCGTCTACCCATGACACCATATGTGTTATTCGACCTTTGCTGGGGGATCAGGCATTGTGCTCGCCAATGACCCTCTTGTCTGCAATAAGCACATTGGTTCGCGTGTACAGGACCCAACGGCACGTTACTTTGTGGAACTAACTGACCTATAAACTCTGTACTACCCCCTCTAGGCCCTCTAACTATCTGTTGCAATAATGCCTTAGTTTTCAGAATCTCCCTTTTTCTTTTCAATCCTTTCTTTCTCATTATTGACTCTATTCTCATAATAATGAGCCATATGTAATACTTCGGACTGTGATTTAGCTTACCAAGCACTCTCGGAAGTCATAATATGTGACTGGATATCAGGCAGCAATCCACGAATAAATGTATCCATAGATAATCTTTTTCCTAACTAGGTGCTTAAATCCTGTACGCTAAAATCTGAGAATACTTGTTCTCAACTGATTAAAGAATTCGGTAGCACCTTCAGATTTTCCTTGGGTACAAGCAGTGAGTTTGTCCCAAACAATCCTTCTCTCAGGAATGAAAGTCTTCAATTTCGCTAATATTCTATTTGGTAAAGTCAGTATCACCTGTGGTGGTCTTTCACCAGCTGTCCTTTCTCCATCTTGCCTAACTAAGTTAACCCATGTGTCACCTAACCCCGCTACATCATCTACAGTCCTAATCTGTTTCCATAAATCAGCAGGTAGGAGCACAGGAAACAACAAATCTATATCACCCAGAGTAAAAACTGACGAATGCAAGACAGATTCTATTTCTTTGTAAAACCCTGTCGGATTTTTCCTAATGTCTGGAATCGACTGTGTAATAGTATTCACTTCCTGTCTTGAGAACGGGACGTGCACAAACTGTGATATGTAGTGAGCTTCAATATCATAGGCTGCTGCACCCGTTGCAACATTAGCTGGAACCTCAACTTTGGGAACAAATATCGAAGCAAACTCTCTCATAGGCAACTGAGAAGTAGGCAACTCCGAACGCTTACTAAGCAACAGAGCCAAATCGAGCGCTAAAGTGGTAGTAGTATCAGGCGCAAAAGCTCTCTTATAAATATTCAATAATTCTGCGGGACAGCAAATCTTTTTCTTTGTACATTCATCCTGCAGGTATTCTACCATTACCTGTATCACTTTCCTCTGCATTTCCGGAGTATACTGACCATACGTATCATATACTTCTATGGGAGATATCGACACATCTGAAATCCATGTAAGTACATCTCTCGTGCAAATCCGCGTTTCTTCACTCATCGACTTACAAAGAGGAAGGAACCGTTTCTGTACGTAAAAAGCATCCACACTATAACCATCTATTTCATCATTCTGCAACCTTTCTAACTCCCTTCTAAACTCAAAAACCCTCTCGACATGCTCATGTACTTTTCCTGCAGTATCTCTTGAATAAGCTAAAACATTCAAATCCCTCAACCTTTGTGGGACATCTGTGTCCGTCATTCTATTCCACATTACAGCCAAATGTATCCCCATTCCTTCAATAAAGACATTCTGATCAGGAATACTTTCTAGATTAGAGAGTGTAGCTAAGACAGTAGATTGTTCACCTTTCTCTATACATTGTCTGGCCCATGCATTCAAGTCTCTCTTTCTCTCTTTGGAAACCGTATTTCGAGTTACAACTTTTGATTCAACACTCGCTCCTTTATCAGCTGTAAGCGGAGCAGAACCGCTTGGGAAAGAAAGAGTAGACAAATCCTGTACGACAGGTAGTTTAGACACTATCTCTGGCACCAAAGACGGATCTATTGGAACCGTAACAGTCGGTAAAGGTGAAGGTACAGACGGAGGAACAACACCAGGAAGCGGAGCAATAACTGGCGGCGGAGGAGTAACAACAAAAACAGGAATAGCTACGGGAGGAGGAACGACAGCAGGAAGAGGTAAGACAGCAGGAATAGGTAAATCAGGAGGTGGTGCAGTGGCACCAGGCCTACGTTCATTTAAGAGTTTATCAATTAGTTTATCTGATGCATGAAAATCTTTAGACGGATACATTTTCTGTATACCAAGTTGGAAAGCTCTATCCATGTTTCTAACAGACTGTTTTTGTTGACCATACAATAATGCCTTTTCAGAGTTTGACATATGTCGACGTGCATGCTTCTCTTTACTCTTAAATTGCTGCATAGCTTCCTTTTTCCAATTTTGTATTACATCAAATGCTGCAGGTCTAGCTTTTTTTTTAACAATATGGATTCTAAATACTCTATTCAGGAAATCTCAAAACTACCATTGATTGGCCACTGAAGTTCAGAAGCATGTCTAGTTTTTTTGTGCCAAATATCATTGAGTACTATACTACCGATGCCGTACATACAGTACATAGTACATGCCGGCGATGCCTCCTGTGGTGCCGGACGGCCAAATTCCAAACATTGTCTGTCTCTGTGGAATAAGGCCCTGAAACAGGCAGACAATTTCCCAGGCATATCGATTACTGGTGTTACCTGGCACAGATTGCGCTTGCGAGAACAATACTACAACCAAATATCAGGATACTTAGGAATCAGGGCACGACTCACCTGATTCAAAGGACTAAGGGCGGTCAGATCGGATTACAAAGGACAACAAAGGACCCTCGTGGTTGGTAATTTCAGCAAAACTGCCTGCCTCGATATATGGACCCTCGTCAAGATGCCGTCTCGGACCGCGCGCTCACCGTCCAGGGATCGGATCGTGCAGTACTGTTGAGGTGTCGCGTCTCACCCAAGAAGGGGACCCCTTTCTCACCGTCTGATCCCAGTACGATAGCCGCATCAACTCTTCAACGAGGTGTCATCAATCTTGAGGGTCCCTATTCGGGGGTCATCTGAAAGAACAGGGAAATATTGAGGCTGAGTACCACAAAGGAAATACACCAATCACGCCTAAAAAGATTCACAGATCTTTTATTACTGTACAGTTTACCAAGCAAAAACAGATAGCTATCTGGCTCCCAACACCTCGCAATGTGTACCAGCCCGACAGAGAGAGGTGAGAGAGTACTGGACATCTAAACATTCGTGTTTTTATACAATTTAGTGTAATATTGCCTCCCTTCACGTTAATAATTTGTGGTCTAGAGTTCGTGCCTAGTTCACATATAGATTATACAATATTATGCAAAGGATTACATAGGTTTGCATTTCCATGTAGGCACAATGGTGATGTATGTTCTCGGATCCCGCGGTAAGCCTTGTTTCAAGAATCGCTACAATGCAGTTCAGCAAAAACACACGGTCTGAGTTTGTTCTACATTGTCTCAATGTGTATACAAGGATGAGTCTTGTGAGCACAGACAACACTTAAACAACAGTTCATATGCAGCACAAGGTCTCATTGCCTAGTCTAAACAGTCGGCTCTCGGACAGTCTAAACATTAACAGAACTCAAAGGTCGGGAGGCTTGGTTGCAAGTTGAAAACATAGTCCACCATTTCAGTACGAGGAACACATGAGTAGAAATCAAAATGGCGGATGAATCTTAAAATGGCGGCGAAGTTAACCTAGCATCAGAACTTTGCAAAGCGGTTTTCCATGTAGCACAAATAGGCTTAGGCCGATATAAATATTAAGGAGGCACTATACAATTACCGTTTAACAGCCCAGCGCATACTGTCCTGAGCCCTTAGGAGGTTGCTGTAAGTGTGTTCATGGATCGCCTTCAGATTTGAGTAACAGTCGTTGGCGGCCGGATCGGAGGATACAAGGGTATCCTAGTGGGGCAGGGTGCGAGGATGCTGACTATAAAGAGAGAATAATTAGAGAACCCTGTGGAGGGTTTATAGTGATAAAGTCGAAATACAAAATGTCGAAAGTCAAAATGTCGAAAACAAATGTCCAAAAAAAAGAAATTCGAATGTCATTTTTTTAAATTTTCTGTTCGAAATGGGGGGTCCCCACTAAACCCCCCTTTTTTTTAAACCCTTTTTTTAAGGCACAAAAGCAACAAAAAAACATGCAAAATAAAAAATGACATATTAAAAAAAAAATGTCGACATTTTTTTTCGACATTATGTCTTTCGACATAATGTTTTCGACTTATTCACTGCCTACCCCTGTGGAGGAATGCAGAGCATTGTTATAAGCAAACTCTGCTGTACTCAAGACGTTGAGCCATGTATCCTGGTGTTGAAGGCAAAGACAACACAGATACTGTTTGAGCGTTTGGTACACATGCTCAGTTTGCTCATTCATTTCAGGGTGGTAGGCAGAGGAGAAGTGTGCATCTATACCTAGCATAACAGTCAGAGCTTTCCAGAAATGGGACGTAAACGGGGAGCCACAATCAGAAATGATAACGGATGGAAGACCATAGAAACACAACACGGAAATACAAACTGGCCAAGACAGGAGCAGAAGGCAGGCCTGAACAAGGGACAAAGAGAGCCACTTATTAGTTGACCACTACCCATATAGTGTTGTGGGATTTAAGTTTAGGCAAATTGGTTATAAAGTCCATGGAAACAGTGTGCCTAGACTTATGTGGTATGGGCATAGGTTGGAGCAGGCCTAGTGGTTTACCCCTCAAATTCTTAACCTAGGCGCAAAGTGCACACGTGTTTACATACTCAATGGTGACACGTTGCCTAGTAGTCCACCAACACCAGCGTTGCAGGAGGATAAGTGTTTTGTTTTGTCCCGGGTGTTCGTTGATCAGAGCATCATGGGACCATTCCAAGGCTTGTTGTCTGGTATGTTGCGTTGGTAGAAATAAATGACCCTGCACAAAAGCCATACCCTTATGATAGTCTACGTTCCATTCCTGCAACCCGTCCTGATGGTGCACCACCCATTCCTTGATGGAGGGGATCAGACTATGAGGAGGGGTGCAGAGGCAGACGAAGTGCACCTCTTCTAGTACGGTGTCTACAAATGTATCTCATCCCGTTGTGTCGTGATAGTGCATCTGCTTTTCCATGTTTACTACCCGGATGTGGTTTTATCACAAAATCGAAGGCAGCAAAAAACAAATGCCAATGCATTTGGCGGCTGTTCATACACTTCATAAAAGCCAGATTCTGGAGGTTACAATGCTCTGTATATACAGTAGCAGGCCACTTGGATCCTAACAAATGGTGCTGCCAGGCTTGAAAGCTGTCTTTTATTGCTAGTAGTTCATTTTCTGTTACTGTGTAGTGCAGTTCAGCAGATGTGAATTTATGGGAGTGGTAGACCACAGGGTGCAAAAGACCAGTGGCGAACAGGTATGAGATAATACGGCTCCGAGAGCGAACGAAGAGGCATCTGCCTCTATGAAAAACAGAGTATCTGGATTTGGGTATTGTAGCACAGGGGCAGTAGTGAACACTGTTTTCAAGGTATCAAAGGCGGCATGCTGGTGTTTGGACCACACAAAGGGAATGGCTGGGCTGTTAAGACTGGTAAATGGCGTGGGGATAGCTGAAAACCCAGGGATGAAACGCTGATACAAATTGGAGAATCCTAGGAAAGTCTGCAAGGCTTTGATAGAAGTGGGCACAGGCCATTCCAGGATGGCTTTTTCTTTAGTGGTGCTCATGGAAAATCCCTGCGCAGAAATGTGAAACCAAAAGAACTCTATTTCATGTACATGAAATGTGCATTTTTGGGGTTTGGCGTACAAGGCATTTTGGCGTAGCTAAACAAGGACCTCTGCAACATGGGCGATGTGTGCCTAATACATTGGTGAAAAGATCAGGATGTCACCCAAGTAGACTATGGCATATGAATCCAGTATGTCATGGAATATATCATTCATGAGACGTTGGAATGTGGCTGGTGCATTGCATAGGCCAACCGGCATGAGATTGTATTCATATAGGCCATATCGTGTGCAGAACGCTGTTTTCCATTCGTCTCCCTTTCTGATGCAGACTAGATTATAGGCTCCCTGAGATCTAACTCAATAAAAATGGTGGCCTGATGCAGCTGTCCAATTAAATAATGCAGATATTAGGGGAATCGGTAACCTGTTCCTCACTGTGATCTGGTTGACCCACCTGTAGTCTATGCAAGGTCTCAAATCGCCCTCATGTTTTGGGAACAAAATATATAGGGCTGGCAGCCAGACACTGAGAGGGCGAGATGTGTTTGTTACAAAGGGCACAGTCGATGTAGGCTTTTAGCGCTAGGTCTTCTACAGGAGATAAGGAATAAATGCGTGCACAGGGTATTTCAGCACCTGGGACCAAGTCAATGGGGCAATCAAAGGGATGGTGAGGCGGTAAACCCTCTGCCTTACCCTTGTCGAAGATATCCAGAGTAAGAAGAATGAAAACCAATGGTACTGCATGCCAATCTATTAACGGATTATGTTTTTCAGCCACAGTATTCCTAGTATGATTTCGAACTGGGGAATAGCAATGAGGTCGTAAGAAATGAATTCTGAATGAGTGCCCGACATACTAAGTAAGCGTTTGTTTTTTGATAGGGCCCGAGATAAAGGACATAGTTGCCTGTAGCGCTAGAGTCTATAACAACATGAACTGCACGTTTAGCGGAACCAGGGATCGTAAGGCAGGCATCTAGCACCAGATGAGCAGTAGATTCAGGAACGGAGGCGGACTAACAGGGGAAATAAAACCAGGGCTCGTCCGTACACCTTCATCCAAGGATGAGCTTTCTGAAAAAACGATGGTTTCTTGGGTCTTTTAGGGCATTCTTTGACAAAATGGCCAGGTTGACCACAGTAAAAACAGGCATTGGCTAAGCAACGCCGTTCACATTCTGTAGTCATTAAGGGAGATGGCTCTGCTGCTTCAGAAGAACGGGTTTGTGGAGGAGAGAAAAACCTGGGCGCTTTATGTGACTCAGATTTCTTGTCAGGCTCTCGGGCGTCTACCTATAGTGTTAAGTATACAAGTTAAAAAAAAAAGAGTAGGTAGAGTCAGCACCACTGCTAGGGAGTCTTTCATATAGACACCAAGCCCCTTATAAAACACCACAGCCTTCTTGTTTTCAGGCCAAGATGTTTCAGCAGCAAGCTCATTAAATTGGGTTTTGTAGTCCAATAGACTGGTCTTTCCCAGGGTCAATTCCAATAATTCAAAATCCTGAATCTGTGCCTTGAAACGGGTATCAAAGACCTTGGACATCTCTGTAAACTAACAGATCAAAGCCATAGAGGACCAGACTGTTGCTTTCCAGCAACAGATTAGCCATATAGTTGCTATACCCTCCACGTGGGACAGAGAGAAAGCCGCTTTTGTAATGTAATCATGGAAGGCTTGTGGTCTGCAGAGGAAGTGTAACTTGCATTGATTAGTGAAAGTACGAAACATCTGTGGGTCTCCACAAAATCTTTCTGGTGGAGCTAATGGGAAGGGCGTGGGAACGTAGACAGGAGTCGACAAGGAGGGAGCAGTCGCACCCCCAAATTCCTAATTAGGGGACAATTAGGGGGCAATGGATGTTGTTCACTCTAAATAGCATCAGGTCTCTGGTGCAAAGCGTTGGCTGCAGGCATTTCTGCCTTAAACTGGGTGATGGCTTGCACCAAAGCCACCACTGGGTCCCCTGCTGCCTCCATAAGTTCAGATGGGAAGTAAAGGGCTTCTCAATCTGTTATGCTTGATCTTCCCAGGTGAACTTATACCTACGTTCCCAAGTACTGGGCAGAGAGAGTAAATGGACTCCCTGGCCAGTCTTTGAGACCACAGGTGGAACTGGATACACTGCGCCTGGTCCTCAGTGGCTGAAAGGGAAAGGTTGTGATTAACAATGACACAGAATTGTCAAGGCACCCTCCCCCCTACTGCATGGTGTACATGCAATCTGTTCTTACCTGGGACCAGGGAACCTCACTGTATGATGGTGCGTAGATGAGAAGGTCCTAAGGGGTGCAGTTGTGTGTGCCCCCAGCAATTATCCAGGGGCGATGCATTCCAGAGGGGACAGAATCCATTGAAACAAAAAAGATCCAGTTCACCAATGTTCCGAAAGTTCCAGAAGTGATCTGAGTGGAAAACCAAGCCCAAAACACAGTTCACCAGATTCAATAAGGTAATCCAAAAGCAATCCAGGAAACAGAGACAAGTTCAAAACGAAGTTCATCAAAATCAGCAGGGAAATCCAAAAACCAATCCTGGAAGCAGAGCCAAGTCGAGAACACCGTGCCAGCGGGGTCAGTAGGGTAATCCAGAAGCAATCCAAGAAACGAAGGTAAAGGTCCAGAGCAGCCAGGCAGTCCAAACAGAGAAAACAGGAAACACAAGAAACAAGATTGCCACCCACACACGTTGAGAAGCAACACAGAGTGAAAACAGTTCCCTTAAATACAGTTAGGACTGTGGGACTTCCTGGGTGGGTGGGTGGCTGGGTGGGTCACGTGACATGCATAAGTCACGTGACCACAAGGTGTGTATTTTCTGGGACCTTGATGGGTGCCAACCCGGCATAGCGAAATAGCAGCATCATGGCTACCTGCATGTAGAAGGCAGGCCTGAGGCAGTGCTGATAAGAGCCGCCATGGTCTCATCGCGTTTTGTCCCCGTAGGACAGAAATCTGCCAGAGACGATACAGTGAGTGCCGAGCGTGCATAACAATAATAATCCAGACTTTAGAAAAAAAATGGTCCAGTCTTTTCCCTGCCTTCCTCTTCTGATACCACCTGGAGAAAAGGTTCTGCTAGCAAAGGATAATTTCTTTGAGCAAAAGCTAAGTCAGGAATAATTTCAGCCTCTTCTTCAACATTGGGAATAGGTTTAATTACTTGGTCCAGAGGGGGTTGCCCAAAACCCAGATAATCTCTTAGTATTATCACTGTTCTCGATTTGTTGAGGTTTTTGGAAACAGGGATTTTTCCAATATCCATAAAGCTATTCTTTCCCCTACTTTAATTTGGTAGGGCTTTTTCCCATTATTTTGCATTGTACCAGTCAGATAGTACAGCGAGTAAAGCACTCGCTTTGACATCCATGCAGAGGCTGCCGATACAGGTTTGAATCCCGGCAGGGCCAAACTCAGCCTTTCATCCTTCCGAGGCTGATAAATGAGCACCACACAGTGTGGGTAACAATAAGCAGCGCTCAGATTCCTGAGGGTTTGTAGCGCTATACAAAACCTGTTCTGCTGCTTACTTTTCTGATATTCGGGAAGCAAAAAAACAGTATTTTACACAGACTGTGGAGTTGGCCCTCTGTCAGCTTAAGGCCCTTTTTTCGATGGTTAGATCGTTATCTTCCTCCGAGAAAACTACTCCTGCACTTCCCTCAACTCAGGACCGCTTTAACACCCTAGCCCAATTTTTTATATCTAAGATTGAGGCTATTCGATCCACCATCCAATCATCTCAGGTGCCTGCCACTGCAAATGATTTTCACATTACTGTGGGCAGTTCGTCGGAAAGAAAAGAAGTGGACTACCTTTCAATTGTTCTCTGAGGAATCAGTTCTGCAGGCAAGACAGTGCATTAAATCTGGCTCCCCTTCGGATATAGTCCCACTAGCAGTCATGAAAAATTCGCTTGAGACATCTCTATGGAACTCACCTCATTGGTTAATGTTTCCTGTCAAAAAGGGGCTATTTCCGGCTGAACTTAAAATCGCCACCGCGATTCCCCTTCTGAAGAAGCCTTCGCTTGACCCTGCTCTTCCTTCTAACTTCCGTCCTATTTCCCTCCTCCCATTCCCAATGAAACTATTGGAATCCTTGGTCTCCCCTCTTCTCTACACTTTTCAGCTTTAGACCTGGTCGTGGCACAGAAAGCGTTCTTGTGTCAGCCCAGGATGACATGGCCAGGCTTGTTGATTCTGGTATGGTGGGGGCACTGATTTTGTTAGACCTTTCAGCTGCCTTTGACACTGTCGACCACCCCACCCTGCTGACTCGCCTGTCCCAGGTTGGGATTGCGGGTCAGGTCTTGGCTTGATTTTCATAATTCCTGGCCGACCGTGCCCAGGTGCTCTCTCTTCCTCCCTATCTTTCTCATGTCCTTCACCTTGCTTGTGGTGTCCCCCAAGGCTCTGCCTTGTTGCCCATTCTCTTCAACATATACATTTGGCCTCTTATTTGTCTCATCCGCTCCCTCAGCATCAGGTGCTATTCTTATGCCGACGACACCCAGTTTTTGAGCCGACTCGATCTAGATCCTACTGAGGTGTCATCGCGCCTCCATCAGTACCTGACGGCTGTAGGTGAGTGGATGGGCCAAAATTGGCTGAAGCTGAATGGGGACAAGACAGAGGTAATGGTGGTGGGTGCCCCCCTGATCCTTCACTCTGGGTGTCCTCCTTCTGGCCTTCCTTCCTTGGTCCTCTACCTGTCCCTGTGACAAAGGTTAAGAATCTCGGTATCACCCTCTCTGCTTCCCTGTCTATGAATAATCAAGTTTCAGCTGTGTGCAAAAATGGGTCATTTTCATCTTAAGATACTGAAGAAGGTTTTACCGCTTCTGCCTGGCTCTCTCCATCCCCCAGTTGTTGCTGCCATGGTGTTCAGCCGACTGGACTACTGTAACTCACTATATCTGGCACAGCCTAAAGGCTTAGTCCAGCGACTGCAAAATCTGGCTGCACGTACTGCTACTGGCTCCCCCTATGGGGCACATATTACTCCGGTACTTCGTACCTTACATTGGCTCCCTGTTAGTCAGAGAGTTGACTTTAAATCTCTATGTATTGTGCACCGAGCTATCCATGGACTGGTGGCAGAATATCTCCAATCCAAGTTTATTCGCTATCTCTCCGTCCGTTCTCTGCGTTCCTCATCTGCTGACTTGTTGGTGGTCCCCCCTACCGGCGTAAACGGATTGGAGGTCAGGCTTTCTCTGTAGCCGCGGCTCAATTGTGGAACAACCTGCCTTCCAAGATTAGAGCTATCTCCAACCACCTAGCTTTTAGAAAATCTGTGAAAACCTTGCTATTCTAACTCTGCCTGGCCTTTTTGGTTCCTCCCTCTTCTCTTAGCGCCAAGATACCTTTGGCGAAAGCGTGCTTTAAAGGTTCACATAACATAACATAAATGCAAATTATTATTATTATTAATACTTTAATGTGCCCCCTAAAATCAGGGTCAATTACCCCCACCAATACCTCTAAACCATAGCACCAGGCTAGGACGGACTGACTTAGAGCCGAGTATGATGTAGGTACCAGGGGGGGGGGGAATAAGAACAAAGTCTGTGGATATCAAAGCTCTGTCTCTGGGTTGTAATAGTTCACTGCTACTTCTATATATTTCAAACCCTATACACTGTTCGGTAGCAATGGTGGGATTGGAGGCTCTATTACTTAAGGGTTCCCCAAATTGTATCAGTGGAGCCTTATCCCAGAGATGCGAGGCGGATGCAAAGGTAGAGACTAAAACTAAGGGCCTCATTACACGGTAGGCGGTAAGGGTTTACCGGTACCAGTAAGGGCACCGGTAGAAGTAAACCCTTACCGCCTCACTACAAGGTCCCTTTGCGGGACCCGACAATAATGGCTGCTTTTACCAGCCGTTAATGAACGGGCCCGCTAAGGGACCTTGGTGCTAATTACGGTACTGCAATTTGCGGTACCGTAATTAGCGCCTTCCCCATTCCCATTGAGCCCTATGGGGGCAAAAATGGGAATGGGGAAGTGCCTTGGTGAATGGGGAATTACCGCCCCCGCTCACCTTGGAGTGGGGCGGTAATTCCGCCATCCACCAAGGTGGACACAGTAAAATACCGGCGGCAACCATGGCGCTAATAGCGCCATGGTTACCGCCTACCGTGTAATGAGGCCCTAAGACTAACAAAAAATGACCTAGGGCCTCATTACGACCCGGGCGGTAAGGGATTACCAGTACCGGTAAGGGCACCGGTGCCGGTAATCCCTTACCCCCTATTCCAAGGTCCCTTTGCGGGTCCTCCCTTAACGGCTGGTTTTACCAGCCGTTAAGGACGGGACCCGCAAAGGGACTTTAGAGGTAATAACGTTACCGCAATTTGCGGTACCGTTATTACCGCCTTCCCCATTCCCATTGAGCCCTATGGGGGCTAAAATGGGAATGGGGAAGGGCCATGGTGAATGGGGAATTACCGCCCCCGCCAGCCTTGGAATGGGGCGGTAATTGCTCCATTCACCATGGCGGAATCGGTAAGGTTTTGGAGGCAACCATGGCGGTAATAGCACCATGGTTACCTCCAGGGTCGTAATGAGGCCCCTAGTGTCCAAAAAGTATCTGACCCCACACTAATATGCACAGCAAAACTGTACAAGGTTTGTGTAATGAAGTACACTAGGAGGCTTTCCCGGTTCCTTAGTTAAGCTTTATTGCAAGTTACATGACATATGATATAGAGAATACAAACACTGGGTCCCACCACCCAGTCTAGAGGTCCCCAACTGACTTCCTTGGAACCTTTAACAGGAACTTATATGGACATAGATTCCAACACTGACACAACAACATTCTATCAACCATGCACTCACCAAGACACTGTACAACAGTTTGTTTGGCTGTCCACAAAAAAATATAAATACAAACTCAACAGCTTTAGAAAATACTCCTTATGATCAGGGTCAGACTCCCTTCCCCTTGATCAAGCCAGGAATATCTTGAGCAATGTTCAAGTTCAAGAATGTTCTGTGCAATAACAAAGTCCAATTCAACGTAGCACCAAAAGTCTTTTCCATGCAATATATCCTTCCACTTGACAAAATGAATATTTTTCTTCCAAAGGCTTGTTCACAACTCAGAACAACCATTAATCTTCCACAGTCTCTTGCTTGGCAAAACAAAAGTATTTTCCTCAAAACACAAGTTCATAACATAGGATAAAGCGGGTTACAATTGTCCCCTAGTTGGAATCTGTGGTTAGGAGAGTTGCATCCAATTTGCCTCGGTTCATTCGTTCGGTATTCAAAAGTATCAATTTCACCTAGCAGTCTCCTTCTAAGTGCCCTTGGGTCACCTGCTTCAGGCCAACTCGCCGGTATGCCTCAGCGTATCATTCTGACTCGATGGTGTTGCTGTGGGTCTCTTTGGGGCATTTTGCGCTTCTGCCAGCTCTGCTTTGACTGCCCCGGTGCGTGCAGTCCTTCACAGGAGCATTGACCGCTCTGGGTGATCTCCGGAGTGACTTCCGTACCGCAGCAGACCACGGCCTGCCAGGAGCTCATCTCCCACATGGCGTAGCTTCCTTCAGAGCCACTTCCCGCTCAGTGGTCGAAGTGAGCGGGAACGGTTGGGAGCGTTGTTCCACTACTTTTATTTTTTGCTGTTAACAGCTTCACTACTTTTCACAACCATTTTCACCATTCCGGAACTGTTCTTTGGGAAATGAAAGCACACTTGTCCACTTTACCACCGGATATGAGTTACAGCTAAAGAGAAATCTGTTTCAACTCAATTGGCTGTCAACCAGCATGACAGCAACCCTTGAAAAATGTGTTGCACGTTGCTCCATTCCTTCCTACTCTGTCCCCCACCAGAGTCACAGTTGCACTACTTTTTTGGTACACTTCTATCACTGTTCCTGCTGCGTATTCTCTGCAAGGCCACACTTCCCCTGCATCTATAGCGTCTGCTGCACAGCCTCCTGCTACCGCCACTACTGCACCATCAGCTGCTCCTCCGTCCTGCACGTGGAGCCCATTTATATATTTAAACGTTCCACTCAGGTTGTTTCTATCACAACAACTAGACCGCTCATGATACTTCATCATCTCTGAGTCTCTCTTCCTCGTCCCAGTACTACAAGAATTATGGGACTTGAAGTTCTCAGTTGTTTCTATGTCAGAATTGTCCGTTTCTTTACAATAAGCCATTAGGGCTTCATGAATATTAGTGGAATCATTTACAGAGGTCTCCCACTCTGCTTGACATGAGTCCCCTTCCTCGTAATCCTCCCGCATCATACCACTCCCAGAGTCAGGATCAGGTAGCGGCTGCCTTTCCCTGGTCACATGAGAGGAGGCCCATGCTGGGATCTTAGGGAGGATCACACTAGATTCATCACACTATGCAAATTTACCAAAAGGTAGTAGCCATCAGACATGTCGTTTCTAATACAAACCTACCTTTACAAATCTGGCAATAAGCTGTAGCCATCAGACATTTAGTTTCTAACACAAGCCTAACTTTACAAATCTACCTATTGCTAGTAGCCATCGGAAAATGCTGTTTCTAACACAGGCCTACCTATGCAAATCTACCAATAGGTATAAGCCATTACACATCGGACAAAAGCTGGTAAGGTATATCAGCGGGTTGAGTGCTTGCCACTGCGATCTGTGTGTGATCTGAAGGTCGTAGGTCTGGATCCCGGCAAGGCCAACTCAGCCTTTCATCCTACCGAGGCGGATAAATGAGTACCAACGTCGGTTGGGTGATATTGTATGTATATTTGTTAGCTTTAAATTAGCATAGGGCAACGTTTAGCAAATTGTGGATGGAATACCATTATCTTTGTCTTATCAGTGTTTAGGCTTAACTGCAGTTCTACACATTTGGTCAAATAAACATTCAGGGTGGTTGCACGGATAACTGCATCATCGGCGTAGAATAAGGCTGAAAATTTCTCAGCGGCCTTCTTTGGGCAGTCTGAACACCCCCTTAACAGTGCGTCAATGATATCCTGAATATACACACTAAAGAGCAGAGGGACCAACATAGACTCTTGTCGCACGCCCTTGTCGACATCAAAAGGGATGTGTTGGCTCACAGCCAAGGCCGAAGCAAATCACAGCTCGGTTCTCGTATAATGGCTGGATGATCGATCCAAAACAGCTGTGGGGGTGTATGGGTTGGCATTTCGAGCCATAAGATGTCCCGGAAGACCAGGTCAAAGGCTGTCCTGAGATCCAGGAACACAGCGTACAGCTTCATTTTCTGCATCACAGTGTATTCCTGGATCAATAACAAGAGCCTGAAAAACTGATCAACTGTTCCCCTATTCTTCTGAAAACTAGCCTGTAGGTCACTGATTATATTGTTGGTGTTTGCTCATTCTTTTAAATAATTTAGAATTACCTTCCTAAAGGTTTTTCATGCACAGTCGGGGAGTCCCTGCCACCCTTTTTGTATATCGGAATTATTACAGCTTTTTGCCTGGATGCAGGGACAGTCCCCAGGCTAATTATAGCGTTAAAGATTTTGCACAAAATAGGGGCCCACGCGTCCTCTTCGTCTTTATACAAATCCATTGGGACTAAATCCAGGCCTGCTGCCTTACAATTTTTTAGGAGTTCAGCCCATTAACCACTTCATGCACTGTTAGAACAAAATTGATCTTTCCTGGGATTATGATTGTCTCTCTATTACTTCCAGAGGGAATGTTTTCTCAGGGCTAGTATACAAGCTGGCGAAATGGGTCCGCCAGACATCTGCAGTGATACAACAGTGTTGGGTTTGGTCTCCCTTCAGCTCGTTATCAAATAATTTCCAGAACAAGATATTATCCCTCTAAGGCTTTTTGGAGGGTAATCCACTGGTCAAGAACAAAACACAGGCCACTATTTTCTTTTTCACCTCTATACAGGCACCATCATACCAACTACCTCTAAGCAGCACTCTCTTCTTTACTTGGGCTGCCGGGAGGAAAATATATGGAATAATATTTACATTGTTTTTCATACTCTCTCACAAATTGTACCTCAGAACTTGCTTCAGATAATGCCCAGAGGATCCAGAACCACACAATATATGGCAGGCTTCACTGTTTGATCAATGAATGTGGCCCATTTGATTTGCAGGCATGTCCCGTGGTAGCAATTGATTGTGTCTGAGCTAGACCAGAATCGTGGCCTTTGTACGCCCTCTGCCCAGAAATACTAATGCTTAAAGTGCTGTGATCACTTTCAGGCCTCTCCAAAACAGAACTATCTTGGTTCAGGGTCCTCAACCAAACCTCATTCTCTTTTATCGCCGCCTGCCATCCCACATTAACTTCCCTCCCACATCTGCTACTCCCTCTTCCACTCTCTCTGTCCCCCCTTCCGCGACTGGAGTACCATGCTCCTGTACCCCTCCTCGGAAAACCTTCAAAGGTGGAGACCTCCTGCATCTAGCCACACTTAATGCCCGTTCTATCAAGCACACTGCCGACGTCTGCCTTCTCCTTGCAGACATTGACCTCGATATCCTTGCACTTACCGAGACGTTGTTCAACGCCAGCTCAGTCACTGCTTTTGACTCCCTTCTCCCTGATGGCTATAAGATCATCTGCAAGACTCGCACTAACTGTGCTGGTGGTGGAGTTGCTCTGATCTTTCCCTGAGTGGGTCCCTTCCTCCCTTAGGCCCACCCAGCCTTACTCTTCCTTTGAGATCCTGGTTTGCAAGATGGTCATCTCTCCCACCTCCTCTGTGACCATTGCCACCATCTACAGGCCACCTGCCTCTACCACCTTTTCCCTCTCTGAATGGGCCAATTTCTCCTCCTCTCTCCTTACAACCACCTCTAAACTCCTTCTCATGGGCAATTTCAACATCCACCTAGACTCATCAATCACTGCATCCACTCTCTTCTGTGACTTATGCACCTCGCTCTCCCTCTCCATTCTCCCTTCTGGTCCAACCTACTCAGCTGGACACACTCTTGATGCCTTCATCCACACTGATCTTTCACTCTCCTCCCCACTGATCACCCCTCTCGCCTTGCCAGACCACTCTCTCCTCTCCTCTCCTCTCCCCTCACCTGGGTCCTCTCGGCCATCTGATCGCACCTACCCCAGCCCTGCCTACCTCATTCATGAACATCCGTCCAATGAAACAAGGTTCAGCTGCTGCCTTCACATCCACCTTCATCCCCCCCAAAAAACCCACTGCAGACTCAACCTCTGACTCTGCTCTCAGCAACCTACATCTTGCCATTACTAACACTCTGGACATTCTTGCCCCAGTCATGAGGATCCACCTGAAATATGCCTCTAAATGCAACACCTGGTATGACTCCAAACTTGCCGTCCTGAAATGCAAGTGTAGAGCTGCGGAACGGAAGTGGTACAACCTCTGACAAAAGTGGCCTGTCGCCTTCTCCAAAGGCAATACAGACACTCCATCGATGCCAAGAAAAGGACTCACATCCAGGCTCCCATCTCTGGTGCATCCAACAACATGACTGAACACTTTAAAATCTCTAGGGAACTAGACAAACCTTCCACAGTCTCTTCACCTCTTCCGTCACAGGCCCTCTGCAACTCATTGGCCACTCACTTCACTACAAAAACTCAGGACATACTGAGCACCTTTGTGTCCGGCACCACCCCCTGCCTTCTATGGCCTCCCACCCTCCCTCTGCCTTTCTCTCCTCTTTCTCCCCTATCACACCTGATGAGGTCACCAGAATTTTCCGCTCCATGAAGGTCTCCTCCTAACAGGTTTCCCTCTGCTCCTCCACAACCATCAAGGATACTCGTGCCCCTGCACTTGCTGATTTCTGCAATCATTCTTTTGCTACTCAATCTTTCCCCTTCCCTCTCAAGCACTCCCATGTACATCCCCTTCTGAAAAAACCTTCTGCAGACTCCACTTGACCAGCCAAATACCGCCCCATTTATATCACCGCTTCCTTGGGAAACTCCTGGAGAAGCTGGCCTTCCACCAATTTACCCAGCACACTGAACTTGTTGGTTGCCTCCACGACCATCAATCTGGATTCCGAGCATCCAGAGGCATGGAAACTGCTCTTCTGAACACCCGTGAGGAACTGCTTGCATCTCTTGATTCCAACTCTCTAGCTGTCCTTATTATACTTGATCGCTCTGCTTTTGATACAGTCAACCACACCATCCTCATAAAACGGTTCCATGATACCCTGGGTATCTCAGAGCGGGCCCTCTACTGGTTGACCTCCTTACTCAGTGACCATCCGTCCCAGGTTTTTCTAGGCTTTCTCCTCCCCTTCCTCTTTTCCACCTGTGGTGTCCCCCAGGGCTCCAACCTCTCTCCCTGGCTCTTTAACACTTATCTTGCTCCACTGGCACACCTCATTTCCCCCTTCTTTACGACCCCTCCAGCTAATCCAGAGTAGAGCAGTGCGATGTATCCTTGGCCTCAAGCCCAGGGGCCACATCTCTCCAGCCCTAAAAACTCTCCACTGACCCCCGGTTGCTGCAAGGATCAAATTCAAACCCCTCTGCATCATCCATAAGGCTGTCTGGGGCAAGCGACCATACTATCAACAACTTGCCCTCACTAAATACTCTCCCTCCAGATCTTTACGTTCCTCCGGCACCAACTCTCTGTGTGTCAAGCGCTTTGCTAAAAAGAGAGCTAGCGGCCAATCTCTTGCCTCAGCAGACTCCCTCCTATGGAACAGCCTCTTCCTTCCTCTTCGTCTTGATCCGGATCTCCTCAAATTCCACAAGCTCCTCAAGAGTTTCCTTTTCACCTCCTCCTTCCCTTCTTCCCTCCTCTGCTAATCCCACAGTTGCTGAGATTGGTGACCAGGGCCCTTATTTGTCCTTCTGGGCACTGGCCCCTCAGACCCAATCGGCTTCAGTCCCCAGCGGCTCCCGGCACTTGCCTTGGCACCCATTGGCATTGGCACCCATTGGCCTATGGCACTGCAAGCCTGCACTTACTTTTTGGCAGCTGACCACTCCCTAGCACTTCCTCCATTTGGCACTTACAACTGCTCTCTCCTGAGCACTTCCCTCCAGGCAAACCTAGCACTTATCCCCCACTCCTTCTTCCCTTCTCTTCTCTCTGCACTTGCATGTTCTGAATGCTCACAAGGCCTACTAGGTCCACCTCTATTCTTCATTGTTTTAATTGGTTTTAATTACCATGCTCCCTCCGTGTTGCTGTGTGGGCGATTTGAAACACAATTTACTTGCTATATAAGCGCCTTACAGATGCACAATAAAATAAAAAGAATCAAAATGTAATCAATATTGGGGGTTTCATTACAGCCTTTGAAGGTGAAATTTGCTAGATGGTGAATTCTTTTTGAGGGCACAGCCGTCAGGGTGGGTATATCCCAAGCCAGGTCCTGGTCTTCCCATATACCGTCTAACTCCCTGATAGGCTCAAACTGTAAATGTACATCCCCTCTACCACAATATACTGTTTCGGTGCGTCTGTGGTAGCCCAAAGATGTACAAGTTCCTGTAATTTTTCCAACATTGCCAACCCCTGCGCACCAGAATGTCTGTTATAAATATAGAATAGGACTAGATCTTCTCCCTACTTGGTTCATATACCGTGCACACGGTCTACCCGTCTACCACCTCCCAGCCAAGTGTGGCATCTGCCCATACAAGGAGGCTGCCGCTTGGCCTGTCTTTGGGCCCTTTTGTGGCAGGTATACAGAAAGTTTGATAACCTTGGAGCAGGGCCCTTTTGGACACGCGTGTCTCCTGCAAAAGGTTTACTTTGAATCCTCTGATATAAGTAATCCCATCAAGGTCATCAGCTAGCCTTGCCAGCCAGGCAATGTTCGATCAGACAGATGCTTGTACCCTAGTTCCTCAACTGAGCTACATTTACTTTTGACTCAGTCAGTCTACCCCTTCGAGGTAATCTGGCTCCGAGTCATCCACCTGCCCATTTACAGCAGTGGTGTTACCCAACTCATTTCCCCCCCATTCCCTTGCAGTTCTAACAGAGCCTATTTTTTGTTATTGTGCAGGGATCTGTACCCAGGTCTTGGAAGATTTGAGTACAATTCTTACTTTCTCTGGGGGGGCAGGCCCTGGTGTCAATACCCAAGTTCCCTTCAACTAAATGCCAGGATCACAGAAAAACCTGTCTATGGTGTTTGGGTGGGGGCCCTGATGCATCTTACTATATCAGCTCTAATTATTGAAAGGCAACCCTTGGAATGGCTGAACTAGTGTGTGCTTTTGTTTACTAAGGCCTCCTCATCTTCATGCATATTTGGTGATAAGCGGGGAACATTGATTATTATTACAGCAGGGCAGCCACGGCTGCTCTCTCTTCTGTGTCGCTTGTTTCTCCAAATTCCAAATTATGGTTCTCCGGTCTTCCCACTGGAGTTAGATTGGGGCCTGATAATGGAAGGAGGCGTATACAGAAGGGCCTCCTATCCAAATCTCTAAAGCACATGAGGGGCCTCATGGCAAGGATTCCCGGACCCTCAACACAAGATCTACTTTGCAGGAATGGTACAATTGACTTTTCCCTGGTCATATAACTCTCTCTCTCTGTTTTGGGGCTGTAGTCACACCCCAACCAGCTATTTCGTTAGCCAATGAACTCTGTTGACCCTTATTCCGAGTGCCTAGGAAGACCAGCTTGTCTTTAATCAACTTGATTTCGCCTACCGGTTCCCTAAACCAACTTCCATTTTTGTTGACTAATAGGTCTTTCATTTCAGTAAGAATTTCCTCCACCTTAGTGTTTAGCTTACATGGCTGGGGACTCGAGCTAGAAGAGGAGGCCTCGGGACCTGTCTGGCAGCTTGAGTCAAGAGTCTTAATTTCTCTTTTCGGGTCAGACTTTCTATTTACCCTTTTCGTACTAGTTTGCACACACATTTTTTTCTTTCCCCATTGTTTAAATCCCCTCGCAGCATCTTTGGCTGCAGGGCCTACATTTGAGAGTACTTCAAATCTGTTAGACAGGGGGACCGGCAAGTTGGCCGGCACAGACACTCTTTCTTGCCCTTTTCCCCTGTCACAGCTCTGGGTACTTTCTCCCCTGGCCAATGCCACCTCGGCTATATCCCCACTTGCTGCTTCTGGGATTAGCACTTCCTTTTAGTTATCCATTTCAATGATGTTAATGGCTGTATTTCCATCCCCAACCCCAGTACTTTTCACGGGTAGGACATAGTTCCTCCCCCCTCTTGTCCTGGTTTCTGACCATTAACAAAGGGATCCAGAGGCTCCTCATCAGGGTGTCGCCTATTGGCCATCCCTTAGCTTTGCTGGCCAACGTTTGTAAATTAAATAGGGCTATCCGGAGCTTGCTATCTCCTTCTGTAACTGCATAGTTTGAACTGCAGCCTCTGCTAAGAGCAGGTACACCACCCCCCAATACCATCAATGTCAAAAAGTAACCCCTTAATTTCTGTAATTGGAGTATTCACCTCCTTGATTTGTTTAAACATCAGAGATATTTTCTTTTGTCTTGACTCCGGTGATATCCTCACAAGGCCCACTCCTAAACCCAGTCTACCCCTGTCCACCACGGGACGCCACCTGCCCCCCCCTTGACCAACGTATGTACGAATGAGCCCACCCCCCACCCTGCTGGTCGCCTGTGTGTGACAATAAACCCCCCCCCACCCTGCTGGTCACCTGTGTGTGACAATAAGCCCCCACCCACCCTGCTGGTCACCTGTGTGTGAGAATGAGCCCCCCCACCCTGCTGGTTGCCTGTGCGTGAGAATGAGCCCCCCCACCCTGCTGGTTGCCTGTGTGTGAAAATGAGCCCCCCCACCCTGCTGGTCGCCTGTGTGTGAAATTGAGCCGCCCCATCCTGCTGGTCTCCTGTGTGGGAGAATGAGCCCCCCTACCCTGCTTGTCGTCTGTGTGTGCAAATGAGCTCCCCACCTCGCTGATCATCAGTGGATGTACTAGCGCCCCTCCTGACTTGAGCTCGCATCTACATGTAAGTGCGGCCCTGCAGCTCAGAACTGGACTATATTCTAGCGGTCTGTCACCATGCATTAGAGCATAGTGGTAACCTGGTCATCGTGGCTGCTCCATGCATTTGTTTATGATCCTGACCTGGCATCTGTAAATTGCGCCCATCATGCAACATGTGATTGCTCAATGTACTCAATGCCCACTGCTTCTACCGCCCTTCAAGATGGGCTTTGCTTGAGCTCGATGCCACCACACACCCTATAAACGACTTTAAGCACTATACTGTGTTGCCATCTTGTATCATATCTGTGCCACCTAACCTAGAATGACTTTGCATTGTATAATGTTGCCACCCTTTAAGATGGGGCTGGGTATCATGTCTATGCCACCTAACCTCGAATGACTCTGCATCGTATAATGTTGCCACCCTCTAAAATGGGGTTGGTATCATGTCTCTGCCACCTAATCTAGAATGACTCTGCATTGTATAATGTTGCCACACTTTAAGATGGGGCTGTGTATCATCTGTGCCACCTAACCTAGAATGACTCTGCATCGTCTAATGTTGCCACCCTTTAAGATGGGGTTGTGTATCATGTCTGTGCCACCTAACCTAGAATGACTCTGCATTGTATAATGCTGCCACCCTTTAAGATGGGGTTGTGTATCATGTCTGTGCCACCTACATTGTCCCTAGGCATTGTATGCTACTGCTGCCCCTTCAGCTGGATCAGGCAAAGTGTATTCTTTGCCAGCACTTATTGTCACTAAGTCTGTTTTTTCACAAGCTCTTATGTAACCAAGTAAGCCTTCTTAACAGCGCCACGATGCCCGAGGGCAGTTATGCGCTTTACAAATGCAAATAAATAAATAACTTGCAATGTCTGCTTTCCCTTTGGCCATGTCATGGCTCTAAATGGGGTCAGTCACCCCACCTGCTTGGAGCCAATCGATGCCACACAACCTGGAGGAGAAACCCCCACAATACACCACCTGCTCCACGGCCCCTGCACCCGGATAAACAACAAGAAACCCCCAGCTTCACATTTGTAGACTCTGTTGGGGGCTGCTCCGGATCACCGGGCAGCCCCATACTCGGGTCGGGTGGCACCCGACGGTGCACATATAGGTGCGGCGATTCCGCCGCTAGATCAGGGGGGGGTTCATCCCACCCGCTCCGGGGACACTGGAGCTCTGCACATGGCCGGGTGGCAACCGGCTTACCGTGGCCCCGGCTCTGGGGGGCACCCAGGCCGGGGTCGCCACCCTGGCCCGACTCACAAGGCCAGGGGAACACACAGGGACGGTGTTGCCCGGCAGGGGCACCGTCCGGACGGCGTTGCCCGGCAGGGGCACCGTCCTGGAGCTGGGCCCCGTCCTTGGGCCCAGCACACGTGGTGAGGCGCCAGTATGGCGCTAACAAAACACACACACACCACGGAGTCTTGTTGGTCTGGACTGCCGAGCCGGAAGCGGCTCGTTCACTATATTAACTTGGTCACGTGGTTCCCCACATGATCACAACAACACACTTGGGCGATACCATGCCTCCCAACAGGGGAGACATGTAACACTCCTCCTTTTTCATAACAATAAAACAAAAACCCCAAGGTCCCAACATAACCACCCCTACTACTACTTAAGCCACTCTACTACTTTACACACCCTTTATTAACCTGGGTGGGTGGCTCTCATGTCACTGAACGGCACCACTGAAAGCTATTGGCACAACATAAAGCACTCCACGTCTACAGGTGTGCACCACACGACATTGCCCCCCACTGGGCCATTTTAAGCAAGTCCGTGTCTGCAGGCTCACAGTCTTCAGGGGAATGTCAATTATGATGTCCATCCTCCGCACTCGTGGAGTCGCCGGAAACCATCTCTCATCCTCACCAGAGTTCGTTTAGGACAGTCACTACACAGTCACACAACCGGCAAAGCCGCACATGGGGAGGCCCAGGGGCCACATCGGTCAGGTCCATAGCCTGGAGAGGAGATCGTGGCAGGGTGGCAGAAAAACCCTGTTCCTCCTTGCAGGGGCCTGGGCGGGCAGCTCGCATCCATCTTCCCATCGTGCCCCGGTGGAAGTCGGGCCCGCCTCACCTTGCTGCGGCCCAGGCCCGCCAGGCACCTCATGGCGTCTGACGCCGCAGATCTCCCTCCACACAGGGGCAGCAGCACCAGACTTGTTGGGCGACGCCCCCTTCATTGTTACTTTTGCAGGCCCAGGTGTATTTGGGCCTGCATTCTTGTTTCCCCTTTTTTTTTTTTTGCGCAGCAGGCCCATGTTCTTGAGGGGCACTGCCGCGTGCTTTCCTTCTGTTGGGGGGGCAGACAGCCCACCTCATGGTGCGGTGACGCCGCAGGTTCACCCCCACACGGGGCGGGCAGCTCCTTTGCGGGCCCAGTTGGAACTGGGCCCGCTTCCCAATTATGCGGCGATGTTCACCGCTCCTCCTCCGTGCGGCTCACTGGCGGGGAAGGGGCAGCGCCTCCATTGTTCCATTTTTTCCCCGCGGGCCCAGCTGATGATGGGCCCGCCTTCCGTTGGGGGCCGCGTCAGCTGTTGGGCGGCCCCTGCCCCAACTCTGTGCCGCGGCCGATGCCGCTCCTCTGTCGGGGCCGCCTCAGCTGTTCGGTGGCCCCTCCTTTCAACCCTCCTCCTCTGCGGCGGACTCCGCCAGAATGCGTCGCGGCCAGGTCGCAGTGGAGGGGCAGCCCACCTCACCACCGCGGATGCCGCTCAAATCTTCCTGGAAGGGAGGGGTTGTGGGGGAGCCGCCTGGAGTCTCACTGCGGCCCCGGCCGTCAGCATTTCTTTGTGGGGGCCCCATTCCCCTCGCGGGGAGGACCCTCCTCCTCTCTGGGCGGCGGAGGCAGCATCCTCCTCATTGCCGCTGCGGACCCCGTTGGATTTGGGCCCGCATCCTCGCTGTCTTCTTGCGGGCCCGGTTGGACTTAGGCCCGCCACCCTCTGTCCTTTTGCGGCGATGTTTGCCGCTCCTCCCCACCGCGGCTCGCAGGTGGGGGAGGGGTGCAGCCACCCACGCGGCCGACGCCGCGGACCCCTTCCGTCCCCGTCAGGGGACTGGCAGGCAGCTGCCCACCATGTTTCCATCCTCCTGCGGGCCCAGTTGGTGTTGGGCCCGGCACGAAAGTTCCTCAACGCGGGCCCAGATGTAGATGGCCCGCCACACTGCGACATCTTCAGGGCACGCGAGGCCCATTCCTCGTCGCCATTGTTGGGGGCTGCTCCGGATCACCGGGCAGCCCCATATTCGGGTCAGGTGGCACCCGACGGTGCACACACAGGTGCGGCGAGCACGCCGCTAGATTAGGGGTGGGGGTCCATCCCACCCGCTCCGGGGACACCGGAGCTCTGCACATGGCCGGGTGGCAACCGGTTTACCGCGGCCCCGGCTCTGGGGGGCACCCAGGCCGGGGTCGCCACCCTGGCCCCACTCACAGGGCCAAGGGAACACACAGGGACGGTGTTGCCCGGCAGGGGAACCGTCCGGACGGTGTTGCCCAGCAGGGGAACCGTCCTGGAGCTGGGCCCCGTCCTTGGGCCCAGCACACGTGGTGAGGCGCCAGCATGGCGCTTACAAAACACACACACACCACGGAGTCTCGTTGGTCTGGACTGCCGAACCGGAAGCGGCTCGTTCAGTTTATTAACTTGGTCACGTGATTCCACACGTGACCACAACAACACACTTGGGCGATACCATGCCTTCCAACAGGGGAGACATGTAACAGACTCTTACCAACAGAGACTGAAAAGGTCATGCACCACCGGAGAACAGAAATGAAGCACACCAAGCCTATTTAAAGATTGCCCGTTACATCCGTCTCCCCCCTCGCAGCAGTCCGCTGACTTATGTAAGTCCACAGATGGAAATCATCAGAAGTTGCTCAGAAAGGGAGAGGGACACGCCCGACTGGCTTGAGGGGCATCCATTGTCTGAACCCCCCACACACTCCCTCTTTCTGAGAGAAGACAGTACTTATCGGTATTGGCGCTGGAGTGGATGTTGGTGTGGTAAGTATGTTCCTAAACGGGCACATTCTTAGTGATATCCAATGCCAATGCCTTGGGCCGGGCTCGCTCTCACTCTTCGACTGGGCATTCACTGCGGCTGCGGCTGCGCCTCTCCCGCTAGAAGTGCCACTTAAACGGGGGAGCCTCTGGCTAACAAAATTCTCCAGGCAGAGCTCAAAGTCATATTAATGAGCTGAATGCCTGTCAGAGTCGTTGTGCGTTGTATGTGCCCCCACGGTCACCTTGTCTCAGAACACCGCCTGTCCCTCCCGCCTGTGCTTTCAGTCACACCATTGATTCCCCTCTGCCTTTACGGTGCCGGTGCTGTCACCTCCACAGCTCTACAACACAGCCCCTCGCTCAATTGAACAGGCGAAACCTTAGGCAGCCTTGTTTCACCTCTTGTGGCTCCAGCAGCTCAGAAAAACTGCAAAACTGCCCGCTGCCTGCCCCCACTGCATATGTTCTATGTAAAGTGCTTAGGTGTAAGTACGTCCTATATAAATAACACATTATTATCAGATGTAGTTTCTAACACAAGCCACCATTTACAAATATACCAATAGTTAGTAACCATCAGACACATAGTTTCTAACACAACCCACCCTTTAGAAATCTACCAATAGCTAGTAGCCATCAGACATTTATTTTCTAAGACAAGCCAACCTATGCTAATCTACCAATAGGTAGCAGCCATCTGACATGCAGTACCTAACAGAAGCTTACCTATGCAAATCCACAAAAAGGGAGATGACTTTACATTCCATTTGCTACCAAGATGGCATTGTATTCTGTGTATTAGATTCTCTAATACACAGAATACTATTCCATCTTTACTGATACTCAGACGCAATGAATGTCCCCTTGCCTTCTCTTCCACCTCTTCTGCTCCCCCATGAGAATATGCACCAATTGTCAGCTATTTATTTGCTCTATTTTCAGAACACATCATATGCACTCTTTCCTAATTCATTGTTTCAGTGCTTACTCCACCACCCCCTCACCCGAACCACTCAGGTTGGTACCTTGATTGGTGCTAATCCTTTTCCTCATGCTACTTCCTTTCCCGCATTTGGACAGTCTGCTTTTGTTTCAAGTTTCAACATGCATCACCCCCACTGCATTGGTTATGGTTCTTTGCATATTCACTGGTCTGGAAAGCGTTAATCTGCCGGTGTCTTTCTTAACAAGTACTATTATCCTCACCAAGTCTCCAAATGCAAACCTTCTGCACTACATGACATTCATTTTCAAACATGGTAACTTTATCTTTCTGCTGTGCTTCCTTAAATTTAGAACCAACGTCCATTATTTACACCCCAATCACCTCCCTTTTTCAATGATGCGATGGTGCTAGGTAAGCTTTCTCTTATCAATTTTGAATAGATTCTCCAGTTGCAGTAGGAGGGAGGGCAGCTCTGTAGTAGCAAATGGGAACATTGCTTCAAATTGTGTTCCTGAGTATTGCAACTGAATATTTACATGCCTAAATATATGCACCCTCCCTAGCTGACCCTTACATTACGGATGTTAACTTTAATTCAAAACCACATCATCTGACATGTTGCTTCACCTTGTGTGATATGAATGGAGGCCTATTGTCATGCGTTCGAACGCATGGAGGTTATGGCGGTGGTTTTGATGGAGCGGCCATTAGGCATTTTGCCACGCAGGTTCCTTTTCTTGGGTTATCGGTATAGTCTTTCGCACGTCTGGCTGCAACCGCCGACAGCTGGGAAGTATTTACTTCCGGGTTCCCAGTCAGTCGGCGCGTTGTAACATTCTAGCGTCCCTCGCTGTCTTGTTGCTATACGCTGTGCTTTTTCCTTTCTTTTCTCCCTGTTTCATCGCTTGCTTCTTCTTTTGCTGCTGCATTCCCGTTTTTCCCCTCCCTGCAGCTCTCGACTTTTCCCGGCTGTTTTCCCCCATTTCCTTTTGTTCCTTTCGCTTACAGACCTGCGGGGCTTCCTGCTTTGCCTCCCGCTTCCCCGCTCACATTCACTTACCTGGACTCTCCCTTCCTCCTGCTGCTCTCGTTTCACATTACCGACCGTGGACATCAATTTCAGCTGGACTTCGTTCCCATCGCCTGGACACCTCTGCATTCTACCGGAACGTCGGATTCCGCTAGGGTTTTTTTACGCCTGTAGCTTTTTTTCCACTTACACCTTTCTGCGGTGACGGGGCCGCCGCGGCCCCTGTTTCCTGGGGGCCGCTGTGGCTTCCCACCGCGGAAGGTTCTCCTCATCGGCTGCGCATACTTACCGGGAGTCATCTAGTTATTCTACAGAAAGAAGTTCATCAGGTGAGGAGTTGGAGGTGGGAAGCTGGTTGGACGATTCTGACTCAAGTCACGACAGATTGCAACGCCAAAGGGCTATGGCTACACCGGAGCAGATCCAAGAGTTGGTGGGGGCTATTCAGAATCTTTCCCAAGAGGTACAAGCTCTAAAAGTCGAAAACCAAACCCTTCAACAGATATCCCAAGAGGTTCAGACTCTGAAAGCCGAGAATGTGGTCCTTAAGCAACTGATGACGGCCAGAGATAATCCTCCGGAACCGGAATTACCCCCTATGCCGTTGTCCTCAGGGAAATTCGATGGGGGCTCAAGAAAGGTAAAGGAGTTCTTGGATGCATGTAAACTATATTTCACGTACAGACCTGTTCTTTTTGCCACCAGTAAGGCCCGGGTAGGGTAAATGATATCCAACATGTCGGGTAATGCCTTGTCCTGGGTTACTCCTCTAGTTACACGGGAAGATCCTTCATTACAAGACTATGAGGGTTTTTGTACCCTAATTAAACAGACTTTCGAATGACCAGAGACCACTTATTCAGCGTGTGAAGACCTTTTGGACGCTCATCAAGGTTCCATGGATGTCCTAACGTACATTTTGAACTTCAAGACATTGGCGGCACAGGCAGGGCGGCCTGAACAGGCCCAGTATGCGATATTCCGAAGAGGACTAAAAGAGGACATAAAGGATGAGTTAGTTCGGGTGCCAAGGCCTTCCTCTTTTGCAGATCTTCTATCCACAGTCCTTCAGATCGAACACCGCCTGTCGGAGAGAAGAAACGAACGTCGCAAGTTTAGGAGCCGATCCAATTTTTCTGGTCCTTCCCTATCCGCTCCTCCGACTCCCTCTGCACCTTTCAAGGAAGAACCCATGCAAATTGGGGTCGCCCGGGGCCCTCTCACTGCGGAGGAACTAAGACGTTGCAGGGAGAAGGGTCTGTGCGCATATTGTGCCTCTGACAAACATTCTATCCAGGATTGTGTGGAGTTGGCTGGCCGCAGGCCGGGAAACGAATTTCCTCTGAGTTAAAAGGGACGAACTACCGAGGATACCCTTCTAGTCCCTATGTTTCTCTATCTGTTTCAGCCTCCAGTGTCCCAGAAGCCGACGATTCCCGACTCATGGTGATCACCGTACAGCTACTTATCAAGGGAATATGGATAGACACTCTGGCATTGTTAGACTGTGGGGCTGCAGGAAACTTCCTCGATACGCACTGGGCATCAGAGATGGGAATAAGACGGATCAGAAAACAAGAGAGCCAAAAAAGTTGAAGGGGTAGACGGCACTCCGTTGTCATCAGGGCCGATCACCCACCTCACTGAAGAACTCCATCTCAAGATATCTCAACATTCAGAAATCATAACATTTGATATTATCAGGGCTGCACATTTTCTGATTATTCTGGGAATCTCCTGGCTTCGGCGGCATAATCCCCGCATTGACTAGGCTAAGAACCAGCTGGCCTTTGAGTCCGAATTCTGTAAAGGCCATTGCAGCATACAGACTTTCCCAGTTCAGGTGCAGGCGGCGAGCTCTCCCGTGAGTCAGTCCGTGGGTATTCATACCTTACCAGCGGAGTAGCTCCCTTTTCAGAAGGTATTTTCAGAGCAAGCCATAATGGAATTACCACCACATAGACCCGAAGACTCTGCTATAGAGCTAACACCTGGGGCACTGGTACCCTTTGGACGAATGTTCTCCCTCTCTCTGGTGGAAAAACAAGCTCTTCGGCAATATCTGGACAACAATCTACAAAATGGCCTGATACAACCCTCGAAATCACCCGCAGGAGCTCCCCTCTTCTTCATCACAAAGAGAGATTCATCGGAACTCAGGCCATGTATAGATTTCCGAGGCTTAAACAAAGTAACAATCCGGGATAGATATCCAATGCCACTCGTCTCTGACATAGTGGAAGCCGTCCAAGGGGCCCAAATCTTCACCAAACATGACTTACGTAGTGCCTACCACCTCTTACGTATCCGAAAAGGGGATGAATGGAAGACCGCTTTTTGCACCCCATTTGGCCTCTACGAGTACAGAGTAATGCCATTTGGGTTAGTGAATGCTCCCGCGGTATTCCAGAGGTTTATGGACCATTTGTTTTCGGACCTCATCTTCATCACAGTCATCATCTATTTAGATGATATCCTGGTTTTTTCCAAAGAACCAAGACAACACACACAACACGTCTCCGAAGTCTTACACCGGCTCCAAGTCAACAATCTACTGGTCAAACTAGAAAAGTGCGTATTTGGGGTTACCTCGATCCCTTATCTGGGATTCGTGCTCTCACCAGAAGGGGTGTCCATGGATAAACGGAAGGTCTCGGCGATCCAGGACTGGCCCACGCCCTCCTCTGTGAAGGAGGTAGAGCGATTCCTGGGACTGGCTAATTATTATCGCCGGTTCATTCAAAATTTCTCCAACATCGTTCTCCCCATCACTTCACTCCTTAAGAAGGGCACACTTCCGTTCCATTGCACTGTTGAGGCTGAAAGGAGCTTTGAATACCTCAAGGACCTTTTCTGCTCAGCCCCGATACTCAAGCACCCCAATCAGTCCTTACCCTTTCTCGCCGAGAAGGACGCTTCAGCGGCTGCCATTGGGGCAGTCCTGCTCCAATCATTTGATGGAATTGAACACCCCATTGCATACCTTTCCAAGACACTAACGTCCAGCCAAAGAAACTATTCCGTTCTTGAAAGAGAACTTCTAGCGATGAAGCAGGCATGCAAAACCTGGAGGCATTTGCTCCAAGGCATAGCCAAGCCTTTTACTATCCGCACCGATCACAAGAATCTAAAGATCTTGGAATCCATGGAGTGTGTCAATTCACGCCAAGCCCGATGGGCACATTTTTTTGTACAATATGACTTTCTCATTACCTACCAACCTGGGAGCCAAAACATCTTAGCGGACGCTTTATCCCGGAAGGACTCTGGGGAAGCCATCTCCTCAAGCCGTGAGCTCATGTTTCCTAAAACCCGCCAAATATCTGTGGTGGACTTTTTCTTCAACAGGTAAAGGAAGCTACCGAACAGACACCACCCACCTCAGTCTCTGCAGGGTCTCACCCAAAGGGACGGACTGTGGTTTAAGAATCAACTTCTCCATCTTCCCACAGAAGATCTCAGATTCAAGGCCATCCATTGGTGTCACGACAGCCTCATTTCAGGTCACAGGGGAGTGAAGGGGACACAGGATCTAGTTGGACGTTATTATTTCTGGCCTCAGATGGGAAACATGATTGCTGACTATGTAAAGAAATTATCGGTGTGTGCCCAGGCAAAGTATCAAACAGGCAAGCCCATTGGTCTCTTTGAACAGCCTGCAATACCCACTCGCCCTTGGGGAGTAATAACCACTGACCTCATCGTAGACCTGCCCCTTTCTGAGTCATGCACGTGTATCATGGTAATGATGGACTCTTTTTCTAAGATGGCCCATTTTACACCGCTACCTAAATTACCATCTGCGGGGGAAATGTCTTGAGTCTTTCTCTGAGATATTTTCCGTCTGCATGGTATCCCAGACAAGGTGATATCTGATCGAGGCTCTCAGTACACCTCTAGATTCTGGGCAGCATTCTGCCAGCACTTGGGGATAGAAAGGGCTCTTTCATCTGGATATCACCCACAAACCAACGGCCAGACGGAAAGGGTGAACGCTACACTTGAACAATATCTCCGCTGTTTTTGTAATCATCAGCAAGATAATTGGGTATCGCTCATTTCCACAGCCGAATTCACCTATAATAATACCAGACATTCGGCCACCAAGATGTCCCCGTTTTACTGCACGTATGGTCTACATCCGAAAAGCTTCCAGCCTAGAGATCTTAGTCGGACCCCAATACCTGCGGTTGAGGCTGGCTTACAAGCCATTTGTGAAGCCCATGCCAGCGCTTCGTCCAGTCTCAGAGATGCTGCTGAGTACAACAAGAGACAAGCTGATTCTCATCGCCAGCCTGGCCCGGACTGGAAGGTGGGGTCCAAGGTCTGGCTTTCTACCAAGTACCTACCCCGCTGGGCCCATCCATCCAAACTATCTCCAAGATATCTAGGTCCTTTTTCTATTCTTGCTAAACTCAATCCGGTATCCTATAAACTTGACCTCCCTCCTAATTTGAAACAAATTCACCCAGTCTTTCACGCATCCTTGCTCAAGCCTTTCTTCCAGTCTCATGGATGCTCCATACAGAACCACGCACACCTCAAGGCCGATGAGAACGAAGAATATGAGGTGTCCCATGTGTTCGACTCCAGATATCATCAGGGTCGTTTGGAATACCTCATTGGGTGGAAGGGTTATCCCAGATCAGAGGATTCATGGGAGCCCTTGTTGCACATCCTCGCCCCAAGGTTGCTTAGAACATTCCACCGCCTCCACCCAGGTAAACAGGGGGGGCGGCCCTTGGACGGGGGCATACTGTCATGAGTTTGAACGCATGGAGGTTATGGCGGCGGTTTCGATGGAGCCGCCATTAGGCGTTCCGCCATGCAGGTTCCTTTTCTTGGGTTATCGGTCTAGTCTTTCGCACGTCTGGCTGCAACCGCCGACAGCCGGGAAGTATTTACTTCCAGGTTACCAGTCTGTCGGCGCGTTGCAACGTCCTAGCGTCCCTCGCTGTCTTGTTGCTATACGCTGTGCTGTTTCCCTTCTTTTCTCCTTGTTCCATCGCTTGCTTCTCCTTTTTCTGCTGCATTCCCGTTTTTCCCTTCCCTGCAGCTCTCGGCTTTTCTCGGCTGTTTTTCCCCCGTTTCCTTTTGTTCCTTTCGCTTACAGACCTGCGGGGCTTCCCGCTTTGCCTCCCGCTTCCCCGCTCGCATTCACTTACCTGGACTCTCCCTTCCTCCTGCTGCTCTCATTCCACATTACCGACCGTGGACATCAATTTCAACTGGACTTCGTTCCCATCGCCTGGACACCTCTGCATTCTACCGGAACGTCGGATTCCGCTAGGGTTTTTTTTAACGCCTGTGGCTTTTTTCCCCTTACACCTTTCTGCAGTGACGGGGCCGCCGCGGCCCCTGTTTCCTGGGGGCCGTTGTGGCGTCCCACCGTGGAAGGTTCTCCTCATCGGCTGCGCATACTTACCGGGAGTCATCTAGTTATTCTACAGAAACAAGTTAATCAGGTAAGGAGTCAGAGGTGGGAAGCGGGTTGGACGATTCTGACTCAAGTCACGACCCCTTTCATCACTTTCAGAAAAACCTTCTTTTGAACAAAGCATCCACGCACTACGCTAAATGGAGTCTGCCTGCAAATATGATCTTTGGCCATCTGGAGAATTCTTAATGGCCACCACACATTTTCTGTTTCCTTTAAGGATATTGTAAAGACCCAGGCTGTCCATCCTGGCTAGCTGCCAATGTCCCTCTGGAAACATGTTAAAGGTTGTTTTGAGTTTCTGTACACCTGTCACTATTTGCACAATCAAAACATTCTTTTATCATCTGTACAAGTAAAATAATCCCTGGAAACCGAGGGTATTTTCGGAATTTTCTTTTTTCTGAGGCTGGTGCCCATATGGCCTTCATGGGCCATTTTAACAGGTTGCTCTCTCAGACCAGCCAGATGAATAGTTTTTCTACCACGCATCAGCCAACAGCCTTCTTGCAACAACTGGTTCCTCACTTTCCAAAATGCTTCGTGATCCTCCCTAATGGCCTTCTTTCTTTGAACGATCATCCCACAGAAGCCACACACATGCAATGTTTTTTAACCTGGTTTGTTTATCAGCAAGCATACAAGGACCTTCCATCTCCAGGCCCCAGCTCGATTTGGTCATCCCACAACCTAAAACCTTAGCTTCCACCAGTGCCGTAACACAAGATCTGGGCCCCCCCCTGCGAGCCATGCTTTGGCCCCCCCTCAAATCAGCAACAAATCACAGGTCGTGCCACACTCTGGACCAGCCTAGATTACCACGCTTGCGCAATACGCACGTACGTGCTGCTGAAGGGGTATGCCACACACTGCACTAGGAGAAAGATATACATATGTGTTTTAATGCAATATACAGCACACTTTCTGAGTAAAAAATTGTCTAAGAAGCCACAGTGTTTGCTATTGTTTTGTAGAGTAACACCAATTCAATACATGCAAGTCACCGACACTGCACATGAACATTAATGCTTTGCTATTAAAAATGCCATGCCACAATGAAAACATGTCCAAATGGCTGCACAATGTAGAGCAGTGTAGACACATAATAACATTAAAGTAAAGCATACCAGGCCACATTAAGACATACCTAGACTGGTTGCACCAAAATGCCAGTCGAAGCAATAAGACTCATCAAGAAGAGAGCACACATTCAAGCATGCGTCTCTGCGGCCTCTAACAACAGAGCCAAACTCTTTAATGTCTACAAGGAACTAGCCAATCCTGTTGCTGACTCTACCTCTCCTGTTCCCTCAACAGGCCCCCCCTCTGTACGGCGTTGGCCTCTCGCTTCTCCGCTAGAACTCAGGACATCCTGTACACTATCTCCTCTTCCTCTCCCTCTTCCTCTCTTGACCCCCTTTGGCTATCTCTCCCTCTCCTCCTCCTTTCTCCTCTTTCTCTCTAACACCTGACAAGGTTTCTAGACAAGTCCCATCTATGGAAGTGTCGTTGAAACAGGCGCTCGACTGCTCCTCCAGAACCATCAAGGACCACA
The DNA here is from genome assembly GCF_040938575.1 of Ambystoma mexicanum. NCBI lineage: Eukaryota > Metazoa > Chordata > Amphibia > Caudata > Ambystomatidae > Ambystoma > Ambystoma mexicanum. The sequence continues at coordinate 541,661,495 of NC_090929.1, forward strand.
TTGACACCCTTGATCCAGCTTTGGCCTATTTCTGTAATGATTCTTTTGCCACTGGAACTTTCCCCTCTCTCAAACTCTTGGAAAAGCTGGCCAACTACCAGCTTACTCTCCACACTGAAGCTGTTGTTGTCTCTATGACCATCAGTCTGGCTTAAGAGCTGTCAGAGATACGGAAACTGCTCTCCTGAACACCTGTGAAGATTTGAAATTTAACCTTGATTCCAGCATTCCTTCTGTCCTCATCCTCCTTGAAGTTTCCTCTGCTTTCGACACGGTCAACCACGCCATCCTGATCAATCGACTCTGTGAGAACCTAGGCATCATGGATCTGGCCCTGGAGTGGCTGATCTCCTTCCTCTTGGACCGCGCCTCGCATGTCCAACTTGGTCCCTTTCACTCCGCCTCCTCTCTCTACCTGTGGCGTTCCCCAGCACTCTATCCTCTCACCCTGGTTTTTCAACCTCTACTTGGCCCCTTTGGCCCACCTGATCTCTACCTTCTCCTCTAACTTTAAGTGTTATGCGGATGACACTGAGCTTTCCTTCCGGCTCCCCTCAGCCTACTCTCCTCTCTCGCTCATTCCTGGTGTCATCTTCAACTCCAATCTCTCTTTCTCTCCTCACATCTTGGACGTCGCCAAGACCTCCCACAACCAGCTGCACCTCCTCAAAGTTACTCTTCTCTTTCTCACTTTCCCCCAGAAGCTCACTGTCTCCAGAGCTCTGGTTCTCTCTAGGCTGGACTACTGCAACAGACACTTTCTCAATCTGCCTTCCTCTACTTTCCGCCCTCTGCAACTAATCCAGAACAAGACTGCAAGACTTATCCTTGGCCTCAAGCCCAGGGACCATATCTCTCGAGCAATTAAATCTCTCCACTGGCTCCCGGTGGCTGCAAGGATCAATTTCAAGACCCTTTGCATTATCCACAAGGCTTTCTGAGGCTGGGATCAGCACTACATCCAACACTCTCTTCCAAAATACCTTCCTTCTCGAGCCCTATGCATTAGATGCTTCTCCAGGAAGAGAGTGGGGGATAGATCCCTCTCCCCTGCAGGTGCCCCCCTCTGGAATAGCCTCCCTGCCCCTCCCAAACTTGAGCCGGACCACCTGAAGTTCCGGAAGCAGCTGAAAACGTTGCTCTTCTCCTTGGCTTTCGCTCTCTCACATCCCCTGCTGACCTACCTGTCTGCTGTACCAACTGGTTGCTTGGCTACCCTCAGTCTCACCGAGTCCAGGCTCTTTCTTGATCAGTCACCCTTGCACTGCCTCAGGGCCTAGCACTAGTTAGGGGCTGTAACTGTAACTCTACAGTCCCTTGTTCTCCTTGCACTACACAGAGCCGCGCTGCCCTGGCTGCATTTACTCAGAGCATTGCTGCCCTGTTTTCCCCTCTCCTCTCCCTTGCACTTCCCCCTTACCTTTTCCCTTGCACTTCTCATTTTCGCACGTGCACAATCTGAATGACACAAGGCTTAGCAAGATCATTTGTCTTGTCCTCCCTCTATTTTCCTTCCTTTGTCTTATCGTGTCTAAAAACACGTGTGTACAGGCACGTTATATATGACTTGTATAAAATCATATCATTTTATCACAGATGCCCAGAAAAATATACAGTGCCGCAGTAAGAAACGGCTAGACTGGCAGAACCCAAATGCCAGTCTAGCCAGGTAATTACACTTAGCAGGACTTTTTTTTATCAGAAATGCCCAGTTAAAAAAAGTCTTACCAAACTGAGGAATCACTAAACTGGCTGCACCAACATGCCTCTCTAGCCACTAATGCCACATACCATGCCTGCTTAGCATGGACATGGACGACCATTATGATTTATTGCACAATCCCACCCCCCACACATCCCCTCTCCCTCCCATCCCCTACACGAACCTCCAAAATCAGCTCATTGGCCCAGAATTACCTCCACGTCCCCTTCCTTGTCCCAGTGCTTAAGTATGAGGCTCCTTACCTAATAGGTAAGTACTGGGATGAGGAAGAGTGGGAATAGGAGTAATAAAGAGTACAGGTAGCTAAATCAGGCATTACCTTCATGTACCTCTACCTCATCCCAGTACTTGTGTATGAGGCATCATGCCTCATAAACACGTACTGCCTCATACACAAGTACTGGGATGAGGAAGAATAGGACTAGGAGTAATGCAGATTACCAATAGGAAATGAAGTCATTAAACACAATTAGTGGTACAACACCATTGAGCTGACTGGTTTTCAGCACTCCGCTCCCCGCCCCCTGAAATTATGGACTATGCTGACTTGACGTGGCTCCCCTACAGAGCAGTTGCTGGACATAAAAGGACACAGATGTTAAATGACACCTGGGTTTCGCTGTTAACAAGGTCCTGGCCTGTACAGCATTTCACTGTTAGTACCTGTATTCAAATGCCACATTTTTAAGCAATTGAAATTGTGATGTGGGTTTAGTACTTGCATGCTAGGGGAGTGATTGGAAGGGTAGAGAGGGAACAGGAGACCAGTCATTCTCACAGCAGTCCATAAGTGGGTGCTTTCAGACTTAAAGAAGAGAGTTAACTGCTTGTAACATTGAATCTGCACTAGAATAGTGTCATCAAAATGTGTAAAGAAGTTAGCCCCCTGAAATGTAGGTTTTGTTGTGCCCCTGAGCACAAGCACACACACCATTCACCATATACACACACGCACACACAGCCATCCATACATTTAAGTGTGCACTTTATCACCGTAGAGGCATACCCAGGCAGCCACCCAATCATTTAAGTGTGCACCCTTTCACCATATAGGCACACCCAGGCAGCCACCCATACATTTAAGTGTGCATCCTTTCACCGTACAGGCACACCCAGCCACCCATACATTTGTGTGCACCCTTTCACCATACACTCACACAGACAGTCACCTATACATTTAAGTGTGCACCCTTTCACCATATAGGCAGAGCCAGGCAGCCACCCATACATTTGTGTGCACTCTTTCCCATACACACACCCACGCACACACATGCATACACGCACCCACGCACACACACACACACACACACACACACACACACACACACACACACACACACACACACACACACACACACACACACGACATGGGGTTGAGGGGAGCCAGAATACTTCAAAAATAAATTGTTTCTTTTTGAAGTCACTCTGAGCCATAACGGAAATAATGTATTTATTAAGGCAGAGTGACTTCAAAAATAAACTATTTATTTTTTAAGTCAATAGGCTTCCCCCACCCCATGACATGGAAGCCTCCAGCATAGGCTCTTCATGTCATGGGGTGAGGGTAGCCCCGAACTTCAAAAAGAAAGTTTCTTTTTGTATTCACTCTGCCTTCATAAAGAAATTATTTCTGTTACAGAAATAATTTCTTTATAAATGCAGTGAATTCAAAAAGAAAATCAAAAAAACAAACAATTGAAAGCATTTTCTTTCTTTTTTTTTTACTCTAAGTGGGGCCCACTCCAAGGACATGTGGTGGCGGGGCCCCCCGCACTGCGGGTGCTGCTGGGGCCCCTGTTACGCCAGTGGATTCCACATATTCCTAAACACATTGGGCCTCATGACGAGTTTGGCTCTAAGTGGATAAAGTGGCAGTAACAGAATTACTGCCACTTTTACCACTCTGACGAAATTATGCTTTGCAGAAAATAGCCGCTAATTGCACCAGTGGAACTACCATTGGCGGAATTGCCACCGGCGGAATTACAAGGGGAAGTACAGCTGAACTACTGCCAAAAATCAGTAGTAATTCAGCCAAAAACACAGTGTGGCTACCTCCACCCAAATGGTGGAGGTAAATGCATACAGGTAATGGAAATCAAGTCACAGGTGCACCCAATCCACGCATGAAGACTACATAAGGCCCACATCTTCCCCATACACACATCCAAGCAACATGTAGTCGCAACCAGATGTTGACTATGGGATCCACAACCTGCTACTATTCGTTAAGCTACAGCAGCATGCAAGGCCTCCGCAGGGAAGGAGACGGGCACTACAAAGGCACAGGAGACGTGTGTTGTTGGGCACCTCCATGCCACGTGTCTGCACATCCCCTTGGACACTGATGGACAACCAATTAGTTTGACTCTATTGCTTGGACCGGCACACCCTCACAGACCTGCTGACCCTGATCGAGGCTGATCTCCAGAGCGCTATTGCTATCAGAACTGCCACCCCATGGTAAAGCATGTGTTGTACTACACTTCTGTGCAACGGGCGGATTTCAGCACACTGTTGGGATGCTGCATGGTAGCTCCCAGCCAACATTCTTAAAGGTGCTGGAGCAAGTCCTGGATGAGCTCACAAGGCATGCCCATCAGCACCTCTCCATGCCAACCACTCAGGTACAGGTGCACACAGCCAAGGCATGTTTCTACGCCATTGCCCAGTTCCCCAACACCATAGGGGCATTGCATTGAACACATGTGGCATTAGTGGCCCACCAGGCAGTGGAGCAGGCATGCTGAAACAGGAAGTAGTTCCATTCCATCAATATACAGATGACATGTGATGCTGACCTCACCATCAGCCGGTGCTGCACCCTATTCCCTGGTGCCACATATGATACTGATGAACTGAACCCTATGTGCGTAAATGAACACACACACAGAAGACAGCGTACCTGGCTTATGGGTAAGTAGTAGTAGTCAATCTGACATTGACATAGAACAGTTACGCATGGAGAACGGAAAAGTCCACATACTGACCTCAGGTGACTCCACAGGACATCCTGGCATGCAAGGTAGCAGACACACAATTAGTGACACCAAGCAAGGCCACTGTGAAAGCCATTCCCTGCCAATGCATGATCAGAGGGTGGTACATGGCCAAACACCATCACCAAAGTGTCAACAACTTGGATGATGTCGGCGCATGGACAGACAAATGATGAATGATGATGCATACACTTTGAATAACGGCAAGCGCACTCTGTAGGCCAATGCCACCCCACCACAATTGATGCAAGGTGGGTCATCCACATGCACAGATGAGCGCACATAGGCCACCAGCGCAATAGGACAACATACATGTAACTCGACAAACAGCCATCTCTAACACTGTGCATCCTATTTCTTATAGGTGACTCAGTCTATCCTTAGTTACCCTGCAAGGAAGGGTCATGAGGGTCTTCTCGGAGACTGCTAAAGCCTCTTCCTCTCACATCACTTGTGGTGTACCCCAAGGATCTTGCATTGCCCCAACCCAATAAAATATCTTTACCAGGCCACTCTTCAATTTCCTTGACACCCTCGGCATAGCATACATCAACTATGCCGACGACACCCAAATCCTGATCCCACTCTCAGGCAACTACACAGATGACTCTGACACCCTCAACAAGATTTACGCTACAATACAGGCCTGCATGGCAGCAAACCATCTGTGCCTCAACAGTGATAAAACAGAAATCTTAATTGTCGGCCCACCAAATGCCCTCAAAGCTCTTAACAACCAATACACTGCCTTCCGGATTGACAATTCCTTAATCCCTGTCTCAGCTAAAGTTACGACTCTACCTTGACGCCTCTCTCACTATGATCAGACAAGTAAATGCCATCGCCTCTTCAGCAGCTTGTGCCACCAATGTCCTCAATGCCTCAAGACACTTCCTCTGAAAAAATAAGTGCCTTACCATTGCCCGTGCAATCATTGGCCCCAAGATCGACTACTGTAATGTCCTATTCACAGGCACCTCCGCTGCAAACATCCACAGACTTCAGGTCATACAAAACAATGCCCTGTGAGCCGCCCTCAATATCCCGAAAAGAGGGCACATCTCCAAAGCCAGGAGAGAAGCGCACTGGCTTCCCATCCAGGAGCATATCACCTTCAAAACACTCTCCATTACCCATAGCTGCCTTGCCAACAGGGGTGTAATTTTAGGGGGGGACAGGGGTGTTTGTCCCCCACAACTTTCATGGCACACCATTTTGTCCCCATTCATTTGGCTGGGGCACCTTTTCTTCAGATGTCATGTCCCCCCCCCAACATTTACAGCAAAGTTACTCCACTGCTTGCCAATACTGCGCTCCCGTACCCCTCCCAAAAAATCGCCAAGGTTCACTCCACAAGAGCCATTAGGCCCCCTACACAGATCGACCAATCATTCCTAAAGTAAAGAGATGCAAAGTCGGAGGCTCAAGTTTTCCATATTTTGCTGTGAAACTCTGGAACGACCTCCCCCCATCATTGAGGGCTGAGAAATCTTACTGGATCTTCCGTAAAGCTCTTAAAACTCAGCTTTTCTCCTAACCTGACCACACCGCAGATTTGTAAGACAAAATCCAAGAACACCTCTCTATTATCAGTGGCCTCGCCAGGAATCAAATTTAGGAGGGGCACAGAGGGGGCCAAAGACAAAAGTAGGGGGGCACAGACAAATGTAGGGGGAGAACATGGTCACTGCTCATCTTAGGTAGAGGGGCACAAGGGGTGGCACAGGGTTTCACAGGGGGGGCCCCGGCCCCCCGTGACCCCCCTAGCGACACCACTGTGTATTATGTGTTAACATGTATGACAATGGGCCTCATTACGGGTCCGACGGTAACCCTGCCGGTGCTATCGGCGGGTTGCCACCGGACCCATAATAATTCCCATAGAGCCCTATAGGACTGTATGGGAGTGGGGACACGGAAGCACCCATGACAAGTCTGCCTACCGTGGCTGCTGCGCCCAGCAGGGTCAGACCTGTCAGGAACAGCGGCTCCGCAGGCAGGCTTGTAGTTTGCCGGTTCAGAAATAAGGGTGCTGGTGAGATTACCAGCACCCTTGTTTCCGGAACCAGCAACATTATAATGAGGCCCAATGTCGTCTATAAAAGTAACTGTGGTTACTGCAGTGGAACACACAGCTGATTCACTAGAAAAAAATCTAACATCGTATTATATGCTAACATGTATGACAATGGGCCTCATTACAAGTTTGGCGGTAGCCTTGCCTGTTATACAGGCAGGCTGCTGCCAAACTTGCAAATGTTTCCGTCGCCTGGCAAAGGGGAAATACAGGGCTATTACAGCCTTGGCGGACCCTGTATTTCCCCATTGCCAGGTGCCGGTATTTTTTACTCCCCATTCCCATTGAGTCCTACAGGACTCAATGGGAATGGGGAGGCCAGTAGCACAGGCACCGTTCATAACGGTGCCTGTGCTACCGGCAATGTCTGCTCGCGGGTGCCGGTACGGCCACCAGGTCCGACTTGGTTACCGTAAAGGCACCCGCCAGCAGAACTCGTAGTTTGCCGGTCCGGTAACAACAGCAGCGGCAAGCTTCCCGGTACCGTTGTTACCGGACTGACAAACTTGTAATGAGGCCCAATGTCTTCTATCAAAGTAACTTTAGTTCCTTTGGCAATGCACCTGTCCCTCCCCTGCATGTTACATTACTCTACCTGGTTGTATGACATAATATGGCTATTTTGACACGTACTTGCGACAGCGCCTTAATGCCCCAGGGTTGTACGTGCGCTATATAAATGAAATAAATAAATGACACCTGTGAGGAACCCTGGTACACCGCAAGAGATAGCCTACAGTGAGGCCCAGAGGCGGACCAGGACATGCATTGAGCGCACCTTCAGACTGCTGAAGGTTAGATTCAGGTGCATCCACCGGACGGGTGGTGCACTCATGTACAGCTTGAGAAAGTTTGTCAAATCGCCATGATATGTGCTACGCTGCACAGCATGTGCATATGACGAAACATTCAAATGCCTCCAGATGAGGACTATTCACCCCCCCAAACCGCACTGCTCTGATGATGAAGACGTGCAGATGAAAACGGGGCACCTCAGGACATACGCGGGGAGGTGTGGGAAGGATGCATTGTCTGCCAGGACCTCATGGACAACTATTTTTGAATCCGCACATATGCACCTCTCACGCTACTGTGACACTTCACTGAATGCACATTCATCAATACCATTGAATGAACACTGTAAACATTGACTTGACTCAACAGTGATTTCATCTAAATTGTAACCCCTCATGCTCAATGTTATCACACATCCAACACCATCATCCGCAATGCCATCAGCCACTCCACACCCTCATCCCCAATGCCATCCCCTACCCCTGCCCTCCTTCCCAACACCATCACCGACCCCACACACTCATCCCCAACGCCATCACCCACCCCACACCCTCATCCCCAATGCCATCAACCACCCCACACCCTCATCCATAATGCCATCACCCTCCACACACCCTCATCATCTTCACCCACCGCACACCCTCTTCCCCAGCACCATCACCCACCCCACAGCCTCTTCCCCAACGCCATCATCCACCCCACACCCTCATCCCCAACACCATCACCCACCCCACATACCCATGATCTACAGTCTGTCACATGTGTGAGTCCACTATCTCTTTCTCTTGAATCCTTTTTTGCATGGGCATGGGAGCATGAGTCTTGTGGCGCTGTGAGCACCTTGGCAGCGTGTTGGCCACTGATCCCTAGAAAGGGGTGGCTGACACAGAACTCACATTCTCACTGCCAAACTAATGCCCCTGGCCATGGTCTCATGTGAGGCAGAAATTTGTTCAGCCAGCTCCCTCACCCGCTAACTGATGAAGGTGTTACTGGCAGTTAACTCTACTGCATGCTGGCACAGACAGTCAAGGGAAGTGGGCACCCGCCTGGAGGCTCCCTGTATCGCATTGCGCATCGCCTGTGAATGGCACAATTGCTCATGGGCAATTGAATGCATTTCTGCCTGCTGTTGCTCTATCCTGTCGAGGCGCTCCCATATGGAATGCAATGTGGGGGCCTGCACTGGCCCAGGAGATGGTTGGGAGCCCATTCACTTATTGGCGGATGCCTGGCTTGCTTGCTCCCTGTGGTCATCTTTGTCCTTAGAGTGGTCGAACTGGAGGCCACAGAGAGATGACAAGGGGGAAGTCTGCATGGGTGAGATGCTGGGCATGGGGCAGGATTCCGGTGATAACTGCCTTGCAGGGGATGCAGCAGGACTGGAGTCATTGGAGGTAGGGTCAGGCTGCCTGGTGGCAGTGGGTGCAGTGGGCTGGGCTTGTGCCCGATTGTCGTTGGCACTTGGCCGGGTGTGTTTGTCCCGATTCCCCAGCAGTGGTGGAAGGTACCTCTGTTGTGGGTGTAGCAGCAACCTCTGTCATGGCCGGAGTAGGTTGTGCAATTGTGGCCAGTGCGCCAGTGCTCATTGAGGTGACTGATACTCTGCCCTTGGACTGGGATGTTTTTGGGACACTCCTCTTCCTGGCTTACGCATGGCCTATGGCCTTTGGCCTTTTTACCTCTTAATTGTGTAGGTGTGCCGAAGGTACTGGCTCCTTCCAAGGATTCCTGTGTGTCTTGTGTGACTGTTGGAAGACATGAAAGTGTGCATTAATATCTTAATGGACATGTGTATGTTGTGCTGACATGTATTGTTGTGTGTACCATGGTGTCACAGGGTGCTATGCCTCCAAGGAAGCATACTTCATGTGGCTGACAGTATGGAGGTTTACTGCCTTGATTGATGTGCATGCATATGGTCAGTGTGGGAGTTGTACCTTGCTTGGAGTGTGGAGTCATGTCCATTACTGATGTACAGGGTCATGTTTGCCCATGTATGGCGGGACGAATGTTGCTTGCGTATGCTGTTGTACTGTCAGCTGAGGGATGACCTGCTAGTTGCGGTGGTGTGATAGCGACATTGATTCGGACTCCATGGGGGCAATACAGCTACTGGTCTGGTGCAGCGGTTGTTAGTCTTAGACACATATTTGGTGGAGTTCATTGCTTGAACTTCGGCTGATTTGTCTTTACATGGGTGATGGGTATGTCGGCAAGGGATGGTGGTGATGTGTCATGCAAATGTGTGACAGTCCTTGTTGCTTGCAGTTCAATGGTAGTTGTGTGCTACTTCATGCCGTCATCATCCTACTTGATGGGTGTTTAAGGGGGTTCACACCTTCGATGACTCATGATCTAATGGCCTGCGGTGTCATTCATTATCAGGGTTACTGTCGTCTGGATGCATAGAAGTTTGTGTATGTCAACATGCTATCGGGGTTGTTCTGCAATGGGCCCATCATTCACTCATGCACTCACTGAGTTCTCCCTGGCTGCTGGCTCTGACCTCTGCCAAACCCACACCCTCCAGGCACGCCATTTGGAGAATGCTACTGACCATCTCCTCCCACGGGTCAGCTGCAGTGGGTCAACTGTTCCTCCACCCGTGGCAGCTGTCTCCTGGGAATTAATAAATTGAGGGTGCAGACTCATGCCTTGTGGTCGTTCCACCACTCCCTCATGTCCTTCGCAGTCCTGTGGGACATGGCCTACAGCCACCACCTTGTCACTTAAGTCTACCTAGATGGCATTATTCTGCGGCTGGGTGGTCTTGCTGTGTTGTAGCCCATACAACTTCTCAGAATGGGCCAGCACCTGCTCTGCTAGGATAGTCAGCTCCTGGTCTGTACACTTTGGTTTCTTCATGCGCAGTTCAGGGACCTTCCACTTGCTTTTTCCTTCTGATATGATTGGCCTTTCCTCTGGGGGGTAGATGGCACTGCTTTCAAGTAGTTTTTGAATGGATTGTGTTTGTAAAGATGGCCGCCACGGTGCTTCCCATTCCGACGTTGACACTATTTCCACCAGCGGTAATTCCACTGGATGTAATTCCGTCGGCGGATTTAGCGCCAAATGTATGGCAGTAATGGTACCGTTACTGCTGATGGGTGATGCGCCAACCTACCTACTCATGATTCAACAGACATACCACCAGACACCACAGCAGTAATGGTAATTCCACTCGATGGAATTACCACCATCTTTACCACCAAACTCATAATGAGGCCCATTGTGAGGTTATTTAAACAATAATGCCTAGACCTGTACATGGAATTATTTATGCAATAATACCCAATGACGTGGATTGTATCAGGTGGTAAAAGCCTTAGGACATTAGTAATCGGAATCTGGACATTAGTCAATAAGAAAACCTCAGGATTTTACTCAACTATTGTAGATGCTTAAAAACCTATTTTATCAACTTGTGCGATCTGATCGGACAGTGCTATGGCTGGCTCTAGATTTATGCCAACATTTTTTTACCTCTGGCACTGAAGTGGTGCAGATCACCCTGTGTGGCTGTTAGTAGACTAATGGCTAAGGCTATTTGTTTGCCCTTTGAGAATAAAATCTGTTCTGCTGTGGTTCAGTCTAAAAAAATTAACGCACATCCACAGACCCTGGGCAGGCTTGAAAGATTTGTGTGTAGTATCCAAATCTCCAGCCAGCCTGACTAGGAACTGAGTATCTTCGAAATACATATAAAAACCCAATGCACATAAAGTCAGCATTCTTATGAGGGGGCCACATACTGGTTGAAAAGCAAGGGCGAGAGTGCATAGGCCTGAGAGACTCCACACTTGAGGAAAGACTAAGAGGATTTAAATGCTGCAAGTGCATTGGAAAGGTAGCATCCCAACCTGTCTCTTTGACAATACTGACCTTTCACTGGCACCCCCTTAATTATGAATCCTACTTTGGGGTCAAAACACTCATTACCTGTGATTTATATATCTCGTCTAAGAATAGTTGGTAAATTTGTTCTACATTTCCCTTATAAATTGTGTAATCTCTTAGAACAAATTTACATCCTTGTGATCAGCATTTCAGCAATGTACATTTCAGCAATGTGCAGGGAAGAAGAGTAATCTTTTCCGTGTTTGTACTGCCATTTAATTTTCTGAGGTCAATCCATATTCATATTTTATTATTAGACTTCCTTGTTACAACCAATGGTGGTACCCATAAGGTAGACTCACCCAGCTTCAAAATATCCTCAGTCATCTTGGAACGGAACTCCCTTCCTTCTTCATCCTTAATTAACATTGAAAAAATGTATTTTTGTTATGTTTCAAGAATGTTCTTGAATTTGATTCTGTGTTCATATCCCAAAATATGTTCTCTGTCCTGTTTGGGGATGTGTGGAGAGCCAGAATAAGGACTCAGATGAGTATGATTCATAGTTCAAGGGTTTTATTCAAAATAGAAAGAATCGATGGCTGACGTTCCCTACCTAGCAAAACAAAACTAAGTATTGATGTTAAAGTTCAAAATGAAGTCTACATCCTATCCAACAAACTGGCCCTATCACTTTAGAAAACGCCTCACTAAAAGGAAGAAGGGGAGGCTTTGTACAGCAGCCTCAACGCAGCTTCTGCCTGGCACAGTTAATACATAGATCGTGCATAGTCTTCAAGGGTTATTGTTTCCAGCAGGTTAGCTTTCTTGGTCTCTACAGCAAAGTAAAAATTTCAAACGCAGCTGTTTCTTGATGCAAAATGATCCCACTCCTCCAAGATGGTTTGAAAACAACAAAAATAATGTTTTGCCTTTTCTTGCTTCAAGGTATTGGGATTCCCCAACTTTCTGTGGTTTTGCAGTTTCTTTGGCTTTCTTAGCACCAATTCAAATATTTGTGTCCGTTTCTTTCTCTCCTTTCATAGGTTATTTACATCCTTGGGTTCCTCAGGCTTCCATAACCTAGGTCGCTTTTCTCAACCGTTAGACAGAGTGTTAGTATTTCTTACAGTCCCTCTTTCATAGAGTTTTCTTACTCTTGGGTTTCTCAGGCTCCCGTAACCTTAATAGCTTCCTCAGATCGTGTTCACAATTCTTGTTTTACATTGAATCCCTCTCGCACAGGGTTTTTGCACATCTGGGTTTCTCAGGTTCCCGTAACCTTGATAGGTTTTCCAATCATTAATCACAAAATTTGTATTATTCTCAGTTCCCTTTTCATAGTTTTTTTCACTCCCTGGTTTATCAGGCTCTCGTAACCTTGATAGATTTCCCAGCTGTTATTAACAATGTTCATATCTTTCTTGATCCCCTTTTCATAGGGTGTTTGCACACTTCACTTTCTCAGGCTCCCGTAACCTCATATATTTCCCATTCATTAATTGCAAAGTCCGTAACCTTGCAGCAGTATATTTTCTGTTGGGTCGCTCAGGCTCCTGTAATCTCATCGGCGCTCATAGACTTCACTCAAGGTCTCTGTCAGGCTTCTCAGTTTCCCGTAACCTTGTCGGCTCTCATAGCCTTCACTCAATGTCTCTGTCCGTTTTCTCAGGCTCCTGTAATCTCATCGGCTCTCCCTGTTGCTGATTGTCTCGGTAGAATTGTTCTGAGGTGTGAGGAGCTCAGGGACCCGAGCTCCCTCAGGGGCTCTGGTCTCGAAAACCCATTACAGGCGTACCGGTTCACCACAGTTTCCTCGTGGTCACATCCCCAGGTGAGACTCCTGTGTTTCTGTCTCTGCTCTTCCTCTGACCTTGGCTCCTCGTTCAGGTAGAACGCTAACCCCCAGGCATTTGGCTAGCCCTTTGCTCACCCACCCTGCTGTGACAGGCTCTATGGCCCAGTGTGACTCCGCCCCTCCAGATGTCGATTCTGCAGAGGATCACCTCTGCATATGTATTTTTCTTCCTCTGTAGGAGTCTCTCTTCGCCTTCCAATCCTTTCTCTTCTTATAAACATCACAGGGATAAATGGAGCAGTGTCTTTCTTCATTGACCAGGGCATTCAGGCTATATTTAGCATTGCCTGAAACCAAAGAATTTGAAGAAACGTCATTATTCAGTGAATCCAAAATAATATCACAGGTCAGAGGGTTCTGTTGATGCTCTTTGCCGATGAGGTTCAGGGGAGATCCAGCATTATCTGAAGGCAAAGAGATAGAGGTGTCCCTGGTTAGTGGTTTTAAAAAAGGAGTATTCAAAACAGAAGTAGCAATAGTCTTTCCAGGTTTCACATGTGCGCATAATGTACGTTGGACAGCCTCAAAGGAGGCGGCTTCCCCCTGGGGAGAAGGGACGAATACCCTGAATTCGTCACAGATGCCCCAAGGAACTTTAATACATCTGCTAATGTGGTTTCACAAACAGCAAGCACTTGGTTGACTTCATTAGGATGTAGTTTGATTTTAAGTGCCCTCTGCTCCCTCCACCTTAGGACAGATACTATATTATTGAGTAATATGTCTTCCCTCTTAGTAGTACTGCATTTTCTTTGATAACTAGATATGGGTGTTCCATGGAAAGTCCTGGAATGGGATGTTCCAGGTTATCAGAGAGAACCTTCTGGCACAATTCTTGACATAAAGATGTTGTGATTATCTTGTAAAAATGCCCACAGTCAGACGGAGCTGGCGACCAAGTGCATTGTGCTGCAGCAAATGGTTTGCATCTGTCATCAATATCTATAAATCTAGTGTGGGATATTTCTGGTTTTGGTTTTGCTTGCCTTGAGTTATTGCCTTGTATTGTTAGTAAGTACCTACATTGCTTTTCTTGTTCTCATTTTGTTCCATGGAGACTTTCTCCACACACACACACCCATATGCTTTATTTATTTATTTATTCATGTATAGCTTTACTTTCGGTTCTTGAAGACACATTTGCTTTATTACTGAGCCCTTCCCCCGTGTGTGGCCATTTTGAGGATATTGCCTTTCCTCCACTTACCTTTTGCTGTGCATATGTTTTGTTTTGCTCCGTGTTTAAATGAGTCAATCTTTTTCTCTGAGTTTATTTCTCCGCCATTGGGTTTCTTTTAATTTTGCCTTCAAGATTTTTGTGTCAAACTGCTGACTGAGATACTACAGAGAGCACAACCTAAGCATTCCCTACTTGTCTTATTTTCATTTCAATTTGAATTGTACATTTTATTTTTTGTGAATTTGTATAGCGTGTGCGTTCCGAGGTTGTTAGGCACCAACGTTGTAGCCTAATCTTATCATCCACACTCTTTGCATACTGCGGATGTGGAAAACTTAATTGCAATAGGATTCTGTGGTAAAATCACACTTGCCATGCAATCCCGTGTTTGGAGGAATAGCATATCCTTGCTGGGGCCAAGACTCATGGAGGGAATTGTCAATCAACATCCTCCCTGTTTCCTGCTTCCTGCAGAAGAGTGGTAAATTTACTAAATAAAAAAGTGTGTGTGAGTGAGTGAGTGATGTGTGAATGTGTGGGTTTTTACATGGTGCAATGCGGGTCGAGGGGAAAGGAGGAAGTGGGGTAAAGTGTTTGGTGTGTTGGCAGAGCTGCCAAATTGGACTGCTCCCCACACAATTGGGCCTCCCAAAAGCCTGGTGTGTGTGGAATAACGAACATGTGTGGGTTACCTTATTTTGGATACTTTACGCGAAAAAACAAAACAAGTAACATGGAAAATGCTGAAAGTCAGGTGAGGTTTGAGGTGAGTGCATGGACCGTGATGGGGATGGAGGATTGGGAAAGGGTAGAGGCGGGGCAGGTTGTTCAATGACCCCAGGGCAACCAGTTTATTATGTGGTGAAGCAGGAATTTAAGACTAGTCTGCAAGGCAAAAGATGGTAGAAATGTGTGTTAATGTTTGGTTTTCAATAATGTACTGATTTATAGGAATGATCTAAAAAGTACACAAACATAAAAAGGAGTATGAGTATTGTTTTAGTTTTCCCGAGCTTGAATGGAAGAGAAGTGCCACAGTGCAAAGCAATGCAAGCAGATAGCACACCCATTTGTTGTTTCAAATGTACTTAATTGCTTAAAGACAAACAACAAAAGATACTGGGGCTCATCATGAGCTGGGTGGTAATACAGCAGTAATTCTGGCTGGAATTACTGTTACTGCCGTGGTGCCTGGTGGAATTACTGCTGTATTACAACTTGGCGGGAGCACGCACACACCATTGGCGGTAATGGTAATTCCGTCTGGCGGAATTACTGCTGTAAACGAGTTTTATGTTTGGAATCAGCAGAATTACTGTTTTCACTCTTGGTGGTAATTCTGCCTGAGGAATTAGCACTGGAGCTAATTCCGCCAGATGTTGGCAGTAATTCCACCAGTGGTAATTCCGCCTGAGGAATCAGTGCCAACTTCTTATTCAGCAGTGTGGTAAAAGTGGCTGTAAATCCGTTACCGCCGCTTTAACCATATACCATCGAGCTCATGATGAGTGTGTGGTGCTGTCATACTTGCAACAGTGATGGAATTCCATATCTGCTCATTTGAGAACTACAGATGACATAGTCCCTCATTATGAGTATGGCGGTAACTGTACCAGCCACTGCCACATTATGACCCTTGAGGTAGTCTATGGGTAGTCTATGGGTAGTCTATGGGCCTCATTACATGGACGGCGGTAACCATGGCGCTATTAGCGCCATGGTTGCCGCCGGTATTTTACCGAGTCCGTCTTGGTGAATGGGGGAATTACCGCCCCATTCCAAGGTTGGCGGGGCAGTAATTCCCCATTTACCAAGGCCCTTCCCCATTCCCATTGAGCCCCTATAGGGGCTCAATGGGAATGGGGAAGGAGCAAATAACGGTACCGCTATTAGCGGTACCGTTATTTGCCCTGAAGTCCCTCAGCGGGTCCCTTCCTTAACGTGTGGTCTGGCCACACGTTAAGGATGGGACCCACTGAGGGACCTCGTAGTATGGCGCTAAGGGATTACCGGCACCAGTGCCCTTACCAGTGCCGGTAATCCCTTAGCGCCATCCGTGTAATGAGGCCCTATAGCAATAATGCATGGAGTAAATACCGCCTGATTATGAGGTGAAACACCTTCCACCAATATTTACTTATTTTATTTATTTAAAATTATTTATTTATTTATTTAAAGAGATGAAGGCAGAAACGCTGGTAACTACCCTGGAGTTCAAACACATCTTTTAATCCATTCAAGAGATGCGCTGGAAAATAAATCTCTACATGTGGTCACTCAAAGGGTTAAAAAAGTGGGTATCTGTGATGTCCAACCTTTCCTCCTTTCCAAAGTAATGCAAATAAGGGTCATTACTGATCTTTCTTTGCATTTAAAAATGGTACAGTAACCACTATGATCAACTTCTGTACAGAAACCATTTCCATCCACAAAATTCCTATTGAACAAATCTTTACAAAACATTACATGCGGATTTACTGACCCAGTCATGCCCCAGTTTATAGTGATTTCACGATCACTAAAATGACTGCAAAATTGACCGCTCTTGCAGAATCTCTGAAATCTGCGTTTTTGTAAAAACACCCACAAAAACTGCTGTTTTAAAAGAAAAACCTGATTTGATCAAATATATTTATAAAATGTCACAATATGAGGGGGAACAAAGGGGAGAGATGTGCGGGAGTGGAATCGATAGGAAGTAACGCAGAGAGGGGAACTGTGAGCCAGAAGGGGAGCTGTGGGCGAGAGGGCGACTGGTGGGCCAGAAAGAAGAGCGGGAAGGTGGGCTGGAAAGGGGAATAAGCTGCAGATTGGGCGAGAGGATGGGGGAAGAGCATGATAGACAGGGAGAAAGCATGCAAGATGCAGAAGTAGCATAGAATTCAAGTTTAGCTGGAGCTTAGGTTTTGAGTTGGGAGTGTGGCACAGTCTGAGGAGTGTGTGTTTTGACTTGGCAGCGTGACAGAGCAAGTAACCATACACATGATTTGCAAAAGTGAGATTGTTGGGAGGGTAAGCTGTGATGGAGAATTGGTGAGTGTGAGGGGTGCTGTTGAGTAGGGGGTTGGTGCTTGTGTGGTGGGTGGTTGGTGGGATTGGAGAAAACAGAAAGGTAATGTTTGCACCATTACAACTGATTACAATCAATAAAGTTAATAATATGAAATAGGTAAGCACATTCAAATAAAAAAGTAGAGTAAAACACACACACACTGTTCTGTTAAGCCAGAGAGATCTGGGACTCTTTCTATTAAATTGCTACCAGAGAACATAAACAAAAGATACAAATACTGACAACCTGGCTCTGTTGCAGCCTCACACACACAGGATCTTTATAGCACCCAGGTCCTCTTACACCATGGATCTCTTGCACCCTCAGCTGAATGACAAATGTGCCACAAACACGCTACAATAAATACAATTTTGTGCTGCAAAATGTTCAATTTCATGCTCCAACATCTTGGAAAGCATGGGTATTTCAGTATATCCAGCTCTGTTAGTTCGGGTCATGTGGTAACCCCATAACAATGCAGAGACACTTTAAATCCTTCAATCGACGAATACCAAATGCAGTGCTGTCTTTGGGGAAATCTACGTATCAATTTAGTCACCAAGTCCAACCCACTGACAACACACACCACGTCTCCCTTGGCATTTCTTTTGTCGTTATTGTTAAAGATTCCTTCCGCCAGCAGGCACATCTCAGGTTTCACCTCTTGAAATATGACCATAGGGCGGGAAACAAGCCCAAACAATGGACTGCATAAATAGAAGCTGCACACCTTTTGTTCCCCAAAAATGCATGCATTTACCAAGTACAATCTCATTCAGAGAAACCAGTAAGATGATCTGAACTGGGGTCAAAGAAGCGATAGATGGAGCCAACAAACTGCCACCTGCTCAGTGAAAAGTGATGCAAGGATTCACAACTCTGTTGTCTAGAAAAAGAAGCGGTGTGGAGCAAGGCTGGGGAATGATAAAGACACATTTATAGCAGTGGTATAAGAGAAGAAGAAATCATGAGAATATTCCAGCACTGACTGGAGTGGGGACTCAAGAATAACACAAACACATTCTTCACAGATGAAATGGTAAATGCATGGACTGCCTGCCACCAGTAATGTTGCCCTCAAACTAAGTGACAGAATTAAACAAGAATCTGGGTCTTCGTTACAGAAACTTTGCACCAGTGCAAGTGGCACGCCATTGTGCTAATACCGATCCGTATGAGCAAAAGTCATGTTAAGAATGTTTTTTTGCACTAGGGCAATTTTTGCTCTGGTAGTTGTGTGGTTCAAAATTGCACTTGCACACGAGCAAGGTTTCTGTAATGAGAGGCCTTGGGGTCATGCACAGGAGTAACCAAAGTGTGCTAAAAAAGACAGAGCCACAGTCTAAGCAGAGCGAAAGCTGCTGCAGCAGGCGGTTGATGTCGGTTATCAATATGTGTTCATTATTTTATTTTCTATAACATGCTACATGCATAACGGTGTTATTTGAGAGCATCAAGCATGTGGCGGGGTTTGGAGAAGTGGTAAAGATGAAGGAAAGTGAGAAGGACAGATAAACACAAGAAGACAGGATTCTTTCACAGCGACCAGTTAATTTGCTTCTGGAATACCCTAGCTGAAGGCTTTGAGGATAAATTACCTACTCGTCTGTCATCCTCTTCATAGTTCCTGACATAATAGTGATGAGGAAGACCTGGGCCTGGAGGAATGAAGATTGCCGGTAAGTAATTGGGCCATTACCTCCTTATCTCCCTTCCTAGTCTCAGTCGTTAAACTATGATGTTAAGCACTGTGACAAGGATGACCTGAACTTGCAGTAATGAAGATTACCAGTAAGTAATCCTGCCATTAACAGCCGACTGATCAGCTTTGTTTTGATGACAGCTTGTGAATGGCCTCGAAAACAGTACCATTTCGGGAACCTTCCTAAATGTGGGATAATACAGTAAATGCCGGAGCCCTTAATTTGTTTTTAAATTTGTTTATTGACATTTAAAATATCAAATGTCCAGTCATATTTTCCTCTAGGCCACATCAACACACGTTTAAATTTACAGTTCCATCCTACTGCCAATACATTAACATAACAGATATTAACAACAAACAATCCGTTCTCCTTGCATGCATGTTAAATCAAAGCCTAAACAGTGGTGTGCTCGGCAATTGGGAACAGGGACCGTGCAGAAATCAGTTACCTTGTCCAGGGGCCTTATTCATACTTATCTAGGGAGCACTGGGATACCAGGGGCCAGAGAGAGAGTGGTGAGTTTGAAGAAAAGTGCAGCCCACCAAAAAGCAATGAGGTGTTCATGGGGGCTTGTCATCCGGGGGTGAAACATGTCCCAAATTAAAGACCCGCAGGAGTCAAATGTTCCTCCTGGAATTGCGTCCAGGCTCTGCATTGACCTGAGCCACACCCTGGTCTCCAGCTCAGCCTAGGTCTCAAAGTCTTTATGCCATTAGGAGTACTGCGCCCCCCCCCAGCTGATTTCCAGGACACAGCGACACATGGCTTAGCAAGGATATACGCCATGTCCATGAACTTGACAACATGTTTGTGCTTACTATTTCTAGGGCAAGCTCCCAGCAAACATACCTCAGAGCTCCAAATGTACCTCGTGTTCAATGCGTGCCCATAAACCCTATGTTTTCACACAGCTCAAAACATGTGAATCAAGTCTGCACCCTCCCCACCCCACCAAGGACAGTTCTATTGTCACTGTTAACCTTATAGCCACTCTGTTGGGAGTCAAGTAGGTGCGGTACAATACATTCAGTTAGAACAGTTTGAAACGAGGGTTCCCGGATACTTCTTTGGGATAAGTGAGTATGCGTTCCCATTCCCTGTCTCCTATATCTTCCCCAAGGTCTGATTTCCAATGCGATTTCAACCTGGAGCTTTGAGGGTTGGGTCTGTTGGTCAGATTACCATACAATCTGGATACCAGACACCAGCCATCCCCCAAAGAATACAATAAAACCAGCAGAGGGGTTGCTTCCCGTTCTGCAGGCCATTGACATTTGGCCACCCCTATTACTCTCAGATACCTTAATAATTGCCCGCAGGGCAACCCAGTTTGGTCAGATATGGCATCCAGTTCTTTATATTTGCCATTATCAAACATGTCACCCCATCTGGAGACACCCCAGCCCTCCCACCTTCGGGTTACCGCTAATTCATCCTTATTCCTGCATGCATCCACCACTATCGGGAGATCAGGCGAGTAGGGGAAGTCCATCTTCAGGACTTTCAGTGTCCGACACCACACCATCCTGCCCAGGTTAACCAACATGGGCGATGAGTCCAGGCAGCCCTGTGGTAGCCATATCGCCTCCTTAACGTGGTCTGGAGCCACCAGCTGATGCATCAGCGGGGACTCGGATGTAAACTCATCCGATAGCCGCTTTGCAGTAAAACTAAGCTGCGCCGCCAAGTAGTATCGTTCGAGGTCTGGAAGCTGCATCCCCCTTACTCATAAGGTAAGTATAATCTCGTAAGAGCAATCCTGTCACACGCGACCCCCCATAAGAAACCCCTAATCAGAGATTCAAGCACGCGACAGAAGGAGACAGGGATATAGTGATGTATATTGGCAAAGAAGTATAGAAATCGAGGTAGGAGGATCATTTTCATGATGGCCACACTGCCCATCAGTGACAAAGGGAGTTTAGACCAAAACACCATTGACTTCTTCAGACCCTTCACCACCCCAACTGTGTTCCTAGTATTCATGTGCACCAGCTTATGCATAATATGTACCCCCAGGTATTTAAAGGAGCCCATGTTCCACAGGAGTCCCAGTTCCGGTAGTGCACCAACTTCAACCCCTCTGAGCCCCGAAAGCGGGAATACGCAGGACTTCTCCCTACTAAAGGAGATCCCCGAAAATGTTACAAAGTTGTCCAGTACTTAAATAATTAACAGTAAGTTAGCCTCGGGTTCCCGAACATACAGTAGGACATGATAGGCATATACAAACACCAGATGCGTGACACCCCGACCCGGATTCCCCCTGCCAGTAATTCTTGGCGCAGGTAAACAGCTACGGGATCCAATGCCAGTACATACAGCATGGGTGACAGTGGACACCCCTGTCGCGTTCCCCTTTGTATGTCCCAGCTTGCAGACACCCATCTCCCAGACTTGACTCTTGCAGTTAGAGGTACATAAAGAATCCGTACCCATCTTCTAAATCGCTCGCCAAACCCAAATTCCTGAAGCACTGCGAACAGCCATTCCCAGTAAAGTGAATTGTGGAGAAGGAGCTAAGTACCCCCACCTCAATTACCTCACCCATCTTGCCTATATGTTGGGAACCAGAGTGTGAGACACGTGCAGTACCAGTGAAAATACTGTTACTAAGGAGAATCCTGGAAGCAGGGTTCCCATTAAGGAAACCATAATTGCACACAAGACAGTATGTTGGCCATTTCAATGAAATCCCGAAAGAAGCAGGACCAATGAGTGGCCAAGAAGAATGATGACATCACATAGAGCCAAGCTGACGTGCATAGAAGAGATGCAGAAACTAGAGAATGCAGATATTATATAAGGCATCGAGAAAGTATCGAAGATAAGTGGCATCTTGGGATCAAGATGTAGAAAAGTATGCTACAGAACTGATGAAGATGTTAAGTCAGTTTACACGGTTACAGATGCAAAGAAACGCAAGCAGACAAAGTACTCTTGAGGCTAGCTAAGTAGTGAATAGATTGCGGCATGCGCCAACATATACATATATATATATAAGCGAGTAAAGAATGGATGTTTCCACTAGGTGTTATGGCAGAGCTGGGCTAAAGAAGGAAGACCTTTATTCTAGTGTGTTGCAGTTAGAAAACAAGAGAATTACAAAGTGAATCTCAGAAAGGCGAGGCTGGATGAGCCAAGAAGCCATAGCAGTATCAGGCTGGGATGAGCAGACATTGGATACAAATCGTGTGAAAGAATGGAGCTCCTGTTCAGGAGGCATGAACAAAACAAGGAAGACGTCAGAGGTCTATTAGAAAATAGTATTTATAATACACAAGAGGCTCGATTTTGTGGTTTTCAGTCACGTGGAGGGATGAAGTTGGACGAACATGATGGTCACACCTACGCATGAGGGCAGAGCGTGCCTTCACTCCCCTGAATTCTCCAGAGCAAAGAACACTCCCATGGAAAAGAAAAGTTCAAAGCCCTAATTGACAGCAGACTACTGAGGTGATGATGGATGATTATGCTAATTGGTGGGAAGCTATGGTTGGAAACTAGCTCACCTGCACCTGGAAGCCCAGTCTGTATGCTGCTAACATAGGTGGAAAAGTACTGGCAGAGGTTAGAGTGTCAACCAATGGTAGAGGACCGCATGATAAAGGGTCCTATAGTTTGTGTAGCCAATGGGATGTTGTGTATTTAGTGACGATCATAGTGACCTGTTTTGGGGGAGGGCTTAGTTGCCCCATCTGATGTTATGAGACCTATCTCATTTCTTCACCCTTTTATATAGTTTGCCACGAAGGATGACTTTAGTAATACATACCATGACGTCACCTATGATGATTTTTTGTTATAAAAGAAGGCTTTTTTTCTAGATGCATTGAGACGTCTTATGCTCAGACGTCCGCTGATGTCTGTTGTACTCCCTGTTTTAGATAATTGATAATAAAACAGTTATCATTTTGCCAACTATCTGAGTCGTTTCGATTATTGATGTTTGAGTAACATCAGCATCCCCATCCATCTCAAGGGTATTGCTACCTCATCTTAAAGGTCTGGAAGACCCCCGTTCAGAATCAAATGCTTTACTTGCATCTAGTGACACCACTGCACATTGCTCAGTTGACTCAACGGTCTGTGCTATAATATGTTGCAATCGCCTCAGGTTTAGTGCTGTGCTTCGCCCAGAGATAAAAAGAGTCTGGTCGCTATGTATCAGTCCAGCAATCACCTTACATAGCCTACCTGCCAGTATCGTGGTTAAAATCTTCCTGTCGTAGTTGAGCATGGCTAAGGGCCGATAGGAGTCACATTTCTCTGTGGGCTTTCCCGGTTTGGGGATTTGGACCACCAAAGTCCCTCGCATACTTGCCGGCAGCACTCCCTTAGTGTAAGCTTCCTCAAATACTTTAAGCAGCACCGGGGCTACTGTCGCATTGTATATTTTATCAAATTTGGGGGGAATTCCATCGCTGCCTGGCGTTTTACTAATAGCGAGCAAGATGATTGCTGCGCTCACGTCCTCCACTGTTATGGGCAAATCTAATGCAGCCTGCTGCATTGCCCCAAGTTTGGGAAGCCCAATATAAGATAAGGCCTCCGTCACTTCTTCCAGAGGAACCTCTTCTTCATGTCTACATAATGTGGAGTAGTAATCAGCGAAGATATTATTAATCTCAAGATGTGTTCTGCATAGATTCCCGCCCCCACCCCTAAACTCCGTGGTCAAATGCCTAAGGTGCTCCCTCTTACATATCCATGACAGAAGCCTACCTGGTTTATCCCCTTCAGTGTGTGCCCTTGCAGTTCTAGCCATGTAACCAAATTTAGATAGCCTTATCCACTCTTCCATGCAACGTTATCTGGTGTCAGCCAACCCTGCTTCGTTTGGAAGCTGTCCCGGATTCAGGGCCTCCTTATTTTCGGATTTCGTCCTCTAGCTTTTCCCATTCCGCCCTCAATGTTTTACAGATACCTCCCGCACTGGCTATAACATCACCCCTCACCACCACTTTCAGGGTTACCCACACTGTACTCCACTCCTCAAAGCTACCCACATTTCTCTCTAAAATGTCTACCAGTGTTTCCTGCAGTTTGTCCCTAAAGGTTTGGTCTGACAGCGCATCTGCTGGCATACGCCACATTGGAATGGGGGTCTGGGGCTTCTTATGTTCCATGTTACGGAAAGTGGGGAGTGATCCGATATTGTCCTACCCACGTACCACACATCCACCATGTCAGCCATCTGAATCCACCCCACTAATACAAAGTCAATTCTGGTGAATAGGGCATTGGTCGAAGAGAAAAAGGAGTAGCTTCTCTCGTCAGGGTTCAATTTCCTCCAGACATCCACTAAGTCTAGATTTACCAATGCCCCTTCAAGGGCTGCGGGAACCAGGGTGGGTCCTCAGGCAGGGGAGAGGATCTATCCAGTAGCGGGTCCTTGGCACAATTAAAGTCACACCCCTCATCCCCGCACACAAGATAAAGCTCCCCCAGTGTTGTCTCATGTGGTAGCAGAGAGTGCGAATGTGAGATGGGATACCATGGTTTGGAAAATAAGAATAAACTATACATGCATCTATGTGGTCTATGTAGCTCCGCAAGATAAGATCCCTCTCATTCACATCTGCCTCCACCTCCAGTAGCCGAAATGGTACAGAGTCATCTATCCCGGTGAGCACCCCGTAGCGTATTTCGAGTATGTCACTCCATATCCTCCCCCCCCCAGCGCTCACAGACCCTTTCCAGGTCCTCAGCCGTTAGGTGGTTCTCCTGCAACAGGGCGATAGCTATCTTCTTGCGTTTTAAGAAGAAGTTATTACTCTAATTGACTCCATGTTGCAGCCAACTATATTCCAGCCAGTTCCCCAGGCCCGCTCCCCCCCGAGCCCTCAATCTTAACCCCTAGACCTGCCCCCACCATCGATGCCAGATCCCCCCCACCCAGCCCCCTGACTAGATACACCGCGCACGCAATCTGCATGCCTAAATGTGTGGAGAACATAAAACTTTAAACCAAACAATGTACATTCGTTCAGCATCTGCACAGTATGTGCAGTGCTCGGGCTTACTCGTACCGCTAAGGCCAGTCACGACCATTGTGTAACGAGTAGCGGGTGCCGGAAACAGGCCAACACCAACCAGTTCACAGGCCAACCTAGTACTCAGCAGTAGGTACTCAACCGAATTCCTGTCGATTGTAAACAAACAGCATGTTCCGGCCGAGTTGGGTTCAGCTAATTCCATCCAGGCAAGCCAAGGGCAAATTCTCGGGGCACCTCAATTGCTCCACTCTGTCACCGAGATCGCCCCCCTTGAGTGACAGCACTTCCTGTGTCAGGCGTTGGGGTCGTCTCCGTCAGCCGAGTTATTATGTTCCAGTCATATGTTAGCTTCTGCTGGGGTCTTCAGGAAGTGCGCCCTTCCCTTGAGAATGATCTTAATCCTAGCTGGATACATGACCATGTATTTGATGTTAAGTTGAGTAAGCCTCGCTTTGACTGGGACAAACTAATTCCTGGCTCTCTGGACCGCTGGTGTATAATCCGGGTAGATGGCTATCCTGGAGTTGTCTCGTTGGATCACACCTCCCTCCCTCGAGAACTTCAGGATCACCTCCCTATCTTGAAAGTTCAGGATTTTCCCAATAACTGGCCTAGGGTGAGAGCGCCGAGGGAGCCTTTTCTGCAGCGAACGGTGAGCTCGTTTAAAAGCGAATCCCTGAGGCTAGTTCCCAGGATCCACCTCCTGCTGGATTAGGTTTTTGACATATTGAGTGGGGTTTGAGCCCTCCAAACGCTCTGGGAGCCCCAGGAGCCTGATATTATTCCAGCGCGCTTTCCCCTCTATGTCTTCGCACCTCTAGGGTGTTGTTTCTTCTCTCCAGTTCCCGGACTCGGCTTTCCAAGTCCTTTGTAGACTCTTGCGTTTCCTTTAGCACCATCTCAGCAGATGTGAGGTCCCAGCACCAGCAGTCAAGGTCCCAGAACAACCTCTTCTAGTATACAGCACACACAGACCCTATGGGGCCCAGTCAGCTCCCAGGGTAGGCCTCAGCACCCGCAAGTCCACTTCAAGTATAGTCTTCACCAAGTGAAGCAGGGTCCAGGTGTCAGTGCCTTAGCTATCGTCTCCGATGGTGCACCGCTGTTATTGTGCATCCATTCACCGCCTCTTCAGCCCAGTCAATAGTAAAAGACAATGGGCCTCATTATGAATGTGGCAGAAAGGCAACAACGGCACCTGTAGTGCTACCGGCGCTGTTTTTACTTCTCCGCCACATTACGAGTTCTGCTTGCCGGTGCCGGACTGCACGCATGGTCCGAACAGAACTAGTGATTGCACTGGCACCGTCATTAACGGTGCCAGTGCAAACATGCTCCCGACCCCCATTCTGCCCTATTTGGCAGAATGGGGATCGGGAGTCCGGCCATACCGACACCCACGAATAGCCAATTACCGGCCCATTCATCTCGTAATGGGCCAGTAATGGCCCATTCGCGGGTGCTGGGGCCGGTAGCGAGTTTGGCAGTAGCCGTGCCCTTAAGGGCACAGCTACCACCAAACATATAATGAGGCCCAATGTCCAACCAGTGGGGGTCTCAACAGGGGCCCTCAGACCTACAGTCTCCAGCCTCACCCCATAAGAGCCATCCTAAATAGTGCATGTGCACTCAGGAAAGGGAGACACAGCAGGCACCGAGCCAACAAGGCAGCAGCGTTGTGCAACACTCCGCTGCAGATCTTGGACGTGCCTATTTTAGCACAGCGGATCTCACACGTATGCTATATGTGTACACACTTACTGCTGCCCCGGCCGCCTCCCCAGCACTAAGTACCCAGTGACGCAGCTTCTTCTCCCTTCTTTGCGGTCCGGCCGCTTTAGAGCGAGACCCTTCAGCGGCTGCTCCCTCTTCTGACCAAGCGTGCCGGGTGGCACAGGGCAAACGTTGTTCAGTTGCTTCTCTGCTCTGAGGAGCCCGTGGCCGCGACTTTTCTCCCTCACTCCTACGATCACACCGCATCCAAGTGGGAGCACCAGATGGGATCTCTACCCACGCCCGGTTGTTCCCCGCAACTTCGTTCAGTTCATCACCAGCATTAATTCCCAGACGAGCGGTTCAGTGAGACTTGATTTAAGTGCCTTGTGTATGTCTGTACTGTACTCAAACAACCGGGCTCAGCAACAGTAACTCCAGCCAGTCCCCGCCGCCGCCAGGTTAATGGGAGATTCAGCATCCGGCACAGCGCCTCCGTCCCTCTGCCTCCTTCTGCAGCACAGTGGCTCTGACCGCCATCTTTGAAGCACTGTGTCAGCCTTCCCTGTCGCCGTGCTTGGGCAATTCCAGTCGATTTGAATCGGATCAATGCTCCGCAGCTGGGCGTTCGCTTCTCTTGCAAGCTGCTGCTCTTATTATGCGTAGAGCTTCTCTAACACCGCCGGTACAGAGGATCATCACAGGAACACAACGGGAGCTTCGTTAACCGCTGCCTCACTACATGGGTCCAGGCGACGCCCCTGCAAACCCCTTAAGGGAGCTTGTTCCAAATTTCAGGGCTTGAGATTGATACCATTTCAGCACCAATTATTTCCCTCTAATATGTCGGCTGTTAAGATGGATTTCTAAACTCTGATCTGGTAGGCAGATGTTTAGGAGGCCACCTTCGGTCTAGTGAAACAGGGGAACCTTCTGGACAAGCCAAAACAGTCTAGGTAGCTTGGCAGGCGGTCAAGACTAAGGGGGTCATTACGAGTTTGGAGGTAGTCATGGTGCTATTAGCGTCATGGCTGCCTCCAAACTCATGTCCGGGTCCAGGTTCCTTGAATGGGGACTTACTGGGTCATTCCAACCTTGGAAGACCCGGTAAGTCCCCATTCAAAATACCCATCCCCATTTCCATTCGAGCCCCCATAGGGCTCAATGGGAATGGGGAGGGAGATAATAACGGGCCCGTTAATAATGGGCCCGTTATTAGCTCCCTGGTCCCTTATCGGCTCCCGTTAAGGACGGCTGGTAAAATCAGCCGGCCTTAGTGGGACACGCTAAGGGACCTCATAATGTGAGGGTAAGGGGTTAACGGCACCGGCATCCTTACTGGCGCCGTTAACCCCTTACTGCCAGCCTCGTAATGAGGCCCTAAGTCTCAGGAGAAGTGAGAAAGATCGGAAGCCCACAATGAGCACACACAGCAACAAACCACAAATGACTCTTAGACATGTGTATATGAAAAATATCTATACATTTATTGTCGGCCGGACCAAATAGACACACGTAACTTTTGCAATGAGAAAACAGTTATCACACAAATCCTTAAACTATACAATATATACATTACGTTTCCTAATGCAATTTAGTGATAAGATAAAACCACAACCTTTGAAGCGAGGGTTAAGTAAACACACAGATGGCATTGGGTAATTCTTCAGAGTTCGTTCCCTAACTTTCGAGTTCATCCCTAAGAAGAGTGGAGCGTTGTGGTCAACAGTAAAGTTGTGGGGTAAAACGCACAATCGCGCAGATGAACAAAAAGCGGGTCTTCTTGTGAGGGCTGTAGCAAGTCAGGAAGGGGTTTGAGGCGATGAAGAATTGGTTGCCACTATTCAAGTAGGCCCTGCCCTTGGCGGCAAAGCAGAGTTCAAATGGCGAGAATAGCTAGGGAGCGCAGCCTAACCCAGCCAATTTCGAATACCTTCCAGGGATATTCATACGTAAAAAGGAAGGCTGTGCCAGGTGACCACCGGTAAGTGATGCAAGTACTCAGCGACCCTTGGCACAGTCCAGACCAAACTTCACCAGTTCAGTCAAGGTCACTAGTAGGTTCGAGTCCTGCAGTTTAGCGGCGCTCCGGCTCTCAGCAGCGGCAGTGGAGAACGGTCATCCGTGATGGGACAATTGCCTTTTCTCAGCTTCTGAAGGAGATATGTAGAAAATTCTGGTGCAGCGGGCTTCAGAGCACAGGAGAGCAGAACAGCAGGGGATCCATAGCAACCGTCACACCAGGTGGTGACACAGGAATCGTGGATGCGGGCAGTGTTATGCACTCTTCTAATTCGGGACCCAGAGTAACTAGGCCTGCACAATTTGGTGGGAGAATGCACTGGATAACAAGCAAGCAATGTCCCAAGTCTCTAGTCTGCACTGGAGATGGTAGCAGTGCTGCGGGTTACCTTGAGGTGGAACTGGACAGTTCACTGCCCAGGAACACTTCTGAAGGGGCTCGTTTGTGGGTAAGCAGAGGGCGCCGAGAAGAGTTGTTCCCACTACTCCAAAGGGGCGGAGTGCCTTGGCAGGCCTTCTTGTTCGAAAGAGAAAGCAGGGGTCCGACTAGACAGCAGAGGGCAAAGGGTGCCAAAACCTTTCAAAGCATCTCCAGCGGTTTCACAAGTCAGTTTCTTCATGAAGGAGACTTGGCACCTTCTGTAGTTCGGTGATAACACAGGTGATCGACCTTGAATGGCTGCAGAGCCCCTTCTCTCATCCAAGATTAGCTTTGCGCCAAAATCGAGGACTCCCAAAAGAAGATCTGCTCTCTTGCAGGCATCCCAGATGTCAGCCAATCACGGCCCACGGCGCTCTTGTCATTCAGGCACTCCAGACATCCTGGCACCAATGGTGTGGATTGGGATGAGACAATCCCAGCCCACTTCCTGGGCACAAATATGTGATAGGCAGAAGCACACGAAAGAGATCGATTTTCACTGGAGGCTGCATGCCCAAATAAGGAAAACCCGGGTTACTCGACCTGAGTGTAGGCAAGGGACAAAATGGCCAAGGGACCGAAGAAAAGACCTTGTGGTTCTGCTATTTTCGGACCGGCCACAGTCTTGAGCAAAATGCGGTTTAACTCAGTAAAAAGAAGTAAAACATTATGAAAAGTAGCTGCTGCCACCAGTCCCAGGCACACTCGTACAATCACCTAAAAAATCCTCTGAGGGTGTCTAGGGCCATAAAACAAAAAGGGACCTCAGCGCACGGTACTGGACCAAGAAATCGCAACATATTCAAAGACTAAGGGAAATATAGTTGTCATGATCCGGGTCAACCCCAAGGCTCTAGGAAGGACCTGGACCGAGAAACTAGGTGCCTGGCGCAGGCTCAGGCTGTTGCCTGTGAAGCCCCATACAAAATGGCCCCAGGGACTAGACCAGTCAACATGATTCAATATGGCCGCCAGTTTCCCTGGTGGTCTAGTGGTTTTGCTTGGCCCCAGGGCTGTTTATGCCCCGCCCTGGACCACAACCGGTGCTTAGCGTTTTCTCCGACTTCCAGCGTGACACTTGCCTGCCACAGAGCTCCTTCGTGCTACACTACGGGTCAAGATATTAAGAAAGCAGCTCTGCACTACGGGGCAAGATACCAGGAAACTAGCTCTGCACTACGCGTGAGGACCAGCTCAACTCTACGCGGTTACCTCAGGAAGCTACACGACGTGAGGCAAGATCCATTGTAAATACTTACCGGTACGCGTGCAGAACGCAGTCTTCTTCCAGCTCCATTTCTTGTCACATGTCGGATTCTTCCCGTGCCTCTGCTCCCTGCGCACCGTAACACCTGAAAGAACAAAAGGACATAAAGGTAAGCAGAGGTTTGTTCTAACTTGTCTCATCCCACCCTCCACCCGCATATCACTTACCCAGACAGCTGTGCTCTGGAAAGTCACTGCAAACTCTGCGCCGACTTTCTTGGCATACCACTCCTGGGGGAAAGCAAGCAGAAAGACATTAGGACACTGAA
The DNA here is from genome assembly GCF_040938575.1 of Ambystoma mexicanum. NCBI lineage: Eukaryota > Metazoa > Chordata > Amphibia > Caudata > Ambystomatidae > Ambystoma > Ambystoma mexicanum. The sequence continues at coordinate 541,692,415 of NC_090929.1, forward strand.
ACATTCTTCCACTATACGGAAAGTGCCTACATATACACGAAAGGTGGTTAGGGGTGTCGCAGAAGGCCTGGACATTCCATTGACTTAGTAAAGCAACTAGCCATCCACCTGGCCTCAGTGAAGGAACTGGGGAGTAAACAGAACTGAACTGGTACGAACATAGTGAGGAAACTGGGCAGTAGCATCTATGAACCAGTGACTATGAACTGGAAATACATTTGGTGCAAGACGACTGGAGGCGCAACGCAAACCACGTTGTTCCGGAATCAAGTCTTCCAGATCACTCCTGCCTCTCTGACCACTGGGTGATTAAACCTGCAGTGAGCAGAAGGGAGGGAGTGTTTTGGGCAACATCAGAAGGGGTTCACAGACTGGACCAGTACTCGCCGACAGACCGGACCAGGCACTCCTGCAGGGCCCCAGAAGTAAGCGTTACAATAGTTTCCCAGTACTGACAGTCTGAAGTATGTGTCAGATTCCCCATAACAAGTAAGCAAAAGCACAGGGGAGTTCAGCTGAAGGGTGGGCTCCACTGGAAAAAGTCAGGTTAGGATAGCAAACAAAAGAAAAATGTTTGGGGGAATGCATACATGGAGGGAAAATTACACATAAATGAAATCTTTCCTAACACTTGCCCCTCCCAGACTAAGGACACGGGGAACTAATCCATCCCTGGACAGGCCTCATATTCAGGTCGGTTAAACATTCTCAACAATCCATCAGCATTGCTATGTTGGACACCTGGCCTGTGCTCAATGGTGACGACAAACCCTTGCTGGTTTATGGACCACCTGAGCAACTTTGAATTCTCTTTCATGTTCATCAGCCCCTTTAATGGCTTAAGGTCAGTTTGCACATTGAAGTGAGACCCATAGAGGTAGGGCCTCAGCTTCCTTATGGCCCACACGACAGAGAAACACTGTTTCTCCACAGTGGACCACCTGAGCTCTCTGTCCTTAAGATGGCGACTGATTAATCCATTCATGTATTCCTTGCCTTTCTCATCTATCTGTGATAGTACAGCACCTATCCCGATGTCAGAGGCATCTGGCTGCACAATACAAACATATGTATAGTCAGGGGCCCTGAGAATAGGGCTCTGGCACAGGGAGTCTTTTTAAGCCATGTAGTGAGAGCAGTCAGAGGAGCAGCCATATTCTGCCATGAAATTTTGGTAGTACCCAATGAGTCCTAAGAAGGCTCTCACTTGGGTTTGGGTCATGGGGATAGGCCAGTTTTGTAATGCTTGTACTTTACTGGGTAGATGCTGAATCCTCCCTCCACCAACTTCCTGTCCAAGATAGACCATTGATACTTCACTAATCCGTCACTTGCTGGCCTTTATGGTTAAGTTGGCCTACTGAAGAGCCTGTAACACAATTCTGAGGTGTTCTACATGTTCCTCCCAGGTGGCACTGAAGTCTGTTATATCATCCAGATTTGCTAAGCACAAATCATCCATCCCATTTAGAACATGGTTTACAAGCCTCTGAACAGTGACAGGTGCATTTTTCAATCCAAATGGCATTACCCTGAACTGGTAAAGGCCTTCTGGAGTTGAGAATGCTGTCTTCCCCTTGGCATGCTCTGCTAAGGCTATTTGCCAATAGCCAGCAGTGAGGTCAAATGTGCTGCGGTACTTGGAGGCACCCAAGGTATCCATCAGCTCATCAGTTCGCGGTAGGGGTGAGCATCTGTCCTGGTGACAGCATTCAGAGCCCTATAATCCACACAGAACCTAAGTTCAGAGGTACCAGACTTTGGCACTAAGACCGCCGGGCTGGACCAGGGACTATTGGAAGGCTCAATCACTCTTAGATCCAGCGTCTTGTTGACCGCAGCCTTGATGTAGGATCTTACCTTGTCTGACATTCTGTAGCCCCTACTTTTGGTGGGTACACTATCTCCAGTGTCAATCTCGTGTTTGCACCAAGATGTCAAACCTGGAATCAGTGAGAACAAGGAGGAGAACTGCCTCAGCAAAAGTTCTTACTTTCCCTTGTTGGTCAGAAGGCAGGTGAGGGGGCACATGGACACCCTCAATAGAGCCATCTGAAGGTCCTGTAAGGAACTCATGGCGGAACATTAAAGACAGACACGTCATCACAGTTCAAGGGTGTTTAATAAACTATATGCAGGTTGGAAAAACACCTAATATAAACTTAAATCTAAGATGAGAGCAAGAGTCGACCATCAAATGAAAATAAGGCAGTCCTAATGGCGTTGTGTCAAATAAAAAGGGGCCTACACTAAGAAACCTTAAAACTGATGCTGATACTAAAAGGGGTGTGGCCTAGTTTTCAAGAAAAGAAAGAAGTGTTCACAAACAATATGTCAGGATGCGGTCTTCCTCCCCCACATTTTAAGCACAGGGTAAGGTGGCATCTTGGAGCCCAGCACACACTCAAGCTTTCCCAGCACGAGTCTGCAGTTCTGTTCCAGATTATCAGGAGCCTCAGTGGACAAGTCGACTCAGTGGACAAGTCTCTTCTAATTTCAAAGTCTCTTGCCTTTGAGGGTCTGACGTATTCAAATAACAAATAACAAAACAAAAGTTCCTTCAACAAAAATGAAAGTTTTGTTTCCTGGTTTTACTTCAGGTGAGGATTCTTCACCCCTGGGCCCCACTCTTCCCGGGCGCTGACCCCTCTTTCTCGTGGTGTTGGGTGATAGCTTTTCACCCCCTGGATCTCCCTCTTCAGAGCTTGGATCCCAAAACAGTTCCTATCGATATCAAAGCCTTCGGTGGTTGTGGTTTCCTGGTCCTGAGGGCCTGATAGGTTTACCAAGAAAAACAACAAACTAACACAAAGGTCTGTTCTACGTATTTCTCGGGTGATGGATTCACCCCTAGGTCCCCCTCTTCTGGGCGCAGACCCCTCTTTGCTTTCAGCCTCCCTCCACTGGGTTCACTATGGCTTTTCGCTCACTTACAAATCTTAATGTCTTTTTAAACAGTTCCAGTGGACATGCTTTTGTCAACACACTGGGCCTCAGTACAATAGTAGCGGTCCGGAAACAAGGACACCAGAGTTTTTTGGAGCAGCACCCACATGGTGCCGGTCCCCTTCTGCAGCTGGTCTCCCCTTTACAATCTTATAGTGGCCAGCTGAGGTAGTGTTGGGGCAGGTTGATTATATGAGTTATACCGTGCCCCCTGCCTGCGTCTGTATTCTCTTCCAAAAATCCCCATTTCCCACAGCTCTAACACTGAGACAGTCCCATAACACTTCTGGGTCCAATCCCACTGAGCCCCCCGCAGCCCCTTCTGCTCCTCTTCCTCGCTGCTGACCTCCTTGGTGCCACTTAGGATACTGATGCAGGGGTCCACCAACACACTGCCCCTGCGGTCCACATGGCCAAAATGCAGCCATCCTTACATCTGCACGAGCCTCAGTATTTGCCGTCATCACCCCTTCCACAGCTATTTTAGCTAACTTCATCTGTACTCGTTTCACTTCCTCCGCCTGCAACTGCTGAGACGTTTCCTTTTCTCGTTCTTTAATCCTTTTGCAATTATGTATTATTTTAGTCTGAATCCCATCCCTCCCCTTCACCCACTATCTTGTCAAGCGCCTTCTGAACTTCAAAGGGCAACCCACTTTAAATAACGAAATAAAAAAGAGGAACTGATTGGTCCCACTGGTCACCCGTCTCCGCTCGCCACCCTTCATCGTCTACCATACTATACTGCATTATTGATTGTAAGTCAGGTGTGTTGGGGTACGCCCGTTGCAGTGTGTACGACACTTGTGCCCTAATATTATTGAAAGGTGCCTCATCGTGCGCATCATCATCTAGTTTTACTCCAGGGCACCCTGCCTTGACCCACCCATCCCCAGCCTGCTCCCCCACAATTGCAACAAGTAGGCTTTTCATGTCTCCTGCCACCAAAGGAACCCCCACTGTCCATTTCTTGAAGGTGCATATCCACTTCCCAGTCCCGGCAGTAAGGGCCAGGAGCACCTTTATCAAATTATTTTTATCCATCTGCGCCTATGGCACATCATTTTCCCTCCCCGTTCCCTTGTATATTAACAGCATTTACTTGCCTAGCCCTTGCCCCGCTCTCCGCTCACCATTTCTCTTTTTCCTTGCCACTGCTACCCACCCAAACCTGCTGCTCAATCACTCACCCACAAACCTTCTACCCTTAGGGTAATTTCTGGAGCCCTTGCGCCTTGTTTCCCTCGTCTTCGAACTCCTCCACACTGTCCCAATCTCTTTCCTGTCCCTCTTGGTGCACCTCCCTGTCCAACCTCACTTCCCACAACCTGCACTTTCTGCCCTCGATCTTTACTCTTGTGTTTCTTGACATACACATCCTAAATGGCGGTGCTGCCCAGTCTGAACAAAATGTCCCCGCCCCCCAACTCGTCCAACCCACACCCTTGTTTATTCTCCCCTTCTTTTACTGCCTTCAACTGGGTCAACTCTGCTTGCATTGCCTCCAATGCATCCTCTAACTCCTTTGTGATTTGGTCACCTGTTGTGTAATGCTATTTGGGGTTGGTCAATATGAGGGTGGAGAGGTGGCTGGCGGGGGCACATATGTTGGATTGGTGTATCCTGTGGCTGGGCAGGCGGTGAGTGGATAGAGCCCCTCTCTAGACTCGGGCCGTGGCGCTTCCTCTGGCACAGTTGTGGGTACTACATTTGGGAGGGCACTACCTTTGCATCAGGGCATACACCTGGTGGTATCCTCTACATCCTCCACCCTTTTCCACAGATCTAAGATCTCTTTTCTCTTCTGCAGTTGTTTACCATTATACTTGGCGGTTAGAAACGTGCTCACGTGCTCTAATATCTCCCTATTATTAGAACCGTACTCTGGCCAGGGGTGGGGCATTCCCCTTGGGTCTCTAGTAACCACTGCTTGTGGGACTTATCTTTGTACAATGGCAACGCACTATACATATACTCCAGCTGAGTAATTTCCCCCATATTACTGATGGTATATTCAACGGAAGCTTCTAGTCAAATATAGCACACAGTGCTATTGTAACTGCTGGGATCATGTCGGGGTCACCAAAATTGTGGATATGCAACCGCAAGGCTCACACCAGAAAATATACAACCCACTTAGGAAAAAGGCCCAGCACACCTCTTGCAAGTTGAACAAAGTGTTATTTCCACAAAAATAGAAAGGCACCAGCAAAGGACTCTGCTGCTATGGAACTTTCTGGCAAAATCAGTATGAACAACACTTTTTAAAGGCATACAGCGTCATTAATTACATGAATTGCATAATGTGCTGGTTGGTCGAGACACTATACATAGGCTACCTTCTCCATAAGGGATGCCGGGTCATTGGTCCCCACCCTGTCTGTCCATCTTTGTTCGACGTGGGCTCCTCCTTGCGTGCATCAGGCGTAAAGCTGTAACTAATTGTCAATTCTATGAAGAAAAACAATACTGGCTCTACCTCTAACCTGATGGGCACCTGGTACTGCAGACAACGGCTAAGAGGATACGTTGAGGTCATCACTTCTAACAAACTACAACTCGATTCCAGACACGTTGGCACACAACCTAAGTTCCCGACCCTCATTTTAGGTATGTTGTTTTATCTCTCCTGGCACCTCGCAGCATAAATCACGCAACCTATTGTGAAGGCAACTGATACCTGTTTTGAGATCTTCTCTGATCGATTGGGGGTTTTAACACTTTTATGGTTGGTGGTCTGGTACTGACTGGTATCTTAGAATGTTGGGGGTTTTAAGGCTGGGGTTTTCAGGTGCTATTACTTAGAGCTATTACTTAGAGCTGGGCAAGGAAGGCGCTGGAGGCTAACCCCCCATCTCATAGGATCGCTTTTCACAGTCAGCTCTCAACCCCCTCGTGTCCTTGCAGGGCACATTCCTTCTGGGATAGGAGATGTTGGCAACATGAAACAATGAAGGGTCTGTGAATCTCTGCAGCTTTGGCCTTTCTCACTGGTGCCCAGGCTACAACCTACTCAGGGATGTCATTTCACCAAAATGCCAGGGGTAGCAGAAGTGATATCGCACGACCCTTGACCTTTGATGACATCACAGGATGTGATGTCATTCGATCACACCCCAAAGTGACTTCACCGGAAGTGATGGAACACAACCTTTCACCCCAAGACAAAACAGAAGTGGCATCACATAGCATTGTTCCTAAGTACACTACGATAAATATGGTTACGATATCACTGTAATGTGATATACATTTCATACAAGAATGAATCACCATATGTATCGTTAATATCAGTGTGTATAGGCCCATATTACTAAATTACCGTGAATGCAGGCAGACGTCCAAGGCCAATTGATACTGATGTGTTATTATATAGCACTTACGCTTAAGCACTTTATACAGAACAAATATACCTACAATGTGCCCCAACCTGTGTTGGTACTCATTTATAGAACTCAGAACAATGAAAGCCGAGTTGGCCTTGCTGGGATTCAAACCTGCAACCTGCAGATCACACACACATCGCAGCCACGAGCGCTCAACCCACTGAGCTATTTTACCAGCTATAGATATCTTACCAGTTATAGTAAAATGAGCAATTACATGTCTGAATGTTCTCAAAGTCAGAAAGCAAATTACACTCTGTAGTGGATACCACTAAACTGGTAACTGAGATTCAACAGCAGACCAGTTCATCTGCAGGTCTGGTGCAAAGTTGGCCACATGTCAAGCTTGCATGGATCTACTTTTCAGGCTCCAGAGGTTGGCAAAATACATACCATTGGAAGGGTTCTTAACTTAGTATTAAAGAATTTAGAATAGTGCAGGGAAAGCAGTGCACTCACACGGCATCCCATAGTCCGGGCACTCGTCACCTCATAAATGCAAACAAACATCCTGGACAGCATGCCAAGGAGATAGGAAAGATAGACACATTACAACAAAGCATTAATTGTGGCATAATGAAATCAAGGCCCACTTGATGTGTTGTGGTCAAACATTTGTATACTGTACAGAAGCTTTTAGGCACAAGGATTTTGTCTGTGGCCGAGGAAACCGAGATGGAATGTCTTGTGATGATCGTAACAGAGACAACGGCAGAAAAAAATATGCTATAACTGCAACTTGCGAAAAGAAAAATACATATAGTTTTTGTCTGCATTGGGAATTTGAGGTGTTTAAAAAGCAGTCTTAACTGACTCACCCCTTGAAGTCTGCCTAGAGTACACCTTTAATGAGTCTAGCAAATATTGTATATAGAATTCCAGAAAGACTATTTGTTATTCCTATTCTTTCTTATTTAGGGTCACTGCTTAAAGTGTTACCCTTGTGGAACCCTCTGTTTTTTGTTTTTAAGAGGCCTGAACAAGAAAGCCAGATGCTCCAGAAACAAAGAGCCACATGCTGCTGACCACAGTAGGACCTTCCAAATTTTTTTTAGGGGTCGCAAGGGAGTCCTCAGGGTTCGCAGTTGCGACCCCAAATGACGCCCATGAACCTACTCCTGCTTGCATAAATGTTATTTCTATGTGTATGGCTCGGACCTGTGGCCTGGCTTCAGAGCAAAACTAGGCCTTGTTTCCAATATGGCTACTACTATCTCAGATGGCGTCTGATTCCTCATGTATACTTGGGCAAAACGTGCACCCCCCCTTCCCGCACTCTGGCCTCTAGTGACACTCCCCTCCCCCGTAACCTCCCCTGTCCCCATTCACAGGCCTCTCTTTCATCCAAAAAGTGCTGAGGGTCCTGGACGATTGCCCCTCCTTCCCAACACCTGGACAAGAGGTTGCAGGGATTCGAGGAAGTTGTTTTTGACTCTGAATACTACCTCATCCCTCCTGATGTCACAGGTTACCTCTTTCACCCCATAAGGGCAGGAAGAGTACACCAAGAAATGTCCCACTTGCCTGGTAACAAATAATTCTGGAAGAATACCATTACTGATGTCGAAACAGTTGTTAGGGATTGGTCCAATGATTTAATTACCTAAATCGATAGAATAATGTTGGGCATCAACCACCATTCCAATAAAGGTGTCTGCTCCCAAAGTGATACTTTGAGGGTCGCTGTTATCCACCAAAATTCGAATGGTGTTGTGTTCTAGATCTACTAGAGGTGTCAAATTTAAATACAAATCTTGTTGTTGGAGATGGGAATTAAAATGTATATAGGCGTCCTGATGTTTCAGGTTCTGCCCTCACTCAATTTGGAGGGGAATAGCGAATTGTCACACCTTTCTTGGGATGGTTACCTCTTCTCTGACCTAAAATTCAACCGTATAAGACCGCAACTGAGCTGACCGGAATGCTTTTTCAGTATTCTCAAAGCCCATGGGGTTACCCCCAGTCGTGACTAGGCTTTATTATTAATTAGATCCAAATTGATTGCAAAATGGTGGAAAATGTCACTACCTAAATAAAAGCGAAAGGGACATCTCTGTTTTTGTTGCTAATAGAAATCTTTAGCATAGACCTGCTAGGCAGGAAATGCTTGGAATTTTGGGTTTCGAGACCTGCTTCCCCTTTAGCAATCAATTTAAATGTGGGAATGGTCTGATCTTTGGGGAGTTTCCTGAATAATCCTTTGCTGATTAAGTTTTTTCCATTATTCAGGCATACTCTGGTGAACACAGGCTCCTCCCCCTCATTTATCTGAATAGGGAAAAACAACTGTTTGCCTTTTTTCTGAATGTCAGTCAGATTTTCAGCTGGTTCTTCATTGTCTTTTTTCACAGGACTCAATGGGCCTCATTCCGAGGTTAGTGGTAGTCATGGCGCTATTTGCGCCATGACTGCCACCAATAACGGTACCGTGTCCGGTTTGGTGCAATGCAGACTTACCAGTCTAGTCAGACCTTGGCGGTACTGGTAAGTCCCCATTCACCAAACCATTCCCCATTCACATTGAGCCCCGTAGGGACCCCATAGTGCTCAATGGGAATGGGGAAGGCGCAAATAACAGGCCGGCGTATGCCAAGCCTGTTATTTGCGCCCAGGTCCATTAACGGGTCCCGTCCTTAACACCTGGTCAGACCAGGCGTTAAAGGGATGGTCTAGTAAAAAATTGTATTTAAAAAATAGATAGGCAACATAAAAAAAAAGCTTCAAAAGCGACCGAAAACCTAAATACAACGTTTTTAAAGCTGCAGTTTTATTTCTAAGTTTTCCGGGCTCCTCCAGCCCGGAAAACTTAGAAAAAAAACTGCAGCTAGTGCTTATTTTTTTAAAAGAAATAAATAGCACTTACCGAGATTCAGCTGCAGCTTTCCTGCTCTGGTCTCCGGTCCCCGTCCTCCGCCTACAGCACTAATGAAGGGAAAGCCACCCAGCGGTAGCTTTTGTTTACTACAGCTGGCTGGCTTTTCCTTCATTAGTGCCGCAAAAGCAAAAGCCAGCACAGGCGGGGCCTCCATTTCACAAAATGGATGCGCCCATGTGCTTGCTTTTGCGAATTTTGAGCTTGAATAGCTCAAAATTTTACATAGGAAGTTTTAAAACGGAGAATGCTAGTATTTTTTTTTATGTTGCCTATCTATTTTTTAAATAAAATTTTTTACTAGACTATCCCTTTAAGGAAGGGACCCGCTAAGGGACCTCGTAGTAGGGCGGTAAGGGATTACCGGCACCGGTCTCCTTACCGGTGCCCGGTATCCCTTACCGCCCTACTCGGCATGAGGCCCAATGTTTCTTCTGACTTTTGACTGGTGTGAAATGTCAGTGTGTACCCTTCCAGTGTGCAATGCCACTTAAAACTGGGAGGAAGGTTGATTTTCAATAATGCCCATTACCAGTTTGTTCTCCTACAGAGATGACGGTGATGTCTGGGACCTGTTTATTCTTGAAATTAAATTCTACTTTCTCTGACCGTCGTTTGATTAAACGACAGGTACCATTCCTGCTGTCATAATTGGTACTCATTTTTGGTTTGATAAGCCGGTTAGTCTGGGTCTAGAGGACCTTGTTTACAAGTCGATCAGAGGTGATAACCTCCTCAGGAGATTGTTCCCCAGTAAACAAGGGGTGCCCTCTGGAGACACGACTATCTCTGGGTGTTTTAATCGGTGTCGCCCAATTTTGATTTGCAGATCCGCAGTCCCTTCGACGGAAATGCCATTCCCATTAAAATGTTGGAGTTGTCCGGGAAGAGGTATGAGGGGAATTCCTGAGTTTAGTTGGTTAAAGGCCTTTTTGGCAGGAGAGTGGCTTGGGATCCAGTGTCCACCAGAGCTGATCATTCACACTGAACCTGCACCTGGACCGGGATATAAAATCTGCCTTCTTTCTTCTCAAGGGTGCAAAGAAAGTGTGAGTTATTTGCCAGCCCGGCGGTCATTTTCTTGATATTGAACTCTGACACTGTGTGATCTTGGGCAATTTTCTGTGTCGGAGATCGGGAATCTGTATAGAAAATGTTACAACTAACAATGGGTCGATTTGGGGAATCCTCTTTCTCCCACTATTCTTTGCTCTCCCCCTTTACCTGGAGACAGTTTTTAGAACCCATTTGGGGGAAAGACGCCTCCTCTGTTTCTACCTTGTTTGGCTAGCCTTTTGGGGGTTGAAGAGTTTCTTGATTTGGGTCAGTTTTCATCCTTACCCTGTCCAACTCAGGGTCTTTTGGGACCCGTTTTTCTTTGGGAGGGATCCCTCTATTCTTGAAAGAAATGGTTTGTTTACCTGAATCGTCGAGGGACACTTCTCTTTTAAAGGGGATGACCTTAAGTTCCTCCACAAAGTGGGTTCTTCTTTGGCCTCTGCTACTCACCCTTTTCTCTCTGGGTTCTAACTTCCTGGGGGTAGAAGAGTCACTTTCAGGCTCAGAGGTTTCCAGGGGTTCTGTCTGGGTGAGAAATGAAGCCTCCTCTAGGGCTTGACATCTCCCCTCCACCTTGCCCCCCCCCCTCAGCGACCTGTGTCTTGTCGAATGTCCCCTCCCTGGGGCATCAGACCCAGGGGTTGGGGAATTCTGGAAAGCAGGGTTAAGTTGAGGAAGTTGAGGGTTTGACTGAGCCCTCAGCATGCGGCCCAGGTCAACGGTAAATTGCTGGACCTGGGTGGCCGTGGCTAGCAGCCATGTGAGGCAGACGTGCTCACTGGTAGCTCCTGCTGATCCGAACATTGGGAAGCTTCATATGCTAACTTAAATGACTAGGAAATAACTAAAATACAAAAGTGGCAGCTGGGAACAGAGAGGCTGTTTGGTTGAAAGAGGAGTCTAGAAAGACTCTGCGAAAAGAGCACTGCCATGTCGGAAGAGAGCCGCGAGGGACGATGGAAAATGGAGGCTGAGAACAACAAGCGGCTGCAAATATAAATGAGCTGCAAGACAGCAGCAAGAACGGCGAGCGGAGCTGCCTGGATATGAAAGTGCATCCGATGTTCACAAGATACAACGGGCAGGGCAGAAACATGTGAAGGTGAAACGGAGCACCTGGAGAGCTTCTGCCGGAGGCTCGAATAAGAACAAAGGAAGACTGAATGCGGAAGGAGCAGTGTGGCTGGGACGCAGCAGACGTGCCACAAAAGACAGCGAGAGGCAGTTGTTGAAAGTAAGGAGGCGATACTGGGATAGAACGGCAGTAATCTCCCCATGCCTGGTGGACACCCGGAGGCTACTGGCAGGCATACCGTCGCGATCGAGGATATGCAGGAGGCCGGAGAGGCGACAGAAGAGTTTCTCCGGGAGGTTTCCACAGTAGCTGAAGATGGAGGACACCAGAAGTGCTGTCGGATGTGAAGGACCACAGGCATGACAGAAGGCGGTAAGGAGTTGGGGTGTGTGAGGGCGGGCCCTGAGCTCACATCGCTATACATAGACTGCATTGGAGAGGGCTCACCCTCGTCACCCGTAAAACTCCAGAGCGGGGTAACGAGAGCGCTACACGAACAGTGGGCCTGAAGTGACGACACCGCCCGTGGAAACAAAAGTTTCTCTCCACAAGAGGAACTGAGTGACATACAACGAGCAGCGGGCAAAGATTAGAGGACTTCTGCCCCAGGCACAGGGTGCAGTGTAAAGTAAAGAACAGCGTACAAACAGTGCGTTATAAAGGGCCCTCAAACTCTGGTGACTAAAGCGGGGAGAAAGCAACGGGCCAGCAAAAGCACAGCGCAGTGATAGCAGACGACAGAGTGCCACGCTGCTACACTATGGAAACATCATATCTAGGCTGCACAAAAAGGCAATAAGAGGACAACATTCCCCAAGGGCGCAGACTTTCCTCCTCCTCAGCAGAACCAGGCTCTGTACGTGAATACTCCAATTCTAATCAAGACAAGCTGCGTATAAAGAGAAACACGCAGACAGAGGGGCTACAAAGGCCCTGGAGCAAAGGAGGCCGGTAGGAGGATACGAATTGGAGCTTGCCAGAGAACAATGCAACGTTAATTGCGCAGGACAATATGGCCACACACAGGCAATATAATAGGAGATCCTGGCAAAACTAGGCTGCTAGGTGTCGTGAGTGATAAGGAAGAGCTTCAGAAGAGCTAGCCTGTGGGGGGACACACAGGCCACTATATAACTGCCGCTATGGAAGAAGGATGATCCGAGGACTGTGTAAGTGACTTGAGCAATATAAGAGGGAGCAGGCACAACAGGGCAGACCACTAACGCTAGCGCTAAACACCCCCCCCCTATTCTGACACACAGAGATAAGGTGGACATACTTACAGAAAGTGCCAACAGCAGACACACTCTTTGAGCAAGCTAGCACTGTGCCAGATAATGGGAGGATCTGGGCGCTCACACCACATAGCAAGCCAAGTAACAAGCTTAAGGCTAACAGCGTACAATGGCAACCAAAGGTAACAAATCAAAAAACAAGCAAACCACAATGGAAACCTTCATGAAAGGTCAAGCACATCGACAAGAGGGAGACGGGATAAAACAAAGGAACATGTATCCTCCCTCACAGACACAACGAATGCAGGGAACCAGCAGATCCTGGAGGCCATTGCAGCACTAAAAACGATACTCGAAGTCAAGATTGATGCTGTGGGTATTGATGTGGGACTACTACAACAAGGTATATGTGCCATAGCGGAACGAACCGGAAGGTTGGAGGATCAGGTCAAAGAAAATGCAGAGGTTAGGGTACAGACATCGAGAGACATCGTCATCCTCCTGCAGAAGGTTAAGTTGCCGGAAGATAGGGCAGAAGACGCGGAAGGTCGGGCATGCCGAAACAATATAAGAATAGTGGGATTGCCTGAAGGAATGGAAGGGTCCGACCCTACTACATTAATCGAAAAACTTGAACTGCAACAAATAGGAGCAGGGGAACTTACACAAGGTTTCACGAGAAAAAGAGTGCACCACTTCCTCATCAGAAGGCCACCGCCTGGCGCACTGCCCAGACCAATGAAGTCCTAAACTACAAAGATTGTGAGAAAATGCTTGCCTTTTCCAGATCTGAAGGGACAATACAAAGAGCCTCGGCGGCGATCTCAGTATACCCAGACTATGAGGGTCATTCCGAACTTGGTGCTAACGGAACAACGATGCCGGTAAAGGAATACCGGCATCGATTACCGCTACGGGATATTCTGACCAGCCCGACCACTATTAGCGGCATCGTAAAGTACGATGCCGTTAATAGTGGTCTGGGCGCGCACACGCGACCCACCATGCCGGCATTAGAGGCATGCCATAAACTGGAGTAGATCACAAGTGAAGCGGACATGAAAATAACGGCTTCATGAAGGCGGAAAAAGTAGTTACCGGCTTGCCGTAAATACTGGCATCGCCGACCTACCATAAAATGCCCTGAGCAGTGTTCCCAACTGCCACAGGTGCACACAATCAGCACAGGTGGAGGCAAGGGAGTCAGGCCCAGTACAAAAGGAGCACACCCACACACCACACCTCCTCCCACACCAAGATGATTCCAATAGTAGTAGCATTACTGGAGCTGGAGGACATGCTTGCATTGTCACAACATCAACAACAATAACAGCCGCCACCACAGAGGAGACGCAGGAGGAGAAGGAGGGTGAGACAGGCCCAGCATGCCCCACCAGTGCAGCCACCGTTACCACGCCGGCAGCCCCCAATCCCTCGCATCAGAGCCAGTCCTTTCAACCTAACCCCTGAGCAGATCCACACCCTGTACCGTCTGGACCAGGACACCATCACCACCATAGTGGACCTGATACACGATGACATAGTGAGCCTCATTGAAATACGCACTGCCATCCCCCCTTTACTGAAGGCAGTGTCTGTGCTCCACTTCCTTGCCACAGGCACCTAGCAGCACACAGTGGGGCACATGCATGGCATATCACAACCCTTTTTTTCCCGGATTCTGAACCAAGTGCTGGATGCCCTCCTCAAGCACACAAGGGACTACATATCCCTACCACGGACTCCCCAGGAGATATTTGATACAAAAGTTGCCTTCCATGCACTGGCAGGCATGCCAAATTGTGTAGGTGCCCTCGACTGCACCCACGTGGAGTTAGTGATCCCGCATGCCAGGGAGGTGGTGTACCGCAAGCAATACCACTCCATCAATGTGCAGATGGTATGTGACGCCAGCAAGATCATCACACATTGTTGTGCCCGATATCCAGGATCAACTCATGACTCTTTGGTCCTGCGGAACTCCACGCTACCACACTTCATGGAGCGACATGCTGGACGACGTGCCTGGCTGCTTGGTAAGTTGCAGGACTGGCACATGGCATTGAAATGGGGGGAAAGATGCACACACCACCATGCTGCCAATGTTGATGTGACTGCACGATGTGCACATCACCGAACACTGTGCCCCAAACCATCACAAACCGTACATGACACCCAAACCCCATATGATTGAAGTAAGGTTGACACCTATCACTACATGACTAACAGGAAACCACACCACATCCCACAACACGTGCACCACTCATCAGCGACCCTCACCCTCCGTAACGCCATCCTGCAGCATGCAGTGCATATGCACTATGTTGCTGTCTCCAGCATATCACCACACATGACAAGCATCCCTAGGAGTCCATCAAACTGAACCTACTAGGGAATCCACTGTCTGGCACAGGGCTGGCACACTCACAGGAGTGCTGCATGGCACCATGGGAAGGATCAGCGCTGATTGCCCAATATTGCACAGACTACTGCCAACACTCCCTCTAAGTAAATCTCACAGAACACAACACCTCACTAATTTGACACTAACACAGCTGTATGCATACACGATGCATGTGCAACAAGACGTCAGTGCACACCATGCATCATCTTGAAGATGCAACCCACACCATTAGCCCACGTCACAGGACACATTGAGGGACTGAAAATGGCGTCAATACATCCAGGGACATGTGCATGTGAGCAACGATAACCTGCAGGCATGTGTGACTAGTACAGCGGTCCATCATGAATCGCCTAACATTTACCTTTATTTCCCTCTCATGCAGGTGATAGAGGCTATCCCTTGAAGCCGTGGCTCCTCACCCCTCTCCGAAACCCACAGAACAGGCACGAGGAGGACTACAATTGTACCCTCCTACGCACCAACTGAGTCATAATGTATTTGGGGAGCACATAGAAATAAGTGGTCATGAACTCCCTACTATTTGTGTTCACCCGCCGTGAAGTCTGTGCAAATGCATGCTTTAACTCCTGCATGAACTCCATAGGCACCTGATCCTCCTCACATTGCAAATTATATGCAGCCTTACAGGCCTCTTGTGGGTTCCTATATGTAGAGACATTTTTCAAAATGTCTGTGTTATAGGTGGACCATTTATAATGATGCTGGTCCTCCAGTCTGGCAAAGAAACTAGAGTACTCAGGTGAGAATGTACATTTAGCAAATGCTATACAATTCCCATAATTTCTGATCTGAATGATGACATCATCTGCTCATACATAAAGTTCTAAATGCTCCCACACCGAATACCTGATATTCTTAAAGGAATGGTTAGGTCACAAATGTGTATTGCCCCTACGGATCGGCCATGTGTTTTTAAGCCTAAGTCGCTCGATTTTAGAAAAATTTCCTATGGACCTTACCCGAGTTTTCGTCCATTAAACGCACGTGAAAACAGGCATCAGTGAGCTGCCATTTTGTGATAATCCTATCATTTCCCCCATCGCCCTGGCTGACCTGCTTTTGCAGCACTAAATCATATCCCCCGCACCTGAGCCTGACATTATCAAAACATTCATATTCCCTGCCTCTCTCCGTGACGTTTCTGTGCTGCGCAGGAAAACGCGCCCAGTCGTCTTCTACGCGACTTCACCCAGAACCCGGAAACCAACACAGATCAACTCACAACACAGCGCGCCACAATTCGGAATATGAAACTGTACTTTAAAATCAAACAGCAACACGGTACATTTGGTAAAGTACATTTATTTGACATTAAATGTTTATAGAATATTCAGAAATTGCCATATGAACTCCGAATGCCATTTATTTTCTTTTATCTCTATCCGCAAATCCATAAAAGTTTATCGTGAGTCACGCGCTGTTCCTTTATGGAACACAGGGTGTTGGTTTTCGTTAAAAGAAGCACTTTGGTCGCACGTTGAACCGCAAGGCTGTTCCATCAAGTAGGCACTAGGCCAGCGTAAAGGTTGATATGTTGCTTCTAGCCGCTAGTACCGCGTAAGGGAATATGGGCCCTTGGCGATCATCCCATGAAATCATCAAAATTGTGCAGTTGTTTGCATTAACCTGCAGCTGGCGGTTGAAAAAAACCATCTGCCGGTGTCTGAAACTGGTGGCAGTAGCAAAAGGGAAGGATATACCTGTTTTGAAAACATAACATTTATAATTAGTCTCGCCAGCCGATTTTTATTAATATTATTCATTTTTTTTATTACGGCCGAGCTGAAACTATTTGCTTTCAAGCATAGTGCAATGGAGTATGTTCGGCTCTAAAATCAATGCGAAAAGTAACAAAATAAATCGAGGTTAGTACACAATGAGAAACAACTTTTTGTCTACATGCGTGTGGAATGTGGACCTGCATGCCCATGTGCCCACTACAAGGACGATCCCACAAACGTTTTCCAAGCTCTTCATTCATTCATTTATTCATGCATCCATTCATGAATTCTTCATTCCGGTATAAAAGCGTCTAAAGAGTTACTTACATTATATTTGCAATTTCCATTGTGTCTCTGCGTAATGCAGTCCGTAAATCCCACTGTGCCCTTGACAACGATTTTTCGTATACTGAACTAACATGAAACTCGGTCTAGTTTCAGAATGTTCTGCCTTATCGTCTCTTACGTTATTGCACCCCCCCTTCAAATGAAGTTCTTTCGGCATGGTCCCTGTCTCTCAAGGTAAAAAAACAATAGAACCTTATACTGCCAGTGCGAGTTGTGGGCCGCTTCAGGGCGCGAGCTGAAAATCAAAGCCGCTGACCTTCACTAGAAATGAGCATACATTCTTTCTTTGCAACATGCCGTAGTAAAGCCATCTGTGAGAACTTGAAGTTTCGAATCCATCTATGTACTGCGCCTCAATGTGCAAATGCGAACTGGCTTCTCTCCCATCTGCAACGGCTCGCTTGGCGCGTTCTAAGGCCCCCAATTTTGTCCTCGTTGTCTGTGAGCTTTGAACCCCCAAAGAACCATAACTATTGAGACTTTTAATTTTTTGGGGAAGGTCAGGGAAAGTATAAAGTACCAGAAAAGTTGAGTTGAAAGTGAGATTTATTGTTTGTTTGTTTCATTATTTGCAATACGCAAGCCTCCCCTCGGTTAACAGTGCGCAGCATTTACAAGAGATTGCGAAAATTAGCTACATTAACAAAACTATATACATACACATATAGACAAGGTCAGCAATATGAGGTGAATAGAGAGAGAATTCAAAGATGACACCCAGGTTGTTCGGCACACAGGATGGTGAAGGTAGGGGTTAGGGTTAGCGTACTTTGTATGCACACTGTACAATAACATTTATTTACAAAAAGACAATCGTATTACAATTATTTAAACCAGGATTTGTACTTCACAACCAGCTCTCCTTTGGGTGGACATGTTGGGTGGCAATGGATCAGTGCTCTGCACAGAAATGTTCAAAATTCCATATCTGTGGTTCTCTAATACAGCAACAATAAGGCTTTTGACAAAGTCGAACTCCATTTCCTCATAGACTGGTTTGATCACCCATTGCTTACTGCTTTTTTAAAAGGCCTTAGTGTAGCGAGGCATCCTTACATTACCCGTAGTCCTAGATTGTTCATGGCCGAGATTCTCGTTATGGGCCAAGACGGCAAGTAGAGTCCTGTGTCTCATGCCCTGTATGCTGAAATGCAAGCGCTTTGGCCTGTACTTTAGGCACATATTGTGGAACACCTCCAAACCTCCTGTGTGACAGAATTCTGTCAGTCCCCTCAAATCTCTTGATAGAGTTTTATCGAAAACAATCTTCTCAATGGCTTTGTGTGTCGGTGAAGATGGATTCAACCACTTCTTCTTCCGTGCCTCCACTGGGGACAAAGGGCCATGTTCACATTGGTGGAAATGTAGGTTTTCTGACCAGCGGTGAACATTGGTACAGTGGTGCATCAGTGACCGCCATTTTTCAAGTAGTATTTCCACTGACCCTTCACAAGTTTTGGAGCTCCACCAAAGATGGTTGCTGATGGACTGGGACCACTCTGAAATACTTTCTAAACCTTTTTTTTCCCTGCAGCCGAGATTTTCTTATTGATTGATTTAGCAAGATGCCATATGTCAAATTGATGTTTAATATGTGGGAACTGCTCTCTCATTGTCTTGGCAATTGAAACGTGTCAGTCCGTGGCTATGAGGTCGATGTGTATTCACCTCGATTGTAGATATTCCACTGATTTTATAAATCCTAGTTTCTCCATGGCCACTGAGGATGTACATTGTGTTACCTGCACGACCACCAATCTCACAATTTTCTTACTATCCATGTCCTGAAAGTGGTAGGTGCAGTACTTGGCAGAAAATCCAGGGCTGTCGCACTGTCCATCGCCGGCTAGCCTGAATCGTTTGCCTTCGAATGTACTTGCTAGAGACAATTGTTCAATTTTCCAAGCATCACTAATGGCCGGAAACAGATAATCATGTTGGTATTTGTAGTACTGCGTTTTTTAAATGAAATTGAGTCCCACAAACTGAAAGAAAGACTCTAACTTCCTAAAACTGGAGCCACTAAAAAGTGATGCAGCTGCACACAGTAGATTGCCTGCTGGCAGTTTCCCCAGCATCGGTTGTGCAGACCATGAGAACGTATGATGTAATCTACAGGCGGCATGTATTGTGACGTTACTGCCTTGTTTTTGACGAGTCACATGAATCAATGGCTTCCCACATACTTTCCCTCTGACGGAATGCCCACATTTCAGCATACTTATAATATCCATCAAACAACTGTCGAATACTATGCATTTGCCCTCTTTCATTAGACTGTCATCCTGAGTCAAAGTTGTTTCGGCCTGTGACGTTGAGGACATATCACCACATTTGAAAGAAATATCGCTGCTATCAAGTTCTGATGCGTCTGTAAATGCTGCTGCTGGTTCATTCTCTGTCATTTCAACATCTGCTACCTCAACATTGATGGTAGAACACAACAATGTCGACTGCCTTTTTGGTGGCAATTTTTTGGCGGGTGTAGATTGTGTGAATTGATCTGCGACTACTTCAGAGCTATCTTCAATACATCCAGTATCATGTTGTTGCGGTGGTGCGGTCGTACTGTAGCAATGGTCCAATACAACTTTGCTGGATTCTCCGGACACATTCATTTCATGTTCTGGCCATTGGACATGAGCATCCAGAGTCTCAACACGCCACGTCTGAATTAATAGTTCCTCCATAGCCTCCATAGTGTAAATGGTCTGGCAAGCAACATCTCTCATTCGCTTCACTCTCTGTGTATGTATAGTTCGTAGACCCATGGGTAACTAGAGGATAGATTGGAAAAGGGATGTTGAGTTTAAACACAAGATAAAGTATAGTACAATTGACTGGAAAAAAACATAAAATAGTCCCCAGCACAAAACATGTTCTAAAGTTATGAACTGTTTGTAACTAACCTTATTTTTGTTTCTTTTCTTTGCAACTTTTTTGACTCGACCTTCAACATCTGCACGCTGTTGCTCTGATTCGTATCCGCATGTCTCCCCTTCCTCTTGTGCTGCAACGACTATATTTTCTGTATCCGCATAGACAGCACGGAATGAGGCTCCATCGACTCCCTGAAACATAATATTTTCATTGCTGTGTATCAAAATATTGTTAGCATAAAACACACGTGAGGACGAACACACATGTACATCTCAATAGCCAAACACGATTTAAACATTGTGTGGAACAATCAAACGACAAGTATTCGAGCTCTGATGACCTAGTTCGATGGAGCTGTCAGTATCCATACCTCTGGCTCTGCATGGACTGCCACGAATGATTGTATTGAAGAGGAGGCATCAGCAACTCCCTGAAACACAGTACTTGCGTTAGTATGGTTTTCAATATTGTAAACATAACACACACTTGGGGTCGACGGCACAGGTACATATAAAGAGATAACCACAAATGTTGCATTGTCCAAAAGAATCAAGGAATATCTAAATATGATCAGATTTAATCGACGTATTTCTCCGATTTCTTCACATCTGCATCATCTAAATGGGATCTTGTGATTGTAGTGGAAGCTCCATCGTCTCCCTGAAACACAGTACTTGCGTTAATAGGGAAGAAAGCATAGCAAATGGAATCACGTTATATGATCACGCTCGATGGAGCTGTCAGTATCCATAACTCGTGCTGCTGAAGAATATCTATGGATGTTGTAAATGTGGTGCGCACTTCCGAAAGCTGTTGCGCCAATTCGTATCCGCATGGTCCTGCTTCCCCTGGAATTACATGAATGTCAGGCTCTGCATCAAGTGCGTGGGTTGACGCTTCAACAACTGCCTGAAACATAGTATTTGCATTAGTAAGGATTACAATATTGAAAACACAACACACACTTGGGGTCAACCACACAGGTACATATCAATGGCTAACCACGAATGAAACATGGTGTAGAACAATCAAATGACAAGTGTTCCAGTCCTGATGATCACGGTCAATGTAGCTGTCAGTATCCATACCTCGTGCTGCTGAAGAACATCTAGGGCTGTTGTCAATGTGGTGGACGCTTCAGCATCTCCCTGAAAGACAGTACTTACATTAGTATGGATAACACTAATTATATTTGAAAGCAAACACCAGGGGACGACAACTAAGGTGTATATCAATTGGAAAGCACTAACCAAACAATTGGTAAAATAACCACACGATACATAAAAACTATTATTGACATGCATAAAACAAGTCTGTAGCGGAATAGCCAAGTATGATTACCTGATACGCGCTAGAAGTGGTTGATAACTGCGAGCATGTCACGGAAGTAGAATGTTCTTGCTTCAGATTCAAGAGATAGTCAAGAAGTTGTAAAGGTAAATTATTGTTTGATAATGAAATGCCAATATTTAAATTTGCCATGTAAGGAGACTGAATACTTGAGTAATGCGCAATATAGCGCAGTTCCCTGTGCCCATATATAGATTTCGTTTGTGGGTTATGAAATTTAAAAATAAGATATTGATAAATGTCATTATTCAAAAAGCTATACACTCATATCAATGTCGAAAGTATTACAAATTGGAAACAACACCTAAAATATCAATGAATCCATTCGGCTACCTACACACTACCTCAAGGCCTAAAGCTAAAAACAGACACTTGACTCACCAGTGGCGAAATGTGGACGAATAGAGTGGGAATAGCGTTTGCGAGCAATTTTCGTGTCGATCGCCGTTTATTCTTCTTTGTTACCCAAGATGTGGTGTACATGTTCGAGGGAAAGTGCCGGCTGCAGATGCGGTATCGATCACCCCTCTTGT
The DNA here is from genome assembly GCF_040938575.1 of Ambystoma mexicanum. Classification (NCBI taxonomy): domain Eukaryota; kingdom Metazoa; phylum Chordata; class Amphibia; order Caudata; family Ambystomatidae; genus Ambystoma; species Ambystoma mexicanum. The sequence goes on from NC_090929.1 coordinate 541,714,245, forward strand.
CCTGTAAGACTTGTTGGACTCTACTTTCCGGCTCATCCAGTGGATATCTGCAATGTCTGACCCATTCTCTTATTCGATCAACAGTTTTCGGGAATACATGCATTGTAGTGCCTTCAGATTTAGCATGGGTCTTCGAAGGGCAACCGCTAATCGAACAGGCAGGCATTGTTGAAAATTCTGAAAAGTAAATATCAAGATTTTGTATAAAACCTTGATGAATAAAAATGTCATAAAAAAGTAAATGAACCATACCATGCTCAATGCAAGGTTTGTTTTGATCGCCGGAACTATACCAGTTCATCATGTGCTGCTTAGTATTTGCATAAGTTACAGACATTTTTTAAATTATGTGACTAAACTTTGAACATGTGAGTCGTCCCTTGGATGTTCTGTCTTGCACGTAAAGGAAACATGCTTACATTATAGACTGGACCCCCGAAGGATGCAATTCGATGACAATTGACACAGATGAAAATAAATAGATCTATTGATAGCATAACAATTGAAACTCAAGTCAATAGCAATGAGACCAATGACCATAGCTCTATTGGGTACTGTAATCGCAAATAGATAGAAATGTAAAAATGACCGAAATATGACTAGGATACATGGCCTTACCTTAACCAACAAACAGTTGGATTCAGCACGCCGAGCAGTATGTTGCTGAAACAACAGGAGAACAGATATATGGCCACAGGTAGCACACTGACGAGTTTGCTCGAAGCGGTCACAGATAGCACGACGACGAGCAGATTAGCATAGATATCAGTGCTTCTCAGGTAGAAGGTTCAGGAGTTGACTTGCAAAGCACAAAGATGTTCTCATGAGACATATCAAGTGGTTTATAAAGTAGTAGAAACAGGGGTGTGTTTGTGAATGAATGACGTGTGTATGTCGTGGTATTATGTGGATTGCAGGGGGGCAGCCTGACTCAGGGGAGGCCTGCCTGGAGACACGGGGTCTGAGGAGGCCATGTGAGCGATGGCCCCCTGGCCGTGGGATACCTTTTGAAGTGTACATTCTGTTTGGCACCTTGGCCATTTGCGCCCGTGACAGCCCCCCATGCCAGCACTCATCCCCGGGTGCGAACCGCCTTTGATAGAGGGGGTGGGATGGATGGGCCTGGGGCATGCAGATAAGGCACAGGAAGAATGCTGAATGGAGACACACGTATGTGGATTGCAGGGGGGTGGCCTGCCTCAGGGGAGGCCTGCCTGGAGACACGGGATCTGAGGAGGCCTTGTGAGCGATGGCCCCTGGGCTTGGGATACATTTTGAAGTGTACATGCTGTTTGGCACCTTGGCCGTTTGCGCCCGTGACAGCCCCCCATGCCAGCGCTCATCCCCGGGTGCGAACCGCCTTTGATAGAGGGGGTGGGATGGATGGGCCTGGGGCGTGCAGGCAAGTGTGTGGGAGCGAGCGGCCATCAGAACCCTCTCATCCTTTACTTCTCAGTAGAAACTCGGACCAAGTGCCTCCAGTAGTGGGTTCGCCCCTTGCCCTTATGTGATGTTAACTTTGGATGACATTCGCGTAGATGGGACCACTGAGCAGGACACGGGGCATCCATTTTTGTACCCCCTTTCCACTCCATCTTGGTGACCAGGCCTCACTGCGCAGAGCACATGGCCCCCACCCTCGTTCCCACTCTGACTGGAAAACTCCAGAGGTATTTGCAACAGCTAATAAATGTAACACATCCCTCTTCCTCTGAGATCACTGTTCTGCATGTGAACCAGCCTGAACTAAGCACATAGCTCGTTCATCTCCACAAACGTGTCCTTACCCATGCACCCTCACCAGTGGAAACGTACTGCCATTCTGACCCTGTGTCCCTACAAGGTATTCTCTTCATGTGCCAGACCACTGACCACGCCATGATGCCCACCTAGTAGATCCCCAACTAACATTAGACCCCTACTGCAGTATATCGTTGCCTATCAATAACAAATGCCACATACCGGAGATTCTTGTGAGCACAGACCCATACTTCAAACAGTGTATTATAGTGGTCAAGACCCTTAACCTAAGGCCTGTATAATCCAATGTTAATTGATAGTATAGATATATGTTTGACTTTTATAGAGACATAACCGACTGAAAGACTTTGAACAAGTGTTATTTAGTGCATGCATTATTGAGAATATATTATGTTAGCTTAGATAGTGACCACCCTGCTTCACAGCGACCTGACCTTCACCCATTCGGAGGACAGATGTCTGACGTCCATCCTTGAATGGAGACACACTTGATTCATTTAAAAAATCGAAACAACCGTTGTTAAATATATGTGGTGTTTTATTTTGTATCTTATTTTGATGACACAAAATACAAGACTTTAAACATTGTACAGGTCAGGTTGCAGCACAGCGAGAGAAAATCCCCTGTACTGACCGCTGTCACTCGGGAATGTTTCTCTTATGGCACGAACGGCACAGGCGGGTATCACTCTTCGAATGCGGTGTCCAAGCCTCCTGTGAAGCCACCATGTAAAGGAACGATAGGCCACCAGCCTGTACCATCTGTGAAAAGGAATGAAACAAACTGTTTTTAAATGACCAAGATAAGTTTAATAAACGTTTGTTGTCAATGACAATTCTTGTAACTAATGGCATTCTGCTCGGACAAATGCTATCTAGACACTGCACACTATTGAACGACTTGCATGCGTTACAATGATATGTATAGGTAATTTTGGATATAGTAGAAGACCATGAAATAGGAGTGGCATGACAAGCAGAGTATACTTACTCGTTACTCGGATTACAAGGACGAACAGTTGTGCGAGGTTCATGCATAAGCACCATCATTATCCTCAACACGGACTGTGTGAGGCAGGCCGCCTTCCGAAATGTAGGCCACGCATCCCGAGTTTTCACAGCAGCAGCAGTTCTCGTCCTCGGTTGGCATTAGCTCGCACCGATTGCATGTGCACCAAGTGGAAACACCGTCCATGCGACTAGGTCCAGGCTCTTCAGCTGTTGAATCGTCCTCCCAACTGCCGTCCGAAGACCCATCGTTTTCGCGTGTTTCCCTTTCAAGTAGTTCCTCCTCGGTATACTCGGGCTCGTACATGTAGGGCAGTATTGTAGCCATTGTGTGTTAAACAAACTAAAATAATTTATAGCGGTGGTACTGGTATCTGCTCACACAGGCTACAAGCAACGAAGGTAGCTGACCAGAGCACAGAAACGAGTCACAGAATACTCAAAGTAACACAGAGAGAGGAATGGAATCGAAAATCTGCTGCTGTGTGTTGTGAAACGGTCTGTTTATACTTATTGAGGAAAGAGGCGTCCTGCCATTTTCATGGCGACATGTCATTAGCTGAAGCGCAGCGAATGTTGACACGAGACGTGCTTTGGCGTTGTGAAATGGGCGGTACGCGTCTGCTGATGACAGGCTCAGGGGCAGGGGATATGATTTAGTGCCGCAAAGGCAGGTCAGCCAGGGCGATGGGGAAAATGATAGGATTATCACAAAATGGCAGCTACCTGATGCCTGTTTTCGCGTGCGTTTAATGGACGAAAACTCGGGTTAGGTCCATAGGAAATTTTTCTAAAATCGAGCGACTTAGGCTTAAAAACACATGGCCGATGTTACGCTCACCTGGCTCCCACAGGGGCGTCGGTCGGACCCGGACAGCTGCGGTCTCCACCCACGTGATGCATAGTGCAGCGATGACTGACTGGATCTGCCCTCCTAATCTTGTCTGCTTAACCCGTAGAAATATTCTCCTGCAAGTGGAGAGATGGATTTAGCCACTTGTGGATTCAAGTGATGGCACCCCACATTCCTCCCCAACTAATCACCTCCGAAATGCCCTCACAGCAATCTCACCTTATATTCTTGAAAGATGAGCTCTCCATCCTGCGTGGATTTGCAGGGGCGCGTCGATTCCAGTTATTTCACTGGTTTGAAGGCTCGGGAGAGTTCCGGAGAGTATTGACTCTGAGGTTCCTGGTGAGGACCAGTAAGTATTAAGTTCATAGAGTTCAATATGTCCGATGTTCACTCTTGTTCCCCCCTTCCTTTCTTGTCTTGCAGCTGGCTCGTGAAAAGATGCTCTTGTGGCAGCTGGTGGCACTCAGGTAAGATACTGTATTACCCGGCGCTGTCCGGTAAATGTTGCACGAGGAAAACCTGTTGTTTTGTCTCTCTTTACAGATGCGGCACGTGAAAATATGGAGAGTCACAAAAGGATGCCTCCGGTGGTAAATCAGGTAAGTCTATGGTGGTAAGAATTATATTTGTTGGTTCCCTCGGCTCACCTTGTGGTTTTCTTTTGTCTCCTAGGTGCCGAAGTTCGGCGAAGAAATGATGGAGGCAGCGCCGACCCGAAGGATGCTGTGAAGACTGGTGAGTATGGCGCAGCGCTGCAGTTGGAGGTGTGGCGCGTGCAGAAATTATGTTCTTTGCAGGTCCGGAGACAAGATGGATCCAGAATCAGGTGTGGAATAGAAATAAGTTTGTTTTCTAACATTGTCCCTTTCTTTCATCTTTGTTTTAGGAGCTCCGGATTCGAGGGGGGTGTGGCAGAAGACTGGATGCAGGCTGCAAACACGGTGAGTGTTACGCTGCTGGGTGCAGAATAACGCGAAGCGTGTGTTGCTGGTCGGGCGTGGTTTAAATAGCCTAAAAAGTAGTTCCAGGTAAGAAGTCCCTAGAACCACACCCAAGTAAAAAATAGTCCCTGTAGAAAAATAGTCCCTTTCAGGCTTCATGTTGGATTTGAGTCATTTGCAGCATGGTCTGCCTGAGGTAAGTAATGACTATGAGCCTGGCGCCTTAGGCGCCAGGACTGAACCCAGATAGCCCCTAGCCGGGGCTGCTGAGGTTTTACTAAATGTCTAGATGCCTGCTCCCGGGGCTGATGGGCTTGGTCCGGATGCCTGGGGGTAGGCATCATGAAAGCCGACCCGTAGGGGCAATAAAAAAATTTGACCGAACCATTCCTTTAATGTATGGGTTCAGGAAGCTCTTTATGGCTTTGATCTGTCTGATTGGGTCTTTAACACAGCCCTTTCTCTGTGTTGCTGTATTTTTCTTCCTCTGCTCCTGAGTCCATTCATTTTTTGACTTACAGCCGCTGTTTGCATTCCATTCCCTGTCTTCTAGTTGCTCCCTATCTCTGTAGGATTGGGAATATCTCCCAGACTCATAGGATCTGGACTCCACTCGCCTAGTCCACAGCGAACTCTCCAGGTCACTTTCCCTGTTGTCACTTTTAGGCCCAGGATAAAACATAGTTTCTTCATCCCTCCTTTCAGGAAGTCTAGGGAAAGTCACCCCTTCCCCTGAATGCATGGAGGTTTTTGATATGCGCTTCCTAGACTGAAGCTCTGCTTTTTCTCCTCCAGCAAAGTGGGCTAGGCGATCTCTTTGTAATCTCATTTTTAGCTAATCTAACTCCCTAATGTTCTCATCATAGGAGTTTTCATGGACTGAAGCTCTAACAACATTCGTTTTAGTCTCCAGGACATGCTGGTCTGGCCCCCTTCCCCTTCTGTGTGGTAGAGATGGATACTAATCAATATCAGAAAATGGCTGGCCTTCTGGATCAGTTTGACTAGGCCTTGGTAAGTCAAATTGCCTAATGTTCCCCTGTCTTTGTAGGTGGGATACATGAGGTCAGTTCCCATTTGTACATGGGAAATTGTGGATACTTGGCCTGAGGTCCCTGGTGGGAGGTGCGTCTCTCCTTGATCAAAGGGCACTTTCCCATACCCTGATTGGTCAGGGTGCCTCAGGGCCTGTTTATATTTCTCCATTTCCTTTACGAGACTCTCACACCTGCTGTTCTCTGTGCCTATTTCCTGGTGGTATTCAGAGAGCTGGCTTTTTAACTCTGACACCAAGGCCTGACTGCTCTGGGCCACTTATCAACCCTTCATTTCCCTTACTTCCTCCTGGAATGTTTTATCTTATCTTTGGGAGTCATTCATTATGCTTGCATATTCCTGGTACTTGTCTTTCAAGAAACTAATCTCTTCCTCGAACGCGTGACTACAATTCGCTGCCTGTGACAGGCCAGCTTCTGCTTGCTTCACATGCTCCACAAGCTCCATGTTCTCTTCCTGAATTTCTGTCATTTCCTGAGAGACGACTGACCATTTTCTGCATCTATTTTTAGTTTTAATGCATCTTGGTCTTTCCTCAGTTGTAATTTCTGTTACTTCAGAATATTTAAATCTTTAAGAATGTTATCAGACCCCTGTTGCGAGTCCATCTCTTTGATGAACTGAACTGATTGTTTTCACTTTCTAATTCCTGGATTTGTTGCTTGAGGGCCATAATGTCATCTCAGAGCCCTCTATATATTTTTCAATGGAAAATGACACTGGGTTTAACTTTTGCAAAGTTCTTCTCTCACAAACACCAAAAGCCCAGGCATCAGTTATATGCAGCAACCCTCGGTTGAAAGGCCAGGTCTAAGGAGTGGGGACAGTTTGGGTATTTTGTTTTGGGCCAAGGACACCCCTTTGTTTAAATACAATGTTTAAGGAGGGGTGACAATTGGGAATTTCATTTTGGGACAAAAGCACCTTTTGTTGAAAGTCAGGATTTTGGGAAGTGGTATCAGTTGGGAATTTTGTTTTTTGGACAAACACCTTTTTGTTTTAAAGGCAAGGTTTGGCAATGGTGACAATTATACATTTTATTTTGTGGCAAGGACACCCCTGTTCATTAGAGAAATCTGGGGTGGACAGAAAAAATGAAGGCACCCAATTACGTTACGTGACTATAACTTAATTTCTCCTGGGAAAGAGGATGGAGGTTTCAAACTCCTCCAAGCTCCCCCCTGCATCAATCTATTTGGGAGTTAATTAAATTAATATTCAGTCAAATATGCTAAAAGTCTACACAATTTCCTCCCCACTCACTATGAAGGGAAGATATGAAGGCAGGCAGATCCACACACCCACACACACTTGGTTTCAAATGGAACAATTCTACTTACATTGGACCTCTGTTTGGGGCAATCAGGAAAGACAGCCATACTCCTCTGTGGGAACAGCACAGGTCCGGGAAAATGCTGCTGTCAAAGATAGTCCCAGCATCCATCCCTCATATGACTCTCGTTAAGAACAGGGCCCAGTCAGCTTTTGGCATTCCCAGTTTCTCTGTCCCATGCAATGTTTAAGGCTCCTCTCAATTTTAAGGCATTTCCACCCAAGTATGTCAAGTAGCTGTCACAGGATTCACCCAGGTAGATTATAGGCAAATCCTTGAAGATGTTTTCCATCTCGCCCTCAAGATGGTTTTTGACAGGTTTTTCTCTCCTTGTCTGTCTGTCCCTTCTCCATAAAGCAAGGGCATTTTAATGTGTAAGTACCTCCCATGGAATATTAAGCTCAGAAGGTGTCAACCTATTAGCCTTGAATTTTCATTGGACCGCTGCAGTGCTCTCCCACCCCCTCTCTAGCTATAGGCCCTTGGAGTCCTATGATTGAAGTGAAGAGGTACACATCATGTGCCATTTAGATTTGTATAGCTGTCAGTTTGTTTTTTCACCCAAAAAGTGCCTACTTGGCAAAATTTAGTAATTTACCAATAAATCCATAATATAGAGATATTTCTGTTCACCTAACCATGGAGGATAAGTGGGCCTTAATTTTGTTTCAGCATGTTATTGCACAGCCGCGCTATGGTTTTTTGCTCTTTTCGCAAAAGCTAACATAGTTGAGAATGTGAAACTTCGACCCAGATACATAATTTAATAAGTCATCAGCTCCCCAACTTTCAAATTCAGGACATTTCTGGACAAGCCAGAAACACTGTTTTCGATGTAACTAAAAAAACAAAACACATTGCACTTGAATGAAAGTCACATTAACACCATTGCCTGGAAATTAGCTTCAAAATGGCATATATAACAACCCCGTAAGTATCACCATTCAGTTACTGCATACATTGACATTTGTAATGTAAGTCAATTACCATATATTTATACATATAAGACACAGTTTTGTTTTTGATTCTTGGTCTCATTTCCCTGAAAACACGTGCTCCAATCCGAGGGAATGCATACTGCAGACTATCACAATTCAGTTACTGCATAAAATTACATTTTTAATGTAAGTCAATGACCATATATTTATACATATACGTTAGTTTTCTTTTTGATTCTTGGTCTCATTTTCCTGAAAACACGTGCTCCAAGCCGAGGTAATGCATACTGCAGAGAATGCCTCTCTCTGACCATATGGTCACATTCCTGTCACGCAAGAGAGGAATCCTTCTGCTAGGCTTTAAAGCAATGGGCTTCCAGAGGGACAATAGAGCCAGGCAGATATAGCAATGGGGAAGGGACTTGAGAGATCTGCCCAGCCACTATGGGCATGTCTGTCTTGGGACCATCAGGGATTGATATATGGCATCTGAAAACAAAATAGCCTTTGTAATTATTTGTTTTCCCTGTGAAGCATTTTTATTTTAGTAGCTTGCATCTTGCTATCATTGTTCAATGCCTTTCTTACTAATATATTCATTTCAGCAGGAGACCATTTGTCTCCAAGTCTTTATTTACAACTACAAAATGCACACAAGTCTGAACATGGCTTTAATTAAGACTGTGAGTTCCCTTACTTTTCGTGATGCACATCATTTTGATATGTGTAGTACCAATGAAAAATGCTGCATTTCTTTTGGCTTTCAACCAACAGTGTGCCTTTTCCATCTCCACATATTCTTTGTGTCACTGACAGATAGACAGACACTGTGCATTCACTAGGCACATTGGCTGTGTTAATGTTTTAGGCCTGTCATTTTTCCGGTGTGCCTTTCCATCAGACCAATGTATTTCATATTGGAGGCCTAACCTGGCCTTTCAGTTATAACCACAGGGCTATCATTTAACCCCACACTTTCAAATCATTGACATCAGTGTTCTCAACTGAGATTGCTCCCTTTTGCACAATACCCTCTACAACACCCCCTGCCCTTTCATTATAATAATTGAAATCTGTTTGAGAGTCTTTTCAGTGGGGAAAAGAGAAATTTATGCTGAGGAAACAAAAAAGGTTTATGTAAGTCAAGTGGTAAGTAAAAAAGAAATGTAATTGAATGCTGAACGAGGCTACAATTGAAAACTCCAAGAAGACCATTTAAAAGTGGTCTTAAAACAGCTTTATAAATGGCGAGCAAACAGAGGCAGGAAAAACAAGAAAATAACCTTCGGAACTCTGAAATATGGTTTGTTTAATTATAAAAATGGTCACTGCTGTTTAGTTTACTTTACAAAGACTTGCACTAACCAACTTGTAAAACAAAACAAGAAAATAACCGTACAAAGGATCACAAAATGTTTAATTATATAAATGGCCAGCATTAAATAGTATACATTGCGGCCCGCTGGTTTTGCAAAGATCGATTAACACTCAACACAATCTCTGGTTAGGCCCTTCAATTATAGAAGTGCTGGTAATAACTTGACATAGGGCCTCATTACGACCCTGGCGGTGAGTGAAAAACGATGCCGGTGAAGGATTACCGGCATCGCTTACCGCTAGGTCCGATTACGATCCGAGTAAGTGCAATTAGCGGCACTGTAGTTAACGGTGCCGCTAACAGCACCTAGGGCGCGGGCATGCGACCCCCCATGCCGGAAATAGCGGCATGGCGTAAATTGGGGAACATCACGAGTCAAGCGGACATGCTCTTAACGCCCTTGCGAAGGCCGTAAAGTACCTTACCGCCATGGTGCAAATACCGCCATCGCGGACCAACCGTAAATGGCCATGTGCAGTGTTCCCAGCTGCCACAGGTGCACCCAATCAGCACAGGTGGAGGCAATACAGACTCACCAAGTACAAAAAGAGCACACCCCACCCCTTCCCACACCCAGTCACACTCCACAATGATTCCAATAGGACTAGCAATGTTGGGGCTGGAGGACCTGATTGCAATGCAAGTGCTACAACAACAACAACAACAACAACAACAGGCAGCACAGAGGAGATGCAGGAGGAGAAGGAGGGCAAGGCAGGGCCAGCAAGCCCCACCAGCACAGCCAATGCCACCACGCAGGCAGCCTCCAATCCCACGCATCAGAGCCAGTCCATTCAACCTCACCGCTGAGCAGATCCACACCTTGTACCGTGTGGACCGGGACACCATCACCACCATCGTGGACATGATACACAACGACATCGTCAGCATGATTGAAACACCCACTGCCACCCCCCCCCTACTGGAGGTAGTGTCCGTGCTCCACTTCCTGGCCACAGGCACCTACCAGCACACAGTGGGGCACTTGCATGGCATTTCACAACCATTATTCTCACGTACGCTGATCCAAGTGCTCGATGCCCTCCTCAAGCACACAGACGACCACATTTCCTTACCACGGTCTGCCCAGAAGATCGCAAACACCAAAGTGGGTTTCCATGCACTCGCCGGCATACCTGGTTTCATTGGTGCCATCGACTGCACCCATGTGGCATTGGTGGTCCCACATGCCATTGAGGTAGCGTACCACAACCGTAAGCTATTCCACTCAATCAACGTGCAAATGGTATGTGACTCCAAAAGGATCATCACACATTGTTGTGCCCGATTCCCTGGATCAACCCATGATGCAATGGTCCTGCGTAACTCCACAATACCACGCTACATGGAGCAACATGCGGGGCCAAGATCCTGGCTACTCGGTGAGTCTCATGTCATGGCCATGGAAATGTGAAGTGGGTAGGTGATTTACGTACCAATGCATACTTTACCTGGCTGAAAGGGGGGTAGAGATGCATACTTTACCTGGCTGAAAGGGGGGGGAGATGCATACTTTACCTGGCTGAAAGGGGGGGGGATGAATACTTTACCTGGCTGAAAGGGGAGGTGGAGAGATGCATACTTTACCTGGCTGAAAGGGGGGGGGGAGATGCATACTTTACCTGGCTGCGAGTACCATAGGCAATGGAGCCAGCTCATACCCTGAAGCAGCCCAAACTTTAGATGACACCTGAACACATAATGCCCGATGTAAGCAGCCCTACCATGTGAATGAAGGTGTGTCCGAACCATGACACAACCATCTGCAAGTGCACTGTACTGATTCGGACCCCATCCACCTCAAAGAAATGCACCTACATGCACTGACTTCAGCCAATACACGGCACCAAACACCATCAACTGAAAGGCCAGTCCCCCATAACTGTGCACAAAGGAGGCACATGACGGACATAAACATCAATACACCACTACACAGAGACAGAGGCCAAAATAAATTGCATAGCAACATTTGTAGTGCTCAGTGAGGTCATCATGAGGCTGACAGCAATGTTGCCATGATGAGAGCATTGATATCACTGGACATCTGCCAGATCACCAAAACAACCGCTATGGACTAACACAGTGGATCGGCACTCACAAGGCACTGACCCCCCTGCATACACTGGTTGATGGCCTGCAAAACAGTCCATGAGAGGAATACACATATACCGGTCACATAGTGTGACTCCATTCGTGCATGTAAATGTGGTACAAAGTAAGAGATGAATGCATGCCATGCTGGCACGTCATGATTTGAAGTTTGATGTCATGACTGACACATACATTGTTGCCCACATACAGGTGATGTAGGCTATCCCTTGAAGAGGTGGCTCCTTACCCCAGTCCGGAACCCAAAGGACCAGCACGAGGAGGACTATAATCGTGAACATACACGAACCCGTGTGGTGATTGAGCAGACATTTGGCCTCTTGAAGGCACGGTTTCGCTGCCTCAGCAGGTCTGGTGGGGCACTCCTGTACCGACATGAGAAGGTGGCGAAGATCGTCATGGCATGTGTAATGCTACACAATATGTGCATCAGACGAAATGTGCCCCTGCCCACTGACGCTGAACTGCAACCACCTGACAATGACGATGAGGTGGGTGCAGATGGGGCAGAACCGCGATGCACAGGAGGGACGTGCCATGCGTCAAACTCTCATTAACCAATGCTTCTAGCACACACGGATGGTGTGTGTCACATGGAGATGGCACTTGGGGCACTGTGTGTGTCTGGGACATGCACACTGTGGGCTGTTCACCAATAAAGCACACATACGCAATGAGCAATGTCCACACATGTGATTTGTGCACAAGCAAAAAGTGTATTGAAAATGTGATTTGAATTAACACACCCACTCCCCCCTCAACTCCCCAACACACCCACTCCCCCCCCTCAACTCACCAACACACCCACTCCCCCCTCCCCCCTCAACTCCCCAACACACCCACTCCCCCCTCAACTCCCCGCAAAAGTGTGTGGATGCCTGTGGTGACGTGCATAATGTGTGATTGTTCCACTGGGCGGCCTCTATTGGCAGCCCCCTCTCCCGGCCCCCGGGGCACCCCCGCCTGAACTCCGCAGGTTCCTGCCCGATCTGCGGACGGGGCTGCTTGGGGTCGAACTGGCAGCAGAGGAGGTACTTGACTGTTCACGAGGACGCATGTCCCTCATTGTTTGAACGAGCTCCGAGAGCACGTGCCGCACCGCGGCGAGTTCTGCACAGATATCCTTGGTGGAGGATTGTATGGCTGCCTTCACAGTATCTGCACATTGGTGGCATTTCTGCCCTTGCACCTCCACATTCGGCCACATGCTGAGTCAGGAGTGAGGACAGTTGGTGTTGGCGTGTGATGATTTGGTCCAGCAACTCTTGGTTTTTTTGGGCAATGGATATTGCCAGTGGCGTGTCGATAGTGCTGCTCCCCTCCTGCACATCTTCCACTGGGCATTGAGTGGCTGGCCATGAGTCATCAGGGGATTGCCCCTGTGTGCCATCATCATGCTGGCTGCATGGGGACAGGTAAGGGGAATGAGGGTGGGCAGTGGGAGGACATACTACAACATCAGCATCCTCCACATCACTATCCGAACTAGCTGCAATGGCAGCAGTCTCCCCAATCGTGCCGCTTCCTGCAGACACAGTCCCTTCAGTGGGCACCACTTGATGGATGTCTGCTGCTAGTGGTACCGTGGTGCTTGCCTTGGTGATTATCATTGCCCTGGCCTGTGTTGTGCCTGTAGATTTTGGCTTCTGTGGGGGTTTGTTTTGTCCAGCAGAGGTGGAGGGTTGGTGTGGTGGTACTTCGGGCCTGGCCTTCTTGGCAGGTGTGGTGCCAGTGTCTTCATCGCCAAGGTCTGAATGAGAGCCTGTGGTGGAGCAAAGGAGGGAAAGTGTTATTGATGGGTCTGCGGACATTGAGCAGGCATTGTGATGACTGCCATCATTTTGATAACTAGATGGTGCACATTGGAGGCAGTGACATACAGGTTGTCTCCCTTTTGGGTGGAAGAAGCATGGAGGAATGTGGGTGCCTACAGTAAGGGTGTGCATACTGCATGTGTACAGGGTGGAGGTCAAAAATGCCTGTAGGCAGTCTTCTGATGATGTGTCGCGTTAACCCTATTAGGCAACATTGCGCTTCACATGATTCTGGGCTTCAGTAAGTTTGGCATGGCTTGATTTAAGGCACCTACCTGCGTCACCTGATGTCGGGGCTCCTCTCTCCATTTCTCCGACCCCCTCGATGCGCTCGATGCCAATGGTTGTGGCACATATCTCCTCCCACGGCTGCAATTTTATCGGTGACTCTGCTCCTCCACCAGTTGCCATGCCCAGGTTTCTGTTAGCAGACAGTATACTCCTTACGCGGAGCCGGAGATCGTCCCACCTTTTCCGGCACTGTCTTGGGTTGCGGGGTGTTGTGCCAACTGCACTGACCCGCTGTGCTACTATGGCCCATATGGCCTTCTTCCGTGCTATCGCCGGTCTGGTCATCTCTGTTGAGAATACGACATCGGCGTTTTCCTGTAGGGTTTCGTCCAACATGTTGAGTTCCTCCCTAGTGAAGCGCTCCTGCCGCAGCCGATCGCAACTTTTTTTAACAACTTTCGGCATTCTGACCATGGGTGGATGTAGGGGAAGATTTGTGGCGAGTCTGGGGGTCAGATGTCCACTGGTTGCGGAGGATGGCAACGGATTGTGTTTTTAAAGATGGCCGCTGTGCGCCGTGCTCTTTCCAGTTCCGTTGCGATGACGCAACTTCCGGATCCGCTTATTAAGTTCACCTCTAATATTTGCGGTGATCGCTAATATCGGTGGGAGGGGTGGCGGTAGTGCACCTTGCACGGCATACGATGCCGGTAGGTGCCGTTTTTGGGACGTGCCCGGCATGGCGCTAATTACATTACCGGCATGGTGCAATGCACGTGCCCGAGAGGTCGTAATGTACCGCTTTTAACAGTTTCTGGCCAGCACGGACGCGTTAGTTGCGCCATGCCGGTAATGTCCATTACTAACTGCCAGGGTCGAAATAGTGTGGTTCAAGCAGAGGCAGGAAGGAAAGCAAGGACATGTCCCTATAACCCCTTTTTTGTTCATACTGTTTATTAAACACAGAGGGCAATAGTTAGCTAGACCCTTCAGTTATAGAATGCTCGATATTAAATGGCGCACCTTTTATTTACAGACATGACCCGGGGTAGGAAAAAAATGAGAAAATAACCAGCTGAACCTTTTCAGGGCGTAATTGTTTAGGTATATACATTGTCAGTATCATTTGGAATACTTCAAATAGTGTGATACGGGCAGGGGTAGAAAACAAGATAATGCCCATATTGGCCCTTCATTGCTGTATACAAAAAGTGGCCAGCATTTAGTTGTAGACTTTGCAGATCCAGGCGGAGGTCGATTAAACGCAGGACAACCAGTAAATGGGCGCTTTAAATAAATTATCTAAATTAAATGCTGCGCCTTTTTAACCATATAGATTTGAAACTATTAGGTTTGTGATTCGGAGAAGTGCATAAGTATAGTAACATAACAAAACATAAACACAAACAGTGCCGCCTGACCAATAGAGTCGCTAGGTATGCCCTGGGGAGGGGTTGAGCGCTGCCCGAGACTGCTACGTTAAATTCTGGCGGGGGAGTAGCCCGCCTCCTCCCTTTGCGCCGAGGCAGCTCTGGCGGTCGAACGCAGTCTGCTTTCCGAGCAGAGTACAGCGGGCGGCTGGGCTGGGGTTGCGCTGCTCCTGCTTCTCCCGAGGACCTGCTGGGATTAAGAAGCACAGTCCCACCCCACTGACAGAAACGTGCAGTCTGGTGGCAGCCACGCAGATAGCACGGACTTCCCAGACTGGGTAGCTCTAGTCTCGACAGATTGAAAGAGAGCGCAACTGACTGCGAGCACAGGCAGGCGCAAGGAACCGCCTCGAGAGGACCCCCGCAAATGGACAGCGAAGACATGCCTCGAACTCCTGTATTTACAGGCAAGTGTAAGTTCGCATGAAGTAAGTGTGGGACGCTCTGTTGGCGTTGTCTCGTCAGAGGACCCGCCGGTCTTCCAAAGAATGTCCTGGACGCATTACATTTTGACTGCAATCAGGAATGGCGTAACCGTTAGCAATGGGTGTGCAGAGGCTTTTAGACATTTGTGACCCAGGGCTCCAGGATTGTTTTTGGCGGTAGCTGCCCCCCCACCAGACACTGGCTTTCTTGCCTAATGAAAGGTGCTCCCATCCATCTGGTCCCTGCCGGACATGATGCGCCCTCCAGACCTTGTGAGGTGAAGGTTAGTTGGGGGTGAGGAGCCATGGCCGAGTGACTCCCTGACAGAGTGGAGGACAGCCCACAGAGAAAACATGGAGTTTTGCTTCAAGAGGAGGTGGAGGCTACTGAAGACGTGCCTGAGCATGTCCTTCCTCTTGGCCACCCTCATGACTATCCACAAACTCACTTTGGGAGAGGAAGGTGGAAAAGGAAGGTTAGACTTAAATCTCAAGACCAATGTTCCACGCTATCTAGCCAGACATGTCTCCACCCAACAAATGCTTCCAGGGGCCAACCTCAGTCGGCCAGGACTGGGACCCACAGAGAGGCATCTGCATCTGAACAGGGCAACACAGAAGACCCCCCAGTGGGACATCACAAAAATTAGCTGCCCCGAGAACCAAGCCCTGAGGAAGCAGCCTTGGTTCATGCACCTGGATCGAAGATTCCACCAGTACATGCTGCACCGGCACTGCAGGTACTTCCCCATTCTGCTTAACCACCCCGAGAAGTGCCATGGAGACGTGCACCTACTCATCGTGGTCAAGTCCATCATTGAGCAGTATGACCGGCGGGAGGCCATCCGGAAGACTTGGGGTCGAGAGATGGACAGCGAGGGAAAGAAGATCCGCACCTTGTTCCTCCTGGGCTCCACATCTTCGGGCAAAGACCACAGGAACCTACAGAGACTTATCCAGCAGGAAGACCAGATCCACAGAGATATCCTCCAGTGGGACTTCATGGACACCTTCTTTAACCTGACCCTCAAGGAAGTCAACTTCCTCAAGTGGTTCCACATCTACTGCCCCAGCGTGGAGTTTATCTTCAAGGGGGATGATGACATTTTTGTTCAAACTAGAAATGTTCTGGACTTTCTGGACTTCCAAAAGGAGGAACCCAACCTGGCCAACCTTTTTGTTGGCGACATCATCACCAAAGCAGCACCCATCAGGAACAAGCGTAGTAAGTACTACATCCCACGGGAAGTGTATGCCGGCTCCTACCCATTGTACGCGGGCGGGGGAGGCTTTCTGATGGCGTCCAGCCTAGCCAAGAGACTGCTCCCGGCTTCAGAGAAGATCCAGCTGTTCCCCATTGACGACGTCTTTTTGGGGATGTGCCTGAGAGCAGTTGGGGTTCAACCAAAGGCGCATTCTGGTTTCCGGACCTTTGGGATCAGCCGGAAGAGGTTGAGCCCAATGAATACAGACCCTTGCTTTTACAGGGGGCTCCTGGTGGTCCACAGGCTGAGTGCGGAGGAGCTCATGAAAATGTGGCAGGTAGTCCACAATGGTAAACTCAATTGCACAAAACGGGTGGATGTGTAATGCAGACTTTGCAGCTGTTAAAAGCAATGGCTAAGCAGATACTATTGCAATCAAGCAACATTTATACAGTGTGAATGTGGCCGGCCACATCAAATTGACATTCATATCCATTTACATAGCACACACAATAAACCAAATTGTCACTTGCGCTTACATCTTGAGTGTTAGTATTACTATGCATGAGTGTACCTAAGGTCTCTCTCAATCCAACGGGTCCTTTTGTTTTGGTTTTTCATGCATTGAAAGTCTTAAAACTACCAGTAAAATGTGGTCGTTCAGGAGAGTTTTTTTTTCCCATGTAACACACACTGCGAACTGAATCACGTTTTGGTTGTCGGGAGAAATGTTGTAGTGAATTACTTGTCTGTGAAATGTGCCAGATTGAGAGAGCTGAGACGCAGCTGGTCCCTCATGGTTCTCCCACTGGAGCGCATCCTGTTGACTGTATCGACCTCAAGGGATGAAAGGGTGTTGGCATTTCAACCTGCGACCTACAATTGTCTCTCACACACACACCTCTGCAGCAGATGCCTTAACCCTCCACATGCCGCATTAACTTATGAGTTGAGTTGCCAAAGCTGGCAGATGATTTTGTTTGGGGAAGATAGGAGTCTATGGAAGCCTATGGGCTGGTATGATACTTGGCGTGTGTTTGAACTGACTGTGACTTCCTAGCGGGGTAGAAAGCCTCCCACTTGAGAGTTATGTCTCTAAACTATTCTAAGGATTCGGTTTAATGGCAGGATTCGAATTCGTGGCTATCAGGCTACACAGAGATCTCCAAATCCGTCGCCTTCAGCTACTGGGCTATTTTACTCAGATTGGAACTTGCCGATTGGACGGAGGTCTCTGCTGCTGGTACTGCGCCCACTGAGCTGTGTTTCCAGCTAGCATTTCCAAAAGCAATGACCTTTGAGTAACTGCTACTGTTAGTTATGCCTCTGTTTTTAATGCATGCCCACTACAAATGCAAGGGCTTTTGACCTCTGTGTGAGCAGGACTGAGAGTTCTGTTCTCTCGATGGGGGTCCTGGCCTTTTTTGTTAAGCCTTGTCGCCTTCCTGTGGAGCTCCTCTGCTGGTACCATTGATCCACACATATCCGCGGAGCAGCAGTTTGTCTCTAAGCGTCGGGTATGCTCCTATGTGTCTGTTGTTTTGTATTTTTTGTCGGGAGTATTTTTACACCCTATTTTTGTAGGGGAGTATACTGTATATGCTTGTAATGTATATAGGGATTAAAGTGGCGTGTACGCTGTTTATCTGTGCAGAGCCTTGCGTGGCCAATTTGCTGTCGATATGATTTGCGATACTGGGCGTTTGTGTGTAGCGCCCATGCTATCCAGCGAGGGCAGCAGAGCGCTTTAGTTGGAGGAAGAGAATATAGAAGGGGCGGATATTGACAGATTCAAAGCAAGTTTAACAGTTGCCCAGAGACCATGCTCTTGGCTGGTGGGTGCTAATTACTTTTTAAATTCGCCCTTAAGATGTAGCGCCAAGAGACGAGTCCTCAACTGAGAAGAGTTTAGCGCATAAAAGGTTATGCTCGCGGGATTGTGCAATGTTTCTGTCGGTGGGTATGTTCAGAGGGTATCGGTGGCGTCACTCTGTCTCAAGCAGAACCCATGCTCGGCCTATGTTGTATTTTAAAGCTCCTACCTTCCTCGATTTTGACATCAATCTCAACCCTCCTTTTTACAGCCGAAATGAAAGAATCGCTGGTGTGTCTGTCCTGGTGTGAACCGTCCATGAAGTCACTGGTCCTAATTCGGTCTCTCCCTTCCCCTCCATGAGAAATTGACATTGTACACAAAGAGAGTCTTTATTTTTTTTTAAACATTTTTTTTCTCAAGTCCCCAACAAGGTCTGTCAGAACCCTAGCACACCTCACAGAGTCTATTGCCTCACGTCCCCTTATATAATGTCGCGAATGGCTTTTCCCGGTGTCATTATGTATGGGGACATTATTACCCGATACCACTATTCTGTAGTCTTATCGTTTTAATGTTAATGTCCCCTATAGATGGCGGACTACGAGGCATCTGGTTGGCTGGTAGAGGGGCACCAGTTCCGAGAGGCAGCTCTGAGTATTGCTGATGCCAGAGACAAAGGGGCTGATGATTGCACCATTTTAAAACGCTTTTGTAAATCAGGCCCAGAGAGTCTTGAACTCGTCGTTTGATAAATTTTAAACCATTGCAAAGAATTGCTGCCTAGAAAGGTGTGTTGTCTTCCTGCAAAACTAGTCAGATCACTGAACATGATATGTATTAAAACAGCCCAGGATGGTCACAATTTTAAAGGCAGCAAATTAAATATAGTGGTATGTGCTAGTTTGACTTTTGAAAGGTAAACACGAAAAGAAAAAAAAGGTGAGGCGATTGCCAATGAGTGGGTCGCACCCATTGTGTGAGGCAGTGTAACAGAAAAAGTTATTTTGCCAGCAGAGTACCAAGCAATGCCTGAATAACGCAGCAGTGCAAGCCGAGCAGCCACAAATACAACCACATCTTTCTCGGCTGCCCCACTAGCTCCTTTAAGCCCACGTTCCTTTTTTAGCACGATGGTGAATAAAAAGTGCACAACTTTTATTCTCCACAGAAAAGTTGTTCACTTTATATCAATAATAAACTGATTTTCAGTTATTTCTTGCGGGTGAATGATGAATAGTACGACCGATCCAGTAGGATATAATGTGATACCCGTGCATATGTATACGTTTCTATCAATCCTGTATGATTGGGTGCACAATCATGGGCAGTGTATTAGCAGTGTGATACAGAATCCCAGAGATATACCAGACCCGAAAAAGGAAGTTTAAGAAAAGAAGAGCGAAACAGGAAAGACATAATATAGGAACGACGATTTAATGACTAATGAAAAGGTTATGACAGACGACATGCACACATTCTCTTTATAGTATGCAATGAATACATTTAGCAGTCCGAGTAGCAATTCAGTGATGCTGCTTGTGAGAGCTGAATGCCCTGCAACACGTCTGCTGAGTGCTTGCTTCTCTGAGCACAGAGCACAAGGTGTGATGCCAGAACCTGTGCTAGAGGTGGGTCTTAAAAGCAT
Source organism: Ambystoma mexicanum (assembly GCF_040938575.1). NCBI lineage: Eukaryota > Metazoa > Chordata > Amphibia > Caudata > Ambystomatidae > Ambystoma > Ambystoma mexicanum. Next base: position 541,734,191 of record NC_090929.1, read on the forward strand.
ACCCATCTGCACATGTGGGGCTGCTCTTCCATGCGTATGGGGCATTAACTGGCATTGAATGGCATTACTAAGGCAATTGAGACTGCACTAAGGGTATGACGGCAGCCCCTGCGAGCAGTGATAGAAGTGTACCTAAAAATGTGTGGAACTGTGGTCTTAGCAGGGGACATGGAGCCACACAGGTTCGATCCCCAGGTCCGCGCTTAGAAACCTCTGGGTATTAAGCACGTTATAAATAACCTATCATATCTTATGTGACAAGTGTTGCGGCCGGGCATTGCAATAGTGTGACTAGTAACTAAGGCTCCTATTACAACTTTACTCTAGCACAGGGACACATCTTCTAAATAGAATGGTGAATATGGTCATAAAAAGTAGAGGAATGGTAAACAGAAAACATAAAGGCAGTGGTACAGCGCTCCGCCCGTTCACGCTCACTTCGATCACTGCCTGCGAGGCTGAACCATATATATGGCAGCAATACCTACCTTACATATTATGACTACGCCTGATGTGTGAGGTTACAACAGGCAGAGGATGGCAGCATTCATTATGAATATGGGAGGGTACATCACACGTATTACAACATGGGAATGCTAGGTTGTATTTGGCATATGAGGACTATACCTGGTCTGTGAGGCTATAACTGCCATAATACGGCTGCAATTGGCCACATGAGGCTGTACTCTCATAGGGAGGTAGTGCCTGTTAGCTATGTTGGTTTTTATTTTAAACCTGTCATATCATGAACCCACACACGGTGGAAGAATGCAACATCCTAGTTAAAATATGATTGGTAACTGAAAATAAACTATGGTCTGCCAAAGTAAATTTTGATTTTAGTAATTTTTTTTGTACATCTGCAAGATCACTTCCTGTTATGTGAACGGGGTCAAGCGAAAGTAAGGGTCATGTGATCATGTGACATCACTTCCAGTGATTTGATCAGATAGATGGGGTTAGCAGAGAGTAAACGTTAGGTTACACAAAAAGTCATTTTTGACAAATGAAATTGAAACTATAACAACAAGTTATTCCAGTTGTCACTTAACCAAGTCCGATGTGATCTACCGAGTCCTGGCGTGCTGGTTACGGAGCTGAGCAACCAATACCCGCTGCTATAGTGGACAATCTGTGTAAAGGTGAAATCTAGCTCTGATTGACCTGGTCCTCTCCGTTCTAGTAGAGGAACTATGGTGCCACTCAGACGCAGGATCTCAATTAAGACCAATTTACAGCTTTAAGAAGCACCAGGTGGGGTGGATCTCCATTTTACTTTAGGATACATGTGCTGCTGAGAGAACAGGATGACGCATAGAAATATGAACACATAACCTTGCTGTGCCGTGGGCGGGGTGCTGGATGAGCACTGCAATTGGGTATTTTCTGGGTGAGCGATGCCATGATCATTTGATGGATGAGTGCCATGGGCCCCATCCCCCCACGTGGCACCAGTTAGGGCCCCAGTATAGCTCCATTAGTCACACCAGTGGTAGTTATGCCCATGCTACCGCAATGCAAAGGAAGATGGCAGCATCCCTCTGTGCTCTGGGCAAATCTCAAAGGGATCCTCTGCCATGCTATCACGAGCCTGCAACTGTGAGTATCTGGGTACATGATGGCAATAGCTGGCAAATGGGTTAAATAACTTAGGACACGATGGTCATTCCAGCCAGATTCTGCGAGTCCCTGGACACATGATGCAAGTGTATTGTACATGCGATGTCGATGAGCCTTTGATGGGAAAAACCTGGCGTAGTGGTACCTGCCACATGATGTGAGGACTTATTACAGTAGGGCAAATGGTGTAAGAGTATTAAAGCAATATGCAGCCTATGGTGTGCATGTCAATGGCCATTTGATTACACTTCCTGTGATGTTAGCAGTTGTTTCAGCAGTTTTCCATAATTTGTTTCTCAGCATGCAGGGCCGCCCGGTCAATTGGAGGGGCGCCATTAGCCCCCGCCAGGCAGGCAGGCTCGGGGGAGTCTTTCAAGGTCTCCCTCGAGCTGGTGTGATGGGAGAAGGTGCGGCAGGTGCACTATTGAAATTAAATTTGCCCGCTCTTGGGAGTGGAGTGCATTTAACAACAATAGGGAGCTGTGGCGCCTATTCGAAAATGTGGCACCGCACAACCTGCCCGGGAGCATGCAGTGTCAATGGAGCTCCACATTTTTGTTTTGCTGCCCGAGTTTGCTGTGGCACCTAAGGCCAACCCTGTCAGCGGGCATGTGCAAACACTTGTGCTACCCTTAAGGCTTGGGTGTAATTACACTAGTGGGTGCCCACATGTCAACTCCATCAAACTAAGGTGCACCAAACAGAGTAAAACCTGTCTATTGAATATATTTAAGAAATGTTCCTTGACTGTCAGAGCCATGTTTGACGTGCTGCCTCCTTGTAGTAGGCAGTATTCCGAGCCTTTGTAAGCATGGGAAGGACTCAGTCCATATTTGCTAATCCACACTTCTACCCGTGCCTTGATTCTGAGGTGAAGTCCTGACTAGGGAGTTTGTAGCATGTAGGCTTTCACTAAGAATGTACCTATTTAAATTGTATTTTCTTTTCCAAATGATTTCACTCATAGTGGTGTTTATGTTGTTTGATAGCCACCCCTAAAATGGCCCTTACTCTCAAAACATGTCAACTAAAACCAGGCCTATTTCTAGAGGCAGGCAAAAAGGGCTACAGCAAGGGGCACAGTTGGGGTAAGGGCCGCAGCATGCAGCCTGCTCAAGCTCCCATCTGGGACAGCGGGGAGTCTTTACATTTTAACATCATTAATCGCTACAAGACTCCAGACAGGGATAGAGGAAGGGGACAAAACTAAAGCCTGCCCTGCTCATAGCCATCTACCTCCCATGATGTAACCAGTCTCAGTACTCTGCTCGGAGCTTTTTAAGAAGGCTCCTCACCTCCCATATTTGAATCTCTTTGTGAAACTAAAACATGCTGAAATAAATGGCCCCAGGGGCTTGGACAGTGTGATAATTGCCGCACAGCACTGGCATACCAGAATGGGTGGTGGGTTGTGGTGGACATAAGGGGTTCTTTTTGGTTGGCTTAGTCAAAAAGGGTCGGAGACAGCCTGCTGAAGTAGGCGGTTGTGGGGCAGCGGTGGGAGACGAAAGTAAATCATTAAATGTAGGCATCATTTTAGGAAGGCAGCAATTGGCATTCATGCATGGTCTTTTAGGAGGAGACTAAGCAGGAGACTAAGGTCATGTTCTTGAACTAATGCATCAATTTGAAAATTTCAGAACAACATTGTCCAGAAAAACTAAGAAACGAATAGAGATATTCAAGAGTTTAAGGCAGAAAAAATGTATCCTTACTTGGCAGCTAATTTCCTGGAATTGAGAAGCACCGAAAGGACTCAAAACACTATGAACACCAGGAGAGGCTCCCGTAGATGGGTCACCTTCTCTGACACGAGCAGTGATTCAGCAGGAAGAGACCCTTACAATCAGGGTTTTGAGTATTTCCAGCGAGCAAGAAGGCAAATGCCTTTTTCAGGCAGAGGCCCCTTTCGAGGGCATTCACGAGACGGCTTCAATCCAGAATTCCAAGCTTGCGGAGGAAGGAGATGGCAGAGGCTACGAAGGAGGAGATTCAATCAATGACTATTGATCTGATAGAACCAGAGACATCTGCACAAAATAGTACAATTCCGGCATTTAACCTCTCAGGTACGGAGCTTGCATCATACCAAATGAAAGTATTAGCAAAAGGATGATTCTCCGTTCCGACAAATCCAATGGATTGGTTCCATTCGGAAAAGGAACTGAAGAATTTCTTCAGGAAACTAAGGTTACAATGCTTCTTCTTGGACCGAGTTACGGGAGGTGAGCAGGTTGATACAGTACTTCAGATTCCCTCTACCTTTACCCCACAGGATAACCAAGTCCCAAAGGAACTATTGCTATTTGAGGCATGTTTCTCTGTAGACCTGAAAAGACTGAGTTGCCAAAAACAGAAAATAAGATACATTATGACTAATGGTGAAAGAGCGACACTTCAAACTCTAATGCTGGATCATAAGCTTATAATAAAACCTGCAGGCAAAGGAGGAGGAATAGTGGTTTTCAAAACTGAACAATACAACTTGATGGTAATGAACCTCATACAGGACTTGGAAAGTTATAGGCCACTTCGAAAGGATCCAACTCTAGAAACACAAAAATAGATTCTGGAAACTACCCAAATTGGGGTGGACAGGGGGTGATTTCTAAAGAAGAGTTTGAATATCTTAACAACATGGAACATCGAACCCCCATGTTCTATGCATTACCAAAGATACATAAGAACCCTGTGCCACCTCCCATGCAGACCAATAGTGTCAGGCTGTGGCTATATCCTTGAGCCACTATGTACATTCATTGATATCTTCCTACAACCCATCAGCAGAAACACAGCAGCACATCCAAGAGATACTATGGCTAAAATGACATTGAATTGAATTGATATTTTATTCATATCGCGCTCATACACAAGTGTTTCAGAGCGCGACAAGGCAAGGGAGGGGAACAGTGGAGAACAAAACAACGATCTTACTAGGCCCAGTGACTTTGAGAACATGCAAGTGCATGGGGCAGGGGGAGGGGAAAAGTGCAAGGAGGGGGGAGAGATGGCAGGTGTGGAGCAAAAGGAGAACAGAATAATTAATAATAAATAAAATAAATAATAAGACAGTAGACGGGGTAGGTCAGATAAGTGCATGAAGAGAAAAAAGGGGGGCTGTATGGGTACAGATACTGACCCCAGTGCAAGGCATGGTCCGGAGGCAGTGCGGGAGGGTCGCAGGGTGAGCAGGAACCTGGGCCTTAAGGACAGAGGGTGGCCAGGTGCACAGTGCTATGAGAGAACAGATCAGCAGAGGAGAGCGGGGGTGAAGGCAGAAGCAAAGAGGAAGGTCTTGAGGTGCTTCCGGAGATGGTTGTCCTCAAGTTTTAGAGTGGCAGGGAGGTTGTTCCAGAGGGAGGCCCCAGCTGAAGACAGAGATCTACCCCCAGCAGAGTTATAGGAGCGACAAACTCGAGAGGGGAGGTATTTGCAGAGGGATAGCTGAAGGAATTTTGGACCCAGGCCCCAGAAAGCCTTGTGGACAATGCAAAGGGTTTTGAATTTAATCCTTGCATCCACTGGGAACCAATGTAGAGATTTCAGAGCTGGAGAGATACGATCCCAGGGCTTGAGGCCAAGGACAAGTCTTGCAGTTCTGTTCTGGATTAGTTGCAGAGGGCGGAGAGTAGAAGCAGGTAGGTTAAGAAAGAGGCTGTTACAATAGTCCAACCTAGAGAGAACTAGATCTTGGGAGGCAGTGAGCTTTTGGGGGAAGGAGAGGAAGGGCAGAGTACCTCTGAGGAGGTGCAGTAGGAAGTTAGATTCAGACATGTGGGTGGAGAAGGAAAGTGTGGAATCAAAGATGACCGCTAGATTCTTAGCCTCACAGGTGGGGGTAGGAGGAGGGCCAAGGGGGGCCGGCCAGAGAGTGAGGGGAAAGTATGGAGAAGGTGTGCCAATGAGGAGGATCTCAGTCTTGCTGGCATTCAGACAAAGGTAATTGGCAGAACACTAGTCTTGAATGGCACTAAGGCAATCAGAGATGAGAGAGGGAGAGGAGGTGGCCGAAGGCAGCCTGAAAATGAGTTGAGTGTCGTCAGCGTAGCACTAGAAATTGAGCAGAAAATGGCAATGCAGTGGGTGAGAGTTGCCAGGTATTGGTTGAAAAGCCAGGACGAGAGAGTAGACCTCTGGGAAACACCACAGGAAGAGAGGGGGATAGATGATATGAAGGACCCCAGTATGACATGGGAGGGTCGATCAGAAAGGAAAGAGGTCAGCCAGGCCAGAGCCTGGTCGGTGATACCCAGGTTATCACAGAGACGGTTGAGCAGGATGGCATGGTTGACCATGTCAAAGGCAGAGGAGAGATCGAGTAGGATGAGGACAGAGGGAATGTTTGAGTCAAGGTTGGAGAGCAGATCTTCACGGATGTTCATTGTTTGAGGTACTGACATTCGACTCAGCCATCAACCTCTTAGTAACAATTTACATAACATCCCTCTATACGAACATCCCCCAAGAAGAAGCCACAGATAAGATCAGAGAATTCCTCACTCACGGAGCTATGCAACAAAGAGTTGCAGCAGAATTTATTGTAGACCTAAATAGGAATTTCTTTCAATATGAAAATCAATACTATCTGCAGACACGAGGTACAGCTATGGGATCAGCCTTTGCCCCAAGCTTAGCGACTCTATACATGGAAGCTTTTGAAGATCAGTTTGTTCTCATAGAAAGGAATGCTTATAAACCACAGAACTCTCACTGTCATAGGTACATAGATGATAATGTTTTCATCTGGAGCGGCACACAAGAGTCATTGGGTGATTTCCTTACCTGCCTAAATAGCTGCCATTCAACAATTAAATTTACTCTGAAGGCAGACCAACAACAAATACATGTTTTAGACCTGGTCATTAAAGGAGAAGATGGACAGTTGGCATGTTCACTGTACAAACAAACCACTGATAGAAACGCAACACTCCATAATTCTAGTTTACACCCAGGGTCTCCAAAGGATAATGTACCCTTCAGGCAGATTTTACGCAATTGAGACGCAATTGCACATCCCTTGAGGACTACTATGTAAATGCTAGGAATCTAAGCACAAACTTAAAAGACAGAGGGTACCCTAAGAAGCTAGTGTCATATGCACTCAAGAGAGCCAGATATGTGCCTAGGAGACACTTGTGGAACCTAAGGATAGGGGAGACTGGGAAGAGAGACTCACATGTGTCTCGATTTACAACATGAAATCCTATCAAATTAAGAAAATGGTACAAAAATATTGACCAATGATCAGGACATGTTTGCCAAACACACCGCCACCTCTGTTCGCATTCAAGCAATCAAAGAATTTGAAGAGCAAACTAGTTCACTCAAAATCCACGAGAACTAGGGCAACTATTTTGAATTGGGATCTGCGCCCCATAAAGGGACATTTTCTGTGTGGCTCATGCAAAGCGTGCAAATACACAACCAAAACAATAGTCACGGTCAACGATAAAGAATATGAGTTGAGATTTTTATCCATCTACAAAACCCCTAATGTAGTATATTGCATAGAATGCCCCTGTGGTTTAAGGTATGTAGGGCAAACTTGAAGAGCAGTCTACATAAGAATAAATGAACCCAGATCAAGAATTCGATGCAAGAACATCTCTGCACCATTGGCTTCCCATTTCATTGAAAAACAACATAATACAGAGGACATAAAATTGTGGGTACTGGATACAGTAAAACACACATCTAATACGCAACGGGAGATGCTTCATAAAGAGGCACGATGGATCTACCGTTTAAATAGCCTGGAAAGGGGCTTAAATGAGGAGCTGCTTACATTTGGGCGAGAAGGCTGGTAGAGTAGACATACTGACTCACAGCCGTTATGCTCACAGCATAACACTATAACTCCCACAGCCTCCACATTCTCACCTGACAATACCAGACATACAACTCTACACTGGCTTGTTATTGCACCAAAGAAGCCATGTATACAGAAGGCCCCCATATTATTGATGGGATTCTTAACATTACAAAATGGCCGACAGTATTTCAGATCCTTTCAACAGGGTACATGTAGATCAGGTCCACTAATTCCATAAGCTGACAATTCTTTGTTGGGCCACTTAATCGCGCATACCTTATCAGAGACTCTTTCAGATAAGGTAAGCCAAATGTAAAATTAGCAAACATCATCACTGTGCAATAATTCACTAAACGAGAATGGGAAACTAACCATTCCAAAATGGCCAACAGAATTTTGCATCCAGGCCACAGGGAACACGTGATTGTCTTCACGTGGCCCATAGATCACCTCCACTAGAACCGGAGACATTAGCAGACAATCATTCTCTGCCAAGCCACAGAGACACAGACGCCTGACCAGAAGTTTTTCCAATAAGGTAAACTGCATGTTATTCAAGCGGATGACATCACTGTTCACGTATCCGCTCTACAAGAATGATTGTGTCTACCATTTTCTGACACGCAGGTGATTCATTGTCCCAGACACTTCCCCCTTTTCCCGACGGTGTCCAGTAAAACTTCAGACCGACGCACGCCAATAACTTGCAGTGTACCCGGCAAATTGAAGTAAACCTACCTACTTTCCAACATACTTCATACGGGCCAGTCCTGATGGATGATGAGCTAATATTTAACATCATACTTACACCTTCTAATGTCTTGTCTCAGGCAGGATACCTTTCCTTCGCCCTTCACCCGACCGTTATAGCGCGCCTGCTGAAACACCCAACTACAACATCCCCCAGCTGGTGCAACGACATAGGCGCTTCAAACGGAATACCGAACCAACTATACTGATTACAGGTAATCAACCTACTAGCATTCAGCTAACTCCTTTTGACTTGTTTAAAGCAGACATTCTGCAGTCTTCCAATCTGGACTGCAAAACGTTTTAGCATTGTTGATACACTGGAGCTCTGGCTTTTCTGTTAACCTGTAACTCATTTTGTTTTATTTTTAAATTGGAACTGGTGCACGGACTGAAAACCAGTTGAGATCCACTGTACTAGACCTTCTAACAACACTGCCTTCTCCATCACACAAATGGTAAGATTAATTTAAAGGATATTAGTGTGACTACAGCACAGAGAGCTCAACTCACCTTTCAAGAAATAAACACATTTGGTACATTCCCCACGATTCTTAGGTGGGTCATCAGCCTCTTTCTTTCCCTTCTGCCTCTCAAACACTTTTGGTGTGGTAATGGATAGTAAATGAATCGACATAGTCCATCATAAGCATAAAGGGAAGGAGAAATGTGCTCATCCACTTCATGGTCCATGTTCGTTAACTGAAAGGTTCTCCATGTGTGGAAATCGTATGCGGCCCCTGCACAGCGTAGAAACACACGTCGATGCACGGGCTGGATCCAAATACCAGTATAAAGATCCATTGGGCGAACACCCTGGCAAATGCTTTATGATGGACTATGTCGATTAATTTACTTTCGGAACATCGAGACTCCCTGGGTCCCCATAGACGGACCAATCAATTTACGTCTGTCTATTGTATAGAGCTTGATATGGAAAGAAATTACATGCTGAGTTTCCACATTTAGGTAGAGAATATGAATGGGCGTTTCTCATCTTAAAACAAATTGGCTAATTGAAGAACAAGAGTTATAGAACTAGTCATGAATGACCAGCATTAGCCATCATTAAGTTGAATGTGATATTTTGTAGTATTTTATTCATTCTAATTTTTTTGAAAGCTCTGTCCTGAAGAACACGTGTTTCAGTCGTCACTGACTCGATCCATCAAACCGTTGAAACTACCAATATAAAGATCTATTGGGCGAACACCCTGGCAAATGCCATTCATGTTCTCAGAATTTGTAGTTGACTTAATGCACCTCATTTTGTCATGATTTCAGTTATTTTGCACTTTAGCGATTTTTTGCACTATCCTTCCAACTTCTCTGGTCTTCCCTTATATCACTTTGAAGTAGTTTCAAGATATTCCTAGTACCCTAAACGCACTTAATATAGGTGGGAACAGCCTTCTTTTTCACCACTGCCTAACTCTTTCCCTTGATTCACACCCATCTTCCAGTTTTCTGCCAGAGCATTTGGATCGGGCTCTTGGCACTCTGTTTATCAATTGAAGAGAGCTATTGGCTCTTTCTGCACTTCCACTTGTGAGCAGAAATGGCAGGAAAACAGATATATGCAGCAGCAATAGACGCTTTTGCAGCGCAACATCAAGGAGCGCGCCGCGCCCTTCATTTAGACAATGGACATAAACCAGGAATAATGAAAATGAATTCCTCTTTGCAATATTGTTGTAGTTATTCATTTTAACTACAAGTCAATAAAACTGTATTTCACTTGCTATGATTTAAAGTTTATGGAGAGGGAGTGCAGTGCGGAGTCACAGTAGAGGAGCAAAGTGGAGGGGGGGGCGTATTGTGGGGTTTTGCACTGGGCGCAATATTGTCTAGAAACTGCCTTCAATACAAACATGAAGCCACGTGTGGCATGGAAGAGGGTGTTCAAGTTCATCGTTAGGGATCCAGGGGTGCGGGGTCCGTTTGCCTGCCGTTTGTATATTATTGGCTGCTTTTTCTGCATTGGCTGCAGGCATGTATTTCTGGCATATGGGTGGAGCCTGTGTACACAGTTATTGCAGGTAATTTGTGAGATGTACCTGTGGACGCTCACACGATTAAGGAAAAGGAAGTAAGTACAATACACCTAGTGCCAGTGTATTGCTGCTGGTGCAGACTTTGGATTCTTGGCACATTTCTGAAACCGTGTGCAACCAGCAAAACCTACTACTGCCTGTTAAGGCTACCACATGACCGTGGGACCAACAATACGTAGTACAACGACATTGAAGGAAAAACTTGGACGAGAACCGTGGGTTAGTGTGTTCACAGGTCGGCCACTATGAGTATGATGTTGTGTGTCAAAGGTTTACTTGTGAGCGACACGACGCAAGTGCAAACGACCATTAGGAAAATGGGGCGTTAGACCTCTCCCGAAATTCTGGGTTATTTCCTGGGTTAACTTGACCTCGCACTCGTACAGAGCTGTCGACAGACAGGACGCAGATGATAAACGGTGCCCCGCTGCGCGGTTAACAAAGAACAGCAACCACTTCAGCAAAACATTTCACACATAGCAGCAACTGCGCTTTTCGTATGCATACATTTAGGCTATTGAAATTGTGATGGGATGTTAGCACCTGCATGTCAGGGAGTGCTTGGAAGGTTAAGAGGGGACAGCCAGGAGACATTCCTACCCACAGAGACGTTCATTCACCAAAATGCCAGAGCTAGTGGAAATGACATCACAGACCTGAAGACATCACATGAAGTAATGTCACTTGACCTTTGACCGAGATGGCATCAGTTCATCTTTAACCCAGGTGGCATTACTGAAATAGGTCTGTGGGATTACAAAAAGTACATAAACGTAAACATTTAAAAATACAAAATACTGAAGCAGACAAGAATATTTTAGATACCAACCACATTTTAATAAGGATGCTGCCTTCATATGCCATGGATGGGGTCATGATATAATAGGGTTGTATCCAGTAGTACAACATAGGCCGAGGCAATATTGGTTCCACCACTGGGTTCGCTATTTGAAGATTTGAATATATCTTTAAGCAATCTGTATGACAAAGCATTGAGCAATGTTATGGGGTGCTGTGATCTGATTCCTGCTGAAATACACCTAGACAAGCTCACATTGATGGAAAGCCCGGGGAAGATGTACAACACAATGAAAATTGTAAAATGGGGAAAGATAGACAGAGAATGTCATTGTATAAACTACAAAGAGAGCTAAACACACACCTGAGGACATATAAGGAGATGCAGTCCTCAGTGATGAGATTCCCAGGGCCGAAATATCATTACATTTATATGCACTCTCGTCTTAACTTACTAGGCGCCCTAAAAAGGTGGGGTCCCATAAGAGGGATCCCCTGGCAAGAAAGAAACTGTCGGCTCTATAAAATGCCGGGAAGCAGAAACACTAAAACAGCTGATGCGCAACACTATGGCCAAGGAAAATGTGGTTGGGAAAGTTCATGAAGAGATTAGAGAATTTAAACAGTGACAAGTGGGCTAGGCTCTTGTATGCATGCTCTATCTCAATGACAATTACTTTAGTTAATATTTTAATAGTGATACACAAAATGTTGGGGGAAATGTTGTTCTCTATTAGTCCCCATAATGAAGCAGGGCAGGGAGCAATTTCTTGTACAGGTGGAAAATGTAATCTTGGGGGTTAGAAAGTGAGGCCGATAGGTGTATGGAATATGATATTATGTTGTATAGTGTTGAATGAATTAACGTCTGTAATGTTTGTTTTAGAATGTTGTGCCTAAAGTAATTTAGTGCCAAGTGTAATGAACTAAGAGTTGTGAGGGATATGATAAAAAATGTGTCAACGTTTTTAATAAACTATAAGCACACACAACAAAATAGGCTGAGGCACTGCCATATATATGCTATTTCAGCAATGTATGGCCAGTCACTTCCAAATTAAGCCAATTATAGCTGCATGCCGGGTATTGTTAATATATGCCTGTTGCTGCGATAATACAGTATCCAAACATCCAATAGATACAAGACACTTTCAGTGCACAGGAGCATTAATGCTTTAATGATAATGATTTGTTATTTATATAGTGCTTTCGCCAAAGCACTGTACAATGCTCATATTTACATATAATTATCATCCCAATCATAGTTGGTACGCCTTTCGAACCTCAGAAGAATGAAAGGCTGAGTTGGCCTTGCCAGGATCTGAACCTACGACCTGCAGGTCACACACAGATCACATCAGCGAGCACTCGACCTGCAAAGCTATCTTACGGCTTTGCTATTAAAAATGCAATGCCACCATAAGAAAGCATGTCAACACTGGCTGCACAATGTAGGCCAGACACATAATAACACTTATCAGGTTTGCTGTAGCCTTGATGATGCACAGTAAAATATGTCATGCCACAGTAATACATACCTAGACTGGCAGTACTAAAATGTCAATCTAACCATGTAATAACACTTATCATGCTTACTTTATCATAGCTGCCCAGAAAAATATACAATGCCACAGTAATGAGTGGATGGCGCGGTGTGTGGCACAGTGTGTCTGGTGGAGTCTGGAGGCTGACCGCTGTGCTTTTTCTCCCGTTTTTCAGCAAAAATCTGAGTCCGCTTTCTACTGCTACTGCTACGAGTGGAATTTTGGATTTAATCACCGCGCAGGCGCGGTGTGTGGCACAGTGTGTCTGGTGTCCGGTGCTCCGTGCACCGTGCACTGAACCCGAAGTGCTGACTGCTGACTGAAGATCAGAGGTGAGAATCACTAAGAACTAACAAGAACTAATAAGAGCGTTTTGTCTGGTATCAATCAAACACTGAGTGGCATCTGACTTCCAGTGACTGCTACTTATACCATCTCCTGGGTCGCGCTAGAACTCTTTCTGCTGCCCAAGTTCCCAGCAGAAGGCGACCAACCCCTGGAAGCCGTCTCGGGCTTTCGTAACCCGTGCTTCTCAAGTGCTTCTCAAGTATAGTCCGTAGCATGGTATCGCTACCCCCTGAAGGGGGTCAAGGGCGCTGGACCCGCAGCATGAAAATCCAACAAAAGACTGCGCACAGAAGTCTGAGCTCTCTCGGAACTGATGCAGAAGGAATTGACCCCGCAGTCGAGACTGTGGTGGAGCATGGGAGTCCCTGTACTCCTCCGCCTTCCGATAGGGTCCCCCAGGTGACTAGGGCGGAGGAGGGGGGCCCAGGCTACTTTCGAGATCAGATTGAGCTACCGCTCGTAAGTACTCAGCGGCCACCACTACTCCTAGACCAGGAAAGAAGAAAAACTGTATTTACCTTCAATAGCTCGATTGATGAAATGCCTCGTTCCCCCTCCTCCTCAACCCCTGGCCAGCCAACCGTGCAAACGAGAGGTCCCGGGCCCGAGGCTGTCGGAGGACAACCCCGGCAGGGATCTGTCTGGCTGGGGGACCTGGGGGTGGAGGCAATCAGTGAACAGAGAAGCCAAAATCGGAAATCCAATTACCTGGGCCCGGAGAAGTCTAGAATGACACAAGGAGGAAAACAAATAGGCTCGGATAGCCCACAAATGCTCGGGCCTGCACCGACCCAGGTGACTTCAGTGGTCATGCACAACAATAAAGACACAGGAGTTTGCATGAGCAGAGAGGAAGAGGTCTGCACGGATGTACCCAGGTTCAATTGAATAGAAGAAAGCGTCATGGCGCCAGAAATTGTACTGGACTTGTGTGGAAGGGGTCACAAGGCAAATATAGATGACTTAGTGTTTGAAGCTCGGGAAGGTTCAAACGCCCCGTGTCTCAAAGCCCCCGAGAAAACACTAACTGCAACGGGCCCCTTAATGGTGCCCCTCCCAAAAATAAGTCTGGAGTGTGACGGTAACTCCGGAAGTACGACCGCCAAGGATCAGGTCTTGGAACCTACGGGGTCCGTATCAATTCACACATTAAGTGCATCAAATGATTCGCTCTCCGCTCTAGAGGAAGAAGATCAAACAACAAAATTAACAAGTCTCAAAAGAACCTGTAAAGGAACGGCAAGAAGACCCAGATCAAATAAAAAATACAGGAAAGATCATGATAAAGGAAAGATTGCAGCTGGAAGAGGACCTGCCAAAAAGAATTTACAAACAGGTCTAAAAGGGCATGGCGGAGTAAAGGGGCTAGCAACTCCTCTACTGTCGACCTCCCTGAAAGACTTTTTCATAAGATCTACCAAGCGTAAACTAGGCCCGGACCATGAAATGTCCGACGCAGAAATACTGGAGGCTATAGAAGACCCTCCCCCACTGAATAAATCTCGGAAAATTAATCTAATACAGGGGAACTCGGCGCCCAGAATTAAATGGCATGCTCACACCACACCTACTGAGGTGGGGGTCACCGAGGCAGTAAAAACTATCCCCAACGTCACTCAAAGTGCCAGTAACCAACCATCACCGGCCAAGTGTATAAACAGTCCATCAGTGACGGAACCATCGATAGAACAAGGTTATCCGAGGCCTCGGGCGGGTGGAGAAGCAGGTCCGACCCCTTCACTCGAACCCCCTAATCCCACACAACTGGGATCTATATCTATACATCACCCGGAGAAAGAACTAGAAGTAAGCATGCAGTCTGTGGTTAAGCCCCTCGAACTCCCCCCAAGCCTCGACAAACAAGAGAGACCTTCAGCTAGAGTGAGGCTTTCTTTGGGGGACGATCCGGATGGTTGGACTCGTGCGCATATACAAACTAATGCTAACAGAAGGACTGATTCATTAAGCGCCACCCAACCTCTAAAATCATTTATAGATAAAAACACAACGGAAAGATTACCCCTTCACCAAAGTGAAAGGGGCATACACACGCCCCATAGATCGAGGAGGCAAAGCGAAATATCAGCAATCTCCGATAAAGAGACGCCGGCTTCGAAAAAAAAGACCGACCTGCTGTCCATTATGTCGGCCCTCACCATAGCACTCAACCCCTTCAGTAAATTGTACGAATCTATACACGAGGCTCTAAATGACAATACAGCAATAATCAGCACCTTAAAGGATAAACTAACCTTCATTGAAGGCTACGTAACGGCAGTAGAACAGAGCTCGGCTGTCATGCACCATAAAATCGAAGAAAAAATAGAAAACCTGGGGAGGGAGCTAGCCAACACTGCACAAAGAGTGAAGTCTACCAACTTATCTACCGCCAGAGGCACACAAACGGACGAAGCTGGCCTTATTAAAAAAAAGGACGTAGCATCCATCTTCTTAACAGGCCCACCTAAGTTACCATCATGCCCCACAAAGCAAAAACTAGCCCCAAAAAGTCAAACTAACGACAACGCCAAGACGAAGGGACCAGTGTTGTGTCTTAATACAAAAGAATCCTTGGATGGACCAGAGAGGGCGAAACCCCAGCTGCTTAAGGGCCAAACAACAAAAAAGGACGCAAGTAGCCCTCCAGAAGACTTACCGCGGCAAAGCGCTGCTGTGGAGAGGGGAGGGCCTCACCACAGTCAAAGCCAACTGAGACCCGTCGTTGTGCCGTCTACACAAATGGATGGAACAGATTCATCAATCCTGGATCTGGATTCCACAAACGGCTCCCAGCCCTTGGAGTGCGTAGAAATAACGACATCATCACCTGAGAGACAGATAGTTGAAACAAGACAATCCAGCCCAGATGAGAAGGAGGGACAAAAAGAAAGAGAAAAAGAAAAAACAAAAAAAGAGGCTCAACAGCCACCGCAAAAAAAATTTAATACGGATGAAGTCCGGAAGCACAGTTCCCAAAGACAACGCTCAAGCACCCCAAGCTCAGGCCTAGAGGCCATTGAAGCCCTAAAAAATAAAGAAAGAAATAGAACTCAGACCAAAGAAATGACCAAACTCACATGGAAATCACGAACACAAGATCAAAGAATCGATCGGAAGTATTCCTTCCAAGAAGTTCTGAGTAGGTCTAAACAAACAGGAAAAAAAGATCAAAAATCAAATGAGATAACAATTCTCAAGTTAGAACAATCCTCTTCAGGACATAAGCACATCGTCCTGAACCGAAGAACTGTCTTAAAAATAACAGGGCAAGTGGAAACACTAAGGCACTTATCGACATCGGATCTGGTTCTGGTGGAACCGTATCACAGGGACAACACAGCGAAGGCCTACTTACACGTGAAATCAAAAGTCCTAAAGGATTGCTCTCTAGAAACATCAAAAGAGCTGCAACATTTGGGACTAAAATTAACACAAGTACAGATTACCAAAACAGCGAATGAAAATGGGACCAAAGAATATCAGACTAGCTCACAAGAACACCCGGTCAAATGGAAAAGAGAAACTCCTAGGAAAAAAGGCAGATACCGAAAATACACCCCAGAACGGTTTAGAGAAGAGAGGAACAAACAGGATGAATTCCACCATAAATATCGAAAACCGATACTCTCAACAACTACTATGAACGTACGACAAGAAATAAACACGATTCCAGATCAAACAACAAGAGTCCTAAGTGCTCCATCTCACATGTCCTCTAAAGCCCAAGTGCCCTCAAAACCATGGAAATGGTTAACAGACACCTTCGGGCGCCAAAAGAAGGATTAGCAGTTAGCCCATGACGCCACCCAGCAGAAGGATACCAACTTCAACGTGTCCAATAGCCTGAACAAAACCACACTACAGATGGCGTCATGGAACACCAGAGGCTACCTTCACCTGACTAAATCTAATACTATAAACTGGAACAAATTCGATTTAATCTGTTTCCAAGAGACCTGGCTTGCGGATAAACCTTCCCTGGAGGGATTCACCTTGGAAATCTCCCCTGCCAAGAGAGCAGCCGTGGGGAGACCATCATCGGGACTACTCACGGCAGTCCGTTTGGGTTCCGGAATTGAAATAAAGAAAAAAATCAGCGAAGATTACGGCATGTTAGCCATTCTAGCGAACTGGAATCACGAGGCTGTGGGAGAACTCGGAAAGTCCACTACCGAGCTGGTTGTGATAAATCTCTACTGGAACCCGGAAAAAACATCTACAAAAGAATTCTGTACCATGGTTGCAAATACTATTGATGACGCGAGAATTCACTATGGCAGCCCCGACATCATCATCTGCGGGGACCTGAACGCGAAATGTGGAACGCACTCAAGAAACGAACTGGTCCACCCCGCTTTAAGGAAAGTAGATGAAAGAGGACGGGCATGGCAGTCCCTGATGAAATCAAGACACCTTTATAACATTGCAACCTTGCAGGAGGGTGTGACCAAAATCCCTACTTGGGAAAGAGATACCGCAATTGCTAATATAGATTACATCTTCATATCAGACGGGATGACACCCTTCTTTCAGGAATTTAAAGTAATAAGAACCGTAGAAAGCGACCACAATCTGCTCCAGTTCACTTGGAGGGGAGTAGTGAAAGTTCATCTTACGTATCAATTCGATATTGAAACCAACAAGCAGCAAAACAGAATCCGCATCACGTCAGAAAATCTAAAAATAATGAGGAAGGCCCTCGTTAAAAACCAAGCAGCCGGGCAGAATGAACCGGATAAACAACGTCCAGAATATGTGTCCTTATTGATTCCACATAAAGTGGCCTTTGGAGGGAAGCCTTGTAATCAACCATCGCATACTCATACGTTCAATGCAACTTTAGTGGCAAAACGCAAAGTAATGAGAAAATTAAAAAGATTAGCGGCCAAAGAGGCGACTGAGGACGCGTGGTCTGCGTATCGCTGTGGAAAAATAACATACAAAGCATGGCTGAGAGAAGAGCGACAAAAGCTCTACCAAAATGACGCTGAGGCAATGTTAAAAACCTGGGCCTCGAAAAGTAGTCGAGACTTCTGGTCATTATTAAAGGTCGTAAAGAAACAGCGACCAGCACAGATTCTTAGCTGTGTTTCTGAACAGCAATGGGCAACCTACTTCTTAAATCTCTATGCACTCCCAGAAAACGGCACATTGAAGAAGGGACAGCAACAGCATTCAGTTTGCCAGACGGAACCCTGGAAAAACGTAGCCGTCTGGGGGGATATTAGGGAGACCATCACCCGCCTTAAAACTTCTAGGGCACCAGGCCCGGATGGCTTGACCAATAATGACTTGAAGCTCCATCCAGAAGCGTGGTCTGACGTGTTGTGTGAGCTGTTTGATCAATGTGCAAAGACCAAACAAATCCCCATCTCGTGGACGTAGGCGGTCCTAATACCGATTTATAAAAAGGGCCCCAGATCAGAACCGGCTAATTACAGACCAATTGTCTTACTGGACATAATCGGTAAAATATTCGCCACCTTGATACTAACCCACTTTAAAGAGTGGGTTAAGAACTCGCCAGCACAAGACAGATTCCAGACTGGCTTCCAAAAAGGAGCAGGTACTGCGATTAATATCTTAATACTAAACACCATCAAGGCCAGAGTAAAAGGTGGTGGTCCCGGAGTACATATGGCAATGATTGATCTTACCCAGGCTTTTGACACCGTGGATCGTAACAAACTATGGGCAAAGCTGGAAAAGTGGAACTGTTCACCAGCTATCCTAGAACCGATCAAGGCTTTGCACACAAAAACTTCTCTTTGTGTTCGACTATGCCAACAAGGAACCCTTTCAGATAAGATACTTACAGAAAGGGGTGTCAAACAGGGCTGTCCTCTGGCTCCGGCACTCTTTGTCGCCTTCATCGGAGACTTCCAGAACACCGAAGATCGGGTGCGATCGTTTCCTCCGAAGTTAGGTGAATCATCAATATCAAGATTATGCTACGCAGATGACCTGATCTTGTTAGACCACACTCCTATTGGTCTACAAAGACAGATTGACAATCTCTACAAATACATGGAACAGAATAACCTTAAGATAAACACGAAAAAAACTAAAATCATCTCGTTCACCAAAACAACCCAAAAAACAAAGTCTCCCCACGCATGGTATTTGAATAAGACCAAGATTGAATCAGTAAAAGACTTCAAATACTTAGGTGTCATGCTCGACAATACTCTGAAGGATAAATCGCTCCAGCAGTCGCTGTGGGACAAAATCCACAACCTAACTGCCCAAACCAGAGCTGTGGACACCAAATTTGGGAAATTCTCCTGGGCACCGGCACTACATTTTTATAAATCAAGGGTCCTACCAGCCTTAACTTATGGTATGGCTGCAAATCTATCACTCCCGGCAGAAATCTGGATCAAATTGGAAGGTTACTTTTGGAAGTCAGTCTTGGCTCTTCCCAAATCAGCCCCTATGCCAGCCATTCGTAGGGATTTGGGTCTGCAATCGATAAACGCAGTAATAATTCAAAGCGCAGTCCAGTTATATACAAAAATCTTGAGCCCTAGTTCGCTTCCCATCTTTCAATTTATGAGCTCTGAAATTGCCAAAGGCACCAGCAAACCCCTACGTGATTGGGTTGCAAAAATTTCTGAAAAATTGACCGAAGTGGCCTGCACTCCAGAAATGCTGCTAATCAATCCAGGGAAGGTGAAAAGAAAATTGGAAGATCAAGATTGGATCAATACCTGTGAAAGAGTTCACCAATACAAATCCTTAAAACATCTTCCGCCGACCCATAATGGCCTGAAATCACCCTTAAAATACTGCGTAAAATTTCCAGACAAGAAGCTCAGAAAGACTTTTATGAGAGCACGTCTGAATCTACTTATCACAAAAGAAATAGTGGCAAAAAGAGCTCCCTCGCAGGAGAACCATTGCAGACTATGCAAAGATCCAGAACAAGTCGAAACACCATACCATTTCATCATGAAATGTCCGGCCATGGCAAATGAAAGACACTCTTACCTGACACCACTGGCTTCTAATGAAATCATCTTAGACGATGAAACGCGCTGGTTCCGTCTAATTGCGGGAGACTCGGCAAGATGGTCTAGGATGACGGCGAAATTTCTTATTGAAGCCCTAAGAAGGGCGTCTGCTATTCCATCACAAAGTGGGGACTCTCGCATCCTAGAAATTGTTGAAGCCTAAGCCGAGACTCAATTATTGATTGACAGATTCAGTGGTGTCCCAAGTAGGTAGCAGGAAGACGAAAGATAAAAGACTGAATGTCTTCATGTGTGAAGTTTTTTGTAAAAACCTAAACGGTTAAAACAAATAAAAAAAAAAAAAAAAAAAAAAATGAGTGGATGTACCCCAATGCCATTCTAGCCAGGTAAATACACTTATCATGATTGCTTTATCAGAAATACCAGTACAAAATGTCAAAATGACAATTAGCAAGAAATGGCTAATATAGCTGCAGCAAAATGCTAGTCTAAACACGTAATAACCACTTATGATGCTTACATCATTATGGATGCCCAGAAAATGATGCCATGACGCTGTTAGAATTGGCTATACTGGCTGCCTCCAAATGTCAGTCTAGACAGGTAATAACACCTATCATGCTTACTTTATTAGAGATGCCCTGTGAAAATGCCATTCCACAATAAGAAATTAATAGACTGGCTGTACCCAAATGCCAGTCTAGACAGGTAATCACACTTATCATGCTTACTTTATCATGGATGCCCATTACGTGATAGCACAACCCTCCGGCCCCACCCTCATGATAAGTCCCCTATCCTTCCAACCCTCTGCCTCCACCCCCAAACTCAGCCTCTTGGTCCAGCCTTACCTCCATGTCCCTCTTCTATGTCCCAGTACATACTTATGAGGCAAGGTGCTTCTCATGCAAGTACTGAGACGAAGAAGAGTAGGACTATGAGTAATGAAGATTACAGGTAAGTAATCTAGGTATTGAACACAAGCACACCATCCACAAGCTCATTTATACTGCACCCATCCACCATTCACTCACACTTCCAGCCATCCATACATCATGCACTCACACACATTACATCATGTTTACACACACACACACCCTTTCTTGCACACGCGCATACG
The DNA here is from genome assembly GCF_040938575.1 of Ambystoma mexicanum. Classification (NCBI taxonomy): domain Eukaryota; kingdom Metazoa; phylum Chordata; class Amphibia; order Caudata; family Ambystomatidae; genus Ambystoma; species Ambystoma mexicanum. Next base: position 541,755,211 of record NC_090929.1, read on the forward strand.
CATTTCCAAAAAAACGCATGTTCTTCCAAATCCATTGTTGCTCTGACGAGGAACTTCTCTGCAGGCAGGCCTATCGCCTGTGCTGCACGCACGCAAGGAACCAGCTCTGGTTCCTGCCATGTGCAGAGCAGGGTAGACGGAACCTTCTTTCATGTCCTGTGGGGTGTCAGTGGTGGAGATCTGCTTATATCACTTTTCTTGTGACTATTGTGCTGGGGCGATAACAGGAAGCACTTGAAATCTATATACTTTCACCAGTATATTTGTGCGGTTTTCTTTTATTAAACTAGATTGCAGCAGCAAATTCACACGCAGGTGCTTCAGGTTTCAGGTATTTTATTCTCAGGTTCAGAAATAGTGGGCATTTTAACATGACATATAACAAGTTTTCAAGCTTGTGTTCTTTTTGAAGTCAGTCTAACTTCAAAAAGAAATTAAAACCATAACAGAAATAACGTCTTTAAATGAACGTAAAGAGGGCTCTCGACTCGACTGAGAGCCTCTTTACTTTCAGTTTCTCACTGCCTCTGCGGACCCCAGGGGTCGCCGAGGCAGAGCCAGGGGTTACACAGGAGTTGCCAAGGGTTGATATTGCGACCCCTGACGCCCCCAATTGACAGCAGTCCTCAGGTGTATGGTTTCAGATGTGAAAGGGCGAGTTATAGGTGCTTTTAACATTGAAGCTTCAGCAGAAGACTCTCACTAGAATATGCACATAACTTAGAAGCCATTGACCTCACATTTGTTCAAGGATGCCGGTAGAAAGAAAGTGACTCCCAAATGATGCGACTTTGGTAATACTGCGTTTATATCCATGAGGTGTACTAGTTTAAGATGATAGGAAAAGTGGGTTGGCATTCAGAAACTTGTAGTTTTCCGTTCAGGGTGGGGCAAATAGATACTCTTTTGGCTTATCCGATTTCTAGTAGGCTTTACATATTGTAATGTCACTTTAGGTCATTTGTGTACTTTGCAAGTAAACTTTATAAGACTGTATTTTTGTGTTTCTCAGAAGCCAAGCCAAATATTTGTCCTAACTAGAGCTTGGAAGGTATGTATGGAAGGTATGTTGTACGCTGCCTAAAATGCAGGGTTCAAATTCTGCCTTCACTATTTACCCAAGGTGTGTGATCCTGGGCAAATAATATGATCCATCCCAACCATAGCATTCCTGTGCTGGAAAGTACCAATAGCAATGTGCATTTGTCCTTCAATCCAATCACGTTTCGTGGCAGTGGCCTACTGTGAATTACATTTAACAATTTGCTACTAGCTTCACAAAATTTCCCACAAACATACTGTGGCGGAGACTGTCCCACACAAGTAATTTTGCAAATCCCCCCACCCAGTCTCTGGCTATCCCCCCCAAACCCCTCCCCCAATGTGTTAGTCTAGTTGCACTCCTGGGGATACATAAGATGATCATTAGTGTGACCGGCACATACATTGAATACATGCAGAGTGCATGCATGTGTGAGTTGGATGTGTGATGAACCTGTCCAAAGGCACTTATGAGGAACACATATGAGCAGACCCAGGAAGGATGTGGCTGATGGATGTATGGAAACACATCTAAAAAAGACACCTGAGCTGCTGCCTACCTCCATTTGGGGGTACACTATTCCAGTGTATAATATTGCATTCGCACATTGAGGCACAAGACAATAAGCATGAAAGATGGCCTTGCAAGTTACTCCCTGGGATTTTCACAATCAATCGTTCATGGTTGCTTTGCACCCTGAATTTTAAGTTAAATGGGAGCTTGTCATTATTTTTCATACTTGATGTGCATCACTGTCTATTTGATCTTGCAAGTAAATACCACTAACTTTATTTTCATTTTTAGGGATAATAAGAATGTAGGCCAAGTGCAATCAGAGGTACATGGACAGGTGCATGGTATGAGGAAGGCCATGGCAAGCATTATGTATTAAATTAACATTTAATATGGAACCCCCAGGTAGCGTGAGACATAAATCATCCTTTGAAATTATCTCACCCAAGAGCACCTAAAACACATCCCTTTGGGCTTACTGCACAAAGCCCCAGACTCGCTTGAAGTGGAAAAGGTTGCTTTAATGTGACAGGGCAAAGCTCACAAATAAACGCTAACCTGGCCCCTGGCCTTACAGACTAAGATAACTGCTTTAACAATTTGCCAAAACATTAAATAAATAAATAACTCTTTATACCCCCAACAAATAAATAAATCCAACTTCCTCCCTACCTTTTTCCAGGTCCTTACCATCCCCTTACCATCTTCTCAAGCCTTTGTTCCCGCTTTCTCCCATCATCTCCCCGGGGTCATGCCCCTCCATCTTCAAGACCTGTCCCCCTCTCTGCACCCCCGGGGTAGCCCATTAGTGCAAACAGCACCACCCCCATCCTTACCCGCGCTATTCCCCCATTGTGCTTGCCTCCCCCCTCATCCAAAGGGGCCATGCCCCCGGCACCAGAAAAAACCCTCCCATGAGGTGTTCTTTTCTGCCACACCACCAAACTTCCTACTACTTCCAACTCTTTACCATGTCCCTCACCTGCAACGTCAGATCCAAGGGGTAGTTGCTATTTCCATAAACCGACAAATGAACCCCATCCTCCCTGGAAACCTCAAAATTCTCATATACAATCTCCTTGTGCTCCAAAACTTGCACTGCTTCCAAGCCACAGAACTTTATCATCTTCCTATTTATTTTCTTTCTTGTCCGCTCTACTGCACCCTCGCTTACTGCCCCCTCCACACTCTCCTCAGTAACAACTTAGTCCATATCAAACTTACCTTAGCCCATATCGCCCTAAGCCATACCAGGTCCCTTTTCATTTTCCTCAGCAGAGCTACTCCCATATCCCGTACCAGGCCGTTCTCCCTGGCGTGTATTATCAACCCATCCGGGACCCCGAAACACTCCTTCATCCCTGCCAGCATGGGCAGCAGTTGATCCCAGTGCAACCCCCCCAAGACCCGACCACCTCACAATCGCCACCTCATAGCTGCAGCCCAATTACGTGCCAAAAATCCTCTTGTCTGCCTCTCTACCTGCCCACTTCACAATAGAATTCCCGACAATCCAGATCTGCAGTATCTGCCCCGGCCTCCTCGCCGTCTCTGAAAAATAAATCACATTGTCACTCCACCATCCCTCGCCCCCTCATCCCCCCGCCCTCCCCTCGAACCCTCTACCCCAGCTCATCCAGAACCTTTCCTCAGAACCCTAATATATCCCTTATACTTCCCCGTCCTCCAATGGCCCAAGCTCTTAACCTTGTCCTCTGATAGGCTCAAAAGGTTACCCTCAGATGCTGCACCCATCCTAAATGAATGAGTTCCAAACTCCTCCGGATTCTACCCTACTACCACCAATGCCTTCCTTTGCACCCCCAGCACCTGTGCTGCTGACACTCCCGACCCATCTTCATGCCGGAAAACCATCCCCAACCTGCCCCCGGATAGATCCTTCCATGCCAAACCTGACCTGACCGGGCACAGCTCCCTACATCCCCACCCCAGCGATACCCAGCAGCCTCTCCCTTTCTGGTCCGTCTTTGACCTCCCAATCCTAATATCCACCCCCAAATCCGTGAAATAGACATCTTCCCACTGCAACCCACCTGCTCCTCCCTTTACCCTCACAAGTTCTGACACCCTGAATGCCTCAAAAAACAACCACGTAAAACAAACTTGAAACAGAACTCCTTCCTGAACCGACCAGCAGACCCCTTCCAAAGCCTGGCATAAACTGACCAACAGGGCCTTCTGCTATCCTTCTCCCTCCTATTTTCCCTCGGCCAGCTCTCTAACATCCTACTCGCCATTTCCCCACCACTCGGCTGGAAGCCCCAAAACCATTTGCCATAGAAGGCTATTCCCGCCAACTTCCCCGCTATAGTTGCCTTCAACCAACCCCTATGCATACACCACAAAAGGAAATTGACCACATCATCCCTGTGTTCCTCAGCATCCTCCCTACCCCTCCAGCTATGCGCTCCCCCCATCAAGAATTCTTCCCATGCCCTCCTGTAGACGGCCCTAGACGCCGGAGCCAGCAAACCCTCCACTAAGGACAGCGCTCTCAACTTCCTATCTTCCACAGCTCCTCCGGGATCCGCTGCCCCCTCTGGTCCACTCCTGGTGCCAATCCACAGAATCTCTGCCATTGAAAACGAGATAATGCATCAGCGATGCCATTATCCTTGCCCAGCACGTGTGTTTCCCTGAACACCACATTCCATTCCATACAGCGCAAAACAAACTCCCTCATTAGTCTCGTCACCCTCTGGTCTTTGGCCGACTGCCTGTTAACCACATTGACAACGCATTCATTGTCCACATTGAAATTAACTTTCTTGTTCTCAAATTCCCCCCCACAGTTCCAATGCCACCAACAAAGGAAAGAACTCAAGAAATGCTATGCTTCTACCCTCCTTTAACCATCGCAGCAGCCACTTCTCTGCGCACCATCTGCCCCCCCAGAAAACTCCATAACCCCCCGCTCCTGCCGCATCTGAAAATATTTGCACCTCCCATGCTACTGGATCCCCTTGTAACCACATGAACACCCTATTAAAACCTTCCAGAAAGCGCAACCATATTCTACAATCTTCACGTACCGCCCCTGACACCCTTACCCTATGATGTGGGCACTTTGCTCCTGCCATAGACTGTGACATGTTCCTACAAAAAGTGCGCCCCGGGGCCACTACCCTGCATGGAAAATTCAAATGCCCCACTATCCGCTGCATCTTCAATAAAGTAATTTTCCGCGCAACCACCGTGTTTTCTAGTAAACCTACCAACCCCCTCACCTTGTCGTGCGGCAAGCGTGAGGTCATAGCCACCAAATCCAATTCGATCCCCCAAAAAGTCAAAACCACTGCTGGCCCTTCCTTCTTATCCTCTGCCAATGGCACCCCCAACTCCTGCATCAGAGCCTGAAAAGTCCCCAGCATGTTCTTGCACCCCAATTCATCGCCTGCCCTGCTGATGAACAAGAAATAATCCAAGTAATGCAGAACACCTTCTGCCCCCAAGCTATACATAAAAGCCCACTGCAAAAATGAACTAAAAAGCTCGAACAACGCGCAAGAGATAGCACAGCCCATTGGTAGAGCCCTATCCACATAAATGCGATCCTCAAATTGCATCCCCAGCAGCCAAAAATCCTCCGGGTGCACCGGCAGCAACCTAAAAGCTGCCTTGATATCACACTTAGTCAGAAATCCTCCATGACCCGCCTTCCTTACCAATTCCACTGCCTGATCCACGCTCGTGTATGACACCCCACAATCCTCAGGGGAAATGATATCGTTCACCGATAAGCCCTCCGGCCAAGATAAATGATGTATGAATCTAAATTCCCCCGGCACCTTCTTGGGCACTACCCACAGTGGGGATATCATCAGGTCGCTCGGCAAATCTGAAATGGACCTACCACCCTCCCTGCAGCTACCTCCTTCAGCAATTTCTCCCTAACCACTTCCCCATTTTCCTTAGCTGATTTCAAATTCTCCGCCCATCTATGCACCCTTGGACCCTGGTACCCTAACCTGAAACCATCCCGAAAACCGTCTCCCAAAATCTTCGCCCCTTCCCTGTCTGGACAGAAACTGAGTCACTTCTCCAGGACCTCAACCTTAACTGGAGTAAAAGACTTTCCCCACAACCCCTCGGCCTGCACCACGCCCCCACCCTTGGTCCCCTTGCTGAAAGCACTGTGTGAATGGGTGCCGCCCTGCACATCTAGTGCACTCATGCCTGAACCTACACACTGTCCTCGTGCAGCTGTCTTTATTGAAGGGCCAGCATGCTGCAGATTGCTGACCCCTGCCTCCTCCCCCCGCCCCAGATGGGGCGGGGCGACCAAGAAAGGGCCGGTATGGCACGGGTAAGCAACTTGCCGTTTGTAACGTCGGAGCAGACCTCGTCAGCGCCATCCATTGCAACCATAGATCCATGTCTATCTCCCCCCAGACCGCCTGGCTGTCCTCCGCCAACCTTGCCCTAAACTCCTCATCATACCATACCCACGCGAAACCCCCAAAACTTGTGAAAGCCTTACTAATCACGTCCATATACTTCAACAAAGCAACACACCTCTCCGGGAATTTCTCGCAATAAACACTGCCATAGATGATAAAAGCCGACGTCCAATTCCCAATTGTCACCGGTACCTTTGGACGTGAAGCCAACTGCCTCTCTTCCTCCTTAGAACCCTCTTTGCCTCTGACCTCCTTATGTAATAGCTTGAACAAGTCCACAAATTCCCCAGACCAAATCTTGTCCTAGGTTGATGCCATCACGTGCGCTCCCAGCGGCTTCGTAATGCCCATGTATGGCAACCTCTTCTCCTTCACCTTACCCTCTGCCTCCTTCTCCTTATGAAGCCTGTACCTCGGGCGCCACAGGTTCAATCACTCTGTCTGTCTGCACTTCCACTGAAGAAACCTTCTTCCCCATCGCCAAGACCCCCGAAGCCTGCAGACCAATATCTTTCCTCACCCCCAGCGCACCCACTCCATCCTTTGCTGCCCCCAACCTCGCGTCCCCCCTCTTCCAAGCCGCTGACCAGTCCCTTTCCCACTCACCTCTTTCAGCCCTGCCGTCGCCCATCTGCATCCTGGCTTCCATTCCAACGCTCCTCAACTCCTTCCTCACTGGGATCCTGCTGCGGGGACAAAACATGTCAACAGTCTCACCCAGCCAATCTCCCCTCCGACCTCCTGCATCCCCCACACCGTGCTGCTGGCTTTCTCCTTCCCGCCTTAACCCTCCAATCCCTCTATCCATTCTCCTTGCCACCCTGTACCCCTCCTCCTCTCACTGCCCCACATACTCCACCATCCCCTCATCATCCCCAATATAATACCATGGCTGTTGCGAGCACATGCTCGGGCCAGGCAGCTCTTCTTCCGGTGAACTCGGGGAATCTGCCCCGCCGCTCCGATGCCGTCTTCTCGGCGGGGCCGTGGAAACCCCTGCCTGCTCCTCTCTTTGCCGGTGAGGAGTCCTCACCTCCAACCTTTGGTCATCCACGCTAGGGGCCGTGCTGCGCCCTCTAGGCTGCTCCCGAATATCCTGAAGAGGGGCTGTTCTTAAGCCCTCCCTTGGCTGCTCCTGAAGTACTGTGGGGGCTGCCTCAAGCCCTCCACCTGAAGCCATCCTAAAAGGGGAGGCCGTTCTGCACCTCTCCCTCTCCACACTGCTCTCTGGTGACCACTCCCTCCTTCTACCCCTCACACTCTTCTGTAGATACTTACCTCGCTTACCTATCCGCACTACCGACCCCCTCTGCACCCCTGCACCCCTACCCTCCTCCTCCTCCAAATTCCTCTCTCCTCCTTCCTCCCCCTCACCCTCCTACCCCAAAACCCTCCTTGATCTATCTCCCTCTTCCCCGGCCCCCTTTGATGCTCTCCTGGGAGTCTCCCTCCTGCTCCTCCTACCTCCTGTCTCCCAAGCCCCCCCTCTACCAGCCACAGGGCTACATGCGACCACTGCGGCAAGCGAACCATCCGCCGCAGCTCGCCGCTGCAGCCTCCCTCCACCCTCTTCCCTTCCTCCCGTAACCTCCGCCACAGCCGCCTCGAGCGGTGCTTTGGAGGCCCTGCTGATGATCGCAAAGGCCTCCCTCAACGCCTTAGCATCAATTAGCCCCTTCTTGTTTGCCCCTTGCCCCACCATCCTGCCCTTGTGCACCGCCCTACCGAACCAAAGATGCTAGCAAAACCCCCGACCCACACCTCCCAAGCACACTGCCCAACCCCCCAATGGAAGCCCAGAGAATTTGACCTCAGGCCACTAAAACACCAAGATTGCCCTGAATCACTGGAGCCAGCTATCTGCTATAGGCAACTGGCTATCTTATAATTACTAAGCCACCTAAATTCTGCATATGATTTATTTAATATAATCCTGTTCTATATTTCTCCCTATCCTTATCATATATTTATGCTTTTATCCCTTTCTATAAATCTGTATCCTGTACTATTATAATTATTTATTTATCTATTTTTTTTATATAGCCCTACCTACCTGCAACTATTTCCCCAAAATGCCCCTTGTCAACCCAGCCCGCGACACTGGCTCTGAGGCTGATATGCCCCTCAACCCAATGGTTGCCCCCACTCCCCACACTGTAGTTGCTGCTGGAAAACCTCACTGCCCCCTAGAGGTGCGCTGCCAGCACTGCAATAGCCAGCCCTTCCAAGGCTAGGCTGCTGCTCCTCAGCTCACGCTCTAAACCTACACTAGCTTGGCCCCTTTAAGGACTAGGACTGCCACCTCTGGCTACTCCCTGCTACCGTGCTGCAACTATGGAGCGCTGGCCGACAGCTTGCGCGCCCAGGGCACAACGGACTGTCCCCCGCACCCACCCCGACAACTGGCCCGACAGGCCCCCCCAACCGCCCACAGGACACTCGCTCCGTGAGATGGGGAAAATGCAACCCCACGCAAACCAGAGAGGACGCAGCCCCAGCAAAAGCCCTCACCGGACCCCCCACCCACTACCCGGCAGCAGAACACAGTGGAGCTGCCCCGAAGACCACGGTAAGGGGGGGTACCTTATCTACCGTACCCCCAACTCTTTTATTAATTAGGTTGTTATTTATATATGTTTTTTCTTTTTTTACGTAACCTAGCACTATTTCTGCCCACCCCCCCACTAAATGCTATGCTACCACTATACCTCCCAAACCTCTCACCTCTGCTAAAAACCCTCTAGCAGGCCCAGAACGCAGGGAAGGCTTGAGAGCAGGCGACCAGGACAAAAGCTCGCCCTCAACCATCGCCTGCTCCTGAACCTTCCATGCCCTCTTAAATACCCCCTGAGATGCGCTATGCACAGGTCAGCTCGCTGGCCTGTGCAGTGCCCAAAACCACCCCAGGGGGAAACACTATGTGCCCCCCCCGGGACCTCCTTTGTCCCCTCCCTTTAGAGAATGGAAATGCTCAGCACTGCAGGTTTACACCTGTGGGATTCATTAGCATAACAATAATCCACAAAGGAAGACCATGCTGTTATATCCGCCTTACGTCGTCCCGCTATGCTGTGACGTAAGGCATTCTAAATAAAAGCCCCGCCCCCGCTCAGAAAGAGCAGTGGCGGGCAAGACAGCAAAACGTTTGGTGTCCGTGTCAAATCATTGCTCCCGCCAGAGCTGCGCAACGGGGCCTGGCAGCCTAGGGCCCTGTTCTCATGTCTCCTGCCGACGCATCAGCAGGGAGACACAATGTAACACTGGCGACAAGGCAAGTGATATGAACGGCGCACGCGACACCCATTAAATTAAGCCCTCCGCAGGGGCACAATTTTTGGAAGCACGCTGGGTGGCCCATCCCCCACCAAAAAAAAACATTATTTTTTCTTTCATACCTCCAATCTCAACTGGATCAATTGTGGACACATCCAGAAGTAGTCACAGTGGCCATACATCCATTCCTGAAGGCCCCAGTCCAGCTGGCAGACGTTTTGGGCCCACCTGCCTGAAAAGGGTGACAGGCAGAGCATTGCACCCAGACCCACATCACATGACGCAAGAGCCAAGCAGGGCAGCAAACACCAAGGTGAGAGGGCATCGCAACACGTGCACACGGGCAAGCACCAGAACCACGCACCATGGCGACAGGAAGCTCCACTCCCAGGCCCAGCACGCCTTCCAGACTGGCCGCAAATCTGTCACCATCCACGCCACAGGCACGCCCACAGGGGGGAACATCGATCGCACTCGCCCCTTTTGACCCATACACCGACCCTTCATCGGTTGGCCCCCGGTGGCAGCTTTGGTTGAAAAAATTCGAAATGGCCATGGATTGTAAAGACATTACCACGTCAAGGAAAATGAGGTCGCACCTTTTGCTGAATGTCGGGGACGAGGTTCTGCGCATATTCAACTCGCTGTTAATAGCAGACGGCCTCGACATCTACCAACAAACCAAGGACGCGCTCACGGCCCACTTCATGCCCCAGGTCAATCCAGACTATGAGACATTCATTTTCTGTACCACCATCCACCGGGAGGACGAGACACTGGATGCCTATCACACCAGGCTGCGGAAACTCGCAATCTCATGTGAATTTACCAACATTAAAAAGGAAATCCGACGACAGATCATTAATGGGATATATTCAGAGAAGCTGAGGAGAATGGTGCTCAGCAAAAAAGGCATATCCCTCACCAGAATCCTGGAACCTGACCGCCAGAGGGAGTTGGCATATGCCAGAGCAGCGCACATGGGCACGACCCTGCAGAAACTCCAACCGGCACTACATATGGTGACGGTGGCCCAAATCACAAACTGCCAGTACACGAGGGAAGAGGCCGGCGCAAATAACGCATACTCCAGATGGCAACCAAGAACCCCGGGACACACGGAATGTGGGTGGTGCGGAGGATCTCGCCATGGCAGACGCAACTGCCCGGCCCAAGGCACCACGTGCGGGGCATGCGGCAGAAAGGACCACTATGCTAAAGTCTGCAGATCATCAGGGCTGCCACAACAACCCCAAACTCCCCAAGACAGGACATCAACCTCGGGAAAGAAGAAGAAGCAAGCCAGTGCTCGCCAAGTCGAGACCGCAAATTCATCGACTGAGGAGGAAGGGGACAATGCGACACAATCTCAGCAAGAGGTTGCAAAAGAGCAATGGAAGAAAGGAAAAAACGTATACCTGGTCTCAGCACCAAACTACAGGGACAACACACCCAAAGGAAAACTGAGAAGGCGGAAATGCCAAATAGTCATCCAAGGACAAGACACGCAAATGGCCATAGACACTGGGGCTTCCGTCAATGTCATGACGCTGACCGCATTCAAGAGACTACAGCCCCCACCAGTCCTGAAAACAATGGACACACTGTTGTTTGCATATGGGTGCAAGACTCCATTGCCCATAGGTCGATTCCGGACCACAATCAGCAAGGGTGACAAGTCGCTGCAGTCCAAGATCTATGTTGTAAATGCCGGAATCAAGTGTCTACTCAACGGAGACGCGGCAGAGGACCTTGGTCGCATAAGCTTCATATGCGAGGTGACCGAGTCACAAGACATCGACAGCATACCCGAACCTACTCAAGGGGATTGGATGCCTCAAAGGGAAGTGCATCAAACTGCACATCGATGAGTCTGTCCGACCACGAGCAGTACGACACCGAAGAACGCCATTCCACATACGGAACCAGGTGGAGAAAGAGCTCTGGGCACTCGAGAAAGCGGGCATCATTGAGGAAGTGACCGGACCAACACCATGGGTGTCGCCCATGGTCGTCACCAAGAAACCCAAACAACCTGGGAAAGTGACAATATGCATTGACATGCTCCTCCCTAATGCAGCAATAAAGCGGGAGCGCCACATCACCCCGACCCTCGATGAGATAGTGGCAGACCTCACAGGATCCAAGATATTCTCAAAGGTCGACCTTAACTCCGGATACCACCAACTTAAACTCCACCGTGATTGCAGGTACATCACAACATTTTCCACTCACATTGGCCTGCGCAGATACAAGCGGCTCAGCTTTGGAATCTCATCTGCAGCCGAAGTATTTCAGCAAACGATCCAGGAGGTGATACGTGGCATCCCGGGGGTACTAAACGTCAGTGATGACATTCTCATACACGCAGAAAACAAGGAAGAAAACATACGACGGCTCCACATGCTACTCAGCAGACTCAAGAGTGCAGAGCTTACAATCCACAAGGACAAGTGCGAGTTCCTAAAGGAGATCTCCTTTTTTGGATACACCTTCAACAGCGCAGGCATCTCGGAAGACCCCCAAAAAGTAGCAGAGATCCAGGCTGCCTCTCCACCACCACACCAACGGAGGTACGCATTTTCCTAGGAATGGCAACCTACTGCGGAAGGTTCATCCCCAACCTGGCCACACTATCAGAACCCCTAAGAGAACTCACAAAGGCCAGTACGAAATGGGTGTGAGGCCCCACCTGCCAAGAGGCGTTCGAACAAATCAAGGCATTGCTCTCGGCAGACACCACCATGGCATATTACGATCCCAAGTTGTCGACCGAGCTGTACGTTGATGCCAGCCCAGTGGGCCTAGCTAATACAAGTGGCCAACACAGGCGAGTCAATGCTGATCGCATATGCCTCCCGTGCCCTGACACTGACGGAGCAACGGTACTCTCGTATCGAAAAAGAGGCGATCGCAGTGCTGTGGGGCTGCCGCCATTTCCATCTATACCTCTATGGCCGAATGTTCAAGGCCTACACGGACCACAAACCACTTCTTCCCATCTTCACAGGTTCATCCTCACATCCCCCAGCCAGGATCGGAAAGTGGCTACTACACTTAACAACAATATGACTTTGAACTGGCGTATCAGCCAGGCAGTGGAAACCCGGCTGACTTCTTGTCGAGACACCCGAGAGCGGCCACACAGGGGGAAATACAGGCAGCGGAAGAAACGGAGGAAAACATTTGCCAGGTAATCCACACCATGAAACCAAGGGCCATCGGCATTGAAGACATTGTGAAGGCCACGCAAGCAGATCCATGCTGTGACCTAGTGAAAGACACAATCATCTCGGGGGAATGGAAGTCTTTCCTACAGAACATCCACAATCAGACGGCGGAAGCAACATAATTCCTAACTGGCATCTTCACAGTGAGACAAGATCTCTCAATCACAGAGGAAGGGCTCATCCTAAGAGGGACCCGTATTGTCATCCCCGCAAGCATGCAGGACAGAGTCGTGGCATTGGTGCGGATCAGACACCGTGTCTGGTTCCCACAGATCGATGGGAAGATGGATCACCTTATCAACACATGTCTCCCATGTCAAATAACCGGGGCGCCGCCCAATCCTGAACCTATACTATCAGCAGAGTGAGGGTACTCTAGATTGGATGCCATTAGCATGGACTTCTGCAAGATACAGGAAGGAACGTACCTACTGGTGACGATCGACGAAAACTCCAGGTACCCGGAGGTCGAAATCGTAACCTCTACGGTGGCGGAGGTGGTCATACCGGCGATGGAGAAGATGTTCGCCACTCACGGCCTCCCAAAGCGAATTCGGAGCGACAATGGCCCACCATTCCAGGGAGAGTTCAGGAAATACCTCACTGAACTCAACATTCAGTACCACCACATCATGCCCAGTTGGCCGCAGGCAAACGGCGACGTGGAGCGATTCATGCGAACAAAAAACAAAGTCCTGCCCCTGTTGCGCGCAAACTCAAGCCCCTGGAGAGTGGGCCTCTACAGATTCCTGAGGAATTCCCGAGTAACACCACACAGCACAACAAGGATACCGCCGGCGGACATAATGTTCGGAACCATCATTAATTCATCCATCCCACATCACCCGAGCAGAAGCACAGACACATACGACAGGGCACGCACCGAACTAAGAAGAACCGTGGGCAATGAGCATATGAGCAACAAGAGAAACGCCCCATCACTGTGTAGGCGACCAGGTGGTAATGGTGAGAAACCCATCCAAGTCTAAATTGGACACACAATACGACTCCGTCCCATGGACCATAACCCAAAGGCACAGGACTATGGTAACCGCCAGGAGGGGACAAAGACAAGTAACAAGAAACGCGTCTTGGTTCAAGACAGTCCCAAAAGATCTATGGACGGATGGCGAACTGCAACCTGAAGAAGAAGACGACCAGCCAACGGGAGAAGAGCGAAGTCACCAGGAAGGCGAAATGACCAGGGACGATAGGGTGGAAGAACTGTCAAGCGAACCAGAGCTGGGTGAGCCCAACTATGAAGGTGAGCAACCCGAGAGGAGTCAAGGGATAGCACCCAGGGGTGGACATTATGAACTAAGAACTGCGCCCCAGCCAGGCTCAGAGACTATAAGTGGTAGAAGACCAGCCCGAGGGACTACTGAACTCATTGTCTTAAACAGTTGTCCAAGTTAGTATTGTGTGTTAATATTTGGTTATAATAAAGGAGGAATGTTATATCCGCCTTATGACCTGCTACGCAGTGACATAAGGCGTTCTAAATAAAAGCCCCGCCCCGCTCACAAAGAGCAGTTCCTGGCAAGACAGCAACACATTTGGTGTCCGTGTCAAATCATTGCTCCCGCCAGAGCTGCGCAACAGGGCCTGGCAGCCTAGGGCCCTGTTCTCATGTCTCCTGCCGACGCATCGGCAGGGAGACACAATCTAACACATGCCTTGAGAAACGTGGCAACTGTCTTATTGACCGTTATTTCTCCATTGGCCACGATTCCCACACCTTGCTCCACCGGATGGACACCAAAGGACTCTCTTGCTTCTTCCAGCAAAGTGCTAGGATCAAGCCAGCTGCACTGAGAAAGTGCACAGGGATGGTGCAATGTGTCCCAACATTGGGTAGCGCACATCCACATCTGAGCCACCAAGGACCAATACTAACCGATCTGTGGATAGTTGTGTGCCGGGCACGAGCTTTAGGAAAGCAGGAGGTTGTGAAGTCACACTGACAAGCCTATTAAGTGCTGCACAGAGTGTATGTCTGAATGCTGAAGGTGAGTTTGATGAAGTCTAGACGCGTTGCAGAGCAACAGCCATGCAGCTTAGCTAACCAAATCTTTGCCGTGTGCTATTGTTCCTTTTATTTGGGTGGCAGCCAATGGAGTTCTTCCAAAGACGTCACTGGCTTTCCCTTGCGGCGTCTTTTGTGTAACAACTGAATTACTCTATTGGATGGTCTTTGTCATTTCATCTGCACTCCCCTGCATGGTATTTTTCTTCCGCCGTTTTTCAGTAGCCCTGCCCACTAGTTCATAAGGGGTCCAGACACTATGTGGGTGAATGCTTGTTACAGAAAGTTGGCCTACGAGGAGAGCTGCTGGGGTACACCTTGTGGATGAGTATGAGATTGTTTGATAGTTTCTCTGAAACACAGAGTGATCAAGTTCCCAGGTGATTCTACATCTGTGGAAATTACTTTGTTCAGGTAGAAATCTGGGGGACTACACAAAGGGATCATAGTGGCCTTAATAGGGAAAATTGTTAAAATGACCTCAGATTCTGATCCAGTTCTTGCAGAAAAAATACTGTGCCGAGAAGGGTACTCGCACAGTCTGACCAAATTAAATGATAGCTATCAACTATAGGGGTGTTAAGAAATGGGAAAGCAGGCTGCAAAGCAACCCTGACCACCTGTTGATTTTAAAGGTTCACACATCGGCAAGCAAGGTGGTCGGACAGTAGGGCAACCTGACTAATAACCATAAAAAGATAGGATGTGAAACAAGTGACCTGGAAACTACGCACACACGATGATAATCACATTGTACCCCAATGATATCTCTCTTTGCCTGGATCAACGTGGGACCCTAATCATTAGAGTTATTAAGAAAAGCCTTCTCTCTGATAACTGCTCCAAGGAGAAGAGAATGACCACGGGTGCAGGCCTGATTGGTTTAGGAGTGCAAAAAGAGACCTTCTCACAAGGACTCATTAGCAATTCGAAGTAGGGTAGTAGCCACTATAGAAATCAAACAAAGAGGTGCACTATGGCTGGCGAGTGATGCGAAAATCTTGCTGGCTTTTTGGAAGCTGTCTTGTTGTGAATAAGGGCAAGTGGAACTGTAGTTTATCGCAGCAGCTCACCTGCCCACTTCTCTCTGTTTCACTCTCACCAGCTGTCATCATTGGAACCTTCCTTCGCTCGTGTGCTGAACACACTGCACGGGTGCCAAAGGACACTGGAACATGGAGGCGAGGAAGCCGGAAATTAATGCATCCATTCATTTGCATCATTTGTATAGCGCCCTTCACCATGAGTATGCTCCCAACGCGCTATTCACAAGAATATAAGACATCCTCTTCTTTATACAGAACAATGCATTTCGCTTGACTGATCCAATTTAAGCCGAATTGATGTGCTATTACTGTCTAAAGTAACAACCATGAGTAACTTGCAATGTTTCTAAAATCTCAATAACTATGACTAAATTCCTTTGACAAGGAGAGTGACAGTGGATACATATGAAGAAAGGATCACAGAGGAAAATGAACAGGGAATTGATATGTGGGGGGTATGATGCTCTTACCTACATGTTTTCTTTAAATGCTATCCTAAAGTCACTTTCTTATCAAGTGTAGTACTTAATGAGGATTGGATTTAGTGTGGCGCTTCTTCGTGGTGGTTCTTTATCGACTAGAATATCTTGACCCAGGTCCTTCCTACATTAATCCCTGTACCGTATTGGAAACTTGGAGGCTCCTCTACTTGACTGGCTACAGAAGGCGGCTCATTCTTCCCCGGGTTTTCCACTGTGGGCCATTTGAACATTCTCTAGACCATCCTGACACAATTCTGATTGGAAGTCTGGAGGACTGCCTGCCCCCTTGTGTTGTTGTTAGCCCCTCCCTCACTGGCCGCCCTTCTATGTGCTCTGCATCCACCTTGACACCCACGCCATCTTGGGCCTGTTATAGGTCTCATGATTGTGGGACACCTGATGCAATATGTGACAGAACCCATGTCTCACCTATGGCATAATGGGGAACGAGCGCTGCTTTATGCATTGCACACTCTACCCTCTGACGTATGTAGGCCATTCCCTAAAAGGTGTTGCACCCGAATTGGAGACCATACTGGGCCATACCCTTCCCTGTATGTCTGGGGATTTTGATCCTCACCACCTGTCCTTCTTGAAAACTCTGTTGTTTGAGAGACTTGATTTCATAACTATGTGTCCACTCTGAATAGCATTCTGGAAATACATGAAGATCAATCTTCGATGCAAGATCTAACTTCTCCTCCTTAATTAGCCACTGTGGGCGAATTGTAGAGGCTGTTCTCCCTCACCTGAGTTCAACCTGCGGTTGACTGTGGGGTACCCCGATACATCTCTAAGGCTTTGCCCATTATTTCTGTTACATCAATGCTAACGAGTAGGGCTGTCTGGACACAGTCCTTTGCCACCTGATTAACATTTTCTACTAATCCGTTTGTTTGTGTGTAATACTAGGCAGTTCTGTAAGTCTCTAGTCCTGTATCTTGTACAAAGCTCTTAATTTCCTGTGGCGGGTAACTGTACAACATTAGCTGTCACTTTTTTTCTGGGTTACCGTCCCTGTGAAATATGTGCTTGACAAAGGTTAGGACACTGGAGGTATTTATACAGTCACCAAACACAACCTCAGGGCATATTTACAAATTAGCTACTAAAACAATTGCAACCCTTTTCTTTGCCAGAAGTCTATTAAAGGGGCCCACCAAGTACAGAGCTACTGTTTGCCAAGGACCTTCCGCAACTGACACCGGAGGGAGAGGTGCCGTCTATGCTTTACATCTCTTGTCATTGCACTGGCAGGTGGAACATTCCCTCTCTTCAACCACTCTAGCTGTGTGTCTATTACAGGACTTCAGAACTATACTATGAGTACACTCTTAGTGTGATTCCCAGGTCTCCCTTATGTGCATTTAGCGAAATCAATTGCCTCATGGGTACCCGGGGAATTATATTCCCATTACTGAAAACAAGAGAACGCTCTGTGTGTAACTCTTCTGCTATGCACAGGTAGCTTTTATGCTGTTCTAGTAGTGAACTATTGGTAAGCCACCCTTCAGTTATACATCTGCAGATGTTAGCGGATGTTGTGGGCTCCCTAACTAAAAATCAATGCCCTCCACGCTGATTACACATCAATCAACATTGATGGTACTCCTATTCCAGTCCTCAAACAGGTAAAAACGGTAGGTATCCACCTAGACGCCAACCTAACCATGACTAAACATGTGAAGTTTTATCCTCAGCCAACTCCTACACCTCTAAATTAATTTCCCTAAGCCGCCAATTCCTCACACCCAACAATTGCACTACCCTAGCCAGGGCCTTGATATTGTCCAAACTGGATTACTGCAATGTATCGCTGTTAGGCACCTCCAACACCAACCTGACTAAACTACGACGAATGCAAAATAAAGCATTAAGAGCAGCATTGGGACTAAATGAAATCAGACCACATCTCCAATATCAGGAGGGAGACCCACTGGCTACCTATCAGAGCCAGAATTATCTTCAAAACCCTCTGAGTTACTCATAAAAGCCTAGTCAGGAAAGCACCCACATCTATCTACAACAACATAGCCCCAAACATAATGAACAGAACACTCAGATCAAACACAAATTCTCTTCTCTTCATCCCATGTTACAAATGCTCCACACAGGGGGAAGCAGCTTCCCAGTTATGGCCCCAAAACATTGGAACACACTCCCCACAAACATAAAAAACGAAGTCTTATTCCAGTGTTTCAAAAAGCTGCTAAAAACCTGGCTATTTAACCAACTTTAGCAAGCTGTTACCTAGCTATATTAGTTCGGTTACCCCCTTCCTAGATAGATACCAATGAAACTTTAACCGCACCTCGAATATGCAAATATGTAAATATGTATAATGTAATGACAACTAATGTTTTCCGAAATATGTATGACCATGTATATATTATTGAAAAAAACGTAAGAACGTCAGGGTGGAGGGCACTGCTGTTCATTTGAGGTTAGCAACAAATTCACTCGATCTTCTATTAATAATTTTGTATATCAATTTCTATTTCAGGTGCAAACAGGGAAAACACAAGTCTCAAGGCCACCTGAGACTAAGGAACTGCAATCAAACCAAAAGCCAGTTGTTGCCAACCGACACCCCTGTATGCACTCCTAAGGGATATAGTGTCCCAAAGCACCCAGGACATGTGTGAAAGTGCCTACAAGGGAAGCTCACCACATGTCACTAGGCTCATTGATATCCTCTTAATGTAAGATCCCTGTTACTTTCATTAAATCAAACATACCACAATTCAAAATCAACAATCCTAGTGACTGAGCGAACACGTGATCATTACATCAGTTAACAGTTGGCAATGATATCACTTATCTAATGATAGTCACACGCCTATTCATATTTTTTATATAGATATATTGTTTGAAACAAATTTCATCAAGGACACTTAGTCCATACAAATCAAAAAAGGGGACAACACATATAACTCCATATTAAGTGGTGGGTAAAGTAAAACAATTGTATTGTACAGAACACATAGTTTTGTTATTACAAACAATTTCCAACAATTTCAAAGCAAACAAAAATATGTGAGAACAAGCAATAATATGCAGGCACAATTGTGTCTCCCCTAATACACTCCAATCTAGATGTCATGTGCCAACGTGTTTCTGATATATCTAAGATCCTTCTTCAGGGCCTTGGAGTCTATGGTTTCTAGTCGTAACACAATATATTCAAAACTTGATTGTACATCTGCAAAAAAATGCAGAAAATATATGTCAGTATGTGTGTCCCTACTATTGGTTTGAATCTAGTAATAAAGTCAAAATAACACAGCACTAACCTTAAAGCCATATCTTCATGACGACCCTTGTGTAGTTCAAGACCTATATTACAAAGAATAGTTGGATCAGAATAGTGTACCTACTATCATTGATCAACAGGGGATGGGAGGGAGGAAGGAACAAACACCCCACTTACCCAACTCCAGGCTTAGTGGTGTTTTGCCAGTATAAAGCACCTGATGGTCATCACTGTTTGTTTGAGTAGAGCCGCTGTGTAGAAAAAAGGGATAGCGGAGAAGTACATGGTTCCATGACCCATAGCACAAACCAAGGTATAAGAAGTTCTCGAATAGTCAATCATGTGGTTAAACGAACTGAGAGTCAAATTCTCATGCATTCGGCAATATAAAAAGGATTATGTCCCCAAATGGTAATGAATGACATTAAACGCGCAGTGCCAATCTATATTAGCTATAAAGCGCTGGAGACAAACTCGCAGCTCTCGGAATTACACTAAGGAACAGATGTGCCATATCATTGCCAACTGTTAACTGATGTAATGATCACGTGTTCACTCAGTCACAGAGTGAACTCTTCTAGGATTGTTGATTTTGAATTGTGTTATGTTTGATCTAATGAAAGTAACAGGAATGTTACATTATGAGGATATCAATGAGCGTAGTGACATGTGACAGTAGGCACTTTCACACATGTCCTGAGTACTTTGGGACGCTATATCCCTTAGGAGTGCATACAGGGGTGTCAGATGGCAACAAGTGGCTTTTGGTTTGATGGCATGTGTATATTATTGTAATTGGATGTACTGTGAAAGATACCCATTTACAATCAAGATGTCTGCAACTACGCTGTGATACCCCAGATTTTGGCTGTATAACAAATGTAATAGATAAAAGAAGTGTACCGTCCTCTGTGCCAGCTGCTTGCCAGTCCCTGAGAGATGAGCTGTAAGTACACACTTAATCTACGGTGGCCACTATGTAATTGTCTACTTTTACATCAGCTACCTCTTTAATCACTAAGCTTAGCTGTGACAGAAAACCCCCGCTACAGTCTGTCTCCCTGGTTTGTACTGCACGTCATATGATTAATCCTCTAAATTGGCCGAAATCCTAGCTAGTCTTGTTGAAACCAGCTGTTAATATTTGGACTAGATGCAGTGGTTTTCAGACTGTGAGGCTGGCCACCCTAACGGGGCTCGGAGGATGTCCAGGGGGTGCGAGTCTCGTCAAAAAGTGAGTACGATACCTGCTTTTAATAGAAAATATAATCAGATATGGCATCAGGGGGGCTCAGCATAAAAATGTTTGAACACAACTGGACTAGAGGCTTGTGGTCTATATATAAAACACATGATGCCCCCCACAAGAACGATCTGGAATGTCTCCTATCCCAAAAGCAAGCCAGAGCCTCTCACTCAATGATGGAGGCCACTCTTCTTTCAGAATATAGGTATATTTGGGACAATACAGCTCCCTGTCCTTTACATCTAGCGTCAGCTGTAAAGATGGGGTTCTTGGTTCTGTCAGCTTGTCTTAGGCAATTTCTACTGAATCCCATTCTCATCGCCACAATGCTGTGAATAACGGCACAGCGGAGACGGGTAAGTGGACCTGCAGCCTATTGCAGAAGCTTTCCTGCCCCCGCCTCTCAGTCTCACTCTCGGAAACTTTCATCATTGGGACCTTCTTTCAGGGAAAGAATGCACAAGAATATAACACAGTTGCAACCACTCGCATGGGGTTACATGCAATTATAACTAATTAAATAATAAGTTCATGAACAAATACAAAATAACAAATTCCAAAATATCTAATTCATTTTTTGTTGTTTTAGGGGGGGATTCCTGCGCTAAAGCCCCCCTCCCCTTTTTAATAATACTTTTCCCCCACCCCCAAAACCACTATTCCTTCTCACAATACCATTTTTTTGTTTTTTTCAAAATTAGCTATTTTGGACTTAGTTGTTTATTCATTCGTTATTTTGTCATTAGTTGTTTTGTATTCTATATAATTACTACATACCCTTGCATGGTCTCCTTGTAGTGCCCACTGGTGGCAAACATTGGAAAAATAGCTGGGACAATCACTTTACGGCTCTATATAATCTCTGCTCATCAGGGCTGTGGGGGACCCACTGCATAAAAGCAGACACCCCCACTGTGGGAACCATCTGAAGGCAGTACTCTGCAATTGTTCACCCCCCGGGCAGTGGTATGCAGACTTTATATATAGACAGATTATAAGAGCCCAAGACTGTACAGTGTCCCAGTACTCCTGTTAATGCACAATCTTAGGACGTGGATCCCATGTTTTGACTATGCGATGAATTCCTGGTTTCACTTTTGGGATGTCTTCAATAACTGGAAACAATGAATATTAGTTCCTAGTTGTAATAGAAACGACAAGGTGGGTCATTCATATTAGAGGACAATCTCCATGATGTCCTGCAAATGATTTTGAGCGACTGGTGCAGTTGTAAAAATATATTTGCTTTTGGGATATTGTTTCATTCTTCAAAATAAATCTGATTTCATTGATTCTTTGTCCGGGATTCTCATGGACATTTTAGTAGGGCTTACTACGAGTATGGCAGTAACCGTGCCACCATAATACAAGTTTGGAGGCAAAGAGCAGGAAATGACCCACTGCAATTGGCAGGACCTACTTCCTCCGCTGTTCCTCCAAAAATTAGAGGCATTAATGCCAATGGAATTACCAGTGTTGTTAATTGCACCATACGCCAAAGCAATCCTACGGAACTCCATAACGGACAATAAATAACACCACCTCATAATCTGAAGGCTTGATTACAATGTAACGGTGAACAAGTTTTGCAGTATTTCCACCAAAAATACCAACAAACTCGTAATGAGGCTGAGTGTGTCCCTCAGCTGTAGGCCAACATGGGTTGATCCGTCAAGCCGATCTAGGTAGGTCTCAAATTTGGGACAATGCTCCATTGTTAATTTTGAAAGCGTTATGCTGTCAGTTGTTAAGATCTTTCCCTTTCATTGGAGTCACAGCTTCTGCACTGGTGAATGTGCCCCATGTGCGCCTTTACATATCGGCATGACTACTACCAGGTGTGCTCACCGGGCTCTGAAAAAATACACGTATGAACTTTCTCTCACAGCTGCTGCATCCTCACCGCTCAGTGTAGACAGGGGGCGATTGCTGAGCCTACAGCCTGGTATGGGAAGCACATTTGTATGGGTTTCTGCCATGAGGTTAGCGATAGCCTTGGAACCATACAGTTTAAATGTTCATGGTCCCGTGGCGTCCGTTGTCTGCTAGCAAAATGACTTGCGGCAAGAGACGCGGGAATGACAGATCGAGTCCCCCAGACTAGTTTACTTTCTTGTAACTGTGACAGCTCTTCCTGAATAGAGCGCACAGCAGTGAGTCCCACTTTTAAATCCAGGGTGCAGTGATACTACTGACCAGTGCTTAATTTGTTTCAAAATAAGTGCCTGTGTTCAAATATTTTCTAGCACTCATGTGACACTGTGGGTGGGCACCCCTGCTACCACCACCCATAGCTGCTTGCCACAGTGTCGACATATTTGGGTTTACACTATAGCTCACACCTGCTGATGGTGGTTGATGGATGCACTGACTATCACCACCTCCTAATTAAAGCGAGTCTGAGACAATAAGTGCTGGGGCTCAAAAATAAGTGCCAGGGCTGAGCCCTGGCAAACACCCCGACAAATTAAACACTGCTGCTCACTGAGAGGACTCGTCCATTGACTGACGGCAGATTGGCTTAGGATGCACTTTCCTTTCCTGTCTTGGTCTAGATTTCATCTAAACTTAACAATTTTGGGAGCACCGTTTGTCACTGTGTCCACTCGGTTGTCAGCACGTGGGTGGTATTCAAGTTCAAAGTTGTAGCCTTGCAGCTGAATCATCCACTTCTTGATTCTTGTTGGTGACTGTGGGGGAAATGCTGCTCAGACGGGGACTGAGAGTCTTGTGTTTGTTGATGGCTTTGAAACATGATATATAAGTGGAAGAGTATTATTCCATTGAATCGCTATGCCTTCCCTCCTAGTGAGAGAAGTGCCAGAGGTCTGTAAAGATGGAGGCCCTGTAATGCAGATAACTGTATGGTACATACCCAGTCCAGCAGCTTGGATTGGGATAGTGCAGTGACCACATGGGGTGGCATTCACACATATGTCTGTGTCAATCTTAGCAACGTAGAAGGCCATGACAGTGTCTGCTACAAGGACTTCCCTGATCTATTGAAAGGCTTGCTGGTGTAGTTCCATCAAGTCATACTCTGGTGTTGTCTTGATATGGTTGTTAGGTTGTTCAGTTGTTCTTTTCGTTTGGCTAAATTTGGGATTTATCTCTCGCAGGAATAGCCCATGCCCGAGAGGCTGCATAAGCCTGAAACTGACTGCAGTGTTATGGGCTATTTGATATCTCTAACTTTCCACGAGTTGGCCATGATGGCTTTGTGGCTGAATATATTCCCCAAAAATCACGAGACAGTCTTTGAAGAACTCACATATTCCTCTGTGCATGGTCAGACCACGGTCTCTTAGTGACTGCTAC
The DNA here is from genome assembly GCF_040938575.1 of Ambystoma mexicanum. Classification (NCBI taxonomy): domain Eukaryota; kingdom Metazoa; phylum Chordata; class Amphibia; order Caudata; family Ambystomatidae; genus Ambystoma; species Ambystoma mexicanum. Next base: position 541,779,061 of record NC_090929.1, read on the forward strand.
AGAACTCGCAGCTTTGTATCTTTGGTTCAGGAGTGCCCTAATATGTCATCACTCATATCGATAAGTTTTTTGTTGTTATATTGATGTACAAAGAGCTTTTTATTGTGATGTAAAACGTGGTTTCTTGTGTACCGCTTTTTTCCAGGACTTTGATCTGTTCAAGGACTTTGATCTATTGAAGACATACGATCTTTATGAGGGACTATAGTTGCCCTTTTCATATGAGGGTAAGCTCTTAAATTCGCTCTTTTTTAGGGTGTTAATCTGCAACAAAGTGTATCCAGACTGGCAATTGTTGGTCCGTGAATAAGATGTGTTTTCATTTGTGTGTTTTTGTACAGCTCATCTCTTGGAAGCTGCCAAGTGTAATTTCCAGTGAACTTCAAATTAAGAATTGCATTGTCATTTGGGCCGAAGTGATTTATACCTTCAGGCTATCGATACAGGTAGAGACGAAATGATCTTTATTCTTAGTATACCCTTTTTGGTATTGAGGGTTATGGCGAGGTGAAGTTGGTCAACCGTTGACGCCTGCATATTGATATGTATTTATATTTGTGTACCTACAGATACAGAAGTGCCGTTTTGACTCAAATTTAAGATTTTTAATTAAAAATGGAAAAGAAACGACAAGTAAAAGCACAAGATACATGACTGCCCCTGAGGAATGTCCAGTTATTGTTAAACATCCAGGACAGAAACTTATATAAGTCAGGCTATTGTAGTTCCAGTGTTGATTTATGACAATCAATTTGGCACTGTGACTTTTTTAATAATATTTTATCAGAAAATAATTATTTGTCTTTGTTTGTTATGCAATTTCTACGTTTTATGTATATTGTACTGCGACATGTGCATATGTTTTTTTATAATTCTGTTATGATATTGTTGCTTTAAATATATAATAATAAAATATGATATGTGATACTAATCCATGGTGGGTACACAGCCTATTTTGATCCTAAGGTTGTGTTATCGAGGTATTGTCTGCTCCCAGTGGTACATATATGAGTATTGTTAGTGTGCATCTATCCTTCCTTTTTTTGTGATTGAAAAAGAAAACCTTAGAGGCCACCTACAGCACAGCGTATAATATCTTGGAAGACTTTTGCAGAAGACGAGTTGCCAAAGTTCAGGTATCAGAAATCCTACATGCGTGGAAACTTTTGTGATGGGGTGTGATTCCCTGCTCAACTTTAGCTAGCAATACACTTTGTAGGTCTAGTTTTGAGAAGAAGATGGTGCATGGTAGACCTGCGATTAGATTATTGAAAGTAGGAATGATGTGTCTTTCCTTGAAAATTGGCTTTCTGGGTAAGCACATGTCCATGCAGATGTGGACCTGGTCAGGTTGTGCAGCTGTTTTGTGACCACTTGGGTGACATCGCTGGTATGAGGACTTGTACGTTTTCCACAATACCACAATTTTCTAGGGCTATCTCTCTTCCGCTTTGGCTCATATGTGGAACGATATTCTTGGTGTCTTACAGCTCTGGGTTTAATAGCCTTGTCAATGAAAGGTTTGACACAAGTTTCTTCCATGCAGCAGATTCCTCTAAATGTGTTGCAAAATTCCTCAAACATTCCATCCTGATCGAGCTGTGGCTGTCAATGAACTTGATTGGGCCCACACGCTGTATATTGGTACTGATGCGCAGCTTGTCTGAACTCGATCTTCGCATTCTACCCTTTCCAGAGTTTGGTGGCCTTCATGTCTCTGTGCCCATGGCAGAACTCGTAGTAGCAAGATCTGTGATGCAGCTAGATGCCCGTATCTCAACCTTAGTGGTTTTAGTGTCAGGACTGGGTTCAAATTTATATCAAGCGGCACATTGATGAATGTGCTTGTGTTAATCAGGGTGGAAATCTTCATGCCAACAATGAGAATCTGGCTCTTAGGAGGTTGTTGTTAATGGCATGGACATAGAATATTTATTTGCCAGAAGGTGACTCCCTTTGAGTAGTCTGTCCTGTTATTGGATTTCGCATTTTGGATTGAATGTCGCTCTCACACGGATTATCTGTAGGTATGCAGACTGCAGCAAAACAGCGGGTAGCTTACCACACTGTTGGCATGCATGGGAACGAGCAGAAGAACATGCAATCTAGCCTGTTGTGCCAGTGCAGTATCTGCAGGGCCCAAGGATTGCAGGGTATTGCTTGTCACCTGCTTTGACCACCAACTAAGCTGGTGCCAGGATGTTCGCCCTCTGCTTGTTGAGGTCATCTTCCCCTCTATGCAGCCATTCCAATGCTTTCTTGACGGCGGAGGCTATTCCACTCACCAGCTCATGGTTGCGTTCCATTTCCAGGATCTTTTTTTAAGCAAGATTCTGGGTTCATGCAAATATGCAAATTGAACCATTGTCCTGGACGACTTGGGCACGATTGTGATCTTCTGCATCTGTAACTCATACGACTTTGCCAGATGTTGGGCACTCGCATGGAGCTAATGTGAGATTCATGTAGCTGAAGTGCTTGACGGAAGTTGAAACTTTCATAATGTGGACTCGCCTATGGGTGAAATTGCACTTTGAGTACCACGGTTGTCAATTTGTAGAAATTGTCATAACTGAGGTTTGTTATGTTACTTGTTATGTTACTTGGCATTTATATAGCACCTTATATATCATTGGTATGACCTCAGAGCGCTGGTAGGCTGAACGCCCTCGGGAACCGCAGTTCAGGTCAGTAGAGAGAAATAGTGTCGTCTGGTGCATGGGTGCACCAGATATGTGTGCAGCTGTTGTAGTTGTCGGATGATAGCTGCTTCCTATCGATAGGTGTGGTGCTGGAGATATTGGTTCGACGTGTGCAGTCTGGTGGGTGGACACCCAGACTGGGTTCTGGCTGCGTTAGGCCTGAGGAAACGCCTATGTGAGCAACTAGGCAGGAATGTGCTCAGCTAGCTGCGTTTTATTGGGTGATGGGTGTTCATGGGGTCATATTTGTATGTGAACAGCTAGGCCGAATTATCAGGGGTATAGCTGTGTTCTAGTTGAGTGATGGTGTATAGTAGAGAATAAGCATAGTGGTGTGATATGGTGGTTATCTGTAAGGCGCCTGAGACCAGGACGGTGGGGGATATACATAGCGACATACGGATACATAGGGACAGGGTCAATACAGGTATAAATGGGGATACAGATATACCTGGGGATACAGGTTTCTATGTAGATGTGACGCAGGCTAGAGTTCACAAATTCATCTAAATGTGGCACATGCTATCATTCACCTTTCTATTTAGATATGACGCAGGCTAGAGTTCACAAATTCATCTAAGTGTGGCACATGCTATCATTAACCTTTCTATCTAGATGTGATGCAGGCCAAAGTTCCCAGTTTCATCTAAGTGTGGCACATGCTATCATTCACCTTTCTATCTAGATGTGACGCAGGCAAGAGTTCACACATTCATCTAAGTGTGGCACATGCTATCATGCACAATTCAGTTTACATGTGGCGCATGCAAAGTTAAGAATTCGGGCTAAGTGTGGCAAACATTAATAATTCTATCTAGATGCGATGCAGGCTAGAGTTCACAAATTCATCTAAGTGTGGCACATGCTATCATTCACAATTCAGTTTACATGTGGCGCAGGCAAAGTTAAGAATTCGGGCTAAGTGTGGCAAACATTAATAATTCTATCTAGATGCGACGCAGGCTAGAGTTCACAAATTCATCTAAGTGTGGCACATGCTATCATTCACAATTCAGTTTACATGTGGCGCAGGCAAAGTTAAGAATTCGGGCTAAGTGTGGCAAACATTAATAATTCTATCTAGATGCGACGCAGGCTAGAGTTCACAAATTCATCTAAGTGTGGCACATGCTATCATTCACAATTCAGTTTACATGTGGCGCAGGCAAAGTTAAGAATTCGGGCTAAGTGTGGCAAACATTAATAATTCTATCTAGATGCGACGCAGGCTAGAGTTCACAAATTCATCTAAGTGTGGCACAGGCTATCATTCACAATTCAGTTTACATGTGGCGCAGGCAAAGTTAAGAATTCGGGCTAAGTGTGGCAAACATTAATAATTCTATCTAGATGCGACGCAGGCTAAAGTTCACAAATTCATCTAAGTGTGGCACATGCTATCATTCACAATTCAGTTTACATGTGGCGCAGGCAAAGTTAATAATTCGGGCTAAGTGTGGCAAACATTAATAATTCTATCTAGATACGACGCAGGCTAGAGTTCACAAATTCATCTAAGTGTGGCACATTCTATCATTCACCTTTCTATCTAGATGTGACGCAGGCTAGAGTTCACAAATTCATCTAAGTGTGGCACATGCTATCATTTACCTTTCTATCTAGATGTGACGAAGGCCAAAGTTCCCAGTTTCATCTAAGTGTGGCACATGCTATCATTCAGAATTCAGTTTACATGTGGCGCAGGCAAAGTTAATAATTCGGGCTAAGTGTGGCAAACATTAATAATTCTATCTAAATGTGACACAGGTTAGAGTTCATAAATTCATCTAAGTGTGGCACATGTTATCATTTACATTTATATCTAGATGCGACGCAGGCCAATCATCATAGTTCACTCTAGTTAGCATTGGCAATTATGTTAATATGTAATGCATTGCAATAATTATAGTTCAGCCATGAATGGATTTAGGCTGGTGGTTACAAATCACTCTAAGTATGCAAGGGGTAAGTCTATGGCAGTCTACGTTTAGGTAAGGTAGAGTGGTAGGGGCTTTTTGGAGTAGAGTAATTGCTCTAAACCCCACCCATGCCACACTTACGGTTCTTTGTTGTTGTCTGTTAACTGCTGGCTTCACTGGCTTCCCCTGCAGACACTCTCTGGGGCTGCCAATGTAGGAGCCGCCCTTTTCCTTGGGGTCCTTAGCCGACAGGGCTGCCCTGCAGTGGTCATTAATGTCTTTGTCGGAGGACCAATCGGGTCGCAAAATCAGAGGAAAGAGGCCTGGAAAACATTGGTGACGCACTAAGGCACAACACTAGGGGCTGCAGGACCAATAGGGTCACGGGGCGGCTCAGGGTGCGGGATTAACAGGAAGTATGGAGCAAGGGGGTGCGGTCGGACGGAGCAGGGGATATTTTTCACAAATTTTGGCTGAAATTGGGGTTTGGAGAGAGGGCAACACAAACCTGACCAAAATCAGAGGAAAGAGGCCTGGAAAACACTGGCGATGCACTAAGGCACAACACTAGGGGCTGGAGGACCAATCGGGTCGCGGGACGGGCTTGGGAGGTGGGATTAACAGGAAGCATGGAGGGAGGGGTTGCGCGCAGACGGGGCAGGGGATATTTTTCACAAGATTTGGCTGAAATTGGGGTCTGGGGAGAGGACAACATTCACCTGGCCAAAATCAGAAGAAAGAGGCCTGGACACTGGGGACGCACTAAGGCACAACACTAGGGGCTGGAGGACCAATCGGGTCGTGGGACTGCTCGGGAGGTGGGATTAGCAGGAAGCATGGAGCAAGGGGGTGCGGGCGGACGGGGCAGGGGATATTTTTCACAAAATTTGGCTGAAATTGGGGTTTGGGGAGAGGGCAACACTCACCTGGCCAATGTCAGAGGAAAGAGGCCTGGAAAACACGAGCTACACACTAAGGCACACGACTGGGGGCTCTATGTCCAATCAAGTCGCGGGGCGGGCTCGGGAGGCGGGATTAACAGGAAGCATGGAGCGAGGGGGTGCGGGCGGATGGGGCAGGGAATATTTTTAACACATTTTGGCTGAAATTGGGGTCTGGGGAGAGGGCAACGATCACCTGGCCAAAATCAGAGGAAATAACAAAAGGACCAGCTTGTATATGCCTGTGCAAAACAGATATAGTTACATGGACTGCTTGACTACTGTGTCTGCCTCCCCGCTGGTGCAAAGATACATTGTTTATGTGGCCTAACCACATTGCCCAGCGTGGGCCATTTAATGACGCACCATTGTGAATGTCCAACAATGGTAATGGCAGGAGGGTGGATGTGCCTCAGGGCCAGTCGCTGGCTTGCTGGATCTATTTAAGACCCCAGCAGTGGGGTGAATCGGTCACTGGTCGGTTGTGGACAGATCTTACCCTCGTTGTCAGGTGTTGTCTCCATCTAATGGTACAGCATAGCTATGTTTGAAGAGATATGGGACAACAGGCATGAACGATGGGTGTGCATGTACCTTCTGCGAAACCTGAGTGGTGCGTATGCAAAGGAGACAGCACGACGGGTGCCGTCTCAGGACCAGAGATGGAAGTGTGATATAAATCATTGGTACGCAGTACCACTAGTTCGTTTGCTTTTTACAGAGCATACCTTTAGCTTAAAGGCTCAAGAAAAGCGTTCGGGACGCTTTTTCTTTCTCCCGAGCCAAATACAAAATCAGCTCGGACTGGACATACGAGCACTGCCAATTTCCAAAGTCAAGCCGAGGCATAAACACACACACAACATCCTTCCATGACTCTGCAGCCTGGGCACTTTAATGACCTGCAAACACATTTATTTTATCAATGGCAGAGCCTTGCATGTGCATGGTGGCACATTTCAAATTGAAAGACCATGCAAAGAACCCGTTACCTTGCTAACCTATGATAGTTAAAGTGAGCAGCACAAAGCATCATTTTAAAGATGGCAACATTAATTTTCTGTCCTGTTGCTGCCAGTCACAGAAGTTGCTTGGACCATGCAGATTATTACTCCACAGGAGAATGAGTGAAACTCTTTGATATATATATACTGTTCTGCTTTTTTAAATCTTTTATAGCACCCCTGCTGCCATTTTCGCACATCTAGGAGCTCCAGGATCTGCAAGCACTGGCATAGGAGACAAATGCAGTATGGGGTCGGGGGACCAGGACAAGATTGCTTTATTTTTGTTCTTTTATTTCTTTTTTTAATTTAATTGCATTCAAATTAAAACAATTTTTTTAGCACTATCACAGTTCCAAAACGAACACTTCTAAACTATATGGAAAGGAAGAAGGTCTTCCCTAAATTTGACGATTGCCGAACTTCAGTTTAAGATTTCAGAGAGAATTTCAGATAAAAATGTGTCCACTTCAATTACATATTCCATCTTGCGTCCTTCCATCAAAGACCTCCACCAAATTTCTGAATAAGAGATCTGAAACTCAGTCAAACGTGGTCTAAAGTGCTTTGTTCATGGATCCTTAAGAGGCAGGCATGATGTAGTAAGATGCTTTAAAGTTTTGACCTCAGAATCATCTTTACAATATAGACATTTGTTTCCTTGTGATAATCCACGGATTGCCCGTATCTCATTTGTGGGATGGAGATTCAGGCAAGTTCGTAGAAAATGATCCCTGACCTTTCTGTCAGGAAACTGTTTTAAATAGTCACATACTGTATTTAGTTTCCAGGATTCTGGAGGCAAAAAGGCAACGGATTGGTAGCTGTCGGCAGCCTCGATGGTTAAAATCCAGTCCTGCTCTTTAAACTTTTTTTTAATCCAAGTTGGATTACACACTAATAGGTTGAGTGAGGCTCCAATCGCTTAGAGTTGTTTTGTAGTTTTCAGTTTCCAACGGTTCAGTATTGGGTTCCTTGCAGCCACAAATTAATTGTGCAAAATTTCCAGGGCGACGGGGCATGAGGGGTGAAACATTTCCTGAATAAGGCAAATCTGTTCCATTATAAAATGCTTTTCAAAGATGACAGCCCCAGTTCTCTCAAGATTATCGCAATAGGTGTAGATAAAGGGGCACCCAACACCTTCTTTCCTTACGTTCATGCCTGGAATATGCCTTCCAGGCATGACCGTAAGGACTTATGAATATTAAACATGGCTTCAGATCTGTATGTCACAGCTGGGACCCTTTTTGATTTACAAAAACAGGAGTACTGGCATTATCGAAAAGCAGCTGAACTTGCTTGACTAGTAAGACTTTTAGCCTTTGCTCATAGACGTAATACCATCGGGGCTTCCGGTCTCGAATCCCTTAGCCATATGCCGAGGTATTTAAATGAGTGCACTTGTTCGATCCCCTCTCCATCTAGATACCAGGAGAAGCGTTTTTTCCCTCTATTTGAGTTACCAAAACTGAAGATTTTTGTTTTTTATTTGTTAATTTCAAGGCTGTCTGATTTAATATAACATTGGAGTGAGTCCAGTTGTCTTTGTAGACCTACAGGGTTTTGACCGATTAAGACAAAATCATCCAAGTATAATTGGTGTGGTAACTGGACGCCCCCAACCTTTGGAGGGAAAGATCTTATTGACACAGCAGACTCCTTCATATCATCCAGGAAAAAGTTAAAAAGATCTGGTTGACACCCCTCGTGGTGCTGATTTCATTGGGTAAGAGGCCGGTCTTGTTCAATCGCACCCTCTATGTAGTGATGAAGTGCATTGCCTTGATAGGTTCACGTAAAGAGGTAGGGCACTCTTTTGTATCAAGTTTACCCCATAGCTTATGCCAATCAATTTGATCAAATGCCTGGACCAGATCCACAAAAGCCATGAAGATCCTAGGCTTACTGTTTCCTGGGTTACCCTTCAATAGTTGGAGTAAAAGAATGTTCACAGAGGTCTCCAGTCCCTTAACAAAACCAGTTTGGAACGGGTCGTTACAGGTGACTTACTGACACCAGTTGTGGAAGTGGTCCAGGATTATGGAGCCGTAAAGCTTTGCAATAATGTCTAGGAGGGTGATAGGGCAATAGTTTTGGGGATTTTCCTGATCCCCTTTTTTGTGAATTGGTACCACGATCGCCCTCTTCCATGAACTGGGGATTTGATAAACAGTAGTAACTTAATTCAACAAGTTGTAAATAAAGTCAGCCCATTCAACAGAATGGTCTTTCAACATGAGGTTACTCAACCCATCCGGCCCTGGTGCTCTCGAACAGTTCAGCCTTTCAATTCGTCTTTCAATGTTACTGGTGTCGTTGGAGAATACCCAAGGTTCCGTGCCCTGAGCATCAAAGCCGCTTGATATGTTGTTCTGGTCTACGGCATAGAGTTTGCTAAAATGGTTAGTCCAGCTCTCTTTGCTTATTGGGTTGGATTGTTCTTCCTTAGAAATCCTAACTTCTAATTTTTTCAGTGACCAGAAACTCCTCGTGTCACTGCCTGCTAAAGCCCAAAGCATTTCCTCTGAGTCGTTCTGGTACATTTACTGTTTGATGGAGAGCAGCCAGTTTTTATACCTTCTTTCTTCTGAAAGTGCAAGTTGTAAGTCCTTGTGTGAAATACATTTCCTTGCCACCCTTGCCAGCTTCCTGATCTGTTTTCTTTGGGCCACTACTCCGATGTTAAAAGCATGTTGATGATTAGCAACTGGGTTAGCTTTCTCAGAGCGTTTGACACTAAGTTGTTCCAAAAGAGAAGCGTATTCAACTGACAGACCTTTCGCTCCAAAGTCTGCAGCTAAACTCCTTATCTTGTTCTTAGATAGTTCGAAACATGACCCACCATTACACACATCAACTGCTATAGACATTCTTTCTCTGTTATCAGGTCTAGTGGCCATCCATTCCAATGAGAGCAGATGGTGGTCACTGTTAGTAGTTTTGACCACTTGAAACTTGTTCACCAGAAATAGGAAATTGCTAGAGACAAAGATGTAATCAAGCACAGAGGCACGTCTCATACTTTCCCTTTTTGGTTGCGGTGGTATATCATCTTGTGAGTTGCCGTTGAGGAGGTGCATATCTTTGGAGTCCATCAATGCGCTCCACATATCCCTCCTGATGTGCCGGCAGTCCTCCAAATCCCACTTTTGACCTCGCCCAATCTCTATTAGATCCAGAATGTTTAGGTCTCAACAGATGACGACGTATTTGGTCTGTTGATTTATACATGCGTTGTCTATCTGGTTGGCGATTTGATCTATGAAGGCTTTGTTCGATATTAGCACAGAAGTCCAGTAAATGTTACTTATTACTAATTTGGCTGAGTTTCCTGTGCTTTGCAGTTGTTATGGGAGTTCCCAGCCAATCACAAGTTCTTCAGCAAGAAGGCTCGAGGAGACTGCCTCCAGTCATTTTAAGGAACTGCCTGATTTTACTGCAGTTAGGAGGCTGGCTGATGGGCGACCTTTCCTTCCTTTGACAGCCAGACGTATTGAGATTTCAAAGCCATCAAGGATGGGGCTCTTTATCAACCAAGTCTCTTGTAGGCAGAGCAAATCATAATCACACAGGTTTGTTCCACTGGGTTTGGTCAAATGCATAAAACCTCGGGTGTTGCATGAGGCCAACTTCAGGCGGAAGGGATTCTGGGGGTTTTCCACTTTATTTGGTCCCCAGCACATCACAGCTGAAACTCAGCTGGATTGCTAAAGGTTGTTCTGGGCAGATAATGCTTTTGCCAGCCATGACCAGTCTGCTGTTTTGGTTTTTGATAGCAGAGAAGGTGCAAGCGTTTTGGTACCACCCACTTGACGGGAAGATGCCTCAGTTTGGAATGTAATGTTCAGCCTTGGCCTCGGACCAATCGGGACCCTACCTATGGCTAATGGGTCCAAGTAGCTTCCTGCTGGTGTTTCCCTTAGGGCATCACCTCCAATTGCTTGTTTCCTGTGAGGTCAGCAGTTGAACTATTCCTCTGTGATACTTTTTGTAGCAGGTGAGCTGGCTTAGGGTCCTTGAAGCTTACAGTAGTCAGGTCAAAACACAGTATCAGGAGGCTTTCCGTTGCGTTAGTCAGCATGTTTTTAACAACCGGGGAAGTAATATGAAGGTAGATAGAATCCATCCTACACCCGTCACCAAATTCAATAGTTTTTAGGTCAGCAGATGTCAATTGCCTCAGATTTGGGACACAGTATAATAATTGAAGAACGGTTCTGCTCTGTAGGTTTTTGGTCCCTGTCCTTCTTGGATCTTGGCTAGTGTTGTCCCATCTTGGCTCGTGACTCCTTGGATTCTTGATCGGTCTTTATTTCTCACTGACATACTCAGGGTCACTAGGCTGATTAGATACTGGCTCGTGGTTTTTCTGATCCTTCGGGTTCATCATTGAGGGCACAACCTTTCTCTGAGTACCCATGAGCAGAGCTCCAACTTCAGCCGTGGGGTCAGGATTTGGACCCAAAGTCTGGCTGCTATCAGTTTCCCCGTTATGTTGTTGTTTAGCATTAGATCTCCTTCTCTTCCCTGACATTGTGAGGAAGGGGGTTGACGCCAGCAGGCAAGTGGGTAACCCTGGTGACCGTAGTACACCTGCCGACCCTATACCAGGGTCTTCTATTGCAATCTCCGCAAGCTCACTACCCACTGAATCATCCAGCGAATAGGTGGATAGGTCCAGCAATATTTGTAATGAGGGACTCGTTGGCTCATAGTGGGGCCTTTGGTTAATGTTTCTTCCGTGCCATCCACTAGCAGCCCGCTCCTGACCGTATTCAGTGAGCTGTTTATTTTTGGTCGGGCCTTCCTTGGTGCTGGTTTAGGGACACTCCTCGAGGTGGTCTGGTGCTGAGGGTGAGTCAGCTTAGGTCTCGATTGATGGTTATCCATACAAACCTTGCTCGCCATTGCATACTTTCTGCTCTGCCCAATGGTCATCTTGTGAGCATAAATTGCAAAGGCTGGGTTTTCACTTGGCCAGCCTCCATTCTCCACCACCGAGATAGCCTGTGATATTCAGTCTGGACAGATGCAAGCCCTGTTTTTAGGCCCCTCAGGTTCAGTTTGCCCCCTCGGTAGTTTATGGTTGCTCCCTGTTTGGCCTGTGTGTTCACCTGTTAGATCCAGTGACTGGACGATACTCAATGTCTGTGTGGACTTAGGACACCTGACTCATTGATCACACTCTTGTTGTTGCTTCCTGTTATCAATGACCCTGGAAGGGTTTTCTCGTTAGGTCTGCAGCTCGTTCGCCGTAACATAGCCCTCAAAGAAAATAGGTTTAGAGTGTGTCATAGCCAGTAGCATCGTATGATCCTTTAGCGTGTCATTCAATTGTTTGTAAAGTTTAGTGAATGGCACTAAAGCTATGGTGATGGTCAACATAATAGTAAACAATTCCAGTTTTTCTCTCTTAGCTGAATGATTAATTTGTTCATTGGTGGATCCATTAAAGATGGTTTGATCCATACTCGACATAGGGGGTTCAGACCAGCTGTTAGCAGCCTGAAGGGTCAGTTCCAGGGCCGACTCGCCCTTCCCGGTGCCCAGCGTGTCACCCCCCGGCTGTATTAAACCGTGGATGGCAATGGGCCACTTGTTTTGTTCACTGGATCAGTTGAAGATGGAGCAGTCACGACTGGGCCTCAGCAGGTTCCTGTGCGTTCACCTTATCCCCCAACGTCAAGGTGATAACTGATTCTGGGGCAGGACCCCTTCAAGGTAGAACTCAAGAGGCCTGCGCAAAAAACGCAGTACTCTCTTCCCTGGTGTTGATACACTGCTCAGATGCCGGCATCCATAGTTGTGCATTGCAACAGCCAAAAGATGAAATGGTACTTAACCGATTCACCTTAGACAGATTTTATGGCATGGCTAGTTTAGCCGTTCGACCAAGTTCCTTTGGTTGTCCCAAGGGATCTTTGGTCTGTGACCCACAAGACTCCAGACCCTCCAGCTGCTCTGCATCGGACAGGTCACCGGAGCTCAGGTTGTTTGTATAAGCAGCGGATTTTGCCATAAAAATCAATGGTACTTTAGGACCAGAGGCGGTGCCTCGCCTGTGTAATCTATGGTGCAAGCAGGGCTTGCTGATTGATTTTGTTATTGTTCTGGTGACTGAGTTTGTAGTGGCCGTACGTCCAAATGACGCACAGCGCATCACTTGCTTAGGGTTTTTTGAAGGGAACATACTCATGTTCTCTGTATTAGTAATTCTCTCATTGTCTGTTTGGCGAATGGTAAATTCTTCCATGGGGCCGTCAGCTGCAGCACAATGTTCGTCCATGCGGGGGAGCTGTGAACCTCTTGTTGGGCACTGAGCCGCCGAGCACAGGTCGTCTATGCCTATTCCCCCAAAGTAGGGAGGTAGCGCAATCAGAGCTGTGCTCTCAGTTGCATTCTCAAGTTCGACCTCTGTCTGTATAGGTGAAGGCGATATTATGACCCCAGGGGTCCACGGTTCACTATGCACTTGTGCTTCCACAAAAAGTGCCACTCCCACGGGGGGTGGCTCTGCTCCTGGGCTTTCAGGACTGGCAGGAGCTTCCTGGAGCTCCTCCTAAGCCCCGGCATCAACCACTCCCTCACCCCGCTCCAGTCCTTGTATCAGGTCCAGAACCAATGGTATACCCGATTTGGGAGACCCATGTGGGAGGTGGCAATCAAGTTGTTTGGGGTTAATGTTGGTCACGATTCTGAGCGATTCATCCACCCAGGCTCAGCAACACTGTCCTGCAAGGCATTCAGCTCATTCAGATTCAGATGGTGCCGCAACGTCCCAGGAGACAGACTTGTCTGGCCCCTCAGTCAGAAAGAGTTTGTGGATTGACTCGACAGGATAGCCTCATTTCCAGTTGAAGTGTCCAAAGATGACATTGAGGGAACAATTGTAGTTGCGCCATCTACAGTTACTGTTTCTTTTGATAGAGGGGGGTGGGGAATTGCGACGCGAGTGGAAGCTTGCACAATGGGCGAGGTAAGCAATGCAACATTCAAAGTTGAAGTTTTAGTCTCACCCGCCAGAGGCTCCTGAATCTCTGAGTGCTGATAAGATGTTGTTTTCAAGTTGGTCGCTGGTAACATCTGCACGGGTTTGTTTTCTTTCCGGCTTTTAGAGCTTCTCAGCATCCCATGGTCTTCACTCGGCCCCTCCGATCCACCGGACACTAGACATTCTGCTTCACTCTGCTCTGCTTCGCTCTTCCAGATGAATATGAAGGCCAGTGTGAGCAGGAGGAGGCGTGTTCAGTAGTAAGCAGTAACAAAAGACTTTGCAAGTCGTGCAGTATTTCGTAAGCAATTAGAAGGCAATTCCAGGTACACCAGACACTCTGCTTTCTTACAATGTTGATGTGTGCAGCTCCGAAGATGCGGCTCTATGCGGTATAAGTTTGAGATATTTTGTGAGCTGTCTTGTGCAATAGTTAATGTGCACTCCAGGTTACTAAGATACTTGCTTGTGTGGTCTATTGGTCTGTCGTAGTGGTGCGTAAAGAGTGTGGGGAGTAGTGCTGGTGTAGCTGTCTGTGGTTAGTTTGGCGTTTAGGGACATTTAGTAGCTATACGTGCATCTAGATGATGTACATTTCATTTTGTAATCTGTGTCTCATCAGTGCACACGTTGTGTGCCACAGTGTATTTTCAGTGAGGGAGGGAGGTAGAGTGCTTTTGAAGCAGCTATTGTTACCAAATCTTTCTCAAATCAATGGCAAACTTCAAGTGGAAATTTGAGGCTTTCAAAGTGCACTTTAAACAGAAACAGCACACAGAAAATGGAAACATTTTGCTTCAGTTTAATTTTGACAGCGACTCGCCAAGGAGTTATGAACCAGTCAAGGGGTGGATCAGAGGAGCAGCTCCAAAGGGAGCCAATGACCAGAGGAGAGTGACTCAAAAGAACCGCCAAGAAACAGAAAGGTGAAGACTAGAGGGACACCGAACTGCAGAGCTTTGCTTGTGCAGTAGTTTTACTTCAGTCCATTTTTTGTTTTGGCTATTATGTGGTGCTTATAGGCCAAAAGTATTGCACTGGGGGAAAGCTAGGAAGTAGTGGACACGTGAGGAGGGACTCAAAATGTGCAGGTGCGGTTTCGTTTTTTCCCAACACAGTGACTGCCCATGGCCATTTTGGTCCCCATGGCCATTCCAACCAACTACGGGCACGCCCCTCCCACCCAAAACACATCCTCCTGTGATGTCTTTGAGCTAGCTCTATCAAGCAGTAACATCAGACATTGGCCTGTCAGTGTTATTTCGAAGTAGTCTGCAAAGAGTTAAGGGTTAATGGGTTAGTTGCAGCTGCAACGTGCTATAGGTTTCGTAAAAATGTCTTAAACAAGTGTGCCTTCAGCGACTTAATTTATATATCAGTCAGTCAAACAAGTTTATTCGGATTTTCAAAGAAATCCATCAAACACAAAAAAAATGCAGAAACATCACAAATAGGCAATTACAATCACTACTCCCAAATAGAAACAATAACTCCACAGTTCATTAAATCCGTAATTCTGTCCCAAAATGACCCTTTACGGTGGCCTCTCCACCAAGGTACTTAACCGATTACGACCCAGAGGGATAAGGTTAGCGCCGGACAGTGGGGATGACCACACAATTGGCCGCCAGGTGCACCCGGACCCTGTATCCGGATATGGACTAATTAAGATCCCACTCCTGGGCGTCCTGCCTGCTCCCTCACGTTGTCCCAGGACTTCGTTTGCTACACTCGGGTCCCTAAAGGCCAATTCCACAGTATCCCAGGGCTGATTCCCCCAACTAGGTACTCTGACACAACCCACCATGGATTCCCTTTGCACTGAAGCACAACCTTTAGTGGACCGTAGCCAGTGTAAGGTTTTATTTAACAGGGCATCCTTGGATTCATACACATCCCTCGCCAGTTTGGGAACCCCATGAAGGAACACCCTAGCGTGTTTGAACTGACAATGAGGTAGGGGCTGGAAGGGAGCCCCACTACCCCGTGGACCATACACTCTCTTTTTCCCTGGGTAGGTACATTGTGGGCCCTCTCTTTGTGGAACGTAGACCCGCAAGGGGGTAGGCTTTGCTTTGGGGTCGGGCGACCTGCGGGGCTCTTTCAATTTGGCACTTCTTACACTGGGGTTGATGGCAATTGCTGGTCCCGCGTTCCCCCGCCCCAAACTAAGGGAGGCGGTTGTAGGAACTACAGTTACAGGGCTCAGGGTAGCCTGTTCCCCCTGATATACCCAAGAAGGGTCAGGGGGACCCTTGCCCATGTTTGGAGTAATCAGAGGCACCCCGTCCCTCAAAGCCCACCCCTTAGATTCTAAGAGGGATGAGAGCAAAGTTCTGATAGCTGCTAGCTCCACCAGCACTTGATTACATTTACAGCCGGCCCCCCTAGGTATAGAGACACCCCCGGCTGGGGTGTCAGTACCTGTTCCAATGTCAATGCTAGTGCTACTACATGGTCGATCGATGGACCTGAGTGGGGAGAGATGGGGATAAGGGCTGGCTACTGAACAGGATGAAAACCCTTGCTCATTGCAAGGGTTACGGGAGCGGAGGGGATGGTTATGCATGGAGCCTTCGATAGGCTGTCCCTCCTCTGTGGGAACGGGGGCAGGAGAGGAACTGGACAAACCCACAACCATTCCAGAGCCAAAGTTACGGTGGCAGTCCTCTACAACATCCTCTACAACATCTGAAGCATGTGCAAGTTCTGGACAAAACGCACTCAATGAGGTACCAGGGGAAATGCCAAAGGAGAGGCTGGATGGTTGACAGCCACTGGTAAACTCTGAATGTCGAACCAGTTCCCCCTCCGTCCCCGGGCATGGTTCACCAAAGGCAGGAAGCGGAAATGATGGGCAAGATGTCATAGTGGGGGCCCGGAACTCCCCTGCAGCGGGGGTTGGACAAACTAACGTGCCGCCCTTGTTTGGGGCTGTGTCTGCGAAGTCTCCCAAACTCAGCCGTCCATCCGTGGTAACTTCTGTGGTTAGAGATGGCTCCTTGGTTACCACCTTAGTTGCTATAGCCCCTCTTCCCCCAAGTAGGTGAGACAGGCCAGCCTGACCACCAGCCTCTCTATCACCTCCAGCACAAAGACCTTCCAGATCAGTTTTACTGTCCCTTATGTCTTGGAGAGTTTGCTGGGCTTCTTTTTCTGGCGAGGGAGAAGTGAGGTAGCTAGAAGAAGTCCCTTCCCCGACAACAGGGGCAGTGTCGATGAGCGAGGAGACTGCAGTAAGGGCCTTGGCTCCAGTTGTTCCTCCTTGGTGGCTCAGTCTCTTAATAACCACAATTTTACGTGCTGATGACTGCTTAATACTAGAAGGGGCAGGCTCAGAGCAGCTCAGGAGTGGGGTGAGAGGCAAGGTGGGAGAGGGTTTCTTGAGTACAACATGGCCCTTGTGGGACCTTAATGACTTTAGTAGGCGCATGGCGGATCCCCCCAAGCCAAGACCTCAAACACAAAGCAGTTCCAGGCTTTTACTCCTTTACTCCTTCGGGCACAGTCACAGAAGCACTCTCCTGCACTTACTTGCTCCCCAGCCGCGCCTTGAAAGGGCCTCCCACCATGAACGCCGAACACCTGCGGCGCCAAACACCGCGCCCTTGCCCCGCCGCGGGCTTCACCGCTGCCGGGACGTGGAGGGAGGCTTATGAGCCTGGGGGCGTGGCCTGGGAAGCAGCTGGAAGTCCTCGGCGCCAAACACCGCGCCCTTGCCCCGCCGCGGGCTTCACCGCTGCCGGGACGTGGAGGGAGGCTTATGAGCCTGGGGGCGTGGCCTGGGAAGCAGCTGGAAGTCCTCGGCGCCAAACACCGCGCCCTTGCCCCGCCGCGGGCTTCACCGCTGCGGGGACGTGGAGGGAGGCTTATGAGCCTGGGGGCGTGGCCTGGGAAGCAGCTGGAAGTCCTCGGCGCCAAACACCGCGCCCTTGCCCCGCCGCGGGCTTCACCGCTGCGGGGACGTGGAGGGAGGCTTATGAGCCTGGGGGCGTGGCCTGGGAAGCAGCTGGAAGTCCTCGGCGCCAAACACCGCGCCCTTGCACTGAGGTTCTGTCGAAATAAACATTGACAAAGTCAACAGTTTTGGCTTGTGTTTAGGTATTAGGTAGGCACATGCCAGACACTCCTATGCCTAGAAAATCACACCATGTTATTTTATGGTCGGGTAATACCATTATGACAGTGCCTGGCAAATGCTTATCGCATGCCTACACAAAAGCCAAATATGTTGTCTTTGACAATGTTTGTATTCAGTTGAAGTGACTGCAGCAGATGATTATTGGCAACTATCAAGTGTACCGAGTTTCTGTTTTGCTCAATTATTGTTACTTACACATAAAATTATTAATTGAGAGAAAACATACAGTAATTAAAAAAAGAACATTAAACTGTAATCTGTCACTGTCATAGATCAATTAACTTCCCGCACTCAGGGTACGAAATTGCCAGGAGCTGGGAGCTATTTAGCTCCTGGTTATAGCCAAAAGGAGCCTGGTTAGCTTGAAACCAATAGCTACCAGGAGCTACTTGTGACTCCCCAGACACGTGGTGCTGTACAAACATAGCTATGTAATAAGAACTATGTAGGTGTGGGAATCTGTATACAAGAGAGTAAAGGATACACCTAAGACATTTAAAGCATGTTTGATGATATATAATGCACAAAAGTTAGTTTGCATCTCACGCACTATGTACTAGCTCCTGGTTCCTGAGGCGTAGCTCCTGCCTACCCAGGAGCTACTTTTTGCTCTCGGTCAACAAATCCTAATTTCGACCCCTGTTACTATTCATGTGGGAAAAATGTCTTTTTCACTTACTAATAAACTTTAGAGCCCTACACAGTATTCATTTTATTGCCAATCAAAATAAGTTTAAACTATATTTGTAATTGTGTGTTTTCGTGTAAATGATGATTCACAGATAACAATAAACATGTTGTAAAAAGATGTGTGTCAAATAGTAACTTGTTTAATTAGTGGTATCAAAGATTTGTCTTTATGAATATATTGTATTGATATTTCTGTCAGGGACGAATCTACTGCCATTAGTTTATTATTCAAGCCAATGTCTAGTCCGGCCACAATTGAAAAAGATCCATTGAGCATTGCAGATCAAAGGTCTAGCCCCTCCCTGCCCTGTCCCTCACCCAATTCCACCCAACCCGTGCTCCCCTGTCCCCCAGCTTGTATCTGCCCCTCCATCCATGTTGGATGCACCAGATTACCACGTGTTCCTTTTATCCACTTCCACCACTGCTCAGGACAAATGTGCTTCATGAAACACAACAAATACTGATGACAACGTCTTTCGTTGACAAAATGACACATTAAGTGTCATGTTGCAGATCCGTTATGATGAGCTTTTGCTTTGAAAGTTTGACGCCACAAACGGTTGCCTCCCAGTGAGATCTTTGCTCGATGGGTCAAATGCACCAGTTGCTGTTGCAGCAATCGCTTTGTACCCTCCAGGAACGAATTCCGTCATGGCCTTTCATATTTCTGAGGTCAAAGCGACTAGATGCCTTGTACTACATACAGCACGACAATGACACATTACTGGGGGGAAACGCCAACAAAAACATCAGACCTTTATCAACAAAGACTTTGCTGGATCTATGAACAGAACCAATTAGCCGAGTGTTTGTAAAATTGTGAACCGGAAGTAGTAACATTTCGACTGGGGCTTAACAATCACGGGGCGCTGTGGTAGATTGTTCCCAAAGTGAAAGGGGGAAAACGCCACTAAACTAGATTGAATCAGTGAACCCAGTGGCAAGGGCTGTTTTAGTTACTTCGCCATTTTTTTTTGCGCACACATCCTTTTTAATTACCTGGAAACAGACAGACTGTGTCTACATTTTGCTTAAGCAAACATTAATATTCCTGTGGCCTAGACCGTTTGGTGTTATATTGCACATTTCCAACCGTCTTACTCAAGGGTGATCCTGCCCAGAATATTTACACCACGCACTCTTCGAAAACACGCCAGTTGCAAAAAAAAATGTTCTTTTTGGAATGACGCGCACATTAAAGTTTCCCATATTCTGCAAAAAATCTGTGCCATTCATTTAGTGCCAGACAGTAGAGGCTTGTCTGCAAAATTACAGCAGCAGCAGAACGATTGCCTTAAAGGGTACACAGTGCAAGCCCAAGGGGAAAAAAAAATAACCGTAACTTTTCAAATCTAAAACCCAAACCAATATAACCGCCTACCTCAAAATGTTTGAAAATCCACATACTTTCACCACAATTTCCATACCAATACATGGTTGAAGTTGTAGCACTCGATGTAACAGTAGCAAATCTATTTTAAGTGCGTCAAATTTTTGCCTTTTACTTAATTCACATAGCATATTTTGGCTACATTTTAATGAAAATTTTGTAGCAAAAAGTTAAACATTCAAATGAAGGTAGGGCACACGACAAGGCAATGAATTGGCAACAGGTCCGAATAAGATCAACAAACAGATTTTAAAATGTTGTGCGAGAGAAAGAATGATAGCAGCACAAAACATTGAACTGTACAGCAAATATTGTACTCATGTAAATTGAAGACACATGCTAGTGCTCTCTATTTGCCAGCCGGGCTGACATCATTCCAGTAAAGGCTGTTCAGAAAAGCAGCACATTGTGATTTAGCTTTACTAGTATGTCCCGCGGACCTCCCCTGGAACAGGATATTTAGTTTCTTCAAAACACACAACAACTCATTACACTAATCTACCTCTCTCTTCCTTGTCCCTTCTCTTAATGTGTATCTTCTCCCCTTTCGCCCCCTTCCCGCTGCCCACCTCTCTTCTCTTCCTTAGCCTACCTCCCTTGATCCCCTGCCACGTTGCTTCACTCCCCAGCTTCTTCTTCTCAACTCTTTTAAAACCCCTTTCCTTCCTCCCCTTCTTCCCTTCACTCCTCCTTTCTCTACATGCCCTCATACCTCCTTTCACCTCGCTCACTTGACTCATAACCCTTCACTTGCCTTCTAACACCCCGTTCATCCCTTCTCTCCTCTCTTTTTTCGCTTCATACCCATCACCCCTGTTCCGTAATCCCCCACCCTTTTCTCTGTGTACCTCTTCACCTCTCCTCTCCATCTCCCCTGTTCTATATCCACTTCCAACCCCTTCCCTGTCCCTTATCCCCATGTCTCCACCCACTTGTCCCTCCTCTGTTATCTCTTCCTCACCCTTCTTCCCCTGCTCCCCACCTTCACCTCTCCTTCTCCCCTGTTCTATATCCCCTTCACCACCCCTTCCCTGTCCCTTCACCCCCTCTCCTCTCCCCTGCTTCTCCCTTCATCCCTTCCCTCCTCTGTAATTTCGTCACCTCCTTTATCATGTTCTGATCAGCGCAATTTTAAACAACGTTGGGTCCCCACTCCGCCACTAAACAACAAAAGTATGTAATCCAGAATATCCGGTTGTACCCCACTCGTGACAATCGCAACCCATAGTTTGACATGTTGCCCCTCACCGTTGAAAATCAGCGTAGATACTCCCTTCCGGTACCCTGACTCTATTCATCCTTTCCGGTAATCAAAATTAAAAGAAAAAGTAACATTTCAAGGTCAACATTAGCAGTCCGAGAACTACTAACCCAGGGCGAAGATACGTGTGTTCTAGCACAGGGAAAGGACACTTTTTAACAAAACCATATCAACCACGAGCAAGGTATACAGACTGTAGTATAAACGCAGGACACATGTCTAGCCATCTGAAAAAGATGCGCATACCCCAGAATAGACGAGTACTCAGATTAGCAGCCTTGCTGAATGCAAAAGTGCTAAATCATGGATACAGGAGACCAGTTGGAAGCAACAATAAAGATACAAGCACCATAACCTAGGCAGTGGATGGAGATTAGAAGCTGCCAGGAAGGTGCACCTTTCCGGACATAGACTGGGATAGGCAGAAGGCCATCAAGTGGTACTGCAGAGAGCAAAGAAACAAATAGCTGTGGTTCACAATGGTATCCAGTTAACATGTCGAAAACATTTTTCGAATGCAATAATGTAAAAAAAAAAATGCAGAAAAAAAATGTTTCGAATGTTTTTTTTATTTGTATGGTTTTTTTGGTTTAGCTAGTAAAAATAAATAGTAAATAAAAAAAACAGGGCTGGGGGAACCCCCCATTAAAATAAAGAAATAAAAAATAAAAATAAAAATAATTTTTTTGGCATTTTTTTTCGATATTATGGCATTCGAAAAAATTTCATTCGACATATTCACTATAAACCGTTCACAATATATCACTGAGCACTATTGTCATATATGAACCAACAATAGAGCCGGCTAAACCTTGAGAGCAGCTTTTTTTAAGAGCATACCGTGAGAACGAATTCATTCTGAAGGCCTGACAATTTTAAAATGTTTAAGGAAGGGCAATTTTGACAGGTTAGGCAATATAAGATTAAATGAGTTGCTCAGGATCACCCACATTGGTTAAGAGGTGAAGCTGGGATTTGAGCCCATTCTGCAATTTATGTACTTCACCAATTTGTTTTCAAGTTCTTATCATTTACAATGTTTAATATTTGTGAATGTTTGACTTTCATGAACTAAAAGAATCCCATTTTGTAGAACGGACATGGAAAGTATACAAATCACATGCCCTAGCAAGACAATTTTTAAAAACAAATCGTTAAATGAGTGTCATGCAAATGGGAATGATTCTAGCGTAATTGTCTCCATCGTCAAGGGAAGTATAAAGCACCAGAATACGAAATTATATGAGCTTCAAAGATTTCATCCAGTTTTTTCTTTGGTATTTTCAGGCTTGAAATTCACGCAATACACAGACTTGTGGATTGTTATTTAAGACATGCAGAAGAACCTTTGAAATTGTACAAAATAGGAAAGTGTTTGTATCAAATGAGCAGACCTGAAAACACATCAGCCCGATGCCTTTGATATTTGGTCTGCTCCTTTTTGTCTAGGACCCATTCTACTCAAATGGCCTACATAAAAGGGAGGATCAGGTAATGGGCCTATTCAACTAGGGAACCCCCAAGTGGGATCAAAACCATACACAATTCTAAGTAGAACTATTTCATGACATTTATTCCATTAGTGCGTTTGTGATCTTGTAAAAAATATATATGTTTATTCACATTTTATTTTCATACAAAGACACATACTTTTATTCACATTTCCTTTTCATACATAAACACGTAATATGGTACAGTTTCAAATGTGCAATCTCCACAATGCATGAAATGTATACAAGACGTATTGAAAATAACTCATGACCTGTGTCATGAGTATCCCAAGACAGGTCCCAGCCTCCAAACGAAAACACACCACCAATCAACAATAGTGTTTACTATTGCGCGCATTACTTTCTGGTAATCCTCATTACTCCTAGTCCTACTCCTCCTCTTCCCAGTTCTTACCTTTGAGTATGCTCCGTGCTCATAGGATCTACGTTTCCAAACAGACCTCCTCATGCTCCTCCCCTCATAGGAGGTATAACCTCCCACTTACCCAACACACAGCAGTAAATTCAAAGCCAAGTCATAAGTCATAGGCAACTTCAGACCACGGGCAGGAGGGAAGGGTAGTACGTACTGGGATGAGTAGGACTAGGGGTAATGAAGATTACCGGTAAGTTATCCGAGTATTACTTCCACGACCCTCTTCCTCATCCCAGTACTTGCCTTTGAGCCGTACCAAAGCAGAAACAGGAAGGATGCTCATGAAGACTGCAAAAGATACAGACACCAAGATCCATGCGAAACCAACCCAACCCCAAATTATTCCAAGGAACAGAAGAAAGGAGGCAGGAACACCCATACCCGAGCATCCACATTAACCAGAAACAGCCCCCAGAACTCCCACACCAAAGGAAGTGGAAAGCGGCAATGATGAATGAAGGTGTTGGGAGTAGCCCAGGTGGCCGCCCGGCAAATGTCCAGTAAGGGCACCACCGCAAGTTAGCCTAGGAGGCGGCCACACCCGAGTGGACTGACCCTGGACCCGCCCCACCGGGCAGATTCCCGCAGACTCATAGGTCAGGAGAATCAAGGATTCAATCCACCGGCTGATAGTAGGCGTGGAACCACAGCCCCCCACACAAAGGTGACCAAGAGATGATCAGTTAGACGAAAGGACTCCGTCCGTGAAAGATAATGGAAGACCATCCGCTTTACATCCAAAAAATGCCAAGCCTCCTCCTCTGGAGAGGGCAGAGCAGGAAAGAAAGTCAGACGGACCACCTCCTGAGACCGATGGAACCGAGAGGAGACCTTAGGCTCAAAGGAAGGGTCACCCAGCAGGACCAGAGCCTCCTCCCCGACCACCAGAAATGGAGGCCAACACAGGAGGGCCCTGATCTCCCCCCGATGGCGAGCTGAAGTGACCTCAATCAAAAAGGTAGTCTTTAGAGTCAACCACTTCAACTCAACATCCTCCAGGGGCTCAAAGGGAGGCTTTTGCAACATAGCCAGGAGCAAAGCAAAATCCCAAGGAGGATCCCAAACCGGGCCCAAAAGACAATAGTCTGCCACCCCTTTCAACAGCCTCGAGACCAGAGCCCCCTCCCCTAGCTTCAGGGGAACAGGAAACCCTAAAGGCCTGAATGGCTGCCCATTGACAATGGAGAGTAGAGACAGCCAATTTCTTCTCGGATCCCTCATGGAGAAACTGTAACATGGGTAGGTAATAAAGGGGCACCTGGCTAGGCCCTGATTTACCCAGGTGGCTATACACTTATAAACTAACACATTAATCAGGGTGAGAGATTACACACACTTTCATATTTGAATACCTACAAAAGCCCAAACAAATTCATAGATTTTTTTGGGGGGGTCAAAGAAGGGAAAAATCAGTCTCAACCCAATGATTTTTTATCAATATTGGTTTATCAAAGTAAAGAAAAACCCATGGACACTTATCAATTCACTATTCTGAACAATATATGAATCGCTAGAGTCCAGTCACTTTGACTGGATAGTGGAACATATAACATGTTTTTCTTTTGTTTGATCGACAAAGATACAGTTTAGCAAATAACATGTGAGCACAGATACATATTTGTAGTGAACAAATAACAGTGTTAATGGTAGACACTGAAGAGGTAAAAAGGTCGTCGACACAGTTGTGTTTCGGCCCAAGAAGAAGAGCTGTTAGATGGGGCTCGCATGTGGTAGGCCTTCATCAGGATGGTAGTATTGGTGAAAACAAGAAGTGTCCTGTGGGTCTCTGTCAAAACATAATGACAAGAGGTGTGTTGTTCAGAGAGTGTGTGATCTCAAAAAAACGATTGTTAGGTTAAGTGGAGCTATTATTGCTCAATTAGAGAAATGGGCGATAGTGTGATGAGTACACATCGCTAAGCTTACCGCAAGTGGAAAATAACTGCACCAAGGAGCTTGTGATATGTGATCCCACATATCATGGCAGGGGAGTAATCGCACCAGAATCTTGGTGGGAGGTCCCAAAAGGCCTTAGAAAAAACAAAGACAAAAGAGGTAGAATTTGTGGTACTAGGAACAGCGAATGATGTGTCTAGTACTAAGGTAGACCAAGTCGGTATGTAAAGTCTTACCTTATCCGGCCAAGGAGTCCGTGAACAAAACCGAGGAAATTGAGCGTTGCAGGGAGAGGCAAAGAGGTCCAACCAGGGAAAGCCAAACCACTGACACACCTCCAGAAAAAGAGAACCTTATAGAGCGACTGGAGCTGGGAGACCCTGTCCAGCAGAAGTCGAACCAACCCCCCCTCTCCGAGTGCAGAACTGGGCACCGATGAATTGACAAGTCTGAGAGAGCAACAAGTGGGACATTAGAAGATTGAGCAAATAAACCCCACCAGGGCACAACAGACAAGATGAATATGGGCCACCACCCAGAGTCGGTACCCCACCCGGATCAACCAATCGTTCAAGTACAGGGACACCAGAATCCTGGCAAGGTGTAAACACTCAACCAGGAGACCCAACAGCTTTGTGAAGACTCATGGTGCAGATTTGAGACTGAAGAGAAGAACTCTGAATTGGAAGTCATCCGGCCCCACGGCCAACCGCATGAAACGCTGATGACTCCAGAAGATCGAGACATGGTAATAAGCGCCCTGTAGGTCAAGGGAAACCAACCAATCCTCCTGCAACACCGCTAGGATTACAAACTGGAGGGTCTCCATCTTTAAGCGCTGAGTCCAAACCAAAGTATTTAGGTTCTGCAGGTTGATGATGAGACAAAGGAGAGCCCCCTTGGCTTCGGGACCAGAAACACTCTGGAATAGAAGCCAGTCCCCCTTTGGCCCGATGGCACTGGAACAATGGCCCAGTGCCGAAGAAGGTCCCGGAGGGCAGAGCTGAAGGCCACCTGGCAATGGACATCACTACGCAGATGAGTCACCCGGAGACCAGACTCCGGAGGAGGAGAAACAAAGTCCAGCTGGTACCCCAAGTAAACCGTGGAACGAGCTCAGTAGTCGGAGGCCAACGGGTCCTAGATCTAAGAAAAGCAAGACAAATGCCCCTCGACCCTAAACCCCTGCCAGGCAGGATTGGGCGCCAGAACTTCTGAGGCTTAGGGGGGGACCTGGGATGATAGAAAGGACTCCGGAAACCCTGATTCTTACGATCTGTCTGTGACGAGGTACATAAGACTTGCGAGAAGGACGAAAACCACTGGTAGAAGCAGGAGCCACCTTCTTCCTCAATTTGTCCGCATGCTTATCTGCCTTAAAGACCTTGTGAACTTTAGACTCCGTAGCGACACCAAACTACTTCTGACCTTAAAAGTGAAGCGCCAAAGCAGCGGGCTTATGGAACCCCTTCGCCTCCCATTCCCGAAGTGATAAATGCTTCCTGCCAGAGACAGTGGGGGTCATTACATGAATGGAGGTAGCCATGCCGCTATTTGCGGCATTGCTATCCCCATTCCGGGTACCGAGTCCGGGTTCCCTGAATGGGGAATTACCAGGTCATTCCGACCTTGGAGGGCCCGGTATTTCCCCATTCAGGTAAGCCAACCCCAGTACATCCCCATTCCCATAGGGCTCAATGGGAATGGGGAGGGTGCTAACAACGGGCCTGTTAATAACGGACCCGTTGTTAGCACCCTGGTCTGCTCGCTGGTAAAACCAGGCGTCCTTAACGGGTTCCCGAGAGCAGACTCGTAATGAGGCAGTAAGGGGTTGATGGCTCCAGCACCTTTACCGGCGCCATTAACCCCTTACCGCCTCACTCGTAATGACCCCCCGTGGCTCCCATGGCTATAGCAGTCCCACAACACCATCATAAAACAGGTCCGAAATGAACTTGTACTGCTTCTGCAAGTTTGTAAGGAGCTGGGAACAGACAGTGACAGCATCAAGAGACTGACGTAGCCTCTGGAACCGGGCCACATGGTTTCGGCGGCCTAGGAGCCATAGGTGTTGGACCGCAAAGCCAGATGAGACCCCAAGTAAGACTTCTTAAGAGCAGAATTCACCTTCCGATCCACTGGGTCCTTGACAGCTGCCTCATCCGGCGACATGGAGGAATGGCCCACCCGGCTGCCCAGAATGTTATCCACCTGAACAGTGGCAGGCAGTCACGACTCCCCATTCCTTAGAGGGTACAACCTTGCCATAAACCGGGGCATTGAGATCTGTTCCAGACAGGAAAACTCAGACAAGCTCTTATCCCTAATGGCTGAATTCAAGAGAAGCCCCAGCTTTGGAGAATGCTTGTACTGATGAATAGAAGGCTCAGCAACCCGCTCCACCACTTAGGGCTTCTGAAACCCAATAGAAATGTAGATGTGGTCCATCACCAGCAGGACCTCGTCCCAGTCCAAGTACTTTCCGGTGGCCCCCTTGTCCTCAGAGGAAAAGGAGGACCCAGAAGGAGGAGGAGGAGGACCCAGGAGGAGGAGGAAAAGGACCCAGAAGGAGGAAGAGAAGGACCCAGGAGGAGAAGGAGAAAACAGGAAACAGGGGCAGGCTTAGACCCACCCACACCTGCATGCAGCATGGCTGGACAAAACCTCCTTAAAAAGAGTTTTGAAATCACCCCTGGAAACTCTAGGACCCGGGGCAGTCACCATTCTCCTTTTAACACGTCTGGAGGAAGAGAAAGAGGCCCCTACACGTGATGTCGTTTTGCAAAGTGTTTCCCCATAGCCGAGCCAGCCGACCCAACAGAAAACACCTTGCAAGGCGGCCAACATGATTAAATAGAAAAGCCTGGGAACTCGAGCGTACTCCAGCTGAGATGTGTTGCCATAGTGATACTCGGGCCCAGTAAGTCCCAGGCACTCCTAAGCCTGGAAACTGAATTGGCAACAGGAAGGGGTGGGTTCCCACCACTGACATGGCAGAGCCTGCGCCCCTGGGAGCAGCCATGCAAGGAACAGCAAAGAAGTGTGCTGGGTAAGTGGGAGGTCATACCTCCTGGGAGGGGACCTGAGGAGGTCAGCTTGAAAAACGAGTTCCTATGAGCACTAGCATACTCAGAGATAAGTACTGAGAGAGGAAGAGGACATGGAGGTAATGTTAAACAATGACAACTACAGACAACCAAACAGCTTGTAGTGGAGAGGCTACCTGGTTTAACTTTTGACTATGCAAATATATGAAGTGGAAATTGCCTTTAGCTTTGAAATTCACAGGTGTTTTTTTAATCTTTCTGAATGTATCTTCCATTGTTGGAAGATAAGAGTTTTTTTTACATAGATTGTTCTCAATGCTGGTGTTGATTTTCGTGTCTTACAGTGTTGCCGACATTTCTCTGGCTATGTTCACACATCCCCTTTAAAGAAAGATGATATGCCCTGAAAAAGGCTAGGCAGAGAACAAATACAGGCCCTTTTAGCCGAAAGAGTTGGCATTAAAAGAGAGAGATTTGCAACCAGCAACATTACACCTTTGGATTGATGTGAATGAAGTGCCCAATCGGGTTGTTTGTACATAATATGACACGTTCGACTAAGCCGTGTCAGGTGCACATTAAGATGTGGCTTATATTTTCATTTCTTGTGATACCAGGTTGACTGTGTGGTTATCTATACATTGTAATTTTTTTAAATAGTAAACACTATTGCTGATTGGTGTTGTGTTTTCGTTTGGAGGGTGGGATGTGTCTTAGGATACTCATTACACACATAGAACATGAGTTATTTTCAATATGTCTTGTATACATTCATGTTTTGTGGAGATTGTACATTTGAAACTGTGCCATGTTACGTGTTTTTGTATGAAAATGAGACGTGAATATTATATATTTTTCAACAAGATTACAAATGCACTAATTGAATACATTTCATGAAATTGTTCTTAGAAAAGTGATAGGGATCCTGCTTTGAATTGAGTATCACCATGTGAGAAGGCACATCTTTTCAAGGAAGAAAGTACAGCACTACACAATGATATGAGATGATTTGTCTAGGATTACTATATTGTCTGCTGCCAAAGCCAGGATTTGATCCTTGACACCTTTGTTCCACAGTCTCGAATTTTACTACCCAATCACTTCTCATGATTAACACTTTGTGCTCATTATTGGGGGGTGGCAGCCCAGGTTTATAACCCAAGTCTGGAGGAATTGGGTTACAGACCTTCATCATGCTAATGCTAAGTTAGAGTTTATAGCTACCACAACTGGTGCAGGTAAATTGATTTTGTAGCACAAGACGTTTTACTATCACAAGGTTTATGTACATACACAGGTTTATCAACTTCAGACATAGGAAAGGCTAAGTCGGCCCTGCTGGATTTTGGTACTGTGATCTGGCGTATGAACACACATATCTGTCACAAGTGCTTATCCCAATGAGCTATCTTCCCATTGCAGTGCAGTGCTCAAATGTATCAATATGCAGTTCACTTTGGTTATTGCATATGATCCATGTATTCCCCACAGAAAGGTAAGAATGCCACAGTGAACGCACAAACTATTTTTACCACACTGAACAAAGAAGGCATTACAGCATTATTTTATCAGAGCAGAATGTGCTTGTCAGCAACAGTCAGGTGGTAGATTTAGAGCTTCAGCAGCACACCATAAAATATCCAGAAGTTTACTATTTACATTTTATAAACAATGGACACTGGCTTCTTTGGATGAGACAGCCATGTGCCACCCTGCCCCCAGTGGGGCCCCGGGTCTCGAGCTTCTTTTGCTCTCCCTAAAGACATCTTTGATTCTGACACCCTTCAACTCATTCTTTTGTAATACTTGATGTGTATCGAAGATGTCTTTTGTCCAATTTATCCAAATCAGGAAACGGAATCCCCAACCTTTCAGTCTTTAATCTCTCTTCAGTGTTGATGATCACAAAAGAAATATAACATGCAATACCAATGTGAACAATTCTTTCTTTTATACATTTGTGGGTCTAGCATGAGACTGGCAATGGTAGAAGGTTTGTTGTACTGACCCCTTGTCCAAGAAAATTAAGGGTGAGTACTGTGAAGGCATCATGAAGAAGGACACAGACAATAGATTCAAGATTTAAACAAAACACTTATTAACTTAAATGTCAGGATGGAAAATGGCCTAACCTACCCCATGTTGAGGTGGGACTTCCCTACCTAAGTAAAACTAAGGAAAGTCTGAGTCAAAGAGTTCAATTTAGGAATCCGTCTGTGTCCAAACCCTATACTTGCCCTCAAAACTATAACAGTAAAATGTATAGGGATGTCAGCAACCAACAATAAAATAGTGTGGAACACAAAGCTCCGAGCTTCATCCATCTCATAGCTTCCTTTCAGCTTCCTTCCCCAATTGTAAAACAGTCCCACACAGAAAAAGTCTCAGAATTCCCTTTCTTGGATTTAGGATACAATAGTCTTATTCAGGTGTCAGGGTTTCCTTCCCCAAGTTCCAAATCACACAGTTAAAAAAGAAACACAAAATATCCTTCTCTCCACAGTTAAATTAGTGTTATTTTCAAATATTTGTTCATATAATGTATACTTTTCACACAGGTTGAACATATCAATGTAAGTCAGGCTTCAGTATCTTTTGTTTGCCTGTTCTTTTCAAGTCATTTTAGATTCCAGCATGCTGTGGTCTGTTTAGAATTATATTAATTTTAGCACTTCAAATTATGATGGTTTGCATGGATTTAAACTTCTGTTTACCCTCTTTGTATTCCAATTGTTTTAATTCTGTTTAATTCTGGTAGAAAAGTTTTAATTCAGTTTGGTATTCAATAATTATACCTCTTGTCTGTAGTTCATCTATAGTTCAAAAGCTGTCAGTTTCACTTTAAGTGAATAGTTCAATGTTTGGAGACTTTCGAAAATGTGTTTCTTGCCACACACGACCACTCCAATACAAAGTATTCCCCTTTGTTTAATAATAGACACATATAGTTATTAGTTCCACTTTAATTGAATAGATCAACCTTCAAAAACATATTTCTTGCCACGTGTGACCACTCCAATACAAAGTATACAGGAAATGCTCACGTTAACAGACGCGTGCACTGGGTTTCTCAATCACTAGAAACTCACTGGTCGCTTTAAAAGTTTGTGGTGCAGCGTGGATTACACGGCCTTCTTCCTTTATTGTCAGAGCTCCAGTTCCTGCCCCACAGACACTCCTGGGGTGGTCCTCCACAACAGGGGAATGAGCACATTGAGTACAAAGGAAAGCACGACTCCCTTCACATTTGCCAGTCTTCTCCAGGGAGTACAAACTCACATGCCACGCTGCAGGGTTCTCTGCTGCATGCACCCGCCCATGGGTCTTTCTCCTGTAGCTCCTCTTTGCCACTGGTTTGTGCTCTGTTTATACACCTGCAGCCCAATATCAGGCTGTAGGTGTGGATTACCTACCAGCTATGCCTGACCAACATTAAAGAGACATGCCTGACCTTCACTTTTCTTAGAAGGCATCTTCCTCATCCCAGTACTAGAGCGATAAAAGAGCATAGTCTTCATTGCTCTTAGTTGCCTCTTCTTTGTCCCAGTACTGTCAAGTTTCAACTGTTGAGAAATGAGGGGAACCGGCCTACAATAGCCCATAAAGGTTGGGGAAGGGTTGTGTTGGTTGTCACTAGGGAAAGGGGGATACCATGTCTTACCCAAGGGCACCCCAACCCAAGTCACCAAGGACCCTCCACCCAGGTGATCCTCCCTCGCTTCTCCGTCCCCAGGGTTGGGAACCAGAAATTATGGACTTTCCCTAGCCACCTGCGCAGAGGATCCTATGGGCCCAGGATTGAGAACATCCGCAGGTTTCTCACAGTAGCAAGGGACAGCAATTTTACTATTATAACATACATTTGTATTTTTTGTATTTTGTTTAATTTGTAACATGCAGCAGGGCAGAATAAACTATATTTGGGTGCAGGTATTGATGAAGCACTTAGGCCTCTTTACCAGAGAATTGAGAGGGAACAGCCATCGAAACAGGTGAGTTTCGTTTTTTGAGAGCTTTCCGAAATAGCACTAGGGAAGGTTTATTTTTCAAATCAAGGTGTAAAGAATTCCAAAGGCGAGGGACGCATACAGAAAACGTCTAGCTCCCCCATGAGCACAGCGAGAAGGGGGAACCACAAGTAATTTTCTATCCTCTGATCTAAGTGATTTGTTTGGATGGTAGCAAGAGATCATGTCTACTAAATATGCTGGAGTAAGTTTGTATACACATTTATAAACCAGACAAATAATTTTGAAATGAATTCTTTGATCCACCGCTGGCCTGTGTAGAGAATGCCAAAGGGCAGACACTGATGTGTGCATGGATACCACAAAGATCAACCTAACAGCCATGTTTTGAGCTACATGTAATTGTTGTAGCAGATATTTAGGGATTCTAGCAAGCACAGCATTAGCGTATTCTAGTCTTGAATTAACTAGTGAGCCGACTCCTACTGGCACATCTGACAGAACCAGATAGGAGTGAGCTGATCGTAATAATCAGAGAGTGAAGTATACTAATTGAACCATCTGAAGTTGGACTGCCAATAACACACTAGATT
Source organism: Ambystoma mexicanum (assembly GCF_040938575.1). NCBI lineage: Eukaryota > Metazoa > Chordata > Amphibia > Caudata > Ambystomatidae > Ambystoma > Ambystoma mexicanum. Next base: position 541,811,536 of record NC_090929.1, read on the forward strand.
ATTTACTTTAGGAGCAAAGATGGAGGGTACACCCAAACAGAGGAAGTGAGGGAGTAGTAACAGTACAATCTTTAGACAGTCGTTTTGGCCCCAACAGTATAATTTCGGTTTTCATTGGGTTCAGTGGTAGTTTATTTAGTGTCATCCATCGTGCAATCTCTTCTGCGCATTTTATGTTTGCAAAGGATAAGAGGGATCTTCAACCCGCAAGTATAACTGCCTGTCATCTGTGTAAGAGTGAAATGACAGATTGCATTTAGATAGAATACTTATTAAAGGTTGCATGTAGATATTGAACAAAATGGGGGACAATGAGGACCTTTAAAAAAATAAATGCTCACTTTAACACATTGGCACTGTTCCTTTAAGAAGGAGCAGAACCAGGCCAGCATTTGGTCAGACATTCCCAGCACAGTAGTAACCCGGGTCAACATGATGTCAAAGTCCACAGTAAGAAAGCCGCAGCGAGGTCTAACATGATCAGCAATGTCATTACCACCTCACCGCAATTTCTTAATACATCATCCCATACTGCAATCAACACTGTCTCAGTTCTGTGTAAAGGACGGAAACCTGATTGCTAAGTCTCCAAGATACAATATTTCTCAATGTAAGATTTTAGGGGAGACGTTACCACATTTTCCAGTATCGTAGCTGGCCAGGACAAGCCTGTCAAGAAAATGAGGTTCAACTATTGCATACATTGTTGGGAATTATTTTTAAATGGTAATCCCTCTATTTGGTTAAAGAGTGTTTAAAAACAGACATTGCTTTCTAAATGTAAAAGGTATCAGACCCATTTTCTATTGAAAATGTTTACATTTTTCATAGAGGACAAGGAAAAAGTTAACAGACCCTACTCTGTTTGTGTACATCTGCCACTCAGAAACGGATTGTCTAGAAATTTGAAGGGCCTTACACAGGTATGCCACAAAGGGGATTTAGCGTTATTCCACAGCATGTGTCTGAAATACTGTCCCAAAACATTTCATTTTAGTGTCTATGGGATGGAAATATAGACAAGGTTGATAATCTTGGCTCAAAATGAAAATGTGGTTTAGGGAACAGGCCAGAACTGGTTCTGTGCAATGGGTAAGCAAAGTAATGGGGAGCTGAGATATGGATTAACGTTCACAAAAGGAAAGAAAGAGTAGGTTGTGTGATGAATCCTGAAGAGTCATCACTAATGCCCAGCCTAAGGTATCCTCCCATGTGGCCAAGGGAAGGCAGCCGCTACCTGATCCTGACCCTGGGGGTGGTATTCTGAGGGTGGCTCACATGGAAGGAGATGGCTGTGAGGGAGAAGGGATGGCTCCGACAGGAGACGTCATATATTCTTCCTTTGACTGTGGAGAAGAAAGCCTAATGCCAGTGTTTCTAATGGCCTCTTGTCATTCTTTAAAACCTTTTAATTGGCTATGAGATAGACCTTATCTGAACGGATATGAATTGTCCCTCATGAACTCCAGCGATCTACACAATCTAACGGTGCAGGCAGAGGAGGGGAAAACACCTGTGCCAACTTGGGAAAGGGGCAGTCATAGTACAGCCATACGTATCAATAGATCTTTTCCATCTTATTACATCATTTAATGTGATCCGGACAGAAAATAGTGACCATAATCTGTTATGTGCAACCTGGACAGTGGCAACAGAATACAATAAACATTAAATCACGCCATCAGTTGAAGAGTGTAACGGGGGCACAGGACTAAGACTAAGTAAACTCGCAGTCGAAAAAATAACGCAAGCCTATGTTGTGAACATAGGAACTAACAGCGAAGTCCCCAACCTCTCAAGAGTTGATTATAGTCCCCTTCTGAAATTCCATCAATTGCAAAACAAGGTCCAAACAGGGAGCAGGGCCAGAGAATTCACACATTCGAAGCACACTTGGTTGAAAAAGAAGAGCAGTGAGAAGAGCCAAAGACTAGCAGCTAAGACAAATTCACAAGAAGATACAGAAGATGCAAAGACTGCGGTCAAGAAATATAGAACTTGGATCTCCAGCCATAGACTGGAAATTTACCAGCATTCTGAACAAATGTTGCAAGTTATATGTGGTAGAAAAGCAAAAGACTTTTGGTCCCTGGTTAAAAAAACTGCAGCAAATATGAGTGACGCCCAACAAAACAACGTTTCCGAAAAGAATTTGGTAGAAAATGTTTCTCCTATCACCCAACAGGGGCCGTTAGTGCACTATGGGGCATCCCCCACGAGGTAGATGACATCCGCAGGAAACTCCTGAAACCGAGTACCTCGAGCGCGGGGTCCGGATGGGCTAACTAATGCCATTTTGAAAGAACACCCAGAGGAATGGCCACTTTTTTATCTACAAGGTAATTGAGAACATCACCAAAAGTCACTCAATTCCTAGCTCCTGGAAAAAAAAGCAACAGTTGTTCCTATCTTTGAAAAAGGTAGGAAGGAAAATCCAAGGCGCAAACGGCCGATCACACTCCTTGACATGATTGGGAAGGTCTTTGGCTCTCTTCTTCTGCAACGGTTCCATGAGTGGACACAAAAAGTGGGCTCTAACGATCCCTTCCAAACAGGATTTGTAAAGGGGATTGGGATAGCTGCAAATATCCTTCTCCTAAGTATCCTGAAAGGGAGAGTTTTAGAAGGTAGACTGAGAATTTTCATGGCCTTTGTCGACCTGGTTCAAGCGTTTGACCAGGTAACCCGTGAAGGCTTATGGGAAAAGTTGTTAAAAAAAACACATCACAAAGTGAGGTGTTAATTAGAACTACAAGTATCATAATGCTTAGGGGTGAGGTACTGAGGAAAGGACCGCCTCGCTGGCCAACATAAAGCATTGTATATGACCAGGGGAAAGCATGTGAGAGGACGTGTTTAAGGAGGCAAACAGCACGACCGCACAAATGCCGGATGAGGTAAAAGGTAAGAGGGCTATGCAGGACGAGTGCAGGGATAAAAAGAAGGGGAGAAATCCATGAAACAAGATACGAGTAATTGTTATCCTTCTTTAGACACGGCGGCGTAGAAAGTAACCCTTTATAGAACAAGAGGGTGAAACTGAGGAAATATGCTCGGTCATTGGGAACAAACGCGTTGAGATTTCCCTGCGTTCTACTTCTTAAAACAGTGAAGGTAAGCGTATGAACGCTTGTATCTAAATGGAAATTAACAGCACGCAGAGTAAACCAGTGTGCTGTAGTGCAGATGAGATGCAGAGCTAGAAACTGGGAGAAAAGAAAGCAGGTTTGAGCCATTTTCTAGCATTTTGCTAATTACTTTTCTTTTTTTTTCTTTTAATAATTTTTATTAAGGTATGTAGAATACATTTGTAACGTCATAATATCCAAAACATAATGCAGTTAACCATTACATGTACTTAAGAATAATCTATGGTAAAATAGGAGTGATCCAGAGGATCCATTAATAGAGTGCACTACATACATTTTGAGGTTAAGCGTTTGATGAACAACTTACAATAATAATTGAAACATAAACTAAACGATTGTGGCACAGTGTGGTGCACGACTTAGTATTTAACGATTTCTGCATTATGATGTTTTAAGTAGGGGGAGGACGAACACAGGACTGACGTTTGACAAACACGAAAAATGAGGGGATGCGGGAAGTGGGGGGGTAGTGTAGAAGTGTGGCTCTTTAGCATTTGATAAGATAAATATTTAATACAGTGTTAGGGTTAAGATTCATACAAAAAAATCTTGGGAGCATCAAAGGAGTGTTATATATTAACAAAAGTCACATTCCATACGTGGTTACATTAAAATGAAAAATGACCATTTAGCATTGAACTTAGGTATAGAATTAAGATTGTTTGCCATACACATTTCCATCTTTTGCCTGAGACAAATGTTATTCCACCAGCTTCTTATGCACAAGGAGCGGGAGTCTTTCCAATTGGCAGTTATATTCTTCATAGCCAAACAAATGAAGAGATCATAGAGTTTAGATGCACCAGATGGAAAGTAGGTGGTAATAGCCAGGCTTCCTAAAACAATGTTCATGAATGACAGAGAGACATTAGTTAAAAAAAATAGAATTAAGGTACTTCCACACTTGTTGCCAAAATCTGTGGGTATAGGGACACATGAAGCTTCCTGAGGCTGCCGCTCCAAATTCTGAGCGGTTCAGGGATTTTCCTTGCAGCGCTGCGAGCTCTGAGGTCCCTGCCTCGAACGCTGCAGCCGCCTTCTGCTGCCCGCCTCACATGAAGTAAGTGCCAGCGCCACGCTTTCAGTGACGCGCCGGCTACGGCCTGGTACGCCCTCCCTCCCACGGCATATCACAGCCTCAGGTGAACAAGCGCCATAACATAAGGGAGGGAAAACTTCCAAAAAAAAAATAAATAAATAAAAAAGAGGGAAAGGAAGATACACGTTTATTTTGACTAGCTACACATTTATTAAGGAAGTAAAAAAAAAAAAAACCTGAGACCTCTTCAAGCTAATATATTTAAAGGAACACAGAACTACTCTATAGGTTATTGCGCAAATACTGCTACTTAAGAAACACAACCCTCCCTATTTGGGTTCTTCTCTTCACTGGTGAGATGGAGAGATATATGTTTACTTCACATCTTGTGCCATATTTGAACCGCATACTCAACAAAGTGGAATCTGTTTGGATCTGCGAATAATTATAACTCTCCGCTGCAATCTGCTGCTACTACTAAATACCTAGAATAACTGGTGGCTTTTGATGGGTACAAAGTTGGCTGCCCTTCCGATCTACGCCCAAGTTTACGCCTTATTATTCAACTGTGCTCTATTAACATCCACTTCTTGGAACAGCACTGCATGCATAATATGGATATAAGAATTGTAAACTTGGGATTATAAAAACTCATATACAACTCGCTAAGCGGTTATATGGTTCTTAGCCAACTACCACAACCCACGACCATTATACCTCTTCAAAACAGTTCCCATCTAAGGAAGAACCTGCTATCACATCACCCATTATAATCTTCAACATCTTTCTGCCCTCCAACAATATATCGGGCAGCACATTAAGCAATATATAATATAATAGCATGGCGGCAAACAAAAAGAACAACACTTCTAACACCAAAGATGCTAACATCCCTGCAACCAACCTCAAGAGACCCAAAAGTGACTCACCTCCTCCGTCAAGCATTTCCGACCCAGCTATCGAAGTCATATTATCGGAAATTAGATCACTCAAACCCTTCATAGAGACTACTAACCTAAAACTACAACAGTTGGATGACAGATGGAAAGGTTTTGAAAACAGAATGGAAGAGGTTGAGAAAAGAGTTGCGCTAATAGAAGATACTACTCTTAAGGTAACACAACTTGAAAAATCAATAAAAGATCTTCAAAAACACAACGAAGATTTAGAAAATCGCAGTAGACGTAACAACCTTTGAATTTCAGGCCTACCAGGGGGCTCTGAAGGAAAGGACACCATTGCCTTCTTGCAAAAATTTCTATCAGCTCTGCTCCACCTTCCTTCAGACTTAATACTTAACATACAACAAGCTCATAGAATTGGCCAAACGTCTTCCTCCATCACTCCTCGACCTACGACCAGAACCCTGATTTTCTATCTTCTGGAATATTCTCAACTTCAGCTCATCATATCTGCTGCAAAATAACGTAAATCTCTTACATGGAATGGCAATAAAATCTACATCTCGCAAGATGTTGCCAAAAGTGCGACTCAGCGCAGGAAAGTATTTTTATCCTTCCGCCCAGCCTTGAAACAGCTAAACATACGCTAATTACTTTTCTAAGGAACCGTGGGTACCGTGAAAATAGTAAAAGTTATTCGATAACAAAGAGAAACTATATACAAGGTAATTGTTTTCCCGCCCATTGAACAGGGCGTGAGTTGATGTGCAAAAGCTGGGACGTGACAGAAAACCATGACGGACTCAGAAAGTGCTTAGTCCAACATCGTCAGTGAAAAATCGGACTTCAAGCTGCTCACAAGTGAGCAGGTCAGAGGTTTCCTTAAGCATAATGGGGTCTAGTAGAAGCTCGAAAGAGTGCCTTACGAATGCAACCCTATAATGGAAAGGGCAGCTATTATTTGAGTAATTATGTAGCAGCCTTTAGCACTTTAGTGAAGTCTAATGAGAGAAAAGGTGTGAAGGGAGTTTTTTCACTTAGGGAAACAGAGCTATTGCAAATTAAGGAATAAACTGAACACAGGTGACATTTGAAACGTACAGATATAATACCAATTGTTTAAAACTCTTACATTAGAGGGGGTGTCCTCCTAACAGGAGAAGATAGCTCTAGGAAAGAAAATTTGACAAAAGATAGTCCAAAGACAAGCGCCTGAGAGAAAACCTGGCGGATATAGTTTTGCATTGTAAAAAATAGAGGATTTGTATCTCGATTGTGAATGAAATTGTGATGCCATACACCTAAATAATAGGTGGTTGTTTAGGGTAATTAACATCCCCTTTTTCTTGGTATTGTAGATTCAAAAGTAGGAAAAGAAACAAGAAGGATCGAAGACAGAGCAGGGAAAAGGAGAAAGAATATTTTTTTCTGTACTATAATTAAGATGTTAGTACACCTGATACATGTGATGTTGAAGTGGAATTGACCAATGGTGCACCACTGATGAATTTCCAGGCTATAATGTGTTTTACATTGAAGTGTATAGGAATGAAACATGTTGGGTATGGAATGTGAGGTTGGAATGAGTGTGAATTGTTGCATTGAATGCGTGAATGAATATTTTAATTAAAATTTGAGTGGTAGCAGGAAATGGTGCTACCATGTGTTACACCATTTATGTCGGTGCAAATTGGAGATCTTTGGTAACAAATAATTGTGTAGTGTAATAATAACTATGAAATATTCATAAATTGATATGGAAATTATTCAAATTGTGTACGAAGATTTAATTAAAAAAAAAGAAAATACACAAAAGCAAGGTACAAAAAGTGATGGTGGTAGCTACTCAGTGAATCTACAATACTATAACTTAGAAGGAAAACTGGTGTGAGGTTAGTGCAAATTGGGGGATTATCCTTTCTAAGTGGCAACTGTGTCCGCTAAGTCTCTTTGACATTTTAGTGGTTAAGCCAAGATTGCCTGAGGTTAATTCTGGACCCTTTAATTGCCCTCCACTCGAGTATGTCGATGCAAGTATGTCTAAAACGTGCAGGAACCCTGTCATCAGAAATACATACAGCAAGAGGCGTGAAACAAGGATGCCCACTCGTACCAGCACTATTTAATTTTGACCTGATCCTCAGGAGTTTGAGTCCACAGTTAGATCCTTTCCTCCAAGTATAGGAGGAGCCATTTGCTACATCTGCTGTACGCTCACAACCTACTTTTAATAGACCAAACTGCAGTGGGTCTTCAGCATCAACTTGAGGAACTCCAAAGATACATAAACAAGGAAAAAACTAAAATCTTGTGTTTTCAAGAAGGTGAAAAAACAAAAGGAGAAACTACAATGGTTTTTGGACTCCTCTAAGATCGAGCAGGTCAAACAGTTGAAATACCTAGTAGTGATGCTGAACAAAAGCTCAGTGGAGTCTGCAATGCAGGATTTCTTATGTGAAAAAATAAAGGCCTTGGCCATCCAAGCAAGCCTATGGACAGAACATATGGCAGTTTCTCCATGATACCGGTCTTGAATTTTCCAGGCAAAGGTAGTTCCCTCCATGACCTATGGAGTAGAGGCCATGCCAGAAATACCAACAGAAACATGACCAAAACTCGAGGGGTCATTTTGGAGATGAGTGCTGGGTCTGCCCAATTTGACCCCTATTCCTATAAAACGAAGAGAATTGGGTTTATTATCTTTGCAAGCTGTGGTCGAATGGAATAGTTTAGCACTTTTCAGAAAAATCATTTCACCAAAATACCCCAAAATCTTTGAAATCATCAATGACGAGCTGAAAGGGGCACAAGTAAACTTCTGAACAGCTGGGCGGGAAAAACCAGACTGAAACTGGGGGAAATCAACTTTTCGGAAGAAGATCTAAGGTCTAACCCCACAAGAGTAAAAAATAAAATAGGTGAGCACAGCTGGATTCGTACTTTGAATGTCGCCTCGACTTACCATCTAATGGTAAATCTACCAATGTTCTGCAGAAAATTAAATTCACCTTCGACTTATCTGGTGAAGTTTCAAAGCACACCTTATCAGGTTAGATTTCTAAGGATACTACTAAACCTCCTCCCCACCAATGAGATCCTGGCAATAAGAGGCAAATTAGGACAAAATAACTGTTGATTTTGCAAGGAACGTAATAAGGTAAAGACCCTGAAACATCTACTGCTCTACTGCCAAGGTTTAGTGGAGGACAGAGAAATCTTTTTGGGACAGCACCTCTCAAAGTATCAATCATACAGTGCTGAAGATTGGTGGTCAGCTTTGAAGGATGGAGAGAGGACAACTATAATGATAGCAGTGGTCTATTTCATAAATAAAATCCTCCCGCGTGAACTGATGCAAGCTCCATGATAAATCAGGTAAAAAAAAATAAAAACGGCAACAAGGTCTAGGAACCAGTAATTGAAAAATGACTAAAAAAAAAAAAAAAATCGCAACAAAGGCAAGGAATGAAAGAAAAAAACTTTGATCTCAAGGACTCAAGATCACACTCAGTTTTGTCTTGTCAGTGTGGTAAGAGGAACATTTGATCCATCAATTTAAGGAAAATATTTAAGTTTGTAAAAATTGTAATGCAATTAAATCAAACAAAACATTTTTTAAAACTTTTTAATTGTAAGGTCTTGAAGCCTATTTCTGTTGAACATCTTAAGCACACCTTTATTCATCCTTCACATATATATAACCCATCTAAAATGTATTTGACCACTGATGTTTATGATGATTGTTATGTTGCTAAAAGTGGCAGCAAAAAAATGCAAAACACAATAGTGGTCCTTTGGACTCCAAATCCCAGAAATCTTTAAGTACTGGGACGAAGAAGAGAAGTAAAGAGTCAATGAGGACCAATAGTGCTGCCAAAAAGAATGTGCAGGCTAGTTGTCATCCATTCAATCGGTAGAACGGGACATTTAAATTCGAGAATCACCCGCAGGTGAGAGAAAGTGAAGGAGAAGTTGTATCGGGCTGCATAATATGCAGAGCTGGAAGCAGAGTTTGGGAGAGAGGCAGAAGCATAGGGCGGAGCCCAGCTGAGGGAGAGCAGTGTTGCCGGACTGCTGCTTGCCACTCTGATGTAGCGGGTTGGGGGCTGTCCTAGCGGAGACTGACATCCTCCGAGAAGTACCGCAAAGCCAGAGAGGTGTCAGCGGTGCTGTCTGCTGTCGAACTGAAAGGCAGCAACCTTACCGGCGGCAAAATGTGAGGTCAGCAAAGGAGCTGAGAGAGGGTTTGAAAGTCCACAAAGCCATTCCCAAAGCAATACTGTATCGCAGCAACGTGCCACGAGTCAGAGACCCCAGGAATTACTGGTGAGTTGGCCCAGTGAGAGTGGTCACCCCGGGGCGTTCCGACAGGTACATGGTCTATTAAAGGAAGGTTTTGAATGCAGACCAAAAAGACATTGCAGAGTGAGAATAAGAGGGCAAATATGGTGCAATTCTCCTGATAAGAGATGTCAGTTGGGGAAAAGTGGAACAAGCATTGCCTTGTGCCAAAAGACATTACAGACAGAGAACAAGAGGGCAAATATGGTGCAATTCTCCTGATAACAGATGCCACTTGGGGTTAACCAGGAACGAGCATTGCCTTAAGCCAAAAAGACATTGGCCCTCATTACAAGTCTGGCGGTCCGGAAATACGGGTGCCAGTAGCAACGTACCTGCACCCTCTCCAGACCGCCAGGCTATTAGAATGTTTTCAGGGGCCGGTGCACTGGCCCCTGCAGGCATGGTTTTCACGGAAGCACCAGCAACATTAGCAACAGTGCCGGTGCTTCCGTGCCCCCATCCCATGGAGTTTTATGGGACTCCACAGGAATGGGGACTTAGAGTTCCCACTGCCCAACATCCGAGGACGTCGGGACTTGAAATGTCTCTGTGGCACTGGGATATCAGGCGACAGAAATTGTTTTATGAGGTCGGCGGCAACCCGCCGGTAGCACCAGTGGGTTACCACCAGCCTCGTAATGAGGCCCATTAGAGAAACAAAACAAAAGTTGTACAATCCTCCTGACATGAGAGGTCAGTTGGGGCAAACCTGGAACAAGCATTGCCGAGAACCAAGAGATATTGCAAGAAAGGCTGACCAAAGGAGCGTGAAAAAACCCTCATATAGGGGATGCTTTCATGGGGAGAAATTGGTGCAAGTCCTAACTGAAATCAACAAAGCTATACCACTGAGGAAGTACAATGGTGTGATGTTTAAGAGAAAAATTAATGCTGCGAAAAGACCTGATGAGAACTTCAGGTGGTGACCATTTTGGAAAAGATACCTGGCAGTACAGTACACCAGGGGATCTGTGTGGGCCAAAAGGGGGGGGGAGTATTACTGTCAGGAGAGTAAACCAGGATATTCATCAGAGTTTCAGTTGGAGTTTGAGTTTAACCTTTTTGGAAGAGAAACCTGGGAAGAGAGATACCAGGGGATCTGAGTGAGGCAATAGGGGAATAGTGGGAAATTGTCAGGCACAGCAATGGGAGCAACATTTGCCTCAAGCCTGGCCAACCTGTACACAGCCAAATTTGAGCAACATTCTGTGTATTCGGAGAACAACCCCTTTGAGACACCTATCAAACTTTGGGCTCTGTAGAAAGACGATCTCCTGCTAATCTTTGAGGGAGTGCCGGAAGAACTTAATACCAGTGTTGAGTGGCTGAACTCACAGAATTGATTCCTTAAATTCACACACGCTGATAGCCTAATAGAGTTTTATTTTCTAGACCTCTGGATTAAAGCACAAGGTGAGATGCTACAAACAGCAATTTTCCAAAAAACGACTTATTGTAATTCGCTGTTAAATTATATAAGCTATCATCCTAAGTCACTGCGTGATAGTTTATCCTTCAGACAATGCTTGCGAAATAGGCAGAATTTCTACAACACTGCCGACTATGAGATACTGGTACGAGATTTGGCAGCACGCCTACAAAAATGAGGGTACCCTAGAAAATGATAATGCCATGGAAAGAAGAGAGCACAAAACATACCATGGGACATTCCCCTAAGACAGGAAAAGAGGCAGCAGTCAGAGAATCAGATTACTGCATTTAGGAGTTATTCCCCTATGGTAATGAGTTTGAGTGTTCCCACATTTCCTTCTTTCTGTAGTTTTAGGGCCTCTGCGTTTCCTCCATGATTACTAGGAGACCCCTCCCCTGGGGAAGCCCCCCCATTGGTGTGCTCATATTATTCCTTTTAAGTGGTAGAAGTTAGGGCTGGCTGATAACAGGAAAAATCCCCAAAGCTTCCATGTGGAGGCTGGTCAGCAGAGCTTCTGTAAATATTGGGTCAAAACACTTTCTCTACCTCCCCATCTTGAGTGACTTTTACTTGCTGACAGCCCCCATCATAATCTACTTCCTTAACACCTCAAAGCAGCCTCATGCCTAAGGGGGCCTTTCTTGCTATTCCTGTCCTCTCCTCTACCTCTAACCCTGTCCTCATCAGCATATCTCCACATGCGAATACCTCAACCCCTTTCTCTCCTTTCAGGTAATAGCATGCTTGCTCCTACCTGCTCACTCCTCTAGTCCCTTCTCTATTCGTTTCCCTTTCCTCTTCCTTATTTCTCCCTTCCCCAAACACCTCCTTGATATCTCCTTCAACCACCTCCCCACTACTCCCCACCTACCTGCTCCTAATGACTTCTCCAACCAACTCCTCAATACTCTCCACCCCATCCCTCCTCTGCCTCTTCCTGACCACTTCTCTCCAGCCTCTACCCTCTTGCTCCAATGCAATGGTCTTCTTTTTCCTAAAGCAACTCCAGATGTATTTCAGTCTCATTGGGACTTGGCAGTGTGGTGTAGCTTGGGTCTCCAAGCATGGCAAGTTTGGCACCCACTTCTGGGCACACCTGTCCCACCAAAGTGACAAATGATGGCTGAAGGGTAATCAAAAACCACTAACATTTTCACGACTGTACATCTCTGCCTCTGGGTGGTTCTGTCTCCAGGCACTCTGGGCATTGTCAACCTGCATCAGAGTGGACCTTGAAATACCTGTCAATCTCTTCTTGCACAAATCTGTATTAGCAGAAACGTGGACTACATTTCCCATAATGCACATGGCAATATATCTAGAAAACCCTGCAGCCAAATCCAGAAACTTTCTTGAGCAATTGGCTGCAACACTCAAAATACCATAGCAATTGCAATGCTTTTGTTTCTATATAGAAGCTCCTGGAGTCTGACAGCACTGCTTCAACTCCCAAAGTTCATGCCAGGGATTTCCACTAAACACACCTGTGACTGCTTGTGTGTAGCCCAACCATACAGCTCTGCCCTGGATTTCCTCCCTGCTAGAACTGCTTATAATCTGCCACACCACAACACTCCCTATTTGTGTATTGAGTTCATGACATTGTGCAGCTGAACCCCATCTGGAATTACTTTCTGCTTTGCTGACTGTTCTGCCTGTCACTTATCCCAGCTCCTGTGCTGTCTTCTTCCAATTCCTACAACACTGCAGGCTCAGTCCCCTCTGCCTGTCTATTGCCAGTGTCTTCCCATATCCTTTGTACTGTGTACCTACAGTCAATTTCTTGTACTAAGTTCCTGCAGCTCCCAGCCCGTTTGTTGTGCTTTGAACCTCCAGCTCCAAGCCTCTGTTTCTTGTATTGTGTTCCTGCATTCACCTTCCATGCTCTTTTTTTCTCTTCTCACGCTCTCCCAGGACTATTTAGTCTTAAACTTTAGCCTGTTTAGTCAGACGATTTCCCTGCTTCTGTTTGTACCTTTCCCATTAGTTCTAGTCCTAAATCCTAAAGCGCAGGTGTTTCCAGTCCGATTTTACAGCCGACTTAAGTTACTTTGTTCCAGTGCCTTGCTATGTTTGTATTTTGTATTTATTTTATTTATAAAGCGCAGCCAGGCCCAGGGACATACGGGCGCGTACGTTAGATCTGCTTACAGTTACATTTGAGTGAAGTTAACAAAGATTACGTTACGGTTACAGATAGGTACATACATTAGTATTACAGATACATATATACATGTTGCAATGTTCATGTGGCATGTAATGTTATGTTGTTATGTAATATTATGTTGATTTATACCATCCACCGCTGCCATTTGCATGGTCTCCATGCACTCACATGGATCTGTAAGAAAAGTGGATAGGATTGGGTAGTGAGGGAGAGAGATACGATAGAATTTCTGCTCTTCTGTTGGTGTGTGCAGAACCAGGAGAAATTGGGGTGTAAGCTTTCCAGGTGTGCTTTGTTATGTGCACTGGAATTGTTTAAGTGTGGCATACAGTGTCCGATGTATTTGTTGTTTGCAGGTATTGGCTTTGTAGTATGATTTGGAGACGTTTGTGCAGTTTGCACGTTTTTGGTGGGTTGTTTCACCAGCCCTTTGGCCGTATGTAGTACATGAGAGGTGTGAGAGTGTAGCGACGAGAAGGGAGTGGCTAGTTGGTCTTAGGTGCTCTCTTGGTGTTGAGTAGTTTTATTGTCAGTTCTTCCTTCTACATTGTCCCATGTATGGTGTAGAGGAGGAGCCAAGTACCCCCACTCCAACTGTCCCGCCTACATTACCTGAAACGTATGAACCAAAGTATGTGACGTATACTGAACAGGTAAACCAGCAAAGAGAAGATTGTGGACTCTGTGCAGTACCCATAAGAATACCTATACCTAAAAGATTATGGGAGGTAAAGTACCCATTGAGGAAACCATACCTGCATCCAAGCAGCAGAGCGGAAATGGATATGCGCAAGATCAAACAGTGCAGCAGCAAGCGCCGAGAGTGCAGCAAGGCTTGCAATCACAGCAAGCGACAGGTAAACCAACCGCAAGGACAATCACAGAAATCTCCTATGCAACTTCAGCAGAACACAAACACAGAATTGCCAATGACGCGTAGAATAGGAGGTGTCACTGTCGATGGGAGAAATCCATTCACGGGTGATGGAATGAGATTGTACACGAAATAGGACAGCTCACTGGGAGACCTGATGTGTTCAGTCCTATCTGTAACGCTGAATCATCATGAGGAACCGAGGATAGATGTAAATATAGGTGGCAAAGCTTTTTCGTTCTTAGTGGACACGGGTGCAATACGCTCGTGTAAACGTGTGGGCACATTTTTTATGTCTGGCAATGCAATGAATACTCAGGGCTTTACAAGAGCAACAAGTCGAGTTCCTTTTACAGAAGAATTACCAGTCTCCATAGGAGAATACGATATGAAGGTGCCACTGCTTTATTCGAGGCAAACACCTGTAAACATATTAGGACGAGATTTGATGAAAAAAATGAATATGACCATTTCGTTTACAGACGAAGGTATAATATGCTCAACACGGGAATGCATTATTTAAATGTGTGCAAAATGATCATGGCATTCGCAGGGCAGATAGCTCCTAGGGCGATACCGATTGAACCCGAGGTGTTCCATTACGGGATATGCATTCTGTTATCATGGCTACCAGGTCTAGTAGGTAGAACCATGAGGATACCAAATGAATTTCTATTTAGGCCTCAGATAACTATGGATGAAGAGGAGGGGCACACTTTTCCCTTAGACATAGAAGAAGCTATAGTCCGAGGAAACATGGCTTTGCTTGATGCAACTGATGATAAGGGTAGACGATGGAGCACAATAATTGCCATTGAGGAAGGCTGCAGAGTGACTGATGTCACTGATGAGGAATTGTTTGGAGATTACCTATCTGATGATTTTGTGATATTTGAAATTTGCATTACTTATTGGGTAAAGGCAATCAAGAGAGAAGTTCCACAGAGAATGATGTTAGCAAAGAAGTGTCCTGAATATTTTGATGAAGATATGGCAAAAGTGCCAGTTTCATTATAGACCACTGACCCCTATGATGTACGCCTACTGAAAGGGGTTGGGGAAGTAAAGATTAAATTGAAACCTTGAGCAATGTTACCTCAAGCACGGCAATATCCCATGTCTCGAGAGACAGATGAAGGCATTTTCAAGACGATTTCCAACATGATGGAGCAAGGTATTTTAGTGACGTCAGAGTCACCAAATAATACGTCAGTGTACCCCATGGAAAAAAAGTTAGGTTGAGGTTGTGGTGTTTTGGTGTTTAATACAACATTTGAGACCAATAAACCAAATTTTAGAGGCCGAGTTCCCTTTAGTCCCGAACCCATCTACAATTCTATGTAATATGCCTGTTGATGCATGATACTTCGCGTTGATTGACCTGAAAAATGCATTTTTCTCAATCCCATTGCACAAAGACTCACAAGATTTGACATTGTTTACCTTTAGACAAGTGTGATTAAAAAGCATGTGGCTACCCCAGGGGTACTGTGAGTCCGCATCAATTTTCAACAGAGTCCTACAGATGGACTCTATCAGGCTGAGAGTTATCTTGTGTCCGCGGAAGCTGCTGAACCCCCGACAACCCCCCTGAAATGTAATCCTCAGAAACCGATAATTTGTCGGGTGTGGTCGTTTCCCGAATCAGGCTCTATGTGGCTTTTATCAGCAACTCTTACCACCTTCTTGGGTGGTTTTGTAGGGCAATCCCATAGAAAATGTCCTGAGGTTCCACAGTACAGACACAACTGCATCTGTCGTCTTCTTTCTCTTTCCTTTTGAGTAAAGGGTCCTTTAACCCCCGCGATCTGCATAGGTTCAGATGCATCTGTTCCTTTGGGGGCAAGGTTGGGTTTAGCCAATACCCGGTTCTCGAAATCAGCTCGATCAGTCTTTCGGTTCTGAAGTCGGTGGTCTAGCTGGACCACGAAGTCTATAAATTCTGTGCAATCCTGAGGTGGGTTCACAACTTGAGCCAAGACATCTTTGAGTTCTCCCCGAAGTCCACAATGAAACAATGTAATTCGTTTTTCCTCCATCCACCCGGTTTCCACCACCAGCCTATTGAAGGTTGCAATATAGGTTAGCAGATCCTGGTTACCTTGTCGTAAGGATAAAAGTTCATTGTCCAGGGCTTGACCCTGTGAGTGACTGGCGAATAGTTTTTCCATGCTCCTTTGAAAACCCTGAAAATCCTGGAGAAGAGGATCATCCTGGTTGACTAATGGAATGAACCAATCCGCTGCACTGCCACTAAGATATGACAATACAAAGGCTACTTTGGCATGGTCATTTGGAAAGGCTCCCGGTCTGCATAAAAAGTGCAAGTGGCATTGGTTCATAAACACGGCAAACCTTTTGGGGTCCCCAGCAAAGCGTTCGAGTGGAGCTAACGGAATATTTTCTGGTAAAACCACTTGCACAGGATTGCTTGATGAAACGGGGGTTGGGTTGCCCCCATATCCAGGTAGGGTCGTTTGCCCAGCTTGGTTTTGCAGTAGTTGCCTAGCCAGATCATCAGTGTGCTCCTTTGAGACAATCAGTTCTCTCCTGAGGGCATTAGTCTCTTGGCGAGCGGCATGTACTTCCGCCCTAAATTCCCCCAATAATTGTGCCAGTTGGTCGGTTTCCGAGGTTTCCCTAACACCCGGGTGGGTATTTGTAGAGAGGCTTCGCGTTCTGTTACGCTCACCTGGACCCCACAGGGGTTGCGATCGGACTCGGACAGCTGCGGTCTCCTTCAACGTGATGCGTAGTGCAGAGATGACTGTCTGGACTGGCCCACCTAGTCTTGTCTGCTGGTCCCGAAGAAATATTTTCCTGCAAGTGGAGACAGGGATTAACCACCTGTGGGTTTTAGTGATGGCCTCCCAACTGTTCTCGCTCTCCCCCACTAATCACCCCCGATATCCCCTTAGTAACCTCACCTTATGTTTGTAAAGATGAGCTCTCCATCCTGCGTGTCTTGCAGGGGCGCGTAGATGCCAGTTACTTCACTGGTTTGAAGGCGTTGGGAGAGTTCCGGTAAGTATTGACTCTGAAGTCCCTGGCGGGATTGGTAAGTATCAAGTTCAAAGAGTTCAATGTGCTCCATGTTCACTCTTGTCCCCTCCCTTCCTTAAGTTGCAACTGAGTTCGTGAGAAGAAGGTCTCGTAGCTGCTGCTGGCGTTCAGGTAAGAGTCTGTGTTACCCAACACTGTCCGGTAACTATTGCATGCGTTAACGTGTTGTTTTTCTCCCTCTTTACAGATGCGGCATATGAAAATGTGGAGAGTTAGGGAATAATACCGCCGGTGGTAAATCAGGTAAGTGTATGGTGGCAAGAGGTTGTATTTGTTGATTCCCTTGGCTCAACTTGTTTTTTCTAGTGTCCCTTAGGTACCGGATTACGGCGAAGAAATGATGGAGACAGTGCCGGATCGAAAGATGCAGTGAGAACTGGCGAGTATGACGCCGTGCTGGAGCTGGCGAAGCGACGCGTGCAGGACTGATGTACTTTCCAGGTCCGGAGATGAAATGGTTCCGGAATTAGGTGAGGAATTTGAAATAAGTTCGTTTTTCTAACCTTGTCCTTTTCCTCTTCTTTATTCTAGGAGCTCCGGATTCGAGGCGGGCGTGGCAGAGGACTGGATGCTGGCTGCAGGCACGCGGGCGTGGCAGAAGACTGGATGCTGGCTGCAGGCACGGTGAGCGTCACGCTGCTGGATGCAGAATAACGCGAAGCATGTGCTGCTGTTCGGGTGTGGTTTAAATAGCTTCCAAAGTAGTTCCAGGTAAGAAGTTCCCTAGAGCCACGCCCGAGTAAAAAATAGTCCCTGTAACAAAATAGTCCCATCCAGGCCTCATGTAGGCTTGGACTCTTTTGCAGCATGGTCTGCATCAGGTAAGTAAAGTCTATGAGCCTGGCGCCTATGGCGTCAGGACTGATTTCTATGATGAGCCTGGTGCCTAAGGCGCCAGGACTGAACCCAGACAGCCCCTAGCCGGGGCTGCTGAGGTTTAAAGAAATGTCTGGATGCCTGCTCCCGGAGCTGAGGGCCTTGGTCCTGATGCCCGGGGGTAGGCATCATGACATTGGTATGGAATGTTACACATTTGACCACTATGTTAGTTCTTCACATCCACCACTGCAGAAAGGGTCCACTGCAGTGGGTATGGTACACAGGGTTCACAGATCAGGCTATGGCGTGTTTAAGCTCCTTTCTTTCTGACCGCCCATCCCAAGTAGGACTCAAAGCCTTAACTTCTTCTATGGCTCTATGAATGGTATCCCCTGGTTTTTCTACATGTACATGGCAGCCTTTGCACGTGTGATTAGCACTTTAACATGTGAATTCCAGTGTTTTGTGGACGACACAGAATTTTCTTTCAGGCTACCCTCATGCGCCTCCTCTTCATCACTCATATCTGACTGTCAGTCCACGATTCAGTCATGGTGTGCAGCAAACAACCTCTGCCTTAACGCCACCAGGACTGAGATTGTTTGCATTGGGACACCTGCTCAATGCTTTACCACTTTCTCTCTGGCCAGACTCCCTTGGCCCTGCAGCCACACCCACCTGCACGGATAATGATCTTGAGGGTCATCTTTGCATCCATTCTCTTCTTCTCATGTCACATTTCAATCATGTCTAGAAAGTTGAACTATCAGCTACACCTCCTCAGAGTTTTCACACTTTCCCCCAGCAGTTCACTGTCTCCAAAGCACTGGTTATCTCCAGGATGGACTACTGCAACTGGCTCTTTCTCACCCTACTTGTTTCGAATCCACACCCTCTAGGACTCATGCAGGAAATGACCGCAAGACGTATCCTTGTCGTCAAGACCAGGGACCGCATCTGTCTGGCACTGATGTCCCTCCACTGGCTAACCGTGGCAGCAAGTGTCAAATGTAAGTAACTATGCATTGTCCACAAGGCTTTGTGGTGCCGGAGTAGTTCCTATCTACGGAGTCATGCCAGAATACTCTCCCTGCCGAGCCCTCTCCAACCTTCTTCGACTGAGCCAGCTCTGGGAGAAAATATTTGGATGAAGATCTTTATTGTCAGCAGGGTCCTCCCTCTGGAATAGCCTCCCTGCCATCCTCCATGTGGAGCCTCATCTCTTTTATTTCCTGGAACTCCTCAAGACTTTCCTCTTCTACTCTTCCTTCTCTCTCCCTCTTCCCTGCTGACCTATCCCTCTGCTCTCTCCCTCCTTTTTTCCTTGCAGCTCGATGACTGGCCGCATGATGTACCTGACAGTTTCACTGGCCCATGGCACTCCCAGCAGTGTTTAGCACACTTGCCTCTGCGACATGCACTGGCCTCATCATCACTGCACTTGGTTGAGGACCCTAGAGAGTTGCCTCTCTCTGCACTTACCCCCGCCTACACTGATATTGATACTCCCCGAATTTGTGCCCACCCTCCACCTAACACTCCCCAGTAAACGTCTGTGCACGTGTTCATTCGGATTGCAGCATGCCAGTAGATAGTCTGCCTGTTCCACCCTGTCCTGGCTCCCTGCATGGTGGCACATTCATGCACTTGGTAAATGTACCATCATTATCAAGCATATTCATTGTTACATCCACTGTTAATTGTATAATATGCACTTACTCTGCTCTGGCGGTTCAGACTATTGTTGCTTCAGAAATTGTAGTGCTCTGAACGAGTGTTAATTTTCCCCTTGTTCCATCCATCTTTGAGCGCTTTGAGACACTTGCCTTGTGTATCGGTCCTTTATGCAAATACTTTTACATGACATGCCATGACATACCATGACACATTGTAATGATCATTTTACATGACTTCGGGGATGCTTTGGGTGACACATAGGTGATTTAAAGGATTGTTTGGCATGGTGGTAGGGGCATACTCCATCTTCAATGTTTTTCTTTTGGCAACACTTGTTTACATAACTCCCTTAATCGAAGCTAACACCCACCTGAAAATATGTTGTCCGTGACTTGTTTGTATAATGTGACTCTGCGTGTACATGTGGCGCCCTGATGCCTGCGGGCTCCTGCGCGGTAGAAATAAATAAATAAATAAACACACAATGTTTAGTCTTTTATTTCTGAGGGATGCACACAAACCTGCACTTCCAAGGGGACTGTCTCACAGTGGTTTTGTGGGCACAGGGGATTGACCATTGTCATCATTGAATGGCACCTGTAATGTTGACGGCCTTGTGTGCACTCCACAGGGGGTGGGTTTAGGTGAAAAAAGTAGCCACAAGCTGGGTCCATACAGCCTCTCCATGTGCCCTTTGCGCAGCTATACGCCCGCGGTGGACCTGTGGGTGTGGATGGGGTGGCACCATCATGTCCACAGGGACACCACGCCGTGTTGCAACATTGTGCAGGACAGATACTGCCACAATGATCCTGCAGAGTAGTGGTGGTGCATATAGCAACACACCACCAGAGTGGTCAAGGGAGCGGAAACGTGACTTGAGCACTCCGAATGTGCACTCCACTATGGCCTGTGTTGCAGTATGGGCAGTGTTGTATCTTACCTGGGCAGGTGTGTTGGGGTTGTGGATTGGCGTCATCATTTAGGTGGTAGGCACCGTCTCCTGTAGAGGTGAGAATGTTTGTCATTTCTTGACAGTGTATATTTGTTAGGTGTGCAACATGCATGCATGTGGATGACCATTCGTACTCACCAATGAGACATGTGTTGCCATGCTTCCCAGCTTCCAGGGCCTGGTGTAGAGGGGACATCCTGTAGATGTAACTGTCATGGGTGCTGCCAGGATAGTTGGCATAGACAGAAGTAATGACCCCCTTGGCATCACACACAACCTGCACATTGATGGAGTGCCAGTGCTTTCGGTTGCGGTATATATGCATTGTTGCTCTAGATGGACGCAGAGCAACATGGGTGCATTAAATAGCACCAAGCACTTTTGGGACGTGCACCACCCCATAAAACTTTTGTACCACGGCCAGCCTTTCTGCAGGTGTTCTGCGCATATAGATATGCTGGCAGACTGACGGCGTGCAGTCATTATTTCCAATGCCTGGTGTAGGCAGCGTGACGGCGTGGCCTGTGAAATGCTCCCAACTATGGACTGTCGTCAACTGGAATCAGCCAGTGGCCAACAAATGCAGCACAGTGTGCACCTTTTGCAAGGGGCTCAGTGCTTGGGAGCACAGGTTGGGTTATGTGAGGTCATCTTCCCACTCCGTGAGCAGGTCTAAGATGATATGTGGGGGGACCTATATCTAGCATAGACCTGGTCGTCAGGCAGCCCTAAAAGGGTGGTCCTTGGGTTGAAGATCCATGCCCTGGCACACCTCCTCCTCATGCAGTGCCCCACGATCACTTCTGCAACAAATGGTACATTCATCGTAGCTGTATATATGCGATTGTTGATCGCACAGGCTTTTTATGCATTGTTTGTGTGCGCGTTGACGTTTGCGCCTGCTATCGCGATGCGCAGGTGTTTCGTTATTTGCATGTGTTTTTTCCCACGCCGTAGATCCCTGGTGAATTCCATGAATACGGTTATTTTTCTCGCATATGGGTGGTGCACTTGTTGGACTGTGGAACGTCCCTCGTAACACCCACATTTTCACATGTTCTTCCCCATTCCACGTGTTCCACCCCCTTTTTGAGTGCCTGTGAAAGGCCGGCCGGCCCGTCGCAGGGAGTCTCGTGCAAGGCCTTTGTGGTGTTGCAGTGCTACCACGCAAGTCCCAGGTAAGGCCCGTGCATTGTATTCCATGAATCGACGAATGGGGATTTGCGCACGATTTCGCACGCAAGTCCACGA
This sequence comes from Ambystoma mexicanum, assembly GCF_040938575.1. Classification (NCBI taxonomy): domain Eukaryota; kingdom Metazoa; phylum Chordata; class Amphibia; order Caudata; family Ambystomatidae; genus Ambystoma; species Ambystoma mexicanum. Next base: position 541,833,208 of record NC_090929.1, read on the forward strand.
TTTTTAGCGCAATTTATTACATGAATCGGGCCCAATGTGTTTCAAAGAGCTTCAAGGCAAGGGAGGGAGCAAAGGAAAATACAAAGACATTCTTACAAGGCCTTGAGACATTAAGAATGTGAAAAATGACTATCGTACTAGGCCTGGCGACATTTCAAATAGTGCAAGAGCTATGACAAAGATAGGGAGGGGGAAAGGAGATGAGACAGACAAGCAACTATCATACTAGGCCTGAAGACATTTCTGAAAGAGCTGGAGAGTTGACAAGAGGTGCAGGACAGGGCGAGGAGGAGGAGAGGAACAAAACAAGCGACTATCGTGCTAGGCTTGACATTTCAGGTTGTGCTGGAGGGGAAGGCACAAATAAGGAGGGAGGTGGAGGAAAACTAACAAGCTAGTATCGTACTAGGTCAGATGACAATTCAGATAGATTAAAAGCTATGACAAAGATAAGGGGGAGGGGGAGACAGACAATCAGCTATCATACTATGCCTAACGACATTTCTGATAGAGCCGGAGAGTTAACAAGAGGTGCGGGCGGAGGGAGAAGGAGAGGAACAAAACAAGCGACTATCGTACTAGGCCTGACAACATTTCAGGTAGTGCTGGAGGGGGAGGGATCAATAAGGAGGGAGGGGGAAAGAAAAAAACAAGCTACTATCATACTAGGTCAGAAGACATTTTGGATAGAGTAAGTGCAAAGAAAAGAGTAGGGGGGTAGGGGAGAGGGGACAAAGAAAGGGAGTGGAAGAGAATAAGAGGCAAGCAGGGGGAAGAAAAGAACAAAAGGCAGGCCAACAGGCAGGGTTACAGGCAAGGGGGGGCGTAGGTCAGCAGGCAAACAGACATCACAAAAACATAAAACAGGGGGGGACATGAGCAATGTCACAGCAAGTTTGCATAAATACAGCCAGATTTGAATGGAAGTAAAATGCAAAAACACAGAGAGAATGAATACAGTTGCAGAAGTGAGTAATGAACACACAATGTTGCGAGAGAACAGCAAGTGCAAGGCAAGATTCAGGATGAAGATGGGCACAACAAGATTCACGGCCACCATCAGTAAAGGATGCAGGGGAAGTCCAGCATGAGAATTGAGATGGGTGAAGCACCATAAGTCAAGTCAAATCCAAGCATTAGCAACAAGACAGTGATGGAAAATCATAATATGTCGGGACAAACACCTGCAAAGGTATAGTGTAGGGGGGGGAGGAGGAGAGGGCTCAACAAGGGGGGGGGGGGGAGCAGAATGAAAAGGATTCAGGCAACCAAGGGGTAGGGGCAAAGAATGACACACAGGGAACCAGAAGTGGGCAAGGAACAACACACAAGCAACCAGAGGGGGGCAAGGAACGACACACAGGCAACCAGAGGGGGGGCAAGGAATGACACACAGGTAACCAGAGAGGGGGGGCAAGGAACGACACACAGGCAACCAGAGTGGGGGGCAAGGGACAGCAGGCAGCGTAACGGTAACAGACAGGGGCCATAGGATCAGGCCTTGGGAGGAGAGCCGGCCAAGCCTGCCTGCTTTCACATTGGCTCAGTAGAAAAGTAGCAGGTGAAATGCATGTAAACGTAGATAATCTTTCCTGTCCACTGCCATAGATGAGATGGCCACAATCATCAGGCAGAAAAAGGAAATAAATTCGATTGAAGCACAGACGTGCACATGCATGTATAGCCCCAAGGGGGGGGCTTACCTCCGATTCTAAGATGAACTGAGGGACACCACGGGTCACCCGATGTAAGGGAACAGGGTGCAATGTCAGCCCGACAGCTGCTGCCTTGCAGAGGCGTAGATGGGAGAAGAAGAGGGAAAGGTGTCCGGGGCCAAGTCGGGCCTTGGGAGGAGGGCCGGCCAAGCCTGCAGGCTTTCACATTGGCTCAATAGAATGGAGCTTCAACCAATGGGGGCACAGAACCATGCACTCCGGAGCACGGTGTGGCATGGTATGACACTGACACAAAAGGTACAATTTGTAAAAATAAATTTACTAAAGTTTCTGGCTTTGGAAAAACTCCTACTTTGCCCTATAACTAGGATGGAGTAGTCTTGACCATCAAATAATAAATAAAACAGTCCTAGTTACGTTGGTCAAATCAAAATGGCATAGGCTAACAAAACCTAATGCCTGCCCAATCTCTTGTACAAAAGTGTAAGAAGGCGATGTATATGTGAAGGAAAATCTGTGGTCAAATATAAACAATAAATGTGGCCGAATCAGCTCTCCTCCCCACGTTAGACAGCACAGAATAAGGCGGTCCCCATAAGCAGGATTACATACTGGCTTGAGTTTTCAACACAAAAACAGTTCAAAACGTGGATCGAGGCTTGCCTGGCCTTCCACATTAAAGTTTCTCTTTCCAGTCTTCCAAACAATGTTCAACAAAATGTTCATGCTGGTCCCCTCTGTTGGGCAGATACCTATTTTAAAAACACAAGTTCAACATTGGTCCCCCTGTCGGACTCAGACCTCTTCAAAACAAAAATTCACGTTGATCCCCATCTGTTGGGCTCTGATCTTTCACAAAAAAAGTTCAACAATACTTGCAGGGGGCTCCCTTCCCCAAACTTCTTACACTTTGGGTCTCCCTCAGTCGGGCTCAGAGATCTTCGGATGTCAAAGACTTTCGCATATGCGTGGCTTTCTCTACAGACCTCTGCAGGACCACTTTGACTCAAAGTTCAATGTTCAGATTTTTACTCTCCCCTTATCTCAGGGTTAATTTGATCACTTCACTTTTACAGTTTATTCACTTTATCGTTACAAACAATGTACCTTTCACAGAGGCTTTCGAGTGGGCTACTTCCTTTAGCCGGACCACTCTGTTACTCAGTATTGCTAATTTCACAGCTGTCCTTACTTCAATGTTAATTCACAGGTCTGCCTTTCTTCGTATCTCACCCACCCGCATGCACCCTTCACTTGCGATGTAAAGTTGCAATTTCAATCTTTCCTTGACGCACACTGGTCTCTCAGGTCGCTTGCCAGCTAACTGGCTTTGTGCGTTTCTTTCTTATCTTTACATGTTTCCAATTCATGAGCCAAGGTTAGTACCACAGGCTTGGCTTCGCCTCCCCAACTATGCCGTTCACCCAGAAGGATCGCTGGCATCCTTGAAACCCAATGCAGCCTTCTGAATAGTTTGCTGCCTTTTAGAGGCAACAGCCTCTTGTAGGGAACTCATGGGGTTCTCAGCCCGATGCTCTTGTCCCTTGTCCCTTGGTCTGTTACTGTGCTCCAGTAGGTTCGCCTTCACCCCAGAAGTTCTGCTTGTACTCGTGTTTCACCTTGCTCAGAGTGTGTCTCTAGGTTACACCTTTTATCCGTGTTAGGAGAGCTAATTGGTGTCAGATGTATGCACTGAAAGTCACGTGCCTGACTTTGCCTGACCTGATTAACGGGACATGTCCAGTGCGATGTGTAAGAGTTAGTCTTGTTACTCTGAGTCGCCCTCTTCCTCGGCCCAGTGTTTGCCTAGAAAGGGGGAGTGTGGGTTGGGACATCAGAGAATCTTATAAAATAGGATGGGTTAGGTGTACAAAAAAGGGAGAGTACCACGTCTCACCATCGGCTGTCTCACCCCCCACCCCCTGAAAACGCCTCACCCAGGTGATCCTCCCGCACTGGTCCACCCCCAGGGTCTGGATCCAAAGGCAATGGTCGTACCCTGGCCACCTGAGAGAGAGAGATCCCCGGGGACTAGTAGGTGAGACATCCTTTGGTTTCTCACAGAAAGCATTCCCTTTAGTAACTACGTCATGAACAGCGCTGCACATTTTCCAAACAAGATTTCTTTTATCATAAGTGTCTCTAATAAGGCTCGGACATATTGGATATTCTTGATGGTGGAACCTGTTGAAGTTAGGATTCCCATTTGTTTCCAGAGTATAAAATCATTCTGCACCACAACAAATGCACATGTCCTTGGTTGAAGTACAAGCTTGTTAAGGCAAGAAGCTTGGCTACTTGAGCCGAAAATAGTATTTGGAAGTTTTGCCCCATATGCTACTGCTTGGGAAGAACACAGTGAAGCCGATATCAATTTACTGTTAGAGACCTGCAAACATGAACCACCTACAAAATAAATACAAATAGAGTTTTGCAAAGATAAATCGAGGCAATCCTGTGCCTTGGTTGTGTGAGATATGGGGTGACAGAAATACAGGCATGTGGTTCTCCAGTGTGGTTTGGCAATAAGGAGGCAGGTTAAGGCAAGGAGAGCCAGTCAGAGTGAAATGGGAATTATTCACCAAGATTGGGTCATAATTGCTGAACCAAGAAATGGACAAGTGTTGGGTTTTTGTTTTCAGTAACAAGGTTTGGTTTGGCACTTTAACACTTAAAGGAGAGCCTAGTACCAAACTGCAGATAACTGCACTGCTACTGTGGTAGCGGCTACAGGTCATAAACAGGGAGGGAAACCAGTGGCATCAAAGTTAAAAAAAAGTGCTATCACATACTAAAGAATGGTGCTTGCCTCCATGTCTTTGTATGAGAAGAGCTAGAGTGAATCCATCCCACTGACGGCAGAAAAGTGTTAAAGGTTTGTTAAAGTCAGGTAAGCCTATTGCTGGTGCATTAGAACAGGCAAGTAAAATGGTTGTGAATGCCATGTCCGTCTCAGGTGACCCTGGCAGAGGTTGGGAGAAAGCATTTCAGATCCTGTAATGGTTTAGCAATCACAGCAAAGAATCGTCCATTGTTCTCTATCCAAACATATCAAGGAAATATCATATTTGTGTTACAGGAATGGGTTACATGACAATTGCAAGTGTTGGGATACCAACAAATTAGACCTCAACAGAATTAAACTTGAAACCCTTTTTCAAAAGGTTTTTTCAGGCAAGGGTTGGAAAAAAGCCTACACAGACTGAATGAGGCTGAGTGCAACTACAAACAAAGGGGAACAGTGAACAACAAAAAGAACAAAGGATTGGAAAACAAATGTTGGGGTCCAGTTGAGCCACCCTCTTTGAGGTTAGGGAGGTGAGCCCGCTCAGCAAGACCCTGCTTAGTGGTCCAAACAAGAGGGACCTCACTGAGAGTTACTCCCTTCTAGAGGACCATGACTACCATTCTGATAAGTAACTCACTGCCCAGAATGTGCAATCTGCCTACATTGGAACTAAAATGACTGTTACTTCTTTTTTGAATTCACTGAATAGCGACATTTCTTCTAGCTCTGACTTCAGGTAATGTTGGAGATCATCTGAACGCCACAGTCAAAGAGCAACAACAGAACCCTCTTATTTGTGATCTCATGTTGGATTTACTGAAAAGTGATAATTCCTCAAACTCTTTGACAACAACCAGCTATCCTGTCATCCTGTTAACTTCAGGCAATGCTGAACACAGCCTGAAGGCCGCAACAAGTGAAAGACATCTTTCTGTGTGTTCGCGGATATATATAAGAGAGGAGACTCCCAACTGAGGAAGGAGAACTGCTACGTAGAGGCGAGCCTCCGCAGGATCGACGTCCTGGAGTGGCCGAGCCACGCAGGGCCCATAGCCTGTGGCAGCAAGGAGGTTGAGCAAAGCGCTAGCCGAATGCCTGATGGTTGCCATTATACCTGACCATGAAGCTGAAGTCGGAGGAGAGGCAGAGAGAGACACAGACACAATAGTCTCATCTGGTGGCGCAACCACGAAGAAGCTTTGGTGGGCCGGCAGGCCTGTAGTTGACAAGAGACTAGACCGCCTGAAGGAGCCCAGATCCCTGAGCTGCTCAAACGTTGGACCGTAGCTGCCAAGTAGCAACGGGGAGATCCAATGAGGTTATGGGAGCCTGAGAAACCAAAGTCTGAAAGTAACCTATGAAAGGGGGAGTGATAAAGATCCGAACATTGCAAATACCATACAAAAAGGGGACGGTGTTGAGAAAGAAAAATTGGCCCTTTGAATTAAGGCTGAGAAAGCAACATAAGGTATAGAACTTTGATACGACAGGGTGAACAGCCGCTCTATCTGAAACAACTTGGATACAAGAAAATAATGTATACGAGGATCACAGAACTTTGAGGAGAACCCAACACCTCGGAGGAAGTGGGTTTTTTCGGTTTCCAGAAATCCTGAAGGAATGGAAATGTTTACAATAGACAGTTTCTTTGTTAACAGGAGAAACTGAAACCCTAACTTGATACAAAGAATGGGAGGACTATCCTGTTGTGCTAAAAAAGGAACCTTTGAAAACCTGAGCTCAGCAAATATAAATTGGGCCATGCAGGCACCATAGTGAGGCTATTGTGCAAAGTCTCCCATTTCCCTTTTTAGTTATTTCTTTTTCTAAATTGGTAGGGCCAGTTAGTTGGATATGATTCAGACCAAAGAACTTTATTTTGGACTTCAAAGTACACCTTTAGCTTTTATTTGTTTTAGTTATGGAACTTCCCTCATAGCGATAGGGCTAGTTAGGCATTTTGAATCATAAAACCTCTTTAGAATGAACTCTAATTGTCAGAGTCCTCCTTCTGGTTCACCATATAGCCTTAACTTCCAAGTCCGTGTCTTTTGGGACAACCTACCTAAGTTCAAAGGCGACAACACAGAGTCCTGAAAACCTACTCTTGAAAGTCTTTCAGCCCCCTGGCTGATCCTAAACTAGCCTCAAAACAAAGTTCTAAGGTTTGCCAACAAAAGTCTCAAACTGATCTTAAAAGTGTATCCTTATCTCATGAGCTTCCAGTCTTCGGCTTTACATCCTCTGGTGCTCCTCTTCTCGCTTTCAGCTCATGGGATGTTGGCTGTCTTCTTTAAGATTCCTACTCAGGGTTTCAGATTCTCTTACTCTCGGTTGTGCTGTCAACAAACTGGGAATAAGCGCTCCAAGTTTAAAAAAAAAAGTTACCTACCCACCTGTGTCCAAGGTGTTCCATGTGCTTTGCCTCTTGGAATTCGGTTGAGAAAGTCTATGGGTTAAATCCGACACAGGGTACTCGTATCTTGATATGTAGTACAAAATGTCCAAACAGTCTCAGATTTCCCAGTAGCTTTTCAGGAAAGAAAAACATTTATCCACACTTCACAATTGGTTTAACCCTTTAGGTTTATTTTGCAGTTTTTGGTGAAACATAACATCTCTTTTGGCTTTTGTAGGAAAGGTCAGATTGCTTTAGAAACTTTATGTGCTCCTTCTGGGTGAAGCTTCTCCGTGAGATCTACACCAACCTCCCTCTCGCTCCCTGTGGTCTCCTACCGCTTCAAGCAGTTCTCCTTACTGAATTAGGTTTCTGTAACTTTTCTGTTCTGGGTTATCATACTCCTCCCTCAGAGTTCCCAAGAGTGAGTTTTCTTGTGTCCACCAAGGGCCAACATTGGGAATCTGCTCCTGTAGGCATGTGTAGCCCATCTCAGCTTTTTCATCTGGTCTGATAGTCAAGGGCATCTCTTAAGCCCACTGCCCGGGGGTGGCTAGTGAAGGATATCTCCTGCCCCTCCCGCTCCCCAATGTGCTCCTAGCCAGTCTCCCATTAGACATCTTCTCTAATGTCTTGTGCAACCTTATCCTCCAATGACCTTGTCCCCAGTGCCAGCATGCTAGTTGTCTGCCAAATCATCCCTTCTCCAAGGAGCTCCCCAGCACGCATCTGCTGTCCTTCCCGGCTCCTTTTTGCCTTGGGTGGATCACGGTTCCCTTTTTTATAATGCACTGGGTTACCCTGTCTGTGTAACATAGCACAGAATTGGTTAAACACTCATGGCGTCTGTGTCTTTACTATTGATTAGTACACTAAAGTACTGAACTCCGGTGACTTCTGAGTTGCATAATTACGTCTCCTCCAGGATTGGCCACTTTACAGAGGGCTCTGAATGACTATTAGGAGTTTGGAAACTTTCTGAAGGCTCTGCTTTCAGCAGTAGCATCCTGTTTCTCAGATCTAGCAAGGAAGTCACTGTGCTGCATGTAGTGTAGACTGTGAAGCTGCTGGGAGGTTCCTGGTCAACATACCACACATGGCATACATTTGTTTTCAAACATTGATTACCAGAGTTTGCTAATTAAAATGTTGTTGATTAGCAAACAAACCATTTGATTAGCAATGTTGTACTCATATTGTTAATGCCAGCAGAAGGTACTTGTACCCTAGATATAAATTGAGCAACAAAACAGCAGAAGTAAGACATTAGTGAGATGAGTTAGGCCTTGCAAGTTCTTTACAATTCCACTAGACCTACAGTTCGAACAACTTGGTTTACCCACTTGACCTAAGAGAAATGCACTCGACCCAAGGCAACCAATGAGAGCAAATTTAAATGCACTTCCTATAAAGTGGTGCATGTTACCACAAACCCACTTTAGTTTGGCACACTGCTGTCACCCAGAATCCATCTAGGTGCTTGTCCTCCACAAACACATTCCGTATCCTGCATTTGGTGCAGGGCCTGAAGAGGAACCTTCCCTCCTTTTCCTCCGTCATCGTCGGAGGGCACGAAGTAGGCCCAAAATAGCCTTGGAGAATCTTTGATGAGTCCTAGCCATTGAGGGGTGCAGAACTTCACTGACAACAGGTCCCCGATGTCAGCAGATAAAAGAAGAGCATGCAGGCTCTTTGAGACTAAAAATTACTTTTCTCATTGAAAAACATAAAAAAACACAAATAGCTCAGAGAGCAAACTCGAGGACTCCCAACACTGAAGCATGTGCTAAAAATCACCTGAAGATGACTGTCAGAGGAGGGGCTTAGGGAGAGGACTGTCATTGGATGGGGCAGTATGACCCAGAGGACAGTGATTGCTTTAGAGGAGAAATGCAGTTTATTTTTACCGACTTTAAGTTTTCAAGAGCATTGATTACAAACATACATATATGCATTAGAGAATAGCAAGTGTTAGCCTTTCCCCATGGTTTGCTCCGATCTTTGGGTTTCAGTAGCTCATAAGTTTTAACTGTTAAGCCCCCTCCCTATTCCCCCACAACATAACTTTCAAACATTTGGGTGGAGTGTTACATATTTCAGATTTCTGAGTGTCCTCTTGGCTGGATCACCTTTTCGGCCCAAGATTTGCACTTTCAAATAACAAATATTTTGCAGAGTAATTTAGGCTTGAGGTACATCTGCTCCTTATCGTCTGTAAATTCATGCAGTGGCATCCAAGTTTTTTGAATAAGAACCATGAGTTAATGCCGTCACCTTTTCCATGGCCATCACCCCCCATAGTCTCACCCACCACATGGCCACTACCGGCCCTTGCTTGTTCTTCCATGCCTGTGCCAGGGTGATTCTGGCAGCGGTCAGCATATGGGTGATAAGGCTGGCTTTGGACCCTGAGTTCGCATAACACCCCTCCACTGTCCCCCCTAGTAGGACCACCACCGGGTCAAAAGGCAGCTGCGCCCCGTTATCTCCCTGATATGGATCAATATCTCCTTCCAGTATATCTCTGCCACCAGGCAGGACCACCACATGTGAATTAGATCCCCAGGTGGTCCGCAGCCCCTCCAGCAGAAAATGGGGTAGTCCGGGCTAATGGAGTGCATGCATGCTGGTGTCATGTACCACCTCAAACAGATTTTGTGTGCTGCCTCGTTGATTGAAGTGCATTTGGAGCTTTTGGAGGGTCTTTGTCATATGTGACTCCAGGTCTACCCAGGGAATGGCCTACCCACGTCAGCCTCCCGCCTTTGCATATACGTGAGAGTTTCTTCTGGATCCACCGTCCCCATCAGGCGATACAATTTCGACACCCCTTTTTCCGGCTGGCCCTCTTTTATCGTGAGTTCCAGCCCCACTGGGTCCCGAGTTGCCCCTTCCCGGACCTTCCTGTTGGAGATCCAGTGTCTGAGTTGGATATAATGGAATCTTTCACTTTCCGGTATATCAACTTTGGCTTTGCAGCCCTCGAATGTTAGGGGTGCACCCTCCTCATAAAGGTCCGCCAGTGTCAGGGTTTGCTCCCTTCCCCACCAACGTGCCCAAAGTCAGTCTGCATCCCTGGGGTGAAATCTGGATTGTGAGCAACCGGTGCGAGAGGACCCCCCCGCTTTTACCTTTCTGCCCCTCCGTGCTTTGTCCCAATACCATAGGGTGGCCTTGGTTGACTAATAATGTACCCTCTTTGTTGTTCTGCTAGATAGGCGAGACTTCCCAAGGGAACCTTAGTTGCTTCTCCTTCGAGGGTTGCCAACGGTTCTGATTTCCTCTAGGTGGCCATTGTAACATGGGAGCTACCTGTGCTGCCCATAAGTATCTGTGGAATTCCAGAACCTCCAACCCGCCCAAAGCTTGCAGCCTAAACGGTATCTTTTTGGGGACCCTCTGCCTTTTTCCCTTCCAGATAAAGGACATCACTTCCCTCTGTAGTTTTTGGATTGCTGGGTTTGGGATGTGTTTTGGGAGAGCACCTATCACATATAAGAACCTAGGGAGCAGAGTCATTTTAACAGCTGTTATCCGTGCCAGCCACTGCATATCCCAGCGTTTCAGATCTCCTGCCAGTGCTTTCAGTAAGTCTGGAATATTGGTCCCATATAGCCTTTTGTACTTGGGGGTCAGTTGTATTCCCAGATATTTTACTGCTTTCTGTTCCCATTTCAACAGGTACCTATCCTCCCACTCCGACACCTGTTCTGCCATCTCAGTAACGTTAAGTGCCTTAGATTTAGGGTAATTGATATGGAACCCTGAGACCATCGCAAACCCATCCAGCAGATCTATGGCCCTTGGGAGTGAGTATGCTGTGTCCTTGTGATAATGAAACTTCAGGAAACAGGCGGATGCTAAAACAATATTTATTCTAATGGGTAAAGGGTCCTTAACAAAACAAAGAGTATCGTCCTCTGGTTTCCTTCACCAGTGTTTGGCCCTTCCAAGGTAGATTGAAGCAGTTCCCAACTTTCCTATCTCGTGGTATCCGGATAGGCCCACCACTCCGATCTTCGTTCCTCGTCCTCTTCTTTTTCCTGGAAAATGAGAGAACCTCGTCAGTTTCATTTGGCGCGCTTTTAAAGGGTTCCCTAGGTTCGAGACCCCACCAATCAGCATCAGCCTTGTCTGGTTTACACCTTATTGGCTGCTGAGGGGTTGTCCCGCCTCCCTTAAAGGCTGCCGTGCTAGCGTACACCATTTCCTGTTTCCCGAGACCTGGAAAACGCCAGAGGCGATCACGTGATCGCAACCGCGATCGCGTTGGGTATGGGTGTGCTCTGGGTGCCTTCCAGCCGCAACCTGCTCCGGGGCCGCCGCGGGGCACGCCACGCTGAAGGGCCGGTCGCCCCCACTCCACGCCGCCATGGAGTGCCTGCGCCCTCGTCCCCCCTCCTTCGGGGTCGGGCCTCCCGTCAGGTGAGTGCAGCTGTGTTGCGCCGCATTTCCGAGCAGCGGCTCGCGTTCCCTTGCTCTCTGCGCTTATGACTGCCGAGAGCGGAGGAGCCGACCCGCGGTTCCCAGGGCCCCCGATCACCGGTGCAGCCGGTGCAGCCAACATATCCTGCTGGCGCCGAGGCGTATCCCCACAGTCCTTCAGAAATATTAGGCCGTCATCAGCATAGAGGGCCACCTTTTGATATCCCCCTGTACCCACCCCCACCCCCTGGATTCCCGGATCATCGCGGGCCCTCTGTGCCAGTGGCTCCATGGCCATAGCAAAGATCAGCAGTGTTAGCGGACACCCCTGCCTCGTGCCCTTCCAGATGGGTATGCTATCTGTAAACCGTCCATTAACCATTTGTCGTGTGGATGGAAGTGCAAAGTTGGCCATTACCATGCGGGTAAAGATCGGACCACACCCAAACCTCTCAAGGGTCAGCTGTAAAAAATAAACAATGTAGGCTGTCAAAGGCCCTAGAGGCGTACAGCGCCAGTACCGAGAACCGTTGTCTTGTTCTCCGGCCCCACTTGATTGTATCTATGGCCCTACGAATGTTGTCGTATGTGTGTCGCCCTTGTATAAAGCCAGCTTGATCTGGATGAATTATCCCGGGTAGGACATCTGCTAGTCTACAGGCCAGTAGGTGCAATAGATTTTCACACCTCTGTTTAGTAGCGATATGGGACGATAACTTGCACAGTTCACCGGGTCCCTATCCGGCTTTAATAGTAATACTGTGGTCGCCGGACTCATATCTCCGGAGATCCTCCCGGAATCCCAGATGGAGTTAAACAGCTTCATTAGGGGGCCCACTAGGGTAGCTCTAAACGTTTTGTAATATGCATTGCTTAGCCCATCTGGGCCTGGGGATTTATTCCCTTTCAGTGCCCCTATAACCTCTCCCACTTCTTCCTCCGTTATAGGTGCTTCTAGCATTTGCCTGTCTGAATCACTGATTTGCGGAAGGGGTATCCGGTTAAGAAATGCTATCTGCGCCTCCTTCTCCAGGTCCTCCCCCTTCAGGTTTTCGGTATAGTATGAGTGTATCACCACCTCTATTTCCTCTTCCCCCCCCACACCAGGTTCCCTTCCCAGTTTTTAAGTTGGACTATGCTGAAGTGGGAGAATGGGACAATACCCTCCCCCCAATCTCATCCAGACCATGGCCTAGAGGATCACGACCCAGGCACCCCCCACGAGGCGAGTTTGTCTACTTACCAGATGACAAAATACCCTGGTTCAGAAACGTACACATAAGAGGAGTATGCCCACCAGCACGCCTGGCACCACCCCGCCCGGCTCAAGCCGATGCCTGCGACATGGATGAGCTTGACTAGAACAACAGCCATAAGTATCCACATCGTTAGAGATGCCATAACGACATAGCCAACTGCCAAGAACACACGTGCCACCATGCACACTGGTCACTCACACACCAACCTACACGAAGAACATACACAGTGCTATGATGTAGGTGACTGACACACCAACAGACGTGCATCATTGTTATTTTTTTCACATAGGCCTTTTTACAGCACTGCAGAAACGCAAGATGCCTGAAGAGCTTGTGTATATGCTTGCTGACGCTTCTCCCACCACCCACCCCTATGACGACACCATCATGTATATCTAATGCTGCTTGTGACACCCTGTCAACCCGCGATCTCCATACTATGGATTATGTACCGCCACCCATGAACTAGGCCCGAGTAGGCCGCAAGCAAGAGTCCCCAGGCAGGAGCCTAGCAGTGAAAATCCTCCCAGAACAAGAGTACAAGTGCTGATAATGCAGAACAAGTCCCCGGCGAGAGCTCACAGCCAAGGCCACAATGTTGCAACTCGCATGCCGCAAGCCCAGCGCCAAGGTTATACCTGTAAAATGCCAAGCCCACAGAAACTAAATACAAATCTAATGCTCATAATTCTGCTCCAGCTACGGTCTCTCCGCACGTGACCAAGCCGAACTGACAAAGTGCCAAGCTCACGAGACAGAAAGTCGCCACAGTTCCACGACTGGGACACAAATTGCAACAACGAAGCGGCAAGATGGACACCTACAGCGATGGGAAAGACCCGCTCACAAGCCATGAGCAGACCTGTCCGTTGCCTGCACAAACACATAGTTGCACATTTTTGCTAGTGACAGGTACACCGCGAGCTGGGAACGACGATGGTCCCAGGCTTGGGGGCTCGCGGGAGAACCAATCAGAATCCAGGGGGGCTTATTACTGACGCCATTACCCTTAACCAATAACCAAGGGTCCCCCTGTAACAATTCTAAAGTAAGAACCGCAAGGGACAACCCAAGTGCACCACCTGACCCATCCTCATCCACTAATATTTCTTTCTATATGTTACCTATACTAACCCTACCACTCGGGGAACCAATCCTGAGTGGCGATAGGTTTTGTGCTAACTTTCCCAGGTGACGCGAGTAGCGCGTCATACTGCCGTAAAAAGGGCCTGCGAGCCCCACTAAGATTGAGTGTCTCATCGGACATGTACGATCCGAGACCCATCCCTGCCATTGTTATAATAAACAGCAGAACCACCTTGCTGGGTACACGGGAGGAGTTGGGGCCGCCCCAGCCCAGAGGCCTGTGGACGGCTCTGCCGGCCCCGGGAGTATCACCCCGACAAGTTGGAGGCACTGCTGAGATCTGTTTGAGGTCTATCTCCTTTGAACTTAATTCCAAGGCCCTTGCAGCGAGGCGACCCGGCAGCGCGGCCCCCTCTGCCGTCACCCCCTTGAGGACTACAGGTACATCGCGGAACTGCGAGAAGACCAGACAGCGCAATCCGGATATTGGCCCTCAGGACCCGAATGAGAAGTATCCCACCCGCGGTTGGCGAGTGTCCAGACGTGGTCCAGACGAGGGGAGGTGGCGAGCCGCTTGGAGGGGTGCACGCAGTCGAGCGCCCGCATCAAGGGAACTTGGCGAGTATGACACACCCAACAAGCAATTTGACATTGTGAGGGAGGGGGGAGAAACTGTAATAAGGGCGGCGGGAGGTGTTTTTACAGTGTGTTGTAAAGATTTGATTAACAAGTGTTGACAGACGAGTGAGCGGTAGCGGGACAGGCACGAGGGCCATCGTCTACCGTGTCACAGAAACAGGGTGGGTGGAGCCAGAAGGCACCACGTGCGGTTACTCCAAGGCACTGGTTTGTCTAGATCATGAGCACCTGTAGGGAAGGGGTGTGGCTTTCCTATGAATTGGCGTTTTAGATCAATGAGTAGAGGAGGATCCCTACTAATTGAGTGTTGAAGCTCGTTAGGTAGATGACGTTTTCCTGTAGGAGGTAGCCAGATTGTTGCGAAGTGTGGAAGGTAATTGGCTGGTTAATCTCCCCTGGCGAGGGGCGTATCACACGCGAGGCGACGCAGCGTGTGCAGTCCGATTATAAGAATTTTTGTTGAATACCTTGCTCTGGGCGAGGCGAGAGGACAGCTGTGGGGTTGAGGGGGACAGAGGGTAAAACATATTGCACGCTCCACTAGTGTTATAAAAGGTTCTTACCGGTAGTAGGTTGAAGAAGTTGGTGACGTCACCAGTAGGGCTTCCATAGGACACCGCGGCCACACCGTGTTGATAAAAAGCGTGGCCAGGGAATAAGTATCGGGGAGGGAGCGGCGTAGAAGGGGTGGGGAGGCCGCGCACAGAGAACGCCGGTCACGTGAGCAAGGTGGTTGAAAAGGGGAGGGAGAGGTTTGAAAAGGGGAGAAGAAAGGTGGGGCGGCTGTACTGGCACGTCACACATGGCCCGCCGCTGCAGGGGGCTCCGTGCGCCGTGGCCGCAGCCGCAGGGGGCCATATGAGTGATATCAAAAAAAATAAAAAAACACGGGGAAAAACAAGTAGAGGAAAAGAACTGTACATTTGCACTGCCTTACCTTTAAGCGGACTGTCGGAAGTCCCCAATTACGGGGCCAGGTAAAGAAGGTGGTTACCAAAGAAGTTGAAATATAACATAGCAATGTCTCACGGGTCAGGATCCGGAGGGTGGGGAAACACTCCAACTACACCCCTCCAACACATCTGTAAGACACTATCACCCCACAAGGAGAAACTTATCAAGTATAGTATAGATTGGACACAAGGAACAGACAACAAAATGACGACACCATGGCCGCCTAACGGCAGCTTCGACCCATACGTCCAACACTCGCTGTTGACGTACATACATAACACATACAAAGGGAAGAAATTAGCTCATCATGTAGAGATGTTCAACTTGTGGAGGATGTTCCAGGGATCGAGGCCAGGGACAACAGGGATGTTTACTATGGAAAGGGCAACAGAGGAGAAGGGGAGCAAAGAAACAAAGGAGGTGAAGGAAGAAGATGGGGACATGAGCACGGCGAGCAGCAATGCCCCACGTATGGAGGAGGGCACGAAGGAGGAAGGAGGACCGGTTGCAGTACCAGAAGTAAAGGTGGAGAAGGAAGGGACAGACGATATGCCTCTAGCGAAGGTAGTAAAAAACGAGGAGGGAGGATTGTACCCAGTGACGGAATTAAGAGAAGCAGCTAGGCCACAATTAACAGCGGCTGAGGGGTATTCAAACCCCGCATGCAGCCCTCCACCCTATGCCCCTAGGGATAGCTACCAGAGGGGGGTGGCAGCAGCAATGGGCGTGCCAGAGTTCAACACAACACAGGCCGGTACTGGGGGAGAGAAGAAAAGTGGGGAGCTAGTTGCAAGCATAGGACCAGATGAGTGGATAGCAGCACAGGTACTCCTAAAACTCTGAGGGATACTAACAGAAGAAGAAGAGGAGGAGGACGCGGTGCAGAGAGTGAAAGAGGAGGGAATGGAAAACACACTGACAGGGACTGAGGTGAGTAACACAGAGGAAGGACTGCTGTCACAGGTGGAGGAAGAGTTGCTGGAGGAAAGGTTGGCTGAAGAGAAGTACGAAGCAACCTGATTAGACAGTACGAACAAGAAACGCGGGGGAGAAAGAAGGAAAGAAAGGAGAGTAGGGAGGAGCAGGAGAGGATGAGGGAGAGACTGGAGGAGAGAAAGAAAGAAGCGGAAAGAATGAAAGCGATAGCAGAAAGAGTGTCACGTATGGAGCAGCAGGAAATGAAAAGGAAGGAGGAGGAAAAGGAAAAAGAAATGGAAATGTGGAAAAAGAAAATATTGTCTGAAAGCACACCGAAGTATAAAGAAGGTAAAGTAATAGAGAGCATATTGAAAAGAGGAGGGGCAAGATGGGGAAGACGGGAACAAGACGAAAGGATACTGGCGAAGGTAAGTGCCGAAGTAATGGAAGAATTACGCAAAAGGAGAGAGGAAATAGGGGGGGAAATATTGAGAAATGAGGGAAAAGAGAAGGGGGATAGGAGAACGGAGAATGAAGTAAGAACATACACTCGCCAGGACTCAGAGGTGCCCACAACCTCGGGGGCAACCATTATAGTTGGAGAACGCAAGGAGGCAAACTTGATCGATTTAAAGACAGTTACAGTGGGGGGAAAACTAGCAGACTGGAGACTGTCTTTCCTTGATGAATTTTGTAGGGAGGATGTTCGGGAAGGAATGGAGGAGATGACAACAGGGAAAGCTTAGACAAACTGTACATTACATGGGTAAATTGCGAATCACCCTGGGCATGCAGGAAAAGGGAGGAGGAAAAGACGAGCGAAGAACAGGTAAGAGAAGTAGCAGGGAGAGCGCCACAACCAGTGACACCAACACCACACCCTCGGACACCCACCCCTGCACACACTCCATATGTCGACAGACTTAGAGATCTCCCGGGGTGCAGACAGGAGGACAGGACGAGCACACCTGCGGTGAAGCACGAGGGTAACCTAAGCGGGAGGAGGAGTGAAGGGGACAACAGAACAGATAACTGTAATGATATATTGATAGGATCACATGACACGGAGGAACAGGACGAATACACTGACGTAGCCCCATGAGCATTAGGGGAAGTGAAGGGGGGGACTTAATGCCACTTCTAGAAAGGGGAAGGGTCAGACCAGAATACGTCCCATGGAAATATGCCGATAAAGATAACATAAAGTGCAGGCTCCCATCTCTAAGTGGTGGAGCTGGGAAATGGATATATGAGATGGAGAAACATACTGCAGGACAAAAACTAGCGGTAGGGAATGTGAAAGGGCTCCTAATATCAATACTAGGGGATGCTGCAGATGACATCTGGAAAAGGGCAGGCTTCCCAGGGGTCACAACAACAGACACGTCACATGACGGGGCGCCATTTGCCAACTGCAGGCACGCACTATGGCAGGCATTAAGGGTCCAGTACGCAGACACGTCAGACATAGGGGCAATTACGTGACGCGAAAATGCGTGAGAATGAAGATCCTGTCGATTACATCCAGGAGATTCAGAAGAAGTGGCGCTTGGAAACTAGGGAACCGTGGGATAAAACACTAGCCATATTCTACTACATACTGATACAAGGTCTCCCCGAACCAGTGCAGAGACAGCTGAAGAAAATTGTGGGGATGGGGGTAAAAGCTTGGCCAGAAATACAACTAACTATAGTACATCACTGTAGTATGTGGCAGGAAAAGATGAAGCAAAAGGAGGAAGCTAGGAAGGCAGAGGAGGCAAAATTGGGACAGAGAAAACTATCCAAATACACCATGGAAGGAGCATTATTGACAGCGCCTGTGGTAGCAACACCAGCACCTGCTCAGGCCATAGTGGCACAAGACACGGCACAACAACATGTAGCACAACTTCAGCAGCCAGCACAAATGATAACACAGCAAATGCCCCCATCCCCACCATACACGGCAACCGCAGGGGGGGATGATGAGAGGGAGAGGGTATGGCCAGCATGCACAACAACAAGGAGGAGGGTTCCGGGGCCACTACTTAAACGGGCAACAAGGGTATCAGGATAATACAGGGAACTTTCCATGGCAGGCAAGCGAACCACCAACATGTTGGGTTTGTGGAATGGTGGGACACATGTCGCGCACATGTAGGATGAGACCCACCCCATCAGCTTGGGGGGAACAGGGGCAACAAGGGCATATGGGGGAGCAACAAGTATACCAGCAACAGCAAGGAACACAACAGTGCACCCCACAATAACAAGTGCGACTACAACAACCGCAGCCGCAGATACAAGTGCAAACACCCTTGCCACAGCAGCAACAGATACAAACGTACGTACCACCACAGCAACAAGTGACACAGGTACAAACATACGCACTACCACAACAACAAGCGATAGCTACACAACAACATCAAGTGCAACCAGTCCAGCAGCTCACACAGATACAGGACAATGCAGTATCAACAACTGATGTACCCCTACAACAGACACAATTGGGGAGGGTGACAATATTGGGGCACAACCCTTATACGGGGGGGTGGCCAGTCACTGTACCCACAATAGGACAGCCCACAGATGTCCTTGATGTGTCCCATCCTATCGGTAACACCTAATAGTGCAGAGGAACCACACATACAGGTAGCGATAGGTGACAAAAAATTCTCCTTTCTTGTTGACACCGGGGCCACTAGGTCCTGCATAAGGGAGGGTAAATTTAAGATGTCAGGCAAGGCCATGCACACTCGAGGATTCTCTGGGGCTTGAGGGTTGGTTCCCTTTACTGATAAGATCTCCTTATCTATAGGAGATAATGATATGTCTGTCCCGCTCCTGTACTCGAAGGAGTCGCCAGTAAACATACTTGGGAGGGACATAATGAGCAGGTTAAAAATGACAATCTCCTTCACGGAGAATGGCATAATTTGCTCCACACCAGGAATAAACATGCTCACAGCACGACAAATACTGCAAGCTTACTGTGGCCAAACAGTAGCTCGGGCTGAGCCAGTAGATGGAGAGATGGTCCAATATGGAACAGACATGGCATTCGCATGGATGCCAGGGATTGAGGGCAAGATTTGGAGGAGGCCAGCAGCATATTTGTTCAGCCCAGAGACACCAGCAAATGAACCAGAGGGGAAAGTGATTTCAGTGAGCATTGAGTGCATCATGGCAAATGCAGATTACATCACAGTTCATGCCCAAGACATGGAGGGGAGGGCATGGAGAGCAGTAATAGCACTGGCTGAGGGGTGCAGGCTCACTCAGGTATCAGATGAGGAGCTCTTCTCAGATGATAAAGAAGGAGGGGAGATGGTGTTGACAACTGGTTAAGAGTGACATACAAGCAAGTGGCCCTAAAAATGGCAGTGGCACTAGAAGCACCTGCCCCTACCCCGGTGCCATTTTATGAGGAAGACATGGCAAAAGTTCCAGCATCACTGTGGACCACCAGTCCATACGACGTGGGCTGCATAAAGAGCATTGGAGGAGTAAAAATAAAGTTGAAAAAGGGAGCAATATTACCTAGGGTGAAGCATTACCCACTATCAAAAGAGGCAGATGAGGGCATATACGAAAAAAAGAACAGCCCTGATAAACAATGGCATATTGGTACCATCAGAATCAACATGCAACACAGCCGTGTACCCAGTGTGTAAAGCGAAGGGAGGGTCTTGGCATTTCATCCAGGACCTTAGGCTCTTGAACTACATTGAAGAGGCAGAGTACCCCATAGCCGCAAACCCAGCCACAATACTGTGTGGAATACCAGCAGAGGCATCACGCTTTACCGTAATTTACCTCAAAAATGCCTTTTTCACGATACCTCTGCACCCAGATTCACAAGACCTCACAAGCTTCACATAAAGGAACACAAAATGGAAGCACAGAAGGTTGCCTCAAGGGTACTGTGAGTCACCATCCATCTTCAACAGAGTAATACAGATGGATTTGGGAAACACTGAAATGGAGAGCACGGTGCTGCAAAATGTTGATGACATAATAATTTGCAGCACCACTGAAGAAAGGTGCAGGGAAGACTCAGTAAAGATGCTGACAGTGTTGGCTGAGAAGGGGTACAAGGTGGACAAGGAAAAGTTACAGTACTGTCAGGAACAGGTACTATACATTGGCCAACTCATTTCGCAGCATGGAAGAAACATTGCCCCACAGAGAGCACAAGCAATAACACTAACACACCACAACCACAAACAGTGCGGGAATTGCAGCAGTTCCTGGGCCTATGCAACTACTGCAGAGCATGGGTTTTTGATTACAGTTCATACATAGGACCCCTGCTCGAAGCACTAAGAGAAGCGCAAAAAGGGGACAAAAGGTTGGGGTGGACAAGAGAAATGAAGGAGGCGTTTGATGAGTTGAAACACGCCATATCCACTGCGCACGTGCTAGCCACTCCAAACTATGAGCACCAATTTTTCATTTTTTCACATTGCGACTCAGCAGTGATGAAGGCAGTACTGACTCAGAAAACAAGCATGGGCCACAAGCCAATAGCTTTCTACAGCGGCCACTTGGACCCTGTAATGTTAGGTCAATTACCTTGCGAACAGAGTCTTGCAGCTGCAGCATTTGCATTGGAAAAATCATCATCAATAACAATGGGGTGCCCTACCACACTATTTGTGGAACATGCACTGTTTGCAATTTTGAACAAACCCAAGTCCACCCTGACCACACAGAGGGCATTGGGTTATGAGATCATCCTATCGAGACCAGAGTTGACGATCGTCAGGTGCAGTAATGTAAACCCAGCTAGGTTCATAGCAGAGGTAGTTGAGGAAGGTGATTATAGCCATGATTGCACACAAGCTATTGAAATGTATTCCAGCACAAGGAAGGTTGAGGAGGATGCCCTAAAAGGGGGTGAGATAATGTACATTGATGGCTCATCGACTATTGATCAGAGTGATGGGATAAGAACGAGAGCAGCAGTGGTTAGAATGATGGAGGATTTGATGTATGTCCCAGTGAAGTGTGTCCAACTACCACAGCATTATTCGGCTCAGGCAGCAGAATTAGTAGCACTGATTTTGGCACTAAAAGAAAGTTTTGACAAGAGAGTGACCATATACTCTGACAGTGCATATGTAACATCAACGGTGCACTCGGGATTAATAAAATGACAAAGAAGGGGGTTTAGAAGAGCTGATGGCACCCCAGTGCAGCATGCCCCCCTACTGGACAAATTGATTGAAGTAATTAACGATCCTCAAGAAATAGCTTTGGTTAAATGTCAGGCACACACAAACGGAGATGACCCTATCTCAAAAGGTAATGAAACAGCAGACGCACATGCCAAGCATGCCACATATTTTGGCGAAATGTGGATTCCCCCATAATCCGAGAGAGGCAGAGGGAGGTTGATAGCAAGACAGATGTGGATGAAGGATGGGTACACCCATCTCCCTGCAACCCAGATAATGGAGTTGCAGGCAGCTGCACCAATGGCAGAAAAGGAGCTATGGGTAAAAAGAGGGTGTACAATGTCTCCCACAGATTCACTGTGGCGTCCAAATAATACAGGAAAGGTGATTATGCCACTGGCACTGTTGAACACAGCTCTGACTCAGCTACATAATCCGGCACATACAGGGAAGGAAGTGATCGCAGCACAAATAAAAGAGGCATGGGTCTGTCCCGAGTTAAATTCCCATGTTGCAAAGGGTTTACATAGAAGTGCACACCTATGGTAAGTAAGTTTAGTAAAGAAATTCGAGGATTGCCGGCTCTGAGGGATAGGTCACTGAGATTAGCGTGGGAACAGCTTTTCGCCTGGGCACTAAACGACTATTTGATAGGTAGAGCTTGACTAAAAACACTAACCGAAATAACGCATACCTTCAGAATTTTCAGACGGGCATCTTTATCATTGCAAGAATAAGCTGCTGGACCGCAGCAAAGGTAAGAGCAAAAATGCCAGTGAGATTAGCTACTGTAATAAAGATCATAGGCGTGTTGGTTGTCACTGGTCTAGTGGCTGCCTCTGTCTGGCAGAAAAACTATGCTTTAAAGATTATGGCTGCACCCAAAACTAACCTACCTTCCACCACAGCTGCAACAGGTATGATGTCAGGTGGTACAAGCAACCCTAGAGGTAAGGGACATAGGGTTAAATGCAGAACATATGGAGAAGAGAAGGGAATTGACACATATCTCACAGATTCAGCACACATCTCAAACAACATGTGGTATCAGCACATGACCAAAATTGGTAAACTGACAACTGAGGACAACTGCTATGTGTGCTTGTTGATCCCGTACGCTATGAGCGCATCAAGAACATTTGTGGCTACCGAAGTGCCAGCAAAAACAGTGCAATGCCTGATATATTTGGCGCTATTCCAAACAAAAGGACGATTCCAAGGGACGGTGGTGACACTTCAATGGAAAACAAGGGACACATATCCATACGAAAACAATTTCCTCAAAACATATTTGAGCTACCATAAACAAAGCCTACATGCTGAAGCCTTCAGATACATGACGGATGGCCCCGACAAAGGAGAAACAAAGAAAGTAACGCTAGAATGCCTGCCGTGTGGTTGGTATGCAACTGAAGTTGCTGGTGAACAAGGGTGCTGGGAAAGACCGCTAATAACAATAAGTGGGAAAATATATGTGAACAATGAATGGGAAATAGGAATGGTTGGGAGCAACATGATCACAAGAGAAAATATTACCACCATAAAAGAGCACAATGACAGATGCTGGACGACGTGGGGTAAATATGTACCGATGCTGACGTGGATGGAGAAGGACGAAGATCCAATAAGCATACTATCACTGACTGCACCCACACTGTGCTATCAACACAAAGGTGTTGTGGATGTGGGATACAACACCAACTGTGGAAGCACGGTAGAGATACCTGAGGGGGATGCTGGCACAGCAGTTCTAATAGACCACTATTGGGTCTGCGGCGATAAGGCGTACCTCACCTTGACTCCATCATGGAATGGAATATGCACTATGGTAGACGTCAATGTGCCATCCCTGGTTGTGCCTCAGAAACATGTCAACATAGCCAACTTCCCCAAGATGGACGAAGGGAACAAGAGGAGGAAAAGATCTGCACAATCACAAGAAGGTGACAAGGATAACACCAATAACGTTTTGCCAAGAGTGAAAAGACAAGGGGAACCACTGACAGGAAACTACCTGTGGGGAAGATCGGAAACAGCCCTCACCTCAATCCCACCAGAACACAGACTATTCAGCAGAGCAGCAATGTTCTTCTCATCCATAATACACCCAGGACTACAGGCATATGCAAATGCAAAATGGTAACAGATCACCAGATGGGAGCTGATGATGACAATAAATTTGACAGTAAATGGATTCAATGCAATAAAAGAAGAACTGAGAGCGGTAAGAATGGTATCACTACAAAACAGGTATGTGCTAGACCTCCTCACGGCGATGGAAGGGGGAGTTTTTGCCACAATAGGACAATCATGTTGCACATTTATCCCTGCTAACGATGCAGACAATGGAACACTTACTGAGGCAGTATCACAACTGGCCCTGATGCACTCCAAAATGATGGATGAAAGTAAAGGAAAGATACCAGCTGGTTCTCGTTCATATGGTCATGGATGCCATCATGGCTGTCAGATGGGCTGAAGATAATAGTAGGATGTATAATATTAGCTGCAGCTGTGTTGATTGTAATAAAGTTTTGGAAAGCTAGAAAACCACGCACAACGGACAAAATGATGGATGGTCGGCATGCACGCCTTACTGCCGGCCGATGATGGCAAGCACACCGACATGATAATACAGGAAAGAGAGGTTGCGCAAACAGATTCTTGACAACCACATGGATCCACCATATGTGAAGGTGGAGAACCCAAGAAACCCGAGGAGCTATATCGGAAGATGGGTATACTGCAAACCCGGCGGCGGCTGTGTTTACATGTACTGGTCATTTGAAGATCATGTCAACCATTATGGGCACTTGGCTGGAATAACTAAAGTATGGAGAGTGAAAGGAGATAAGGTAAAGGATGAGTTTGTGGTCGACAAGTCGACCAGAGGGGGGACTGAAGTGGGAGAATTGGACAATACCCTCCCCCCAATCTCATCCAGACCATGGCCTAGAGGATCATGACCCAGGCATCCCCCACGAGACGAGTTTGTCTACTTACCAGATGACAAAATACCCTGGTTCAGAAACGTACACATAAGAGAAGTATGCCCACCAGCACGCCCGGCACCAGCCCGCCTGGCTCAAGCCGATGCATGCAACATGGATGAGCTCGACTAGAACAGCCACAAGTATCCACATCGTTAGAGATGCCATAACGAAATAGCCAACTGCCAAGAACACACGTGCCACCATGCACACTGGTCACTTACACACCAACCTACACGGAGAACATACACAGTGCTATGACGTAGGTGACTGACACACCCACTGACGTGCATCGTTGTTATTTTTTCACATAGGACTTTTTACAGCACTGCAGAAACACAAGACGGCTGAAGAGCTTGTGTATATGCTTGCTGACGCTTCTCCCGCCACCCACCCCTTTGACGACACCATCATGTATATCTAATGCTGCTTGTGATACCATGTCAACCCGCGACCTCCATACCATGGATTATGTACCGCCACCCATGATCTAGGCCCGAGTAGGCCGCAAGCAAGTGTCCCCAGGCAGGAGCCTAGCAATGAAAATCCTCCCAGAACAAGAGTACAAGTGCTGATCATGCAGAACAAGTCCCCGTCGAAAGCTCACAGCCAAGGCCACAACGTTGCAACCCGCATGCCACAAGCCCAGCGCCAAGGTTATACCTGTAAAATACCAAGCCCACAGAAACGAAATACAAATCTAATGCTCATAATTCTGCTCCAGCTACGGTCTCTCCACACGTGACCAAGCCGAACTGACAAAGTGCCAAGCTCACGAGACAGAAAGTCGCCAGGGTCCCACGTCTGGGACACAGGTTGCAACAACGAAGCGGCAAGATGGACACCTACAGCGATGGGAATGACCCGCTCACAAGCCATGAGCAGACCTGTTCGTTGCCTGCACAAACACATAGTTGCACATTGTTGCTAATGACAGGTACACCGCGAGCTGGGAACGACGATGGTCCCAGGCTTGGGGGCTCGCGGGAGAACCAATCAGAATCCAGGGGGGCTTATTACTACGCCATTACCCTTAACCAATCACCAAGGGTCCCCCTGTAACAATTCTAAAGTAACAACCGCAAGGGACAACCCAAGTGTACCACCTGACCCATCCTCATCCACTAATATTTCTTTCCATATGTTACCTATACTAACCCTACCAATCGGGGAACCAATCCTGAGTGGCGATAGATTTTGTGCTAACTTTCCCAGGTGACGCGAGTAGCGTGTCATACTACCGTAAAAAGGGCCTGCGAGCCCCACTAAGATTGAGAGTCTCATCGGACGCGTAGGATCCGAGACCCATCCCTGCCGTTGTTATAATACACAGCAGAACCACCTTGCCTCTTGTGTGCGTCTCATACTCGTTTTGGGTACACGGGAGGAGTTGGGGCCTCCCCAGCCCCGAGGCCTGTGGACGGCTCTGCCGGCCCCGGGAGAATCACCACGACAATGCGATTGCGTGTTTTCTGCTGTTTTAATTTGGCTGCGAGGAATCGGTTGGCTTTATCCCCATTTATATAGTAAAATTGTTTAGTTTGCACGAGGAGGTACACAGCTTGGTCCACCAGATGGGCTTCCAAGGCCGACCTAACTTTTTAAAATTCCCGCCATGCTCTCTGTGAGCCCCTATTTTTATACTCCATCTCGGCCTCTGCTACTTTGGCTTCCATGTCCCGCTTTACCCTTTTATGTCTCTTGATATAATTTGCTGTGTGTGCGATGAATTTTCCCCTTTCAACTGCTTTACTAGCGTCCCAAATAGTGTCCCAGTTTACTCCGGGTGTAACATTTTCCTGCAAGTAATTCTTTAAGGCCTGTTCTATGTCTGCTCTGAGGGCTACGTCTTTCAGGATCACCTCATTTAGGCACCATCGTTTATGGGGCTCTTGCCGTGGGCGCGAAGGTTCCAAAGTTAAGAGGACTGGGGCGTGGTCCGATAGCTACCTCACTCCAATCTCTAGTCCCGTAACCTGTGGGTTTACCAAGTCCGAGATCAGCACCATATTGATCCGGAAGTGGCCCCTGTGCACCGCAGAATAGTGGGTGTATGCTTTTTCTTTTGGGCGAAAGAAACTCCACGTCTCTATTAGGTTTAAATCTCTAATGAATTTTGCTAGGCCCTGTCTGAATGTATGGTCATTTTAGGTAGCTGGAAGAGTTTTGTCCAACCCGGCGTCCATCACACCATTGAAATCACCCCCATCAGGATCTGCCCCACTCCCCATTGTGTGATGATGGGTAGCGATTTCATTGGGGGCATATATCGATATCAACGTAACCTGTTGCCCCACCAGTTTCACTCCCACTATCAAATAGCGGCCTTCTGGGTCTTTCTTTACAAATTCTTTCTCGAAATTGATACCCTTAGCCAGCAGGATGCCCACTCCCCGTTTTTTCGTCCCACCAGAAGCAAAGTAATGCATTGGAAATGCCCTGTGCCTTAGCCTGTGTTCATCCTCTGGGAGCTGATGCGTTTCCTGCATCCATACCACCAAAGCCTGCATATCCCCAAGCCTATTCATCATGGATTTTCGTTTGATTGGGGAGTTAAGCCCTTGGACATTTAATGTGACAAATGTTAGTTCAGCCATTCTTATGCTTTGACCCTGTGCTTATCTTAAGTTTCTTAAACCCTTTCACCCTTTCAGATTTTGCATGCATGCCGTATGTAACAACCTCCCTAGTGACCCAACTCTCCCCTCCTACCCCCTTAACCCCCAAACTTAAACTTTCCTATCCCTCCAAAACTTCAACATTAACTTCCACCATGAATGCCACGGTAGATCACCGGGTTTCTGTGTACCCCCGGGAAATGTGGGGTCTGAACCCCTCCCTCTAAGTCCCCCTCCCAAGAACCCCCTCCCTACCCTCCCAGAGCTGTTACCTTCCCTTTTTCCCCATTATGGTTCCCCCAAAGTATTCAAGTATTCAGTGTTTGGAACTCAGACCTATTGTGCCTCTCCGGGCTTGGTGCCCCCCTCTCCTCTTAGCTTCCAGTTACTCTCTGCTAGCTTCAGATGAGAATCTTCAGCCATTCCTTCGTCGAGTGGCTTTCATCCAGTGTCTGCAAATTTAGTGTCTTTGTTCCGGAACCCTCGGCCGCGGGCGTGCTGCTCGCCATTGCTCTCTTTCTGGTCTATCCTCCGTTTCTCTGCTTGCAGGCTGGGAATTGCCTCTGTCACCGCTCTCGGTTCCGTCGCTCTCCGTTAGGAGGTCGTCCATTTCCTCCTCTTTTGTGATTGTGTATCGCTGCCCTTTCCACTCAAAGCGGAGACCTGCCGGGAAAGCCCACCTGTACCGCACGTTCCTGGTCCTGAGCCAGTCTGTGACCACCCTCAGCCGCTTTCTCTTTGCTAGGGTGGCCTGGGCCAGATCCTGATAAAGCTGGATGGGTGAGGATTGGAAATTTATCAGTTCTTTATCCCGGGCTGCTCGCATGATGATCTCCTTCAGTTGGAAGAGGTGTATTCGGGTCAGCATGTCCAGAGTCAGGTTCTCGCTGAGTTGGAATGTGGAATACACCCTGTGCGTGCAATCTAGTACAATTTCTTTGTCATTCATCGTCCCCAGGATCTGCCGGAAAAGGTCTATTACATACTTTTGCAAGTTGGAGTCCGCCACCGTCTTCGGGAGCCCCCAAATTCATATATTGTTGCGGCTGGAACTGTTTTTGGCATCTTCCTGTTTATTTTGGACACGGTCCATCTGCTGTTCTAGTTCCAGCACTCTTCTGGTTAGTTCATCCTGCTCCTGACCTTGCTCCGCTACTGCCATTTCCATTTCATCAACCCTTTTTTCCACTGCCATCACCCCCCTGTTGAGGTCCACGATGGATTTGGCTTGGTCTGAGGCACTTTCTTTAATGTCTTTTTTAAGCTCTTGCAGCATTGCAAGCAAGTCAGATTTCTGTTACGCTCAACTGGTATCCACAGGGACACCACCCAGCCGAGTTACTCGCTGGTATGCTTCTCAGCTTTGCCCTGATGTGGTCTGCGGGGAAGGTTCTGCCTGAAAATACAGGAGGACTGTGTTCAAGACTGACCGACTGGGGTAAGTATCCTCCCTCCACCCCCGTATGATTTCAGTCCCTCTGCCGCCCTCTCCTCACCTTGTGGTAGAATTAGGTGTGCTCTCCATCCTGCCTTCTTTGCAGGGGCGCGTTGTCTTTCATGGGCGAGTGCGGTCCAGTTACTTCACGGACCGTTTGATATTGTTCAGGTAGGTCTTATTGCTGTTCTTTAGTTTTGTTGCTATCCAGCATGCCTTACTTTGTTTAAAATTTCTCTTTTTTCTCCCTTAGGTATGCGGAGCTTCAGCGCGGCGAATTGGCTTGGTTGAGCCCCGCTGGTAAATGATGACGCAGTAAGAGCGCTAGGATGCAGTCAGTAAGCGCTATGCGCAGCGCTGCAAAGTCTTGCCTTTGCTAACCTGTGTTTTCCATCCTTGTAGGTCCCAGTGTTATTCAGCACGAGTGGAATGTCCGGAGTGGTGCCAGCCGAGAGGCGACCAGCCAGGTAAACCTTTTGAGCAGTTCGTAATTTGTAAACGTCTCTACTGCTTTCTTTAATGTTGCCTCCATCTTCCTCTTTCAGGTCGTTCTGTCCGGGAGGCGTGCAGATTCCAGGCAGCTGTTCTCAGTAGCTGCAAGTGTTTAAATATGAAGACTGCAGGTAAGATGCTGCTGCTAATGATGTTACTTTTGTCTCTTTGCAGCTTCTGCTTCTCCGAGGTTCGAGGGAATAGCTGGACACAGTGAGCGTCACGTTGCAAGCTGCAAAGTAACGCAAAGTGTGTTGTCTTGCTCGGGTGTGGTTTAAATAGCCCCAACAAAATAGTGCAGGTAAAGTAGTCCCTAGGCTACCACACCCAAAACACTAGACCACATAGCTTGGTTTTTAGGAACCAAGCTATGTGGATGACTCCATGTTGGCTGACAATACAATAAAGTAGTTCCCAAGCACATTGTTTTTCATGGTGTATGAGCCTGGCGCCATAGGCGCCAGGACTGGCCCCATGAGGGCTTTTGAAGAGGATGCCAGGCTCTAGAGGCCCGAGTCCTGACTCCGCTTGGCCAATGGGTTTGCCAGAGGGGGTTTTGGGCAAGGGTCATGACAGCACTCCCCCCTAAGGCCCCTCCCATGGTGTTCCTTCTGTCTGGCCCAGGTTTGGTTGGGAAGTTCTGATGGAATTTCCTGATTAGACGTGGTGCGTGGATATTCTCACTGGGCTCCCAGAATCTATCTTGTGGTCCAAATCCTTTCCAATCGACGAGATAATATAGCTTGGTCCTAGAGTATTTAGAGTCCAAGATATCTTTGACTTCGAATTCTGGTTCTCCATCAACAAGTATGGGTTTAGGTGGTGTCCCAATCAGTGTGCTGGGTTGCATTGGTTTCAGGAGGGACACATGGAATACCGGGTGGATGTGTAGATTAGGTGGTAAATCCAGTTTCACAGCTGCTGGATTGATAATTGCCTTAATGGTATAGGGTCCTAAGAATCTGGGTGAAAGGCCCGGGTTCCCTTGATTGGTACGAATTTAGCGGCTAACTAAACTTTGTCTCCTACTTGATAATCAGGGGTCTCCGGTGTTGGTCGGCGAATCTCCTTTGTTTTTCTTTGGCATGAATAAGGTGTTCCTTTGCCCTTTTGAAAGCCTGAGTAATGGTTGTGTGTAGGGTCTTTACCGTTGGCATTTCCAAGCTGGCTGGAAGGTCTAGTTCAGAGGTACGTGGATGTCTGCCATAAAGGGTATAGAAGGGCGTTTGTCCCGTTCGTGAATGCAAAGAATTGTTATATGCATATTCGGCTATCCATAGTAGGTCTTTCCAATTCCTTTGTTCGTGGTGCAGCATGCACCGTAAATATTGCTCAAGTGTCTGATTGGTTCTCTCGGTTTGGCCATCTGTTTGAAGATGGTGACTGGTAGATAGCTGAACGTCGATCTGTGCCATTGTACAACATTTTTTCCAGAAGTTTGAAACAAACTGACTGCATCGATCAGAGACCAGAACCAAAGGGAAGCCATGTAGCTTAACTACACCCTGCAGGAACACTTTTGCTAAAGTGGCTGCGTCTGGGAGGCCCTTGAGAGGAATAAAATGGGCCATCTTCGAGAGTAAGTCCACAACTACAAGGATAGTGTTGAACCCTTGGCTTGGAGGTAGATCAGTGATGAAGTCAAGGGAAAGAGTGCGCCATGGAACTGGAGGAATGTCCAATGGTTGTAGGAGACCAGATGGTTTTTGTTTCTGTGATTTATTTTGTGCGCAGACACCGCAGGACTGAATATACTGAATGATGTCCTTACGCCAGGTAGGCCACCAAAAGTTCTCTTTTACCTTAGATAGGGTTTTGGTGATCCCAGGATGCCCTTAGATCAGTGAATCGTGATAGTTTGAAATAATATACTGTTGTAATTCCTTCTTGGGTACATATAGGCGATGCCTAAAAAAGGGTAGATGGTCCTTGATGGTATATTGTTCTCCTTGAGTTTGCCATGCGAGGTAGGCATCAGGATTCATTGTCCGTTGGATTTCTTTTCGTAGTTCTGCTTGTGTTAAGGCTGTCGTGATAAACAAGAGTTTGTCTTCAGGTATAATAGGTACTGGGTCTGGAGTTGTATATACTATTTCATCTATGCCCATGCGAGATAAGGCATCCGCCTTTCCGTTTCTGACTCCTGGTCAAAAAGTGATTACATAATCATATTCGGTGAAGAAAAGGGCCCACCGTAATTGGTGCCAGGACTGGGCCTTGGCTGTTTTGAGATATTGCAGGTTTCGGTGGTCTGTGATGACTGTAATTGTGCGTCTGTCCCCCAGAAGGTAGTGCCTCCAGGCTTTAAAGGCGGATTTGATAGCCAGGAGTTCCTTGTCCGTGATGGCATAATTAATCTCTGGAGGTGAGAACTTTTTCGACCAGAAGGCCACTGGATGTAGCTGGCCGGTTTCCGGGTCTCTCTGTGAAAGGACAGCCCCCATTGCGAGACTGGAGGCATCAGTTTCAACGACATAAGGGAGGTCTGGACGAGGATGTCGCAGGATTGGAGTGGAGGTAAACCTTTGTTTAAGTTCTTGAAAGGCTTCTTCTGCTTCTTCGGTCCAAGCAAACTTTTTATTGTTTTTTCGTATTAGTACTTGATTGGGTGCACATCCTGAGAGAAGTCTGGGATGAACCGGCGGTAGAAGTTCGTAAAGCCCAGCATGGTTTGTACCCCCTTTCAGAGACGTCGGTGAAGGCCATTTCAGAATGGCATCTACCTTGTGCACGTCCATTCTGATGCCTCCTGGCGTAAGGATAAAACCAAGAAATTGTACTTCGGTGATGTGAAAAAAGCATTTTTCAAGTTTTGCAAACAAGCAATGTTGACGGAGCTTGGTGAGGACTGAACGAACGTGCCTGACATGATCTTGTTCCGAGGCTGAGTATACTAAGATGTCGTCTATGTACACTAAGGCGCACACATCAATTAACTCCCTTAAGACGTCATTCATGAAATACTGGAATGCCGCAGGAGCGTTGCATAACCCGAAGGGCCTGACTTGATATTCGAACAAGCCGTACTTAATATGGAAGGCGGTTTTCCATTCATCTCCTTTTCTGACTCGGACCAGGTGGTACGCTCTTCGAAGGTCTAATTTGGTATAAATCTGGGCATCTTTAACTATGTCTAGCATCTCAAGGATAAGTGGCAAGGGTTAGCGGTTCTTCACAGTGATCTGGTTCAATGCGCGGTAGTCAATACAGGTTCTCAAGTCTCCTTCCTTTTTCGGTACGGGGGACTTCGATAAATCCGTTTGCAAGGTACTGGTCTAAATAGGATTTCAAATGAAGGTTTTCTGGCTCTGTGAGAGCGTAGATCCTGCCGCAAGGGATTTGTGCACCAGGAACAAGGTCGATCTGACAGTCATAGGGCCTGTGCGGCGGCAATGTATTGGCTTGGTCCTTTCGGAAAACATCCTGGAAATCATGGTATTCACTTGGCAAGGTATTAGTTGCTCCCAGGGTTGATACTATCGCTCCGGGAGTCATGGGGATACAGACGTCGGGTTTCTCCTCTTGGTAATAGTAGGCAGGGGAGCAGTCACCAGGGAAGGTTAATTTTCGTGCTCGCCAGTCTATCAAAGGGTTGTGAGCAACCAACCATGGCATCCCTAGTATTAGCCTGAACTGAGGTGCCTTGATGAGATCGAATGAAATAGACTCCCGATGTCCGTCCTGGCACAGCAAGGTTACCCTGGCTGTGCACTGGGTTACTGGTCCAGAAGCGATTTCTGTCCCATCCACGGTGGTTACCTTGTCCATAGTTGGCTTAGAACACAAAGGAAGCCCCATCTCTGCTGCCAGTTCTTGAACAATATAATTTCCAACTGCTCTGCTATCGATGTATGCTTCAACGGCATGCATTCTTGACGACTTTTGGAGGTTAATTAAGATCAATGGTATTGCAAAGTGCAAGGTCAGCAACTCTTTCTTCTCACTCGACAAACTGACCTCTACGTTTGTCGAGCTTGGTAGTTTTCCAATTCCTTAGCTTCATCCTTCTCTGTGGCCTCACTGTTCTTCTTGGGGGTTTTACTGGACAGTCCTTCAGGAAATGTCCTGGTTTCCCACAATACAAACAAAGCTGTTGTCTTCTTTTGTCCCGCTCTTGTTTTGTTAATGGAGGCCGTATCCCTCCAATTTGCATGGGTTCTACAGCATGTTCAGGTACACAGGGTGTGTTTTCCCTTGGTCGAACATACACGGTCCGAGGGTCCGTCTTAGACCGGTCTGCCTTTCGGTCCTGGAACCGCTGGTCTAGCTGCACGACCAGATTTATGAATTCTGCACAGTCTCTGGGTGGATCAACCACCTGGGCTAAGACGTCCTTTAATTCGCCTCGTAAGCATCGATGGAATAACGTGGTTCTTTTGTTTTCTGGCCACCTAGCTTCAGTAACCAGTCTGTTGAAGGTAGCAATGTACGTTAAGAAGTCCTGATTCCCCTGTCAGAGGTACAAGAGTTCATTGTCTACTGCTTGTTCCTGGGCATGGCGAGCAAAATGTTTTTCCATTTCTCTCTGGAACCCCCCCAAAGTCATGTAATAGAGGATCGTCATGGGTTACCAACGGCACCAACCAATCTGCTGCACTACCACTCAGGTATGATAAGACAAAAGCTACCCGAGCTTGGTCGTTTGGAAATGCTCCAGGCCTACAAAGAAAATGAAAACGGCACTGATTGATGGATGCCACATACTTCCGTGGGTCGCCTGAGAACCTTTCTGGTGGTGCCAGGGGCACTGTTCCAGGTAACGTGATCTGTACCGGAGTGGGTGGTATGGCGGGGTTTTGCATCGTTGGATTGCTTCCAGGTAGAAGCGTCTGTCCCGCCTGTGATTGCAAGTATTGCCTGCTAATCTCTTCAATGCGTCCTTTGGTCACTATTAGGTCTCTCCGGAGGGCATTAGTCTCTTGTCGGGCAGAATGAACCTCAGCACGAAGCTTTCCTAGTAATTGGGCCAATTGGTCAATTTCTGATGTCTCCATGGTGCCCAGGTGGATTTGTTATGGTAGTCTTCGCGTTCTGTTACGCTCACCTGGTATCCACAGGGACGCCACCCAGTCGGGTTACTCGCTGATATGCTTCTCAGCTTTCCCGTGATGTGGTCTGCGGGGAAGGTTCTGCCTGAAAATACAGGAGGACTGTGTTTAAGACCGACCGACTGGGGTAAGTATCCTCCCTCCACCCCCGTATGATTTCAGTCCCTCTGGCGCCCTCTCCTCACCTTGTGGTAGAATTAGGTGCGCTCTCCGTCCTGCTTTCTTTGCAGGGGCGCGTTGTCTTTCATGGGCGAGTGCGGTCCAGTTACTTCACTGACGCTGGCCCGTTTGATATTGTTCAGGCAGGTCTTATTGCTGTTCTTTAATTTTGTTGCTATTCTGCATGCCTTTCTTTGTTTAAAATTTCTCTTTTTTCTCCCTTAGGTATGCGGAGCCTCAGTGCGGCGAACTGGCTTGGTTGAGCCCCGCTGGTAAATGATTACGCAGTAAGAGTGCTATGATGCGGAAAGTAAGCGCTATGCGCAGCGCTGCGAAGTCTTGCCTTTGCTAACCTGTGTTTTCCATCCTTGTAGGTCGCGGTGTTCTTCAGCGTGAGTGGAATGTCCGGAGTGGTGCCAGCCGAGAGGCGACCAGCCAGGTAAGCCTTTTGAGCAGTTCGTAACTTGTAAACGTCTCTACTGCTTTCTTTAATGTTGCCTCTATCTTCCTCTTTCAGGTCGTTCTGTCCGGGAGGCGTGCAGATTCGAGGAAGCTGTTCTCGGTAGCTGTGAGTGTTTAAAGATGAAGACTGCAGGTAAGATGCTGCTGCTAATGATGTTCCTTTTGTCTCTTTGCAGGTTCTGCTTCTCCGAGGTTCGACGGAATAGCTGGACACGGTGAGCGTCACGTTGCAAGCTGCAAAGTAACACGAAGCGTGTTGTCTTGCTCGGGTGTGGTTTAAATAGCCCCAACAAAATAGTCCAGGTAAAGTAGTCCCTAGGCTACCACACCCAAAACACTAGACCGCATAGCTTGGTTCTTAGGAACCAAGCTTTGTGGATGCCTCCATGTTGGCTGACAATACAATAAACTAGTTCCCAAGCACATTGTTTTTCATGGTGTATGAGCCTGGAGCCATAGGCGCCAGGACTGGCTCCATGAGGGCTTTTGAAGAGGATGCCAGACTCTAGAGGTCCGAGTCCTGACTCCACCTGGCCAATGGGTTTGCCAGAGGGGGTTTTGGGCGAGGGTCGTGACAATTTCCTTATCGGAGGGTCTTCCGGTTCATCAGAACTCCCTGGAGGTGGGGAGTGTATCTGTGCCATTGCCTGCTGCTGGCTACGTTTCTATGCCTCTGCCGTCTGCATTAGGGCTTTGATGTCGCCTGACCCAGCACCTTTCATTTTCGTTGTTTGTTTAGACATTGTGGTCTGTGTACCGGATAGCAATGTCTTTGCTTTAATTCAGGTCCCCACTCATAGGGTCTGCCTAACCTTGATAACCCCTTCGATGTGGCTGGCGCTGTTCACAGCTTTATAGGGGTGCAGGAGCGCCCCTTCTCCCTTCCACTGGTGACCTCCACTTGTTGCCCTGCAGCTGTCTTCTGTAAGTTCTTACGAGGCGTGCCGTGCGCCGTCCACTATCTGCAGCTGTAGGTGCTTACGGCTGTTGGGTGGCGGGTGACAAGATCTATGGGCCACAGTTTGTAGGGGGGCACCACCTCCTACCCATACATACTGCATGTGTCCAGTCCTCTCCCACTTTGGCAACGTGTGAGTGTGAGCTCCTGCTGATGAATAGGGCTTTCCCTATGATCTTGTCTTGTAGGGCTATTAATCTGGATCCAGCCCCAGTACCTGGGGGTGTGTTGTGGACTCAGCCTTTGAAGGCAGCCCTCCATTGCTGACAGTGGTTAATGTTATCGCTTTGGGGCAATGGCGCGTTGTCCTTATTGTTTAACTGGCCTGCGTCCTGATCTTACACTTTGGGGGCCACGAGTGCGTCCGGTCTCAGCTGGGGGGCTGCTGCAGCGCATGGATAGCCGTCTGGGCTGGCTCCGTTTCCAGGAGTGAGCCGGCCCTCTGCCGACCCCGCCTCCTCGCGAGCGCTCACAGGCTCAGCGCCCCCCTGCTTCTCCTTACTTGTGTAGGTATCACGCTGCCCGGCCCCTCCGCTGCCATTGCCGCAGCCTCGTCTTCCCGCCGTTGCTCCTTCCCTCAGCCGTGTCGGAGAGGGGAGGGGCATCCGAACACACATGTCCCGGCTGGATTCTGGGGTGGCACCCGATTCCGCTCTCCTCCTGTTGCGCCCACCGCGGTCTGTATTGGGCAGCTGCTAGGGTCTTTCAGAGTAGACAGGCTTGCCTATTACCTCCAACACTCTGCCCCCGTATTGCTCGCGGCTCCGGCCACCATCTTTACTATTTTACAGCCGTGTCGCAGGGTCTGCTCCAGCTCTGCCGATTGGGCACCCCAGGGTTTACGACACCCAGAGTTGGTGCCCCAGATGTACCTGTGCCCCTGAAGTCTGCCGCTGGGGTAAATTTCTACATCAGAAGGGGGTTTTGGGGCCTAGGGCTGAGGGGGACTACAGAGCTCACTGAGAAGGCATCTGTCTGTGTCCTCAGTTGGCCACGCCCCCCGAAATGCAGTTTTAAAGTGAAAGTGAAACTGTTTTTCCAGCCTGACGATGAGGAATATTCATGAGCATGTGAATCCACACCAGACACCATGCTGGAGAAATAAT
The DNA here is from genome assembly GCF_040938575.1 of Ambystoma mexicanum. Lineage (NCBI taxonomy): Eukaryota > Metazoa > Chordata > Amphibia > Caudata > Ambystomatidae > Ambystoma > Ambystoma mexicanum. The sequence goes on from NC_090929.1 coordinate 541,869,781, forward strand.
TCAATCATTATCATAGAGCAAAGCGAGTTCTGGAGGACAACTACAGTGTATGGTAGTGCAGTAGATCTCTCAATGTACAGACTTGATGGAACTACTTTGCGTAAACATATAGTTAGCTTTGTCTATTCATTATGTTAGAGGAAAGAAAGTGAGAGACTAAGCAGAGTTTATGGCATAGCAGGCAGAGAACTGTGTAAACTAGGTGGAATATTGTAGTTTGCAGCTATATCACTTTCAGGGTAGCTGGTATAAAGCAACAGGGTGATAAGTAGAATGTCAGAGAACGGAATCAGCTGATGGGTTGAGCACCAGTTGCAAGATATATGTAACCAGCAGGTTACAGAACTAGGTTTGCCACTACAAGCATTTGGCCGTGCAATCATGTACATTTTCAAAAGTGTCCCTTTGTCAACATAATGCATCTTCCCCAACAAAATGAAATATAGTTGACCCGGAGATTTAGATACACTAAACTACACTTTACTGTAAAGCATGGAGACAATGCACTGTTTTACAGTAGCAATGCTGTAATTATGCATTATGTAACAAATTACATTTTTAGAAAAGGAATGGTATGCCTATTTAAAAAACATAATTAACACAAACTGGTCTTTGGCAGAAAGGATACAGTTAGCTTAATAAAAGTATTATCCTGATTACTTCTGGTTTGCAATTATTTGAAAAAGAAAAACAATTCTCTCCTAGCACTCCCACACAGGCCTTTTGGCACATATGAGTGGAGGCGAGGATTACTGCCGCACTCTCTCTATTAGCCCCTTTGAACTTGCAGTGAACAGAGAAATGGAGGGTGTAGAGAGCCCGGAAGGCAAAAGAGTAATGGCGGGCGAACTGTGCTTTCATTGACCAGGGTAACCTAAATAGCTAGCGTTGCTAACAAGTGCCAAATGAATTAGCAAACATGCAGAATTGCAAAGCAAATTGCTACGTGACACTGCTCATTTCATGCCTTGCCACAAGATAAGCACTCTTCCTCTGCTCTCCCTGGGACTACAACGGCCCCAGGTTGACCACTTGTAAGCGCAGGGTCTTGAGGATGGGCCTCTGCTGCAATCCAAGATTGCATACAGACTGTTATTCTTCCAGCCATGGCACACTGGTCCTTGCAATTTCCTTTACCCGCTAAGGCTACAAAAAAATCAGAGGTCAATAACTGGTATTCTTGTGGCATCTTGTGCGGCACTGGGTTAAGCCTGCCCAGTTGTCATACATGAAAATGTAATCCACAGGAATGACCATGCAAAATGGTGGGTTAGAGTAGTCCAGGCATGGGTACTCATGAGTCTCAAGTCGTGCTGAGGACTGCCCCAAAAGAACCCTCCCCAGCCACTCTCTACGTGGTACAAAAGCTTTTGTTTGGAGGCTTTAGATGTATTTTTCTTGCAGGCTTTTCCAGGAAAAGGGACATTGTCTAAAATTTGAGAAAACGGGCAAGGGGACTCAGTAGAAACCTGTGGTAGCCTAGTAAAAGTGTACTGCAATGCACGGTAGATAAAGGCAAACAAATATTTTTTAAATTTTTTATTTTATTTTATATGGTTTACAAAAGAAAACCTTTTAAAACAATCAAAAGAAACATTTCTGTTTAATTCGCTCCATTCGAACCCACACCATTTGTCATTAATATCTTTGTTCGTAGTTCCTCCTTGGTGTGGAATTCGATTAGTTCAAATGGAGTTTCAAATCCTTAAAAAATAATAGTAAACCAAACATAATTTTTCGATCAGAGCCTTCAAACATAACTTTCCACCAATCGTTGGCCGCATGGTAGCACAGGCCTCAAAAAGAGTTCCGAGCAACTTTGTTCGTAGGGAGTGAAACTTTGGGCAAAACAACGTCAAGTGTTTTAAAGTCTCTGTGGGATGCTTGCAAAAGCGACAAGTCAGGTCAACAGTTTCTTTAGGTGACCAGGTACTTGTACGATCTTTGGTCAGAAAAAGATTAAGTCGGAAATACAAGTATAATAATCTTGAGTTCTGATCCGGGGATTGAAACAAGTACGGTTGTAATTTATCTAACTCTCTTGCTTCAGGTGGAGCGTCTCTTAAGAGGCGAGAGCTGGATCTATCTGCGCAAATTTGATGCCAATCTGAGCTCCATAATTTACATTTTGCCTTATTAGGATTTTCAAGTAGAGTTGTGATTTTGATGTCGTTTGCACCCAAAATTTCTAAACATAGCTGATTCCATTTAGCAAGCATTGTGTATTCTGGGTCGGAGTCCGGTTTATGTAAAATTTTGAATGGTGGGGCTGCATTAGAGAGCTGCGACTTTCTTTATAGAGTTAATGCATTCCAACATCCTCTCGCTTGTATAGATGTCAAGCCCAGTTCAAATCTTATGTTACTAGACGGACACCCTTTAGGAATGTGCAGTGCTCTGGTCCAGAAATTATTTTCAAGTGTATTCCATAGCTCATGTGGGCAACCAAACATATTTTCAGCGCCGTAAATCAAGGTCGGTATGACTTTTTGTCTATAAACGTTTATCAAAGGTTTTATAGAAAATGTTCCAAATTTTCTATTTATGATCGCGGCTTGGCAGGCTCGTTGCTGACACTTTCTCCTGGTGGCCTCGACCCAAGGATTATCATTTATGTTGGCACTTATCAGAGATCCCAAATATTTTATGTATGGGGAAATCCGAAGCAATGTTTTTTCCAAATGCCAAACGTATTGAGTTGATCTCCTTTTATAAGATGTCAGATTACGTAAAATCAAGACTTTGCATTTTTCCTTATTTATGCAGAGCTTGTTTTTATTTACGTATCTTTCTAAAGCATCTAATTTTCGCTGTAGACCAACAGGTGTAACATCCAAGAGCAATAAGTCGTCAGCATATAAAAGATAGCACAACTGAGATCCATGGATTTTAGGTGGAAACGCTGTTACCTCTTTTAATGCATGACCCATGTCAGAAATAAAAAGATTGAAAACAATTGCTGCCAAGGGACTCTCTTCTCACTCCTTTGAAAGTTGGAATCAAAGGTGATAAGGAGCCTCCTTGGTCTAGTCTGACTTGAACTGTAGTGTTAGAGTGCAGCTCTTTTATTGCATCTAAGAGGTCAGGTGGACACTTCCAGGCTTTGAGTTTCTGCCACAAAGTGTGTCGATCGACACTGTCAAAAGCGTGTGAAATGTCAATAGATGCAACGTAGATGGTAGTGTTGGTTCTTATTGACTCCATTTTTAAGAGGTTCAGCAAGAGGGTATTAAGACCGCAGCCAACGCCCTTGACAAATCCAGCTTGTCGTGGGTCGTTAAGGTGATTTTTAAGTGCCCAGGATTTTAACATTTGTTGAAGTTGGGTTGCATACATTTTTCCCATTACGTCTAGAAGGGCAATTGGTCGGTAGTCTCTCGGATCCAATCTGTTACCCTTTTTGAAAATGGGCACAATTATAGCGTTTTTCCACGAGCATGGGGTTGCACGTTTCATTTTTATCCTTTCAAAGAGGAGGAAACAGAGCTTTGCCCATTCTTCAGGATTTTGTTTCATTGTGTAATTTGTAAGACCGTCCGGCCCTGGGGCTCTTGACGCATTAGAGTTCTTAATTGAGTTTGTGATATCGTCTATGTCGAACCTCAATACCCACGGGGTTCCGGCCTTACTCATGCATTTAGGCTCCACTTCTAAAGTACTAAACAAGTTCGTATAATGTTTTACCCAAGTTTCTTGAAGAATTGGCGATGCAAGTGGGGCGGCAAGATTGTTTATTACACGCCAGAATTCAGCTGAGTTTTTATTCTTGAGTTTGCACATCATCTCTTCAGAGTCGTTCTGCAAAGTTACTGCATAGTGGCTTTTTCTCCAATTTCTGTATTTTTGTGTTATGCGTTTTTATCTGCATAATATAAATCTTTGGTGCCTCGTGGTATCATCCTTATTTCTTTGCGAAGAGTGCGTTTATGTTGCAACAACTGTAAATCGAACTTATGTTTGTTCTGTATTTTATGTTGCTTAAGGCCTTGTTTGCGTTCCACGAATTGGCTCAACAAATGTTGGTATTCAGTCTCGTCTGGAATGGCCTCCAAGACAGATGTTAGCAAGTTAATGTACCTTGTTTTGAAATTGAGACAAATCCTTCCAGATCGATATGAGGTGGCATAAGGCCATAGTTGTTGAGATGTATCGCTGCAGGCATTGAACGACATCTTGAGCATGTCATGATCACTATGTTCCATTTTAATGATCTCAAGCCGATGAACTTTTACTGCAAGAGCTTCCGACGCGAAAAGATAGTCTATAGTTGAAGATTGATTATCGCGTCTCCATGTCGGATGAGCGGGAATATCACCAGGTGTGTTCCCATTCAAGAATGTTAAATTCCTCAAGTTCATTTCGATCATCCAGGAAATGCCCGTTACTTCATTGGCATTATTAGTCGAAGACTTTGTTTTCGGCTTGATGTTCAAATTCAAGCAGTCTGTATTAAGATCGCCACAAAGAATAATATGTGCTCTACATGAATTTTCCATTATGTTATCAAGAATTGAGGTCACCTGGTCAATAAAGTTAAGAGTGCCAGTTGCAATTTGGTTCCAATAAAGATTGATTATGTATAGGGACTCGGATTTACTGGTGTTAAGGAAACTCACTTTAGCAATTTGTATATATGGTGAAACATTCTCTGTCTCTACTATTCTGAGTCCACGATCTTTTTTAACCGCTATCAGGAGGCCAGACAGCGGCCTACCTTTTAGTGGTTTAACAGCTGGATTTACCACTATCTCAAAGGCAGGTGACATAGGGCAAGTTGTTAGCCATGTTTCCTGTAAACATATAAGGTCTAAATTGTACATCCAAGGGGAATTAAATAAATGGACAAATCCGCGCGTATTCCACGATCCAAGATTGAGGAGCCGGTGCGAACTCCGTTTTGAACGTTAATCGTGACGTTTGGTGTTTAGGTTTGCTGCCAGCCACGTCCAATTTCCATTTTCTGTGTCATTTTTAGATATGGCCCAATCATTTATATTCAGACCTTCAATTGTTATTTGAATTTGATCAGAGAGTAGGGGCGAGGACAGTGAAGCTGGTGCCTTCGGCTCTTTTTCTGGTATATCTCGGGGTGATCCGAGAGGTGGAAGAGGAGGATCCCAGGCAGCAAGGATGGGGTTTCCTAGTAATGCGATGGGCGAGGAAGTGGGGCAGTATTATGGAGACAACAATGAGTGATAGAGAGGATGTTGTGCTTGATGCGCGCCTTAATTGGTAACTTTTGTGCTTTGCGTCTTACTAGCGAGATATGGTCGGAATGTTTCAAGCCCCAGAGTGCATTATTTTGGACAATCTGTAGTTTATGTTTTTGGTGTAGGTACCTGCAAGGATAGCATTGCAATAGTCTAATGTGCTGCCAATGATGGCCCTGGCCAGTGTGAGGCAGTTGATGGTAGTAAGGAATTTTCTGGAGAGGTTTATAAGTTTGGTGGAGTAGGCTGCAGAAGAAGCCATAGCCTTGACATCTTTGTGCATGTTTAGCTTGGAGTTAAGATAGACTCCCAACGTTTTGACATGCATCAAAACAGGGGTGTTGTTGCCTTCAATACAGAAGGAGGCGAAAGCACAGTCAAGGTGTTAGAGGCGGTGTAGGGACCGTATAATGAGGAGCTCCGTTTTGTCATTGTTCTGGCAAAGATGGTGGTTAGCTATCCAATATACTTCAACAAAGAGATAGGACACAAAACTAATAAAGTACATGTGTAATACTGAGACCCTACACGTATTCCTAAACAGAACATGCATACTTATATCTTGAAAGAATAAAGTACAACAAAATACAAAAATATATACATTATATATCACAATTGAAAAATTTTAAAAAAAGAAAAATAGTCCCATATTTAAGCACAACTGATCATAAAAATACAGTTCAATTACTCCATTCAAACCAAGTACTCAGTATTCACAAATCGTTAACTCAACACCATTCACCATCTCTATCAAAGACAAGGTACATGGCCTCGAACGTGAAAAAAGAGGGTAAGAAAAACAGTCACCATGACCACATAAACCAAGAGTCTAAACAATCACCCTCGGCGTGAAACCAAATTCACAGTATTCAAAAGGAGGACTACCAATAGTCACTTTCCAGGCGGCAAAGTATTATATTAGTTCGCCTGACCACTTTGAATATGGTCAACTTGATATAGGCGGTGAAAGAATCACCTAGGTTAAGTAGAGCACACCATCACCCGAAGTGTACAGGAAAGAGAGCAATAATGTGAAAGGAATCCTTTGGCAAAATACCAAACATGCCAGGATGGCAAGACACAGCTAAACAACTAAACATTACCTATCAGTATAAAATCCCTGCTCAATGTGCGTGATCCAAAACTGAGATCACCCAAATGACAGGTAGTCATTCACTGTCCCAAATTACCTCAGGATACAGTCGGTTCACTTGAGAAAATGAATTCAGGGGTGTTCATAAATCTGAAAACAATGGAAACCAAACCCCGTTAATCTACTGCCCCCCACAATGGGGACCTAAAACGAAGCATCGACTCTACATTGCATGCTGGCACAGTTAGAAACCCACCGGCATGTTTAGGCAAAAGAGAGGACAATGTATCTCAGACTTTAGCACATTTCAAATTTCAAACACCAATATCTCAAAGCATGACACCCGGGCGTGTCGGGATTATGTACATTGTTGTGAACACATTTGTTTTATGATATTGTGATTTGCTGCTAAGTTTGTGTTTGTGGTATAAATGTTTTATGAAGAATGGTTTTAATGGAGTAATTGAACTGTATTTTTATGATCAGTTGTGCTTAAATATGGGTCTATTTTTCTAAATTTTTCGAATTTTTCAATTGTGATGTATAATAAATGTATATATTTTTGTATTTTGTTGTAATTTATCTATTCTTTCAAGATATAAGTATGCGTGTTCTATTTAGGAATATGTGTAGGGTCTCAGTATTACACCTGTACTTTATTAGTTTTGTGTCCTATCTCTTTGTTGAAGTATATGGTGATACCCCCTATAGGTAGAGATAGTGAATATTAGGGGTAAATCCTGTTTGCCCTCTTTTGATTTACTGGTTAGCTATCCAAGCCTCAATGATGCTATAGATCCAGTTGATATTTGCAGTGTCCAATTCATGGTTGCCGGTGAGTTTCACGAGGACCTGCGTATTGCCTATCATCAGCCAAATTCGTGTAGTGTATGTTTAGACTGTCCAGGAACCTTGTGGGACTTCATAGGAGACGGGGATGAACTCTGGAGGATCTATCACTCAAGAAGGATTTAATCCAGGCGAGATCCAAGTAGGTTATGGGCTTCTAAGTGGGTTTGCAGTGGGTGTAGGCAGTGTGGTCCAGAATGTTCAGGAGGAAGGGAACTGTCGTAATAGGACGGTAGTTGGTGCGGAGGGGAGGGTGCACTGAGGGGTTTTTCAGGAGCGGTGAGACCCATACTTCTTTTGATGGATTTGGGCAATGAGTGAGCTTCAAAAGATGTGTTGATGGTGGGAGCGAGGGGGTCAGCACAAATCTTGATGATATGAGCAGGGCAGATATCACCTGAGCAATTGGATGCTTTGAGTCGTTTGATGGTGGGAAGCACCTCGGCCAGTGCAACCAGGAAAAATGAAATGGAGGAGTTGTAGGGGTAAGGATGGCTATGGGGGGAGGGTGGTCAGGTTTGGCAGTGGGGAGCAGAGCTTTTTTTGGGTATTGTTTTTTCTCTGAGGTTGTGGGTTTTATGGCCATTGCTGATTGTACTGAAGAGCACCAGGCTTCATCTTTCAGGAAGCTGGCCGATAGGTGTGGCTGGGGCTTCCAGTACCTTGAGGATTTTGAAAAACTCTGGTGTTAGAGGAGGCTTCCTTTATCCTGGTATTGTATATGCCAGCTTTGGTGGTAATGATTGCAGTTTTTTTAGGATTTGGCAGAGGCACTAAATGCCTCTTTGTTGGAAGAGGAGGGATTTTTTCTCCGGAGATATTCCATGGTACGATTGAGTTTGCAAAGGGAGATTAGTTCATCGCTGAACCAATTGTGATTAATATTTATTTTGCGTGTCATGGTTTTAAGGGGGGCGTGCAGGTCAAGTGCGTCAAGGAGAGCGGAATTGTAAGCATTAAGAATGGTTACGGGGTCAGCACTGTCGGGTTATGAGTCCAGGGAGGAAAGAATGGTGGGTTCTAGTAATTCCTAGGGCAATATACGGGTGTCTCTCGCTGTGATTGGCAGGTGGGCCTTGGTTTTCTGGGTGGGGTGGACGCGAGTGTCATGGGGAAGTAGATCATGGAATGATCAGTCCAGGGCAAGTTGAGCTTTAAGACCCACTCGGGGATCCGGCCTTTAGAATGGGTGGGAGCGGAGGCAGATTGTGCGAATTTCATCTCATAAAGGGATGTGGTAAGGGCTGTGGACTTCTGGTCCTTGGGATCGTTGAAACCTAGGTTGAAGTCACCCAGGAGCAGGAATTTGGTATTAGGTTTTAGGAGGGGGGCGAATAGGAGGGGGATGTCAGCATCAGGGGTGCTGCTGTTGTTGGGTTGGAGTAAGATGTTGATGGTGGTCTGGGGGTAAGATTCGAATTTAGCTAGTAGGAGTTTATAGCCTGGCAACGGTGGGAGACTCTGATGGGGAGCGAAGATTTAGGGATGATGGCGACTCCTTTGCCTAGGTTGGCGTCTCCGTCTGTTCTTAGAATGGCGTACACAGAGGGTAGGGCGAGAGAAAGAGAGGGGGCAGCTGCTTCGTGCAGACAGGTTTCTGTGATGGCAAGCAGGTCCAAATCTTTGTCCAGTATGAGGTTGTGTCTGTCGGGTGCATGTGTACAGATGGAGCGGGCGCTGATGCGGGCCCAGGCAAGATGTTCAGGTCTGGGTCTGGCTAGGGGTCGGGGGGGCAGGTGGCTGATGAGGTGGGGGTGGCTTTGGATGGGAATTAGTATCAGACTGGGGAGCTGGTGTGGGGGTGTACGTGCGGCAGCGAAGGCGCTGTAGTCTGGTGGTGCCAGTGCTGGCAAGGGTTTTATTTTATGGGGGGGATGAGGCAGGGTTTGTGACCGTGAGAGGCGTGGCCATAGTGGTAATCGACCTATATTTAGGAGCGAGGGTCGAGCTTGCCGTTCTGGAGTCGATGTGGGTTAGGCCAGGAGTTGATAGGTGTATCAAAGTTAAGGGCACAGGTGCAGGAGCGAAGTCTTGATAGTCTGGCAGTACCCGAGGAGGCTTGTGAGCTCAGAGTTGTACAGGAAGTATCAGGGATTGTTATGGAGGGGAGGATATCTGTACTGGGGAGCGTGGTGTGCTTGGGGGAGGGCAGATCCCCGGATCTGAATGGTAGGGCACTGGGGAGCTGCGAGTACTCGAAGGGGCTCTCAATGGTAGGTGGGAAGTGACTGTTGAGGCCACAGGCAGTTGGGGGGCTTGGGAGGGGACAGGGTGGCTGAAGTGCTGGTGAGGGGCGCAATGGGCGTGGAAGGCAAGGGTTTTGTGGCCACTTTCAAAAGAGTTGACCTGAGGCAAATAATCAGTGGGAGGTGAGGCAGCAGTGGTGGAAGAGCTATGCACGTCTATTTGCAGCAGAGCATAAGTGGTAGGTGCAGTGGCAGAAATAGGTGACAACTTAAAAGTGGCATATGGTATGTGAAGGTTGGAATGCAGATAAATAATTAGAGGCAGTAAGTCTGGTACAGACTTATAAAGAAAATGGTTAACATGCATCGTATCTGTTAAAGGTAGGTAGTCAGAAGTAATCTTTGTCATAGGACGATTGAAATGCATATCTATGGTCGGAGGCAATAACACAGGAGTAACTTTAGACACAAAGTGATTAATGTGCATGTCAGTTATCAAAGGCAGTAAAATCAGGTGTAGTCTGGCAGAAAATGGTTACAATGTAGGTCGACAAATGCAGGCAGTAGGTGAGGCTCAATCATGGGTACAGTTTGGTTGAAGCACAGATTAATAGTCGTAGGCAGTAGGAGTGTTGCAGTCTCAATACCAGGGTGTGCGGCATGCAAGGTTTTGAGTCAGGCGATGAGAAAAGGCAATGCATGGTGGTCAAAGCTCGAGAACGCATGAGGGCGGCTTGGGGGGAAGGCGTTGGCTTCTGCAGTATGGGGGCGAGCAAAGGCAGGATTCCCATGATATGGGGTTGCTAGAGTGGTGGGCAGGCATTGGGGCGGGCCTGGGCGGTTGTGGGGATCTTGTGATAGTGTTAAGCGGGCTCGGGAAGCGCATCGAAATCGTGCAATCATTGTCATGGTGAGATTATAACCAATTAGGCTCTTGGGATAAGAGGTTAGCAAGATATTTGCTGCTAAGATTTACATCTTTTGGCTTGGTGGGGTCAGGGGTGGGGGTGGGGAGGGAGTGGTATGACTGGCCCTACTAGGGAACATTTAAAAACGCCCCATCTTGTGTGAGATCAATAGAACAATTTCTTTTGCAGAAAAGATCTTGAAGTAGCAGGTATACTGGGGGTCAGAATAAATGCATGCTTGTCAGTGATATGACCCAAATAACTAGATATAGGTTTAGTCACAGGGCGCAGGACACGTTGGTCAGTAACAGCAATAGCTTTTATATAAGTGGAAGAAAGAGGATCAGAAGCAAACTTTTCAGAAATAAAAGGTGGCCAGGTAGCTCTGGTATCTACAGGACACATCACATATTGTTCCTATATAACACATTGCACAAACATACCCTCAGGATCTATAGAAATTAAGAGATTCATGTGAGGTTACTTACTCCCAGGCTGTGCTAATTGAGTCGTCACCCCGAGCAGTATGTGTGATGCTTGTCGGGGGATAAACATTTGTGCTCTGGGTGGGGATAATGGTGCATTGGAGAATGAGAGTGGACAATTCTGCTGAGGTCTATTAGGACATTCAAAATTCCAATGGCCATCCTGTTTACAATAATAACATTCAGTGCTTATATTCGATATTATACATTGAGCAGCATTCACAGTCCCTCTTACTCAGCCCCAATACTGTCCTTATACATTTCCAAGCCAGAGTTTTATCCATGGAAGCTCGTTTACTGAAATGCCATAGGTTTCACTTTTGCAACCCCGTTTTGCTCCTAGCATGTTATAAAGTGATTCACTACAGTCACTACTTCACCAGTGGTTTTGTCTGCTGACTGATACAGATAACCTTCCACTGAGACTGTATGTTACTGTATTTTAGATTGCAAGCCATGGACAAAAGCAGCTGCAATCACCTATGTTTATAAATGTCAAAAGATTGTGCAAGTATAAATTTCAGGTATCTTGATAGCTGGCGGGAGGGTCTCCATTGTTTAATTTGCAAGTGTGAATTGTTGCCTAAACTGTTCTATAAGGGCTAATCACAGGGTTTGCTGCTGTTAAATTATTTATTGCTGTGTTCAGTTGAGCACCTACGCCACACCGTCTCAGGCCAGTTACTGAATTCAGTTAAACTTTGGCTAACACAATTACTTGCATGAGCTGATTCATGTCTGCCCAAGATGGATTCTAACACTGTAATGTCCCCAATGAAACATGTGTTCTTCTCTTATGTTTGGGATATCTTTAGCCATATTTTTGGAGGTTCTCTGGGGTCCATGAGGCATGTACATGTATCAAATTTGTCCCATCCCGTGTCCATAGGCAATTGCTTTAAGGGGCCCTTGGAGTTGGGGCATTACAGGACCATTCTGTGTTTCACTTCTAACGGTGTAGAGGGTGTTCCAGGGGCTGCTTTCCCTTACCCGAGCTTTGGGAATAGGTAAGGGGACTTGAAGGCAATTGCAGTGCCAGCAGAGAATGAGCAGGTGTTAGCTGGGGCAGAGAGGCTGTTGGGGGCATGGATGCTTGCTAGGATGTTTGTGTAGGACAAAACGAAACATTACTGATCTGTAATGTTTTCCCACAGATTCTGCATCTTGATATTCTCCAGCGCCAGCTGCTCCCAGATAATGGACAGGGGCGTTAGTGCGGCTCAACACCATCCCTCTGACTCCTGCATACTTCAACTCCAACCCTCTGTGACTCTGGACATAACAAGGACAGCCCTATTTATAGCATGCAGTATGCCCCAATACCTCAGTTCCCTGTGCTGATGAGCCAAGAGAATGTGTGGCCATAACACAGAAATTTGCAAAAAGTAGGAACTAACCAAAGTTAATTCATATTTTTTTTTTGTTGGCACCTAAGGGTCAGGCAAACAAAGTCCAAGTAGTGCAACCCGCGCACACATCCTCTTATCACTCACAAACAAGAAGCGTACATAAGCTTTCAGAATTGGGGATGGAAGGGAGGGTGATAAGGAGTCTGTGGGAGAAGAATCCATATTAAAAACATTAGCCAGCAAGTAATTTTTCCTTTAATGGATTGCATTCTCCCACGGATTCCTCATCTTCATAGACTCCCACAGCAGTAACGTAATATGGAAAAGGGCTGAACACTCTAGACCAAAAACGCTCTGCAGTACCAACCTGCCAACGTGGGTAGCCCTACCTCTAGCTAGAACCAAACTGCAGTGCTTTGAGAAGGTGTGAAAAGAAACCCACATGGCACCCTGGATGATATCTCACACCGGCACTCACCTCTGCAAAGTGGAAGAAGCAGCCACTCCCTTCACAAGACGAGCACAGAGACACACCGGGACCTCCTTCACTGCCTTCTCATAGTCATTTGCTATAAAAAGGACAACCCAGCGCACGGCCCAGTCTCAAGAGACCAACAGCTGGCCTTCCCTGTGAAAAGATATTGCCCTGACCATATGCTCAATGCCCAATTCGGGTCTAATCTTTGGAGCCTCTCCTTTTCTATTCTAAATTATACGAATAGTTCGACAGAAAGCCTGTACTGTTTGATTCACTATTGAACATCTTCGTCGCTTTAATCAAAAGCTGTTTGTATAGCACGCCCTTTCAAAACAGTACTTTGTGTTTCGAATAACTAGTTCACAAATTAAGAACCATTAACATGCACTGAAGAATTTGAAGACGAATAAAGAAAGCTCAAATGTTTGTGAAATATAGATTTTTAATTCAGAAAAGCTAGGCAAATCAAATGTACGGTGGCATGAATTTTTGCATCATACCATGAAGTTTCATTTCTTTGGATACAAAATAGTTTTTAGAAGGGTAGACACATCACAGCCTCAGCATACGATTGGCTTATGAAAGACAGCGGCTTACAGTTCTGTGAGCACTAGCAAAATATCGATTTTAATATAAATTGTAATATTTAACTGCCTAGGAAATGTCTGTGTTATGGTCTCCTTAGCAGGAGGTTTATACACCAACTATGATCGCCAATAAAGCGTGATTTTAACTGCTTAAGGCCTGGAGGGAATGATGTGAGACTTTAATAAACTAAGCAAAAGGGTAGCAGCCAAGACATCACTTTGATATATTACATCACTCAATGAGATTATAACCAAGGTAAATAGGGCCAAAATAGTGTGCATCTAATTCTGTAAAAATGCATGTTCTCATTGAAGCTTGTGTGGGAAAGGGTTAGCAAAGCTTCGATGCATCGTGTGAAGTAGCCAATGAAATGGAGTAAGCAGACCTCGAATAACCTCTGCTTGTAGAGTTCAACTCGCACCAAAGCCAGGGAGTGAGGGAGGGATTGAGCCCTTCTTTCTAGAGTGCAAGAAATATAGATTGTAAAAACCTAGGCCTCTGTAATCCTTAAAGAAGATTAATATGGAGCCATGTTTTTTTAAAAATAATTTAAAAATATATGTGCAAACATGTACAAATGACAATTTTCTAGATTTAAGTGCTGCTTTGAGGGCATAAATATAAATCAACCAACACAGTGTGCATGCACATCAAACAACGGCAAAACAGTAATAAACAAGTTAACAAGCATGTAGGACAATCATGTCTTGAAAAGCGCTCCATTAAAATACATAAATAAAACACAGATATATTCACTTTGGATAAGAAGTGCCACATACATTTTTTCGTGATTGCAGTAATGCAGAAAAGAGGGACTTTTTTTTTTTTAACTGGCATGGACTGAGGTGTAGGAACGAGTGACATATCACTACCATTTGGCAAAGCTACACTAGGTTGTCACGTCTAACAAATAGTTTATATACGAAAACGTTTTTTTACGCATTTAGGACCTAATTCACAGATCATTTTCCTATGGGATTGCGCCATTATAAAACACTTCTGTGAATCAGTTCCTTAGTGCCCAACATGATCAACATATTGTTCTAAACTTTCTTGCAAAACATAGCAGTAAAATTACTTTTTAATCTTATATCAGAAGAGATCACACTAATGACAATTCAGTCACATGCTATGCATTCGAATACCAAGCCGACCATGCAGTGAAATGTGCTACTGCTGCATTCCTTCGTTCACGCTCCCTGCTCCTTCACTAATAACATACATACTGCTCTTGACTTAAAAATAAATATCTGCATATTTAAAGCTGACTATTTACAAAAGCTTCCCTTTTAGGTTTGTTTCTATGTCAAAGAGTACACATGATACCCTCATCACGTTTAAGGCTTCCTCGACATAGGTCAGCTCTCGATGTGTCCAGTGAAAGTTGTCAATGTGTGGTCGCAGGACACTTTTCATTTTCCATAGGCTATTTTTACAAAAGGGTGTTAAAATGTGTGTGGAAATAAGATACAGCGACAAAGGATCATCCAGCTATTACAGTTCACTTTCAAGGAGATGTTAACTTTTAGGTTGGTCGACTATTAAAATGGGCTTTCTGGATGCAAAGCATAATAGTTTACAGAGTTTTGTTTGAAATCGAAACCAAAACATGTTATTTTTTCAATGGAGCACAATGTGAGCACAGGGTACACACCAGTAGGTTTTGTGCAGGATGCGGATGCACATAAATGCACATCATCTGCTGCTTGCAATGGAAAGCCGTATAGGCCACCCAGCTAGATGGTATTGCTATCATGTACGGATATCCTGCTAGACTTTATGAGGAATAATAGAATGATAACTTCAAACTAATTGGGTGAAAACGCCATGTTATGCAGTACACAGATTAAAGAGCATATGTATGGACGAAATTGTGTTGTAGAGAGGGAAGCTGGAACCGGGGCACTTGTGCTAGCAGGCAAATCGGATGCAATGTTCAAACTAGTATTTCTTTTTAAAAAAAACAAGGGAGGATATAGTACCAGAATAGCAATACAAAGATTTAAAAAAATACTTGCAAACACATAAAAAGAAAATATAAAAATATTTAAAGAGCACCTTTTTAAATAATGTTGGCAAATTCCCAATGCATCTACCCCTTGGAGAGATTTATCGGAGATGTAATTGTTCATTGCAAACGATATTGGACTTAAAATAGTGATTATTTGGGGAATAAATGACCTGTAGGAAAACCCATAATGCCTCAGGTTTGACAATAATTTAACAAGTGGTGATGTATGGAGCAGCTTCAGAGCACAGACAAACATAGCATTGTCCTCCACACACTGGTATTAGAAGCCAGCCTTTTCCTTTGACCTACTACACTAATTAAATTAGATTTTTATACTTAAGAAAACATTAATGGCAATTCCACCATGCAGACTCCATGCGGATGACATCACAGCTGAAACCATCATGGCAGAACACAATGGCATTATCAATCTGTAACCTAATATTTTCTTTCCCGAGATCACATTTGATTGCTAGGGGCTCCAAGATGTACAACATCAAACAGATCCTAAAGTCTACATTAACTACGGTTGGGTATGGATATCAGAATGTGAATGTATATGAATGTTTCTATTCTCCTTTGCAGCACGGTTTCCCACAAGCAAAACATTGCTCAGAGAATGGAAACAGAACAGTTATCTTTGCATGACCTGTGTAATTTTTCAAAACACGAGAAGCTACACTTTATACACTGATGGAAAAGGCAACTTCGTCGTCCTTATGCAAACAAATAAAAGTAACAAGACGGATGTAAATGCACTCAACCGGGTGACAATTTCACAATTCTGGAAAGATTACGTTTTCTCACCTATTTTTTTTAAAGACGACAAAATACAGTTATTAAACATTGGGTGTTTTCGTCTTTTATTGTTTTCTCCTTCCTTTTGGCTCGGTGGAGCAAGATACTTCCCAGTCCAAGGGAACGTCATTTGATCTATAACAAAAATTGGCTGAATGACTGCATCATATATGCCTGGTGGAAGGCACTAGTATAGAATAACTCAATCAAGCAGCTTTAAATAGGCCAAAATTCAAGGGAGGGGAAGAAATTCAGCAGTTGTTTGATATTTGCTGGTATATTTTTAGAAATTTTAAAATGAAAACATCTGTGGGAAGTAGATACATGACAGGATTTAGTATAGGTACACCTATAGCAAAATTGGGTTTGGGTGGGTAGCGCCAATTACCCTGTTTTAGGGTTTCAAATGTGATGCCCAATTGTGTGTATTAACAGGCTTCCGTAGTACGGAGCAAGACAACAGAGAAATAGCGTTGATTTTAAAGTAAAACCTATTGCAAATACATACTTGTAGTGATTTTAACAGCATTGAACTATCCACGTTTTCAACATGATTTTAAACATCTCAGCTGATACGATTTGAAGCAATGCGTTATTTGAGAACATGTCACCTTGCTTTATTGAAATGAAAGGCTAAATCTATGCTTTTCGATACACTTTATATCAGTTCATGAACGAGTAAGTGCCATTGATGAACTGAAAGGTGTATTATCTAACTTCCTTTAACTTTGTGTCAGTGTAGCGTGAGATAGAGTTGGACCAGTGTGGCAAATTCTGAAAGGAAAAATTCAATTCATTTAGGATTGACAATTTGAATTCTTGTGCATCTGAACCGAATACCAGTGGGGGAAAAAAGACATCTGCAAGGGCAAAAGAATCCGAGTATTTTAAAGGGAATCACAGCCTTTAATACAATGATTATATTTGAAGGCCTTTCCCAGGCTGGCCATCAATTTTATATGTTGAGCCACATAATAAGCCATCTCCTTTTTCCATATTACAACAATACATTAATCCCTGTGTTTGTAGTACCAGCAATACTACATAAAAAGGAAGGTCAAATCAGCTCAATTTTGTCAGGAACCTAATGCGATAGCTCAGCGAGAAGTGCCACTTCTGACATCTATGTGCAAACTGCAGATATACTTTCAAACTGAAGCAGCTCTTCATTCTTCCAAGATAGATAAAGTGAGTACCACTGAATTGAGTAATAACATCATCAATTTATGTTGAATCGGATGAATATTCAGTCCACGTCAATACTGCCTCGAAGCTCCAAGGATGACTTGACTACATTTATAACGTGATAATATATACAAATTTGAAATAAATAAAAATAAATAATGACACTTTATTGACTATATTCAGTCATCATAAACTCTGTCCCTCTGTCAGTTATGCCGAGGGCTGAGGCGCTTTCCAAATGTAAAAATAAATGTACTTTTGTCCACCGCCATGATCATTTTTAAGGCATTTAATTCCTACTCAGACTGCAGATGTGAGGAAATTAACCATCTCTTTGGTGAGATTGCCCTATGCATGAAAATATATGTTTTTAAACGAAATACTGACGAAATAGTAATGTATGCAGAATGCACTCATCCTTTTACCACTGCTTTTTTCCTTACAGGATCAGCTGAAGTTTACCCACTCCATCCATATCTTTATCAAATGATTTCCATCCACCACCAAGAATCACAACAAAGGGAAACATTGAAGCTATTCAAATGTTCAGAGCTGGACCACCTACTTTTCACTTTCAGCAGTTATAAGCAAACGATCAGAAAAGGGTATACTCTAAAGGCAATGTCACCTCTCCTAAAGATGTTAAATGACAAAGGTTGTTCATCCTGGCTGCAGTTGTTCATTACTGGTGAGACAAATGGTCAACAGGAAACAAAATAAGGGAACTGATCATTCCTACCCCTATCTGCTGCGGAAAATCAGGGGACAGTGCAGTTATGGGTCACACAAATGTGCAAACAATCTGTGGCAACCCTTTAGTCAATGGCCTGTCTCTGAAGCACAGTTGCTTGTTTTTACCAACTGGCCCTTTTGCATAGTGAAGTGAACAGGCTGTCGTGTCCAAGATGTACAATAGGGGGAAACACTCTTAATGGTTACAATGGGGCATCTTGCCAACCAGCTCTCTGCAGGCTGTGTCTGGATGGAGTAGAGTTGGGAAAAAGGGACTGTGTGCTGCTCTTATTCTGCCAGCTTTTGCTGCCTTCCTACCCAACCTTAGTGATCAGTGTGATGCAAATTGACGTGCCTCAAACGTTATGAACTTTGACTGTTAAATGGAAACATGGACTTGTTAGAGCCTGAACATTCATTCAATTCATTTTAACCATCCCTGAGCTGCTTTCCTCTAGACTACGCAGTCCTCCTTTTAGGGCATGCACTTGACTTATATAGTTCTCTTTTCATTTTGATTTGTAACGCACCAGACAGAATCAACTGCATCTGGGTGCCACACAAAGTTAGACATGAGGGGAGGAAAATATATTGCGGTTTGACTTCGCGTAAAAGAAGTGTTTTGAAACTTTCCAAAACATATCCTTTTACACACACCAAGCTTATATTCCAAGTATTGAGGGCACACACAACATCTTGGAATTCTGCAACTCAGGGGGAGCCAATGCAATGATCACCTAAAGAAGGTTTACAAGCTCCCTTTTAGACAACCCAAAAACGAGGACAGCCACATGCTGCACCATGGGCAGGCATTGTAATTGTTAGCTGGAAATATCTACATAAAGGGCTTTGGCATAATCAAGCTTCGAATTAAATAAAGGACCAACTACAGTTGCATGTTCCTCCTTTGGAAGGGAAGGATCTGTTGGGAGCTTGAAGAAAGATGTTTTTACCACTTCTTCAATTTGGGTGGGCTTATCCAGCTCCGCCTACTAAATTCCAAGATTATTGACTATTTTGCAAGTCATTTGGAGAACCAGAACAGTGGTGGTGGTGTTGGACCTCGAGATGTGTTCTTAATCTGGAGTTTATCTACCAAAACATTCACCTCAGTCTTACTTTGGTTCAACTGAAGACCATTATGAAGAATCCAGAGTTCAATTTAATTTAGTTAACTGGAGAAAGTATACAATACACTTGAGTATCATGCACGTAAAAGTGAAACCCCAATTCGCATTTTGGAAAAGAAACCAACATGGGGTGAATGTAGATATGAAATAATAAAGGGAACGGAGCAAAACCCTAAGGGAGCCCACAGACAACGATCAAAAGAAAAGGGTGTAGTCATGCTCTGAGATGATTTTTACAAACGACTGGAAGCATATCATTGTCTTGTCTGCTACATTATTCATGGTAGCAAGATAAAAACAATACAATCTGGTGATGTACCATGTCTTATGCTGCCATTAGATAAATCACCAATAACAAGAGGCTGCCCTGATTGGTGGCCAATAGGATAATGTCCCAAACTGATAGCAAGGCTGTTCCCGTTCCATGCCTTGGCCAAAATCCTGATTGAAAATGGTGAAGAATATTATATTTCCCAATATACTCTTGGAACTGAGAAATAACCTGTTGCAATATTGTAGGTGCTCATGCATGGTAGCAGTGCAATGGGGTCTGCAATGGGGAGATATGGTCAGAGGATAGCTTTTTGAAGAGCAGAGTAAATTATAAAATTGACCAAAAACAAAGCAGTGGCCTCAGCGTGAGACTTTGCAGATAATGCTGGAAGGGCATCCTGCACATGAAAGACAGAGCAGAATGCAGTCACATCAGCCGAAGAACTGCAGTAGACACTAATTGAAAAATCAAAGAACGGGAAAGCTAAGAGCAGCTGCCCATAGAGGGGGCTTAGTATTGCTCTCTCCTCATGGTGTAATGAAGGATTGGTGTCATGCCGCAATGAAGGATTGGTGTCATGCCGCGTCACTGGAGTGTGTGGAGGTGATGGGGGCTAAAGTAGGACTGTTCCGTTATGCTTCAACGTGGGAAACATAGCTAGCGGTCTAGTCGTTCTCCTAAGATGGCTGCCCACTGTTTATTGCAGTAACCGACCCCAGCCCACTGCGTTGCAACTCTTCCTCCCCTCTATGGGTAAGACACTCGTTTTTTGTGTTCCTGATATGCTTCTTTCCCTCGCCTCGCTTTCCTCCTGACTTGCTAAATGTCCTTCCTCTCAGAGCGTCAGCTTTCTTGCAACCTTCCACAGAGCCCCTTCATCGCTTCGTTACAGCTTTTTTCGTTCCATCTATGGAGGTAGACGCCCACCCTCCCTTCAAGGATGCTTTCTGCTACAATCAAGGCAGGGTGTCACTGCCTCTGAAGTTTTTTCTGCCAAAAGGCTTTTTCCCTGTTCGGGTTGTCTCCCAGGGGTCCACCGTCCTTGGGTTGTTTCCTCAACCAAGTGTGTTGGCCTCCAACGGGGACAGACCTTGTCTCTATTCCAGATGACAGACTGCCAAAGACACAAAGAAGAAGAAATTGACTGAAGCCTCGCCAGATTCTTCAGGTGAGGACACCAAGCCTTCAAAGGATGACTTTGAGAGCTTGCAACGCCTGAAGATGGCCAGTCTGGAGCAGTACCAAGAGTTGGTAGCTGCAGTTCAAGGGCTCACACATGAGATGCAAAACCTGTAGACTGAAAACTCTGAATTACGGAAGCTTTTGGCCACCAGAGAAGACCAGCGAGGAACCTTCCACCTCTGACCTTTCCTTTTGGGAAGTATGATGTGTCCCCTTGCAAACTCAACGAATTCCTGGATGCATGTATGGTATACTTTACCCTTAGACCAAGGGCCTACTACTCGGACCGAGCCAAGGTGGGGTTCCTAATCCCCAATCGTGTGGGGAATGCTCTGGCATCGGCATCTCACTTGGTCACGACTGCCAATCTGGCTCTTCTGGACTATCCTGCTTTTGTTTGCTTGTTCAAAGAGAGGTTTGAGGGACTGGAAGTTCTTTATTCAGCCTATGAGTCCCTTTTGGATGTTCGTCAAGGGTCCTCAGACATACAGTCTTATGTATACAGTCTTATGTAACGACTTTTCAGCGAATGGCCACAGAAGCCGGTTGGTTGGAATCCACTTGGCAGACTTTTTTTGGGAGGAGACTGAACGATGAAATAAAAGACGAGCTGTCCCGGGTAGCTTGACCCGCTTCCTTCCAGGATTTAATCTCCCTTTCTTTACAGGTGGAGGTTTGTATGATGGAAAGAAAGACGGAACGACGAAAGATGATAGGTACACCTAGCTTCCCATCCCCTCGCACCCCTACAGCGGACATCAGTCCTCCAGAGGAACCTATGCAAATCGGTACTGCCCAGGCCCATTGTCCCCCGAATGCAAGAGGCGAAGAGACGTGGGTCTCTGTATGTACAGTGGGACACATACCTCCTTTGCAATTTCCCTGAGTTGCCTCCTCGTCGGCAGGGAAACAAACCACTCTGGGCCTAACACGGACTATGGTTCAGGGTTGGCAGCACAGTCCCTGCTATACCACTAAGGCTTCGGAACTGGGTCACAATCGATTGATGGTATTCAGAGTCCTTCAGATCTGTCAAAGAGCTCCTTTCGAAGTCTTAGCCCTCCTGGACTGCGGAACAGCCTTTAACTTCATGGAAATTACCTGGGCTGAAGAAAGAGACATTCCTAGAAAGGATAAGACATAACCAGTGCCAGTTGAAGGTGTAGATGGTTCACCCCTGGTATCAGGGCCGATACTGCAGGACACCAAGTCCATACAGATGTTGATGTTCAGTCACAAGGAGGAACTTAACTTTGATCTTATCCGTATTGCACATTTCCCCGTTATAATGGGGATTCCATGGTTGCGCAGGAACAATCCCCTAATTGATTGGTCGTTGAATACTATACTGCTTCAATCGGAACACTGCTCTTCCAACTACAAGCCGCAAGATAAGATGGTTTCAGAAGAAGCAGTGCCTATAGACCTTAGGCGATCCTGTGAGAACCCACCAGATATGAATCATTTAGGGTCGTTTTTGAAGACAAGAATCCCAAGAAACTGCCACCACACTTCGGCAAGAAGACTGTGCCATAGACTTGATATCTAACGCTTCAGTACCTTTTGGCGCCATGTTTTGTCTCTTCTGGAGGAGGAAGCCCTTAAGGAATACCTCGCAAATAACCAAACAGACCTAGGGGCATCATCATTAGTTGGGCCTTAGCCCTTAAATGCGGCAGTAATCCTATTACTCCAGCATTTAAGGATTGGCCCAATCATGAGTCAGGTGGTAAGTAGGAGTTTTACCTGGAGCTAGAAATGTCCCCTTAGTGCCCATTTTTGGTGCTACTACCGCCGGCGGTAATAGCGCCCTCCAAACCCCATCGGCTCTAATGGACCCAATGGGAAATGGGAATTTACCGCTGTACCGCTACTCGTGATCCGGCGCTTATCTGGCGACCGTAACACTGGTGGTATCCCAGCAGTATTACCGCCGGGATACCACCAGACTCTTGGTGAGGCCCTTAGAGTCAGACTCAAGTAATTTCACCCTGTTGGTCACAAGGAAGTATGGTAAAATGTCCCGCTACTGAAGGGGGAGAGACAAGCATGATGGGAAGAAGTCCTGCTGTAAAGGGTTTTGGAAGTAAGGCAGCTGATTTGCACTATACAGTGTGTGTGTGCAGCCCTGGGTCGGGAGAACCCGGCTCAAATGCAGGAGAAAGATTCAAAGGAATTGTGAAAACAATGGTCAGTTGAAAACAGATTGGGCAATCAAACATATGAAGTCATTGTTCACACCAAATCTTTTCCAGAAATGTCTTTGGTAAGGCTAATATAATTTTGTATGGAAAAAGGAGTTGCTGATTACATGCGTTAGTATCATGAGAACAAGTACCTCAGATATAGAACATGTTTTTAAAGTGCTGTACCACCCATTTGATTTCAAGCATAAGGAAATATACACTTTACATTTTTTAATTAGTTCATACGAGAAGATCTGTGCACCTTTTCTTACTGTTGCACCGATTGGGGGGATATCAATTTCAAACACACATGGTTTAGTGAAAAAAATAAGACTAATATTTCTGCTAAGTAAGCTCAGGCTGCTGTGTGTGCCAAGGTGGTGTGGGCTACCAAAAATCTTGGAGACTGAAGAATTAACCTTAGCATAGTATACAATGGGTGCGTCAAAGCAGGCATGTGTCCCGTCACCGCTTGACTTGAGCTTTTGTCGTTTTGCTCAATCCGGCTTTGGGGCCTGGAATCTTGCTGCCCACAGTCTGAGTCCGCAGTTTCGCTCCAGTTGAACCCATTTTCAGTCCGGTCGTTCCTGACACTTTCCCTGTGAAAACACAACCATTTACTTTTAGCATGAATACACTGGGAAGCGTTTATACTCGGAGGATCAGGATTCACCGTTTTAAGTTCTACTTTAAGTGATTGAAATGAAGAGTTGATAAGCAGGAGCTAAAAGGTAGCGGATAGCATATAAAAATTGTACAGCAAATCTAACTTCAACATGAGGTTCAAACAGTGTGCTTTTTTTCATCAAGTATAGCAATGTAATTAGCACATTATCGTTTACAGCACATTCACGAGGATAACAACATGGAATATAAAAATGAAGGGAATAATGTGTATTGTGACGAATGCAGCATGCTGCAGCCAATCACTAACTGTGGTAAAGATTCAGCGTTGACCATCAAATTGGTAATAAAAAGTTTATTGAAATACACTACCCCATGCAGGTCTGTTCAACAAGCCAGCCACACAATGTCTAATGTTTCACCAACTGTCGAAACAAAGGGCGCACGCGATGGCCTTCCAATATGGAATGTTGATATGCCATTGCGTGTGCAGTGGATATAACATATGTTTCCTCTTACACATAACATATGAAAACTGAAAAGCAATGACATTGTAAAGTGTAAAGTTGTATATACAATGATAGTATAGAATGGAATGGCACGTAGGTTGACCTAGAAATACATTAAGAACATTGGAAGCGGCAGTGGCATTGCACAACTGTCTCTCCCACTCTGTCACCGCCACTCTGTCTAGGCTGCCTGGAAGCACGAGGGTCTTTGCCTGGGTCAGGGCAGGCGGTCTCCGAGTAAGTAACCTGCTGTGGCACCAGTTAAGCGCGGGATCCTTGTTCTTCAGCTCAGAAGCCAACTGGTCTGTTTTCCCCCGCGGACGAAGGGTTGGACATGCATGCTTCCGGAGTTAGAGCCCGTCCCTGTCTCGGTAAAGAGTATGGTATTCCACTCTCCTGTTATCAGCAATTTTCTCTCCTCCACTCCATTTCTTGGTCTCTGATGTGGGGTTCCTCGCCTCAACTGGGTTCACTAGTTACTATACCCTTCCTGTTAGGGTATGCCTCGTGCTGACCCAGGGGTACCTGGTCACAACCCCACACCGAAGGACCAAGCCGCTCGGGCAGGTCAGTAGAACGTGATAGATAGTCCGGACCACTTGGAAGGCAGCCGGGCTACGCAGCGTCTGGAAGGTAAATGGTTACAGAGTCAAAAACCATTGCAGAACCCGATGGTTGGAGTCCTTTTGGGTGGACAACCACTGCAGGGGTGCGTGGAGAGCGACGATAGTAAAAAGACAACCTAGAAGGTTATAGCGTAGGGATTCCATGGCCCATTTGATGGCCAAACACTCCTTTTCTATGGTGGAATAGGCCTGTTCACGGGGTAGCAGTTTTCGATTAATGAAGGCCACGGAATACAAGTGCTCAACAGCTCCTTGGGAAATACTAGATGCATTCGTCTGTGGGAAGTGTTGTGAGAAGTCAGGACACCTCAACACTGGAAGTGAGGAGATGATGCTCTTGAATTCAGAAAAGGCTGTTATTGCCTTCTCATCCAAAGTAAAATCCCCAGAATGGGAGGACTTCAGGGCATCCGTAAGCGGTGTCGCTATGGCGGAAAATAAAGGTATAAAGTGATGATAATAACCCACGATTCCTAGAAAGGCTCGAATGGTTGGTACGTAGTTGTAGGATGGTCTCGACTTTGTTGATCTGGCGACGAATATCTCCACCCCCCATTGTGTATCCTAGGTACCCTGTTTGATTGCTTGCCAAGACAGTTTTCTTTCGGGTTTATGTGTAACCCACTGTCGGCTAACGTGGCAATTACCTTACAGAGATGTTCCAAGTGTTCTTGCCAGGTGCGGCTGAACACTATGTCGTCATCCAGGTAGGCCGAAGTATAGGATGAATGAGGCACCAATATCTTATCCATAATGAACTGGAAGGTGGCGGGAGCCCTGTGAAGACCGGAAAGGTGTACTGTGAACTGGTATTACCCCTTTGGACTGGAGAATGTTGTTTGGGATGGTCTTCCTTCTGGAGGGGAACCTGCCAGTACCCTTTGGTCAAGTCTATTGTACTCTGGTATTGTACGGCCCCCAGTCATTCCAAGAGTTTGTCTATTTATTCATTTATTTAGTTATTGTTCAATTGTTAGGCGCTTATACAGGAAGTAAATACTGTTTCAAAGCGCCCACAGGGCAACAGGGAGGGGACAAAGGATGAGAAACAATTAAAATACATAAGAAATATTAAAAACCGTGGGTGGGGGGAGAACTTATTATGCCTTGTCAGTGTTCAGAACGTGCAAGTGCAGAAGGGAGATGGAATGGGATAGGTGCTGGGGTGCTCATGGGTGAGCAACAGGTGATGTGCAATGTAAGGTAAGGTAAGTGCGAGTATCCAAGGGTGAGGGTGAGCCGAGGCAAGTGCTGAGTGAAGTAGAGATAGAATTAAACTGGCGAAAGTACATACAAAATCGAATAGAACCATCTGGTTTGGGAACCAAGAACACTGGAGGACACCAAGGGCTTGAGGAGGGTTTGATGATATTCACTTTTATCATTTCATTGAATGTCCTTTGTAGCTCTTCTCTTTTTGCTTCAGGAATATGATAGTGTCTCATTCGTATCCTTCTTCTGGGGGTGGTGTCAATGGAATGTTCCACCAAAGTGGTTCTCCCTGGTAGATGAAAAGAAACGTGAGCAAAGTGTTTCAGTGCTTGCATGACTTCTTGTTTTGATTGGAGATTTACGTTACTGCCCCACTTTACATCTTGTAACCCTGAAGGTTCGCCTCTACGAAACTGCTCCGTATTGTGCTGTTCGGGGACAATCAAAGCCATGTGCCTTGTCGGTTCCTTCCAACCCTTCAAGAGGTTGACATGATAGTTTTTCTCCTTATCTTGTCTGTCTGGTTGACGAATAAGATAGTTTACTGGTCCTAAAACTGATTTCACTGTAAAGGGTCCGTAAAGGGTCCTCTCCATTGGCCAGCATTTTATTGCCACTAGTCGGTAACACTAGTACTTTGTCTCCAGGTTTGAAGGCCCTCCTCTGGCAACGCCGATTATAATACTCCTCTTATTTCTCGGTTGCTCGCCCCAAATTTCTTAGAGCCAGGTTTCTAGGTGTGGGTGTAGTTCTTCAAGGTACATCGCCAGTGGTTGCTCCTCCTCTTCTTCCCATCCTTCCCTATGTCCAAGAGGGTCCTCGCTTGATGTCCAAATAACAGCTCGAAGAGAGAGACACCTGTCGAGTACTGTGGGGTGTCTCTAAGGACCATTCAAATCCAGGGTAGGGCTCGGTCCCAGTGTTTCCCGCTAGAGGCTGTCACTCATTTTAGCATTTGTTTTATGGTCTTATTTTAACGTTCAACCAACCCATCCATCTGGGGATAATACACAGATGTCCTCAATTGTTTTATGTTTAGTTGTCGACTGATACGTCCCACTATGTGTGACTAAGTTCCTGCCCTGGTTGGTTACTCTCTCTTTAGGAATCCCAACTCTGTCAAAGAAAGGAATGGGTAGGTCACACACCTGGGTAGCAGAGGTCCCCCCTCATTGGGAACGCCTCGGGGTAACGGGTGGCATAATCTACCACAACCAACAGGTACTGATATCCCCTGCTGGAGGGCTCAAAAAGCCCCACTATGTCCATTCCAATGCTTTGGAACGGTTCCTTTATCAAAGGCATTCATTGAATGGGGGCTTTGGTGG
Organism: Ambystoma mexicanum; assembly: GCF_040938575.1. NCBI lineage: Eukaryota > Metazoa > Chordata > Amphibia > Caudata > Ambystomatidae > Ambystoma > Ambystoma mexicanum. Next base: position 541,896,724 of record NC_090929.1, read on the forward strand.
GGAATGAGAGGATTGTTTTTTTGGCAAATGACACATGCCTGGCAACGGTCGTTGACCTCCTTGTAAACGCCGGGCCAATAGAAACATTTTATCACCTTCTCGAGAGTCTTCTCTGTCGCTAGATGACACCCCTCCCCCTGTTGGTTCATCGTGAGCAAGTCTTAACACCAACTTCCTAAAGGTGTGAGGAACCAACAATTGTTCCAATTCTTCTAGTAACACGATAATAGAGACCAGCTCTTTCCTTAAACCAGAGTCCTGTAGCTCCGTTAGCATTCTTGGTATTGAGGGCTCGCTCTCTGGCTCTACATAGGATGGCATCTGTTTGGCTTTCCGCCTGGAAGCAAGTCTCAGAGCGCTCAGGAAGCCAGTCAATGGCAGCAATTGATATTCTTCAGATTTTCCACTTCCTTTTTTTCTCTTCTGGATTTTCGCATCTTGGTGCTTCCGGACTCGTGCATTGGTTCTTGTGAAAAGGGCACAGTCTGTAGCAATTCACTCTTGTTAATGCACTCCCGGAAAGTAGGGAGGTTGGTTCCCAATAGCAAAGGAGCAAGCAGAGACCGTATTAGGGCGACTCTGACGTCCATGGTCAGGTCTTGGATAACCAAGCTAACAACTCTAGACGGATATGTCCTGACGTCCCCGTGAACACATCTAACGGGTATTGCTATGGCATCACAACCCTTGTTACCACTTACTTGGGGAGTGGTCGCGGTATTTCCACTGTCCAGTAATGCCTGGGAAGGTCCTCCATCCATGGTTACCTCTGCCATATACGCGCCTTCTGCAGTATTCTTGGGCTTGCAGTGTTCCCACCTCCATAGGCTCTGGGTTGGTCCCCTGTGGGCAGAACCGGGCAATGTGCCCTCTTTCCCCACAATCAAAACACTGTGGTTGTCTTGAGGGAGAAGGTCTGGAAAGAACAAGTAGATCTTGTCTGGGTGTCTTCTGCCTGATTGACGTCCATCGACCTGCAGTGGGTTTCTGGACTTGTCCAGTCGCTCCCATTCCTGGATGCCGGCTAAACCGAGCCTTCTGGAACACGGTTGCAATATTGATAGCTTCTGACAACGTGTGGCAGTGGTGTTGTCTCACTGTGCAGGTCCTGGAAGGGCATCAACAAACTACTCCAGTTGGATCTTTTCTACTATGTCGACTACAGAAGCTGAGGTGGGTTTTAACCACTTCTCTGGCAAGTCCTGGATCCGGTAATACAACTGACAGGGTGTTTCTCCTGGTTTGAGCTTGGTTTCCCACAGTTGTAGGTGGTATGCCTCGCCGTCCATCCCAACACGCTTCAGGAGGACTCTTTTTATGTCTCCATAGGACGTGTCACCAGAAGGATTCGCCACCTGATAGGCGCCTGCATATCGCCGGCAAGGAATGGCGTGATGTAATGTTAGCATAACACGTTCAAAGTTGGTGAAGAAGTACCCCGGGTCTTCTTCCTGTTCATACTTTTGCAGGATGCTGATAGGGACCATGGGATGTCCCCGGGAGGCCCCCATGGCATCTGTGATCTGTTTGAGAGCCTCTTGATTCTTCTTCTATGAGATTATACTTCTTCTTGTGAGTGGCACTCTGGATCCGTATAGCCTGTTGAAAAGCCTGCCGGTTAGCTTGGTGGCTTTGCATCTGCTTTAGCACAAAAACAACAGTTCTTCGGAAGAACGCATTTTTACAGTGCGTATATCAATCATACGTGAACATTGAGTAGATAGTGGAACAGTGTACTAGCTGTCTCTAAGGGAAGAACACCCTATCCCTGACAGGAGTGCCAGACCCTAAGTAGCGTGTGGTGGAACACCTATCTAATATGGATAGCTTAACCAGGTCTTTCCCTCAACGCTAACTATTATGGCAATCGAATACAGTTCAAGAAAAACAACAATTTTCCGCTAGACAAGACCACGACTGATGGGCTGTTAATGTTCTGCCAGAACTCGTTATTAGATACTATCAGGAGGCAGCTCAAATTGATGCTGCATCAGCGGTTGTGACCTGGAGGATTGTGCATTATAATCCACTCTTAGGTATTGCAATCACCAAGTGCGGTCAGTGTGGCCCACAAAATCCATTATTAAAAGGTGGGCATTGCAGTCCATCATATTGAAAGTCTCACTCTGCGGGAGTATAAACTAAAATTTGGTCTATGTGGAGTCCTCGTTTCTCAGGACATCTACAGGATCATGAGAGACCTTGTGGTCCGTACGGTCGACCGGTTTCGATGGCAGAACAGTTAGGCCATCATCTTCAGGAACGTAGTTGTGAGAAGGAACTGAATTCCAGAAGCAATGTGCCAAAACTTGAGCACCAAACACAATGCCTGCCTCTCTTGCTGGATTAGCAAAGTAGCTTGCGCAGAAGCGCGAGGGAGAGGTGCTGCTGTGTCAGCCAAATCGTTTCAGTAGCCCTGATGGCCGCAGGCGCGTCATGAAGAGTTCGGAACGCTGGGAGAGTTGACATAGCACGTTGCTTCTGGAAGCCCTTTATTCATTCATCATCCATGGACAGGAGGGCAGCAGAAGGTACAGACAGAATTTAACATAAAGAGAGGACTAACATTTATATAGTAGAATTTTAGTCCTACTTTGATGTTATTCAATGTATTCAGCAAAGGCATCAACCTCCTAAAGTATCAGCATCTTGGAACGTAGTACATGAGTCCACAGATATATATATTGCCTAAATGCATTTTGTAATTTCTGAGGCACTTGTTAAAATATAACACAATTGGGTGGCTTCGCTTGGAGCCACCACGAGTGGAATGGCTTCTTAGGAGCTCCTGAGAGGCCCACCACGCTGCTGCTGCAAACGCCGCTACCAGACCCCATTATGGAGAGAAACTAAAACGACTGTTGCGTGAATACCGCCAGCAGCTGTCTACTGAGTGGGATCCCGTGTCGTGGCCGGATTATGAAGTTTCGGCAACTTCTTTCGCACGGGTCCCCGCGGAATCATCAATAACAGTCCCCCGAACTAATACAAAATTGAACGCGGCGGGCCCCATCCGCCTAGCCGCGGCTTAACCCCCCATTCCCCTCTGCCTATAAGTCCACCGCACCTTCCCAGGTCATTGGGATCCTTCATACTGCACGCCGAGGCACGCCGCAATTTACCACAAGCATTCAAATATACACCACAGCCCCCCCCCCCCCCTCTCGGCACTAGTGCCCCATAGACCGCACCAACCGAAGTGGGCATCTAAAGAGGACTCCAGAACTCTCCCCCTGTGGTATACTAGCAATAATCCCACGCAGAAAGACCTGCCACAGTGACCCAGCAGCATCAAGATGTCAAGAAGCGGCAAGGCTTCTAGGCAAGCGGACATTAACTCCCTACTAGCGAACACTACTACGGAGAGATCCAGAAAGGGGGACCTACCAGAAGATCCCCCCCCAACACCCCCATGTCTACAGCACCGGCATCAACCCAGTGCTCATCCCAATCAGTCACTAAAGCCAACCTGCAAGACCTACTGTCAGCCCTGACTAAAGAAATTCAAAAAAGCGCAGAAGAGGTCGCTAAGAAAATTAACTCTCTAGACGGGCGGGTGAGAGAAGTAGAACACCGAACGGCCGAGCTTGAAGCAGAGGTCTGTGACCAAAGATTTGAAATCGATCAGGACAGGGACAGGATCGCGGCCTTAGAGGCAAGATGCAACCTCCTAGAGGCAAAACAGGAGGACGCAGAGAACCGCTCTCGGAGGAATAACATCCGCCTACGAGGAATACCATCCACCATCCCAGATGCAGAATTAAAAAGCTATGTCACAAATCTACTTAGATTTATAATTACACTTCCAGACAGCGCACCCTTGGAACTAGACCGGGTGCACAGAACCTCCCCAAGAAGGGAATCCACATTCCCACCGGATGTACTAGTTACAATCCAATTCTTTCAAATGAAAGAAGAAATTATGCGCGAGGCAAGGCAAATGCACCAGGTCACGTTCCAGGGCTCCGCAATCTCGCTCTATCAGGAGCTAGCCGCCTCCAAGCTCCAAAAGCGGAAAATCATACGACCTCTAACGGAATGGCTACGAGACAGAAAGATCCCGTATCAATGGGGTTTCCCGACCTCAGTCAAATTTAAATGGGAAGGAGCCCTGAGGCAAATTCACAAGCCTAAAGAGGCGGATAAATTCATGGGCCTCAGAAAGTCTGACGGGGATTCGGAATCAGAAGAACCGTCCCGCCCCCCTCGGGAAAAGCCTCCCACAGGAGAATGGTCAAAAGCCGGCAGAAGACGAAGACTCTGGGGTCCCCCTAAGAAAGACACCTTGCTGGGATGACCAATCTGGCAAGAACTTAGCAGAGTCCTGGCGATTCAATCTTGATCTAGCACCCTGTTCAGGTAGCCGCTCCTTAAGAGAGGCACATCCCACAGCTCATAACTACGCAAATCCCTTGTGGGGAGAAAGCCTCCAGAGACATCTACTCTCATTTACGCCAACAGTGTGGGAGCAAGGATGAGCTGCAAAAGAATTCGGATCAGCGGCCCAGTTGGCCATCGTTTGGCGCCTTGGTGCCACCAGTTCCCCAATGGCAGCAGGACAATGGTTCTACTACCAGTTCAATTTGGTGGGAGAGGGTAAGGGGGGAGATAGACTATCATGGCAGCCAACCTGGAGAGGAGCAATCCGAGCCCCACAGGTTCTGGCCTCACAGTCATCCTCACAGCATATCGCACCAGCAACTAAGCTTCTACCAGACCAACGCAGCAAGTGATCGCTGCTAACAGACTCTTGGCCCAGGAGCGAGAGCAAGGCCAACGACACACTGGACGCTAAAATGTATACCAATGGCCGATACAAGTGAAATAGTGATACTCACGTGGAATGTCCAAGGCCTGAACTCGCCAAGAAAGCGTAAATCAGTAGAACACAGACTGGGTCATTTATCGGGTGACATCGTATTGCTCCAAGAAACTCACCTATTGCAGGAAGACGAATCCCCAGTAAGATTCAATAGATATAAATACAGAGCATACTTCGCCTCCTCCGGACAGAAGAGAGGAGTTGCAATCTTATTAAGCGACAAGTCCCACTATCAAAAATCACCATAAAAATAGACCCGGAAGGCCGTTTCCTCCTTCTAAAGGGCCTGTTTGAAGAACTTCCTATAACCATAGTCTCATTTTACGGCCCAATACATCTCAGGCCAACCTTATCGCAAACCTAATTCCGACCATTCTAGCCTTCCGCGAAGGCCATCTGATCATAAGTGGAGATTTCAACTGCATGCCAAACCCACAAATAGATAAAACACTGCCCCCTACAAACACAAACTTCGTGCAAGCACTAGCAATAGCCAAACTGCTAAGAGAGACCGAATCCGTCGATGCATGGAGGCTATTCAATAGCACCTCAAGGGACTACACTCACTACTCATGTGTGCATAAAGGCTTTTCAAGAATTGATCTCATACTCCTATCGGGAGTCCTGTTCCCATGTCTTAACAATGCAGAAATCCACACCTGCATGATATCGGACCACGCTCCAGTATCCGCGAATCCAGTTATCTCAGGCCAAAAACAGCCGGTTCAAAGGCATTGGAAACTTAACGACTCATTGCTATTAGATGAATGCATCCAAACGGAAACTGAAGAAACTATCTCCAATTATTTCAATGAAAACATGACGGAGCATTCTCCCATCAACATCATCTGGGATGCCTTGAAAGCGGTCGTCAGAGGCACACTGATCAGTGCCGGGGCAGAACAGAAAAGAGTCTCGAACATCATGGCTGCTAAGCTGGAGGAAAAAGTAAAGCAATTAGAGAACGAACTGAAATCACACAACTCCAGGAAAACGGAGAGAGCCCTGAGGAAAGCGAAAACAGCGCTGGAGATGCATTGCGCCGACCGCACAGCGAAAGCCTTAGCATTTACAAAGCAATTCTACTACAGCAAAGGGAACAAAGCAAACAAGGTCCTAGCACAAAAACTGAAAAAAGTCTGCACCCGAAATAACATTTTGAAACTAAGAAGGGAAGATGGACAAATGCTCTACTCTGATACAGAAAAAAAATCGAAGAACTACTGAAGCACCACAAATCAATCATGTCCGGAGAACCCACAGCACTAGACAATCTAGCAGAATATCTAAGCACCATGCCCTCCCGGGACACTACCCTGTTGGACTCCCTAGAACTACCCATCTCTACTGAAGAAATCATAGACGCCATCAAATCTCTCAAATCAGCTGCCCCGGGCCCTGACAGATTATCTGCAAATTTCTACAGAAAATACGCCAGAATTCTAGCACCTCAGATGTCGGCCCTATTTAACTCTTCCCTTACCTCAAAGTCAACAACCGACTCAATGGCTGAATCCATCACAATCCTGATACACAAACCTGGAAAAGACCCCGAACTAGCTGCCTCTTACCGGCCTAGCTCACTCCTGAATAGCGACGGGAAGATCTTTGCCAAAGTACTGGCCAAAAGACTGGCACCAGCCCTACCAACCCTAATTGATCAAGACCAAACGGGATTCATCCCGGGGAGAAGTACCCATGACAATATTAGAAGGACGATCAACATTATCGAGAGTGCCCACAAATTAAAGGTAGGAATGGCCGCCATATCCTTAGACGCACATAAGGCCTTTGACCTGGTTGACTGGGGGTACATCCGGGCAGTCTTGACGCACATGGGCTTTGGGCCGATCTTTATCACATGGGTAATGGCTAACTATCATTCTCCCACCACACAGCTGCGGGTCAACGGCACAAGGTCTAGCAAAATCCACATATCCAGGGGCACCAGACAGGGTTGCCCACTCTCTCCCCTAATCTTTGCTCTCTCCATGGAGCCCTTTTCAGCAAGAATCAGGCAAAATAACATAAGTGGGTTGTCCGTGGGAGGCCATGAATATAAAATTGCGCTATACGCTGACGATGTTCTAATAACTGGCATCGTCCCTGGGTGCTATATGGGATGAAATTTCAGAATTCGGGACTCTATCAGGGTTCAGGGTAAACCTATCCAAATCTGTAGCACTACCGGTGAATCTCTCTAGACTGGAAAAAGACACTCTCAGCCCCCTAATGCCAATCCCATGGTCATCAGGCCCAATCGACTATCTCGGGGTTCACATCCCCAATGACCCACTGCGCCTATACTCAAGCAACTTCCCGCAATTGATCAAAGATCTTCAAAAGGATCTCAAAAGGTGGAAGCCACAGGAAATATCATGGTTTGGCAGAATCACAGCCATCAAAATGAATCTGATCCCCAGATGGCTATACCATTGCACAGCACTCCCAATCAACATCCTGGGTCCAGCCCTTGCAGCCCTGCAAAAGCAAATCCAAGCATTCGTATGGGGGATAGGGGTTAAACCTTGTATAGCCAAATGAATAATGATGAGAGGAATTCCACAGGGAGATCTGGGAGTACCGGATCTTGCTAGATACACCCTAGCAGCGCAACTCTCCCACGCCTTCACATGGGCCCAAGAAACAGATAAACCGAAGTGGACACACCTCGAAGAATCTTGGGTGTCCGGTGGCACCATCATCCCTCTCACACCTTCCGCCCGTAAAACCACAAGCAAACAGCGGCCCGCTGCTGCCAACAATATCGACAGCCCGCTGCTGGAAGGAAGCAGCCCGGAAATGGCACATCCGCGGCTCGCTAGGCCCCCTAACTCCCATCTGGAATAACCCTGATTTCTCCCCAGGTCTATCGGCTAAAAGCTTACAACCCTGGATAGCAGGTGGCTTACATAAGAGCAGTGACTTCCTGGATGCAGGAGCACCTATCTCATTTGAAAGATGCAAAGCAAAATTCGGAATGGATGAAGGGGAAAGATTCCACTAGGCCCAAATCCGACACTGGATGTCCCACACAGTAACCAGGGAGAAATGCTCCAGAGAATTAACAGCCTTGGAACTATCATTAACAACCCCTACAAGCAAAGGCAGAATCTCGACCCTGTATCAACTCCTAGACAGGGCAGACCCCTCGAAAAAAAAAAGATACATGATCGAATGGGAAAAGGACCTGGGAAAAGAAATTGAAGTCAAAGAATGGGAGAAAATCTGGGCCAGGCTACACAAAAGCTCACAATGCATTACAAACAGAGAAGGGGGCTATAAACTCTGCTACAGGTACTATATAACCCCTGCCCAAATCAACAAGGCCAACCCAACCATTCCCGGAACTTGATGGCGTGGGTGCCCGACTACCGGTTCACTGCTACACATGGTGTGGTCATGCCCGAAAGCGGAAATTTATTGGAAAGAGATACTCAAACACATCAAGGAAATCTCAGGCCTCACCATCCAATGGGACCCTGGAATCGTTCTTCTTGGCAGCACAGGCGATGCAGCATTCCCAATATCAGGCCACATCCCCAGACTATGCACGCATCTACTCCTAGCAGCAAAAATAGCAATGGCCCGGGTGTGGAAAAATAAAGAAGGCCCTTCCGTGGCATTTTGCAAAATGCTGGGATATAGTGGTGGCCGAAAGAATCACTGCGATACGGTCAGGCTCCTTGAATAGAGCCCTAAACATGTAGGACCCATTTATGGACTACGCCGCTAGGTTCCCGACCCTCACCAGGATGCCTCCGTTAACAAGATGGCGCCAAAGCAGCCCGCTTTGTTGAACCACTGCCTCACACCATAGCTATCCATCGCCCCACAATCCACTTGGCGAAAAAGAACAGGACAGACCATGGTCAGTAGTGGACATTCTAACATTTTTGCTCCCTGCACTCCGGCCCTCCCATGAGTCGCTTTTGCTAAATCATATTGAATGATTGCTGTTCTGCGATTGCTATTGTGATATATGTATTGCCTATATGTAAAACCAAATAAAATGTTATGAAAAAAAATATAAAAATTTTTCAAGTTTAAAAATTCCCATATAAACTTTGAATTTAGGATTTTTAAATGTAAACATTCAAGAGTATAAAATGTGTAATACTATTAGTTGGAAAACTAATCATTCCAGTAAAATAAATTATAAGGCACAGCAGCAAATAGTTGGAGGCAATTGACAATGGTAAACCACAATACATCACTTGAATATAAACAGGTGTCCAGTCATTTGGTCGACTACAAACTGGTCGACGTCATTTGGTCGAAAACCAAATGGTCGATTTTTTTTTTTGGGTAGGGGGCCCCCCCCCAAAAAAAACAAAAAAGGGGTACAAATAATTAAAAAAAAAATTCGACCATTTGGTTTTCGACCAAATTGATTCGACCAGTGGTCCAGTCGACCAATTGTTTTCGACCAAATGACTGGCAACCATATAAACATATACGTCTCTTGTGAAATAAGGTTCTCAATAGTGCATGGGTGCACAACATACGGCCCGCGGGCCAGTTGCGGCCCGCCATGCCCTTTTGACTGGCCCGCGAGGCACAAAGACTTTCCTAATGGAGGGCGGTGAAAACACTGGCCCTCATTGGCTCAGCACACACACTCATCACGTCGCTCCTACGAGCCACGTAATGCGTGTGTGCTGCACCAATGGAGGGCCAGCACTACGGCTGGCGTGGTCCATAAGGCTTGATGCCGGAAGGCATTTCAGCCTTGGACCACGCCAGCCGTAGTACGATTCCAGCTTACCTGCCGCGCTTACCTGCCTGCCTTCCAGCACGTCTCCGGTAAGTGGTCTGTTTGTGTTTGTGTGTGTATGTTCCGGGGGGTGTGTGTCGGATGTGTATGAATGTTTGTGTTTGAATGTATTTTGTGTGTATGTTGAGATGCGGGGGTGGGGGGGTGTGTCGGATGTGTATGAATGTTTGTGTTTGAATGTATTTTGTGTGTATGTTGAGATGTGGGGGTGTGTGTCGGATGTGTATGAATGTTTGTGTTTGAATGTATTTTGTGTATATGTTGAGATGCGGGGGTGGGGGGGTGTGTCGGATGTGTATGAATGTTTGTGTTTGAATGTATTTTGTGTGTAAGTTGAGATGCGGGGGTGGGGGGGGGTGTGTCGGATGTGTATGAATGTATTTGAATGTATTTTGTGTGCATGTTGAGATGCGGGGGTGTCGGATGTGTGTCGGATGTGTATGAATGGGTCTGTATGGGTGCTTGTTTGAGAGTTTGCTGATTTAGGGGGGTGGGGGTTTGGGTCTGTATGGGTGCATGCTTGAGTGTGTGAGTGCTGAGTTGGGGGGTGGGGGGTTGGGGTCTGTATGGGTGCATGTTTGTGTGTGTGCTGAGTTGGGGGGTGGGGGGTTCGGGTCTGTATGGGTGCATGTTTGTGTGTGTGTGCTGAGTTGGGGGGTGGGGGGTTGGGGTCTGTATGGGTGCATGCTTGAGTGTGTGTGTGCTGAGTTGGGGGGTGGGGGGTTGGGGTCTGTATGGGTGCATGTTTGTGTGTGTGCTGAGTTGGGGGGTGGGGGGTTCGGGTCTGTATGGGTGCATGTTTGTGTGTGTGCTGAGTTGGGGGGGGTGGAGGGTTCGGGTCTGTATGGGTGCATGTTGGTTGGGGGTGAGGAGGCCATGGGGCATAGTGTTTGGTTGGGGTGAGGGGGCCATGGGGCATAGTGTTTGGTTTGGGTGAGGGGGCCATGGGGCATAGTGTTTGGTTGGGGGTGAGGGGGCCATGGGGCATAGTGTTTGGTTGGGGGTGAGGGGGCCATGGGGCATAGTGTTTGGTTGGGGTGAGGGGGCCATGGGGCATAGTGTTTGGTTGGGGTGAGGGGGCCATGGGGCATAGTGTATGGTTGGGGGTGAGGGGGCCATGGGGCATAGTGTATGGTTGGGGGTGAGGGGGCCATGGGGCATAGTGTTTGGTTGGGGGTGAGGGGGCCATGGGGCATAGTGTATCTAGGGTCAATAAAATATATATAAGTTAATTAAACAGGCGAGATACAATAACTAAATAGAAATAAATTATAACAATGGAAAATGTGTAGTATAAAATGTAAGTTTGAAATGCAAATAAAAATCGTTACCCCTCAAAAACATTCTTTTTCCATGTGTTTAGTACAAATTGGGGGTTTAAAAAGCCTCCTGCCACGCCCCGCCTACCGCCCCGCCCACATTTACTTTTCGGCCCACTATAGCCCTCATGTAAGGTACTTCCGGCCCCCTGTCAAAATCAGTTGTGCACCCCTGCCCTAGTGGGTTATAAGGACAGTGTGTTTGTTTGCACTTACACGTATATATAGATTTTTTGTAAGATAGAATCCTCCCTAGTGGGTTACAAGAATGGTGTATTTATTGCACATAAATTGACTGGTGCTTAGTGCCTCGAAATCCTGCTGCCACAATAAAATATCATTTGTAATAATTAGATGCGTTGTTGTTTAGCCAGATGGAATGCTCTAGTCTCATAAGTACTCATCTCACAGATCGTATAGTTTGGCGATATATAAGAGAGAGGTTTAACCTACCAATAGACAGCAACATACACTGATAAATAGAAACATGAGATGGAAGGGTGGGTGGGGAGAAGAAACCGAACATTCAGTACAGTGCTTATCTGATTTTTGGCAGACTGAGTGTTTAATCTCTTTATGTAGTTGGTCAGTCTACAAAGATATGTGCAAAATAGCAAATTTACAAGACTGAATCTAGGCCCACTCTACTCGAATGTGTAAAGTTCAATATGTAAAGTGCAAAGTGCAAGACACTGACATTAAAAAGCTAAAGTAAAAAGTGGTTATCCATTCAAGATCCTAGCATTCCGCAATAAAAGAGTCACTAATTGTGCAGTGTGCGGTTGCTAGTTGCCACTACCGATGAGTCCAAGAATCACTGATAGATATTCTAACACAACTTCCTTTGGTATGTATGTATGTATTCAAAGCTATCTGGCGGTAAACCCTTGTGGGTGCCAGATGCTTATCAATGAATATCATAAATCCATGTGTACCTGCTTGGCCCAATCTTGATTATAAATTCGATATAGGTCTGCCATCTAGATTGTGAAACTTCGGTGAACTGGCAGTGAACCCTTGCGGGTGCTAGCTTTGGAGTCGAGAATTATATCTAATAGTGTTTGCCTAAAAGGGCACTGTCCATGTAGTATATATAGTAGTAATCTAAAGTGCACAATGTTTCCAATTCGTTCCTGAAGGGCGTACAAATTATATAATTCAAGGGAGGCACCCAGGCTAGAATTGGTGCTGAATAGCGCTGAAGGCAAGTTAAAATGCTTTCTACTGTCAGTAAAGTGCTATATTGCAAACTCTTTTGATATATCAAAGTGTGGACCCAATAATACAAATCTCCATCAATGTTTCAGTGTGATGCGTTAGTCCCTCGTTTGTGCCTTGATAAAACAAGCTTAGTTCCTTTACTCTCTGAAAATAGATGCTAAAATACAATACATATAACAGTTAAATGTAAACAACAATCTAAAAAAGTGTACAAAGAGCTTACCAGTGAAATTACAAAAATACAAAAGTACAAAAGGTATGGATATAAAAAAAATAAACTTCAAACCTACATAAATGTAGCAAGTATACAAACGGTATGAATATGTGCAAAGGTGCTGGATATAGAACATTCTTAGATAGCCACTAATTCTTAGTATAAACTGCCAGTGTGGAGGTGATACCATAACATGAAGGTAAAAACAGAGGGACTTGTTGGTAAATTTCTCAAAGTAGGATGGAGACCCCTCGTAGGGAGGTGAGTAAATACTGGTTGACTCAGGATTAATCTTCCACAAAGACATAGTTCTTCATCTCAGTTGTGACCCATCAGAGATTTGGTATCACAGTCCACAATGTAGCAGGATTCTAATTGTCGTAGTCTCCTGAGTCTATCACCTCCTCTCGGATGTGGATCGACTGTGTCAATTACAAAGTACCTAAATGGATGACATTTCCATGGTGTTTGTCCTCAAAATGTTTTGCAAGAGGATAATTCATGTCCTTGTTTTTGATTGCCCGCAAATGCTGTAAAATATGCAGTCTTACTTCTAATTTCGCACTGCCAATGTACCATAAGTTGCACTGGCAAGTGATCACATAGATCGCGAACTGTGTGAAACATTTGATTTCTTTATCATCACTTCTCTTCTTGTTCTGGGATGATTGAATTTTGTTGTTTTCAATCCGAAGCAGCATGCCTTGTATTTGGTACATGGAAAAAAGCCTTGTGTTTTAACAGGGAGCCAGCCACACATATAATCGATATCTGATCATGCTGGAACATGCTAGGTGACAATTTGGTTTGCAGGGAAGCTGGTTTCCTGTAGGTTACTGTCGCATTTGGTCTAAGAAGGTGACTTATGTCTATCTCTTTTGAGGAGATGCCAATATTCACCCAGGATTCTCTTGATATCCTTTGCTCCTGAGTTCTATGTTGTGATGAATCTAATGACCGAGTCACCTATGTCTTCTAGCTTTCTGTGGCAGATTGATGCTTTTGCTAGCATTTGTTCCCTTGTTCTGCTACAACTGCGGTCATACGCCTTGTTAATAGTGCATTTGCGATATCCTATCGCTAAGAATCTTGCAGCTATGTTCTTGGCACTTTCTTCCCAAATAGCGTTTTTGCTGCAATTTCCCCTTACTCGCTGTGCGGAATACTGTTGAGAGGGATAGGGTGTGCACTTGTTGCATGTAAGACAGCGTTGGTACTTGTGCTCTTCCTATGTAATTCGGTAGTGATGACTTAATTAACTATTTTGATCTTAATGTCTAAATAGACAATTTCCGAGTTATGATGATGTTCTGTAAACTTTAAATTGGCTCTCTCTTGATTTAAAAGATTGAAAAAATTCTAAATTCGGCCTCAGTTCCATTCCAGATTAGAAAAAGGTCATCAATGTACCTTTGCCACATTATGACCTTGTCTGTGTGTGCTTTTTTGTCTTCACTGGAAAATAAGTTGGCCTCTCAATCTCCCATGACCAAGTTAGCATACGTTGGAGCTACAGCTGTACCCATAGCAGTTCCACAGGCTTGATTGTAAAAAACCTGATTGAGCATAAAGGTGTTATGGGTTAAAACAAAAGATAACATTTCCAAAAGCATATGAGAGTGATCGCGGTAACTGAGTGATCTAGTTAACAGGAATATTTTTGTTGCTGTGATTCCTTGTTGATGTGTGATACATGTGTATAAAGACACCACATCTAAAGTCACTAGTAGAAATTCCTGATGCCATGGAATGTGGAAAATCGGATTGAGGAAGGCTGTAGTATCTTTCTTATATGATGGTAGTGTTTCTACTAACGGAAACAAATACTAATCTACAAATTTCGAGGTATTTTCCAAAAGCGAGTCTATAGATGCAACAATGAGGCGTCCTGGTGGTTTGGACATGGTTTTGTGAATTTTGGGGATGAAGTGTATAATCGGGATGGTTTGGTGGTCTTTTGTCAAATGCTGTCTTTCTTTTGTGTTGATATGGCCTTGTTCATACCAAAGCAATAGCTTTTTGTCGTCATACTCATCCTTATACTGTGGGCATGGATTGCTTGGTAATTTGACATAACTATTGGTATCTTTAAGTTGTCTCATGGCCTCCTTTAGATAATCTGCAGTATTTAAGACAACTACATTGCCACCCTTATCAGATGATTTCCCAATTATCGATTTGTCAGACTGTAAATTCTCAATCGCTGTCTGTTGGGCTCAGGTTAGGTTTCATCTTAATTTGGTAGTCTTGGATTTCAAAGCAAGAGTTTTTAAATCATCAATCAAGAGATCTTCAAATAGATCTATAGTTGGACTGTGAATATTGGAGCGGTTCAACTTGGATTTATTGCGTACATTAGTGTTGTCTGCTATGTTCGTGTTGATGCCAGCAGGTAGTGATGTTGTCCACTCATCACAATTTGCCAAGTTCACATTTGATTCTTCTCTGCTCAATGAATCTAAGGTATTGAGAGCAGGTATGTCTTCTATACTCAATTCAGATGGAACTGTAAGTACAACAGATTTTGCTATATAGTCACTGTTGGCAATAAGACTTTGAATGTGGAAAAAACTGAACATTCTCAGACGGACCACATTTCTTATAATTCAACAGTTCCTGCACTGTACAGGCCTGACTGACATACGTTTAATGGGGCATCGGTGACGCTTCTTATGGGTCTGCAATACTTTTAGTGTAGCAGCATTGCCAACTCTGCATAGGACTGCCACACCTTTAATTTAATAGCAGTGGCACGTCTTCATATGACAATACAACATTTATTTTATAATGGACCATTCTGGCACTTTTTCTGCATTGCTCCAATACTTGTAATAGGACAGTACAGGCATTGCGCTGCAAGGCTTACATTTCCCCGAGAAATTACCCACTTCTCAGTTATGCCTCTTGGCTAGACTCTCAGGGCACCATGGATGGTGGCGCACCACCAGTGCAACCTCTTTGGAATCACCTACCAACCCCCCCCCCCTCAATGTTTGTGTGGATCCGGGGGCTGGGCATTCCCTGTCTTCCACCAGCGGTTTATATCTGTGCTGCTGGGGGTAGGGCACTCACCTTGGGTTTCACTGGAGAAAATAGTCTGATGGTTTTATCAGAGGAGGTCTATTGGGTTTTGACGCATTTTTGGTGCTCTATCTCCCCGCATGTGCAGTCGCTCTCTCTTTAGCACTCTTGAAGATATCGCCTTATTCGTCTTCTCGAACTCTAACCTTTGCTCTCAGCCGTTACTTTTTCTCTCATCCTTCCTCTCACACTCACTTCTTCTCTTACTCTCTATCTCGCTCATATTTCCTGTTGCTCATCATCGGCACCATCTATCAATGGCTTCCTTCCTTGCTGTACTCCCCTTTTCATTCCATCCACTGCACACCTGCACCGCTTATCACATCCTCCTTTAAAACTGTGCACTCTCCTCCTTGCACCCTGGAGCCTATAAATGCAAAATGCAAAGAACAACAAGAAACGCCAAAACTATTGACATTGCCAATGTTTGTAATATGTTGTGTGAGTGGCAGTGCAGTTGAAAGTACTCGTACTAGTAGTTGTTAGAAACAGAGACAAAGAAACTCAGAGAAACTTTAGAAGAATGAATGCTGTAGTTTAGTTATGCGTGGAGAAGAATAGGACCCATAGGCACACCCTAGTAACAGGAGTGGTAAATTTGAGAAGATGGGGTAGGTTTCAAGTTTGTTAGGAAACTAAGTAAAAAGAGGTAAGAGGCGCAGAGGAGAGAAAGGCAACCTTGACACCTAGGTTGCACTAATAATAGGACAAAATAAGTTCCCAAGATAGGAACTTCCCAAGATAGGAACTTACGTCCCCTGCACACTATCTAGTATCTGGATGACCAGACCAACATTTATAGTAGTAGAGTAACTCTACTACTCTTTCTATAAATGTTGGTCTGGTCATCCAGATACTAGATAGTGTGCAGGGGACGTAAGTTCCTATCTTGGGAACTTATTTTTGTTTAGTTATGCGTGGCCATAGGTCTCTGTGCCTGGTAACACTGATAAGAAAGGTACTGGGAATTCCAGCACAGTAAGTATTGGCACTTCACAGCATGTCTGTTATAATTTCGATGGGCAAAACCAGCATCTGTCCAGGCTCTGACTGGTCTATAGGGCCATGGCCGAACCAAAAACACAAAATGCTGTTGTGGCAAGTTTTTTGGGTCAAAGTGGGCACATTTTTTGGCCCAATAAGTTACTTCACTATGCGGCTAGTAGTTTTGACCAGAGTTGCTGAATAAATATTCTTTCAAATGCACAATTTGCATCACATTTTATCAAAACAACTCCCTCGTGTGCTATTCAAACAGTGGCACAAAAGGAATGAGTTGCCATTTACAACTGTGGGACACTTTTTCATTGGTGCCCGAGAAAATGTTATGGCCCAGTCCGACCCAGCCTCTGTTCCGCTCCTTTGCTTTTCAACGGGATGGCTACAGCAACCTCACAACAGTTCTGCTAGGCCCTTACACCTGGCTGTACCTTTTCTTCAGTCGCCAGTCTACATCAGAACAGGTAGTGGTGCTTTCAATATTGGTTCTGCCCCAGCAACTTCAAAACATTGGTTTTGATGAACGGGAGAGTAAGCAAAGTGTGTTCCATTTGAATCCCCCCAAAATAACCCAAATACCTCCCACATTATTCCTGCATCTTGTTATGCCAAGGTTTTCCAGCTTCAGAGAAATACTGTGTATGTGTTTCCCTCCACAATGCCACACGTTTGATTCTAATCAGTTACTTTGATTTCCAGTATTTTAGTGGGCTATAATAATTAAAACAATATCCATCACAACAAAAGAGCACTTACTGTGATAGGGGTCCACTGCACAAATAAAAAGGTCCCCAATTGTTATGCTATAATTGTTTCTAATGAACCCATAAACATATTCCCAGCAAATAAAGCAACAAATGGTTATCTGCTCAGTATAGTTTCTATAATCAAACACCGCACTTTGAAATGCTGTAATTTCCTAAAGGCACACAAGATGACTTGGTAATCATGCTGCATATTTTGCATCACAGATCAAAATAAGAAACTTAATCAAGATGCATATGACAATGCATTACTTACCGTA
This sequence comes from Ambystoma mexicanum, assembly GCF_040938575.1. Classification (NCBI taxonomy): domain Eukaryota; kingdom Metazoa; phylum Chordata; class Amphibia; order Caudata; family Ambystomatidae; genus Ambystoma; species Ambystoma mexicanum. The sequence goes on from NC_090929.1 coordinate 541,914,181, forward strand.
AAAGCATTTCTGATGGTTGTATCTGCTTAGATTCACATGCTGTGCATAGGTCTGACATCCAGTGGTCACTGCGGAGCATTGCATTTTGTTTTTCGTAGTCGAAAAAGGGACATCGACAAGGCGTGTCTGAAACACTATCCCTATAGTGACGTGCGTTGTACCCACAATCCCTCACGCGTCGAGGTCCCTCTGTTTGTATTTTTCTGCCCTGAGGGAGCCTTCTAGACGTGAGTGAGTACAGAAAAGAGAGATATAAAAGGAAGTCTATGTTCCTTCCATCCGAGCGGGGAGGAAGGGTGGGCGCATGTGAATCTAAGCAGATACAACCATCAGAAATGCTTTTACGGTAAGTAATGCATTGTCTTCTGATGTTTGTTAATCTGCTTAGAATCACATGCTGTGCATAGACTAGCGAGCAGTACCCGGAGTTGGCGGTGGGTTATGAGAAGGGACAGTAGAGAAAAGATGTCTTAATACTGCCTGTCCCACCTGGGATTCAGATCTAGAGTGTGCATCTAGACAGTAGTGTTTTGTAAAGGTGTGCACAGAACTCCAGGTAGCCGCTTTGCAGATGGACTCAAGGGGAACATTTGCAATGAATGCTATGGACGCCCCCGTGCCTCGAGTAGAATGTGCTCTTGGCCTAAAGGGCAGTTCTCTCTTAGCAAGAGTATAGCAGAGAGTGATGCATTGAACAATCCATCTAGAAATAGTGGACTTTGAAACTGCATCCCCTTCTCTTCCTGCTGCCACCGAGATGAAGAACTGATTAGTCTTCCTCAGTGGTCTGGTTCTTTCCATGTAGAACATGACCGCTCTGCGCACATCTAGTGTGTGCAGAGTCCTTTCTCCCAAGTTGGAAGGATTTTGAAAGAACGCTGGTAGTTCTATAGACTGGTTTACGTGGAATTTTGAGATGAATTTCGGAGCAAACCTTGGGTGAGTGCGTAGAACCACCTTATCTCTGTGAACTGTAACGAAGGGATCTAGAACAGAACGTGAAGTTCACTTACTCTCCTGATGGAGGTGATAGCTATTAAAAAAGCAGTCTTAATAGTGAGGTGTTTAAGAGATGCTTTGTGCATGGGTTCGAATGGTGAGCCCATGAGTCTGGTAAGTACCACATTAAGGTCCCATCCGGGAGCTGGGTCAGCTATCGGGGGGTGTATTCTCTTTACTCCCTCCATGAAGGCCTTTATAACAGGTTTCTTCCACCACGACACCTTGAGTTGGGAAGTGGTGTATGCAGAAAGTGCCGCTAGGTGGACTTAAATGGAATTGAACACTAGACCTGAATCCAATAGGTGGGTCAGGTATAGAACAATATGTGTGGGAGAGCAGTCAATCGGGTTGATGCTCTTACCCCTGCACCAGATGACAAACCTCTTCCATTTGCTAGAATAGCAGTGGCGAGTGTTAGGTTTTCTGGCTTCTTTGAGGATGTCCATGCATCTCTGCGGGAGCTGTAGATGTCCGAATTCTATGATCTCAGGAGCCAAGCTGCTAAGTTCATGTTCTAGGGGCATGGATGCAGGGTCCTGCCCTTGTCTTGTGACAGCATGTTGTACGGGCAGGGGAGTTTCACTGGGGGAGATAGAGACATCTCCATCAAGTGAGCGAACCATGGCTGACGGGCCCACATTGGGGCGACCAGTATCATGGTTACTTGTTCCTGGTGCATCTTGTGCACCACCTTGTTGAGAAGGGGAGTCGGGGGAAAAGCGTAAACAAATTTCCCTGACCATTGTATCGACAGACCGTTCCCCTTGGATTGGTTCTGGGGGTACCTGGAGGCGTAACTTAGGCATTGTGAGTTCTCCAGGGTTGCGAACAGGTCTATTTCTGGGAATCCCCATTGTGTGAAGACATCGAAGACGATGTCTTCGTGCAGTCGCCATTCGTACTCTTCGGGCAGGGGGAAATCTCTGCTGAGTTTGTCTGCCAGCAGATTGAGTTCCCCTGGTACGTGTTGTGACAGTAGGAACATGTCTTGTTTGAGAGCCCACTTCCATATATTTTGGGCCAGTTTGGACAGTCCTGGAGAGTGGGTTCCCCCCTGCTTGTTGATGTAATACATGGCTGTGGTGCTGTCTGTAAGGACCATCACTGTCCTGCCTTGTAGGTGTTCCTGGAAGGCTTTTAGCGCCTTCAACACCGCTAGTAGCTCCAGTAGATTGATGTGTTTGGATGCTACGTTCGGAGTCCACACTCCGTGAGCAGTCTGATGGGATAGGTGAGCCCCCCATCCTGTGAGGGATGCGTCTGTGGTTAGAGTGGCTTCCGCTGCGGGTGTGGCAAAGGGTTTCCCTTTTCCCAGGTTTTCCTTTGTCCACCACCGTAGCGAGAGAACCAAGGCCTGCGAGACCACCACTAGATCGTCCCATAGTCCGCTGGCCTGACACCACTGGCTGTTGAGCCACTCTTGCATTGGGCGCACGCGCAAGGCGCGCGTGAGGTACCAAATAAATACACGACGCCATCATGCCCAGCAAGCACATTGCTTTGCGTACCGTGACCTCTCGACCGGTCACATATTGAGGGATCTGAAACAGCATGTTTTGGACCCTCTCTTTGGAGGGGAAGACGAGGCCGTCCTTTGTTTGAATTAGAGCCCCTAGGAATTGTTTGATTTGGCTGGGGTCTAGGCTGGACTTCTTTTCGTTGATGGAGAAGCCCAACTGGAACAAAAGGTCTACAGTCTTTTGGGTATTGGAGAAGCATGTTTCGTAAGAATCCCCTGTTATGAGCCAGTCGTCGAGGTAAGGGTAAACTGGGATGGACAACCTGCGCAGGTGGGCCGCTGCCACTGCCAGCACCTTCGTGAATACCCTTGGTGCTGATGCTATGCCGAAGGGTAGCACTCTGAACTGGTAGTGTTTGCCCTCTATCATGAACCTGAGGTATTTTCTGTGCGCTGGCAACATTAAAATATGAAAGTATGCATCTTTCATGTCCAATGTTGTCATGTAATCTCCCTGTGATAGCAGTGGGATCACTTCCTGTAAGGTCACCATACGAAACTTTTGGGGTTTGATAAACTTGTTCGCTGGGCGCAGATCTAATACAGGGCGCATGGTTAGATCCTTTTTGGGTACAAGGAAGTACACTGAATAAATACCTTCCGTTACCTGAGATAGAGGCACGACCTCTATGGCTCCTTTTTCCAGCATTGTTGTACTTCTTGGAGAAGGATGGCAAGATGTTCCGGTGTCATGCGTCGTCCCCTCGGGGGTTTGTATGCTGGGGAACTGTTGAATTCGATGCAGTATCCATGGGCTACGGTGGAAAGTACCCAGCGGTCTGACGTTATACCCTCCCATGCTGGAAGAAAGGATGTTATCCGGCCCCCGACCGGTGTTGCATGGGAGGGGACGCAAATCTTTGCGTCACTTGGTGTTGTTGGGGGCTTGGGAGCCTCTGGGGGTGGACCCCTGACCTCTTCCTTTGCCCCTGTACTGGCCACTATTGGTCTGGAAATTGGTGGCAGGGTACTGTTGCTGCTGGTTTTGTTGTTGGCGTTGGCCACGAAAAAAGCTTTTGTTGCCATAGCCGCGTCTGGTTAGAGGGCTTAGAGATTTGGTCAAGAGTTTTGATAGTATCAAACTCTTTTTTAGCCATCTCCAAAGCCTCATCCACCGTTTTCCCGAAGAGGTTTGAGTCTTCAACAGGTTTATTTATTAAAGACGCCTGTGTCTCCGGTTTGAACCCTGAGTTGCGCAGCCATACGTGGCGTTTTAGGAGTATTCCCTGAACCAGGGAACGTCCCGCTGTTTCTGCAGCATCCAGAGAGTTCTTTACAATACTCTGGTTGACCTGGGTTCCTTCGCCAATAGTTGTCAGCAGGCGTGTACGTAGAGGTTCCGGCGCTTCTTCGGCGTCTTTGCGCAGTTTGGCCCACTGCGCGTCCGCATAGCTAGCGAGCAAAGAATTGTTGTTCGCAATTCTTACCGAAAAGGCAGCCGAGGATGTAACTCTTTTTGCAAGGGCATATAACCTCTTGCCCTCCTTGTCAGGTGGTGCCTCACCGGTGGAAAGTGGTACCCCTGCCCTCTTTCTTGTATTGGTTACTACCAGGGAATCCGGAATGGAATGTCCCCTGATGTACAGCGGGTCTGAGGGTGAAGGAGTGAAAAGTTTTTCAATTCTAGGATTAACCCCTCTGATTAGTGCGGATGTGGACAGCGAAGGGATGATTCTTCTCTTCACCGAAGCGAGGAGGGGAATGGTCTGACTGACCGGGGGTTTCTCCTTAATTACTCTTTCCACAAAGTCTAATTCGGGAGAGAGCTCCCCAGTGTCCAGTTCGAAATGTGCTGCTGCTCTGCGCAACAGGGCATTGAATGTGGGCTGATCGTCAATGGGAGACGTGTTTCTAAAAGGTGAATTGTCAGGAGGATTTAGGTTCAGGACATCAGTGTCGGAATATACTGATGGGGATTGCCAGGGGTGAGAAGGTCCTTCTTCTGGATTTTCTCCGAAGCCTTCTCCTACCAAGTCTGGGCCGTCTTCCAGACCTTCCTCCTGGTTCCGTCCCTCTTCATCGTCCATAAAATCATCCTCCTCCAAGTAATGTTCCTCCCCAGTGAGGTCATACACACTATGGAAGTCTGAGGCTGTGTCCTGTCTCAGAATTTTGGCCCTGGGGTCCTCCTGAGGCCCTTCTCTTGTTCTCTTGGGAGTGGGAGGGTTCTGGGTATTCATAAACCTCTCCATTCTTTCCATGCAGAGATGGAGCCTTTCCATGGTTTCATGGGGTACCCCTGAGCGGTCTAGCGGGGGAAAAATAGTGTCCTGTAGCTGAAAACGGCTCGACCTCTCCCACAACATCGAGGAAAGTGCCCCGTCGCCCTCCGAAAAGCCTTCAGGTGTGTCGGGGGTCCCCTCGACTGAAGGGAGTAGTCCCTGCCTTTCTTCGGGCTTTTTCGGCGTGTCTTTCGACCTCTGCGTAGCGCTCGACGTGTCTTTCGGCGTACGCTTGTGGGCGTCGGCTACCACGATCCTCGCCAAGCTCTCAGCGACTCATTTGTCAGCGGAGGGCTGTGGTTTTGACTTTACGGGTGTCGATCGCTCTACGGCGGCATGCGCTTTCTGCTGATGCGCGCCGGCCGATGATTTGGGGGCGGCGCCCTTATTTGCCGAAAGCCCAGTCGCTGGTCGCGGCTGCGGTTGCGGTTGCGAGAGGGGCTTCGAACCCGAACGGTCCGAGGAGGCCGCCGGTGGAACCTGCGTCTCCTTGGGCGCTGATGCTCTCTTCGCCTTCGACGAAGAAGAGCCATGGGTTGTGTGCTTATGTGTGGACTTGTGTGCGTCAATGTCGCCGGGGTGTTCATCCCCATAAGCAGGGCGTGAGCCGAGCCCGTCGGGGCCGGGGACAGACGACGAAGCGCGTGAGCGCTCTTTAGGGGGGTTTTCGACTTCCGCAGTGGAGGTCCTGTTATCACGTTCCTCGTCACTGTCGGTGGTAGCAACGGTGGGTGAAGCATTGGGCTTCGACATAGCGTAGGCCGCCCACCTCTTGACCCTACGGTCTTTTTGTCTTTGGCTTAAGAAGCCGACAAGCCGTGCAACCCTCCTCTTTGTGATCGAGGGGCAAGCAGCGGTTACACCGTGAATGCTTGTCCTTCCAAGTAAACTTGCCCTTGCAAAGCGGGCAAAACCTAAAGGGTGTCCTCTCCATAGCCGAGGCAATAAATTGTGATAACCACCCCAAGGGAAAGGAAGGGGAAAAGGAAAGGCATTCTCAGAAAAGAACCAGAGATGTCCCACGACCCCCACTCTCCCTACTGTATATGGCCTGCGAGGCCAGGCCACGTGTTCGGCAACGCCGAAGGATCTCCTCCGCTCGTCCCCTCCGTCGAAGATCTTGCTCGGCGGAGACAGCTTCACAACAGCGTTGAGGGAGGGATCGATATGTTCTATATTAAATAGGAAAAACGACCAAAGGTCGAGGAGATGAAATCTGCAATGTCTCTCGAGGAGCTCCGCGTAAAGGCGACCAGTAGCTGGGCGGAAAAAAACAATCTGAGGGACCTCGACGCGTGAGGGATTGTGGGTACAACGCACGTCACTATAGGGATAGTGTTTCAGACACGCCTTGTCGACGTCCCTTTTTCGACTACGAAACACAAAATGCAATACTCCGCAGTGACCACTGGATGTCGGACCTATGCACAGCATGTGATTCTAAGAAGATTAACAAACATCAGAAGTATGGTTATCTCCAATGGCTAATACATATAATGTCACAATCACATATGGTCTTGTAGGGCACTGATGGTCTTGGTAGTAAAAAAAAGTTCCAGACAGTAGTCTGTGCTGAGATAACAAGGCTTTTCTAAGCAAAAGGATGAGGTAACATTGAGTGAGGTCGTGCCATGTAATGCTAGAAATCTTTGAAAAGCAAGAAGGGCGAGTGAATCAGATTTCAGGTGTACCTCATTCAGGCTTTCAACCCTCCAAAGGATGTTTAAATGAGCACCGGTGTAGAACATTAAATGAGGGGACAGCATGACAAACGAATCTCTGAAAGGCAGGAAGGGCTTTGGCAGAGTCAGCCACATTTCAAGTATTTCTCAATCAACCTTTCATTGTTCGGAGGGTAAAACGTAGATTGTGTTTAATCATATTAAAACGGGAATTTTGTGGCATACTGATCCTTCTGTAGTCACATGTCCAGTGTGTCTCCTCAACTTTTGAAAACGATGTCACAGAGGGCCTTAATAACTTGCAAGGAAAAGTTGAGGCGGGGACACTCAAAGAGCCGCCCCTCATCTTCCTGTGGGCTTCCTCCGCCCTAGCCCAGGCATTCTTAATCCCTGTGGGCGATGGTAGACTAGATTCTTGCTGGCTAGGGGCGAAAGTCTCATCTACCAACCTCCATCACGCTACCACCTTCACCCCACTCCTACACCGCTCTCTAGCCTTACTCTTCCACCACCCATTCCCTCTACCTAGTACCCTACTTCTGTCTCCCACTCTTACCCTACTACTAGCTTCACTCTCACAAACTCTCATTCATAGCTTAATTCTTTCAAACCGATACCTCTTCTCTCACTACAAATATCTCAACTGCACTCTGATCCAAGTCTGCCACCAACACTCCACTCCTCCAGCCATCATTCTCCTGGTCTTTTATTCCACCACCATGCCTCCTGGCCTCATCCCTGCAGCCCACAATCTCCCCTACCCCTTCCCATGGGTTCCAGCGCTCACCTGACTGTGGGACACAATCTGTACCTGCCTTTTCCCCAGAAGTTGGGGGACACAGCTAAGCCTCTCCCTCCGCAGCATAGTTTTTGTAACTGTCTCCGATGGCTTCTCTGCTGTTTCTTTGGCACACGGTGTGTCTGAAGTGAGTTGCTTGTCTTTCTGAAGCTCTGGGTGTCTGCCTGTCTGTGATCGATGTTCCAAGTCACTCTAAAATGCCACATTTTGAGTTTAGCAGTCGTTTGGGTTTGCTGCCTGCATTTTCTTCGTAGCTCCGGGGGCATTCTAGGAGTTGAAGCTCTTCAACAAAATGAGAACACTGCCCAGAAGCAGTAGTGGAAGGCACTGTGTGACCCGAAAGCAGTATGGTTCTTGTAAGCACATTTATGGCACCTATTAAGGGGTGGTTTAGGCATTGGGCCCCTCAACCCCATTAATTACAGGGTCAAGTCCCTGTCCCTATGACATAGGTTATAAGTAAACATGAGGAATGCATGACAAATATTAAAGCTGATTAATAAAAGCATAAAGAGAATTTGTTGTCCATAAATATAGAACAGTTTTCTGTCCCTATGCACTTGGGCACCGAAAATACCAGGGCTCTGCATACACCAAAGCTCTCAGATCATACTGCACCATTTTATATGAAGAAGCACTACATATGGTATGACTGATTATGCAAGGGCTCTCAATATGCAAATGTTCAGGCTGTATAACTTCATTTGATTATGCCACACCCCTGACTATACAATGCTCTAATTTTCCATGGATTTAGTTATCCCAAAGCTCCTGTTACAAAAGGATCTGATTAAATAACACTTTGAATTAAGGCAGTGTCTTATGCTGACGCTAACTAGGCACCTGATTATGGAAAGGCTCTGAATAACAGAATCCAAGCTATTCGGTACCTGGGTTCCCTAAAAAAGTTTGCCAAGATACCTCATCCTCATTTTAAGCAGTTCCTGCTACTGGCACTGAGACCCATGCGCTACTCTGCCACTGGACTGCAAGCCTGATTTACACCAACCTCCGCTATCCAAACAATGGGGGCTCAAAGAGTGCAGCTCAATTCTAGCCAGCAGCACCAGTTACTATTGCAGTACTGCAACCCACAAATGGCTAAAAAAGTACCTCTAATCCGGCCCAAGAAAGTAGCTTCTGATTGGCCCCTTCACTCAGTTGAACGGCAGAGTAGGATACGTTATTAAGTGCAGAGTAGAAGCACTGGTTTGTGTAATGAAAGACCACTTTGTGATACTAAATAGCAATAGGCCTGTCTGAGATGGATGGAAGGAAGCCTGCATCTCTGCTCAGAAACTGGTGAAAACAATCAAGAGGTAAAGGAGTGAAGAGATGTGTGTGGATGTGGCACTTGATGGGGGATGTACCCGTGCTTCGCACAGTAATTCATACTGCAGTCCTAGTTTGAATTGTATTCAATGAACGAATATAGATGATGATGTTTCATGGATGTTTGTGTTACCCGAATACCATTGTTTGTCGGTGACCATGCGTCGTTCCTTATGGCAAGTTTGATTTGTCCCGGCAGGCCCTTCTGACTACTACCATGTTTGAGAATTGTACTGTATGGAGAGTTATGGGTAGTTTCATTTGTACCGGCTGTCCCCCTTCGCCTTCTGCCGTCATTGGTATACTATTATCCCTAAAACAATGCTTCTTTGGAGATCATATTGCTAGTCTTTCTTGTAGGCGCTAGAATCAACAAATTGTCTTAGTTTCTAACACCAGAGCAAGCCACATAAAGCTGACCATGAGAAAAGCAGGAATCCCGTTAATCGATTCCAGCTACTTGGAGCATTGAGATTGTGCAGTAACATTATTGGTGTCCCAATCTACAGCCGAGGCAGCAGCGACCTCAACATAAGTGCTGTACGTGTACGGCTGAAGATGGCATACATTCATCAACTTCCGTGGGAAATTAAGTTCCTGTAATTATCATGAGAGATTTGCCACAATGTGACAGACAAAGTCATTGTTGACACTATTCAAGAGACACTAAGCACTGTTTCCCGTCTCCCGTAGGACTTCAAAAGTGAGTGCTGCTAATGTGAGCTAGAATGCTGTTAGTGTGGAAAGTTTAGCAACAATGAACTGCTGAAGTTTATGTTGATCTGTGGCTGCTCTAATAGCCATATGGCTGGAGTAAGCATTGCAGACCACTTAAAAAATAAAAATCGGCAAAATGTATATTTTATACTTTTTACATTACATCATGGAACCTACCCACATGCCAAATTTCAGGTTTGTGGCATTTTTGGGAAGTATGCTGAACATTTTGAACAGACACACACACATATCCACATATGGCAGGGTAAGCATTGCAGACTGCTTTAAAAAAAAATTTTGAAAAATGAATACCTTATACTTTTTACATTTGTCTACACCGTGGACCCTAGCCACATGCCGAATTCCCGGTTTGTAGCATGTTGGGAAGTATGCTGAACATTTCAAACAGACACAGACATTTTCCTTTTTATATATTGTGATGGTATCGTGAAGCAAGACACAGATTCAAAGTTTGAAAACAAAATGGTTTATTACATGAAATGTCAGGATTGTAGAAGGCCTAACTTGCCCTATACGAAGGTGGGATTCCCTACCTAAAAAAATACAAAGGAAAGTCGGAGTCAAAGAGTTCAACTTAAAAGTCTGTCTGTGTCCAAAACCTATGATTGTCCTCACAAATAAAGCTAAACAATGTATAGGGATGTCAATAATAAAAGAAATGGTGATTAACGCAAAGTTCCGAGCTTCTTCCGGCTCCTAGCTTCCTTTCTAGCTTCCCTTCCCCAAGCTAAAGAAAGATACAAAAGGTATCAAGATTACCTTTGTCCAGTTCAAGGCAATACAGTTCCACACAATACTTGGGGTTCCCGTCCCCAAGTTCCAAGCAACACAGTTCAAAAGAAAAGGGTCTTGAGGCTCTGTCCTCAAGACAGCGTTGTAGCTCCTTAAATCTCAGGGTTCCCTTTCCCAAGACGTCAATGCAACAACTGATATCTGTTTCAGTCTTTCAAAGTTAACTTGACCCATCTTCTGGTTTGCATCATCAGCCTACTTGCAGTGCTTCTTGTTGGTTTCTTTTACAATGTCTTTCGTTTTCACAGTTCAGGCTCCCTGGTCAAGGCTCAGTTGTCAGACCACACAGTCCCCTCCCCTTATCACAGGTCGGACAACCAGGAACACCAAGGCTCTTCGGCCCACACAGGTTCTTCCATATTTACCTGTGTGTCCAAATTTACCATCATTTGGCTTCTCATTGTTGGCCTCTTGGCTTTTATATACGGATTCATATTCTCCTGGCCTCTTGACTTTGCCATTATGTGTTACACACACCTCTTTGCCAATCTTTGTCCTTGCAGCACTGTATTCATTCACACACATCTCCTTTGAGGTGGTCTTTTGTATTGCCCCACCTTTCTCTCACACTTGTTTTCTTTTCCGTAGATTGCTTTAAAAAGGACACTTTCCCTTTTAGTTTTCATCACCCCTCGACTTTGTTCATAAAGTTTTACTCAATTCAATATTCAGCGTGGCAGTTTCACTTTAATTTCAAGGTTTCATTCCATTCGGTGTTCAATATGCTTAATTTAACTCTTAACTTCTTAATAGTTTTCATTCAGTTTGGGATTCAATATGCATGTTAACTTATTTTCAGGTTTTCATTTTGTTTGGAATACGGCATTTTCACACTGAGGAGCGCCTCCAATCTAGAGAGACCTCTTTTCACTCACTGCTCTCCCCGTTCTCCCTCCGGCAGCTGCACAGCTTCTGTTCAGTTCCCTAGGCGAGCAGGTTGGTCTCCACGAACACACGCCGGAAGAACCACCCTGCTCCATTGACGCGGTCATCGTCCCAGTTCTCACTCTTATAGCTTGCAGACTCAGCTGCTTTCTTTAGGTAAGGGAGGCTCGTGCACCTGTGGCAGCCCAGCGGATCGGCTTCCCTTGGGCGCAACAGGTGGTTGGGGACCTCCGCCGGCGCCCTGGCTCCCTCTCAGGCCCCACCACGGCTACCTCCTTGCGACACGGTTGCCCTCCTTGGCTCTCCCACCCGGGCCTCCTTGCTTCTCTCTCTGCTTTTCTCTGGCCCTCTGTTTATACACCTGCAACCACTTGACAAGGGACATGCCCGAGCTTCACAGTACTCTGCAGGCATCTTCCTCGTCCCAGTACCAGAGTGGTAAAATGAAGGTTTAGTGTTCATTACTCTCAGTCTCCTTTTCCTCGCCCCAGTACTATCAGAGGTCAAATGTAGGAAAATGAGGGGAAGAGGCTTTGCAGTAGCCCATAGTGGTCGGGCGGTTTAGGTTGCTCGTCAATAGGGATAGGGGGATACCATGTCTCGCCTATAGGCACCACAATCCCAATCCTCGAGGACCCTCCACCCAGGTGATACTCCCTGGCTTCTCCACCCCTAGGGTTGGGATCGAAGAGCAATGGTCTTTCCCTGGCCACCTGAACAGAGGATCCGGGTGGAGTAGGAGTGAGAATACCCTATGGTATTGTAGGACAAGAGTGAGAGAAGAGTATGGGGAGAGGCCCCGTGATTGGGGACTTCTATGAGAAGAAGAGGGATAGCATCTAGTCTAGTAGAGAGGAAGGGGATCTGCAATGTGGCATACGTGAAAAATATGGGACTAACCACACCAAATCAAAATTGGGCCACCAGAAAACAGGAAAAAAGTTGTTTTGTAACTGACAGAGAAACATTGCTTGCTTAAACTACAAATAAATTACCGCCAGTTCAGGGAAAAAAACAACCATGGGAAAGGAACAGGACGTTAAGAAGGCACAAGAAAAGGGTATCAACCAGTGTGACTTCTGCACAGGGATGGAACTGGATCCATCTTGCACAGTAAAGCCAGTGCACGTGCACTTGGGCATCCACATCCAGTCCCAGACTGCAGCTTCGCCCACCAGCACTTTTCCATCCACCTAGGTCACATATATGACCTATAGTTAAATTCAGCAGAGATGTCAAGTCATATGGCGGAAAACAGACTACGGCTCAGGAGCCCAGTAGTCACCACCGTGAGTAACTTTCTCACACAGGCATCCTTCCCCTTTTCCACCATACTTGATTATCAAGCAAGAAAAGGATGTTACTGCATTTTCTCTCATGAAGATTCTGACGAGCTCTTGGCACAATTGTGGATCAGCTCTGGAGCTAGTATTAAATTAATAGTGCTTGCAAGAAGCCAACAGTGGCCCTTGTAGCTGTTCTGCAGCTCACACCCAGTGGAACTGGCCTCTGAAAAGGGATTCAAACCCCGTTGTGGGTAGGGGTGGGTCTGTGTGTGTTTAACACAACATTGTATTTGAAATTAATGTAAACCTTCTATAATGAATTCCATTCGCTAAAAAACACACAAAAACCAAAAAAAGACGTTTCATCCTGTTCTCAGATTCCAAAAGAAGTGTAATGTCAATAATATCTACTGTATATTTATACATACATACAGATTAGCATAGATATTTTGAGAATGCTTGGGTGGGGAAGAGGTTGGTATACACTTGAAAATTGGGGCAACTACATTTTATTTGCATCCCAGGCACACCTCTCCTGCTAAGTACCCAAGCAAGAGGGTCAAGTAAATGTTAAACAAGGTTAGAGCGATGGAAGATTCCAACAGATCAATTCAGAATAGAGATGCCAACTAACCAATTCCACTAACAATTTCCCCCTCTGCATACACCTCTCAAACTCCAAACCAAACACAACCACAAACCTACAGCACAACAAACCGCACAAACTTCACTACACTGGCGGCTCTGAAAGAGGAAGGGGGGGGGGTTAGTGGGAGGGAGCTGGAAAAGTGCAAGAGAGCAGTGATGTGCTGCTGGCGGCCTCAGCCCGGTGGGTCCATTGGCTGGGCGTGGGGTGTTTGTGGCCGGTAGCCGTTGTGTACTGTTGTGCGAGTCTGTGTGTTTTTGTTTTGTTGTTGCCATTTAGTGAAGTTTGTGCAGTTTGTTGTGCTGTAGGTTTGTGGTTGTGTTTGATTTGGAGTTTGAGAGATGTATGCAGAGGGGGAAATTGTTAGTGAAATTGGTTAGTTGGTATCTCTATCCTGACTTGGGGCAGTGGGGTTCTGTAATCTCCCCAGATGGGTTTCGGTAGCACCCCTACGCCTCTGTCCTGACCTGGGTACGTCCGGCCTTCAAGGTCCCTTTCACATCTGGCCCCACCTCCCCCAGCCTGCCCCGCAGCCCTACCTATCTTCCCTTCCCACTCATACGGCCAGTGCACCTGCCAATATCCACAGCTCAGCTATTATGGTGATTGCCAATATACCGACAATTCCACAACACTGGTACCTGGTGGTAACTAAGGGGCAAATGCGGATGTCGGGTGGCATTAGGGTTGTTGACTCTGTCTCCATGGGTGTTGCCTGTTTCGCACTCTACCCGGCGTGACTCGTCCAGGTGCTGTGGGAGCTTCCCAGTCGGTTCTGGGAGTTGTCCGTGTCTAGTCTAGTTTAGTCATCCCTTATCCTTTCTGTTTCAGTTTTCAGTTTGAGTCTGTGGTGTTGAAGAGTCAGGTTTTTAGTAATTTCCTAAATTTTAGGTGATATTTGGTGTCTCTCATTTCTTTTGGGATGTTGTTCCAGGTTTTGGCAGCTACGTGGTAGAGGGAGGTGTCTTTTTTGGTTTTTTGGACGTTTTGGTTCCAGGCGGATTTCGTTGCTTGACCCGAGGAGTCTTGTTGGCTTGTAGTTTTTAGGGCAGGAGTGATGTGGTGTCTTCTGGATAGTTTGAGGAGTAGTCTGGCTGCGGTATTTTGGATCTGTTGTAGTAATATGAGAAACAGAAAGGAACTTGGAAACAAAGTAAGGGTTTGTCCATAGACATGGTTATGGGTTGAACTGCAGAAAGGCAGCCACTAAACGTCTTTCACAAATCCACCCCAAGACTAAAGGCTTAAAGGACTTGTGCGTGGGAATAAAACATCTAACTCCCAAAAGAGATAGGGTTTCCTAAGAGTGGAAACAGTTGTAACAAATCTGTAGTGTCTTGTTGCCACCGGATTAGAAAAACTAAGTCTGCGACGATGAACAAGAATAAACACTGCATGGCCTAAGAACTAAAACACAAGACATATTTCTAACAGGATTTAGGGCCTCATTACTAGTACGGCGAAGTGGGTAAACTATGGTAAAGTGGTGGTACTTCAGTTTCCACCACTTTACTGCCGATTTACCACACCACTGTACTATGAATTTAGCGTTACAGTGAATGATTTACCTCCAGCAAATCTAAGTTAAGGTACATCTTGCACCTTACTGCTAAAACTGGTGGTATTTACCAGCAAAATAACCAATTGCAGTAAATCAGCAAACAATCCCCTTGAAGTCATACAGACTCCAAAAACGTGGATTAAGACCACTGTGCTGTCAACCCAATTCTGTGGTAAATCCATGGGACAGAGTGTCGGTAACAGTAAATTAGTTGGACTTACCACCAAAACTCGTAACAGGGCCCTTTATGCTTAATGTTTCTTTACGTGAGTTTAAAATAAAAGATATTTATGACAAAAAGTAAAAAAAACAGTTTATACTATTTATGGAACACTAAGGTTTCCTAGTTTAAATGTTTGTCGAATCAGAATTCACATAAAACACAACAAGAGTAAAGCGTAAAGAAATCGGAAACGTGGTTGTTTGAAAAAGTACGAGCGGGGTTCCTTAAGCAGAACCATGACATCGGCACCCCTGCTAGTAAAGTCCCTCCGAAGGTCTCAAACTCACTAACTTACTAAAGGAAGACGGTCAGCACACCTTTCCATTAAAACGACCCTACCTGGTTGTGCTTGAGTTCTCTGTAGGGCTTCTGTCCTGCGCAGGTTCATTTTACAGCCCTCCTTCCCCATGAGGTGAGATTTCCAGGCCTGAAAGCAAGCATAAAACAGGTGAATTATATCAGACCACACCACATGAATTGTTACCCAGGAGCAATACCAACATCAAAAATGTGTGAATATAAAATAAGTAAATGGATGTCACCCGGATCACAGCAAGATCCAGGGGTGATTGAATCTACCAAAACACATGGAACATGTGCCCACTCCACAAAGGGTGAGGATGAAGAAGATGTCTTGTCAAAATGCAGGATTTGATGCCTTCCAATGGACTAACTTGGAATATTATGATAAGATGGAATAGTACAATGGCTTTCAATGTCCCTTAGACTTCTCTATGCATTTTGGGGTTTTGAAATGGGCCCCAAACTGTTTTCTATTGACGAATGGGAAGTCTGTAAATTATAGTTTTGCAAAACAGGAGGAAATGATCGCCAGGATGGGGTGAATAAGAAGTGATCAAAAAGTGGTGCAAATAGGCTTCACACTATTTTTTAGTACATTAACGTATGAGCTCGGGCCAACGTTTGTGGTAACGGTAGCAGTCCCAGATTTAAGAAACACAGGAGCTAAAATCCCCTGCACATCCCCCCCAAGTATGCATCTAGTTGATTTTGCTTTGCCCTTTATGTCTCCATTGTTGGGTGTCAATGGATCACAATGGATTCCTAGAAAGGGTACCCGTAAACTTTAAACCAATTGAAAAAGGCATACATTAAATCACTTACATTAATTAAAAATGTTTTCATTTCCAATGATTACAATGCAAAAAGCAGCATCTCATCAGAACCAAGAATTTAAAACATGTTCCCTGCCACAGATCCCAATGGAATGTATCATGGACCCACTCCAGTGGCCCATGGGAATAAGATGTGCTTAAGAGCTTTATAGGCAAAAAAGCCCACAAATTCAACATGCAGCGTGATGAGGTCTGATGCCTGTCTGGGGTTTTCGAAATGCACTGATCATTGGGCTGTGTAACATCACCTGCTGTGTGATGGCGTGTATACAGGGTGTACACAAGGAACCCTGTGAATCACCATACCCATCGCCAGGAATGAGGCAGAGAACTGCCACAGGCATCTCTTACTCAATTTGCTTGCACCTTCAAGGCATCTTCAGCTGCTGAGAGCTAACCAATGCACAAGTGAACCCGAAGGTTTAGACTTAAGCACCTCTTTGTAGGAGCCTAAATAGAGAAGAACAGTTGAAAGTCTTGATGACACTGTTGAAACCAATGGCAACATTCAAAAGGCATCAGGCACCCAGCCAGTGTGGCTGATGTCAGACAGAGAAAGCAAAAGTGCAGTCCCCTCTGTGGCATCCTGAATGCACGAATGAAATTCAAGGTGGCGGGCGAGCTAAAAATCAGCTCTATATGCGCTGTCGCGCACCATGGCAGAGGCACATTAGCAGCTAAAAAAGTGAAGCCCAATTACAGGGGCTATGATCTTATAAGAGGAGCAGCATTTCTTACAGAGTTGTGGGCAAGGAGTTGGCAACTAAGGTGCCGAGGATGTTGGGAACAAAGAGAGGTGGAGGGCGGAGTGCGGAGTACACAAGAGAGCTGTGTAACAAAAGTTGCAGAAGAGAGGCAGCGAATAGAGGTGGAGACTGAGGAGAACAGGAGAAGGGGTGCTAAAGTGAAGAGGAAAGAGTATGGGAGGAAATAAGGGACTCTGAAGAGGTGGAGGAGGGAGTTCCAAGTGTAGAGGACAGGAGGTAGAGTGAGGAGGTTGGAGGTATGGAGAGATCAAAATAGAAAATACAAGAGAGATATTATCAGGAAGAAAGGAAAGACACCAGAACGAGACTGGAGGAGATACTCAGGAGAGTGAGAACAGAGATGCTAGGGTTGAAGTTTGGAAAGAGATACAAGCAAGATGTTGGAAAGAGAAACCAGGAGGCGATTGGAAGGAGAAACAAGGAGGAGAATGGAAGCAAGAAACCAGGAGGAGAATGGAAGCAAGAAACTAGGAGGAGGTTCGAAGCGAGAAACCAGGAGGTGGTTTGAAAAAGATACAGGCAAGAGGTTCGAAGGAGAAACCAGAAGGAGGTTGAACGGGATATCAGAGCAAGAAGAGTGAGGTAGAAAGTCAGAAATAAGAGGGACCAGCCCCACAAATAAAGGCGCCTGTGCTGGCTCAGTAGAGGAACAAATGGGGTGATG
This sequence comes from Ambystoma mexicanum, assembly GCF_040938575.1. Taxonomy (NCBI): domain Eukaryota; kingdom Metazoa; phylum Chordata; class Amphibia; order Caudata; family Ambystomatidae; genus Ambystoma; species Ambystoma mexicanum. The sequence goes on from NC_090929.1 coordinate 541,931,435, forward strand.
AGTGTGAGGAATGGCCATTGGCCACGGTGTGAGCCTTCTTTTTTTTCAATTTTTACTAATAAATACAATGATGTAAGTTATTTCATCTCTGCAAGGGTAATCCGCTGATCAAATTCCATAAGCACCAACGTGAAAGCATAATGTCTACCTGGGCCTTGCTGTATCATTACCCTAATCTGCGTCAAGCCGCCAAAGAACCAAAACATGGCACTGCCTTCTTGGTCCATAACGACTGTATAGGTCACTTTTGCACCTTTTTTCACCCAAAGACGTATCCTTTTTGTAGGTACTAATTTTCCTATCACCACTGTATTCATACTTGATACATTCTACTATCTAATGCAGGGGTTCACAACTGATTTAGACAGAGGGCCGAAAGTACGTTACATGATGGCTATAGTGGGCCGAAAAGTAAATGTGGGTGGGGCGTTAGGCGCGTTAGGGCGTGGCAGGAGGCCTTTTCAACTCCCAATTTTTATTAAACACACGGAAAACACTATGCCCCATGGCTCCCACCCCTCAACCAAACACTATGCCCCATGACACCCACCCCCCATGCAAACACTATGCCCCATGACACCCACCCCTCATGCAAACACTATGCCCCATGACACCCACCCCTCATGCAAACACTATGCCCCAAGACACCCACCCCTCAAGCAAACACTATGCCCCAAGACACTCACCCCTCAAGCAAACGCTATATGCAAACGCTATGCCCCAAGACACCCACCCCTCAAGCAAACACTATGCCCCAAGATACCCACCCCTCAACCAAACACTATGCCCCAAGACACCCAACCCTCATGCAAACACTATGCCCCAAGACACCCACTCCCCAACCAAACACTATGCCCCATGGCCCCCACCCCCCAAACACTATGCCCCATGCCACCAAGCATGCACCATGCATACATCATCATACAGACCCCAACCCCTCCACCCCTGCATACAAACTAACAAGTATACACCATGCACCCATACAGACCCGAACACCCACCCCACAACTCAGCACACAAACTCACAAGCATACACCATGCACCCATCCAAACTTGATCCCCCATCCCCAACTCAGTACAAACTCACAAGCATACACCATGCACCCACACAGACCCCGAAACCCCACCCCCAACTCAGCACACAAACCCACAAGCATACACCATGCACCCATACAGACCCGAAACCCCCACCCCAACTCAGCACACAAACTCACAAGCATACACCATGCATCCATACAGACCTGAAACCCCCACCCCCAACTCACCAAACAAACTCACAAGCATGCATGCATACAGACCAGACCCCCCCCCAGCCTCTCAACATACAGTGAACGTGCACACAACAACATTCAGGCAGACCTGACACACACCCCACCCCCGCATCTCAACACACATTGCACTTGCACACAAACACATTCAGGCAGACCTGACGCACACCCCCCTCCACATCTCAACACACACTGCACTTGCACACAAACACATTAAGGCAGATCCGACACACACCCGCCCTCCGCATCTCAACACACACTGCACTTGCACACAAACATTCAGGCAGACCCAACACACACCCCCCTCCGCATCTCAACATACACTGCAGACATACAAATACAAACACCCATACACACGCGACACCACCCCCCCCAACCCCGCATCTCAACATACATACAAAAACAAAAAAACAGTCAGGATGGACCCAAGACAGACACACACACGCACAAACATACAGCCCCCACCCCACCATGTACTTACCAGGCGTGCTGGAACGCTGGCGAGGCTTCTGGCACTACGGCTGGCATGGGCGTGACAAGGCTGAAATGCCTTCCGGCATCAAGCCTTACTGGCCACGCCAGCCATAGTGCTGGCCTCCACTGGTGCAGTACACACTATAGACCTATTCGGCACAAGCAAAAACAGACAGTGCCCAGGATTCGCATCCAGGTTCCCCCAACCAGACTCCCAGGGGAACGCCCTGTGGATGAACTGGTCAGGGATGTTTGCGTACACTTTTCCACCAACACCTCTCATCAGGAAGGTGGTCAACAAGATGAACAGAGAATCGATAACGCTCGAACGCTCGTCCTAGTTGCTCCCATGTGGGCGAGACAACAGTGGTTCCCACACTTACGGAGACTAGCGATGTGCGAACCCATCAAACTCCCGGGCTGGTACAACCTACTGTCCCAGCACCAGGGTCACAAAGTGCATCCTCAACCCAACTCAATGAACCTGGCAGCATGGCTCCTGAGGTCATAGAGTTTGGACATCTCAATTTACCACAGAGATGTATGGATATCCTAAAAGAATCTAAGAAGCCAAACACGAGGCACTGCTACTTTGACAAATGGAAAATAATTATCTAGTGCCAGAATAAGCAAATCAACCCGGTTGATTGCACTCCTTCCACAATTGTCACAGACATGCTCCACCTGCTAGACGCCGGGTTGGTTTTTAACTCGCTGAAGGTACACCTGGCAGCTCTGTCAGCATACACCACCTCCCATAGCAAGGTGTTGTGGTGGAAAGTACCAGTGGTTAAAGCCTTCATGGAAGGAGTAAAGAGACTTCACCCTCCAATTTCAAACCCACCACCTTAACGTGGTGCTATCTAAACTCATGGGCCCCATTTCGAGCCCATGCATTAAAGCAGTCTCAAACACCTGACTTGTAAGAAGGCCTTCTTAGTAGCTATTACATCTATAAGAAGGGTCAGTAAAATTCAGGCTCTGTCAGTGCAGGATCCGTTCTTTACAGTTCATAAAGATAAACTGGTTTTACGCACACACCCTAGGTTCTCACCCAAGTTTATTTCTAAATTCCACGTGAACCAGTCCATCGAGCTTCCGGCTTTCTTCCAAGACCCACAAAGCTCGGCTGAGGTGAAACTACACACCCTATGTGCGTAGGGCGGTCCTATACTATGTAAACAAAACCAGACCGCTAAGGAAAACAGACCAACTGTTTGTCTCCGTAGCTGCAGGCAGGCGTAGCTAAGTGGATTGTTAACTGTATCCAGCTGTGTTACCCCCTTTCTGAAAAAACTCTGCCTTTCACGCCAAGAGCCCACTCTACAAGAGGCATTGGGGCCACTCTGGCTTTCATTGCAAATGTACCCCTTGATACCATTTGCAAAGCAGCTACTTGGAGCTCTATTCACACTTTTACTCGGCATTACTGCATTGACACCCATTCCAAGACAGATACTCAAGAGGGCCAAGCGGTTCTAAGACATTTATTTGCTCATGACCTTCTCACATCCCACCTCCTTCTAACACTGCTCGCTAATCTACGCAATCTGGGCATGCTTGGACAGATTTGGTGAAAGAGTCCCTCCTTGTTTGTTCAGGTAAAACATGGCTTTAGTGCTGTCCGTCAGGATCTGCACTGACAGGTTCAAAAGGTAGGGCTTGAACACTTCAAGCGCTCTGAATACTGCCAGAAGCTCTAGCAGATTGATATTATTCTTGGCCACTGAGTGAGACCAGAGACCCTGAGCTGTGTGGTGGAGATGGTGTGCTGCCCACCCTGTCAGGCATGCGTCTGTTGTGACTACCGCCTGTATCTCGGGATCGTAAAAGGGTTTCCCCTTTGCAGCAGTATATTCCGAATTCTTTCCCCTGATGGAAAGGCCAACCCCTCTTCCCTCTTGAGTGTTTAGGACAGCTCCTAGGAACTGTTTGGAGGTGCTTGGCACCAGACTTGACTTTTCTTGTTTATGGAGAAACCTAATTCGAAGAGGAGGTCGATCATTCTTTGAATGTTTGTTCTACAAATTACTGGGGTTTCCCCCGTGATGAGCCAGTCGTCCAGGTAAGGGTACACTGGGATTGCCTCCCTGCGTAGGTGTGCCGCTGCCACCGCCATTACCTTGGTGAATACCCTTGGGGCCGAGGCTATCCCGAAGGGCAGTACCTTGAACTGGTAGTGCTGACTGTCCACCTTTAAGCGCAAGTACTTTCTGTGCGCTGGGAACATGGAAATATGAAAATAGGCATCTTTCATGTCCAATTTTGCCATGTAATCCCCCTTTTTTAGGAGGGGGATTACCTCTTGGAGAGTAGTCAAGCGAAATTTTTGGGGCTTGACATACTTGTTTGCAGGCCGTAAATCCAATACTGGGCCCATTGTCAAATCTTTTTTTGGCACAAGTAAGTAAGTTGAATAAATACCCTTGTTTACCTGGTGTCCCGGGACGAGTTCTATTGTGTCCTTTGCTAGAAGATTGATGATCTCTTCGAGGAGGATCTTCTGGTGGTCCAACGCATGTATTTTTTGTCGTGGAGGGTGGTTTTGGGGACGCTCTAACAGTTCTATGCAGTGTCCTGCAGAGACTGTGGACAGCACCCATCTGTCTGATGTGATCCCTTCCCAAGCTGGGAACCCCCCTACTGGGGTTGCATGAGAAGGGACCCTGAACGGAACGTCACTGTTTTGGTGGAGGCGTGCCGCCGCCGCCTCTACTGGGGCTGCCTCTACCTTTACCACGTCCTCTCTTATTACCCCTGCCATAACCCTGGGTAGACTGCTGGTTGTTGTTGTTCCATGGTGTACCGTGCCCCTGGGAATAGTTAGACCCTCTCTGGGAATTTTGTCCACGTGGGTGACGAAAATTGCCATTCCCTCTTTGATTCGGGGGTTTGTTGGTTAATTGGCCCGGGGATTTGAGAGTCCCGTACTCACCCTTGGCATTTTTCAGCGCGTCTACTGCCTTTCCAAACAATAGATCCGGCTCCACCAGTTTATCTATTAACGATGCTTGGGTCTCGGGTTTGAACCCAGATTTCCGTAACCAAGCATGTCTTTTGATAACAGTGCTTTCTGCTATCAATCTGCCGGCGTTATCCGCGGCATCAAAGGTTGCTTTTAAGATGCAACCGGACACAGCTCTTCCCTCCGATGCAACTTGTGCCAATTGGCTCTTTAAGGGTTCTGGGGCAGAGTCTATGAGTGCCGCGACTTCTTCCCACTGGTGGCAGTTGTAACTCGCCAGTACGGTGGTGGAGCTGGCAATCCTTGCCTGGTAGGCGGAAGTGGAGGCTACCTTCCTACCCAAGCCATAAATCTTCTTGCTCTCCTTGTCGGGAGGAGCTTAGGACGATGACAGGGGTGTTCCCGCCCTCTTTCGGATGTTCGTAACTACCAGAGAGTCCGGTTTCAGATGCCCCCTTATGTACAGCGGGTCTGATTGGGCTGCCTTGAAAAGCTTTTCGATCCTGGGGTTTACTGCCTTGGTGAGGTTGGGATTTACAAGTGCAGGGTCTATCCTCCTTTGTAGCGATTTAAGGATAGGGATGGCCTGGGAAACAGGTCTACTTTCTCCCACTAACTCTTCGGCAAAGTCCCTCTCTTTTTGTGCTCCCTGGGTGTCAATGTGGAAGTGTTCTGCCGCTCTGGACAATTCAAGAGAGGTTGGTTGTCGACAGCGGAGTCGGTAACAGGGTGATCTTTGTCTACCCTGTAGGTTCCTGGGTCGTCCTCTTCCTCCTCTTGGTCCTCGTCATCCCCATAGTAGCCAGTCCCGGTTTGGTCTTCCAACATGCCCAAATCAGGATCCTCACTAAAAGGTGGATCTTCATGATATTGAGTGTAGGGCTGTATACAGAAAGGGTCCGAAGACCTTGTTGGTGCTTCAACCCGGGACTTCTTACTTGGGGGTATTGGGTCCCTAGAGCCTGAGGGTGATGCCCCATCGGGGGTATGAGAGGAAGTGCCAATGATGATGACATCCTTGACATAACTCTGTCTATGTCGTCACTAGACCATTCTCTTGAGCTGGGAATGACTCTCTCCTGGGAGAGTTTCCCTGTTTTATCCTGACTGGACCTATTGGTTTGTGCAGGGGTCTTTAGGATGACAGAAGACTGAGACTTGTCTGACTGCTTCTGAGGTGAGGAAGAAGGCAGAGACTGCTTCTTTTGTTGTTTTCCCTCCTCCCCGTGGGTGGAAGAGTGTTTTCCCAGTTTTTTGGCCCCTTCAGAGCTTTTCGACGTCTGGCGTCGAGGTTCGGGGGTAGTGTCCCTATCTCTCGCATGTGGAGGTTGGGACTCGGGAACAGCCGTGATGCGGTCTGCTGACGCCGACTCCTGGAGTGCGACCTAGGGATAGAGGTCGATTTTGTTTTCCGACGATCAAACCTCTGTTACCTTAGGGAGCAAGGCACTTTTGGCAACAGTGGATGGCTGCCTGGAGTCATGCGGCGATCTAGATCAAGAACGCCCAGAGGACACCAATTCGGTGGACCGTTCTGTGTGCCTCTTTCCGAGAGCTCGACGTGTGCATCGAGTCTCGGTGGGACTTTGTGTGTTTGGTGGAAGTGCTGTGGGTAGGCTTATGTCACAGGGGGTTTTCGGTTTAAACCTACTACACGCTCTGCCGGACGACCTTCCGAGGTCGGGGACTTGCGCTTGGCTGTCTCTCGACGCCACGTTGCCCTCGCCGTCTGAAAGCACGGCGTTGCTGCCATCACTGAAGGCGCCCTCCACTGCCATGGCCTCTTGACGCCTGGCGTGGTGGGCCCAACGCTTGATCGAACGGTCCTTTAGTGTTTTCGGTTTAAACCTACTACACGCTCTGCAGTTCGCCTCGGGATGGTCCCTCAGCAAGCAGAGGTTGCACGTGGCGTGTGTCAACCCAAGGGTACTTGCGGTTGCACTTGGGGCAAAATTGGAAAGGGGTATCCTCCATACGCACCCTGTTGCAGCGGGCTAATGAGTGTAGGAATATATAAGAATGTACCTATATATTTAAGAGTGTAGAGTATGTACCACCCCCCACTCTCCCTACTTGCAGGGCCGAGGCCAGAGGCCTTCCAAGACCCAGGCCGAGGCCAGAGGCCTTCTAAGGCCTTGGCCGAGGCCTTCCGAGGCACAAGTCCGCCATGCAGCTCTCGACGGTCGATTTCTTCTCCGGGCCGTCATCGAGTGTGGAAGTTCAGTGACTCGACGTTGGGGTGGAGAAATGGGGAAATATAACGATATTTTGGCAAAATTATGGCCAAGGCCAGGGAACTCCGCGGGATGCTTCCGACCAGTATGGCGGAAAAAACAATCTGAGGGTCCCACACGCGCGAGGGATCATGGGTACAGTGGAAGTCACACTTGGGATAGTAATACTGGCACGCCCTGTGTCGACGCCCATTTTCGAGTTTCGAAAAACAAACTGTAATACTCTGCAGCTTCCACTAGATGTCGGCCTATGCACATCATGTGATCTAAGCAGATTCCACAAGCTAACCCAGATTTGGATTTCACAAGGAGAAGCCATGCTGTCGCGGTTGACGTTTTCCTTTTTGTTTAAACATATCATTCTGGGAGAGAATGGGCAATGGGATGAAGGGGGACTGCAGGGCTGGAGGAAGAAAAGGAACATGTGTGCATAAGAGCAGAAAACCTCCCAAACGAAAGGCTGGGGGGTTGGGAATGCAAGTGACCGTTGCAAACCAAAACCTTATCCATGTTTTGCATTCAACCTTGATGCAACTAATTACAACCCAGCTTAAAACATTTTGTCGAAATGGAACATATCACCGTCCAGGTGCAGATGACGCAGCCATGTGACCGACACAATCGTATCATTAGGCATTAAGGTTTATTTGCTACAGGTAAGGGGGCAAATGCAAGTGGGTCCTGCTGAATGCGGGAAAGCCTCGAAGCCAACTTTCCATAGTGAGGACAGCCACCCTGCTTGCAATATCCTATGCCCAAATATGGGTATGAGGGGTATGCCATAAAAGAGGACACCAGCAAGGGGGGGCGGTGTAAGCAAAGGCGCATTATGGGTCAAAGGCAACAAAAAGTGTGAGGGAAAATTCCTCGTTGTCGCTCGCCAGAGCATAATTGTATCCCACCCACCCGGACCATGAATTATATACCCAGTATGGATACTATCTTCAACTGTTGTGTTGTATTACAAAAATAATATCTTACAGGGAAGTTACAGCAGAGTCATACTGTGTTTACAAGGAGCAATGCACTGTCATGGCCAGAAAGGTCCAGCAAACAGCATCCCAAGGTAAAGGAGTTTGGGGATAGCCCGGAGTCTAAAAAGCAAAAAAAAGAGGGCTGAAAATGGGAAGCAGAAATTAGAAATCTTACAGGTGCAAGAAGAATTGATGAAGCAAAATGTGCTGTTGCAAGAAAATAGACAACCAAACTGGCACGTGCCAGAAACAAAAGATGAATGGGTAACAAACCTTATTTCATGTGCTGCTTGAAGGGAATCTGGATTCCTTACAGGGGGAGTATGCCAGCTCTGCATAGATGCAAAGGTTTGGCAGTCAGATATGGATCACCTGTAAATTAACTCCTTTCAACAAAGATGCCGCAGCCTTCTTACTCAGGTTTGGTTGGCAAATCTTTGGATTAACAAGAATGGGAAGGAATGGGTAGGGATGTGTTTGATGGAGGATGGTAGGAGTGAAAAAATAATCTAAAAGGATCCCAGTGTGTTGCGGCAAAGTCCCCTGCAGTGGATGTTGGGACGAGAGGCGGTATGGGAGGATCCTCGAGTCCCCCAACCTTTATGTCAACCACATGGTAGAGGACAATCGCACTGCCACGCTCGGGGCAGTCCTAGGAGGCCAGACCATATTCAACTCTACATCCCCTGAACCGCATGGGTAACAGCCCTGACAACCCTGTCCCTTCCAAAAATCCATTGGGAGACTATACAGAGCAACCAAGAGACACCCACCCGCAAACTGGTAGAGCCCGAAGATAGTCCTTAAAATATCCAAATTCATGCAATGGAAAAAAAAAGATTTCCCTTTAAAGGAAGCAGGTTGCCCACATTTGCCCGAGGTAGCAAGTGTTAGATGGTGTTACAACCTTGCTCAACACAAAGAACATTTCTCCAAGGGCCCACAAGACAGTGTTATTTTCAACCCAAGACAGACAGCTCTCAAAGATGCAGACAAGGATGTTAAACTGCACACACCGATGACCTCCCAATCATGATCAAACTGTATGTAGTTTTCTGTATCCTTGAGAGCTGTCTGTATTGGGTTGCCAAAGCTATCTATAAAATAGTGCTGTCTTGTAAGACAAAGACACCCTCAGCAAAACATGCCTTTCAGCTGATGCAAATCCAGAGAGCAGTGATCATTGGTTCTGAACTGGAGTAAGTAGTACTTCCAGGGGTGGCTACAGAGTGGTGCCATGGAATGTGTGATTGATGGCCGTTTTACCTCCCCCCCCAAGCATTTCTTAAACCTACCATAACAGAGGTGTGCCACACTTTTGGCGAATGGCGACTTTACCTAATGTATTGCCCCTTTTAACCACATATAGTAGGTATGTTTAAGGTATATAGGGGTGGGGGGGTTTTAGGAGCCCACCCCCCCCTTTCTGCAGAAAAAAAGTGGGACGGAATTGCCATTTGGTAAAAAAACTACAAATTTTAAAAATCGGCAATGCCTCATAGATCCAACTGAGATGGTGTTTGATAAAAGACAGTGAGAACTTAAATTTGGTCTTGGGCCCCCTCTTAATCCTTTGACTGTCTCGCTGAGTGTGGGCTATCGCTACTAGGAAGCAGTGGAAATCCCAAAGCATGGTAGATTTACTCGCCCACAGACACCTAGCAGTATAGGGAGAAGGGATTCCTTGTAGCTTTTTTCTCCCTACGTCCATGGCAGCCATTTTGTTCAATAGAAGTTTTCTTAAATTGTGAAACGGCAACCATGTCATTTCTCAACTGCCAGGAGCTAATATCACTAAACAACTTAATCGACCACATTGCAGAGTCTAGTCATGAACCTTGGCCCTGAACAAGGCCTGTGCATAAATCAGGCCCCTGGTCTTCACCTGACCTGGTAATTACTGCCTATGAAGGGGGTTCTTGATTAAATGTTTGGAAACTCAGTCACCAGGTGTGCTTTGTACAACAAAATCCCTGAAAGAAATATGGAAAGGTTGCCTAATCGTATGTGTTTACATTTTGAAAATGATTAAAGATAGAAGAGTAGCACATAGAGTAGGAAAACCTTTGCCATCGCCAACCACACCTAATTTTCATGAGACCAGAGCGGCTTCAATCCCTATGGTTTAACACCTATCTTTTTCAATTGCAAAAAGTATGTGGAAACCATAGGGATTGATTGCAATGATGGATTCGTACACGAGGTTGCCATCTTGAACTGGGGATGATGATGTATTTTCCAGATGGGACGGGAAATGTCAAAGATCATGGAGACTACCCAAATTCCTGTTTCCTTTACTGCACCTTCCAGAAAATAACTAAATCCAGCAGAGCATTAAGTCCATGAAGGCGGCCTGCTCTGCCAGATTTACCAACTCATCCAAGATGTGCCTCTTAAGAGTGACCCATTTTTTCAGATGGGGGCCTGAAAACGTTGTGTCTCTGAATGTTTTAGACTACAACTCCCATTAGCACTAGCTAGGACAGGCAATGAAGAGGGATCATGGGAGTCATATTCCAAAACATCTGAAGAGCAACAAGTTGCAGACCTCTGCAGAAGACACTAGCTCTCCTGCCTTTGCTGCCTACTGTCCCCACACTGTTAAGTAGGAGGGAGGAAAAAGCTCTGGAGTAAGAACTAAAGTATGAAATTCCCCTTCTCACCTCTTCTCCTGGCGTGAAGTTCTCATGACACAGCGAACACCGATTTGCAATTCTTTCAGGTTTTGAAGCTGTAATTAAAAAAAGTTGTATTCACTTGGGGAATGAACACTACAGATAGCTTCGTCAGTTACTACCATTCCACACAGACTTATCTCCACAATGGAAGCACACATTGTGTCTGCATCTTCACAGGGTTTCCTTAGAGTAAGTAGGCCTAACCGACTACGAAGCAAGAAAAGCTGCAAAGAGCCGTATCCCTTTTGTGGAAACCTGTCCAAGAAAAGACTAACAGCTGTCCCACCCAGAGGTGTAATGACGCCTCGTGCCCCATTACATCACTTGCTAGGTTGCATATGGTCGATAGCCAGTGCGCGGGAGGTGCGCCATGCTGCCAGCTCGGGGCTGGGCCGTGCCTTGAGCTGACTAAGCTGCCATGACTGACTGCAGTTCGCAGAGGTGGCATGATCTAACCGAGGATAAAATGACTCACTTAACAGCGAGTCATGCAAAGTCGGTTTGCCCTCTAAATGCAAGGCTTTATCTTTCGGAAATATTTATGATGCTTGGCTGCACAATGCACATTAAAGGTTTGCAGAACTACTTTATTTATGGCTTGAGACAAGTCTGGAACTGCACAACAGAACCACAGGGGATCAATACGTCTGGGATTCCAAATAAAGGCCCACAAAGAAGTCATGGTCGGAGGTTACTTCAAGAAATTAATAAAACAGCCACTACCCAAAGCAGAGCCGAAATAAAATCGACTTGCGTTTGTTATTTTGGCTGTACACTAGTGCCACAGGTGGGGTGCCATCATACTGTAGTTCTGAAAGCAATGAATTCTCCCAGAGGGCACAGCGGATCTGCATGGGGCATTCGGCTGTCATAGTTAGGTGCCGGGGGGATGGGCAGGGCAGTGGAGTTCTAGAGACGAGTGGTTGGTGCTAGGGTTAAAGAGGAGCATTGGTATGGCATTAAAGATAGGGCAGCTGGCCTAGTCACAACTGTAATGCCTTGGTAACTTCTGGGATGTCGGGAAATTGAGAGCAGACACTTGGGCTAATCAAGGGTAGTTTGGCCACAGGCACTTGGGGAACTCCAACCTTGTGCCACCACTAGCTGTATGCCAGGGGGCCCCACACCTGTCATTCTGAAGAGGTCCCTGCATATCTTCTGTCGGTGGCCCTGGGGCAAGGGCAGATGTCCGCATTAGGCAGTTGGAATGTTGGATTAGCTCCTCTGAAGAAAAGGAAAGGTGTGTTTTTCCCCATTTGATGTTAGCTCGGAATCCGCCACATGCTGCTAGTTTCAGAACCACCTCAAATCTTGCCCAGGATCACACTGTTAAAAAGCCAGCCGTGGCTGGCTTCCATAGGAAGCAATTACCAAATAAACGGTCATAAAAATATTGCCTCCTCCATGTAGGACTCCAAACCAGTTCAACGTAAAGCCATTTGCCACTTGTATGACGTCACAGCCTGGGGAATACAGCATTAGCTCTGCTTGCCCTGTGTGTGGGAGGAAGCGATGGGCCTCCCATAAATGACACAGCGAGCCTGCCAGCTTTACTGGACACGGTGATGCCCAGCAGAAGCGCCGAGCTCCGCGAACGTCATGCGATATTGCTTTATTTTGAGCCCAACTATTTATTTTCAAAAGTTTTCATTGGGGCAAAGGCTGTGCACGTTTCCTTCATACCCAATCTCATCAGAATGGGCAGGGCAGGCCTCGGCATGCAGGTGGTTATACGAGAGATGTTAATAAGCGTTATTGGGTCTGATATAGCACTACTATATTCATACTATATTCATGGCCTCTTGGCACTATATGGATAATATGCATGGAAATACAGTTGCAAAGAATAACACACATTGGCAGTGTGTACTGACTGGAATTATGAAACTGCTGTGCAGGGTATGTAGGAGGTATATACTACCACTCAGTCGGTGCTGGCAGACCGGTGGCCCTGATAGCTCCGCCTTTTCTCTAGCACATTCCTGGGCCCGCCACACTCTATTATGGAAAGTGGGCGTGAGGCAGATCTCCCCATGTGCGTGCAAGCATGCATGCATGTATACACAGTTAGGCCCGGATAAGGAGAAACCCTCGAGTACTCACGGTTGCACTCCTTGGACTTGATGTGTCCCACGAGCTCCTCCTTGGGCACGGCCTCTGTGCAGCGCGGGCACTTGCCGAAGCCGTCTTTGCCGTCGCACTCGGTCAGCAGGTGGTCTGTGAGGCTGGCGATCTCCACTACCTGCAGCGGGAAACAAGAACAGTGAGCTTGGGACAAGTGGTCTCACGGGATGCGGGGCGGATTAGCCGTCAGACTGGGGGGAGCCTCAGAGTCCGGTGGGGACATGGATCGGCCACTCCGTCGCGTCAGGCAGTGACTGACTCTGTCCCAGCTCGACGGGCATACCAAAGGCGCTCCACACAACAAATATCAGCGGATGGTACACATGTTCACGAATATTTAGTCGATTGCTCGGAGGTAATATTCAAAATTAAATGTGGAAAGCAGGTCTGCATTGCGGTAAATATACAAAGGGAAAAAAACACCATTTGTGTGTACTGCTTGTAAACCACCCCTTAAGATTGTTTGAAGCGGGAAACCATTTTTGTAGTGTCTTTCAACTTAAACATGCATTTCTATAAAGCAATGAATAGCACGGAGACGGTAAAATCGTAGGCCTGTAAATAATGCGTGTTATTCTAATCCCCAATTTAATGGAATTCGAGTCACTGGGCGAGGAAGAACGAGTGAGCCCGGACTGACGTGGGACTGACAAGCCAAATGAACTGGCAGCTCAGTGCACTGGGTTCTTGTAGCCTAGCCGGACGTTGCTGGGGGTAAAGGGGGTATGGAGGAGTGGACTAGGAACCAAAAGAGTTCCTGGACATAATGTTCAAAGTGGCCCCATGTTACATATTTTCAGCAAGACCAACACTTTTCCTATGGTAAAATGTGGAAATACCCCTAACAGATGCCACGCAGCGAAGTCGCATGCGACTCTGGGGGGGGTTGGGGGGGGGGGGGTGGGAATCGGCAGTATTTACAGGAATTCAGCCTTCCGGTACATAGAGAATTAACATGAACACAAAAAGGTCAACTTATCAATGCGACAGTGTTAAATGAATGCATTCGGTTTGATGTGTTTTACTAAGGCGACCAACCCGTTACATTTCAAGCGTGGAGCAGCCCCAGTGCAGTATCTAACACACTGAAGAATGCCAAGTTTCTGCGAGTGGCGGGGACGCAGACACACTTACCTGCTTGCAGTGCTCGCATCTCTTCAGCATGGGGCAGTGCTTCCAGTAATGCAGATCCAGGCCTTCCTCCGTGAACGACTTATCCTTCTCCCCACAGAAAATGCACAAGCTGGAGGCGAAGGAGAGACCATGTTAGCCAGACTCCGCTCCCATGACAGGGCAAAGGAGCACTTTACACCCGAACATGCCACTTCGGAGCATGGGGGCTCTCCAAACATGTCTCCTCGCCTCGAGGCGCTCGGAGTCCGAGTCACTCACCAGGGCCCAGGAAGCGCGCTCGTCGGACTCCGGCATCATTCCACGACCAGGGCCTTTTGGCTGTGTGCCTGCCCATAGATAGCCCCCTGCGCGCTATAAATGGCAAGTGGTCGAGGCTTCAGCGCAGTGGGTGGGGCCCCCGTGGACACCGGAAAGCAAACCTTGTCAATGGGGGCTGGGGTGTGACGGTGGCCCCCTGGGGTGCAGAGGCGAGCGCGATAATCCGTCTTCAGGCACGATGCTTATGCATGGCTGACCCGGCAGTTATCGCTCAAAGGGGCCTTTCCCTGACCCGGAGGAGCGGGAAATGCAAGGGCTTTCAAATCAGAATGTGAATAGGGGTGGGGGCGGAGTGTGAGGGTGTAACGAGCTTCATTGTGTTTTAAATGAAGCAGCAGTGAGCATGTTTCTAAGGGGGATATGGAGAATGTTTCGGCAACACGTCTTAAAACGCACAAAGGCACGGTCATTCCCGGGCCAATGGAGTACTTGGGGCTATCAATAGCAGCCTAACCCACGATTGTATACAAGTTTCAAATAGCAGCGCTACGATGACGTTTTTTCTCTTCTGTATTGTGCACTTAGCTATTGAACACACTTTAAGCACACAAAACCATATACAGTAAGTAAAACACTCAATAACGAGCACATATACACAAACATTAGAACATCAAATTACAATTCAATAAATACTTTCCATAATTTATCATTTAACATTCTAAATCTAAAACTCACGTTGCCAGCTATACAATGTTCCATGTTGTTTATATTTTGCATGATACTTTGTCAGTGTGCTGCTTCTAGTCCCAAGCAGTGTTATGTTGAAGCACTATGTTTTGAAGTCCACGATACCTTTAACAAAAAGAACACTGAGAAAAATCACGTTTAGGCCGCTGGATTAGCGCTTGTGAAGGGTGAGGAAAAAAAATATCAGCTCGGCGCCATTGAGCTGCTCCCGTCTCAAAAGGGTCTTCATCTTTCCCATCTGGCCTGAAAGTCAGCGTCAAAAGCGGATCACACTGATTGTCTACGTCCCACCCACAGATCTCTGCGTTGCCAATGTGTTTCGCGCTCCTAACACTGCCATGCACTCGAAGCATCTTCATGCTGTCGCTACTAGTGCTTCTCAGACTTTCTGTCCACGAGCTGCAGACCTCTCCCACTCTCAGCGTGCCACGTCCAGTGGTCAGGTCATGTGCCACAGGACACTCCGGTGGTGTGTACGTGTACACTACTTGCTAGGCCATACAGAGTTCATTTTGGCGGCGGGGGTGGTGACTGTAATAGCAAAACATAATTGCCGGGCGGCTATGTCTCACAAGGCCACCGGGGAGACCAGTAGGACGCTCAATGCAGTGGTGGAGACATTGTTAAAGAGCACCTGAAGAGGGTATGTGTGCAGCACCCGCTGCTCGCACCCAGAGTCCCAGGATATTTTGCTCCAGACGGTGTGCATTATCTGATGTGGGCCTGGGTATGATGAGGGCACGCTTTTGTACAGCACTCGAAGCTTATGGTTGTTCTGGGCAATGCTGCATGGGCATCCCACAAGCGAGGCAGGGTAACTGCTGTTACCATTGGCAGCTGGGAGAGGGGCAGCCCCAACCTCCCTGTGCCTGCTCCTCTCCTCCCCCCAGCTACGGAGACACACAGTCTCGGCAGCACAAAAGCCACAGAAGGGTAAGGTGCGAACAGTCATCTCACCCTTCCTCCAAACAGCAAGGTGCTAAGCACCATAAGGAAAACAACCATCAGGCAGGGCCCAGGTTCAAAAGATCTGCCCCCACCAGGGGATCAGACAGTCTGCTATCCGGCTGGGCGCTGCAACAACAGCAGCCCCCACCACATACACAACAAAAACCCAGGGCCTTCCTGGGTCCTATAAATGAGAGCAGCATGCTCAGAGTAAACACAATCTGTTTGTGGTCCCTGAACGGGGACCCAAGCAAACAGGAGGTTCACTATTTACTCAGTGTCTTCCAAATCTTCTTGCTTCTTTACCACAGAACCCGCTCACCCTACAAAAAGGGGAGAAGAACAAAAAGAAGTACAAGGCACTGTACGGTTCCCACAACAAGTCGTGGGACACAAGAAGGCGGCACGGGTCCGAGGGGGTAACCTCAGGACCCGGTGCCCAAAAGTATGATACCATCATGATATGTGATATTGTTATTGCCATAACCAATATCTGTACAATAAAATCCTACAGCCTTTTATTGCCAACACTTGATACAAGTTGTGAGCCTATCATTATGGGAGAGGGTTTGGGGTTCGGCCATTACTAATGCATGCATATTGGTTCAGCAGTTGCCAATGGTGCTCAAACGCTTGGCAAGCTGCATCCTGCGGCGTGCTCGTGTAAGGTGGGCGAGTGTATTAAACGCGGGCAGAGTCCAGTTGCAATAAACAGGGCCGAGTCATTGTGATTTCAAGTAAGGGGTTTAGGGGTGAGAGGGGCTTAGGGAATACCCACAAAGGAACGGCATGCAGCCGCAGCAATTCTAACAAATCAAATGGTTGGGGGGCAACAGGGGGTGGCAGTCGAAATCCTTCCAGCCCAAAACATGTCTCTTATGTAGTATGACTGCCGTCTTGTCCTGCTGGCTATCTATGAATGCTGATAGAATGTTTAAGCATGATGTGACTGACCGCTCAGGAGAATGTTGATGAGCGCTTGAGTGTGAATGCTCTGAATGTGTCAGTTGGGGGCTGGAGTGCAAGAGGATGGCCGGTGGGTGGTCTCAATGTGCATACTAAAGAGTAACTGTAACAATACCGCAACTGTACAAAGCATACCTAGTCTTAATAACTAACTGGCCCGAAGCTGGCCTGTGTTTGGACTGCCATCTATGCCCACCAAGTCACATCATCTTTGGCGACGAGATAAAAGAAACCAACAAAGACTACAAGGAACAGAAAACAAGCAAGGAGCGCTGAGGCTGTGTAACGCCACTTGGCAGAAAGTGAGCGTGATTTGGGTGTGGGCAGTCTGTATTGACAGGCCCGGGCTCTACACTCATGAATAGGGGTGCACCCCTGTCCAGGAGGTTGACAAACATGGGTTCCACAACTGCGCTACCTTTTTCGGTAAGGCCTACGCCCAGCGCACTACTGGTTTATAGGACCATGTCTATTGTCGAAAGGGAAATGCTATGACTGGACAGAATGGTTGTGTGTTGTATTGTAGGGAGGGAGATGCTATGTAGTATGAATGTTGTCCTGTCCTGCTGGCCATCTATGAATGCTGATCGAATGTTGGTGCATGAGGTGACTGACAGCTCAGGAGAGTGTTGATGAGTACTTGCGTGTGAATGCTCTGAATGTGTCATTTGGGGGCCTGAGCTGGAGTGTAAGAGTGTATATACTCAATACAGCAACGGTACATATGTTAAGTAAAGCATACCTGGTCGTTATAACTATGTGGCTCCCAGCTGGTCTGTGTCTGGACTACCATCTATGCCCACAAGGTCACAACAGGGGTCACAGAGCACCTTGTGTCAAGCAGCACTGGTTAAGTGAGACGTTTAAGGCTACTGTGAACAAGGGGCCAAGAACAGTGAAGTAACAAGTATGTTGTCTGGAGTAAATGTAGAAGGATAGAGAAGGACTCTTGGTGATGGTTTAGAATGGTAAACCCCTTGGGAGGAAAGTCAACTTTTCCCTCCTCGGGTGCAGTTTAGCACACCAGCTCAGCACAGGAATACCTGAAGCTAATTGACTGTGTTCAGATCACCTGGAAGTTAACTTCTGCCCAAAAAAGCAGCTGCGGCCCACGTTTTTCCAACTTAAATACTGGGTACGTGTATTATTTTGGGTTGGGTCTTGACATTTATGGTGTTGCTGTGTGACAACTGATGGTGAGATATGAGAAGTATGGGAAGGGGCAAGGGATGTGGGGCTTGGTTCAAAATCCATTTGTACGCCACTGGGCAAAGGGAGGGTTGTTGCTGCTGCTAGCTTCTCACATTGCCTGCCCATGTATCTCTATCTCTACCTCTTCGCATTATCTGTCCAGGCGCCCAAGATTACTGCATTATCTGTTAAGGTGTCCCAAGCACCTCTCATTATCTTTTTAAATGGACCAAGCTCCGCCTCTGGCCTCACCATGTGTCATCTCTCCACCTTAAATGTTCATGTGGCACCAGGGGTGTTGCTACTTCTGGAAAAGACCCGGGGCTATGCTAATGGCCGAACTGTCGGGACTCGGGGCTAGCTAGCCTTTTAGTTGTAGCTCCTGAGATTCTATCTGGCGCTAAAACCAAAAGACCAGGCGCTATAGCCCCCTTAACAACGCCTCTGTGTGGCACCAAGCTCCTCACATTGTTTCTTCATGTCCCTAAACAGGATCACATGGTGTGTAGGTGACCCAAGATCCCAACATTGCTTATGTGCTCTGATTTCCCCATATTGATTCCATTGGTGTGCAGTATAATTCACTAAACTTTCTATGCTTTAGAAGGGTGCAAGTTTAAAGATTAAGGAAGTGCAAGTTTAAAGATTAAGGGCCTTATTACGAGTTGGCCCGTTTTATGGTGGTAAATCTGCCAGAATACCGCCCAAAGGAATTATCATTACTGCCACTTGGTCTGACGGATTTACAGCTGGATTAGAAGTGGTGGAAGCAGGACTCCATGTGGGATTTCGGCAGAAATACCACAGGTGGAATTCCCGCTGCAGTAATTCTGCCGATTTTGCTGATTTTTCGATGGAAAGTGGGAGGATTTACCTCCAGCATGATGCTGGATGTAAATCACCCACTCCTAGGCCAAACTCCTAGTATGGCGGAGCGGCGAAAGTGGCAGTAATTCCGTTACCGGACCAGCATACTCGTAACGTGCTGTGCGGTGCAATCCTTAGGTGAACATCTATACTGCTAACCATTCAGATTCTCACCTGGTCCATCTATGTGCCCAAGCACCCCACATTGTCTGCCCATGCACCTTAATCCCACACATTGTTCGTTAATGAGCCCCAATCTCCCCTGCTGCTTCTCATACTGTATCCATGTGCCCCAAACCTGCTCAGATGGGTGGGAATGGGCAAGGACAGCTGTGGTAACTGGCGCACCTCGAAGTACATTCAAGTACAATGTTCACTGTTGGGAACGTGTTTGAGGCCGCTTCTGCAACGTGAGGACTTTTTGGCTTGCAGAATTTCCAACTGCTATTGATGCAGCGTACCGCCACACAAGAAGAGGACGTGCTTCCGTGCAACACGGAAGTTGCCTGATTTAGAGAGTCAGTGATTGGTGTGGTGATCTAATCCCGCCCCATGGCACTTTCTTTCAACAAGTATATCTACCCAGGGTGCAGCGCACCTGCGCGTGCACCTCGAAGTACATTCAAGTACACTGTTCACTGTTGGGAACGTGTTTGAGGCCACTTCTGCAACGTGAGGACTTTTTGGCTCGCAGCATTTCCAACTGCTATTGGCGTACCGCCACACAAGAAGAGAACGTCCTTCCGTGCAACACGGAAGTTGCCTGACTTGGGTGAATCTGACATTTTATGATTGCGGTCACGCCTCTTCAATTGTTTAATCTTTGTTATACCCTAAACGGACTGAACTATTCAGCAGCATAAAACACCATTTAACTATGAGCATATCAGTGCTGATACACTCTTTCTCTTCTCTCTTTGATTCTTAGAGAGTCGGTGATTGGTGTGGTGATCTAATCCCGCCCCTTGGCAGTTTCTTTCAACAAGTATATCCACCCAGGGTGCAGCGCACCTGCGCGCGCACCTCGAAGTACATTCAAGTACACTGTTCACTGTTAACGGTGAACGGAGAGTGGCGAGTGCCCTCTTAATATAGTATTTGCCAATCTGATACTTTGTGGGTGTTACCGGGTAAGTTTCAATTAATTATTGTTTTCTACCCCAGCCACGTAACAGCGGTGCGGTAGCCATCACGTTTTTTTAGAAAAATTTAGTTCATCCCACCAATTGGCAGCGGCGTAGTTGGTGTTTGTATATTTTCTTTAAAAGTACTCGTGGGGTAATCGTATCATTTGTACTTTTTTCTTCATTGTTTTTGTTATAAGATAACACTTGGTACCATGTCCAAATCTACCATGTCTTTGAAAACAGGAATGCCTAAAATTGGTGCAGACCTATACAATATATCACCTCTGGAATCTCGTAAAATATTTTTTGCAAGGAGACTCAAAGAGAACCAGGAAAAAAAAACATTTAATCTCGTTAAATGTTGATATTTGTAATTTTTGCAAAATAGATGGTATCAAGACACAAAATGTATCATCTATGACCACAACCAGTGTTCCTAATTTAAAATCTTTGTGCTCCCTGTCAGTTGCTACACATACACAGGAAGCTCAGGCCAAGGGGAATTTACCTGAGTTGAATGACAAAATTGTGAACATACCCAGCAAAGAATTAGCTGATGCCTCTATCGCGTTGGCATGCAAATCGGGTGAAATATGTATTACTCAAATTTCTGAAAACTGCGACCAAACTACCAATGGATCTGATTGGATCGTCGCTTCCAAAATACTCCTTTATGATCAGTACAAGCACAGCGCTTGTTAAGAAAGGCCCATGAGAAATTAACACTAATGGGTGAAATTGATGATGAGGCGATGGACTTCATGAATTCATCAAGTGTCCATGAACCTGTTACCTCCGATGTGCAATACATTTGTTCTAATTCAGGTGATTTGATCCACCTTAATGATGGATCTGCTGGGCAGAGTTTGCCTATCAGAGAAGGTAATTCAGTTTTGCAGGACAAACATGTAGACAACGATAAACATGAGCTCTACAAATCACCTGTAATATTCGACAAATCACCATCTAGTATGTCTAACCAGTCTCTCTTCTTTGTAGCACCTACACCTAGGCGAACACAATTCCAGTAACTTATTGGTAACCATCCATATTTTATACGTGATCCACAGGCCAACTTTAATGATAATAGGTTCTCCTTTCCTGAAGCGCCTGTCCTCAAAAATACTCTAACAGCAATGAATACTGCGCTCCTTTCATTGGCCAAGTTATATGAAACGTTAGATGAGAAAATAAACAACCAGCTGGAACTCACCCAGCAATCACATGCAAATATTCTTCGTGAAATAAGTATAAAGCTCCTTCTGGCTATTGACCTCCCAGCTAACCTTATTAGTCAGGGAACTCAGACTATAGCAGATGAGGTCATGCCCACCCACCCCATTACAAAAGAGCACAAATCATCTATAACGTCCCCTGACATTGTTGTAATTGATGGCCCACTTGCAGTTACGCAATCAAATTTGAAGGATGTCCGCTCTTCTACAAATGAGCCACCTACGCAAGTATTGATAACTGCTTTTGCACCGATGTTCTGCAATACTAAAATCCCCTTCTCCAACGTAGTAAGTCATACTGAACCTACTAGTTCTATTCAAATTACCAGTGATCCGAGTACCAGGACTAAAATCAAGTAGGCCACAAGATTACTTGCAGCAGCAAAGAAAAAGACGCTTTAATTCTAAACAAAATATTAAGTCACAAGGGAAGATGGCTTTAGCATATCAACCCATGGATGATTTATTGGCTGTTTCCGCATCATCGTCCTTTTTGAAAGCTTCAAATTCTAACATTAATTCAAAATCAATAGTCTGCACTGAATCCTCAGACTTACTGAAGAATTCACAATTACAAATGTCCTTAGGTACTCAAGCGATATCAGTGGTTACTGATTCTACCAAGATGTTGCAATGCAATCTGCATCCTGAGATTCACCATGCACAAGAAGTACTAGTTGTAAACAAAGATTGTACACTACAAGACTTACGTGAGGAGATACGAGCCTCTTTTGTAAACTACAACAAGGAAAATGAAAATATCAGACAGATGATGTTGACTGCCAAGCAAGAGCTATCCGATGAAGTTAGTCATTTGTTGTAAACGACCTATCCGAATGTTAAATCGCTTTTGAAAGGCCTGTGGTCGTCAAGCAGAGTCCAAGATATACAGGCGACCATGAGTTCTAATAGGGCTCCTTGAAGGAGTGCTGTGTTTCCTGTCTCCTGACTGCACCTTGTGCTCTGCACTGTGAACCCCATTGGCAGCACTGCAAGCGTTGCTCTTGCTGCAGAATCTGCTTCCTGGAGGGGTGGAGCCTAACACCGACACGTGACAGATCACGTGACTTTTCTCAGCACTGAAACTGCCGGCATAACCACCCTTGCAGCGTTAAGCCCTGGAGGCAGTAAGGGCTGGAGCTTCTGTTTTGCAGTTTGGCTGTGACCTGTGACTGTGCCCGTGCAACGGCCCTGTGAGTATCATAGACTGTGGCTATAAGTTAACACTCCACTTGTGTGAACTCTAACCAGTACTCAGGGTAAGGGGGGAGAGACGGACTCTGGCAGCTCCTCAAGCTGTCGAGCGTTCCTTACCCTGATACTGAGTGCAGCCTCAGTCGTCTCCTGATTTCCTGGAATGATTACCCAGCCTAAGACTTTTCATATAATAATACTCTAGGGGCCTACTTTGGATACAATGTTTACCTATTTCCTTGATTTTAACATAGGACCCATATCATTCTGTGTTTTTTATTTAATCTATACTTGAGGTACTGTTACGTCTCTTTTTGCCGCTCCCCTTATTCAGTGCATTTTTATAATTACTGTTTGCTGCTTCTCTGTTCTTAGTACCTGTGACCTCTACTCCCTGTGATACTTATTTTAATATTAATTTATAACCTCTAGCATCTAAGCATTCACTGAGCCACCTTGCTGTCTCCCTTCCAGTTCTCCACCTCTTACTCCTCCAGGCACTCTCATAGTTTGGATGACACGCAAGGGACTCAGGAGCCAGGCCACTATGGAGGCTTCTTTTGACTCTACCCTTCCTCCTGAGGTGGTTCCTTTCCCTACTCTGTTAGACTCTACCCCATCTATGAACTCCATTACTACCCCTCTGGGTAAGCCACTACATACATTAGTAGAGAACCCAGTGGTCAGCTCTCTACAAAAAAGTGTGGCCCAAGCCCAAATCCACTCAAATGATAGGTCTGCTGTACTCAATTTGATGGGTATCATCCCACGTACCCCAAACAATAATAGCTGCATCTTCTTTGGAAAACAAGATATCTCCATAAATGCACAAGAAGAACGATTAGCAGCTACTATAGCTCTGAATTTGGAGGATGCTGGTTCCCGATCTAGGGCAAGGGAGGGTATGGAGCATCTGAATAATAGTACGGTGAACAATATACACCCAACCCCCGCCCAATTACAACCTAGGTTGCCCCTGCCTATACCAACGTTGGATGCCCCTGACGGGAACTCTATAGAACCTCCTGTACTATCTAAGGAAGCGATTGTTCTACAACACCCCGACCCCCCAATAAAGGACTATAGGAACCAGGGTGGTCCTTCTGTCAAGTTAACACCGCAGGTACCCTCCTCTCAGAGCTGTCACAAGGTGTGGTGAGGCCCGGGGCAAAACATTTGGTTAGGCCCACTTATTTGTTGCACTGGGCCAGCGGCGGCATTGCCGCAAACAGGAGACGGGAGACATCTCCTCTTGAGTTTACTTGCGGAGCAACCCAAAAATGGTTTATTGCTACAACTGCAAATCAACCACAGCAAACTTAGATTTCTCTACTCACGAAAGGTTTATGCCAGACAAACTTTTGTATTGTATAGATAGATATATATAGGATGGCATGATAGCATGTGGTGCGTCTCGCCAGCATTAAAAAGCACTCTGTCCCTGTGTGCGCATTAAAAAACTCATCAAACACAGTGACAGACAGATGTTGTATAGTGGAGGCTGGTGAATTTTTGAACTCAAGATGCTTAAATGTTTGTGCTAATTATGCAGGATCGAGAGAGCACAGTGGGGGAGCCTAGTCCAAACAAAGGGTGCTTGAGAGGGTTTCCCGCTCCCAAGAAATCTTTTGAAACATTGGTTTAAAATTGTGCCTTTAAAGCACTTTCTTTGAAAAATTGGGTAAAAGCCACACACAGTTTGCAATTGGTGTTGTATGGTAGCACATGGAAAAAAAAAACAATAGTCGAAAGTCACCAACCGTGCCCAGGAACATTTACAATGCATTTCATGCTGCCTTTGCCCACAACATATGCCAGTATAAAAATATATTCATGCTGGCTGTTCCCATGTGTGTCCAAGCAGGCTGCACCAACATATGCATTTATCGCCATTTAAGGACTCGCAGCCAGTAAAAATGCCATGCTGCAGAAAGGATACCCAGTCTGGCAGTGCACCACAAGTGTTGTTACTGGTTACACTGGCCTACATTCAATCTGGTCCAGTTTAGCCATTTAGTAACATTTATGTTTGCTTTACCCTTGATGCATAGTCCTGTGCATCAAGGGGAAAGTAAAACAAGCATTAGGAAAGCTAACAGTTTGTGCGTTTGTGTGGGCATGGGTAAGTCACTGCTGTAGTGGTATAAACTGTCTGTTGATGGTAGTAGGTGCAAACTGGTTTGAGTACCTGTGCCTCTAATTGTGCCTGGCAAATGCCTAATCCTTAGGCACAAGCCAAAACTGCTGCTTTGCCAATGCATGTTTTTAACAGGTCTTCAGTGAAGGACACACATAGTGCTTTTGAAAGGAGTGGCTCAATGCAGAACTGGTGAAGACATTTAAATTACACGCGTGTTTACAATTCCAAATAAGTCATTACCTCTCAGACACCTCCTTTGAGAAAAAAACTTGCAGGCACTTTGAGTAAAACATTTGATGGTAAGGCTTGATTAAAGCTAGTTCAAAGGGTTCCAATGAGGAGGTATTGTGGGTGGTGGGGTCAGGAACTGGGTGGGGATTGCCATAGGGATTTGCATGGCCATGGCCAGTCAATGGATGGGGAAAAATAACCAAACCACACCTACAAGGTTTGTGTCCAACCTCATATGCCTTTTCTCCTTATCTGTACTCAGTGCTGGGATCTGGCAGAACAAATCTCCCCAGATCTCAGAGCTGGCTCTACAATCCTGGTAAAGCTATGTGCACTATACATTTATTTTAGAATGCTGCAGTGCATTCGTATTTTAAACTATGTCGGGCAGGGATATGAACCATGGTCTCTATGGTCAGAAGTGAGATATTGTGCCACAAGACCAGTTGAAGGTCTGAGCAGGATCCCAATGAAATCCCTTGTCAATGTTGCACTGTACTGGAAATATTGATGTGTATTTTAAGGGGTGCAGATTTTGTATTTTGCTGACATTATAAGAAATGGGGCTATTTTCCAGGGGTCCATGATAAATATGAGTGGCTAAAAGGCAAATGTTTATGGGGGTGACTAAAAGTACCTGCCCTACACCATACCAATCAGGGATGGCATCAGGGACTTTCAACCATTTCAAATGGAAGCGTCCTCATAACTACCCCATATTGCCAGTCAGTAGTCTTTCTAACACTGCAATATATCCCTTTTTCTGTTTTCGTCCTGGGGCTTAACATGTGCTGCAATTACTGGAGCCCTTCCAGCTGTCATGTCCTATGCAAATCACAGAAGTGTTATCACCTCATTGCCTTCTAACACTGGATACTACACATCAGCCACTTGCTGACAAGGAAGGGTTTACAGCTCTTCATTGGGCATTTAGTGCTTAAGCTCCTTGCTGGATGGCTTTCTCGTGATAATCAGCGACACAGATAAGGTTAATACCTTATCTTTGTCGCAATTGTAATGTATGCGCTCCACGGGTGCCTTGGGTTGTTTTTGCTCTAAGCATTGGGGCCCTCCCAACCATCATGGTGAAATGGTGCCCAATGCAACTTCAGCCGGGCCTGCTCCCAATCCTCCCCTTCTGGATCCACCCACATCCCCTGTGCTGCCATATAAAAAAGAAAGTCCATTTCTACCACTGTCTGTAGTCCAATGCAAGAGTTTGGGCCTGTTTCTGCAACGTGAACACGCAGACTGACAGGAGAGGAGTCCTCTCTTGTCATTCAGCGTGTCTATGCTGTCTGCTCAATAATGGAAGGCAGCAGAGCTCACTTATGAGCCCTGCTGTCTCCTATTATTTTGCTGTTTATTGCAGAACCAAATGGCTCCGCAACAAACATCAACATCACTGCAGGGGCTGAGAGCAGGCAGCACAGTCCCCCCACGTGAATAAAGAATATGGGAGGACTGTGTTGACTTCTACTTAAGGGAGGGCAGTGCGAGGCCCCTCTCAAGCGCGAGGCCTGGGGCAGTTTGCCCCTCCTCCACCCCCCTCGTGATGGCCCTGCCTCCTCTAATGGGGAGGCCAACTATACTTTCTCTATTCATGTTAATCTTTCTGCTATCTCTGTACCTACTGCTCCTACCTCGATAGTGAAACTCACTGTTTTCAAAACTCCACTTACAAAATCTTTACTTCATACACCCAAAACAAAACTTAGTATGGGTAAACCTATTCAAGGGAAAAAAATCTCCAATTTCTTTGGTAAAAGGACTGCCACTAGTACTCTCATTAAACCCCCACATTCAGTTTTAACAGTGGCTTCCTTGGACCATACGCATCTTGAGAATGTAGCAAAGAAATTGGAGACTGACGATCTTGCTGATGACGATATCGACGATATTAGCATTATAGCATTTGCAAACAAGGCAATAGCTGAGAGTCACTTGGAATCTAATTCCATTAATACGAATAATGTAACCCAGCAAACTTGTGATGCCTCCTATGTGGGTTCCCCTTCAGAACTCACAAATTTTATTGATGAGTACACAGAGAAGCAAAAATGGCTTAGTGAAAGGGGTTTACTCCCAGATATACAAAAGGATCATGTAAGTGAGTCGTTCATGCACCATACACTTAAGCAGATGACAGAATAAAATTAACTCAACCTACATTATCTGCACTCAATATGGTTCTTAGTTCGTTTGTGAGTCTGTATGATAACATTTGGTCAGAGGTTAGATCTCACTCTCTCCTCCTCTCTGAAATCTATGCTAGGCTAGAAGGTCTAGATAGATTTGAAGAGTTGGTTAAAATTATTAAGGAAGATAACCCCTGAATAACAAAACAGTGCCCAGACCCCATTCCTCACAGGCAATCTTATATGGAAGGGATTCTGGTTAATAAAGTCCCTAATGTGGGCAAAGACAGTACTCCGGGGGTCGTTCCTAATATGCTCCAAGTCAATACTGTGCCTCCTTGTTCGGACAGAGGTTCTGGTGACCAATTTTCTCCGATACCCCCCTCGATCACTGAGGGCGTTTTAGTGTATTCTGTGCCGGATGCTAAATTTTGTGTCACTCCCATAAAAGTGATTACTAATTCTTTAGTGGAAAAAGCCCAAGACGGGTCGACTCCTAATCTCCCTGGTTCCACCTCTCAGGGACTCTATGGTAAATCTATTACATCAGAAGCGGCTGAACCACTCAAAGGAGATACTGCTGCCTCCTTCCTGTTTCTATATTAGATTTTCCCTCGGAGAAGCCTCTTGACTCTATCGATCTCACTAAAGAAACGGTATCCTTAAAGGGCTTTGCTCATATAGGTAATAAAAAACATATCCAACAAATAAAGAAAACAAAAAACCAGAAGAACTTGAAAAAAATTAATTCTTTCTCTAACAAATTCTTTAAAAATCTGTTCATGGCATGTGCTCCTTTGGGTGTTACAACTCCTTCCCTCCCAAAGGGGGTTAAGACTCAGGGGGAATCAGCGATTACTGATACCGCTACCTTTAATGCGATTGTTGTCTCTGTTGGTTCCACCTCTGTTCCGACTATTCTGGCTGTTTCCGGTCAGCCCGAAGCTTTGCCAGGGAGTTCTATGTCATAGGATATTATTCCCCTTGAGGATGTGGGCAATATAATCCAGGGGGAGGAAACTCATGATATATGCCATCCAAAGATAATTATTCAACCAGAGCCTTTAAATAACATTGCTCCAGTTATTTTGAATACACAAATCACAGGTTACCCTTTGCCACTCGATCTGATTGCAGATCCCTCAACTACTATGGGTAATTCCCAAACTGGTATAAACCCTACCCACTCTGAGCCCACTCCCATCCCGGTAACGGCGAATCTGGTCAATCTTGACATGGTGAAACAACTATTTCAGGAGCTCGTGAGCTCAAACTCACTTACTGGGGTGGATTTCAATTTGACTTCAGGCTTATCTCAGGTTAGGGTTCCCATAACAACTTTTCCCCCCACAGATGGTCACCCACTCTACCATTCTGATGGTCACTCGACCAGCACAGAGTCTATAATGGAAGAGCGTGTTATGGGATTTAGACCAGTGGAGGGTCTCCATGTTCCCAACTTTTTTAACTCTGCTCACTTAAAGCCCTCAGGTGGCTCTGTAGGTCTTTCCACTGGGTCTGAACCTTCCCAAAATAGGAATTCTCCAAATCTGTATGAAAGATCTCCCGTGGGACCCCACGTTACCCGAAATAGGACTATATTAAGGGGCGCTAGGGGTACTGATCTGGAAGCTGACTCTTTTAGTCAATTTACAAAAAGTATTACTGACTCTTTACCTCAATCAACTGAGGCTAAAGATCCTATCAAAATTTTGCAGCTTACTAGTTTATGGGGTCAAGATATGCCTATCTGTCTTAATCGTGGAAATATTTGAAAAATCTTCCACCAACTTCCTTCACTTTCACTTATCTCTAGTTATGACATGGAAAGGATTTTCTTTCCTACTCAAAGACGTGTAGATATGAGTAACATTATTCTGAAATCTAGAGTGGTACTAGAACTAATAATGGGTCAAAGGGAAGGTTTAATGCAGCTTGGTTTTGAAGCAAATTTGCTACAACCCATTCAGCATTCTGGAAGCAATGGTGGGTGTGAAGAGTATAGGGGAAATCCTACTATGGTTTATCATCAGGAAAGAGCCTCACAACCTCAACGGAGGCAATTTACGCCCAGATTTAATGGTAATGCTAGAAACTGGGCCCAGGTCACCTCAGGTTTGTGGAAATGAGCACTCTTTTGAGTGCCCTGGTACTCTTATCAATATTAAGGTCCCGAATTAAATTATTTTTCTTTCCTGGAATTCCAAGGGAAATTCTCATCTGTTCACGAATACTGAGACAGTACTTATGATTACTGCCTCAGATTGCTTTTTCTTACAAGAAACCTGGTTACTCTCTCCTCCTGTTGTTGATGGATTCGATATTCATTCCCAAATGCTAAACCTAGTTTATTTAGGAGGGAGGGCCTCTGGGGGTCTTCTCATTGGATTCAGGG
This sequence comes from Ambystoma mexicanum, assembly GCF_040938575.1. NCBI lineage: Eukaryota > Metazoa > Chordata > Amphibia > Caudata > Ambystomatidae > Ambystoma > Ambystoma mexicanum. The sequence goes on from NC_090929.1 coordinate 541,960,722, forward strand.
CTTCTCTTGGTTTCAGGAATAAGGTTCTTGCAGATACGCCATTTGGTGTTTTAGCTGTGGAGGCCTCCTCCCTTGATCAACTGGATAATCTCCTCTTGATTAATGTATACTGGCACAAAGGCATGGCTGCCCTTGAGCCTTTTTTAGAATGCTTAACGGACATGGTACTTTCATGGAGATCCCTACATCCCAGGGGGAAATTGATCTTGGCTGGTGATTTTAACTCCCACTGTTCCATTTCGTCCGAGGCCAACTATGACGACATGGGTTTGGCTTTGGAGGATGACAATCGGCAAGGCCAGAAATATGTTTGGGGTAGACTTTGGAATCTCGCTTTGGACTCAGTAGGCCTAACTTACCCTAATGGGTCTTTTGACGCTACTCTCCCACTCTGCCCTACATGGCATAGAGGTCTTTCATTGTCTACCATTGACTAGGTCTATGTATATAACTCTCTGTCCCTTCGCTCCTCCGAGGTCAAGATCTCCTTTAACCCTTGGAGTGACCATGGGTCACTGCTGGTTACATTCTCTTCTCCTTTTCCCATGAAGCCTCTGCCCGCAGGGGGGCCATGCCATCTCAAAACCGTGGGACAAGGCACAGGGGTACGTTGGTCTCCTGACAATATTAATCTACTTAATTATAAATTGATTTACTCATTTAATCACACTTCTCTCTCCTGGAAACACGCAGTATTCAATGCCTTATACTTTGATAGCTTTCTTAATGCTCTTCACAGCAGCATCTCTGGTTCACTAAGGAAGGGTATTCCTAAGAAATCCCATGCCCATAGGTGCGATCAGGAGTTGGCCAGTGAAAAGGCCCACACTCGAAAACTTATCAGAGAGGTCCATCTCCTTGATATTGAATGGGATAACAAAAAAAAACAAAAATTAGAGCTCTCCGTCAAAAATATAAAAATTATTGCAAATCCAGAAAATCTAGCCTGTTACAAAATGACGCGGAGTTTATGCTTAAAGTCCTTGTCAAAAGAGATCTTAGGGCTTTTTGGGCTATTGTTTCTGGCCAGGATGATGTGGCGGTGGCCGACCAGTTGAATGCTATTCCTGAGGCAAAATGGGTCGCGCATTACACCAAACTTTTTGATATGGGCGGAGAGGGCCCAGAGCTCTGCAAAAAGAGGGAGTATGCTCTTAATGATACTTGGAAGCCTGACATTGACTATGAGACAATACTAGGCTTTATTGTTAAAGCTAAGAAATCAAGGGCTCCCGGCCCTAACGGCTTAACAAATAACACACTTAAAGCAGAATCTGAAATTTGGGCTAAACTCCTTTGTCTCCTATTCCAAGATGTAGTTAACTCTGATAATGTCCCATCTAGCTGGCAGACCGCCCATATTGTCCCCATTATTAAGAGAGGTCTACGGCCATTGGTCAAGAATTATAGACCAATCTCTCTTATTGATGCGGACTGCGAGCTTTTCGCTGCTATGCTCCTCTCGCACCTTAATGTTTGGATTAAGGAAAATAATCTTCTCCCAAAGCAACAAACAGGCTTCAGGGTTGGACACTCAACTAATCTTAATGGATTTATTGTAACTGCCCTTCAAAGTTCAACATGGGGAAAATATGGTGGCTCTCTCTATGTGGCTTCAATCGACCTATCAAATGCTTTTGATTTAGTAATTAGGTCGAGACTCTGTGAAAAACAAACTAAATGGGGGATTCCGGCAGGTCTACTCACTTTAATTATGGCAATGTATGAGAATTCGGGGGTCCATATTAGGATCAATCTTAAAGGTACCCTCTCTAGAAGGGTAAGGACTCGTTTTGGGGTTAGACAAGGTTGCTCGTTAGCTCCATGCCTTTTTATCCTCTACTTGGCAGACGTAGGGGAATTCCTTGAAAGTACAGGCATGGTAAATGCAAAACTGGGGGATCTCAGGCTCTCATGGCTGGCTTACGCCGACGATTATCTTCTTTTTGATCACACCAAAGTCGTCTTACAGAGGCTTATCTGTAAATTTGAATATGCCTTAATTAATGGGTTAAAAATTAACCCAAGTAAAACTCGAACAGTGGTCTTCTCTAGAGGGAGAGAGGGTAATAAAAAAGTATGGAAAATTGGTGGTGAAAATATCATTAGAGCACACAAAATTGTCTATTTGGGATTCCTCATTCTAGCCCAACCATCGGCCATTGAATTAAGACGTTCCCTCAGACACAAAATACTTCCGCTTATTTCTCAATCTATTAAGCTGAATAGCAAATACAGCATGTTCTCCCTTCAAACCTGTAGTGGATTTCTTCAAGGGAAAGGTGATTCCAAAACTAATATACGGAATGCAACTGCATTATCTTGTTCTTTTGACCTTCTGGGACACCATTGAGGGTATCTACTGGAGAAAAGTTATGAAGCTGCCTAATTGTGTTCCAATAGTTGCCATAAGGTACGAATTGGGTTTAATCTATCTGCGAGCTAGAATCATATGGAGAGTTCTGACACTTTTCTGTGCTTTGCTCTCTCCGAAACAGGATGCCCTTTATGCTGATGTTGGTAAGATGCTCTTCTCGCGGGGATCACTGGACAGAAACGTATATCTTTCGAGATTTAGTGACCTCTGCGATAAGACTATCAGATCTTTCCACTGACAGGGATACCCTGTTAACTAACCCCAACAAAGTCAAAGAATGTCTTTTCACTGGCGACTGGAGTAATACGCTGGAAAAATTGCATGCTTACCCATCTCTCGGTGATCTGCAATTTGACCACAAGAAAAGAGGCTGCCTGTCTTTTATCTTAAATCAATTTCCTAACCGCTATTATCGTTCACTTCTTCTCAAACTCAGATGGAATCTCCTACCTACTAAAGAAGTTCTTTATAGAAGGAAGGAGATTAGTGATTTGGTCCTTTTATGTCGATTTTGTCATACCCCCGGGGTAATTGAATCGCCACGCCATCTTTTTTTAGAATGTACTGCTCTGAAAGGACTTAGAGATATCTACTTACGTAGATTCAACACCCTGGGTCTATTGGGGACAGAGAATGTTATTTGGTCCCAGTCTCTTTCAATTTCTAAAATTAAAGACAGTCTCGCTGTGGCGGGTTTTATTAAGTCTCTTGATCTGTATCCCCCTCCCATTTGATCAATTTGTTTGATGAATTCCATCTTTATATTATACCAAGTCTATCATGTATGTATACAAACTCTGGAATTTTAATTGATACTGCTGCTAAATTTGTTCTTTTTTATGGAAAGGGAATTATTTCCTTTTAACTATCAATATTGTGTCGAAAATTTTAATATGCACTGAATTTTTTAACTGACTTTTTATATGTTACTTATTAATAGAAAAAGGATATGTGGATCTGTATGTGTTTTCTTATCATATTGGTAATAAAATGAAATCAATATGCAATGTAAAAAAAAGGTTTCTTTTGTAAACCATACACAATAAAAAATAAAACAAAAATAGGGCTCCTTCTCAATCATTAGATGGCAAGCCTAGTTCAGTTCTTAATATGGAGCCTAGTTCTTTCCCTTCCACAATCAAGGGTCATGCGCAATATAAAAAGCACCATCGTTTATTTATTAAATGTCGAGGTTATCCCTTTACCAAATATGACATGAATCGTGCTAGTGTGCTTAACATTTGCGCAGAAATAACAGCGTTAGAAGATCTAACCTCCACAGACATTGACCTAGCTGAATTTGTAAATCCCCCGACCTAACCGAGCCACGATTGTATATTTAATCTGGAGTTATACTCAACACTCTATGGTTAGCTCGGACAGCCTTCTATAATCTAGGCTTTATTTTAAGTCAAGATGTGCATGAGCCAGAAAAAGTGATGGTAAAATCAAATCCACCGCAAACCAGAATTTATGGGGATAAAAGTGTCACACACCCGAATGTTGGTGCAAATTCTAATGATGCATGGATGAGCCGTTATCATGGTGGAAGATCATAACAATCCCAGGAAGTTAGTTCTGTCAGCCTCGTCTCCTGGAACACTAGGGGTTTTAAACACCTCATCAACAACTTTAGCAGGGATCTTCTACAGTATGACATTATCGTCCTCCAGGAGACTTGGCTTCGAACTGCCCCAGTCTGGGATTCTTATAATATATTCCTGGTACAGGCCATCGTAGCTCTAGCAGGTAGGCCCATGGTAGGCCTAATGATGGCTTTTTGCAAGGATAACATTTTTGATGTTGTTTGGCATAAATCTCCATCTCCTTGCTTTCAAATCACAAAAATAAGATGAGGTCTAACATATTGTGCCATAATGAATGTTTATTGAAGTAGGAAACATCTCACCTCGGATGAATTCTTTGATCAATTTAATAGCATCCTGGATCAGCTTTTACTGGATAACTCTATTATGGATTTTTTTATCATGGGTGATTTGAATTTACATCTACTGTCTGAATCTATGTAATCTCGAACAACGGATGAACATCGTTGGTCAATGTTAATGGCTAACAGAAATTTTGTAATGCTGAATGGAGCAGTACAGGGAGATGTTCCCCCCAGACCCAGATGACATAGCGATGGCTGTCATTCCACGCTGGATTACATTTATGTTAATAGCCAATATTTCTCAAAAATATTATCATTTAATATAAAATCTACATTAATGAGCGACCATAGCCAACTAAGTCTGACTTGTGATTGGCCATTATTACAACCCAGGGTCGCAAATCATAACACACTGAACTTAGTGGTTAATAATGCGGGAAACTGCATAAAATGGTCTAGACCTAAATTACTCCATTACAAGCAAAATGTGAGTGACGGTTATGGTGATTCCAATGCTACTGACAGCCATTGTTACATCCATGCAATGCAGATGTTTTCATCAAAAGGCGTGAATGCTTTTGGGAGCCACTCTAATCACCTTCATAGTTTTGATATGGAGGTAAAATGCAAAAAGAGAGAGCCAAGAAAACATAAAAATGTTGTGCAGGGCTCCTAATGATTTAAGATTCAATCTTGAGCAGATAAAACAGCTAAAAAAAACCTATAAAAGATGGCTCCTAGGCAGGCGTGCCCTACAATACCAGCGTGATGGCGAAGCCATGTTGAACCAGATCATTGTCAAATCGTCTGGGGGCATCTGGGCGCTTTTGAACACTGCTTGTCGTAAGCATCAGCTATCTGTTCAGATCAATCCCATCCCGGAACGTGACTGGAAAATCCATTTTGATAACATATATCATACTCCTTTTCTGGAATTTAGTCTCGATTGGGATGGAATAGATGCTGACCACAAGGTAAATTTTGACCTAGAGGATATTATTTATTATATATCCAAGTTGAGCACCCCCCCGTGCTTCCGGCCCGCATGGGCTTCATAATTCATTAATCAAGCAGAATAAATTCTTATGGGCAGAGATACTACATCTGATTTTTTCTGAGATTATGAGAACTGGAAATTTGCCTCCATCCTGGAAAACATCCGTGATCCTTCCTATATTTAAGAAAGGAGACCGTGCAAATCCCATTTCTTAGAGACCCATAGCTCTGTTGGATTGCCCGGGTATGTTTTTTTGCCCGTACGATTCTTTGGGAATTCAATGAATGGTTAAATAAATTGAACCATTGGGACCCATTTCAAACGTGTTTTATCCCAGGTTTGGGCACGGCCATTAATCTAACAATACTGAATGCCATAATCGCACAAGGTAAACAGACCAAACAACCGATATATACTGCGTTTGTCGACTTCACGTCAGCTTTTGATCTTGTCCCCACAGAATTACTATTCAAGAAATTACTAGATCTGGCATGTCCTTGGTATATTCTAAAATGGATTCTGGAATTTCACTCTAATACCTCCATTCAAATATGCTTGAGTAATGATGGCCTTTTGTCAGACCCAATAGAAACCACCCGGGGTCTTAAACAAGGATGCTTGCTAGCCTTTGCCCTTTTTAATTTTTTCATTTCCGATATCGGCCTTGGTTATCATAGTCTGATTACAGATCCAATCAAATTAAAAGGTTCAGCCATTAACTGGCTTCTTTATGATGACGATATGGTATTGATATGAAAAACACCAATCGGATTGCGTAATATGTTAAATGCTTTGGATGCTTATGCTATTAAAAACTGCATTAGCATTAATGTTAAAAAGACACAAGTAATACCATTTGAAACAAAAAACAGACAAAAATGCTATCAGTGGAGGTTACAAAATGTCAACTTGCAAGTTGTGCATTCATATATCTACCTTGGAATTTGTGTGAATGATCACAAGTCTGACAAGCCATATGAAGATTACCTTCGTCTAAAAGAGAATACGGCATTGTCACAAATGAGGCTCATTCAAGCTAAATATTGCACATTTTCTATCGACCCTCTGATCGTTTATTATAAGCTAAAGTACATTCCCACCATATTATATGGCTCCGAAACCAAAAAGTGTCAAAATTATACTTATTGGTCAAAGTATGAAAAACAATACTGGAAGAACACTTTATTACTACCAATGTCTGAATCCATGTCGGTTATCAGGCATGAGTTGGGTCTCAAATCAGTTTTTGCAATCTACAGATGGAAAATATGTTAATGTCTAGAGAATGCATAATGAAAGAAAACAGGAATGGTCTGCTCTTGATCTTATTTAATTATCTATTGACATCTGAAGAATCATTTGCAATGACCTGGCGTGCTTTTGCCAGGAAAATCCTGACAGGTGCAGACATTACACAATCGCTATTAATGCAAAATCCAAACAAAGCCCAAACCAAACTATGGCAATCCGATTGGATTAAGACAAGAGCTGCATGTATGAAAATACAAAAATTCCACTGGAACCCATTTGTACTCAAAGCATATGGTCAAGTTGAAGAATATCTACAACATTCTCCTAATCCGAACCATCGATCTGACTTTTTGAGGTTCAGACTGAATATATGGCCAAGAAAAGAAATAATGTATAAATGGGGAAAAATCTCGGAAGAAAAAAATTGAATGTCGATTTTGTAATCTAACGATTGAGACTATGAAACATCTTATGGTTGAGTGTAAAATCGTGTTGCCATTGCACATTTTTCATTTTAAGAAACTATTTCAAGTTGATCAATGTTTATCTTCTGATGAATTAGGGTTAAAAATGCATATAGGGAATTTGAAGCATATGAAATATGCAGTTGTGAATTACTTAAATCAGTTGAAAATCAAGGTCAATGGTAACATTGAAGAACTAGTTGTTGGCAATATGATGGTTACACTTGCTGGACATAATTCAACATGAATGTAATTGAATGTAAAAGCAACTGTATATATTGTAATTTAAATTTTATGAAAATGTTTTATTTTTGTATATTTTTGTTGAAAGGTCTGATTAATTTTATGACCAAACCAACAATAAATAAAAAATAAATTAAAAAAAAGGTAACTGCTCTATGTTCCGTACCGACAATAGAGTAAGTAAGACAAGTCATCATGATGCCTGCTTGAGCCAGGCAAGCCAAATTGTACAGGCACCATAACTGGGCAGCATTATGAGACACATGCATCACAGTGAAGAGGAAAAAGTCGTATCACAATTCAATGCACTTTATGTTCTCTCTGGTGTGCTTGCACCACATACCTGTCCCTTGTGTCCACCACTTTGCTTGAGACTTCAACGGCATCGAGCAGCCCAATGACAAGGGATCATGTATCCTCTGTACTTGGACCTGTGGCCGATTGGTCATCGTATAAGGTGGAGGTCTCACAGATGTGTCATGGTCAGGTGTTTGACCCAGTGAGGGGATAGGAACTCCTCCCAGCCTGGGGGAGGAGGCCTACCAGGGTTTTAACCAGAGACGTTCCTGTCCCAGAGGAGAGGGATTTGGGAGGGCCCCAGTCTCTGCACCCCCTATTTCTGCCATGTTGAAGGTACCAGGTACTACTGTCCATAAGCCAATGCCTGCTGTACCTCCATTCCGGCCAATAGTCTTTGTATTTTAACGGTATCTTTAGAAATAACCTAATACAAAAAAAAAAAACAAAGGCGAAATGATCACATTTCTTTGACCGAAAATGGTAGGTATTTTAGTATATGTATAGCAAATAATAGATGGTGGGTGGGGTTAGGGTATAAGTTAGGATAGAGGGGTGGGTGCATGAAGGACTCCCCTCTTCCCAGCATTATTAAAACAAAAAAAGTTACAAAGCGCAAATAGGAATTTACGTTTTTCCGTCAAAACAGTGAGGTAATTTCTCCTTTGTTTTTTTCTGCTCCGAAATGTTCACAGATATCCTATTTTAACAGGACTACCAGTCCCAGAAAGCTGGCAGAGAAGGGGAATCACTGAGCTCTATGAAAAGAAAGCACCAGCTCTGCAGAGTAAAGAATAACATCTAGACTGGTTCAGCAAAGCATTGCATCTTCAAGTCTAGACTCACCTCATCTCCGCGTTGGCAGCATACAAACAGGCACTTGCAATGAAGAGACTGCAATACATGCAATGCATGAGAGGGTTGGGGCATTAAGAGTTTTTGGAAATTCCCACTGCTGGGTAATTAACTGTTCATTGACACTGGAACTGCTGTGCCCTGTGTGAAGAGAAGTGAGGGTGGAAAGAAGTAACTTGAAATTATTCTGAAGGTTTGCGATAGTGGAAGATGAAGGTGACCATGTGAGACCGTGCTCATTCTGTTTGTTAAAATGATAGCGGTTATTGAAGTGGAAGGGCACACAGAGGTTCACTTTGGCATTTGGACAGCAAAGGGCATCCTAACACTGATGAAACTCATCAGCTGAGTACAGAAACATACCCAAGCATTTTATATATATAGATTGTGGCGCGGGTTACTGGTGAGGTGTTGGTTGTGACAGAGAGAGGTACCTGATTGAAAGATGGTGGCTGAGTGAGTAACTGTTTGTTGGAAGGTGCTCAGTGTAGTGTAGCAGGATAATTGAGTGAGCAAGGAGAGTGAATGAAAGAGTGAAAGAAGTGAATGAAAAACGGGGGAGGGGTGAGTAGGCAGGAGAGGGGGTGAGAAGAGAGTAGAGAGAGACCACAGTTCTTGCACTTCACCCTTAATAGCTAGGCATGCAGGTTCAGAGTTCTAGCATTGTGATGAACTCCCTGCCGCAATCCTGTGTCAGTAGACCCTCCCTCGAATAGATCATGCATGGTGAGTATAGCAGCATTTCTGGAAGGACTGGTTACCAGGTCCTCAATGCCCAGTCATGTGCAACTAAAATCATGGTTGTTCCACTCTGCTGCAATTTCCTCCGTACCAAAGAAGTCAGCAGAAATGGAGGGAGTGCATACACCAGGTTGAACTCTCTGGGGGTCACTAGTGTACCGCACAGGGAGCCCATTCCCACAGGGAATTCATTTGAGCAGAAGGTCTTGCACTTTGTTTTCCAGCTGGTCACAATCAGTTTTATCTGGTGAGGGGCCTACATGGAGAAGAGCCGCTCCATAATCTCCCCATTATGCTCCCATTCGCATTGCACCCCACCATGAGCTGGGTCAATGCATTTGCATGGGTGTTCACACTGCCAGTGAATCGAGAAATTCAAAACTACAGGAGCATAGATTGCCAACATAGTTCTAGTAATATCACACCACCAATCTTATTGATGTGTTGCACTGCAGTGGTGAAGACATGGGCAGTCAAACATTTAATTAACGATAAGGTTTGCAATGCCAGACAAACTGCCCTGACTTCCAGCAAGTTGATGTAGGAGGATGCCTCTGCGCCTTCCCATAGATGGCTCACTAAAAGATACTACAGATGAGCTCTCCATTCCCTAAGGGCCATGGCCATGTCCAAGGTGGCTGTCGGCAACAGATGCTGAAATGGGTCCCCTATGGAGGTTGATCGCGGATGTCCATTAAAGCAGGTTCATGTAAACCTACATGGAGACCTGGATAATGTCCACCACATATCAGTTTAACTGGAACCACTTGCTTTCTAGGGATCACTGTTAACAACCGCATGTGCAGTCTTTCATCCGGGACTATGAAGAAGCAGGAAGACATGGGCTGTAGTCCTTTCAAGAACATCCTCGCAGGGAGACCCTCCCTTGCATTTGGTTGGTAGGAAGAGGGCTACCATGGTCTAGATCCTTGTTACTGTCTCTGAGAGAAGCAAAGTCTTGCTCGATTTCCAAGACTGTCCCTTTAAACAGAGTGTTTGGAGGGTGTGCAGGAAAGGACGTCCTTAGGTTGATGGGGAACCTACCTCAGAGGGGGGTGCACATCCACCCTATACTGATCTGGCCCACAGGAGCAAGTTGTCGAGGTAGAGACAAGATGTGCACCATCTTCCTGCACAAATTGGCAGCCACCCCCGACACAACATTTGTGAATACACTCTGAGCTGAAGTGAGATCCAATTGGAGCACTTCAAACTCGTAGTGACTAATTCACACCCAAAATAAATGCACTTCTGATGTCTCGGGTGGATAGGGTCAGAAAAGCACTTCTTCTACAGATTTAAAGCTAGGAGCCAGTCTTGCAGCTATAAAGCCCCGGGATCTCTGCCAGGGTGACCATCTTGAATCAGTCCTTTTTAAAGGAGTTTATAGAGGAGTCTGAGATCTAAAATGGTTCACAGTCCTCCATCCTTCTCGGGTGTGAGAAAATAGCAGTAATACCAGTGTTGCTGTGAATTTCCTCAGCTGGAACAAACTCCACCCCTCTCTTCAATAACATCAGAGTGATTACTTATAACGGGAGCAGTTCTGGAAAAGGCAAGGGAATGATAAAAGGGCATTGAGGAGGATCTTCCGATTAAAACAATAAAAAATAAAAAGGAAACCATAGCCAAAATCCAACACATGAAATACCCAATTGTCTGTAGTGATCTTGTACCATGCCTCTGAAAAATGTTGCATCCTGCCACCACATGCGACTTGTGTTATGTTGTTACAGGAATGAACTAGGATAGTTGTGAGGATTTACGTCATGCTTGAAGGTAATGCAGCCACATTCTTTGGCTTAGTAAAATGCCTTCCTCTGCTAGAGCTAGAGTTTCTTCAGGGTAGCTGCCTGGGCTTTGCATTATTGTGCAGTTCACCAGCCTTTAGCCAGAAATAAATTAGGTTTAGATCAAGATATTCCTGAAAGGTTGGAATAAGTGAATGTGGAGCTGAGAAGCCCAAGGATTTTGCCGCTATCCGAGACACTTTTCATTTTTCTAGGCTGTCATCAGCAGTTGCTCCAAAAAGATCAGGGGGTTGCGAGGGGTGGGAGACGTGGTCTGTCAGAGGAGGCATGTAGTCGCTCTTCCTGTGAGTTCTGCTAACAGGAGGAGAATAGTGGGACATTTCTCCCTCCTTTGCTGCCCAAGATGTGGAATTCAACTGCCGCCGTTCAAGGAGCACCTGACACCTATTCTGACAAGGAACCAAGTAACGTTACCCACCTATGAGCGTCGAGCTCGGAGCAGAGCCATGTGCCCGGGCTCTGTGGAGGAGTGCAAGAGTTGCTAATATCGTGCCTGTAATGTAGTGATGCGCACTAAGCCTGGGATGCAACTCTGGACTGGAACCGAAGCCACCTGTGAGAGAGGTTTGATTGATGTAAGAGGAGGTGCAGCGGTGGTGCGTCAAATCTACGTAGGCAATGAGCTGATGGGAGTGAACATGCAGCCCATTTATCTGCGGTTGAAAAATACTTGCGAGACCGAGATATTTCCGCTCATATAAACTGCTATTGTAGAACTTCAACGGGTGAAAACAGGGGAGGGATCCAGTGCAGTGAAAAACCTTCATTAGAATAAACCCTCAGCACAGGATATCAACCTGTTCAGCTTGCGCCTCCCCACAGGGCGAGGCGGGAGTGGGATAAATCCATTTTTTTAGATCCTAGTTTTAATCATAATAAAGAAAGTTCACCCCTGCTGTCATAATTGTGGCAGCGGACTCCAAGATTAATTAAATGATCCCTGATGGTAAGAGAAGGCTGACAATACATATTCTTAGTGCAACTGGCCCCCCTTTGACACTGCAATAATGATCATTCTATCGGCATACTATTTTGGTGGCAATTTACTTTGCAACTGAGCCATCTGACTATCCCTTGATCAAATCGCACATACAAAGGTTGATGCTCGTCCTCCGAGGACCTGCGCATCCTCAGTATTTCGAATTATCACCCCTCCTTACTGACACATCTAGAGATGGTTCCAACAGTGGTAATGAATGGGTCAAGGCCACTATCAAGCCCGAACACCACAAAACCTCAGATATTAAAGGTCCTTTCAACTACAGACAACCTAATTAAAAAAGTTACGGCCTTGACACTCCCTCCCCCACGTCCCCCTGTTATAATACCTCAAGTCTTATCGGCCTTTGTGGTTGGTAAAGAGTTTCCCATGTCTTGAGTCAAGGCATGGGAAACTCTTTACCAACCACAAAGGCCGATATTGCTTTGCTTTTGTAGGATTTAAAAAGAACATGCTACTAGAACTGAAGCAAGACATGGGTCTTGATCACGAGTTGGCCGGTATCCCTGGCTTGGGATACCCCCCAACTTTATTAGAGATAGCACCCACCCATCCAGCGGTATTAACACCGCATCACGGGTTGGGTGCTAACTAGTATTCCCCATTCCCCATTGAGTCCAATTTTCTGCACAATTACTGTGCAGTAAATACCGCCGGTGGTAATTGCACCAGAAATTGGCATTTTGGATAAATGCCCATTTGAGGTGCAGTTAGCGCCAGCGGTATTACTGCACAGTAATTGCGCTGAAAAGTCCCCATTGGGTCCAATGGGACTAACAGTTAGCGGTCAACTCGTGATCCGGTAATAATACCGCTGGACGGGTTGGCGCTAATGCTAATTAGTTTGGGCGGTAGCCCAGCCGGGATACTGGCAAACTCGTGATCAGGCCCTATGTCTTTCTTCAGTTCTAGTAGCATGTTCATTTTAACCCCGTAAGGGTCCTCCCAATCTCGAGTCTGATGTGTTCAGCCCCAGCTCAGAGCTTGCGGTAAACACAGCATAAAAATGCTACTTTTTGGCACAATTACTGCCAGCGGTATTACCGCACAGTAATTGCACCAAAATTTTCCATTGGGTCCTATGGACGCAATGGGGACTAACAGTGCCCAACCCGTGATCCGGCGGTTATACCGCCGGACAGGTGGGTGCTAACGCTAATAAAGTTGGGCGGTATCCAAGCCGGGATACCGCCCAACTCGTGATCAGGCCCATAGACTGCAGAGTTCTAATGGGTAGTTGGAGGCCTTAGTAAAAATGTTGAAGCAGTAGTAATACGCATCTATGGAAGTCTCCAATTAACAGGCTGGAATTGAGCAATGCCTATTAATGGTGGAGGAACACCAAACACTCACCAAAATTCAAGACAGAGAAAATAGATCCAGGTACAACAATGGCCAACTTTGGGGATCCCAGTCTCCATTGCTGATATGTAACTAGAAAGCTATGTGCAAGATTTGCTTTGAGATATTATGTGCCTCCCTATTGATTTCGACATGATTTTGGAATGCAAACATTGTGTATTTTCCACTTATCAAAAACGAAAGGAGCTAAACTCAATCTATACCAAGACCTAGCTCGGAATACTCTCTGAAAACGACAAATCATGAAACCAGTGACTTTCTGGCTCCAGGAACTCTGTTCAATATAGATAGGGATTTGCATTTAAACCTCTTTTTGAATATGAGAACCAGCAACGCCAGGAGGAGGCTTCCTCTCTACTCCGAGTGGACTTGGGAATCGCCCCTCTTCAACATTATCCCTTAGTTTGTGCAGGACACGCAGATGCATAGGAGCGGGAAAAAGACAGTAACGTAAGCGGAAGTCCCTGGAGTTACTCCCCCATCTAAGGGCCTTTTGATGCGAATGGTTGGTGGACCTGCTGTTCACTGTACTCCAGTCTAAGTAGGAACAAATCTCGGGCCACTTTCGTTGTGTAGGAGATAAATACACTTAACAATGTTTTATTTAATACCTCCCTCTCTAAGCTGGAGCTACACCCCTCATATGTGTCTCACTACTTGGGGTAAACAGCAAAGATGTTGGATTGCATTTCTTATATGACTAATTGAATTTCGCTCATTATGTTTTGATGGTGAAACTGAACATTTTTTCTGTGGTTTGGTTAATCAACAGGATTTTATGGGAGACACAAAGACACATTGGGAGCAGACTGTAATATAGGTTTTGCGTTTATGTAGATAATCAGTATTTACAGATAATATGCATATTGTGAGAAACCTGGTAACCTCTGCACAGAGGGCCAGGTAAAGGCCATCACTTTTGGATCCTGACCCAGGAGGTGGAGAAGCAAGGGAGGATCACCTGGGTGGAGGGTCTTTGAGGATTGGGAGTGGGGTCCCTTCAGACGAGACATGGTATCCCTGTTTTCCCATTGACGACCAACCTAACCCTCCTCTGACATTTATGGGCTGTTATAAGCCAACTCCCATAATTTCCCCAAATGTAACACTATTAATAAACAAACAAACAAACAAACTTGACAGTACTGGGACGAGGAAGATGCCTGTAAAGTGTAGTGAAGGTCAGGCATGTCCTCTTAATCATGGTCAGGCAAATCTAATTGGAAGTACACACCTGCAACCTGTTAAAAGGTTACAGGGGTATAAAAGCAGACAGAATATGCAGCCAAGAGTGGGACAGGGAGACCTATGGGAAGGAGATTAACAGGAGACCCGTGTTTGGAGGAAGAAGCTGTGGTGTGACCTGTGGGACAGCCAGTACGCCGGCCGAAAGTCCAGTCTACAGGAGCACAAGCCCCTGCAATTAGAGACGTTCAGCAGGAGTTGGGGGAGCATTCGAGGGAGCGGGATGCTGTCTGCGTCCGGTCCGAGGCAGTGGTGTACTCATCGGGGCTGGGACAAGCCCCTGAATGTGAGCAGGGCTCGTAGCAGTGTGCCTGCCAACCTGCGCAGCTGGAAGAGAGCGGAGCCGCCGGGGAATATTGCTGCAGACCGGTAACTGTCAGGAGAGGTACTCGGCAGCCATGGTATTCCTAGCCGTTGGCGAAGTAGCAACATATTATGAACGAAAGGAAAACGTACAATTAAAGCTGCTAGATGCATATTGAATACCAAACCAAATGGGAAATTGAAATTAAGCATATGGATCATTTATTGCATAATAAAATGAATTAAACTTAACCACTGAGTATATTGCATATCTGATAAATACGGAGTAGAGTGGATTCACGCAATTAAGCTTGTGGAATATAAAACTAAAGGAAGCTTTATGGGCAAAGCAAGTGATAAAAGACTACAAAAGGGAGCGTGTGCTCTAGTAAGAACCACATTTAAGAAACAGCAGTATTGAATAGTGCCTTAAAAGGTGGGACAGAAGTAAGACCACCACAAAGGAAGCTTTGTGAACAATTGCAGTGTGGCAAGGCCAAAGACTGGCAAGAGGTGTGGGACATACTCTGGCAGAGCCAGGGGGATACCAAGGAGAAGCCAACAAGTGTGAATATTATACACAAATCCAAGAGACCACAAGGAGAGGGATCCTGGTTGTGTGACCTGTGGTGGGTGGACCGTGTGGTCCGATAACTGTGCCTAGACCAAAGAGCCCTGAACTGCGAGAACCAAGACAGTGTGGAACAATACTAAAAAGAGGCACTGCAAATGAATGGATGAGGCAATCCAAGAATATGGTCATGCTGCCCTTTAATTAGGTTAATATGGTAACCTTTTCGTTTGAAAGATTGAATTAACTATAACTGGCAGAGTTGAAGTCTTGGGGAAGGGAGCCCTGAGATGTGAGATTTTATACCTGTTGTCTTGGGGCAAAGATTCAAGACCATTTTCCTTTGAACTATATTGCTTGGAACTTGGAGAAGGGAACACAGAGGATTGTGTGGAACTGTACTATCTTGAGTGGAAGAAAGGTAATTCTAAGACTTTTTGTGGAACTTTCTTGAACTTGGGGAAAGGAGCTGAAGAAGATGCCGAGAGCTAGAAGCAGCTCAGAATTTTGTGTTGAACACCGTTTCTTTTGACCTTGACATCTCTACACACCATCTTTAATTGTGAGGGCAAGCATAGGTTTTGGATACAGCCAGACATTTAAGTTGCACTCTTTGACTCAGACTTTCCTTAGTTTCGTTCAGGTAGGGAAATTCCACCTTATCATAGGGCAATTTTGGCCTTCAACCATCCTGACATTTAAGTCAATAAATGCTTTTGTTTGAATTTTACGTCTGCTGTCTGTCTTACTTCATGATCCCTTCACAATACAAAGAACTGATGAGTCGTTTCCGGAAAGGTTGTTTTTGAACCATTTAATTAATGAGTATTAAGGGGGGAGCATTGGAACGTAAATATTGACATTTTAACGAGTTTAAATGTTAATATTCCAAGTTATATACACCAATGCTAATTCCTCTGAATACTTAATCCAATTGGGATAATCTCCCTGAATGTGCAGGGTTTGAATTCAAGCATTGTTGCATCAGCTTTCCCATTTAGATGTAGATATTAGTTTATTGGTTTGCTTTGGGAAACTCCGCTTCAGGAAACTCACCTAAGGAAAGCAGATGAATGGTGTATTTATTCATGGAGATTTCCAGTCCAATAATTTTCATCAGATGATTGTAAACAAAGAGGTGTAGCGATTTTAATAAATACCAGAACAACCTTTAAAAAAAAGGATATTCTTAAAGACACTGATGGACACTCTAGAGGCCTCTCTAGAGATCTTGCAGACAAACCCATTTTTTTATGACCTCAAAGATCATCAATTACGTTTCTTTGATTGCCTTTTTCCAACTATTTTCCAATTCAAGTCAGAAGAATATTTGGGGGGTGACAAACACAGTGATGGACCAAACGAATGATCGTCATTCACTATGACAAATTATACTCCTCCTCAAGGTATATAGCACAGGGTATTACAAGTGCTGTGATTGGTTGACGTTTGGCACCATATTCATCCAGACAACAAAAATTATATGTTTTATTCTCATACTCATAATAGCCATTCTAGATAGACATATTATTCTCTCCCCTTTCTTAATTTGATTATGTCCAAAGTCTAACTATAGGAAATAAGATCAATTCGACAATGCTCTTATTGATCTAACAGTCCAACGAGATCATGACCCAGCACTGTGCTCTTTTGCCTGGCGCTTAAATGACTGGTTACTGAAAGACCCAATATTTCCAAACGATAACGGGGAAGTCTTACTGGAAACGCTATGGGAAACCTGTAAAGTGGTGCTCAAACGCAAATTAAATTATCCATGTCAAAACACAGGCTAATAGGATCCCAACTAGATGACCTGGAAACCCAGATGACCGCTTTAGAACAGGAGCATAAACACATAGATTAGTGCAAGACCAACAGTAGGCTGACATTACTAGCCGATGAAGAAAATAAAGCATCACTACGCAGTAAACACTTTTATTATGGTAAAAGTAATACGGCAAATAAAATCTGCCCAGCCACTTGACCCACTTGTCCAACCACTTGCGAAATTGCAAAATATATTTTCTGTACAAAAGTAAATGATATTACCTGTATTATATATTGATGTTTATTCATGAATTGGATTGAGAATTGTAACTTTACTTATGAATCACATTTGATTTGCTTCTCTTTTGAATTTCTTTTGAATTACCTTGTATAAATCATTAAACATTGAACTTTTGTTAAATTGTTTTTTGGCAGTCTTTGCCGTAAAGTGTGCACAGACTATATAGTCTCACTGTTAAGGGTACAACTCATTTTCTTTACTTCCACTTGTTTGTAACAGGGGGTGTTACAACAACAAGGTATGGTTCAATGTTTACTTTCGTCCTCAAACCAGGTAAATATCCTAAGATTGCTCATCGTACCAGCCCTTACCTATTCCCAATTATGACGCATTTATTTATTCTAAGATCCAGGTCAATCGTTTGTCACCACTTTTGCTGAAACCAATAATTACCAATCGGGTTTCATCCTTAACCACCAAACCCACGGTAACATCCGCAGGGTAATCAATGCAGTTGATTTTTGGCAAAAGAAAAAGAATGACTTTAGCCTTACTTGCGTTGGACGTAATTAAAGCATTTTACAGTATAGATTTGACATACCTATCCAAACACCGAACCGGCATTCGTATTGGCCGTAATTTTATAAAATTATTCTTTGCAAACTTTTATTGTCCTCACACATCCATTAGAATGAATAAAAGGCTTTCCAGTGCTGCCCTTATGTATCGAGGAACATTATGGGGCTGTCTTTCACCCTATGTGGCAAGCCAGGAGGAGGACTCGGACCAGAGGACATGGTTTCCAAGTAACTTTATTTAACTTGAAGAAAAACACCTCACTAACCCTATTGCTAAAGCGGAATTCCCTTCCTATCAAAATTAAACAAAGGTGCTTGTCAATAGTTAAAAAGAAAAACAGTCCTCGGTCCAAACCTATCCACTAAACTGGCCCTAACGGTTAGAGAAAATGTCAAAGAAAGTTAGCTAGAGTATTCTGTACTCAGGGTTGTTCACCACAATCACTCTCAAGTGTTCCAGGAGTTCTTCCTGGCTCTAGATCCACTAGTCATCCATAAATTCTAGGTCTACTTATTTAACAGTTCTTGACAGTCTATCAAAGTTCTTCAAGTTTTCCAAGTTCAATAATTAAAAAGTCTTTAGTTCCTGCAAAAAAACGGTCAGAATTTCTGTAGGTGGAGGGATATTTCCCTGATCCTTCTCCACCACTTAGGTGGGTCTCTCCCCACTTGGTTCTGGTGTTGGGTGCCTCTGTCCTCCCATCGTCTTTGCTCCTCGCTTTGTTTATTTACCCCCTTACGCTCCCTTTGGTTCATCTTTCCCAACTTCTCATGTAACACTCTGGGCTATTCGCAGCTTCTCTTTCCTTGTAGCTCTCTTCACTCTTGTGGGTTCCTGTGACCCTTATTGAGGTTGATACTACTCTGGTTTCTCAGGTTCCCGTAACTTTTCGTTCTCGCCCGTTTTCCCTCTCTCTTGGCCTCTTTGACCCTGGTATGGGGCTAGGGGAATCCTGGCTTCTTCCCCACTCGGTCTTTCCTCTCTCTGCCTCCCTCTGATCTGGGTAACCCACAAACTGTAAGGAAGGCATGGTATCAACAGTAAGACAGACATAAGTGACCACAGTTCAAGGGTGTTTATTGAACTTCAATTGGGTTTGAAAAACACCTATCTAATCCTAAATCTACAGATGGGAGCAAGTTACGACCATCAAATAATAATAACATAGTACCAATGGCGTCTTGTCAATATAAAATGGCCTATACTAATAAACCTATTGCCAATCCTTACCTCTAATTACAAATAGTGTGGGAAACAATGTTATGCAAAAGAAAAGTGTTCAAGAAATTATATGTTATTTTGCATTTATGGTATGATCTCAAGGCGCTGGTAGGTTGAACGCCCTCGGGAACCGAAGTTCAAGTCAGGAGAAAGAGAGAGAGAGAGAAAGAGAGAGAGAGAGAGAGAGAGAGAGAGAGAAAAGAGAGAGAGAGAGAAAAAGAGAGAGAGAGAGAAAAAGAGAGAGAGAGAGAGAGAGAAAAAGAGAGAGAACACCGGATATGTGTGCAGTGGTGTTGCATTCCTGTGATAGCTGCTTCTTAGCGGTAGGTGTGGTGGTTGGGAGATCAAGAGTATATGTTCGTTCTGGTAGGATGTTATCCAGACCAATTCTGGCTGTGTTAGGCCTGAGGAGAATGCCTAGGCTGGGGGGTGGGGGGTGTAACCAGCTGTGTTTTAAATAGGATGATGGGGAGTATGTGGCCGGTGATGGTATGAGAACAGCTATACCGAATGGTGTCATAGTATTGCTGTGTTCTAGTTGAGTGGTGGTGTAAAGGAGAGAGTAAGCGTGGAGATGCAATATGGTGGTTTATATCTTGAGATCGAGCACACTCCAGCAGTTCCATGCACTTCAGCCGTTTCATGCACTCCAAACCTATGCATTCTAACCATTTTATTCCATTCTGTGCACTCCAGCCATTCTATGCACTCCAGCCATTCTATGGTTCAAGCCATTGGCTTTCCTTCCCCATGTTTTTAGCAGAGGATAAGGTGGCACACTCGAGCTTAGCACAGTCTCTGGCTTCTCTAGCACAAGGGTGCAGTTCACAACTTCAACATCATGACGTTATGCGCCAAAGTCTTTTTGCCGTTCCAAGTCTCTTCTTTCAGAGGGCCTGATGCAACAAACAAATTATAAAGTTCCTTTCCTTCCAGGATTCTCCTACGCACACTTTTCTCTTGTGATTTCCTATTCACCTTGGATCCCCCTCCGGCGGGCTCGGATCCACTTCAACACAAAGTTTGTATTTTCACATACACACAATTTTCTTAGGATTTCCATGCATCCAATTTCTTGGGTTATTCACGGTTCACCCCGGACCCCCCTCTGCCGGGCTCAGATCTGTTCTAACACAAAATCTGCAAACAGTCTCCCTCTGCCGGGCTCGCACCAAATGTATCCATTGTAACACCAACTTGCTTTAACACAAAACTTTCAATTGTTCTCCCTCTGTCGGACTCGGACCAACTTCCTCTACTTTGTCATCCACTTTCTTTACTTTATCAGCATCGAAGATTTTCGATTGTGCACAGGAGTTGGCTTGACCCGTTGCAGGACCACTTTGATTCACAATCCTTTGCCACACTTACTTTTGCCAACTCTCAGCTGGACACCTTACAGAGACCTTCGATTGGGCATGCACGCAATGCCGGACCACTCTGTCAAATATCGAATATCTTGGTTTTAAAGTTCAATGACAACTGCAGTTCAACTTTACTCGCGTTGGTTATCACACGCGTGTCATACAATGTTCGTTCCAGCGTTCACCATACAATGTTTTGCCGCTTGCAACCCTGGCTTCAACACAGACCGGTCTTGTATCTGTCTCACCAACTCACCAGCTGTGTTGAATTCACTGATGCTGCTTTGTTGTTGGAGCCAAGGACAGTACCACGTAAGCGGGCTATTCTCCCCGCCATCTTTTTCCTCATGTTAAACAGGCATCATGGAACTGTTATTTCCTTGTGTGCTTTGCTCTGCTCAGAGTGTGCTCTCGTGCTCCACATTTTATCCATGTGGGGAAGTGTAATGGAAGTTAGGTGTGCATGATGGTCAGTAATTGCCTGACCCTGCCTGACCATTGTATTGGGAACCGTCAGGTATACGGCTCGTGTGTTCGTCCATTTTCTCTCACAGCGGGATGTCTGTGAGAAAGTGTTCGTGTTGTGAAGGGGGGGTTGAGTTTCTAAGTATCCTTCCTGGTAGGATGGCTAAATGTGTTACAGGGAAGGGGATACTGCATCTCACCATCTGGTGTCCCACTCCCCGAAGACCCCTAAACCAGGTGATCCTTCCACACTGGTCCAACCCCAGGAACTAGATCCAAAAGTGATGGCTGTGTCCTGGCCACCTGGATGACAGATCTTCGGGGACTAGTGGGTGAGACACCTTGTTTCTCACAGTATCTTCAGTGTTGCAGGATTTGCTCCATAGATGATGCGTCTCTTCGGTAGTGGTGGCCTTCTCCACTTCTTTCCTCTTCCCGGATTGGGTATGAGCGGTTCTCGAGCTCCGCTTGTCTCTGCGGTCTCTCGGTCTTTTGCTTTCGTACTGAGAGCAAAGGATTCTCTCCTCAGTGGGTCCTGGTTTCGGCATCAGTTCGCAGGCACTGGGCACACCACATCCTTGGTGTGGTCGTGCCTCCAGGTAAGTGTTGTTTTTTATGGCCTTTGTTTCTCAGGCCCCACAAGTCTGTGTTGGGTTGGTGGCATCTCTGTTCACTGTCCACCTCGCTCTGCACAACAGCTGGCTCGACTGTGGAGCACAGCTCTGCCTCTCGTCGATGTCACCACGTTGGAGGCTCACTTCTGCATATGCTTTCTCTCTCTCTCTCTCTCTCTCTCTCTCCATTGAAGGGTTGTCGGCCCTTTATTCTCGCTCCGCAACTCCAAAGCGCATTGTTCAACGGCAGATATGTCCAGCCTATGAAGAGTTCAGCATTACCTTGAGCCAAACACAGAGGTAATGTTATGGTTGTTTTGAGTCCAACATATAGATGCCCTATCAGTCTTGATTATTCCCATGTAGGCAGATAATACTCTAGGTAAAGGCAGTTCTCCCTGAGAATGGGAGTCTTTGTCCCATGGAGGGGAATGCTCCCAGTGAGGTCCCGCTTTCCCAAACCCTTAGGGAGCATTTTGTGCAGCGGGTTCACCACCCTAGCCTCAAATGGGGTGATCCCACACTAAGGAAGAAGGAACAAAGTCTCCAGATTCGTCACACCCATTATTATTATGACCTTGCCTTAGAGCCATTTGCTTGTAGAATTAGGCACAATTCCAATCTTGGGAGTGAAAACTGGCCGACTACACACAAGCTTGCTTTATTTACAGATGACATTATCTTTAGGATGACAAACACAAAATACCCCTTGATAACATCCACTCCGGTCAGCCTCTTATTTGGGCAGGAGTTGGGTCTGTTATGAGAAGAGTTTGTCTGATTGACATTCGAGCAATGAAAGGCATTGTTTTCTCTTTCAGAAACTGAAAGATTTCATTGTATACAGTTGCATTATTACATATTCCAGCCTGAAATTAGAAATAGTGATGGTGGGGATCTGACCACCCCTGAAAAACGAATATTTTAATCTTTTGATGCACATTAATGACAATACGGGGGACACATACAACTACATAACGTGATGGGAGGAAGAGTTGGAATGCTCCTTTCCACTGCCATCTTGGGAAAATATATGGAAAAGGGCTGCAAACACATCAATCTGTACCACAGTTGGTGAAAATATGTGCAAGGTTATTTACCAATGGTATTTCACCCCAGACAGACTACATAAAATGTATGCTCAGCCCTCTCCACTTAGTTGGAAAATGGCTCCATGCCCACATATGGTGGCAATGTCCAAAGATCAAACCTTTCTGGGCAGACGTTATACATCTGACTCACAACACTGGAAGCATCCACCTATCATTGAATCCCTTGGTAATTCTTTTGAGCGATTTTGACAATCAGGAAATATTCACTTTGGGAATGACACATTTAAAATCGGTAACCATATGTTGAGAAATGCACGGCTCACTATGGCTGGAAAACAATGAAAGGTCCTTGAATGCACATTTGGTGGGCCAAAAGGTGGCATATAATCGCCGTGGAAAAGATCACTGACACACTCACTAACACTTCTACTACATATAAATCTGTCTTGGATCCATTTATATCTTATATCTATTCAGAACACTATTGCCACATGATCCCTCATCAGCGGAAATTCTTTTTCATTGCCTTGATATATGTTTGAACCCAACTGCAATAACACTTTTCCATTAAGTTATAATAATGTTGATATTCTAAACTCCCTAATTATCCCTCTACCATAGTTTGTTTGTTGGTTATTTTATACCAAAACTTGAATCATTTTTATAATGTCTAATTCCTTGAAAATCCATAAAAACGGATTAAAAAAGTTCAGAGTCATCAAAGTGCATGTCTAGTAATTTTATTTGCACATCTGTCGCAAAGTTAGCAGTCCTCGTCCCCGAATGCCTCCCCATCACCGCAGAAATACCCACTGCCCAGTCTACGCAGCCCGTAGCATCATGACCCGACTAACAGATGCCTGAACATGACTTCCCAGTCAGTCACCAACTGTTTGGATGCAGCCTCCACCTCGGTGGAAAGATGGATCCTAGCTAGTTCATCTGATTCCAACAGGCAGGAGTATCTAGACATCATGCAATACACATTCTGTGCTCATTGTTCCAGGTTACCTGATGCAAAGACATTCCAACCACAAGCATCTATTTGATCAGATTCCCTGTCTCAAAGAGTGGTAGAGGGTTTATAGTCATAATGTCGAAAAAAAAATGTCGACAAACAAAAATGCCGAAAACAATAATGTCGACATCCTATACATATAATGTAAAAAGTCATGTTTTAGAAAGAAATGTCAATTAGCACTATCAACACCTCACCCAACACCCCCCTCCCACCCCCCCACACGCCCCCCCACCACCCTCTCACCCCTCATACTCAACACATTCTAATTATATATTTATTTATTTATTTATTCAATAAACAAAAAGAGTATCATTTACTATGGGGGGGTCCCCCCAACCCCCCCTCACCCAACACCCCCGACACCCCCCCACAGCCCCCCCACCACCCTCTCACCCCTCATTCTTAACACATAGTAATTATATATTTATTTATTCAATAATTAAATAAATAAAAAGAGTATCATTTACTATGGGGGTGTCCCCCCCAACCCCCCTCACCCAACACCCCCTGCCACCCCCCACCCCCCACCCCCCACCACCCTCTCACCCCTCATACTCAACACATTTTAGTTATATATATATATATATATATATATAATTATTTATTTTTTTATACAATAAATAGAAAATTTCGAAAAAATATCGAAAAAATGTCGTCATTATTGTTTGTCGACATTATTTTTTTCGACATTTATTTTTCGAAATTTTGACTGTCCACCGTGGTAGAGAATGCTGCAGGACTAGTACATGCAGAAGATGGAGAAGTCATAAAAATAGTGTCTGATAATCCTGTTCTTGGTCTGTCTTTGTCCATGCATATTGCACAGGTTGGTTGTCTCTAGTCTGGTAGAAGGTTCTCCTTAAGAGCCCCAAAAAAGGACAGCAGAGGGGATTTAGGCCACTTTGGCTAACAAATGCCAGGTATGATGTGTGCCACCTAAGGTGTTAATAACTCTCTTAATGAGAGCACTGAAAGAGCCGCAATCTGGTCCAAAGCTATGGACTGAACGCATTGCTATGTCAGACTCAGAGGCGGTAGCCAGCCCGCACACTATTCTGAGTTGATTTTACAGTTGAAGGAGGGTTTCTTCAGACTTCCAGAACATGTTCTTGTTGGTCTTTCCATCTATGAGATGAACTCATCCAAAGCAAAAAGGGGCTTGGAAAATGTTCGAGAATCTTTGAAACTGTATCCTCTGGTCATGGCTTAGATAAAAGACATCAGAATTTGCTATTTAATTCCTCCTAGCATAAACCAGATTCACAGGAGTAGATTCTGCCCAGATCGGCACCAACACCACCAAGACCAAAGCCTTCGGGGGCACAGGATCTTGCATTGGCAACTTTGGCATTGAAGATCCCGCTTTCAGAGAACCTAGATCAGCAGCTTTGATGATGTGGATGGTACCGACCCCTTCATATTTGCATGTGTAACCAAGCCTTTTTGCATGCATTATTGGAACTTGCCTTGTTGACACTGTCAGGGGGTGGAGTTGATGTAGCAGATGCCACCGGAGTGTCATCAATATTTTAAGCATAGCCTGCGTAAAGGCTTCCTTTTCCTCCAGAGCAGAAAAAGAGGTTCGGGAGGAACGGGTGGTACTCACTTGCAAAATAACAGCAGCTCTTTCTTTTGATCTAGACCAATGTTTTTGGAGATTTTTACATGAGGAAGAAGAATGAGTCCTGGAGAATGGTTACTAACTCAAGAGTGGTGGTCAAGCCTTTTTTTTCTTGTTATCCCTTTTGCCGCTCCAACCCGGTCTTCCAAAGCCAGTGTCTGTAGTATAAGCTTCAACTTTGAGGGAGTACTTGATTTATCAGGAATAATCTTCATTGAGGCGAGGTGGAGCCTCCAAGCTCTCCCGCTTTGGGGTGCATGATTGACAAGATCAGCACTCCTCTATGTCATGGCCCACACCATGACAAAAAAAGCAAGAGGAGTTCAAATCGATCACTGAAATGGATCAGTGACAGGACAAACAACCTTTAAAACCTGATCCAATTTAGACATTTTGGAAGGAGCACAAGACGGGGAAAAAGCATTGAGTTACTGAACACTATATCCTATGCCTGATTTCATAAAGAAAAGGGATTGAGTTGGAATGACGCTTGCAGCTATGAGTATATATGGAGATCACATTACCTTTGACAGGAGAAAGCATCAACAGCAGTGATGAAGCCAGCTAATGGCCGCAGAGCACCACCAGGTGGCTAAATTCAACTTTCAGGAGCTGACTGAGCATAGGTTGTATTTCATAATATGATGAATCTGTGGAAGGATGTATCCA
Source organism: Ambystoma mexicanum (assembly GCF_040938575.1). NCBI lineage: Eukaryota > Metazoa > Chordata > Amphibia > Caudata > Ambystomatidae > Ambystoma > Ambystoma mexicanum. The sequence continues at coordinate 541,986,744 of NC_090929.1, forward strand.
TTAGAAATGTGTTTACCTCTTTTACACCGTGAAAAGAAAATGTTCTATTTTGTCACTGGGCTAGACCCCTTTTTGTTATAAATAAATTCCTTTAAAACCTCAATATAGGTCTATGTGTCTCATTCATCTCCACTAGGCTTTGTGACATTTGGTCAAAAGTAAGATCAAACAGACCTCGAATCTAGGGCTAAACCATAACGAGAGTTACAAACCACATGTAGGAAAACAGGGTCTAGCATAGGGAAAGAAGAGAGACCCTTCCAGAATGAGGAGCTTCATCAGTGACCCAGGGTGCAAAAATCCAACAGACGATGACGCTACCAACAAGACATCTCCCAAGACTCAATTTCTGAGAGTGGGAAACCTAGGATCAAGGTCTGCCTTCCTAAGACTGTTCAGAATATGGCAAACCCCTCACCAAAGGGGTTCTTCAACATGTAAGCTCTGGAAAGTGCACCCCAAAGTTCTTGCCCCTGAAGGTGAGACTGAAGCCATTGGTTTGAATCTGGAGACAGTCTAGTGATAAATCATAGTGAGAAAATTCTACAAAAACATTTGATGTCAGAAAAGCTAGAAGGGGCTTCCCAATCTCTGGAAGAATCATCTCCAACACAGGCAAGTCAATTGCAGGTGATGGATGCTGAAACCAGATAGGCACAATCCTGATGGCACCACTCCCTGGAGAACATCCCAGACAAACTGGTGACTTGACAACTCGCTATCCACAGCTGAAAACCTAGTTATCAAGCCCACACAAGCCACAACACTGCTACATCCAAAGCGGCCAAATGGGTCAAGTAGAGATGGGTCAAATGTACTGCACCACTTCTAAAGGGAAACCTCCAAGCACCACTCCAGGTACTGAAAACAAATGGGCAAAATTCAGAGGGGATGGGTTACTAAAGATGCTGTGATTTGACAAGTAATAGATCAGAAAGCAGTCATGTGAAGTGGGATTACTGCCCCAAGAAATACAGTGTCAAATGAACTATCACATCTCGAAGATGGCTTTGGAAAAGAAAGTTACAGGAGGTGAATGACGAGTGGTCCTGGAACAATGTGTGACTTCCCTAACGATGTACCTACAAAGGCCTGTCTGGCAGTTACATCAACCAATGGAGACCACCACCCAGAAAGCTGCCAGTTATCAAAGAGCCCAATAGTGCAAGCAGGAGGGCGAGAGGCAGTGACCAAAAGATAGACTCAAACCCAACTTTCGGGTAGGAGAGACCTTCATGGCTCAACTAAGCATAAGGACGGAATACACATCATCCACTGGCCCAAACTAGATGCAAGCCTTTTTACGCATTCTTAAAAGCAGCAGAAACCAAGAATATCAGTGTTTGACCAACCACTCATCAAATGTTATGCTTGCTGGGCCCTTGTATACTTGGTTCTGGGGGAGGGTAGGACAGTGGTGTACCAATGGATACCCCTGATTTTGTTCCTGTACACCAACGGGAGGTGAAAGAGGAGTGGCGGATAGCTCTTCATACCAATGAAGATCAAGAAGGCTTGGAGATAGACAAAAGGAGTACAATAATCCTACAACCTCTTTGAGTTGGAAGGTCAACTAGTTCAAGCTGTGGGATATATTGACCCACTCAACGGAATTCACCACATCACCAAGCTGCATTTGCGCAAGAAACTGGCTGTGCTGGCTCCTGTGCGCACCAGGAGCTCAAAACTGCGTTTTAGCCACAACAAAAAAATGGCTGCACCATCCTGCCTAGCACACTTCAGGCAAAATGGAACAAGGGGACACACTCAAAAATATGCCAGTGTGTTCTGAAACAAAGGGAATCAAGTGAACAGGCAGCACTGCATTGCTGCAAAAGGCAAAAATCCCCTTAAAAATGTAACATTTTCATCCTTTCAAAATGCTGTTTTACGCTAATTCCATCTTTTCATTTTGATACCACAGTGAGTAAAAAGGCCAGGTCATGCCCAGGATATTTCACTGTGCTTCACCAAAACCAGGCATTATTCCTGAGTGACAGGCCCAGTCAATCCAGCTCTCAGTGAAATCAAGAAGCAACTTTGTTTACACTTGCACAGGAACATGCGTTTATTTCTTTCCAAATGTTTACACGCACAGCAGTTCAAAGAGACTTTTAACTCTCCGAGCCAGGTCAAGTCAAATGTATCTATGCTTTAGATAAAACTCCTGCTTCAAGCAAATGACTACAGCTGCAAAGACAGTGTGGGCAATCTGAGGCAGCTGCCAAACCGAATTAAAGAAAGAAATGCTAGCAGTTTTAACACATGTGGAACAATGGGCTTTGCTGACTGAAGAAAAAGATGGGCCTGTTTGAAAATAAATTGTTAATGAAAGCCTGCTTAGTTAGAAGTGTAAAGGGTTTTAGTGGTGATAATATACACATAGGCTATCTTCTTTCACAGGTTTGTGTAATTCAGGACCCAAAATATGAAATTAAGGAGTTTAAAACACATGGGCTGGATTTGCAAGCTCTTTTTTATCTCTGCAGCAAGAATTAGTCAAAATGTAAAACGTTTGCAGTTTCAAATCTAATTTTATGGGCTATCTTTTAAAACTTGGCAGAACACATTGCTGCATGGGGAACAGAAGTTACATAATATGACAGATTCCAAGGAAAATATTAATGGTGCAAACATAAAATGTTGTACATGCATCCCTGGGGGCAATTCGCACCTGTGTATAAAATTATAAAATTTTAGGCCAAAGCTTTCATGTTTAAAACTACGAAGATGTATCAGAAGGGCGAAACAAGGTCGCACAGACCTGAGGATTGGACCGATCTGTGCTGCACATAATATGTAACCTGTGTGTATAATTTGCCAAGAGATCGCAATTGAAGAATTGGCAAAATCGGATTTTCAGTAAAGTAAATGTGGGAGTTTCTGGACATTGTAAAACTCACATCATAAACCTGACATCATTCCCTTAGAAATCCAACCAACTGAGAGTGAGGCGGAGACTAGCACCCTTGCCCAATCCCTTTGTTAGGGGTGTGTGTAATTAAGCCTGCACCAGTCATATACTGTGAGATATCATTTTGCAGTATAAATAAGGGTCCCTGACAAGACTTGACACACACTCTTCCTGATTCCTGCGCTGCGTTCCTGTACCCGGCATCTTCCGGATCCAGAATCCAACTACAAGGCCAAGCATTGCTGATCCTACTCCAGGGCCCATTGCAAAACCTAAGCAGTGCTGATCCCATTTCCAGCCAGGCCTCCAATATAAACCCCCCCCACTAATTTCCCATTAACAAGCGGAAAACCGTGGTACCTTTGGCATCCTGATCCAGCTTGGCTTGCTGCCATTCACTGCATGCTGCTGCAATCCTGCTACCCTGATGATCCTTTGGTATCCAGTCCCTGCCCAGCTGATCCTGTCCCACTGATTTTGTCTGGCTGTCCTTTCTTAGACCAGATCCGTGTGGTGACCAGAACGCTGACTGTCCAAAATCCAAACTAAAAAGTGGACTGTGAGTATCAATAGGAACCATAGAAAACCATAGTATATTTTGCCTTGCCTTGTCCTTAGTTCCCCTCTCTAAGCCATCCTATCCTTATCCTGATAACTTGTAATATTGTCAGAATTATTCTTGAAACCCTGCCATTGATTTCTAGTGATAGCGCCAGCTCTTTTAGTAATTTTGTCTTGTAAAATCCTAAACTATTAATCCTATTTCGAGTGATCGGACTGGTTCCGCCAGGTCGGGCGCTGGGGAACTAGGGTTGAATTTGCGAATCAACCCTGGAGCTTTCTGTGTCCCTCTTTGGTATCCTAGCCTGAATGCTCTAGTGTAGAATAAAACTGTTCTTGTCAAAACTGATTTCCTTTCCTTTTTCACCACTCCATTTTTCTCAAAACGCACCTCACTCTATAGTGCATAACTCACTCAATTTACCAGCTAGAGACCTAATTTGACTTCCATATTGTACCTATGATCTGTAGCTACACCCCTACACTAAAATATTTCACCCGTTTTTATTAAAAAACATTTTGGTAATTTCTGGCGGGATTTGCAAAGTTTGCTAATTTTCCAACATGTCATTTGCTGCAAACATGTTTTAAAACCTGCCACACATTTTCGAACTGTATGCTCTTGCTGATCCATTGCTTGCGATTGTCTGCACATTTGCATTGTTGCTGTAGTGTGGAATAATATTTGTTTCAAGGTTTTTGCACACATTCATCATTTCTGAGTGTCATTTGTAGCATCGCCAGGGGTTAAAATCCATTTTTCTCTCGTTTGGGGAGGGAAGGTTAGATTTCAATTCTGTTTTCTATTTGTCATTCCCGATTACATGCTACTTCTGTTTATCCACTTCGAATTGATTATTTGCGGGTTGAGGGAACATTGCAGGGGGAAATTCTAACTCAAGTTCTATCTTACCTAAATTCAAAAAGTGCTCCTATTCCCTGGTGTTTTGTAGAAGTGTCAATAGAAGGTTACATTAAGTGCATTGCTTACATTCCTATTGTTCCTATCACCCCATTGGTGATTGCTGTCCCATATTAAAAATTGTATGAATTCTTTTACATTTTCAAGTAAATAAATATTATATTTTACCAACCAGCCTGGTTCATGGTCCATTGTGACCCTGGGTATTTGAAAAGGGTGTGTGATATGAGTGGTGTACCATCTCAATATTGAATACAACACATAAACATAAGACTTTCAATTGCGCGCTGCATTCTGGGCCGAGACCAAGGTGTGCGTCGCCTGATTGAAATCCTTAACAAAGCATGTCTAGACCCAGAAAGTCATCAGACAGTAGTGAGGACTGACTATCAAGAACAGTTATTCCCCGGGAGTTTAGTAGCTATGAATTGTGTCCCGGGGGTTTAGCCCAAAGTCCACCTCAGTTTTCCGACAGAAAACAAACCATTAATTGCTGAGGTAATGGTAATGCCTGGGCTACCCAAAGAGGTCATCGTCAGGACTGGTTTTCCAAAATTCGCTCAATGGTTACAAGAAAGAAAACAACAGAAATAGTGAAAGTGGGGAAATTATCAAAGCAAGAACCCAGAGGGAAGAGAAACTGTTGGATAGGGAGACGTGGATGACCTAGGAGTGGTCCCAGAAGTTAGTGAAAACAGTCTCTGGTCACAAGGACTGGCCTTCGAATACTCACAAGTAATCTCTCTCGGAGGGGTGGATAATGAAACAGGGAAGATATGCAATGAAGTGCCCTGTCTGCTCTACTCTGTGGGGTGATGAAGGGGAACAGGCGCTACCACCCGCTTTATGATGCAGGAACCAGTGATAGGTAGGGAGGATTCCCTGGCCTAGTCCATCTTCTCTGGGAAATGAGGCAGAGTCTGGCCACAAGAACAACTTAGTTATTGTGGCCCCTTCAAGAATGAGAACACAGCTGGTAGAATTTCAGAAAGGCACAGGAAGAATATTCACAAAAGCCCCAATTATATGGTAACTAGATAATCACTGGCTGACCTTGTGCTGGTAGCTCAGGAGTCTAGTGCACCAACCAACTTGTTCACAGACATAGGCTCTTGTGAACGGAAGACCTCCAATTGTCCCAAAAAGACTACAAGGCTTTAGGAAGCTACATACAAGAACTTGCAGGGCTCATCCAATGTCAGATTATCTCTCCGGGGATAACATGAATTTTAAAGAAGCAAGATCATAGACTGATGAAAAGAAGCCTTGTTCATCAGAGAGAAAGGGGGGCAGGACCAGAAACATGAACCTGCACGTGACACCACTGAGGAAGAATTTCAAATCAATCACTGCTCTGGACTTCACACACGTGCAATCCATCATACTAAGGTCAACCCCAGGGGCAGAGGTGGGAGAGTATATAAAGAGCACAGAGCCACTATAGTGTAGGAGTTTGCAGTGAGCGAAGACCAGAAGAAGGATTATGTTGGAGAAGAAGAGAGTGCTTTGTAGGTGGCTGGAGGGAAGGTGAGTAGGTGACTGGGAAATGAGAACACGATGAAGAGAGATGGAAGAGAGGAAAGAAGGGGACTAGGAAAGTAATGAAGGTAGCTTGGGGTGTGGGGGGTGAGGGAGCAGTGGAAGCACATCTGTGGGAGAAGGAAGTGAGGGATTCCCTAGAGATTGTGGAGAGCAAAAACCGGGAGGTTGGGGAGAGCAAGTGTCAAAGGGTTCCCCCCGGCTCACCTGAGTTCTCTTCTTGTGGCGTTCCGCGGAGGACTCCTTCTCCCGGCCGGACCGGGACTTGTATAAGTGCGCGCGAGTCGAGTCTGACTCCAGCGCGAGCGTTCAAGTTCCAGGAAGTCGCGTGTTCCAGGACGTCCAGGAAGAGGACCGAAGAAAGGTAAGAGATACTGGAAACAGGGGAAAAGGGAAGAAGAATAAGGGAGTTGGCCAGGAACTTGGAAGGGTAACGCCGAGCAGCACAGACACGTCGAGACACTACCTAGAGATAGCGTTGAGACGCGTGGAGGCGCGGGGGCATGGCCCATTTATAGAACGTGCCGTGTCCGACGTACAGGCTAGTACGGAACACGGCACTGGGCACAGCCATGTTGGAAGTATCAAGGAGCACACTCTCCGTCTGGACCAGGACCAGGAAGACCAGAAGGGGCTATGTCCATGGTTCATGACAGCAAGACCCCAGAGGCTGGCGAGAGCAAGACCCTAGAGCCCTGGTAAAAGCAAGAGCCCAGAGGCTGGGGAGGGCAACACCACAGAGATCAGGGAACCACAGAGGTGGGAAAGAGACCTGATTCTGCGTGGAAGAGAAGAGAACAGAGTTCATGAAAAAGAGGAAAACCAGGAGAGTTAAGGAAGTAGGTGGTCAAGGGAGTGTCCAAAAGGAGGGAGAGGACACATTCCTGCTTATAGGCCCCACATCCGACAGATAAGTGCGGGCAGGAGGCAGTACAAGCATACCACAGAGTGTCAATGAGGTGTCAAGTACAAAGAAAGTATACTGAAGAGCACACCTTGGGTGGGAGACTGGAAGGTATCCTGGAGGATGTTAGCCAGAACCGAGGGCTAGCGTCTGGCCAGCAAACCCAGCAACTAGTGACACGAGTCCCTATCTTCTAAGCCAACCTACTAAATGCAGGGCGGAGACCAACAAGACTACCTGTGACAATATTAGCACTCCTATTAGTGGGTGCTCCGGAGAGTAACCGGGCCTGCCCTTGATCTCTCTTATCTGGAGTCAGTAAGGAAAAGACAAAACTGTGAGGAACCTGGAGATGGTGTGATCGAACTACTACAGAACGTGAAAAGACAACCATCAGCCATGGTATACAGACTGGGGAACCTGAACATTGTGAATGCTTGGTTCTAAAAAGACTGACTAATTATCTACTTGCTTCACCCGGAGGAAGCCATGCAAACATTTGTTTACCCGTTTTACACCCTGAGGACACAACGTCCAATTCTGTGCCAGAGTTGCCTTTTTGTTTGCTAAACCTTCCTTTTAAGTCTATACATCTCAATGATTCCCACTCAGCTTCGTAACACTGTGCAATTATATCTACACCTTTCAAGAATCAGTCATCTTGAGCTGCAGATGAGACAATTGTACTGTGAGGTCTAATAGATCTTTTGTCCTCTTGGCGTTTGCTTATCTTTCAAGCAGGATTTGTTACCTGGGTGTTCTCCGTTGACATCTATGAGTTATTCTTCCTTTCTCTCCTCAGGTACACTGGAGCTTACCCCACATGTGTAGCTAATTGAGGACTCCTTACTCCTGAGATTCATAGGTGTTATACAGATCTGATCTGGTTTATCGGTCCTCACCTTTGGCAGGAGTGTACTGACAGGGGCAGGGACTGGGGAACCTCAAGAATATTGCCCCAGGGTGTGTCATGGGTGAAGTCCTTTTTCTTCTTCAATGAGTTGGACTTTGTGCCAGGTTCATTTCCATCCCAATTTGAACACCATGTGCGACGATATCCTAGTCTTAAGAGCTTAGACAACAGAATAGAGTTCACACTTTTTATTGTTTTAAAAAGGTTGTTTGGTGTTCCAGAACGCTAATCCTGGTCATCTGCATTGACATAGTATATCTCAGTATTTAAGTCATGTCCATGAACGCCTTGCCTTTCAGCTCCTACAACTGGGCGTTTTTCTTTTAGTCTGTCTCAGTGATTTCTAGGAGGTTGTTATTCAAATTTTAACATGCAGTGCTCCTCTTTACAATCAATTTCCCAACTTCTGTAGGAACTTTGCCATCAAGTCCCAGCATGTAGTGTTTATCTCAATTTCTCAGTCTCGCTAAGAATCTTGACTTCAAGACCCAGCATTCTTTCCACTTTGTTTCCCCTTGGCTCTAGGATCTTCCAGTCTCAAGGCCTTTACGGAGTTTTTGACAGATTATCCTACCCAAACATACTTACTTATGCAGGTACTCTGTAACGGACTTAGGCTCCTCTGGGGGCACAGCTATCACCGCTTTCTTGCTCCGGTCATCTAATCGACAAATAAACAGAAAATATAGAGGGTTTAGGAAACAACACATTGGGTTTTTATTTTCTAAAGAAACAGATTTACTGAAACTATTCAAAAAAGTTTATTTAGAAATGCCATTAAAGCAAACTATTGATGTGCATCTTTGACAGGAAACAAACAGGCTTGCACATTTTACAAAGATGTTTACTTTATTAGCCACTACAACTCTGCCAGCTCTAAATGTATACATACATGGAGATCTGTTTGTTATACTTAACCAGGACAGTGGGCGGTTTTCGTGGGAAAATCAGTGCTCCTATGACCACATAATGCAACTAAAGAATGAATATTAAAAACATTTTCTACCCTTTGTATTTTGTATAGCAATGACATGCTGCTGGCTGCTATCATAAAAGAAAATACTTATCCAGCAGAGGTATCTAGTGGTTTTGAATCCAAATCCAAGGTTGTAGCCATACCTTTTTGCAGGACTCTGAAGTTTGAATTGGGGACAGTCTTGAAGGATGACAGGGGGAACCTGTCTTGGCAGAAGTGTTAAATTAGAACACTAGAAATGTTGGGGCAGTGTATATGCACTGAAAACAGCCTCGGACAGGGTTTCTCAGCATTATGCTAAGGACTAAATACATTAGGGGGTTCAATTGATAATTGGCAGAGACTTCAAGATGGTTCTAGGCATCAGGACATCACGTGGAGAGAGGGCTGCACAATAATGGTTGGTCCTGCATCTAATTTAAGCAGGCTAACACATGCAAGCACATAACAGGATACCGGGAAGGTTTGTCACCAGGGGATGTAGAACACTCCATAGTTCATAATTCTTATTCATCTACTGACTACATCCATGTCTCGCAGATCCGGATGAATAGTGTCATATGTGTGAATAACAGTAAGAATGTATTATCTGATCATGTTGGAGTCTGCTTAGAACTGTCCCATGGAAGGGTGTCGGGTTGGGGAACTGATAATATCTTTCTAGGTATCTGCTAGGGAATTGGGAGTTTTGTGTGTGGATTAAATCCATGAAGCATTTGTACCTTAGGGATAGCAAGGGGTCAACAGGTATCCAATTGTTCTTGGACTCGATGAAAGCTACGTTTAGGGGTGCACATGTTACCTATTCCCTCATAATCAGCAGCATCATAGAGCATACATTGAAACGATAAGAAAATGAGATAATAAGGAAAGGCTGAAAGAAGAATTGAACAGCTAGTATAATGCCAAGGCTGAAAAAGCAGATTTCTGCAGCAGGCAATTATACTGAGAGCAGGACAACAGATGTGGGAATGTCCTTGCGTGTACATTGTCCAAAAGGCAAAGTTTCAAGTATTCAGAGTCAGTCTTGGCTAAAGAAGGGACTGTGGTAAAATGAGGCAAATAGCACTTGAGGTTTCAGAGAGTTTTATTAAGATCTTTATGAAAGATTGCCTCATCAGATCGGGACACTTTAGGCAGCTTATTTGATTGCCTACACTTGTCATTGCTTACAGATGTGGACAGAGCAACATTGAATGCAGAGACTAAAGTGGAGGAAGAGCAGGAAGCGAGGGGGAAATTTGTAAAGGCAAATCTCTTTGGGCCGATGGTTTCTATGGAGAGTGTTTTAAAGAAGATGCTTTTGTGTTAGCCCAGTTTTTGACTCCTTTGTTCAATGAGTCCCTTGCATTGGGTTCCCACCCACACTCAATGAGGGAGGCAGTGATTGCTTTGATACCTAAGGGGAGTTAGTCAAGCTACCCAAGCTTTGTAGTAAATATAGGCCAATTTACTTGGTGAACATGCAGGTTCAAGAATGTCACAAACATTCTGGTAACCAAGTTTGCCAAGGTTATTGGGAAACTGACTGATAAAATACAATGTGGATTCATGATTGGTAAGTATATGAATAGTAAAAGTAGGAACCTTCCAGACCGGGGCAGTGTTTTTAGGGACTATCATGCACCTCTAGAGGCAGCTTGCATTTATGCTGAGAAGGATTTCAATCATGTCAGATGGGTTTAGCTGCAGTGTTTCCTCTCTGCAAACCTTGGGTTGGTGCAAGGTTCACCAGACCTTTCAGCACACTGTATTCTGGGACCCAGGCAAACATTTTAACTCATGAGACTCTCTCAGACAGTTTTACACTAAGAAAAGGCATTTGTTAGGACTGCTCTATGTCAAATCTGCTATTTAACCTTGATGCAGACCTGCTAGTGGTGGCAATAACTCAAAAAGCCAGAATGAGAGGCCTCACATTTGACGGCACAGTGTATACGTTTATGTTATATACAGATAAGCTAGTCGTACCTAAAAGCCCTGTGAGGCCTTTTAGTATGGAACCGCATACGTCCCTGATTAACTGGGGAAAGTCTGAGGCCTTTCTGCTCTTCAAAGTCATGTATCAGGGCTCGCCTAATGAATTGGGACATAAAATGGTGAAGCAAAGGCTTCAAAAGCCGTGGAACTGAAATTATCAGACAAATTAAATCCACTCTCTCGACTATTGCTGGTTTGACAAGTTTAAATTAGACATAGTATGGTGGAGGAAATGTGTCTATGTGGGCAAAGGTTAGCGCAGTGAAGATGTGTGTCCTACCCAAACCTCTAAGTTTCAGGTTCTCCCATAGCAGCTAAAGAACAAAAGATATTGCTAAAACTGAAAAGGTGCTTTGGGATTTCCTGTTGGCGGAGGAGAGGTTGAGTTGGGTGTGTGTTGCATACCATGATGAATAAAGGCGGATGTGGCTATCCTCATTGGTTGAAATTCCATTGAGCATTTGTCCTGCAGCTTGGCTTGGTGGTGATCTGAAGGTGGAGGTCCTGTCATGGCTGATGACTGGAAGTGGCAAAGTGGCACCCTACCTCCTAGATGTGTTGCTATCAATGGACAAGTTGCCTATGATGACTTCTTCAATACGGAAGGTTGCTGGCAAAGCAAAGGTATGAACTTCAATATATTTCTCCACATTGGGGCAATGATTTAGGGGGACCTGCTCTAAAAACTGGCAGGGCCAAGCTTCAGTGGTGCAGCTTGTCTCAGGAATCCACATAATCAGAAAAATGTGGGTACACCACCAGATGGTTGACTTTTCTGCATTTTAAAAACAAGCGGGGTTGCTGGGAGATGGGTAGATATCGAATGTTGAGTGCTGTGAAGTGGAGCATGATCTGGTTAATGGCTGATGGCATTGTTGCCCCCACAAATAACACATACTACTATCAACAAAACCCTCTGCCATAGTCAGACTACTTAGGGTCCGTCCAGGACTTGAGGAAGGTAGTGAGAAAGAAGAGCATGCTGTAAAACCTGGTCACCAGATTTTCAGCACTCAGTGGGATACGATTTGTGGGCTGGCTCAGATTTTGATTTGATTTGCCATTTATATAGCACTCATGACAATCAGAAAAGCACAGTTAGGGAAGATGAACTTGTGGTTGGAGTTCAAACTGCAGAATATCATTTAAGGAGCTAATAGACCCCAACCAGTGCGGGAGGATAGAATCAAGTCTGGGCTGGCATTGCAGGAAGAAAACTGGCTTACAGTCGCATATTTTGGAAATGTTCAAAACTGACCCACTGCTGAGATTTGTTGGAAGGGATACATTTTTTTCCTGGTGAGTGATCTGTGTGGTGACCAGGAACTGATACTACTCCACCTGCACAAAAAGATGAACTGTATGCTCAGACATAAGAGACTAATTATATAGTGAAACCAAAAAAGTGATGCATGGAAGGTTGTGAATTAATCTGAACCACGGCATTTCTCTGGGCAACCTTCCACACCACTGTTTTTGGCCCATCAGCGCCATTGCAAAAGAGGTCCAGCCATATGCAAATCAGTCAGATACTACCACCAATGGGAGCAGCCCTGCCAGAAAGGCTAGGCCAGGTCCCCTCTGCACGGAAACACAAGCAACCCCAGACAGGTTTGGGTTTTGTTGGGCCTCCTCAGTGAGGTGCAGCTTGGTTCCCTGTGTCCTGCTGGGCCTAGAGACCCAAGTTACTCCTCACTGATGAAGCTCAACAAGGCTGAAACATGTCTAGGGATGCTTGTGGACTTGTGCAGAAGGGATGCGAACTAGCAGTTCAGGCTGGACCGCCCGTTTCGGGGTGGGACCAAGCCTGATTTGCAAATGGTCTTACCCTTTCTGTGGGCCTCATTAGGAGTTGTTACCGAAACCGGCACACTCCGAGTCTGCGGGTGGCTGCCGTCCTGCCCGCCAGGTCTGACCGTTATTAACCGTGCTGGAGCTTCGGTCATCCCCATTCCCATTGAGACCTATGGGACTCAATTGGGAAAGGGGATTAATGATTTTCCGGCACCTGACTACCAGGAACACCAAGGTCGTAATCCCCTGGTGTTTCTGTGAAGCCAGGCGCTGGAAAAATTCACAAGTCCGGCAGCAGCCTGCCATTTTTACCGGCACGGCTACTGCCGGACTTGTAATGAGGTCCTGTAATGGCTTGGCAGGCGAAGAAGGATGGTCTGGAGTGTTGGCCAGAGCAATGCAAGAGGTTAAGATTCATTTTAAACCTTCCAGCCATCACCTCTTTTGTTTTGCTTAGTCACCCCGATTGGGGCGGGTATGCCCAGACGTGGGTCCCGTGCCTGCTGGGTCTAGACACCCAAGCTATTGCTCACTGATCAGGCCCAACGAGGCCGAAATATGTCTGGGGATGCTTGTGGTCTTGTGCAGAAGGGATGTGAGCTAGCAGTTCGGGCTGGACCGCCCCATTTGGGGTGGGACCAAGCCTGATTTGCAAATGGTCTTACCCTTTCTTGGCAGGCGAAGAATGATGGTCTGGAAGGTTGCCCAGAGCAATGCCAGAGGTTAAAATTAATTGTAAACCTTCCAGCCATCGCCTCTTTTGTTTTCCTAATTATATAGTGCCATGATAATTGCTAACATGGAAGTACTGAAAGTCTGCACATTTTCTTGTAGGCCAACAGTAGAAATGTGGCTGGATGTAATGTGTCTGCCACACAAATATGAGATGGTGCAATTCCAGAAGAAGGTTTAAGTTACTTACCTGTAACTATTGTTCTCCAGCATGGGTTTGACATGGATTCACATGCTCATGAATATTCCCCGTCAGGATGGGAATCCTCTGTAAAAGAAAAAAAAGTTTCCCTTTCACTTTAAAACTGTATTAATCCTCTAAACCAATCACTGTCCTCTGGATAATACTGCCCCATCCAATGACAGTACTCTCTCTAAGCTCCACCGCTGGTGGCCATCTTCAGACTTTTACTGCACGCTTCACTGTTGGGAGTCCTCAAGTTGCTCTCCGAGCTAATTTTGTGTTTTTTTGTAAACATTTCTTTGCAAAATAGTTAGAATTTGACTGATTTTTGCTTCATCGTTTTCGACGAAGGATATAGACAGGCAACGGGACTCCGTTACCGGTGAAGATCTTCATCCACAGTCTGATCATTGAAGTTTCGAGAAGACCCAGCCTTGTGGCCTATTTCGTGCCCTTTCAGCATGGCTGAGGAGAAGAGGGAAGGCTGCAGCCTCTTCAAACTCTGTGCGAAGTGTGGTTTAAGAAACGTCTTTGTAGAAGATCGACACCATAAATGCGTCAAGAACATGATGTGGAGGGATGCGAGGTGTGCTGTGGTTTGTCGATGTAAACCAAGAATATCAGATACAGAAGACTGTTAATGTGGCTCAAGGCGAGCAAGGCCTTGGGGCAGGGTCAAGCCTCATCCAGGACCGGCTGGTCCGATTAGCGTTTTCCCTGCGGGAGTAGGTTGAGATCCTTTGCGGATGCCTCACGTGTGGTGGTCCAAGAGAAGGCCAAGCTCTGCAACGCTAGCTCCACTGGGTTCACCGCTGATAAGTGTCCCGAGTCGGACAAAAGGCATTCGCCATCATCATCATCCAGGATGAGTCTGCCAACGAAAGGAGCGGCTTCAAAGAGAAAGTTGCTAACCCCGTCAAAACTGTGTGTCCGTGGATACCCTGACGAGGGAAAAGTCCAGAGAGGACTTGCCTAAGTCGGCTAAGGCTTCGACCAAGAGGAAAGAAGTGGCGGCCGCACAGCGGGTGTCCTTGGCCCCTGGGCGAGATACGGCTGTGGAAGCAGCAGCGAAGGAACCAGCGCCATGGAGAGACCAGGTGGCCGCTCCGGCCCAACAGCCTCCTGAGAGGGAGAGGGAAGCAGTCCCACCGGTGTAGCCTCTCAAGTATGCGGACCGGCAGGCTACTGATGATAGACCAGAGCAAATCTACCCTAGTACCGACGAGGACATCAATCCTCATGAGGGGTGATGCTCAGACCACAGAGGGGGTGACGTGAGGGAGGACCTTGGTCCCCGATGTGGAAGAAGAGATGCATTAGCCCGGATCCTACTCTGTTGGCTCTGTTTACCCCTAGACGTAGGGACGTGTCTCTACCCTGCATACACTGGTCACCGAAATCCAACAAAGGATGCCGCCATCAGGGCCGGCACCTCCAGAACCTCTGAGGGTAAGCTCTCCCCCGCGGAAGAGGAAGTCCAAGGGGGTCGGGGGTCCTCAGCATCATCCGACCCCACCACCACCTCGTCACGACCGGAGCTCCGGATCCACACACGGACATGGGCATGGACACAGCTAACCCGGCTGCTGATACCGAAGAGGACGATGATTTCATTACGACGGATAGGGAGACTCTGCACGCGGATGAGCCCCATAGGGCCTCCACTGCGGACGAAGTTGGATCTTTTCATTCAGTCATCTAGAGGGCCTCGGAAATGTTTCAGTTAGTCCTTGAGGAGACGAAGGAGGGCTTCCTGTATCAACGACGCGAGTCGATGAGGAAGACCATCATGTCAGTTCCCTTCTTGGACAGCATCTGGGAAGAGTCTGAATAAATGTAACACACTTTATGAATGAATGTATGTATGTATGTATGTATGTATGTATGTATGTATGTATGTATGTACCAACACCTTATATGGATCGCACCTTTATTTATAGGGGCCTCATCTTATTTGTTTCTCCCCCTTTGAATCCTCCCCTTCATTCCTTATGCATCTTGCCCGTCCCCTTTAAAGTCTAAACTCTTGGAGAAGTGGGTGATTTCTTTGTATTACATTTATTGGCTCGATTGGGTATGGCTAATGAGGGCTGTAGTTTTCACTTGTTGATGCTTTCGAGCGTTACCCTTCCTCCTCAAATAAATATAATTTGCACAAAAATGTACATAAAGTGGAAGAAGAATACATGGTTTTGTGAGTTATTGGCAAAGGAACATACATGGAAACGTAATAGTAAGTTAATCTAAATGAACACAAGGAAAGTATGCTGATGCAAGAGTTCGTCCTAAAATATAGCACTCAGGCCTGGTGTAGTTGAGACTTCCATTTTGAATTATATGCTTGCTGCCAGAAGAAAATACTAGTCTAAACTGTACTATGAACACACATTTGTGTTGATATCTATTAAAGGTGGAAGGGGTGACCTTGGAAAACCATGCTTACCCGTCTCTTAATAAAAGCCATTGTACTCATTCGAAGGAGTGAAAACCTCCCCAGTAATGTCAAAACCTTCTCTCCATTGCAATGGCGTCTGTGTGCTAGAAAACCTATATAAGAAATTGTACAAGGGGTGGCAGTTGTTGAACAAGGGGCGGGAGTAACACAATGTTTCGGATTTTATTTGCCCTGCAGTGCTGCTATAAAAGATTAACTGAATTAACCTCACCCAAGATTTGTGTCCAGAGTTTGAGTTCCTATACCATAACATAGCCCAAAAAGTATTGCAATGTGTAAAAGAAAAGATGTTTACATTTTTATGTTGGTTGCTCCTCTAACACTTTTTCCTGCTCTTTGCCCCCCCCCCCAAAGAAATAAACATTTTGTTAGAAAATATTATAGTCTAAATAAGCAGTCTAAATAAACACTGACAAATGCAACAAAAATCTCTTTTGTTACACAATAGCCAATAGCTATTGAGCATGGGTACGCACGCTGTCATAGCCGAGCGATGGACCTACAGCTCGAATCCTAAATATAAGGTCAATTTCTCTGTATTAGATATACAATACATCCTCTGATCCTTTCCCTCTCCCGTCCTATTCCTCTGACCGTCTGACACCTCTCCACCTCCTCCCCCGTTTCTCCTATCCAGCTCCTCCACTCTATTCTCACCCTCTTTTACCTACTCTGATCCTCCTCTCATCCATCTCCTATAACCCCATCTCATTTCTACCTCCTCCACTCTTCTGTGTCATCTGCTCTTCCTCCTCTCTCGCAATCACAGCATTCTTTCTCTCTTTCACCCCCACTCTCCTCTCTCTTTGCTGAACCACCACACTCCAAACTGCACCTTGCTCTCAGCACCCCGGATTCCCACCTTTCCTTCTGGAATGTTCCACTTTTATCCCTGCATGGAGGCGGCTCCAAAATAAGGAATTGTCTGAATGCCCTAGGAGTATGTGTGCCATAGGAGTCTATCTTGTAATTGGGTGCAATTCGTGTGGACCATGGACATCCTATGTGTTTATAATTGGCTAGTGGACAGTGCCCTTAACTGATGTTACAATACAGCACAGACCATCTTGGATTCATTCTCTGAGCTGCATATACTACTGCTGGTTTTGAGGACCTATGTCACATTCATTCTACAACTGCATAAGATTTAAAGCATCTTAAATCTCTGGGGCAAACTGCGCTCACAATTTTTGTCATTCAATGAACAAATCCTCCCTCTCAGCATTGTGGGGTTTGTGGATGCATGCTGTGTGGGCACTAGGAACCTCTTGGTCCAAGGTCCAGCTGTGCTTTTCATGGGGTGGCCTCTTTCTATGGTGCTAAAGAGCTCTAGAGGTAACAGGGCTTGTGATGCATATAAAGCTAAGGTTGGTCTGTGGAGCCAGGGGAACCTGCCATATACCTTCTCTACGGACAACATAGTGGATTGAGTGGGAGTTCCCCAGCCCCCAGGGTCACCCTAGCCCCATCCTCTGTCCTCAACTCTGGGACGCCACCACAAAACACAATCATCACAAAGAAATTGCATACCTAAAGGCAAGTATGCTGTTTTAAAAAAGTCCAGTACTATATCCCTGACCTCTGGAGAGAATCCAAGGAACAACTATCTCGATGGGATCTGCAGGAAATGTCCTGGCTTGGCAGAATACAAGCAGCGAAAATGACCCTCCTTCCGATGCTATTATATGTTTTCCAAGCCCTACCGATCCAAATTCCAACAAACGAGTTAGAGGGCCTAAAGAGAGCAGTGTACAAATTCATCTGGGCACACAAGCCACCTAGAGTTCTGAGAAGAGTCTTAACTTAATGGCTGGGTACGGGAGGACAGGGTGTCCCCTCCCTACAGAGATATTTCCTAGCCGCACAATTTGCACCGATGCTGGACTGGCCAGTCGCAATTAGGCACCAAAGGTGGAAGGAAATCAAAGCAACACCCCTGAATAGGCCCCTACACATTATTCCCTTCACTAATAGGGGTTTTGCACAAACTGGGGGAGCTACTCTCAACGACAGCAACAACCCTACACATTGGGATAGAGCGGGCCAACTTCTGGAGATCAATGTGGGCCTTTGCTGATAGACCCTCTTGTAGATGAGGAGCCAAATACCCCTACTAGAAGCTCCACCCCCATAGTGCCTATCTGTTGGGAACTGGAAATTGCGACACATGCAGCATCAGTGAGAATGCCTGTACTGTAAAGAATTCTTATAACAAGCTATCCATTGAGAAAACCCTACATGCATTCACAAAGAAATGATGGTCTTCTGGACAGAGTTCCGGAAGAAGTGTAAAAATGAACGAGAAAAAAAAAGACTGGTGATGTCATGCGAAGCAGAATTGACGCACCCTGAAAAGATGCACAAGATGAAAGAACAGACATTCTATAAGATCTGAAGAGGAGGTGTCGAAGATCAGCAACATTTCGGGATCGAAATGAAGATGCTCATGCACAGAAACGTTGAAGAAAATGAAAAGTCATTTTACACTTGCACAGATGCTGTAACGCAAGTAGGCAAAGTGATCTTGAGGCTAGCTATGTAGTGAATAGATTGCGGCAATGCGCCAAGGTATATACATAGGAATGTATAGAATCTGGAAGTTCCACGATGCACTTTAGCAAGACTTGAACCCTGTGAATGTAAAGGGCTTCAATGTGGCGCAGTTGGAAAATAGCTAATGGTGAAGGAGAATTCAATAAAGGCTGGCTGGCCCAGCACCAAGACTCGAGGCCACCGTGAGCCTGGTTGTCTGTCAAGTAGTTACATGAACGTGAGAAAGAAAAACACTTCTGTTTGAGGTGGGATGAAAAAACGAGTCAAGAGTTCATCATTTAATAGAATTATATGCAGCAAAGAGCTGGAAAACGTGGTCTCAAGTCACATGGTCAGATGAAAATAGACTTTGGGTCGAGCTACACTGAAACCAGAAGATAAGACCATGCCACACTCCCTTTTATTCTCAGGCACAGAGAGCTTCTGCAAGGCCAAGTTCAAAGCCTTAATTGAATGGCAGACAGCAAGAGTGATGATAGATGCTGAGCTAATTGGGTGGGCATGACCAAGCCGACACTCCCAGCACCTGGGGTACCAGCCTGCATGCTACTAGCGTGTGGAATATTCCAGAAGGTTACAAGCGTGCCAACCAATTATAGAGGGCCACATAACAGAGAGCCCTATAGTTTGTGTAACCAATGAATCATCGTGTATTTTGTAACGATGAAGATGACTTGCACTAGAGGAGGGCTTAGTTGTCCACCTGATGTTAAAGACCCAATCACCACCCCCATTAGTATGGAACGTATACTTAGATGTTCCTTGTAAGACTATCACATCCCCAAGTAGGTTTTTGTAGTTTGCCATGTAGTGCGATGCCAGACAAGCCTGCAGAACGCACAGCAGTCCTGCTGGGAAGCAGGCCGGAAAAGCCAGGTCCTGCAGAGCCTCGAGTGTAAGTGTACACCCGCACAGGAACGAGAATCAGCGTCCAAGAACAGATAAGAGTGCCCTGTGGAACGACAGCAGGAAAGGATCTACCGCTTCAACCAACACAGAACCCAAGGAGAACGCCGAGAGAGAAAAGCTGCATTGCCCTACAGGAACACTCAACCAGAGGAGCGCCGCTCAGAACTAGAAGGTACGCAGTTGCTCCAGAGAACCGGGTGGTGGGCAGAAGGGCCCCACAAGACTCCAAGGTGGGGTGAGAGAAAGCCAACCCAAAAGTGGGGTGAAAGCAACCAGACCCCAAGGTAGGGTGAGAGATGGTCCCCAAGGTGGTGTGGTGAATCAAGGTTTTTCCTCAACTTGCACAAGATAACATCTCTGAAACCCTGTGGCGGCAAAGCGAGAGGAGCGGCTGATCAAGCTGGCAACATGCAGTGAGATGCGCCGACTGAAAAATCACTTCTCAGCTGCAGGAACAAGACCTCAGCCTACATCACCACTGAACAGCAGCACCGTAGACATAGCACAGTGGTTAGAACTAATACCTCCCATGTAGAAGACTCAGGTTTAAATCACCATTAAAGACTGTGGGTAAATGTAATCTAAATGTATGAAATAACATCTACAACAGTGTTAGGTAAGATTTCCACAGAGCTGGTACATCTTCCTTTCCCGTTTCAACTTCAGAACATTTTACTTTTCTAGTGGGATATTTTTCATTAATACCTCAGTGAGCGGGAACCTTTTTCCACACTCACCTAATCTTTAACTCTTTTTATGGGTGTCTTTTTTAAGACTCTCCATAGAGTCTTTTTAAAGTTATCATGTTTTACAACTTATTGGCAATAAGTGCCTGTTGTTGCTGGGTTGCCCTAGGGGCTCCCCATTTAACTTTCTTGTGCTAACCTTGAGTGAACTACAGTTCCCAAGGGTAAAAAGGATCTTTGGATCCCTTTTACATTTTATTCTGTGAAACCAGCAAAGCCCACCTTATGTGGAGTGCTGGGGAGATAAAATGTATCCCCTTTCACATTAAAACTGTAACAATTCTGTTACAGTGACAAGCTTACCTTCAATGGCTGGTGGCAGTGATACCTTTCACTAATTTGGTGCACCTTTACCGCGGGCTGTGATCATAGCTGCAGTAAAGGCACCTAAGGGTGATCATTTTACCAAAATGGCCCCGTCTTCTTTTTCTGCCATTTTAGTGTTTGTCATTTCTTGTTCCTTACCCCGACATTCAGGGTGGGAAATTCCTTTGTGTGAGTTTTGTCTTCGGCGGGAGTCCCCTGGTCACCCCGCCCAGGCTCCAGTCAGTCTGTAAGCACAGGAAGTGGGGGAGGAGTCCAATACGTCCCCCTCCTTTGCTTCAACTGGGACAAATCCCAATGGGGGATTGTCCTGATTGGACAACCAGACGCCCCTTTCTTGTAAAATGCGGGGAGAGAATGCAGAGGTTGTGCTGTAGTTCCTGATAAATACTGGAAACCTGGAAGCTGAAGTCATGTCAACCACTGAAACAGAAAACCGAAGAGGATGATGAAGAAAAAGCAGCAGAGATGATTTCCAGCAACCGGAGAGCCTATTGTGTAACTGGAGCCTGCTGCAGCCCTTCCATCCAATCGACCTGGGATCTCCAAAAACAACGACCCAGAGCCTGGTGAGACCCACTAGACTCAAGAAGACCTGCATTCTGAGCCAACCCACGGGTTGCTGCAACCTTGCGTTCTTGCAATACCCCAATAGCCTGGGACCTCCAGCCACTGTGCGTTGCACAGTCTTCTGAATTCCGAATCTCGCTGAAACTTCGTGGGCATCGTGGTGCATCGCAAGAGACACGATTCGAGTCTGAAAAGTCCCCTCACAAGATTGCTGGACCTTTGTAACAAAGAGAATTCAACCGCGATATTCTGTCTTCTTCGGTGCTCCTTGAAAAGGCGCCAATTCTGCAGAACCGCATTCAGCCGCAAGGGAAATCTTGCCAAGAGCCTTCTTCATCGATCCCTGCTGCAAAGTCCCTTCTGAGGTCTTGTGTTCAGTCTCCAGGACAAGGAATCCACTGACCGGGTTTCGGCTGCAGTCCCCGAAGTTCTCCTGCTGCAATCTCTTCTTTATTACTGAGGTACTGTGTTGGCTTGGGTATATACTTATCTTAAGCCTTTTGGAATTTCTGTGTAGTCCTGGGGTGCTTTCTGTGACTGGGGGGTTCCTCATCCAGTGCACCCAGTGAATCCTGCTGGGGTGTCTTCTGTGAAGCTCCTGGACCTTATTCTAACTCTAAATACTCACCTGTTTGCCCAGTTTTCCTAAGGAACTCTGACTTTTGCTACTAAAGAACTTATTCTAACACTACCTGTTGGTCACTAGTCTTAGTGACGCCCCTTCTGCCACTGAGAACACTCATGCTCCAAGAATAAGGGAAAGACTTTGACGGGATTGGGACTTCTGCCTAGAAAAGAAATCAAGTGTTTTACTTACTTGTAAAGAGTTGGTTGGTAACTGTAATTCTAAGAGTGAACAGTTACAAAAGTTCTTACTGATCTTGAATGTGTGATGCACTATTCTTAAAATTATGGTTAACATCATTTCTTCTTCCTTAGCCACTGTTTTGCCAGTCTAATTGAAAGTAGATGTGAAGGTATTTTACTCTCCTGTGATTAGGTTGTGCCTCTTTACAAAAGTAATGTGTTGGTTTCACCAGATTATTCCTGTAGGGTAATTGTAACAGTCCTCCAACTGTTGGTATCACCAGGTTAGTCCTGTTAGGATAACTGTATGAGTGTCCCCCAACTGTGTCTTGCTTCCCCTGACTTGCTGCTAGCCTGTTCTTAATAAGTCTATATTAGGTTGTTGCCTACCTACAATGACTATTCAGTAAAGTGTGACATTGGGTTTTACTTTCCCCTTCATTGTGAAGTATGCAGGTTTTACTTACCTTGTGTTAGCTGTGTGCCATCCAAAATAAGTTACCAGAGTTATCGTTTACCTCAACCTGGGGTTCCCTGATTTCAAAAGCATCTGTAATGGTATATTACATCCTTAGGTTTTACTCACCTGGTATAACTGTGTGTTATGACAAAAGTAGTTATGGGTTTTTACTGCACCTAGGATAAGTGTTTCACTATTCACCAAAAGTATAATGTCGAGTTGACGGTTTATGTGATTTGTTCCAAGAGTTACTGTACAACTGGAAGGGTCTACTGCCCTTGTATTACTGAATGTAATCCGAAGGTAACCATTGGTCTTTTACTCCCGAAGAATAGGCTTGACCTATACTAAATGTATACAACAAGGTTTTGACTTCCCTAGAACTACTGTTAGGTGTTCCAAATAAGGTTTATACTTGGGTCTATGTGCTTTCAAGTATAGTGTTGTGTTTTCATATAATGTGTTAGTACTTACTTAACCCCTAGATTTATCTGGGCCTACCTGTATTTAAATAAATCCTTTATTTTTACAATACATAGTGTTTCAGTGTTTCTTTGGATCATTTGTATTACAATTTCACTTGTACTGCTTCTACTGCCCTCTCTCCCTGTCTACGCTTCCCTATACTCAGGTGGTACAGCCTTATACTAAGAGTGGAGGCTTGTACTGCCTCAGTTGAATGGTTTTAATGATACCTTAGTTGGACTTCAGAAAAACTGTCCTAACAAACACCAAAAAGGCATGAATAAAATAAAACCTTCTTCCAGAAAGCAATAGGAACACAGAGAGCCATACCTACCATCTACCCAGGAGGAGTAAACCAGATAAACTGGAGCAGAGCACTTATATAGGAAAGTTAATTGTGACTCCTAAGTGACCTAACTGTCATTCGAATTGACCAATAAGGGATGGCCTACCCTGGGAGGATATGATGTAAGCATTACTTCCACCAATGGTGAAGCTGGATAATTCAGCCAATAAGTAGTCTTCTATGGGGGGGGAGGACTGAATAAAAGGAGAGCCAGCTCAGTTGCAAGTTGTCTCATCTGGGGACTGGTTCCCTGGCTAAGGTAAAGCAGTGGAAGGAAGGATGCCTTGTGTATGGTAGCTAATCTGCTACGCTGAAGAGGGACATCTGAGAGAGCCCAGCTGAACCCAAAGGGGAAGATGAGGTCCACAACCCTCTAATCCAGAAGCCTAGAGGAGATGGAAGAAAGGTAGGCTGTGCTCGCCGGTGAAAGATGATTGGCAATCTAAAGTTTCCCATTGAAGGGACTGTGGGCAGCCTGACTACTCCCGGAGGGCAAGAGGCGAGAAGGTGTAAGCCCCGTTCGAAGGGGTCAAGCTAAAGATTCATCCCCTTTGTTAATCCAAGAAAGGGAAGATACCCCAAGAGAGGAGGAGAAAGCGTGAGAGTAAAGATACCTCAAGAGAAGAGGACAAGAGTCAAGTGAAGGAAAGAGTGAAGAAAACCCAAGAGAGTGGAACAAGAAGAGGGAAAGAGATTGAAGACATCCTGGAACAGGGATGAAAGAGGGAAACACCCTGAGTGGAGTGAAAGTGTATGAAGCCCTGGATGGGAATAGCAACACTCCGGAGTGGGGAAAACAAGTGAAAATGGCACCATAGGTGTCAGGAGTGAGGCAGACTGAAACACCTCAAGAAAGATTTTATTTTGGAACTTTTAGCCATTACAGTGGCACCCGAAGAACATTATATCCAGGGGAAACAAGTTGAAACAGAAACAGTAGTCAAGCATCTTTTTGGTTGTTAAACCGTTTACATTTATGTGTGTTATTTTTTCTATAAATGTGGTAGACTAGTATAGGATTAGGACTTGGGACTTTGATTCGAATCATCCTGACAAGAATATCCCTTCCTTGAATATTGAATATTTGAGTTTTAGAAAAGGGAAGTTAGCACTTTGAGTTAATTTTCATTATTTAGGTTTGTTATTTTCTTTGCAGTTGGCCAAGGGGCCAGAATATAATAGGTCAGAAAATAATAAAAGTCCTACTTCTGGTTCGCCACAGTGGGGTGAAAGAAAGCGAACCCCAGGTCGAGGCCAAAGAAACTAGATCACACAATGGGATGGGAGACAGGAGCCATTGCGGGGAGAAGAACCCCAAGGGAGATACCTGGTATGGACATATGAAGCAGGAGGTGTCCCAAAGACAGAAGGCTGACAGAGTACTCGGACAGAAAACCTGTGAAGTCCCAAGAACAGAGACTATCTAGAGACTGAGCGCTAACCCTAAATTACGGGGCAATCCTACAATTGATAGTTGGTGTCCTGAATACAACTGTACGGCCGGAGGTCCTGTCGATTGAGAGAGAGAGAAAGACATGAGGGTGGGGTCTGAAAGCAATCACAATTCCTCTGTTTGGGAAACAGCCCTTAGTATACTTGTTTTGTTAGGAGCTACTTTATTTGCTTTATATAAAGTGGTAGGTCAGGCCAGACTATGTGTCTGGACGTCTGAATTAATTTGTAAGACTTACTGACAAGCACTTTTAGTTTTCTTTCCTTTATTCAGATTAGGGGCGGGAGGTTTAGGGCCAGCTTAGGTTTTTGAGACCTTAAAAATAAAGTAACACTAAACCAAAAATGCTAGCTTTTCAGTTTCCTGATTCTGACTTACCACAGTGCCTTACCCGAAGAGAAATATCAATTCTGGGCTAGTCCCACCCATATAGGCAGACAAGCACCAAAATGTCAAGCAATTGTCATCTGAACAAGAGTACCATCAGTTACTACAACAATGTGTTTCTGCCATGTTGGATGTCATTGGTGAAGGAAGGCTGAGTTGCAGTGCCTCTCTAGACACAGAGAGCTAGGGGTCCACGTCTGGGTTCCCGTTCCCATACAGGGTGAAACATTTGCCAAAATTGCGAGATCCACTTTAACAAAATAACCTATGATATGGGATTATGGCTATTCCTGAGGGTCTACAACTGCGTTTTAGCTAAGAATGCCTTACCAGAGGATATATTAAAGCAATTGAACACTCCTGGGGGGGTGGGGTAATGCCCCTGTGGCAATAGCTTAACGTAGCCCCAGGGGCATTATCTGACCGCAAAGGCCCACCACCTCACTCCCTCCGAGGGTTCTAATGCTATTAGTACTCCAGCACGTTGTACCAGGGTACAAATAGTATTTTTACTCTAGTTGAGAAACGGCATGTAATCCGAGAATGGCAGCCACGTATCAGTGTGAGGGACTACATACACGTAGTCCCTTCTCCCTTTCCATGGCAGCCTGACGAAGAAAGGTATGGAACTCTGAGGGATGCTGCGCTGCAAACCTTGGCAGGTGAGTCTGTCGGACTGGTAGAGACCCAGCAAGAGCCAAATAGATCGACTGATACAATCCGATTGCCCCTCGCAGGGTACGAATGCCCATTGGTCTACCCATCTAGTCCACATCTAATGGCAGTCCAGCACCAAAATGACAGTCAATTCTCTACTGAACAAGAGTACCACCAGCAACTGCAGATGTGTTACTTCCTTGTTGGATATTACTCCTCGGGAAAAGCATTATGATTTGTTGACCTTCCTGAGTTGGCACCAAACTATACAACAAATTATTTGGACTTTTTCCTTCTCAGAACAAGAACACTCACATTGATCCCACATTAAATTTAAAAAAGGAAATTGCACACATCAAAGCAAATGAAGCAGGTTAGTCATGTAGTTTAAATTGTATATGTTCATTTTTTTATTTGAGGGTCCCGGAGAGCAGTGTATTGCAGCCGATGTCTCAACTGTCGTATCCCAGGGTGACAAAAAAGCCTAGTCTATGGCAAGCAGCCCTACCTGCATGCATTACTCTCCACCAGTTGACTCTGCAAGGAGTTAACAGCTAGATGTTTTAGGAGAGTTACCCCATCAAACTTAATGGACGTGAATTCTTTTGGGAGTGAGATTCCACACAAGTGTAGAGAGGCATCTGGCTTGGTGGAAGGGTAAGGATGATTACAAGAGGAGCAGAACCCTCAAATGACAGTGAGTTGAAATGTATGCCAAATGGTATGTCTAGTGGAGCGTACACTGGCACGGAGTAAAAGATACATTCCTTAGCATAAGCTGCATGGCTGGGAACACCTCTCAGCCGTCTGCAAAATAGTAAATAGTTTTGTAAACTTGGTGGTCTTACTGCTAGAAAAACATTTTTTTAATTTATCTTATTGTGTGTTATAGTTTAGACAAATCTTTCACACATATCTAAAACTAAAAAAAGTTACTCAATGCAATAATTTACAGTTAATATAGTAGTATACAAAATCCCCCCAAAAGGTTTGACAATATTTCTAATCCATTAATAGATTATTAATAATGCAGCATAATGAAATATTGATTATACACGCTTTAAAATAGACACAATAAAATGTACTGCCACAATAATAGGAGAAATCTGAAACCCATTCATAATACGCTACCAAAATTCCATAGTATTTAAAGATTTTAGGTCATGAATAAAAAAGTCACAAAATTCAGAACTCTGATTGTGGCGATGTGTACATTCCAGGAACCAATGATCCAATGTCTCAACTGTATCAGCGAGGCAGCATAGTCTACAGAGGCATAAAGGTTATTGAAGTTTGGATCTACTTCCAATAATGTTGTCTATCACATGGAGATTTAATCTAATTCTCAGAAAAATTAGATGCATCACACTTTCAAGGGCATTTTATTAAATAGGGCAGTAAAGTGTTTCTTTTCTTCTCTTCCAAAATCAAATTACGATGCAATTTAAAGGAAGGGACCAGATTAGAGGTTGAACACCGGTCCCCTTCCCATAGTGCTTTCCTGACCCCAGAGGGGACTTTTATAAGAGAATCTCAAGACATATTAATGTAGAAAAGGATTTCTTCACAGGACATGACCAAATTCGATACAATTCTCGAATCCCTCTAAAAGCTGAATTTCGAAGCGAGGGGAACAACGAGTTGGTTGGACTGTCCGAATATTCCTAAACAGTAATGCATTTTGCCATTCACCACCAAGGATATAAGGCTCACTTCAAATCTGATTAAAGCACAAGGGATGGAATTTGAGAGGGCCAAGACCTTCCTCCATATCAAATCCTCTAAACGTTCCCAATAAATTAGCTTTAAGAATTCTGCACCATATAACAGGGCATGTGTAGTTTTTGATATGTAAAAACATAATATTGGGAGAACAGAGAACCGTCTGTAATTGCGATAAAGTTGGACCATTTGCGCTGAAAAGAACAATGCTTTCAGCCTCAAAGTATTGTATATGTCGCATATGTTCGGTCTGGAAGACATTTTAAAACCAGCATAAATGGGGAGGGGGGGGTGGCTTGGAGCCATGGCGGCTGGAGCGGCTCTGTAGGAGCTCCCGGCTCGAGCCACGCAGCCGACGACGATGCACCAGTGAAACTGCCTTCTTAAGGCTATAAATTGAAGCAACCTTATCCCCAGGAGGTCCGGCAAGTGTGAGGAAGTTTTCAGCCCCTAACATCACCTGGCTCGGGATATCTTTCTCACGAATGATGAACGCTCTACGCGCTTGTGGAGAGGGAAGCAAAAATGGCAGACACCTCCATAAACTAAGTTCACCTCAGAATGTTCCCTGAACACCAACCATCAGCTCCTCGCTACTCATGAGGAGAGTTATTGCCGCTGTGGGTGAGAACGGTGCTCCGGCCGCGGCAGTTTCGGAGGCGGAGCCGAAGCCATCCTCCATATAATAGCAGAGAAAACCGCTCCACAGTGCCATGGGAAGCCCACCGGAACAAGATGAGCAGCGGCAACCTGTACCCAGACATGGCACCCTCCCCCCTGCAGAGGGAGAGCAGGACCGCCAAGTGTGCTCCCGGAGCCCCGGAGAGCCCTGGAGCTTTGGGTGACGGCCACACTTGGGTGAGGCAAAATTCGAAAGCTCCCCCATCCCGCACCATTCTGACTCCAAACCAGAAGAAGCAATACAAGGACGGAGGACAAGAACAGGCTAGGGCCCGGCGACCCTGACGCCGCAAGCAATCGTCGGGCTTAATGAGCTTTTCGCACAGACGGCGCCTTGAAAGAGAAACAACCCAGCAGATTCCAATGGCACCGCACCCCCAGAGCGACCCCTCATCCCGACTGATAAACCCCAGGAGCCCCATGCCTAAGGAAGACGTCCGCACCTTGCTGCACGCCTCCATCTGAAGAAAAACTGATAACTCCACTCCGCACCCCGCCATCCGGTGTCGCCAAACAAGCCACTCCACACCCAGCTGGAAGGTAGGGTGGCACTTGCTGCACAAGCCAGAAGCGACATGCCTCTCTCCCCCGCATGTGAACTAGGGGCTGGACCTCTTGGGCCCAGCCCCCTGAAGCACCTGCCCGTGGTGATTGTGGAGGCCATAACAGCCCCCCCTTTGCCCAACACCCATCAACACTGGTATGCTGCAGCCGCGCGGCCCACGGCCCTGAACATAAGCCCGATGGATTGACTCCCCCGCCACTGGCAGCAGCATTGGAAGGCCTGCCCCAGTCCATAAAGTGGCCATGAGAACACCCCTCTCGGCACAAACCGGCAAACAAGTCCCCAAGCCTCCAAAATCGCAATCATGGGGGTCTCCTGAGGGAAACAAGACCTATCAACACGCAAACCTCTTGAATTCCGACCCCAGTGAGTGAACAGAGGGCAGAGCCCAGGACCCAGGTGGCACCCAGTTGGTGCAGTGATCGCAAACTAAGACACTTGCAGCCCAATACTGCATACTCAAAGGAGGTGGAGCTCTGATATTACCTGACGCCTGATAGAACAGTAGGGTGCATAAAAGGATACGATCTCGCCCCGCAATTGCACAGGAGATAAGCTCACAATGGCCAAGAACCCGAAAGCAACAAAACAGACAGACATCTCTGCGCTGCAGTCAACACTAACAAGAGAAAAAGCAACGAGGGCGGACCATAACGAAGCTATGGCCACAGGAACACACGCAGAAGTGGATCCCAGCCCCACGGCACAGACGGTCACAGAATCCGACCTGCAAGAACTGCTATCGGCCATCACCAAGGAATACCAGAATGGCACAAAAGAGGTTATGAGCAAGATCACGACCCTGGATAAGCGGGTGGGGGAAATGGAGTCTAGGACAGCGGAGATTGAAACTACTCGGTATGAACAAAACTTTGAGATTGAGGAGGGCACGGATAGAATCGCGGCGCTCCAAGCCATATGCAAGGCTCTCGAACTCAAGCAGGAAGACAGCGAAAACCGTTCTCGGCGCAACAACATCGGCCTAAGAGGGATCCCAACAACAGTTACGGACGCAGACCTGGAGCTATATGTCAATGATATATTCCGCTTCATTCGGACCCTACCGGATTAATCCCCTCTCGAGCTTGAAAGAGTGCATAGAACAAGAACAAAACCAGGCTCATCCACTGCGCCCGGCGTACTTGCAAGAATACACCTCTACAGAGGAGGAAATAATGCAGGAAGCTAGAAGCTCACCCCACATACAATTCAGGGATGCCTCTATCGCTCTATATCAGGACCTGGCAGCCACCACACTATTGAAAAGGAAGGCCCTGAGACTCGTCACAGAATGGCTCAGAGAGAGAAAGATTCCGTACCGTTGGGGGTCCCCCACGTCCCTAACCTTTACCTGGGAAGGCAAACCCTGCTTCATCCGCACCCCAAAGGAGGCAGAGAAGCTTTTGAACGCTGAGGCATAGGAGGATACCCTCGCCAAAGAATCACCCTCCAGACAGGGCTCATCAAGGGACCTCAAACAATCCTGGATCCGAGTAGAAAGACGACACAGGAGCAGGCCCCCCACATCCAAAAGCAAACGGAACAGCAAAGATTGAAAGGAAGAGGGCCCAGAAAACCTATACTACCTACATTTGACATGGATCTCCAGTAAAAAGTGTTGTCCCACAAGACATTAAATGTAAACGTCATAGCTTCTGATTTGCCAACCGTAAGAATGCCAAGTTTCACTGAAAATGAGAAGAGGCTCAGCTGCCTCCAAGTTAATCGGTTGCGTCGGCCTAGCCAGATACCCCGTTGGTCGAAGGCTGGTCCTGACAACCTGGTTTTGTTTTGAGTAGAGGGCGGGGGAAGGGAGTGGGGACAATGAGAGGAGTTCCAACAGGGGGCAAAACAATCAACAATGGAGCCTGCTCATCGGGGGAGATCAGAAAAAGTCGCTCAAAGGAATCCACAAGCAGAAACTTCAAATTTTACAAGAAATGGGGGGAATAACTATGCAGACCTGGAAGGCACGGCCCAGATGACGGACAACACTAAAGAACCCACCTTGACAACATGGAACGTGCAGGGACTGAACTCAGTGAGAAAACAAGTCAGTCGACCAAAGGCTGGCCCAACTCACAGCAGACATTGTATGCCTACAAGAAATGCATCTACTGATAACGGATGAGAGGCGGATCAACTTCCAACGATACCCCAGACGGTACTTTGCTTCATCAGGCCAGAAGAAAAAGGGTGTAGCCATACTAATCAGCTGCGAGATCCCCCTAACACAAATCACAATTAAGCGAGATCTGGCAGGGAGATATCTCCTGCTCAAGGGGCACTTGGTCGAACTCCCGATCACCATAACAGCGATATACTGCCCAAATAACGCTCAAGATCGTTTCCTCTGCAATATCCTCCCAACGATAACCACCTTCACAGAGGGCCGCCTGCTGATTGGAGGAGACTTTAACCTTACCCCCGGACCTCAACAATGACAAAACACTGTCGCCCTGTAAGGAGGACTTTGCCCAAGCACTGGGGATGGCAAAACCTCTAAAGGAAAATGGAACCATAGACGCCAGGAGGCTAGCTAACAAAGGGGTCCGAGACTACAGGGTTTACTCGCATGCCCACAAGGAACTTTCGAGAATAGATTTACTGCTGACATCCATTGTTCTCTTCTCATGTATAGAAGACATACAAATTGGCCATAAAGTAATCAGACTATGCCCCTGTGATAGCCGCCTGCGAGTTGAGTGCCTGTCGACACCCCTGCAAAGGTCCTGGAAACTACAGAATTATATGCTGTCAGATATAGCATCCAGCCACGAGCTATCGGACCCCCTCACAAATTACTTTATGTAAAACACAGCAAAAGGCACCGCCGAAGCTACGGTCTGGATGCAATGAAGCCAGTGATCAGAGGGATAACAATCAACTGCACAACGGCACACCAACGACGGTACCAACTACAGCTCACCAAGCTAGAAGTGGAGGTTGCAGAGCTAGAGGCAAGCTTAAAAAATGCCAGACCATAAAACCAGGAAGGGAGCTTAAAAAGGATAAGGCAGCCCTGACAAACTCAAAAAGCTGCACACTAGAAACAATATACACGCCCTTCAAGACCCGAGGGGCAAACCTTGCTACGCGGAAGCAGAGAAACTGGGGATCATCACAGGATATCACAGGGACATCATGTCGAGTGGCCCAACAGACAAGGTGGTGCAAATCCAATACTTACACACAACCCAAAAGGGCTTCCCAAACCCCCACTTGGAAACCCTAGAGCTCCCAATTACTACGGAGGAAGTGGCTGATACAATCTGTTCCCTGAAAAACACTGACCCAGGCCCTGACGGGCTGAAGGCCCCATTCTATAAAAAAAATCTGCTCACATTTTAGCTTCCAATCTGGCATCGCTATACAACACCTTCCTCTCTACAGGTAGCATTACCCCTTCAATGGCAGAATCCGGAACGTTACTGATCCTGAAGCCCGAGAAAAACCCAGAACACTGTTCATCATACAGACCCATCACACTGATAAATAATGATTCCAAGATATTCTCCAAGATTCTAGCACACAGATTATCGAAACTTTTCCCAGAGTTGGTCCATCCAGATCAAACAGGATTCATTCCAGGCCGTAATACAATGGACAACACTAGGCGCACCTTAAATATAATTGAGTATGCAAACAGGACTGGAGTGCAAATGGCAGTCTCGCTCGACTCGCACAAAGCGTTCGACATGCTGGAATGGGGATCTGTAGAGGAAACCTTAAAACACTTTGACCCGAAATTTCAGAAATGGACGCTTGCTAACTACCAACACCCCACCATGTCACTGAATCACCATAACAAGGGGCACTTGACAGGGATGTCCCTTGCCACCACTCATATTTGCGCTCTCCATGGTGCCATTTGCCTGCAGAATCCACCAGAACCCACTGATACATGGGTTCGAAGTAAAAGGGGAAGTTGTCACGCTCACCTGATTCCCACGGAGGCGCAGGTCTGGCTTCGAGTGCTGATGCTTCTTCAATGGTGAAGCGCAGGACTCTGAAGATGGACTCACTGGCTCGCAGGAATATTCCCCTGTGTGTAAAAAGGGAGTATTACCTACTGACGGAATAATGCTCAAGCCTCCCACTCCCTTCCAACCCTCCACGATACCCTTCCTCGATTCCCCGTGAAGTCTCACCTTAGGGTCAGGAAGGATGAGCTCTCCATCCTGCTTCTGATGCAGGGGCGGATTGAAACCCAGTTACTTCACTGGATTGAGGTTTGATGGGAGTTCAAATAAGCTTGACTATTCAGGTAAGGCGCTATAAGAGTTCTGTAGCAAGTTCAAAAGTTCAAGCTTAATAATAATGTTCATTGTCTTATTGCAGCAAGCGCTAACGCTTATGTCTTTTTCCCCTTAGGGGCCGGGGTTCGGAATGCCGGAGATATGGCGCCGACCCGAAGTGGAACGTGCAGTTCCAGTAAATGACAGGTAAGTTCTGGATGAGCGTTCGGGTAATGTCTTTGCATTCGCTCATTCAATGTCTTTGCCTTTTTTCCCCATAGGGGCCGGGGTCCGGAATGCCAGGAAGCGGCAGGACCCGAAATGAAATGGGAATTACCCAACAGGTAAGTCTTAGAAGGAAACTGAGCTTTTCCTATTCCCTTCCTTCTCTCACCTTGTGTTCTTGTCTTTTTCTCTCTAGGCTCTGGGAAGTGGCTGCGGATCTGGATGATCGCTGCTGAAGATGGAGGTGCCCAGGAAAGGTGAGTGAAATGCAGCGCTGCAGCGATCGAAGCGAAATGCTTTTAAAATGATGTCTTCACTTTCAGGATTGTCGGTGTGATATCTCTGTGATGCTGCTTTAGCAGGTAAGGTCTTCTTTCTCTCCAATTCTCTCTTAGCAGGTGACCCAGGATGCTGACAGGCGTGGCTGAAGTCCAGAAGCAGGAGCTGACATGGTGAGCGTCCAGCTGCGAGGAGCAGAACCACGCGAAGCATGAGTTGCTGATCGGGTGTGGTTTAAATAGCTTTGGAAGAAGTTCCAGGTATGTATCCTTCCACCGATCAGGTATGTATCCTTCCCCGACCACACCCAGGGAAAGTAGTCCCACAGGTAAAGTAGTTCCATTCAGGCCTCAAGAGGGCCTGGATGTAGCAACATGGTCTGCATCAGGTAAGTGCACATTAAAACACTTGAACACATGTCTAGCTTTATGAGCCTGGCGCCTAAGGTGCCAGTCAAGGGGTCCAACATGAGCTTGGCGCCTAAGGCGCCAGGACTGTGTCCAAAGGGCCCCAGCTTGGGCCCGCTGGCACTTCCCTGGGGGAAATGATGCCTGCCTCTGGGGTTGCTGGGTCGGACCTGCCTCCTTGGAGGTAGGCATCATGACAGAAGTCTATAAAACAGCTCTTGAGAGCACGTTGGCGAGAACTAGATATATTTGGCGCGGCATCAGAGTTAACTTTGCAAAATCAATAGCTCTAGGAATTAATACTCCAAGAGACCTTGTGGAAACCCTTGCAGCCAGTTACCCCACCCTATGGGGAAAATCCTACATTAGCTACCCGGGAGTCCAGATCCCACATAAAACAGAAAGAACATACAAAACAAACTTCCCGCCACTGCTCAAAGAGCTACAGACGGACCTGGCATGCTGGCAAAAACAAGAGGTGCCGTGGATGGGGAGAATCATAGCGTTAAAAATGAACTTGGTGCCAAGACTACTCTACTACTTTCTGGCCCTCCCGATACCCGTCCCCAAAAAGGAACTGCAGAAACTACAAACGAACATCCTGAAATTCGTCTGGGGGTTTGGGGGCGGGGCCACGAATAGCTAAGAGAGTAATGCTCCGAAGCCCAGGGATGGAAGGACTGGGGGTCCTGGAGTTGCCAGATACTGTCTCGCCACCCAGCTCTCACCGGCCTTCACATGGAAAGTAAGCAAGAACCGACCACGCAGGATAAAACTAGAGGAAGACTGGAGCCAATACCCACTAAAATCACTCCCACACATCGTTAGGCACAGAGAACCTCCTGACGCTGGACCCCTGACAGCGACCAGAAACACGGTGGAGAGGTGGAAAAAGGCAGATCGGCGATGGAACTGTAGGATATGGGAAAACCCTGATTTCACCCCGGAAGTTACACCGAACAGCTTTGACAGATGGAAGGAAGGAGGTCTGTGGTACATTGTGGACTTCTTTGCGGACTTATTCGCTAACATTTGAAGCAAGTAAAATGAAATTCCAAGTGCCAGAAGCGGAAAGATTCCACTACACGCAGCTCAGGCACTGGTTATCCCATGACTCGAAAAAAACGCTTTGGAAGCAGGGAATTGACATTGTTCAAACGAACCCTGACAGCGCTCTCTCCCACAGGCAAAATATCTAACCTATACAGGTTACTAGACAGAGTGGACCCCAACAAGGAGGCGGCCTACATGCAGAAATGGGAAAAGGACATAGTCAAAGAACTAGGGATGGAGGGATGGAACCGCATCTGGACACTAATCCACAAGAGCTCGAAATGAGTCACCAACAAAGATGAAGCGATCAAAGCATGTTACAGTTGGTATTTGACGCTGGAGATCCTAAACAAAAGCAACCCAGCAATCCCATCACAATGCTGGCGAGGCTGCTTAGCTACTGGTACATGGTTTCATTTGCTGTGGTCCTGCCCGAAAAACACACTGTTCTGGAAAGAAATACTAGAGCAAATATACTAGATTCTAGAGCAAATCAAGCTAATCTCAGGCCTATCGATCTTGTGGGACCCAGGAATAGTCCTACTAGGTGGAACAGGCGACGGCCAATTCCTGATGGCTGGTCGACTAGCGGAGCTATGTTCTCACTTACTTACAGCGGCAAAAATAGCAAGACTATGGCAACATCCCGTGGGCCCAGAAGTCCCCATTTGGTGGACAAAGTGTTGGGCCATAGCATTCGACGAAAGAATAAACGCCTTTTAAACAGAAGCAAGTTCTACAGTACCTGGGCACCCTTTTTGGACTATGCACAACAATTCCCGGGAGTGGCGAGACAACCACCGTCCCTTCGTTGGTTGGCTAAATATGACTAGCGACATCCGAACCCCTGCAAGGAGCACCCACAGACCATCCACTGAACCAGAGACCCTGGAATAAAGGGGAACATTGCCCCATTCACCAATTCTGACCCAATAGCCCCGATAATCACAATGCGTACAGCCTTGATCTCCATAGCTGCCCCTAACATGATTCTCCACGAACCAATGCTATCCCCCGACCGTCTGCACCCCCTCTGACCCCACCAAACTCACTCTGTTATTTTTATTGTTTGATACTGGTTTTGTTCACTATGTTTCAATATGATCTGAATGATGTCTGATGATGCTCATTTATATTGATAAAACCTCAATAAAAAGATTCATTGAAAAAAACCCAGCATAAATGAATTCCTCAACTGATTTCAATCTAGGCGGACCCAATTTCCACATAAAAGGTGATGATTTCTTATCCCTCTTAATCTTAAAAATTTTGGCTTTCCTTGTATTTATGACCAAATCATTAGAAAAGCAATAGTCCTCCAGAATGTTAATAAATATTTGAAAGCTAATGTGGGCTCCATTTAAGAGTATAAGATCATCAGCATAAGTTAAGAAAATCAGGGGAATGGAACCAATTTTTCTGGGGGAAAGGGGTTGGCCACAGACATAAAAGAATATAAATCGGAAAGAGATTAAACAATTTGGGCACCAACACACACCCCTGGTGCAGATCGTGAAATGTAGATATTTTTCCAGTCATTGACCCAAAATTATCCAAATGGATCTTGAGGGAGGAATTCACATGCAGACCTATTAATATGCCCAAAACAAAAGATAGGTGGGCATGCCCCATAATTTGAGTTTACGCCACAATTTGACACTGTTTACTTTAGCGAAGGAATTTGTCAAGTCGACAAAGAGCAGTGTATGCTTCTCCGAGGATTGGCCTATCAACAGAGTTAAATGTAGACCGTGAAACCCAGTGCCACCACTTTATAGAAACCCAACCGGAAAATATCCATATGACCAGCACCAGTGCCCCAAACTAATATCTGTTTAAGTGCTCAGGAAGAAAACACTTTGCAGCTGGTACCCAAAAGGGTAATAGGGCGATAGTTTGCTGGATCCATCCGGTCCCCCTTTTTAAAAACTGTCAGACAAAAGCTGTTTGCCATGATGTAGGGATCATTTTCCTCCACATGATCAGGGAGAATAATGTAAATGTCGGCCCAGATTAATGGATTAATTTTCAGGACGTTAGGGAGAACATCAGGGCCGGCGGCCCGAGAATTTTTCAATTTCCTGATTTTTATAAATATTTCTCCCAGTGAAAAGGGAAGAGATGAGGAAGAGTTGAACTTACCAATAGAATTGTACTCAGCTGTGTTCCTTTTTGAAGCGTATAGTGTGGTGTAATGGAACAAATGAAACTGGGAATAGGGTTCAATTTGTGCGATGTTTTGACCCACTTTTGCTCTGCTATGCTGCATCACTCTGTTATAGTGGGGCCAGCAACAGCAAAATGGCAGCAAAACCCTTGTGCGCGCCAAAACCCCTGAAAATCGTGATATTCAACGCACAAAAAGATGGCTGCCCAATCTGTCACGCCTGTTGTCAGTGGTGTAACAGAACTCTCACTACTGAAATGTGTCACTGGGCTCCACAACAATTGAAAGTGGAGTGCAGAAGGAAAAAGCAGTGCTTTGCTAAATGAAACTCCAATATTGCTTTAAATCACCTTTTCTTTGCTGCTAAAACTTCAGAATGCCAGTACAGAACACCTTTCAAATATTCATAATTCTCGCTGGGTGCTACAATTCACTTAGTTTAAAGAATCATGGTGAACTTACAAGGTCCTGAAAGGCTAAGAGCATAAAGAGATCTCCACAGAAAAAGCGGCCTGTCTGTGGATCTGTAAAAAAATCTCTGTGCAGCAGAGGGCTACTTGTGATGACAGCTGTCAGGGGCCTTCCTGATTAAACTGTAACATGTTATAAACTGAAAGTCAAATGTTTGCAATATAAGAGGCCTGTTACTGATAGTAATCCATATTATAGTTGTTTTTGATCCCACAGGTTTAAAATCTTCAATGAGAATTCTATTTGTTATTTGATACAACAAGTTTGTTTTGTGCTAAAGAAAAGCCAAAATAATTTAACAATTAAATTAAACCTGGCTGAGCTGCAAAACTGGAATAGCAGGTTTTTCCTCACAGAAGCAAGGCCTTCGCTCAGCAGGAACTCACGGGGAAGTGTTAATTGCTAGGTTGGGACAGAATCTGGTCTACAGAGGGAAAAGGAACAAGGACAAGCTGCAGCTCAGGAAACTCAAAGTGTGAAGAGGGTCGAAAATGCTGTGACCAGAGCGCCTTGCTGACCCTGCGCAGTCCGATGTGTCCAGCTGTCAGTCCCTGATAGGTCCAGAATCCTGATAGGTCCAGAATCCGGACGGTCTCATTTAAAAACGTATCCAGTGAGTATAAATAGGAAGAACTGTGTCATATAGCGTATGTACTTTGCATAGTCTCGTCCCTAGCTTATACCCATCCTATCTTTCATTTAGAACCAGTATTGTCAGAACTATCTTTGCACAGACTCTTCTCTCACATGTGTTCCTAACCTCTAACTTCCTATTGATTGATTAAGAAAGTAATTCCCAGACCAACCAGAAAGCAGAGTATCACACCTGAACTGTTATGATCGGCATTTCAACTCAGTGCGATTCTCCCGTTATCGCGAATATCGCGCACGGAAAGGTTTGCCGCGAATTTCATTTTGAGAAATGTTTACATGTGTGAAATAGCTCTAAACTGCTTCCACACCCCTCCTTCATGCCCAAGGTGCCGTCGGACTTCCATCTCAACGAGCCCTTGGTGTTACCTGTTTTCTTCCCGTCGCCTTTGTTGCCGGCTGAGAGGACTTTGCACTCACTGGATGTGGCTTGAGCGCTGAAGTTCTACGTGGACCGCACAAAGAGTTTTCGGAAGACGTCACAGCTGTTTGTGAACCAGGGGAAGGCCCTCTCCATTATACCATATTTGTGTATAATAGTTATGTGATTCAGTC
This sequence comes from Ambystoma mexicanum, assembly GCF_040938575.1. NCBI lineage: Eukaryota > Metazoa > Chordata > Amphibia > Caudata > Ambystomatidae > Ambystoma > Ambystoma mexicanum. The sequence goes on from NC_090929.1 coordinate 542,025,309, forward strand.
ACACTATTAGTAACATCACGCTAAATAACCAATGTTGATAGATTGTAAACATTGTGATGTGATCTACAGCCATAAGTGTGAAGTGTTGTTTTCTCTCCATCTTGTCCATTACGGCTTTCGTAAATGATGAACATTGTATATGGCTTTTTATGTTGTTTTTACTGTTATGTTTGGAGTAAATATTGATTAAAATATGTTTAAGATAACTTTTTGACCGTGGTGGTAGACAGAATTGTATGAAAATTCCACTGTCAGGATAATCTCTGATAAGTAGCCTTCCCCTTGGGTGTGTTAGAGGTGGGTAGCTAGTGGTTAATGTACTCGCTTGTTTGACCTCTCCAAGGCCTCAATTTCCAGGTGGCTCTCCGGCTGCATCACACACGGTCACCGATTGGCAAACCGACCTTTGCCTGGCCGTCCGAGAGCCCATTCGACCAGAGGGATCGCTGCAACTACGGCGTTCCTGTCTGGTGTGCCTCTGCTGGACATCTATAGGGCTGCTACGTGGAGGTCGACGCACACCTTCATGGAATTCTACTGCGTTGACCAGGATTCCAGGGCGTAGTCCAGAGTCCGCCAAGCAGTGCTGCGCAACTTGTTCGCTTGAAGGTGAACCTGGTGAGGAGGTAAAACATGCTTAATGGTGAGTTGTTGAAACGCTTAATGTTGAGCCTTGCCTCATCCTGTGGTTGTGCATGTGTGTACTGCTATGTATTCTTGTATTCATGAGCATGTGAATCCATGTCAGACCCCATGCTGAAGAAGGAACAAGTTACTTACCTGTAACTGTTGTTCTCCAGCATTTGTCTGGCATGGATTCACATGCGAACCCTCCCGCCTACCCCTCTGAGGCTCTTCTCTTGGTCCTACTGCCACTTTATGTGCTACCAAATCTGAAGATGGCTGCCTGAGGAGGGGTTTAGGTAGAGGGCAGTCATTAGCTGGGGGCAGCATGACCCAGAGACCAGTGATTGGTTATTAGGAGAAAGACAGTTCAGAAACTAAACTGAAACTGATTTTTTCTTTTACCGAGGATTCCCAGCCTGACAAGGAATATTCATGATCATGTGAATCCATGCTGGAGAACAACAGTTACAGTAACTTGTTCCTTACCTGTAACTCCTGTTTTCCAGCATTGGTATCTTTCATAGATTCACATGCTGTGAATATTTCCCGTCGTCAGGCTGGCAATCGTCAGTTACCTTTTGATTCCCCTTGCACTAGGCAAGAAGAACCTACATTTTGTAGCCTAATACCCTTGCTGTGGGTGTTTTTAGTCCCCACCAATGGGACTTTGAGTAGCCCTAGAGTAGAGCCTCCTCTTCCTCTTCTGACCATACGTACCTGGGGTGTATGTGGTTTTACCCGACTGGGTGGAAGGCGGGGGCATGTGAATCTATGAAAGATACCAATCCTGGAGAACAAGAGTTACAGGTATGAAACATTCTCCTTCTCCAGCATTGGATATTTCATAGATTCACATGCTGTGTATATACTATTTATTTATTTATTACATTTATTACTCGCCCAGACCCTTAGGTTTGCCCGTTGAGGTTGCAGACAACTTAAGAAATGCATACAATTAGTAGGCCATCTGGGTGGCACAGTAACACTAGCAATGGAACAAAGTATAGAGATGGAGACACGCAATAAAATATAACAAAGCAGGATATACAGCGAAAAGGAAAACAGTACAGGTAATACATATTTACAGGGTGTTGAGCTGGTTTTGCTATTGATCTTAGTTGAATAACCAGGTTTTCAGCAGTTTTTTAAAACCTGAAAGGGTTTCCTGATTTATAATAGCGAGTTGAAGTGAGTTCCAATGTTTAGGGGCTAGATTTTGGAAACTAGTGCCCCCGGCTCTCATCTTCTTAAATTGCGGTAATGCCAAGAGTGACTGGTTGTTGGATCTTAAGAGTCTGGTATTGTTTTTTTTGGAAATTACCTGGTTTAGGTAAATGGGTGCTTTTCATGGAGGCATTTGAATGTAATGCAGGGAGTTTTAAAGATAACTCTAGTTTTGATGGGTAGCCAATGGTGCTCTCTGCGGATTTTAGACATGTGATCTGATTTTCTTATTCCAAGTGCAGCTCTCAAGGCTTTATTTTGTATCAACTGCAATTTATTGAGGTTGGTGGTCGTGGCACCTAGGAAAAGTACATTGCCGTAATCGAGCCTTGATAGAATCAGGGCCCTGGCCAGTGTAATGCAGTTAGTCGGTGTCAGGAATTGGCGGCTGACGGTGATGAGTTTAGAGGTGTAGGATGAGGATGATGCAAGAGTGCTGATATGTTTTGTTAGTGTGAGGTTGGAATCCAGGTAGACTCCTAGGGTTTTAACATGTTTCAGTACTGGGATGATGGTGCCGTCTATATTGATGGTAGCGTAGTCGAAAGGAAGAGCATTTATTTTGGGCTGAGAGCCCACAATGAGAATCTCTGTCTTGTCATCGTTAAGGCACAGACTGTTTAAGGCCATCCAGTTTTGTATTATGGAATAGATTTTGTTTATGTTTAGTGTGTCTTGGAGGTAGTTCCCTGATAAAGGGATGAGGACCTGGGTGTCATATGCAAAGTTGGTGTAGATGACACCCATATTATCCAATGCTGTAAACAGGAGTTTGGTATAGGCATTGTAAAGTGTGGGCGATAGACAGGACCCTTGTGGAACGATAATGGGGACTGGTACAGGGTCAGCAGCTTCTTTACCTATGGACACTCTAGAGGTCCGTTCCGCCAGGAAGAATTTGATCCATGTAGTGGCATTCTTGGAAAAGTTGAAATCTTTGGCTAACGTTTCACAGAGTTTATTGTGGTCCACCAAATCGAACTCTGCCGATAGGTCTAATAGGAGTAGGATGCTGAGTTTACCCGAGTCTCTGATAGTGTCCATTTGGATTTTGAGATCCAGGAGGGCTGTTTCCGTACTGTGATTGGGCCGGAAGCCCGATTGTCTAGTGCCAAGGAGTTGGTTTTGTTACAAGTGTGCTTGGACTTGATTATACGCTATTTTATCAAGAATGTTCAAGAGGAATGGGACCGTAGTTATGGGTCTATAGTTGGTGGGCACAGTGGGGTCAAGGCTGTTTTTGTTTTAGCAGTGGGGTAACCCAGGCTTCCTTTATGCTGGCTGGCACCGGGTTTGTATTAAAGGAGACATTTATAAATTTGGTTATGATGGGTGTCAGCGTATGAGCACAGGATTTGACAACTTTAGCAGGGATCGAATCTCCCTTGCAATTAGAGGCTTTAAGGTTGGATATAGTATTGAATACTATTTCTTGTGAGACTGGAGTAAATTCAAACGTAGGTTTGGTGTTTTTGTTGAAGGTGGGTAGGTGGTTATTTGTGTCCTGTTTATCCTCTAGAAGTTGTTTTTTAGCTAGGATTTTATTTTGAAGGTGGTTTATCTTAGCAGCAAGAGAATCTTGGATGGTGTTACACCACTCTTTGCTGCAGTTGGTATAATTAGAGAATGGTATTGGGTTTTGCAATTCTTTAAGAATTGAGAAAAGTTCTTTGGAGTCGGATGCAGCATTACTGATCCAAGCGTTAAATACATTAGCTTCATCAGTTATTATGGATTTTTTGTAGGTTCTATTTGCTTCCTGGTAAGTAGTTTCAGTTTCAGTTGAGGGCTGTTTTCTATGGGTATGTTCATGAGCACGTTTAATTCTCCTGAGAGCGACAAGTTCCTCGCTAAACCAGAAGCATGAGCGCTTTTCTATGTAACAGTATACAGACAGTGGAGGTGCATACAGGTGAAAGCCACCCAGCACACCTAACAGCAAATCCATAGGATCGTACCTTATTGAAAGAGCCACTGTAAGACAGCTCTTCCTGTCTGCACTTCTTCAGCATTCTACTTCTCCAGGCAGTAGAGGCTCGTGAAAGTATGCAGCACTGACCAGTAGGCCGATTGGGAGATGTCTGCAATCAGGAAACCTGACCACCATGCCGCAGAAGCGGCTGTAGTTCTTGTTGAATTTGTATGTGGGGGAACTGAAATTCTTAAGAAAATGTGTGGGTACATTAGGAACGAATCGTGGGTTTGTCATGAGAAGTACCCCGTCTTCTTGGAATCGCAGGTATGGTTGGTTGGTTGATTGATTGCGAGGGCTTTCAGCTCTGACACCCGCCTAGCTGATGTAATAGCCACCGGGAAGACGACTTCCGTGACAAGTATCCCAGTGGCGCGGAGCCATAGGTTCAAACTGTTTCTTTATGAGCCCTGAGAGCACAGTATTGAGGCTCCATTCTAGCGATATCTGCCTTATTGGTGGAAAATCTCTGAAAAGGCCTTTGAGGAAATGTTTTATGAGTCTGCGTCCGTAGAGGGACCCGCCTTTTTCGCGTCTGGTGTACCTAGAGAAGGCCATCAAGTGCATTTTAATTGAGTTGTGGGCAACGCCTTGTTTGGACAAGCCTAGTAGGTATGGCAGTAACTCCTCTGGCGTTACCCTGAATGGGTTCAGCCCTTCCTGCTGTTGGGTTTTGCACCATTTGCAAAATTACTTCCTCTTCAGACAGTATGTTTGGCCAAGCCAAGCCTAGTAGGTTGAAAGTCAAACTTGGGTGTATTTTGCATTTAGCATGAAAGTCAAACTTGGGTGTATTTTTGCATTTAACTTGAAAGTCAAACTTGGGTGTTTTTTGCATTTAATTTTTGACCATTGATTGTAACTTGAAAGCCCAGTGACTGTTATTTACCGCTGTGCTTGCTTACTCCTCCCTCTACCTCCCCCCTTCACACTCATGGCGCTGTCTGTTTCTACACTCTATTCCAACTGCTTCTCTATCAACTATCAATCCCTTCCCACTAAGTCTGGAAAGAAGAAGTTTAAAAAGGATATCTTGGCCTCCAACCCTGGTCTCCCTATTGCTGATACCTATACCAGTGCCTCTTCCAGACAGACCCTCACCGACATCCTCTTTGTTGTTCCATCACCGGATCTATGGACCCCCCCCGTATGATCTCTGTGCTTTGTCCTGTCTCCTCCTCTCCCATAAATGGTGGCATGCGCTGGGAAGTCCTCATGGCTTCTTTCGACTCCTCTAGAGTCATCCTTAATGTCTATGTAAATGGCACTGTCATGGTCCAAGGTCCCCAGGCCAATCTCCTCCTCTTTGATAGGCGGTTCCCTCGCCTCATCAACTTTCTTTCTTCTCTGGCTGTCCCCTCCTCCTTGGCTCCTTGCCCACTCATCCCTCCTCTGCCCCTCTTCTGGCTACCTCCACAACTCTGCAGGGCGTACCTCTGATTTGTACCCCTCCCCGGAAGGTCTTCAAGGCCGGCAACCTTCTCCATCTTGCCACTCTCAACACTCGCTCTGCTGTCAAACACTCCTCTGACATCTGCCACCTCCTTGAAGAACTTGACCTTGATGTCCTTGCTCTTACAGAGACATGGTTCACGGCCAGCTCTGTCACAAGCTTTGACACTCTCCTCCCTGATGGCTACAAGATCTTCTCCGTACCCAGGTTCACTCGGCCCGGAGGGGGTGTAGCCTTGATCTTTCCAGAGTGGATTCCTATCACTATCATTCCCACTCAGATCTACACCTCTTTCGAATGCCTCATCTGCAGGCTCTCAATCTCTCCCAGCCACTCTCTTACTGTTGTTACTCTCTACCGGCCCCCTGGTCAGATCACCTCTTTTCTCTATGAGTGGGCTGACCTCTCTTCCTCTTTTCTGGCCTCAACCACCACCTTGATTCTCCCTGTCCCTCAACTTTGCTCTTTCGCGACCTCTGCAATTCCCTCTCCCTCTCTATCCTCCCCTCTGGCCCAACAAACTCTGCAGGGCACACACTTGATGTCTTGATCTCCTCTAGCCTCCCTTTCTCTATCCCTCTCTCCACTCCCCTCTCTTGGAGTGACCACTACCTCCTCTCATCTCTCTCTCTCTTCCCCCCAAGCCAAGCCTATCCCAACACTGCCACCTACCTTCTTGGATATCCGGCCCATGAAACGTGTGTCAGTCGAGACTTTTGCTGCCACCTACTCTCCCCCCACCCCCACATCCTTTGGCTGACTCACACCCTGACACAGCCCTGTCTCTTCTCTATTCTTCTATTTCTGATACTCTTGATGTTCTTGCCCCTGTCATGAGGATCCGCCTGAAGTCCAAAGCCAAGTGCAATTCCTGGTACGACTCCGACCTAGCTACACTTAAACGTAAGTGTAGGGCGGCTGAGAGAAAATGGAGGGATTTCTGTTCACCCTCTGACAAACTGGCCTGTCGCCTACTCCAAAGGCAATACCGTCTCTCTGTTCGTACCAAGAAGAGAGTCCACATTCAAGCCTGTGTCTCTGCGGCATCTAACAGCTCGGCTGAACTCTTTAAAATCTGCAAGGAGCTGGCCAACCCTGCTGCAGTCTCTACCCCTCCCCTTGCCTCTCAGGCTCTTTGCCATGCCCTGGCCTCTCACTTTATCTCAAAAACCCAGGACATCCTGTCCACCCTCTCTTCCACTCCCTCCCCTCTCCGTCTGTACTCAGTGACCCTCCTCCAGCCATCCCCCCTCCCTCCTTCTCTTCCTTTCCGCTTTTCTCCCCTGATGAGGTCGCTAGACAAGTCCGATCTATGAAAGCCTCGTCAAAACAGGTTCATCCCTGTTCCTCTAAAACTATCAAAGGACCACATTGATACCCTCTCTCCGGCCTTTGCCGATTTCTGCAACCACTCCTTTGCCTCAGGATCCTTCCCCTCCCCTTTTAAGCACTCCCTTGTGCATCCTCTCCTCAAGAAACTCACAGCTGATCCCTCTTGTCCGGCCAACTATTGCCTAATTTCCATTACCCCCTTCTTGGGCAAACCCCTTTAACAGCTGGCCATCTCTCAGCTAATCCTTCATTCTGACGCTGTTGGCTGTCTCCATGACCATCAGTCTGGCTTTAGATCCGACAGAAGCACGGAAACTGCTCTCCTGAACATCCGTGAAGATCTGCTTTCCAACCTTGACTCCAGCATTCCCTCTGTCCTCATCCTACTCGATCTCTCCTATGCCTTCGACACGGTCAACCATACCATCCTGCTCAACCGTCTCAGTGATAACCTGGGCATCAACGATCAGGCTCTCGCCTGTCTGACCGCTTTCCTCTCTGATCGACCCTCCCAGGTCCAACTTGGGTCCTTCCCATCATCTATCTTCCTCTCCACCTGTGGTGTTCCCCAATGGTCTAACCTCTCGCCGTGGCTTTTCAACCAATACCTAGCAAATCTCACCCACTGTATTGCCATTTTCTGCTCAAACTTCCAGTGCTACGCAGATGACACTCAGCTCATTTTCAGGCTGCCCTCGGCCACCTCCTCCACCTCTCTCATCACTGATTGCCTAACTGCCATTCAGGATTGGTGTGCTGCCAACGATCTCTGTCTGAATGCCAGCAAGACTGAGATCCTCCTCATCGGCACACCATCACCTTCCTTTCCCCTCACTCTCTGGCCGGCCTCCCTTGGCCCTCCTATCCCTACCTGCGAGGCCAAGAACCTAGGTGTCACCTTTGATTCCACACTCTCCTTCTCCGCCCACATCGCTGATGTATCAAAAAAATCAAACTTCCTACTGCACCTCCTCAGAGGTACTCTTCCTTTCCTCTCATTCCCCCAGAAGCTCACTGTCTCCCAACCTCTGGTTCTCTCTAAGTTGGACTATTGCAACAGCCTCTTTCTTAATCTACCTACCTCTACTCTCTCCCCTTTGCAACTTATCCAGAACAGGATTGCGAGACTTGTCCTTGGCCTGAAGCCCTGGGATCGTATCTCTCCAGCTCTGAAATCTCTCCATTGGCTCCCAGTGGATGCAAGGATTACATTCAAAACCCTCTGCATTGTCCACAAGGCTTTCTGGGGCCTGGGTCCAACATACCTTCAGCTATCCCTCCGCAAATACCTCCCATCTCGGGCACTCCACTCCTCTACCTCTAACCTTCCTCTTTGCTTCTGCCTTTGCCCCCTCTCTCCCCTGCTGACTCTACTCTCCCTCGGCACCATGCACCTGGCCACCCTCTTTCCTCTGGGCCCAGGTACCTGCTCCTCTTGCAACTGGCATGCACTGCCTCCGGGCCACCCCTTTCACTGGGGTCTGTATCTGTACCCATACAGCCCCACCCCTTTGTTTTGTTCATTCTGCACTTATCAGACCTACCCAGCCTGCTGCCTTAAACCCAGCACTGCCACTTGCTGGCTGCACTGCCTCTGTTTGTTGACTTTTTATTTATTAATTTATTTATTATTATTTGTTTTTTTTCCTCCTTTTGTTCCCCCTTCCATGCACTTCTCCCTCTCTACCATGCACTTGCGCGTTCTCAATGTCACTGTGCCCAGTAAGATCGTTGTTTTTGTTTCTCCTCTGTTCCCCCTCCCTTGCCTTGTCACGCTCTGAATCACTTGTGTATGAGCGCGATAGAAATAAAATATCAATATCAATATGACAGTAAGTAACTCAGGCGTTACCCTGAATGGGTTCAGCCCTTCTTGCCGTTGGGTTTTGCATCATTTCGCAAAATCGCTTCCACTTCAGGCAGTATGATTAGTTAGTGGTGGGAGCTCTCGCCCGTCCCTAGGACCTGCCTACACTCTTGTGATTTGTTCAGGCTTCTGTGCGAAGTCAGGCGCCACGCCGTCAGGCGAAGTGATTGGAGTCATGGTACAGAATTTTCCCATCGCCTTGCGTTATGTGATCATAGTGAACTTTTGGCGCTTTATATATTTGTTTAACCTCCTTACGTCTAGAATGGGCCTCCACTTTCCATCCGGTTTGCGGATGACTACGTATTGGGAGTACACTCCATTTCCCCTTTGGTCCCTGGTGACTTATTCTATGGCCCTTTCTTGTAGCGTAGCATGAGCTGCACTTATCGTAGAAGAGCGGTCTTGAGCGCCTGTGGTTGGTGGTTTGGAGATATGGGAGGGGGTGTTTGTTTGAACCCCAGTAGGTGCTCGTATACTGCTACATCCAGAACCCATTTGTCGTTTTTTATTTATCTCCAGTCTCGGATGGGATGAATTGTCACGGTTGGGTCTAACCCTGCAGTCCCCTTTGGGATTCCGGAGGGCTGTTTGCGGCGCTTATTTTGTAGAAAGTCTTTTGATTTGTGGTACCCTTAGTAAGTTCCCTTGTACCCTTAGGAGTAATATGCTGAGCCTCTTGAGTACTGACGCCCCTTGTTGGATGGAGATGTGGATGTTCAACCGACTGCTCTTCTGAACTGACGAAAAGGTAGACGGTTCTCAGGGATGTTAATAATCATCTTAATTGTTTTCAGAGCTTCGTCGATCTTGGGTACGAACAGCTCATCACCCTCAAAAGGGCATGTCCACTACTTTATGGTTGACATCCGGCCAGAAATCTGTACATCGGAGCCACGTTTGTCTTCGTAGTACCACTCCCGTTGGCCACTTGTTGAAAACCTATTTCCACCAGGTCCAGCGCCATGTTGATACCCAAGTTGGAGGATTCTTCGCCTTCTTTCAGGATTGCCTTTGCCTCCTTAGATTTCTCCTCTGCGAGAGGCTCCAGGATTGGTGCAAGTTTATGCCACATCTCTCTATCATACCTGGCTATGATGGCTAGGAAGTTGGCTGATTTTAACTGTCGTGGCGCAAATCGCTATGACCTTCTTACCAAAGGCATCCTGCTTCCGGGCTTCATTGTTCGGTGGTATAGTGCATTTTTGTTTTTTGGATTTAGATTTGCGGCTTGCCGCTGACGAGACCACTGACTCAGGAGATCGCCTGGAAGACAGGCATTGTGGTGCATTTTCTGGTGGGTTGCACTTTGTTGAGGCGGCCTTTCACCGCTGGAATCATTAATGGTAGCTTCATTGTTTTAAGTCCCTCCTGCAAGACATGGTCGAGGATGGGGATTGAGACCACTGCTTTTCTACTCTTACCCATATGGTCAAATAAAAACAAATCCTTATCTTCAGAAGCGAGGAGGCTGAAATTCGTGCATGCCCTCATGACTGTAGAATGGAACTCTGATGTTGTCAGTGGGAGACGGCTTTGCCGATTCCTCGTCTTGGTGAAACACCTAGGGGGAATCCGTGTCCCAATCATCATCCCTCCTCTGAGTGGTTGATGAGGATGTGATGTCTTGGGGTTGGTCCGCATCCGTAAGTTCCGATCAGTGCCGGAAGAAGGGGGTCAGTGGTGAAATGGTGTGGCTCCTTTTGCGTGATGTAGGTTAGTGTTGGTGACACACTCCTGTCCCTGTGTATTGGTCGAAGTGCGGGAGATGTTGGGGGAGAGGTGGAGAAATGTACCTGGATTGTGAACCCCCCCGGAGGACCTTGCTGATCTTCCCTGCAATGTGGACCTGTGTCCAGAAGGGGAGGACCTTGGTGACCTTCCCCGTGAGGTAGACCTGGGTCTGACTGGAGATTGTTCCGGTGCCTGTGGCACTGCTGGTTGAGGTGGCAGTAAGGATGGCATCCCTGGTCTCATCAAAGCTGCATCAAGCTGGGTGATGACCATCTGCAGGGACGAGAGTAGGCCTGTGGGTTGGTTAACAGTGCCCTTTCCTGAATGTGTAGGTGGGTGGAGCTGGGCCTGCCTCTTCTCGTGGCTGTCTCTGTGCCGTACCTGCCTTCTCTTGTGGCTATCGAACTGTTAGGTCCCCTTCCTGAATATGGCTCCCTAGCGTTGCCGGCCAGCTGGAGCCTCGTCCTGTAATACCACAGACTGTTCCGAGTCTGACTGTTGATGCTGCGCCTCGAAGTCGGTAACCACCTCGTATTGTAGTATCTCCTCTGGTATTGCCTCAGAGTACTGGATAGGGGAGACCTGGCTGATGTGTTGTGTTGTCTCGTCTGGTTGTGGAGGTTGCATTTCCTAAGGAGGTTCTCGTCATCCCGTCGAGGGGACTGTTGGCGACGTGCCCTCCTTCCATGGTTTCTTGGGACCCAGGGTGTGTCTTTCCCTGCTGCTGAAGTTGTAGGCTGGGACGACAGGACCGTGCAGTCTTTGTCCATGACCTTCTTTGTCGACAAGACCAGTTTACAGTGTGCCATCAGCAAGCTGGTTTTGTGGAGTGTGGTGGATGAGCTGGACTTCTGAAGCGATGTGGCCGGGGCCGATTTGTTGAGCTTCATGGACCAGCTGGACGTGATGTCGTTGACAAGGTAGTTCTACGCTGAGTCGTTGAAGGGTCAGCCACCTGATGCTTGACATTGGCGGATCGGCTTTGCACGACTTTTGCAGATCTTTTTCTGTGGTCATGGAGTTGCATTGCACCTTCTGCGTTGCTTGACGGCCTCTGCTGACCTGTGTTTCAGCGCTTTCGGAGTGGTTGACAACAAGGTACTTGTGCCCCCGGGCGTGCACCCCGGGTGATCTTTGCGCCCCCTCCTCCGTTGACAAGGCCTCACCCACTCTCACTGACCTTGATTTATGTTTGTGCTTTCATCCGTCCGTTGGTTTGCCGCCTTCTGCTGCTGACTTTCGCCCCAGTGATGACTGGCCTTCTTGCAGACGACAATGGGCCCGTCCAGCCCCTTTGGTTTTTTGGCCACCGCCAATGGCTCATTACCGTGGCAAACCCTGTACTTGGTCTTCTTCGCCGGCCGTTCTTCTGACCTTGCCCTTTCCCGCGGTCGTTTCCTCACGGGAGCACCCATGCCCTTGATCGACTTGACGTTGGAAAGGTATTCAGGGTTGTTCCCCCTCATTAAGCAGGCAGGCTAGCCTTCCATTTCTATCTTTGAGAGTCTTGGAGCTAAGACCTCGACAGATGGTGCATCTTTCAATGGTGTGGTGGGGTGGGGTAAAGGGAGTATATGCAGTCGAAGCGCTCATCTCCCTCATATACTTTGAGCCCACAAGTGGCACATGGCTTAAAAAGGGGTTTCCTTTTGCCCTCCATCCCCAGAAAATTTTCCACCTTGAAGAGTGTACTTGATGTTGTGTAGAGAAAGTGCTTATTTTCTTTTGAAATTGTTGTTTTGAAGATTTTAACCTACAATTCTGACTGTGGAAAACCAGAGGACTCCTTCTGATGAACACTCGGTTAGAATCTGAGGGGAAGAGGAGGGTCTAGTCTAGAGCTACTCAAGGTCCCATTGGTGGGGACCAAAAACACCCATAACAAGGGTGTTAGGCTACAAAATTGCCTAGGGCAAGGGGAAATCAAAAAGTAAACCAGAATTCCCAGCCTGATGACGGGAAATATTCACAGCATGTGAATCTATGAAAGATCCAATGCTGGAGAAGAAATGGATGTGCTGTTTAACCAGAATGCAAAGCATCTGTTCGTTGTCCCGCTTGATCCTAATGAATGTGTGTGTCTTCAGTCTTCAGACAATTCCTGTAGCTCTGTTTCTATTTGTGTGAAGGGGTTCAGTGGTCAGTCGTACGTAAAGAACGAAGCGTAGTATGCAAATAATGAAGCATAGTACGTAACTCCCTCTTTTTGCTCGCTGCATCTAAATCTGGGAAATGTTTCTAGGCTTCGAAAACCTTTAGATGCAGTGTCAGAATGAACCTCACTAATGCATTTTTGTAACAGAAAAAGAGTCTTGCCAAACTTCAAGGGCGGGAGGAAGGAAGTTGACTATGATCTATGGAGAAGCCTTCCCTTATTTTGGCATTGAATATTATTTTTGGGGATCCAGGTTAGGAGATTTTTTGATGGATTGATGATAACTTCGGATAAAGCCAAAGCTTTTGAGCTCAGCTTTAGCTGTACATTTATAGTACAAGACGGAGGGCCTTATTACAACTCAGGCGGTAAGGGGTTTACGGCGCCGTAAACAGCGCCGACCCTTACCGCCTGAGTACGAGGTCCCTTAGCGCCATGGCGGATTTAACACCTGCTTTTAGCAGGTGTTAAAATCCATGGCGCTAAGGGACCATGGAGTTAATTACGCCACCGTAATTTACGGTGGCGTAATTAACGCCTTCCCCACTCCCATTATGCCCTATGGGGCAAAAATGGGAATGGGGAAGGGTAAATGGGGATTGGGGACTTACCGCCCCGCCAAACTCGGAATGGGGCGGTAAGTCCGCCAACCACCATGGCGTAAACATAGTTTACGCCATGGTGGTAAAGTCACGGCCCAGGCGGTAACTTACCGCCTGAGTCGTAATGAGGCCCAGAATATTGCGATCACTATTAGTAGTGTCTATTACATCAAAACACATAGTATTCTGAAAAATTGGGTTGAAAACACAAGCAATCTATTATGGAATATGACAGACTTCTTTCCAGGTGGGGTTGAAGTACATGTCACCCAGAGTATTACCATTAAGAATATGGATGTTCCACTCCTACAGACTCTGGAAAATACCCTCAGAAGCAGGGGTATCGGTTCCATGTAAAATATTTAGGAATTTATCAGAAGAATCTGGCCCTTCTTCATGCACGGAGCTAAAATCGTCTGCAACAATCATATTTCCATTTCCGTTATTTCCACACCACTCACACAGAATATCGTTGAGGGTTTCCAGGAGCCTATCACATTCAGAGGCGTTAGGATTGAGGTAGATATTAATAATGAAAAGATTATTTACCCAATCCATCCCCGTTCTTGTTAGGACGACAGCCAGTAGTCCCGGGATTTCATTATTTAAAATTTTCGATTGGCGGGAAGCCAGTTGATCAGAGCAATCATAAGGCCTCCAAATGGTCTACCTTTGATGCCCTTTGAGCTTGCTGAAAATAGGTGGTATAACCATTGGTATATGTGATAGTCACTATGATTAATAGGTAAAGTATTCATCCTCTGGTGTTCCAATGGCAAAGTATCAGTACATCATTGTTAAAGATGAATCACTGGCTTGAAAGGACATTTACCCCCAGTGAATGAAGCACAGGGCCACCAAGAAAAGCCTTGTTCCAAACTTGTGTTCAGGGGCAAAGCCTGGATTGATAGAATTCGACCACTTTTCAAAATAATCTCAGAAATATAAAAAATCATATACAACATTACATTTTAAAAATGTAAGTACAATATCTGTACGTTTTGTCATGAACAAAGTGCACTAGATCAATGCCTCCAGATAGGATTGCTTGCAAAAATGGGATTGTATGAAGCACATTTAAGATATTTTTGGAGTTCAAAGTTATAGAACTGTCTGCTTTTACAATTGAGTTGATCCCAATACATAATGGTTAATGGGTTATACTTTGTTTATTACACCGAAGAGTTTTAGCATCCTGGTTGATCTGTGCTGAACAAGGATCGTTAGGGGTGGGAATCTCCTCTTGAGATCCAACTGTTTCACCATACGAGCTATGTGACCTTTGTGATCAGCAAAAAAGCACCAGTATAGATTGTAATATGAAGAGGTTGTTTAACCTGCATAGCAGAGAGTCCAAAGTACATGGATCCAAAGAATACACAGCCTTTTACTGAGGGTGTATCTGCCACGCCAACACGGAGAAGCCTTGAAGAGCTTCCATGAGCTGGTGCTGTGGTGGAGCCAGTCCACTTTTTGGGGGGTGGTGCTGGAGGGGGCTGAATGACAGTTTTGAAAGCTCGTCTTCATAGGGTATATTCACATAGCCTGGGTGGGGCCTTTGTCCTCGCTGTATGTTTGCTTCTGCTGCCACATTAATGAATGTTTAGATGTAAATGATCTGCTCTCCCCAAGTGAGAAATTGGACAGCATCTTGGTAGCACCCCTTTCCCATCGGAGCCCAGGGCTTAACATTTGCGTATCAAGGCAGAGTGCTGCCTACAACCTCCTCAAAATGGGAGGCTTAAGCCCTCCTAAGTCAGGAGCTGGCGTCACCCGATTTAAGTGAAAAGCTCCTACCTCCTGTGCTGGCACCTGCCATGCCATCAGAGGTGCGTGGTGTGCCAAATATTGTTTCACACATGGAACTGCCTGAGCTAAGGCCGGCCCTGGGGCATACGAATGGGAGGTAATGAAGAAAAATACAATTTTGTTAAGCACAATAGTGCACCTGCAAGCACAATACTTGAGCCCAGACTGCAAGAAAAGGACTGCTGGTTGGGGTCAGAACATGCATGAGGGAGGTCAGTGAGCCCACACATGCGCCCAGGCAATACCTTTCTATTGAATGTTGCAGGAAACATGTTTCAGACTAATTCTCTTCCTGGGGACAACATACAGTGAAACACTATTAACATCAAGACTTTATGTGTGGCCAAAAGAGTGATCCATAGTTACACAGCTATCTTGGAAGTCACTGCTAGTCTACACAGACACACACACAGTCACACACCCTCATTCCTTTGGAACTCAGACAGACTGAAGTTCCTCACTTGCCCTGAACATGCACCTGTTACAACATGCCTTCAGCATTTTAAGTTGACATCATACCGGTACTCATTCATACTATACAATACAGTGGCACCACTAGTTTAAAGTTGCATATATCATAAATGTTGGCAACCTACAATCCTGAATACCAACCCTGTCCACTGATATCTAATCCCTACTGTTCTTTCATGGCACCTCAGTGACATGTTGGGGCTTTACAAGTCACCTGGAACCCATCATTCAGATGTTGCAGGTTTGTACAGTTTTTATATTATGTAGAAACATGCAATATATTTAAATATAACATTTAAAATGTGTATTTATCTTCCCTCTACAATATTTTGTGGCGTTTTACCACTTTGTTTTAATTTTTGTAAAAGATGTACGATTATTTTTAATCATAAAATATTTTCTATTGCTGACCGACAGACTTAGTCACAGAGAAGTGACACTTCCGTAAGCAGCTGGCAGTCAATCCAGATCAGCGTCACAATTTGGACTATGAGAGGGCAGACAATGAGATCATGAAGGTGTAGCCCAGAGAAACCCGAACTCTTTCCATACAAGTCTACCGGGAGTATTAAACGCTTTTATTTCTAGCAACAGAACTCCATGTTTGCCTACAACTAAAACATGTCATAGGCAATGAGTCAATTTCAAACTGAAAATTAGCCTCACTGGAGCACATAAAGATACTTTGCTGTTGTCACTAAGAGCCTAATTCACAGAAGCATTTTATAATGGTAAAACCCCATTGGAAAATGTTCTGTGAATTAGCCCCTAAATATGGTAATGTGGGCTCAATGGATTAAATCTCATTTTTTTAATGAAGATAATAATTAAAAAAAAATTCCTGCCACCTTTTCAAAATATATCAAGAAAACCACAAGTAACTTCAAATGGTTGCACAGCCTAGTAACGCAGTGGGTCCCAGAGTGTGGAGAAGCGGATCCATTTTAAGTGTAAGAAACAATCTGCGCCGAAAGAAAGACTTTGCGCCGGAGTAACAAACAATCCAGAAAGTACTCCCTGCACTCGCACTGGAAGAAAGTGCTAAGTGCAGACATTTATCATTCAAATATCTTATATTCCGAAATCACAGAATTAAAACACCAGCAGAGCACTGACATCGCTCCCCCAACTTCATGATGCAGCGCGTTCCACCTGTGAGGAATCCAATGTAGTCATCAAGAAATCCCTAGCAGTGACCTCTTCCCATGTGGCCAGGGGACAGCAGCTGCTACCTGACCCTGGGGGCGGATTCATAAGGGAGGATCCCATGGGAGGAGACAACTAGCGGGGAGATGTTTTGTCTTCATTGGACAAGATGTGGTATTCCCCCCCACCCCTTTTCCATGAGGAAGACCCTCGTATACCAGAGTTCTTAATAGCCAATTGTCATTTTAGTCAGACCCCCACCTTTGACCCAAACACCCACAATTCACACACCTTTTTTTCTGATTCGCCTTTATGTGAAATCTCTAGAAAAAAAAACATCTGTGTTAAAAGTCCAATGACATCCATGGACTCAAACTCCCATAACCACCCAGGTTTTGAGACGAGGAGGAAGATGAGGTAGTTTGTGCCAAGTGATAGGAGAGGATGCAGTCTAATTTTTTCAAGTCTTCAGTGCACGGGACATTTAAAGATGGCAAGCGCACTATTGGATCGAACAGTGCAAGAGAAGACGTTGAACCCCATACCGAGGCTCATGAACACGAGGCACACGGACAGCTGTGGAGGAACGGAGAAGGCCGCCGGAACATAAGGAGAAATGCTGTGTGCTAGCAAGAAGGACCGTGGAGACGCTGGGAGCCACGCAGGAGCTCCTGGATTTCAGGCTGCTTCGAGAGACAGCGTTCTACAGTCTGGTACGAAAAGGAAAGCCAGCATTTGACCGCAGAGCCGTGCAGGACGCTGGAAGAATGTACACATACTCCAAAGTGGAAATCGGGTGAAGGACCACACCGTAGATGTGTGAGTAGAATTGGAGAATGCAGTCAAGGCAAATGTGATTCGCTGTTGATTATCTCTTACCACATGGCCAGGGGATGGCAGCAGCTACCTGATCCTTACCCGGGGGGTGGTATTATGAGGGAGGATCATGTGGGAGGGAACAACTATCAGGAAGTGGTGATGACTATTATGAGAGAATTCTTCCCCTGCTTATGAATAAAACCCAATAACACCTAGGATTCTGATGGCATACTGTCATTCTGAGCGGAATACCATTCACGCCTCATGTATACATAACACATACATCTCCTGTCTGATGTTTTTGTACTAACCAAAAACACTAAACAAAATCACCTAGAAGTCCTATAAATCCTATGCACTCAAACTCCCATAAAGCCTCAAGTACTGAGACAAGGAAGAAGGGGTTAATATGGATCAAAGGAAACACTAAGCTGAACATGCAGGCTAGTTGTTGTAATAAGGCCCAACTGTGTGGGACATTTAAAAATTGTGTCTGTACTGGAAGAATAGAGAAGAAGGAAGCAGAACCACGGGCAAAGGCAGCAGCATGGGAACGGTTCATGCTGGAGAAAGGAGGTGCTGTCATACTGCTGCTTGCAAGCACTACATATCGGTGTGGCTTGAGGCCATAGAAGTTACTGCAGGCACCGTAAGAGAACCGCTGGGGAGCTGGCAGCACCAGAAAATCTACCAGGAGCGCGGTCGTGACCAGAAGCACCCGCCTTACCTGCGGGCGAATGTGGAGCCGGCAGGAGAGCCGACAGAAGGTTTGCAGAGTGGGGAACGCCGTCCAAAAGTGAAAGCTTGACCACAGCAACGTGGGACGGGTCAGAAATGCTACCACATAGACACCAGTGAGTCTACCTAGAGATTTTGGGGCCCCCGGGGCGTACTGACAGGCATGTGAGCCATTACGAACTTATTTTGAATATCGACCAAATAGAAAACAAAGACAGATTTTGCCCAAATCTTCAGGCATGAAATGTCCATATTGGGAAGGTTGGAGCAAGTACTGCCACAAGCCAATAAAAACTAGTGAAGTAGTTAAAAGACAGAACTTGAACAAGTCTCCACATATGTGATATCAATGTGAGGAAAGGTGGAACAAGTAGTACCTCGAAACAAGAAAGTATAGACAGTGAAGGAATACAGCTGTGCTATACTAAAAGACATTGAGAACATTAAAGTAAGCCCTGGTGAAAGAAGCACATCAGACAGTGAACATTTGGGGAGAAGATACCTGTCAGAGAAGCACATTAGGGGATCTGAAAGCCGCGGAAAGGGATACCTGGCCGGGGAGTACACCAGTTAATTCATTTGAAATACATAGAGGACACAGAGATTGTGGGTAGATACCTGGCAGGAGAGTATATCAGGTGATCTGTAAGAAGCAGATGTAAAGAAGTACTGGCAGCAGGGCTGTCCCAAGGGGTGCTGGGGGGCAGAAGGGGCTAACTGACCCGGCCTCATGCTTGCAGGGGTTCTTGCGGCACCTCTCCTAAATAGAAGGCAGCACAGTCCACCCGAGACCTTTATTCACACGGGGGACTGTGCCGTCTGCTCTCTGCCCCAGCAATGATTTTGCTGTTTGTTGCGAAACCATTTGGCTCTGCAACAAACAGCAAAATAATGGGAGACTGCAGGGCTCAGAAGTGAGCTCTGCTGCCTCCCATCATTCAGCTGACAACGTAGACATGCTGAATGACAAGAGAGGGCTCCTCTCTTGTCAGTCAGTGTGTTCACATTGCTCAGCGTAAACATGCTGACTGATAGAGAGGAGTTCTCTCCTGTCAGGCAGCATGTTTACGTGTCGGAGTGAAAGGAGGGATGGAGGGAAGGAGGGCAATCCGGTCCCCCGTGGCTGAGTGTGTGCTTTTGAAGGGTGCATGGAGGTAAGGTGTTTTGTATTTTAAATTAAATGTATATATATGTCTATTTAAATCAAATGAGTAGGTATATGTGTATGAATGCATGCGTGCATGTTGGTGTTTATGTTTGTGTCAATGCTGTGTTTGGCTTTATGTATGCATGCATGCATGCAATGAGTTGTGCGACTGGTGGAAGAATGCATGGGTGAAAGTGTTGTATGGGAGTGTGGGTGCAGCCCACCCATAAATTTAGCCACTCTGCGGGCCACTTCACTAAGGACTGGGTTCATGATATCAGAGGTGCAGCCAAGCATAAATTTCAGGGGGCAAGGGGACTAACACTTAAAATGTTGGGAGAGGCGCCAACCTCAAAGGCTGTGGGGGAGGGGGGAACTTACTTGTGTGGGGGCATCCAACATCTTTCCACATTCAAATGAGACTATTCTGGTGAAGCTTCAATGTTACACCCAGTTAATGCTTGCCTTCATTTCTGAAACGTCATACTTAAGGACTGCAGAGAGAATGAGATTTCTCATATCACCACTTCCCTTCCAATCACTGCCCTAGCATGCAAGTGCTAACCCCACGTCACGATTTCAATTACCTAAAAAAGTATGCATATGAATACAGGTGCTAACCATGAAATGTTTTATTTTAGTAATTGCAGGGCCTTTGTTAACAGCAAAGCCCAGGTACCACTTACTGTTGGTGTTCTGTTTGCCTAGCCATGGCTCTGTTGGTCAGCCCGGCAGGGGCTGGATGACAGTTCTGAAAGCGGATAGTGAGTGGGGCCAAAACAAAACATTGTGCTGTCGGTTTCCCCACTGAGGGATGACATCTGGGCCCTTCAGCTTTTACATTTGAAATGGGCCCGCCCCCAAGCAGCTGCCCCCATGTTGGCAGTCTTATGACACAGAAACCTACTGATAATCTGCAGCTTTTAACCAACTTGTTGCATTATTTTGCCTTCATTATTCATTTAAGCACTCCACAGGTGCCTTGGTCTATGTTTCCATTCAGTAAGGCAAGGGGTACCCCCAAACATCGAAAAGAAATGGGCCCCCAGCAGCCATGACACATCTTCAGCCAGCCCTGCACCCATTTCCCTCCCAATTCCCTGAGCCCAGCTAGGAAGCGGAATAGCTATTGCACCTTCCCATTGGCCACTAGTCGTACCTTTCATGCCAATTCAGAGGCTGTTAACTTTCATAATGCTATGCTTATCTCTTGAGTGGTGGGCTATCTAAAAGCTGAGACCAGAAGTTAAGACTTTGGTTTTTTATCAAAGTGAGTCTGATGATATTGCAAGGACAGGTTTTTGTGCTCTGCATGTTTGATGCTGATGCCGCTCCTTAACGAGTGCTACGGGCTGGTGACACCTCGAAAGAGGCCTTCTGCCTCAAAGTGGCCAGGGGCTGGCGCTACCCATGCAGCCAGGCCGAGTCAACAAAGCCAGACATTTCAGGAGGGGGCTAGAGCCTGATCTGCTCAATGGTGTTGTGTCACTGCATGGCATTCTTTTTGTTTGGGTAATTAGGTTTGCCACCAATAAGCCAAAACGATTAATGGGTGGAAACAGACTTTTTTCCTGGGGCATCCCTCCTACCGCAGTGAAAGAGGCCGGGACCAGCGATGGGAGGGTTTGGAGGGTGTAGGGCAGGTATTTTAGTCACCCCCCCCCAATGAACATTTGCCTTTTCCCCTTAGAGGATTTATCGTCGGCAAAGTTCACAATCTGCAGCCCTTTTAAACCTAAAAAATGCACATCAATACTTCCCATACAGTGCAACATTGACAACGGATTTCACAGGGCTTTCAGACCCTCAAGTGGTCTTGTAGGGAAGTGTCTCACTTGGAACCTGGTTCAAATCCTTGCCCAACATAGTTTAAAGCATGAACACACCGCAGCATTCTAAAATAAACATTTAGTGCACGTAGGTTTCCCAGATTGTGGAGCTGTATTTGAGATCTGGGTCTGGGGAGTCATTCCTTGCCAGATCCTGGATCTGGGAAGATCCTTCCCAATGACAAATTGAGTACAGATAGGAAGAAATGGCATTTGAGGAGGTACACGAAGCTTGTAGATGTTGTTAAATTATTTGCCCACCATTGAATTCTCATGGCCAAGCTAATCCATATGGCAATTCTCACCCAGTTCCCGCCCTCCCCACCAAAAATACCTCCTCATTGGAACTCTTTGAGCTAGCTTTAAACAAGCCTGGTCGTCAAACTTTGCCCTCAATGTGCCTGCAAGTGTTTTCTCAAAGGAATCTTCCGAGAGTTCAGGACTTCATTGGAGTTGTAAATACAGAACTGGTGTAATAAAAATGTCTTGATCAGGTCTACCTTCAGCCACTCGATTTAAAAGCATCCGGCGTGTCTTTCGCTGAAAGCTTGTGCATAAGTAAAAGGCATTGCTATTAGCTGCTCGGGTACTCAAGCCATGTTGCACCTGGTACCATCAGCGGCCAGCTAATACCAATACAGAAGTGCCTTTCCCATGCCTACAAGCCCAAACTGTTAGAATTGCCAATGCTCTTTTTGCTTTACCCTTGATGCACATAACTATGCATCAAGGTTAAAGCAAACATACTACTTGGCTAAATTGGCCCACATTGAATTTAGGCCAATCTAGCCAGTAATAATACTTATGGTGCACAGTCAGCCTGGACATACTTTCTGTGGCATGGCATTTTTACTGGCTGGGAGTCCATACATGGTAATAATGGCATATATTCATGCAGCCTGCATGGACATACATGGGAACAACCAGCATGAACATATGTTTATACTAGCATATGTTGTGTGGAAAGGAGGCATGAAATGTATTGGAAAATGTTCCTGTGCACGGTTTGCACAGTTTGTGATTTGCAACTATTGGGATTTTCCATGTGCTTCCATACAAAACCAATTGTAAAATGCATAATTTTAACCGAATGTTTCAAACATTCTTGGGAGTGAAAACCCCCTCTAGCAGCCCTTGTTTGGTTTGGGCTCCCACACAGTGCTTGCTTTGTTGAACCTGCATAATTGGTGCAAACATTTCAGCCTCTTAAGTGCAGAAATATACCAGCCTCCACTGTACATCATCAATCTGTCACTTTGTATGATTTGTGTTTTAATGCACACACAGGGGGAATGTGCTCCTTAATGCTGGCGTCACACACCACATGCGTTATGCCATCCTATACATATTGATGCATATGATACAAAAGTTAGTCTGGGATAAACCTTTCTTCGGTAGAGAAATCTAACTTTGCTGTAGTTGAGTTGTAGTAATAAACCATATTTGGGATCCTTCAAACAAACTCATGGGGAGATTTCTCGAGTCTCCAGTTTGCGGTAGTGCCGCCGCTGGCCCAGTGCAAAAAATTGTAAGGGGGCCTCGCCAAATGTTTTGCCCCAGGCCTCACCACATCTTGTGACAGCCCTGACTGACAGTCCAAGCACCAGGCAAGTTAAAGTTAAATAAGCACGTTGATATTGTGGGAAGATACCTGGCAGCATAGTATACCAGGGGATCTGATAAACCTAATAAAGGCTTCCTGGCAGGGCAGTAGACCAGGAGGATCTTCGTAAGGAGTTATTGTTTGAAAGAGACACTTTTGCCATCCTTAAAGAACTATTGTTTGAAAGAGACACTTTTGCCATCCTTAGGAAGTGGTTGTTTGAATGAGACACTTTTGCCATCCTACCCGGGACATCCAGGGGAAGGGAACCACCCTCTGGATCCAAGGATTATTTTTGTTGGATTTATTCATTTGTTTTTTTAACACTTTATAACAAACCTACATCAGAGACACTTTCCTTATACCCTTAGTTGTTCACTTCTTGTGTGAGGGTTAGATTAATGTTTTGGACACAAGGACAGTGTATATAATTTTGATGACGAGACAAAGACTGATCTTTAGTTTTAGTTTCCTAGGTAAGGAAACTCTTTAGGATAGTGACAGACAGGCCTTTAACCAACCCTCTTATTTTAATAAAGATGTCTGATGTTGAAAACCCCATCACTTTGTGTCCACCTCTCATTTCTGTCCCGTCGCAGTACAAATTCAACACCCAATAAGAAGAATGTTTGAATGCAAACAAGGCAAAGCACAACGGCAAACCCCAATCAAGTACAGATGTATGAGAGTCGGTGTGGGGGAAAGGTTTGAGCAAATGTTACCATAGACAGATATACCAAGCACCTCAAAATATATGCTATTGTGGCATAGCCAAAGAACTGTGAAACAAATAAGTCCTGACAGGTGTGTACAAAAGGCAAATGAAATTGTATGAAGAGTCCTGACAGGGGAGTGTACCAGTTGATCTAAAAAACGTAAGAAAAATACTGGCAGGCGAGTATACCAGGCTTCTAAAATTGTATAAAATTGTATAAAGATACCTGGCAGGGGAGTATGCCAGGCAATCTGCAGAGTTACAAGAAATTCTACAGAAAGACTTACTTATTACTTAAAGAGTCCAGTGATGACACAAAGGAACCGCTGGATAAAGAGACATATTTTCCATCATATTCAAGAATCCAGGAGAAGTTGACCACCCCTTTACCTTGGAGAACATTTTCGTTGGAGTCATTCTTATACTTTTGAACACTTTTGCCAACATCAAGTTAAAGACATTTACTTGCTCCCCTTTGTTGTTTTGTTTGTAGTGTGAGGGTCAGGCTAAGACATTTTGGACACTAGGATGGCTTTTCAGTTACTGACATCCTGACACAGACAGATTGTTAGTTTTTGATTTGTAGGTAGGGAAGTTCCTTGTTAGAATAGGGCCAGAGAGGTGCTTTCCCATCCCATTTATCGCCAGGAAAATGTTTCACAATAATAAAAACAGGGCTAAGGAATCTGGCACTCATTGCATCTGACGTATTACAGGTGTAACTAAGATAACAAAATAAAGTAAGGACCTACAAAGCTCAAAGATGTAGCTGAGCAGGGGCCAACAATGGGGCAGCCATCTCGAGAGGATGAGAGAAATACGGCAATCAATACTACTTAAACAATAAAGTACATGAAAATATACTACATAAATATCCAACACGAACCAGAAACGCAATAAATGACAGATCTATAAATCAATACATATATATTGCGCTCAAAGTGCATAATGCGAAGACAGTGCAATTGACTGTGAAACACAAGTGTGCCACAAATCAAACAGAAGCTGTGCAAAAGCAGCATGACAAGTCAAGAGAGGGCAGACAGATTGCTAACTAGATCAAAAAATATACAAATGAATAATACAACAATATGTATCATATGCTAAAATGACAACTATTGGTGGCAACTAATACAAATGAAAAAATGATCAAAGCAGTGAACAGATGAGTAAATTACAATACATTTGGAAATACTCAATAATGAAGCCCAAGTGGGCGGTCGAATAGGAAAACAGCCATATACCAATACAAAAACAAATTCTGAAAAACAACCAACCTTCCAAAAATACATATAATTCACTGTCAACATTATGACCTTCTGGATGTAAAGGGCCAAGGTGTATAATCATTTTGATTCAAATTCCTTTCCCAACATGTTCAGTAGGTATTTTTAGATGCCTCTTAAAATCATGGACAATCAATTGATCAGTAAAATTGATAAGAAACCCACTTCAGTTAATGCCATTTTGCATGCCAAGAGTCATTATCCCAAATCACTAATCAACAGTATCCCATTTGGGGGATATCTGAGAGCAAAGAGAAATGTCTCCAGAGATATTGATTTCAACACCAAATCGAAAAGGATAGGTGAACCCTTTTTGGTTGGTGGCTATTCGCCATACTCTTTTCTACAATCCCATCACTTAGAGATATCATGGTACCTACCATGATTCAGAAACAAAATATTGGTGGTTATTGGCTTCGAAAAAATAGAAGACCTGCTTGTTTTTACAAGCCTTGCAAATGAAAAGTCTGCAATTTGACTATCATCACTAAACAGTGCAGATATCTTGATTCTAAATTGTGCAATATTGATCATGAGATAACTTGCCTAACACGTTTTGTTGTATTCACGTTGCTGCGGCATGCATGAGTCGAAGTCTGGGGTCTGCAACCCATTTAATTTGAGCATTGTTTTTCCCCCGGCTTTGCGTGCCATCTCCCCAGCCCTGCTCCCCCTGCCCGCCACTGCCTGGATTACATTCCCCTCGCCTCCCACCTCGCCCCCAAGTGCTTCTGATTGGGCCAAGAGCGCACCAGACCAAAACAGCAACGGTGTACTCCACCTGGCCCTCGCTGCAATCCACTTTGGTGGAGCATGCATTAGGTGAGGTCTGGGGTCAGCGACCCGCTTTACATTTAATTTGAGCATTTTCTATTTTTATTTTGGTACTTTGCACGCCATCTCCCCCAGCCCTGCTCCCCTAACCCTCCCCACCACATTTTGGATTCCATTCCCCCACACCCTGCCCTCCCACGCCCCAACACTTCTGATTGGGCTTAGCACCCCTATTTCAGACCAACCTTCCAGGGCAGACCCTGCCCAGGCAGCCAGTCGGCTGAGGGCATCAAGGCAAACAGCAGCTCCCGAAGAAGCAGCTCCACTCTGTGCTTGCCTGTGCTCGCCTGAGAAGCCGTCTGCAGTCAACCAGCTGTGACTGATAAGTGTTGTCTGGGCGGAGAGTGCAGCCATTACTGGACTCCTGTAAACCCCCACCACTATTATTACCTACTATCCTATACGTACCTGCACTTATTCTACTTATAAAGATTAGCCTTATCTTGCATGTAGCCCCATATTCTAAAATACCCATGTATGCACTTGACCCGTTTACCTGGATTGACCATGTTCTGCATCAGTTCTAAATGAACAGGTTAGCCGTATGTTACCTGCAGTGCTGTTGGATGGGCAGGATGGGCATGGTGTGGCATCTGCTGGGTCCCACCCCCTAAGATGATTTGTTGGGAGGGGGAGATGTACCGCACTTAGATGGATAGGGGGGAACATTAATGCACCACACTTAGATTGACTGTTTGGAACATTAATGTACCGCACTCACATGGATTGTGGGGAACATTAAAACACTGCACTTATATGGATTGTTGGGGGTGGGAAGTGTGCTGCACATGGATGGATTGTTGGGGGTAGGAAAAGCACTGCACTTAGATGGATTGATAGGGGTGGGAGATGTATCACACTTGGATGGTTGGGAACATTAATGTGTCACACCTAGATGGATTGTTGGGGGTAGGAAATATACTGCTGCTAACGTCACTAAAAACTCACCATTCTGCATACTCAGCCTCAAACTCTGATCTAAATACAGCCATACCTCTGCCCACCACAAACTGCAGCCACTTCACAACACCCAACATGAAACCAAACCATACACAATCTCACCTCAACACCACATGACTTCTACCGACCAAAAGCGCCCCAAAACTCAATTAAAGGTTTCTCCGAACGGAAGCTGCCAAGAGCACATCAAAGTTCTCTTGCTCTTTTCCCGCTCAAACCGGCTAACACACCCAACCACCCCACTTGCGTTGCAGATCCGCCAGAGCGCCAAGAGACAACACAGGTGGTAACAGTTCGCGGTACAAGAACCTTTAACATAACATAAGGAACAAGTTACTTACCTGTAACTGTTGTTCTCCAGCATGGGTCTGGCATGGATTCACATGCTCATGAATATATTCCCCGTCGTCAGGCTGGGAATCCTCGGTAAAGAAAAAATCAGTATCAGTTTCGTTTCTGATCTGTCTTTCGTAGTAGTAACCAATCACTGATCTCTGCGTCATACTGACCACAGCCAATGACTGCCATCTCCCTAAGTCCCGCCTCTGGCAGCCATCTTCAGATTTGGTAGCACGTGAAGTGGCAGTATGACCAAGTGAAGAGCCGCAGAGGGGTAGGCGGGAGGGTTCGCATGTGAATCCATGCCAGACCCATGCTGGAGAACAACAGTTACAGGTAAGTAACTTGTTCCTTCTCCAGCATGGGGTCTGGCATGGATTCACATGCTCGTGAATATAAGAATACATAGCAGTACACACATGCACAACCACGGGAGGTGGCAACAGGCTCAACATTAAGCAATACAACAACTCAACATTAAGCGTCTCTTACCTCCTCACCAGGCTCACCTTAAGCGAACAGGTTGTGCAGCACTGCTTGGATGACCCTGGACTCCTCCCTGGAATCCGATCGACGCAGTAGAATCTCGTGAAGGTGTGCGTCGACCTCCACGTAGCAGCCCTGCAGATGTCCAGCAGGGGCACACCAGATAGGAACGCCGTAGTAGCAGCGATCGCTCTGGTCGAATGGGCTCTCGGACGGCCTGGCAGCGGTTGGTTAGCCAACCGGTGGCAGTGCATGATGCAGCCGGAGAGCCATCTGGAAATAGAAGACTTCGAGAGAGCCTTCCCTTGATTCACAGGTCCAAAGTTCACAAACAGCTGTGATGTCCTCCGAAAACTCTTTGTGCGGTCCACGTAGAACTTCAGCGCTCTAGCCACATCCAGCGAGTGCAAAGTCCTCTCGGCCGGCGACGAAGGAGACGGGAAGAAAACAGGTAACACCAGGGGTTCGTTAAGATGGAAGTCCGACGGTACCTTGGGCATAAAAGAGGGGTGCGTCCTAAGCACCACCCTCGAGGCATGGAAAGTCAAGTACGGTGCTTTGCAGGATAGGGCCTGGATCTCTCCCACTCGTCGTGCGGAGGTAATGGCCACCAGGAATGCAGTCTTCCACGACACAAACTTCATCGGTGCGGAGTGCATCGGCTCGAATGGGGGCCCCATGAGCCTAGTCAGCACCACGTTAAGTTCCCACGCCAGGGCCGGGGCCTTCACCGGCGGGAACGACCGGAACAGTCCTTTCATAAACTCTTTCACCAGTCGATGGGACCACAGGGACGTCCGTCCTGTGGTTCTGGTATATCTGGAGATCGCCGCCAGATGAATCTTAATGGAGGCATGGGCTAGCCCAGCCTTTGCCAGCGATAGCAGGTACGGCAGCACCTGAGGGGCCGTAATCCATAGGGGATCTCCTGTGCTCGGCACCAGATAGAGAACCTCTTCCACTTGCGACCATAGCATTTGAGAGTCGAGGATGCCCTGGCCTTTGCAAGAATCTCTCTGCAGTCGGCCGGTTTATCGTACCCTCCAAACTCTAGCGCTGCAGGAGCCAAGCCTGCAGGTTCAGCGACGCCGGGTCGTGGTGGAAGATGGCGCCTTCTTCTATGGAGAGGAGATCCGCGTCCGCCGACAGCTTGATGGATGGGGACGTTGACAAGTCCAGAAGGTCTGGGAACCAGATCTGCCTCGGCCACGCCGGTGCGACGAGGATCATCCTGCACCGGGACCTCTTGAGCTGGTTGATGAGTCGAAGCAGCAACGGAGGGAACGCATACAGGTATAGGCCGTCCCAGGGGAACGAGAACGCATCGCCCATGCTTCTCGGCTGGGGAAACCTGCTGGCGAACCTCTGGCACTTCCAGTTCGGGTGTTTGCCCCATCGTCGGAAGAGTTGATCCACCTGATCCTAGCGCAGCTCCCACTCCTGACACGCGCGCAGCTCCCTGCTGAGTGAGTCGGCGATGGTGTTTCTTTCTCCTGCCAGGTGGAAGGGGACCAGGAACATCCCCTGGGCGACCGCCCAGTGCCACAGATCCTGTGCCTCCTTGGATAGAGCTGGGGATCTGGTACCTCCCTGCTTCCGTATGTAAAACATTGTCGTGGTGTTGTCTGTGAAGATCCGCACCACCTTGCCCTTGAGTGACGGGAGGAACGATTTGAGAGCCCAGAACACGGCTCGGAGTTCCAGGATGTTGATGTGCAGGAGCTTCTCCTCCAGGAGCCAGAGGCCTCTTGCGTGGAGATCACCGGTGTGGGCGCCCCAACCTTCCAGGGAAGCATCCGTCGTCACCGTCTCCTGGTACGCCGGCGTCTGAAAGTCATTGCCCGCCGTGAGGTGTGCTCGGACGCCCCACCACTGAATCGCCTGCCGGAACACCTCGTTGAGGGAGACCCTGTCTTCGAAGGTGCCCGTCGCCTGCATCCAACGGGCACCGAGAAATTCTTGAAGAGGGCACATCCGTAGTCTGCAAAGGCTCACCAGGTAGATGCAAGAGGACATCATCCCCAGGAGGGACTTGATAGACCTCACCTTGGCCACGTCCGTGGCTAGCAGGCGCTGCACTTCGCCCAGAATGGTCTTCGTCCGTTCTTCCAACGGTGCCGCCAGGCGCCTCTCTGTATCGAGCTTCGCTCCCAGAAACAGGGCCACCTGCGACGGCACCAGGTGGGACTTTGGGTAATTTATGGCGAATCCCAGGTCTGTGAGTAGCTGGAGGGTCCTTGCAGTGTGTTTGACGGCGAGTTCCCTCGTCCTTGAGCGGATGAGCCAGTCGTCCAGGTAGGGGTAGACGTGAATCCCCTGCAGACGCAGCCGCGCCGCCACAGGTGCCAGGCACTTGGTAAAGACCCTGGGGGCCGACTTCAATCCGAACAGCAGTGCTCTGAATTGGTAGTGGCGTCCCTGGACGATGAACCTGAGGAACTTTCGGTGACTTCTGAGGATGGGAACGTGGAAGTATGCATCCTCCAGGTCCAGCGACAATAGGAAGTCGCCTTCCTCCAGCTGTCCCAGCACGTGCTGGAGGGTGACCATCCTGAACTTTTTTGACCTGATGTATTTGTTCAAACGACGAAGGTGCAGGATGGGGCGCCAGCCGCCCGTCTTCTTCCTGATGAGGAAGTACCTTGAGTACACCCCGGAGCCCCGGAGCCTCATCGGGACAGGCTCGATGGCGCCTTTCCTGAGCATCGCCCGTACTTCCAACAGCAGTTGCGGGACGTGATTTTCCTTCCTGGCCACAGGTGGAATGTGAGGGCACTTCTTCAGGAATTCGATAGAGTGTCCTCTTGCCAGGGTATCCAGCACCCAACGGTCGGTGGAGATGGACTTCCACACGCCGATGAACTTCGTCAGCCGGCCTCCCACCGGGGTGCTTCGGTGGGGCCCCGAGGCCACGGCCGGTTCAGTCCTGCCTGGAGTTGGTGGCCTTGCCGCCCTGGCCACCTTGCCGCCGGCGGCGAGGCGCTCCCTGCTTGCCGCAACCCCTGTAGGCCTCCTGAGACGAATAGCGTGCCGCCTGGCGGTAGGACGACGAGCCACCGCTGGATCCCTTGGAGGCCCCCTGTCTGCCTCCGGAGCTCCAAAAGGGCCGTCGTTGCTGAAGGGCTCCTAGAGTGCATGCCGTCTCTGTGTCCGTTTTTATGGCTTGGAGGGATTCTTCCACCGCCTTCCCGAACAAGTTGCTGCCATCGAACGGCATGTCCAACTCCCTGGTCTGGACGTCCTGACGGAAGTCGGTCGCCCGGAGCCAACCCCGTCGTCGTAGGCAAACTCCGTTGCCCAGCTGGCGGAACCCGGTATCGGCAATATCGGTTGCCACCGTTATGGCGTGGTCCGACGCCACCTCGCCTTCTTGAAGTATTTCCAGGGCCTCTGACCTCTTGTCGTCCGGTAGGAAGTCCAATATGGGGGCCAGCTTAAACCAGAGCTCCCTGTCGTAATGGGCCACGATCACCAGGGCGTTGGCCGCTTTGATCGGCGTCACCGCCGACGAAATGACCCGTCGCCCCATGGCGTCCAACTTCTTTCCCTCGCCGTCCGGAGGGGAATTCGACGTTGAGGCTCCTGACCCCGCCGCGTTCTTCTTCGCCGCCGCCGAGACGACCGAGTCTGGCGTTGGCTGGGACCTGAGGGACAGGGGAGCGGTCTCGGGGACCCGGTACGTCTTCTCGTACCGGTCCCGTTTGGCTGGTGCCGTGGAGGGGTTCTTGAGTACCGACAGGCCCTCCTCCCAGATGTCATCGATTAGAGGCACCGGGATGACAGTCTTCCTCTTGGCCTCCCGGCGCTGATAGAGGAAAGCTTCCTTTTTCTGCTCCTCCGGGCAGAGCTGGAACAATTTGGACACCCTGGCGATCATGGCGTGGAATGAGCCAATCTCGTCGGGCGGAGATGCCCGAGCGACGGGAGACCCGTTCTGTCGTCGTCGCCATCGCCCTCAGAACCCGTCGTCGAGCCCACCGCACTGTCCTCTCCCGACTCGTGGGAGGATGAGGATGGAACTGCAGGCCTCACGGGGGCGAGCGGGGGAGAGGGTTGGGTCCTCCGTCGTTTGCTCTGAGGACTTCCCGACGGGCCAGGTTGCGGGTCCTCCGGCCTGGGCCGTGGTAATCTCGTCCTTATCTCAGAGCGTAAGGACTGGATCGCAGACAAAATGGCCGCCGAGCTATCCTGAGGCCTAGGTTCCGGCTGCGCCGGAAGGGAAGGCTGCTCTTCCTCGCCATCTTCGTATTCCTCGGTTATCTCCCGAGGATCTTCCTTGCGGGACCGAACCTTCACGAATTGTACTTCGAGATTCCTCGTGACCTCGGTCAGTTCCTCCTCCAAGGCTGACTCCGAGCTCGAGGAGGCTACCGTGCCCCCCAACCCCCTTGTTCCATCATGGTGACCATGACGATGGGCTGAAAAGAGGATTCCCTCCTTGGCGTCAGGGAAACTCTAGTGCCGGAGGCAGTCTCCGCTGGCGGGCTCTCTGCCGGCTTGGCCAGAGTCGCCGCAATCGCCTCGATAGAGGCCTTTGCCTGCTGGGTAGGGGCCTTCACCACCTTAGGTGCGTCCTGGGCCTTCTCCTTAGGGGGAGGGGCAACGCCTCGCTCCCCCTCTCCCGGGATCGGACGGGGCTTCTCCCGAAGCTTACCCGGGGTCTCGGACTTCCTCTTCCCTGAACCGGAGCGCTGGCTCGTGGTTGACGGTGCTGGGGAAGGTGCGCCCTGCCTGGCGACCGAAGAGCCCGACCTTTCGGCGCTCCCGGAGCCAGCGGACTCGCCGCTTGGCCTGGTGTTGGGGCCCCCGTCGCAGGGGCGCCCGCACAGGACTTAGAAGCCCGCTCGGACCCTTTCTTCTTCTCCTCACCCGTTGAGCCTTTCTCCAACCAGCTGGCGAGATCGACGGTCCCTCATGGTCCGCTCCGACAAGTTCTTGCAGAACTGGCATTCCTTCTCTACATGAGTCTTGTCCCCATGAAGACAGTAGAGGCATCGCGAATGTTCGTCCTCCTTAAACACATTCTGCAGCCCGCATCCAGGGCAGCTGCGAAACAGCTTGGGTCCGGGTGACGAACTTGCGTCCTGGGCCATCTCGAAGTAGGCCGCGAATCTTCTGGAATCCTCCAAGAGGTTGATTCGATGAAATCTTCACCCTTGAGGGGTGTAGGAAAAATCCTGCAACGGGTACCCGTTAACGGGAGTAGAAACGGTGGATCTTGAGGCTCGATTAACTGAAAAAATGTGAAAATTCTCCTGAAAAAGCGCGAAACACGCAGTAAAAGCTCGAGAGCTAAGCACGAGGACTCCCAACACTTGAACGTGCGGTAAAAATCTGAAGATGGCTGCCAGAGGCGGGGTTTAGGGAGATGGCAGTCATTGGCTGTGGTCAGTATGACGCAGAGATCAGTGATTGGTTACTACTACGAAAGACAGATCAGAAACAAAACTGATACTGATTTTTTCTTTACCGAGGATTCCCAGCCTGACGACGGGGAATATATTCATGAGCATGTGAATCCATGCCAGACCCCATGCTGGAGAACAGGATCTTTTTCCTTTGTGATTTAGCCTATACTGGATCAACAATTTGCCCTTTGAAGATTAGGGTCTTGCAGCATAATAGGGTCACTAAGAGCAAGGAGGAGAACTCTCACTTAGAAATCAATTTTGAAGAGAAACATAATATTGATCCAAATGTAGTGTCTTTTCTGGGGCTAGCACATGTACCTGAATATGTTAGGAAAGGGAATCGTATCTTGAAATTACATCAATTTGAATCCAACATGATTATACACGTTGGTACTTTACATCCAGAATTTCATAATGCTGACACTGAATGATATGCATTTTTGGAAGATTGTTTTTCGGAAATTGTTTTTCTGAATTTGTTTCTGTATTGGTATATGGCTATTTTCATATTAAACTGCCCACCTGGGCTTCCTTATTGAGTATTTCCAGATAAATAGTAATTTGCTCATCTGTTCATTGCTAGTATAATTTTTTCGTTTGCCACTAATTGTTGAGTCCTTTTAGCATATGATACATATTGTGTGTATTGTTCATTTGTATATATTTTTTTATATAGTTAACAATGTGTGTTTGATTTGTGGCAAACTTGTGTTTCACAATCAATTGCACTTTCTTTGCATTATGCACTTTAAACAGGATATATATGTATTTATTTATGGCTCTGGCATTCATTGCGTTCTGGTTTGTGTTGGATATTTATGTAGTATATTTTCATTTACTACATTGTTTAAGTATGATATGATTTGGTAAATGTATCGGGCCTCTACACAAGTGTTTCTAGGCGCCACAAGACAAATGAGGGGAAACAGAGGAATGACAAGGCAAACTATTTTACTAGGCCTTGTGACATTCAGATCATGCAAGTGCAAACAAGAAGTGCAGGGGAGATGGTGGGGGTTGGGGGTGCAGTGAGGGCAGCACTGCTCTGAGGAAGTCCAGGGACGGCACGGCTACAGGGTGCAGTCCCAGCCCAGGGGTGCTGGGTAGGCCAGGAGGCAGTGCAGGGTGACTGGTCGAGGTGGGGTGGGCATGGTACCTTTGTGACTCTGAGCACATCCATACAACCAGTCAGGATGAGCAGGGTAGAGAGCGAAAGAAGAAGGATGTGCCCGAAGACCTCCACTTCCGCTCGGCTGCTCTTTACTTGCTTTTCAGAGTGGCCGGGCCGGAGTCATACCAAGAGTTGCACTTGGAGGCAGGTTTCAGAACGATCCTCATGACAGGGGCAAGGATATCGAGAGCGTTGAAAATGGAGAGATGAAGGTTGGAGAGGGCTGCATCAAAATGGGAGTCAGCCGCAGGAGGAATAAAAGTGGAGGCAAAAGCGGTAACTGACACTCGCATCATAGGTCGAATGACTGCGAAGGATGGTGGCAGTGCTGAGGTAGATTTTGCCAGGGGACCGTTTCAGGTGAGAGGACAGCAGCAAAGAGTCATTCCAAGAGAGTGGAGTAGTGAGAGAATTAGAGAGGGGGATGTCTGAGGAGATGAGAACATCCAAGGTGTGTCTGGCTGAGTATGTCGGACCAGAGTGAGAGAGAGTTGCATAGGTTGCGGAAAAGCCCAGAAGCAGGGTCGGAGGAGTCCAAGTGGATGTTGAAATCCCTGAGAAAGAGAAGCTGAGAGGAAGAGACGAGGAGAAAGGACGAGAGATCAGTCCATTAAGAAAGAAAGAGGGTTGACCTGGCCAGGAGGTATGTAGATGGTGGCCAAAGTCAGAGAGAGGCCAGGAGAGGTAGAGAGTCTGCAGACCAAGCATTCAAAGGAAGAGTAGGCCTGAGCGGGAATGATAGAGGCAGGGACACACTCAGGAAATATCAGGGCCACTCGACCACTGGGCCGATTGGTCCTGGGCTCAGAGAGGATCTGGTAGCCCTCAGGGAGGAGTGTCGAAACTCGTGACAGAGCTGACCATGAACCATGTCTCAGTGAGAGCGAGGACATCCAGGTCCAGGTCTTCGAAAAGGTGGCAGATGTCAGAGGAGTGTCTGACAGCAGAGAAAGAGTTGAGAGTAGCTACGTGGAGCAGGTTGCCACATGAAAGTCTTCCCGGGAGAGGAGTACAGGAGAGAAGTCCACCCAGTGGGATAGGCAGAGGGGCCCGAGAGGGAGCAGAGATAGATGTAGGGGGCATAGGGTCCAGAGAGGAGGAAGAAGGGGGGAGCAAGAGAGGAGGCTGTGGAGGGAGTGGCAGATGAGCCAGAAAGATAGAAGAGGTAGGTGGCAAAGGAGCCAGAGAGGTGGTAGATGGAGTAACAGGAGAAGGGAGGAAGTTGAAAAGACGAGACACTGGAGCTGCCCATCAAGGCGGAGGAGGTTGGGCTGAGTGCCCTGGACCATGATAGGGCCATTTAGGTAGAAATTGATGATGGTTTTGGAGGACAGGAAGGAAGCCAAGAGGACCTCCCATCTTGTGCCATCATTAATGGGAGAAGGGGAAAGAGGAGACATAACTGCAACCCTATGTAGGGTGCATGATTCGGGAGAGGGAACAACAAACAGAATGTCGGTAAAAGTCTGTCTGGAGGAGGCACTGATGTAGGTATCAGCGATGGGAAGGCCTGGATTGGAGACTAGGATATCCTTCTTGAATTTCTTCCTTGCAGACTTAGTCAGAGGGGTATGATAGGTGATAGAAAAACAGTTTGAGGAGATGGGTGGGACAGAGCACCATAGAGGGTTGCAGGGAGAAAGGAAGGGGAGGAGCGTGAGGGGAAGTAGTAGAAGTGTACTGAAAATAGTGGAACTGTAGTCTCGGCATGGGAGAGGGTAGTATTAGTGCAACATGTGACAAGTTGTTGCAGCCACGGCATTGCAATAGGTTAAGTGACTAGTTAAGGCTCCTATTAAAACGTTATGCTTGCACAGATACATGAATGGACAACTCCTCTATATAGAATGGTGAATATGTACGTAAAAAGTCGAGGAATGGTAAACAGAAAAAAATAAAAGTATTGGAACACTGCTCACTTCGATCACTGGGATGAGAGAGTAAACAGTAGCACACAGAGCTATGCCACAATGCAAGAACACCCAGGTTTGACTTTCCTAGAAGGAGGGAAAAGCCGCAAGGCAAATTACAACAGCACACCCGTTCTCCATGCACACACCTTTCTTACCTTGCCAGTCGCTGCTGGTTGATGGCTGCGCTGCATGCTCCGACAGCGAACACTGCCAAACACCCTCTGGAGCTGCAACTGTGGAGCTGTCCTTA
This sequence comes from Ambystoma mexicanum, assembly GCF_040938575.1. Lineage (NCBI taxonomy): Eukaryota > Metazoa > Chordata > Amphibia > Caudata > Ambystomatidae > Ambystoma > Ambystoma mexicanum. The sequence goes on from NC_090929.1 coordinate 542,061,202, forward strand.
GCCTTGTGGCCCTTCACCGCAGGGAGCTCCAAGACAGAGGCTGCCTGGCTAGGTTGTCTAATAAAGGCATGCTGTCCAATGGGAGAGTGGTGGGTGAGAGGGAGGAGGGAGAGGAGGCCACACTGCAAGAAGCAGGGACAAGGGAGACGAAAGCGAATAGTATTGATTACCATATTTCTCTTATCCTCTCAAGATAGCTGCCACATTGTTGGCTCCTGCTCAGATCTTTGAGATTTATAAGTCCTTACTTTATTTTGGTATCTTAGTTACGTCTGTTACACGTCAGACGCAATGAGTGCCAGAGTACTTTTAAAACTTAGTGCTGTTTTTATTACTGTGAAACGTTTGTCTGACGCAGCCCCGGTGTGGGGGTAGAACGCATGGCATCATGAAGTCGGGGCAGCGATGTCAGTACCCTGCTGGTGTTGTATTCCATGTCAGAATATAAGATATTTGAATAATAAACTTCTGCACTTTCTTCCAGTGTGAGTGCCAGAGCATTTATTCTGTTGCCTCGGGTACTTTTTTGATTGTTTGATGCTCTGGTGCAGATGCGATAACAGTATCTGACTGCCTATACTTTGTGGGGGTTTTAGTTACTCAATTTTTAGCAAGGAGCATATTTTGTGTTACAGAAATTATGTCTATTCTCTCCCAAAGCTCTTAGAATATTAAAATAGCATTTCAGAATTTCATAAATATTGACATTGCATGGGTCTATAATGCACAGACTATTGTGAGGAATCAACGGAATTCGTCCATTCTCCCCAAGGCTGAGCCCCTTCCTGTGACGCTGGGGAGGTGAGCTTGATCTGCAATACCCTCCCTATGGGTAGAGGCAAGTAGGACCTAACAGGGAGAGACTCCCGGAACTTGGGAACAAGGACTTCCTAAAGACATCCACCTTATGGCTTACATGATATGTTCTACAACATCAGAGACTTTTAAATATCATGACTGAGATGAAGAAATTTGTAATAGAGGCCAAACCCTACTGGAAAGGAGCATGTACCTTTAAGCCACAATGTCTCATGTACTGCGACAAGGAGGTTAAATAATGGACACTCTACGTACCTAAGAGTCAGCACAAGTGAGGCCTGCAAGTTTGAAACTCGCCTGAGTAGCGAGAGAGGGACGCCAAGAGAAGACCGAAAGAGAGGTCGGTACACTAGAGCTATGGCGTCAGCCCGACAGGAGAAGCCCTAAGCATGGAAACTAAGAGAGAAGGTTTGGGATGCCACGAGATGAGAAACCCGACGAAGGTGAACCGAGAGAGATGTTGGGATGCTAGAGATACAGTGCCAGCCCGACATGAGAAACCCTAAGCAGGGAAACAGAGAGAGAAATGCTGGAAAGCCTGAGCCACGGCGACAGCCAGACACGAGAAACCCGAGAAAAGGGAAACAAAGAAAGAGGCAGAAACGCCAAAGGCAAATTACCAACACAGACCGAGAAGTCCATGGGGCACAAGCCCAAACGGAGGTTGTGGCGAGACGACGAAAATCCTGTGGTGAACCGTAAGTCCCTTTAACAGTGCTGATACCACTGTGCCAGTAAGGACAGGGCGTGTCCACATCCATGTCAACAGACAAGGATATTGAAGAGAGAAAAAAAGAGCTGAAAGAGAAGTATAACGCTGACGGGTACGTTACGACTATCTGTGATCCGAGAAGAGGTCCAGAAGGGAAAAGAATCCTGGAAACCCTTCCCGTCTGAAATAAGAGATAATGGGGGTAAGGGGTTGCCAAGAGAGGATCAATGCATTACGCAAATAACTTGTCTTGGTATAAAGTATGAGGAAAAGTTCCCTTTGAGGAAATGAGCTATGGAGTATAAGAGAAAAGGATAATACAAAGGGGAATGACATATGGACAATAATACCCTGTGATAGGGGGAAGAGTCCCAAGTCAACCCATACAAGATCAAGAGAATATAAAACGGAGAGATTGAATCCCAGTTTAAAGAAAGCAGACAAGTGAAACTAAATAAAAAGCAAATAGACCAAGGCAAATCAAGCCCAATTGGCCACGAGAGAAAGTATATGTTGACAAAGAAACCATAAGATGTTATTAAAGAGAAGGCAAAACTACAATCCACTCTTGAAGAGTTATAAAGACTGTTGCAACATGTATCCAGAGACTATTTAAAGGGTGCCTATTATTGAAGAACCTTACAAACTGGTACTAAGAAATACCTTGAGGAGAAGGGAGCCATTTTCCTCTTATAAGTTAGTTGATAATAGTGGTAGGATCAGATAGGTTAGTTTTTGGACATCGGACGGTATTCCTTTTGGACATTCACGATTGATGGACGAGCACCTTAGTTAGAAAATAGGCAGGGATCACCCATAGAGATAGGGAAAGATTACTTGAATAAAAATATTGTGTACCATGTCCATATTGTGCCTGCTTCCTTCTTCTGACCCTCCACACACATATACATCGCAAGATATTACCAACGTCACTGAGTGCAATTTGCACTTCATTGAGGTGAAAAAAACGTTCTTCAAATAAATGTCCTGACTATAATCAGTAATTGTATTTGCACTACGCAATGGATTGGTCTCATATTAATTCATATTTTGAACATGTCTGACATATGTACCCACTTTGGGTTAAATAAGCTCTTTCTTACATTAGACCTTGTTAATGTTGGACTGCTCAAGAGACTGATTGTGCATTTGACCACACTAGTATGTTTCAAGATGTCTGCCATTGGTCTCACTTACTTTCATACAGAGCTCAACAACTAATAGACACAATGAAGGGACTATAATTTATATAATCTCATTGTTTGTTTCGTCCTCTGTTTGTGAACAAGCGCTATGTAGAGCGCGAAATGCGTCAATACAGGACATTTTCTTTTGGTGTCCTGCCTCTGTTGCCGGTTGTGTTGCGTTTTTTTAAATGATTTAATAAACTTGACGGTCATTGGGCCCCAAGTTGTATCATATATATATACATTGGATTTCGGCAAACATTTCACAAACCACAAATTATTCCAGCAGTACTTTAAGTGGGAGCCTGAAAGGTCCTCTAAATCTGCATTTTGGTGCGTGGTCTCAAGAGTTTTAGGATGCCCCAAGTCTAGTGTATTGGTAGGGTTTTGTTTTGTTTTAGGTTTTCCACCATTCTTTGCCTTTCAATACCTGTGGAATTGAGATTACAGTGATTTCCAGTCACAAGGCGTCATTTCACAAGGTATTTCATTGTAGAAGTTGTAATCAAACTGGAACACAACATCTGATCCTGAAGTCAGCGAATTCAATACTGCTGTTTGTGACATGGGCCATCTGATCACACTAACCTGCAAGTAACTTCATTTCCTCACTCAAAGCGAACAAGCATAATAACTGCACGCCGCTAACTGATCTGAGGGTGGTCACACTTTGACCGCACGTCTGTATTGAACGTTTCCACATCAGATTGTTTGTACACATCTCCAGCTCACAGATGAATAATACAGTACATTGTAAACGGGCAGTGCTACGGCTGCTTTCCCCTCCTGACTTGTGTGTTGGTTTGTTTCATGACTTGAATGTCACATATCCTTCCTCGGCAGAGATCTTGGAAGCTCTGATATCGGACTGTTGCCATTCCCCGAAAGGTACTCAAGGAATGCTTTAAAAAGTAACCAAAAACTTGCGTTCTCTTTTGGACAAGTTGCAATTTTACTATTAATATCAGAACTGCAGCACATTCCAGTGGCACGTTTAAAAGCCAAGAGGACACCAATACAGCAGGACATTCAATGGAATATGTATTTTCCTTATCCTCAAAATCACGCGCATAACGGATTCAATATTGAAGGCATTTAATTCTTTAGCCAGGAAATGGGTTTCATTATGGTAGATCGATAGAACCTTATCCATGGCGACCATGAACACATTGTCCCCTGAGAAGTGACTTTTGTTTCTTAATGTCAGCACCAAAGCACAACAGGCTGATCTTTCACCACAAGCCCCGCCTGGCACCTTCATTAGGATTAAAAAGAACGCCCGACTCCCTCACAGTAAAAACAATGCAAAGAGTTAAAGCGGCTAGTAAATTTGTAAACTAAGAGCAGTTTACAATTTACATGTAGAGAGCAAAGAGAAGAAAAGGCCACAGCGACCATGCAAATAATTTCTAATCAGCGACTTGTTTCCTAATGGCAGTACCAACGCCAACAGGCGGCCCTTTCACCACAGTCATCACTTCCCGACACAACTGGCATTTTCATTCAACTGCAAAGAAAGACCCAGCAACCACTCCCTGCAGTCTCACAGTAAACAGAATGCGAAAAGTGTATGATGGAAGAAAAATATAAACTGCTTGTGGTTTACATTTTACATTCAAACAGCAAATGGAGGACAAGGGCTGGACACTGGCTAGGACTACTGGGGGGCTCTGGGAGCCGCAGCAGAGTCCCCATTCAGAAGCTGTTTTTGGACACTGCCAGGACTCCACCCTGCCTGGAACTGGCCCTGCTCTCCAGGATCCCACGCTCAGCTCCTTCAGTTCCATGAGCTCCTTCTGGGCCTCTTGGCTTACTTAAGCACCTAGGCTCTCCAGTAATCTCTAGTTGTGCCCACCGTACTGCTTTACAGCTTCCCCAACTAGGCTTTGTTCTGCTTCTGGCTGACAGATTTTCTCCATCATCAGTGATGATTGGATACTGAGACTTGAGCCTCATTACTCCATCCTCTCGGGCTGCGTGTGTAGTCGTGTGTTGGATTTCTTCATGGTCTGTGTGCTCTTGTCACAGTAAGGCTGGTTTCACAGTGTCTTTGCTGTGATGGGCCACGGTTAGCGGTCAAAAGTGTTTGCTGTGGTGGCAGTGAGCCTCGTGATCAGAGGTTTTAGTTTATGATCCATTCCTCGGCAGAAGTTCTTGCTCAGCTTCACTAGATGTTCGTCCAACATCTCGATGTCCAGTTCTCTGAAGTTCAGCTGTCCTTCTCGTAGTGAAGAGTGGAGCTCTAGCCGCAATCTGAATACTCATCCGGTGTCGCTCCTGGCAGGTCATCCATGCTGGGGAGGCATATGTTAGGGTTGGTCTGATTATCATCTTGTAGACATTGATCTTTGTACAGAGGGGCATGGAGTGGGTAGAGCACAACCAGCTTTCCTGATGCCTTCTGTTGAGTCTTCTCGATATGGCTTTGCCAGTTGAGTTTGCTGTTCAGGGTCACACCAAGGTAGCGGCTGCTGCTCTCCCACTAGATGGTATCCCCGTTGAGGCCAATGTGTGGATGCTCTTTGATCTTCTTTCTGGTGAACAGTGTGTCTTGCTGGTGTGGAGGTCTATCTGCCATTCAATGTACCATGTCGAGATCGCGCCCAGTGAAGCTTGCAGTTTCTTCGCCACTTCCTTTTCGCTCAACGACTGGGAGATGACTGCAACATTGTCCGCATACAGTGCCAGGTTAGTCTTGTGGCGATCCGTCGGGATGTTGTTGGTGATGATGTTGAACACAAAGGGTCAGAGGGTCGATCCCTGTGGCATGCCTGCTCGGATGGGGCGTGATGAGAACATCTCAGACCGCAAGACGACATGGAAGGTGCGGTCAACCAGGTAGCTTACAATCGTCTTCACCAGGTAGTTTGGAAATCCCAGGCCGATCATCTTGTGCAGCAGTCCTTTGTGCCAGACTCTGTCGAATGCTTTGGCGATATCCAAGAATACGATTCCGGTGGACTTGTTGATGTACACTCCGTGGATGATGGTGTCACCACTCTGAGCAGCTGATGGGTCACTGCATGCTCCTTTCAAAATCTGAACTGTTCCTTTAGTAGTAAATTTCTTTCAGATGCAGCGTGAACAGGAAGGAAGAAACCTAAGGAGCAAAAAGAAAAATCTAACTTGATTATCAATATTTCCCAAAAGTCTTTTTCTAAACAACAACTGGATCTCCTAAGTCTAGGCCTATCCTTTGTACCAACAAATTTCACCAATTTATTTAACGAGGAAGTGAATCTTTTCAAACTTATCAGGAAAACGAAACTAAAGATTTTCTTTGACTCTATTCTGCCGACACAAGAAAGATCAGTGACCTTTGACACCTTGGAAATGAGAGAGAAAAGTAAATTTAATCCAAATGTTAATAATGCTACATTGAACTTGTTTGAGATGAGAATGAAAAAAGATCTAAGATCCGTAAAATACAGGGATAGTAAAAATCAAAACCTTCGAAGACATCAACATAGAATCCTGAAAGAATGATCAGAAGATAGAACGATTGAAATCAAACCAGCCGACAAGGGAGGCGCAATTGTCATAATGGATTCAATTTTATACAAACGAGGTTGTCTATCCCTTCTTGAAAATACCAATACTTACTTGGTCCTAGATCATGATCCTACCAAAGCAACCCAATCAACGATTGAAGAAGTGGTCAATAGAGCCGCGGAAGAGAAGAGAAGTGGATAACTGAAAAGACTAAAGATTTTTTGATCAACAAGAATCCAGTATTACCAGTGTTCTATGGACTGCCAAATGTCCACAAAAATCTTACAGATCCTCCATTTAGGCCAATCGTAGCGGCAACAGATAGTGTCTTCGACCCCTTGTCAAGATATTTGGATAAATTACTTCAACCTATTGTTCAATCAACCTCGACATACTTGAGACACCACCCACTTCCTGAATATTCTAAACACAATGGATCAAGTGGAAGATAATTGGATCCTGTTCACATTAGGTGTAGAGTCTCTGTACACTTCGATACCGCATGAGGAAGGCCTTGAGGCCCTAGAATGGCAATTACTGAAACAAGAATACTTTCCATCTAACAGAACCTTTGCCATTGAACTGGCAAAAAACTGAACAACAATTATTTCAGGTTCCAAGGTAAATATTATTTACAAACGTCTGGGACTTCGATGGGGTCAGCCATGGCCCCAGTTTATGCAAACACCTTTATGTTTTATTTTGAATACAATACATACTAGAAAACCCAAGATGGTCAAACCAACTTGCCATATGGCGGCGGTACATAGACGATATTTTTGCAATTTGGAAAGGAACAGAAGAAGAACTAAAAAGTTTCTTAGAATACTTGAATCAATGCAACAATGGGATCCAATTCACTCTTGAAATAGGTTCCCCATCAGTAAATTTCTTAGATATGAAGATTTTTCCAGAAAATGGTAAATTACAAACAACGATTTTCAGGAAACCCACAGATGCCAACAATAGCTTATTCTTCACAAGCCATCACCCACAACACCTGAAAAAGAACTTACCCCTAAGTCAACTTCAAAGAATTAAACATATTGTTTCCAAAGAGGACGCATACCAAGAGGCAGAGAATGAATAGATCTTGCGATTTGAAGAGAGAGGATTTCCACAACTAATCCTATCAGAGGTAAAAGAGAAATGCTCATTGAAAAAAAGAACAGACCTTCTTACTCAACAGCACAAACCAGAGAAAGACAACCCTCCATTGATTTATTTGTCACAGTATTCCACAAAAAGTGCACATATCAAAAGAATATTACAAAAGAATTGGAAAATCACTAGAATGGATCCACAACTCTGCACTCTATTTCCTAAACCACCATTAATGGCATACAACAGAGGAAGAAATCTAAGAGATTCATTAGTGAAAGCTGAACGAACAAATACAACACAACAACGTTTTTTGTCTAAACCAAAGAAAGGAACATTCCCATGCCTAAATTGCAGTCAATGCAACAATGCACAAAAGGGCACCTCTATAAGACATCCATACACGGGTCAGAGAATTGATCTACAACACTATGCAACCTGGGAAAACAAATGTCCCATATATGGACTTATTTGTCCATGTGGCAAATATTATGTTGGCCAAACACTAAGACGTGTGAAAGACCGGATTTCTGAACACAAATCGAACATCAGAACTGGAAATATAAAATCTCCAGTTACCAGACATTTCAGAGATCAACACCATACTATTTCACAATTGAAATTTGTAGTCTTGGAAATAATAACCCGACCCGCAAGGGGAGGCAACCTGCAAGAAATTATTTCCCGCAGAGAAATGTTCTGGGTTCACAAACCTGATGCCCTGGAACCAAGAGGGATGAATGAAGAATTCTCATTGAGTGTATTCTTATAATGAATGGAGACAGAACTTGACATGATTATTAGAACAATTGAGATAGAACTGGGCATTATTTGAATTATTTGAATTGATGAATTTGTTACACTTATTTTTGAAAAACCAATGCATAACTACCATTAAGATTAGTGCAAAGAGAAGATACAACTGTCACTTGTTATATACATGATGTGATAATGATCTGTAACATGCAAAATATATGAGGAAAGTATCTTGTGAAATCATGGAATGACAATCTGCGGCAAACAATTACTATATGTGATAAAACACACATAATCACAAGGACTCGATCATTAATTATAGAATAGGGAAACTGGGCACTACATTTCCCAACATCCTTTAGTAACCTTCAATATCACGTGAACAAGATCACATGATAACTTAAGGCAGAGTTGCCAAGCAACCGCCTTGCTTTTGCGAATACAGGAAGAGAAAGGATACCGACTGGCTCGTCTCCGTGCACACGATTAAGTGAGTACTTTTGCTAAACTTGTTCTCATATCACAGAACATTGAATCATGTAAATACTGACACAATTTCCACTTATTTGTAGAGACACGAACTAACGAACCGCAACCGGTGGCACATTGCTAAATAAAGAAAGACTCGCGGTCAATGCGCATTGACTTGCAGACCACATTCTCGTACTACACGCTTGTGTCACATGAAATAGAACTGAATGGTGAGTTTTTGACCAAACTTGAATATGAAAATACAATGTATAGTCCCTGGAGAAATAGAACAAAGGGGATATTTACACATACTATACTTACCTTTGTAGGGATCTACGGACTTGAGTTTCCAAGCTTTGTGAAGCCAGTACATTCTGGGAATATTACATGTCAGTGAACAGATAGGAATCTGGCTAATACTAGAATTGTATTAATAAATCACCTTAATTAAATAAAACCTCACTAATACATATATTAATACTATTCACAGAACATCAGTACAAGAACAAACATGCCATAGGATGACATTTCCTTAATTCCACAACGGAAAGCTTGATACAAGACACAAAGAACGACTGTTTGAAAATGATTGTTATTTTTGAAAACTCTTGTTCAAAATTATTGTTGTCTATGAAACTGTGTTACAAGAAAAATATTGTTTTGAATTGAATATTCACAAATTACTGCTCCTGAAGAACAGAGTTAAACTCTCGAAACGCGTAGAGCTCTTGGATATTGGTTGAACTTGGTTAATTTGTTTGATTTTTGGTGAAGCATTACTATTAAGCATTTGTTGAATAAGGAGTGAATAAAACTCCTATGTGTTAAAAAAATTCTTCTTTTGTTTCCAAATTCTAATTATACATAAAATTTCGAAAATGAAAAATCCTTTTTGACTGAATTGCTCTTCTAAAATTAAAATTATAATTTCCTCCATTCTAGGTTGGGATCTTGGAAATTTAAACATTAACAGGACGAAAAAGTAGAGTGCATAGACACTAAAACTTAGAACTTTGTCAGAAAAATCAATTAATTGATAGAAAACTGTTTGGATATTTTCCAATACCTAAAGGTGTGCAGGGGACGGGAGTTTCTATTACCAATAAGAACTCCATTTCTTTCGATCCCTGTGGCATGCCTGCTCGGATGAGGCGTGATGAGAACATCTCAGACCGCAAGACGACATGAAGGTGCGGTCAACCAGGTAGCTTACAATCGTCTTCACCAGGTAGTTTGGAAATCCCAGGCCGATCATCTTGTGCAGCAGTCCTTTGTGCCAGACTCTGTCGAATGCTTTGGCGATATCCAAGAATACGATTCCGGTGGACTTGTTGATGTACACTCCGTGGATGATGGTGTCACCACTTTCAGCAGCTGATGGGTCATTGCATGCTCCTTTCAAAATCTGAACTGTTCCTTTAGTAGTAAATTTCTTTCAGATGCAAAGTCACTGAGACGAGGGAGGACTACCTTCTCCAAGAGCTTCGATAACCCAGAAAGCAAGCTGATGGGGTGGTAGTTTGCAGGATCCCTCAATGGTTTGCAGGTCCTTGAGTATACGATGACCCTTGCTTCCTTCCAGGATCTCGAGAAGTGCTAAAGTCTCAAGCATGCATTGAAGATCTCTGTGAGGTGTTCCATTGATGCCGGCAGAAGGTGGTTCTTTGCCAAGATGGTTATTCCATCGCTCCCTGGTGCCTTGCTATTCTCTAGCTTCTCTGCAAGTCCTGCTACCTCAGAGCTTGTGAACTCATTGATATCTTCTGCCACCATCCGAGTTTGGTCTTCTGCAAGATGCTTGTCAACTTCTTCCTCCACTCTGTTCCAAACTATCACTTGCTCGGACCATTTATAGACCTTTCCTCTCTTGGTTCTTGATGGGCTACACTTCCCACTCTGTAGTAAGGGGTTACAAGTCTTTGCATCAAAAGATGTACATCGAGGTGATGTTACATTGAATCTTTTTTATTGAAAGATGTTTCATCAAATTGCCACACATAAAGTGGAAAGTATTTATACATCGAAACCCTTTCATCAAACAGAGTTTCGTTATATAACAACTTTACATTTTTTGCATGGAAAGGCTGAAACATGCATAACGTTATAACGTTACAGGGAGATAACTTGAGCGACGGCTGGAAACCAGTGTCCAGAATATACAGCCAGTTGGTGGACAAACCCAACCCCCGGGGCGGTGCATTGAGGGCAAGATGGGTGGCAGACCTGGGAACAGATATCGCTGAAAAGGAGTGGGAAAGAGTACTAGGGTTTTCCTGGGAAGTATCCAGGAATGCCAGATTTCGACTAATACAATTGAATGTTTTATATCGCACCTAAATGACCCAGTGCAGGGTGGCCGGATTCAATAAACAAGCACAATCCCAGTGCCCTTGGTGTGGCTCGGAGGGGGCAGGAATGATGCACATGTTCTGGGAATGCGCAAAAGGCCAACCCTTCTGGGCTAAGGTGGAACAGATCTGTAGGAAGAATGGTATAACACAATATGACTGGTTCCCTAAAGAATGTCTCTTGGGAACATATCCCAGAATAGTTAAGGTAAAACACATAGTGAAGTTTATGGATATGGCGTGTATACTAGCCAAGAGAGCCATAGCAATGGCATGGAAACAGGCAAGGGGCCCACAATACACAGCATGGTACAAGGAATTGGCATGCTGGACAGAAGCAGAGACCAAAGCATGGGGTGCAGGAGTCTCCAGATCTGATGAGGATGTAAGCGTAATGTTTGAGGCATGGAAGACATTGGTCTGGGACATGTTTCATCCTTTGGATGACAGACCCCCTTGAACACGCAAATCTCACCTAAAGAACAAAGATACTGTAAGAGAGAATGAGGATCGGACACATAGTCAACTTGTAAAGTACAGTTGCTCATTCCTACCGCACCCCCTTCACACTGTTATAAACTGACATGATGGAAATATGTCTGGAGGCAGTTATGGTTGGTTATTGTTTGGTTTGTTGTTTGTTTGTTTAAACTTGAGTTATGTATCACAAAGATGGCGAAAATGTAAACTAATGATTCAATGCTATTTTAAGAAATGCCAATAAAACATTTTAAAATAAATAACATTACAGGGAGATGTTCAGAATTGAAATAGAGTGCAAAAAGTAAATGTAATCCAGCGCTGGACAGCTCCCTCTAACTTGTTTAGGGTCGGCGAGTGCACTTGACACTTTAATTTTTTAATGGAGGGGTCCCCCAATAAAATTAAATTCCACAGTCCTGAAATAGCTAGCTAATACTACACAAGTCAGAGTAGCTGTCCAGTGTTGAAATACATTGCAACTATATTGAATCGATTTCAGCACTGGACAGCTCCCTCTAACTTGTGTGGTGTTTATATTTTAGTGTGGGTGGAGGTGGGTAACCATAGGTGTGTACTTCTATCTAAACCCTTTGCTATTTTGTTCACTAGTCACCTAGTGTGGCACAAACCATAGGGTGCACCCATAATTAACTCAAACAACTACTTGACCTTAGAATGTCCTTCTCTAGGTTAAATGAGCTCACCGACAAGCACGCCACAACACTAGCTTTCATTGCAGAAGAAGCAACCCGTATCCTAGGTCTCATCAAAGATACAGACAAAACTTTACAAAGTGAAGATAATCCCGAAAAAACAATTCAGAAACTAGAAAAACTCATTAGACGTGAGATCTCCCAAAAATGACATGCTAGCACATTAGTAGAGTATTATAAAGCTAAGAAAATTCCCAGAGGTCTGAGGGTTTACCTAAGACCAACACTTTGTATTGAAAATAAAATCTTTGTACAAAAATGGGATCAGATCTTGAATAAGTGTTCTTTAGATCTTATACTACTAACTATTGAGGAATTGTCAAAATCCCTTGTAACCATTGATTCTGAAATTAAAACTCTCCAAGACCAGATATCTAAATTTAAATTGGCAAAAGACCTTTCCGAGATATTAGAGGATATCAACCTGAAATTGGCAAACTATAAGACTGAAATTGAACAGAGGAAATTAAGAAAATTTAAAAGAGATACCTTTGACTATCTCAATGATATAGTATACAATTGGCAAGAATATTACCGACAGCGAAACTTTAATCGTAATAACCAACAAAACTAACTCCGCAAACTCAGGCAACAGTAGCGACAGCAGTGTTGGTGAACCCATCCAGAGGCCCTCCTCAGACCGTACTGGTGAACGTGAACAAACAGAAGACACCAATAGATCAGGGGTGTCCACATCGCCAATTAATAAAGACGCTGAACCTAATACATCAACGGGGGATTTTTTTAGGTATAAGGGAAAGACCCGGAGAGGGAAAAAGCCACAAACAAAAAAGAGAAACAAATAAAGGACAACAATCTAGTGGTGAATATTTCCAGTAAGATCCTTTCAGCAGTACAACTTAACATTTTCAACAAAGGATTATCGTTTGTTCCAACGTACAATACTTCATTATTTCAAGAAAAAATCTGTCTACACAGATTGATGCGAAAATTAAACTCAAAATTTTCTTTGATTCGCAACCTGAAATGGAATCTAGACCACCACAAAGTGACTTACTGCAAATACGTCCCAAGAGTACATTTGACTCACATGTACAAAATTAAATTCTGAATTTATTAGAGAAGAGTGTCCTACAAGATTTAAGCAGAATTGACTGTAGAAGAAAAACACCCATTGATATCAAAAACCGCCAACTAGATCTAATAGATGAACTGGCGAAAAGTGAAGACATTACCATTAAACCAGCTGACAAAGGTGGAGCAATTGTTATCATGGATACATCCTTCTATGTTAAAAGATGCATTGAACTCCTTAACGACACAGACACCTATGCTATATTAGATAGGGACCCGCTACCAGAAATCAGAGAACTGATTAACAATACTCTGTTAAAAGCCAAAGAGAACGAATGGATTAATGATAAAACACATCAATATCTCCCTAATTCCCATCCGATTACACCAGTCTTCTATGGGCTCCCTAAAATTCACAAAGATAAACAAAATCCACCCCTCAGACCGATTGTTGCTGGGATAGAGAGTGTTTTCGACCCACTGGCAGTCTACACTGACAGATTACTACAACCACTTATACAGGCATCATCCACATACCTAAAGGACACAACAGACTTTCTTAATGGACTTAAAGATTTCTCAGCTATCAGTGAAGACCACTCTTCACTGATAGCTGAGAAATCTTTAAGTCCATTAACAAACGATTAACGATTAACAAACGTTTAAGTCCATTAACACGTTGGAACAAACGATAATCCTTTGTTCAAAATCATTGCCTGTAAATTCATACTATTCAGCCTTGATGTATGTAGTTTATATACCTCAATACCCCATAGTGAAGGTATAGATTCTGTTGAATGGTTGCTACTTATTCAGGTGTGAAAGGTAATCCTCAGTTCATTCTGGAGCTACTCAACTTAATCCTTTACAATAGCTATTTTAGACATCAGGGCAAATACTTATTACAAAAATCGGGTACCTCGAAAGTCAGCATGTACTGCAACTCCCCACATGGGCAGCATACATTTTAACCTGGAAGAGGTTTATTGATATTTTCTGCATTTGGTGTGGCACACGAGATGACCTAGATTAGTTTTTTGAATACCTTAATTCAGTGCACCCCAGGATCAAATTTACTATTGAGATTGGTAACCCTTATCTACATTTTCTTGACGTTAACTTGAGCATTGTTAACAATAAGATTGCTACGTCTGTATACCATAAACCGACTGATGTTAACAATTTGCTACACTATTCTAGCTTCCATCCGATGACGATGCTCCAAAGTCTACCATATAGTCAAACTTTACGCTTGAAAAGAATCATTTCTGACCCAGAAGTTCTAGATAAGGAATGCACAAATCTTGTTGGTAAATTTCAGAACAGAGGCTACCCACCGGAAACTTTGGAAATTGCCAACGATAGAGCTTCAGAGATCTCTCGTACAGATTTATTGAAACCTAAATCTGTTGTTAAAGATACCCCACTTCTATACATATCAAAATTCTCAAGACAGAGTTTTCAGATCACAAAAAGTATAAAGAAACATTGGACTATCCTTCACAATGATCAAACTCTATTAGAATTGTTCCCCACACCTCCAATGATGTGTTTTAAAAGGGGTAAAAATATAAGAGACAAGCTGGTGAAAGCTGAAAGAGTACCAAAGGAGAAACAACTTTTCCTAGCCACCAAAAAACTAGGCACCTTCCCTTGTTTAGGGTGTATACACTGTAATAACACAATCAAAGGTAATGTAGTGACTCACCGCAGGAATGGTCAAAAAATCAAATTAAGAGACTACTCCACGTGTCTGACATCAGGTGTCATATATATGTTGAAGTGCCCTTGTGGCAAAGTCAGTGGTCGAAGTGAGCGGGAGCGGTCGGGAGCAGTGCTCCTATACTTTTTTTAATTAGCTTGTACAGCTCCTATACTTTTATTTTAAAATGAAACCGTTCCGGAATGGTTTTGTTTTAAAATAAAAGTGTAGGAAGAAGTTGAAACCTTCACTTTCAGTGTACTGCACCGAACGTTCCCTTAAACAGCAGGTGCAAGTGTTTGCGGGGGTGTATTGTGTGTGGGAGGGGTTGTGGCAATGGGGTTTGTGGGGAGGAGGGGCAGGCCAGCAGGGCACATAGCTCCACTACTTCTTTTCGCACACTTCGACCACTGGGCAAAGTGTATGTAGGACAGACCAAAAGACCTGTCAAATCAAGACTGTCTGAACACAAGTCGAACATAAGATGTAATAACCAATACTCACCGGTAGCCCGCCACTTCAACATGCAGAAACATTCAATTGCCCAATTAAAATACCAGGGGTGCTAGAAGTTGCCTAACGACCTACAAGAGGAGGTGACTACCAGTCACTCTTACTACTAAGAGAGGTGTATTGGATTGACAAGTTAAGCTCTTTACAGCCCTGGGGTTTAAATGAAGATTTCATATTGAACTGTTTTATGTGATTTGAATTTGTCAATAAGGAATGCTTGATCTTCAACAACAAACTTGAAAGTTACATTACTATTCCAGTGTCTGACTGTGATCTAAGGCACTACTTTGTTGAGACTAATAGATGGTTGCCATAAAAATCATTGCCTGTAAATTCAATGTAAACATTTTTCTTATTGTTTACTCTTATTTATGTCATTTTCGTTAATTTTGATATTCTGTAAATTAAATGCGTTTACCCAACTGAGACTGTCACATTGTACTATGTCTTCCATGTGAAAAAGAGAGATCTAGGGTTAGTTTCTCCACCTATTATAGACTGAGAGGTTACACGCAGTCATTCAGTGACCTTGCCCTGATGATTTGATCATTATATTTATTTTTCCCCCTCTTAGATCAGAACGTTCTGTCCAATTTACAACCTTTTTCTCATTGCTTATTTCAATTTTATTTCACATGGTAAACTATTTTTCTTAGCTTTCCTCTCCCCGTTCTACTATGTGCGGACTAGTATTTGTTATGCCCGATTTACATTTTACACTAGGTATCTGCACCACATGAATTTCTCGCATCAATCGATCTTATTTCCCACTTTTGCGCTTCTTGATTCAAATGACTTCTAGTTTATTGAATATCTAGAGGTCCATACTCTATCACAACATATAACCTCGTTTCAAGAGGGCCGATCTTTCTTCTTTATCTATAACTCTAGTCCTCTATTTATCTCCATGGTCACATGCTATTTCCATGGTTTGTGAACAAGCAGCTGCTCGGCAGAACAGACCCTGTTCATGATTGTCCCCCTACGCTCCAGGTAAGCACTAATGCATTAGCATTTGTCTATCTAGGGACCAGGGATAAAGTTCCTTAATCTCATGATTCTTTTTTCCTTACACTTTCTGATACTACCTAATCCATTACTGCCGGATTCTTCAGCTGTACACCGGCTGCACAATCTTGACATCAGTTTCACATCAGCTTCAAGAATTGTGCCTTGTGTACATCCTAATCATGGTAATTTTTAACATTTCAGTTTGCCTTTATTAAACATCACGTTACGTTTTCACTACTCCATTTTAGATTGCTGAGTTTTTTATACTAATCAGGACTCCATTCCTGTTCAGCTTGTTTATTTGCGTGACAGAACTCCTACATTCTGAGGCACTCCTGCAGCGACAGCGGGATATTTGAGGTCCACACTTGACGTGGGCTCTTCTATTGATTATTTACCGCCATCCACATTCTGGCTAGGTATGTTATTCGATTTTTATATATTTCATACTAATGTCCGTTACTTTTAAACAATGAGCTTGACATTGATCAGGCTCTGTTATTTACAGATTTCTAGTATCTTTTTGGGAATTGGCCGTGTCTCTAGGAACTAACTGAAACACAAAGACAGTCAGTTTACTTATTTTTCCTGCTTCGTCGGATTCTTTGTTTCTGACACTTTCTGAGAGGTCTCTGTTACCTCCTTGCTCACAGATCTGCTCTTACAACAGACACCCAGGTACCTATTCTAGACCGTCTCATCTCGGTAGGATGCAGGGAGCACTCGGACTGCCGGGCACCCCTCTTGGGGAGCATGTTGGATCAGAACTAATTCACCTCTTTTCCACCACTTCCCTGTTCACTAGGCAGACACAGGAGAAAGTGTTGCATGACTCACCTATTTCAATAATATTTTTTTCCATAGTGGAGAGTCCCCCTGTTATCTTTCTGCCTCAAGCACATCCTTTTTCCACACTACTCTATTCTAACCCTGACTCATCTAGTAGGATACTAATCGTAGGGACTGCATACCCCACGTTTATAAGGTCTCTTTTTTTCTCACATAAATTCCTGTTCTCTTCATTTCTTTGCAGAACTAACCAGCCCTGATGAAGGCGGAATATTAAAACTGGTCCTTAGATCATAAGGGACGGTCCTCCGCCGAAACGCTAGAACGTGAGGGTAGTGTTGGGGTCATGTCACCTACCAACGCATCCTTATAAATCCACTGTAACAGGTTCCCCCACTGCGTTGGCAAACTTTGGAAACAGACATACCTGAGCAGCAACATCAGGATTCCTTCTGTTTGCATTCACCTCTCCAGACCTTTATACTGGGAACATTGAGGACACACTTCCCGACTATAGCAGCACAACAAAATGTTGATCGTCTTTGATTTATTCCTGAAATTGTGGTAGGACAGGCAGATGCACCCAGGTCCTACTGTCTTGCTGCTAACGCTGACTGTACTTTTCCTGGTTATATATATTTTCAGCCTATCACCCTTTACCTTTTTCTTTTCTGCATCTCTGTCATTTTCTGGACACCACCGCTTTGACTTAAATGCATCTTTTTCTGTGATGAAATAAAAGATCAAGTTCAGGTGTGTGCCACACTACACCAATTTGTTTTATGTGATGTTTTTGTTGTTTTTCTTTGATTTATTCCTTGCTGATTCATCTCTTGTTGATTGTTTTACATATATTAAAATACATTTTTTGTGATACTTGCCTTCTTTTGGTATCTAACATGTCCTGTCAAGAGGATTAGATTTAAAAACAATATACTGTAGCGTTTATTGCTTTAACATTGGGTTAACCAGGGGAGTTTCAGGAACCAAATGACCCCCATCTCTGTTTTAAACCCCCGGCACAACGACACCCCTTTTTCCCCATGATTTATAGTCGGACACTTTCTACACACAAAGGTAACGACGTTCGCATTTCTTCCCCACTAGAGCGATAGAGCTTCGGAACTACTAGCTTTTTTTCCCTATATATTCACTTTAGCTTATGTTTCACCATCCACTTGATAAGTCCCATTGAAGGGATCATTCCACTGAACTATAATATGATGTATGTTTTACTATCTATTTTACAGGAAGGGGTGTATTAATTGACCTTCAGTTTCTCTCTCTCAAACATGGACCACATAATTCACCTTATAATGTTGCATGTATTACAACGCATATTATGACATGTTACAACTAACGTCACCAAATTTTCTAAATTGTAAAATTGAATATGTTATGATCAATCTATGAATTGTGCCTACAATATTTTCTTTACTGAATTTGTGTTTTTCTTTTTACATTAAGAGTCCAAGTTTGGCCTTATTAAGAAGGAGTACTTCCTCGAAACGCATCGCTATTTAATTTGGACTCCATTTTTCCTCAATAGGAGCTCCATCTATTGATTCCATTTTGTTTCTACGCACTGTAAATAATTACTCTCTGAACTTTATTTCTTGCTGAAAATAATAAAGCTTGGCTATAAATATATATTTGTTCATCTCATACTTCTGTGTCTGCCCATATTTGTTAGAAACAAAAATATGTACAATGCCTATAACTCTTTTTGAACAACTGTATTGGATTAATCCAAACATTTTAAAGTGTGCAGGGGACGGGAGGCTTCCCAAGTTGAATCCTCTTTCTTTTTACTTTTTGCCACCCCAAACCACCATTTTCAAAATTGAACCCTTTCCCCCACCCAAACATCCCTACATCTATTTTTAATATTATATTTAAAAGTTAAAAATTGTTAGAAAAAAGCATTTTTAGGGTATGTTTGAGTTGGAAATTCAATGAAAAAAAATATCAATGAATATTCATTTCGATGGAAAAACATTTCTATGAATACATTTCGATGGAAAAAGAGTCTATGAATCTTTTTGCGACGAAAAGACTGTATACCGTTGTAAGGAGCCTCCGGATTGGCTCCATGTGTCATGATGGTTCTCCCACTCTGGCTTGCAAACTGCTGATCATTTGTGTCAGTTTTCGTAATATTCCCTCCTGGTGCACACAACCCAGCAGCACCACATCAGTCTCCATGCAAATCTCACTTCTGACGGTTAAGGGTGCAGCTTCCACAGGGGTCATCATAGAACTGTGGAACCCCAAAGGGAGGGATTCTCTAATCCTGAACTCACCTAATTTTGGTATTATTTCCAACCTTGTCAATATTGCATCTGCTTCTTCTGATATAACGGGGAGACACGTTTGTGAGCAAGGTGAATATATGTCCTCATAGTCCAGAGATTACTTTTTCCGAAGTGGGAAGGGAACATAAATGAGTACGCAGCTCTGCAACTCCCACACTGTACCACCTATAGTTAGCCTCCTGGATGTAGCAAAATACCCTGGTAAATAGCTTAACAACATAGAAAGTTCTCACCCAGGCCTTGGGACGCCATGAACAGTCCGGCAGAGATGGTATCTTTCATAGATTTACAGTTATGTATTACAATGAGGTGGCAGGGCTTAAGCTCCGCCCCAGGCAGCCATCTTCAGATTTTGAATTGTAGAGACAACAGTATGATTGATGCTGAGCATAGGAGCAGCCTCTCAGGGGAGGCGGGTGGGCGCATGTGAATCTATGAAAGATACCAATGCTGGAGAAATACAGTTACAGGTAAGTAACTAAGACTTCTCCAGCATTGGATCTTTCATAGATTCAGATGCTTGAATAGAATACCAAGCAGTTAAAACATGCCACCATCATATACATATATGCATAAATACAGAAAACATATTTCTGATCAAACCTTTACCATGCAGCAACACAACGGTTACATACTTCAGAAATGTGGGGAAAAGGAGGCTGGTCATACCTTATGCAAAGAGATGGCGGAGCACTGCCTGTCCAACTGCAGTTTCTTTGTTGGTATCTTCAGCCAGGCAGTAGTGTTTGGCGAATGTGTGCAGAGTGCTCCACATGGCGGCTCAGCATATGTGCTCCAAGGGAACCCCTGCGTGGAATGCTGTTGAGGCCGCCCTCCCTCTGGTGGAGTGCGCTGATGGCGGTCTAGTTAGAGGGTCACCTTTCATCTGATGGCAATGGGTGATGCAGGACGACACCCAACATGCCAGACTTTGTTTAGAGATATGCTGTCCCTTGGTATGGCCAGAGAAAGCAATGAACAGTCGGTTTGAGGAGCGGAACTCCTTGGTTCTCTGCAAGTAAAACTTCAAAACTCTTGCAACGTCTAGAGAATGTAATGCTCTTTCCGCTTCAGAACAGTTATTCTGGAAAAAGGTTGGCAAACAATGCGCTCAGTGAGTGTCATCTCCGACAGCACCTTGGGAAGCAACTTAGGATGTGGTCTTAGGATGACGCGGTCCTTCTGGAATAAAGTAAACAGAGGTTCAGACGACAAAGCTTGTAACTCACTGATCCTTCTGGCTGATGTGATGGCTATCAAAAGGCTGTTTTCCAAGACAGGAACTTCACGTCGCATCTGTGTATGGGTTCGAAATGAGGTTCCATGAGGGCTGTCAAGATGGTGTTCAGGCTCCAGTTCGGGACTGGTGTAGGAGGATAAGCACGCATCAGCCCTTTCAGAAAGACTTTAACCGCCGGCAAAGAGAGCAATGATTGCATTTTTGGAGTTGTCGTGTACGCCGCTATGGCTGACAGATGGACATTGATGGAGGACAAAGAAAGCCCTGTTTTAGCTAAGCACAATAAGTAGGGTAGAACTTGG
Source organism: Ambystoma mexicanum (assembly GCF_040938575.1). Lineage (NCBI taxonomy): Eukaryota > Metazoa > Chordata > Amphibia > Caudata > Ambystomatidae > Ambystoma > Ambystoma mexicanum. The sequence goes on from NC_090929.1 coordinate 542,082,191, forward strand.
TCAACTGAAACACTGAGAGGAACGATGGCCGATCTCTCGCAAAACTAGTCCACTTCCTGTTGTAGGTGACTTGTGTCGACGGTGCTCTTGCGGCCCTGATGATATCCCAACATTCTGATGGTAGCTTGAGATTCATCAGTTTACGCTGCTCAGGAACCATGCCTTGAGAGAAAGGCTCCTCGGTCGTGGTGGGGGACCTTGCAGTTTTGTTACGTCAATAGATATTGATGCACCTTGAGGCGAATCGGGGGCCGTCGGTATAGATGCTTCAGAGTCAAGTATCAGACTTGTCGGCCCAATCCATCGCAATTTGGATCATTAAACAATTCTGTTCCTTCAGTCTGCGTAGTACCCTCGCAATGAGGGGAATGGGGGGAAAGAAATAGAGGAACTTTCCCGTCCAAGCCACTGAGAAAGCATCTCCCAGTGATTCATATTCCGGGTACCTCGAGGCGAACCTTCTGCACTTCTTGTTGTCTTTGGTGGCAAAAAGGTCGATCTGCGGATGGCCCCATAACACAAAAATCAGTTGGGTTTCCTTTTCGTCCAGCTCCCACTCGTGAGACGACGTGTATTCTCTGCTTAATTTGTCCGCTAGGACATTGTCCACTCCCGGAAGATGCTCTGCTTTGATCTGCACTCAGTGGTGCAAGGCCCATGCCCATAGCTGTTGGGCTTCATGTGACAGGAACTCTGACTCCCTGTTTGTTTGTGTAGTGCATGGAGGTCGTGTTGTCTGTCTGTACTGTAAGTACCTGTCCAGCTACCACAGGCAGGAAAGCCTTCAGCGCCCATCTTATGGCCCTGAACTCTAACACATTGATGTGGAGTTGAAACTCTTGTGCCGACCAAGTGCCCTTGGTTTGGAGGTCTGCAAGATGAGCGCCCCAGCCTGATAATGACGCGTCCATCCTCAGCAGAAGGGTCAATGTTGGTGCTTGAAACGGCATCCCTTGTAGAAGATTCCGCAGAACATTCGACCATCGAAGGGACTTGTGTAACGTCGATGGAATCTGGACGACGTCCTCCCAACATCCGAGAGCTTGTTTCCATTGGTTGTCCTGGGCCTCCTGAACGGGTCTCATGCAAAGCCTGCAATTTGGTATGAGGAATATGCATGAGGACATCATGCCCAGAAGGGATTTGTAAGAGCGCACAGATGGTGTCTCTCTCTCTCCAGGAAGCATGATGTTGAGCGTAGAATCGCTGCAACCCTTTCTGCCGATGGTCTCACCCTGGGAATGCTGGTATCGAACTCGGCTCCCAGGAAGAGAGCTGTCTTGCTGGGGACTGGGCAGGACTTCATGTTGTTTATGGAGAAACCTAACTCTTTTAGGAGGTTGATAATCCATAAAGCTGCTGAGCGAGCCCTTGCGGCGGAACCTGCTTTTATCAATCAGTCGTCCAAGTATGGGAAGACTTCCGTTCCTGTCCTCCTGAGTTGTGCAGCTACTGGTGCCAAGCATTTTGTGAAAACTCTCGGTGCCGATTTCAGCCCGAACGGGAACGCTCGAAACTGAAAATGAAGCTCTCCTACCGTGAACCTGAGGAACCGTCTGTAAGCTGGATGGATCGGTATATGGAAGTATGCGTCCTCCAAATCTAAAGTGGCCAAGAAGTCATGCTTGTTTAACCAAGGAAGCACTCCTTGTAATGCTACCATCTTGAATGGTATGCGTTTGATATATTTGTTGAGTGCCCTCATGTCCAAGATGGGTCTCCATTGATCGTTTTTCTTTTTGATGAGGAAGAAGCGGGAGTAGAAACCTTTCCCCTTCTGGGGGTATGGCACCGGCTCTACCGCTGCTTTCTGGAGCAGTTTTTGCACTTCGGTCATGACCTGCCTTAACATATGCACCCTGCACGATGTTGGACGCAGGGAAGGAGGTTGGTCTAGAAATTCTAAGGTGTGACCCTCTCGGATCACCTGCAAGAACTGACATACCCTTCCCCCCCACCGGGGTGTGACGTTGAGGGGAAAGAATTGGATAGTCAGTTTTATTTGCTTTGTGACTTACCTTGGGTGAAGCAACGCCTGCCTCTATTGGTATATCTGTTGGAGGATTGATACTTGTTCTCTTTGTACGTGCTACCTTGCGCCTTCTGACCATAAGAGGAGCGGCCGTACCCTCTGTACTTAGAAGATGAGCCTCTAAAGGGGCAAAAAGATAGACGGTCCTTATCCTTGTCCTTTAAAGAACTGATGGCTCAGGCTGTGTCCATGTCTGATTTGATTCCCTTCAGGTGGTCATCTATTTTCTTTCCGAAGAGGTCTTGTCCATCAAAGGGCATGTCCAATATCTGCGCTTGGACTTCAAGCCTGAAATTAGTAGCCTTCATCCAGGCCTGTCTTCCGAGTATTGTGCCATGTGCCATCTGTCTGAAGCCTGATTCAGCCAATTCATGATTCAGCCACATCAACCACCGCGTCGATCATATGATCCGAGGTTGCTTCACCATCAGCGATTATCGATCTAGCCTCTTCCTGGAGCTCTGGTGGTAACTGCTTAGCCAATTTGGACATGCAGAGCCAAAGCTCGCAATTAAACCTCGCAGTCATGGCCAGCGCATTACCCGCTCTGATGGTAAGTGACGCCGAAGCTGATACCTTCCTGCCCATAGCTTCTAGGGATTGGTATGCTTATTCCTAATTTCAACCGTGATAACCTGAGTCCGGTTTTGTATGACCTCTCAAACAAAGTGGTGCAGATTCGGGTGCTTTATATTTCTTCTCTGGTCTGGACACCAGAGCCGGAGTAGACAAGGGCATAGACAGGATCATCGATCCGGACTCCCAGATGGTGTTGAAGAGAGGAATGGTGGTCGTTCTCCTGTGTTTGTCCCTGTGCTCATAAAGCACTGATTTCTTTTCCTCTGATGTAACCTGAATTTTGAACAATTCTGCAGCCTTGCCTATTATGGTGTGGAAAGAAACCAGATCATCCGGAGGCGATCAAAGAGAAAAAAACAGGACTATTTAGTCCATACAATCAATGCGAGCAGAATTTATGCAAAGGTTCACAGAAGTAGGGGTACAACCCCACTAGGAAATACACATGGGAACCCAATATATGGGAACTGACAAAAAATGATTTGGTGTTAGCAAAACAGTGAATACATTTTAAATCATAAGAGTTTTCCGAGATAGCTAATAAAACTTAAACTATCCCTAGCTTACCCTTACTTGTGTAAAGGCTCAGATTAAACAATTTTGTGAAAATGGCACAGTACATGCACCAACCAGAGCCTGATTATGGCTACAACAAAAAAATATATATATCACACAGAATATTGTTTGCTAAGCCTAATTTTGGCTAACCATGTAAACAATGTCGCACAGTGCTGTGTGTTAAGCCAGATTTTGGCTGAAAAATGAAAAAAAAATTTGACATGTACAATGTCACCCAAACAGTCATTTATCTGCTGCGTTGTCACAGGCTGAAAGGGGGTGTACTATGCCTACCGCTATAAAGCGTGTATGTCCATGATGCCAAACCGCAGGAGAATGTAGTTCCTGCGACCATTACATAGGACTAGTTGGCGTTTCGGTGGTATATTGATGGGTAGCAACCACCTTCCTCAGGTACTGGGATCTTCACATTCAGCCTTAATACAGACAGCCTTAATGTAGGGGGTCCTCCTGAAAAGGTAGTAACAGGGGACATTTTGTGAACTCAAAAGGTTTAACTTTAAATGGGAAGAGAACTAGAGAATATAGCAATATATGGTGAAGGCATCAGGCCTCAGTGCCCCAGAAACAAGTTGGCAGTACCCCCAGATAGAAAACTTGAAGGTGGGGGCGTGGCTACGAGAGCCATGTAGGAGGACGCGTTCCAGCGGAGCTCCCGAGATCCTGAACAGATCCGGGCAAATCAGTGCAGTACGACTGCTTATTGAATACCGACGATATGCATGCCAGCATGTGAAGGTGCTACCGAAGTACTGTGAACTTTTGGAGGACATAGCAGCTACGTCGGCTAAGATCGGAGAAGAAAAGTCGAGAGAAGCTGAGAACAAAGGGCGACTCAAAATGGCCGACATAGGCCCGAGACGGGATTGAAAAGAGTTGCGGGAAGACCTAACCAGGTCAGCGTGCAGTGCGCCCACTCATCACTCGGTAGACCTGCACATCCTCAGGACCATGTCCAGTAAGGCAGTGCGACCTAAGGCGAAACAGCCCACGCTGGATGACTTCACCAAAACGTCCCCGGGCCCGGACGCCACCAAGAATAAGGATGCACCGGCCGTGGGTAGCGCGACGACTTCGAGCTCTAACCAGGAAATCCTGGCCGCGATTGCGGACCTGAGAGCGGCCTGGGAGTCGAAATTAGAACTGGCTGTCTCTGAATTAAAAACGGCATTGGACCTCAAAGTTGGGGAGGTCCAGGAGGACGTCAATCTACTGAGACAAGACGTTAGGGTTCTGGCAGAGCGCACAGAGTCCCTGGAAAAAGAAGTTGGCCCGAATACTGCGGACTGTGCCACCCACAAGACAAAACTGCACGCCCTAATCCAAAGGGTGGGCAACTTGGAAAGTAGAGTGGAGGAGGCGGAAGGACGGGCCCGTCGCAACAATATCCGCATTGTGGGCCTACCGGAGGGGACGGAGGGCCGTGACCCTACTGACTTTGTTGAGACCATGTTGCTACAAGAGATATCCGGAGGGGCCTTATCCCAAGGCTTCGCAGTGGAGAGAGCACATAGAGCCCTAACGAGGAGGCCGCCTCCCGGAAACCCGCCCAGACCCATCATTGCCAAAATTCTTAACTATCGTGATCGGGAAAGAATATTAGAACATTTTCGAAAAGGAGGCACGATCAAGAGAGGAGCAGCAAACATCACGGCGTATCCGGATTACAACCTAGCTGTGCAGCGGAGCCGCATGAACTTTGGGACTGTGAAACGGAGGCTGAGGGAGGCAGGTTACAAATATATGTTGCTTTACCCTGCAAAACTGAAGGTCATACAGGCGCATAAAACTTTATTTTTCGAGACCCCAGAGGACGCCATGGAGTGGCTCGACGCACAGGGGTGCCCTCAAGAATCGGCGGACCGGCCCCAGAAGGAGCTGCGGAAAATGGCGTCGCAAGATGGCGCGACTCATGGACCCTGAGACTTGATTATAGTCGGTTCGGAACCTTCGGTATGGAAGGTCAGTTGGTTGTACTGTTTGTCACAAACATTGAGATTATCATTGAACGGGAGCCCCATGGAGCGATACTCTCTCCCCACAATAGCTTAGGTTAGGTGGCCATTAGGGCGACCTCACCCTACTGGGTTCCGTGCACGGACCGGTGTTTGCGGAACCAGATGTGGGGGTGCCTGAGCTCTTTTGTTGAAGCTGGGCAACAGTTGGGGTGTGTGGTGTTACGAGGGAGGGGAAAGGGAGTTGGAGTTTGGTTGTGTGTGTGGTTAGTTTGGGAATGAGCTTATTCGCGGAGTGGCTGCAGTGGGACGCCTTCTGTGTCATGAGAACCGCTGGAGGTTCCCGTAAGTGGGGTGGGAAGACACATAGCTGCCATGGGTGACCTCAAGATTGCCACCTGGAACGTCCGGGGCCTCAATAATTACCTGAAAAGAAATAAAGTCATGTTGTATCTCAAACGACAGAAGATTGACATTGCCCTACTACAAGAAACGCACCTGGCCCAACATAAACTAGACCTTGTAAAGAAAAAATGGGGTGGTACAGTGGTGGGCTCCCCGTACTCGGCCTATGCCAGAGGTGTGCTGATCTGGGTGGCCCCGCATGTCCCACTCAGAATTGTACGAGAGGAGGTAGACACGGAGGGTAGGCTGGTAATACTGAGGGTACTGATTGAGAACAGAGGACTGAGTATTATTAATACATATGCCCCCAATCAGAATACTGCTGTATACTTCAGGACTCTATGTACACGCCTTGGCCCGTGCGCAGGGGAACCGATCATCTGGGGGGGGGGGGGACTTTAACTGTGTTCTTGACCCCAAGATAGATAGGTCCGACAGTAAAGTAGATAGGCCCACCCCAGCGGCCAGGGCTCTACGGGTACTATTAGACGACTATGGACTAGAAGATGTCTGGAGATTGAAACACCCCACGGCCTTGCAGTACTCTCATTATTCGGCCCCTCAACAGTTGCACACGAGACTAGATTACTTCTTTGCTACGCCAGAAGTGGCGATAACAACTACACAGGTTGAATACAGAGCGAGGGTCCTGTCGGACCATTCGCCCTTGGTGATGGCCTGGCAATATGGCCGCCCCAGAGGGCGGATTCCAACATGGCGCCTTCGGGCGGAGGCGCTCAGAGACCCGGTCTTTAGAGAAGATATTAGAGAGACGATTACAAGGTATTTTGAGGAGAACACGGGCAGTGTGGATTCGGCTGGTACACTTTGGGAGGCCTTCAAGGTGGTAGTGAGGGGCGACGCTATCTCTAAATCAAAGGGCCTTCAGGGGGGGGTTTTAGCCGAGCTGGAGAAAGTGGAGAAAGAATTGGAACGTGAATGTGCCAGAGGGGGAGGGGACACAGACCTAGTACTCGAATTACAGCAACGATGCTCAGAGCTGTGGGAGCGGCTTTGTGACCTCAATTACAGGAAATACGTGGAGAGGCAACATGCAGGAGGTGACAAAACTGGTCGCCTACTGGCATGGCTTTATAAGAGGGAAACCCCCAGGGCCCCGGTCATGATGATAGAAAGGGAGGACGGAGAGGAGGCTCACACTCAGGAAGAGGTTAACGCTGCTTTCTTAGATTATTATAAAGCGCTGTATGAGGACAAAGGGGAAGACAATCTGGATAAAATCAGGGACACACTGGAAGATATAGAACTGCCCAGGATTAGTGCAGAGGAAAGGGAGGAGTTAGATGGCCCCATTACGCTAGATGAACTGGAAGAGGTGATGAAACGGCTGCCTACTTGCAAGACCCCGGGCACTGATGGACTCCCGAGTGAGTTCTACAAAACGTATAGCGCAGAGATACTCCCCCCTATGCTGGAGATGTATAACGAATCATTCGAGGGAGGCCGATTGCCAGACACGCTCAGAGAAGCGCTGATCGTACCACTACCCAAGCCTAACAAGCCGAGACAACACTGTGGATCGTACAGACCGCTGTCGATGTTGAACCAAGACAGTAAGATCCTGACAGCGGTCTTGGCGGATAGGCTGCGCAAGGTCATCGGCAGACTGATACACTCGGATCAGACAGGTTATGTCCCTGGCAGGAATATAACTCATAATCACAGGCGGCTCCACCGAGTGATAGAAGAAGGGAACAGAAGAGATGAGGAAATGGCAGTGATCTCCCTAGACGCAGTTAAGGCGTTTGATTCGGTGAGGTGGCCGTGGCTGTTTGCGGTCCTGAGGGAATATGGGTTTGGGCCAGGCTATATCAGATGGGCGAGACTACTGTATAGCCAGCCAACGGCTAGGGTGCGTACGGGATCAGTGATATCCGATAAGTGGCACTTAAGTAGGGGTACTAGGCAGGGATGTCCTTGGTCCCCGATGTTATACATATTGGCCTTGGAACCCTTAGCGGTATATCTTAGACAGCAATATGACCTGGTGGGCATCGAGGTGGGAGGAAAGAACCATTCGATATCCTTATATGCCGATGACTTGCTGCTGTACCTAAAGTATCCGGAAGAGAACCTCCAGTATGTGTTGGAGGTCATGCAGAAGTATGCCGAATTGTCCGGCATAGCGGTTAATCCTGGCAAGTCGAGCATGTTCCCCCTAGGGTACTATTCAAAGGTCCCCACCGAACGCTTACCGGTATTGCCTGTGCCTTGGGCAGCCGAGTCCTTCCGATACCTCGGAATAGACATATATCACACTGTGGGAAACGAACATCTGCATAACACCGAGGTTGCTGTGGATAAAATCCGTGCGTCTATGCGATTTTGGGAAAAGCTGCCGCTAGCGATGATAGGGCGAGGGGCGTTGCTTAAAATGGTTGTCTTGCCTAGACTGCTGCATTTCTTCAACAACATACCATACTTAATAGCTAGGAAGTTCTTTACCAAACTCGACAGCATGTGCAGGGACTTCCTATGGCACGGCACTCGCAACCGAGTGGCGCTGTGGAAGCTACAAAACTTCTACGATAAAGGAGGGATTAAATTACCACATTTTGAGGCCTATTTTGTAGCGAGCCAATTGCAATATGTTACACAGTGGCTCTCTGATGAGGAATCTCCCGAGTCCAGGTTGGTTGGGACAGATTGCACCCCGTTCTATTTGAAGGAGATCATCTGGGTCCCTAGACAAGATTTAAATCTTCGCCCTGGTATGCTGTTACTTGGGTGGAAAATGTGGCGTAGAGCATGCCGGCTACTGGAAAGCCCGGATCCGTGTTCGCCGCAGGTGCCACTGGTTGCCTTGACTGCGGGGGATGGTCAACTTAGAAAAACGATCAGAATGTCCTGGGAACCGGTTGGGTTGGCCACGTTAGGAGATATATGGCAAGATGGGGCCATCAAGGATTTTGCAGACTTAGAAGAAGAAGCTGGGTTACATGGGGGCCAATACGTTACATACCTCAGGTTGGTACGGATTATCCGAAAATCTTGGCCTGAGACGGTGTTAGCGGAGGATCCGGACGCCCTGATTGATACAATATATGACATATCAGAGGGCGGACACGAGATCTCCAGATTGTATGAGGTGGTGATGTCCCGAGTGGGAAAGGACTTGACAGACTTGAGACTAGAATGGGAAATGGAGGTGGGGGTTCAGATGACTGATGGGATGTGGGAACGGGCTCTGGGATATCATAAAAAAGTGTCCAGAAATGCTAGATTACAGCAAATCCAACTATATATCACACACAGAGCGTATATGACCCCCAAGAGAATAGCTAGGTTTGCGAACTCGGGCAGGCAGGCATGCCCGAAATGTAACGAGGAGGACGCGGACATGACGCATATGTTCTGGTCCTGCCCAGTAATCGAAGTCTTCTGGAGAGAAGTGTCACAGAAGTTGGCTGACAAAGGGGTCCCGATAAGCATTGACACGACCTGGGCTTGCCTTCTAGGGGGGTTCCCCAGACCGAAGAACACCAAACATCTGGGGAAACTGAGAGACCTAGCGTATATACTCGCTAAGAGGAGGATAGCTATGAACTGGAAGCAATGCTACAAACCTAGGATAGAGATGTGGTGGAGGGATCTCCAAAAATGGGCGGAAGCCGAAACCATGGTCTGGCAAGAGGCATGCAGTAAATGCGGGGAGGAGGATGTGGGCAACCTAGTAGCCTGGAGGTCATTAGTCACTGGTCTGTTTGGGGTACGAGGAGAACCTACTGCCTCGGAGGAGGAAGTCACCCGGCCACACCAGGTCGATACGGAACTACCCTGTGGATGAGCTCTTGAAGGGGAGGGGGGGGAGTGTAGTGTTGTGTTTTGTTAAGTGTTTATTGTCTTATTGTATATAATGTCACAAGTTTGTTTATATTGTTTTCACTTAAAACAAAATAAAAATATATTTAATTGTGAGAAAACTTGAAGGTTACCAGAAAGGCGCCCTTAAAGTGTAAAGAGCAAAAATAAGTGAAAGATGTGATCATATAGTGAAAAATGTGTGTGATAGAATACAAAAAATGCTGTGCAAAAGAAAGGCACATAAATCAAAACATGGCGGAACGTACCTCAGAGGGCACATCATGTGCTCACCATGCAAGATGTCGTGCATTCAGCACATTATTTGGGTTTAGCAATTAGAAAACGAACTGAATCTGGAATTTTCACCTAAAGTGAAAGAGGAGGAGAACAAAGACATAAAGGTGGCGATAGTTTATGTGCAGCGGTAATTTAATACGGCTGGTGTGCAGGTATGGTAAAGGTAACAAGAACTCACCATATGAATATGTGGATGCCCATGAAGCGCTTCGTATTTTGCGCAGGACACAAAAACTCCTAGCCTGGGGCTGGTGGTATCAGGCTGTGGGTTGATGAGTATGGCAGTGCTGCATAATAGTAAAAAATGACAAGCCCAACATGTGAGTTAGGCAGTGTAAATAAAAAGCCCAGCGCGTGGGTCAGTCATGGCTTAGTGAGAAGAGTAAGTAAAGTGGAACTTACTGTTGACTTCTACCACGTAGAAGCAGCAGATGACTTGCTTCTAAAGAAAGCTGCGGCTTGCTTCTGGAAAATGCTGCGTGTATACGCTATTCTTCATAGTGAAGAAAAAGGCAGCCAGTGGGGTGTAGTAGCACTCAACTGGAAGGCATGTAACACTGAATGGAAAAGGTAGACAAAGAAAGAGGACTGGGACTAACAAAGTGAATTGGTAACACTGAATGAAAAAGGCAGGCAAAGAAAGGGGACTTAGACTAACAAAGTGAATGGAAAGCAAAATGGAGCCCTTCCATGAATGACCGGACACAAACAAGGGACTAACACTAACATTGCAGGCTTGCTGAGACGTTAGTGAAGCCAGGCATTATTTACTATATGCAAAGGGTACTAATCTTAGGGAAAAAAAGATTAAAAAGCGAAAAGGGGCAGCACACCCCAAAGCATATGGAGTGTTAATTCTACCAAATTCGAAACTGCATGAAAGAAAATTGAAAACCAACCAATAATAAACATTGGTAAAAAGAAACATATAGAAATGCATAAATGCAAAAATTATGAAAAAATTGTAAAAAAGTTTTTTTGAAGAGGACTAGTTAAAAAATGAATTAAATAAATATTCGCTTAGTGCTAAAGCGGAGATAGCTCATTAAGACCATTGGAGATGGTGTCCAATTGGAAAATCCAACGAGCCTCCTTTGTGGACAGAGTTTGAGAGGGGTTGGAAGAGTTTTTGACAACATCAATCACGCACCAGCGCAGATCCTCTGTAGAGTGGCCGTATTCCATGGAATGGCTCACTAGTGGCGAGTTAATTGACTTACATCGAATCCTGGAGCGGTGCTCCGTGATTCTAGTGTGTACTGACCGTGTAGTTTTTCCAATATATTTAAGCCCACACGGGCATTCAATGCAATAGATAGCCCATGCAGTCTTGCAATTTGAATAGTGTCTCAGTTCCCAAAGTTTGCCATGCACCAGGACTGTTTTTGTCTTCATCGCAAATTTACAAATGGAGCAGGACCCGCAGGGAAAGTTACCCGTCAGTGGGCGAAGGTCCCAACTGGTCGTAGTGGATCTAGAAGATTTTAGTGAAGAGGAGGCATGGACTAGTTGGTCCTTGAGATTCTTTTGTCTCTTCATGGCGAAGATCGGCAATGGTTCAGCTGGTAAAGCTAATTGTGCCACTGACCAATGCTTCTTAATTGCTTTTTTGATGAGAAAGGAATGGGGACTATAGGTAAGGGCACATACTAGTTTGTCCTGTGGCTCCACATTTTTAGGTAGTAGCAGGGTGTCCCGAGGGGTGAATCTTGCTCGTTTATTGGAATTGGTAATCAATTTTTTGGGGTACCCTCGCTGGCGGAACTTAGTGGTCAGGTTAGTAGCATGTTGGACATAATCTGCTATGGATGTACAGTTCCGTCTAATGTGTAGAAACTTCTCGACAATGTAGTCATCCCACTCACTGGCTGCGTCAGGCTCCTGTGTAATCTCGCCTTCTTCTGGATCAGAGAATTCTCTAAAAGGATCCTCCTGCCAATCTGAGGCTGAAACGGAGGACGGCACCATTGTTGGATCCCTATCCGTACATCGAGGTCTATGCGATGATGGTGGTGGTGATGGGACCCTTGTCGGTGAAGCACTGAGTCCTGCTCCTAGACCTTCGAGCAGGCTCAGGTGATCATGCTCTCTTTTGAGGTCTACTCCTGTGAGGTGAACTTCTTGATGTGCCTGGAATTGGAGACGCGTCTCTCCCACGGGTTTCCGGTTCTAAGGGATCAGCCGGCCTGCTCTTCTCCCTTTGACGCCTGTAAAACTCATCCATGATCCTTTGTACGGACAACATCAGTATCTGGTCATGAGGATAGTCAGCCTCTTCCGTAGATGGCTGCCAAGGGGGGACTGTGTTGCTTAGGGGAAGGACAAGGTCGTTCTTCCACCACTTCTGCATCTGAAAATTCCTCCTGGAGAATCACATCAGGAAGCTCTGCCATGTCCCCCAAAGCAGAAACTTGTGCTACCATTGGTTCAGCAGCTTCAGCAGCCTCAAGGAAACTGTCCTCAATGTAGACGCAGGAATTTGTGGGGTTGTGGTCGATGGTACCTTCGTCGACGAGCATCCCCACGACGGTAGTTCCGTCGACGAATGTGGTTTGGATGGTCACTCATCCGTCGACTATTGTTTCGTCGACAAATGTGGTTTGCCCTTCGATGAGTGCTCCGTGGAAGAGTGCCTCGTGGAAGAATGGTGCGTTTCCTTCGTCGACGATAAATCCGATGACAAGTATCTTGCCGTAGACAATGTCTTATGTGTAATCGTCGTCGATGAGGGTTTCGTCGACGGTCTGGCTGACGATGGGTCTTCACCCTTCCCATCGCTCGTGGATGGTTTCACAGTCGATGACTGCCCCCGCCCCACCCCCTGTTTTTTTGCAAACTCCTCCTTACCTTTGGAGGTAGATTTTGCTGACGAATGAATGTGACATCTTTTGGCTCGAGGAGTCCAGTGGAGGCAGAAAGGGTATTACGCCCAGCTCCCTCTTGCTTTTTGCAATGGGAGAGGAACTCTTTCCACTGAAGAGGACCTTCTCTTCGAAGTTTGCCTCTCAGATGGAATGCTGGAGTGGACAGGAGCTGTTCTGACAGACCCTTCGTCTGAAGATTGATTCCTGGCTTCCAGGTATAAAAAAAATCTTCTGTACCTGTCCTGAAGGGTCTTGTTGGAAAAAGTCTTGCAAATATCACATTTCTGAATGTCATGCGGATCCAAAAAGTAAATGCAATGTTCATGGGGGTCCTTCACGTAAACTAACTTCTTCTTGCACCTCGTGCAGTCCCTGAATAGGGAAGGCTTCTTGACAGCCTGAGATGCAGCCATTCTGAAGAGAAGGTTTACACAACGATTTTGGGTCAAAAACAACAAAAATTTGTCCCCAAAATTATATGAGACCAAAGCCCCTTAAGCAGGGGAACAAAGTAGAATATATTTGAAAAATATATTCCACACAAAAAATAGAAAAAGAATGGAAGAACTCAGAGAGCTTGAGGATTCCCTATGTCTGTTAGACTGCGGTGAAAAATCTGATGATGGCTGCCGGGGGCAGAGCTTAAGCCCTGCCACCTCATTGGTTGGGGCCAAAAAGGACCAAAGTAAGGTGGAGGGACTACACAATAGAATGGCTCATAGGTCATAATGGGCAATGTACATGCATTGCTATGTAGCAATACGTGTATATTAAATAAATAAATAAAATGTTTAATAATTAATTTTATCACCGAGGATTCCCAGTCTGATGACAGGGAATATTCAAGCATCTGAATCTATGAAAGAGCCAATGCTGGAGAAATTAGACTTGTTCTCCTCTTCAGCTGCAGGGTGTCAGCGACAACACAAGACAGGATAGAACATGAAAGAGGTCCAGGCAACCCCATTTAGCTAGTGGCAGATGCCCAAAAGAGGACAGACAAAGGGGACAGTCTCCCTAACAGTATGCAGGAATGGAGCATTTTCTGACAGCCCACACTCACCTGAAAGCAGAATCCACAGACAACATTGCTTCATAACAGTGTCTGTTTCCCTCACATGAAGCATTTGGTAAGGTAGACATGGATGAAGGCGCTTTGTTTCCGATGCCTTCCCCTACTATCAGGAGTGAGTTGGATTATGGGATAAAAGAGGGGGAACAAAATACCCTGTTTGTCTTGTATCCTGTCCTACATAAAGGAGAGGTAAAATCTGAGAGGGTGTGAAAGAGATACATGTAGAAGACTACTAATTGCAAAGGAAGAGGACGGTGGCTATGACTTAACAGATCTGACTGAATATACAATTAAGATACAGTTTGATTTGCACTGTGTTTTGACTCATACTTTTCCTTATTGTAAATTTAACACATGTTCACTGTGGATGGAATGGTTTCTAGGCACTGCCAGAGCGAGAAAAAGGTTAGGTGGGGTGAAAGGTGACTGCACCATCCTATCCAGATAAACAATTAGAACAGCCCCCTTAAATTAGATAAATATTGTGTGCTTGTTTGAGAATGGATGTTTTTTGTGAATACAGGAGAACCCTAGGCTGAGGATGATCCACATTGCTCATTGGACACGTTGAAGACCCTCTTGCCATAGATTCAGCCATAAACTAGGACCAAAAGCATCTTGCCTGCGATTACTCGCACCCAAACTGGGGAGCTCTCACACGCCTTGAGGCCAGCCTGTGGGGCAACAAATATCTTTTATGGTTTGCGATGGAACTGTCTGCCTTGTGCCATTTTTTATTATGTTGATCTTGAACAGAGCGTTCCAAAGAGCTCTGGTAGAGATCAGTACCTAGTAAGGGTCCGGAGAGATCGCAAATTCGGAATTGCAGTGTTGCTGGATTGTGCATCCTAGCATTCTTCCAAAAAACTTCCTTTCACTGTCGGAATACTTCTCTTCACCTTCTTGAAACTGCAGCCCCCCCCCCCCCCCTTAGACCGAGGGATGGCGTATTCAGCCCCATGGGGTACTTCAAGGAATCCTTACTAGGCCTATTATATTTCCTGCTTCTCATCTCAGAGAGCTCCTTGTGAAGGACCCCTCTGCACAGTTTCAAAAGCATTCTTGAAACAAATTTATGGAGCTACCTTAACAATAGGTGAGTGAGGGAGGAGGGTGGTAGCATGAGGAATCAATCGTTGATCTCTGGCTACTTGTTCCGCTTCAGAGGGGTTTGAGGTCTGTTGGATGCACTGGGGTAGTCTTCTGGGGGAAGATGACCAGGGATTCTGGCCCCTCCCTAATTGCCTTACAAAAACGTTTTTTTGCTTGGCGGGCAAAAGTCCTAGTAGGCCCCGCCTGCTCACAGTACCTGAGCAAGTTGTTTTCATTGGTCAGGGGACACTTTCTCTGAACTAAAATGCTCATGCTGCCCTCAGCACTTTGCTGAGGGTAATAAAGGGAGTTCCTAGCCAATGTTCTCCCCTAATTGCCAAAAAAAGAATTCCTTGTTTCACCTGGTATACAAAGTAGCTATGAGACAGAACGAGACTCAGGGCCTCATTACAAGTTTGGTTACGGGTCTGTGGTCCCTGAATGGGGAAATACTGGGCCATTCCAAACTTGGAGGACCCAGTATTTCCCCATTCAGGGAACACATCCCCATTCCCATTTCAGCCCCCAGAGCGAGTCACGCAAGGGAACCTCGTCATAGGGCGGAATGGGTTTAACAGCACTGGCATCTTTACCGGCGCTGTTAAACCCATTCCGCCTGCCTCGTAATGAGGCCCTCGGTTTCTACAGTGATACATTCAAAAAGTGAAACGGGCGCGGTCTACAGAAGCCAGTAGTAGGCGTATGATTTGCCTTGTTAGGCCTTTTCATGCAGTTTTTTAATAAAATGTTTTTATTGAACTATGCACAAAACTGATAGGCAAATATTGCTTGAACAGAAGAGACCAAAACACAACACCAAGTGCATTGGAAAAGTCCAATAAGCAACAACAGCAGTTGAAAATATTAATTGTGAAGGAAGCGTCTGCCATCCACCCTACCCATCAACCACATGCCTACATAAAACACCCCACGTGACAAGTAATCCCCATCCCTTGAACAATACAGAGCCATATGTCACTCATGGCATGGCAACTTATTCCTCACTTGTTGTCAATCATTCTGTTGCAATTCATGCCAGGTCAGGGTACTCAGCCCAAAGTACCCACATTCGCATAGCCTTTTTGTTTACATCACAGTGATAAACCAACTAATTGAGTCATTGTTCCATCTATCCCCTCCCTCCATTTAGTAACAACAGGGGGTTCAGCACTACCCCACTTAACCTTAACGTCCCTTTTCTCAATCATTGCAGCAAGCCTAGTATCTTCAACCTGTGCTGTTCTCCGCTAAATCCCATATTGCCAACAAAAGCAATCTGGAATCTAATTGAACCCTCCATACAACCACCTCAGCAAGCTCCTCCACAACCCAGCTGAGGAAACTCGGAATACACAAGCACTCACTCCTGCACTTTGTGGTAAAATATAAACCCATCTCTGTTTTACATCTGAGGCACTATTGATATAGTGTCTTGCCCATCCTGTGCAGCTTTTACCTTGAATAATAAATCTGAAAGTACTTTAATTGCACCTAAAACAAGAACTAATAGCCGCACATTGTCTGTCAGAACTCTAAGGGATACTCAATACTATGGTGGTTCAAAGGCAGCAGAAGATGGTTCTTGATGCACTGGATGAAGCAATGCTAAACGAGGGTAGTGAGGCAATAAAGAATTATCCAAAATATTCCAAAAATCGGGTACTCTCACACCAAAATAATGCTTTGCTATTATTGTACTGAAAATGATGGAAATTCCAAAGTGTCCACCATCCAGTGCATTTGTGAATCCTGGTTGGGACTCATACACAATGTATGATTAGGGAGGGACAGGCTGCGGCAGTGTGGAAATGGAAGCTGCCTGCATAGGCCAGCGTTAAGAGAGGGTGGAAAGGTGGAGCAGAGGAATCAAACAAGGTTTGTGGAAAGCCAGACCTCTGAGAAGGTTGAATAAACGGCCCATCGCCATGAAACATAAATGTAGACTGTGACTTACTGGTGCTTTCTGAAGATGAAGGTGGGGGGTTGCTATGCACAAAAACGTAAAACACCTGACAACAATCAATGTGTCATATGCCTTATATGTTTGTGGATATGCTGAGGTATTACCTCCTGTTGACTTTGCAACTCAATCAGGAAGACTTGAAACAATGAGGATAATTCAATTACCTCAAGTTTTTTCAGTTACCTACAAACGCATAAGGAAGTCTAAAGACAAAAGGTCAAAAACTGTGATCTCAGGCCAAACAATATCAAAAACTGGGAAAGACCTGCCAAAGATAAGTCAACTGTTAAGAGATGATCTGTGTAAAGCTGAAAACTCAAATATGAGAAGAACAGTTGCTTAGTCCAAAAATAAGAACCCTTGCTCTCAATGTTTTTTTGCTGTTTACTCAAAGAGATTGACAGGGTGCTGGTAATGTTGTGGGTCTTCCAATTCATTTCTTTGTGAAAAAACATTCTACATTCTTTTGAAAAGTTGAAAAGAAAGTGTGTGTGAAGCTAAATGTTCCATGCTAGAGAACTTGTATGTAAACACTGCAAACTAGATCACTTCCAGATGTGTCCAACATGTGACCCGTGGAACAAAACTGATGCAAGCTTTAGCCAAGAACAATGTGTACATCAAGGACAAGTGGAGTATTCGATTGCCTTCTTAAAAGAGAATAAATTTGGTTGACAAAAATAAAATTGCTTGAACGATTATGTCCAATAAGGAACCATTTGAAGATCGAACTGTGACGTCACGGCGGATTTATAATAAAGTTTCCGAAATGGCCCAGGCGAGATGCGCTTGCAGATGCCCAACGCGGCCAGGCTGCTCCATAACACGGAGCTTACCATGAAATTGCGAGGTAAGGTTGAGGATAAATGCATTACTGTTTATAACTGTGTTATAATGAGCATCTTAAGATGTCACATTTCCCCCAACGGGAGCTTTAAACCATCCGAGTACTACACAATCAGTAGATGGATAGATTAGATGTTTCTTCTTTTGTTTTATTGAAGGTCTTATGCTATACTCTTTCAAACTCGGAGAAGGTAAATCCAGCGCTTTTACTGAAAGTCAGCGAACAGTAGAAGCCCAACAAGAGCAAGCAGAGACACGAATTGGTTAAACTGATATGATCTCAAGCAACCACTATTGTTACACGTAGTAAAAAGCATAATGATTGTTCTTCACTTTACAGGTATTCGTTTACACTCAAGAGCATCAGGGGAAAGCCCAATTACTTTTTGTCACTAAAAGCACTAACAGTACGGTGAGCAATTTTTGTCTTGCACTAAGCTACTGGCTATTTTTGCTATCTGCTTAGTTTGGGCACATGCATGAGGGTGAAAGTACGCATCATGCTGACTAATAACTAAGCTATTTGGCAGTTTTCCGACACAAATGGTGGTTACTCACATGAGATTGGGTATAGGCCATGCAAACTACAGCAGGAGTGATGACAACCTAGTAGCTAATCGCTTTATACCAACACAGACACCTTTAATATCATAAACACCAATCAGTGACTATTCCATAGCCATACATAGAATTTAGTGCGCACAACAGCATACTAGTTTGTAACACTGGTGGCACGCAATATAAGGAAAGTGCACTGTTAACAACAAGGCTGTATGACACCATATGCCCTTGCAAATGACTAATTTGATGTTTGTTATAAAAAAATTGTTAAGTTCTGAAAAAAGTCTCAAGACAGTTCTCTTTACCTCCTTCTCCTCCTCTCTTCCATGCTAATCTCACAGCAGCGTGACTGATGTGCAGGGCCCTTATGTGTCCTCAGGCCTTGACCTCCCCCCTACATCTCTCATCCCAGCTGCTGTCTTTCTACTGCACTTACTTGGCTCACCAACTCATCGGTGGTGGCACTTACGTTCTTCTCCTCTGAGCACTTACCCTGAGGACATCCATGAGCCCTCCATGAGCACCAAAGCACCTTATCCCTCCCCACTCTGCACCTGCACATTATGAACACTCAAGGCATAGTAGGCTTGTCACCCCTTACCTTTATTCTCATTATTTGTACTATTAATGCAATTATTTATCCTTGTGTAATTTATAGTCTTCCCCTAACCACACCCCGTTTGCCCTGTGGGCGCTTTGAAACAGTTTTTCGAATCGTATAAGCGACTAATAAGTGACTCTCTCTCTCCATCTCTCTCCAGCTCTCTATTTTCTCGCCCCATCTCCTCATGTCTTTTGTTCGTTTTTGATTTTCATCGCATTGTCAACTCATTTGTGTGGAATGTTTTCTAAATGTATTATGGTTTCCATATAATTGGAATTGGCATCTCCTTGTGTCTTTTGATTTTGCTTTTGAGTTTCACTTTCACCGCAGTACCAACTCACTTATGTAGAATGCTTTCCAAATGTATGTTATGTTTTTGATGTAATTTGATTTGGCATCTATGTATGGATAGCCCAGTCTTGATAAAGAACAAGAAACGGTTGAAACGCGTGTTGGCACCAGGGCACCAATACGATTTGATGATTTACATGAGGTTTGAGCAATAGTATTAAACCAATTGTCAGCACCTTCTGACAAAACTGGTTATTATTTTTGAGAATATCTAACCAACCAAATTGCCATTCCTGGTTTCTAACTGACTAACCAAATCATATTGACTGGAACAGAATCAACAAGGGTCATGCACATTCGACATGGTGCATTAACCTAAATCGCTATTTTTTGCAAGTCAAGCTAGCAGACATTATGGATATGATTTGATTGGATATGGGAATTTGTATTGCGCATATCCCTAAGGAACCAAGCAGCAAGCTGCATATAGGCGCAGATCTAGTCTGTTGATAGATGGAAGGAATCCAGTGCATCAGCTATTCAAATGTACACAACTAGGTGTGTTTTCAGTTGCTTCCTGAAGGCAGCCAGGGATTCGATCTGTCGCAGATCGGGCGGAAGTGAGTTTGAGGCCCGTGGGCCGGCCACCGGAAAACATCTATCCCTCCAGAGAGTGGTATTGGAAGGGGGATTACCAAAAAACCTTGATCCATACAGCCAGGGAGCACGTAGGGTTGTAATTTGTTAGATATGGTGGAACCATGCCACAAATGCATTTAAAGACAAGACACAGTAGCTTAAACTGAATCCGCTGCTGGACTGGCAGCCAATTAAGACTTTACGAAACTCAGAAACTGGCGATTTCCAAGGTAGAGAGAAAATCAAGCGTACTGCTGAGTTTTGGGCAGCTGAAAGGCACTGTAACTGGTATTTTAGACTACCTGCCAAAAGCACATTATTGTAGCCCAGCCTGGCACTAATAAGAGTATCTACAACCACTGATCAATCATGCTGAAATGTAAATGGCAGAAGGGGTTTAAGGATCTTCAATTGAAAATATACAGACTTAATAATCTGATTCACTTGCAAATTGCAAGCCAAACTGGACTGCCAGATGCATCCTAGCGTCTTCACAGAATCTGTACATTTTGAAGCAATTCCAAAGAGTGTAGGGCAGGGGATTATCGGAAAAATGTTTGCCGGTTTATTTTTTGAGCCAAATACAATGATTTCCGTCTTAGTTGGATTCAGCTGAAGTTTATTCTCAAGCATCCATAAGCAAATTCTTTCTGCACACTTCAAAACACGCTCCGCTGCCTCTGAGGGTTGCTTTAAACTGACATAGATCTGAGTATCATACGCATATGAATGATACTGAAGATCAAACTGGGCAACATTTTTTAACAATGGGCAAATATATAAATTAAACAGTATGGGGGACAGATGACCCTTGCAGAACTCTACAGGTTACTGTCAGCATTTCAGAGAGGAACGGGCATGTTTTCAGTTGTGGGAATCGGTTGGTTAGAAATGAGTTAAACCATCTCATTGCTTTTTCCGATACCTGTCCCAAAGAGGTTAATCTAGAGCCAAGTATATTAAAGTCCACAGTATTGAAAGCTGCTGACAAGTCAAGCATGACAAGCATGCCGATGTCCCCCTTGTCGGCATTTTCGAGCAAGTAATCCCAGACCTCTAGTAGAGCAGTCTCCGTACCATGGCCTGCCAAAAGCCAGACTGGTAGGGATCCAAGATATTATTAACTTCCAAACGGTCTTAAAGTTGCATAGTTACAACTCTCTCAAGAATTTTTGTTGGACATAACATTCCTGCAATAGGGCAATAGGTGGCGAGGACTTTAAGATCCAAAGTGTTTTTCTTTAGCAAAGGTGTCGGGTATAATTCTTTAGTTCCTCTGGCACAAAGCCTTGGCCAAGTGAAGCATTCACAAACATCTGAATGGTTCACCCAGTGCCTGCGCATGTTGTTTTGCCAGACATGCTGGAATTGGATCGTACCTGAAATTAGTAGGTTTGAGGTGAGAGAGTAATTTTTCGATTGTTTCTTTTCCCACTGTTGAGAAATTAAACTCGGGTAGGTGTGGGTTTTTTTCTACTGCAAGATCCGACTCAGTTGAGAAGGGAATCAATCGTTTGAGCATCGATATTCATTCTGATCTGGTCAATTTTATTAAAAAAGAAGGTTTTAAAATCATTAGCCATCTTCTGACTTCGTGGCAGGCAGGTGTTCATACAATCAGGGTTTGAAAAATTCATAACCATAAATAGTTCCTTAGGTCTATTTGCTGCCGAATGTATTTGTTTTTGTAGGCTCAGTGCTTTTGCCTGCGCAATCTCATCCTTATACATTTTTTGGGCAGATTTAGCTATTATGTGGTCTGCAGTGGCTCTACTCATGCACCACTTTTTTCAGTTTTCCAATATAGGGTCTGACAGCGCTTTAATTTGTCATTGAACCACTGATTTCTTTTCCTAGATGTAATTTTGGTGTTTTTTACTGGTGCAAAATGTATCACAATTCACTTGTAATTGTCTCATCAGAGTTGTGTAAACATCCACACCACCTGTAGCATCATATGTCGTAGATATGCGACTCAGAAGATCGGTGTCAGAAATACGATCCAAATCTTTCTTTCGTCATCGAGGTTCTGAGATAGATGTTAATTTGTTTCTAGCTATATTCAACTCCTTTGTCCATGTAAAACGAACCATGAAATGGTCTGACCAACTCACCCGTTCAATATCCACACCCTGCAGGTTGAGCTCTCTAAAAAATCTAGGGTCTAAACAGTGTCCACTTATATGTGTGGAGATATATGTGTGCCATTATGTTACTCAATTAAATTGTCTTGGTAGCTGGAAAAGATTTAATAGGTAACTGGAGGTGTGTGGGAGGTCTTTCATTTGGAAATGACTGATCACTACTAACTGACTAATAAAAACTAATATCTAAGAAGGTCGCTGCTAACAAAAAAAATGCTTTACCACGCAATTGAAAAGTTCTTAAGGTGCCTTTTGTAATTTGCATTGTGTTCCCGGTCATGAAAGCTGTGAAGGCGAGTAGGTCTTTTAAGCAATGGTCCAAAATGCGAAGCGGTTGCATGCAGCCATTACATTAAACTGCTGCCCTTTAGCAGAGCACTGCAACACAGGCAAGTGTGAAAACAATGCCCCTCAGTAAGCCCAAGAGTGAGCAGCCGGGACACTATCTCCAGCCACAGGTCCTTCTTGAGGAAGTTTGTAGCTGGGAAAAAGTCAGACTGCTTTGAAAAGTCTAGTTATTTTGCACTATAGAACCAAGGGAAGGTGGAGGGCAAGCTGTCCTCTTATGCTCAGTGCTGAAAATGGGAAATAAATACTTGGGGAACAGGGGCAGATCGAGGGGCGTGGCCCCAGGTCAGGCCATACAACCCAAGCCTGGAGATTTGCATACAAGCAAAGAGCATTATGGGAACAGAGGAATGCCCACAATTTTAAATTTAAAACATGTCTGATAGTGATCCAGCAAGACAACCTTTTGAGAAAATAATGGAAGTTGGACTCTGCTTTTTTCACTGGTCACAATACTCACACCGACAAAAAAGGTCTGTAAATTGCAAGACATATATAATAATTTGGACGGCTGCTGTGAGGTTTTGGCTGTTTCTGCATTCAGTTTCCCATGTAGTCTCTTCTGAAGCACTGGATGATCGTGCATGAGAGCTCGGCTGAAGAACAAATGTGGGTGTTTCTTGGGCTAGCCCTCCAGCCTCGGAAAAGAGCAGCACTCCAGCATGACAAACATTGCAAGAGCTCTGTTCTGGCCCAATTCTACACTGCTCATGCTTCATTTACAGACTAGGTAAAAGGCAGTATTGCCAGTCACAGGCTGCGGCACAACTCGCAGTCTTTGATCGCCGTAAATGAGAGCCCTGTTTTGATTCAGACATGGAAGTCATTATATCCATGCATGTGGGCAAAGGAAAAAAGTCTGTCAACAGACTGTCGAAGGGGGGGGTATATCACTGGTGATCCACCCAGACGAATTTGTTTGAGCAATATGGTTGTGCTTGTTTACAGGATTGGTGCAGACCCGCTCGGCCACAATTGAAGTAACCCAAAGGGATGACAATATCTTTATATGTGGTGATACTTCTCTGTGCCACAGACACCTGTAAGGTTACATTTGTGACTTTTTACAGGCGTCTTAGTTACAAGGGTATCAGGCAATGAGTTTGGTCGGGGGGCACAGCTAGCTGCATGGTCCCACCAGGTTGCCTTCTAAGACCCTGATGTCATGGGTAGCTTGTGAGTTATTGGATAAGGAGATGAGAGGTGATTGGGTGCAGAAGTGGCTCAGCCACATGGAATCTAGGTTGTAATGAGCAACATAGAAAAGAATTTGGGATTATATTAATAAGTCAAAATGGTTACATACAGCTTTTAAGGTGAAAATGTTGTTGTTTGTTTTAAGGATTGGAAAGCATCCCTGCAGACCGA
The DNA here is from genome assembly GCF_040938575.1 of Ambystoma mexicanum. Classification (NCBI taxonomy): domain Eukaryota; kingdom Metazoa; phylum Chordata; class Amphibia; order Caudata; family Ambystomatidae; genus Ambystoma; species Ambystoma mexicanum. Next base: position 542,105,658 of record NC_090929.1, read on the forward strand.
AGTTAGATGTCCTGAAGATGGCTGGTTTATGTAATGTAGATAGATTAGCCAGCCGAAACTCGAGTCAACAATTTTGAAACTCCTTGCGGACTCAAATGTGCAACAGTTTCTTCAACGGAATAAAGCTTATTTTCGTACCAAAACCTGGAAGCATACATGCCATTAAGAAAAGAATGGCGCATTAATGTTTTGGATAGTACTTTGCACTTCAGGCCGAATCACTGACCTTTTTTTTTTTTTTTAGATGTTTGAAGGTATAATATGAATGAAGTAGAGAGAGAATGAATGGTGTGGTTTGACTGATTGATTTTAGGTTTACAGGATTATGCATTTGTATTCACAGATTAATAATCAAGGCTGATTATGTGTACAATTTAGATGAAATGTGTTTAGAAAAAGATGTAATTTTATGTATGAATAAATAATTTTGCAACACAAATTGGTACTCGATCACGTGTGTAATTGGTCCTTAATATAAAATAAGTGTCAAATGCCAAGAGGGTGTGTTATTTTGTATTTGTGCCAGCCACAGACCGGGTACCATTCACACCGGACAAGAAGAGGACGTTAGTAGGTGCTACAGGGTAGGTCACTGCAGAGGTTTGAGAGCCGTCCCCCTGCTCCTCCATCACATTCACCACCCTCGGCAAGTAAGAAAGCTAGCCACCACCAGAAGGGGCTTTCTGCACAGTGTTGTGCCCACACATGTTTAATTGACCTCAGCTTCGAGCACTGAAAAGACGGGCACCAAATTTCATTTTAAAATCAACAGATAAATGTAGGGGATTACACGATCATAAACACAGTAGAAGCGAGCTACCTACCAACTTTCGATTTAGGCATATCTGCTTCTTTTTCCTAAAAAACAAAAATGAAAATAACATTTAACTGGTGATCAGTGTAGAGCATCTGCATTCAGTTAGAATTAGAAGACTTAACTGGGAAGACTTTACAAATCGTCCACACGTAAAGGAAAACTAGGTGTTTCTTTTTGCCATAGATTACATTAATTGTATTATTTAATTGTCATAATACACCAATTTCTACCTTAGTTAGCCAGGAGCTGATGGCTGGTGAAACAGATCACAGCAGCCGGGAAGTAGGCATTAGAACGCAGTACTGGCGACACATTCAGCATTTTAGCACCTAGAGATCATGTTGCCCATATGAGCCTTTTCAGTAGTCGCCTCTGCTGCAGGTTGTTGATGGCATCTATGTGGGCTTCTACATGACCCATCTCATCTCAGAATAACATTTGGTCCTGCCAGCTCTGAAAGCCAAATCCAAATACTTATATTCTTGCAGAAGGCTGGACTGCAAAAGAGATCCGCCATCTGTACAAAAGCTCAATTCAGATAGGGTGACTAACTTTACAAAATAGTTTTGCAGGACACATTAGACGCGGTGGCCATCCAAAGCATTGCGACAACGCGCGGTTTCATACAGCGTCATTCATGCGCCTTTTTTCCTCACTTTTATGGTAACTACGGTGTCAAAAGGCATTTAACACAAACGCAGCACAAAAAATAACATTGCAGTACTGTTATTCATATACGGCACTGACCAGTTATATTTCTCTTCAAGGTTTGTCTTGGGATTTCCGAGGCCATATGCGATAAGAGACATGCAGATCCCCTAATGTGGATATGTACTGACATCACCAGAAGGAACATCATGGAAAATGACATTACAAGAAGTAGCATGAGTCTTTGAGACTCTAGGGCATGATTGGATGCCTATAATGTGTAACAGCGCTATGATTTAATAAACCATGAGGATGTTTTAAAAGCAAAAGCGGCAAACTAAATCACTTCCAGGGACTCTCAGTTTTGGTAGATCAGGGACAAGGAGATTAAAGGATTTGCAAGGGATCATACTTTTGATTAATTAGTGAAACCAGGATTTGGGATCAGTCTTGAGATTTAAGTATGTCACCACATTTCTTCCCAGCTATAGTTTATATAAGCATTTATTCAGGTTGGGGTTTCAAGAGTTTAGATAATAATTTGTTTTTTTTAGTAATGCCTTGAAAATAAACTAAACTGACATACATTTTTATAGAAACATGTTGAGCAAACAGAATGAATATAGCTTTATTTTTCCCATCATGAATGCAAATTTACAGTAGTAGCAGCCTGCAAAGGTATTGGAGCCTAAACAATCTGGTTTAGGTTTTAAAACTGTGTTAGCAGGGAAAGAAAATGGAAAGCAATATGTGGGATCCTGCTTGAGTCATTATTCTACACAGAATGCAGAATTATGCTCCACTCTCATTTATGTTACCTATCATTCCCACCTATTTAAGCGACAATAGTCCTTCCTCAGGCATCCCCTGTGTGTGGGCTATTAACCTTTAATTTCTTATATTGTAATGCTTTATTTACACAAAGCATAGCCCTCACAGGAAGCTGATGTGCTGCCCAGCTCTTTGAAATATCACACAAAAACGTTAAAAGCCTGGAGCTGTGAAGGCGTTGGACAGTTTATCCAACTGGAGATGAAAGTATGGACTGTTACCCCACCCCAGACAGGCTATGTGCGGGATGTGGGACACAGCCCCGGATATCGTGACAGTCCAGCAAATCCATGGGACAGTAGGCCACCCAAAAATACAAGGGCACAGAGCATGCCACAACCATGAGCACACAAATGAATTTCATTATTTTGAATGAACTGTTCTTTCGCCCAATCAGACAGCCAACCCTCTATTGTAATGGCACCATACACAGGGACTGACTCTTATCTGTATTCCTTCCTAGGCAGAAGGGACTACCTTTCTTATCTGCATTGCCACCTTTCTATGCAAGTCTTTTCTGTTAGAAGCAACATTCTTAATGTTCAATAAATACAATAAAATACCATCAGCGATACGAAATGTAAAGGATGTAGACTGTGGACAGCGTGCTTCACCCAAACAAACAAAAACATTTAATGACTAAGAATGTTCTGGCAGGTGCACATTAGGCAGGCTTGAGAATGAGGCTAAAATACTCCTCTCCAAACTGCCTTCATGTATTTTCATTTGAGTGTAACTTCCTACCCCTTCTTCTACATTGCATAATTGAAATCGGGCAGTCTTTCTGTAAATTGTGGCAACCAGATGTTAGTCCGCAGCTCGCGGTCAAACAAGGGCCTTGTGACCAACAAATACTATTTTAAGAAGAGGCTGCATTTCACATGAAGGTATAAGAACCTGGACTCTAGAGAGCAAAACATCTCCAAAATAGGTATGGCAGGAGTGAGCATAACCCCCAAGCCAGACCTCAGCAATGGGTTCTTGAGGGTAGAAAAGTAGCCGCTCATGCTTTGTTTGCCAGTGTATTCCAAGGAGACTGGCCAACATAGCTTTGATGCCAATGCTTTGGCATGCATTTTTTAAACTTTTTTATTTGAATTTGTTTTATTGGTTTTACGCCTTTAACAAAACATACATTCAACAATCCCTCCTCCCTCCTCTCGCCCCCCCTCCCGCATTTTCTATCCCAGGGAGAATCACAGGAGCGACTGGGTCAATGTTCTTTTCTGCAGAATCTGACAGGAGCGTATACGTTCTGTAGACATTCAGTTTCCTGCATTTCCCACAGTCTTGTTTATGTGGTGTTACAGGCAGGGTGACCAATGTAGGACCTGAGGAGGGGTTATTCTCGCTCAGGATCTGTCCAAGTCTCTTACAGTTTGTGTGGTTATACACCTGCATTGCATTGCCCCTTCAAGTCTACCAACCCCTTGTATCGTAACACCCATGTCTCATTAAGTGTTCTGGGGCTCAACCCCCTGACTCATACACTCTACCTCTGGGTTGGAGTCAAACATTGTGTGAGCACATTCCAGGATTCCACATCGCTTGTTTCTCTCGGGCCTCTACGCCTTGCTCTCTGCCAGTGCCCATCTCTTCAGGTCTCCTTTAATTTTTGTTAGGAAGGCACTGCCCTTGTGGTTTCGAGGGAACATGCCCAGCAGGCAGGCCTCCGGTGGCTACTCGCGCATCTTGATTTCCCCTCTTGCCACTCAATCCGCAAATGATGACCCGAGATTATTTTGATCATCGGGCAGGTCCAAAACTTGTATAACAATCCTGCCCTCTCCTCATCACACCTAGGACAACCCTGTCTCCCTGCTCTTGGGAGCAACAAAATCCTATGTGGAGTCATGTATGTTCGGTGCGTTAGATACAGTTGCGTGGGTTTGAACCTAGTATTTCTCCAGCCCTGCTTTGTGTAGAGTAATGCCCTGGTCCATTCTGCTTCAGTGAGCTCTCTCCCCAGCTCTATATCCCATTTTCCATGTGCTCTCAAATTGGCGGGCTCTTGCCGTCTCAACAGCAGTTCATATGTTCAAGAGATTACATCGCCTCCCTCAGACATATCAGATAGGATCTCTAATGTGGTATAATCTTCCATCCCATTGCGCACCTCTGGCCATTTTTCTGAGCATGTTCTGGGTCATGTGCACATGTAACAGAAACTGCCCCGCTGGGATCCACCCTTCTCGGGTCAGCGTCTCAAAGTCCATTAACCACCCTTTCTGTGTCAGGTCTCCGACCGTGGCTACCCCCCTTAGGTTCCCAGTGTTTTCCAAATGTCTTTAGCTTTTCCCGGTGTTCGCCCACTATTGGGATATTCTGGTAGCATGGGTTCTCAGTACTTATGTGTTTCTATGCCCTCTTCCACATTTTCTTGCCGAGAGTGATCAAGTGTGGCTAGTGCAGTGGGCTCCTTTCCGTTAAGTAGAGTGGTTCTACCCATGTGTTTAATTGAGTGTATAGCATGGCCTCATCCGCTAACCAACCCACAATGAACTGGAGTTGTCCAGATATGTAGTACAGCTCAAGGTTAGGCCCCCTGATTCCGACCTGGGCATAGTCCCCATGTAATGTGCTCAGCACAATCCTATTCCTTTTCCCCCATTCAGAGGAATTCCCTGGTGATACTATCCGCTTTCTGGCTCCAGGGTGTCTGGGGTAGGTAGGAAGTGAGGGAGGTGCCCCAAACTCCCTGTGCTTAGTCTCTGAGGAGACCCAAATGCACTCTGTGATGATTGGCTGGCTGACTGTCTGGCAAGGACAGCCACCCTGCTGGGTGAGTGACAGCTAGGCTGGAATGAAAGGGAAAGAACTGTATAAAAGGTGAGTCTTTTGGCTTGGAATGCAGAATCGACCACTGGACAAAGGAACCAAAGAAGAACTTGAAGAGGACGCCTGCTGCAACTCCTGGACAGTTGGTTTGCCCGGTGAAGCCCTGCTGCAGTGCCGAAACGCCAGGTTCGCATCAACAGAGAAGCCCCTGCAAGGACGACTTCTACATTTGAGTTGGTGGGACCAATGAACTCCAAAGTAAGCCACCTGGACATCCACCTCAGAGCTGGTTGAATTTCCACAGAGTTGCTGCTGGAAAGCGTAGAGCCAGTGAGAGGAACACCAGTTTGTGTGCGTTGCTTTTAAGTTGGCCAAGAGCTCTAGGAAGATCCTCCGGACTACCAGGAAGCAGGACTGACCGAGCCTGAGCTCCCTCAACAGAGTGCGGGACCCCAGAAGCAAGGAAAGTCCATCTCGACAGCCAGGAACCGCTGTGTTGCTATTTGCAGTAGACGCAAGAAGCTGAAACACTGAACAGTCACTGAAACTGAGGTTTGCCGGTTGCGAGTTTTGACCGTCCCAGTGCAGTGCAGGAGTCCCCCGACTTCCTCCCTCTTGTCCCCACGACTGAGGCCCAGGTACAGTGAGATCTGCAGAGCTGCACAGGAACAGGAGTCATCTGCTGCATCTTTTCTTCATTTTAAAGGTACTGTACAAAGTCTAAGAGAACTTACCTCTTGCTGTAGAGTTGCTTGCATCTTCTATTCTTACAGGTCTAAACAGCTTGTGGCCCTACATTGATTCATCTTTTTCTTCAACGACTTCTGAAACATTGTGGAAATACGTTTTTACTTACCTTCAAAGAAGTGCTTCAGCCTATCTAGATTATTGCCTATTGACTTTGGCTTAGCCTGTTTTTACTGAATAACTCTTATTGAGGGATCTGAAAGTATTTGCCTGCTCAAGAAATATTTGTGGTAACTGGTTTGCTCTGATAACTTTTTCCTTTTTACTTGCTCCTAACTAATTCTGAATGCCAACATTAATACATTAATGTCAACAGCACCCTAGCAATTGAAGTCACCTGTGGGTGTAGGTCTCTGCTGTATGCTAGTCCAAATGAGTATTTACTGATTCTGAACTAAGAGATTGTGTAGTTCTGAAGTATATTTGTGCGGTGTTTTACAATGCTCCCTTCTAAAGAAGGCTTATATTAACTGACTGGTAAATAAATTAACAATTGTTTATCAAGAAACCCTGTGTGTAAGTGTTTGCTTGGATACCTGTCACTGTGAACCCCTGTGTAACTCCCCAACAGCTCACATTGACCCCTCTTGAGATAAGACTGGCTACTTGTCCACACTACCAACTTGTGCAGTACAGACTCATACTAAATGTTGGGTTACTACTGCCAGGAGGTCAGGGTTGTTGTAGTGCACCCTATGGGGACTGCATACAATCCTGCCTAACAGACTCATGGATCGATTGTCCAGGAAGTATTGTACCCAGGCAGTGGCTTCTGTGGAAAAGTGGGCAGCTGAGGTCAGATGATCACAAAACACTTTATGGTTAACTAAATCAAATGCGGCCGAGAGGTCCAGTAGGAGATCCAGTTTCCCATTGTCCTTCATCTCGTCCATTTAATCTTTTAAGTCGATTGAAGCCAATTTTGTGCCATTTTTAGGTCTAAAGCCTGACTGACGAAGTCCTAGAAGGTTGTTCGCCTCCAGGTAGCCCTCTATCTGTAGGTAGGCCACCTTGTCTGGGATTTTCTGTAGAAATGGGACGGTCGTTAATGGTCTGTAATTGGTGGGAATATTGGGGTCAAGATTTGATTTATTTTTAGGAGAGGGAGGACCCATGCATCCTTTAGGTTGGTCAGGACAGTGCAAGAGTCAATGGAGGCGTTGATTAATGTAGTGATGAATGGGGCTAGATCCCCAGCTGCTTTTTTAATAATAGTTGCCAGGCACATGTCCCCCTGACATTTAGAAGGTTTAAAGGATATGATATGATATGATATGGTATTTGTAACGCGCCTATACACAAGTGTTTCAAGGCGCGACGAGGCAGGGAGGGAGGGAAACAAGGGGTAGACAGACAAACGATCCTACTAGGCCAGGTGTCATTCAGATCGCGCAAGTGCAGAGGTAAGGGGAAAAGGAGAAAGTGCAAGGGGAGGAGGTGGGGGGGAAGTGCAGTACAAGGTAAGTAGCGTAATAAAATAATAAATAATAAATAATAAATAAAAAGGGCCAGCTGGTGGCAAGTGCGAGGTAAGTGCAGAGCAAGTGCTGGGAAGGGGGGCTGTAGGGATACAGTGACAGTCCCACAGTGCAGGGGGAGCCAGGGAGGCAGTGCAAGTGGAGAGTGGCTGGGCCCTGGACCGAGGTCGCTGAGAGTGGCCCAGATGCAGGTTTAGTGCAGAATTCAGTGGGGAGTTAAGCAGGTTTAGCAGGGGAGAGGGAGAGAGAAGGCAGAAGCGAAGAGGAAGGTTTTGAGGTACTTCCGGAACCGGAGATGGTTCTCCTCAAGTTTCAGGGAGGCAGGAAGGCTGTTCCAGAGGGAGGCCCCTGCTGCGGAGAGAGATCTACCCCCAGCTCGTTGCTTCGAGAAGCGGCTGACCATGAGGGAGTTGGAGACGGATGAGCGAAGGGCTCGTGAAGGAAGATATTTAGGAAGAGAGAGTTGAAGGTATTTAGGCCCCAGGCCCCAGAAGGCCTTGTGGACAATGCAGAGGGTTTTGAACTTAATCCTCGCAGCCACTGGGAGCCAGTGAAGAGATTTCAGTCCTGGAGAGATACGGTCCCTGGGCTTGAGGCCAAGGACAAGTCTCGCAGTTCTGTTCTGGATAAGTTGCAGAGGGCGGAGAGTGGAGGCAGGCAGATTAAGATAGAGGCTGTTACAGTAGTCCAGCCTAGAGAGAACCTACTTCCTGTGTAGAAACCGGGGCAAATTTAAACCGATGGCATGTTTTAGTTGGAATTGTCTGCAACTCCTGCAACAGTAGGTCTCCAGTGAGATTTCGTTTTTTGGCTTAAATGTTTTCTTGTAGCAAAGAGTTTTTGTTAGCGAGCGCAGTTTGAATATTTGTACACCAAGTCTTGTCCTTGATGCAAGTATCGGTCGGAGGAGTAGGGAACTCTAGTTCTCTTAGAATGACTAACAATTCTCTTGTGCTTGAATTAGCTTTGTTAATCATGTCATTGTAAGTGTCTTTTTTGGTTTGGATGATCTCAGATTTATATCTTGAGGCAATGTTCAAGAGTTTATCCTTGTTCCAGGGCGTAGGGTTGTTTTTCCATAATGATTCTACGCTCCTTTTTTCATTTCTTAAGGCTTTAAGATTCTGGGAGAACCAGGAGTTGAGGTGAGCTTGTTTTTTTTTTTAAGGTGCTATTTTGTCAATGGCGTGTTTGACCGTTGCGTTACATAAATCAACCAGAGCTCCAAGGTCTGAACTGATGGCTATGGGACTGGTGATAGGATGGAGTAGCAGTAGTAGGGTTTCCGTTGTTATATTACACTTGTTTCTCGCGAGTGCTGGAGGGGTCTGAAGGTTCGTCAAGATGGATTGTAAACTGTTTTGTAGAGTGAAGGAGATAAAGTGATGATCGTTTCAGGAACCTGGTTCATTGGAAGTTATAGTAGTCTCGCAGTTGAAGTCTGCAAATAAGTCTAAAGTTCTACCTTTAGTGTGTGTTGGCATGTAATATAATTTGAGAGCTAGCTTTCGTGTTTGTGGTAAGTAGATATGTGATATCTTCCTCAAACGTTAAAATGGGGCCAGGAGGTCTATATATGAGGTGCATAGTTATATAGTGCGAGATGCTGAGAGTGGCATTTTGACAGTCAAGAGTTCTCCAGAAGGGAATGGGAGTTGTGTGAAGACCCCTAAACCCAATTTGGCTTTAGCAATGAAGGCAATGCCACCTCCTCTAGATGATTCTCTATCTACCCTCAGTATAGTATAATTTTCTGGTATAGCGAGTGAGAGAGTTGGTCCTGCTGCTACACGAAGCCAAGTCCCTGTTATAGCTAGAAAATCTAATTGGTTAGAGACAATAAGGTCAGCGATATCTAATGCATGAGCTATCATAGATCTGGCATAGATTAGCGCCTTTGATATGGTGTGTGTTATTGTCAGGTAGGATAGAAGGGTTGAGTAAGGTTTTCCGTCCCGTTAAGTTATGGGCAATGTGATTAAGATTGTGTTGAACACTCTTCTTGGATGAGGTTTGGGTTTTCAGTTTGTCACTATTGTTAGTTGAAGGTTGCTAGTTCTTGTTCACTCTGGATCCAAGCCTATGATTTCTAAAGTTCATAGAACAGGGTTGGATAAGAGTTGGCCTAGTGGCATATCGTTGTATCCATTGAGCTGGAGCGAGTGGGCAGGTGGCACTGGCGGTTGTTCTGCTGATGGGAGTTGGATTAGCAATGATTGGTTGTAGGGATGGCAAGAATGTGGGGTACAATGGCCTTTCATCGCGGGATGTTTTTTCCCTGGGTTTTTTACTGCAAATGTTTTAGGGGGTTGGGGGAATTAAAAAATTATATATATGGGATGTGGGTTTTTGGTATTAGATATAAACGGAAAGGGAATGGGCGGTTGGGGGGGGGGCCCCCAAAAATAAATGTAAAAAAAATTTGATGGGTTTTTTTGATAAGAAAATGTGTGGTAAAAAACCCAGCGAAAAAACATCCCACGATGAAATGACATGAAACCGAATGCGGATGGTCTTATGAGTTCAGACTGAGGTAGTGGTACAGTCATGGACAGAGTCAGCGTTTATGGTGCATGACCATAGTAGCATTGGCTGAGACCCCAGAACTTTGTGTCTGGAGGTTGGCTATAGAGTCGGTAGTATGAGGAGATCGGGTTAGTCTGTTAATGGAGCTGGTTAGTAGCAGCATGCCTAGAATAGTTATCATGTGGAAGTGCATGACTTAGCCGAAAGTATGTTCCTGACAGGGAGACTAGAATTAGTTTAGCAATTCATCACGGGCAGTAGCCGTAATTGGCAGAAAAATTAGTCAAAATACGATATAGTATTTCATAGGGGCAATAATAATGGCTGGCAAATAAGATTAGCAAGGTGCATCTTTAGCATGGCATAGTGCAGGTACAGTAAAATGTTAAGAAACGAAAATGGTATAACATGCATGCAGCAAAAGTAACTAGCACATGGGAATGGCATGATATGAATAAGGAATCTCTTACATGCAGAAAAAGTAACTAGCATGTGGGAATGGCAGGATACGAATAATGCATCTCTTAAATGCAGCCAAAGTAACTAGCACATGGGAATGGCAGGGTACAAATAAGGCATCTCTTACATGCAGCAAAAGTAAATAGCACATGGGAATAAAGATTTTCCATAATGACTTACTAGAAAGTCTTAATTCTATTAAAGACACGGAGGCGAGCATTATGCTTCTCTTTATTTTATTCAACAATAAAGAAAAAGCTCAGCAGCAAGATATTTGTGCACCCAAATGTGCCATGAGTAAAGTGCAGAAAAAACAGGTGCACTAAATATATAATAAGCATAGTAATATAACCATAACATCATAACATAAAAACTAAGAGTCTCTGAACGAACTACATTTCCCAGGGAGCTTAGCTCCAGTTCATTTAGAGGCCACCAACACGTGACCTAGTCCACCAATAGTAGTTCAGATCCCCTCCATAAACAGTCCTAAACCTGATGTCACTTCCTCTTTCGAGGCTGCGAACTTGGCTGTCCATAGTAGAAGATAACTGTAGTCAACTTGTAGAAGAACCTGTGTCGGCCCGTGATCAGGCAGGCTTGTCTGTAGGCGCTGTCAAAGAAAAAAGGAAAATTAGTTTCCTGTATATGACAACCCTAGATCCCTTATCAAGGTGGGAGAGAAATTCATGGAGTTATTCTGCTAGAATACATATAAATTCCAAAACATTAATCTTTACATTAAGTCTTTAATCAACATCAAGTAACAAGCTGTTATTTTCTCGCCGGGTGGGATAATGCTCGCCTCCGTGTCTTTAATAGAATTAAGACTTTCTAGTAAGTTATTATGGAAAATCTTTATTCTATGTCAAGACCGGAGGCTCCCATTATGCTTGTTTAAAGCTTACTCACCACAATGGATACAGGCTGATCCACCGGTTTCAGGTAGAATTGTTTGAATACTGATTCACTTGCCCAGTCTGCCATCCTCATGATGTCTTCTAGGCAAACTCCTGCCTGAAAAGCTTTGGAGGCCATAGCTCTTCTAACGGAGCGGGCTCCGAACTGCTGGGTGTTGATCCCTGCTTGAGCTAGTGTCCAGCGCACCCAGCGTGCTAAGGTCGGCGCTGATACCGCTTAGTGAGGTTTACGCAGAGCTATCAGAAGCTGCCCGTTAGGGGAGGTCCTGAGCGAAGCTGTCTTTTCTTCGTAGACTTTCAAGCATTTAACCAAGCAAAGCTTAGGTTGATCTCTAAAGGCGGGATAAGAAATCACCCTGGAATTGCACTTCGGTCTTCTATGAATATGGAATACAATGCTATCCGGAGAAAAGGCTCTGCCTGCTAAATCTAGAGCTCTGATGTCAGAGACTCTCCTGCAGGATACCAAGCAGAGTAGAGTAGTGAGTTTGCCGGATAGGGCCGTACGTGATAGTTCTTCATTACGAGGCCATGACAAAAAAAGGTTCAGTACTTTATTAACGTCCCAAAGCTTGTCATAGTGAGCTGGAGGTCGGACGGTAAGCCTCACACACTTGAGCAACCTGCAGACGAGGTGGTGTTCTCCTGCTGGTACTCCTTGGATAAGGTCATGACCTGCGGAAATTGCTGAACAGTAGGCGTTCACAGTCCTGTAGGCAAGCCATATTTACGCTAGGGATGCCAGAAAATTCAAAATCTCTTCTACAGGTGCTGAAATTGGATGTAATCCTTTCTCTCGGCATCAGGAGCTCCAGATGCTCCAAGAGTTGGAATATCTCTTAAGGGTAGTAGGAGCCCAGCTCTCCTCGATGAGATTGATCGCTTTGTGAGACATGCCTGGGACTCTCCATCTTGACCTGAAATCCCCCAGGCCGCTGGGGTCAGAGATCCGCGGAGGAGAGGATGACGCTGACCTGATGGATCTAGTAGCAGATCCGGAAACTGGGGTAGTAGGATTGGAGAATCCGAAGAAAGTTCCAAAAGAACTGGATACCAGGTCGGAGATGTCCAGACCGGCGCTATAAGGATCAGATCTGCATGCTCCTGACGGGCCTTTGCCAGGGTCCTCGCTATCATAGTGAAAGGAGGAAAGGCATACAGTATTCCCTGGGACCATGACTGCAGGAATGTGTCTGTTGCGGCTGCTGCCGGGTCCGGCCTCCAGCTGTAGAACGTTGGTAATTGGGAGTTGAGTCTGGAAGCGAAGAGGTCTATGGACATTGGACCACAGATATCCTGGAGGCGGAGGAAAACCTCTCTGTTGATCCTCCAATCGCTGTAATCTGTCGAGCGGCGAGAGTACCAGTCCGCTACTACATTTGAGAGACCGGGAAGGTATTCCGCTGTCACTGAAATCTGATGATCCACACAGAAATGACAGAAGTCCTTGGCTAATTCTGCTAGGGGTCTCGACTTGGTGCCGCCCAGATGGTTGATGTATCTTACCGCTGAGATGTTGTCCATCTTTAGTAAGATACAGCAACTCGCTCTGTCTCTGGCAAAAGAGCGCACTGCAAAGGAACTGCAAGAAGCTCTAGACAGTTGATATGCAGATCCAGCTCTTGAGGGGACCTAGTCCCTCCCGTGGCTACAGAACCGCATCTCGCTCCCCAACCGGAGCGACTGGAATCTGACTCGATGATAATATCTGGAGCGGAGCCGAAGATGGCTCTGCCGTTCCAGGCTTCCATGCGAGTGAGCCACCAGTTGAGCTCTGTCCTCGCTTGAGGAGACAGTGTCAGGAGTTGAGAATAAGAAAGGCTTCGCCTTAAGTGTTGGCCTTTTAGTCTCTGCAGTTCTCGGTAGTGAAGAGGGCCGGGAAATATTGCTTGAATGGAAGATGAAAGTAGCCCTATCACTCTTGCTAGTTCTCGAAGAGAGAACATGTTCTCCTATAAGAGCCTGCATATCTCTCTTTTGGTAGAGTGAATCTTGGCTGATGGGAGTCGAAGTTGAGAATTCTGTGTGTCCACGATGAATCCCAGAAATTCCATATTTTTGGATGGAAGTAGAACTGACTTTTCCCAGTTTATGAGAAAACCGAGGCTGTGTAGAAAGTTTATTGCCAGTTTGGTTTGTTTCTGAACTAGCTCTTGTGAGTGGACCATGAAAATAATGTTGTCTAGGTAAATTATGAGACGGACACCTTGTTCTCTTAATTGAGCTACTACTGGTCTTAAGAGTTTGGTGAAAACCCAAGGCCACGAAGAGAGTCCGAAGGGGAGACTTGTGAACTCCCAATCTCGATTTCTCCAAGAAAATCTGAGGTAGCTGATGTGTGCTTGATAAATCGGCACTGCGAGGTAAGCGTCTTTTAAGTCTAGGCGCATAAGCCAGTCGTTCGGTCTCAGAATATCTCTGAGCATGTGTATAGCTTCCATTTTGAAATGGCGGTAAATGATGAATTCGTTGAGCGCTCTGAGGTTTATTACTGGGCGTACTTTTTGCTTCCTGCGTACCGGAAATATGGGACTGAAGAAGCCTCCCTGACTTGAGCAGGGGCGAATTGCTTGCTTCTGATGAAGACGGAGTATTTCGCTGTCTAAGGCGGTTTGATCTGATTGAGACATTACTATGGGAGTGGGGCGACATGTCTGAATGGGCTGCGTGAAAAACTCTAGGCGCAGACCTCGAGCTGTGTCCCTTACCCAGGCGTCTCCCGAGAAGGTATCCCAAGCATTTGCAAACATCATTAACCTCTCTCCTATAGGTGTTAGTAGCGCTGGCGCTGCTATTAGTACACTGACCTGTAGATTGTTGTTGGGCTGGGTATCTAGCCGCTCTCCTCCAGGGACGCCCTCTTCCACGACCCCTCGAGGGGAAGAATGTGTTCGAGTGTTCTTGCCAGGAATTATGCTGGCCTCTGGATTGTTGAGGTCTCTTGTCGAAGAAGTAACGGCCGGAAGAGCAACCTCTTCCTCGTCCGGACCTGGAGAAAACCTTGGTTGCAAATACTCTTTTTATTGAAGCCTGTGCTTTGTCCAATGCTGTGAATGTCTCGACACATTTTGTCATCTCCTTCATAAAAGGATCTCCGAAAAGCAGGCCTTGCGCAGTTGGGCCGGATTCTGTGTCTGCCAGTTCTGTTAATTTGGCATCTATTTTGTATAGAATGCCTTTCCGTCGCTCTGTCGAAATAGCGCAACTGGCGTTTCCCAAGAGGCAAATAGACCTCTGGACCCAACCGGACAGTATTACTGGGTCGATGGGCTCCGAGGAGGTGATGGCTGCATTTGCAAGATCTGAGATTTTTGCTAGTGGACCTGCTACGTCCAGTACTTTGTCCTGGCAGGACTTCCAGGCGCGATCAATACCCTTCCTAGGGTCTTTGACGTTTTTACCTAGAAAGGTAATCATTTTAGAATCAAGCTCCGGAGTCAGAGCTACTTTATCCACAATGTCTGGTCGTGGACATTCAGCGTGAAGTCTGGCCCTGACTTCCTTGTCAAGTGGCTTGCGCAGCCTAAGGTGGATGTAATTCAATGCCTTGGAAGATGGTTCCCAGTCGGTGGACCTGGGGTGTATTAAGTCATCCGGGGTAAACATACCTTCTGTAGGAGGTTTGTTCCCGGTTGTGTCTTTAGGGATGGGGTCTGCCGCAATCCCTGACCCAGAGGGTTTTGAATCCTCTAGTAAAATTCCTCTTCTGAAGAGGAGTGGGAAAGATCAGCATCGCAGACTCACCTATTATGATCTTCTTCCGTGCCCTGTCCATATCCCTCCGGGCTTGAGGGTCTATCTCCCCTGATTTCTTCCTCAGGGTAAGACGGTTGATGGGAAGGGGTTACCTTCCTATTCATGAGGGCTTGTTACAGCCTTGAGAAGGCGTCCGTTACGGCAGCTGTGGCATTAGTTGGCTGGCTCGGGGGAGGTAGAGGGGGTCGTCGAGCTCTTGCGAGCTGGTGTACATCCCCCTTCAGTAAGGTGCTTCCTTTTCTGTGTTCTCTTCCTCCCGGGAGGGGAGGTCCCTCTTAAATGCTCCTCCATAGTGCCAAGGCGGTTTTGTATGGGAATGAGCATATCTGTTACAGCTTTCTTAATACTGGTCTCCACTGAGGATCCCAGAACTTTTTGTAAGCTATTAGCCATTGCCACTTCATCTATAGCAGTGATCTCCCTCAGCCTCAGACCAAGAAGCCTGATCTGATTGAGGCGAGTACTGCTCTGCCATGATAAAATAAATGCCCCTTACTCACTTTTTTTTTTTTCTTTTCTGGGCTTCTGAACGCCTTCTCTCACTGCCCAGTAATCTTAGTTCAGTTCAGCTTGTTATTATTCTTAGTATGCTGAACAGGAGATTTCTTTTTCCTCTTTTTTTTTAAATATGCAAATGTAGTTTTTAAATATATATCTGTTCACTCGCGTGGGTTCATTTGTCAATCCACAGTGAAAATCGCAATGAAGAAAAATTGGTTACTGCATGAAGAGGGATTCCGGTGCTCGAGCTGCAAGAACCGTTATACTATTAACGGTCATGCGCACTCGAGCGCCGGAATGTTGAGGAAAGGACCAAGGAGAGCAGGAGCTCCCCTGGTGGTCTGCAGGCGGCAGTGCGTGTTCCGGCTAGGCCGCGCCGGCCCCCCAGTGCTCAAGGAGCGCAACAAAGATACGCGGAAGCCGGTGCGAGTCCACCGAGGGATCCGCTCTACGAGCAGATCAAAAAACAGCTGATGAGCTGTGACCGCGTGAAGCAGAGCTTCGCATTACACAGTATCCGAGGCCAGTGGAAGGCAACTGGCGTCGGAGCGCAACAACAATGAATAACAGTACGAAATTTAAAGTAAATTCGTATAAGCAGCGCTGTTTTGATAACAATGCAGTAAATATAATATTATGAAAAAAATATAACGTTATCTTTAAATTATGAAATCATGTCGTAAGCAGTGCTAAACATGAAGTACTTATCTCTTGCTGTGAACAGCAAAGAAAGAGGAAGTGACCATGTTTAGGACTGTTTATGGAGGGGATCTGAACTACTATTGGTGGACTAGGTCACGTGTTGGTGGCCTCTAAATGAACTAGAGCTAAGCTCCCTGGGAAATGTAGTTCCTTCAGAGACTCTTAGTTTTTATGTTATGATGTTATGGTTATATTACTATGCTTACTATATATTTAGTGCACCTGTTTTTTCTTCACATTACTCATGGCACATTTGGGTGCACAAATATCTTGCTGCTGAGCTTTTTCTTTATTGTTGAATAAAAGAAAGAGAAGCATAATGGGAGCCTCCGTTCTTGACATAGAATTGCAGGATACGAGTAGGGCATAATATGAGGGCAACAACGGTTATTGCCAATTTGAATATGACAATATACAAATTAGTCGCTAACGGCAGCGTGTTAATTAGAAAGTTAACCTAGGCGGTTGTTTATCAGCTTACCCCAGGCAGCAGCTGCCTTATTGGCGTGTGTCAAGTTGGTAGAGTTTGCCTCGGGCCGGAGGAGGTGCATGCAAGGTTATTGTACGTGAGATGAGGGGGTCTCTTAGTTGTTGGAACAATATAATCATGTATGCAACAGAAGAACTTAACTCTCGGGATGTGTGGTGGAATGGAAAAATGTCAGCGATGCATGCCCTATGGCCCTAAAGGCCCGGACAGGCACAGACAGAGGGGTTGTGTGCTCAGGGGCCTTAGACATAGGGGGCCGACTTCCGCCTTCCAGCTGCCCTCTAGGCCTATAGGCACTTTGTTGAAGGTTGCTAGGCAACGGGAAGTAAACAAAAAGCAGCCTTTGTCGCGGCAACCATTTTAGGGGCGGTTTGCTTCGGCTACGGACCACGGAGCAGCAGCTCCACGTGGGGTGCGACAAATGGGCACAAAGAGACCTCAGTCTAAGGCCAGGTAGGCCTTTGCAGATAGCTGTGGTAATACGGACCTCATATGATTGTACGTTGCGGCACAAACAAGGAGACTCTAATGAAGTCTAGCTGCTCCTGCAGCTTCAAAGTGGCGCGTTTGGGAGGGAGTGCTGCTCCTGTAGCGAGGATGATGTTGGGCTCCAGCCCGTTCTTCACAGGAATACATATGTCTACATATTCCACCCTCAGGGACACTGCCAGTGGCTCCAGGGACATAATAAACATAGGTGACAGTGGGCACCCCTTCAGTTCCCAGCTCCCAGAGATGCATCTTCCTGTGTGTACTCTAGCTGTGGGTCTTGTGTATATCAGCCGTACCCATCCCAGGAAGCCCGGTCCTATGCCAAATTGCCCCAACGCCCCATACAACCAGTCCCACCTGACAGAATCAAATGCCTTTACAGCGTCTAGAGAGGTCACTGTGCACCTTTCGTCCATTGAATTAGTACAGTCTATCAGGTGGTTTAGCCATCTCAGGTTCCAGGACGTGTTCATACCTGGTACATAGCCTGTCTGATCCTGGTGTATCAGTGTACCTTCACCGTCCGGAGGTGGGAGGCTAGGACCGCTTTGAGGATCTTATCCCATTTATCATAGAGAGAGGTCTGTATGAGCATCACTGGGAACATCAGGTGAGTCTGAACTCCTGCTTCTTGCGGATAATTGTACCTTCAGACCCATCCAGCATCCATGCTGCTTCCCCCTTTCCCAGTCTGTTCTTTCCTGTCGGATCAATTGTTCTGTCTGTAAAGGTGCTATTCCCACCTTGTTCATCTAGTCTTGTACGTCCGTCGTCTCGAGAAAGTGTGTCTTGCCTTCGTGGATAACTGAGTTTGGCTGGGTAAATCAGCACATATTTATTATTGGCTCTGCGCAGTCTTTCCTTTATGTGTCCAAATTGGGCTCTGTTTCTTTGTACCTGTAAGGTGCAGTCCGGGAAAATAGCCAGCTGGGAGTAGGCTCTGCAGATGGTCCGGCCCTCAAAAAGCCAGTATACGTTCCCGGTCTTTGTAGTTCATAGTTTTGGCTATCATGTGTCTGGGAGGAGTCCCGGGCGGGGGTCTTCTGTTCAGGGATCAATGCGCCTGCTCCACTGTAAAGCCCTGTGAGAGCTTCCCAGCTCCAATCTCCTGTAGGAACAGGTTCTCAACATATGGTGTCGGATCTCCCTCAGGCAGACTGAGAATCTGTACGTTATTCCTTCTCGCTTGGCCTTCAGCGTTTTCTGCACTTTGTTCCAGGCTCTTCACCTTTTCCATGAGGAACGCCAAATTGGACTGTGTCGACTCGATATGTACCCTGTTCTCTTGCACTTGTGTTTCCGCACTTGCCAGTCTGTCCGCAATGGAGCGGACATCCTGTCTGACGAGGCTCATGTCCACCAAAACAGAGTCAATGTGGCATGTGTGCTAGTAAGGGGGCGTCCTCCCCTGTGCCCCGCGGTCTTCCGGATCATTCCCAAAGGGGATGGGTTCCTGTCGTCAGGATATCAATTGCTTCACAATCCTGGTAACCTCTCTAGCATACCTTCCCAGCGGGGCTTATTCCTCTGTCCAACCCGCCGGGGGGTCCTCAGGTCGTATTGCTGATCCTCCTCCCAGGTAGTTCGAGATGTCTCCACCTGGGCCACTCTATCTCATCCCCTCTCTTGAGGTGGCAAGTTCCTCAGAGCGCACCTGGGGCATGCCACCGTGCTCCCAGACAGTTGTCCCCGCCATTCCTCTATGTCCCTAGTGGCCTGCTATAATGCCAGCCCGCTCTGCCCATTGGGGCCCTGGCGGTTCCCTCAAGGCCACTCCAGTCTATGGTTGTTTTTATTTCAGGCTATACCACAATTCTGGGGTTGTGTTTTGTACCAACTGAAAACGTTTCCATGCGCCTGGCTATTATTACAATTCAAACAAATGTTGCAGTTGGTGTGGGGCAGATAAGGGGCTTTTGACCCCAACCCCTTGAGAAAACAGTTAAAGATATTGCTCCACACTTCAGGAACTGCGCCACACTGAATACTGGTGTTACGCTCACCTGGCTCCCACAGATGCGTCGATCGGAACTGGACAGCTGCGGTCTCCACCAATGTGACGCGTAGGGCCGAGATGACGGACTGGACTGGCCCACCTAGCTTCGTTTGCTTGGCCCGTAGGAATATTCTTCTGCAAATGGAGAAAGGAAATTAGCCACCCGTGGAGTTGAACGTAAATACCCCACCCCCGCTGTTCTCCCCACAGATCACCTTTAATGTCCCCTCTTATAGTCTCACCTGATGGTTTGAAAAGATAAGCTCTCCATCCTGCTTTGAGCGCAGGGGCTCGTTGATAATCAGTTGCTTCACTGGCTCGAAGGAATTGGCGAGTTCCAGAACAATATTGACTCAGAGATTCCCGGCAAGACGCTGTAAGTATAAAGTTCGTAAGAGTTCAAATGCCTGACTTTCACTCTTGTCAGATTCCTTGCCGGTTGCAGCTTGACCCTAATGAAGAGTTCCTTGTGGCAACCGGTAGTATTCTGGTAAGGATTTGTATTTTCCAACACAGGTCGATAAAATAATGTCAATATGTAACCTGTTGCTTTCTCCCTTATTCAGGCTTAGAGAGAAAGTATGAAGTCTCAGGGAATAATACCTCCGGCGGTAAAATCAGGTAAGCCTATTGTGGTGAGGAGGGTTCCCCTTGTTAGTCCCTTTGTTTCACCTTGCTGTCCTTTTGTTTCCCCTTAGGGGCCGAGGTTCGGTGAAGATGCAGTGGAAGCTGCGCCGACCCGTGAAGAGGAATAGTACCCCCAGTGGTAAAATCAGGTAAGTCTATGGGGGAGGTAACTAATATTCCTCTGTGTATTCCCTTGGCTCACCTTGCTGTTCTTGTCTTCTCCTTAGGTGCCGGAGTGCGGCAGGAACATACAGGAGGATGCGGTGGAATGTGAGGATGCTGCGAAGGCCGGTGAGTTCAGCGCGGCGCTGCAGCAGGCAAGGCGACGCGCATAAAATAACTTATTTCTTCCAGTTCGAAGGCAGGATGGATCGGGAATTCAGGTAAGGATCAAAGGTATTGCTCTTGTTCTAACCTTTTCTCCTTTTTTCTCCCTTTTTCTAGGAGCTCCAAACTCGAGGCGGGCGAGGCAGAAGGTTGGATGCAGACTTGCAGGCACGGTGAGCGTTACGCTGCTGGATGCAGAATAACGCAAAGCGTGTGCTGCTCTTCGGGCGTGGTTTAAATAGCCTCCAAAGTAGTCTCAGGTAAATATTTCTCCCCAATCCCCGCTCGAGTGAAAAATAGTTCCCTAAGTAAAGTTGTCCCTTGCAAGCCTCCTTTGGCTTGGAGCTCTTGCAGCATGGTCTGCACCAGGTAAGTTTTAATCTATGAGCCTGGCGCCTATGGCGCCAGGACTGACTCTCCAAATGAGCCTGGCGCCATAGGCGCCAGGACTGGACCCAAATAGCCCCTAGCAGGGGTTTTTGGGCTTGCTTAGGACAACTTGATGCCTGCTTCCGGGGTTGCTGGACGTGGTCTGGTTCCCCGGGGGTAGGCATCATGACAGCTGGTGAAAAAGTTGATATTTATTGTTTTGCCCTTTATAGATTTTATTGTATTGCCCTTTATAGATAACACGTGTTTCGACACGCCAGTGTCTTTTTCAAATCAGGGCTATTAGCAAAGCTATATTCCAAATCAAGATTTTCCAATTAAGTGAAACAAAAAATCACGGGATGAATCCCCCTCCGAGTTGCATCAATCTTCTGTCGTCTGGGAGTGGGATTCAATAAAATACAATGAGTATCAACTTTTTCACCAGTATTCAGTGTGGCGCAGTTCCTGAAGTGTGGAGCAATATCTTTAACGGTTGTTTTTATTTGTTTTCCCCTCTGTTCCTTCCTTCCAGCTTTTCGTTTTGTTTAATTTGTTGGGAACAAGGTGACCACTCTCTGGGTTGGGGTCCGCCCGGTCACCGTTGGGGGGTCCTGCCTCCTTGTCCCCTGCTTTCCAGCAGGCCGGCGTGGGTCTGGCCATTGTCCCATATTCAGTGGGGTGCATCAGACCTTCCTCGATCGTTGCAGCTGCCCGTGTCAGGCCACAACCATACGGGCGTCCCCTTGCTCCGTCACTCCCTGCGCTTTGCCTGCCTCACCTTTTACCACAGGCGGCTCGGTTCCAGTGTCCTTCTGGTCTGGGGGATGTGCCGGGTTCTGCTGGTGCCCCTGCTCCGTGCCTCCGGGTGGCACGTCCTCCTAACGCTCAGCAGGCAGCCCATCGGAGCGCACAGACTCTGCCTCCTCTTTGTGCTGGTGTGGTCAGTTCCTTTTCGTTCTCCACACGGCCCACCTGCACCTCCAGCATGTAGGCCCGTTCCTGGGGCAGCCTCTATGAGCGGTCTCTGACGGTCTGGCACAGCTTGTCCTGTACTCTGCCTTCAGGTGCGCAGCAGCCCTTCGTGCCTGCCTCGGTCCTCCTCTTCAATGGCAGCCGCCATTTTGGCCGCCACGCATCGACATGTCTCTGCCCTCCTGGTGCTGCAGTGGGACTGTGTCCAGCCTGCCAGGACCGGGCTCTGATGCAGCAGCCTGTTCTGCGCCCAGCGCTCTGCTTTTTGTTAGATCTGCTGGATTTCAAACAGGTAATTCCTAGGATCGATGCAGAGTCTTGCAGGAGCTCACAGTCTGCAACCTCACATCATGGATGCAAGCCACGCCCCCCCAATGCTTTGGCATGCATAGGTCATCTTGGACATTGATTTAATGCCATTGCATCAGACTGTATATTAACTTTATTTGGTGTTAATTAGCACGCCAATGGTATATGGAATACTTCAGAGCAAAAAGGTTGAAAAAGAAGGGACACGAGTGAAAAGTGTCACTGCAGAGAAAGGTACCTGGAAGTACACTTTCAAGAACACAGACTGCACAAATGATGTGCAGGGCTTGTTTATAAGCAACATGAATCCTACCATACTACAATTGAAGTGCGTGACAGTAAAGTAGTACTTTGCTGGTAATTGTCCTAACTGGTCAATTAATATTTTCTTTGAATACATTTTTTCAAAGATTTTCTGAATTTAAGGTGGTCTGGTTCCATTTCAACTTCTATTGGGGGTTGTGCCAATGTGCCACATTGTCGCCCCATCCACTGTTAACCTTCACTTATCAACTATATATTTATGTTATTTAGATCTGCCTGACCGCCCCATAAATAGAGCTGCAGCAAACCACCTCAGCCATTTTGTCTGAAGCATCCCACCCGCCAGACCTCCGTGCAAACTTGAGTTTGTATTTAAATGGATCTGTATATCGCTAACGGCCAAGGCATTAAAGCGCTGTAGGGTGGAGTGCGGAAAAGGGATACAAGTATGAAGTTAGGAAAACAAGAGTTTCCAATTTCTTTCTAAAAGGTTCATGATGCCCTGCAAATTCGGGGGCAAAGCGCCTAGGGCTTAGCTCCAGGGGTGTTGATAGGTCTGGAAAAGATCTGGAGCTAAGCTAATGTCAGGGCTGTCGGGACTCTGGGCTAGCTAGCCTTTTGGCTGCAGACCCTGAGCTTCTATCCGGGGCTACAACCAAGAGACCCGGGGTTATAGACCCACCAGCACCCTCTACAGGCCCCCCTAGCAACGCCTCTGCCTATTAGCTCCAAGGACTTGGAAAGAGATCCCCTCTTGTTGTTATATCTAGGACAAACTGGCATGGTAGGATTTGTGTTAGCCAATTTCACCAATTTAGGGTTTGGGGTTGGTATGCGAGAACCTGAATTAAGCCCTAGAATAAACACTGCAGAAACTCTAGGGCAATGCTAGATAAGGAGGAGGGCCCTTTTACATCAGCCTAGGCTGGTAGGAAATCAGAGTGAGGGGGTCAGTGGGTGGTCTTTTCCCTCCCCACTTAACAGGACTGATTACATTTGCCAACCAACCCTTTTGTATCGCTCGTGGTGACTGCAATCTACAAGTAAGTGTATAGAAGTAACAGGACACACATTGCCAACCAGGATATATGCTTGACTACATGAATGAACTTGATAGCTTAGCTCCCTTGGTACCACCACCCACTTATTGCTTGTTTAAACTACATCACCCCAATAATTGTACAACGTTTTATTCATATAGAGCACTGCAGCTGCAAAGCAAGCGGGTTGCATGGCAGGAGAAGGATTGGGGTGTGGGGAAGCACATGTTGAAAGCAAGACGACAAGCGCAGGATGTCAAGGGAAAGGGAGGAATTGAGGGATACTCGTCAATTGAATTACCTGCAGCACATGAACAAGAGGGACCAAGATGGCACGGTTCTTTTTAAGTAATGGCCCAGCTCTTCCAGTGTGAAGCCACACCCCTTTACTAGTCACCCTAAAACCCTTTTTGGCTAGTCCATGCCCCTTTGTCACACACACCTGATCCCCACCTCTTAACCCTTTGTGGAGTATCCCTCTTTTCTTGTGCCCTGTAGCTTGATTAATTGTGGTGCCAGTCTGGTGAGGCTAGGTGGGGATGGTTGAAGAGTTGTGGCTAACAAGGCCTCTCTACGGTATGCACCACTACGAGCATTTTCCCGGCCTAGTAGTCTTTTGCTCCCATTTATAATAGAGGGTTTTTATGTGGCTCCTGTTAGAACAAAGCAAACGTGGTGTGTCATTCCAGCCTAAAGTGTCAAATTCTTTGGTCTTAGCTTATTGTGTGTGGATGAAAAATGACACGTCCATTAGCTATGTATTGAAGGGAGTGTCAGCATGGCCATCTTACATCCCATCACAAGGGAGAAGTCTCATGTCTCAGAGAAATGCAATGTAAACACTGAACCTTTTCAGCTTGCACTTCGGCCTGGATCTCCTTCAGTGCAGCCAGCTGTTCTTGCAGAGCTCGAATCTCCTCTTTCTTCAGTCTTTCTGCTTCTTCTGCAGCCGCCTTCCTCTGGGCCTGGCAAAATGACATTAGTAAATTATTACATCATTTTCCACCAAGAGCAAATAAAATAGCAACAAAACCAAAACACACGTGGATTGTGTCAAAATCATTCTAAAGCGATCACCACAACTCAACTTAACCTCTTAACTGCTGCTCTTGATATCAAGCTAACAGAGCTGTCTGGCACTGTGGCCTCACCTTGGGTTCCGACTAGCAGCAATGACCAAGACCACCCAACTAAAGGCTTGCAGCCTTGCTCCAGTGTTAGCCACACCACCCATGTGTAGGCATGGCTTGCCTCCTTGGTTTCCATACAAATGTTATTGTGTATTTGTATAGCGCCTTATATATAATTGGTATGATCTCAAAGCGTTTTGGGTTGAACGACCTTGGGGACTGTAGTCCAGGACAGTGGAGCGAGTAGAGTAGCAAATAGTGCTAGGGTGCCATCGGTATCTATACAGCCAGTGCGCTTTGCGCAGAGGTGGCTACATTCTTATGCTAGGTGCCGTGCAGTGGTTGTGAGAGATAAGTGGAATGTGTGCAGCAAGGTAGTTGGCCTCTTGAGTCTGCATTCTGGCTGCCGTGGGGCCTGTGTAATAGATTTGTGCAGCTAGGCTGATTTTTTCGTGGAGTATAACTGCGTTCTGTTGACGTGTTCTAGGAGCAGTGCAGGTATGTGTACAGCTAGGCTGAAATTGATCGAGGGGTATAGCTGCGTTGTATTATTTGTTTGTGTAAACGAGAGAATGAGCATATTGGTAGAAGTGAGTGTCTGTGCTTACTGGTAGGAGGCCCCTGTTGCTGGCTCCTTCCCCAAACTTGATGAGCTGGCTGTGTCAGTCCTGGGGGTTCACGGTAGTGGATCTCCGAGAGAGATTCTCTCTGGCTGGTGCAAAGTATGTAGTGTTTGCCAGGTTGGACAGTCCCTCTTCCAGAAGCCATGTTGTAGATGTCTGGGGGCCCAATTTCCAGGTCCTCTGTCATAGTCCATGGGGTGGTGGCTGGGTAATTCCTAACACGTCTGTGGTAACAGGGTCATTCTCAGAAGATTCCAGCCAAGCATAGTTGATATAGCGCCTCGGGTGTGGGGGTTCCCGGCCTCACTCCTAGGTAAACGAGGGTTGCCCCGACCTGAACATATACCGACTGTGTACTCGATTGGTGACAAGACATGACCCAAACGCAATGCTCAAAACATAAGAGCTATGAGTCTCTGCAGCATTGGCTCTGCATGTAGATTCCCAGATAGGCAGAGTTTGGCACAGGATTAACCGGAACAGGGTCAAATGTGATAGGTTTACAGGGGGACCTGCGACAGTGGCTCTGCATGCTAATTCCCAAATCTGAAAGGTTTCACAGGAGCAGGCCCATTCACATTTAGCTGTCTGAGGTGTTAATTACGCTCCGGGAACGTGGCAGTGCGCAGTAGCCCGTGGATAGGCCTGTTTGACAGTGGTTGGCATCTCCTGGAGTGATTGCGCCATGCTTCCCTATGGGAAGATAAGGATTAAGCTCAGTTATGGGTGCTGTTGAGCTCTAGTTTGATATATAAAAGGCAGACATACTGGTCTTCGAGCATGGGCCAGGTCTGGTCGGGTGGCAGTGAGATTGCCTGGTCATAGCATAAGATTATAGTGATGTCAAGTCTTTGGTATGGAGTCGTGGGCAGTGCGATTGGGAGTGCTAGTGGGCATGGCCAAATTGTTGGCACAACGGGGGCTGCTACGGCATTGTAGTTGAAACAGGGTGCGGAGAGCCCGCAGCTGCCTATCCCAGAGCCTGCTGGTCTCTTGAGCTGGCTTTCATGCCCTGACTGTCCCTACTTTTCAAGATATAGCCGTTCTAGAGGAATTCTGGCCAATGGTGAAGAATTTGGTGGCCCTATGCGGTCCCTGTCATGGTTTAGGGGAAAGGCCAGATTTTCAATGCTTTACTGAAGGCCATGTAGTCCTGGTTGTGTCAAATGTGGTGAGGAAGTGAGTTCCACAGTGTTGGTGCCAAGGAAGAGTAGGCCGACACGCCAATCCTGGGTGAATTCTAGGCTGGAATCACTAGCAGTAGGGCCGTGCTTGACCTTAGGGTGTATGTTAGGAGGTAGGACATAATCTTCTTCTGTAGGTATGCCAGGCCGGCCTTGTGCACTGCTCGGTGGGTGAAGCATAGGATTTTGAAAGTGGCACTTTGTCCAATAGGGAGCCAGTGAAGGGTGCAGTGTGCAAGCCAGATGTGATCCCTTCGTTCTAGTGTCAGAAGGAGTCTGGCGACCTTGTTTTGGCCTCTTTGGAGTTAATTAAGTTGGTATGTTGGTGCATCCAAGCAAATGGAGTTCGCATAGTCCAGTCTGGACATGACAATGGACTTTATAGCAGCCGGTCTAAGATACATCTCAGAAGCCTGAGGTGGTAGTGACAGGATTTGGATACATTATTGTTCTGGTGGGACAGGGTTAGGCCCGAGTCCATTGTGTAGCCAAGGTTTTTGACTGTGTTGGAGGTAGGGCGGAGTTCTGAGGGGGGGTGAGAGCGCGAGCTTACCTGTTTATGTGAAGTCGACTTCCCAGAAGAGCTTTGTTTGTTTTTGTGCTGTAGTCTGGAATCCTGCAGGAAGGGGCGGTCCTCTCGGGATGCCACGCTGTCCGGCAGAAAGCAACGGAAGAGTGACACCCGGCGCGAACCCCCCGAAATGAGGGAAAAAAAACGTGCAGGGGAAAAAACCTCAGTTGAAGATCTGGAGGCAACCGGTGGAACGTCAAATTTGAAGAGAGTAGCGAAGTCCCAAAAATGTGGCTCGCTGGAATAAAGGCAGCAGTAGCCGACATCAAAGAGAACAAGGCTCCAGCGAGGAGGAAGCAGCAGAAAGCTAAGTGGTAGTACCAGGAGCAAAGAAAAGGTAAGCAGCATGCGACCAGACGGCCAGAGAGGAGGGAGAAAAACAAGCATTCAGCTAAGGTAAGAACCGTAGCGTTGAGACGCACAGAGACTTGCCTCTGTGCTGCTTTTCAGGAAGCCGGGAATCCTCGAACGGGCTCCAGTCGATGACGCAGTACTCCTGGGTCCTTGACACAAACAAGGGACTGGGGTGTCTAAGAACAGAAGCAGCCATCTTGGTAGTCCTGAACAATCTTCCAATAGCTAAGAATGTTATATTGGAGCCAAGTCACCACCGCTTCCAAAGAGACCATCGTAAGAGGCGCTGAGTCGTGACAGGGCAGCCATCAGAGTGTTTCAGGGAGTAGTGCTGTGTTGTTGTGCACCATGATCTCTGTTTTTCCTGGGTTCAGAAGGGGTGGGGGGGTAAGAGAGAGAGATGGAGAGATGGAGAGATGGAGAGATGGAGAGATGGATAGATGGATAGATGGATGGATATTGCGGAACCGTGAGGAGAACGCCGAGGGCGGCAGGAGCAGAAAAGCTTCGCTCCCAACTCCCGAAAGAGACCAGATACCGCCCTGAGAGTTCCCAAAGGTATGGAAGGGTCGAACCGGTCAGAGGGGTATAGGGGGGCATAAAAAGAGGAAGGAAGCTTGTGAAAATGAACTTTGCAAACTTGATAAGCCCGATCAGAACATCCCGAAAAGCCCAAAGCGGTGAAAGGGAGCCTGTGCAGTATAAAAGGCACTTTGCAAACTTTATAACACCCGAAGATTACAAGGGGATGAAAAAGAAGGCAAACACATAGATAACAACTTTATAAACCCATTAGAAACATCCAGATGAGCACAAGGGGTTGAGAACGACAATCTGAAATACATTACGAACGGTGTGAAGCAGAGAAACACATCCCCAGGGACACAAGAGAATAGGAGAAGAGGCCAACAACTGACATTGAGAGTGCCCCTAGGTGGGACAGTACCTGGCAGGGGAGTATACCAGGTCTGTCCAAGTGAACACTAGGTAACGAAGGAACAAGGATTCCGTCAAGCTGAAGAAATAGGGTCTGGGACCCAGATAAAAGCAGGCAAAGCCCATCAGTGGAATGCATAAGGGTAGAAGACCCACCTCCAAACAACAAGATTTTATAACCAATGATCTGGAGCCCAAAACAAAATAATCTTTGAGCGAGAGTTGTGGAAATCAAGTCTGGCAGGCAAATAAACCAGACTTGATGCACTATTGGAAGAGTCTACGGTGAGGGTGTTATGAGAATTCTCATAAATGTGCTAATTGCCTTCACCTTAGAGACCCCCAGCAACTTTGCTGGATTTTGAGGGCTTGATTGTTTTACCTGGAGAGAGTGTGAGCCTTTTTTCCCCACTCTCTCATGTATTTTGTTATGTGTTTTACTCTTGTGTTCTTTTATTATGGAGTTTTAGACAACTCCATAGGCATCATCTTTTCATTTGTGTCACACAGCACCCTCAGTGCAGTGACACAGGGGAAGCCTTTTAGGCTGTCCCAAGGTTTAATACCTTCTCTGGGATAAACTACTGTTTCCCAGAGAAAGTAAAGTGAAATTTACTTTACTAGTCTTTCCAAATTCCTAGACTCAGCACACACTATCTTACAATAGAGTGCCGGAGGGGTTACCTAGTATCCCCTATGTCTAGAAACTCATGTAGCAGTCAAATGCTACTGTTTCCTCTCGAAATGGCGGGTGTGTTAGGGAAAATTCTCTGTTTAGGCTGAATTTCCTAACCTAGTGAGTCCCCCAGCAGCTTTGCTGGATTTTTGGGGTTTATTTTTTTCTCCTGCCAAGAGTGAGACTCTTTTACCCTCACTCTTGGACATGATTGGAGTGCGTCTCTTTGACTCTAGATGTGTTTAATGGGCTATGGGGTCTTTTACTCCATAGGGCTTCATGTGTTTTTGTGATGTGTGTTACACAGCACCCTCAGTGCAGTAACACAGGGTAACATAGTGACCCCCCAGTATAGACTCCATACCCTGGGACTGACTACTGTCTCCCAGGGCATGTAAAGTCACCATTGACTTTACTAGTCTCAAATTATGAACAGAACCAGTACAAACCATCATATTGTGGACGTACTGGCTGGGGCAATTCGATTGCCCCGGGGTCTGTTAGTCAAGGGGGCACATCTCCATCCCCCCTGATCGAGTTTTGGCTGGTGGCAGTGGATACTACTTTTTATATTCGACAGCGAATATATCCCTATGGGATTTCCCATTGTTCGAGGCTACCAACTTTAATTATTTAATTCCTATAGCCTCGAACATACCAGCGGTTTATTTATTTAATATTAATTCTCCGGTTGGTATTTTTTGCAAGAACTCGGTTCTAAAATGGCGTTTGTGTTCGCTCCTGTGACTCCAACCCAAGTTAAGCTTTTTGTTGCACTTTTTGGCGGGCTTCTCCACAGAAGCCCTCCAAAGTGGTGCCACTCTGTCTGGGGTGCTTAGGAGGGGTGGAGGGGGATTTAGGCACCCTAGACTGAGTTGCCTAGGCAACTCAAGTCGCACTCCGTCCTGATTGGCCCAAGTGGTGAGCCGGCCGGCTCACCACTTAGCATGTTTGAGTGACAGCTAGGCTGAGTGAATGGGGGTTTTCTGCATAAAAGCAGGGCTTTGGGGACTGGAACTTTAGAAGTCGCCACAGGACCTAAGAATCCGACGAGGGAGAAGCTGAGCCGACCTGCTACGACGAAACCACCGGTGGAGCCCTGCTGAACCGTCTCACCACTTTTCCCAACGACAGAGGAGATCTCCAGCCCGGAGAGTCTTCTTCCTTCGACTGGTGGGGATAACCAGTCTGCTTCCTTTTTCACTTCCTGGAGCATCTCGTGGCCGCCTTGCCTGTGCCAAGCACCCCGGCAACCGGGATATCACGTTTTACCACTACCGCGAATCAATGGGTAGTACCTATAACCGGAAAACTCAGCGGCTGGTTTCTTCCCTGGCAGCGCAACGACCTTCATCTTTCCTCCACGTCGAGATCTTCTCTTCCTCTGGACGACGCCGCGACTTGCACCCGCTGCCAGGAACAACTACCCCTGCTGGAGGATCCTTTCCACATAAGGTACCGTGTTCCGCCTGGCTTCCCTTGCAACCGACTGTACGGGGTAGATTTAGCCCCCGGCTTTCGACCCTGGGTTAGCCTGGGACACCCTGGCTAAACTTTTCTGAAACCTAACTAAAACCTTTCTGAACTCCCTGCAAGACTTTTTAAGTCTGTTGTCATTGTGTGATCTTGGGTGCATTTGTGCCCTGCTCTATCCAAGAGTGGGCCCGGCCTATGGACTTTGGCTCACAAGTAACTTTTGACTTTCCTGCCTTGCTTAAGAGTTCCTAAGTATTAGTGTGGTGTATTTTCCTACATTCTGCCTTTTTCCCTCCCTTTTTCGTTAACTTATTGGAGTGCCATCTATAGTTAAGCGCTCACCTCTGTCTGGAAATAAGTGGTGTTAACTAAGACTTGTCTGATAAGGGATGTATATATAATAATAGTAACTGTGTTTAGAGTGATTTACCATAATAGTGCTGTTGTGTTTCAATAAGTGTGTTTTTAAATAAATCATTATATATCTTGATACCAAAGCTCTGGTCAGTGTTTGCTTGTACTATTGTATCTGAGTGCCTATTGTGTCTACTTTGCATACTGCCTAACTCTTCTTGAGGGAAGTCTGACTGCTCAGCCACAGCTACCAGGTACATCTGGGTGGTACAGACTGCTACCAAGTGGGTTTACTGCCAACACCTGTAGTCCTAAATCTTTTGCAGTGATCCCCAAGGGAACTGCACAGGTTTCTGCCCAACAGGGTGGCAGTGGTTTTACAACAAACTACCATGATTTTTCCCATCTGCGAACACCGGTAGTGTTAAATCGTGGGAGCCATGTTTTGCAAGATGGCACCTGAGCCTCCTTTTTTGTTTAAATGGGTCTGGTCTTCTTTTTTCATCCTTTTCTTTTTGGAAAGGTCCTTCTAGAGTTTGTCTCTGCGCACCAAACCAGGTTTGTTCCCTTTGTTCCTACGCCTTTGACAGGCTTCAGGACTGAAGACCGCCTCGGGCGCCCGATTGTCTGGGGTGGGCAGGCAGTGAGGGAGGTGCCCGAAACTCCCTGTACTTAGTCTCCTAGGAGACCAAAATGCACTCTGGCATGATTGTCTGGCTGACTGTCTGGCAAGGACAGCCACCCTTTCTGGGTGGGTGGCAGCTAGGCTGGAATGCATGGGAGAAAACTGTTTAAAAGGCGAGTCTCTTGGCTTGGAAGGCAGAGTCGACCACTGGAACTAAAGAACCAAAGATGAGCTGGAAGAGGACGGCTGCTGCAACTCCTGGACCGTTGGTCTGCCCGGTGAAGCCCTGCTGCAGGTCCGAATCAGCAAGTTCATCTCGACAGAGAAGCCCTTCAAGGACGACTTCTTCCTTTGAGTTGGTGAGACCAATCAACTCGTAAGCCACCTGGATACCATTCTCGGAGCTGGTTGTATTTTCCTCAGAGTGCTGCAAGAAACCGAATAGCCAGGAAGGAGGACACCAGATTGTGAACTTGACTATAGCTACCGGAATTGAAGATTTGCTTTTGCCAGCTTTTTGACCAGTCCCAGTGCAGTGCAGGAGTCCCCCGACGCCTTCCCTCTTGTTCCCACGACTGAGGCTCAGGAACAGCGAGATCTGCAGGAACTGCCAGGAACAGACGTCTTCAGCTGCATCTTTTTCTTCATTGTAAGGTACTGTGAAAACCCGACCGAAAGAACTTGCCTCTCACTGCGAAAGAGCTTGAAACTTTTGCAACTTGCAGGCCTATTCAGCTTGTGACCCAACATATGAATCGTTCTTTTACAAACTACTTCTGAGAACGTTGGCAAAGACTTTTCCGTTTAACCTCCAGAACTGCTTTATCCTATACAAAACTTAAGCCCATTGACTTTGGCCTAACCTATTGCATTGAATCAACTCCTCTGGTGAATTCAAACTTGTTTTAGAGTAACCGTAATATTCGTTTTATTAATTTATGCCCTTTTGCTCCTACTTCAAATGCCCTGAATGCCATTTTCCTCCTCCTTCAAAGTAGTTTAAATGCCTCAGAACCCGATTTTGTGAAGTACTGAAGTATATTTTTGTGTGATATAGACTGCCTCCTTCTAGTGAATGTTTTATAAATAACTGAAATAAATTAATACGTTTTTTACCAAGAAACCTTGAGCATAAGAGTCTATTTGAATATTTGTAATTATAGACCTCTCTGGAACACCCTTACAGCTCACATTCCCTCTTGAGATAAACCTGACTGCTCAGCAGCGCTACCACAAAATTGTGTAATACAGACTTATACCGAAGGTTGATTTCGCTTACACCTGTAGACCTAGTTGTGTGTAGTGGTCCCAAAGGGTACTGCATACAAACTTTGCCTAACAGAGGGCTGGCAGGTTAGTGAACCAGGCCTGACAAGAGATTGGGAAGGATCATTTTTGGACTGGAGAATAGGAATTCCCTAAGGGAATTTGAGGAATGTTATTTTGTGAGCCAGAGAGACTGGGAACCCATGAAGAGGTTCCACCCAGGAGAGCGGGGAAATGGGTTCTCTTTAAGTAGGCAGAACATAGAACTGTATACATTCCTTTTTGCAGAAGAACTGCACTTTGGTGTCAGCATCAAGAACGGGAGAGGTCACCTTATAGAATTAAGAAGACACCCCATTTTCCTTTTGTTAGATTGAGTGTGTAAGGGATGGAAATGGGCTTAGACACAGGACGGTGGACATTTTTGTTTGGTGGACATCTTGACCTGGTACATAGTATTCTTTTGTTGAGACAGGGCAACGGTTCTAAGTAATTAGTGTGAAAATCCAGAGGGTGGCCAGGGCACGGCTATCGCCTTTGGATCCAGAACCTGGTGGTGGAGAAGTGCAGGAAGATCACCTGGGTGAGGGGTCCTCGGGCAGAGACACCCGATGGCGAGACACGATGTCTCCCCTTTCCCAATACCCCTATCCAATCCTATTTTATAGGATATTCCAACTCCCCAAATGCCCCCACCCCTCGCTTTCCTACACAAACACTGAGCTGAGGAAGAGGAGGTCTAAGGCTGAAAGGATTACCACCCATGCAATCCACTGGACATGTCCCTCTAACAAGATCAGGCAGGGTCGGGCACTTGATCTTCATTAAATACACCTGGTACCTTTTAGCTCTCCCCACAGGGTTAAAAGGTGGAACACTGCGACATAATCTGAGCAAGGCGATGCACGAGAAGGAGCAGTTCCTTACAGGGTGGCGGCAAACCAGGCAGAGCAGAGCGACAGGTCGAGGGACAGAGAAACCTTGGACACCCTGGCGAAATATCATTAACTCCGAAGGGCCTTGAAGGTTGCAAAAGGAAGCCCAGCTGGAGAGAAGAGACAAAACTCTTGTGTTTCAAAGATACCACCCACCCTCCCAGGTGAACGGCAGAGTTGGAGAGGTGCAGCAGCATTTGTGGTGTTAGCCTTAATTTCAGGATCAAAGCCGTGAAAGAATAAAATGAATTAACACAGCCGGTGAGTTGATGAAAGCAATGAAAGTTCGGTCTGCGTTAAATGAAACTTGACAGCAATATTATCCGACGAATGAAAGTTGTGCATGTGCCGTTAAGACACGAGAGAAAGCAAAGTATTGTAAAGAACTGTAAATTAAAAATACAAGGGAACAGAGTGATCCGGCGAAAGAAGATTGCCCAATCGAAAGTCTCTTTAAAATGTCAGAAGCCGAAGAAGCAGCGGGAAGAGAAAGAAACCGAGATGCAAGAGTTGGACTGGTTTAATCCCGTCAGAGGGAAACCTGGATTTGGGAAATGTCTTTGAACATTTAGGTTTGATCCCGGCAGGGGGAAACCTGATCTTGAGAGATATCTTTTGAACTTTGAAATAAGTACTGTGCTCGAAACTACAGTTACCAAGAGGCCTTGGTGTAGGAGACAAAAAATGAATGCTTGAGGAAAGAAGGTCGAAATCGTTATTGAAAGGTTTGAGCATGGTGGAGGGGAACCTGTACTGAATTGTGGTAACTAGAAGGAAATAAACGTTGTTGAACTGTATTACAAGCTAAAAGGGGACCTGGGCTCAACAGAGAGAATGGCGAGAGGTCCAGCAAATGAACTAATGACTTTTCCTGGAAGGCCAAGTGGACCCTGGTCCAGGAAACAAACTGCATCCTTGTGTCCAAAGCCAAAATGTGTTACAAGTTCCAAGTGTGCAATTTACCCTGTGCTACAAAACGTGGGCAAGGGAGTTTACTCAGCCATACTGCCATTTCTTTTGAACACTGATTTTTCCTTTTTGCATTACATATTCCCTTTACACATTTATTGTATTAGAAAGAGGACAAGTATTAGGTTCATTAATATAGGCCATTTTTATTTTGACTAAGAACTGACTAGAACTGCATTTGATATTTGTTTGATGGTCGAGAATACTCCCATCATAGTTTTAGGGCAAGCTAGGAGTTTTCCAACCCCTTTTAAACCATCAAAGGTTTTGAAACATGCAGCTCTTCAGTCAGTGTCTACTTGTGATAACATGCCTCTCTCACATTAGGGACAGATAGGCCTTTCCCCAACCCCTTTGTCTTTCTTGTGAAACAATAAAAGTCTTTAACACAAAACAAATATACCACCTGTGTCTCGATCATCTGCCCCCTTACAATTCGTACAGTGAATGCAAGTAGGTTGGCCGTCATCCCATACATATATTGATGCATAAAAGATTTTGGCATTTCCTATAAACAATATCTATATTATTCATTCATTATCAGGGAAAATTGTGTAAATCAGCCGTTCAATCAGAAGGACAAGCTAACCAGGGTGCACTGCATAAGCAGATCATATAGTCTGAAACGGCTTGTCATCACCTTTGTGTGTGAACTGGCAGTTTGATAACTTAGGTATTTCTAATTGCATTGTTCCAAACCTCTGCAGAGAGGCACAGAGGCTTTCCATACCCTTAGGATTATTTTGGAGGAAAACTTTGCAACTCTTCTGAACCACAGTTTGTGGTAAAAGGAATTTGCTTTGCCTTCCTCATTCCCCAATATAAATAATCCACAACTACTAGGGATGTGCCTTTCCAAAATCACAATGCATGTAAACCAGCGACCTTGATGTATGTTAGTGCCCCAACAGGGTTGCATGTCTCCCAAGCCCTTCTTGAACATTCCATCAGGCATGAATACGTGCGAACAGCATGCCCCGATTACACAATACATAGAAGAATGTTTAATGTTCACGTTCATAAAAGCTGGTCTTCTCCTGTCGCTAGTAAGAATTAAGATGTCACTGAATTGACTTATTTGAAAAGTATCCTCCTCTGAAGATAAGTAAGCACCATTAACAGATCTATGCACCCACAAGTGTCCCTATAATGAAAGGATAACAAAGGCATGAAGGCATGAAGAACCTGCAGGCAGAGATATGCCTGACAAATACTTTTGACAGAATACTGGAGCTATCCAAGATAATTCCAAGTTCTAACAATGTATCAATTTTGCACAGTAATGTTTCAAACAAAATCAGACGCTCCATTTGTGACAACAAAGCTCTCAAGTTTCCCGTCGCAATGTATGAGAAGGCAGTCCAGCCCTGTTTTTTGCCTTTAGATTCTGGAATTGTCATTTTTCCTTTCCCATTTGAAACATAGGAAAACGAGAAGTTGTAGAATGCAAAGCAAAAAAAGGACTCAATAGTCTTCTCATGCATTGCCACGGACAATCTGAGAGCTCTACAGACTAGCAATCGACAAGTGCAAATATACTGAAATCGACTGTCAACACCTGTTTTTGGTAAGAACGTCTGTATCAGTTGCAATTCCACTAAGTAACAAAGGAATCCACTAACTAGAAACAAGATATTTATTTTGGGTTTGTTGAGAGGTTTTTCTACAGGGCTTGTGGTGAGAACTTGTGAAAACCAACCTGGTTTATTTGTGCAGAGTTTCCACCAAATTAGTGCTGTCTCTCACAACAGAAGTTGTGACCCCACAGTCTGGCTAGACTCTTAGGAGGAAAGAGGTGGTACTAAAGCTGAGTTGGTCACACAACAAAATAAAAGAGACTACACATTGTATTTACTGAAACATTATCTAGAAGAGACACATGACATAAAATAAAGCAGTAACAGTTTAAAAAGGGCTTCAAATGCACAAACTATATAATGAAGCATGAAATTGTTAGAAAAATGTGTCCATGAAAAAAAAGATAAGTCGTAAAAATCAACAGTGTCCCTTAACACATCAAACCCCTATTTAAACAAGCACTTGGTACAATTCCACATCAAATAAGGTGGTTAAAAAATAGGTCTATGGATTTTAACGGGACAAAGCCAGTAAGCTGCTCGCAGCTATTGTGAAAAAGGAACAAGTTACTTACCTGTAACTGTTGTTCTCCAGCATGGGTTTGGCATGGATTCACATGCTCATGAATATTCTGCGTCAGGCTGGGAATCCTCGGTAAAGAAAAAATCAGTTTCAGTTTCGTTTCTGAACTGTTTTTCTACTAGTAGCCAATCACTGGTCTCTGGGTCATACTGCCCCCAGCCAATGACTGCCTTCTAACTAAGATCCTCCTCTGGCAGCCATCTTCAGATTTGGTAGCACATAAAGTGGCAGTAGGACCAAGAGAAGAGCCGCATAGGGGTAGGAGGGAGGGTTCGCATGTGAATCCATGCCACACCCATTCTGGACAACAACAGTTACAGGTAAGTAACTTGTTCCTTCTCCAGCATGGGGTCTGGCATGGATTCACATGCTCATGAATATAAGAATACATAGCAGTACACACATGCACAACCACGGGAGTTGGCAAGGCTCAACATGAAGCATTTCATCAACTCAACATTAAACAACTCTTACCTCCTCACCAGGCCCATCTTCTGGCGAACAGGTTGCGCTCCTCCCTGGAATCCCGGTCGACGCAGTAGAATGTCGTGAAGGTGTGCATTGACCTCCATGTAGCAGCCCTGCAGATGTCCAGCAGGGGCACACCAGATATGAACGCCGTGGTAGCAGCAATCGCTCTGGTCGAATGGGCTCTCGGACGGCCGGGCAACGGTCGGTTTGCCAACCGGTGACAGTGCATGATGCAACCGGAAAGCCATCTGGAAATGGAAGCCTTCGAGAGGGCTTTCCCTTGGTTCACAGGTCCAAAGTTCACAAACAGCTGTGATGTCTTCCGAAAACTCTTTGTGCGGTCCACGTAGAACTTCAGCGCTCTAGCTACATCCAGCGAGTGCAAAGTCCTCTCGGCCGGCGACAAAGGCGACGGAAATAAAACAGGTAACACCAAGGGCTCGTTGAGATGGAAGTCTGACGACACCTTGGGCATGAAGGAGGGCTGCGTCCCCAGCACCACCCTCGTCTTGTGGAAAGTCAGGTATGGAAGCTTGCAGGAGAGGGCCTGAATCTCTCCCACTCGTCGTGCGGAGGTGATGGCCACAAGAAAAGCTGTTTTCCACGACAGGAACTTCAACGGTGCCGAATGCAGAGGCTGGAATGGCAGCCCCATGAGCCTGGTCAGCACCACATTAAACTCCCACGCGGGGCCGGAGCCTTCACTGCCAGGAACGATCGGAACAGTCCCTTCATGAACTCCTTCACCAGGCGATGGGACCACAGGGATGAGCGCACCAGAGTTCTGGTGTAGCGGGAGATAGCCGCCAGATGGATCTTGATGGAGGCATGAACTAGCCTTGCCTTTGCCAGCGACAGCAAGTACTTGATGGGCCGTAATCCACAGAGGGTTAATCTTCTGTGCCCGGCACCAGACAGAAACCTCTTCCATTGTTGTCCATAGCACTTGAGAGTTGAGGACGCCCTGGCCTTTGCAAGCACCTCCTTGCAGTCCGCCGGGATATCGTACCCTCCAAACTCTAGTGCTGCAGGAGCCAGGCCTGCAAGTTCAGAGAGCCCGGGTCGTGGTGGAGGATGGCGCCTCCTTCTCTGGTGAGGCAATCCGCCTCCATCGGCAGTTTGACTGGGGCTGGGGGAGGATGCTGACATGTCCAGAAGGTCCGGGAACCAGATCTGTCTCGGCCACCCCCATGCGATAAGGATAATCCTGCACCGGGACCGTCTGAGTTGGTTGATGAGTCGCAGCAGCAACAGCAACGGTGGGAACGCATACAGGAACAGGCCGTCCCAGGGGAATGAGAAGGCATCACCTCTGCTCCCTGGCTGGGGAAAACTGCTGGCGAACCTCCGGCACTTGGTGTTCATCGCCGTCGCGAATAGGTCAATCTGGGGATTGCCCCATCGTTGGAAGAGTAGATCCACTTGATCCTGACGCAGTTCCCACTCGTGGCACGAGCACAGCCAGATTCCTGCTGAGTGAGTCAGCAATGGTGTTCTTTATTCCTGCCAGATGGAAGGGTACCAGAAACATCCCTTGGGCGACAGCCCAGTGCCACAGATCCTGGGATTCCTTGGATGGGGCTGGGGATCTGGTGCCTCCCTGCTTCCGGATGTAGAACATCGTGGTGGTGTTGTTGGTAAAAATCCTTACCACCTTGCCCTTGAGGGACGAGAGGAACGACCTCAGGGCCCATGACATGGCTCGGAGCTCCAGGACATTGATGTGTAGTGACCTCTCCTCCGGGAGCCGAAGGCCTCTTGCGTGGAGATCTCCGGTGTGCGCTCCCCATCCCTCCAGGGAGGCGTCCGTCATCACCGTCTCCTGATGTGCCGGGGTCTGGAAGTCCATACCCACTGCCAGATGCGAGCGGTTGCCCCACCACCGGATCGCTTGGCGGAAGGTCTTGTTGAGCGGGATCCTGTCTTCGAAGTTGCCCGCCGCCTGCATCCAACGGGTGTCGAGGAACACTTGCAGTGGACGCATCCGCAGCCTGCATAGGCGCACGAAGTAGATGCACGAGGACATCATGCCGAGAAGGGACTTGATGGACCTCACCCTGGCCACGCCCATAGTCGACAGCCGTTGCACCTTGCCCAGGATGGCCTTCATCCTTTCCTCCGACAGAGAGGCCAATCGCGCCACTGTGTCGAGCCTGGCTCCCAGGAACAGGGCGAATTGCAACGGAACCAAGTGGGATTTCGCGAAGTTGATGGAAAATCCCAGATCCGTGATCAGTTGGACGGTCTTCGCTGTGTGCTGACGGCGAGTTCTCTTGTCTTTGCTCTGATGAGCCAATTGTCCAGGTAGGGGTAGACGTGGATCCCCTGCAGGCGCAGCCGCACCGCCACTGGTGGTAGGCACTTGGTGAATAACCTGGGCACCGCCTTCAATCCGAAGGGAAGGGCCTTGAACTGGTAGTGTCACCCTTGGACTACAAATCTGAGGAACTTTCGATGTCCTTTTAGAATGGGGATGTGAAAGTAGGCATCCTCCAAGTCCAGCGACGATAGGAAGTCGCCTTCCTCCAGCTGCCCCCAGCACGTGCTGGAGGGTGACCATCCGGAACTTCTGGGACTTGATGTACTTGTTTAAACAACAAAGTATCAGGTTGGGTCGCAAGCCGCCGGTCTTCTTTCTTACGAGGAAGTAACATGAGTACACTCCGCAGTCCCGGAGCCTCTTTGGGACGAGCTCGATGGCTCCTTTCTTCAGCATCGCCCTTACTTCCAACAGCAGTTGAGGGACGTGGTTTTCCTTCCTGGCCACGGGCCAGGGCATCCAGCACCCATCGGTCGGTGGAGATGGACTCCCACACCCTGATGAACTTCGCCAGCCGGGATCCCACCAGGGTGCTCAGGTGGGGCTCCGACGCTACGGCCAGTTCAGTCCTGCTTGGCAATGGCCTTGCCGCCTTGGCGACGATGACAAGATCCTCCTGACTTGCCTCGTCCTCTGTAGGCCTCCTGCGATGAGGAGCGGGCCGCCTGGCGGTACGTCGAGGAGCCGCCGCCGAAACCTTTGGAGGCACCCTGCTTGCCTCCGGAGTTCCGAAAGAGCGTCCGTCGTTGCAGTAAAACCCCCAAGGCCCGAGCCGTCTCCGTGTCGGCCTTGATGGCCTGCAGTGACTCGTCCACTGTCTTGCCAAACAGGTTGTTCCAGTCGAAAGGCATGTCCAGAACTCCGATCTACAAATCTTGGTGGAAATCGGTTGCCTTGAGGCAACCACGCCGACGAAGGCAAACGCTGTTGCCCATCTGGCGGAAACCGGTGTCAGCAATGTCCGTGGCCACCGTTATGGCGCGGTCTGACGCCACCTCACCTTCCTGTAGGATCTCCAGGGCCTCAGCCCTCTTGGCGTCTGGGAGGTGAGCGATCTTAAACCACAGCTCCCTGCCGTAGCGGGTCACAATCGCGAGGGCATTGGCCGCTTTAATCGTCGTCGCCCCTGACGAGATGACCCGTCGTCCCATGGCATCCAGTTTCTTCCCCCCGCCGTCCGGCGGTGAAGTCGAAGTTGAAGCCGTCGCTCCCGCCGCTTTCTTCTTAGCCGCCGCAGAGACGACCGAATCCGAGGTCGGCTGCGCCCTAAGGCACACAGGGGCGGAATCCGGGACCCGGTACTTCTCGTACCGGTCTCTCTTGGCAGGAGTCGTGGACGGGTTCTTCAAGAGTGACAGCCCCCCCTCCCAGATGTCGCCAAGCAATGGAACCGAGAGGACCGTCTTCCTCTTGGCCTCACGCCGTTGATGGAGGAAACCCTTCCTTCCTCTGTTCCTCGGGGCAGAGATGGAAGAGCTTGGAAGCCATGCCGATCATGGCGTGGAAAGGAGCCAATTTCGTCGGGCGGAGAGGCCCGAGGAGGTGGTGATGGAAGGCCTATCCCATCGTCACCACCGTCGTCATCCGTCCCCGTCATGGCTGTCTCTGTTCCCGTGTCATCCCACGGATCAGGGGAAGGAGATGAAGGCTGCGAAGGCCGTGAAGGCTGGAAGGACGGGGGTGGGATGAATTCTCCTCCGCTTGCTTGGAGGGCTTCACAACGGTCCAGGCTCCACTGGATCGTCCGTTGGGGGTAAGGGCAACTTTGTCCTTATCTCCGTACACAAGGGCTGGATCGCCATCAAGATTGCTCCCAAGAGCTGTCCTGTGGCCCAGGCACCGGCTGCGATGGGCGCAACGGTTGGGGAGTGGAATCCTCCGCCTCCACAGGCTCCTCGTCGGCACCACCGTCGCTTTCTTCGTCCGCCTCATCGGGATCCCTCCTGTGGGACCGAACCTCCTCAAACCTCTTGTTCAGGATCTTCGCGACTCCAGCCAGCTCCTATACAGAGGCTGTATCTGTGCCCGTGATGGCCACCGGGGCCCCCCCTCTTTTTCCACTGGGGTTTTCACAGGGGTCTTATCGATGGGTTGAAAAGAGGATTCCCTCTGCGGTGGCAGCGAAACTCTGGGCACCAAGGTCGCCTCCACTGGAGTAGCCTCCACAGGCTTTGCCAGGGCCGCCACAACTCCCTTGATAGAGACATTGGCCCGGTGAATTAAGGCCTTCACGACTTTGGATGCGCTTGAGGCCTTCGCCTTGGGGGGGAAGGTCACGGCCTCGCTCCCCCTCGGCTGTATCCGTCGGAATCGACCGGGACTTCTCCCGAAGCTTACCCGGGTTCTCCGATTTCCTCTTCCCCGAGCTAGAGCATTGGCTCGTGGTTGATGGCGACGGTGAAGGCATTAGAGGCATCTAGAATGCTCGTCCTCCTTGAAGACATTCTGCAATCCACATCTGGGCGTCGTGTTTCCTTTGTCCTGGGCCATGTCCACGCAGAGTAGGCCTCAAAGATCTTCTGGAATCCCTGAAGAAGTGAAACTCGATGAAAACTTTGCCCTTGAAGGGCGTAGAAAATTCCGAAACGGGTCCCCGTTGATCTGAAGTAAAAACGGTGGAGCTTGAGGCTTGATTGACCGAAAAAATTATATTAAACTCTTTGAAAAATCGCAAAAAGCAGTAAAAGCTCGAGAGCTATAGCACGAGGACTCCCAACACTTGAACGTGCAGTAAAAATCTGAAGATGGCTGCCAGAGGAGGGGCTTAGGTAGAGGGCAGTCATTGGCTGGGGGCAGTATGACCCAGAGACAAGTGATTGGTTACTAGTAGAAAGACAGTTCAGAAACGAAACTGAAACTGGTTTTTTCTTTACCGAGGATTCCAAGCCTGACGACGGGGAATATTCATGAGCATGTGAATCCATGCCACACCTCATGCTGGAGAAGTAAGTTAAGTATTACGATAGTGTCACTGGAGCTACAGACGAGGCAACATTTGTTATGGCCGAAATGGGGACCCCACCCAAGGAATTCCAAGCAATTTCAACAAGCGGAGGCCCAGAGAAGAGATGGAGCCAAGTACCATTGTGGTGTATTTCGCAGTGAGGGGGAACTTGCAGAAAGACTGCAGACAATGCCCCAAGACCCCGGAAAAGAGGACCACCAACTATTTGGAAGCCAAAAGGGCAGGCTGCTAGTAATAGGTGATTTAGTCAAGGAGTCACAAGAAAGGGGTCTGGCATTGGGATTTAGTTTTAGGTGCTAGTTCCTGCTGCAGGGTCAGCAAACAGAGCCCCTGGAGATAGATGGGCAAAGAAAACAATGTCAGAGAGATTGGATGACCCTCTTCAGGAGACCCACAAAGTGGAGGGCATGACAGTAGCAGAAGGAGCAACTGTGAGGATGCAAAAAAACTACATTATAAATGACTCTGGTGCAGGCAAAGGCCTACAGGACAGGATGCAGCACAGTGCTACGAAGAAGAGCAGATGAAGAGGCTGGAGCCATAATGGAGCAGGAGAGTTTGAGCAACATTTCCACCAGCAATCAAGTTCCAGCAGGCAGCACAGGGTCCCACTGCATGGACAGTGAGTATCATGGGTTCAGAAAGCTTCATGGTCGCACACTTAGCCAGATGTTCAAGCTGCTCTCATAGAATTGAGGAAGAGCCTGAAAGAATTCTAGAGCAGGTTGAGGCAGAGTTTCACTGTCCAGAGGATCAGACTCAGCAGCACAGCTAGCCTTAGGGATTTTCAGGGACCTCTAATTATTCCAGCTTCTTCCAACAAGTTTCCAATAACTAATTTCTAGTGTGGCATGGGTTTGTCCTATTTATACACACAAGAAGGGGATAGGTGCTAGTCCATCCCTCTAATATCAGTTCAGTGTGATACAGTCCCATGCTTGAGGTTAGAGGATGGAGCTGGGGTGACCTTGAGGATTTGGGGGATCGCCACATGCTCTGTGATGCAGACAACAGAATGGGTGTAAGGAGGGTTCTCCTCGGTTCACCAGTTCATCATTAGCGTCATGTCTGTTCATCATACTGTCTCTGATCAGACTATGCAGGATAATGATGTTACAGTACCAGCAACCAAATCGAAAGGTACACAAAGATCAGGTGGCCTTGAGGATCTGCAACTGTGGGTGCCCGGAGAAAACATAAAACCCATGAGTAAAGCCAGTTTATTGAATAACAAGTCTGCGAGTGAGCCCCTTGCTTAACTAATTGCGGGTCCCGCATGCATCAGAAACATTAATTCTCTCTTGTTTTGACAATAATATTTACTTATTGTGGTAGGGTTTTTAATTAAAACCTTTTGCCATTCAAAGTTTTAAACGAACACAATAACTATCATCTAAAACATTACAAACTAAAATTAGCAAGTTCAAGAAAGAACATTTGAAAAACAAGGATTTAAACAATTGAATTCATAATCGTGAAACATAAGTCACATAGGAACAGTGCACGCGCAGCTTTGGTATATAAGACCCAGGCAGCTTGTTAGAAACACATGAATAAGCTGCAAAAAGGGAAATGTGTGAACGCATTCAGAGCTTCATTTCAACTCTCATTATTATAAGAAAGGGCTATGAACACTTTACAAAGATAAAAGCAAGGAACACAGCGTCAGTATACAATACTAACACTCGGAATTACATTCCCACAATCACGATGGAGGAACATTTACAAGACACTTAATCAATGCATAAAATCTTGGGTAGGAGCAAGTTATGTAGGTAAAATGCAAACGTGCAAATTACAATATTAAGATACAATACTACACAAACCGAGCATACCTGCAGTGCTGAATTCCGAAAAAGCGAACTCACTTCCCTAATTAAAAAGTCAGTCCTGTAGGCTCAGTACAAAACCAACTAAATGAGGAATGTCACCAAATTGGGGGAATATCTCTTTTCGAAAAGCAGTAAGAGCAATTGTCAGAGATAATTGGTTTGTCAGTCATCTGACAACCCCTAAGTTTTTCCGAAATTACAGCCGAGGGAGAGTGAATTCATTTTTCAAAATAAAATAATTTTCTCTGCAATAAATAAGTGCAATCCAGAGTTAAATGACGAAGTGTTTCCACCTTATCTGTTTTACAAAGTCGACATTAATGCCCATCACAAGGAAGTCCTAGTCGAGGCCCAACTACTTCTAATGTATGAAGACAATTGCACATACATCTAAGAAACCACATTCTGTGGTTGCGGGAAGGATATTTAGATACATAACCCATCAGGGACTTGGAGCCTGGGAAGGTGTTTATATACTCTTTATAGAGCTTTAAATTGGTTAAACTTGCTCTATTTTCTATATGGTCCCTCTATCTTAACTTCTTTATTAGCGAGGTGTGAGATTCCAGAAACATTCCTGCCTCTACTCAAAAACGTTCACTGGTCCTCAAATTCTTTTAAGGAAATATCAAAGTCTAAACGGAAAACGTTCCCCAACTTGGAGTAAAGGGATTCCCCTCTTTCCTCTTTAATCTTTGTAAAGGGGTGCAATGTATTGCGTTTATAGATGAACCACAGTGAATTTAGCCCCAGCGCTAAACAGATAGCCCCAACAGGCAAAGGGGCAGGGGGAGGAGGGGTTTAGGGAGACCCAAAAATGTACCCTAAAAACTCCAAGCCATTTCCTGATCTAAATGGATAACAACTCCAAGCCATACATAATAGCCAGGGTCACTTTGACTTTATAGAATTCCATTAGGGGGCCTTAAGGAATATTAATATTTGGCCAGAATTATTTTCATCTGAGTAATAAAAGACTCAATCCTAGACTCCAGTTTCCCCTTTTTTGTTGGCAAAGATAAACCC
This sequence comes from Ambystoma mexicanum, assembly GCF_040938575.1. NCBI lineage: Eukaryota > Metazoa > Chordata > Amphibia > Caudata > Ambystomatidae > Ambystoma > Ambystoma mexicanum. Next base: position 542,150,583 of record NC_090929.1, read on the forward strand.
CAAATAAACTAAATGTTCAACTTCCTCTATTCAGTTTTAGTTTAAAAAACACCTAAAACTTTTGATTATAGAATAATATATGTCACTGGTCAGGATCGATCTATTTTCTGTAGCATACATCCAGATTAAATATAATGATCTTTGAAGACCAATGGGGGTAACATCAAGCAGAATCAGGTTATCAGCGCAGGCCATCCACCCTACCTCTAATTAACCTAACTTGGGTGGAAACAAAGAGGATTTCTGTAGTTTCCTGAAGGTCTGAGACCTACAAATTGATGGTAGGGGTTACACACACCCTTGTCTTAAACCTATCTCTACTGGTACCTCCCTTGAGAGCGCACCGTCAGAATTAAGACAAACTCTAAGGTTATTATCAGAATAAAAGATCAATAGCTTATTTAAAAGACCTAGTGGGATACCCCAATTAGGTAATTTAGACCAAAGATGCCCTCTGCACACCCTGTCAAAGGCAGCGGACAGGTCCAGACTTTCCAAGTAGAGCGGCTGCCATAATACCCAACAATCCTTAGTTTGGCATAAGGTGAACATTAAACAGTTAAGTGCGGTCCCCATACCCTTCTGGAAACCGGTTTGATTAATGCTCAGCCTCTTAGTACTTTACAGCCACCTGGCCAAGTCTTTTAGCACAAAAACGGATAGGCCTGTAACATTGAATAGATTGGTACTATAATAGCACTGTGCCAAGAGTCTGGAATAGTAAGATCGGAAGCCACCTGACTAAAAAGAGCTGAATATTTGCACACAAGTTAGCATTTTCTTTTAAAAACCATGTTAGAAACACTGTCAGGCCTACATGCTCTCGATTTTTCCAGTCTGCCTATGACAAGCTCGAAATCCTCTCAATCAAAATTCAATCCCATGGGAATCTGGGATATCATGAAGCAATTGAATAGCAAAAGTAAAGAAGATTAACTCCTAGAGAAGGGGGGAACGAAAGTTAAACCATGAACTTTGAGTCGGAGTGGTCCTGCGGTGATCTGTAAAGAAAGCCACGCACATTCGAAAGTATTGCACATCCGAATGTGATCCGAGCACGACTGAGGGAGACCTGAAGTATAATAAGCTTGGGGAAGGGAGCTCCCTTGCAAGTTTGTGTTGCACTATGTTGTGAGAGGTCTGAACTCGACAGAGGCGAACCTATGTGAACTTTGTTGTGAAGGGTCTGAGCCCGATAGAGGAAGGCCTTTGTGAACTTTTAGTTGAAACATTATTTTGGAAGTCAGAAAAAGATAGTTCAACGTGGGAGACTAGGCAGGCCTCAATCCAAGTTTTGGAACGGTGTATCGCGTTTAACGAGCCAGAGTGTGTCATCCGGCCTCCAGGGGCAGCCTTAGTTTGTGAGTTCTAATGTGGGGAGGACAGCTGGTTCAACCACATTCATTCTTTTGAACACCTATTTTTTCCTTTTGCATACATTTCTCCCTTACACACTTTTTTGGGATTCGGTCAAAATGACTGAATCCAAATGACCTACACCACCACTAAAATCGATACTACTAAATGTCCTACTGACTAAATGTTCGAGGACATTTTGTAGTATCTATTTGGTGGTGTAGGTCATTTGGTTAAAAAATAAAAGGATGCGTGGGACACATCTGCAGCTGACCTGACCAAAAAATACGAAAAAGGGGTGTCCCCGCTCACTCCAGCTGACCCGATCAAAAAAAAAAAAAAAAGGGCCCTGCGGCACCGGTTCCCTATCACGAAATCAGCGCGTCACAATGACAGGTAAGAAGGGTGAAGGGGGTGTGTTGGGGGGTTTGGGCAGGGGGTGGGTGAAACAGGGGTTAGTGTATGGATAGATTTGGTGTTTTACAGTGGATGGAAATGTAAAAACAATTTTGTGTAAGGTACATTTCTCATGCAGTCATTTCCGTCGCAGACATTTCATCCACGGTAAAACAACCCCAAATCCTTTTTTGTACAAAAGATAGGGCAGGTATTAGGTTTTTGTTAGCATAGGTCATTTTGATTTGACGGACTCCACTAGGGCTGTTTTGTTTATCGTTTGATGGTCGTGACTACTCCCATTTTAGTTATAGGGCAAACGAGTTTTTCCAGCCCCAACAATTTCAATAAAGGTTTTACAAATTGTACCCATTGTGTCAGTGTCATACTTGTGATACCCTTTCTTATAGCTCACATTCACTCATTTTCCTTTCTTCTTCCTTCCTTTTAGCCAAACTGTCCTTTTATGGGTAAAAGGTGGTTGAGGATATCCACTAGTACACTTTCGTAATCCCCAGTTTTCACCAAACATAGCTGACCATTCATTGCAGCACACAGATAATGACAGCATCCTCTAGGAACAACAGGAAGATGTTCAGTGGCTGTCATGACTCACGTTTCCTTATGTTAATAAAACTGTCCTATGCAAATGGGCAGTAGCTTACTGTTTAAACAAACTTTAGGTAAAAGAGTATTTTCAGTAGGGGGGAAGCATTTTTTTAAATTAGCTGCCTGTCCTTTTAAAACCGGGTCAACACCCTTCTTGATGATATGTAGTAATTTCTGTAAGTATTTACTATGTATTTTAGTCTCCCACCATCAGTTGTGTTTCTGTTCCCTTTCAAGTTTCTTCATCTAGATTCAAGTGCTCTGAAGATACAGCTATGACATGCTTCACATTATAAGATCGCTCATCATGTCCAATTCAGAATAGGGCACCAGACGTTATTACTTCAGATCCCACAATAAACTGGCTGCAGCAGCAGAAATGTGAAAGGATTACATCAACAAAACTTGCATATAGGTCTATGAAATGCAGATACTCACATTTTGAGAATAACCTGTGTTGCATTTTTAGTCATCACCTGACAATGCTACACTCATTTTTCACAAATGTATAAGACTTGGTAGCAAACATGTATGAATACCTTTGATTCAGCTCCTCACCCTGCCTAATATACGATGGTGTCTCAATACCTTTGATTCAGCTCCTCACCCTGCCTAATATACGATGGTGTCTCCCACACTTACTAATATATTTAACAGCTGTCACATATAAAGGCATTTGGTCGCTAATTTAAGGAGCCTCCAACCCCTGAGCAGCCCCTACAATCCTTTGTTGTGGCAGAGAATGTGTCTGAGGTAAATACATGATTTTGTAATTTTGCATACAGTTTACCCCAACCAAGATTCTATGTTATCAGATAATATTGTCCCCATACATATGGTTGGCATACATAATGTCACCAGGAAAAGGTTGTGGCGGCATTATATATGGTGACTATATATATGGAGGCAAGGGGAGCGGGTGTTGCGGGGTGTCCCCCACTCCCCTGGAGAAAAAAACATGTTAAATGTAACAATGTCCCCGCAAAAAATGGCACTTTTTTGGCGAGTTCTTTGCCAGGCGACATTTCTGCTGGGACATTATTACATGGAACCGATTCTATCCCCCAGTGATTCAAACAGTTCCCAAACCTGTCCTTCGGGCAACCAGGAAGAACCTCTAACCCTGTATACATCTCTATAATCCTATGATAGTGTGATTCCTGATGTCCTGCCGTGTGACCATTGCCTACATTTTGTCGCAAGTTTTGCTATTGTTCTTGCAATTCCTATCATACTTGGACAGTGCTGAGGCTTCAACAGTGTCTAGTTTGATGTAAACAAAAGCATGCATTAAATAAATATCTACCTTAATTTCAGCCTCTGTAGGCTTTCCATCTATTTTTGCAAATCCATCGAAAAGTGTTTTGTACAAAATGTTCTTGCGTGTAGCTGCGTCATCCGGTGGAAGGTACTCTAAGATTGCGCCACGGTGCTTCCTGTACATCTGGAAAACAATCCGTAAGGCGACATCCCGGATCTCAGCAGCAGTGTGCTCCAGTGCCCCTGCAGAAAACTGACATTACAGATGAACAATGATTAATGTAGAGTGGTCATATATAATGCAATATCTACCATTTTGCACAATATGTTTATGTATGCTTCTTGTATAAAAGCACACCTTATAAGACCTTATTAACAGTGTCAAAATCAAGCAGCCTTAAAGCACTAAAACCTTTTAGATAACCTATAAATAATAACTATTTTCTTGACTGAACTTCTAGTTATATAGCAAACTCATCTTGAGCCATTTTTAGCATTAACTTCAGGGGTCGGCAACCTATGACTCTTCAGATATTTTAGTCTATGACGTACATGATGCCTGAGTGGCTAGATCGGATTGGAGTTCTATGCCAAAACATCTGGAGAGCCGCATGTTACCAGTACCCTGCATGACCTAGAAGAGATACACTACAGAGTCATACAATATGGCATTTCAGACTGGTCTATTAACTAAATCTAAGGGGGAATATCTATTTAGTCATGTTTTTATATTCTAAATCATAGTTAACAAATTTACATCTGGAGGAGAATTTAATGGATTCCCCTGCGGTTCCCAAGTGGCATCATGGCCACAGCCCACTTTCTATCAGGGAATACCTTTGGAGATACAGCAAATCTGGACATATTTGCGGGTGAGGTCTGAATTTTAGCAGCAGCATTTTCTTGTTCAAGAAACGGAAGCATGAGCCCAATAACCACTTTGAACCCACAAAAACAACAAAACATATCTTAGTAAAGAAAGTTTGGCTGCCCAATACCTTTCCTTTTTTAGAGAGTTACCAGACAAAATGAAAAGCGATGGAAACATGAGGTTGAGATTTCTAGAGACGGCCTACGGTTTAAACCAGAGGAAACTGAGAATATAAACATGTATTCATTGGTACAAAGGAGGTATAGGAAAGAGATATTCAACATGAAAAGGCCATCATTTACAAAATGTCACATTTTTAACTGAAGGTGGAGGTTATGCACATTTATTTACGCTAGCAGCCCTCCACGTCAACCAACACAGGCTTCCCCAAACGCTAGAGCTCACAGTAATAGCCTGTGGGGTCTCAGGAGGAGTTTTAGTACAATGCATTCCCAAGGAAACCAAATAAAATGCACAGCACACACTTCCAGTCCTGTACATGAAGAGAAAAACATTAAATCAATTTAAAGAGACCTGTAACCACACAGGAAAATATGACAGAGTGAGCTAGGGTAAATGTAATAGCTGTCTGGCTTGCGTGTCAAAAGCAGGCAGTATATCTTATACCTGTTTTTTTAACGAGGTCACTTTTTCACTGTGGTTGTTCTGGTCGAAAAAATAAAAACAGTAGTATCCAAGCAGATATAGACAGAAAGCTCATAAAACATCTATGCACCTTCTCCCAGGGGAGGAAGGGTGGGCGCATGTGAGTCCAAGCAGATACAAGCATCAGAAATACGATTACGGTGAGTAATGTATCCCTTCTGAGGCTTGTGGAATCTGCTTAGATCACATGCTATGCATAGATTAGCGAGCAGTGTTATGAGAAGGTGGTGGTTTGTGAGAAGGAGCAGCTGCAAATCGATGTTTTAGAACCGCTTGTCCCACCTGTGTATCTGCTTTGGGATGTGTGTCAATGCAGTAATTATGAGTGAAAGTATGTACTGAGCTCCATGCAGCTGCTTTGCAAATGCGGTCTAAGGGTACATTTGTAATAAAAGCCAGAGTAGCTCCTGTGCTCCGTGTGGAATGAGCTCTTGGTGTGAAAGGCAGTGTTTTTCATTTGATAATGAATAGCATAGTTGTATACATCTGACTATCCATCTGGATATAGCATTCTTGGAAATGCCGTCCCCCTCTCTGCCTGTTGCTATGGAGACAGCTGATCTGTCTTTCTAAGCGGTCTGGTCTTGTCTATGTAGTAGAGGGCCGCTCTCCTCACATCTAGTGTGTGGAGTTTCACCTCAGCTGAGCTAGTTGTATTCTGAAAGAAAGCCGGGAGCTCAATGGACTGGTTTACGTGGAATTTAGAAATGAATTTAGGGGAAACCCTAGGATGAGTACGTAAAACAAATTTATGTTTATGGACAATAAAGAAAGGGTCCTGCACTGACAAGGCTTGTAATTCACTGACTCTTCTTATGGAAAAAATAGCCACTAAGAAGACAGTCTTGTAGGTCAGGTGTGCAGGCTCGAAGGAGGGGGTCCCATGAGCTTTGCTAGTGTTACATTGAGATCCCATCCTGGCGGGGGATTAGAAATTGGAGGGTGGAGCCTCTTTACTCCCTCTATAAATGCCTTAATGAATGGCACTTTCCACCACAAGACTACTTTGAGAGGTGGTATAGGCTGATAAAGCTGCCAGGTGGACCTTTATAGAGTTCAATACTAACCCAGAATCTAACAAGTGGAGTAAATAATTTAGAATGTGTGAAGGAGTACATTCTAAGGGGTTTATTTGTTTTGAATGGCACCAAATTACAAATCTTCTCCACTTGTCGAAATAGCAGTGTCTAGTGTTTGGTTTTCATGCCTCCTTGAGGATATCCATACGCCAATGTGGTAGATTAAGGTGTCCGAAAACTATGACTTCAGGAGCCATGCTGCCAAGTTCATTGAGTGTGGCTGAGGATGTACCGTTGTTCCCCCGTGTTGGGTTAACAGGTTGGCTAGGTACGGGAGCTTGATGGGATTGCATACCGCCAGTTTGCACAGATGCGGATGCCATGGTTGTCTCGCCCACATAGGAGCAACTAGGACGAGTGCCATCTGTTCTCTGTGCATCTTGTTCACAATCCTGCCCATTAATGGTGTCCGGGGGGGGGAGGGAACGTAAGCAAATTTCCCTGACCAGTTCATCCATAGGGCGTTCCCCTTGGAGTATGGCTGGGGCAACCTGGACGCGAAGTCTGGGCATTGCTGGTTTTCTTTTGTAGTGAACAAGTCTAGGGTGGGATAACTCCATTGAGAGAGGATGTAGTCTACGACGCTTGAGTGTAGTTGCCACTCGTGTTCCTCTGTTAGGGGATCTCTGCTCAGAGAGTTTGCTAGGGTGTTGAGTACCCCTGTAACTTGTAGGGAGGATAGGGATATCCCCCATTTGAGTGCCAACCGCCATATTATTTGCACCAACTTGGAGTCTGTGCCCCCTGTTTGTTGATATAGAACATGCCAGTTGTGCTGTCTGTTAGAAATGGAACAGACAAGTTTGTCAGTTGCATCTCGAATGCCTGAAGTGCTTTGAGTACTGCGAGTAGTTCCAGCAGGTCAATATGGTTCTGTGCAGTGAACTGTGTCCACAGACCGTGTGCTGTGTGGTGAAGTTAATGAGCCCCCCACCCGGAAAGTGACCCGTCTGTTGTGACAACCGTTTGCGCCTCCGGATCGTGGAGGGTTTTTCCCTTTAACAGATTTTCTCTCGCCCACCAGCGTAGGTTTTGTACCAGTGATGGTGAAACAACCACTAGATCGTCCCACTGACCACTTGCCTGAGACCATTATTTCGTCACCCACTCCTGCATTGGTTGCATGCGCAGACGTGCGTGTGGGACTAGATAAATGCACAATGCCATCATGCCTAGTAATCGCATTGCCTTGCATACGCTTATCTGGAGACTGACTTGATCCTGATGTATTTGCCGAAGCATGTTTTGCACTCTTTCCATGGACGGAAAGGCCAAGCCTGTTCGGGTATCTAATACAGCTCCTAGGAACTGTTTCGACGTATTTGGTACAAGACTGGACTTTTTTCGTTTATAGAGAAGCCTAATTGGTAGAGAAGATTTATGGTTCTTTGCGTGTTTAGTTTTCAAAGATGGGGAGTTTTTCCTGTGATCAACCAGTCGTCCAGATAGGGGTACACTGGGATTACCTCCTTGCGCAGGTGCGCTGCCACCACCGCCAGTACCTTGGTGAATACCCTTGGAGGCCAGGCTATTCCAAAGGGTAGCACCTTGAATTGGTAGTGCTGGTTTGCTACTTTGAACCGCAAGATCTGTGCGCTGGGAGCATTGAAATATGAAAATAATCTTTCATATCCAATGTTGCCATGTAATCCCCCCGCTTAAGTAGAGGGATTACTTCTTGTAGCGTAGTCATGCAGAACTTTTGTGGCTTGACATATTTGTCAGATCTTTCTTTGGTACAAGGAAGTATGTTGAATAGATACCCTCGTTTACCTCGTTGGACGGCACGATCTCGATGGCGTCTTTGAGGAGTAGCGCGTTGACTTCTTCTACCAAGATGAGGTGTTCCTCTCTTGAGGTTTTCCTCTGGCACGGGGGGAGGTTAGATGGTGTTTCTAGGAGCTCCACGCAATAACCTCCCGCTACTGTTGATAACACCCACTTGTCTGTGGTTATGCCCTCCCATGCGTGGGTAAAGTTTGAAATCCGTCCCCCCACTGGGGAGGCATCGGAGGGGAACTGTAGCGGGAGGCGTTCCTCCACCTCTGCCAGTGGAGGGTCTCCCCCGGCTGCGACCTCTGCGCTGACCTCTAGGATAACTTTGGGACGCTTGACCCTGGTTGTAATTCCAAGATGAATTCTGGTTTAGTCTGTAACCGGAGCCTCTTTGACTTTGGCTGTGAAAACGGCGAAAATGGTTACCCCCATTTGTCCGGTCTGTTTATTAGTAAGTTGGCCAAGGCACTTGAGTGTTTTATACTCGTCCTTGGCTGACTTCAGAGAATCCTCCACTGCGCTTTGCCAAATAAAACGTTAGGTTCTATTGGCATATTGAGCAAGGTTGCTTGAGTCTCTAGTTTAAAACCGGACAGTAGAACCCAGGCATGGTGCTTGAGGATAGTGCCCTCTGCGATAACGCGTCCGGCATTATCCACAGCGTCAAGGTTGTATTTAAGCAGACAGCTGGCAGTGGCCCTGCCTTCAGCTGCGACAAGGGCAAGTTTGATTTCAGAGGTTCAGGAGCAGAGTCAGCTAGGGCAGTAACCTTGTCCCATTTAGTACAGTCGTAGCTTGCCAACAGTGTGGAACTGTTGGTGATTCTTGTTTGGTAAGCTGCGGAAGTAGCCACCTTCCTACCCATGGTTTAGAGCTTCTTGCTCTCTCTGTCTGGTGGAGCTTCAGAGGAGGCCAAGGGTGTACCAGCTCTCTTCCGGGTAGTCGTGACCACCAGTGAATCTGGCCTAAGCTGTCCTCTTATATACAAGGGATCAGACGGGACCGGGCGGAATAGCTTCTCTATTCTTAGGTTAACTGCCCTTGTTTGATTGGGCGTTTCAAATGAAGGTTGGATCCTTCTTTGAACGGACTTCAAAATGGGAATAAACTGGGTGGAGGCTTTCTTGTCCCCCAGGATGTTCTCGACAAGATCTCTGTCCTGCTGAGTCTCTTCAGTCTCAATGCCGAAGTGCTCAGCTGCTTTGACCAAAATGTCATTAAACAGGGGTTGATCATCCACTGGGGAATCAGGTAACGGGGAATCCTGGGTAACTGGAGAGTCCATAGCATAGACCTCCGCCTCATCGGCGTCATTATTCTTACTATCCCCTCATCCTCTACGTCATAGTATTGATCATCCTCTTGATATTCTTCTGTGGCTGCATGTATATCAAAGATCTGCAGGGGTGTGAGACTTCTTGGCAGTAGACATATCACAAGGATCAGAAGAGATGAGAGATGAGAGATCTCTTTCCTGATGGCTGGGATGATTGATGGGGCTGAGAAGTAGATGCCTGATCAGTGGGGGTGTATTTTGTAAGCTCTCAAATGCTTGAGGGTGCTCTTCAAAGAAGTTAGCAAAGAAAGACATTCTGGACATTACTCTAGGTCATCAGCTGACCGTTTGGCTGAGCTGGGGACAGCAGGTGTAGGTAGGCCCTTATTATGCAGGGCCTCACTTAAAGGGCCCTCCCTATCCTCCCGTAGGGTTTCATCAATCTCCTGACAAGTGTCTCTGGCAGGGGTAGGCCTTTCACTATGAGGTTTGTCTTTAAGGGACTTATTCCTGTCTTTGTTGGATTTATCCTTGTCCTTTCGATCATCTCTATTACCATAGCTCTTAGAGGAGGATTTCTTTGAACTAGGAGTTGGTTTCGATGTCACAGGTCAAGTTTCGGCACTGGGAATGGCCTTCGCCGTGTCCTCTGACGTTCGGCAGTCGGGAGGGGCTTCTGCTGCGTCTGCAGATATTCGGCGCTCGTTAGACGAGGATTTATGGGCAGCGTCTTTAGTCTTATGGGGCCTGTCATGAGGCGACCGACTTTTGGAGTGCCCAGAGGACCGAGAATCTGCAGATCTGCCCCCAGACGCCGAATCTCGGCGTGTGCTTGACACATCGCCGCAGGGTATTGCCGCTGGGTGTAGTCCCCACAACAGAGCCGCCGGCCTGTCTTCTAGGGTCAGGGGCTAGCACTGGGGAACGTGGAAGTTCCCCGTCACCCTCGCCGTCCGAAAGGACGGCGTCGCTGGAGGCACCCTCCACGTCCATGGCGGTCTCGGCCTGCATGGCGTGAAGGGCCCAGCATTTCGTCCTACGATCTTTAAGGGTCTTGGGTCGAAAGAGCCTGCAAGCCCGGCAATGACCTTTGTCGTGGTCCCGATTAAGACACAGGTTACACCCCTTGTGCTTATCGATCCACAGAATTTTTTTATTAAACGGTGGGCAACATTTAAGGTGTCCTACCCATGGTTTGGGGCAGGCAGCAGGGCGACAAAGGAAAGGGGCGGAGAAATACATTGTGAAATGACTGCCCCCCACTCTCCCTACTGTAAGGGCCTAGGCCCGTTGGGCCTTCCAAGGCCGAAAGGAATCCGAAGTTTCTTCATCCGACAGTTTGTCTTGTCCTTCGATCGTGGATTCTTCACTGTGTCGAGACACGGCGGTCGAAAAAGGACAGGAAGAGTAACTATTTTTAAAACTTGATAAAGTAAATGGCGTTAGCCGAAATTGCACTCCGTGTTAAGCGACCGCTCACAATGGCAGAAAAAAACAATCTGAGGGACCCTGACGCATGAAGGACCATAGGTACAGTGGATGTTACACTAGGGATAGTATTACTGGCACGCCCTGTCGATGTCCCCTTTCGAATTTCAAAAACAACAACTGTAATACTCCGCAGCTTCCACTAGATGTCGGCCCATGCATAGCCTGTGATCTAAGCAGATTCCACAAGCCTCAGAAATATATATATATGATACATTACTCACCGTAATCGTATTTCTGATGCTTGTATCTGCTTAGATTCACATGCTGTGCATAGGCCGACATCTAGTGGAAGCTGCAGAGTACTACAGTTTGTTTTTCGAAACTCGAAAATGGGCGTCGACACAGGGCGTGCCAGTAATTCTATCCCTAGTGTGACGTCCAATGTACCCATGATCCCTCACGCGTCTAGGACCCTCAGATTGTATTTTTTCTGACATGAGGTAGCATGAGGAGTAGCGCAAGTACAGATTATCCAAGCAGATAGATGGAAAGAAAAGACTACAAGCATCCATGCGCCTTCTCTCAGAGGGGAGGAAGGGTGGGTCGCATGTGAATCTAAGCAGATACAAGCATCAGAAATAGGATTACGTTGAGTAATGTTTCCCTTCTGAGGCTTGTGGAATCTGCTTAGATCACATGTTGTGCATAGATTAGCGAGAAGTGTTAGAAGAAGGAGGGGGGATGGGAGAAGGGTCATGAGCAAATAAATGTCTTAGAACAACTTGTCCCACTTGTGTATCTGTCTTGGAATGGGTGTCAATGCAGTAGTGCTGAGTAAAAGTGTGAATCGAGCTCCAAGTAGCTGCTTTGCAAATGGTGTCAAGGGGTACATTTGCAATGAAAGCCAGAGTGGCCCCTATGCCTCTTGGAGAGTGGGCTCTTGGCGTGAAAGGCAGAGTTATTTCAGAAAGGGAGTAACACAGCTGGATACAGTTAACAATCCACTTAGAGATGGCACCATTAGAGACGCGATCTCCCTCTCTGCCTGTAGCTACGGAGACAAACAGTTGGTCTGTTTTCCTTAGCAGTCTGGTTTTGTTTACATAGTATAGGACCCCCCCATGCACATCTTGGGTGTGTAGTTTCACCTCAGCCGAGCTTTGGGGGTCTTGGAAGAAATCCGGAAGCTCGATGGACTGGTTAACGTGGAATTTAGAAATAAACTTAGGTGAGAACCAAGGGTGTGTACGTAAAACCAGTTTATCTCTATGAACAGTAAAGAAAGGATCCTGCATTTCACTGACCCTTCTTATAGATGTAATGGCTATTAAGAAGGCAGTCTTATAAGTCAGGTGTTTGAGACTGCTTTTATGCATGGGCTCGAATGGGGGCCCAAGAGTTTAGATGGCACCACATTAAGGTCCCATCCTGGTGGTGGGTTTGAAATAGGAGGGTGAAGTCTCTTTACACCTTCCATGAAGGCTTTAACCACTGGTACTTTCCACCACAACACCTTGTTCTGGGAGGTGGTGTATGCTGACAGAGCTGACAGGTGTACCTTCAGTGAATTAAATACCAACCCTGCGTCCAGCAGGTGGAGCATGTAGGTGACAATAGTGGAAGGAGTGCAATCAACTGGGTTGATTTGCTTATTCTGGCACCAGATAACATATCTTTTCCATTTGTCGAAGTAGCAGTGCCTCGTGTTTGGCTTCCTAGATTCTTTTAGGATGTCCATACATCTCTGAGGTAAATTGAGATGTCCAAACTCTATGACCTCAGGAGCCATGCTGCTAGTTTCATTGAGTTGGGTTGAGGATGCACTGTCTGACCTTGGTGCTGGGACAGTAGGTTGTACCAGCACAGGAGTCTGAAGGGTTCGCACACTGCTAGTCTGCGGAACCACGGTTGCCTTGCCCACATGGGAGCAACTAGGACGAGCGTCATCGATTCCCTGTGCATCTTGTTGACCACCTTCCTGATGAGAGGGGTTGGTGGAAAAGCGAACGCATACATCCCTGACCAGTTCATCCACAGGGCATCCCCCTGGGAGTCTGGTTGGGGGAACCTGGATGCGAATCCTGGGCACTGTCTGTATTCGCTTGTGGAGAATAGGTCTATAGTGGGGAAACCCCACTGAGAGAAGCGATGTTACACGATTTCTCTGTGTAGACACCATTCGTGTTCTTCTTGGAGGGGATTAATGCTCAAAGCGTCCGCCAGAGAATTGAGATCCTCTGGAACATGTTGAGATGACAGGTAGATGTTCCATCTGAGTGCCCATATCCAAATTTTCTGGGCAAGCTTGGACAGATTTGGCGAACGAGTCCCTCCTTGCTTGTTCAGGTAAAACATTGCTGTTGTGCTGACTGTCAGGATCTGCACTGACAGGGTCAACAGGTAGGGCTTGAATGCTTGAAGCGCTATGAATACTGCCAGAAGTTCTAGCAGATTGATAAGATTCTTGGCAAGCTGAGTGAGACCAGAGACCCTGAGCTGTGTGGTGGAGAAGGTGTATTCCCCACCCTGACAGGGATGCGTCTGTTGTGACTACAGCCTGTACCTCGGGATCGTAAAAGGGTTTCCCCTTTGACATGTTTTCTCTTGTCCACCAGTGAAGACTTTGTACAAGTGTTGGCGAAACGACCACTAGATCGTCCCACTGACCACTTGCCTGAGACCACTGTTTTGCCAACCATTCTTGCATGGGACGCAGGCGCGCGTGGGGGACCAGGTAAATACATGACGCCATCATGCCCAGCAAACGTATCGCTTTGCGCACCATTATCTGTCGACTGCCCTGATATAGCAGAATTTGCAGCAGTATATTCCGAATTCTTTCCTCTGATGGAAAGGCCAACCCCTCTTGCGTGTTTAGGACAGCTCCTAGGAACTGTTTGGAGGTGCTTGGCACCAGCCGACTTTTTCTCGTTTATGTATGGAGAAACCCAATTGGAAGAGGAGGTTGATAGTTCTCTGAATGTTTGATCTGCAAATTACTGGGGTCTCCCCCGAGATGAGCCAGTCGTCCAGGTAAGGGTACACTGGGATTGCCTCCCTGCGTAGGTGTGCCGCCGCCACTGCCAGTACCTTGGTGAACACATTTGGAGCCGAGGCTATACCGAAGGGCAGTACCTTGAACTGGTAGTGCTGACTGTCCACCTTGAAGCGCAAGAATCTTCTGTGCGCTGGGAACATGGAAATATGAAAATAGGCATCTTTCATGTCCAATGTTGCCACGTAATCCCCCTTTTTTAGGAGGGGGATTACCTCTTGGAGAGTAGTCACGTGAACTTTTTGGGGCTTGACATACTTGTTTGCAGGCCGTAAGTCCAATACTGGGCGCATTTTTTTGGCACAAGGAAGTAAGTTGAATAAATACCCTTGTTTACCTGGTGTCCCGGGACGAGTTCTATTGCGTCCTTTACTAGAAGACTGGCGATCTCTTCGAGGAGGATCTTCTGGTGGTCTAAGGAATGTACTTTTTGACGTGGAGGGTGGTTTCGGGGATGCTCTAACAGTTCTATGCAGTATCCTGCGGACACTGTGGACAGCACCCATCTGTCTGGTGTGATCCCTTCCCAAGCTTGGGTGAAGTTGGAAATGCGTCCCCCTACTGGGGATGTGTGAAAAGGGACCCTGAACGGAATGTTACTGTTTTGCGGGAGGCGTGCCGCCGCCTCTATTGGGGCTGCCTAAACCCTTACCACGTCCCCTTTTGTTACCCCTGCCATAACTTTGGGTAGACTGCTGGTTGTTGTTATTCCATGGTGTACCCTGCCCCTGGGAATAGTTGGAGCCTCTTTGTGAATTTTGCCCGCGTGGGCGACGAAAATTGCCATTCCCTCTTTGATTAGGGGGTTTGTTGGTTAACTGGCCCACGGATTTGAGAGTCTCGTACTCATCTTTGGCATTTTTTTATGCGTTTTTTAATGCGTCCTCTACCGCCTTGCCAAACAGTAGTTCAGGCTCCACCGGTTTGTCTATTAAGGATGCTTGTGTCTCGGGTTTAAACCCAGATTGTCTTAACCAAGCATGCCTTTTGATAACAGTGCTCTCTGCTATCAGTCTGCCGGCGTTATGCGCGGCATCAAAGGTTGCCTCAAGGATGCAACCGGACACAGCTCTTCCCTCCGACGCAACATGTGCCAACTGGCTTTTTAAAGGTTCCGGGGCGTAGTCGATGAGTGCCGCAACTTCTTCCCACTGATGGCAGTTGTAACTCGCCAGCAGGGTGGTGGAGTTGGCAATCCTTGCTTGGTAGGCGGAAGTGGAGGCTACCTTCCTTCCCAACCCTTAGATCTTTTTGCTCTCCTTGTCGGGGAGAGCTTCAGACGATGATAGGGGCGTTCCCGCCCTCTTTCGGGTATTAGTCACAACCAGGGAGTCAGATTTCAGTTGCCCCCTTATGTACAGCGGGTCTGCTTGGCTACCCTGAACAGTTTTTCGATCCTGGGGTTTACTGCCCTGGTGAGATTGGGAATGAGAAGGGAAGGATTTATTCTCCTTTGTATAGACTTAATGGGGATGGCCTGGGCAACGGGTCTCTTTTCTCCCACTAGTTCCTCGGCAAAGTCTCTCTCCTCCTGTGCTCCCTGGGTGTCTATGCGGAAGTGTTCTGCGACTCTAAAAAAACCTAATTTAAGAGAGGTTGGTTGTCGACAGGAGAGTCGGTAACCGGAGGTTCTTTCCCTACTGGGGAGTCTACTCGGTAGGCTTCTGGGTCATCTTCGTCCTCCTCTTGGTCCTCGTCATCCCCATAGTAATCCATCCCAGTTTGGTCGTCCAACGTGGCCAATTCTGGATCCTCGTGTAATGGATCCTCAGCATACTGAGAGTATGGCTGTACGTAGAAAGAGTCAGAAGACCGACTTTGCATTGGCGCCTCAACTCGAGGTTTCTTACCAGGGGGTTGCGGGTCCCTAGACCCTGAGGTGGTAGCCCCGTCAGGGGTATAGGAGAGGAAGTGCTCTGGATTCTTGGCATAGAAGTCTGCTAGGGATGACATTCTAGACATCACTCTGTCTATATCCTCACTTGACCATTCTTTGGAGCTGGGGATTACCCTTTCCTGGGAAGGTTTCCCTGCCATATCCTGACTGGACCTATGGCCTTATGCAGGGTTCTTGGAAATCTTTACAGAAGACTGTGACCTGTTGTGCAGAAGGCGGCTGAGAATGTATCTTCTGCTGCTTTCCCCCCTCCCCATGAGTGGAAGAGTGCTTCTCTGGTGTTTTCACCTTTTCAGAGCTTTTCGACGTCTGGTGTCGAGATTCGGGGTAGTGTCCCTTTCCTTAGAGTGTGGAGGTCTGGACACGGGAGCAGCCGTCACGCGGTCTGCTGACGCCAACTCCTGGAGTGTGGCCTGGGGATGGTGGTTAGTTTCGTCTTCCGACGATCGAACCTGTTACTTTAGTGAGCGAGGCACTCTTGGCAACAGTGGACGGTTGCCTGGTGTCATGCAGCGATCTTGACCGCGAACGGCCAGAGGACACCGATTCGGTGGACTGTTCTCTGTGTGCCTCTTTCCAGGAACTCGACGCGCGCGTCGAGTCTTGGTTGGACTTCGAGTGTTTAGTGGAAGTGGTGTGGGTAGCGCTCGTGACACCGGGGATGTTCCCCATAGCTGCCCTGCCGGACAACCTTCCGAGGTCGGGGACTTGCGCTTAGCTATCTCTCGACGCCACATTGCCCTCGCCGTCCGATAGCATGGCGTCGCTGCCATCACTGAAGGCGCCCTCCGTTTCCATGGCCTCTCGTTGCCTGGCGTGGTGGGCCCAACGTTTGATCGAACGGTCCTTTAGAGTTTTCGACTTAAACCGACTACACTCTCTGCAGTGGTCCTTCGGCAAGCAGAGGTTACAGGTGGCGTGTGTCAACCCAAGGGTACTTGCGGTTGCACTTGGGGCAAAATTGGAAAGGGGTACCCTCCATACGCACCTTGTGGCAGCGGGCTAGTGTGTGTAGGAATATATAAGAACATTTGCCTCTGGAGCCCGGGACTCCCATAGCATTCAGTACAAAAAAGAAGGTGGGTGAGGCGCGCACTCCCGGTCCTGGTCAATTGATCCTGTTGTAAAAAATAAGTAGCTGGGTCGAATCCCAAAATGGACAAAAATTCACAGGGTTAGATCCCTTCTGCTGCAATTCAGGTACTTAGTAATAACAGGGTTAGATCCCTTGCTGCAAATCAGGTACTATGGGAGTCCCGGGCTCCAGAGGCAGCGCCACGGGGTGACTGTGCCCCACTTTGGAGAATCATAAAGATGGTTCTCTCCCCTCCCCTCCCCCAAATTTGGGAAGGACTTGTGCTTTGGAGGGGTGTCGGTTGCTGGTCACCTGAACAGAAAAAAACGTTTTCACTACAGCTACCAGAATCCTTTGAGTCTAATTAGACACACCTGCTCAACAGCCTCCCTGATGATTATTTGAGATAAGAAAGCGCTAGGAGGAGAACAACTACAGACCACAGAAATGCAGCCGAGGGATCTAACCCTGTTATTACTGAGTACCTGATTTGCAGCAAGGGATCTAACCCTGTTAATACTGAATACCTGATTTGCAGCAGAAGGGATCTAACCCTGTGAATATTTGTCCATTTTGGGATTTGACCCAGCTACTTATTTTCTACAACAGGTTCAATTGACCAGGACCGGGAGTGCGCGCCTCACCCACCTTCTTTTTTGTACTGAATGCTATGGGAGTCCCGGCTCCAGAGGCAGCGCCGTGGGGTGACTGTGCCCCACTTTGGAGAATCATAATGATGGTTCTCTCCCCTCCCCCAAATTTGGGAAGGACTTGTGCTTTGGAGGGGTGTTGGTTGCTGGTCACCTGAACAGAAAAAAAACGTTTTCACTACAGCTACCAGAATCCTTTGAGTCTAATTAGACACACCTGCTCAACAGCCTCCCTGATGATTATTTGAGATAAGAAAGCGCTAGGAGGAGAACAACTACAGACCACAGAACTGCAGCCGAGGGATCTAACCCTGTTATTACTGAGTACCTGATTTGCAGCAAGGGATCTAACCCTGTTAATACTGAATACCTGATTTGCAGCAGAAGGGATCTAGCCCTGTGAATATTTGTCCATTTTGGGATTTGACCCAGCTACTTATTTTCTACAACAGGTTCAATTGACCAGGACCGGGAGTGCGCGCCTCACCCACCTTCTTTTTTGTACTGAATGCTATGGGAGTCCCGGGCTCCAGAGGCAGCGCCACGGGGTGACTGTGCCCCACTTTGGAGAATCATAATGATGGTTCTCTCCCCTCCCCCAAATTTGGGAAGGACTTGTGCTTTGGAGGGGTGTTGGTTGCTGGTCACCTGAACAGAAAAAAAACGTTTTCACTACAGCTACCAGAATCCTTTGAGTCTAATTAGACACACCTGCTCAACAGCCTCCCTGATGATTATTTGAGATAAGAAAGCGCTAGGAGGAGAACAACTACAGACCACAGAACTGCAGCCGAGGGATCTAACCCTGTTATTACTGAGTACCTGATTTGCAGCAAGGGATCTAACCCTGTTAATACTGAATACCTGATTTGCAGCAGAAGGGATCTAACCCTGTGAATATTTGTCCATTTTGGGATTTGACCCAGCTATTTATTTTCTACAACAGGTTCAATTGACCAGGACCGGGAGTGCGCGCCTCACCCACCTTCTTTTTTGTACTGAATGCTATGGGAGTCCCGGGCTCCAGAGGCAGCGCCACGGGGTGACTGTGCCCCACTTTGGAGAATCATAATGATGGTTCTCTCCCCTCCCCCAAATTTGGGAAGGACTTGTGCTTTGGAGGGGTGTTGGTTGCTGGTCACCTGAACAGAAAAAAAACGTTTTCACTACAGCTACCAGAATCCTTTGAGTCTAATTAGACACACCTGCTCAACAGCCTCCCTGATGATTATTTGAGATAAGAAAGCGCTAGGAGGAGAACAACTACAGACCACAGAACTGCAGCCGAGGGATCTAACTCTGTTATTACTGAGTACCTGATTTGCAGCAAGGGATCTAACCCTGTTAATACTGAATACCTGATTTGCAGCAGAAGGGATCTAACCCTGTGAATATTTGTCCATTTTGGGTTTTGACCCAGCTACTTATTTTCTACAACAGGTTCAATTGACCAGGACCGGGAGTGTGCGCCTCACCCACCTTCTTTTTTGTACTGAATGCTATGGGAGTCCCGGGCTCCAGAGGCAGCGCCACGGGGTGACTGTGCCCCACTTTGGAGAATCATAATGATGGTTCTCTCCCCTCCCCCAAATTTGGCAAGGACTTGTGCTTTGGTGGGGTGTTGGTTGCTGGTCACCTGAACAGAAAAAAAACGTTTTCACTACAGCTACCAGAATCCTTTGAGTCTAATTAGACACACCTGCTCAACAGCCTCCCTGATGATTATTTGAGATAAGAAAGCGCTAGGAGGAGAACAACTAAAGACCACAGAACTGCAGCCGAGGGATCTAACCCTGTTATTACTGAGTACCTGATTTGCAGAAAGGGATCTAACCCTGTTAATACTGAATACCTGATTTGCAGCAGAAGGGATCTAACCCTGTGAATATTTGTCCATTTTGGGATTTGACCCAGCTACTTATTTTCTACAACAGGTTCAATTGACCAGGACCGGGAGTGCGCGCCTCACCCACCTTCTTTTTTTGTACTGAATGCTATGGGAGTCCCGGGCTCCAGAGGCAGCGCCACGGGGTGACTGTGCCCTACTTTGGAGAATCATAATGATGGTTCTCTCCCCTCCCCCAAATTTGGGAAGGACTTGTGCTTTGGAGGGGTGTTGGTTGCTGGTCACCTGAACAGAAAAAAAACGTTTTCACTACAGCTACCAGAATCCTTTGAGTCTAATTAGACACACCTGCTCAACAGCCTCCCTGATGATTATTTGAGATAAGAAAGCGCTAGGAGGAGAACAACTACAGACCAGAGAACTGCAGCCGAGGGATCTAACCCTGTTATTACTGAGTACCTGATTTGCAGCAAGGGATCTAACCCTGTTAATACTGAATACCTGATTTGCAGCAGAAGGGATCTAACCCTGTGAATATTTGTCCATTTTGGGATTTGACCCAGCTACTTATTTTCTACAACAGGTTCAATTGACCAGGACCGGGAGTGCGCGCCTCACCCACCTTCTTTTTTGTACTGAATGCTATCGGAGTCCCGGGCTCCAGAGGCAGCGCCACGGGGTGACTGTGCCCCACTTTGGAGAATCATAATGATGGTTCTCTCCCCTCCCCCAAATTTGTGAAGGACTTGTGCTTTGGAGGGGTGTTGGTTGCTGGTCACCTGAACAGAAAAAAAACGTTTTCACTACAGCTACCAGAATCCTTTGAGTCTAATTAGACACACCTGCTCAACAGCCTCCCTGATGATTATTTGAGATAAGAAAGCGCTAGGAGGAGAACAACTACAGACCACAGAACTGCAGCCGAGGGATCTAACCCTGTTATTACTGAGTACCTGATTTGCAGCAAGGGATCTAACCCTGTTAATACTGAATACCTGATTTGCAGCAGAAGGGATCTAACCCTGTGAATATTTGTCCATTTTGGGATTTGACCCAGCTACTTATTTTCTACAACAGGTTCAATTGACCAGGACCGGGAGTGCGCGCCTCACCCACCTTCTTTTTTGTACTGAATGCTATGGGAGTCCCGGGCTCCAGAGGCAGCGCCACGGGGTGACTGTGCCCCACTTTGGAGAATCATAATGATGGTTCTCTCCCCTCCCCCAAATTTGGGAAGGACTTGTGCTTTGGAGGGGTGTTGGTTGCTGGTCACCTGAACAGAAAAAAAACGTTTTCACTACAGCTACCAGAATCCTTTGAGTCTAATTAGACACACCTGCTCAACAGCCTCCCTGATGATTATTTGAGATAAGAAAGCGCTAGGAGGAGAACAACTACAGACCACAGAACTGCAGCCGAGGGATCTAACCCTGTTATTACTGAGTACCTGATTTGCAGCAAGGGATCTAACCCTGTTAATACTGAATACCTGATTTGCAGCAGAAGGGATCTAACCCTGTGAATATTTGTCCATTTTGGGATTTGACCCAGCTACTTATTTTCTACAACAGGTTCAATTGACCAGGACCGGGAGTGCGCGCCTCACCCACCTTCTTTTTTGTACTATATATATATATATATTACACAGCCACAGCAGTGGCTGTGTAGTTATGGTTAAGTTGCTGTTTCCATAGGAAGAGCACTTTTTGGGCGGCTTATAACTCCGCTCCCCCTGGATGAATCCGCACCAAACTTTGCAAAATGAGTATATGGCCCACTGTGATTTTTTTTTGCAGAGTTTGGTGGTGTTTGGTCCGGGGGGAAAAAGATATAGAGGGGGAGGGGGGTCCCAAAACATCTTTTTTTCCCATAGACTGAATGGGGGAAAAACTTTGCGCACGCCTACAGCCCAAACAGCTGGACGGATTTTCACCACCACATTTGCGGCAGGAGCAGCGGCTTGGTCCCGAAAGCGTGCTTTTGTAAATTTGGTGCCAATCCGTCCAGTAGTTTTCTTTAAAACGACCAGAAAGTGTGTCTCAAAAAATTAGTGATATCTATGTCCGCTCCACGGACACACTTCCCTGTTCGCTACGCGGACAAGATACCGATTGGCTGATCCGTAGCGTCATGTCCGTGGACATGTTGCGCCTTCACTGATTGGATGTTGAACGGCGTGAAGTGTGTCAGATTGTTTTGCCACGCCCGGCATCTTTCATTCGTGTCTTGGTGTATGCGGACATCGCCGCTAACACATATAAAACAACACACCATTGCACTTGTTAACCTTATGAAATACTCTTTCAGAAGGTGAAGATTAATGAGGCTGGGATGGGATGTGGCAGCAGGAAGTGAAAAATTTGGGTTTATTGTCACCAAACAGATACAGTAAATTGGAAGTTGCTGCTCAATATAGTGTCTACTAAGCACAGGGGAAGGATTACTGCGTCTGTGTTACAATGTATTTAAAATAATACTGCAGACAGACTGGCGTCCTAAAGTTTGAAATCTGAGGCAGCCACCTGCACTGTTTGATGGAAATAGCGGGTCTGCAAGTGTATGGGAGTACCAGTTCTCATGCATGCATTCAGATATGTTGTTGCAAAATCAGAATGTATTTTCATTCTGAGTGAAGGTCACTTGGTTTGCTTTTTTGGCTGTGAGCTCAGTAGGCCCACGCATGCGATTGAACCCATAAGGGTCAATTGTTTTCTGACCTTGAGCCAGAGGGAAAATTCAGTAAGAATGCAGGGAGTGAAAGTTTGGAAAAAATACCATTTGATAAGGATACCTACTGAAAACTTTGTAAAACTCATGTAATATCAGTTCAAAAAAGATTCCTTGGTGGAAGTACATTGCTGTCTGGGTTTAACGAAGACAATGGAGATGGCAAATATCATGTAAGTTTATTTTTGACGATTCTACACCGGAGCGAGTTTAAATTTTTTATTACCACAACAAAAATTTGCCATTGTAACTGAGGTACTATTTTTATGTGTAGTTGACATTTTTTTTTTCTTCGCTATGGAGAGTGCAGATTCTCGCCATTGGTAGACTATCATTAGGTTGAACCATGTTCACCGCTATTATTTCTTTAAAATGTCATTCAAAACCACATAGATTTGTGTAGCAGTTTCCACGTTATTTTTGTCTTTTTTGAAATTGTATGATGAAGGTTGGGTATTGATACGCATTTTCTGTTACGTTTTCCGAACATCTACATTCTGCCGTAATGTGATTGCCAAGGATTCCAAATGCCAAGTGATGGTTTCTTTCCACGCCAGATGCACGTACTCGTGACCGGCTGCCTAACCGTTACGGTTTTGTGGGACGACAGGCCCAGACCCATTTGTCAATACACTGGAGTGGCCATTAGGAGTAACATAATATGTTTTATGGTGGTGAGGCCAAAGTTCATGCCGACGTCTTGGAAATCACTGTGGGACCGAAGCAGCTGTTTTATCGAAAGCAAAAACTTTGCATATGCGAAAAGACCAACGTGTGCATCATGATTAACATTTTTGAAGACGATCCAAGAAACAATTAATATTTGATTGAAAATGGGAATAGTCAGATGGTGTCGAACCGTTTATTGTGAAATAAAAGTACTTTACAAAATCTAATATGTTAATGTTTTGTTTTACAAAGCAACTTATTATTACAAAATGTAGCGTGCTATGTTGTACGTCGCTGTGTGTTCATTTTCAGGTTCTGCGTCACGGCACATAGTTTTGCTTTTTGCAGGCTGCCATGGAAAGCAAAGAGGGGCCATGTATGGAACAACCGCCTTCCCTTTCTATGGTCGTCATCTTGGAAAGGATTTTGTTTTGTAATACGGGACGCCACAGGCGTCCCGAATTATAACACTAAATCCAATTTTTTAGTAGCACACGTTACTGCTTTACAAATCTAGATTGTTAATGGCAAATCTTATTGCGTCTATGTCCTTTACTGAGAAATATAAAGTAGATGGAGTGTATGGGACTTTTTTCTTTTAAATATGTTTACACTGTGAAAGGTGGTTCTTACAGGAACATTTACTTTGTTTACGGATGGCTTTTTTTATTTTATTTTTTACAAAACAGCTAATAAGGAAATTTGCGAACGGAAATGAGGAAAGAGGCACCAAACAGTAATATGGGGGCGGGGGGTAGGTGGACATGGGAAAATGTAGTGCATTTGCCATTTGCAAGGTAGGGGCAGTGTTTCTCATGCTCCTTCATTACAGCAGTGTTGCTGTTTTTTTAGGGAGGAGGGATGGCCTTAGCTCATGTTGTTTTCAAATAACTAGAACTTTTGCTAAAAGTATGTAATGTGTACTACATTGCTAATGGCTGACTACGAAAAGTGTTGGAGCTGTGGAAGGGAAATGTTAAAGGTGGATGTTCCTACATCAATATAAAATGTATTTCCACACTGTCCACGAGGCATACATCTTATTGTTAAGTGTGTACGGATTCTCAGACACGTCACCGTCCTGTATGCTAGCATATGGTCATGTGGCATTCTCCCCAAGGTGTGCAATTAAGTCAGAAGTTACTTTACATTATGGTTACATGCCACTACTACAAACTGACGATCTTTAGCAAAAGAACTTTGTTAAAGGGACGGTATGGTTAAGTTGCACTACTAAAAACCTATGAAATTCACTAAACAAAACTTTGTTAACAGAACGTTATGGTTCGCAGTAAAATCGGAAAACCCCTGAAATTTGCCAGTTATGGTAAGCTAAGCAACCATAACTTGCACCAGCACCGTGCACTGCTAAGACTAACACTCAGGACATCAAAGATGACATCACATGTGCATTTAGTTTTCATGCACAGCCTCCACACGGGATTGTCATTATAATATTGGCAGAAAAGTATATTCCAAACAGTTCATTTAGCAATGCACTGATATAAATTCCATTGCATTAATGAGTACTTTCAGTACATGAACGACCTCATGAAGAAATGTAGGCCTTGTCTGCCGCATGCGCCATAGAGGTGCAATATTCCACATCTTCCCATGTTGAATAGCAAAATGATAAATGCTTCCATTACAGAATGTTGCGAATGCTTCCCTTACTGCATAATTGCCTATTAAACACAAAACATACAGAGACCACAATGCATACAAATAGAAGCATACACAGGGAACGTACAGTAAGCAAAATAAACTGCAGTATTACCAGAAAGTGTTCATAACCAAACTATTTTATTATTTATTTATTTGTTATGGTTTATATAAACCTTACAAAATATTTAAATAGACATTTCTCACACGTATTTACATAACTTTGACATAAATTAGAACCAGTCTAAGAAAAGAAGCAAAGACAAGTACATAATCAAATACTAAAAAAAAACACAATTCCAGATCTAAACAGCAGCAGGAAGAAATATCAAAAAATCACCGAACCTAATTAACATTCTCTCCTATAAATACAATCAAACTTTTTAAAAAAGATCACATACATTTCTCAAGAAAGTTGCAACCCTAACATTTAAATTGCCTTTACTACAATGAAGCATTCTATACCAAATAAAATCTCTATCCACATTAGCAGTATTGGATACATATTGAATGAAGTATAGAAGTATTGTGGCCTTAAGTGCCGGGCACACCAGCAAAATATGCTGTAAATTCTCAACCGTCCCCTCTACCAGGCAAAATCTGCACCAGGTCCAAGACCCTTTCACACTTGATCTTATAACACCGATCTGGTTTGTATTAATGACATTAAATCTAAAACGCATAAAATAATTTCTTATTCGCTTACAAGGATATTTAGCTAAATACTGTTCCATATCTGGAAACCATTTGTTCAACGCACATACTTGGTGGTACAGTTTGGAGTCCAAAATTTTATTTTTTGTATGTAACCAATCGAACCCCATCACACTTTCTTTTACCCGTGTGGGTTTCTTCTTTAGAGAGGTTACTGACATACCTAAACATACCAGAGTCTTTGTAGTTTCGGCATTCATCTCTTGTATAAAGGGATTACCAGAATCCTGACCTACACAGTAGTACAGTGAATTCATTTCACTAACCATACATTTCCTCCACAACTTTAGTCTTTTCCAAGTTACATGTGCCACTAGAGAGTTTAAACCAAATTCGTACAGAATTAACTCCAAAGGAATTGATTTAGGTAAGAAATACAAAACAGATTTCCAAATATAGCTCTCAGTAGCAGACCAGTCCCCCTCGTATTTAAGAGACTGTAATTCGGCCCCATATATTAATCTCGGGATAACCTTTTTCGTATAAAATTCTCTCAGAGGACACATTGTAAATCTACCATATTTGGATTCGATTGCTCTCATTTGACGGATAGCAATATCAGCCTTGAATCTAAGTTGAGTTCTAAATACTGATCTTAAGTTAGACCCCGATATAACAAACCCCAAGTATTTAAACACAGGCTGGGCTTTAAGCCTCGATATATCACATGACCAGGTAAGGGCGTCCAGCTTCCTACTTCTATTGCCCAAACGAACTATCACGGTTTTTGCTGGATTGATTTTCAACAGTAGGGAGGAGGTAAATTCATCAAACGCTTTAAGCACTTTTTGTAGACCGATCTTTGTATTGTCAATAAGGAGGAAATCATCCGCCTACGCTAGCCATGCTACACGGATATTCCGTATTTTTGGAGCTACGAGGCCTTTATTCGTCAGGGCGGTATTTGCACCACTTACATACAAGTTGAATATTGTTGGTGCCAACCGACAGCCCTGACGCAAACCATTATATACGGTCAGTGCACTAGTCAGAGTACCCTCAGCATCTAATCTTACCCTTATTATTGTATCGGAGTATATAGCCCTGACTATATCCAACAGGATAGGCGGCATATTTAGTGATCTAAGTCTCTGCCAGAGAATCCTCCTATCCACCAAATCAAACGCAGAGCTTAAGTCCATGGACGCAACATAAATGGGTAAGGCCCCCTTCTTCATGGCTTCAGCACACAGACAGCTAAGTATCATCCCTCCACATTGGGCTCCCATATTTTTCCTAAAGCCGATTTGCCTAATATCCAGAATATTCCCTTCAAGCATCCACTTGTGAATTTCCTTCAGTACAACAGACGCAAACAATTTCGACTCTGGATCCGAGATGGCAATTGGCCTATAGCTTAGGGGACATTGTCAGGATCCCTTCTTAAAGATCGGGATGATAATAGATACCCTCCACGACAAAGGCAAAACTCTGGTCAATAATATATTATTAAACAGACTAAACAATATGTTTGCCCATATTTGGGGTTCACGTTTAAAAGTTTTATTTGAAAGATTATTCGGCCCAAGCGCACCCGAGTTCTTAGATTTAGTTATTAAGTCCACAATGTCCCTCGTGCTAAAATTCAAGTGCCATTGGGATCCTCCATTCACTACATCTTTCATATCATGATTTTTAGTGTAATATATATCGGCAAAATGACCCAGCCAAGTGGATTTGTTTATCGGATTAAGAAGCATCTTTTTCTGGGGTTTCTCAAGGTTGTTAATTAAGTTCCAGAAGTTGCTGGAGTTATGTCCTCCAAGGGAGTTTACCATAATTTCCCCGTCCCTCTGCTCTTTCACCATACGATGTTGGATCGACCAATTTTTATATTTTTGCTTTATTTTCTTAATCAGGGCCACCGTATAAGTAATATCGTACCCCGCTTTCCAAGCCTGTCTAATCTCTCTCCTCATCAGACACTTCCTGTCCTTCACCGTCTCATAAAAATAATGGGTCTTACAATTATAACCTGTGATCTTCTTGCCAACAGACTCCTCAATTTTTCTAAGTGAACTATTAATATAATCTGTAAATTTAACAGCCGAATATGTGTCGACCCGTTGGATATCAGAGAAAGTTTCATAATCTTTAATCATGGTGGTCGTGAAAGAGGTGTTTTTTTTCCTCAGTCCATCTGATTCTATTCACAGCTTGGTTAATTTCCAAGGGATGATTATACATCAGTTTTGATTTAGAGTAACCCACCGTGTCCAATTCAAAAGAGAGCATACAATGGTCGCTAAGATTAGTATCAATGATATCCAGTCTTCCTGTACAGTTAAACACGCCCACAGAACAAATAATGTAATCAATAGTGGATTTATAACCCCGAGCTTTCCAGGTGGGAAGAGGATTAGCCACAACTATCATACCACAAATCTCAATAAAGTGCAACCAAATTTTACCTCGGCCCTTGGAGTTATCCACTGATGGTTGTGCGATCACATCATTACCAAATACAGGTCTCCAATCGGAGAGTCCACAGGAATTGGTCTCCAACTATAACCATGAGCCCCCCGGGGTTCACAGCCATCCAGGATTCAAATAATGATCCCAAATTCCCCAATTCCAGCCTTAATTGATTGTCAGAGTAGTCTGCCTGGTTCCAGTATATATTCACTATCAGAAATGCAGTGTCCACCTCGTTAAACTTCAGTATGTAACCCACTACTAAAAAGTGATCCGAAAACGCCCATTCACCCGTGATTCTAGGGTCAATGGTATTTTTCACTGCCGTTATAAGACCACCTTTAGGTCTACCACGCCTGCCCCCTTTTGCGATTAGAGACAAAACAGTGAAACCCTCCCAGCATAAATGAACCCTAGACCAAGTTTCCTGTATACAAACAAACTCATATCGAGCTAAATCATTCATAAGGCTAGGATTATGCAGCAGGTGCGAGGATCCTCGCGAATTCCAACTAAGTAATTTCGAGATTCCTTTTTTCAGTTGCTAAAGGGGCTTAGATAGATTTTTAAGAGTATCAATAGATTCACGTAGGGACAAGGCAAGCCACCTCCAGTCATGTGTGTCCGACTTCTCTGTTAAAGACACTGATCCTCCCGCCCCATTGTTGGGATAAAATCCCTTTGTTTGACCACTATACGTTGAAAGAGACTTTTCTAACAGTGGTTGTAGATAAACATATTCAAAGATGTCGTAGCCTCTTTGTTGAAATTGTTCTGCTTCTTTCAGTAGAAGGTTTCTAACCAAAGGTGATGGAATTACTAGACGAACGTAATCAAGACGTTGTCTGTGTATGTAGTCAACTAAATCAATGTCAGCCGAGATGATCAAGCTCAGGTCCGTAATTTGACTCAATAGTGATAGAACAAATGGTCTGTTTAGTGCGGGCCCAGTAGAGTCATCAAAAAGAGTTGTTAGAACAAGCCCCGGCAACTCCGGTCTTACAGGTTCTTTTAAGTCAAGCACTCGATACTCCAGAGACTGCTCATTATCCTTTTCTTGAATACTAGGGATAATCATTCCCGACCTCCCCTCATCTCGACCAAAGTCCTCACAGCTACCAGCATCATTCATTCCCCTTGCAGGTCCTACCCGCAACTCAGACAGGTCTTTCGCGTGTTTTTCCTTGAGCGATGTTATTATAGATACATAATAAGCCTCATTATTCACAGTCTGTATGGTATCACTCACACTACTCAAAACAGGGACTTTTTCAGTATTTACAGCATAATCCCCTTTTTTTGCTACAATCGCTAAATCCTTACAGGTTCTACCCTGTGCAATTTTCCAATCATGAGTCCACATTCCTGTTTTACCCGGTGCAATATTCCAATCGTGAGTCCCCATTCCTGTATTAACCGAAATACCTACATGAGTCCTCAGTGGGACAGCATCATGGTCACGTGCATCTTCGTTACTGATCTTTGTTTCTACCATCACCGACCCTTTGTCATTGGCCAAAATTATGTCTTTGCCATCCAGAGGATTTTGTAATTTCACTGAGGACCCATCATGCACGGCCGCATTAAATATCTCAAAGATCATCTCGGTGTTTTTTCTTTTTCAGAGTATCACAGAGTCGATATTCCCCTTCGAGATAGGAACTTTTTTTTACAAGTATGTCTTTAGTTCCTACAGGTTTATTACTTTGCAATTTTTTCTCTACACTGATTAGTTGTACATCATTAGCCTCATCATAAGCGAGATCTCTGAGGAATTTTCTAGAGGATTTCATCTGCCCCCCTTGTTTATTACTATTATTGTTTTTTTTCCTCAGTTTCGTCAACCTTTTCCCTTGTCTTTTGGAGAGTTTAGTATCATTCACACTTGGTTCATCTCTATTTCCCCCCTGCTCACAATGAACTATATCCGCCAATTCTGCCGTAGTAGTACCCATACCACTCCCCACGGCAGGGTCCTGAGTAGCTGGTATAACAATCTCATCTACAGACTGGACAGAGAAAGTCTTTGTCGAGCCCAAGCTGACATCATTCGGGCTAAAATTGTTATCAAGACTTGACTTCATGATTTTACTCAATGACTCAGATAATTTCTCGGGAAGCATAGAGATGTCCGAGACTAAGTCCCGAATGTATTTCGTTTGGTCCCTCAATTCAGTAAGCATTAGGCGATTAAAGAGACTCATCATCATATGGAAATCAGAAGCCAATGTGTCCGGCATCCTTGTAACAGATTTAGAAGCCTGACTAGGCAATTGATTAGATAGATCCAGCAAATTATCGTAGTTAAAGTCACTAGGGAGACAATTATCATTTTCATGTGAATGTAATTCGAGATCGATGCCAGCACCCAGGACCTTAGTTTTGTTACCCATCGTATCTGTCATCTCCTCATCACCAAAAAGTGGTTGAGAGGAATCAATACTCTCCCCATTCTGTTTCCCCAGCAGGGAGCACTCTTGTGCACACTGCAGCATTTCCACCTCCTCATCGTTAACTTCGGGCAACGGTAACGCAGCGCACGGGCAAGACTAGCACGTCTTGTGCTAACTGCTGTAAAGAAGTCAGCACCCGCTTCTTTACGCATCGATGGTAATTTGAGTTTCCTCATAATTCACTTGTTGCCCCAAAGTAGGAGCGCCCCTCCAAACAGAAATAAATGAATACAAACAACCCCCCTTTACACTTCAACCACAACCACCTCCACCCGAACCACCAAACAGCCAGCCACTCAGTCCGGCAATGAGGCAATGAACTTATGTCAGTGGTCAGGACACGAAATATGGAGCACTTAAAGCATATAAATAATAGAAGGGCAGTATAATGTCCAATACTGCCCACCCGATAGAATACCTTAATAACCTCTGATGACCATAGGAGCGTGTCTTAGCAGCAGCAGCACGCCCCGTGCCGCGCACCGTGAACAGTAAACAGTACTTGCTGTGCTTGATCGGTGCACGCGGGTGCGCTGGTGCCTGTGTATTTATTCTCCTCCCAGCAAAAGCGAGCACGCCAGGAGGGGCGGAGTCCCCGCGTTCAAGTCGCCCTTAAACAGATTAAAGAAAAGTATATTAAGTAACTATTTAACTTCATGCACAGAAAAGATTCTTGTGTTTCAGGATTCCTTCTCCTCCTATGTATATGTGTCATATGATGTAACTGTACCCTAAGGATGTGTTGTAAGAACATATGAGAAGGGTAAGGTCTACAAATATAGTACTTTTTATTTTTTTAATTCCTGACTGGGATGAGGGCCTGGTGCTGCTGAAAAACCCTGCCTCTGCCCCAGCAGAAAGAGACTGTCTGGAGAAGAAATACTGTGTGCCGGAGTCTGTGCACAAGTGTCTGCGGTCACAGCCATCTCCAGACTCAGTGGTCTTGGTGGCTGCAAATTCAACCCATCATCCTTTGCCTCTGCCCCCCTGGGCAGCGAGCGAAAGAAATAGGACGCTGTGGGTAGAAAGGTCATCTACTCTGCAACTACGACGGTCAAGGTGGTTAACGCTTTAGCGTTCCTCGTCAGGTACGACCGGGAGTTATGGTACAAGATATCCCCACTCCTAGAATTCCTCCCCGAGGACAAACTGGTTGAGGTGCTGGAGATCCTTCAGGAGGGTGAAGTGGCGTCGGACCACACCATCAGCTTGGCCATGGACATTGCGGACACAGGGTTCCGCCAAATGGCTAACTGGGTCTGCCTCGGTCACTGTGGCTGGTTGAAGGCCACCAATTTCAGGCATGAAGTTCAGATGAGGGTCCTGGACATGCCGTTCGGGGATAATCTTTTTGGAAACGCTTTCGAAACACTTCAAGCCATCAAGACCGACACACAGACGGCCAGTGCCTTGGGCATGCTGCAACAGCACCGTCTGTTCTTTCGTTCCTCAGGAGGGAAGTCGGGCAGATCATCGAAAGGTTTCGGCAGATGATTGTCTTCGTACCACCAGCCCTCCCGTTCCAAGACCCAGGAGGCTTACATTGGTCGTTCTAAGGCCTTCGAAGGTGGCCACCGTCATCATCAAGGCTCCCAAGGCGGTGCGCAGGCAGCCAAGCAGGATGGATGGAATTCTTAACTTTAGCTTGTGTCGCATCTAGATAGAAATGTGAATGGTAGCTCGCGCCACACTTAGATGGAATTCTTCACCTTAGCCTGAGTCGCATCCAGATAGAAATGTGAATGTTAGCATGCGCCACACTTAGATGGAATTCTTAACGTTAGCTTGCGTTGCATCTAGATATAAATGTGAATGTTAGCTTGTGCCACACTTGGATGAAACTGTGAATGATGTTAAGTGCAACACTTGATTGGAATCGTGATCACTAGCCTGCCTCACATCTAGACAGAATATTGAAAATTATCAACAATGGAATAGTGAATGATAGCAAACATCAGACATAGACATAACTGCAAGGACAACAATGCCAACTAACCAATCCACTAACAATCTCATCCCTCTGCATACACTTCTCAAACTCTAACCAAACACAACCACAAGCCTAAAACACAGCAATCCAACAACAAACCCCACATAGACTTGCACAACAGCACATGACGACTACCAACCGTAAAACACCCCAAGCCCAGCCGACGGACCCACCGGGCTGAGGCTGCCATCACCACATCATTGCTCTCTTGCACTTTTCCAGCTTATTCCCACTAACTCACCCCCCTCCCCTCTTTCAGAGCCGCCGGAGCGCCAGGGGACCACTCCGGTGGTGATAGGGCGAATTTCAGGGGTTTTTCGATTTTACTGCAAACCATAACGTCCCTTTAGCAAAGTTTTTTTTTACTGAAAAAAAAATAAATATATATATATATATATATATATATATATATATATATATATATATATAAACATACATACATACATACCTACATACATACTGATGGGGTGATGGGTGGCAGGGTGAGATGGTGGGTTAGATGGGGATGGGAGGGACCCCTCCATTTAAAAACAAATTAAACCAAAACGACCACGGGAAAAAATGCATGATTAATGTGCAAACAACTAAAGTGACCTTGTTTAAAACACATAAAGGGCTGATTTACTAAGCAAAACAAGTATCTTAAGAAAGACTAAATTTACTATGCTAAAAAAATGGTGCAAGTATAATCATATCCATTTTCTGGTGTAATTTGAGTTTAGTAAATCATCCCAATTTATATATATATATATATATATATATGATACATTACTCACCGTAATCGTATTTCTGATGCTTGTATCTGCTTAGATTCACATGCTGTGCATAGGCCGACATCTAGTGGAAGCTGCGGAGTATTACAGTTTGTTTTTCGAAACTCGAAAATGGGCGTCGACACAGGGCGTGCCAGTAATACTATCCCTAGTGTGACGTCCAGTGTACCCAAGATCCCTCACGCGTCTAGGATCCTCAGATTGTATTTTTTCTGACATGAGGTAGCATGAGGAGTATCGTGAGTACAGATAATCCAAGCAGATAGATAGAAAGGTAAGACTACAAGCAATCATGCGCCTTCTCTCAGAGGGGAGGAAGGGTGGGTCGCATGTGAATCTAAGCAGATACAAGCATCAGAAATACGATTACGGTGAGTAATGTATCCCTTCTGAGGCTTGTGGAATCTGCTTAGATCACATGCTGTGCATAGATTAGCGAGCAGTACCTGAAGAAGGAGGTGGGATGTGAGAAGGGTCATGAGCAAATAAGTGTCTTAGAACCGCTTGTCCCACTTGTGTATCTGCCTTGGAATGGGTGTCAATGCAGTTATGCTGAGTAAAAGTGTGAATAGAGCTCCAAGTAGCTGCTTTGCAAATGGTGTCAAGGGGTACATTTGCAATGAAAGCCAGAGTGGCCCCAATGCCTCTAGTAGAGTGGGCTCTTGGCGTGAAAGGCAGAGTGTTTTCAGAGAGTGAGTAACACAGCTGGATACAGTTAATAATCCACTTCGAGATGGCACCTTTAGAGACGCGATCCCCCTCTTTGCCTGTAGCTACGGAGACAAACAGTTGATCTGTTTTTCTTAGCGGTCTGGTTTTATTTACATAGTAGAGGACAGCCCTACGCACATCTAGGGTGTGTAGTTTCACCTCAGCCGAGCTTTGAGGGTCCTGGAAGAAAGCTGGAAGCTCGATGGACTGGTTTACATGGAATTTTGATATAAACTTAGGTGAGAACCTAGGGTGTGTGCGTAAAACCAGTTTGTCTTTATGGACATTAAAGAAGGGATCCTGCACTGAGAGCCTGAATTTCACTGACCCTTCTTATAGAAGTAATAGCTACTAAGAAGGCCGTTTTATAAGTCAGGTGTTTGAGACTGCTTTTATGCATGGGTTCGAAAGGGGGTCCCATGAGCTTGGCTAGCACCACATTAAGGTCCCACCCTGGTGGTGGGTTTGAAATAGGAGGGTGAAGTCTCTTTACTCCTTCCAGGAAGGCTTTAACTACTGGTACTTTCCACCACGAGACCTTGCTCTGGGAAGTGGCGTTTTCCGACAGGGCTGCCAGGTGTACTTTCAGTGAGTTAAAAACCAATCCTGCATCTAGCAGGTGGAGCATGTATGTAACAATAGTGGAAGGAGTGCAATCAACAGGGTTGATTTGTCTACTCTGGCACCAGATAACAAACCTCTTCCACTTGTCAAAGTAACAATGCCTTGTGTTTGGTTTCCTAGATTCCTTTAGGATGTCCATACACCTCTGTGCAAATTGAGATGTCCAAACTCTATGACCTCAGGAGCCATGCTGCCAGGTTCATTGAGTTGGGTTGCTGGTGCACTGTTTGACCTTGGTGCTGGGACAGTAGGTTGTACCAGGCTGGAAGTTTGATGGGCTCGCACACCGCCATCCTGCGTAGGTGTGGGAACCACGGTTGTCTTGCCCACATGGGAGCAACTAGGACGAGCGTCATCGACTCTCTGTTCATCTTGTTCACCACTTTCCTGATGAGAGGAGTTGGTGGAAAAGCGTACGCAAACATCCCTGACCAGTTCATCCACAGGGCGTTCCCCTGGGAGTCTGGTTGGGGGAACCTGGATGCAAATCCTAGGCATTGTCTGTTTTTGCTTGTGGCGAATAAGTCTATAGTGGGGAAACCCCACTGAGAGAAGATATCTTCTACGACCTCTCTGTGTAGAACCCATTCGTGTTCCTCTGGGAGGGAGTCTCTGCTCAGAGCATCCGCTAGGGAATTGAGCTCCCCTGGAACATGTTGTGATGAGAGGAAGATGTTCCGTCTGAGTGCCCATATCCAGATTTTCTGGGCAAGCTTGGACAGATTTGGCGAACGAGTCCCTCCTTGCTTGTTCAGGTAGAACATGGCTGTTGTGCTGTCCGTCCGGATTTGCACTGACAGGTTTAGTAGGTGGGGCTCGAACGCTTGAAGCGCTCTGAATACTGCCAGAAGCTCTAGCAGGTTGATGTGGTTCTTGGCCACTGAGAGAGACCAGAGACCCTGAGCTGTGTGGTGGAGATGGTGAGCTCCCCACCCCGTCAGACATGCATCGGTAGTGACTACTGCCTGTACTTCGGGATCGTAAAAGGGTTTCCCCTGTGCGAGATTCTCTTTTGTCCACCAGTGAAGGCTTTGTACTAGTGCTGGCGAAACGACCACTAGATCGTCCCACTGACCACTTGCCTGAGACCACTGTTTCGCCAACCATTCCTGCATGGGACGCATGCGCAGGTGCGCGTGGGGGACCAGGTAAATACATGACGCCATCATGCCCAGTAAACGCATTGCTTTGCGTACCGTTATTTGGTGACCGGACTGATAATGCGGAATTTGCAGTAGTATATTCCGAATTCTTTCCTCTGAAGGAAAGGTCAACCCCTCTTGAGTATCTAGGATTGCTCCTAGGAACTGTTTGGAGGTGCTTGGCACCAGGCTTGACTTTTTCTCGGTGATTGAGAAGCCTAACTCGTGTAGGAGGTCGATAGTCCTTTGAATGTTTTTCCTGCAAATTACTGGGGTTTCCCCGTTATGAGCCAGTCGTCCAGATAAGGGTACACCAGGATTGCCTCCCTGCGTAGGTGTGCAGCCGCCACCGCCAGTACCTTGGTGAATACCCTTGGTGCTGAAGCTATCCCGAAGGGCAGTACCTTGAATTGGTAGTGTCGACTGTCCACCTTGAAGCGCAAGTACTTTCTGTGCGCTGGGAACATTGAAATATGAAAATAAGCATCTTTCATGTCCAAGGTTGCCATGTAATCCCCCTTTTTTAGGAGGGGGATTACCTCTTGTAGCGTAGTCATACGACATTTTTGGGGCTTGACATACTTGTAAGCAGGCCGTAAGTCCAATACTGGGCGCATTGTCAAATCTTTCTTTGGCACAAGGAAGTAAGTTGAATAAATACCCTTGTTTACCTGGTGTCCCGGGACGAGTTCTATCGCGTCCTTTTCTAGCAGAATGGCGATCTCCTCGAGGAGAATCTTCTGATGTTCTAAAGAGTGTACTCTTTGTCGTGGAGGATGGTTCCGGGGACGCTGCAGTAGTTCTATACAGTACCCTGTGGATACTGTTGACAGCACCCATCTGTCTGATGTGATCCCTTCCCAAGCCTGGGTGAAGTTGGAAATGCGTCCCCCCTACTGGGGTTGCGTGAGAAGGGACCCTGAACTGAGCGACACTGCTTTGGTGGAGGCGTGCCGCCTCCCTTGCCGGGGCTGCCTCTGCCTTTACCACGACCTCTCCTATTACCCCTGCCGTAACCCTGGGTAGACTGTTGGTTGTTGTTCCACTGTGTACCCTTCCCCTGGGAATAGTTAGATCCTCTCTGGGAATTTTGGCTGCGTGGGCAACGAAAATTACTATTCCCTCTCTGGTTAGGGGGTTTATTGGTTAACTGGCCAAGGGACTTGAGTGTCTCCTATTCGTCCTTGGCATTCTTTAGTGCGTCCTCGACCGCCTTACCAAACAACAGATCGGCTTCCAGCGGTTTGTCCAACAATGATGCCTGGGTTTCTGCCTTAAAACCAGACTGCCGTAACCACGCATGTCTCTTGATAACAGTGCCTTCTGCTATCAATCTGCCTGCGTTGTCCGCGGCGTCAAAGGTTGCTTTCAAAATGCAACCAGATACGGCTCTACCCTCTGCGGAAATCCGAGCTAACTGGCCCTTTAAAGGTTCAGGAGCAGAGGCTATGAGTGCCGCGACTTCTTCCCACTGATGGCAGTTGTAGCTGGCCAAAAGGGTGGTGGAGTTTGCAATCCTTGCTTGATAAGCGGACGTTGAGGCTACTTTCCTGCCGAAACCATATTGTTTTTTGCTCTCCTTGTCGGGAGGAGCTTCGGACGATGACAAGGGTGTTCCAGCCCTCTTACGAGTGTTAGTGACAACTAGGGAGTCTGGCTTCAGATGTCCTCTTATATAGAGAGGGTCAGACTGGGCTGCCCTAAAATGTTTTTCAACCCTGGGATTGACTGCTCTGGTGAGGTTCGGGTTCACCAGGGACGGGTCCATCCTTCGCTGAATGGACTTAAGGATAGGGATGGTCTGGGCAACAGGCCTCCTCTCTCCCACTAATTCCTCTGCGAAGTCCCTCTCCTCCTGGACACCGTGGGTGTCAATATGGAAATGTTCTGCTGCACGTTCGAGAACCTCGTTTAGGAGGGGTTGGTTATCGACAGGGGAGTCGGTAACCGGGGCTTCGTTTTCTACCGGGGAATCTACTCTGTAGGTTTCAGGGTCTTCCTCTTCCTCTTCTTGGTCCTCATCATCCCCATAGTAGCCCGTCCCGGTTTGCTCTTCTACCATGCCAAATTCTTGGTCCTCACCAAAGGAAGGCTCTCCTTGATACAGTGAGTAGGGTGTCGCCCCTTGTGGATCATACGAAAGGAAATGTTCTGGATTTTTATCGTAAAAATCAGCCAAGGAAGACATCCTTGACATGACCCTATCTATGTCTTCACTCGACCATTTTTTGGAACTGGGAATGACTCTCTCAGCAAGTCTCGGGGATTTATCTTGAGTAGATTTGCTGGTTTTAGACATATCAGCAGACCTGGTTTTGTCTGTCTGTTTAGGGGGATTGGTGCGTTTCACAGGTGTGGAAGAGTGCAAAGGCTGCTTCTTCTGCTGTTTTTCCCCCTCCCCGTCAGTGGAAAAATGCTTTCCCTGTCCTTTTGTGGCTCTGGAGGTTTTCGACACCTGGCGTCGAGGATCGGGGGTAGGGTCCCTGTCCTTCGAGCGTGGGGCCTCGCTGATTTTGACTGCGGGCTCCGACTCCTGGAGCGCGGCCTCGGGGTGGAAGTCGTCTTCGTCTTCCGACGATCGAACTTCTGTTAGCCTAGGGAGCGAGGCACTCTTGGAAAGAGTGGATGATTGCCTGGAGTCACGCGGCAATCTCGATCGAGAGCGCCCAGAGGACACCGAATCGGACCGTTCTGTTTGTGCCTCTTTCTGAGAACTCGACGTCGTCGAGTCTCGGTTGGACTTCGTGTGTTTAGTGTGTGTGGTGTGTGAAGCGCTTGTGTCGCCGGGGGTTTTCCCCATAGCTGCCCTGCCGGACGACCTTCCGAGTTCGGGGACTTGCGCTCGGCTGTCTTTCGACGCCGTAATGCCCTCGCCATCCGAAAGTACAGCGTCGCTGCCGTCGCTGAAGGCGCCCTCCGCTGCCATGGCCGCCTGCCTGGTGTGGTGGGCCCAACGCTTCGTCGAACGGTCCTTAAGTGTCTTAGGTTTAAACCTACTACACGCTCTGCAGTTCGCCTAGGGGTGGTCCCTCGGCAAGCAGAGATTGCACGTGGCGTGCCTGTCAACCCAAGGGTATTTGCGATTGCACTTGGGGCAGAATTGAAAAGGGGTACCCTCCATACGCACCTTGAGGCAGCGGGCTGTTAAGTGTAGGAAATGTATAAGGTGTACCTATACACCAAGAGTGTAGAGTATGTACAACCCCCCACTCTCCCTACTTGCAGGGCC
The DNA here is from genome assembly GCF_040938575.1 of Ambystoma mexicanum. Taxonomy (NCBI): domain Eukaryota; kingdom Metazoa; phylum Chordata; class Amphibia; order Caudata; family Ambystomatidae; genus Ambystoma; species Ambystoma mexicanum. Next base: position 542,188,935 of record NC_090929.1, read on the forward strand.
GAGGCCAGAGGCCTTCCAAGGACCGGGCCAAGGCCAGAGGCCTTCCGAGGCCCAAATCTGTCGTGCAGCAGCCGACGGTCGATTTCTTCTCCAGCCGGCGTTGAGTGTCGAAGTTCGACATTGGGATGGGGAAGGATGTAAATAAATTAATATTTTAGCAAAAGTATGGCTAAGGCCAGGGGACTCCGCAAAATGCTTCCGACCAGTATGGCGGAAAAAAACAATCTGAGGATCCTAGACGCGTGAGGGATCTTGGGTACAGTGGACGTCACACTAGGGATAGTATTACTGGCACGCCCTGTGTCGACGCCCATTTTCGAGTTTCGAAAAACAAACTGTAATACTCTGCAGCCTCCACTAGATGTCGGCCTATGCACAGCATGTGATCTAAGCAGATTTCACAAGCCTCAGAAATATATATATATATATATATATGTATATATATATATATATATATATATAGTGGGGGGTAACTGGCTAAGCTAAAAAGAAAATAAACATAGGGTAATACACCAAAAATGAATTATGTTCTTACTTGAGCTACTTACTTAGCTTGGTAAATCAGCCCCAACCATGGGTTTCAGGATTTGACAGAGGAAGATGAGTGGGGATGAGAAAGCCAACATAAGGCATAAGCAGATACGTATATGCATGATAGACACAAACCTTAAAAAGAGAAGCTCTCCACCCCTACAAAATGACAAACTCTGTCATTCAAAATTCACTTTATTTAGTCAGATTAGAGGACACAGATTTTTTTCTGCGCCCTAACTTTCTAAAAAAAAATACTATTATTAAATATTCTCATAAGCTTGATTCTTGATCTGATCTGATGCATATGGAAAACTTTCACCATAGGCGGTAGATATTTTTTTTAGGGAAATCAGAATAATTTAATCGACATGTAATAACCTTCCTTTTGGAGCAATGCAGAAAAAACATAAATAAATACAGCAAAATGTGGCGGAATGCACATTCTTCACAAAATCAAAAGGGGAATAATGCCTTACCTGAAACAATGTAACAATAGTTTCACAATGTCCTGATTTAGATGCTCATGCTTTCCATTTCCTGCCAACTAGTGATTGGTTTCAGAAGTCAGACAATATTTTTTTAAACAAAAAATAATCATCTCAATAACATACCATGCCATCCTATGAGATCACTGTGCCATCTTCAGAATGCTTTTATCAGAAAACGTCCTACTCAAAAGCTAGACCAAAATCTTGTTATCAATGCAACCTTCTTAAATGTGCAGACTGAATCATGTACAGTCACATGTTTTGCAAAGAGTATCAAGAAGCACCTGCCTGTCTACTGCAACAAAGTCCTTGTTTTAGGCTAGAGGCAGGGGCTGCAGGAACAATCATGGCTGGGGACCACTACCCGCTAAGAGAAATGAGCTAGGAGGAGGATTTTGGGCGAGCCCCATGTCCTCTATTCCATCTTGAGAATTGTATGCTAGTGTAAACCTGTCTCAAATGGAACCTCTCTACCCCTCAAAGAAACTCCCAAGATGTGACTATGGAGCTTGGCCCCTGAAAAAAAGGGATATGTCTGATAGCGTCTTACCAGATAAGGCAGTGAACTTGGATAACTTATGGCTTCAGCTATCGAACTTTGTCAGTGGGACCCTGTGAACTAACAATACACAGCACAGCACCAGATGTGATGAGACTGTCTACATACAATGCATTTTCATGTGCAGTGGCTCCTCACTGGTGTTCGTGAGCGGCCGCTGGAATTGAATGTGGTCCTGGAGATGGACACCCTGGAGGGAGAGTGAGGGACCGCAGTGACCACATGTACAAATGAGAGTGAAAGAACGCAAAATGTCAGCCTCCTCTTTTAAATGGCAGGTCACAGGGATGCAGCTCCTAGAAGGTGAGCACTGGAAAACAGGTGAGGATTTGTCAGTTCAATCAAAGAACAGCCAATCACAGTGCTTACACAATTCAAACGCCCAGCTGAAGTTACACACAACTATCAGGTTCATGGAATGTCCCATTCAACTATAAAAAGGCAATGAGATTGGGAAAAGAGAGGGTGTAAGGAGTGCGATTCAGAGTGAGTTGGAACGTGTACAGAAGAGCATCAAGGTAGCTAGTGGAACAAAGGAGAGGAAGGTGAAGTTGGTGTAGAGCAGGGAAAAGGTTGTGAAGAAAAAGGGGATGTGAGAGATACAATGGAATAGGTGGAGAAAGGGACAAAAGAACAAGTTACCAACTGTAACGTTCTTTCGATTGGATGTTCCTCCCACATATTCCTCATCTTAGATATTTCTATCATCAGCTTTGCTGCTTCGCTTCGGAAAACAATGTTTCCACATCAGAGGGCGCTGTGCTCGATGTCGTGGCATTGATGTCCATCGAGGGCTGCCATACAGTGTCAACGACATCCTCAGTATAAATGGCTCGAGCCACACCCGTTGGCTTCAGTTCAGTTTTTCCGAAAGCTTTCGTTTTGTGTGCATGAAAACAGCGCTTTAGTCTTTCCAGATGTCTTCCTCATATAACCCTTCTACCCCTAAAACTGGCTTTAAAAAATGCCACAATTGCGGGAAGAAAATGTCTATAACTGACCCCCATCGAGTTTTCCTCTGGTGCCTGGGTCTGGACCATCAAGTTGACAAATGCAGTTCCTGTCAAGCTATGACGAATAAAGCGCTCAAGGAACGACAAGGTAAATTGGCGGTGGGGGAAGAATCTTCGAAGGCCTCTTCGAAGAAAAATAAAGGCTCTGCGAAGTCTAGGGAAAAGTCCCGACGTAAGCCGAAGAAATCTAAGTCGAGGAGTCTGTCAAGAAAATCTTCGTCTTCTTCGAAGAAGGCAAAGAAGAGCTATTACCGATCTCCCTCTTCTTCTTCGTCGTCTTCGAATACAGGGTTTAGCACTTGTCCTTCAAAGCATGATTCACCTAGAAAATGGGAGGCTTTTAGTGCCTAAATGATGCAAATCTTCGAGAATGCGGTCCCAACCCCTTCGTAGAAATTGCGTGAAGACCATGCCCCAGCTCATTCTAAGGATGACAGAGGAAGGTCAGAGACTAGATGCTCTAAATCTGGTGAGAAATCATTGAGGGTATCGTCCAGAGAAACCTCACCGATACCTCATTAAAAGAGCAAGACAGGCCTGTCGGTGCATAAACCGAAGGCGACATGGGACAAAATGGCATCAGGTTCCAAACCATTATTGAAACCTGTATCAAAGGTTTCCTCGACGCCTCTATCGAAGACTTACTCGACACCAGTGTCAAAGGCTCCGTCGACACCTTCTTCGACGGCGCTTCCATCTAAAGCTCCTACGACCTTATCGAAGCCAGCGTCGACAACATCAACGCCATCAACGCCGTTGTCGAGGGCAACATTGATTCCGGGACCAGTATCGACGCCTTTGGTAAAACCAAGGTCGATGCCCTCACAAACCACGGGTAACATTTTGCACCCTGTGCCAAGAAGACACTTTCAAGTCTGTGGCCTCTATTTACCCATTTATAGGCCCATAGACATGTTACCCCTATACTACAGTGGGGTACTAAACCCTCTCTAGGTGCAGTCCAGAAACCAAGTCCATTAGAGTGGAGTGGTCGGACACAAACCCAGATAGCCACTCCCCTCACTAGTGAAATTCCCAGCGGTTCTGAGGACTAGGGGAAATTTCGGCCCTCAAGCCCTGGAATTATTTTGGTCACTTATGACAGTAAAACTGGGAAAATAGCTCCGTGTGTCTCTGGTTTAAGCATGGCATTTCGCCCATCCCTCCAAACTCTTTGAGAAAATCATTGAGAACTATACAAGGGCAGACCAACATCATCCGGAGAGTCTCAACCAGTTAGGGGATATCCCAGGTAATCGGGCCCTCTCTCAAGGAGTGTTGAAGCCGTACTGAGAAGGGGAGGACTAAAGCGCATTTGTTATGAATTTTGAGAGGTTAGCGAATGCAATTCAATGGAAAGGCTCCCTTAAATCATGCTCCTTAGCCCCTTTACTAAAGTGGGAGCTACAGGTACCATACCCAATAATCAACGCTACTGGGACCACCCCCCTTTTAATGAAATAAAGACAGCAGGCTGGGTAGGGGTGGAGGAATGGAGAGAAGGGGAAGAAACCATGGATGAAGCCACAGAGTAAGCAGACATTTTCTAATGTAACAGCCGGTCCTTAAAAGCTTGTGAACCAATCTGAGTAAATAATACCCAATTAATTGATTCCTGTAGTCGACGGACCACTACCCATTAGTTCCCGGTTTGTCCAGACAGCCTAGACATGGACGAGGCTGTAAAAATAACCTGCGCCCATGGCAACGCTGAAGTATACCACAAGTCCCCATCAACTTAGAGGTCAGGGGAGATCAGACAGCCCTGAAAGTAGCTGCCATTACAGGGCTGCCAGGAGAGGTAATTATAGGGACTTCCCAGCATTTCCTGACCTCCTGCAGCATGCCCATAGGGTTAGACGTACTCCCCTTCATCATCCTGGGAGGAAATCTCAGAGGAAGTCTAAACCATCATGGGTTTGGGAGAGAGGGGTTTTTACCGGAGTGGCCAGCCCAGTAGAGGGCAGCTTCAATCTAACTAAGGGGTATGTGACGAATCCAGGGAACGTGTCCCTTCTTCTCAAGGGGGAACACTCCCCCCCCCCCTTTCAGAATAGGGAGGTAAGCTTGCAATGCAATACACTCCCTAGGGAACAGGGCACGCAGGATCTCACTGGACGTGACCGCACTCCACCCTTAGGGGACAAGGAAGCCGCAAGCAAGGCTACGACTACACCTTCTCTTGAGACAGAATCTTCATAGTTTATGGGTTATATGAGGATTACACCATGTTGCAATGTAGAGGCCCCTTTCACTGGGAATTACTTGGCTGCAGACCCCACTCTGTTGACCTCCGTCGGAGATGCATAACCAATCCAGTTTAATCTCCGATTCTGAAGAAGAATGTAAAAGGACTAAAACCTGCATTTCCAGGAGAAGTGTGAGCCTGAACCAGCTTGCCGACAGTGGATGCCTGCACTGCAACGATTGGTGGATCGATCTTGGAGGCAGGATCACGTCAGATATGTGGCGGGAGGAGGAATCCCAGAACCCGTTGACTGCTGCCGAACCCAGGTGGGCACAGCGCCCCGCGAATCGAGGACCCATGAACCGGAAGACAGTCGCCGGAGATGCGACGCACTGACACTCCCAAGGCAGGATGCTGAGTCGAGGATTACTGCAACAGAGCCAAAGACCACGGAAGGGGTGCTGCGCAGCCACCGTAGCCATAGGCCTCTGTCGACGAGCAATGCCTAAAAATAAAAGTATGCTACCGCTATGGAGGAAAGAGCTGTGAAACTCTAAAACACTCCTGGAGGGGGAGAGGACATAGCAAGCATACAGCTAAAGAGGCCTGATAGCTCACTATGGGTTGAGAGACACAAGACCTCTGGAGGGACTGAGAACATTATACAGCACACTCAGCCAATTAGGTCAAATAGTCGACAATGGGCTGAGAGAACAAGGACCCTGGGAGGGGCTGAGAGCACTATACCATGTACGTTTCCAGTGAGGCCAGATACTCGATACCGGGATGAGAGAGCCACTACCCCTACAAGAGGGGGTGAGGACATTTTACCCGGCTATCCGACCAGTTAGACAAGAGTGACAGAAAAGGGATAACAAAGGGACCAGAAATATCGAGATATCATGGAGGAGTGAGCAAGAAAAACTATGGAACTGGTGTGGCCCAAGAGCCCCTAGCGCAGCTTTACCAGTTGTGATAGGGTTACTGAACGTACATGCCACCCCTGCAACTAAATTATTATCTTAAACATCCTGCCCTACTGTCATATTTGATGTAGCCCTCAGGTCCTGTGGGCTCGGCGTTACTGGTGTGTATCCCTCTTGATGTCCAGGCCTACTCTATCTGTTCTACAACCTACCTGATGTAATCTGGCAACCTTGTGCTGTATATTGCAAGGAAGGCATGATATCATAAGCACAACAGACAAAATGGTTACAGTTTCAAAAACCTTTATTTATATTGCAGGGATATGAAAAACTCCTAACTAGCCCTAACTATAAGATGGGACCAAGCTCTACCATCGAAATAAAAAGAAAACAGTCTTGTCAGTCGTGTCCAAATAATATTTAAACTAGAAAACCTAATGCCTGCCCTCACTCATTCTTCTAAATGTGTGTAAGGAAATGGTTTCAAAAAGAGGGCAAAAAATAGTGTGAAACAAAATGTCAGAATGGCAAAATTGGGTGAAAGTCTCCTCCTCCGCACATTGGACAGCATGCAGCTATTGGTGTATCATCAGCACTTGAAGTTTAGGCGAGCAGTCTCTCTCAGCAGCCTGCTTTGTCTTTTAACTGTTCATCATTAGCTCTCCTCAGTCAGGCTGAAGCTTTTCTCCTAGCTCAGTTCATCGGGGATTCCCTTGCCCTAGCTTGTCACTCTTCTCTTCTCAGGATGTCTCTCGATCAGGCTGAAATCCTCTTTCCCTCACAAAGCTTCCTGGTCCTTGTAGTTTCACTACGATTTTTGCTAGGTTTACCTCAGTCGGTATCCAACCCTTCGATGTTTAATGCTTCTTCAAAACAGTTCACAATGGTCCCCCTCTGCCGGGCTCAGACCTCTCAAAAGTAAAGTTCAACACAAAGAAGCACGGGGCTCCCTTCCCCACGCTTACGTCTCATATCACAATCCTCACACAGTCAGGCTTCCCTCAGTCGGGTGCGAGCCTGCAGTTCACTTCTTTATCTCACGTCAATGTCTTTGGTTTCCCTCGATCGGTCGCAAGCCTTTTCTAATATTCACATCGCCATCAATGTCAATCGGGATTACCAAGGCTACTGTTGTATCCCTGTTTCTATTCTTCACATAGTTTACAGTTCACAATACATTTCACCCGAGATCTACGAATGAGTGTCTCCTTCTTTCTCGCCTGACCACTTGGTTTATATATCTTGCATTCTCATGCAGGCGTGGTCTTCACTCGCGCCTTTCCTCGTGTTCAATCAATCTGGTGTCTGTTACATTTGTTGCACTCATGCATACCGGCCTTTGATCTCTCTCCTTGACTCACCGGTTGTGATCAACAGCTTTTTCTTTCTTTAGTGGTTTCTCGTAGTCACGCCTTGCTTTACCCATTTTGGTGATGCCTCCCCAACTCGGACATCCAAGGTCCCCAAGGGTTTTATCCCCCTTCAGCGAGGCCTTTTCAGAGTCCACAGCAAGTTTCACGTTCGTGGGACATCCATAGCCGGAGACCACCGCAAAGACCGAAAGTGCTGCCTTTCTTTCACTGTCTGGTTCCTCTTTTTCTCTTGGCCTCGGCATTCCAGTGACTCCTTCTTGCAAAGGGGGGCCATCTTCAAAGGGTCCTGTCGAGTTTAGCCAAGACCCTCTACCTCTTCGCCTACCAAAGGTACTGTGATGAGGAAGAGCATCTTCCAGCCTCTGGAATCATCCCGGGGTGCCAGATTAGTCTTGGATCCTGTTCTTTTGTGACATTTTAGGTACGTTGGGGTGGTGGAACCTGTGGGAGTAGAGCAGAACATTATTGAACCTTTATGCACTGGGCTGTAATAGACAAGATAAGGTAAACCATATCTTACCCCTTACAGGTTGCCCAGGTGGGGGGAATGCTCACACAGTATCCCTATTTAAGTCTAAAGAAAGTATACTGCTTATGTTCTGAAACAAACCCGTCTTTCTTCCTTAATCTATACAGTAGCCCTTGCTTAGTAATTAACATGCTTTTTAAAGACTGTCAGCAGTTGGTGCATTTCTTTATAAAATTGAAGTATTGTGGTACCACATAGAGTTTATGTCATATTACCATTATTTGAATAGTATAACCAAAGTGTTATTATTTATATGACCCTTATTTTATATAATGAAACTGTGTTATCACCTAACAGTGTGTGGACATTTCTTTGTGGGGGCTTGGGCACTCACTGTACTCAAGAACCAGCCTGAGAGCTTAAGCCTTGGTTGCACTTCCAAGCTACCATATAGAGAATCTTGGCTCAAGTAGAGGGCAGAAGTACAGATAACTGCCTCCAGTCTTTACACTAAAATTGTCCTTCAGATAGCCAATAGGAGTTAAATCTCCTGGTTACTGTCAAAGAAAATGTCCCTTGCAAAGATTTTATTCAGAATGACTCGGAGGAGAGGTATTTTAAAAAGCACTCTCCTCCCAGGAGTTGTGAAGTTAAATTCCACTCCTACCAAGGGCCAATTTACTAAGGGGATTTTCCCACAGTCTGCAAAGTTATCGAGATTCAAAAGAATGAGAAGAACGACTTCATCTATAGGTCTTTAACAGATGAGCCTAAAAATCAACGAGTTACTGCAGGAGTGGAAGATGGTAATTCCAAAAAGGCTGAGGATACCTGAACAGGAAGTCCTCCTGGGCAATTAGTACATTCTACTGAGTGTATTGTTGAAGTCTATTGCTGGTTCAGAGGATCAAACGTTTTCTGAAGTTCTTTGGAAACAGGCCCCCACCCCCTCTCCCAAGAGAAAGTAAATTCCTACAGGTAGTAGTAGGACCCATTTCTACAAAGACTACCCCACAACAAAAAGTATTCTGGGAATCCCAGAAAGTAAACCTGCCTTTTCTGGGAGGTTTTCCAACTAATATCCAAGTGACATACCCAGGAATGGGTTAGTAACCAGTGGTTATAGTCTAGGCAGAGCCAGGTTTAAGTCCGAAGTCGTATTTGTTTAAATTCTAGGGTCATTCTTCAGTTCCCCTGAACTTCTTTTTTCTGCTTGGTTTCTTTGGATCTTCAATTTCTTTTTGGTGACCAGGGGGCTTCTATTGAAGTCCCTCTGTCATTGCAAACCCTTTTACCCAACTAAGTGAATATGGTATCGATTCTCCCCGAAGGCTGCCAGTTCCAGGGGTATACCCATGTTTGCCCTAGGGTGATTCAATCACCCTACACAGCAGGTTGGTGGCAGCTATATTTTAGTTTTGATTGTATTTGTTTTTGGTATTGTGTCCTTGGCAAAGACAAAGCTTCAATGTGAAGCTATAGGGTTGTCTGTTTTATTGACCAGGGTTTGGGCTGCCATTAACTTGGATGTGTAAAAAGACCTTGATTGTGTGAGCTTGGACTATGTGATGATTACACCATTATCACTTGGTCCAGAAATACTGCCAGCGATCACATTATTATTTAGGGAGCCTGAAGTCTTTGGTTTTATGAATAGTCGCGTGTAACATTTTATTTCCTTATGTAGCAAAACACTGCAGGGCTGCTGCTCCCCCCCCCCCACCCATTATTTGTTTCATTTTTGGACTCATAGTTCTGACCTATACAATCAAATCAGTTGATATGTTGCATAAATAAGACTTATGTTATTGAGATTTATGCCATGCTCCAATGCCATTTACATGGTCTCCAGAGGGAAGGCGAAAGGGGTGATGGGAAGGTGGTAGGCCGGGTTGGGAGAGGGAAAAGGCAAGCGAACACTGCTTTTGTGTTGATGAGTGCTGACCATTAGTACCCAGAGGTCTATGTGAGGGGCTGGTTCTTATGTCGAGAACATAAGAGGCATTTGTGTCTGCAGGGTGGCCTTGTGTGGCAGTGGTGCTAAGATGCATTGGCTGGAGGTGGGGTTTTAAATTGGTTACAGAGGTGTAGTGTGTTCTGACATTTGAAGCCTGTTGGGAGCGTGTATGTGTGGCTTATTTGATATGCAATTTAAGTGTTGGAACACAGAGGTTGATTGTATTAGCATGGGAAGTAATCAGAGGCCTCATTGCAACACATGGCCCCATACATGGTAAAACAACCGGATGTTGTACAGGCACTCCTACAAATGGCTTCTGCAGACAGCTCACATTTCACTTTGCCACAGTCAAACCTTTTCTTTCTCTAAAATAGATATATTGTACCACATTTGCAGCACGGATATGGGAATTGGCAGATCAGGGAAGGGGGCAGTGTGTAGACATCACTCATTACCATATGCCAACGGCTACGGGGCATACTTCTTTGGTTCAGAGAAAGGGCTGCCTGAGATATGATGAACCCTCCATCCCCCGCAAGGCATCCATTAAACTCTCCTTAGTATGTTGGCTGGCAGGCTGATTGCCCTATCACACCACACTCTTAACATCCACAGTTGCTGTTCTCAATGACTAGCTAGGACTTTTGCACATTGCACAATGAATTGCATCAGTCAGGTGTTCCCCAAACAAACAGAGCAAGGACTAGAATCCCTGCCCATTTCACCCTCAGGTCGTCCCCAATATTTCCCACAAGCAACAAACTCCTCTCACAGTGTGTACGGCCATTGGCCAAAATGGCATTCCATGAGTCACCCCTCGCCTGGTGTTCAGGCAGCTCCATAACTTGGGTTCAGAATGATATTCATAACATGGAGAGGGTTTTTCAAAATGCGATGAGGAGCAGAAAAGATAAAAGGTAAAGTGTGGATTCCTTGAAGTGTGGGGGTACTATCCACTTGGCCTAAAAGGGGTGCTTTTGCTGCAGAATGAGGAAGAGAAGCAAGCTGATAGTGAAAGAAAGGGGGTAGGGCGGTTGGGGGCTAGTATGGGGGAGTGCAATAATACTGCAATCTAGAATTTGCAGTATCTCTACCCCTTAATGGATACAGATATCTACTAGAGTTCATTGGAAAGCTTTGTGACGGAGCTAAATACTGAAACATGGCAAAAGCAGGTGTGCAGTATTTATCTAATTTGCAGAGCTGTCCTATCAGAGATGGTGAGGGGCTGCTGGGGATTATCACATGAACATGGTGTAAACTGGCCCCACAAATTTGGGTCCATATTTCTTGGCCTCTATCATGTCTGTCATTTAAGACTGTTTTATCGAAGATCCTAAAACCAGTGGCTTCATGGTATCACTTATCCTGCCCTGGTTGGGCAGATTGGATGCATTTGGTATTGTTTATCCAGGGTTTACCTTTTATCCATATTGCTGATTATATAAGCATATATTAACCTTAAAACCCATTGACAAGATGAACAAGTTACTTCTTACCTTGTAACGTTCTTTCGATGGGATGTTCCTCTGACGTATTCCTTATCTTAGATATCTCCTTCCAGCTTTGCTGGCATCGGAAATTTTTTCTCTAGAGGGCGCTGTGCGTCGACGTCCGCCGAGTCGATGTCCCTCGACAGCCGCCGTATCAACGTCATCCGTATCGACGTCATAAAGGCTGCCCGCAGCGTCCGTTGCTCAGTTCCGTTTTGTAGCCCACAATTTTTCTTTCTGGACTAGACAAATCACCCTGAAGGAGCGTAAACTGCAACAACAAGGGAAGTAGTACTGCGGGGATGGGAGGGTCGATAAGGAATACGTCGGAGGAACATCCCAGCGAAAGAACGTTACAAGGTAAGAAGTAACTTGTTCTTCGAAGGGATTGTGTCCTCCGACGTATTCCTTATCTTAAATAGGCTCCCATAGAGTATTCTTTTATTGGAAGTGGGAGTACTGACTTCATGCTTCCTTTTATTGATGAATAGAGTGCAATACTGCCCTTCCAAACCTAGTCTCTTGACTGGAGGAAGAATCCAAGTCGTAAAATCGTGTAAAGGTATGGACGGATGACCATGTGGCAGCCGCACATATGTCTTTAACTGGCACTCCTCTTTTGAGGGCCGATGAAGCTGCAATACCTCTGGTCGTATGAGCCCTAAGATTTTGAGGGGTCTCTTTTCCTGCCAGTTTATAACATTCCAAAATGGCTAGAATGATCCATCTGGAAATGGTCTGCTTAGTTATCGGTAACCCCAGCTTGTGACCTGCGTAGCCTACAAACAGCTGGTCTGCTTGTTTTATCCCAGCCAGTCTACCTATGTAAAAACTTAAAGCCCTTCTTGGGTCCAGCCTGTGTAACCTCTCTTCCTCTTTCCCCGGATGAGGAGGAGGATAGAAAGATGGCAGGGTAATCTTCTGAGTGATATGGAATTCAGAAACCACATTTGGGAGGAAATTAGGCTTCACTTGCAGGACAACTTTGTCTTTGTGAAAGATTGTAAGAGGGGGTTTACAAGAAAGAGCTTGTAACTCGCTCACCCTTCTAGCAGATGTAAGTGCTATTAATAAAACAGTTTTAAGGGTAAGAAATCTTAACAAACAAGAATGGAGTGGTTCGAAAGGTGTGCCCATCAGGAAAGTTAGGACTAAGTTTAAATCCCATAGGGAACCTGGAATGGTCTTGGGGGATAAACGTTAGTAAACCCCTTTAGAAACTGTATTACCAAGGGTAACTTGAAATAGGATGGCTCTTCCGCAGTGCGCTTAAAGATGGATAGCGCTGCGAGATAGCCCTTAATGGTGCCAACTTGAAGGCCTGAATTCGCCAAATAGAGTAGGAAGGACAAAACCATTGGTGTACCACATGAAAAGGGGTCAATATTCTTTTCTCTACACCAGCTGCAAAATCTGTTCCAACGGCAGCGGTATAAAGACTTTGTTGCTGGCCTCCTTGCCGAAAGCAACACCTCCATAACATCATCAGGGAGGTCCCAATCCTTGTACCTCAGCCTTTCAGAAGCCAAGCGTGAAGGTTGAGGGTTTTGATGTCTGGATGGAGAACCTGACCTCCCTTCTGTGAGAGTAGATTCTCTCTGAGTGGAAGTCGAATTGGAGGGCAGATGGACAAATCTAGAAGGTCCGGGTACCACGCTCTCCTGGCCCAATCCGGGGCAATTAGGATCATGGTTTTCCGGAATCTTCTCAGCCTCCTGATCATTTGAGGAATGACAGGGACCAGTGGGAACGCGTACAGAAGCGGAAACGCCCAGTCCACTATGAACGCGTCTCCCAGAGCTCCTCTCGGGGGAAATTCCCTTGAACAGAACAGATCGCACTTCCTGTTGACACTGGTGGCGAACAGATCCACCTGAGGGGTTCCCCAAAGGGCGAAGATCTCTTGAAGGACTTCCTGAGCTAGTTCCCACTCGTGGGAGACTGTGCTCTGCCTGCTCAGAGCGTCCACTGTCAAGTTCTTCTCTCCGGCTAGGTGAACTGCCGATAGAGAGATTCCTTCTTGGATTGCCCAAAACCAGAGCTGCATCGCCTCTCTGCACAGAGGTAGTGATCCTACGCCTCCTCTTTTGTTGAGGTAATGCATGGCCACTGTGTTGTCCGTCATTATCAGGACATTCTTCCCTTGTACAGCTGGCAGGAACACCTTCAGCGCAAGTCTGATGGCCCTCAGCTCTAACAGGTTGATATGTAGTCTGGACTCCGATGGAGACCAACGACCGCTGATGGTCAAGTCGTTGGCGTGGGCTCCCCACCCCGTGAGTGAGGCATCCGTGACTACTGTTATCTCCGGCCAGGGTTGCCAAAACTCTTCTCCTTTCAGAATGTTTTCCTGACAGGCCCACCACTGAAGGTCTCGAGCCACCCTGTCGGGAACCTGAAGAAGATCTGTCATTCTTCCTGAGAATTGTGACCACTGAGTCCTCAGTGCCCACTGGAGGGATCTCATTTTCAGGCGAGCCTCTGGCACTAGGAAAATGCAGGATGCCATGAGGCCTAGCAACCTCAAAAAGTCAAAGGCTGGGAGACGTTGGGAATTTTGGAACTTGGTAACCATCTGTAGAATATCTTGAGGCCTCACCTCTGGTGGCGAGGCTTTTCCCAGGGAAGTGTCCAGGATCGCTCCAATGAACTGGAGTCTCTGCGATGGTATCATTTGTGACTTCTTTAAATTGAGGGAGAAGCCCAGTCTGTGAAGGGAGTGACAAACGTGATTTAGCTGGATCTGAGCTTGTTCCGAAGATACAGCCCTGATGAACCAATCGTCCAGGTAGGGGTAGACATGAATCCCTTCCCTCCTTAGACTTGCAGCCACTACCGACATTAACTTGGTGAAGACCCTCGGGGCGGAGGTCAGCCCAAATAGCAGCACTCGAAATTGATAATGAGAGTTGCCAATTGCGAACCTCAGGTATTTCCTGTGTTTGAGATGGATAGGCACATGGAAATAAGCGTCCTGAAGGTCCAGAGATACCAACCAGTCCTGGAACTGAAGGGCCTGAAGGATCTGAGAAAGAGTTACCATCTTGAATTTGTCTTTCCTGAGGAATGTGTTCAATTCTCGCAAGTCCAAGATGGGTCTCAGCCCTCCGTCTTTCTTTGGAATGAGAAAGTAAGGGGAGTACCAGCCCTTGTTCCTCTCCACTACAGGTACCGGTTCTATGGCACCTTTCTCGAGCAGGTCTAAAAAAGAGGAGCGGATCTGGAGCTTTTTGAGAGCTGATCCCCGGTGGATGACTCTGAGGTATGCGTAGGAGGGGCAGGCAGTAACCTTGGGCAACTGTTTCCAATGCCCAAGCATCTGACGTGATAGCCTGCCATTCCGCCAGATGTTGGGTTAACCTGCATCCTACAGGTGTCTTGTGAGGGAAGCCCTTTGGGGCGGCTGATGCAGATGCCGATGGTAAAGGGGCACCTGCTGTTGCTGCGGCTTTTGAATATCTACCCCGTCCACCTCGGGTAGTTCTTCTTTATCCCCTTTGAGCCGTCCTCTACCTCTTCCGAATGCGGAGTAGAAGCGAAAGGACTTGCCCCTCGCAGAGGTTCCTGTGGGACGAAAAGGTGTCTGACGGATTGCAGCGCCTAGAGATTTTGCTGCTGCCTTTGATGTTTGCAGTTTTTCTAAACTGTCATCCGCCTTTTTCCCAAACAAAGAAGAGCCATCGAATGGCATGTTCAAGAACCTGGCTTGCACATCTGGGGCAAAACCAGACTTTCTCAACCAAGCAAATCTCCTGGTTGTTGTACTTGCCACCATTGCTCTGCCGATACTGTCAGCTGAATCAATGCCCGTCTGGAGGGATTCGCACATAGCGTCTTTACCGTCCTGTATGATATTTAGGAACGCCTCCCTTTCTTCTCCCTCCGGGATGCAGTCAGCCGCTGTAGAAGCACACTCCCAAAGTGTATGGCTGAATCTAGCAAGGGTGCAAGTAGCATTAACAGATTTTAACGCCATGCTACATGCCAAAAACACTTTCTTTGCTATAGCATCATATTTCTTATTGTCCCTGTCCTGTGGGACGGTAGGGTAAGCAGTCTTGACGTCAGTAGAAGATGCTGCCTGTACCACCAGACTTTCTGGGGATGGGTGTTTTGACAAAAACTCCGGGTCTGCAGAAGATACCCTGTATTTAGTAGACAGTTTTTTATTTACTGCCCGGATGACATCTGGGGTTTCCCAGTTCGTCATGATTTTCCTCTGAAGAGCTTTATGAAAAGGCACTACAGGATCCTCCTGTGGACCTTTATCAAGAATATCAGTAAGGTCATCTTGTTGGAAAGCCTGTGAAGGTGTTGACCACCCATAAATTCTGTGATCCTGGTCATTAAGGCTCTATAGGGGGTTTCAGCATGCTCCCCCGGGTCTGGTCTAGCGAACTCCACCTCAGGGGAAGTGTCTAACCCACTTGCCTCATGTAAGGAATCATGGAGATCCTTTAACCTGCGTTCTTCTGAGGATAACTCCTCTTGAACTGGGGTTGCAGGTCCCTGAAACTCAAATGTCTTTTCTTGGTCAGATAGTTCTCCCTCTTCCATAATTGAGCACATAGTTCTCAATTGTTCTGAACTCACAAAGGGTGTGAAACCCATCTCCAAGGCAGAGGGTGCCAAACTTGTAATCGGCCTCGAAAACGTTGATGTTGTCGACGCCGAGGTCGAAGCCTTCGGGCGTGGTGTCGAAAACAAAGGCGGAGGCCTCGATAAAATTGGGATTCTGCTTGAGGAAGTCGACAATCTCGACGCCATCGTCATCGAGGACCTGGGGATAGCCACTGGGTGCGCCGCAACCATGACTTTCCTTGGCGTCGACGCCGGTGTCGAAGATGGCGCCGAGTCGACAGACCTGTGTGTCGAAGGTCCCTTCGACAACGGCGTCGAAGACACTGACCTCGGCATCGACGGAACCTTCGTCGACGGAACCTTCGAAGAAGGTTTCGAGGTTATAGCTTTACTCGAGGGTTCGTGACGCGCTCGAGAAGCTTCCTTCGCCGGGTACTGCGACTCGCAGCGTTTTTGACCTTCAGGTCTTTCGACCAGAGCATCGCTCTCGGCAGTCTTCGAGGGGGTCGAGGCCGCTTTCTCGAAGACGCTCATCATATTTTTGCGGAATTCCTCCCATTCAGCCCGGGAACTATGTTTCGTGGGGCAAGGGATTCTCTTAGATGAAACAGAGGAAGAGGAGGACGGAGAAGGGGATCTTCGACGTCTCCTCTTCAAGTGCTTCGATCTCGAGGAGTGACGGGACCCACTCCGAGACCTGGAGCGCGAATGGTGACGAGGAGACGAATGTCTCGACTTCGTCGAGGAAGAAGAAGCTTTTGAAGTCTTACCTTTCTCCAGCTTCCCCCTGCGCTCCTTCAGGGCCTTAGCTGTCATGGACATACAGTCCTCGCACTCCGAACAATGGTGTTCAGCTTCCAAACACCACAGACAAACTCTGTGAGGGTCAGTCAGCGACATCTTTTTCCCACAGTCTCTGCTTTTTTTGAAGCTAGACCGAGGGGTCGTCGGTTCCGACGAGGAAGCCATCGAGTATGGATCGCATATCTCGAGGTAAATAGGATAAATTCTCTACGAAACTGAGCAACGATATTCCGAGGCACTGAGTAAGCGCGGAAAAACAGAACTGAGCAACGGACGCTGCGCGCGGCCTTTATAGGCAGGATGACGTCGACGTCGATACGACGGCTGTCGAGGGACATTGACTCGGCGGACGTCGACGCGCAGCGCCCTCTAGAGAAAAAATTTCCGGGGCCAGCAAAGCTGGAATGAGATATCTAAGATAAGGAATACGTCAGAGGACACAATCCCTTCGAAATTCACATTTGTGTGTTGTAAGCAAAGGACTGAATGGGATATCAAGACAAAGATGAATTCTTTGCATGATGGCTTGGAGTATAAAATGTCCTCATTTTAAATAATATGCTTTGGCGTTTTGTAGCAAGCAAGATGCTTTTGGGATTAACAGTGTCCTGTTGAGGACCACTCGGCCTGGTTACACGTGGAAATTAACTCTATTGCACATTCATTGTAGATTCCTTTATAGCATTTATGAAATTGAACTTCAAGGTCGGGGGCAGAAGAGAACATTAAACACACCTGGAAATGTGGATTCAACAGTTTATACCCTCTGTATAAAGTGGGTTGGACGAAGGCCTAAGTGGGTAAAGGGACAAAAAACAGAAATGGATAGCCTATCCCACTGCTCTATGCAAATGGCAAGCAATAGTATAATTAACAAAACAGTAGCAGAGAACTGTGCCCTAACCTTCTGCACTCTGTGGTGTCCTCCTTGACAAGATCTTCAATGTCTCTCCTAGGGGTTTGCCTTAATCCTTGTGACTAGATACAGATTGAACGTACTCTACAGGAGAAGTATCTAAAACACAAGTGTGAGAGTAAGGCTAACCGTATCAGGATGGAGGATTAATAGAAAAAGAGTACGTTAATATACAAAGAGGACATGGTGACTCAGCACTAGGTTGTATCTCTATTCTAAATCACAAAAGCACTGGGTTGCCTGTGGTCTTCCTTCATTTCACCCAGTCTTATGGCGTTTAAAGTTCCCCAGAATGCTTTAAAATTGGCCTTGAGGAATGACCCTCTTACAGATTAGATTATCCTTGGACCATAGGTTATGCTCCTGGGCTACATTGAAGCGTCCAATACACTGTCTACCAGCCACAAAATATGCCGCCCCCGGCTTTAGGGGATACTCAAAGTGATGACCAGCAAGTATTCTCTTCCACCCCCCGCCTGGGTGAGTCCATGCCAAGCTTGTGGCTTCCCTTTCTCAGGGTCCTGGCATGTGATCCCCAGTAAACTGTCAAAAATCATCCAAACTGGTGGCCTTTGGTTTCCAGCTGGGTCTTCGCTACAGCCCTAAACAAACTCTGATCAAAGGAGAAGAAGACTGCGTGTGGGAGGGCATGGGCCCTGAGGATGCATGAGGGCTCAGGACACCAATCACAGCAGCTGTGCAAATTACCAGAGGAGAGAAGAAGGGAAGGAGAAGTTTAAGAGGAAAGTCTTGAGGAGCTTCCTGAATTTAAGGAAGTTCCGCTGCAGGAGCAGAGAGTGGGGGAGGCTGTTACATAGGAGGGAGCCAGCAGAGGAGAGTGATCCACCACCTACGTTATGTTTAGTAAAACGCTTTATGCACAGAGTTGATGCCAGAGGAACGTAGAGGTCTAGAATAAGATCTCGTTAATGAGGTCTAGTTAATGAGATAAAGTTGAAGATAGTGTGGTCCCCGGGCCCAGACAGCCTTGTGGATGATAGAGGAATTTGAATTTAATCTGTGCAGCAACCGGGATCCAATTTAGGCTTTTTAGGGCAGGAGAGATGCAGCCCCTGGGCTTAAGGCCAAGGATAAATCTTCCTCCCCTATCCTGGATTAACTATGCGGTCGCAGAGTGGAGGAAGGTAGATTCAGGGGGAGGCTATTGCAATAGTCAAGCCTAGAGAGAACCAGGGCTCTAGGTAACATTGAGTCTCTGAGGGAAAGAGAAAATGGAGAATTCATTTAAGAATTCCTTTGCGATGGAGAATCTATAAGATGTACTGAGTTTGTAGAACCAGTGAAAAGATTATTGGCTGCTGTTCGCTATACTAATATTAATTCATCACGTACCAAGCACCAATTAGAAAAGTCATCTAATGCAGTGTCAATATATGAAGAATACAAATCTAAAAGTATTACTGGTAGTGGGAATGACAGAACACGGTAGCAAAATCTCTAGAAGGAAGGTCTGTGTTTGGTTAATTAGTTGCTTTAGCTGTACAGGTGATAACCTCTAAATGGAAATGAGTTCATAAAGTATGAGCAATAGTGGCATGAAAGGTGCAAGTTACAGATTGGAAATGGTTGATTAAAGAAATTGAGCCAACTATTGTTTTCATTTAATGGCAATATGCTGAAATTATTTAAGTGGATCTACTTAAGGCAGATGCATCTCCCGCATGATTACTCAAATCCCCTCTTGGGGGATGATCTCTGTTGCAGACATGCATAAAGCCAGTTATTGAACACTTAATAGTGACATAATTAACCTGTGCTGCATTGGAAAGGATGAGCTCTTTATTTTATTCCACATACCGGTTAATATATTTTAACCATTATTTTGCTTAGCCACAAAGTGGTATTATCTTTATGACAACTTGTCAAAATGATTGTAGGAACATATACCATTATCTGTATATTTATATCAACCATTTGTATTAATAATTGTAGGCCATATATAGTTAACCATAATATTTTCTATAACCATGCCTAGCTGTAATATTGATGTTTTATTGTATCTTTTTATAGTTGTACTATATTTACTTTCTATTTATTTATTACTAGTTTTAAATTTGTATGGCATGCTTTTAGTTCAATCTAATTCAATAATGATGTATTTCCAATATACTGAGTAATCTGTTCAATGTAATACTTGTTTTGTAAAACAACAACGTACACCAATGTTGTTTCAAAGTACCAGGGTTAGGGAGCGAAGAGGGAATAATGCAGTGCATTTAAACAATTGTGGTACAGTACAGAGTAGGGAACATTCCTATTTGACGACCGAGCATAAAAATAAATGGAACACCTTTCAACAATATGGGTTAAAGGGGATCATGGGTGGTTACAAACAGTTGTAGTATCTCACCAAACTTGTTCAGTTGTATGGATAATAACTTGGGTGAGGGGGAGCACAGAGGCTCAGTTCCTCCAATGTATTCATATATGTTGATGATTTAGTAGACACCACAACCAAACTAGAACAAAATAGAGAATATTGAGAGGATAACTGAAAAATTGAGAGCATATTCTGAATATCATAATTAATAAAACTGTGGTAATTCCTACATAGATTAGATCTAATTAAAAATCCTTTCAGATTTTCAGGACATACATTACATTATAACTTAAGAAACTTCAAAGAATGAAGATGTGAAAACAAATTAATGTATTATTGGCCAATTCAATGATTTAAAAATTATGATCCTCCATCAGGTGATTCATTTATTTAGGACTCTGCCAGTTTATGCAACTTCACACTTCCTTAAATCTATCTCAAATTGCTTATTTAAATGTATCTGGCCTTCTTCTAAACCAAGAAGACTCCTAGACAAGCCTCAACCCTCACCTCACCGCCCCCTTTAAATGTGGGTCTATGGGCCATAACACATTTTCAGAAGCAATACTAGGCTGTGCTTGGAAACCCGATATGGAAAGGATGGACTACAATAGTACTCCATTTCTGGGGGTCAAACTAGCAATCTATCCATCTGTCCGTCCATCACCCCCATCATCCGTCGTACTATCCATCACTCTACACATCCATCTCCCTATCCATTTGCCTAACTACCTACTGATCTATAAATCATAATGGTCCTTCATTATATGGTCCCGTTCATGTTTTGGAACTCAATTCCCATGGTCCATAGCCAGCATAGTCAACATTGAAGGACCAAGGGAGTTGTAGACTAAAATATCTGGGTGGGCCACAGAATGAGTAACCATTAAGTAGATGATTGAAAAGGTCAACCATGTAATGGGTGAATGCAATATCTAGTACACTGTTCTCCCAAAGTAAGCTTGCGGAGCAGTCGTACAGCGTTTATTTTGTGCTGACAATGGTTTAGTGGTGTTATGTTTAAAACAGAATAAAACTATCCTCCTTGGAGATGAGCAAGTACGTGGAATACACCCGTTGCCACTTTGGCAGCAGTGCTATCCTTTTATTTTACTGTAGCCAACACATCTGTCTGATGAGATCTGTTCCAATTACCTTGGGAAGACCTTAATCATCACTCAAGGCCCAGGTGTTTATGTTGGACTCATGATGCTACATGTCAATTCTTTGTAAGGGTTGCACCATGCCTGGTGCCACCACCTTATCTTCCTCTGCCACGCAATTTTTTATTCGCTCTTCGGTGCTATGAGCTTCCTGGCCATCGTGTGGTATATCACTGCATAAAGCTGGTCTCTTTGTGAGTAGTGCCTCCTGGTTTTGTTTGCAATTCAGTTGTTTTAAGAAAGGCAGTTTATGCTTAATGTTTTCAGTGGAATCCTGCACATGTTTAACAAACCAGGTATTGTCATCAAATGGCAAGTTGCTGATGTGTGCCTATATTTTGGGTCACACTCTTAACGTAATACCCCTTTAGTATGAGGCATTTAAGTTTGATATGGATTGAGCCTACTGAGCAAATGTTGGCATTTCCTTGCCCTCATCTTCCAGAAGTCATGGAGAAACTCAGTATTTAACAATGGCATTGATCATGATCAGCTAATAGTGCCATTATATCTAATTGTTTAAATGTTGAATCTCCTGCCACACACACGCCTCTGCCCCAAGTATCAATCTTCTTCATGTCCTTACGAGTAGGAGCTCCTCCATAGTTTCAGGATTGAGTAACCTTATTTTTGAAACCATAACTGACAAAATATATTTCTGGGTGCTGCTAACAAAATGTTAGGTTTTAGGATGCTGGCTGGAAGTACTTCACTATCGTTGGAGCTTGATCATTGAAAATATTCAAATTATACCTTTTGAAAAACTAGTAGTAGCAAGAATTTACTAATAACGTATTTGGCTCTATGTTTCCCACAATACATCTTTCTGTAAATGTCTCGTCTAGAAAAAAGTCAGATGCAACTGTTTCTTTTTAAAATAGTGCAGTGAAAGCCATAGATGATCTGGTGATATTTTGATAGGTATGACGTCTATTCATCGCCCCGTTTCTATTTCGCGGCATTCTTTGCTGCTGATTTCTTTACTACAAAAAACCATCGAAAAATATGGGGGGCTAAGGGGGTGCAGTAAAGGGATTTAAGGTGTATGGGGGTGTGGGGAGTAGATTGTAAATAGGTGGGAAGGTGGGTTTGGGGTTAACCCACCCCAACAAAAACAAAACAAAATTTGATTTGTTTTTGCAACACAAAATGCTGCATAAAATAAAACAGGCGATGGAATGACATACTCTTTTGATGAGTTGGAGGTTGCGTGGAAACTATCATTTATTGGTGTCACACACAAAAGTTGGAGTAATGCTCGAGAGTCTAACAGGAAGATTATCTAACAAAAAAAATGATACATCTCAAAATAGCAGTGCAGATGTTTCAGCATAACACTTCAGTAAGAGGGACAGCCAAACCATAGTCCTGTTACTTACAACAGGTTTTGGTCAGGATTGTAGTGCGCTCAATGATTCCCACAAAGCCATTCACAGACCCAGATTGATTCACACAAAATGACTCTTTATTTCCTGAGTGGTTCACGCAAAATGTCACTCACAGTATCTGGAGTTTCTGAGGATCCAAGTACCTGTTGTGGTCAATGGCACCAGCGGGTCCAATTAGGGTTTATAGCTCAATGACTAGGTGACAAACTACTTCTTCCCAGTCTATCCAGGGAAGATACTCATGCTGCAGTCGAGCAAGGGCAGCATGCAAGTCCAAAAGCCCTACATAGTCTGTGGGTTCTTAGGCGCCCATCGCAGGATTTAGTTTCTCAGGGGCCATAGACAGGCTCTGGCTTCTGAGAAGCCCACCAGATGCTTAGATGTCAGAAGAGCCCACCACAGGCATAGGTTTGGTTGTCGCTCGCCCGTTCTTGAATAAGGCCTGCAGTAGGCAGGGTTTCTTTCCTGTCAACCCCAAAATGAAACAATATACAACAGACATGGTTCTTTCTGTTATACTCTTACTGGTCCTATTTTCTCCCTCACATATGCACAGGGTTCTGAAGTCTTTTCTCTTGGACCCAGATACCTAGCTCACAGCAATGCTTAATCCGTCTCTCTTTATCTACCCTGGACTGGATGCCCCAGCAAGTCATGGTCAAGGGCCTTCCCTTGCCAACTCTGACTGGATGCCGTCTCTCAATCCCGGTCTGATTTTTTTCTCTCTACCTCCTTAACACTGGATTGCTCGGTCTACTCCTCCTACCTAGGTCTCTCGCTCACCTACAACACAAACCTCTTCCTCACAACTCAGCTTCTCTACTCTTTCCTTTTCCTGTCTCTCTTGCCTTCTCCTTCCTCGCCCTCCAATATTACCAATCTCTCCTTCAAAAGCCTGCTCATCTCCTGCTCCTTCACATCCCTCTTTCTCCCTCTGTTCCCTCTTCCAACACCAGCATCTCCCTTGCACTCCTCCTCCTAGTTCTTTTTTTCTTCCAACTACAAACCTGTCCTTCTCAAACTGTGAGGATATGGTGCCCTGGTCTCTGCTGCCTCTTGAGATGCTTCTGTCCCTTTAGTTCCTCTCGGCTCTCTTGGACCTACCTCGCGGACAGCTCTGCATGGTGTGCTTACACTACAGCTTCTCCCAACCCAGACTGAGGAAAGAGAGACTCTTTTACACTGCCTGGCCCAGGTGGCTGCTTCCCAATTTGTTGGGGGCAGGAATCTGTTTTCCTGCAGTGGTCCAATTGGGAATGAGGCTTTGTGGCCGAGAGCTCAGCAAGAGAGCTTTAAAAAATCCAGTGCTCATTTTGAATCCATGTCATGCAGCACAAATGTTTTTTTGCTGAGAAAGAGGTCTACATCTCTTCCTAGTTTGCCAACTTCTTTGCAGGTGGAGTGGTTAAGCCTGGGATCTTTCTATGCCCTGGGGCTTTCTTTCTCCCCTTATTCTTGGGAATTTTCAGTTGGCGTTTGTAGAGTAGTTTTAACTGGGAGTGCATGTTCGCCTGTGCGAGCCCTGCTGAATGACAGGAGGGAGGTTTTCCACTGTACGGATCTGAGTCATTGAGGTGGAGGTACTGTTTGTGCATGGAGAGAGTGTTTGTGATGCATTCTGTCCCCTCTCGGTACGGTGTTTGGTGTACCTTGCCTTTGCTCTATAGGAAACTTGACTGGTGGTTTCATTTAAAACCATGACATAGCTTCCTGCTGGATTTGTGTTTGTGAGGAGGGGAGCATCTCTTGCCACCTAATGAGGCCTTGGGACGTCCTGTCTGAGAAAGTTCTCATTTCAGACCTTCTCCTGCCTGGTCGTATTTTGGCTTCTACCCCCTGGCACCAGAAGTAGGGTTTACATTTACAGCAATGGGTGGATCTTAGTGGGATATTGTACTTATTTGGTGGTGGTGCGATACCTTACTGCACCTTCCTGGATCGCGGGACAATTTTGAGGATTCTGGGGAAGCCACCTATGTTCGTCTGCCAGATCTTCCAGAGTGGACTGTCCAATGTTACATCGCCATAGGCAGTAAATAATTGTCATACCTCTATGCCATATGATGGTCCAAATTGTCCCCTACAGCCTTGTTCTCCAACATTTATGTTAGCAAGAGCTACTTGCATTTGAGGACCAAAAGGTGGGAGCTACTTGCGAGAGGAAGTGGGCTGGTCAATGTCCAGGAGCAGGGTAATTTGCACCCAGATTTATTTTGGTGGTTCATTTACTCTAATACAGAAAAGAAAAAAACAAATATGTATTCACAATGTTATTAAGAACTTCAAATGCTTCTCATTTTCGGTGGCTGGTGAATTTCTGCAGAGTGAAGGAGACTAAACAAAACAATGAGGACGTCAGGGGATTCTCAGAGAAACTTCTTTAAATAACAGTCAAAATTGTCCAAGTTACAGCACTTTGTGAAAAACCAGGCAAAAAGCTACAAAGTTTGCAATCGGTTTTCTATGGTAGCAAAAAAATAGATGCAAGTCACCAATAGCACACAGGAGAATTTTTCAATGCATTTTCATGATGCCCTTGCCGACACCATATGCCAGTATGTACATTATGTTCATGCTGGCTGAGCCCATACATGTCCATGCAGGCTGCACCACTATATGACAGATAAAAGAACTCCCAGCCAGTATAAAATGCTATCTTATAGTAAGAAAGTATACTGAGACTGGCACCACTAATGTAGGACAGTGTAGCTATGTAATAACACTTATGTTTGCTTTTTCCTTGATGCACAGTAAAGTAACTTTCTGTAAAAAATGCCATGTCCCCAGCAGCCACCACAAGGTCGGTGTGCTGGGGAATGGAAGGGCCCAACCCTAAATTCAGCAGACCCACTACCCCTTCGCACACATACACACACACGGCCAAAAACAACAATTTTATCTGCAAATTCACACATCATTCAAACAACTCCTTGCATGCACGCATACATAAAATAAACACACCAACAGAGAGGACTTGACACATGCACAAATCATATAAAAACCCAACCCCACACTATATGAATGGATGGCGACTTGTTCCTCATTTGGCGATTAGAAAGGAGGCAGTCTCCCAGAGAAAAAAAAACAGAAGAGTGGGCAGGAGTGCCGACTCTCCCGGCAAGAATGGAACCATGCATTCCTACGCATGCACAATGGGATACGCATGTCTTGTACATAAAGCTCTTTGTGAGAAACCTGAGGGTATGCTCACACCAACTCCCGTTGAATCCTCTTCTCAGGTGGCCAGGGAAAGGCAATTGCTTTTAGATCCTGACAGTCTGGGTTGAGAAGCAAGGTAGGATCAAATGGGTGGAGGGTCCATGGGGATAGGGAGGAGGGTATCCACAGTTGAGACATAGTACCCCCCCATTCCTTTATGACAACCAACCTAACACTCCCCCGGCCTTTATGGTCCATTGCAAAACATCTCTCCTCGTTTCCCGCTTTACACCTACTATAGTACTGGGACGAGGAAGAGGCGACTAGGAGTAGTGAACACTAGTAAGTCATTTCAATACTCCTGTACTGAGACAAGGAAGAGGCCTGCAGAGTGTTGTAAAGGTCAGGCATGTCCCACATTCTCCTCTAATTGCAACCAGGCAATTACAATTTGGAACTCACACCTGCAACCTATCAAGTGGTTGCAGGTGTATAAGAAGGGCGGAGAACAGCAGGGAATCATGTACATGAGGAGGCAGCTGAGGTGGGTCCTGCAGGAGAGCCAGGACACCAGCAGATGACCGCAAGGAACTTTGGAGCCCAGGGCCAGGCGGGCCACGAGCAGGCCACAGGTGGGCGAGCCTCAATGGTCAGAGGTACGCAGCAGGAGCTGCGAACACAGAAGAAAGAAGAAAAGTGACTGACAGTGTCCGTGAACCGAAAGCGCAGCTGCCAGAGGGATATGGAGAGAAGCTGAAGTGCAAGCAAAACGTGCTGTCAAAGGAAAATGTGCAGGAGGAGGCGAAACCAAAAGAACAGCTGCCCGGAAGAGTCGCCAGGGGCTGCTGGGTGTAGAGGGAAAAATCACTCGAGCCGGGGCGCTCCTGGGGACTGTGGGGAAACCAAAATGGATGCTGAATGAATGAAAAGCATGTGCACGTTTAAAACAAACCCAAAACAACGGGTTGAGAGAACATTAAGGACAATATAACCCGAGAGCTGCAGAGTAAAAGATCACAGGTATTGAATGACAAACTAAATGAAAGCTTTTGGGCAAAGCTATGACCTCATGACAAATGTGTCTAAAATGCAGATATTGCCTATTTGAAAGCAAAGCTCGGACCATACGAAACTCAGAAGAAAGCAGGTATGGAAAATTGTGGGAGAGCATGAATACAAAATGGTGAAGGAACAAAACCACCACGAAGTGGACTTTATGCAAAGATACAGTCTGGCAAGGGCAAAGACTGGCAAAGGATTTGTGACACATTGTGGCAAAGCCAAGAGGCTGACAAGGAGAAACCAAGTGAGTGTGAGCCTTCACACAAGTACAAATACAGAAAAACCGGTGTGGGCTAGAGAGCCTAGGGTTCTTTTTTGTATTTTTATTGTGTACTAGTCATAATTTTGACTTTTTATAATCGCAACATCAGTCATTACAAGTGAAAATACAATATGTTAGCTTATTACAAAATAATTCATAGGATATGACCATGCCTATTAAACAATTAAACAATTAACTCTACCTATAAACCTCCTTCTGTACAGTACCTATATCATCTAAAACTTGAATTATATGAAATGCAACGCATTTAATAGCTACAGAAGCTCCAAGGATAAGAAAACTTCAAACCTGGCAGATAGTGTTAGCCAGAACTCTATGTTAAGCCAGTCGATGTTATGTACAAATCATGCAAAATATCTGCACCTCTGGGCCTCTGTGGATTTACATGTGATCAGTAAGTGACGTAGATCTTGTCATACTCCTTCTCCACAGAGATCACAATTTCCCTTGTGAGGGTCTAATGTCTAATTTTAAACAAATTCTTTGTAATTCTTTGGTGTTCATCGAATTTAAATGTAACCTCAAGAGTTCAGCTCTCCATCTGGGGTTTGAAAATCTCATATATATGGTAGAACGTAACTTCTTGGTTTATCACTAAAAACAACATTTAAAAAAAACTTTTCAGAGAAAAAATTCAATCCATCCTTAACAGTGAGCGTTTAACCTCATCTGGGTTATCCATCAAGTTTATCTCCATTTCATTACATGTTGCCAAAAAATCTTCAGCATCCTGTTTTTAGATCGAGAAATACTCACACCACTCTAGATTCATCAAACCTCTTATATCTTCATGAAGAGAGTTCTTCCGAGGCAGAATCACAGCTCTATACAGTGTCAATAGTTTCCAATTCAGAAAGGCACAAAGATTACAAGCCCAATTCATACCGTAATCGAACAATCGGTAAAGACAGGGGGAGGGATAAATACGAGCCCAATCTAATTTGCGTGCGTGGCAGTTTATTTCCATTCCATAAAGAATGCTAGGAATTACTTTCCCCTTATAAAATTTAATCAAAGGAAGCAATGAGAAATGGCAATATGTTTTAAAGAGTTTTTTCATTTGACTTGTATATTGGGATATGTTGCTCTCCATTTCGACCTAAAGATCTTTTAGCGAAGGGGAGGCTTTGAGTTGGAAACCCAGGTATTTAACCTTTAACACTGGAAGTGTTTGCTTACCCAATTTCCAGGTGAATCAAGGCTTTTTCCTCAGTGGATCATCAAAGATCACTATGTTTGATTTTTTGGGATTTACTTATAAATCATGCTCATTGGCATACTTTTCCACAGCTGTAATCAAGCGTTGAAGGCCTATGCGAGTATAGTCTAGTAAGACTATATCATCCGCATAGGCCAGATCATTAATTTGGCTTTTGCCAATTCTGCGACTGGCTAGAGCATGTGGAGAGAGAAATTCTACAAGGTTAGCGAGATACAAATTAAAGAGGCAAGGAGCTAGTATGCAACCCTGCCTCACACCTATATCAGTAGAGATTGGAGAGGAGAGTTGACCTTGCATATGTAGCCTCAATTGTATACTGGTCTGATCATTCAGATTTATTATTATAGCCAAGAGACCCTCTGGTATGCCCCATTCTTTTTAAGCTTTTACAACAGTCTGTCTCGTTCACCGTGTCAAAGGCTTTTAACAAATCGATCATGGATGTATAAATGGGTTTTGTTTCTCCCTTTCTTTTTTAGCAATGATGACACTCAATACGAACCCACGTAGCATTGTCGAGTGTCCTTCGTGAAATGCATTTTGCAGCTTCAATAAAAAACCTTTGGATTCGGCCCAGTGCTCTAACTCTTTTAGAATAAAGCCAGGGAATATTTTCTTCTACGAGTCTCTAACAAGGCGATAGTTGAGTGGATCTGCCCCATCGCCCTTTCTATAAATGGGGATAACAATTGCCCGACTCAAAAATATATGACATGCATTAATTACCATAATAGCATTTCTGATGATTGTATCTGCTTAGATTCACAGGCTGTCCATATAGTCCGAAATCGAGTGGTAATCGCAGAGTACTGCATCTCGTCTTTGAGGATCAAAAGGGGACGTCGAGATGGGGATGCTTGGAACAGTATCCCCAATGTGACGTGTAGTGTACCCAGTGCTTTAAGTGGGGTAAGAAATTGAGGGGGGCCCTCGCTTGGGGGCGTGGCTTTCATTGAGGTCGTGGCCTAAAAGTGCACAAATCATAGTAAGGTGCGCAAACAAATATATAAATGTATGTGAGCATTTATATGTTTGTATGTGTACTACTATGGTGTGTGTACTTTTCAAGCCATATTTTATAAACATAGCAATGTTACATATTTCTATGTTTATAAAAGGTGGTTTGAAAAGTGCACAAATCATAGTAAGTTACGCACACTTGTGTGCTTACCTTACTATGGTTTGTGTACTTTTCAAGCCACCTTTTATAAACATAGATATTTGTAACATATTTCTATGTTTCTAAAAGATGGCTTGACACGTAAACAATTCAAGGCATCTTTTATAAAGCGTTGATGACGGACAAAACAAACCGCAAGGTGGCTTTGTCCGTCGACAAAGCTTTATAAAAGATGCCTTGAATTGTGCACGTTTCAAGCCGTCTTTTATAAACATAGAAATATTTCTACCTTTATAAAAGATGGCTTGAAACGTACACAGTTCAAGGCATCTTTTATAAAGCTTTGCCGACGGAGAAAGGCACCTCGGACTCTGTGATCTATCTGCCATCACTGAGCCCGAGGTGTGTTTCACCCTCTGCGAACCCGCGGGCTCCGTGATTTAATCTGCATATTAGATCAAGGAGCCCGCGGGGGTCAGTGACCTGGGGAGGGAAAACAAAGGGACAGTAACTTCCTCTGATGACCCTGATGAGGGGTCATCAGAGGGAGTTACACTAACTGACAGAAGTGCCGCCAGCCTCAGCGTCGCTGTGGCTGGCTGGCACTTCTGTCAGCTTGGCCAACATAATGACGGGCGTATCTCCCGTCGCGGCTGCGGCGGGATAATGCATCCCGCCAATGTTGTGTGGGACGGGGGGCCCCGGCTGGGCCCCGGCCCACTTAAAGCGCTGAGTGTACCCAAAAAGAAAGGGTGGGCACATGTGAATCTAAGCAGATACAATCATCAGAAATGCTATTACGGTAAGTAATGCATGTCTTCTGATGCTTGTGAATCTGCTTAGAATCACATGCTGTGCATAGACTAGCGAGCAGTACCCAGAGATGGTGGTGGGGTGTGTGAAGGAACAGTAGTAAAGAGATGTCTTAGTACCGCTTGCCCCACCTGAGAATCAGATCTAGAGTGAGTATCTAAGCAGCAGTGTTTTGTAAAGGTGTGAACAGAACTCCAGGTTGCTGCCTTACAAATGGACTTGAGAGGAACATTTGCAATGAATGCTATGGAAGCCCCAGTGCCCCGAGTAGAGTGCTCTAGGCATCAGGGCAGATATCTCTTTGCAAGAGTGTAGCATAGTGTGATGCAGTTTACAATCCACTTTCGAAATGGCTGATTTAGAGACAGGGTCCCCTTCTCTGCCAGCTGCCACTGAAACGAACAACTCTTGTTTTCCTTAGTGGTTTAGTCTTTTCCAGATAATATACAATGCTCTCTTCACATCAACTGTGTGGAGGCCTCTTTTTGCCACATTAGTGGGGTTCTGGAAGAAGGTGGGTAATTCTATTGACTGGTTCACATGGAATTTAGAAATGAATTTAGGCAGAACCACCTTATCTTCGAGAATATTTTTGAGCACACTATTCCTTTAAAGCACCCACTTAAAAGACTGCCTTCCTGGTAACAGTCACCTCAATAAGAAGAATTGGGGAACTGCAGGCCCTTTCAGTTCTATACCCATTTGTCACCCCTCTGGCATCCCTCTCGTTTAGACACCTGAATCTCACAGTTTTCTAAAAAGGTAAATCCCTGCAACCAACCAGTAGAGCATGCACAGACAACAGTGAAGAGTTACTTGCTGCAAGGAGAATAGGGTGTCTTTGGGACAATCTAACCGAGAGGCTTACGGCCTCGTCGCAGGCTTATCACGAGAAACAAAATAAGGGCATCGGCATGGACATATATCCAGAAAAAGTATGG
The DNA here is from genome assembly GCF_040938575.1 of Ambystoma mexicanum. NCBI lineage: Eukaryota > Metazoa > Chordata > Amphibia > Caudata > Ambystomatidae > Ambystoma > Ambystoma mexicanum. Next base: position 542,219,731 of record NC_090929.1, read on the forward strand.
CAAACCAGTCAGGAAAACGCAAAATGTTCACAGCATCTTGCCCGAGGTACAGTTGAGGATTCTCAGCCTCACATTTACCTACTGGTAACAAAATATTTAACACTTGCATTTATCAAATGCTTATATAGAAAAAAATGAATCGACTCTTAGTTCAGAAACCAATCTTTTCCAAATAGCAGTTACAATATTGTCAACGTATTCTTTTCTGGCTTAAGTGCTGTAATTACAGACTTTACTGATTTTAAAACGAGGAATAACAAACACGGAAACAGAAAGGCACAGAAGTAATTTCTATCGCTTTTATTAGGTATGCTTATAAAGTTTGGAATTCTAGTTAGGAAAACCGAACTAGCCAGCATCCACCAAATACTTGGTAGACTAGTCATTTTTTGGCAGAATAGAAACTATGCTATTCCATAGTGTCCATTTACAGGATTCTCTCGAGGCACACGGGACAAAACCTTATTGGAGCATTTTCAAAAAACAAAGAACAATTCTATTCCATATGAATCTGAAAATTGACAAAAATTATAAACCTTATGCTGTTTCTCCGAAGAAAACACCGGAAAACATAACACTGCCACCAAAGCTTAATTTTGTCTTTGAACCTCTTGTCTGTGAAGTTATCTACTGTTTTCATGTTTCCTAATATCTGTTGATTCCTGGATAGAAAGCAATTACAAACATCTGAGGATGCTACAGAAACATGGACCGTTGTGGGGTTTCAATAAATGTCAGGAGTATCAAAGGCTATCAATGAACAGCAGAATAATGCAAATGTGAATCTGACACACATTTATAGTGCATCATATTTATGCTAGTGGACCAGTCTGAAGCTGCTGGTTTCTCATGCATGCTGTCGCTTCACTCAGGTGTCTGCCCCAACCCTACTGCATGATAAATGGTCAAATAGATTGCAAACATCTAGGAGAGTGTATATAGACACAGCCCCTTGAATTAAAGGCCATCAATAAACAGTAGGATAATGCAAATGTGAATGTGACACAGCTTTACACTGTATCATATCTATGCTAGTGGACAGGCCTGAAGCTGCTGGTTTATCATGCATGCTGTGGCTTCACTGCAGAGGGATTCTTCAGGTGTCTGCCCCAACCCTTAGCAGCATAAATGGTCAAATAGAAAACCAGCCAAGGTGAGATCTACACTGCTTCCGGGAGCACCAACGTTTATTCCCTATGAAGTATGCTCTACCAACCATTGAATTTCACATAAGATTGTCTTTGAAAGGGTCAGTATTTTTTTAACTTTGTGGTCCGAATACATTTTACTTCATGACAAATTATATACATAAAGTACAACAAAACAGCCATAATTCATTGGACAGCTCCAAAGAAATATATTTATTTTAAAAAATTGAATTAATTTGGATAAAGAGACAAAGCCCTCATGTTCGGGTGTCTTAATAGATAAGCTGCAATGATCGTCATAGTAAGCAGGTTACAGGGCAGCAAAAGGGGATGGCCCTGACACACAAACAGTACAGATCTATTGTATGCATATACAGTAATACAATCGTACAGGTTAAGGTCAAAGTAAGGAGACATTTGATTACCATTCTTAATATGCCCAGAATGTTTAAACAATTATGATCAACGAATTCTATATTGAGAATTAATTGACGAATGTGCTACTTAATGCCATGTAAGGAAGAACTGATTGTAGATTGCTTTGCTGTGCATAGAGCATCAACTTGACCAATGGCTTACTGACACCCCTTTGCATAATTTAGGTTTGTGCACTAGAGAGGCAGCCCGAGAAGGAAACGTGAACACACAAATTAGCGGATGCTTTGCTGGTGCTTACCCTCATAACATTGTCGACAGTAAACCCAGTGTTTTCAGTCCCCAAATCAACCACAAGACGCTCAACTATCTCCACCTGACTCAGTGTCAGACGAAGTGGGGACGTTGGTTTCAGCGGCTGCACCAGTTGTGCGGGAATCATTTGCAGAGGCTTTACTTCTTTAAACTGTGCCATCTCCTAAAAAGGTAGAAAAAGAGATTGTAAAGTTAACTCTACCAGTCTTGGCCACGTAGATTTTAAGCCATTCAGTTTTGGACCAAAACCAGCAACACTTTGAAATGTAAATTTAGCAAATAAACAAGAAACCATAAATAGTTAGAAAGCGGATTGAACGCCAATTATTAGGCACAGGTGGTCACAGTCCTTTGCAATAAACTAACCAAAATGTCTTTAAAATGCAATAAAATCATGTATTTTTAGGTATGCCGTGCATGGCAACAATGTTGAAACATGTAATTGAGACACAATTTACAATAATTTGTAGAATGCAACATTGACGGGAAGACTCTGGTATTTTAAAGGTTTCAAATATATCTTTGATATGTACATGATTCGAATAGCATGCTATCGGAGCTCATTTCCAAGTCGTATGTGTGGCTTACATAGAAAAGTATTACTTTAATGCGACAAGTAGTTTGTTAGTGCTGGATTATATGGAACAGTTGCACTGGGTGAAACCCAACATTATATAAGGCAGCCTGAGATATCCGTTTGAAATCCTGTGCAACATTTCTTTTAGTACAATCTAGTTGTGACCTCACTACTCTACTATAATCGAAAAATTATAGCACTGCTCAATCGTAATACTTTATTATAGTTGGGTCGCAACTTCTCAATAACTGCTTCTCTACTCAGAGACTGCATAGAGCAGAATTATAACTGCCAATGGAGGATTTAATGAAAGCTGTTACTAACTTTATAGATTACTTTATTCTAAAATTGTTTTTATTGACACTTTACAACCATTACTTGATAAGGAAATGCTTAGGTCACTTCAAGCTTTATTTCATATTTTACTTCATAAAAGCAATAAAATATCAGTGATAAAGATATTTGTGCAAGATAAATACAATACGTTAAAAACACAGTTCATATGATCGTTTCATCGCAAAAGAATATATAAAATATCCTGTTCTAGGCAGAGCAAAACTGAATAAATTCATTTATTAAATAAAAAGATTCAGCTTTTCATCCAATAACATGTTTAAATATTGACTATCAACTTTAAAAAAACATGTAAGATACATTCCAGACAAGTTTACAGCTAGATATATACTTTGTCCTCATTGCCCAAGCTCGATGTATGCATTTGGAAACAGTATAGAGAACAAATTAGCAGAGAGTAGATTTGCACAGAATAATCGTGTCGGATGGATGACATATCGTTAGCTTGATTAATACTGGCTTTAGATAAAGTGCTCTCAGATCTTTGTAAAAAGGACAGAGGAAAATAAATGGTAGAATGTCCACTTAGCTGTCATAGCATAGATGGCACATATAAGAATCAACCATGCGCCACGCTTGCAGGAGCACAGTAGGGGGTAAGGTACCTAGGCAAAATCTTGTGTAAAATTACTGTGCTTAGGGTGGTGTAAAATGACCGTGCTTAGGGTGGGTTAATAAGATCTAGGTAGTTTTGATATCCACCAGTGTGTTTGCTAATCCAATCACCTCAATGGACAAACTGCAAAGCGCATGGACACTGTCTTCGAGAGTGATAGCATGTGCCTGATATAGAAGTGCCTTTGTATTGCTGTTGATTGCTTGGGGAGTGTGTCATCAGTCCTCCTCGCCCAGGGATGTGAGCAGTGACTTGATGTGTTTGCACCATGGAAGACCTGATGCATCACTTTGTGCTAACAAGTCCACTATCGCCTTCCTGTATGTACCGAGTAACGAACAGGGGAGAATGCCACTATATCTGAGATATGTTTTTGATTCGTCTCACGGTGCAATGTCACATTTTTGTGGCTTTGAGGAAGGTTCAATGCCGTTTTTAGAAACTTATTTACGACTACTTCCAACCTTTTTTTTTACGCATACCCACATTTCTGCACCATACACTGTTGCTGACCTTGATTGCAAATTATATATTTGCAAAGCTGGTCATAAGGCACCATTTCCATGTGTGTGGGCGAAATTCCACACTGCATTGTTGGCTCTTTCCAGTGTGAGTAATGATTTCTCTAGTTGGCCTAGCTAACTACCATTGCTCATGAATCGAACCCAGTTACTCAAAGCTATCTACTTGTCCTATTGGGTGTCTTTCAATTTCTATATGAACCTGTTTTTTTTTCTTGAGTGGCGGCCAAAAGACTGTAGATTTGGTCTTGCCATACTTGATTCTTAACCCATTCTGAATATATCCTATACTGGAAGATGAGACTAATTTTCTTAGGCCAATCAGGGTCAATGATGTTTATATTGCTTCACCTGCGAATTAAACGATCGGAACCTTATTTGTAGTGCCAATAATTTGGTGATTAGCCAGTTTATGAAAATGTATAACAGGGAAGGGAACACAGCCCTGACTTACCCCAGTCCTACAGTAAAGAAAGTAGTTATGTCACCACAGAGGTTCCCGCAAACTACCTTGTTGTTGAGGATCTTAATGGCTTAGAGCAGTTGAATAAGAAATTCTGTTTCATGAAGGGCATATGTGACGATTTTCCAGATGAAGTCACTTCTCTCCATAGGGGAGCCCTTTGCCATGAGACTAGGGAGTTCAGGCTGTTAACCAATAGTCCCCCTAGGGGTGGTAGCATGCGGGAGGATCTCATGGGGAGGGACTTCCCTCTTGGGGACAAGGACATACATCTGGGACACAGCCTCTTTATCTCCCAACCCCACAGGGTAAAAACAACACCCAACCCTTCCTTACCTATGCTAAAGTCTTAGACCATGTGTTACTGTAATGTGTTAGATAGTCTCACTATGATAGGTACTGGAATGAAGAAGAACCTAAGAATGCCACTGCCAAGCATGAAGAGTGTTCGACCAACTGTCTTCAAACAAACTGACGTTACGCTGGGGCAGTTCCAGCTACTTAAGCTAAACATTAAAGAAGGAAAAGTAGAGCAACATCCGGAAGAAGTCGGTCAAAAAGCCTGCAAGTTGGATATAGGGTGTTCGAACATTGTATCAAAGCAGCATTGTGGAGTGACGAGAAGGCCCTGTGGGACACCAGGAACGCGTTTTGTCCGGTGGCTGGGAGTCAACAACCCTGAAGTTGAGTCAGTGTGGTGCTGGCATGACCTGTGGTAGGTGGACCGTGCAGTCCAAAAACTACGACCAGACCAACAACACTAGCCTACTGTGAAGCTGCATAGGCGGTTGCATGGGAAGTACGAGGAACTGTGGTGTTTGGTCCAAAACTTGCACCCAGAATGCCAGCAGTAATGGCCCGAAGAAGATCAGAAGAAGAAAAAGAAAGAACTAACCCGTGACTCCTGGTGAAACCGGTGAAGAGTTCCCAGAGAGAAGGTAACGGGAACGGTAGTAAGTCTGGGAGGGGACGGAGCAAACTTGAGAAGGCGAAACCAGAAGACGAGAGAAGGAGATCATTTTGTGAGGCAACTCCCTGGTCAGTTTCATAAGTCTGTGCTATTGAAAAGTCAAGAAGGGCTCGGGGATCCTCTTCCTTGTCCCGGTGGGGCAAGTTGAAGGGCAGTGTTCAAGTAGAGAGAACACTAAATATGTAGAGCAAACTTAAAGAATTGATGAAGAATATAAAATTGAAGTAAATCAAGAAAACAGTGAAGAGTCAAGGAGAGCTTGGGGGAGTGTCTCCTTCGTCCCGGTGGGAGCAAGTTGAAAGACTGTGTTCAAGTCAAGAAAAGCCTGCTAAAAGCTAGTTGTAAACTAGGAGAAGGGAGCCATTCTCCTAGTCCCGTGATATTTGTGGAACTTTGTGAAACACAAACTGTGAGAGACTTACACCCAGGAGTAGAGAGTCATTCTCCTGGGTTAGAATAAGAACTCTTCTGTTAGCTTAGTGATTTGTGTTTAAGTGATATGAATAGAGTAGGAGTTTTGACTAGGACAGTACCTATACTTTAGACATCACAGACTTCCTGACAGAGCAGAGTTTTAATTTTATTGAGGTAGGGAAACCCCCTCTAGCTTCATGGATAAATAGGATTGCATTTATTTTGGTTAATAAAAGTTTGTAGTAACACACATGCCTTAATTTGGTCAGACCCTTCGTTCGAGGTCACCACACATCCCATAGTTTGGTCCATGGGACTCCATCAAAAGCACATTTTTGGTTGATAAAAATTATGTATAGATTCATATTTCTCAGGGAGACCTATTTTTGTAATAGTAAGAACAACCTAAACGACTGATCAATAGCGCTTAGTCCAGGCAGAACGCCGGTCTGTAAATGACTACTCTATTGTCATATAACCATTTCTCCAAATGGAAGAGCAGACAAAGATTTTGGCAACAGCAACAAACAGGTAAATTGGTCTGTAGTTGGCGGGATCTTCACGGCTCCCTTTTTTATATGCTGCCACTATAGTTGCTGTCATCCAGGAGCAGGAAACTACACCCGATTCAAGGACTGCATTAAAGACGCAGTAAAGAACCAGTGCCCAAACTCCAGGTTGCACTTTTAGAATGTCCTCTGAAAACATATCGGGCCAGAAGCTGTTTATACTGGGGTGCTTATTTTGTTTAGCACAGGAGATCAAGAATCCTTCTGCATGCTATCACTAATTGTAAACTACAAAACGTTTTTTAAATACTTTGCATGAAAAAGCAGGCTATATATTCATTTTTTTCTTCAACCAAATATATTCTACTTTGATTATATTCATCAACAACTGGAAGATCTCTCAGAGTAAGCAAGAGACCAGGGTTGTCATTTTCTGAACCCCAGGATCATATAAAAGCAAAATATAAAAGCAAAATGTATAAGTAAGCCATTTCATCTTTGCTTTTACCAACTGATGGATTTTGATTCTTTATGAAAGCAGCGTGAGGGCATGGAACAGGATATACATTGGGAGTTGGTAGGTTAAGTCAGCAGGGTAGAAAATATGGGGAAGATGGCCTAGGGAGGGTCCCCATCTTGACTACTGCTCTGTTCACAGTCATACCCTATGCTTCTCACCTTGCCATTCTTCGCTAGGTCTTTCACTCACCTGTATGCCTTCTTTTCACTCTTCCAGCTTGTACCTCTATTACTCCCTCCCTTCTCTCAATTTCTTAGCAACCCTTTTACACCCGCCTCCTTTTCCATTACCTATACATTCTTTATAAGAGTACTCATGGTCTCTGCCTGCCCTGCGGCTCTTCCTTGTTCTCCTCATCAACCTTTGCGTCCACTTTGCTCTCAGTCACAATATCTTCTAACTGTGCAAACCCCCAAGCCCCTTGCATCCAATCCCGCTTCAGCTCCTTTTTCTCTTCCTGCTCCAAAACTTTGGAACAATTTGACTTTTTCTGTAAGGTGCTGCCCATCCTTTGCCATCTTCCACACAAGTTTCAAATTCCATCATCATTCCACTCTCTATTAATCACAATAAAATACAAATGCATGGTTTGTTCGCACATATTCTATGGACTTTGCTGTGTTCATATTTTATTTTCATGTGCAACATATGAGGTAGATTAGGAGGAATTGCATACGTTGAATATTCAAGTTGATGACTGTAGAAAAAGAATCGTCCATCATGTTCAGTGTAAGGCAGTATGTGTTGGTGTTTCAACAGGACACGAAATGCATAGGTTCTGCAGCATTCAGTACTAGGATTACTTTCCCCACCTTCTGAGAACATACGTGCCCCAACTGTTAAGCGAAGGCACCTGAACTGTGCCGCGAGGATGCCTAAGGCCCTCTCAAGTGTTCCATACAATCTGAAATGTGGCTCATTTTATTGATGTTCTTTTTGCCTTTAGTGGTCCTGGAAGGGTGTCAGCCAAGATAGCAGTTGATATCCTGAATCACTGGTATGGAGTACAATAGAGATTCGGTCAAGTAGACCCACACGTGTGGTTCTACTTGTACTCTCATCATGCAGTGTTTATGGTGTGATCTTTACCATTCGCTGCACCCCCCAATGTTGTACATTTGCTCTTCTTTTATGTTCGCCCACTAGAGGAGTCACAGGGATGGTGGTGTGACAAGAAGTGAAGGGGTGGAGCTGAGAAGATGAGTGAGGACTAGGAGGAATGTGGAGTAGGCAGGAGACATAAGATGTGTAAATGGTGTGATTAAGACCCTGCCTGGTTATCGAGACGACCAAGATGGTGACTCAGGGGCGAGGGGGCTACTCAGACCAGTGAATCATGGGCTTGGGGCACGAGGGAGGTGAATCCCCTTGTCACCGAACCTTCATCCTAGTCACTTGGCAGAGAACACTCACAGTGCCTTATAACAGGCCAGCCCCGTGGGCCTGGATTGTCCCACTCTAGTCACTTAAAGCAAGGAGGCTCTAAAATCCATTATCCTGCTCAACACCTTGTGAGAACTTGCTGGGAAATAATGCACAGCCTCCCCAACTGAGCAGAACCATAGCTCCAGCATGGAAAAATATACCTTTCCCTTTAAAGAAAACCATTTCCTTTTACTCAATGATGGCAGCACGCCTTTAGATACAGGTATTTTACAGAGTTCACAGAGCCTCCAGTGAACTCAGAAACGATGTGAACACAATTTTACAAGTCCATGCCTTCATGAACCCTGAAAATATATCACTACAAGCAAAGTAACAGGGAAAATGTCCCCCCAACAAGTGATTCTCATGCCGGGGATACAATGTGCCAATTAAGTATGAAGTGTTTGCAGCGCTTACCCAGCATGTTTTCAACATCTAATTCATGGGTTAGACGCACAGGAAATATCAGCTCAGCGTAGGTGGGAACAGAGAGGGTCAGAGAGGGAAAACTAACTTTCAGAATGAGAGATAGGCCAATTAATGCTATGGTCCAACCCCAGAATCCCAAAGTAGCCCTACGTACACTGTGGGCGAACAGCCAATCCAATCCCAGCACTCACCCACCTACAAGACACAAGTGCAGACCCTTACTGAAAGTCCCATCCGGGGGAAAGGAGGGGTGAACTCAGTATAAAAGCACACATACCCTAGCTAGTCACTGTGGGTTAAAAGAGCAGGAGGCTCACTTTTGGAGAAGGCTGGAGAGAGAGAGGAGACCGCTGGAAGAAGCAGAGTTTGGAGAGACCAAGGAGAGTAACAAGGGGGCAGCAGAGAGTGAGTGGGAGAGCCAAGAGGGAAAAGGAAGAGATGAGAACATCAGAAGGAGGGAGAGAACAGGAAATGGTGGCAAGAGTTAAGGAGGTGACAGAGAATGTGGTACCATCAGAAAGAAACAGTGATAAAATCAGGAAAAGACTGGAAGCCAAAAAGAGGTGGTGAGAATCAAGGTGTAGGAGGAGGGATAAAACCCAAGGTGGAGAAGGAAGTGATAACATCAGATGCCAGAAGTGACACAGAGGAGGTAACATCAAGGGAAGAAAGTGACACAGGGGAGGTGGAGGAGGGAATACCATAAGAAGGAGGTGGTAGTGAAGGTTTTACAGAGGAGGTTGGAAGCAAATCAACAAGTGAGAAGGGGATACCCCGAAGGAGATGAAGCCCAGTGGGGAAGGAGGGCATGAGGTTGTGATAGCAGACGCAGAAACCAGAACAGAACAGGTGGTAACAACCAGAGAGGAAGAAGACATTGTAACATCAGGCAAAGGGGATTTGTAGACGAAAAGGCAAGATCGCATATCGAAGGAGGGGCAGGGTCAAAGAAATCTAGACAACCAGAGCAGGAAGGCTCTAGTGAGCCTGGTAGGCCCTGGGCAGGTCCGGATGGTGGGAGAAGAAACGAGACTGGGACAGGGAGATTACTTTGAGATCAGAGAGTAACGGGGAGAGGAATGATGAGTGCCATGCAATGCAGATCTATTCCACTTTTAATGTAAAAGAGGATCCAAAACACACTCCTTACGGGTGATAAACCTTTCAAAAATATTCTTTTATCAACCCCCAGGGATCCCTCTCTACCTTCCAGTTACATCCACTGCAGTTCTCGAAATTGAGGGGAGCTATTTAGCTCCTGCTTCTAGCATAGTAGAGCCTGGTTAGCTTGAAAGTAACAGTTACCAGGAACTACTTTTGGCTCCCAGGGCCAACTGGTGCCTTCCAAACATGAAAATGTGACATTAACTGAGAATTTTAATGAAGAATATTTAGAACACATCTAATACACATTTAAACACAATGGTTCATACGCAATGGACAAAAGGTTACAGGAGCATTTATGGCAGCTCCTGGTTCCCCTGTGGCATCTCCTGCCTACAGGGTGATGACCCCACCCAGGAACTGGTTTGAGCTCCTGCTCACCGAATCTCAATTTTGAACCCTGCACTGACCAATCTACTTTGAAAACTTTGCACCCTATGGGTCTTGGAGTATGCAGTATTGAGTTCCCTGAAAGCATGCATCTAGACCAAACACAGATTAACTGTTTGAATCCCCCTAAAGGCTGTAACTCCAGAAAGGGGTGACACATCCATCTTGAACCATATGATCTGGGACAATTGAGCCAGATGCCAGTAAGGCCTAGAAGCCCACAAACAGTGAAAGAGACGCTACGCAAGAGGAGGGCCTCTGAGAGGGAAGGTAATTGATTCCACATAGGATAAAACCATCCTGACCATGGTTTGGTTTGGGAAGAATACATTTTCTTTAAAGATATTAATAACGGCATATTGTCTTAGCATACCCCTTCTTTGTTCCAGGTGGCACCCTTTGACAATAGATACACAGGACAAATGTCCTCTTACTTTATGCTACAAGGATTTTTATACTGCGCCAGATCTGTAGTGGTCTTAGAGCACCTAGCTTGTGTGGAGGTTGGCATATTTTGCCTAGACTAGGGTGTCCAGACAGGAGTCTGTGGAGGAAAAAAGTAGGGGGAAAATAAGGGGATTGGAAAGCTGGAGCAAATGCCACAGGCATAGGGAGGAAGTGGTAAAGGGTGAAAAGGAATGTTTGCGACAGACTAGGTCTATGTATATCTTTTAATGTGGACCTTGGATCAGGATTTGAGAAAGAAAAATATACTTTAACACGTTTCAAGTAAAACAGACTTTGAATGTGGGGCAGTTTTGAGAGCAATAAGTAGTTAGCACATAGTGATTGGCTGCATGATGGGCTCCAGTTGCACAGTTAGTTTGCAATCACTTTTTTTTAACCCAGGATTTCCCGATTTCCTTTACTTTTGTCCATGTGACAATCTCCGCAATAGTAATTTCGGGACTCAAAATTCTGGATCAAGTGTAGTCCAGTAAAGAATAGGCTGTGTGAAAGGTGAGTGTATCAGGACAACAAAAGGGTAGGGAGGGCTGAAATGGATCTGTTGACACACTCCAGGATATATTGCCAGGATAAGTTGCCATTGTGTCACTCGCAAGTGTGAAAGGTTTGCGTGATGAGAATATACCATAAATTCCTGCCCTGAACCCTGAAGCTCACATTGTTGCAGCAAAGGTCAATGTACGACCCAAATGCCCTGTTATATGTTCACCTCCAAGCGTCCATGGAAGCTGTAGCAAGTCACAATTATTTAATTTAGTGAGAAATATGATGGTACTGTCATCACATGGCATGTGTAGACTTGGTTGCCCCCAAATAAAGTCATCTGCAGTCAGCCATGCACGCCATATGCCAAAACATCCCTGCATGCAAGGCAGAGCACTGCATGCCCAGATACTCCCGCAAAATTCCGTTGCCCACCATCACATTCCCATTCACTGCAAATACATAAAAGAATGGCTGTTCTCTCATAAAGTACAAAGGCACCAAAGGACTGCATGTCCCTGAATTCACTCCTTGGTCAATTCAAAAGCACAAACCTGTGCAGCAATAGTAATTCCTAATAGACTATTATTCAGCTCCACCAGGCTGAACTGTATAGTGAAGATTGAATCAAAATGCACACAGGATAAAACGTTAATGCTTCCTGAAGTATATTGATTTTAATGCTTTTATGAGTACTTCTCATGTTGTTTATGTTATGATGGATTTCCAAAATGAACCCCGGGGGTGGATTATGGGAGGCCATCCCATTATGGTGAAGAGGAAGAATGCTAAAGCCTAGCCAAGCCCAATCAAAGTAGGTAGCAGAGCGGTAAGGCGTAGACTTAGGAGGGGGGTGTGAGTGTTCTATTGCTACAATGAGTCTATACAGAACACCACCAATAAATCCAGTCAGGCAGATAAGTACAAAACTATACAATGATTTGTTAGGCTTTTAAAATACACACTAAGCAATGCAACCTCTAGGCAAATAATGCCACAGACTTACTATAAAATACATATATACAATCACCCTTAGGAGAAGATGGAAAAGCATATGATTCAAGGCCAGTGCAATACAGGTAAGCAGTTAGATGCACCAAACACAGTAGAAAGGTTCCATGTGTTAATATCCCCGCAAAAATATCGCGCTACAAAAATATCGCCATATTTTTGCGGCAATATTGACCCATGGACCCTGGGGAGACACCCCCGCAAAACCTGCATTATTTTAAAATGTGCCGGGGACACCCCCGTAACCCTCACTCCCACAAATGACCCCCCCCCCAAAACTATCGCCTATGGCGAGACAAACGGCCATATGTACAGCAATATTTTTGGTGGGGATATTTTGTAAGGATACCAGTAGAAACACTTTAGAAAAATACTATAATAATTCCCTGCCACTTAAGTCCAGCCCTAAGGTGGACTGGGGCCTAGTGTCCTAAAGTCATCTATTTCAAAGTTCTTTTTTTTCCAGGTAGGTTTAATGTGATTGGACCATGTGGCATATTTGCGATTTACAAAAGTCAACGCTAAGTGAAGATCAGGTAAGCAAATCTTATCAATCCTACGACACTAGCGTAGGCCCAGGAAGGAATCCTTGACTAGATCCCCACTAATCTAAGTCGGGAAAGAGAGGGATGGGGACAGTACTTTAGGCCAATGTAACCCTATGGAGGATAGGGGGTGGGGGAGACCAGGTTATGTTAACTTACCCCCTCCCCCTTACTCAGATTTCTCCAGAGACCACTGCTGAGGTTCTGGAATCAGTTGGGGACATGTTCTTCTGTGCTTGGTCTGGTCGAGGGAGGCCCGCCGTCACAGGTGCAGTGGTCAGTTTCCGACGCAGTGCTTGAATCTGGGTCACAGGCATCTTTCAGCTTAACACCCTTGGGATGATGAACAAGACTTCTGTGAAGCAGGAGACCTAAGGTCATCTCCAGAAAGTGAAGAAGATGGATTGCAACAGGTGTCACCAGGCGGCGACTGGCGAACCTCAATGGAAGAACAAAGGAGCAAGTCCTACATGCACTACGTTGATGCAAGATGGCTGAAAATGCAGCAGCAGGTGTCTTGTAGCACAAGCTGAAGATCTTCTCGGGATGCCCTTAGAACAGCAATGACTCCAGTGAGGAAGCCCAGGAGGGAGCTTGTCAATCCACTGGTTGGTCTAGGGGCACTTCTGTGGCTCAGAAGGCACAGATTCTCGAGAAGGTGGTTGAGACTTGTTATTCCTATCGGTCCAGGGGTTAAAACACAAATAAGATTGTCCTTGAGATCAGGCAGAGGAGCAGCGCTTCAGCAGGATTTAACTGGAGTTGATGCTAGTCAGCTGCAAAGGTCATCCTTTGGTCGTAAACGGCTGCACTTCTGCATAAGGGCCTTAGCTCCAACGATGATCTGTGAAACGGCTGCAGGAGTACTCCTTTTATCCAAGATTAGGACTGGAAGCTCGCCCATGGACACATTGGATTTGTACCCCAAAAGTTGAAAAATAATGATTTATAAGGATACAAAGTACCCTAACCACATTTCACTTTAGGGTGATTGTGCAGTTGTAAAAATACAAGAAATCCATAAAGAGAGACATAGGCCCTCATTACAGATTTGCCAGTCTCGAAAAATGTGCCGGTAAAAACGGTTACTGGCACCTTTTCAGGACCAGTAAACTACAAGTCTGCCAGTAGGGGCTGTGAACTACCAGCAGGCCTGACCTGCCAATAGTTCAGGCACTTACCAGCAGATTTTGCACTGCAGCACTGGCTAACGGTGCCGGTGCTTCAGGGTTCCCATTCTATACTAGTGGACTCCACGGAAATGGGAACTTACTGTTCCCCCGCTGCTCGTAACATTCAGTATTACCGGGATATCAGGTGGCGAAAACGGTAAGGCCAGTCTACCGGTAACCCACCGGTAGCACCGGCAGACTCGTAATGGGGGCCATAGGCCCTCATAACAAGTTTCCCAGAACGATGCCAGTGATACCGCCAATCTGGTAGCACCATTACTGGCTACCGGTGCGGCAGAATCACCAGCATATTACAACTCTGCGGGTGCGTGCATCCCGCAATTCCGTAAACGCTGTTACCGGCATGACAATAAGTCTCAAATGCCGATGCCACCATAGACATAAATGCTGGTAACAGCGGTCCCCCCCCCCTATTGAAGAAAACACAGGCACCGGAAACAGGGTCATCGCACAAACTGGAAGTTGGCCGGCTGCCATTTTGGAAAACTCAATCCAATTTCAATCTGGCATATCCTGTTGCCATCCACACACGGTAACACCGCCTGGATGTCTGGAAGCATGAAAAGTAGCCTGGCTGAAGTCCGGCTCCAGAAGCCTTGCTTCTCAGAGGCAGAATTGAGTTCGCTGAAAGACCAGTTCGTGGAAAATGCTGAGACCCTGTTTGGCCGCGACAACTGCCGCACCAACCAATGCCACAAGTCAGCCATATGGCAGGAGGTGGTCAACAAAGTTACAGTGGTGGGGCCCGTTCCCCGAAAAACCAAAGGACTGCTGCAAGAGGTGGGATGCACAACCTGCTGGCAGCGCACTGCTGTGAGACCATGGGCACAGGAGGCGGGACGGTCTCCCCCATTAAACTCATGCCATGGCAAGAGCGATGCAGCTCAATAATGCATCTGGAGGGTATCGAGGGCGTTGGAGGTGCAGAGGCCAGAGCAGGGATCCAAGGGGACGGCACTGAGTACAACAAGCCACACCAGAATGCCCAGCACCACACAAATAGTGCACACAAAACAGAACAGGGAAATGTGCCCAAGGAAAGGGTTAGTAGGTGTGACGTCAACACCTAAAGTCTCCGTGTACATATAGATGGTAGGGGTCGGGGTCAATGTAAGCCATGCAAAAGCATCGTACACAACAAGCATCCATGCACTTGTCATGTGCACCATGGCATGACTGGACAATTAGCAAATCCCCAATGAACACACCACAAGCCACCATGCCATGAGTCCAACCAAAATGGACTCACTGCATGCATGCATGCATGCACACACACACACACACATCTACCCCCAGACATGTTGACCAGGCCAGGGAACATGCAATATTGAACTAGCGTAATGCAAGTGTATCGATGTCACAGGCATCTAACCGCTTCGTCATCTCACCCCAGCAGGCTCATCCACTGACAGAAAGCGCTGGGCCACCCGCAGACCGTGCAAGACCCAGTCGGGCTGCACAACGGCCCACACAAACCACATCTGTGGCTACGCCTGCTCAACAGGACGAGTCAGCAGCCAAGACCAGCAGCCTGATCAACAGGCCCAGCCAGCAGCCTGATCCACAGGCCCAGGCAGTGGTACACCCTTGGCACCCATGTAAAGCGCCCATCAGGCCCCCACATACCACAGCACCACCTGCGATGAGGCTGAGGCAGCAGATGGGGGGGCAAGACACTGATGCCACACCAGAGCGCTCCACCTACCCCTCCTCCACCTTCAGTCCCTCAACCCTCCACAGCCCACCACAACCACCAATGCCGTCCATCCGAGAGATGGCTGAACGCATCCATCATATAGAGGGCCTGCCATAATGAGATGGCTGAAATCCAATGCCAGCACCTGAGAGAGGCCCGGCTAATACGGGAGTCTATACAGGCAACTGGCCGGCGATGTGCCCGTGCCCTGGGCTGTACAACATCTGCCCTCATTCTCCTGACACAGAGGGTCTGTGAGGGCAATACAAGGGTGCAGCTCTTGCTGAGTCAGTGGCACTCTCCCTGCAGGCAAATCAGGAGCGCATGGGTGCTCAGGGCTCAGACTCCAACCTCCAGCATAGCCACCCCTCCGAGATCGGTGCAGAGCAGCCCTAGGCACCGCTCACAAAGACTTACAGGCACACCTGCTCATGGCAAGGGTCCTTCTATGAAAAGGCACAGAGATTGAGACTGTGGACATCCACATGTGACACTTTCTTGTTAGGGTGTGTTGGGAGCGGGTGGTAGGTGTGTGGGGAGGGGGTGGTAGGCCAGGGTTGTATCTGTACTTTGTAGAACAATTCATTACATATAATTAGTCACTTGCAACAATGAGTGGACAGTTGTTATTCATGTGTATGATTTTATTGAGTGAGCACATTGAATACAGTGATGTTTGTTTCATGTGTGGTGCACAGTGAGGGGGCTTCAGAAGAAGTTATCTATGATTTCTTGTCGGACAATACACCTGTCCCTGGGGGTCATATGCACGTGCCTGGCTAGTGCTGCCTTGCCATCATCATCACCATCTCCGCCCTCTGGTGGTGGCATGTCCAGGTCTGGGGGCAGGGGTATTTTGATCTAATGCAGATATTATTCAACATTGCACAGGCCAGGACTATCTGCCTCACCTTCTCTGGCATGCACATAAGTGCACCCTCTGACCGGTGTAGGCATCTGAAGAACAAGTTACTTCTTACCTGGTAACGTTCTTTCGACGGGATGTTGCTCCGACGTATTCCTTATCTTTGATAATATGTTTCCAGCTTGCTGGCCTCGGAATTTTTTTCTGTAGAGGGCGCTGCGTGTCGACGTCCGCCGAGTCGATGTCCCTCGACGGCCACCGTATCGGCGCCGACGTCACCATGCCCATAAGTAGCCACGCGCTGCGTCTGTTGCTCAGTTCCGTTTTGTAGCATAAGAAAAGTCATGCCTGAATTGGTTAGTGACCTTGAAGGAGCGTAAGCTGCAACCACAAAGGAAGTTATCACTGCGGGGATGGTTGGGAGGGGCGATAAGGAATACGTCGGAGGAACATCCTGTCGAAAGAACGTTACCAGGTAAGAAGTAACTTGTTCTTCGAAGGGATTGTGTCCTCCGACGTATTCCTTATCTTTGATAGACTCCCATAGCAGTGGCATGTAATTGGAGGTGGGAGTGATAGTGTTATGTATCCCTTTAGGGATGGACCGAATGTAATATGGCCTTGCCAAATCTGGTCTCTTGAGCAGTGGAGGAATCCAGATTGTAAAATTTTGTGAATGTATGTGCGGACGACCATGTGGCAGCCGCACATATGTCCCGGACCGGTACCCCTCTTTGGAGAGCCGAAGAGGCTGCGATACCCCTGGTTGAATGAGCCCTGAGATTTTGGGGTGGCTCTTTCCCTGCTAGTCTATAACATTCCAGGATGGCCAAAATAATACACCTGGAGATGGTTTGTTTTGTTATGGGTAGTCCCAACTTGTGACCTGAGTATCCTACAAACAGTTGGTCTGCTTGCCTGATCCTAGCCATTCTGCTGATGTAAAAGCTGAGAGCTCGCCTCGGGTCCAGCCTATGTAGCCTTTCCTGCTCTTTCCCGGATGGGGAGGAGGGTAGAACGAAGGCAAGGTAATTTTCTGAGTAATATGATATTCAGAAACCACCTTTGGGAGGAAATTAGGCTTCACCTGTAGGACAACTTTGTCCTTGTGGAAGATTGTATGTGGGGGTTTGCAGGAGAGAGCTTGTAGCTCATTCACCCTCCTAGCAGATGTTAGTGCTACCAATAGGAAAGTTTTAAGCGTGAGAAATCTCAGCGCTCAAGAGTGAAGTGGTTCGAATGGAGTGCCCATTAAGAAGTTTAAGACTAAATTTAAGTCCCTTAAGGGAACCTGGAATGGTTTTGGAGGGTAAACATTAGTTAGTCCCTTGAGAAATTGTACCACTAGAGGAATTTTGAAATACAATGGTTCCTCCGCAGTGCGCTTGAAGATAGAAAGCGCTGCAAGATAGCCTTTTACAGTGCCCACTTGAAGGCCTGAGTTTGCCAAGTAGACTAGAAACGATAACACTGTTGGTGTACCACATGAAAAAGGGTTGATATTCTGTTCCCTACACCAGCTGCAAAATTTGTTCCAACGGCAGCGGTATAAAGACTTTGTTGCTGGTCTTCTGGCCGAAAGCAACACCTCCATGACGTCATCAGGGAGATCCCAATCCTTGTACCTCAACCTTTCAGAAGCCAAGCGTGAAGGTTGAGGGTTCTGGTGTCTGGATGGAGAACCTGACCTCCCTTCTGCGAGAGAAGATTCTCTTTGAGTGGAAGACGGATTGGAGGACAGATGGACATATCTAGAAGGTCCGGGTACCACGTTCTCCTGGCCCAATCCGGGGCAATTAGGATCATGGTTTTCCGGAATCTTCTCAACCTCCTGATCATTTGAGGAATAACAGGGACTGGTGGGAAACGTAAAGGAGTGGAAACTCCCAGTCCACTACAAACGCATCTCCTAGAGCTCCTCTTGGGGGAAATTCCCTTGAACAGAACAGATCGCACTTCCTGTTGGTGCTTGTGGCGAACAGATCCACCTGAGGGGTTCCCCAAAGGGCAAAGATCTCTTGAAGGACTTCCTGAGCTAGCTCCCACTGGTGGGAGACTGTGCTCTGCCTGCTCGACAGCGGACGCTGTCAAGTTCTTCTCTCCGGCTAGGTGGACTGCCGATAGAGAGATTCCTTCTTGGATTGCCCAAAACCAGAGCTGCATCGCCTCTCTGCACAGTGGCAGTGATCCTACGCCTCCTCTTTTGTTGAGGTAGTACATGGCCTCCGTGTTGTCTGTCATTATCAGGACATTTCTCCCCTGTACTGATGGCAGGAAAGCTTTCAGCGCTAGTCTGATCGCTCTCTGCTCTAATAGGTTGATGTGTAGTCTGGACTCCGATGGAGACCAACGACCGCTGATGGTCAAGTCGTTGGCATGGGCTCCCCACCCCGTGAGTGAGGCGTCTGTGACTACTGTTATCTCCGGCCATGGTTGCCAAAACAGTTCTCCTTTCAAGATGTTCTCTGGATAGGCCCACCATTGCAGGTCGCAAGCTACCTTGTCCGGAATACGTAGGATATCTGTCATTCTCCCTGAGAATTGCGACCACTGACTTCTCAGTGCCCACTGAAGAGATCTCATTCTCAGGCGAGCCTCTGGCACAAGGAAGATGCAGGATGCCATGAGGCCTAGCAACCTCAAAAAGTCGAAGGCTGGGAGACGTTGGGCATTTTGAAACTTGGTGACCATCTGTAGAATATCTTGAGCCCTCACCTCTGGTGGCAAGGCTTTTCCCAGGGAAGTATCCAGGACCGCTCCAATGAACTGGAGTCTCTGTGATGGTATCATCTGTGACTTCTTTAAATTGAGGGAGAAGCCCAGTCTGTGAAGAAAGTGGCAGACATAATCTAGCTGGGCCTGTTCCAAAGATACTGCCCCGATCAGCCAATCGTCCAGGTAGGGGTAGACGTGGATCCCTTCCCTCAGACTCGCCGCCACTACCGACATCAGCTTGGTGAAGACCCTCGGGGCGGAGGTCAGCCCAAATGGTAGAACTCGAAATTGATAATGAGAGTCGCCAATTGCGAACCTCAGGTATTTCCTGTGTTTGAGATGGATTGGCACATGGAAATAAGCATCCTGAAGGTCCAGAGATACCAGCCAATCCTGGAGCTGGAGGGCCTGAAGGATCTGAGAGAGGGTTACCATCTTGAACTTGTCCTTCCTGAGGAACTTGTTCAATTCTCCTAAGTCCAGGATGGGTCTCAGTCCTCGTCCTTCTTTGGTATGAGAAAGTAGGGGGGAGTACCAGCCCTTGTTCCTGTCTGCTACAGGTACTGGTTCTATGGCACCTTTCTCTAGCAGGTCTATAATTTCCTGCAAGAGGGGCTGATCTGGAACTTTTAGAGAGCTGTTCCCCGGTGGATGACTCTGAGGAATGTGTAGAAAGGGTAGGCTAGGCAGTAACCTTGGGCAACTGTCTCCAATGCCCAAGCATCTGACGTTATAGCCTGCCATTCCGTCAGATGGCGAGCTAACCTGCCCCCTACAGGTGTATTGTGTGGGAAGGCCTCAGAGTGGTTTGGGAGCAGCTGATGCAGAGGGTAAAGAGGCACCTGCTGCTGTTGCGGTCTTAGTACTTTTGACCCGTCCACCTCGGGTGGATCTCCTTTGGCCTCTTTGAGCCGGCTGTCCTCTGCCTTTCCCGAATGCGGAATAATAGCGAAAGGACTTTCCTCTCCCAGAGGTTCCTGAGGGGCGAAAAGGAGTTTGGCGGATAGCAGCTCCTAAAGATTTTGCTGCTGCTTTAGAAGTCTCTAACTTTTCCAGACTGCCATCAGCCTTTTTTCCCGAATAATGAAGAGCCGTCAAAGGGCATATTCAAAAGTCTGGCCTGTACATCAGGGGCAAAGCCCGACTTTCGCAACCACGCATGCCTGCGGATTATTGTACTTGCCGCCATGGCCCTGCTGATACTGTCAGCGGAATCGATGTCAGTTTGAAGTGATATGCACATGGCATCTTTGCCATCTTTTATAATGTTAAGGAAGGCTTCCTTTTCCTCTCCTTCGGGTATGCAGTCAGCCGCTGATGAAGCACACTCCCATAGTGTGTGACTGAACCTGGCGAGCGTACAGGTGGCGTTGATGGACTTCAACGCCGTACTAAAGGCAGAGAAGACTTTCTTTGCCATAGAGTCGTACCTCTTGTCATCTCTATCCTGTGGGACAGTAGGGTAAGCGGTCCTACTGCTAGATGAAGTTGCTGCTTGAACCACCAGGCTCTCTGGGGTCGGGTGTTTTGACAGGTATTCAGGGTCAGCAGCCGCTACCCTATACTTGGTTGACAATCTTTTATTGACTGCAGGGATAACTTCGGGAGTTTCCCAATTAGATGCAATTTTCCTTTGTAAGGCTGCATGGAAGGGGACCACCGGGTCCTCCTGTGGGCCTTTGTCCAATATATCTGTTAGGTCATCCTGTTGGAAAACAGATGAAGGCGCAGACCAACCCATAAACTCAATTATTCTTGCCATCAAGGTTCTATATGGTGTTTCGGCATGTTCCCCTGGGTCTGGTTTAACAAATTCCACTTCTGGGGAAGTGTCCAGCCCACTTGCCTCATGTAGTGACTCCTGTAGTTCCTTCAGCCTTCTTTCCTCAGAGGTGAAATCCTCTGCAGTAGGCAGTGTGTTCCTCTGTAACCCGAATGTTTCCTGGTCAGAATCTTCCCCTTCTTCATAAATTGAAGAAAGTCCAGGGTATTCTGACCTCTGAAATGGAGTAAAACCCATTTCTAAGGCAGAAGGAGCCAAACGGTATTGGACGAGAAAACGTTGATATCGTCGACGCCGATGTAACAGGCTTCGAAGGCGCCGAAAACGGCGTCGAAAAAACTGGAAGGGGTCTCGAAGAACTCGAGAGGATCGGGATCCTACTCGAGGGCATCGACGAAGGTCTCGCCGTCGTGCCGGAGGCCCTTGCAATCACCATTGGCTGTGGGGTGGCCTTGGTCCTCTCTTTCATTGGCGTCGACGTCGAGTCGATCGACCGATGCGTCGAGGAACCCTTCGACAACGGCGTCGATGGCGCCGATCCGTGCGACGGAATCTTCGACGATGGTGTCGAAGATGGTGCCTTCCTACCCGATGGCTCATGGCGCTCTCGGGTGGAATGTTTCGCCGGGTGCTTCGACTCACAGCGTTTTGATTTTTGGGGTTTTTCACCTGGGTATCACCCTCAGCTGTCTTCGAGGGTGTCGAGGCCGTGTTCTCGAAGACGCTTAACATTTTCTTTCTGAATTCCTCCCACTCAGCTTGAGAACTGTGTTTGGTGGGACAGGAGACTCTTTCTGGGGACACAGAAGACGACGAGGAATGGGACCTTCAACGTCTCTTTTTTGAGTGTCTTGATCTTGACGAATGGTGGGAGCTGCTTCGAGATCTAGAATGGGAATGTTTTCGACGGCGAGGAGACGAATGCCTCGAATCAGCCGATGAAACTTTCAAGGAGGTTTTGGCTGACTTACCTCTCTCGAGCTTCCCCTTGCGCTCCTTCAAGGCTTTCGCCGTCATGGACATGCAGTCCTCACACTCCGAACAATGGTGCTCGGATCCCAAGCACCATAAGCAGATCCTGTGTGGATCCGTTATTGACATTATTTTACTGCAGTCTCGACATTTCTTGAAGCCGGATCGCGGCGTCGTCGGTTCTGATGAAGAAGCCATCGAGAACTATAAGGTATATTCGAGTAAAAATAGATAATTATCCTGACTGAACTGAGCAACGATGTTCCGAGGCCCCACGAAGCGCGGAAAAACAGAACTGAGCAACGGACGCAGCGCGTGGCTATTTATGGGCATGGTGACGTCGGCGCCGATACGGTGGCCGTCGAGGGACATCGACTCGGCGGACGTCGACGCGCAGTGCCCTCTACAGAAAACATTTCCGAGGCCAGCAAGCTGGAAACGTATTATCAAAGATAAGGAATACGTCGGAGGAAACAATCCCTTCGAAATGTGCGTTTAGCAGTCCAAACGTCTGCTCGATGGTTGCCCTTGTACACACATGGGCATGATTGTATGCCATACCCTCCGGCTACTGTGAATCCCTCAGTGGGTTCATTAGCCAGGGCAGTAGTGGATATCCAGAATCATCTGCAAGGGGGTGGGGCGGGGGATGAGGTACACAAGGTTAGCCATAGCATGCAGGTGGCATGACTGACCTTCTCATAGCACGTAATTGTATTCCATGATACTTCATGCATCCCGGACCATGGTAAGCACTGTGATGCACCCTGTGACGGCAAATGTGTGTCATCCGTACCAAGATGTGTTGTACTTCCTGGGGTGGATTGATGTGGGTGGGACTACACTAGCCACCAACAGGCCCTGCATGCATATCCCTGTGTTGTGGTAATCACAATGGCACCGTCCCTAAACAGTGTATGCATACACTACATGACGCCCGCACTGCAGTCTTGACATACACGGACATGCATCAATGCAGCATGAGGGCTCACATGCACAGTAGGTGCAGTATACACATTACCTCTTTTGCATCACAGTAGCTGGCAACAGCACTCCATGGACGTGTTGCCCATCTCCCATCCTATCCCTCTGACTTATTCACCTGCGCTTGTCAGATAGCATTAAGAATTGTGCACCAGGCATTCACACAAGTGGCAATGAATGTTACACTCACCTGGTATCCACGGGGACGCCACCTAGCTCTGGTTGGATGATTTGCACTCTCGAACCCTCTCCCGGTCCCTTGGCAAGGCCTCCGATTAAAGATGGGTCTGAAATATAGGAGAGCTGGATTCAATACCAGATTGTCTTTATGTTTTCCCACCTCCCTTGGCCTCAACTCCTTCCTCCCCCTTGGGCCTTCTCCTCACCTTAATATAGTAAGAGGTGGATTCTCCGTCCTGCTCCTCGTGGCAGGGGCGCGTAGATGTGGGGTGCGAGCAGCGACCAAGTTACTTCACTGGTGCAAGCCCCCCTTTGGGAATCCAGGCCTGCTGTGACTCCATAGGTTTGCTGCTTTACAGTCTTTATATGCAGTTTTTATGTTCCTCTTAGTTCGAATAATAATGTCTTGCATCTTTCCTTTTAGGTATGGAAAGGTATTTTGGTGTTGTCATGCAGTTTGAAGATGAGCATGGGCCGGTAGACAAAAGTGCGGTGTGCGCAATGCTGTCCGGTGAGTAATGCGCTGTGCAGCGCTGTTTCACCTTTTATATTGCTAACCTGTGTCTTTTCTCTCCTTGCAGGTTGCGATGTTCCTCGCCGAGCGCCGTAATGTTCCAGCAATGATACTGACCAGGAGATGACTACCCAGGTAAGAGTTGTGTGGCTTTCTTCATTCGGGAGGAAACGTGAGTAAACGCTTACTAATGCTGTCTTTCTTTCTCATTTCAAGGTTATGGTAATTCCAGGATGCATGCGGTGCCAGATGATGGAGTTCGTACCTTCAGGTGAGTGGAACTGAAGTCAGCGATGGATTAA
The DNA here is from genome assembly GCF_040938575.1 of Ambystoma mexicanum. Lineage (NCBI taxonomy): Eukaryota > Metazoa > Chordata > Amphibia > Caudata > Ambystomatidae > Ambystoma > Ambystoma mexicanum. The sequence goes on from NC_090929.1 coordinate 542,243,632, forward strand.
AGACAGGATACTGTTCCAGGTAAGTTTCGTAGTGTTCTTTCTCTCTCTGCAGGTCCTTTGTTTCAGGTAAGCTGGCATCAAGAACTGGAGACGGTGAGAGTTATGCTGCCCACAGCAGAATAACACAAAGCATGTTCTGCTGTTTGGGTGTGGTTTAAAGTAGTCCAGGTAAAATAGTCCCAGGCCTGCCACACCCAAAAGACTAGACCGCATAGCTCAGTTCCTTGTAACTGAGCTATGTGTGTGCCTCCATGTTGGCTGAACCCCGCCTGCCCCCCCATAGTTAAATAGTCCCAAGTAAATAGTCCCATTCTAATGTTGGTCTTCATGATGGTTATGAGCCTGGCGCCAAAGGCGCCAGGACTGACTCCAAGAGAGTCTTGGATGAGGTTTTAAGGCCTTTGACCTGGCCCTAACTGGAAGGCTGACTTGCCAGTGAGGGCCAGGGGCAAGGGTCATGACAATGAAGCACTGCATGGGCACATCGACGTTTGCATTGAATGTGCAAATGCATGGCAGGTGGTGCACGTCAGTGGTGTTGCCTGTGACAGAGTTCTACAAAGTCTTGCATGCAAGAGTGGCAGAGTTGCATTCTGTTACCTGTAGCTTGTTGCCCATTTCCTTCCTCAGGGTTCATATATGTACTTGCCACTGACTGACAACAGTCTGGTGATACACCCATTCTTTTGTGTGCTGACCTTTGGGTATGCGCTGGTTGTAGCCTCTGATGCATGGTGGTTGTGGGACATGCATTTGTGTTGTGCCCCCCTCCCTTTGGCCTGTGACCCATGCAGTAATGTGTGTGCACTTGTCCATATACTTACCGAACATGCAGGTCCTTCGTCTGCTGTGCCGCACCATGCACGCTGACAGGGTGCTGTTCCTCAGAACCATGGAGTCGTGGGTTGATCCTGGGAATCGGCCGCAGCAGTGCGTGATGGTGAGGTCGGCATCACAGGTTATCTGTAAGCTGAGGGAATGGTATTGCTTGTGGTTGTGGTTCCTGTACACCTCCTGTGTCGTGTGAGGGCACCAGCTCAACATGTGTGCAGTCCAATGCACCAAGCAATTTTGGCATGCCTGCAAGCACATAGAAGCATGCCATGGTAGCATTCACCTCTGCCAAGGTGGTTGGAAGGGCAATGTGCTGGCCCACATGGCGCAGGAGGGCCTCCAGTACCTGCACTCTGGAGAAGGCGGACTGTGATATGCCATGCACTTGGCCCACGGAGTGCTGGAACATGCTTGTGGCTAGGAAGTGCAGGACCGACACTAGCTTCAACAGCGGTGGCATGGCTGTCCGAATGCTGATACTGCTCCCTATGTCGCCCTGGATTGGGTTCAGTAGTTCATGTATTCTCTCCCTGTTTAGCTGGTACAGGGTATGTATCTGGCCGTCTGTCAGGGGCCAGGGTGTGGCTCTTGTGCGAGGTATGACTGCTTCCTTCACCTTGCCACTTGCATCCCAGCCATCGTCGTCGTCGTCGTCGTCCTCCTCCTCCTCCTCCTCTCCCTGGCCTCCTGCCACCATTGGTACTGCTCCAGATCATTCAGCTGCACTGCAGCATGAAGCACCTGCATGTCCATTGCTACCACTGAGAGATGCAGCATGGTTGTGTTGGTGGAGTATTCTGGCTGTGTGCCTTTTCTAGTGTTCCTGGTTGTATTGGGTGCATATGGTGGGGGGGGGGGGGGGTTGGAGCACATCGGACCATTTATCGCCTGGTCCACGATGCCAGTGTTTCCGTCATGGTTTTTACGGTACTACGGCCAGTGGCTCCATAGTGGCAGTGTTTCCGGCAGGTGTCTGGTGGGTGCTGCTACTTCCAATGTCGGTCTCTCTGGCACCGGTAGCACAGGGTGTGCTGTTACCGGTGCCAGTGTTACTGGCAAATTGACTCAGAATTGTATGATCTGGTAACAGTTCCGGTGCACATTGCTACTGGCACGTTATTACCAGACTGCCAAACTTGTAATGAGAGCCAGAGTGTCTCAGCACCGATAATCTTATGGACTCATAAAAATTTGCACAAAGCAAGGGAAGTAAAGCAGAAGGCTTTACATTCCTCCATAAAGTCAGGTCAGAAGTTACTTTTTTTTTTTTTTTTTTAAAAAGGCTACAGAAACTGGCAGATAGCTCGAGATTGAGCGGACCTTTAAATGCGGCGGTAATAGCGTTATCGCTGCATTTAAAGGCTAACGCCCAACTTGTGATGAGGCCCTTAATAAATAGAACCAAAACACACGATTACTTTAGGATACTTTTCAAAGGCCACTGCTTAGTTTGTAGTTGCTCGCAGTTACAATTGTTACAGCTTTTGACACAGTAAGGACAGTTCTATCATATTATCGGTAATAATGTGCACTCTCGAATCTTAGCAGAAACACAATAAAGACATTTACTCTGCACACACATATAAGAAGGTGACTTTTGGGAAGGAAAAAAGTTGTTGGCTTGAGCAGCAGGGCTTGAGTTTCTAGAGGCAGTCTCTTTGCACAGCAAGTCTTTTAGAGTCCAAAACGCAACCCTACCAAAAGGCTGTTTGGAGAGGGCGCAAAGCCTTGACAAGCAGCAGAATACGAAATGTTCCTGTGCATACTTTCTAGTCTCTAGGATGCAAGAGGATATAACCAATGTTGGAGACCCTGTTTAAAGGACTCACTAAAGGCACACAAGCAGCGGCTTAGGTCGGAGTTAAGAGCGGGTTGACCTGGACACCTCTACGTGCACTCCAATGCTCTGAAGCAACTTTTTTGGATCACAGTAAGCAATACCATTTTCCCCACAGTACCTTTGGTTAGAAGAAAAGATCGTGGCTGGATTCTCCTCGATGTGGCAGCACTGGACCTGGCCTCTGGATTCCTTGCTCTGATGACGAAAGGCAGGACAATGGATAGGATCTCTCAGCAGCAGCCCCGAGGGAGGATCTCTGGCACGGCGTTCAGCAACTTCTCTGGTCACGCTGCGGTTTTGGCACCTTTTCTGCAGCACCAACTAAGGACGCGATTGGCCCGGTCAATCTTCTTCAGTTCCTGAAGTCCTGCACTCTTTTGAGGAGGACTTGGATGAGTCGGATTGTGTCTCTGGAGGTTCACCTGGAGTTTAGCAAAGACTTTCCACAACAATGTACTTCAATTAGGTCGATGGTCTCCTGGTATTGGGGTTCTGCAGCTCTGGAGAAGCGCAGCACCTCGGTAGATGGCTCTAATTATAGTTAGTCTTGGGACTGGTCTTCCCACCAGTCAAAGGGAAGGAGTCATCCTCTTCGGAATTCCTCTGTCGATCAGACGTCAGGGTCAGAACAGCAGTGGTTCGCTTCACGGTGTTACAAAGGGTCTGCAGGTGTCTCTGGTCGTCTTCTTCTTCGGTTATTTCAGTTTCCAGTGGTCGACTTGCCTTTCATCTCAGGAACTTGACTCCTCTGCAAGCTCTCTCAGCAGTTTACAGAAATGGACGAGTGGCTGTCCAATCAGGACCCCAGTGGGAGCTGGTTCCATTCAGGCACTCTGGCAAAGAGCAAGGGAGTGAAATACTCCTCCCCTACTTCCTGCATGCCCAGACACACTGGAGCCTAGACAGGGACACCCAAGGGTTACCGCCAAATGCAAAACACACACACAGGCCTCGCCCTCCCAGGACGGTATACGTAGGGCTGATAAAGAACAACCACGCTAGTAATAGCGAAAAAAGAAAGGAGCCAACAAGTTAGTACTTGGGTGACCCCATTGTCCATAATCGGGGCTATGGACATAGCCTGCGGTAGAAAAATTACACAACAGCTGATAGAACATGTCCACTGCCACCGGCCATAACCAGAAGGTTGTCTATGTAACTTAAAAGTCCCAGGAGCAGAGAGAAGGGAGATGAAGGTGGTTTGTGCCAATCTGTCAGACTATAATGTTTTAGGAGAGATACCAAGTAGAACTGTAGTTACTCTAGGATATAGAGAATACTCTCAAAGGAGAACCCAAGGGGTTCCCAGCAACACTGCCCATAAGGAGCTGTGTGCTGCAAAAGTAAAATACAGATGCATTAAGAGATATGGAGGAAAGTAGACTTCATAGGACAGTAAAACACAACACAGCGTTCCAAAAGAGAGCCCATAAGAATGAACGAGTGGAAAAAGGCTCCACTCATTCCGGTTTGAAAGAAAAAGTTCCAGAAGTCCAGCAAAAAGTGCTGGGGGTCTCACTAGGAGAGGGGATGAAGCACACTAATGACAAATCTCCCCAACAGCCAGCCCCTGTGACTGTGGGTATGTGTAGGGGAGACATTGTTCCTGCCCTTAATTCTAACAGATTTTCAGAAGGTAAACCGGTTTATATAACTGCTGTTGGAATTTTCACAGTTTGGCCATTGATGCATTTGTAGGGCCAGATCTTCACATACTGACTGGACACAGTGCCTAGGCTTAGCTTCAGTGCTTTTTTTATTTTGCTGCTGTGTGCAGTTCCTGGCCTTTCTCGTCCTCCCTTTTATAGTCCTTGTTAGGCAGAATTTCCTTTTTGTATGTAATTCTCCCCACTTGTTAGTCCCCTAGCACTTTTAGCTGGACCCCTGAATTTTTACGAGTTCTCCTGAGTGAGTGGGAACCCATTTCCACACTACTTTACTCTACCTCTGGGAACCTTTTTCAACCCTTTTGGTTGTATCTTTTTGGAGTGATGCTTTCCTCCAACTTTTTAGGCATCTGCAATTTATTATTGCAGCACGCAGCACTTTCTGTGCAGTATTGCTGGCAGCTCCTTGAGCTGCCCTTTTTCTTTTCCATGTGATAACAAACGTTACCAAGGAAAGGCAGATCATTTTTTATCCTGACTTGTATTATGTGCAATCGGCACCTTATGTGGGGTGCTGAGGAGACGCAATGTATCCCTTTTTCCACTTTTCCTGTAACTTTCTAGTTACAGTGACAAGTTCTTCTGAGTGGCTGGTGGCAGTGGACGATGTCTACTGTTTTGTGAATTTTACACGCAGGCTGCTATCGCAGCTCAGTAAGGGACACATACACATGGGTCACCATTGGCCTAAAATGGTGGCATTACTTTTTTTTCACCAAATCTTGATGACTTGCTCTTTCGTGAGTATTCCTCTACCTACTTGGGTAGGGAGGTCCTGCTAGGTCTTTTGTCCTTGGCGAGCTTGCTTGTAAAAGCCACCAAGGCTCTCTGCGCGCCTGAAAGGACAGGAAGTGGGCAAGTGACTGAAACTCGCCTGGTCTTTGTCCTGCAGTGTGTCTGCCTGGATCCAGTTAAGAACTGGGAGGTTGACTGTCCTTTTGGACAAGCCAGCCCCCAGATTTGGATGAAGGCTTGAATGGCGATTGGTGAATGCAGCCGGTTTTCCTGGATAAAAGGCGAGGATCCTGGAGCAGAAAAGCAGATTCCACCGATGGAAAGAATCCAAATAAGAAGGAGAAGAACATCTGCAGTCACTTCCAGTGACCACCAGTGCCTGAGTAACCGCTGTTGCTTCAACCTACTCTTCTGCTCGACAGGAAAGATCCAGACCAGACGACTTCCTTCCTTGGACCGGTGGGCCTAACCAGTCGAGACCAACTGCATTTTGAGCTGCGACCGTCCTGGGCTGCAATCTCCCAATACCCTGGGACCTGGACCATTTTGCTGTGCATCATCTCCCGAAGTACGGTTTTGTCTGGAACCTTGTGGGCATCCAACAGGGCCTGCAGGGATTCTTTACCGCTCTGAGACGTCTCTCCTTTCAAGTCAGGGGCAGAGAAAGAGAGGGAAGTCTACCGCGTGACAACTACTGCTGCTCCGAAGCCTGTGCCGAGTCCTAACAAGCCAGTACTGTGAAGATCGTCTGCTGGGTGACCCATTCGAAGAAGCTGACCATCTGCTCCTGCCAAAAGCTCTTTCTTCAGCCTCAAGGCCAAGAATCAGAAGAGGAGCTGCTGCAGCCTCACCTTGGGGACTAGTCGGTGACATTGCAGTTCTTCATCAGAGAAGGGTCCCGCTCCTAAAGGCTCACCTGAGTGCTTGCTGTGTTGATCCGTGCTTCTCCTGAGCTTCCGGAGACACTTTGCGGTGGACAACCCAATAGTGTTCCTCCCAAACCTAAGGACATCGGCCCTTTGGGCTCCAATCTTCCAGGGGGTCTACCCAACCTCTCTAAACCCCCTTTATACTGAACAATCTACCTAACTGCAACATTGAAGAATCCTCCTAAACTCTGACATGATCTGCCTTCCTTCCTTTGTTCTTCCGCCCACGGGCCCTGGTCACCCAGTGCCCCAACTGACTTTGAGACTCATCTCCAGATAGGGCTGGACTTTCTAAAGTGTAGGCTGTCTAGACGTTACTTACCAGTATCCTTATTGCATTATAGTGAATGTTGGTTGAAGAAGTGATTTGCTAACTTGAATGCTACTCTGACTACTTACCTGTATATCATCTACGGTCTGCCAGTGAATTGAGTAATGCTCAGCAAATATCTCTCTATATATCTGTGAATACATTTACTAGTCTGAAATTCTAGTATTGTGCTGGTTGGCCTTAGTATTTATAATAAATAACTACATTTTGTATAAAACTGCAGTGTATAAGTTTATTCTTGCCTATAAGTGTGCTCTGAGATCTTTGTACTTAACTACATCCCTCCTCCCTCCTAAACTAAGCATGGCTGCTCGACCATAGCTACCAAACCGTATGGGTAGTTGAGGCCAAACCGAAGAGTTGAAGACCTGTGCATCCTAGAGCGAGTCTTCTGAAGTCCTACCACAGTTGGACATTTGTAAAACCCCCTAACAGTCCTCATCTGCTTGGTCATTTCAAAAACAATTTACACCATTACGGAAAACCAAAGCATGCAGAAGTGACACACAAAGTAAACTACGCAGGAATGTATAAATACAAACAACTAAATGACTCTTTCGCGCATGTGCTAAGTCAGATGTCTGGAGGGTAAGCCTATAACTGTTCTCTTCCTCCTACCTTGCTCTCACTAGGAGTGTACTAAATTCAAAAATTTTAACAATGTTTATTGTAACATTGCGAAAAATGTCGACACGCAGTGTTTTGGCCTCCAGAGCTACTGGTTGTTGGGCTCTTTCTGTTAGTGTTTCGGCCTTCATCAGGACTGGAGACTGTTGATATGTCCTATTAATGGATTCCTGTGTGTAGACTGCCTATACAGATATAATAAAACATATGTTTTGACTTTGTGTGATAAATTATTATAAAAAGGTCTATCCCCAATGTATTTCTTTTTTTAAATCAATCAATGAATTCCAATCATTTATATTCACCATTTGTGTTCAATAGCCAATTATCTTACGACACATTCTGTTTTGGGGCACCTCTCTTGTAGATGTTCTCCCAGGCGTATTACTGCTTCAGAAGTCTTATGAGGTGAGACATACTATATTTTAAGCAAAGAATATTTCACTGCTTGGGACCAATACATATCTCCTTTCCTTAATGTTATTCTTACCTAATACACTTGTGGGATAATCATTACTATGTCTAGTGTACAAATCCATTTGGCTTCTTCTTGTGGCCTGTGGTCAAAATCGTGGTAGTTCTTCCTACAAATAAAAGGAAATAGAATGAAATTACATTTGATAAATCTGTGTATGTCTATTCAAGAAGGATTACTCATGAGGTTTAGTATCCCTCTTACTATGTTTACAGCACCAACCTAGCTGTGGCGGTGAGGTTGGTGCTGTAATGCACACCAAGTAATACCAACCACCAAAAGAAATTCTTCTTAAATAGACATACAAGGATGGACAGCCATGGCTTCACAAGTGTTGCACCAGTTGTCATGGTGAGTTGGATGCCGCAATGCACAGTAAGAGGGATACTAACCTCCACAAGAAATCTTTTTTAAATAGACATACACAGCTTAATCATATGTAATTAATTCAATTTCCCTGTTTTAGTGAATTCCTGTTGGCTGCATCACCCGCTGCTCGACCATAACTATATAAGGAGGGCAAACACTTGAACAGTACTGCAAGCTTTCTTAGTTCAGGGTAATGTCCTTGGGGCTTGAACACATGTCTCGATAGACTCACCCTGACAATTGTACATTCAGTGCATTTCAAAGGCAAAAAATCTCACCTGCCTGACAACACCATGCTGTGCTGAGGAGGTCAACAACAAAGTCATGAGCATAGCACAGCAAGAATCACACTATTTTAGTAGTTGAATTAGGTATGCTGGTGCGGGCTCTTGAAATTCACCATCAAACCAATCATTATGCAAACCATCGAAAGATTACTCTGAGCACAGTGTTTGACCACTGCACTAATATGCATCATAGCACTGCATAAATGTCTAATCCTGCAAGAATCACTGAAAATGTTGGATGAAAGACAAATAAGTGACCAGCAACCCACACTCTATAGGCTTTTTCCAAAGCACTGTCCAGTGGGGAAATCGCTACGTTTCGCCTTAGGTCAAACTGAGTATCTGACTCGAGAACTTGGTGGGTAATAATAATCGCTAGTCAATGAGGGGCAACAGAAGTACAAGGCATGGCCATAACATGTTGAGCCATAGAAAGTTAACAAACGAAAACATTTTTAGGGCCAGCAAACAGTACATTATCCAAGGTCAATCGTGATGCACCAAGAGCCTGAATGCAAACTGCGTAGAAGGGTTATATATGATATGATAGGTTATTTATAACGCGCTTAATACCCAGAGGTTTCTAAGCGCAGACCTGGCAATCGAACCTATGTTGCTCCGTGTCTTGCTTCCAAGGCGAGCATGTTGCCCATGAGCTATCCACCCCCTCTCCCCCCGAAACCCCTAGTTCATTGAAACGTCACTCTTGCTGAGTTGCAACAGGTTCATTGCCTGTACACATCTGGTAACATGCTCACATTCACTCACTAGGTCATGTCTCCTGAAAAACAGAAATACATCTGTAACTTTTTTACAGTATACTTGCTAGCTTCAAGTTGCCATACACCGGGCATGAAAAAACGCAATCACCAATGGAATTAGCAGGAGCACTTTCCACAATATCCCCATTAACTTTTTACTAAGTCGAGCAATCTTTTTTCCCCCTAATAGTCTGCATGTAGGCAACAGTAAATAAAGACCACGAACCAGTGACTCAACCACTTCTCCCCTGAGAAGGAGCTGATATACACAGACACAGGGTTACTGTTCGCTGGTCCAAATCCTGCTGGAAAAGCCATGAGGTAGAGACTTAAGGCAGCTGCTTCGTACAGCCGGATGCCAGGACACAACAAGGAGTGCATTGTCCAGACTCGAAGAGGCTTACCATTCTCCAATTAAAAGAATACTTACATCATCCACTCCTTTTTTTCTGTCCATTTGCTATTTCTTCTTATTTGTTCGTTGAAAGAGAAATGTAAACGTAGACAAACGCAAAACTGAAATGTCATGCTAATCCGTTTGGTCGGCCAGGAAAACCTGATGTATGAATGTCGATCTGTTCTTGTGTGTGCCCCATTAAAAGAAAGTCTGTTCCTTTCGTTGACATGTTTACATTTAAAGCAAGGCTCTTGCCTTAAGCAAAGTAAAATGAATGCAACAATTTCACTCGTCCCATAAAATCAACAGTATTGACGTGGGGAACATTTGGATATAATACAGTCTTGCTGCTGAACACGAAAAGGAAGGAGATAATTTTTATTAGGCATGGGAAAACCTAGATATGTTCAACAAACCAGCAACCACGTAGCATTTACTGCGAAGTAAAAAGCCCAGAGGCGTTGCTAGGGGGAGGGGGCTAAGGAGGCTATAGCCCCTGATATTTTGGTTGTAGCCCAGGATAGAATCTGAGGAGCTACAACCAAAAGGCTAGCTAGCCCCAGTCCCGACAGTTCTGACATGAGCGTAGCCCCTGGTCTTTTACAGACATAGCAACACCCCTGAAGAAGCCCCCCCTATTCAATTTCTCATCAGACTGCCTCTAGTCATGCCTCTTGACCTACAATCACCTGCCTCTCTAACAATGTGTCTGCTTCCACTCCTTTGCATTGCAAAATACCGAGTGAATATTGTTGAAATAGGCAAACAAACCAAAATAAAGTAATGCTTACAATCGTTTCAACTTAATTCACATTGTATCCGTTTCCTATGACGACTCTCAAAAATCATTTACTTTTGAGGTGTTCCTTTTTAACAGCAAAGGTTACTTTTAAGGAATTTACATTACTTTCCACACATGATGGTAGCTTTTTCTGAAGCACAGTATAGCTCAGTTTAACTTGACTGTTATCCATTTTGGACCTGCACATTGGATCTTGTATACAGTGGATAGAGGATGGAATTTGGATTCATGTTTTCATTTCTTAAAACCAGAGACGAAAACAGTGGTTCATGGAGAAAAAAAAAAATGTGTGGTTATTTTACCCAACATGAGCGGGAAAGTGGAACAGACAGATGGACATTTTGAGCTAAATAAAGGAGCCCACGAAACCCCTGTTTTCAGAACAACCGGGATAAGGTCAGAGTCCTTCGGGAACGTTCCTTTTCAATGCTTTCCGTGTGCAATTAATACATGTTCGCAATTATAAATGGAATACTGTAAAGGTCTGGTACTGCCAGGAAGTTCTGACAACTGACCCATTTTGAGCACTCAGATACCCCGAGGTCGTGCACTTGCATTCCTATTATTTAAAATATATGCATGATTGGTGACGTTCTCAAAGAATTAACTCTTGATGTACCAAATAAAAATTCTGGGAAAAAATTCCATATTCCTGTTTAAGAATGGACTTTTTAATTACTGGCTAGGCTAAGTTCCTGAAATGTTGTTCTATACAATTGAGGCTTTTTTGAAATTACAAAAATGAACTTCAACGCCTGTAAAGTCATAATATTGATTACCAAACGCAGCTCCAAGAGGTTTAACACATCCAGTGGCCCATTGGAAGTGGTTAAATTATTACTATTTTGAAGGATGGTAGAGCGCATGAAGCATGATGACCACTTTCTAAGTGAGTTATCTGTCTATCTCCCAACCCACAAAAAACGTTTCCTTACACAATTAGCAGGTACGGATGCTGAATTTGCAGTAAACCGTGGCAAAACACCCAAAGAAGGTGCAGAGTAAAGCACCAATAACTGGAAGACTCAGCAGCTACCAAGATTGCCAGATCACACTGAAGACACCATCCAATTCACTGGTGTCAGGAAGCGAGAAGTAATAGTTGTGACAATAAGATAATGTTGGTATAAGCCGTATCAATAACTCTTTGTGCCGGCCTAATTATCAACGCACCAGCGACTGTTTCCAGGCCAATCATCAGCAAGTCTGTGCGCTACTCTGTGGCTGTCACATACTACAGCGATAGGCCATTCTATAGAGGTGAGCACCAAAGTTCTGCTTGTAAATGGAGGGAACATTAGAACTAGTGATAGGTGTTCCTCACCTGCATCAATTACTGTTGACGTGGCACGTACCCCCAGAGCTCTGGTGGCTGTGATGGGATCTGATTGCAGTCTCTGCTAGGGGCCCTCTGAGACTGCTTTAACAGCAGCAGTGAGATACTGGCGGATAGTGCTACAGTGAAAAGAATGGCAAAACCAGGTTGATATCCTGTGTCGCAGAAGAGGAGCTTGAGGTGATAGTGGAAGTGAAGCTAAGGCAGCCCGATGGTAGATGTACTGAAGGTTACAGCCATTGACTGAGAAGAAGCCCAGTACCATGAACATACAATGAATATTTATTCTTAAGTGACCTGCTCATAGTGCGATAAGAGAATAAAGTGAGACATGTCTTCTTGGCTTTACGAATTGCGGTTCTAAGTGCTCTTTTGGCATCCCTAGCTTCCATATCTTACCTATTTGTCTCAGGTTGGTCGACCCAGGCTATCCCCATACTTGCAGAAGTGTGTTTAATAGAAAAAGCGGATATCCAATTTTCGATGTTATGAATTGTCATTTCCTGGAAGGTGTCAGTGTCAGGATGGTGCGTCTCCACTATAGCCATAGCCGCTTTAGCTATAGTTTTCTCTGACCAGCTAATTTGTGTGGCTGCATGATTTACCCTCATATTCCCCATGGGTTTCGAAGTATGTTTAGGCTCATAAAGGGATACTGTCAATGGTAGCAAAGCATGGTCACTCCATTTATTATCCATCACCACAAAATCTTTGACATATGTAGCCAATTCAGAGGTGGCAAAAGTATAATCAAGAGTACTCTTGCATTTGCCATTTCCCCAAGTTTCTTTACCAGGATTGTCACCCAACGACCTTCCATTTATCATTTCCATATCCGAGAATTTAAAGAAGCTCAGCCATTGCTGTCCCACCAAATCTAATCTCTTATGACGCATGTTGCTCTCAGATCTTAAAAGAGGATTACCAGAGGGCCATTTCCCCCCAACATATGGCAATTAAAATCCCCCATGATAACAATATAAAGCTTGGATTAAGCAAAAAAGATATTTAAGTAAACTCAAGCAATGGCAGGATACTGTACGAGTACTATGTACTAAGAATACCCGCAATATATGGGCAATATTGGGGGAAGCACGGGGAAACAGGTTAACCCCTAGGATTAATCCAATCGGATCTCAGATATGTGAAAGATTCTTGCAGGAACGTAACATCTGTGGTGGAGAGAAAGGCAGCTGCTCCAGGATGACTGACCCCCCTTGTTCCCCTTTTTCAATCACAGTTGACCAGCTCATTAACAAAATAAAAGAATTAAAATAATCCCGCGCACCTGGGCCAAATGGACTGGCTAATGTCCCACTGAAAAACAAACCAGTGTTTTGGGCGGAGCTCCTAAAGATTCTGTTCGAAAAAGTTTTCTGTGAAGGAAGAATTCCAAGTTTGTGGCAGAAGGCCATATTAATCCCTATACATAAAAAAGGGTGATAAACTTGATCCAGCAAATGATAGGCTATTATCCATGCTGGACTGTACGGTAACATTTTTGCCAGCTTCTTACTGAATGAACTCCAAAGATAGATAGACTTGAGGGGGCTCCTTAATCGTTTCCAGAGTGGTTTCAGGCAGGGCTATTCCAGCCCGTACAACCTGGTAATTCTGGATACCTTGCGCATGAATGCAAGGAAAAAGGGGAACCCCCCCGCCCCGGTGTATACCCTATTTGTTGACTTTAAAGCGGCATTTGACCGAGTATGTAGAGAGCTACTCTGGGCTAAATTAGAAATGCTTGGCTGCCCACAAGGTCTTCTGTACTATTTAAGACTTCTACATGAAAATAATACGGTTTGCCTGAAGCTCGATTCGCAAGGCAGTATGACTGCACAAGTGGAACAGAATCGAGGGGTTAAGAAGGGTTGTGTGACGGCACCTACGTTATACAATCTTTTTGTTTATGACCTCCCTGAAGCGATTTCTGCGGAATACAACTGCCCCCCTCGAATAGGTGGCGAAAAATGCCTGTAACTTGCATATGCAGACGACCTGGTCATTCTTGACCACACATTTAGTGGCCTAAAACGATCTGCTGAAGCATTATGGTTGTACACAAAGTGGAACGATCTGATAATTAACTTGGAAAAGACCCAAGTTATGGTTTTTTCCAGCAAAAAGAGTACTCGTATAAGACTTGAAGAGCAAGAACTAGTCCTACTGTATAAACCCAACTATAGATATCTGGGCATTGAGTTCGAGACTACTAATGATTGCTCGCTTTGCATCCAAGCCAGAAAAATTGGAGCTGCCCAAATCACGGCTCTGGTTATCGTTTCACTATGACCCATGGGGGGTTCAGTACGATTATTGTTTAGCAGGTTCTTACCCCTATGATGATATATGGCCTTTAGGCCCTCCAAAAGATTGATCTTAAGTGGCTTCAGGTAGTGCAGGGTAAATTTTTAAAAAAGTCCTGGACCGCCCTACCTGTATCCCGATGGCCATTATCAGACTTGTGCTGGGGATGCATTCTCTGAAATCGATGGTCCTCAAGAGAAGGGCAGAACTTTTCCTGAAGCTGGGCAGCACCTCTTCTAACCAACCTCTGGTCTCTTTGTGGCAAGAATTGTGTAAGGAACCCAAGAAGTCGCCCTTAAAAACCACTACTGAAAGTTTTTTGAACACCAAAGCCAAAGCCAGTGTAATGGACCAGTCTGCTTATGAAATACGCCACACCCCGATGCTCACACACGAGCACAACACGGAAGTAGCAATAACCAGCCTTCGCAGATCCATGACATTTTTTGGTCTAGACTCCGACTTGCAATGGTAGGCAAAGCAGCAATCGTTAAGATGATAATCCTCCCCCGATTTCTGTATTTCTTCGTCAACATATGCCACTACGTCAGACCGCCCTTCTATAAGAAATTGGAGGCACTTATCAAGGACTTCCTATGGGGACCTACCAGGCATAAATTGACTTTGGCTACCCTATCCCTCCCATATAAGGAAGGGGGAATACAACTCCCAGACCTCCAGTTGTATTATCTTGCGGCACAGCTTAGCCACGTGACGAAGTGGCTCTCAGACGATCCATCAGCCGAGCTGGGACTATTGGGACAATCACCCTCCAGAATATTCCCCAAGGAAACTCTTTGGAACCCTCTACGACAATCCCCAGATGCCCCCCTAATCGTCGAACTTGGTAGGCAGATTTGGACCAGAACCTGCTACATCACGCAGGTGAAACACCCTTACTCTCCAGACAACCCCATCCTGGTTGACGTGTGCAGAACAGAATCGGATCTCTCCACAGCTAGGAGGTAGGAGGGCTCCGGAATTTACACATGGGGGGATATGTTTGAGGAGGGCGAATTCAGGGATTTTGAGTCACTGCAGGCTAATGAAGGGCTATCAAGCGGCCAGTTTCGCTGGTATCACCGGCTCAAACAAACCTCCAAGAAGATTTGGTGCAGCTGGCCGGAGGAACCCACCCCAGACCCACTGTTACAGGAGATACACAACCTCACGGATGGCTGGAAACCGGTCTCTCAACTCTATAAGAGGCTCATCGACAAACCCAACCCCAAAAGTGCGACACTGAAGGCGAAATGGGAAACGGACCTCGAAACTACGCTTACAGACAAGGAATGGGAAATAACGTTACTATACCCCAAGAAGGTGTCGAGAAACTCCAGATTCGGTCAGATACAACTAAACATCCTATGTCGGACGTATATGACCCCACACAGGGTGGCCTCCTTCAACAAACAAGCCTCCCCGGCTTGCCCATGGTGTGGGAACAACAAAGCTGATCTGATCCACATGTTCCGGACTTGCACCAGGACAATGGCGCTGTGGTCCAAAGTTAAACAGACCTGCACAGATGCCGGGATAAGCAGATATGAATGGACACCCGGGGAATGCTTATTAGGGGTCTACCCCAGACCAAGCAAATACAAGCATGTTGTTAAGTTGATGGACATTGCATGTATCCTTGCAAAGAGAACTATAGCCATGGCATGGAAGACACCAGGGGGCCCTAGACATGAACGCTGGATGAAAGAACTAGAGAGATGGACTGCAGCCGAAACCAGAGCCTGGGAAGATGGAATCATCTCTAGCGGAGACATTGCGAGTGGCACTCTAGACTCTTGGAAGGCCCTCCTGAGAGATATACACTTCAGTGCAGACCATACACCCCCCCTGATAAACCCCACCACTTTGCCATAACTGATCCCTCGCTCTCGCCTAGATATGGTGATCTTCTTCACCGAGATCCCTCCCACTTCCTGTGATATCGGAACCCCTATTTGCAACCATGCCCACCTAAGTAAGAAGAACTGTTTCGCATGAAGACTGTTGTTGTTTATGTTTATTGTTTTAGTTAATGTTCTTGTATTTGTATGCATCCAATACAAATGCCAATAAAATGCGTTTAAAAAAAAAAAAAATAATAAAATTAAATACTCCTTGAAGAGGTCAAAGCCACTAGCTCGAGCAGAGGCCATCAAGGGTGAGGTTGCCGCCGCAGGAAAGATTTCTCTCACTTATGCATAAGGGTCTCTAAGGTTGAAACAAAAGTATCTACATGTCAGAATGTACCACAGGCAATTACCCCAGAGCATGCCTCACTGAACTGCAAAATTTTTATCGGCTGTAGGTCATAAATAGAGAACCTATCCCCAGCCTATTAAATATAACCTTACTTTCAACATTCTAAGTTGATCATTCGGGTGTTGTCCAAACCAATCCTGTTGAAGGCAAGTTTTCTTCAAAGTATTGCGATGTAATTGAGTTTTGCAAATAAGGAAGGCACCAAGAGGCGTACCCAAACTCCTCAGCAACATCTCTCAAGTGTTATTCAACAAGACTTTGCTAGAGAAACACTCCTAGCACAGAAGTCGTTTTTGGAACTAAGCCCTTGGCTGCAGAATCGTCTTCTGAAACATCTACAAAGATCTTCAAAGTACTTATCCAGGACACTCCAAAAAACATTTAACACACCGCAGGGCTGAAAAGCTATCTAGATGGAACCAACTCTGAAAGCATGGAGATCCCACCCTGAAATCCAGTTCCACTAAGGTCTGTACTTTTCTGTTTAATAATTTAACCCCTTAAGAATTCGACCGCTTGAGGCCAAGACCATCACCCAACAGTATGATGCATCCGTTGGGTTTTCTACCATCACCATTTTTGACAGTGGTTGTTCTGGATTTTCCACATCCCCGGCCACAACTCCCCCCGCCCCCCAATCGTTTTGATCAGGTATACAATGTGTGTACAGTTTGTATATATGGCATATGTAGCAGATGTTCACATTCACAGCACATATGTATGGGTGCCAAGCATACATATTACAATCATGGTGCTTAATTCAGGATGTTATGTTGGTTGCTATGCTCAATTATATACATGGCGTAATATGATATCATTGCAGTGTTCTCATACTGTTCATGTATAATCTATAGTTCAACAGAAAGTGGTCCTCCACAAGTGCTCCACACATACACACATACATGATACTGAGGTCAGTAGCAGGCCATGGCAGTCCTGAGCTTTCAGTCCAAATTTTGACTACACTATTTATCTGCATATTCACAGATATGCCTACACTTTAAGCTCTGCTTGTGACCCTGCGCCACTCAACACATGGCAAAACCCACTGTCTAGAATACTCCAATATCCCTTTCATTGGTGAGTATTGCTGTTAACAATTGCCTATTTGTTTGTTCAATTAGTAGTTCACCACTGAAGTTAACAAACATTTCATCTTTGCATTCTTTATATACCTTACTTTGCTCAGACTGAGGATTCCATTTGTATTAAGAAAATGTAATTGGTATCATCGACATTAGCTCCACTTGTTTCATGATTTCATAGTTCACGCTCAACAAGGCTTCTAGTTGTGCACAACATTTCAGGATTCCATGACAACTTTCCAGTTGGGAAGATTCCTAGGTCTGCCTAATGGTAGATGTTTCATGTTTTTCTGCTTATCAAGTCAACTGAATATTGTGTCACAATACCAATATCAGTTAATACAAAGGTGTGTTAAATCTTTTGCTCAAACATTAAGCACAGCGTGAACCTGCCTACCTGGATCAACAAAACCAATCACTAAGTACTAGAGCCACTTCCACTTGTTTAAGCATTATTCAATGACTTCCTTAACTATATGGACTAGAATATCGGTTTCTGCAAATAAATTCAATTACCCCTGTTGATGTCTAACAGTCCTCCCCTATCCTAGATCAAAAGCAAACTATGCAATTAGTTCTCTACTCACAATATTCTGACATTCTATTCAGAGGATAGTTGGCAGGTTGGCCGACAAGATGCAGTTACTCAAGTGAATTGGTCAAAGTTAGATATGCCGAATCCAGATTGCAGTTTAAACTTGCATGTGTGTGATTTACAAAAAGCAAACCTAGCTTGGGAGCAACAAGAGGGAGTAACCAAGCCACATATCGGTTATCTCAGGCTTTGAGGCAGGAGGTCCACATTCTATTCAGAGGATAGTTGGCAGGTTGGCCGACAAGATGCAGTTACTCAAGTGAATTGGTCAAAGTTAGATATGCCGAATCCAGATTGCAGTTTAAACTTGCATGTGTGTGATTTACAAAAAGCAAACCTAGCTTGGGAGCAACAAGAGGGAGTAACCAAGCCACATATCGGTTATCTCAGGCTTTGAGGCAGGAGTGTTGCAAATTCTATGTAAGCCTGTCTTGAATGATTTAAAAGCTTCCTTCGGGATTCTATTAGTATGAACTTGTGTAATTTAACCCTATTGAATCTAACATGTTGCATCAAAAACACAACCAGACGTGTGATACTATTGAAAAGCTCGATTAATTTAATAATGAGTTTGAAACAAGCTTCCCCCAAGCACATAGACTGATTTGAAAGAGTCATTTACAAATTGGTCTACCATTGCAGTCCGCGAAAGTGAGCAGCACACTGTTCTGTGAAACAGAAATGTGCACTCATCTGTATTATCTTCATATTTAGACATTTTATGAGATTGTTTCATTCATTTGGAAATGTGATCATTTTTTCTAAGTGTTACATTACCAATGCATTTGTCTTACACAGACAGCCACGTTTATAAAGCAAAGGAAATAGTTAATCTGAAGTAACTCAAAATAGAAAAGAAATTAAATATATAATGCAGCTTTAGATTTGAATAAAATTTGAAGTCAATGATTATATTTCTTGTAGCACATGCCTATGGACAAAGAACAAAACGCACTTTAAAGTTAGCTGAATTTCTCCATTTTGCAGTATGCAGTTTAAGCTTCTACTTGAATTTCAGCCATTTCAAAATTCAGCTGTAAGAAAAAAGACTGCATCAGGATGTTAATCCTGTGAAGCAGGTTGCCGATTGCTCAGATTGTTGTGGGAGTTTTTATGGTAAGAAACCCTATATTAGACTTTGACATCATGATTGGAAAAATGAACCGTGCAAATGTCAATCAATGGGAAGTCTAAGAGAAACAGACCTGGATGGCAGTTTTCCACTGTTGAAGGTGGGTGGTCTAACCTTTGCCACAGGCTCAGTCAATTTTGGGACAAGCGTGAATTACAGTTTTGGGGAGAAGATACAGATTACAGACCATGATTGACCTCTGAATTGTTAATTCTTGCAATCAATAGCAAGCGAATGGGAAATGAACATGATGGCCAGTTTAAAAAACCCAAATGAGATATTAAGGCACGGATGTCCCAAGTCAAGATTGGCTGGGAAGCAAATGGATGAGGTCTAGACTTCAGCCTGTAAAGCAAGCTCCAGAGCAGAGCTAACTAGAGTTCCTGAGGCATCCTGGTGAACAGATTCCATTCAAAGTAGGCAGAGCTTAACCACAGATGTGGATAGACTCTTGGCTAGCTTTGTTAAGAATAAGCAGGCGGATATTGTTTGCATTCACCAGAACAGGGTAAATCTACTTCTCGGCCTAAAAGTGGCACTTTGCCAAATTCAATTTTGGGGGTTGAATTGTCCTTTCTTTGTCATGATCTCTGCTTCCAAAAGGTCAGGGTTTTCCCAACTCCCTTGGAAGCAGATCCATAACCCAGGTTCCGAGTGCCAACCAGTCCCAATTGGGACCTTTTGGACCCAAGTCCTGGCGCCAGTGGCACCAGGCTCATAAATATGCCCAGTCCCAGCGCTGGAAGCGCCGGGCTCATAATGCTTGGGTGGACTTACCTTCAGCAGACCATGCTGCTTACTTGCCTGCCAGTTGAGCCTCTGATCCTCTTCTGTTTGGAACTACTTTTCCTGTTGGGTGGGGCTGGAGCCACTCCCTAGATTCAGAACACTGGAACTCTTCTGGAAGGCAGGAACTCTTTTCTTACCAGGAACTCTTTTCTTACTTAGGCGTGGCTGTGGAAGGAGACACCTAAGCACTACAGGAGGCTATTTAAACCACACCCGGTGGATGAATCTTGCTTTGTGTTATTCTGCAACCTCTGCAGCAGAACGCTCATTGTGTCTTCTGCATCCGGTCCTGGGCCTAAGGAAAAAGGCTTACCATCCTGAATCCAGTCTTCAGCAACACCTATAAAGACAAGAAAGAATAGGTTAGCATTCCAGCATCTGAAAGGCAAAGGCTTACCATCCTGAATCCAGTCTTCAGCAACACCTATAAAGACAAGAAAGAACAGGTTAGCATTCCGGCATCTGAAAGGCAAAAGCTTACCTACTCTTCGTGCGCTCCGGAGGTCTTCACACTGCATTCCGGCATCTGAAAGACAAAAGCTTACCAACTCTTCGCACGCTCCGGAGGCCTTCGGCGCTGCATCCCGCATCTGAAAGACAAAACAAGGTGCGTTTAAAGACATTGGGGAACTTTAATACTCACGTGCCATTACTCCTTTCCACATCTAATCCAGTGGGTATTCCGGCACCCTGCAGCCGCTCCGAACTCGTACCTGCAAAATAAAAAGACAGTTAGAGCGCATCGTGAAGCAGGCAACAAGCGCTTACTTACGTGCTTCCAGGCGCTTCTATTCATCACACGGGCTCCATCTTCAACTCACTTCAGCCCGTCATCCGCCATCGCCGGAACCCTGCAAAACAAGAGACATCATTACTAAAGACTTTAAAAGACATTTGAACGACTCGAAACTTACCGTTCGTGCAGTAAACGACGGACAGCAGTCCTCTGAAGTCAAGAGGCCTGCGCTACCTATCCAGTGAAGAAACTGGTTACAGCACCCTGCCCCGAGGCAGATGGAGAGCTCGGCATTCACTTACCTAAGGTGAGAGCGTTAACCTTTGGGGGTCTACAGGAGAGGAGAAGAGGAAAGAGATAGGGACACCCCAATAACCCCAGTTCATTAACCCCATATTTTCTATCTGCAGACATCTTACTCTACACATCAGGCATACAGTGCACAGAGGTCCAGCCCAAAGAGCCAACCGGGTGCTACACATCACCTTTGAAGACACGGTAGTCGCCCAGTCAAGACCGGCGCCTCTGCGAGAATCAGGTGAGCGTTACAGAACACAAAGTCTACCGCAAAACTCTCGCCCAGGCGCTATGGAAACCTCGGATACTGACCCCCTAGCCCGGTTACTTGGGGAACTAAGGGCAGAAGTGCATGCAGCTCGTCAGGAAACGAATGCTCTAAGAAGAGAACTAATTATTTCCAAGGAGAGAACAGACAATCTTGCTAGACAAGTGCTACAGTCACAAGCCGGACAGACCCCGTTACCCGCATCAGGGGCAAATCTTCCTTCAACATCCTCTATGAATCCAGTGCAGATCAACCTACCTGGGAATGTACCTCTGGCTCCGCCCGAACGATTTTCTGGTGACCCAAAGAGGTTTGCAGTATTTATCAATCAGTGCCGGTTGCACTTCTTATGCCGGCCAGCAGCCTTTCCAACTGATCAAGCAAAAGTAGCTTTTGTACTTTCGTACCTTAGTGGCAATGCGGCAGACTGGTCGATCCCTCTAGTTAATCAAGATGATCCGGTTCTCCATGATTTTCAAGCCTTTCAGCTTAGTATGGAAAAACTGTTCGCAAGACATTCACAGGGGCAGGCCTTGGACAATGAGCTTCTTTCGTTGCGACAGGGTAATCAAGACCTTTTGGCTTATATTGCATCTTTCAATAGACTAATAGTGGAAACTCAATGGCCTGAGGACAAAAGGATTACGCTGTTTTATAGAGGTCTACGTGGAGAGCTCAAAGACGTTTTAGCCCAAGTAGTGAATCCCCCACAAGACTGTTCGGATTATATAGACTTGGTTGTTCAAATAGATCACAGGCTGCAGAACAGGAAGGCCGATCGTTCCAAGTGTGATGCTCGAGTATTTACCAAACCGCCAACTCCTTCCAAAGGAGTAGACTCCGCGGAGCCCATGCAAATAGGGGGTCTGAAAGGTCCTCTAACACAAAGGGAGCGGGAAAGGAGGAAACAGTTGCAATTATGCCTATATTGCGGAAACTCAGGGCACTTTCTTCGAGACTGTCCGGTGAAACCTGCCAAGAAGGCAGTAGGAGCTGCAGTTACCAAAGTTACAAACTCTGAGCAGGGAAACGACCTCGCCCGACAAGAATAGAGGTCCTCTTGCCGAGCGTGAAAACCAGTTCCGTGACCTCGCATTTCGTGATACCTATGATCCTCATTAGCCCTGATAATCCGGATCGATTACATGCAATTGAAGCTTACGTCGACAGCGGTGCCATCGGCAATTATGTGGATCATGAAATGGTTTTGAGGATGAATCTAACTCTTTGTCCCAAGGCTGTAAAGGACGTCATTACTACGGTGGATGGTACGGAGATAGCCTCCGGCCCAGTAACGCATACCACTCAAGAGGTGACGCTAGTAAGTCAAGATGGACACCATGAGAAGATCGTGTTCGATGTGATCAAGGCCCCTCAGTTTCAGATTATTCTAGGAATACCTTGGTTAGAGAAACACAATCCTCTGATCGATTGGCGAGCAAGAACGGTCCAGTTTCCAGAATGTGTCTCTACTTGTCACCTTCCACCTGGTGTTGCACTGGCCGCAATTTCTTCAGAGACTCCCCAGTTACCTCCCGAATACCTAGAATACCAAGATGTTTTCCGGAAGGATCAGGCTAACTCTCTACCTCCTCATAGGTCTTATGACTGCCAGATAGACCTGATACCTGGATCTACTCCTCCTTGTAGTAGAATTTATGCCCTCACCGAGCCTGAGAACCTTCACCTTCGACAATACCTGGATCAATACCTGGCAAATGGGTTTATTCGTCCTTCCAAGTCCCCTGCTTCTTCAGCTTTGTTCTTCGTTCCAAAAAAGGAAGGAGACCTTAGAACTTGTATCGATTATCGCTCCCTGAACCAGATCACCGTTAAGAATAGATATCCGTTACCTTTGATCCCTGAACTCCTGGACCAAGTCAGAAAAGCATGCATATATACAAAGCTGGATCTTAGAGGAGCTTACCACTTGGTACGAGTAAAAGAGGGCGATGAATGGAAGACGGCCTTCCGCACCAAGTATGGGCTATTTGAATATCAGGTCATGCCCTTCGGACTTTGCAATGCCCCGGCCGCCTTTCAATATTTTATGAACGATGTCCTCAGAGAGCTCATAGATGTATGTGTTGTTGTTTACATTGACGACATCCTCGTTTATTCTTCATCGGAATCTGAACATCGGAAACACGTGAAAATGGTCCTCGAAAGATTGCGTCAACACAAACTTTTCGCTAAGTTGGAAAAATGTGTTTTCAA
This sequence comes from Ambystoma mexicanum, assembly GCF_040938575.1. Taxonomy (NCBI): domain Eukaryota; kingdom Metazoa; phylum Chordata; class Amphibia; order Caudata; family Ambystomatidae; genus Ambystoma; species Ambystoma mexicanum. Next base: position 542,266,707 of record NC_090929.1, read on the forward strand.
CATGACTGAAGTTGAATTCTTGGGATTCATATTATCACCTGGCGGAGTGCGTATGGATTCAAAGAAGGTCGATGCAGTTCTCAAATGGCCATCACCATCCTCCGTAAAAGGTGTGCAAAGCATGTTAGGCTTCGCTAACTTTTACCGCAGGTTTATCCCCGAATTCTCTCGAATAGTCCAGCCCATCACTGCCTTGTTAAAGAAAAACAAACGTTTTGAATGGTCTACCGAGGCGGAACAAGCTTTCCAGGATTTGAAGACTAAATTTATCTCTGCACCAATCTTAAAACACCCTCGCCCCGAACTCCCCTACATCGTGGAAACTGATGCTTCAAGCCTTGCCATGGGGGCAGTTCTATCACAAAAGGACCCGGTAACCAATCAGTTGCATCCCGTGGCATTTTGGTCCCGCAAATTCTCGCCTCCTGAAATCAATTACACGATTACTGACAAGGAACTTCTGGCTATCAAGTCTGCCTTTAAGGCTTGGCGGCATTATCTGCTGGGGGCCCGACACACCGTTACTGTGATTACGGATCACCGAAACCTGCAATATTTGAAGACCGCAAAAGCCCAATCCTCTAGACAACTCCGTTGGGCATTATTCTTTGCCGAGTTTGACTTCATAATTACCTATCGACCTGGTACAAAGAACGGTAAAGCCGATGCCCTTTCTCGGATGGGAGTGGAAGAACACTTGGTCAACCCTAAACCTGTACCAATCATTCCCGAACAAAGAATTCTGGGTGTAATCGCCACAGAATCCATAGAGGAAGTTAAGGATAAAGCCAGGCAACTTGTAACTCCAGCAGACATACAAAATTGGCATCTGCAGGGAAAGGACTTTGCAGTAAAGGACAACTTATTGTATTTCCAAGAACGATTATACCTACCCAGCACAGATTTACAGAAAAAAGTAATCTCTTGTTATCACGACTCTTTAATGGAAGGTCATCCCGGTATAGCCAAGACCTCAGAAAAGATCAAGCGCTACTTCTGGTGGCCGTCTTGGAAAAAAGATATCAGAGACTTTATAATGTCCTGTGGAGTATGCGCCCAAAACAAGAGTCAAAAGGAAAGACCAGCAGGCCTCTTACGCCCTATTGACATTCCACCTCGCCCTTGGCATACGCTTTCTATGGACTTCATCACCGATCTACCTCCATGCTCCGGATACAATACGATTCTAGTAATCGTGGACTTATTCTCCAAGATGGCGCATTTCATTCCGCTCAAAGGCTTGCCAACAGCAGCAACTCTGGCCCGAGAATTTCTCGAAAACATCGTCCGACTGCACGGTTTTCCTTCGGTTCTAATTTCGGATCGAGGTAGTCAATTTATTTCTCATTTTTGGCGAAGTTGCTGTCGGTCGGCTCAAATTGATGTGAGACTATCGACCAGTCACCACCCTCAGACCGACGGACAAACCGAGAGGACCAATCAAACTCTGGAACAGTATTTACGCTGCATGCTGCAACAAACTGAAAAAACTTGGAAAGATATCCTTTGGATAGCCGAGTATGCCTACAATAACTCTGTCCATTCGGGAACTGGGAAAACCCCGTTTTTTCTTTTGTACGGCAGTCACCCTCGAACCTCGGAGTTGGATCCCCTCCAAGATCTTGAAACACCAGCAGTAGACTACCTGCATTCTACAATCACCCAAGCCTTTAAGGAAGCTGTTTCTCACCTTCAAAGGGCTAAAGAACAATACAAGAAAGGAGCAGATCAACATCGGAAGGAAGCCCCTCACTATCAAGTAGGGGATCAAGTCTGGTTATCCACCAAATATCTATCTCTAAAAGGGCCACGCACATTCAACCCAAGATACCTTGGTCCCTATTCCATCACTACCATAGTAAACCCAGTAGCGGTCAAGTTGGACTTGCCCCCGCACATGAAGATACATCCGGTCTTCCACGTCTCTCTATTAAAACCCGTGCAACCTCAAACCCGACTAACCAAATCTCCAAAACCTATCCTAGTGGATGGAGAACTCGAGTTTGAAGTCAAAAGCATTCTGGACTCCAAGATCTCCAAATCTAAACTATTCTACCTAATTGACTGGAAAGGCTACGGCCCCCAAGAGAGATCCTGGGAACCTGCTGAATATGTCCACGCTCCTCGCCTAATCAAAAGATTTCACCGAACATTTCCTGACAAGCCAAAACCCCCGGAGAAGCCCGGTTTGGGAGGGGCCTTGAGGGGGGGTACTGTCATGATCTCTGCTTCCAAAAGGTCAGGGTTTTCCCAACTCCCTTGGAAGCAGATCCATAACCCAGGTTCCGAGTGCCAACCAGTCCCAATTGGGACCTTTTGGACCCAGTCCTGGCGCCAGTGGCACCAGGCTCATAAATATGCCCAGTCCCAGCGCTGGAAGCGCCGGGCTCATAATGCTTGGGTGGACTTACCTTCAGCAGACCATGCTGCTTACTTGCCTGCCAGTTGAGCCTCTGATCCTCTTCTGTTTGGAACTACTTTTCCTGTTGGGTGGGGCTGGAGCCACTCCCTAGATTCAGAACACTGGAACTCTTCTGGAAGGCAGGAACTCTTTTCTTACCAGGAACTCTTTTCTTACTTAGGCGTGGCTGTGGAAGGAGACACCTAAGCACTACAGGAGGCTATTTAAACCACACCCGGTGGATGAATCTTGCTTTGTGTTATTCTGCAACCTCTGCAGCAGAACGCTCATCGTGTCTTCTGCATCCGGTCCTGGGCCTAAGGAAAAAGGCTTACCATCCTGAATCCAGTCTTCAGCAACACCTATAAAGACAAGAAAGAACAGGTTAGCATTCCAGCATCTGAAAGGCAAAGGCTTACCATCCTGAATCCAGTCTTCAGCAACACCTATAAAGACAAGAAAGAACAGGTTAGCATTCCGGCATCTGAAAGGCAAAAGCTTACCTACTCTTCGTGCGCTCCGGAGGTCTTCACACTGCATTCCGGCATCTGAAAGACAAAAGCTTACCAACTCTTTGCACGCTCCGGAGGCCTTCGGCGCTGCATCCCGCATCTGAAAGACAAAACAAGGTGCGTTTAAAGACATTGGGGAACTTTAATACTCACGTGCCATTACTCCTTTCCACATCTAATCCAGTGGGTATTCTGGCACCCTGCAGCCGCTCCGAACTCGTACCTGCAAAATAAAAAGACAGTTAGAGCGCATCGTGAAGCAGGCAACAAGCGCTTACTTACGTGCTTCCAGGCGCTTCTATTCATCACACGGGCTCCATCTTCAACTCACTTCAGCCCCTCATCCGCCATCGCCGGAACCCTGCAAAACAAGAGACATCATTACTAAAGACTTTAAAAGACATTTGAACGACTCGAAACTTACCGTTCGTGCAGTAAACGACGGACAGCAGTCCTCTGAAGTCAAGAGGCCTGCGCTACCTATCCAGTGAAGCAACTGGTTACAGCACCCTGCCCCGAGGCAGATGGAGAGCTCGGCATTCACTTACCTAAGGTGAGAGCGTTAACCTTTGGGGGTCTACAGGAGAGGAGAAGAGGAAAGAGATAGGGACACCCCAATAACCCCAGTTCATTAACCCCATATTTTCTATCTGCAGACATCTTACTCTACACATCAGGCATACAGTGCACAGAGGTCCAGCCCAAAGAGCCAACCGGGTGCTACACATCACCTTTGAAGATACGGTAGTCGCCCAGTCAAGACCGGCGCCTCTGCGAGAATCAGGTGAGCGTTACATTCTTACCCATTCACATATTTTCCTTTTCATGCTCCTGCTTAAACACTAGAGATTATGAAGTAGTTTTGTTTGTTAGCTTCCAACTATTCTTGGTGTGTGGCGAAGCACTGAGTTTAGTGTGCAAAGATTCATCAGACGTCGTACCTTCTCCCCGAGGGGGAGCCCCTTTCCATGAGGCCAGGAAGATAATGCTGGTACCCGATAGTCTCCCCTGGGGGTGGTACAATGTGAGAAGATCTCATGGGAAGGGACTCCCCCCCCCCCCTCCTCTGAGGAGAAGGACAAACACCTGGGTAAAAGTAGGCACAACAATCCCAACTGAACCTTCCTAAGTCCTTTACCACCTTTTAACCAGACTTCACTTGATAGAACTTCCATTTGCTACTTTGACACCAAACCATTGACTGACTTCAGTACTGAGATGAAGAATGCATGGGAGGCAAGTACTGGCACGAAGAGGATGCACAGATGCAGGAAGAACACGCCCATGAACCCAGGGAGCATTCTAGCTTTCCAGGAAGAAACATGTCCGTAAAGACTTTAAAACCCGAAGAAGGACTTGGCACCATGTCAAGCCGTCCCCGGAGCAACAGTGTTCGTGGAAGCTGTTCACCGCAGGACATTCATATGGCTGTAGAACTGGGACTTTGCCAGAAGAGGAGAAGTGTCTCTAGCACGTTCGACACAAGACCCTGCAAGAAGCTGGAAAGGCAGTTGCACGGCCACCAGGAGGAGGTGGACAGCACGGTCTCCAATATGTGCTGATACTGCAGGGAGCCAAAGACTATGGAGCCGCCGCAGCAAACCAGAAGCCGCCGGAAGCTGCCGAAGACCAAGAGAAGGTGAGTGCAGACCCCAGGAGAGACTGGAGCTGCGGGATAATCGCAGATTCTGTTAATAGCTATATGCTCCCACTGGTCAAACCCATCCATGCTCATGTCTGCAGGTTTTTTGCCTATGCCGATGACACGCAAATCAATTTTGCATGTTGATCAGTATCAGATGGCGGCGGCTACCCATTTGAAAAACTGCTTGTCTGACAATGGAATCTGGATGCGTAGAAATTGTCTCAAGCTCAATGCGGACAAGACAGAAGAACTAGTTACTCTTACCTTGTAACGTTCTTTCGATGGGATGTTCCTCCGACGTATTCCTTATCTTAGATAGAAATCCTCCAGCTTTGCTGGCCTCGGAAAATTTTTTCGCCAGAGGGCGCTGCGCGTCGATGATCGCCGAGTCGATGACCCTCGACGGCCTCCGTGCCGACGTCGACGTCATCCTGCCTATAAAGGCCGCGCGCAGCGTCCGTTGCTCAGTTCCGTTTTGTAGTCCCCAGTAATGTTTTTGGATTAGACTAATCACCTTGAAGGAGCATAGGCTGCAAACCCACAGGAAGTCATACTGCGGGGATGGATGGGAGGGTCGATAAGGAATACGTCGGAGGAACATCCCATCGAAAGAACGTTACAAGGTAAGAGTAACTAGTTCTTCGAAGGGATTGTGTCCTCCGACGTATTCCTTATCTTAGATAGACTCCCATAGCAGTGGTATTGTGACTGGAGGCGGGAGTAATAAAAGTTATGTTACCCTTCAAGAATGGACAGAGTGTAACACAGCCTTGCCGAATCTAGTTTCTTGACTAGAGGAGGAATCCAGGCTATAGAATTTGGTAAATGTATGTGCTGACGACCATGTGGCAGCCGCACATATATCTCGAATTGGCACCCCTCTTTGAAGGGCTGAGGATGTTGCGATACCCCTGGTAGAATGAGCCCTTAGATTTTGAGGAGGCTCCTTTCCTGCCAATTTGTAGCACTCCAGAATGGCTAAAATAATCCATCTGGAGATGGTTTGTTTTGTTATTGGAAGGCCCAACTTATGTCCTGCATAACCTACAAAGAGTTGGTCTGCTTGTCTGATCTTAGCCAATCTGCTGATATAAAAGCTCAAGGCTCGCTTAGGGTCCAGCCTGTGCAGTCTCTCTTCCTCCTTCCCCGGATGAGGAGGAGGGTAGAAAGAAGGTAATGTAATCTTCTGAGTGATGTGAAACTCCGAGACTACCTTCGGGAGGAAGTTAGGCTTCACCTGAAGAACAACTTTGTCCTTGTAAAAGATTGTATGTGGAGGTTTACACGATAAGGCTTGCAACTCGCTAACCCTTCTAGCAGATGTCAATGCTATTAGCAAAACAGTTTTGAGGGTGAGAAGCTTCAATGAACAAGAGTGTAGTGGTTCAAAAGGGGCACCCTTTAGGAAGTTTAAAATTAGGTTTAAATCCCATAAGGGAACTTGAAAAGGTTTCGGGGGATAAACATTAGTTAATCCTTTCAGGTATTGTATTACCAATGGAATTTTGAAGTATGAAGGCTCCTCTGCAGTGCGCTTAAAGATTGATAGCGCTGCGAGATAGCCCTTAATTGTGCCAACCTGTAGGCCTGAATTAGCCAGGTAAAGTAAGAATGACAACACCATAGGTGTACCACAAGAAAAGGGTTCAATATTCTTTTCTCTGCACCAGCTGCAAAATTTGTTCCAACGGCAGCGGTATAGAGTTTTAGTTGCCGGCCTTCTGGCCGAAAGCAACACCTCCATAACATCATCCGGAAGGTCCCAATCCTTGTACCTCAACCTTTCAGACACCAAGCGTGAAGGTTGAGGGTCTTGATGGCTGGATGGAGAACCTGACCTTCCTTCTGCGAGAGAAGATCCTCTCTGTATGGCAGTCGAATTGGAGGGCAGATGGACATGTCTAGAAGGTCCGGGTACCACGTTCTCCTGGCCCAATCCGGGGCAATTAGGATCATGGTCTTCCGAAACCTTCTCAACCTCCTGATCATTTGAGGAATGACAGGGACCGGAGGGAACGCGTACAGAAGTGGGAACTCCCAGTCCACTACGAACGCATCTCCTAGAGCTCCTCTCGGGGGAAATTCCCTTGAGCAAAATCTGTCGCACTTCCTGTTGATACTGGTGGCGAACAGATCCACTTGAGGGGTTCCCCAAAGGGCGAAGATCTCTTGAAGGACTTCCTGAGCTATCTCCCACTCGTGAGAGACTGTGCTCTGCCTGCTCAGAGCGTCCGCTGTCAAGTTCTTCTCTCCGGCTAGGTGAATTGCCGATAGAGAGATTCCTTCCTGAATTGCCCAAAACCAGAGCTGCATCGCCTCTCTGCACAGTGGTAGTGAGCCTACGCCTCCTCTTTTGTTGAGGTAGTGCATGGCCACTGTATTGTCCGTCATTATTAGGACGTTTCTTCCCCGTACAGACGGCAGAAAAGCCTTCAGCGCTAGTCTGATGGCTCTCAGCTCCAACAGGTTGATATGTAGTCTGGACTCCGATGGAGACCAACGACCGCTGATGGTCAAGTCGTTGGCGTGAGCTCCCCACCCCGTGAGTGAGGCATCCGTGACTACTGTTATCTCCGGCCATGGTTGCCAAAACATTTCTCCTTTCAGGATGTTCTCCCGACAGGCCCACCACTGAAGGTCTCGGGCTACCTTGACCGGGATCCGAAGGAGATCTGTCATCCTTCCTGAGAACTGTGACCACTGAGTTCTCAGTGCCCACTGGAGGGATCTCATTCTCAGGCGAGCCTCCGGCACGAGGAATATGCAGGATGCCATGAGGCCTAGCAACCTCAGAAAGTCGTAGGCTGGGAGATATTGGGCATTCTGAAATCTGATGACCATCTGCAGAATATCTCGAGCCCTCACCTCTGGTGGCAAGGCTCTTCCCAGGGAAGTGTCCAGGACTGCTCCAATGAATTGGAGTCTCTGTGATGGTATCATCTGTGACTTCTTTAAATTGAGGGAGAAGCCCAGCTTGTGAAGGAAGTGGCAAACATAATCTAGTTGTCTCTGAGCCTGTTCCGAAGATACAGCTCTGATCAACCAATCGTCTAGGTAAGGGTAGACATGAATCCCTTCCCTCCTTAGACTCGCAGCCACAACCGACATTAGCTTGGTAAAGACCCTCGGGGCGGAGGTTAGCCCAAATGGCAGAACTCGAAATTGATAATGAGAGCTGCCAATTGCGAACCTCAGGTATCTCCTGTGCCTGGGATGGATCGGCACATGGAAATAAGCGTCCTGGAGGTCTAGAGATACCAACCAGTCCTGAAGCTGGAGGGCCTGAAGGATCTGAGAGAGAGTCACCATCTTGAACTTGTCCTTTCGGAGGAATTTGTTCAATTCCCGTAAGTCTAAGATGGGTCTCAGTCCTCCGTCCTTCTTCGGTATTATGAAGTAGGGGGAGTACCAACCCTTGTTCCTTTCCGCTACAGGTACCAGTTCTATGGCACCTTTCTCTAGCAGGTCTAAAACCTCCTGCAAGAGGAGCGGATCTGGAAGCTTCAAAGGGTTGTTCCCCGGTGGATGACTCTGAGGGATATGTAGGAAGGGCAGGCAGTAACCTTGGGCCACTGTCTCCAGAGCCCAAGCATCTGACGTAATAGCCTGCCATTCCGTCAGATGGTGAGTTAACCTGCCCCCTACTGGTGTTCTGTGAGGGGAGACCTCAGAGTGGTTTTGAAGCGGCTGATGCAGTTGCCGAAGGTAAAGTGGCTCCTGCTCCTGCGGGTGCGGCTTTCTTTCCCCTACCCCGTCCACCACGGGTAAATCTTCCTTGGCCTCTTTGAGCCGGTCGTCCTCTGCCCTTTCCATATGAGGAATAGTAACGAAAGGACCGTCCCCTCCACGATGATCCCGAAGGACGAAAGGTATTCTGACGGATAGCAGCTCCCAATGACTTGGCTGCTGCCTTGGACGTTTGCAGTTTCTCCAAACTGTCATCCGCCTTCTTTCCAAAGAGGGTAGAACCGTCAAAGGGCATATTCAAAAGCCTGGTCTGCACGTCAGAGGCAAAACCAGACTTCCTCAACCACGCATGCCTGCGGATTGTGGTACTTGCCGCCATGGCCCTGCTGATACTGTCAGCAGAATCTAGGCCAGTTTGTAGGGTCTCGCACATCGCATCTTTACCATCCCTGATGATGTTTAAAAATGCGTCCCTTTCCTCTCCTTCTTGGAGGCAGTCAGCCGCTGATGAAGCGCACTCCCAAAGGGTGTGGCTGAACCTAGCGAGCGTACAGGTCGCGTTAATAGACTTTAACGCCATGCTACAGGCAGAAAAAACCTTCTTAGCCATGGCATCATACTTTTTGTCATCCCTATCCTGCGGAGCAGTGGGGTATGCAGATGTGCTGCCTGATGAGGTTGCAGCCTGTACAACCAAGCTCTCAGGAGTAGGGTGTTTTGACAAATATTCAGGGTCAGAACTAGCCACCCTGTATTTTGTTGACAGTTTTTTATTTACTGCCGGGATAATTTCCGGCGTTTCCCAGTTTGTCAAAATCCTTCTCTGTAGAGCAGAGTGAAATGGAACCACAGGATCCTCCTGTGGGCCCTTGTCCAGTATGTCAGTGAGGTCATCCTGCTGAAAGGTAGGAGAAGGTGCAGACCAACCCATAAATTCTATGATTCTAGACATCAGAGCTCTATATGGAGTCTCCGCATGTTCTCCTGGGTCTGGTTTGATAAATTCTGCTTCAGGAGAAGTGTCCAAGCCACTAGCTTCCTGAAGTGCATCCTGAAGATTTTTTAATCTTCTTTCCTCAGAGGCGAAAGTCTCTGGCTCTGGTGATGTGGTCCTCTGTAAATCAATATCTTGGTATGAATCCTCCCTTTCCTCAAAAATCGAGGTTAAAGGGGGATACTTTGGTTTTTGGAATGGTATAAACCCCATTTCCAATGCAGAAGGAGCCATCATCACAGGCCTTGAAAGCGTCGATGTCGTCGACACCGACGTGAAAGTACTCGAAGGCGCCGTGAAAAGCGTCGAGAAATGTGTACTAGGCCTCGAAGAACTCGAAAGGATCGGAATCCCGCTCGAGAACGACGTCGACGTTCTCGGCGTCGAGTCGGAGGTCTTTTGTCTAACCGTTGGCTGTGGAGTAGCCGTGGTTCTTTCCTTCACCGGCGTCGATATCGGCGTCGACGTCGGCGTCGACTCGATCGACTGATGCGCCGATGAATCCTTCGACAACGGCGTCGATGGCGCCGACCTCTGTTTCGAAGGAGTTTTCGACGATGGCGTCGATGATGCTTTATCTCCCGATGGCTCGAGGCGCTTTCGGGTTGACTTTTCCGCCGGGTACTGCGACTCGCGGCGTTTAGATTTTTTGGGTTTTTTACCCGGGGTATCACCCTCAGCTGTCTTCGAGGGGGACGAGGCCGCTTTCTCGAAGACGCTTAGCATCTTTTTCCTGAATTCCTCCCACTCAGCTTGCGAGCTGCGTTTTGTGGGGCAATGAACTCTCTCAGGAGAACTCGACGAAGATGACGAAGGGGATCTCCTACGTCTCTTCTTCGAGTGTCTCGATGTCGACGAGTGGTGGGAGCCACTTCGTGATCTAGATCGAGAGTGTTTTTTATGGTGAGGAGACGAACGTCTCGACTCTACCGAAGAAGCTTTCGAGGAAGTTAAAGTTGACCTACCTCTCTCGAGCTTCCCCCTACGCTCCTTCAAGGCTTTCGCCGTCATGGAAAGGCATTCCTCACACTCCGAACTCTGGTGCGTGATTCCCAGACACCACAAACAGACCCTGTGAGGGTCCGTCAACGACATTTTCTTCCCGCAGTCTCGGCACTTTTTGAAACCGGACCGAGGGGTCGTCGGGTCGGAGGAGGATGCCATCGATATCGAGGTAAATAGTAGATTATATACGTTATCTGACGAGAACTGAGCAACGGTGTTCCGAGGCACAACGAAGCGCGGAAAAACGGAACTGAGCAACGGACGCTGCGCGCGGCCTTTATAGGCAGGATGACGTCGACGTCGGCACGGAGGCCGTCGAGGGTCATCGACTCGGCGATCATCGACGCGCAGCGCCCTCTGGCGAAAAAATTTTCCGAGGCCAGCAAAGCTGGAGGATTTCTATCTAAGATAAGGAATACGTCGGAGGACACAATCCCTTCGAAGTGATGGTACTGGCAGCCAATCCCTTGGAGAGTTCTGCCTGGTCCACAGCATCATCTGTCTTGGGCCCGCTTCCCACTCCTGTGGCTACAATAAAGAATTAAGGTGTTGCCATGACTGCCTCCCTCTCTCCCGCTTCTCAGATCAGGGCAAGATGTAGTGCTGTCCATTTCAAGTTTAAGCTCGTGAGGGAGGTTGTTCCTTTTGTGCCCGCTGAACTCTGTGTCCTGGTGGGTTTCCACTTTTGTCATGGGAAGCATGGACTATTGTAATGCAACCCACTTTGCTCAGCCCAAAACCCTTCTCCACCATTTGCAGGTTGTACAGAATGCGGCTGCCCGTCTGGCTATGGGGCTGTCTAAATGTGCAATAACCTCGAAGGTGCTCCAGAAGCTTCACTGGCTGATTACATTTAAAACCCTTTGTCTGGTCCATCGGGCTCTGCATGGCCTGGGAGCTGGCTTTCTTTGCCAGAAAATCAAGCACTACTGTCCCTCCCGAATTCTTCAGTCCGCTAGTCAACATTGTGCACTTCCGTAAATCTACAGGGTATCCAGTTATATTTTTGAAAAAATAGTTTCTACATACAAAAGATTTGACACAAAAGCATCGAGAAAAAGAGTTTGGAATGCATTTTTTTTCATGTTACAGGTTTTATTTTAGTTTCGTATAGAAAAAAGTTTGTTTTAAAAAGAAAACGGGGGTTTGGGGTGAACCCCCCCCATTAAAAACATTTTTTTTTAAATGCATTTGAAACTTTTTTTTCCCCCGATGCTTTTGTGTCGAAACGTTATGTAGAAACTTTGCATGTCGAAAAAATCACTATAAACCAATCTACAGTTGGTGGAAGAGCCTTCTCAGTGGCTGCCCCAGTGCTATGGAATTCCCTCCCCATGTCTGTACAGAAGATTGAGGGCCATACACACTAATGAAAGACCTTGAAAACCTTCTTGTTTAATCAGTAATCTGTGGGGCACTATGAAGGGGCTTCTCTTTTTTCTTTTCTACTGGTTGGCATGCCCCTTCATTCGAGTCGGTGGCACTTTGCTTATTGCCAGGATGCCTTTAGCCCACTGTCGCGCTTTAAGAGTTTGTTCTAACATAACAGAAGGTACGAGAGAGAGTAGGCTGACCGGTGGGCGCACAAGCATGTCTTGCTAACCGATTAACGGCACCTGGGGAAAGAGGCAGACCTAAGTCCCCTAATTTGAAAGAAATCATGAATGAACTTTGTATTAGAGGACATCTTTCTTGTACCAGTGATCGTACCAAACCACTAACCACCAGAGAAGTGTCAAAGACCCTAATGTGGGAGAGTGTGACTTTTGCATCCGAGAATGTCTTCCTCGTGTTGGTGTTAGCACTAAGGCCCCTAACCGCCAGAAAAGGGTCGAGGACCCCAACGGTAGAGAACAAGATATAAATAAATAAGAGTCATCTTCCTTGTGGCAGTACTTGGCAGGGAAGTGAACCAAGTGGGCCAAGTCAAAGAAGAGGTGAAACCAGAATTGGGTGTTGTAGGGGTGAAGCTTGATGGAAAGAAGACCAGAGGAAGGGAGTAATTTCCCCTGGTTATGGTGAACTGAGAGGAAGACACCAGGAGACGGGAGTCATTCTCCTGGTAGCCTAAACCAGCAGTAAGGTCCAAGAAGGCATGAGGGAGGGAAATCATTCACCTAGGCTATCTGAAACCAGACGTCAGGGGAAGGGAGCCATTCCCCATGACAACATGTGAGACATGAGACTTTTTTTTTTAACTAAATAGAACTTTTCCAACTAAGCAAGAACTTGAATCCAGTAGAAGGGTGTCGTTCTCCTGGGACCCACCAGAATGGTACTACTTTAGTTCTAGTTTCTAGTGTAAGGGACAGAAGTAAGGTTTTCTTGACACCGGACCGTGGATACTTTTGAATTAACAGACATACTGACAGTCACGTTAGATCTTTGAGTTGAGGCAGGGGAAACCCACCCCGAGCCCCAACAGATAGGGTGTCATCACGAGTTGGGCGGAGCGATAAAATGCAGCAGTAATTACAGCTGCTGCATTTACCGCTCCGCCAATCTCGAGTTGTGCAGAAAGTGGGAGTTTTAACTCCAGCTTTTTAACAGAGGTAAAAATCTCCCCTTTCCACCCATTTTCAGTGCTATTAGCACAGCGCTAATTGTTCCAATGCTAATAGCACCAAGAAACCCCCATTGGGTCCTGTGGACCCAATGGGAATGGGGATTTACTTCCCTACAAGAACTCTGGATCGGACGCAAATTGCGCCAGACCAAGTTGCGGTAACGCTAATAGCATTGGGTGGTATCTGTGTGCAATTAGCACCGGGATACCGCCCAACTCGTGAAAGAGCACATAGGGTTAATATGTTATCTTTTCCTTTTTTCACTGAATAAAAGTCTTTACCCACAAATATGCCACCTTTGTGTCAGTCTCCGTTTTCTGCACCCTTACAAAGACCTCTTCTCTTACTTGCAGTTACCATGCCAGGATCAGTGGACCAACATGTGCACTAGTATCAAAAGGAGAAATCCAGCAGGTGGAACCAATGGTTTCACCTACAATTTGTTAATCTATGGCTTTAGATTGATTGTTGGTAACTGCCCTGAGAAGCAAATGATTTTTATAGATTTTGGTTTAGCGCTTTCCATTTAATGGATTCACTGTGGCTGTCGGCCATCTTTTGGCTCGCCAATCCTGACAGAGTTAATGCGAGTACATTTTTACATTTTACTGTGCCATATATGTCTCTATATATTGTTGAATGGGTGTAGGCTGCTTTCTATTGAGAAGTCAATAGGCATTTTGTGTGCATCGAATAGTATAAAGAGGCACAATATTGTAAGTGGAAATGCTTGCTGTTTTAGTGATAAAACTGTAGGGAAGTTATGGATGACATCTAATGTTAATCATTTACACAAGGGTAATAATAATGGGTTCCTAGATGTTCTAGGGAATAACCCTCAAAAACATTTCTTTCCCATAGAAAACCTATCAGTTGCTCAGGGCTAGTGGATTCTCTTCTACTAAGTACAGTAGTCCAACTCTCTCAGAGTCTAAGATCAGGTACAGCACTATTCTCTGCCGCAAAACCTCCATTGTGGAGTGGGCTAAGTGGTGGGTGCCAAAGAGAGCAAGGTGCTTCCACAGCTGTGTGATGCTGGGCTAGAGGGCAGCTTGGAGAGGACCTCAGTCAAGGCATGATCAGACAGACAGGATAATAACACAGGGAAGCCCCAAGAGGTTCCCGGTAGGATGAGAAGTAACCCCAAGGGGAAGGCATGGCATTCATTCAAAACAAGCAGTGATTGTATTACAAGAGACAATTTACTGTGCAAGTGGGTTCACTCAAAGTTCCTATCCTTTGCTGTTTAGATTAACAGGAGGAGGGAGTAGACAATATCAGCGCGCATAGCTCCTGTCAACCTGTGCCTCTATGAGCATGTGCGGGAATTCAAATTAAAATGACGGCAAGCCCACTTCAAGAACGTGGCCACATATCCACATATGAGAGAGGAGGGGAAAGAAATACAGCAAGAGTGAAATGATCTGGTAACAAATAACTAATCCGTATTCCACAAAGCACAGCCCACAGAGCTGAACCCAGTTAGAGGAGGCACTGGGAGAGTGATGTGGGAGTTTGCAAGAGGGAGATGGAACAGGAGCAGACAGGAGGTGTGGTTAGATAGAAGAGCTGATGCAAGGAACTGGAGCAAGGGGGCTAAGAGAGATGAGGAAGAAGAGGTTGTTGAGAAAGGAGTCGAGGTGGTGGAAGTGAGACAGAGGGCAGAGAGGACATCAGGAACATTGAGGAGAGGGTGGGAGAAAGTCAGCAGGTGGAAGTGGAAAGACATTGAAAGGTGGAAGGGGGATCAGAAGAAGCCTGTAGCAGTGTGGCGAAGACAAGAAGGAGGGGGTGGGGTATATGTCTGACCAGGAGAGGAAATAACAGAAGGAGGAAGACTGAGAAGAGGTAAGGGATGCAGAGGTTGAGGAGTATGTGATACACACATCTGTTGCAACTCACCAAGGAGTACGAGAATGGGAGATGGGAAACTAGAACCAAGACCCGGTGACAGAAATGTGGCAAAGGATTAGAAGTTTATCCCATCGAAAAGTCATGGTTTCCTACTACATTACAAGAGCTCTGGGATTTGTTGCACCAACTCCAGCCCCCAGCTGTTGCTGCCACGCAGGCCTAAGCAAAGCATGGTTGTCGGACTGTGACCCGAGGAGGGCTCCCAGGAACCAAGGAGAAGATGCAAGTGACCAAACTCTACAAGCGATGAAAGCCAAGAAGGAAGTGTTGGGAAACCATCCCCACAACTTTGAGGGAAAAAGACATGCACATATTTCCCCGGCAGGGCGGTGGGAGGTACTGGCGACCTGCAACGGTGTAGAAATAAGGATTGGAAACAATGGTGGCATGTTTTTGACTAAAGACTTTTATTAAATAAGAAAGGGTTGTCAAAAGGCCTCTCTATTCCTAAAGCTAAGAGGAGTGTCCCTACCACGAAGGAAACTAGTGACATTGTCAGGAAGTCCAAAACTAACAAGTCTGTCACTGTTGTGTACCAAAACCTACTTCTGTCCCCAACACTAATTATCTAAGATCACTGTGCAAGGATGATCTCTTCTCAAAGTAAACAGTATTCTTTGTGTTTTTTTTAATCAACAGAAAAGTTCCCAGTTTCACTGGTAGGTGATGCAAAATAATGTTCCAAAATACATGATTTCAATGCTAGGGTTGTGCTCCTTTCCCTAGACTTCTTGTTATATTAAGTTACTGTATAATCCACTAAGAACTGCTTCTCGAGTTTTCAGTTCTTATATCCTGCCAGCTTGGCACGCTCTGCTACCGAGGGTAGGATTCCTTTCATCAGTTCCAGGGTTCTTGACCCTCTTGTTCCCAGTCTCTCATATGGGGGTAGGTTACACACTTGCAAAAGTGGCTTGGTTCTCTCTCCTGTCAAGCCAGAGGATTTTCATGGATTGTCTCTCTCTTTTCTCTCACAGGGCTCCAGACTCTCTTGGGCTTTAAACTTTTGTTTCTCATATGGGTGTGGCTCCCAGACTCACACTGTTTCGTTGTATCCGATTGGTTCACTTCTCCTGCCAAGTATACAGCTCTCTCTTGCTTTCTTCAAGGTACCGGACACTCTCTTTCCAGTTCCTGAGCTCACCCTGTTGGTTCCCCCGGACCTCTTGTAGCTCCTGGGCAACCCACGTACCTGTTTGCTACCTTCTCGGAGGTACCAGCAGTTCTGGGAAACTGTGTCCCTTCTGGAGGCTGCAGCAGCATTCAGGCATCCAGAGGGGTCTATAGTCTGATGCCCTTTCCCAGCTGCGTGGTCCGTATTTTCTGCGCTTCACTGGGGGCCTTGGAGGCAAGAGAGGTTTCACTTTGCATCAACCTCTCCTAACAGACCACGCTCAGGTTCTCCCTTTCCTCTGGTTCGGACTTCACTTGCAGCTTGCACAAGCTCCTTCTGTGCATGGCTACCGCTGTTCCCCTTCGGGGGGACGTCTCTCTCTCTCTCTCTCTCTCTCTCTCTCTCTCTCTCTCTCTCTCTCTCTCTCTCGCCCCAGCTGTGCCCAAGTTTAAGCTTCAGCTTCTCCTTCAAAACTCCCTCGTTGGACTGATGTACTGCTTTGGCCCAATCACTGGCATTAGGAAGCTAGACAGCTCGCTCTGCTTCACGAATGATCCTTGGACTTGCGGCCATCTTCTTCGTCCCTGTACCATGATACTTTGTTATTTTCTGGCTTTTCAGTGTCGT
The DNA here is from genome assembly GCF_040938575.1 of Ambystoma mexicanum. NCBI lineage: Eukaryota > Metazoa > Chordata > Amphibia > Caudata > Ambystomatidae > Ambystoma > Ambystoma mexicanum. Next base: position 542,283,173 of record NC_090929.1, read on the forward strand.
CATGTAGGTTAGGTGGACTGAGTCGACAACATGTAGGTTAGGTGGACTGAGTTGACAACAAAATATATCAGTTCTATTCGGGGAAGGAGGATTTAGAGTTGGAGAAGGGGTTGGAGGTATTAAAGGGGAGTGATACTGTGTTCTCTGGTGATGATCGTCCCCAATACCATAGAGGGATCCCTAACCCATGTGATCCTCCATCGGTGCACCACCCCCAGGGTGACTATTGTGCTGTGGATGCACCGCCCTAGCCTCATGGGAAAGGTCTCCCCTAGGGGAGAAGGGACGACACCCTCTGATTCGTCACACAGCACGAAGACTTGTGATTCAAACTGAGGACCTTTTGTTAAGTTACTTTTCTACCCTTTTGAGTTGGTCTCGTATATGACAGGACATTTCATTAGAGGCAAATTGCAATTACCATAGTTACAAGCTAATATTAGAATCCAACAAAGGACGATGTCTTTTTACCAGTGTGACCATGAGAAGCAGAGTGAGCATCCTAAGCAAAGTGATGCTTGATTCTGTGACTCCCCCTTAGGGGACAAGGACTCCCGTTCCTCTGAGGAACCCCCTGGATCAGCCACAATATCAGCATTTATGGGTCTGCCTGCTGGGAAGAAGAATGCAACATCCTTATATGTGGCTGCAGGCAATGCTGAAGAAAAATCATCAGAGAAAGTAAAAGAAGTTGTCCCTTTAAGAGAAGTGCACTTAACTGAGAAGAGTAGAAGAGAGCAGGAGTGATAGTACTGGGTGTAGGGGAAGCCCCCTGATGTGATTGCATGAAGAAGGGGTGGATTTGAGGCTAATCGCAGATCACGCAACATTCAAACAAGCGAGGATCGCCAAAGGGAGATGCTGGGAGCTCGGCGAGCAAGGCAACTGGGGAAACCACTGCCAGACAGAGAAGAGGTGTCCAGGACCTGGTGGTGGCATGACCAGGATCAAAGTGTAGTGGGCAAAGCGCCTGCACAACTACGCCAAGACCATCACTGCTAGGAGTGAGCGGAGCTCACGGTCATCCACGTCCGAAGAAGGCAGCAGCCCGAGGGGAAGCCAAAATCGGGACGCCAATGAAAGCAGAGTGGGAGGAAACCAAGTATAGAGAAGAGTCTCCAGCCCTGCATGGTTCCCATATTTGTATATTATGTCTTTTATTAAGCTCCTTAATCAAAAGCGCTAAACATAAAAATGAGAAACAGTAAAATAAAAGTGAATAAGCAATTGGGTCCAGGAAACGATCACTCAGGAATGTTAAAGTAGATGAGATTTTAAAGAACCACGGAAGAGAGTAGACAGATAGAATTAAGAGAAAGTGGAAGAACATTCCAGTGAAGGGGAGCAAGAAGTTCAAAAGATCGAAAACGAGACTGAGCACAGGGAGGACGAGGAGCCAAAAGTTGGACCTGAGAAAAACGAAGTGTGCGAGAGGGAATGTAAAAGGATATTAGTGCAGCAAGGTAGCTAGGGGCAAGACCATGGAGAGACTTGAAAACAAGACAGAGAAAATTAAATGTAATTTGAGAATGAAAGGGCTGCCAGCCGATGTGTTGCAAGAGAGGAAGAAATAGAATCCTGATAAGTGAGCAGACACAGACTAATAGAAGAATTAAATACTGATCTAAGAGGAGCAAGATGAGAATTAGAGAACCCAAACAGAGCAGTAGAACAGTTGAAAAGTCGAGAAAAGATTAAAGAAGAGATTAAGAGTTTAGATGCTTGAAATGTGAGAAACGGGCAAGCCTTACGGATGTTGTGAAGATGAAAACGACAAGAGCGAGTGGTTAGGGAAATGTGATGAGAGAAAGAGACCAAGATTACAAGCCATAGATGAGATTGGGAGCTTCGAAGGAGGGAAAAATATGAAAGATGATGGAAGATGGGGAGTTAGCAGGAAAAAACAGTACTTGACTCTTTTCAGCATTAAGAGTAAGAAAGTGGGAAGACATCCAAGATTTAATAGCAACTAAGCAAGCAGAAAGAGTGTGATGAATTTCAGGAGAAAAGGATAGAACAGTTGAGTGTCATCAGCGTAGAAGTGATGAGATAAGCCAAAAGAGGAAATAACTGCGAGATGGGATGTGCACAAAGAGAAGAGAAAGGGGCCTAAGACCGACCCTTGAGGCACCCCATGGGCAAGCGAGAGAGACGTAGAGCACTTGCCCGCCCACGAGACAGAAAACATTCGATTAGACAAATAGGAGTGAAATAAAGACAAAACAGAACCTGTAAAACCAAAAGAAGAAAGTGTCAAAGGCAGCGATAGATCTAGAAGAATAAGAAAAAATGAGTGCTTAGTATAGCGAGCCGAGAGAAAATATTATATGGAAAGAAGAGCAGTTTCTGTAGAATGAAAGCGACGAAAGCCAGATTGAAATAGAGGAAGACGAGAAGAATTAGAAACAAATGAAGAAATCTGGGAGTAGACAAGGCGTTCTAACAGTTTATAGAGGTATGGTAAGAGAGAAATAGGACGAAAGTTGGAAACAGTCGAAGGATCGGCAGTAGGGTTCTTTAGAATGGGGATAATAGATGCGTGTTTAAAAGATGTAGGAAAAATAGAGGTAGAAAGGCAGATGTTAAAAAAGGAAACAAGGTAGGGTACAAATGAGGATAGACCTTAGGGATTAACAAAGAAGGGATCGAGTCAGTAGGAGAAGCTGTAGGGTGGGCTTTAGCTAGTAAAAGAATAATATCAGTATTAGAACTGGAGCAAAATGAGCAATGTAAGCATAAGGAATGGACATGGGAGGAGGTGAAGCATTGGGTGGTAGAGAAGCCTTCATGTCACGACAAAGAGAGAGAACTTTAGAAGAGATGAAATTAGCAAAATCAGAAGCAGATAAAGACGCTTTGCAGAAAATAGACATTTATCATAAAGAGCATGATAAGAAAAGTAGAAATAATGACAAGGCGCTGATTTAGGCTTAAGCCAATGCCTTTCAAGACGGGCGAAGAATACGGCACATAGAACAAAGGTGGGGGGATAACCACGGTTGGAATGGTTTTCGTGTAGGGTGAAAGGTGGATAGAGTTGGTCTAGAGAGATAGAGAGAGATGAGGAAATAACAGACGCAGCCTCATCAGCATTAAGAGTAGAGAAGGAAAGAGGCGAAGGGAGAGCAGAGATGCAAGTAGTGTTAAAAAGTGTGGGGTTGAAGTTCCGTAGATCACGTTGAAAAAATGATGGAGGGGGAGAGAACCGGGGAACTTAGAGGAGTTGAAGGTACCAGGGAATAAGGAAAAAGCAGGAAGGCAACCGGGGAAGGAACACCTGAAGAGTACAACTCCTCCCAGTCAAAGACGAGTCAAGAGGAACACAATTGTTAAATTACCAATGCAAAAGGTGTCTAGAGCCAATTACCAGCAACACTATGAGCGGAATTCCGTGCATGAAGAATGTAACTCGTCCTAGTCCCAAAGAAGAGACGCAAGGACTAAAGTTGTTTAACTGGCAATGTGGAGAGCTTGGAGAGAGAATACCAAATAAAACCAAAAGGGTAACAGAGAGAATGGAGACAAATACCATAGGAGGAAGGGATACGTTCTCATAAGCCAAGAGAGGAAGACAAAGACGTGTCTTAAGAAATATGGTATTATAGTACCAAGAGAGTGCGAGAATATAAGAGAAAGCACTAAAGAAAAAAATCCCAGGAGAGAGACATTATACAAGGGGGATCAAGTCCCTCAGAATCTAATCAAGGGTGAATTGAATCAAAAGACAAGAATGTGCAAAAGTATGCAAAGATTCATTGGCCACAAATTATTTTAAATAAAGCACACAACCCAGAAGTGTTGTCCAAGAATTAAAAAAGCTCAAGGAGGAGATATCCAGGCTTTATTGAAGAAGATGATAAAAGAGGAAACTAGTGAAAGAGACATTTCATCCAGAGACTATCAAAGAAGTCACCAACCCAAAAGAATAAGGATCTTCTCTTGGATAAGTCTAAGTTGTTTATAGTAGTGGTAGGGTCAGGTAGAGTTAGGTTTGGACTGAGGATATTTAGATTTGTATCACTTCCTGTTGACTGATGAGCACCCTTAGTTCTTTTAGATAGGTGCAGTGAACCCTTTAGCAATAGGGAAGCTATGCCTTATCTTTAGAATTTCATTCAACACCACTATTGTAATTAACACCCATTGGAGCCGTCGTCGTTGGAGGAGCTAGAGCTCCTTCTCCCACTGCTGCAGCAGTGCTATATGCTTGAAGGAGAAGTCACGGTCCCTTCGCTCTACAAGGTGAGCCTGTGGGCCTACCTGAGGGTCCCATCATTTTTCACAGCAGCACACGGAAAGCGGTGAACTATTGTGCATTTATTCAAGCTGCACATCCAAACTGCAGCATGATCCAGAGATGCCCTTTTTTTACATTATTTGTTGCGAGTGCCCAGCCAGAGATCCTCATGGCAGCCCGCCCTAAAATGGCCGCCCACTCTGCATAATCTTTTTGTTGCCTTCCCGGCCCTCCCACATGGAGGAGAGACTCCATTGGCTACAGCTGACTACATCTCAGCCAATCACGCACCGGTAGGCGTGTGCCGGCCCGCCTCTCAAAGGCCGCTGAGCAAAGGCTATTATCCTGTCCATGCCTGGCCATGCCGAAGGCCTGAAACTCTTCACTTTTCTTCATCCACGGCCGCCGGAAGCTCTTGAAACAGAGGTACGGATAATGCTCGATTGAATTAGACACACTCTCATACCAGCCACACATGACATTGCTACTGAATAAGCGGCTGATTAACTGCACGACGTTTGCTATGTCACAGCTATAGCTACAAGAACCTATGGACTGCTGTTATCGAGTGCAAGCCCAGTTACCTTTGCCCTAACTCCTCGTCCACAACAACGTATCAATGTCTTCGTATCGCGCCCGAGTTTAACACAGCTATCATCTCAAACTGCATTAATGATTTCTGCCCAACCTCACTGCATCACTGTGTTGCTCTTAAAAAACATGCATGATATTCTGTCACACTGCACTGCATTGAAGTACTGTATCGACAAACCAGCAGCCTGTTCATTATTTAACAAACCTACTGTGCATTGCTGAACTAGCCAATATTGCTGAATTAGCATACTTTGTTTCGGTAACTAGCTTACTATGTAGTACTGAAATAGTCTACCTCTGTAAAATGGAATTTAGCCCATCTGTATTGGTGAATTAGTCCTAGCACAGAAATTAGCCTACACTGTAAAGTGGAACTACTTTGGTGAGTTAGCTTACCTTGTAAGTGCTGAAATAACTTACTCTTGTAAAGTGGAACTAGCCTAACTGCCCTGGTAAACTAGTCTATAAGGTAATATTGAAATAGTTTACTTTGCATTAGTGAACCAACTCTACTGCCTTCACGGAATAAGTGCCTACCCAGTAGAGTTATACTAGCCCTTACTGTTGTGCTTACTTTGTGACTACCTGCATTATGTACTCGCTTCTACTGTAATGTTGAACCAGCCTATTCTGTACCGATAATTAGCTGTCATATTGAACTAGCCTACCCACATTGGTGTATCTGGCTCTTGCCAATATTGAACTAGCCTACCCTGCACCACTGAACCAACAACCTACTTGCCCGCTGTTATTACTAGCATTTTATCTCCACTACTGGAATCCCTTAGCAGAATATGCTCACCACAGCACACATCCCCTGTGTCCCTAGCACATTATTTACACTCTACCTCCTAATGTGTCGAGTGCAACCCCTTCTCATCAACGCACAAGTCCACACTAGAATGACTACTACATCAATAGACCCACCCACTATTGGGCAATTGAACTATGCCACATCCAGCTCATTCCCAAGTAATCCGTGCACCTTAGCCACCAGGAACTCCAGACTCCGTGCCAGATTAACTAAACTCTACAAACCCCTCACCAGATCCTTGCCTATGGCAAACAGGAAATCTAACCTCACTATAAATCAGCTGACTATCAGTGATAACCTCACCACCTCTAGCCTAGATACGTACACCTCTACCAAGCACAACAAGGTGTATAAACCGAAGAATGTACACCCAACGACCAGTCCTTCTACTGTCACCAACTCCCTCAAAGGAGCCCTAATAAACGCCAGCTCCATGATTGCCCACGCTACAGAAATTCACAACCTAATATTGGCAGACAACCTTGACTTTCTCGCCATTACGGAGTCATGGCTGTATGAAGCGGCTGGCCAGCTGGCCCCATGCTATCGTTAGCAGTCCCTGACGATTATACAATACTCAGACAGGACAGAGACAATGCTTGAGGCGGTGGCATTGCTATTATCGCCAAATCCTGCCTCTCCATGAGACTCTCGGCCACCCAAAATTACCAGTCCTGCAAATCATTATCAGTCAAACTTCCACCAATCAACAGACCTCCTGGCCCAATTGGGACATTCAAGGAGGACATCTATACCCTTCTCTCTAACAACCTTAAAACCACTTCTCAGCTAGTACTCCTAGGCGACTTTAACCTGGGCTAATGACCCTCTAGATAAACACGCCACAACCACCTCCAATATTCTAACCGAACTTGGACCATCCTAAAAAGTCTGCGAAGCCACCCACAACAAAGTGAGAACCCTGGGTGGGGGACAAGAACTGTACTGCCAACATCATTGCCATTGACCCTTTACTCTGGACAGACCATTTCCTCCTGTCCTTTGCACTCTCTACGCATAGACCTCTTCCTTCAGTTAGCCTTACAGCCCCACCTTGCTTAACAAGAAATAAGAAGAGCATCACAGTGGACAAAGTGGTCCCTTCCATCCTCCCCACCCTTAACTTGCTTGCTGACAACCTAGACCTTGGGACACTTGTCGATGAGTTTAATAAAATCATCCAAACTTCACTTGACACCATTGCCCGCTCAAACTCAGAGCCAGCAAGCCCAAAACCCATTTAAACAAATGGTACATCCCACAGCTAAAAGATATACGCCTCACAACTCCCATCCTAATAAGATGCCCACTACCCCTCCTTCCAAAAACACTCCATCATCCGACTCTCCCACCCGCTTTAATTTCTCTAAAACTACTATTCGCAAGGTAGAAAAAGTTATTCTCTCATTCAAGCCATCCAACTGCCAGGGCGACTTCTGCCCAGCCCAGCTCATAAAGGATGCGGCAAGAGATTTGGCCCCCTTCACATCCAAACTTGTCAATGCTTCATTCTCTTCTGGCACCATCCCCACTAACCTCAAACAATCCAGGGTGCTCCCTTTGCTAAAAAAGCAAACCCTTGACCCACTTATACCTACCAATTACCTCCCCATAACGACAATCCCTTTCCTGTTAAAAATACTTGACATGGTGGCTTACCTTCAAAGTCAAAAATTTCTGGAAGCCCACAAATTGCTAGGGGCCCTTCAATCAGGTTTCCAGCCCCAACATGGAACTGTGACTGCCCTTATCGACCTGAAGACACAAGGCGATGAACTAAGAGATAAAGGGAAAACAGCCCTCCTTTTACTAATCGATCTATTGGCTGCATTTGATCTTGTGGATCACAAGGTCTTATGCAGTCACCTGGCCTCAGCTGCCCACTTTTCGAAAGAAGCCATTCGATGGATTGAGTCCTTCCTGGGTGACGGGACCATGAGTGTGTTCTCCCCATCTGCAGCAGCTGACCTCATCCCCATCACATGTGGTGTCCCACAGGGCTCATGTGTTTCCCCCACTCTTTACAATATATTCACCAAGCCCCCCCTTCGACGATCTGGACCTTCTGGGTATCACCTACACTATGCAGATGATACTCAGATTCTCCTCCCACTTTCTGGGGATCATGTTGAGGACTCGGCCTTGGTGAATAGAGTGTATCTCATCATTCAGACATGGATGGCAACCCACGGACTCAGCCTGAATGATGATAAAACTGAGTTTATCATCTTGGGTACACAAACTAATTTGAAGAAACTAGTCCAGGAGTACACATCCTTCTTAACAGACGGTAACCTCATCAAGGTGGCCAAGGAGGTGAAGACTTTGGGGATTCCTCACTCTCCTTTGCCAAACAAGTAAATGCCATGGCCTCCACTACTGCTTATACATGTAAGCTCATCAGGACAGGCAAACGATTCTTGTCTGATGACAATTGCATGATTCTATTCAGAGCCCTCATACTCTCCAGGTTGGATTATTGCAACGCCCAATATATTGGGGCCAATAAAGCAACCATCCAGGGGATACAAATCCTCCAAAACAATGCCCTAAGAGCGGCACTTGGCGTGGCAAGAAGATCTCACATATCTGCCATCAGGCCCCATAATAATTGGCTCTCTGCTCGCAACAAAATCCTGTTAAAAACGGCTTCCCTCACCTATAAAGCACTCAATAACGCTGCCCGCAGTTACCTTACCGATAGATTCCACAGGAGAACGTCTATCAGACCCACAAGACTATCCCACACCAACTGCCTCACCATCCAAAGATTTAAGCTCTCTAAAATCGGTGGTTGCAGCTTCCCCGTCAAAGCGGCCCAACTTTGGAACTCCATGCCACACCCCATTAGAGAAGACCAACCATACCAGAATTCCAGACTCAAGTACATTAACTGGCTTAAATCCACAGATCAGTAAGACATACACATGCTTATAGACCGTCCAGCTTCACCAGCAACGCTATCCATCCTGCCGTCTAGCTCCACTAGATCTGTATATAGAATGTATATAATCTCCCTGCTGTATGTCAATGTATGATTATGATGTATTCATGTTTGTTATCTGTACCACCTTGGAACCTCTGTACTCAAGCTTTGCATATTCCTGTTACTGCTGCGCCCTGATACCCCTGGGTCTGGAGCGCATTACAAATGATTAAACAAACAAACTAAAATGCCCTTAAAGGGTCTGACTCCATCTTCCGACCCACCACAATCCCCAGAGTGTCTCAATACATGCAGGGCTATTGGTACCACTGTTGCTGTGCCTATACAGATGCAGAGACAACAACCTGAAGACCAAGATTAGCCATAGCGAGCCCTATGTCCACAGATGGGGCCCTGAAAAGAAACTCTAGAGTGGAGAAAAAGAGGGCAAGATCCACTGGTCGAGCCCAATTCTGTTCAGGGAACGCATAACCTAGATCCGTCTCAAGAAGAGACTGGAAACCAGTGGATTCACTTGCCAACATCTGGAGGTAAACAGCTGATCATCAACTTGATGGGGTCAGAGATATGGCAGGAAAACCAATACCATACTAGGGGAAAGACCAAACAGGAAGCTGAGAGACACCGAAAAGAAAATGTATGAGCAAGAAGGCACTGCTACGTAATGAAGGTGACAAATCCACAGGGAACCCAGAGGTGGAAATCAACCCCTTTCACTACAGCAGGAAGAGCTCTCAGAGGAGGATGAAGAACCTTCCTTTAAGGAAATTGAGCACCTTAAGGCAGTAGTCTTACAGCAATCACTAAATTGCTAAATTGAATGAAAACACCATAGCAGATTATGCGCCCTCCAGATGAGGAATAGTTGGTTCAAAATCAAAACAAAGACTTGAGCTGGTTGAGTAAATAAAGTGTATGTCTCTAATTTGATTCAAAGTAAACTAAACTGGATGTTAATTCAAATCATAATAGTGGAAAATCCTTTTGGTTCGAATGCAGACTTAATTGAGTGATTTCACTTTAGAGTCACTTGATTTGATCACATTGAATTTAAGCAAATCCTCGACACGTGTTTCTCCAAATTATTTCATTTGGTTCCTCAGGAAAGATCATTGAGCATACAGGTAAGTTATCTTGCAGATTCCTTGTTGAAAATATTCTCAGTGTCATCTGATTTAATCAGTCACTTAGCTATGATTTCTATTTATCTCGAATTGAATACGGGTGTTTCAATGAACTCTTTGTTTGCTCTAGAAGGATTACTCCTCTTTCTTAGAAATGGTTGATAATTATGCGAGTAGGAAAACTAGTAGATTCTCTGGTGTCTCGCTGGCCTAATAACCGTGGCTGTATGCCACAGCAATGGTCTGAAGAGGAAGGCTGTGTTGAGCCACCCTAAAGAAGCAAGAGCAAGCCCTAAGAAATGTTGCGCATAGTCTGAGGGATGAGGTGGCCCATTGAGAATCTATACTCTCGCCCCAGGTACCAGGAGCCGGGTCTTCCCCCTTTATTGAAACCAAAACCACGAGGGAAGAGTAAGAAAAAGAATTCCAGGGGGCTATCTCGCTACCATCTGTATGCCTGGGATAAATTGCATGAAGAAACCTTCCTGATGCCCGATTCAGATCCAGCGGTAGATCTTGGCCCCATTAGATTTTTCCATGGCAGAGAACATGTCTACATGTTGCATCTATAGGGGTTAGATGAGCTACAGTACAGCAAGGGTTCCAATCTAGGTTGGTGACAGCCTGGAACGTTAAATTCCTGGTGATCCCAAATCTCCAGAGGATCTGGTGTTAGGGAGCAGGTTTCCCGGATTCAAGGAGTGGATGGAGTCTCTCTGAAGCATAAACCAGAGCAGTCAGGAAGCCATGATCATTTTAACAGAAGAACAACTGAAGGAAATGTGTAAAGTCAGGAATCTCCATGTTGAAGGAAAGAAAAATTAATTGATTACAGGATTGTTGAATCATCAAAGTCTAGGTAGTAGGCCTGTCACCCCTACTAACGCAGGAAATGTGGAAATTGATAATGAGGATGATAATTCATGTCTTAGAAGAGTCAGAGGAGGGAGAGGAGTCCCAGCAAGGGAGCCCCTCATTGCCTCAGCAGGCCCTTTTGCCTCAACCTGTATCCACTGGGACCCCACAAGGTCCAGTACTGACTCCAGAATATGTGTCTCTTGAGAAAATGAGACATGAATTGGAATTTAAAAAGGTTTCAAGCACAAGCTAGGAGCCAAGAATTAGGATATCAAACTCAGGGAATTGGAAATGCAACATGCTCTTGAAATGAAAAGATTCCCTCTTGAACATTTTTCCCTCCCAGAGGCCTCTAGGTCCTCCAGTACAAAGAGGCCTTGCTTGCCCAAAGAAGCAGTGAGTGGGTATGATATGAAACTTAATATTTTGGATTGGGTGGGTGCTTTTGAATACAACCATGATATTCAGGGTCTCACAGGGAATCAGTTGATTCCTTGGCTTTTGTCTATGCTCCCTCAGGTTGCAACCAATGCTGTAATGGAGGTGGGGGAACTTGAAAGATTGGAGTATGAGTATGTGAAGCTAGATTTGATAGGTAGATTTGGGAAAAATCCTTCCCAGTACCTTAAGAGGTTTAGGACCCTCAAAAAGACTAATGGTACCCCTTGGGCTACCTTGGTGTTTGAATGTTTGAAGTACTTAGATGGTGGGGTAAGGGTTCCAGAGTTAACTTCTTTGAAGGAATGAGAAATCTGTTTTATTGGAATCTATTTTTGATGCCTGCTCTCCTGAGCTGAGACAGTACTTCTCAACTGAGATTGATCCCAAGAAGTCAGCAAAGGCTGCTGGCTCATGGGTTGCCAACAGGGCCACTCACAAGGATTCTGGGGCCACTCACAAAAAGGATGAGGGGAAGCAGCACAAGAAATATGATAAAGAGAATTCTAAATCCTCCCATCCAAAAGAGGGCCACAAACATAAGAAGGGTAAGCCAGTTGGGAAACCAGGTCATTCTAATGAAACCACTGGTGCTAAACCAGAGGGAGGTCAGCAGAAGCACCCATTTGTCAAAACATTTGGTAAATGTTATGCATATGGGTCTGACCATATGAACGGGGATCCCAGATGCAAGGGTAACCTTCAGGGGTCCACAATGCCTCCTTAGCCTTCATCCCTGAGGGAGAAGTTCATATGGCAAGTGGAAACTCATCTATTGGCTGGAGACCCCATTGGAGTCCCAGCCACTGTTTCTTTGGCGTCTGTGGGAACAGCAGAATGTAGATGTGTATAAATTTATTCCAGATAACAAAAAGGAATATTACAAGGACAGTGTACTTGTGGATGGTCAGGAAACCACTGCCATTAGAGACACTGGGCCAGCATTACAGTGGTGGATGAAACCGTTTTCAAACCAGAGGATGTTGCTAAGGCACCCAAAGGCCCCACTAAGCTTTCTGGAGGCCCTGTCCAGATGGTTCCAATACCATTAGCTCTCATCCAGTGCAACAATATGACTGTAATAATACTTGTCAGTGTACAAAATGAGGTGCCTGGGAAGAGTCCTGTTGGGGAATGACTTAAAAACACTTGGCGTTGTATCAAGCTCCCCCAGGCTTCGCAGTAAAAGGAAGCAGGAACAGACTGGACTGGCCAGAGAGCAAACTTTGAAGGACTCTCAATGGGAAGTTACAGAGGTATCTATAACTCCAAGTCCACATGAAGGACACCCTTTCTGATTCCAGGAAGAAAGAGACACAGGGGATACCCAAGGTCTCAGGGAAAAGGAAAAATATCACCCCTGTGCACAAAACAAGGACATCCCCAAGAAGACAGTCTGCTTCCCAGCTGGAGGGGCAAGAGACAGGGAAGCACAGGCTGTACTGAGAGGATGGCCTCCTTTACAGTGAGCCTATTGAGTGTACCCAGGGGACTACAGAAGACTTGTAGTGCCTCAGGAGGTGAGACCCCAGTTTCTACAGATAGCCCATGAGATTCCTTTGGCTGGTCACTTAAGTTTTAAGAAGACCAAGGAAAGGATTTCTCTATATTTCTACTGGCCCAAGATGGGGTCAGATGTAGATAAATACTGTAGAAGCTGTCGCATATATGGCAAGAGTGGAGCCAAGAATATGGCACCTTTGGTGTCTCTCCCAGTGGTGGGAGTCCCTTTTGAGAGGGTAGGAATTGACATTGTTGGTCCCTTAGACCCTCCCACATCTTCAGGCAACCAATTTATATTGGTTGTGGTATACTATGCTACCAGGTATCCTGAAGCCATACCTATGAGGACTGCTACTGCTCAGGCAGTGGCTAAGGCCCTCCTTGGTATTTTTACCTGGGTAGGTTTTCCTAAGGACGTTATCTCGGACAGCGGGACCAATTTTATGTCCCACTACATGCAAGACATGTGGAAAAACTGTGAAGTGACCTACACGTTCTCAACAGCCTACCATCGCCAGACCAATGGGTTGGTGAAGAGGTTTAATAGAACTATGAAGAGCATGATTGGTGCTTTAGAAGAACCCCTTAGATGAAAGTGTGACCTTCTACTGCCATGCCTTCTCTTTGCTTATAGAGAAGTCCCTCAAGAAGAGGTTGGTTTCAGCCCCTTTGAGCTCCTCCATGGTCATCCGGTTATAGGTCCATTGGCCCTAATCAAGAAAGGGTTGGAGAGTGTTCTTTCCCACAAGCCAGTGAGAGTCACTGACTATGTGTTAGGTCTCCGAAGGAGAATGACACACATGATGACAGAAGCTTCTGATAAATTGAAAGCAGGTCAGGCTCTGGTTAAACATTGGCATGACCAGAAAGCCAACATGGTTGAGTTTACTCAAGACCAGCTAGTTCTAATTATGGTACCTACAAGGCAGAGGGCCTTGCAGGACAAATGGATTGGACTCTTCAAGGTTGTGGGCAAACTTGGAGAGGTCAATTATCTGGTGGACTTGGGCAATCCCAAGGAGGCCCCCAGGGTCCTTCATACCAACTGCCTAAAGGCATAGGTCCCTAGACCAGAACGGGGAGCTTTGCTTCTAGCCTCTGCTCAAGAGGAGGAGCAGGGTGAACCTCTATCTGACCTCCTCAAGGTACAACCTTTATATGGAAAGATAGGAGTTAATCTCTCTTCTGATCTGACTCTGCAACAACAGGAGGAGTGCAAAGTTCTGTTGAATCAGTTTTCACTGACACCAGGCTTGACCCCTTGCGGCCAGTATGATATACTCACTGGTGACTGTCTCCCTGTTAAGAGCAGGGGTTACAGAATGTCAGACCATGTAAGAACCCACATAAAGGAAGAGGTCAATCTTGGGCTAGTCCAGTTGTACTAGCACCAAAGGCAGGATCCAAGGAGTTGAGGTTCTGTGTGGACTATAGAGCTCTTAATGAAGTCACCACGACTGATGCCCATCCTTTACCTAGGAGCTGGTGGACAGACTTGGTTCAGCCAAGCTCCTCAGTATATTTGACCTAACCTCAGGCTATTGGCAAATTGCTCTGACAGACCATGCCAAGGAGAAAACTGCATTTTCGACCCCTGAAGGCCTTTAGCACTTTATGGTTATGCCTTTTGGATTAAAGAATGCACCTGCAAGTTGGTAGAGTGACTGAGCAGCCAAGCTTATCTCAAGCGGGGTCAATGTGAGCTGTAAGGTTGTAACACAGAGTTTCACAGTGACAGTTATTCAAATAAACACTTACACACAAGGCTTCTTGCTTAAACAATTATTAATTTATTTAACAGTCAGTTGAATAAGCCTTCTTTAGACGGGAACAAAATATACTTCAATAAATGCACCCTCTCAGTTTCACTAAATCAGTTGATACCCATGGGGGATGGCACACAGACACTTCCTACACCGTCAGGTGGCTTAAATAACTGGGACACTGTGGACATTGATTTACTGGCACATTTAGAGCAATACTGAGCTTAGTGTCAAGAGGAAAAGATGAGGGAATAAAACAATGGTTAACAAGGATTCTTAACCAGGTAAGTACTTTTTGAACCCTCCAATGCAAAGTAATTTAACCCTTTCCTGGGGGGAAAGGCAAAGCACAAAGTCAGAGGTAAGAGGAGTCTTTCAGGGAGCCAGGACAGTCAATGTTAATTGAGCAAAAGTCTAAGTGAGCTGAAGCACTTCTTGTAGGTAGGTAAAAAGTCTTGCACAATGTTTTAGAAATCTTTGCAGAAAATGAAATCACTGTAGGGCCACAAGCAAGAAGGCTTGTGAGGGGCAAAACTGCAAGCAACTCTGTCCCATGCAGAAAGAAGGTAATTCCCAAGACAAGGCAGGTGATGGCCCGGAATAGGGCCACATGGATGTGTTGGGAGGGTCGAGTCACAACTCACGACCCTCGGAAAGAGGCCACACCCCATGGCTGTTGGAAAAGAGAGCCCTTTTGGTCCCAGAGCTCTGAACGAGACTCTCAACCGTAACTTCTGTGGAAGAATGCTAGAGCAGAAGAAGCCACACAGAGGGCAGGCAACCAGGGCAAGGTTTTAATGACCTACTTCAGGAACAAGCAAAACATAAGAGGTGATTGCTGGAAGGTTTAGAATTAATCCTAACCTCTGGTATTGCTCTGAACAACCCTCCAGACCATCGTTCTTCCTCTGCCAAGCCATTACAAAAGGGGAAAGACCATATGCAAATCAGGCTTGATCCCACCCCAAAAAAGGCAGTCCAGCCCAAACTGCTTGGTCACATCCCTTCTGCACGAGACCGCCAGCATCTCCGTACATGTTTCAGCCTTGTTGGGGCAGTCAATCACATTACCTTCAGGAATAACCCAGATTCCATGGCCCATCACAGGAAGATTGTAACTAAGACACAAGGCTGAAGAAATGCGTGGGGCCTGGAACAATGAGAAAATCAATTCTCATAACACCAATGGGCAAGCTCCCAGTTTAACTGGAAGTCTACATATACAAGAACAGTCATCCGAGATGCCAGGAACATTGTGGGCACAATCTCCATGGAGGAACACACTAGAAGAGGGAATATTTTGCTCCGGAATCTAGAGACTGCCGAAAAAATGCCCATGAGTCCAAAACACCATTCCGTGGGATGGAGGAGAACATTCCCTGACTATTTTGGGAAGACTGTGACAAAAGATTACAGGAAGCTTCACCAGTCTGATCTGGATGAAGACCACAGAACCCCAACCAACCCTGGCTAGAGAGATAGGATGTCCATAGGTTCACCAACTGTGCAAGGTTTGGGGGCTGGATGATTGATCAATGGGAGAAACTGGCTGTGCCAAAGGCGTGACCCCACAATGCCAGAGGAAACATATATAACATCTCTGACAAGAGGCGATAAATTGGCCTTAAGGAACCCCTAAAGGTAATACATTTGACCTTGTGACAGTGGGAGAGGCAACTAGCATGAGGATTCCACCACCCCTAAGAATTCCTACAGCAAGGAGGCAATCGGGAGGCAGGGAGGTAGTGGAAGCAGAACAGGCACTCCGGTGCCTCTTCATGTGGCGACCATATTGGACTGCGTTATCCAGGCCGAGAAACAAATAGACAAACTGGGCTTTGGATGTAAGGAAGAAACAATAGCCCAATCGACAGTGAAACACTGCTGAAATGAAAAAGAGCTGGGCAGGATAAAAGTATAATTATTTAGAGCACATCGCCGCTCCGCTCGTGATAAAATGTGAGTTATCAACACACAAAGCCCATCAGGGTTTACATTGCAAGATAAGATGGAGCTGCTCCTGCAGTCGCGTGGTGTAGTTCGGCCCGTAGATGTTCGTCTGGGCTGGCCGAGGAGGGAAGTGAACATGTGACCTGCATTTTTGCAGGGATCTCAATAGCAGTTTACCTTATTATGCTATCAGACCAATTTTGAAAAGGTTCACTGACTACTTTCTTGTCCGTGTATGTCTGCAAACAGACGATATTTTGCTTCTGTTAAATATTTTCAGACAAAACCTGGAAAATGAGCAGAGCCAACCTGCTGCTTCATTGTACAGTAAATTCTCCACAACCAGAGTGTACCTGAATGAAATTTGTAGCAACCACTCTGGAGCGCATTGAAGAATCGCCAGTTCTTGCGAGAAGATGAGGAAAGCTTCTCTCCACGCAGTGCGTTGTCTCCTGTTTGCCCAGTTTGTGCTTTGAAATGTACTGTGTGATGATCATTTTCAAGAGTGTAAGTGATGCCTGGAACACCTGATGACGTAACAAAAGTAAACATTTTGATTAGAACAGACCAACAAAATGTGAAATATTTCAACTCAACCACATTTACTGCAACCCAGTAAGTCGATCCAAGGCATACTCCACATATAAAAATAGGTGACTATTTTGTATCTGCACTTCCACTTACACTGTCATATGAAGGCTGAGTTTAAATCACAGAATTCTCAATAAGAGTGTACATTAACCCCAAGTTAAATAGAGTCAATGGAGTTTAAATATCATGCTGGCCTAGAATAAAACCACAGCAAAGTAGATAATTGTTTTTTTATTTTCTTAACTAGCGGTCATAAATTGGTATTCCCGACTTTGCTCGCAACACATTTCATCGAATAGCATTTCCCCACAATTTTACTTTGCAGTGTACATGGGGGATGAGTTAGGTATATAGAGAGGTGAGGATGGTGGGAAAGGGTTAATGGTGGCGTGGCATTTCCCCTCCCATTTCTGCAGTAAAAACAGGAGGGGGAAACAGGATTAGAGGAAATGGACTACAAGTAAAATGTCATAGATCCGATAAATTATGCCACCAAACAAATCTAATTGTTAATCTGCATTTGGCAACAACATATTTTACGATCGTCCATCACATCTCCTGCCTACATGAGGTCTTATTTCCGCTTTCTCGTTAGTGCATTTGGGTAATGGTGGTGGGAAACACTTCTACTCAGCAGCGGCAGCGGCTGTTGAAGTTCTTCATTGGCGGGGCAGAAACACTTCCCACAATGTGTGTGAACAACAGAGCGTAGTCAGGGAGCTCCAAACAGCCAAGATTGTTCAGGGGAGGATGAAAGGGCGAGGATAGAATGGGGCATGGGGTGTTGCTTTGCAAGCATTTTTTAAATAGATTAACATGGTGCATATTACAGCTCACATTTTCTAAACAAAATAGTGCAAAAAGTCATACAATTGACAATCAGACATGGAGGGCAACACAAGAAATATTTCGAACAATGCTGTTAAGATGAATTACTAGAGTCTGGCCTGGTGGACAGATTTTAGGAGGCCAGCCTAGTTATAGTGAACAAGGGAAATCTGAGAGGTTAGCCAAAACTCAGATCAAGGTAGCAGAGGAGAGGAGTCAAGTTTATTCTAAGGAGAGTGTGAGTGGGGTCAGGGGTCCATAATGAGTCCACACAGTGACGCACAATAATTCAATTTAGACAGGCAAGTACAAAAATATGATATTTATTCTAGGCTCAAAACATACACTAGAAAATGAAACAAGCAGGAGATATCGCACAATGCTCATTTATGAGCATATCAATCTCCAAAGGTTCTGTTAAGAATTGAGGGAATTTGCCCCTTCTTCCCAAACAGGAGCCCCCTGTGAGGCTAGGGAGGTGGGCCCACGTCACAACACCCTCCCTAGGGGTCAAGGCAAGTGGGACCTTACCGAAAGAGTCTCCCCTTTGGGGACAAGGATTCCCGTTCCTGTAAGGAACTCTCCAATGTCTTCCAAGTGATGGTTTATATGAACTTACCTAATACACCAGAACGTTATCGGTTTCATGAAGATAAACTGAACTTATATTATCAACAACCAGAAACTGAGGATATCCCTTTAAAACAGAGTCTTCAATGGACTGTGCCGAGGATGCTGAAAAGCGATGACAAGCCAAAGAACCAGCGAGAGGAGGCGGAAAGCCGAAAGGAGGCAGAAAGCTGACAGGAAGGGAGAAGCCGAGAGAGCGGAAAGCCGAGAATACCTGGGGAAGCCCCCTGCACGTAACAGAAGGAGGCACAGCTGTCGCAGAACACGGAGCCCGCATAAACTAGAGCAGCGTCAGCAAGGAACAAGATCAGCTGGGAGAATGGCATGCGAGAGCGGATTTAATGCAAATTTATTTATTTATATAGAGGAGGAACAATTCTCTTTTGATCACAAGATAATGTACAATAGATAAGAAAACTGATTTGGCGGGAAAAAGTGAGCTTCTTACAATGGGGTGAATTAGAGTGACATTCTGACCAGGTTGTGGAGGGTAGTAAATGGAACAGTCACCGGGGACAATACATAAGTAGACATACATAAATTAAGGTCAATGAACTTGGAAATTTTTAAGATCAAGTAGGCGGTACGGCCAGCTGTGCTCAGGATGTGACCATAATGGGTGAAGTGCTAGAGTGGAGGCAGAGGAAATGAGGGACAGAGGAAGGTTAGAGGCGAGGGAATAATGTTAGCTAGCAGGCAGATGAGAGATGGGTTAAGAGGGTAACTCAGAGGTGGGGAGGGAGGCTTTTAGGTCGGTTTTGAACAAATCTGTGTGGACTGTTTCACGGACTGTTTCACGGATGTCCGGGGGGAAGAGAATTCCATGCAAGTGGACCAAGAAGAGAGAAGGAGTGGAAGAGAGAAGGAGCAGAAGTGAGAGGAAGCACCAGGGAGGGTGAGGAGCATCATAGGGTAGTCAAGGAGGCAGAACAGAAATTATGAGAAGGCTTGTAGAGTTGGAGAGAGGAGGATAGATACTGTGGTGACTTACTGTGGCTAGATTTGTCAACCAGGAGAATACATTTCAATCTGGCCCTGTTTTGCATTGTCAGTCATCCTGCCTGGTGACGGTATAAGGAAGTAGGTGTGAATTGAGCGAGTTCAAAGAGACTTCTGGTAGTGAAGTTAATGGTCTTGTCGAGAGGGCAGAAAGCATAGTTGGAAAGACTAAAGAGTATGTCGGCACAGTAGTCCAGTTTAGAGAACACAAGAGTGGTTAAGAGATACTTAGTGGTGTTGAATTGAAGGAGGTGCCTGATTTTCCTAATATTTAGGAGGTTGAGGCAAGCTGCTGTTCCGGTTTTGGAGATGAAAGTAGAGAAGGTGTGAGAAGGGTCATATGTGATTTCTAGCTGAAGAAGAGTAAAGGCGAGTGTCAGGTGGGAACTGGATAGGAAGAGGAAGAGATTAGAGAGCTTTGGCAGGGAAGAAGAGCACCTCTGTTTTGGTAAAGTTTAACATCAGAGTCCAAAGCCATCCAATATTGTATGGTAGAAAGACAGTTGGCAATTTGGATAGAAAGATCAGAGGCGAGTTCCGGAAAAGAGAAGATGATTTGGGTTTCATCCGCAAAGAGTTGGTACGAGAACCCATAAGAGGAGATTAGTGCCCCAAGAAAAGAGGTGTAGAGTATAAAGAGGAGTGGACCCAAGACAGAGCCTTGTAGAACACCAACAGATAGAGGAGTTAATTGAGAGGTGTTGTTGCTCCAGGAGACAGAAATGGCAAGGTGAAAGGTAGGATTCAATCCAGGCAAGGGCTTGATCATGAATCCCAAGAAGAAAGAGCATTAAGGCGATCAGGGCGATCGACAGTCAAAGGCAGCAGACAGGTCAAGGAGAATTAGGATAGAGGATAGGTTGGTGTGCTTAACAGATGCGATGAATGAAAGCAGTTTTTGGGGACTGACAGAAGCAGAAATCTGCTTGTAGGGGGTCTCGAAGATTGTGGATGTCTAAGAAATTGCTTTCAAGCACTTTAGAGTTGTGCGGAAGGAGGGAAATAGGGCGAAACTTAGCTGGTAGGTTTGAGTCAGTCCCTTGCTTTTTTAGGAGAGGGATGACCGTGGCTGTTTTGAAAACGGAGAGAAAAGTAAGCAAAGTTGAAGGATAGGTTGAAGAGTTCAGCTAGGTGAGAGGCCACAACAGTGGTAATAGGCTTCAGTAGCTGAGGAGCAAGAGTGTCTGATGGGACACAAGTGGCGTTAGCTTTCATCAGTAGAGATCACACAGTAGGTGCAGTGTAAAATGTAGGAGGAGGGAGTTTAAGGAAGGTCAGGAGAGAGTCGCCAATTTTGGAAATATTTGCATTAAAGTATTCAGCTAGATCATTACCTGCGAGAGCGGAGTTGATGGCCATAGATTTAGGAGGAGTGAATTTAGGGTACACTGTAGCCAGCAAGGATGGTTGGAGTTAGTCAATGAGGGTCGGGTGGAATTTATTTCTCACTCCATCAAGAGTGGATTTGAGAGAGTGCAGGGCAGAGAGGGCAGAGAGGTAGAGTTGCAGGTCCTCATGCGAGTGGGTATGCCTCTATTAGCGCAGCAGCCGACGCATGTCTGTGCGGAAAGAGCGCATGCATGGGGTGACACATGGTGGAGGATGCTGAGATTTAGGGATGAAAATAAGCAGTGGGAAGTGAGAGGAGATTGAGAGAAGGCAGTGTTGGTGGAAGAGGCATCAGGTGTGAAGGAGGAGAGAGAACTGTAGGTCAGAGAGAAGGAGGAGCGTGGGGGGGTAGAAGGTTTACATTTCCTTTTAGTAAGAGGAGAAGCAAGTGGCGAGGAAAGGTCAAAGGGTGGAAAGGATATGGTGGTGGAAACAATTGAGTGATCAGATGTAGTAGTATTAGTGGCTGAGAGAGAGGTGGGGATGAATAAGAGATCCAAAAGAGTTACCCCGTGTGTGGGTAGGTAGGTTATAGATAGAGTGGAGTGTGTGTGGTCACTAAGAAAAGACTGAAGATTTCTGAGAAGTGGTTGGTGAGGGAAGGGTAAGGTCACCTGAGAGAATGAGGTGATGTTTAGTGGAAAGAGAATCGAGGAGTTGCCCAAGATCATCAAAGAATGGTGCAGTGCGACCAGGAGGGTGATAGATGGAGATGATGTGAACTAAGTAAGACAGAGAAATAGTAGAGATGGATAGTTCAAAAGAGGTAGAAGAGGACGTGGCATTTGAGATTTGTGAGGCATTGAGGCGGGAAGAGAGTGGGTGTCAGACGCCTCCACCTCTGCCAGTCAGCCGAGGAGAGTGAATGAAGGATAGTTTGGCATCGTCTAGGGCCGCCAGAGTGGCAGTGTCAAATTGAGAAATCCAGGTTTCAGTGAAAGCACGAAGGTCCAGGGGAGGACAGTTGGAGTGAAAGTAGTCAGTGATAAATGAAGTTTTGTTGCATACAGACTGAGCATTCAAGAGTGCAATGTTCAGTTGATGAGGTAAGGAAGAGTATAGTAGTTGAGTCTCGGAGAAAGAGAGGCGAGGTGAATAGGTATTAGAGAAGTTATGGTTAGCTTGTCGGCTTTGTTTGTTGGAAGGAGGTGGAAGAGACATGGAGTAGTGGGAGTTTCGAGTTTTATAATAGGGATAGGAAAGGAGGAAGTTGTAGCCTGAATGGAAAAAGCATAGGGAGAGTGGAGTAGGAGGAGCAGGAGGAGCAGGAGTGTATGCCTTATAGGCGAGTAGCACAGTGTGTACAGGCAGTACAGTTATTAGGAAGCCTGGGGTACTCACAGGTGCAGGTGTATGCAATTCGTTGTTTTAGTGGAATGTTGTGTTGGCAGTTAGATTTGAAGGTTGTCTGTGTGCTGTGTGCAGGGCATTTGTGTGGCAATCTGTGGCAAACAGGGGCCAACAGGGAATACAGAATGAAATTGAGAAGGATATAATAGCAACCCTTAGCTCTGTCTTCCCTTTGCTCTGGGTGCCCGGGCGAATGGACGCCCAAGGGGCAGTGCTTATATACCCAAAGCAACATGGTATTAACTTTCTTAGAGGTCACAAGGGCAGTCTCTAGGTCGATCCTGGATGCTTCTTCTGGGTATCCAGACCTCTGCAGGCAGCCTCGGGGCGAAGGAAAGAGGGCTTCTGGAGGTGTTGGGGTAAACTCTGTGTTGCTCCTAGCCCAGTTGAAGCCCCTTTTAGAGGAGGAAAGACCTTCCAAAGATGGCAAGTTTGAGGTCAGAGGTCACAGGGGTAAGTTCCTAGATCGATTTCAATTAAGTTGGAACCAAGTGTTTGGTGGTGGCGTCACCTTGTAGCAATTGTGGTGGGCAGCCGGCCTGCACAACAGTGCAGACCCGACCAGTGGGAGGAAGCAACCCCTGAAGCGAATCCTGGCAACAGTTTTATCCACAAGGCGAGAGCGGGACCCATATGAAACAGACGTGGTGGAAAGTGAACTGCAGATATACCAAGAAGCTGCGAGAGAAAGTCCAAAGTCGTACAGGTACCGACAACGTTACCCCTGAAAACAGAAGGCAATACAGGGAACGGGAATACAGGAAAGTTAAAAGGGACTCAGCATAAGTTAAACAAAACTCGAGCAAACACTAATGGGAAAAGAATTGGAAATTAGTAGATGAATCAGAACAATATTAATGAGATAAAGAGAAACACACAAACGACAGAGTGGGAGAGAAATAGAATTCGAATCCTATTGCCTCAGGAAAAGGGAAAGGTCCACCCATATAGCGAAGATACGAAAGAACAGAAACCAAATAGACAATTGGGGAGTAATGAACCATGAGGTCAGGAAGATAAATATCATACATGAAAGAGCACCCCAGGAAGAGGTGAACTATACTTAGGAGTTGAGCAAACAAAATTCTGGAGAGGAAACCCATATACAAGGGGGTCTGAAGTCCTACGAGAGAGGGAGAAGTAACTTGAGCAGAACAAATATAATCTCTAAGAAAGAGAACAAGGAAGCTGCCTGTCCCCAAAAAGAACTGCAGAACATAGTCCAAAGGATAAGCAGATACGATTTACACATGGACTATTGAGTAGAACAATATAATCAAGAAAACCCATGTATTTAGTATTTTAGTATTTATTTTATTTATATAGCGCACCAGGCCACAGGGCATCCGGGGGTGTCACTTAGTTACAGGCATAGAAACAAGACAGTGAGTTATGTACAGTCATTACATTGGGAGAGAATATGTATAAGGGTAAAGAATACACATTAAGCAAATTGTGTACGTTATAGACGAGATACAGTATATATACAGATTACAGTAAAGGAAGTACCAGTGGGCTGTTAGCAGAAAATTGTGGCTCATGTGCTAAGGATCACAGTCCAGGCAGTTCTTGGGCAGACAACCAGGTTTTGACTTTGCGCTTGAAGGCCGGGAAGGTAGGTTCGGCTCCGAGAGGATTAGGTAGTGAGTTCCAAAGTTTTGAAGCTAGGACAGGGAAACTGCGACCACCAGATCTCTGGAGGTTGAAGCGTGGAATAGCATGTGAAGAAACAGCACCCAGGATAAGGGAGTCATTCTTCTGGCCTTAATTAGACTTAGTCAGATAGGTTAGATTTGGACAGTGGACAGACTTGTTTTGGACATTCATTGTGACTGACGAGCACCTTAGTAAAATAGGCAGGGAACACCCCATAGACATAGGGAATAGTAGGCCTTATTTTACTTTATTACTAAGGAGTGTGGGAGCCCTTCTACTGAGAACGAACATGGGTCAAATACCCTGTTCTAGGGAACTTCTTCCAATCAGGAAGGTCTACAACCAAGTTTTAGCTAACTGCACCCTTCACAGAGGAGAAATAACTTTAAGTAACTATATGGTAAAACATTTCTTTATAGCGAAGCTTCCTTCTTCTGATCTTCCACAGTTCTTATAAATGCATTCAAGGACTTCATTAGCAAAAGAAGCTAAGTGATAGAGTAGGATGGAATCAAGTCACAAGAAATATGTGCTAGCTTCAGAAGTCCAATCACTATGAAGAGTGGGGCCTAGTGCCCAAATGTCACAATGCTTCTCCCCAGAAAGTGTCTGATGTAGATTCTTATATTGGTGAATGTTCCAGAGACGATAGGCAACAAAGTTACTGGTAGGTAAAAATGTGTTTATCTCTTTCAGGTACAACAGCTTCAGATGCGTGATCAAAAATCTGTGGATATTCTAGGTTTTCTTCTAAGGAGAACATGGGACGGGCTTTGCGTTTACTTACCACCCCGACTCTGATTTTCCCAGGGCACTAGATAGAACTGGGGGGGTCGCTGGAGGTAGGTTTCACTGCTGTTGGGGCCAGTGAGAGGTTCCCAGGAGCTGCAGGTGCAAGGATTCTTCAGGTCGGGTCGAGAAGCTAAGTGCAACCCTTCGCAATGGAGAAATGCAGGAAGCACTGATGCAAACCTCTTCAGGACTCTTCACAAGATGGTGGGAGGTGAGTTCCAGCGATAACTTTACAAGAAGCCTTTGGACACTCTCCTCAAAGTTTACAATATAGCCATCCACAAATATGCAAATGGTTCTCTGCTGTACATAAGAGTAAATAGCACGTAGGACATCATTCATCTCCGTGATTACCTAGCCATCATCCAGTCCTGGATGTCAACTACCTACCTCAAACTAAACCCATCCAAGACTGAATTTGTCCTCATCGGTCCGCCCTCTACAAAACCACTTGTCCAATAATGGCTCAATGATATGCATCTAGAAGGAGTTGATTCACAACCCTCAGACTCAGCAAAATCCTTAGGCGTCATCATTGACAGCAGCCGGTCTCTCCAGAAACACATAGCCAAGAGAGCCCAAATAGCCTGGCTCAATATCTCTACCCTTGGAAAAATCAAACCCATCATCCCGCTGCAGGACTTCCGGACCGTAGTGCAGACGCTTGTGGTCTCACACATCAAATGGGGGAAATGCTCTCCCGACGGGGCTCCCAGCTGCTCCCTTGGCTCCCTAAAAGCAGTCCACCATGCTGCAGCACATCTTATTACAGGTGCATGGAAATTTGACTAATTAACCCCATCCTACACCAATGACAATGGCTTCCACTCTAAACCAGCATAATGTTAAAGACTGCATGTATCATCTACAAAGCAGTCCCGAGTAGCACACCAGCGTATCTGCCAGCTAAGCTCCACATATCTGGTGGCACACACGCCTTGTGCAGCAAATCGACCAGCTGTCTTGAATCACAGCTCTTCCGCAAAGAGAGGATCAGCTATAATCCTTCTCTTCTTATGCACCTACCCTGTGGAACTCAATCCCGGTGTGTGGACAAAAAGGGGCTGCCCAGGACAGTAATAGTAGTAACACTGTAACAGGGAGGTAGTTCTACCCTATAGTGTTTAAATATTTGCAAAGTAATTTAAATGCTGCATTGTTTGAAAACTTGTGAAAAACACATCTAGATGGGACATTCAGCATTTTATCCCTTCAGAAAGCTACTTGTGAAAACAGATAGATATTCAAAATGTAGTTATACAGCTTTGTATTATTTAGCTGATGTGCTAACTGTTTAAAAAATGTTATGAAAATAATCAATGCAGTACAAAGTTGTGCAATGTACGAAACAACAATATGTTCATTTCAGGGCATAATAAATGCACTATAACATACGAAAACCAAGTCGTAAGGTGATCAGAACATTATGAGAACAGATTGAATGAACACACATACGAAAAACAACTCATAAGGTAATCAGAACGCCATGAGAACAAATTAAATGAACAGAGTAGTAACTGATTTAGTGAATTGGAGACTTAGATTAAGGGTCTCCTGTGCCCAGCTAGAATATGAACTCGATCCCTGTGTCAGCTCTGAATGCCCCCACAATTCTCCAATTTTGCAAATCCCTCAAAACATGGCTCTTTCAACAACACCTGACCATGGACTAATTCCAATCGACTCACATACCGACGCACAGACCTCAGAGCGCTGTGCTACTGCTAAAAGATGGCAGCCCAAATGCTGGCTAGCCACACTCTGTACAACGCTCTGCTGCTGTGGATGTAGGTCCGTACTTTAAACAATAAAAATAACATTGAAATAAAATGCCCACTGCACACAGGCGAAGGCAGGTGTCCTTACAGTCACGGTTGAAGAAGACCTTCCATAGCAGGATTGCTTGAAGCTGGGAGGTCAAAATTAAGCAGGAAGGCGACTTACACCACAAGCTGGTGAGGGGTCAGAAATGAGAAACTGACACAAAGTTGTAATTTCCTCATTATCAGCCATTTTTATTAAACAGAAATGGGTTGGATAAACTCCTCTCTAGCCCTATCCTAAGGAGAGTTTCCGTGCCTAGGAAACTATAACTAAAGAACAGTCTGTGTCAAGTCGCCTAACTTCTAAACTGTCCTTGTGTCCAAAAACTTTATGATCTGACCATCACACTAGAAATTAACAAATAAGGGTGTAAGGAAATGTCTGACTTATGGTTGGCAAAAAGTGTTCATAAACAAAGTAAATAGATAAATCCAACAGAAAAGTATTTTCCAAAGTGAAACCCTTGGATCCAGAGGGTCCTTTCCTTTCCCTAAATATTTAAAGATGAGAGCAAAAGTGTCTTTCAAACAACAGTTTCTTCGGTTCTCTAAATGAACTTCAGAAAGTTCCTGAGCAGACAAAACATTCCATAACATTCAGCTCTTCCTTAGTTTCTTTGTACTGGATTCATAAAAAGGTTTTATTCAGATGACAAAGTCGATACAAGGTTTTCTTTAACTTCTCTTGTACTTTGGTGGATTACCCGATGTGCTTCTTTATCAGTAATCCTCTTGTGAGCTCTTCATATTTCTTGGTGTACTGCCAGGTATCTTGTCACAATATTAAAAGTCGTGGTTCAACTTCAAATACCTGGTGCATCTACCCACCAAGACCTCCTCCATGTGCTTCCCAGATTTCCCGGTAAACTTCTCTGCCAGGTCTTTTGCAACATGGGTAACTTTCCTTCTACAACTTTTAGTGGATCTCCTGGTATACTCCCTTGCCAGGAATCCTCTGGTGGATTCTTCAAAGCCCTGGTGTACTCCCCTGCCAGGTGGTATTGCACAATTTAAAAGTTTGTATTCAGTTTCAAGTGCCTGATCTATTTGGCTGCCAGGACCTCCCGTTTATATTTTTGGTGGCTCTCCCGGTATACTCCACTGCCAGGAATCCTCTTATGGGTTCCTACAGATCCCCTAGTGTAGTTCTCTGCCAGGTATCTCCCCCCACCCACCAAATGGCAACTCCCTGGTGTTTGTTTAAGTTAATACTGGCTCCAAATTTCCCCACATTTACATCTCATACCTGGGGACTTCATCAAGTTTGGCCGTTGCACTTTATCTTGTCGGTATTCAAATACTCTTAATTCATTCACTTTTTTACATGCCTGTCTATATGCCCAAGGGTCCCCAATGGCTCTCGGCAGACTCACCATTGGTTTTCAGCGTCCCCGACAATTGGAGTGTCTCTGCGATGAAGCTTCTTCTCTGGGACAGACTCTTTCACACTGTGGACCTTCTTCCAGCATTTCTTTCAGCTCTGTGCTCACGCACCGGCTTCTCTCAGTGGCTTGGACCGGAGAATGCTGTTTCCTGGCATGACTGTATCCCCAGGAGCTGTGCTGCTGCTCTAACGGTCCTCCAAACGTGCCTGCTGCTCCTCGCATTCCTTTTGGCCACGCCAGTAGGGGACTCTTGCGTTTGCGAGCTGCTGCAGGAATTTGCCGGTTCTCTCGACTTCCTTCAGCATGTTCATCTCCCGTTCTGCATGCATTTTGAGTGCAGATGCCATTTTTAAATGTCCCTCGCACTCGTGATTCAACCAAACAACTAGTCTGCATCTTCAGTTTTGGGTTTCTTTCAATAGGCATCAACTCCTTCCTCCTCTTCCTCCTCGTCTCAGTACTTGAGGGGTTAAAGGTGTTGAAGTCCATAGAGATTATGTGATTTCTAAAATAATGTTGTTTAGGAGTCTTAATTAGAAAAAAAATCAGAAACAGGAGATGTTGTGTGCATTGTATATGTTGGAGGTATGAAGGGAATTTTGTCTAGAGTGATTTAAGTGCCGGCGAAGAAAGTGGAACGGCAAGGGTTCTAGCGATGTAGCTCACCAGAGAGCTGGTCAGTCCACCGGGTGGTTCTGGGACACTGCGAAGGATCAGGATGGTTGGATCCTCGAGAATGGGTTGAAACAAACCGATTGGTCCCACCAGTCCAGGGGTGGAAGCACCGCACAGAGCCTTCGCAGATCAGGTAGTCCAACAGGGCCAGACACAGGAAGGGATGCTGGGCCTCGTCGGGAGTCTTCTTCGGATCTTCAGTCGGATGTTCTTCTACACAGGATACTTGGCTCCAACGCTGATCTGAAGAAATGCTGCACAAGTCCTCTTCTAAGCCCGACAGATAAGTGGTACTGGCAACTGTTATACCCTGGAAATAGGCAAATACTCCCTAAAAAATAAAATAGGGTTAAAAAATACTCCCAACAAAAAAAACAGAAACCGACACTTAGAACTTGTGCCCCTACTTTCACCCACACAGCTCCAAAGATATGTTTGAACCGGTAGTGCAAGTAGTACTACAGCAAAAAACTACAATCAAATGCCTGATCGCAAGACATAAACATGTATCTTTCAATGTGCATGAATAACTAGGTGCAAAGAAATAATTAGTAAAAAAAAAATGTATGTTTACCATTTAAAACATATTTTTACTCCCTTATAAAATACACTCATTGGGAATTCAACTTACATTTGTAATCCCTAAAAATAATTTTACTCCCAACTTTAAAAAAGAGTGAGCAAAATACTCCCACTTCCAAATCTTATCTGGAGCACTGCCTCTTCTTATCCAAGATTCTGCACTGTGCTGACTCTGCCCCCATCTCTCGGATACACGCTGATTTCTCTTCAGTGACAATTATCGCAGTCGACTGGCCTAATATCCTTGGAAAGCGGGATGTTTAATATCTCCCTCTGAAAGTTTTTAAACTATGCAGATACTTGACTTAATTTCAATTGTACATTACCAACTGGCAAATTGACATAATGCACATCGATTTTGGTTCAGTCATTCAATGGGAGGTACTTATCGTCATGTTCCGCACCCTTTTGCTTTTTTATTATTTTTCGTACTAGTAGAATGTGCCCTCTCTATTCTGGAAAATGGACTGCTTCCGTAATGTGGGATGACCAGACTGTATTTTACCTTTATCCTGTTGCGCATATATTTGGCTTCGGATGCAGCATTCACATTGACTCAAGAATATGCACGGTACTTGCTCAGTCTGGATGTACGCTTCTCCTTGTTTGGGATCAGGAAGTTGTGTCCATGTTTCTATAAACCCATTTACTGGTTCCACATACTGTTTCACTGGGTATATGTAGACGGTAATCCACTGTACTTCCATATGCTTCTGTGGCCGTACTAACATTATTATGATCTGAAAATATATTTACGGAAATTAATGGGTATCACACAAGATTTTGGTGGCTCTGATGCAATACATATGGGTTATATTTTCTTTCCTGCTTACAACCCTTCTCTGGCGGTCCAAATAAAGTTAATTTCCGTTAGTCCTCCTCACTCATAACCTTTAGGCCCTATAGAAGTGTGAGTCGGTCTGGCGCCAGCATAGTATGCCATTTCGTGGTCAGTTACATCACTTACTACGGAATGTCTGCACTGTTGGAGCTGATCGTTGATCTTACTAAGACTCGCATGAAGGAAATGTATTGTTTTTGCTATTAATGACTTCCTTATAAGCAAGATTTATGAATGTCATTCCTAGTTTTGAAGTATTTCAACAAACTGATCAGATCATATGTGCTTCTAGTGAAGCACCTGATTCTATGTTGGGTATGATGTTGCCCGGAATGTTATAACATATTTTGGAGGATTGCTAGGGGCCTTAGGTTGTAGGGATTGCTAAGTGTACATCTATATACAGTTTCCAGTATTAATTGCCTGTGACTGAATGCAGATTTTCGGAATCTAACAGAGGTCTGGCCCTTTATCACCTGCCATGCTGAATTTTCTTGATATTTGTAGGGGTTTAATGAATTTCACATTTATAACGTGTTATCTTTTGCTAGAAAGACAATGCTGTGTATGGTCCATTTTTAATAATTCTCCATTTGACATTTTAGATATTGTGGTAGGAATAGATAAACTTAGTCACCAGCTAGGAGTGAATAGGGAGGATGTTCAGGGACATCATTTCACCAAAATGCCAGCGGTAGCAGAAGTGACATCACACGACCCTTGGCTCCTGATTACATCACAGGAAGTGATGTCATTTACCCCCACTCAAAGTGATATCGCGGGACGCGATGGAACACGACCTTTCACCCGTTGACAAAACAGGAAGTGGCATCACATAGCATTGTACACTACCAAAAATATGGTTACGATATCACTATAATGTGATGTACATTTCATCCAAGAATGGATCGCCATATGTATCGTTAAGATCAGTGTGTATAGGCCCATATTACCAAATTACTGTGAATGCAAGCAGACGTCCATGACCAAATGATAATGATGTGTTATTATAAAGCACTAACGCTTAGGCGCATTATATAGAAAAAATATACACCCAATATCACCCAACCTGTGTTGGTACTCATTTATCGACCGCAGAAGGATGAAAGGCTGAGTTGAGACATTTAAGAACGGACTAAATCAGTGACTCACCCCCTGAAGTGTGCCTGAAATAAACCTTTAATGAGTCTAGCAATTATTGTATAGAATTCCAGAAAGACACATTATTTGGTAATACTATTCTTTCTTATTTAGGGTCAGTGCTGAAAGTGAGACTTGCGGCACTCCTGTTCTTATTTTTCTTCTTTTTTGTAAGGGGCCTGAACAAGAAAGCCAGCCACTCCAGAAGTAAAGAGCCACATGGTGCTGGCCACAGACCAGGAGCTTGCATTACACACAAAAAAAGTTATTTTAGGTTTTTTTTTTTTTTTTGGAGGTCGCAAGGGAGACCACAGAGGTCACAAGGGAGACCGCGACCTCCGACGATCCCTAAATGACGTCCCTGAGGATGTTTAAAGATTCGAAGTAATTTTCAATTTTGATAGAGTTCATTAGAAATTAGAAGAGGTGCCTGGAGTATAGGACCTTTTTTAAATGTTTAGTTCGTATTATAAGTTGAAGTTTGTGTTGGTGTCTAGTATTTTCTCAAGAGGGTGGGTGTTTGGGTTCTTTACTATTTGTTTTGTATAGAGACTAGTGCATTTCAAGGAATGTGAAAGGATGAACGGGGTGATGATGGATACATTTGTTGATGAAATGTGTATTGCGACCTGGAACGTGAATGGGATCAATAATTGAGTAAAACATTTTTTAAACTATTTAGATGACATAAAAACCGACATTTGTTTTCTGCAGGAGACTCATTTGTTGCAGGATGAACTTGCCAATCTGGATTGGGTTGGGAAGGTTTATGGCTCTTCGTTCAACTCTAGATCTAGAGGCGTTGTGATTTTAATACGCAAAAATGCACCTGTACAAGTACTAAAAGAATCCTCGGATAAGGAGGGTAGGATAATCGCATTGTCTGTGAACATTCAAGGGGTAAATTATGAACTTTTTTAACATTTATGCACCATCAGTAGATGATGGATCATTCTTCAGGCAGGTGACTCAGATGATCCAAGATCTAAACGCACTGAACGTTCTATTGGGTGGAGACTTTAATGCAGTCATTGACCCCATAATGGATAAAAGCAAGTGTAGATTGCATAGGAAAAATGATAATCACTATTTGGCGCTTCAGGCTCTCATTAAGGAACATAAATTTAAGGATAACTGGAGATTAGAGTATCCATACGTGAGGGAATACAGTTTCTACTTGGGCGCTCATGATATCTTTTCTAGACTAGATATGTTGCTAACTGCTGGCAAAATGGCAGAAAATTATCGTACAAGCAAAATTGGAAAAATACTTTTAACAGATTATGCTCCTGTGGCTATGTATCTGAAGCTAGATTTCAAGCTCTGCAGGTCGTTTACACGGAAGATGAATACATCAATTCTGAGTGATGAGAAGATTCTGGAGAAGATTGTCTCTGAGGCAGAACACTTTGTGGAAGAAAATCATTCTGGGGAGCTAAATGCGAAGACAGTATGGGAAGCTTTCAAGTGTACTATGAGAGGCGGGGGCGGCGAGGGGTTCTACTCAGTCTGTCCAGCAGCAAAAAGAAAAGGCTTGAGAAGGAAAGACAAGATCTATATCTACGAATCTGGGGTCTTTCACAAGAACTGATTGAAGAACCGAAAAAGTTAAAGAGTTGCAGAAACTGAAGATGCAAATGAAAACTCTGCTGACAGAAAGGGCTGAGCGGAGTTTGTACGAGCTAAAGTGTTCCTATTATGAAAAGGGGGAAAAATGCGATCGGTGGTTGGCGCACCGATTGAGGAAAATGAATTCTGACAGGTCTACAACTTCAATTACAGGCCCTAATGGTTTAACCACGTTCAATCTCAAAGAGATTAATGACATATTTAAGAACTATTACATGAATTTATATCACAATAAACCTAAGATATCTGGAATGGGAGAACATTTTTGGGGAAATCTAGAGATCCCGAAGATTTCGGAAATTGAACAGAAATCTCTTGAGGAAGAATTGACGATCGAAGATTTGAGAAAACTATTAATAAGTTGAATACAGGGAAGTTGCCTGGGCCCGACGACCTTCCAGTTGAATTCTATAAGATTTTACTGAATGCTGCCCTTAATTTAATGAAAGATCTGTTTGATTCATCACAAAGAGATGGCCTTTTTTCTCACTCGACTAGTCACACTATGATTTCGGTGTTTCTGAAAAAAGGGAAGGTTGAGAATCAGCCATCGAGTTACCGCACAATTAGTTTAATAAACACGGACAACAAAGTTCTGTCCAAGGTTTAGGCCATGCAGTTGGAAAATTGGCTTCCAAAGTTAATCCATGATAACCAATCCAAAGTTAATCCATGATAACCAATCCAGATTTATACAGAACAGACGTACTTCGAGTAATATATGCAGATTAATCCACAAACAATTTCACAAGCCATGGACTCAAGTGATGACATTGCGGTTTTGTCTTTGGATGCCAAAACGGCTTTTGACTGCGTTAATTGGAACTATCTTTATTCTGTGCTGTGCAAAATGGGTTTGGGTGAGAGTTATATATCTTGGATTACTTTACTGTATACTAATCCGACTGCAGATATAAATACTAATGGATTAAGATCGGATATTTTCTCACTAAAGAGAGGTACCAGGCAGGGTTGCCCACTGTCCCCACTTTAGTTCATAATTGCTGTTGAACCTTTGGCCATCACACTCAGATATGAACGTAGGTTAAGCGGGGTGAGTTGTTGGGGTGCGGAACAGAAGATCTGGTTCTATGCAGACGACCTGCTCTTGTTCTTGAAAGATTTGGAGCACTCATTGCCCATTTATCTAATTTCAATGGGACGTTTGGATCTAAAATTAACTGGGTGAAATCGGAAGTGATGCCTTTGACAGTAACGTGTAAAAAATCATTGATTACTTCTTTGGGCTTTAAGTGGTGTGCTGAAAGGTTGTGGTAGTTAGGCATATAGTTAACACCAAAGATTGAGGACATAGTACAAGAAAATCTAAAGGAGCTTTGCAGGGATTTCAGACTAGACCTGGAGAGATGGCTGATACTAAACCTATCGCTACAGGGGAAAATCATTGCCTTAAAAATTACCTCTACTGAAGATTAACTATGTGCTTGGTATGTTGCCACTGAAAATTGGCCCACATTACTGGAAAGAAATGGATAGGCTCGTGCAGAATATTATCTGGGATAACAAACCTCCAAGACTTAGGCTTTGGATGTTGCAATTGCCTCTGGAAAAGGGTGGTCTCAGAGTTCCAAATTTTAACGCTTATCTGGCGTTTATGGCTCAATTTCGTGCCCCATTCCTCGATGATAATCCAGATGATTGGGCGATTGCAGAGGCAAGTCTTGCAGGGCCATTGATGCCTAGGACAATTCTATCAACAACAGCAAGACCTGGGTGTAAGGTGAATCCCACCACTGATTTTTTGCAAAGCTCCTGGAAAAAACGTCTTGGTCTCATGGGTGTTGATGCGCTAAAGGTCCCAGAGGCTTCAATCTGGTCTAATGCAGGGATTAAGGACAATGGGAGAACTCTAATTTGGCCAGAATGGTTTTTGAGAGGAGTCAGGTGGATTGGGGATCTTCAAAAGGAAGGGAAATGGCTCACGGCTAATGGAGTGAAGGAAAACTGGGATATCAGAGGCTTTTCGAGAAATGGACTACCGAAGTTGAAAAAAGGCATAGGAAAGGTGGAATTGGGGAATGTGCTAAACTTAGACCTATGGCATATTCAGTTACTAGCTTATGTTATATTTGCTATTGAAAAAATATCCCGCTCGTGGTTTACCCAACCATAGAGTTGGTCCATATAGAATTATATAATTATAGAGACCATTCATGTATTTCACACCACAAAGTTACTTGCCTCCCAGCTTTCTCATGGCAATGTGACAAGAGGGAGTGAGAAACCCACTAATCTGGGACTGGGAGGCCTACTAGGGAGTAATCCATTGCCAGTCCTATCCCTGAGGGGAATGGTGGTATTTGAGAGGGTCCCAATCCCTGCACCCCTTACCCCCGCCTTGTGAAAGCATGTCTTGTTGCAGTCCACAACCAACTCAAACCATGCCTCCAGTACAAGACAGTCTTTCTCTTTTTTCTAGAGAAAAAGCACCAGAACCAGCAACTCAACAGAGACCTTTACAAGGGACTCCTGAGCCAGTCGCCAACACCGTGGAAACACCAGCACCAAACAGCATCAGCAATCCCGTTCAATCAGAGAACTAACCCAGGAACAGAGACGAAGCTGCAACACCCAGGCACACCAGCATGGCCAGTCCTTACGAGCAGTGGAGAGAGAGCGAGCTGCAGCAAAGAGCTGCAGTCCTATACAGCAGGTTGAGGAGCTGAGCAGTGCTGCTAGGAAACGCCAGAGAACAGACGCAGAGGCTGTCAATTTCCCTAGACCACCAGGGAATGAAGGGGGAACAAAATCCTCACTCCCCCATGAACTTTACCTGGGAAACTATCACCTGGAACACAAACTCTAACATTGCCCTTCCCAGGACACCATCGCTTTTATTCTGCAGCGAAGGCTCAGAGACAAAGTGGGTGGTGATTCCTAGCCTGCTTTTTGTAATATTTGAAGACGGAGCCAGATTGGCCAAGGAAAGAGAGACAGTTCACAGAAGGGGTGCGCTATGGAAGCAGAAAGTGTGGTTTTTTTTCGGGTGAGGTCAGAGGAGATTGCGGTGGAAGACCAACAGACCAGCAGGAGGGAGAAAGGAGTGGTGGAGTGCAGAGGCAACCTTTGGAAAAGAAAGTATTGGTTGAGTGGAAGTGGTACTGCTGTGTGAGGGTATGTGTGTTTGGCAATTGAGTAGAGACTAGAAAGTGTAAGGAGTGAAGTGAAATGGTGTTGGGTGAAAGGGGGATGTTTTGAGTAGTAGTGGAGTAGGAAGTATTAGTTGTGGGTGTTAGGGAGAATTCTCTGTTTAGGCTGAATTTCCTAACCTAGTGAGTCTCCCAGCAGCTTTGCTGGATTTCTGGAGTTTGTTTTTTTTCTCCTGCCAAGAGTGAGACTCTTTTCCTCCCACTCTTGGACATGATTTATGGTGTTCCTTTGAATGTTGATGTGTTTCATGGGCTATGGGGTCTTTTACTCCATAGGGTCTCATATGTTTTTTTTATGTGTGTTACACAGCACCCTCCGTGCAGTAACACAGGGGTGTCATAGTGACCCCCCACCATAGACTACATAGCCTGGGACTGACTACTGTCTCCCAGGGCATGTAAAGTCACCATTGGCTTTACTAGACCCAAATTACTAACAGAACCAGTACAAACCATCATATTGTGGACGTACTGGTAGGGGCAATTCGATTGCCCCTGGGTCTGTTATTCGAGGGGGCACTGTCCCGTCCCCCCTCGTCGAGTTTTGGCTGGTGGCAGTGGATACTACTTTTTATATTCAACCACAAATATATCTCTAAGGGATTTTCCCATAGTTCGAGGCTAATACTTTTTAACATAGCCTCCAACATATCGCCGGTTTATTTATTTAATATTAATTCACCAGTTGTTGTTTTCTGCCAGAACTCGGTTTTAAAATGGCGTTTGTGTTCGCCTCTGTAACTCCAAACCAAAGGTCGAGCCCTTTGTTCCACTTTTTGGCGGGCTTCTCCACAGAAGCCTCCAAAAGTATGCCACTCTGTCTGGGTACCACAGGGGGTGTGGGAGGGGGTTTAGGCACCCTGGACTGAGTTACCTTGGTAACTCAAGTCGAACTCTTGTGTGATTGACCCAAGTGGTGAGTCGGCCGGCTCACCACTTAGCATGTTTGATTGACAGCTATGCCGAGTGAATGGGGGTGTGCTGCATAAAAGCAGGGCTTTTGGGACTGGAACTTCAGAAGTCGCCACAGGACCTGAAAATCCAACGAGGGAGAAGCTGAGCCGACCTGCTACGACGACACCACCAGTGGAGCCCTTCTGAACCGACTCACCACTTCCCAACGACAGAGGAGATCTCCCTGCTGGAGAGTCTTCTTCCCCTGACTGGTGGGCACAACCAGTTTACCTTCTTTTCTCGCATCCCAGGACGTCTTGTGGTCGAATTGCCCGTGCCAAGCACCCCGGCAACCGGATAGCCACTTACCACGGGACCACGAATAAAAGGACCGCTCCTTTTAATTGAGAACTCAGCGGCTGGTTTCTTCCCCGGCAGTGCAAAAGACTCCTGCTTTCCTCCCAGACGAGATCCTCTCTTCCCCTGGATGAAGCAGCGACTTGCACCCACTGCCAGGAACAACTGCCCCCGCTGGAGCGTTCTCACCATTTTAAGGTACCCTGTCCGCCAGGCCTCCCTTTCTAAATATTGCTACAAGGTAACAATAATCCCTTAACCTTCTGGACTGGCCGACTTGACCATCTAACTGGTCCCTTTCTGTTGATCCAACTCCTTCTGAACTATTGCAAGACTTTTGGGCACTTTTAACCGTGTGACCTTGGACACATTTCGAACAGAGCCTCTTAAAGTGGGTCCGGCCTTGTTAACTTTGACTTTACGGTTTTAACCTGCCCTTTTCTCCTACTGTGTTCTTCCGAAAATGTTGGGATCTGTTTCTATCTTTGCTCCGCCTTTCTCTCCCTTTTTAACCGATTGATTAGAGTGCCATCTTCGTTAAACGCTCACCGCTGTCTGAAAATAAGTGTTGCTTTACTTAAGACTTGTCTAATAATCGTTGAAGGGAGTGCATATCTTTTAGTGACCGTGTTTTTGAACTACTTGATATTAGTGCCAGTGTGTTTAACTAGATGTGTTTCTTTTAAATAAATAATTATATCTCTTTTACACCAAGCTCTGGTCAGTGTTTGCTTGTACTACTGTGTTCTTTTGACCTATTGTGAATACTCTGTATACTGCCTAACTCTTCTTGAGAGAAGTCCGACGGCTCAGCCACAGCTACCAGGTAAATCTGGGTGGTACAGACTGCTACCAATTGGGTTTACTGCCAACCATCTGTGGTCTTAAATCTTTTGCAGTGGTCCCAGAGGGAACTGCAAAGGTTTCAGTCTAACAGTGGGGGAGGTAGTAGTAGCTTTGGAGAGGGAGTGCAGTAGTTGTGCGGCAGGGAGGAATAGTAGTTGTGGGGGAGGGAAGTAGTAGTGCAGAATAGAGGCAAGGCCTAGAAAGAGGGAGGGAGTGACAGCAGAGGGGTATTAGAGAAGGGGAGAACTATGAGGAGTGTAGCAAGAAGACAGAAAATAAAAAGGTGAGCATGAGCATGCCCGATTTACAACCAGGTGTCTTCAAGGCAAATTCCCTATGCCTGTATAACACTAACAATTGGAAAGAGTAGGGACATTTAGGATTTCCCTGAGGGAGCCTAGTCAGAAGACATTGAGGATGCTATCACATGCATAAGTCAGCTTTCAGACATTAGCGGTCAGTATTCTGTAGCCACTAACCTGGGGGCGAATGACATTGTAGGATCCCAGCCGATGGCAGACTACTTCTGATGAGCTGCCACGTCTAAAGTCCTATGAAACAATTTTGTAAAGCTGGCCACGCTACTCAAAACCCCAAGATTGAGAGTGATGGAGGGTGCTTGGCTAATATACCCCAAAAACGGCATTCGGATGGAGAGTTACTAAACACAGAGCCTGGTTGTTTGAACCCCAAGGAGAAGTCATCTAATTGTTTAGTTATATATATTATATTTGTGTCTGCCTCGCACTGATCCTACTCCGCTTCATGACAGTCCCTTATAAGCAGTTTTCTTGGTTTTGCACTAAGTAGTATATAAAATGCATGCAAATCCAGGCAAGCCCGGGTTTGAAAGCATTATTTACACTTCATAGCGCAAAAAAAATGTTAACGCCTCCCTGCATGTAGCAAGGTAATAACATGGATTTCTATGGCATCCGCCAGTTTTATTGGTTCTATGTCATTACCCAGCCTTTTATAGGCCACCTTGGGAGTGGCCTCCAACATGCAGGCTTCTGCCTCCATTACGGGTGAGGTGGTTCACCTCCTAAACCCCTAAGTCATGTGCCCCCTGCCATGCCTCCCATCATGTGTCTTGTCATCCTGTCTACTCGTCTACTCGTCCTCCATCCTCCCTGCCACACACCCTCCTTTTGATCCCCTTCCCCTTTCAGAACACCCCCATCTTGCACCAAACTCCCCCAGGCACTGTTAACGTCCCTCCTATGAGCCCACTGCGAGCCCTGCCTTTTGTGGTGCGGTCTTTTCTGAGAAGCGTTTTTCCTAGGCGGCCTTTTACAGAGACGGTAAAGGATATGTGGCCAAGAGACCAGACACTGTTTATAGCGGACACTAAAAGCGGATACATTTCTTAAGAATTCAATGCATTTACGGCAGCATGAAAATCAGATGCTGGCATAAATGCATTCTTCTTTGGCAGGTGGAACACATGTTGAGGCAGAAACAAAAAATTCCTTCTGTGCCACACACGACCAGCCAAAAATGTGAAAATCATCCAGAGTTTTAAACCACATGTAAAGATTATGCGTACATCATGATTTCACACCTATTTTACCGCCCTTGGAGTGGAGAATGGTGCTGTTAAGAGGGATATCTTACAGAATAAAAATAAAAAAAGCAGCAGAAAGAAAAAAGGGCTATGCGAGAAAAAGAAAAGCCATGACCTTTTTCAAAATACTCTAAACTAGTGTTTTCCTTGACCGCTGAGAACTCTATTTCTACCCCGATTTTGTATGCAGGAGGGTCAGGTTTAGAACCAAGAGAAATCAGCAACTTGCATTTTTTTTCTTAACAAAGATTCATCTTGAGAAGAGGTAAGATGGTACCAATGTACACAATTTCAAATCTTCTCTCTGCATTCAGAAGAGTTGGCTGTTTCTAAGATAGGTTTGCGCTTTAGAAATATCAATAGATAAATACAAGGCATTAGTAATAAACGGGTAGGCCTCAATGACTTACCTGAAGGGTGGAAGCCAACTCCAAAATAGAAAAATCTTTTTTATAAAATGGAAAATAAAAATAGAAAACAAAAAACAAGTACATTTATTGAAAAGGTATAACACTAAAGTTGATGATAGGGAGAACAAAGGCAGAGCTACACATCCTGTTACAAGAGAGCAGATAAAGAAAGTGTGATGGCTTCCCTGGTAAAAAGCTACTTAGGAGCCATCAGACTTTCTGTTCTTTAAATTCACGGTAGACACCTGAACGATATTCTTAAATTTGGATTTGGATCTTTCAAAAAAATGTGTTTAGGAAATATTCGAAGGTTATGAATCCGGGTAAGATCATTTTTGGGAGAAGAGGAAAGCTTTGAATCACCCTTTCAGGCACAAATACAATGTGTGCATTCTAAAAAGGTGATCCCACAGCTTGTTTAACCACCTCTAAAAAGGTAGTCTTCCAGCCCACTTGCTCAATCTCCCTAGATTCCATGGATGCAAATCCTTATGAGCCTCATATAAAAAGCACATTTAAGTCCCACCCACTGGTGGAGGAAAAGTGGACTGAACAGAGAGAAGCCACTTGGGCAGGTGGAATAAAGCCTTGTGTGGCAGATGCAACCTACTGTCTAGTTACAAAGATTCGGTGTATAGGCTTTTAAAATCTTGGACATTTGCTGCGGTATGGTCTAAGGCTAGGAAATGCCATGCATAGGAGTGAAGGGGTTTCTGAATAAGTTGTAGTTTAATTAAATACTCAGATACTGCAACTGTAAAAGAAGAACAATATTGGAAAGACAGATTACGAATTATTGGCTCTCCTCTGCCCAACCAGATGCGAGACTGGAGTAACATTAATTTTTACAGCAAGTTCCAACTCACCGAGGACACTTTGTCTTTGATGGCCCTTCGCACAAGGAAGATTGCAGCCCTGAGCATACTTTTTAAATCATCCTTTGGTGTTCCATTTGGCATCTCATTCAGCTTCCGATATACAGCAAGCAAGGCATCTTCTCGGTAAGACCATGTTTTAGAGTAGGCTCCTGCAACCTAAACAGGGTGAAAATGAGAATCATCGTTTTAATGCCACCCTGCCTTTTCTCCCAGCCTCAAAGGATTGTGTCCCAACTCGAAGACCACGTGAAGGCATAAGCGCAAAGCTTTCAGTTACTGGCAAACACCTCTAGAAACCCTTTCAACATCTTGAATTTCATTCTCAAAGACCACCTCTTGTGCTAAGCCATGTACCTTATTAGTGGCCCATAGACGCTATATACAACCACATACATCACATTGGGATCTGAACTTTGCACTCTTCCATTCACTAGGCGCACTTTACTTTCACCTCAAATCTATAAATGGTCATATACATGTGCCATCAGTTTGAAATGCAGAAAGTGTAACCCTCAAAACTCCTCCATTTATCTCTGGGTGGTACTGTACATATTTTATGACACATTTCGTAATGAGTCCAGTGACGTGATCAGTGCTAAAAGTACAGATAGAAAGTGGACAACTGAGCAGTTCCATTTTGGCTAGGCAACTAATGAATATCCTCAGGAGCATTTATTTTGATAATATTCACTAATAAAAACTCCTTGTTGAAATATTTACATGCAGTTCTACTTTTACTTACATTTACCCTTTGTTTTAGACGAGATTTGCAATGGTTCAGTTAAACGAGCCAACTTTAAGGTCAACAGCAAAAAGTGTTATTTTAGTTAATAAGTCACACATGTCACAGCACCAGCTAATAACCATCCCTGGACGTTGACCTCCAGTTGAAAGCTACAACACAATGCACTGTGGTTATTCAAATTAGCTGAAAAGCTTGCATTTCTAGCTCTATGTGAGATAATTGTCATTATCTTATTGGGCATCGCCATTTTATTCATAGCTTTATCAACACAAGACAGTGCTCAAAGATGGGATAAAGGTCAATGCAATAGTAGAGATAGAAAATCGACAAATCACATTCTCAACTTGTTCATTGACTCTCGACTGGTTTCAAGAGTTTATCTGTTGCTCTTTGGTGTGAGGGAAGGATAAGATGGATACCGTTATGTACGATTTTTACTTTAGAGCTAAATCAACCTCACTTGTGAGAACCCCAGAACTTTTTGCTGGACTGGTTGATTATTTTCCCTATACCTCAGTGAGTGGGAACCTTTTCCCACACTCGCAGATCCTTTTACTCTTTTTATGGGTGTCATTTTTAAGACTCTCAATAGTGTCCTTTTAATTTTATTCTCTTTGACAACATTTGGTAGATCCCTTTTTACTGAAACAGGGTTGCCCTTTGGGCTCCCCTTTTACTTTCTCTGGCTAACCTTCTGAGAACTACAGTTCCCAAGGGTAGAAAGGATATTTGTATCCCTTCTACATTGTGTTGGGTGAAACCAGCAAACCCCACCTTATGTGGAGTGCTGGGGAAATACAATGTATCCCCTTTCTCACTAGCACTGAAACAATTCTGTTACAGGGACAAGCTTACCTTAAATGGATAGTGGCAGTGAATCTTTCTACAAATTCGGTGCACCTTTACCACAGGCTGTTTTGCACAGCTGTGGTAAAGCTACACATGGGTGCTCATTTTACCAAAACAACCCTGTCTTCCATTTTGTTGTTGCCATTTTCACACTTCTTATCCCTTCTTGGCTCTTCCTCTGCCCTCCAGAGTGGGAAAAGGCCTTTGTGTGATTTATATCTTCGGCGGGAGACCTCGGTCAAGCCCACCCAGGCTCCAGAGTGTCTGTGAAGCAGGAAGTGAGGGAGGAGTACAAACCTTTGCAGCCCTTTGTTTTCCAGACTGCCTGCGAGAATCCAGTTCGAACAGGGAGGCTGGCTGTCCTGGAAGGACTGCCAACCCCCAGGTTTGAATGTTGCACGTCTGTTTGATTGGCTGGGTTCCTTGCAAGCTCCCAGCCCTGGACCCAGGCTTGGAAGGCAGAGTCGACCTCTGGACGAAGGAATCCTTAGAAGAACTTGAAATAGACGCCTGCTGCAACTCCTGGACCATTGGTTTGCCCAGTGAAGCCCTGCTGCAGTGCTGAAGCTCCGAATTTGTATCGAAAGAGAAGCCCTGCAAGGACGACAACTCCAAAGTAAGCCACCTGGACATCCTCTCAAAGCTGGTTGAATTTCCACTGCAGTCACTGCTGGAACTTAATAGCCAGGGAAAGGAACACCAGATCATGTGCGTTGCTTTTAAGCTGGCCTAGAGCTCCTGGAAGGTCCTCCGAACTCGCAGGAATCTGGACTGACCAAGCCTGAGCCCCCTCAACAAAGTGCAGGACCCCAGATGCAAGGACAGTCAATCTCGACAGCCAGGAACCGCGGTGGTGCTATTTGCGGTAGAAGCGAGGAGCTGAAACACTGAAGTGCCACTTGTTTGAAGATTGCCGGTTGTAGTCGGTGACCATCGCATTGCAGTGCAGGAGTCCCCAGATGTCCTCCCTACTGTCCCCACGACTGAGGCACAGGAACACTAGGATCTGCAGAGCTGCACAGGAACAGAAGCCATCTGCTGCACTTTCCTTCAACCTAAAGGTACTATACAGTCTAAGAGAACTTACCTCTTGTTCTGCCACCTTGCTTAATCTCAGTTGAGACTTGTCTTGGTTGCTCTTGTAGAGTTGCTTGCATCTCCTACTACTCACAGGCCTAACAGCTTGTGACCCTACATTTGATTCTAATTTTGCTACAAAGTTTTCTAAAACACTGTGCAAGACTTTTACTTACCTGCAAGAAGTACTTCAGCTCACATTGACTTTTGCCAACTTAACATTTGCTGGCCTGGCTCCCAGAATGACTCTTCTCCCCTCTGCTTATGTGTTTTGCCTTCCTTCCAGGAAACGGTTAACCCACTTTCCATTGGGGGATTGGGGGAGGGGAGGTTATTGAACGTGCTTACCTGGTTAAGAATAATTGTGTGAATACTTGTTTTATTTTGAACCCTTTTTTCTTTGACACTCCTCTCAAGAATATTCTAAATGCAACAGTGATATATTAATGTCGACAGCACCCTAACTATTGAAGTCACCTTAGGGTTTAGAAAGTGTCTGTATGCCATCCCAAATGGGTATTTGCTGATTAAAGAAAACTAAGAGTGTTTATTTTTGAAGTGTATTTGTGTGTTGCTTTATATTGCTCCCTTCTGAAGAAGGCTTATTGTAACTGACGGTTAAATAAATTAATAATTGTTTAATTAAGAAACCTTGTGTGTACGAGTTTATTTGAATACTTGTCACTGTGAATCTCTGTGCAACTCCCTTACAGCTCTCACATTGACCCCTCTGGCTACTCGACCACACTACCAACCTGTGTAGTAAAGAAATATACCAAAGGTTGGGTTCCTATTGCCAAGAGGTCAGGGTTGTTGTAGTGCACCCAAAGGGTACTGCATATAATCTTGCCTAACTCTGCATAAAAGTCGAATCCTGGA
This sequence comes from Ambystoma mexicanum, assembly GCF_040938575.1. Classification (NCBI taxonomy): domain Eukaryota; kingdom Metazoa; phylum Chordata; class Amphibia; order Caudata; family Ambystomatidae; genus Ambystoma; species Ambystoma mexicanum. The sequence continues at coordinate 542,327,383 of NC_090929.1, forward strand.
AGCTGAAGAGGTAGTCGATCACTGGAACTGAATCAGAAGAGGAAGATGAAGAAACCTCAGCTGATAATGATTTTTAGCGACCGGAGAGCCTGCTGTGTAACTGGAGCCTGCTGTTACCCTTCCTTCCAAGCGACCTGGGAACTCCAAAAACGCTGCCGCCGACCTAGAGTCTGGTGATATCCAATGGACTGAAGAAGACCAGCATTTTGAGCCATCCCATATCGTGCTATGACCTTGCAGGGCTGCAATACCCTAACACCCTGGGACCTCGAGCCATTGTGTGGTGCACAGTCTTCTGAATTCTGAATCGAGCTGAAACTTTGGTGGCATCCTGCTGGACTTCCAGAAATGCGATTCCAGTCTTTGAGGTACCCTCACCAGAGTGCTGGACCAAATTAGCGACGCAAATCCAATCAGTGATATTGTGTCTTCTTCTGGCTCCTGAATAGGGCACCAAAAACACAGAGCTGCATCCAGCCATGAAGAAACTGCCCACTGATACTTGCTGCAAAATCCCTTCCAAAGTCCGGTCTTCCATCTTCATGACAAAGGAATCCTTCAACCAGGTTTTTGGCTGCAGATCCTGAAGTCTCCCACGCTACAACTCTTCTTCTGTGCTGAGGTACTGTGTTGGCTGGGGTATTTACCAATCTTAAGCCTTTATGACTCCTGTGTACCTTTGGGGTGTTGTGATTGGAGTCCCCTCATCCAGTTCACCCAGGCCCACTGCTGGAATCCTCTTTGGGTGTCAGTCGCTGGAACCTTTCAACCTGTTGAAGTGTAATACTTACCTGTTTGAAGAATCTTCCTTAGGAACTCTGACTTTTGCTAGAGTCCCTGAACTGTCTGTTGGATACTAGACACCTAGTGCGCCCTCCCTCTCCCCTTCTGCCAATGAGAACACTCATGCTCCAAGAATAATGGAAATACTTTCTAAGGATTGGGCCTGTTGCCTAGAAAAGAAAACAAGTGTTTAAAAGTGTACTTACTAGTAAATGAGTCGGTTGGTAAATGAAACTGACAGTTACACAAGTTCTTACTTATCTTGAACGTGTGCTGTGCCATTCTGAAAAGTATATGCAAGGTTATTTTATTCACCTGTGAATTGGTTGTGCCTCTTCCCAAAAGTAATGCTGTTGGCTTCACGTAACTATTTCTTCCAGAATATTAGCGTGCAAGTTCAACAACTGGGTCTTGCTTCCCCTGACCTGCTGTATAGCCTGTCTAAACAAAGTCTGCCTTTGGGTATAGCTACCTGGAATAACATTGAGTCATTCTTAAAGTGTACCATTGGGTTTTGCTTTCCCTGGTCTGTTTTATATAGATGCTAAAACAGTCTTAGGTTTATACCTACTTTCAAGTTGCTGATAGCTCCTTTAATAAGTATATGGGTTTACTTACCTTGGTCTGCCTTGGGCCATCCTAAAATAATTTTGTAAGTTATTGCGTACCTTACTCTGTGTCAAACTGACCTGAAAAACAACTGTAATAGTACAGTACAACATTAAGTTTTACCTGCCTAGAATTCTTAAAATGTGTTCTGTAGGTGTAGCTGACCTTGGTCTGCCTGGTGCAATCCTAAATTAGTGCAAAGAGTTCTTGCTTACCTTAGTCTGTGTTCCACTGAGCTGAAAAGCAAATGTAATTGTACATTACGTGGTTATAGGTTTCTACTGTTCTTTGAATGAGTGTTCCACTATTCAGAAGAAAAGTATACTTGCAGGTTGGTTTACTACGCAATTCCTTAACTGAGTGTCACTGGCTGCTCTGTCTACACTACCATATAATACTCAGGTGGTAAAACCTTATACTAAGAGTGGAATGTTCTACTGTCTCAGTAGAATGGTTTTGCTTGGACTTCAGAAAAACTGTCCTAACAGATACTAGGGTTGCTCTTAATCTTTATAGAGTTCCTTTTTATATATAGTTTCATAGCGTTTTATAGTCTATGGGGGATTGGTGGAAAACAGGGCATTGCTGTTTTTTCAACTTTATGGCTTATACTGCTTTTTTCAGCGTTGCACTAATGGATTGACCTTTTTGGGCTTATAACTTTAGTTAAAATCTTTTATATTTGATTACATTGTTTATTTTCTAAAAAGGTAAAGCACACAGACTACATATCCCTATACAAACCAGAAAGGGAGAAGCAAGCCTGTGATTGGTGCACTTCTTTGTAAAATGTAGGTCTGTCAGAGCTAGGTTTAAAGAGGCACAGACCCTCAACTCAATTAGAGTTTTAGGATTCCAAAATTAACTTCAAAAAATGTTTTCATTACTTTCAATTAGAAAATAATACATGCATTCACTGGTATACTAAACTCAAATGTTACTAACAAATAATCTTTCAAATGAAAATATTTCTCACTCAGTGTTGATCATAGTTTCTTTCCATAAAGTGCTGGGGGCAAGTCATCTATATTAAAGAAATACACTTTCAGTCACATGATGAATGCTCCACAACCAAAACCACAACCAGCGACTGCATACTGAAACACTTGTCTTATCATTTGTTGACTCTCGTATTTTATTGTGACAAGCATTCTTTCAAGGGCCATTTTATAAATGTTAGCTAAAAGTTACTTTTTTTTTTTAACATCAGTGAGCTATTATTTGATCTCCAATCCCCAATGGATAGAAAACAGTGTCCTTTATATTATTTATAAATATGTATTTGTATATTAATTTGAGTATTTACTGAGCATGAATCTAGCTTCGGCAAAACAACAAAGCACTGTACATCATTAGGGGTGCATAAACTAGACTGTTAAAGGGCAGGGCAGCCTTATCACATAGCGTACATTGCTTGCAAACCATTTAAGAAAGAAGGGAATAGTTAACAGCTTCAGTAAGTGGGGAGCTGAAAGGTGGGAAACTTCAACATGGGGCGATCTCTAGAGAATAAAAGATTATAACATTAGCTGGGAAGATCACTAAAACAGAAAGCACTCTTTGGAAACAGGATGATGCAGCAAGACAAGGGTTCGGATGGGCGGACTCAGCCCTTCATTCTCCCGAGGTCAATTAATTGAGCACCATGAGTGGGTAATAATGGTGACCTTATAAATATGGTGCTTGGAAACTGCAAAAAACTAGTATGAGGAGCTATATAAATCCCAAAATTGTTATTAGAATGAGCTTTTGCGTGATACAACTTAAAAATGAAATGTAACACTGTAATTAATACATTAAGTAGTTCATGATAGGTCTCCTGATCACCCCAAACATTGTGTTACCAACATTATAAATACAACCCCTTGCAGCAACTTTTCATAAAAAATAATTTCATGTGTGATGTCATCAGTGATGTCATCAATTACATTTGTGATGTCATCCTTGATGTCCTGGTGTTAGTTTTAGCACTGCACGATTGTGGCCTGAGTTATTGTTACTTAGCTTACAATAACTGGCACATTTCTGGGAGTTTTCGGTTTTACTTGTAACCATAACGTCCCTTTAACAAAGTTTTTTCATTGAATTTCATAGGTTTTTACCAGTGCACCCTTAATTTGCTACAAGTTCCTTATATTATACTTACCCCCAATGTATCAGCTAATACGAATGTCCAGGGACATCAGGTAGCGTTTACAAAGCCCAGAAGCACAGGGGAGAACAAAACATGCTCTACCCTTCAACCAAGAAAGACATATACATAAAACAACATTACACACATTTACTACACCCAAATCTACCTTTTTGTACAAAGACATAATTTGAAAATGCACACATTTTTTTTTCAAGTAGCACACAACATAATGGAATGCACCAACCACAAACCATAACTGTACACCTCCTATTATCACCTCAGTACAACTATGCATACAGGCTCACATACGGTATCAGGTAATAATGTCCCTATAGATATGGTCGCCGTATATATAATGTTGCCGGGAAAACGTTGTGGCAACATTATATAGGTGACCATATATATAGGGACAGGGGCAGGCGGGGGTTGCGGGGTTGTCCCCTGCTCCCCATGAAAAATAAAAAAGGGCTTGGGGGTTCCATGGGTTCCCCCCGCATGTTCCATGTAATAATGTCCCCATAAAAAACAGCCATTTTTTCGCGATTTCTTTGCATGGGGATATTTTTGAGGGGACATTATTACATGGAACCCTTACATACACCAGGTGCTAATTGAAGACATTAACAGTTACTCACTGTAGTAACTAACCTACTGTTAGTCCACAGTCCCCTTTCCTCCATACTGTAGGGGCGTCCCTTGCAAGTGACGGGAGACAGAACCTTTTTCACCTGAAAAAATATTCTTACCCTTTATATTTAGAGGTGCGTGGGGTTGCGGCCCTGGGAGAATGCGCTCGCCTGACTCCGCCCACCAGCATCACTCCTCAGTCCCCATTGACTCATCGACAATGATAGGTATTGCCTAATGACACCAGTATTTTTAGGGGAGAGGATGGTGGGACGTATGGAGGAAAGGGGACTATGGACTAAGAGTACGTTAGTCACTACGGAGAGTAACTTAATTACTCTTACGTCCTGTCCCCTTTCCTCCATACTGTATGGGAGATTACAGCTGAATGTAGCCCCAGGGTGGAGAGGAGCCCCTCCTTAAGAACACAGGTTTCTTAGAACCGCCTGCCCGAATGCTGCATCTGACCTAGAGGCAGCGTCCAAACAGTAGTGTTTACAGAATGCCGAAGGGGTGGCCCAGGAAGACGCCCTGCTGATGACCTGCCACGGCACATGCAATTGGACCGCGATGGGCGTGGCCTTGGCCCTGACCGCATGGGCATGTAAGTAAGCTGGTACTGGTTTGTGCCGCCTCGCATAGGCCTCCTTGATGGCCGCAATCACCCCCTTGCTATTGAGGCCTTGGATAACCGGGCCTTGACACACCGAAAGTGACAAACAAGGCGTCCGCTATTTCCTCGTTGAGATAGAAGGAGGAGGTCGCCTTGGGTGGGAAAGCAAGGTGCATCCGCAGGACGACCTTGTCCCTGTGAAAAGTGGTGTAGGGTTCTGATGCCACCAGAGCCTGGATCTCGCTAACTAAAGCCTGTGGAGGCCTGCCAGATGTCGCTTGACCATTTACTCTTATATTGGCTCCTAGTAGCCTTGCTTCTAGCGCCCTGGATGATCTCTAGGTTCGCCTGAGATAGGCTTAAGTGTTTCGACGTGACCTGCTCAGGAGCCACGCTTCGACGGCTAGCTTGTGAGGAGCAGAGTGTAGTACCCTGCCCCCCTGCTGGGCCAGGAGAGGAGCTGGACCCAGCAGTAGGTGAATGGGTGGTCAGTCCGAAGGCTGAGGATCCCGGAGAACCACGGTCTGGCCGGCCAAAATGGAGCTATCAAAATGATGCTGAGGATTCCTTTATCTTACAGATCACCCTGTGGACTAGGGGTGTGGGCGGGAAGGCATATGCCGTCATGGCATTCCATTGCATCTGGAATGCATCACCCAGGGAGCTAGAGCCCTGCCCCTGCCAGGAGGTGAACTGTTGGAATTTCCTGTTGACCTGGGGATGCACCCACCCGAGGAAGATCTCCCTTAGTACAAAGTTGTTCAATTGCCACTCTTAATTGTCTGCCCCCAGTCTGCTGAGCCTGTCCGCTTCCAGGTTGGATTCCCCCGAGAGGTGGACAGGCATGAGGTAAATGTCGTTCTCCAGAGCCCCTCCCCACATGCTGACTGCTAGGTTGCACAGCGGAGGGGATCTGATGCCTCCCTGCTTGTTGATATAGTACTTGCTGGTGGAGTTGTCTGTCTGGATAAGAACTGTCTTGCCCTTGATAAGAGGGAAAAAGGCCTTGAGAGCCAACCCTATGGCCTTCAAGTCCATAGTACCTGTAACCTGAAGGGCAGGCTGCCGAAAGGGCTTTCCCTGCCTCAGGTTGAAGTCTGCAGATCCCCAGTGGAGGTCCAAGAGGAGAAAGGGCAGAATGTTGACTGGCTCCTCTTGGGAGCCCTTCTCCTGATTCCCTGAGGCTGCGAAGTGCAGCTGTAATCTCTGCCTCCTGAGTCTTGTGTGGGGCACGGCCAAAAGGACCGCTGCCATAAGCCCCAGTAGGTGTTAATACCACCAGGCCGAGGTCACAGGCCTGTAGAGGAAGTGAGCTGTAGCTCTCTTGATGTCCGCAATCTTGTCCTCCGAGTGAAAGACTTTCACAGAGCTTGTGTTCCAGATGAGGCCCAAGAAGGTCAGGCTCTGCGTGGGCTGCAGCTGAGACTTTTTGTTACGCCACCTGGTATCCACGTGGGTGCCACACGATGCTGGATGGGGTGTCTGTGCGCGATCTCTGGCTTTCTCTGCTTCGTTATTTGCCTGGTGGGGGGAAGCACCTATGACAGGAGAATGGTGCAATTAGGTTTGGGTCCTTGGTGGTGAAACTCTCACCTCCGTCTGATCCCGAATCCCCTTTCCCCTGGGGTTATTTCTCACCTTGGATTGATAAGCGTAGAGCTCTCCGTCAACATCGAGGGCTTCAGGATCGGGCCGGAGATAAGCAGGTAAGAAGGAGCTGGACACGTTGAGTGTTACGCTGCTGGAGTGCAGAATAACCCGAAGCAGTGTTTTCCATTTTGGGCGTGGCTTATATAGCCAGTCACACATGAAGGCCCCGACCACACCCAAAACACTGGTCTGCATAGTTCAGTTCTAGGAACAGAACTGTGCTACAGGTCTCCATGTTGGGTTTAGACCCATGACTGATACTTGCTCTATTCCTGATAATGAGCGTGGCGCCAGAGGCGCCAGGACTGACTCCAAGTGTTCTTTCTACGGTGTTTCAAGGCCCTTGAGGCCACTTTTAAGGACTGTAGTCCCACTGTTGATGGGGGGCAGTTATGCTTGAGGCGGTCAGGGGCATGAATCTGACACTTCTTGAGATATATAGTGAACCCCAGGTTGTGGAGTGTATTCATCAGTGTGGAGGCAGTATGCTGAACCGCTTCCGGAAAGGTGGCCCGGACGAGCCAGTCGTCCAGGTATGGGTAGACGTGGTGGCCCTGGGCCCTGAGGAGGGCTGCCACTGCATTCATCACCCTGGTAAATACCCTGGGAGCTGAGTTGAGGCCGAAGCATCTTGCATTGGAAATTGAAGCCCATGATCCTGAAGCGCAGTAAGGAACGATGCGGCTGCCAAATCGGGACATGTTGGTATGTGTCCTTCAGATCCAGGGAGCACATACAGTCTTCCCCTGTCCAGTGTTTCCACAATAAGAGCTGGCGTAACCATCTTGAATTTTTTGCAGAGGGAGGGAGAGATTAAGGATGGAAAGGTCCAAAAAAAACTCTGGCCAGTCTGGTGGTTCTTCTGTATGGCAAAAATTCTGGAATAAAAGACCAAGCCTCGCTGGGAAGTTGGGACTTCTTCCTCAGCCTAGCTCTCAGCGAGCGACCAAATCTCCGCCAGCAGAATTGCTGTCCCAATCTGGGGGAGAGAAGGGGAGGAGGGAGGAAGGTACCGGTAGGCGGGACCCTGTGGAGAGTACAGAGAGGATCCAGGTGTCCGAATAATTCTGGCACCAAAATTGCACGTGAAAGGCAAGCCTCCCTCCTATCCACCCCAGAGACACGTGGACCCGAAGGGGCGTGTCATGCCTTTTTTCACTCTGAGGCTGTTGCGGAGGAGGGGGATGGAACAAGTTACTTACCTGTAACTGTTGTTCTCCAGCATGGGTCTGGCATGGATTCACATGCTCATGAATATTCCCCGTCGTCATGCTGGAAATCCTCGATAAAGAAAAAAATCAGTTTCAGTTTCGTTAAACTGTCTTTCTCCTAATAACCAATCACTGGTCTCTGGGTCATACTGCTCCCAGCCAATGACTGCCCTCTAGCTAAGCCCGTCCTCTGGCAGCCACCTTCAGATTTGGTAGCACGTAAAGTGGCAGTAGGACCAAGAATAGAGCCACGGAGGGTTTGCATGTGAATCCATGCCAGACCCATGCTGGGGAACAACAGTTACAGGTAAGTAACTTGTTCCTTCTTCAGCATGGGGTCTGGCATGGATTCACATGCTCATGAATACAAGAATACATAGCAGTACACACATGCACAACCAGGGGAGGTGGCAAGGCTCAACATTAAGCATTTCATCAACTCAACATTAAGCATCTCTTACCTCCTAACCAGGCCCATCTTCAGGCGAACAGGTTGCGCAGCACTGCCTGGCCGACTCTGGACTCCTCCCTGGAATCCCGGTCGACGCAGTAGAATCTTGTGAAGGTGTGCGTCGACCTGAACGTAGCAGCCCTGCAGATGTCCAGTAGGGGCACACCAGACAGGAACGCTGTGGTAGCAGCGATTGCTCTGGTCGAATGGGCTCTCGGACGGCCGGGCAAGGGTTGGTTTGCCAACCGGCGACAGTGCATAATGCAGCCAGAGAGCCATCTGGAAATGGAAGCCTTCGAGAGGGCCTTCCCTTGATTCACAGGTCCAAAGTTCACAAACAGCTGTGATGTCTTCCACAGGCTCTTCGTGCAGTCCACGTAGAACTTCAGCGCTCTAGCCACATCTAGCGAGTACAAAGTCCTCTCGGCTGATGGATAAACTGTAGGCCACGCACCTGGCTGACACCAGTCATACATTGTGAATCTTTACTCCACCCGCTCCGCAAGAGGGGGTATCGGAAGAGCGTCATCTTGTCTGGCGTGGTGGCCATTTTGAAGAGCTGCGTGCCTTTTGCCGAAGTCGTGGTGCCTGGCTCGCTGGAACCAGCCTTGTTCAAGACGTTCGGTGTTGGAACAAAAGGCCTATCCCGCACCTCAGACCGTGATCTGGAAGGCTTATTGCCCTCAGCAGAGCTGGCGGTAGTGCTGCGTGAAGGCGCCACCTTGGACATGATGCAGGTACTAGGGCGTTGCCCCTCGGGAGTAAACCCGGTAAAAGAACCTTGCGGTCCCTCAGCACTGACACCGTAAGGATCCATAGACCCCAGGCCACGAGGCCAGTAGCTAGACTAGAGTCGGTACGTGTGCCGGTACTAGGGCACTGCCCCTCGGGAGTAATCCCGGTATTTCAGGCCGAGACCTGGTAGGTGTTCGTGCTCGGCGGATCTGCCGGTAGTACTGCGTATAGGTGCCCACTCGGACATGTTGCCAGTACTAGGGTGTGGACCCTCGGGTGAAGACCAGGTAAAAACCTTCTGGTCCCTCAACACTGTCACTGTGAGGATCCACTGACCCCTCGGCCTATGGGCCGATAGCTGACTTAGCCTCAGTACTTGTGCCAGTATGAGAACCTCAGCAGTTCCTCCCGTGCGGGCGAGTCCTTGGAAGGAGTCTCCCTTGAGGGGTGCGCTGGAGAAGAGTGGCCCTACCTTGGGCCTGGTTCTGTGATTGTGAATGTCCTTCCGGGTCCTCAGGAGGAGATCTCTGGAAGAGCTCCCTCCACCTTGCTAGTCTGTCTTCAGACACCAAGAGGAAGGTGCATCGCAAGCGGTACTAGCTTGCCAGCCGTGGTCAGGGCCAAGGCAACGTAGGCAGAGGGTGTGCGGGTCTGAAGTTGGAAAGAGCCCATCGCTGGATGGACACCTGCTGAACCCTTTAGAAGCCGGCATGTGCCGGGGAAGAGCGTGATGCCTAAGGACCGAATACCTGAATGATAAAAAGACAAAAAGACACAAGTATTGCGCGTGGAATTACATGGCCGAAGCCAAACCCAGGAGCACTGTTGAATTTGACCCATTCCTGTTGACACGGAAAAGGGGACTGAGGAGTGGCACCGGTGGGCGGAGTCAGGCGAGCACATGCTCCCAGGGTCACGCCCCTGCGCGCCTCTAAATTTAAAGGGGAAGAAGATTTTTTCTTCTGAAAAAGGTGGCGTCTCCCGTCCCTCGCGAGGGCCGCCCATATATTATGGAGGAAAGGGGATGGAACGTACAAGTACAAGCTCTTACTAAATAATAAGTACACTGCATTTATTTCTGTATTATTACTATTTATTATATAAACATTTCTTATAAGCAAAAAGCATGATTTTTTTATTTTCGCAGAAATGGCAAACACTTGGGTGGTTGGAAGAAACCTTCCCAAAAGAAGAAATAAGTTATGATGACATCTCTAATGGTATACAATACATCTTTTAATATAAATAATGTAATTTGTACATAACTCACCGAAATAAAAATAAAAAATGCTTATAGTACATAGTTTTGTCATGATCCAGAGAACGCGCTCCTTTTGGACTTCCTGGTCCTTGTCACAACGGGGCTTGCACTCTTTGATACTCCCAACATGGCCGTCTAACGTGGTATGCCTTGCACCAGCTTCCACGTCGGACGTAGCACATTCTACAAATATACCACGCCCCCACGGCCCGCGCGTCTCAACGCTTTCGCTGGTAGTGACTAGACGTGTGCTCTGTAGTTCACTGAACTTTTCTCCTGTCCTTGGTTCCCGGACCCTCTAATTTCCCAATTTATTCCTCCCTCATCTGTTACCTTGTTTCCCGTATTTAGTGTACCTCCTTCGTGTACACTTCCTCGCTTCCTGGACATCCTGAGCATCCGAGTATCCTGGAACGCTGAATGCACGCTGGAGTCAGAGGAGACTTGCGCGGGCTTGTACAAAACCCGATCCGTGCGCAAGAAGACTTCCTCCAAGAAATCCTGCACAGAGCGATCTCAGGTGGGAAGGGGGGAATTCCGTGACAGTTTTCACGAAGAACGAACACCCCAATTTAATTATGCGGAAAGAGAATCCCTATTCCCAAATGACCATAATGAAATCATAATGTTGTCTGCAAAATTTGATGAAATCAGTAATGCCTTTAAGGAACTTTTAAATGATGTCAAAAATGATGCAATAAAAAATGTTTATTATCACTGCCCTTCTTGCACCTGACCCCCTTGCAACCAGCAGTCATCCCCATTAAATTGGCAAAATTTAAATGGTGCTTTGATGAAACCTCACTCCCTTCCTCCCCCGATTATTATTGTACAGAAAATCCTAATTCTCACATTTATGTTTCCCACTCCAATACTCCACCCGCTTCTTAAATAAATGTATGTTTTATACGATACATAACATGTGTATTGCTCTGCCATATATATCTTTTTTTTTTTTAAAAGGCCAATTAATAGTCCGCGGACCCCGGTGACTGTCCGGGGTGTCCGCACTCAAAAGGAGGTGCGTCCAGACATGCGCGCTGTACGGACATATCAGTTTTCCCATGACGCACTTTTAATTAGTCTGCGGACAGCGCCCCTGTCCTATGGACACTTATGCGCATGCACCATGCTTTTCCCGCCTGACTGGTGTCCACTGACGGCAGTCATTGCCGCGGACGAGCTCGGATGTCATAATGTGACTACAGCCATGCGGCGTGAAGGCCTGACCGCGAACAGTATCCATGCTCTGCGAACAGTTAAAAACTGGATTTTCCACCAATCTAGAGTATTTCAAGTTGAAAGTCCACCCTTCCAGAGCTCCTAGACCTATTCTTGGTTGGTCTGGCAACGTTTTACAACTTTTCAAGGCCTATTTGCGACTCAGTAGTCTGCGGACAGCAAGACAGTCTGCAGACAGTTCCTCTTAAGGGGCAAACCCATTACTTTTCCTCATTCTCACTCAATCTGGCTATCCAGGAGAGAGCACCAGGACACACCTGCTGTGGAGATTACCTGCAATCCTGCATCAATAGCAACTGCTATTGCCATGCCATGCCATGCCATGCCATCGCCACCACCACCACCACCACCACCACCACCGCCTGGACAGAGGAACAGGCGCGGCGCTAGAGATGAGGATTAAGAGGAAGACGAGGTAGCGGAAGGGCCGGTCTCCAGTACCCAGAGTGAGTCATGGGTGTGGCAGTTTTTCACCACCGTTGGGGCTGTACCAAAGGTTCGGGCAGCCAAGGTGAGATACACTGAGTGCAACTCAGTCATGGAAAACCTGGGCTGTACTTCTACAGGACCATCTCCATGCGGAGCCAAACTAGATCCAACCACAAGGGGGCTCTTAAAAAGGCTGCTCCTTTTTCAGGGAGAAGTAGGCTATCTTCCTCTATCCCATCTTCCACAACCGCTCCTGCTACCACACAGGGTACTCCTTTGGGGCAGAGGATCCCATTGGCTGCCTCGCAGGCCATACAAAAACACTGTTGACCCTTACCTTTAGCGGGTCACAGTTTTATGTTTGTAATGCGATGCAACAATCTGTAGGGGCGAGCAATTTAGTAGTGCTTTTGAGGCTGCAGTCAAGAAGCATGAGAAACAGTGCCCCCCAACCTTAAATTTAAGGCCTGGAAAAAATCTTCCCCTGTCCACCTGCCCCTCCATTTCTGTGGTTGGTGCCCCTTCCTTTCCTCCCCTCCCCACCTTACCTTGCCTCTTCTGAAAACATATTTTAAAAAAAAGAAAACTGGTCCTGTAGGAGCCACCTTTCACAGTTAAAAGATAGAACTTGAAAAAAATCAGATGCCCCATTGCAGCCTGCATAGTCCACGGACAGCACTGTAGTCCGCAGATATACAGAAAATTCCAGACGTGGTGAGGGAGAATGAAAATCATTTTAATGGTTTTTGAGCAAAAATTGTGACTCTTAAAAGAACATTTATTTTGTCTTTTTGATTTTTAAATATTTTTTTCTATTTTTCATTTTTATTTAATGCAACTTCTAACGAATACTTGAATCCATATTTTATGTATTTACAGAAATTGCTTCAATGCATTTTGAATATTTTCCAGAAAAATCCAATTGTCCACATCAGTTAGATTCATTCCATCTCTTTAAAAAATGTAGACAATATCAAATGTAATGTTTTCATTATGAAAAGATGTCATGCCAACATCTCGCAAAAAAGCACATACAGCTTTATTCATCTTGCGCCTTGCTTTTTCCATTTGTGGACAAAATAAATTCAAACACATCCACATTCGTCTCTGACCAATTCAAGAAAAAAATATTTTTGAATGTGGAAACAGTTCCATCAACTTTCCAAATGTATCCTTCATTGAAAATTGTAATAAAATGCTGATAACGTAGCCCAAACTATTCCCTCCACAGTGAACAATTATGTCTATGTTTTAAGTGAACTATATTCTCACACAACGGGAGGAAGTCTGCCCACTTCATTCCTCGCACTCTTCATACCATGACACCGGATATTCATGGAATCCAAGATTTTAAGACAATCCAGTGCTCAGAATAGACCTTCAGCCATTAGATCCAAGAGTGCCCCAAAATCCATAAACTCTGCCTCCTCAAAGACATAGCAATAGCCATCTTCAGTGCTGTCACCAAACAAAACTCTTGCTACCCTCTCTTCCTGTACACCACACCCAGGAAACCTGATTGGCTGATTTCCCCGATGTCCGCGGACACCACGACTATCCGCGGTCTCTGTAGTTCCCTTTCCATACCAGGCACCCTTTAAAGACCCGGATGTGTCACGTGCCGTCCGTGGACTACTGTAGTGTTTATAGACGGAATGTCCGATTGAAGGAGGTGGGGAGGATTTCACTCAATTAAAACAAATTATTCTACAATGGTGGCTCTTAAAAGAGCCTTTTTTTCTTTTCAATTTATTTTCTTCTCATTTTTATAGCCTACATCTACTAACAAATGCTTTCCGAAACACTCCACGTTTTCCAATTGAAGTTGTTCATATGAACCTTTTGAGAGTATTTTTAACATTGAAAAGAAAAATGTAATTTGCAGCATCACTTTAATGCACTCCATCACGCTGAAAACTATTTACACCATCAAACATCATATATTCATTCTGAAAAGAGGCCATCCCTGAAGCATATAAAAAAGCACATACACCTTTATTTACAAGCTTCCTAGCTTTTTCCATGTCTGGACTCAATGCATTTGGACATCCCCATATTTGACTTGGATTAATTGCAGAAAAAATAATCTGCGCAGTTGGAAACAGTTCCATTAGGCTTTTTCAAGAAATAATTAATGGCAAACTGCAATCATACCGCAGTCACATAGCCCAAACTGGTCCCTCCACAATGCACAAGGAACAAGTTACTTACCTGTAACTGTTGTTCTCCAGCATGGGTCTGGCATGGATTCACATGCTCATGAATATTCCCTGTCGTCAGGCTGGGAATCCTTGGTAAAGAAAAGATCAGTATCAGTTTCGTTTCTGATTTGTCTTTCTTAGTAGTAACCAATCACTGGTCTCTGGGTCATACTGCCCCCAGCCAATGACTGCCCTCTCCCTAAGCCCCACCCCTGGAAGCCATCCTCAGATTTGGTAGCACGAAACGTGGCAGTATGACCAAGTGAAGAGCCGCAGAGGGGAAGGAGGGAGGGTTTGCATGTGAATCCATGCCAGACCCATGCTGGAGAACAACAGTTACAGGTAAGTAACTTGTTCCTTCTCCAGCATGGGGTCTGGCATGGATTCACATGCTCATGAATATAAGAATACATAGCAGTACATACATGCACAACCATGGGATGTGGCAAGGCTCAACATTAAGCATTACTTAAAACTAAATTAAGCATCTCTTACCTCCTCACCAGGCTCACCTTAAGCGAACAAGTTGCACAGCACTGCCTGGCCGACTCTGGGCTCCTCCCTGGAATCCCGGTCGGCGCTGTAGAATCTCGTGAAGGTGTGCGTCGACCTCCACGTAGCAGCCCTGCAGATGTCCAGCAGGGGTACACCAGACAAGAACGCTATGGTAGCAGCGATCGCTCTGGTCGAACGGGCTCTCGGACGGCCGGGCAACGGTCAGTTTGCCAACCGATGACAGTGCATGATGCAGCCGGAGAGCCACCTGGAAATTGAATCCTTCGAGAGATTCTTCCCTAGGTTCGCAGGTCCAAAGTTCACAAACAGCTGTGATGTCTTCCGAAAACTCTTTGTTCGGGCCACGTAGAACTTCAGCGCTCTAGCTACATCCAGCGAGTGCAAAGTCCTCTCGGCCAGCGACGAAGGCGACGGGAAAAAGACTGGTAACACCAAGGGCTCATTGAGATGGAAGTCCGATGGCACCTTGGGCATGAAGGAGGGGTGCGTCCTCAGCACCACCCTTGTCTTGTGGAAAGTCAAGTATGGAGGCTTGCAGGAAAGTGCCTGAATCTCTCCCACGCGTCGTGCAGAGGTGATGGCCATAAGGAACGCTGTCTTCCACGACAGGAACTTCAACGGAGCCGAATGCAAGGGCTCGAATGGTGGGCATATAAGCCATGTCAGCACCACGTTGAGCTCCCATGCCGGGGCTGGGCGGGAACAATCAGAACAGTCCTTTCATAAACTCCTTCACCAGGCGATGAGACCACAGGGACGACCGTCCTGCAGTTCTGGTGTATGGGGAAATCGCTGCCAGATGTATCTTAATGGAAGTGTGAGCTAGTCCAGCTTTGACCAGCAACAGTAAGTACGGTAGCACTTGAGGGGCTGTAATCCGTAGAGGGTTAATCTTCTGTGCACGGCACCAGACAGAGAACCTCTTCCACTTGTGTCCGTAGCACTTGAGAGTTGAGGACGCCCTGGCCTTTGCAAGAACCTCTCTGCAGTCAGCTGGGATATCATACTCTCCAAACTCTAGTGCTGCAGGCGCCAGGCCTGCAAGTTCAGCGACTCTGGGTCGTGATGAAGAATGGCGCCTCCTTCTCTGGAGAGGAGGTCTGTGTCAGTCGACAGTTTGACTGGTGGGGACGCTGACAAGTCCAGAAGGTCCAGGAACCATATCCTTCTCGGCCACCTCGGTGTGATGAGGATCATCCTGCACCGGGACCTCTTGAGTTGGTTGATGAGCCTGAGCAGCAACGGCGGGAACGCATACAGGAACAGGCCGTCCCAGGGGAACGAGAACGCATCGCCCATGCTCCTCGGCTGGGGGGACCTGCTGGCGAACCTCTGGCACTTGGAGTTCGTCGCCATCGCAAACAGGTCGATTTGGGGTTTGCCCCATCGCCGGAAGAGTTGATCCACTTGATCCTGGTGTAGTTCCCACTCGTGGCACGAGCGCAGCTTCCTGCTGAGTGAGTCGGCGATGGTGTTTTTTATCCCTGCTAGATGAAAAGGCACCAGAAACATACCCTGGGCAACGGCCCAGTGCCACAGATCCTGGGCTTCCTTGGACAGGGCTGGGGATCTGGTTCCTCCCTGCTTCCGGATGTAGAACATCGTGGTGGTGTTGTCGGTGAAGATCCTCACCACCTTGCCCTTGAGGGATGGGAGGAATGATTTGAGGGCCCAGAACAATGCTCGGAGACCCAGTATGTTGATGTGGAGCGGCTTCTCCTCTGGGAGCCCCAGGCCTCTCGCGTGAAGATCTCCAGTGTGCGCTCCCCACCCCTCCAGGGAGGCATCCGTCATCACCGTCACCTGGTATGCTGGGGTCTGAAAGTCTGTGCCTGCGGCGAGATGCGCGTGGGTGATCCATGATCGAATTGCTTGGCGGAATACTTCGTTGTGTGAGATCTTGTCCTCGAAGCTGCCCGTCGTTTGCGTCCAATGGGCGTCAAGTAACTCCTGCAGAGGACACATCCGAAGCCTGCACAGGCGCACTAGATAGATGAAAGAGGACATCATCCCGAGAAGGGACTTGATGGACCTCACTCTGGCCACGTCCGCGGCCAGCAGACGCTGTACCTTGCCCAGGATGGCCTGCGTTCTTTCCTCCGACAGCGAGGCCAACTGCGCTACTGTATTGAACTTGGCTCCCAGAAACAGCGCGACCTGCGACGGAACCAGGTGGGATTTGGGGAAGTTGATGGAGAATCCCAGGTCCGTCAGCAGCCGGACGGTCTTTGCTGTGTGCCCGACGGGGAGTTCCCTTGTCCATGCTCGGATGAGACGGTCGTCCAGGTAGGGGTAGACATGGATCCCCTGCAGGCGTAGCCATGCCGCCACTGGTGCTAGGAACTTGGTGAACACCCTGGGCGCCGACTTAAATCCGAATGGGTGGGCCTTGAACTCGTAGTGCCGCCCTTGCACTAGGAACCTGAGAAACTTTCGGTGTCCTTTTAGGATGGGGATGTGAAAGTATGGATCCTCCAGATCCAACGACGATAGGAAGTCACCTTCCTCCAGCTGGCCCAGCACGTGCTGGAGGGTGACCATCCAGAACTTCTGTGCCTTGATGTATTTGTTTAGGCGATGCAAGTCCAGGATGGGACGCCAACCTCCTGTCTTCTTTCTGACGAGGAAGTATCTTGAGCATCGCCCTTACCTCTCACAGAAGTTGAGGGACGTGGTTTTCCTTCCTGGCCACAGGCGGAATTCAGGGGTACTTCTTTAGAAATTCCAGAGTGTGCCCGTGGGCCAGGGCATCCAGCACCCAACGGTCGGTGGATATGGACTCCCACACGCTGACAAACTTTGTCAGCCGGCCTCCCACCGGGGTGCTTCGGAGGGGGCCCGACGCGACGGCCGGTTCAGTCTTGCTTGGAAGCAGCCTTGCCGCCTTGGCCTCCCTGGCGACGACAGCGAGATCCACCTGACTTGCCTCATCCCCTGTAGGTTTCTTGCAACGAGGAGCGGGCCACCTGACGGTAGGTCGAGGAGCCGCCGCCGGATCCTTTGGTGGCACCTTGCTTGCCTCCAGAGTTCCGAAAGGGCGGCCGCCGTTGCTGCAGAACTCCCAAGGCCCGAGCCATCTCTGCGTCGGTCTTGATGGCCTGCAGCGACTCATCCACAGATTTTCCAGATTGTTCCCATCGAAGGGCATGTCCAAAACCTTGGCTTGCACGTCCTGGTGGAAATCCGTCGCCTTGAGCCACCTCTGCCGTCAAAGGCAAACGCCGTTGCCCAACTGGCAGAAACCGGTGTCGGCAATGTCCGACGCCACCTCACCCTCCTGTAGGATCGCCAGGGCCTCTGCCCTCTTGTCGTCCGGGAGGAAGTCCAACAGGGGGGCGATCTTGTACCACAATTCCCAGTCGTAGCGGGCCACAATGGCTAGGGCATTGGCCGCCTTAATCGTCGTCGCCGCCAAGATGACTCGTCGTCCCACAGTGTCCAGCTTCTTTCCCTCGCCATCCGGTGGGGAAGTTGAGGATGAAGCCAATACCCCCCCACCCCCGCTTTCTTCTTGGCCGCTGCTGAGACGACCGAATCTGGGGTCGGCTGCGCCCTAAGGCACAAAGGGGTGGCGTCGGGGACCCGGTACTTCTTCTTGTACCGGTCCCTCTTGGCAGGTGTCGTGGACGGGTTCTTGAGGAGGGCAAGTCCCTCGTCCCAGATGTCATCCAGCAACGGCACCGCGAGGACTGTCTTCCTCTTGGCCTCGCGCCGTTGGTAGAGGAAGCCTTCCTTCTTCTTCTCCTCAGGGCACATCTGAAAAAGCTTGGATGCCTTGGCAATCATGGCGTGGAAGGAGCCAATCTCGGCGGGCGGGGACGCCCGAGGAATCAGACGGGAGGCCAGTCCCGTCGTCACCGCGGTCGTCATCCATCCCCGTCGTGGCCGTGTCCGTTCCAGTGTCGTCCCTCGGGATCGGGGAAGGCGACAAAGGCTGAGAAGGCCGTGAGGGCTGAAGGGGCACTGGATGAATTCTCCTCCTCTTGTTCGGAGGGCTTCCTGACAGACCTGGTACAGCTGGGTCGTCCGTCGGGGGTAGGGGCAGTCTCGTCCTTATCTCCGTGCATAAGGCTTGGATTGCCGTCAAAATGGCCGGCGAGTTGTCATGAGGCTCGGGTTGCGACGGGCGTGCCGGGAGCGACGGTTGTTCCTCCACGGCAACCTCGTCGTCGTTGCCACCCTCGCTCTCGTCGTCCGCCTCCTTTGGATTCCTCCTGTGGGGCTGGGCCTCTTCCAAATTCTCGGCCAGTTCCACCTCGGAGGTTGTGTCCGTGTCTGTGACGGCCACCGCCCCCCCTCTTTTTCCACCGGGGTCTTCACGGGGGTCTTCTCAATGGGCTTAAAAGAGGATTCCCTCCGCGGAGGCAGGGAAATTCTGGGCCCCGAGGTCGCCTCCACTGGGATAGCCTCCACAGGCTTCACCAGGGCCGCAGCAACTCCCTCGATAGAGGCCTTAGCCGGGTGAATCAAGGCCTTCACCACCTTGGGCGCGCTTGAGGCCTTCACCTTAGGGGGAGGGTGACCGCCTCGCTCCCCCTCGGCCGGTTCCTCCGAGATCGACTGGGGCCTCTCCAGACGCTTAGCCGGGTTCTCTGATTTTCTTTTCCCCGAGCAAGAGCATTGGCTCGCGGTTGATGGCGTTGGTGAAGGTGCGCCCTGCCTGGCAGCCGAGGAGCCTGACCGTTCGGCGCTCCCGATGCCCGCGGACTCGCAGTGCTTTGCCTTCTGTTGGGCCCCCGTCGCCGGGGCGCCCTCACAGGACTTAAAAGACCGCTCTGACTTCTTCTTCTTCTTCTCATCTGCTGGGCTCCTGCCTTCCAGCCAGTTGGAGAGACGGGTCCGGCGATCCCTCATCGTCCGATCTGACATGTTAAAGCAAAACGCACAGTCCTTCTCCACGTGCGTTTTGTCCTTGTGGAGGCAGTAAAGGCATTTCGAATGCTCGTCCTCCTTGAACACATTTTGTATGTTGCATCCCGGGCAGATCCTGAACAGCTTGCCGGGAGTCGAGCTTCCCTTCTCCTGGGCCATGTTCTTCTCGTCCACGATGTAGGCCTCTGAAACTTCTGGAATCCTCCAAGAAGCGTAACTCTACGAAAACTTCACCCTTGAGGGGCGTAGATAAACTGAAACGGGTCCCCGTTGATCGGAAGTAGAAACGGTGGAGCTTGAGGCTCGATTAAACCGAAAAATGAGATAAAATCTCTTTGAAAAATCACAAAACGCAGTAAAAGCTATAGCACGAGGACTCCCAACACTTGAGCATGCAGTAAAAATCTGAGGATGGCAGCCAGGGGCGGGGCTTAGGGAGAGGGCAGTCATTGGCTGGGGGCAGTATGACCCAGAGACCAGTGATTGGTTACTACTAAGAAAGACAGATCAGAAACTAAACTGATACTGATTTTTTCTTTACCGAGGATTCCCAGCCTGATGACGGGGAATATTCATGAGCATGTGAATCCATGCCAGACCCCCTGCTGGAGAAGGAACAAGTTACTTACCTGTAACTGTTGTTCTCCAGCATGGGTCTGGCATGGATTCACATGCTCATGAATATTCCCCGTCGTCAGGCTGGGAATCCTCGGTAAAGAAAAAATCAGTATCAGTTTCGTTTCTGATCTGTCTTTCGTAGTAGTAACCAATCACTGATCTCTGCGTCATACTGACCACAGCCAATGACTGCCCTCTACCTAAGCCCCGCCTCTGGCAGCCATCTTCAGATTTGGTAGCACGTGAAGTGGCAGTTTGACCAAGTGAAGAGCCGCAGAGGGGTAGGCGGGAGGGTTCGCATGTGAATCCATGCCAGACCCATGCTGGAGAACAACAGTTACAGGTAAGTAACTTGTTCCTTCTCCAGCATGAGGTCTGGCATGGATTCACATGCTCATGAATAAAGAATACATAGCAGTACACACATGCACAACCACGGGAGGTGGCAAAGGCTCAACATTAAGCATTACATAAAACTCAACATTAAGCAATTCTTACCTCCTCACCAGGCTCACCTTAGGCGAACAGATTGCGCAGCACTGCTTGGCCAACCCTGGACTCCTCCCTGGAATCCCGATTGACGCAGTAGAATTTCGTGAAGGTGTGCGTCGACCTCCACGTAGCAGCCCTGCAGATGTCCAGCAAGGGCACACCAGATAGGAACGCCATGGTAGATGCGATCGCTCTGGTGGAATGGGCTCTCGGACGGCCAGGCAGCGGTCGGTTTGCCAACCGATGACAGTACATGATACAGCCGGAGAGCCATCTGGAAATGGAGGCCTTTGAGAGAGCCTTCCCCTGATTGACAGGTCCAAAGTTCACAAAAAGTTGTGACGTCTTCCGAAAACACTTTGTGCGGTCCACGTAAAACTTCAGCGCTCTAGCCACATCCAGCGAGTGCAAAGTCCTTTCGGCTGGCGACAAAGGCGACGGGAAGAAAACAGGCAACACCAAGGGTTCGTTGAGGTGGAAGTCGGACGGCACCTTGGACTTGAAGGAGGTGTGCGTCCTGAGCACTACCCTCGTGTCGTGAAAAGTCAAGTACGGGGGTTTGCAGGAAAGGGCCTGGATCTCTCCCACTCTACGTGCGGAGGTGATGGCCACAAGAAACGCTGTTTTCCACGACAAGAACTTCAACGGCGCCGAGTGCAGAGGCTCGAACGTAGGTCCCATGAGCTTGGTCAGCACCACGTTGACCTCCCATGCCGGGGCCGGAGCCTTCACCGGCGGGAACAATCTGAACAGTCCCTTCATGAATTCTTTCACCAGACGATGAGACCACAAAGACGTCCGCCCCGTGGTTCTGGTGTATCGGGAGATCGCAGCAAGATGAATCTTGATGGACGCGTGCACCAGTCCAGCCTTGGCCAGCGTCAGAAGGTACGGCAGTACCTGGGGAGCCGTAATCTGTAGAGGGTTAATCTTCTGTGCGTGGCACCAGACAGAGAACCTCTTCCATTTGTGTCCATAGCATTTAAGAGTTGAGGACGCCCTGGCCTTTGCAAAAACCTCTCTGCAGTCGGCCGGTATGTCGTATCCTCCAAACTCTAACGCTGCAGGAGCCAGGCCTGCAAGTTCAGCGACTTCGGGTCGTGATGGAGGATGGCGCCTCCTTCCCTGGAGAGAAGATCCGCGTCCACTGGCAGCTTGATTGACGGGGACGCTGACAAGTCCAGAAGGTCCGGGAACCATATCTGCCTCGGCCACGCGGGTGCGACGTGGATCATCCTGCACCGTGACCTCTTGAGCTGGTTGATGAGCCGGATCAGCAATGGCAATGGAGGAAATGCGTATAGAAACAGGCCCTCCCAGGGGAACGAGAAAGCATCGCCCATGCTCCTCGGCTGGGGAAACCTGCTGGCGAACCTCCGGCACTTGGAGTTCGTCGCCGTCGCGAACAGATCGATCTGCGGTGTGCCCCACCGTCTGAAGAGGCGGTCCACTAGATCCTGTCGTAGTTCCCACTCGTGGCACGAGCGCAGCTCTCTGCTGAGCGAGTCGGCGATGGTGTTTTTTATCCCTGCCAGATGAAACGGCACCAGAAACATCCCTTGGGCGACGGCCCAATGCCACAGATCCTGCGCCTCCTTGGACAGGGCTGGTGATCTGGTACCGCCCTGCTTCCGGATGTAGAACATGGTGGTGGTGTTGTCGGTGAAGATCCTCACCACCTTGCCCTTGAGGGACGGAAGAAAGGACCTGAGGGCCCAAAACACTGCACGGAGCTCCAGGACATTGTTAGGCAGAAACCTGTGCAGTTCCCTCTGGGACCACTGCAAAAGATTTAAGACAACAGGTGTTTGGCAGTAAACCCACTTGGTAGCAGTCTGTACCACCCAGATTTACCTGGTAGCTGTGGCTGAGCAGTCAGACTTCCCTCAAGAAGAGTTAGGCAGTATACAGAGCATACATAATAGGTACAGAGGCACAGTAGTACAAGCAAACACTGACCAGAGCTAGGTGTAAAAGTATATAATTATTTATTTAAAAAACACACTCATAAATTACACTAGCACAGAAAAGGTAAGTAAGTCAAAACACAGTCACTATTACTTATATGTACATCCCTAGTTATTTGTTGGACAAGTCTAAGTTAACACCACTTATTTCCAAACAGAGGTGAGCGCTTAACGTTAGGTGGCACTCCAACAAGTTAGTTAAAAAGGGAGGGAAAAGGTAGAAGTAATGAAAACAGCAAGGCAAAACACTTTTCAGAGATTCACAGTGAGTTTAGCAAGGCAGTCTATTGAGGAGCAAGGAAGTTCGGTTGCCAGGCCCACTCTAGGGAAAGCCAGGCGAAAAGATGCCCAAGATCACACAATGTCACAAGTCTTTACAGGTGAGTAGAAAAGGTTTTCCTAAGTTTAGAAAAGTTTAGTTAGGGTGTCCCAGGCTTACCCAGGTTCGAGAGCCGAGGGCTAAATCTACCCCATACAATCGGTGGCAAGGGAAGCCGGGCGGAACACGGTACCTTTAAAATGGAAAGGATCCTCCAGCGGTGGCAGTTGTTCCTGGTAGTGGGTGCAAGTCGCGGCGTCAGAGTTTTTCCGGTTAAAAAGATGTTACCCCTCTTTCGCGGTTGAGGTAAAAAGTGGTGTCCCGGTTGCCGGGGTGCTTGGCACAGGCAAGGCGGCCACGAGATGCTTCAGGGCGGCGAAAAGAAGGCAGAAACTGGTTGTCCCCACCAGTCAAGGGAAGGAGACTCTCCAGGCGGGAGATCTCTTCTGTCGTTGGGAAAAGTGGTGAGACGGTTCCGCAGGGCTCCACCGGTGGTGTCGTCTTGGCAGGTCGGCTCGGCTTCTCCCTCTTCGGCTTCTTAGGTCCTGTGGCGACTTCTGAAGAACCAGTCCCAAAAACCCTGCTTTTATGCAGCAAACCCCCATTCATACAGCCTAGCAGTCACTCAAACATGCTAAGTGGTGAGCGGGGCGGCTCACCACTTGGGCCAATCACACCAGAGTGCGACATGAGTTGGCAAGGCAACTCAGTCCAGGGTGCCTAAACCCCCTCCCACACCCCCTGTGGTACCCAGACAGAATGGCACCACTTTGGAGGGCTTCTGTGCAGAAGCCGGCCAAAAGTGGAACAAAGGCTCGACTCGGGTTCAGGGTTACTGAAGTGAACCTAGACGCCATTTTGGCGGCGAGTTCCGGCAAAAAATCCCAACCGGTGAATTTATATTAAATAAATAAACCGGCGGTATCTTTAACATTGCACCAAAAAGTGGTGCATTAAAATCAATGGGAAATCCCATTGGGAAATATTCCGGTGGAATATTTCCGTGGTATCCACTGCCACCAGCCAGAAACTCGGCGAGGGGGGACGGGACAGTACACCCCTCGACAACAGACCCAGGGGCAATCTAATTGCCCCTACCAGTACTTCCACATTATGATGGGTTGTACTAGTTAAGTTCCTAAGTTAAGACTAGTAAAGTCAATGGTGACTTTACAGACCCAGGGAGACAGTAGTCAGTCCCAGGGTGTGGAGTCTATGTTTGGGGGTCTCTATGACACCCCTGTGTTACTGCACTGAGGATGCTGTGTAACACACATTCAAAAACCAATGATAGCCTATGGGGAAAAAAATACCCCATAGCCCATAAGCACATAGCAAGTCACAGAAACACTCTCAAGTCATGCCCAAGAGTGAGGGTAAAAGAGTCTCACTCTTGGCAGGAGAAAAAAATAAACCCCAAAAATCCAGCAAAGCTGCTGGGGGACTCACTAGGTTAGGAAATTCAGCCTAAACAGAGAATTCTCCCTAACAGACGTTGATATGGAGGGACTTCTCCGTCGGAAGCAAAAGGCCTCTCGCGTGCAGATTTTCGGTGTGCGCTCCCCACCCTTCCAGGGAGGCATCCGTGGTCACTGTCTCCTGGTGGCCGGAGGTCTGGAAGTCCATGCCCGCCGTCAGATGCGCGCAGGTGCCCCACCACCAGATCGCTCGTCGGAAACTCTCGTCGAGTGTGATCCTCTCCTCGAAGCTGCCCGTCGTCTGGATCCAGCGCGCGTCCAGGAACTCCTGCAACGGGCGCATCCGGAGCCTGCACAGGCGGATGAGATAAATGCAAGAAGACATCATTCCGAGGAGGGATTTGATGGACCTCACCCTGGCCGCGTCCGCAACCAGCATCCGCTGCACCTTGCCCAAGATGGCCCTTGTCCTCTCCTCTGACGGAGATGCCAGAAGCGACACTGTGTCGAGCTTCGCTCCCAGAAACAGTGCGTCTTGCGCGGGCACCAGGTGGGACTTGGCGTAGTTTATGGAGAATCCCAGGTCCGTGAGTAGTTGGACGGTCCTTGCCGTGTACTCCACGGCGAGCTCCTTCGTCTTTGCTCAGATGAGCCAGTCGTCCAGGTAGGGGTAGACGTGGATCCCCTCTCGGCGCAGCTACGCCGCCACCGGTGCGAGGCACTTGGTGAACACCCTGGGTGCCGACCTCGATCCGAAGGGAAGGGCTCTGAACTGGTAGTGACGCCCTTGAACCACGAACCTGAGAAACTTTCGGTGTCCCTTTAGGATGGGAATATGGAAGTAGGCATCCTCCAAATCCAACGACGACAGGAAATCGCCCTCCTCCAGTTGACCCAGGACGTGTTGGAGGGTGACCATCCGGAACTTCTGTGCCTTGATGAATTTGTTCAGTCGTCATAGGTCCAGGATGGGACGCCATCCTCCCGTCTTCTTCTTCACGAGGAAGTATCTTGAGTAAACTCCGGAGCCCCGAAGCCTCTTTGGGACGAGCTCGATGGCGTCCTTCTTGAGCATTGCCTTTAGCTCCAGGAGAAGTTGAGGGACGTGATGTTCTTTCCTGGCCACAGGGGGGACGTGCGGGCTCCTCTTTAGAAACTCGAGCGCGTGACCCTGAGCTAGGGCGTCTAGCACCCAACGGTCGGTGGAGATGGACTCCCACACGCTGATGAAGCTCGCCAGCCGGCCTCCCACCGGGGTGCACCGGTGGGGGCCCGACCCCACGGCCAGTTCAGTCCTCCTTCGACGAGGCTTTGCCGCCTTGTCCTCCTTGGCGACGACGGCGGGGTCCGCCTGACTTGCCTCGTCCCCTGTAAGCTTCCTGTGACGACGAACGGGCCGCTTGACGGTAGGTCGAAAATCCGCCGCTGGAACCTTTGGAGGCACCCTGTTTGCCTCCGCCGCTCTGAAAGGGCGGCCGCCGTTGCTGGAGAACCCCAAGAGCCCGGGCCGTCTCCGTGTCTGCCTTGATGGCTTGAAGGGAATCGTCCACTGTTTTCCCAAACAGGTTGTTTCCGTCGAACGGCATGTCCAAGACTCTGGTCTGCACGTCCTGTAGTCAGTAGCCTTGAGCCATCCACGCCGCCTAAGGCACACGCCGTTGCCCAACTGGCGAAATCCAGTGTCAGCGATGTCCGTCGCAATCGTAATGGCGTGGTCTGACGCCACCTCTCCTTCCTGCAAGATCTCTAGGGCTTCCGCCCTCTTGTCGTCTGGTAGGATGTCCAGCAGGGGGGCCAGATGACTCTGCGTCCCATCGTGTCTAATTTCTTTCCCTCGCCGTCCGGCGGGGAGGTTGACGTAGAGGCCGCGCCCCCCTGCTTTCTTCCTGGCCGCCGCGGAGACGACCGAGTCCGGGGTCGGCTGTGCCCGAAGGCACAAGGGGGCCGCGTCCGGGACCCGGTACTTCTTCTCGTACCGATCCCTTCTAGCCGGCGTCGTGGATGGGTTCTTGAGGAGGGTGAGGCCCTCATCCCAAATATCCTCTAGTAGCGGTACAACGAGGACCGTCTTCCTCTTGGTCTCGCGCCGTTGATAAAGGAAACCTTCCTTCTTCTCTTCCGGGCAGAGCTGGAAAAGCCTGGATGCCCTGGCGATCATGGAGTGAAACGATCCAATCTTGTCGGGCGGGGAAGCCCGGGTGGGAGGTGACGACGGGAGATCCTCGACGTGAACCTCGTCGTCTGTACCCGTCGCGGCCGTGTCAGTCCCCGTATCATCCCCACGTGTCGTGGACGGGGAGGAGGGCTGAACAGGGCGTGATGGCTGAAAAGGAGGTGGGGGATGAATCCTTCTTCTCTCAAGGGGAGGGCTCCCAGAAGGGCCTGGCTCCGGGTCCCCCGTCGGGAGCGGTTCCTCCGTTGGTGGTAACGGCAGTCTCGTCCTTATCTCCGAGCATAAGGACTGTATAGCCAACAAAATGGCCGCCGAGTTGTCTTGCGGCACTGGTTGAGGGAGATCCGACGGGCGATCAGGAGCCCCGTCGGCATCCTCGACGCCCTCGTCGTCTTCCACGTCGGGGTCCCTCCCGACACGATGGCCTTCTTCCACGCCAGAGCCGTGGCCTAAGACTTCGATCAGCTCCTCCTCAGAGGTTGAGGCCGAGTCCACGACGACCTCCTGCCCCCCCTTTTTTTTCTCCGTCGGAGGTTTCACGGGGGTCCTGTCGATGGGCATGAAAGAGGACTCCCTCCGCGGTGGCAGGGAGATTCTGGCCCCCGGGGTCGCCACCACTGGTGTAGCCTCCACAGGCTGAGCCAGGGCCGCCGCGACTGTCTCGATAGAGGCCTTGGCCGGATGGATCAAGGCTTTTACCACCTTAGGGGCGCTCACCGCCTTCTCCTTGGGGGGAGGGTCACCACCTCGCTCCCCCTCCGATGGGGCCATAGGGCACAACCGGGGTCTCTCCAGGAGTTTCGCCGGGTGCTCGGCCTTCCGCTTACCCGAGCCAGAGCGTTGGCTCGTGGTTGATGGCGCCGGGGAGGATGTGCCCTGCCCGGCGCCCGTAGAGCCCGACCGTTTGGCGCTCCCGGTGCCAGCGGACTCGCGGTGCTTGGCCTTCTGTTGGACCCCCGTCGCCGGGGCGCCCTCAAAGGTCTTAGAAGACCGCTCGGACTTCTTCTTCTTCTTCTCGCCTGATGGGCGCTTTCCTTCCAGCCAGTTGGCGAGACGTTGATGGCGGTCCTTCATGGTCCGCTCCGACATATTGCCGCAAAACGCACAGTCCTTCTCCACGTGCGTCTTGTCCTCATGTAGGCAGTAAAGGCAAAGGGAGTGTTCGTCCTCCTTAAAGACATTCTGAAGCTGGCATCCAGGGCAGACCCTGAACAGCTTTCCGGGCGTCGAGCTTCCCTTCTCCTGGGCCATGTCCGAGATGGGCCTGAGAAACTTCTGGAGTCCTCCAAAAGCGTGGCTCGACGAAATCTTCACCCTTGAGGGGCGTAGACGAATCCGACACTGGTCCCCGTTGATCGGATGAAGAAACGGTGGAGCTTGAGGCTCTTTTGACAGAAAAAAGAGAAATTTTTCTGAGAAAAAACGTGAAAAATAGCACTAACGCTCGAGAGCAATAGCACGAGGATCCCAACACTTGAACTTGCGGTAAAAATCTGAAGATGGCTGCCAGAGGCGGGGCTTAGGTAGAGGGCAGTCATTGGCTGTGGTCAGTATGATGCAGAGATCAGTGATTGGTTACTACTACGAAAGACAGATCAGAAACGAAACTGATACTGATTTTTTCTTTACCGAGGATTCCCAGCCTGACGACGGGGAATATTCATGAGCATGTGAATCCATGCCAGACCCCATGCTGGAGAATAATATCTGGCCATTGAAATGTAGCCATACTGTGACAAAACGATAATAAACTCTCCCAGTTTACCCCAGAAACCACCAAACGTCCACTCCCTGCAATCCAATAGTAGCAGAGATGACACAAAATTCAGTGAATGAATTGAATTAAATGAATTCATGCAACAATCTCCCACCATCCACACATTCATCTTCTTCCTACAAAAAGCCACAGCCATCTTCCTTGCACACAACAATAAAAACACCTGCTACCCTCTCTTCCTGTAAACCACAATCAGAACAACTCATTGGCTAATCCCCACAGTCCCCTTTCCATGCCAGGCACCCAGATGTGGCACATGCCATCAGCAGACTAGTGCAGTGTTCGCGGAACACGTAGCACAGGGCAGCCCTTCTACCCTTTCCACTTTCATGTTTGTAACACTCCCTCATTGGCTGCTTTCAAACAGTCACATCCATCCACCAATCATATCCAAAAGCTCTACACCTAACCCTGTCATCTCAGTTCAACACTTCAGATGTATACCTGAACTCTCAGAGTACACATCTCCTGTTAATCGCAGCTATCTGCATCAAAAACTACTGTGAAACTCTCCAAGATTTCTATTTCCAGATTCAACAACATCTGCATCTAACAATACATAGTACAGATATGCTTATATTTAAGTATTTCCTGATATATATATATATTTATATATATATATATTTATGTTAAAAAAACTGCTGTAGCAACAGCAAAAACGAGTTGCACTCTCCCAGAAAGTCCTTACTCAAACCACGAGTCAGAGTTCATTTCATCATAGAAACAGTACTTTATTGATGCCCCATAGACCAAAGAAAAGTAAAAATTCCATAAAATATGGTGTTCCCAAAATGACAACCGAAAATTCGGCCAGCATAACGCGTTTCGCGACCTCCGCATCGCTTGTTCACCCATATACATATATATATATATATATATATATATATATATATATATATATACACACACATATATATATATATATATATATACACACACACATAAACACATATATATATATATATATATATATATATATATACACACTACAAACTTTGTTAAGGGGACGTTATGGTTAAGTTGCCCTACCAAAAACCTGTGCACTTCACAAAAAAAAAAAAAAAAAAAAATCCACCTCCCCATTATAGTTCAAATTAAAACCGAAAAACCCCTGAAATTTGCCAGTTATGGTAAACTAAGCCACCATACCTGCCATCACCACTGTGCACTGCTAACACTAACACCCAGAACATGAAAGATGGCATCACAAATGTCATTGATGACATCACTGACGACATCACATGATTAGCCCCTTTGTTTTCGTTCACTGCCATACATATATATGTCCATTCAGTAAAAAACTTTGTTAAAGGGATGTTACACTTCACATTGAAATCAAAAAACACTGCACATTCCCACATTATGGTAAGCTAAGCAACCATAACTCGCACCACCAACGTGCGTTGCCAAGATTAACACCCAGGACATCAAAGATGACATCACAAACGTCATTGTGACATTTTTCTTTTTTGTAGTGAATTGTACAGGTTTTTGGAAGGGGAACTTAATCATAACATTGTGTTAATGAAGTTGAAGTGCTGAATATATACTGTCATAATGTGATTTTTGGAGATATGTAGTGTAATGGACGTACTTGATATACATGTAACATACAACATACAGAACCCCCTCCCTATTGATATTAGAAAGGGACGAACTGAGCGCCTGTTTGCGGACAGGGGCGGACGAGGTCAACAGTACCCAAAGAGGCAGGGGGTATCTGAAAATGTACTATTCTCTTACACAAAAAATGTTCAACGTAGAAAAAGGACACAAAGACATTATAAGTATTAATAAATAAATATGGAAACCTAAACGTGTGAAATGGAAAGGACAACGCATTTAATAACCATGTAGAATGAAATGGATGGTACCATAAAAAAAAGGATGCCTCCATCGTAATTACTTCACAGAAACTCTGCAGCCTAGACCGACAGTGGACGCACGCACTAGGACGAAGGGAAATAACATCAAAATAGTAAGTGAAGGTCATTTTTTTATATGTGTGTGTACTTTTTTTGGCATGTGGTGCAGACATAATAATGCCTTTCTGTTGTTTTGACACATAAATGAAGAGTACTTTGGAGTGGTTGGAAGAGTACTTTCCGCATGGGGAAATGTCGGAAGATAGCGATAACAATGGTACACAGCACTCTGCGAATGCAACGTAATGGCCAGTATTTTATGGGCATTTAATAGATATATAGTTATTTTTTACAGACCAGGAAAGAAAAGAAGAAAGGGCAACAAACGATACAGAAGAAGACAGGCTGAAAAGGATTGAACTGAAAATGGAGACACTGAATGAGAATTTTAAAAGTTTAAGGGAATTTGTGGAGGACTGTGTGAGAGGAAAAGTACGTTACCACTGTCCCACCTGTACCTGCCCCCCTTCTCCATTCCCTAGTGAACCATCCCCAAACCTTCAAGAAGAAAATAGACGTTTTGACGAAACATCCATCCCTTCTTCCCCTCACAAATCTTCCTCTCATAACTAGCCCGTGTTGAATCCTAATTCCCCTATATTTGTGTCAGTATCTGCTTCCCCCCGGTATTTCTTTGGAATGAAGTGTGTGTGCGAGTTTGGAATGTTTTTGTATAGTAGTTGTAGTTAAAGAGTTTGAGTAATACATTTTTTTTTTAAAGAATTAAAATGTTCGCGAACAGCGCGCCTGTTCAACCTATCCGTAAGGAATGGAATGTAGATGTTGTAATGGCAGTACACCTACCCGTACTAATGTCAACTAAGATGGAATTGATGTTTGACCGCACCATCTGTGCAAGTTGTGCTTAAAGAAACAGAAAGTGGCGTCCTAAGGACATTATACCTCGCCGTACCGCTTACAAACGACATAAAACATGTACGTAGAACACACCAGGTGTCCGGGTTGTCTGTAAATGAGCAAAATGGAAGCGTGTTAAGGACACTATACCTGTCCGTATCGTCCGCAGCCAAGATGGTACCGTCCGTAGAACAGGCGTGGTGGTCGGCATTTTGTAGTCAAACCAAATGGAGTTGTCCCAAGAACACTGGACCTGTCCGTACAGTGAGCATATCTTGTACGCACATGCGCAGTACAACCATAAGTACAGCGAACATTGCGCCTGCCCCTAACTGTCCGTCTCACTTGTGTCGCACTTTGAATTAGTTTGTGAACCCGAACAGTGTCCGTAGGACAAATGTTAGTCTGCATTTGCTGTCCAGCGGACACCCATTTCTGTCACGGATGTGTTCAGGACGTCATCATGTGACCGCACCCACGCTGAGCGTGTGGACTAATTCGCGCAGTTAGTGTGCTTCCGCAACAGTACAAAAGAACTTATACATACAAGGCAAATTATTGTACAGTATAAAAATATCATTTCACATATCGCAGACAAAAGCTTACCTGTGGACATGGTGTGTAAAATTTTTGGAACGCTTTTCAGTGATGAAGATGGTGATGAGGCGCATCCCTCCATCCCTATAAATGGCCACACCCCCGAGCGCATCTTCACTGTGCTTCTGGCTATAGCAGATAGAGTTGTGCTGCATTTACTGCTGTAGTGACCAATAGGAAAACTAATTGTTATGGCATCCATGGCTACTGTCGCTTCATTAGCCTCAGCAACACCCCCAAACCCTCCACCACCACCACCTCCCCAAGGGCCTGCAGAGGGATATACAGGTGAGGATGTAGAGATCGAGGAAGAGGAGGAAGAAGAGAATGAGGTGGAGGAACTGCGCACTACAAGCACTCGCCGGGAGTCGTGGGTGTGGCAGTTGTTTTCCATTTGTGGTAACGTACCAAAAGCACGTGCGAACCGGGTCAGGTGTAACCAGTGCCAGTTGGTGCTGAGTCGCAGGAGACCTGGTGTGTACAGCTTTGGTACTACAACCATGAAGTGCCACCTAACTTCGTTCCACAGTGCAGACGTTCGCAAGGTGCCATCTGAAGAACGTAGAAGATTAAGTTCCTCCACAGCATCCACCGTGTCCAATCCTCTCACCACAAGAGACAGTCCTGTGGGAGAGTGCCTCCCTCCAGCTGCCTCACAAGCCATTTGAAATGCTATTGACCCTTTTCTTACAAAGGTGACAATAGTGTGTATGTATTGTGATGCAGTACTCTGCAGGGGGGAGAGTTTTCAAAGTGCTTTTGAGGCTACGGTCACGGAGCATCAGAATAACTGCTTCCTCCCCAAGTAAAGATCACCCTATAGCTTTCTCTCTCCACCTGCCCCTTCTTATCCCTGTGGTTGGTGTCCCTTCCTTACCCTCCTTTGCCCTCCTCTCCTAGTGTGTCGTGTGCCCAAAAGCAGGAAAGTGGAAAACAATAAAACATTTTAAAAAATGGCTCTTTTCAGAGCCGCCTTTCTCAGTTTAACAGTAGACCTAGCAAGTGACCGTTGTAGGCCCCCGCGCATTTTTGAAAAAGTCAGCGGACAGTCGTAGGACACAGAAATTGAGGGTGCACGCAGAGTAAAACCAATGGACTTTACGCTGCGAGTAAGTGGTGGCTCTAAAAAGAGCCTTTGGTGGTGGTGTGTCTGCTTCAAAAACTGTACATTGGGAAAAACGGAATGGCAAATAGGTTAGTGTGATTCCAAAAAAGGGTGCAATGCATCTTGTACATTGTGAAGAAAAATTTGGTTGCCAGCATATGTGAGGTGGACGCCATCTCGGCGAAAAATGAAAGAGCTCCGAAACAAAATGTTTTCATTGTGGAATGAGGACATGCCAACATCTCTTAGAAAAGCACAAACAGCCTTATTCGCATTGCGTCTTGCTTTCTCCATTTGTGGACCAAATGTAGAAGAACGCAGCCATATTTGTCTTTGTGCAATACAGGAAAAAACTATGTGGCAATTGGGGAACATGTCCATGATCTGTGCAAGTCCTTCCTTCATTGCAAATTGTAAAGAAATTCCAGAGACGTGGCCTAAACTGTTTCCTCCACAATAAATGATAAGTATATCAGGATGACGCTCTGTCAGTAAAGTAACACAGAGAGGTACCAAGTCCAGCCATCTCATTCCACGCACGCCATGCCAATGCACCTCGGCATGAGGCAATCCAAGATCTGTAGATAGACGTCAACTTTCTGCATGCACCTTCAACCAATGTATCCATGAGTCTCCCAAATTCCAGATAATCTGTTTTCGAGCACACAGAGCCATAGCTGAGTGGTCTCCTGTCAGGGAGAGGACGGTCTCACTAAATCTCTCGGTTCAGAACACACCTACTGAACAGTATTGACCAATCCATAGCTGCGCTCATTCTCATTTGCATGCGTCTCCACCCCAGAATCCCTATTGGTAATATGTGCTGCCTGCAAACTACCGCCATGTCAGCGGATAAGTACAGGATCAGAGTGTGACGACTGTACAGTAAAGTAATAATCCCTTTTCCCCTTGAAGGTGGGCTCTGAAAAGAGCCGTTTTTCTTTTTGGGCAGATGCCTTACATCTGTTATTTTGTGTTTTTTTTGTTAATTCTTTTGTTCTTACTTTCCTCCTACAACCATTACAGCACCTTCTCTAAAGCAAGCCGTACATTCCAAAAGAACATGGCGTTTCCCAAAGAAGACAGTGCAACACCATCTGCTGCAAAATAATCCTCATTACTGGGATCAATGTTGTCATGGCTGCAGAAAAACATACCAGCTCGTAACATGAAAGCATGCATGCCGCGATTGATGCTACACCTCCCAATACTTTGATCTGGACAGAAAACAGAACTGTTGTCCAATTTTCCTCTAGGGAGTAAACCGGAAAAAATCATTTTTGCAGTTGGAAAGATGTTCATGAGTGCTTGAACCAACTCTCTTAAATCTTTCAACAAAGCATGTGAACTCACGTACCCAAAATGGCAAGCACCGTAGTGCAAAAGTACCACATGAGGAGAGGTCATCGTACGTATTTGTCTGCAAACTTGCAGAATTGGCGCAACATCGCCATCAGCCTCAGCACTCCATACCACCTCCACTCCTCTCACATTGAAATGGTGTGCCATATGCCTACTCTCGGCATAGTGCTGTAAGCCATGGACAAAAATATCTCCAAGCACCAAAAGCCTGACCCTCTCCACCTCTGCCATCCTCAGTATACGCACCGTCTTTCGACACAAAACAGCAATGTGAACGTCTGATTGGCCAATGCCTACAATCCTATGCTGGATTTGCTGTAGAAACCCGTATGTGACACGCCCTACCTGCGGACAGGCGTTGTCTACGTGCGGCACGTAAATCTTACCCAGTCCTTCTACCCTTTCCACATCAGTCGCAAATCCGGTCCCTCATTGGACACAACTATGCATTCACACAACCATCCACCAATCACAATAAACATTGCTAAATCTAACTACGTCAGTAACATTGCGCACTTCAAATTTACTATCAAATGACTCTGAATGGAAGTCGCATATCGTTGCAAAGCACCTACCTCACAAACGACTCTGCAAGTGTCGCGGATTTCTACATACACCTCCAGGCATGCGCACATGCATGAGTATACAGTACAGGTATGAACATTTTAATCAGAGAAGATGTGCAACCCTTATGATTTCATTTAAACAAATGAATGCCGCTAAATCTGCATAGGCAATACATACCAACGCTTCCCATTTTTAAGTGCAAGATGTCCGATTTTTCATTGGCAAACCGCACTACGTCTTATTGTCTCCCGCATAACCTTAACATACGTTACAGGCATGCCTATTCAGCGTGAAACTCGAGTTTACATTACAAAATGTCTGAGTTGTGTACTGTGTACGGCCAACAGTAATGCTACTTGCAATGCAATCGTATGGGAAAAATAAGCGCACCCGATTGTGTAGTGACATCTCCCTCTGAGGATCTCCCGATTTTTCGGCATCTTACTTATAATTTGAAAGTAGAATTTTTTTTTCCAATCTACTAAAATGTCCTATCGCTTACAAACCTCTCTCCTATAGATAAAATAGCTTTAAAAAAACAAGGCATTTTCATAACCCTAAAATTGTTCTCATTTCTGAAGGACTTGCAAGTAACATACTGCAAAAAACATACAAAGACAGCACATAGTGAAGTGAAATGCACACATGCACTGTGTTGCAATACGAAAGGAGAATACTCTGACAAATGATGCACAATTAACGTGTACAGTATCATCACTGCTTTAAACACATAAAGTGAATAATTTTTTTTTCCTCAATCGCAGTGAAGACTACTCTCCTGGGAAGCAACAGCATCTACACTGCAAACGACCTATCCGAAGAAACCTGGTCTTTTCACCAAAAAAAAAAAGTAAGTACAGTACTACCTTTATATTCTAACTATTCCTGAAGGAGGGTGCATGGGTTACTTGTTAACTTTGGGCACCAAAGCAAACATTGATTTCTGCACCATTCTACTCACAAATCCCTGTGTGTTTGGAACTCAAACAACATATGGAATCATTAGAATGTTAGTACTAGGAAAGAAATAGCTGTTTCAATTTTATGCCATTTTGTTTACAAATAATGCTTCTCGTCACCACTAGGCCACTTTGTACTGTCATCTGAAGCACATTGTAGGGCTATATAAATAGAAAAATAACCTTCCAATAGCCTTCCCAAATCATTGTAAGAGTACAATGCACATTCACACACCATGACAAACAGCTTCCCCATCAAAACCATGCACGCATGCACACAACACACATACATTGTACAACAGACCAAAGCATGGCTTCTTTTTTTCAACAGACACCAAAGAATGCCTACCAAAAAGCAAGTCCTTAGAAAGGAACGCAGAATTAGAGCAAATAAAAAAAAAAGCATCCATCTGTAGTAGAGTTTGTAGAGAACATTAGAGCAAACCAGCTAATACAGTCGTTTAGCAAAACAAAGGAAGCGTCAACTACCAAAACTTTACCTCCTCCATCATAATGTGTCACAAAACAAAAAAATCTTGGCAAACAATCGGCTACCAGTACAGCTAGCAATGCTCCTAATAATCCTGATATAGTAACAAGAACCCACAGTAAAAAAAGTATTTTAGCAAAAATGTTTCGCCACAGAGTCCTTCAGAATCTAATAAGAAGAGGTCCGAAATCATCCTCAACTCTTAAAACCTACGGTAGAAAATGAATCCTACAAGCTCTCATGGACAGTGCAATCCTTCTCAAAGGGAAGTTGTTTATATTAGTGTTAAATAGCATGAAAGCACTAGCAAAACTAAGTACCAAACTAAGAAAAAGAAACTCCGCAATAAACGGAATGTGAACAAAAATAATTTCTTAAATGTTTCTGAGGTGAATGGAGTTACACGACAACCACAGAACCATATTTTAATGAAGAAGCATACAAACAAAATCAAACAAACACAATTGCCATCCATAGCAGTGGACGAGGGTATGAAAAAATCAATAGTACCATCATGGAACAAGAAACACTGCTTACGAAAGTATCCCCTCTTGATTCGACAGAACCACACCGTCCATTATACAAATGGCTGTGCACATCAATGTGTGCCATTCCAAACAAATCTTTCAAATCTTTACGTCAGTTCCTCAATCAGGTAAAGACAAAAGTAAAATAAAAGTGCTGCAAAATATGGATGTTTGTCCAGTGCGCAAATACACAGGACTACAAGGGCATTCATTAGCCTGCATTTCTGGGCCTGTTTGCAAAAGCACCTTCCATGATATCAAAAGAATATCAGTACATCTTTCAAATGTAAGAAATCTAGTGTATAAAATATACTATGCAAAAAGTCCAGCTTCAGAATTAGGCAATTTAAATAATACTCTTCTGCATGGTACACCCAAATACTTACAAGAAGAAATTGACCGTATTCAGAGAAAATATTTTGGAAGTGAAAGCCACTTACAAAATGCAATAGTTTTAGAACATAGTAGCAACAATTCTGCACATAGCAACCTTCTATTACACACATACAGAAAAGAAATACTAAAATTTAAAAGGGCATCGGCTGCAGTACCAAACCATGTCTGTGTGTGTTGCCGCAGAACGTTTTACAAAAGGAACACAACAAATATAGCATACAAAATAGAAAACAATGAAGATTCTAAATGGTTTGAATTAGCCGTCTACCTTTTAGCAGAAAACAAATATGAACTAACTGAACGCCTAATATGTTGCAGTTACTGCACTACAAAATTAGACAACAAGCACACTCCTTCACATGCTATTACAAATAATTTGGAATTGTTCCCACTACCAAAAATCCTGCATCAACTCAATTTGTATGAGAGCATCATAATTCAAACAGTTCACCCATTTCAAGCAATTATACGCCTTCATCCAAAAACAGCAAAATTACCTCCCTCTGAATTGGTGAAAGGCATTCGTGGCAAAGTAGTTTATTTGCCATTAGATCTAACCGAAAATGTACACACTCTAGGAGTGCAACGTTCAATAGAGCATTCTTTAATAGTCTTGGTAAATGGTGTACCAACAAAAGACAAAAGAATTTGGCAACAACTGGTGGACTTACATAAAGTTAGACAAGCATAGCAATATCTAAAAGACAATAACGAGCACTACAAGTAAATAAATATTGAAGAAAGCTTAAGGGAAACAACTGAAATAATTCAAGAGCCATCAGAAACAATTCGAACTTCTGGATCCTCCTACAGTATCCACTCTTTTGGACCAGTACACAATTCATCCATTGCATTCCAATGAAAGCATAGATGATGCACTAGAAATTTACCAATGCGACAAATCAAAGGTTCACCAATGAGTAGATGGGGAAAAAAGTATAGAAACACGTGCTTTTCCACTGCTATTTCCTACTGGCAAAGGTTGAAGATACGATGATAGACCCACTCAGATTGGGGCATCAGAATACCGCTCATTACAAATGTATTCGCAAGAGCCCAGATTTAGACAAAATGTGGAATACATATTCCACCTACTCTATGAAAGTGAATTAGCAACACTATGTTACAGAGTTGCACACATTTTGAAATCTGGAACCCACTTTCAAAATATGTCAGCTACGCAGTTAATACAAAAAGTACAGGAAAAAGATGAAGTTTTACAATCAAGTATAACAAATGTGTTTGCAAACATGCGTGGTACAAAGGAATGCTGGTTCCGACGGCACAGAGACGTGCGTTGTATGATCAGAAACCTTGGACCACCGACTTGGTTTGTTACACTAAGTAGTGCAGAATATGCATGGGAAGATTTACATGAGTTCCTACGCATAGCAAACAGCAACAAAAACAAAATAGATATATTAACGCCTGAAGAACTTTGATCTGTAGATCCAGTTAATGTGTCAAGATATTTCCATCATCGTTTCATTGCCATGCTACACTTTATTTGCAATAAAAATGTTCCTCCCCTTGGAGAAGTGCAACACTTCTTTTGGAGAAAAGAATATCAAGCGAGAGGAGCACCACATATTCACATGCTGTTATGGATCAAAGGTGCATCTAAATTTGGTCACGACAGTGATAGCACTGTTTTGCACTTTATCCAAAAATATGTCACTTGTGAAATCCCTTCACAACAGACACAGAGTTGCATGGGCAGATTTTACAATGTCAAAGACACAAATGTGGCAAATATTGTCGCGGCATATAGAAAAAACAAAGGTAAATACTACACCAAATGCCGCTTTGGTTTCCCTAGACCAGTTACAGTAACAGGTGAAGTAAATAACTTCATGTCTTCAGTTTGACATAGTGTTAAAGGTAAATCACCTAAGAACACGTATTACATAAAAAGAACAGAAGAATCAAAATATATCAATGATTACAATGCAATCATTGCCCTCTTATGGAATGCAAACATTGATGTGAAGTACATTGCAGACAATTCTACTGCTGTTGCACGATATGTTATAGCCTACTTAACAAAAACAGAAAAAACAGAGCTTCAAGACCTCTGGGATGACCTAGCATCAGACAAAACATTATCACATAAATTGTACAGCCTAGGCATAAAAATGCTCTCTCATAGAGAATGTGGCGCCTATGAAGCAGCAAATCGTTTAACCGGTACTGCTTTGTATTGAAAATCAGACAACATAGTATGGCTAAGTCTTGGTCCTGCTAAATCTAGGAAAAGAGTGCTGAAATCATATGAGGACGTAGAAACAATTGACAGAAATGATCCCAACAGCCAAGACATTCTAAAAAACTATTTACTGGACACATACTATCCGAACAGGAGTAGCACTTTGGAAAGCATGTGTCTATACCACATAGCTCAAAAATGTGCATACAAAAATAATATAAAACCCGATGAAAGCAAAAGTAGCTATAGAGTGACTGATTGTGAAAGGAGCTTAGTGAAACTTACCAAACGAAGCTTAATTAATCATGTAAAATTGTCATTAAAAACTCCTCAACAGAAAGAACTATATTACATGTCTCTGTTACAACTTTTTAAACCATGGAGAAAAGAGGAAGACATACTAGATAACTATGACTGCTATGAAGATGCTTTCAAAGCAAATGTAAGCGCTATCACTGATGTGAACTTTACGCAGTACAAAACAATGTTACACAATGAGCAGCAACATGAAGAAGAACTTCAGGCCCAACTAGATAAGGACTCTTCCGACAGTAGTCAACCTTCTGTAACAGGAAGTGAAGAACCACTAGGAAAACCACTAATTGTAAATGAGGCAGAAGTAGCTATGGCAGAAGTAGAAAACACCATGTTTCAGTATCAAGAAGATACAGAAGACTTAACTGTACAACAAGCAAAACTTAAAAGATCAGCACACCATTTTTGAAGATGTAACAAAACAAATTGTACATGGTGTACAACACGAAAATAAAGAATGTACCTGCCAAAATTACAATCCTATACTGCTGTACGTGAATGGTGAAGCTGGATCAGGAAAAACATTATTGATCAAAATCATCAGCAAGTTTCTTCAACAATTGACAAACAAACTGTCAGCTGTTGTAAAGGACCCCGCAGGTTTAGCTGCCTACAACATAGGCGGTGTCACTTTACACCGATTACTACTGCTTCCAGTAGAGCATCAAAATAAATTAGATTATTACAAACTTTCTGCAGAAGCTGCAATGGAAGTACGCAGAGTATTGAAACAAATGAAAATGCTACTAATAGATGAAGTGAGCATGGTCTCCAACCTAATGTTGGCTTTGATTCACCTCAGATTGCAGGAAATACTTAAAAACAACAACAAAGAACTATTTGCAGGGAAACACATTATTGTTTTCGGAGATCTTCTACAATTGACACCAGTGAAAGGTGAAACTATTTTTGAAACCTTAGGCCACAAACTCTGCCGTAAAACTGTTGGCAGCATAGGAAATGTCAACCTTTAAGCAACATTTCCAATACAGAGAATTAACAGAGAACATGCAGCAATCTGCAGATCTCACTTATGCCAACATCTTTAAAAGTATTAGAGTTGGTGTACTATCGCAAGCAGCACAAGTACTATTGAAAAACCGGCACATTCATGCACTTTATGGAGATAATGCATGTGCAACTGATGTTATGGAACAATTAGTGCACAAAAATGTCAATTGTATAGCCTTAATGCCATCTCTTGCAAGCTGTTTCAAATTCAATGAAACTGTTAAAAAAAGAAATGCAACCAATAATGGAAATTAGGGCTACAGACAAACCAGACGTACATGGTATGACAGTACCCATGTGTGAGCAAGCCACAACAAGACTAAATAGTTTAGAAAATTCAATCTCCAACACAGCTGGGTTGGAAAAAATACAAAAATTATCCTTAAATTGTAGAGTAATGCTTAAACGTAACCTTGACGTCGAGCAAGGGCTAGTTAATGGAGCACTGGGTACAGTCGTTGGCTTTCAATCATACCCACGTGATAGCAATATTCAGTTTTGTCAATATTCGCTTTGATAAACTTTCAGAAGTGAAAAGGATAGGGCGCTCAATTGCTCGATTCCTTCTCTTCAAAGACATCTATGTACGTAGAGAGCAATTTTCTCTAACTCTTGCAAATGCAGTTACCATTCATAAATCCCAAGGTCTTACCCTAGACGAAGCATTGATAGATGTATGAAACACAGTCTTTAAAGAAGGCATGAGCTACGTAGCATTATCACCCTTACGTACACTTGACAGTCTATTGCTAATGAACTTTGATGCAAGTAAAGTCAAAGCTGATATTCCTTGCATTCTAGAATACAATAGACTGCGTTAACTGCACACCCCCCATCTGAAACAATATCATGTTCCAGATAAAGTAAAACGTGGTAAAAGAAAACTAAATCAAACAGAAATGCAACAGAATCCAACAGCAAATCCCTCAAAGAAAACAAAAGAAGCTAAAGCTTCATCAATTACCACAAACAAAGAAGATCCTATTAGGGAATGTGAACCAGGTACATCTTCAAAGAAGGAACAGAAACTCTGAAAAATGCACTCAGATGCAGAACTAGATGGTCCATTCAAATTTGCAAATGAAACTGGGGTAAATTGCTATGCAAATGTAGCAATGAATATTCTATTTCAAATGCCACCAATTGTTAACAATATTTACTTACACAGTACAGACCAATTGTGTTTGCAAATGTTAGTGCTTCATAGAAACGCAACAAACAATCCTGACAACACGTACAGTGTGCATGGAATAAGGCAAGAATTGGACCACTGTGCTAGAATGGTGAGATTCACTATAAACTCACAAGAAGATCCACAATAATTTCTAATGCACTTACTACTAGTATTGGAAAACAATAGCTTACCTGTAAATGAAATCTTCCAGATTTCGTACATGTGGAAACATGCATGCACTCTGTAGCAATGTGATACAGGAACACATCCCAAATTAGCGATTTGTGTATGTTTCCATACCTAATTGTGAATCTATTCCATTGCAGCAACTTGTACAGAATGCAAACCATGGCAGATTATGTACTATTTGCAATTCAGACAATCGCTCTACCTTACTGATACAATCACATAGTGCTTACATAATACTTATGCTTCTACGTTATAATGTAGATGGCACTAAAAACAACTGCAAACTGACAGGATTCACACACGGTCAAGTGTCACTTGGAAAGAAAACGTTTACAACAATAGGTATTATGATTTATGGTCATAATACCGAATTTACAAATCTCGGAAAAAAGAATCTAAAAAAAAAAGGCCGAAAAAAAAGTCCAATTTTTTTTTATGACGTTTTTTTATTCGAAATGGGGGGGTTCCACCCCCAACCCCCCTTTTTTTTAATTTTTTTTTTTACCATTTTTTATTATCCCGGACACCAAAATAAATATATAATTAAAAAAAGAGAAATTCAACTTTTTTTTTTTCCGAGATTTTTTTTTCGACCTTTTTGTCATTAGAGATTATTTTTTCGATATTTTGACTGACCACCAGGTATTATCTACCATGCAGGAGCTACAACCAATGCAGGTCACTACACTGCATACATTAAAAAGAAATGTGGATGGTTTGAATGTAATGATAGCACCATTACTCTAAAGCAGAGCTTGACAGCTAATCTTACAAATGTGGATTTAATCTTCTTAAAGCCAACATTTAATAAATAATGTGTACTTCAAGATTACCAAAAAATTATGTGAAAGACTACAAACAGTTAGAATACGCCTACAGGTATCTAACTGCCCAAGAGGATATAACAATGACACAAATAAATGAATATCACAGATCTGTAAGAACAAAAGCACAGTTAAAATACGCCTACAGGTATCTAACTGCTGTTAAAAATCGGCAGCAAGGCAACAAATATAACATTAATCAGAAAGAAGAAGGAAACAAGGAAGTAGTTAGTACCATAGCAAATAAAAGTTTTTTTTATCCGACAAGGATTTTTTTTCCCCAGACCCAAGGATTAGAAAAGCAAACACAGAAACTGAGCGGAATGCACAGTACACTTGTTTGTAAACTAAATATGAGGGTTAAAAAAAAAGGTAAACTGTCTATTATGCAATGTAGTACGTTTTCATAAAATGCAAAGACTAACATACCTTTTTCTCTTATCACAGAAATTAAGAAAGGATAATTCCGCCAAGTACTAAAGGCATTTTAAACGTATATGGATTCTGAACAAAGTAAGGCGTAAGTTTATTAGCAGTCATTTTGTACACACGCAAACCTACACGTGAAATCTATGGTAGCAATATGCTGCTGTGGATGTAGGCTGGCCCTTGCATCTTGGTTGTATACCCTACCACCTACGCCTTAAGACCAAGGTACAAAGAGTATAGTTCCTACCCACAACCATCGCTGTATATCAAAACCATGGTCCTTGTAAATTAACTACTTTTAAGTTAACTTTTGGGACCATCGTCTGCAGCCATGCAGCTAAAACGCTAGGACGTGCACACAACTACCGCATTACACCACACCCATATTCACTTATAACCCCACTGCTTATGACTTCAGTCTTGGGTGGATGGCCTTTGGGCATGCAGGCAACACTGTGGATCCGGGGCAGAAACGCCACAGCATATCGGAACCATTGTGCCTTGTAATTTCATTACGTACAAAGTTGGTTTTCGGAGCATAGCCTTTGGCCATGCTCCCAAAACGCTACGCCCTCCCCACAACCATCTTAATGATGTTGC
Source organism: Ambystoma mexicanum (assembly GCF_040938575.1). Classification (NCBI taxonomy): domain Eukaryota; kingdom Metazoa; phylum Chordata; class Amphibia; order Caudata; family Ambystomatidae; genus Ambystoma; species Ambystoma mexicanum. The sequence goes on from NC_090929.1 coordinate 542,371,015, forward strand.
ATAGTACAAGTGTACCTATATCTGTGATATGCTGCAGAAGTTTGTAGCCACAGGCTACAGACGTGAGTGTGAGGCCATAGATTTATCAATGAATGGGTATACAGTATATAAAATCCATAGGTGCTTACAACTGCAGTGCGTATTACTTTGTTCAAATACTCTACATCCTGGCCACTACTACCACACCATATGACATCCATTGGGGCATATAACAACACTACGTACAAATGTGCTTTCGGGGGCATGGCCTTCGGCCATGCACCCATAACTGCAGCCCCTCCCCACAGCCGCCTGAGTGATGCACTACCACACCATATCACACCCATTGTGCCTTGTAGGTACACTACATATAACTGTGCTGTTGGGTGCATGGCCTGTGGCCATGCACGCATGACTGCAGAACCTCCCCACAGCCACCTGAGTGATGTTCAATACTAGGGGTGTCTCTGTAGCTGTGAAATGCTGCAGTGGTTGTGGGCAGGGCCTAAAATCTTAGGTGTATGTCCATACAATTCAATATATGGATATGAAGTGGCTTATAACTCCAATGCTTAGAAGTAAATACTTGGGTGCTTGGCCTTCAGCAATGCAGCCTAGACTGTACACACTCCCCACAACCATCTGATCAATAATGAATACTATAGATGTACCCATTGCTGTGACATGCTGCGGTGCCTGTGGCCAGGGCCTAGAGTCTTGGAAGTATGGCGCCCGGCCTCCGGCCATGCACCCAAGACTGTAGGCCCTGGCCACAATCACTGCAGCATATTACACCAATGGTTGCGTAAAAATCAGTAGCACACCCATATAGAAGGAAACATTGTAAATGTAGCATGTACTGAATTTGTACCCAAAACTCTGGGAGCTGGCCACACCTGCCAGATACATAATCGATTGTGTGGGTGTGAAGTATAAATGTGATAAACTGCAGTGGTTGTGGGCAGTGTGTACATGCTTGGGTGTATGGCATACAGCCTGCAACCATGCACCCAAAAGTATACATCTTGGCCACAACCACCGCACTAGATAAAACCCATGTTGGCTTGTAAGTGAAGAGGTTATAACTTTGTTGTTGGGTGAATGGCCTTTGGCCATGCACCCAAGAATGCAGGGTCTCCCCACAACCACCTCAGTGATGTGTGGTAGTTGGGGTTTTCCTATAGGTGTGGTATCCTTCAGAGCTTCTGGCCAGAGGCTGCACTCCTAGCTGTATGTCCATAGATATTACATGGGATAGGTGTGCAGTGGCTTTGACGTCCAGTGCTTATAACTTTGTACTTGGGTGCATGGCCTTTGGCCTTTGGCCATGCACTCAAGAGTGTACACACTCCCCACAACCAGACAATCGATACGCAATACTACGGGTGTATTCATGGGTGTGACATGCTGCAGTGGTTGTGGCCAGGGCCTACAGTCTTGGAAGTAAGGCCGACGGCCATGCATCCAAGACTAGGCCCTGGCCACAACCACCGTAGCATGTCACACCCATAGCAGCGTACTAATGAATACAATACCCATAGGGAAAAGTAATGCAATTACGGCATGTTGTCAATTTCAATGGTCGCTAACACCACGCGTGTCCTTACAACAGTTACAAGTTGCCTGTGCACTGCATGGACCGAAATACTACCGTTATTGGACCGCTCATTTTCTGTGCGTACAAAGTGGCCATAGAAAATACATCATGAAGACCGACCGCCAGAACAAATGCATTGATCACCCATGTCTTACTGTCTGAACCTTTCCCAATGCTCTATGACACAGCAAAAGAGTTTTATAAATACAGCATGTTTGTGCTGGTTGTCGCTCTGCTATCGGCGGATCCAAGATGTCGGGCGCATCCAAACAATCTGATGCAGAACACGTCTCGCTGCAGCCAATCGGTAGAGACGTCCCGAGTCCGCGGTCATGACGCCAGCCCCTTAGCCAATCCGTAACTTGTCCGTGGACCGAACAGGGAAGTGTGACCGCGAAGCGGACATAGATATCACTAATTTTTTCAGCAGACCTACTTTTTGGTCATTTTTATGAAAAGTACTGCATGGAAGGTCACCAAATTTACAAAAGCACGCTTTCTGGACCAAGCCCCTGTACCTGCCGCAAATTTGGTGAAAATCCGTCCAGCGGTTTGACCTGTAGCCATGCGCAAAGTTTTTCCCCCATTCAGTCTATGGGAAACAAAGACCTTTTGGGACCTCCCTATAACTCCCCTTCCCCCGGACCAAACTTTGCGAATAAATTCAGAGTGGCCCATATACTTTCTTTGCAAAGTTTGGTGAGGATTCGTCCAGGCAGAGCAGAGTTATAGGCCACCCAAAAAGTGCTCTTCCTATGGAAACAGCAACTTAACTATAACTACACAGCCACTACTGTGGCTGTGATATATATATATATTCAGTAAAAAAAACTTTGTTAAAAGGGATGTTATGGTTAAGTTGCGCTACTAAAAACCTGTGAAATTCACTAAAAAAAAAAACTTTATAAACGGAACGTTATGGTTCGAAGTAAAACCGAAAAACCCCTGAAATTCGCCAGTTATGATAGGCTAAGCAACCATAACTCGCCCCACCACTGTGCGCTGCTAACACTAACACCCAGGACATCAAAGATGACATCACAAATGTCATTGATGACATCACATGTCTGGCTCACTCTTTTTGCCTTCACTGATATATCTAGGGCAGTAACAGGCAGGAACTGAAAAGTCACTATAGTATAGTACAAAGTACTATGATGACAGCACAGATGACATTACGTGTCTAGCTCCTTCTTTTTTTTCACTGACATATGCAAGCCAGGTGGCGTTCTTCACTTTCAGTCAGGAGTTTAAGAAGTTAAAAGTGCTAAATTTTTAGTCCTTACACTTCTCATATGCTTTTACAATACTTTCCTTAGGTTACGGTTACATCATATATGCATAGAAGAATAAGGAATCCAGAAAGACAAGAATCTTTTCTGTGCATGCAGTTAATTAGTTCAGGTATGAACATTTTGTGTTAATACTGCAGTTTTTGGTGCATGCTTTACGTTCCCTGCATATGCTTATATTTGTATGCAGTGTGCTCTCTTTATGTTTTTGTGAGTAATAGTGCAATTATGCAGTAAGGGAACCATATGTAGATACTTATGTTTCACAGTATGTAAACATCTGTAATGGTAGCATTTAGCAATTTAGTATGCAACATGGGAAGATTGCAAATATTGCACCTCTGTAGACCATGCTGCAGACAATGCCTACATTTCTTCATGAGTTCGTTCATGTACTGAAAAAACTCAGTAATGCAATGGTTTTTTTTTCAGCAATGCATTGCTAAATAAACTACGTGGCATATCTTAGTTCTTCAATCATCTCTGCTACTTTTCTGCCAATAAGATAATGACAATCCCTTGTGGCGGCTCTGCATGAAAATTAAATGTACATGTGATGTCATCAGTGATGTCATCAATAACATTTGAGATGTCATCTTTGATGTCCTGGGTGTTAGTGTTAGCAGTGCACAGTGGTGGGGCGAGTTATGGTTGCTTAGCCTACCATAACTGGCGAATTTCAGGGGTTTGTCGGTTTTACGTCGAACCATAACGTCCCGTTTATAAAGTTTTCTTTATTGAATTTCACAGGTTTTTAGTAGCGCAACTTAACCACAACGTCCCTTTAAAAAAGTTTTTTTTACTGAATTTAACAGGTTTTTATTAGGGCAACTGAACCATAATGTCCCTTTAACAAAGTTTTTTTTAGTGAATTTCATAGTTTTTTGGTAGGGCAAGTTAATCATAATATCCCTTTAACAAAGTTTTTTTTACAGAATATACACTTTCATCGTGTGAATTTGGGAGATATGTACTATAATTCCCTTACTTTATGTACATGTAACATAGAACATACTGAACCCCCTCGCTAATGATATTTGAAGGGCACGAACTGAGCGCCTGTCTGCGGACGGGCGCGGACGAGATCAACACTACCCAAAACAGTCAGTTGGTATCTGAAATTGTTCTATTATGCCAAATGAAAAATACACAAGTTTAAAAAGGAGCACATAAACACATTATAAGTAGTAATAAGTAACCATTCGAACCTACACGTCTCACACATTACCCATTCATTTAATTACCATGTACAATAAAATAGATTATACCTTAACAAAAAAAAAGATATGCCTCCAACGTAATTACCTCACAGAAACTGTGCAGCTAGGAGCAACAGTAGACAAACATAACACAACGAAGACAAATTACAAGAAAGGAGTAAGTGAACTTCATTTTTCTTATATGTGTGTATAATTTTTGTATGAGCTGCAGAACAAATAATGTATTTCTGTTTCGACACAGAAATGTGCAGTTCTTTGGAGTGGCTGGAGGAGAATTTTCTGCATGGCGAAATGTCGGAAGATAGCGATAATAATGGTACACACTTCTCTGCATAAGCAAATTAATAGGCAGTATTTTATGAGCATTTAACATATATATATTTATTTTTAACAGACCAGGTAAAAAATGAAGAAAGTCCACCAAAGGACACAGTGCAAGACACCCTGAAACGAATAGAAGACAAAGTAGACATGCTAAAAGAGAATTTTAATGGGTTAAGGCAATTTGTGGAGGAATTTGTGAAAGGAAAAATCAGATATCACTGTCCCACCTGTACCTGTCCCCCTTCTCCATTTCTAGTAAACTATCCCCAAACCCTCAAGAACAACAAACGTTTTGACGAAACTTCCATCCCTTAATCACCTCACAACCAGCCTGTGGAAAACCCTAATTCCCTTATATTTCTTTCAGTGTCTGCTTCCCCTTCTCTCCCTTGATTGATGTAAATGCGTTTAATAAAAAAAAGTTATGTTACTTTTAGTGGAATGGTTTGGATCTAATTTTTTTTTTTTAAAAAGAGTTAAAATGTCCGCGGACAGTGCGCCTGTTCGGCCTGTCCGTAATCAATAAAATATGGATATTGTAAGGACAATACGCCTACCCGTACCATTCGCAACCAAGATGGAACTGTTGTTGAAACACACCAGCTGTCCAAGATGTCCATAAATCAACAGAATGGGGGCGTCCTAAGGAGATATCTCTCTGTATTGTTCACAACCAAGATCACACTGTTCTTAGAACACACCAGGTGTCCGGGATGTGTATAAATGAACAAAATGGGAGTGTCCTAAGGACACTATACCTGTCCGTACCATCCGCAGCCAAGATGGAACTGTTCATGGAACAGGTGTGGTGGCCGGCATGTCCGTAGTCAAACAAAATGGAGGTGTCCTAAGGACACTGTACCTGGCCGTACAGTCAGCAGAACATCTACGCACATGCACACCATACCCGTAAGTCTTGCGAACATCGCGCCTGTCCTTAACTGTCCGTCTCACTTGTGTCGCACTTTTAATTAGTTTCAGGACCCGAACACTGTCCGTAGAACACCAGCACGCATGCGCACGACCGTTACTGTGCATTTGGTGTCCTGCGGGCACCCATTTCCTTCGCAGATGTGTTCACGACGTCATCATGTGACCGCACCCACGCTGAGCGTGTATCCTGTTTTGCGCACTTTGTCCGCTTCCGCAACATTTTAAAATAACTTATGCAGACATGACAAATTATTTTACAATACAAAATCACCATTTCACATGTCCCATACAATGGCCCTAGCTTTCAACATATTATTTATAACTTTTTCAACGCTTTTGAGTGATTGATATGGTCACAAGGCGTACCCCTCCACCACTATAAAAGGCCACACCCCGAGCTCATTTTCATTGCACTTCTGGCTATAGCAGATTGAGGTTTGCTGCCTTAGTGCTGTAGCGAAGATTATCTGACCAACCCTAATGGCATTCATGGCTGCTGTTGCTACATCAGCCTCAGCACCACCCCCAAACCCTCCACCGCTACCACCTCCCCAAAGGCCTGCAGAGGGAAATACGCGTGAGGATGTAGAGAGTGAGGAAGAAGAGGATGAAGAGAATGAGGTGGGGGACCTCCCTACTACCAGCAGTCGCCGGGAGTCATGGATGTGGCGGTTGTTTACCGTTTTTGGTAACGTACCAAAAGCACGTGCAAACCTGGTCACCTGTAAACAGTGCAACTTGGTGCTGAGTCATGGGAGACCTGGTGCGTACAGCTTTGGTATGACAACCATGAAGCGACACCTAACTTCGTTCCACGGTGCAGACGTTCGCAAGGTGGTACCATGTAAAGAGCGTAGTAGGTTGAGTTCCTCTGCAGCATCCTCCATGTCTGATCATCTCACCAAGAGAGACACTCCTGTGGGAGAGCGCATCCCTCCAGCTGCCTCACAGGCCATTTGCGATGCTGTTGACCCTTATCTTTCGAAGGTCATAATATTGTGTATGTACTGCGACGCAGTACTCTGCAGGGGGGAGAGTTTTCAAAGTGCTTTTGAGACCATGGTCACGGAGCACCAGAAGACCTGCTATCTAAATAAGGCCCACCCTACAACTTTCTCTCTCCACCTGCCCTTTCTTATCCCCGTGGTTGGTGTCCCTCCCTTACCCTCCTCTCCTAGTGTGGCATGTGTAAAAAAAATCAAAAAAATGTAAAACAAAAATAAAAAAAGGCTCTTTTCAGAGCCGCCTTTCTTAGTTGAACAATGGAACTAGCAAGTGAATGCTGTAGGCCCCCGCGCATTTTACAAAAAGTCAGCGGACAGTGGTAGGACGCACAAAAATGTTGGGTGCAACCGTTGCAAATCCAATGCACTTTTCTCTGGGAGTAAGTGGTGGCTCTGAAAAGAGCCTTTTGGTGGTGTTTTGTGTGTTTGAAAATCTTGGATTCGTCAAAATAGGTGACTATGAATCCGAAAAAGGTCGCAATGCATTTTGTACATTTTGAAAAAAAAAAAATCTGATTGCCAGCATATGTAAGGTGGACTCCATCTCTGTGAAAAATAAATGTGCTACGAAACAAAATATTTTCATTGTGGAAAGAGGACATGCCAACATCTCTTAGAAAGGCACAAACAGCCTTATTGACATTGCGCCTCGCTTTCTCCATTTGTGAACCAAATAAAGCAGAACAGAGCCACATTTGTCTTTGTGCAATATGGGAAAAAATTACTTGGCATTTTGGAAACATGTCCATGACCTTCGCAGGTACTTCCTTCATTACAAATTGCAAAGAAATTCAAGAGACATGCCCTTAACTGTTTCCTCCACAATGAATGATAATTATATCAGGATGACACTCTGTCTGTAAAGTAGCACAGAGAGGTACCAAGTCCAGCCACTTCATTCCACGCACTGCATGCCAGTGCACTTCCACATGAGAAAATCCAAGATCTGCAGATATACCACAACGTTCTGCATGCACCTTCAGCCAATGTATCCATGAGTCTGTCCAAAATCCAGAAAATCTGTTTTCGAGCACACAGAGCCATAGCTGTCTTTTCTCCTCTCAGGAAAAAGATGTTCTCCGTTCAGAGCACAACCACTGAACTTCACTGACCAATCCCTAGCTTCGCTCATTCTCATTTGCATGCGTCTCCACCCCAGAATCCCCATTGGTAATGCGCGCTGCCTGCATACTACCGCCATGTCCGCAGACATGTAGAGGATCTGAGTGTGACGACTGTACATTTAAATAGTATTCCCCTTTAAGCTGGGCTCTGAAAAGAGCCTTTTTTTTTTGCAGATGCCTGACAGACACCTGTTATTTTGTATTTTTTTTTATTCTTCTTAGTTTAATCCTACAATCATCACAAACCTTTTCCAAAGGAACATAGCATTTCCCAAAAAAGACAAAGAAACACCATCTGCTTCAAAAAAAAAAACTGAACCGTTGTCCCATTTTGCTCTAGGGAGTAAGCCAGAAAAAATTACTTTTGCAGTTGGAAAGATGTTAATGACTGCTTGAACCATCTGTTCCAATTCTCCCAACAAAGAAGGTGATCTCATGTAGCCCAAATGGCAAGCACCATAGTGCAAAACTACCACATGGGGACTGGTCATCCTACGCATATCTCAGCAAACTTGAAGAATTGCCGCTACATTGCAATCAGTAGCAGCGCTCCACACCACCTCCACTCATCTGACATCGAAATTGTTTGCCACATGCCTACATTCAGAATAGTGCTGTAAACCATGGACAAAATATCTCCGAGCACCAACACCCTGACTGTCTCCACCTATGCCATCTTCACTACACACACTCTCTTTCAACACAAATCAACAATGTCAACATCTGATTGGCTGATGCCTACAGTCCCCTTTCCATGCTGGATTTGCTGTAGAACCCCGTATGTGACACGCCCTACCCGCGGACAAGCGCGTTGTCCGTGTGGCACGTAACTCTTAGCCAGTCCTTCTACCCTTTCCACATCACTCGCAAATCCATTCCCTCAATGGACACAGCTAAGCAGTCACACAACCATCCACCAATCACATCCAAGACCTCTACATCTAACTCCGTCATCAGAGTTCTGCACTTCAAATGTACTGTTGATCACTCTGAATACAAGTCGCATATCATTGCAAAGCACCTACTTCAAAAACTACTGTGCAAGTGTCGCGGATTTCTACTTACAGCTCCATGCATACTTACATGCATGACTACAAAATACAGGTATGCATATTTTATTAAGAGAACATGTGCAAATCTTATGATTCCATTTAAACAAATGAATGCCACTAAATCTGCATAGCCAATACATACCAACGCTCCCGCTTTAAGTGCAAGACTTCCTATTTATCATTGAGAATCGCACTACTTCTTACTGTCTCCCGCATAACCTGTACATACATACCAACCCTCCTGATTTATGTGCGAAACCCGATTTTCGATTAAAAAAATGTCACAATTTTTACGGTCTTCCGCCTAAATTGATGCTACTTCCAAAGCGATCGTATAAAAAAAATAAACGTTCCCCATTGCTGTGGTGACATCTCCCACTCAGGTGATCCTGATTTTTCGCTTTCCTACTCATGATATGAAAGTATTTACATTTTTCCCATCTACTTTCCTACTCATGATATGAAAGTATTGACATTTTTCCCCTTAAACTATAATGAGCTATCACTTCCAAACCTCTCTGCTATGGACAACACAGCTTAAAAAAACAAGGGAATTTCATGAACTGAAAATTGTACTCATTTGCGAAGCAGGTTCAACTAACTTACTGCAAATAACATAGAAAGGCTGCACATAGTGAAATGAAATGCCCACATACACTGTGTTGAGATAGCAAACGAGAATACTCCCACAAAAGCTGAAAAATAAACGTGTACATTAACATCACTGCTTTAAACACACAAAATTACTAACGTCTTCCTTTTACAATTGCAGTGAAGACTACTCTCCTGAAAATCAACAGCATCTACACTGTAAACAACATATCTGAAGAAACCTGGTCATCGCACAAAAAAAAGTAAGTACAGTACTCCCTTTATATTCTTACTGTTCCTCAAAGAGACTGTGGGTTATTTATGTAATTTGCGAACCAAAAAAAACATTGATTTCTGAACCATTCTGCCCACAAATCCCCATTTATTAAACAAAGAATAACAGGCAGAATGGAACATAAATCCCTGTGTTTTTGGAACACAAATAACATACACAAGCCTTAGAATGTTAGTAGTACAAAACAAATAGCTGTATTAATTTTATATCATTACGTTTACTATTAATGCTTCTCCTCACCACTAGCTCACTTTCTACTCTCATCTGAAGCAGTGTAGTAATATACAAACAGAAAAATAGCCTTCCCAACTCATTGTAACTGCCCAATGCACATTCACACACCACCACAAACATCTTCCCCATCAAACTCATGCACACATGCACACATACACACATACATTGTAAAACAGACCAACCCATGCCTTCTTTTTTTTCAACAGACCCCAAAGAACACCTACCAAAAAGAAAGTCCATAGAAAGGAATGCCAAAATAGTGCAAATAAAAATAAAAGTGTCCAAAGTAAGCATCCATCTCTAGCAGAGTTTGTACAGAACGTTGAAACAAAACAGCTAATTCAGTCATTTAGCGAAACAAAGGAAGCTTCAACTACAGAAACTTTGGCTCCTCTATCAAAATGTGGCACGAAACAGAAAATGCTTTACAAGAATTCAGCTACCACTACTGCTAACAATGCTCCTACAAATCCTGATATACTAGCAAGAACCCATAATAGAAAAAGTATTTTAGCAAAAATGTTCCGCCACAAAGTCGTTCAGAAATTAATAAGAAGAGGAGCTAAATCATCCTCAACCCTTAAAACCGACCGTAGAAAATCAATCCTACAAGCTCTCATAGACAGTGCAATCCTTCTCAAAAGGCAGTTATTTTAGTGTTAAATAGGATGAAACCACTAACAAAACTAAGTACTAAACTACAAAAGAAACTTCTCAATAAACATAATGTCAACAAAAATAACTTCTTAAATATTTGGAGGTGAATGGAGACACACGACGACCACAGAACCATATTTTAATGAAGAAGCATACAAACAAAATAAAACAAACAAAATTGCCATCCATAGCAGTGGACAAGGATATGAAAAAATCAATAATACCATCATGGAACAAGAAACACTGCTTACAAAAGTATCCCCAGAAAACTCAGAATTACCTCTCCATTCGACTGAACCAGACCGTCCAGTATACAAATGGCTGTGCACGTCAATGTGTAGCATTCCTAACAAATCTTTCAAATCTTTTTGCCAGTTACTCAATCAGCATGTGAAAGGTAAAGACAAAATGAAAATGAAAGTGTTGCAAAATATGGATACCTGTCCAGTGAGCAAATACACAGGACTACAAGGACATTCATTAGCCTGCATTTCAGGACCTATTTGCAAAAGCACCTTCCATGATATCAAAATATCAACACATCATTCAAATGTAAGAAATCTAATGTATAAACAGTACCATGCTAAAAGTCCAGCTTTAGAATTAGCCAATTTAAATAACACTCTTCTGCATGGTACACCCAAATACCTACAAGAAGAAATCGACCGTATCCAGAGAAAATAGTTTGGAAGTGAAAGCCACTTAAAAAATGCAATATTTTTAGAACAGACTAGCAACAATTCTGCATATAACAACCTTCTATTACACACATACAAAAAGGAAATACTAAAATTTAAATGTACATCGGCTGAAGTACCAAACCATGTGTGTGTGTTGCCGCAGAACGTTTTAGAAAAGTAACACAAAAACTATAGAAGTGACATACAAACTAGAAGACAATGAAGATTCCAAATGGTTTGAATTAGCCCTCTACCTTTTAGCAGAAAATAAATACGGAATAAGTGAACCCCTAATATGTTGCAGTTACTGCACTACAAAACCTGACAACAACCAAACTCCTTCACGTGCTATCACAAATAATTTGGAATTATTCTCACTACCAAAACCCCTGCAACAACTCAATTTGTATGAGAGCATCATAATTCAAACAGTTCACCCATTTCAAGCAATAATATGCCTTGAACCAAAAATAGCAAAATTACCTCCCTCTGAATTGGTGAAAGGCATTCGTAACAAAGTAGTTTATTTGCCATTAGATCTGACAGAGAATGTGCACACTCTAGGAGTGCAACGTTCAATAGAGCATGCTTTAATTGTCTTGGTAAATGGTGTATCAACAAAAGACGACAAAAAATTGGCAACAACTTGTGGACTTACATAAAGTTAGACAAGCCTTGCAATATCTGAAAGACAATGAATACTACAAAGAAATAAATATTGAAGAAAGCTTAAGCGAAACAACTGAAATAATGCAAGAGTCATCAGAAACTGGTCAATTTGAACTTCTGGATCCTGTTTTAGTATCCACTCTTTTGGACCATTACACAATTCATCCATTGCACTCTAATGGGAGCATAGATGATGCACTAGAAACTTACCAAATGTGACAAACCAAAGGGTCACCAATGAGCATATGGGAAGAAAGTATAGAAGCACATGCTTTTCCACTGCTATTTCCTACTGGCAAAGGAGGAAGATACGATGATAGACCCACTCAGATAACAGCATCAGAATACCGCTCATTACAAATGTATTCTGAAGATCCCAGATTTAGACAAAATGTGGAATACATATTCCACCTACTCTTTGAAAGTGAACTAGCAACCCTATGTTACGGAGTTGCACACATATTGAAATCTGGAACCCACTTTCAAAATATGTCAGCTACAAAATTAATACAAAAAGTGCAAGAAAAAGATGAGGTTTTACAATCAATTATAACAAATCTGTTTGCAAACATGCGTGGTACGAAAGAATACTGGTTCCGACGGCACGGAGATGTACGTTGTATGATCAGAAACCTTGGACCACCGACTTGGTTTGTTACATTAAGTTGTGCAGAATATGCATGAGAAGATTTACATGATTTCCTACGCATATCAAACAACAACAAAACCAACATAGACCTGGAGAACTTTGCTCTCTAGAGCCTGTTAATGTTTCAAGATATTTCCACCATTGTTTCATTGCTATGCTACACTTTATTTGTAATAAAACTGTTCCTCCCCTCGGAGAAGTGCAACACTTCTTTTGGAGAAAAGAATACCAAGCCAGAGGAGCACCACATATCCACATGCTTTTATGGATCAAAGGTGCACCAAAATTTGGTCAGGACAGTGATGCCACTGTTTTGCAGTTCATCCAAAAATATGTCTCTTGTGAAATCCCTTCACAAAGGACAGATAGTGACCTTCATGGACAGATTGTACAATTTCAAAGACACAAATGTGGCAAATATTCTCGTCGCAAATACAAAAGCAAAGGGAAATACTACACCAAATGCTGCTTTGGTTTCCCTAGACCAGTTACAGAAACAGGTGAAGTGAACAACATCATGTCTTCAGTTTGACATAGCGTTAAAGGTAAATCACCTAAGAACACGTATTACATAAAAAGAACAGAAGAAGTAAACTATATCAATGATTACAATGCAATCATTGCCCGCTTATGAAATGCAAACATAGATGTGCAGTACATTGCAGACAATTCCACTACAGTTGCACGATATGTTACAGCCTACTTAACAAAAGCAGAAAAAACAGAGCTTCAAGAACTCTGGAATGACCTATCATCAGAAAAAACACTATCTCAGAAATTGTACAGCCTAGGCATAAAAATGCTCTCCCATAGAGAATAGGGCGCCTATGAAGCTGCAGATTGATTAACCGGTACTGCTTTGTATGGAAAATCTGAAAATATAGTATGGCTAAGTCTTGGTCCTGCTAAATCTAGGAAAAGAGTTCTCAAATCATATGAGGACATAGAAACAATTGCCAAAAATGATCCCAACAGCCAAGACATTTTAAAAAACAATTTACTAGACACATACTATCCGAACAAGAGTACCACTTTGGAAACCATGTGTCTATACCACATAGCCCAAAACTTTGCATACAAAAATAATATAAAACCCGATGAAAGCAAAGTTAGATATAGAGTGACAGATTGTGAAGGCAGTTTAGTGAAACTTACCAAACAAAGCTTAATTAATTATGTCAAATTGTCATTAAAAACTCCTCAACAGAAAGAACTATATTACATGTCCCTGTTACAACTTTTTAAACTATGGAGAAAAGAGAAAGATACTAGATAATTATGACTGCTATGAAGACGCTTTCAAAGCAAATGAAAGCGCCATCGCTGATGTGAACTTTACGCAGTACAAAGCAATGTTGCACAATGAACAGCAACACGAAGAAGAACTGCAGGCCCAACTACATAAGGACACTTCCGACAGTAGTCAACCTTCTGTAACAGGAAGTCAAGAACCACTAGGACAGCCACTAATATCAAACAAGGCAGAATTAGCTATGACAGAAGTGGAAAACACCATGTGTCACTATTAAGAAGATATGGAAGACTTAACTGTACTACAATCAAAACTTGAAGATCAGCGCAGCATTTTTTAAGAAGTAACAAAAGAAATTGCACATGGTGTACAACATGAAAAAAAAGAATGTACCTGCCAAAATTACAAACCTATACTGCTGTACGTCAGTGGTGAAGCTGGTTCAGGGAAAACATTCTTGATCAAAATTATCAGCAAGTTCCTTCAACAATTGACAAACAACAAACTGTCAGCTGTTGTAACTGCCCCCACAGGTTTAGCTGCCTACAACATAGGCGGTGTCACTTTACACCGATTACTACTCCTTCCCAGTTGAACACCAAAACAAACTAGACTATTACAAAATTTCTGCAGAAGCTGCAATGGAACGACGCAGAGTAGTAAAACAAATGAAAATGCTACTAATAGATGAAGTGAGCATGGTCTCCAACCTAATGTTGGCTTTGATTCACCTCAGATTGCAATAAGTACTTAAAACAAACTACGAAGAACTCTATGCAGGGAAACACATTATCGTTTTCGGAGATATTCTACAATTGACACCAGTGAAAGGTGAACCTATTTTTAAAACCTTAGGACACAAACTCTGCCGTAAAACTGTTGGCAGCATAGGAAATGTCAACCTTTGGCAACATTTCCATTACAGAGAATTAACAGAAAACATGCGTCAATCTGCAGACCTCACTTACGCCAACATTTCAAAAAGTATTAGAATTGGTGTATTATCTCAAGAAGCACAAACAATATTGAAAAACCGGCACATTCATGCAATTTATGGCGATAACACATGTGCTACTGATGTTATGGAACAATTAGCGCACAAAAATGACAATTGTATGGTCTTAATGCCAACTCTTGCAAGCTGTTTCAAATTCAATGAAACAATGTTTAAAAAAGAAATGCAACCAATAATTGAAAGTTGCTCTACAAACTGGACGTACATGGTATGACACTATCCATGTGTCAGCAAGCCACAACAAGACTAAATACCTTAGAAAATTCAATCTCCAAAACAGCTGGGTTGGAAAAAAATATCCATAAATTGTAGAGTAATGCTTAAACGTAACCTTGACGTTGAGCAAGGGCTAGTTGATGGGACACTGGGTACAGTTATTGGCTTTCAAACATACCCACGTGACAACAACATTCAGTTTGTCAATATTTGCTTTGACAAACTTTCAGAAGTAAAAAGGATAGGGCGCTCAACAGCTCAATTCCTTCTCTTCAAAGACATGTATGTACGTAGAGAACAATTTTCTCTAACTCTTGCATATGCAGTCACTATTCATAAATCCCAAGGTCTTAGCCTAGACAAAGCATCGATAGATGTAGGAAACACAGTCTTTAAAGAAGGCATGACCTACGTAGCACCATCACGCTTACGTACACTTGACAGTCTATTTCTAATGAACTTTGATGCAAGTAAAGTGAACGCTGATATTCCTTGCATTTTAGAATACAATAGACTGCGTTCACTGTACACCCCCCATCTGAAATCATATCCTGTTCCAGAAAAAGGAAAACGTTGTAAAAGAAAACTAATTGAAACAGAAATGCAACAGAATCTGACTGCAAATCCTTCAAAGAAAACAAGAGAAGATAATACTTCATCAATTACCACAAGCAAAGAAGAACCTATTAGGGAACGTAAATCAGGTACTTCTTCAAAGAAGGAACAAAAACTGAACTATCTGGACCATTAATATTTTCAAATGAAACTGGGGTAAGTTGCTATGCAAATGTAGCAATGAATATTCTATTTCAATTGCCACCAATTGTTAACAACATTTACTTACACAGTACAGACCAATTGTGTTTGCAAATGTTAGGCCTTCATAGAAACGCAACAAACAATCCTGACAACACATACAGTGTGCATGGAATAAGACAAGATTGGACTACTGTGCTGGAATGGTGAGGTTCACTATAAACTCACAAGAAGATCCACAAGAATTTCTAATGTACTTACTACAAGTACTCGAAAACAAAAACATACCTACAAATGAAACCTTCCAGATTTCATACATGTGGAAACATACATGCACTCTCTGTAACAATGTGACACAGGAACAAATCCCAAACGAGCCATTTGTGTATGTATCCATTCCATTTCAGCAACTTCTACAAAATGCAAACCATGGCAGATTATGCACTATCTGCATTTCAGATAATCGCTCCACCTTACAGATACAAACACATAGTAACTACATAATACTAATGCTTCTACGTTACAATGCAGATGGTACCAAAAACAACTGTAAGCTGACTGGATTCACACACGGTCAAGTGTCACTTGGCAAGAAAACCTTGACAACAATAGGTATAATCTACCACGCAGGAGCCACAACCAATGCAGGTCACTACACTGCATATATTAAAAAGAAATGTGGATGGTTCGAATGTAATGATAGTAGCATTACTTTAAAGCAGAGATTACCAGCAAATCTTACAAACGCGTATTTAATCTTCTTAAAGCCAAAATTTAATAACTAATTAACCACAGATTCGTAACAAAAAATGCACAGTTAGAATACGCCTACAGGTATCTAACTGTTTAAAAAATCTGCAACAAGCCAACATACATAATATTAATCAGAAACAACAAGTGAACACTCAAAGGAAACAAAGAAATAGTTTGTAGCATAGCAAAGAAGAACAAGTTACTTACCAACTGTAACGTTCTTTCGATTGAATGTTCCTCCCACGTATTCCTCACCTTAGATATATCCTTACCTTCAGCTTTGCTGCTTCGGAAAAATGTTTCTCTCTCTCTCCACCAGAGGGCGCTCCACTCGAGGCGGCGGCGTCGATGTCCCTCTGCGGCATCCATCGAGTGTCGACGGCATCCGTAGTATAATTGCCTCGAGCGCGCCCGTTGGCTTCAGTTCTGTTTTTTCGTGTATCAGAGCCCATGTATTATAAACAAAGGCGTGCCTCTTATTGACCCAAGCCTTGAAAGAATTTAAAGTGTAAACCACATAAACTGTACTGTGGGGTAGGATGGGAGGGTCGATGAGGAATATGTGGGAGGAACATCCAATCGAAAGAACGTTACAGTTGGTAAGTAACTTGTTCTTCGAATGGATTGTGTCCTCCCACGTATTCCTCATTTTAGGTAGACTCCCAAAGCAGTTTTCTATTGGAGGTGGGAGTACAAATGCCTTTTAGTCATGTACCGAATGTAGTACAGATTTGGCAAATAGACCTCCTTGAGAGGTTGTTGAGTCCAAAGCATAATGTTTGATAAAAGTATGCATGGATGACCACGTGGCTGCTGCACAAATGTCTTGTACAGGGACACCCCTCTTAAGTGCTGTTGAAGTTGCTATGCCCCTAGTTGAATGGACTCTTAAGCCTTCAGGGGGATCTTTTCCAGCTAGCCTATAACACTCTGTTATGGCTAATATTATCCATCTTGATAATTTTTGTTTGGTTACAGCTAGTCCCAATTTACGGCCAGTGTATCCCACAAATAGTTGGTCACACTGACGTATTTTTGACAATCTTGAGATGTAAAAACTAAGAGCTTTTCTGGGATCTAGGCTATGTAGTCTTTCCTCTTCCTTACTTGTGTGAGGAGGAGGGTAGAACGCAGGTAGAATTATTTTCAGTGACAGATGAAAGTCTGAAACTATTTTTGGCAGAAAAGAAGGTTTAACTCGAAGGACAACTTTATCTTTATGAAAGATGCTGTGAGGAGGACCACTCGAAAGTGCCTGCAACTCACTCACTCTGTGGGCTGATGTCAATACAATCAGAAGAACAAGTTACTTACCAACTGTAACTTTCTTTCGACTGGATGTTCCTCCCACGTATTCCTCATCTTGTGATAAATCGTTATCTCCAGCTTCGCTGCTTCAGAAAAAAGATTTCTCGGCAGAGGGCGCTGTGCTCGAGGTTGTGGCGTCGATTGTCTCTCGACGTACTCCGTACTCTGTCGACGTCACCGATGGTATAAGTAGCTCGAGCCGCGCCCGTTGCTTCAGTTCTGTTTTTTCGATGAAATATATATAGGAGGAACACCCAGGCGTGTCCCATGACCGATACATTCTTCGTGAGAAGAAAGTGTAAGAAAACGTAAACTGTACTGTGGGGTAGGATGGGAGGGTCGATGAGGAATATGTGGGAGGAACATCCAGTCGAAAGAACGTTACAGTTGGTAAGTAACTTGTTCTTCGAATGGATTGTGTCCTCCCAAGTATTCCTCATCTTGTGATAGGCTCCCGTAGCAGTATCAATTTTTTGGAGGTGGGAGTACCCATTTCAGTTTTCGTGGACAGAATGCAGAACTGCCTTTGCGAATAAACCCTCGTTAGAGGAGGCAGTGTCCAAACAATAATGTTTAACAAAAGTATGTATTGTTTTCCAGGTTGCAGCTGCACAAATGTCTGCTGCCGGGACTCCCCTCTTTAGAGCTGCAGAAGTAGCCATTCTCCCTGTAGAATGGGCACGAAGCCCATCTGGTGGTTCTTTTCCCGCTAGTCTGTAGCATTCAACTATATCTAATATGATCCAGCGGGAAATGGTCTGTTTTGTTACAGATAAGCCTAATTTTTGACCAGTGTAACCCACAAACAGTTGGTCATCTTGTCTCAATTTAGCCATCCTAGAGATGTAAAAACTAAGAGCCCTCTTGGGATCTAATCTGTGTAATCTCCCCTCTTCTTTGCCCAGATGAGGAGGAGGATAAAACGTAGGTAGTACTATTTTTTGTGACAAATGGCAGTCCGAGACTACTTTTGGCAAAAACGAAGGTTTAACTTTAAGGACTACCTTTATCTTTATAAAAAATAGTATATGGTGGTTTGCATGAGAGAGCCTGAAGTTCGCTAACCCTGCGGGCTGATGATAGGGCCACAAGGAGGACAGTTTTTAGAGTCAAAAGCCTCAATGGACATGAGTGCAGAGGCTCAAAAGGTATGCAAGTCAAGAATTTTAATACTAAATTTAAGTCCCAAGTTGGTACATGAAAAGGTACTGGAGGGTATACATTAGTGAGCCCCTTTAAGAAGTGAATTATTAACGGTATTTTGAAATATGAAACCTCTTCCGAGGAGCGCTTGAAAATTGACAGCGCAGCAAGGTATCCTTTGATTGTTCCTATCTGGAGCCCCAGATTAGTTAGATGTAGCGGAAAGGAAAGCACCATTGGGGTGCCACACTGAAAAGGGTCCACATCCTTGTCTTTGCACCAGTTACTAAACCTATTCCAGCGACATTGGTACAAAGACTTTGTTGCTGGTCTTCTGGCCGAAAGCAAGATTTCCATTACATCATGCGGAAGATCCCAATCCTTGTATCTCAACCTCTCAGAAACCATGAGTGAAGGTTGAGTGTCTTGACCTCTGGATGGAGAACCCGACCTTCCTCTTGCGAGAGAAGATCCTCTCTTTGCGGAAGGCGTATTGGAGGGCAGATGGACATGTCTAGAAGGTCCGGGTACCACGCTCTCCTGGCCCAATCCGGGGCAATTAGGATCATGGTTTTCCTGAACTTTCTCAACCTCCTGATTACTTGAGGAATCACGGGGACTGGGGGAAACACGTACAGCAGTGGAAACTTCCACTCCACTACAAATGCGTCTCCCGGAGCTCCTCTTTGAGGAAATTCCCTTGAGCAGTACTGATCGCACTTCCGTTTGATCGCGGTGGCGAACAGATCCACTTGAGGGGTTCCCCAAAGGGCGAAGATCTCCAGAAGGACTTCCTGAGCCAGCTCCAACTCGTGAGAGACTGTGCTCTGCCTGCCCAGAGCGTCTGCCGCCATGTTCTTCTCTCTGGCTAGGTGAATTGCCGACAGAGAGATTCCTTCTCGTATTGCCCAGAACCAGAGCTGCATTGCCTGTCTGCACAGTGGCAGTGACCCTACACCGCCTCTCTTGTTGAGATAGTACATGGCCACTGTATTGTCCGTCATTATCAGGACATTCTTTCCCTGTACAGAGGGCAGAAAGGTCTTCAGAGCTAGTCTGATTGCCCTCAGCTCTAATAGGTTGATGTGTAGTTTGGACTCCGATGGAGACCAACGACCGCTGATTGTCAGATCGTTGGTGTGTGCTCCACACCGCGTGAGTGAAGCGTCCGTCACTACCGTTATCTCCGGCCATGGTTGCCAAAAAGACTCTCCCTTGAGAATGTTGTCGTTGCAAGCCCACCATAGAAGATCCTGAGCAACTGCGCTCGGAACTTGCAGAAGATCCGACATATTCCCTGAGAACTGGGACCACTGAGTTCTGAGTGCCCATTGAAGGGATCTCATTCTCAACCTGGCCTCTGGTACTAGGAAAATGCAGGATGCCATCAGGCCGAGCAACCTGAGAAAATCAAAGGCCAGTAGATGTTGGGCATTCTGAAACTTCGTTAACATCTGCTGGATGTGGAGAGCTCTCACTTCGGGAGGCGAGGCTTTTCCCGATGAAGTGTCCAAGACTGCTCCGATAAACTGGAGTTTCTGGGCTGGAATCCTGTGGGACTTCTTGAAATTGAGGGAGAAGCCCAGTTTGTGGAGGAAGTGGCAGGTGATCGAAAGATGTTCCTGAGCTTGTTCTGGAGAACTTGCTCTGATCAACCAGTCATCCAGGTAGGGATATATGTGAATACATCCTCTCCTGAGACTTGCTGCCACAACCGCCAACAGTTTGGTGAAAACCCTCGGGGCGGAGGTCAACCCGAATGGCAGAACTCGAAACTAATAATGAGAATTGCCAATCGCGAACCTCAGGTACTTTCTGTGCTTTGGATGGATTGGCACATGAAAGTAAGCATCCTGATACAGCCCCATACTTTCTGATGGAAGTGGTGTGGTTGGGCAGAGATAAACTGGTGGGCAAGGGACGGTAACTGAGGTTGGGCTGGGAGATCTGGCACAGGACATGGAAGATTGGGGGGGACTCGGAACCATACTCCCAGCAGGCCCCTTTGGCGGCTCTGTGTGGGAGCGACTCTCAACTACTTGAATCGGTCCGCAGATACTGGGAACAGGTAGACCTAGCCACCCTCGGGGACATATGGCAGGACGGGGAGGCGGTGGACTTTCAGCGGCTGCAGGAAGAGACGGGTGTACATGGTGGCCAATACCTACACTAGGCTGGTGAAAAAGACTAGAGAAAGATGGCCGGAGACAGTGCTCGCGGGGGATCCAAATGCCTCCCTGGAAACCATGTATGATGTATCGGAGGGCGGGCACGAAATATTGAGGATATATGAGCTCCTGCGAGCAAGGGCAGGGAAGGAGTTGCTCCAATTGAGACAAGATTGGGAGGAGGAGGTAGGAGGACCCATGACGGATGGGCAGTGGGAACGGGCCCAGAGGTACCATAAAAAGGTGTCCCGTAACGCGAGATTCCAACAGCTTCAATTGTATGTTACCCACAGGGCTTACTTAACCCCCAGGAAGATTGCAAAGTTTGGGGGATCAGCTATACAGCAATGCCCCAGGTGTGGGGAGGTGAACGCGGGACTGCTACACATGTTTTGGGCTTGCCCGGAGGTGCATAGATTTTGGAACGAGGTCAAGACGAAACTGGCTGGCGGGGGGGCGGTGCTGGATGTGGAATCGGCCTGGTCATGCTTTCTTGGACTATTCCCTAGACCCCGGCATTTGAAACACATAAGCAAGATGAAGGACCTGGCCTATGTCTTGGCCAAACGTAGGATCGCCATGGGCTGGAAGGCGGCCCACAGACCTAGGGTGGAGTTATGGTGGACAGACCTCTTGAGGTGGGCGGAAGCTGAATCCGTAGTCTGGTTTGAAGCGGTCACCAGGGGGGGCGAAGAAGAAGTAGGGCCCTTGCTGGCCTGCCGGCTATTGGTGGCCTCGTTGGCAAACCCTCACCAGGGTGACAACGAAACAGAGGACACGGTTGATGGCTGTCTGGGTAGTGTGCCACCCAATGATGTTGCCGTAAACGATATGTGAGAACCGGCTCTAGTTTAAAGGGGGAGTGGGGGAGTTTGAAAATGTGTTGAAATATGATGCTTTCTATGTTTTGAAACAGTTGTAGTGTGTTTGTTTGACCTTAAAAAATAAAATAAAAATATATTTAAAAAAAAAAGAAAGTAAGCATCCTGAAGGTCCAATGATACCAACCAATCTTGGAGTTGGAGAGCCTGAAGGATCTGAGAAAGAGTCACCATCTTGAACTTGTCCTTCCTGAGGAACTTGTTCAAGTTTCTCAAGTCCAAGATGGGTCTCAGTCCTCGGTCCTTTTTTGGGATGAGAAAATATAGGGAGTACCAACCCCTGTTCCTCTCCGCTACAGGTACCAGTTCTATGGCACCTTTCTCTAGCAGGGTTAAAATTTCCTGCAACAGGAGCGGATCTGGAATTTTGGCGGAGTTGGCTCCCGGTGGATGATTCCGAGGCCTTTTTAGAAAGGGGAGACAATAACCTTGGGCTACTGTTTCCAGTGCCCAAGCATCTGAGGTAATGCCTCGCCATTCCTTCAGATGTTGAGAGATCCTGCCTCCCACTGGTGTTTTGTGTAACAAGGTCTCAGGGGGATTTGGAGGCAGCTGCAGGAGTGGCTGAGGGTACAGATGCCGCTCCTGAGGCTGATTTTGCACCTCTTCCTCGTGCTCCACGAGGGAAGTTTCTTTTGCCCCTTTGAGAAGCCTGTCCTCTTCCTCTACCAAAAGAGGAGTAGTATCGAAAAGAACGACCCCTCCAGGAAGATGAGCCGGAATAGGGTTTTAGAGGCTGGCGCAAAGAGGCGCTAAGTGATTTAGCTGCCGCTTTCGAGGTCTGAAGTTTTTCTAGGCTTTCATCAGCCTTTCTGCCAAAGAGCCTCGAGCCATCAAAGGGCATGTTGAGGAGTCTAGCTTGCACGTCCGGTGCGAATCCCGACTTCTTCAACCACGCAAATCTGCGTAGCACAACGCTTGCAGCCATGGATCTGCTGATACTATCAGCAGTATCCAGTCCAGACTGGAGGCATTCCCCCATTGCCTCCTTCCCGTCTTTGACTATATTCAGGAAGCCTTCCCTTTCCTCGCCTTCCGGAATATGATCAGCCTCCGCCGAAATACAGTCCCACAGGGTATGGGTAAACCTGGCTAGGGTACAGGTGACATTTGCCGACTTAAGTGCCATACTGCCTGACGTGAAAACTTTACGTGCCCAGGCATCAATTTTTTTATGCTCTCTATCTGGAGGGATAGTTGGATAAGCAGTTTGTTTTGAAGTAGATGCTGCTTGAATGACTAAACTCTCTGGAGTCGGATGTTTATTCAAATATTCAGGATCCGTTCCAGCTGGTCTATATTTTCTTGGAAAAGTGCTATCTGCAGCAGCAATAGTTTCTGGTTTCTCCCAGTTTTTCTCCACAGTCCTTTGAAGAGCCCCGTGAAAAGGGAGAACAGGATCTTTCTGAGGTCCCTTGACGATAATATACATCATGTCACCTTGTTCAAAAATGAGTGAAGTATTACCCCAACCCATGTATTCAACTACCCTGGTCATAAGACCCCTGTACCCAGCATCTGCATGCTCTGCAGGATCAGGTTTGGCGAACTCTAATTCTGGGGATGTGTCAACTCCACTGGCAGAATGTAGAGTATCACTCAGGTCTCTCATTCTAGATTCCTGGTCACTAAGTTCTTCAGGAACTTGTCTTGTACCATACGTAACTCCCAAAGGAGTAACCTCGTCTTCTTCTGAAGCAGACTCTTCATAGATTGCTGACATAGATTTGAAAAAGTCTGATCTGGGCAAAGGAGTGAATCTCCTTTCTTCCTCTTCCATCTGCTTCGAAGGAAATGGCAAATCCCTCGAAGTTTTCGAGGGTGTCTTCGAAGTTTTCGAAGATGACTTCGATAATGGCGCTGATGACGCATTTGGCTTTGGCGTCGAAATTATCGACGTCAATGGCGTCGACGAAGTTGTCGAAGTCTTCGACGACTTGTGTTTCTTGCCCGGCACTGGAGAGGTGCTCGACTCTCGAAGACTCTTCGACGGTTTTACGTCGACTCGAGGTTTTTTGTATTCCTCGACGCTACTGGTCTTCGCCATAGTAGCCTTGGACTTCCCTTTGTCGTCTAATGGAGCGACTTTAGGGGTATGGCTTTTTCGAGGTTCTTTCGAGGGGGTCGGGGCCGCATTCTCGAAAACCTCCATCATCTTTTTGCGGAATTCTTCCCACTTACTGGGAGAATCCGATTTAGTCGGACAACGAATTTCTTCAGTCGACTCTGAAGAAGAAGATGAGGGAGATCTATGTCTCCTCTTCATTTTTTTCGATGATGACGAAGATTGTCTCGATCTACTCCTAGATCGAGATCTCTTCGAGTGCCTATGGCGATCAGATTCCTTAGAATCAGTCGCTTTATGTCTTTTTGACGAAACCTTTTTTGAGGCCTCCCTCCCCACCGACAGTTTACCTCTCCTCTCACGAAGAGCTTTTTCAGTCATCGATTGGCAGGACCCGCAGTCGTCGGTTCGGTGACTGGAACCGAGACACCAGAGACAAATCCGGTGGGGATCGGTGATCGACATCTTAGATCCACAATCTGCACACTTTTTAAACCCGGTTCTGGGTGTCAAAGGTGTCGAAGATGATGACATTTTCTTCACAGAAAATAGAAGCGTGCCATTCTCGATAGCGAAGCGATCGGAAAAACAGAACTGAAGCAACGGGCGCGGCTCGAGCTACTTATACCATCGGTGACGTCAAGAGAGTACGGAGTACGTCGAGGGACTATCGACGCCACGACCTCGAGCACAGCACCCTCTGCCAAGAATTTTTTTTTCCAAAGCAGCGAAGCTGGAGATAACGATTTATCACAAGATGAGGAATACGTGGGAGGACACAATCCATTCGAAGTATAGTTTTTAATATAAGAAGCCTTAACGGGCAAGAATGTAAAGGCTCAAATGGTGCGCCTGTCAAATTTAAGTACCAAATTTAAATCCCACAAAGGAACTTGAAAAGGTATTGGTGGAAAAACATTGTTTAAACCTTTTAGAAAATGGATCATTAAAAAGATATTTTAAAATAAGATCTTTCTTCTGATGAGTGCTTGAAGATAGATAGCGCTGCTACATATCCTTTTATTGTCTTAACCTGGAGCCCCAGATTAGCTAAATATAACAGAAAAGATAATACCATTGGAATATCACATTCAAAGGGATCCACATTCTTATTCCTGCACCAGTTACTGAACTTGTTCCAACAACACCGGTACAAAGATTTTGTTGCTGGCCTTCTGGCCGAAAGCAACACCTCCATATCATCATCCGGAAGGTCCCAATCCTTGTATCTCAACCTCTCAGAAGCCATGCGTCAAGGTTGAGTATGTTGACCTCTGGATGGAGAACGTGACCTCCCCTCTTGCGAGAGAAGATCCTCTTTTTTTGGAAGATATATCGGAGGGCAGATGGACATGTCGAGAAGGTCCGGGTACCGCGTTCTCCTGGCCCAATCCGGGGCAATTAGGATCATGGTTTTCCTGAACTTTCTCAACCTCCTGATTACAGAGACTAGAGGGAATGCATATAGAAGAGGAAATTCCTACTCTACTACAAATGCGTCTCCTAGAGCTCCTCTCGGAGGAAATTCCCTTGAGCAGTACAGTTCGCACTTCCTGTTGACAATGGTCGCAAACAGATCCAGTTGAGGGGTTCCCCAAAGGGTGAAGTGAAGATCTCTTGAAAGACTTCCTGAGCTAGGTCCCACTCGTGGGAGACTGTGCTCTGCCTGCTCAGAGCGTCCGCCGCTGTGTTTTGCTCTCCTGCTAGATGAATGGCAGATAGAGAGATCCCTTCTTGTATTGCCCAGAACCAGAGCTGCATTGCCTCTGTGCACAGTGGCAGTGACCCTACTCCTCCTCTCTTGTTGAGGTAGTACATGGCCACTGTGTTGTCCGTCATTATCAGGACATTCTTTCCCCGTACAGAGGGCAGGAAGGCCTTCAGAGCTAGTCTGATCGCCCTCAGCTCTAATAGGTTGATGTGTAGTCTGGACTCTGATGGAGACCAACGTCCGCTGATTGTCAGATTGTTGGTGTGGGCTCCCCACCCCGTGAGTGAGGCGTACGTCACTACAGTGATCTCCGGCCATGGTTGCCAAAAAGATTGTCCATTGAGGATGTGTCCCTTGCAAGCCCACCATTGTAGATCCTGAGCTACCCTGGTTGGAACTTGTAAAAGATCTGTCATTTCCCCTGAAAATTGGGACCACTGAGTCCTGAGGGCCCATTGAAGGGATCTCATCCTCAACCTGGCTTCTGGCACCAGAAAAATGCAAGATGCCATGAGGCCGAGCAACCTGAGAAAATCGAAGGCCGGTAGATACTGGGCATTCTGGAATTTTGTCACCATCTGCAGAATGTGGTAAGCTCTCTCTTCGGGAGGTGAGGCTTTGCCCGAAGAAGTATCCAAAACTGCTCCTATAAACTGGAGCTTCTGTGGTGGTGTCATGTTTGACTTTTTTAAATTCAGAGAAAACCCTAGTTTGTGAAGGAAGTGGCAAGTCTTGGATAGATGATCCTGGGCTTGTTCTGGAGAACGTGCCCTGATCATCTAATCGTCCAAATAGGGGTAGATGTGAATCCCGCCTCTTCTGAGACGCGCTGCCACTACCGCCATCAACTTGGTGAAAACTCTTGGGGCAGAGGTCAACCCGAATGGCAGAACTCGAAACTGATAGTGAGAGTTGCCAATCGCGAACCTCAGGTACTTTCTGTGCTTGAGATGGATTGGCACATGAAAGTAAGCATTCTGAAGGTCCAATGATACCAACCAGTCTTGAAGTTGGAGAGCCTGAAGGATCCGAGAAAGTGACCATCTTGAACTTGTCCTTCCTGAGGAACTTGTTCAAGTTTCTCAAGTCCAAGATGGGTCTCGGTCCTCGGTCCTTCTTTGGAATGAGGAAATATGGGGAATACCAACCCTTGTTCCTTTCCGCTACAGGTACATGTTCTATTACACCTTTCTGTAGCAGGGTAAAAACGTCCTGCAACAGGAGCGGGTCTGGATTTTTGGTAGAGTTGTATTCCGGTGGGTGATTCTGAGGTTTCTTTAGAAAGGGAAGGCAGTAACCATGGGATACTGTTTCCAGCGCCCAAGCATCTGAAGTAATGCCCTGCATTTCTTTCAGATGCTGTGAGATTCTGCCTCCCACTGGGGTCTTGTGAGTCAAAACCTCAGAGTGGTTTTGCGGCAGCTCCAGCAGCGGCTGAAGGGACAGATGCCGTTGCTGGGGCAGATCTAGCACCTCTTCCTCGCCCTCAAGGACATTTTCTTTGCCCTCTTTGATTGGCCTGTCCCCTTCCTCTCCCAAATGAGTAAAAACGAAAGGGACAACCCTTCCAAGAAGATGAGCCTGTGTAGGGGCATTGCTGAGGTTGTCTTATAGCGGCACTAAGTGACTTTGCCGCTGCCTTGGAGGTCTGCAGCTTCTCCAAACTTTCATCCGCCTTGCTGCCAAACAACCTCGAGCCATCAAATGGCATATTAAGAAATCTAGATTGATCATCTGGTGCGAAACCGGACTTCCTTAGCCACGCAAATCTGCGTAGCACTGCGCTAGACGCCATGGACCTGCTGATACTGTCAGCAGTGTTCAAACCTGCTTCAAGGCATTCTCCCGAAGCCTCCTTACAATCCTTAATTATGGATAGGAAACCATCACGTTCCTCTCCTTCCGGGATGTGTTGAGCCGCCGCTGACATGCAGTCCCACAGAGTATAATTGAATCTAGCCAGCGTACAAGATACATTGGTGAACTTTAGAGTCATGCTCCCTAATGTAAAGACCTTTTTCGACCATGTATCTAATTTTTGTCATCCCTATAAGGGGGAATTGTGGGGTATGCAGCATTTTTTGTTGATGTGGCTGCCTGAACTACCAGGCTCTCAGGAGAAGGATGTTTACTCAAATACTCTGGGTCAGAGTTACAAGGTCTGTATTTTGCCACATATTTTTTATTCACGGCTGGAATAGATTCCGGTCTTTCCCAGGCAGCATTTACTCTCCTTTTCAGGGCAATACGAAAGGGAAGTATGGGGTCTGGTTGAGGGCCTCCTGACAAAATATCTGTCATATCATCATCCTGGTATACAGGTGAATTTCTACCCCATCCCATAAACTCTGTTACTTCACTCATAAGTTTTCTGTAACCCAAATCAGCATGTTCTGCTGTATCTGGTCTTTCAAATTCATATTCAGGGGACGTATCTAGTCCACTTGCAGACCGTAAACATTCGTACAAATCCTGCATTTTTGATTGAGGATTGATTAATTCCTCTGGAACATCTCTTGTACCATATTTTACCCCTGCTGATGAAACCTCAGGTTCATCTTGTTCTTCATCCTCTTCATTTCCTGATGACATTTCTCCATATACAGCTGACATAGTTTGGAAAAAGTAATGTCTGCTTTCAGGGTGAAATACTTTCTCAGGAATAGGTTTCAACCCTGTAGTTGGTGTTGACGTCGACAGAAGTGTCGATGGCGTCGAAGTCGTGGACGTTACCTTCGATGTTGTCGAGGTATTCTTCAATGTTTTCGAAGGCACTAAAAATGTGGTTGAAGTAATCTTCGAGGCAGTCGACGTTATCGAAGGAGTCTTCGAAACACTCTACGCCGTCGAAGAAGTCTTCGAGGTCGTCGATAAAACACTCGACGTGACTTTTTTCTGCTGGGTCGTCGACCCTTTATAATCGACAGCCTTCGACAGAGGCTTCGAAGATGTTTTCATCGAGGTCTTTAATGACGTATCGACGTCTAAAGTCTTTGTCTTAAAGTCTGTCTTTTTAGGTGTCTGGGAAGAGTCCCTAGAAGACACCCTCGACAATTTCTTGTCGGATTTTCTAGTTTTAGACCTTCCTCTGTCACTTCTTTTGTGAGTAGAGGCATGACCTTAAACAGACATTTTTGAGGGGGTCTGGGCCGCGTTCTCAAAAATGTTCATCATCGACTCTCTAAATGCTTCCCACTTTTTAGGGGAGTCATGTTTAGTTGGACAAGCAATAACTTCCTCCGAAGTCGAGGAAGAAGAAGAGTGAGATCGTTGTCGTCTCTTCTTCGCCTTTTTGGACGAAGAAGAAGAGGACTTCCTTGATGTACTCATCGATCTGATTGATTTTTTATGGCGTTTCGCGAAGACTCAGCCGAGTCTTTCTTCCCTATCGAAGAAAACTTCGAAGATTCCTCCCCCACCACCCCCACCACCAGTTTACCTCGTCTTTCTTTCAAGGCCTTATGGGTCATGGATTGGCAGGAACCGCAGTCGTCGATCCGATGTTCGGACCCGAGGCACCAGAGGCAGTTACGGTGTGGGTGGGTCAGCGACATTTTTCTTCCGCACCTTAGACATTTCTTAAACCCCGTTTTCGGAGTAGATGGGTTTGAGGAAGACGACATAATTCGCTTATGACTGAAGCACCATTTTATTTCGATCCGAAGTGAAGCTGATGGAAAAACGGAACTGAGGCCAACAGCGCGCTCGAGGCAAGTATACTACGGATGACGTTGACACTCAAGGGATGCCGCCGAGGGACATCGACGCCGCCGCCTCCTCGAATGGAGCGCCCTCTGGTGGAGAGAGAGATAGAAAAAAAATTACGAAGCAGCAAAGCTGAAGGTAAGGATATATCTAAGATGAGGAACACGTGGGAGGGCACAATCCATTCGAAAGGTTTTTTTTAATCCGACAAGGCCCAATGATCTGAAAAACAAACACAAAAACTGAGCAAAATGCTCAGGACACTGGTTTGTAAACTAAATATGAGGGTTAAAAAAAAGCTAAAATGTCTATTATACAATGTAATAAGTCTTTATAAAATACAAACACTAACATGCTCTTTTCTTTTATCACAGAAATAGAAAAAGGATATTTCCTCCAAGTACTAAAGTCATGTAAGAAATACATCGAATTTCAACGAAGTAAACAGTAAGTATAATTTCACACATTTCATACATATTCGAATCTATACGTCTGATCTATGGCAGTAATATGGTGCAGTGGGTGTAGGCAGGGTCTAGAGTCTTGGATGTATAACCTACAACCTACACCCTGTGGCCATGCAACCAAGACTGTAGGTCCTACCCACAACCATCGCAGCATATGAAAATCATGGTGGCTTATAACTTCACTGCTTATAACTTTGGTCTTGGGTGCATGGCCTGCAGCCATGCACCTAAGACTCTAGGTCGGGCACACAACCACCGCACCACATCACACCCATGCTGACTTATAACTTCAGTGCTTATAACTTCAGTGTTGGGTGCATGGCTTTCAGCCATGCATCCAAGACTGTAGGTCCTACCCACAACCACCACAGCATATCACACCCATTGTGGCTTAAAACTTCACTACGTATAAATTTGGTCTTGGGTACATGACCGCCCTCCCCACAACTACCTGATCGATGTTCGATACTACGGGTGTATCTATAGCTGTGATGTGGTGGAAGTAGCCAGGGCCTAGAGTCTTGGGTGTATGGCCATAGATAATTTAATATATAGGTGTGCAGTATATGAAACCCATGTTGGCTTATAACTTCAGTGCTTATAACTTTGTTCTTGGGTGCATGGCCTTTGGCCATGCAGCCAAGGTCCGGTTGACTCTAGGTCCGGGCCACAACCACCACAGCATATCGCACCCATTGTGGCTTATAACTTCACTACGTATAAATCAGGCCTTGGGTGCATGGCCTTTTACCATGCACCCAAGACTCTAGGGCCTCCCCACAACCACCTGATCGATGTTCAATACTATGGGTGTATCTATTGCTGTGATATGCTGCGGTGGTTGTGGCCAGGGCCTAGAGTCTTGGATGTATGCCCATAGAAATTCAAATCAATGGGTGAGCAGTATATAAAACCTATGGTACCTTATAACTACAGTGCTTATAACTTTGTTTTTGTAGTACGTATGTATGTATGTATGTATGTATGTATGTACGTAGAGAACAATTTTCTCTAACTCTTGCATATGCAGTCACCATTCATAAATTCCAAGGTCTTACCCTAGACAAAGCATTGATAGATATAGGAAACGCAGTCTTTAAAGAAGGCATGAGCTACGTAGCACTATCACGCTTACGTACACTTGACGGTCTATGTATGTATGCCTTTGGCCATGCACCCAAGACTCTAGGCCCTCCCCACAACCACCTGATTGATAAGCGATACTACGGGTCTATCTATTGCTGTGATATGCTCCGGTGGTTGTGGCCAGGGCCTAGAGTCTTGGGAGTATGGCCTACGGCCATGCACCCAAGACTCTAGGCCCTGGCCACAACCACCGCAGCATATCACACCCATAGTGGCTTATAAATCATTAGAACACCCATAGAATGAAACATTTTAACTACACCATATACTCAATTTGCACCCAGAACTCTAGGCCCTGCTCACACCTACCAGATATTCGATTGTATGGGTGTGATGCATGGAAGTGATATGCTGCAGTGGTTGTGGGCAGGGCCTACAGTCTCCGGTGTATGTCCTACGGCTTGCAGCCATGCACCCAAAACTCTAGGTCCTGCCCACAACCACCACACTATATGAAACCCATGGTGCCTTATAACTGCAGTGCTTATAACTTTGGTCTTGGGTGCATGGCCTTTGGCCATGCACCCAAGACTCTAGGCCCTCCCCAAAACCACCTGATTGATGTGATACTATGGGTGTATCTATTGCTGTGATATGGTGCAGTGGTTGTGGCCAGGGCCTAGAGTCTTGGGAGTATGGCCTACGGCCTACGGCCATGCACCCAAGACTCTAGGCCCTGGCCACAACCACCACAGCATATAACACCCATGGTGCCAAATAAGTCAGGAGCACACCCATAGAAACAAACATTTTAACTACGGCATGTACTGAATTTTAATATTCGCTAACACCACGCATGTCCTTCGAACAGTTTCAAGTTGCCTGCGCAGAGCACGGACGGAAGTACTATCCTTATGAGACCCCTAATTTTCAGTAATTACAAACATCCCGGACAGCGCGGGCATGGCGAATACATCATTAGCACCTGCCGCCTAAACAAATACAGTATTTCACCCATCTCTTACTCTCTGAACCTCACCAAGCACTCTGACACACCAAAACAGTTTCCGAAACAGCATTTCGCCTCTGGTCGCCGCCGTGCTGTCGGCGGATCCAAGGTGTTGGGCGCATCCAAACAATCTAATGCACATCACGCCTCACTCCAGCCAATCGGGGGACACGTTGCATGTCCGCGGTCATGACGCCAGCCCCTTGGCCAATGGGTATCTTGTCCGCGGAGTGAACAGGGAAGTGTGATCACTAATGTTTTGAGACATACTTTTTGGTCGTTTTAAAGAAAACTACTGGACGGATTGGAACCAAATTTACAAAAGCACGCTTTCGAGACCAAGGTCCTCCAACTGCCGCAAATTTGGTGAAAATCCAGCAGTTTGGCCTGTAGGTGTGCGAAAAGTTTTTCCCCCATTCACTCTATAGGAAAAAAAAGAATTTTTGGGACCCCCCCCTATAACTTTTCCCCCCTAGACCAAACATCACCAAACTTTGCAAAAAAATTCTGAGGAGCCCATATACCTCTTTTGCAAGGTTTGGTGAGGATTTGTCCAGGGAGGGCGAAGTTATAATCCACCCAAAAAGTGCTCTTCCTATGGAAACAGCAACTTAACCATAACTACACAGCCACTAATGTGGCTGTGTAATGTATATACATGTACACATTATGTATATGCATTACAGTGAGTAACGTATCATATATATGGGATACATTAGTCACCGTAATCCTATTTCTGATGCTTGTATCCACTTAGATTCACATGCTGTGCATGGGCCGACAAATAGTGGAAGCTGCAGAGTATTACAGTTTGTTTTTTGAAACTCAAAAAGGGACATCGAACAGGGCGTGCCAGTAATACTATCCCTAGTGTGACGTCCCCTGTACCCATGATCGCGAAGGCTGGAAGGGCGTGGGGGGATGAACTCTCCTCCGCTTGCTTGGAGGGCTCCCCGACAGGCCAGGTTCCGCTGGATCGTCCGTTGGGGGTAAGGGCAACCTCGTCCTTATCTCCGTACAGAAGGCCTGGATCGCCGTCAAGATTGCTCCCGAGTTGTCCTGAGGCTCGAGTACCGGCTGCGATGGGCGCCACGGTTGGGGAGTGGAATCCTCTGCCTCCACGGGAACCTCGTCGGCACCCCCGTTGCTCTCTTTGTCCGCCTCGTCGGGATCCCTCCCGTGGGCCTAGAGCTCCTCGAACTTCTTGTTGAGGATCTTCACGACTCCAGCCAGCTCCTCTTCAGAGGCTGTATCCATGTCCGTGATGGCCACCGCCCCCCCTCTTTTTCCACCGGGGTTCTCACAGGGGTCTTATCAATGGGCTGAAAAGAGGATTCCCTCCGCGGTGGCAGGGAAACTCTGGGCCCCAAG
This sequence comes from Ambystoma mexicanum, assembly GCF_040938575.1. Lineage (NCBI taxonomy): Eukaryota > Metazoa > Chordata > Amphibia > Caudata > Ambystomatidae > Ambystoma > Ambystoma mexicanum. Next base: position 542,404,221 of record NC_090929.1, read on the forward strand.
GTCGCCTCCACTGGGCTAGCCTCCAGAGGCTTCGCCAGGGCCGCCATGACTCCCTCGATAGAGGCCTTAGCCGGGTGAATCAAGGCCTTCACAACTTTAGACGCGCTTGAGGCCATTACCTTGGGGGGGAGGGTCACCCCCTTGCTCCCCCTCAGCTGCTTCCGTTGGGATCGACCGGAGCTTCTCCAGAAGCTTACCCGGGTTCTTCGATTTCCTCTTCCCCGAGCCAGAGCGTTGGCTCATGGTTTTTGGCGTCGGTGAAAGCGCGCCCTGCCTGGCAGCCGAGGAGCCGGACTGTTCTGCGCTCGCGGTGCCCGGGGACTCGCAGTGCTAGCCAGGACTTGGAAGACTGCTCAGACCTCTTCTTGTTCTCGCCTACCGCTGGGCTCTTCCCTTCCAGCCAGTTGGTGAGGCGGATACGCCGATCCCTCATGGTCCGTTCCGACATGTTCTTGCAAAATGCACAGTCCTTCTCCACGTGCGTTTTGTCTTTGTGAAGGCAGTAGAGGCATCTAGAATGCTCGTCCTCCTTGAAGACATTCTGCAATCCGCATCCAGGGCAGTTCCTGAATAGCATGGATCCAGGCGTCGAGATTCCTTTGTCCTGGGCCATGTCCACGGGGTAGGCCTCAAGGTTTTCTGGAATCCTCCAAGAAGCATAACTCGAAGAAAAATTTTGCCCTTGAGGGGCGTAGAAAATTCTGAAACGGGTCCCCGTTGATCGGAAGTAGAAACGGTGGAGCTTGAGGCTCGATTGACCGAAAAATGAGATTCAACTCTCAAAAATCGCAAAATGCAGTAAAAGCTCGAGAACTATAGCACGAGGACTCCCAACACTTGAATGTGTGGTAAAAATCTGACGATGGCTGCCAGGGGAGGGGCTTAGGGAGAGAGCAGTCATTGGCTGGGGGCAGTATGACCCAGAGACCAGTGATTGGTTACTAAGAAAGACAGTTCAGAAACAAAACTGAGACTGATTTTTTTCTTTACCGAGGATTCCCAGCCTGACGACAGGGAATATTCATGAGCATGTGAATCCATGCCAGACCCCATGCTGGAGAACTTTGGTCAGAAGGAACAGATCCCATCTCTACCAAGACAGATGGGACCAGTGGTGAGATTCCTAAGCTCAAAGCAGATAAGATATAAAAGGACGGGATTCCAAAATGGCCGCCAGCACTGGGAAGACGTGCTGACAGCACTCTCTGGCCCCTGACTGGTGTGAGGTGCCCACCACCGCACTAGCGGACCCCCAAAATACAAAAAGTAAAAAAGAAAAAAGGGTGAAAGGGTCCCCGTCCGTCGGAGGAGGGGAGTGGAGAGCAGCAGTGCCGCTCGGCGAGGTGGGGCGGCGCGTGGCGGCTGTGGTGGACCTCAGTGGCGGAGGCTTTTGGAAAGGAGACGTGACGGGGCGAGCAGCTGGTGTCTGACACGGAGGGGGGAAAACACCGGGGGAGGCCGCGACTGGAGAGTAGGCGGTGCTGCGCCTCGCCTGTACTCCCCCCCCCCCCCCTCCCCGGAGGATCCCGAGGAGGAGACGGAGCCCTGTGTGGGGACGCGCTGCAGGGGGCTGCCAGGTGCTGTGGAGCAGGAGTGGAGGCGCTGGCGGACGCGGCCCTGTGGGCTGGCCCTTCTTATTCAACGGAGCACCGTGCATCTGGGTGCCCCCGGCAGGAGACGCGGATCGGTGGAGAGGGACCCGGCGAGGTCAAGCTGCAGCTGCTAAGGAGATCCGTATTGCAGCAGGACCTGCGAATAATGGCAGAGCCCATAAGGAGGAGGAGACCATCAACGTAGGGATCGGGAGGCCCGCTGTGGTGAGAGGAGGCCGCAGGAACAGCGTGGGCGGAGAGCCCAGACGCGGCGCCGGGCGGAGAGTCGTCATCATCTGGTCCCCCCCTGCCCCCACGACCCGCTGGGGAACGGCGGAGCTGCTGGCAGCAAGGAGAGAAGCCGGTGAGTGAAAGCGGGTGGGCCCCATAACGGGGCTGGTGTTTCTGCAGCAGCGAAGGTCTGGGTAGCGTTAATCCACCCCCCTCACAGTAGGACATTGGAGTGAGCCCTAATTCGCCGGGAGGCAAGGCAGAAACTCCCTCCAGACAGAAGTGAATCGGGAACATACCCGATTCACTGCTATCTGGAAGGACCCCCCCCGGTGCACGTGGGAGGTGGTCAAACTCCCAGTGGCGTGGCATTAGGGTGAAAGGGCTTGTGCAGGTGGGGACTATCTGGTGAATCAAACGGGGCAGTGCCCAGCAGAGCAAGCCCACCACGCACACGGAGGGCAGTGAGCAATGCCCCCACATCACTTGGCTGTTGAGCACCCACTTAAAGTGCACTCTACGGGTACGCGCTGAGTCTAGCGGGGAGGCACAAGAGGTCCAGGCAGAGAGGACATTCAAGCGAACCGACCTTATAGTAGGACAAAGAAGCGGGTGAAAGAGGAACACTGTGAGAAGGCTGATCTAGGGGAACACAGCATTGATAAAGCCCTGGACTTTAAAGGCACCAAGAAGGAATAGCGGGACGTGGTTAGCCTGCGGGAACGTTCGGTGGAGGGCTCTGGTGGCATAAAGGAGAAGGGAGGCGAGGACTATGACCACGAAATCCAAACAAAAAAGGGGGGAAAATGGCCCAGGCCCCAGGAGATACCTTGGGCACCCTCCACACAATGTGGCCCTTGCAGAACTCAAAGGAGGGGGCCGGGAATACTCGAGATAAAGCTGGAGAGGATAACGCCCAGGGGAATGTGGAGGACCCAGCTTCAATGTCTAGGCGGAATTCCTGTGGGAGCTGCACGCCCTACAGGCTAACCTGGCAAAGACTTTTCAGGAGCAATTCCAACTTATGCGAGCCGATCTAAATGAAGCCTTGGGAGAGATTAGACAAGAGATGCGTCAACTAGGGGAGAGGACAGACACCTTGGAAAAAGGCCTACAAGAAGTTGACTAGGACACCACGACTAATAGTAAGGCTACAGAGAGGCTGGACATAGCAACACGGAATCTCGAGATTCAGATGGAGGACTTCGAGAATAGATCCCAAAGGATCAATATAAGGGTGAAGATGTTGCCGGAATCGGTAATGGATAAAGACTTGAAAGTGGTAATCCAAGGAATTTTTGCTGATATTCTGGAGAAAGGGAGCCCTGAGACGATTGAACTTGATCGAGTGCATAGAACAGAGCGGCTGCGGCTGACCAAAGGACAAACAGTAAAGCCTAGAGATGTGCTTGCTGCATTTACCAGATACGCCCAGAAGGAAGCAGTCCTCCGAGCTGCAAGGCCACGGGAACCCATTATGTTTAAAGGTCAGCAGATTGTGCTATTCCAAGACTTGGCGAGCAGCACGCTCAGGAAAAGGAGACAAATGAGCCTGGTGCTAAAAGTATTAAATGAGAAAGCCATACGATACAAATGAACCTTTCCGTTTGGCCTGCTCTTTGAGTGGGAGGGGAGCCAGAGGCGAATCACCTCGGTACAGGAAGGGGCAGCCCTGCTTCAACTGGATCTGGAGGAGGCTCCCATGGGCTTGGGCACACAGGGCACGAGCAGCCGACCTAGACCGAGTCCCTGGTAATGGATGACGGTTGGGGAGAAAAGAAGAAGAGGATTAAAAGAAGGAGGTTTGCAGCGAAAAGAGAAAACCAGAGAGGAGTTGAACGAGATACTATCAGACTCCTGAAGTGAAACAGCGGTAAAAGGGGTGGTGGGCCTCTAAAAGGAGGAATGAGGCATTGGGGTCCTAGGAGAAGCAACATTTTTGGAACGGAAAGGGTGGAAATGACCTTGTTAGGAGCGAAGAGTAAGCGGGAAGGTAATGTCCTTCCAGAAGGGGTGGGGGGGGCAATGGGAGAGGGGTAACGAGATGTTAGCTAGAGGGAAGAGTGGAAGGGTAGTAGCACGTGAAAGGGAACAATGCATAGGGGTTGACCTTTCAAGTGGTTAACGCATAATGTGAGAGGGTTGAACACCCCTCTAAAGAGGAAAAAATTGGAGCACTTCACAAGGAAAGAAGGGCCAGATATTATGGGGCTCCAGGAAACGCATTTGGTGCAGAAGGATCAGGGAAGATTGAAGCTGCGTGGGTTTTACCAGATTCTTCATGCGTCAGGCCAAAGTAAATCAAGGGGAGTGGCACTGGCTAACAAGAATACGGTTGATTTCAGAGTTAGCGCTGTAACAAGGGACAAAGAGGCGAGATGCATTGTGGTCAGGGGGAAGCACCAGGATATCTCCTATACAATTGCGGTGGTGTATGCCCCTAATTCCGGTCAGGAGCAGTTTCTGCAGCGGTTTCTGAAAGTCTTGGAAGAGCAAGCCTGCGGTCAGACTGTTCTGATGGGAGACCTCAATATAGCCTGGGGTAGGGAGCGGGACAAGGCCGGCGGGCGAGTAGGTGGGGGGCAGTGATGTCAGCGGAGTTGAAGGATAGGATCGGTGGGATGGGGTTGAGAGATGTGTGGAGGGAATTGAAGGGAGAGGAGGCTACACCTTTTTATCAGGGATTCATGGCTCACAATCTAGAACTGATTATATTTGGGTCTCGGCGGGATTGGTGGGCAGCATTCGGGAGGTGAACTCGGGACCGATCGGGATAGCGGACCATAGAACGGTGTCAATTACTCTGGAATTGGGTCGAAGGGTGAAAAGGGTGTGGGGTGGAAATTCCATTTTAAGAGACCTGGAGGTCCGGGGGAGGATTGAAGAAAAGATCAAGGTCTTTTTTGCCATCAATAGGAAGGAGGACACAAGAGAGGATGTAAGGTGGGATGTATTCAAGGCTACTCTCAGGGGGGAACTAAAAGCGGCAGCCGCCCATTGAGTGAAGCAATTGAAGGCACTGGAATCACAACTAGAAGCCGAAGTAGAAGCGACTAAGCAGAAGGCGGGTTGGACCCTGTCCCGGGTTAGCTACGAGGGAATATAGGAAAGCGTTGGGGCAGCTGGAACTTCTGCGTACCAAAAAAGCAGAGGGGGCACTACTTGCGGTGAGGCAGAAATATTACGCTAAGGCAAATAAGGCGGACGCGCTGTTAGCGCGTTCACTTAAGGGAATAAGAGCGAGGAATGCAATTACAGCGCTGAAACTGGGCTCAGGGGAGAGGGTCACACGGCAGGAAGAGCTGCAGGAAGCGCTGGCGGGGTATTTTGATTCCCTCTATGCCTCTCAGAACCCTCAAAGCATCTTGCAGGACACATTTCTAGAAAAAGTACAGTTGCAGGAAATTGGGAGGGAAACACGGGACGCCCTCAACCAAGAAATTACGGAAGAGGAAGTTCAAAGAGTAATCAGGGATCTTCCAGCAAATAAGGCCCCCGGTCCGGACGGCTATACTGCAGTTTTTTATAAACTGTTTATCACGCAGTTGGCCCCGCAATTGACATTGTTATTTAATACATTTCAGCAGACAGGTAGAATTGCCCCATCCATGGAGGAAGCGAAGGTAACTCTTATCCTCAAACCTCAAAGATCCGGAGGAAAGAACATCCTATCGACCTATCACTTTAATTAATATTGATGCCAAGATATTTACAAAGATCCTGGCAAACAGGCTTGACGCCCATCTCCCGAAATGTATACACCCCGATCAGGCGGGCTTCGTCAGAGGCAGGCAAACTGCGGACAATATCAGACGGGTGGCCCACTTAGACGAAAAGGTGCAGAAAACAAACACTCCCGCGGTCCTTGTGGCACTAGATGCGGAAAAGGCATTTGACCACGTGGAGTGGTCCTTTCTGTTCCGGGTTATGGAAAAGATGGGTTTCGGGGGGGACTTCATGACGATGGTCCAAGATAATTACCAGGCCCCTTACATTAGAATAATGGTGAATGGGATAGCGTGAAGGCTAGTAAGATTACAGAGAGGAACAAAGCAAGGCTGCCCGTTATCCCCAATACTTTACGTGATCTACCTGGAACCCCTCTTGCAAGCAATAAGGGAGGCAGAGGAGATACGGGGCATTCCCTTTGGGGGAGAGCAGCAGAAGGTCGCTGCGTTTGCCGACGACATGTTGCTCTTCTTGACTGCACCAAGCAAATCAATCCAGGCCAGCACGACCCTGCTGGCGCAGTTTGGGGAGGTCTCAGGGTTGAAGATTAACGCTAACAAGTCTGAGGTCCTGAACCTAATGCTAAAAGCAGGGGAACGAGATAGGCTGAAGGAGAGTACCCCCTTTTTGTGGAGCCCGGGAGGGGTCAGATATTTGGGGGTTAGCATCACTCCTACCTTAGCAGGATGGTATTTGGCAAATTCCCCCCCCCACTCCTACAGGCAATTGGGAGGGACTTCCAAAGGTGGAGAGGCCTCAGGGTATCTTGGTTGGGGCGGATCGCCGCAGTTAAGATGGTTACACTCGTGCAGCTCTTGTATTTATTTCAAGCGATCCCGCAGCCGATTCCCTCAAGCTTCTTTAAGGAATTGGGAACGCTGACCAAAGGATTTATATGGGAAGGGAAAAGGGCTAGGGTGGGCGGCAGCTTATTGATGACGCCGAAGGGGGAGGGAGGCCTAGCATTACCGAATTTTAGGCGGTACTATGAAGCAGCACAGCTCAGAATCATCAGGGAATGGTTGAAGGGAGAAGAAGGAATGCACAACAAGATATGGGTGAGGATGGATAGAGCGGTGGCGCATCGCAACCTGACGGAAGTCTTATGGATGCCTAAATTACACAGACCCCGGCATCTTAACGAAAGCTCTATTACTAAACTCATGGCAGACACCTAGGATAGATTGGCGGGACCCAAGGGAATAACCAGGTTTCCATCGCCCTTCACTCCTATCTTTGGCAATGGGGGCTTTACACCGGGCTTGGAGAAGGGGGCTTTCAGGAGATGGCAGGAGGGAGGCTGCAGGAAGCTGTGCGATCTGTTCCGGGGAGGGGAAGTGAGGTCGTTTGAAGACTGTAAACGGGAATTTGCAATACAAGAGGGGGAAAGAATAAGGTATGCACAGATACGACATTGGATATTACACCCACGGGTTAAAATGGCAGCTACTAGAGAGCCAACGAAATTCAAAGGTTTTCTACTGTCCAAGGACGGAACGAAGGGCCTCATTTCCAATATCTATAAGATTTTGGACAGCACAAATACAGGCTCCCAATGGGCATATATGCAGAAGTGGGAAAGGGTGCTAGGGTGGGAAATCAGCAGGGCAGAGTGGGAGAGGCTATGGAGGAAAATACCTAAACTGGCCAAAGCTTCCCAGTTGCAAGAGGTGTGGTATAAGATATTAATCGGGTGGCATTATACCCCAGCCTGACTCCATAAAATGTTCCCAGCAACATCGGGGAAGTGCTGGAGGGGCTGTGGCTTGGTGGGGACAGCAGAGCATATCTGGTGGAAATGCCCAAAGATTGAACCTTTCTGGAGAGAAGTACAGAAGGCACAGGAGCAAGCCTTTGGCCCGGGAGATGAAAGAACGCCAGTACAGATCATCCTAGGCATCAAGGGAACCACGGGGTGGGGGAACCCAGAGGGAGAGAGAAAGTGACTCTGATACTAACACTGGAGGCTATGATAACAGCTCAGAGATGGAAAAGCCCGGAGATCGTCAGGTAGCAGGATTGGCTATGGAAGATTTGGGAAATTGTAGCTTTGGAATGGGCAACGTATGCAATGGACAATAAGGTGCAGAACTTCACCGCGGATTGGGGGGAAATAATGACTTTTCTTAAAGATTACTTTAGGGTGATGTGGTGCCCGCAACGCTTGAGACTACTAGACCTACAATGAAAGTGGAGCGACTACCCGGAAGGAAGGCAATTAAGGAATTGTTTGCTCGTTACTTGAGGGGGGAGGGAAGACTGGGAGGGAAGGGGCCGGGGGGGAATGTTTTTTTTCCTTTCGACATGTTGTGAAATTCAATAAAAAGAGTTTTCAACAAAAGAAAAGATATAAATGGACATTTCCCTTTGGTTTACTGTTCACATGGGAAGGGAGAACCCACAGGGTTACAACGTGTGAAGAAGGTGAACAGATCCTAAATATGTAAAGAGATGAAGTAGGAATGATGGAGGAGCCACGAAGAGGAAAGCTAACTCGCAGGAAGCCTTGGGAATGGAAAACAGTGTCAAAGAAAGGTAAAATGGGGACATAAAGGTATTGAAGCGAATGGAAGAAATCACTTGAAAAAAGAGCAAACGGAACGATAGGCTACAAGATCAGGAGGAGAGGTGGACATAGAAAATACCCACAAAGGGGGGGGAATGTCATTAACACGTAACTTAAGTGCGCCCCAGCGGGAAAGGGAAGAAGGGGCGCACCTTGGAATCACTAGTGGGGTTTAGTAATCCTCACCATGATCTCTCTGGGAAGGACACTCTGCCCGAGCGGTCATAGAACGTGGTCCCTCCTCAGGGGAATGGATGGGGGAAGGTTGGCGTTCAAGTTGGGAGTTAATGTTCACAAGTTGGGGGATCGGAGGAGGGAGGGCGACAGTAGTAGAGATGACATAAACCATAGAAAGGTGAAGAGGGCGGGTCAGGGGCAAACGAAACCCTGATGAAGGACCTTAAAATACTAACTTTCAATGTAAGGGGGCTCAATACCCCAGTCAAAAGGAAAAAACAGAACACCATCACCGGGGAGAAAAACTTGACATACTCATGAGCCAAGAAACACATAATAAATCAAGACAAATGAAAATATAAATTAAGGTGATACACTCAAATATATCAAGCTAATGCTGGGGAAAAGAATGCAGGGGTGTTGATCACACTACACGACAGCTTGAGTGCACAGGTCAAGAATATGTTAGCAGACAAAGAGGGAAGATACGTATTCCAAAATGAAGTCCTGGGAGGTCAAATGCCCCAAACACGGGGCAGGATGGTTTTCTCAGGGCGGTTCTCTCTGATTTGGAAACATTTGCAAAGGGAGACATCATACTAGTGGGAGACCTCAACGTAAAATGGGCCCTGCTCAGGATAGGAGCGAGAAGGCGGCTTAGGGAACCCAAGTCCCCTCCACAGCACTAAAAAGTAAGACGGCAACAATGGCCTTACATGACATCTGGAGGGTAATCAAAGGGCAGGAGCAGGGATACACCCATTATTCACATGAACATCCCACAATGTAACAGACAGACTACTTCTGGGCATCTACAGGGTTACTAGGGAAAGTATGAGAAATACATATAGGCTAAAAATCCCTATCAGGCCACACTCCACTGTGGAAAAGTATGAAATTGGGAAACACCAAGGGGGTTTAGGGGAGCAGGGGGGACTATGGAAGTGTAAATTACCCTCAGGCCTACTATATGACCCGGTACAGAGTGAATTGATAAAAGAATGGATAGAGCAGCTTTTTAGAGAAAATTAATCAGAGGAGGTACCCCAGGAAACACTATGGGATGCTTTTAAGGCAGTACTGAGGAGGCACCTTATAGCACTGAAGGCGGGAAAAGACAAACAGAGAAGGCAGTGGGAAAGATTAGAAGACAAACTAAGAGACATATAAGAGAACATGGCGAAAGCCCCAAACAATAAACTAAGAAAGGCTCAAAGACATTCAAGGACAACTAGAGATACTTAGGACAAAGAGGGCAGAGATAGCACTTCTTAACATGAAACAGTGGCACTAGGTGAAGGCCAACAAGGCCGATAGACACCAGGCCAGACAACTAAAGGAAAAAAAGGGGACACAAACCATTATTAGACTCCAAAACAGTCAGGGTCAGGAAAAGACAACAAACGAAGATGTGGGAGAAATCTTCAGGGAATTCTACCAGAAATTGTATGTATCAGATAATCCCTCCGAAACCCAACTAGTAGAATATCTAACGAGACTCCCCATACTTCAGTTAACAGAAATATAACGGGCAGATCTAGAGGAGGAAATTAGGGAGGAAGAGGTCCAAAAGGCCATAAAAGACCTACCAAAGAACAAAGCCCCAGGCCCAGACGGATATATGGCAAGCTTCTATAAAGAAAATACAGTGACATCCTGAACCCAAACCTCACAAAACTATTCAATACATTCAAAACAAGAAGAAATATGACACCCTCAAGGAATAAAGCAAAACTTGTAGTGTTCCATAAACAAGGTAAAGACCCGACATTACCATGGTCATATAGACCAATAGCATTAATAAACTTAGATGCAAAATTATATACCAAAATACTATCAAATAGAATACTCTGTCTCCTACCGAAACGTATAGGACAGGACCAGTCGGGCTTCATACCATCTAGACAAACATTCGATAACAGTCGAAGAATATGTCATTTAATAGAAAAGACGGGAATAACAACGCCCAGCAATACTAGTGTTGCTTGATGCAGAAACAGCGTTTGATCAGGTGGAATGGTCTATGTTTTTATTTGTATTTATTTATTTGTATAGCGCCAAAACCCAGAGGTGTCTAGGTGCTTAAACTTAAGAAATTGGTTGCAGTGCTTCGGGATACAGAAAGGAAGCACATGGGGCGATTACATCATCGAGGAACGTACAGAGGTAATACATCAAACACAAAGTGCAAAGGAGAAGCACAGGGTGAGCACATTCATGGAGCCTAACCCCATGTTAAAGGGCGGCAGCAGCACACAGATACAACAGTCAATTCAAGGGGCAAATACATGGAGCCTAACCCCATGTTGCAGGGCGGCAGCAGCACACAAATGCAATAGTCAATTCAGGGGGCAAATACATGGAGCCTAACCCCATGTTGCAGGGCAGCAGCAGCACACAAATGCAATAGTCAATTCAATGAGAACCATGAGGATTACGACAGGGGTATGGCGTCTGGCCCCGGGGCGTCCTGGTAGCAGACAGGGAGCAGACAGGGGCCTGGATGTGGGCCTTAGGAGTTGGTGGCCAGCTCCCGCCTCCCAGTTGCCATGATTGGCTGAAAAACCAAGTGAGTGAAACCAATGGGAGATGGAGCAGGGGCCAAGCCAAAGGCAGCAGCTCGGATGGGAAAAGGTGAGGCCATGATGGAAGTCCAGAACACAATGAGGCAGGTCTGGAGGTAGCCAACAGTAATGGCAAAAGGCATGAAGAAAAGAAACAGTGCAAGCAACACTGCTAATCCGGAAGAAGCCTCAGTAAATACATTTTTTTTGCAAAAGCAAATTTTGTTTTTTCAGCAAAGTTGCAGTGCCTTCGTGCACTACATTTAAATGGCTAGGCTTACCCCAGAAATATTCAGATGTTGGTTTGTAGGGGAGGCAGATGGGCAGTCTCACACGACGTAGTATGCGGCAGGATACAGGAAAGGTGCAAGAATGTTGTTCAATACATTGAAACACATGGGGTTTGGCACTAACTTCCTCAACATGGTACAAGCTAACTATGCAACACCATCAACACGGATCACCCTAAATGGTATAAAATAGAATAAGGTATTGTAAGAACAGGGTACCAAACAAGGATGCCAATTGTCTCCACTGCTTTATGCCATCTATTTAGAACCTTCATTGACCAGATTGCGGGAAACAGACCAACTGACGGGAATATGGTGGGGGAAACACAAAACAATAGCATTCACAGACGGTATGCTAGTGGCCCTGTCGAACCCAGAGCACTCATTACTGGGCGTAATAAAAGAGCTAGAGGAATTCAGGGCTATCTTGGGACTAAAAATAAATGGACAAAAATCCGAAATGTTAACCTATCAGAAGACCATGGGGTAATGAAAAGACTAGAATTGAAAAAACGCACTTGAAACAAGCCGAAAAAAGGCATAACATATCTGGGCATAAGCCTAACTAATGAAATAGATCAAATCTATGGGGCAAATTATCAGTTCAGTCCCGGATTAAATGGAACCCGCTCACGACAACCTGGTGGGCCAGAATGACAACCATAAAAATGGTAACATTACCAAGATTAATGTATTACTTCCAAGCATTGGCCATTATAGTCCCAACAACCTTCTTTTGCTCCCTGAATAAGGCAATCAATGCCTACATATAGAAGAGAAAACCGACCTGGGTTGCTAGGGCAACACTTACGGCGCCGAGGAGTAACGGGGGGGCTGGCGTTCCCCCATTTTTCCAGGTATTTCGAGGCAGCCCAAATAAAGGTCATGAAGGAATGGCTGACGGGAGAACAACACAAAATATGGGCATAACAGGACAGAGCGATAGCGGGCTAACCGCTACAGCGGCTTTTATGGTTGAACAAGAAAATGAGGCACCCCAAAACCAGGATCAGCGAAGTGCCAGGGGTAGGAATAGAAACATGGGAGGGGATAATGGGAAATGTGTGCTATCGGTGAAGCCATCACCATTCTTCCCCATGTTTGGGAACCCTGTATTTCAACCAGGAATGGAAAAGGAGGCCTTCAGGAAGTAGGAAAATGCCAGCTGCCAGAAAATTAGTGACATGTACAAGGGACACGTTCTTAAAACATTTGAGGTGTGTGTTCAAGACTTAAGTCACACAGAGGGGGATAGATTTAAATACAATCAACTGAAGCACTGGCTAAGCACCCCTATAATTAAAGAAGCGGTCACTAGATAATTGACGCCATTTGAACATGATTACCACAAATACAGGGTCCAAATATTTAGTTTCCAATCTATATAAACAACTGAATGACCAAGAAGAACGGGTACAATGGAAATACATGAGAAAATGGGGGGGGGGGGGGACACTGGTAGAACCAATAGAAAGAAGACAATGGGAATATTTGTGTGGAACCATCCCCAAACTAACTCGATCAATTCAATTAAGGGAGATGTGGAGCAAAGCGACTTTGCAATGGCACTATACACCAGAAAGGATCCATGCACTGTTTCCCCAAGCATCAGACCAGTGCGGGAGAGGATGCAAAGCAGTGGGCAACTGGCGGCACATATGGAAGGGCTGCCCAATCATACAATCATTCTGGGAGGAGGTCAGGAAGCAGATGCAAGCAATTTACCAGGGAAATGACCAATTGGCTGACAAATTCTGGATGTGTGGAATGTGGGACCCAAGGTCAAAAATACAAACAACTCAGAAACGAGTCCTGATGACCCTACTGATAGCAGCGTGGCTGGCCATAGCACAAAAATGGAAACAGACTGCGCCCATGATACAGGACTGGCTGCAAATGATGTGCAACTTCGTAGCACTAGAACGGATGCCATATAAAATCCAGTAAGACCAGGGAAAATTCTAACAGGAATGGGGCCCAGTCCTGACTTACCTACAGAGTGACCACATGGTACAATGGTGCCCGCAGAAGATTAGGCTATTGGACATACTATGAGCCGAGATGAAAATCCATTACTAAGCAGAGAGATACCACTCCTGGCGTGGAGAGTGAGGACAGGAGGGGGGATCCGGGGAAGTTGAATATTTTTCGTTGTTCATTGAGAAGTGTTATGTTAAAACTAATACAAATATAAGAGAAAAAAAAAGGGAGTACACCAGGGGGCGCAGAGATGACCTAACGCTCTTGCGTTGGTCCCCACCATTGAGGCTGTGCAAGGGCTGAAGGCCCCCCACCTAACAGCCCCCAGTGAGCAGATTTGAACCCTCCCACCCCCCTTTTCGGAGAGGGACCTCTCCTGATCCTTCGGTGAAAGAACGGAGACCAGAGCCCCTGTGATTTTAATAGTTACACCGTGGTGAAGGGGAAGCGGAACATGCAGCATAACTGCGCTGTCTGGCAGCTCTACACCACCTCACCGTGTGTCCAGGGACTGGGCCTAGAGGATCGAGAGTTCTGAAAGCTGCCCCACAACACCACTGGGGAAGATAAAAGGATCCCGAGTCCCCATAGTGGAGATACACCGCGGAAGGTCGCGGGCAGCCGCAGGACAAAAAAGTGTGCGTGGCCTCGCAGCCCCATGCGATGCTCGACCTGGCCCGGAGGGAGCGGACTAGTGGCCACAGAGAGGCAACCCCGCACCTCGAGGAGCCCCCCCATGAAGGGCGAAGTAGCCTCCAGACAGCAGCCCTTTACCAAAGGTACCCGGGGAGGGCGGGTGCAGCACAAAGCTCTGGGTGCTGTAACCTCCCCGATCCAGAGGGAGGCAGGGGCGCTTGGCCAACATTAAGTCAGCGGGAAGGAGCAGAAACCGCTGGGGAAGGGTATCAGCTCGCCCTCTGCTCCGCCCCATCTGACGGAGCGGGAGAGAGGAGACAAGCACCTGCAAAGAGCCGGCTGGAGCCTCTGTCCTGCCCTGAATCCCCCAGGACCTCTATCACTAGGGGGACCCCCTACACCAGCGTAACTACGTGCGTGAGCCCAGGAGGGCGTGCATCAACAACCTGCAATTTAGCAACAGGGGAGTGTGGCCCTGGAACAAACACCCTCCCCAGGGAACGAGGCCCTGAACACAGTTTAAGGCACCAGGCCCCACCCCTCTTCAAATTTTGGTGCTCGCATAGAGTAACAGCTAGGAGTGGCGCTCCCCCCTGGGCAAGCCAGTCTGGGTGGGGTGCTTGGCCCAGCGCCACACAGCCACCTGCAAGTGGCAGGTTGCCTTTTTACTGGACTGAAAAGCCTGGCACCGCGGACCCGCTGCGGTGCCCCCACCTGGTGGTGCCCCATGAATAAAGTGATAGTCCTGACCACCCACCGCCATTGAATTATATAGTGACTCTGCCATGACTCTGCCATAACTCTGCCATAACCCCCCCCTGACCCTGTCTGTGAAAATGCCAGGAGAACACCACTGGGGAGAAGCAAGGCGCGCTTGCTCACCATACACCCAGCCTCCAGCTCAAACCCCTCGGGGGCCCCCTGCCGGTGAGTGCCTATGAGTTGGTTTGACACACTCCAACAATTTCGGCGTGACCAGACCAAGCACCTGTCATATAGAACTAAATCTACTTCATCGGTAGCGGACGCTGACGACGTGCAATCAGTGAGCAGGGACATGGCGGCTCTATTGGAAGAAATCAGGGGCTTCAGAGCAGACATTGGCAAGAGGCTTGAAGGCCTAGACAAAAAAGTATGGATGAACGCATGCAGGGCCTGGAGACTAACCAAACATCTGTGGACCTTCTGGAGACCTGAATCGACATGAGACTCTGAGCTGGAAAGACGGGAAGAAAGGTTCACCCTCAAAATGGATGACTTGGAAAACCAAGAGCGACGCAATAACCCGAGATTCCTGGGCTTCTCGGAACGATGCATCCAGGCCCAGGCAGCATCCTGAAAACCATCAACGCAGTGGTCAATAAGCTCTTCGACAAGGGAAACACCAGCAAACCAACGACAGATGGAGCTCATAGAGCGGGAGCAAGCTCCAGAGGGCGAGATCAGTGCTGGCAAGGTTTCATTAATTCGCACAGAAGACAAAGATCCTTTAGCTAGTGAGAAATAAGGGCCTTGTAGAGTGGGGAGACATCCCAATAACCATCTATCAGGATCTTTCAGCTCTTACCCTGACCAGGAGAACGCTGTGTGGCCCCCTAACAAAGTGGCTTCAATCGACATGGGTCCGCTACAGGTGGGGCTTACCCTTCTTGCTCTTTTTCGAGCATGAGGGATACCAATATTCCTTAGTTATAGAAGATGACATCTGCCGTGTGACACAGGAGCTCCTGGAAGAATCTGCCCCAAGTTCTGCGACCCAGAAAATTGAGGAAGGGAGTTGACGGAATCAGAAGGCGAACGGTTTTGTCGAGAGACGCCGCATCCACGGCAACAGGAAGTTTAGAAAATTGACCCCGACATCCCCAACGGTCTCCAACAGATAACCCTGTCCCCTAGGCAATACATAAGACTTCCAGTACACGTCAAAAACCCCAGGACCCGAGAAGACATCTGAGCCGGGAGGTAGCCGGGGGCTGCATAGTGACCCATCGGAACATTGCACCATGGCCCGGATTGGATCTATGGGTTGCCAGACGCTAGAGCAGATGTCCTGGTGATGAGGCTATGGTCTCAGTGCGGATTTGTACACTGGAAGAGGAGACATTTTGCTACATGGTTGAACCTGGTGGGGGGGTTGTACTACTTGATCTTTAGATTGTTTGGTTATATAGGGGGGAGGCTCGGAGGAGGTACTTGATTCCACGGCAAGCCTTTGGAGGTGGGGACTGGTGGCCTGGCCCAGCGGCAATTCCTTTGTTGCAGGTAATCCAGGCGCTCAGGAGTGGGGAGGGGTGCATGGGGTGGTTGTTATTACTTAGATCATTGTTCACTTTTGACAAGCTACCAGGCCCTATTCTGGCCCACAGGGGGACTGGCATGGATTCAAGGAGCTCGAGATTCCCAAACCTTAGGGGGGCGAACACACTGATTCAGATAGAGACATTCATGAGATTGGTGCGTCCCCCTGATGGATGACACAAAACGCGCATTGGCGCTGGGCTTGCTAAACGTACAGGGTTTGAACCCCGCCGCCCCACAAAGGATCCCTACTGGTGAGGAAGTTCAACTGCCTAAAGTTGCACTTTATGTTTCTCCAGGAGACCCACTGGCCCTTAGGGAAGGGAGCCGTCCCTAAGGGTCAGATCAATACAAGAGGTTTTCCATCCACTCTTCAGGCCCATCAAAAAAAAAAAAGAGAGTGTTGCCCTTGTGGTATCCAGTAGAGCTCACTTTAAGCAGAAAGTGCTGCGTAAGGACCCAGAGGGCCGCTACCTGATGGTCAAGAGGTGCCATGGTTACAGTGATCTCCATATACTGCCCAAACGAGGCCCACAACCATTACGGGGAAGGGGTCAGATCTAAAATAATGTTCTTTGCCGAGGGGGCCCTGATTGTGGGATGAGACTTCAATATGGACTTGCACCCTGAGAGGGACAGAAAGTGCCAGGGTCCCTTTTCAGACACGCCAGCCCAGCAACAAGTAGCCGCCCACTTTTAAAAAGTTAATGATGAACTGGGACTCTCGGACACACATGTGATGGAGCACGGGCGCAAACCCTTATTTACCTACTTTTCCAAGGTGCATGCTATGTTCTCGAGAATCTATTATATCCTGGTCGACGACTCCTCGTGGGAGCGAGTAGTCGAGTTCACGGTGGAGACTATCCCATGGTCAGACCACGACCTAGTGAGAATCCTAATAGGTGCCCCTTCAAAACTCCAAGATAAAACAAGGTGGTCATGCAATGACTTGCTTCTGCGATATAAAGTGCTATCCCAGACAATCCTTGCCGACAACCCTTGCCGCAATAAAAGAATACTTTGAAGTCAATGACAATGCGGAAGTTGGTGTAGCGTGGATCTGGGAGGCATTTAAGGCCACGATGAGGGGAATCCTTGTTGGGATGGGTGTGAGGAGAAAGATGGAGAGGGAGAAGAAGCTTCTCAGAGAGAAAATTGACGCCATTCAGTCAGGGGATAAATTTAAGTCCCAAATGTTCCAGGGGAAGTGGCTAAAACTACAACAACATAAAGAGAAACTGAAGGCTCTCCTAGCCGGTCAAACGGAACTGAAACTGTCCTTCTTGAAACAGAAATATATGGAAAAGGGAGAAAAGGCAGATAAGATTCTAGCATAGAGGCTGAGGGAGCTTAGGAACAATCGTACAGTAGATGTTCTGTGTCCCACCAACAGCCCAAAGCTTCTTATGGATTATCAGGTAGCAGAGGAATTCCGTCAATTCTATGACACATTGTACACATCAGAATATAACGGAGACAGGTCTGAGGCTGACCGTTTCCTTGATTCCTTCCCAATTCCACGTCACCCCTGGAAAAGGCTGACCCGATCGAAGCGCCCATCACTCCCCAGGAAATAATTGATACCATCAGTGTAATGAAAGGATGCACCACTCCCAGGGACAATGGTTTATGGTAGCCTTTTACAAGGCATTCCGCTCCATCCTCACTCCTTTCATGGCCAAAGTGTTTAATAATGCCCTGGAAACTGGTGCCCTCCCCTAGCAGCCCTGATCGTAGTCACACCTAAACAAGGGAAAGACCCTGCCCAGTGCTCATCTTACAGGCCCATCTCCCTCCTTAAGACTGACGTGAACATTCTTGCAAAGCTCCTAGCCAATAGACTGGCCCAAAATCTCCCCCTGTTGGTACACAGGGACCAGGTGGGGTTCATCCCCGGCAGACAGGGAGTGGACAATTTAAGGAAGACCATCAATTTGTTCCATGAGGCATCACAGAGGACTAGGGACACACCTCGTATCCATAATCAGAAAAAGCATTTGACTAGGTCGAATGGCTTTATATGAGCAAAGTCCTACAGAGGATGGGACTGGGAGAAAGGTTTAGAGGATGGATTGCAGTCCTTTATAATGGTCCAATGGCGAGAGGGATGTCAATGCCACCGTCTCCTCCCCCCTTCAGCTCACTAGAGGAACCAGGCAGGGCTGCCCCATCTCCCCCCTTTGTATGCCCTGGCTATGGAGCCCCTGGCTATCGCCATTAGATTGGACCAGGGGATTACAGGTATGCAATGCAGGGAGCAAGACTAAATTATTGTTTGCTAATGATATTCTCTGCTACCTGACAAACCTGCTGGAATCTCTCCCCTGCCTCCAATCTCAGATACAATACTTCGTCGAGTGTAATGCCCATGGGAGAAGATGGTCGGGACTCTGTGGGTGGGAAAACGATTAGTGGAATGAGAGTCGAGGGTAAGTCCACCCCGTAGCTGGGTGTTAAGCTCCCTAGGGACTTAAGACTCCTTGTTTGCCCTCAACTACACCCCAATGCTGGAAAAAATTAAGGCAGACCTCCAACGTTGGAGCCCGCTTACCCTATCCTGGTTCAACCAAATGGTTTCAGTAATAATGAACATTCTCCCCAGTCTCTTGTACCTTTTCTCGTCGCTCCCCATTCACCTCCCAGACCCTTTCTTTTCTTTGTGACGCTCCAGGGCATGGTCCAACAGTTCATCTGGAAAGGAAAAAGCTGAGAATTAAATAGGCGACCCTGACCCTCCCTAGGGACTTTGGTGGATTTGGTCTTCCGGACTTTAAACTATATTATAAAGCAGCGCAGTTACGGGTGATGATGGAGCACGTGATGGACGACATGGGCACCCATTGGACATACTCACCCCAAGAAAGTGAGAGACCTCATCTGGTCCCTACTCAAGGAAATCCCCAAAATGTTAGATCCCACCCTACACTGGCGGTCCTTTGACGTATCAAGGTCAATAAACTCCTCTCTAGCTGGCCCTCCCTCTGAGCTCGCTGCGGGGTGCAGCCCTCAATTTAGGTAACAAAGGGCTTCGGAACACACAGCAATGGTCGGACATGGGGCTCGAGAGAGCTGCACACCTGTTCAGGGATAATACCTTCAATGGTTACGATACCTTAGCTGAGGCCATGGGTCCGACCCTGCTGTCGGTCTTTGAATACCTGCGCGTCAAGGGCATTTTGACAGACCCCAAGTGGTGTAAGTAGCTCTGCCGCCCCCTCACCACCTTTGAGAAGATTGTGGTGGAATCCCCCACAAGGAAGGGCGCACTCCCCAGAATTTACAGAGTCTTGGTCACGGCAGACCTTGCAGGGAGACAGAATTTCAAACAGTTCTGGGTGGAAAAGGTGGGTGCGGAGATAGAAGAGGAAACCTGGGGTATGGTTTGTAAACGGATGCTGGCTGGGTCTCTTTACACGGCAGTGATGGAACAGAATTCTATAATCCTACATGTTTGACACCTGCCCCCGGCTAGGCCATCTAAAATGTTTGCGGGAGCCTCTCCAGTATGCCGTAGGGAATGTGGCCAACAGGGATCATGGTACTATATGTGGTGGGCGTGCCCATCCATTCAAATCTACTAGACTGAACTGTTGAGCTGGGTTAAGGACATGGTCGGGATTGCCCCGAAGTTGCACCCTATTCAACTCTTGCTTGGCGTTCCGGCCCCTGTATCCAATATAAATAGCTTCCCAAGAGTAGTGGAAGCCACGTTAAGGGCCGCAAGGGTTGCCCTAGCTCAGAAATGGAAGCAATCCTCTTCTCCGACCAGGAACGAGTGGCTCTCTAAACTGTGCGGTATCTTCACGTACGAATAACTCTCAGCGATTGTCTCAGAGAGGATGGACAGTTTCCTCTTGAAGTGTGGTGTTGTTAAAAGAAGGGTGTGATGCCCTGAAACTTTGATCTGTGACTTTCTCTAAGTTGATGCTCCTCCCCAGGCCTGTACGGCCTAAGGGGATCCAGGGTAATGTGTCAACCACGTACTTAGATCCCACTCTGCCAGTTATCGCGTGAAGGCAGGATTTTAAATACACCTATGTGTTTGTCCCCACCGAATGGTCGGGCTTGGTAGCTATAGTGCGGGGGGAGGGAAAATAAGGGGGGTGGGGTAAAACTACGGGTGACATTAATTGTGTTTAATTGAGTTATAAAGTATTGTTTATTGTCAAAACGCTCAATAAAAATGAAAGTGAAAAAAAGAATAATAACCTAGATATGCACTTTTTCCTCACACACTTATTTGCCCTGTTCCTTCCAAGGTCCAAAACACAATGCTTACACTCCAATCAATTCCTCTAGCAACATAGTTAACACACTTTAGTACACCACCCATGACACAACTTCATTAACTCCTTTACCCAAGAACTCCTCCTACCTTCATAAATAACAACTGGGCTTACAAAAGTACTTCACCATTAACACTAATCCCCACTAACTTTATTTTACAATTACAGGAAAGAAAAAGATTGCCGAAACCAGCTGCCAAAAAAAAGAATACCCTTCACATCCTACAAAGTAAGTACATTAATGTACCATATTTCTGTAATTGTAACAATACATTTCCACTATATATTAGCCCAGTGTATTCTTTTCCAATCATATATTGCACCATTCACACTCTTTCTATTCCCATCTCTGCACCACCATTACAACACCCACTGTTTTCCTCAAAACATCAAAACGTCCCTACTTATTCAATCACACCACCGCTCCATTCCTCACTAACCCAAACCCATCACAGCTCTACATATTCTTACTCTTCCAACCTTCCCACCCACATCTATTATGCCACTTCACAATCAAACATCACTCTATTCAGCTCTACAATCACACCCACACACCCATGCACCATACATGAATATACATTCCACAACTTACAAACATTCCACAACTTTCAGACCGAAACTTTCTATTTTCCCAACAGACACAACAAAACGCAGCTCTGTAGAAAAGAAAAAAGAGCAGATAAGAATTAAAGCAAGCCATATACTCATCCATCTCTAAAATAAATTATAGAAAACATTAAAACAAAAGAGCTAGTAACCTCAACCAACAAATCTAAACCAGCCATGACCAAAAAAGTTAAAGCCCCTCTTCCTGAAACTAAAAGTAAAAAAATAAGTATAAAGAAAAGCAGACCTACTAATGAACCTAACACTATATCTACCAGTGTTTGCATAGCCACTATAAACCAATGCAGACAATTCAGATTACAAAATATTTTCCACTTTAGGGTTCTTGACAATCTTATAAAAAAAGCTGAAAAGTCACGATCTACAGTTAAAAACTACTGCAGGGGACTAATCCTTGAAGTTCTAATTGACACCGCATTTCTACTAAAGAGAACTTTGTTTATATTGATTTTAAGCAGAATGAAACCACTAACTAAATTAATAAATTACAAAAAGTACTTCTAAACTCACTTCTTGCTCACTACTGACACGTTGTAATTTGTAACTTTTGCACCAAGCTGTACGTTTTCTTATGCTCTTGTGCCCTTATACCCTCGGGTCTGGCATGCACAATAAATACTAAACAAACAAACAAGCATGCGCAATGTCAATGTAGATACCTTTTCAAACTTCTGTGAATGTGAATGGATTCACACAAGCAGCACAGAACCATATTTCAATGAAGAGGCTTATAAACAAGAACAAAAAAAAAAAAACAACTGCCATAGACAGTGTTGTCCAAGGGTATGAAATGGTAGGAGACAACATTTTGGCAAAAGAAAGCCTTATAGAAAAAATGCTCCCACAAACTTTCAACCAAACGTTCCTTTCACCCAAACAAATCGTCCAGTGTACAAATGGACATGCAGCTCAATGTCTAACGTACGCCAACAATCCTTTAAATCTTTACGACAGTTCCTCAATCACTATGTCAAACTAACAGACAAAAGTAAAATGTAAAATGAAAAATTTACAAACCATGGACTCCTGTCCAGTGCGGTGCGCAGCCACACTGGACTTCGAGGACATTCATTAGCCTGCATTTTAGGAACTGCTTGCAAAAGTACCTTCCACCACATTAAAATGTTAGCAACACACCATTCCGCTATACAGAATCTTGTGCATAGAATATACTATGCAAATAATCCTGCTCTACAACTGCAAAATTTAAATAACATTCTCCTACGTGGAAGAGCCAAATAACTCCTTCAACAAACAGAGCACATCCAAAGTAAATACTTTGGACTGAAGTGGACTTAGAAAATTCAGCAACTTCAGAAAACATTATCGAAGACCTCACATACACCAACCTCCTAACAAACACACACAAAAAAGAAATAGCCAAGTTTCAAACACATCTGCTGAAATACCAGACCAACCAAGTGCCTATTGTTGCAGAACTTTTTTATAAAAAAGAGTACACAAATAGTACATACAGCCTACAAAATAGAGGTCAATAAGGAATCCCAATGGTTCCAATTAGCTTTATATCTAACAGCAGAAAACGAAAACAAAATAACGGACGCCTCAATAGTTTGCACGTACTGCAAAACAAAACTTGACAATAACCAATCACGTGCTATCACTAATAACTTAAACATGTTCCCACTTCCAAAGGCTCTCCAACAACTTTACTTGTATGAAAGCATTATTATTAAAACAGTACACCCATTTCAAGCTATAATACACCTTCAACCGAAAACAGCCAAATTACCTCTATCTGAGTTACTAAAGAGCATCCGTGGCACAGAAGTAAATTTGCCATTATATCTTAAAGACAATGTGGAAACTCTAGGAGTACAACGACCAACAGATCAATCTTTGATTGTACCAGTTAATGATGTACTAACAAAATATAAAATAATTTGGCAACAACTAGTCGACTTAAAGTTAGTCAAGCCCTACACTATCTGAAAGAAAACATTGAGTGCTACAAAAATATAAACATAGATGAAAATTTAAGAGAAACCACCCAAATAATTCAAGATTCACCAGCAACTGGCCAATTTCAACGTGTAGATCATGTTACTGCAGCCAACATTCTAGACCAGTATACAATTCACCCACTACACTCCAAAGACACCATTGAAGATGCATTAGAAACATACCAAATGCGTCAAGCCAAAGGATCCCCTATGAGCATATAGGGAAAAAGTGTATAAGCATGTTCTTTTCCTCTACTCTTTCCTACAGGAAAAGGAGGAATACATGATGAAAGATACACACAAATTAGTGCATCAGAATATCGCTCTTTACTAAAGTATTCTGAAGATCCCAGATTCAGACAAAGCTTTCCACCTCTGTTCCAAAGTGAACTAGCAAGTATCGAGTTGTGCACACATTAAAAACAGGCTCTAATTTATAAACATGTCCACTACCCAACTGCTTAAAAAAAAATCTTTTGGCAAACGTGTGGTACAAAAGAATACTGGTTCCAACGTCACGCTGATGTACGCTGTATGCTAAGGGGCCTAGGTCCACCAACATGGTTTGTTACTTTAAGTTGTGCAGAGTACAAATGGAATGACTTGCACTACTTCTTACGCACTGCAAACCAAAATAATGATGAAATAGGTATAAAAACACCAGGAGAACTGTGTTCTCTTGACCCCGTCAATGTATCAAGGTACTTTCACCATCGCTTCATTGCCATGCTGCACTTCATCTGCAATAAAACTACCCCTCAACTCGGAGAAGTGCAACACTTCTCTTGGAGAAAAGAATATCAATCCAGAGGAGCACCACACATCCACATGTTTTGTGGATAAAAGATGCTCCCAAATTTGGCCTTTGACAGGGAGGCTACTGTTTTACAATTTATTGAAAAATACATTACCTGCGACATCCCATTAGAAGCCACAGATAGTGAACTATGTACACAAATCTTCTGCTTCCAAAAATATAAGTGTGGAAAATACTGACTCCGTAGATATAAAAACAAAGATAAATACTATACCAAATGTAGCTTTGGCTTCCCTAGACCAGTTTGCAAAAAAGGACAAGTAAATAGCTTGATTTCTTCTGTTAGACACAGCGTCAAAGGCAAATCCCCTAAAAACACATACAACATTAAAAGGGATGAGGCATTCAAGTACATCAATGATTACAATGCAATGATTGCCCTCTGGAATGCATACAGACATAATACACTGCAGACAATTCCACTGCAGTTGCAAGATATTTCACAGCCTATCTCACCAAAGCTGATAAAACAGAGCTAAAAGACCTCTGGGATGACATATCATCTGACAAAACACTGCCACAAAAATTGTACAGCTTCGGTATAAAAATGCTCTCCCACAGAGAATGCAGGTGCTACAATGCTGCAGACCGTTTAACAGGTGCAGCCTTATAGGGCAAATCTGAACACACTGGCTAAACCTTGGTCCAGATTCATCCGGAAAAAGAGTACTAAAATCCTACCAAGAGATAGAAACAATAGCCACAGCCAGGACATTTCAGAAAACGTTTTTAATTCACACAAATTACCCAAACAGAAGTATTGCTTTGGAAAACATGTGCCTGTACGACATAGCCCAAAACTACTCCTACAAAAACAATGTTACACAAGACGAGACGACTTGCTAATATACAGTGTCAACTTGTAAAGGAAGCCTAGTAAAACTTAGGAAACCCAGCCTAATTAATCACATAAAGTTATCATTTAAATCTCTGCAACATAGAGAACTGTATTACATGGCCCTACTGCAACTTTTTAAAACTTGGGGAAAATAATAATTATTAGATAACTATGACTTATTTGAAGGTGCATTCAAAGCAAATGAAAGCAGTATAACACATGTCAATTTCAAACAATACAATGAAGTTTTGGACAATGAATGCCTACAAGAGGAAGACATTGAAACTCAACCAGATAAAGACACTCCTGCGGGCAGTCAACCTTCCCTTACATGACGCCAAGAACCACTTGGAGAACTACTCTTTTTAAATGAAGCAGAAACAGCCATGTCTGAGGTAGAAAATGCCATGCATCAATATAAACAATCTGAAGACTTGTCAGTGCTCACCTAACAGCAAGATTATGAACACACCATTTATCTAGAAATCACTGAACAAATTGAACATGGTTTTAAACATGAAACTAAAACTTGTATCTGTAATAATAATAAACCTTCGCTCCTGTATGTTATGTTATGTTATTTTGCACTTATAAAGCGCCTTATATACCATTGGTATGGTCTGAAGTGCTTGTAGGTTGAACGCCCTTGGGAACCGAAGTTCAGATCAGTAGAGAGAGTAGAGACAATCAAAGGTGCATGTTAGCACTGGGTATGTGTGCAGCTCGTGCGGTATTCGTGTAATAGCTGCTTCTTAGCTGTAGGTGTGGTGGTTGAGAGATCAGGAGAATGTGTTTGTTCTGGTGGGTTTTATCCAGAATGGCTTTGGGTGCGTTAGGCCTGAGGAGAACGCCTGGCTGGGGGGTGTGAAACCAGCAGTGTTTACTTGTGCGGTGAGCGGCGAATGTTGGTATGAGAACAGTTATACCGAATGGTGTTATAGTATCTCTGTGTTCTAGTTGAGTGGTGATGTAAAGGAGAGAGTAAGCGTGGTGGTGTGATATGATGGGTTATATGCTCTTTTAAACGCTTTCTGCATTCTAAGCCATACTATATACGTCATGCAATTCTATGCGCTTCAGTCCGTCCAATACTCCCGTCTGCCATGCGTTCTCTATTCCGTCCCGCACATGCCCTCTTGTCCGCCCCACGCGTGCCCTCTTGTCCGCCCCACGCGTGTACTCTTGTGCACACCCATCCGCTCCCTACACTCATCCACTCCCTACACTCATCCGCTCCCTACCCTCATCCGCTCCCTACCCTCATCCGCTCCCTACCCTCATCCGCTCCCTACCCTCATCCGCTCCATATGCTCATCCGCTCCATACGCTCATGTGCTCTATACATTCGCCAGGTCTGTACATTCATCTGTTTCGGCGATCTACACACTCTCCGCACTTCCGCATTAATCCATTATCCACACTCGTGGGCTCTACATACTCGTCCGCTCCACATATTCATCTGTTCTACACACTTATCCGGTTTACGCTCATCCGTTCTGCATATTCGTCTTGTTTGTGCTATGTAAGTGGTGAAGGCTGGTTCTAGTAAAACATTCTTAATTAGAATAATTCGGTACATTTCTACAAAACGTAAACAACTTTTCAGCTGTTTTAACAGCCCCTACAGCTTTGGCTGCCTACAACATAGGTGTAACTTTACACTGACTACTACACTTTCCAGTAGAACAACAAAACAAATTACAATACAACAAATTCTCAGCAGAAGCTGCTGACTGAAGTACGCAGAATTCTAAAACAAATGAAAGCGCTCCTAATAGATGAAATAAGCATGGTATCCAACCTCATGTTGGCTTTAATACACCTCAGAATGCAAGAAGTGCTAAAAACCGACCACGAAGAACTGTTTGGAGGAATTGTTATTGTATTCAGAGACCTCCTACAGTTAACACCAGTAAAAGGTCAACCTATTTTCAAAACATTAGGACACAAACAATGACGCAACACTCTCGGCAGCATTGCAAATGTAAATCTCTGCAACATTTTAACTACAGAGAACTAACTCAAAACATGCGGTAGTCTGCAGACCTCACCTATGCTGACATTTTAAATAGCATTAGAACTGTTCTGCTTACTAAAGATGCAAAATCCATCTTAAATAGTAGACTAATCCATGAGCTATATGGGCAAAACGGTGTGCAGTCAAACAAGTCGAAAAAATAAAGTCGAAAGACAAAAATGTCAAAAACAAAGTGTCAAAAAAAGTCGAATGTTTTATTTTTTATTTATATGTATTTTTTGGGCTTAGTAAGTAAAAAAAAAAGGGGTAAAATAAGAAAATAATAGAAAAAAAGTGGGTTGGGGGAACCCCCCCCATTTCGAATAAAAAACGTAATGAAAAAGAAATTTGTTTTCGATGTAATGACTATAAACCGGGCAAAACTCATCTGCTTCAGATGTCACGGAACAATTAACTCAACAAAATATAAATGTATGTCCTTAATGCCAACCCTTGCAAGCTGTAGTCAATTCAACGAGACAATGTTAAAAAAAAGAAATGCACCCCATACTGCATATCATCTCCACAGAAAAACTATCAGTGCACGGCATGACACTCCCTATATGTCAACAAGCAAATGCACGACTTGACAGAAGAGCTGTGGTGGAAGCGATTAATAGGGGGCCTCAGACCTTCATGGGCGATAGCAGCTACTAAAATTCTGGATTTCATTTTTAATGACAAAGTAACGGAGCTCTTGCCAGAGGCTCAGAGCCCTTTACAATCTACGAATTTTACAATCTAGGGTGCTCGTCTCTGTTCATTTTGATTTACTGTGTCTCAAACTGGTGCTGATTCCTATTTCTACTTCTACTTTTCTTCTTCTTCTCTTTCTCTCTTCTTCGTGAACTCTTCATTTTGGATTTATTTACTCGCTTGTAAAAATCACTTCGGTGATTAAAACTTGTAATAATTTTTTTTTAAAAGCACGACTTAATAGCTTAGAAAAATGTATCTCCAACACATCTGGATTGCAGAAAAAATTAACTTTGTGCCTAAGCTGCAGTGTAATTTTAAAACGTAACTTTGATGTAGAAAAAGGTTCAGTCAATGGACAATTGGTACAGTTGTTGGCTTCCAAACATATCTACATGACAATACCAATCAGCTTGTCAACATCCACTTTGCCAATCTTGCCGAAGTTAAAAGAATTGGCTGCACAATAGCATGTTTCCTTCTTTTCAAAGACATGTACGTATGCAGAGAACAATTTTCTCTTTCTCTTGCATATGCTGTCACTATTCACAAATCACAAGGTCTAACCCTAAATAACGCATTGATTGAAATTTGCAGCACAGTCTTTATAGAAGGCATGAGACATGAAGCACTTTCACATCTGCGTACATTCAATGGGTTATTCCTAGTTAACTTTGATGCAAACAAAGTCGACGCTGATATTCCTTGCATCCTAGAACACAACAGGCTACATGCACTGTACACCCCAATCTAGATATGTACCCTGTATCTCAAAAAATAACACCTTTAAAAAGAAAAATACAAACAATCTACAACAGATCTCCCAACAATACCGCTAAAGAAACAACAACCAATTGCATCTCCATCAAATAATACAACCACAAAACGGTCTAGTACAAACTCAAATGCACGTCCATCAGAAAATGTCTTGTCTCAAAAAAATCTGCAGGCCCATGAAACGATGCACAGACAGAATGATCCATTTAAACTCAACAACACAACCAGAGTAAATTGCTATGCAAATGTAACAATCAATCTTCTCTTCCATTTGCCACCAATCGTTCACATTATGTACTTAACCGGCTCAGAGTAGTTGTGTTTGCAAATGCGCGTCCTTCATAGAAATGCCACAAATAATCCTGACAGCACTTGCGGTGTCTCAGGTATAAGGCAATAATTGGACTACTGTGCAGGAATAGTTGTCATGAACCTTTGACCTGACCCTAGCTGGAAGGCTGACTTGCCAGCGAGGGCCAGGGTTAAGGCCTTAAAACCTTATCCAAGACTCTCTTGGAGTCAGTCCTGGTGTCTATGGCACCAGGCTCATAACCATCATGAAGACCAACATTAGAATGGGACTATTTACTTGGGACTATTTAACTTGGGGGGGTTCAGCCAACATGGAGGCATACACATAGCTCAGTTACAAGGAACTGAGCTATGCAGCCCAGTCTTTTGGGTGTGCCAGGCCTGGGACTACTTTTCCTGGACTACTTTGGGTGTGGCAGGCCTGGGACTATTTTACCTGGACTACTTTACCTGAGACTATTAAAACCACACCCAAACAGCAGAACATGCTTTGTGTTATTCTGCTGTGGGCAGCGTAACGCTCACCGTGTCCAGTTCTTGATGCCAGTTTACCTGAAACTAAGGACCTGCAGAGAGAGAAAGAACACCACGAAACTTACCTAGAATAGTATCCTGTCTTCAATCCATCGCCGACTTCAGTTCCACTCACCTGAAGGTACGAACTCCATCATCCGGCACCGCATGCATCCTGGAATACCATAACCTGGAACGAGGAGGAAGAAAGTCAGCATTAATAAGCGTTTACTCACGTTTCCCCCCGAACAAAGAAAGCCACACAATTCTTACCTGGGTAGTCATCTCCTGGTCAGCATCATTGCTGGAACATCACGGCGCTCGGCAAGGAACATCGGGACCTGCAAGCAGAGAAAAGACACAGGTTAGCAATATAAAAGGCGAAACAGTGCCGCGCATTGCGCATTACTCACTGGACAGCATCGCGCACACCGACCTTTCACCTACCGGCCCATGATCATCTTCAAACTGCATGACAACACCAAAATACCTTTCCACACCTAAAAGGAAAGAAGCAAGCCATCGATCTAAGAGGAACATAAGAACTGCATATAAAGACTGTAAAACAGCAAACCTACGGAGTCGCAGCAGGCCTGGATTCCCACAGGGGGCTTGCACCAGTGAAGTAACTTGGTCGCTGCTCGCCCCCACATCTACGCGCCCCTGCCACGAGGAGCAGGACGGAGAATCCACCTTTTCCAATATTAAGACCCATATTTATCCAGAGGCCTTACCAAGGGACCGGGAGAGGGTTCGAGAGTGCAAATCATCCAACCATGGCTGGGTGACATTCCCGTGGATACCAGGTGACCGTAAGATGTTGCTGAAAGGCTTGAAGAGCTTTGAGAACTGCCAAAAGTTCTGGGAAGTTGATGTGTCTTTGGGCTGTAGCACATGTCCACTGGCCATGGGATGTGCGGTGGGGGAAGTGAGCCCCTCATTCGGCGAGTGAGCCGTCTGTAGTTAGGATCTCTTGTGCTGGTGGAACGCGGAAGGGTTTTCCTTTTAGCAGGTTGTTCCTGGACCACTAGCGAAGAGCTTGTACCAGGCTTAGCGAAACAACCACTAGATCGTCCCACTGACCGCTTGCCTGAGACCTTTGTTTTGCTAACCATTCCTGCATGTGCAGGCGCGCGTGTGGTACCAAGTGAATGCATAAGGCCATCATCCCGAGCAAGCGCATTGCTTTGAATACAGTTGAATGACCACCGGCCTTGTAGTGAGGTACTTGCAACAGTATGTTTTGTACTCTCTCGTTTGAAAGGAAAGCCAGCTCCTCTTTTGTCTTTAGAATTACTCCCAGAGATTGTTTTACTTGGCTTGGGACTAGAGTTAATTTATTTTCGTTGATGCAGAAGTCCAAATTGAATATAAGGTCTATTGTCTTTTGAGTATTTTGTTTGCAAATTTGAGGAGATTCCCCGGTGATCAGCCAGTCATCCAAATATGGATATACTGGGATTGACTCTCTGCGCAGGTGTGCTGCCACTACTGCAAGCACCTTTGTGAATACTGTTGGTGCTGAGGCGATGCCAAAAGGGGAGTACCTTGAACTGCTAATGAAATCCTGCTATCTTGAACAGCAGATATATCCTGTGTGCAGGGAGCATTGAAATATGAAAGTATGCATGTTTCATATCCAATGTTGCCATCATGTAGTCCAATCCCATTTTAAGAGGTGGATCACCTCTTGAAGCGTGGTCATGCAAAACACTTGGGGCTTCACATATTTGTTTGCAGGGCGCAGATTTAGTACTGGGCGCATAGAAAGGTCTTTCTTTGGCACAAGGAAGTACGTTGAATAAACACCCTTGTTTATCTGTTTTGCTGGGACGATCTCTATGGCGTCCTTTTCCAGCAGTGTCCTTACTTACTTATAGCCGGTAAGATAGCTCAGCGGGTTGAGCGCTCGCTACTGCGATTCCGGCAAGGCCAACTCAGCCTTTCATCCTTCCGAGTTCGATAAAGGAGTACCAATTTCAGTTGGGTGATATTGTATGTAAAAATGTGCTCTGTGAAGCGCTTTCGATAAAGGCGCTATATAAATAAGACATCATTATCATTACTTCTTCTAACAATATGCGCTGCTCTTCTGGTGTCATCTTTCTGTGTTTTGGCGGGCGGTTGGGTGGTTTTTGTAACAGTTTGATGCAATACCTGCTTGCCACGGTGGACAACACCCACTTGTCTGACGTTATCTCCTCCCAAATTCGACCTACTGGGATGGCATGGGAGGGGACCAGCAGCAGTGCGTCATTGTTTGGATGGGGTGGAGCCTCTCCCAGGTGAGGTTCTGCCTCTTCCTCTGGATCTTTTATTTCCTCTTTGAAAACCAAAAGAGGAAGATTGTCCTTGCAATGGACCCCAAGTTGAAGACTGTCTGCCCTGGCTGTATCCGGAAGAGCGTTGTAAACCCTGACCCCGAAACCTTCTGGAGTTTGAGGAGCCCTGTTGTACGTAGGGTTTGTTTGTTAATTGGCCAAAGGTTTTAAGCGTGTCATACTCCTCCTTTGCGCTCTTAGGGCTTCTTCGACAACCTTACTGAAAAGTACATTAGGTTCTATTGGCATGTTAAGGAGGGTGGCCTGAGTTTCTAACTTAAAACCGGACTGTCTAAGCCAGGCGTGGCGCTTGAGTGTGCCTTCTGCAATGATGCAACCTGCATTGAGATTATTTTTGGGGATGCAGTTTGATACCTGCTTGCCTCTGCGATGGTGCTTAAGAATTGTGATCTTAGTGGTTCTGGAACCGCTTCAACCTGGTGTTCCAAGTCATCCCACTTGTGGCAGCCATAACTAGCTAGGAGTGTAGTGTTATTTGCAATTATAGATCGATATGCCTTAGGGGAGGCAACCTTCCTTCCGAAAGTGTAGATGTCTTTACTTTCTTTGTCTGGCGGGGCTTCAGCCACGCCAGAGGAGTGCCAGCCCTCTTTCTGGTAGTGGTGACGACCAGTGAATCAGGTTTTAGCTGACCTCTAATATACAGGGGTCTGTGGGGGCTGGCCTGAATAGTTTTTCGGTTCTAGGGTTAACCGCCCTTGTGAGGTTCAGTGTAAGTAAGGAGGGTTGTATCCGTCTTTGTATACATTGTAACAGTGGGATAAACTGAGTGGCAGACTTCCTGTTGCCAAGAATGTCCTCCACAAAGTCCCTGTCTCCTTGTGCCTCTTGGGTGTCAATACTAATGATGTTGGGCAGCCTTCAGCAGAGCAGCAATTCATTGTATTGGAGTCAATTGTCTACAAGTGAATCTGCTACAGGCTGGTGGTGGTCAGGCAACTGGAGGACAAATATCATCGTAGTATTGGTCCTGTCTGTATAGGTCCCCTTGAGAGCAGGGGTCTTGCGACCCTGAGAGATCCGCACCATACATGTCCTGAAAGGGGTCTTCGTAGGTCGAGGCCGGGGGGCCTAGGGTGGAAGTGCTTGGCTGTGGGTCAAGATAAGTATTTTTTGGCAGGGGGTTGGTGTTTTGCAGCCCCTTGCTGTGAGGCGCCTCTAAGGGAACGTTAGTTCTTCTGGATGCTTGTCTATGAAGTCAACATAGGAGGACTATCTTTTTATAATTCTGTTGAATTGTTCAGGGGTAGAATCACAGGCACGTGGGAAGCCTTAAAGGGTAGGGGTGGCTTGGGAGGGTGCCTTATCCATGTGATGCATAGCCCCTGAGAGTTTGTCTACAGGGGAGGAAGAATCAATAACCTGAGAGCTTTTGGAGGACAAAGGAATCGAGAATTTCAGTTTTTTCAGTGATTTTGTCTTAACAGGGTAGCAGGGATGTGTATTTAAATTAGTTCTTACATTTTCAGCATATGTTTAGGGGACGCTGATACGCCTCTCGCCACCTGTTTTTCGGGCGCACGAAATTAGGGCCTTTTTGTGCGCAGTGTCCAAACCGACTTTGGGGGCCGGTTTCGGAGGCCTGTTGTGAGGCAAAAGCATAAGCGATGGCCCAGAGGACAGGGAAGATCTAGAGGCTTTTTCCGGACACACCGCGTGGGCCTCGACGCTCGACTATTTAGTCGAATGTCGGCCGTGGGTTATGTACTTCATGTTTATGGATGTGTGTGTGTGCTATGGCCGCCGGGTGTCATCTCCGTCACCGAGCCGCAGGCCTGCTTATTGGAGTCTGGGGCCTGCACATGGGGTTCCAACGAACCATGCTCACCTTCGGCGTCAATAAGGACACTGATACTGCCCTAGCTGAAATCCTCGGTCATGTCAATAGAGGCTCCGGTCTGCATTGCGCAGACGGCCCAGCGCTTCGTAGGATGGTCTTTCAAAGTTTTCAATCTGAAAGGTTTGCAGGACTTGTTTTTAGGGTGATCCCTATGGAGACAGTAATTGCACACTTGGTGCGTGTCTTTCCACGAGAATTTTCTATGGCAGGTAGAGCAAAATTTAAAGGGTGTATTTTCCATCATAAATGGAAAGGGCCGTTAGGCGAGAAAAAAGGGAAAAGGGGTGGCAGAATATACTTTCTCTAAGAGGAATCCGTATGAAAGACCTCACCCCTCTTTCCCTACTGTAACGGCCAAAGCCCAAAGAGGCCTGCAAAGGCCACGTTTGGTTGTCGATACAGTGAAGTCATAAACGATGGAGTGGTCTGTCGAAGGCTGTCGAGCAGTTGGATGATGCTGTGGCAAAAGCGGACAATAAAGAAAGAAGTCTACAAATAAACTTAACTAGTCAAAGGCATCAGCCTGAAAAGGAACTCTGCAACTTGCGACCGAACATAATGGAGGAAAGAATCAATCTGAGGGACCATGTGAAGGACCATGGGTACAGTACATCTGTGATGTCATCTTTCATGTACTGGGGGTATTTGTCTTAGCAGTGCACAATGGTGGCGCAAGTTATTGTTACTTAGCTTACCATAACTGGTGAATTTCTGGTTTTTTTCTGTTTTACTTGTAACCATCACGTCCCTTTAACAACGTTTCTTCATTGAATTTCATGGGTTTCTATTAGTGCAATTTAACTTAATATCCCTTTAACATTATTTTCAGTGAATTTCATGGGTTTTACCAGTGCACCCTAATTTGCTACAACTTACTAATATTATACTTACCCCAATATAGCAAATTCTTTCTCCAATTTAGAAAGTTTCGCCTTAAAACTCTGCCATTCCCCACCTTCTAGCATCATTTTTAACACTTCTATACACTTCTTGTAACTTTTTCACTGTTTTCGAGTTTGCCAATGTTCGCGAACTTCTAACGCCATTGCAGACTTTCCAGACAGTGTCACGTGGCCAGATGCGCACGTCATGATGACGTTTCCATGAACGCGTCCGCACTTCGCTAACGGGTCTGTGCATCTTGAACAGTTCGTAACTGCATTTTCAGCTAATCTAAGAACTTTAAAGCTCAAAATGTAACCTTGCACAGCTCATACACCTATTCTTACCCATTATCCATTAACAATCTAGCAAACAGAACATATCTGTACGAATATTAGGAAAATTGCTATTTCTTAAAAATGGCATCAGCTATTGCCATCACTCCTCCCAAACAGCCACGACCTGCTGGAGCACCTACACACCAAATCCAACGACAGCAATGCTCTTAGAAAGGTTGTAGGCTGTCTTCCTCTACGTCATCTTCCTCAACCAGTACTATAACCACACAGTCTACTTCTATGGGACACACAATCCCACCAGCTACCTTGCAAGCGATAAAAGCGGCTGTTGATCCATGTCTTACGAAGACAACAGTGCTCTGTATATACTGCAACACAGAACTCTGCAGGGGGGAGCAATTTCGAAGTGCTTTTGAAGCTGTAATCAAGGAGCATGAGAAACACTGCCCTCTACCATAGCTGTAACACACGCGCAACATCTTCCCCTGTACACCTGTTCCCCCAATATTTGTGGTTGGCGCCTCTTCCCTCATTTCCCTCCCCACCTTACTTTCTGACTTCTCCTGCAAAAAAAACAAAAAGGTTCCTTTAGCAACCACCTTTCACAGTTAAAAAATAGAACTAAAAATAAATAATCTTATAGACTCCATCTACTTTACATATCTCAGTAAAGTAGTTAGACGCAATAAGATTCTCCAACATTTCCATTAGCATTTTGTGCTATGCTAATGGAAAATAATGGACAATTGTATACTAGAGAAAAATAGGAGCATAAAAGGAAGAAACAATTTTCTGTCCCAAATACTTTTCTCTAGCATACAATAAGGACCATAATCGATGTACCTTTATAACTATCCACAGTCTGCACAGTACCCTTTCCCGGCCATGGATCATTAAAAGACCCGGATGGCACGTGCACACCATCGCACAGGGCAGCCCCTTCTACACGTTTTAATTTTATATTTGTACCACTCCCTCAATGCCTGCTTTCAAACAGTAACACATCGATCCACCAATCACTTCAAAAAACGGTACATATAACCCTATGACTATTCCAAGCTTCCACACACCAACTGCCACTTAACAATCTTCTACCAATCTATTGCATCTGCATTTCCCTCACTTATACAAAAACATTGTAGACACCGTTCCTATAAATGCATATCTGCACTGTGCAGTGAGAGAAGTGCATAAATAGAAAGGGCAGTACGGATGGGCAAGTGCTCATGAGAACCCAGGAGGGAAAGGCTAAGAGATGCCATGGTGCGACACCACTGGGAAACTACTGGAGCAGAGGAGCCCCTAGGGTGGGATGCATCGTAACCATAACATGCCTTTAACAAAGTTTTGTCTGTCAATTTAATAGGTTTTTATAAGTGAAAATATTTCATGGTGTTACACCACTGTATACAGGTTATTAATAATTCCTCTTTCATATATATGACAAAACTATTAACCTCCTTCAAGATTTTTTTTTCCAACACTTACTTATGTCTGTCTTTGTCAGCAGCACATGCTGGGGATGCAAATCATCGTTCAAT
This sequence comes from Ambystoma mexicanum, assembly GCF_040938575.1. Taxonomy (NCBI): domain Eukaryota; kingdom Metazoa; phylum Chordata; class Amphibia; order Caudata; family Ambystomatidae; genus Ambystoma; species Ambystoma mexicanum. Next base: position 542,440,038 of record NC_090929.1, read on the forward strand.
TGAATACAGTAGATGGTGCAACAATGACCCCAGCCCAACCAAACCACCTCTATTATTAATTGCACCTACCCTGCATCCTAGCTTAGTGTCCACTATGCCCTAATAATGTAACCAATGGTCAGTGCTCATGGCTTGCAGCCTTGGGCAGTCTCCAAATCCATGGGGCATGGACTTTGGCCGTGCCACATTCCCCAATAAGCAAATCACAGTACCCATTTGTATTTGCCGAGGGCCAGTCCCACTACCCAGAAACCAAATGTATAATCACTAGTTTTTCTACTTGCATTCTAACACTTTGGAAAAATAAAACACATATTTCCAAAAACATGCTTTTAAGTCCTTGCTAATGCTCTCCGCGCACGTTTGTTGTTATCTAGTCCAATACTTCAGGCTGTAACAGCAAGCAGAATATTTGTTCCCATTTAAACCTAACGCTTCGGCCATGCTGCATGCCACAATAAGCAAATTAAAGTACACATTTCTCCTTGCTGGTGGCCGAGCCCATTGCCCAGACACCAATGTTATATAATTGTGTTGTGTACTTACATTTTCACACTTAAAAAAAAAAAACACAGGACATATTTGCAAAACCATGCTTTGAAGTTATTGCTGACCCTCCTCGTGCATATTTGCTGCAATCCCATCCAGCACTTCAACCTGTACCCACAAGCAGATTTTTTGTTCCCATGCAAACCAATCCCAATTTCGAAATTCTTTATCACATAGCCATTCCGTGGTGGTCATGCCCAATTTAACCCCATTGCTGATCCCTCGTGGTCATGGCCAGTAGCCAGATTGTCCGGCTCATGGCCTTTGCCCATGACACGGACAATCTGGCCACTGCCCTTGGCACAGGCTATACCCCATCACCAAAAGGCATATCACTATTTCGTGTACCTACACTTTAAAAAAAATAAAACACGGGCACATTTGCAAAACCATGCATTCAGGTCCTTGTCAAAATGTACGTACATAAAATGGTCTTATAACATCTGAGATAGTCGCGAACATCACAGGAATGCCCCGTACATCCGGACTGTTCGCGGACATCAGAGTTGCAAAACAAACCTGTTTTGGTGGCTTTATAGGGACATATACCATCCCATCCTCATCAGCCCTCGCCTCCCCAGACATTGTTTAATTACATTGACAAGTGCAATGTTGAGTTTTTTAATATGTTTTCAGTGCGGTGTTCGCAGAACAGGCGCTGTCCACGAATCCAACAAGGCGAGCGTTTCCAAAAATCTGACGCACCTCGCACTTTTCACCATCCAATCAGCAGGCACGTCTAATGTCCACAGACATCACAACGCCTTCTGGAACAATCGGAGGCCCGTCCGCGTAGTGAACAGAGAAGTGAGCCCGGGGACCGAACCCAGATATTACTAATATTTTATTGACCTACTTTTTGGCCGTTTTAAAAAGCACTACTGGATGGATTTACAACAAATTTACAAAAGCACGCTTTTGGGACCAAGCCATCTCTCCTGTCGCAAATTTAGTGAAAATCCGTCCAGCGGTTTGGGCTGTAGACGTGAGCAACATTTTCTTTCCATTGCTTCTATGGGGAAAAAAACACACATTTTGGGACCCCCCCCCCTCTAACTTTGCCCCACCTCCACAAAACTTGGCAGAATCAATATGTCGGGCCATACTTTTTCTGCAAAGTTTTTTCATGGGGATGCATCCATGGGAAGCAAAGTTATATGCCTCCCAAAAAGTGTTCCTTCCTATGGATTGAGCAACCTGACCATGACTTCACGGCCGCTAGTGAGACTGAGACACACGCTGTTAGGAAAAGTTTGTATGCAGTACCCTCTCGGAACACTACAAACAACTCTGACTACAGGTATAGGAAACCCAACCTTTGGTATAAGCTTGTACTACACAGTTTAGGTAGCGTGTTGAGCAGCTAGGCTTATCTCAAGAGAGGTCAATGTGAGCTGTAGGGGAGTTACACAGAGATTCACAGTGACAAGTATTCAAATAAACACACAAGGTTTCTTGAATAAACAATTATTAATTTATTTATCAGTCAGGTAGAATAAACCTTCTTCAGAAAGGGGCAATATAATAATAACACACAAATCCACTTCAATACTGTACGCTCTTAGTTTCGAAATCAGTAAAGACCCTTTTGGGATGGCCCAAAGAGCAACCTACACCCTCAGGTGACTTCAATAGCTAGGCTGCTGGGGACATTAATATCTTACTGTTTGCATTTAGAATACTGTTAGATGTTTGGTAAAAGGACAAGATTATTAGAACAACAGACCACAAATATTCTTAAGCAGGCAAATGCTTTTGGATCCTCTAAGCAGGGTCATTCAGTACAATAGGCTAGGCCAAAGTCAATGGGCAAAAGTCTTATATAGGATGAAGCACTTCTGGTAGCTAAGTAGAAAAGTCTTTGCACAATGTTTTTTATGAAGTCTTTGAAGAAAAGAAGTATCAAATGTAGGGCCACAAGCCGTTAAACATGCGAGTGATAGAAGATGCAGGCAACTCTACAGCAAGAGGTAAATTCTCTCAGACTTTGTACAGTACCTTTGAATTGAAAAAAAGTGCAGCAGATGACCTCTGTTTGTGTGCAACTCTTCAGATCTCACTGTTCCTGGGCCTCAGTCGTGGGGATAAGAGGGAGGACTTCTGGGGACTCCAGCACTGCAATGGGACGGTCACCGCTCGCAACCAGCAATCTTCAAATCAGTGGCTGTTCAGTGTTTCAGCTCCTCGCGTCTACTGCAAATAGCAAGACAGCGGTTCCTAGCTGTCGAGATGGACTTTCCTTGCTTCTGGGGTTCCGCACTCTTTTGAGGGGGCTCAGGCTCGATCAGTTCACAATCTGGTGTTCCTCTCCCTGGCTATACCGTTTCTAGCAGCAACTCTGTGGAAATTCAACCAGCTCCAAGAAGGATGTCCATGTGGCTTACTTCTGAGTTGATTGGTCCCACCAACTGAAGGGGAGAAGACGTCCTTGCAAGGGCTTCTCTGTCGATACGAATTTGGAGTTTCAGCACAGCAGCAGCTTCACCGGGCAAACCAACTGTCCAGGAGTTGCAGTAGGCGTCCTCTTCAAGTTCTTCTTCGGTTCATTCGTCCAGTTGTCGACTCTGCCTTCCCAGTCAAAAGCCTTGGCTTTCATTCAGTTCTCTCCCATTCATTCCAGCCTAGCTTTCAGTCACCCAGCAGGGTGGCTGTCATTGCCGGACAGTCAGCCGGCCAAGAGTGCATTTGGGTCTCCTAGGAGACTAAGCACAGGGAGTTTCGGGTACCTGCTTCACTTCCTGCCTACCCCAGACACCCTGGAGCCAGAGGCGGACTTCACTCGTGAATCCCGCCAAAGGCAAAGCGAACAATCGGACCAAATCTGGTTTGGCACGCAGAGTAAATCTCAAGAAGGACCTTTCCACAAAGAAATGGTGAAAAAAGAAGCCCGGGGCCATTTTGACAAAAATGGCAACCTTGAGTGCTTTACTGCAGCTGCGAACGCAGCCCGCAGTAAATGCACACCACAGTAGTTAAAACGAAACCACTGCCACAAGCCATTCAGTGAGGAAAGGGGAACATAAAATTGTTACATAAGAAGCTAGACAGAGGGGATAGTAGTTAACCCCTCCAGCACCCTATTGTAAGAGAGTGTGTGCTGGCTCTAGAAAGTTACAAATATAAGTACAGTCAATTTCACTTTACTGCTCTGGGAAACAGTAGTTTATCGCAGAGAATGTATTTAAACCTGGGGGAAATGTAAGAGACTTCCCTGTACCACTGCACTTTGTTGATGCCGAGTCAAGTTGATTTTTTAAATACATTTTTTGCTTTGGTCCGGCTGTCTTGTGTTGTAGTACTACTGGGTGTAGAGAATTGTCCGCTACAGGTTTGGGCTCTGTCTGTAGGTGGTCTTGTCAGCTGGTATTGCTGACTTGTTCAGTTGCTGTCTTGAGTGAGGTAGGGGAGGTTTGTTAGGGTTATATAATTGGGTGTTATCGGTGGCTGTCCTTAATGTGCGTATCCCTGGACGAGGTTTACTGTGGTGAGCCAACTATGTGGGGTTAGGAAGGATAGCTAGTAACTACAGAATTGCCCTATTTGGCGTAACTGACAATCACTGTGCCATCTCATGAGGTGCGAGCCCTTAATCACAGTATCACTCCACAATAATTATCCAGTGATCTCGGTCTCACTCCACAGTGATGCTCTCTAGATGTGAGTTGCCAGTCACATATGAGCGTGCTGTATAGTGGGAGAGAGGCCTACAGTCAACAATGCAATTTGAAATAGGGCACCGCCAGATTTAAGCGTCCCGCATAGTGGGAGAGATGCCTATTTATACCTGACAAATCAAATGGGTGCAGTGCTAAACAGAGTTAGGTTTGAGAAACAGGGGACCAAATGATTACTATATTAAACCCAGTTAGGTTTGAGAGTCCTGTATAGTGGGAGAGAGGTCTACTCCTAAAAGAACAATGGAGTGCAATACTAAACACAGCTAGATTTGAGAGTCAATTGAACAATTGGCTAGGCAACAAGTTTGCACGCGGCTAGGCTTCCAGGATAGAGTAATTGCTCTACTCCCCACCTAGGCCATTCCTACCGTACTGGTCCTAGCAGTTGCTGGTTGACGGCAAATGTGCTTCACTGGTACTGTGAGAATAATGAGGTTTGGCAGCTGGTGATGAAAAATCTCAAACCTGAGCAGCAGGGTGTAGTAAGCAACATCTCCTTTGATGCCTGGCATGGCCATTTCACTGCCTTATATGCTGCAGGTGGTCGGAGCGGGCCAGTAGGGAGACTACTGGACAGGCACTGGTATCCTTCTCCCCCCCCCCCCAATGAAGGTAGGGTTGATCCGATTACAGCCCTAGAAGTAGCCCAGACGCTGTCTGAAGCGAAAAAGGGAAAGGCCACCTGCCCCAACTGCATTCCCATTAATCTTTTTAAAAGTGAACCTATGTTGTGGGTACCCGTTTTGACAAAATATTTTCATGGTGTTTTTTCTAGCAACACCCAACCCCCAACCCCTTGCCCCCGCCCTCCCCTGAGTAGTTGGAGGGAGGCAACCATCATTCCACTATATAAGAAAGGCATCGGGATTCACCAAGCAATTATAGGCCGATTTCCTTGATTCACTCATTGGCAAAACTTTATTCCAGGTTTCTTTTGCACCGTCTGGAGGACTGGGTTCCCAGTGAAGTAATTCTTTCCAATGTGTAAGCAGGATTTAGAGTGAGTATCTCCATGTTAGATCAGGCTATGAGGCTTGATCTCTTAAACTGGAAATACGCACTTCTCAATTCACAATGCTTGTATTTGGCGTTTGTCGATCTACAGTCAGCCTTTGATACAGTACAGAGGGATTCTTTGTGGTCTGTGCTAGAGGAACTAGGCATCCCATCATCCTTGGGTAATGATATTAAATCTCTATATTGTGGCAACTCGGCACAGATACATTGGGGGCTGTCTGGCAAGTTAACCAATCAAGAATCTATTGATGTTGGGGTTAGGCAGGGGTGCGCTGCAGCGCCTTTGTTATTCTTATTATACATTAATAGCGTAGTGCCTGTATTTTTAGAAGCTGCAAAGGATGCCCCAACTTTGGGTAATAGAAAATGGAGCCTAATGTTGTTTGCGGATGACGCAGTTTTGCTGCCAAAAACCCTGGTTGGCCTACAGAACCAGTTGGACCTTTTTAATAAGCCATGTAATAAGCCATGTACCGCAAAAAGGCCTTAGAATCAATGTTTCCAAAACTAAAACTATGCAGTGTGCCGGCATTGGGAAAAAAGCCAGAGTACAGGCGAATTTCCAACTAAACGGCCGGTCTCTGGAGTCTGTGGACTCGTATACGTATTTGGGTTGATTTACTCGAACAAACTAAACGGCAGGACCAGACAGTGAAGTGTTCATTATCACACTTGCGTCAGGGCGGCCTCATTAGGAATCTAGTAACAAGACTTGATGGCGAGGTTCTTTCTCTTAAGATCTACCAGGTTGAGACAATCCCAGGGGTAACCTATGGAGCTGAACTATGGGATGCAAATCATTGTACCCCCATTCAGACTGCCGAAAACAGATTTTTTAAATCATTGCTTGTTCTACCCCTTAATGAGCCGTCCACGCCAGTGGCATGTGAATTTAGCCTCATTGAGATTCGATATGTTATGATGCAGCCAGTGTTATACTGGCTGCGGATTTGGAACAATAAAGTTTTAGTTCTGTTTAGGGAAGGCTTGGAGGAGCTGCTTTCATTGCCAAGTGGTAGGAAACTTTTAGTTTAGGCATGTAAGAACCATGCTTTTTAGCATTGGGCTGGGGGATCTATGGAGTGACCCCACAAGGTTGGGTAGAGCCTACAACGTGGTAGTCAAGAATATATTTAGAGAGTGGGCTTGGAGTATGATGGTTGATAACTGCCTAATGGGAAAAAAAGCTTGGGCTTACTTGCAGCTTAAGGACGTCTGGGGGTCGGAGGCACATCTGGACCTCCAAATGTCAGTGAAATTAAAAAACTGGTTTGCAAAGTTTCGATTAGGCACGCTCCCACTGGCCCACAAGTCTGCCAAGTGGAAGAATGGGCCCTGTTCCTCAACCCTATGCCCTCTTTGTGGCACAGGGTGTGAAGGTGAGTCACATCTTTTCTTTATTTGCAGGGTTCATTGCAGGGCAAGGTTGCCTTGCCTCACCCCGGTTTGGAGTCACCTAGCCCAGCTCTCAATACTGTCAGCTATCAGAACCCTGAAATGTTGCCGCCAACCTGTATTTGTGTTCGCAATTTTACATTTTGTAAGACCTGCATTTTGTTTTTTTTTAATTTGTTTTTATTGAATTTTCAAGTTAAACATTCACATGAACAAGGAAGTACAAAATGAGATTATCGTCTGTAATAACAACAAGTACCTGTTCGGGTCAAGTTCTTCCTCTCGGGTGGAAGATACAACTAAAGAGCATACATAATCAGAAGAACATAGGAGAGACCAACAGTATAAACAACTATGTCCTCCCTTTACCCCCAACAAATGTAGAATTAATACCCCATCCCTCCTCCCCCCTAGAATGGAAGACTGGTCATCTGGAGATTTTTTGGCATCGTGGTCAAGGTATAAGTTGTGGATCGGGGTTAGGTCAATGGATTTCAGTTGCAAGCGTGTCCGTGAAGGGGGCACAGTTGTGTGCCTGGGGTGATTGTGTCTAGGGATATAAGGAGAGATGTATGGTAGAGCGATGGGAGGATAGGCTTGGGAAGGGGGGTGGTCCGGTCCTCTTCAGGGCGGAGACCCCTCTTCGCTCTGGGTTGGTTCTGCAGTAGATTTGTGTGCGGTCAGGAAGTCGGACCATAACAGTTCACATTGTGACGCTCTACCATGGAGTGATGCGGTTATTTTTTCCATTGTGCAGAGATTTAAGGCGACATTAATCCATTCTTTCTTATTCGGGGTCAACAATGATTTCCATTTGGTCGCTATTAGAGCCCTCGCCGCAAGTAATAGGTGGGGGACTACCCCTTGGACCTTCGTCCACTCGCCGTCCTCCGCCTCAAGGCTAAACAACACCAGTTGCGGGGTCAGAGTCCTCTGGATCCCATCCGTGTGCCTTATCCAGCCAAGGACCTCATCCCAGAAAATCTGGACCTTAGGGCAATCCCACCACATGTGCCAGTAGTTGGCTGTTTGACCACATTCGCGCCAGCAGTGGGGGGATGATGATTGGTACATCTTTGACAGTCTATGTGGGTCGTATTGCCAGCGGTGGAGGAGTTTGATGGAGTGTAATTTGTATTGGCTTGATATTGAGGTGCGTGTGGACATGGTGCACATTTTGTCCCACAGTTCGTCTACAATCTCAATTCCCATGTCGTTTTCCCATCGTGTTCGGAGAGTGCGTGTCGACCCAGTTCCGCCCTCCAACAGCAACTTATACATTATAGAGATCAATCCCTTCCTATCAGTTTTGGAGTCTAGCATTTTTTCAAATGGGGTGAGTTCTCTGCTCAGTTTATCCTTCCACACTTCTCTCGTCAGGACTCCTTTAATTTGGAGGTAGTGAAAGGCGGAAAGAGTTCCTATGTTTAGGGTCTCCGTTAGTGCTGGCAAGGTAATGAAGGAGTCGGTGCGTACAAGTTGGCCTACCCGCTCAAGTCCTGCCTCGTACCAAGTCTGGAATCTTTCTACGTTGGGGATATGGTTGTTAATACCTGGTGACCATAAGTGGCTTAGCGGGGACGGCCATGTTGTAATGTGTGTCATATCTGTTCCCTCCCTCCAGATTTCCCACAGGGCTACAAATAGTGGGTGGTCTCTCGTTCTTCTCATCACCCATTTCCGTGGTGCCCACATCCATTCCCCAAGTGTTGCAGGTGCTAAATAGTGGTTGTCCATTGCTACCCATTGTGGTTCACTGTAGTTGCGCAGGTGGGGGACAAGTAGACGGAGCTGGGCTGCTGCATGGTATTTTCTCAAGTCAGGTAGTCCTACCCCTCCCTTATCTTTGGGCAGTGTGAGGGTGGTGTACGCTATTCGGGGCTTCTTTCCTTGCCAGAGAAATTTTAGAATTTCCCTCTTGATATCTATGAAGTACCGCTGTGGGATCCGGATTGGGAGCATCTGGAATGGGTATAGGAACCTCGGGAGGCAAGTCATTTTTATCGCATTGAGCCTGCCCAGCCACGAAATCATGAGTTTATCCCACCTGGCGAGGTCTGATCGAAGTTTCGTTAGGAGCTGGGGAAAATTTGCTTCGTAAAGAGAGTCAATATTTTTGGTGATTCGTATTCCCAGGTATTGTAATGTGTGGTGTTCGATCGTTAGCCCCAGGGAGGAGTATCTTGCCGCATTCGTAGTTGGGTCACCTTGTAAGGGGAAGAGGACGGACTTAGCGCGGTTAATCTTAAACCCTGAGAGGCGGCCGTATTCCTCGAGTAGGAAGATGGCTTGAGGGATGGAGGTCTCTGGATTGACTACGTGTAATAGTATGTCGTCCGCATATAGCACTAACTTATACTCAACGCCACCCAAACGTATGCCCTCTACACCGAGGTCTTTTCTGATTTTGCATGCCACTGGTTCTAGCGAAAGGGCGAACAAAATGGCTGAGAGGGGGCATCCCTGCCTGGTACCACGTGTTAATCGGAACCACCTAGAATATTCTCCATTCACATGGACCGATGCCGAGGGGGCTGAATAAATTGCTTGTATAGCCTTTCTCAGGTTGGGGCCGAGTCCTATTTTCTGGAGGACCTTCATTAAGAAATCCCACTCTACCCTTTCGAACGCCTTTTCCGCATCAATAGAAAGCATTGCAGGGTTGGTGTGGAGACTATGGGAGGCGTGTATCAGGTGGAGGGTTTTGCGCATGGTGTCCGCGCCTTGACGGCCTAATATGAATCCTACTTGGTCAGCGTGGATGAGACGTGGGAGGAATGATTCGATCCTAGCGGCTAAGACCCTGGCATAAATTTTCGCGTCTAAGTTTAGTAAAGAAATTGGGCGATATGAGCCACATCTCGCAGGGTCTCTCCCCTCCTTTGGAATGACCACAATGATCACCTTTGTAAATGAATCGGGGGGTTTCCCCGTCTCCAGGATCTGATTGAAGAGATCGGTGAGGAAGGGAGTGAGTTGTGTAGCGAATGTTTTATAAAATCCTGCCGAGTACCCATCCTCCCCCGGGGATTTACCTAGTGTAAGTCTCTTTATGGCTTCATGGATCTCCTCGGTCTTTATGGGGCTGTCAAGGTATTCCGTTTCTGTGGCTGTAAGTTCAGGCATGTCAATGTCGTTTAAGTATGTTTGGATGCCTGGTGTATCGGGATCTCCGTCGGGGGTATACAGAGATTCAAAGAAGTCGGCACATTTTTCAGGGATGGTGGTTTGGGCCCCTTCCGGGGTGTTTTCTGAATCGGATATTTCGTGGACCCTTCTGTCGGCTTGCTGTGCCCGCAGCCTGGCTGCCAATAACGCATCCGCTTTGTCCCCTTTCTCGTAAAACTTCTGCCTTAAGAGGAGAAGTTTGCGGGCTATTAAGTCATGTTCTAGGAGACGGAGTTCCTCCCTCTTTTTCCTGGCTTCTAAAACCTGTTCAGAGTCAGCCTCTCCACTATTGATTGTTCCCGTCTCTAGTTGGGTAATTTCCCTGCAGAGCCTGTTTTCGATCAAAGCTCTCTCCCTTTTTTTACTGGCCCCTTCTCTCATTAAGACCCCTCTCCATGTGGCTTTGGCCGCCTCCCAGACTACCTGTTTGGGGACTTCACCATTATCGTTCAGTTGGAAGTATTCCTCAATTGCGGTTTGCATTTCTTGTTTAAAAACTGCATCTTTCCAAAGGGACTTGTTACATCGCCATCTACCCCTTCCTATCGGGAGGGAGCCCCATACCAAATCAGCTCGTACCACATCGTGATCTGACCATGAGATTGTATCGATATCTGAACAGGAGGCTGTATCACATAGGTCTCTCGAGGAAAAGAGATAATCAATGCGGGTGTGTGTGTTGTGTGGGGCTGAAAAGAAGGTGTACCGCTTCTCTGTGGGGTGCATACAACGCCACACGTCCATCAAGCCATACAATTCCATCATCCTATTAAATTGGGTGTAGTCCCCAGTGGGTTTGTCCCTTGTTTGGGGATTGCCGGGGTGCCAATCCATCTCGGGGTCCGCCCAAATGTTGAAATCTCCACCAAGTATTACATGGCCGGTCGCTTCTAGCATAATTTTAGGTATTGTTTTGGAGAGATAACGGATCTGACCTACATTTGGGGAGTAGATCGTGGCCACCGTGATAGCCAGTTTACCTATGGCGCCCGTGATAAGTAGCGCTCGGCCCTCTACATCCGCCCAAACCTTCGTGATCGTTAGATGTATTCCTTTTCTAACCAGGATCCCCACCCCACCTTTGCGCAGCGGGCCCGATCCCCAGAACTCCAGCCCGGACCGCTTCCCCAAGATTGTTTTTTCTTCGCCTCTCACGTACTAGGTCTCCTGTAGGAGAAGGATATCAAATTTCGACCTCCGGAACTCTCTGTAGACAAGAGACCTTTTTGTGGGCGAGTTCAGGCCTTTCACATTCAATGTGCCCACCCTCACGATGCCCTTGGAGCATGCCTCAGCCGTCATCACGACGGTGGTATCTCATGTCACAAGGGCGCGCTGATCTTTCCATTGTTTCCCCATGATGATCGGAGGACCACAGGCCCATCTCCCCGTGTGAGCTATTCATCCAAATCACTGACGCGAAGCCAGCTTCCATTCCCCTTCCCTTTCCTTCCCTCCCCCTATGTGTTCGGTGGCGTTCGATTGAGCCGAGTTGAAAGCACTGGCTCATAACCGAACCACCAGTGGAGACCGCTACTTCACAGTCCCCTTGCAATGTATACATCAATATAAACTTTAGAGCCCCCTGGAATCCCCCCTCCAGGTGTACATATTCGCTATGCGCGGGTGGGATCGAGACACCTTGCATGCGGGATGTCCTTCAGTCTTATTTTCCCCGGCATGCAACTTATCTGAGTAGTGCTGCGAGGAGATGTGATCAACTCGATCCTTCCGGCGAGCCATTTCCTCTACGGTATTTTCTCGAGCCTTTAACTTTCCTCCTCTTCGGACCTTGTATTCGCCATTCTCTGTCCTCGCGGGGTGCATGATCAGTTGATTCTTCTTGAGATCGGTGACCCAATAGGTCAAAAATGCAGTCCTTAATTTCTCTTTCCGAGTTCAGTCTGATTTTCGATCCATCGTGATCGAAGGAGAGGGAGAAGGGGTAACCCCATCTGTATCTTATGTCTCGAGATTTAAGCCATGTGGTGAGTGGTTTGCACATTTTCCTCATTGCGAGGGTTAAAGAGGAGAGGTCCTGGTAAATCGATATTTGTGCCCCGCTCAGGGTGATGGTGCTTCCGTTCTTCGCCTTTTCTAGCACCTTCGATCTGTCTTGGTAATGATGGAAGCGGGCGAGGACGGATCGGGGTCCTCCGGGTGGCCCCCCTGCCCTGTGGATGCGTTCCGTTTTGGGTTCATCAATATTATCGTCAGCAACGAGGAGCTTGATGATGTCATGTATGGTCGCTTTTAGGTCCTCTTCAGTTTCCCCCTCTTTTTCTGGAATGCCAAAGAATCGCAGGTTATTTCTCCTTTCTCGATTCTCCAAGTCATCCATCTTCAACTTGCACACTTGTTCCTTCTTCTCTAGCTCGCTAATCCATAGAGACAGCTGGGTTTCAAGGGTATCAATCGAGGTCTGGTTATTTTCTATCCCTTCGACCCTGTCCTCAATGTTGTCGATCCGCTGTATAAGTTTATCAATTTTTCCGCCAATGCTGGCACTCATGTTCCTGATCTCTGCGAGTAAGCCCGCAATGTCGCCTTTCGTTGCCACTGTGTCCCCATCCGGGGTCGGGGTTATCAAAGACGTCATCTTCAGGTCGCCGGTGGGATCAGGGTTTGCGTTGTAGGCGTAAATGGCGAGCTTCTGTCGGGGGTTCATGCGCTTGTGAGAGTCTGTTCTAGACTTTTAGATGAGTCCGCTCGTTAGGACTGTGGACACCACTGAGAAGGCACACGCCCCTGTATCTTTCTTGGTATTGTTGGTGTGTCCGAGAGGACAATGGTGAGTCAGGGGGCCATTCCCTCAGCGGTGTGTGACAAGGCAGTTCTCCAGTGTATCTAGGGAGAGTTGAGTCTAGAGAGTGTTCCCATTGTGAAGCATTGCGGGTTCTATTCCTCTTCTGTAGCGCCTTGGAGTCCCAACGTTCAGTGGATCTGCGGAGCGTGCGTGTCTCGGAGTCACCCCCTTTCTGCGGGCCCCGCGGTGGTTGGATAATCCCAACGGACTGTGCGGGTCACCCCGTCTGACCTCCCAGAGGGCACCTGGCGGTGTGCGGGCCGTGTGGGCCTTTCTCGCTTTTCTTCCTGGATTCCTCTCTCTTTGTGGTCAGCGCGTATAGCCGTTGGCTCTGGATGTGTGGAGAGAGCCTTCGGCGGGGTTCGGGTTGGTGGGGTCCTAACAGGGATGATGGAATGTGTCCACTCTATGAGGCTGTGTCCTTCGGTGTTATCGGGGTGCACCGGGGGCCACGTGCGGCGCAGGGAAGCTGCGGGTACCTCGCGGTGTGACTGCCGCCCGTGGGCCTGTGAGGGTCTGTGTGGTTGGGGGTTCCGGTGGAGTCGAGCGCAGCCGGGTTTCCGGGGTCTACGTCGCCTCGTGTGGGGCCTCAGCCCACAGCGTTGGGTTGATTCGTTCCTCGATGGGGAGGCGGATTTCCGGCGGGGGGTGCCAGTAAGCGGACTTACTTACTTGGAGTTTCGGCGGGGTCCGCCACAGCCGCGTCGGGGGAAGGGCCGCCTTTCGCCTCGTAGCTGGAGAGGGAGGCCAACGCGCTCAGCGACGCGTGTTCCTCGGGAGTGTTCACAGCGCGTGGCTCGGCTGGGTGCTGGATATCACGTATTCCACCGGCGGGTCGTTCCTGTGAGGGTGGGGTGCATGGATATCCGGCCGCTGCTCCCTCACCACGGGTCGAAGCACGCGAAGATTGCCGAGGTCTCTGGGCTGCGTGGTGTCCGTTCTGGGCAGGGTTGGTTTCGTTTTCGGCGCGGAGCGCCCAAGTCTCTATCTCCCGGAATTCTTGTCCGATTTTGGACGGGATTTCGCTGAGTTGCGGAGGGGACCTTCCAACACCTCTACGCCAACTTTTAGGTCCGGGGGGGTCCCTAGAGATGGGGGCTCAATCCGCTTTAGGGGACCGTGTGACGGGAGCTCACGCGAACAAGGTCTGCATCCGCGCGCCCCCTGGTGGCCGACCGTAAGACCTGCATTTAATAAGAGGATGTTAGAAGCTAGAAAAGGTAACATTTTCCCAGAGTAGTAGGATGGGTAAGGATTTGTGTGTATGTATGTGCGATATTAAGGTTTGGATCTACACAAGTCGACATTGGTTTTATTATTGTACATATACTCTGTGTATAATGATTTTATGACATCAAGAATGATGTGGATATTAAAGTAAATCTTGTTTTTAATGTTTTATATTGTGAAAATTGTACTTTGATGGATATTTATTTTCCAAATAAAGTTAATGATAGCCAAAAAAATAAAATAAATAATGAATTTATTAAATCAACATATAATGCGCATCTTGTGAAAGATTAAGTTCCTACCCAGTAGTCAGATTTATATCATACACATTCAATGCATCAGAAGGTGTTATGGACTACACTTCGATCTCGTTGTTTTCTTCCACTAGTCACTCTCAAAGGTGGAATGACCGGTTGGAATTTATGATATGAATGTATGTGTAATATGAGTGTCATTGAAACAATTAGCCACCATGTTTTTTTGTCCTTTAGATCATTCAGTTTTACAGACGATTATGTGCCTTTGTTAAAGATTCTTCATTTTAAACAGTACAAACCTACTTTATTTTTCTTATTAGTGCTGTCTGACATTTTACTCATCTGACAGTGGATAGATTTTCACATGAAGGGGTGGACATTCAGGTCAAGGTAACCCACAGAGCTAATTGAATCAAAATGCTATTACATTTGTACAGATATAACTGAAACATAGATGCTATTAGGACGCATTGTAATTGTTTCATTGTATTGTACTTCACTTTCATGGATTTCTATTTGTGTTTCGAATAAACATGATTTGAATCATTCTAAAGTGAACTTTCGCTGTTGCCTATGATATGAGATCAGGCAATAAGCTTGTCTCAGTATTCAAAAGTAAAATAAGGTTTTCTCCAAACTGCTAGAATGATTTAATAATATGCTTGTTCTCAAACCGGTCTGTAAAACTGTTGCATCACCACACGTACACATTTGCAGGAAAATGCTTGTAGAAGTATGTCTGGTCTTTACCAAAGCTTCTCCAAACACTTCAATGACAGAGCTGGCCTCTCTTAAGGCTTTCTCCGTTAAGGGCTCCGGCTCCCCCGTGATACCGCTTCTTGGAGTATCGTTGACCTCCTCTTCATTGGTTTCTGGTTCAAGGTAAGACATCTCTCCTTGTTGTTTACGAAGAGCGGGAAGAGGCCTCTCGTCGTATGGTAAGGCATCTGTCTGTGGAGACAGAGAGTGGAAGAGCAGTCATTATAGAATATTGTTCTCATCTTTGGATCATTCACACTTGCAAAGGGTCTTGGTTTGTGTCAAAGGATCTAATACAGAGCCCTCTTGGAGCTGGAAACAGCCCATGATGTCCATGTTACTTTTCACATACGTAATAATAACAGTAATTAAGCAGGTTGAGAGGAGGACAAAAAAGTTGGGGAAACAGTATGTCCTTTTTAAATTAAATATGATATGCCTATGCTACATGGAGACCGTCCTTAATTTCAAATGTTACCATGGATGGCCTCCAAATATTACCTATGTTTGAAAGTGGGCAGGATTTTATTACTTTCGGTTTCGTTGCTGCCTTACGCTTTAAGATACTAAACATTTTGCCACAGATACTTAACATGATTATTTCACACAGCAACTTACGTTTATCCTTGGTAGAATCTGCACTGGTGATGGAGGAGGACTGGGGGAACGATGGTGATGGATAGGCCTGGAAGAGAAATGCTTTTGAGACTCTTCCAGTCGAGGTGGATCCAGTTCTCGCCTGTTTTTCTTCTCCAAACTTCTGTTCCTCTCGTGCGGGGGAGATTCTGCTTTATGCTGACGGGGACTAACAGAAGACTGAAGAGGCTCAAGAGGCAAATCGGAGGCTTTATGGATCTAAATTGGAAAGAGTAGGAAACAGAAAGATTGGTGATGAAACAGAGTTGCACAGCCAGGTAATATACATCACACTCCTCTACTTGAATGGTCCCTGAACAGACTGCAAACTTAGGGATGATTTACGACACCCACCCTAAGGATTTATTTTAATCATATCTAGGGGTAACAATGCTCTTTTGATAATAAAACAATGTAAAATAGATAAGAAATGAGATTTGACGGGAAGTGATAAGCTTCTTACAATGGGTAGAGTTTGAGGGCATACTGACCAAGTTGCGGAGGGGAGTAAATGGAACAGTCACCGGGGACAATCCATAAGCAGAGATACATAGATTAAGGACAAAGAACATTGTTTTAAGTGCAGGTAGGTGGTACAGCCAGCTGTGCTTAGGGTGTGCCCATGATGGTGAAGTGCTGTTAGGCAAAGTTTGCATGCAGTACCCTCTGAGAACACTACAAACAACTATAACTACAGGTATAGGCAACCCAACCTTCGGTATAAGCTTGTACTACACAGTTTTGGTAGCGTGTTGAGCAGCCAGGCTTATCTCAAGAGGGGTAAATGTGAGCTGTAGTGGAGTTACACCACAGAGATTCACAGTTATAGGCATTCAAATAAACTCTTACACTCAAGGTTTCTTGCATAAAAAATAAATAATTTATCATCAGTTAGAAAGCATTCTTCAGAAGGGCGCAATATAATAGTAACACACAAATACACTTCAATACTGTACACTCCTAGTTTCTAAACCAGTAAAGACCCTTTGGGGATGGCCCACAGACGCAACCTACACCCACGGGTGACTTCAATAGCTAGGGTGCTGGGGACATGAATATGTTACTGTTAGCATTTAAAATACTTTTAGAAATTGGTAAAAGGCAAAGGTTATTAGAACAACAAGAGACCACAAATATTTTAAGCAAGTAAATACATTTGGATCCCTCAAGAAGAGTCATATAATTCAATAGGCTAAGCCAAAGTCAATGGGCAAAAGTCTTGTATATGATTAAGCACTTCTGGTAAGTAAATGGAAAAGTCTTTGCACAAGTTCCTTGATGAAAAGAAGAATCAAATGTAGGCACTAAACGGATTAGACTTGTGAATGGTTGAAGTTTCAAAGCAACTCTATAGTAAGAGTTAAGTTTTCTTAGACTCGTTTTACAGTACCTTAGAAATTAAGAAAAGATGCAGCTGATGACTTCTGTTCCTGTGGAGCTCTGCAGATCTCAAGGTTCCTGGGCCTCAGTCGTGGGGACAAGAGGGAGGACGTCGGGGGACTCCTGCAATGCACTGGGACAGTCAAAACATGCAACCGGCAAACTTCGCTTTCAGTGGCTGTTCAGTGTTTCAGCCCTTGTGTCTTCTGCAAATAGCAACACCGCGGTTACTGGCTGTCGAGATAGACTTTCCTTGCTTCTGGGGTCCAGCACTCTGTTGAGGGGGCTCAGGCTCGGACAGTCCTTTTTCCTGGGAGTCCGGAGGATCTTCCAAAAGCTCTAGGCCAGCTTAAAATCAACGCACACAATCGGATGTTCCTCTCCCTGGCTATACGGTTTCCAGCAGCAACTCTGTGGAAATTCAACCAGCTCTGAGATGGATGTCCAGGTGGCTTACTTTGGAGTTGATTGGTCCCACCAACTCAAGGGGAGAAGTCGTCGTCGCAGGGGCTT
This sequence comes from Ambystoma mexicanum, assembly GCF_040938575.1. Taxonomy (NCBI): domain Eukaryota; kingdom Metazoa; phylum Chordata; class Amphibia; order Caudata; family Ambystomatidae; genus Ambystoma; species Ambystoma mexicanum. Next base: position 542,457,425 of record NC_090929.1, read on the forward strand.
CTCCGTTGATGCGAACTTGCCATTTCGGCACTGCAGCAGCGCTTCACCGCGCAAACCAACGGTCCAGGAGTTGCAGCAGGGTCCTCTTCAAGCTCTTCTTCGGTTCGTTCGTCCAGTGGTCAACTCTGCCTTCCAAGCCAAAGGACGCGCCTTTTTTTTAGTTCTCTCGCATTCATTCCAGCCTAGCTGTCAATCACCCAGCAGGGTGGCTGTCCTTGCTGGACAGTCAGCCGGGCAATCACTACAGAGTGCATTTGGGTCTCCTAGGAGACTAAGCACGGGGAGTTTCTGGCACCTCCCTCACTTCCTGCCAACCCCAGACACCCTAGAGCCAGAGACGGGCTTCACTCGTGAATCCCGCCAAAGGCAAAATGAACCAAGCGACCAAACCTGGTTTGGCGCGCAGAGTAAATCTCAAGAAGGACCTTTCCACAAAGAAATCGCAAAATAAGAAGATCGGAAGCCATTTTGACAAAGATGGCGCCTGTGGTTGCTTTACAGCAGCTGTGAACGCAGCTCGCAGTAAATGCACACCATGGTAGTTAAACAAAAACCACTGCCACCAGCCATTTAGTGAGAAAAGGGAAACATAAAAATGTTACATGAGAAGCTAGACATAGGGCTACTAGGTAACCCCTCCAGCACTCTATTGTAAAATAGTGTGTGCTGGGTCTAGAAAGTTACAATGGTAAGTAAAGTCAATTTCACTTTACTGCTCTGTATTGTAAGATAGTTTGTGCTGGGTCTAGAAAGTTACAATGGTAAGTAAAGTCAATTTCACTTTACTGCTCTGGGAAAAAGTAGTTTATTTCAGAGAAGTTATTTAAAGCTTTGGAAATCTGGAAGACTTCCCTGTGTCACTGCACTGAAGGTGCTTTATGAGACAGTGTCAAAGATGATGCCTATGGAGTTTGTTAGACTCCACAACCAAAAGAAACACAGAGGTAAAATTCACATTAAAATACATGAGAGAGTGGGAAAAGGGGTCTCACTCTCTCCAGGTTAAAAAAGTAAAGTCCTCAAAATCCAGCAAAGTTGCTGGGGGTCTCTAAGGTGGAGGGAATTAGCACATTTCTGAGAATTCTCCCTAGCAAGTGCTAGAGCGGAGGCCGAGGAAGTGAGGGACAGAGGCAAATTGGAGGTATGGGAAAAATTTTAGCTAGCAGGCAGATGAGAGGTAGGTTACGGGGGTAACTCTGAGGCAAGGAGGTAGGCTTTTAGTTTGGCTTTGTACAAATCTGTGTGGACGTTTCTCAGATGTCCAGGGGAAAAGAATTCCATGCAAGTAGAGCAAGAAGAGAGAAGGAGCAGAAGCAAGAGGAAGCACAGGGAGGGCGAGGAGCCACAAGGGTAGTCGAGGAGGCAGAGCAGAGATTACGAGAAGACTTGTAGAGTTAGATAGAGGATAGATACAGTGGTGCCTTACCATGGATAGATTTGCGAACCGAGAGGACATTTAAATCTGGTCCCGTTTTGCATCGTCAGTCATACAGACTGGTGACGGTTCAAAAGATGAATTAGGAAGCTAGGGGTGCTCACAGGTCCAGGTGTATGCAAATAGTTGTTTTAGTGGAGTGTTTGAGTTAGATTTGACTTTTGTCTGTGTGCAAGGCATAGCATTTTCTGCAATCTGTGGCAAACAGGGGCTAATACGGAACACAGAATGAAATAGAGTAGGATAGAGTAGCAACCCTTAGGCCCATCTTCCCTTTGCTCTGGACACCCAGGCGAATGGACGCCCAAAGGATAGTGCTTATATCCCCAAAGTAACTGTCAGAGGTCACAGGGGCAGTCGATCTCAATCTTGGATGCTTCTTTTATTTGTTTTTGTGCTGTTTCTTGGCTATACAACATTAGTAGCGGCACTGTAACAAGCAGAAAAGAGCTTAAACCGCATAGAACAGGGGCTCCCAAAATAGGCCTCACAACCACATACAATGAAAACAATTTGCACCACAGACAAGAGTAAGATTGTCTGCACTGGAACAGGCATGCACCACCATAACACAAAACCCAACTTTGTTATTGGAATCTGTTGCAAATAAGCATCAGCATTTCAAACAAATGGGTTTCAGAATATTGATCTGCTATATGATAAACACCTAAAATATGGTTACGACAAATAGGACATTCTTTTTTAAAACATTTTTAAACTGTGTTTATTTTTGCAAAATAGCAGAGTGAAAACATTACAGGCAGAATTAGCACATGGCAGACGGCCCCCCACACCTCCCGCTCCCTCCTCCTTCCGCCCTCTATATAGGACATTCTTATAACCGCTGATAGAAAAGGATTGTGTTTTGGGTATGTGAGATCAAATATACCATCCTACACCTCTGGTGTGAAGTACTGATTATTTGTCATTTTCCTTGAGCTGGTGAAACTGACTTGTTTCCGACGAGTCATCATCAGTGAGAAGTATACTGAATGTGCTCTGTGAGATTCAATTTCCCTTAGTGTTAGGATGCCAAAAAGTCATCCTGTTTCCTTGTGAGAAGTCTCCTTGCACAGCTGGCTGTCTGATCTCCACTAGACTGGCGCAGCCTTATTTTGATAATAGGGTGCAGCTTGCTTTACACAGCCAGGCATTCTTCCAACGAGAGATGTTGCCATATATGGTCAGGACTACTGCCTGTCCATTAAAAGTGCGGCTACATCAGGACTGTTTGAAAAGTTAAAGGTGGCAGCCCCCATTGCGATTGGGTTGCCCCCAGAAATTTGCTACATAACCCAAAAGGTCTGGTTGCTTACCTTGTCAAATCTGGGCATGAGAACTGAAGCAAGGAAAAAGATGGCAACTACAAGAGAAATCATGAGGATGCTATGCAGGTCCCTGTATTCTTTCAAGAACTGGTCTGTATCATGTATTTTTACAGCATTCTTTCTTTGCAGCTTTCTCTCCCCATCCACCCTTCGATTTGTTACTGAATTATTTTACTGCAAAATGCTGTGGCGGTGTTTGGGTAAGGCAATATGAAGTGCAGAGTTGTTGAGGGAGAGGGACCCAATACTGGATATATTATTTGAATAAACCCCAACTGTATGTTTGTGATCAAACTAAGGTGGCCTTTATATTGTTTAATCTAGAAAAAACTGCCTTGTCCTGGCCCACCCCTTTTGTCAATAACAACAGCCCGTTATTGACAGACAATGCTGAGTTCTTGAAATCTTTCCAAGTAATGTTTGACCGGCAGTATGCCGCTCAATCCCTCACACAGGAACTATTATTAGACATAAGACAGGGGAACCGAGACATCACTCATTGTAAAGGGTTAGTAACTGAAATGGAATGGCCGGATGATGCCAAAATCATAATTCTTCATAAAAGCTTGAGAGGAAATGGAAGATGCCGTATGTCAAGTAATCATACTACACAATACCCTCAATGACTACATTGCATTAGTCATCTGCCTTGAACGGCGATGCAAGGGAAAAGAAAGAGATGGGAACTACACAGTCCTGTCCTTTCTCCTTGCAAAAGGGATCATGTCGCCTACAAGGGAACTGAACCAATGCAGATGGGTAGTAACGGTGGCGAAACAGGACATTCAGTTTGTTCTTGCCCCCGAAACCCTTCACCAAATATGGGAAACAAACCACCTGCCCACAATAGGAACTCTTCGGACGGGTGTAAACACTCAGGATTCCCAGAATCTAACTCTGCCTGTTACTCCAAGTCATTATAATCACTTCTTTGTTTCAGTTGATCTAAAATTGGAACACTTGATCTGGGAGAATATCATTGCCCTGGTAGATAACGGGGCCACGGTAATTTCATCGACCTTTCATTCACACATAGGCAGAACAGAACAGAGAATACAATTGTCGTATCGAATTGTACCCAGACTCGAAGATCCCCTGTGGGACAACATATACCCTTTGTGAGACGTGCTGAGGGCTCCGAGATTAAGGGGATGAACGAATGAAAGTGAACTTGAAAGCAGTATCAAATATGAAATAAACTAGCAGCATGTGAGCAACACGTTGCCGAACGTTCCAAAGAAAAAGAAGCAAACGAATGAAAGGCAAAGAAGGATTAAGTGAAACGAAGTATCAGAGAGGACACGCCTAGGAAAGTATGCATTCTCGAAAGTCTGATAGGAAAGGATAATGGAAATGTATCCTTGTTAAAACCATAAGACAGAAATTGTGAAAAAGCTGTTGAGGAAGCAGCAGAAGGGGAGCTACACGAAGAGTGAAATGAAAGAAAAATTCCTTAAGTGTTGAAAGGGTGTGTGAATTGAAGGGAGAAGGAATCCAAGGTGAATATATTGTATAAAATGTACATTGTACTGGTGACTCCCTACTCTGCACTGGGTGGTTGGTAGGACTGCAATTTATGTTATGTTTCTATATACACAAGATGCCATGGTCTCAGAAAAACAACTTGTCAACAGAGGTAAACCACTACCACTTGCATTTTGATGAATTGGGTAGGAGGGTAAAAGAGACCAAGCCAGGTAAAATGAAAGCCACCGAAGGGAACTATTTTACCCAAACAAACAACCCGCCACCACCACCCTAGATACAAGACTAAAGAGAAGGAAGTCTATGGGAGACTAAGGGTACCTTTGAGATACCCCAACCTTAGAAGTCAAAGACTCTTGAGGCAGAAACAAAAAATATGCATAGGTACACTCTCAGTGAGGCTTGCGATTAGGCCTGGCTATGAGAAAATGAAGTCCAACCCAGAAAAAGAAAGCAAAAGTACAAGGGGTAAACAACATGTGCTAAAATGGTGACTTTCTGCCTAACATAGGGGCACTCCCTAGGTGAGAGGAGTATGCCTAGGTATGAGACCCTTGCACGATGTGCTTCATGAGTGAAGCTGGGCCTCACTGATATGGCTCAAGAAGGCTTAAACGTGTCTGGGGTTCATTGTATTCCCATAAATAGGGGTAATGACCTAGATGGATTGCTCCCACTTAGGAAAGATCCTAGACCGATTTGCATACGGTTGGTTACATTCTATAATGGGATGGGATCAATAAAATGCAAAATGAAGCATCACAAAGCAATTGGTAGTGATGATGACCAATTCAAGGCTCTCTGGGTATCACTTCTTGGCGTTTGTCACAAGTTTGGAAGGTGCATAAAGACAAACTCTTGCTTGCTATGCCTGGGGAATCTAACCGCTCCTCGCTGACAGGGAATGCTTGCATTTCCCAAGCAGCAGCGATGTGACTTAGAAGTTCAAGATGGAATGCTACTATTGGTGGCAGGATCAAGGGACATGTGGCATTTTCACGTCTGTAATGGCACAGATTAGAAATTCCCCGCGGAGTGATTAAATAAATTGTTTCCAAGTGTTAAGAAAGACTTTCTTTTTTGCTGCGTTCCTACCGTAGACTTCAGTGGGACACTATATTTTTGCTATTCTCTGCTTCCTGAGGATCACTTCCCTTGCTTTTTGCTCATTTTTATGGGGAAACTGATCAGTCCCTAAGACTATCAGTAGTCTGACATGCTGTTTCCCTTAGTGGAATACATGTTGTTTTAAAACTGCACACATCACCTTAAAGTGTGAAAAATATATGAGTAGGCAAAAGTCCTGATGCATGCGCTCTACCAGTCCCAAAGCTCTAGATTAAGGAGTTAAGCTGCGCTGCTGTGGTCAGTACTGTGTATGCCTACTCCTACACAGTGAAGGTAAAACAGTCGACAAAGGGGTCGTTTTCAAGGCTGACAGTATTTTAACACAAAATTATGCAAAACATATTATGATCATGTTTCAATAAATAATGAAAGAAAAAAAAGAATGAAAAAAGAGGATAAAATATATAATGCATACACATTTTATAAAGAAAGACATCAATATTATTGCAAATGGAAAATAATAGTACACAAATGAATAATAAGGTTCACATACCCAGTTTGTAGAGATCAATATATTCATAGTGGCGGAGGAGCAAAGAAAGAAGAAAGCATGGCAATATGTTTCTATGCTCATTATTGATTTTGAGTCAATAGATATTAGAATACTAAATTAGCACACTGATCATGCATTATTCATGCACGTGCGGCACCCCAAAGCAACACCATTTTTACCTCTCTCTTCCACCCTAGTATTATGTGTGTGTTAGTTGCATATGTGGCTGGTTATTTGAAATGGAGAAAAAGGGCTCATTAAAGAGTATAAATTGTCGGTACTCTAACATTATTACCATGAGAGAATCTCACCTATCTTCTGCTATTTGTAATGTAGATAGGATCCAAATAATTATATCAATCACAAATAGTTCTTGATATAGTAGTGTCCATGACAGATATTTGATTCAGTAAATTATCTGTGAGCACAGAGATGAAAACACAATGAAAGTCAATATTAAAGTGCGGTGGATTAAAACACTCACAACGTGTGTTGCCCCATTGCGTGCAAGCTTACCCTCTGCATTATCAGTAATGTTGTAGCTCTTATATTACATGGGCGTTCCAAGTCCATATATCTAAATGTTCATGTTATGCTCAATCCATAATGGATTTCCTATAAATTAGATATGAGACTACCTGTTGGGTAATTCGTCATTACTGCCTGAAAGAGTATTTCTATTTAGAGTGCGCACTTACCATATATAAGAGATCAATCCCCGTCCGAAATGTTATATTGGTGTCAAAGACGCGTCCGCTGGACGCGGCGGTTTAAATATCATGTACGGGTACTGGGTATGTGAACCTTATTATTCATTTGTGTACTATTATTTTCCATTTCAATAATATTGATGTCTTTCTTTATAAAATGTGTATGCATTATATATTTTATCCTCTTTTTTTAATTCTTTTTTTTCTCTTTCATTATTTATTGAAACATGATCATAATATGATTTGCATCATTTTTTGTTAGAATACTGTCAGCCTTGAAAACAACGCCTTTGTCGAAATACGTGTCGGCTGATACAGAGTGTCAATAAATCATATTAATACATGGACTTTTGATTGCTTCTTATATATATTATTAAAACTGAACAACATCAATTCATAGCACTTATCAGGAGAGGCGCGAATTGCGGGTCTTCTCCATTTACTTCATCACCTTAAAGTGAATTGTGCCTAGGATACTTTATACTTTTATACTATTTCATAATGTGTCAAGGATGGGCTGGTGGCATCTGATATTTTTCTACCATATCTTTTACTTTTTACTCGTGCACCTTTGCATTTTTACACATTATGCCATTTAGAGTACCATATACCCTAAAATGGTTGTGTCACAAGATTTTCGCCTATCCTTTGGCCGTTTTGTGCCTTCTCCCAGATTGCCAACATCCGTAATTGCCACATATGAAAAGCCCTTTCCTGGGCAAAGTGGAAATCTATGTGTGTGGGCTGGGTCTATCTGGAGCCAGTCCACATCCAATCCACAGTGTGTCTATTGCCGAGTAGGTGTGTTAGCCAGAGGCTATCCATGATTGGACAGCCCCAGCCAATTTGAATGGTGCAGATCCTTACAATTGGTTGGTGTGGGGGCAACTCCAGTCAAAATCCTGGATAAAAAGAGAAGCCCTGCAACCATTCGAGGGATCATCATTGGAGCCAAGATCCCTATGAAAAGTGAAGACCACTGACAAACCGAGGACAACTGTTGCAGCTGACCAATATTAGCATTACCTCCAGCCAAGTCCCAGGGAAGCACTGCTCCTCTCTCCTGATTTCTAGATGGCCTTCATTGGTTCTTCAACCCTTGGACTGGTGGGAACAACCTGCCCCTCGACCCCTGCTTGAGGAGCTGTACTTACTGGGCCTTTGGAAGAGTCAATGGACTACTCGGTGGACTGACCAGCTTTCTCCTGGAGTACAGTTAGATTGAATTTCTACATCCTAGTGGAGAGATGTGTATGAGGCCGACCTAGTTAGTGAACAGGGACAAGTATGGGCGCTGTAGCCAAACCAATCAAGGTAGAGTGAATAGTGGCCAAGGCCAAGACTCAGGAAGGGGTGAGCCTGGTAAACGGTCCACAATGAGTCCACAAGGTAAGTAATCAAGGATTACACTTAGAGAGTTAGTTATAAAAATACTATAGTTATTTATGCCCAAGCAACCACTATAAAAATGACTATAAACAAGTAATAATATCACACACCACTCATAACAAAATGTGTGTATACAACCCCTGTAGGCAGTGCAATAACACAATTCCCCCACCCCCACGATACTGAAAGGAAAGGCAGTGATTAGTATTTGCAATGGCAGTCCACAAGAATACAACCCTACCTTTAGATGTCCAACCAAGTTGTCTGGTGCCTTGTGCCCTAAATGTTCACAACGTTTCCAGAGGTTTTGGAAGCTGGGAATAAGTTAGGATGAGGGTCTTGTGGATGTGAGAAAGGTTCCAAAGTCAGGTAAGGATGCATTCTAGTAAATAAAACTGTCTGTAGCTTTGGGAGGGCTTTCGGCAACACGTTTTGCCAAATCCACTAAATGTCAAAATTTTCAAAGTATTACAAAACCTAGGTGGAGATAGGGGGGCAAGTAAGTATCGCTGCAACTCACCTTCCGTAGTCCGATTTCTCTTCAGACTTGGCAGGTCGTCAGAGGTCGGTTTTCCTGCCGTTGCTTCTGGTCGCCAGAGCCCAGGAGTTGCTGGTGCAACCTGTTCCTGTCGTTGAATGCGACTCACACCAATGCAGCACTCCACTAGGCAGTGGGCCAGACGCGGGGAAGCCAGTTTTGACGATCGCCATCCATGCACGGCACCACAAAGGAACACACCGGTCGTGGTTCGAGTCAGCAACTTATCTCGGGTCCTGTTAAAGCTGGAATGCCGAACAAGCTGATGGTCCCCAATGTTCAGAGCTGAAACACAGAACCATGACGCCTCTACCACTGTAGCCCAAACTGCAGTTGTTCAGTCCACAGTATGGTTCCAGGAACGCTTCCTAAGACTCCAGAGGGCTGGGCACCGAGCAGATGTCAGGAATGGTTGTGGTCCCCCGACTCCAGTGGTTGAAGTACACCGAAGGCCTTACCGAAGGCCTTCTGAAGATCACCAGCCAGACAGGGCTCCAACGGGACTGCATCAAATGTTGGTCACAAGGCCTTCTTAGGGCAGGCCCACAGGTCTTCCACGGTCTTCACAGTTGGGCAGGATACTTGGCTCCTCACAGGATTTCTACAGGAACGCTAGGGGATGGCTGCAGTACTACTTATCCAGAATCTCAGGTGAGACAAACTCAGCTGAACCAATGGAAGATCTGCTCCTCAAACACACCCCAGCAGTGGTCCAGGGAGGACTACTGATCATGAACTCTATGCATACACTCTAGACATACAGAAACCAGTTTGTGGATTGGGACCAGACGGTCCCAGCCCACTTTGTTGGAACACACACATATGGCCCTGCATTAACCCACAAAAATCAAGGCTTTCCTTGGCAAGTGCGTGACCATAAAAGGATTTTCCTGACCTGGCAGGGCCGGAAGAAGGCCACAGGACAAGATAGCCAAAAGAACAAGCAGAAACCCTGTGGCACAGCCATGTATGAACACTAGCTGCAGTTTGCCAAACGCGTTAAACACGGTAAGGCTAACAAAAAGTATTGCAAAAATAGTACAAATGCAACTGATGCCACCTGCTTGTCTTAAGGCAAATCTAAAGTAACCAAAACATCTTTGTGAGTGTAGTTTAGTTCAGGGTCATACAAAAGAAACATACAAAAGAAACCACATTGCACTGCATTGTAAGATGAATTCTGCAATGAGAAAAAGTGGGTACCCACAAAATAGATAACATGTATAAAGTTTCCCAATACTAACAGCCTTAAGGATTGGTCAGTTTCCTCATAACAACGAGCAAACGTGGAGTGAAGCTGAAGGCAATAGTCAGGACAAAGGACACAAACAAAAGGTTTGGGGGTCCATAGATATGGAGAGAATGTTGCAAAAAAGAGAAAACCTTCCTAACAGGTACCTCGCTGCAGCAGTCACCATTCCAAGTTAATCCTTAGAACATTGAAGATTTTCAATTTGTGGAACGAGACGCCTACCCCTGCAATTTTAGTCTTTCTGAACAAAGAGAAGTTGTGCAGGGACTGCACCTTTTTTCGCACCACAAGCATCGCCCATCACTGCCCGACTGTTGTGACTCCTGCTGAATCCCACCTTCTATATGTCCAGGAGGTCACCTGATCCATGGAGGTCTTCATCCCTTTCATGCCAAGAGCGTGCAGATGACTAGCTGTACCTAAACCCAATGCCAAAAGTGACCTCTGCATCTGCGGCCCTTTAACCTTCCGCAAGTGGACAAAGCGTAGAAGTTAGTGTGACTAATGGATTCAGCAGCCCCTAATAGTAAGGGGGTGAGTTTCCATACTTATCCCCCCTCATTCGCTATAGGGTTGTATGGGTGTTAAGTCCTAACCCTACCTCTCCCTTGCCTGTTTAAAATCAGAGGCGGTCTTGTCAAGGATTTCCCTCTGGGCTTCCCCCTAGGGTGGTGGGATTGGGAAAGAAACTTGGAAGAACTTAACTTTTTATTCAACGTCTGGAATATTTACTAAGAATTGGTAGTCGAGTAAGCAGTGCAGGTATTATGAGAAGGCTTTTAGAGTTGTATAGATACTGTTGTGCCTTACTGTGGATAGATTTGTGAACCAGGAGAAGAATTTTAAATCTGGCCCTGTTCTGCATCGTCAGTCAGAGGTACTCTGCCTTTCCTCTCCTTCCGCCAGAAGCTCACTGTCTCCCAAGCTCTGGTTCTCTCCAGGTTGGACTATTATAACAGCCTCTTCCTAAATCAACCTGCCTCTACTCTCTGCCCTGTGCAACTAATCCAGAACGGGACTGCAAGACTTGTCCTTGGCCTCAAGCCCTGGGATCGCATCTATCCAGCTCTGAAATCTCTCCATTGGCTCCCAGTGGATGCAAGGACTAAATTCAAAACCCTATGCATTGTCCACAAGGCTTTCTGGGGCGTGGGTCCACAATACCTTCAGCTATCCCTCCGTAAATACCTCCCCTCTTGAGCTATTTGTTCCTCTAACTCCCTCAGGGTCAGTTGTTTTTCAAAGAAACAAGCTGGGGGTAGATCTCTGTCTTCGGATGGGGCCTCCCTCTGGAATAGTCTCCCTGCCACTCTAAAACATGAGTAGAACCATCTCCGGTTCCGGAAGCACCTCAAAACCTTCCTCTTTGCTTCTGCCTTCGCTCCACCTCTACCCTGCTGATCTGCTCTCTTGGCACTGTGCACCTGCCCACCCTCTGTCCCCTGGGCCCAGGTACTTGCTCAACCTGCCACCCTCCTGCACTGCCACCTGGCCACCCCTTGAAATGGGGACTGTATCTGTACCCATACAGTCCCCCACCCTCCCCCCCCTTTTCTGCACTTATTTAGACTTACCCAGTTTGCTGCCGTACACACTGCACTTGTCACTTGCTGGCTGCACTACCACTGTTTATTGCCTCTATTATCTATTTATAATTATTTATCTGTTCTCCTCTACTCCGCACTCTCCTCTCTCCCCCGTCCATGCACTTTCTCCCCTTTCTCTTTTCCCATGCACTAGCGCGTACTCAATGTCACTGGGCCTAGTAAGATTGTTGATGTGTTCTCCCCTGTTCCCCTCCCTTGTCGTGCTCTGAAACACTTGTGTATGAGCGCGATACAAATAAAATATCATATTATATCATATGCAGCCTGGTGACGGCATGAGGAAGCAGGTGTGAACTGAGGGAGTTCAAAGAAAGTCCTGGTAGCAAAGTTAATTACCTTGTTGAGAGGACAGAAAGCATAGTTGGGGAAAACAAAGAGGATGCTGGCACAGTAGTCTAGTTTAGAGCAGACAAGAGTACTTGTGAGATGCTTGGCAGTGTTGAAATGAAGGAGGTACCCGATTTTCTTATTTTTAGGAGGTTAAGGCAAGCCGCCATTGCAGTTTGGAAATTAAATCAGAGAAGGTGTGAGAAGGGCCATAGATGGCACTGAGGTTTCTAGCTGAAGAAGAATAGGGGAAGAGTGTCAGGTGCTAACTGGATAGGATATACTATTAAAATTATTGCATATGCACACCTAATAATGTATCAAAACCTTAGACTGTAAGAAGCAAAAAAGCCAAATGCTTAAAAGAATTAATGGAACATTTTAGAAACAGTTACATGATCATAATGCAAGTGCCCACAATATAATTCTGCATTGACGCAGTAAAACATTTTCAAGATCCTTGTGCCCATGATATATGCCATTACCTTTACTATACATGTTCATAATGCCTGTGTTCACATGTTCAATTATTTCTGGGAAAAATAGTTACCAAGGTTAGAGAGGTTAGAGAGGTGCTCTTCCCTGTCAAATGCTCTTAGGATGGTGAGGTTGCAGCATCTGTCTGGACACCAGCAGCGACCTGTTACTGGTGTTCAGGGGGCTGCAGTGATCTGGTAAACGGTAGTATGCAGCGGTAAATGTGAAAAAGACTGTTACACAGTGGATGGATAGGCCCAGCACATGTGGCGAGTCAGCAGGAGTCTTCAAGAAACCTAGACTGGACTTCCAGAGGCAAATAAACTGGGATATGCCCAAACCACTGCACTTAGTAAGTTTTAAAAACAGCAGGCATACTCTTCAGCAGGAACCAAGCAGCAAGAGAAAAGCAGGGAGAGGACAAGGTCAAAATGCACATGCATATGAGGGGAAGGGTCAGATGGGTGGTCACTGCAATTGCCACTAAGCCAGAGACACCCCCACAGGAAGTTAGAGGGATCTTCCAGGCACCTATACTGACCTAAACCAGTTAGGACCAATACAGAGGTTGCCATTGTCAGCCCCCAGAGACCACATGGTCAGAATAGTCACTGTAAGCCTACCTAGTGGTCACTCTCAATAAAGGAATCCCTGAAACACAAATTGGCTTAAAGCCGGATTAAAACAACCGATTGATACCACAATGGCTACCAAAAATTTACATTGGGCTCCAATGCAGTAAAATGGTTGGCTTGGACCCTCTATGAAACCAAAACTAAAGTCTAGCTGGCACCAACTCACTCCCTAAAACTGGTGTAGGGCGATAGAATCGCTGTAGGGCAATAATGTGGAGCACAAGTCACACCCCTGGGATTTGGTACCTCAGGGGACGCCCCAGTACTATATACCTTAAGTAAAAGGGACATAATGGCATGCGAACTTCAGGAGAAGTAACACTGACCACCAAAATTAATCAATGTTAGGGAGAGTTCTCATTTCTGTGTTAATTCCCTTCTACCTTAGAGACCGCCAGCTCTTTTGCTGGACTTTAGGACTTTTAATTTTTATCCTGGAGAGAGCGAGACCTTTTTCCCACTCTCTCATGCGTTTCTATCTGATTTGGGCTCTGTGTTTCTTTTGGTTTTGGAGTCTGACAAACTCCATAGGCATCATTTTTTTGTATAGTGACACACAGCACCCTCAGTGCAGTGTCACTGAGAAGTCCTTTAAACCTTTAGAGAAATCCAAATACCTTCTCTAGGATAAACTACTGTATCCAAGAGCAGTAAAGTGAAATTGACTTTACTTACCTTTTTCGCTTTGTAGACCCAGCACACACCATCCTATGTGGCGTGCTAGGGGGTTACTTAGTATCCCCTTTGTCTACCTTCTCATGTAACATTTTTTATGTTACCCTTGCCACAATGAATGGCTGGTGGCAGTGGTTTAATTTTCCTACCATTGTGCGTTTTTACCACACGCTGAATCCTCAGCTGCAGTATTGCACCAATGGGTGCCCATTTTGTCAAAATGGTCACAGTCTTCTTTATTCGCCATTTCTTGTTTGTAAGGTCCTTCTTGACATTTACTCTGCAGCTCAAACCAGGTTTAGTCCCTTTGTTTGTTTCATTTTGGATGGATTCACTGGTGAAGCCCGCCTATGGCTCCAGCGCGTCTGGCAGCTCAGGAAGCAAGGGAGGTCCCTGAAACTCCCTGTGCTTAGTCTCCTTGGTTATGGGAAAGCACCCAAAGTTGATTAGCTGGCTGGCTGTCCTTGGAGGACAGCCAACCTGCTGTTTCAGTGTCAGCTAGGCTGCAAATGAATGGGAGAAACTTGAATCAAATGCAAGGTCATTTGCAAGGAAGGTAGAGCCAAAAACTGGACGAAGGAACCGAAGAAGAAGCTGAAAGAGAAGCTTGCTGCACCCTCCTGGACTGTTGGTTTGCCCGGTGAAGCCCTGCTGCAGTGCTGAAGCTCCAAATTTCGAATTGACTAGAGAAGCCCGGAAAGGACGACTTCTTCCCTTGGGTTGGTGGGACTAACTGACCCCAAGACGAACTTGACTGGAACCCCTCTCCTTGTTGGGTGCACTTCATTGCTGCTGCTGGAACCGAGTGTCAAGGGACAGAAAGACCAGAATCGAGTGCATCGCCTTTAAGCCGGATCCGAGCTCCAGGAAGATCCTAAGGACTCCCTTGAAGCAGGACTACCCAAGCCTGAGCCACCTCTCAACAGAGTGCTGGACCCCAGAAGCAAGGGGAGCCCACAAGGTGTCCAAGAACAGCAGTGGTGCTATTTGCGAGTAGTTGCAACCGCAAAGTACTGCTGACCTGGAGTGTACCCATTGCTGCTGCTGACCTTCACACCATAGTGAAGGAGTCCCCAGACATACTCCCTCTTGTCCCCAGGACAGAGGTCCAGGAACAACAGGATCTGCAGGGCTACAACAGGAACAGAAGACAGCTGGTACCTTTTCTTCAGACTCAAGGTACAGGGTACTTACCGCTTGTGTGTAGCTTGCTTGCTCTCAGTGGAGACTTGCTTTTGCTGGCCTTTGCAGAGTTGCTTGCATCTTTGCTTTTCACAAGCCTCCCAGCTTGTGGCCCAACATTGATTCTTTTCACAACAAAACTCTCTTTAACATTGTGCAAGATTTTGTGCTATCTTCAAGAAGTGCCTCAGCTTCTCTAGACTTTGCTCAATTGACATTGGCTGTCCTGGCTCCCTGCATACTCTTCTTTCCCTCTGATTTTGTGTTTATCTCTCCCACCAAAAAGTAATAGATAAATTACTTGAATAGCTGGGAAAGGGTTAACCTATATTTCATTGGGTAATTATAAAGTGCTTACCTGTTTGGAGAAACTTGTTAACCATTGTTTCCCTAACATTTTCCTTTTGCCCCAAATCCAGTATTGCAGTTAAGTGTTCAAGTGATATATCAATGTCCACAGTGTCCTATGAATTGAAGTCACCTCAGGGTGTGGGAAGTGTGTTTGTGACATCCCAAAAGGGTATCTACTTACTTATCTGAAGGAGTGTATTTTTGAAGTGTATTTTATCATTGCCAATTGCCCTTTCTAAAGAAGGCTTGGTTTAAAACTGTTAAATTAATCATTATTTTAACATTATTTTAAAAGGAAACCTTGAGTATAAGTGTTATTTGAATACTTTTCACTGTGAATCTCTATGTTACAGCCCTACATCTCAAATTGAGCCCTCTTGAGATAGGCCTGGTTGCTTAGTCAGTCTACCAACTTGTGTAGTACAGGCCTATACCAAAGGATGGGTTACCTACTGATGTGATTTGTAATTTCATCAGTGTTCTCATACAACATATAATTAGTGATGTCATCACTGATGTGATCTGTGATGTCATCATTGTGGTCATAGACTGTGCAACAGGGGGCGCAAAGTTAAGGTGGCTTTAGGTGAATTTCAGGGGCTTTGTTGCATTACTTTCTCACCTTAAGGTCCCTGCAAATAACGTTTTTCCCTTGAATTTCAAGGGTTATTATTCTATACACAAAGTTGCATATTTTTCAATATTATTTGTAGCCGCAGCTACAGCATCAGCCAATGAATTGCAGGATTTTACGTGCAAAGGTAACAAGAGCAATGACTGGAGTGCTTTTATTCGAGCTAAAATACTGCCCCAGTTAACAGTGTAACCAAGAAATAAACAAACAATTGGGAGTTTTGAATTAATAAAACTGCATAAAATAAATTACAATAGATATTGTAATATATTTTTGCAGTCTGTGTTCAATTTTATCTATTTTAGTAACTATATGTATATATATTTTAATTTAATTTTTAGAAAAAGGGGAGGGCTGCCACTTAAAACAAGATGACATGCATTACTCACCGTAATCGCATTTGATGATTGTATCTGCTTAGATTCACATGCTGTGCGTATAGTCTGACATCTAGTGGTAATCGCAGAGAATTGCATCTTTCTTTTCGAAGATCGAAAGGGGACGTTTACATGGGCAGATTGTAACACTATCCCTAACGTGAAGTGTAGTGTACCCAAAATCACTCACTGGTCGAGGTCCCTGAGACTGTTTTTTTCTGCCGTGAGGGAGCCTTATAGTCAGCGTGAGTGAGTACAGAAGAGAGAAGGTGTAAGATGTCTTCGTCCATGTTCCTTCTACTCCATGAGGGGAGGAAGGGTGTGCGCATGTGAATCTAAGCAGATCCAATCATCAGAAATGCTACTACGGTGAGTAATGCATGTCTTCTGATGCTTGTTAATCTGCTTAGAATCACATGATGTGACTAGCAAGCAGTACCCAGAGATGGTGGTGGGATGTGTGAAGGAACAGTGTCTTAGCACCGGTTGTCCCACCTGAGAACCAGACCTAGAGTGTGTATCTAGGCAAAATTGTTGTGTAAAGGCGTGTACAGAACTCCAGGTTGCTGCTTTACAAATGGACTCAAGAGGAATATTTGCAATGAATGCTTTGGTAGCCCCTGTGCACCGAGTAGAGTGTGCTCTAGGCGTGAAGGGTAGATCTCTCTTGGAAAGAGTAGCAAAGTGTGATGCAGTTTACGATCCACTTTGAAATAGCTGATTTAGAGAGAGTCCCCTTCTCTACCAGCTGGCACTGAAACTGGGTTGTCTTTTTGGTGGTTTTGTCTTTTCCAGGTAATCGATTACCGCTCTCCTTACATCTAGTGTGTGGAGGCTTCTTTCTGCCACGTTATTGGGATTCTGGAAAAAGGTGGGTAGTTCTATGGACTGGTTCACATGGAACTTTGAAATAAATGTAGGCGCAAATCTTGGGTGAGTGCGCAGGACCACCTTATCCTTGTCAATTGTGACAAATGGGTCCTGAACTGAAAGGGCTTGCAGTTCACCAACTCTCCTTATTGATTTGATCGCCACCTAGAAGCCGGTCTTGTAGGTAAGTGCTTTAAGACTAGCCTTATGCATAGGTTCAAAGGAAGGCCCCATTGGTCTATTAAGCACAACATTCAGGTCCCATCCGGGAGCTCGATTGGAAATAGGGGGATGAATTCCATTTATCCCCTCCATAAATGCCTTTATTACTGGAATTTTCCACCACAATACTTTCTTCTGGGAGGTGGTTTATGCTGAAAGTGCAGCAAAGTGGACTGTTAAGGAATTGAAAACCAGGCCTGAATCTAGCAGGCGAGTTAGGTACAGGACAATGCGAGATGGTGTGCATTCAATTGGACTGATGTTTTCGCCATTACACCTGATGACAAAGTGTTTCCATTTACTGGAGTAGTAATGTCTGGTGTTGGGTTTCCGTGCTTCCATGAGTATGCCCATACATCTTTGAGGGAGTTGGAGGTGCCTGACCTCTGACCTCAGAAGCCAGGCTGCCAAGTTCATAGTTTGAGGGCATGGATGTAGTGTTTTCCCCATGTCTTGCTGCATGTTGTAAGGGCATGGCAGCTTCCTGGGAGGGGAGACTGACATTGCCATGAGATGGGAGGTCCAAGGTTGGCAGTCCCATATCATGCCGACTGGTCCCTGGTGCATTGTGTGCACTATCCTGTTGAGCAGGAGAGCCGGGGGGGAAAAGCGTAGAATGATTTCCCGGACCATGTTATCCAGAGACTGTTCCCCTTGGAGCGGTTCTGCCGGTATCTGGATGCGTAATCTGGACATTGTGCGTTCTCCAGAGTTGTGAACAAGTCGATCTCTGAGAAGCCCCAGTTTGCAAAGATGTTGAGAACAATGTCTTTGTGTAATAGCCTCTCATACTCTACAGGTAGTGTGAAGTCTCTGCTGAGTACGTCTGCCAGAAGATCGAGTTCCCCTGGAACGTGTTGTGACAGGAGGACATCTTGTGTTTGAAAGCCCATTTCCATATGTTCTGTGACAGTTTGTATAGCCCTGGAGAGGGAGTGCCCCCTTGTTTGTTCAGGTAACAGATGGCTGTAGTACTGTCCGTGAGGACTAGGACTGTCTTCCCCTGAAGGTGTGTTTGGAATGCTTTCAGGGCCTTGAACACTGCTAGCAGTTCCAACATGTTTATGTGGTTGGATGCTACCACTGGGGACCACACGACGTGTGCCGTCTGATGAAGGCGGTGAGACCACCCACCCACCCCGTCAGAGATACGTCTGTGGTAAGAGTAGCTTCTACTGTGGGGGTGGTGAAGGTGTTCCCTGGACCACCACTGCAGAGACTGAACGAGGGCTGCCAAGACAACCACTAGATTGTTCCATTGTCCGCTGGCCTGACACCATTGGCTCAAGAGCAACTCTTGCATGGGGCGCATGCGCAAACATGCATGTGGAACTAGGTAAATGCAGGAGGCCATCATCCCCAACACTCGCATGTCTTTGCGTACGGTCACCTCGTGACTGGCCACATAGTGAGGGATCTGGAACAGCATGTTTTGAACCCACTCATTCGGTGGAGGGAAAGAAGAGGCCATCTTTGGTCCGAATTAGAGCCCTCAGAAACTGTTTCACTTGGCTTGGGTCTAGGCTGGACTCTTTCTCGTTGATTGAGAACCCTAGACTGAAGAGGAGATCTACCGTCTTCTGGGTGTTTGTTAGGCATGTTCCGTACAAATCCCCTGTTATTAGCCAGGGATGACCTGCCTGTGCAGGTGAGCAGCTACTACCGCCAGTACCTTCGTGAACACCCCTGGAGCTGAGACAATGCCAAAGGGAAGAACCTTGAACTGCTAGTGGGTGTTCTCTATCACGAAACCTAGTGTCAGCTTCCGATTCCACCACTGGTGTAATACCCTTCTTTCTCTCTTCAACCTCCTCACCTGTGGAGTTGAAATCCTCTTCAGCTGGACTGAGTGCTCGATGCGCCGTATAATCCTTTTCCTTTTTTCTAGGTTGAGAGTGTCTCCCACAAGAGGAAGCCACAGTGAGAGCGTGTAAATGCACCCTGACCGTGTCCCCCTCCCGGGAGAGACAGGAAGGGGGAAAAAAGCCAGAGTAGGCAAAAAACCCCTAGGACCGGTAAGTATCCTGATGGCCGCTGGACGTGATGCAGATGAATGATGGGAGAAAGCAGCAACCGGAACCAGGTGGAAATGTAATGCAGCGTAAAACGCCAAAAGGTAAAGAAAACAAAGTAAAGGCAGAGAGCTGGAACTAAGGAAATGGAGGTAGAGAGGAAACGAAAAACTGGGACCTGAGTTGGACCGGTATTAGGACGGAAAGTGTAAGAGAAAAATGCTCGAGGAGCCAAAGGAAAACAGCGTGTAGCAAGACCGCGGCAGCGAGGAAAAGCAGCTGACCGTGGAAGGTTGCAACGCGCTGTGCTCAGGGAGAGGAGTGGTTAAATAGCGCTACGGCGGCGAAGACTAGACCGCATAGAGAGAACGTAGCGCCAGCGTGACGGGAATCAGGAAGTCCCTAAGCGGCAGCGGGGCCAAAGACGCCAGGTGCGGAGGCGGCGCATGACAGTATGCCCCCCGCCAAGGCCCAGGCCACCCAGTTTGCCGGGATGCAAACGGTGAAACTTCCGGAGAAGGACAGGAGCGTGGATGTGCGCAATTGGTTCCCAAGAGTCCTCAGCATGTGAATAACCTTTCCAATGCACCAGGTATTCAAGGCGCCCTTTGCGGTATCTGGAGTCCATCAACCCGGACACTTCATACTCAGGAGCATCAGGTGAGTGAGAAAGAGTGGGGAAAGGACGAGCCCTTAATGACTGTTCGGCACTCTTCAAAAGAGATGCGTGAAACACTGGGTGAATCCGCCTAAGAGAATGTGGCAGCTTAAGGCGGAAGGCCACTGGATTGATCTTGGCAGAAATGGGATAGGGACCGATAAACCTGGGGGACAGTTTAGATGGGCGAGACCATCTAGGAAGGTATTTAGTAGATAACCATACCTTGGAACCAACCTCCCAATCAGGTACAACCTGCCGGTGCCGGTCTGCTTGCCTTTTGTAAGCCTGGAGGCTATCTCTGAGATTCAACTTGGCTTTGTCTTGGATGTCCTTTATTCGGATAAGAGTCTCTTCTACCGCCGGAAGTGCAGGTTTGCAGAAAAACTGTGGAATGATGGCTCGGGGATGAAAGCCATATGAACAATAGAATGGAGACATTTTGCTTGCGGAATGACTGGCATTATTATATGCGAACTCCGCTGTCGGCAGCATATCCACCCAGTTGTCTTGTTCCATATTGGTGTAGCTGCGCAAATATTGTTCTAATGTGGCGTTTAACCGCTCTGTCTGCCCATTGGTATGGGGATGATATCCTGATGACAAAGCGCGCTGAATATTAAGAGCGGCGCATAAGGACTTCCAGAATCTGGAGACGAATTGGCTTCCTCGATCTGATACAATCTTGTCGGGGAGACCATGGAGTCGAAACACATCTTTAATGAATACTAATGCCATACCATCGGCAGTTGGTATACCAGGAAGTGGAGAAAAATGAGCCATCTTGGTGAGAGAGTCGATGGACACCATTATGCATGTACATCCGTGGGACAAAGGTAAGTCCACAATGAAATCTGTAGATATATGACTCCACGGACGTTCCGGGATTGCATCTTGTTGTAGTAGACCTATGGGTTTCTTTGTGTTGTTTTTACTCTGACAGCAGACTCTGCAGGACTTGACATAATGTTTAACATCTTTAGACATATTAGGCCAATAAAAAGCTCTACTAATCAAGTCCAAGGTGCTGGTTTGTCCCCTATGGCCTGCTGTCTTGTGATCATGGCACCAGGACAATATGTCTTTTTGAAGAGGCTTGGATGGTATCCAGATCCTCTGTTTCTTCAGGAACAAACCATCCTTTTGGATCATGCCGCGAGGTTCTGGATGTAAGGAGACAGCTTCTTTTATCCGTTGAAACAGGGAAGAGATAGTGGCAACAATGCGGTTCCTGGGAAACAACTTTTCCGGGCAGGATGAGGCAACATGGGAGGAGAAAGCCTTTCTGGACAGAGCATCTGCCAAAGTGTTTTGGCTTCCAGGAATATACGTGATGGTAAAGTCATATTGTGAGAAAAAATGCGCCCACCGGGCTTGTCTGGAATTGATGCAATCCATTGACTGTAAAACTTGTAAATTCTTATGGTCGGTCCGGATTACAAAAGGGTGGTTGCACCCTTGTAAGAGGTGTCTCCATACTTCACAGGCTTTTTTCATGGCTAGTAGTTCACGTTCTATTACTGAATAATTCCGTTGACTCGGAGTGAGAGTTTTTGATAGATATGCTATTGGGTGTTCCGCGTTGTCATGCTCTTGTAGTAGAACTGCTCCTATTGCTGCGGCAGAGGCATCTGTCTCAACAATAAAAGGTTTGCTTTGGTCTGGCTGGCACAGGATGGGAGCGCTGCAGAAGCTCTTCTTCAAGAGTTGAAAGCTTTCTTCAGCCTGTGGGCTCCAAATGAAAGGCACAGATGTCTTCTTTAACAAATTGGTAATTGGTAGGACAGTGTTGGAAAAACCTGGCACGAAACGCCTTTAAAAATTAGCCAGGCCCAGGAATCTCTGAACTTCTTTGACTGAGGAAGGAGCCTGCCAATGGAGAATGGCCTCAACCTTCTTTTGATCCATTTGTACTCCTTGTGGTGAGAGGATAAACCCTAAGTACGGGATCGAGGATACCCCAAAAACACACTTTTCACGTTTGGCCAATAAATGATGTTTTTTAAGGCACTCCAGGACCTCAGTGAGATGTAGTAGATGTTCTGACATAGACTGTGAAAAAACAAGTATGTCGTCCAGGTAAACCACAACTGAAATAAACAATAAATCAGAGAATATTCGGTCTATGAACCTTTGGAATATAGCGGGAGCATTGACCAGTCCGAAAGGCATAACGTAGTATTCGTATAGGCCGAATGGTGTCCTGAAGGCCGTCTTCCATTCATCTCCTGGACTCACTCTGAGTAAATGATATGCATTGCGCAGATCCAATTTAGAGAAGACTGTTGCTCCCTGTACAGATTCCAAAATGTCAGGAATGAGGGGCATGGGATATCTATCCTTACGAGTGACTTTATTGAGTCCCCTGTAATCGATGCATGGTCTGAGGTCCTTAGAATCCCTCTTTGGAATAAAAAACAAGGGAGCACCCGCCGGGGATTTAGAGGGTCTGATGAGACCGTTGCACAAGTTGTCATCCAGATATTTTCGTAAAGCGTCCTTTTCAGTCTTGGATAAAGTAAACATTCGTCCAAATGGGACCAGGGCATTAGGTATTAGCTCGATAGAGCAGTCCTCCGGTCTATGAGGTGGTAATGCCATTGGAGCGGATTCAGCAAACACCATAGGGTATTCTTCCAATACCGAGTCAATGGAAAGCACCCCTATACTCGTGGGGAGAACAGTGGGAGATATCTTTACCTCCTGGTAATGTGCTTCTTTAAAGCAGTGTGTCTGGCAATAGCTGGAATTAAACTGCAAAGTGTTAGACTTCCAGTCGACATGGGGATTATGTTGTCGCAACCAGGTAACCCCCAAGATAAGAGGAAAATGGGCTGCTCGAATGATGTCAAAAGTAATGACTTCTGAATGTTGAAATATAGACAGAGGAAGGGGTTCGGTTGTCTGAATAATGAGTCCTGAACTCAAAGGTGTGCCGTCTACTCCTTCTACTTTCTGACCGTGGCTGCGGTCTATCCGTGAAGCACCCACTTTGTCTACCCAAAGGGTGTCAGCAAAGTTTCCTGCGGCACCGCAATCCAAGAGAGCCAGCGTCTCTACGGGGCTGCCATTGATAGTGACCTGGACCGTTATAACCATCAGGTGGGAATCTTCAGAAGGGTTCGAGGAATCAATAGACATAGTAACGTAGGGACTGGAAGATTGCCCTCGATAACCCGTCCCCACTAGGTTCGAGGGTTCGCGTTTTCCGCCGGTTTCTTGGTTAGTTCAGTACAAGTATGCACCGTGTGGCGATCAGAGGCACAGTAGGCACATAGGCCCTGTTCCCTTCTCCTCCTTCTTTCCTCAGGTGTTAAAGAACGGCGAGTAGTGCCGATTTGCATGGGCTCATCTTGAGGTTTGGGCACTGCCGAAGGAGGTGAGGAGGTCCTTGAAAAGGAGGTACGTGCTTTTCTTCTTTCTTGCCGCCTTTCTTGCATCCTGAACTCCATCTGAAGGGCGGCCGTCATAAGATCCTGCAGGGAAGTAGGCCGAGGAAAGTGAGCCATTTCATCTTTTAATTCTTCTCGAAGTCCTCTGCGGAACAAAATAAATTGAGACTGTTCAGACCAACCCGTCTCCATGGCCAATCTCTTAAATGAGGAGATATAAGACAGCACATCAAACTGTCCTTGACGAATGTCCATCAATTCTTCACCAGCAGCCATTGAGACTTCAGGTCTCTCAAAGGTTTGTTTAACGAAAGCAATGAATGCATCGAAATTCTGAAGGACAGGGTCATTTCCGGTGACTAGAGGGGTGGCCCAAGCTAGAGCGTTCCCTGTCATATTAGACACCAGGAATCCAACCTTGGCATGATCTGAGGCGTAGGTGCGGGTTCTGAAGGAAAAATACACCCGGCAAGCGTCGAGAAATTCTTTAGGGTCTTGGGGGAACCATCATATTTCCCTGAAGATAAAGGCATAGGGGGCAGGTCTGTGTTGGGGGGCTCCCTTACTGCCACCATTTGTTTTAACAGATTGTTTTCAGTTTTCATATTCTGCATCTCTAGAGAAAGGTTTTGTACCGCAGCGATTAGTTCCTGCACTTGCTCAGGAGTAGCCATGATTGGTGTTTGTGGGCGTTGCAAACTGTCAGCTTCCGATTCCACCACTGGTGTAATACCCTTCTTTCTCTCTTCAACCTCCTCACCTGTGGAGTCGAAATCCTCTTCAGCTGGACTGAGTGCTCGATGCGCCGTATAATCCTTTTCCTTTTTTCTAGGTTGAGAGTGTCTCCCACAAGAGGAAGCCACAGTGAGAGCGTGTAAATGCGCCCTGACCGTGTCCCCCTCCCGGGAGAGACAGGAAGGGGGAAAAAAGCCAGAGTAGGCAAAAAACCCCTAGGACCGGTAAGTATCCTGATGGCCGCTGGACGTGATGCAGATGAATGATGGGAGAAAGCAGCAACCGGAACCAGGTGGAAATGTAATGCAGCGTAAAACGCCAAAAGGTAAAGAAAACAAAGTAAAGGCAGAGAGCTGGAACTAAGGAAATGGAGGTAGAGAGGAAACGAAAAACTGGGACCGGAGTTGGACCGGTATTAGGACGGAAAGTGTAAGAGAAAAATGCTCGAGGAGCCAAAGGAAAACAGCGTGTAGCAAGACCGCGGCAGCGAGGAAAAGCAGCTGACCGTGGAAGGTTGCAACGCGCTGTGCTCAGGGAGAGGAGTGGTTAAATAGCGCTACGGCGGCGAAGACTAGACCGCATAGAGAGAACGTAGCGCCAGCGTGACGGGAATCAGGAAGTCCCTAAGCGGCAGCGGGGCCAAAGACGCCAGGTGCGGAGGCGGCGCATGACACCTAGGTACTTTCGGTGCATTGGAAACATATGAAAGTATGCATCTTTCATATCCAATGTTGCCATGTAATCCCCCTGCACCAGCAGTGGGATTACTTCCTGCGATGTTGTCATTCTGAACTTTTGTGGTTTGACATACTTATTCGCTGGGCGCAAGTCTAACAAAGGGTGCATGGTGAGATCCTTTTTGGGTACAAGGAAGTACACTGAATAAATACCCTAGTTTACCTGGTGAATGGGGATGACTTCTATGGTGCCCTTTTCCAGCAGGACCTCAACCTCTTCCAGTAGGATTTGCAGGTGTGTTGGTGACGGGCGTCTGCTCTTTGGTGGATGGTATTGAGGTTACCGGTTGAACTCGATACAATAACCGTGGGTGACGGTCTTAAGCACCCACTGGTCCGATGTGACCCCAAACGATGACAACCGTCCTCTGACAGGGGAAGCATGGGAGGGGACCGGCAAGTCATTTTGATGCGGAGGCCGGGGAGCCTTTTGGGGTGGGAGCCTTTTGGGGTGGAGTTTCTGCCTCTGCGCTTGCCTCTGCCCTATCCTCTCTGCTGGTATGGACTACTGCCAACTGAACCTTGTCCGGTGGTCCATGTGGAACTTCCTGCGCCATATTGCCCGTGTGTAGATCTGGAGAAGGACTGCCCCGGAAAGGAACTGCAATAATCTGCACCTCCCCGCTGTTGAAAGGGCTTAGCTGTGATTTGAATGAGGGACTTTAGCATCTCAAGCTCTTTCTTATCCGTTTCCAAGGCATCATCCACAGCCTTACCAAACAAGTTAGACTCTTCCACAGGCTTATTAATCAAGGAGGCCTACGTCTCCGGCTTAAAACCAGAATTCTTTAGCCAGGCGTGCCTCTTAAGAAGAGTACTTTGCGCCAGCGTGCGTCATGCCGTTTCTGCAGCATCTAGCGTGTTTTTAAGGGTCTTGTGGGTCACCTGCCTTCCGTCTGAAACGACCGCCAGCAGATGTGACTGCACTGGTTTAGGGACCTCTTGGAGGCCTTCTTGAAGCAGGTTCCACTGCACATCGCTATAACTCGCGAGAAGAGGTAAGGGTAGACTGGGGATGTTCCGTACAAATTATTAGGCGTAGTATTGTTTGCAATTCTGGTAGAATATGCTGCCGACGTGGTGATGCGCTTGCCCAGGTCAAAGAGTTTCTTGCAGTCTTTTTCAGAGGGAGCCTCTGCAGTAGACAGTGGCACCCTAGCCCTTTTCCTGGTGGTTTTAACAACCAGGGAGTCTGGTATGGCATGGCCCCCGAATGTACACAGGGTCAGATGGAGAGGGGCGAAACAGTTTCTCAACCCGAGGGCTGACAGCCCTTGTAATGGAAGGGGACAGTAAGGAAGGTGCAAGGCGCTTCTTAATGGCACTCATCAGCAGGGTCGGTCATTGCGTCAGGCAGCCCAGGTGGCTGCCTGACGTCAGTCAGCCTCTAGGGGGCGCTGCACCAGCAGTCCACAGTGCCAGTGCTCGAATACACATGTAACACATTCGTTTCCTACCATTATAAAAATGAATGTGCCTGTTCATTTTTATAATGTGAGAAACTAACGTGTTACATGTGTATTCTACCACTGGCACTGCTGCAGGCTGTGGCCTCGGCCAGGTCAGTTTCTAGTCCATTTGGTGCCCAGGGCAAAACACTAGGAATGCGCCCCCCCCCCCCGCACACCATCCCATGCGCTACTCCCACCGCAACCCACGCTCCACTCCCACCGCACCCCGCGCACCACTCCCACCGCACCCCGCGCACCACTCCCAAACTACACCGTTAAGGAACTCCTACCCAAAGTCAAACAGTCCGTCACACAAGGAATGAATTGCCATTTGCAACGGTGGGCCACTTTTTCACTGGTGCCCAAGACAATTTTATGCCCCAGTCCAACTTAGGCTGCAGATAACGAGGACTGGGCACACCAACCAAGAGACCATGAATATGGCACAGGATGCAGTATATACAACCAACAAAGAACACAAGATGCTGAAGGGGGTTTGGAGGCACCATAAGCCAAAAGGGCAATGACAAGGAGACACTTGAACCCAATAAACAATCACTTTAACATTCTTTGAATGGGAATCAAGTGTATGCTTTGATACAGTAAAGACTTGACTGTTGTAAGGATACATGGACCAGGATTATTTATTTATTCATGCAATGTCTGTCGGGTACCTGCATATTTATTTATTTATTTATGCAATGTGTGTCGGATACGTGGATCCGACAAACACTGCATAAATAAATAAATTATCTGTCTCCGTGTACCCGACAAACATTGCATAAATAAATAAATAACCCAGTTTGTAGCTTAAAGAATATTTACTCAGCAACACTGGTCAAAACTATTATCTGCATAGTGAAGTAACTCATCACCAGTGACATGGAAGTGGTTTAAAGTGTAATAGATATATAGTTTGGAAAAGAAGCGGCATAAAAGAAATAGCGCTACTTTAAACTATTATTTTGGCAATTTTCTGGGCTTGCAGGGACTCACCATGGGCCCAAACGGGTCTCTGTTTGTACCGTTTCGGGGCCCACGGTGCGTCCCTGCAAGGCACACCCACTCCCCACAGCCCACTGGACCTCCCCTCCCATCTCAATGCCAGCACTAAACCATTTAGTGACCAATGGGCCACCATTAGCAGTTTCCTGCCGGCATTGTGATGGAGGGGGCTGGTCTTAGCTGCAGGGGGACCTAAAGTGTTTTTATTGGTGTGCTTATGACCCCCACCCCAAGTGGCGCGAAAGTGGTCAGAGGGAGCCTCTGACTTCTGTAATGTCACGTAGTACTTTTGTACTACGTGACATTACAGTCGTAAGGGGCGGCACCTGACCTGCAGAACTTTCCCCACGTCAATGCGCCGCACAATGCGCCGCACAAACTGGGGAATTACATCCCCTCCAGAGGCTCCAGGGACTGGGGCTATTGCACCCCGGGCAGTTGCCCACCTCGCCCGGGCCAAGAAACGGGCCGGGCCTCGGCCCTCAGGCAGGGCAGGGCAATTGGCAAATAAATTAGCAACATTTGTTGCTTTATTACAGTCCCCAAGCCAGGCCCATGGGTGCACGTGCTGTGTGCCCTCCTCCAGGCTATGGGCGCGCACTGAAACTGAAGTGTGGATCGATTGGGGCTGGCTGGTGTTGTCGGCCCCGGCCATTACAGAAAAGAGGAGCGAGTGGGTCACTAAATCCTGAAGTTGTTCCCATCACAAGCACACAGTGCCAAGCAGTAGCAGAATCAGCAAATACAAACAATTGCTGCATCCTGCCCTCGCTGATTGGCCTTTTTTCAGGAAACCCGGCAGTAACTACAGCCTGCTGAGGCAAGCACACTTCTTTCCTCCTGCTCCCAACCTCGCAGGTGAGACCTATTGCTGCATAGGTGTTTTATTTATTTTAAAATGGTATTGCGGAGATGACTGGGCGATCCAAGAACAGCTTCTGGAGGCCACAAAGCTAGACACGTTTGTCAAGGCTCTAGTAGTCATGATAAAGGAAGAGAGCACTGGTGTGGACTCTCAGGAGATCAAGAGGCCGGTTCTCGGAAGACCTGGGCAGAGTGTCACCGTCAGCAGAACTTAGACAGTTGCACGTTCCAGCGGGTTGGATTGGTCGGTCCGTTGGCCGGGCCAAAATGACTGAGGGCGAGGGCCTGGGGGCCGGTACCACGCTTGGGCCGGTTTGGGGGTTACTACGCCCCACTAGTTCCCGCTCCCGAGCATATTGTTCATCGTTCCCTCTTTCCAGGGCATGCACTGCTGACTTTATTTTAGTGCAAGAGTTTCATACATTTCACTGTTCGCTCAGACTTGTCTTATACTCTTCTTTGTTGTTGTGCTTCTTTTGTTTGGAATAGCAATCACGCTAGTCTAATGAGATAAACAAACACCTACATGAACGCGCCTTGTGAATGATGGTGTGAAGGATGGATGCAGGCGCTGGACCAAAAGCTGAGCGAAGTCTGCACAGCAGCTGACTTGGGAAAGCGACTCAGCAACTACAGCAGAAACCGCCTCCATGGACGGTTGGCCGGTCTACCGTATAATGCAAATACCCAGACTTGCAGGATGCTTGCTTCACTCTTTGTTCCATTGGGGGCGACATGCTGTAGCATCAATTCATGGCCTTTAAAATACCCTGCACAGTGCAGCTTCCGATCTCCTTTAACACAAACGCTGGGAAATGGCCAAGACTAGCCAACGCCACATTAATCAAAGCCAGGTCTCTAAAGAATGGTTGAAGTGTTGGGGAATCACCTGCTCACACTTTCTGTCGTGTGACCAACCAGTGCGCAAAAGATGTTTCAGAGCGTGGGGCTCTTGATGCCACCCATTTCTGCATTTGATACACCAGCAGCTAAACACACCCTGGGGAGGCAGCTCCTTCTGCATAGTCCATTTCTCTTCCAACCTCGGGACAATGTTCTTTACCATAATGGAGAATGTGAAAAGGCGCAGGGCTGCAAGGCTGGGGGGTGATGGTGGAGGGAAAAGCGCACTACGCTTGG
The DNA here is from genome assembly GCF_040938575.1 of Ambystoma mexicanum. Classification (NCBI taxonomy): domain Eukaryota; kingdom Metazoa; phylum Chordata; class Amphibia; order Caudata; family Ambystomatidae; genus Ambystoma; species Ambystoma mexicanum. The sequence goes on from NC_090929.1 coordinate 542,486,534, forward strand.
GGTACACTGGAGATGCTTCCCCTAATACCCGCAGTACTCCAAGACCCTTGAAATTAAATTTGTCTATACACTGCACAATGTGCAAGGGCCGCTGTTATTCAAGCAGCACGCAACTAGTAATTTGCAAAAAGTAAACTTAACGAGTCCCAAGACAAGGTCATCTTCCACCCTTTAAGAATTTGATTGGTTTTGTTTTTATGTTGGGATGGTAGACATCGTTTTTCTTTGCGATCTTACAGTTTCATGGTGCTTTCGGGAGCTAAAACGAGTGATCACGAAGGAAACATTTAAGAATTTTAAGAGTTCACAAGCATGAGCAAAACAAACCCCAATACTCTAACTGCCATTTCTCTGCCGCGGTAATGCACTGCAGTGTGTTTCAATGTAAAGTCCATATTGTAATGTCAAAACTTTAGAACGCCACTTCTCCAACATTAACATTGGGAGCTATGTTGAATTGTACATGCATGTTAACTCTCTGCATATGTTTAACGTAGACTTTACCACTCACATGGAGTAGTGATATGTTTTACGTGTGTCCCTCCTAAATATATTGAACTTCCTGTGAAATATTTGATGCAATACATATTGCATAAATGCATGTATTTTAATATTGAGATAGACGGGCTTGTACAGCTATCGGCGGGTATGTTGCTGGTGCTTGTTCTTGGAGGTTTGAGTAACACTGTTCAAGACAAGTTCATCACCCAGTTCATCACCTTTTAAGAGTGGCTAAATGGTTGAGGTCATACGAATGACATTAGTGTAGATCTGAAATTGTCGATTCTCTGACCTAAGTCACAGCAGCAAACTGGTCATTGTTACTAAAAATGAACAGCAAAAGCAGACTAACATAACCAGGCCTGTTCGGGTTTGACCCTCGTATTGCTGTTTTCTGATGTTCATGAAATTCAGCAGATGCCAGCATTGACAATTTTGTTAACTCATAGTCCCCACTCCCGCTGCTCAGCCATGACACATGCATGAGATCACAAGTCAGGCGAAGGGGGCGCCAACAATGCTTCCGGGTGCAATCTGTTGTAAGATCGGCCCCGTTAGGCAGGGGAATAGCCTGATTCGTAGGAGGTTTCTCCTTTAGAATGGCCTCTACAAAATAGTCCTGAATAACTTCCTGTGTGGCAATTTGGAAGTGGTCTGCAGCCTTTTTAGGATGGCATTGAAATCCATTTGGTCATCAATAGGCAATGGCTGCCTTTGTTGAGGCGAGGACTGCAAATCCAGACAAATAACATCTGGGTCCGGGGTAGGAGTGGGTGAGAGCCAAAAGCTTTCCTCTGGCTCATCTTGCCCCCAGTCTGGGCCTTAGTCAGTTGTGTTCCAACCAAAAGGGTTGTCTTTATGACAAAAAGCCTCCTCATAAGTCTCTTCTGGCTCAGAAAATTCAAAAATGTCTTCTTGATTGAGTTTAACTGGAAGCTTTTGCATCTTAGGTAGAATAGGGCAAGAGTCTTCCTCCCTAGGTCTCTTAGGAATGATGTACCTTTCTGAGAAGTCCATGAATTGGGACATTTTGTCCATGTAATTCTCAAACCTCAAACAGGAAAGAACTAGAGGGGTCTGGAGAAGGGAAAGGCTCTTCAGAAGGGGGGGGGATTTACAAGGTTAAAGCCCTAGAAGGGTTCTTGGGGCCTTCAGAGTGGTTTTGTACAAAAAGAATGTATCTAAACGGTTGCATGTACAAAAAGTTCTACAAATGCTAGCACCAAAAGTATGACCTTTTGGTGCTAGCATTGCAGGTAAGTTTAAAAAAAAAAAAGCGGGTGCTGCGGGGGTGTCCCTCTGTCCCCCGCAAACCCAGCTTACTATACTTAATAGTATAGTGAGCTGGGATTGCGGGGGGGAACCCCTGCAGCCCCCCGTAAAAGAAAAAAAAAAAAAAGAAAAGGACCTTGCAGCGCCAGTTACCGATCACGGAAGTGAAAGGGAACTGCCGCCGCAGGGACCCAGCATGAAGAGAAGTTAAGTGGGGTTTGTTTATGTTGGGGATGTGGGGGGGGGGGAAGTGTGGAGGGTGTGGGTGGGAGGGTGTATCATGGGTGTGTTGCGGTTGTGAGTATGTACATATGTTCGCATGAGAAAGATGCAAACTTTTGGTAGTTCGCACCTTTCTCATGCGAACATTTCGGCCGCGGTAAATTCAACCGCGGTGGGATCATGTGGATTCCTTCAGAGTACTCCTCTCGACGAGAATGGATGCTTTTTGGTAATTCCACTGCCGAAACAATAGCTGCAAGACTCTTGCGTAATTTTGGCCGTTGTATATTGTATTTTGATGTGTCTGTAGACGCTATCACGGTTGTCGACACCGTCGAAACCTTAGGAGTCGACGCGCTCTTAGACGGGATGTCGGTATCCGTGTGTTTATTAGTGGAGACGCCTTTAGCAGAATTCCCAGTCGCATGTCGAGAAGACGGTTGCAGGGATGGTGTCGGCCCGTGAGGGTCGGCAGGCACCGTTGAAGTCTTCGGCGGGCCTGTTGGCATCTGATGCTTCCTCTGCGTATCCGTCGAGCACGCTCTGGAGGTTGTGTGCTTTTCCTTGGGTGCTGCGTGTGTGCCTCTGTCGCCGGGGCTTGAACTCCCCATCACAGTACCGGTCTATGGCCTCCAGGTCAGAGCCATGGCTGTCGCTACAGTCCTCTTCATCTGAGATGACGGCGCCGACGGGGGAACAACTCTCGGCCTTCATTGCGTAGGCCACCCACCGCTTAGTCCGCCTATCTTTTAATGTCTTCGGACGAAAGAATTTGCAGCACTTACAGGAACGCTTGTAGTGGTCACGGGGTAAGCACCTTTTGCATTTGCAATGGGTGTCTTTCCAAGGGTATTTTCCATTGCACGATGGACAAAATTTAAATGGAGTCCTCTCCATAGTAGAGGTAAAGGCCAGCCAGACCAGAAAAGGGAAGAGAGGAGAAAAGGAAATGCATTCTCAGAAAGAATCAAACCAGGGGTCCCACTCTCCCTACTGTATAGGCCTGGCCAGAGGGCCGAGGCCACGCGGTCGACAGACATTGACCGATGGACCAGTCGCCGAACAGCAGTGGATGTCTTCGGCGTAGGGGTCCACGAAGTAGCCGTCTAAGAGGTAAGTCAAAGCCTAGACGACCATAGGTCGTAGGACAAAGAAGTAACTATATTTGCAATATAACTTTTGAACTCTGAATAAGGCGACCAACTAGTTGGGCAGAAAAAAACAATCTGAGGGACCTCGACGCGTAAGGGATTTTGGGTAGACTACATGTCACGTTAGGGCTAGTGTTACAGTCACGTCCATGTCGACATCCCCTTTCCATCCTGGAAACAAAGATGCAATACTCTGCGATTACCACAAGATATCAGACTATATGCACAGTATGTGATTCTAAGAAAATTAACAAGCATCAGAAATTCGAATTATAGTTACAGATATTCACTGATTAACTTCTACCATTCCACAAATATAACACCTCTTTTGACTACACATTCAAGACATTGAGTTTCATTACCAGTTTACTGGTCTGGAAACAAGGGTGCCGGTAAGCACACCGGCACCCTTTTCTCTGGACCAGCAAACTACAAATTTGCCTGCCGGAGCCGCTGTGCCCGACAGGTCCGACACTGCAAGGTGCAGTGGCCACAGTAGGCAGACTGGTGACAGAAGTGCCGGCACTGTTGGTAACGGTGCAGGCGCTTCCGAGCCCCCAATCCCATAGAGTCCTCATAATGAGCCAGTGGCACCAGGAAGACAGGTGCCAGTAAATCATTACGGGTCCGGCAACAACCCGCCGTTAGCACCGACAGGGTTACTGCCGGGCACGTAATGAAGCCCATCATCTACACATGACTTGCATCATGGAAAGATCGGGAGTAGGTAAAACAGGAGTCTGTGCTGTTGATACCAACGTTGAAGTTGAAGCTTCATTTGCAGTTTGTAATATTGTTGCACTGGTGAATGGAAGTGCTGTAAGTGCTGCTGATGTCTGTCTCAAAAGAATGGAACCCATGCATTTTCCCTGTATAATGTTTATGTGCTTTCCGATAGTCATTATCGATGTTATCCCAGTGGACTCAGACTACATGATTAATCATAATAGATATTCCCAGGCTTTCAGATGGAACATTGGAGGAAGGCCCAAAGCGTAGAGTTTTGTTGCAGAATGTGCAAAGTACTTTCTCCACCTCTTTTCTAGAACCGTGTTGTTTAAGCACAAACTGTCAGCAGTGATTTCCATCCCAGTTGCCTTCTGCCTCAGTGGCGATGGATGCCGAACCCAAATGATAACGTCATCACTGCTGGCACTCTAGTGGTTGGACATGTTGGAGATGTCCAACTAGTAAGGAATATGTAAAACAATAATAATGACAACATGAAAAAACAATGGCTTGCAACATAAAAAAGGGAATATTAGAAGGGCTACATCTTATTGTTTTCTTGCACAATGTTAGACATATTCAAATGTCCAACTGGTGACGAAAATATAAAATAACAAAAATGACAACTCTAAAAAGACAATGTCACAAAAAAATCAAGCCGCCTCTGTGAACCTCTCTACCTTTTCTACCAACTGTTCAAATAGAGCTCTCCACATGACAAAACAAAGAAAAATAGTATTAGGGGAAAAGAGAGTAAAAACAATAAATAATTTTAAGGGTGTAGTGCCAAAAGTGGTTGCAGTTACTAAAAAACTCTTTCATTACCAAGTGCAGAAAGCAATAATAAATGTAAACTTCTTTTTTGTGGTTGCGGTGATTATTCGCACTTACAGAATTTGTCACCCGCAGATTGGACGGTTTTGTACGCACAAATGTCATGATATGGCCGTGTCAATAAATCTGAACGTACGATTGCACTGTCCATACGCACAGCTGGACAATGCCACAAAGAATGAAGCCACCTATATGAATCACTCAACCATTTCTAATAACTCTTCAAATCAAGTGCTCCAATGCTACCAGTGTTTAAAAACCACCACTCACAGCTACAGTAAAGATATAAGACCACATATAAGTCAAAAAAGACTGCAGCCCAGTATGGGCCAGACCATGTCGTCCAATTTCCAATAGACAACATCCACATCATCCCAGGACACTTGCACCAGATCATTCATCATAATTCATGTTTGCAATTTTTGTGACGGAACATTAAAAAAGCCACATCTTCATGTTTTCTAACTCAATGTGATTTTTACTGTCCATAATTTCTCTTAAATTTTCAATATCCTTTTGAAATGATTGTACTTCTTTTCCAACATTAATAGTCAATTTAAATTGTTATAATTAATCCAGGTTAAGTTTTGTGAGCAGTTGTTGTACTGCTTCTTCTTTCAGTCTTTGTCTTACTACAATAACTTCTTCACCTGTTTGAAAATATTTCAAATATTTTGAAACAATTGAAGAGATCATACACTTTAAAAATAATTGTGTTGGTTTTATAAACAATTTATAGTAGACGGACAATATATATGTGTTTGGTGACTAATATTTCTTTCTTAAAATATTAATGTTAGTCTCATTTTACATATACATGAGTGACGTGTAGTTTTAGGAGATTGTGATATTTTTAGGGTACATTTATTCTTGGATGAGATATTTCAAACATGCATCCCATTTTTGAAAGAGGATTTTTATTGTTCAGAACACTTAGACATTACCAGACGGAAAAACTGGAACATGCAACGTAGACACCATTGTCAAAATCAACGGTTCATTAAGTATTGCTGGCATCAAACATGGGAAATCGCCTACTCGACGTGCAGCCAATTTTCATACACATAACACATGAGCCCCAAGCATTTTATTTTTTGTAGTGCTTATGCAATTTCCAATACGCATCATCCACATCATTTCAGGTCCATACCAATCCTCCTTACACATGGTTTAGCTGGAAATCTGCCCACGTTTAATTTTTTCAAAACGGTCAAAATGTACATACATACAATAGTCATATGACTTAGCCCCCACTTCACAAAATCCATTCAGACTTTGTACAAACATTCAAGGTTGGGTCTATAATCTTTCTGAAAACGTGTGTCCACATTCGTCAAACGGCAACAAAGCTATAAGCCATCTAAAAATGTTGCAATCCCCCTCGTATTTAGCCCCTTCTTGACAAAATCCCACCAAACTTTGCAAACAAATGGATATCTAAATATAAAATCTTTTTGCAAACGTTTGTGTAGATTCCTCAAATGGCAGCACATTTAGCCTTTACAATATTTTGGGACTCCGCCTCTAATTATGTTCCCTCTTGACAAAACAGCTCCACACTTTCCGAAACCATTCAGAATAAGGTCCCGAATGAAATTCCCAAATTTCATGCAGTTTCATTGAGTGGTGCAGTTATAATCCATACAAAAACTTTGTTTCACCAACCCTGTAATGCAGAAATAGGCATAGATATCCCCGAACATCACAGGACTGGACCCGAACAACCGGACTGTTCACAGATTTCGGGGATGAAAAACACCAATTCTTTGCCTTTTTTATATGTTTTTACGGCAATGTTCACGGACAACGGCGGCTGTCCGCCAACCAAACATGGTGGATGTTTCTAAAAAGCAGAAGTTTTTCACCATCCAATTCGTGGGTGCGTCCGATGTGCGCAGATATCATGTCCTCTAGGCCAATCGGAATCCCGTCTGCAGACCGAACAGGGAAGTGGGTCCGTGGACCGAACCCAGATATCACAAATTGTTTTGGACCTACTTTTGGGCAGTTTAAAAAAACTAATTTACACCAAATTTACAAAAGCATGTATTCGGGACCAAGGCACTGCTCCCGCTGCAAATTTTAGGAAAATCCATCCAACGGTTTCAGCTGTAGACGCGAGCTAAAAATTATTTCCATTGCGTCTATGGACAAAAAATTGACATTTTGGGACCCCCCTGTAACTTTGCACCCCCTTGACGAAACCTCACTAAATTTCACAGAACCAATCTGACCATATACCGTGTCTGCAAAGTTTGGTAAGGATGAGTCGTGGGGGGGCAAGGTTATATGCCGCCCAAAAAGTGCTCTATGGGTTGAGCAACCTAATCATAACCAGAGCCGCTACCGCAGGCCCTGTAACAAATATATATATATATATATATATATAGGATACATTACTCACCGTAATAGTATTTCTGATGCTTGTATCTGCTTAGATTCACATGCTGTGCATAGGCCGACATCTAGTGGAAGCTGCAGAGTATTACAGTTTGTTTTTCGAAACTCGAAAATGGGCATCGACACAGGGCGTGCCAGTAATACTATCCCTAGTGTGACGTCCACTGTACCCAAGATCCCTCATGCATCTAGGATCCTCAGATTGTATTTTTTCTGACATGAGGTAGCATGAGGAGTAGCGCGAGTACAGATAATCCAAGCAGATAGATAGAAAGGTAAGACTACAAGCAACCATGCGCCTTCTCTCAGAGGGGAGGAAGGGTGGGTCGCATGTGAATCTAAGCAGATACAAGCATCAGAAATACGATTACGGTGAGTAATGTATCCCTTCTGAGGCTTGTGGAATCTGCTTAGATCACATGCTGTGCCTAGATTAGCGAGCAGTACCTGAAGAAGGAGGTGGGATGTGAGAAGGGTCATGAGCAAATAAGTGTCTTGGAACCGCTTGTCCCACTTGTGTATCTGCTTTGGAATGGGTGTCAATGCAGTAATGCTGAGTAAAAGTGTGAATAGAGCTCCAAGTAGGTGCTTTGCAAATGGTGTCAAGGGGTACATTTGCAATGAAAGCCAGAGTGGCCCCAATGCCTCTTGTAGAGTGGGCTCTCGGCGTGAAAGGCAGAGTCTTTTCAGAGAGTGAGTAACACAGCTGGATACAGTTAATAATCCACTTTGAGATGGCACTTTTAGAGACGCGATCCCCCTCTCTGCCTGTAGCTACGGAGACAAACAGCTGATCTGTTTTCCTTAGCGGTCTGGTTTTATTTACATAGTAGAGGACCGCCCTACGCACATCTAGGGTGTGTAGTTTCACCTCAGCCGAGCTTTGAGGGTCCTGGAAGAAAGCCGGAAGCTTGATGGACTGGTTTACGTGGAATTTAGATATAAACTTAGGTGAGAACCTAGGGTGTGTGCGTAAAACCAGTTTGTCTATATGGACAGTAAAGAAGGGATCCTGCACTGACAGAGCCTGAATTTCACTGACCCTTCTTATAAAAGTAATAGCTACTAAGAAGGCCGTTTTATAAGTCAGGTGTTTGAGACTGCTTTTATGCATGGGCTCGAAAGGGGGGCCCATGAGCTTAGATAGCACCACATTAAGGTCCCACCCTGGTGGTGGGTTTGAAATAGGAGGGTGAAGTCTCTTTACTCCTTCCATGAAGGCTTTAACTACTGGTACTTTCCACCACGAGACCTTGTTATGGGAAGTGGTGTATGCCGACAGGGCTGCCAGGTGTACTTTCAGTGAGTTAAAAACCAGTCCTGCATCCAGCAGGTGGAGCATGTATGTAACAATAGTGGAAGGAGTGCAATCAACTGGGTTGATTTGTTTACTCTGGCACCAGATAACGAATCTCTTCCACTTGTCAAAGTAGCAGTGCCTTGTGTTTGGTTTCCTAGATTCCTTTAGGATGTCCATACACCTCTGTGGTAAATTGAGATGTCCAAACTCTATGACCTCAGGAGCCATGCTGCCAGGTTCATTGAGTTGGGTTGCTGATGCACTGTTTGACCTTGGTGCTGGGACAGTAGGTTGTACCAGGCTGGAAGTTTGATGGGCTTGCACACCGCCATCCTGCGTAAGTGTGGGAACCACGGTTGTCTTGCCCACATGGGAGCAACTAGGACGAGTGTCATCGACTCTCTGTTCATCTTGTTGACCACCTTCCTGATGAGGAGTTGGTGGAAAAGCGTACGCAAACATCCCTGACCAGTTCATCCACAGGGTGTTCCCCTGGGAGTCTGGTTGGGGGAACCTGGATGCAAATCCTGGGCATTGTCTGTTTTCGCTTGTGGCGAATAAGTCTATAGTGGGGAAACCCCACTGAGAGAAGATGTCTTCTACGACCTCTCTGTGTAGAACCCATTCATGTTCCTCTGGGAGGGAGTCTCTGCTCAGAGCATCCGCTAGGGAATTCAGCTCCCCTGGAACATGTTGTGATGAGAGGAAGATGTTCCGTCTGAGTGCCCATATCCAGATTTTCTGGGCAAGCTTGGACAGATTTGGCGAACAAGTCCCTCCTTGCTTGTTCAGGTAGAACATGGCTGTCGTGCTGTCTGTCCGGATTTGCACTGACAGGTTTAAGTAGGTAGGGCTCGAACGCTTGAAGCACTCTGAATACTGCCAGAAGCTCTAGCAGGTTGATGTGGTTCTTGGCCACTGAGGGAGACCAGAGACCCTGAGCTGTGTGGTGGAGATGGTGAGCTCCCCACCCCGTCAGGCATGCATCGGTAGTGACTACTGCCTGTACTTCGGGATCGTAAAAGGGTTTCCCCTGTGCAAGATTCTCTCTTGTCCACCAGTGAAGGCTTTGTACCAGTGTTGGCGAAACGACCACTAGATCGTCCCACTGACCACTTGCCTGAGACCACTGTTTCGCCAACCATTCCTGCATGGGACGCATGTGCAGGCGCGCGTGGGGGACCAGGTAAATACATGACGCCATCATGCCCAGCAAACGCATTGCTTTGCGTACCGTTATTTGGTGACCGAACTGATATTGCGGAATTTGCAGTAGTATATTCCGAATTCTTTCCTCTGAAGGAAATGTCAACCCCTCTTGAGTATCTAGGATTGCTCCTAGGAACTGTTTGGAGGTGCTTGGCACCAGGCTTGACTTGTTCTCGTTGATTGAGAAGCCTAATTCGTGGAGGAGGTCGATAGTCCTTTGAATGTTTGTCCTGCAAATTACTGAGGTTTCCCCCGTTATGAGCCAGTCGTCCAGATAAGGGTACACCAGGATTGCCTCCCTGCGTAGGTGTGCAGCCGCCACCGCCAGTACCTTGGTGAAAACCCTTGGTGCCGAAGCTATCCCGAAGGGCAGTACCTTGAACTGGTAGTGCCGACTGTCCACCTTGAAGCGCAAGTACCTTCTGTGCGCTGGGAACATGGAAATATGAAAATAGGCATCTTTCATATCCAAGGTTGCCATGTAATCCCCCTTTTTTAGGAGGGGGATTACCTCTTGTAGCGTAGTCATTCGAAACTTTTGGGACTTGACATACTTGTTGGCAAGCCGTAAGTCCAATACTGGGTGCATTGTCAAATCTTTTTTTGGCACAAGGAAGTAAGTTGAATAAATACTCTTGTTTACCTGGTGTCCAGGGACGGGTTCTATCGCGTCCTTTGCTAGCAGATTGGCGATCTCCTCGAGGAGAATCTTCTGATGTTCTAAAGAGTGTACTCTTTGTCGTGGAGGATGGTTCCGGGGACGCTGCAGTAGTTCTATACAGTACCCTGCGGATACTGTTGACAGCACCAATCTGTCTGATGTGATCCCTTCCCAAGCCTGGGTGAAGTTGGAAATGCGTCCCCTTACTGGGGTTGCGTGAGAAGGGACCCTGAACTGAGCGTCACTGCTTTGGTGGAGGCGTGCCGCCTCCTCTACTGGGGCTGCCTCTGCCTTTACCATGTCCTCTCCTATTACCCCTGCCGTAACCCTGGGTAGACTGTTGGCTGTTGTTCCACTGTGTACCCTGCCCCTGGGAATAGTTTGATCCTCTCTGGGAATTTTGGCCGCGTGGGCGACGAAAATTTCCATTCCCTCTCTGGTTAGGGGGTTTATTGGTTAGTTGGCCAAGGGACTTAAGTGTCTCATATTCGTCCTTGGCATTCTTCAGCGCGTCCTCGACCGCCTTACCAAACAACAGATCGGCTTCCACCGGTTTGTCCAACAATGATGCCTGGGTTTCTGCCTTAAAACCAGACTGCCGTAACCACGCATGTCTCTCGATAACAGTACCTTCTGCTATCAATCTACCTGTGTTGTCCGCGGCATCAAAAGTTGCTTTTAAAATGCAACCAGACACGGCTCTACCCTCTGCTGAAATTCGTGCTAACTGGCCCTTTAAGGGTTCTGGTGCAGAGGCTATGAGTGCCGCGACTTCTTCCCACTGATGGCAGTTGTAGCTGGCCAACAGGGTGGTGGAGTTTGCAATCCTTGCCTGGTAGGCGGACGTTGAGGCTACTTTCCTGCCGAAACCATATAGTTTTTTGCTCTCCTTGTCTGGAGGAGCTTCGGACGATGACAAGGGTGTTCCAGCCCTCTTACGAGTGTTAGTGACAACCAGGGAGTCTGGCTTCAGATGTCCTCTTATATAGAGAGGGTCAGACTGGGCTGCCCTGAAAGGTTTTTCAACTCTGGGATTGACTGCTCTGGTGAGGTTCGGGTTCACCAGGGACGGGTCTATTCTTCACTGAATAGACTTAAGGATAGGGATGGTCTGGACAACAGGCCTCCTTTCTCCCACTAACTCCCTGGCGAAGTCCCTTTCCTCCTGGACACCGTGGGTGTCAATATGGAAATGTTCTGCTGCTCGTGCGAGAACCTCGTTCAGGAGGGGTTGGTTATCGACAGGGGAGTCAGTAACCGGGGCTTTCTTCTCTACCAGGGAATCTACTCTGTAGGTTTCAGGGTCTTCCTCTTCCTCTTCTTGGTCCTCATCATCCCCATAGTAGCCCGTCCCGCTTTGCTCTTCTACCATGCCAAATTCTTGGTCCTCACCAAAGGAAGTCTGTCCTTGATACTGTGAGTATGGCCGTGAGTATGGTTGTACATCGAAGGGGTCTGAAGACCTCATAGGTGTCTCAAACCGGGGCTTCTTACTCGGGGGATAGGATCATTAGAGCCTGAGGGTGTAGACCCTTGTGGATTATATGAAAGGAAATGGTCTGGATTTTTATCATAAAAGTCTGCCAAAGAAGACATCCTTGACATGACCCTATCTATGTCATCACTCGACCATTCTTTGGAACTGGGAATGACTCTCTCAGAAAGTCTAGGAGACTTATCCTGAGTAGACGTGCTGGTTTTAGAAATAGCAGCAGACTTGGGCTTGTCTGTCTGTTTAAGAGGAGTGGAGTGTTTTACAGGTGTGAAAGAGTGCAGTGGCTGCTTCTTCTGCTGTTTCCCCCCCTCCCCATGAGTGGAAGAGTGTTTTCCCTGTCCTTTTGTGGTTCCGGAGGTTTTCGACACCTGGCGTCGAGGATCGGAGGTAGAGTCCCTGTCCTTCGAACGTGGGGCTGCGCTGATCTTGTCTGCGGGCTCCGACTCCTGGAGAGCCGCCTGGGGGTGGAAGTCGTCTTCGTCCTCCGACGATCGAACTTCCGTTAGCTTAGGGAGCGAGGCACTCTTGGCAAGAGTGGATGATTGCCTGGAGTCATGCAGCGATCTCGATTGAGAACACCCAGAGGACACCGATTTGGACCGTTCTCTATGTGCCTCTTTCCGAGAACTTGACGTCGTCGAGTCTCGGTTGGACTTCGTGTGTTTTGTGTGAGTGGTGTGTGAAGCGCTTGTGTCGTCGGGGGTCTTCCCTATAGCCGCCCTGTCGGACGACCTTCTGAGGTCGGGGACTTGCGCTCGGCTGTCTTTAGACGCCGTAATGCCCTCGCCGTCCGAAAGCATGGCGTCGCTGCAGGCGCCCTCCGCCGCCATGGCCCCCTGCGTGGCGTGGTGGGCCCAACGCTTCGCCGAACGGTCCTTAAGTGTCTTAGGTTTAAACCTACTACACACTCTGCAGTTCGCCTCGGGGTGGTCCCTCGGCAAGCAGAGATTGCACGTGGCGTGCCTGTCGACCCAAGGGTATTTGCGATTGCACTTGGGGCAGAATTGAAAAGGGGTACCCTCCATACGCACCTTGAGGCAGCGGGCTGCTAAGTGTAGGAAATGTATAAGATGTACCTATATACAAAAGAGTGTAGAGTATGTCCAACCCCCCACTCTCCCTACTTGCAGGGCCGAGGCCAGAGGCCTTCCAAGGCCCGGGCCGAGGCCAGAGGCCTTCCGAGGCCCAAATCCGTCATGCAGCAGCCGACGGTCGAATTCTTCTCCAAGCCGCCGTCGAGTGTCGAAGTTCGACGTTGGGGTGGGGAAAGGATGTAAATTTATCGATATTTTAGCAAAAGTATGGCTAAGGCCAGGGGACTCCGCAAAATGCTTCCGACCAGTATGGCGGAAAAAAACAATCTGAGGATCCTAGACGCGTGAGGGATCTTGGGTACAGTATACGTCACACTAGGGATAGTATTACTGGCACACCCATTGTCGACGCCCATTTTTGAGTTTCGAAAAACAAACTGTAATACTCCGCAGCTTCCACTAGATGTCGGCCTATGCACAGCATGTGATCTAAGCAGATTCCACAAGCCTCAGAAATATATATATAATACATTACTCACCGTAATCGTATTTCTGATGCTTATATCTGCTTAGATTCACATGGCCGTGGAAGCTGCAGAGTATTACAGTTGATGTTTTCGAAACTCGAAAAGGGACGTCGACAGGGCAAGTCAGTAATATTATCCCTAGTGTGAGGTCCACTGTACCCATGGTCCCCCACGCCTCATGGTCCCTCAGATGGTTATTTTTCTTACATGAGGTAGCATGAGGTGTAGCGTGAGTACAGTAGTATCCAAGTAGATACGTATCAGACAAGCTCATAAGCATCCATGCGCCTTCTCTCCGAGGGGAGGAAGGGTGGGTCGCATGTGAATCTAAGCAGATACAAGCATCAGAAATACAATTACGGTGAGTAATGGATCCCTTCTGAGGCTTGTGGAATCTGCTTTAGATCACATGCTGTGCATAGATTAGCGTGTTAGGAGGTAGGATGTGAGAAGGTTCATGAGCGAACAAATGTCTTAGAACCGCTTGTCCCACTTGTGTATCTGTCTTGGAATGCAGTAGTGCTGAGTGAGTATGTATCGAGCTCCATGTAGCTGCTTTGTAAATGCTGTCTAAAGGGACATTTGCAATGAAAACTAGGGTGCATCCTGTGCCTCTTGTGGAGTGAGCCCTGTGCATAAAATGCAGTGTGTTACTTGATAGGGAATAGCACAGTTGGATACATCTGACTATCCACCTAGAGATGGCATTTTTTTTAAATGCGGTCACCTTCTCTGCCTGGCACTATGGAGACAAACAGTTGATCTGGCTTTCTAAGCGGTCTGGTTTTATCTACATAGTAGAGGACCACCCTCCTCACATCCAGTGTGTGGAGTTTTACCTCAGCTAAGCTGTTGGGTTTCTGGAAGAAAGCTGGTAGCTCGATTGACTGGTTTATATGAAATTTGGAGATTCATTTAGGGGAGAACGTAGGGTGAGCACGTAAAACCAGCTTGTTTTTGTGTACAACAAAGAAAGGATCCTGCACTGACAATGCTTGTATTTCACTAACTCTTCTTATGGAAGTGATAGCCACTAAGAAGGCAGTTTTGTAAGTCAGGTGTTTCACATTGGACTTGTGCATCGGCTCGAAAGGGGGGCCCATGAACTTAGTGAGTACAACATTGAGATCCCATCCTGGCGGCGTCTTTAAAAATGGAGGGTGGAGTCTTTTTACTCCCTCCATGAATGCTTTGATGACAGGTACATTCCACCATGAGATCTTATTGTGGGAAGTGGTGTAAGCTGACAAGGCCGCCAGGTGGACCGTCAAGGAGTTGGACACTAACCCTGCATCCAACAAGTGGGGCATATATGTCAGAATGTGGGAAGGAGTACATTCAATGGGGTTCATTTGTTTAGACTGGCACCAAATTACGAATATTTTCCACTTGTCAAAGTAACAGTGTCTAGTGTTAGGTTTTCTTGATTCCTTCAAGATTTCGGTACATCTTTGAGGCAGGTTAAGATGACCAAACTCTAGGACTTCAGGAGCCATGCTGCCAAGTTCATGGAGTGAGATAGAGGGTGCACGTGCTGGGAGAGCAGGTTGTATGGGTACAGGAGTTTGATGGGATCGCACATTGTCAGTTTGCGCAGATGTGGATACCACGGTTGTCTTGCCCACATAGGAGCAACTAGGATGAGCGTCATCCGTTCCTTGTGGATCTTGTTCACTACCTTCCTCATGAGAGGTGTTGGGGGGAAAAGCATAAGCAAATTTCCCTGACCAGTTCATACATAGGGCGTTCCCCTTGGATCCTGGCTGGGAAAACCTGGACGCGAAGTCTGGGCATTGCTTGTTTTTGCTTGTAGTGAACAAGTCTATTGTGGGGAAACCCCATAGAGAGAAGAGGTGGTCTACGACCTCTGCGTGAAGTTGCCCTCCCCTTCAGTAGATTTTCTCTCGTCCACCAGCGAAGACTTTGGAAAAGTTTTGGGGAAACGACCACTAGATCGTCCCACTGACCGCTTGCCTGAGACCACTGTTTCACCAACCAATCCTGCATGGGTTGCATGCGCAGGTGCACGTGTGGAACCAGTTAAATACAAGATGCCATCATGCCTAGCAAGCGCATCGCTGTGCGCACCCTCATCTGGTGGCCGGCCTGATAAAGTGGTATTTGCAACAGCATATTTGGAACTTTCCTCTGACGGAAAGACCAACCTCTCTTGAGTGTTTAGGACAGCTCCTAGGAACTGTTTGGTTGTGCTTGGCACTAGGCTTGATTTTTTCTCGTTTATTGAGAAGCCCAATTGAAAGAGAAGGTTGAAAGTCCTTTGAATGTTCTGTTTGCAAATTAGGGGTGACTCCCCCAAATTAGGGGTGTCCCCTGTAATGAGCCAGTCGTCCAGGTAAGGGTACACTGGGATTGCCTCCCTGCGCAGGTGTGCTGCCACCACCGCCAGTACCTTCGTGAATACCCATGGAGCAGATGCTATTCCGAAGGGTAGCACTTTGAATTGGTAGTGCTAGTTCGCCATCTTCAAACGCAAGAATCTTCTGTGCACTGGGAACATTATATGAAAATAGGCAGCTTTCATATTCAGTGTTGCCATGTAATCCCCCTTTTTTAGTAGAGAGATTACCTCTTGTAGCGTAGTCATGCAGAACTTTTGTGGCTTTACATTTTTTTTTTGCAGGGCGCAAATCTAATACTGGGCGCATGGATAGATCTTTCTTTGGCACAAGGAAGTAGATTGAATAAATACCCTTGTTTACCTGGTTGCCCGGGACGATTTTGATGGTGTGCTTTAGTAGAAGTGTGGCGACTTCCTCGAGGAGGATACACTGGTGTTCTTTTGAATGGACTTTGTCGTGGGTGGTGGTTTTGGGGCAGTTGTAGGAGCTCCATAAAGTATCCACCTGGTAGAGTGGACAGGACCCATCTGTCTGAGGTGATTCCCTCCCATGCGTGGGTGAAGCTGGAAATGAACCCTCCTACTGGAGAGGCATGGGAGGACACCTGAATAGGATAGTCACTGTTTTAGTGGAGGGGTACCCCCACGAGAGGAGTTGCCCCTGCCACGAGCTCTGGCCCTACTCGCTCCTCTAGGATAACCTTGGGAGGACGGACCTTGATTATTTCCCCAGGGAGTCCCTTGGCTCCGACTGTAATTGGACCCCTATTGTGAATTTTGGCTGAGAAAACGGCAAAAATTACCATTACCCCTCTGGCCGGGTGGCTTGTTGGTGATTTGACCCGAAGATTTAAGTGTGTCATACTCCTCTTTAGCTGTTTTAAGGGCGTCCTCGACGGCCTTGACAAAAAGCATGTTGGGTTCTATTGGCATGTTAATTAAGGTGGCTTACGTTTCTGGTCTAAAACCTGATTGCCTCAGCCACGCGTGAAGTTTAACAACGGTACCCTTTGCAATAATTCGTCCGGCATTGTCTGCAGCATCAAGGTTTATCTCAAGTTGACAGCTGGACACTGCTCTACCTTCTGCGGCCACCTGTGCTAGTTGGGATTTTAAAGGTTCTGGGGCAGACAACAGTAAAGACGACACATTGCAATTCTGCCATGCTAAGCCGCAGAGGAGGCAACCTTTCTTCACATTGTATAAAGCTTCTTGCTTTCCTTGTCGGGTGGAGCCTCAGAGGAAGCAAAGGGGGTGCCCGCTCTTTTCCTAGTTGTAGTTACAACTAAGTCAGGTTTCAGCTGCCCTCTAATATACAGTGGGACTGAGGGTGCAGGTTTAAATAGCTTTTCTATACGGGGTTTCCAGCCAGTGTGCAGTTAGGGGTCTCTAATGACGGTTGTATTTTGCGCTGTACTGACTTGAGTAGAGGAATAAACTGTGCAACCGTCTTCTTGTCCCCATGGATTTGTTCTATGAAATCCTTATCCTCCTGTACCTCCTATGTCTCAATTTGAAAGTGCTCTGCCGCTCTCATTAAGCAATGGCTGGTTTTCAATAGGAGAGTCAGTGATAGGGGGGTCTTGAACAATAGGTGAATCGATAAGATACATATTGGCTTCTGGGTGAGCCTCTTGGTCTTCATCATCCCCATAATAAGGGTCTGCTGCGTCCTCATCGTACTGAGGTTCAGTTGCCTCTACAATTGAGAGGTCTTCGTGTTCGAAGTCCGGGTCAGAATTCTATGACTGTGCTACGCACTGGAGTTTCTGTACGAGACCTCTTAGTAGGGGGTTGAGAAGGTTGAGCAGAGACTTGTGACCAAGAGGGAGCTATAGTGGGGGGGAGTGGAGTGGAAACTGTCAAAGTAGGCAGGGTCTTTTTCCTAGAAATTGGCCATAAAGGACATTTTCCTCATGACCCTGTCAATGTCTTGTGATGACCATTGTGCTGAACTTGGGTAGACCAAGGGTTGGGAAGGAAGTCCTAAGTCTTCATCTGTGGGATGAATGAGCCCAGATTGTTTAGGCCTAGCCTCTAGAGGTTTATCCATATGAGGGGTATTTTCCTTATCAGGGCTTTTATCCGTAAGAGGGGTTTTAGAGGACTTCTTAGTGTTCTTTATCCACCCCCCTGGCACCCAGAGCCGTGTTCGGCCGACTGTTTGGGTTCTGCTACTTGATCCGATGCAGAACGTCGACTTTCGGTTGTGGGAAGGGCTGAGGCCTTGTCAGCAGACGATCGGCCTTCGGATGGAGTTTTACGTGCAACACCCTCTCCGTCTTTCGCCCGTTTAGCACTGTCATGCAGCGGTCTCGAGCAAGAGTGCTCAGAGGACGGGGACTCAGCAGACCTTTCCCTGGGTGCGCGCGGTCGACTGCTTGACACATGCGTCTAGTCTCGACGTGGGGTTGTTTGTTTAGTGGTGGGTGGAATTGTTGCGCTTTTGCCGTTGGCTGTGGTCCCCACAACAGGGCCGCCGTCCTGTCTCACGGGGTCGACGGCCTGCGCTTGGGTAGCCAAAGCTATGCCGCCGCCCTCGCAGTCTGAAACGGTGGCGTTGCTGCCACCGCTGAAAGCGCCTTCTACCACCATGGCCTCGAGCTGCTTGGGGTAGTGTGCCCAGCGTTTTGTTGATCGGTCCTTTAAAGTCTTGAGCTTGAAGAGCCTACAAGCTCGACAAGACCCCTCGACGTGGTCTCTTGGGAGACACAAGTTACAGACTAAATGCTTATCGACCCACAGACATTTTCGATTGCACTTGGGGCAAAATTTAAATGGGGTCTTGTCCATAACTACAAACTATGGCAGCTGGGCGAAACTACTGTAAGGGAAGGAGCATATAGATCCTAAAATGATCCCCCTCCCCTCTCTCCCTACTGTCTGGGCCGAGGCCTGGGGCTTTCCAAGGCCGAAAGGTCAGTCGCGGTAGTCTTTCGACTGGCAGTCTCTTTGTCTTCACCAGCGTGATGTTTCGATGATCGGTGAAGTAAAGGATAGAAAGATGAACTATCAGTAATTAAAATAAGTAAATGGCTTTATGCCAAAAGAGGAACTCCGCTCTATGCGTCCGTCTAGAATGGCGGAATAAAACAATCTGAGGGACCTCGACACGTGAGGGATCATGGGTACAGTGAACGTCACACTAGGAATAGTGTTACTGGCACGCTCCTGACGACGTCCCTTTTCAAGTTTCGAAAACAACAACTGTAATACTCAGCTGCTTCCACTAGATGTCAGCCTATGCACAGCATGTGATCTAAGCAGTTTTCACAAGCCTCAGAAATATATATATTCAGTGAACCAACTTTGTTAAAAGGACTTTATGGTTAGAAGTAAAACTGAAAAACTCCAGAGATTCGCCAGTTATGTTAAGCAAATAAACCATAACTCGCGCCACCACTGTGCAATGCAAAGACTAACACCCAGGACATCAAAGATGACATCACAAATGTCATTGATGACATCACTGATGACATCCCATATCTGGGCCACTTGTTTTTGTTCACCGACATATCTAGGCCAGGCAGTTTTGTTCATTGACAGCCAGATTATGAAAATTGAAAATGTGTCATATCTAAACGTTAACTATCTTGTATGTTCTTAAAGTACTTTTCTTAGGGTTTGGTCTTAGGGTATCCTAAAGCAAAACCTATGAGAACTGTTACTTCTCAGGCAGTGGCTAAGGCCCTACTTGGTATTTTTACCAGGGTAGGTTTTCCTAAGGAGGTTACCTCAGACAGGGAGACCAATTTTATGTCCCACTACATGCAAGCTATGTGGAAAGACTGTGGAGTGACCTACAAGTTCTCAACAGCCTACCATCCCCAAACCAATGGATTGGTGGAGAGGTTTAATAGAAATATGAAGAGCATGATAGGTGCTTTATAAGAACCCCTTAGAAGAAAGTGGGACCTTCTACTGACATGCCTTCTCTTTGCTTACAGAGAAATCCCTCAAAAAGGGGTTGGCTTCAGCCCCTTTGAGCTCCTCTATGATCATCCGGTTAGAAGTCCATTGGCCCTAAATCAAGGAGAGGTTGGAGTGCGCTCCTTCCCACAAGCCAGTGAGAGTCACTGACTTTAAGTTAGGTCTCCGAAGAAGAATTACACACATGATGACAGAAGCTTCAGAAAACTTGAAAGCAGGCCAGGCTCTGGTTAAACACTGGCATGACCAGAAGGCCAACATGGTGGAGTTTACTCAAGACCATCTAGTTCCAAATATGGTACCTACAAGGCAGAGGGCTTTACAGGACTAATGGATTGGACCCTTCAAGGTTGTGGGCAAACTTGGAGAGGTCAATTATTTGGTGGACTTGGGCAATCCGAAGGAGGCCCCCGGGGTCTTTCACACCAACCACCTAAAGGAATATGTATCCAGACCAGAGATGGGACCTTTGCTCTTAGTATCTGATCAAGAGAAAGGCAGAGTTTGAACCTCTGCCCAACCTTCTCAGGGGACAGCCTTTAGATGGGAAAATAGGAGTTAATCTCTCTTCTGATCTGACTTTGGCCCAACAGGAGGAGTGCAAAATTCTGTTAAATCAGTTTTCCTCCCTGTTTTCATTGACACCAGGCTTGACCGCTTGGGGCAGGCATGAGATTCTCACTGGTGACTGTCTACCTGTCAAAAGCAGGGGGTACAGAATGTCAGACCATGTAAGAACCCACAAAAGGAGAAGATGCTTGATCTCGGGGTAATAGAGCCATCTACCTGTCCAAGTGCTAGTCCTGTTGTACTAGTGTCAAAAGCAGGATCCAAGGAGTTGAGAGTCTGTGTGGATTATAGAGCTCTTAATGCAGTCACCACGACTGATGCCCATCCTTTACCTAGGACAGATGATCTAGTGAATAAACTTGGCTCAGCCAAGTACGTCAGTACATTTGACCTAACCTCAGGCTATTGGCAAATAGCCCTGACAGACCATGCTAAGGAGAAAACTGTATTTTCAAACCCAGGAGGCCTCTATCAGTTTAAAGTAATGCATTGTGGACTAAAGAATGTACCTGCTACAAGGATGGTAAATCATGTTCTGAATGGCATTGAGGACATCTGCATGGCATACTTGGATGACATTGCAGTGTTCAGCCCTACTTGGAAAGAACATATTGACCACATAGGATATATATTGCAGGCTCTTAAGCAGGCCCAACTGACCATAAGGGCAAGCAAATGTCAAATTGGTCAGAGCAAAGTGGTCTACCTTGGACATGAGGTAGGAGGAGGTGAAATAAGGCAATTGCCTAGCAAAGTCCAAGCTGTACAAAACTGGGCAACCCCTATTACTCAAACTAAGGCAAGAGCATTTTTAGGTCTCACTGGTTACAATAGGAACTTCATTGAGAACTATGGGACCATAGCTTCTCCTTTGAATTTGATCTCCTCACCCAAACTCCCCAAAAAAAGGTCAGGTGGAATGAGGAGGGCACTAAGGCATTTGAAGGACTCAAGAAAGCCCTTTGTCAAGCTCCGGTCTCGAGAGATCCTGACTACAAGCAATCCTTTATTGTACAAACTGATGCTTCCAATACAGGTATAGGTGCAGTTCTGAGTCAGCTGGCTGAGAAAGGCAGGGAACACCCTATCTGCTTCATCAGTAGGAAATTGAAGGACCGAGAAACAAGGTGGGCAACCATAGAACGTGAATGTTTTGTCATTGTATGGCCTTTGAAGAAGTTTAGACCATACTTGTATGGATCTACTTTTGTAATTCAAACAGACCACCAACCCTTGAGATGGTTAATGAAGATGAAGGTGCAGATGAAGGGGGAGAATCCTAAATTGTTAAAATGGTCAATCAGCCTTCAGGGATTTTACTATAGAACATAGGTCAGGATGTAATCACCAAAATGCTGATGTCTCTCCAGAAAGTATGACTGACTGGAGTAAGGAGATTCATCCAGGAGTAGATTAAATCCGCCTGTCCCTTAGTCTGGGGGATGAGTGTTGGGGAGAATTCTCAGAAATATTTTAATTCCCTTCTACCTTAGAGACCCTAGCTATTTTTGCTGGACTTTAGGACTTTTTATCTCTCATGTAATTTTAATGTGATGTATTCTCTGTGTTTCGTTTGACTATTGGAGTCTAACAAACTCCATAGGCATCATCTTTGCATTATGTCACACAGCGCAATGGCACAGGGAAGTCTCGAGATTTCCTAAAGGTTTAAATACCTACTCTTGGTAGGTATTTAAAACTACTGTTTCCAAGAGCAGTGAAGTGAAATTGACTTTACTTACATTTTGTAACTTTTTAGACCCAGCACACAATATCTTACTATAGTGTGCTGGAGGGGTTACTTTGTATCCTCTTTGTCTAGTTTCTCAGGTAACATTTTCATGTTACCCTTCCTACACTTAATGGCTGGTTGCAGTGGTTTACTTTTTACTACCATTGCGTGCTTTTACAGCTGGCTGCGTTTGCAGCCACGGTAAGGAACCCATGGGTGCCCATTTCACCAAAATGGCCCCATTCTTCTTTTTTCGCCATTTCTTGCCGGGAAGGTCCTTCTTGAGATTTACTCTGCGTGCCAAACCAGGTTTGGTCCCTTTTTTCGTTTTGTCTTTGGCAGTATTCACAAGTGAAGCCCACCTCTGGCTCCAGTATGTTTGGCAGGGGTAAGAAGTGAGGGAGGTGCCCGAAATCCCCTGTGCTTAATCCCCTTGGCTACAGGAATGCACCCAAAGGTGATTGGCCGGCTGGCTGTCCGGCAAGGACAGCCACCCTGCTGTGTGATTGACAGCTAGGCTGGAATTAATGGGAGAAACCTGCATAAAAAGGCGAGGCTTTTTGGCTTGGTAGGCAGAGTCGACCACTGGACGGAGAAATCTGAAGATGAACTTGGAAGAGATGTCTGCTGCAACTCCTGGAACGTTGGTTTGCCCGGCGAAGCCCTGCTGTTGTGCTGAAGCTCCGCATTCACCTCCAAAGTAAGCCCGTCTGGACATCCTCTCGAAGGTGGTTGAATTTCCACTGATGCTGCTGCTGTTGGAACCGAAGAAGTCTGCCCACATTGTGTGCGCTGCTTTTAAGTCGGACCCGAGCGCTAGGAAGATCGTCCGGACTGCCCTGTTACAGGACTGACCAAGCTTGAGCCACTTTAACAGAGTTCTGGACCCCATAAGTAAGGAAAGTCTGAAGCGTTATCCGAGAACGGCAGTGTTGCTATTTGCTGTCAGACGCGAGGAGCTGAAACACTGAAGAACCGCTGAATTGAAGTTTGCCCATTGCTGCCGCTGACCGTCCCATTGCAGAGCAGGAGTCCCCAGACGTCCTCCCTCTTGTCCCTACGACTGAGGCTCAGGAACAACAGGTTCTGCAGAGCTGAACGGGGACCGAAGCCAGCTGGAACCATTTCTTCGAACCAGAGGTACTGTAAAGTCTAAGAGAACTTACATCTTGTTGTGTAGCCTTATTCACTCTCAGTTGAGACCTGTCTTGGTTACCTTGCAGAGTTGCTAAAGCTTTGCCCCTCACACGCCTCTCAGCTTGTGGCCCTTCAAGTGTTCTATTTCCTACAACATTTTTACAAACATTGTGCAAGACTTTTTACTTACCTACAAAAGAAGATCTTCAGCTCCCCTTGACATTGTGCAATTAACATTGGCTGTCCCGGCTCCCTGAGAGACTCCTCTTTATCTCTGAATTTGTGCTTTGGCCTTTCCCCGAGGAACGGGTTAATTTACTCTGCATTGGAAGGTTTCTAAAAGTACTTACTTGTTTCTGAATCATTTGTTAACCTTTGTTTTATTCCTCTATTCTATCTTTTTCACCAAACTCATTGTGCTCTAAAATCAAGGGTCCCCAACCTTTTGTTACCAGTGAGCAACCTTTCCATGTCAGATGGAATGCTGAGCAACTTCTGTACTTTGATGTCATGTATGTGTCTTCAGTTGGTGGTAAAATTGCAACACATCTCAGAACTGTACTAAGCTCAATGTTGCTAATAGAACAAATTAATGATAAGTAAGATAAGTAATTCATACTAATCTCATCTAAGTGTAATCTAGTCTGTGCCATTCATAATGGCCTTTAACATCATTTGACATTAGGTTGGTGTACAAGTCGAACGTTCTAGTAAATTAAGCGGCAAATCTTTAATTTTTAGACACATGAGGGCTGCAAAATTGTCCAGAAACTTTGCAGGACATAAAAGAAATATTACAGAATGCTTGGAGTTCTCTCTAAGGAAATATTAATAACATTAATAGCAAATGTTTTATTTTAGGTAGGTTTGAACAGTAACAGTCCTAAACTGGAGCATTTAAAACAAAATGTTAAGGCTTATTTTGGGCTCCCTGAAAGGATTGTCAGGATCTTTAGTAGCAAATGGTGCATTTTTAGGAACACTAGACATCATATGGTATAATTTAAAGATCACTTCAACCAGGCTATGGAGAAAACGGGAAGGGGGATTAACCCCCCTAAGAATTCTTGTGAAACAGTGGTAAATAGAGCTTTTTAAAGGACTCAAGGCCTGTTACATTGAAGATAACTGATTAGGAATAAAAAAGGAGCATTTTTCTGGTGGATTTGGATACTCTTTCCCCAAGCGATCCTCTGGAAAATATAGTTATAAGCACATTAGTAGGCCATTAGCTTTGGACAGAACTTTGAACTTTTGAAGACCACTTTATAGAAGGGGTTGGGGGTATTTCTTGATATTTTGTGTTTTATATGTTCATGGGTGTATACCTAATCTGCCAAGTGCTCACCCTTGACATGGGGGTCAGCCTGCACTTCGCAAGTTCAAACCTGTGGCAGAGCTGACTTTGCCATTCATCTTTCCTGGTTGATAAATTGAGTGCACTACATTTAGTAATAATAGCATCTGTTCTGGCAACATTTGATGAAGGAAGAATGTAGCAAGAAACACCATATTAAAGCAAAAACTATAATTTGGTCGCAAATTATTTTCAGTAATTAAAGTGAATTTCAATCCTAGCTACACTAACTAATTTATCCTGCACAATTTTGAATTTATTCACTTTAATTGCCCATTAGCCACATGCCAGATATCATACAATGAGATTTTTCCCCCGTGACACTGCAATACAAGTAGTATGTAACATTTGTGCATATTAGGCATGGGGCCCACAAACACAAGCCTCACATGTAAATAAATGGGCATATACGAATTAGTTAAAAATTGAAAGTGTGGACATGCATGCCACTTATTTGTTTTATATGCAGGTACCAGTTGTATAAAGGCACAGAAGTTGGCAATTTTCACCAGAACACTCACATGGGAATTTGGTTACGTTGTTTTGCCCTTGGTGCACTCCCTTTGCGTTCAAAGAATACGAAAACAAACATTTCATCACAAAGACAATGTAATTTCGTTAGGAGCATTTTGGACACAAAAAAGCATTGTGGCAACAAACGTGTATCTTTCGGGTACAAAAGAAGCTTATTGGAACTGTGTTGACAGTTGGGCATTCTAGTCAATTAGAGTAGCAGGAGAAGGCTCCTTTGGCCGCAACATTTTCTTTACTGATTGTGTACCTGATCCAGCCAGTGGTGCACCTCATAGTGTACCGGAGTTCCAAGATATTGAAAAGTGCTGAAGACTGCAGCTGTCCCAATAAGTATGGGTTCAGCAGGGGGTGCGCGGGGGGGGGTCATTTTTACAGAAAAAGTACCATAGTATTCACATGGAAGACCAGGCTGGCTTAGTTTCTTTCTCTTCAATCACTGGGGCCCATCTCATCGGACCTCCTAAGAGATTAATCTCAGCAGCCACCCCCCCCTTAATCCCCTGCACCCAATTGGCCATCCCCACCACTCAGTTACCTCTACTGATGCCGCCACAGATAATGCCTCCACAATCCTGGCTCAGGGTACACTGCCATTGATATCTTATCCCTACAGTTCTATTTTACCCCAGATCAACTGGTGAGCAACATTGAAGGGTCAGGAGAGCAACATGTTGCGCCCGAGCTACACGTTGGGGATCACTGCTCTAAATGTACCAGTGATAAATCAATGTCCACAGTGTCCTAGCTATTTAAGGTACCTGAGTGTGTAGGAAGTGTGTGTGCCATCCCCAATGGGCGTCATCGGATTTAGAGAAACTAAGAGGGTGTTTTGAAATATATTTAAGTGTTGCATGTTTCTGCTCCCTTTCTGAAGAAGGCTTATATAACTGATTGTATAATAAATGAATAATTGTTTTATCAAGAAACCTTGAGTATATGTGTTTATTTGGATAACTGTACTGTGAAACTCTGTGTCACAACATTACTGGTCACAATCACCCCTCTTGAGATAAGCCTGGCTGCTCGACCACTCTACCAACCTGTGTAGTTCAGACTTATACCAAAGGTAGGGGTCCCTATTGCCAGGAGGTCAGGGTTATTGTAGTGCATCCAAAGGGTACTGCATACAATCTTGCCTAACAAGACGTACAGGAGGTTTGAAAAGCCAACAGGTTGGTTTAAGAGTTCCAAGAATGCAGAAACAAAGGCAAGTACCAGAGCTTAGGGGTCCTCTCACACTCCCCCAAAACACTAGGGAAATCCCAGGGGATCCTTGGCCAGGCCTCCACCAATCACGACCAGCCATGGGAACAGTCAGGACTTTGCGCCAGTATAACCATATGGCCAGGGAGGTGGGGGAGAGGACAGCTATGCAGGCTCAAGCCCCTTATTGAGATTCACCTAGGAGCCACCTGTAGTGCCCCTACATTCACTGGGTCCACTTTCTTTTTAAGATCCTGTTTTATAGGATCCATGGGCCATGGATGCAAAGGTCACTTTTTAGCATTGAGTTTGCATCTGGCTATGCGGCAGTTCTGATCTCTGGTGAAACTGTTCCTGATGCCAGAGAGCTGCAATACCCAAGCACACAGACAGACCACCATGGGTCCCACAGTGTCAGGAGACCTCCACCCACCCCAGGACCTGTGAATAGATTTCATGTTCTTGTCAGTTGAACATCCTGGACACACCATCAGAATTGCTATGTTGGAGAACCGGTTTATGTTCAATGGTGAAGTCAAAGTGTTGGAGACTTGGAAGATATGGGGGTTGTTGCACCAGCACAGCAAAATAACACTTAGACACAGACAAGTAATGGAATTCCACACAGACATATCAAAATATACTATTTATTAGGACTTAGCACACATTCAGGTAAAGCCTAAGAATACTATTTACAAAAAAATCCCCCATATCTACACACATACAAACCTATTATTAAAGGTATAAACTTATTTCATTGACTTTTCCAAAATTGTATTGGAAATAACATTTCACTCTCTGGACAGCTTTAGATGGCACTTTCCACAAAAACAAAGGCCTGCCACAAGTGACACCAAACTGGAAACTTTGGCGAAAATGTATTAAACAGTTCAAATATTACTAAGAAAACAAAAAAGCTCTTTTCGGCCTACATCCACTAATTTCTAAGGTCCTACCACTGAAAACCTGTAGCGTGAAAACTGCTGAATGGATTTGCACCGAATATGAAACACGTTGGGCACAAAGTATCGCAGATGTGCATTTTCTTGGATTGGTGTAAATCCGTCCAATACTATAAAAGATAATTTGATGGAGAACAGAGTGCCCCAAGTCCCAGATAATGTTTATAAATCTCCCATGGTATACTGCCTCAATGAGGCTTTTTCGGCAATGAAAACTTGCATTTTCTTTCCTCTACGCAAGCAAACCCCCACAGCAATCCCGAGGGAAGTCGGAAAAGAAAAGTGCTCAAATTGGGACCACACATTAGGGATTCATTCTAATAATTTTGGTGACATGGACAGTGGCCACGGCCAGTGGGCCTGCCCCAGAGGAGATGCCGCATGGCAGAGCTCTTGAAATTCAGTGAAAGCACTGGAGTTAGAACAGAGTTAATATGATCTGAGTTATGGCAACAAACCCCACAAAATTCAGCAGGTGTAGGAAGTGATGACCAGCTTAACTGAGAGTCCCCACCCATTTGCTCAGCTCACGGGCACTGCGGCAAACCAGAAGTAGGACTCAAACTCTGTGACATCACACTCATGGATTTCTATTGTATTCTTCTACAATTAAACTGACCTCTTGGCCAGCTTCAAAGAAAATAAACTTAAATAACGAAAATTAATAAGTGCTAAGTTCCCTATTCTAAAACTCAAATAAAACACAGAAATATTCTCATCAAGATGAATCAAAACAAAGTCCCAAGTCCAAATCCTATATTAGCCTACCACATTTATAGCAACTAGCATATACATCTAAAGGGTTTAACAACTAAAAGATGCTTGATTGCCTTTTTGTTTCAGGCTGTGTCTCCTGGATACAAAGTTTTTCAAGTGCCATTGTAATGGCTGAACGTTCCAAATGTAGTTCCAAATAAAATCTTACTTGAGGTATTTCAGTCGCCCTCTCTCCCCTGAGTGTTCAGGGTGCCATTTTTACTTGTTTACCCCACTCAGGAGTGTTTTATCCCCTCCAGGGCTTCACACACTCTTTCACTCCACTTGTGGTATTTCTTGCTTTCATCCTTGTTCTAGGGTGTCTTCAATCCCTCCCCCTCTTCTGGGGTTTCTTGATTCATGTTCCCCTCTTGGGGTATCTTTACCCTCTCCTTCTCTTAACTCTGGTCCCCTTCTCTTGGGGTATCTTCACTCTTAGGTTAACAAAGGGGATGAGTCTCTTACGCAACTCTTTCGATCTGGGCTCAACCTTGCTCGCCACTTCACTCGGCACAAAGGGCATATGTCTCTTAAATGTCTCCTTCACACTGAGCTTAACCCTTCTTGCCTCTTGTCCTCCAGTAGTAGTAAGGCTGCCCACAGTCCCTTCTTCACTGGGAAACTTCAGGTTGCCTAGCCCCTTCCACAGGCTAGCATGGCCTGCCTTTCTTCCAGCTCCTCTGGGCTCCTGGACCAGCAAGGTGTGGGCCTCTTCTCCCCCTCTGGGTTTAGCTGGACTCTCTCAGGTTTCCCCTCTTGAGCATAGCAGGGTAGCTACCAGGCACAAAGCAGCATTCCTTCAACTGGATCAGGCGGCTTTCCACATTTCAGCACATCAGGGTAGCTACAAGGCCACCTTCCTTATTCTTCTCTACTGCTTTACCTTAACCAGCGAGACAATACCAGTCCCCAGCTGAGACAACTTTCAACTGAACTGTCTTTCCTTTTAGTCAGTTATTTCTCCCCTTAGTTGACTACTCATTGGCTGAACTGTCTGGCTTCACTATTGGTGGAAGTATTGCTTACCTCATAACCATCCTGAGTCGGTCATCCCTGTTGGTCAGTTTGAATAACAGTTAGATCAATTAGGAGTTCCAAATAACTCTCCTATACAAGAGCTCTGCTCCAATTTATCTGGTTTGCCCCTCTTATGTCAGATGACAGGTATGGCTGTGTTCCTCTTGCTTCATGAAAGAAGTTTTTTTTTTTTTAAATAGTTTATTAATTTTATTCAAACCAAACAACAATACAAACAGACCCAACACGCAGTGTAATTTACAACAATTCCAGTAAACACCATTTGTATTTCCAGTTTGCCACTGCTCCCCAAGTCCCACCCTCCATTATGAGCCTATTTGTACATCTCGTTCAGTATCTGCTACATGTGGCTGGGTCTCACTATCTTCGGATTCAGTCGGGTCTGATATAGATCCAAACAGTTCCGCTATTAATAGTTTCCATGCCATCAGGGTACCCACTTCTTCCTCCCCACTCATGTCGCTCGCCTCCTGCCATACTACAGTTTCAGACTCCGCCCATTTCTGTAACTCCCTCCACCATACCTCCACCCGTGGCTTGTGGCACTTCTTCCATCCCATGGCGATCCTCCGTTTTGCTAACACATATGCCAAATTTCTCAGTTTCTCGACATGTTTAAGTTTCCGTGGTCTGGGGAACCCTCCCAGCAAGCAGGCCCAAGCCGTGTCTATGACAAGCGTGACCCCTTTCGTCACTAATTTTGGTGCCACTTCATCCCAGAAACCTTCGATTACTGGGCATGACCAAAACATGTGGGTCATGCCAGCGTTTTCCATGTCGCACTTAGGGCACGCCTGTCGCCCTGCATTCTGGAACTTGGATATCTTCAGAGGGGTCATGTATGCTCTATGCGTTATGAACAGCTGTATTTGTTTAAGTCTGGCGTTTCTTGACACTTTTTTGTGATATCCCAGGGCGCATTCCCACATCCCATCTCCCATCGGGGCCCCCACCTCCTCCTCCCAATCAAGTCTCAAATGTGTCAATTCCTTCCCTACCTTGGTCATCACCATCTCATACAATCTAGAAATCTCATGCCCCCTTCCGATATGTCAAATATTACCCCCACAGTAGCATCTGGTTCCCCTGCTAACACTGTTTCGGGCCACGTTTTCCGAATTTTCTGGACCATCCTATGGTATGTGACATATTGGCCAGTGTGTAATCCCACCTCCTCCCCAAGTTCTTCGAAATCTCTAATGGTCCCCTCTTGCCAGATGTCACCCAACGTTACCAGTCCCGCCGATTCCCAGTAGGTCCTGATAATCACTCTCAGCTGCCTGTCCCCTCCTGCTAATGCGACCAGCGGTACTTGCGGGGAGCACGGGAATGGGTCCTCCATCATCCGACACGCTCAACGCCACATTTTCCACCCCAACATCATCATCTTGGGGCGCTCCTTCATATCTGTTTCAGGCAACCACATAATTTCCCTTAAGTAAAATGAGGTACAAACCCGCCCAAACAACCTATGTTCAGGGGTCACTTCGTCTGAGAGCCAGTTGGCCACATATTGTAATTGACTTGCTATGTAGTAGACCTCAAAATTGGGCAGCCTGATACCTCCCTTTTCGTAGAAGTTCTGCAACTTCCATAGCGCTACTCTATTCCGGGTACCATGCCATAGGAAGTCCCTGCACACACTATTCAGTTTAGCGAAGAACTCCTTGGGTATCATATGTGGGATATTGTTAAAATAATGTAAAAGCCTAGGTAGGACCACCATCTTAAACATTGCCCCGTCCCATCATAGCTAGGGGCAACTTCTCCCAAAACTTCATGCATTTCTGGATTTTCTCAACAGCTACCACGGTGTTGTGCTTATGTTCCTCTTCTACGGTGTGATACACATCTATGCCAAGGTAACGGAAAGAACCAGTCACCCATGGTATCTGTAACACCGGCAACCTTTCTTCAGGGGTCTCCTTATAGCTACCTAGGGGGAATATACTGGATTTTTGAGGATTTACCACTATGCCGGACAACCCCGCATATTTCTCCATCACTTCAAGGATATATTGAAGATAATCCTCTGGGTATTTCAAGTATAATAATAAATCATCCGCATATAAGGATATTAGATGCCGCTCCTCCCCAACCTCAATACCGATCATATCGTATTGCTGCCTGAGGTATATTGCTAGGGGCTCCAGGGCTAGGATGTAAAGCATCGGGGACCAGGGGCACCCCTGCCTGGTACCTCTACTAAGCTGCCATCTCTCGGATATCACCGATCCCATTCGAACTCTGGCCAACGGCTCACTGTATAGCATTTTCGCCCACCTGATATAACCCGGCCCTACTCCGTAACCTCCCAGGGCTGCCAGCAGCCATGGCCACTTAACGGAGTCGAAATCTTTAACTGCATCTAGGGATACAATCGCCTTCGTGTCTATCTGCCCATTCGAACACACGGTGAAGTCTCCTATGATTATGGGTTATATTCCTGTTTGGGACGTAGCCCGTTTGGTCCGGGTGGAGTCATTTACTAATTACTCTTCGCAATCTGTTTGCCAGGACAGCCGTCAGTATCTTGCTGTCCTGGTTCAGCATCGACAAAGGCCTGTAGGAGCTACAGCTATACCCCGGTTTGTTGGGCTTAGGAAGCGGTATTATGATCGCCTCTCTGAGTGACTCCGGCAACCTTCCTATCTCAAACGCTTCGTTAAGCATATCTAGCAATGGGGGTAGCACTTCTTCTCTATATACCTTGTAAAATTCACTAGGGAACCCGTCTTCTCCTGGAGTCTTACTGGTGGGCAACTGCTTCACAACCTCCCTCAGCTCCTCCAGGGTAATTGGTTCATCAAGATCTTCTCTCTCCTCCTCACTCATCTTAGGTAATCCTCTATCTTCTAGTGTTTCGGTTATCTCCTCTTGACTACTCCACTCCTTGTCTCCGTATAGCACCCTATAATAATCCACAAATTCCCTGTTAACTCCTTCTTGAGTGTCCACTACCTCGCCATCCTCTCTAATTATTGTCCTAATCAGTGGTCTAGGGGTCTCACTCTTGTACAGCCACGCTAAAAGCCTACCCGTTTTATCTTCTCCCGCGTGCTGCCTTTCCACATACTTTTTATAATTGAGGTTACAGAGCCTTTCCCAATGTTCCGCACATTGCTGTTGTAGTTTAAGTACTAGCTCAGTGTCCACACTGTCACATTCTAATGTCCTTTCTAGTTCATCTTCAACTCTTTGTAGGTCAGCCAGAACCCCACCTTACAGGCCCTTTGACTTAGCTATGGCTGCCTCCCGCATCACCACCTTAAAAGCTTCAAATAGTCTACCCGCCGAGTCAACACTACCAGTATTCGTCTCAAAATAGTTAATGATCTCATCCCTTATGTCCTCACGAAAGACTGGATCTTTGAGTGCTTCCGCTCGGAGGCACCACGTTGGGATCCGTGCCCTCGGGGGCAGTATTGCCACCCAAGGATCAGGGGCGAGTGATCCGAGAGGACCCTCGCCTTGTATTCTATTTGGGTGCTCTCTGCCACCACGTTCGGCGTGGCAAAGACATAGTCCAGTCTCGTGTGTAGCAGCTGCCGGGCAGAATAATGCGAATATTGCCTATCATTGGGATGTTTTGCTCTCCATACGTCTACCAAGCCGAAATCATCTAGTAATCATCTAGTAACACCTGCAATGCTTTGGCCGCTGGGGTGGGCCTATCAATCCTGTTGTCAGATCTATCCACCTTGGGGTTCATTACACAATTGAAATCCCTGCCCCAAATAACCACGCTTCCCACACACATACTGAGGTTAGTGCACAGAGTCCTGAAGTATGCCGCTGTGTTATGGTTAGGGGCATACGTATTCATGATGCATACCTCTTTCTTCTCCAACAGCCCCTCACTATAACCATCCTCCCCGTCAGTTTCCGCCATTTCCTGCAATAGCTGAAACGGGACAAGCACTCCCCTGGCGTAAGCAGAGTACGACGAACCCACCACAATCCCTTTCCATTTTTTCCCCAACTAGCTCCAGTTTATCCCGCGTCAAATGCGTCTCCTGCAACAGTGCAACATCTATCCTTTGCCTTTTCAAATACAGCATGACTTTATTCCTCTTCATATAACTGTTAAGTCCCCTGACATTCCACGTCACTATTCTAAGATCTCCCATAGCGCTCTGATATCTTCCTCCCTCATTCCCAACCGAACCCTCCAGGTCATGCTATGCAGATACCACCCTTCAACTCTTCCGTGTAGGCTCATATTTAAACTTAAACTCCCCAAAACTATGTACAACCCAAACTTCCCACCTCCCTTCCCTCCCCTAATCCAACCCTTCCCCAACAACGCCTCCCCCAACTGTTGCCTAGCTCCATCCCTGGATCTCAGGCACCCCCACATCTAGCCCCGTCCAGCACAAACTTATGCTCAGGGATCAGTAGGGTAAAGTCGCCCTTATGGCCACTTAACTAATAGTATTTCGGGGGTGAGTTGCCTCCATCCTATTGCTCCGGTTTCCAAATGTATTACGCATTGTGTTAACTTTATGCTGCTTCCAATTACAATTTACCTGCTATATTCCAGTCCATGACGGGCACAGGGCCCGAATGCTATCCAGTGTTCAACTAATATTGCTTCCCGGTATAATCCGGTATCCCCAATGTCCGCGGCACCAGTTTTTTAGCCGTCCTGTTCCTGCCGGTCACGGTCCACTTCTTGTTCCGAGCAACCCTGCAGATCCAGCCACGTTACCACCTCTTCGGGAGTGTCAAGAAAGAGTGCTCTGCCCTTATGTATCACCTTCAGTTTTGCCGTGTACAGGAGCATGTACTTGATGCCTGCTGTTCGCAGACTCCTCTTGACGGCCACGTAGCTGTATCTCAGTCTCTGCACCAGCATCCTATAGTCCGGGTATACTGTAATGTTAGCGGATGCTCTCCGTATTGTCCCACCTTTATGAAAATATTCTAGGATCATCTCCCTATCTCTGTAGTTCAGGATCCTCGCGATGATAGGTCGCGGCGGAGCCCCAGGTCGCGGTTTCCTCATCAAGGCTCGGTGCGCCCGCTCCACCGTGAATCCCTGCGAGAGCTTATCTGCTCCTATTTCTTGTAGGATCATGTTGTCCACGTAGTTTGTAGGGTCTTGACCCTCCTCCCACTCCGGCAGGCCGACCATCCGAATGTTATTTCTCCTCGCTCTTCCCTCCGCTTCTTCCATCCGATTTTTGAGGTTAGCAACCTGCTGTTTGAGCACATGAACTTCCTTTGCGTTAGTTGTGCTGACATCAGTATTGGTCTTTACGGCACTCTGCAGCCCACTTGTTCTCTCCGCCAGCCCACTGACATCTTGCCGTAACAGGGTAAGTTCAGTCCCGACCGCATCGATTTTGCCCTCCAGGGCTGTCCGCAAGTCCGCCATCGCCGCGCCCCATTTGGTGCTCAGCTCCGATATATAGCCTCCAGGATTTGGTGCTTCTGGGGCTTCTTCACCAGAAGTAGTGGACGCGCTCCTCTCCGATGCTGTGGGGGTCCTCTGCGCTTTCGCGAAGACCTCCATTGTAGGTTGTTTGGTCTTGGCTCTCAAACTTTTCACGGACATGGTGCAACCTTGTCCACGTGTCTGGCTCCGGCCCGGTGCCGCTTAGTTGTTATTCGAGTCGTTGGAGTCTCTGTATATCAGCCTACACCAATTGTTATACACGGAATAGTTATTCAGGTGGATTGTAACTTTTCCACTTCACAATTACCTCTCAGCATCCGTGCCTGTTATCAGCAGGGTGCCGTCATCAGCATCTCAGGTGCTTCTTCATGGTCTTTGCACCTATCAAAGGCGGATGATACATACAAGATGCATATAACCATCTGCTGCGTCCCAGACCTTACGAGGCCGCTTCACGGTCCACCAGTGTAATCCTTTGTTCAGGATCAGTCGCCATTTTGTTTTGGGCGTACAGGTCTCGGTGCCACTTATTGTGTCCGTATTTGCTCATCCACTCCTCGATGCTGATTCTGGATGTAATCCCTGCCTGCTCGACGCTTCCAACTTACTGCAGGAACGCTATCAGTCTTCTTGTTCGTTTCATGTATACATCGTCCTGGTCTAGTGGGAGCGCCAAGGCCATGCCGCCTATCTCGTGGCCGCCGCACGCCTACAGTCCAGTCACTGCCCGCCTGGCACCCGTTTTCAAGTGCCGCCGGGGTTCCCTTTGTGTTGGCAAGCCGCCATTTTAGTATCGATTGTGCCGCTTCCGGATCAGGACACAAAGTGGCCTAATTCAGTCTGCTGTGTCCACTTTCTCTCGCCGATACGCTCATCTGCTGCCTGAAGTATTCACCCAGATACCGTATCTTTTTTCCGCTGGAATCGGCCGGCAACACATGCGTTTTGCTTCGAATCAATAAGTCGGTTTTATTTCATTTCCCCGTGCCTTTGTGGTGTTGTAGATGTTATTTCATTAATTTAGAATCAGTTTACCCACTGGTCTAATGGGGAATTAAACCCAGGTCTTCTACATGGGAGGTAACCATTCTACCACTGTGCTATTTCAGCTGTACTGTTATTCAGTTGTGCGGGAGGTTGAAGCCTTTTACTTGCAGCCAAGTGATTTTCCCCTCTCCATGTTGGCAATGCGTCTCTCTGCACGTTGCCAGCTTGAACAGCTACTCCTCCTTTCGCCGCCACAGGTATTCAGCGATTTGTTACCTGTTTGAGTTAAGGGAAAGACTTGATTCACCACATCACATACATTAAATCACAGCACGTATGAACAATGAGATGAAAAATGACATAATGAGGGACCTCCTCTTACGGGATTCCGTGCTAAGTTGGTAGTCACTTCACACACCCAGCGTATTTCATTGGTTTTGTTGAATTGGATAATCTTAACTAACATTTTTTATTTAACATGTCGTATATCTCCACACATACACACACACAAACACATATATTCACGTATGTCATTGTGAATCCCTTCTCTTACAATATGAAAATATGAATGTGCTCATTGGCTTTGCAACAAGAATGTGGCTAGTTAAGCTGGTCATGATTTCACACATCCGCTGAATTTCTAGGATATTGTTGCATTAATTCTGGTCAACTTAACTGCACTTAACGTTTTTCAGTGAATTTTAGGGGTTTTTGTTATATCATAGTGTTTTTTACATGCCTTCATGGCCTTCAGTATATGTTCGCCCAATATATTCTTTTTACACCCATTAGTTTGCAATGACTTTTGGGTCCACCTTTGCCATGCCACTGTATATTTTAAAACACTACCGGGTGTGGAAACAAGGAGTGATGAGACTGAGTGGTGCCATAGTGGTTGCTATAAACTTTTATTAGGACAAAAAAGAGAACCTATCGAACACTAACTCTAACAGGGTTTCCCTACCGAAACTAAAGAAACTCGGGAAAGCTTCAGGAAGTCTGGGGAAGTCAAACAAAAAGGCACCATCCTGGTCAGGGCTCCTACTCTATCCCTATCGTTACAATAATCAAAGTACAATAAGAACACTGTTTTTCCAGTCCAGTAGAATGACTTCCTTCCCCTGGATGCAAAGTCTTTTGACAAACTGATAGTTCATAAAAGTTCAAACAAAGTGTTGGCTCAAAGAGTTCTACAGGATTTCCAAGGGGCTAGGAGAATGACTCCCTTCTCCTAGCTGGTTGCCCAAAGTTCGGTGTAGACTAACACGGCTGGTTATTTCTCTAGACGAGGTTCCAGTCTACTTTTCTTATTTATCTTGGTGAGCAGCCACTGGGACGAGGAAGAGGTTGCCTGTGTTCCTTTTGACTTATCAGTATTACACTCTTGGGCAACTGCCCTGCGATCTGTGCAACAAAGTGGTTCACAACGTTCTTATTCTCTTTACTATTCAATCCAAATAATTACATATCAGGTAAAGACAGCCGTACTATGACAAAGACAATGATTCTTTTTTAGTTGTTTAGGACTGTACGACCCAGTAACACTGATGCTTGGCAGGGTCAGGTGTCGACCAATAGCAGTAAAGAGTTGTTCATCAAAAGACTTTGATTTGTCTGATGGTCTGAACTTTTGGGTTCAGCATAGAGAATATTAGGGCGTGCTCAAAAAGACCTTGCCTTGGCTTCAGCATTTTTCAGGATGTCACCAGTGCCAAGGATTGTCCCCGAAAGGAGAGCATAAACTCTGTTCCCGTCAGCGGGCTCTTTCAAGAACTTTGTCTGCTCTTTCTGTCTTCGAGTAGATAACCCTGTTAATACGGTCGAGGATTTTTTTTTTTTTAAAAAACTTCTGCTAGAACTACTTCCCTCTTGCCAACGTGAATGTTTCTCTTGTTTAATTTACAGTTTGTTGGCCTTGTCTGTTTCCTGATGTAACAGACTTCTTTTTCAGATCCCCTTCAGCTCCATCCCAGACTTTGCCAACTCCCAATACCTGTTTCTTGGAATCTGGAAAACATCACTGGTTCTGCCGGGGACGTGAGCGACGATATCAGTTTCACCTGGACTGGTCACCAACTTGACAGTCTCTCTCCTATGTGTCTGAATGCCACCAAGATTCTGCATAAACACCCGGCTTGCAGAGGCTTCTTTGTAGCAGGCATAGAGTAGCGGTTTCTGCACAGTTATTGGACCCCCCCCCGGCCCAGCCACTACAGGTCACGCCACCCCCGTGCAATCTCACCTCCTTCGTTACGCCGACTGCCGGACAAATAACAAGGCACTTTCCGGGCATCTCACCAATGATGAAAGGTTGTCGGCCGGGGCTATCTGCTGTTTGGCTTCGGTCTTGGCTGTATACTTGTCTGCCGGATACCACGCTTTGTTCAAATAACGTTTGGCGTTCTACCTCCCTGTGCGAAACGCCAACTTTGGTTCCTGCTCCTACTTTGTGTACGGTCCTCGCCTGAGACGTTCTTCAAACGTCCTTGTGCGTTCTCCTGCACCACATCCTCTATGCCAGGTTTCTTCCTTTTGTGGATATTAGGGCCAGTTTTCTAAAGTACAACTAGGGGCTTCACAAAACTGTATCTGAGGCAGCACAAAACTCCACTCTTGGTATAAGTCTATACCCATGAGAACATTTGGTAGTTTAGACAGAGCCACCAGGCTCATTTTAGGAGGGAAAGAGGGCTGTAGCAAAGTACAAAGAACGTATGGCATACATACGGTTCAAAAGAAACGCTTCTACTCAGAAGTATTGTAAAAATAAAGGTTTATTTTAAATATAAGTAGGCCAAGAGAATTCTTGGGGGACGTAAGTACTTTGTCATAAATAATACACAATATAAAAACCCGACACAATGCTTATGGTATGCAAACCAAAGCATAAACCTTATTTGCTTATTTGGAACAATCAGTAATTTAAGGAAAGTCACTCCTACCAATCCTATATCCAAGAGGTCATGAAGCTCCAGCTGTTGGTAGACCTTCTGGCGGTATTCCTCCATTTGAGCTTTCTTTTTTTTTGCAAGGTCATAGTCCTCCTTTTCTACCGCACAACGTTTCTCAACTTCATACCTTCCAAGACGTTCTCCAACCTGGAAAACACAAGGCATGTGTTGATGATGGTTAAAGTCATTTTACTGATTTACAAATATGCCACATTCCTGAAAGGATCTTGAACCATTTGACAATCAGGGTGACATCTCAGTAACAAATTTGAATCTCAAATATTTTCAAACTTTGCCTTGAAAGACACTCTTTAACACACAGGAATACCTTTTGCAAGTCTGCAATTGCTTGTTTGATCTTCTTAGCAAAATCATACCGCTCGTGCCGGACAGCATCATGTTTCTTCTCATCTAGTTTACGGATGATCTGTGCAACCTCAGGGTCTTGGTACATGTCAAAAGCCAAATCATCCAGGGGAGAAAAGGTATCCGGTTTCCTGAAAAAAAACAGAAATTGGGACTTCAATAATTGAAGATGATTTACAGAACCGTACTATTGCGGCACTTTACTTTTAGATCAGCAAAATGTTGTAAAAAATAATATTTCATGCCTGCATGATTATGATCATTGTTCTGATAACCATTTAGAAATTCCAATGCACATCTCATTTACATATATATGGACAGAAATATAAAAAGAAAACATACAGACATTAATAATTATGCAATCTTAAATGACTCTCTTAACTCTACTGTTGGCATCATGAATGACATGCATGCAATCACTTTCAATGCGGATATCCACACACTGGTATATGTTGCATTATTCCTTGTTCCGGAATCATTCACTTCAACAGTTGTGTTCAGCGCTTACTACGAATATACATAGGCACTATATTTGGCAAATACATATCAGCCGATGGCAGGCTCATTGTCATGAATTTAAGCAAAGTGCGGAACAGAACACACAACTGGGAATAAACTATTATGGGCTGTCCCACCCAATGCTAACCTTTAGAAATATTCTTTGTTTGGTAGGTACCAGAATCTTCAGGACTGGTCATGAGGGATCTAAGCATATTCATTTGGTGAGATAACCAATTCTGGACATCTATCGTTACACATACGATAATTCCTGCAGCTGGGGAAGAGATAATTTCTCACAGACTGCAGGGATTCTTTCCATCTGTAAGTTATGATAATTAAAAGAAAACACTGTTAGGACAGTTTTTCTGAAGTCCAACTAAGGGCTTATTAAAAGCATACAAATGAGACAGTACAAGACTCCACTCTTAGTATAAGGACTCCACTCTTAGTATAAGGCTTTACCACCTGAGTATATGGTAGAGCAGCCAGGCTTATTTTAGGAGGGAGAGAGGGCAGTATAACCAGTACATAGAAACTGCAGTCTACATATGGTCCAAAGAAACACTGAAACACTATGTATTGTAAATATAAAGGGTTTATTTAAGTAGACCAAGGTAAATCTTGGGTAAATAAGTACTATCACATTATACATAAACACATTTATAAAAACACAACAATATGCTTTTAAGATACACAGACCAATGCATAGACCCTGTTCGGAAAACTAACTATTTCTAGGGAAGTCAGACCTTATTAAACCCATTTAGCATAGGGCACACTTATTTAGGAGGAGTAAAACCATAAGTTACTTTCAGATTGCTTT
This sequence comes from Ambystoma mexicanum, assembly GCF_040938575.1. Lineage (NCBI taxonomy): Eukaryota > Metazoa > Chordata > Amphibia > Caudata > Ambystomatidae > Ambystoma > Ambystoma mexicanum. The sequence goes on from NC_090929.1 coordinate 542,526,476, forward strand.
ACAGTAAAGTCAAGGGTAGTAGACACTGTCAGTCATGTAGTGACAATCAGTTAAGAAATCCCATAATCAACCAACCCTAATATCAGGATACATTTCTAAATAGTGGAACACAGATTCAAGGAATAGTATATACCTGTAACTACATTCAGGATAACACAGTTATACCAGGTGAGTAAGACCTTTTGGTGTAATATTCAATTACATTTGCTTTTCAAATAAGTGGAGCATAGACTAAGATAAGCAAGAACTCTTTACATTAATTTAAGATGAACCAGACAGACCAAGGTAAGCTACACTTAAGAACACTTTTTAAGAATGGCACACAGCTATTCTAGGCAGGTAAAACCTAATGATGTAATAAACGATTACAGTTGATTTTCAGATCGGTGAAACTAAGGTAAGCAATAACTCTCTCACTTATTTTAGGATTGCCAAAGACAGACCAAGGTAAGTAAACCACATATACGTTTTAAAGGAGCCATCAGCAGCTTAAAAGGCATGTATAAACCTGAGACTGTTTTAAAATCAATACAAAACAGACCAGGGAAAACAAAACCCAGTTGGTGAACTTGCACACTAATATGCTGAACGAAATAGTTAAGCGAAGCCAACAGTATTACTTTTTGGGAGGAGGCACAACCAATTCACAGGAGAGCAAATTACCCTTACATATACTTTTCAGAATGGCAAAACACATTCAACGCAAGTAAGAACTTTTGTAACTGCTCCCCCTCAGAGGGACCATTACCAACCAAGTGACTTTTAAACATCTGTTATACTTTTCAAGACAGAATGATTTTCCTATCCAGTTTTTCCCTAGTGTATTGCATGAGTTCTCTCAGAGGCAGAAGAGGGACCATAGTGGTCTAGGTGCCAGCTGAAGGCAGGATGAGATAAGGTTCAGTTACAGGCGTAGTCAGAGTTCCCGAGGAAGTTCTCTTCAAACAGGTAAGTATTTCACTTTAGAGTTAGTTAGGATCCAGGGACTTCACAGAAGGCACCCTAGAAGGATTCCAGCAGTGGGCCTGGGTCAACTGGATGAGAGGACTCAAATAACAGAAAACACGCCAAAAGCTTTACAGAAATCACACGGCTTAAGGTAAGTAAATGCCCCAGCCAACACAGTACCTCGGCACAGAATAAAAAGAGTTGCAGCAGGAAGACTTCGGGATCTGCAGCCAGGAAACCTGGTCAATGGATTCCTTTGTCATGAAGACGGAAGACTGATATCACCAGACAAATTCTCGTCATTTGCAAGATCCAGCACTCTGATAAGGGGACTTTTTGGACTCAAATCGTGTCTCTGGAGTTCCAGCAGGATGACACCAAAGTTTCAGCTCGATTCAGTATTCGGAAGACTGTGCACCACACAATGGCTTAAGGTCCTAAGGTATTGGAGTACTACAGCCCCGCAAGATCGCAGCACGACGTGGGATGGCTCAAACTGCAGATTTCCTTGAGTCTAGTGGGTCCCCACCCGGCTTTAGGTCGGTGTCGTCCATTTCTGGATCCCCAGGTCGATTAGAAGGAAGGGTAACAGCAGGCAGGATCCGGTTACACAGCAGGCTCTCCAGTCGCTGGAAATCGCTACAGCCGTATTTTCTTCATCTTCCTCTTCGGTTTCAGCTGGTCGACTTGTTAGCAGCTTCCAGGCTCAGAGTTTTTATCAGGAACTACAGCACAACTTCTGCATTCTCTCCCTACATTTTACAGCAAGGGGAGGCCTAGCTGTCCATTCAGGACAGCCAGCCCCCCCACTGGGGGTCTGTTCCTTTCTGCCAAGTTGAAAGACAAAAGGCTGCCGAGTTTTGGACTCCTCCCTTGTTTCCTGCCTTTCCAGATTCTCTGGAGCCTGGGCAGGGAATACACAGGATTCCTGCCGAAGACAAAACAGCCAATGAGGTCGTTATTACCTAGAATAGTAGAGGAAGACCTCAAACAGCAAGCACACAAGCAATGGCAAAAAAGGAGCCCACAATTTTAGCAAGATGGTGGCCCTTCTGTGCATTACCTAGGCTGAATTAACAGGCCGCGAGTAATGAAGAATAAAAAGTCATAAAAGTAGGGACACTTCCACTAGCCATTCAAGGAAACTTGCAATTGTAACAAAATGTTATCAGTTAAGTAAGAAAGGGGATACATTGCATCCTCCCAGCACTCCACATAAGGTGAGGTGTGCTGGCTCACTATAGAAAATGTAAAGGGGGATGAAATTCCCTCTTTACTACTTGGGAACACCTACGAGCACACGCACCTCAGCACTTACCCCCACTGCCCCTCCCTTTGCACTTGCACGTTCCAAATTCTAAAAAGGCATAGTAGGTTCGTCCTCGTTTTCCCCTCCATTGTATTTATTATGTTATGTATTTTAATGTGTCGCACCCCCATGTCCCCTCCCTGTTGCCCTGTGGGCGCTTTGAAACAGAATTGACTTGCGGTATAAGCGCCTAGCAAGCGAACAATAAATAAATACATGAAAGAGAAATTAACAGGGGAGCCCATAGGGGAAACCCAGCTTAAGCCCAAAGATTGTATGAAACTATAACTTCAACCATACACTATGGAGAGGCAAAAAAAGGTCGCCCATAAAAATAGTAAAATACTATGCGAGAGGGGAAAAAGATTCCCCTTCACCTAGGGACAAGGTAAAATAGTTACCTAGTCAAAGCAAAAAGTTCTGGGGTTGACACATGTCAGGAAGATTTATCACAAGGAACAAGCTACTTACCTGTAACTTTTTCTCCAGCATGGGTCTGGCATGGATCCACATGCTGAGGAATATTCCCTGTTGCCAGGCTGGGAATCCTCGGTAAAAGAAAAAAATGTTTCACTTTGGTTTATAAACTGTCTTTCTCCTATAACCCAATCAATGAGCGTGGGTCATACTGCCTCCAGCCAATGACTGCCAGAGTCTCCCTAAACCCCTTCTCTAGCAGCCATCGTTAGCAGCTCCAAGTATGACCAAGAAGAGCCGCAGAGGCGCAGGAGGGAGGGTTTGCATGTGGATCCATGCCAGAACCATGCTGGAGAACAACAGTTACATGCAAGTAACTTGTTCCTTCTCCAGCGTGGGGTCTGGCATGGATTCACAAGCTCATGAATAAAGAATACATAGCAGTACATACATACACAACCACGGGAGGGGGGGGAAGGCTCAACAGAAGCAAATACTCTTACGTCCTGACCAGGCTCAGCTTCAAGCGCACAGGTTGCGTAGCACTGCTTGGCCGACTCTGGACTCCTCTCTGGAATCCCTGTTGACGGAGTAGAATTTCGTGAATGTGTGCGTAGACCTCCACGTAGCAGCCCTGCAAATGTCCAGCATAGGCACACCAGACAGGAACGCCGTTGTTCCAGCGATCGCTCTGGTAAAATGGGCTCTTGGACGGCCAGGCAGCGGTCGGTTCCCCAACCGGTGACAATGCGTGATGCAGCCGGAGAGCCACCTGGAGATGGAAGCCTTGGACAAGGCCTTCCCATGGTTCACAGGACCAAAGTTCACAAAAAGCTGAGAAGTCTTCCGAAAACTCTTCGTGCAGGCCACCTAAAACTTCAGCACTCAAGCCACAAACAGCAAGTGCAAAGTCCTTTCAGCCAGAGATTAAGGCGTCGGAAAAAACTCACACCAAGGGTTCATCGAGATGAAATTATGACGGAACCATAGGCATGAAGGAGGGGTGCATCCGCAGCACCACCCTCGTTTCGTGGAAAGTCAAATAAGGCGGCTTGCAGGACAGGGCCTGGATCTCACCTACTCTCTGGGCAGAGGCAATGGCCACCAGGAAAGCTGTCTTCCAAGACAGGAACTTGAGCAGAGCTTGATGCATAGGCTTGAATGGAGCCTGCATGAGCCTAGTCAGTACCACTCGGAGTTCCCACCCCGGGCTTGCACCTTCAACGGCGGGAACGATCGGAACAGTCCCTTAATTAACTCCTTGACTAGATGGTGCGACCAAAGCGAAGATCGTCCTGGGGACCTGGTGTAGTGAGAGATAGCTGCCAAATGCACCTTGATGGAGGTGTGTGCTAGCCCCGACATAGCCAACGACAACAAGTATGGAAGGATTTTTGGGGCCATGACCCTCGGAGGGTTAATATTCTGCGGCCGGCACCAAGTCGCGAAATGCTTCCATTTGAGTCCGTAACACTTCAGAGTCAACAACGCCCTGGCCTTGGTGAGGACCTCCCTGCAGTCCGCAGGCAGCTCATATGCTGCAGGAGGCAGGCCTTCAGGTTAAGCGATCCTGGGTCGTGGGATTGCGCCTCCTTCCCTGGCGAGAAGATAGTAGCTTAACTGGAGGGGACACTGACATGCTGAGAAGGTCCGGGTACCAGATTTGCCTCGGCCACGCTGGCGCGACGAGAATCATCCTGCACCGGCACAGTCTGAGCTGACTGATGACTAGTAGTAGCGGAAGCAACAGAGGAAACGCGTACAGTAACATGCCTTCCCAAGGGCCGTCTCTGTGTCGGTCTTGATGGCCTGAAGAGATGAGGCAGTCTTGCCGAAAAGATTGTCTCTGTCGAACGGCATGTCCAGGACCCTCGTCTGGACCTCTTGGCTAAAGTTGGTGGCTTTCAGCCAGCCATGACGACAGAGGCCAACCCTGTTTCCCATCTGGCAGAACCCTGTGTCTGCAACGTCCAGGGCCAGGGTGATGGCGTGGTCCAACGCCACCTCGCCTTCCTGAAGGATCTCCAATGCATCGACCCGCTTGTCCTTGGGGAGAAAAGACAGAATCAGTGCCATCTTGTACCACAGCTCCCGATCGTACCCGGCCAGGATCGCTAAAGCGTTGGCCGCCTTGACCATTGTCACCGCTGAGTAGATGACCTTCCTACCCACTGCGTCCAGTTTCTTCCCCTCACCGCCCGGGGGGCAGAGAGTGAGGACAACGGGTTGGACGACTTCTTCCGAGCAGCCACTGAGACCACCAAGTCCAGCAATGGCTGTGACCGCAAACATTTGGGTGCATACCCCGGAACCCAGTATTTCTTTTCTAGCTGGGCTCTCTCCAACGGGGCTGAGGTGGGGTTCTTCAGTAGTGTCAGCCCTTCATCCCAGACGTCGTCCAGGAGCGGCACCGACAGAATAGTCTTCCTTTTCGCGTTGCGCCGCTGGTACGGTAAGCCCCCCTTCTTCTCTTCCGGGGTGAGCTGGAAGAGTTCTGACGTACGGCGATCATGGAGTGGAAGGAGCCCACTTCGTCTGGCGGAGAAGCCATTGGGGGTGGAGAGATTCCGCTGTCGGTGTCAGTCGTCGCTGTGTCCATCCCTGTATCCCTAGAGGGGGGCACTGGTGGTTGGAGTGGAGGTGTAGGGTGTCTCCTCCTTTTGTTATGCGGTGGTGGCCCTGGTGTCAATGGGATTGTCGCCGGTGGTGCAGTTGGCGGTGCCGTTGGCATCCTCCTCTGAAGCTCTGACATCAGTGTGTGGAGGGTCGAGAGTGCCTGGGGAACAGGGTCGCTGGGCTCAGCGGCTATGTCGTCGTCCCAGCCGACATTGTCATTGTTGCCGCCTGCGGCAGCAATCTCCTTAACGTTTGTGTCATCGTCCCCAATCTCTTCCAGGATGGTATGGACGGAAACTATGTCTTCCTCGGCGGACAAAGACAAATCCGTGCCTTGGAGTTCTTCCATGCGCCCCCGCCTGCTTTTCAGGGTCTGAGGGGTCGGTCTCGGGCTAAGGTCCGGCATCCTCTTTTCTGGGGTCTTCTCTACTGGTTTGGCCAAAGCATCCCACCTGGGAGGAAGAGCCACCCTGGCCGCCACAGGGCTACCCTGGATTGGGTCAGCCCCTTTCACCTTTGAGAGCACGGCAGCAACCAGCTGGAAAGATTAGGATGATTTGGCCTGGATCACCTGGGACTTCACAGGATGGTCGAACACCTTGTCCTGCTTGGCCCTCTCCAGTCTCTTCCGCAGCTTCCCCGGGTTGCTGACTTTCTATTTGATGAAGAACTGGAGTGATGGCTGGAGATTGAGGCCGATGGAGACAATGAACGTGCCCTGGCTTGCGCCACGACCCTGATGGAAGCAGACTCGCGGTGCTTGGCCTTGTCTTGGCCCCCCACGGATGGAGTTCCCTCAAAGGACTTGGAAGCCTGCTCTGACTGGCTGGATCCGGATGAAGCATGCCCCTGTGGCCCACACAGGATAGAGGCCATGGCTTTGAGCCATGTCGCCAGTCTGACATGCCAATCCTTCATCGTGCGCTTGGAGAAGCCAACAGATCTCACAATCTTCTTCCTTGTGCGCCGGATGAAGACAATAAAGACACTGGGAATGCTTGTCGTCAGTGAAAACATTCTGCAAACCACAGCTGGTGCAGAGCTTGAAGAGGGAAGCTCTGTCCTTCTCCTCCAACATGATCCGGCGCGGTGTAGGTCTGATGGCCTTCTGGAAACGTCCAAGAAGAAACACTCGATGATCCCGCCCTTGAGGGATGATGAAAGATGCCAAAAAACGGGTCCCCGTCAATGGGATGAAGAAAACTATGGACCACACGGGATCGAATGAACAAAAAAAATATTCCTAGCCAAAAAAGCACGAAAAATGCAGAAAGCTCTAAGAGCGAAACACGAGGGCTCCCAACACTTGAACGTGCAGTAAAAATCTGAAGAGGAAAGGGGGTGCTTCAAATGAGGGACATGACAGGAAGTCAGTGTTATATTGGTGGCTAAAATACATACAAAAAACCTGTGAAGCTTTTCTTGCTGAACTGGTTTCGGTTTGGTTTGACCTCTGTGATAACCTGGGTATCACTGATCAGGCTCTGGCTTGGCTTCCTTTCTGACCGACCCTCCCAGGTCCAACTTGGGTCCTTCCTCTCCGCTATCTTTTTCTCTACCTGTGGTGTCCCCCAGGGGTCTAACCTCTCTCCCTGGGTGTTCAAACAATACTTGGCACTCCTCGCCCACCTCATTGCCACTCTCTGCCCCAACTTTCATTGCTATGCTGATGACACCCAGCTCATTTTCAGGCTACCTTCAGCCTCCTCCTCTCCCCCTCTCATCTCTGACTGTCTGCTATCCAAGAGTGGTGTGCCGCCAACGGCCTCTGCCTTAATGCCAGTAAGACCGATTCTCCTCATCGGCACACCCGCTCCCTCCTTCTCTCTGGCCGGCCTCTCTTGGCCCTCTTCCTGCTCCCACCTACAAGGCTAAGAACCTTGGGGTCATCTTCGACTCCACTCTCTCCTTCTCTCCTCACATCTCTGATGTCTCTAAGAAGTCACACTACCAGCTGCATCTCCTTAGAGGTATTCTTCCTTTCCTCTCCTTCCCCTAGAAGCTCACCATCTCCAGAGCTCTGGTTCTCTCTAGGCTAGACTATTGCAACAGCCTCTTTCTAAATCTGCCTGCTTCTACTCTCCGACCTCTGCAACTTATCCAGAACAGGACTGCAAGACTTGTCCTTGGCCTCAAGCCCAGGGATCGTATCTCTCCAGGACTGAAATCTCTGCACTGGCTCGCAGTGGCTGCGAGGATTAAGATCAAAACCATCTGCATCATCCACAAGGCCTTCTGGGGCCTGGGGCCTCAATACCTTCAACTCAATCCTCCTAAATATCTCCCTTCTCGAGCTCTTGGCTCGCTTCTCCAAGCAACGAGTTGGTGGTAGATCTCTTTCCTCGGCTGGTGCCTCCCTTAAACTTGAGGAGAACCATCTCCAGTCCTGGAAGCTCCTCTAAACCTTTCTTTCTCTTTGCTTCTGCTTTTTCTCCTCCCTTCCTCTGCTGACCTCCTAGTGCAACTGGAAACTGCACTGGCTACCTGGACACCCTCTGATCTCGGGACCAGGTCCTCCCCCGCCAGTGTTTCACACCTGCACTGCCCACCTGGCAACCCCTGCACTTGGGGACTGTCTCTGTAGCCCTACAGTCCCCCTCCCAGCTCCGACACCTGATTTCTGCACTTATACATGCACTTGCCACATGCTGGCAGCTCCTTACTTATTGTTATCATCTTGCCATGTATTGCACTTTCCCTGCCCCCTTCCCACGCACTTGCGAAATCTGAATCACACCTGGCCTAGTAGGATCGTTGTCCGTCCTCCCTTTGTTCCCCTCCCTTGCCTCGTCGCGCCTTGAAACGCTTGTATAGGCGCTTATAAATGCCATATCATTTCAATCTTCGGGATAGAGACACAAAATGAGTTTCTCAATTCTCCTTTAGTATGCCGCCACTACTGCCATGAAATTTGAGAATAATCTTCAGACCGATTTTGGGCCAAAAAGAAGTACACAATAAACCTGAGGATTTCAGGAGATTTGTCAACAACTGGATTGTGAAACAGGGAACCCGCAAGTCCAGTGCGGACATCCAATGATGAGTTGATAGATGAAAAAAAATCTTATGGAGATACAGCATTCTGAATTTCTCATTCTTTATATGTTTGATGGCTATTTGCAAGTCAAAAATTGATCTTTAGTCCATAGCTTTCGTCTCTACCAGAATAAATGTAGCATAAATACCTTTTCCTCACTGAGACGTTTATCCCTTTTGTAAGACTTTTTGTAGAAGATATCTTGTTTCCCAACTCAGTCAAGGAAGGTTTTACAGTAACTGCATTTTGAGTGTAATGGAAGGGGGAGCTTTAGAGAACTTTAAAACATATATCTTCTGGACAATTTGTTTCAGAATCTTTTGCTAAAATGGGAAATCGATTTGTATTCTTCCTCAGATGTGGGTGCGTGTTGGGGGGGAAAAGGTCAGTGGCGGTCACTGTTATTGTTTGAAAGCTAAGTTGATTTCTTGATGAAAAGGCTGTGTAGTCATCCAAAGTCCCCCCTGGTGGAAGTATTTCCTAACAGAGGTGTATGAAAGTTGTCCCCATTGCTTCTAGGTCAACCATTATTAACCTCTTTCTTCATGGGGGCCCCCTAATAGTCTTCAGGTGTCCCAAAAAAGAATTTCCTACAAAACATAAGGTCAGTAACCTTATACTGAGAATCAAATTTCAAAACGGCGTGACAGGGCCAACTTTCAGGCCCTGCCAGGGAAGGGAGGGGAGGGAGCCCAACCCACCAACCTGCAGTGCCCAAGCGAGTGCAGGCAGGCCCCCTCCCCTGCACACATTACCTGGGATGAAGGCATCATCCATGTTGCAGGAGAACGCTAGCGGGGAGAAGCCGCAACAGACAGCGGCCGGAAGACGCCAGAGCCACGTGGCAATGCAACGCACTATGCAGTGGGATGCGGCGAACCACAAACCCCCAACCAGTAGAGAAAGGGATGCAGCAGAGACTTTGCAAGTTAAGGCTGCGTAAAGAAATAGAGCCTGTGCAACACCAACCTTCCAGGGATTCTTATTAATGTATGAAATCTTCCAGAGAGGCCTTATTGTGGGAAACCCCACTAGCCAGCAGGCATATTTTGGGGCAAGGTTTGGGCTACAAGAAGACCTGTACCCCATCAGTGTTGTTAGGCAAGATTGTGTGCAGTATCCTTTGGAAGACAACAGCAAACTTGACCTCCTGGCAATAGGGAACCCAACCTTTGATATATGTCTGTACTACACAGTTTGGTAGTGTGGCTGAGCAGCCGGGCTTCTCTCAAGAGGGGTCAATGTGAGCAGTAGGGTTGTAACACAGAGTTTCACAGTGACAGTTATACACTTATTCTCAAGGTTTTGTGATTAAACAATTATTAATTTATTTAACAGTCAGTTAAATAAGCCTTCATCAGAAGGGAGTAAAACATTTAACACTTAAAGTACACTTCATAATACACTCTGTTTCTCTAAATCAGATGCTACCCATTGGGGATGGCACACAGACACTTCCTACACCCTCTTGTGACTTAAATAGCTAGAACACTGTGGACATTGATTTATCACTGGTACATTTAGAGCAATGCTGAGTTTAGTGTAAAGGATTAGATATGGGAATAAAACAAAGGTTAACAAATAATTCATGCACTGGTAAGTACTTTTAAAACCCTCCACTGCAAAGTAAATCAACCCTTTCCTGGGGGGAAAGGCAAAAGCACAATGTCAGAGGTAGAAGAGTCTTTCAGGGAGCCAGGACAGTCAATGTTAGTTGAACAAAGTCTAAGGGGGCTGAAGATCTTCTTTGCAAGTGAGTAAAAGTCTAGCACAATGTTTTTAGAAAAGTTTGTAGAAATAAGATTCACTTGAAGGGCCACAAGCTGGGAGGCTTGTGAGGGGCAAAGCTGCAAGCAACTCTGCAAGGGCAACCAAGACAAGTCTCAACTGAGAACAAGTAAGGCTACACAACAAGAGGCAAGTCCTCTTAGGGTTATAGTACCTTTGGTTAGAAAAAAATGGTTCCAGCTGGCTCTTGTTCCTGTGTGGCTCTACAGATCCTGTTGTTCCTGTGCCTCAGTCATGGGCACAAGAAGGAGGACTTCTGGGGACTCCTGCAACACAATGGGAAGGTTGGCGGCAGCAAGGATCAAACTTCAATTCATCTGCACTTTGCGGTTTCAGCTCCTCACGTCTATAGCAAATAGCAACACCGTGGTTCTCGGATACCACTTTAGACTTTCCTTGCATCTGGAGTCCAGCACTCTGTTGAGGTAGCTCATGCTTCGTCAGTCCTGCTACACGGAAGTTCCGGGCTTAAAAGCGATGCACTCGATCTGCTGTTCCTCTCCCTGGCACTTTGGTTCCAGCAGCAGCAGCTGTGGAAGTACAGCAAGCTTCGAGAGGATGTCCAGGCAAGTTCACTTTGGGGTTGATTGGTCCCACCAACTCAAGGGGAGAAGTCATCCTTGCAGGGCTTCTCTAGTCGAAACGAATTCGGAGCTTCAGCACAGCAGAAGGCTTCACTGGGCAAACAAACGGTCCAGTTCACTGGGCAAACAAACGGTCCAGGAGTTGCAGCAAGTATCTCTTCCAAGTTCTTCTTTGGATTCCTTCATCCAGTGGTCGACTCTGCCTTTCAAGCCAAAAACCTTTGCCTTTTATGCAGGTTTCTCCCCTTCATTCCAGCCTAGCTGTCAATCACACAGTACGGTGGTTGTCCTCCAAGGACAGCCAGCCAGCCAGCCAGCCAGCCAATCACCTTTGGGTGCATTCCTGTAACCAGGGGGATTAAGCTCAGGAGTTTTCAGGCACCTCCCTGACTTCCTGCCCCTGCCCCTGCCAGATATACTGGAGCCAGAGGTGTGCTTCACTCGTGAATCCCGCCAAAGACAAAACGAACAAAGGGACCAAACCTGGTTTGGCGCGAAAAGTAAATCTCAAGAAGGACCTTTCCAACAAGAAAAAGCAAAAAAGGAAGACCGGGGCTCTTTTGACAACATGGGCACCCATGGGTGCCTTACTGCAGCTGTGAACGCAGCCCGCGGTAAAAACAAAAAAAACACACAATGGAAGTAAAAAGTAAACCACTGCCACCAGCCACTGATTGTAGAAAGGGTAACAAATATGTTACATGAGAAACTAGACAAAGGGGATACTAAGTAACCCCTCCAGCACCCTATGGTAAGATGGTGTGTGCTGGGTCTAGAAAGTTACAAAATGTAAGTAAAGACAATTTCACTTCACTGCTCTTGGAAACAGTAGTTTTGCCAAGAGAAGGTATTTAAACCTTTGGGAAATCTAAGAGACTTCGACATGCAACTGCACTGAAGGTGCTGTGTGTCACAATGCAAAGATGATGCCTATGGAGTTTGTCGGACTCCAAAGTCAAAAGAAACACAGAGTTCTAATCAAAGAAAAATACATGAGTGGGGAAAAAGGTCTCACTCTCTCCAGGTTAGAAATTAAGAGTCCTAAAGTCCAGCAAAAGAGCTGGGGGTCTCTAAGGTATGTAGGGAATTAGCACATTTCTGAGAATTCTCCCTAGCAAGTGTCCATATTAGAAAAGCAGTAAGGGGCGGGGCTTATAATCCCTTTTAAAGCCCTTCCCATAGCCTCCCGCTGTAATGCCCCTCAAGCCAGGTAAGTGATTGCACATGGTGAGTATCCAATCCTGAGAGGGGATGGGGTATTTAAGGAGGTGAATGCGAGTTGTGCAGTGCAGGTTAGTTGGGTGAGGACAGGAGCCGGTGGAGGACGTCCAAAAGACCAGAGGACCCGAGAGCAATTGTAGTGTTGAAGCCATTGGAAAGAGGGGGTCTGTAGAGTATTTGTGTTTGAGCGGGGAGAGTGTGAAGGTGTCATGATTCCTGCCCCTTATGTCCCCAGCCCTCCAAGATGTCAGGATGGAGCCAGGCCACAATCACCTACATGGCCCTCAACGGCCTCTCCATCCCTCCAAAGACCCACTTGCAGTCAGACTTGGCGCTTGTGGCACCAGACTCACTCACTCCCATAGGATAACATTGGGGATTGGACTTGTAGTGCATTGATGGGGACAAGATGGATGCCCCCACATATTTCGGTTTCCAGAACTGCATGTGCAGTCTAGTCTTTTGGGTGTGGTTCAGCCCAGAGACACCTGGGATACCCAGACTATTTAAGCCACGCCCAGGCTGAGAAACATGCTTTGTGTTTTCTGCACCTGCAGCGTGACACTCACAGTGTTCGGATCGGTCTCCAGTAGGCCTGCATCTTTCTTCTGCGCTCAGCTCCTGCAAGAACAAGAACACCATTAGGAACAGCCTTACCTTGCGGCGCTTCTGCCCATCGTACATCGCTCCTTCTGTTCTGCGGGCATCTTCGGCGGTGTCATTCCCATCCCGGCACACCGCTTCCTACGGAAAAGGGAAAAGAACAGAAAAAAGGCATTAGTAAGCATTCAGCAAATCTTTGCTTATTTTTAAAGACTGCACGAGCTTCAAACGCTTACCTGAATCCCAGCCGCTCTGGGGGAACTCATCCATCTGCAAGAGGGAAAAGACACTCCCGGTTAGCGTGGAAACATCTAGAGGCGCGGCATACAGCGCTTACTCACCGCATTTCTTCTTCATAACCGGCATCCACGGTGAAAATGTTGCGGCACCAAAAAGACACAGAAAAAAAGAACTCTGTTCAATACAAATATAAAAGGGTCGCATCACGCTTTCACTCACCTTCAGCGCTACTCATCTCAGCAGCACGTCGCCATCCCCGGACGCCGGCCATCATCTAAGGAAGGAAAGGAACGAAGTTAGACTATTCAAAAGACTCATACTTACCTGTCGGACTCTTGCCAGTGAAGCAACAAGGCAGCAACAAGCCTGCATCAATCAACGCGCCCCTGCGCTGAAATTAGGACTGAGAGCACACTTTCCAAGAAAACAAGGCCCAGTCTCCAGTCAAGTAGACTCCAGGGAAGGGTTCGAGGTCGCGAGAGGTCAGAAAAGGCTGAGTGACGTCACCGTGGATACTAGGTGAGCGTTACAGAAGGGTAGAGATATAGTAGGGGTAAGAGGTAGTAGTTGTGGGTGTAGTAGAGTGGTAGTGGGAGGAGGAAGTGGTAGTAGCGGACAGTAGTAAGTGTTAGCGAGTGATAATTGCAGTGGAGAGAGCAGCGGTAGTGAGAGATAGTAATGGTAGAAGCAAGGCGGTAGTAGTGAGGAGGAGTAGAGGAATAGGAGTAGTGGTAAGAAAGGAGAAAGTATAGTGGTAGTAGGAATGAGGAGGTAGCGTAGGAGGGACAAAAGTATAACAACAGAAGTAACGGGAGGTAGCGACAGTAAGAAGTGATAGTGTTGGAAGTGAGAGGAGAAGTCTGATCAAAGGGTGGAGGTGGATGGTGGAGTGGGAGATCGAAGGGACAGAAGGACATATGTTGAGACCCGGGTAGAAAAGGGTCAGGAGAGAACAGGTGGGACATAGAAGAGTGACACTGGTTGAAAGAGAGCACCATCCATAACATCCTAAGACTACTAAGCGGGATAGGTCAGAGAAAGACTAGAAGACCCCTAGGAAGTCAGGTAGCCTCTGTATTAGGAAACACACCATTAGCCCCATGGAAAACAGACAGTAGGAGCCACCTAGTAATACCATCTGTTACATGCGCCTGGTCTAGGCAGGAGAGAAAGGCTGGGGTAGACAAGTTAGAGAGGGACAGCCCTAGCGCCATGTTCCCAACAGACCCCAGGAGCATGAAAGATGTCCCGTTAGATCCAAAGCCAATCTGTCTGTATTTCCAAATAAACACCCTTGGACTTGCTACCTGAGTGAGTATGGTTATTTGTGGAGGGCCACCCCGTCAAAACCGGTCAGCCTAGTACTACAGTGCAGTATGATATTCACATAGGCAGAAGGTGTCACTAGCCGTTGGCAGCAGCCAGCTCACGTCTCTAGACACGCTGATCATCTGGAAAGACAATATGCAGCTCTACCTCATTATCTTTAAAAAAAACCTCTTTTCTCATCTCATTCAGTGAGCAATTGTTACGCATTAAGAGAGGCAAACAATTTGCTCTAGTGATGGTTGTCGCAGGCATGTTGTGATGAAATGACCACTGCTATGGAGGAGTACAGGGATGAGTAGTGGCTAAACTACTGAGCCCTACAGTACTACTAAACGAGTGGGGATCCCAATCATAAAGGTAATACAGGCACAGCCCAACAGGTATAACTCTTTCGCCTCTTTTGGTAATGTGGGCTTAGTGTAGAGTATACTCTTCAGGAGCGGTGTGAGCTGGTACAGATGCAACAAAGACAATATTATGGTGATACCAAATAAAATGTTCAACAAAGATTCTACGGAAATAAAAACTTTAATTAAACTAACAATGCACACAGCTATTTAAAAAACACTAAAGAGCATGTGAAATAAACAAGGAATGCAGACTTTGACGGCAAAGGCGCATTCTGGGGTGGGTGCAGGACAATGACTTGAGCACACATTGGTTTGAGCACACAGTGGGTGGAGGGTACCGATTTAAGCAGCAAATGTCAAAAAGTACTGAAAGTGTCTTGAAGCAGCGGGGTCTCACAATTCACAAGGGTTCTTCAAGGCAGATCAGACGGAGAGGACCACTGCAAATACTTGTACTCCTGGTTTTGGTGGCTCAATAGTGTTGAGCTGGGTTTCTTGGAGTTTTTCTGCAGTCAAAGCTGGTGTTGAGAAGGTTGTGTGGCGCTGTTCCAGTGGTGAGGCAACTCCAAGATGGGGCCCTGTGTGGATTGAGAGGGCTTTAGAGATGGGGTGAGTCGATGGCTTCAAACAGGTTGACTCAGGTTAAGACAATGTTTCCACTGGTCAAGTCGGCGTTCAAGACAGCAAGTCGATGGATTCTAGCGGGTCAAGGTCATGTTTTTTAATTTTTTTTACAGTATTTAGATTGCGTATGTAGCAGAGGTAACTGCATTAAGGTTCAGGATTTAACAACAACGAAAAGCATACAATCAGAAAAGCTGAACCAAATGAGAACCAAGAAAGAAATCATATGAAAAGATCTATTTTACCAAGCTTTAAAGCTTTTCAGACTACAATTAAGGCGTTAATACTTCTGCGGGACAATAGTAATGTGTTACATGATTGAATCCATAGATGGAGAAGCGTCTGCCTGCTTTATGAATACACCAGTAGAGGGAAATATGTAAGGCAGAGTTTGGTATACCAGAAATAAGTCTAACTGCCGCATTTTTAGCAAATTCAAGGCACTGTAGCATTCACGTTGGGTTACCTCTTAGAGTGGCATTGGCATAATACCATTTTGAGTTAACTAAAGAGCCAACCACTGCTGTATAATCAGATGGAAGAATAAAAGGAAGGTTACGGGACAACAGACACTACGTCTGTTGTCCTGCACCCTTCCTTTCGACAATGGCTCCAACTTGCTGATCACAACTCAGAATAGACTGTCAGTAGAATCCCATGCTCTTTACCTTAAAAGCATGGGACGAAAGCAAGCCAAACAGGCAGGGAGAGGAGGGAATGCATGTTTTGTCCATCAGCTGTTGGGGCACTAGCAGAATAATTGGGTTAAGCTAAAGCTTGAAGTGGGGTTGAGACGATGGTTCTGTTGGGTCAAGTCAACGCTAGGGATTTGGCATGCCGGGTGCTGCTCCACAGAAGTAAGGTGGCAGGCGAGTTGCAGGTGCAATGCGCTTCACTGATTCAAATCTGCCTTGGGGCGGCACAAAGTTCTTAGAGCCGCTACAGGACCTGTGATCATGCTTTTTCTTTTCTTTGTATGAGGTTCACTTGAACGTTTACAAAAACAAGTACATAAAACACTGTAGAAAACAATGTTTAAAACCAGAAATTTATATAAAATACAAAATACACATGCAATGTGCATCATTAAAAGTGTTCAAACATTGACTATGTGTCACAATAAATTACAGGCAAAGGCAAATGACTTATCTCGAAAAGCAACTTCAATTAGTGACTACCATATGGATATAGATACCAATTTATACATGTTCCTAAAACCGTATGTAACAAAACACTTTTAAATGTATAATTTGAAATCTCAATCGTATACTTTAAAGTCTATACCATTCTCTTCATCACAGTTAACAATGACCAAAGTGCATGTGCAAAAATGAGGTTAAAACATGACAACGTTTAAAAGAGACATTATTGCTTCCCTTATTCACAACCAATTAAATGCTTTTGCAAAATATATAATAAACGAGGTTGCAGGAGTTTACAGAATTACTGCACCAATATTTGCCAAAGGCCACATTTCTTTCATGCTCCCAATGTTTGCAAAACATAACCAGATGCTTTAGTGTTTCCAGTTCATTACATGGAGAGCAAAATTAACATACACCATCAGTGTAGACTCCTCATTTGGGTTTCCATCTTTTTATACGAACATTTGTATGGAGCTGGTCTAATTTAAATCTTAAGTACAGATCGCAAGCTTTATGGCATGTAAAGCATAGAATATATGGCGATTGAGAAAGTATATATATTTTTTTAAATAGAGCATACCCGTGATATGATGTATAGCTGCTTATTGTCGCAGTTACATTTACCCAATCTTGTTCATAATGCTTTTATTTCACTAAAGTGATACGATAAAGATCAGACGGCTTCATCTCTACAGAAATTAGTAGGACTTCCATTTTTGCCTTCAAAGCGTACAATAGACACTGGATGTGAATTGAATAACATATGAGACAGATCTTCATAAAAAAGAAATTGCTGATGGAAACAACATTTTAGAATAATAAGACAGTAACCTCAACTGAAATTAGAGGCTAATGAGTTTAGCCCAAGTTCATGTATTATGATCGCATTAGGCAGAGAATTAGCTAGCCCCAACACACTTTTCCATATCCTACCTTGGAGGGCATTTAAAATGTTACTGATATCAAACAAACATAAATCCAAGCCAAACAACAAGATTGCTTCTACTTTTAGTGTATAAAATTCAAAAATAGGCTCGAGAGAACATTTGTAACGTTTGTGAAAAATAACTAATTTGAGAGATTAACGGTGTTGCTTTGTGTGCAACGTATTATTCTTCCACATTGCAAGTGAACTGAAATCAGACAGATTGTAACTAAAATAACGCAGAGATAAAACACGCTCTATTTCAATGCTTCCCATGGTCCATCTAAATCTACACATTTTGTTCCTGTTCGAAAAAATGATTATATTGGATTTGATGGGATTTATCTCAAGATTGTACCTATCAGTTTAGGCAGACAAATGTTTTAGTTTATTTTGTAAGCCATATGGTGTGCAATCAAAAAAAGATCACATCGTCAGCGAATGCTAACCAATGGATCCGCAATCTCCCAGTCTCACTGGAAATTGATCTGGGCTGTTCCAAATTAGGTCCAAGTCACATAAATAGAGATTGAATAAGATTTCTGCTAAATTGCATCCCTGCTTTACACCCACTTCTGTGGGGATATGATCTGTGCTAATATTGTTGCATTTAGCGATAAACCCATAGATTTGCGAAATCCCACTTGAAAATGTGATAACGTATGGTGTGTGGCGAGTTCATTTAAAATGAGTAATGCAAAAATCTTGGCCGATGTGTCCGTGAGCACTATAGGCGTATAGTTACGTGGATCTGAGATGGAGCCTTTCTTGTGGAGAGGAATAATAATAATAATAGCAGAGAGCCAGGATACTGCAATCGTTTTAGTTATAAAGATGTAATCCAACTTTATTTTTTTTAAAGATGTTTGCCCAGAACCTGGGATCATCCTTCAAAACAAGAAGGAATGCCATCTGGGCCTGTGGCTTTGGAGTATTTGAGTCTTTGGATAGCCCATATTATGTCCTCCCGGGACCAAGGACAGTGAGACAGAATTAAATTGGCAAATTTATACTGAAGGGTGACCAAAAGGTAAGTGAAATGTGTGCTTAAAAAAATCAGTGCAGGCCTCTCCTGAAACCGATGAAACAAGGCTTGACATGGCCCTTGAAGTAGGGTTTCTCAATATCTTGCAAACATTCTTAGAATTCTGCTTGCAAAGATGAATCATCTTCTTATTTTCTTCCATGTATCTCTCAAATTTAATATGTTCAACTTGTTGTTTGTATTTTTTCAAAATACGTTTATTAGAGAAAGCATATGACGACTGAATACACATAGATCTTTTAAGCGTGCGTAGATCCTTATTCTTAAACCGTTTCAATGCAGCAATCTGAGAACTAAATTTATTGCAATGTTGCCAAGTTAGGGATCTACGCTGTTTAGTAGCTAAGTTGTTTAGGTGAAATGTAATCATGTTTATATTGTGAACTTCTATATAATTCAAGTGTAGACTTTTAAGGGGGGGGGCTATACTTTCTACTATCAGGTCACGATTTACCAAGGCAGAGAGCTGTCTATACAGCTTATTATTCCAGTGAATTGACAAAGAGTACCTATCCATTTCTATTAACGCTAGGGAAGGAAGTTGTTGGTAGAGCTTCACTGGAATTGACACCTCATAGCGGACAATCATATGATCGCCAAGGCAGGGTGTTGCAATCTTGAGTACCGAACTAAATCCCAGCATGTTACTGGAAACACCTAAATAGTCGATAAATAACGTATTTATTCCCCTTCGCCATATAAATGGAAATTGGTTCGGACCTTAAAATGTGATCATGCTTTTGGCAAGTAAGCGGAGCGTGGTCAAGCCGGTTTAAAAGTTTCTTGAAGTAGTAAAACAGAATTATGAGCTGGTCCTAGTTGCTGGGAGGTCCCATCCAGGGTCTCCAGGGACAATGCAAGCATTCTGTTCCGCAATTCCACCCCTGGTGGATTGTGTGGTACTTGCCGGGTGTCCTTCACCTTCAGTGAGAAAGATCCTAGTTTCAGTGCATGGGCAGCACAGAGGCCTTGGTCATCAGTTGTTTCACCCAAAATGTGCCCTTGAGGTTGGACACGAGAAGAGCTTTCCCCTTCCTTGGAGCCTTCTGTCTTCACCATTATGGCAGAAGGCTTTGCAATAGGCTGTATACCAACTGAGTTCCAGGCAAATCCTTCTTTGTTTAAAGGCCAAATATGAATCAAGTAAAGGAAGGGGGCGGGGGTGTGGCTAAGAAGCCATGTAAGAGGACGTGTCCGACCAGGGCTCCTGCTGATCCGTGTGTAAATCGTGCTACATCTGAATTACTCAGCCCGGAAAATAGATGCCCGTGCAGGGGAAGCAGAGGAGCATATACTGTGGAAACAAGACGTGGACTGCCGGTTTGGAAGAGGCAACCGGAGCCTGCTTCGGATCACGAGTGTCTGCGGCACACAAAGAGAAAATGGATGCCGCCTGAATAGTTGGCGAACAAAGGAGAGACTGGCCCGTGCGTGGACTGTGCGAGAGGAACGTGGGGAGAGCCTGGCACCCGGACCGGGGGCCTGCAGCTGGCTCTGCGGTGCTACAATCCTGTGATCTAAGAAGCCAGCGTGTGCCAGCGGAAGCCGAGCGGGGACCGCCCGTGATGGGGAGCGCTCTGTGGGGGCAAGGAAGAAGCTGGGCCTGTTCGGAGTGCAACATTGTCTCCGTCATTACAGGCTCCGGCGAGCGTATTGCAAGAGACGCGCGTCGGGAGGGGTGGCCACCAGGAGAAACGAGTAGCGGGCGCTACATTTGTATCCAGCCCAATTCAACGAGGTGCAAGGAAACAGAGCTCCGCAGTTCGGAATCTCGCCTGGAGGCAGTGGGGAGCGTGCATGTCTACAAGATCTCATCAAGAGGTAGGAACTGCGGCTTACGCATAAAGAGGAGTCCAGCCCTATAAGCAAGCTGGGGGAGCGCTGGAGCACTTGGATTCAAGTGATGCACCCACACAAAGTAGTCGGACATAGCAGACATTCATAATTTGTCAACATGCCCCTCATGATTAAGAATAGCGCACAGCCATCATAAAGGCAAGGGGAAGGAGACACCCCCTAGCCCACACAGTAGGCGAATAGGGGGGCACAGTGAAGCGTGCCTGGTGTTGAGCTCCACAATTACCACCGAAGCGCAAGAGGTAACGGTGACCTGGCGGGGCTTAAGGCTGATACACGTTGGGCCAGCACTCGTACCCAAATAGATCCATAAGCACTGGGGTGTGTGCCCACAGGACTGGACCAACAGTGGCTGGGGCACGCAGCCTGAGCGGACTGACTCGCCCAAGAACAACTACGTGGGAGGACACAGCCCACTCTAGGAGCAGATTTGGCGGTACAAGGGAACTCTTAATACCGCCTGCCAGAGCCCTGGCACCAGAAGCAGTCTAACCTAACGAAGGCCAGAGACCACGCGTTGCGGGGCTTGTATACACAGCCCTGATACACCGAGATGACTAACAAACTGCCTAGAGTCAAGGGCAAGCAACCCACGCTTGATGAATATGCTAGAACATCACCAGGGGCAGAAGGGGCCAGGAGCAAAGACAAAGCCCCCTCTGGGGGCATGGACACTATGGGCAAAGACCAGGAGACCCTTGCTGCGATTTCTGACCTAAAAGTAGCCTGGGAAACCAAACTAGGATTGGCTATGAACAAGCTGAAGGCGGCACTAGAGCTCAAAGTCGGGGCAGTACAAGAGGAGGTGAACCTCCTCCGGCAAGACGTCAGAGCACTGGCTGAACGCACAGGTGACCTAGAAAAAGAGGTGGCCCCGAACACAGCGGCATGCGCAGCCCACAAATCCGAACTTCATGCTCTAGTACAACGCGTGGGAAACCTGGAAAGTAGGGCGCAGGAGGCGGAGGGACACGCCCGAAGGAATAATATACGCATCGGACTGCCTGAAGGAGCTGAGGGACCTAACCCTACGGAGTATATCAAATCAATGCTACTGCAGGAGATAACCGGGGGAGTGCTGACCCAGCGGTTTGCCGTGGAAAGGGCGCACAGGGCCCTGATGAGGAAGCCACCACCGGGAACCCCCCCAGGCCGGTGATAGCTAAAATCCTGAATTATCGTGATCGGGAGAAAATCCTCAAGCACTTCCGGAAGGGTGGAACGATACAAAGGGTGTCGGCAAACATAACTGCATATCCGGATTACACCCTGCAGGTGCAACGCCGACGCATGAACTTTGGGGCCGTGAAAAGAAGGCTGCGTGAAGCAGGTCACAAATATATGCTTATCTACCCGGCAAAACTGAAAGTGTTCCACAAGAGCAGAACATTGTTTTTTGAAACCCCGGAAGTCGCCATGGAATGGCTGGACATGAAGAGCTGCCCCCAAGAATCGGGCATCCAGAAGGAAGATGGCGCAGATAAGTAACAAGTGACTGTGGCACCTCGAATGTCGCAGTCTAAGACATTGGGACTTGACTATAGTAAGGGACATAGCCTGCTGGAGGCGTGTGACTAGGGCTATGCAAATCAGGCAGGAGGGGGAAACTGGGAGGGGAGGCTCGACAACCCACAGATGGCGTTGGGTAGCCTTAGGGTGGTGACCTGGAACGTGAGGGGCCTCAACAGCTATTTGAAGCAAAATAAAGTAATGTACCTAAGAAGGCTGAATATTGACATAGCACTATTACAGGAAACCCATCTCACTAGGGAGAAGCTGGAGGTGGTCTAGAGAAAGTGGAGAGGGTATACCACGGGAGCCACATACTCAGTTTACGCGAGGGGGGTCATCACGTGGGTGGCACCGCATGTACCATTTCAACTGCTTCAGACCACGCTAGACCTAGAAGGCAGAATGACAGTGGTGAGGTGGATGCTGGAAAACAGGGAAGTGAGCATTATAAATGTATACGCCCTTAACTTTATACGCCCTTAACTAAGATACAGCGGCCTACTTTAGGGCCCTATATGGCAAAATTGGCCCCCTATTGGGCGGCGCAATCTTATGGGGAGGGGACTTTAACTGTACATTAAATCCTAAAATGGACAAGTTCGGATGGTAAACCAGACAGACCCACTCCAGCCGCAAAGGTATTACAGGCCCTGCTGAGAGACTTTGGACTTGAAGATATTTGGAGACAGTTAAACCCAGCAGATACGCAGTGTTCACACTACCTAGCCCCACATAACCTGCACACGAGACTGGATTACATGTTTGCCGCTTCGGAGCTGGTAGGAGAGATGACGGGCGCAGAATACAAGGCCAGAGTGCTCTCAGACCACTCCCCCTTGGTTCTGGAGTGGCGACACCAGTCCCCTAGAGCAAGAATCCCGACGTGGAAGCTCAGAGCTGAGGCCCTGTAGGACTCTGGATTCCGGGAGGACCTGAGGGAGGCGATCACTGAGTATTTTGACACTAACACAGGTAGTGTTCAATCGGTGGGAACCTTATGGGAGGCATTCAAATTAGTAGTAGGGGGCGTAGCCATATCAAAATCTAGAGGGCTCCAAGGGGGCATAGAGCGGGAGTTACAAGAAACCGAGAGGGAGCTGGAAGGCATAATGCGTAAAGGGGGGCACCTCACAGGAGGATGAGGAAAGGATGAGGCTGTTACACCAAGCCAGCAGTGAGCACTGGGATAGATTATGCAAGCTGAGTTACAAGAAATAAGTCGAAAGGCAACATGCGGGTGGAGACAAGCCGGGTAGGCTGTTGGCCTGGTTATATAAAAATGAAACACCATGGCCAGTGATCAGGGAAATCAGAGGAGATGAAGGCCAGTGCTGGGACACCCAAGAGGGAGTTAATGAAGGGTTCCTTAGATATTACAAACGTCTTTACGGGGATGCAGGGGAAGGGACGGATCAAGAGATTCAGGAAACACTAGAGGACATAGGGTTGCCCAAATTAGATGATCAGGAACGGGAAGACCTGGACGCCCCAATCACGTTAGAAGAATTGCAGATAGTGGTTCAGCACCTGCCCACGTGTAAAGCCCTGGAGTCGGACGGGCTCCCCAGTGAATTTATATAAAACGTACAAACAAGAGGTGCTCCCCCCGCTGTTGGCCATGCTTAACGAGGCGTTTGAGCACGGCAGGTTGCCAGAGTCCCTACGGTAGGCGGTGGTCATCCCGCTATTAAAACTGGGTAAGCCAAGCACAGACTGCGGGTCATACAGACCCCTACCAATGCTTAATCAGGACAGCAAAATCCTCACAGCAGCGCTGGCGAACAGGCTTAAGCGAGTCATTGGTAAACTGATACACCCCGACCAAACAGGCTACGTTCCTGGCAAGAACATAAACGACAATCATAGGTGACTCCACCACATTATTGACCAAACAGAGAAGGACCCCGGTGAATAGTCTCGATGGATGCCATTAAGGCCTTTGTCTCGGTGAGACGGCCTTGGTTGCTAGCGGCAAGAATACGGGATGGGGCCGGGATACCTGAGGTGGGTTCAAATGCTATATAGCTCCCCAATTGCCAGGATCAAAATGGGAGCCACAATCTCAGATAAATGGCAACTCAGCAGGGGCACTAGACAGGGCTGCCCCTGGTCGCCCATGCTGTATATCCTTACGTTGGAGCCACTGGCAGTCTGCCTCAGACAACAGTACGGGGAGATAGGGATCCATACTGCGCGGGGTTCGCATCTCATATTATTGTACGCCGATGATATACTCATATATCTTCGCTTCCAAGAGGAA
Source organism: Ambystoma mexicanum (assembly GCF_040938575.1). Classification (NCBI taxonomy): domain Eukaryota; kingdom Metazoa; phylum Chordata; class Amphibia; order Caudata; family Ambystomatidae; genus Ambystoma; species Ambystoma mexicanum. The sequence continues at coordinate 542,550,286 of NC_090929.1, forward strand.
AATCTACGATATGTCCTGGAGGTGAAGGAACGTTACGCCACCCTCTCGGGCATAGCAGTGAACCCCAAGAAATCAAGAATGTTCCCCTTGGGGAGGTACAGACGCACCCTGCCAAGGCGCCTACCGGTCTTGCTAATACCCTGGCAGACCGAGACGTTCCGATATTTAGGAATCAATATATACCACACGACTGAGGATGAACACAAACACAATAAAGTAAAGGCAGTTGACGGTATTAAGAATAGCATGGGGTTTTGGTCCAGACTGCCCCTGACCATGATGGGTAGAGTGGCTTTGATTAAGATGGTAGTCCTGCCCAGATTGTTACATTTTTTCGTAAACATTCCGTATGCGATCCCCAAATGCTTTTTTGTCAAACTCCATAGCTTGTGCAGGGGTTTCATTTGGCACAACTCCAGGAACAGGGTGGCCCTTTGGAAACTACAAAACTCGTGTGACAGGGGGGGTATAAACCTGCCGAACTTTCGGTTATATTATTTGGCGGGACAGCTGCAATATGTGGCCAGGTGATTGTCTGAAGAAGAAACGGCCAAAGCCAGGCTATTGTATAAAGTCCCTGCCCCCTTCTTCCTTAGAGACAGTGTGGCTGCCTAAACCAAAGGTGCTAGGAATGGCGAGACTGCTGGTGCTAGGCTGGGAAATATGGCGCAAGGCATGGCAAATAGTGGGAAACCCAACCCCATTCTCCCTGCAGGTGCCGTTAGTGGCGCTTTGAGGGGAGGACCCCCAAATGATAAAAGGGATCCGGTGATACAGGGAACCGATGGGCCTGGCGACCCTTGGAGATATATGGCAGGAGGGAGTGGCACTGGACTTTCAGAGACTAATGGAGGACACCGGGGTGCATAAAGGCCAACACATTACTTATACCAGAGTTATTAAATGGGTGTGAGCAAGCTGGCCTGAGGCAGTGCTCACGGAACAACCTGATGCAACCATCAAGACGATGTATGATATTTCGGAGGGTGGGCATGAAATATCTCGTCTATATGAGCTACTGGGGAATAGGGTTGGAAAAGAGTTGTTCCAAGTGAGGCGAGACTGGGAGGAGGAAGTGGGAGAACACATGTTGGATGGGCAATGGGACAGAGCCCAAAGGTATCATAAGAAGGTGTCCCGAAACACGAGGCTTCAGCAGATTCAATTGTATGTCACTCATAGGGCATACATGACCCCCGGTAAAATCGCCAGGTTTGGAGGCCTGACGGCACAGAAATGCCCATGGTGTGGGGAGGTGGTAGCGGGGATGCTACACATGTTCTGGGCTTGCCCAGAGGTGGGGAGGTTTTGGACAGAGCTGACGATACGCCTTGCGGAAAAAGGAATTACTTTGGAGGTGGACAAGCATGTTGGGGAGTTTTACCAAACCACGTAACCTGAAGCACATCAGTAAGATGAAAGACCTGGCCTACATTCTGGCCAAATGGAGAATTGCAATGTGCTGGAAGGCAGCCCAACGGCCTAGAATTGAGATGTGGTGGGCGGACCTCATGAAATGGGCAGAGGCAGAAACGGCTGCTTGGTACGAAGCAGTCAGCAAGGGGGGGGGGGAGGAGGAGGTGGGACCCCTGATAGCATGGAGACAACTGGTGGCCTTGATGATAAGACCCTCCCAGGCCGACCATAGTGAAGATGATACTGAAGAGATAATTGAAGTAGACACGCCTGGAGAGAAGTAGGACAGTAACATGGAAGCAGGGGCTCCAGTTAAGGGGGCAGGACCGAAATGTTTAATTTGTAATATAATGATGTGAAGCATAAATGTGGATGTCCTCAACGTTTGTAATGTTTGGAGTTTTGTTAATAAAATAATTTTTTTGAAATATTTTAAAAAAAAGTAAAGGAAGGGTTTCTCTCCCCCGTATAAAGGCAAAATGCATACTACAGCGGATTGGTCCAAAGCATGCCTGTTGTCAGGGGTCCAATCAAGGCTGCTTTAACAATTGTATTTTGCCTTCCAATGAAATACCTAGAGTGCTTTGTAGGATCTAGTGAGAGGGAAGGACATTTGGGGTGCTGCAGCAAAATCCAAGAGTGTGTGGCACCCCTCTCTGGACTAAACCTCTCCTCTGAACTACTCCAACTACACCTCCTTCCTTTGTCTGCTTCTCATAAGTGACTCCAAGCACCCTAGAGTTAGAGAAGGCCTTTATTATTGTCTTCAAAGCACACATTTCTAGCATACCTGTTGGGGAGGGTTCCTTTGCCCTGCAGGAAGGGGACGACTTTCTGCAGGGGAATCAAAAGATAAGCTTCGGGGAAGGGTCCCACATGGTTGTTGTGGGTCGACCCATGCCTGGCAGGAAATAGACACCCCGTCTGGTCAAGAATGGGTTGCCTTCCAAGCTACCAATAATATGACATCCAAATTTTGTGGCTTTAAAATTGTGCAATATCAGTAGTGTGACGATTCGCAAGGTGTAGTCACTTGTGTATTCCCAGGAGGCTAGGGAGGTGCGGCCTGCCACCCGATAGTACCCCCAAAGGTGGTTTAATGTTGGAGGACCTCATGGGGAGGACTCTCCATCTGGGGACAAGCGCGCTCACATAAGGTACAGCCTGTTGAACCACGTAACTCCCCAACATTCCCTAGCCCTAGTGCTTAATTTGTACAAAAGTAAATGCCAGGGCGCAAATAGTTTCTAACACGCCTGTTACACATTGGAGTTGGCAACTCCCTGCCCACTGTCGACACTACGCATGGCTGCTCCAAACTATTGTCAACATATTTGTAGTTAAAGCTGCAATTCCCACTGGTTAATGAAGGGTGATGGATCCACTGTGCGATTTAGAGATATCAACCAGCATTATATATTAGTTGTGTCTTCAAATAAGGCAAAATCATTACTTAACTGATGAACTTGCCCATCAAACACTGCTGCAAGATTGTCTCATATAGGCTGTCACTCATGACAGGAACTTCTCTTCGATATTGGCCTTTTCACTGGCCTTGCCCCTGTGTTGGGGCTGCTGACTAGTGACTGTCCTGTTGCTGTCAACCTACCTTATTACAGTAGAGAATTTGCAGCAATGTCATGTAGGCTGAGTGGAGCAGTGCGCGGACATGGCCAGCATCAGTGCCAAGCATCTCCACCGTCCACTCATTGCTATTCATGAAAATGCTTAACTAGCCCTGGCAAACTGTGTCATCAGGTTCATGAATAAGAAATAGCTAGCCCATGCAGAGACCCTGCTAGTGCACACCGAAGGGCTCGAAATTAGGGTTCAACGAGCAGGAGCTAAAACCAGGTCCAGGGTGTCCGGCATTAACCAGTAAGAAGGTGCTATGGCTAGAAAGTCAGGAGCGGGTACACAGCGCACCACAAATCTAACTTCCACTTGAGATGCACAGTAACATTTTGGCTAATATGTATGATCCATTATGTTTAAATGTGTCCTAGTTCTGCTTTGTTAACAGTTCAAACACTCAAAGTTAATGCCACATACGCATAGTTCCTGGTAGCTGTTGCTTTCATGGACACCACGCTCTACTAGGTTAGAGGTAGGAGCTAAATAGCTCCCAGTAATTTCGAACCTGTTGTTGTTATATTACTATGACTGACTGACTGTCAGTTTAAATAATAAAGTTGCCAAAACAACACAACATAACCAAGCTGGAATCAGCAATAAGAGCAGGGGCTCAGAAATAAGGGCTAGGGCTCAGCCTTGGCAAGTCTCCCCACAAATTAAGCATTGAGTTCAATACTTAATCAAGCTATGTCATCAATGAATGATCGCCTTTATTGTGCTTCTAAACAGCATGCATTCTAGATCAAAACAGTCTTAAAGTACTGTGTAAACGTACGTCTTTACCAAAAATGCACGGAGACATCTTGCAAACAAATACACACTGCCCTCTAGTGGATGTTGAACCAAATTGCGATCCAATGTATAATTTGGTGAGTGCTAAAGTGACTTCTGGGATCATGTGGCGCTGCAAATGTATTTAGTTTTATTCGTTTAAACATTTCTGAGATCACACAAACTCTCGCAAAATGTTATAGGTGTTGTACACATGGAATAAGCGAAAAAAGTACACTTAAGATAAAAAACAGGAACAAATAAAAATGCTATCAAATTAAACAAGAAATAACAAAAGAGAAGAGAAAAAATGTTGTTGGCATGGCGAGTCAGGGCAATGAAAGGCAAAGAGGAGCAAGACAGAAGCAGCCAGAATAGGATTTGGTACAAAAGTAAGGGAAGGAGGCATAAGCAGTGCTTTAAATTGACAATTAATACATGTTTTAGTGCTCGTTGGAATTGAAAGCCAGCTGACGGGAGGGAAATCGCTCCAGATTTGAGTAACCACTCTCTAAAGTCTGTGCTGACAGAGCCAAGACTCCAGGAATTGAAATTGAAGTTATTTCCCGATACAGGGCTGCCCCATGCATGGGCAATCAGTGCCGTGGCCCTGGGACCCGCGTTCGTGGTCCCTCGAGTACAAGTAGTAACAAGGGCTGGCTGGGCTGCTTTCAGCCACAGCCCAAAGGGATTTTCTTTGTGCCTGTTTTTGTCATACATCGCCCTTGGAAGTACTGGCAGAGATGGAGATACACCGAACATGGCTGACTGTAGTCCCAGCTTGACGATGTAGTCCTCCTTCAATATGGCCGCCTACTCTATAACACTAGGGGAAGTGCTCTCACTCCCTGCGTTGTATCCGTCATTAGGTATTCGCTGCTAGTTCCTATTTTCGTACAGTGTACTTGCATTCTCCGTTTCTCCTCCTGCTTGCTTTCTGCCTAGTCTTCCGTCACCGCTCGGGTTGTTACCTCTATTTCTTCAGGTAACCTTCGTAGCTCACTTCTTTCTCTGTGCATTTTCCTTTTCCGTATTCCCTTTCCTCCTAGCCTTTGGCTGTGTTTCCTTTAGTTTCGTCTCATACTTCCCTCAGCTCTCCTTTCTTTCTCTTTTTCCCTATCTATCTTTTCTTCTTTTCCTACTGTTCGTTCGCGGCTGCCGTAGGCTTCCAGCCCCCGTTAGCCGCGGTCTTCTACCCTTCCACTTTCTGTTGGTCGAGTCTGCCGGCCATACCTTTCCTCCCTTCTCCGGTGCCGCGACTCCCCTCCTCTCCGTCTATTGGAGGTCGTGTCTGCCGGCTGTACCTTTTCTTCCCAGCTCCGGGTAACTGAGAGCAGCTTACCTTTTTGCCAGTTCGGAGCCTCTTACGCCAGTGTTACTTCTCTCCTCATCCTGGTTGCCGAGATTCCTTTTCCTTCTTTACTTTTTCCTTTCCGTGTTTTCTTTGTTTTCTCTGCGGTATTTCGTTCTGTACCTATCTTTCCCTAATATCTCGCACAGTTCTTTTCCTTCTTGTCTTCCCTTCTTTGTTACCTCTAGTTAGGTCTCCAGGCCACAGGCGGTTGGTTATCTGTGGTATATTGGTCTAAAGAATATCCCTTACCTGCAAGAAGTATTTCCAGGCTTCTACACCCCTATGGACAGTTTGCTATGCATACTTCACACCGGATTTCTCCTTATTCATCTCGCAACTCATCAATCCTCACGAACATTAAATCTTTTGCCAGTCTCCATCTAACATGCAGCAATCTTGGGCAAACAACAGCTATCACACCTACCAGGGTTTTTTACGCCAGGTGGCTTTTTCCCCTGACTTTTTGGGGGCTTGCTCCTTGGGGTTCGCCTAGATTGGATTTATATTCCGGTCAAGGTGGCCTCCGAGGGAGCTCGCCAGTATCTCCGTCAGAATAAGGAGAGGAAGCCTAAAGAACTCAGGAAATCACGCAAGGAGAAGGACACTGAAACGCCTGACAGTTCTATTGAAGATACAGGTGAGGAGGAGTGTCGGGAGTCACCCCCGGGGTTTGACAGTTTTGGCGAGGCCATGTGGTCAGCTCCCAATCCTGTGTGGCATGCTTCTAGAGACAAATACCTCCCGCCCACCTCCCCAGTGGCCCATCTTACCAGCAGGGCCCCGCAGTTAGCGGTTATCACGCTCTTTGTTTAAAGTAATGGTCCATTTAAGAACCTTTGTTTTGGACAAGGGGTTGAACAGGGGTATTTTATTTAAAAAACACATGCAGGAACACCAATTGCTGCCCAATTCTGTCTTCTTTGAAGGCAATTAAAATATGTTGACAAAAAAATTGTTCATCTGGATAGTATTCATAGGTCCGCATTTGGTGTGTTAAATACATTTTTTTTGGGGGAGGGGATGTCACATTTCACTCACATCATATAAGCATGCCTTTGTCAAACGATGCAAAAGTTTACCATTTCACATTATCTGTTGTTCTGATTAGATTAAGTCTTGAAAGACAGCCACCAAGCCATTTTTTAAATAATTTTGTGGAACTGCATTCTGGTATTTGTAGTCTTCAAGATGGGGTGAAAACGCAATATTTGTACCCTTTTTGTTTAACATATTTCTATAAGGATTCCTATATTGCTGGAGTACTTTAATTAAGATGTGTGTACTTTTCAAGTCAGTCCGATTTAGAAAAGAGTATTGTCGAAAGCCAAATGTCGTGGTGAGGAGGGAAAAGAACACAGGGCCCATGTGTTGTAATGCTTTACCAGGACCATGAATGTGGGAAGAGAGGTTGCTGGACTGAAGTTGTTCTACCTAGCCCTGTTCTCAGGGTACAAGTTGATATTACATGTGGGATGACAGCGTCCGCCCACTTTTTTCACAGTGCCGACTCCATCCCCCTTGGGTGTTTTTGAAGCCAGCATTCAAAAAGGCTTGTTGGCTCAAGCTTTCACCCACCAGCATTTGAGCCCACTAACCCACAAAACCACATGAAATTGTCTTCAAAGCACACATCTTGTATTGCTATTGCTGTTTTGCTTTCCATAGAATATTTCAATATAGATTTTTGGTTTAAATGTGCACACTTTTAATGCTTTGCCAGCAGTGTTCTGGGAAAATCTCCTCTAGCAGTTTTTGTTCTCTCTCATGTATTGCTTTATTTTGTGAAAGACTAAAGGCTCATTTCGATTTTGAATGTTCTTCCATTAGGAAAGGCAGTTGAATTAAATGTGTGTATTTGACTTCAGGATACGTTCAGTGCCTGTCCGTAGTTTAATGATCCCCACACTTTTCTGGACTTGTGCCCTATTAATGACATTTGAAGACCGGTGGAATTGCTTACTCTGACTGCCTCAGTACCTTTCTGGTAAATAGGCTTTGTTACGATTGCACTATTCTGCAGCAAATGCAGTTTGCCCTGTCTGACCCAGGGCCAATTCCTGCCCTTACATGCTTGGAACGTGCAGTCACATTAGGTATGTTAGGTTTACTTACCAGTGATCTTCATTACTCTTCGTCCTACTCTTCCTCATCACAGTACTTTCTTTTGAGGTACCCATCTCTACAAATGACCCAGCTCACTCGGTAAGCTACTCCAAAATAAGCCTCACTCCTGATATTGCCACAACCGTAATATTAACTGTTAACATTCAGATATTGAACGTCCGTTTTTTTGATCCCGAATGATATTAACGTATTAATGACTAATTGTGGGACAGAATTTTCTGCGATGCAAATAAAGGGCCCCCACACATCACTTCCCGCTTAGGGCCCCGCAAATTCTAGGGTGGCCCCAGGCCCAATAAGCACTAGAGATGGAAAGCTTCCTGGCCAGGAAAGGTGTCTGGCTCAATATAAAGAAGGGCCTTCAATGCAAAGAAGGCAAGTTTACAGAATAGGAAAATGCTGAAAGACTGAGTGTTTGATAGGCAAGTGGTAGGCCAGATGAAAATGCATTAAACCTCTATCAAGCCTGCATAAAAGCAAGCCATGAACTGTGGGATGGAACTAAGTCAGGTGAAGGAAGCAAGGATGGACCTTCAACAAAAAATACACTCGGAACTAACAGGAGGATGTCTGACTTGAATAAAGAGGCAGTGACCAAGTGACACCAAAGTAAGGATACAGAGGAGGATTGACCATTGAACTGTGGGTGCTGGTTGAGGGGCTATTGAAAATGCAGACACATCTAGTCCTTTCTGGCAACGAGGCAGCGCTTAAGGCACAGAGCATCCTAAATGGACAGGACTTTAAAATATACTTGGGTGTAATCTGCACGTATTACTGTGCCTACCAAAATGCCAATAGCAAAAATGCTGAACATGTTTTGTCGAATTTCGCCGCAATTATATGTGGGGGTGGGTTAGGGTAATTTATTAGGTGAAGGGAAGTATGGGGGGTCTCCCCCACATACAATTGTGAACAGAAAAAGAAAATCAACATTTTTGCATTCAGCATTTCATTTTCTCAGTGACCACATATATCCTAATCTGTGTACTGGTGAGTCGAGATACTGGAGGCTTTATGCTAAAACTCACAGCGACTTAACCATGCAGCACTCAACAGTGCATGGGTACAAACAAGGTAGAACAAGGAGAAAACCATGAGAACAAAACGAATTTGCCCAAAGAGAAAAGAATAGAACTATTCTATTTTCATGAATTTTAGGTGGGGTTCACTCTGCTTTTCACCCTTCTCCGAGCACTTTTAAAGAAGAGGAAAAACAATGTGGGGGACTTAAGAAATATCCAAAATCAAACCCTAAAGGGAGGTCACCATTGCAGAGACTGTGGATGATTCAGCCAGATTTTAGCTGTGGATTCCAATGGCAACAGCCTTGGTGCACATAAGTCTTTATGAATGCAGCTCGAGACTGGTCTCGGTACCCTTTGTTGATGTAAGCATCTGCCACATAGATGTTATGTTATGTTATTTTGCATTTATATAGCGCCTTATCTACCATTGGTATGGTCTGAAGGCGCTGGTAGGTTGAACGCCCTTGGGAACCAAAGTTCAGATCAGTAGAGGGAGTCAAAAGGTGCATGTGAGCACCGGGTATGTGTGCAGCTCCTGCGGTATTCGTGTAATAGCTGCTTCTTAGCGGTAGGTGTGGTGGTTGAGATATCAGGAGTATGTGTTTGTTCTGGCAGGATTTATCCAGACCGGATGTGGCTACGTTAGGCCTGAGGAGAACGCCTGGCTGGGGGGTGTGTAACCAGCTGTGTTTACTTAGAATGATGTGGAGTGAGAGGCGGATGTTGGTATGAGAACAGTCATACCGAATGGTGTCATAGTATCTCTGTGTTCTAGTTGAGTGGTGATGTAAAGGAGAGAGTAAGCATGGTGGTGTGATATGATGGGTTATATGCTCTTTCAAACGTTCTCTGCATTCCAAACCATACTATATACGTCACGCAATTCTATGCGCTCCAGTCCGTTCCATGCACTCCTATCCACTCCATGCACCACTGTCTGCTCCATACACTCCGGTTCGCTCCACGCACTCATGCATTCCAGTCCGCCCTGCGTGCTCAAGTCTGCCCCGCGTGCTCCAGTCCGCCCCACACATGGACTCATCTTGAATTTTTGGTGTTGAATATTGCAATCATGCGCTGCCACGCGGCATTTCGGAGAGAGAACTTCCAATGTCCTAGCTCATTTCGATACTTATGTTTAGCTTTCTTTATTTCTAACATCTTATCAGACAGACTTTTTTTGATATATCCGACTTCCTTTTGCATGGGTCTCTTAGCGTTTTATTTACTTATCCAAAGCTTTTTTGTGCTTTTTATTAAGTATGGCTGGAGGGAGCTTTGAGGAGTAGGTTGTAAGCTCTGTTTTGAGAGTTGCCTACAATAGGCAACTCTCAAAACAGAGCTTACAACCTACTCCTCAACATCATTGGCAGCTATATGTTTAATCATATCTAAATGATGTTGACCAAAATATGATACAATGCCAGACGCTGCTTCAATGTCTTTGAAGGAATAGCACAGACAATTTCCCACGTGATTTGGATTTACCTAATCACACCGATTAGTGATTCTGGGTGTAGCTTCTGCTAGGAGTGTTAACATTAAAGCATAGTAGTCATTTGGTATTGTGTTTGGTTTGACTACATGTTGTAATTGAGCATTGCTACCAAAGAAATAGTTAAGCGGTGCCATTATCAAGCCATTTCTCCAGGTAAAATTACCTGGACAGTCACCTTTGATGTGGCCGTTCAATAAAACAGTTTGCCGTTCTTTTAAAATGGTCCAGCCATACCGCCCCCTCTGCACTACTATTTTTTTTATAGGAGAGAGCTCTTTCCCTTGATGTTATCATAGCCAAAGCAGAGATCACTATCTTTGCTGCAAGCATTTAAATCGCCAGCAAGAAGAATCAAATCATGGGTGGGCAGTTTGCTCCATTCTGCTAAGACCCTATCTATGTATTCAAGAATCTCATTTGTCCCCGACGCACCCGGTGGGTCATACACATTCAATAGCAAAACATGTTGCAGATGATTACATTTCATTTCTATGGCCATTGCATTTCATTTAGGATCTTTGAGAGGCAACTCTGAGCTGCTTATGTCATTCTTCACCCCAATCAAAAGCCCACCGTACGGGCGCCCCTTAGGTCACTTGTTAACTGTTGTTTGACAGAGTTTGTAGCCGTCAATAAATATCGGCGCCATTAGCCATGTCTCCTGCAGCATGATTAGATTTGTATTTGTTCGAATATTTAGAGAACTCTTGCACTTCTCACTGTCGCACTTGCACAATCCAAATGACACAAGGCCTACTAGGATCGTTTCTCTTTTTTTTTCCCTCCGTCTTCTCTCCCTTGTCTTGTGGCGCCTAGAAACACTCGTGTACAGGCACGTTATAAATGCCATATCATATCATAACCAGTTTTGCCATTTAAATGGGTATGGTCCCGGGTGTTCCAGCTTCTAATTCTATGCAATCATTGCTTTGCAGGTAGGACTGGGAAGAAGCTAAGCCACCACTCACATCCCCGGACATTTTCAGTTTTAGGAGCACCAGCTGTTATTATATCATTCCTCTGATTCACAATTGGGCTTTTAATTTGGCCAAACATTTCTCAAAGCATTCCCTTATCAGCTTAATAGTGGGTTCTAGTCCCATATTAATGATGCTGTGTCCGAACTCAGGCAATAAATGCGTGACAATTTCCCCTCTACGGTATCTATAGGCTCGACAAATTCAAAATCACAAACATTTAAAACTCTAAGTGAGGGGATCTTGTTTAACACATTCAGAAAATCAGAGCGATTTATTCGGCCCTTACAAAAATCACTTTTTGTACTTCCAATTGTGAATTTCATTGGTCCAAAGGAGGAGTCCAGCTCTTTATTTTCTTTCAATTCAGTCTCTATATGGAGTTGGCACCCACCATCATTTTCATTTTTACTCATAGTCAATGGGCCTCATTACGAGTCCAGCGGTAGCCGTGCCGGAAAAACCGGCAGGCTGCCGCCGGACCCGTAATACCATTCCGCCTCCTTGATTGCCGGAATCACCAGGGCATTACAACGCTGGTGACCCGGTAATTCTGGAGGCGGAATTCGGGGATAGAGACCATGGAAACACTGGTTCCATCTATGACAGAACCAGTGTTTCCATGTCTGCCTGCAGGCGGGTGGTGTTTCTCCCGCCAGGTCAAACCTGACTCGGCATCAGCCAGTCCGGAAGCAACGGTGGCGGCGGATTTGCCGTTGTTGTTTCCGGACCGACTAGCTCGTAATGAGGCCCAATGTCTTTTTTACAAAGATCTATTAGTTTGTAATATATGGGAACTTGTGGATACATTTTAATCACGTGAATCAATCTTACTACTAATTTCTGCTTCATCACTTTTTAGCAGCCAGCTTGTTAATGTGCCTGTCTGCTTCAACTGTCGTTTTTTCCGACGCTGAACTTTTTCCCCACAATTTCTTTGCTCTGGTTTTGCTGATGGGTTTAATAGTGGAGTTAAGTGGTTCATTTTCCCTCATGCAATACCTGTTGCGTGCACTTCCGCATACGACGCTGGCAATTTAATAATCGATTTAGTCTTTGTGTTTGATTCGCAGGGATGTCATCAACTTCACCATCTGGTTGTTGTTGCCGATTGGGTGATGGGTTATTTGATACAGTTTTCACTTGTGTTTCCACAGCACAAGGTCCTTTAGGGTAATTGATATTTCCTGCTTTACCATGGTCAGCTAGTTTAACAAGGTGGGCCACAGACTCACTCTGTACTTTCAGTTCAGAGTGCATTTGGTCACACAATTTTCGCAGGATCTTAGCAGCGAATTGGAGCACATCCAGGCCCGTATTAGTGCCTATATTAATTCCATTACTCACACCACTCCCAGCAGAGAGTTCCTATTGAGAGGTTTCATGATGATCACCTTCGGAAACTAGATATAGGACTGGTGTGGCTGACATCCAATGTGTTTTTGCTGTGTGGAGTCTTGGCGTTCAAGGGTGGCGGTGCAGTTGTAGAGTTAATTACTGCAAGGTCTCTGTAGTGAGTAGCAGGGATCAAGCAAGGAATTGCTATCAATTCCTGCAAAAGTGAGGGTTTCCTCCCGTGTTCCCACCTGAACTGCTTCATCCTGCACCTGGGCCAGTGCTTGTTTAGGAATAACTAGAATTTGCAGCATCGTTTACTGCCCCATTTGAAAAAAGGAACGCAGTTATCTTGCCTCTCTGTCCTTTATTATTATCATTAACTTCATTCTCAAGAGAGTGATTTCCTTGGTTTCGATCTGCGCCCACGGTCAGTTTTATTGTTCTCGTGGTACAAACAGCATTACGTTATGGCTTTGCCGTTTGCAGGATATAAACCTTTGTTTTAGTTACTGTTTTTACCAGCATGTTGCGGATTCTCGTTTGGTGATTGCCAGGTGCTTAAGTAGACACAGGGGGAAATAGTAGCAAAGGAGTTTGTGACGGAACTATTAGCCACTTCTATATAATATTTAGACTTACAGTGACGTTAAAATATTAAATCCCTTAATTGTCAACAGACCGCAACGAAGTTTCCATTGCAGCCTCAGCGGCCCCTGAGCGGACTACAGCAGACTACTTCACTCTGCCCCACTCCGCAGTGTTCTGGAGCTAATGAAGCTCACACAGCAGGCTGGATTCAGGTCGCCACCTCCAAAGAATAGTAACTGAAGAGCTACTGAATTCCAGGTCGCCACCTCCAAAGAATAGTATCTGAAGAGCTACTGAATTCCGTCGGCACAAAGACACGTCTGCAGCAGACCACTCCACTATGCCCTTCTGATATTACACCCAAAGGACAGGAAGGAGAGACGGAGGTAGAGAGAATCAAGATGGTGGAATCCTTCACCAACTATACAGTGCTATCCCAGTCTACACTAACCCACTTTCCCTTCTCAATTGGATCAAAGGCATTTAGCTATGCAGCACCCTGGTGTGAGGCTACTCCCCTTGAATGTGTGCACTCCGTTCATGCTCAGGCCCAGGACAGCTGCCCGTTGTGAGCCCGTCTCAGGGGGAGGGCATTACCTACCCTCACAAAGAGATCAAATAAGAGGCATGGCCATGCAGGTCCCTGTCCTCTCACTTGGCGGGATTATCCTGTCTGGCCAGAATACATATCACCATGTACAGCTGAGCTGGCTCAAATGAGCTGGCACATGGGAGATATTAAATTGGCTGTGGCTGCAATCATTAAGTGTAGGGCCAACACCATACCTTAACTCAGACATAGCTTATATTTATTGTTGTACCCTGCCATCAACTTGCGCTCCTTATAATCATCACAGTTTTGGTAAAGGGGTGCATATCTTAAAAGTCAGCCCCTACGCTGCAGAGACTTGGCTGTCGCTGCAGCTGTCATATGACCACCATGAACTCTGAACCTGCTCTATTCCACTGCAACAGGGCACAGGCACACACTACGTGTTTGACATGGCGCTTATGAAAGGGTATTATGATTAGCAGATTACCCTTTCAAAGATTGTATTAACAAAAATCAAAAGGGGCAGGGCTTTCACACTCTTGCCAGAATGCGAATCACACGATTTTGTCCAGTCACACCGCCGTGACTGGACAGCCCCTGACAGTTTAAATGGTGCAGATCCTTACCACTGGTGGACCTAGTGGCGACTCCAGTCTAAATCTGGGATAAAAGGAGGACTCCTGCAGCCATTAGACAAATCATCGTTGGAGCTAAGAACCCTACTAAGAGGTGCAGCCTGTTGAAGACGATAGTTGCAGCTGGCCAGCATTGCCTCCAGCAACGTCCCAATTAAACCCTACTCCTCTCCACTGATCTAGAGAAGGCCCTTGTCAGTGGTTCAACCCCAGGACTGGTGGGAACAACCGGCCCGACCCAGCTTGAGGAACTGCACCTCCTGAGCCTTTGGAAGTGTCACTAGACAAACCAGTGGACTGACCAACTCTCTCCTGGGATTTCTCATTGCAGAAATCGCCGTTCCAAGTGCATCCTTGGAAATATGTGCATCCTTGGAAATGTGTGGATCCTCAGCTTGTGCATGAAGGCCCCCACTCCTACAGTTTGTGCCTTCCTGTCCAAAGAGAAGCCATGCAAGACCTCCTCCTTTGTTTGCACCATGAGGATCGCCTCTCGCCACCGGACCATGGTGACTCTTGCTGAAAACAGTCTTCATGCCTTGGAGGTCTTCAGAGCTTGCCTGTCCCATGGAGGTCTTTATTCTGTCGTGCCAAGAGTGTCCTGCTGTCCAGTCTTCAGAACCGTATCACCGGATGCTGGCCCTGCAAACTAACCGGATCCATTCTGCAAGCCAAAAGCTATCGCTGCACCCAAAGCCCCTGGACCTCAATCGACCGTACAAAGCACAGAAACAGGAGTAGGGGGGTGAGTTTACGTATCTATTGCTACCCTCCTCCCGTTATAGGGTTATATAGGCATACAATCCTAACCCAATCTCTCTTTTGCCCAAGATAGATGGTAGACTGGTGGTTTCCCCTAGGGTGGTGGGTTTGGGAGGGAACCGAATAAGAACTACTTACCTTTTAATTCTTCTTTTTGAACGTTTACACACAACATTTGGCTACGGTTGTCTGCAAATCCAATAGTAAAGCCTCCTGCAACATACGTATTGTGGAACTTGCGACTTTTGGGTATTAGGCCCCAATTCTTAGCAGGGTTGGACTTATTAAAAACTAGGGTCCTTGTCTTAGGTCTATCTGTGAATGTTCTACATTTACTTATCTGTCTACGCTGGTTATAAATTACTGTTTGCTCTATTTTCTCACTGACTTTAACACACAGTTATTTACAGGGAGGCTCTTGACTTGCTAACTATTGCACAACTGTTTCTGAAGATAAAGTGTTAGTGTTCTGTTAGCAAAACCCCTACTAGGGAGTGCATACAAGTATATGATAGTAGTTGTGCGATGATCTCATTCATCTCCACCTCTCTCTCAGCCAGTAATACTGCTGCCACACCATCCCCTTCTGATCACATCATCTCCTGTGCACCCTCTGATCTCTCCTCGCCACTTGCTCCACCTATTACTAATAGGAAAGTTACACCTGCTGCCCTTCCTCCCTTTCTCTCTTACCTACAGTTCTCACTCTCCTTCACACCAGATGCCTCTTCCACTACCACTGCCTTCTCCAGCTTCCAATCACTGCTATATGACTAATTCTGCTCTCATTTCTCACTGTTAACTTTCACCCCCAAGTCTCAGCATCCTCAAACATGGGTCACCCCATACATATCCTCTCTCCGCACAGACATGCGTTGGCTGCTGTGCAAATGGAGGTATACCCATTAGTATAAGGGCCTGAAACTTTAACTCTCTGCCCTGAACTCTCCCAATCCTCTTGATAGAGCAAAAACATAATTCTACTGCACCATCATTGACTCTGACTCCAACCATCCTCGCTGGCTACAGAGCACCCTAAACACAATCCTCCTAAACCTATAACCATCAACTGTACTCTCACGGCTAATGACCTAGCTGAATACCTTGCTACAAACATTTCCAAAATTACTGACCTTCCTCACACTTCCTTCCTCCTACATTCTACATTCAGCCTACTCGACCATCATCCTCTGCCTCCATCTTCCACTTTAGTCACACTAATACAAAAGATGTCCTCTCTCTACTGATGAAGGCTAAACCCTCTTGTGCCCATTCATACCTTCCTGCTCCTCAGCTAGTCAAGCCTATTGTCCCTTTAGTGACCTCTAACCTCGCTGAACTCTTTCAATCTGCCCTTAGACACCGCTTGCATTCCCTCTATTTTCAAAATGGCCACGGTCATCCCTCTCCTAAAAAAGCAAGGCGCTGATCTGAATTTACCGGCTAAAACGCCCTCTGTATCTCCTTCCGCATTACCCTAAAGAGCTTGAAAGAGTTGTGTTAAACCGTCTTACACATTTCTTAGACATCCACAACCTTTGAGGCCCCCTACAAGCACGTTCCCACTCCTGTCACTCCATGTAAACTGCTCTGATGAATGTCTCCAACTTCATCTAGTCTGCTAAGTACTCCAACCTATCCTCCATCCTATTTCTCCTTGGCCTGTCCACTGCCTTTGCCACAGTCAATAACTCTGATCTTCTTAACGCTCGCAATTTTCGCAATTCACGATCAAGCGCTTTTCTCGATTGAATTCTACCTGGCACCTCACCAATTCTCAGTCTCCTGGAGCAACAACTTCTCTCAAATAACTCTCTGTTGGTGTTCCACATGGCTCTGTCTTGAGTTCTCTCCTCTTTACACTACACGCCTCTGCTCTTGGGGCACTAATCTCCTCATTTGGATTCTCATGCCAACTCTTCGCAGACAACAGACTTCTTCTCTTATCCTAAACTCTCCGCTGATCTCTCTAGCCGTCTCTCTGCCATTAAATATTGGATGGCATCGCACTCTCTGATGTTAAAATCAACCAAAACAGGGCTGCTCTTATTCCCTGCCAAATACTGGCTCTCATATCTTCCCCTGCCTCCAGTTCCCATCCGACACTCCCCCCTACTCTTCTTCAGCTAGAAACCTGGCATCTAGGACCCTTCCCACAGCTTCTCTACTTTCATCTCCAAAACTGCAATGGCGGCTCACCTCAACCTCCTAAATATAATCAGGCACCACCATCCATTCAAACTGCCAAGCATCTCTTAACAACTTTTGTATGCTCTAAATTGGATTACTGGGCCAGCAACCTCTTTGGTCTCTCCAACTATGCTTTCTGTTCTCTCGAAAAGATATTAACTTTGCTACTAGGATTCTCTTAGAACTCCTTCACTTCACACATACTTCTTTGTACAGTCATCAGCCTGGATGGCTGACAATGCAAAACAGGACCAGATTTAAATTTCTGCTCCTGGTCACAAATCTATCCACGGAAAGACACCACTGTATCCATCCTCATCTATCCAACTCTACAAGCCTTCTCCTACTCTCCACTCTACCTCCTTGACTGCCCTTGTGGCTCCTCGCCCTCCATGTTTCCTCTCGCTTCCACTCTTTCTCTCTTCTAGCTCCACTTGCATGGAATTCTCTTCCCCCGGAAATCCAATAAAAAGTCCACACTGAATTATTCAAAACCAAACTAAAAGCCTACCTTCTTTACCTACCTCTTGTCTGCCTTCTAACATTTTTCCCTCGCCTCTACTCTGCCTCTATCAATCACTTTCTACTGCCTCCAATAAAGAACTTCATCCATCAAGGTCACATCCCTAAAACAGTTGCCTGTATCGCATACCTGCACTTAAAAATGTCTAATTTTGGTTGTCCCTATTCTATGTATGTCCACCCATGTATTGTCCCTGTAGCCGTTCTATTTACCTGCCTCTCCCATGCCCGCCACCACCAACCGGGACACAATGCCACTCAAACTCACCACATTGTAAGAAGCTCACTGCTTCCCGTTAAATCTAATTTCGTATCTATTGTACGTTCTTTTATGATCAAAAGAGCATTGTTACACTCTATATAGATAAATAAATGATAATTAACTGAATGTTTATTTGCTTAGAGTGTATTGTAAATGCCTGATAAATAATTATATATTCTAAGTTTTACTAATCTGGTACTTAACTGGGTTTGGATAAACATCAGTGCTTTTCCTGTTTACCTGAATAGGTTGGCCTATCAGAATCCATCATAATCGTAGGTGGACAATGTGCACTTGGTGAAAAAAGTACTTGATAAATAATGCAAATAACTCAAATTCAAGCTATTCGGTAATCTTAAGGTGTAGAGGAGAAAACGTGGTCCTGGCACATGGACCATACAATATAAAGAAAACCAAACAAAGTTGCCACAATAGGAGAACTCCCGTCCCCTAGAATAGCCAAACTATTAACTGAAAAATAATAACTTTACTCAATCAAGTCAAACCTCCTACTGCACCTCCTCAGGAGGTATTCTTCCATTCCTCTCAATCCCCCAGAAGCTCACTGTCTCCAAAGCTCTGGTTCTCTCTAAGCTGGACTATTGCAACAGCCTCTTTCTTAATCTACCTGCCTCTACTCTCCGCCCTTTACAACTTATCCAGAACAGGACTGCGAGACTTGTCCTTGGCCTCAAGCCCTGGGATCGTATCTCTCCAGCTCTGAAATCTCTCCATTGGCTCCCAATGGATGCAAGGATTAAATTCAAAACCCTCTGCATTGTCCACAAGGCTTTCTGGGGCCTGGGTCCAGCATACCTTCAGCTATCCCTCTGCAAATACCTCCCATATCGAGCACTCCGCTCCTCTAACTCCCTCAGGGTCAGTCGTTTCTCAAAGAAACGAGCTGGGGGTAGATCTCTGTCTTCAGCTGGGGCCTCCCTCTGGAACAGCCTCCCCGCCACTCTAAAACTTGAGAACCATCTCCGGTTCCGGAAGCACCTCAAAACCTTCCTCTTTGCTTCTGCCTTCTCCTCCCCTCTCCCCTGTTGATTCTACTCTCCCTCGGCACCATGCACCTGGCCACCGTCTGTCCTCTGGGCCCAGGTACCTGCTCATCTTGCCACCCTCACGCACTGCCTCCGGGCCACCCCCTGCACTGGGGTCTGTATCTGTACCCATACAGCCCTCCCCTTTTCTTCCTGCACTTTCAGACCTACACGGCCTGCTGCCATAAACCCAGCACTTGCCACTTGCTGGCTGCACTCCCATTGTTTGTTGCCTTTTTATTTATTATTTTATTATTATTTCCTTCTCGCTCCGCACTCTCCTTTTGTTCCCCCTTCCACGCACTTCTCCCCCTTCTCCCTCTACCCTGCACTTGCACGTTCTCAATGTCACTGGGCCTAGTAAGATCGTTGTTTTTGTTCTCCCCTGTTCCCTTTCCCTGCCTGGTCGCGCTCTGAAACACTTGTGTATGAGCGCGATAGAAATAAAATATCAATCAATCAATCTTTGATCATGTTTCGGACAAAAACAATTCGGCATGATTACATAATGGAATTATATATAACATGTAGTTGTTAGGACTTTTAGTGACACTTTACTGCTCCAGCTTAAATTCAAGTCTTGCAATGTCAATTATTTTTTTTATTATCAAATTGCCCAACGTGTTTCGAGCTTAAGAGCTCTTCATCAGGGGAAAACAGCTTCCAAAAATCTTCATTTATCTACAACATAACACATAATGCAACTCAGTCAATCATAATCCATTTACCCTGAAAATGAACTAGGAGCTACTCTGACATGAGATACTCTGCTGCCTAGGAAGCCATTTCCCCTAATCTATCTATTGAAGGCCCCAGAACACACATGAGGGGGGGTGGAGGGAGGAGGGTGTTTCCTTCAAACCAACACTGAAAGGCACTGCTGATTTTGATACTGCTCCCTATACCAAAACCTCTATTACCTAGGTCATACAGCTTGCACATCACCCCCAAGTTGACTGCTGCATGTGGTACATGTCCTTTTGTTCAACATAAAATGTAGGTGTGCCCCAAGCAACCTGGCCGCCACCCTGCAACATACGACACAGGTATTTAGTGCTGCAGAGAAGTGTCTGCCATAACGGAGGCACCTTTTGAAGTGAGTTGTGCATGACATGCTGGCCGATATTCATATTTTGTTTTCTTAATATTGTGAAGGCTCCTGCATGTCGTTGCGCTCGCACTGCCTCTGCGCTCCCCCAGCACCTAAGTGTCTGTACCTGCAACCCTACAGTCCCTTCTCTCTGCACTTATGATTCACTCGCTGGCTGCACTTATTGATTTACCTGCACTTCTCCCTTCCCCTCCCACCTGGGCACTTCTCCCCTTCCCTGAACTTGCACGATCTGAATGACACAAGGCCTAATTAGATCGTTGTGTTGTCTTCCCATTGTGTCCCTCTCCTTGTCTTGTCACGCCTAGAAACACTTGTGTACAGGTGCGTTATGAATGCCATATCATGAAGGAGGACACAGACAACAGTTTCCAGCTTCCATTTTTTCTGGTTTGATTCATGTTTACCGTTATTGCTTCTACTATTCCATGTTTAATGGACATTTTGTTGTTCTTTGTAAAGCGCCTTGGATTAAGGTGCTATATAAAACAATAAATACAAATAAATACACATTTTTAGAAATGATGTGGGCTAGCCGTGAAACCCATTGATCAAATTGGGATATATCACTCCCAGGATTGGTAAGAGTTGGTAAGTTGGCAATCACTGCCGCAGTCAGATTGCTTATCTTTCCCAAAATGATAATAGAGATTTGGGTTAACGGGTAACTTTCCGTATGGCCATGTGCACAAGTTACTTTCTCTTCTGCTTCTTTCCACCCCTCGGGAGGTAACTCTGTTCTAATGGCACTGGTGTCTAATTCTGCCCAAATCAGTTATTCTTCTAAGATAACAGGGATTTTATATGAGGTTTTCCCTTTGGTATATGAAAACCCATCAGGTCTTCTTTGAATCCGATTGGGTTCCCTGAATGATGGACGTTTGGTAAGATCAACTACATTCAATGTACAACTTTTTGCAATGTGTCCATACCCCTTACAAGAGTAACACTTCTGATATGATTGAGGAAATGGGTTTATTACTGCAGGGTACTCTTCCCTACTCAACTTGTTCCTCTAGGGATTCAGTTCTTACGGCCTCTTGGTGTAAAGATGTATATCAAGTAATTTTGGCAGATAAGATAGAACATTACATGACTGTCTGGGACCCTCTGGTCTTCTGAAAAGGATAAGGTCTCTCCTCTTTTTCCCTAGCTTCTGGGATTCCCAAACTTTCTGGAATAGTGGGTAATTCTGACAATATACCTTCCCCACAGGATCTTTGGTTTTCTGCTTCTAGAGAGTCAGAGGTAAGACTTTGATGCCGCTCCTTATCGGAGACTCTCTTCTTATATCTCGCTCTCCCTCTTTCATGTCCCTCCCTTTCTAAAACCACTTGTGAAAAGGCTTTAGTCAGAAAGGTGTAATTTCTTTGGGCTATGGCTAAATCCGGAGAGGTAGTTGGTTCTCCCTGAACATATTTTCCCGTTTTAGGGTTGTAAAGGCCATCCAAAGTCTCATCCACCTCCCTAAACCCCTGAGTTTCCCCATCAAGGCTTTCCTTCTCTGCTCCTCCTGTGAATCTGGGAAGCATTGCTCTTTCGATTACTCCTTGAGCAATCATATGGCCTTGAGAAGTTTGGGGTCTATCACCCCTGCCAAAACATCAATCCCATATTCCCATGCTAACTCTAACTTAGGTGCTAGTCTGATGTATGTATAAGGGGGTGTAATCAGTATTAGGTCAGTCGGTATCAGTCTCCTTTCTCCTGGGAGAATTGTTCCATTCCTACTGCTACAGATATCAAACCTGATAGAGCCTTTAGTGGCTACTGAGGGTTCTGATGCTCTGGTACTTACCTTCTGAAATCTTAGGGTCCCACAACTTGTATGGCTTGAGCCGCATTCCACTCCTGACACCATCTGTGAAGGCATCATGAAGGAGGACGCAGGCAAAAGATTCCAGCTTCAAAATAATCAACTTTATCAACTTAAATGCCAGGACAGAGAAAAGCCTAACTTGCCATATGCTAAGGTGGGATTTCCCTACCTAAATAAAACGAAGGAAAATCTGAGTCAAAGAGTTCAACTTAGGAATCTGTCTGTGTCCAAAACCTATGCTTGCCCTCACAACTATAACTATATGTTATGATGTTCATTACCTAGGGATACTGTTGTATGGGAAGCTATGCCATGGAATGTTTATTGGTTCAGGTTCTGGTGAGGTCACAGAACCTGTATGTGTTTATGTTGTTCTTAAAGTTCTACAGTTTGTCAGTTGAAGCTACTTGTTGGAGTAGAGGGGTCCTCTGTTGTTGTGGGGGGGTCTCTCTCTCCTGTTATCCTAATAAATACTTATCATGAAGACTTACCTATGTCCAGAGCGTTTTCGCAACAATGGCGACGAGGATGGGATGACAGGAGACCTCCTGCAACTAATCTGCCTGCACGTCGCTCCGCTGCCCAAAAGCGTAGTAGCGACTGCCGAGGGCGTGAGATCCCATCGTGAGCTGCTTCGTGCTCTGGGCCGCTCCGCTTATCCTAGCGTTGCAGCGGCCACCGAGACTAGAAAACGGATGCCCTGCCATCCAGAGTGTGCCGCCCTCCGGAGTCTGCTGTCTCATAGCAAGTAAGTGCCCGCGCTGCCCGCTAGCTCCCCGTCTAGCGACAAGTCTGTTTTTTGCTCGTTTCGCCTCTCCCAAGAGGCCCTGCCAATCCCGCAGCTGTAACCCGCGTAGCTTCTCCAGTACCGTTTGTCGCAGCTGCTCGGAGACGTTATTGCCGCGATCGGACTTGCATTACCTGAAGGGGGGGTGCGCAGCCTAGAGACACCACAGACCACGTCACCGTACATCGGAGAGGAGGTGTAGAGCACGAAAGAAAAGTGAGCAGCCAAGACCGAGCGGAGCTCGTTACCGTACATTCGGTAGGAGGGGCGCAACTCGAAAGACTATTGAGCGGCCAATGCAGGGCAGAGCACTACCGTACAGTCGGTAGGAGGTGCGCAACACAGGAGAAAATCATTCATCGTGTGGATCGCGTTGTTGTTTGGATTGAACTGCAATTTACGAGGAATTTCGAGTTTGCAAGTTTCTATCTAAAGACGTAAAAGGGACAGCATGTCAAGCAGTTGAAGTCCAGGTGTGCACCAGGTCACCGTGTTGATAGCAAGTGGCATCTGGAGGGTATTTATCTTATTGAAGGAAGCCAGGGGATCAGCAGATCACACAGCTTTGCATTATGGCAGCTTTGCCGGGTATCGCAGGACCACCAATTTTTATGCCAGTTCCCGGTCCAGCAAAGATCATGTGGGCTCAATGGCGCAAGGGGTTTTTACACTACATGAAGGCAGCCGGTTGAACTTATTCCAGTGAAAGGAAATTGGCGTGATTGCTGCATTTTCTAGGATATGAGGGCCAAAGAATATACGAAACACTTCCTCAACCCCTTGGAGATAGCGGTGGGGAAGACATGAGCGAATGTGATTTAGCTTTGATGAAGTTGGATAAGCATTTCAATCCCAAGACCAGCACAATATTGGAGCGCTATAATTTCCGCATGCGTGTACAGGCGTCTGGAGAATCGGTGGAAGAGTATGTGACGGAGCTGAGACATCTCGCCTTGTCCTGCAAATTTCAAGAAGCATTTGACGAACACATACGCGATCAATTCATGACACATTGTAAGGCCAACAAAATTCGCTAAGAACTATGGTTAAGGGATGAGCCAAATTTTTAGACGAAGTATTGGACATTGCAAGGCGAGTGGAACACTCCTTAGCAGAGGGTCAAAGGAGAGCAAGTCTGAAGTTTTAAATGTGACCGACGGGAAGAGCAAAAGGAAGCCCAAAAATCAGCAGTCAAATCGTGTGGCTGTGGAGGAGAAAAGAAATCAAGATCTACCCACCTGGAAGGGGGTTGAGGCTAGAAAACAACCTCTGATTGATGTTGGTGTTCCAACAAAAATTTGGAGTGACATAGCAATGGACATCCTGGGTCCGGTTGATCTAGGATATGGGCGTGGAAGGTATGTGGTTCTGGTGGTTGATTTATTTTCCAGGTGGGTAGATTTCAAGGTTGTGCGTGAAATATCGGGAGAAAATATGGTGAAGGTTTTACAAGAAATTTTTGCGAGTGAGGGACTACCTGAAAATGTCCTTACTGACAATGGAACTCAGTTCACCGGTGGGTTGTTTCCTGCATATTTAAAAAGGTGCGGAGTAAGCCATAAGAGGGCAGCTCTTTATCATCCTGAAACAAACGGGATAGTTGAAAGACTAAATAGATGTGTGATGGAAAGCGTACGCATGGGAGAGCAGTGTGGCTTCGATAAATTAGTGACCATTCAAAACAGAATGTGGGTGTTGCGCATGGCACCTCACACGACCACTGGCTTGTGTCCATTCGAACTTATGAGGGGCCGAAAGCCTTTCTCGATGGCGTGTCCTCCATGGTTGGGGAGGAGCAGGGAGTCAGATGTGGTTATTGATGAAGTGAGAAATGCTTTTAAGAAGAAGAAGAGTGAGTGGGTCATGCGAGAAAACAAAAGAAGAGGAAGAAAGGAATTGCATGTGGAGCGAGGTGATTGGGTAAGAATAAAGAAGGGTGTGGTGAAGAGAACAGGAGAGTCATTATACTCACATCCAGTCAGAGTAGTTGCTGTTATGAAGGGTGCGGTGCGGGTGGAAGGCGGACAGGTTTGGAACAAAAGTAGAGTCGCTACTGTGAAAAGAGGTCAAGTGTGAGTATCAGTGGTGTTGTGTATGAATTTATGGAAAAAAAGGGAGATGTGTTATGATGTTCATTACCTACGGACACTATTGTATGGGAAGCTATGCCATGGAATGTTTATTGGTTCAGGTTCTGGTGAGGTCACAGAACCTGTATGCGTTTATGTTGTTCTTAAAGTTCTACAGTTTGTCAGTTGAAGCTACTTGTTGGAGTAGAGGGGTCCTCTGTTGTTGTGGGGGGTCTTTCTCTCCTGTTATCCTAATAAATACTTATCGCAAAGACTTACCTGTGTCCAGAGCGTCTTCGCAACACTATACAATGTGTAGGAATGTCAGCAACCAAAACGAAAACCAGTGTTTAACACAAAGTCCTGAGCTTCTCCCAGCTCGCAGCTTTCTTCAGCTCCCTTCACAAGTATAAAACAGTTCAACAAAGTAAAGTCTCACAGTGCCTTTTCTTAGAGTTAGAAAGCAATTAGTCTTTTCTGATCTCTGGGTCTCCTTCCCCAGGTTAGGACTCAGGGTGCCCTTCCCCACGTTCCAAGTCATATAGTTCAAACAGCCTTGAAGTGAATTGTTCTTTGTCAGAACTCAGGGTTCCCTCCCCCAAGCTCAAAATGTCATACTTTAAAAGAACGCACAAACGGTTCTGGTCTTCCACAGTTTAGTTAAATGTTGTTGTCAAATACACAGCTGGGACGATTTTGTACGTTTAGAAAAAGTCACTGTATATTAGGCTTCAATATCTGTTGGTTATCTGGTCTTTATAAATCACATTATATTTCAGCATACTGTGGTTGGTTTAGAATTATGTTCATTTTAGCATTTCACTGAATGATGGTTTGTCTGGATTTTAAAGTTCCTGTTCTCTTATTGGCTTTCATCTGGTTAGTAGTAAAGGTTTAATTCAATTCAGCATTTAGTATTCAGTAATGAAGTCTTTTAGTTTGGGGATCTTTTCCCTTCATTTTGTGATTATATAATTGTTAGTTTTACTTTAACTAGATAGTTTGATGTTTGGACACCTTTAAAATGTGTTACTTGCGACATACGATCACTCCGATACACAGTATTTCCTTTAGGTAAGTCATTGACAAGTATATTTGTTTGTTTGCCTTTAATGAGCCATTCAATGTTCGGAGACCTTTGTAAACGTGCATCTCACTACACGCGACCACTCTGAAACAAAGTATTTCACGAAACGTTCAAGTTCACACACGCGCACCGGGTTTCTCCATTTCCAGAAACTCACTGGTCGCTTTGAAAGTTGATTCTGCAGTGCGGATCACACAGCCTTCTATCTTCAGCATTGGGGCTCCAGTTCCTGCCCCTACGACACTCCTGGGGCGGTCCTCAACTACAGGGGAATGAGCACATTGATTTGAAAGGAAAGGGGAAGCCTCCCAGCACGGATTCCTTCATCTTTCCCACTCTGCTCCAGGAAGTCCCCACTTCCACACCAGATTGGAGGGTCTTCTGCTTCCTGCAATGGCCTCCAGGTCCCTCTCCTGTATTTCTCTTTCCCTTCTAGGTTGGGCTCCATGTATACACCTGTAGTCCTTTAACAGGGTGCAGGTGGGGATGATTGATCCACTTTGCCTGGCCACAATTAAAGGGACATGCCTGACCTTTACTACTCTCAGTAGGCCTCTTTTTCGTCCCAGTACTAGAGTGGTAAAAGAGCATAGTCTTCATTGCTCTTAGTTGCCCCTTCTTCGTCCCAGTACCGTCAATTGTCATTGGTGGAGAAATGAGGGGAGCAGACTTATAACAGCCCATAAAGGTTCGGGCAGGGTTGGTTGTCATTAGGAAAAGGGGAAACCATGACTTGCCCAAGGGTATCCCACTCTTTGTCCCACAGGACCCTCCACCCAGGTGATCCTCCCTCACTTCTCTGCTCCCAATAGCGATGGCCTTTCCCTGGCCACCTGCGTAGAGGATCCAAGGGGTTGAGGAGTGGGAATACCCTAAGATTTCTCACAATATATAATACAAATAAATATACATGAAATTCCTCTGAACGTGACAAGGGTTATGACAGTTGAGAAATGCTATTGTGATCGCTCAATAGGCAGAAATAACAGGGACAAGATGCAGCAGATGCAGACAATCTATCTATAGAGGCACTCTTTTGGGAATTGTTTCAGAGCATATCTGAAATGCAGTCCAAATGAGATGGGAAGGTGGGACAGTGGGATGAGAAAGAAGAATAGCCTCCAAGCACTTGGAAAAAACTCGGGCTGTGGGTTTGATGCCGTACTGAGAGCAGAAAATAACCAAAATGGTAGTGTGGCCTCTTAAGGTGGACAGAACCAGCTTTCTCTCAAAGCACAAAAAAAAACTCTCCAAGCGAATGAGTAAGGAAGTGAGCGAATTTGAACAATAAAGCATATGCGAAGATTTAAGGAAGATTTATCACATAATAAGTGGAGGAAGAGCAACCATTACTTCGACTACAGATTCAGTGGTTTGTGCAATGTCTTCACTGAACAATTGCTCAAAGAGGAAAACGTTCTAGAACTGTACTAATAGTTCTCAACTTTGAGCATTTTCTAAACAGTTACAAACCTGTCGGAACATAATCTCCATATGATTTCTAAAATGTTTTAAATGTAAGTATGTCATGAGGTTTGCGTTTTTCCGTTTATGTCTTAATCACTGTGAAATAGTCCTAAATGCCCACTTACTGAATCCCATGTGTTTACTTTTTGGAACCAGGCGAGGGTGACCAGATAACTCACTTGAAGACAGAGAAGGGTTAACACGTCAGTCCATTTAATATGGAACGGAGTGAATTTCTCATTAAAATAAATGACGAAAAAAGACCGATTTAGAAAGACCACTCAAAGACAGCTCTGATCGGTCTCTCTAAATCAAATTGGCATGCCCCTGCCACAGAGTATTTTCAGGGACGAAGGGAGTTGGTGTGTGTTTGCGTGACTGTGTGGGAGACAAGGGGGAATGTGTTGGGCTGGGAACGGGGGTGGTGGTTGATGAAAGGGTGGGGCTCGGGGGTAGAACCCTAGAAATCCCTGCCTAGAAATCCAGCGAGTTGGGGTTGAATCGCCTTCATGGAGGTTGGGGTTTGGGGGAGGGGTGCAGAATGTCATATTTCAGAAGGACACACAAAATTGGGCAAAACATTTTTTGTGCGTACGTTTAGCCTTTAAAATGTGTCAATATCACATTGAGGCGATATGACTAAATACGGCAGGCGAACCCTGTTGGCAACGGCCCACCGCCCAAGTTAAGGGCCTGAGCGAAGACGGGCAGCAGTGCCGTTACCAACAGGATCGGCCCACTGCCGAGGGGCATATCGCCTTTAGCACCGGATGTTAAAGGCGATGTTAAAATGTAATAAGGAAAAACATACCTTTACTCCATCATGCAATGGTGTGGCAGGAACAGGAGTCTGTTTTCAGTGTTAATTGAACACCGAAGACTGACTCCTGCTCCCGAAGTGCATCTCACAGGACGTAATAAAGCGAAGTTTGACCTTTTAAAAAAAAATGACTTTGCCTTTAGCACCAGTGTGTAGTTACTCGCTGGTTCTAAAGGGGGTATGGGTGAGATGGGAAGAAGCAAGGACGACACAAGCCCGGAGGCACACAGCCATGCGGGAGCTCGGAACACAGTCTTGTACCAAAGGATTCAGCCCACGTTCCGAGCTCCATGATTGGCTGGCGCCCCCACCCATGGTGTTAAAGAACCTTTAATAGGGCTTGCACTCAAAGATTATCTTTTAAACCTTTGTAGTCTAAACTTCTGACTACAAAGTTACATCATCTTGCCCCTGCAATTGAGTATCATTGCAGCTGGTAGTTGGGCAACAGAGGATACAGCAAACATTTAGGAAACGTGTCACACAACAACATGGCTCCCCAAGCCTTACCCAACGTAGGTTCCTTCCAGTGCCGGGTCTTCTGGACTACTTCCGAGATAGTGATCAATAAGCGTATCTCTGCTTGGCTGGTTAAAAAAAAAAAAAAAAATAAGAAAGTTGAACGTTGTGTAAAAATGGGAGGAAATAGAAAAGCAAATAGTACCACAAATTTGATCTCAGACCAAATGAAATTTTATCATACAAAATAATTTTGAAAACAAAGCTTGCATACACCATGACCACTTCTCTCCAAGTCTCAAAACCCAGTGACACAGCAACTGCCCATTTATCAATGTTCATGCCACCTCTAAAGCCATGAAGATAGCACAATGGTTACGTTCATGTCACCTCCAATGTCACAAAGAGGGTGCAATGGTTCCACATGAAGATACACCCATGATGTTAAGGGAAAAGAACCTCCCTCTGCCTAGTGCAGGAGATAAAGTAACAAGATATGTGGAGAGAAACAAGAGGTAGTAACAGCTCAGATTGCACTCATGTTGGCAGCCCAGAAAAAAACAAAAAAGAAAAGACATTTTGGGCACCTGTTCTTTTGAACAAAAGCATAACTAATGATGCCAACACAGTATGTTGACCAGGGAAAATCTGTTTCTGTCATTCCATAGCCAGTGAAGCATGCCCACCTTAAAAATGCCTACTACATTATGGACTGTTTCAAGTCCTTTCCTTCAAGCAGAACTTCTGATACAGCACATTCCACTTTGATCTCTGATATTCACCCTGGCATAACTTCCAGATGATTTAACCCAGATGGATACAACACAATCAACATTTCTAACAAAACATATGAATGGCTCAAATGTGTTTGCTTCAGGCAATGCAATTCAAATGTACTTACAGAACCGATTTCTTCATTGTAATCTACTGGATCCCCGATAATGTTGATTGCAACAAGTGCCACCTAAAGGGGATTAAGCACACATAATAAACCTGCATCTCAGCTTTTAATTTAATGAGAATCTTCAACAATGCTTGGTGTGCAACAAGGAGAGACAAGGCAAGGCAAAACAGACAAAAAAAATAGAAGGTTTGCACTTTCTAAGATCTGCTATTTATTTTCAAGTCACCTGGTTCCTTTCAGCTACCCTATTCTATGACAAGACAGGAGGCTCGCATTATGCTTTACTCTATTTAATTACTGCCATTCAGCATTTTCAACAAAACATTTAAAACCGTAACATTTGCTCTTTTTTTCCTTCCTTATGTAAAAAATACCAAATATGAGAGGTTTTAAAAAGTTCTAAAGTCACTGTTCTTTTCTGCACTACCTCCCCCATGATCCTCCAGGGCTTAGTAGTCTTGACCTCTCCTGATCCACCTATCCGGGAGCAGGTCGCAGTAGAAGAACCCGCCATGATAGTCCTCTGCCTCTTTCTTTTTGCTGCCATTTTGAGATAAGTACCTGTCTCTTATTTCATGATAAGTTTCAGGAATTACTTCAATATAAGCGAAATTATTATTTGTATTACACCGGTTGTCTTCCTGACTTATTTAATTTAATTTAATGAGGAATTAGTGCTTACCTCACGGGAGTTCAGCGCGCGTACGCGTCGGTAAAGTAAATGTATTTATTGACATGCAAGCGTTATCAGGTGAGTAAACTCTGGATTTTAATATAACAGGAGTGGGTGTCGGAGCCTCGACCGAACGCGCTCGCCTTAGGCGGCCGGCCCCGCTCTGTCAGGAGACGCCGAGAGCATGGCGGTCTGTAGGACCCAGGGGAGCGGGAGGAGGTATGCTTCCCGGCTTTCCCTGGGGACACCTCAACGCTCGCGCGTAACAATTTCATTACGTCGCGAAGCAGAGAGTGACAGTAAGCCTCCACAGCACGGGAATTCGAAAAAAATAAAAAATAAAGACAACAGATTTTTACCGTGCAGAGGGGAGAAAGGGATTATCCTGCTAAAGCAAGGCTGACTCCGAACCCGTAAGGCTTTTACTTTCACTACTTGTACAGCCTTCCCACTCCTCAGTGCTGACAAGCTGATAGTTGGCAGTGCCAACAGCAGTGATGGCTGCATACAGAAGCCCTGGCCGAACGCCATCAACTTCTCCGGAATCAAGTGCAGAAGAATGGGAGGAGGATCTCTCCCAATCAGGAAGCTGATTTATCTCAGAGCTTTAAGAAAGTGCTAGGGGACTCGCTGACTCAAGCAGTCTCGCTAGGAGTACAGCCTATAACACAAAGGCTCGAAATTTTGGAGGCGATGATGGCAGAAAGACAGAAGCAGGTAACTCCCAAGAAAAGGCGGGCAGAGAGCCCAGAGGCAGGGTCGTCAGCCAGACACCCCGCAGACGGGGTTGAACCAAAGGGGCGTAAGGTAGCTCGGAAGAGCAAACACTCTTTGACCCCCCCCCGAACACAAATGAAAGGGAGGATGCTGCTCCCCAAGATGTAAGCGACCCCGCTGCTAGGCTAAAAAGAGCCTTCCTGGAGAAACAGAGAGCCAGGACAGACCCCCCTACCTCGGGGGTGAATAATTTAGGGGATGATGACGAGGGCTACTCGCCCGATGATGAGGGGGAAGGAGACGAAGACACCTCACGACACTTCGAAGACAATGTCGACCCTCAAGATATGGAGAACACCGGTGACATGTTCGATCCAGAGACTATCAGACACCCAAAATCTTCAGAATGGGTGCCTTCACCCAGGGTGTCAGCGTACATATCCCAACACATAAGAAAGCCGCTGGACAGAGAGGTGCGTTCACGCATGAAGTCAGAGTGCCCCAGGCCAGTGTTACCAGGGAAGCTGGCGGAAACTCCAGACCTAGATCCCAAGATGGTCACGTTCGTGACTAAGTCAGCGTGTGATATTAGGAAAGGAATTGACCGCGCCTGGAGAGGATGCCAGGACAAGCTGTTGGACATAGCAGGCCCACTCGCAAAAATAATGGACTTGGCTGAAAAGGCGAAGGACACCGAGATGCTGGTAGACCCCCTCGCTTTAGGAAACTGGGCCCAGAGGGCAGTGTGTCTTCTGGGAAATGCTAATTGCGCACTTTCGTCAGAAAGGAGGAGAGGAGTCTTATTGAAGATTGACGAATTAAGCGATCTAGCCTCTTATGAGGCAGGGGAAAATGCCAAAGGCCTTTGTTTGGCAAAGCTTTTGCTAAGGAGATGGCCCAGTTTGTGGGCACATACTCTGCATTAGAGGGAGCTCAGAGCTCAATAAAGAAAATCTTCCCGGGACGTGTTTTTTCCGAGACCGGACGACACAGGGGCCGAACGTCCGGTCGCTACAACTACCAGCGCAGGCCCCAGGGACAACGAGCCCAATACTGGGAAGGGAAACCTCAAGATACCTTCTTCCCGTCCATATCCAGATTTCCGAGAGGTCAGAGAGGGAGAGGATCTTATCGACAACCCAGTGCCGCTGCCGGTGAGTACAACAAGTATAAGAGTAGGAGGGAGAACTCTCCAATTTTTGAGCGAATGGTGAGCGTTGTCGCGCGATGCATGGGTGATACAAGCAGTAGCAGGGCTGCGGCTGGAGTTTGTAGGAAACCCCATACAGAGAGTAGAACCTTCCCCCATATGTATGGCAAGCGAGGAGTTAGAGTTGTTGCACAACGAGCTCTTCAGTCTACTAAACGAAGGAGCTGGAGAGCGAGATATGCAAGAGGAGCCAGGTTTCCTCAGCAACATGTTTCTGGTCCACAGCGGAGACAAGACTCGGCCAGTCATAAACTTGAAGAGTTTAAACGCATGGCTCGAGTACAATCATTTCAAGATGGAAGGCATTCACCTTCTGCGCGATCTCCTCTGCCAAGAAGACTACTTAGCGCACCTGGATCTCAAGGACTCTTATCTTACAATTCCGATAGCTCAGGAATTTCGAAAGTATCTGCGCTTTCGGTGGAAAGACCAAATTTGGCGTTTCTCTTGTCTCCCATTTGGGTTGGCGTCCGCCCCATGGGCCTTCACCAAGGTGATGAAACCGGTGGCAGCCGCCATAAGAGAGAGAGAGAGAGAGAGAGAGAGAGAGAGGGATACGTATTATCATATACCTAGACGATATTCTCGTACTAGCCGCAGACAAAGGTACTCTCATCAAGAATGTACAATGGATCTGCGCGCTGTTGGCCTCTCTAGGGTTCTTAGTAAATTGGGACAAGTCACAACTAAGGCCAGTTCAGAGACTGGAATTTCTGGACTTCACCATAGACACAGTGAAAGCGACCCTCGAGCTGCCTCATCACAAAGTGAGAGCGATAAAGAAAGAGCTCAAAGTAGTGATAATGAAGAAAGTTATTTCGCTTCGATGTCTAGCCAGAGTAGTGGGATTGTTAGCCGCCTCGATTCAGGCGATATTTCCAGGCCCACTCCACTACCGGGCTCTTCAACGTCTCAAGATCAGGCATCTACAAGGGGGCGTAGGGTATCACCAACTGGTGACCTTGGACAGCGAAGCGCTCACCGAGCTTCACTGGTGGCTTCAGAATATGGAGGCGTGGAATGGCCGAGCCATTTTCGGAGACGCGCCAGAGTTAGTTATAGCAAGCAGGTCAGGCTGGGGAGCCAGATGCGAGCACATAGAAACAGGAGGAAAATGGTCGGATCAAGAGTAGCAGCTGCACATAAATTGCCTCGAGCTGTTAGCAGGTTCATTTGCAGTGTGAGCCTTCAAGAAGGGCAAAGCAATGTGTTGTGTCCTGCTCAAGATGGACAATATCTCCGCAGTTCGCTACATAAACAAGCTGGGAGGGACAAAGTCCAAGCTACTAGCAGAATTAGCGAAAGATTTCTGGCATTACTGCCTGGAACATCATATTGCAGTCACAGTGGAATATTTGCCAGTAGCTGTCAACGAGGTAGCGGATTGGAATTCGAGGTATCTGATAGATTCAAGGGATTGGAAACTTCACCCACGAGTTTTCAAGAAGCTGCAGAGGTGCTGGGGCCCAATACACATAGATCTGTTTGCGTCCAGACTGAACGCTCAAACGCAGACATACTTCAGTTGGAGGATAGACCCGGGAGCAGCGGGTATGGACACATTCCTACCGACTTGGCACGGAGCGCTTCATTACGCATTCCCGCCATTTGTCATGATCACGAGAGCGTTAGCGAAGGTTCGCAGAGATCGCGCCGAACTCGTGATGGTACTACTGCTCTGGAAATCCCAACCCTGGTTTCCAGTAGCGATGGAACTTTCTTTGGATTTTCCGAAGATAGTTCCGCATCAGCCGGACCGTCTACTAGGACCGTCCGGCCAGAGCCATCCCCCGATAGCAACAGGCAAGCTGCAGTTGCTGGCATGCAGGATTTCAGGAGAAAGTGGGAATTGCTAAGAATTTCGCGAATCGCTGCAGACTGCATCAAAGATCCCTGGGTGCCTCCCACCATTAGGAGCTATAGCACTGCATGGAAAGCCTGGGCGCGATGGTGCACAGACCAGTGTCTGGATTCCGTTTCAGCCCCTTTAGTGCAAGTTCTTAATTTTCTGGCGACTAAATTTCAAGAAGGAGGAGCTTTCAGAACGATAGGTGTTTATAGATCAGCGATCTCAGCGGGACACGATAAAATAGAAGGGATCGCAGTAGGCGAGCACCCAGCAGTCCTGAGGCTTCTCAAAGGAATAGAAATAAGAAAGCCCACAGAACCGAAGTACGCGGTCTTATGAGAAGA
This sequence comes from Ambystoma mexicanum, assembly GCF_040938575.1. NCBI lineage: Eukaryota > Metazoa > Chordata > Amphibia > Caudata > Ambystomatidae > Ambystoma > Ambystoma mexicanum. Next base: position 542,584,301 of record NC_090929.1, read on the forward strand.
TCTTTCCCGCTCGCAGTTATCAGGTAAACTGGCAATGTTATTGTGCCTTACATCATGCCGCAGAGTATCGGACGTAAAGGCCTTGGAAATCGATAGGAAAATCTTCTATCCAGAAGGGGTAGCTTTTCACATAGCGAAAAGAACAAAGACTGGATTGCGAGTGATTTCATACCCTTACTTCACAGAAAATGAAAAGCTATGCGTTGCTCAGTGCATCAAGGATTATGAAGTCTCCACAGAGCACCTTAGGCTGCGAGGGGTTTCCCAATTGCTTATAGCGCGCAGAAAACCTTATCACGCAGTTGCAGCGGCTACTATCACTAGATGGGTGTGCAAGGTCATGCAATGGGCTGGAATTGATCTGTCAATATTTGGGGCACATTCTGCGAGGGGTGCGATGGCTTCTAAAGCATTTACAGCTGGGGTATCTCTTCAGGACATTATGAAATCGGCGGATTGGTCTTCAGAGTCGACCTTTAAAACCTTTTACTTCAAGCCTGTCTCTAATATTACTAATGCAGTGGTGGCAAGCTTTGAACAAGCATAGTGCGAGCCTCCTGTCTTGTCATAGAATAAAGATTGCCCACGCTAACAGCTCAGGAAGTCTTCATTCTATTAAAGACAAGGAGGCGAGCATTATATCCCACCCAAATGTACTTTTGATGCTCAGATGTTGTTGGCCCGCCCTCATTAAGTATTTTCCATTTCTCGTAGGCAGTGCTCCAGATAAGATTTTGAGGTGGGAGTATTTTTCGCATGATTTTTGAAATTAGAGAGTAAATGCAATTTCAAGAGAGTAAAAATGAGTTTTCTCCTCTGCAAGAGAGTAAAACGTATCCAACATATACACCCAGTGCATATGTAAAATCAGACCCGTAGACAAAAAGAATTGTAGCTCAAAGTTGTCTGGCTTGCCTTTAACCATTTTATTACACGTGCGGAAAATATTCTGCCATGAAATAACTTGTAAGTACAAGTGCACACATTCAGGGGTGCACCTGGGGTACAATGTAGACTGGGCTAACCCTTCAAATATTGGGAGAAGCACTAACTTCAGAGACGGTGGAGGGGTGGCAAACTTACTTGTGTAAGGGCATTTAACTTCTTACTTGTAATTAGACTATTCTAGTGCAGCTTCAATGTTACAATCAGTTAACTCTCTCTTTTAAGTCTGAAACACCCACTTCTTGCAGATCCTGAAGGTCCTAGAAAGTGTCCAAATGGCAGATGGTGTGCAATGAAAGACTCAATATCATAGCATAACGGGGACATTGCAGAGTGGGGGGCAGTACTCTGGACGGCCCAAACCACTTCAGTTGCTGGGAGCAACAGGGGAGAAAATGTAATGTTGGTTCTACCACAGTCTGCTATACTAGAATTTCTGGTGCACTGACTGGCTGGTGGGACTGTCTGCCTGTCAAATCCAGTGTTACGAGATTGGAGGCGGGCCAGTGCAGCAATAATGCATTTCTTTTTTTGTATTAGCTTATAAAAACCTTTAAAATAATGCATTTCCATGCGGCAGTATTGGAGCTACTAGCAGAGGAGCACCCGCGTACACCAATGTGGCCCTACACTTATTAAAACTGTCCTATTGTAGTAAGGGTGTACACGTAATCATTCATAAGCTCTCCATTTTTTGCAGTTGAAGTTAGAGTGAGATTACAATATTTGCCCAGGATCACACACTTACGCTAAACAGCGAAGCAGGGATTTTCAATTTGGGCATGGCCACTTTCTTCCATTCCATACTTACAAATATTTAAGTTTTAGGTGTCAAGACCTACAAAAATACTGTCCTATAGAGTTTACTTGCAAAATACCCAAATTGCATAGTAAAGCATCATGACAACATGTAAATCCTTATAGCACCATGTTGGGGCAAAATAATATCACTGTACCTTTATTTTCCACATCCTGAATGGAAATCGATATGATGCAAAAGAAAAATATCCTGATTTAGCCACTTTATTTTCAGCGCTATAAAAACACACCAAAAAATAAGTTGTGCGCATGACACACGGTAACGGGGGGCATGGGGACACAGAGACAGTCAAGGGGGGGGGATATGACACGGTAACGGGGGCATGGGGGCAGAGGCAGTCGCGGGGGAGGGCAGGCATGACACGTAACGGGGAGGGCAAGAGGGCACAGAGACAGTCACGGGGGTCGGGGGTGCATGATACGGTAATGGGGGCAAGGGGGCACAGAGAGTCACGGGGGGTGGAGGGAGGGGAGGCATGACACGGTAACGGGGGCATGGGGGCACAGAGACAGTCACGGGGGAGGGAGAGGAGGCATGACACGGTAATGGGGGTTATGGGGGCAACAGTGAGTCACAGGGCGGGGGGGGCGGGCTATTCTGCTGATGACAAAGAAAACTTGTTTCCCAGAGTCACAGCCCCCCCCCCGGGCAGTTGGTTGATCATCCGACCCGAGCAGATGGATTTGCTTTGGAAGAAACAAAATACTTTGAACTGGTTTCAATTGCGGTTTTATTTCTCTCTGACAGCCCGGACCAAGCGAGATTCGATCAGATAGCGGTCCGGGCTGTCAGGCAGAAAATAAAAATGACATTGAAAAGCGCCTGCAGCAGAAGGGCGGGTTGCTTACCTGGCTGGTGTCACCGCGTTTGTGGCCTCCTCTCTCAGCTTACTCTACAAATGAAAAAACGTAGCAGAAGGACATGTGCGTTTCTGGAAAGGTCGTCCAGGGCCGAGGGGGTGGGTTGAGCCCTGGATTAAGATACATGTCTCAGAGAGACTGACAAGGGAAGGGCCTGCCTGCCTCAAGGCAAGAGCTTGCTACAGTGCCATCTAGTGGTGGAAAGTATGCTCTTTTTAATTAATAAACACAGCGTACATGGTACGCAGTACAAACAGAAATCATCCGTATTTCCCATAATTAGATGCATAAATAAGCACGATACGCACCTTATCTAAAGGACTGCTCGTAGGAGAAGATCAGAAAGCGACTTGACGCCATACACAGATCAAAGATGTTAAGAAGTTTGTTCAAGTTGGTCCGGAGGACCAAGCAAGTTACTGTTGAGCAGTCAGTTCCGGTTTTTCCTCCAGGGTCACAGTTGATCAAATAGAGGACAGTTCTGAGTTCAATACATAATGGAGTGGAAAAAGAAAGAGGCAGAGGACTATCATGGCGGGTTCTTATACTGCGACCTGCTCCCGGATAGGTGGATCAGGAGAGGTCAAGACTACTAAGCCCCGGAGGATCATGGGGGAGGTAGTGCAGAAAAGAACAGCGACTTTAGAACTTTTTAAAACCTCTCATATTTGGTATTTTTTACATAAGGAAGGAAAAAAAGAGCAAATGTTACGGTTTTAAATGTTTTGTTGAAAATGCTGAATGGCAGTAATTAAAGAGAGTAAAGCATAATGCTCGCCTCCTTGTCTTTAATAGAATGAAGACTTCCTGAGCTGTTAGCGTGGGCAATCTTTATTCCTACTTTAAAAGTAAAAGTAGGACATTGGTGCCATGATCAATGGAAAACAGGAGTTATCAGTGAGCGTCTCCACTGGATTATACAAATGGGCGGAAAACACCTTGCCACTGCAAAATCTGCACGTTTTCAAGATGTTTACTACTAATCAACTCACACTAAAGCTAAAAGTGAGAAGTGCGGGTGCAGTTTGGTGACGGCTTCAATGTGTTATCCATGGCGTGTGACATTTTACTGTATCCTGTAGGGTACAATGATGACTGAGCTCCATACATTCTTTGTGCGTTTTATAAAGTGCACTTCTATTTACACAACCTCATAGCACTGTGTTCTAGACAGCAGCCCAACAAGGTCTCCAAAGAGGAAACACAACAGCAGCTGGCTGGGCTGTGTGAGGTGTAGGCATATCTTTCCTGAGTCCCAATGCACAAGGAGATTAGTCTTGTGGCAAACCTGGCTAAATGAGTGGCGAAACAGGGGTTATTATGAGAGCCAGCATGTGATAAATGCAAAACAAGAAAAAATGTGTGAAACAGACAAGCATTTAAGAAGCATTCCGAGCCAAGTTCCAAACTATGCATGGCAGCACACTGTGGTTTTAGGGTAGATAGCCTCTTTCCAATCAAGCCTCTGAGTCTCTTCTGAGGGTCAGCAACACTGTGATCCCAATGCCTATCTGGAATCTACAGGCAGGTTAGGCATCACTAAAACTATGCTTTGGTTTGATTCCTGACCTAACTTTCTGGAGAAGAGTAAAGCCTTCTGCTGAGCAATTCCAAAGACTATCAGTGCTGAGAGACTATGGGCCTCATTACAACTTTTCCGGTCCGGACTGCAGTGAATCTGCGGCGGCGGTAATAAAGTTTCCGCGTCCGAAAGGTTGCTGAAAGTCCGGCCGATTACGTGCTGTCGGTCGCAGGCACCACACGGACGCGGAAACGGTGTAACCGCCGCCACGGAAATGGACATAGCGGCGCCACAAGTAGCGTAAAAACCGTGTCTGCCACCGTCGCCACGGACACAGAACCGGAAATACCATGATCGCCAAAACAGGAAACAGGGAGGCGGCCATCATATAAAGCACAATCCATTGCCATCCAGAGTCAGCACAAGCAGAATCCACACTGTGAGAAGCCACCAGCATGTCTGCCAGGATTCCAGCCCAGAGGCAGCGCAAACAACGCTTTAGTGAGGCGGAGCTAACTGTTCTTGTCGAGCACATAGTGCAGCATGCTGAGGTGCTGTTCAGTGCCGATCAACGGCGTGCTACACAGCAGCGCAGGAAGGAAGTGTGGGCGGAAGCAGCACACAAGTGCACCGCTGTGGGCTGAGGGTGCTGAACCTGATCTCCACACCGCCAACGCAGCAGTGGGACAGGTGGAGGACCCCCTTCCCCACTGAGGCTGCAAACATGAGAGGAGCGCTGCAGCAGTGTCCTCCACCTTGAGGGCATCCATGGGATCGGGGATGCCGAGGCAGGAGTGAGCCCACCTGCAGATGCTGGTAAATGCGCAAATATGAATGCCATATGAGTACATGTTGAGGCCAGGAGTAGACCAAAGGACCCAATAAGAACCCCCCCCCCCCCCAGGCAGTGCATGAGTGGGCCAAAGGACCCATTAACAACCCCCCCCCCAGGCAGTGCATGAGTGGGCCAAAGGACCCATTAACAACCCCCACCCCCAGGCAGTGCATGAGTGGGACATAGGACCCATTATCAACCCCCCCCCACCCCCCGGGCAGTGCATGAGTGGGCCAAAGTACCCATTAACAACCCCAGATGGTGAAGAACCATATCACTACAATGCATGTCCAGCGACAAGCATATGCATGTAAATGCTACTTTTAAATGATCAACCTGTATGATGCATGTGATGCACCCATCAGGGACCACCACACAACTAATTGAATGCCCTCTGTGTACCCACAGCCGTTATCAAGTGACAGTGATACCGCACAACAGCCCAGGCAACCAGCTCCTGCACGTGTGCAAGCCAGCGCCCCTGCCCAGGAGGATGCTGCCAGCAGTTCTGCATCTCTGCCCCCAGTAGCATCTACTACACATGTGCCGGCCACCATCACCAACATCTCCACGCTGCCTGATGCAACACCGGTGCCACAGGCACCCATCATGCCCATACAACCCTCCACAGAAAGCATCTGCACTGCAGAGGAGGCAGCATGTAGCGACAACAGTGCCCCGGCACTGCAGTCTGATACAGGGCCACAGGGGGAGGTGCCCACCCTGGATGACTTGGCATCATTCCATGAGCTGCAGTTCAGCCCCACATCAATCCACAGTCCAATGAGGTCACCTACCCCCTCAATGGCAGAGCTCAATTCTCGCATGCAGCGGTTGGAGGAGCAGCAGGCTACCCTCACCCAGTTGGTGTAAAGGCAGCTTGAGGAATCCAGGCTGCAGAGGGAGTGCTACAGCACATCTGTACGTCACCTCTCAAGGTCCATTGGACACTTTGCCAGCACAATAGTGATCCTTGCACGCCATGTGCGGGAGGGCAATGACAACACTTCGAGGATTCTTGTGCCCATGTTCATCAGCCAACAGGCATATCTTGCACATTTGCCACCAATCCCAGCTTCAGTGCCATCCACGACATCCACCCCATCCAGCTCCACCTCTGCCAGTCCACGGAGGCACTCGAGTCGGCTAACAGGGCCCTCGGGCAAGGATGCACATGCGCCAAAGCGCACACGGAAATGATGGCATGTGTGTCAGGCACTGCAGGACACATGGGGACTAGAAGGGTGTGAGGGGGTGGGTACGTTTGGGTGGTGGGGGAGGTCCATTAGGGGGTTTGTGTATTGGGGCCTGGTTGGGGGTGGGTACGTTTGGGTGGTGGGGGAGGTCCATTAGGGGGTTTGTGTATTGGGGCCTGGTTGGGGGTGGGTACGTTTGGGTGGTGGGTGGGCACGGGTGTACAGCTTCCCTAACCATTGCACCTCCACCCCTGTTGTGATTTCATGAATATATCATAATTTGAAAAAAACACAAACATGAATGGACATCCATCATTTCATTTGCAGTTCAACAATTTATTTACTGTCATCACCATATCCATGCAATGCTGTGAATGTGCAGTCTCTCAAAAGTAAATGCGAATCAGTGCATCCTGTGTTCCTTGTCCATCTAGTGGACCCCCAGGAGGAGGTTGAGCCTCCCCACCCCCATCTTCATCTTCATCTTCATCATCTGCGTCTGGGGGCATCGGAACGTTCCTGCGCAGGCACAGATTGTGCAGCATGGCACACACAAGTGTAATTTTACCCGTCTTCACTGGGCTGTACAGCAGTGAGCCGCCAGATCTGCTCAAACAGCGAAACCAGGCCTTCAGTAGTCCAAATGTCCTCTCAATCATGACACATGTGCGGACGTGTGCCCTGTTGTACGCCTCTTCATGCCTGTTCCTTGGCCTCCGTACAGGCGTCATCAGCCATGGCGTGAGTGCATATCCAGCATCAACTACTTGGGATGTAGATGTGGGGGACATGTCAGTGTTTGTTGTATCATGTCTTCATCAGATGCAGTGCAATCTTGAGTCATTGTTCATTCATGCAAATGTGGCATGCAGTGGTTGGACCGGTGGGTGTTACCGTTCTTTGGTCATTGTAGTGGACGTTGGCAACTGGACAATGACCAATGCATTGGTGTGCGTTCGGGTGACATTGGCTTGTAAGTATGGCATTGTGAAGTGATGTGCACACATGGCAGAGTCAGTCCACTGTGATGATGTAGTCGATGCAGGATGTCTCATGTACATTGGGAGGGCAGTGCTGCATATTGTGGGTGGGGGTATGCAGTGGCTCCAGGTGTATGTGCCAGCGGCAGTATTGGCTGTGTGTGCCATGTGGCAGGGTGTGTACGGGGACACTGTGGCAACCTGTCTTGTGTTGCTTTGTGATGTTTGGTTGTGTTGTCTATTCAGTTAATGGGCGGGGGGTGATGCATGTGCAGTCGCAGCAGCACACTCACATTGCCCATTGCCCTGGACACACACACACACCCCTACCACAGGACCGGTGCATTGGCAGCTGTACTCACCCAATAGCCATGTGCTTTGACAACATAGTGTTCCATGTACCCTGGCAATGTGGAATTCCGCAGTACCATTGAGTCATGCGTTGAACCCTGGAAACGTGCGCAACAATGTGTTATCACTTGTGTGGCATCACATACCATCTGTACATTCAGTGAGTGGTACTGTTTCCTATTGCGGAACACCATCTCGATTGCACGTGGTACTGTCAGCTCGATGTGGGTGCAGTCTACTGCACCTATGCAATTTGGCATACCTGCAATGGCATGGAAGCCCAACTTGGTGGCAATGACCTGGGGGAGGGTACGGGGTAGGGCAATCTGTTCAGACACATGGCACAACAGGGCATCCAGTACCTGTACCAGGATTTTGGAGAAACAGGGTTGTGATCGGCTGTGCAGCTCACCAAGTGTGTGTTGATAGTTACCGGTGCCAAGAAAATGCAGTACAAACACAACCTTCAGGAAGGGGGGGGGTGGCGGTGGGGGTGTCTATGTGGCTGCTGATGTTGTCCTCAATCATGGCAGTGGTGTACAGGATTGTTGGACGGTCCAGCCGGTATAGTGTGTGGATCTGTCCTGGGCTAAGGTTCCAGGGTGAGGCCCTGATGCGTGGTATTGCAGGCTGCCTGCGGGGTGGTGCTGGCTGGACAATGGGGTTTGCCATGGGTACAGGGTTAGCTGGTTGCCACCTGCGCCTCCTACGCCTCCACCTGCGCCTCCTACGCCTCCACCTCCTCCTCCTCCTCCTCTGCACCATTACTGCCATCATGTGCAGTGCTGCCTGTTGGTCGAGTAGGCCCAGTCCCAATGCTACTAGAGCTGCTGCCTGCATGGCTCTGTTTTGAGTTGGCCTGGGTGTGGTCCTTTTGTAGGCTCCCAGTGGCCTGCTGGGTCCAGCTGGGCTGATTTGGTGCACCTGTGCCCTGATTCAGGTCACCAGGCACTGTTTAACGTCTTGTTCACGGTGGCGGCGGTACCGCCACCGTGGTCACGGTTTTAGTGCCATTTTTCTGGCGGTGTTTCAATTTCTGTGCTACTTGTGAAGCTCGCTGTGTTTAGTATTGCCGGTAATGGAGGGGTTTCCGTGCAGGCGGAGTTTACGGGTGCATAAACTCCGCGGTGGCGGTTTATGGTGGTGCTTTTTCCTGGTCCGCAGGTCATGATTGAACGGACGCAGAAACGGTGCCGGTATGGTTATACCGGCAGCGTTAAGTCCGGACCGGAGTAGTTGTAATGAGGCCCTATACCTCTCTTTATGAAGTTCTTGTATTTTTTTAACTGCATACATCACCATAAAGTGAAGTGTGGTTAGGATACTTTGTATCCCTAAAAAACATTCTTTTGTAACTTTTGGGTTCCAAATACAATGTATCCAGGGATGGCTGAAGGCAGCAGATATTTTTTATTGTGCAGTTTCCTTGAAGTAAAATTGAACAACACATACAGGGAGTATCACAGACTGTGGCGCGGACAGGGAGCTAAGGGCGATGGGCGGGGGGAGGGGGGCGGCGGGTTTAGGCATGGGGATTTATGTATAGGACGTTTTTTAGAGTCGGGAACGGGGGGGCGGGTCAATAGCCTGCGGGTGGCAGCGGTGTCCCCCATATAACAATCGGAGTATTGCAAGAAAGAAAGAGGATTTCACCCATATTACGAGAAGCCAGGGAAGAAGGCACTTGAGGGATTGAGGTTTGTCTGCGGCACCAAAACTGGGCTCAGGTAACCATCATAGATTCAGATATTTTACTACAGTGTTTGATACGTTTGTTTGTTTATTTATTTCTAATGCGCACCAAACCCAGAGGAAACAGGGTGCAGCAGTAGGGAAATACAAAGCTTACTAGGTTACAGATAGGTCATATTATTACAGGCAAACAGAATGTACAATATAATTACAAGTATGAATACAGAGAAAAAATATGGACAAATGTACAGGTTATAAACAAAGTAGAGTCCAGGGAAACCGTATATCAGCAGGTGAGCTAGGCAAACTAATGGTCAGTAGAGTTGAGCAGGTTAATCTAGTTCTTTCTGAAGTGTAGATAAGGTTCATCTGCTCTGAGCTCATGTGGCAAAGAGTTCCAGAGTTTAGCAGCCTTCACAGGGAAGCTGTTACTGCAGATCTTGGTAAGTCTAAATCTAGGTACCTCAAGGGAGTTGGTATTACCGACTCTGGTCTGTCTGAGGGATGTTTTTCTATTTAATCTGTCTGAAAGGTAGCTGGTGGCAGCATTATTTAATGCTTTGTGGGTCAAGGAGACAGTTTTTAGCAAGATTTTATTGTGTGTAGAGAGCCATTTATACTGTCGTCCACTAGCGGAGATATGTTCTCTTGTGTTAATGCCTAGTGCTGCTCTTAAGGCATTATTGTGAAGAGTTTGTAGCCTCTGTATAATAGCTTTATTGGCGCCACTATATGGAGCATTGCAATAATCTAGACTCAAGAGTACTAATGATCTGGCCAGATCATGCAGCTGCCATTTGAGAGGAATGGTTTACCTGCCCTGATAAGCTTACAAGTGTATGCAGTGGTGGAAGCCAGTGATTTCACTTGTTTGTCAAAGAACATGGTCGGATCAAGGTAAAAGCCAAGAGTTTTTACTTCCTTGGTTACTTTGATGATATTTCCATCTATGGTAAATGAGGAATACGCATGGCCTAGTTTACTGATGTTAGAGTCGGTACCCAGGATTATCAGCTGTGTTTTATCATCATTCAGGCATAGTCCGTTTGTGGCCATCCATGCCTGGATGATGAGATATACCCTGTTCACCAGCGCCAAATCCTTGCCATAATCCCCAGTAAGAGGGAGGCAAATCTGTGTATCATCTGCATAGTTAGTGTAGGTGATCCCCAGAAGGTCCAGATCATCGAACAAATGTTTGGTGAATATGTTATACAGGGTGGGGGGAGACACAAGAGCCCTGGAGTACACCGCACATGATGGGGACAGGGTACGCTGCTGCCGATGGTGAGAAGACCCTCATGGTTCTCTCGCTCAGGAATGATCCGATCCATCTGATAGCTTCTGTAGAAAAGTGGGCTGCTACGTCCAAATGATTACAAAGGAATTTGTGATCCACAAGATCAAATGCAGCTGAGAGATCTAGTAGTAGGTGGAGGGCCGTTTTTCCCTTCTCTCAGCTCATCATTCTGTGTTTCTAAAAACGATAAGGGCAGTTTCAGTCCCATGTAGTGGGCAAAAGCCGGATTGGCTAGCTCCCACGAGTTTCTGCAGTTCTATGATGATTTTGGATCTGTGTATGTGCGACTTTGTCCAGTATTTTAAGTAGGAATGGTACTGTCGTGATAGGCGGTAATTGGTAGGAATAAGTGGGTCTAGGGTTTGTTTCTTTAGGAGTGCGAGTACCCATGATTGTTTTAGGTTGGAGGGGATGGTGCCAGAGGTGAAGGAGGCATTGATCAATTTAGATATGAATGGGGACAGGTCTCTGGCAGCGTCTTTTATAAATTCCAGCTGGGCAAAGGTCGCCTTTGCAATTAGATTTCAGAGAGAAGATAACTTTCTCTACCTCTAAGATGGAGGTTTTAGCGAATTGAAATCTAGTGGCCTGGGCATTATGTGTGGGACTGTAGATTCAGAGAGTTTTCTTTTTTGTTTATTTTATTTTGGAGTGTCTTTATTTTATTGGCTAGAGCATTTTGAATATGTGAACACCAAGTTTTGTTTTTGACGCAGATGTCGGGTATGGGAATCGGAGACTCTAGTTCTTTTAATATGGTGAATAGTTCCCTCATACTTGAATTGGATTTGGTGATGCGTTCATTATATGAGTTTTGTTTAGCCAGGCACATTTAATTCTTATATTGCATAGAGATTGTAGCTAGTCTGGCTTTATTTTCATTGGATGGGCATAGTCTCCAGGTAATTTCACATTTTCTTTTTAGGCGACGTAGGTCCTTTGTGGAGTGAACCACTTGTTTAGGTGGGCTTTAGGTTTACTTGGTCTAACTTTGAGTGGTGCCATCTTGTCCAATGTGGTGAGCATAATTTTGTTGTATTCATGGACCAGCGTATCAGGGTCTAAATGGTCAGGCAATGCGTTATGTGTAGGTAGAATGGCAGGGATCACTTTATCCACTGTAATATTCTTTTTATTTATAGTTGGGCAAGGTGGGACAGTTTGAGAGGCCACGGAGGTGATCTAGTTGTTGATAGCGTGAAGGACACAAGGGAGTGATCTGTCCACGCTAGCGGCGAAATGGAAGTGATGGTGGCAATACAATGATAGTCGGCTACCCAGTCTAAGGTTCTCCCTTTGATATGGGTAGGTTTGTCGATTTTTTGTGACAGACCTAATGCAGTAATAATGTTGGCTATTTCATGGGCATGCTTGTCTGCGGGGTCATTGAAACCTAATTTGAAGTCACCTAGTAGTAGTAATTTGGTGGATGTTTTGAGATTGTTGACTAGTATGCTATACATATCCTCCTCAAATGTCCCAAGGGGACCAGCTGGTCTGTAGATTAAATGGAATAGTAAGTGATTGGGAGTTAGTTAGAGGGAGTTTAGCAGTGAGGATTTCACATGATTGCAGAGTTTGGGTGGGGGGGCTAGTCTCAATGAGACGCTTGCTCTAGATATAATGGCGATACCTCCGCCTCGGGTTCCATCTCTATCTTGCCTTGCTATCGTATAGCTGTCTGGAACGGCTAGCATAAGCGAGGGTCCTGCGGCATTATGTAACCAGGACTCCGTTATGGCGAGGAAGTCCAAATTACTTTCCAGGATTAGGTCCGAGATATCCGTGGTGTGGTCAACAAACAATCTCACATTTAGGAGTGCTCCTTTAAGGGAGTATGCTTCCGTTTTGGCTGGGACCTGGATAGGAGTGAGTATGTACTTGTCAATTAGCTTGGGTTTAGGTGCCTTATGCTGGGCAGCACTGGCGTGAGAAGCAGACCCAGAGGTGGGTTGGTTGGAGTTAAGGGGCTTCACCCCAATGGGATAAGTTGTCCTCTTATTGATTGGGGGTAAAGATCTCGTAAGTGGTTCGCGTAATTTGGAGAGTCTAGTGCAGAGTTTAAGGTTTCTGTCAATAGTAGTGCAAGGGTGTGTTGCAAAGACTCCTATACCTGTAGTACAGAGGTAGTTTGGATAGGCAATACTGCTGTTATTGGCTGTCATTTTCGGCAGGATAGGTGAAATTTGACCAACCTCGTATGGAGGGAACCACATGTCAGAGGTACTGGTACTGGTTAGGAAGAGTGAAAAGGCCACTATTGCCATGTAAATAGTATATGGATGTATCATGTTTAGCTGGTAGTAATGTGAGGTAGCTATACGTCTCGACAGGGTCAAGGAGAGTGACGGGGGAGATGGATCAGATATCCTGGGCAATATAGGTACATACAACTGACTAGTAGGGGCGGTGAGGAAGATCAGGTGGGTGATGCTAAGCAAGTGGCAAGAGGATAGGGTGTGCAAAGACACACGTTCTCAGAAGGCAGTATGCGCACCAGCATGCAGGTGGGAACAATGCCATGTAAACACAGTTTAGATGTATAAACACAATGTAGGTATCTAATAGGTAGTAACATGTTTCTCAGAGGGCCATGTAAACACCATCAGGTCGGTGGAAGCAGTACAGTATAATCACAAATTAGAAGTCCAATCAGGCAATGCAAATGGGCCGTAGAGGCAGTAAGGTGGCAGGCAATACAAAGGCGGTGAGCGAGCAAACAGCGGCAGGTAGAACCAAGGCCATGTGATTGTAAGCCAAATATAGGAAGGACACAGTATGCAAAACAGCACTTTGGGACACAGAACACAATTGGGATAGCAGCGGTGGGCAGTGCACACAGGCATAAGTATACAGTAACAGTGTGTGCATAATTGATATTCAATCGGGAAACAGTACACTTGACACAGGTACCTATGGGCAATACGGTAGCAGTTACAATAGCTCACAGGGTCAGTGCACGCATTAGATGACTGGTGGGAGAGCGTTAGCAGCAACCAAGGACGAAGGGCAAGAAGTGCAGTCTAGGTTTACCCATGGTGCTATGCTCAAGTCGTCAGGCCGGGGGGGGGTGTGGTTATCTGGGTTATTTGGCGCTGGGTTGCATTAAAGATAAACAAGACGGTTAGGACTAGATTTGTACCGGCAACAAGTGGCACATCCAAACATGAGTAGAGCATGCATAACTTATAGTACAGGAGACAAATAGTGACAATCGATCCAAGGCAGTTAGGGATGACATTGTGTCCATGGGTTATTAGGAGGCTTTACAATTGGCTGTAATAGCCGTACGAGATGTAGTGATTTCAAAGTGTACTTAGTCACGTGAGGATCAATATGGGCTTCCTGAGTTCATTAGCAGCGCGTTGAGACAGAGGGTAGAACAGCAATGTAATGTTAGGTGTACAATGTTACCTTTAGATTGCGTGTTGAGGGAGACGGGCCACAATGACCAGGGGGTCTGGCAGATGGCATGAACGGCTGATGACAGTCTGGGGACAGGTGATGGCCTTGTTTCCCTGGGCCTTGGTGAGAATGGTCCGGCTTACACCTGCCGGCGTACGATAGGTGGAGGTAGTTGGCACGGTAGCCATTCGGTGCTCAGCAGTGTCTGCTGGGCCTGGGTAGGCATGGGAAGCCACAGCCAAACAATGGGCAGCCATGTTGAAGTATGCCGACTTCCTCATGGTGTATAATGGCGATTTAGGTAGAAGGTAGACCGTGATAGTAAGCACGGATTTACTACAACCTTGCAGATGATGGCGAAAATGCTATTTCTCGTACCAGACATCAAGGACGGCTCTCATTAAAAAAAAAGCGAAGGTCGAGCGGAGAAATTTCGTTTCTTTGCGCAATGACTTATGCGCTTACCGCAATTGTGAACTGTAAGGGGCGACTTCTTCTTGCCTGAACACTCCTCCTGCAGGGTCAGATAGAGCTCCTGCTCTACAGAAGGGTTGGACGAACTGCTCCTCAGGCTGAGGACAGGTGATGGCCTTGTTGCCCTGGGCCTTGGTGAGAATGGGCCGGCTTATGCATTTCACTCATGCTTATTTGCAATTACGCAAATGACTACCACTCCAAGATGGCAGTGCCAAAGGGTATTTGCCTGTCCTTTGGCTTTCTTCTGCCCCTTCAGAGCAGTAATTGCCATATGTAGGAAGCCCTTTTCCAGAAGGAAAAAAAAAGAAAGAACACACATACACACACCTTTGTAAACTCACTGGTCATGTGGCATGTGGGGGCAACTCCCCCACAGTAATGCTGTACACCATGCCTCAAAATGCTCAATTGCCAATAGCCATGGGCTAGTGATAATTTGTTTTTGCCGAGTATGCAAATGTGTTGAATTAGCCTAATAGCTTGCAACTTGAACATTTTGACCCCTGCAATACCCTGCCCCACTCATTGGAAGTGTTCCTTAATTTCAGTTAATTACATGGATCCTTTTCAGTTTGAGACGCTTGTTATATAAACCTTCACGCTCACCTCTATTCCAGGTCTTGTCTGGGTCCAGAAGGAGCGAAGTAAACCTTCTTGAGGCATGGAGTTACCCTGCACCTCTCAAATTCAAATCCCAGCAGGGCCAAATTAAACCTAGATCATTCTGTTGGAATTGAAATGATATTATGCCTCCTATCGCAGTATTTGAATGTGTATTGGCCTACGCCAAGTAGTCTAAAATATTATGAAAATAGACTCCGCGGTAAGGTCTTGACCTTAACGAAAAATTGTGTAGGTCGCCATCTTGGATTTAGCCGCCATTTTAGGTTCTCTTGTAATGTGGAAGTCACCCTGAACATCAAAATGGAGGCCGAATGACATTCTGAGTGAGATTCTGGCCGTTGTGACCTTCGCACACATGAATAAGTAATATGCCTGCAGGCCACTTGTCGGGGTCGCGAACTGAGACCTTGTCCTATCCCTGACCTATGTGTAAATGAACAACTGTATCAGCGGAACTGATCAAAATGCATACATTATGGGATTGACCTGGCAAGGAACCCTAGGCCTGGTCCCAAGAATGGTTAACCCGCAAGGGGGTTGGCCAGGGCTGAATAAAGAATATAAAAGCCCAAGTATTCCAATGTACGGTCTCTCTACTAATGCATCGAACCTTCGTTGAAGTTTGTTACGTTACTCTGAGAGCCGAATAGCTATCCGTTTGTCAATTGACTTTTTAGTAACTGTTGTAGCTTTTAAATAAAGCACTTTGTATGTCCTTTGTAACCTGTGTTGGTGTGTTTCCTTTGGGCTTCCCAGCCTCATATCAATTTTTATGTTTTCACAGTTGGCGCCCGAATAGGGACCCTCAAGATTGATGCCGGATCATTGAAGGTTGACGCAGACTATCGAACGGGGATCGGACGGTGTGATTCTGCGGGCGCGACCGAACGAGACGCGATACCTCGGCAGTGCTGCACGATCCGATCCTTGGACGATAGTCGTGTGGTCTGACACGGCATCTTGACGAGGGTCCATTTTTGAGGCGGGCAGATTTGTCGAAGCCACCAAACATAAGGTAAAATTTGTTAGGTAAGTTCTTTGATAAACCGTACGGTCCTCCTTAGGTTTGGTCAGGTGCAGTCGTGACCCGGCTCTTAATTTAACCCTGACAATTTGAATTTGGCGTATTGTATCTGCAGACACAATTATTGACCAGGTAACACCAATTTTTTGTGAAATGCCTGGAAAATTGTCTAGCTGCTTTAGGGCTCTGTTCGGCAGCGATCGACAATCTTTGGAATTTAGCCGCCCAGCACCACAGGAGGGGTCGTCGGCATGTACTATGTACTGCAAGTATGGCATTGGTAGTATAGTATTTAATGATATTTGGCACAGACAGACCAGGCATGCCGCCGAATTTCAGTGGCCAATCAACGGCAGTTTCGAGATCCCCCGTATTGAATACCTAGAATCAGTCTTGCTAAAAAAGAAGGCTAGACCTGCAGCCTTTGATGTTTTACAGAGTTGGAAAAAAGAAGCGTTACAGCAGCTTAAAAGTAGGGACAAACATGCACGCAGTCATAAAACAAACGCCGAAAAAGCGTTGTTATATGATAAAGAAAAACATTTAGAATCAGTTAAAAATATGGATAGGGCTTTTTCACTTGGAATCCAGAAAATGTACCCCTCTAAAGATTTCCATGCTTCCGAAGAATTTATTGAGAAATTGTTAAATGAACGCAGGCCTGGTGCCTCTGCGCCACCTCCGTATGTTCCTATTTTGGGCGCTCTGCCCATTCCAGCTCTTGTTCCTGCTGTTATTCCTGTTCCCCCTGTACAACCTATTGTTCCTAGTCCTCTAGTTGTTGTTCCTCCACCTATCGCACCAACCCTTCCTTCTGCACCGATAGTTGCACCTTTATTAAATTTACCTACACCTCCGCTTCCGAGTGGTCCCGTACTGACTGAAGTTGATCCAGGTGCAGGAGCAAAGATCGTCACTCGTAATACTGTTTCTGCAGGTAAGAAACAGGAATTGTTTGCATGGGCTAAGCACTGTATGGAGAAAGGTGATCAAGTTAATGTTTTTTCCACATTATCTAATTGGAATAGTTTTCCCTAGAAAAATGTTTTTATCGAAGGTTTGGGGACTCATTTATGTGTGATGTGGGGTAGATTACAAAAATCGGATCTTCCACAAGGAGTGAGAGATCTGAATGCTTTGGCACTTTCGAGGGACACAGAGCAGAAAGTATATGGGCATGTTGAAAAATTGTTTGAGTATAGGAAAGACTTTGAAAAGTCACGAGATGAGGATGACGAAGACGATAGAATATATGTACAGAAACGGTTCCTTCCGTGTCGTAGATCGGCACCTGAGGAAATACGAATTTGTACCAAAGATGCGATTCGATGGATCTCGGATTCATCGATTCCGCCAGATGAAGTATATGACACGTATAGTCAGTAAGCAGTAGAAATGCAAAGAAAGGTAATTCAGGTAATGGTACAGTACCTGCAAGAAGAATGTGTAAGAAAGAAGGTTAGTTGCCCCGTAGAATTATTGGGGATTTGTAAAAGGGCTTTTTCGCCCGACACTTCTTCAGCTGCCTTAGTGCTCGACCTGGCTCTGTTGCTTAGTAAGCGGCTGGAGGTACCTATATCTCAGTTGCCCATGAGAGAGGTTCCTCCGACCTTTGTCCCAAAAGTTGAGATTCCTGCCAACGCTGGGACTGGTGCCCCCGCTGTAGATATCCCTGCACATTACGTATCACAATTCGTTCACGTCCCGTTTTCACGACAGGAAGTGAACACAATTAGACAAACAGTCCCCGATATCAGGAAAAACCCGACAGGGTTTTACAAAGAAATTGAGTCTGTCTTGCAGTCCTCTGTGTTCACCTTGAGTGATATTGACTTGCTATTTCCTGTACTCCTACCCGTAGATGTATGGAAACAGGTTCAGACAATAGACGATGTGCCAGGGTTGGGAGATACGTGGGCTAATATGATTAGGATTGATGGGGAAAGACCAGCAGGTGAGAAACCACCACATGTAATACTTACTTTGCCTGATAGAATTGTCGCAAAATTAAAAACTATAATTCCAGAGAAAATAATTATTTGGGACAAGCTTACGGCCTGTGTTCAAGGGAAAATTGAAGGCGCCACCGAATTCTTTAACAGATTCGAGCAGGTATTTTCTGACTTCAGTGGGCAGGATTTGGGAACAGAGTCTGGGAAAAGGTTGTTTGTAGACAAATGTGTACGTGGATTGTTGCCTGACATCCAGTCACAGATTATGTCCGCTGAGAGCGCTTGGCAGGCAAAATCACAATCTGAGGTTTTGCACATGGCTCAGTATTATGATAACCGTGTTAATAATGAGAAGGACAAAATTGAAAAGAGGAAAGGAGATTTGAAAACCAAAGTATTATTACAACAAATTGTTAGAAACCCCAGAGGAGGCATGGCACAGACCAGAGGTCAGTATGGCCCAAAAGGAAATGCTCCTTTGGGTCCTGTGAATATTAATCAATGTGCTTATTGCCGCCAGGAAGGTCATTGGCGAGCACAGTGCCCCGTCCTTCGACAAAGGTCAAACAGTGCTTTGGGAGTATGGGTAGACGACCTAGGTGCCGCCCTGGAGCAGGGGGCCCTGATAGAGGTCCGTTTTTGCAAGATTCTCAGCAACATTTTCACGGGAAAATCAGACCTCGAGTGTGGACTCGAGGAACATATTTGATCACCCTTCTGCTGCCTACCTTTCTGAAGAGCTTCCTTCTGACGAGGCTCTATTTCATTAGGATTGCCCGAAGCAGGGTTTGGAACCTTCACCTATTCCTGTTAATCAGAAAGGCCCCTACGTTGAATTATTAGTAGGGAATAGGAAACACCAGTTTTTGATAGACACTGGAGCGCAGAAGTGCTCCATTGATCATTCCCGGGTTCCAAACATTCCACTGTCAGGGCAAACAAATGTTTCCGTAGGGTTTTCTGGTATACCAATTTTCTGTCCGGTTTCTTCACCGGTGTCTGTTTCTTTGGGCCCCTTTACGGACCGTTGCCCTTTTCTTCTCATTTCGAACTGTGGAGAGAATTTGCTGGGGTTGAATTTGTTAAAGAAATTGAACGCAGTAATTCATTGTTCTTCTGATGGAGTACGGCTGACGGTTTCGGCACAGCAACTTCCTAATTCTCAGTTCCTGATTCGACCTTTACCTCCTGAGTTTAGCATTGTCCCGGAATGTTTATGGGCGGTTGACGACAATGATGTCGGGGTATTACAGATTGAGCCCGTTAAAATAGTTTTGAAACATGGAGTGAAACTACCACGCATTCCGCAGTATAAAATATCAGTTGAGGGCGAGCGCGCTTTGAAATGCATTGTCTCCGATTTTGTGCATCGTGGGGCGATCGAGGAGATTACGGATAGTCTGTGTAACAGTCCGATCTTGCCTGTATATAAGAAAGGCGACAATGCAATTCCATACCGGTTCATAATTGATCTTCGTGCTATTAACAGAGTTGTCGCCCCACAATTTCCAATTGTGCCTGATGTGACGACGATTTTGACAATGATCCCTGCTACGGCTATGCACTTCAGCGTTGTGGATTTAAAAAACGCTTTCTTTAGTATTCCTATACATAAGGAAAGTAGATATTTGTTTGCGTTCGCCTTGGGGGGACGCTCATTTACATTTACAAGGGCACCTCAAGGGTATATTGAAAGTCCAAGCATTTATAGTAGAGCTTTGAAAGAGCAGCTCGACACCCTTGAATTGCCACCTACTTGTACGCTGCTTCAATATGTTGATGATTTGCTTTTGGCTGCAGACTCTGAGAGTGCTTGTAAAGAAGGCACTGTACTGTTGCTTGTTCATTTAGCTAAAAATGGTCATAAAGCTTTGCTCAAAAAATTTCAATATTGTTGTCAGGAGGTCGCCTATTTAGGCTACCTCCTGTCAAAGGAGGGGAGAAGATTGACACCTGAAAGAATAAAACACATTACTGGCATGTCTGTTCCAAATACACAGAAGGAAGTCAGAGCCTTAATAGGTATGGCTTCTTACTGTAGGTTGTGGATCCTGAACTTTCGCTAGTGATAAAACCGATGTTGGCTTTGACGAAGGGCATTTCTCTGCCACTGCCATGGAAATCGGAACATCAACAATCATTTGAGCTTCTTAAAACCGCGTTATGCTCTGCACCGGTTCTGGGTACTCCAAATTATGACAAGGCCTTTGTGTTGTTTGTGCATGAATGTGATGGATGTGCTTTGGCTGTGTTAACACAGGAACACGGAGGGAAGAATAGGCCGTGCGGCTACTACTCCTCCGCCCTTGATCCTGTCGCATGCGCTTTGCCAAGATGTTTGCGAACTGTCGCTGCTGCTGCCGCGTCTGTAAAACAGAGTGAGGGAATGGTCCTAGGCCATGATTTGATTTTGATGGTACCTCACTCTGTAGATATCCTATTGAATAAAACCCAAACGCAACACCTCACCTCTGCGCGGTTAACAAGGTATGAATTAATTCTGTTTGCCCCTTCAAATTAAGAGGTGTTGTGTTCTTAATCCGGCTGAACTCTTACCTTTCCCGCAAAACACTGTTTGCGGTGATGAAGAATTACATGACTGCCTGTATACCACTGAACAAGAAACAAAGGGCAGGATAGATCTTATAGATACTTCTTTGGACAATGCAGAAGGGGAGCTGTTTTGTGATGGCTTCTGCTTCAAACTTTCAGATGGTACATCTACAGCTGCTTATGCAGTTACTTCATTGAGTAAAGTTGTTGAAACTAAGAGAATTTCGCATAACTCCGCGCAGGCCGCAGAGATTATAGCATTGACCCGAACTTGTGGACTCTCCCAAGGGCGTATAGTAAATATATATACTGCTAGCCAGTACGCCTTTGGGGTGGCTCACAACTTTAGAAGGCTCTGGTCGGAAAGAGGGTTTCTGACCTCACATGGGACCAAGATCCAGCATGGCCCCTTGATAGTACAATTACTCTCGGCACTCTCACTCCCTAAACAGTTAGCGATCATGAAATGTGCAGCACATCGTAAGGTCATAGATGAAGTGGGGAAAGGGAACGCTTTTGCGGACCTGATAGCCAGACAAACGGCCACAGACCTTAGCACGGACATGTATGCTTTGAGGGAAATGAGAGATGCTTATATAATGGATGAAGGTATTGGGTCTGTGCGAGATATTCAAACTGATGCCACAGTAGAAGAATCTAAAAGGTGGGCTGAAGGAATGGGGAAACTAGATGATGATGGGTGTTGGGTGGATACATCTGAAGGAAAATGGCTGCTCCCTGATTCATACGTACTGGCAATGGTTACTATGGCACATGGTCCTACACATGTGTGTGCTCAGCAGATCACGAAAATGTTACAGCAAGTTTGGGTGAATAACAAGATTCCGGAGATTGCCAAGACAGCATGTCCGAAATTGTATGATCTGCTTACAGCACAATGTGGGTAAGGGGACAGTAACTCCAAGGGGAAGCTTTGGGCCCCCTTCTGTTCCCTTCGAGGTCATTCACTTTGATTTTATTGAGATGGAACGATGCAACAATCTGAAATATGTTCTTGTAATTATTTGTGCCTTCAGTAAATGGGTCGAGGCTTTCCCCGTTAAAGATGCTACCGCCATGACCACTGCAAAGATTATGGTAAAAGAATTCTTTCCTCGATTTGGGCTCCCGAGGGTAATTTGGTCGGATAATGGTCCTCATTTTGTTGCAGCAGTAATTTTGCAGATATGCACAGCCTTACGTATTGAGAAACGATTTCACTCAGCTAGACATCCTCAAAGTGCTGGGTTGGTGGAAAGACACAATGGTATCTTAAAGAATAAGCTTGCGAAAACATGTGCCGATACCAAGCTGAAATGGCCAGATGCCTTACCTATTGTATTATTAGCTATGCGTACCACACCTCAAACTAAGACTGGGCTTTCTCCATTTCAGGTAGTGATGGGGAGACCTGCTAACATTTGGGGTCTCCCAAAACCTAAAGCCCTGAGAGAGGTGGAAAATGTATTGCTTGTAGACTACTGTAACCAGTTAACTAAAAACCTGTATTTCATTTATCACCAGGTGCACTCAGCTTTACCTGTACGGTTCACGGGCCCAGGACACGATATACAGCCTGGAAGTTGGGTCCTAGTGAAGGCCTACAAAAGGTCTTCCTGTCTCGCGCCTCGCTGGCGGGGACCCTACCAGGTGTTGTTGGTCACCCGGACAGCAGTGCGGGTGGCTGGAAAGAAGCACTGGATCCACGCGACGCATGTCAAGAAACTTCCTCACCCGACGCCACACGTTACAGAAGAAGCAGAACCCCTCGCTGATGCTACAGTCTTTGATCTTGGAGTAGCAAACAGCGTTGTGAGTGCGTCGGAGAATCTCTCTGAGCCCGTGGAGCTTGGGGAACAGTCCATTTCGTCTCCGCACTCTTTTGAAAAATCACTTTCGGAAAACACTGTTTCAAGCTCTGCGACTTCCGTCGCCTCCGATACGTCGCTTCCCTCAGGAAGTGACAACACTTTATTTCCGGATCAGACAATCTTGGGTACCACCAGGTACAACCTTCGACGAAGAAAATAGAACTACAGCACAGGTTTTTCGTGCATCTGGAAAAGGGGAAGTGATTGGAAGTTTTCTTTTATATAAGAAAGTTCTGTTGAACAAAAAGGGATTCTGCTGGCTAGGGTTGGGAAGGACTAAGAAATCGCGCGACCGTAGCGTCGCCAGCAACGAACATTGGGGTCGTCGATTGAGGAACTACAATGCCTGCTACCTCCACTGCTGCTCCCCGCACTGGACTTGTGAATAAGGGGGTGACCAACTTGGACAATGAACAATGTGCCTGGGCCCCGAAAACGTACTGCTGTGTTTTGATAATGATAATGTTTATTTTTGCAACTACTGCTGTAGGACTTTGGTACTTTGAAGAAATCTATCCCCTAAAACCTCTATTACCGACCGAGATCGTACCAACTGCTTTGACTCCCTCTGCACACCTTCACACTCTGTCCCCTAGAGACTCCCAACATAGACAAAAGTATCATAATAACACTTTAATGATAGTAATGAATGCAACTCATGCCATTTTTAATAAGAGTAATTGTTGGATTTGTACTCATTTATCGCAACATGGGAACAAAGGACTGGGATGGTATATTCATCCTTTACCTTTAACGACTGCTTGCTATGCCTCTCTTAGAGCACTATTCTTTGGCCGCTGGAATGATAGCATCTCAGGGAACTTTGATGGAACTAATCTGAATGATTTTGAGAAACGTGAATTAACTCCCCTGGGATGCTCACTTTTTGCAAATAGAAGTAAACCCAATGTCGCTTCTATTAGGCCGTCTGATAAACTATCTCTTCCTTTTCAAACTCTAATTTCCTTTAAAATGGCTCCGATAGGCAATAAGGACGCCGTACCTCCTCCTTATTCTATAAATCATAGCCCTGACTCGGTCCCCTTTTGTGTACAAAGAAATGGCACTCGGCCAATGGGAGATTTTGAAGGTTGTAAGAACATTGTAAATTTGACTGGAGAAAACAGGCCTCTGTATGTAGGGGGGCCTGTTTATTTTGTTTGTGGTAGTTTAGCATTTCCCTGGTTGCCCAAGGATTGGCAGGGAACCTGTTATTTAGGAATACTGTTACCCGGGGTATTTATAGCTAGTACACTGGAGGTTTCTAAGGCTCGCCCACGGCGGGACAAGAATGGAGATACCCCTGGGCAAGTATTGGGAGATATAGCGAAATCAGTTGTGCCCTTTTGGGGACAAATAACAAACTCTGAGAACATTAGGGGATTAGCAAGGGTACTGGAGAGAACGATCAACCGGACCACGGACATACTCTACAATATGACCTTAGAACAAAAAGCAATAAGATTGGTAGCACTCCAAAATCGGATGGCATTAGATGTCATTCTGGCAGAACGAGGTGGAGTATGCAAATTAGTGGGGTCCGCTTGCTGTGTTTTCGTACCAGATTCCTCGCTGACAATTTTTAAAGCAATACAGAACTTGCATACTCTTAGTTCTGAAGTACATATCCCTGTAGGAGATTGGAATCTTAGCACCTGGTTCTGGGATTCTTTACGATCTTGGGGTTGGAAGGTGCTTTCTGTTATTCTGGTTATTTTAGGGATCCTGCTATTCCTTTGTTGCTGTTTTCAATGTCCTCCGAGTATATGTGGAATGCTAGGGGGATGTTGTGCCCAAGCAGTGAGCACAATAGGGCATAGAATATATGCCCCAGAAACAGCATCTAAAGAGTTCGTGTTGCAAGAGGTTCTGATGAACGACCAAATGGCTATAGATATTGCAGACAATGATTCGGGATGTATGGATGACAGCACATGGAGTTATTTGCAAAAGTATTAGAAATTATATTAGCACTTGGCATAGGCCAAAAGGAGGGTCTGTTGGAATTGAAATGATATTATGCCTCCTATCGCAGTATTTGAATGTGTATTGGCCTACGCCAAGTTGTGTAAAATATTATGAAAATAGACTCCGCGGTAAGGTCTTGACCTTAACGAAAAATTGTGTAAGTCACCATCTTGGATTTAGCCGCCATTTTAGGTTCTCTTGTAATGTGGAAGTCACCCTGAACATCAAAATGGAGGCCGAATGACATTCTGAGTGAGATTCTGGCCGTTGTGACCTCTGCACACATGAATAAGTAATATGCCTGCAGGCCACTTGTCTGGGTCGCGAACTGAGACCTTGTCCTATCCCTGACCTATGTGTAAATGAACAACTGTATCAGCGGAACTGATCAAAATGCATACATTATGGGATTGACCTGGCAAGGAACCCTAGGCCTGGTCTCAAGAATGGTTAACCAGCGAGGGGGTTGGCCAGGGCTGAATAAAGAATATAAAAGCCTAAGTATTCCAATGTACGGTCTCTCTACTAATGCATCGAACCTTCGTTGAAGTTCGTTACGTTACTCTGAGAGCCGAATAGCTATCCGTTTGTCAATTGACTTTTTGGTAACTGTTGTAGCTTTTAAATAAAGCACTTTGTATGTCCTTTGTAACCTGTGTTGGTGTGTTTCCTTTGGGCTTCCCAGCCTCATATCAATTTTTATGTTTTCACAATTCGAAGAGTAGCACATTCAGTACCATTTAATTGGCTAACAACTAACAACCAATATTACCTTGCTTAGAAGAGGGAGGAATCCAGCATGAACAGCTTCATAAAATATGGGCGTTTGATATTGTCAGTATATCACATTTTTCGAATACAATTATTAAAAAGATGTCGTTCTATGCTTCCTTCCATTCTTTAGTAGTGTAGACCTGATAAGTTATTTGGTGAACATAATGCTTTCTTAGAGCTTTTGACCTTTATTTACTGAATTAGCATTGATATCAAAATATCGGGAAAAAAAGTCATTTGCCCTTATTCATAAATGATAGTTTTACAATTGGTAATAAAAAAACATGGTTTCGTAAATTGCAATGTTTCAAAAGTCTTCTTATGTGGTTCTGATGGAGTTTATTTCAAGAAATCAGTTTTCATTACACTTTCCCTAATGGTGCCATAATCTTTAGTGTCCAGGTGAGGTACTGGGTTTAGGACCTGTGATCATCACCTTCAGACCATTTTAGCAGATTAGAAGGAGGAAAATCATTGAAGCTTCAGTGAGTTCTATTTAGAGATCTTTATGGTGCTCACTAATTAGGGTACTACAGCTCTCCTTGAAAGTTCTTGGCATCATTGGGAAATGCAGAAACCGAATTACATGGTGTGTGCAGTACAAGGACTCTACTCTATGTGACGTAAGGACCTATGTTTTCACTCTCCCACAGAAAGGCAGGAAATATTACTTATGTAAGGGTGCAGAGGTAAGACTCGAACACATTGGTGGCATGATTTTGGATAAAGACTTTTAATAATTAAGCAATATGACCCGAGCGGCGGGGGCATTACCGACTAATGCCCCTGCCGCGAGGGTCATATTGCTATTAGTATCCCAGCCCGCAATATTTGTGTGACCGGGGTACTAAAAGCAATTTTTTTTCTGTGCCGAAACGCTGCGCCGTTTCGGGACAGAAAAAAAGAAACAGCCAAGAAAATGGCCGCCGCCATGGAAAGGGACCTTAGCATCTGATTACATACTCTCCCTTTACCATTTAAGTAAACCTATAATTAAAACATTTAATTAATGGACAGAGCAGGACGGTTAGAAACAAGACTGACGATGAATGAAAGGAATTATAAACTGGAACCTTGGTGACATGACGACTAGAGAGCACCCTGCACTGGGATACCGGATCTCATTGGAAATTAGACTCCAACACAGACTTGATCCTATATCGAAACAATTGGGGACTCTTGTGGCTGTGACAGTCCTCATGCTAAACATCGTCATACAATTCATGTGGTTGGTTACCTCCAGTAAGGCGTCAGAAATGCGAGACAGACACAAAGGTATAGTTTTCTTAATGGATGCCATTTATTACACATAAAGGGGTGAGATAAACGCCTATCTTTCCCTATCCTTACGAGGATGTCCCTACCTAGCAAACTAAAGAAAGATGACCTAGTGTCCAAAAAGTCTGACCCTCACACTAATGCATACACCAAAAATAAATACAAGGACACCTTGGCTGTCTTCAGTTCAACAAAACAGTGTAAAAGTTAAAACTTGTAGGTTTTTGAAAAGTACTCCTTGTGACCAGATTTGGACTCCCTTCCCCTGGATCAATTCAGGAATACCCTTGCAAAAGTTCTGATTCAATGCAGTTCTGTTCAGTTTAACACACAACGGCCTTGATCACGGGTCCGGGGGTAACCGTGCCGGGAAAGCCGGCAGGTAGCCACTGGACCCATAAACAGTTACCAGCGTCTGGCTTGCCGGTAACGCCAGGACAACACCGGCTGCCGGAAAGTCAGGCGCTGGTAACTATGTTGTTCCCCTTTCCCATAGAGTTGGACTCTATGGGGGTGGGGACCACGGAAGCACTGGCACGGTTAATAACGGTGCTGGGCTTCCGTGACGGTCTGCTTAACGTGGCCGCTGGGTCCTCCTTCCTGTCGGTCACAGCGGCTCCGGCTGGCATGCAGACCTGTACTTTGCCGGTCCTGAAACAGTGCCAGTAAGCTTACTGGCATCATTGTTTGCAGACTGGCAAAGTTATAATGAGGCCCAATGTCTTTTCCCTCCACTGCATTCATCCATTTGATAAAATAAGTCTCTCTTTCACAAACACTCGCTCAAAAAGTACAGCAATTGTTCTCTTCCACAATACAATTCTTGGTAGGGTAAATGAATCACAAAACACAAGTTCATAAACCAAGGCAATTCTCCTCAGGATGTAAAGCAATTACTAGCAATTGCTAGCATATCACTCTTCTTCCAATTGAATGCTTTTGTCAGTAATTACCTTTGGTGAGGTAACAGTTTGTCAAAATGATAAGAGTTAACAAGTTCTTTCCACCACAACATTTTGCCACAAAACACACTTCTTCAAAACATCATCTTCTTTCCTGGTATACTCACTTGCCAGGACCAACTACTATTGATCCGTTTCCTGGTCTATTCGCCTGCCAGGAAGAAAACACCTACAACTACAATTGGTCTTAGTGGAAATATGTGTTCCAAGATTCTCCAAACCAGTATCCCATGCGAGGAGGGCTGTGCAATGGCTGCCTCTTTTTATAGTCTCTTGGCTCTTAGCAATGTGGGTTACAGGTTTCCCCAAACTGGAAACTCAAGCAAGGTACACTGCACTGCACCCAAGCTGCCTCTTGACTGCTTCTTGGTAGCATTTTGGTAATGTGAGCTATAGGTTCCCAAGTTGGTGTCTCATAAAAGGGGAATGGCGCCCTTGTCGCATTTGTACTGCTTCTTTACAGTTTCTTGGCTGTTTGCAATGTGGGTTACGCGTTTCCCCAACTTGGTATCCATACATTGGGGAATTGCGCCCTTGTCGCCTTTATGCTTTATTTCGGTATTAATAAGTATTGGTTTCTGCCAAATGTCCTGCTCAGAGGGCCCTGGGGTCATCTATAACTTTAGGCCAACTCAACTGTCTTCCGCTTCACTTGCTGTGGACCTTCTATATTCGGTCTCCTACATTACCAGCTCCTGCGTAACTTCAGCTGTTTGCACAGCTTGTCTCACGAGCTCTGCCAGCTCCGTTGGTCCTCCGCGTCGTCCTGCATACCGAAGCGCCACACGTCAAGTTGGCAGCACGTCTCCCTTGTGGATGGTCTTCTCTTCCTGATGCCGTCCACGATGCAGCTTCCGACGGCGCACACTCTGCAATGCTGCATGCCTTCTCTTATTGTTTCAGCTTAGGCTGGCTCCCCTCCTTCTGCGGCAATCCCAGAACTCCAGACTGCTTCTGCCTCTGCTATTCCTTCAGCATCTCCCCCTAGCTGTAGCTCATTCTTGGGTTTAAATGTCCCGCTCGGATGCCTTGATCTACAACAACTAGACAGCACGTTTTGCTGAATGGCACTTCTAATCCTTACTAACTCTGAGTCCCTCTTCTTTATCCCAGCACCACATCCTGAAGTGCATGGTTGTTTTGGTCCTTTGACATTTAGTTAGTTTCGATTGCTGAGTTAACTGAGATTTGTCAGAGTTAGGGGAGGTTATGTAAAAGGTTTGTGATTTAACATTGGGGTAAGGACCTCTACATAAGACAGAATCATGGTAATTAGAGGATGTCATATTTAATTCCTGAACTCCAAAGGGTACAAACCTCATTCTGTTTGGCTGACTATTCATAGCATGGTCTTTGGGTATTTTCATGGGAGGGACTTGTGCAATGACAAAATGCCATTAGGTATTTGGGATTTATAGGATTCTCATGCTCCAATGTGTTCCTCCCTCCTGATAACCACCCCCAGGGTTAGGATCAAGTAGCGGATGCCTTCCCCTGGCCACATTAGAGGAGATCCTAGGCTGGGGTTCAGTGATTACTCTGCAGGATTCATTACTCCCCTTACCCCCAAATATTTTACATCTTGGGGTTTGGGAATCCCAATACCTGTGGTTGCCTATGCCTTGGATGGGAGGTGAATGGCAGGTTTGCTCAAATAGCATTGTGCTATTGAGCGTTTGGCTTGGTTTTGCATTTTGGTTGTTAAGTTTGTTGTAGTGGCTTGGCTGTAGGGGATGGAGCACTTTGTGAAGAATTGTGGGACTTTGTCCCTTCCCACCAAGGGGAAAACCCCCTACCCCACCCCCTGTGAGGCTAGGGAGGGGAGCCCACCCTGCAATACCATCCCTAGGGGTAGAGGCAAGCAGGATCTCACCGGGAGAGACTCCCCCTTTGGGGAAAAGGACTACCAAAGACCCTTCACAGTGACACCAGTATGTCCGCCGGATGACAAAATATCTGAAGAAGCAGTTTAAATGTGTTACTGCCAACCTATAACAGAAAATGTCCTTTTTAAATTCCATTCTACTGGGATGAAGAAGCCCCCCCCCTATGGAGGCAGAGAGAGCCAAGTAGAGAAACAAAAGAAGGAATAGCTTCTTACGCAGAGGAAGCCCTCTGGCTATGCCATCCCAGAGAGGGGAGGAGTCTGGGAAAGTAAAAACACAGCACGAAAAGTTCAAAGTGAGACACACCCTGACTGCAAGCAGCGGAGACAAGACGTACAGATTTCTGCAGTCGTGCAGAGCCCTGAGCTCTCAGAAGTGCTATGGTCATAAGCCAGAGATCCAGCAGGAAGGAGAATGGACGCACAGCACCCTGAAGAGACGGGGGCGAGAAACACACTGAGTAGTAGAGTGATCACTGAAACTCTGTGGTGGACCAGGAGTCCAACCAATGGCGAGATAATTTCCATAAAACGGGTTCAGAGAGACTGGAAAAACAAATTAACAGACAACTTACCGGGAGATCACATTTAAGAGACCCCCTTTCAAACAGGTTTTGTAGCGGGACTTGCCACGGCACTCCACATCATCGCTCTCAACATGATTAAGTCTGATTATGCTACCCGGAATCAAGCGCTATACTTAGCATTTGTTGATTTCCGGGTCGCGTTTGACTATCGATCGCGCTTTACTTTACAGAAAACTGAGCTGTATAATTGCCCACCAACCATCATAGCACTGATCATGCTGTTACATACAAATGCTTCCATGCAAGTCAGACTGACTCTTGAAGGACAGTTGTCAACCATATTCTCCACCCATCGAGGCCTAAAACAGGGGTGTATCCTGGCTTCCACACTTTTTAATATGTTCACATTGTATATAGGAGAATCGTTTGAAGATTTGGTAAGTGATCCACCAAAATTAGGCAGCCAGAAAATGTGTTCCCTTCTATATGCAGACGATCTCGTCCTTTTGTCCCAGACACCTTTTGGCCTACAAAATTTATTGAATCAACTCAATCTTTATGTGCGAAAAAATAATCTTGTAAAAACAAGACATAAACACAGACAAAACCCAAATTGTGGTCTGTAGAAATAATGCCAGACTCAAAAAGATGTCATAAGTGGAACTTGCAAAATACAGAGCTTGTGAGGGTTTTGCAGCATAAGTATTTGAGAGTAATCATAACTGAAACAATGGCTAATGATGTGCATGAGCAAGAGCTAAAATGTAAACTGCAGACTTTAATTTCACAAGCAAAAGTGTTAACATATAAATATGCAAAATATTCACTTAAACATATTGCCATATTTTACCAACAAAAGGTGATACCATTATTAATTTAAGGCGCAGAAACCAAAATGCCAAGAGAACGCAAATGTTGGGATAGGCTAGAATTCCATTTTTGGAAGTAAATACTACACCTTCCAAACTGCACCCCACTACCCTTAATACGATTTGAGATGAGGTTGTTGTCGTTATACTTCCAAGCAGTGTGGAAGATGGGCAATCTGCTAAGAAAACGTTTGATGGGGCTCACCACGACTAACATTTTGGGTGTCACAGCTCATTATTTATTAGCAGCAAAGAACAAGTTACTCTCTTACCTGGTAACGTTCTTTCGATGGGATGGTCCGACGACGTATTCCATATCTATGACAGTAATCACCACAGCTGTGCTGCTTCGCAAAATCTTTTGGCGTCTGCGTCCTGCGTCGATGATGTCGATACGCCGTCCTTGAGGACCTGCTCTGACGGCCGACGTCACCAGATGTTATAAGTAGGACGCACGACGCCCGTAGCCTCAGTTGTAGTTTTTTCCCAGAACGTGTGGTACCAGTCTTCTGCCAGTCTGACACACAAAGCCTTGCGGAAACGTAAGCTGCAATCACATAAGAAATTCTTTAGCGGGGAAGGTAGAGAGGGAGCGATATGGAATAGGTCATCGGACCATCCCATCTAAAGAAAGTTACCAGATAAGAGAGTAACTTGTTCTTTGAGGGGATTGGGTCCTCCGACGTATTCCATATCTATGACAG
The DNA here is from genome assembly GCF_040938575.1 of Ambystoma mexicanum. Classification (NCBI taxonomy): domain Eukaryota; kingdom Metazoa; phylum Chordata; class Amphibia; order Caudata; family Ambystomatidae; genus Ambystoma; species Ambystoma mexicanum. The sequence continues at coordinate 542,615,675 of NC_090929.1, forward strand.
ACTCCAAAAGCAGTACCAATGCAAGGAGGTGGGAAAAGAATTTAGAAAACAGAAATTTAGAATGCCCAATCAAATTGCGGAGTAAAGGACCGCCTTGCCAAAGGCCAGATCCTGCCCACTGATGGAATCGAGGGAGTAGTGACATACTAAAGTATGTACCGAAGCCCAGGTGGCTGCATCACAGATGTTACGAATAGGAACCCCCCTCCGTAGGGCAGTAGAGGCAGCCATACCCCTGGTAGAATGGGCCCGCAAGCCGACGGGTGGGTCCTTACCCGCCAAGCGGTAACACTCAGATAGCCAAAATAATCCAGCGAGACAAAGTCTGTTTCGTCACAGCTTGTCCCAAACGCTTTCCATCGTAACCAATGAAGAGTTGATCGTCCACTCTGACCCGGGACATGCGTGAAATATAAAAGCTTAACGCTTTCCTAGGATCAAGCCTATGGAGCCTCTCCTCTTCCTTACCAGGATGTGGAGGAGGATAAAACGCCGGAAGAACAACCTTCTGGCTTAAATGAAATTCCAACACCACTTTTGGAAGAAAGGAAGGACGAACTCTAAGGACAACCCTGTCCTTATAAAACACAGTGAAGGGTGGCTTAACTGAAAGTGCCTGTAACTCACTCACTCTGCGAGCAGAAGTGACCGCAAATAAAAACACAGTTTTAAGAGTTAACAGTCTCAAAGGGCATGAATGCAAAGGCTCAAACGGAGCACCCATCAGAAACTTGAAAACAAGGTTCAAATCCCAACCGGGCACCTGGAAAGGTGACGGAGGGAACACATTAGTGAGCCCTTTCAGAAACTGAGAAATTAAAGGAATTTTAAAATAGGAACACTCTTCAGACGAGCGCTTAAACATAGTCAGCGCCGCCAGGTAACCATTAATGGTACCCACTTGAAGGCCCCTGTGGGCCAAAGAAACCAAAAAAGACAGAACCATGGGAATGTCACATGCAAAAGGATACACATTCTGAACCCTGCACCAGTCGCAGGACTTACGCCAACGGTACAGTGACTTAGTTGCGGGCCGTCTGGCCGAGAGCAACACCTCCATCACGTCTTCAGGGAGGTCCCAATCCTTATACCTCAACCTTTCAGAAACCAAGCGTGAAGGTTGAGGGAACTGACCTCTGGATGGAGAACCTGATCCCCGCCTCCTGTGAGAGCAGATCGTCTCGGTAGGGAAGACGACGTGGAGGGCAGATGGACAAGTCGAGAAGGTCCGGGTAACACGTCCTCCGGGCCCACGAGGATCATCCGGGAACCGAACCTCCGTAACCTCCGCAGTACTTGCGGGATGACAGGGACTGGAGGAAACGCGTACAGTAGTGGGAATGACCACTCCACCACGAACGCGTCTCCTAAGGCTCCGTTTGGAGGAAATTCCCACAAGCAGAACCTCTCACACTTCCGGTTGACACTGGAGACGAAGAGATCCACTTGAGGGGTCCCCCAAACGGCGAAGATCTCCAGGAGAATTGCCTGAGCCAACTCCCACTCGTGAGAGATCGCGCTCTGCCTCCCCAGAGCGTCCGCCGTCTCGTTTTTCGTCTCCTGCCAGATGAACTGCCGAGATCGAAACTTCCTGCTGGATTGCCCAGAACCAGAGCTGCATCGCCTCCCTGCACAGAGGAAGTGACCCTGCCCCCCCCCCTTTTTGTTGAGGTAGTGCATGGCCACCGTGTTGTCCATCAGGATCAGGACATTCTTTCCTCGCACAGTCGGCAAAATAGTCTTCAGGGCTAGCCTGACGGCCCTCAGCTCCGACAGATTGATATGGAGTCTGGACTCCGACGGAGACCAACGACCGCTGACTGTCAACTTGTTGGCATGAGCTCCCCATCCCGTGAGGGATGCATCCATCACGATCGTCACCTCCGGCCAGGGCAGCCAAAATGGAGCCCCCCTCATCAGATTGCCTTCGTCGGCCCCCCACAGAAGGTCCTGGGCGACCGAAGACGGCACCTGAACAGGGTCCGACATCCTGCCGGAGGACTGAGACCACTGGAGCTTGAGTGCCCATTGCAAAGATCTCATCCACAACCTGGCCTCTGGCACCAGAAGAATGCAGGATGCCATGAGGCCGAGCAGTCTCAAGAACTCGAACGCTGGGAGAGTCTGGGCAAGTTGAAACTTGTGCACCATCTGCTGAATGTGATGAGCCCTCAGCTGGGGAGGAAAACACTGCCCCAGGGATGTGTCGAGTACTGCTCCGATGTACTGGAGCCTCTGAGTTGGTGTCAAATGGGACTTCAAGTTGAGGGAGAAGCCCAGCTTGTGGAGGGAGCGGCAGGTGACCAACAGATGATCCAGGACTTGCTCGGGAGAGCGCGCCCTGATCAACCAATCGTCCAGGTAGGGGTAGACGTGAATCCCCACTTTCCTGAGATGCGCTGCCACCACCACCATGAGCTTGGTGAAAACCATCGGGGCAGAGGTCAATCCGAACGGCAGGACCCGAAACTGAAAGTGAGAGTCGCCAACTGAAAACCTCAGGTACTTCTTGTGCTTGGGATGGATCGGCACATGGAAGTAAGCGTCCTTGAGGTCGAGAGACACCAACCAGTCCTGAAGTTGAAGGGCCTGGAGGACCAGAGAGAGAGTAACCATCTTGAACTTGTCCTTCCTGAGGAGTTTGTTCAAACCGTGCAAGTCCATGATGGGTCTCAATCCCCCGTCTTTCTTCAAAATCAAAAAATAAGGGGAATACCTTTCTCCAGCAGGGCTTGAATTTCCTGCGCAAGGAGTGGATCCGGACTCTTCAAAGAGAGGTTCCCTGGTGGATTGTCGTGAGGCCTCTGCCGAAAGGGAAGACAGTAGCCGTGGGTTATGATCTCCAGAACCTACGCATCGAAGTAATGGCATGCCACTCTAAAAGATGCTGCGCCAGCCTTCCCCAAACCGGCGAACCATGGGACATGGCCTCATGACTGAGTGGTAGCAGCTGTGGCGTTGCCTGAGGGCAAAGAGGCAACTGCCCGAGCGGCCTTGGCACCTCGAGTACCTTGTTTTCCACCTCTGGCACTCCTACGGTGGCCCCTTTGACTGGCAGCTCCTCTCGCTTTACCAAAGGATGCGTAATAACGAAAGGAACCTCCCTCCATTGCTATCCCCTAGGACGAAAAGGCAGAGGTTGTCGAACTGCAGCACCCAATGACTTTGCTGCAGCTTTTGAGGTCTGCAACCTCTCAAGGCTCTAGTCAGCCTTGCTGCCAAAAAGATGTTCCCCGTCAAAGGGCATGTTGAGGAGCCGGGCCTGCACATCAGGAGCAAACCCTGACTTCCGCAACCAGGCAAACCTGCGTATCACGGTGCTCGCCGCCATGGATCGGCTGACGCAATCTGCCATGTCCAAACCCGACTGAACGGCCTCACACATGGCATCCTTGCCATCCTGAACCAAGGCAAGGAAACCATCCCGTTCATCCCCTTCGGGAATATGTTCAGCCGCCAAGGAAACACAGCTCCACAGAGTGTGCGTGAAACGAGACAAGGCACAAATGGAGTTGGCCGCCTGAAGCGCCATACCCCCTGCAAAAAACACTTTCTTCGCTTAGCCGTCAAAACGCTTGTCATCCCTATCAGGAGGGATGGTAGGGTACGACACCTGCTTTGCCGGGGCCGTAGCCGCCTGCACCACCAAACTCTCCGGAGTAGGGTGCTTGGACAAGTAGCAGGGGTCACTAGTGGCTGGGCGGTATTTTCGCAGAAAAGACTTGCTCACTGCCGGGAGACTCTCCGGAGCAGTCCAAGCCACTGCCACCCTTCTTTGCAGAGCCATATGGAATGGCAGTACCGGGTCAGTTGGTGGACCAATGTCGAGGATATCCGTAAGGTCATCCTGAACAAACTCCCCTGGGGGAGCAGACCATCCTAAGTACTCAGTGACCCGTGACATAAGACGCCGGTACGAAGAATCGGCATGAGAGCCAGGCTCAGGCCTACAAAACTCCACCTCCGGAGAGGTGTCCAGCCCACTAGCATCATGAGGGACTGCCTCAGGTCCTCAAACTGGCTATGGCCCGAGAGAATCTCGTCAGGCACCGTGTCAAGCACCATGCCATCATCAGAGCCCTTATCCACCTCTGAAATGAACTCCAGATGGCGATAAGAAGTCACTTGGGAAACCAAGCCATGCTTGACCTTAGCCAGAGCCTTTCTAGGGGGTTCCCCTGTGCCACAGGGTACCTCCGACACCACAGCCTCGAAAAGGCGTTGAGGGTGTCGAGCGAATCGGCACCGGCGTTGAGGGAACCGGCGTCGACGTCAGACGCAGCGCCGCCAGCATCGCCGGCATCAACACAGGCCTCGAAGCCGGAGCCCCGAGCGTGTCCTTCTACAACGTGGGCGCCGACGACTTCCTCAGAGGCGGAGCCTCGAGATTGTCCGTCGACGACCTCTGCGCCTCGAAGACTTCACAGGATTACGCGGTCTCGAGCGCGTTGAGGACCGGGACCTGGAACGGGCATGACAAGAACGATTCCCCTTGTCCGAGCGGGAGTCCTGCCGACCACCCGAGCCCAAAAGGTGTGCGAGCGGTGTCTCTCGACCGATCACGACTGACCCCACTCGGAGGCGCGGACGGACCGGTGCCCTGCGATTCGAGAATCGCTAACATTTTCTTCCCGAAGGAAGCCCATTCCTGCGGTGTCGCACGCTTGGTGGGATAAGCGACCCGCCGACGAGCAGAGTCCTCGGAAGAGGACGGGTAAGGCGACCGATGCCGGCGCTTCCGGGAATGCCTCGAAGAGGCAGAGGAGTGGCGAGACCGACTCCTGGAACGAGACCCACTGGACTTCTGACGATGACGCGGAGAGTCGCCTCTTGAATCATCCGTCGAAAGCCCCGAAGACCTCGACTTCCGGGGCTTGGACACCTTACCTACTGACAACTTCTTCTTGCGCTCCCGCAAGGTTTTGGACGTGAGCGACTGGCAGTCGACACAGTCATCCGTGTCATGGGCCTCCCCGAGGCACCAGAGAGAGGCGTTGTGCGAGTCCGTCACCGACATCTTGGACCCACAGTCCTTGCGTTTCTTAAAGCCCGGACACGGGGTTGAAGACGAGGTAGATATCGTCATGAAGAATAACTTCACAAAACGAACAGGTTCGAAGAACCGAGATGAACAACAGAAACTCCAAAGAGTTGAGGCGTACCGAGATTCACGAAGCGAACACGTTCGTGGAAAAAATGGAACTGAGGCTACAGGCGTCATGCATCCTACTTATAACATCTTGTGACGTCGGCCGTCGGAGGAGGTCCTCGAGGACGGCGTATCGACGTCATCGACGCAGGACGCAGACGCCGAAAGATTTTCCGAAGCAGCACAGCTGTGGTGATTACTGTCATAGATATGGAATACGTCAGAGGACCCAATCCCTTCGAACCATATGTTTCTCAAAGCCTGGTGTAAATACATTCTAAATGCCCTAGCTGATGCTTCAATTACCCTAGAGCTTCTTATACAGAACCCAGGACGTTCAAAGATAAAAATCTATCAATATGATTTGATTACCAATCAGACTAGCTGCTCTTCCTATAAGGACTTTTATGTTCATTTAATTGGCACAAGAAACATCGAATGATGGCCGTTGCCTGACAAAATGTCTGTCACCATACATACACAAACAATATCTGCGTTTTAGATTACATTTGTGGCATACTCGGGCTGTGCTGCTTAGAAGAAAGCAAATACCACAAGAACAGAACTACTGTCGATTCTGTAAAGATACCTCACAAAAAGAAACCCTCCAACATTGCATAGTGCGTGTCTCATGTTAAATCATAAACGTCAACAATTCTTTAAAAATGTAGTTGTCACACATTGTCCAATGGATGCATATCAAATTTGACAGTGTATTTTTACTAGTACAAAATTGACCAGAGTTGCAATAGTTCATTATTTAGACTCAATTTTCCTACAATTAGAAAATTAATCCTTATAGAATACCAAATTTGACTCTTGTGTCATTCTGTTAATGGTTAAATGTCTGATGGGGGGTTTAAAGTCGGTTGGAATTTTTATTTTTGTCTGGAGAATACTTTTTAAGATGTTAGTAAGATGTATTTAAGATGGATTTATATGTGATATTTGTTTATATATTTGTATATGCATTGTGGTTTAATTTTTCTTGTATGATATTTGAAAAGTTGATTGTATCAACCAACCAAATAAGAAAAAAAAGAGAAAAGGATGTCAATACTGAGCCTGTGAAGAACCCAGTGACGTTTATCCTCACCACAGAACGTAAAGGGGATAACAGAGACCCAACGGGAAGGGTTTGTGATTCATTACTGGAATGCTCCTACTTGTCACAAGAGTAAAGACATAAGAGTGAATGAGAATCCTTAGTACAGTCAAGAAAGAGAAAATACAATAAAAGTAGTTAAAGGAAGTCTGAATGACTATTATCCAACAGATCATAAACCACACCAAGAGACAGACAAGAGTCAGTTATACATGAGAAATGTGATAATCAAACTTTGGAAAAGTACTGCAGAAAGCTGAGAATGAAAGATTCAAGGAAATTTAACTATTGAGAGATATGCCTGAAGGGAAAAGTAATTGTTGGCAAAGCAACCAAGGGTAAGAGAAAATGATCAAGCACTATAAGGAAAGTAAGGAGAAACACAAAGTCAGGACCTCACTAAATTAAATGATAAAAGGAACTACTGGAGACTATCTGAAGATCATTTATTGAAGAATGATTGAAAGACAAGTTAAGAAACCTCAGGAGAAGCGAGGCCTTCTCACCTATTTAAGTATTTAAGAATAGTGATAGGGTCAGATAGATTGGAGTTGGACAGTGGACGGTTCTTCATTTACAGACATTCACTAATGACTGACAAGTACCTTAGCTAGTTTTATTAGGTAGGGAATTCTTGTAGAATAGGGAAAGGAAGGCTTTATCTTATTGTTTAATAAAATCATGAGTAGAATGTCTAATCAGAGTCTGTGTCCTTCTTCTGATCTACAACTTCCTCAGTGGTTGGGGAGGAGGTACAATGATTGCACAGTGAACATCAGAGTGGTGACAGATCTCCAATGCCCAGAAGAATCTAAGATTACTGTAAATGGGAGTAGGATGCTGGGATACATGGATGGAGCATGACAGAGGTGGGCGGTTTGTGTGTGTGCAATTCCATGGCAAATGGCGTATATGATCAATGTGGTAACATGGAATGTTAGATTGCTGAACAGCTTCCTTTAAAAAGGAACAGAGTTGCATCTTACATGCGTAGGAAACGGGTGATGATAGCATTACTTCAGGAGACGCAGCTAACGGATGACAGACAGGCTGCTCTTATTGAAAGATGGGGCGGGTGGGATATGGAGCCAACTACTCTACCTACGATAGGGGGATCCTAATATGGGTGACTGGGTCGGTCCAGTTTAACCTGTTGGATGTGCAGACAGATGGGGTGGGTAGAATGGTGATGGTACATGGAAATGTGGAACACCGAGAGATATGTTTTATAAATAGTTACGCTCCCATTCATGATGCATTACGCTTTCTCCTCCCTCCATATAGTCAATTGGCCCGGAAACGGAACGCAGTATGGATATGGGGAGGTGATTTTAATTGTACCTTGGACCCCATACTTGATAGGTCAGGCACTAAATAAATAGATCAGTCTCCACTGGCAAAGGCTCTTAGTACTGTACTTGAAGGCTTAGCTCTTGTAGATATTTGGAGGGTGAATCATGCTGGACGTAGAAAGTACTGTTATTATTCGGCCCCTCATAAGGTATACACACGCATGGGTTATATGTTCACTGGGGTTGAATACGTGCAGGAGTTGATTAGTATAGGGCACATATGTAGGTCGATTTCGGACCATGCCCCACTGCTCACCACATGGGTGTTACGGGGTGGCGTGCCTCCTGTACCTACATGGAGGATAAGTGTGAAGTCCGTGTCTGATCACTTATTTTAAGTGCACCTGGAAGACATAGCTGTGGAATTTTTTGAGATAAATTAAAGGAGTGTGGACGGTTGGGATACGCTGTGGACATCCTTTAAAGTGGTCATCCCGGGGAAGCGATCACTAAGGCTGGAGGGATAAGGACGACCTTAGTAGAGGAAATATCAGGAATAGAATCTGATATTAAATACATGGAGAGAGCACACATTTTGGAAGGGGTGACAGAGGACCTGACCCTCCTTAGACAGCGATGTATTGGAGCATGGGAGAGCCTAGGGAAATGTGACTTTGAAGCATACAAGGAGAAGCTGAACGAAAAGGGCGATAAGGCAGGCCCTGTTGGAAGGAGAACCTGAGACATACCCTTTGATTGGTGGCAGATGAATGTGGTAAAATTTGGCGAACCCAGACTGAGATCGACAAGATTTTCTTTAGCGATTACGAGTCACTTTATGGGGATGCTGTGAATTTTGATAATGGAGAGATTGACTTTAACTTGTTCGCAGATTTCGTTGCCTAGACTGGCACCAGAACAGGCAAAACTATTAGATGCTCCATTGTCAGAAGTGTAATTGAGGGCAGTGGTTGCTCTTTACAATCTGGGAAAACGCCAGGAGGTGATGGCCTACCGGCTGAATTTTACAAGAGATACAGCGAGGTCCTGGTACCAAAACTATTGAAGGTGTTTGAGTCGGCCTACAATGGGGAAATTCTACCTTCGACTATGTGGAAGTCTGTGATAGTCCTGGTACTCAAACCAGGGAAAACACAACACTTGTTTGAGGCTTATAGAGGACTAGCCATGTTAAATCAAGATGTTATTCTTACAGCACTGTTGGCAGGGAGGCCAAGACTGGTATATGCTACCTCATACACTGTGATCAAACAGGATTTGTGCCAGGCAGAAGTACATCCCTGAACTTGAGAAGGCTTCATTATGTCATAGACAGGACTCGGACACATGAAGCGCCATATGTGGTGGCCTCATTAAACACAGTTAAAGGATTTGATTCAGTACATTAGGTTTGGCTGTACCCTGCGCTGAGAAGATTTGGAGTCGGTGAAAGCTTTCTACGCTGAGTGCGATGGATTTATACTGTGCCTGGGGCTAGAGTTTGAACAGGTAGACTTCCATCTTATTCATGGGTATTGAAGAGGGGGACTAGGCAGGGCTGCCCACTATACCCATTGTTTTTTATCCTGACTCTAGAACCGTTGGCGATGTTCCTACGGTTTGGTGAGGCGGGAATATTGGTGGATGGGATGGGACATTGAATTTCATTGTACGCTGACGATATGTACAGAGACCTGAATACAATCTGTCATACATATTGGAGCGGTTTGATAATTTTACAAAAATTATCTGGTAAAACCATAAACTGCGATAAGTCCTGCCTCTTCCCACTAACAAAGATGACTGCAATTGGACATGATGAGCTACCTGATCTAAGGATTCGATGGGCTACTGACTCCTTCAAATACTTGGGGATAATATTTATTGTGATATAGAGAATTCTCATAAATATAATGTTTGTGTGCTGGCCGGTGTCTCAAGTTCTATGGGATTCTGGGGGAGACTGCCACTGTCCTTGATGGGTCGTGCAGCACCAGTCAAAATGGTGATCCAGCCTCGACTCCTGTATCACTTCATAAATGTGCTGTTTGTCATACCCATGTCCTTTCTTAGATCGTTGGATTCCCTGGTTAGGGGACTTCTCTGGGGCTCTGGGAGACACAGCATCACATTGGAGACTCTTAGTTTATGATATGGGGATGGGGGGGAATATAACTCGCACAGTTTGAACTGTATTACTTGGGTGGCCAGGTTCAATACTTTCCTGGTGGCTCTCGGACGAAGCCACATTATATACAGATATAATGCAGTCAGCCACAGCATCGGCTATGTTGAATGAGGCTCTGTGGATAGGTGACAGGTGTCTACTCTATCGCCCCACCTTCTACGGATTGGTAGTGTACTCTGGCATAGGAGTCTGCGATTACGGAGGATAAGGGATCAGTACACCCCGAACATACCACTAGCGGCTAACCTTTCTTGGGATACTGGGGATGTCTGCTTATGAGTGTTTTGGAAAATATAGGGTTGACCGTATGAGGCGATGTGTTTAAGAGATGGGATATCTACTGAAATTTACAGAGGTGATTGCGGAATACGGGCTACATTCCAGACAATATCTGATGCACATGAGGTTGACAAGATTGGCTGGGAAATTTTGGCCAGGTTTACCTGAGGAACCAGAGGTGGATGAGACGCGTTTGCTGTTGTATGAGCTGGAAGATGGTAGGAAACAAGTGTGTAGGTTATACAGGACACTGCTTGCAGGGCAATGTGGGAAAGGGACTTGGGTTCAGATATAGAGGATGTGGATTGGGATACGCTTTTGATATATGTCCAGAAAGTCTCTAGAAACGCTTGACATGAACTGTTAGTTAATTAATTAATTAATTAATGTCCTTCATAGGACCTACATGACAGCATATAAGATATCTAAGTTCTCCCCATCTGCGTCTCTGAGCTGCCCTAGACGTGGTAATGATGTTGCCGATTTCATGCATATGTTTTGGGTATGTCCAGTGATACAGCGATTTTGGGGTGGGAATCAACAATTTTAAGTGGACACCTGAGATGTGTGCATTGGGTATGTATTTTTGCCCGAGGATCACGAAACGTGGCAAAGCTGCTCAATCTAGCCTGTGTATTAGCAAAACGAAGGATCGCTGTGTCATGGAAGACGACATTGGGCTCGATGTCCAAGGTATGGTGGGGGGACATGAGAAGATGACCCATGGCTGAAACCAAAGTGTGGTATAGAGCTGTCTAAAAGAGATCACACAAGGGTAATGACATTATGTTGGCATGGATCTCTCTTGTACAATCTTTGTTTTATCCTTCATATGATATGCAACCTTCAACATTGTATGGCTGAGTTGCTTCTTGTGGTGTTACGAGTATGCCATCTTAATAGAGATTGGGAATCACAGGAATGGCATGTTGGCAAGGGTTGGACCTAGGTTCAGTGTAAGACTCTCATGCTGTTAAACTGCAAGTACTTGTGGGCGGTGTACTGTATAGGCTTCGATAACATCTGTGCATATTGTGAATGACAAACTGTTTTATATGTTTTGTATTTCCTTATGTCTATATTGGATAAAAGCTGGAATAATGCTAATTCTAGCCATTGTATGCTATTGATTGGTGTAAAAGAAAAAGATTTACAACAAAACAAAAAAACGATGGCCGGAGCATAAACTGAGCTTTCTGCATCATCAAAAAACAATAAGAAGAGGGCAGGACTTAAAAAGTGTGTTGACCAGTATTAAAATGCAGCAAAAACAAGCCATTTTCAGATGTATGTCACTGAAATGCAACAAGTTCTGGTTGAAGAGGATCAGGTACATTTCATTGCCCTCCTTTGAAACCAGGCTTTATTCCATTTTGAAATTAAAAGATCTTTCCATACAGTAATGGTTTGGTGTTCTTCTTACAGTTGCTACTTTGTTCTTCTAAGCTCTTATCCATGATTAAACCCACATGCAAGAAAGTGCCTATTATTTTAAGTTATCCTAAAGACAAATGACAATTTCAGACCTACTACAAAGGGGCGACATATGTAAAGCACAGGAATATGCAACAAGACTCAAGCTGCACATATGGGGTTACAATATTCAGCCTAGATAAAACACTGTTAAATAAATGCGTACCATGCAACATTGGCAGGTATGGAACCATGTTCCCGAAAGCCTAAGGTTGTCATTTTGACTTTGTACTAATCTAGAGATTTCCCATTCCTAAAGAAGTGTGTCAGATACGAATCCTATGTTTCTCACTTTCTCGACTCATGATAGCAATGTTCCACTTTCAGGGGCCGTATAGATTGAATTATACCTAAAGTGGTTGAGCTGACATTAAGCATATCGTTTTAAATAATGCTCAATGACAAACCTTTCTCACAGCCAGACAATGATATCTAGCATGCCTGAACAAATTAATTTGTTCAGGTTTAGAATTTGAAATCTAGTTTCCTGTGAGTTGAGTGACAGTTTGTTGTCATGACATTTTGTGAAAGACTTCCGTTAGGGATACAAAATTAAAAAAGAAGCCAGAGGGAACTACAGAGAAGACAATTTAGGTATTCCCCACTCATCTGCCATTGCTGCGGCCAAATCTGGCCTATCCTCAAGACGGCTGTCTGTCTGCTAAGACATCCATGAGATGGAGTATCCGGTCAGTACATACCATGCCTTAAAAAAAACCATCAGAATGCAGTGATTCATTGTATCAAATGTAACAGACAAGCCTAATAGAACTGGAACTATGCAGAGTTTATTCAACCTTTTTTAAATGAATGTAATTAGTTCCAGTATGATGCATTATTTGTGAAGTGTAGTGGAGGACACTGGTGTTGGACCATCCAACAATCAATAGGACCTCAAGTATGTTTAGAGTTCTTCCGTAAGGAGTAGCTGAATTGCCATAACTTTAAAAGTATTCAGAGTATAGACTGCTAGTGTCAGAGATCCCAAGCTGTCCATTCTTCTCATTAGTAGTGTACATTCTGACAATTTACATAATTCTGGCACACTTCCTCAGCAAACGACTGATCATTTTTAGGAGCAAGGGAGAGAACAATACTGTGGTGCTCTTTATAGTTGGTTTCTAAAGATTTGTCCCAATGAACGGTTGAACCTTTAGCATGTATATCAATGTTTGCACTCACAGTCCCTCAGGCAAGTAGAAAGTAGGTAAAGACTGTACATTTATTGAACTTTTAAAATGCTCGCTTTGGAATACTGTGTACCAGGGAGCAACATGGGTCCACAGTACGCCAACTCTGTGTTGGTGACACGGCTGCATGGCTCCACCAAATGTTTTTAATTGAGATGGGTGAATTCTATTGTCAGAGTGGGATGATTGCAATATTGAAAGATGGAGACCTTTGACAATCAATCAGTTGCTTTTAACTGGGAAATGTTGGTCCAAGTGCAGTTACCCTTTAAAATGCATTGGGCTGACATGCAATGATTTTGTAGAGCCATAGCATTGGAATACCTGTTTTGGAATAAGTGTAAGTCAATGTAAAGGACTTTCAGTGGAGTCGTTTTTAAAACTGGGAGACGTGCCATTCGCTCAGCAAGCCAATGAAGAAGGATGGGCATCGGTCTAGCCCGGAGTGACAAAACCCTAAAGAATGGGACAAGATTTGTCACAGCACATTGGCAGGGAGAATAATATTCAGGTGGTGAGAATTACGCAATTATATTTCTATGAAATTAAAAGTCCTGCTGTTTGTTTAGAGAATTGTTGGTCTGGATTTCTAAAGTCTGGCCTGGTGGACAGGGATTAGGCAGGCAACCTAGTTATAGTGAACAGGGACAACTGTGGGAGCTGTAGCCAAACCGATGAAGATAGCACGGAGAGTGGTCAAGGCTAAGTATCGTGAGTGAGTGAGTGAGTGAGTGAGTGAGTGAGTGAGTGAGTGAGGCAAAGGGTCCACAAGGAGTTCAACACAGCGAGTAATCAAGGATTACACTTAGACAGATAAGTACAAAAATACTCTATTAATGGCCAAAGAACACACTCTGGAAAAGGTAATAACATCACACAATACTAAATAGTAAAAATACATATATAGAATACAGTAAGTTAGTGTACAACATTCAGCCCCCTAGGGCCCCCAATACATGAAAGGGAAGGTAAGTAAATTGTTATTACACCAACACTCCACCGGAATATCAGCCCCAACTTGCAAAGTCCATTCCTAAATTGTATGGGGCCTTGTGCCCAAAAGTTCAAAGTTTGCAATAGTTTTAGGGAGTTGGAAAAAGTTAGGAGGACTAATTCTGGTGAATTAAACTGTTCCCAGCTTTCAGCAACACGCTTTGCCAAAGCCAAACAATGGTAAACGTTTTTAAAACTCAGCAAACTATTAAAGGATGGACATAGGGGAGCAGGTAAATATTGCTACAACTTTCCACCCGTACTCTGGTATTTCTCCAAATTCGGCATCTCGGTGCGTTGCCGGAGGTCGGTTTTCCTACCCAGGAGCTGCATGTGCAAGAAGACTTCAGGTCGAGTACAAAAGCTTGGTCCAACCTCTTCTTGACGAACAATGCAGCTGGCACTGATGCAGGACTTTTCTATACGGTCAACCAGATACGAGAACGACTGTATCAAGGATGGTCACTGCTGCATGGCGACAGCCGGAGACACAAATGCTGTGGTTGAAGTCGGTCCTCGATCTCGGGCCCCGTTGATACTAGGACACCAAAATTGTCCATGAAGGACTCTTGCAGGACAAGTTGAGCTGAAGACACGTCGAGTTTTGGGATGAAACTCGGAATGAGGTTGTTTCCACCGCGGTAGCCCAATTTGTAGCTTGTCAGTCCACTGGATGGTCCAGAAACACTTCTGAGGCTTTCAGATTGCTGGGTTACCAGAAGACGGCGAGAATGGTTGTTCCCACCACTTCTACAGGTTGAAGCACAGATGAAGGTCTTCTAAGATCACCAACCAGACAGGGCTCCACTGGGACTGCAGCAAAAGTTGGTTGCCAGGACATCACAGGATCGGTCCATGGGTCTTCCGAAGTCTTCACGGCTGTGCAGGATACTTTGCTCCTCACAGGCTCTCCGGGGAATGGCGGGCAAAAAAGGAATTTCCTGACCTGGCAAGGCAGGAAGAAGGCCAACAAACAAAACGGCCAAGTGAAAACCTCCTGGCACAGCCATATTTGGACACTAGCCACAGTTAATAGCCAAACGCAGTAAAGCTAAAGCAAAATACATCAAAAATAGTGGGAAAGAAACTGGTGTCACCAGCTGGTCTTTAGGCACATTTAAAAGTAATCAAAATTCCCTTTGAGTGTAATCTGGGGTCATGCAAAAGAAGATACATTGTGCAATGTTAAAAAGTTACCCAAAATAGTTAACAAGTAAAATTAAAAGTGAAACAGTCTCCCAGTACTGATAGCTTTAAGGACTAGTCAGTTTACCCATAACATAGCCGTAAGGACTAGTCAGTTTCCCCAAATCCTATGAGCAAAAGGTCAGTGGAGTAAAGCTGAAGGCTTCACTTCACTGCAGAAACTCAAGACACAGTGCAATAACAAAAGCAAAAATGTGGGGGGTCCATAAAATATGGATGCAAAGTTGCTCCAAGAGAAAACGTTACTAACATTGATGCACCACCTCAGGTTGTTCAGTTGCACATCATCTGAAGTATTGGTCATGTCAAATGTTGCAACTGAATAGTGTTCATAATTGTGCAGGCCCCATCCTTTCACTCCTTTCAGAAGCAAGACCGGATGACCACATTCTCAGTTTTAGCACAACAGATCAAACCTACCACCTTGACCTTAAAGCTCAATGCCTCTTCCTCACTCCTCCCACACCCACTACATTGAAGTGAGAATGAAACCGTCAGATATCCTCAAACTGCAGATTATTGCATGGAAGTGTGATCTTGAAACGTGATTTTGTTATTTTGATAGTGTTTGTATTTTATTTTCAATTTTTCTCAGCATATTTTAAGTACTTAATTGTGCTATCCAAGTCATACGACATACATTACTTACTGTAATAGCATTTGTGATGATTGTATCCGCTTAGATTCACATGCTGTGCATATAGTCAGACATCTAGTGGTAATCGCAAGATGTATTGCATCTTTCTTTCGAGGATCGAAAGGGGACGTCGACATGGGCGTGCCTGTAACACTATACCTAACGTGACATGTAGTGTACCCAAAATCCCATCGTGGTCCCTCTGATCGCGTTTTCTCTGCCGTAAGGGAGCCTATGACTATCGTGAGTGAGTACAGAGAGAGAAAGATGTAAGATGTCTATGTTCCTTCTACTCCAAGAGGGGAGGAAGGCTGAGCGCATGTGGATCTAAGCAGATACAATCATCAGAAATGCTATTACGGTAATGCTTGTCTTCTGATGCTTGCTAATCTGCTTAGAATCACATGCTGTGCATAGACTAGCGAGCAGTACCCAGATATGGTGGTGGGATGTGTGAAGGAACAGTAGCAAAGAGATGTCTTAGCACCACTTGCCCCACCTGAGAATCGGACCTAGAGTGTCTATCTAGGCAGTAATGTTATGTAAAAGTGTGTACAGAACTCCAGAGTTCTGCTTTACAAATGAACTCAAGAGGAACATTTGAAATGAATGCTATGGAAGCCCCAGTGCCCAGAGGAGAGTGTGCTCAAGGCTTGAAGGGTAGATCTCTCTCGGCAAGTGCATAGCACAGTGTGATGCAGTTTACGATCCACTTTGAAATGGCTGATTTAGAGACAAGGTCCCTTCTCTACCAGCTGCCACTAAAACAAAAAATGGGTTTGTCTTTCTTAGTGGTTTAGTTTTTTCCAGCTAGTATATCAGTGCTCTCCTCACATCAAGTGTGTGGAGGCTTCTTTCTGCCACGTTAGTGGGGTTCTTGAAGAAGGTGGGTAGTTCTATTGATTGGTTCACATGAAACTTTGAAATAAATGTAGGCGCAAACCGTGGGTGAGTGCGCAAGACCACATTAGCTTTGTGAATCGTGACAAATGGGTCTTGAACTGAAAGGGTCTGCAGTTCACGAACTCTCCTTTATTGCTGTAACTGCCACCAGGAAAGCAGTCTTGTAAGTAAATGCCTTAAGGCTAGCCTTATGCATCGGTTCAAAGGGAGGTCCCTTTAGTCTAGTTAGTACAACATTCAGGTCCCATCCGGGAGCTGGGTTGGAGAAAGGGGGATGAAGTCTTTTAACCCCCTCCATAAAAGCCTTGATTACTGGTATTTTCCACCACAAAACCTTCTCCTGGGATGTGGTGCAAGCTGAAAGTTCAGCTAAGTGTACCTTTAGGGAATTAAAAACTAAACCGGCGTCTAGTAGGCGAGTCAGGTACAGGAGAATATCTGTTGGAGAGCAGTCAATAGGATTGATGATCTTGGTATTGCACCAGATGATGAAGCGTTTCCATTTATTGGAGTAGCAATGTCTGGTGTTGGATTTTTGAGCTTCCCTAAGTATGTCCATGCATCTCTGAGGGAGGTGGAGGTGTCCAAACTCTGACTATAGGAGCCAGGCTGCTAAATTGAGAATTTGCGAGCATGGGTAATGTGTCTCTCCCCTGTCTTGCGACAGCATGCTGTACGGGCATGGCAGTTTCATCGCAGGTGCAACCGACATTGCCATTAGGTGAGAGAACCAAGGTTGGCAGGCCCACATCGGGGCCAACAGAATCATCGTGACCGATTTCTGGTGCATCTTGTGCACTATCTTGTTGAGTAGGGGAGTCAGGGGGACGAGCGGGAAAGCGTAGACAAATATCCCTAACCAGATTATACAGAGCCGTTCCCCTTGGATCGGTTCTGTGGCTATCTGGAGACATAATCTGGGCATTGAGCGTTCTCCAGAGTTGCAAACAGGTCGATCTTTGGGAAGCCCCAGTTTGCGAAGACATTGAACAGAATGTCTTTGTGTAACTTCCATTCGTACTCTACGGTAGTGGGAAATCTCTGCTGAGCACGCCCGCCAGATGATTGAGTTCCCCTGGAACGTGTTGTGACGGGAGTAACATCTTGTGTTTGAGAGCCCACTTCCAAATCTTCTGGGACAGTTTGGATAGCCCTAGAGAGTGAGTGCCCCCTTGTTTGTTTAGTTAATACATGGCCATGGTACTGTCTGCGAGTGTCTAGGACGGTCTTCCCCTGGTGGTCTGTTTGGAATGCCTTCAGGGCCTTGAATACTGCTAGCAGTTCCAACAGGTTTATGTGGTTGCCTGCTACCGCTGGGGACCACATGCTGTGTGCCGTCTGGTGAAGGAGGTGAGGCCCCCCACACCCTGTCAGAGATGGATCCGTGGTGAGAGTGGCTTCTACTGCGGGGGTGCTGAAGGTTTTCCCATACAAGAGGTTCTCCCTTGACCACCACTGCAGAGACTGAACGAGGGCTGCCAAGACAACCACTAGATCGTCCCATTGTCCGCTGGCCTGACACCACCACCTGCACTCCATTTATTGGAGTGGCAATGCTTGGTGTTGGGTTTTTGAGCTTCCCTAAGTATGTCCATGCATCTCTGTGGGAGGTGGAGGTGTCCGAACTCATGACTATAGGAGCCAGGCTGCTAAGTTGAGAATTGCGAATTTGCGAGCATGGGTGAAGTGTCTCTCCCCTGTCTTGCGACAGCATGCTGTACGGGCATGGCAGTTTCATCGCGGGTGCGACCGACATTGCCATTAGGTGAGAGAACCATAGTTGGCAGGCCCACATCGGGGCCAACAGAATCATCGTGACTGATTTCTGGTGCATCTTGTGCACTATCTTGTTGAGTAGGGGAGTCAGGGGGTCGAGGGGGAAGAGCAACTCTTGCATGGGGCGCATGCGAAGACGCGCGTGTGGAGCTAGATAATTGCAGGAGGCCAACATCCCCAATAGTTGCATGGCTTTGCATACAGTCAGCTCGCGATTGGCTACATAGTGAGGGATCTGGAACAGCATGTTTTGAACCCTCTCGTTGGAGGGAAAGACAAGCCTGTCTTTGGTCCGAATTAGAGCCCCCAGAAATTGCTCGACTTGGCTGGGGTTTAGGCTGGACTTTTTCTTGTTGACCGAGAACCCCAGACTGAAGGAGATCCACTGTCTTCTGAGTATTTGATAGGCATGTTCCGTACGAATCCCCCGTTATTAGCCAGTTGTCGAAGTAAGGATAGACTGGAATGGACTGCCTGCTCAGGTGAGCCGCTACTACGGCCAGTACCTTTGTAAACCCCCTTGGGGCTGAGGCAATGCCGTAGGGGAGAACTTTGAACTGACAGTACTTGTGCGCTATCATGAACCTTAGGTACTTTATGTGTGCTGGCAACATTGAAATATGAAAGTATGCA
Source organism: Ambystoma mexicanum (assembly GCF_040938575.1). NCBI lineage: Eukaryota > Metazoa > Chordata > Amphibia > Caudata > Ambystomatidae > Ambystoma > Ambystoma mexicanum. The sequence goes on from NC_090929.1 coordinate 542,634,499, forward strand.
TCTTTCATATCCACTATTGCCATGTAATCCCCCTGCATCAACAGAGGGATTACTTCCTGCAGTGTTGTCATTCTGAACTTTTGTGGCTTGAGAAAATTGTTTGCTTGGCGCAAGTCTAACACAGGGCGCATGGCGAGATCCTTTTTGGGTACAAGGAAGTATACTGAATAAATACCCTGCTTTACCCGATGAATGGGGACGACTTCTATGGCGCCTTTTTCTTGAAGGATCTGCACCTCTTCCAGTAGAATCTGCAGGTGGGCTGGCGATAGGCGTCAGTGTCTTGGTAGATGGTAACGAGGTGGCCGGTGGAACTCAATACAATAACCGTGTGCTACAGTGTGCTACAGTCTTGAGCAACCACTGGTCTGAAGTGACTCCCTCCCATGCTTGGAGAAAAGATGTTAAATGTCCCCTGACCGGGAAGGCAAGGGAGGGAACCCAAACTGGTGAATCATTTTTGGGCAGAGGCCGGGGAGCCCCTTGGAGTGGAGTTCCTACCCCTGCCTTTGCTCATTCGGTGACCTCGCTGCTGGTATTGACCGGTGGCAGCTTTGCCTGGTCCGGAGGTCCATGTTGAACCCCCTGTTCCATACGGATTATGTGGGGAACGGGAAAAAGACTGCCCCCGAAAGGAGCGGTGAGAGTTACCTCCCAGCTGTTGGTAGGATCGAGCAGTGATTTGATTAAGAGAATTGATAGTCTCGTGCTCCTTCTTTGCAGTTTCTAAGGCATCATCCACCGCTTTCCCAAACAAATTAGTATCTTCCACTGGTTTGTTTATTAGTGAGGCCTGGGTTTCCGGCTTAAACCCCGAGTTCTTGAGCCAGGCGTGCCTTTTAAGAAGAGTACCCTGAACCATAGTCCGCCCTGCCGTTTCAGCTGCATCCAACGTGTTCTTTAGGATGTCATGGTTGACCTGTTTCCCTTCCGAGACAACCGCCAGCAGGCGTGATCGTACCGGTTCTGGGACTTCTTGGAGGCCCTCCTCAAATAAGTTCCACTGTACGTCACTATAGCTTGCAAGAAGTGTAGTGTTATTAGCCATTCTCATGGAATATACAGCTTAAGTGCTGATGCGTTGTCCTAGGGCGTACAGCTTTTTAGAGTCCTTGTCGGGGGGCTGTTCTGAAGTGGACAATGGCACCCCGGCCCTCTTCCTGTTAGTAGTGACTACAAGGGAGTCCGGAGTGGCATGCCCCCGGGTGTATAATGGGTAAGAAGGGGAGGGGCGGAACAATTTTTCGACCCAAGGATTGGCGGCCCTTGTTAATGAAGAGGACAGCAAAGAAGGTGCAATGCGCTTTTTGATGGAACTCAGCAGGGGTATAGACTGACTTGCTGGTGGTTTCTCCTTCAGGATGTCCTCCACAAAGTCAGTATCTAGTGCGAATTCCTGCATGACAATCTGGAAATGATCTGCAGCCCTTTTCAGGATTGCATTAAATGCCATTTGGTCATCTACAAGTGGAGCTGGTCTCTGCAGAAGCGAGGAGGGAGGATCAAGACAAATCGCGTCTGTGTCAGGTGTATGAGTGGGGGAAGCCCAGGGTGCTTCCTCACCAGGCTGATCTTGGCTCCAATCTGGGTAAGGGTCAGATGTGTCCTGCCCAAAAGGATTGTATTGTGGATCGTAAAGATCCTCATAGACCTCTTCAGGTTCTGAGAACTGCAAAACCTCCAGAACCTGTGGGGTTTGGGTGGAGAGTTTTTGCTCTTTGGGGAAACTAGGGCAGGAATCCTCCCCCCTAGGTCTCTTAGGAGTGAAAAACCTGTCAGAGAAATCTACAAACTTTGATAGTTTGTTCATATAACTCTCAACCCTTAATCTGGTCCATTGGGATGAACCAGAGGGGTCAGGAGGAGGAAAAGGCTCTTCAGGAGAAAAGGGGTCCTCAGCAGGAAGGGCCTTGTCAGACAAAGCCTGAGAGAGGGAGTGACTGGGAGCCTTTTGAATACTCCTCTCGACAAGAGGATGAAACTTTTTGGCTAATTTGCTTCCTAAATGATGTTCGCAAGACTCTCGCGTAGCTCTGGCGGATTAGGAAGAGATTTCAATGCGCCTGTATGCGCCGTCGAGGCTTTGGGACCGCCGAAACTTTAGGTGTGGATGCGCTCTTATGCAGCGTGTCAAAGCTTGTGTCTTTTAACAGAGGTGCCCTTATGTTGGGAATGCCACGCATGCTGCGACGACGGATGCCTGGAGGGAGGCCGATCGTGAGGATCGGTAGGCACTGTCAAACACTTTGGCGGACCTGTTGACGCCTGTTGCCTCCTCGACGCATCTGCCAAGGGAGGCCGTGGGGTTGTGTGCTCATCTCTTTGTAGTGCGGGTGTGCCCCTGTCACCGAGGTGTGGTCTCCCCAAAAGCAGTGCTGGCGGCCTGCCTTTCGGGGTCAGGGACGGGCTACTGGGAACCGGGACAGGCAACTGGGAACTGGACGGTTCCGCAGAAAGGTCTATGGCCTCCAAATCGGAGCCATGGCTGCTGCTAAAATCCCAGTCACTCGAGGTGCCTGCGCCCACAAGGGGGGGGGGGGGGGACAACTCTCGGCCTGCTGCATGGTGTAGGCTGCCCACCGCTTTGTCGACCAATCTTTTAGCGTCTTTGGACAAAAACGTTGGCAACACTTGCAAGATCGCTCGTCGTGATCACGAGGTAGACACTTGTTACACTTTCGGCGAGTGTCCTTCCAAGGATACTTTCTATTAGAGGACGGAAAGAGACAGAGTCCTCTCCATAGTAGAGGTCAAGGGTGGCAGCCATACAAGAAGGGAAAAGAGAGGGGAAAAGGAAATGCATTCTTAAAGAATCAAACCTCCGGGCCCCACTCTCTCTACTGTATAGGCCTGGCCGGAAGGCCGAGTTCACGCGGCTGACAACGTCAACCGAAGCACCAGTCGCCGAAAGTCGTAGACGTCTCCGGTGCAGGGATCCACAACATCTGTCGAAGAAGGTCGAAGACTAAACGACCAACCGTCGTGGGACAACAATTTTGCAATAGATCTCTTACGAGCTCTGCATAAGGCGACCAGCTAACTGGGTGGAAAAAAACAATCTGAGGGACCTCGACACGCAAGGGATTTTGGGTAGACTACACGTCACGTTAGGGATAGTGTTACAGGCACGCCCATGTCGACGTCCCCTTTCGATCCTCGAAAGAAAGATGCAATACTCCGCGATTACCACTAGATGTCGGACTATATGCACAGCATGTGATTCTAAGCAGATTAACAAGCATCAGAAATACATTTATTTTGCCTATGGTAGTACCTAATTTTTAGTTTTAAATATAAAGCCACACACTATTATAGACCAGGTTTCAGTTAAACATGCTGTGTAAAATTAATTTCTAAGCATGTATCTGATAGCAAGTTGTTCCTGTGTGCCACATTTAATAAACTTAGGCCACAGAGTGACAAGTAGTTTTTGTTTACAGGACAAGTAGATTTGTCTACCATTTTGTACCCTGGACAAGTAGAAAATACTCCAACTATGCCAACAGTGAAATAGCTCACTAGGCTCAGCACGGAATCTGAAACCTGGAATTTGAATCCCTTTAGGACCACCTCAGTATCATCATACAGAGGTCAACAAAATGAGAACCACAGATAAGCAACAGTGACTGTCTATTCAAGCAATTATTCATTGGTGCTCGTGCAGCCTACAACATGAGCCATAGCTATAAATGTGCAATAAGCAAAGGATTGAAAGGTTGCATTTGGATGGTCAAAACATAAAATGCGTTTTATTTTTAGCAGTAGTGTATCGAAGATGTGGATTTGCCAGATGAAAAAGAATTGTACTGTCAACTGATAGTTCCAAAAGCCAGAGATATCACTTATCCATACCTGGTTATACAAATTGTATCGATTCACATAGTTTTTATGAAAAATCAGCTTCAGATACTGCCCCACAGCTTCCACATAGACAGATTTCAGTTCCCGAGCTTTGTATCCGGTCTTCTCATTGTCTGAAAGCGAGACATACCTGCAGGGAAAACAAATAGGAAGATGGGAGTATTTGAACACTTGAAAGATGAGCACATTAAAATATATGGTTTCAATGGATCAAATATAAATACTACCATGGATTCATGTTAAAAGGTTGGAGCCTGCTAAGGGCAATTAGCGTACAGGTTCCTTATTGAATACCATGAAACCATTGATTCGTGGTCTTGCAGTTCAAGCACTGGGCTCGGAATAAGGATTTCCAGCACATTCCTGCATTAACTGCAGGCTGCAGTGTATCTTTTTGCAGAAATGTATGTTATCGGTCTTTTATGCTCTGTAGATAACCACTGTAGTGATCTTGTAGTGATCTTAAAGAGCGGAGACTTGTTTGTGCAGTGTTTAATAATGACACTGTTCAGTTTTAATATCCATAGATGGGCAGTGAGAAAAAAAACAGGAAAAAAAATGTGCCTCCTAGCGCATCACTTCTGCACTTATGGAGCATAAGTCAGTGGGAAGACAACTGAGTTGCAATGTGGAAATATGGCACTGTGGTGTGAACTGCTTCTGTTCCTTAGACATTTTGATAACCCCAAAAAAGAATGGAAATGCATTTTGTATATTTCCCATGGCGTGCCGATTTTCAGAAATACTGCACGCAGGATTTCTGAAAATGTTTTCTTTCGCTATGCATTTACTGTTAAAGTTACAGTAGCACCCGAATCATTTTTTTAGCCAGTGAAAATGTTATGTAGGACACTCAGCTTATCAAATTTGGAGAATTGGGAATTGCGGTCCACAAAATCTATATTTCCAAAAAGTATTTCTGACTAATCTGGAAAATCAGTGGGAAGTGAACCTGCGCTGCAAAAATCAGTTAGTCTCAGTGATTGGGCTCAAACCTGTTCAGCAATTTCTGCCAGCCTCGTGCAATGAAGGCATATTTCTTTAAGACAATTAAAAGAACGTTTCTAGACCATAGTTTACAAGCACTAAGGTTACAATCCACTCAACCACCCCCAACTTACCCTAGTCTACGAAACCTCTCAGACTGATACGGTGCAAAATATTCTGGCAAGCTTTCTGCAACATAAAATTCAATCTTGGAAGAAATCATGTACTGGTGTGCAAGGAGTTGTAGTTTACGAATTCGGCTTCTCTCAATTAGTTGCAGGACGATTTCTTGAGGGTACTGGCAGAACCTGGAAGCAAGAGACAAACATGTTAATAAGCGTTCTAACTTATTGAAGTGCTTTTAAAGAATACAAATGTTCAATTTTAGTGACTTCGAAGCACCTCATGACCACAAAGAGGGAAGAGAGAGAGTTGCAGAAGTAGAACTACAAGAATAGAATATAGTGGTAGAGGGAGAGTGGAGAGGCTTCGTATTAAAAGGTGGGGATCACATTAGAAGGGGAGAGAGATTTTGAATGCACTTGTTAGAAGAATGACTGACTCACAAGACTGCTTGTTAGGGAGGTTTTTCCAGAGGTGGCAGTGACAAAAGGAGGTGTCAATCAAGTTAGTCCAAGCCTTTAATTGGTAGTTTGACCAAGCTGTCAGGGCTCCACTCTCAAGAGGGGATGGGCTGGTATCAAGGTACGCATAAGCCCCTACACATAGACAACAAAACACATCACACAACATGCCATAGAAGAACAAGTTACTTACCAACTGCAACGTTCTTTCGATTGGATGTTCCTCCCACGTATTCCTCATCTTAGATATATCCTTAGCGTTAGGTTTCGCCTCGGAATTTTTTTTCTCTCTCCAGCAGAGGGCACTCCACTCGAGGCCGCGGCATCGATGTCCCTCGGCGGCATCCATCGAGCACCGACGTCATCCCCCGTATAAGAGCCTCGAGCGTGCCCGCTGTCTTCAGTTCTGTTTTTTCGTATATTATCTTCCATGGATCTTGATAGTCAATGACATGCCTCTTTTGACCCAAGCCCTAAAAGAGTTTTGAGTCTAATTCACGTAAACTGTACTGTGGGGTTAAGATGGGAGGGTCGATGAGGAATACGTGGGAGGAACATCCAATCGAAAGAACGTTACAGTTGGTAAGTAACTTGTTCTTCGAATGGATTGTGTCCTCCCACGTATTCCTCATCTTAGATAGACTCCCAAAGCAGTTTTGTAATGGAGGTGGGAGTACAGTATATTTTTCTAATCATGTACAGAATGTAGTACAGATTTCGCAAACAGATCTCCTTGAGAAGAAGTCAAGTCCAATGCATAATGTTTTATAAAGGTATGCATACATGACCATGTGGCTGCTGCACAAATATCTTGCACAGGGACACCCCTTTTCAGTGCTGTTGAAGTTGCCATGTCCCTGGTCGAATGAGCTCTTAGTCCATCAGGTGGTTCTTTTCCCCCCAATCTGTAACATTCTGTTATGGCTAAAATTATCCATCTGGATAATGTTTGTTTTGTTACCGGAAGGCCCAGTTTAAGTCCAGTGTATCCCACGAAAAGTTGATCACACTGACGAATTTTTGCAAATCTTGAGATGTAAAAACTAAGAGCTCTCCTGGGATCTAGTCTATGAAGTCGTTTTTTTGAATATCAATACATACACAGTACTCATATATTTCAAGATTATATTGTACTATGGAAAAGATACATTGATGATATTTTGGTGGTTTGGAGTGGGCCCATTGAAACTTTTCAACAATTTACTGACTATCTGAATAACAATACATTTGGGATCGAATTCGTGGGACATATCAGCACCACCGGGCACATTACTCTGTCACGGCACAACCCACATCGGTTGTGATGAAGATTAAACTTTCAAAACTTTTATTTTTGTGTTAATTCAGATTAATACATTGCACAGGAAGTGTGCAAGAGTACTTTTCTATTGTATAATTGTTATGCTGGCAGCGCATCCATAATGTGGGAACACCCCATGTTCCATTTGTCTTTTTAAGTGGGTTTGAGGTGCCCGCTTTTCCCTCAGGGTGCTGCAGCCTAACCCTTCAGGTTCAATTAAGTTGACGCTGTAAAATCTAACTGCTCACGCGCTATTCACCTGGTACACCTCAGCTTTTTGTGTTGTTTTCCATATACCAGGTAGGGCGCAATTGAGCCTCATAGTGTATGATTTAATACTTACTTATCACGATGGCTGAATATTTAGCTAATCGGGAACGAGACAGGATAGCATTGTTCTCACCCAAGGGCACACTAGGTAATGCTTTTACGGGGAGTAGTCCACAGCCAGAAACCTTAGCCAATAAATTTGTCAAACTTGAACGCCTAGCCAAGAGAGAAACTAACAAGTATTGGGAAAAAGTTTCACTTGCTAACTATTTAGAGCATAATATGATACCTAGAGGACTGAGAATTCTGATTTTTCCTGATTTTACTAATGATGCTGATCAAGATCTAGCTCGTGAATGGGAAGAAAACCTTACGGGCAGTTCGGAGAAAATGTTGCAACTTCTGATCACACATGCTGAACGTGAACATGCAAGAGTCTCAACTCAAATTGAGTCTTTACATAAAGAAATTGAGTCAATGGGCAATTCAAAGGTAGTCAAAGACAAAAATTTTACTACTATGCATAAAATATTGAAGGATTATCAGGACGAGATCAAAATTCGCAAATTTCGCAAATTTTTCAGGGACGAGAGAGATTATAAGAATGATCGAGTGTATACGTTCCAAGCTAAGTTTGATAAACACAACATAGGTCCATCAGTCAAAACACCGACAGGAAGTCCAGCTTCCTCAGAGGCTGAATCTGAGGAAGAACCCGCGATCCTTACAGAAGGTGCAGTGGGAGAGAACCCTATCACCTCCTCAACTTATCGCAGGAGGGGTTTTATGGCAGAAATTAAAAGGTACAAGAAAGGAAATTTTTTGAACTATAATGCTCCCGCTAATAAACACGTTAGATTTACTGTCCCTTTAGGGCAAGCTATTACAACACCCAGCATATCATCAGAGGAAGAAGAGGAAGAGGATCTAGGGCAAGGTACAGGGCACACTGCAAACAAACGCCAAACCAGGGCCAGTCTCAGGAACCTTCAAGCAAAATCAATTCTGAAAACTTAGTACATAATCTTTCCTCTAGAGCTCTTACCACGGCTGAAGTGTCTCTTTTGAATAAAGGTCTTTCTTTTGCACCAAGTCGTCAACCTGACCTTATTGATTTTCAAATAGATCTGTTTAAGTTTGTACGGAAATTGAAGCTAAAAAAGTTTTTCCACACACAGGTCAAACAATACACACCGAGGAATATTCCCAGTTCCCCCAGTCATATCACGATATCAGACATTGAAGATACGGCATTATTGTTGTCCTTGTCAGAGGCTTCTGAACTCCAGAAAGGCCAATTAGAACAGGAATTAGGCATACAACAGTTACCACTTCAAATGGTAGAACATAAGAAGCCATCCAAATTCGTACCACCATCACATGATGAGAGTGTAATTGACACCTTTTATCAGGCTGTTTTACAAGATTTGCATTTCCTTATGGATCATCCCAAGAATAGATTGCGACACTATCATAATCTCTCTGAGGCAGAACAACAAGCTTTAACCACATTGATGTTAGATCCGGGTATAGTCATTAAGGAAGCCGACAAAGGCGGCAATATTGTTTTACTTAACAGAGATGATTATATTCAGATGGCTAATGATCATCTTGCTACTCCTGGTTGTTACCTATTATTGGCAGGGAATCCAACTCTCCAAACGGTGGCCAATCTGTCTGACCTTATTCAAAAATGGCACTCACGTGGCCTCATTACTGATGATGAAAAATGTTTTTTGCATCGGACGGCTCCAGTTATGCCGACAATGTACTTTTTACCTAAGATTCATAAAGAATATACTCAGCTACCACAAGTGAGACCGATTTTAAGCGGTTTAGGTTGGGCCACTGAAGGGCTTTCACAATACATCGATACCGCAATAAAAAGCCTGGTTGCCACACTGCCTGCCTATCTACGAGACACTACTCATACTCTACAGTTCTTAGCTTCCATTAAGTGGTTAGACCATTTTTCGTTAGTAACTTATGATGTTAAATCACTCTACACTGCTATTCAGCATCATTTGGCACTTGAAACTATTGACTTTTCCTTCAGAAATCATTCGGCGTCTCATGCTGACCATATATCAATGATCAAGGAATTCTTGGCTTTTACGCTTAAACATAACCAGTTTCTATTTAATGGTCAATATTACGCCCAAACTCGAGGAGTGGCCATGGGGGCCAAATATGCACCCTCCCTGGCCAATCTCTTCATGGGTTTTTTTGAATATCAATACATACACAGTACTCATATATTTCAAGATTATATTGTACTATGGAAAAGATACATTGATGATATTTTGGTGGTTTGGAGTGGGCCCATTGAAACTTTTCAACAATTTACTGACTATCTGAATAACAATACATTTGGGATCGAATTCGTGGGACATATCAGCACCACCGGGCACATTACTCTGTCACGGCACAACCCACATCGGTTGTGATGAAGATTAAACTTTCAAAACTTTTATTTTTGTGTTAATTCAGATTAATACATTGCACAGGAAGTGTACAAGAGTACTTTTCTATTGTATAATTGTTATGCTGGCAGCGCATCCATAATGTGGGAACACCCCATGTTCCATAAAACGTAGGTTAAGTTATTTTCTTTGACAGATGAAAGTCCGAAATAATCTTTGGCAAAAAAGAAGGTTTAACCCTAAGAACTACTTTGTCCTTATAAAAGATGGTGTGAGGAGGACCGCTCGAAAGCGCATGCAACTCACTTACTCTGCGGGCTGATGTCAATGCTACAAGGAGTATTGTTTTCAACGTAAGGAGCCTTAGTGGGCAAGAATGTAAAGGCTCAAATGGAGCACATGTGAGAAATTTTAGAACTAAGTTTAGATCCCACACTGGAACCTGGAAAGGTATTGGGGGCAAAACATTAAACTTTTTAGGAATTGAATTATCAAGGTTATTTTAAAGTAAGATTCTTCTTCGGAAGAGCGCTTAAAAGGTGGATAGCGCTGCTAAGTATCCCTTGATCGACCCAACCTGGAGCCCCAGATTGGCTAAATGTAACAGAAAAGATAAAATTGTGGGGATATTACATTGAAATGGGTCCACATTCTTTTCTCTGCACCAGCTACTGAACTTGTTCCAACGACACCGATACAGAGATTTGGTTGCTGGCCTTCTAGCCGAAAGCAAAATCTCTATCACATCATCTGGAAGATTCCAATCCTTGTATCTCAGCCTTTCAGAAGCCATGCGTGAAGGTTGAGTGTTTTGACCTCCGGATGGAGAACATGACCTTCCTGTCGCAAGAGAAGATCCTCTCTTCTTGGAAGACGTATTGGAGGGCAGATGGACATGTCAAGAAGATCCGGGTACCGCGTTCTCCTGGCCCAATCCGGAGCAATTAGGATCATGGTTTTCCCGAACTTCCTCAACCTCCTGATTACTTGAGGGATCACAGGGATTGGAGGAAACGCATACAGAAGTGGAAACTCCCATTCCACCACAAACGCGTCCCCTAGAGCGCCTCTCGGGGGAAATTCCCTTGAGCAGTACAGTTCGCACTTCCGGGTTGGCCCCGGTCGCGAACAGATCCACTTGAGGGGTTCCCCAAAGGGAGAAGATATCTTGAATGACTTCCTGAGCTATCTCCCACTCGTGAGAGACTGTGCTCTGCCAGTTCAGAGCGTCCGCTGTTGTGTTTTGCTCTCCGGCTAGATGATTTGCCGACAGAGAGATCCCTTCTTGTATTGCCCAGAACCAGAGTTGCATCGCCTCTCTGCACAGAGGTAGTGATCCTACGCCTCCTCTCTTGTTGAGGTAGTACAAGGCCACTGTGTTGTCCGTCATTATTAGAACATTCTTTCCCCATACAGAGGGCAGGAAGGCCTTCAGCGCTAGTCTGATTGCCCTCAACTCCAAAAGATTGATGTGTAGTTTGGACTCCGATGGAGACCAACGTCCGCTGATTGTCAGGTCGTTGATATGGGCTCCCCACCCCTTAAGTGAGGCGTCCGTCACTACCCTTATCTCCGGCCATGACTGCCAAAAAGATTCTCCTCTGAGGATATGATGTCTGCAAGCCCACCATTGTAGATCCTGTGCTACTTGGGCTGGGACCTGCAGTAGATCTGACATTTCCCCTGCGAATTGGGACCATTGAGTTCTGAGAGCCCATTGAAGAGATCTCATTCTCAATCTGGCTTCTGGCACCAGAAAAATGCAGGATGCCATCAGACCGAGCAACCTGAGAAAATCGAAGGCCGGAAGATGCTGGGCATTCTGGAATTTTATTACCATCTGCAGAATGTGGTGAGCTCTCTCTTCGGGAGGCGAGGCTTTGCCCAAACAGGTATCCAGGACTGCGCCTATAAACTGGAGCTTCTGTGATGGTATCATTTTGACTTTTTTAAATTCAGAGAAAAACCTAGTCTGTGAAGGAAGTGACAAGTCTTGGACAGGTGATCCAGGGCTTGTTCTGGAGAACATGCTCTGATCATCCAATCGTCCAGATAGGGGTAGACATGAATCCCCCCTCTCCTGAGACTCGCTGTCACCACCGCCATCAACTTGGTGAAAACTCTTGGGGCGGAGGTCAACCCGAATGGCAGAACTCGAAACTGATAGTGAGAATTGCCAATCGCAAACCTCAGGTACTTTCTGTGCTTGAGATGGATTGGCACATGAAAGTAAGCATCCTGAAGGTCCAATGATACTAAAAAGTCCTGGAGTTGGAGAGCCTGAAAGATCTGAGAAAGTGTGACCATCTTGAATGTGTCCTTCCTTAGGAACTTGTTCAAGTTTCTCAAGTACAAGATGGGTCTCAGTCCTCCGTCTTTCTTTGGAATAAGGAAGTATGGGGAATACCAACCCTTGTTCCTCTCCGCTACAGGTACATGTTCTATTGGACCTTTCTGTAGCAGGGTTAAAACTTCCTGCAACAGGAGCGGATCCGGATGCTTGGCAGAGTTGTATTCCGGAGGATGATTCTGAGGTTTCCTTAGAAAAGGAAGGCAGTAACCTTGGTATACTGTTTCCAGTGCCCAAGCATTTGAAGTAATGCCCCGCCATTCTTCTAGATGCTGTCAGATTCTGCCTCCCACCAGGGTCTTGTGGGTTAAAACCTGAGTGGTTTTGCGGCAGCTGCAGCAGCGGCTGATGGTACAGATGCCGTAGCTGGGGCTGATCTAGCACCTTTTCCTCATCCCGAGGACATTTTCTTTGACCTCTCTGATTGGCCTGCCCTCTTCCTCTTCCAATTGAGGAATAATAGCGAAAAGGACGACCCCTCCAGGAAGATGAGCCTGTGTAGGGGCGTTGCTGAGGTTGTCTTATAGCGGCACTTACAGATTTTGCCGCCGCTTTGGAGGTCTGTAGCTTCTACAAACTTTCGTCTGCCTTCCTACCGAACAACCTCGAGCCATCAAAGGGCATATTAAGAAGTCTGGATTGCACATCAGGAGCAAACCCAGACTTTCTTAGCCACGCAAATCTACGTAGCACTGTGCTAGTCGCCATGTACCTGCTGATACTGTCAGCTGTGTCCAATCCTGATTGAAGACATTCTCCCGAAGCCTCCTTTCCATCCCTTATAATAGCTAGAAAGCCATCACGTTCTTCATCTTCTGGGATGTATTCAGCTGCCGCCGACACGCAGTCCCACAGGGTATATGTGAACCTTGCCAAAGTACAGGTTATATTAGTAGACTTCAAAGCCATACTGCCAGATGTGAAGATTTTCCTAGACCATGCATCCACCTTTTTATCGTCCCTATCTGGAGGGATTGTAGGGTATGCCGCATTCTTTGTGGAAGCGGCTGCCTGTACTACTAAGCTTTCCGGAGTTGGATGTTTGCGGAGGTATTCCGGATCAGATGTACAAGGTCTATATTTTGCCACAAACTTTCTATTCACTGCACCTATAGCTTCAGGATGTTCCCATGCAGAACTAACCCTTCTTTGTAAGGAAATATGAAATGGTAGAATGGGGTCTTGTTGGGGTGTTCCAGATAATATATCCGTCATGTCATCATCATGACTGACTGGGGAACTCCTACCCCACCCCATAAATTCTGTAACTCTGCTCATGAGTCTTCTATAACTCGTATCAACCTGTTCTGATGGGTCTGGTTTGTCAAATTCATACTCTGGAGAAGTATCTAGGCCACTTGCTGTTTGCAAACATTCTTGCAGATCTTGAATTCTTGATTGAGGATTCATTAATTCCTCTGGGACAGATCTTGTGCCAAATTTAACACCAGCAGAGCTTACTTCCTCTTCTTCTGATGATTCTCCCTCATAGATGGATAACATGGTCCTGAAAAAAACATGTCGACTCTTAGGATGAAAAACCTTTTCAGGCATCACAGGTCTTTCCTTTATTAAAGGTTTGGGCGTCGACGGCGCCGAAGTTTTAATCACTTCCTTCGACATCGAAGGAACTTTCGACGACCTCGATGTAATCATCGAGGAAGCCATGGAAACCGTCGAAGGAGCTTTCGTGGTCTTCGAGTGCGAGCTTGACGTAGCTTCCTTCGAGGGAGTTGTCGACTCGAGGAGCTTCGAAGTCTTCGACGGCGTTGATGTCGACTTCGATGGCATATGATCTTTTGACGCCATTTTGTTTCCCTCTGCCTTCGATTTATGCACCGAAAGCTCTGACTTACCAGGTGATCGAGAAGAGTCTCTCGATGACCTTCTCGATGTCTTTTTATGAGCCTTTCTCGTTTTGGTACTTCCTCGGTCACCTTTCTTGTGAACAGGAGCATGGTCTTCTTTAGCTATTTTTGAGGGGGTCTGGGCCGCGTTCTCAAAAATGTTTTGCATGGATACTCGAAAGCTTCCCATTTTCTTGGAGAGTCATGTTTAGATGGACATGTGATAACCTCTTCCAAAGATGTCGAAGAGGATGAGGGAGATAGATGCCGTCTCTTCTTAGAAGACGAAGAAGACGACTTCCTCGATCTACTTCTCGAATGATGTTTTTTATGATATGATTGCGAAGACTCGTCCGAGTCTCTCTTTTTTAACGTGGACTTCGAAACACCCTCCCCCATCGCCAGTTTACCTCTACGCTCTTTTGGGGCTTTGTGGGTCATCGACTGGCACGAACCACAGTCTTCCGTACGGTGGTCGGGACCTAAGCACCATAGACAGTTCTTATGTGGATCCATAAGGGACATTTTCTTTCCACATTTTAGGCATTTTTTAAATCATGTCTTCGGTGTGGAAGGGTTCGAAGACGACGACATTGCTTTTTCTCACAAAACACTGAAGCGCTGTTTCACTCGATCCGAAGCAAAGCTAACGGAAAAATGAAACTGAAGCCAACGGGCACGCTCGAGGCTCTTATACGGGGGATGACGTCAGTGATCGACGGATGCTGCCGAGGCACATCGACGCCGCGGCCTCGAGTGGAGTGCCCCCTGCTGGAGAGAGAAAAAATGTTCCGAGGCAAAACCTAATGGTAAGGATATATCTAACATGAGGAATACGTGGGACGACACGATCCATTCGAAATATATATACTATTACAAATCATTTTAGGGTAAAACTGTCAAAAAATATAAATATGAAAAACAACACAGTGTTCATAGCAATGGGTTAAAAAGAGGGCGTGGCTTGGAGCCATGGCGGTCGGACTGGCTCTGTGAGAGCTCCCGGCAGAGGCCACGCATCCAATGAAAATTCACTGGTGAAGCAGACTATCTAATGCCCAGAGGCGTCGTGAATAGTTGCCCGTGATGTGCTGCACTCTCTGAGCGACTTTCAGCCTCCCTCGACACTGGAGCTGAGTGTGCTCCCATTCGGAGATCTGGTGCCACGCAGACCAGTTACAAGCAGCAAAATGGCGGCCACTGCACAGCGCTGAAGATACCCGAGACTCCAAGCGCTCTGGTGGATCCTGGTCAATGTGAGGTGACCTGGCAGAATCTACCCAACGTCTCTTCGGGGGGCCTTCATCCCCTGATCTTCGCTTTGCTGTATCCATGAGTAGCAGCGTCTTCCCCCAACATCTCAACCATGGTGCGCTGTCCCCCTATTCGGCCGGCCATCTGGGTACAGCCCGTAGCAGTGCAGGACGCTGAAATAACTCCTGTGCCGCCCGGGAGCATCTCAAGCTACCCCAAAGGTGCCCCTACACCCTCGGGACATCCTCTGAGTGCAGTACTGGCGGGGCGCTGGTCGCCCTGGGAGGGAGTGGCAATAGTCGCTATGGGGTTTCTTTTTACTCCATAGAGCATCATCTGTTTTTCTGCATGTGTGGTACACAGCACCCTCAGTGCAGTACCACAGGGGTGTCACAGTGACCCCCAAACAGACTCCATACCCTGGGACTGAATACTGTCCCCCAGGGCATGTAAAGTCACCATTGGCTTTACTAGTCCAAAATTGTGAACAGAACCAGTAAAAACCATCATATTGTGGAAGTATTAGTAAGGGGTAATTCGATTGCCCCTGGGCCTGTTTTCGAGGGGGCACTGTCCCGTCCCCCCTCGTCGAGTTTCTGGCTGGTGGCAGTGGTTACCACGCGAAATATTCCTCCGGAATATTCTCTATGGGATTTTCCCACTGATTTTAAACGCACCACTTTTTGGTGCAATGTTTAAGATACCGCCGGTTTATTTATTTAATATTAAATCCCCAGTTGGGTCTTTTTGCCAGTACTCGATTCTAAAATGGCGTTTGTGTCCATCTCTGTAACTCTGACCAAGGTCGAGCCCTTTGTTCCACTATTTTGGCGGGCTTCTCCACAGAAGCCCTCCAAATGGTGCCACTCTGTCTGGGTTCCACAGGAAGGGTGGAGGGGGGAATTGGCACCCTGGACTGCGTTGCCTTAGCAACCCAAGTCACACTCTACTCTGATTGGCCCAGTGGTGAGCTGCCCGGCTCATCACTTAGCATGTGCGATTGACAGCTAGGCTGATGAATGGGGGATTTTCTGCATTAAAGCAGGGCCTTTGGGACTGGAACTTCAGAAGTCGCCACAGGACCCAAGAATCCGAAGAGGGAAGAAGCTGAGCCACCTGCAACCAACGACACCACCAGTGAAGCCCTGCTGCAACAAACTCACCACTTTTCCAACGACAAGAGAAGATCTTCTGCTGGAGTCTTCTCCCTTTGAGCTGGTAGGACCAACCAGTTTTTTTTTTTTCTGCTTCCAAAGACGTCACTTGGTCGAATCGCCCGTGCCAAGCACCCCGGCGGCCGGATAGCCAAGCTCACCACTTTTGACCGCGAATAAAAGGACTGCACCTTTTAATCGGGGACTCCGCGGCTGGTTTCATCCCTGTGCAGTGCAACGACTCAAGGTTTCCTCCTCGACGAGATCTTCTCTTCCCCTGGTCGGAACCACAAACCTCAACCACTGCCAGGTGCAGACTGCCACCAATTGGGTTTACTGCTGCTCCTGTAGTCTTAATCTTTTTGCAGTGTTCCCCAAGGGAACTGCACAGGATTCTGCCTAACAAAAGCCAGGAACAAAACAGCTCGCATCAGGTGCAGCGACTGCTGAGGGAGACACCGGCACACCCCATCCTAGTCTCCAAGTGGCGGGGGAAGTCTATCCCCACAGTCCCACTTATCTCCTGCACGGATCACTCGGAACACAGGGGGTCTGGGTCTTACTCAGCCAGGCTCCAAGCGACCCACGCACCATGGCCAAACACCTTAAGAATACAAAACAGACATATATCTCCGGCTTGCTGTCAACCCCGGCAAAAGAAAAAACGAGGAAGCGGGACCGCAATGAAACCACATCCGCAGAGCTACACACAGCAACGGGCTCCGGCCCCTCGACACAGGCGGTTACAAAATCAGATCTGCGGGACCTGCTGGCAGCCATCACGAAGGAGTATCAGAAGGGGTCATGAGCAAGATCACAACCCTTGACAAGCGTGTGGGGGAAGTGGAAATGCGGACTGCGGAAGAAGAGAATACCCTGTGCGAACATAACTACGAAATTGAGCTGGCCGCGGACAGACTCACAGCACTTGAAGCCAGATGTAAGGCCCTTGAGCTCAAGCAGGACGCCGCCGAAAACCGTTCCCGGTGTAATAATATCCGCCTTCGAAGAATCCAAACAATGGTCCTGGATGCAGACCTGGAGCACTACGTCAAAGACCTCTTCCACTTCATCCGGACTCTCCCTGATGACTCCCCCTCGAGCTTGATAGAGTCGACAGAATGAGAGCACGATCAAACACGTCCACCCCGCCTGACGTCCTAGCGAGGATACATTTCTATAAAGTGAAAGAGGAAATAATGCTGGAAGCCAGAAGTTCACCCTGCATACTCTTTAAAGACGCCTCCATCACCCTATATCAGGACCTCGCAGCTATCACGTTAATGAAAAGATAGGCCCTGAGAACGGTTACGGAATGGCTCCTGGAGAGAAAGATCCCTTATTGCTGGGGGTATCCCACATCCCTTTCCTTCATCTGGGAAGACAAGCCCTGCTACGTCTGTACCCTGAAAGAGGCAGAGAAGCTACTGAACCAGGAAGCAGAGGAGGTTGACCCTGACAGAGTCTCGCCCTCCGGACAGGAATCCTCTCAGGAGCTCAAACATTCCTGGACCAGAGTAGAAAGACAAAGGATCAGGGCCCCCCCAACCAAAAGCAAACGGAACGGGAAAGACTGAAAGAAACAGGATCAAGTCCATCTAACGCCTCAACAACCAACACCTACCTCGAGGTCCAGCCCGCGCTCTACTGGCCTTGGAGTAGAGCTCTACTGACTCCAAACACCGGAAATGGAACTGTACAAAAATGTCAACCTGAGAATTGCGAAGGCCGAAAATGCAGACTTTATTATTTTATTTTTTAAATTTACACCACATATATATGTGGGGGGGTATGGGATATTATAGTAGTATGGGAGGTTGCGGGGGGTCTATGTGGTGCAAAGAGGGTTTAAGTTTTAAAAAAAGTCACCATTTTCAGCCATCGCAATTGTGTGGTCTCAGTGTTCACATAGATCCCGAGAAATAGATGCTTCACCGAATGGTAGAGGAGGATCAGCAGCCTTCACATAAACTGGTTGTGTTGGCCTCGCCGGATGCACCGTTGGTTTAAGGATGGCCCTGACAACCTGTTTTTTTTTTTGGGGTGGTGGAGTTCGGGTGAGGGGTTCGGGTGGGAAATGGAGAGCCTCAACAGGGGGCAAGCAATTCAATGAATAAACTGGGTCACCGCAGGCCTACTGGATAAAGCTACCAAAGGAATCTACAAACATACTCGTCCCAGATGATGGCCAATGTTAAGGAACATAGAATGTTCAAGGTCAGAACTCCCCCAGAAAACGCAAATCGGTCGAACACAGACTAGCTGAACTCGAGACAGGCATTGTATGCCTCCAATAGACTCATCTGCTGACGCCCGACAAAAAGCGGTTCAGCTCCCAACGATATCCCAGACGATTCTTCGCTTCATCGGGCCAGAAGAAAAGGGGCATAGCCATACTCCACAGCCGCCAAGTTCCCCTAACGCAAATTACAACAAAGCGAGACCCAGCAGGAGATATTTACTGCTCAAGGGTCTACCGATTCTTATGATCACTATCGGAGTGATTTACTGCCCAAATGACGCTCAGGACCGCTTCTTACGCAATGTCCTCCCGACAATAACCATCTTCACAGAAGGCTGCCTGCTGATCAGAGGCAACTTTAACCTCACACCAGACCCAAACATCGAGAAAACTCTGCCACCAACTAGGGTCGACTTTGCCCGAGCTCTGGGGATAGCGAAATTTCTCAGGGAAACCGGAACCATTGATGCATGGAGGCTCGCAAACAATGGAGCACGGGACTACATTGATAGCCCGTCTGCGAGTTGAGGGCCTGCCGGCACACCCACAAAGGTCATTAAAATTACAGGACTATATTTTGACAGATATAGCATCCAGCCGTGAGCTATAGGTCTCCCTCACAAACTACTTGCAGGAAAACGCAGCAAAAGGCACCTCTGAGGCCATGGTCGGGGATCCGATAAAGCCATTGAGCCATCAACTGCACAGCGGCACACAAGCGACGTCATGAACTCCACCTCACTAAGCTGGAGGAAGAGGTGGCGAATCGAGAGGAAAGTTTCAAAGAACGCCAAATGACGAAAGCAGGAAGGGACCTTAAAAAAAAGGCAAAGGCAGCACTCGAAATACATTTGGCAGAAGGAACGCCCGTGCCCTAGCATACATAAAGCAATATTATTACTTAAAAACAGCAACAAGGCTAATCGACTGCTGGTACACAAACTCAAAAAAGCTCCACACCCGGAACAACATACTCATCCTTCCAGACCGACGCTGCAAGCCCTGCTGTGCGGAGGCGGAAAAGCTGGAAATCATGACAGAACACCACAGGAACATCATATCTGTTTGGGCCCCAGACAAGGAGGTGCAATTTCACTACCTGCACACTATCCGGCGAGCCCTCCCCCAACTGGATGCCCTGGAGCTCCTCATCACCACAGAAGTGACCGAGACCATTCGCTCCCTGAAGAACGCGGCCCCGATGGACTGGCTAACCAGTTCTATAAAAAATGTGCCCACATCTTGGCTCCCCACCTGGCATCTTTATACAATTTTATCCTCTCGACAGGCAGCATCACCGCCTCAATGGAGGAATCCCTGACAGTTCGGATACTGAAGCCCGGGAAAGACCCAGAACTCTGCTCTTCATACAGACCCATCACGTTGATGAACAACGACGCCAACATCTTTTCTAAGATACTAGCGCTCAGACTTGCGAAAACCCTCCCAGAGCTGATTCATCCGGACCAGAGGGGATTCATCCCAGGCCGCACCACGATGGATAACACAAGGCGCACCCTAAATATCATTGAGTCGGCAAACAGAACACAGGAGCACATGGCGATCCTGTCACTTGACGCCCACAAAGCGTTCGATATGCTGCACTGGGGATACAGAGATGAAACCAAGCACTTCGGCTTCAGCTCAAAATGGGCGCTGGCAAATTACCAACACCACACCACGTCTCTTAGAATAAACAGCGCCAGATCACCTAGGATCCAGATAACCAGAGGCACCCGACAGGGCTACCCCCTGTCTCCACTCATATTTGCTTTATCCATGGAGCCATTCGCCCTGCAGTATTGGCCAGAACCCGCGGATCCACGGTTTGGAAGTAAAAGGGGAAACCTACAAAACAGCCCTCTACACGGAAGACGTCCTGCTGACCCTAACTCAGCCTGAAACCTCCATAAGCGCCCTCTGGCAAGAACTGGACAGTTTTGGGACGGCGTCAGGATTTAGCATCAACTTGGCAAAATCATCAGCCCTGGGAATCAATACCCCTAGAGTCCTCATGAACTCCTTAGCAGCCAAATTCCCCATCACATGGACAAAATCCCACTTTAGCTATCTGGGTATCCAAATCCTGAGTAAAACTGAATGGGCATACAAGTTAAACTTCCTGCCACTACTTAAAGAGTTGCAGATGGACCTGATCTGCTGGCAAAAACAGGAAGTGTCCTGATTAGGGACAATCACAGTAGTAAAAATAAACTTGGTGCCGAGACTGCTTTACCACTGCCTGGCCCTCCCGATGCCAGTCATCAAAAAAGATCTGCAGAAACTACAGACGAACATAAATTTGTCTGGGTGGGGAAAAAGCTAAGAATAGCCAGGATGATGATGATGCTTCGAAGCCCAGGGGCTGGCGGTCTGGGGGACCGGAGGTTGAAAGGTACTGCCTTGCGGCGCAGCTCTCCCCGGCTTTCACTTGGACGAGAGGCACCAACCGCTCACCCTGGTTGAAACTGGCGGAAGACTGGTGCCCCTATGCCTCTAGAGTCGCTTCCCCACATCGCTTGGCCCAGAAACCCTCCCAACGCTGGACCCCTCACAGCCACCAGGAACACGTTGGAGTGCTGGAATAAAGTGGCCCGACGATGGAACTGCAGGGCCACAGTGGGACCTTCATCCCCTATCTGGGAGAACCTCGACTTCACACCAGGGATTACACTGAATACCTTCGACAGATGGAAGGTAGGAGGGCTGAGGCAAATTGCAGACTTCTACGCTAATGGCACATTTCTGACGTTTGAAGAATGTAAAGCGAAATTCCAAGTTCCTGAGTGGGATCGATTTCGCTATGCCCAGCTCAGACATTGGCTCGCCCACGACACAATCAAATCGCATGGAAGTAGGGAGCCGACGGCGCTAGAGCGAACGCCGACAGCCCTCGCACCCACTGGTGCGAGGGCTCCTGGACATAGGGGACCCGGACAAGAAGGATGCCTACAGGCAGAGGTGGGAACGGGATATAGGCAGGGAATTGGGACTGGAGGAGTGGAGCCGCATCTGGACAAGAGTCCATAAGAGCTCAAAATGCGTCACCAATAAAGAGGGGGCGATCAAAATGTGCTACAGATGGTACTTGACGCAGGAGACGCTCAACAAAATCAACCCTGCTATCCCATGGCAGTGCTGGAGAGGCTGTACAGACCCTGGCAGACCATTTCATCTGCTGTGGTCTTTCCAAAAAAACCGCATGGTTCTAGAAAGAGGTTCTTGAACAGATCAAACTACTCACTGGCCTATCAATCCAGTGGGACCCAGGAATAGTCCTACTGGGAGACTCAGGAGACGGCCAATTCCCGATGACTGGCCGATTGGCAGACCTTTTTTCACAACTACTCATGGTAGCAAAAATTTCAATAGCAAGGCTATGGAAACACCCAGAAGGCCCAGCGGTCTCCATGTGGTGGACGAAGTGCTGGGGCATCGCAGTCGCTGAAAAAAATATCTGCCTTCCGCGCAGGGAATAGCAGCAAGTTCTTTGCTAACTGGGTGCCCTTTTTGGGCTACGCACAATTTCCTGGTGTGGCACGACAACCGCCGTCCCTCCGCTGGATGGCTTGGCTCAACTAACGAGGCTGGCACCCCCACAGGGGGCACCAACAATCCACTTGCCGCACAAGTGACCCCGGAACAAAGCAGCGCTGCGCCCCACCTATCTGCCTTGTCTCAATCACCCTCATAGCCAGGAGACCAATTGTCTACCGCAGCAGCCGTCTCCTTTCGTGACTATTCATGAACTGAAGCTGTCCCTGTCCCCCCCACCCCTCACCGAGATACACACCTGCGGATCCCCTCCACCCCACCACCCTTTTTGTTTCTTGACTTGACACAATGTTATGTTGGACAATTGGTTACATTTGTGTTTCACTTGTGTTTATTTTTTCCTCGTATCATGATGACTTGAATAATATAGTCAGATGTATACACTTGTGACCAAATCCTCAATAAAAGTCTTGTTGAAAAAAAGAAAGGGGTTAAAAAGTTACCAACTCATTCCAAACCGTACTGAAAAAAGACACAGAAGCCAGTGAGCGCAAAAGGCCATGTCAAGCAACTCTGGGCATCACATTTCCCGAGCACAGTCCGGATCACTTAAGATCAACATGGTCCTAAACATGCGCAGTCTCCTGAGAACCAGCAGAATGACAGGGATCGGTGGGAACGCATAGTAGAGAAGGAACAAGTTACTTACCTGTAACTGTTGTTCTTCAGCATGGGTCTGGCATGGATTCACATGCTCATGAATATTCTCCGTCGTCAGGCCGGAAATCCTCGGTATAGAAAAAAATCTGTATCAGTTTCGTTTCTTATCTGTCTTTCTTAGTAGTAACCAATCACTGGTCTCTGGGTCATACTGCCCCCAGCCAATGACTGCCCTCTCCCTAAGCCCCGCCTCTGGCAGCCATCCTCAGATTTGGTAGCACGTAAAGTGGCATTATAACCAAGTGAAGAGCCGCAGAGGGGTAGGCGGGAGGGTTCGCATTTTAATCCATGCCAGACCCATGCTGGAGAACAACAGTTACAGGTAAGTAACTTGTTCCTTCTCCAGCATGGGGTCTGGCATGGATTCACATGCTCATGAATATAAGAATACATAGCAGTATACACATGCACAACCACGGGAGGTGGCAACAGGCTCAACATTAAGCAATACAAAAAAACTCAACATTAAGCATCTCTTACCTCCTCACCAGGCTCACCTTAAGCGAACAGGTTGCGCAGCACTGCTTGGCCGACCCTGGACTCCTCCCTGGAGTCCCGATCGACGCAGTAGAATCTCGTGAAGGTGTGTGTCGACCTCCACATCGCAGCCCTGCAGATGTCGAGCAGGGGCACACCAGATAGGAACGCCGTGGTAGCAGCGATCGCTCTGGTCGAGTGGGCTCTCGGACGGCCGGGCAACGGTCGGTTTGCCAACCGGTGACAGTGCATGATGCAGCCGGAGAGCCATCTAGAAATGGAAGCCTTCGAGAAAGTCTTCCCTTGGTTCATAGTTCCAAAGTTTACAAACAGCTGTGAGATCTTCCGAAAACTCTTCGTGCGGTCCACGTAGAACTTCAGCGCTCTAGCTACATCCAGCGAGTGCAGAGTCCTCTCAGCCGGCGACGAAGGCGACGGGAAGAAAACTGACAACACCAAGGGTTCGTTGAGGTGGAAGTCCGACGGCGCCTTGGGCATGAAGGAGGGGTGCGTCCTCAGCACCACCCTCAGTATGGATGCTTGCAAGATAGGGCCTGGATCTCTCCCACTCGTCGTGCAGAGGTGATGGCCACGAGAAAAGCTGTCTTCCATGACAGAAACTTCAACGGTGCCGAATGCATAGGCTCAAATGGGGCCTCCCATGAGCCTGGTCAGCACCACGTTGAGCTCCCACGCCGGGGCAGGGGCCTTCACCGGCGGGAATGATCGGAACAATCCTTTCATAAATTCCTTCACCAGCCGATGAGACCACAAGGATGCCCGTCCCGTAGTCCTGGTGTATCGTGAGATGGCAGCCAGATGTATCTTGATGTAAGCGTGAGCTAGTCCAGCCTTGGCCAATGACAGTAGGTACAGCAATACTTGAGGGGCCGTAATCCGCGGAGGGTCAATCTTCTGTGCACGGCACCAGACAGAGAACCTCTAACATTTATGTCCGTAGCACTTGAGAGTTGAGGACGCCCTGGCCTTTGCAAGAACCTGTCTGCAGTCGGCAGGGATGTCGTACCCTCCAAACTCTAGTGCTGCAGGAGCCAGGCCTGCAAGTTCAGCGACTCTGGGTTGTGATGAAGAATGGCGCCTCCTTCTCTGGAGAGAAGATCCACGCCCGTCGGCAGCTTGACTGGTGTGGACGCTGACAAGTCCAGAACCAGATCTGTCCCGTCCACGCCGGTGCGACGAGGATCATCCTGCACCGGGACCTCTTGAGCTGGTTGATGAGCCGGAGCAGCAACAGCAACGGAGGGAACGCATAAAGAAATAGGCCGTCCCAGGGGAACGTGAAAGCATCGCCCATGCTCCTAGGCTGGGGGAACCTGCTGGCGAACCTCCGGCACTTGGAGTTTGTCGCAAAGAGATCGATATGGGGTGCGCCCCATCGGCGGAAGACTTGATCCTGGCGTAGTTCCCACTCGTGGCACGAGCACAGCTCTCTGCTGAGTGAGTCAGCGATGGTGTTTTTTATTCCTGTAAGATGAAAAGGCACCAGAAACATCCCATGGGCGACGGCCCAATGCCACAGATCCTGGGCTTCCTTGGATAGGGCAGGGGATCTGGTTCCGCCCTGCTTCCGGATGTAGAACATCGTGGTGGTGTTGTCGGTGAAGATCCACACCACCTTGCCCTTGAGGGACGGAAGAAAAGACCTGAGGGCCCAGAACACTGCGGGGAGCTCCAAGATGTTGATGTGGAGTGACTGCTCCTCCAGGTGCCAAAGGCCTCTCGCGTGAAGATCTCCGGAGTGCGCTCCCCAACCTTCCAGGGAAGCATCCGTCGTCACCGTCATCTGGTGAGCTGGGGTCTGAAAGTCCGTGCCCGCCGACAGATGAGAGCGGGTACCCCACCACCGGATCACCTGACGGAACGTCTCGTTGAGTGGGATCCTGTCCTCGAAGCTGCCCGTTGACTGGACACAGCGGGCACCGAGGAACTCTTGTAAGGGGCGCATCCAAAGCCTGCAAAGGCGCACCAGATAAATGCAGGAAGACATAATCCCGGGGAGGGACTTGATAGATCTTACCCTGGCCATGTCTGTGGCCAGCAGACGCTGCACCTTGCCCAGGATGGTCCTGGTCCTTTCCTCAGACAGCGAGGCCAGCCGCGCCACTGTGTCGAGCTTGGCTCCCAGAAACAGGGCGACTTGCGATGGGACCAGGTGGGATTTTGCAAAGTTGATGGAGAATCCCAGGTCCGTGAGCAGCTGGACGGTCTTCGCAGTGTGCTCCACGGCGAGCTCCCTTGTCCTTGCCCGGATGAGCCAGTCGTCCAGGTAGGGGTAGACGTGGATCCCCTGCAGGCGCAGCCGCGCCGCCACCGGTGTGAGGCACTTGGTGAACACCCTGGGTGCTGACTTCAATCCGAACGGGAGGGCCTTGAACTGGTAGTGCCGCCCTTGGACCACAAACCTGAGAAACTTTCGGTGTCTTTTTAGAATGGGGATGTGGAAGTACGCATCCTCCAAGTCCAACGACGACAGGAAATCGCCCTCCTCCAGCTGTCCCAGCACGTGCTGAAGGCGACCACCCGGAACTTCTGTGCCTTAATGTACTTGTTCAGTCGTCGCAGGTCCAGGATGGGACGCCATCCTCCTGTCTTCTTCTTTACAAGGAAGTACCTTGAGTAAACTCCGGAGCCCGAAGCCTCTTTGGGACGAGCTCGATGGCACCTTTCTTGAGCATCGCCCTTACTTCCAACAGTAGTTGAGGGACGTGATTTTCCTTCCTGGCCACGGGTGGAACGCGAGGGCACTTCTTCTGGAACTCGAGGGCGTGCCCTTGGGCCAGGGCGTCCAGCACCCAACGGTCGGAGGAGATGGACTCCCACACGCTGACGAACCTTGTCAACCGGCCTTCCACCGGGGTGCTTCGGCGGGGGCCCGACCCCACGGTCGGTTCAATCTTGTTTAGAGGCCGCCTTGCCTGCTTGACCTCTCTGTCGACGACGACGACGGGCACCACCTGACTTGCCGCGTCCCCTGTAGGCCTCCTGAGACGAAGATCTTGCCGTTTGGTGGTACGTCGAGGAGCCACTGCCGGATTCCTTGGAGGCACCTTGTCTGCCTCCGGAGCTCCGAAAGGACGGCCGTCGTTGTTGGAGCACTCCCAGTGCCCGGGCAGTCTCTGTGTCGGTCTTGATAGCCTGAAGGGACTCATCAACCACCTTCCCAAACAGGTTGTTCCCGTCGAAAGGCATGTCCAAAACTTTGGTTTGTACGTCCTGGCAGAAATACGTCGCCTTGAGCCATCCTCGTCGTCTCAGGCAAACGCTGTTGCCCAACTGACGGAAACCGGTGTCGGCGATGTCCGTTGCCACCGTGATGGCGTGGTCCGAAGCAATCCCACCTTCCTGTAAGATTTCAAGGGCCTCAGCCCTTTTGGCGTCCGGAAGGAAGTCCAATAGAGGGGCGATTATTTTGAACCACAACTCCCTGTCGCAGCGGGCTACGATAGCCAGGACGTTGGCCGCCTTGATAGTCGTCGCTGCGGATGAGATGACCCGTCGTCCCATCGTGTCCAGCTTCCTGCCCTCGCCGTCCGGCGGGGAAGTTGATGTCGAGTCCGATGCCCCCCAGCCTTCTTCTTTGCCGCCGCCGAGACGACCAAATCCGGGGTAGGTTGCCCCCTGAAGGCACAAGGGGGCAGCGTCGGGGACCCGGTACTTTTTCTCGTACTGTCCCTCTTTGCAGGCGCCATGGCAGGGTTCTTGAGGAGGGCGAGCCCCTCATCCCAGATGTCATCAAGAAGTGGTACGGTGAGGACCGTCTTCCTTTTAGCCTTGCGCCGTTGGTAAAGGAACCCTTCCTTCTTCTCTTCGGGGCAGAGCTGGAAGAGCTCGGATGCCCTGGAAATCATGGCATGGAAGGATCCAATCTCGTCGGGCGGGGACGACCGAGCAGGGGGGGGTGACGGGGGACACGTCCCGTCATCGCCTCCGTCGTCATCTGTACCTGTCGTAGCCGTGTCCGTGCCTGTATCATCCCCATGGGTAGTAGACCGGGGGGAAGGCAGAGCAGGCCGCAGAGGTGGGAGAGGTGGCGGAGGATGCGTCGTCCTCTTCTTATGCGGTGGACTTTCCGAAGGTCCCAGCTCCGGTTCCCCCGTCGGGTCTGGTTCAGGTACCTCCGTCGGGGGGAGGGGCAACCTTGTCCTCATCTCCGAGCATAAGGACTGAATCGCTGACAAAATGGCCGCCGAAGTGTCCTGCGGCATCGGAAACGACAGGCGCGAGGGCTCTTGAGGAACCTCGTCGGCGACACTGTCGCTCTCGTCGTCGCCCTCGTCGGGATCCCTCCCGATGGGCTGGGCCTCCTCCACGACTTCGATGAGCTCTTCTTCAGAGGTCGTGTCCGTATCCACGATGGCCACCTGCCCCTCCCCCTTTTCCAACGGGGACTTCGTGGGGGTCTTCTCGATGGGCCTGAAAGACGACTCCCTCCGCGGTGGCAGGGAGACTCTGGATCCTGAGGTCACCTCCACTAGCGTAGCCTCCACAGGCTGAGCCAGGGCCGCTGCGACATCCTCAATCGAGGTCTTAGCAGGGTGAATTAAGGCCATCGTCACCTTCTGTACACCTGGGGCCTTCACCTTGGGGGGGGGGTCCGAGCCTCGCTCCCCCTCTGCCGGAATCTTCGAGATCGACCGGGGCCTCTCCAGAAGCTTCGCCGGGTTCTCGGACTTCCCCTTACCCAAGCCAGAGCGTTGGCTCGTGGTTGATGGCGCCGGGGAGGATGCGCCATGTCTGGCAGTCAAGGAGCCCGACCGTTTGGCGCTCCCGGTGCCCGCGGACTCACGGTGCTTGGCCTTTTGCTGGCCCCCTGTCGCCAGGGCGCCCTGACAGGACTTAGAAGACCGCTCAGACTTCTTTTTCTTCTTCTCGCCTGACGGGCTCTTCCCTTCCAGCCAGTTGGCGAGACGGAGGTGGCGATCCTTCATGGTCCGCTCCGACATGTTCCCGCAAAACGCATAGCCCTTCTCCACGTGCGTCTTGTCCTCATGGAGACAGTAGAGGCATAACGAATGCTCGTCCTCCTTGAGCACATTCTGAAGCTGGCATCCAGGGCAGGTCCTGAACAGCTTCCCGGTGGAGCTTGAGGCTCAATTTAACCGAAAAATGAGAAAAATCTCCTGAAAAAGCGTGAAAACGCAGCAAAAGCTCGAGAGCTACAGCACGAGGACTCCCAACACTTGAATGTGCAGTAAAAATCTGAGGATGGCTGCCAGAGGCGGGGCTTAGGGAGAGGGCAGTCATTGGCTGGGGGCAGTATGACCCAGAGACCAGTGATTGGTTACTACTAAGAAAGACAGATCAGAAACAAAACTGATACTGATTTTTTCTATACCGAGGATTCCCGGCCTGACGACGGGGAATATTCATGAGCATGTGAATCCATGCCAGACCCCATGCTGGAGAACGACTGTCCAGTTGACTGTCAATTCGTCCCCCAGAGGTACCTGCCGAGGAAATTCCCTGGAGCAAAACAACTTTCACTTTGTGTTCACACTGGAAGCAAAGAGATCCACCTGAGGCGTTCTTCAGTGGGAAACAATCTCATCCAGGACTTCCTGGCAGAGCTCCAACCTGTGGGGGGCCGAAATATGTCTGCTTAAAGCATCCACTGTGACATTCTCTTTTCCGACAAGGTGAGCCTCATTGCTTCTCCGAATAGCGGCAAAGGAGCCTGCACTACCTCCTATGTTGAGGTAGTGCATGGCCACTGTGTCCATCAGGACGCACAGGCCTGCCTTATATAGAGGGGAGGGAGGCAACCATGAGCAGCCTGATTGCCCTCAATTCCAGCAAGTTGACAAGTTGAGGTGTTCCCGAGACTCTGCGGAGACCACAGACCGCTCACCATCAGATTCAACAGATGAGCGCCCCAACACTTTAAAGAAGCATCAGTGACCAATGTTATTTCAGGCTAGGGTAGCCAGAGCAACACACCCTTTAATAGGTTGTCTAGCAGGCACCACCATGCAAGGTCTCCAGAAATGTGACACCTGTAGAAGATCAGACATGTTCTCCTGAAATTACGACCCCTGACAACAGAGGAGCCACTGAAGCGATCTCATACATAGTCAGGCATGCTGGTACACCAGAATAGAGGAGGCCATGACACCCAGCAAGCGCAGGAAGGATGCAATGGGAACGTGTCCCTGTATTTGAAGGACGTGTACCATCCGAGAGATGTTTGCCACATGGTCTTTGGACAGAAATGCTCTGCTCAGGTGAGTGTCCAAGACCACCCGATAAACCAGGGGACTCGGACAGCGGACTCTGGCACAGGGAATCCAACGCTTTGTCTGGAGAGTGAGCTTGGATGGACCAGTCATCTAAATAGGGAAAGACACGAAGGCCTTCCCTTCTGAGGCGAGCCACCATAACTGCGAGCAGCTTGGTGAAAAACCTGGGTGCTGAAGAAAAGCCAAACGGCAGGACTATGCACTGGTAATGGCATTGGCCCACTACACATTTCAGGTACTTGCAGTGTCTCACAATAATAGGGACATGGAAGTAGGCATCCTGAAAGTCCAGTGACACCAACTAGTCCTGCAGATCAAGGATTTAGTGGACCCGGGCTAGAGTTATCATCTTGAATTTGTCCCACTGCAGTTACAGATTCAGCTGCCTGAAGGTGGTTGGTGGAAATCCGTGACCTCTGCTGGATGGGATTGAGGGTTGTTGAATTATCAGACCTAAAGATTTAGCTGGCATCTGTAAGGAGTCACTGGATTCAGAGGCTAGGTCTGTCAAAGAAAATATCCAGGAGCTTCACCTATACATCCTGTGCAAACGCTGAAGTCCCCATCCAATAATGTCACCGACTACTTTTCCAGTAGCTATGGCACACACCGCACAGTCTGCTGTATCTAGTCGTAATTGTAAAATTGGTCGGGAAGCTTTCCTTCCATCATGCACTATGGCCGCAAAGCCCTCCCTCACCTCCCTGCCAAATGCATGGCCCGTCTCTTTTAAGGATATAATAATCCACTGCCACACACTACGCAGACTGTCAGTGTAGCCCCAAATGTGCAGGGAATCCATCCAGTCCTCACCTAGCACCGACTACAATGGCTCCACGATACGCAGGGTAACCCTTCCCCTCTGGCCCAACTACACAGGGAGACGCGCACAGAGGTCTTGGTCATGCAGGGTGCACACACACACCAAGCCTTGTGGGCTTTGCTCTGTGCATCATTCCACCTCTCCCTTTACAAGCCCTTTGCATCCTCATTCCCATGCTTTAACTTTTGGAGGGAGTGTGCTCCTCTCCACCGACCAGTCTGTGACAGTGGTAGTGAAAAGGAAGGAGCTGTGCTGCCCTGAGGTGGGTCAGTGTAACTTCCAGTAGGTAGCCTGCAGACCTGGTGCACCCCTTGTCTGTAGGTGTTACGCTCACCTGGTCTCTGCAGGGGTGTTGGGCACGGTTGCAGCCCTTCCTTGAAGTGGATTCCCCTTGTCAGGCTTCTTCCCCTGCTCGTGTGCTATGGACTGCGCTGGTTGTTGGCACTGCCCCTGCTAGGATATGAGAGAGCGTGAGAATGCTGCAATATGATTGCTGTCTCTCTCGAACCCTTCTTCCCAGTATGTGGTGAGCATGCGCCGACCCATATAGTCTCACCTGTTTATTGATGATGGCAAGCTCTCCGTCATGCTTCTCACTGCAGGGGCGTGTTTGATGGACCGAGTTCCTTCACTGGCCCATGTGCGTGGCAGCCCAGACCGGCTGTGGCTGAACCACTCTTAAGGTAAGTGTCTTTTGGCTTTTAGATATTGTAGTATTGATCCTAGATTACTGTCCATATCCTTTTGATAATGTCTTTCATCCGCTTTCTCCCAATAGGTGATATGCGGCCCAGCGGTAGTTGCTGTGCATGAAGCAGGGCCCAATTAGAAGAGAATGGAGTTTGCAATGCTCTGACGGAAGGCGAGTGTTGATTTAAGGTCTAGCGCAAGGATTAGTCAAAGCGCAACCTTAAACATAATGTCTTTTCAGAATTCTACCCAGTCTTTATCTCTTTCTCTTGCAGGTTCCGTCTTCAATGGTTGCTCCTGGTAGAATGATGTTGGCGTGAACGCTGCGTTTCGGAGGTCTCCAAGCGGGTGAAGAATGCCTGGGTCTACGATGATGCTAGCCTTAAGCTGAAAACAGGTAAGGATGCGCTCTGCCTGCGGTAGCTGGAAACATGTAAGGATGCGTTCAGGTTGCGGTAGCTGGAATCGGGTAAGGATGCGCTCAGGCTGCGGTAGCTGGAAGCAGGTAAGGATGCGCTTAGGCTGCGGTAACTGGAAACAGGTAAGGATGCGTTCAGGATGCGGTAGCTTGAAGCAAGTAAGGATGCGCTCAGGCGGCGGTGAGCGTACGCTGCCATAAGAAGATTAACGCAAAGCGCTTGCCTGCGGGCGGGGCAGGCTTAAATAGCCTGGCTCTGGCAACGCCCCTTAGTTCTGACTCATGGCCCCACCCTGCCACTTCTAAAGGATGCTGCACGTACAGCCCAGCTCCTACTCAAGGCCACGCCGGAACTGGATGCACGTGTTGGCCCCTGCAGGGGAGACAAGCACCTTGCACACTTATTCATGAGACTGGACCCTCTATTTTGTGGGGTCTGTGGTTCCTAGCCAGTGGCCATGACAGTAGGCTATCGTGAGAGACCTTAGCTCGGTGGTTAGATTGGACACGTCTGTGCCCTTATAGGCTTCTCCTTGTCATTGCAGCACTGGTTTTGAGTTTCCAATTTGGTTCCCACACCTAAAAACAACCTGCATACTTTTCCCCTGAATAGTATCTATTCATTTTTTCGTACCCCTTGTCTCTTTGTTTCCGGGTTAACAGAAACCAAATCAGACCTCAGAAAACCTGTTTTCCAAACGTTGTTGTTTTTGCAATCTAGGTATTCTTCAGTAAATTTGGCTATAGTTTAAATTTCTTCTTGAATGGTTGTGGTTGATACCCATTTTTTCCTAACATTTTGGAACATCTGTATTATCTGTATTTTCAGCTGAAGAGCTTCCTCCAACCCCCCCCCCTTATACCTCCCATCCTCCCATCATTCAACAATGGTAGGGTGCTGTAGGGCAGATACAGAGTTGAAGAGAAGAGGCGAAAGGCACGCAGTAGCTGGCCGCTGTTTGCCTCTTCCCTTTGTAACACACTTTCTACCCTCACATTCCATTTGGCCACATTCCTCTTCTACTCTTAACATTCTCTAACCAGTCACTCAAAGCACATGCACACAGCACTATGCAACATCTTGTTGTGGCACAATGGTTTGCATGGGTCTCATTGCAGCATTCTCTACCTTAATAATTCATGTTAGGCATACACTAATTTACACTATTTTTCATGCTTTTTTCCCAAGGACTGTACTGGCTATTTCCAAGATGGTTTGATGACTCAAAAACCAATACATGCAAACTGACTCAAGTACAGACTAGAAAGCGCCCACCTTAATTATCTTCGGGATCGGTGGGTCCTTCCGTACTCAGAAGTGAATGGGAGAATACCTAGAAGCCCCTCCACAATCCGACTTCGAAGAGTCTGACCGCGGTGGAACCTCCAGGGAAAACCCCTAAAGGGGAAAAACCCTGTGAAGGGCTGCTAAAGAGAGTAGATTCCTGAATGCTGCTCCCTGGAGGTGATTCTGTTCGTAATGGCTAACCCCTTCGCTGGATATTCCTAATCTTCTCCGATCTCAAAAAGGTGCTATGCGCAAATAAACACAAAGGGATTAATTAAACAAAAGATCAATAAGAAAGGCAAGAAGGGAGTATCCCAGCTAGCGTCTAGTAGGCTTACCCTGGAGTCAAATGAAACTGGCCCGGAAAAGGTCCGGGATGGGAGTCTTGGAGAAAACAGATGGAACAACCGAATAGCCTAACAAAATACAGATGGAGATTAGACTGATTCACCCCTCTAGCCTACCCGTGCTATGTGTAGTGGAATGTCTAGAAATCTTACCTCCCGGAGGAGGTTCCTGGAAGATAATGGTTCCGCTAGTGCAGAGAATGAATTTGTAGTGATTTGGTCCGTGTGCAGATATGACCGAGTTCTAGAGATTAGTGGAGAGTAAGGAGGGGTTCAATGCAGTTTCGAGAAAGGAAATACGAAAAGAAAGAAACTTGTCTGGCTTTCAGAAAAACGTACCGGGACTGGAGTCCTAATGACTCCGGGTGATGGACAAATTCCTGAGAGAAAAGGCTCCTCTATATAAGTGGGAGCAGAGGGAATGTAATCACGTTCTGCCGTTTGCCTAGAGCGGCATGCGAGAGGAACACAAACAAACATAAATGAGCAGGTAGTTGAAAGCCGGATCTCCGGGAAGTAGGTATAAGATTTGCGAGGAAAATAAAAGGCAGCGGGCACGAATTCGTACTTACGTCTGTGAAGCGTAGCTTGCCTCTGGGTAGAGAGTAGCAACGCGCCGATGTGCGAGCGATGGATCCGGAAGTACTGCTCACCAGTCTGGGGGCATGGTTATTGCTAGTGGAACATCCGCTAGACCGTTACTCACAGCTACGTGACCATCCATGTTGGAAGGACAAAAGGGGCGCCGCACATCTCGTCTGTCATGCCGTGGTCCGTGTAAACCACGGATCATCACAGATGGTGCCTCTTGAATATTAACGCGGGGAACTTTCATGGGAAAGGGATTCAAACATCATGGAACAGCATATGCAGAAGAAAAGTTTCTTCTTAAAGCCAACAAGTTTATGGGCATCTCAAACCCACGAACTCAGGGAGTGAGTGAATGTAGTGCATTCAGTACAGGTAGGTGCGAGTTTAAATGAGGGGTCGGGGAGGGGAGAACAGCCCCTTCACTTTGGTTGCTGTGTCCACTGTGTGTGCGACTGTGTTCCCTTCAGAGTGTCTCCTCCAACATTCCTGTCAAGAGGGTGAGTGGTTCATCCCGGCTTAAGTAGAGAGGCTGGTGGGAGGAGAAAGCGTCTGTTCTTTTTGCCTTCATGCAAGCCACTAGCAACATTGGGTGAAACTTCTCTGAAGCTATTTACCAAAACATGACACCCGATCAGTTGCACTCCAAAGTTTCCAAAGTCATACGTTCCAACAAACACCCTGCATACTTCTTCACAAACTTCTGACCTTTAATATAGCCTTATAGACCAAGGAAGGGATCAATATCGAAGAAAATGTCCCACCCACAAGTTATGGCCAGAGGAGAACCTGAGGGCCATGCGGTGGAGAAGGGGCATTATCACCAATCGATAAAGACCCCTCCCAAACTCTAGAAGTCATTAGCGCAGGACAGTAACAGCAATATGTACTTTGTAGTTTGGTGGTGAATTGAAAGAACCTTACTTTAATAGTAACTAATATAAATAGCAAACTATCAGTAAATAAACTGTTTATATTTTTTAGTATTTAACCAACAAGGTTGTGCACATATATTAATAATTTAATTGCAAACTTGATTGAAGTGGACAGGGTTTAACGTGAGCATGCATTGGGTGTAATGTAAAAGTAAATGGTTTCTCTGTCCGAGCCTTGGTCATCTCCCACCTCAAGGGTGGCAATGCCCTCTGGCATCCCTGAGATGTGTCCAGCATGCTACAGCACGACTCAAAGGACTCAGCAAATTCGAGTACATCACCCCACCCTCACCAAAATGCATTGGCTCCTGCTGCAAGCCTGTATCATCTACAAATCCTGATATATCTATTTATTTATTTATTTGAACATTTATATAGCGCACAAAACCCAGAGTTATCTAGGCGCTAAATCTTACGAGATTGGTTACAGACATACAATTCAGCTTATTCAAAGATGAAAGCTTAAGGGGCAAGATACAGAGCGGAAGTTAGGGTAACCATCTTCTCATACATTCTTGTCATACAATATCATACTATCATACATTATTTATAAAGTTTACACAATTTACACAAGTTGCATAAGTTAGACAGATAAATGGGCCCCATTTTGTTGCAAGACTTGCAGCAATTCCTTGTTTCTTCATGTGGAATCCTATGCAAGGTGAGGGGTCCGAAGATAAGTGACCGTGTGCATCTTGTTTGAACAGCAAAGTTTTAAGTCTTTTGCGAAAGCACCACAAGGATGCGTCAGTCTTCCGAGATGGTGGCAAGGTGTTCTAGACTTTGGCAGCAACCACTGGGAAGCTAATGCCACCAGCTTTAAGTCTCCTAAACCTCGGTGTAGAGATGAGGCTGGTGTAGAAGGACCGGGTGGGTCTGATGGATTGGGTTTTGGCAATTTGATTGCCGAGGTATGCTGGGGCATTATACGAGAGGCATTTGTGAGTAAGCAAAAGGACTTTAAATTTGATTCTGCGTCATACTGGGAGCCAGTGGATGGTGCGTCTAGTAGATGAGATGTGTTCATGTTTGGTTATGTCAAGTGCTGCTCTGATTGCATTGTTTTTCACGACTTGAATTTTGCTAATGTTTCTTATTTATATTGATTGGTTTTAAAAAATGTTATACCGCGCTGCATGCATGATGCCTCAGGGCGCACACAGAACAGAGACAAGACACACAGAAGTCAAGCCAGGAGAGAGGTGAGCAGAGAGAGAGGCTTATTAATCAGGACTGAGGTTGAAGAGGTGAGTCTGGATAGCCTTTTTGAAGGGTAGGTAGTTTTTGTATTTGGCATATGGCAGCAGGAAGAGAGTTCCAAAGAATATGGGCTTGAATGTCAAAACTTGTGCCACCAAAACGAGCCAGTATAAATCTTGGCTGGACTAGTGCTGGAGCTGCGGCTGATCGAAGATTTCTGGTGTTTATTTTGACCTTGATGCGATCTGATAAATATACTGGGCTTGAAAGAGACAAGCACTTATGGGCCAGAGTGAGGGCTTTGTGTGATATTCTCTGCCTCACAGGGAGCCAGTGCAAAGTTTTTCTGAAAGTGGAAATGTGTGTTTGACGCAAAAGCTTGAAGATGGTGCGCAGAGCATTGTTCTGTCTGACCTGAACGGCTTGGATGTTGATAGCCGGGGTACCAGTCAGCAGACTATTACAATAGTGTAGCCTGGAATTTGTTAGTGCTGGAGACAGTAAAGCACAATTTGTTTTTGTTATGAAGGGTCATATGTATTGTATGCGTTTGTTAATGAATCCACAGACAGATCGAATGTTGGATACATGGGGCTTCATTGATCGTTCATCATCTAGAATAACACCCAGTGTTTTTACTTTTTTTAGAAACTGTTATATGATCTGTGATCAAGAAGTCGGAGTAGTCTGGTGTAAGCTTGCTCAGAGTATTCCTGGTGGCAACAATCATAAACTCTGTTTTTTTGTTATTTAGAGCTAATGAGTTACAGGCCATAAAGTTCTGGATGGCACTGTAGATGTTATTAAGGGTTGCCAAGTCCAACTTGGGTGTCATCAGAGTAGTTTGTATATCGAACACCCAGGCTGTTTAATAGGCATCAGCGGCCGAATATAAATGTTAAAAAGAAGCAGTGACAGGCAGGAGCCCTGCGGAACACCGCATGTTTGAGGAATGGGAGTACAGAGGTTGTTCCCAACACAAACCCTCACTGTCCGTGGTCCCAAGAAAGAAGCAATCCATTTTGACGCTAGGGTGGAATAGTTGGCGACCTCTCCGAGCCTAGTCACAAGAAGAGCATGATCAACAAGATGGAAGGCCGCACAGAAGATTAATTTTTATCTGCCATGCTAGCCAGGGTGGACTTAAGGTCAAGCATGGCAGTCTCGGTGCCATGCCGAGCCCGATAACCTGATTGACGTGTTCCTAAGATGATGTGCTCTTCAACATGTGCTTGAAGTTGGATGTAGGCGAGCTTATCAAGAACCTTCAAAATAAAAGGTACATTAGTGATAGGCCGATAGTCTGTGTTAGATGGATCTAAGTTGTCTTTTTTTTTTTAGTAGCGGGTAATCCATGCTGATTTCAAAGCAGACGGAACTGTGCCCTCGTCAAAGGATAGATTAATCAGCTTGGTGAGCCAGGGGACAAGAAGATCTAATGATTCTTTGTTTTTAATGTTTTCCTTATGGGCAGTGATTTTGGATAAGAAGCCATTGTGGATTTATTGACACCACTCTGAGTTCTTAACTGGAGCTTTGTTTGAAGGACCTGGATGATATTGGAATTCTGCCAAGATTTTGAACAGTTCTCCAACATTGGACTGTGCATTGATAATTCTCTTGTTCTAATGAGTAGCTTTAGCAGAAGTTATGAGTGCTTTGAATTCCAATACAGATTTTTGTTAATAAATTGGGAGGGTGGCAGCATTGGGGTTCT
Source organism: Ambystoma mexicanum (assembly GCF_040938575.1). Taxonomy (NCBI): domain Eukaryota; kingdom Metazoa; phylum Chordata; class Amphibia; order Caudata; family Ambystomatidae; genus Ambystoma; species Ambystoma mexicanum. The sequence goes on from NC_090929.1 coordinate 542,671,726, forward strand.
TCTGCCAGATTCTTTCTAAGGCCATTTTGGATTGTCTGGCAGTAATAATGTCTTCCGAGAACCAACTGTTTTTTTTTTTGGCTTTGGGTTTAGTCACTTTCATAGAAGCCAATTCATTGATGGCTAGCTTGATAGAGAAAGTCAGATGTTCCACTGTTAGCAAGTGGCTTCAAGTTGGACGACAACAGAGTGGAGAAATTGGTGGCTGTGATATTCTTTAGGTTGCTGGTATTGGATCCTGCAAAGAGAGAATTGCAATAATCGATCCTAGAGAGGATCAATGCTCTTGCCAGGGTAATGCAGTTGTCAGATGAGAGAAAGGGTCTACTGGCTCCAATTAATTTGGACGTGTATGCTGCAGAAGAGACAATGGCATTAACTTGTTAAGGTAAGTATTGAATCTATGTAGACACCTAATGTTTTTGTCTCTTTGGCAACGTTGATAGTCTTACCGTCAATGTTGAAGGATTTATACAGTTGTGGTAGATTATTTAGTTTGGATTTGCTGCCTAGGATGAGTAATTCAGTTTTCTCATCATTGAGACATAACTCGTTTTGTGCCATCCAGGCATGGATGGTGAGGTACATTTTATTGGTGGTGTCTGAATGAGTGTTGTAGGAGCCTGTGATAGGTAGGAGTATGTGGGTATCGTACACATAGTTAGTATACGCAACACCCAATTTGTCTAATTTGTCGGAGAGATTTTTGGTGAAAACATTATATAAGTGGGCGACACACAAGAACCTTGTGGTACGCCAGAAGAGATCAGGGTTGGGATGGCTGCTGAGGAGGTTGAGAAGACCCTCATAGTGCGATTAGAAAGAAACGATTCAATCCACTTTATGGTTTCAGGGGAGAATTGAGCTGCCGTTGCAGGTTGGTGGCATAGGATTTTGTGGTTAACCTAATCAAATGCTGCGGACAAGTCAAGCAGTAGGAGGATGCAGAGGTCCCCTTTGTTCTTAATCTGATCCATTTGTGTTTTCAGATCCAGGAGTGCCTTTTCTGTTCCGTGGCCCGGGCAGAAGCCGGACTGTGTGAGGGCTAAGAGTTTGTTAGATTCCAGAAACTTTTTAATCTGTAGATAGACTACAGCTTCTTTTAGGTCATCAAGTACTTTGCATGAAGCAAATGAGCAGTTGATAATTGAGGTGATGAAGGCAGTCAATTAATTGGCACATTCTGTACATCTTGATGGGTTAAGTCCTTTGATAATTTTGATAGTTTCGGATGTAGTCAGAGGTGTGAAGGCAAATTTGTGTGTGGTTTGCTGCCCTATGGTGGGGTCAAATCATGGTTAAGTATAGTTATCTTGACTTCAATTTTATTTTGACAGAGTGTGATTTTGTCGGCCAAGGCATTTTGGACGTTGGAACACTATTGCTGATCCTTGATACAATGATCAAGGATAGGGGCAGGCGATTCCAAAGTATGGCGAAGAGTTCTCTTGAGCTAGAATGGGCATTCTCAACTCTCTGGTTATACGAGTCCCCTTTAGATTTAATGGTTGCTACCTTGTATTCATTGGCTAGAGCATGGAAGTGGCCCTTGTTTGCAGTTGAGTGTTTTTTTCCAGTTGCATTCAGCTAATCTTTTGGCTGCACTTAGGGTTTGAAGGTTTGTTGTGAACCAGGAGTTGGCTTGTGCTATTGGTTTCACTTTCCTGACGCTTAATGGAGCTACTTTGTCAATAACTGGTAGGATGGTTTTGTTATAGAGGGTAACTAATGATTTGGGATCCGAATGGGGGTGGGGAGTGTTAGTTATTGGGAGCAGGAGGGGTAGCATATTGTCTCGGTTGATGTTTTTCTGACGTCTTGACTGCAGTGATGATGCGAGGAGGAGGGGTTTGGCCAGTTTGGTAGTTATAGCAGTAGAGAAGAGGATGGTGTTGTGGTCCGACAACAGACAGAGGGTGTTGGCTAGAATGTTGGTGACACAATTGATGTCAGCAAACCAATCTAGAGTGCGTCCTTTCTGATGGGTTGGGAGGGAGATGCGATGTGTGAAGCCTTGGGCTACCATCGAGTTGGCAAAGAGATGTGCTTGAGGGTCGAGGGGATCATTCAGGCATAGGTTAAAGTCACCCAGAATGATTATTTTGGAGAGAGGTTTTGTGTTGGAGGCTAGGAGTGAAGTGATGACATCTTTAAAAGAAGATATTGGCACTGGGGATCTGTAGACTATGTGGAGAGTAAGGGTGCAGGTATGCGTGCGGGTCATTTTCAGAGTAATTACTTCGCCTGATGGGAAGATGTGTTCTGCAGATATAGATTGAATGTATTTTTCGCAAGGAGAGCTACTCCTCCTCCTTTAGCGGTAGTTCTGTCTTTCCTATAGATCGCGTAGCCTTCCGGGATGGCAGGTCCTGAAGCTGCATGGAGCCATGTTTCCGTGATAGCGAGGATGTCAAAATTGTTAGTTTTAATGTGGTCTGCAATGTCTAGGCCGTGCGCTGGGAGCATTCTAGCGTTGATAAGAGCTCCTTTCAAGTGTATCAGAGTATCAATACGTTCGGTATCCTTGATTTTAGAGTTCAATTCTTTTTGCTGGTCTTTTAGATATGAGGGTTGGACTAATGGAATTTCAGTGACCTGAGGGGTACTGCAATGATTAACCTGTGGATAGTTTGAGGAAGAGGGTGCCTGATGTCTATGTGGGGGTAGCTTAATTCCCAAGCGCTTTAGAATTAGGCAATACTTTTTTTTTTAAAACTGTTTCTAAGTACTACCAGAGTCCAGGGTGGAGGAGAGGCAATAAAAAGAAGGCAGTTATGTAAATATAAGGTGCAAATAACTATTAGCTGAATAAGTTTATAAAATGTTAAATTCTATTTAGTTTTTCTCAAAGCACGACGAAGAGCTCTAGGCTCTGTGCCATAAAAATGGATCGCAGAGCATGCAGTGTTGCGTCACTAAGGCTAAGCTCTGGCAGAGCACACAAAGTGGCTGAGCAGCTACTGGCTATCTGTCAAAAACCCATGTATGCTAAAATGGGATTGTACATGCTCCATGCACGACATGCAGAATTATGAAAAACAAAGGTTTTAAGGGTAAATTACTGGACCAGATAAAAATATGAGTATATTGAGTGAAGTATGGAGAGCATGACGGGAAAATGTGTTTATATATAAATATTCATAAGTAGCAAAATGATGATAAACAGGGGCTACAGTGTATGCTTGCATAGGCGAGCAGTATGTTAAAGTAGTATGTACTAAACGGAAACCCGGCCATGAAGGAAGGCAGACTGCAGCATCCCTTGTAGGGATGAAGGACAGTTTTGGGTGAAGCCAGGCCAGTATCCAGTGACCAAGTTAACAGTATATAAGGCTCCCTCGGGGGGGAAGTAAATGGCAAGAAGGGGGGTGTCTTTGGTAGGAAGTGAGTTGGAGGAATATTGTGTGGATTGGGGAGAGCAGTGGCCATTTGGAGTCTATGATGACTGTAGTGAAGGGCAGGGCTGCCTAGCTGGGTTGTACTCATCTTCCTGGTTGTGGCCTATGGCAAATATGCTATGTTGAAGGGCTTAAGCCTGGATTCGCTAAAGCTCTTTATGCAGGCTTAGTGTCTAGATAGGGGCACAGTATCTGGTCCTAGGCCGTAGAGATCTAAACATGGGCACAGCGTCAAGGTGTAGAACACACAAATCATGCAAAAGGCACAATATCTAGGCTTGGAGCACACAAAACAGGCAAAAGGCACAATATCTAGGCATGGAGTACACAAATCAGGCAACAGGCACAATATCTAGGCTTGGAGCACACAAAACAGGCAAAAGGCACAATATCTAGGCATGGAGTACACAAATCAGGCAACAGGCACAATATCTAGATGAGGGGCGTACAAATCAGGCAAAAGGCACAATATCTAGGTGTGGAGCACACAAATCAGGCAAAAGGCACAATATCTAGGCATGGAGTACACAAATCAGGCAAAAGGCACAATATCTAGGCGTGGAGCACACAGATTGAACATGGGCACGGGATCTACACTGATCAAAACATAGTATGCTCAGTGTGGGAACATAGTAAAGGCGCATTTAATGGGTGGTGTGCTCATTATGAAAAAACAGAAGTGCCACATTTTATATAGGCGTAATGTTACAACATTGTATCACTTAGTAGTTGGGCCACGGCCTTAGCGCAGTAGAGGGAGCCAGGTGTGACTAGGCAGCAGGTGCCGATCTACTGGTGAAGTTCTGTGCGGCGATCGGATAATGTTAACACTGAGGTGCAGTATAGTGCAGACTGGTGTTTTTGGGAGTTGGTCACTGTGTTGGGAAGGCGAGGTGAGGAGCAGTTTAGTCAATGACCTCTGAGGTTTCAAATGGGATTTTGGAATTGATAAGTGTCTGGGGCAAGGGACAAGCAGAGAGCAGGAGGTGGGGTACGGTGTGAGCCTTACTTGCGTTTTGGTCGTAATTGTGTTGCTCAGCGGTGTCCCAGTCGCCACGGCAGGCATCTACAGGGCTATCACCTTAAAGTCCCCAACTTACCGCACTGGGAAACTCAGCATCTCCAGAGGTCTACAATCCACCAGAAGTAAGGCCAAGTGCAAACTTGAACTCTGCCAGTGCAGGAAGGAACGAAACAAAAGAAAGGCCTTCGCTGTATATGCCACAAGACTCCGAACTTCATCCCCATAATCAACAGACTCGCCCCTTGCTTTTTTTACCCTTCAGTAAGGAGCTCAAGCCCTACCTCGTCAAGAAATGGCTGCACCCCAACACCTATGTCCACGCACCCTCCCACTTCCCACCCTACATGCGATTGGGTAATATGCTCCCCCAGTTTCCTTCTTAGTTACTTGCAGATTCCTGGATACCAAATTGACCACTCTTCTCTCCCCCCATTGTAAGCTTTCCAATTCTTTGTATCCATTTCCTTCAAAGTGTCCTTCCTGAAATGGCATGTGAAACATTGCATTTATTTCCGAAGCTAGGTCCATCCTCACTATAATAACAAAAAACAACTCGACAAATATGTTCATATTAGTTGTACAAGCAGATCAGTGCAACAGGAAGGATGTATACAATTATTAAAATGCAGATTTTAATTTGCTTGAATATCTAGGCGCAAAGTAGTATGATTTATAAAGCAACATCTTTCTTAGAGTTAAAATATATTTCTCATCTCTAAGAAATACCCCCATTGGGACAGGGAATCACTATGTTACTCCCTAAAAAATAAATGGTTCTCAAGAAAAGAATGTTACTGCCAATGTAAAGAAGAGAGTACAATACCCCTACCTAGAAATAGGTATGTCATAGGGAATGAATTTGGCAGTTATCTTTGTGCTATGCTATCGTCTACCTTTTCCTGGACAGTTTTCTATTCATAGAGAGATAGGTCAATCCCAATCCAAGATGGAGCTCATGGTTGATTGGCTGGGAGCCGCCACTACGAGGCAATGTAGAAGGTTCCGTAATCATGTTTTCCCTGCAATGCTTATTTATTTAGGGGCCTCTGCAGGTTTTTAGAAGAAAAAGAGTGTCTAAATTCTCAATGTGAAACTTTTAGAAATCATCCAAACTGAATAAAATCAAATTGGAACAGGTTTCACAGTGTTCTGGTGGGAGTTAAGTGCTTAGCGGGCATCGGCCCATTGTGTTAAGTTCAGGACGATCATATACTGAGACTGGTCAGCGCAAGCGTTCAGCTTTAGACACACTTAGGAAAACAGAGACTTGCTAAAGGTTTACCGCTTGTTAAAGCCCACAATTCTTCATACACTTCACTAGCATACCAGGTCACAATATAAGTACAGAACCCTTGAGCACCAGTTGAACACAAGCGTTGAGACCTCTGCTGTGGTTTGTGCGCAGGTGTATTCCATTCTCCAAGAGTTATACTACAGTGCAGGATGACCGGGTCTGGTTTTCTTCAGCACGCAAGTGAACAGGTGAAAGGAGAACCACAGAAGTAAGCATCGCGTAGTACTCATGGGGCCCTCTCGCAGAAGAAGAATGTAGTAAACACTCCAGGCAATACATACAGAAGCCTGTTTCTATAGGGGGAGGGGGGATTATCGGAGTGAAGACAAAAGCCAACAGGGAACTTAAAGGGCTTGTATGAATGTGTAAATAGTAGGGTAAGCAAGGGAGAGATATTTAGGTTTCTGGAGAAAAAAAACCTTAAAAAGAGCTTTCCGTTAAAACGGACTTGCTATGAACTCTGCTCCTTAAAGGACAGACTTTTCATAACCTCAGCCGGTTCAGGTTTAAACTTTCAAGCACTGGCACCATTCGCAGCAGTGCCTGGGCTTCCGTTAACAGTCTGCCTACCGTAGCCGCAGCGCCTGGCAGGGTCAGACCTGTCTGGCACAGCGGCCGTGGCAGGCAGACTCAGTTAGCCGATCCAGAAACAAAGGTGCCGGTGAGCTTACCGGCACCCTTGTTTTCGGACTGGCAAACTCATAATGAAGCCCATAGTCTCCAAGAGCTACAGGTTGCAGACACCTCCATTAAGGTATTCACAGTGGCTCTAGTGACATTTAGGACCCAATTTCTTACCTTAAAATACATATTCATGAACTTGATACAAAGACTATTTGCCTGCATACCACTGTCCTTGAGATCCAGTGTGCTCTTTTCAGCCAAAAGTCTGCATGATCTGCGGATTTCTTTTCAAGAGTGGTTTGCTAGTGTTTTTAATAGTTTGTGCTTGTTTTTTTTTATAGAACCTTGATTGGATATTTCTTTTATATTGATACTTTACAACTTTAGACCGATTTCCTTGCTGGAGGCTGGGGGAAGATGTTTGCCTGGGCACTTTTATTCCACTTGGATGAGTGGGTATTGAGCTCCGGTGTAATTGATCATCGCCAGGTGGGATTTTGTGAGGGCCTGAGCATGATGGACCAAAGTCTTGATCTGTGAAAAGTATTCTGTTCTGAGAAAGGTCAGCATCTATGCAGTGTTTGTGGACCTCCGCACAGCTTTTGATACAGTCCCACAGGCACGTTTGTGGAAGGTCCTGGAGGAGCTTGAGATCCCTGTGGCTCTGCTTTCAGCAATTCAGAGTCTTTATACAGAAATCTTGGCAGTGGTCCGCTGGAGCCAAGAGGGGCGCACTTCCCGTAGTATTGCTATACAGAAGGGAGTCTGCCAGGGATGTGTGTTGGCGCCGAGGCTGTTCTGCATTTTCATTAATGAAGTTTTGAAGAGGTTGTTGGCCGCCCAGACTGATGCCCCTTTGCTAGCAGGCAACAGGTTTCCTGCCAGACTGATGCCCCTTTGCTAGCAGGCAACAAGTTTCCTGCATTGTTGTTTGCCGATGATGCTTTGCTCCTCTCTCTCACACCAGCTGGTGTGTACAAACAACTGGAGATTTTTGTGTCCTTCGCAAAGAAGTATGGGCTTGCCTGGAATATCACAAAAACCAAGGCTATGATCGTCAATGCCAATTGCAAGAAGAAGCACAAGCCCTTATCACTCTTTGTAGAGGAGGGTGCAATTGAGCAGGTTCAGTCCTATGATTAACTAGGGTATTAGAGTTATGGCATCATGCAGTTAGAAAATGCAGGTTAAGAAGTCCAACCTTACCTTGGCTAGACATAGCGGGGCCCTCACTAGATTCACCAATGAACATGGGAATGGGACAGTGCAGGTCTCGATGGAGGCCTACAGAGCACAAGCACGTCAGGCAGCATTGTTTGGGGTGGAACTCTGGGGGCACATGGACACCAAATCCCTTGCAGTGACTGAGACAACATTTCTGAAGAATATCCCTGGGTTGCCCACTGCGGCCCAGAACATTCCAGTGCTTTTGGAAACAGGATTGGAGGGGTTTGAGATGATCTGTAAATTACGGCTGGTCCTTTACTGGGCCCGCCTCTGATCGAATCCTCACCTTCGTAAATACAAAGAGGCAGTTACAGATGTTTTGTCCCAGCAGGGGGGCAGCTCCTTAAAGTGGGTGGCCCATGTGAAAGGATATCTGGGTTTGCTGGGTTTGGAGGATTACTGGTCAAATCGCTCAATCATCACACTGGTTGCAAAGGAAACAATCAAGAGCGCAGTAGGGGCAAAGGCTCAGGAGGACATCCGGGAAGATCCAGGACTTCTGAGCAGCTGGCCGGATATCTTTCAAAACAAGACGCAGGCAGGCTGCGAAGAATACCTGGACTATGTCTCGCCCAGGTTGGAAAGAGCATTATATTTAAAGCTCTGTATTGGAATCTTTTCTTCTGTATTCGGCATGGATGGAATGTTGCTGTTTCGCGTCATGTATCCTTTGTGGTGAGTCAGAAGAGACGGTACAGCACCATTTGTTACTCTGTCCGGCCACCATGCCTCTGAGGAAGCACTCCCTGAAGCCTCTGTTCTTAAGCCGTGGATGTAGGTCCCTAGCTGGCAATTTGCCTGGATGCCTAGGATAAGGAGGCTGTGCTTGCCACTACAAGTTATCTGAGCTGGGCAAGAAAAATTTATATGAGGAAGGCTACGTTGCTGAACAGTGCTATGGGGTAAACACATCTTTCTGTACAAGCTGCTATTGTCTGTAGAATGTTGATCTGTTTTTATTTGGTTTTAAGGTAAAGCACTGATTGTGTAATTTTAGTGAAGTAATTATGAGCTAAGCAATTGTGACAATGTAACTAATTTGTTTTTTAGCTTTTCTATTAACTGCTTTTATGACTATTTTGTCAAAATAAAGCAATAAAAGTATACTGGTACTGCAGTATTTTTTTTAAAGCTTCTTTGCCTGCTCAGACCCCTCTTAATGAGTATAGCATGCCCTTGGTCCAGGCCGCCTTAAAGAGGCGAAGGCAGTGTACTGTTCATGTTGTGCCCAGTTAACCTTTATTACTGGCCTCGCTGCTGGTTTAGTAGTAGTGTGGGGCTGAGTAGGAGTTTAGAAACCCTGTACTCATTTTATCACAGAAATACATTCAGGTTCACATACAATTTTGCAGCTGTTTATGGACAGGTAGAACCATTATGGAAGTTCCTGGAAAAGGCCCATCGCCTGGCTACACAAACGCCCAAACTGTTTTTTCCAATACTTGGGTTTTTATGAAGCAGCCCTGCACTATTTGGATCAACATGAAAATGATCCCCCTCAGTGTTCCACCTACACAAAAGACACCAGTTCTTATTTGGCAAGAATCAATTATCACTAGCCAATGGCTAGTGGCGAGTGTTAGTTTTGATGCCTGGTCATAGATCTCCTTAAATTGAGAAAGGTTTTGCGATTGAAACCAATATTAAGCTTGGTGTTCATGGTCTGCTGGAGAGAATAAAAGCAGTATGTGTATTGTTGGAGTAGTTTCAATGAATATGAAATATTGTTCTTTGTTTAAGCTACAATACCTTGGTGATCTCCACCCGTTCACTGTGGGAGCATGGACCATCAATTCCTTTGCGCTGTATCCATCTTCTTGCCCAGACGAACTGAGCACTACAAATCCAATCTTGTGTGGCATCATGCTCCGCTTTAGAAATCTAAGTTAAACACACAATGTTAACAAAAGAGAAAACAAAGTATAGGGGAAAATCTTTAATCAACACTGGATTTATTTGTCCTAAGCAATAAGGCTGTTTATAGACATGGCAAATCTGAAATTTTATTTTTACATAATTCTATAAGCAGAAGACAACGTGAAAATTGGGACTGAAAACTTACCTCTACTTATTCTGTATTTTCACCCTTACACAGCCTGAAACCACATATTAACTCTTTTCCCCTGAAACGCAGGAGCCAATCAGGGCAAACAGTGAGCTCAATAAAGGCTCATACCATGGCACACATTTTTCATAAGATAATTAAATGAGTTCAGAGCTTGCCGCTGCCATCTGTACCAAACCAGCCGTGTCAGGTTCAAATCCCAGCATTCCTTTCGAGATTTATAAGTGGAGTACAACAGAGTATTATAAAGCACCAAAGTAGAATTTAAGCTGTGAAGTGCAATAGATAAAAACTAAAAAAGTGCATTTCAAGGTCTAATTAAGAAGAGACAAAAGGTGAAACATACTTATAACAGGATGCAATCCCCGTACCAGCAACCCTTCCTAGCGCAGATTTATATCAGTCTTAGAAACCCAATCATTTAGCCCTGGCAAAGCCCAGGCATGAAGACCAAATGGCTTTTTAGTGACCTGCGACTAGTCAAAGGCTGGATTATGTTAATTAACTTCCCTAAGTGCCTAGCCTCAGCCTAAGAGGATTCCTGTCTAACAACACTATGACCATTTCCATAAAGGTAATAGCAGGACTCAGAAACCTCCAGGAAGCCATACCAGGGAATCCGTGATCAAAATCCCACCCTCAGTTAAATGTGCCCATATTCCCCCCCCCCACCACCACCCCCAACCGTCCATCTATAGAACCTGGAAAATATGGGGCTTAGGCAAGTACATAGAAGGGCTCTTTGGAAGGCGCACAAGTCTGAACACTGCTGATCAAAAGCCAGGCTTTGTGTCCTTAAGCACTTTACACAGAAGCATAAGTCTAGGGCCTGGTCAAGTATAACATCCTTGTGGTAACCAGGCGATCAAATGCAGAAGGGATTCATAATGAGGACGCCGGTGTAGGGTAATGTCGACGCAATGTTGTTTATGATGGTGATTGTTCCTCTCCTTTTGCAGGTGAGGTGGACTAAATCGGGTAGATAAAAGAGTAAATGTGGGCTACTTTAAAAGAGTGGTTAATTGACCTTTTCATTTGGACATTAATGAGAAGGCAACTCGCCCTGCAGTTGCTTTCTATCTGATCCTGGAGGGGAGGATGGTGCAATTGGGTATCTAGAGTGTTGTTCATCCTGCAAAACATGTTAGGGCTGACCTCAGATCTCTGCACTCTAAAATAGCCCACCTTCCAAGAAGTGAATGCACATGGTCATTAAAGCAAGTTTATTTCACAGCAGCTGCAGAGGAGAGCATAGACAACTCCTTGAAGATTAAACTATCCTAAATCTCCCTGGACCACAAACCAGATACAGTATAAATACATTTCCAGAACAGTTAACACATTTGCATCATGTTCCTTACAAAGTCATCACCCAAAATACAAATCTAGTCCCCACAATCTCATTGGCTGCCTTCACTGTGGCATCATCCCCATAGACATACAATTTTGTGACATTGCAAATACAAGGCCAACCCTCTTCTTGGGTTCCTTCCTGCAGGACACACAATACAGTTTTAGTACTGATTCACTTGGTCACAGACCTGCAAAGTAAAATCTGACACACATGGTTTATGTGTGGGCACCTCAGTCTCTGAGTCTCTCTCTCTCTGCTGCACCAATGGAGGGCCAGCACTACGGCTGGCGTGGTCAAGAAGGCTTGATGCTGGAAGGCATTCCAGCCTTGCCATGCCAGCCGTAGTACCAGACCTCACCAGCGTTCCAGCACATCCGGTAAGGTGTAAGGGGGGCTAGAGGGGTGTCAGTGTGTCAGGTCTGCCTGAATGCCTTTGTGTGCAAGTGCAGTGTATGTTGAGATGTGGTGGGGGGCCGGGGGGGGTTCCGGTCTGTATGGGTGCATGCTTGTGAGTTTGTTTGGTGAGTTAGGGGGTGGGGGGTTCGGGTCTGTATGGGGTGCATGGTGTATGCTTGTGAGTTTGTGTGCCGAGTTGGGGGATGGGGGTCTGTATGGGTGCATGGTGTATGCTTGTGAGTTTGTGTGCTGAGTTGGGGGGTCGGGGGTTCGGGCCTGTATGTGTGCATTGTGTATTGGTGTATGCTTCTAAGTTTGTGTGCCGAGTTAGGGGTTGGGGGCTCGGGTTTGTATGGGTGCATGGTGTATGCTTCTGTGTTTCTATGCAGAGTTGGGGGTGGGGGGTTCGGGTCTGTATGGGTACATGGTGTATGCTTGTTAGTCTGTATGCAGGGGTGAGGGGGTTGGGGTCTGTATGAGTATGTATGCATGGTGCATGCTTGGTGGCATGGGGCATAGTGTTGGGGCCATGGGGCATAGTGTTGGGTTGGGGGTGGGTGTCATGGGCCATGGGGCATAGTATTTGGTTGGGGGTTGTGGCCATGGGGGATAGTGTTTGCTTGAGGGGTGGGTGCCATGGGGCAAAGTGGTTGGTTGGGGGCTGGGGGCCATGGGGCATAGTGTTTGGTTGGGGAGTGGGGGCCATGGGGCATAGTGTTGCACTCCGGGAGTAAACCCAATAATAAAGCCAAAACAGACACAGTTAGGAGATGCACATCCTTTACTTTTTGTGAAAACCTGACTCAACGAAGGCCCTACTCTTCTTGGGAAACCCAAACAGCAAAGTATAGTAGTCCAAAATAATGGAATGTCCAATCAAGGGTCAATAAAATATATATAATTTAATTAAAACAGACGATATGCAAGAACTATATAGAAATAAATGATAACTATGGAAAATGTGTAGTACAAAATGTAAGTTTGAAATACAAATATAAATCGTTACACCTCAAAAACGTATTTTTTCCAAGTGTTTAATAAAAATTGTGTGTTGAATAAGCCTCCTGCCACGCCACGCCACGCCCCACCACACCTGCCGCCCCATCCACATTTACTTTTCGGCACATTACAGCCATCATGTAAGGTACTTTCGGCCCTCTGTCAAAATCAGTTGTGCACCCCTGCCCTAAAGGATATGAATTAAGCTTGTAGAAGGGAATCCCTGCAAGTGTTGTGCTTTTAAAGGTCCGAGCCCGGCTGAGGTAGACCTACGTGAACTTTTTGTTGAACTGAGTTTTGAAAGCTGAAAAGAGAGACTTTAACGTGGAAGGCCAGATGGGCCTCGATCCACGTTTTGAACTGCCTTTGTTTTGAGAACCTGAGCCAGAAAGTGTCATCCTGTTACAGGGACCGCCTTACTCTGTGCTATCTAACATTGGGAAGAGAGCTGACTCAGCCTCATTTATTCTTTATATTCTAACACTGATTTTCCTTTGCATACATATTCTCCTTTACACATATTTTGTACAAGAGATAGGGCAGGGATAAGGTTTTTGTTAGTTTAGGCCATTTTGATTGGACAGACTCAACTCAGACTGTTTTATTTATTATTTGATGGTAGAGACTACTCCCATCCTAGCTGTAGTGCAAAGTAGGCATTTTCTTAAACCCTGAAAATTGAATAAAGGTTTTACAAATTGTACCTTTTGGGTCAGTGTCATACTTGTGATACAATGCCTCCCTTACAGGCTACATAGCGCCAACAAATGGCACCTTTGATCGGGCACTAACTTTTCATTTCTCCAAGCACTCTGATACCCTGGATATTTATTCTTGGTGTCCTCTTGTGCCCTTTCATTATACAACCACCATTTCAATCCATCTGGGCTCCAGTTCCAATATAGCCCTGCAGTCATCTTCGCTTTTAATCACCCTTCTATATTTTTAGCCACTAAGCCCAGATTGACACTACCAGGTGGTAGATGCTTCTTTGGCCACTCAAACAGCAATTTCTAAGCCCAAACCCTGGGCCCATCGCACTTCATTCTATTTCAGCTCCAAATAGCCACTCCCATGTTGTTGCAGCCGTCCCGCTGCCAATCAATATCTTCCCCTTTAGCCAGCCAGTCTTCCGAACAAGCTAAAAAACTATTTCACAAACTCAGGCCTCAGCCTACACAGCCCAAATCTGTGGCATCCGATCTCTCCATGTATTTCCAAGGTGTGCATTTTTATATTTGTACCTGTGTTCAAAACTACAGCATCCTCTGTGAGACAGGCATGGTATCAAGAGATGACACAGACACAAGGCGAACAGTTTCAAAACCTTTATTTAAACACTTAGGGTTGGTGTAACACCTATCTTGGCCGATCTCTGTTTTGGGTTTTCCCTCAACTGATGTTTCTAAGGTTTGTCTATGTCCGTAAATCCCAAACCAACGCCCGTCTGTGTCAAACCTATGCTTTCCCTCACATCTAAGCAAATGTTGTGAAGGGGTTATCCAAAAGAAGAATAGTGTTCCAAAAGACAAAACAAACAAGGACAGAGCGGGATTCAGGTAGCCTTCTTCTCAGGTTCCCAGGTTTCTCTATGCCTGTTCAAAGTAACTCAGTTCACAAAGTTCACTAGGCCTCTTGGGGTTTCCCTTACCCAAGCTCAAGCCCTTCTGTTTCTACAGATTGTTCATTTTCTCAGGACTTTCGTTGCGGCCCCCTATGCGTGGCGCAGTTGACAGACCACAAGGTCCACCCACTACAGGTTACGCAACTAGCTACCTGGGGCTCTTAGAATGCCGTTTTCTTAATACTTTGTCCATTTTATACAATATATCCACCTTGGCTTCCCTCTCTATTCAATTCACACAAATTGTCAACACTTGGGGATTTTGCTCCCACTTCGTGTAGTTCCCCTTCCACTGCTTCCTTAATAGCATTTCACGATTTCTTTCTTACGGTTTCAACAAGGATACATTCCCATTATCCTTTCCCATCAGGCTTTCGAGAATGCATACTTTCCTTGGCGCGACCTCTCTCATACTTAGTGTCACTTAATCCTCCTTTGCCTTTCATTCGTTAGCTTCCTCTTCGGAACGTTCAGCAACATGTCGCTTGCACGCTGGTATTTTATTTCATACTGCTTTCAAGTTCACTTTCATTTGTTCGGCCCCTTCACCTCGGAGCCCTCATCAAAGTGCCGCCTGCACGTCGTTACTTTGTTATTCATTTCAGTTCCACACGCGTGCTGGGTTTCTCACTCTTACAGAAACTCACTGGTTAGCGCAATGCTTTTTACAGTGTTCTGGTTTCCTACGACTGAGGTCAGGGTCTCACCACCTGCCCCTCAGACACTCGTGGGTTTTGTCAGCACGCCCAGCGGAATGAGCATTCTTAACGCCATTAACAGGATTCAGCACACCTTTCAGGGCCCTTCTCAAGATTCCAGCTCCTTGGAGACACAGCTCCCTCGCCACCTTCTTTCCCAATGCTTCACTCTGCAACGGGTCAGCGTCTTAGCGTCCCATTCTCCACTGGGTGACTCTTGGCTTCTCAGCTGCAACTTCCTGGCATCCTGCTCCCACACCTCACTCTCCTACTTTGGCAAAGCTCCACCTTTTATACTTTGGTCTTGTTTCAATAGGGTGCAGGTGTGCATAGTTGGATTCAAATGCCTGACTCTGCCTGATCTCATTAGAGGGACAAGCCTGTAGCGTATTGGAGTGTGCCTCCCTGTTCATCTTCCTCCTCTCAGTACTATATGCATAGTTCTCATAGGGAATCTGTATTGCTCGCGGATGCTTCTTCCACATCTCAGTAAGTACTGGAAATGGGGGAGAGGGGACTGGATAAGGGTGAGAGTATCCCATAAATGCGGAGGGAGGTTAGGGTGAAAGCAAATTGGAAAAGGGGGGGGGGAATACCATGCCTCACCTTCCAGCATCCTCTCCCCAATCCCCAGAGACCCTTCACTCAGGTGATCCTCCCTCGCTTGGATACCCCTAGGGTCGTGATCAAAAAGCGATGGCCTTTTCCTGACCACCTGGATGGATGATCCCTGGGGAGTAGGTGGGAGAACACCTTCAAGTTTCTCACACTCGTCATAACAGGTTTCCCATTCAAGAGCCTTTTCCCACTTTGTATGAAGCTCTGCACTTTAAAACACATTGCGCTAAGTTCAATGTACTCCCATATTAGGTTGCTACATGTATGCAAATATAAATGTATAATTCTAGACACAAAGTAACACTATAATGAACCTTTAGCAAACCTCAATGAACTATTCTACATGCATGCAAAACTGCAATGTTGTGACAATATCGCATCCATTCTTGTCCCATCCTAACATTAATATAGTGCGCACAACGTGAACCTCTCCCGTTAGGATTCGGCAGGGCCCACGGTGCGCTCCACAGGTTAATCCCTTTCTGTGTGCCTACTGCGTGCTCCTGCGAATCGGGGGGGGGGGCAGATGGGGAGGAGGGATCAGCACGCTGACAATGGGAGATGCCGATAATGCAGCTCACCGTGTCATCAGCTCTCCAGCATCTGCGTCCATCAGTGCAGGACACGGATGCAGAAGACGGCAAGGACGCATCATATGCATTTCAGGCCAATGGCGTGGCAACTCACGGAGCATGGCCACGCGGACAGGTCCTTTCCTCAAATCCGTGTGGTCTGGTTCCAGCGTTCGCCACAGACCTCTCTATTTAAGCCTCATTAGGAGAATGACCTGGCGTTCTCGCAAAGGTCGCAAATCAGGATTCTGGTAGCAATTTGTTTAAGGAACGAGGTATTTAGGCAATTAGTTATAAGATTGGATGCCTTATTTTGGATCAGGTTTACAGCATACAGCAGCAGTGCATCAGGTAAACGGTTGCGTGGGCTAGGGCAGGGTTCTATTATCTAATTGCTTTCCAGCCTTTTTGTTATATCAACATCTGTTTATGTTTATATTGCCTGCTGCAGCTCCTGCCTCGATCTCTGTGTCAAGTAGCACTCCAGCCTGGGGGGACCCGTCTCCAGAAAAGTCCTTATAGAGTGTCTGGGGAGGGGCTCCTCCTGGGTGGGCAGTGCACTGTCTTCAGGACTTCTGAGGCTTACCATAAGGAACACTCCAGCCCCTGTCTAGCCTGACAGATTGTGAGAACCCTTTATATTCCAGAGTCTTGGAGGCAGTGCTGAAGGACTTAGCCTCAGCAGTACAAAAACTACAGATAGAAGTAGCAACCTCTCAGGAAAATGCATTGCTGTTTCAGTCATTACTGCTTTACAGTCAACAGTAGAATAGGTGGCAAAGAAGACCTTTTCTGGTAGCAACCATTGGGGAACAGGGTAAGGGTCTGGAACCCCCTAGAGATTAGGGGGATCCTTATCTCGCGATTCCCGTTCTATTGTCACACCCGTTATTTTACCAAACCCGGGGGTACGGTTAGTATTCCTTCCCCTGCTATGCCCAACAAATATATTTATTATCAAAGTATATTTGTATTTATCTATTTCTAACGCGCCAAAGCCTGTGGGCATCAGGGCGCAGAGAACAGCTCTCAAAGGAAATTACAAAGCAGTCAGACAAGGAGAACCGGGCGACATAGCTTTTAGAAAGTAAGTACATTTCTTTCACATTGTAGGTCTGTCAGTAACTTGTTCTATGCTAAAGCTGCTTTGACAGGGTAAGAGCTTTCTTTTCCCTTGGCTCGACGGGCTCTAGCCCATAGCAGTCGCATGGTATCTTTGGATTTAACGTTTCTAGCTGAGGTTTGAACATTGATGTGTGCGTCGAGATAGTTTGATGCATCACCAAACAAGCATTTGCGAGTTAGGACATTGAAGATTTCTCCTGTGCTGCGAGATATGTTCAGATTTCAACACACTTTTTACCATTCTCACTGCATCGTTTTGCAAAATCTGTAGTCTTTTGATGCACCATTTACTTGCTCCGCCAAGTAGTGCATTGCAATAATCTAGTCTCGATAAAACTAGAACTCTGACCAGTTGGCTGCAGAGACAAAAGATTTTATCAAGCGTATGAGCCTGAGGTAGTAATGTATATTCTTTGTCACATCTGCGACTAGAGCATCATATTTGAGAGATGCCACAATGGTAATCCCCAGTGTTTTAACTTTGCCGACTATGTGGATTACATGTTTGTCAATGTTCAGTTTTTCGTAAACTATTCCTAATTTGTCTCTTGCTTTATCAGAGCCAAACATTAAGAGCTCTGTTTTCTGGCCATTCAAACAGAGGCTGTTTTCCATCATCCAGATATGAATCTTTCGATATTTGGATGAGATCATTTCTGTGTTTTTTTCATAGTCTCCACTGAGTCTAAATAAAAGCTCAGCATCATCAGCGTAATTGGTCAAATATAGTCCCACGGACTCTAGAAGGTCACACAGGGATCAACAAAACACGTTAAAAAAGAACAAGGGGACAAGGAAGATCCCTGCGGGACTCCACAAATTGGTTCCACGTTAGAAGATGCATTTTGCCAGGTTAGTTTTAGATTTTCCATTACTTAGAAAAGAGCAAAACCATTTAACTGAATTAGGGGAACAGTTTACACAAACCTAAATACATTCTAGAAGTTTAGCATGAGCTACAAGATCGAACGCCAATGAAAGATCTAAAAGCATCAACAAACCAGCTTTGCCTTCATCTACTATGTGCAACATTTGGGTCTGTTGGTCTAGCAAGGCGGTTTCGGTCCCATGTGCGGTCCTAAATCTGGACTGCCGGATTTAGACCCAAGAGATTTCAAGGCATTTATGACCCAATGCCGGATACATTATTTGAATAAACCCCAATTGTATGCTTCCCATCAGGCCCAGGTGGCCTTTATATTGTTTAATCTAGAAAGAAACTGCCTTGTCCTGGGCCACCCCTTTTGTCAATAATAACAGCTGGTTATTGACAGACTATGCTGGGTACTTGAAGTCTTTCCAAGCTATTTTTGATCATCAGTATGCCGCTCAATCTCTCAGACAGTAACTATTGGACATAAGACAGGGGAACCGAGACCTGATTACCTACATCGCTCATTGTAAAGGGTTAGTAACTCAAATGGAATGGCCGGATGATGCCCAACTCATAATTTTCCATAAAAGCTTAAGAGACGACATGAAAGATGCCCTATGTCAAGTAATCACACTATCCGATACCCTCAATGACTACATTGCATTAGTCATCCGCCTTAAAGGAATGGTTCGGGCAGAAAATATTATTGTCCCTATGGTTCGGCCATGTGGTTTTAATCATAATTCGATCGTACAAACATTTCCTATGCACCATGCCCGAGTTTTCGTCTCTTGAACACAAGCAAAATCAGACAGCAGGGCACGGCCATCTTGTGATAATCTTATCACTTTCCGCATCACCCTGGGTGACCTGCGTTTGCGGCACTAAATCATATCCCCCGCCCCTAATCCTGACATCCCTAGATGCGTACCGCCCATTTCACAACGCCAAAGCACGTCTCGCGTCAACATTCTCTGCGCCTCAGCTAATGACGTGTCACCATGGAAACGGCAGGAAGCCTCTTTCCTCGTTACACAACAGCAGATATTCTTTTCCATTCCTCTCAATGTATTACTTTGAGTATACTGTGACTCGTTTCTGTGCTCTGGTCAGCTACCTTTGTTGCTTGTAGCCCGTGTGAACAGATACCAGTACGACCGCTATAAATTATTTTCATTTCTTTACCACACAATGGCAACAATAATGCCCTACCTGTACGAGCCTGAGCATTCTGAGGAGGAATTACTGGAAAGAGCAAGCTCTGTAGACGATGGGGATTTGGACAATAGTTGGGCAGACATTTCAACAGATGAAGACTATCCACCGAATATGAAGGAACAAGATTCAACATCCATGTTGCCTGGAGTCATCAACCACTTTGAGCGCGTATCAGGTAATCTTACCTAGATATTCTGTTCCAGACTGGTTTTATGTACGGAATTATAGATAATGTGATCATATTTTTGCAACGTATCATTGCATTGCAGAATGTTTCTTTACCACTTCACTGTTGATCTGTACCTTTGTCATCTTTCCAAATTGTGTGTCCCGTTTCCAATCTTTTCGACCTTACTAATGCAAGTACTGTGTTTCAGGGAGATGCTGCAGCGTAATCTACAATTACATTATACATTGTGGTTGTTCCGGAACCAGAGTTATGCACACTGACAGTACCATCGAATAAAAGAAAGTCGGTCTAATTAGATGTGTAATGCCAATGACTTATTTTAAATGGATACTAATTTTTGTAGGGATGTATACAAGATCTGTATATTGAACCGGAGGAATGTGTATCTGAGTCGGTCTGCCAGTTTGCTGATTTTAGAGTAAAGAAGGTTTCAAAGAAAAGAAATACAAATAAGGTTAGTTATAAACACTTTCTATTGTTGGCAAAAGTTTTGTGCTAGGTCTTCATTATATGCTTTTTTTAATGTCAATTGTACAACACTGTATGTTGGATTTACACTGAACATCCCTTTTCCTATCTGTCCTGTAGTTGCCCGATGGAGTACGGACTATGCAGACACAGACAGCTATACAAATGACAGATGCTGCTTGCCAAACTCTTTTCACCATGGAGGAACTATTCATTGAGGCGCGTCGTGTTCACACTCGAGATGCCTATGTCCAATGGCCAGAAAATTAATTTAATAAGACAGGCGATTCCAGCAAAGTGTTCTTGGACCATTGCTACAACGCACCCGCTCCGCCAGAGGAAGGTGCAATTGCATTTATAGATGATAGTTTAACATTACTAGATGAGCACTTGACACAATCGACACCCGCCAAAAAAATGCCCCCCAAAAAACAGTCCACATTGATGTTTTCGCCTATCCATCGTCAAGTAACAGATGTTGAAATGACAGAATTTGAAGCATCAACACTATTGACCGACGAAACAGACAAAGATATCGACTATAGTATGTCCGGTTTTGCTGATATGTCCACCACGGGTCAGTCCGAAACAACAATGTTGCCTGATGACAGTATTATAAAAGAGGCCAAATACATAGTATTCGACATCAGCTTGATGGAGATTATAAAGATGCTGAAATGTGTGCATTCAGTGGGAGGGGAAGTATGTGGAAAGCCATTGGTGAGCGTGACTCGTCTAACACAAGGCAGTAACCTGAAAATACATGCCACCTGTGAAAAGTCACATAAAGCATTTTCATGGTCCACTCAACCGATGCTGGGGAAACTGCCAGCTGGCAATCTACTGTGTGCAGCAGTTTTGCTTTTCAGTGGCTCTAGTTTCACGAAGTTATCCAGTTTCTTGCAGTTTTTGGGACTCCACTTCATTTCCAAAACGCAATACTACAAATACCAACATAATTATCTATTCCCTGCCATTAGTGATGCTTGGAAAATTGAAAAATTGGCTATTGAAAGTACATTCCCCGACAAACGGTTCAGGCTAGCCAGCGATGGACAGTGCGACAGCCCTGAATTTTCTACTAAGTACTGCACCTACCACCTTCAGGACATGGAAAGTAAGAAAATTGTGAGGTCGGTGGTCGCGCAGGTGTCCAAATGTAAATCCTCAGTGGCCATGGAGAAACTTGGTTTTATAAAATCACTGGAAGATCTACAATCGAGGGGAATGCAAATCGAACTCATAGCCACAGACAGACCCGTTTCAATAGCCAAGACAATGAGAGAGCAGTATCCAAATATTAAACATCAATTTGATGTATGGAATGTTGCAAAATCACTTAATAAAAAAATCTCGGATGCAGGGGAAAAAAAGGGTTTTGAAAGTATTTTGCAATGGTCCCAGTCTTTCAGCAACCATCTTTGGTGGAGCTCTAAAACATGTGATGCTCTGTGGAAATTCTACTGGAAAAATGGTGCTCACTAATGCACCACTGTTCCAACGTTCACCACTGGACAGAAAACCAACATTTCCACCAAAGTGAACATGGCCCTTTGTCCCCAGAGCAGGCACAGAAGAACAAGTGGTTGATACCATCTTCACCTCCACACAAAGCCCTTGAGAAGATTGTGTTTGATAAAACTCCATCAAGAGATCTTAAGGGACTCACAGAATTCTGTCACACAGGAGATTTGGACGTGTTCCACAATATGTGCCTAAAGTACAGGCCAAAGAGATAGCATTTTGGCATCCAGGGGATGAAATGTCGGACTTTTCTTGCAGTATTAGCGCATAACGAGAATGTGGGCCGGGAACAATCTAGGACTGCAGGAAACTTAGGGATGCTTCGCTACACTATGGCCTTTACGAAAAGAAGCAAAAAATGGGTTGTCAAACCAGTATATGAGAAAATGGCATTCGACTTTGTGAAAGATCTTATTGTTAATGTCGTCGAGATGCATACTCATGGAATTGCGCACAAATCTGTTCAGAGCACACATACATTGCCACAAAACATTGCCAGCGTGCCATGTCCACCCAAAGCAGAGCTCGTTAAATTGTTCAAAACCCAGTTCAAATGATTACCATCTGTTTTTTTGTTGCAAAAAATGTTTTATAAACTGTACAAATAAAGTATGCAATTTGTCTTTTGAAATCCATCCTCTCAGTCCTTTTCTTAAAAAAAATATTACAATTATTACGATTGCTTTCACATTTCACAGTTTAGGGGCCATGAGAGAAGCAGAGGTGGCCCTATTATTAGACACATTTTGACTCCGTTTTTGTGTTAAACCGACTATAAATTTGGTAATAGGGGGTATTCTGCCATTGACAAATTTCACCTACAGCTGAGCAGCGCCACGAACAACGAGCAGTGATAGCTCCGAATTTCCTGTGCCCGTGCTTCAAAATTAATTTTCTCATGGATGCGTTGACACGGGATGTTGCAAAGTAAGAATGTGCGTTAATTTTGAGTGAAGGTCACCAGCTTTGAATTTTTGCTTGGAGCTGCGAGGCCCACACGTCCCTCGCACAGTATAAGGTTCTATTGTTTTTTGACCTCGAGAGGCAGGGACCATTCTGAAAGGGATTGAATTGAAGGGGGGTGTAATAACGTATGATATGATAAGGTTGCCCATTCCGAAACTGCACCTAGTTACGTATAAATTCAGTTTATGAGAAAACGTTGACACGAACGGAGGAGTCTGCATCACGGGCTGCATTACGCCTAGAGAATGGAAATTGCGAATATAATGTAAGTTTCTCTTTAGACGATTTCATACGAGAACTAATCGAAATACGAATAGCTGACCGTTACTGCTGGGTGACATTGTACTTGTTCGTTCTGTTTGGCATATTGCAATGAAGTGCTAGTACAACCTTTGTGTGCAGGGCTATCTACCAGGCACATGGCCAGGCCAGCATCGAGACACATGTAGACCACCACTCGTTTCTCCCTGGCTCTATGATAATAAATCATTACATTGTTTTTGCACCTCGAATTCTTGCACCAGTTTACGCATTACGTTTAGAGCTCAACATTCTCATTCGCACTATCCTCGGAAGCAAATAGCAAAGTACTTTGATATTCCACGTTGTATTCTCTCAGTTCACATTGTGTCACCTCTGCGCTAATAAAGGAAATGATTAATTGTAATAAAGATCGGCTACTGAGACACTTTTCGATTTTTATCTTTTGCAACAGGTACATCGTGCCATTCTGCGATTGTCATCTATTCCAGACCCCGACAGATGGCTTCTTCAACCGCCAGCTGCAGCTACAAGTCAATCACTGGATCTACTTGACCGTCTTTTGGGACGACAGACAAGGTCCAATCTGTCCGTACGCGGTACCAGCAATTAGGAGCAACATAGCAACCTTTACGGTGGTCTAGTGCCAAGTTGAAGCACCAGCCTTGCAATTCACTGTGCGACCAAAGTGTTTCGTTTACCCAAAACGAACACCCTGTGTACCCAAAAGGAACAGTGCGTGACTCATGATAAACATTTATGGATTTATGAAATGAGAGCAAAGAAAAAAAGTTGCATTTTAATTGATTAGGTCACACGTCGATTGTTATCGAAACATTTAATGTGAAATAAATGTACTTTACCAATTGTACAGTCTTGTTGTTTCCTTTTAAAGTACAGTTTCATATTCCTAATTGTGACTCGCCACTTTGTGAGGCGATGTGTGTTGTTTTCCGGGTTCCACGTCTAGTCGCGTAGGTGACGACTGGGCACGTTTGGCCACGCTGTCCAGCAACGTCACGGAGAGAGGCGGAGAATATAAATGATTTGGTGATGTCAGGGGCGGAGGATATGATTTAGTGCTGCAAACGCAGGTCACCCAGGGCGATGCAGCAAGTGATAAGATTATCACAAGATGGCCGCACCCAGCTGCCTGATTTTGCTTGTGTTCATGAGACGAAAAGTCGGGTAAGGTGCATATGAAATGTTTGTACGATCGATCGAATTATGGTTAATAGCACATGGACGAACCATAGGGACAATAATATTTCTGACCGAACCATTCCTTTAACAGCGATCAACTGATCACAATGGAGAAAGAAAGATGGGAACTAGGCAGGCCTGTCCTTTTTCCTCGCAAAAGGGATCATGTCCCCTACAACAGAACCAAACCAATGCAGTTGGGTAGTACCCGTGGGCCTGTGTCCTCTGAGGAGAAGGATCGTGTAAGGAGATTGCACCTCTGTTTCTACTGTGGCAAAACGGGACATTCAGTCCTTTCTTGCCCCCAAAACCCTTCACCATATATGGCAAACGAATCCACCCGCCCACAATAGGGAGTCTTTGGACTGATGTAAACACTCAGGATTCCAAGGAACTAAATGCCTGTTACTCCAAGTCATTCCAATCACTTCTTTGTTTCAGTTGATCTAAAATTCGAACACTTGTCCTGGGAGAATATCATTGCCCTGGTAGATAGCGGGGCCACTCTTTCATTCGCACATAGGCAGAGATTGAGAACCAGAACCAGGACAGAACCCATCCTATCAGTAGATGGATCACCACGGATTTCAGGAACCCTTTCTTTACATACCCCGAATTTGAGAATGGTTATGTGGCATGTACCATCATGAATATATGGGTGGAGAGTCAGGTTTTGAATGTTTTAAGTGTAGTCTTGAAGATGTTAAAGTGTCTGTGACTCGCTAAGAGTAAAAATGATTTGCCTGAGCAAAAGGTTTTAAAAGTATGCAGCAGTCAGCCAAAACATGACTAAACTTGAACATGAATAGAACAAAACAGTTGTGAAGCAAAGATGACTGCGTTCAAACAATGTATTACACACGTTAATGTTTATGAACAAACCACATAGATGCATATTTATGATAAATGCACACACAGAGGAACTATGAAAAATCCTTTTGTACAAGGCAAGCAAGCATTCACTGAAAAAAGCATTATTTGTTTGTTAAAGGATACTTCCCAAGTATAACAAAATGTTCCATCTACTAAGATCCTAAAATGCTAGAAAAATAAATATGCAGGCCTAACGCTCCTCTCCATGAGCATCTACAGGCACAAAACACAGCAGACGTTACAATAGAACATCTCTCATCCTATTGTGTGTGGTTTCAGACTTGCTCAGTACACACATCACAGAGAGAACAAGCATTGCATTGCCAACAGTTTGGGCTTGGGTATAGGCAACTGCTAGTGGTAATCACTGGTCATTAATTGTAGCAGGTGCAAAATGGCGTGAGTACCTGGGCATCTAATAGCAGTGCCTGGCAAACGTCTAATACGTATACACAAGCCAAAACTGTTGGCTTTGCCAAAGCTTGTTTTTAACAAAACTTCAGTGAAGGACACGCATAGTGCTTACAAATAGAGTGGCTGAAGCCAGACCTCATAAAGAAATGTGTATTACACCAGTAGTGGGATTACAACTCAAATTAAGTCATTAACTTTGAGAAGACCACTTTGAAAAAAACAGGCAAAAAAGGATGCCAAGCCAGAATACAATTTATTCAGACGAAGGTCTAAGGCCTATCAAGCAAGTACACAAAAATAGTGCCCAGTCTGTAATTTGCAAAATGTCTTCTTAGGAAACCTGGGCCCAACAAGGTGGATGCAGGAACATTTTAAAAAGAGAATTAGATGTACAGAATTTATTCATTTTTAGAAAAGACAAATTGAAGAGAAAAATATCACAAAACATCAATACATGGCAGAGGTGATTGAAGTGCTTCATGTGGCCACCTGTACCAGAAAGACAACAAAAAACTAAAAGCTATCCTCGTGAGGACACAGAAAAAAATAAAAGTATGACTTCACACAGGTTGTGTGGTGTGGTCCTCTTTTCTCTTAGATTGGTTCCTAACACATTTCCCTTGCGGCACGTGTGTGGTTTGCCAGTTCACCATCAAATCAACGACCTTTTCACACCACGTTTCATCTGGCATCTCAGTCAGTTTACTAATTGTCAATCCAAAAATGTGATCTACATCATTCAATGTCCCTGCGATCTTCTCTACATTGGTATGACGTGTAGAAAAGTTGGGATGCGAATTATTGAACACAGATCAAGGATACCTAACAACTTGTTAACGGCTCCCTTAGTCACCCACTCTCAGCCATGCATCATTCAGCCGAAGAAGTCAGATGGCGGGTCAGTGACTAACATGATAAAAGCGATTTTTCGCCACCAAATAGGCTTCTCAAGCTAGAACACAAATGGATTACGAGTCTCTGTAAGCATATGCATGGCCTGAATGATCAAGTACAGCGGTCGGCTCTACACACTTAAACCAGCCGGGTCCACTCTATGTCGATTCCAAATTGCGTAGACCAGGGTCGCATAATGTAATTCAATTTCACTCACACAATTATTTCTAGGCTTTGTTCCACCCTCACAATTATTTCTACAATTGTCTGTTTCTGTCTGGTAAGGCTTGTTTAAACAAAAAAGGACAGGTCCCTTTCACTCTCCCAACATGGCCTCAAATAGGGTTCTGCATCTGTTGCCGGCAATGCGGTCTATCCTTCACACAGGCTCTGAGCTCTGCTCTCAGAGCAGCACGTGTTAACACCATGATCATCTGAGCAACGTATTATGCTGCCTCTAATCGACACACCATGTTCTCTAACCGACACACCATGAATGTTACCCTCTGGGTAACTGACCAGGCTTGCTCTAACAGTCAAGCACGGGCCCCTTTCACTCACCCAACATAGTAACCTAATCGGGTTTTGCATCTGTTGCTGCGAATGCAGTCTATTCCTCACCCAGGTGCGAGTTCTGCTCTCAGAACAGCGTTGGTTTAAACCATGAGCACACAAGCAGCGTCCTTGAACTGACTTGATCGTTCATTAGCGCACACCAGGAATGTTATCCCCAGATACTGATTTGTTTTAAGTGCCTGCGAGCGCACACACGGGTTGACCCGTCCATTCCAGCGTTCTTGTTTAAAAATGTATAGCACCGGAATCACGCTGGTGCTCTCAGCGACCTTTCACGACATCTGATACAGTGTTTTTTAACTTGGTTCACAGATATATTGTTAAGGTGTCTGAATACCGACAGCTAGAACTGGCTGTTGCGGATTGCCTCTCCCGCTTGGACTGACTATCCAGTATTCAAATTCAGACATTTTTGACCGGTTTCTGACTCTGGTGAGTTTATCCCCATTTTCACAATTTGTCTCCCCTTTTTTCTGGCAATGAAATGGTTCTGCCTCCACGCCCATTCCCGGGCATGCTCTACATGTGTCACCCTCGGGGAGCACAGTTTTCCCCCTCTTTTTAAATGTCACTGATGGACACATGGATCAGTATACCATTTCGTGGCCGTTCTTTGAAATGCCATTGCGTTTGAGAACAAGACATGCGCAGTAATTAAGATACATGTCTTCTGTATTTCCCCATAGGTTGAGTTCTAACACAAGCGAACAATTAAAGACACTTCCTTTCTTACACACGTGTTGTCCTGAAGAGGTTGTTCTTTGTACTATGTCACCTTTTTGTAAGATACTGTAATTTTTATAACCAACCAGCAAGACCCGCTCATTTTCCTGGGAACTCGCACAGAGGCCGAGGCTTGCTGTTGGAAGTAGATTATCTTTGTATTCTTTTACCCACATTGGGTTAGAACTGTTTTCATCAGATATATGTTCTTTTGAGTGAATGTGATGTGATTGTTAAACATGTGTTAGGGTGTATGGTTTGGTCCTCTTTTCTCTTAGATTGGTTCCTATGTGAGGTCATTCTTTTATTTTTTTCTGTGTCCTCACGAGGATACACTTAAGTTTACGTTTTTTGTTGTCTTTCTGGTGCAGGTGGCAACATGAAGCACTGCAATCACCTCTGCAATGTATTCATGTTTTGTGATGGTTTTCTCTTCAATTCGTGTCTTTTGTAAAAATGAATACATTCTGTATATCAAATCGTCTTTTTGAGAAAAAAAAATGTCCTGCTTCTACCTTGCTGTGCCCAGGTTTCCTAAGAAAAGGTTTTGCAAATTAGAGACTGGGGCACCATTTTTGTGTATTTACTTTGAAAAAACAGGCACTTCAGCATAAAGTTTGATCGTAAGGCTTATTTAAAGCGAGCTCAGAGTTCCCACAAGGAGGTGTTTTGGGCAGGAATTGGGTGGGAATGGCCAAAAGGATTAGCATGGGCAATCAATGGGTGGGGAAATAACCAAACAACACCTACAAGCTGTGTGTCCCTCCTTGTATGCCATTTCTCCCCCTATATCAACAATAATGCAATCGTTTCTGCTTATAGGTACTTATGCCACCTAATTGCCCAAACTAAAAATGTGTTTTCTGACCTCATTCATGGCCTGCAATTTCTTCCAAACAAATAAGAATCAAGGGATGCATTCTGGTTTCTGTCAAGTAAAATGGCTTTTACACTGCCCTCTGCTTTCAACTTGTGCGCAAATGGATCTGCATGGAAAGATAAAAAGGTGTCATATATATATATACACAAGATTCTGATGTGTAAAAAAAGCCCAATACCACACTTACCCGGAGGCCTGCTTGAAGTGCATTATCCCATTTTAAAAGCAGCACTTAGTCCCACAATTCATCAGAAAACACACCTGATGGACATAATCAGTGCATTGCTTGAAACAGCTTGGGAGCTCTGTGCAGTCAGAACAGAAGGGGCATGCTGCTGAGACAATGATGTGAATATTTGTTCTGTGATGGAACAGACTGCAAGGAAAGGCCGCTCTGAAGACCCATTCTGTGCGTAGCAAGCATGGATATCACAGTTGTGAAACTCTAAGGTCATCCAGCCACATCAACGTTCACTATCATAGCAGTGACCTCCTCTGCACCCCACTCCCTTGCCCCCGCTCCCTCCTCCCGATACCCTCTTCCCCCATCCAAGCACACACCAATGGTCTCCCCACTTAATTGAAGGCAGTTAGGGACAGACCCCTGGGTACTACCGTTACTCCACCTACCCAGTTTCTTCACAGCATACACCCTGCTGGACTTCCACTTTGTTTCGTGAAGCTGCCAGTTGCTTTCTTTACACATTTCTCTCTACTTGGTAGGCACTCACAAATGTGCCTGCAACTCATCAACAAACAGCTTAAAAGGAGACGTATGACCTCAACCAGGAGCTATTTATGCTCATCAATTTTGACTCCTGACATAGCAAGCAAACATCCAAGATTGGATTTTGCAAGGCCTGTCTTCGGCTCTTAGCAGCAGTAAATTATAGTAGTACTATTACTGCTAATAACATTACTACTTCCGGTACTACTATTGGAGAACAATGTCATGTTTTGTATATTTGTACAGCGCACATCTGCCCAAAGGCATCTTGGCGCTAAACTGCAGAGGTGAGGCAGTAATAAGGAGGGGGGACCCTAAAACAGAAGAGTTTTCAAAGAACAGCGAAAAGCAGGATGGTCAGCAGTAGCTCGGAGAACCCAGGGTAGATCATTCCATGCCCTTGCAGCTGCCAGAGAGAAGGCGCAACCACCAATCTGCGACAGCCAGACACAGGGAACACACGGCAAAAGGGCAGACTGGTAGCAGAGAAGTCGAGCAGGAACATAATGAGAAAATCTTTCCTGTAGGTATACCGCCCCTGTCCCCAGTCTGTAGAAGGCCCGATGAACAATGCACAGTGATTTAAATAGGATCTGCTTCTCAATCGGGAGCCAATGAAGTTGTCTTAGAATCGGCGATCTGTGTGCTCGAGATGGGGGGGTGGTGGGGTGGGTGTGCAGGATTGGTCTGGCCGCCGCATTTTGGAGCATCTGGATCCGATTTACAAGGTATTGTGGCTGACCCAAAAAAAGTGAATTGCAATGGTCGGCCGTGCTAAGAACAAGAGCCACTACCACAGGGGCATGGAATTGACAAGGGTTGAAAGGGAGAACTTTCCGCAAAATAAACAGTTTGAAATGCCTCGATTTACAGACCGCAGCCACCTGCTTCGCCATTTGTATCTAACTTCTGGAGAAAATGCTGCTCTATGGCCCAGATCGACATCCGGCTATCCACCAGTCACCATCCCCAAATGGATTGTGACAAATTGCCCCAGTTTTTATTAGCCACAATCCCCGACAAAGTGTGATATTTGGTGGGGAAAAAACACAATGTTCACTTTGTCTGGGGTTCTGGGTAATAAATTCTGAGCCGCTTCGCGCAAGTCAGACCTCTGCGCATTCCCACGGGTGTCCTCTTTTGGGAAATGCATGGGGTTCCCCGTTTTCCTTGCTGGCTTCGACACCCTAGGCCCAAATTGGTAGGTTGCCCACATGAACAAATTGTGCTGTGGCGAAAGGCTTGGGGTTACCCTTTTCCTTTTGCGCCCCCGGTAGGTGCACCCACACATGCGAGGTACCTTTTTCGTCGGGACACCTCTGGGAACGCGAGAAGGTATGACATCTGTTGGTGGCGACGTGTTCCGGTGAGTGGACATAGGGAAATGTCTCTGAAATTGGCTGGAAATGCAGACAATTCTCAGACATTTCCCTCTGGCCACTCACTGAAACACACCGCCAACAGCACATGGCCTACCGTCCCGCGTTCCCACAGGTGTCCCGATGAAAACGGTACCTCACATATGTGGGTGCACCTACCGGGGGCGCAAAAGGAAAAGGGTAACCCACTGGTCACCCCAAGCCTTTCGCCGCTGGTCATTTTGTTCATGTGGGCAACCTACAGATTTGGGCCTAGGGCGTCGAAGCCAGCAGTGAAAACAGGGAAGCCCATGCATTTTCCAAAAGAGGACACCCGTGGGAACCCACACATGGCCAAATTGGAGGGGCGGCCCATCTCATGTAGCCCTCCCCAGGGGCAGATAATGGGGGGGCTGTCCTGCACTCCTCCCTGGGCTCAGGCGTCCGTTCCTAGGAGCAGATATCTGGTCCCAGGGAGGGCTGCATGACATGGCACCCACTCCATTGCCGTTGGGGGGGCGAAGGGGGTCAATGCCCCATCCCATTAGAAACTTCCCAGACCCTTTGGGGTGCCCCACAGCCCCCCCTAAAAAGCGTTCCACCATTTTCCATTTTTTCTTAGTTTACGAAACTTGCCCTGGTGCAGAGGGGCACATTGGTGTGCCAATCTGGCCCCGGGGTGCCCAAACCTTACTGCCCCACCCACTGGGGGGTCTGTCCCACCATTTGTGGTGGCCCTCTCCTCACCCACACCGAACGGAGGGGAGGGGGCACATCATGCAGCCCTTCCTAGGAGGCTCAGGGAGGGCAGCATGAGGTGCCGCCCCCCAGCCATTTGGGGTGGGGGGAGAGGGCCACCACAGAAGGTGGGGCAGGACCCCCAATAGATGGGGCAGTAGGGTTTGGGCACCCTGGGGGCAGATTGCCACACTAAAGTGGCCATCTGCACCAAGCGAAGTTGGGTAAACAAAAAAAATAATACAAATTCATAGGCTGCTTTTTAGGGGGGGCTGAGGGCCACCCTAAATTGGCAGCGAATGATGTACTGCAACGTGGGGTGGCCCTCAACCCCCCCACCCCAAATGGAGGCCCCCACCTCATGCAACCCTCCCTGGGGGCAGATAGGGGGGGGCCCACCTCATGCATCCTTCCCTGGGGTCAGATGCCCCTTCCTAGGAGCAGATATCAGCCCCCAGGGAGGGTTGCATGAGGTGGGGCCCTCCATTTGGGGTGGGGGGGTTGAGGTCCACCCCCCGTTGCAGTACATCATTCGCTGCCAATTTAGGGTGCCCCTCAGCCCCCCTAAAAAACAGCCTATGAATTTGTATTATTTTTTTTGTTTACCCAACTTCGCTTGGTGCAGATGGCCACATTAGTGTGGCAATCTGCCCCCAAGGTGCCCAAATCCTACTGCCCCATCTATTGGGGGTCCTGCCCCCCACCCCCAATGGCTGGGGGGGGGGGGACACCTCATGCAGGCCTCCTACAAATGGCTGCGTGAGGTACACCCCACCTCCATTTGGGGTGGGGGGGGAGAGGGCCACCACAAAAGGTGGGGCAGGACCCCCAATAGATGGTGCAGTAGGGTTTGGGCACCCTGGGGGCAGATTGCCACACTAATGTGGCCATCTGCACCAAGCGAAGTTGGGTAAACAAAAAAAAAAACAATACAAAATCATTGGCTGTATTTTTGGAGGGGCTGAGGGGCAACCTAAATTGGAAGCAAATGATGTACTGCAACGGGGGGTGGCCCTCAACCCCCCCACCCCAAATGGAGGGCCCCACCTCATACAACCCTCCCAGGGGGCAGATAGGGGGAGGGCCCACCTCATACAACCCTCCCTGGGGTCAAATGCCCCTTCCTAGGAGCAGATATGTGCCCCCAGGGAGGGCTACAAGGGGTGCCCCCTTTCTACTTCGGTTGGGGGGGCATACCCCCCTTTCATTCAGTAAAAAATCCATGGTGGCTAGTGGACCCCCACCCCCACCCCTTCCCTCACCCCCCTTTCCCCATGATTTCAATTTTTTTTTCCATTTCCCTGGGGCAGATGGTCAGCCATCTGCCCCAGGGTTCACATGCATGTGCCCCCATGCTTTGGGGCCAGGGGGGGGACGCTGCTTACTTGAGGCAGCCCCTCCTCCTCACAAACGGATCCATGGTGGTCTAGTGGGTTGCTGGTCACGGATCGAGCGCTCTGCGCCGATCCGTGACCAGCAATGCCTCATATATGTGGTGTCCTTGGAAACGGGGGAACCCCCCCTTTCCAAGGACACCACTTTTTGCAAAATCCCTGGTGGTCTAGTGGGCCCCAGGGCCCCCAAACTCCCTCCCTCTAATTTTTTTTTGTTTTTTTTTTCACCCCATTTTCACCCCTGGGGGCAGTGATCATCTGCCCCCATGGGTCTCTGCCGCTGTGACCCCATGCCTTGGGGCCACGGGGGAGGGGGGCCGCTTACCTAGTAAGCAGCCCCCCCGCCCCTTGCATCACAAACGGATCTGTATTGATCCGGTGGCATTGCTGCCCGCGGATCGCGCGCCCTGCGCCCGATCCGCAGGCAGCAATGCCACACAATGGGTATCGTAGGAAAGGGGAGAATCTCCCCTTTCCAACGATACCCGCCTTGATCTCCTGCTTGAAATACAGCCGGAGATCGAGGCGAACAAAGAAGGTCTCTTACCTTCAGCAGCTGAAAATGGCTGCTGCAGGGAATTTACTTTCAGTTTCACGCCAACGTGCGTTATGCACGCCGACGGGAAACTGAAGGTAATCCAGCCCCCTGGCAGTGAGGGGGGACCTCCCCCTCACATAGCCCGGGGGTTGGATTACAGTTTTGAGCGATCCCTGCTTTGCAGGGATCGCTCAAAACAAGGTGCCGAAAAGGACGAGCTATCTCGTCCTTGGCACTGCATGTGCACTGTCAAGGACGAGATAACTCGCCCTTGGCACTTAAAAGGTTAAACCTGTTCAACCTGGAACCCGGGAAGCAACGCCATCGCAGCCAGTAGTAGTCGCCGGGGAGCCAGAATTTGAAGTCAAGGACATCCTGGATTCAAAGTACGTCAGATCCAAATTATACTACTTAGTAGACTGGGAGGGGTATGGTCCACAAGACAGGACATGGGAGCCTTTTGAGTACATCCATGCACCTCGCTTGCTTAGACGATTTCATCAAAACCATCCAAACAAACCAGGACCAGACAGAAGAGCCACCTTGAGAGGGGCCTTGGGGACTGTCACGATTCATGCCCCTCATGTCCCCAGCCCTCCATGATGTCAGGCTGCAGCCAGGCCACGATCACTTACATGGCCCTCAAGGGCCTCTCCATCCCTCCAAAGACCCACTTGGAGTCAGACTTGGCGCTTGTGGCACCAGACTCACTCACTCCCATAGGATAACATTGGGGATTGGACTTGTAGTGCATTGATGGGGACAAGATGGATGCCCCCACATATTTCGGTTCCCAGAACTGCATGTGCAGTCTAGTCTTTTGGGTGTGGTTCAGCCAAGAGACACCTGGGTATCCCAGAGACTATTTAAGCCACGCCCAGGCTGAGAAACATGCTTTGTGTTTTCTGCACCTGCAGCGTGACACTCACCGTGTTCGGATCGGTCTCCAGTAGGCCTGCATCTTTCTTCTGCGCTCAGCTCCTGCAAGAACACAGTTAGGAACAGCCTTACCTTGCAGCGCTTCTGCCCATCAATCATCGCTTCTTCTGTTCTGCGGGCATCTGCAGCGGAGTCATTCCCATCCCGGCACGCCGTTTCCTAAGGAAAAGGGAAAAGAACAGAAAAAAGGCATTAGTAAGCATTCAGCAAATCTTCGCTTATTTTTAAAGACTGTACGAGCTTCAAACGCTTACCTGAATCCCAGCCGCTCTGGGGGAACTCCGTCTCCGGAACTTATCATCTGCAAGAGGGAAAAGACACTCCAGGTTAGAGTGGAAACATCTAGAGGCGCCGCATACCGTGCTTACTTACTGCATTTCTTCTTCATAACTGGCATCCACGCTGAAAATGTTACGGAACCTAAAAGACACAGAAAAAGAACTCAGTTCAATACAAATACGAAAGGGTCGCATCGCGCCCTCACTCACCTTCAGCGCTACTCATCTCAGCAGCACGTCGCAATCCCCGGACGCCGGCCATCATCTCAGGAAGGAAAGGAACGAAGTTAGAGAACTGTTCAAAATACTCATTATACTTACCTGTCGGACTCTTGCCAGTGAAGTAACTTGGCAGCAATGAGCCCGCATCAATCAACGCGCCCCTGCGCTGAAAGCAGGACGGAGAGCACACTATCCAAGAAAACAAGGTGAGCTGTGGATCAAAGGGAAGGGTTAGACCCCGGGGAGGGGTTCAAGCACACAGAGACATTAGGGAGTTAAAACTCTACCAATCCTGTGTTTCAGGCCCAGTCTCCATTCGAGTAGACTCCAGGGAAGGGTTTGAGATCATAAGAGGTCAGAACAGGCTGAGTGATGTCCCCGTGGATACCAGGTGAGCGTTACAGTCCCTCCCTGGGCTTCCTGCTTCTGCCAGAATTTATGGTTTCTACTCGTTGTCTTCCGATTCTGGGGTGAAGAGGGTAAGACTCCTCGACAGTGGGAGAAAGGCCTGGGTTTCACAAAAAGGCAGATATAAACACAGCTGAATTTGAGATTACTAGATAGTTGGAGAAAGGCCTCATTTTCACAGAGTGGCAGATATGAAATGTTTGTGATTCCTAGATAGTGGGAGAAAGGCCTAGGCTTCAAAACATGAATGGCATTTAGGTTTGCTTGTATTCCCACTGGCCTTCCCCGAAGATGTCACAGGCATGTGTGATTGGTGCAATTATTGCAAGATTTTAGCAGATTTTAGAATGCGTTTGTTGTGTAGGTAATGCGAAAGGTAGGGCTTTTTGGAATACAGCGCTTGCTGTACTCCGCACCCAGACCACAATTACTTCATCAGTCGCTGCTGGTTGACGGCTGGCTACTGGCTTCTCAGGTGAACACGGGCAAACACGGTCTGGAGCTGCTTCTTTGGAAGCTGCCCTTTGCCTTGGGGTCCTTAGCCGAAGGGGCTGCACGGGCAGTGGGTTACCCTAGGGGTGTGGTTAAGAGCCTGCCCCCTGGAGGGAGAGCGCCAATCACAGACAAGGGGCAGGGGAGAGGTTACACAGGTGCGGCAGAGAAATGGAAAAAAGTCCAGAAGGCAAGTGGAAATGGCTGCCAGGAGCAAGGCAGAGACACACCCGACTATTCCAACCAATTGCAGGGGCTTAAAAACATAACACAAAATGGAGGGCAACCGTAGCCAGAAAAACGCTTACCAAAAAGGTGAAAATAAGATAAATAGAAAGTGTTTATCACTGGAAAATAGGCAGAAGACAAAGCACTGACAGTTAGGGAAAAGGTTTTTTGTACAAACGTTATGTTCCCTCTAATGAGTGCAATGAACGTGGGAGAGGAGTAGCAAACAATTCAGGTTTACTGGAAGAGCCTCCTTACAGATTGTGTAGACTATACCATACAAGAATAAAGGCAAATGTCCAGGCATAGAAGTTCTTGCAAAGAAAACTATCTGACATTCAGTGATACCAAAGAACCTATCAGGGCTAGAATCTTTTCACGGTTAGAGGTTTGTGGAAAGGCTTCTAAATCTGAGCAAACTGCCCTAATAAACGTCCCTAAACCAAGCCACAATGTTATTAAATGCACCAACTTCCACCATGTATTCCTTCTAAATATCTATATTTTCTTTAGACAAAGTGTTTTCCATTCAATTCGAAAAAGTGATACCGAAGCCAATACATAAAGAATAGAATGGGTTTAATCAAGGAGAGGTATGGTTCAGAAAACGGAATGCAATACATCTATACAAGACTAGAGCGGTCTACGGTCTGTCCTGGAGTGTGTGGATGCGGAGAAGGCCTTACATACGGCAGCCTAGACATACATATGGTTTGCACTGCTTCATTTAGGTGCAATAGGTGCTAAATGTTTTTGGAGGCACTTCATGGTAAAATCTTTGCTCAGGTTTTGGTGATTGGGATGGTTTCAAAATGATTGCAACTGTTGAGATAAGAGGACAGGGTTTCACCATGCTTCCGTACTACTTTTACCTGGGCACTGAAAATGTAGTGGTGTAATAATAGAGGAGGAGGTATTGAAGGGTTTAAGAGGGTGGATATGTTTGCTAAGGTGTTATTTTAGGGAGATGGTTCTGATTTCTAATACGAATACCTCTGCAACAAATGTGTTATCTTTGGTAGATACTTTTGGGAATGCTCTAAAGGCATAGGGTTAATGAAAAAGTTCAAAATGTTGTTTCACCTGCCAGCAAGGCATGATCGGGGTCATAACATTTAAGTGATCAAATGAGGGTGTGCTCTACTTCAAGATAAACATAATCAGGGACGTGGGCCATACTCTTTCAATGAACTTCAAAAGGATGCTCCAATGGTTTAATATCTCACTCTATTTGAACTTCATTGATTTCCTTTTTTATTTAGTCTTGAATGGAGGTCTCTTTGCATGGTTAACAAACGTATTAAAGGAAGCCTTCAAAATGTGCGCACGCCACTAGTTATTGGCTAGTGATAATGGAGTCTTGGTGAGGAAGAAATGGTGTACTGTGTGTGTGGAGAATTGAGGAGGCGGGTAACTTTTTATGCCTGGCTAGTAGCTCCCAACTTCAAAACATTTACCCCTGTTCATGGTCTCTGACCACCTTTATCCGTCCCGTCATTGTTCTTCCCAGATAATCGTAGTCCAGTCACCATCTCCTTGTGCCCAGTTTTCCTTGGAATTATTTTCTTTACTCCCCTCTGACAAGTGGAAATCTCTTCCACTGTGCGTTTGGTCATCTACACTATTGGCCTTTCGCATCCTACAATAACACGGTTTCTTATCTATGGCTTTTACTGCAAAGTCGCAGACCTTGTAACACCCTTGGAATAATATATTTATTTTGTATTCATTCTCAATAGAGGATTTGCTTACATTTGTAGCTAATTTTGAATCAGTTTCACACTATAGGCATCGGGGAAAATCGGCTTTGGAGACCTTGCTCGCATTGCCTACAGAGACAGCTGCTCCTCAACACCCAAGGAGGCAGAAAATTATCTCTGGGGCTGCTTATCGTAATCTGGGTTCAGAGGAGATTTAGACAGCAGGCTGGGCGGTCTGCATTAATTAGTAGTTTTAGATGGATATTCCCCTCTGGTATGGTCTAGAGGGCTAAAAGGTGACTGATCCTCCTGAGAGGGTTACAACCACTAGAACACGTTATTTAGCTCCTGTTCGTTATCGCTATAGTATTTCTCACATTACTGGCTAATGTAATGCTCATGTTACAATATCATTTGTAACTTTAAAAAAGTCATAATTATAGATTAATATACAGAGCTAGAGAGCTGTACATAATTACTTCGGCAAAATATATCAATAAAGCACATGACATTGTAATTTTGAGGCCTGTAGCAGACATCACAATTTCAGTGCAATAAGATGAAGGGATAAACGATGGGAAACCAAATAGTGGATTAAAGAAATATGCAAACACATCTGTGAATGTAGATCTAAATTCAAAGGGGAAGGTCGGAGAGTTTGCAAGCTAGGACACATAAGCCAGCAAAAAGAGAACATTGATAGCCATCACCTCCTATACAAACATTCTGCAATTTTTTTAAAGAAACGACCTAAAAAATAAAATTGCTGAAGTGTAGGTCTCCTTACGAAAGAATACGGACCTGGGTACATCCTGAAAACACTTTCTGTCACCAAGCATAAGATAAATGCTCTGCTACTGTATAAAGTTAATTTTTCTGTGTTCAAATCTATATCGTAATTGTCCGAATGGAAAACAAACCTAAAACACTGATAGCATTTCAAGTGAACGTGAGGCAATTCCGCGCTGAAATCAAACTTGTCGAGTGGGAAAGATGCAATGAATTAATCTTTTATAACGTGCGGCACCGAAATTCGAAACTTTGTTGCTCTGCGCGAACCCGTTGCCCTTGCTCTATCCTCCCAACCCATAACAAAAAGCTGACAATCTCAAAATGCCTTCTCTTAGCACCTTTATTGGGCACTTTAACCCTAACGTTAATTGGAGTTCAAACTGGAGGACCTTACCAGGCACACTTTCTAAATTTAAAATAGGGACTGAACTCAAAAGACTAGCGTTAGCTGTCAGATCCCTCGAGCAGAATTAGGGTAAACAGACAGCTGCTTGATAAAATGCATTTGGCAAGGGGTTTAAACAGGGATTGGGTCTATCCCCATTGTTGCTCAAACTGCTTCTGGAGATTTGTGCTTGCGACTACAGAAATACATGGTGCAATATTAAAAATGAATACTGGTTTGCAAGAAGGCCACCCGAGCACCTGTATCTAACTTTAGGGAACACACAGCACCATCAAGGGGCTGGCAAAGTCAGGAAAATTAAAAGCTAAGCGGAAGTGAGCGACTAGGTGTTTTGTAAGGAACTAAGTGCACACTCCGAGCCTCCCATTCTGCCCACCTCCCCACCCCCTGCATAATCAGAGGCAGGCCAATTGACACAATGAGCCAACATCTGAATGTCTTCAAACACATTGTTCACAATACTCTTCATGGCCCCAGCCATGCCCTGCACACACAAGCCCAATTGCGCGCTCATCCTCAGCCAACCTGTGCCCACTTTCCCCGACCACAGATTCAGCTGCACTCTTCCAGATATGCTCCATGCAACTTCTGCCCTCTCATTTGCACGTCAGAGTGATTTCATGGCCAGTAAAGGTAAGCAAGTGTGACATATTCCAAAAAGATTTGGTGGGTAGGAAACATGACAAAGAAGCGGTAACTATGAAAACAAACTGTTATCTGAAACATCCATCTGCCAGCCATCAGTTACGTACGATACATCAGAGAGTGAGAGTAATCTGGGGAAGAATGATATTGTGGCAGTAGAAAAAGCCCAAGGAAATAAAATAAGGTGCTCTTTTTAAAACGGAGAGACGGGCCCACAGACATCAAATTTACATATGGAGAACATGACAGGCGAGAAAGAGGGGCAAACTAGCAGTTACATGGTTAGAGAGAATGTGCAAGCTCTGAGAAGCACCGGACACCGACCCACTTATTTCTCGTCTCAGTAAGCATATGCACCCAAATGCATGACAACTCGGAGAAGGCCGAGTGGCGCAAGACAAAATACACAAAGCCTCTAGTAGTAGGGCTGCCTCCACCCATATCACTAAGCAGATGTTATCAGATCTGGTCTCTCTACTCGCTGTTTTTGGCTGCAAAGACTCCATTATTGGAGCGAAAGGAAAAGGCAACTTTTAAATGTTCATGTACAGCAGTAATGTACAGGATACGGGGCACCATGTATTTTATTTATTCATTCATGTATTTCCATTTGTAGAGCGCGCCGAAACCGGAGGTATCTGGGCGCTAGTTACACTACATAGATGAATCATATCATGACTAAATGCGAACCTAAGCAGATGGCAGAGAAGTTCAATGATCTCACCAAAGAGCCTTGTAATGCCCTGCAAATGCGTGTTCGGAGCAGCAAAATCCGTTGCTGTCTTCATTTTAAAATAAGCCTCAATAAACGTTTTCCTAATGCAGGGTTCGATATGAGGGAAGCTGGGAGCTATTTAGCTCCTGCCTCTAGCAAAGTAGAGCCTGGATAGCTTGAAACCATCAGCTACTATTGTCTCTTAGGGTCAACTGATGCCTTCCAAACATGTAAATGTAACATTAACTTTGAGTATTTGAGAATGTTAATAAAGGAGAATTAGAACCCACCTAATACACATTTTAACAAAATGGTTAATCCAAAATGGACAAAGAGTTAAGGAGCATTTCTGGTAGCTCCTGGTTCCCCTGCGGTAGCTCCTGCCTACAGTGTGATTCCCGACACCCAGGAGCTAGTTTTAGCTCCTGCTCATTGAATCTCAATTTCCAACCCTGATACTGTACCCAAGCATTACCTCCACGTCCCTCTTAATCGTCCCAGTACTCAATGAGGCATCACCTGCATTCCAGAAACCCCTCTTCAATTTCTATTCTTCAGAGGTATAATACCTCCCACCTATCCATGAACACCAGTTTTAATTTTCCTGTCCTCCGGGCAGGTTATTCCTTCTTTCTGGTGTGGGGCACCGGGGAGTTTTGTCTGCTGGCTACCAGGGAGGATTCCCTCGGCGGGTGGCGGTTCCTGCGTTGTGGGGGCGCGCTGCTGGTTTTCTTACAGGCCTGGAGCTCAGGTTGAGCGCTGGGAGTTTTGGTCCTCCTGGTTTCCCGCTTGTGTCCCCTGCCGGGCGAGAGAAGTTCGGGGGCAGGGGTGGTGGGCGGAGGGCGGATGTGGCTGTGCTGTGCCATGGGTTCTGTGGGCCGGGGCTTTCCAGGCGAAATGTGGCGGACTGCTACCCATGGTGGTTTTGGTGCCAGCCCCTCTGGGCCACCGGCACTGGTGGAAGGGGCTGACTCTGGCCATTAGCGGCCTTGGTACTCTTGTTCCTGCTATTACAGACAGCAGATGCAGTTGTTGCTGCCCTCTCACCACTCCCTGGGTTGAGGATTCTGTGTGGCGGGCCTGCGCCGGCTGCTGCGGGCCACAGGGCCTTGCTTCCTGCTGGTACCTGGGTGGGTAGCTTAGGCCGGGATGGCTTTGTGGACCTGGATTGTCCTCAGCTGTTGGGGTGGGCGACTGCCCTCTGTGGTGCTGGCTGCCACCCCTCCCGGTTCTCCATTCCTGTGGTCCAGTGCCAGTTGAGATGGGCTGCGGTCCATACTTGCCTAACCTCCAGGTTTAGCCCAGAGACCCTGGGGTAATACGCTCTTCTCTGGGTCTCCAGGAAAGAGAGTGGAGTCTCCGGGTTTTCCAGCATCATCTCATGTCTCCTCGCACCATCCCTCCCCCTCAGTTGCCCGTGCATACACTGTGGACTTCCTCCTGCGTGGAGGATGGAAGCATATTCTATGGAAAGAGTAGATAAGAACTAGGGGTGTACAGAACTGCGGCTTCGAGTAAGTATTCGGCCGAATTCCGGCTGAAAAAAGGCTATTCGGCTCCGGCCGAATAGTTTCTTGCTATTCGGCTCTTGCCGAATTCTTTGACTTTCTCATTTGAATACAATGCAACATGAACTCAGAAAGGCAAATATAGACTTCATTTAGCAAAACTGAATAGAATTAGACCAAACAAATTGCTATCACACAGCTGAAAAATATCTCATATTGTAATCTGCTCTTTAGGGCATGTTTTGTTACAGATTCTTAGACAAAAAAGGTGTTCATCTTTTATACTTAACCTGCAACAATGCAGGAACATCTTTTCTTTTGGCAAATGTTTATATCCAGTGTGCACTTTTTTCAGTTGGAAAAACAAACGGAAAGAAATGTGCATAGATACTTTCAGTTCCTGTCATGTCACTTCCCATTGCGTATGTCATAGTTCCCCCTTTTCTAAGGACTTGAGTCCTGCGTTTAATATTATCTGATATTTCATCAGGAATTATAAATTGCATATGTTTGTGTACTGGCGAGAAAGAGTGGCTAAAATAAGTGAAAAGTGAGCAGCATTTGTTTGGGTGGGGTGAATAGTTGTGAGATTGAGTTCACGCATTTCAGATTTCCTCTTGACTGGTGTCCTGCATGAAGCGACATGAACCATTTTATATATTTCTATGTGAGCTGCAAAGAAGTTTCGAAATGCGACTATCGACTTTGCAACTGGAGAGAGAGAATGCAATTCATTTGGTTCACAAAGGTAGTCTTTTTGTATTTGTGAAGCCTCCTACTTTAACTTGCACTGAATATGCAACAATCTTCTGTACATTTGGTCCCTTCATTTTGGTTGAATCTGCTTTATTTCTGGCTTTTATACTTTAAATAAAGATGCTACATTAATTACAATAAAGAGAAATAAAAGTATAGAATGCATTTAAAATGGTGCGTTATTTTAATAAATGTGTTTTTTGAAGTTTGGAACATGATTAAATAAAGCAACTATTCGGCTTCATTTTCGGTATTCGGCCGAATACTAAATATGCTATTCGGTACAACCCTAATCAGAACGCTCTCTCATGGCCCTGTTTAATTTTTTAAAAAAAATGTTTTATTGATTTAGCTGGCATTAGTCAACTTTACAATATATAAAACATTTTAGATAATCACTAAAATACAATCAATCATGCACATTTGCAATTGCAGATTTTTTTTAATTCAATAAACATTGCAACCCTCAAAGCACTGAAACGTAATCCAAACAAACAAACAATAGAAAAGAAACAAAACAATGATAATCCCAAAAAATATCCAAGATAAGAACACCTAAGAGGGTCAATAAAATCAACTAAAGACAATATAAAATCAATGAACACAAATTCAAGATCAAGTGAAGTACAATATCATGAGTCTAATAAGTGTATTTACACCTCTTTGAACCTCTCTATTTGTTTCTCTTTCAAGTTCAATTCATTCAAGAAACCAATGGCACTGATTCGTATGTGTGTAAGCAACCCAGAGTGAATACACTTCCAGAGGCAGTCTGGAGAGCACTCTCGATAGTCCTACATTGCGTTTTTGAAGTATTTAAGGCGTTTGTCCATCAGACCTGCACACTCCACTAGCAAGTGTCTCAGTGTCTCAATCTGATCACACTTCATACAAAAACGACAGTAACTTTCTGAGTGATTAATAATTCTTCGTCGCGCTAGTACCTCACGAGTATACCACAGATTGAATCTCAATCGCATAAAATCACTTCTGTTCGACTGGGAAGGAGATTTTAAGGTGTACTGTTCAGGATTACTATATTTCTATACAACAAATGGGTTATCATTGAAACCACGATATATCTTGCATTTCTCTCTTGTGACAATCTAATCTGTCTGAAAAACTTTTGTTTTCACACTTATTGGATTTTGTATGAGAACTGATAGAGTCACATCTGCTAATAACAGGGCATTATATACCAGCCTTTGAGAGCCAGAATACACTTCCTAAATAGGGAAACAACTTGCCACATATACCGAGCATGCAAGGAAATTAACCCAAGTTCATAAAGTATCCAAGCTAGCAGAGTACATGATGGAAGATGTAGAATACTAAGCCAATATCTGCCATCCAAACTAGTCCATACCTTGTTCTCTACTATTGGCTTGGTTTCCGAAGCATATAGAAGAATAGGCACGACTTTTTGAGAGTAGTAGGAAATGGCTGGCCTGACCGTAAATTTACCATACTTCGCTTTTATGATGGTAGCTTGATGAGTATAAGTTGTTGTTTTAGCTTTTAAGATTTGCTTGTATGTTTCAGCCCTTCCCTGGCTTGCAATAACTGTGCCCAGATAAGTGTACTGTTGTACACATTGTAATTTATGCCCCTTGCGGGTCCAAGTTTGATGTTGATTGCGATGATTCCTGACTTAGTTAAGCTCCATAATTTTAATTTTTTCCAAATGTATGGTT
Source organism: Ambystoma mexicanum (assembly GCF_040938575.1). Classification (NCBI taxonomy): domain Eukaryota; kingdom Metazoa; phylum Chordata; class Amphibia; order Caudata; family Ambystomatidae; genus Ambystoma; species Ambystoma mexicanum. Next base: position 542,715,346 of record NC_090929.1, read on the forward strand.
AAGAAATGTGTGTCAACATATTCCTCCAAAGCATCCAGAGCTCTTTGCTGCCCTTTGGCCGTTTTTGAAATTAATACCAAATCATCTGCATACAAAAGAAAATGTACAGGTCTGTTCGCTAGTTTTGGTGCATCAGTAATAATATTTGTGAAAGCTCCACCTATATCTGAGATAAAAAAAATTAAGAGAACCGAGGCAAGGGTACATCCTTGCCTCAGCCCGATGTAGGTGTTAATTGGTAAGGTTAATCTACCATCTAATGTGAGCCGTACACGTATAGTATTGCCAGTGTGTAGATCTCTAATAAGAGAAACAAGGTAAGATGGACACCCCTGTATGGTCAGTTTTGTTATTAACAGCTCCCCTGATACAGAGTCGAATGCAGCTCACAGACTGACGAAAACTAGATAGAGTGGTTGATTTAGTATAGTATGATGAGAGATAACTGAGGTGAAAGTTAACAATTTGATACTAGTACCCATACCTGGAATAAATCCAGTTTGATATGGATCTCTTTTACAAAATTCACAGGTCCATTTGTTGAAATCCCTCAAAATAAATTTCGAGAATCATTTCCTGGGCACATCGAGGAGCGCAATAGGTCTATAATTACTCGCAAAAGCCTGATCGCCTTTTTTGTAGATGGGTACTATAACAGATGAGAGCCATGATGGAGGGATTGTTTTCGTTACTATAATTTGCCTGAAGATTTTATGTAAACTTTTGGCCCAAAGATTGGGATGCTGTTTAAACATAAAATTATTTTATGGCCAACTCACGGGAGCCAGGTCATCAGGGCCTGGTGCCCGTGAGTTGGTAAGTTTAGTGATGAAAAACAAAATATTCTCTTCAGGGATATGTAATCCTTCATAGTGTGATGATCTGTCACAGTTACTTGATTGTTATCATACAGTGAATCATACATATTCATATAGTAATTCACCCAGTCATTCTCATTTACGCCATTTAATTGCACAGATTTCTGAGTTGCATTAGTGGCAGTATTTATTAGGGCCCATATTTGTGCTGAATCTTTTGCGGAAATGGATTGCAACATCGCCTCACCATCAGCTGGTAGCATTAGGAATCTATGGGAGCGTAACCAATTTTTATATTTGTAATTTAGTGCACTTATAAGCTTGTTTTTGTCAAGAATGTTAGTAAGCGCAACCACTTTTTTCTGTTTTCTCAACATAGATTTCCTCGCTTGCACTTGGGCATCCAATTCATGTGTAGGCTTCTGATGCATTTCAGTCGATCTTGGATGCAAATTATGGTACATGTGCAAATAAGAAATGTATACCTCGCATGATGAAACGCCATCCCTATAGCTACTCTCAAGATTAACATTAAGAGGTCAAAGCATGTGTGTTCCAGCTAAAGCGTGTTTTTGCATTATTAATGACCATGGGCTGATGTAGTCCATCGTTGTTAATACTCCAAAATGGTTTATACACAGCCCACTCTAATCTAAGCAGTTCATGGTCACTATTTGGTTGGTTTAACCCTTTGAAATTTGTCACTACATTAAATGTATTTGAATCAATGTAAATGTAGTTGATTATGGAAACACTCTGGCCTCTCCGCCAGGTGAAAGCGGCAAGTATGTCCCCAGTCAACGAACCATTACACATGTTGAAATTTCTTTCTCTCATCAAAGAGAGCCAACGTTGACAAGACACATTCATTTTGACATCATCAGGTGGTAGCAGTTGCATATTTAAATCACCCGTCAAGATGGTACTAGTAATTTCAGGAGTCATTAGTATGATATTCATCAATTGTTCTAGTTCTGAAAAAAGTCGTCATCTGTGATACCCTTGGGATTTCGATACATGTTAATGATTGCCAGTGCTCCTCCAGGATGTGTTACCTTGCCCATAAATAAATACAAGTTAGGGGCTACCCATTCTGATAAACACCAATCCCTTTGATTTTTTTCAAGCGATTAATAAGCCTGAAGAAGGGTGACCTTTAGAGGGCACCTTAGCAGGATGAAAGATGATGTTGTGGCCCTCCCATATAGGTTTATTATTAAGTAGCCAGGTTTCCTGTAATACTACAATGTTAAATGTTGCAAAAAAGTCAGCACTGTGCCCGTCAAATGTGAAAACCCACATGTGTTCCAACTTATCAGCGATATTGCATATTTTTCAATTTGTACTCTTGGTTAAAGATTTTTCTCATTAGGTTTCCTCTGTAATTCATATATTGTTGATTTTTCCAAATTCTTTGCTACCCCATATTCTAAGACAGATTTTTGTCTGTCGTGAGCAAAAGGAACCATTTTACTTAACAATTTTTATTCACCATTGTCGTCAATAAAGACAGGGTCCTGGGCCCCCATCACTGACCCGTCCTGATCCCTTTGCCCCAACACACGATTTCGCTACCTTCAACTCCTTCAAACCCACCTCCAGAGAGGAGTTCCTTGACCTACTATCAGCCAGCAAACACTCGGGGTCGCCCCTCGAACCCTGCCCAGCCTCTGTCCGGAAAGAAATATTCTCATCTACCTGCGCAGGAGAACATGCAAGAGCCATTCTAAATGAATCCCTCACCTCTGTCACCTTCCCTGATGCCTTCAAAATAGCGCATGTCAAGCCACTTATAAAAAAGGCATCCCTTGACCCGCTTGACCCAAAGAATTACAGATAGATCTCCAACACCAGATTTCTGCGGAAACTCATTGACCGGACTGCATACTCCCAGCTCAACTCCTTTGTAGAATCCAACTGCCTCCTCGACCCTGCACAATTTGGCTTCAGACCGTGACATGGGACTGAAACCACTCTGATATCGATCTGGGATGATCTCAAGGTCACTGCAGACGCTGCGCAGCATTGATTCTCCTCAATCTCGCTGCAGTCTTTGACAAGGTTAACCACTCAATCCTTCTTGACCGCCTTCACTCCCTAGGAATCAGTGGCACTATTCTCAAATGGATCGCCTCCTTCCTCAGCAACAGGAAACAAATAACCCTCCTCTCCCCTTATGTCTCAACTGCTCGATCAGTGAACACTGGAGTACCCCAAGGTGCATGCCTGTCTGCTGTTCAACCTCTATATGACCACTCTACCAGGAATCATCCGCATGCACAACATCTCCTGTTAAAACTACGCTTGACGATAACCAAATCATCCTAAGAATTCCCAATTCAGGTACCAACCCCCTTACCGACGTTGAAGCCTGTCTCTGCGATATCAACCGATGGAGGACAATAAACTACCTCCTTCTGAAGCCTGCTAAAACTGAAATTATGGTGTGTGACAATACTGCCCTTCTTCCACATCCGCTCCCTTGGCCACCATCCCTCGGCCCACCTCACCCCCCTCCGATACAGTGAAAAACCTAGGCTGCACTATGGACTCAAGCCTTTCCCTCTCCCGCCAGATCAACAACATGTCAAAATGCTGTCACTACCACCTCAAACTTCTCAGATGCATTTTTCCCTACCTCTCCTACCCGGACAGACTTGCCGCAGTTATGTCTATTGTGATCCCCAGACTGGTCTACGGCAACTCCCTATACCTAGGAGCCCCGCATACCAGCTCCGCAAACTCCAAAGAGCCCAAAACGAAGCTGCAAAATTGCTCCTTGCCCTAAGTCAAAGAGACCACATCTCACCAACTCTCCAAACCCTCCACTGGCTCCCAGTCGGACGAAGGGCCACCTTCAAGACCCTATGCATCACTCACCGAGAAGTGCACAAGACCGACCCAATGTACCTACAAGAAGCGATAAAACCATACCTCCCAATCCGCACTCTAAGATCAAGCACTGCCCTCCTTCTAGTGATTCCAACCTCTAACTCTGTCTGGATCGGAGGATCTGCCTTCTGAACCTTGGCCCAACTCTGTGGAACTCGCTTCCCCGTCATATTCGACACACCCAAGACTATAGGACGTTCCACAAAGCTCTAAAAACGTGACTCTTTCTGTAATACCAACCATGACCTTCTGAAGCTACTGAACCCCAGCAACCCAATGACTAATACCCAATGAGATCCCAACAATCTCATCACTGAATACACTTATCAATTCTCTATTAAGCAATCATATGCCTGTAATGCAGAATATCGATCTCCTTAGACCATAACTCCATGCAAACACTCTCATCCCATATCACTATGCTTAGTCTCTACTCTACACCATCACACAACTAGAGTTCAGCTACACCCCTCGATCAATTCAGCTTAGTCGTTCACATACGAACATTACCCCATGAACACCTCATCACTCTAATAAAACGCAGCTATACTCCATGACAAACCGGCCTAGCTGCAGACAGAAGCGTCCTACAGGCCTAACGCAGCCAGAATCTAGTCTTAGGTGTCAACCCGCCAGACTGCACACATTCAACCGACATCGGTACCGCCACACCTAATAAATGCTAGGATGCAGCTACCATCAGGCAATTACATCAGCTGCACACATAATTGGTGCACCTAAGCACCCTACGACACCCTACCCTTTCAACTGACCTGGACTACGGTCCCTAAGGGCGTTCAACCTACCAGCGCTTTGAGGTCATACCAATGATATATAGAGCGCTATACAAATTCCAAATAACCTAACAGAACAGATGCATTTATTGAAATTTTCTTTAATGAAAATCGTGGTTCTTATCAGCTAGTTGTCTGGGATAGCTTCAAAGCAACAATGGGGGGGGGGGGGCGAATTAGTCACGCTTGACATATGAGACGGGTGGGATTTGTGGAGATTGGGAAACTGGAAAATGATTTGGCTCATCTCCAGCAGAAGTATGCACTAACGGGTAATCGGATGGACAAGAGATGCAGAAATCCTTTGACTCTCTCCAGGCTGTGGTGAATTCTCAGATGGAGAAAGGACTTTTCTATCAGAAGCAGAGGTACTGGGAGGCTGGTGACAGGTGTGGCAAACTGTTGGCGAATAAACTTAAACGTATTAAAGGAGAGAACAGTAATAAAGGCTGTGGTAAATGACAGAGGGCTATTGGTGACTAAAAATGCTGAGATATGTAAGTGTATCCGTACTTTAAGAGGCACTATATAGTGAGAATAATTTTCCACCTGTGCAGGAATTAGATGATTTTATCAGTATAATGTATTTGCCACAGCTGTACCCAGACAGTAGGCTGTGGTTGGAGGTTGAGATTACGGAACTGGAAGTTATAAAAGCTATTTCCCCAACTTCAGGCTGGTAAATCGCAGGGTTTAGATGGATTACCAGGAGACTTTTATAAGACTTTCCAAGGTCAGTTGTCCCCTTTTCTGTCTGACCTCTATAATCTTTTTCTAAGTAGTGGAAGTCTATGCTCGCCCATGCGAGAGGCACTCATAACTTTGATTCCAAAACGGGATAAAGACCACACAAAGTGTGGTAATTATCGGCCAATTTCATTACCCAATGTAGATTTGAAACTTTTTACAAAGATTTTAACAGATAGGTTAGAAGGTTGTATCTGCAAAGTAATTCATGAGACAAGCTGGATTTATGTGGCAGAAATTTGGATACGATAATGTGAGACTTCTGGTGGACATTTTAGGTTCACGTGGAGAGATAACTACTGCGCCTGCAATTTCTTTTGGGATGCTGAAAAGACATTTGATAGAGTGTGTTGGTCTTTTTGGAATGTACAATGAGGGACATGGGCTTTGGCGAGTTGTTATTTGGGTGCAATGGATTGTCTCCATATGGGAGCCAAGGAGAGGATATGGTTAAATGAAGTTATCGCTAAGGAAAAATTACATAAGAGAGGGACTAGACACAGTTGTCAGCTTTCCCCTTTTTTATTTAATTTGGCATTAGGTCTGATGGCAAGGCACATTAGACAATTAGACAGGAGGTTGGTACTCATGGTGTATGTGTGGGGGTTCAGGAACATAAGGTTCTGTAGTATGCTGATGATATGTTTGTGATATCATCTAACCCGAAAGAAGGTAGTGCCTTATTAAGATGCCCCCACCTTCATCCACGCGTTCCATGGACACATCTCATAATCCAGTCCCCACTATCACCACCAAAATACATGCCAGGACATACTCTCCCCTGCAGGCCTACCGGCAAGGAATGGGACAAGGTCAGCGACGCCGGTTCTTGCCATCTCAGCGTTGGTTTCCATTCCGGCGTTGGCAGTTGCCATGGAGACGCACCACAGGCATTCTACAACGTCTCCGTTGCCGGCACCTGAGAGCTCCTCCTTCAGCACGTTCGATCACGTGACGGATGATGAGAGTCACGTGATCATTAGTCAGCGTTCAAAAGGGACGCGCTGACTGCCCTCCAGCGCTTCACAGCTGATCCTGTTGGGCGCATTACGGATTACAGACTACTACCGCTGACCTCGGATTGATCTTGGACTCTGATTTGGCTTCTTCCTTCACGGTACCTTTGTTTGGAACTATTTTCTCCTGGATTCGACCACATTTCCGTCCCTGGATTGCTATTGGATTGCCCTTTTGTTATCAACTTTGTTCTTGGATTACGCACTTTTCAACTGATCAACTTACGTTTTCTGGCTTCTACGTAAGGTGGTGATTTCATTCCTACTAAGTGCTTTACCAAACTGTCATCTGGTCGTCACCCTTGCCGGCTGCCTCCGACAAACATCCTTACACCATTATTAAGTCCCGACCAACTCCTAAGGGTAAGCCCTATTGTAGACTTATTATATATTCATATACAAGTCTGGGGTTCTGTGTTTATGACCTAACTTCGTGTTTGCCTTACAGTGGTCATAGGGGGCATCTTCCGGCATTCCTGGTTCCGGCTGACGAAAATCCACCACCTGTGGCCTCAAGGACCGCTCGGGCAGTAATTTCTTGTTTGCTCGAGTGGTACTTGGGGACGGAGGTTTCATCAGCTACACGACCATCAAGTCTTGACACTTATTGAGCAGAGTAGTCAAGGAAGTTGGAAGGATGTCTGGTCACAATATAAATTGGAATAAAACTGGAGGTCTTTCCTTTATCACCTACCTGTACTAAGAATTGTTTTGAGTCGTGGAACTGTAAATGGTGGGATCATCAAGTGAAATATTTAGGACTCTATCTTTTGCAAAAACTTGAGTAAAGTAGTGGATTACAATGTGGATAGATTGTTGGAGACGATTTCAGGGGATGTACAGAGATGGGAGGAGTTGATGTTATGTTTATGGGCAAAAGTGAACACTATAAAAATGACACTACTTCCAAAAGTGCTTATATGATACAGACTTTACCATTTAAATTTACAAAGAAAAATGTAAGAAGGGTTGACAACATTTTTCAAAAATTCCTACGGGGCAGTAGGAGCGGACCAAAAAAAGGGGTTCATGCTGAAAACGGCAGCTTATTATTTTACGCCAGAGGGTGGTACAGTGCCGTGCTGGGTGGATTTAGAGAGGGAGGTAGTGAAATTGTTTACATTGGACAATATATATTCTAGGGATCAACCAGATTCTTGAAAGAATATTCCTTGCCCTCGATTGAGGCTACTCGTGTGGCATTAGTTACTTGGTTTGAAGAGAATGAACAAGGTTGGTTGTTCACTTATGAGGCTTCCATATGGAATAATCCTGCACTGCAGATTGATAATTGAAAAGCTGGATTTCAAGAGGGATTGAAATTGTAATTGGTTATTTATAACGCGCTTAATACCCAGAGGTTTCTAAGCACAGACCCCGGGATCGAACCTGTGTTGCTCCACGTCGTCTTGCGTCCAAGGCGAGCGCGTTGCCCCCGAGCTATCCTCTAGAGACCTTCCGAGGAATATGAAGATAGGTGATGTTTTAAAGTTTTAAAGAATGCTGTTATGCTATTTTTTGAAGCATTGAGCCGTAAGTACTGCTTGGGAAAAAGAGAACGTTATATGAACCTCTGTTGGTTGTTCTTACATAGAATTAGTTTGTTACCATCTCCTCTTGAAAGGGGACCAGGACTGTGTGAGATCTTTAACACTCCTCCACGTATGGTTTCTACTTTTCTTAAGTTCTTCCCAATAGAACTCGGATATGTGGAATGCTGGGATAAATTACGGCAGGAATGGGAGACGAAGTTACAGTGCAAGATTACTCCGGATCATTGGGAATATATGTTGAGAGCAGGATTTAGGGCAAAGCTGGATCTAAATTTAAGGTCAATTCATCAGAAGGTGCGTATTCGTTTATATTGGACACCAGTATGCATGCATAAACTTTGGTTGATAGATAACGATTTGTACTGGGGTAGTGGTTTGGAGGCGGGTACTTTGTTACATATGTTGTGGGAGTGTACGAGGGTTTGTGACTATTGAAAGGATATACTGGATAGGTTGGATCTGATAATGGGTATAGCTTTCCGTCGCCTGCCCTCTTCATCTGTGTTTGTTATCCAAGTCTGGTAGATGTACTGTGGCCTAGTCAAATAGCTAATGGATAGATAGGTCATTGATAGTAGCTATCAGCCAGATGATGAAAGTGTGGAAGACATGGAAAAAGCCAAAGGCGGATGATTGGAATTGTGAGTTACAGGTTGTCGAATTATAACAAGGTTTTCTTTACAAAAAGAGGTATGGTTGAAGATTATGTTGAGAAATGGATGTCCTTCAATGATTTATATTGGTAGTCCGAGTGTCAAGATTTATGAATTCATGATATGGAAAGTGGGATTATGTAGTTTTGCTGATGTATGGTTGTGTGTTGGTTTGTGTGTTTTGTGTTGGGGAGGATAGTGAGTCTAATGTAGTTCATTTTGTAAATATCTTTATTTTTGATGGTTTTAATGTTTGATCTTTTTGGCGATTATTTTACATTATCATACATGGCAAAAGCAAACATATCAAAAAGAATTGGGGAAACTTGAAAGCTTTTTTCAGTGTTGCATTACCAACATGCCCCAATCCATTTGGTTTTTTGTCCAGTCCTACATTTTTCTGTGCATTCTGAGATTTGTAGTCCAGGATTTATAATGAGAAATCTGGGTGTAGAAGTCCAATACACAAACAGGACTGGGCAAGCACCTCCATGTAGAATGAGGCATGCATGTGTGCATTATAATGCAGCCCCCACAGCTCCTGCTGCCCCCATGACCTTTTGACACTTGCCCTCCACGCCCCTGACTCCTTCTCTACTGCATGGACTTGGCTAGTAAACTTGCGTTGTTAGGCAGCACAGTGACCATCTGGTACAGGGGGGGAACTGAAACAAACGAATTTTAAAAAAGCAAGTGGCCCTCTTGCCTTGGCAGGCTGAAAAGGTTTAAGTGAGTGGGTGCTTAATAAGGAGACAGGACATGGGCTAGGCATTATTCTCAAACAGAACCTTTGGTACAGATATTGGTTTTGTGGCTTCATATAGCTCAAAGATATTCGAACATCCCAGACCAGTTTGATCCTGACACAAATCTGGAAAAAGTAACATTTAATATACTTTCCCTGAAGTAATTTCCCAGCCTTGATAACACTGGGTGGGAGGGGAACAATGCGTGGGGATGGAGACATTAATGTACTTCTTTTCTCAGAAAAAATACTAGCTTGTGTCTTAGTTTCATAATTGCCACTGGATCAATCAGCAGCAATTATAAATGTTCACAGAAGGGAATCATGGCAATGGGATTTACTTGGCTCGCACTATATACATTGAAAAACAGCATCAGTAAATCAATAGATCTGGCTTTGTAAATGAAGAGAATAAGATGTATTTCCTTAAAAACTACTGCGCAAAAAACAAAAACAAAAAATCAATGGATCTTAATTTTTTCATTTGGAAAGCCAGGCTGGTTGGCTTTGCCACCAGTGGTTATTGTTGATTTGTCATTGATGTTAATATCCAATACTTCCAAATAAAAATATTGGCGGATTGGAAATGAGGGGTGCAAAAGAATCTCAAGGCTGTGGGAAACAATGCCCTTGCCATCAATTTTATTTCAGTTTGCGTAGGATATTCTTTTGTAGGCTAGCATTACTTTATATGCTGGAACTAGTAGTCTCAAATTCAGGGTGGGGAACATAAAGCTGCAATCCTACTCTTTTTGTTCAACCTGTTTCTGTAATGATTTATACACTGTCAGTTATTTTTATTGTGACTTGTATACTTTATCTCTAAAAAAGAATATTATTTTAGAGCTGCAACCCCAACATTAATAAATATTTGTACCAATTTAAGATATCTGGCCAAGTGCTTAAGTTTCAGACTAGGCGCAAATCCTGGCTTCATCACTGAACCGAAGTGTGCGGCCGTGGACAACTCATTTAGTCTCACTGCGTTTATCTGCCAAAATTTGGAGTCCCTAAAAACGATTCAGTTCTTAGTGTACACTCTTCCAAAAAAGCCTTACTTTATTGGGCTAGTATTGCACCACATAAAATAGTATTGCCCATTCACAAACACCATAAAAAGAAGCATTTGTTGTTTCCAATGATCTGTCGCCCAGAGGATCTTGACTACATTTCAGTTGATATAGCTCTTGTATCCTGACTCGCTTTCCTGCAGCCAAGCACTCCTTCGCAGCCTCAACTAACTTATCAAATGAGCCTAAAAAATACAACTGGTGCTGCAAGATGTCCTTTCCACCAATGCAGTTAAATGGGAAAAACTATCCTCCCTCTTCTGAGAGCAAAATCTTGACTCTTAACTGTTCACCAAATGTTGGAAGGTATGAATGAGAGATAGGAATATACATTATTGGTTGCAGTGCTGTTAGTAGCATTTAAAAATCTATTTTACCTAACGCTTTGACAGTATGTTGTACTGCACTGATCACATGTACAACTTAGGCTGTTTCACACAAAAGCATTCCTCTTCAATAATATTGAAAGCCACTTGTCATATGAACCCCATGTCCTGTTCAATATCACTTCTAATTAATAAAATGTGTGCCTGGAGAGGGTTGTTTCGAACACAAAACAGACAATAGTCTATAAAAACTTTGAATCCAAAGATCATTTGTCTTAAGTAAACTGAAAACATGGAAATTGCTTCCGTAGAGAGAGAGAAAGAATTTTTTTTGTTGGATTTTGCCTCCTGTTTGCTGCTGTGATGAAAGAAAACTAAGCATTTCTTAGTATTCCAGAGACTGAATCGATGTGAAGGACATGCCCAGACCTTTACCTATGTAAAATGTAACATTCTACATGTCAGATTCCGATCGGGTGCTTTTGTATTACTTCATCAGGAGTTTCATTGTGTACAGCAGGCCTAAATCTACATGGAAAAGTAAAAAAGGTCTCTAGTACCATTTTAGAACTCTGTGTTCGGAACATAAATCAGATTGTGGGGGCACCCGCACAGGTGCAAACAATCTGGCAATGTTAGTTTACAGGTAGTGTGGAGTAACATCACGATGAGTGCATTGAAGTGAGCTAACAAGAAGCAGACTTCTGATTGGCTGGTGACGCATTAGTTAATCAGGAGAATCATTGTGGACAGCAGGCCTAAATCTACATGTACAAGAGAAAAGGATGTGATTTCACGCTTTAAAGAATTGCATATCAGTATGTGAAGGCATTGCGTAGAGTCAGGAATTAAACTTGGACACAAGTTAACTATAATTTTGATTAGAGTTTTATTGAAAATAAACGTGTTGGCAAAAGGCCTCTCTGACCCTGCTCCAAGAGGCATTTCCCTAACTAAACCAAAACTAAGGATCAGTCTGTCAGGATGTCAAACACAAAACTGCTGTGTCCAAATTCTATTCTGAAATGATGCCCAGGACAGTACAGAATGACGACATGCGCATCCTGTTTTCGTCCCCTCTGTGCTTCTTAACACATGTCAGAAGAAGGCTTGCAGCTAATCCGGTGTTGAGTAAGCCTGAAATTCTACAAAATTCAGCCAGGCTGGCATCACAGTCAGGGGTCAAAGAACTGAAAATATACCGCATTATACCTCAAGATGTAAGTGGGAGTGCAAAGTGGACGTACGAATTGGATTTTTATTTATTTATTTGTTTACATTTTTAAAGCGCTCACACAGCCTGCAGGCATCGAGGCGCTGTTCCAGAAATTGTTTGTTTTTTAGTTGCTTAATTGTTTTTTTTTTGCCTTTGTTGCATATTTATAACGCGCTTAAACACCCAGAGGTTTCTAAGCGCGGACCCGGGGATCGAACCTGTGTTGCTTCGTGTCGTCTTGCTTCCAAGGCGCGCACGTTGCCGCTGAGCTATCCTCCGGGACGACCTCCACATGCAAATCTCTGTGGGTAACACTCACATATTGGTTTATTTCACAGGACACTGATTCAAACTATTGACAGTTTACTACACATGTGCCCACATGCTCAAGCTCACGTAGTCGAAAATGCATTGGGTCAAAAAGCCAGGAGCTAAGCTATGCTTGTTGTTAATTGCTAATGGATTCTCAAAGGATCCTTTGTCTTATCTTGAAACTATTGCCAGTAGTGATTTTCAGTTAACCTAAATACCTCACACTGAATACGTGTATTCATTAATGCTTGTGTTGGCAATTAGTGCTAACTATTTGAAATGTGATGCAGCCGCTATTTTTTTATTGTGTATAGCGCCCATAACATGATTCTAGGCGCTCATCAATTCATCAAGCAACTTATGTTGTTTTTTGCATGCAGTAATTATTTGCTAAGATATGAATGCTTAAATTGTGTTTTGACACCAATATAGGGCACCCTTTCATGTACATGTGGCTCCCAGTAGGTGTATTAATGACTTCACAGAGCTACAAATATTTGATCTGTGACGAACTGCCTTGAGGGGGGGTGTTTTGGATAATGAACAACGGGCCTGGTAAAACAATTGATCACAAATGCGACTTTGGAGATGAAACGGTCAATAGCAATAGCAAGGTGCTGCACATGTTCATTGAATAGAATACACAAGCTTCCAAATAACGCAAGTGCTTTTGACAAGGAACACTTGCAGACATTTGCTTTAGAAAATATACGTTGCAAGAGGCCAGGACATTTTAGTTTTCCCTACCAGCAGAGAAACCTAACCGCAAGTGGCAATTTCCTGTCTTAAAAGGCATGTAGCAAGGCCAAGAGAGGCCTTTTACACCATTTAGATCTGATAAGCAGTCAAAAGGAAAGGAAACAACAATAGACACCAACAGCACGTGCACGTCCGTCTTGGCCAAGAAGCAGATGACAGGCTTTAGTCCTTTGCTGAACCAAAAGCCATTGAATGCAATGTAATAGTCATTGAACAACAGACGCAACATGTCTTTATAGTTTACATATCAAATACTGTATGTTTAACATACAGAGTTACATTTTAAGATTAGGTCTTAACCTCCCAAATAGCGGATTTGACTCACAGATCAGATCCGTTGGTACATATAAAGTGCAAGCTGGATTAAGGGATTAGTTTTGCTCATCAAGCAGCAGACTCAAGTCATGGGGGCTGGGAAGAGGTCTGTTGCAGATCCCAGCGCAGAGGCGAGGGAGAGAGATAAGCAAGCCCAGCTTGACAGGAAGCCGTGGTCGGTTCGCGTGCAGCACATCTTGCTCTAAAGCGCGAGTTAAATTTGGGATCTTGCTGATTGCATTTTGAGACTAAGGCGTACAGTATTTTACACCACTCCATAGCATAGCTCAACATAGGATAGCTCAACATAGTATAAATCCCAGGTCACTCAAGCTGCTAAACTAAAATGATCACTTGTTCTGTTCTCTTTTAATGTAAATGTGCTCTTCGCTCATAAAGTCGTTGTTTTCATATGTGTGATGATGTGTTTTTTTTATAATTGCTTCTGTTGTGGCATGCGTAATGGAAATGAGAGCTTGTAGAGGATATGTGTGACATTAAAAATATATAAACCCATTTACCCCAGTGTCAAAAGTGAATAATTTTGAGTAATGCGCTGGAATGGTGTCTCCTTGATTCTAAAGAACTTCACATATTTCCTGGCTGTATTGGTTAAATTATGCTGATGGGCACAAACACTCAGGTATGCTGTCCCAAAGCACTAGGTCAGTACCTGGAGTGCGTATTATCATAAACACGACTAATGGCTCCGTGTCCACTTTGCACCGCCTCAACTGAGGCCGTGGTAAGGGTCAGGGGTCAAGCTTGACCACGGTAGATCATGGCAGCACCGCCCCTCAAGCCACCAAAACGTGAACGAAAATACAAGATAAAGGGGGCTCGCTTGGATGATTTTTCCCCCCAAACTGCTTTCAAACGGCCTTAATACAAGCAACACACACAAGCAGAAAAGGGACAAGTGTCTTATTATGTTGCTGTTAGAATATAAACACAAGTAGAACAGAATTAAACACTATAGGTAGTTGTGCCAGATTGAGGGAGTTAGGTTGTAGCGTACACTGCGAAGATCACTGAGAAATACATGTTGCTCAATACACTGAGAAGATTACTGAGAGATGCATACAGGAATAAACAGTATTCCGGATGAATTTTAAATATAGCACTGAGCAGAGGTTCCACCATTTTGCAGCAAAGGCCTAATGTGAAATTGCCCAACGTGTTATTTTAGATCCCCTGCACCACAATGCTTATACTTGTTTAACTTTACGGAATGCGCTTTTCTCGCCTGAAAGTTGGTCGGCAGCCAAGTTTACAATGTAAGGGAGTACTAGATAGTGCTCGACGGAACGTCTAAAAGATATTGTTCCGTGGCACAAGAACAAATATGTAGCAATTATTTTTGGTTTAAACAATAATTGAATAAACACACAGAAAGAAGCCTTGATCGCCAGGTGCATGGTGCCCCAAGATGAAATCTTGCCAAAACACCAAACTAAGTTGTATACACAGTGCCCACTATGGCCAAGCAAAGACACTACACTCTGTACTGAATACAGTAAAATAGAAGGAAATGGCCCCAGCAGAAAGAGCCCCAAAGTGCGTGTTATTCATCCAGCGACCCAATTAAAGAGTATGCACCTGCGTTGGTAGCTAGTATCGAGATCATAGTTGCAAACTAGAATATTCAAGATTAGGGAAGCTTCTGGAGAAAATGAGGCCCTGGCATGGAAAATGAGATCGGAGTATCTTTTTGTTCGTAGAAACAGGGGTTTGGTCTCTCTATTCCCAGCAACAGTAAATTAAATAATAATTGGACTGTCCAGGATGTTGCAACATTCAAGGGCACCTTAAGAGGTGCCATCCAATGGCAGAGAAGTAGTCTCATCACCGTCAGTATAAAGTATGCCTACCAACTAAATCGTATGGTAGGGATTTTGGTGTAATGATGACTGTTTGTGAGGTTGGACCTGAATTTGATCGTAAATAACGGACTAGCCAATGGTAGACTCCAATATATAGGGATATAGAAGTGTTCCGATTGTAGCCAATTATTATGTTAGACAATGTCACGTGTTTTTTTTTTTTTTTTAACTATGCAAAGTTAGCGGTTTCACACCTTATAATCCTCAGCCGATGTGGGCTCGTTGAGTTTTTTGTATCTTGCTTGAATCCCGGCTGATACTTTGCTAATAAAGTGAATAAAGCTGGTTTCTCTTGCACCTGGCATACTTCCTTATTTTTGTTAATGGACTGGTTTTGCATGCATTAATACATTAGGCAGAACTTCACAAAAAGTGACATTCGTTATTTTTCTCATGGATAATAACTAGATTTCTTGATGCCCAGTGAAAGCTCGATAAACTGGTATTTCAACGATAATCTTTGGAGAATACATGTGACCAGTTGCTCTTTTCAAACCCAATAGTTAAATTTAGAAATTAAGATAATTTTAGACTTATTGGCATAAATAATAGGGTCTTCCCAGAAGGACGGAAGGCCTACTGCAACTAGCACCTGCTGCACAAACTTGCACCAATGTAGGGACTTGCCTCCTGGCTTTCTCCATAAATTATTAGTTCAAATGAGTTCCAAAGCCTTATCAAGTATAAGAAAGGCCTTAACACCAGGTTCTCCAACCAGTAGATCGCGAGCCATTAGTAGCTCACCCTGGGCTTCCCTGTAGCTCTTTGCTATCCTTGTTAAAATCCCAGATGCAGACGCACCATGCAACAAAAGACAAATAATGTACCATTTCCATCCAGAGCGCGAAACCAATTTCTTTTCTTCCGGTTTAAAAATAAAAATGTGCATCTTTAAAATCGACGGTGCCAAAGTTACAGTGGGAAAAAATAATAACTGATAGGCATTTGGCAATGATACATATGAAAATAATGTTCCCAAAGGAAGAGGTCTGTGATCCTAAACAGTAGGTAAAACGAATGCTGCAATGTAAATGATGTTACAGAGGCATCCTTCAAAGTTGCTAATTATTTGATAAACTAATACAGATGGTGCAATTGTGAGGGGCATAATGACTCCCATTGCAGAGTAGGTTTTAAGAGATGTTAAAAACTGTCCTGAAATTTTGTCTGGCATGTCAGGTGTGCAGCTAGGTGCAAACACAATGGCAAGGAGGGCATCTGAACTAACAGCCAATATGTTTGCCTACCTCTGTGAAAATGCCTTTTTCATATGAACTGCCTGAAATCCCACCTGACAGCGTCTGAGTCATGTTGATGTTTCCAACTACACACTAGATTACTAGGCACTGGTGGACAGCATGCAGTATCAGCCTTCACATTGAATTACCAGATTGGTTTCCTACATTCTGATATGCTTGACAATCACTAATGAAAATATAATGAGAGGTTATTGAATATCTTCAATTCATATGTTATTCCTTTTCATACAAAGAGCAAATAAACCACCCCAAACAAATCTTGGTACAAATTATCATACTTCATGGACATCATTACCTCAGTAGTTCTCGCCAGTAGCTCCCGCGTATTGGCAATTAACTACAAATAGCTCTTGACAATGTAAAGGTTGGAGACATCTGCTTTAACATAATACTATATTTGATCTCTCCCATGCCCAACTCAAGGGCTGTCGGGGATGAAGGGGTGCAATTTGGGAGGCTCAAAAGATATTTTTCCCACCTGGGGCGACCAGGGCAATATATTCTGTAGGCAGATTCCCAGATAATCCGAGCACTCTATGCTTTGCAATATAGATTCATTTATGGAAAACTTTAAAGCCGCCGATTGCTTTAGGCGATTCTTATAGCATCTTTTGTTAGAAATTGTCGTTGTTAGGCACAGATTAAGTTGCTGCAGAACGCCAGAAGGTGTTATACTAAGAAGAATCTTAACTGCGAAAAACAAGAGACCTCATTTTTTCCCACCTAAAGATGGTGCATCAATGGCAGAGTGTTGTAATTAAAATCCTGGTGTCAGCGCTCCCAAACTCATTGTTCCTCCTCATAACCACTCACTCAGCCCAAGCAAAGATCCTCGTCTTTTTAAAGTCCGGGAGGACCGCCCTGCTTCTAAAGAAGCCGTCTGTATACCCAAGGATGCCAGATTGCAAGTTCAACACTACTTTGAGATCAGTAAATCTGCTGGACAATAAACCAACAATTTAATTTAACTTTCACCGGCTGAGAGGCACAGAATCATGAAGGCTCACAACCTTAAAGGCTCACAGAAGGCAGCACTGGAACACTCATCGGCGCTAGTAGTCTCAAAACTGTCGCCCACCAAACCCCGATTACTTGACTAAAGCTTTCCTAGGTCTTAATTGGCCTACATCTCCTTGGCCCTTTCTGAGTGAAGTATATTGACCGCTCTGCCTTATGTACCCACACTACAACTTCAGCCCTGCAAGGTGCACAATTGCACCGCCCGCTCACCTTCTCATGCCATCATTTCAAGAACATTTGGGCGTGTATTCTACTACTTCAGAGGAGCACAAAGCAAAGGCAAATGGCGGCTGGATAACATAGTACATCCAGACTAAGTTGCATAATGCTTTGATTACTTACCTGCAATCTTCATTACTCCTAGTCATACTCTTTCTCATCACAGTACTTGCCTCGTGAGGCCCCTGCCTCCGACACAAGACCTTCTTCTATTTCTTTTATTTCCTATAACTCCTCCCCTTAACCCACGGCATCCAGTTTAACATATCCAAGCCGGAGCATGGGACCTTCCTCGCAAGGAGGGACGTCAGTAATATGACGAGGAAGAGTAGGACTAGGAGTAATGAAGATTTCCATAATCAGAACATTACCTCCACGTCCATTCTTCCTCGCCCCAGTACTTACCTCACGAGGCAGCAACGGGGAGAGGTCGAAATGAGACATAGTGCCAGAAATGTGCAGAACAAAAACCCACACCATTAAGAACTCCAAAACTCACATCCCAACAGACAAAACTCCAACCCCGAAGGAACCATCCCCAGAGTGGGAGACATTCAACGGATAGCGGTTGATGAAAGAGAGCCCACTGCAAAACCACAGAGTCCGGGAGAACCCACAAGAAAAAGTGGGGGGGGCACAAAACAGAGCCCCAATCTCCACCAAACTATGGGCAGACGTCATAGCGAGGAGGAAACAGTCATTAGAGGAAGGAGCTTGATGACAAATCAGAAAGGGCGCAAAAAGGCAGCCCCTGAAGGAACCTCAAGACAAAAGGAAGATCCCAAGGGGGAAGGCCTCTGAGTACAAGGGCGGGAAGAAGAGAGACCCCGAAGCAACTTCCCCACCTGAAAACCCCCTGAAGTACAACAGGCCCCCGGAGAATCGCACCCAAATCTCACCAAGAGGACAAATGACGGCCCTCCTACAGAGCCCACAACCCCTGGGCCGAGCGGATGCCCAACATGTCCCGCCTAAACCCCTTCCGCAGGCGCCTGGCGAAAGAGGGGTCAAAGGAGGACGGGCCACAGCCAGCCCTGCCTGGAGATTCGGTACAGTCAACTACCACAGTAAGGAGGCTCACAGGGCCCGAGACACCGGGATCCAGGCCGTGCAAGCCCGAGAAGCCAGGAGCAAGTGGGAGAGTAGGCAAGACACCAGAGGATGCAGAGTAAAACGAGCCCAAGGACCCAGAAAAACGTAAGATGCCATGTGCCCCTGAAGCATGACCAACAGGCGAGCCGTGACACACCGCCTCCCGGGAACCCTGCCCAGAACAGACAGCAGGCGCTAGATCCTCCCTTGGGACAGAAAAACCCTCCCAATCCTGAAGCAAATCCGAGCCCGGACGAAAAAAACAGATCCCGAGAGGGCTCCACATGAGACAAACGCCAGTGCACCAAAATAAAAAATGTCCTGCAATGCCCGGTAAACCAGCTGGAGACGAGCCAGGAAAGACTGCCGGAGGGCCACCTTGACCAACCAGGTGTCCATGGGGGAGAGGAGGAAAACAAAAAAAAAAAAAAAAAAAAAAAAAAAAAAAAAAACACGAAATGCCCATCAGGTTAAGATGCGCCACCAGGGAAGCCACCAGCCCAGTGAACACCCTGGGAGCCTAGAGCAACCCGAACGGGATTACTCAGAACCGAAATGCTGAGATCCACTGCAAAGCGGAAGAACTACATCTGGCAGGGGCGGAGAGGCATGTGGCAACACACAATCCAGAGAACCAGGGAAACCAAGGAGGCCCCTGTGCACAACATCGGGAGAATGTACAGCAAAGGTCCCATCTTGAAGCGTTCCTTCTGGACAAAGCAGTACAGAGCCACGAAGGCCAAGATGCGGCAATACCGCCCTGAAGGTTTGGGAACCAGAAACACCCCTGTACAGCAGTACAAACCATGCAACCCAGGACAGGGGAAGACAGGAAGTTCACCCGAGAACCACAGGGCCCATACCAGAAAAAAAACGCTGCAAGCAAATCACCAAAAAGTTTGGAACCGTCACAAGGAAGCTAAAGGGCAGCCGCCCACTGTGACCACCCCACCCCCGGTTTCCCAATCCCGCAGATGCACATGCCTGCGGGCCAACACACCAGCACCATGGCCAAGGCCGAGCCACCCACTCCATCAAATGCCAAATCGGACAAAGTCAACGGCCACCTTCAACCTCCCGAAACCACTCAGCACAGCCTCTGCAGTGTAGGAGCTGTAGATATGCACCCCGAGTGCCAGATGTGTACCAGCGAGAACCTTCTCCAGGCTGGAAAACCACCCTACGGTCCACCGGTTCCCAGACAGCCGCCTCCTGGCCGACCCAGAGGAGTGACCCACCAGACTAGCGACGACATCATGGACAGTAAAGTACCAAAAAAGGAGCAAAATGGTGACTCCGGAGAGGGACAGAGTAGGAAGGAGGGGAGCAACGTGCAACACAGCATTCCAGGGCTGCAGTCATGCTGGTTGACAGCCAATCGAGTTGAAAACAGAGTTGTAGTCAGCTGTAACAGACAACCGGTTGGGAAATGGAGAAGAGCGTTTTAATTTCACAAAAAACAGGTCCGGAATGGCAAAAATTGATTGCAAAAAAGTAGTGGCCATGGAACACTGCTCCCGACCGTCCCCGCCCACTGAACCCCTGTTTCCTTTCAATGTCCTTCCCAGACAAGGAACATTTCGCCGACATATTCTCCCTCCTCATGCAAAACTCAGGAGAGGAGGAAGATGAGGAAGAGGGAAAAGGTAAGGAACCCGAGCTGAGCAGAGCTCCTTCCCATGGCGCAAGCAGCACAAACAGCAAAAAGAAGAATGCCAGAAACACATGTACATCCACTAAACTCCAGGAGAGAACAATCACCCAATACCCTTGGCAACG
The DNA here is from genome assembly GCF_040938575.1 of Ambystoma mexicanum. Classification (NCBI taxonomy): domain Eukaryota; kingdom Metazoa; phylum Chordata; class Amphibia; order Caudata; family Ambystomatidae; genus Ambystoma; species Ambystoma mexicanum. The sequence goes on from NC_090929.1 coordinate 542,735,814, forward strand.
GATAGTCACTGCCGTGATTCAACTTCAGGCCCAGAGGAGGGGCCAACCTGCCCTCAGAAGGCACAAACACCACCTGTTGTCCACCGGGTCCTGAAGCGTTCTGGAGACAACAGTATGTGCCGCGACTACTTCAAATGAAGAGGAAGATGAGGAAAAAAGGACCTGGCAACGTGCCCTAGGGCAGCAGGTCGTTCATCTATGGCGTGCAGTAACAACCAGCAGGCACGCCACTAGCTGAGTATTAGAATATCGACTTCTACCGCAATCAGCCAATGTACTTTCACATGCCTGAGAGGTGGCTGAAACCCTGAATGTTGCTGCGGGGGGACCCATGGGCGACCTGTTGAGCTACTGGGATCCCCCTATAAACATCAACTGCAGACCAGGAGAAACCTCACCAATAGGGGAAACAAACAATCCACCCCCATGGGAACGGGCTGTTAGATCCAGCGTTCCCCTCAATTTACGGAGAAACATGAACACGAAAAACTCCCCTCCCCTCCGGAGGCAGAGCCCCCACCCCGTAAGCGACACCAAACAGCCGGAATGCTGCAGCAAACAGAACACTGGGGCATACATGGGTCCAACCGCCCCACCCCCTCCCCACCATCTCCTTACTGTAGCCCCGGGCTGTGCAGGACCCAGCATCGAGGCCTCCATGCCAGCTTTGGCCCAGGCCTCCTTCTCAACCGGGAGCCAAACCCTGCAGGGGCTCCGGGAGCACGCCGCACCTGGAGGAAACCAAGGCCTGCTACACAGCCCCACCAGGGGGCCAGTAACTGCAGTTCCCCAGAGCCCTGCAACGGGAACAGTCCAATCTGCCAGAGGCAGGAAAAATTAAAACTGGATGCTGTGGTTTAACGGGAGGAGTTATAGGAAATAAAAGAAGGTCCTGTGTCGGAGGCAGGGGCCTCATGAGGTAAGTACTGGGACGAGGAAGAGCGGACGTGGAGGTAATGCGCATTTGCAAACACCAGAAAGGCACTCCATCAATGCTTGCCCACTGTCTACTCTGAAAACGGACTTCAAGTACTTACATGGATCAAGCCCAGCTGAAGGGCACTCACATCGCCTACAATTGGTGTCCCTTTCCAATTGCAGCTGTCGAGTACCAAACTCCCCAGCCCTCAATACCATCCGCTGGCCTCAAAGTAAACATAATTTAAAGCCCTCTTTATCATGCGCTGTGCATTCCAACAACAGTACCAGCATTTCTTGTAAAGCTAATTCCAATGCTATTTACCACCCAGAGCCATACATTCATCTTCCAATTACCCCGGCAGGATTTCTGGGAACAGAAATCAAGCTCAGCAAACACATCTTAGCCATACTTGCTGTTAACATCTAGAACATGGACCAAACATCTCTCTAGGAATACCAACCATCATACGATCAGGAAAGCTCTGAGGTATATGTTCTTCTGCCTGTAAATAGCTAATACCGACTAGGTCCAATGCCACTTGAATCAGTGTATAAACGGCCACACACAGTGGTGCTCCACAAATTACAATATTCTATAGAGTAGAGTTTCCTATCCCCTTCTCTGGAACACAATTTGGCAAAGACTGGAAGGGTTGGTGTGGACGAAAGTTTTAGGACTTCCAATGAGCCTCACTATGTCCAGCTTGAGATTTGAGCTGGGCCTACAATCATTAAGGGTATCAGCAGAGTGCAGATTGGCTTCCCTCTATCGGTTAATTATAACAGCGCAAGAAGATACGCTGTACGCAGATATTGGCGCACAGCTAAAACAATCAAAATCCAATACGCTATCGAAACTGGAAGCGAAAGTAAGGGAGTCACTCGTTAAAGCAGATACCGATATAGAGACTCTTATATGCAACCCATTGAAGGGCAAAAAATCATTGGAGGTGATGGACTGGATCTTAACAAATTGATCAAATGCGGTCCATAACACCTATACATTCATTCCTGAAAATGGAAAAGAAAGTGCTGACTCTTCCGAGATATCTTGTTAAGTTCCCAGATTGGAAGATCAGGAATGCATTTCTTAGAACCCGTCTAAATGTGCTGCATACAGGAGAGGAGCTAGCCAAAAGGGGGCAAGGAAGTCTGACCACCATACTGTGTAATATATTTGAAAACCATTCATTAAAACACCTGTTGATGACCTTTGAGGGCACTTGGTCTGCCAGAGCTTCCCTCCTTATTAGATTCGTAGTCAATGAAGAGATGACTTTATCGGAAACATTCTGGGATAGATTGATATTTGGGTACGACACAATGTTGACAACTGCTGTGGTGCAGGTGCTAGAAAGATGTAACATTTCCTGAAATGGATACGAATGTATCAACTGAGAATATGTGTAACAACAGGATGAAGGATCGTTGTGACAACTTAGATGGCTGGCACATCAGTGGTAAATCTATTATTACCTGTGTGTGATTCCCTTCTGTGTCTGCTAACAGGGTCATCTGAATGTCCAATGAGTACTGCCTACCTTGACCTTCGTTGCACAAATTGTATTTCTTGATCTAGTTAATTCTACATCTTATGGGGAGTAGATGCTGAGTCTTCTTTCTCTATTGTCATTCACTATTGTATGCACATAGAGTGTGAACTCATACTCTTCTGGGTATCTGTTTCTTTCTTCCTCCCTTTTCCCCCTTTTGTCTTTGTTAGCTTTTATCTAGTTTTATCGTATTTGGTACCATGAGTGTTGTTTAGCAAACTTAGATGTAATTGTTCGTTCATGTATTTTATGTTCTTTTGTAAAAGGTTTTTGTTAACCAGATACAAATAAAATGTTTAAAAATTCAGAATGGCAACAGTGGTTAACACAGAAGATTTTACATGTTCTACCCAGAATTGAAATGGTGTTTATATGTAGTGCCATGCACATGCCCTCGATCGGCCATTCAATTAGAGCATTGCTGTTTGAGAACAATGCTTAGAATTGTTCTTTGAAAAGTAGAAATTATAAATAGACAATGGGTAGACTTACCGCAAACAAAAGGTTTAAAAGTCCTGTCCACTTCTAAACCCGGGAAAACAGCACAGTAAATCGATGGGTGAAAACAGTTATATAAATAAACACGCATCGATAATTAGAAGTAATGGTACATATATATATATATATATATATATATATATATAGCACACTACTCAACTACTTACTCTTCCACGTACATACCAAACAATATTTAGACCAAGAAAAACACTGTAGAACGCCACAGAAAAGGGAATAACATTGAAACCGACACATACCATTAATAAATACGTAACACCTTTAAGATATATCTATCTTTAGCTGGCAAAACATAGTATTCTTATTACGACATTTTGAAATATTTGCTTGACGCGATATGTAGCCAAGAATTTGCCTAGCTCCAGTTTTTGATTGCTTCTTGATTCTGAGATGAAATCGTATTAAAAGATAATGCAAGAGAGCGAGGAGCAGCATAATGCAGACAAGTGGGTTTATTTATGCTGAAAATCGTATATAATTTTCCAGTTACATATGCAAACATATAGGTGGCTGACACTCCGATCAAACTTGCTACAAAGTAGGTAGGGGTTTACTCACCATCCCCCGTTGTTCTTTTCACATCTCCACCTGCAACGATCGTCCTTTCACAGCGTCTTCTGAGGGTCCCATGAGGAATAATGATGTTAAAGAGTTAGCTCCTAGAAGCATAGCACACTTGGGCGAGTCTCTGCCTGGACTGGGCAGGGCCTTCTTTCCTAGATACAGCTCCCTCTCCTTTCTTCCATCTCCATAACCACCGTTTGACAACAACCAACTACAACACACATGCGCACAACCTAACCAGGAGGCTAGGCAGTGTTCTTCCTCCTCCACTGGTCACCGCTGGCTTCCATTGGTGGAGCCAGCAAGCATTTCTATTGGCTCTTGCTCGAGGAGGCGGCGATGGATTGCCAAACAGGGCGGGTGCAACGGTGGAACTAACAGGCTTAGGTGCGGAACGTCTGCAATACAGAAACTGTAAACGTAGTGGCTGGTTCCCATCCGAGAAATGGACCATAGCAACGGCCCGCCTACTCTTCTTCACGTGTCTTCCTACTCATCATTGTGATTTTTCCGGAGCAACAAAGAGGTTTTGGAGCAATTTCAGGAAGCGGGAAGGCGCATCTAGCTGCCGGTGCTAGTTCAGCCGACTCTGCGTGCCTTTGGCTTGCAGTGGTTGGGTGGGCATTTTCTTCGGGATACAGGGAACGTTTCTGCAAGACCCTGGAGTGCTCGACTTCGTCTTGTCCCACATCGTCATTTTTCTGAGCGGCATTTTCTTGGGGATACCATGAACGTTTCTGCAAGACCCCGGAGCGTCCGAATTCGTCTTCCCTCATCGTCATTTTTCTGAGTGGAACCGGGGAAGGCTTTGGCTGCCAGGCTGCAAGAGCAGCATCAGCATTCTGTGTGCTCTTGTCTGGCTGAGAATACAATTTGCATTTCCTTCGGGGTACCGTGAACGTTCCTGCAAGACCAGATTGAAATTAGATTTACTTTAAAAATCATGTTCAGCTATTCAACGTGAAGGGTATGGAAGCCTAAGAAAAGGGACAGTGGTGTTTAACTGATCAAAGGGGGCTAATAGAGTAATTTAATGTTTCATAAAGATGTGTTAAGGATGGGTGGTTTTAGAGGGGGTCGGCTGGGGCTATCTGCCTGTGGTTTGGGAGAGGCACATGGGCATCTTGGTGTGGGTCTGCAAGGGGGAAGGGTCATCTTGCTATGTGGAGGGAGGATGGGGCATTATGGTATTGGTCTAGAGGGAGGGATGAGGCATCTTGGTGGGGTCTGAATGGTTGGATAGGGGCACGCTGGTGTGGGTCTGGCGGGATGGAGCACATTGATGTGGGTCTGGAGGGAGGGATGGGGCACATTGATGTGGGTCTGGAGGGAGGGATGGGGACATTGTTGTGGGTCTGAGGGGAGGGATGGGGCACATGGGTGTGGGTCTGGAGGGAAAGATGGGGCGCAGTGGGTCTGGCAGGTGGCATGGGTCATTTAGGTGTGGGTTGGGAGGGTGGGATGGGGCATCTTGGTGTGGCGGGAGGGCATGGGGGCACATTGGTATGGGTTTGATGGGAGGGATGGGGGCATCTTGCTTTGCGGATGGACGGATGGTGAGATCTTGGTGGGGTCTGCAATGGATAGGGGCACATTGGTGTCGTCTGGAACAGGTCTGGGGCATCTGTTGGCCTGGAGGGTGGGATGGGGCATCCTGGTGTGGCTCTGGAGGGAGTGGATGCAGGCACATTGGTGTTGGTTTGATGGAAGGGATGGGGCATCCTGGTTTGGGTTGGATGGGGACATCGGTGTGGGACTGGATGGGATGGGGCACATTGGTCTGGGGAGGGATGGGGCATGTTTGGTGTGGTTCAGGGAAGGGCCGCGGCACATGGGTGTGGGTCTGCAGGGGGGGATGTGGATATCAGTGTGGGTCTGGAGTGGGGGCCAACTGGTATGGGTTTGGTGGGAGGGACAAGCACATTGGTCTGGGGAGGGATGCTGGCATATTGGTGTGGGTCTGGAGGGAGGTATGGGGCATATTGGTGTGGTTCTGCAATGTATGAGAGCACATTGGTGTCAGTCTGAAACAGGTATGGGACCTCTGTTGGTCTGGAGGGTGGCGTGGGTCATCTGAGGGTGGGATGGGGGCTCATAGGTCGGTGGAGGGTTAGGGGCATTTTGCTGTGTGGAGGGAGGATGTGGCATCATGGTATGGGTCTCGAGGAAGGGTGTTGGGCATCTTGGTAGAGTCTGGATCGGGAGGGGGCATCGTTGATCTAGAATGGAGGGACTGGGCATTTGATGGGGGCATGTCAGGGAAGGATGGGAGCATGTGGGTCTGAGTGAGGGCTGGAGAACTCTGGTGGGTAGGAAAGGGGCACCTGGGTGTGAATGGGGTATGTATGTATGTATGTCTGGAGAGAAGGATGTTGGTTTATGGAAGGGGTGGGAGCATGTTTGTGTGTGTCGAAGGGATGGGGTAATCGGGTGTGGGTATAGAGAGAGGGCAGATGGCGCCATCTGAGTGTGAGTCTGGAGGTAGAGGTGAAGCATATGGGTGTGGCTTTGGAGAGAGAGATGGAACATCTTGGTGTAGGTATGGAGGGGCGGATGTTGTCTTTGTGTGGGTTCGGAGGGAGGGATGGTGGCATGTGGGTCGGGAGGGAGGTAGCATTTGAATCTGCAACATGTGTTTGGAAGGAGAAATGGACTTGGAGGGCTAGGGTGTATGGTTGTGAGTGGGGGCATGATGGATCATTAACGGCAAAGCAGCCGGAGGGAGAGTCGCAGATCTGACCTCGGTTGTATCCTAGACACGCACACCCACAGCCCGGGGCACCTCACGCAGAGCGGTCCAGGGCTTGTGGGCAACCAGGTGTCAGGTAGCAGGGATTCCCTTCTACCGGAGGGGGGTCCGCAACCCAGCAGATGGACGGGGATGCCTGGCTGGGCTGGGTTAACCTGCTGGGGATGTCCCCAACCACGCACCGAGAGGGAGCCCTGCATGTGCACTCCTCGCTCTAACCACAGATGGGCATTGGTGGGTGCACCTCGGTCAGCAGGGAAGCCCCGAGTGGGGGAAGCCGGGAGCTGAGGAGAAACCTGACCGTTCTCGAGGGGTGCTTCCCCAGGCAGACGGGGCCCGGCACGCCAGGCGCGAGCCCTGAGCCATGGCGCAGCAGGCCTACTCGATGGGCGGGCATTGAGGTTCCAGCTGCCCACATCTGTCGGCGAGTGATGGCCAGGCCTGCTGGCGCAACGGGTTACCTTCCCTCTTGCCCAGGTACCTGGAGCTCGGCCCTGGTTGGCCTTGCTGGGGTTTGTAAACTCTAGCGGTCCCACCAGACCCCCTGCCTGTTGTGTCTCTGTCCTGAAAGGAAGTAGTGCTGAAGGTGGACCCTGAAAATAAGGTAAATACTGTGGAAGAAGGCCTGTGTCCGTTAACAAGTATGCTAGCTGGTGCCTGATTGTACATCTTGACCTAATAACTAGCCCATCCAAAGTAGAGAGGGGTAGTGGAAAGACAAGGAGGAGTGCAGTACCTTTGGGTAAACCAACTTGACTGTTGTTTAACTCCCAATACCAAGGTGACTGGTGCCTCTCTTCAGTTTCTGGACCTGCCGATACATCACATCATCAGTTTCTGGCCCCTGGAAGGGCCTATGTTTGTCTTCAAGCCCGGGCGTGCCGTCGCGTCTTCAAGCCTATGACAGACAAATGGTCTTTCTGGCCAGGAGAGCAAACAAATTGTCATGCCTAATGGGGCCAATGCATTGTCAATCCTAGGACGGTCAACCCATGCTCCTATAAGCACTAAAGAGGGACTAACCGAACCATTCACACTTGGCAATACTACTCTAGTTGAGTAATATTAGAATACGGAAAGTGGACACAGGAATAAAGTCCTTTATAAGAAAGGGGTCCTCCTCATGGTGTTGGAGTGAATGTTATGGGTGTGGAATGCAAACTGAGCACACTAGAAGCGAATGTAAGGCAAGTAGTACAGTGGTTAGTTTGAGGGTGAGGACAGAGAGAGTTGGTACCGCATAAAGATTAGCTAAAAAGATATGACGTCACACATACTGGCTGTGTCCTGGTTCAATTCCTTAACTGGTGATGAGATGCGTCAATGACAAAGAGCCTGCACTTGCCATTGATTGTGGTTGCCCTGGCTAAGCAGGTACAGGGTTAGATGCACAGTCGAATGGTGGTTCAGTGGGACTCTCCAGGCCTGTATTGGGGATTATCTGGGCTGTGCATGAGCCTATGAGGACACAGGAAGCCCCCTATCAGCGTAGCCTTGCATACACACGACAGAACATGTGATCTAAGGACACATCGTCCGGTGTTGCCAGTTGTTACCTAGCAATTTGGGACATAAGGAGTTGACATGTCTGTAGCTTAGCTATTCAACAAGCTGAAGGCTGTGCCGTCCCATATGCGGTGTAGCAACTGAAAGAAAGACTTGCACACATAAAGGAGGGAGCATGCCGTAGCACAAGTGGCTGTTACTCTGAGAGGGTTTTTTGATTGGACCTTAAAAGGGAAATTACAGATATTTGTCCCTTTTGAACAAGGTGAGAAATAACAAGGGCACGAAAATAGGAAAGCTACAGAAACGAATTCAAAGATTATGGCAAATATACCAGGCACTGCCGTATTCCTAGGTTATTAAATGGAAAGAAAGAATCCCGAAGTATATGTTGGCAGTAATTATTTGAGTAAAAAGAAAGAGGCACTGTTTCATTGTCGAGGTCGGGCTTGTCAACAATTTCTTAAAACTACCTGAATGCATCGAGATGGGCAACCGACTCAGTTTGATATATGCATAGCCAAGATGGACAAGCATTACGAGGTGAAGGTGAATAACATTTTGGCTTGTTATCAATTTTCCATCAGACAACAGAAACATTGTGAGACCCTTGAGTTTGTTACAGCACTGTGGGGGCTGGCTATAAAATGGTGTTTGGAACATTATCAGAAAGGAGTACATTCGGGACAAGTTGATGAGCAAGAGGTCCCCTCGTCAAATGGGAACTAGCCTACTCGCACTGAAGCATCCATTTCCCATTAGAGAAACGGCCCTCCAACCTGGAGAGGCAGAAAGGCCCCCTCGTATAATGGGAACTGGCCTTCCCAGTGAGGGTAATCGAAAACCCATTATTATGCAGGACTTGGCCATTAGGGGCAAAACGGGCCAATTCTCTAATGGGAACTAGCCTACTCGCAATGAAGCCGCTATTTCCCATCTGAGAAATGGCCCTAGCTACCAAAGGTCAGTATCAACCCTTGCCCGAATCCCACTCACTGGAATTGCCCCGGAACTGCTTCATTGCTCTGGAAAAATCTCAATGATGACGTGCGAAGTCACATGAAGAAGAGTAGGCAGGCCATTGCTATGGTCAGTTTGTCGGATGGGAACTAGACACTACCATACAGACAACGAGGCAGACTGTCGGAAAAACCGCTTGTTAGGAAAGATTTCATAATTGTATGTAATTTGCCCTCCATGTGTCAACCCCCAAACGTTTTGCTGCTGTTTAGACACCATTGTCTGACTTTGCCAGAGAAGCACTGCCTTCAGCTGCACCCCTCTGAGCTTTGGCTCACTTTTTATGGGGAAACTGACACGCCCTAAGACAGTCGGTACTGGGAGACTTTGTTTCCCTTAGTCCTTTCCTCATGTTGCAGCTTTTGTGCAACATGTAAGAAGTGTACAATGTATCAAACCATACAGCACGCATGGGTCTATAGTAAATTCCAAAGGCCCTAGATACTCTCGCTGGACTTTTTATGAACTGTGCGGATGTGTCATGGACAGGACTGGTTGCAGCTATCTTTTCGCATTCTTTTTAACCCTTTCCTGCCATGTTAACCGCGTTTGGCACAAATATGTGGCCTGACTCCAAAATGGCCATGTCACGAGGTTCTTTGTCCTATCCTTTGGCCATCTTGCCCCTTCACCTTCCCCAGGTCGAGTTGACCCGGGTCAGTCCTTATTTGGTCATGCACTTTCCCGCAAAACCCAATGCTTGCGCGGGCATTAGCCTTGTGTGTGTGCCTCCAGGATGTGGACTGGAACGTCTGGTTCCAATACACATCCTGGGTGCCAGAGAGTCTGGAGTGCCATGAATGACTGGTACCACCGTGGTCCGGTATTGGTCCACGTATGGAGTGTGTGTTTGTGAGCAGATCTCCCATTGGGTCCTCTCCGTTTTGGCGCAAAGGGAACTTTGGATAAGAGGAGGCTGAAAACACCACTACCATGCTGATCTCCTAAGCTCTCACTGAACAAAGGATAGGATCCAAGCATCCTGCAACAGGAAGCCGAGTCGAGTAACCACTGGAAGGTTTGGCACCCTAAGCCCGCTGTCGTCCCGTGGGACCCCTCTGCATCTGGTCATCCTAGAAGGTCTGCGAAGACGGTTCGACCCATTGGAATAGTGGGACCAACTATTCTCGGCACCATCATCAAATCCTGCAATCCTGGGCCAACCAGTGGACTGACCAGCTTACCCAGTTGCTTTGCTCTGTCCCCGCCGCCGTTTCGAGGAGGCCCTCAAAACTTGGCATACTGTTAGCTCTGTGTCCCCGGCATCCTCACACCGAATTTCGTACACTTGGCGTTCCCAGGTCTGAAGTGATACGAGTGCGCCAGGACTGGAGTAACCGTGGTTACCGTGTTGCCCTGCCGCAGCAACGTCCTCTGCAAGTCTACAGCATTTGTGACCCTCTTGCCCCTGAAGCCTGCTGCAGTGAAACTGGGGCGATTCATCCACCTGGAGCGGAGAAATCGCACCTGTCCTGTTTGGGAATCATCGCTGTATCTCAGGAACTGAAAGGTGCCGAGACGTCCTTTTTGCCGCATTCGAACCTGCAAGCGAAGTGGACTGAACTGGCGAAGTTTGGGTCCGCTTGCACCGGGAACGGTGAGTACTCCATACCCCAACCAGTGGCCCCTAGCGCAAGGGCCCATTTTTACACACAAGTGGCCCCTGGGGGCCCCTCTCCTTTCCACTACTATTGCAAAATAGCGACTCCATCCCGAACTCTCGAACTGCCTCTGCCTTCAAGTGGACGTCCTTCTTGAATAGTAGGAACTTGTTCTCCATCGCTTCATCCACATTCCTGAGCTGCTAGAGACCCCTGAAGAGACCCTATTTTGTCCATTGGAACAACCGCGTGCGCTTGCATTGCATGTACTATTGAGCACAAGGCTTCTCTCTTAAGGCTTGGACTGCCTCTTGGTTAGGTGTATTTCCGATGTCGAATTGGGCCTAAAGAATATCTGCCCTGCCTGTTTACTGCAACTTATTTCGTGCATTTAAACTTTTAGACCCCAATGGACTTGTATATACATTGTATTGATAGTGTTGTGTTGGTTTACTTAGTGTTACTGTGATTCTTTTGCATGGTCTATGTTACAAAGGCCTTGTAATAAATGTGTCTGTATTCTTGATATAACACCTGTCTGGAGTAATTTGTAAGTGTCCTTGCTTTGTGTGCTCATTGAGGTCCTTCAGTCACCCTCACCCCTCCTGAGACTTAGTCTTGACCGCCTGCCATAGCTACCCTGATTGGTCTGGTTTGTCCAGAGGTTACCCTGTTCCAAGAAACTAGGCTGGCCTTCTGAGCCTCTGCCCCTACAGGTCAGAGTTCAGAAATCCATCTTAACACCTCTCTCCTTCAGAGAGACGATACCTGTGCCAGAATTTAGGTTGAGACTGGAGTGAGTTGTAAACGGGAGAGCTTGCAGGGTGCGATTATTCACTGGCATAATAACGCTTCTGTCCCTGAGCGAAGAGGGGAGAGCAATATCTCAGATCTATAAACTCCTTGTTGACATCCCTAATCCCCGCAGTGATATACTAAAGACCCGCTGGGAATCAGACATGGGACAGGAGTTGTCCGAAGAGGAATGGAGTAAAGCGCTATCCTTTCCGAAAAAGGTCTCTAGAAACCAGAGATTTCGGCTAATCCAATTAAATATACTCTATCGCACCTACTTAACCCCGAGCAGGATTGCGAAGTTCAACAAAACCGCCCAGACACAGTGCACCTGGTGTGGGATAGAGGGAGCAGATCTAATCCACATGCTATGGAACTGCACCAAAACCCGCAGCCTCTGGTCAACGGTGAAAAAAACCTGCGAAGAGGCAGAAGTCACTAGGTATAAGTGGACCCCAGCTGAATGCCTCCTAGGCTGCTATCCCAGATTGGCCAAACTCAAATATGCGGTTAAGCTGATGGACTTGCTATGCATAACAGCCAAAAGGACCATCGCCATGGCATGGAAACGGCCGGCAGGACCAAATCACAGGGCATGGCGCAAAGAATTTGAAAGATGGCCGACCGGCGAAACAAGAGCTTGGGAGGACAGCGTGGCTAGATCCACGGATGAGTCGAGTATGGCCCTTGCTGCATGGAAAGACACCATGTCTAGACTGTTTCACTCCTCTGATGATAAGCCCCCCTGAACTATCCACCGGCCCTAGCACAGGACCTGAATGATTGCCTAAGACACTCGAAACCAAGCCCCTCCAGCATTAACATTCTTGGAAAGCCCACACCCGCGTTCGTGGCGCCCGGCCACTCCCCCCCCGCTTACGACCCAATCAGCCATCACCTACCCCTAAATCGGAGATAGTTAATGTTTCTAATGTTTTTAAGTTCTTGTTATGTAAAGATTGTTGTTTAACCGCAAAGACTGAATGTCACTGACCAAATTGGTCACCTTGAAATAAGTAACTGTAACCAAAATGCCAATAAACAAATTTAAAAATAAATAATAACGCTTCTGTTCTGGATTTGGGAACCCACTGAGAAATGGATGGGAGAAGATATAAACAGCGCTTGTTTAAGCAAATGCATTCGATTTTGACATTGTATGAGATGCAGTTTAAAGCGAGGCATGTTTGCCACATACTATCTTTAAGCTTTATTTTTGGTGGGGACAACCTTCCTATGTTTGCTACATGAATGCTGATCTTTTAGTTAGGGCTATTATAAGCTGAAACTATTGCATTAGAGTCCAGATCGGGAGACGCAAAGCTTGAAGATGGTGTTTGGCTATTTGCCCACCCATTGACTGTCCATTGCCATTCTAATCCCTATAGCTATTCCCACCTCGTTACTGCCCAAACACCTCCTCATGGGAACGCTTTTAACTTGCTTTAATGAAGCCTTGCCATCGTACTTTGCAAGCGGATGTGCCTGCTAGTGTTTTTTCAAAGCTGTCTTCCGAGTTGATGACTTAATTGGAAACTGTGAACACGCTGCTGGTGTAATAAAAATATCTAAACCTGGCTTGCCTTCAGCCACTCTATTTATAAGCACTATGTGTGTCCTTTCACTAAAATCCTGTTAAAAACAAGCATTGGCAAAGACAACAGTTTTGGCTTGTGCATAAGTAATGGGCATTTGTCAGGCACTGCTATTAGATGCTCAGGCACTAGCACCATTTTGCGCCTGCTACCATTAATGGCCAGTTAATACCACTGTGGCAGTGCCTGGCAAGTGCATTACCCGTGGCTTCACAAAAGCCATGTTGGCATTGCCAATGCTTGTTTCGATGATATAACCGCATTCCTAGTACTTCAAATAAGGCATTAATCCATCAACCTGGGCCATTGGTTATGTGGAAAATTAATGGACATTGACCTATAAGAAAACTGAAAACATTACTAAAGTGTGACTTCCATGTGTAAATAGCATTTACTGCAATGGAACAGAAACCATGCATTAACAAATAAATCTGTGATCTACAAAACTGCTATGTAGGGCATGCTAGAAATGTTTCGGTCAGCAGTACCATAACCACATTTTCATAATAGCACAAGATGCATAGTAAGTGGTTTTACTATTTTCTAGTATAACTATTCAGGATATATTTGTGTTTATTTGTGGTTACTCACTGCAAACTTTATTTCTCCTTGACGCTTTTGGGATTTTAGAGGGAAAACATAAAATGCTGCATGAGCCAGTCTGTTATCCTAACCTGAGATCTTCAGAAAGAATTCAGACGTTAGAACAGCTTAATATGGTGTATTTAATTTCCAGATCTATCCAACCAGCCATCTGTTCATGAGTGTTGGTGATGGAAGGGGGTTGTGGGCATTGTACCTACAGACCACCGGACCCTTCTCTCATGCTTCTTTCTATTTTGTCTCTCCCCATGTTCTCTGTATCAACATCCCCCTATTTTACCTGCCCCTCTCTCTTAGGCACTCTGATCTCTACCCCTTCATCTCTACCTTCTACCAGTTTGTGCACTTCTTTATCTCACACCGTCCTTCTCTTACTATTCTTCCTCTTTATTCTCCCCACTCTTATGCTCTCTCTCTCTTTGCTTTCCTCCCATTCTGTCTCTTTTCCTCTTCCACCAATGCAGGATTTACAGTTGCTGGGAGCTGGTACCCATTTAGCTCCTGGTGCCAGCCCAGAAGAGCCTGGGTTAGTTTGACACCAACAGCTACCAGGAGCTACTTTTGGGGTTCGAGACAAACTGGTGTCATACAAGCCTATCCATACGGCATTAACTTTCTGTATCTGGGACTAGGTATGAAGAACCATTAGAGTAGCCTCAAAGACAATTAAATCATAGGGAATGTTGTATAATGGCCAAAAAGGTAAAGGTTTGCATCTGATATGAATGTTGGATTTGTGGCATGCTGTTGGTAATTGGCGGTACTCTTGCTGGTCCCTGTGGTATAGATGGGCGAGATATTGTAAGTGCTATTCGTTATTCCTCCCAAGATGGTGGCATGCTGCTCCTGCATCCTATACTGCTTCACGCATTCTAGTCGGCACCAACGATTGAAGTTGAAGACCGCTCCGGCTTATAAGTGCTTACACAACGGTAAGCAGATGCGTTGCTTTATTTCTTGTGGCATTAACGCATGTCTAACCTGTGTCTTTTTCTCTGTTCACTGTACCACTACTGCTTCGTGCATTCTTACGTTCCTGTGTTTCCCTTTGGTTCTCTGAGCCCTTATCACTCTGTGCGAATTTCCCTTCCCTCCTCTTCTCTTCTGGAATCTCCCATTTTTTTCCCTGCTGGCTTCTTCCTTCATTTCTCTCTTGCTGCTGCTCTCCCTGGTGCCACTGTGCAGAAACCTCTCCTGTCCATTGAAGTTACCGGCATCAGAAGGCTTACCTGGTGCCGCTCATCAACTCTGGTTTGTCAGAACATCTTGCCGTCCTCGGTACAGCATTCCGCCTCCTCTTCATCAAGGATTATTCTGCCCCAAGAGGGTTTTTTCCCTGGCGGATATCCCAGAGGGTTCTCCTGATTCCTCTTCTTCTCTGCCTGTTCTTCAACTTCCTCCCTGAACAGCCATACAAGTTAGTGCTTAAGTTGTTCTCACACATGCTATGTGCTAGCACCTGGTTCTTTAAGGGTAGCTCCTGCCTACTAGGCGATGCCAGATGCTAGTTGTAGCTCCTGTTATTTTAATTTTGACACTAGTAATGCTCACTCTCCTTTCTTCCCAATTTTTTCTAGCTCTCAAACACAACCAATGTCAGTCTGGTGGAGACTAGTGAGTCCTATTGCATCCTGCTAATTGTAGTCTTGCTTAAAGCGTCACTTTCTTCCAATGGGTAGTATATGCTGTGGAAGTGGGAGGCAGGCCAAAATGGGAGAGGCCATGTGGGAGACCCCAGTCGGGGCCACTTTTTTGGACCAAGGAGTCAACGGACCCGGTGGGGGTGCATTGTGTATGCAGACGGACTGTGTCCCCCCCCCCTCTGGTAATAACAGGCAGGCTGCACTGAACAGTGGGAACACTATGAAGGCACCATAGTCTTTGTAGAAACCAGGAACAGATTTAATCCAGGAAGAGGAGTAAACTCATTGCCAGCAGGATAATGTAGACACACTGGACACAGGTGATTGCCTGCATTGGTCCTGGGGCACAAGGCTGGGCATTGATGGCAGGCGTTCTAGTTAAGCACACCCACTGGCATTGAACCCGGCGGCGTGGGGAGTACCCTTGAATGCATGGGGGCAGACGGGACCCCAAAGGAGAAAGGGAAGGGTTGTAAAGGGAGTTGGAGAAGGGGGCTGGTAGAGATGGCGAGGAGGAAAAAGAGAGAAAGGCGGGCGCAGAGGCACATAGGCACACAGGGAGAGAGAGAGACTCCGGGGTGGGGGGGAAGACAGGCACAGGGAGACAGGCCACAGGAAGCAACAATAAGAACTTTTCCATAAAATAAATCATCTAATGTTAAATATTCAATATCAAAATTGTTCTTTTTAAAAAGTACCCCTCTGTTAATAGTAAAAATCGTTTCCACGGCTTCAGGGAGTTTGCCCAAGGGACTTATTCTTCCTCATCTATGAATATATCTGGTGACAAAATAAGCCGCTGTGAGATCCGCTGAGTTTTTACAAAGGTGAGTAGCACAACTGACTGGAGACCCCATCGAGTTTAAAAAGAGGTTTATGGTAGGTCGTTCTATAATCCTTCAGTTTGTCACAGAAAAGCAAAAAATGCCCTATGGTTTCTTCCCTGGATTCACACAACGGACAAACATTGGTAATCGAACCAATCCACTTTTTTTGTGTTCTCTCGCAACGGCAGGCATCCTAGGCATATCCTCATGTACAATGCCCTGCATTTGCTGGTTTAATGATATTCAGGTAGCTCTCAAATCGCTGTGACTCTTTGGTTGGTAGGTGGGCCGGGCCTGTGGCCAGGGCAAGTGTCACTATGCTCGCCTTTACTTCTTTGTATCTAGCAAAGGCCTTCTTTAATACCATTTTAGAGTTGGTATCCATCTGCTGGAGATTCTGCCAATAGGCAGAAAGACCCAGCTGAAGCAGCCAACTTCTCACGTGGGTCAGCCAGGGAATCTTATGCCACCCCCTCAATGACAGGACATGCTCCAATGTCAATTGATATGTCTCTAAATTGAGGCTACCCCAGATCCTTACCCAATAGTAGACTGGCCTAATGGCAATTCCTGATCTATTGGGGGGTGGGTGAAACTAGTCTTAGGAGGATAGCTCAGCGGCAACGTGTGCACCTTGGAAGCAAGACGTCACAGAGCAACACAGGTTCGATCACCGGGTCCATGCTTAGAAACCTGTGGGTATTAAGCACATTATAAATAACCTATCGAATCAGCCAGGGTGCTCTGTGAGAGGAGGAGGATTGCCTTTAGAAACTTGTTTTCGGATATTCTCATAGCCGATACATCTGCATACCCCCATACCTCGGCTCCATAATATAAACCCCAAGGCTGGCCCCTGAGCTCCTCTATCATGTTATGCATAATAGGCTTCAACTGTCCTGCGAGTAATGTTTGCCCTTGACACTTGGTTTTCCCAGTGTTGCCCCAACCCCCCTGGAAAACTAGACCCCCCAAGTAATCATACCAGTCCACCTGTTCAAAGGTGTCACCATTCGTCCGCAAATTCAGATTTTTTTGGCCTGGTAACTTTAGATGTAAAAACCATTGCCCTGATTTTCGAGGCGTTAATTTCCAGGCCCAGTTTTGCACACTCAGATTCAAAGGTTGCCACGGCACGCTGTAGCCCCATTAGGGAAGTGGAAAGGAGAATGGTATGGGAGAATGGTATGGTATCTGCAAAGAAAAGGACTGGGATGCGTTCTTTCCCCATCCTAGGTGAGTCCGCATTCTCCTGCTGGAGCCTCTCCATTATTGTGTTGAAAAATAGACAAAATAAAATGGGTGCAAGAATTCATCCTTGACGGACAGCTCTGGCCACCTTGAAGTGATCAGTTACCTCACCCCCAAGATCCCACCTCGCCACTGCCCTGTTGTTTTCATATAAAACTTGGATCGGGCAGAGTATTTCTTCAGGGATATGTTTACTCCTTAGGACAGCCCAAAGGGTCTCTCTGGGCGCACTGTTGAAAGCTGCCTTCAGGTCCATGAAGACCCCGTAAAGATTGGTCTTGGTCTTGGTGACCCTAAGGTGCTTTTGTATGATTAGATAGAATTTAAAACATTGGTCGACAGTGCTCTTTCCTGCTTTAAAACCCGCCTGGAGGTGACATAACTGCTTTGTTTCCTCAGCCCATGCTACAAGGTGCCGGAGAATCACCTTAGCAAAGGTTTTTCCTGTAACATCCAGTAGCGAGATAGGGCGATAGTTACTTGGGTCTGCCCTGTGCCCCTTCTTTAAATACAGGGACCATCACTGCCGAGGTCCAAGTTTCGGGGACCAAGTCATGGGCAATGATTGTGTTAAATAGTCTTGTAAGTACTGGTGCCCAACCAGTTATTTCATATTTATACAAGTCCACGGGAACCCCATCCGGCCCGGGAGCTTTTCTACCCTGAGTAGCAATGGCTCGTGCCACTTCTCCCATTGTAAAAGATAGATGCTCTCCAAAGTTTCTTTGCAATCTTAAAGCCACGGTGGCATAACGGTGGACACTGGGCCCTACTAGATTGGCCACTGTACAAATTCTCAAAGTGGGTGTACCACTTTGTAGGGTTTATACTTTCTGAGGCAACAATGTCACCCTTTATGTCAATCAGTGATCTTCCTCCAGAAGCCTACACCGTCCTTTGTCTCAGCACGCTCTTGGATAGCTAGCCACCAGTCGTGCATGTAGCAGGTCGTTTTAGATCCTATGAGTGACTTCTAGGATCATCTAATTTCCTGGAGAAGGACCCTATCCAGGGCATTTCGATCTCTCATGTACGAGATCAGCCCTCTCTTTGCAATCGAACACTCCCTATAAAACCAGGCAGCCCGCTTTTTGGACCCTTGCCTGATTCAGGTTATTGGGGAGGATAACGGGTGCCTTGTTACTTCCTGAATTACTTGAAATCTCGGGCATATGTCCTTGGGGAGAGGGGTATCAGGATTACAAATTGTTTCAATTTGTCTGAGAACTTCAGTGTACAAAATCGGCCCCACTGATTCCAAATTCAGATCTGCCCATTTAATCGAGTGCCGCGAATGGCCATGAACTGCAATATCAGTTCCTAACACCGCCAACCTCTGGGAGGATTCAACAGTGTTTTTTAGCGATAACACTAATTGGTCTGTGATCGCTTTCCAGGCATTCAAGGACCTCAAAGCCTGCTGCCCTATGCCAGTCCTTGCCCGAAATCAGGGCGTAATCGATACGAGACGAGCCCTTCGGGCCAAAATAGGTTAGCTTTGCTGGGTGGTCGGCTGAAAACCATCCAGTACAACATCTCAGGCCTAGGTTGTGGAGGTTCTTAACCACTTCCAATGTTTCCAGGTGCTGTCTCCCTGATGGAACTGGGATGACATCAGGGATGGCCCACGCCTCCTTCCTCATCATCCCAAAGGCCTTCCAATGTATTGGGCAGTTCCAATTAGGTATTAAAATCTCCAAGTAGCATTATAAAAGTGGAACCCTTATCCAGAATTCTCAGGCCATCTAGTGTGTCACGAAGCACCCGTAGTGCATTTCTCGGGGTACTCAGGTTCCTTCTATTATAAACATTAAAAAGAAGAGTTGGGCAGGGACAGTTCCACCACCAAAAGATCCTTCCGATCCTGTGGGTATCTGTCTGGCACCCCCAATTAAGGGCAGCCCTGATACCAAGGGTCAACCCCCCATAAAGTCTTCCCCATAACCCTTTACTGGGTTTCACCTCAAAGATCTCCTATCCCTGGATAACTACACCCTCCGTAGCCCAAGTCTCCTTGAAGGCCAGAATATCATATTGCTGGAGTGATTCCAGCCACGCATCGCTTATGTGTTTTGTAAGCCCTGCGATGTTGCAGGTTCGAATCCCTGGGTGCAATATCCATCTGGGGCAGTCAGTCCACACCCTCCAGATTAGATACCCTGCTTCGCAGAACACCCCCGCCCCTTGGTATACCCCAGTGGTCCTGGGCAGGCCTCCATTCATTACCATTCAATGAAGGTGTTTTACCTGCGTCACCTGGCCCTTGAGGCTCTGGTCCTCTTAGTACAATTTGTTGAGGATCAGCAGTAGAGGCTTTAATAACAATATTGCAACCTTGGCGGGGATAGGACCGTGTCTCTATGGCCAAAAGATCCTGCACTAACCACTCCTCCTTCAGGTTAACCTGGATACTATCCGAGGTGGCTTTAGGGTGGCTGAATCTTCTACAGTGAAAAATATCAGCCCGTATCACAGTAGTACAGCCTCTTTTGTGGTGTATCCAGTGAATGACCTTTTTGGTAAGTGCTTCTTGACTCTATATTGGCCCCTCCTGAAGCTTGGGTACATTAGCCAACACCACCTGGTAACCGGGTTGCTCCAAGTGGCCAAGCCTACAGCCCATCAGCACAGGAGGTCAGAGTTTCCATCCCTGACCACGTACTGGTCTCGGGAGGTTCAGACTCCTGATAGGCAGAGAAACACTATGAGCTATCCGGCTGTCCGCAAACTGAGGTGCCGCTGTGGTAATTCAGTGATGGATGACTTCCAAAAGTGGGTTAGACCAGGTGCCACCACGAGTCTGCCCAATTCAGTTCCGGCCAAATCCACTCTTTTTCCACTTGCTGGAGGCAAAGGGTCAGCAGGGTTTATAGCCCGACCATGGGATGGCAGGATGGGGCTAGGGGCACACACCAGGGGGCTTTTGTCAGGATTTTTTTTTTTTTTAACTTTGATTTAAAATCATCATTTCACAATAAAACAAATTAAACATGCAGATGAGAATAAGTAGTAAACAATTCTATAAAAATAATTTTTACATAACATATGCTACCATCAATTATCTCATTACGTTACCAATAAGCTTCCCATCCCCACATCTCATATCAAAAACATAACAGAAACCACAAATCAGACAAACAAACAGCCACCCCCCCCACCCAACCTTCTATGTCATTACATCTATAGAGCAAATCCTACACCATATCCAAATAAGCTATTAAACGATCCCCACCTCTCTTCATATTCAATATCCCGATCACGGCTTAAAAGCCTGTGTCTTTTCGTACTATGAAAGAGTTCTCATGTCTGACAACCAATTTTCATAATGTGGTTTTTCCTTGATTTCCACACCTCCAGTATATGCTTGAGTGCCATCAACAATGCCCTATCAATCCAATCCAATCCAAGGATTTCACCACTTCTATTATCGGACAAAAGGAATATTACTGATTTAAAAGTCTGAGGAAATAATTCTCCACCAAAACATCCTTCCAAAAATCTATCACTCTACCACATTCCCAGAGCATATGTGACAAAGTCCCTCTGGAACTGTTTCATCCCCAGCATGAATCCATATCTGCCAACCCTCTCATATTCATCCTCACAGGCGTTCAATAAACGCGTCCTAAAATACGCTGATGGATGTATCTTAGGTTTAGATCTACTTTGGCTCTCACCGCCACTCTCCAGGCACAATCCCACAATTCCTCAGTCAATTCCATTTCCAGTTCTTGTCGGGAATTCTAACAATCTCCAACGGAAGCGTTGCTAGAAGATTTTTTTACAGTGGATAGCATATCTTTCAATGCCTCTGACACCATGCAGTTCTTGTACAGGGTTGGCTATACCCTCCTCCCCTTCCGAGATGGTGCCTAGGGGGTTGGGTAGGGTTTTCAGCATTTCCCCCCTACTTGGGGTTCGCTTCTCACTAGGTGGAAGAGAGGGGAGAAGGTGGGGGCTGTGTAATGCCCAGCCTTTACAGCGCAAGGACCTCTTTTTAAGTGCCTTTTGACTTTCCAGCATCCCTAATTTAGTCTCCTCCTGTCCTCTTAAGTGCTGGGTCATCTTTGGCCTCCTGACACACTAAAGGCAAAAACCTATCGGCTATTGGTATAAATGGGCACATTTCCACTCCTTCTGCCCCATTATTCTTGGTCCGGGCGATATCCATTCCACCAGCCCTCTTCCCAAGTCTCCCTTTTAAATTTAGGTGGGTGGGGGGAAAGCCAGTAGTTCACAAGTGGGTCCCTAACTCTAAATTGACTTGCTGGAGCCCTTGTAGTGTGGCCCCAGGGATAACATCAATTAGACAGGGCGCTCCCCTTGTACCAGGATCCACACTCCCCACAGCCAACTTGAATGTTTTGCTCTCCTGCTGCCCAAGTACATTCTCAGTGACCTAAGCATCAAGTGTTTCCCTTCATAATGGAATTGGCTTTCCTAGGGGAGGGGGCTCTTATAGGATTACCACATGATGACTTGGGGCAGTCAGGGCTGATTTCCAAAATACCCATCTCCCGTTCCTGAATCACACCATTAAAAAACAAAAACAAAAAAAAGTTATTGATTTTCATAACAATTAAACAGTAATCAACAATACCTTCCCTGTTAAAAGTAACCCACCCTTCCCACCCCCCTGCTCTCGACGCATTGGCACTATACACCTGCTATGTATATCCCAGTACGCATACTGTAAAATTTCCAGAATGGTTACATTTGCATTACTACAGTGGCATTGTTCCATCGTCCTCTGGTTCTGCCAGCATTCGTGGCTTAAGGATAGTTACAAGGTCAAAGTGAGTTCTTACTTTATTATGTCTTTTACACCTCACCCATTCTGTTTTCTGTGGGGGGCCACCTTTTCTCTCGTTTTGGGGCTTGTTATTGGCGAGCCTTCCCCTTCTGTTGCTGTACCTTGTTTACAATCGGAGTAATATTGTCTGAAGGGGGGGCCAATAATTGATTGGTCTGCTACTGGCTGGGAGTGTCTGCGCGTATCTGGTTTCTCTTTGTTCCCGAATCACACAATTAGATTCCCTTGGGGGGGGGGGGACAGGACAGTCTCCAAGGGGAGATTAAATGCAGGACTGGGGAATGGAAGAGGTTCCCAGAAAGGGTGCAAGAGGTCGGGGGCTAGCTTGGTGACTTGGCACAGGGCAGGATACTTACAGGGTATCGGACAAGTGGCTTTCCAGAGCCCCCAACCGATAATGGACACAACAAGTGGAACCCGCTTTACATGGCTCAGAGAGGCTTCATGCCAAGAAGAAGAGGAGTTCGAAATTATAGGGTGGGAGGTACAGTTGAAAGGGGTTCCAGGCTGCAGTAGAGAAACGGGTAGACTGGCTCTTGGAGGGATGATGGCTTGGGTCCACAACCCCACCACACAGTGCAGGGGACACAGAGGAAAATACATCTGGGAAAAATAAAATCCACACATAGCCTTTTCCACAATGCCACCATGGAGGCTGTAATACTAATGGTTGGAATCTGCTGCTCCTTGGATTGACTAACCCGAGGGCATACCACTATCAATGGGCAGTTTGTGCTACACCAGGCACAGCAACCGTTGTCATTTGCAGCAGAATGTTCCATTCTTCAGTGGTTGGTGCTCTGTAAGCAACACCACTAACTATGGTCCTTCTGAGTTGCAGTGAAGGTAGCACCCTCTATCGGTGGATGCTAACCTTCTGCCCTGGTGATGGCTCTACTACCAATTCATAGTATTTGTGGCTCTTGTTAATGTCTAGCCCCATAGCGCCGCACACCATGAATCATTGCTGCCTCCAGGACAGCATCACTACCAATGGGTATTTTATGCACCCCTGGAAGCAGCATAAATACACTGTTGACCTGACTATGCAGCCCTAGAGTCAGTGCTATGAAGATTGAGCAGTAAGTTATGTCTCAGTACCATATTCCCTCAGGGTAACGCACACGTCAATGGGCATTTTAAGCTGCCCCAGAGCAGCACACACTACCACTATACAGTGTTCACTGCAATGTGGGTAGCACCACTACAAATAGGCATTTTATTCTGCCTCCAGGGCTGCCAGAGTAGCATTGTGCCAGAGGCAGCACATATCACTACTGTATATTGTTGCTGCTGGGGAGACAGCACCATTGGCAGAAGTATATGCTGCCCTGGAGGTAACATTAGTATTGGCAGAAGTATATGCTGCCCTGGAGGTAACATTAGTACCAGTGGGTAGCATCCGTGTGCCCTTTGTAATGGTGACCCCAGGGCAGTACAACCTACAATGGGCATTATTTGCTTCCTTTAAAGCAGCACCATTACCAATGGGTGTTTAATGCTGACCTAGCTGCAGCAGTACTAGTGATGGGAAGGAGTGGGTTGGACTTGCTTTATCATCCAATGTAAGATCATTGGTGGCGTGTTGCCACTGGTTGGTTTGGGTTCGCTATTTAAATAGCCCATTGGGAATTGGGGGCACTGTTTGTATAATTTGTATGCGTGTGAATTGCTCGGTGTTTGAATTCATCATGAGAGGTTTGAGCGATCTGTGCAGAGTGGTTTAGACTTGCATTTTATTTATTTGTGACAGGATTGTTAGTTTATTGTGCTGTCAGGGACCATTTTTTTTAAAAATATATATTTTTTACCACCAAACTTACGAACAAATTGAGTGTACTTCTGGCATTCAGAGCGCAGTGCTCAGAGGCTAAAATCAACATCTCCCAAGACGCCATGTGCCTATTTAAGATAACTGGTGGCGCGTTTGGCAGGCCGGTTTGTGGCGGGTCACGTCTGGGTCGCAGGGCTGTGTTATCTTTGGCATCTGCCTTGTGTGCAGGTTTTATTGCCTGATTTAATTATTCAGGTATTTTCTTGAACTTTTCCCGTTACGTTTTCTATTAAAGGGGAAGTTCGCTATTATTTTCCCATCGATTGGGCATGTAATCAATCTTAAAAAAAAAAAAAAGAAATTCCTATGCATCTTACCTTTGTTTTTCTCACATTTACACATGCGAAAACAATGGATTAGGCACCGCCATCTTGTGCTAATCTTATCCGTTGATACATCGCCCTAAATTCAAGTGCCCTTGCGCCAAGAATACAGATAGCCCACCAATCAAAATGACACAGCTAGACGCTTCCGCCCCTTTCACACCAATGCACGTCTTGTGTCAAAGTCCTCTGTGCGCAAGCTATTCACGGGTCTCCATGGTAATTCCAAGACGCCTCTTTCCTCGACAAGTATAAACAAACACATTTCTATCACACAACATAGGAGTTTCTTTTTTCTTTGTGTCATTGTATTTTGTTTCGCGCCTCTGTGACTTGTACTCTGTTCAGTTATCTTCCTAGTTCGATGCCCTGTGAGCATGTACTTGCACTATCTGAACTGATTAAACTCAGTGTAGTTGCTTTTTATGTAAATATTTCTTATATTATGTGCAAATGTTTTTGCCAAACCATATTTAAATTGTACTTTTACAAGGCTTGTTTTTTTACATGTGAGAATGCGAAATTTCATAGTTGGTGCCTATTCATGTTTTTGCACTATGGGTTTTTGGCAGTGTGTTCTCTTCTTCTTTAACAGTAGTTCTTGTGTACAAACACATTCTTATTTTTCTACTTATTCAATATTCAGGAACTATGGCAACAATACAGCCATACCAGTACGAGCCCGAATATTCAGAGGAGGAATTAATTGAAAGAGAAAGAAGCAGAAACGATGCAGAATCAGATGAGACCTGATGATCGCCTTAGCCTGAGGTCAGTCGCATGGAAGACGTTTCCATCTTGTGTACCTGCGATGGTTGCAAGGTTATGCCAACCGAGGTGGAGAACTGCTGCTGCCGAGAAAACTCTGGATGTTTAGCCTGCATAGCTGAAAAAGACACACCACCGCTATGCATTAACAAGCTGCATGACTTCAGGGCTGCCTGCCTCACAAGATATGTGTTGCGGATGATGATGGTCCTTATGCGCAAAATTTGAGAAACAGTTCACCCTCATAAACCAAGTAATACTCTAGATCTGATGTATGTTTGACAACTGAGATGGCTAACATTTGATGTTGTTCTCTGTTATCTTGAAAGCTACTTTTTTAAGGGTAGCAACGCCATTGAATTCAGGGGGTGATTAAAGCTAAATAAGTACAGTTATCTGGTTCATTCTAGTAAAACATTTCTTTTTCGCTTTTACAGGTGGTACAGGCTGGAGGCCTATCGTGCGTTTACATGGTATATTCATGGAAGGCTTGGATTCTGCGTTCGATGAGTAATACCTGCCTGTGTCGTCCAAGCCATTCACGTGAAATTCTCCAGTGACAACGGATAGTACAAGGGATTTTTACACACAGTACAGCAACCACATCAATACAATTTGTATTTTGTTTGTGCCATCTACATTACCAAAGTACCAAAGTACATTTAAAAGAGTTAATATGAATAGTTGTTTCAATTTTTCGGTAAATCAACAACAAGTCCAACCGTCTAGGAAGTTCATGAAAGAAGTTTGGTGGCATTTTGTGGTCGACTCATGTCCATCCATCCCCATCCAGTATCAATGGCAGTTTGCACTCATGACCTTGTGCTCCTGAGGGGGCTGGTGGAAGGGGACGCTCAAGGTGCCTAAAACCCTGTACACCTCAAAGGAATCTGCACTGTCCACATGGCCTCCCCACACCTGGTGTCTCCAGACTCCCCTTTGAAGACCCTGTTCCTGCAATGAATGTATGTTTCCCTTGAACATTGTTCCAGTCCATTTGCGCTCACCTCACACCCATCTATCTCCCTCCAGTATCAATGGCAGTTCGCACCTATGACCATGTGCTTCCAAGGGGGCTGGTTTAATGGGGATGCTCAAGGTTACAAACACCCTGTACACCTAAAAGAAATCTTCCACACTGCAACCATTGTCCACATGGCCACCCCAGACCCGGTGTCTCCAGACTCCTTTGAAGAGCCCCTCCCTGCAATCAACATATGTATGTATCCCTTGAACATTGTTCTGGGTCATTTGCGCTCACCTCACACCCATCCATCCCCCTCCAGTATCAATGGCAGTTCGCACCTATGACCGTGCGCTCCCAAGGAGGATGGGTGAATGGGGACGCCCATGGTGCCAAAAAACCTGTACACCTCAAAGGAATCTTCGTACTGTGACCATTGTCCATCTGGCCTTCCCAGACCCGGTGTCTTCAGACTCCCCTTTGAAGGCCCAGTCCCTGCAATGAACATATGTATCCCTTGAACATTGTTCCGGTCATTTGCGCTCGCCTCGCGCACATGCATCCCCCTGCAGTATCAATGGCAGTGTGCACCTATGAAAGTGCACTCTGGAGGGGGCTGGGTGCATGGGTATTAGGATGCCAAACATTGGCTTCGAGTTTTGGTGGGTGTCGCATGTCACACATTCACATACACACCCACTTTCTAAGCCTTTAAACACCTTTATAGTTCACTACGGAACATCTCTGCAATCCACAAGGTATATCGCCATCAATCTACTTGTTACCAGACTTGCTCAATTGGCTCATCTGTGCGTCCACGGAAGGGTGGTCAACTATTTTGTTCTGTGGTTTTACCACTTGCTGCTCAGAAAGTTTGTATTGTTTTATACCCAATGTACACCGTATTCTCATTTTAATTTATCTCAGAGTTCACCATTATCGAACATTTTATGTATTTTGTTGTCTCAGGAATTAGAACATTTCATTGCAGAGCATTGTAGCAGAATGTCATGCTTTGTAGTCCATGTTTTGAACGCATGTTTACTTTTGGTGGCTCAAAGTTTATTGAACTAATAATACGTTACAGTTCCCAGTATAATAATGAGTTCTGACTAATTTGATTGCTGTGATATTTAGACAAGGTTACAGAGTTAAAAAAAATCTTTTAAAACAAAGTTTACCAACAAAGCTATGTGATCGCTGCTTTGCTCACAGTGATACTTTATTAATTTTAATAATTATTTCTATTTCTTTAACAGACATTTCAAGAATGCCCTAATCTATTGTGTTGGATTGCCCTACTATGAGCCATGTCAAAAATCTTGGCACAGTCCTGCATGTATTCTCAAAGGATTTAGATTTAATGAGAACATGGCTTTCAAATTGCGGATTTCCATTGCCTGAGATTGAAAGCATAGCCAAGGATGTCTTGGAAGACGTGAGGGGCAATAGATTGCAGCCTGCACTTCTCAGACGATATCTACTAAGCATCCCAATACACTAAAAAGCATCTCCCCAGACACCTTCGCAAATTACTTCCAAGTGCAGTTCCAACTAAATGTCAGCACACGCTAGCTCCGGTGAGTAGTGGACGAAGAATTTAAGTATGTTTGTAAATAAAAAAGAGTGCTCTCTATACATATGTCTTATAAATGACCTCGAAATCCAATGAATTAGTGTGGGGGAAAAAGTAACATGATGACCGTTTTTGACTTTTGTGGAATATTTACATCCATGTTATATTACACAAGTTGCGCTCTCGACTCAAAGCACTGTACTTTTAAAAATGTTCACTTTAGACTGCTTTGTCTATCCCCACTTTCGCGTAATTCTTTTAAATTTGTTGGTTAACATGTCTTTCTTTGTGTAGAGCTCACTGATGGAAGTACAGACCTCCACCAATGAGGAAACCACAGACGCATCGATTATCCCAATTGTGAGGCCAAGCCACATGCACGTAGTAATGTTTTTGAGCATTGGATGTGGTCAAAATTTGATAACACTACTGTACCTTTTCAATTGGACTCTTTTCTGATTATATACATAATATAAGGAGCAAGATTCATCATCAATCACTATAACAGCAGCATCACTCGCTGTATCAAGTCATTATTGTATACTAATCCGTTTATATGTGACTGAACAATAGATGCACGTGGCCTACTTCGAATTGAAACATATTGAAGAATATGTATAATATTGGTTATTGACAAGAAGTGTCTTGTAGGAGTGTCTCTCAATATGGACCATCCTATGCATCCGATGTCTTCTTTTTAATTTTGCGTTTACATCTGTATTAAAAATATTAAGTTGTTATAGGGGGATGCTGGTACTTCAATGACATCCCTTCCTCATTTGAAACCGGTCCGGAGTATGAGGTATGCGTAGTTGGAATTTGCATTACATTGGTAGTTGTGGATCTACTTTATTTGGTTTGATATTAAAATAAGTGTTTTACTTTTCAAACAATTTACAATACTGTTAGAAAAGTGCAAAGAATTCATTCAACAACCTTGTTGTATTTATCGCCCATAGACATGCAACAATGAAAGTAAATACTCCTCAAAAAATCATATGAAACTGAATTGCATGTAACCTTTCGTTGTATAAAAGTGTTCTGTTTTTGTTAATATTTAACATTAAAATGAAAACATTACAGCGCAAACTAATTCGGGAGGCAACATTTGAATCACTATGTTTTGCAGGATACCACATCAACTTCATATGTCATCTCGGAAGGTTATCATGTAAAATATATGTATTGAAAACGTCACACGTTCCAAGTGTTTGACGTGATCTTGCTAAGAATTGTCAAATTGTTTTACGACGACTAACTTTATCATTTCAGGTCGACAATTATTTAAAACAACTTTGTCGAGAAGTACTTTGTGAGATCAAAGATTGTAAAATTAAATATGCTTGACAATTAACTTTTTTTTCATTCATGTTTTTTCCAAGGAATGTACTACTGAAGGGGTCGAAATGGAAGAGACACATAGAACAAAGGTATACATAACATCTGAAATATCATTTATCACATCTGATTGGCATTGTAATTTTTATATGCTCCAATGCTTTATCTACTTTTGTAGATATGTACAATTGCTTCTTTGAGTGGAATGGAAATGTTCTGGGTTTATACGTTGTAAAAATGCTTTTTCTCAGTTTGGTTTTCTAGTCGGCACATCGTAGTCCACTGTTTCAAAGAAAGTAAAGAAAACAAGGGTAAAGAAAAAAAGTTTGTTTCGGAGAAGATTTTAAGTGGATTGTTGCCGATATTATGTTTTTTAGTTTTTAATTTGTATCTCCTGTATGTGTGCTATGAATTGAGCCTGTTTATTTCAATCTGTTAGAGACCCAGGAGGAAGAGGAGCATGCAGACTCAGACAACAACAGAAACAAATGATGTTGCTTGCCAAACGGATGTTGGTATGGAGCAACTACTTTTTGAGGCACAACGTGGTCCAGTCAAGGTTCAGAGTTGTGATGCAGATGTCCAGTGGCCGGAATATGAATGTAATGTCACCAGCAAGCCATGGAAAGTAACCATGGATAATTGCTACATTGCAAAACATTGCCTAGATGAAACTGAAGATATTTCGGAAATGTTTGCAGTCCCAATAACACAATCTGCACCCTCTAAAAATGTCCACTGATGAAACATTTAATTATCCCTGTTTCTCCAAGTCATGAAGAAATATCACAGCCTGAAATAACTGAAGCATCTTTGCAATTCATTGATTAATCTTCTCATGAGCTCGACTTCAGTATTCCTACTTTGGGGGAGTTGTCGACCACCATCGAAATGCAAACCACAGTACTGCGGGACGATTGGCTTTTAAAGGAGCAAAAAATACATTGTATTTGGCTGCTGCCTGCTAGAGATTATACAAATGATTAAATGTGATAATTAATTACATAGGAGGATATATGTGGAACCATTGGTATATTTTACTTGTGTAGTCAAAGGCACCAACCTGAAAATCCAGGCCAGCTTTGTGCACCAATATAACATATTTTCATGGTCAGCACAACCTGCTTGGAAACGTGCCTGCTGGAAATGTACTTTGTTCATCTGCTTTGCTGTTCAGTGGATCAATGTTCAGTACACTTTCAAGTTTCTGTCAATTTGAGTTCCTTGCTAAAACGCAGTACTACAAATATCAGAAGGATTTCTTGTTCCCTGGCTATTAGTCAGTCCTGGAAACTCAAACAGATATCAATTGACAGTACATTCGCTGGCAAAAGGCTCATGCTTGCTGGTGATGGACAGTGTCACAGTCCAGGATTTTCCACTAAATACCGCACTCGCCACTTACAAGACATGGAAAGTAAAAAAATTAGTGAGTTTGGTCATCGTGCAGGTGTCTGAATGTACATCGTCGGTTGCCATGGAGAAACATGGTTTCATTAAATCAATAAAACTTCTGGAATCACGGGAATGAAAACAGGCCTGATAGCCACTGACAGGCATGCTTGAATAGCAAAGGCCACGCAAGACCAGGTCCCACACACACAGCATCAATTTGATGTATAGCACATTGCAAAATGAATTTCTAAAAGCATTACAGCAACAATCTTTGGTGGAACTCAAACTCGTAATGGATCTGTAGAAAAGTGATGTTCTACTTGAATAGTGGCGTTCATTAATGCACCATTGTTCAAACATACACTCTTGGAGAAAAATCGAACATTTCCACAAATGTGGACCTGGACCTTTGACTAAGGAGCAGGAGCGTAAGAAGAAGAGGGTTGGTGTCCTGTTCCCCTCCTCAAGCAGCACTAGAGAAAATTGTGTGCGACAAAACGCTTTCAAGTGACCTGAAGGGACTCGGCGAATTCTGCCACACTGGAGATTTGAAGGTGTTCCATAAAATGTGCTTAAAGTACAGACCAAAAAGGTTGCATTTCAGCATAGACGGTATGAAGGCCAGAACAAGAGTGGCTGTACTTGCACACAATGAGAACATTGTGAGGGAAGAAGCAAAAACTGCAGGAACTTTCGGGTTGCTTAGTCAAAGATGGTGTTTACAAAACGAAGCAAACAGTGGGTGGACAAGCCAATATTCCAGGACATGCATTTTGAATTTGTGAAAGATCTGACATTGAATGTGCTGGCCATGCATGCGCATTGAATGGATCAGATTTTGGTTCCAGGGCCCGGACTATGCCACAGAACATTGCAAAAGAGGCTTGTCCTCCAAAACATGAACATGTTGAGAGGTTGACTCCTAGATTTAAATGATTTGTAGCTGTCCTCACAAGCAAGTTTCAATAGGTTACCCAATCTTTGGTCACTAGCGATTTAAAAATATTATGTAATGGTATAACACTTGCAATGTTCAATAATGTATTTTTATTGATTTATTTTTGGCAATGTAATAGTGTTCAATATACATATGTGGTTTCATTTTACCTTTCATTTCTTTATATTGCTTTACCTCTGTCATTGTGTATATATATTAAAACCTAAAATGTCAATGTGATTATTTGAAGTATGTTCCTTTATTTCAAAATCATGGAAACGTTTTTGGGGATTGAAATACTTGAGACGTGCTTTTTTATTCTCTAAATCTTTTTTAAAAGTCTGTGTAAAATGTCCATTACGACAAATCAGAAATCATCTGTAAATAATGCAATCATGGCTTTGAACATTTACAATCCAACAGAAGCAAGATGTAATATTGACATTGTTCGAATTTATCGTAAATCCAGAATAATCCCTGCCTGGGATGCGCATCGCTTACACCAATGTCAATGCTGCTTCCAGGCATTCTGTCACAGACGTCCTTTTTGTTGCTGCCTCTATGGACGTATGGATTACCCACATGGTCTCTGTCCTCTCCCATTTCTCTTAGTCGCCAGTTAATAGTAGCACCAAATGGGAAATACTTGACCCTCACCACCTGCAATCCATACAATTACTGGCAGTTGCGCTCATGGCCTTCCCTTAGCAGTCCCCTAGCTCCTGTTGTTGCCCTCTCTGCAACACCCTCCTACCCATTTAACCTGCACGCTCTCCTCTTTATCCTGCACTTCCCCATATCCTACTAGCACTCTGCATTAAGCCAACTGGCACTCGCACCTCTTCCTTGTACTTCTTATTAATACACTTGCACTATCCAAATTAAGTAGGACTGCTATTGTTATCTTTATCCCTTGGCCCAAACCGCCCTCACACCCCCATTTGTCGGTCTTATGGCACCTTGAAAGACCATTAGTTGTATAGACTCATTACAAACATTGCAAAAAATAAATCAAAAGAAATCAAATTCAAACAAGAATCGACGGAACAATAGCCATTTGTTGTGTGGTTGATATTAATCAAGCAATCTTACCAGGCAATGTGGTAGGGGTGCTAATATGTCAGGAATCAAGGTGGGTTGGCTTCGTCCCTGTAGTGTCAGAAACAATATGGATGTTCTAAAATGCGAGACTCACAGGTACCATTCCGTAAACACCCTCTTAATAGTGCACTAACACCATGCAGAATAAGGCCAATACGAAAATATTCTTCTTTATCTTCCCGCTGGAGGTTGCCATGGAAATTGAGTCAGAGACGCTCTGACTTATGTCAGACGCACGTTACAGTCCTGTGACCTGAACTTCATAAAACTCCTGTTCGCTCCCCGTCACTCTTCGCTTCTGATTAGTTCCGAAGTGTGTTACGTTCTTGCGTTCTAGTTGCCTACCTTCCTGGTTATTGACCTTCTGAGAGTCTATTAAGAGACTTTACTATCCTGTGATTCCCGTACTCCCTATTCCCTTCCCTGCCTCTTGTACCTTGTTTTCTCCTTGTGTGTTTCCTCCCACTCCAGAGTTAACCCCGCTATTCCTTCCTGATTCCCTATTGTCGACCCAGACTGCCTAATTGGATTGCCTACGTCTCCCGAATTAATAACTGTTCTCCAAGCACGTTACTGACCCGGACCCTCCATCGGATTGCCTTCGTCTCCTGAATTAATTCACTGTTCCTCCAAGCTCGCTGCCGTCCTGGAATTCCTCGGACTACTGAAATCACATTGGACCCGTCCCACCGCAAGTGCTCCCCGGGAAAAGACTGTTGGTACCATCCTCCTCACCTTTTTCCGGTACGGACTAGAGACTGCCATTGTACCTTGTAGGGGAAAGGGAGGAGCGTCCTCGTTTTGTCGGGTGTTTCTGTTGGACTTCCTCTCCCTAGGCATTTGCGTGCCGTCGGGAATAGTCATATACCTACAGTGCCTTACAGTCTTACCCGGAACACTTGTTTCACCTTTGGCTATTCATTGACCATCCTATGGTAGGAAGTGTCTGTCCTTTTGTTCTTTGGTTTTCTTGTACGGCTTGATTATTTGTGAGTATTCAGGATTCTTTCTGCTGTCTTTTTGTATTGGAAACGGATCTCCCAGGGCTTCCTTTATGTGATGTGATTTTCAATCTTTATTACCTTGGGGTCTTGAGTATCTACATTAAGGTAGTACGCTTACCTGTTTTCCATATATTGCCCAGGAAAGAATAAGGGTTGTTGTTAACCATTCTTTTCCTTTCCGGTTTAGGAAGTCTCCTGCCACGCGTTTTGGGTCCATTCTTCCAAACAATTGATCCCTGGTGCTGGTTTCATTGTATCCAGACACAGGGTTACATTGTAGGGCAGAATTCTTCTGCTACACTACGAGGGCAATCTCAAACAGGCAAATCTGACAAATCCTGACATAATGTTTGTACATATTAGCCCAACAGCATTAGCTCACATAGCTCATTGACCATTCGCTTGCATCTCACCACCCTCCATTGCCTTGGTTCACATGTAG
The DNA here is from genome assembly GCF_040938575.1 of Ambystoma mexicanum. Taxonomy (NCBI): domain Eukaryota; kingdom Metazoa; phylum Chordata; class Amphibia; order Caudata; family Ambystomatidae; genus Ambystoma; species Ambystoma mexicanum. The sequence continues at coordinate 542,769,453 of NC_090929.1, forward strand.
ATAGTAGATCACATTTATTTACTTTTCATGTTACGCGATACACGAGAAGAAGTTGTGGTCGAACACTTGATGGTAATTGTAACTATGGGAACCACCCACGAAACAACTGAGCTAAAGATACTCAGTGCACTTGCCAATTATTGCACAGACATATGGCCCATTGTTCTAAAGTTTGGTGCATATTTCCAATCATGGAAGCATAGGTAACCATGTGGAATGTCATTTGTGTATATGGCGATGCAGAGGGAATAGGTATGACCAATAAGTATTTTCTTATCTGTACGACATGGAGGTGCGTTCCTCCGAGAGTAAATGTTTTCTGGCAGGGCAATGGAAAGTGGTGAAAAGGATGGCATCCCAGATGCGCACATTCGGATTGTAATCAAACAAAGGCATATTTTCCTAATTGCCTCCTCGGGACACCTGTGTCCTCTTTTCCTGCTACTCTGTGCCCACCCTCTTTGGCCCTCTACCCCAACCATCTTGTGAGGCACAAAAACTCTGGGATATCTTTGACTCCGCTCTCTCCCTCACCCCACACATCATGGACCCTACCAAGAAGTCCCACTTGCAGCTCCACCTCCTCATAGGCATTCTTCTTTTTCTCACCTTCCGCCAGAAGCTCAATGTCTCTGAATCTCTGGTCCTCTCCAGGCTGCACTACTGCAACAGCCTCTTTCTCAATCTTCCTCTTTCCTCTCTTCGCTCCCTCAAGCTAATAAAGAATATGGCTTATCCTTGCCCTCAAGCCCAGTTACTGCATCTGTCCAGCCCTAAAATCTCTGCACTGCCTCCCGGTGGCTGCAAAGATCGAATTCAACACCCTCTTCATCATCCACAAGGCCCTCTTTTGCTTTCGCATCATCCCTCTTTCGCTTCACCGCTAATCACCCCACTTCCGCTGTGACCGGTGGCCTGATCATCATGAATCATCATGAATCTCACAGGATCCAAGGACCATGCTCCCAGTCAATACCAGCACCCTTCCAACTGACTTCTCTGCCCTGCGGTCGCCTGATTGATGGCTCACATACCACCCTTAAGGTCTGCCTGTACTAGCACTAAGCCTGAGGTTCTCCTCCTTGGCCCCCCTTAGCACTTCCCTCCTGGGCCCTCCTCCAGCACTTGTCCACCCCTCTGCTCCTCCTTCCATCCCCTTCACCAGCACCTCTCCACAATGCACAGGCAAATGCCACAAGGCCTAGTAGGACAACAGGCAAATGCCACAAGGCCTAGTAGGACAACAACAGTATATTACCGTTTAGCCATTGATATTATTGCCCATGTTCTGTTCCCATCGAGCATTGTGGCGCTTTGAAACACAATTCTGTTGTGTAAAGCGCCTTACAAACCCTCAATAAAATAAAAACTTGATAAACCTACCACATTGAATTCCTGCCTAGCAGAAATGGTCACTGCAAGTGCGACAAAAGGCTAGAGAAGCTATAGGTGTGAGTACACAGTGTTTTAAGGTCTCAACTCGTGGTGCATGTGTGAGCACGCAATCTAACCCAGTATCTCCTGATGGTACACAGGGCTGCTTCAGGTGCGCAAGTGAGCATGAACGGACATGCAGGAATTATAGTAAGAGGAGTACAATATATGCCAGAATTGTAGGTAGCGAACAAACGAATCTAGGGTGAAACAGGGACTTATTAATGGAAGTCTGTAGGTTTGTAGGAGTCAAGGCACTGGTGTATGGTTTGGGTCATGAAAGAGTGCGGGACGTACGAGAAGGGGGTATGGATCTCCTATTCTTACAGCACAGAGAAAGCCCTAGAGGTAATAGCAATACGTAATTTTCTGTTGTTTTCTCGCCCCCCTGTTGAGGCACATATTGATATGATATGGCTGTTTCTAACTGTCCTTAGTTTTCTAAACCATGTGTCAGAAGCAAGGTCTTATGCTGGATTTTTTTTTGTGGCATTCTTTCTCCAAAACATAACCTACCCCTTACTTGCTTAGATCACTAAATACAGGCTGGCATTGTTATGTGTCCTTGAATGAAACACACTAACAGTTCAAGAATACAATGTGTCTAATAGCCACAAAGAATTGATAACATTGACTATATTGAAAGTGGACATAGGAAACTTCAGTTTCTATTGCTGGGATCTGTTGCTCAGAGCAGTTGTTCTGCTTGACATCGAGAGAACTGAGCACCCTGAAATAATGTAAGCGTAACTTTACATTATATTTGGGCGATTGACAATGGCATGTGTACTTAATGACTAACTATGTGATGGACGAATGTACTTTTTGATGAAAAGAAAGCACACCGTACGTTATGTTGAATATTTATCAGGAACAGGGAAGGGCAGCAGCTTTGTATGAAGCAGAAATCTGGGGTCACTGCTCCTCTGCAGAGCTTAGTCAGGTGGACAATGGCTTCCTAAGGAGCCTTCGTATGCAGCCCAAGGGAGCACCTATGGCAAGTCTATGGTGGAAGTGTGCCCTAATGCCCATTGGGGAAGTTATAGCCATGAAGCCACTGAAGTACTGGGCAAGGCTCTGGAGTACCGCAGAACTTGCTAAATATCATGAAGCAATGCTAAATGTGAGAAGCACAGCAGGCACAAGCTCTATGCACTGGTTGTGATTTATTAGGTGTGGCTTAGAGAAGTTGGTTATGGGGCTTCTCTGGACTAGCCCAGAGAGTTTACCCCTGAGGGATAAGACTGGGCTAAGCATTAAGTGCAATGATGCCATAATCAACCAGATGAGAATCTCATGTGAGGCTTTAAGCACTGGGGTGCTGTACAGATTACTGAAACAGGTCTGCGGTTTTGAACCCTATCTATATATCCAACTACACACCAACACTCTTATACTAGCAAGCTACACAGCAAGGTTGTCTCCCGACGCCCTGTGTTGGGCTGTAAGGTTTGCAGCAATTCTGAGGATTCCATTATGCACTTTTACTATTTTGTCCAGGATAGTTGCGGCTGACAAAGTGCTATCTGCTCCCAGTATTACGCATAAAGGGTGTCAGCTCGTCTACTGAGGCCGTGGCCCTGTGTAAAAACTCCACAGACCTGAATTTGGTATACTATATTGCGAAATTTGTACACAGAGCCTGGTTGCACAGGGCTAATTACTGAAAATTGGCTATGTAATGGGACTGGCTGGTGAAAATCTTTGCTCCTGTAACTGGTGAATTTTATACTACCCTTTGACCATGGTTCTTATCGATTTTTGATATATTGAATTTGTACAGAATGCAACGAGACTGGTTGGTGAACATTTCTGCCCTATAATTGATGAATTTTATATTCCCCTGGTCCGTGGCTTTTACCAATTGTAATATTTTACTTATTTTTAACAAATGTAACTCAATGAATTTTTTTATGATCTTATGTATGTATGTGATAGTTCTTATGCTTTTATGGCTCTCAGCCAAATAAAGTTATGTTTAAACACTATTTTATGGACACTTTTTTTGATGAAAAGAATGCACATGGTACGTTATGTTGAAGAACTTGTATACTGCGTGCTATAACCGCCTGAGTGTTGTACTTCCGGTTTGTTGTGCCTTTCTCAATCATATATTCTGTGCAGAGTTGTGGGTTGTTAGGTGGCCTATAATGTGGTGATGACTCCTCCAACACCTGCACCCACAACCTGTGTTCAGGCTAATGATGTCTACACCTGTTTTTTCCCGTGGCATGTCACGGTGTGCAGCCACCATCGCATCCCTGGGCAACGTTAAGGCGGTGGACAGAACCTTTTCCCCTGTGCCTTTGGGCTCCATTGGCCTCAGTGGCTATCTGTTCGCTCACTACTCTTTCCACTTTAATTATAATGCCCTCTCAGTGGTTCAACCTAAGACGTTCCTATCTCTGCCCTTAGTTTCAGGTAGGGGGCACTATGGGAAATGGGTGCACCTGGGTCTCCCTCCCATTCAGTGATCTGACTACTTCTGTGCACTTCCCTGCACCTTGAGGTGTGACCCGCTTGCCCGTCTTGAATTCTCTGTGTTCATTCCATGTGGTGTGGGTGATGCTCATTAGTTTTAGTCCGGTACTGGATTATAACGTAGTTAGCTAGCATATTTTAATGTGTATAGTCGAGTATGAAATGGCTACTGAAATATATTCTTTTATTCTGTCATTTACCTAGCTATATTCTACCATTCTGCGCATGCCATAGTTTCCAGCTCCCGTCTGATAGATTCTTCAGTCAACATTGGACGATAATAATCAACAGCACTTTTGTATCAACGTTATGTGGGACGATCACCCGGGACCAATATGCCCTTTAGCGGTCGCAGAAATAAGGAGCAACCTGTCTGTGTTTATGATGTGAAAACAAGCTGATGTGAAGGCGTTGCGTTTGAAAATGAAACGACTCCTTATCTTCTCAATAATGGAACACCTTGTGCGTTCGAAAAGAAAATCTGCGCTGGAACCGAAGGCCAAAAGGAAACGAGAAGAAATGAAATACAGGGATTAATCGATCGCTGAACGCAATCAGCATTTCATAAGGAAATTATATAAAACTTTCGAAGCGTGCAATGTTTGCCAGCTAAAACTTCTATTGGCTAAATACATAAAGATATTCATGGACATAATCTTCTGTTTTGAGCGTTATGTGAAAAATAAAGGTACTTGTAACATTGCAGACTATTGTTGTGTTCTTCAAAATACATGTTTTCTTCTCCTATTTGTGAAAAGAAAGAAAGGTTTTGCGCTGTGAGGGGATGTGTGTGTTTATCTTCCTGGTTCTGCGTTGGGTAACGTTATGGCGTGGGTGATGACAGGATACATTGGGCAACGCTGGCCACGAACGTCATGAAAATAGAGCAGCATATCGTTTGGACAAGTGATGTCAGTTTGAGTGGCGGTTGATCTATATTCTTGCTGTGAGGGCACTTGAATTTAGGGCGATAAATCAATTAATAAGATTAGCACAAGTCGGCGGCACCCAGCCCGTTGTTTTTGTGTGTTTAATTGTGATGAAAACTAAGGTAAGATGCATAGTAATTTTTTTTAAGATCGATTACAGTATGCTTAAAAAGACATGCCCAATCGATTGGGACAATAAAGGGGAAGTTCGCTCAGAAATGTTAATGTGCACACTGGTTCATGCTAGTGTGTGTGGGGGGACTAGGAGGAGTAGGCGGGAGTGTCTGTGCTGAAAGGTACGCAGGTATCTTATTTTATTACATTTGGCTTGCCGTATAGTTTTAGGACAATGGAGCAGCTGCTTGCTGCCCATAGTATACGCTGGAAAACAATTTTAGCTAGATATCTGGATATGTCATTAGCCTTTCCGCAAGAAATTCACATTAGTACTTTACCGTTGCGGCCAATGGATAACCACACCATCAATGTATCCATAGTTTGAGTACTAGTATGGACACTACAGAGCAGTTGAGTAAATCCTTGCTTAAGGCCGGTAACCATGGCCTTTCTTCTCTACCTAATTATGTAAGTCAGACGGGCCCTGCATCGCATGTAGATGCTGTTTTTCATCAGGCAGTAGATGCTTCTATGGCAGCGCTATCCAATATTGGGGATTCTCCTGTGCAAAATATGGACACTCTAGATACTGTTAGTAAGAGTTGTCAGGATGCTGTTTATATTCACCATCTCAGCAGACCCTGAAATGCACTTATCTTAACACACGTCTCTTGCCGAAACATGCTATTGAAGTGGCAGAATTAATTACAGATGGTGATCTGGATTATTTTGTTTCTTGCCGAAAAGTGGCTTACTGAATTTTCGGGCCCAGACTTAGCCTTGGCCATAGCAAAAAGGTTTCACATTTTAAATAAAAAACGATCTGGCAGTGTAGGAGGGGGAGTGGCTGCTATTTTCAGGTCTTGGTTGAAAATTCAAATTGAGTTAGAGGGTCAGCAGGAGACGGAATTGCTGGCAATTAAGTTGTTAGCTAAACCCTGTATGAGCTATAATCTCACCATACTCTATAGATCTCCCGAGCTATGCAATTATTTGAAGAACAAATGATAGCTCTTTGCCAATCCTTCTTGAAATCAGACGGTAAATTAATTCTTTTGGGAGACTTTAATTTCTAGTTTAACGTCCCTTTGGATCATGTGGCACATCTCTTTATCAGTCTTTAGAAGGATTGGGATTTGAGCAGTTCATAAAGGAATCCACCCATAAAGATGGACACATCCTTGATTGGCTATGTTCATCGGGTATAATGGTGAACATGCAGATCACTCCTTTGTGCACTTTGTTTTACGAGTCCTGGATATACAGCCTTGCACATATCCACCTAATGTCTTGGTACCTAAGCTAAGTAAAATTACCTCCAGTACTATTGTGCTATTTTTGGTGCCTTTGTTGAAGTTACCCACTCGGAACCCTACAGGCGATTTTGCTTCTTGCTATACCCAATGTCTAGCTAATGCTGTTGATAGTATCGCCCCACTGAGAATGTCCAGGTATATGGGAGGTGCCTTGGCTGCTCAGACATGCTATAGATCTGCATGCATTAAGGACCATGAAGAATAAGGCATATAGGCAATGGCAGGTTAGACTGGGAGACATATAAACAAGCTGCAAGTTAGTATAAAAAAGCCATTCTTTAAGCCAAGAAGACTTTTAAAGATGAACATATACACAGTGCTAGCTCTAATGAGTGGACTATTTAAAATATTGAAGGAACATGAGAAGCTTAGCGTGGGGCCAAAGGAACATGTGGCAGAGGACGTAAATTGCTGCACTGATATACAGCAGGAACTTATGGATAAGGCAGCCAGTCTAAACACATTGATTGATACCAAAAGGGTGTCATTACAAACACAGGAACAAGACTATACTCCGGTTCTGACCTCAGTGCTGTTATTTCAGTTCGAGAAGGTTACTGTAAATGATGTGTTACAGGCACTTCAGAAATTAATCTCATGTTCACATTTTACTGTGGCATAAGCCATAAAAGTTACCAACAATTACAAAAACATGTGTACAAAAAGTCCCACCACAATATCATCCTTAAAAATGTAAAACAAAGTATTAAAACAGCAATACATATTATACTAATTGTTCTATGCAGATTTGACTAATAAACAGTACATAGGTTAATCGGAATTGATGGCTAAATGTCATTGCAACAAAGGAGGGCTGGCATTAGTCACTTTAGACCTCCCCATCCACGCTCTGTGTAAGAACCTAGCAACACAATATACTGTTGTGAAGTTACGAGTGTTCTTGCAGTAGGCTATCGCCGCTTCGACTTGGGAATGTTGCCAATTTCAAGATGCCAAGATGGAATTCTAGGTATCGGGAGCGTGCAAAACATGGTGTTATCAAATCCATTTAGACTTCGAAACCAAATCGTCAAATAGAGCTGGCCAGTGCTAAGTCTAACAAAGGCCACCTCCATAGACCTTGGAAATGATGTAGTACTTGCTTGCTTGATAAAGCTCTTAGTTTCACTTGTCAGTTTCCAGTGACCTCCATAAGTGGCCGAAGTTTGAGTCAAAGAGCCAGGATTTCACATGTTGAAGCCACAGGAGATACCACACTCCTTCCAGGGAAATAACATGTGAAAGGGATTCTCTATAACTTCTTAAATTAAAACCCACTATTTGTCAAGGGGATCCCTGTCCTGCGAAAGTTGTTAGAAACTGCGCCGTTAATTTAGCTCAACCAATTGCTCATTTTATTAATGCTTCTTTTGAACAGCCCATGTGTCAATTGCGATTAAGCAAGCTTGGATTACCCCTTTATTAAAGAAAGCCTCTCTGGATCCAGGTGAGGTGACTAATTATCGCCCCATTACCAGCATTCCATTTCTTATTGAAAATCCTGGATAGAATGGCATATATTCAAATTCAAACCCACCTGGAGGAGCATGATATGTTGGGCTCTAGGCAGTCCGGTTTTCGTGCTTTTAGATTTAAAATCTAGCCTCTCTTTAAACATGGACCAAGGACATACTTCCTTAGTGCTCCTACTTAACTTGTCAGCAGCTTTTGACTTGTGTATTTTAAAATTTTATTTGAGAGGATGCAATCCAAGGTTTTTTTTTAATCAAAAAAGGCAGCCGATTGGATTTTATAATTTTTAGCTGACCCGACTGCTGGAGTTTTTGATGAGGATGTGGCTGTGAATCCTGTGAAACTGGCATATGGTGGCCAACCCTTTCTAATATTTATATGGAGCCTTTGTTCTCGAGGCTTGATGCTGCTGAGGTTTCTACACTAATCTTTACACGAATTATGCTGATAACTTTCAGATTGTTAAAATTTGCAGGTGATTATGTTGTCGATGTTGCTATGATCAGTACAGTGTTGGATGGCACAACATGGTTTGGCCCTTAATGAAGCTAAAACAGAGCTGTTATTTGTAGGAATGCTTGAAAAACTGCCACATGTATATAAAACATTTACTATGGTTGGGTGCCAACTTGAGGTGCTTTCAAAGGTTAAAAGTTGGGAGTCTACCTGGATGCTACGCTGTCTGTGAAAGATGAAGCCAACTCTGTATGCTCCTCCTCGGCTTATCATTTTAGATTATTGGCCCTGATTCGTCCACACATATCAGAAAGTAATGCAGCCAAATTAGCCCGGCCATTCTAGTAATATGACTAGATTATTGTGGCAGGTTATTGGCTGGGTCATCTCAGAAGAATCTTTCTAAACTACAATTAGTTCAGAAAAATGCAATGCGGATTGTAACCTGCTTAAAGTGTCATGATCATGTCACTGAGGCCAGACAGGCCTTACGTTGGCTACTAGTGACTGAGGGAATACAATTCAGGCTCCTGGCCATTACTCACAAATGTTTATTTGGAAAGAATTCCAGCTATTTAAAACAGAGATTGTCAGTGAGGCAGCATGCAAGGGCATTAAGGTCTGGTCACTTGAATTGACTGGTTGTACCACAGTACAAATTGGAGAGAGCAGAGAGAATATCCTTTAACTTCCTTGCTCCTGACCTTTGGAACCCCCTACCGCCCCACTTGCAGGCTGGCTGTGTTTAAGAGGGCACTTAAAACCTTCTTTTTTTAACAAGGCATTAGTTTGTGGTTTTATCACTTTTATGGTTTTAACCACCCCTTTATGGGTTAATTTGCTTTTAATGTTTTATTTGATTCTTTTATTGACTTTTGTGGTCCTTTTTACTACGTTTCTTGGTGTGGTTTTAGTCCCTGTATTTTAGCCTCTTGCGAGGTTACTGTGCCTTGTTTTTGTTTTGTGTTAGCGTCTGTTTTCCTGCAGGCCTAAGACGCTTTACAAATGTATAAATGTAAATGTATCTGCTGTCCTTGGTATCAACTGCGTAATGGATCGGCACACACTACCAATGATCCAGGGCAGGAAATCTACTAATGGGTGTGCAACCCCAGAGTCTGCTTGCTTCAGTATAGCTCTGACGCTACATGCACATAATTACCCACTGGGACGCAGCCCTACTAGCAATGGGCATTATCGGCTGCCATTTTTAATGGCTAACTAGAAGTGGGGGAGACAGATAATTCATATGGTACAGCTGGAGCTGAGGCAGGGTGTACAGTTTGTATACAGCATAGTGAGATGAAATCATTTGTTCACGCTAAATCAAGTTATAAGAGCTGTAGATGGGATATAAGCCCATTATGCACTTTAGACATTTGAACATATATCTTCTACCTAATGCTCTAGATACGATTTTGATGATAGAGTATTTTACTCCCTGTTTTTATACCTGAAGAGTAACTGCAATTTCCCGGGAGAAAAAATGAGTTTTCTCCTTTGCAATAGAGTATACATTATGTGATGTCCAGCTTTATTTATCCTGCGCAGTGGTCCACTTCATGGCCGAAAAGTAAGTTTCTCTCGCTATTATTAATAAAGCACAGGGTGCAGAAGCACAAGCACCATATCGCAAATGTAACAGATGATCACAAACATTGTTTCCAAGCAAGGAACTCAACACCAGCATACGCTTTAGTAGCAGCTGTGACGGCGTTAGGGGCATGACCCTGTCAGGGTGGATAGAGACCCCTCTCAGCATGAGGCAATAGGTCAACTAGGGTCTTCACCAGAGCCAGTCCTGCCCTAGAAGTGGGGTGTAGGATTTGGGAGGGCCCCAGTCCCTGTTACCCCTGTTTGTGCCCTGCTGCTTGTACAAGGTACCACTGTTTGTCACACAATGTCGACTGTACCCCATTTTGGCCAGAGTTATGCCCCAGGAGGCTGCACAGCGGAAGGGCTCACCTTGCTCTGGAGAATCAAACTGCCAGCTCTGCCAAGGAAATAATCTGTGCCAGTCCAGAGAGGCATTTCACCACCTATTCCAGACACACTGCATCTCTGTGTTGGCAGAGCACATGGAGGAACTCACTACGAAGAAACTGCATTATGCAATCCATGCAAGAAGGGGTCGGGCCTACTAAGAGTTTTTGAACCTTTGCACTGCTGTGTCACAACCACTGGGGAAACGAGAACAATAGGTTTGCCCACGAAAACAGGTGATCTAGAGAACCAATGGCCAACTCCGCAAAGGAGGACATGGAAAACAAAGGCAGTCAGGGGTATAAAATACCCATAAGAATTGTTAAAGCTGTTCAGGAGAGATCAGGTGGAGCGAAGGCAGAGCGAGAGACCAGGCATAGGAAAGACGGTGGAACAGAGCGATTGGGAGATTGTGGTGGAGCCTGTTGGGTGTGAGCTGTTGGTTCTGAGAGAGAGTGGCACCTAATTGAAAGAGCGTGGATGTGAATGATTGGATTTGTGTGATGGGTGTTGTTGGGTGTAATGTGGCAAAAGTGAGTGAGAGCAAGGAGGGCGATGAGGGAGTGAAAGTGGGAGAGAGGAGGGAGGCTATAGAGGAAAGAGAGGAGCTTGAGAGGGGAGGGGAAAGTATACTGGTGAGTAGAGAAGGATAGAGAGAGTGTGGACATCAGAGGAACAAAAGAGAGAGAGAGCGGGAAGACAACCAAAGGAGCGAGGCAGGATGGGAGCACGAGAGTAGAACATAGGCAGTAGTAACATCAGGGAAAGGAATTAGAGGAAGTAAGAGACCAGGGCGACAACCGGGACTGGACAACTAGAATGGCAAACTAGTGGAATCGTCAGGGTGTCCAAATTAAATAGTCTGTCATGGTTGTGTCCAAAACCTGCTTTTGTCCCTAACACTAATGATCTGCAACAACTGTGCAAGGATAGTCTCTTCAAAGTAATAAGTGTTTGTGGTGCTTTCAGCCAACATAAAAGTTCCCAGTTTCTCTGGTAATCAAAAAGTGCTGCAAAACAATTTTCCAATGACAACATTCCAATGCTAGGATCCTATCCCCGAGACCTCCTCTTATTGATTCGAGAGAATGGCTCCATTCATCCGGGTGACAAAACTAAAATTCTGCTCTGGACGATGCAATATTATAAAGTAATACAAAACCAAAGTTCTCACTTAGAAAACTAAGACCTGGGTATGCCCTGGCTTCAAAGACATAATCCGTACATTAATTGGACGGCAGGGTCATTGTTTCTGGGCTCTGAGTTTTGTATGTCCCACTGTTTATCCCTGGATCTCTCCTTAACACCAACTATCTATCATTCTGGACATCGTGGTGTAACCAACACGCTCCGTCTTATACAAAGACAGTTTTGGTGGCCGGAAATGAAATGCAAGGTACAAGAGTACATCAAGACCTGTACTGTCTGCAGTCAGAATAAGCACGACAATAAGAGACTGGCGGGCCTTCTATTGCAACCTACACTGCCAACAAGACCATGGCAATGTATAGCCACAGACTTCATCGTGGAATTACCACCTTCCCGGGGTTACACGACCATCATGGTAACCATAGACTTGTTTACTCATATGGCACATTTCACGCCTCTCTATAAACTTCCTTCCTCTTCAGAGCTCGCAGGAATTTTCCTAGAACACATTTCCTTCTTCATGGACTCCCTTCCAAGATCATATCGGACCGAGGACCGCAATATATTTCACAATTCTGGAAACATCTCTGTCGTGTTCTAGGGATTCAACGCGCTCGTTCATCTGGATATCACCCACAGACCAACGGGGCCACAGAACGTGTTAATCAAACCCTGGAGCAATATCTTCATTGTTTCGCAACCAAGGTACAGGATGATTGGTCCCTCCTTATACCCTTGGCCGAATTTGCCTATAACAATTCAGATCACTCAGCGATCAACCTTAGCCCCTTCTATTGCAGTCAAGGTTTTCATCCCTCCGTGTTACCTTCAGTTCTACCACATCCAACTCCAGTACCTTCACTTGATTCCTGGATTGAAACTCTCCTCAACATCCACAAGGAAGCCAAGGAACAATTGGGAAAGGCCCAGATTCGCACTAAGCGATATGCTGATTCCAAAAGAAGACCAGCACCCTCCTATTCTATTGGTGACTCTGGTTGTCCTCGAAACTATTACCACGACATCTACGCCCTAACAAGTTAGCCCCCCGATATTATGGTCCATTTTCCATAAAAGAAATCATCAATCCTGTTTCTTATCGGCTCAAGCTACCAGACTCCTGGAAGAGAATACATCCAGTTTTTCACACTTCTCTACTCAAACCCTACATCCACTCCACCCGGAAAACCGGCAGACCCATTCCTGTGATTGTGGACAATCAGCTGGAATATGAAGTATCCAGAATATGTGACTCCAGGTACAAACAGGGTCGGCTTCAATACCTGGTTGAGTGGAAAGGCTATCCTCCTTGCGAGAGAACATGGGAACCACTATCCAACCTAAACACCCCTCGATTGCTGAGAAGATTCCATCTCATACACCCTGGCAAGCCTGGTGGGACGGGGTTTCGGAGGAGGCATGCTGTCATGAACCATGGACATAGCCCCTTCTGGTCTTCCTGGTCCTGGTCCAGACGGAGAGTGTGCTCCTTGATACTTCCAACATGGCCGTGCCCACTGCCGTGTTCCGTACTAGCCTGTACGTCGGACACGGCACGTTCTATAAATGGGCCATGCCCCTGCGCCTCCGCGCGTCTCAACGCTATCTCTAGGTAGTGTCTCGACATGTGTGTGCTGCTCGGCGTTACCCTTCCAAGTTCCTGGCCAACTCCCTTATTCTTCTTCCCTTTTCCCCTGTTTCCAGTATCTCTTACCTTTCTTCGGTCCTCTTCCTGGACGTCCAGGAACACGCGACTTCCTGGAACTTTGAACGCTCGCGCTGGAGTCAGACTCGACTCACGCGCACTTATACAAGTCCCGGTCCGGCCGGGAGAAGGAGTCCTCCGCGGAACGCCACAAGAAGAGAACTCAGGTGAGCCGGGGGGAAACCTTTGACATCAGCAGTGCAAGCGCCTAACAGATAGCACCCCTATAGCATTGGTAATGCACATAGCATTGGTAACTACCAGTCCCAATAGTAGGCTGGTTCTGTTTTTGGAATTAGAAAAGTTCCACGTAGTGGGAATTCAGTAAACCATAATTACAACTCATATCCTAGAAGCAAGGCAGCCCTTGAACATTACCTAAATGAAATCTGCAACTTGCTATTAAACCCATTGCGTTACTTCAGCAAAAGGGCATAATGGCACAGCACAAAGGTACATTGCTTTTAAAGTTAAATTGTAAGCAACATTATAGACACTCTGCATGACCATAAACCGATAACATGCATTTAGTAGGAATTTCACCTTAGACCAACAAACGGTTTTTGTACTACTTCCAAGCCATTCTACACCTGTTTTACATTCAGAATGTTCCTGAATGGGGTGTTGATATTATGTAGGAGGGTAAATTGCTTAATGTCTTTTATTATTCCTTTTCAACGCTCTGCACATTTGATCTATTCTGTTGATATTTTGTTAATTTTGAAGACAAAACAATCCTGGCTATTTCCAAAGGAAAGAAAAACATGACTTGTTTTTTATGTGGTTAAGGTTTGATAGCACAATTATTTGTGTGACTAATGAAACTCCTCCTTTCCCAAAAACAGTAGTAATTAATGTTATGCTAGTGTTGTGATTATAGAGCGCACAGAGGTAATTCCTCAATGCTAACATATAGCTAATCTCATGGTCATATTTTGGAGGGACCGAGTTAGGATTTCATCCTTCAGGAGTTGGTAAACTCAATATTGATTGAGCTAATAATAATCACAGTGCTTAGAAGTTTGAGGAACCCGGCATGAAGCACTAAATAAAAACCTTACACATCTATCTTGCATACCAACCACTACAGGGACATTCTGATGATAAGAAAGGGGAGTGACTAATTGGAGTGTGCTCAACTCTCTTGTAATGTAAGTGGTCCCATGCTGCAAAAACTACACAGGAGGTTCCCCTAAATTCCTCCCAACAGTTATTAACACAAAAGTATAGGGTGTGTAGTTATCCTGCGCAAAGGACACTATGTTCTAATATTCAAGTCTTTGAATTAGTTGAATCGCCGCAATATCTTTGAGTGCTCAAAAAACAGTCATCCAGAAGTATGAATGGTGATTTATTGTGAGTATTCACCGTTGCTGCAAGTGGGATTTATCCCATCCACACTCAGTTCTTAGGTGTTGATACCTTATATTAATCCACTAACTTGATCACATGATTGAACTAAGAAATTATTTCTTCGCAACATTGGGGCTCATATAGAGTACCTTATAGGTACTTTCAAGGAGTAGGCACATGCTTAAAATGCAAGTGTCCGAATATATGCCGTAAGGGCTTTATCCCTACTAGTTATTGCCTTGAGGACGACCGATTGGTCGAAACACGTGTCGGCTGTGATCACAATAAATCACCATTCATACTTCTGGATGGCTGTTTTTGGAGCACTCATAGATATTGTGGTGATTCAACTAATTCTAAGAGTTGAATATTAGAACATAGTGTCCTTTGCGCAGGATAGCTACACACCCTATACTTTTGTGTCACTACAGGGACATGTTTTGCTAAATTTCTATTTCAGTTGCAAATGTTACCATTTCTTTTTTATTAATGCTTATTTTGTAGCAGCATTTGAATAGACGGTAGAGGGTGACAGGTTATGAAAGTCTTAATTGTTGGCTTGACCATTTGAAAGTCATTGTGCTGTGTGGTCAAAGTTACTGCTCGGCTGGATGCTGTGACCAAGCGTGAGCCTAACAGAACACTTGAAATTGAAAAACGATTCTGCGTTTTCTACTAAACAATGGGGTGTAGAGATGCAGGTTTGTCTGACCATGCAAAACCTTCGTAACCGAATGTAAATCTGTCTTGGGGATCAGGGAACAAGGTAGGCTAACATTCAAATAAAGTGTCAGAGTTTATGAATGACTGAGTTTTCAACTCTACTGCCCTGGTCCACCCCCTTACAGTTCTCTCCCTTGATGTAGTCCAGGTTTAGGTTGGGATACATGCCGACAATGCCTTGGGCTATCACCTGCTACACAAAAAGTGAGGAAACACTAATTGTCAAGATGCTGAAATAAAGGCCAACTCTGAAGGTTTCAAGTTGTGGCAGGGTGGCCGCCAGAAATAACCACTCTGATTCAGGTAGAAAGTCCAAGGGTGTTAATTTAGAAATACCAGTTGGGCAATGGTTTGTCGGTTGAATGCATTAGGTGTGTACTCCCAGGTTGAAGAGGGTGACCTTGACTTTGCTAATATAGCTTCTTTCCAGGATTCGGATTCCCACATTCGGGGAACGACTGTGTGCTAAACCGAATTTTGGAGTAATCGTCCCATAGATTTCTTCAGTGACTTCTATCTGAAGATGGGTTTTGACCAGCACCTTCCTCCATGGCGGGACTACCACATCCTCTGTATAAGTCAGAACCAGCAGCTGCCGTTTTTCTGGGGGGCAGCCTTGTGGTCCGGGTAAGGCCTGTTACTTTCAACATGTTGTCGGCAGTGGGTGCCTGTTTTCCAATGGATTTCAGGATCTGGCCACTCCCACTTCTGATACCACCTGTGACAGGGTAGCACCCTACAAATAACCATGCTGACTCAGGTAGTTCTGACTCGGGTAGAAAGTCCAATGGTGTTTATTTGGAAATACAGACAGATTGGCTGGGAGTCTGATGGGATATCGTTCAAGTTACCAGGGTCTTTTGGGAACTTGACACCAGGGCTTTCCCTCTCTAGCTTGCCTACCCCAGTCTTTCTCGCCTCCCTAGCACAGGTGTCCATAAAGGGATGTTTTTACTATATAAGGTGACCCATACTGTCTGTTCTTCCTGGGGCTAATGTTGTTTTCCCTAGTACGGTGGCTACCCGACTCCCTCAGGGTCTTCTAGTCTTTCCCTGATCTTTCCCTCTTAGAAGTTTTAGGGAGTTAGGGATAGTCCCTTCTTTCACCCAGTATCATTTTTCTGTCTCTCATGCCCATTCTCTCCTGGCCCTTTCCTATACTGGCCTCAACAGATGTTCTCCTCCTTCTAAGCTTGCAATCTCTTGCTCCACCTTTCCACCTCCACCCTTTTATCTAACTTCTCTCTTTACTCCTGTTCTTACTATCAATCTTACCTAAAACTACCCCTCGACGCCTACCCCCGATGGTATCTTCGCTTCCCTCCTTCCTCTCTCTACTTCCTTGCCTCTCACTATTTACCTTGTTATAATCTCTCTCTCCTACTACTAGTCCTATTCTCCCACCCCCTATCACTTTTCTTACTCTCTCTCCTTCTATTCCTACTCTGTTACGAACACTATCTCTTTACTACCTTTGCTTCCTACTACTTCCATTTTATTAATGTTTCTATTCACTAATGCATACTATCACCCTCTACACCCAACGACCACTGTGCTTCCTATTCCTCTAACTCGCTATACCTGCTACCTACTATGCCCACTCCCAACTACAGCTACCTCTTCCACTACACTAATCCTACTGTTACCTCTACTCTGTCACACTTTCCACTTACACACACAAACACGTCATAGACCCCCTTGCTCCAACAGCCACTGCAATCCTGTTGCTCTCGTCTCCTCTGACCTCTCTGACGTCATCCACCACCTCCTGTCTTCACCCAACTAACCCACAACAAACCAGGCACACACACTTACTCAAATACCCTACCCCCTCCCAGGATTGACCACTTACCTTAGCAAATCACTTACCTTCCTTACATGGGAAGGTTATGGGGAGGGCTTAAAAGGACTTGTAAGCCCCGCCCATTTTCCAAGATGGAATATGTTCTCATCTCCAGGGAGGATGGTTCTTTAAGGTCTTCCTGAGGCCTTTATTACTATATGAGAAAATCCCTGGTGGTTTATTGGGACCACTATGTCCTTCATGGAGGCCTTTTAGTTCTCACTTTAATATAACGACTCCCTGCTGTGTAAGTGGTGGAGGTTCCTCAAGCATGGGTACCAGAAGACCTTGCCTGCCTGGTGTTGCGGTATCTCCTCTCTTTATCGGGCCACCAGTGTTATGCCGGCCGTCGCATCCCACAATATCCCATGGGACGTCATTCATGTCGGGACACTGAGCGCAGTCCAGCCTCAACTCTCCAGGTCCTCCCTGGCCCCACTGCTGTCATCCTCCAGGTAAGGATAGGGTGGGAGGGGGTCTGCCTGCATTTGTGCACCGATCACGGTGCTGGGGCAGGGCGGGCTCCCTCCCCACTTTTGACAGGGCCTGAAAGCAGGCCCTGTCACAAAGTCCAGGTTTGCTAATGTACCATACCAATGTCCCAGGGATATAGCAGTTACAAGCAGTTATACCCACTGTGGGTGTATGTTAATATCACGAAAACCCAAATCTTAAACTACAAAATCACAAACACAATAGGTTTGCATTTTGTAATTCGAGATTTTTATTTGTATTTTTTTTGTCCCCCACAACACATGGTTTATATGCGGGGCACACCCCTGCAACCCCCGCAGTCCAAAATACAGAATATGGGGAGCAGGGGACACCCCCGCATCCACCTCTCCCCTATTTTGGAATAAAAGATTTTTGGAGTCCCAAAATGTGGAACTTTGGCTGATGCAGGATTTTTAAAATGGTATTTTCGTTGAATACCCCCACTGTGCCAGGGATATAGCACTCAGCACATTCCCTCCCTCTCTCTCTCTAGGCCAAGGATCTGCAACCTTCAGCTCTACCGATGTTTTGGACTACAAATACCATGGTCCTTCCCCATTGAATGTTAGCACGGGCTGATGGGAGTTGTAGTACAAAATATCTTGAGAACCAAAGGTTGTAGATCCCTGCTCTAGGCAATCTTCGAGGGATGTAGCATTCAGGATGCTTCTCTCTCTAAGCAGTTATCTAGTATTCCCCCCCTCTAACTGATTCTTGGGTTCAGATTGAACATCCCGAGTCCAAAGTGGGACAGGTAACAGTAACTGTGATCTTAAAAGCCGACGACCGTGGGCCACTCTCACTTGCCCTTACTCGTCCCCAGACTGGATCCAACTCCATTGATTTCCTTTCTTAAGTGTATAAGGATTGACACTTCCTTGGGTTGTAATCATACTATTAAAGGCACTCCGATCAGTTCTAACGGGCCTACTGCATTCCCCACCACTTGTACACATGCTGGCAGGCTTCTGGACCCCTTTCTGTTTCCTCCCGTGCCACACTTCAACGAACTGCCAAGTTACTGCATGTTGTACATGCCTCTCTGGCTACAAGTGCTTATTACGGCCCCCAACAGGGCTCGAGTTATACACTGCAGAAGGTCCTGGATTAACTTGACAACACGGTTCTCTGTCAGCATCTGGTATATGTACATCTTCTTCCCTGGTCATCGCTTCACATAACATTAATTTCTCCCAGCTAAAACGTCTCTGGTTTCACAAGGCACGTGCTTTGGCCAGGGATTCAAAAACCTGCCTGCCATTTTGAAATTGTCACTTTTACTATGGCTGGATGTGATTCCGACTTGCACCTACGAAGCAAGTTTCAGTTGGACTTGCAGGTAAAGAGCTGAGTCCCTACGCACCCGCTAGCCGCCTGCTTCCTGTTTCCTACTTCCTCTTTCCTCCGAGGTGTGTTAATGTTAAATGTTAAAGGTATTTGTACTGCGCACCATCACCAACGGAATTGGTCACCAGGCGCATCTGCAAACAAGAGGGCGGGGTGGGGTTAGTCATGTGAAGAGGGAGTAGGAAAGTGAGAAAGGTGATGTCCTGTTGGCAGCTTCAGTTTGGTTTTCACTGTGCGCTGACCTTGGGTGTGAATATCGGATCGATGTGAGTCCCTGTGTGCTGTTGGTGCGACTTATGTTTTGTTTGTTGTTGCGGTGTGGTGAAGTGCATGCGCATGCGGTGAAGTGCATGCGGTTTGCTCTGTGAGAAGGTTGTTGTGTGTTTTTTTGTGTGAGGCAAGTATGCAGAAATTTCAGCTTTTGGGTTAGTGAGTTATATGTCTCTTAGTCCTTATGAATCTTTTTCTATGTAGCTGGTTGTCCTATGGAGTAGGCATATTCTTTCTCTTTGTCTTTTCAGTCCATCTAATTACTGGGAGTGATGGTGTGGCAAGTTCCCAGCTGTGTTATTTTCGACCTTTGTGTAGTAGGTTGAGGCGTGCATTGTCCCCCACTCTGGTATTGGTGCTGTATTTTACAATTATCCGCCCCCTTCCTATCTATTTCCTATCAGTGATCCGTTGCTGCCTGTGTTTAATTTGTAGGCTAAGGAGTTATTGACATATCATCCTTAGCCTTCCATCCCTATCTCTCTCTCAGTGATCGTTCTTTGGTATGATTCTAGCTTATTTATCTTTCAATTGGTAAGTTGCTATGCCATAGATTGTTTCTCCCTTACTTCAGTTGATCAGCGGTAGCTTAGGGAGATAGGGATGATCGGTTTCCTCTCTCAGCATTGCTTCAGATGTGTATGTGCCCCCATAGGTATTCTTTCTAGTTATGGGGTGAAGAGCCAAGATTTGAGGAGTTATCTAATTAGGAGGTGATCTCTTGTGTTACGTATGTTCTTTGGTAGCTTGTTCCAGGTTTTTGAGGTGAGAGAAAAAGGATCCTCTGAATTTTCTTTTGTTGTATGGTTTTGGTTCCAAACAGATATGGCTGCTGGATCTGCTGGGTGGTGTACGTTTATTTATTCTCTTAGGAACTCTGCACCTTGGCCGTGGATTGCTCTGTGCATTATGCACATTGATTTGAACTTGATTCACTGTTTTATTGATAGCCAGCCAGTGTAGCATTTTCAGCGCTGTTGTGATGTGTTCTCTTCAAGGAAGTTTGAGGAGCAGTCTGGCCAGCGCATTTTGTATGCGTTGGAGTTTTTTTAGAAGTCGTTCTGGCATGCTCAGATATAGGCCATTGGCGTAGTCTACTCTGGACATGACGGGAGCAATGATGGTGAGTGTTATGTTGGCGAATGACAGGAATGGTAGGTTCCTTTTTACTGCTCGCAGGAGAAAGAAGCATTTCTTGATTAGAGCATTTACTTGTGGCTCTAACGTAAGTTCGTTATCCATCAGGACTCTCAGGTTTTTTACAATCGACGATGGGCCTGGGGTTGTACCAAGTTCTTTTGGCCAGGGGATGTAGTGGTTGTCTCCTCCGTATTTGCTGCATCCCTGGAGGGCCGCGAGAGCCCGCATGAAATGTTAAAAAAAAAAAAAAGAAAACATTTTTTTTTCTTTAGATTGGAAGAAATGGGGGCATGGGCAGCTCACATGGTTGGGCTGAAGCATGATACTGTTTCAGGCACCAATGAAAAAGTGGCCCACAGTTGTAAATGGATATTCATTAACAGACTGTTTGAATTGTACCCAAGGGGGTGCTTTGTGTTAAAATGTAAGTACAATGTGATATTTATAGAATATTTATTCAGCAACAATGGTCAAAATTACTAACTGTGTAGGGAAGTTAACTCATCCAACTGTCCCACATTGGCCAAAAAGGTGGCCCATTTTGACTGGCCCACACTAGCATTTAGTATTTTTGGTACAGGCATTGCCCTATGATATGATATTTTATTTGTATTGCGCTCGTACATAGGTTTTTCAGAGCGCGACCAGGCAAAGGAAAGGGGAACAGGCCAGTAGGCCAGTCTGAGCCTGGTGGCTCATCCATAATGGCGAGGGGGTGCCCACCCAGTGGCCCCCTCACCCATTATGGAGGAGCTAAGGAGCCAGCCAAGTGAAACAATGAGCACTCCCTGAGCTGCCTTTTCCATCTGAGGGAGTGCTCCTGGGCTGGCTGAACTGTCAAAGGGAAACCCTATTTCCCTTTGACAGTTCAGTTCATTCCCCAGCCGCACATGCTCACTGAGCCATGCAAGGCTGGGGCGGTTTGCTTTGCCAGCATTGCATAGCTCATTGGAAATGCTGGCTGGGGCACTGCATGTCTGTATGTGCGAGGGGGAGCTCCTGCGCCTCCTCGCACATACAGACAGAGCAGCCTGGAACAGGGCATTTCAGCACCCACATGCAAGCCAATGCAGAAGGTATGTTTATGTTCATTTATTTTATTGAATCATGTGTATGGATGCGTGAATGCTTGTGTTATGCATGAGTGTATGGTGATGGATGCTCGTGCGAATGATAGAGTGATTGCTGTATGAATGTGTGTGTTAGTTTGTTTTGGTCCGTTGAGCTGATTTTGGCAAGTGGTGGATAGAGGGGGGAAGGAGGGTTGTACAACAAAGGCATTTTAAAAAAGCCTAAATGCCTTTGTTGCAAAATCCCCCTACCCACCTGCCAAAATCAGCTCTCCTTCTGAGGCGCTGTGGAGCCCAGGGGACAGGGATGGTATTTTTTTACTGGATTTCTATCATAGATGTCCAGTCAAAATACCATTCTTTCCCCCTTGGCACCCCAGCGCCTTGCATACACACATAACCATGTTGATTGAGTTAGGCCTAGTGGGGCCCAGGGGACAGGGATGGTATATTTTTGCTGGACATCTATCATAGATGTCCAGTAAAACATGTCATGCCTGCCCCCTGGGACCCCCAGCAGCAATTGCAAACTGTTTGGATAGTCACCCATTTTTAAAAAAAGAATGCTCTACAATGCAAAATTTTAACCCATTATTTTATAAAACAATTCACGGGGGGAACCCCCCAAACCTCCCTTGATTGGTTTGGACTCCCTCGCTGCGCTCGGTCGCTATGGCATTTTTGGGTGAAATAGTTATGCCCCTCCACTTAAAAAATTCACCAGCCGTCACTGGTTCTCAGACTGTGTTGGTAACGGGATGGGGGAGCCCAGGGACTGTGGTGGGAACAGGATGGGCAGCAGGGCCAGTCTTACACCAGATTGCACCCCTGGCGGGAAGCATCATTGGCGCCCCTCTGCCCTCAAAAATGACAACCAAAAAAATGATGTTACAAATGTTGTAAATAGGGTACATGATAAAGAACTAGATGGAAATACAAATGCAATAGAAAATGCATATATTAGGTACTAGGTGACAGTTTTCCCCTCCCTCCTGGCACTTCTCCCCTTCCCTCTTCCCCCCGCACTTGCGCAATCTGAATAACACAAGGCCTAGTAAGATAATTATTTTGTCCTCCTTTGTTGCCCCCTCCTTGTCTTGTCACGCCTAGAAACACTTGTGTACAAGCGTGTTATAAATGCCACATCATATCATCCGCCCTTAATTCGTTTCCTTGTTTAGGGAAAAGGCAGGCCACAATATGTGGGTACTTCACCTCCCTTTAAGTATTTTTTACGGTGCCACACAGAAACACTGGGACTAATTGGTCCAACTCCACACCAGCCCTAGCGTAGTGCACCTTGCCAGCAAGGAGAGCCCCAGGAGAGAAGGTGTTAGGGGAATGTAATACATTTACAGTGCTATAAATGGAAATCATTTACTGTGTAATTCCAGCAATGATGGGGAGGTTGGATGGATGGATTGCTCCCTGACAATTTTCTAATGACGTTGATACGGTTGGTACATTTGTCCACTCCTCACTGCCACTTTACACAACTTTTCCATAGCAAGTAATTTGCCTTTGCCACATGGCCCGGCTCAGCTCCATCTCACCATGATCCTCCACCCCTGTGCACCGCACACCCACATAAACACATACAGTCACTTGTGTGCACACACGCATTTACACATATGTACAAACACACATGCAGATTCCCTCACAGCTCACTCTCAGGCTCACAGTTACACACATATACGTATACAGATGTGCTCACTGACACCCACTCCTCTCACCCCACCATCTCACACATGCCCACAGGCAGCCACAGCTAGATGCACGTGGAGCATCATTAGAATGTAGACACTCAGAAAGAGTAAACGTCTAGTACATTCAACCCAATAACGGTCACGTGAGAGTTATGCACCACGGGTACGGTACACGGAGAGAGAGCAGTGTACTTAAAACACTTCCCCTGAACCCAACGTTACCCACAGTGAACAAGCACATCTATAGGTCACTGGTCACATCATGAGACCACTGCAATAGTGCATGCTTTTACACAATATGGTTCTACACACAACGCCTCATCGGAAGCCACCATGATTGAGCATGAAATAAATGCTTACAGTACCAAAAGCAGTACAACGATACACCTCACCTACCCAGCCACGAATTCGAGCATTGTGCTCAACAAAGCACCGCACCTGAAGTCATCATGCAGTGAGCTGCTGTCGAACACGCTAACTCGTCCATAGGTTAAACCAATAAGAATGTGCAGTTACATAAAATATGAACAAACACTAGATAGAGCCTCACCTGAGCCCGCTGTGGTTGCTGGGTCTTGGACGCGGGCCGTCGCTTGGCCACGCTAAATCCATCATCCCCTGCTTTGGAAAGTAACCAGAGCACTTGATGTTCAAGAAGTAGTAACTGTGCCAAACACAGGCAGGCAAAGCAAGCTCGAAGGCAGGTATCCTCCAGATCATGGGGCTTAGTCAGGAAGGTCAAACAATCACTGCAGTGCTTGTGAAAAACAGGATCAATCGGCAGGGAAAAGTGCTGTTAAGGTTGATCAGCGGATGCATGTGCACATGCTGCAATGCAACACATTTAAAAATCATGTGTGCATCTCACGAGTAGACACATTATGATTTTGCGCTCCAAGTGGGATTTAGGTTAAGAGCACAGTTGCTTGAAAATAGATGCCACATAATTTTATTTTGCTGTGTACCACCAGGCACTGAAGTGGTGAAAACAAAAGTGGAGACACCAGTCTGACAACTGACAGCAGACTGTTGGTGCTATACTGCGCGTAAGTTCCACACACTGAAACGCACAGCGATGGCAACCCAGACACCATAGTTCTGCTTCATGCCAGATGTATCATTTAGGGTCAGGAGTCATACTCATTCAGATTATACCCGAAGACAATGTCATGAACACCATTTTCTTTATTCTCTTTTCGTTACTGTGTACTTCCACCTCCACACCACAACACTTCTTCCTACCTCCCGCCTCCCATGTTACATCATTGCCAATGTTAACCCTAACCAAACAAACACTTAAGTTGCGCACATTATGAACCAGATACAATACTACAGCATATGGTGGCTGATCACAACCAAGGAGAAAAGCGTGTAGCACACAGGTCACAGCAGTGTTTTTGTATTATAATTCTTTAACATTCTAATTATATATATATATATTTATTCACAATCCTCTGCACTGTCTACACGGTGCAGTCTTGAGCCGCACTCCCTGAGTAGTGTGCCAAAATTCGAGTCAGTCCTTGCGTTCTCCCAGAAAACTTGCTGCAGCCAGATACAGATTAAAAAATCTTCTTTATTGATACAAATGTTAAACATCCATGTGGAAACCTCCAAACCTCGCCCGGCCAGAAAAGGGAAAATACCCCGGTGATGACGGGTTTCGCTACGACTTGTAGCTTGATCACATGTCTTCCTCGTAAACAGACACAGTATTTGAATCATTCACCCATTGAGTAGCAGTTGAAATAGAAATAGGACTGCTACCATTTGCACAGTGCAAGATTCCTGCCCCGATCACCTGCCATTTTGTAGTGGTTTCATTCTGAGGTATAACATGGGAGCTCAACAGTAAAAATACTCAGGGCTCACCCCTTCGAATATAAACATGCATATCAAATATAATGAATATAACAATTACCATCTTAGTGACACTTTGATGTCATACAGTATTACTCATATTTGATCAGAACTACACCCAATTAAATGTCCCCGTAATTATAACGTCCTCAATTACAAATGAATACATATGTATATCATTTGAATGATACAAAATCTAGTTGCATATACACATTTTGCGTTCGGTCTCAGCCATGCGATGCATAGTGCAAACAACACATGATTCTTCCAAGGTACTACACTAAAATTCATTTAACATTCAATGTTTGCCAAATACAGTAAAGTGACTAGTGCTTCTCAGCAAAATGTTAGTAAGTGACCTAGGTGAATACATCTCGTCTCATCAATGACGTAGTATGAGACCGCGCCTACACATTGAATGGACGTTTCTTTTTTTCTTTATTTTGGCATATAATGCATAATAACTCATTGGGATTTCTAGTAGTTTACTTTGCCAGAAGTAGGATGACATTATAAAAATAGGCTTTTATCACTACTACCACATTTGACGGGAAAACACACAAGAGAAAGGGGCAGGCGATTGTATGAGGGTGTTAGGTAACATGTGTCTGAAAATAACATAAAAACATAAAAACAAACTCCCAATTGATGTCCAAAAGGGGAGTAGTAAATCCTCTTGCATAAAAGAATTCAGAGGGAAAAGGTCAGCAAATCATCAATGAATAACCACAGATCTATTTCTCACAGTATATATATATGCCTC
This sequence comes from Ambystoma mexicanum, assembly GCF_040938575.1. NCBI lineage: Eukaryota > Metazoa > Chordata > Amphibia > Caudata > Ambystomatidae > Ambystoma > Ambystoma mexicanum. The sequence continues at coordinate 542,795,066 of NC_090929.1, forward strand.
TTAGAACTAGCACAGACTGACAGATCCTGAAAATTAAGAATTCAAGGCTGATTTTTAAAATACGCGGTCCACGTGTTTTAAAAATCACACTGTAATGTGGAGAATAAAGCCTGCACTCACTGAGACATTGAGTTTCTGCAGATTGACAGTGTATACATGGTACAGTAGTACTTACCACAATTATAACGGTTAACAGTGCACCATTATGCAAGGTCAATCTGACAGTGGCACTGGCAGCCAGCGGCAGGGCTGGGCACAAGGGTGGCAGGGCTGGGCTCTGGGCTCCTCCTGGCTGGGCACCTGCCTACATCCTGCTGCTGCGCCATGATCCGACTCGATTCCTCCACTTGATTCCTAATTTCAGTACTGATACAGGGTCACAGCAGGGCAGGCTGCCCAATCATTAAACCCCGTCAGTGCAGTGCATAAGCTGAAGGAGGGCACGTGTGGCCTGGCCTGAGGCCTGGCTGGCGTAACCCGGGGAACTTGGGAAGCGAAAGCAACAAATGTTGCTATCTGCTGCCCTGCCACTGAGCTACTCCTAGCATCATAAAAATCAATGTGGAGGACTGTGAGCACGAAATTTGAATGCAGAGACTGCTGCTGCTTCTGCATGCGCTCAGCCGCTAGTTAGACTGGGTCTGGCGCCATGTCAACTAAACTAACAAAAAACGAATAAAAACGTACAGAAGTGAGTGACACAAACAGTATTAATTTGTTTTTTCACAAACTATTTTTTTACGAGAAACTTGACGGTCCAGACTCTCGTTGGACTGCTGGTGCAGGCAGCGCCCCCTAGAGGATGACACCTCAAGGAGCCGCCTGCACTGCCTGACCCAAAGACTGGCCCTGATGGGCAGGAACCATGGGATAGTGGTGAGAGCAGGGTGGGGAGAGACCAGGGTGTGTGATGGTGTGGGGAGAGCCCAGGGACTGGGTAGGAGTGGGATGAGGGAGCCCAGCCACTGTGATGGGAGCAGGTGGGGAAGCCCAGGGACTATACTGGGAGTAAGGTGCAGTGATGGTGCGCAATACATACTGTCAATTTCGCATTTTTTGGGGGGCCTGGCCTGCCCAAATTTTGCTCAGGGGGGCCCAGGCTAAACATTTCTGAAGACCACTGGCCTAGTGGATTTACAATGTAAGGCAACTTCTTTGATTGGCATGCTCTTCAGAGTCTCATAAACAAAACAATCCAGTGTGCTCGTGTATGGACATCACACATTTCGCAGCTAACGCTATAAACAAAAGTATTAAAAAAAAGAACACCAACACAGAGGGGCGGGGCAGGGAGGTCGCAAACAATTTATTGTTTGCTCAGGGGGGCCTTGGCATAAAAAGTTGAAGACCAGTGGTCTAAAGCATACTTGTGCCTGGTCCAATAGGCGGTGCTCTTCTATGAATTCTTGGGTTGTTCTATATATGTATGTTTCCAGCAGTTTATCTGGGTACAGGATGTTGGAGATAGATCTGTAATTGGAGAGGTAATCCACGTTTCCTGCTGTATCCTTGAGGAGCGGCTTGATGTATGTTGATTTGAAGGATTGTGGCACTTTCCCTGTTGAGACTGATTGGTTGAAGATGTTTCTCTAGTAGTCCATGGGTGTTCCTTGTGAGAGGATTGATTAGTATATGTCTAGGGGGCAGGGATCTGTGGGGGGACCTGTTTTGTTGCTTTTGTTTACCAGTTTGACGAATGTCTCCACTGATACTTGAGGGAAGCTTCAGAGTTTGTTCGGGCATTCCTCATAAGGGTGGGTGGGTTGCATATTGTGGTTGCATGGTCTTCTTTGTATGATCTGTTGGATGGTCATGATTTCGTTTTTGAAATGGTCTGCAAGGTCATTGCATAGTTCTCAATCTAACCATGACCACAGCCCAAAAGGTTTTTCTATCAAGCAAGGGGTGGTACTGTACATTCCTGAGCCCACTGACAATGACTTATGGCACCGTAGAGGCGATCAAAAACTGCCCCCACAAGCCCCGTCAGCCTGCCCATCTATCCCCTTAATCCATTGCACTACTGCTGCAACTGCACAGAGTGCTGGATGATTTGACAAATGATCACCCTCCCCTGATCTAATCTGTATCACTTCCCCTGCAGCATCCCTGGGCACAATACACACTCACCCGTGGGCCCCCTTCTTTCACTGCTTCACCAGTGCCCCCCCTTACACTGGATTGAGGCTGAAGGCAAGTTTGCCCACTCCAAGGTGTGTACATTGCCATTTAGAAACTCTTCTGTGCAAGCAGGGGCGATGGAAGCACGCCACTGATTCTGACCTTACCAAACATTTATTTGTGTACCTACATACGCCCTCTTCCTCCTTCTTCAATTCCCATAACCGGCTAATCCGAGCAGGGTCTTGCCCTTGCCACTTTTCAATGCAAAAGCCCTGCAGCTCGGCAAAAGCACCACCATGTGGCAATTGTATTTATTTGTTTTGGGCGTCAGCCCTCATCTCTAGTATTTTGTAGCCAGTGCCATTATTGCATATCCGCTTGATAGAAATGGCAGTATTTGCGTAGCAGACTTCAAAAGAATGCAGCTGCTCATTTGGTTATAGGTACTTTGTTATTGGACACGATTATGTCTTGCCTTTTCAGTGGTGGCTATATTTTCCCAAGTCAATTACTAATGACGTTTTCTTCAGACAAGTTTACCCAAAAAAATAGTGCATTATTTCTTTGTTCCATTAAGAAGGTAAAAGGTAAGTAGTTATTTAGGCACCCACTGGTCAACCCATGACAGTGCCAGTCAACACTCAGAATACACATCCACTCAACATTCCAATTAGCAGCATATCCACGACCTCCCGCAGGTAACATTTCTTATACATAGAGTGGTTACAAGACGCAACAGAAGATTGCGCCATTCTTGTCTGTCTGAACAGTTTGAAGAGTTTGCTTGCTGAATCGCTGAATGCTGCAAGCCATCCTCGATGCAGGCACAATGCGGGAATAAACTCCCAGCCTAGCTCCCTACCCCTCACCCTCAGCCTCACCGTTCAGGATTCCATTGAAAACATTGCTGTTTTAGGCTTCATCTTGTTAGGGATGCACTCATTCAATGGTATTCTTTGAGAAGTATGGATTTAGTACTGAGGCCATTTAATGTGGGATTGGCTGTGTTGCACTATCTAACACAATACATTGTAAATAAAATTGTAGACTTAAAGTGTAAGAAAAGCATTTAGACCGATAACAAATTAGATCTTGTGTTTGTATACAGTAAATATTGGGCTTTTGATGTTTGCCTTTGCCCTTTTAAATTATTTCTAAAATGCTTGCAGAACAATATACATGATTTCTTCATACATATTTTCACCAATGCACATGAACCTTTCCTTCTTAAATACAGCTCAAGTTTCAATTCCTAGCTGAGTGCATGATCCGTGTTATGATTATAAACTCCTCCACTTGAAGTATTTGCAGAATAAAACTGTGAACACAGATTGTTTTGCACACATGTACAGGATGATTCCCAACATTGTTTAACCAATATCTGACTGCGTCACAACACATGTGCACCAAAGACATTCAGGCCGATTCATGGAAATACAGTCAAAAGTATCGCACGCGGCTGGCGCAGAGTGTTCCCGTGCGAATGTCTGCGCCAGCCGCGTGCGATAAAATCCATTTCAGCGCACATCGTATTCATGGATTAATCCTCCAAAACAAGCCGTGGCGCAGAGTGGCGCAGCGACCCTGCAGCAGCGCCAGTTACACCCCTAAGAACGCCCTCGCACAAGGAAAAGCCATCAAAATCGCTAAAACATCGCAAAGGGCTGCGCCAAACCTTGACCAGTTTACCGGACTGCCAAAGCGGGGAAAGTGTAATACGGGTTTCGCGGTAACACGCGATCGGCCTGGGTGCGTGGATTTCAGGGGTGCGCGAGAAGTATCACACGCGTTTGGGCTGTTTGCGTGTATTCCAGGGGTGCGCGAGAAGTTTTACACGCAATATGCCTGGGTGCGTGTATTCCAGGGGTGCGCGAGAAGTTATACACGCGTTAGGGCTGGGTGCGTGTATTGCAGGGGTGCGCAAGAAGTTTTACACGCGTTAGGGCTGGGTGCGTGTATTTCAGGGGAGTGCGAGAAATTCTACACGCGTTAGGGCTGGGTGCGTGTATTACAGGGGTGCGCGAGAAATCCTACACGCGAATGGGCTGGGTGCGTGTATTACTGGGGAGCGCGAGAAGTTCTACACGCGATTACATCATGGTACGTGTATTTCAGGGGTGCGCCGGAATCTCCACACGCGATTGGGCCCGTGCGAGCAGGGTACGCGTATCTCAGGGGTGCGCGAGAAGTTCCACACGCGATTCCATCAGGGTACGTGTATTTCGGGGTGCGCGTGAAGTTCCACACGTGATATCAGCAGGTTACGTGTATTTCAGGGTGCAGGGGAAGTTACACACGCGATTTCCGCAGGGTACGTGTATTCCAGGGGTGCGCGTGAAGTTCCACACGCGATATCAGCAGGGTACGTGTATTTCAGGGTGCAGGGGAAGTTACACACGCGATTCCAGCAGGGTACGTGTATTTCAGGGGTGCACAGGAATTTCCACACGCGATTTCAGCAGGGTACGTGTATTTCAGGAGTGCGCGTGAAGTTCCACACGCGAATTCCGCAGGGTACGTGTATTTCAGGGGTGCGCGTGAAGTTCCACACGCGATTTCAGCAGGGTACGTGTATTTCAGGGTGCGCGGGAATTTCCACACGCGATTGGGCCCGTGCGGGCAGGGTACGCGTATCTCAGGGGTGCGCGGGAAGTTCCACACGCGATTCCATCAGGGTACGTGTATTTCAGGGTGCGCGTGAAGTTCCACACGCGATATCAGCAGGTTACGTGTATTTCAGGGTGCAGGGGAAGTTACACACGCGATTTCCGCAGGGTACGTGTATTTCAGGGGTGCGTGTGAAGTTCCACACGCGATTTCAGCAGGGTACGTGTATTTCAGGGGTGCGCGTGAAGTGCCACACGCGATTTCCGCAGGGTACGTGTATTTCAGGGGTGCGCGTGAAGTTCCACACGCGATTTCAGCAGGGTACGTGTATTTCAGGGTGCAGGGGAAGTTCCACACGCGATTCCATCAGGGTACGTGTATTTCGGGGTGCGCGTGAAGTTCCACATGCGATATCAGCAGGTTACGTGTATTTCAGGGTGCAGGGGAAGTAACACACGCGATTTCCGCAGTGTACGCGTATTTCAGGGGTGCGCGTGAAGTTCCACACGCGATATCAGCAGGGTACATGTATTTCAGGGTGCAGGGGAAGTTACACACGCGATTCCAGCAGGGTACGTGTATTTCAGGTGTGCGCGTGAAGTTCCACACGCGATTTCAGCAGGGTACGTGTATTTCAGGGTGCAGGGGAAGTTCCACATGCGATTCCATCAGGGTACGTGTATTTCAGGGTGCAGGGGAAGTTACACACGCGATTCCAGCAGGGTACGTGTATTACAGGGGTGCACGGGGAGCACCACACGTGAATTGCACGTGTGGGCCCTCCCAGGTGTTCCCTCTACACCCTCCACGGCCCCTGCAGGTGGCTCACACCACAGGGGCCTACCCTGCACATGTCCTGCAGGCACCCCATCCACCATGGCCATGCCCCCCAGCCAACCCACATGTCAACCTGCACTACTGCCCACCAACGCATGTCCCCCTGCACCCCCAGCCACCAGGGGCAGCCTCCACCAGGCCCCCACCCATGTCTCCCACCACCCCCCCAGTCACCAGGGGCAGCCTCCACCAGGCCCCCACCCATGTCTCCCACCACCCCCAACCCCCCAGTCACCAGGGGCAGCTTCCACCAGGCCCCCACCCATGTCTCCCACCACCCCCACCCACCCAGTCACCAGGGGCAGCCTCCACCAGGCCCCCACCCATGTCTCCCACCACCCCCACCCCCCCCAGTCACCAGGGGCAGCCTCCACCAGGCCCCCACCCATGTCCCCCACCCCCCCAGTCACCAGGGGCAGCCTCCACCAGGCCCCCACCCATGTCTCCCACCACCCCCACTCCCCAGGGGCAGCCTCCAGCAGGCCCCCACCCATGTCTCCCACCACCCCCACCCCCCACTCCCCAGGGGCATCCTCCACCAGCCCCCACCCATGTCTCCCACCCCCCCACCCCCCAGCAGTGCAGGGGCAGCCTCCACCAGGCCCCCACCCATGTCTCCCACCACCCCCACCCCCCAGCAGTGCAGGGGCAGCCTCCACCAGGCCCCCACCCATGTCTCCCACCACCCCCACCCCCCAGCAGTGCAGGGGCAGCCTCCACCAGGCCCCCACCCATGCCTCCCACAACCCCCACCCCCCAGTCACCAGGGGCAGCCTCCACCAGGCCCCCACCCATGTCTCCCAGCACCCCCACCCCCCCAGTCACCAGGGGCAGCCTCCACCAGGCCCCCACCCATGTCTCCCAGCACCCCCACCCCCCAGCACTGTGGGGCACCTGCCAGCAGGCCCCCACCCATGTCCAACTCATGTTCCCCACCACCCCCACCCACCAGCACTGTGGGGCACCTGCCAGCAGGCCCCCACCCATGTCCAACTCATGTTCCCCACCCCCCAGCACTGTGGGGCACCTGCCAGCAGGCCCCCACCCATGTCCAACTCATGTTCCCCACCACCTCCACCCCCCAGCACTGTGGGGCACCTGCCAGCAGGCCCCCACCCATGTCCAACTCATGCTCCCCTCCACCCCCACCCCCCAGCACTGTGGGGCACCTGCCAGCAGGCCCCCACCCATGTCCAACTCATGTTCCCCACCACCCCCACCCCCCAGCACTGTGGGGCACCTGCCAGCAGGCCCCCACTCATGTCCAACTCATGTACCCCTGCACCCCCACCCCCCAGCACTGTGGGGCACCCTCCACCAGGCCCCCAATCATGTCTCCCACCACCCCCACCCCCCCAGCAGTGCAGGGGCAGCCCCCACCAGGCCCCCACTCATGTCTCCCACCACCCCCACCCCCCAGCCACCATGGCCAGCCCCCACCAGGCCCCCACTCATGTCCCCTATCACCCCCACCCCCCAGCCACCATAGGCAGCCTCCACCAGGTCCTCACAATCCCCAATCATGTGCGTTATGGTCAGCCCCCACAGCCAAAAAGCCCTACCAAGTAACCCATTCACCCACATGGAAATTGAAATTACATGTTACACCCCCAATGTCCATAAAGCAAATGAACCCATGTCCGTCACACACAATGGTTGCAATTGAATGGGAAAACACCCAACATGACATGCATGAAACCAATGAGATGATACCACACAGTGAAGTATGAAAACAAAATTGTATTAAAAAAAAGAAAAGCAAATGAAAAGAAACAAACTACAATGTCAATGAAAAAAAGAGAAGCTGCATGTCCGTTTTAAAAAAAAAATACTACAAATCCAAATCCAAAAAAAAGTTGTCAAAAGTCACATCAAAAATAAAATCAATCCAATGAAGAACTATGTACAAAACATCCAAGGGTCCATGAGCCCAACTGAACAAAGGAAACCTACAAAAACCCCTAACTAAAATGCAACTATATACAAAAAGTGGAGCAGTGTCCGTCGACTCCAAATCATAATAAGAAAGAAAGGAAACCTAAAACTAAAGAACTATATACAAAGGCGGCGGGCAAGTCCAGCGGCTCACTCCGTGGTGTTCCGGGCCAGGGCATCATCGAACTCCTGTTCGATGTCCCGGAGGCGGTCCTGTTCCATGGCCCCGAGGGTCCGCAGGGACGACGCTGTATCCTCCTCCAACCCCCTGCGGATTGCCTCGAGGCACTCGGCCCGCCTCAGGGCCCTCCGCATGGAGTTCTCCGCCCTGACCATTGTGAGCCGCGCCTCTTCCGCCTTCCGCCGCTCCGCACCTATCTGCTGGCCCAACCGCTGCCAAACAGCGGACACACCCCGTCCTGGGTCAACCTGCCCTCCGGCCGATGCCTGCCCCTCCGCTGTTGAAGGCCCCGAGGCTTCATGGCTCCCACCACGTTGCCGCTGCTGCTGTGCCTCTGCCCGTGCACTGCCTCCTGCTGCCTGCACATCCTCCGCCGGCTGGGGTGCAGTTGTTGATGTGGCCACCCCTGCTGGACGTCCGACTCCCGACTGTGGCAGGGATGCCTCCTCCACCAGCCTGGCCGCACCGTCAGAGGCAGCTCCACAGGGCATCCAGGTGACTGATGGGTGGGAAGATGGCACAGAGGACGACTGGCGCGTAGGGTGTCCAGTTTAGGAGGGGGTCAGAGCAAGCCCCATCAGACGGAGGAATCCGGCCTGGGTGACCTGTCCCAGCAGGCTGACGTGGTCAACGAGCCATTCGAGATGACGTGCAGTCTCACCATGAAAAGACTGCAGGTCACCTCGCATGGCCCGTTGACGCAACGCCACACCAGCCAGGACAGGCTCAACCCGGACCTGGATAGCCACGTCCGCAGGCAGAGGAAGGCCAGTTGACGTGAGCTCATCCCCTGCCTGAAAACGGGTCTGGACGTAGGCATCCCTGCTGGTGCAAGATGATGCAGGGACAGGATCGGGGACAGGATTGCACACAGGCACCTCCGCGGCGGCCTGTGCTGCCTCCTGTCCCTGGTCCTGGACTGCACCACTAGCACCAGTGGGATCCCCACCTCCAGACCCCATCTCTGGTGCTTGCACGGCCTCCTCCTCCACCAAACCCCCCACCAACCTGGATGACTCCGTGCCATCTTCCCCTGTTGGGCCCTGTGGGGTCCCAGCTGCCCCTTCTGCTGCCGAGGAGTCCAACTCCAACCTCCGCCTCTTGGACCTCCCCCCGGCAGCTGCGGCCTGGGACGCGGCACCGGACTCCTCACTCCCCGACGAGATGACAACCTGGGAGAGGAGCCGGGCCTTGCGTCTCCGGCTGGCGGTGGGATCCCCGCCGCTGTGCTCCACAGCACCTTCTCCGCCCTCTTCATCAGTTGACGCTGCAGACAGGGAGAAACAAAACACAGGCATCAGGGCACTGTACAATGGACACATACACACATGACAGTTGCACATGAGTGGCATTGGCAAACCTCAGACATGTCATCACAATCCCCAACACACGTCATTACAACTCGCACACATGAGCCATACCACAGCCATATCGCAACTGCCACCACCATCCACACACATACAACAGCATGAGCAGCCAAAGGTGAGCCAGACATCACATGCAACACAGGAAGTGCACCACACATGTACACACACCACCACACTTGCATGCATGTGTACACCTCTGCCAAGTGTCGCACTGTTCAGACGGGCATCCATGTCACATCTGCCAATCAGGCTTCCACATACCGCTGTCAGTTGCATCCATGTTGCATCACTGTTGCACCCTTGTCAAATACACACACATGCACATGTACACAGTGCTGATACATGCAGCCGAAAACAACATGCATGCGTGACATCACGGACATGTCTACTTACATACACATTCATCCAAACATGTGTGCCCACACAACTGCATTTGGCATGCAAGCCTACACACACAAGCACCATCCATGTCTCACACAGCACAGCCCTCGCATGTGTCAGCCCCACGGCCCTGTACACCCCCACCCATACTCGACCCCATACAAACAGATGTGCAACCTGCACACTACTGAATAATCACCACACGCACTGCTCACAATCAGGATGCATGTACACTCACCGCTCGACTCCAGACGGGTCTGCTTCTCTAGGACCTGGACCTGGAGCGCTGGGGATATGCGTTCCAGGACCCTCATCTGTTCTTCCGACAAGTGGCCCCGGCGCCCCTTGGCATCCGCTGCCTTCAAGAGGCGCCGGGCCTTATTCAGGGTCCTGGACCTGAAATCCTCCCAGAGCTTCCTGACATGTTGTAAGTCGCGGACTGCCACCCCCTCCGCGTTGATGGCAGTCACGATGTCAGTCCAGATCCGAGTCCGTCCTTCCTTGTCGGCGCGGCAACTTCCGAAGAGGGCATCATACTGCCCCAGGACTTGCTCCACCAGGACACCCACTTCGGTGGCACTGAAGCTGGTGCCCCTCTGCCTCTCTGGCCGGGGGTTGTCAGTGGTCACAGATGGTGTTTGGCCCGACATGACAACCCCAGATGCAGGAGTGGGTGTGCAACTGGGTCCTGGGGCTGGGCTGTGGAGCGATGGAATCCCAGTCGGGAGTCTTCGGTTCCAGCAGGGGTGGTCACAGCAACAGCACCCCTGGCTGATGTGCAGGCAGCAAATGGCAGGGCACGTGGGCAGCAGGCAGTCAGGCAGCAGCAGATGGCAGGTGGGAGCGTGCTCGGGGCTCTGGGGGGCAGTAGTTAGGCCTTCTGGGCAGGAGCGTGGTCTTCCGTGTGCTTACGCGTGGCCAGCTTGATACGGAGTGATTTGGCACGTGAAAAATCTGCACGTCAGCGTGTAATTCGAGGAAAGGCCCTTAGCGCGTAAGCGCGTCTGCACGCAAACGCATTTCCATTGGACAGAAGGCCCCTCAAGCGCAAGAGCCCCTGTGACGTGACGCGTACAGACGTGCATGGCCATTTCCACATATTACACGCGGACGTGCAGTTTCCATACGCGCTTACGCGCATGGGCCCTTTCCTCGTATTACACGCGGACGTGCAGTTTCCACACGCGCTTACGCGCATGGGCCCTTTCCTCGTATTACACGCGGACGTGCAGTTTTTCACGCGCGCTGAAATGGCCATGCACGTCTGTACGCATCACGTCACAGGGGCGCTTGCTCTTGAGGGGCCTTCTGTCCAATGATAATGCGTATGCGTGCAGACGCGCTTACGCGCTAAGGGCCTTTCCTCGAATTACACGCTGACGTGCAGATTTTTCACGTGCCAAATCACTCCGTATCAAGCTGGCCACGCGTAAGCACACGGAAGACCACGCTCCTGCCCAGAAGGCCGAACTACTGCCCCCCAGAGCCCCGAGCACGCTCCCACCTGCCATCTGCTGCTGCCTGACTGCCTGCTGCCCACGTGCCCTGCCATTTGCTGCCTGCACATCAGCCAGGGGTGCTGTTGCTGTGACCACCCCTGCTGGAACCGAAGACTCCCGACTGGGATTCCATCGCTCCACAGCCCAGCCCCAGGACCCAGTTGCCCACCCACTCCTGCCTCTGGGGTTGTCATGTCGGGCCAAACACCATCTGTGACCACTGACAACCCCCGGCCAGAGAGGCAGAGGGGCACCAGCTTCAGTGCCACCGAAGTTGGTGTCCTGGTGGAGCAAGTCCTGGGGCAGTATGATGCCCTCTTCGGAAGTTGCCGCGCCGACAAGGAAGGACAGACTCGGATCTGGACTGACATCGTGACTGCCATCAACGCGGAGGGGGTGGCAGTCCGCGACTTACAACATGTCAGGAGGCGCTGGGAGGACTTCAGGTCCAGGACCCTGAACAAGGCCCGGCGCCTCTTGAAGGCAGCGGATGCCAAGGGGCGCCGGAGCCACTTGACGGAAGAACAGATGAGGGTCCTGGAACGCATATCCCCAGCGCTCCACGTCCAGGTCCTAGAGAAGCAGACCCGTCTGGAGTCGAGCGGTGAGTGTACATGCATCCTGATTGTGAGCAGTGCGTGTGGTGATTATTCAGTAGTGTGCAGGTTGCACATCTGTTTGTATGCGGTCGAGTATGGGTGGGGGTGTACAGGGCCGTGGGGCTGACACATGCGAGGGCTGTGCTGTGTGAGACATGGATGGTGCTTGTGTATGTAGGCTTGCATGCCAAATGCAGTTGTGTGGGCACACATGTTTGGATGAATGTGTATGTAAGTAGACATGTCCGTGATGTCACGCATGCATGTTGTTTTCAGCTGCATGTATCAGCACTGTGTACATGTGCATGTGTGTGTATTTGACAAGGGTGCAACAGTGATGCAACATGGATGCATCTGACAGCGGTATCTGGAAGCCTGATTGGCAGATGTGACATGGATGCCCGTCTGAACAGTGCGACACTTGGCAGAGGTGTACACATGCATGCAAGTGTGGTGGTGTGTGTACATGTGTGGTGCACTTCCTGTGTTGCATGTGATGTCTGGCTCACCTTTGGCTGCTCATGTTGTTGTATGTGTGTGGATGGTGGTGGCAGTTGCGATATGGCTGTGGTATGGCTCATGTGTGCGAGTTGTAATGACATGTGTGTTGGGGATTGTGATGACATGTCTGAGGTTTGCCAATGCCACTCATGTGCAACTGTCATGTGTTTATGTGTCCATTGTACAGTGCCCTGATGCCTGTGTTTTGTTTCTCCCTGTCTGCAGCGTCAACTGATGAAGAGGGCGGAGAAGGTGCTGTGGAGCACAGCGGCGGGGATCCCACCGCCAGCCGGAGACGCAAGGCCCGGCTCCCCTCCCAGGTTGTCATCTCGTCGGGGAGTGAGGAGTCCGGTGCCGCGTCCCAGGCCGCAACTGCCGGGGGGAGCTCCAAGAGGCGGAGTTTGGAGTTGGACTCATCGGCAGCAGAAGGGGCAGCTGGGACCCCACAGGGCCCAACAGGGGAAGATGGCACGGAGTCATCCAGGTTGGTGGGGGGTTTGGTGGAGGAGGAGGCCGTGCAAGCACCAGAGACGGGGTCTGGAGGTGGGGATCCGACTGGTGCTAGTGGTGCAGTGCAGGACCAGGGACAGGAGGCAGCACAGGCCGCCGCGGAGGTGCCTGTGTGCAATCCTGTCCGCGATCCTGTCCCTGCATCATCTTGCACCAGCAGGGATGCCTACGTCCAGACCCGTTTTCAGGCAGGGGATGAGCTCACGTCAACTGGCCTTCCTCTGCCTGCGGACGTGGCTATCCAGGTCCGGTTGAACCTGTCCTGGCTGGTGTGGCGTTGCGTCAACGGGCCATGCGAGGTGACCTGCAGTCTTTTCATGGAGAGACTGCACGTCATCTCGAATGGCTCGTTGACCACGTCAGCCTGCTGGGACAGGTCACCCAGGCCGGATTCCTCCGTCTGATGGGTCTTGCTCCGACCCCCTCCTCAACTGGACCCCCTACGCGCCAGTCGTCCTCTGTGCCATCTTCCCACCCATCAGTCACCTGGGTGCCCTGTGGAGCTGCCTCTGACGGTGCGGCCAGGCTGGTGGAGGAGGCATCCCTGCCACAGTCGGGAGTCGGACGTCCAGCAGGGGTGGCCACATCAACAACTGCACCCCACCCGGCGGAGGATGTGCACGGGCAGAGGCACAGCAGCAGCGGCAACGTGGTGGGAGCCATGAAGGCTCGGGGCCTTCAACATCGGAGGGGCAGGCATTGGCCGGAGGGCAGGTTGACCCAGGACGGGGTGTGTCTTCTCTGTGGCAGCGGTTGGGCCAGCAGATAGGTGCGGAGCGGCGGCGGGCGGAAGAGGCGCGGCTCACAATGGTCAGGGCGGAGAACTCCATGCGGAGGGCCCTGAGGCGGGCCGAGTGCCTCGAGGCAATCCGCAGGGGGTTGGAGGAGGATACGGCGTCGTCCCTGCGGACCCTCGTGGCCATGGAACAGGACCGCCTCCGGGACATCGAACAGGAGTTCGATGATGCCCTGGCCCGGAACACCACGGAGTGAGACGCTGGACTTGCCCGCCGCCTTTGTATATAGTTCTTTAGTTTTAGGTTTCCTTTCTTTCTTATTATGATTTGGAGTCGACGGACACTGCTCCACTTTTTGTATATAGTTGCATTTTAGTTAGGGTTTTTTGTAGGTTTCCTTTGTTCAGTTGGGCTCATGGACCCTTGGATGTTTTGTACATAGTTCTTCATTGGATTGATTTTATTTTTGATGTGACTTTTGACAACTTTTTTTTGGATTTGTAGTATTTTTTTTATTAAACGGACATGCAGCTTCTCTTTTTTTCATTGACATTGTAGTTTGTTTCATTTCATTTGCTTTCTTTTTTAATACAATTTTGTTTTCATACTTCACTGTGTGGTATCATCTCATTGGTTTCATGCATGTCATGTTGGGTGTTTTCCCATTCAATTGCAACCATTGTGTGTGACGGACATGGGTTCATTTGCTTTATGGACATTGGGGGTGTAACATGTAATTTCAATTTCCATGTGGGTGAATGGGTTACTTGGTAGGGCTTTTTGGCTGTGGAGGCTGACCATAACGCACATGATTGGGGATTGTGAGGACCTGGTGGAGGCTGCCCATGGTGGCTGGGGGGTGGGGGTGATGGGGGACATGAGTGGGGGCCTGGTGGGGGCTGGCCATGGTGGCTGGGGGGTGGGGGTGGTGGGAGACATGAGTGGGGGCCTGGTGGGGGCTGCCCCTGCACTGCTGGGGGGGTGGGGGTGGTGGGAGACATGAGTTGGACATGGGTGGGGGCCTGCTGGCAGGTGCCCCACAGTGCTGGGGGGTGGGGGTGCAGGGGTACATGAGTTGGACATGAGTGGGGGCCTGCTGGCAGGTGCCCCACAGTGCTGGGGGGTGGGGGTGGTGGGGAACATGAGTTGGACATGGGTGGGGGCCTGCTGGCAGGTGCCCCACAGTGCTGGGGGGTGGGGGTGCAGGGGTACATGAGTTGGACATGAGTGGGGGCCTGCTGGCAGGTGCCCCACAGTGCTGGGGGGTGGGGGTGGTGGGGAACATGAGTTGGACATGGGTGGGGGCCTGCTTGCAGGTGCCCCACACTGCTGGGGGGGTGGGGTGGTGGGAGACATGAGTGGGGGCCTGGTGGAGGCTGCCCCTGCACTGCTGGGGGGTGGGGGTGGTGGGAGACATGGGTGGGGGCCTGGTGGAGGCTGCCCCTGGTGACTGGGGGGGTGGGGGTGGTGGGAGACATGGTTGTGGGCCTGGTGGAGGCTGCCCCTGGGGAGTGGGGGGTGGGGGTGGTGGGAGCCATGGGTGGGGGCCTGGTGGAGGCTGCCCCTGGTGGCTGGGGGGTGGGGGTGCTGGGAGACATGGGTGGGGGCCTGGTGGAGGCTGCCCCTGCACTGCTGGGGGGTGGGGGGGTGGGAGACATGGGTGGGGGCCTGGTGGTGGCTGCCCCTGGTGACTGGGGGGGTGGGGGTGGTGGGAGACATGAGTGGGGGCCTGGTGGAGGCTGCCCCTGCACTGCTGGGGGGTGGGGGTGGTGGGAGACATGGGTGGGGGCCTGGTGGAGGCTGCCCCTGGTGACTGGGGGGGTGGGGGTGGTGGGAGACATGGGTGTGGGCCTGGGAGGCTGTCCGTGGGGGGTGGGGGTGGTGGGAGACATGGGTGGGGGCCTGGTGGAGGCTGCCCCTGGTGGCTGGGGGGTGGGGGTGCTGGGAGACATGGGTGGGGGCCTGGTGGAGGCTGCCCCTGCACTGCTGGGGAGTGGGGGGGGGGGGTGAGAGACATGGGTGGGGGCCTGGTGGAGGCTGCCCCTGGTGACTGGGGGGTGGGGGTGGTGGGAGACATGGGTGTGGGCCTGGTGGAGGCTGCCCCTGGGGAGTGGGGGTGGGGGTGGTGGGAGACATGGGTGGGGGCCTGGTGGATGCTGCCCCTGGTGGCTGGGGGGTGGGGGTGCTGGGAGACATGGGTGGGGGCCTGGTGGAGGCTGCCTCTGCACTGCTGGGAGGTGGGGGGGGTGGGAGACATGGGTGGGGGCCTGGTGGAGGCTGCCCCTGGTGACTGGGGGGGTGGGGGTGGTGGGAGACATGGGTGGGGGCCTGGTGGAGGCTGCCCCTGGGGGGTAGGGGTGGAGGGAGACATGGGTGGGGGCCTGGTGGAGGCTGCCCCTGGGGAGTGGGGGGTGGGGGTGGTGGGAGACATGGGTGGGGGCCTGGTGGAGGCTGCCCCTGGGGGGTGGGGCTGGTGGGAGACAATGGGTGGGGGCCTGCTGGAGGCTGCCCCTGGGGAGTGGGGGGTGGGGGTGGTGGGAGACATGGGTGGGGGCCTGGTGGAGGCTGCCCCTGGTGACTGGGGGGGGTGGGGGTGGTGGGAGACATGGGTGGGGGCCTGGTGGAGGCTGCCCCTGGTGACTGGGGGGGTGGGGGTGGTGGGAGACATGGGTGGGGGCCTGGTGGAGGGTGCCCCTGGTGGCTGGGGGTGCAGGGGGACATGCGTTGGTGGCCAGTAGTGCAAGTTGACATGTGGGTTGGCTGGGGGGCATGGCCATGGTGGATGGGGTGCCTGCAGGACATGTGCAGGGTAGGCCCCTGTGGTGTGAGCCACCTGCAGGGGCCGTGGAGGGTGTAGAGGGAACACCTGGGAGGGCCCACACGTGCAATTCACGTGTGGTGCTCCCCGCGCACCCCTGTAATACACGTACCCTGCTGGAATCGCGTGTGTAACTTCCCCTGCACCCTGAAATACACGTACCCTGATGGAATCGCGTGTGGAACTTCCTGCGCACCCCTGTAATACACGTACCCTGCTGATTTTGCGTGTGTAACTTCCCCTGCACCCTGAAATACACGTACCCTGCTGATATCGTGTGTGGAACTTCACACGCACCCCTGAAATACACGTACCCTGCTGAAATCGTGTGTGGAACTTCCCCTGCACCCTGAAATACACGTACCCTGATGGAATCGCGTGTGGAACTTCCCCTGCACCCTGAAATACACATACCCTGCTGAAATCGCGTGTGGAACTTCCCCTGCACCCTGAAATACACGTACCCTGATGGAATCGCGTGTGGAACTTCCCGCGCACCCCTGGAATACACGCACCCAGCCAAAACGCGTGTGAAACTTCTCGCGCACCCCTGAAATACACGCACCCAGCCAAAACGCATGTAAAACTTCTCGCGCACCCCTGGAATACACGCACCCAGCCAAAACGCATGTGTAACTTCTCGCGCACCCCTGAAATACACGCACCCAGCCAAAACGCGTGTAAAACTTCCCGCGCACCCCTGGAATACACGCACCCAGCCAAAACGCGTGTGAAACTTCTCGCGCACCCCTGAAATACACGCACCCAGCCAAAACGCGTGTAAAACTTCTCGCGCACCCCTGGAATACACGCACCCAGCCAAAACGCATGTGAAACTTCTCGCGCACCCCTGAAATACACGCACCCAGCCAAAACGCGTGTAAAACTTCACGCGCACCCCTGGAATACACGCACCCAGCCAAAACGCGTGTGAAACTTCTCGCGCACCCCTGGAATACACGCACCCAGCCAAAACGCGTGTAAAACTTCTCGCGCACCCCTGAAATACACGCACCCAGCCAAAACGTGTGTAAAACTTCCCACGCACCCCTGGAATACACGCACCCAGCCAAAACGCGTGTGAAACTTCTCGCGCACCCCTGAAATACACGCACCCAGCCAAAACGCGTGTAAAACTTCTCGTGCACCCCTGGAATACACGCACCCAGCCAAAACGCGTGTGAAACTTCTCACGCACCCCTGGAATACACGCACCCAGCCAAAACGCGTGTGAAACCTCTCGCGCACCCATGATGTACACGCACCCAGCCAAAACGCGTGTATGACTTCGCGCGCGCACCTGAAATGCACGCACACACTCCCCCAGGCACAATCGCTGAGCTGTGTATACGGTATTTTTTAAGCGCACATTCTGGCGCACATGTATTGGGACGCTACCGCCTGCTTTCTGTGGCGTACGGGTATGGGCCTGTGCGCGTCTTTGGCCGTGCGCTGTTTTACCCGATTCGATTCCATGAATGCCTGTTGTAGGCGAGCGTCTGGGCGTTCCGCGCACTTGCCTCCTGGTCCTCCCTTGTGACGCCCACATTTTCACGAGTTGTTCCCCATTCCGCGTGTCACGCCCCGTTTTCCGCCTACTTTTGGGATGTGCGCCGCGCTATGTGCGAATTCGCTGTGGCTTTATCGCACAGCGTTAGATGACCTGTGCGCTAGCATGCGGCGCGCACTTTTTCAGCGCACATCCCACATTTTGCTCGTGCCCGTGCTTCCATGAATGGATGTGTGCTGTTTTCTGTGCGATACTCTGCGATTTTTTCTGTGGCACTGCGAATCGCACGTTTTCGCACGCGTGCGCCGGTTTTTCCGCGCACATTATTTCCATGAATCGGCCTGATTGTTTTTAGAGCTGCTGAGGCTGTAGGAAAAGAGGAAGGTTAGCAAATTAATCTTAATTTATGTTTTCAACTAACACTTTCATCCCTGCAAGAAGCAGTTATGCGCAGCTGAAGATCTATGCACTCTTTTTCAATGATAAGTGATTGCCGTGGCTTGTTTTGCTAAGAAATTCCCTGTAGGATTTACAAGGATGAAATGTTATCTGAATATTCTGTCGCAATTAAAACAGAATCAATAAGATTCAAACTATTTGTAAATGGTCGCGCAGGTGGTGGATGCTGTTGTCATAGCATGCTTGACACTTGAACAATGATGTGCAAATCTCTGCGAGACTTAGGCAGCAATATCCCCTAGGTTCATATTGAAAAATGAAGCCTACCCATCGGACATTAACATTCATTTTCATTGGTTTTTACTACCTGAGGGAAAGAGATGCCCATGGTTGCAGTTTTTTCAAGTGAGAGAGTGGTGTGAGGGAAAACAAAGTCCTCACAGCGAAGGTGCAGCAAGAGACAGAATCTGTTTGTTACATTGCAGTGCCATATATAACCTGCAGCTGTCCTGTAGAAAGCTAAAAGCAATATCTTCGTCCCCAATGCACAAATCAATGTCTTTTATTCATTTTTCTCCACTGATGATCGGTCTCTTATCCATCTCATTTGGCCTTAAAAAAAAGACACCGCTCCTG
Organism: Ambystoma mexicanum; assembly: GCF_040938575.1. Classification (NCBI taxonomy): domain Eukaryota; kingdom Metazoa; phylum Chordata; class Amphibia; order Caudata; family Ambystomatidae; genus Ambystoma; species Ambystoma mexicanum. Next base: position 542,813,707 of record NC_090929.1, read on the forward strand.
GGAAGATGCAAACTCCTTCTTGACCACCGTAAGGTTCGTTACATATGCTTCTTCATTGGATATCACATCTCCTGCAATGTCCCGTAGAGGAGTAAGCCTTTTAGGAAGCTGCCACCTCCTCTAACGCATGGCATTCTGGACATTTCCATCTACAAATGTTAGTCCAGACATTGTCCGGCGTATGGCTGCCAATGGCAATGTCTGCCCTGAGCTGCTTACCGGTGCCCAGGCATATCTAGCAAAGTCAGCATCTGTTCATGGTACCAGCAGCCCTAGCGACAGTGGCCTCATTGTAACATTTAGAGCAACTGCCGTTTTCCGTTTTTGTTGTCTACCAAACGACATGCTACAGTAGAAGCACTGATTTGATATCTCCATAGTGTGGGACGGGCTTACATATTGTGGCAAATTGGCAATACTGTCATCGCACCTTCTCCCAATGGAGAGCCGCTGCAATTTAGCTTGTATAAATCGATTCATTCTGATGGTTACTTTGGGTTGGTAAAGGGTATAATGTAGCCAGCGGGACTTATCCACTCCGAGGGCGGCTGGTGATGGTAAGATGTAGGATCTAGCCAAGATTAGGGAGGGAGTAGGTTGGGTGCTCATTGGAGGTATCAATTAAATACGAACAACTGAAATGTAGTCTATTTGTAAGAACTTTACTTCAATATTAGTCAGAATCTGTATCTGTACAGCCTTTAGATCAGTTGTCCTCACTTGCTGTGATTCCCTTTACATTCATCTTTTCCACACAGAAAGCCCTTTAAACTATTCACTTAAATTCCCAGAAGGCAATATTTTAAGCTCAGTGGGGCACATTTTTGGGCCACAAATGAAAGATGTAAAAGACTTGAAGGGGTTTACGACTTTTGCGGTGTGCCACATTTTCACTCCTTTTTATGGTGGAGAGGATGGGTGGACCGCAACTTGCATTTCCTCCGCCTTCCTTCCTCTCTGCCATACAAATGCTCCAGTATTTGCCCCGCCATGCAGTTTTATGCCGTCTCAAATGCTGCGAATCCCTATTGAGCCCACCGGCTTTATGTGCCATAAATCGGGATCCCTTGTAAACAGTGGTAGGCAGCGTTTACTCATTTGCACAGCTGAGTGTTAATGACCAAAATGTGGTGGCAGGGAGCTGCCAACGTGTATGTCTAATCGTAACAGGGCTCTGCCGGTAAATGAAATCTTGGAGAAAATGAGCTCCAATGTCTTTCTTCACAGAATGCTTTGGGACTTTCACTCCAATTCCCATAAGGTATCATTCCCTTGGTTTGCTTGTGCGCCAGCACCTAAAATTCAATACTGTTCGGTTCAATGTTTCAGTTACCTGGGATTCCCAGTGTCCTTATAGGTTATCCGTCTCAGGGTGCTGATAGTGGTTCCCTGATGGCTTGAGGATCTGGGGGTTTTAGTACTTTCCCCACTTACTTGGTTTGTTCACCTTCTCTCCCAGCTTCTCAACACTTTCCCAACAAATTGGGGCTGGTGGTTTTGCTCTTGGCTGCTTCTCTGTATGAATGTTGCTTGAGCATTTCAGCATCTTTCTTGAATCCTCACTGCCATTGCAGCTGTTTGTGCCTCACCGCATCATTCTCGTCTCCTCACCATTTCTTGTCTGTTTGTGACTTTCAGTGTCTTTCTAAATGCTTCGCCAGAATTGCACTTGTTAGTCCACTGCTCCTTACCACCATTTTAGCCAATTGTGCCTTATAGCATCTTTCCCGGGTGATCACTAGTATTGTAGCAGATTTCATCAAAGGCACTTATCTTTGAATCTGGAAACGAATTGAGCCCCTACTCCCACCATGGGGGGTGGGCGGGCATCGGAAAAAGGCAAAATCGAATTTAAAGTCAGTTAATGATACAAATTGCATTTTTTAAAAATATCTTAGCGATGGATTTGCAGCTCTTCCAAAAAACACTTGAGTAGTAGATATAACTGCAAGGACGTCATTTGGGGGTCGCCAGAGGTCGCAACTGCGACCTCTGAGGTCTCCCTTGCGACCTCTGTGGTCTCCCTTGCAACTGCTGGTTAACAAAAAAAATAATATATATATATATTTTTTTTTATTTTGTAATACAGCCTCCTGGGCTATGGCCAGCACCATGTAGCTCTTTACTTCTGGAGTGGCTGGCTTTCTTTTTCAGGCCCCTTAAAAAAAATGAAAAATAAGAACAGGAGTGCCACAAGTCTAACACTTTCAGCACTGGCCCTAAATAAGAAAGAATAGGAATACAAAATAATGTGTCTTTCTGGAATTCTATACAACAATTGCTATACTCATTAAAAATCACTGATTTAGTCTGTTTTTAAACGCCTCAACTCAGCCTTTCTTCCTTCTGAGGTTGATAAATGAGTACCAACACAGGTTGGGTGAAATTGGGTGCATATTTTTTCTATATAAAGCACTTAAGCGTAAGTGCTATATAATAACACATCATTATCATTTGGTCATGGACTTCTGCTTGATTTCACAGTAATTTGGTAGTGTACAATGCTATGTGATGCCACTCCCTGTTTTGTCAATGGGTGAAAGGTCGTGTTCCATAGCTTCCCGCGATATCACTTCGGGTTGGGTCAAATGACATCACTTCCTGTGATGTCATCAGGGGTTAAGGGTCGTGTGATGTCACTTCCGCTACCCCTGGCATTTTGGTGAAATGATGTCCCTGTATAACTGCAACGTAGCTATCAGTGTTGTTTGTGTTGTCTCTTTATTAAACATCCCGCCTTTAATTTCTTCTTATGTAAATGTAATGGGCTAATAACGCTTCTTCTTAAACTCCTAGGAAGCACCACTTCGGGTGCAGTTAGGGGGGAAAATCGGTGCTTCTTAGAGTAGTTTAAAATAGTGTTTGAATACCGTGTGTACAACCTTTGCATATTAACTTCCAAGCTAATGTACCCTAAAATGAGTGCACTTGAAATGACACAGCAGCCGCCCAATTCCACTTGGAACCACACGCATCTCTCCGCCCATCCTCGCACCAACGTCACCTTTGTGCATTACGGCCTTGTCTGGAAATAAAGGAAACGAGCTGCACGGCTGGAATTTTAAACAAAATGTTAGGGCCAGTATTATAGGACAAATAAAGTATTTTACTTCGAACTTTAAGTCTGTTGTCTGTGTCAATTGCCTCTCTCTCTCCCTAAGTGCACGCAACCCTGAAAATGTTCGGTGGACCGTGCGCAAAAGCCCCAATGTTGCATCGTTTGGGCAGGCATGGGGCTGCAGTGCCGCGATTGTTCTTACTTGTCGGATGCCGAGTTTAGTCAAATCGGCATGTCTTCTGTATATTACCCGCAGGGACGTTTGTGCACCTTGTAGTCCTCCGGTGGCCCTTTCAAACTGCGAATGGGAGATTGATCAATTAGCTGCCGTTGGATTGCAGCGCCCTATAAACATTGTTGCACTTTACTTGTTTTTTTTATTGTTCTTCTAGAATGATTTTCATTTGTATCACCTTTGCGTTGTCTTGATACACACAGCCGTTTATGCTCCACCCTAGCCATTACGGTTCTTTTGCAAAAAATGTTTGCATCTAGGTGATGTTTGTTTAATTGTCTGACAGATTGACTGACTATGAGTTTGATTGAGAGAGTATGCATTTGTGAATGATGATATGAATTTAGATATGGTCATATTAGATATTATTACGCAATGTTTGTCCTTTTGACTGATTAACCATGAAAATGAAAAAATAAAAACATTTCTAATTAGTTACCGAATGGTCTTTATTGGCACTAAAGTAAATCCAATTTAATGTGGCATAGGAGTTTCTCTGTTTTTGTGTAGTTTAGCACATGGCCTGACTGGTGTTCAGAATTGCCAGAATTAACAGAATCTTGTTTTGATGGCTGGCCCCAAAATACCTCATGACGTAGACACTTTGAGCTATTTGGAGAGCAGACTTCTAGCTTTGAAAAGCAGAGCACTGAAGATAGTAAAAAAGAGTTTCAAAAGGTAGAAGGTACATGCCAGGGATAATATATATGAGTAGATGGAGGAAAGAGCTGCTGGGTGGTCGAAGGGAGGGGGAGGGGGCGTGTATTGGTGCGAAGGCGGCACAGAGACTATTCAAGGTTGTTATACATGAATAGATAAAGGATCTAGTAGCAAGCATGTGGTGGAGCTATATAGGCGCAGGGAAACAAATCAAGGAGAGTCTACATTAGGAAGTAGAGGAAGGAGGAGTTAGGGTGAGGTAGAGCATCAAATATGAGGCGATCACTTACATTCTTTGGCAGTGTTCCAGCTGGGACACAGTCAGATATTCTAATGGGTGATGGTGATTCAATTAATTATTTTGTCTTCCATTCTTGAAATAATTGCAAGAAGACGGTGGCAAGTTCAATTTGGAGGGTACGGTGGCTAAGTGAAATCTATGCATGAAGTGAAAATGCTTCCATCATAGCTTTGTTTTCCTTTTATGTGGGTTAAACATGGTAGTTTTCTTACAATCCATATCATACACGTTTTGGTCAGTTCACTGGCTTTACAACATGATCATCTTGCTAGACTGGTGTGCAGCCTTTGACATTAAATCCCCCCGTTTACCCATTCAAAGACTTCATCATGAATCTAGTGTCATAATGAGTTATGAACCCCGATTGTAGCAGGTGCAGGAGATGCTCCACTTCAAGGTGTTTTTATTTGATGACATGCAATTTGTTGCAATGTCTTTACAATGGTAGGCACCTAGGTATTCAATGCTCATTTCAACAATTCTGAAAAAGGAATTGCAGCTACAAGGAATGGTGCCGGCACAAAGTACAGCTGTCTTCAGTTTCTTTAAGAGTAACCGATGAAACTGTAGGTGCTTTGAATTATGTCGTGCATAGTCTATGGTGTTTACAAGTTAACCAGGGGGTAAAGATTCAAGTTTCAAGCTACTAGCTGGCCATTAAAAAGATGACTCTCCACCTCATTGCAATACATAGGCACAGCACACCATTTCTTACTTTCCAATAGTTCAAATATCACTAGACAATGGCTAGTGCAAATTGCACCCTGAGTTAACTGTTCGTTAGCAGGTGTAGCACTCGTAACATCCACCTTCTTTGGTGCAAACATTCATTTTGACAGGTGTGGGTATCCAAAACGTCAAACCTCCTGGTTCCTCTAAAAAAAAAGAAATGTATATGCTAGCACTCAAGCATTTGTTCAAAGGAGGAATCCATCGCCTTTCTTGTGATCCAAATTTCATGAGTTCTTATTTGTAACCACTCCCTTACATTGTTTAATTTGAGACATAAAGATAAAGCTTACCTACTTCTCAAGAATTTCCCTATTCAACACAGTTAAGACATGTTAGTTGGGGCTGGCTCAGATTTGTCCTATCCACAAACAAGTCATAATTCAGGGGGTGGGCATGTGATCACAACTTGACAAGGCACCAAAAGACTAGACAAGATTCTGAATGTATTGTTCACTCTTTTTTTATTAGGGGATAATTACAATGTTGGCCAAAATAACAAACCGAGATAGAAAAAAAACGAAAGTATGAAGATACATGTCACAACTAACAGTTCAAGCATAACTAGGAGTTCTCCATGTCTTCAGATCCATCATCAAGTTTTCTGCAGGATTCCTTTCCTCTGGACCATTTTGTAAAAAAGAAATTTCTATAACCTTCCTTGCCTTTTTGCCCTCAGAAGACCATGCAGTGGTAGCGGGGGCGATGACAAACACTCACCTGGACTACTGTAACAGTTTGATGGCAAGCACTCCAGCGAAGCAGCTATCTAGACTCCAGAAGGCCCAGACTGCAGCGATCAGATTGATAGGACGTCTGAGGAAAAGGATCATGTACCTCCTCTTCGCAGATCCATGCACTAGTTGTTGCTTGAAGATCGAATTAAGTTCAAGGTTGCGTGCCTGATGTACAAGTGCCTGAATTTGTATCATCCGACCAGAGACCTACGCTCCGGAGACAAATTGCTGTTGGTTGTTCTACGCTCCAAACCTGTCTCCAGAGGGGATAGGAGTTTTGGAGTCTTTGGACCTAAGCTCTGGAACCAACTCCCATTGGAAATCAGAGCCTCCCAGTCATTGGGTGAGTTTAGAAAGGTGTTAAAGACCCACTTGTTTAAGTAGGTCGTTTTAATCTGGAATCACCATGAGTCAGCTTTATTGTCGCAGTTTGCGGCTTCTGATAATCTGCGCCTGGTTACAGTTGAGGCCGTCTTTGAGCGCGATATGAATATTCAAAACAAAAACATCAAATCAACTTTCTGCTACTTTCACGGCCCGACGATCGAGCGAGGACGACATATAGAAGCTATGTCTCTATACAAGTCCGAGCCTACAAACTGAAGACCACCCGAAACTACGCCTTGGTCAGTCAAAATAACCCCCTTTTCCGTTTCCCAGCCTTAGAGACCACTCAACTGTACTTGCGACAGCTGACTTTAAATCGTTCCGTCCCAAGACGCCATGAATTGTCAATAGACCTATTTTAAACCGCCCCTTGATTACAACAACTCCTTGTTGTCCTGAGGAAACTTCGGAGCACCAGAAAACCATTGTCACTCAAAGACTATCGGTTGCAAAACCAGGATCCGAACTAGAAACACCATTGTGTTGACATTAAAAATGTGCTGCGAATTTGCTACAGTACATTCAAGAACTCTGTATTTGGTACTCACTATTCATTAAGCCCACACTTTTTTGATATTGCGAGACAGAAGTGTATCCTTGCCCTTTTGTGTTTTTACTATGTTGTCTATTTCTCAATTAAACTTTGTTTTATCTGTATGTTTCTATGTTGCCAGTGTGATCATCTATGATTAGTCTAAATAATTACTTGCTTACAGTAGGTTTTTCCAAGCACCTCCTGTGCATCTAAGGGAGGGGTAGCCTGTACTCTGCTCTCTCTGTTCAATACATATTTACCCTCTAGAGTCAGGCACCCCTGGTAATTAAAATAAAAAAAAAAGAGGGTCCCTTCCTTGTGTTCCTGCACTGGTTAAGGTGACACACTTGGACCTTGTGACACACTCTGGCTTCAGACACAAAGATGCAGTTCTTTTTGTGGACCAGGGCCCACTTGGCCTTCCATGAAAGTTCACAATTTTATCCTCTGGACCTCTCGGCTTTGTCTTACTCCAGCCCAGATCATCTTTTAACTTGTAATACAGTTCAACAAAAGGTTGTTTCATTCTCGTTACCACAATTCAGTACTGGGTTCCCTCTGCCCGGCCCAAACCTTTCAATCACAATGTGTGGGGGTTCACTTCCCCAACTTCAATCGCACCTTCATAGGCTTCCTTCTGTCGGGCTCAAGCCTCCTTTCACTTTCCTCCCGCTGTCGAAGTCTTTCAAGACTGCAAGGCTTTTCCTCATACCTCGGCATGACCACTTCGACCTTCTTTACTCAAACGCCACTTTTTCTCTCCTACACCAAGCCCTGTGTCTAATGAATTGCAATGGTGGTACTCCTTTTAGCCTCAGGCCTCCTCTTTCTCGAATCAGTGTTTGTGTAGGTAAGGGGGGGATCTGGGAAGTTGGAATACCCTATAAAATAGGATGGGACAGGGGTATTTGGAATAGGATTGGACAGGGGTATTTGGAAAGGGGGATACCATGTCTTGCCATTGGGCGTTCTCCCCCACTCAATGAGGACCCCCCACTCAGGTGATCCTCCCAAACTTGTCCACCCCCAGATCTGGATCCAAAGGTGATGGTCGTGCCCTGGCCACTTGAGTAAGGGATCCCCGGGGTCTAGGTAGTGAAACACTCTTTGCTTTTTCACATACTCTTACCCTATGCAGTGTGGATGTATCGGTTTTTCAGGGGAAGCGGGAAAGGAAGCCAACGTTCCCCTGGTCTTTACCCGTTCGATGTTCCACCGCGAAACAATATGGTTGCAAGTCCAGGAACCAAAGCATGACTCGAGGGTATTGGTTATCTTTAGGTAGTTCTTGAGGAATGAGTTCTAGGTTCACTCTCCTGGGGTACCAAACAGGATAACAGGGAAGAGTTGGAGGCAGAAGGGTTCTCTTTCCATTCTTTCAGAAGATTTACGTGGTAGAGGTGGGTCTCCTATCAGGTTGGGCTACCGTATAGGTACATGTTCCAGTTTGCTCTAGTATTTCATAGGGCCCGTGCCATTTTAAAACAAGCTTATTTTCAGAGATAGGTATAAGAACCAGAACTTTCTCACCTACTGAAAACAATCTAAAATTGACCTTTTTATCATAGGAAAGCTTCTGTTGTTTTTGAGCTTTTCCCATATGAGTATGAACTAGAGTTCTGACTAGATTTGTGTGTTCTCGTAACCGGGTGGCTGCCTATGAACGAGGTATTGGTGCCTCTTCTCTTTCTTCCCAGGTTTCCCTGAGCATGTCTAAGACATCTCTTGATGTTCTACCATACAATAATTCGAAGGGGGAGAATCCAGTAGATGCTTGAGGGGTCTTTCTCACTGCCAACCGGGTGCAGGGGATCATGCAATCCCAATCTTTCCCATCCTCGTCTACTAACTTTTTTAGAATCGTCCTGAGGGTCTTATTAAATCTTTCTACCAGTCAATTGGTTTGGCGATGGTACACTGCGGTTCTTAAGGTTGGAATATGTAGCAATTCCTTTATTTCACCCATAAGCTTACTCATGAAATGTGTCCCCTGGTCAGTTAGAATTTCTTTGGCGAATCCAACTCTAGAAAAGAATGGTAGCAAATGCTTTAAGATTTGCTGGTTGGTGTTTTTTTCTCATGGGAAAGGCTTCTGGGTACCTGGTGGCGTAATCAACAATCACAAGAAAAAATGTGTTGCCTAACTTGGAAGTTTCTAATGGTCTGATAATATCCATCCCGATTCGGAAGAAGGGAACTTCGGTTATCGGTAGTGGATTTAAAGCGGCAGGTAGAGGAATATGCTAGCTGGTCTTTTGACATATCTCACATGTCTGAACAAAGATTTTTTATTTTTATTATTTGGTTGAGAACATATCAACCCTTTAACCTCATTAGTGCCAAGGACGAGCTATCTCGTCCTTGGGATTCCCTCCCTGTTGCCAAGGACGAGATAACTCGTCCTTTCAGCCACTCTGTTTTGTGCGATCCCTGCACAGCAGGGATCGCACAAAACTGTAATACAACCCCCGGGCTATGTGAGGGGGAGGTCCCCCCTCACTGCCAGGGGGCTGGATTACCTTCAATTTCACGTCGGCGTGCGTGACGCACGCGGACGTGAAATTGAAAGTAAATTCACTGCAGCAGCCATTTTCGCCTGCCGCAGTGAAAAGAGAAGGTGAGTGTTCACCTTATTCTGCCTCGATCTCCGACTGTATTTCAAGCCGGAGATCGAGGCAGATATCGCTGGAAAGGGGAGATTCTCCCCTTTCCAGCAAATGCTTGTGTGACAGCATTGCTGGTCACGGATCTGGCGCAGAGCTTGAACTATGGCCAGCAATGTGCACTAGACCACCAGGGATCTGTTTTGGGAGCAGGGGGCACCTTACTAGGTAAGCAGCCCCTTCTCCCCAAGCCCCCAAAGCATAGCACCACAGCGCTGGAGACCCCTCGAGGCAGTGATCATCTGACCCCAGGGGTGAAAAGAAAAAAAGAAAAAATAAATTTGAAGGGAGGTGGGAGGGGTTTGGGGTCCTGGGGCCCACTAGCCACCACGGATTCTGGCAAAAATTGTGTTGTTGGAAAGGGGAGATTCTCCCCTTTCCAACAACACCATGTATGACGCATTGCTGGTCACGGATCGGCGCACAGCGCTCGATCTGTGACCAGCAATGGCCACTGGACCACCAGGGATACACTTGTGACATGGGGCGGGGCTGTTTACAGTAAGCAGCCCTCTCACCCCCTTACCCCCAAAGCATGGGGCCACATATCTAATAAACCCTGGGGGCAGATGGCTGATCATCTGCCCCCAGGGAAGGGGGCAAAATAAAAAAATAAGAGACTTTTGGGTGGGAGTGGGGGGGCCACTAGCCACCAGGGATTTATTTTACAGAAAAGGGGGTGGGCTTCTCCCCCTCACCCCAAGGGGAAATGGGGGCACCCCTTGTAGCCCTCCCTGGGGGCAGATATCTGCTCCCAGGGAGGGCTGAATGAGATGCCCCCCCCTGCATTTGGTGTGGAGGGGGGTAGAGGGTCACCCCCCATTACATTAGAAAATTACCTGGCGGTTTAGGGTGTCACGCCGCCTGTCCTGGGGTCTCCTTACCCGCTACGGCGCTCCCCGTCCTGGAGGCTGTATCCTCGTTTTTGGCTTCGGGGTCCGGGGGTGTCCTGGGTCTCGGGCGCTTCCGGGTCTCCTATGCGCACTGCTTTGCGCATGCGCGGGCGTCCGCTCTCCGCTCTTCGCGCATGCGCAGTGCGCAGGATGCTCGATTCTGGAGGGTATGCGGCTCAAACCTCGTTGTGGGGTATCCAATGCCTGGGAGACGGCACGGCTTGCGTTGCAAGCCTCCCAGGTGCTGGTGGGCCTATTTAAGGAGCCCTGATCCTTTTCCAAACCGAGTCTCAACGCGGTTTGTTCGGATCGCGTCTTCGCTGCCTTACGTTGTATTCCCGTTTCCTGTTTGCCTTCTACCTTCCCTTGTTCTGCCTGGGAGACCCCTGTCTTCCTCCTTCTCCTGCCTCGCTCCCCCCTTCCTGTTTCTCCAGAGTTCCTGCTCGCCCTCCTTGGTTCTGGTCCCTGTCAGTCCCTTCTTGCCCATCCAGCTCAGTCCTTCCTGTTTTCAATTCGCTCTGAGTTCTACCCCCACTAGTTCCGTGCTCCTCTCCTTTACCAGCCTGCTCTTCTTGCTTCCTTGTCAGTCCCAGGAGGGACTGTTCTGCTTCCAGTCTCCGGATCTGCCTTCCGTCGGAATCCCACTAAGGACCCCGAACCATCTACTCAGAGGCTCCCCCTGCCAGTGCTTGCACTGTCCTGACGCCACGCCAATCAGGGGTGTGCCAACCCGTGGCGTTGGGAGCCGGTTCACCTCCAATCCGGTTCCATTCGGGCTGGTGTTGGGCTGGTTCCCCGCGCCATCAGTCACGTCTCTTCGGATCATCTGACAGCCTGGCCTCATCACCAAGGAACCCAACCGGACGAACAGGTACGCAGCGTTCTCGTGACGCTATTTACAACATAGGGTCCCCCTCAGCCCGCCCTAAAGTGTAGTGTACCATTTTCCATTTTTTTTCTTCGTTTACAAAACTTGCCTTGGCGCAGAGGGGCGCATTGGTGTGCCAATCCGGCCCCAGGATGCCCAAACCTTACTGCCCCACCTATCGGGGGGCCTGTCCCACACATTTTTGGTGGCCCTCTCCCCCCCACCCTAAATGGAGGGGGGTGTACCTCACGCAGCCATTTGTAGGAGGCCCAAGGAGGCCTGCATGAGGTGCCCCTGCCACCCATTTGGGGTAAGGGGGGAGAGGGCCCCCAAAAATGGTGGGACAGGCCCCCCAGTGGGTGGGGCATCAATGTGGCTCTCTGCACCAAGGGGAGTTGGGTTACCAAAGGAAAAAAGTGAACATTTTCCCCTACCTAGTTGTTGCCCGACGTACGCAAATCACCCCTTCCTAAACTTGGAATTTTGTCTACCTTTCAGAAATATATGCCATTATGTCCTCCAATTTGGCTTTCCTACCCTTTTCTTCCATTCCGTCCATGCATATCCAATTGGCAAAAATGGCCAAAATCGCCTACCTCTTACAAAACGGTTGATAACCACATCAAAATAAGTTTTTTTCGTTTCCACTCAATCTGTTCTTGAAAGCCAGGAAAATGGGGAAATCGGCACAGCAAACCATTTGTTCCTAGCTCCTACAAGGAAAAAACCACAGGCTTCTTTGTAAATCATTCTATTGCCATTTATTGAAAAAACACAACATTTTTGCCCTTTTTGCTTATTTTCCCTCACCCCCCTACAGCAACCTAGGATTCCTGAGTGGTGTTACGACCACCTACATGTGGGAAAAAAGGAGCCAAATTTGGCCAAGATATCTCATGTAATAAAAAAGTTACAAGCCAATGAATGGCCACATACCAAAAACACCAAAAAAGGCCTTGGCACTGGGGGGGAAATACCCATGGCAGTTAAATGGTTAATAAAGAGCTAGAAAAATAGTAAAAGACTGACATACAGTACATTTACATTTAAAATCAGTGATACAGTAATTCATTTTTCAATTATCAATCATACAATAGTAAAACATATATCAAAAGACTGTGCAGCATGCTAAAACTCCTCTGGATTAAGTGCTCTAATGAAATAGGTAATACCAATTACTATGTCTGTAGTTGGCCCTGCAAGGCATATGTTCCAAGAGGCATTTAAGTCAGAGTGAGAGTTGGCCAATTGAAGCAGTTTACCCAAGTAGAGACTGCATAGAGCAGTTAGCCCAGTGCAAGTCATTACTAGATGTTTAATCATTTTCTCAATACCGGATAACTTGCAAAACCTACACCCTCCATAGTTAGGTAAGATCTTCTTGTATCTTACCAAGGTTTCTTTAGTTTTTTACAAGTTCCAACGGAAAGGTACAAATATGGCACAGGTCCGTTTATCTGGATAAATGCTCAGAAATGGGCCAATACGCCCCTCCATTTGTATATTTCCCTCAGATGTAATAGGGAAGGGTAGGAGTGAGATTTATCCAAAGTCGTGGCCCAGTCATAACGATATAGGAGGGCTTTATCTGCGCGAGGATACTCCACCAAATCCTCCAAAGAGCAATCTATCTTTTCCAGAACCACAATGCAAAGTGCTTTAAGTGCTCTTATTCTGGGGCAACTATCAGTGAAGTAAAGTACTCTAAAAAATCAACATATACTGAATTCTCAACCGGGATTAGAATTTTCCTTAAAAAGGGATAGAATTCTCCACTCAGCACGTGATTTAAGCGAAAGTAAGCCCAAGTCATACCGAACCGGTGCTCCGGGAAAAGTCAGAGGTATGCCTAATATTCTCTTCCAAATGTGTGCCTCAGCCACATACAGGTGTTCCAGTATAGCACATTTGTGCGTCTCAATACCAAAAAGCAGTTTAGGAAACAGCTTAGCTTCATAGTATTCTATCACTATTTTAAGGGTAAAAGCTATCAAACTTTGTATCAATGATTTTTAACTGCGGAATCCTTTTTTCTGCAAGTTCATGATTCCAGGTAACACTACTAGTCAGTGAGGGTCTAGAGTAGACCGGGAAGCCTGAGTAAACCAAGGAGTCTACACATGCAATAATCAAATTCCCAATGGACCACCTATGAGATCACTAATTCTTTTTGTTTGAAAATCTAATTATTTTGGATTTGGAAGGGTTCACTATCAATGAAAGATCTTCCATGAATTTCACAAATGCTGAGATCATGCGCTGAAGGCCGATCTTACTTGCATCAAACAGAAAGAAATCGTCTGCATAAGAGAGCCATTGGAAGCTTGAGACAATTTTGGGGTAATCAAAGAGGCGTCCTGAAAGGCCGCGATAATGTCTGCCAAGTGTAGCTTGAATATACAGGGGGCAGCAATGTAGCGTTGTTTTACCCCTCTAAAAGGCGGGATTGTCTTTGACAGTGACAATAATTTGTTCAGGCGGACCTGAATTTCAGTTCGAATGTAGGGCCATAAGCAAACTTAGAAAACCAACAGGAATTCCCCAACCAGCTAGCTTCTTCCACAGTAGCCCTTGATCCAATGAGTCAAAGGCAGCTGTTAGATCCTGTGAGGCTCCATAGACAGCTTTGCATTTGCCACTCCAAGCCAGATGTTGTACAGTATTAATCACCAAGCCATTCAACATGGTACCCATTTGTCTCCTAAATCCTGTCTGCCATTTCGAAAGTCTGCCTGTCCCGGCTGCCCAAGCCAAGGTTTTTTTTTATATCAGCATGTATCCCCGGCCAATAGAATTTTCCACTAATGTGAGCTTGGGTCTTAAGATGACCTACATGTCACCCTGTCAAATGAGAGTATGCAATTTCTAACACAATTTTCCGATGAGTTTTGCGTATTACCAATTGGGTTTTATTTATGCCTTCCCCTGAGGTTTCTCTCTATGATAAAGTAGTACCTGTTTCAGAAAGAAAAGGGGATTTATTTTTTCTTGGCCTTCTCACTCTGGAATTATTTGCAAGAAAGCCTCTGCCAGTATTGGGTCTTTACGTTGGGTGAAGGCTGTAAGAAGATTCAATTCAACACTACAGCTAAGTCAATGCCTAGTCTGGGATACTGAATGGAAACCCTTGATATATCTTTATGTCCAGTTCATGAGTTCTGGATGACTACCCCTATATAACACCCCTCTCTTACAATCCCCCTGACCCCACTGAGCCAAGAAGTAGTTCTGTTTTGCAAGTTTAAAAGGTTTATTTGAGAATTTAAACAATATATATATATATATATATCACACTTTATAATAAATTAATATCTGATAGTACACTTAGACATATGATGTTGATCAACAATGGGTAATCTGGCACTAGCACACTTCTTTACAATCAATGAGGAGTTAGTATAGGATGGATAAAGTAGCAAAACTACTTTTATGATTTCAAGGGAAAAGCAATGAGGAATAAAATGCAGTACAGAAATACTTGATATGATTTTAGCAAAAGATAAAATAATCACTTTTTCTCTGGCAATTCACCCCCTCCCCTATGCAATGTAAGAAATGGAAGGAGATGGAAGTAACACACACAGTTCTTAGGAATGCAATCAAATATAATTCAGTTCACCCCAGCAAGCTTAGACCACAGATAGAAGTTTGAAACACAGGCCCAAAATGCTTTTAAAAGGTGATGGCAATGAAGTGAGAAATATGCTGAAAATGGTTTTAATTCCCTTTAGGAGGTTCAGGGGGAGTGGTAGCTACTTGGGATAAGTTCAGGCTCACTTTAGCAATGATTCAGAGATGGTGATTAAGAGGCATACAAATTTTTTGCAAGGAAAGAAATGACTGCTGATGATGGTTACACGTGGCTGGATTTTTAACCAAATCGCAAATCGCGGTAAAATTCGCGAGTGCGTGAATCGTGATTGCGGAAAAAGTATAAGGAGTAGGAAGTCAGTTCTAGGCTTGTTGGAAAGCTTAGATTCTATGCTTTCAGAGGAAAGTTAAACCAAGTTCGTTCCAGAGATACGGACAATTAAATAAAGGTAGTTTTTCGGATTTAAAGTAAACTCAAAATGACAAGTGACAGCTATGCAGCTGCAGAATTGACAAGTGACAGTGGTGCAGCTTTACAAAATGACAAGTGACAACTTCTAGGAGGCAGTTCTGGTTAGATTAAAATAGTTTGGATTAGATTATTTTAAACTAAGAGCTTATTTCTGTCACAATCTGACCTAAGTACTCACAATATATTTTGGAAGGACTGGACCTCGTCACGGATCTGATCAATCAGGCTAGCGGCACTTCACAGCGATCTGGTCTCTGGGTCTGCGGTTCTGCACGGTCTGGTCTGGTCTGGCAATGGTCTGGTCTGTCCGGATACAGCGGTCTCTGCACGGCTCCTGGATCTCTGCACTGGTCCTGGCAAAAGTTCTTGGCAAGGGATTCAAGGAGCTCGCCCGGCTGTGAGTAGCTTGTAATGATTTGAGGCCTGCTGCAGAGAACGCAGCTTGTGGTTTTAGGCCTCTGATTTAGGTTCTAAAGTATAAGTTCTAGATTCTGGAGTATGTAGCTGGAGTCAGTCTGGAACTGGTATCTTCTGGATGTTGTGTGGTCCGGCAAAACGCTCCGCAGCAACTGGATTTGAATGCCCCTACCTGTCCCAGCAGTCTCTTTTTAAGTGTTTTGAAAATGGGTGTGTGCCTGGGCCTAGCTAAGCCTGCCCCTCTCTACTTGTCATTGGCCCAATTCTCCCCTCTCCCATGATTGGGGGAAGGAAATGTGAGTCAGAGTGATGCTGTAGGTTTTATGGGTCAGAGGATCCTCCCCTGGTCAGTTTGCCCACAAATATATATTTGATTCAAATACATATTGCACAGATACACAGTTGTTTAAAATTACATGCACCCATCACATATCACATGAGGTATACTCTGCTCAAACTCTGCTCTTCCTGGGGGCATGCATTCAGAAATGGCAACATTTTACGCTTTTTAACTGGTTTTGCAATATCGGACATTTACCCAGATTTACACACATGTGCGCAAGGAGTATGGACATTAATTGATGGAGTGTCAGATTTTTAACATGCAGACATTTGGAGTGAGACCCTATTTTCCGCTAGCCACCCCCCAGAATACACCACAGGGTCCTAACGCATCTCAAAATGTTCACAGAAAAATCACAAGAATTTTGGTATCATTTAGATAATTTTGACAAGTCCGCACCATGAGTTATACATCTTTCTTAAAATCATATTCTGGCCAACAGGGGTGTGTCTTCCCAGGTCACATGGTGGAGAAACCAGTCTATCCACTTTCTTTAAGCTCAGCCTGTCCTCAGAGGGGCTGCCCCTACCCGTTTCTGCCAAGAGGAAGCCACTTTTACGACGCCCCCAATATAACATTTGCCTGAGTCCAGGACAGGCCTTTGTTCAACTCCCTGTGGCTGCTCCACCCCTAATCTAATCAGAGAGGTGACAACTCCTTTTGGCAAGGGGAAGAGTGGCTGAGCAGGTTTTAACTCCTGTGGGGGTAGATGTCAGGCAGAATTGGAATCTCTTTAAGCCAGTTTTTAGCTACATGTCAATTTTTTGTTCCCAGTTTAAATCACTTATGATTTTTACATACACATTAAATAATGACTTCCTTCAAGTCATTTCAGAATATAGTTTTACATTGTATCCACCTCTTAGCAAGTCTTTCCTTGGTCTGGTTTTGTTTCATTTGTTCAGTTTTACACAAAAGTCTGGTGGTTTTAAAACGCTGGCTTTCTGATAGTGGTGAGTACTGGTAATGCAACCATTTTTGGGATTTAAGAAAATGAATTCCCCACAGTTCTAGGTTGCTTTTGGCAATCAGCATTGCCATTCCCAATGGTTTCAGGCTACTGTGTGGGTAGCCCAATGGTGGTTTTAGGCAGTGCCCTCCTGTGCTCACAACATAGGCAAAAATGGGTGGCAGCCTATTCTTCATGCATTTCCCTGTGCAGTTTCTGGGAAGTTCTGGCCATCATGATGTTTTCCATGCCAGTACTGCACAGTTTTCCTATTCTGGCATACATGTGGGCTTTTTGGCCATCTTGGATTTTCTAAGCCCACAGCACCAAATGTTGCAGCATGATAGCTCAAACGTGGGTCAGGACACCCAACAAAGCACCCCCACACGACTGCACTTTGAATTTGAGTCGATGGGGAGTCGGGTGCACAGAAGGTTTTGACCCACGCACTGGTATGTCCGCATAATCTTCTTCCAATTCTGCAAATGGCACAGTTCAGCATCTTTTCCTCCATCCGGTACTGATCGATCGGTTCTCCTCGCCGGTCCTGATGGGAATATTGGGCGGTACCACGGGCCCCTTGGGTCTCTGCTCCCGGTCTCCGGATCGTCCTCCTTGGCCAGTGTCCAGGTTTTCTTTCTCCTAGGACGACAATGGAAAAGCGGCAATACCTATTGATGGACATTTCTCCCCCACCATTGATATAGTGGGGTGGCATATATATTTTAGAACTCAACAGATATGAACATGCACATTTTTTTAAATTAAGCGACAGGAACACATGAACTTGAGAAACACAGAATTTGATAGGCTATATGTAGGATATTTTAGGGATGGAATTGAATTACTCTGGAGCGGTACCCTCTGGGATTACAGAGGACTCCTCCAGTTGCTGCAAAGTGTGCCTGTGATGGCAACACTTCAATTGGTTTTTGTGGACCCACTTGTCTTCCCCCTCTGCCAAACCGCCTTTGGGGATGCAGATCTTATAGGCAACAGGAGAGATCTTGACTATAATTTCAAACGGTCCCTTCCATGTAGGCAAGAATTTTCGCTGTTTGGCCTGGTTCCTTTGGAAATTGTATAGATAGACCCGATCCCCCACCTGATATTCCTTCCTGGAAGTTTTCAGGTCATAGTGGGTCTTCATACTCTCAGCTGATCTTTCTAGATTCCGCTGAGCATAGGCAAAAGCATGTTGAAGGTGTTTCCTTAAATTCTCCACATACTCATGAGTTGTGGAGGCATTTATCAACGTTTGCTCTTGGGTTCTGTAGAGCAAATGCTGGGGAAGCACCATCTTGCGTCCAGTCATCAACTCAAATGGTGACATTTTGGTTGCAGATGAAGGGGTAGATCTGAATGGTGACATTTTGGTTGCAGATGAAGGGGTATATCTGATGGCCATTAGGACCAGAGGTAATCGGATATCCCAACTTGGCCCAGAATCTGCCACAAACTTCTTTAATATGCTCACAATGGTTCGGTTATATCTCTCTACTGCCCCAGAAGAAGCTGGCCGGTAAGCAATATGTAACTTCCTTTTGACCCCCAGTATCTCCCACATCTTTGTCATTACTTCACTGGTGAAGTGGCTACCCCTGTCTGACTCAATCCTTTGAGGTAGACCAAAATGGGAAAAGATGTGGTTAATCATCAGGGCAGCTGCTGTTTCTGCCTTGCAGTTTGGGGCTGGGAGACATTCCACCCACTTGGTAAACAAGCATGTAACGGTCAACATGTACTTGTTTCCTCTAGACGAGCGAATCACAGGGCCTACAAAGTCGATTTGCAAATCTGACCATGGCAGTGTCATCCCCCTCTTTTGGAGAGGCGCACGGTGTGTGAGGGATGATGGCTGAAATTGTGCACACACAAGACACCCCTTCAAGTATTGGTCGAGGTCCTGCCCCATGTGTGGCCAGTATGCAACCTCTCTTAAGATTTCCAGTTTTGTGTGAAACCCCCTATGACCGGCGGTGGCCGCATCATGGGCGTGACTTAACATCAGGCTTCGAAATGAGGTAGGAACCACCCACTGATCGTGGCCAGCTTTGGATTTCCTTACCAGCAAACCATCTTGGATTCGGAACATTTTTGGACATTTCATCAACACTCTTAGGTCCTCTTTCCCAATGTAATCGGTATCCGTCAGGGGAAAGTTCTCAGGGTCCTCAAGGTGTTGGTAAAACTTACCAATAACTGGATCCCACTTCTGAGCTGTAATTAAATCAGCATCAGGGGTCTCCTTACTCCATTGTGCAGTTGAAAGATCATTGTGAGCACTTGTCTGGGACCTAGTGATAGCGGTGACCTTGATTTCCCCCAACAGGGACTCTATTTCGATTAGATCCCCTTGGATGGCCCCGGTTTTGGCCAGCTGATAAGCTAAGTCATTTTCAGTTTTGTCTGGTCCCTCTACTTTGGAATGACCCTTGATCTTCTTCCAGTAGATGGTCATCCCATTCGAGGTGACCAGATCATCAATGTTTTGGATTAACTTCCCATGTTTCAGGGGTTTGTTATTAGCGCATAACATGCCTCTGGTTTTCCAGTTGACCAGGTGCTCCACGAACCCGTTCCGTACATAATCCGAATCTGTGATTATGACCAGTTCGTGGAGTTGATGCTGGACAGCAGCGAGGATGGCCTGATGCACAGCCATCAATTCTGCCACCTGACTACTTCGGGGACCAATTTTGTATCCAGCGGAGGGTTCTGGGAACTCCTTCACCCATGCAATCCCTACGCCAGCCACCAGTTCTTTCTCCCCGTCGTTGTCAACATGGTAAGAGCATCCATCCACATAGACAGTGGGCATTCCCTCACACTTGTCTTCTTCAAAGACTTTGTGTGGTGAATTAAGGTATGCCTCCATGTTGTCCTTGATTTTTAGACTTTCGTCCTCGAGACAGTTTTCTCTGGCACAATCATGCAAGTCAGCCAGACCTTGCGCGAGGGGACTCTTCTTGTTTTGGCCATATCTGACCTCCACAGGAAAGCCTTGCATTGACAGAATCCAGGAAGTAATTCGGCGAATTACTCACATTTCCGGCCCGGATTCTGCCACTTTGGAGATATTGCAGAGGCTGGTGTGGAGTCTCCACTATGATGTGTTCCCCATGGATAAACGGGCGGTAATTCTTCAATGCCCACACCGTTGCCAGGAGTGCCTTCTCACAATCGTTGAATTTTTCCTCCACAGAGGATAAAGTTTTGCTCGCATAGGAGATTACTTTATTGACCTTGTCATGCTTTTGGTATAATACTGCTGTCAAGCACGTATTAGAGAACCCCGTCTCCAGGAAGAACTCCTTGTTTCTGACAGGGTAAGCTAGGCAAGGCGCTTGTGAGAGGCTTCTTTTGAGTTGTTTTACCGCCTCGGCTTGTTCTGGACCCCATTCCCACTTGACCCCCCCTTCAGGAGATGAATCAGGGGTCTGGTGATCTCTGCGTAGCCCTCAATGAACTTTCTGCTGTAATTAGTCAGTCCAAGGAGGCTCCTTAGTTCCCGCAGAGTTGTGGGGTCTTTCAGTTTCTGAAGTGCTTCCACTTTCTTTTCCTGGGGACAGAGACCCTGAGGAGTAATATCATGCCCCAAGAAATTAACACGGGTTCTACACCACTTTGCTTTCTGAAAGGAAAGTTTTGCTCCGGCGGCCGTCAACTGGGTCAGAACATAACGGATCTCCGCTATGTGTTCCTCCACAGATGAACTTTTGATGAGGACATCATCTACATAAGCCAGGTTACCCCTTGCACCCAGGTCGGGCATGGCCTTGTGTAGGAAAATGTTGAATTCATTGCCGGAGTTGAGGTATCCGAAGGGAGTCCGGGTCCATGTGTACTGCTGGCCCCCAAAGGTAAAAGCCAGCTTGTATTGGTCCTCCCTACTGACAGGCACAGTCCAGTATCCATTGGTCAGGTCTATTGCAGTGAATACCTGTGACCCCTGGATCTGGGCCAGCCCTTGGTCAATGTAGGGCAGAGGCCATCGGGAAGTATGGACCCGTTTGTTGAGCTCCCTGAGGTCGGCGCAGAGTCTCCACTGGCCGTTTGGCTTCAATATTCCCAGCACCGGATTATTGAAGGTGCTGTGTATTGGACGAATTATTCCCCGGGACTCAGGGTTCTTAATTATTTCAGTAAGGGACTCCATGAATGCGAGAGGCAAACGATATTGCTTCACAAACACTGGAGTCATTCCAGGGTCCGTGGGAATTGTTAAGGTGTGCATGTCGGTGCGACCACAGTCATATGAGTCTACCGCAAAGAGATCTTGGAAATCCAAGAAAACTTGTTTCAACTTTTGCTTCTGTTCCAGAGTCACACAGGCATCAGCTAGGTTGACCCTCTCTTCCACCATCTGCTTGAAGCCTGGAAAGACTTCTGGTTTGGCTATCTCAGCGGCCTCCTTCAGCTGGGTGGAGAAGTCCCTGGTCAGAGTGCTGATTTGGACTGGAGGCCTCAGGTGGGAAAGGCAACCCTCATGGACCTGGAAAATCACCTCATCCCTCCTGAAGTCACAAGTCACATCTTCCTTACCATAGGGGGAGGAAGTGTACACCAGGAAGTTCCCCCCATGCCGGGTAAAAATCCTGTCTGGTGTTGTATTGCCATCACTGTCAAAGCAGTCCTTGGGGATTGGTCCTAACAGTTCATTTCCTAAATCAATGGAAAAATGTCCGTCATCAACCGCCATTCCAATAATGGTGCCTGCGGCTAGAGTCTTTAAGCGACTCTTTAAGTCGCTGTTATCCACCTCTATTAGAATGGTGTCATGTTCTATGTTGACTAATGGAGTTGGGTTTACCCCCAACCCTTGCTGTTGGAGAGAAGCGTTTAGATGTATGTAAGCATCAGGGTTTTTCAAATGTTGTCCTCTTTTAACTTTCACTTCCAGGGAGAATTGTCGGGTCCTTTCTGGGATGGTGACTTCCTCTTTGATCTGAATTTCAACTGCATAAGGTAGCAATTGAGCTGACCTAAATGCTTTTTCTGGATCATCAAAGCCCATGGGATTATCCGCTAATCGGGACCAAGCTTTGAAGTTTATTAGGTCCAAACTAATGGCAAAGCGATTGAGAATGTCACTGCCTAAGTAAAAGGCGGCAGTGACGTCTCGCACGACCCAACAATTATGGACTATGCTCTTGTTGCCAATGGAGATTTTGAGCATACACCTGCTTGGCAGGAGATGTTAGGAATTAGGTGCTTCCAGGTCCATTTCCCATTTGTCTATCAGTTTGAATGTGGGAATGGCTGGATCTTTTGGGAGTTGGCAGAACATGGCTTCGCTGATGAAGCTCTTACCGTTGTTCACGCACACTCGAGCGAGAACAGAGTCCTTCCCATCATTTAAATGAACAGGGATGAACAACTGCTCTCCAATTTGCTGAATATCAGCCAGGCTCTGAGCTGATTTCACATCTTTCTGGACTATAGGAGTGGGAGTTTCTGATTGTGGATTAGTAAAGAATTTCAGGGTGTTTCCTTCCAGTGTGGAATACCACCTTAAACTGGAAGGAAGGTTGATTTTCAGAAATAGAGAGGACCCCCCATCACCAGTCTGTTGTCCTACTGCTATTACTGTCACGTCTGGAGTTTGGTTGTTCCGGAAGTGAAATTCTACTTGGTCAGATTTTTGTTCAACCATGTGGCAGGTGCCGTTTAAACTAACATGGTTGACACTCTGTTTTAATTTTATTGGTCGGCTAGTCTGGGTCCAGAGGACCTTGTTTACACAATCTATTAGGGGTGACAACCTTCTCAGGAGGTCATTCCCTAGTAAACAAGGGGTGCCCTCTGGAGTCACTACTATGACCGGGTGTTTCACCTTGTGTCGCCCAATTTTAATGTCCAAGTCTGCAGTCCCCTGTCCCCTCAACGGGAATTTCCTTCCCGTCAAAGTTCTGCAGTTGTCCAGGAAGAGAGGTGAGGAATACGGTAATTCTCCCCCCTTCCGGTATTTAGTTCCTCAAAGGCCCTTTTGGACAGAAGGGTAGCTTGGGATCCAGTGTCCACCAGTGCCAAAATTGTACCCTGCCCCTGTACTTGTACCGGGGCATAGTATCTTCCCTCCTTCTCCTCAAGGGGGCACAGATAATGCACATTTTTGGACAACTGGTGGGCTACCTTTCTGGTTTTGGACATTGCTAGAGAAGAGATTTGGGCAGAATTCTGTGGAGAGTCTTGGGAATCTGAAAGAAAAAGTTGGCAACTGGAGATCAGAGCCATTGTGGGTTCCCCTGGTTCCGGCCGCCCTCCCCCCCTTTTTGGAGGCAGTCACCAGGATGGGTTTGAACCAGGGGATTTCAGTATTGTGGGTTCTGGGATGAGATGATGGGCGGCGGTAGCTCAGTCTCCACATCTCCCCAGTCTGAATTGGCGTCCCTTGGGACCCATTTTTCCTTGGGAGGAGTTCCCCCATCTCTAAAGGAGAAGATCCTTTCCCCAGGATCCTCCGAGGATCCCTCTCCCTCAAATTGGAAGACCTGTACCTCCTCCACAAAGTGGGTCTGTTTGGGTCCTTTGTTTCTCCTACCTCCTCTCTGCTCCTTGGGTGCCAGACTTTCAGGGGTAGGAGATTTTGTTTCCGGTTCCTGGTTTTCCAGGGGCTGTTTACAAGTTGGGAAGGAAGCTTCCTCCAAGGCTTTACACCCCCCTTCCCTTTGTGCCTCCTCCCTAGGAACCGGTGGGTTATCGGGGTGCTGCCCCCGTCATTGTTCTGGAGCACCAGGTCCAGAGTTTGGGGCATTCTGCGGTGGCATGCTCATCTGAGGGTTCTGTTGAGCCCTCAGTATGTGACCCAGATCCCGTGCCATATTTTGGACCTGGCGCTCTAACTGGGAAACCCGCTCAGGCTGATACGGGGCTCTATTTTCTCCCCTGGGCTGATCCCGGGAAGGGTAGCTATCCCTTCTCTGGTAGTACCCCTGGTTGGGAAGATTTTGGTACCCCTCCACCCTTGGCCTCCCCTCTCCCGGATTAGGTTGTCTGGGCTCAGGGAATTGGGGAAAGAAGGATGGATGATTTTGGGGCGGGAAATTGGGTGGATACCTGGGGAAAAAGTTCTGCCCAGGATTTGGAGAATTTCTGCCCTCCTGTGGGAAGTTGGGAGGGAGGTTCCCTGGGTTAGGTGCTTGGCTGGACCCCCCCCCTTGGGCTGGAGGAGTCCGCACATAACCCAGGATTGGTCGGTTTCCCTTATAGCGGGGACTCACATTGTCAGGGGAGCGGGGGACCCCATTTGTGGGACTACCTCCTCGACTCCCTGTCTGTGACTGACCCGAGGGCCTTCTGGGCTGTGAATTATTTGGTGCAGGCAGGTTTTTAGGCCCCCCCATCTCCAAATCTAAAACGGGGGCAACCTTTACCTCTGCCACCTTGGCAGCAGCAGGGGTGCTGTTGGTTTTGGGGATTTTCGGCGTGTTATTTTTATTTTCGATAGGCTTCTGCACCTCATAGATCCGGGTAGCCTGTTCAATGACCCAGTCTAAAGATCTTTTCTCATGAAAATCTCTCACGAGCTGGGTCATTTTATATTTAGGGAGAGCATGGAAAAATGTATTGACAAACTCTTTGCTGTCTATGCGCACCCTTCTGGTGGTCTGCGCAAAAGCACACTTTAGTTCTTGCACAAACTCTTGTGGGGCCTGATCCTCCCCACATTGCAAATTGTAGGCTGCCTTGCGAGCCTCTTGAGGATTTCTGTGAACAGAAAAATGTTTCAAGATGGCCGCCTTATAGGTGGACCATCTTAAATGATTTTGGTCCTCCAGCCCCGCAAAGAAACTGGAGTATTCTGGGGAGAATGTCCATTTGACGTACTGGATGCAGCTACTGCTGTCCTTCAAATGGAAAGTCTCCATCATTTGGTCATAGAGCTCCAAGTGTTCCCAAACGGAATACTTGGCGTTCTTATGATAAAGCGTGATGACACTCCTTATTGCCTTTTTGGGTCCTTAAGCAAGGCCCTTTTTGCCTTATTGGCCTTTTTGGTTCGGGTAACCCTGGTCCATTCATCCTCTGACTCAGAGTCACTGCTCCCAGAGGTTCCTGTCTGATCTTCCAGGTTTTCCCGGATTCTGCGAGCCTGGGAATGGCTGGCAGAATGTGGGGACCTGGTCTCCTGTGTCCTGCGCCGTTCAGAGGAGTCTTCAGATTCCTCCTTGCTGCCAGGATTTGATGGGTACCCCCCCCCACTGACCTAACTGGGCAGAAGTTTTCAGGATGCCCTTAGTGGGCCTACTTTCCTGGGGTTCCCCACTAAATTGCACTGTGCTTGGGTGCCCAAACCCAGATGCCCGCCCCTCCATTCCTGGGAGGTACTGGCCTATGAGCCCCATACTTCTGGTTGGATAGTAATCTGCCAACCCCGTGGCCCTGGGCTCATGTGCGCGAGGGGACATGGGGGTGGCAGAGTCCAGGGACTAAGAGATATGAAGGCCTCTGGTACTAGGGCTCCTGAGGTGATGGTCAGGAGTCTCCCTCTCCCAGCGAACCTGGTCTCTATCCGCCCCTGCTCCCTGTTGCACTGCACGAGCCTGCACTTTCAGTTCCTCAGTTAAGGCCTTACTAGACTCTATCAGTCTCTCCTGCATCGCTACCTGTTGTTGGAGCCCATCATTGTGCTGACAGAGAGCCTCATTTTCTCTCTGTGCCTCCTGATTGGTCCTGGAGTACTGGGCCAGTCTTTGCTGCAGGAGGGTTACCTCCTGAGTCCCTTCCCTACTGGCCTGCTCCTTTCTTGCCAGAGCCTCCTCCACCCTCCTGGTATGCTCTAACAAGTTCTGGTGTTCTTTTTGGAGGTCACCCAGTCCCTGGAGGGCCAGGTGATTTTCTTCCATTTTCCTTTTTAAATGGCAGACTTCCTGGCCTAAGGTGTCCCTTTCCTGACTAAGAGTCTGCATCTGTGCCGCCAGGTCGTCCCTTTGCCTTTGGAATGCACCGGCTCTCTGGCGCTCCTGATCAAACTCTGCCTGGGTATCCAGGTCTTTCAGAATCAATTTATTGCTTTCTGCCTTTTCCCTATCTAGATGGCTTTGCAGGGTGACTACCTGCTCAGCACATACCCTATTGAAATCTAATTGTTGCTCCAGCTTTTTCTGGCTCTGTATTAGGGAGTCCAAACCTTCTTGGTACTCCTTTTGCAAGGCCAGAAATCTGGTATCCTGGTCAGCCTTTTCCTGTTGCAGGATGTCCATATCCTCTTTTATTTTAATGATATACTGCCTACTATCATTTTTTAACTCCTGGCTCCTCTGCAGCCTCTGCTCAGACGAGACCAGGTCAGATTGGACCTTCTCTAACGCCATCTGTCGCTTATTTGCCAGATCTTGGCTTTCAGTACATTTATCCTGCATGCCTCCTATATAGAGGTACAGGTATGCCGCTATCCTGGCAATCTTATTGTGTTCATCTTTGGCTTTAGGAGCCATATATAGTTCACTCAGGGCCACATGTAATGGACCCTGATCTCTCCATATGTCTGACCCTGTTTCAGTGACCTGTTGCGCGATGGCCTGCAACGAGACCGTTTGGTCCTGGCGAGTCCACTCACCTCTCACAAATAGCTTATGTAAGAGGTGCTCTCTCGCTATTTTCATGTCTACCAAGGTCATCTTTCTAGAGATTGATCAGAAATTAGTATTTTATTTTTGCAAAACAGACCTTTTCCTTAGAGTGTCCCTTTGAAGAGTGCTTTACAGCGTAAAACAGCGTGGTGATCCGACCGGATGCATGTATCCCGTCAGTTAGCACACTGTATTAAGCTGCACAAGTGATAGATCTAACCCAGACGTCCGGCTCGAGCCTCCACTTTGTAAGAAGATTCAATTCAACACTACAGCTAAGTCAATGCCTAGTCTGGGATACTGAATGGAAACCCTTATTGATATATCTTTATGTCCAGTTCATGAGTTCTGGATGACTACCCCTATATAACACCCCTCTCTTAGAATCCCCCTGACCCCACTGAGCCAAGAAGTAGTTCTGTTTTGCAAGTTTAAAAGGTTGATTTGAGAATTTAAACAATATATATATATCACACTTTATAATAAATTAATATCTGATAGTACACTTAGACATATGATGTTGATCAACAATGGGTAATCTGGCACTAGCACACTTCTTTACAATCAATGAGGAGTTAGTATAGGATGGATAAAGTAGCAAAACTACTTTTATGATTTCAAGGGAAAAGCAATGAGGAATAAAATGCAGTACAGAAATACTTGATATGATTTTAGCAAAAGATAAAATAATCACTTTTTCTCTGGCAATTCACCCCCCTCCCCTATGCAATGTAAGAAATGGAAGGAGATGGAAGTAACACACACAGTTCTTAGGAATACAATCAAATGTAATTCAGTTCACCCCAGCAAGCTTAAACCACAGATAGAAGTTTGAAACACAGGCCCAAAATGCTTTTAAAAGGTGATGGCAATGAAGTGAGAAATATGCTGAAAATGGTTTTAATTCCCTTTAGGAGGTTCAGGGGGAGTGGTAGCTACTTGGGATAAGTTCAGGCTCACTTTAGCAATGATTCAGAGATTGGTGATTAAGAGGCAAACGAATTTTTTGCAAGGAAAGAAATGACTGCTGATGGTTACACGTGGCTGGATTTTTAACCAAATCGCAAATCGCGGTAAAATTCGCGAGTGCGTGAATCGTGATTGCTGAAAAAGTATAAGGAGTAGGAAGTCGGTTCTAGGCCTTTTGGAAAGCTTAGATTCTAAGCTTTCAGAAGAAAGTTAAACCAAGTTCGTAAACTGTTCCAGAGATACGGACGATTAAATAAAGGTAGTTTTTTCGGATTTAAAGTAAACTCAAAATGACAAGTGACAGCTATGCAGCTGCAGAATTTACAAGTGACAGTGGTGCAGCTTTACAAAATGACAAGTGACAACTTCTAGGAGGCAGTTCTGGTTAGATTAAAATAGTTTGGATTAGATTATTTTAAACTAAGAGCTTATTTCTGTCACAATCTGACCTAAGTACTCACAATATATTTTGGAAGGACTTTTACTCGTCACGGATCTGATCAATCAGGCTAGCGGCACTTCACAGCGATCTGGTCTCTGGGTCTGCGGTTCTGCACAGTCTGGTCTGGTCTGGCAATGGTCTGTCCGGATACAGCGGTCTCTGCACGGCTCCTGGATCTCTGCACTGGTCCTGGCAAAAGTTCTTGGCAAGGGATTCAAGCAGCTCGCCCGGCTGTGAGTAGCTTGTAATGATTTGAGGCCTGCTGCAGAGAACTCAGCTTGTGGTTTTAGGCCTCTGATTTAGGTTCTAAAGTATAAGTTCTAGGTTCTGGAGTATGTAGCTGGAGTCAGTCTGGAACTGGTATCTTCTGGATGTTGTGTGGTCCGGCAAAATGCTCCGCAGCAACTGGATTTGAATGTCCCTACCTGTCCCAGCAGTCTCTTTTTATGTGTTTTGAAAATGGGTGTGTGCCTGGGCCTAGCTAAGCCTGCCCCTCTCTACTTGTCATTGGCCCAATTCTCCCCTCTCCTATGATTGGGGGAAGGAAATGTGAGTCAGAGTGATGCTGTAGGTTTTATGGGTCAGAGGATCCTCCCCTGGTCAGTTTGCCCACAAATATATATTTGATTCAAATACATATTGCACAGATACACAGTTGTTTAAAATTACATGCACCCATCTCATATCACATGAGGTATACTCTGTTCAAACTCTGCTCTTCCTGGGGGCTTGCATTCAGAAATGGCAACATTTTGCGCTTTTTAACTGGTTTTGCAATATCGGACATTTACCCAAATTTACACACATGTGCGCAAGGAGTATGGACATTAATTGATGAAGTGTCAGATTTTTAACATGCAGACATTTGGAGTGAGACCCTATTTTCCGCTAGCCACCCCCCAGAATACACCACAGGGTCCTAACGCATCTGAAAATGTTCACAGAAAAATCACAGGAATTATGGTATCATTTAGATAATTTTGACAAGTCCGCACCATGAGTTATACATCTTTCTTAAAATCATATTCTGGCCAACAGGGGTGTGTCTTCCCAGGTCACATGGTGGAGAAACCAGTCTATCCACTTTCTTTAAGCTCAGCCTGTCCTCAGAGGGGCTGCCCCTCCCCGTTTCTGCCAAGAGGAAGCCACTTTTACGACGCCCCCAATATAACATTTGCCTGAGTCCAGGACAGGCCTTTGTTCAACTCCCTGTGGCTGCTCCACCCCTAATCTAATCAGAGAGGTGACAACTCCTTTTGGCAAGGGGAAGAGTGGCTGAGCAGGTTTTAACTCCTGTGGGGGTAGATGTCAGGCAGAATTGGAATCTCTTTAAGCCAGTTTTTAGCTACATGTCAATTTTTTGTTCCCAGTTTAAATCACTTACGATTTTTACATACACATTAAATAATGACTTCCTTCAAGTCATTTCAGAATATAGTTTTACATTGTATCCACCTCTTAGCAAGTCTTTCCTTGGTCTGGTTTTGTTTCATTTGTTCAGTTTTACACAAAAGTCTGGTGGTTTTAAAACGCCGGCTTTCTGATAGTGGTGAGTACTGGTAATGCAACCATTTTTGGGATTTAAGAAAATGAATTCCCCACAGTTCTAGGTTGCTTTTGGCAAACAGCATTGCCATTCCCAATGGTTTCAGGCTACTGTGTGGGTAACCCAATAGTGGTTTTAGGCAGTGCCCTCCTGTGCTCAAAACATAGGCAAAAATGGGTGGCAGCCTATTCTTCATGCATTTCCCTGTGCATTTTCTGGGAAGTTCTGGCCATCATGATGTTTTCCATGCCAGTACTGCACAGTTTTCCTATTCTGGCGTACATGTGGGCTTTTTGGCCATCTTGGATTTTCTAAGCCCACAGCACCAAATGTTGCAGCATGATAACTCAAACGTGGGTCAGGACACCCAACAAGGCTAAGTCTGGAAGGATGATGGGTTCATCTTCCACTTTGGCTCCAATTTTAAGTTTCTCATCGGCCTCCCCAAAACCTAAGTTACTGTAACGCTCACCTGGTATCCACGGGAACGTCACTCAGCCTGTTCTGACGTCTTATGACCTTAAACCCTTCCCTGGAGGCTACTCGACTGGAAACTGGGCCTGAAACACAGGATTGGTAGAGCTTAACTCCCTATTGTCTCTGTGTGCTTGAACCCCTTCTTCCCTGGGGTCCAACCCTTCCCTTTGATCCACAGCTCACCTTGTTTTCTTGGATAGTGTGCTCTCCATCCTGTTTTCAGCGCAGGGGCGCGTTGATTGATGCGGGCTCGTTGCTGCCTAGTTACTTCACTGGCAAGAGTCCGACAGGTAAGTATAATGAGTCTTTTGAACAGTTCACTAACTTTGTTACTTTCCTTCATTAGATGATGGCCGGCGTCCGGGATGGCAGTGTGCAGCTGAGATGAGTAGCGCTGAAGGTGAGTGAGAGCACGATGCACCCCTTTCGTATTTGTATTGAACTGAGTTCTTTTTCTGTGTCTTTTAGGTGCTGCGACGTTTTCAGCGTGGATGCCGGTTATGAAGAACAAATGCGGCGAGTAAGCGCGGTATGCGGCGCCTCTAGATGTTCCCACACTAACCTGGAGTGTCTCCATCTTGCAGATGGATGAGAAGTTCCGGAGACAGAGTTCCTCCAGAGCGGCTGGGATTCAAGTAAGCGTTTCAAGCTCGTACAGTCTTTAAAAATAAGCGAAGATTTGCAGAATGCTTACTAATGCCTTTTTCTGTTCTTTTCCCTAGGAAGCGGCGTGCCCGGATGGGAATGACACCACCGAAGATGCCCGCAGAACAGAAGGAGCGATGAATGATGGGCAGAAGCACCGCAAGGTAAGGCTGTTCCTAATGGTGTTCTTGTTCTTGCAGGAGCTGAGCGCAGAAGAAAGATGCAGGTCTACTGGAGACCGATCCGAACACGGTGAGTGTCACGCTGCAGGTGCAGAAAATGCAAAGCATGTTTCTTAGCCTGGGCGTGGCTTAAATAGTCTTTGGGGATCCCAGGTGTCTCTGGGCTGACCCACACCCAAAAGACTAGACTGCACATGCAGTTCTGGGAACCGAAATATGTGGGGGCATCCATCTTGTCCCCATCAATGTATTACAAGTCCAATCCCCAATGTTATCCTATGGGAGTGAGTGAGTATGGTGCCACAAGCGCCAAGTGTGACTCCAAGTGGGTCTTTGCAGGGATGGAGGGGCCCTTGTGGGCCATGTAGGAGATTGTGGCCTGGCTCTCCAGCCTGACATCTTGGAGGGCTGGGGATATGAGGGGCAGGAATCATGACAGTTACCTCAGTTTCCTCAGGCTCTATATCTTCCTCAATACGGGGAAATAAAGCTTTCGCAAGAATTCCCTGTGCAATCTTGTCCCCAGGACGAATCTCAAAAGGGGTTTCTCCATGATTTTGCAAGGGTATTTTATGTCTCCCCTAAAGTCCGGATATATAACTCCTGAAGTACATAAAGATCAAATTTCCAGGCTAAACCAGATTTTGGTGCCATATGTGGGGGCATCCATCTTGTCCCCATCAATGTATTACAAGTCCAATCCCCAATGTTACCCTATGGGAGTGAGTGAGTATGGTGCCACAAACGCCAAGTCTGACTCCAAGTGGGTCTTTGGAGGGATGGAGGGGCCCTTGTGGGCCATGTAGGTGATCGTGGCCTGGCTCTCCAGCCTGACATCTTGGAGGGCTGGGGATATGAGGGGCAGGAATCATGACAGTTACCTCTCAGTTTCCTCAGGCTCTATATCTTCCTCAATACGGGGAATTCCCTGTGCAATCTTGTCCCTAGGACGAATCTCAAAAGGGGTTTCTCCATGATTTTGCAAGAGTATTTTATGTCTCCCCTAAAGTCCGGATATATAACTCCTGAAGTACATCAAGATCAAATTTCCAGGCTAAACCAGATTTTGGTGCCAGAGAAACGTAACAACTAGAGGGGGGTATTAGAACTAAGTCAGTGGGAATCAGTCCTCTTTTCCCTGGAGGGATGGTAGCCTCTCTACTGCTGCATATATCAAAGCTGATAGATTATTTTGTGGCAGTAGTGCGGTCTGAGGCTCAGTTACTAAGTTTCTAAAATTCTAGGGTTCCCCACCTTGTCTCAATTCAGTCATAGTCCACTGCTGACACCATATGTGAGGGAAGCATGGTAACAAAAGTAGACAATGACACAAGAGCTGCAAGTTTCAAAACCTTTACTGATGGTTTAAAAGGGGTTGGAAAACTATCTTGCCCTATAACTAAGTTGGGAGTATTCTCGACCATCAAACAAAATGAAAATACAGTCCTTGGTGAAAATGAAATGGCCTATACTAATAAACCTAAAACAAATGTCAGTATGGCTGAGTAAACTCCCTTCCCCAAGTTTTGTAGCATGGGGTAAGGTGACACACTTGGACCTTGCTACACACTCTGGCTTCAGACACAAGGATGCAGTTTGTTTCATGGACAAGGGCCTGCTTGGCCTTCCACGAAAAGTCACTAGTTTATCCGCTGGACCTCTCGTATTTTCTCTCACTCCAGCCCAGGTTGGCTTTTAATTTGTAATACAGTTCAACAATCGTTTTTTGACTTCTGGTTACCACAATTCAGTACAAGTTTCCCTCCGCCGGGCTCAAACCTTTCAATCACGTGTGGGGGTTTCCTTGCCTAAGCTTCAATCGCCCCTTCATAGGCTTCCCTCTGTCGGGCTCAAGCCTCCTTTCACTTTTCTTCCGCTGTCAAAGACTTTCAAAACTGCGAGGCTTTTGCTTTTACCTCAGCATGGCCACTTTGACCTTCTTTCCTCAAATGTCACTTTTCCTCTCCTACACCAAGGCCTCTTGGTAAATGTAGTTTCGGAGTGCAGTGGAGTGTTGCTTGTTGGCAGGAAGCCCTGGTATTTTTGCTTTTCCATTCCGACTCATGTGGCATTTCGAGTCTTTCCTCGCTGTTGTTCTAAGAAGGAGGAGCCGGCCTACACAGACTCCTGCACTGTCGCTGAGCGACGGACAGTGCAGTGGAGTGTTGCTTGTGTTGGCTGGGTGCGGGGTGCCTGGGTGCCCTGAACTACGCTGCAGACACAGACTGCTATGTACTTTGAACATGGAGAAGCTGTGTTTTTTTCTGATGCAAGGCTCAGCACTAAAACCAGGGGAGTGGTCCTCTGCCTATAATGAAGGACGCAAAACCTTGGCTACAGGATTCCAAGGGGGGAGTTGAATGCAGGGGTTTGATCAATGTTTTAAAAGAGAAAAAAAACGTCAAGAAATCCCACAGCCCTTGTTCCTCCTCCGTTGAACCCCGACAGTTTATCTGCCGCTCACGCCTCTCTGAACATTTCTCTGGGACGGGCAGCCGATGCGTCTGATTAATCCTTGCCACATGTGTGTGAAGGCGTTGAGGATCTTACTGATGCAGAAATCCTACAGAGCGAGAAGTCAGACGCATAATCCCTGCATTCTCAACAACGACCAGAGAAGCGAGAAATAAAACTACTGCCTTTGTGATGAAGGCAGTAGTGATGTCTACTCCCCCTTCTTTGCACCAAGCGGAATTAATTGGGGTCGATGGATCAGTGACATCATCTTCCTTGTTCCTCGACTGCAATAGTGCGGGGCAGAGGTAGAAGTGTGCACGGATGTGTGCGGCAGCCCTCAACATCCTTTAATTCATTGACTTTCAAAGTCACCTCTGCTTGTTGACGACTACGATGGAGTGGTATGGTCAATCACTGAAGAAGATTTGGTAATCTTACAGAATTTTCCAGGGGCAAAGAAAGAGCAATTGGGGAACTGCATTGGAACCTCTAAGAACCATCATATGGTAGAGCTTTCTACTCTTCCTGAGATTGCTAAGGACATTGAAGAGGATCCTTTAGTGGAGTTGCTGTCTCCGATGCTCGTCCCAGAGGCCCCAGAGAATTATTCCAACTGTGCCTCTCCCTCCCACACATTGATTTACTCTCCTCTGGACGCTACACAGATTAACGGGCTCCACTTAGATAGGCAGACTCAAACGTCTAAGATTCTAGAGACATTAAAGAAGGGAGAAATGGGAGTTGATTTGCATTTGGGGTCAGTTAACTTGCAACAGACGATCTTGTCTACTCTTGCCATGGCATTGGTCCCCTACATGATATTACATGAGACCATGAACGACAATTTGAAAGATCAGGCTACACTCTTGGCCATGATCCACTCTAAAGTAATCTTTGTTCAATCTTTTATTGCTTCCCTGCAGCCAAGGGTGGATCACAAAGGCGAGTGCTCCTATACAGTCCAGAAAGAATTACAGGATGCTCTGGACCTGGAGACAGCTGACAAAAAAATGACTTCTCAACTCAGTACTGGAACTTTTGCTGTTGAAATCTCTGGTGCACAATAGAAAAGAACAGGGTCGAACAGGTTGTAGTAAAAAAGATAGTCCTTTAGATGATTCTGACTGTCCTGAAATCCACCTTGCCAAATAAGAAAGGAATGGGACAACTAAGCAGGTGTTTCACCCAGAGTTGGAACTAGATCCTCATCCAAAAAACACATCAAGGGGCCAAATCAGGAGAAAACAGAAAGTGTGAAGAAACGGTTACTAGCTTGCACATGCAGGCGCCTATGGGTAACACTAGCATTGTGGCAGATCATCAGCAACTCATTTGAAATCGGTGATGTCATGTCAGGAGTGTTCAGAAAAATATGCTGAGTCTTTTCAGATTTTACACAAAGATAGGAAAAAGAAGGAATCTGCCTGCCCTCCTACAGCAGCACCAGAGCAAAGAAAAGCAAGAATCTTTCCTTACTTTCCAACCGAAATAGGAACAACAGCCGTGCTTTTCTGAGAAATCTTCAGAATCCAACCTCACCTTGCTTCGTATATCCAAAAATCCTCCCTTTCAAGAAAAACACAGGACACCTTTACTATGAAGGAGAAAGAGGTTAAGATGAATGGTGAACTAAAAGGAGAATTCCCCTGTTAATGACTCGAAAGCGGAATGTTTGGACCTTTCTACCTATTCTACAGAGGATGAAAACTGTGATGCCGGGGCGAAGCATATCCTAGACCAACTACCTTATGATCTGAACAAGGAAGAACCATGCAAGAACCCTGATTCACGTCAGTCCACGCTACCTACTCAAGAAGTGAAGTAGGCCTTGGATCCATCAATCGTCCATCTAAAAAATAGCTTGTATGCAGTGGACCAACAGCCCCTGTTTCTGACATTAGAGGAAAGATGAGAAAGGTTTACTACTAATTGCAAACCAACATTCCTTGATAGAGCTGCAGTGGTGACGGGTGTGCAAGAGCAGGAAATGAGTAGATCGGCTACGAACCACCTAATCAAAGGTGTGTTGAGTGATAGGTGGAAGCCTTACACACGATGGGCATCAAAATGCCTAGCCATTAAAAAAGACTCATAAGGTGCTTTTGGCCATAATATGGTCTGTGGATGATGGCTTTATCCTACTTTGTGCAAATGTGATGCTAGTAATACATCAGCTACCTACCTTTCATTTCTTAAACTCAGATGACAGTTACATCATGGAGTTTTGCAGAAAAGGCTGCCTGGATCGAGTGATTCTTCACCTAAAAACAAGCAGTGTGAAAACTGTGCTACTTGATGCAGCACATCTGCTTTTGCCTGTGGGTTATGACCTGTTGGATACCGTGGACGTAGCAGGGAGTCCATCCCACCATCGATGCTTGAATAATCACGCAGAGCAACCCAGTAAACCTAATTTCTCAAACAGACAAGAGAAGGACATTAGCAACGAGAATTCAACTAGTCATCCAACGGGGTGAATCCATCAAGCACTTTTGGATGAGAGATTCACTGAGGTGGGTTTATAGAAAGGAAAAATAAGAATCGAAGTCACTGCAGATAAGCATTCTAAGAGATTTCAGCCTCGGATCGTCCTCTCCAACTTCGAAGGAGAGATCGAGTTAACAGGGGGAGTCCTGAGTCACGACTGCTCTCCCTAAACTAACAATGAGCTTCACAATTCCTGGTGGCATTTTGGAATACAAAGGGTTTTACTCAGGTCCTGACCCCATGATCCTCTCTGGTACCTTTGACGTCATCTGTCTGCAAGAGACTTGGCTTACCACACTTCCGATTCAGAACAGGTATGCAGCATTCCTTAATCCTGCATATAAAGGCGTGCAAGGACGTCCAGCGGCGGGCTTATTGACCTTTGTGAAACTGGGAGTTTGGATTAGTATAACAGATGTTACTTGCCCCATCCCCTTTTTACAATTGGTAGCCCTATCCATACAGAACGAAGACTCAGAGGACTTGGAAGCGTTCCTAATTATTAAGGTCTACTGGAACCCCCTGAAACTGATGACAGAATCTTTCTTGACCATAATAATGGACTCAATGGATGATCTTTCATTGACCCAGATTCCCCAATTTATTATTGTGGGAGGAGACTTTAACTGCCACAGATTGTGCTCAACAGAGTCTTGTAATCAGGCAACTATGGTGACTCTGTGCTTGGGTACAAGGAAGTCTGAAAGATTACTGGTATTCATGGAGGATAAAGACCTGCATATCTGGAATGGTCAAGCTTGTGGAGATATTCCAGCAAAACCCACATGGCCAGGCATAAGCAAAACCAGCACATTGGACTATGTCTTTGTTTCGAAGGCTTTGATTCATCGAATCACTGGTTTTGAGACGATATGTAGAGACTCAAGTGACCATGCCCTTTTGCACCTGACTTGGAAATGCCATCGCCAAAATGTAGGTGAAAGGGTGTTTTTTAACATTGAGACAACTCATGCTGGGACCTGCTTGAGACTGAAGAATCAACATATTCTGTCCTTAAATGCTCATTTTGTGGAGCACTTGAAAAAGGGAGGAGATTCCAACTATGCTCCTCTCCTCCACAAATTCATGTACATACCTAGAAAGCATAAAGCGACTGCTGGTCCTCGCAGACATTCCTTTGAAGCAGCAGTAAAGGAACAGAAAATCCTTCTGCGTAAAGACCTCAGAAGAATTTCACAGGCTGCCCTCGACTAACGACCGTCTTTGATTACGAAAAGAAGGCAGAGCTATAAGAAATGGTTAAAAGGGCAAAAGGCTTCTGTATTGCAATCAGATGCAGAGGCAATTATGTCATTGATCTTGAAGAAAGACACCAGAACGATGTGGCAATTGCTTAACGAGGCAGGTCATCTGAGCTCGATGCTCTCGGCTGTAGTGGTTTCGGAAGAGAGCTGGACTGAGTTCTTTGCCAGGCTATTTGAAGCAAAAGATACCATCTTGCCACAAGAACCTGAAGTGGAGGGTCCTGCCTGGCCGTTGTCTCTGGACTATCAGGACGTGGAGCTGCTTATTAAGAAAGCAAATTCTTCTAGAGCTCCAGGCCCAGACAGGATCACTAATAACATGATTAAGCTATCACCAGAGCTGTGGATTCCATTAATCAGAGGTTTTTCACCAAATCTTTAAATATAGGCGAATTTCAGAATCTTGGAAGAAGGCAATCATTGTCCCGATTTATAAAAAAGGCAGTAGGAAGGACCCATCCAACTATCGGCCAATCGCATTATTGGACGCCATGAGCAAATTGTTCAATGCTTTTCTTCTTAAACAGTTACAAAGCTCGATTGAATCATCCAATAGATCTGACCCGAGACAAACAGGTTTTCTGAAGGAAACAGGGACGGAATTAAATCTGTTTTTGCTCAACATATTGACGGGAAAGGCTTACAATGAAAATTTTAAGACACACCTAGCCTTTGTAGACGTGTCCAAAGCTTTTGATAGTGTGGACCATCAGCTTCTTTAGAGAAAGATGGAGTTGTGGAATTGCCCCCCTCCCCCTAGTGGGGAGGGGGGCAATTCTCTACGACTCCATGTAAATCCAAGTGTGGCTAAATGCCGAAGGATCCCTGACCAAACCTATTCCTATGTTCAGCGGGTTAAAGCAGGGATGTCCCTTAGCTCTGACCTTATTTGGCCTCTTTTTATCTTACATCAGTGATCACTTAGAAATAGCAAACTCTTTTCCTCCATCGATTGGGGGTGTGGAATTATTAAGGCTCCTTTATGCGGATGACATTGTGCTGATGGACAAAACTCTGATTGGCCTTCAGAGATTGCTAGTAGCATTACTGTAATAACTTTTTACAGTAAAATGGCCTTTCCATGAATTTATCGAAGACAAGTATCATGACATTGGGACCTCAAAGAACTAACAGAAAACCAGTCTCCAAGAGGCTTATTGAAGACCAAAGTGTAGGAATGACTCCAGAGATCGTTTATCTTGGAACCCTGATTAATAACAGCATTTGTGATCAGCCACGACAACTCCATCTTAAATCCAGACTGAAGATGCTGATCGGTCAGGGGAGAAGGATCCACAAAAAGTATGGAAAGTTCTCGATCCAACTGATTCTATCCTTTTATAATCTAGAGGTTGTACCTTCTTTGACCTTTGGAGCCCGAGGCATTCCTACATACCTCCTGGGAACTTTGGGCCTCTTTAGAAGGATCCTTCTGGAGGAGAATTCTGAGCCTGCCAGGGATTGTTTCGATGGCCCCGATCAGATAGGAATTAGGGCTCATTTCATTAAGAGGGAGAGTGACTTGGAAATCTGTGTTATTCTATTGGAAAACTTAAATTCCCTTGCCGGGAGCTCCGTGTGAAATTCTGAAAGCCAAGCAAGAGAGAACAGACGAGGTCTTAATGATGCAGTGGTCTTACTGTTGTCGACAACTTTTGGAAAATATGCAATCAGGTGGGAAGGAACTACGTAATTTCCCGCAAAAGGTCAAAGTAAAGCTTTAGTGAAGTGATTGGATTAAGACGTTGGAGGAAAGAAATTCACACCGCCTGATGGACTCTTTAATGGTAGAAATGAAACCTTACAGAGTCCTCCCGAATTACCTAGCCAAAGCTCCTAATGGCTGGTACAGAGATCGTTTTCTTTGTTTTAGATTTGATTTGTACCCTACGAAACAGCTTTTAATAATCTATGGGAAAGCAGTTGCAAAGGGATGTAGATTTTGTCGGAAGGAAGATACAACGGAATCTCTAAAGCATGTGTCATTATTTATTTCAAGGACTGATGGATTTAAGAACTAGACATTTGATAAAAAATGTTGATTCAAATGAGACATTGGATGAGAGGGAAATGTGGTCCTTTCTGTTGAGATGAGAGAAGCTGTGGGCCACCATTTCACTCTTGCAGTTCCTGGAAGACGTTTTTGACTCGATTAATTAATTAGTCCTTTTGGATTTTTTACTGTTTACTGGTTACCCTTGGACCTTACCCGATATTGATGAGCGGCATGTAATTTATGAATGCATGATAAAGGTTTATTTGAAAACATATCAATAAAAAAAATAAACTTCGAGCACAGTACTTCTTTCAAAGATCTCTCTCACATCCAGGATTCCCTCTGCCGGGATCAAACCGAACAGCAGTTCAAAGTTTCTATCTCTTCCCGCCGCTTCTGCAGCATCAGATATTTCACAGAGATTTTCGATTGGGCAATCTTCTTTCGCCGGACCACTCTGTTACTTTGCATCTTTGATTTACAGTTCTTTACAATGCTGTGCTTGCACTTGCGTCTAATCGGCACACACGCAACCTTCTTTCGTCGGATACTGTTGCCATCAAATTTAATTTAACACAAACCAGACTTTCATTGCTTTCATCAACTCCCCGGCTGTGTTAATTCATTTACGTCTTTCGCAGCCTTGATCCTAAAGGCAAGGCTGAAAACACAACTGCCGCTACACCTCCCCAACTCTGCCGTTCATCGGGGAGGATGGCTGGTAGCCTCGAAACCCTCAAGAGGTTTGTCTCTTCTCTCTGGCTGGGCTTCCTTGCGCAACCTTCAAGGCGCTTCAGTGGTAATGATCTCTCACCGAGGGGGTGTCCAAGGTTTCTCCATACCTCGGTTCCATCCCTTCGCCTATCGCTCAGCTCCACCTGGTTCGCCGTCGCCCTGGAAGAACTGCTTGCTCAATGTGTCTCAGTGTTCCACCTTTTAACCATGTGGGGAGAGCTAATAGGTACCAGGTGTATGTAATTAAGATCAAGAGCCTGACCCTGCCTGATCTCATTAGTGGGACACGTCCAATGTATTGCATGGGTGGTACTCCTTTTAGTCTCAGACTTCCTCTTCCTTGGCTCATTGTTTGTGTAGCAAAGGGGGGATCTGGGAAGTTGGAATATCCTCTAAAATCGGATGGGACAGGGGTATTTGGAAAGGGGGATACGATGTCTCGCCATAGGGCGTTCCTCCCCCACTCCTCGAGGACCCCTCACCCAGGTTATCCTCCTGCACTTGTCCACCCACAGGGTCTGGGTCCAAAGGGGTC
The DNA here is from genome assembly GCF_040938575.1 of Ambystoma mexicanum. Classification (NCBI taxonomy): domain Eukaryota; kingdom Metazoa; phylum Chordata; class Amphibia; order Caudata; family Ambystomatidae; genus Ambystoma; species Ambystoma mexicanum. Next base: position 542,853,856 of record NC_090929.1, read on the forward strand.
TAGGCAGTGAAACACCCTCTCGGTTTTCACAGTGGGGAAATGTTACAAGGAATGGCCTGGAGCGGGAACATTCGACTAATCGACAGTATGCATTAATATTTGTCGGTTACCCACAAAGGTGGAAAACATAAAAACGGCAGGAGAAGGCATGGCCAGCAGCGCCACCGATGTGGCAGCTCTGCTGATGGTTTCCGTGGGAAGCCCGCTGTAATGCGTTGAATAAGCTGTTACTCCTTAACGCCGAGGTATAAAAAAAGGATCATCAGCCACCGAATGTGTGGCGAGGTTGTCCCCGGCCCGCATGGGCTCTAGCCTCCCTGTGACTGCCTGGAATCCTGAAGCGGCAGTGGGGCGAAGCTCTGAGCTGCACTCCCAATATGGCGCTGTGTCTGAAAAGAATGCCAGAGAGAGAAACCTCCAATGCCTAGCATATGAAGGTCAGCGTTCCTGGCTTTCCCAGACATGTCCTGGCCCCCTCAAGTGAAGAGCCAACAGTGTGAAGGCGGAGATCTTCCTCCCCGTGGGGACCCATCGGATGGATGAGTGAGGGACAGGCTGCGCGGACAGCTTGATAAGCACGCCTTGCAGAGTCGCGTAGGTGGCAGCTCCGCGCTGATCGCCTGCGCCACCCTTCCTGCTGAGACGCACCCGCTCCCGACACTACACTGCCTCAACCCCAGCTGTGCGCCATAAATTCAGCAGCGCTCTGGGCCCACGGCCTACTGCGACATCAGCATCGTCCTGGAGCGGCGCTTTCCTCCGTGATCCCCAGCATTCCAGGCAGCGTGCAGCGGCTCTTCACAGGCTGGCTGCAACAGCGACGTTCTCCCAGGACCTTTGGTGCCCCCCCAGGGGGTACGGTGGAGGCAGCAAGAGGAGTCCATGCCTCACACTAACAGCTACATTACAAATCGGACGGCAGTGACCAGCCCAGCATCAGATGAAGCTCCTAGACTTTTGAACAGAGGTGGAGCTGAGTTAAAGCTCATTATAAGCACCAAATTACTGTTGGGTGTGCTCTTCGGGCACTGGAGGACGGCTCTTGATGGTGCAGCTTGCCCCCAGACCCTAGGTTCTCCAATCTACAGAACACGCCCCTCCCACCCCCTAGCCTAGACCTGGACTGTCTCTTAGAGAGGGGGGTGAGGGAAAAGGAGCTGTCCGCCTGCGCCCCTGGAGTGGGACCTCGTATCAAGCTCATTACGAGGGATCGGGTTCCTCACAGACCTACGGGGTCGCGTTTACTTACTTCCTAGCCCTAGAACTCTAGGCTTTGACAGGGTAAGATCCCTCTTCACCTCAGCAATAACCATTTGGGACCCCCAGAATCGAGCTCTTCACACAAATACATACAGGGACGTTGGAACACCCCACCATCATGTCTAAACACACCAAAGCCACAAAAAGTGGGGACATCCCAACTATGCTGCTTTCGGCGGAGAGAGAGAAGAAGTCTGAAACAACTAAGTCCCCTCTTCAAGCCTCCCTGGACAATTGGGTACCGAAGAGGACATCCAGGCATTCATGTTGGACATCAAGACTGAATTTCGTAGCTGCATGATGGACCTGACCTCCAAGATTGAGCACACGGATCAGAGAGTGACGGAACTGGAACAGAGAGTGGGGGAAATCGAAGAGCAATCTCGAGAGCAGGCAGCCACCTTAGTGGAAGTACACCAGAAGATCTGGGACCTAGTGGACAAGAACGAGATATTGAAATACAAACAGGAGGACCTGGAACACAGGGCCCAAAGAAATAACCTCCGGATCAGGGGGATACCCTCAACAGTTCAAGATCAAGACCTGGCCGAATATATAAGGGACATGTTCCAATCCCTCCTGCCACACCTGGAGAAATCTCAGCTGCTTCTGGACCGTACCTGTCAGGAATAGAGGATGGGGCAGACGGGGAGTGTTACATTATGCACGATGAAGTGCTTAGAGAGCTGGGGAAGCAAAGACTAAATTTCCCAGCAGCATTAGCGTCCGCCTGTAGTCCTGGGTTGCGCGCGCATTGCCAGCTGTCTCTGATTACTTACAGCTTATTAACCGGCAACGGTGCCAGACAGTTGCGGCTTATTTTAGTTTGCTAGGCGTTATGCTGTCCGAGGAAGCAGGCGTTCGGGTTGCGCCCAGTGCACTGTTATGCTGACGGTCGGAGAACTAGCGTTTCGGCAGGAGGACAGACAATCTGCCCGTTAGCCCATTTCTGCAGAGTTTTCAATCGTCCGGGTAGTCCCGTGGGGCTCCCGGACTAAAGATAAGTACAGGAGGGAACTGTGATATATTTTGTCCTCGACAGACAGACTAATGCATTTCCATGGCGGTCTAGGGAGAGGGGCTTATGTCTAGTGGTTGGGTTATAAGCACCCTTGATGGAACTTGTGCAATTACGAACGCTCAACTGCAAAGAGGCCAGTGCCACGAGTCATTGTTGATTAAGATACAACAGATCCCGGAATCAGGAAGTTATGTGTGTTAGCAAAACTAGTGCTGTTAACTAGAGTCTGCTACTACCTGTGTTTTACGTTCTGTTACATGTCGCTTATGCTTGCTCAAGGGGCCATGTGTGTGTCTTATCATGCTAGGAAACTTCCCATTTGTTTGTTTCATCTCGCTTATGGCAAAGTGTTCTTGATGTGTTCATGTTGAATTTCCATATACATGTATTAAGCAGGATTAGGAGGCAGGTTGATCAGGGAATATTTGCATTATCTGTGTATGTGTTAATTCTACAGGTATCACGTATCTGAATATGTATGACAGGGTTGTATAGGTTAGGTTTTAACCTGTGTTTCCCCAGTCCTATCCAAACTAGGTATTTCCTTACCCTCGTTGCGGTGTTCCTCATTCCCCCACCCTATCTACAACCTCTCCCTAATCCCTCTTCCCCCCATTGGCTGCCACGTGGTGTCCTGTGTATATCTATATCAGGTACCTGTGCCAACCACGGTGGGAGGGGTCGACTCATTACGCTTCTGTGGTTCGGGAGAGAGTGTCGAACTCTCTTCCCTTACAAAGTGTGATTGTGCCTTACCCATAGGATAAGCACCCACAGGGGCCTGGACTCTGAATATCCACCGGATGTCATTACCAGAGTCCACTTCTATATGACAAAGGGGAAGATCCTGACGATCGGCTGTAATCGGTTTCAGGGTTCTCCCCTTCAGATTTTTCAGGACCCGGCAACGATGCAGAAACAGAGGTCCCTCTGCCCCCTAACCCTCTTCTTATGGGACCACAAGATTAAATATTGTTGGCTATTTCCCACGGCGGTGCAGTTCTCCTACAAAGGGGTCTCCCAAGCAATTTTACACCTGCCGGATGCAGAAGAAATTATGAACAGGTCCTCACTGGATAATTGAGACAGTCCCACCCGGGATGCGTTTGCATGGGCAGGCAGCCTGCCGCTCAGAGAGAGTCATCCTGCTTGGTCGAAGATCCAGGGAGGCCGGAAGGCTAATAAACCTCTTTCACACATCTGAAACACAAGAACCAACAAATGGCGAAATGCCCCAGGTGGCTGATCCCAGAATCAGAACTTTTGTAGTATGGATGTCTGGGAGATGCCGATCACTAACAGCCGATGCAACGGATGGGTTTCACGTGGCCTAAGCCCAGCCTCAAGGCGGGTAACACCTGTTTGCCCTTGGGGTACGATGCCGAAAGTTTGTGGCATCTGGAATGTTCCACGGTTTGGACTCAGTTTGTGAACATTTTTGAGTTATGAAGTTAACAGTTGGGTTGGAGCGCAAAGGATAAAATCCAGAGGTTTGATATGGCAGCTGGCACCCTCTTGATTCCCCCTCCCTACAACCCTTGGGGGGGGTGGATGACCCGGTGACCCCCCACCAAGCGCTGAACTTTTGTTTCATTAAATGTCAGAGGCCTGAATTCTCCCATGACACGAAAGTCCATCTTGAAACACCTGAAGGATCTGGCGGGGACAGTAACATTTCTTCAGGAAACCCACCTTCCCCTGGAGGATTTTACCCGCCTCTGGAACAGAGACTTTCCCAAACAATTTCTGGCTTCAGGAGGCACCAAAAGAGGGGTGGTCGGCGATCCTAATAGCAAGAGGCATCCAGTTCGAGGAACTGGACACAATCAGGGACCCAGAGGGCCGATTCCTTGGTGTAAAAGGGATGCTCATGGGCCAGCTTTACTCCCTGGCCTCGATCTCTGCCCCGAGTGGAAAAGACAGAACAAACACCACTTACTCCAAATACTAGGATTGCACTGAGTAGTCTACACCTGTTTAGATCGCTGGGAGTGGTGGATACCTGGAGAGTCCTACATCCTAAGGAAAGAGATTTCACTTTCTTTTCAAAGGTTCACCGTTCTTCTCGGATTAACTTAATATTGGCCTCACCCAGCTTCTGTCATTTACAAATAAGGTAGAGATCGCCCCGAAGGTCCTCTGGGACCATGCCCCTGTACTGCTAGATCAGGGCCTGGAACCTAGCTTCGGGTGCCAGGCCGCTATGGCGTCTATATGACCCAATCCTGAACGATATGGCCCTAAGGGACGAGGTAGTGGAAGCAATCAAAAACTATTTCTGGGAGAATCCTATGAAACTCACTTCTCCTGCCATTTCTTGGGATGCCATGAAAGCAGTCATCAGGGGTATCTTGATTGCACACTCTGCAGCATATCATAAATGGAAAAACAGGCTAGGACTCTATTAGAACAGGACATCTCTGAGATTTAAAAGAAATATAAACATGGCTGGTCCCCCAAAATACACTCCACCCTCTGCATTGCCCGGAATAAGCTAGAGGCCCTGTATGCTTAGGAGACGGCGGCCAACCTGGTGAAACAAGGGTACTATGCCAAAAAGCAATAAGGTCAATCAACTCCTAGCCAGAAAATTGGCACAGGCCCGTAAACAGAATTTTATTGTTGGTCTTAAAGACCAGCACAGAGTAACTCAATATGGGGAACAGAAGAAACTCCTCTTGGCACAAGCGCACCTACTAGAGACTATGTCCAACTCCACAAGATCGGTTTCGGCCCAAAGGGAATATATCACAGGGCGGCCCTACCCCGCCTGGCCAGGGAAGAGGTGGAGGCACTAGAAGCCCCTATCTGACAGGAGGAAGTAGAAGCGGTAATTAAAGAATAAAAACCCAGAAGCCCAGGGCACTTGGCCCAGATGGGTTTTCACCCAAATTCTACAAGCTCTTTAGCAATCCGCTCCTCTCCCCTTTAATAGCCCTCTTCAGTTCATTTGGCGAGGTGGGCAGTGTAACCTCCTCCATGCAGGCTTCCACCACAATCCTATTATTAAAACAGGGTAAGGATCCTAGAGAGTGTGCCTCCTATAGGCCGATCACCCTTCTGAATATTGATGCAAACATCTATTCAAAAGTATTAGCAAATCGTTTTTCCTTGGGGAATCAGATAGGTTCCTGTACATTCAACTAAGCCACTGGATCACACACCCAGAGGTGAGGCAGACAGCCACCCGAACTTTGAGCCTACTTGAACTGACTATCTGGGAAGGCATAGGCAAAGGTGGGATATCGAAACTATATAAACTGCTAAGGGATGATTTGCTAACCCCCCCTCAGGCCGGACTATATGTCCCGATGGGAAACAGACCTGGGCCTTCAACTGGATGACGCAGATTGGCAAGACGTTTCGGCCATGGGTCACTCCGGAATCCAGGTGTGTGACAAATAAGGAATGTGCCCTAAAATTGCTGTTTCAATGGTATTAACCACCAGCGCAGATACATCACTTTCAGCTTGCAGCTCCCCTTACGTGTTGGTGAATCTGAGGGGTTCTTGGCACGTATTTCCACATGTGGTGGAACTGTCCCCGGGCCTACCGGTGCTGGAAATCAGAGGAAGGCCCGGACTTGGTCCTATGGTGGATCAAGGTCTGGGATGTGCTGGTGGGTGAAAAAGTGACTGCGGCAAGAGAGGGAAAACTCCACCAGTTCCAATTGATCTGGGAGCCACTACTAGAATTTGACCTTAACTGTCCAGCTCTAACCCACAAACCCTGCCTGGCGCGGCTATACCTATACAAGAGAGGGTTAAGTTGACTCGTACAACACTGGGGATGTGAACCACTGGGGGAAAGTGGCGTTGGGGGTGGAGGGAGGAAGAGTGGCATGAACCAGGGGAGGGATATGGACTAGTGCCTTTGACCCATTGATGATGATGGCTTCCAAATGTTGAATGTATCATTTTGGCATGCTCCAACTGTTTCATAAAAATAATAAAAATATGTAAACATAAAATAAAAAAGCGGCAGTACATTTTAGGACTTTTGAAGTTATACGAAGAAAAGGAAAAAGAGACAGAGAAGGGGAAAGAGGAGGAGGAGCAGGGTAGTGCTCTGCCCCCTCCACATACGATCTATCCATTACTAAAACCAGCTGCAGGAAATACGAATCCTAAACAAGCGTCTCAAAGTAAGGAAGAAACACATAAAAGGAAAAGATGAGAGTGAAGCGAGTGCCAGTAGTAAGGATGCGAAAGGAAGGCAGAAATATTTAATGGACATTAAAAAAAGCACAAAGCAGCAACTTGACTGGGTTCAAGGAAGCCGAGAAAGCCTTGAAACAGGAGATAGAGAAAAAAGGAAAAGAACAAGGACAGGCAGCTGACGAACAGGGGTGGACAGTGAGATGCATACAATTTAGAATCGACAGCTGGCGACAGGACTCGGGCAATGGTGAAGATGACATGACAGTAGGTGTGCATTCGGCATCAGATTGGGAGGACAGTGGGGCCAGCGATCATGGGGATGACGAGTTAAAAACATGCAATTTGACAGACATGAGCAGGGGAAGGAGATGAATGGAGAGGGAAGAGGAGGACAGAGAGGAGATATTGGGAGATTGGGGAAATAGGCTTTGGAGTAGGAAAACGAGAATAGCAGTCGCAACAAGACCACAACGTGGCAATAAATACAGAGCTCACACATACATGCCCCTTTTGCAGAAAGCGAGAGCCGAGGTTCACTACATACCCTGGCAGACAATGGATAGTGATAATTTGGTTTACAGTTTGTAATGGCGGGGGCGAGCAAGTGGATTTATGTTTTTGAAAAGGAGACAGCTGGAATCCAATTGGCTATAGGAGATATAATATGTTTATTGACAGTGTTGGTTGGGGAGAGAAGACACAAATTATGGCGCCAGGCCGGATACGCTGGGGTGAAATTAAGCTCCAACATACATGATGGAGCATTCCTTTAATAACCATCAAGCACATGTTTGGGAGGCTCTAAGGGAGCTGTATCCAGTAAGTCAGACATGGGTTCTATATATTGGCTTGTAAAATGAGGCCTTATGAGGATTCTGCAGAATATATACAATCCATACAAGAAATGCGGATGCACGAAAATTAACAAACAGTCGTGGGATGGCAAAATACCTTTGTTTTATCACACATTAGTGAGGGGGCTCCCTGCAGAACCGCAGACAACTTTAGAAAAGATGGTGCAAATTGAGGCAAAGGGGTGGACTGAGAAACCGGTGACAATTGTACACTATTGCAAGAGAAAGCAAGAGAAGGATAAGGAGACAGTTGACAATGCAATTTTATTTATTTATTTTTATTTATGTGGTATTTGTAAAGGTTGCCTAACCCGTGGGTATCTGGGTGATGGAAAGGCATTCACAGACATTTTTGCAATTGCATAGAAGTAAGACCCAGACTCTCTATCATCATCTCCCATATTTTTGAACGCCACTCTGCCATCACCCAACTGGCCCACAGCCTTGCACTGCCCCTTTGCTATGACACACATGGCAAACCTAAGCATGGTAACCTTAACTATGGCTACCCTCCTACCGTTACTCAACACTAACACCTTCCAGGTTCCTCCCCCCTCTCAAGCCTAGCCTGCCCTTGCCAATCCTTAACTCTGAAGTATCAGCTAGAAGCCATTGCCCCATCACCCCATTACAATTGATCCAACTTTACGCCTCCTGGCCTACACCCAACCAACCTTGCCCATTAAGCATTAGAAATGCCAGACTAGGATCGTGCTACAAACTTAAAGGGATGGTTAACATACACTACGGAACCTCATTGAAACCTAACTCCACGCCCATCACGTCCATAAGAGTCAACACTAAACACCCTACCTTCACAAGGAACCAAACCCCCAGGCATAGATGCACCCTCATCAGGGTCAACTCACATGAAAGGAGCCCTCATCAATGCTAGATCACTAAGTGCCCACGCCCTAGACATAGCAGACCTCATCACATCTAACATCCTGTACTTCCTAGTGATCACAGAAACATGGTTACACCCAGCCGCAGGGCCATCACTATCCCTAGCCATCCCAGAAAATTACACTATCATCAGAGCAGACAGAGACACCAGCAGAGGCGGTGGAGTCACATTCGCAAAAAAGCAGCTAGGCCTCAGAGACATTTCTATAGAACCCTTCTCCTCAGGTGAACTTCTCTCAGTCAAACTCCCGTTGTCAGCAGCACTCACACTTCTGTTACATCTCCTATACTGACCCCCTGGACCAATATCTTCCTTCGAGGAAGACATCACCTACCTCCTTACGCGTGATACCAAACCTGGCTCCCAAATAATAAAGCTTGGAGACCTTAACTTATGCCTCCACGACACGAAAGATGTCAATGCAACAGCCCTAGAGAACAGACTCTCACAGTTAGGCTTTGAACATCGTATCAGTGGCCCAACACAAGATGCCTGGGTGATGTCTGCCAAGCTACTGTCAAAGGAGGGTGCAAAGGAGCTTGCTCCTTTCATCACTAGCCTGATCAACGCTTCCTTTGAAACCTGCACAGTCCCAAATAATCCCAAAGAGCCATGGGTCATGCCCCTTCTCAAAAAACCAAACGTCGACTCAAACACCCAGACTAATTACAGGCCCATAACCACAGTACCAGTCCTGCTGGAACTCCTAGACAGGGCAGCTTACCTCCAAATACAAAAGCACCAAGAAGACAACAACCTCCTAGGCCTGCATCAATCAGGTTTTAGGCATGGACACGGCACAGAAACAGCCCTCCTGGATCTAAAAATCCAAATGGACGAATTAAAAGATAAGGGAAAACTGGCCATCCTCCTTCTGCTTGACTTATCAGCAGCTTTTGATTTAGTCGACCATAATATCCTCACTAAACACTTGACCTCAGCAGCCTCCTTCTCCTTGAACACTGCTGCCTGGATATCCTTCTTAGCGAATGGGACTATAAGAGTCTTTACACCCACAGCCTTGGCCGATCCAGTTTCCATTTCCTGCAGAGTCCCACAGGGCTCCTATGTCCCTCCCACTTTATATAATATCTTTACAAAGCTCTTGTTCGACCACTTGGACGATTTGGGCATCACCTACACTAACTATGCAGATGACACCCAAATCCTCATCACACTTACGGGCTGCTATGATAAGGATACCAAACTGTTAAATTAAATCTACCTTCAAATTCAGGCATGGATGGCCACCCATGGCCTCTGCCTGAACGATGATAAGACTGAGCTACTTCTTATAGGCCCATGGTCGCACCTGAATAAGACAGACACCCATTACAAATCCTTCAACATTGATGGGAATAATATGAAAGTTTCCAACAAGGTCAAAACTCTAGGCATATTCCTGGATTCCACCCTTTCCCTCACTAGGCAAGTCAATGTGACTGCTTCAGCGACTGCTTACACTTCTAAGTTGATCAATGCATGCAAACCCTATCTCTCCACCAACAGTTGCCTTACACTGGCCAGAGCACTTATATTATCTAAGCTGGACTATTGTAACACCTTATACGTAGGCTCTAATAAATGAAACTTAAACAAACTACAAGTGCTCCAAAATAATGCACTTAGATCTGCCTTAAACATCCCATGAACCAACCACATCTCTTCAGTAAGACGCAACACTCACTGGCTCCCAGTGCGAGACAGAATTACACCCCGAACCCTAGTGATCATGTATAAATGCCTATCCAACACAGCCCCAAAATACCTGGCTGACAAATTCAACAGGAATCAATCCACCAGGCCCACGAGGACAAACTACTAACACTGCCTAAAAATTACTAAATACAAATTACAAAAAGCCGGCAGGTCTAGCTTCCCGGTGCTAGCTGCTAAGCTCTGGAACTCCTTGCCAACAGCACTAAGAGCTGAACCATCCTTTTGGTCCTTCAGAAAAGAAAGAAGAAAAAGCTTGGCTCTTCGCCCAGCAAAACTAAAGCCAAAAAAGCTTTTCAGCTCCTTTCGCTTGCATCGCTTCGGTTAACGCCTGGATCTGTAACGCCTGACACTTTACTTTCTGCTTCGCTTCAACTGTAACAGTAGTGTACTTTGTTAACTCTGTACCTGCCTACCATGTTTACTTGATATGTAACACAAGTCAACTGCTAAATGTATTTACTTGTTTATAACTACTGCTTCCTGCTCAAGCAAAAGCGCCCAGATACCCCAGGGTTAGGCGCACTCTATAAATAAACTAAACTAAACAATATGTGAAAATAAATGTACAATATACAGTATTTACAGGTATGTACAGCAATGTAAAATGAAAACAAACTAGTCCAGAATAAACTGGCTAAAATAAACATGAAGGAGCAGTGCTCACAGGGCCAGTTATAGTCCCACAGGCGCAGCAAGGGGGGTTCCCATTGGCAACGGTAATGCAACCAAGAGGCTGCACTCAAGTACCACCCAATTAGCAGTGGGGAATGGTGCAGATTCAACAACCTGAATTTGTAAACATGAAGAAACAGTCACGGATTGCGCAGACAGGCGGAGTAAACGGTTACATGGGATCGTATCAAACGGGGAGAGGCTTTACACACAAGGACAGGGAATGGGGAAAGGGACCACGGTTTGGAGGACAGTGTTTTGCATGTGGAAATATTTAGCATTTAACATGAACATGCCCATTAATAGCACACTCAGGGCAACAACAGCAACCTTCTACACCAGCAGCACAGCAATTGCAAGTGATGCCCAGCAGTAATTACAGATGCAACCCACACAACCACTAGGTTTATCCACCCAGGGACAAGTACAAGTGCAAGGTGGGAAAGTGTCAGTGACACCAGGCATGGTAAGCATACTACAGGCATCAGCACAGAAACAAGCGCAAGAAGGGGTCACACTATTGGGACAGAACACTGTGCCCCAATACACCGGAGTGACAGTGGTAGGCGGTAATCCATTTACATCATCCACCAATACATTTTCCCAATGGGGATGCCCACAGGGAGTGCAAGTGTGCCCTGTTCTAGCAGTAACTGAGGACCCAGAGGAGGAACCGGAGGTAGCAGTTTAGATAGGACAATGGGGATTTTCCTTTCTTATATATACTGTAGGAACCGGATCATGCATAAAGGAAGAAGGATTCCCATTATCTAACAAGTATTTGGACACACAAGGCTTTTCAGGGACAATTTTGATAGTTCTCCTGACAAAAGCTTTACCCTTGATAATAGGGACACAGAACATTGTAGCACCACTACTGTATTCAAAAGATATTCCCATCAACATTCTGGGGAGGGACTGACTCAGCAAATTTAATGCCACCGTTTATTTTTCAGAGAAAGGGATGGTGTGCGCTACACCCAGAATATACCCAGTTAGGGTGGCAGTCTTAATACAGGCATACTATGCACACAGCACGATGAGAGGGATGCCCACACACATTGAGGTGTTTTTGTATGGAGTGCACATGCTGTTCGGGTGGTTACCAGGAATTGGCAGCAAAGTGTTTGGCTGTCCAACAGGGTTTCTGTTTATGCCACAGTGTCCCTCCTCTGTTAGTACAGGCACACACACACACAGCTCTACCTAGAGGAAGTAGTGGTACGGAAGTATATGATCATACTGGTTGCCACTGATGAAGACAACATGGAATGGCATTCAATACTATGTATTGAGCCCACACTGACATTAAAAGGAACAGGTGGCACATAATTGCTCATAACAAAAGACAATGAGGAAGGAGAGGTAGTGTTTAAGCTGTGCATACCCTGTCCAGTACACATAAAAGAAAGGGCAATGTCCACTATAACTCAGATAACAACAAAGAATGCAAAATATTTGCAGGAATATTTGGAACAAGTGCCAAAAAGCTTATGGAAAACAGGGCCCCATGATGTAGGGATACTAAAAGGGGCTGGGCTGTACACATCAAATTAAAGAGGGGGCACTATTTCCACAAGTGAAGCAGTACCCCACAAGGTTCCTGTATAGGCAACAAGTTCTTTAACACAAAGGTATCTTTTGTTTTAGAAAAAACACTGGGCCTCATTACACGGTAGGCGCTAAGGGATTACCGGTACCGGTAAGGTCACTGGTAATACCTTAGCGCCCTACTACGAGGTCCCTCAGCGGGGCCCGTCCTTAACGCCTGGTCTGACCAGGCGTTAAGGACGGGACCCGCTGAGGGAGTTCAGAGCTAATAACGGTACGGCAAATTGCAGTACCGTTATTAGCTCCTTGCCCATTCCCATTGAGCCCTATGGGGGCTCAAATGGGAATGGTGAATGGTATTTGGAATGGGGATTTACCGGGTCCTCCAGGGTCGGAATGACCCGGTAAGTCCCCATACCGCCTACCCGGACCCGGTATGTGGTAAGGGAGTAGCCATACCACTAATAGCGGCATGGTTACCTCCTACCATGTAATGAGGCCCACTGTCTTTCTTTAGTATTTCTGGTAGCTTTGCAACTTGCTTGGTATACTCCCCTGACAGGATCCTTTATGCAATTCCAACTGCATGGTGTACTCTTGTGCCAGGACTTGTGTGATTCAATTGCCTGGTTTCTTTCCCTTACCAGTGTTTCACAGTTCCTCTGCATCACCAACACTATACCTGCGGTAATGTTTGCTCAAACTTTGCCCCACACTTGCATCTCATGCATCCGTAGCTCATTGGGGTTTGCACTTTGCCTTTTCTGCATTGAAACAAATTTCTTGTAGTTTTAACAATGCTGTGACATTCAAATTGTCGTTGGCACAGTCGCTGGAACACCCCGGGGTCCCCAGTTAATTTGGGATGACTCGCTGTTTCTCTCCAGCGTCTCTGGACCGGTTTGCGCTTCTGCAGCGTGGCTCTTTCACCCACTTTCCACTCTGGAGTGTGCAGATGTTCTTCCGACTTCCTTCACGGCTCCATGACCACACGCCTGCTTCCCTTCAGGTCCCGGAATGGAGAATGCTGCCTCTTCGAGTTGCCGAGAGCCCAGGACCTTTCTCGCAGCGTCTGCACGGAACATCCTGCTTGCGCACAGAGGTTCTTCCTTTGCCTCAGTGGCCTCCTCTGCTCCGCCACACAGGTACGTGCCTTTCACGTTCATGAGCATCTGTATAGGAACTAACGTCCTGCACTGCCACACTCAGTAGTGCGTTTGCCATCTTTAAAAGTCCCGAGCACAGGTGATTCAGAAAAACAACTAAACTGCATGTTGTGCTTCAAGCTCTTGATACCTTGTACAAACTGCTTCATCCTCCTCGTCTCAGTATTTGTGTGATTCTGGGAGTTGGAGTCCGTGGGTGTCATTGGACAAATGGCGTTTAAAGAGTTCTTCTGATCTTAGTGTTTTTACATAGAGGTACCTCAGAAGCAAAGGGTTATGTTGGAGCTTTGTGTTTATGTCATAGATGGGGCTTTGACCAGAATAATATGAAAAAGAGTTTTCTTTACTTGATCTATATGGGGGAGACAAGCAGCTGACAAAAGGCTATTAACGTCTTGATTATTAGAGGGTCTTCCTCATAGGAAAAGGGGAGATACTGCGTCTTGCCCAATGAAGTCATGACACATCCATGGTAGTTGTCTTCTCCCATGTGATCTTCCCTCATATAGCCTCCCTAAGGGTCAGGATCAGGTAGTGGCTGCCATCCCCTGGCCACATGGGAGGAGGTCACCGCCAAGGAATCCCTGATGACTTAATTTGATTCATCACAGTATCCAACCCCTTGCACAAAATTATCCTCCATGCTCTGTCTTCAATCCCACTCGGAGATCACATGCTCATCATCACTCTTGCAACTTTCTACCCACACAGTGGCCTATGTGTGCAAAGTGCAGAAGGGGCCCAATCTGGCAGTACGGGCAGCCTCTCCTTTGGCAATTACGATTCACGACTGAGTTGTGAGCCTAAACCAAGTCGTGGCTGAATAGCTGTTGTGGTTCTGTTCAAGGCGTTTCCATTTGCATCAACTTATATACTGCTCCCCTTCAAAGCACCATAACTCACTATGGATCCTGTTATTTTTGCATTATTGCAGCCCTATCCTCCAACCCTGCGCTCCACGTCATTTCGTCCACCAACTCCAGGAGCAATGACCAATAGGAAAGCTTGCTTGATTGTTCAATTGGAACTGGAGGTGCCTAGAGCATGAGCCTGGACGCAAAAACTATGCGGATGCCTCCCAAATCTACCTATCCTCTTCACCTAAGCATCCAATGCAAGGTTCCTAAGCATCCAATGGGCTTTCTAGTTCCAAATGTTAAATCTGATACTACAAAAGTATGACACAAAATTAAATATGGTAGAAACAACACAATACCAGGCCACCCACCCAAATAGGTCTAGTCTGCTTTGGGCATAAATGAGTATTAGGACTTTGGCTCAATCAACGCTAAGGCATGATGACATTTTTCTAATTATTTTGCTATTCTACTATATATAGTGTCTATTTTCAGTTTTGTCTACATGGAGAAGTGGCCCCAAATGACCTCTACGAAGGCATATATAATCTGAATCTAAGTGAAAACCTTTAGTAATAGAAATGATTGGCGGGGAAGTTACATTTATAGCCCACAAAGGATTTATAGCCCACTAAGGATAAAATAATCATTAGGGTGTCGGTTTGTATGGGGCGGGGAGTTATCCGAATGGGAACTTATTGCTGAGTAAAGGAATACAAAAAAGCAAAAGCTGATAATGCTGACAAACTACAGCTTTTAAGATGTCCTTTGTCAGATCAGAGATGGTCAGCAAGTCCTGACTGTTTGGATTTCTGCGACGTGCTTGTAGTTGTATTTTCTCACTATAAATATATTTAAGTACCAAAAGGCAAAAGACAGGGGTCAAAATTAAGATTTCATGAGCAGGAGATAAAACTAGTTCCTGAGTATTGAGCATTGCCTAGTAGGCAAGAGCTAACCCTAGAGAACCAGGAGCTAGTATATAGTGTGCTACACGTCTAATGTTTCTGTGAGAGGCTAACTTTAACTTTTTGTACATTATATAGAATCCATGATGCTTTAAATATCCCCTAGATGTCTCTAATGCTTCCTTATAGACATTCCAAAATACAGAAAGTTAATGTTAGAGATATAGGTCTGTATGACTTACATCCAAGCCCATGTCCCTGCGGCATCTAACAACTCAGCCAAACTTCTCAAAATCTACAAGGAGCTAGCCAATCCTGCTGCAGTCTCCACCTATCCGTTCCTTCGCAGGTGCTTTGCACGGCACTGGCTTCTCACTTCACCACTAATACTCAGGACATCCTATCCACTTTCTCCTCTTCCTCTCCCTCTCCCTTTCCCTCTACGACTCCCGGCCCCTCTCCGGTCGTCTCTCCTCCTCCTTTCTCTTCCTTCCCATTCTTCACTCCAGACAATGTTGTTAGACAAGTCCGATCTATGAAAGTCTTGTCAAAGCAGGTGCTCCACTGCACCTCCAAAACCATCAAGGACCACATCGACACCCTCGCTCCAGCTTTGGCCGATTTCTGCAATCACTCTTTTGCCACTGGAAACTTCCCCCCCCAAAGCACTCTCTTGTGCACTCCTGGCTCAAGAAGCCCTCTGCCGATCCTTCCTCTCGGGCAAACTACCGCCCGATCTCTATCACTCCTTTCCTGGGTAACCCCTGGAAAAGCGGGCCATCTCCCACCTTACTCTACATACAGAATCTGTTGGTTGTCTCCATGACCACCAGTCTGGCTTTAGAGCAGCCAGAAGCAAGGAAACAGCTCTGCTGAACACCTGTGAAGACTTGCTCTCTAATCTCGACACTAACCTTCCTTCTGTCCTCATTCTCCTTGATCTATCCTCTGCTCTCGATATGGCCAACCACGCCACCCTGATCAATTGTCTCTGTGACAACTTGGGCATCACGGGTCAGGCCCTAGCCCGGTTGACCTCCTTTCATCCGATCGACCATCCCAGGTCCAACTTGGGTCCTTTCTCTCTACCACCTCCATCTCTACATGTGGTGTTCCCCAGGGCTCTACCTTCTCACACTGGCCCTTCAACCACTACTTGGCACCTCTGGCCCACCTCCTCTCGACCTTCTGTTCTAACTTTCAGTGTTATGCAGATGACACTCTGCTCTCCTTCAGGCTCTCCTCTGCTCTCTTGCTCATTCCTCCTGGTCTGTCCACGTTTCAGGAATTGTGTGCCTCCAACTATCTCTGCCTTAATGCCATTAAAACTGAGATCCTTCTCATTGGGACCCCTGCTCCCACTTTTTCACTCTGGCCGCCAACCCTTCCTGTGAGGCGAAGAACCTTGGGGTCATTTTTGACTCCCCCCTCTACTTCTCTCCTCACGTCTCTGACAGTCACACTGCCAGCTAAACCTCCTCAGAGGTATTCTTCCTTTTCTAAATTTCCCCCAGAAGCTCACTGTCTCCAGAGCCTGTTTTTCTCTAGGCTGGACTACTGCAACAGCCTCTTTCCAAACTGCATGTCTCTGCTCTTTGTCCTTTGCAACTAATCCAGAACAGCAGTGCAAGACTTGCCCTTAGCCTCAAGCCCAGGGATCGTACCTCTATAGCCCTGAAATCTCTCCACTGGCTCCCGGTGGCTGCACGGATCAAGTTAAAGACTTTCTGCTGCATCCACAAGACTTTCTGGGGCTGAGTGATCACACTACATTTAACTCTCTCTTCCTAAGCTTCTTCCTTCTCTAGCCCTCCGCTCATCCACCTGCAACTCTCTGAGGGTCAGATGCTTTTCCAGGCAGAGAGTGGGGATTAAGGGGGGCAGATCTCTGTGCTCGGCTGGGCGCCTCCCTCTGGAACAGCCTCCCTGCCAGTTCAGCAGGACCGCCTAAGGTTCCGGAAGCAACTCAAGACCTCCCTATTTCTCCCTTTCCCTTGCTGATGCTCCTGTGTGCTGCGCTAACTGGTTACCTGGCCACCCACTGAACCTCACGGGCACCATGCTCCTGCATGACCAGAAGCCCCTTGCACTGCCTTCAGGTCTCCCACCCACTTAGGGACTGTATCTGCAACCCTTCAGTCCCCTTCCTCCCTGCACTTGCTTGATCCACCACCCAGGCAACACTTACCACGTTTTTACCACTGCACTCTCCCCGCCCCCACCCACTGGCACTTCTCCTCTTCATTCCCCTTTGCACGATCTGAATGACACAAGGCCTAGTAAGACTGCTTTGTCCTCCCTCAGTCTACCCTTCCTTGTCTTGTCGTGCCTAGAAACACTTGTGTACATGCACGTTATAAATGACTTATAACATATCATATGAGACCGGTAGCTGTTGGTGTCAAGCTGGGCTAGAAGCATGAGCTAAATATCTCCCAGCTATTTCGAACACGGTAGGGTGAAAGCGTAAATGTAAGGACTGGCCGACATCTCACACAAGAGGTAGTACGGAAGGAGAGTTCTGTAAAACTCTCCTCATTAAGGAAGTAGCAGCCAATGCAATTAAATCATCCACTTAGCCACAGCACAGAAAACAAGATTACAGATCACCCTTGCTTACCCACATCTTCCAAGGATCCAAAAGTCTATGCTTGAAGCTCATTAGCAACTACCCTCCCCCAAATGCATTATTTTGATGCCATTTATGTTTCCCATAATCTAATCTCAATGATAACCCAAATGTATTACTGTATATTTAGCCCACCACCCCACAACCAGAACGCCTTATGCATTGTTTTAACATGGCGGCTCATTATTTGAGACTTCAAAATGCTTCATAGAAAACATACCCATCCCAGCACTTTCAAAATCAAAGCACTTGAAAGAAGTCAGATGAAATGGTTGATAAGACTGGCCTGAAAAATATGCTTTAAGAAAAGAAGACTGAAAAATATGCTTTTTAGAATAGAAGTAAGACTAAGATTAGAATGTACAAGACCATTAGCTTCATATTACACAGTCTACTCAACAAACAGCAAGTCGGTCACATACAAAATAACACTCTGCTGCAGCGGATTTGTTTATGCTATGCCTTAAAAAGTGTGTGTGATTTACGTAGGGCATGAGCAAGGCATGGGCAGACTGTGTGATTCCATAAGGCCTCACACTCATGGGGTCATACCAGCTCTCCATCACCACAATTTCATTATGAGAATGATGCAACTGGAATCAAGCTGATGATACCATGCATCCCAGATAACAGGAATGGATCATAGAGTGTGACCAGTGTCCAGGACAGGTCTCAGTGATAGGTGTGTATGCTTAAGGGATGATACATTATGAGAATATGTCCATCGGCATCAGAAAGTCCTCAAGCACCTGTTAACTACCGAAATCTGTGCCTTTTCTGAAGACAAAATACCCCAACCTCCTTAAACTAGTACATAAACAAATGTGTGCAACTTTGTAGACATTGTGCACAATGACAAGCTCCATTCCTGCGTAAAACACAGACCTCAAGCAATTAACTTTGTGTAAAGTTATGAAAGTAATGTTGTGTGTTTGTATTTATTTGAAGAATAGGGATGTCAATTCAATCAAAAATGATTTAAAAGAACACAAGTACAGATGGCGTAGGCATTCCACTATAGGCGGAAATTAATGAAAGGAGAGACCGGCTGAATCAGAGCGCGAGGAGTTGAGAATGGTGCCTTGCTGTGTTTATATGCGGTGTGTTTTTCTTGAACTGCATCAAGTGCAGGGCCTGGGAAATGCAGACTGACACTTTTTTTATACAATAGACAACTCCAGACAAATGGCGCAGATTCCACCAAAAACTGTCTGTCTATCTATCAAGACCCGTTATTGACTTTGCACATGTCAAAGCGCGAGGCGAATTCCAGTGGAGAACTGGTGCCTACTTCTGCATATTATGTGAAGAATGCTGCCAAGTACAACTACAAGACTAATGTGACGGGGCGGCACACCACAAAGAACCACGCCAACTCTCAGAGTAGTTCCAATGGTCTTTATTGGAACCTTACAACAGATGTAGATGTTAGCGGCTCGCTGAGTCTACTGGGTCTTTAGGAAAGTTGGCGCTAGGGCCGTCTCTCTCTACCTGCTCCACCCCGGCCTTATCCGTGCCTCCCTAACCCAGACGTCCCCAACAGGGATGTTCGTGGCTATTTGATCAGTGATCCCTAGCTGTCCGTTTGTGACTTATTCTATTTAGGGACGTCCCTAAGCGATGGCTGACTGACTCCCTAGGGGCCTTCTAGGCTTTCCCTAACCTAGCCTTCTTAGTAGTCTTAGGGAGTTGGGTATGGTTCTTCTTCCACCCTGTGTCACATTGACTCCTCTTCAGATGTTCTCTTTCCACCACATCACTGTCCCTCCGATCTCACACTCCACCTTTCTGCCTCCACCCTTTCATTTCACTTCTTTTCTTAGCCCCGTTCGTACTCTCTCTCGTACCTCCAACTACCCCTCTACCTCCGTTATCTTTTCCTCCCCCTCACCCTACTTCCTTGTCTCTTGCTATTCTTCTTGTTATAATCTCTGTCTCGCTAATAGTTACTCCTATTCTCCCACTCACTGTCGCTCATACTATTCCGTTGCTCCTACTATTTCTACTAGCAGGAGTCCATGGGGGACTTTATCTATTGTTGGTTTCCCTGGTGGTTTAGTGGGGTTTGTTAGGCTTTGTTTTTTAACTATTAATCCCTGCTGGGTTAGTGGTGATGTGCAGACTCAATTTTTGGACGTTGTGTCGACTCCTGGAGCCTCTGCGGTGTCACTCTCATTTTTGCCCATTTTAGTGGGTGTCGCAGCACCTCTTGGTGCCGCGCACACCACTGCATCGTTCTTCAGCCTTGGGCAAGCAGTGTTGTGTCACTCGCTGCGGTGGCACAGTATAAATTATAATAGCATAACATATAACAAGGAAAACCCATCGTGTACCATTGAAATATCTATTTTAGAAACACGTAAGCGCATACAGGCAAGGTAATTCACCTTTAATTCCATAGGCCAACATGCCATGCATCTTATTCATTTTAAATGTAGATTTATAGAAATGTGAGATGCCTAGACACTATAAATGCACCAGAGAGAAATAATTGTCTTTTAGAATTAGTGCTGTTTAAGTTGTATTGCAAATTATTTAATACTAACGTTGGCTTTGCCTAAACTTGCTATGTTTGAATTTCAAATAAGTCAAATGACGAGGTATTTGTATTGCACTGAAAAACAAAAACTGGAGATCGAGAAAGTCACGAGGTGTGCCATTTGATGAAAAGAGACCTCGATATGTTTCATCAAAGTAACACATTAATCCCAGCACAATAGCATCTCATGCACAGCCTTAGAAAAACCCACCAACTACATAGCAATCCATCCTGAATAAATTCAATCCACGGTCTCTCAGCATTTTTTTAATTATCATTAGATGGTCACATGTTGGGGGAGGTCTGGTTTCAAAATCAAAGCATCAAAGGAATTTACTTCCATTAGATTCAGCCTCCATCTCTGACTGGCCATTGCATGCATACGGGCATGTTTGATAGATGACTTTAAGGGATCCGGTCTTCTATGCAACAGTAACTTGAAAGTAAACTCCCATGTATGGGAATAACGGAAAATGATGCATTTATTTTGTAGAGCACAAACTAAAGTAAACATGGTTTTGACTAGATCTTTCCAATGCTTAGTTCTAGAACGAAAAGTATAAATGTTCTGAAATCTTGAGTCTGCAGCTCAAATAGATACAAAACAACATTATTTAATAATTCTGTCAATTTTCATCTCACAAATCCATGTCGTAAATCCCTGGTTTCGTTAGGAGCAGGAGGCAAAAATTCAAGTTGCAAGTTACTAACCAGCCATGAAAAGTCACTTGACACCTAAATTCTATACATACCCACAGCACACCATTTATTACACGCCAAGAGTAAAATATAACTCGCCAATAGCTAGTGGCAAGTGCACATTTTGTGCCCTGGTAAGGAGCATGCAAATCAGAAACTCCATAGGTCATTAATGGGAAACATTACTGTCCAAAGTTAGAAAATACAAATTTGATTCTAAATTGCATAGTGCCACCCCGTCTCAGATCTAAAATACGATGAACCTCTAAAATCAAGCTGTGTTTTCTTCGGGGAGAAATATCTTAATATAAGCAATGGAAAGATTCAAACAATTACAAATCATAATGTCATGTGCCATAGTTTTGGGAAAGTTTAGTGCCTACTTACATTTTAGCCCTCAGGAATTAGAGAACAGCTCTGGGATACTGAAGACTGCAGAGACAGGCAACCTCTGCCCGAATGGAGGAGTGCTGGAGAATGCCTTGAGAGAAGGAAGGACTTGACCTGGGCCTTTTCCAAGAGGAAGCCTAAAGCAGATATTACCTGAAGGGTACCTATTTTCCCTGAGACTGATGTAGCAAAGGCCAGAAGGGCCTAGGGTCAATGCTGGTTCTGTGCCTTAAAAGAATCACCTAAAAGGATGTAAAAACTCCAATGCAGTAAGATACAACTGCTCAAAAATCCTTTTATTTGTAATTCTACTGAAGGCAATAGAACTGGAAGGGAAATCCAGTGGGGCCCGTTTTAAAATAAGGTTTAACATTTTTAGTGCGAAACATATCCTGCTTTCTGAGCATATTAAAGCCAGGTGATAATTGATTGATACTAAAGTGTAAGAGCATTTCTGCATGGAGCGTGCCTTTCAAGCATAGTCAAATAAATTCAACCCAGTGTTTTCACAGGTGTGAGGGAGCTTATCCAGGCCACTTCAAGTCCCAAGAATATGAGGCCATTTTAAACGAACATTCAAATCTCACCAATGACATTGCACAGAAGTGAGAGGACCATGAACTAGACGGACCCCTAATCATCCAATGGAACTTGGGGTAGGGGGATGGTTGTCCTTTGAGAAAAAAAATAACAAAAAAACATAATTTGGGGCTTCTATATGGTGTTGATAAACCGATATTCTGTGCGTTCCAAACTGAAATCACAATTGTTCTAAACCCTAGCCTATATATTTTGTTGCAACCTACTATAGTTTGCAGCTTACATTCATGCATACACTAGAAACCTACAGCACCATATGCCCACAGGAGAAAAGGATTCGCATGTAGACATTTTATGTATATTTATATTCTCTCTAGCCAATATTTGTTGTTTTTATTAGAGAAAACAAGGTGAATGGAAATGCTTAACACACTGGCCAACAAGCAGCAACGTTACCAAAGAATTGCATTGTACTTCTTACATTATGCGCTTTAGAAATATATGTTTAGATGTAGTATTGCTTGATTAAAATTGTGTGTATAAAAGTAGGGAAAGTTTCTCATTTTGAACACAAGCTGCCTGTGGTTGTACAATATTGTGAGGGTCTTCACCAGCATACAATTAGACCACCATTCGTTCGAGTGCTTCACTGAAATAAAATAGTTTTGACTCCCAATACACCGTTTTTTGTCCCAGAATTATGGGGTGGGATTGTGTACTATGGGGTGTTAAATAAGAGGATGTGCATTAGTAGAATCAAGCTTGTATTCACAAAAAAAGCAACATCCCTTAAGGATTCCTGTAAAATAGCACAACATGAGAACAAGCGGTGAGCTATTTTAGGAGGGTGTGAACAAAGAGGGACATAGAGTAAGGGCAAACAAACAAAATATTAGAAACAGGTCTCTTACCAAAGGCATTAATTTAGGAGGCAGGAGCTTCAAGCTAATCAGTATTGTATAAATATACACAATTACATTATTAAGTGATACTGGAGCGAGTGGTCGGGCCAGGTTAGGATGATGAAGATGGGGTTAGGAGGAGCTCTGTTTTTGGCAAGTAAGTAAAGTTCAAGCCGAGAGGATAAGATATGCACAATCGGGCTTACTTCGATTGTAATGGGCAGTGGGTTCCATTGGAGCGGGGAGAGTAAGGAGAACAAATGGAAATGACAGGAGGCTCAAAGAGCATGCGGGACATTGGGGCTAACTGCAGAGGAGAAGCAGAGGGAACAAGATGGTGTGTAGTGTGATGAATCTGATGCCATCACTCCTCTTCCCATATGGCCAGGGGACGGCAGCCATATGGGATTAAATGGGGGGGGAGGTGATCTTCAAGGGGGTGATGCATTATCAGATGGAACATAGTATCCCCCTTTCTCTTAGAGGGATACCCCTTCTGTTCCCCATGCCTTAATGGCTTATTGCCATAACTCCCCTCTAACACCCACAGAAACCAATGTGGATCTATTTCCTTGTGTTGTGCATAAGTTTCCTAAAACTCACTACCATTCATAAGAAAAGTACTGTGACGAGAAAGCTGCTTAGGGCAATGAAGATCACTGGCAGTGATAAGCACAGAGCGCAGTCTAGTTGTGGAGAACCGCTGATAGGCGGAGAGAGACCGCTGCATGGAAGAGTCCCGAAAAGCCAAGACCGCTGAAGAGGAAGGAGAACGGGAGCGAGAGGAAGACACAGGGAGAAGGGCTCCCTTGTTACGCTGCCTGAGGCAACCTTCCATCAGAGCTCCGTCCTGTCTGTGACTGGCGAGCATTATCCCGGGACGTGAAGCTAGCTGCGGAAGCAGCTATCCGAGAAGCCAGAAGTCGGGGACAGCCAAGCAGGCAGTGAAAAGCGAACTAAGGCGCATCCGCGAAGTGAGATCCCAGTGTAGAAGCAACCAGGAACCAAGCAGCGAGGAAGCCGCCAACAAACAAAGAAACCTGAATGCCACGAACTA
Source organism: Ambystoma mexicanum (assembly GCF_040938575.1). Taxonomy (NCBI): domain Eukaryota; kingdom Metazoa; phylum Chordata; class Amphibia; order Caudata; family Ambystomatidae; genus Ambystoma; species Ambystoma mexicanum. The sequence goes on from NC_090929.1 coordinate 542,877,687, forward strand.
GAAGGAGAGAAGCACGCCTCCCAGAATGCTGCACACCGAAGAAACAGGTACACTGAGGGGGAGACGGGTGCTAGATGTCCGTGAGTCTACGGGGAAGTGAACAAATAAGAATAATGGGACGAAGGACCCCAAAGTAGAAAGTGAGCTGAAGAATATGTAATGAATATTGGCAAAGAGGGAAACCAAGAGATAGTTATGAAAACAGGTGGACATTAAGGGCCTGATTCATGGAATAATCTGCGCTGAAAATCGGGCACTTGGGCGCGTAATCATGCACAAGTCCCTGTTCGTCGATTCATGGAACACAATGTGTGGGGCTTACCCGGGACTTGCGAGGAATCCGCGTCAGTCCAACACGTCACTGCGACCTCACAAACGCCTTGTGCAAGCCTTGCCAGGCATGCGCAGCCACCTAAAAAGGAGGCGGAACACATGGAATGAGGAAGAACAAGCGGAAATGTGGGCGTTACCAGTGACCTTCCACAGTCAAGCAATCGCACCGCCCATACGTGTGCAAAACAACCGTATTCATGGAACTGAACAGGGATCGCCGGCGCGTGAGAATCCCCGCGCAAATCCCGAAACACCTACGCCACGCGATAGCAGGTGTAAACGGCAATGCACACACAAACAAATGTGTAAACGGCAATGCGATCAACAAACGCATGTATACAGCCACAATGAATGCACCATTTGTTGCAGCAGTCATCCTGGGACACCGCAGGAGGAGAAGGATGGCCAGGGCCGGATCTTCCACCCAAGGACCAGCCTTTTTGGGATGACTGACGACCAGGTCTATGCCAAGTATAGCCCCCCCCCATATCATCGTGGCCTTTATCACAGATGGGAAGATGACCTCACATCACCCACGCTGTGCTCCCAAGCACTGATCCCCTTGCAAAAGGTGCACTGTACTGCATTTCTTGGCCACTGGCTCATTCCAGCGGACCACCGCCATAGTCAGTGGCATTTCACAGGCCGTGCAGTCACGCTGCCCACACCAGGTGTTGGCAATAATAACTGCATGTCCTTGTATCCGCCAGCATAGCTATATCTTATGGGGTGGCACACTTCCCAAAAGTGCTAGGTGCCATTGATGGCACACATGTTGCTCTTCATCCACCTCGAGCAACAGTGGACATCTACTGCAACCAGAAACCCTGGCACTCCATCAATGTTCAGGTTGTGTGCGATGCCAAGGGCATCATTACTGAAGTGTATGCCAGCTATCCTGGCAGCACCCATGATAGTTACATCTTCAGTATGTCCCCTCTACATTGGACCCTGGAAGCTGGGAAGCATGGCAACACATGGCTCATTGCTGAGCATGAACGGCCATGCACATGCATGCATTCTGCACACAGATCAATAGACACTGTCAACAAATGACAATGACAACCATTCTCACCTCTGCAGGGGACAGTGCCTACCCTCTGAGCACATACATGATGATGCCCATACGCAACCCCAACACACCTGCCGAGGTAAGATACAACACTGCCCATATTGCTACTCGGGGCATGGTGGAGCGCACATTCGGAGTGCTCAAGTCACGTTTCAGGTCCCTTGACCACTCTGGTGCTGTGTTGCTATATGCACCATCAGTAGTGTGCAGGATCATTGTTGCAGCATGTGTACCTGCACAATGTTGTGACGCAGCATGCCGTCGCGGTGGACATGGTGGTGGCACCCCATCCACAACCACAGGCCCACCGCTTGCGTATGGCTGGCCAAAGGGCAAGGAATGTGCCCTTGGAAGTGCTAAATTGTGTGCATCCCTTAGAACTAAAACACATTTCATCTTGTGTTTCCAAAAGAAACGCATTGAAGTGGGAGGACCCCACTGCCACCATGCCAACCATTCAATTAAATCACCTCTGTGTCACCAAAACCATCCCATTTGTAATTTAAAAGGATTTTATACTGTGCACCATACCCACTGTAGTGGTTCCCTTCTACTCTGGTGGATCTGATTAACTAACATGCCAGTCAAATGTGTAAGCATTGATACATCCAGAAACATCATGTCTGAGCTGCAAGCCATACACGCCCTGAACTATTTCCATGTACACAAAATTCAACAAGTACAATTGCAAATATATGCACACATGTCCTAGATTGTGAATGATGCACACAAACATGTCCCTATTGCGGGGTGCAGAAAAGAAGTGCAGTATTTACCCACAAGTTCCTCAACATTCCATAACGATCAATATAAATGAACATTACCTGTTCCCTTGGCATGAAGTTGACAGTCAGATTTCATCCCATAAAATAGCCATAATTCCCTGATGGAAGGATCTGCAGTCAATGAACACAATTAAACATAGTGCAGCTAACACATCTATGCACCAATATATTGAAGACCCACGGGCACCCCTCAGTGACATACTACACATGCGAACAACAACTCACAAGACAACCATCAACATGTGTCCCAGCACACATGCACAAACACCTGCACACTGCATGCAAATCAAACACACAAAACACACACACTGACAACCAACATCCCCCACATTGCCTGTGCCCCTCAATGGCATGTAGCAAATGTGCATGTCACATAGCCCCATTTACTAGTCAATGGCACATACACAATGTGGGATGTTCTGACCCACTAGGCTCAGCCCTGCAACATCACAGTGTGCTGCTTTCACCAAAAACAACAGAATGGCCGCCGAAAAGCCCTATGCGCGCTAGAAATCTCTGAGAAGTGCGCAGGGAAACCAGAAAAATAGGCTGCCAAATCTATTTTGCCTGTGTCAGTGGTAGAACAGGAGACCACACTGCCAAAACCTGTCATTGGGCTGCCCACAGAGTGAAATGGAACTACCTAAAAAGGCAGGGCTTCATTGCCAGGAAAACACAGAAGTGCTCTAAAATACGTTTTTCCTTGGCTGTGGAAATTGCAAAATAATGGTTCCCCAAACATCAGAAAAGATCCAACATCCTTGTTGGGTGTTAACCATCACTTTATTGAAAGAATCCCCATAAGCACAATGTTAGGAGAAGCACATTTCATCACAAGAAAATCCACATTCAAAAAGGTGCTTGCCTGGGAAAATATGTCAGATATGGGTGCAGTACGCCGCCTGCCTGTGTCAAAGCTGTCATTTACTTATACTGGCAGTTTAAAACTTGTGTCTTAAAATAAAATTGTGGAAAAGAAGAGCCTTGCCATCAAAAGCAATATAGGTTGTTACTATGCAATCTCTATGTTTTAAAAAGACTGGAATTAAGAGATCTGTGTGTATATTTGTTGAAAATGTAAAGTTTATTTAGAAAAGACAATTTTAAACAAAGTGTTTTAAAAGTGAACTGATGCCAGCCACACAGGACTTCAAAAACACATTCCACAGTTTGCCCCAAACAAAGGGTGCCTTCCATTTGCTCTCTGCCCAGGAACTATCATTTAGATGCTAATGAAAGGAGGGGGGGATTTTGCTCTGCTTCTCTGGGAGAGAGACAATAGGCTTCCTGGACTGAAAGGGAATGCAAATTCGGGGTCAACAGAAACTAACTGCCAGCAGGAACAGAGCCCTGGACTGCTCTGGGCCCAGCAAACCATGGGGGCGGGACCAGACAGATTTGTGCATCTTAAACCCAAGAAAATATCTTTTTGAAAAAGACTCAGAGAACTGTACAAAATTTGGAAAAATCTGTAAATTATGGGTTGTTAACATGAAAATTCTGCTCACAGTTTGAAACTACTCTGGACTCTGTGCGATGTTCAGAGACAGGACTACCAAAATGTTGATGTTGTAGCAATTGTGATAGTGCTAGAAATATGAAACTTCACAGGATTATGCCCAGATGTCATGCGCATATATGTAGAAAAATGTATACAGGTCTGACACTGGGTAACTAACCAAAAGCGCAAAAAACTGTCAAATCTGAACTAAAGTTCTCACTGAGATAGGACTCGGATGGATACTTGCTCTATTAAATCTGGGATGTACAAATGTATTGCTAGCAAGTTGGTGATATTGTAAATATGATTTATGTGAAAAGTAGATATACTGTACAGAAACAAAGTGGAGGTACTCCCTGGATTGTAAAATACTGCATCATCATGAAACCATATGTACCTTCTCAAATCAGAAGAGAGGACAGACCTTAACCAATAGGATTCCTAGAGGGTGTGTTTAGTATAATTCAGCCTACCCACCCCTTTGGGAAATACATAAATAGGGACAGTTTAGGACCTAGACACAGACAAATTCACCCATCAACTGATTTACTGGCGAAGCACTCTGCAGGAGAACACAGATCCAAGACTCCAGAACTTTGAAAGCAGAGAGGCCCAATTCCAAAGCTGAACCCTTCTCAGATTGGCCTTTAAAATCGTGCAACCGGTTTATAGTCATTAAATCGAATACAATAATGTCAAAAGTCAAAAAATCAAATTTCTTTTTTATTCGAAATGGGGCGTCCCCCCAAATCCCCCTTTTTTTTTTACATGCGGAACCCAAAAAAAAATATATAAATAAAAAATAAAACATTCAACTTTTTTTCGACATTATTTTTTCGAATTTTTTGTAATTCGACATAATTTATTCGATTTTATGACTGCACACCCTTGCAACCTAATTTTACCCCAGACTTCCAAGGGGCACACCAAAAATTGAACAGCCTGGCCGTGCTGTTTCTGCTTTCTTGCCAAGAACTCTTGCTAGAACCCAGAGATCCAAACCAGTAGAGCAGAGATGTAACCTGATAGCTGCAACCCAGAACCAACCCGTCGGACCCAGTCCAGAGGCCGTGCAGAGTGCAGAGTGCCGTGCTGAGTGCAGAATCCGGGTGCCTGAATCCTGTCCGGTGGGCTAGCAGAATTCCAGTCCAGAACCCTTTGGCCAGATCCTTACGGGCCTATTCCGAACCATAGTTGTGAGTATCTACAGCATAGAATTGTCCATAGCCAGTATCTTATCCTGAAGTAATCCTATCCAACTCATTCTATCATATCTAGAACTGCATTGTAGAAAATCTCTTTTGTTTTTCCTGAATCTTTCCCTTCGAGAATTAAATCCATTTTTCAGTGTTTTCCCATTTATTCAAAACCACATTCAAAAGCATTTGACCTGTTTGAAATCATTCCTGTTTCTCTCTATGCTTGCTGGAGGGAATTGGGATTGAAACTGTATTTGTTGAGTGTGTATTTCCTGAAACCTGTGTTCACTCCTTCGATCTCTATATTGCATATTGGGGGGGAATTGAGTAGTGTGCAGGGGGAAAAAGTGACATTGCATTTGACTGAACCCACGCAACATTGTATTCTGTGCTACATTATTCTTCTTATCCATACTCCTTCTGATTAAAGAGATTGTTGATTGTAACATCACCCATTGGTGATTATTGTATAGATATTAAATAGTGTGATATACCTATTGTTCACATCCATAAAATAAATCTTTTTACTTTGCAAAACAACCTGCTTCTTGGTTCAGTGAGACCGGGGGGGATTCAAATAGAGGGGCGTGATATAAGGGTACATCATTCAGAAATAAAAGAATTTATAGACACAAATATATAATTAAGGGTTCCAGCTGTGCATCACATGCTAGGCATTGACTTAGGTGGAGTGCTGGGTTGAAATCACTTACAACAATTCACGCATCAGTAAACATGCTGCATGAAAATGAGAAGGCATCATATATGCAGATAATTGATCCCAAAAAAAGCAGGGACACCCCTGGAAGACTCCCAATGACATGGCATACCATCACCTGCGTAGTATTGGGACAGTACACTGCACACAGTCAGGGGGGGCATTATTAATAAACGTATGTATTGGTCACTTGTTAGGCACTTATACAATTACCCAAAATGTTTCAAAGTGCACACAAGGCAACAGGGTGGAGACAGGGGAGGGTAGACAATGAATTACGAACAGAGATAAATAATAGAATCAATATTACAAACAAATCATGACAATAACTGGGAGGGGAGACAAACCCACTATGCCTTGTGAGTGTTCCCAACGTGCAAGTGTACAGGGGAGGGTGGTAAGGGAAAAGATTCAGAGTTGTTAATGGAGAACAGCTTGGGGTGAAATGCTAAGAAAATGAAAGATAAAAGTAAGTGCAACCTCCCGTGGTGAGGCTGAGCGTGAGCAGGTGCAGTATATACACAGTTGCTTCAATGATACATGTGGGGGGGGGGGGGGGTCAGGGTCCCGAGGACACATAAGGGTCCTGCACATCAGTCATGCTACTGTGGGATTAGTACGGAAGAGAAGGGGAGAAGGAAGAGGAGAAGAGAAAAGGCTTGACTTGAGGCTTATTGGGAATTTAAGGAGGTCCTGCTCAAGACGCAGAGGGAGAGCGAGGCTATTACACAGAAGGCAGTCCGCTGAGGAAATGGATCCACCAACAGCCCTTTCTATAGCAAAGTGCTTCACATGCAGGGAGTTGTTGCCAAAGGAATGCAGGAGACTAGAAGGGGAGTATTTGATCAGGAAGCGTTGAAGATAAGAGTGGTACCTGGCCACAGATAGCCCTGTGGGGTATACAGAGGGATTACAAATACAAATGGATTACAATGTAATCTGTGCTGAGACTTTGAGGCAGTGAAGGCTTTGTAGGGCAGGAGAGATGCGGTCCCTGGGCCTGAGGCCAAGGATGAGTCTTGCTGCCCTATTCTGGGTAAGCTGGAGGGGTCGCAGGGTGGACCAAGGAAGAATAAAGAGGAGGCTGTTGCAATAGTGTAGGCTGGAGAGATCCCGAGCACAGGTAACATTGAGTCTTTGGGGGAAGGTCTGGAAGGGTACAGTTACTTTGAGAAGGAAGAGCTGAAAGTGGGACTTCCTGACAATGACGAGAATATGAGGGACGAAGGAAAGGGTGGAGTCGAAGATGATTCCAAGATTTCTGGCTTTGGAAGAGGGGGCAGTGGGTGAACCCATGGAGGAAGGCCAGAGCGAACGGGAGAAGCTGGCTGCAGGGGATCCAATGGCGAGACTCTCGGTTTGGATGGCATACAAGCCAAGGTCATTTGCAGTGCACCAGGGCAGGATGGCAGAGAGGCAGTCAGGGATGAATGAAGGTGCAAGTCTCTCAATAGGAACTTTGCAGAAGAGTTGTGTGTCAGCATAGCACTGGAATTTGTGGGAGAATGAGGCAAAGAAGCGTTGCAGCAGGGAAATTTATATTTTAAAGACGCATGGCAAAAGAATGGAGACCTGGGGGACGCCACAGGTGGAGGAGGAAGTAGGGGAGGAGAAATGTCAGAGAATGGTTTTGTAGGAATGGTTGGTTAGGAATGAGCTAAGCCAGTCCACTGCCCGCTCCGAGATAACAAGTGTATCATGGAGCATTTTAATGAGGATGGAATGGTTCACTGTGTCAAATGCAGATGAGATATCAAGGAGGATGAGGACAGCAGGGGATTAGGAATTTAGGCATGCAAGCAGTTTTTCATGGGTGTTCAGGAGAGCAGCGTCTGTGGCTGAGGAAGCTTGGAATCCACACTTGTGTACATGTACACCGCCAACAAGTACATTATGGGTGTTCATTTGGGGGAGGGCCAACTTCTCGAGCAGTAACGGGGTGGTAGTTGGCTGGGCAGGAAGGCTCTACAGATGGTACTGTAAGGATGGGGTGCACAAAGGAGTGTTTGAGGGAGGATGGAAACGAAACAGCAGCAAAGGAGTAGTTGAAGTGATCAGCAAGTGCAGGGGCCAGAGAGGATATGTTACCCTTGATGGTTCTGGATGAGCATGGGCTCACCTTTTTGGAAGAGACCTTCATGGAGTTGACAACTCTGGTGACTTCTTCAGGGGAGACAGGAGCAAAGGAGTAGAAGGAGGAAGGAGGAGGGTGATTGGTACGGGGGCAGAGGGAGGAGGGTTGTGTTGAAACAGCCTGTCACAAGGATGTTCAGTATGTCTTGGCTTTTTGAAAGTAACTGAGATGCGAGTGCATTACAAAGGGACTGTGAAGGAGTAGGGGCAGAAGATACAGCGGATGGGTTGGCAAGTTGGCAGCACATTTTGTAGAGTGCAGCCGTAATGCAAACCACAAGAATGCAAGTACACAAATACTCACTCACCTCTTGCACTCCCGGCAGGATCATGCTTGATGCATACATTCACAGAGGCTGATGTCACAATGGAATGCTGGCCACCGAGAGAATTGCCATGGAAGACATAAGCAGACAACATAAAGCAATGCGATACAGCAAGCACGGATAAATGCATGCTAAATGTAGAATGCAAACAACAGAGAATGGTCAATGCAGACTTCATTGTCACAGCGTACAATTGATCAAATACTGCATTCAATAGAATGCAGCACTACCATGCACCCAGCTGCGGTTAACTTGAAGCTGCAAACACCATGGTGCAGCATGCATGGTACATGCATGAGAAAGCACCAACACCACTAACCCTAATGTGCTGGTACACAACATAGCATCCCAAAAAAGTGCATACATACCCACATGATGGTGGCTTTTAACTGGTGTTGCACACTGTAATGGTTGATCAATAATCAAGACAGCCCAAATGTGCCGTTGATCCATAACCCAACAAACAAGGGATGTGAAGTGGCACTCATTACACATGCTCAAAGTGCCATGTGACACACACCAGCACAACCAGCAACACCTGTCAAAGGCCACAAACAGCCGGCCGTGCAACTCACTCCCAAACACCTATGAAAGGCCCACACAGTTTGAACACCCACAACTTAGTGTATGAAACCAGTGCCCCCACCAATCCATCGAAACAACACCATGCCCAAACCCATCAATCATCAGAAGCACACCCTGTGAAACATGCACCCATGAAGAAGTACTGGTGCCCCACAAGACAAGTCACTCCCAAGTGAACACACACAGTGCTAGACTCCCATGCAAACTCCACACAAGTGTCTGCTAATGCCCTTCACTTACCTGTACGGGTTACCCACCTGGCTTGCATACAATGCACACCATCGGGAGACGCTTCCCCTAAATGCAATCACATGCATAGTAACAACAGAAACAACATGCACATCCATGACAACACATGATTTGATACAGAAAATATGCACAGACCACTTACTGCAGGAGCACCACAGGGTGCAAGAGGGTGACAGGACATAGATTGTGATCAGCCCATGAGTGCAGCATACCACAACAGAGAGCGGGAGAGAGAGTGACACTGAGAGGGAAGCCCAAGGAAATGCCACATCAAGGAGTACACTGCCTGGATTGGAGATGGACAATGACATGCTCTACACCACAGTAGGTGCAGCCATAGATGAATTCACCAAGGTAGGTAACACAGTGACATCAGCACCACTTGAATAACCATACCGGCATGTTAGCATGCAAAGCACATATAAGTTAAGTAACACATGCAGCAAACATGCAGACCAATCACGCATGCTCAACATGCAAGACAGTGCTCATGCTTACCCGCTGAATGCACCGGCATGGTGTGAATCCTGCACCACCGTCAACCGGAACTGTGTCTTCTAATCAGGTACAGGAGGGACAGTGCCTGGTGAAGGGCATGGGCAGCATGGACGTCAAAGGGTGCAGGGTGTCTACCCCGGGACAGCAGTCACCGCCAGATCACGTATTACTGAAACAATATGGGAGAAGACATTACAATAGACATAGTGAAGTACCATTCACACAGCACGCATGTGTGATGGAACACAGAAACCATATTTACCTGCACATGCCATCCTGTGCACCACCATGCAAACATGCAAGGTGACCTCACTATGCATGCCTGCATGTCCACCACTGCAAACATCATGGCCCTGAGATGTTAACAGCACACCTCTAGGAATAAATAGATAAAATAATGAATAATAAACCAGGAAAGGGCAATTCAAAAATAAAATGCCAACATCCGGGCCTGGGGTGAACAAAAGTATCCAAAAACAAAAATAAAATCATAAAACAGAAATGTCCATCAAAGACTGGGGGAGGGGGGATTCCACCCATGAGGGAGGAGGGGCAGGCTGCATGTCGTCAACTTCTACATGGGTGGATGTACAAACCAACCCCCCCCTAAAAAAATCTATTAAAAAAAAAACTCCATATCCTCACGGACCGCTATGATGGGGACGGGAGGCGTGCCTCTGCTGGCACCACCATCCTGGGTTGAATCAGAAGGTGGAAGTGGTGCTTGAGGCTCACCATGCACTGCCATAGCCTGTCCTCAGTGGCCATGCGTGACACTGATGAATGCACCAGCACACTGAGGGCTTGGAGGTCACCATGCACAACATCACAGTATGCACGGAGTTCCGCCAAGATATCCTGCCTCAATGTTAGCATCTCCTGTTGGAACAGTCTACTGGTGGCTGCTTCTTCCTCATGGATTGCAGCTCTGTGGGCCAACAACTCTTGCCTCATGTCTTCTCTGTGTGCCTGACCCTATGCAAGCAGGGATGCTTGCCCATCGGCTCCTGATGTTGGCCTCCATGCGCAGCCTGTGGGAGTGGCATGTGGACCGCATTACCTGCAGCTGTTGCTCCACCTGTGTTGCTGGTGGGATCATGGAACTGGCCACACTATCCATGACCCTCAGCGAAACTCTCAAAGGCAGCACCCTGTCGGTGTGCGGAACGCAACATCTGCTGCTCCCACTCGGTCTGCCCAGGCTGCACACATCTCCCACGTGTGCGGAGCCAACGCCTGCCTGACCCAAAGGAGCATGGCCGTTGCCGAGATTCCACTTTCTCTGGCTGCAGGACTGCAACCCTCCCATGAACATCTGCCCCAGGACCAGAAACCAATATCTGGGAGCTTGGCCTTGCATCCGTAACCACCACAGACGGCCCTGACACCACTGACAGCCCTTGTGAAGGCACCTGACCCCCTGCAGACTAACGGGCCCAAACTGCTCCAACAATTGGTGCACTCGCCTCCGCCAGCATTGAGGACTGCACATCCATTTCAGCATCAGAGCTACTGGAGACCAAAGAGTCCAAATTGTATGCAGAAAGGCCCAGGATGGTCTGTAGCACCAGTTGATTCTCATGGCCTGCCACTGCCACAGACTCTTCTTCCCCCTGCGCTGCATCTGGTGCCTCCTCAACTGCACATGGACAGAAAAAGACATGAGGAGTCATGTGCAACGTGTCTACAGTAAACATGTGTATCACACTGCTGTCATGCAACAAAATGCAGGGCATGTCACCATGAGAGAAACAGCATTCACACACTATGTACAAGAAGCCATCTGATCATGGCATATGCAGACTGGAAACAACATTCCCTGCTCAGGGCCATGCAGCCAGTGGACACATTACCAACAAACATGGTCATTAGCAAGCACATAATGGCACAGCAAACTATTGACTAATACCAGTGAAATGGGCATGGCCATGTGGCTATGTGACATGCTAACACATGACATGTCAACAGGCAGACACACATATTCATATCCAAGTCTGCATCCATCACATGTCACACCAGTGTTGAGCTGGTACACGGAATGCACACAATGAGAATATGCCCTAACTGTGGAAAAAAGGAAACCGTCCCATTTGAAGTATGACTGTAAGACTAACACCTAGCCAAGGTCTGTGGAGTGGATAAAGTAAGTAAATGGAGTTGGAGATAGGAAGAAGGTACAGTGACCCACAAGGACAGGGCCATGGACCCATGGAGTGTGTGCTGGGTGTGGGAGGGTAACAGGGATCAGGCCTCACAACGATTTGACTCAGAAGTTATTGCCATAGCGGCAGCAGGGATGTGCACAGTCTAGACATATGCACACTCACTCATGGCATGCAGTGAGTCGTGTTGCTTGTCATCTTGGATGTTCTATGTAGCATGGAAGCACCTATGTACATGTGTGAATAGAGAACACAGCCATGTTCAACTGATGTACAGCACATGGGTTATATCCATTCTTCAGTACACTGGATAGGAGTGAGTACACCACAACATGATTTACCCAGGGTAGTCATTCAAATGCAGCCAGATGCGCAACACAATCATACATCTTGGTTATGCTTCACTAGATGTACTCAGGATGCACAATCTTGGTCACTCACTGGACGTGCCCTCATAATTTGGCAGGCCTCCCGCACCTTGCACCTGCTCCATTAGAATGAATTGGCTCATAGTCTCTTCATGCTACATAGAACAGCATGAGCATGAGCTCCTCCTCCTTTGGTGACCCCCCTCCAGTTGCCATAGCAGAGGCGAGGTTGGCACCCAGCTTGGAATTGGTGCGACGGATGAGGTCATTTCAGCACTTCACTACCAGAGCAGCAGTGCACCTCTCAAACCCTAAGGCGTTGATCTCATCCAGCGACAAGCTGCCAATGCATCATACGATGAGCAGGTGGATGTGTGCTCCCCGGTTGCAGGCACATGTCATGATGGTGCTCAGTCACATAGTCCATGAGGATCTGGAGTTCTTCATCACTGAAGTTCCTCTTCCTCAAGGTGCCAGTGCCCTGTGCCGTGCCATGGGGTTGAGCCTGCTCCTGCTGTGTAGGCTTTGCCTTCTTGCCACGTGGGGTTGGTGTTGACCCTGTGTGGCTGGGACCACTCTGGGCTCCAGATGACGGACCACTAGTGGCGTGGGGCATGGCATTACTCACTGGAGCTGGGACAGCTGCTTCCGCTGTATGCCCCTTACTCTTCTGGGCTGGGACAGCTGCTTAGCTGCATGTCTCTTACCCTTCGGGGCTGGGACAGCTGCTTCCGCTGCACGTCTCCGGACCCTTGAGCCTGGGACAGCTGCTTCCGCTGCAAGTCCCTGGACCCTTGGGACTGGGACAGCTGCATCCGCAGGACGTCCCTGACCCCGGCCACATCTGCCACCTTACCCTCTTGGGGCCTTTACAGTCATTTTCCAGTTGCAAGTGAACAATGGAAGGCACACCAAGCAATTGTCCTGGGCAATTAGAGGGGGCAGTGTACGTGATGGAAGACGTACTTCTGTGCAAGGCTCAAAAGTACCCCAGGTGACAGAAATATGGGATGCGTAACGCACAGGCACCCCAAGAAATAAAATATTGCATACGCAAGACTAGGATAGCTTCTGTAAAAAGAAAAAGCGTTATGTGATACATAGTGGCACCCAGAAACACAAAAAATGCATACACGAACCCCGGAAAGCTACACTAAAGGTAAGAATAGAGGTACACGATACACAGGGGCACCCAGAGTTGGAAAAATGCATACGCGACTCACCGTTACTTGTGTATATGTAGAAGCAACTCCCCCATCAAAATAAGAAGTTTGTACGGTCTCTGCAGTGAATGAATTGTGTAGCACCCCAAAATTTGCATTATTCCACTCGCCCATCTCCTCCCCTTTGCACGTACGGTGGGAGTTGCTTCTATGCATACTTATGTATCCCTGATTCTGGCGTGCTCAATGCCAGCGCGCAGCACGTGTCACGTACGTTACACACTGAGGGCCTTTCCTGGGATTTCACGTGTCCACGTTCATTGTTTATATGCAAAGTCCCGTCACTCTGTTTCTGTCTGCCCTCTGATTAATACACAGAATATCCACGCTCCTGCCTTTGTGCCATTTTACCTGCCACTTACTGCCCTGAGCTACCTAGCCATCTGCTGCTGCCTGTCCAGTGTGTGTGCCTGCTGCCCACCTGCACTGCGTTTGGAGTGCCTGCTGTCCAGCCATTGCCAGTGCTCTTGCCCTTGGCCCTGAGATCACCTCAGCTGCTTTACCCGACTCCCACAGTGCCATACCACCACCACCACTCCACAGTCCATCTCCAGGACCACCTTGCCCACCCACACCTGCCTCTGGGTGTTGCCATGTCTGCACCGTCATCTTTAGACCAGTGCGGCAACCCCATGGCAGTGGGGCAGAGGGCTGTCAACTTCTCTGCCAGGGAAGTTGACATCCTGGTGGAGAAGATCCTGGAGAATTATGATGCCCTCTTCAACCCAGTGATGCAACGTGGCAAGGAAGGATGTTAGCAGATCTGGAATGGGATAACGGATGCCATCAACGCGGAGGTGGTGGCATCCCAGACCTTCAAGACCATGCACAAGCGCTGGGTGGACCTGAAATTCAGGAACCACAGCAAGGCCCTGCGCTACATCCAGGCCGGTGCCACCACAGAGGTGCACCCTGCGTGCAGGTGCTGGCTGTCCAATACCAGCATGCAGGTCCTGGAGAAGATTTACCCGGTGCTGCACACCCAGGTCTGCGAGTTGCACAAAGGTCTGGAGTCGACTGGCGAGTTTCCATGTGTTGCTATGCTCTATAGTGCATGTGCATGTTGCTGCATGTTGGCAGTGAGCCCCTTAGGCTTGCAGCAAGTATGTCTGCGTGCATGCCACAGATATTGCTCTACATGTGTGCACCGGACCATAAGTATTTTGAATGAGATATCTCTTGCATTGTGTGTTGTACTGCTGCCTTTCATTCCGTGCACATGTTTGTTACTTGTGTCTGAGACGTGCCTGGTTGACAAGTGTAACAGTTAAGGTAGTGTTGCTTGCGCCATGTGCATGCATGATGTTCATGTGTATGTGCCGAAGATGTGAATGTGTGACTGGCCATCACTCACGCCTGGATGTAACCCGTGCATTTGGATGTACGACGTAGTCATGTAGAGGGATCACAGTTAACGGGACTTGATTGCTCATCACACTGCTTGTGGTTGATGTGTGTGAATGACATGTGTATGCGCTTTTTGCGGTGGCATGCTGACATGGCATGTGCACATGATGCATGTGTGTAGAGCCTACACAATTGATTGGTCGTGACAGTGGCAACTAGAATGATGTGAATGTCTGGAGTGATGTGCACGCATGTATCTGCATGGATGTGTGGATGTGGATTGCATGTCCATGTGTGTGGGGGTGGAGGTTGATTGTTGTTCCCTTGACTAGTCATGTTCATGAGAATGTTGGTATTGCCATGCACAAATTGGTGCAGCACACTGATGTTTCTGTTCAAGTCTCCTTTTCCACAGTTACATCTGATGAAGAGGGCGGACCCAGGTGCTGTGGAGTATGGCAGCAGGGATGCCTCCACCAAGAAGAGGCGCAAAGCCCAGCCACACCCCCATGTAAGCACTTCTTCGGGGAGCGATTTGGCTGTGGCCGCGCCAGTGACATCGGGCAATACTGCTGAGGGTAAGTTCAAGAAGGTGGGAGTGGACTCCTCAGCAGCAGTGAATACCATACCGGGGCCATCTGGTGGAAATGCCCAGAGTCAGCCAGGTTGGCAGGGGTGGAGGGAGGAGCCGAGCACAGCCCATAGGGTCAGATGGGGATGTTGAGGTGGGCATGCCTACGGCAGTTCTGTCCCAGCGGCATGAGGCTTTGCAAGTCTCCCTGGAGGTGCCTGTTCAAATTCTAGTCCCTGGGCCATCGGATGCAGCTGTATGAGCCTGCCGGGACGCCTTCACCCAGACCCACCACCCGGTGTCGGCTGATGTGGCCACCCAGACCAACACCCCCTTACCATCTGGTGTTGCCATCCAGAACTATGTGCTACCTCTGCAGGCCGGGGTGGAGAGGCGTACAACGGTCATCCGTGATGATCTGCAGGCTACACGTAGTCTGCTTGCACATCATCACAGTGAGGTATGCCACCTCATCACCTGGCTTGCAACATGCCTGTTCCGTGTTGTGCTCCATGGGCTGTTCACTGATGCAAACCCCTTCTCGTCCTCCGGGGTGCCTTCTGGCCCAGATACCACCAGGGCCCCCTGTGCACCAGTCCCACCCACATTGCAGGGACGTCATTTGGCGGGGGGGGTCGCCAGAGGTCACAAGAGCTACCTCTGCCGTTTCCCCCAGCGAATTCTGGCATAATTCTGCAACCTCTGGCCTGGCCTGGAGCCTGGAGCTTGCATTTTTTTTATAAATAGTTTGTTACAACCTATTTATAAGAAATGAGCAAGCTCCTGACGCCACCGACCCCAGGCCTGGCCAGAGGAAGCAGAGAGCCACGCGGCATGCCCGGACAAGCTCGTGAGTAGTAGACCTGAAGGCACTGGTGCGGCACCCTCAGGTCTATTACTCGAGCTATGATAGCTTAGCAACCAAACCTTGTCCGGGCCCTGGGCTGAGGCAGGGAAGCAGTCTGCCAAGCAGAAGAGCTGAGCAGAGAGGCCAAGGACTGGATGGGCATATTGGATCTTAAATGCAGTCCGTATAGGGTACTGTACAGTGAGCATGTACTGGCAGTCTCGCCCGTCTTAGGTTGGTGGCGAGGGAGGGGAGATGGGGAAGAAGGATTTTTCTTGGTAGTAAATATGACCGATGCATAATATGACAAAGCTGGATAGCCTTACTTCTCGTTTTGCGCATGAATTGAGGAGCGAGCCAAGGCCCAGGTTTTGGTTTATATAGAGGTTTTGCTTCTGTAAATTTAGAAAGATGCAGAGGGGGTGGGGGTCGCAGAAGAATGAGGCAGGTTAACAGCAAAACATGATTGCAAGATTAAAGTAATTTAGAGACGGGCATGAAAACACAAAAGAACACATTCTTGTTCTGACATGAAAAGCAACACGTCCGAACAGATTTAACACCCTCCTAGGGGCTGGAGGACCCTCACAGGGAGCTGTTGGAAAACCTGCCAGAGGTGCTCTGTCCCGGTGCTGTGTGTAGCAACATCAATTTGCGCCCATTCAATTTATCTAGTCCAGAGCCACAAGAAGGTAACACACATTGGCAATGCTAACAGTTTGGGCTTTTGTGTAGGTATGGGAAAGGCACTGGCCAGGCACTGCCCTAGTGGTATTAACTGTCCATTGACTGTAGCAGGTGCAACATGGTGAGAGTACCCAGGCATCTAATAGCAGTGCCTGGCAAATGACTAATACACAAGCCCAAACTGTTGGCTTTGCCAATGCATGTTTTCAACAGGACTTCAGTGAAGGACATGCATGAAGACAATTTCATTACACCAGTAGCCGTTTACTACTCCAATTAAATCATTAACTCTCAGAAGACTTTTTTGAGAAAACACTGGCAAGCACTTTGGGAGCAACGTTTGATGGTAAGGCTCAAAGAGTTGTCATGATAAGCTGTTTTGGGCTGGGCGGGGCAGGAAGTGTGTGGGAATGGCCACATGAATTAGCATGGCCATGGGCAGTCAATGAGTGGGCAAATAGCCAAACAACACCTACAAGCTTTGCGTTCTCCCTCATATGCCATTTCTCGTTCTGTACTCTACATGCCAACATTCTCCATTCCAGTACGGAGACACAAATTCAGTCCTGTTTTTAGGTTTACATTCTGTGATTTGTAGTCCTGCGAGTGTGATATTGTATGTATAGTTGTTCTAAATTAAGTACTATATAATAAAACATTATCGTTTGTCCTTGGACGTCTGCCTGCATTCACAGCCAGTTAGTAAAATGGGCCAATACGCACTGATATTAACGATACATATGGTGATCCATTCTTGTATGAAATCTACATCAATTTACACGGTTATCGTGACCATATTGTTCGTAGTCTACTTAGAAACAATGCTATGTGATGCCACTTCCTGTGATGTCACTCTTGGGGGCGTGGCATTGTGATGTCACTTCCGTGACCCCTGGCATTTTGGTGAAATGACGTCCCTGCCACATTGCAGTCTGGTGGAGCGAACATCCGTGCGCGAGTTGGGAGTCCATGGTCAATCAGCTGAGGTGGTCACTGTGCCTACCCAAGCACCAACAAGGTCACTGGCAATGGTGGGACAGCAGACACCCAGAAGCAGGGCACGAGCCGTACACCCCCAGGCATCGTCATCAGCCCAGAGGGCGTACACACAAAGCAGGCACCGGGCACTGTGGCAGGAGCTGGCAACCAGGAGGAAGCTACATTTCTCAGGGCAGAACATCCAAAGGGGGGCAGGTGCGCAGTGTGAGGCACACGTGGACCCGAGGGACAGGATGTCATCCGCGTTCCAGAGATATGGGCAGCAGAGAGAGTCAGCAGGCTTGGGAAGCAAGGGTTGTGTTGGCCAGAGCTGGGATTGCGCTGCATCGGGCGAGGAGGCAGGCTGCCATCCCATCCTGGAGGCCACTTGCAGGGAAACCAAGGTGATAGAGAGACAGATGCTGGAGACCCTGCAAGAGAGTCTGAGTGAGATTGGCGAGGAGGAGTTGGACTAGCCCGCTGCCTGTGTACATAGTTATTTAGACGCAGGTTACCTTTCTTTCTGTATTATTTTTCCCCAGACTTTTCAGACAATCCTTCCCCGTTTTTATTGTATATAGTTGTTTAGGCTTAAGGATTTCATTTTTGTACATATTTTACATGGTCTACTTTTACCTTCATTCGAAGTTTATTTCTGTACATATTTCTTCAATATACATCATTCTGTTTGTTACATTCCATGCTTTGTGCAGTTCATTTGTGTGTCGGCCTGTTTGCTAGTTCTATTTTCAGCCAGTGCATCTCTACATTGCAAGTCATGTGTCTTGTTGCGTGCGTGCTTGTGTATTGTTGTTGTAGGGATGGTTGCAGATGGCAGGATGCACATGTGCCTGATATGTGGTGGTGTGTTCATCAGACAAATGGGTGTGCACTGTATATTTGGATTTGCATTTACCTGTGCTGCATCACTCTGTTTGGCATTAGTGTGGTTGGGCTGGAGGGAGGTGGGCTCACTGTGGGAGTGTTCCATGGTCATGTTCATAGCACATTACTTTGTTATTGCTGGTAAAACACATGTTGTGCATACACCTTCACCAGCATGTGCAGTCACACAATGCTATGTCTCATGTGTTGCTCAACCTCTACCACTGAAATGCAGTAGTGGCACATATTTGATCTTCCTGAGTGGCTGCACAATTCACCACTCTCTGTGAGTCATGCTCTCTCTGACTGCCCTACCATCACCCATGCATGGACCAGTCATGTGATAGTTCCCCGACAGGTATTTTGCCACCAAGCTCACTCATGCTCAGGCTGCGACATGCCTGGCCATGGTTTGTGGATCTTGCAACAACTTTTGGTATGTTTGCTTCTGTCGTGGGCACACATTATGTCACTGTGCTTCAATGCCTTGACAATGTGTCATAGGCAGCCTGACATGTTTTTGCACTCACTTGTCATATGTGTATGTTGGGGGATGATGAAGGCCTGGAAGGATGTGTGAGCAGATGCTCTACTCATGGATGGACCTCTGGCGATTACAGTTGGTCCTGGCAAGAGAGTATACCAGGCACAGTGAAGTTAGCAAGTGTCTTGAATAAAACTCATGAAAGAAAAACCCTGGCAAGAGTGTAGAACAGGCAATACTAAGTTTGCAAGACTATCAAGTGAAGAATTAAAGAAGAAAACCCTGACAGGGGAGTATACCAGACAAAGAGAAGTTTGCAAGCAGTGCTAAATGAAGTATAAGAGAAAAGACCCATCAGGAGAATGTAACAGGTGAAGCCGAGTTGCTTAACATACAAGTCACTTTTGTTGTTGTACAGAGACATTTAAGGAAGAATCATAAACTTAAGAACTGTTGAGTACGAGAAGAGAAAACCTGGGCAAGGGAATACTTCCCTAGAACGGTGTATTGTGTCCATTGATATGTCATTTATAACGCCCCTGTGCACAAGTGTTCCTAGGCGCGACAAGACAAGGGAGGGAAGACAGAAGAAGGACAAGACAAACAATCTTACTAGGCCTTGTGTCATTCAGATCGTGCAAGAACAAGAAGTGCAGGGGGATTTGTGGGGGGTGCAAGGGGGAGGGGAAAACAGGGCAGCAATGCTCTGAGTAAGTGCAGCCAGGGCAGCACAGCTCTGGGTAGTGCAAGGAGAACAAGGGACTGTAGGGTTATAGTTACAGCCCTTAAGTGCGTGCTAGGCCCGGAGGCAGTGCAAGGGTGACTGATCAAGAAAAAGACTGGTAGCCCAGTGAGACTCTGAGGGTAGCCAAGCAACCAGTCAGTACAGCAGACAGGTAGGTCAGTCGGGGAGGGAGAGGGAGAGAGAAAGCAGAGGAGAAGATGAAAGTTTTGAGCTGCTTTCGGAACTTCAGGTGGTCCAGCTCAAGTTTGAGGGGACAGGGAGGCCATTCGAGAGGGAGGCACCTGCAGTGCAGAGAGATTTACCCCCCACTCTCTGCCTGGAGAAGCATCTAACCCTTAAAGAGTTTGTGGTAGCTGAGCGAAGGGATCAAGAAGGAAGGTATTTTGGAAGAGACCGTTGGCTCTAGTGTGGGCCCCGGCCCCAGAAAGCATTGTGGACAATGCAAAGGGTCTTGAATTTGATCCTTGCAGCTACCAGGAAACAGTGGAGAGATTTCAGGACTGGAGAGCTACGGTCCTTGGGCTTGAAGCCAAGGATAAGTCTTGCAGTCTTGTACTGGATCAGTTGCAGAGGGCGGAAAGTAGAGGAAGGCAGATTAAGAAAGAGGCTTTTGCAGTAGTCCAGCCTAGAGAGAACCAGGGCTCTGGAGACAATATGCTTCTGGGGGGAGAGTGAGAAAAGGAAGCATCAATTTGAAGAGGTGCATATGGTAGTGGGACTTCTTGGTGATGTCCAAGATGTGAGGAGAGAAAGATAAGAGTGGAGTCGAAGATGACAACAAGGTATTTTGCCTCACAGGAAAGCTAAGGAAAAGGGCTCAAAGCGGGCGACCAGAGTGAGAGTGGGAAAGCAGGGGCAGGGGTCCCAATGAGAAGGATTTCCGTTTTACTGGCATTAAGGCAGAGATCGGAGGCGCACCAATCCTGAATCGCGTATAGACAGTCATGAATGAGCTAGAGAGGAGGCTGAGGGGAACGTGAAGGAAAACTGGGTGTCAACTGCATAACACTGAAAGTTAGAGGAGATGATAGAGATGAGGTGGGCCAAATGGGCCAAGTAGAGGTTGAAAATCCAGGGTGAGAGGATAGAGCCCTGGGGCATGCAACCGGTGTAGAGAAAGGTGGCGGAGGAGAGAAAGGGACCAAGTTGGACCTCGAGGAGCGGTCCAAGAGGAAGGAGATCAGCCACTCCAGGGCCTGATCCGTGATGCCCAGGTTCTCACTGAGTCGATTGATCAGGATTGCGTGGTTGACAGTGTTGAAAGCAGAGGAAACATCAATGAGAATGAGGACAGAAGGAATGCTGGAATCAAGGTTAGAGAGCAGAGCAGTTTACGTGGCTCTGGCAGCTCTAAAGCCAGGCAGATCATGGAGACAACCAACAGATTCATTGTGGAGAGTAAGATTGGAGATGGGCAGCTTTCCCAAGAGTTTGCCCATTCCTGTGAGTTTCGTGCTTCAGAGACCTCCCAGGCCTCTTGCATTGTGTTTTTTGCTTATTTGGTTGGCCCCCAGGCCCGCTTGAACCCTTCTTACCTCCCTCCCTCAGCCCGCTTTCCCTTCTGTGTTTCCTGATCCTCCCGCCTCCCTGCCCACCCACCAGCCCTGATTGGTGCCCATTTTAACAGCAGCTGAGTCTATCGACCCGCGCTGCTCGTACTCGCCGCATTTTAAGATTTCCTCATTCCGGTGAGTGTTATGTTATGTTAGGTAATTTGTATAGCGCAACGTTCACCTGAAGTTATCTTCACGCTAGAGAGGAGGAAGACTGCAGATTTAGTCAGCGACAATGGCCAAGGGCCTAGAACCGAATGGTTGAGTCTTCTCCTAAACTGTAAATGATTAGGCACTTTGAGTGTCCCTGGCAGGTCGTTCCACATTTGAGCAGCAACGACCGAGAAGGTACGACCTCCAATACGAGATCTACGGAACCTCGGGACGACCAGGAGGCCGGCAGCAGCAGAGCGAAGGTGGCGGGCAGGGAAGTAACAAGTAAATTTGGATTGAAGATACTCAGCCCCCTGCGCATGAAGTGCCCTGTGAACAATGCTCAAGGCCTTAAAAGTCTCGTGCCTCAGAGACCTTCCAGGCCTCTTGCATTGTGTTTTTTGCTCATTTGGTTGGCCCCCAGGCCCGCTTGCACCCTTCATACCTCCCTCTCTCAGCCTGCTTTCCCTTCCGTGTTTCCTGATCCTCCCGTCTCCCTGCCAGCCCACTGGCCCCGATTGGTGCTCCATCCAGGTCTGACTGACCTTCCCTGGGCAGCCCCTGCGGCCAAGGGCCACAAGGCAAAGGGCGGCTCCTACAGAGGCAGCTCCAGATCGCGTCTGCAGGTGTCAGCAGGGGAAGCCAGTGGCCAGCCGCCAACCAGCAGAGACAAATAAGGCAAGTGTGGTTAAGGTGGGGGTAGAGCAATTACTCTACCCGGGAAGCCCTACCACTTTACAAATTATCCAATCACTTTAAATGTTAGCCTATGTCACCCTTTATTGAGCAATTCAAACTGACCTGTGATAATAATGTATATTCCACCAGTCTCAAACACTTAGAGAATTGTCGATGTTAGCCTGTCTCACAACCAGATAGTGCACCTTAGATACTACTGTGTTGTATTCCACCAGTCTCAAACACTTTGAAATTGTTCCTGTTAGCCTGTCCCGCATCTAGCTAGTGCGCCTTAGATACTACCAGGTCTCCAGATGGTATCAGGTAATATTATCCCCACCAATAATATCACCATATATATGGTCCTGGGGTACGGCCATAGGCAATATTATTGGTGGGGAAAATGTATGGGGTTATTAGTACCACGGGTGGCAGGGGGGGGGGGGTCCCCACTCCTGTAAAAAAATGAGAGCGGGGGGCTGTCCCCCGCAGGTTTCATGGCTTAATATTGCAGCAAAAACATGGCGATATTTTTGCAGGGATATTAACACATGGAACCCTCCAGCCCTTTTTTACGCATGAAAATCTTGTAATATCACAGCTTTATTATTTTCTTGTGTACATTTACACACACGTTTAGAACAGAGGGCAGTGCAAAGGTCAGGTTACTTGACACAAACCAGAACAAGCCATGGATAAAAGCCTCTGAAACAGAATGTATTTCTATGAAGCCTTTCAACAACAAAAAATAAACTGCACACTGTGATAAAAGGAATGGTTTATTTCCATTCAGCTTCTGCTGTGTTGATGCTCATGGAGTAACCAGAAGCACAGTGCATATTTATTTTCCAAGGATTTTCGGATTGTATAATTAATAAGATGGAAAACTAAGTTGCAATTGAGAATTCATATTTTGTAACAAATGATGCTTTTTTTCTTCCAGTGAAAGCAAACCAGTATTGCACAATTGTATTTGTCAGAGTTCCTGTGCTGTGTGCATAATCATGCGGAGGCAGATCATGTTTACACTTCTAGTTTAATTTACACTCCAATTATAAAAAACAGTGTGTAAAATGATGACTATGCACGGTCTAGTTTACATCCATTCAACCTTGCAGTCATTGGGGTACATTACTTTAAATGGTCAGTGGCAGCAGACTCTGCTCAAGGGTGAGTGATTGTCATTGCACCAATCACAAGTGTTCTAGCCTCTCAAATCTTCAAGGCTACAATTAAAACATCCAAAACCTGACTCTCCAGGAAGTGCAAGCACTGTTCAAAAACAAACAAATGAAAGTTAAATTTGAAATTGAAATAGAAACTCAGCAAAACCTATCCCTGTGATAATCCAGATAGGCATTTAACTTTATGTAGCGCTTCATACATGGTTCGTCCAACATCTAGGCACTGTGTTTATTATACCTCAGTTGACCGACCTCTGGAGGATGTAAGCCAATAATATTGCTCAGCTGGTTGAGCACTCTTTGCTGTGATCTGTGAGTGGTCTGTAGGTTGCAGGTTCGAAACCCGGCAAGTCCAACTCAGCCTTTCATCCTTTCGAGGTCGATAAAGGAGTACTGACTCCGGTTTGGTTATAATTTTGATAAATATTTTCTATGTACAGTGTTTTACCAAAATAGCTATAACACAATTTGACCGTGAGATTAGATATATAATTTAGCATGGAGTCCTTGCCTCTCTGCAAGGTTGTATCATAACATTAGGTAGTAATAGCTCCAGGAAATGAGGACTTTCATTAAACATCAAAAGACAATTCTGCTATCGAACCTCAAAACACACAATACCATTCAGGTTTGCTTTACTATGTAATTGGCTAGGTTTTTGTGCTTTCAACATTTAAATATATACAGGAGAGATCAAATGGGCAGACCTTAGAGAAATATTGAAAGGTGTATTCTGTCACAATGCAGACAGCTGCAGCATAGTACGATTGCCATAGTTTTTGCACACGTCGGCTGGA
The DNA here is from genome assembly GCF_040938575.1 of Ambystoma mexicanum. Classification (NCBI taxonomy): domain Eukaryota; kingdom Metazoa; phylum Chordata; class Amphibia; order Caudata; family Ambystomatidae; genus Ambystoma; species Ambystoma mexicanum. Next base: position 542,901,748 of record NC_090929.1, read on the forward strand.
TGGCACATACATTTTACTCTCTTGTAAAGGAGAAAAGTCATTTTTACTCTCTTAAAATCACATTTACTCTCAAAGTTTAAAAATATGGAGTAAACTACTCTCACCTCAAAATCTTATCTGGAGCACTGGGTACTAGTGTGTTGTATTCCACCAATCTCAAACACTTCGAAATTGCTCATGTTAACCTGCTTCGCGTCTAGATAGTGCGCCTAGATACTGTGTTGTATTCACATCTAGATAGTGCACCTAGATACTACTGTGTTGTATTCACATCTGGGCAGTGCACCTTAGATACTACTGTGTTCTTTCCTGCCAGTCTCAAACACTTAAAATTGTTCCTGTTAACCTGCTTCGCATCTAGATAGTACGCCTAGATACTTCTGCGTTATATTCACATCTAGATATTGTGCCTTAGATACTACTGCATTGTATTCACTTCTAGTTTTCCGCCAATCTCAAACACTTAGAAATTATTCCTGTTACCCTGTCTGGCATCTTGATAGTACACCCAAGAGATTACTGTGCTGTTTTCTGCCTGTTGCACACACTTAAAAAATGTTCCCGTTAGCCTCTTTTCGCATCTAAATAGTGCACCAAGATTCGGCTATCTTATATTCTGCGGGTCTCAATCAATGAGAAATCATTCTACTAGCCTGTTTCACATCTAGATAGTGAACCTAGGATACTTAGATATTACTGTGTTGTATTCTCCAAGTCCCAAACACAAAGAATTATTTGGGTTCAGCCTGCTTCATCTACTCTGTTTCCGATCCTGAAAACACCCCCTGAGGGGGCACTGTGATTTACTTACCTACGCTACAGAATTATACTCCCTTCTCTTGTTCCCCTACAACTACAAGTGCCGCCTGAGATAGTACTGGAATTTACTTAAGTTCTAGGAGCCGCTTCTTCATCTAGACCTCCACCCTACCCCAAACTCTTTAGCCCTCCGCCACGGCCATGGCGTCCAGTTCCTAATCACTGGTTGTACATCCAAGGCCCCACATCTACCACTACTAGTTCTTCAATCCACAGCTACCCAACACCAGATGGAGACCCCAGCCCACAAGAATCCCCTTCTCCCACCTGTCCCGAACCCCTGCATTCCCCCTCCCCCACCTCACTGCCCACCCTTCACAGCACCTGGCCCGCGCTCTGGCACCCTCCTTCATGTCTCCCCCTTTTATGCCCCCCTGAGCAAAACCCTAGACACCTCCTGTCACACCTCATTACACCCGGACGTCATTCGCCCACTCTCTTTCCATCAGCCCAAATCCAACTCTAAAATCAGAGGTGCACTCTGGCGCGCCAATCACCTCCCTCCTCAGAAGCCTACTCCCTACCCCTTTCTCCCCCATCATTTTCCACCCTCCCTCTGACTCCTATTGAGATTTCCCCCGATACCCCTCGCCATGACACCACACCCCCCCATCAAACTCCCAAGCCAGGGGAGCCCTCTGGTGCTCCAAACAGCACAAATCCACCTCCTCCTCCGCCTCCTCCTCCTCCTCCTCCTCCTCTCCTTCCTGGCACCTTCCAAGGAACATCCCCCCCTCCCTTCCGCTCCCCCTTGCACCCCATTCCCTCCCCCTTAACCCAATCGGAGAACTCACTTCCCTCTCGCCCACCCCACTACATCTCCCTCCCACTCTTAACCCCCTCTCAACTCCCAACATGCCACCCCCCCTTATAACCCTTCCCCTCGCTGAAAGCAGAATGAATCGCCCTCGCAAGAACGGTAGCTTCATCTCCCTCCCCCTCTGAAACCCCTACCCTCTCTCACACCCCATAGCACCAAAAAACACGAAACGCAGAAAACGAGACCAGTCCTCTCCCTCGACTCTCTAATCCTAACCACTTTATCTCAACCCATCCTCGCAATCTCTCCCTCCCCTAACCCCTCGCACTCTCCCCCACCCTCGCCCTGCTTCTACCCCCTCTCTCTTGACTTCTCACCCTGCACACCAGAACACCAAACTCCTCCCAGACTCACTCCAACTCCTAGCCCCCTAAACCGCCTCACACCCTCTGACCATCTCTCCACTCATCCGTCCCCGCTCGACTCTACACACACTCCTCACATATCATCCTCTGCCCGCCTACTCTTCCCAGCCTACTCTTCCCAGCCTCCACCGATGTAACCCCATCTCCCATCACTTGAAATCCACCAACACCCTTCCCCCTCCCTAACCCTCCTCACCCTGTCCCAGCGACCCAGAATGTTCCACCCTCAGCCTCCTCCCCTCCAATCTCATGCTCCCACTCTAATGACCTCCACTATGACCATGTCCCTTTCACAAAATAAACTGCATCCTTTTCAATGCCCGCTCCATAGCAAGAAACAGACACAGCAGATCTTCAACCTCCTGTGCTCGGACAATCCCGACATGGTCTTTATCACCGAAACCTGGTTCTCCGCTGGCTTTTCACCTATTGCACATGAAGCCTTCCCACCCTGCTACTCACTCGTCCCCCACAATAGACCCTCCAGAGCAGGTGGAGTGGCAGTCCTCTTCAATTCTCATTTCTCTGTCTCACTCGTCGAATCTCAGACATACATTCCCTCATGTGAACCCCTTCTTGTTAAACTCTCGCTACCGCCGATTGTCTCCCATAACTTCCTACTCATCTACAGACACCCTGCTTACAACAGACATTTTACCAACAACCTCTGTGATTCTGTAGCCACCATTCAAGTAAATCACCCCTCTCTCACACTCCTTGGAGACTTCAATATCTGGTTGGACATCCCCACCAACCCCATGACCCATCCACTGGTCGACATTCTTGATGCGCTCAACCTCTCCTTTCATAGGACCGGTCCACCTCACTCAAGGGCGCACACCCTTGACACAATTTTCAGCTCCCATGACCCGATTCATATATCCCGCCACAAACCACTCATCTGGACTGGCCACTTTGTCATCCCCTTCTCCATCATCACCCCTGCCCCTCGCCCTACCGCCCCCCCTTATCCCCAAAACCCCTCATCCCCCTGCACGGACACAGGACATTTTGAAACCATCTGCCCCCCCCCTCCGACCACTGCCCTGCTGCTGTCCTAAAAGAAATATTCTCGTCTACCTGCGCAGAACATGCAAGAGCCTTACTAAATGACTCCCTCACCTCTGGCATCTTCTCTGATGCCTTCAAAATTGCGCATGTCAAGCCATCCCTCTACCCACTTGACCACAAAAACTACAGACCCATCTCGAACACCAGATTCCTTGCAAAACTCATTGACCAAACAGCGTACTCCCAGCTCAATGCCTTTGCAGAATCTAACAACCTCCTCAGCCCCGCACAATAAGGCTTCAGACCATGCCATGGAACTGAAACCACTCTGACGTCGATCTGGGATGATCTTAAGGTCACTGCAGACTCTGATGGATGCGCTGCACTAATTCTCCTCAATTTATCTGCAGCCTTTGACACAATTAACCACTCAATCTTCCTTGACTGCCTCCACTCTCTTGGAATCCGTGGCACTGCTCAAGTGGATCGCCTCTTTCCTCAGCAACAGGAAACATAACTCTCCTCTCCCCATTTGTCTCTGCTGCTCGCTCGGTTAACACTGGCGTACCGCAAGGCGCATGCCTATCTGCTCTCCTCTTCAACCTCTATATGACCACCCTCCCTGAAATCATGCGCATGCACAACATCTCTTGCTACAACTACGGTGACGATACCCAAATCATCCTAAGAATCCCCAATTCGGGCACCAACCCCCAACCCGACCTCGAAGCATGTCTTCGAGATATTGACCGATGGATGACAATAAACCACCTCCTCTTAAACCCCGCTAAAACCGAGATCATGGTGCGTGGCAACACTGCCCTTCTACCTCATCCACTCCCTTGGCCCCATTCCCCCACAGCCCCTTCAACTCAGTAAAAAACCTAGGCTGCACCATGGACTCTGGCCTAACCCTCTCCCGTTAAAATCAACAATGGGTCCAAATGCTGTCACTACCATCTCAAACTTCTCAGGCGCATCCTCCCCTCTCTCTCCTTCCCGAGCAGACTCACCGCAGTTATGTCTATTGTGATGTTGGGACTGGACCAACTCCCTATACCTAGGAGCCCCCCCCCGGCATACCATCTTAAACTCCAAAGAGCGCAAAACGCTGCTGCTAAACTGCTCCTTGCCCTAGGTCAGAGAGACCACATCTCTCAACCTCTCCGAATCCTCCACTGGCTCCCAGTCGGACGAAGGGCCACTTTCAAGACCCTGTGCATCCCTCACCAGGCAGTGCACAAGACCGGCTCATTAAACCAGCAAGAAAAGATAAAACCATACCTCCCATCCCGCACCCTAAGATCAAGCACTGCCCTCCTTTTAGTGATTCCAACCCGTCAGGATCGGAGGATCCGCCTTCTCAACCTTGGCCCGACTCTGTCGAACTCGCTTCCCCTACATATTCGACACACCCTAGACTACATGACATTCCACAAAGCTCTAAAAACGTGTCTCTTTCCGTAAAACCAACCACGACCTCTGAAGCGATTGAAACCATAGCAACTCGATGACTAATGCTGACTAATGCTCAATGAAACTCCCGAAAATGTCATTAATCAATACGCTCATTAATTTGGCTTTTAAGCAACCGCATGGCTTAAATACAGAATAAATGATCTCCTTAGATCCAACGCAATTCCCTCTCCTTACTAATATTCACATATCCTGCCAGTACCTTGCTGCCTCTTCACCATACTAAACCCACAACAGTCCGTCAACTCCCTGCCCGCCTCAGGTACGCGCCCGACCCACAATGTTGCTACATACCACCAGCCCATCTGCTTCCCGTATTGTCGCTGGGTGCCCCCTTCCTCCTCAATTTCCTCGTGATGTCGCTATATGCCCCGGCCCCTCCAGTCCCTTGTTATCACTTGTGCACCCAAGCCCCATCTTGACCCCATAATGTCGCTGTATGCCCCCCAGCCGCTTTGGTTCCCAGAGTTGATGCTGTGTACCCCCTGCCCTCTGGTCCCCCATGCCGTCGCTGTAGGCCCAATCCCCCCAGTCCCTGTGATGTGACTGTGTGCCGTGTATACCCCCAGCCCCTCTGGTCCCCCGTGCTGTTGCTGTGTACCCCCTGGCTCCACGTGTTGTCACTGTGTACCCCTCTGCTTCCCGGTACTGTCGCTGTATGCCCTGCCCCTTTTTGTCCCAGTGATGTTGCCATGTGCCCCTTTGATCCCTGTGTTGTCGCTGTGTATCCCTGCCCTCTGGCTCACCGTTATGTCACTGTATACCCCATTGGTCCCCCGTGCTGTCGCTGTATGCCCTGACCCCTGTAGTCCCTGTGATGTCACTGTGTACCCCTTTTATCCCCCGTGCTGTTGCTGTGTACCCCCTGCCTTCTGCCTCCCCGTGATATCGTTGTTTACCCTTCTGGCGTCCTGTCGCTGTACACCCGGCCCCCCGTGGTCACCTGTGATCTCGCTAATCGCCCCCAGCCCCTCTTTTCCCCTTGATCACACAATTAGAGTGCAGTTACACCCCTCGATCAATTCGGCCTAGCTGCTCACATACGAACACTATCCCATAACACCTCACCATTCTAATAAAACACACCTATACCCCATGAAAAATCAGCCTAGCTGCTCACATAAGCGTCCCACAGGTCTAACGCAGCCAGAACCTAGTCTAGTCTTGGTGTCCACCTGCCAGACTGCACACATTGAACTGATACCAATACCACCACACCGAATGCTAGAATGCAGCTACCATCAAGCAATTACATCAGCTGCACACCTAACTGGTGCACCCAAGCACCCTTTGACACCATACTCTTTCAACTAACCTGGACTACGGTTCCCGAGGGCGTTCAACCGACCAGTGCTTTGAGGTCATACCAATGATATATAGAGCGCTATATAAATGTCAAATAACATAACAGGAAAAGGGTGATGGAGATTAGGCGATAGGATCGTCAGACAGCTTCTTGAGGAGGGGGTGCACAAGGGAGTGCTTAAGGGGAGAGGGGAAGTTCCAGTGGCCAAAGAGCGATTACAGAAATCGGCCAAGGCTGGAGCAAGCGCGTCAATGTGGTCCTTGATGGTTCTGGAGGAGCAGGGAGCACCTGATGGACGGCACTTTCATAGATCAGACTGATCTAGAAACCTTGTCAGGTGTTGGCAGAGAGAAGGTGGAGAAAGGAGGAGGAGAGGGAGAGATGGTCAAACGGGGGCCGAGAGGAAGAGGAGATTTTAGTGGTGAAGTGAGAGGCCAAAGCCGTACAGAGGGCCTGGGAGGGAACAGGAGAGGTAGAGACTTCAACAGGAATGGCCAGCTCCTTGCAGATTTTAAAGAGATTGGTCGTGTTGTTAGAGGCCGGAAAGACACAGGCTTGAATATGTGCTCTCTTTTTGGACAGGACAGAGAATCTGTATTGCCTTTGGGGCAAGCGGCAGCCCAGTTTATCAGAGGATGCGCCTGAAGCCCTCCACTTACTCTCAGCCAGCCTGCACATGCGTTTCAGGATGGCGTGGTCTGAATCATACCAAGAATTGCACTTGGGAGGTAGGCTCCCAACAGGGGCAAGGATGTCCAGATTAGAAAGGGCTGTGTCACATTGTGAGTCAGCCATAGGAGTAGGAGGAGCAGAGAAAGTGGAGGCAAAGGCATCTACTGACACACACTCCATGGGCCGAATGATCGAGAAGGTAGGTGGCAGTGCTGGGGAGGAGGCTTTGCCTGAGGGATAGAAAGTCTCAGATGAGAGGAGAGCAGAAAGTGGTCAGTCCAAGAGTGATTAGTGGTGAGAGGGTGATGTCTTAGGTGATGAGAACACCCAAAGTATGTCCAGCAGAGTGTGTTGGGGCATAGGGCAGAATGGAAAGAGTTTTGCATTGGAACTTGTGTGTAAATGTTACGCCTTTAATTTTGAACCTGAACAATGTGTGCACTACCAAGGCTAAAGACATTACCCTTTCCACCTTAGAGTTATGTTTAAAGTGTAAGGGCCAGAATAGGATTTCGGACACCGGACATTTTGATTTGGACATCCTGACAACGGACAGACCCTTCGTTTTTGTTGAGGTAAGAAAACACCTCCTAGCATAGACTAGTAAGGTTTTTTCCAACCCCTTATTTGTTAAATAAAGGTTTATAGCCAATGCTATGAGCTCTCTGTGTCTGCGTCTCATTCCTGGTCCTTCACAGTAGGCAAAGATTCAGTTAGCCTGGAACTAAGAAGCAAGACCATGCATAGCATTGTAGATTACAAGAAGGTAATTGAAAAAGGAACGGCTGCATCGTCACTTCTCCCCAAGTGGGTGCCCTTTTCCATGAGGATAGGGAGGTGCGGCCGCTACTCAACATCCCCCACCCAGGGTGGTTTAATGCGGGAGGACCTCATGGGTAGGTATTCCTATGGGGAAAAGGACAATCACCTGGGATACCGCCCATTGAACAATCCCTAGGCCTCCCAACTGTTCAGAACTATTTTATTGAAAGTAAACTTATGTATTGTTCTAACACAGGGGATAGAGCGAAAACTACTAGGACAAAGAACAGCACAGGTGACATGAGGGTCAGTGACTGTGCTAGTACGAGGTGGCCCTGAGGAGGCATGAGGATTAACTTATCAACATAGACAAAGGACTTTTACAATCCGCCAGGGTGGGGCTGGCAACATTGTATAAGTATAGATGATGGACTAATAAACCCGTCAAACCCAGCCGGGAGAGGCAACAGATGCGGGAACCAGCAGGAGTTTCAAACCCTGTGGGCAGACCAGATTCGGAGAAGACCGGAGGACGCCGGCAAAGCACGGAACAAGTTCTCTGTGGGTCCAACTGATGCAGACCTGAATGCGAAGCAGGAGAGAAGAGCCGAGCAGCATACCAGAATGCTGAGCCGTTGCGGTGCTGTGGAAACCGGATAGAGAAGCCTGGTTCATTGGAGATCAGATCTCCAGTCCTAGGAAGTACCAGTTGCGTGCCGAAATTCCTCAAAAGGCAAACGGGCCATGCCGAGACCCGGAAGAAACACAGGGGTAGAAGATAGGTGGGTCGGGTCCAGCATCCGAGGAGGTCTTCCATGTTGCAGTGGTGCCAATAAGCCCACTGACCAGCAGCAACGGGTCGGAGACCCCAACCAGTAGAAACCAAGCATCTGAGTAGAGTTTCCTCGTCGCAGTGGGGACAATAAGCCCATTGACCACCAGAGAAGGGTGGGAAACCTACCCTAACTATTGGAAGCCAAGCATCCAAGGAGAATCTCCTCGTGGCAGTGGCAATAATAAGTCCACTGACTACCAGAGAATGGTCTGGGACCCCAACAAAAGGGAACTGAGCAAGCAAGGAGAACTTCCTCATTGCAGAGGCGACACTAAGCCCGGTGACCAAAAAAGGAAGATTTGTAACTTTGCTAACACCAAAACAAAGTGGCAAAGTGTACAACAAGCTGAAGATTGTGAGAAAGAACTTTCTAGACACCAGTAAAAGGGAGTAATTATCCTGGAGAAGGGAATAAAGCTCTTGGAATATACTCTATAATACGTCAAGGCGAGTCATACCCACTGACCTTGTGAACCGTGCCAAGTAATACCAGGAAAAAGGAGTCTTCCTCCTGGTCCTGAACTGGAAGGTGTGCTAGAGATGCCAGGGGAAGGGAGTCATTCCCCCTGGCGTTATTGGAAACTGTGCAGAGCTACGCCAGGAGAAGGGAGTCATTCTCCTGGACCTGGCATTGTATAAAGACTGTGTGAAACCTACAAGCAAGGGCAATGGAGGCATTCCCCTTGGCTTTCTTGTTGCAAGAGAAAATTCTTTTAAACACTATTCAAGAGTCAGGAGATGAGAAATCCTCCAGGAGAAGGAACTTTCGGTTAGATTAGTTGTAGTGTGAGGGATAGAAGTAGGCTGTGATACAGGACGGTAGAGCTTGATTTGACAGACATTCTGACAGACCCTTTAGTATTCATTTTGAGGCAGGGAAGTTAGGGACAATAAGGGTCTGTGTATGCACAAATAAAGGTCTAGAACCACCACCATGCCACCTTTGCGTGAGCTTCCTTCTTCTGCACCCTTAGAATGGCGAGTAAAACGGCAAGGTGTCGGCAGGTAAAACTTGGCAAGGATCAAGGCTAGGTTGTAGGGAAAGCAAGTTGAGGACTGTCTAAAGCGAAGAAGGATTAGAGGAAAACCAGAGGAGATTTTGTAGCCTTAAATTACTTTGAATTTGTTCACCTGCAGCCTCCCATTCAAGGTGGTGAAAATGAAGCGATTTATAGATTGGTTTGGGTATTTTTTAAGTCATCTTTATCAAGTACAATGTCATTTTGGCCCTTGGAAGCAAAACATTAACACATATCTATACCAAACAGATCTAGGAAGATATGAGATCAGGTGCTACATTGCGCTCTAATCCTTTCTTCACTACTCAACGAAATTGTCTGCGATACTGGGGTTTTTATTTTGCTATGCCTTACATCCCAAAATTAAACGTTAAAGGAACAAACTAAGTTAGTAGATAGTATGTTATGTTAGTATTGCTTTTAGAGCGCACGGTCGACCGAGGGCATCATGGCGCTGGATAGAGGAGGAGGCAAGTCACAACAGAGGTTAACCAAACAGATACATCTTCAGCACTTTTCTAAAAACCAAATGATTAGAGAGAGTTTTCATGGCCAGCGGGAGACTGTTCTATAGCTGTGCTGAAGCCACTGAAAAAGCCCGACTTCCACTGTGAGTGCGCCGGAAGGATGGGACTACAAGCAGCTGCCGATCTTAATGGTCGTGTCAGGCAGTAACAAGTGAACTTATCACAAAGATATTCTGGCCCTTGGTTATGCAGGGCGCGGTGCACCAAGCAGAGGGCCTTGAATGCAATGCAGTCTTTGACAGGCAGCCAATGGAGTGAACGCAAAACCGGAGAAATGTGAGCTCCATAAGAGGAGCCAGTTGCCACCCGGGCAGCCATGTTCTGCTAGCGCTGAAGCCGCTGGAATAAGCGGCTTAGGTTGGGCCAGATATAAAGAGTTACAGTAGTCCAGCCAGTTCAGCGCTAAGGCTGCCACTACCGGCGGACGAAAGTGAGAAGGGCTAAATGGCAAAACCTTTTTGAAATTGAAAAGTGGCCAGACTGGCAAACTGCCGCCAGCCGCGAGTCCATCAACAGAGACGCGGACATCACAACACCTAAATTCTTCACCTTCTCAGTAGGGATCGGAAGGGAACCAAGAGAGGGAGGCAAAAAGAGGACACCCAGAGTAAAAGGTCAGGGGGAGAGCCCACCACCAGCACCTCGGTTTTGTCTCCATTCAACTTCAGCCAATTGTGGTTCATCCAAGCCCCCACGGCAGTCAGGCACCGCAACAGGCACGACGACACCTCAGCCTGATCCCGATCTAGCTGGATCAGTGTGTCGTCGGCATATGAGTAGCACCTGATGCTGAAGGAGCGGATGAGACACACAAGAGTCCAGATGTAGATATTGAAGAGAATAGGAGACAAGGCAGATCAATAAACACTAAACTGAGTTCTGCATTCAATCTGCAGGTCTCAGGTTCAAATCTTAGGATAGCCGACAAAGGCTTTTCAGCATTCTGAGGTGGAGCAAATTCACACTTTTAAATTGGGAAACCGTACATTCCATTATTTACAGTGTTATGAAATGGCAACAAATGCTATGACAAGTGTAACATAAAAAATAAGTTCTGGTATTATTTTTATAGAAACAACTTGCAATAAGCCATAGAATGTACCCTGGATGATTATTGCAGGAACACCATTAACTCTGCATGGTGAAAGACAAACAGAGAAAATGGTGATTGCATTTAATTAGGATTCCAAAGTCAAACTCTCACATAAAACCTTCTTTACCAAAAAATACATTAATCTGTCAGATAGGTCAGCGAGATAAGTGCTTGCAGTGGAGATATGCATTCATTTTACAGGCAAGAACTTTGAATCCAAGCATGGGTGACTCAGAATTTCATCCTTCCAAAATAAAAAAGTTGAATACCATTAAAGTGGTGCAACTAATGCTATTAAGAACTTTGTTAAACAGCAGCAGCCAGGTTAACAAGGTCTGTGCAAAACAAATTAATATTAGAATAACAATTATTTTATGGAGTTAAACTGTTTACAATGACATATAGTACAGGCTTTGTGGCTGGACTTCACATATATAACCATAACTCTGAAAAGACCAATAAGCACACTTGCACTCACAGTGTCATAAAGCACAATTCTGCACAGGAACCGCAATCAAACTACACCAAGAAAATTAGGAAATTAATTTAAACAATTGTTTTCCAAGAGTTACGGGTCCAATCAGTGTTACAAATGACAATGTCAGTACTAGGATCTCTTATCACAAAAAAATAATAGGAATGGTTGATCTTAACATGCAAGTAAAACCTTAGCTCTCCCATCAAGCATATGCTGAAACTAACCCCTTACATGATGTCCCACGTAAAACATTTCTAATGACAGGATGAATGAACACATAAAAGCAAGCAATAGTGATAAACCGAGTATTATACGTTATGAAATCACATTAATAAATATCAGCAATGCCACTGATGACATAGTTATGTGACCATATAAACTATGAATCCTGCAATTGCTCCCATCAGCAATGACGTTACATACTAAATGCCTCCAGCAAGCCACAAACATATCTTCCCTGATGACATTATGCAACCCCTGATAACTTTACCAATCCCATTGGCAAAACATTGTATCATTAGAGTTCAGCTAGTCTAGTTTTTCACCCACATTATTAGATCTACTGAATTTATAAAGATGAGGTTTTGGGAAATTACCCTATTTTGTCATGATGCATTAAGGAAAATGTTCATGGCGTTTACATTTATTTATACACAAAACTAAAATACAAATGTAGGGGGGCAAGTCTTAATATAGGAAGTATTGCCTATGCCGCCCTTGTGTGAAAAGATGCATGCAGTTTCCGGTTACAGGGTAAACCACCTTTATGCACTGGCACAATACATGCTTGAGGAGAGTTAAGGGTGCACTGGAACCCTAGTGTCAGAATTTCAGGACATATATGAATTAAATTGATTTTTGGAAAATTATTATTGATCATAATGACCTAGTTGTTATTGGCAATGGTAATTGTAACCTTAACTGTTTTTAAAAACCCCAACTTCTGAAGATTCCTTGCGTTTGTCTGATCTTCTCTGGTAATTGTTTGGGGAAGCACCTTGATGCAGTTAGCATGTGCAGCTAACATCTACGACATGGAGAAAAGCACCTGAAGCAGCACTTTATGCAACTATTCATGCTATATTTACCACTTTTGATGTGTTTTCTTGTACAAATTAATTACTGAGTAGACACAAGGAGATTATTGCTGAGGCTGTAACTGACAATGTTTTCGTTTTGAGGCCACAGAGATTTCAAATATTTTTTTTTTACTTGATATTAGGTGAAACTTTTGAAATTACTTTCATGTCTGTTAAAGTAAGAATTGATCTTGTAATTGTAATGGGTTATTTATAATGCGCTTAATACCCAGATGTTTCTAAGCGCAGACCCTGGGATCGAACCTGTGTTGCTCTGCGTCGTCTTGCCTCCAAGGTAAGCGTGTTGCCCCCAAGCTATCCTCCTGAGACTCCCTTAACCCACTCCCCAGAAACCACCAGAGATTTTTCTCATATTAGGGTCCTTCAAATTAAATGGAAGAACATGGCAATGCGTTTTACTTTCAGTTTGATTCACTCCTACTTTATTTTTCGCTGTTTCAAGGATTACGTGGTCATGCAGAATGGTCAGAGCTCAGTTGAAAGCTGTCACTGGGTCTCATCCCTTTACATGCTAGTTTGGAGTTTTGTTATCCTTTGGTTAAGCTATGCATCTTGTTGGCAATATGGTCACTCAGCTTCCAGAAGCTCCTAGCACTAACAGCATCTGCTCTGAGCCAAGCTTTCAGAGACAGATTCAAAGAAGCACATTTTTGGGACACGTAGTTACAAAAAACAAAACATGCAGCTTGCAAAAACTGTAAGCAACATATTGCCAAAAGAGAAGCCAATACAACATAGAATAAGCACGTATTACAACTATATGCCAAACCCATCAGTAGCATAATATTGTCTCAGGGAATTAGATATTATGTAAGAGAGGACAGTGTCCCCATGGAAGCATGCTAAAATGAGGTAGATAAACTGAGAAAACACTACATTACATTGAAAATAGGTTGCAATGTATTGCTGTTTGTTTTTAGCTTTTTTTGGAGATATTTTATCCATCAATGAGCAAGTCCAAAGGCCTAGCATCAGGAGTGTCTGTAGAAAGCATTCTGACAGTGTAGATGGAGGGAGGCGTTCTAAGGGCAAAAGAGCGTGGTCACTGTCCAATAAAGGCAGACAGCAACAATTAGAGAATGTGTCCATGTAAAAGGATATGTGTATTAGGAATCCATGTATCCATTAAAAACGTTAATACCTAATTGTTTTCACTTTTTAGGGGTATATTAAATGTACAAGTGGTTTTGCCATGAGACAAAGGAAGTTAGCTAGTGGTGTACACTCTACAAACGGGGACCATTAGTCTAATGTATAGAGCAAAACCATAACCTACAAAACAATACATGAATGACCCTCTTTGAGTAGGACCCTAGTAATTAAATACCAGTCAAGTAAACTGATATGCAAAGGATCTCACCATTTGGTCAAGTGGGGAAGGTGTAATTTTACCCCAGGACTCTCAGTCAGTAATTTAACTAGTAGACCACATATCCTGCTATTGTATGCTTTGCACTTGGTTATCTTTTAAGATCTAAATTAGCAATACGTTTTTAAAACAGCTGACACACACATCAGATGATAAATGGACCTACAATAAGGAAGACATATTTATAAACATTAAAAGCAGAATGCGTAGGATTCTGTCTAAAAAGGGCAACATGCACAAAAGTTAATGAACATCTGCTAAACGATTATAAGGCAATCTGACAAACTACATAAATCAACAAATGTCTGTGCTCCATGGAGGTACTATGTGAAATACAAGCATGGCAAAAAACGACCTAAATGCTACATTTAATGGATTCTCCCGAATTACCAAATAAAAACCATTTCATAAGAGTAGACAAACTTGGTCAGGTGGGCTACACTGCCATATTTCAACTGCATTAGCAAAGGAATTGAATCACAGAGATCCCAATCATCTAAAGTGCCTGCTCTCCGTTTACTCAACAGACCTGCCCATTTAGTCTCTGATGCAGACTTTTCACCAATTAATGTTTGGCAGCCAGCTGTAGGAGCGTGCAGCTTCTGAATATGGATTCTCATTACTTTTGGCAAGACATGAAAACTGGGGAGTAGAACGATGAGCAATGGGGCAAACAGTGGGGACTCACCACTCTCCACCCAGCAACACCTATGTGTAGTACCAAGAAAAACAATGTCCAGTTCCATCGAAAAATATGCATTGCATACAGCATATTACTTTTTTTTTTTTTTAACCAATCCCTTAAAGACATGCAAGGCTAAAAAGCTGATGTCACAACACTTAGCTTTATTGAGGTGAAATCCACCATTAAATGTACTTTTCATTGCCATTTGGGGTTAAAGGCCTGAGGAGGGTAGGACAACTATAATCAGTTTTCTTGACAGATATATAAGGTACACCGACATACATCATTTTGGCTTTTTGGAAAATGAATCAATCTTTAAGAAAAGTAAATGTAATTGAATGGTACTTTCTAGCTAGCACCTCGCATAAATGTCTATCACTAGTGAATTCCCAGTTTAGTCCCTTTGGTTCAATTCTAGTTGAGATCAGAGGATGATGATGGGTCCACCGGTCTGGAAGAAGATAGGAGAAGTACAGGGGAGCTTGACTCAATAAGTGCAGGATTGAGGATGATAGGCAGAGACATGGGTGAGACCCCAACCAACTGTGGGGAAGCAAGTGGTTGAAGGATAAGTGGGGACTGTGTTTTTAGAGGTGGAATCTCTGTGACAGGGCTTATTCTTGCAGACGTGCAACCAGAAACAGGTACTGAAGAACTAATGGAAGAAACTTCTGGAACTGAAGGCTTCTCAGCCTCATTCGTATTCAGCTCGCCGGATCGTTCTAAGGCAGCCTGCTGGGAGTTAGACCTTGGCTCAATTGGAAGAGGAGTTGGAAGGGCAGGGGCGCTTTGCATCTGTGAATAGGATTCGGTAATGCTGACTGCTGGTTCTTTGATTACCCTCTGCTTAAAAAGCTCTTCCCGAAGTCGGGGCAGGAAACAATCTATTCTCTCCCAGGTAATCTCCCATAGATCTGAGTAACCAGTTTTGGAATCCGAACTGTGGAATATTCCAGATGTGTCCATCACAAGCAGCATGTTCTTGAGTGATTCTGGAATGGCTTCTAACAGTAAATCACTGGATCCTGCGTGCATATACTTGTCCATGAAGTCTAGGATAGTAAGCCACAGAGCTGCAAACGTAGCTAATGAGAGTAAAGGGGATAGATGCTGCAGAAATACCTTGGAAAGTAGTGTTGAGGCTCTCATTCTGGTTTCCTCCATCCCTCCCTCGTCGGCTGGGCTGATATTTTCTAACAGTTTGGTCAGCAAGGGAAACATCACCTTATTGAAACAGGACTCCCACTCCAGAGCATCCAGGGTTTGAAGGTCATGTACCAAAAGTGCTCTCTGCAGGTATGTTAGTGCCTGCATTCTTACCTGACGTCGTACATCGCAGCACAGCCATGCAATACCTTGCAGTATTGGACACCAGCAGTTAGACCACAGTGTTTTAGAGTCAGCCTCGATCTTCTTTGTTGCTGTATTCAGATGATGCTGCTCCTCCGCCCAAGAGCTGTAGATTGTAGCTGCTCTTGTGTGGAGCGTGTGCATCAAGTCAAGTAACTGTAAAGACACTGTGTGATAGATAGCAGGTACAGTCTCATCCTCCTCATCATCACTGTGAGAACGGGAATGGCGCTGGTTGGATGTTTGTGACCGCCTCACTGCAATTTCCTTCTCTTTTGATTTCTTCTTGAAGCGATAGGACTTGGTATCATATTTGTTGCTCTTCAGCTTTTTCTCCTGCGTCTTGTTTCCTCCATTCAAACTTGCCTCAACAAAGACACGTATTGTTTTTACGCAAAGTTCAAAATTCTCTGGCGTAACATGAGCAGCATCCCGCACAATGAAAGAAAGAGACTCCATGCTCTTCATGAGAGATTTGGTATCATGTGGTCCCAGGTCCAGACCAATGGTAAGACTATACTGGTTCACTTGCGGAGAAGCACTTGATCTGGTTAGCAGAATTGAGTGTTTTGAGATGTCTATGTCTTCTTTTCCCACCACCAACCATCCGCTGTTCATAATATCCACATCAGTCACTGAACGGTGCATCTTTGATTGTTTGCTGTGATCAGTGTATACTTCTGAATCAGAGGTGTACCCACGATCCACACTCACATCACTTGTGTGGTAAGAGGAGAGCTCACTATCAGACTGTGCCCCAGCATCATTATCAGCCCTAGCTGCTTGCAGCGCTGGAGGTGGCTTCACCCCAGCTCCAATGCACTCCAGCAGGGAGAAGAGTGTGTACCAGTCATCACTAGTATGAATGTTAGCAGCATTGGTCTTCAATAATTCATGCAAGCCAAAAGCAACCTGGCGACTCACTCTGCACAAAACAGTGGGTTTCATTACCAATAGAATCCTTAGCGAGAGGAGCACCTGTGAACTGATCTCCTCCCGTCGCAATAAGCGGATGGCCAGCCGTAGTAGACCTACTACTGCCCTATCCACTAAGAAACAAAACTCTGTTGCATGGGCACACAATCGGTAGAGATGATCACGAACCGTTTGCCAGACACAAGCCACTCTGTCCCTGTTCTCAAGAACAATACGCAGTAGCATCTCAAGACAAAAGGCTGCATCTTCTTCATCGTATGTTTCTTCATCAGGAGTAACTGAGATCAGAGCCTTCATGAGCTCCTGCATGGACTCGAGTTGAAGGAATTTGCTTTCTGTGACCAATTTTTCGGGGTCACATAATTTTATGCAGTCCAATGCCCATTTCTTTGCTTCCTGGTTCTCAGCAGATGGCCCCTTCACACTGGACTGTTCTGTGGCACTGAGGGTCAACCAGCTAACAAAGCTCAGCACAGTTGATTCGCCACAATTTGCAGGCATTTCCTCACGCTGTAGAGAAATTTTCCCATTGGGGTCAACAAAGTCTTCTACCTCCACCATGGCCTTTGGCAGCAACGCAGCTCGGAACAACTGCAGCATAGAGTCTATGATGTTTTTCCAACCCTCTCGCAAAATATCCCCATGCCGATGAGCCAGATGAAATACTGTCTTTGCTGCAATCTGAGCTTTGGGGTTGCCCCCAAAATCTGCGGGCAAGTTCTCCACAGATTCACTATTGAGAGCAGTGAATTTGCAGAGTGAAATTATGAGGTTGTCAAACACATCACTTAATCCATAGTGAGCAGAAATCATTGCACATTTTCTGAAGCCAGATATGGATTTTTGAATGATTGTTTCATCCATGCTCTTGTCAAAAACATATGATAGGGCAGCAATGGTGGGACCCCAGATCATGGTGAACAAGTCGTGATCATAACTTCCAGGTACCACATGCAAGAACACACCTTCGGGTGTTGCCCCACGATGCAACAGCACATTCCACATGTAATTCTCTTTCACCAGGCCAGTCTGCTCTTCAGGCATTACTATCTCATCATTTTTGATTGCATGGTAAATATCCTCCAGCATGTCCTGATCAAAGTCATTGCCACCATTCACCCCCTTCAAATTTTTCCGAAACTCTTCCAAAGTCATTGGCACACTCTGTCTGCGGACATTGTGATTGTGCTGGTCTGTGTTTAGCATAATGACTGCATATGCTAGGGCAAAGCCTGCATCATTGTGTGCAAATGGAGTTCCATTAATTTCCTGCCACTTTTCTGTGAAAACCTCCAGTAACCTGTGAATCACAGGTGCCTCTCCAGGTAGCCGGAAAGCTTCAAGGTAAAGTCGCAATGCTTCATCAATCCTCAGCCCTTGGAAACTGAATGTCCCTACAAAACTGTCTAACAAATCCATGTTCTTACGATCACTGATAAACTCGCCAATCATTTTCTTGTCAAGTCGAGGGTTTTCACGAAGCCACTGGGCCACCTCATTATTGTCTATTGGAGTTGTCAATAGGTTCTTCTCCTGTAGGAACTGGATGCCTTTCTTTGGCTTCTGGTTAAACTGTTCTGTGCCTGTAATAATGAGTTTCTTTTTATTTTTAATATTGTTCAGTTCCTGCGTGGTTGGTAAAATGCTCAAGAAGCGTGGTGGTTTTTTTGGCACACTCTTTTCAGCTGAATCGTTTACTTCCCCTACATCCTGGCACCCAAACTTCATCTTGTCAGCCATGAGGAGTCCGCTGGAGGGGGGCTGATTACCCGATTGTTCCAAGTTGACACAAGGTGGATTTCCTTCCATCAATGATCTTTCACTGCTGTTGCTAGATTCATTCATGTCAGAACCATCCATTCTCAGCTTTGAGGACTCTTTTTCCTGTTGCAAGGTATTGCTCAAAACCTTGGCTTGACAATGGGCTTCTGTGCTATCGATAACAGTAAGCAGGGCTTCGAGTGACAGCAGATGAGTGGTATACAACTGTCCTGAAACAGGGAAGGCATTCTTAGAAAGCAGCTTTGTGAGGTCTTCGAAAAGGCTGGCACAGTAGTAGTCACAGTCATAATTTATGTAGAGCTCTGAAACAAAGCTTGGGATTCTCCAGAGCTGGACAATGGCATCCAAAGCCATTTCCTTCATCTCATATGGCATCTTGGGATTCTCCACAGTGATTATGTCCATCAGCTTCTTCACATACATCTCAAGTTGAAACTTAAGATGTTCTCTCATACTTTCGAAGAGAAGAAAGCATGCACGCAGGGAAGCTGCATATATATTCAATCTCTCAACACTCAGAAGCTGGAAAAGGTGCCGACAGAGTTCATCTTTAATCAGCCCCAGAAGAGAAACATAATTTGAAAGAGTAGCGGATTCCATTGCCACCGTGAGGAGCTTCAAACCCATGTGGATCATCACTTCAGAGTTGTGCCGGTCGTGAGGATTAGTGAGAGAAATCAGAAAACGGAATAGCTCACGGATACATGGCAATCCATAAGGTACAAGAGCAGCTCCTTTTTGGCTGGACTGAGTAAACCTCACACCTCTCGGGTTTACATAATCCATGTCATGAACAGAGGATGAATCTTCTGTCATGGAGGAATTGTCTTCCAAGACTTCTGGAATGGACTCTACTGAAGCAGACTGTTCCTTTTCTCTTCCAAGTATTTCATTCTGCAGTTCTATTTGGTTTAGTTGATCGCCAACTCCAAACTCTGTTGATGGTGAAATAACAGGGTTAATTCCAAACGAGCCTGCAAACTCCATGTCGCTTAAATCTTCCTTTGAGGCGGATTGAGACGATAGTTCCACGCCACTGTCTGTAATGGGACTGACAGTGGAAGATGTGGTTTCTGAGCATTCAGCAGAAATTGGAGAAGTGGTCCCAGGAGAGAGAGCATCAATAAAAGGAACCCCACTTGAAAAATTTGAGTTTTGAGAAGTTCCATTGGTGATGGTCTGTTGCAAAGGTATCTCTACCCCAGAGGAAGCTTTAGTTGCATGGCGCAATGTTCTTGGCGATCTCTTCTGCTTCTTCCATTTCGAAGAATCAGTCATTCCTCCGGCTCTCATTTTCAGTTTTTTAATGTTGGCTCCCACATAGCTTTTAGCTTCTTCTTTAAATTGAGGTAACCTTGAAAAGAGGAGCTGGACCATGTCGACAAGAGTGTGTTCTGCAGATTTTCTCAATAATTCACTGAGCCTCATTTCAAAGCATATTCGAAAACAAGACTGCATGATCTCACACACAGACTCATTTGTAAGGTGTGCGCCTACTGGGGTGAGCAGCAGTGTCCGTAATACCTGGAGGATTTTCATCAGGACAACTTCGTCGCTGGTTGGGTCTGTGCCAACGAAGCGGGCATGAGTGACTGCATCTGCCATGTTCTCAATACCCTCTGCAGTGCCATCATGGTAAGGGTCTATTAGTGCACAGGATAAAAATTTGTTCACAGATGTTAGTGCCAGCCCAGTGATGGGACCTGTGGTGTCCTCGGAACGAATAACCTCCAGAAAGGGACGCAGAAAAACGTTGGGCTCAATTTTGGAGAGTTCTGTTATATTATTCAAAACGTCTTTCAACTGGCTGAAGCTGTGTAGCAATGGATCTTGTTCTTCGTCCAAAGGGGTGTGAGTACTCCATCTGGCATTGCGTTTAATGGCACCAACCACGTAGCCGATTTCTCCCTGAACAATATAAATATTTCTATCGACCATGTTGGCACCCCTGTCACTGCTGTGATGACGCCGCAATCCAAGATGGCGGCCTATGACAGCGTATTGCTCTGAGGAGGGCGAGGAAAGCTCATTTACCCCCAGCCGACAGTAGGTGTTCCGTTCTGTTGGTGGCGGCTGGGATCCCACCGCAGGCGAGTTAACAGGACCAGGAAAGGCGTCTCTCGCCGGCTCACTCCATGGAGCAAGACAGCTGGCTGGAAACAGAAGAAAGACTAACGAGCAGCTGTAAAGTAAAGAGACGACAGACTATTGTACAGAGCGGGCAGAAAGACATAAAGGGGCGGAACTCCAGGAACCCTTCATAATACACAGATGGCCGTACCCACACCTGACATGGCGGCGATCGAGGACGTGGTCGCTCCATTTCAAACCAAATATTGAGCGCTATAGTTGTTTACACGTCACACTAGTGCAGAAAACAGGCTCTGCCAGAACAAATCAACA
Source organism: Ambystoma mexicanum (assembly GCF_040938575.1). Lineage (NCBI taxonomy): Eukaryota > Metazoa > Chordata > Amphibia > Caudata > Ambystomatidae > Ambystoma > Ambystoma mexicanum. The sequence continues at coordinate 542,922,556 of NC_090929.1, forward strand.
CGGAAGCGATCTAACAACTTCCCACCCTGGAGTCGACGAAATAGCAGGTCTCCACACCCCAGGATACCTTTGCCCCTTAGAGTCATGTTCTTTACCATGTTCAAGCGGCCGAAAATATTCAAGGTCAGAGCTTTAGAGCAGCCGCAGAAGTATGGCCTGGCAGGTCGAAGTCTAGCAGAGCTGAACCAAAAGGCATGCAAAAAGTTGCAGGTCTGTCCCTTTAAATCACGACTAATATAGAACGAGATGATGAAGCAGTAAGAGTGTACGTTGTGTTTTTCGTTTGATTGGAGTAAAGAATTTTTGTTCAAACCATTTTATGATATTATAGCATTTAAGAAATGAGTAATTGCAGAACGGATTACAGCGTGGCCCAGGAATCTAGAGATGAACGGAAGATTGAACAATATAAATATAAAAGCATTTAGTTATAAGGCACTACATGAGCTATCTATGAAAAAGTTAATTTGTGATTAAGAGACAGTCCGCTTAATAAGCGTTAACATTGCTGGTGATTGGAATAAGTAAACACGATATTCCTCGCCTTTGTAGAATTTGTTACCACCTTTTTTTTTTACAGCAACGCTATTTGTGTTAAGTTTGGGTATGGTATCTAAGGGGGCGTTGGGGTTGCAAGGGGGAGAGGGTGCGGGGGTATCCCCTGCTTTTTGTGATTAAAAAAAGGTGGAGAAATCGGCGACTTTATTTTGGCAAAGTGCCTTTCAGCGCGGAAAAAAAACAACAATCGAGGCAACCTAATAGATCCATTTGGGGCAGGGGGCGGCAACCTGTGCTCTAGAGTTGTGCCCTACTCCCATCACCTCTGGTCAATATAGTCAATATTGAGGCTTAATGGATGTGGTCTTCCAGACTGGGCTTCTTTGACAATTGGTATTCCTCACCCTTCTGCCATGCCCTGAGCTTTTGGGAGAGCAGTTATTTCAACAACTGGCCATTGTCATGCAAATCCAATAGGTCAAGGTTCGAACCACAGATTTTTACTGTTGTGGGTGTATCTTTGGGTGTAACGTGCATAAAACACTCCCACAAATAATTTACCACAACCAGTTTCTCTTTCAACAAAGTGTTTGTCCTTCTGCCTGAGCTGGCAGTTTGTTTTTCTTTTTTTCTTTTTTATTGAACAAGAGTTATAAACACGCGCAGGGAGTAATTCTTATATGTACACAGACACGTATTATTTAGGTGTACATGCCAAACTGTCATTAACCCAAATCATGAAAGCAAGATACAAGTCCAGTTCAATAGTGCCACATTATTGAAAGATATTTTCACCTATGGTGTTAAATGGTTCCATCCAATATCTGCCTCTAGGAGAAACTGTTGTCACTTGTTTGTAAGGTTGACTAATATTCCTTATGATAGATGTAGATTTTCGGAGAGAAAGGGGTCTGTTAAAGTTGATGAAGATATGGAGAGTAAAGGAGTGAAGTGGCTTAGGGTGTGGTTAGTTACTTTGCCTGGCTAAGCTAATTGGCATTCTCGGTAACGATTGTCGGTTCCTGGATACTCAGCAGTTATATTTGGTGCAAAAATAAAGGGATGTGAGAGTGAGGCGTAATTTATGGCACAAAGACACAGGGTTTATGCAACTTAAATAATAAGCATGGATTCATGGGGGTTTTCATACTTCTGAGTGTTCAAACATAGTGATTAGATATGTTGTCACCTTATTGGGGAAAGATTTTAGTGGAGATTTAGTTTTGTTGAAGTGTTGGAGCGATTTTGTGTCTATAAGCCGTGCTGGTGATTGGGGCGGGTCTCACCGGATCCGAGATCCGGCACCAGATGTGTAGCTGGATCCCATGGCCAGAGTCGGCCACCCCAAACACCTGCTGTGCGCTGGGGAGGAGAAAAAGAAAAAAAGCGCACATGAGCCAACTGTAACTTCCTCTGGTGATCCCATGCAAAAGGTCACAAGAGGAAGTTACATTCCTCAGCCACGACCCGGTTTATTTATGCAATGTTTGTCAGATACATGGACCTGGATCATTTATTTATGCAATGTTTGTCGGATACCCCACCCCGACCCTTGTGGGATCCCCCAACAATTTTTTTTTTCTCATTTCCACCCCAATCTATAGGGTAGTTTGTGCATGATGCAAAGGGCAATCCACCATGATTTGAAAGATGGGGGCTCTTTTTCTTTCCAATCGTTAGTCATTCCTTTTAGGGGGATAGCTAAATAATTGTCTAAAAGTCCAATTGAATTAAGTGTGACTGACGGTACCTGTTAAGAGTTTTGATCAGAACGACTTTAAGGAAGTCTTTGGTTTCAAGATTCAGAATTCTAAGTATACAATCAGATCTCTAGGTTTGTAACTGAGGGCAGTTAAATATCACATGTTCTAGTGTACCTTTGTAGCCAATACCTTCATATGCCCAGTAATCCAGATTTTCTTTGGCATTTACCTTGAACAGTCTTTAAAGCATCTCCCGCACAAGTGAAACTATTGTTTAGTATTCCGTTCTATACTTGGCTTTCTCTCCCAAAGTAATTCTTGATGGGACTTAGTTGTTAAAGCAGAGGCTTGAGTACATTTTAATAGAAGTGAAAATGACTTGCTCTAATCTCTTTTGTTTTGAGTAGTCTGAAGTAGCAACTCTGAAACATATTCTGATTCCAGGGCATGTTATTTTCAATTTGTTTCATTTTAAGGTAGTTCTTGAATTCATGACAAGCCCAAAATCCGGTCTGAAGTTCAGTGAAATTAAGGAGTTTCTTTTCCATGTACAGGTATTTAATACAGGAGAGAGAAACGTAGTTGTTAAATTCTCATTGGGTATCCTCCCATTGAATTCCTTACATGCCTTTGGTCTAATGGAACAATCCAGGGCTGCCCTATGTTCATCTCGGCAAATGAAGACTAATGCCATTTCTCCTCATATTATCCAGTGTTGAACACTATCAAACACTCATTAGCTCCACGTCCACTCTTCCTCGTCCCAGTACTTACTTCATGAGGCCCCTGCCTCTGACACAGGACCTTCTTCTATTTCTTTAAATTCCTATAACTCCTCCCCCACATCCACTTCACTTAGTTTAATTTTTCCTGCCTCTGGCAGGTTGGACTTTTTCTTCCCGGTGCAGGGCACTGGGGAGCACCGATTGCTGGCCACCTGGGGGGGCTGTGTGGCGGGGCCCTCGGCTCCCTCAGGTGCGGCGCTGCTCCTGGGCCACCTGCGGGGCTTGGGGTCACAGTTGAGCGGGATTGCCTCGCTCGGTTCTTTGCTGGGCTCCGGACCGCAGCGTGAGCATTGTGTCCCGGGTCCTGCATGGCCCGGGGGAAGGTAAGGAGAGGGGAGGAATGGGCTTGATGTTTTTCCCCTCTCCTCCTGTTTTGGCCATCTTGATTCAACAGGCCTTTTCCTCGTGCTCTGTGTACACATCTTTATTGGAAATGATGGCAAGCACTTGGCAGTATGGGCTAGCCTTCCCTTTTGTTGTGTGGCGCCTCTGCTTCTTGTCATGGGGTGACTGTGGCAGAGAGTCTTTGAAAGTGCGGGGGCGCTGTTCTGTCGCAGGCATGTCACATACCACCCACTCCTCAGACACACACAGCACAGGATGCACTGGATGTTAGCTGCATTCTCTGGGGGGAAGGTAAGGAGAGGGGAGGACTGTGCTTGATATTTTTCCCCTCTCCTGCTGGTATGGCCATCTTGACTCCTTCAACATGCTGTTTCCTCGTGCTCTGTCTACACATCTTTATTGGAAATAATGGCAAGCACTTGGCAGTATGGCCTAGCCTTCCCTTTTTGTTGTGAGGCTTCTCTGCTTCTTGTCGTGGGGTGACAGTGGCAGAGAGTCTTTGAAAGTACGGGGGCGCTGTTCTGTCGCAGGCATGTCACATACCACCCGCTCCTCAGACACACACAGCCCAGGATGCACCGGATGTTGGCTGCATTCTTTGCGTGCAGCCTGTGAAAACGGCGAGGATTTGGACGTGTCTGCAAGCAGCTGGAAGGGTACCGGCCTGGCATAGTCTACACTTTGGGTTCGAGTCTCTGCGGTGCTGACTCAGCTCTTCATCCTTCCTAGACCGACGCATTGGAATGATTTAGAGCTTGGGGCTACCAGCTACTGGATACAGGGCTCAAGCCACCTCTCAGTAATGCAGCGAGTTAGTGGTGTGTTTGGGTCTGCTAGCTATGGACGCAGACTCCTTGTCCTGTCCTCTTCCTTTGAACTGCACGAGGGAAGGTCAAAGGAGATAATTTTCTTTTCCCTTGTCCGGCATGGAATTATAGAAAATGCATCATGGAAGTAATGGCCATTCAGATGGTTCCCAGTGTCTCTTCTTTTAGGGCCTAGGTCCTCCGGTGCTGACGTGTTTCTTTCACGCCTCCTCTCAGACTTGTGGGAAGTGATATGGCACATGGTGGTACATGTCTGTGCTTAGAGGGGTTCTCAGAGCCCCTGGTGCCGGTGGAGGGGGATGTCACTTCAGTGGGTTTTTCCAGTGTAGGAATACACCAGGTGGGGGTTTTCCTTTGATGTCTGCTATCCGGGATGGATTGCTTTGCCCCGCTTTGTGACAGTACTCTGCCCTTTTGACGCCAGCCTGGTGGCTCCTCTGTCGGCTGGGGGGGCCATGGTCTGCTGGACTTCTGGGCTGTCCTGTATCTTCCTTTTGATAAGTCGGATCTTTTTGTGGGCTGACAAGCATGCTGTTACATTGTGGCGCAGGCATGCTTCAACGTCCTGTGATTTTCCTCTGGTGCAAGTGCAGTGACTGGCGGTTTTCCCTGGCTCCTCGTCTCTATCTTCTCAGAGGTGTATGGGACCGGTGGGGTTCGGCTTCCTGGGTAATGGGCTCCTTCCGGAAGGAGCCCATCAGTTGCAGTTCCTGTCTCCTCCTGTCCAGGTTTGCATGGTTAGGACTTTGGTACCCAGCTCACGGTCCAAGTAGTTGGCCATGGGATCTGTTCTCTCCGAATGATTGTTGTGGGTTACCGTCTTGCCTGTTCCTCTCCCTGTTCAGAGTCAAGTTTTCTACTTGCGGGTGCTTCTGGTCCCTATGCCTTCTAGGATGTGTCCACTGCTTATGGGTCTCAAGACCCTGCACTGCTTGTCCGGACGTCTGGGGAGAGCATACTCTGGATGTTGTGCAGGCGGGGCGCTTGCTGGCTGGTCTGGGCTGGGTTCTCAGAAGGCAGTGTGTCTCGGCTCGCCCGTTGCTGAAGTTACGGGGCACGTGGCGTCTTGCGTGTTTTCCGGTTCCTTGAGCCCGTCTTGGGTTACGTCCCCTGGTGTCTTATACTCTCTCACACTGGCTTCCGATGTCTCGGCTTTCGTAGTTGTGTTTTCAGTGTCCCCAGCACTGCGAGTCTCCCTGCTGTGGTGGCGGGGGGGTTTCAGGTCTACAGGCTGTGGTGTGCATGGTCCATCCTCCTGTGTCCTCTCTTACTACCGACGCCAGCAGAAAGGGTCTACATTGGGGGTCCTCTCAGCTCAAGGGTTGAGATCTGGGGAGAGCCGGCGATCATCCAATTGGCAAGAGTTGTGCCATTGCCCAAGCTCTGGTGTACTACAAGGAGTTGCTGGACGGTCAGCGGCTTTGATCCGATCGGACAATACGACGGCCTTGGCATATGTCAACTGCAAAAGGGGTTCCGGCCGCTCCTTGAATGCTCTGGCAGCGCTGATAGGCACCTGGGAGAAATCTGATCTGGTGTCTCTGTTGGCCTCACGTATCACGTATCATGTTCAAGCGGATCTTCTCAGACGCCGGTTTTCACTCCTCAGCGGAACTGGTCCTGTTGGCCCAGGTCCTTTGCGGTGACCTGTGTCAGATTAGGGTCCCTGGTTCTAGGCCCGTTTGCATCCCCGGCCTCAGCAGAAGTGGCCCTCTTCTGCTCTCGGTTTCAGGCTGGGGGGATTGGGGGCTGGACGCCCTCTCTGTACAGTGGCCTTGGGGTTTTCCTTTATGCCTTTCCGCCTATTCCCTTTCTGCCCTGGGTGGTTTGGCGCATCAGTGTCCAGGGTGACTGTGTTGTTGTTAGCTCAGTTCTGGTCCCGCCGGAGTTGGCTCCCCTCTCTGTTGGAGCTTCGGTCCTAGGAAGTCCTAGGAATCTTGGCTGGTTCCGAGGTGGCCGTGTCCCCTTCAAGGGGATCTACAGTTGGAATTCCCCTGGATGCAATGGGCAGTGTGGCTATTGCTCAGTGTAGGTTGATATCTCAGGGGTTCTCAGATCCTGTAGTTGAGTACATAATGGATGCTCTTAGACCCTCCACTCTGAAGGTGTTCGGCAGGCATTGGGGCCATTTCCGACCCTCCCCTGCATTCTGGCCTCTCTGCTATCTTTCGATTCCTCCAGAAGGGCTTTCGACAGGGGCCTGACAGTTTTTTTTTCTCCCAGGCTTTGCTCTCAGTGGGCCTCCATGAAATTGCTTTTGGGGGACTCTGATGGTCACTTGGGTGGGGAGGTGTTGGTGGGGAAGTTGCTCCAGGATTTTTCTTCTTCCCGTCCTTGTGCTGATAAAGGGCTTCCCCCTTGGGATCTCCCTCTTGTATTACGGTTCCTTCAAGGGCCTCCTTTTGAGCCCTTTTCCGAGATTGATATCAAACGTCTTACACTGAAATCTGCTTTTCTTCTGCCCGTAGGCTTGGGGAGATTGGGGCTCTCTTATGTAACCCTCCTTTCCTGAGGGTGCTGCCAAACGCGGTGGTGCTGAGGTGTGGTCCGAAGTTCCTCTCTTAAGTTGTATCTCGGTTTTCATACCTCTCAGGATCTGTTTCTCCCTGACTTCTTTCATGACCCGAGAATGCATGAGGAGGTGGCTTGGCTTAACATTATGTCCTGCGGGACGTGTTGAAGTATTTGGCTAGGTTTGCTTTTTTCCATCAATCTGTTAGTCTTCTGATTGCTTGTGGTCAGGCTGGGGCTGGGCATAATGCATCTGTGGTTTCCATTTTCCGATGGTTCTGGGTTGTGATCGCCAGGGCCTATGTGGCTTTTGGCCTGCCTGTGCCTGCGCATGATCAGGGGCGGTCCGCCAGGGGTTTGGCCACTTCCTGGGCCGCTGCAAGGGGGGTTTTTCTCTGCAAGAGATTTGTATGGCTGCCGCATTGGCTGGTCTAGGGATTTTCATCAACCGCTATGGGTTGAGTTTCTCCCGCTCAGGGGGTTGGGGGGGATTTTGGTTCCTTCGTGGTTGGAGTTTTGTCTGTGGGGATGTGAATTAAGAGTTATTGTGGGTGTGTTTGCTGCACTGTTTTTAGCTCTGTGTCTCATTGGGACCTTTTCCCCGTTGCTGCTTTGGTATACCTCATGAAGTAAGTACTGGGACGAGGAAGAGTGGACGTGGATGTAATGCTCTGATTACTTACGGTAATCTTCATTACTCCCAGTCCTACTCTTCCTCGTCACAGTACTGACGACCCTCCTCACCCTCCCTGCGGGGAAGGTCCCATGCTCTGGCTTAGTAATATGAAACTGAGTGACGTGGATGTGGGGGAGGGGTTATAGGAATTTAAAGAAATAGAAGAATGTCCTGTCGGAGGCAGGGGCCTCATGAAGTAAGTACTGTGACTAGGAGTAATGAAGATTACCGGTAAGTAATCAGAGCATGGTTGACCCTGATAAGTATCATGAGATTATAACCTTGGCTGAAGCCCTATGCTTTGTAAGGCCCCAAAGAGTGTTTCTAGGGTCTTTGCACTTACACATTTGACTAGGGGTTAGAACAGACAACATCCATTTTTGTTAATCTTTACCTTTTGTATAACGTTATGTAAATTGTTATGTGTTTTACTGTTTACATTGTAATGTATCGTGTATTGTCCTCATGTACTTTATTTCATTTCTACTGACATAAACTATTATTGATTGAGGAGAACCAAGAGGAAAACTGTTTTGATCTGAAGGCATAATAATCGGTCTTAAAGTTAGGTAGTTTGACAACTTCACTTGTAATTCTTTTAAAGGGATTGTTTGAGATTTAATAAGCAATAGTAAATTGTTGATAATTTGGTTTAGTAGATGTATGGTACCAGATTAGTCAGACTACTGGTAGCGATACCAGCATTTTGATGGCGTTCACCAACCACAAAGATAGAATTAAAGGGGATAATAATTCTCGTTTTTATTGATGAAAGTAGAGATTCAGTAGACGACCTCAGGAAGTTAGGGAATTCTATTCCCAGATATTTGATAGCTTTGTTTTTCCAACATAGACCAAAGTCTAAATGCTACTATTAATACACTTTGAGTACAAGGCGGGTATTTGTTTGTCTTTTGAACAAAATAAGTGTACTACTAGATTACACCACATCAGAGGCAAAGAGTATCACACCATCGATGTGAGCCACCAGTTTGAACTCTGAATCTGCACACCTAATTCCCTTAGCATCCTTGTCTTTCCAATTGACTCAAGTGGGGGCTCCAGTGCAGGAATAAATATGATATGATTAGTGAGGATGGGCGGCCTTGACATATTCCCCTCAAGAGCCTAACAGACGAGGATAGGTTTCTGTTTACATTGCGGCAACCTTGAGAGATAGTGCTTCACCCTGATCACGTAAACAAAGTTATCCTGCAGACCATGCCATTTGAAGGCCTTAAATGGGAAAGTCCATTCTAAACGTGACTAATATAAAATATCTTGTAGCTGGGTTACTCTCATATATTTTAAAATCTATGTTGATCAGGCTGACTGATATATCCTGTTTGACTAATGTTTGGTCTTTGTTTCGCTTGGGAATCATTAGGATGCAGGCTTCTGTAAATGAGCTCCTTAGGTGGTTTGTTGGCACGAAAAAAGCTCCAGCAGTTTCAAAGAGAGAAGGGACTTGGAAGTTTGATAAAATGGTACTGGGAACCAGTTGGATCCCAGTGATTTCCCTATTTTTTTGTGATTGGTTAATTGCGTCACTCATTTCTGGAATGAAATTGGGGACTTCAGTTGTGTTACATCAAGTTTATGGTAGTTTACCCTTGGTTTTTGATTCATGTAGTTTATGTTCTTTACTGAGGCAGCACTGTTTGATTTATAAAGGTACTTGAAGGAATCACTAAATATCATCTATGCATTATTTGTGTCCTCCTGTTTTTGTTGCAAGTAGTTTTTAGTTTTGAGATAGTTAGCTAACATTTTGCCTGCTTTACTTGAACCTTTACAATATTTCGAGTTTATGTTGGTTATTTTGGCTGCTGTCCATTGGTATTTTGAGTTGTAAACCAATATAATTTTTATTTTTTGAAGGAAGGCCTGAGATTTTTTGTTCTTTCTAATTAAATGTAGGGTATCCATTAGGTCCCCGGGTGATTCTTTCTGCAAAACTGGTGACATACCAGATAATTTCCCTACAAAGTCACCTTCAGTATTTGTTAGTTTGGTTGAGTTATTTGAAAGGTACTAATTGGAATGAAATATTAGCGGGTACGTTTCTCATCTTTTAATAATGATGTATTCTACATTTTGTTGATTTTTGTACTTGGCTTTCTACAGATAGGGTAATATTGAGGTAAGCATGGTTTGAGAGAACAACTGGAACAATTGCTGCATGCATGGATGTGCTAGCTGCATTTTTGCTGACTAAAAGGTAGTATATATCATGGAGTGAGATATATGTGGGTGTAAAAAGAAGGTGAAGTCTTGGCTCTTTTTGTTTTGCAGTCTCCATAATCAATCAGTTTGTGTTTGGCTATCCTTTTGGTGAAGGCTTTGGTGGCCCTACATCCCATGAATGTTCATTATGCTGCATTCAACACTGTGGACCACAGATAAAAGATTGATTGAGAGAGTTCTGTGGCCGGTATAGATGGAATATCTCCGGAATAGTTTAATTTCTTTCTGAAAAACTGCATAATGTACTCTCTGATGCAGTCTCTGTGGGATCCCGCAGGGTTCTTCTTTGTCTCCCCGTAAAATTCCACACATATATTTGTCCTCTCCTAGATCTCTTCAGGGAGCGTAGTCTCACTTTTCATTCCTATGCTGACGATAGGCAGAGCTATCTGTTTGTCCAAGTCCCGGAGGATAACTTTTCATTATTTTCAGAGACCTTGACCAAGGCCAGTGATTGGCTTGGGTCCAGCGGATTACAAATCCGTGCTGTCAAAATGGAGGTGTTGCTGCTTAGGCCCTAAAGCATCTTGGAAACATTCAATTGTTGCCTATGCTTTTTTGGTTTAAATACTATTTCCCCCCACTCCCCCTAGGCAAGGAATCTGAGAGTCATGTAAGAGTCATCTTTCAGCCTTTAAGCCCAAATTAGTGCTTTCACTCAAGCTGCCTATTTATTCTAAACTCCAGTAACTCAAAATAATCTTACCATATGTACCTTGATACTCCCTTAAAGTGATCGTGGGAGCTTGGATACATTCTTCAATTGACTGTGCCAAACCCCTTTGTTCTGGACTCCCATCATAACTACTACATCTTCTTTAGGGAGCTCACAACACCTCATCCCGTTTGATGTTTGGTAAAAGTAAGGGAGATTGCGTGTGTCCTCTCTTCTTAGATCTCCCTATTGGCTTGCAGTGAGATGCATGATGATATTTAAAATCCTGTGCTTGGTTTTTAAATGCATCCATGGAAGGGTCCATTCATATCCATCAATGATACTGACATTCTATATTCCTGGGTGGGGTCTGTGGTCCTCTAGCCAATGCTTATTGCTGGTTCCCAGTCGAAAATGTAAGACTATAGGTGAGAAGATATTTGCTGTGCCTTTGGAATTCTCGGTCTTTAGATAATTTGAGCTCAAGCAACTGAATGTACTTCAGGATGGCTGTGAAAACCCTGATTTTCGACTTGTTCCATATTTCTGCATCCTAGCATCCATTAGAATATTTAGGGTTTCTTTCCTGCCTAATTCATGTTATGGTGCTGCATGTAAAAAATGTGTAAATGCAATCAAATTTAATCTCCTGATTTGTGGTTAAGGAACAAAAATTAAGCATGCCTCATCTAATTTTGAAAATCTATTCAACGCGTTTAAACTTTTGTTATATAATGCAATGACTTTCCCATTCACTTTGAGAATATGCAGCTTTTAAATGGGATTTTCTTAAGTTTAGGTGCTGGTTCGAAATGACAGATGGGGTTTCTTGTAGTATAATTGAATACACTTTATCCTTTTTTTAACGTGACTTAATATTTTGTAATTGAATCAAGCTCTCTAACCCATTATTCTTCCATGATACCACCTCCGCCACATCCTGTTTGTTTTCAAATATGTATGTTTCGGGTAGCTGCTAAGGTGTGAAAAAATGATTGTTCGTATGTAACGCATCTCAGTCTTCAGAAGAACGATCAAGCAGAATGATTGAGTTTTTCAGAATTGAATAGGCAATGATGGATATTTAGCAGGCAGAGAAATGGAAAGCAGTAGGAGGTACAGGTAAGGAGCATTGTACATTTAGCCTTCCTTAGACAGTCATAATGACTAATATAATGAACTAGATCCTAAAAGGGATAATCAACACTTCAGGTGTCAATTTAATTACAAACATTTGGGTTTATGTCACGACCCCCGCAAAATCATTGCGAAAGGGACTATGAACATTCAGAATCGTGAACACTCACAACCCCATTCAGCATAATATTATAACATCAAATGTCCAGTTCCACCTTCTGCTCATGAAGGAGTGACCAGTGTGATTTAGGAGTGACTGGTTTGTGAATAATGTTGAGTGTTCAGTTATAGGTGTTGAGGTGCACATTTCATTTCATTTCATTTCACATTGGTGTGTGAGATTTGCGGTTGGAAAAATGTGAGAGTGAGTCTAAGTATATGTGAAATAATGTGTCTGGGTGGTTATGAAATATGCATATGAGTATCAAGTGTAAGTGAGAGAGAGAGTGTCTTGAAGAGGTGCAAATGCTCAAACCGTTCTATAAGCCTGATGAATAGATCTAGTAATTAAAGATTGAATATTCATGAACAGTTGAGCCTAGTGTTGAGAGGCATACAGAGTGATATATTTTGAAGATGAGTTTCAATCTCGCAAGGGATAATGTTCTGTAACAGTCACAAAATAAACTAGCAAACCTAACCATATTATCTAACTAGGTGTATAGCAACATCAACTTAAAATTATATAAAACAGGATACTGCATGATATTTAATTTAAGTCAAGATTTATTAGGATTGTTGAAAGTGTTTGTGTGTGTGATCGTAACAGTGTGGTATGCTTGTCATAGGTATGTAGACCAGGGTATTGATGGCAATCCAGAGATGATCAGGCCCATGCATTGATGCACAAAGCTTAATGTGTAAAAAAAATTGCTGGACTTTATTTAAGACACGCTGGCAAAATCACTGGGTGAGAGTGCTTTGAGTGTGGGGCAGAAGGCACAGATCCAGTTCTAGGGCCAGAGTCAAGACAATGGGGCTAGGTAAGAATAGGAGAGTGAGCTCTGATCAGAAGTGACACCTGAGGCTAACCAAATTAATAGGATACTATTGCCAGGGGTAACACAAAGTCATCTGTCGCCGAAATTCTCTACATGCACACAGCGCACCATTTCATTTTTCGCTCACCAATGACTAGTGTCAGCGACCTATTTTGGAAGATAGTTTATCACCACCGGAGAACCAGAAGAACCATGCGTTTTTTCTAATTAAGTCTAAAAAGTTTTTTAATGTCATAAATGGAGGGGGATGAATGGTATCCAAAATCCAAGCAGATGAAAGATCCGCTTGGATGTTGGATACCATTCATCCCCCTCCATACCATAAGATATCATATCTTATGGTGTGTTGTTTCATGATGGGTTGGAGTTCTCGTAAGCCTTTCAAACCTGCTGGGTACAGGTTTGGCAAGTTTACTAGTTTATTTCCAGGTAAGGTTACCTTCAACATCTGTCTGGTCTGGGTGAAAGTACATAATTACATTTTGTGGCTTGATAAGTGCCTGATGGAGGTTTCTTCGGGGGAAACCTGTGTGTCCTCTGGATGTAGAGTTTTGTTCTTGGGTCTCAGTGCAAGACTTCAGACGAGAAGTTTTGAAGAATCTTTAAGGGGATCTTCTTTCTCCATTCCTTCTAGAAGGCTCTACATCTGAACATTGGTTCTTCTACTACTTTTCTCCCTGCCCTCACAAAACCTTGTAGTTATCAGACTTGTACTTCCAAGATCTTAACTCTTAGGGTAAGATGTTTTCGCCTATTGACTCTCTTCTCTACTTAGGAATTCTGTGCTCCTTTGGCAATAGCTTTTGTTCTATGGTGTCATTATTGTCGCTGCAAGAAATTATGTTTGAGCTTTGACCTCATTGTGTATGGTGTCCACCAGGAGGTCACCCAGAGATTTGTGTCTTGAGAGGATCGTTTTTAGATCTAGCTGGGCCCTTTTATATGTTTTTCAGTTTTTTCATGAGGGTTATGCTGCTGAAAGTTCTGGTTGTTGGAGAGCATATCTTTTCGGAACTTGATGCATTAGCTGGACCTGTGCCTCTGTTGAACTGGCATTGGCCGATGATGCCATTCTTCCGCTTGGTGGGCAATATGTTGTATTTGGTGTAGATCAGTTGTTGCTTTAACTGTAGACTCTCTGATCCACAATATTTTTTTTTTTTTTATAGATTTAGTTGAATCTCAACTTTTCAATAAACAACAACATTTTAAATAATAATAGATTTTTTACAATATTAAGTCATTTTCCTCTTTTCTTAATTACATGAGAAAAATAAAATATAAAAATAATTTTCTTCTTAGTAGTTCTATGTACAGAAATGGAAAGAAACGAGTTTGTACGTCAAAAAAGTAAACTTCTTTCTAGTTCATATACAAAGATTAAGAAGGCAATGCATTATCATATAAACGTATATAGTAATTCAAATTGTCACTAATACTTAATTAACTATCAGCTGTTATTAAAAGAACTAGATAAAGAAGAGAAGAATTGTGAAAACATTCACCACATTTATGTTATGTCTCAATTCCAATATGGTTAATAAATTTCACAATCGCTATCTGAACCTTAGTGAGGCGAGTATGATAAAGCTTTGTCCATAGTTCATTAGATGTCAATGATCTATAATGTTCGAAGTACGGTTTGAAATACAATATCCGTTTCAACGTTAAAGCAGAGCATTCCGTACATAAATGTTCCATAGTCTCTTTCTGGTTTTGAACGCAGCAGAATCAACAATAGTTCTCAGCATTTGATATGAGCCTTCTTCGGGCCTGTATTTGTTTGGTGTTAGATAAATTTAGACGAAAGCGTAAATATGTTCGTCTTAGTTTGACGTCAGGGAATTTTAGTAGGTAAGACTCGGTCCTGCCCATCTTTTTACATTCAAATGGGATTTCCTTAAAGGATGTGTACCGCTTGCACTGTTCTATCGTAGTAATCCAATCAGTTTTCCATATCTTAGTCTTTGCTTTAGTAGGGTTAGATACAAGGAGCTCTATTGTGATGCTTGCTGCGTCCATTACATGTTGAACAAGTTCTCTCCATGTACTTGGAAAAGAGCGATTCGATAATAGCATATACATGGCTATTTTCTTTATTTAGCAACTCTGTATGTGAAGCCATGGCCAGCTTTCTGTAAAGGTTTATTACACGCCAAGTATACATTCCAAATAGTGACAGCAGACCTAATTCATATCGTAATATCGGCATAGGCAAGCTATTCGGCAGACCAAGGATACTTTTCCAGTAAAAGCCTTCAATTTTAGACCAAAATTTCTCCGATCTGGGTGCTTTGGTATCAGACCCATAGAGTGTAATTGCCGTAGCCTTTTGTAAGTAAAATGTAATAGCAGCAGATAAAGTAAACTTTCCCATTTTCGCTTGTATAATCTCAGCTTGGGCAGCTGCTGTTTTCATCTTTATTTCTACAGATCTAACATATGGTAGATCTGTGACATTATTGTTAACATTTATGCCCAAATATGTATACTGGTCAACGACCTCAAGTGTTTTACCATTAAGGTGCCATTTAAATTTTTGTATTTTAGTCCGAGATTTCGGAAGGCAGCATAGGATCTTAGTTTTTTCAATGTTAATTTCTAAATGATTTTTGATGGCGTATTCTTGCAGAGTGGTTAGTAGTTTCTGTAATCCAACCGGAGTTTTAGACAGTAATAACAAATCATCTGCATAGAAAAGCCACGGAAGTGGGGCAGCACCAAGTTTCGGAGGGTCTGACTGTACAGATGCAAATTCTACTCCCAAATCAGCAATAAAAAAATTGAAGATGGTAGAGGCAAGGACACATCCTTGTTTCAGTCCACGATATGTCGGGACAGGCAGTGACAACTTGCCATCTGTTGTAAGTCTGATCTGTATGGTCGTATCTGTATGTAACTGTGTTATGAAGGAAAGTAAGACATCTGGACATCCGGCAGCTGTTAACTTTTGCAACATTAGAGATCGGCTAATAGAGTCAAAAGCCGACTTGAAGTCGACAAACGGCAAGTATATTGGTTGTTTTGATTTAATAATTTGTTGTTGAATTGCTGTTATGGATATGAGGTTAATGGAAGTGCCCATTCCTGGGACAAATCCCGTCTGATGTGGGTCAAACAAAGTATGATTGTTAATCCACAGGGTGAGTTGTCTCAATATAATTCGCGAGAATATTTTTGCTGGAATATCCAATAAAGCAATCGGTCTATAACTAGAGGGTAACTGTCTATTGCCTTTTTTGAAAATAGGCACAATTATAGACTTCCTCCAGTTAGATGGAATTCGATTTGTGTCACAAACTTCGCGATATATTAAGAACAATATTTGTGCCCATATATCAGGGTATGTCTTCAGGGTAACATTGGAAAGGCCATCAGGGCCCGGGGCCCTCGAAGAACTCCACTTTGCTATAAAGAATTTTATATCATCTATGTCAAAAGCCAACAAATCTTTGGGCAAACTGCCATATGATGGTATGTATGGACTTTCATCTTTGGCAGCATATAATTCTAAGAAATGATTCATCCATACCAGCTCCGGGACAGCATTTATCTGTAAGGATGATTGAGATGTTAAAGATGTTCTATGCAGCAAGTGCCAGATTGCTTGAGAGTTCTTGGAAGCCACCGCACAAAGAAGCATTTTGCTGTCCTGTTGTAACAAAAGAGCTTTGTGAGCCCTAATCCAATGTCGGTACTTACTTTTAAGAGTTTTTATTAATGTTAAATGATTATGTGATTTATTAATTGTAAGATTCCTTATTTCTTTTCTTAAAAGAGTTTTTCTTGTTCTGACCTCGGGGTCATATTGATGTTTGTGACAGAAAACAGGTTTATTGCTTTTTGTTTTCACCTCAACAAATAGATGTAGTATAGATGTATAATCACAGTTTCTCGGACCGCACCTGTTTTTACCGGACCAGTGTGTTGCTAGGTTGTCATAGAAACTTTGTAATTTATCGTGATTCCAAATCAAACGATTTCGTCCACTCATATTATCTGATGTTGGTAAGGTATGAGGTAGGTTCCAATACCAAGACATAATAAGCTGCTCATAGTCACTTTGATTTTGCTTGCGAATGTTGAAGCTCTTTACGCATGTAAACATGTTATGATCTACATATATATAGTCCAAAGTTGCATGTTGGGTTTGCCTTCGCTAAGTTGGCTGAGCGGGTACATCACCTTCTACTGAACCATTGAGAAGTAACATTTGCCTATCTTCCATGAATTCAACCCATCTACGTTCCGTCTCATTATACGAAGACTTTGTGTTAGACAGATCATGTAAGTTGAGATCACCCACAATAATAACAGATGTAATAGACATATCAGCCACAATCATGTCCATAGTTGCATACATTAGTTCAAAAAAAGTATCCTCACTCTTTGCCATATGATTCCAATATATATTCACCAGTGCCATGATATAAAATGACACCACGATTTTGACCACTTGAATATATGGACTTGGAGTTACCCAATTCGTCAAAGTTAAACCACTAGAATTTTTGACAGCCACAAGTAGTCCCGCCATTGGTCGACCTTTTGCAGGACTTATGGCTGGATTAATAACAATCGAGTGGTTATTCCATACGGGAGGCGTGCCTAACCATGTTTCCTGTAATGCAATTATATCAAAATCATCCAATCCACTCCAAGTGTTATTAAACAGATGGCTGTGACCTCGGGTATTCCAAGATAGGAGAGATAAGGGTGTGATGGAATCAGTTCTTAATGGCTATGAGTTCTCAATACATCATTGATGTTGTGGATTCACACGGCTTTGGTAAGCTCTACTTGATGTCTGTAAATTATCTCTGTTGTTGGAATTTCTGGTCGAAAGTTGCAGGTTCGGTGTCAAAGTTCCTGCAAACTTATCCACTAAGCTGCTATAGTTTGCATAGGATTCATAAGTCAATGTGAAGCCCAAGCTATAGATGTCATCCTTAGCCTGCCATATAAGATTTAGAATAGCTCCTGATCGTATCCATAATCTAGCACTCGTAAGATCATTTTCATGGAGAAAGTGAACCCTATCTATGTGGTTGATGCATCCTCCAAAGAGATGACATCAGTTAGAATGTTCAAAACCGAGGTCCTGTTGAGATCGTATCTCTGGTTTATATCGGATCTACACTGTATTATTAATGCGTGGGAAGGAGGAGGTTTTGAAAATTGCCGGCTATTTTGAATTGTTTTGGTGTTATGCTCAGAATGACTTTTAGTGTTCTCACTTATGATGGGTGTAAGTAAATTTCTCTCCGACCCCTTAACATCTTGGAGATGTGTACCAGATTGCTTTTGTGAACCAGATATGATTGCATTGTCTTTTGATTGATTAGCAGTTCCTGGACCAGAGAAAAAGTGCAGCATTAACCTTTCCATGTCAGCAAGCCTTTTTTCCTGCATATTAGACATGTCAATGGCACACTGGTTGGGTGGCACTAGTGATTGATTTAGAGCAAGAGTAGCCCCTTTTTCAGTAAGATCTTTGCTTGTCGGGATCTCATTTGTTTTTATTGCCTCTAGAATTTCATCCAAAGGCTCTCGGGGTGCCAAGTCAGTGACTGGAGGCAAGGTATCATTTTTGGTTTTGTTTACTTTTTTCCTACTGATGTTCACATATCTCTTGCTGATGGCAGCACTTACATCTAGAATTTGTTTATTAGGTCGAGTTAAACTTTTAATAAATGATTTGGATGCGGTGCTAGTGGGCAATGAAGGATTCTTGTGATTCTTCGTCTTTTTGACAGGTATTACGTCCTTATTTTGTTTCCGTGATGCGCTAGCAGTTTTAGAAAAAATACCAAAATCCACAACTGTACCTACTGAATTTAAAGGCGTAAAGGTTGATTCTTTGATAGTGGACATACTAACACTTGCATTATCATCCGAAGTCAGATTGTCATTTACAGTTTGAGTACAGACACAAATCATTGAAGAGTCCGAGATCGCAACATGGGAGAATCGGGGGCTCACAGATTTCTTTTCCTTTCAATTTAGGGCTTGCCAAAGTGGCGGGTGTCGATATCAATTTTTGGCTGTCCTCAAAGGTTTTTTGCAATGTTTGACATTGTGTAAAGAGCTTATGTAGGGTTATGTTAGTCTCTAATTGTTCTTTAGCTATAGTGTGGAGTGTGGCTGTCTGTGAGTGTAACTTCGCATCAATGTGCTCATACAATTTGAACATCGTAGTAAGGGCCAGATTCATGGCCACTAATGTGGGCTGTAATGTAGCTTCCATTACTGACTTTATCACAGGGGATTTTTTTTTTATCAGAGCCTCTCAGCGGTGAATGTTTGGAAAATGAGATTGACAATGGTGAAGGGATAGGAGCTGTAGCAGAGAATAAATTTGGAGATTGTGAGTGAGAGGAATAGTGAGATACGTTGATATCCCCAGTCCCTTCTTTAGGGATTCTCGCATTCACTGGGGTGTGGTTAGGGATAGCTTCATTTTGTGATGCTAAAATGTTTTTTATAGGACTGCTAGCCTCACTGTCAGCTAACATAATGGAACTTTTTGTTTTGTGCTGAGGAATTATTCTCAGCTGAACAGTTCGTAACCAAATCAATGAGATTCGTAACCGAACTAGTGTTAGCGGTTTTTATCGACAGTGCACTAGAACCTAGGCTTGCAGCCATCACCAATTGATCCGGTAGGGTATGAATGAGACTGGGGCTGAGTGTTTCCAACAAAGGGATGGAAGTCACTAATGCCTCCATTGTGGGTGCAGGAGTAACTCCCTTCAATGGACTACTTACATCTGTAGCAGCCACAGTTTCTATATTTGCATCGGCTATAAGGACAGTTCCTGCGCTCACTGGGTAGAAGGAGCAGATATCTGAGGACACTGCGATCAAAGCTCCTCCCGCCAAACTTTTCAGTTTGGCACTATTTTGTTTCTCCTTAAGTGGCGTGTACTTTAGCCGCTGTACCAGTCTAAGGGTTTCCAATTTTGACGGCATATTAGACTTTAAAGTATATAGGTGATGGCAGCATAAAATAATTATTACGTCAGACACAAGACAATAAGTTACCCCTCCAGTCCCCTCTGCACGCACTTCAAAGAATAAGTCAGTGTTGGAGAAATACTAATATGCACACTTTCAGCACTCACGATAATCGATCTAGGAAGCACTGTTAGTTTTAATACTTTGAATTCAACCATATGTAAGCATAAGCATAGACTGCGCTACACCACCCAAGCAAGCTTTATCTCAAAAAACCTCTTAAGATGCACTATCTAATTAGAACTAGAATACATGCTCACCGTTCTCAGTTAACAGCGAACAGCGTACTTTAAAGTACTTAAAGGTGCGCGCGCAGTGCGCTGCACCCTGGGTATTTGTAGTTGCTGGGAGTGACTGTCAGGGGGCGGGTTCAATAACACCACACCAATCACTGACTCTCTAGGAATCAAAGAGAAAGGGAGACCGTGTTAGCACGGAAACGCACGTTACCAATAAAGTGTGCTAATTCAAGCTAATCAGTGCATTAACACAGCGTGATGGCGTGATGACATTTTACGTTTAAAACAGCTTGAACAGAGCCAAAAGCAATCACCTAGGTCAGGCAACTTCTGTGTCACAGAAAAGTACGTCCTCCTCCAGAAAGCAGTCCTCTGCAGCAAGCAATGTCCGTGGAACTTAAAACAAAAGTCTTCCCAGGAAACAAAACGATTTTCGAACGTTTTTGCAACGTGTGCCACAGTGAACAGCGTACTTTAAAGTACTTAAAGATCCACAATATTACCTTGCATACCTTTGACAATATGTTCTGTTAGTTTCAGTAGCAGTAGTGTGCACTTGTCAGGGAAATGCAGTGAAAAGGGTCACTGTTTTTGATGAGGTCTGGAGTGCAGCCATAATTTACTCAGATTGTTCCATAACAAGATGTGGTGAACATCTTTTGTTCACCACATTCACTGCTACTAGACTGGCATTTTGCTCCTTGGCTGTTACAAACCCGACACGTGTGTGATGCTTCAATGTCCCATGCTAGGTTAATATCTTCTTGAAGGTTGTTTCACACTTTCGACAACCTTTCTTGGATGCTCTCCTTGGCTTGCTGTATACAGCACCATTAACTGATCTCTGAGAGATTCATACTGTGCTCAAGTCAATTTACATGTGAGAATGAAGCCCAGGAACAAGTGTTAGAAGTGGTTTTCCAAATCGCCATGTGTGTGGGTTATAGAGAGATCGACTGTCATAGCTTGCAGGCTTTCCCTTGATGTTGGGGCCAAACAATCACTGCTAACATAATGGAGCAGCAAGTCATCACTCTTCAGAGGAATGGAGACCGCGCTAAAGCAATGTTCACATTTAATGCTGGCAAATATGTAAATGAAAAGTGAAAATAGTTTTTGCCAGTTTGAAATCTAGATAGTTGTGCTGTAGTTGCCAGTTCAATTACTGGCTTCCATAAACTTCTAGAGTTGAGCACATGTAGCGCTGCTGTTTCTTTTTTTTAAACTTTTCTTTATTGGCAAGAAGTAGCAGACAGTACAGTGCATATTAAGACAGTGACACACATTTCATATTGTAGCATGGATGATGAAGGATAAGTACTACAGAAGGTCAGATACAATCCCAACAGAGGTTCGATACATTAGAGGTGTGCATCACGTGGCGAGATCAGCCCCCAGATCAGGAGAAGGAGGGGACGATGGTAGTTCCAAGTCTACCTTACTGTTCAAGTAACTACAAAATTCTGTCCATATACGTTTAGGACGAGCGTTGCTAGGCAGCATGTTGACGTAGTATTCTTCGCAGGATTGTGTCCAGGTGAGGGCCTTCAGCCACATCTCCAGGGAGGGGGGGGGACCTGCGCTTCCAGCATTGCAGAATGCATTTCTTGGCCACACTCGCCGCCACATTCAGAAACTTAGCTACCCGTTTCGCTTCAGTCCCCTCCCAGAGCCCAAACAGAAGAGACATGGGTTCAGGGTCTACGGAGAACCCAACAATTTCAGAGAGGGTTTCAAGCACTGCGTTCCAGAACGGGGCCAATGCCCCACAGGACCAGAACATGTGAGCGTGGTCCGCTTCGTTAGATCTGCATCTTTGGCAGGGGTGGGATTGATCCCAGGCAAATTTTCCAATCGCATAGGGGGTGTAATATAGGCGATTGAGCAGCTTGTATTGGATACATCTAATTCTAGAATTGAGAGAGACCTTGCGAGTATGTATGCACATCTTGGACCACATATCATCTGTGATGTCCAATCCCAGATCCCGGCTCCAGGCATCACGAGCAGTGTGGGGGGGGTTCACTCGCATGTGCCATCAGCATTTTATACAGGGAGGATACAATACCCCTGGCACCAGCAGAATTGGCTATGTAGCAGACCTCAGGGGACTCAGGGGGTTCGTTCGGGTATGAGGGCCACATGTCCTGAACCGCCGCTCTAATGTGGAAGTATTGTAGCAGCTCGAGTGGGGATCTGGAGTGCCCGGGCCTCCACGTATCTGGGGTGATGAATTTCCCGTCAGGGAACAGGTCGGAGAATGATCTGTATCCCAGGTCCGACCAGTGGCGTATGAGGAGCTTGTCTTGTGTGGGGTGAGGCCTGGGAAAGACCAGAGGGGAAGCCATTTGTAGTACGGGGGGGGAGCGTGAGCCAGGCGGCAGAATCTGCCGCCACGCCTTAATCGTGGAGGCCACTGGGTCGGCTGGAGCTTGCGTTCGGTATGAGTGAAATAGAATCAAGGACATGACATTCACCTCCTCAGTCGCTAGTATTTCAAGTTTGACATGCGGGGGGGGCTCCTGGTGGTGGTACCAATATGTAGCGTGCTGGGCCTGAGCGGCCGTCCAGTACCGGGTGAGGTCAGGTGCACTGAAGCCACCCCTCTCGTAAGGAAGGGTCATGTGCTGCCACTTCCTGCGCACCGGCCCCCGAGTGCCAAAGAAAACGGGCAAACTCCGAGTGCAGGCCCGCAAAGTATTGTTTCCCGGGCCAAAGAGGAACGTTGGCGAATACGTACAGAAGTTTAGGGACGATAATCATCTTTATTAGGGACAGTCTCCCTGAAAGGGAGAGGGGGAGGTTACGCCATCTTTCCATCTTGGTGTGGGCGTAGTGTGCGGCAGCCCCGTAGTTACCAGACAATAAAGAGGATTTTGAGAGGGACACCTGGACCCCTAAGTATTTTATACCCTCGGGACCCCATTTGAGAGGGAATTCGCACACTGGCTGGGAGGTTGCGAGAGTGAGGGGAAAGATTTCTGATTTAGAGTAATTTATGGTGAAGCCCGAGAATGTGCCGATTTTGATAATTTCACGCATGATCAGGTCGAGGTGGACCGAGGGGTCTCTGATATATAAAAGCACGTCATCGGCGTACAGTGATATCATTTCGGGAGTATCCCGCAGGCGGATCCCTTTACGAGCGTGGTTGTTTCGTACACTATCAGCCATGGGCTCGATGGCCATAGCGAATAACAAGGGGGAGAAGGGGCACCCCTGTCGCGTCCCTCTGTGGAGGCAGAAGGGAGCCGACAGACAAGAATTAACCAGGACACTGGCCACTGGGTCAGTTATAGTTTAATGCAGGACATCATATATGGGCCAACCCCCATCTTTCCCCAGACCGCCCACAGATATTGCCACGAAACCATGTCGAACGCTTTTTGGGCGTCTAATGTCACGGCCACCGCGTTGGCTTAGGGATCAATTCTAGAGATGACGTTGAATAGCCGCCGGATGTTTAAGGCAGTGGAGCGGGCGGGAACACATCCGCTCTGGTCCGGGTGAATCAAGTATTTCATGATAGGGAGGAACCTATTTGCTATAATTTTGGCGAAGATCTTGGTGTCGGTATTGATAAGGGATAGAGGTCTGTAAGAGCCGCACTCATCAGGGGGCTTGCCCGGCTTAGGAAGCACGGTGATGACAGCCTCGCTCAGGGACCGGGGGAGGGTGGATAGGCGCAGCGACTCCTCCCAAACCTCGTGAAGGCGCGGGGCAAGGAGAGAAACATGTTCTTGATAGAACTCGGCGGACAGGCCATCTGGGCCGGGGGCTTTCCCCTTAGGGAGGGCCAAAATGACGGCGGTGATCTCTTCAAGGGTGAAGGGAGCATCTAGTTGTTCTTTAGTGGCCAGGGAAACAAGGGACATTGGGATGCGGTCCAGAAGGTCGTCCAACTCTCGCGGGCTGTGCTCTGGTTGGTGGGCATAGAGGGTTGCATAGAACCCTGCAAAGGTCTCGAGAATGGGCCGGTCAGACCAGTGTCGCACACCATCGTTGTCAATGACACAATTAATTCGAGCCCTACCACCCTCGGCACGGGCGAGGCGGGCAAGAGTACGGTCTGGTCTCTCTCCTTCACCGTACTTTCGGGCCATAGTGGGGCGGGCAAGGTATCTTATCTCGCTGTGGGCGAAGGCCTTGAACGAGTCCAGTTCAGTTCTAATTTGTGCCAGTATGGACGGAGAGGGAGTGGCCGCATATTCGCGCTCTAGCTCCCCAAGCCTGGACTCAGAACGGCGCAGAGAGTTTCTAATATCTTTCAGGACTCCGGCCTCTCTGGAGATGCACATGCCCCTGATGAAAACCTTAAAGGCCTCCCATCTCACCCCGTCCGTTGTGTCATGGCGTTTGTTGCTATCGAAAAACAAGGTGATGTCTGCCAGAATGTCAGCCTTGAAGACTATGTCGTGTAGTGCATCAGATTTGAACCTCCAGTTAGAATGCAGAGGGAGAGCCGGGTGTAGGGAGATGTCTAACGTGACCGGGGAGTGATCGGAGAGTGTGCGAGGGAGAATCTGTGAGGCGAGTGTTTTGCCCATGAGCCCCGCAGAGAGAAGGAAAAGATCAATCCTGGAGTGACTGTCATGGACGGAGGAGTAAAATGTGAACTCTTTTGACATAGGGTTGAGTGCCCGCCAGGCGTCCACCAGTCCGGCAGTGAGCATGTGTGCATGGAGGCGGCGAGCGGCCCTGGACAATGTTCTGGGTGCAACACCGGATCTGTCCAGGTCGGGGTCTAGGATCAGGTTCATGTCTCCCCTCCCATATGATGGGAACCCCAACATAGCCAAGGAGGATATCAAGGGTGTGATAAAAAAAATCGGGTGCATCGATGCAAGGGGCGTATGTGTTGACCAGCAGGCACTCTGCATTAGCGAGGGAACAGTGAAGTATCACATGTCTACCTTGGGTGTCAATGTGGCTGGTGCGAAGGGAGAACTCCAGGGACTTGTGAATCAAGTTGAGGACACCTCTGGATTGTGAGGAGAACGCAGTGTAATATTTGTTAGGGCCCCATGACGGGGCAAGAGAGGACGATAATTGTGCGAGGGCATGGGTTTCCTGTAAGAAAAGAATCTTGACCCGTGCCTCTGGACGTAGGCGATGACCCTGCGTGCCTTCGTGTAGTTACTGAGCCCTCTGATATTCCAAGACATTAGCCTAATGGCCATTCAGCAGCAGTTAGGGGGGATCCGAGCAGTGCGTGTCAAACAGTGTCGTACGAATGCCGGCCACATGTTCCGTGGCCAGATGTGTCAGACCCAAAGCCACCACTGTCTCACCATTTTTGTTAATATAACAACCCCCAACAAGACCTCCCCCCTCCCTCACTGCCATCCCCAACATAGCAGTGCCCAAGAACCCACCCAAAGTCTCATGGCTGTTGTGCCAAGCCCAACGGGGCTGGACCAATCCCCAAACCAAACAGGAGAACAGGCAGTGAACTAAACAGGCCAAACTCGGCGTTGCAACTGCAGCAGGGGAAGCTGCTACCGTGAGCCCGATTAAGATAGTTGGACGGTGAAGTACACCAAATGGCGCACAGCGGTGATTAAGTTAAGTTCTAAGAGGAGACAGCATAGTAAGGAGCGGTGAGCCAGGGCTGTAGGGATAGAGAGTCCAGGTATAAGTGCCATATACCGTGTCCCATACAACTGTGACCCATGTTCTATATCAGATTTCCACAATGAGTTACGGGAATAGGAGAGTTAACAAAAATGCAGATACATGAAATTACAAGCAAGTTACACATAACGGGCGTGGCCGTAATACCACCATGATTCAAGTAACAGGTGCATGGCAGGCCGGCTCAATCCTCATCAATGGGGTCACCCACAGGGCCAGGGACAGGGATATGGGACTCAATAAATTTCACCGCCTCCTCAGGGACAGTGAAAAAGTACAGTTTATTGCGGTGGGTGAGCTTCAGCCTAGCAGGGAATAACATGGCATATTCCACCCCCCTTCCCCTGAGCATTTTTTTCACTCCATTTGAACTTTGACGTAGAAGTCCGGAAAAATGCGGATGATCTGGGACTCAAATCTCAGTTCCCCTTTTTCACGGGCCAGCCGTAGAATGTGGTCTCTATCTCTGTAGCTGAGAACCTTGGCTATAATCGGTCTGGGGAAGTTGCCTGGCTTGGGGTGAGAGGCCAATGAGCGGTGGGCACGTTCGATAGTAAAGAAGGGGGAGAGTTGGGGATCCCCCAGGAGGTCTCTCAGAAGGGCCTCGACTGCAACTTCCATTTTGCCCTTGAGGGCTGTCTCAGGAACCCCTACGATGCGGATGTTATTCCTGCGGGACCTGGATTCCAAATCATCGCACTTCGCCTTGACCTGCTTCATATCTCGCACAAAGTCAGAGACCGTATTCTGGAGCACATGTACCTCGTCCTCAGTGGCCCCAATTCTGGTCTCGGCCTCACCCAGCCTACTACCATGCTGATCCAGTTTGATGCGTAGGGAGGCTACATTGGCATTAATATCATCAAATTTTTCGTGAAATGACGCAACGTTTTTGCCCATGGTCTCCATAAGTGATGTAAGGTCCGGCTGAGGCGGGCATGAGGAAGCATCAGAGTCGTCTTGAAGAGGGGCAGCCCCAGCTTGGTCTTGTTTGGCTAGGGCTTTGGCAAACTTGTCCATTGCTCCAGCCTTGTTGGCCCCTCGTGCCTTGCTGGACATCTTCGGGGGCACCTTGATAAGAACAGGGAATGTTTTCGTGGGCAGGCAACAAAGGGGCCTAGGAGGATTAAAGAGGGACTGGGCCCTTAGTCAGCGACGGTACGGCAATTGCCGAGGAGGCAGAGGGAAGAAGCACCTCCGACTGGCGAATTCCGGGGCAGGCAAGGTGGCAGTGTGGTTTGGGGGGGACAGTATCTTGCGGCACAGGCCTCTGAGCCAGGGGGCCCCAAGCGAAGGAGGTCGGTGCTGGAGGGCAGCTCAGTCAGGAGGCACGGGGTGCGTCCAGGTGCTCAGACCAGAGAGAGGAGAATAAGGGACGCTCAGGGTGGCACCAGCAACAGAAGATTGGCCGCAGGGGAGCCTAGTATGCTAGGGAGTAGCTTCCTCCCCAAGGTGGAACAGTCACAGCCCAGGGATGAGGAAAGGGAGGAGGGGGCAATGTGCAGCGACCAGTTCCCTCGCTCTCCTCACCTTGATACCCCGCAGGCCGCAGAGTGTGTGTCCAGCCGGGATGAAGCAGGCCTCAAGCCCGCAGTAGTGGGTCCTGGCAGAATCGGGTCCTTAATCTTCGGTAGGAACCCGTAGCAGGGAGAGCGAGCCCCAATGCAGCGGTGGTCCGATGGTGTCTGTGCGGGGGTCGCTCCAGCAGCTCCCGCCGTATCACAGAGTATCTTGCCCGCAGAGGGCCTCGGGCTCCGGCGCACCACAGCAGGGAGGGTAGGGTGCAGGTGTCCGCGAAGCCGGTGGCGGAGCCTCGGTGTAGCGAGGACCGATGGAGTCTGTGCAGGGGCCGCTCCAGCAGCCCCCGCCGTATCCCGGAGTGTCCTCGGATTGTCACCGCTGCAGGAGCGGTCGGCGGGCCAGCCACCTCAGCAGGCCACGGTCTCTGGGGCACCACTGCAGTAGGAGCGGGGCGCGGATGGCAGTTCCGCCGCAGCGGGGAGGGCCAGGCGCTGCCAGCCGCCAAAGCCGTCCCAGGGGACAGGAGGTTTATGCGACAGAGTCGCAAAGCCGATGCGCCCAGGTGGTGTCCGCAGGGGGGGCGGCGCCGCCAATGGCAGGAGCGGCAGCCTCTCGCCGGCAGGTCACGGGCTCCGGCGCACCCCAGCCGGGGGAGCGAGGTGCGGATGGCAGCCCCGCTCAGGAGCGGCAGGCCAGGGAGGGAGGGCAGAAGGGGGCAGCGCCTGTGCCCCAAGTGGCCGCGCACCAAGCCGCAGGAGATGAACCCTCGCGGGGCAGTGAAGGGGGGGATGGGCTGTAAGCAGAGTCACGCGGCCCGGAGGCCTTCGCCGGCGGAAAAGTGGCTCAGAGGGTCCGTTTTCGCCCAGAAACGGGGCAGGGTGTAGCGGAGGCGATGGGCAGCAGAATGCCCGAGGTCCCAGCTCGTATGTATCACCAGAACCGCTGATTATGGCGGATGTGTAGCTCACGGGCCACGGAGCTTAAACGCTAATCGGCCATCTTGCTGGCCGCTCAACAGCGCCCCCCCCCCCCCAGCGCTGCTGTTTCTGACACTTGTGCTGGAAGTCCCAGAACTGAGATTTAGGAGGGCCTTTCTTCTCATTATCTCCCCACTCCCACCTTACTACCGCAAGCTGCCACTAATGGGCTGTTTTAATTGGTTCCTGTTCCATGCTACGTATGAGTTGGACATTAATTGCTTATTTTGCACTCTAAATTGATATGTTGATTCTTGAGGGGCGGTGGGGAGGATATGACCAAAAGAAAAAGGTGCTGAACGACTGACTGAAGCCACTAAGCAAATCGAAAGATGTGGGAAATAATGCTGCAACTGACATTGCAAGAGCCTGAGGTAGAATTATCTTGACAAAAATATTTTAAAGGCTTTTAAAGAAGTTAACTGGACCAGTGCATTCTGTTCCAATTCCTGGAGTCAAAGCACCACGTTTTTAGATCTGACTGGATGGAGCTTGCACTTTTGCAGACACACTGCGTGGTAATCTCTCATGAGAGCACTGATGAAAAATAAAGTCCATTTCATTGGTGCACTGCATACCATTATTTTTCTGTGATGGGAGCGAAGGCATTAAACAGTGCATGTACCCTTACATGCAAAGAGAGGCTCCAATGAGGGAGACCAAGGGCAGCAGCAGGATTCAGGATATGAATGACGTAGTTTTTCTTCTTTCTCATTTGGACGGGGTCCGTGGTGGATCCTGGAAGCGTGAAGATGTCTGCAAACAGAACAAGTAACAGGATGTCTGGAGATGAAGTAGAGATTTGCTCTCACAGAGTATGAATCGGGTGCAAGAGACTTGGTAAGCTAGATTCACCACCCTCATCCTGGCCTGCTCTGCTGGGCTTTAGAGATCACCACGTCCCTTTGAATGAGAGAACAATCAACCTCAGACATGGGTTTGCCTTGTTGTGACATATTAGTTAGATTCTGCTTGATTACCTAGGCTTTACAAGCAAGAGACCCGAATATGTGTGTACCCCTGCCAAAACATGCCTTGTGTTCCTTGCTTTCTGTACCACACCTAAGGTTGATTGCCCTCATGTGCAGAGGGGGCATGGCCTGTATTGCTTAATTTGGGGACATGGCCAAAACTGATTTTTGTTCCATTGGAAAAAACCATAAGCAAAATAAAATAATGGATAGAATGGGAAACTGCCTAGTAAAATTGGTTAGGTGTTGATTGAAAAAGCCATTTTTTGAGAGATTTGCTAAATTGGAGGATTGTGAGTGCATGCCGACCCGATACCGGGATCGAGTTGCAGAAGGTGGGTGCATGACAAGAGAAGGATTGTTTGCGGATCCTCTTCCAATCTGGTTGGCCGATTTGGCTCCATGAGGAGCATGCGCCACCAGATATGTGGAGCGTAGCTGCCAGCTACACTGGTGTGGTACTTGTGACTGCTTTGTAGATGATACCTGCAGTCTTGACAATATCCTGGTCTGTAGTTCACGTAGGATGGGGATGATTCAGTCAAATTTCTGTGCACCCATAAAACGACGTGCTGCAGCATGGTGGACTGCTTTTAGGGGAGTCAAGTGAGCAGCTGGAGAGCCATATCGGGAGATAATTTCCCCCATTTGGTGTGCAAGACCACAAGGGCATGCACTACAGTCCAGAGGTAGAGTTTCGGAGTCAGGCTGTTTGGGCATTCTTGGATGTGTGGTTCTGGAAAGATAGGCTGCTGTCAATGGTGGAGCCTAAGGATTTTGCGTAGTCCCCGAGTTGTGGATTAAGTCCTTCTAGGTGCATATCATTGAGCCATTGTTGGACAAGTTGTTTTTTAGGGGGCAGACCAACGAGGATGAATTCAGTCTTGGATGGGTTTAGTTTGAGGTAGGCATTAGACATCCAGGACTGGATGATGGCTAGGTAATCGCACAGACGAATTATGCCCTGCGCAATATTTACTCTTATCCACAACAGAGTATCATCCTCGTATTGGTTGATGAACAAGCTTATCGTCGCCTAAGTATTTTCTTATCACACCATTATAAGGAGAGTTTGAGAAACATTATCCTCTACGTATACCCACTGAGAATGTATTCTTGTGATCGGAACACTTCTCATTTCATTCAGTCCATCCAGTCACTCAGTGCTTGATTTATGTTTTCAGATGACCTTTATACATCCTTCACTCCATAACTCTGCAGTCAAGTCTCTATAGGACAGACAAACTAACTGCTCATAGTACATTTAGGTCATGCATACGTACAGGCGGAGGTGCTACGATGGAGGGCAGGGGGGAACAAACTAGTCCGGTCCAGCAGACCCCTGGGTTAAGTGCAGAGAGGTTGCCCTGCTCATGGAGCTTAAGTTGAAAGTGCAGTAATGCTGAACAAAGTGCGGCGGCCCGCAGGCAAGTACAAATGACTGGCGGGGGAGCCTGGGACCTGCAAAGCCCTGAGGTGAACCAGGCAACCAGTCAGCAAAAACTGAACAGGAGAAGGAGGGTGGGGAGAAAAATGAGGTTAGCAAGGGAGAGGGAGAGGGAGAGAGAAGGAGGAAGAGAAGAGGAAGGTCTTGAGGAGTTTCCGGAACTTAAGGTGCTCTGGCTGAAGATGGAGAGAGGCAGGGAGGCACCTGCAGAGGATAAAGATCTACCCCCAAATCTCTGTTTGTGAAAGCGGCTCACCTGCATTGGAGGACGACGATAGAGGGAGAGTATTTAGGAAGAGAGCATTGTAGATGGTTGGTTGATTGATTTGTTTATTTATAGAGCGCTTTATGCCAAGGCGCTCTACAATGGAACAACTCATACAGTGAACAACAATAAACAATAAACAATGTGAGCAAAATTACATGATGAATCATTCGACAGTAAAACAGTGCAAAAAGCAGTTAACTGTGGAGAAGGGGAGGTAGAGAGGAAGTAGGATTGGCGAGGGGGAATAGAAAAGAACAAGTGAGGAATAGGAAGGTGAGAGAATGGAGGGAGAGGGGATTAAGGAGTCAGAAGAGGGAGAGGGGGGATGAAGAGAGAATAGGAAGATCTTCAAGGAGGAG
The DNA here is from genome assembly GCF_040938575.1 of Ambystoma mexicanum. Lineage (NCBI taxonomy): Eukaryota > Metazoa > Chordata > Amphibia > Caudata > Ambystomatidae > Ambystoma > Ambystoma mexicanum. The sequence continues at coordinate 542,953,374 of NC_090929.1, forward strand.
AGTGGAGGAGAAAGGATTTAAGGGACGTGCGAAATGAGTGAAGGGTAGTGGAAGAGCGGATTGAGAGAGGGAGTGCGTTCCAGTGAAGAGGAGCAAGAAGTTGGAAGGAACGAAACCTGGAATAAGCACATGGGGAAGGAGGTACAGTAAGGAGGAAACGGTCAGCAGAACGAAGAGGGCGTGAGGGGGAGTAGAAGGTGAGAAGTGAGGAGAGATAAGGAGGAGCGAGACCATGTAAGAATTTAAAAACAAGGCAGAGAAAGCAGAATTTTAGTTGAGAGTGGAAAGGTAGCCAATGAAGAAGAAGAGAGCGAGGAGGAGATGGAATCACGGGAGGTAAGGAGACAAAGAGTACGAACAGCAGAGTGGTAAATGGATTTGAGGGGGGTAAGCTGGGAGGCAGGAAGTCCAAAGAATAAAGGGGAGCAGTAAAATAGCCGGGAAAAGATGAGAGAGGAGATAAGGAGTTTGGTTGCATGGAAAGTGAGGGAGGGACAGATTTTGCGAATGTTGTATAGATGGAAGCGGCAGGAGTGAGAGTTAAGTGAAATGTGTTGCGAGAAGGAGAGAGAGGAGTCACAAATAACACCCAGATTGCGAGCCTTGGAGGAGATAGGGAGGTCGGAGGGGGGAAAGTGAATGAATGGGGGAGGAGAGGGAGAAGGAAGTGAGTTGGAAGGGAAGAAAAGGACTTCCGTCTTATCAGTGTTAAGAGAGAGGAAGCGGGAGGATATCCAGTTCTTGATAGCTGTGAGACAGGAGGAGAGTTTGAGATGAATGTCAGGTGTGAAGGAGGAGAAAGAGAGAAAGAGTTGAGTATCATCAGCATAAAAGTGATGGGAGATGTCAAAGGAGGAGATAACAGGGGTGATGAGTGATGTATAAAGAGAGAAAAGGAAAGGACCAAGTACAGAGCCTTGAGGAACACCATATGTTAGAGGGAAGGAAGAAGAGGTCTGACCACCCCAAGAGACAGTAAAGGAACGAGAAGAGAGGTAGGAGGATAGCCAATTGAGAACAGGGCCCTTGAAACCAAAGGAGGAGAGAGTGTGCAGGAGGAGTGGATGATCGACAGTGTCAAAGGCAGCAGAGAGGTCAAGGAGAATAAGGATGGATGATTGCTTGGCATGCCGAGCAGAGAGGAGAGAGTTGAGGATCAAAGTAAGAGCGGTTTCAGTGGAATGTTTAGGTCGAAAGCCAGATTGAAAGGGAGGAAGAATAGAGGAGGAGGAGACAAAAGAAGAGAGTTGGGAATAAGCTAGACGCTCAAGGAGTTTGGAAAGGAAAGGAAGAAGGGAGATGGGTCTGTAGTTAGAGGTGAGGAGTGGGTCAGCCGAGGTTTTTTTTAGGATAGGGATAATCGAAGCATGTTTGAAGGCTGAGGGAAAAGTAGAAGAGGAGAGGCAGGAGTTAAAGAAAGTGGTAAGGTATGGGATATCAAGTGGGTAGATTTTGGGAATGAGAACAGAATGGTGCGGGCCCCGGCCTCAGAAAGTCTTGTGTATTATGCAGAGGGTCTTGAACTTGATCCTTGCAGCCACAGGGAGCCAGATGAGGTATTTCAGCGCCGGAGAGATGTGGTCCTAGGGGTTGAGGCCAAGGATAAGTCTTGCGGTTCTGTTTTGGATGAGTTGTAGAAGTAGGAAGATTGAGAAAGAGGCTGTTGCAATAGTCCAGCCTAGAGAGAACCAGGGCTCTCGTCGTGGTGAGCCTCTGGGGGAAAGTGAGACAAGGTGCAGTTGGTAGTTGGACTTTTTGGAGATGTCTGAGATGTGAGAAGAGAAGGAGAGAGTGCAGCCGCGATGACTCCAAGATCTTTTGCCTCATTGGTAGGTGAGGGCACAGGGGCAAGGGAGGCAGGCCAGTGAGTGAGAACCCTGCTCCTACTTTCTCACTTGAGAAAGCAGGAGCAGGGGTCCCAGTGAGTACGATCTCTGGCTTACTTGCATTCAGGCAGAGATCGTTAGCAGCACAACATGCCTGATTTGCGGATAGACAGTCGGAGATGAGCGAGGAGGTGGAGGAGGTCGAAGGTAGCCTGAAAGAGAGCTGCATGTCATCCGCATAACGCTGAAAGTTAGAGGTAAAGGCAGAGATCCTTTGGGCCAAGGGGGCCATGTAGATATTGAACCGGGTGGAAAGGGAGGATCCCTGTAGGACACCACAAGAAGAGCGAGTAGTAGAGGAGAGAAAGGACCAGAGTTTCACCTGGGAGGGCCGGTCAGAGAGAGAGGAGACGAGTCATGCCAGGGCCTGTACTGTGACGCCCAGGGTATCACAGAGATGAGTGATCAGGATGTTGTGGTTTACTGTATCGAAAGCAGAAGAGAGTTCGAGAAGAATGAGGACAGAGGAGAGTCAAGATTTGAGAGCAGGTCTTCATGGGTGTTCAGAAGAGCAGTTTCCACTGTCACAGTTAACTTGGCACCACATGCTGATTGTCAACTGAAGAGAAATTTAATGCCCAAACAATATTTTGTTGTGCTTCTCCATGGCGCTCTAGAGCAGCAAATGGGTCGGTGGGGTCAGGTACTGTGGACCAGTTACTGGAGGTGTTCTCTCGGCCGAAAGTGACCAGCTGCAGGGGGTGGGGGGAGAGAGGGAGAGCAACCTTGCTGGGTGGCATCGAGTGGGTGGCCCCACGCAACGTTACTCTTTTGTTGGCAATATTTGCACCAAGATCCCCTCATGCAGCCCTCGTCAATCAGGCCAACAGTGTGGTCTCTTAACTTCCCTCAACATTCATGTACACCACTGCTTCCTTCATTATGTGCAGACGCTCACTATTTATTTGATTTATTTATTGGTCATTTGTTAGGCACTTATACAATTACAAAACTGTTTGGAAGCGCCCACAGGGCAACAGGGTGGGGACAGGGGAAGATAGACAATGAATTAAAGAAAATAATTGAATTAATAGTTCAAACAAATAATGAGAATAAAAGGGAGGGGAGACAAACCTACTGTTATGTTATGTTATTGGAACTTGTTAAGTGCCCGGTCACCAGAAGGTATGACGCTGGAGGAGAGAAAAGCTGAGAGAAAATCAGCTGCATAGGAGTTTACTATGCCTTGTGAGTGTTCCGAACGTGCAAGTGCACAGGGGAGGGGCGTAAGGGATAGGTGCTGTGATGCACATGGCGAAGTGCTAAGGGTGAAGTGCTAAGAAGAGAAGAAGCAAGTGCAACCTCCCATGGGTAGAGTGAGCCTAAGTAAGTGCAGTAAATAGACAGCAGCGGGATGAGAGATGTGGAGGGCCAGGGCCCTGAGGATACATAAGGGCCCTGCACATCAGTCACGCTACTGTATGATTAGCAGGCAAGAGAGGAGGAGAAGGAAGAGGTAAAGAGAAAGGTCTTGAGACTTTTTCAGAACTTTGGAGGTCCTGCTCAAGACACAGACAGAGAGGGAGGCTATTCCACAGGAGGGAGCCCGCCGAGTAAAGTGATCGACCACCAGCTCTCTGTTTAGCAATCCGCTTCAAACGCTGGGAGTTGGTGCCAGAGGAACGCAGGAGTCTAGAAGGGGAGTATTTGGTCAGGAAGCGTTGAAGATGGAGTGGTCCCCAGCCTCAGATAGCCCTGTGGATGATACAGAGGGATTTTGATTTAATTTGTGCTGGGCCCGGGAGCCAGTGCAGGCTTTGTAGGGCAGGAGAGATGCGGTCCCTGGGCTTGAGGCCAAGGATAATACTTGCTGCCCTATTCTGGGTTAACTGGAGGGGTTGCAGGGTGGAAAAAGGAAAATTAAGGAGGAGGCTGTTGCAATAGTCTAGTCTACAGAGAACCAGGGCACAGGTAATATTGAGTATCTGGGGAAAGCTGAGGAAGGGTAGAGTTCCTCTGAGAAGGAAGAGCTGAAAGTGGGACTTCTTGACAATGTCCTGAATATGAGGGATGAAGGAAAGGGAGGAGTCCAAGATGACTCGGAGATTCCTGGCTTCAGAGGAGGGAGCAGGGGGGGGGGCCCATGGAGGAAGGCCCGAGTGAAGGGAAGAAGTAGGGTGCAGGGGACTGTGAAATACCCAATGGTATCTCACCTAACAAAGCTCAAGAATCCCATATTCAGGTGGCCAAGAAAGGGAGGACCTTCTCTTATCCCGACCTGAAAGGCAGATGAGCAGGATAAGATCACCTGGGTAGGGGAGCCCAGGGTTATGCGCAGGAGAATGGCCAAAGGGCAGCGCTGTATCTTGCCAGAGGAGAGGAGGGCGAGATATCGGAGGCTTTCATTGGCTGTATTGCATCTGCCTCCCTTCCTCCCGTTAGAACTCTCCTGCCCCCATCCAATATCCCCTCCGTATGAAATCAATCCTCTAAGGTCCCAAACCCAGTAACACCCAAAAAGCATAACTCCCAGAATCCTTGTTTCACCGGTCTCCATTCGAATACTCCCCATTCTTCTTCTTCCCATCCCTCTGGTTATCATTTTCCACTTTCCCAACCTGATCGGACAAAACACTACCAATCCTACAATCCCCTTTGTTCATGTCACAAACCCTGCTATTTCCGCTTACCCTGCCAATCCCGTCCCTCTGATTGTCATCTTTTGAAACCCCAATCTCCTATGATGGAATACTACTGGTCCCACAATCTCCTATGTTCTGTTCTGCATCCCGGTCATTCTCGTGCATTTCACACACCTTCCCCACCTAGCCTGTAGGACACTTGAATCCTCTCTTTTTCCAATACGAATACTTTTTGTTACTGTGATAGAAAACGGACTAAGGATGGAACTGTTTACCTGACATGTCCCAACCCAAGGGTCATAATGAGGGACAAAAATGTGTGTTTCACTCGAAATGTTGTACCCACTTTTGATTGATCTTAGTATCACAAAGCCAAAGGTATATATTTGGCATTTAAGAATATATAGCTTCGTTGCTTATTTTTGTTGCTTTGCTTTTCTGCTTTTTTGTTGGTGTGTGTGTGTGTGTGTATATGTAGTAACTCTTTCAGGTACCAATTTTCTCATAAGGAAGTTTCAATTTGAGAATGCTTTTGGATAACTCGTTAAAACTTGTTAAACAAATCTATTTTTAAAATAGACCTGTTTGGCGTACTGCGTGTTTCCTTTTCAGCACTTGTGTGATCATCTGTTTTGCTTTAATTTGGGGTGACTTTGCTAGGCTCTCGATGATATAAGCCAGTTTGTCAGTCACTCGTGGGTAGCAGTTACTTTTTCTTTTGTGGTATTTAACCCAAGGGTCAGGCAGAGTTCAGTAATTACTGGCGATAACAACACATGCACCTGACAGCCCTTTCCTTTCCCCACAGGGGTAAAAGGTGGAGCAAGAGAGCATACTATGAGCATGGCAGACAGCAAAACGAGCCGGCTAAGCAAACACAGCAGTTCAAGAGAAGGAGAAAGGCGGCGTGAAGCGAGAGGGTGGTGAGGAAAGAAGTGACCTTGCCCTTTTTGTCCCATACCCGCAGAACCATTGTTGAGGAGAGCCTAACACCACGGACAATAGCACAAGTGTCTTGCAGCAGATGTCAACGGTACAGCGAGCGTGTGACGCTGAAAGGCGGGAGTGAGGGAAACGCCGGCTACCAGGGTACCGGCCTTGACTCCAATAAAGCAGAAATCCAAGCGGTTCGTCGCAGCCGGTGAGTCGAGGGGAGAACCGATAAGAGCCAGGCTGTGTTGAATGAAGAACGCAAAGTTGGAAGTTTGAACCTAGTTCAATGAACTGTGAAAGAACTATACAAGTATTAAGGGGAGACCAGCTGCAGAGGGAACCCACACCACGAGGGTGTCACCCCAAGAGACTCTGTTCGATCCCCGTTTTCTGAAACTACAGAAACCAGAAGGCCGAATGAAAGCAGCCAGAAGAGGTCAAAGTGGTCATACTGGAGGTCTAGTAAAATCCTTGTACAATCGAAAGACTTGAATCTGCAAACCTGAGAAAGTAAGGGATGTGAATCCCGCATGGTGAAAGTAAAAGGGGAAAGTGAATCCCGTGAACATTACAAAGTGAATGTGAAGTTGGCAAGAGTGAACCCAGAAGAGGGGTGCTAATGTGAAGGGGCAAAGTCTAAAGTCCCGAGAAACAGTGTGTCAACAAGGCAAGGAATGTCCACTATGAACTGTTTGTAAAGACATTGAGACGCTAAGGAGGGGACAGGAGAGGTACACTGTCCCGCTGGTCGTTTTGGAAACCATGAGACACCGCAGGACAGGGGAAGTACACTGTCCCTCTTGTCATAGAGGGTCCAAGCCCAGCAGAGGGCGATCCAGGGGTGGAAGGCTAACACCCTGAAAAATGGAAAGCAATCACATGAACCCAAGGAAGGTTCACAGCGAACAGTTGAACAGACTTTCTTTTGTGAGAACAGAGGGAGAGGCAGAGGGAGGACAACAGCTTGAAGTCATTAAAAAGAGGAACAGTTTTGAAGGGTCAGCCCAGAAAAGGGGGGCCCGAGGTTGACTTCATCAACTGACGTGAACTGCAAAGAGAAATTTGTGTTTGTTTGTTTTGTGAATACATCAGGCCCTCGAAGGCATTGGACTTTCAAGAAGAAACGAGACTTGGCAATCGATGGTCCTGATTACTGCCATTGGAACTGTTAAATTGTGCTGGGAAAGCTTGAGTGTGTGCTGTGATCCAAGCTCCCATCTTACCCGTGCTTTAAACATGGGGACGGGAGTTCCAGGCTACTGCATCCTGACACATTATTTACGAACACTTCTTTCTTTTCGTAAAAATTATCCCACACCCTTTTTGTATTAGTTGCGAGGTTTGGCAATAGGTTTCCTAGTATAGGCCTTTATTATTTGAGACAATGCCACAAGGACTGCCTTAGTTTTCATTTGATGGTCGACGCCTGTTCCCATCTTAGATTAAAGTTAGGTGTTTTTCCATCCTGCATACAGTTAAATAAACACCATTGAACTGTGATCACTTGTGTCCGTCTTACTGTTGTCACCCTGAGTTCCTCACAGTACCGAATAGGGAGAATCTCTGTTTTGCTGGCATTGAGGCAGAGGTCATTAGCAGTACACCATGCCTGGATGGCAGTGAGGCAGTCTGGGATGAAGGAGGTTGCAAGGACATCAGTAGGAAGTTTGAAGAAGAGTTGTTTGTCAGCGTAGCACTGGAAGTTGGGGGAGAAGAAGGAAATGAGGCATGCCAGCAGAGAAAGGTATATGTTAAAAAGCCGGGGCAAAAGAATGGAGCCCTGGGGAATGCTACAGGTGGAGGAGGAAGTGGGGGACGATAAAGGGCCCAGAATGGTTTTGGAGGAACTGTCAGTTAGGAAGGAGGTAAGCCAGTCCAGTGCCCGCTCCGAAATACCAAGGGTATCGTGGAGCCTTTTTATGAGGATGGAATGGTTCACTGTGTCAAATGCAGAAGAGAGATCAAGAAGGAAGAGGACAGCAGGGGAGTTGGAATCAAGGGATGCAAGCAGTTCTTCACGGGTGTTCAGGAGAACAGTTTCCATGCCTCTGGATGCTCGGAATACTCACAATAGAGTATTCTTCTTTAAAAATCCACACTGACATTACATCATATTAAAAACATAATGACTCTTGAGTTATGGTATACCCAGTTTGTCAGGAGTTCCCAATGGTAACATTCACCTACGCCTGCCCTATTTTGCCTCTGCTACCTTACCACACTGTAAGACAACCACAATGTAACATTGAATCTCTGTACCATGGCCCTTTTCACCTCCCATGCCGACTGGCCCACTTCCACCACTCCCTTATCCTTACCATTCATGAAAACACCACTTCTGACCAACCCACCATCCCTCTCTACTCATCATGGAAGCACTGCATCTGGAGACGTCGTAAGTATATTCAACAGTTGACCTGAGTCAGAAACGATTCCCTCTTCCATTTTCATTGTCCTAGTTAAGCGCAGAATATCCATGTCCGGCTATCCCCACCTTTTTAATGTCCAACGCCCATTGTGCTATATGCGGGCCCTTGGAACTCTTCACTATGGAGTATTGTAGCAAAGTTGACACTACATAATAAGCCACAAAGCCACCTGATACTTGTGCACCAGAAGTCCCTATCAAGCATTTCAGGTACCACAATGGCCACCATGTCCTCATATCCAACGTTACGTGAGAAGGTTAGTAAACCTCTTTTAGAAGCATACTTTGTGTGGGTAACGGAAGCATGTATAATCTCCTTTCTCAAATCATTACAGCTGTAGTGAAGTCCATGTGACCCCCTTCAATCATTAAACAACCTTAAAATGGGGTTTAAAATAATAAGTCTGCCAATATTAATCTATTGGGTAATTCCCTTCAATGTGAAGGGTTTGTTTCAAAACCAATCACTTTTTCATATGTTTATCATTTGTTAACTTCTTGCCCTTAAGAAAATGCCTCAAATAATGTGGTGAAATAGCCACAGTGACGAAGTGTCCCAAATCCTTGGAAACGCCTTGTCTCTGTTTCGATGCACTTAAATCAGATGGAGCATGCTGCCAGTCCTTCTGCCGGCTCTGTAATTTCATTGGCGGTCACAATTTTGATGTTTTTTTTTAAAAATGTGTATTTTCTACCGAAAAAACTCATCAAAATGTTTATTTTAGGGGTGCCTCCCTACCCCACCCACCCCTTATATACACTTTCCCAACCATTCTATATATATTTCAATGAGTGTTTTTGGTAATAAATACTCTGATCGTTGATGAAAGGACGTTATACCCCTTCTGCCTGCCCTGAGATGGACAGTGAGGGATATGTCTGAAGATACAGTCACTGGTACATCAGCGACCAACTAAACACAACTGGTCAGTGGCTTTGTTTTCTCTGCATAGCCAAAGATTCAAATAAATTAATGAACATTTCCAACGTGAAAAATCTCCTTTATCAGTCAACATCCCAAACAAGCATGCATCTGTGAAGTTTGAAATCTGAACATACAACTCCTAAATATGTCTATGGTTTTTCAATTTTCTTATACAATACTATCCTTTTAGTTTCTTTTATTTTCTGGGACAGAACATCAGTTTTACAATATCTGGATGATTTGTTTAACACCGTGACTGAAACCTTTCATTATTATCTTTTGGGTCTAGCTGCCTTTCTCGAAATGTCGTATGTGCTTATATGAGGATGGAACCGAGTTGACTGAAGAGTACTTCAGAAGCATACCAGATAACACCGAGCTAGTACTGCTGACTCCAGGACAGACCTGGCAGGGTTGTAAGTGGTAAATATGTGATACTTGTGTTGCTTATCACAAAACACTTGTAAATATGATGATGACATGCCATATTTCAATCAGGAAAAGCACACTATTGGAAAAGATGAGCAAGACTCCAAGAAGTGTTATTTTGACAAGAGCTTGTAATAAACCCAGACTCTGCTTTTGGAACAATGTGGCAGCAAGAAAATGAAGTGCGCCACTAGACGGTAATATATTAAATATATTCTCACATAAGCGAAAGCAATAGACATATTACCCTACCCCCCCGGCCCACCCACTTGTGTGCATGACTCCTAAACCACAGGGCGGTGGAGGGTGTGCCCAGCGACAACACATTGAAACATGTTGAGTAGAGCATTATTATGAGATTGCCCCACGATGTAGCCTTGGGATAGGGTGCTGGGGACGGACACACAAAACACGTGTAGGGAGTAGGCTGTGCTTTAGTAGTCATGAACACTTTTGAAAATCAGCAGTTTGGTTTACTAGTTTTGGTCGACCTAAATTCAACCTTTTTTCTTTTTGTTTTGTTATGGGGGTCCCCCCTCCATACCCATGCCCAACCCTCCCCGGATTCCATCCCCACCTCCCTACTCCCCTATCCCCACATATACATTTACTGCATGCATGCGCTTGAATAAACCAAATTGCAGACTTTCTTAAAGTCTATGTAACAACTCAACACTGTTTTAGATATGAGCTTTATTCTTGGTCTCGTCAAAGTATAGTTTGTCTTGTGCTCCGTAACTACCAGTCATTATTCTCTTAATCCCTGTTAGCGTAGTTCATATTAAATCCCAAGCTGTCAAATCATAGTGCCTATAAACAGCCTGCCAATAGTTTTAAATCTCTGATTTTTAAAGCCAAAGTATCTAATTTAAATACCCAGATCTTAGAAGCTAAATCGCGGCCTAAGGAGCTTTTTTCAATTCTACAGGAATTAAAAGGATGTAACACTACCTCCCCTACACCTGCAGACATTTGATTCCAACTTATCCACAATGGTTTCATAGACAAAACCCACAAATATCAGGAAAAAATATGTGACCAAGTAAAACTATTGTCTGCCTCTAGAGACTCCACCACTAGCGTGGCTGAAACACCTGCCCCTGATCTTGCATTTATTTCCTTTGAAACAGTCTCAGTAGAGGAGGTCATGGAGGTAGTTCCAAACTTAAACCCACCTCCTGTAAAGGTGATATATTTCCTGAATCTCTGTTTAAAGAGTTTATCTCTACATTAGCTCCCTGGTTTACAAGATTCATAAACTGCTCCTTCCAATAGGCCTACTTACCTGAGAATATCAAGGAGGCCTGGGTTACGCCACTATTGAAAAAGACGATCTTGATCCAGCTAAAGTTGGCAATTAGCGACCTATAATCGATGTTCCTTTCATTCTTAAAATTCTGGACAAAATAGCATACATGCAGTACCAGGCGTTCATAGAAAACGAGGACATAGTAGCTGTGCAGCAATCTGGTTTTCGTCCCAATCATGGGACTGAGACGGCTCGGTTAGATTTGAAGTCCCACATTGCAGGCCTTATTGAAGAAGGAAATACAGCACTGCTTCTGCTTCTAGATCTATCCACCGCCTTTGAGCTTTTGGCGGATAGACTATCTACTGTGGGCAGATGTACCCCCTTCGGCCACAGCATGGTTTAGATCATTCCTGGGCCCAAGAAGGATGAACGTTACTAAGGACAAAGCATATTCCGACAGTTCTGTACTAACTTGCGGGGTGCCTCAGGGGGGTCATGCTTGTCACCACTGTTTAATGTTTACTCGATACCTGTGTAATCCGTCTACCATGGGTGTTTACGTCGCAAATTATGCCGTTGACGCACAGATTGTTGAGGTAATCTGGGGTGTACATCAATAACTCTGAGCATATTAACAACATTTGTATCGTGATTCAAAAATGGATGGCTATGAATTCACTTGCTCTCAACAACTCACAGACTGAGCTTCTTATCTTGGGCACCCAACAAAAGCTAAAAAAGCTTGTCTCAAAATATGATAATTTCACTATTTCCCAACATGTCATTCCCGTTTCTAAAACAGTAAAGACTCTAGGTGTTTTCTTTGATCCCCCACTATCTTTCAATCGTCAGGTTAGCTACCTTAAATCCTCCTGTTGTTACTACACCCAACTACTTTAGCATATTCACCCTTTTCTGTCTGATGCAAATCTTGCTATGATAGCGACTGGTACCATAAACTGCAAACTGGATTTCTGTAAAAGCCTATTAATAGGCACCTCACAGACTAATATAAAAAAATTGCAGGTAATTCACAATGTCGCTGTACGTGCCGCATGTGGTCTCAACCGCAAAGCACACGTCGCAGAAGCCAGAAGGAGTTTACACTGGCTGCCTATCCAACACAGGTTACAATAAAAGGGCTTAGTAATAGTGTTCAATTGCCTTCATGATGAAGCTCCATCCTACTTGACAACTAGACTCATGAAGAAGTCAATTGGATGCACTTTGCGTTCCAATGACACTGCCCGCTTGACGCAACCACGCATTATCTTGAAGAAAATTGCTGGAGCTATCTTCAACTCCTGGGCACCTTCTCTATGGAAAGCCCTCCCCAAATATCTTGTTGATAGTGACTCAACTGCTCTTTCGAAGAAGCATTTGAAAACCTTTCTCTTTGACGCTGGACTCGGCTGATTGACCCAAAAAACAATTCTTTTAACACCCTAAACAAGCCCTCTTTTCATACTATTCTCCTGTGTTTGGATCTAGACTTGTTCTCCGGGGTGTTTTTCTTTTTCTTCCTTGTCTCTATCTTTATTTGTAAGCACCCTGAGGCCTACGGGTTAGTGGCGCCATAGAAAAATTCAGATAGATAGTTAAGGTATCATTATTACTGTTTCTGTAGTTGTTTTCCACTATAATTCCCCAGGGGGCACACTTTCCTATTCTCAAGTGCTTTGTGTTGCTTTTCACTGCTGTGCTGTATAGCTGTATTATGACTATAGTCTTAAAAATTTAGCATTCGATCTTGAAACAGTTTCCATTTGTATTCGCTTCTTTCTTTTGTTGCAGTGTTATTATCATGCATTTGGTATCGTAGCATTCCAACTTGATATATTTTCTTTTTTTATGAATGTTTGCCCCCTTTCTAGCAGTTGGCTTACTCTTAACCATGTTAGCATAATGTGACCAAGTCGCATATCGAAAGGCAGTGGGCGTGGACGAGGAACTCTAGGGGGTCATGTGAAGCCACCCACTAAGCTATGCACATCCTGGAGGTGGTTTATGGGGATATTCGAGAGTCCACTCGGCCTACTGAGCCCCAACCAGCAGGCCACCCCAAAACCTTCTCATAAGGAATAGCCTCCCCTGATGGGCAACCATGGTATCTATTGCATGGGTAAAACCCTAGTGTCCCCTGCATCCCTGCCCTAGCTGATACATTGTAATGGGGATCAGAGATCCATAGACCAACAGCCTGCCAATTGTAATACGGAGGGTACAGTGAGTACAGCAGCCACGCCTTGTCAACAGCTTATAGTTCTGAAACTCACCTGCACCATGGTTGACAATTTCATCCTGGAGGCCAGGATTACTGGGGAAGTTGAGAGACGGCCTCAGGAATGGAGTTATTGTGGAGCTGAAGGGAATGGAGTCCGGACTCCAGACTTGCAAAGCCTCCATGAAAGTTCTACTTGATTCTAACTCGGTGACCACCATCTATAACCCTCGGCCCACAGTGCTTGAACCAACTAATGACGGAAATGCTGAGCACTGCAGGCATGGAGCTACCCCACACAGAAGATTAATGTGAAGGGGAAAGGAAACTCATGGTGGGTAGGTGAGATCATGAACTCAATCATGTTACTCAGACGTAAGGGATCAATGGGGTAACCGATCTTGCACCTTATTTTGACATCTAAGACTGCTAAAGTAGTGTATAAGGCAGCAGGAGACCAGCAGTAACTAAGTTAGAATGGCATTCCATAGAGTTGTTGTGGAGAGAGAGAAATTGAGAATAGAGATGAAAAAGCGACTATGCCAGATAGTCCAGTATCTCAGGCAGCAAGGAGAACTTGCTCCACATGGCATAGAGGCTGTCAACGACCAGAGACCAATGAGAAGAAGTAGTGTTAACAGCCTGTTGATGGCTGTAGCCTGGACCCTGAAGCAAATAATCACCAGAAACTAATTGACATCATTAGCCTGGTGGCGGATGGAACCAGAGCCTGACAGGAACCAGTAAACTAGCACCACGCTGGAGCCTATAGTGTGCTGAAGCCTAGGGGGGGGGGGGCGGGGGGGGCGACCCTGGTTTAGTGGGAGAGAATAACCTTAGTCTGACAATTAGCCTAGTGGATGGAGGATCCCTGCTGGTAATATAATAGTGTTAGGTATCTCCTAACGCCAGTGGAAATCATACATTCTGGCTGGTAGATATGTGCTGTATCTACATGAATGTTCCTAGCGGGCATACCCAATAACAGAGGACAACCAAGTTTGCATTCAACATCCACTAAGATCACGAAAGAAGCTTATTGGGGTGATTTAAGCACTTGCCGAATGTGGGTGATTTTGAAAGAATCCCATAAGGTGCCACAACCCTGGACCTCCGTTGTGTACTAGGGAATTAGCCCTATATTGCCATTTGGTCCTAATAGTAGAGCCTTGACTTGGATGCATGCTGACACTGTTAGTTAGAGATCCCCCTTTTATGTTATTGATTGCCTTCATAGAGGTCCTCTAGGAGTTCTCCCCCCAACCCTTCTCGAGTTACAAATAAAGGTGTTGAACCTATTTCCACTGCCTCAAGTCTGTGGTCTCCAAGAAGGAGCTCAATGGCCAGAGTAGTGGAGCTTGTGCAAGCATGGCATGCAGGAATAATCGGGCACTCCTGCATTGCTACTTTCCTACTGTATCTCATCTGAAGCGTGTTATGATACAGTGTATGTTTCGGCTGACATTCTTGTATACTTAAAGAAGATAATGCACATGCACAGACAAGTGGCCTCTGTGCCGCCCACAATGAGAAATGTTATGGAATGCAGCATATTCTTTCATTCTTGAAATGCTATCGGAAGTGCTCCAGACAGGATTTTGAGGTGGGAGTATTTTACTCCATATTTTATTTTAAACTTTGAGAAGAAAAGCGATTTCAAGGGACTAAAAATTTGTTTTCTCCTTCACACCAGTAAAAATGATGACACCCAGCAAATTAATGCAAAAAGGTACAACTGTATGGAAGTCATTATCATGAGGCAACGGTCCACATCATTACACAGAAGCAAGTTTCTCCCACAATTAACAGATTAAGCCTGGTATGTACTCTAATAAGCACCCTCTCACAGATGAGCACTAACACTCTGTGCTTCCCTTGCATGCAAAGAAAAGGTACAACAGCAGAATAAGCTGTTTAACACTTCGCTGACACAGAACAGTTCAGCTTGAGAAGGAACCATTCAGGCTTCACTCACCAAACATAAAAGGCGAATCGGGGCAACAGCATTGCAAGCTTTCTTTCATCCTGAAGAACAGGTGGAGTGGATCAGTGCAAAATAAAGCAATGGTAGAAGATTCCCACACAGAACAGATAAGGAATTGGTCCCTGCAGTAGAAGCTCCTCTCACATAGAATAGGTGCAACATAGGCTTCAAGAGTGCACACACCCTTCCTAATATAGACCAGATATGTCACAGACCACAGTAAATCATTCATCAACAGATCAATGTACAAAATTACCAAAGAAAAGTAGTCAGTTGCAGCATATATGTAGCAGTGCATTCCCCCCACACTGAACAGGTAAATGAAGGGCCTCAGAAATCCAAGATATACTATCCTAGAACAGGAACCATGTAGGCCTCAGCAGTCCGTATTCCCATCACAAAGGACTCTTCCATCGAGGAATAAGCAAAGCAAGCTCTGCTCACGTAGAATAGCAATAGCATACCAGCAGTGGGAGCACCACCCACATAGAACAGGAACAGTTAATTGCCTCTGCAGTGCAAGCTCCTCGCATATAGAACTAATATAGCATTGATAGTGACTAGTGGAAATAGCATATTAGCTCTGCTTCTAGAATCAGAAGAGCTCCACCCAGTAGGACTGTAGTAAACTGTAATTAGAAGGAATTCAACCTTATAATAACACATTCTTTCTGTAGCAATTCCCAGTCACTCTACAGTTGGTTCACTTCCTAAAGCATTTTGCAGAAGGGAGTGTTAATATTACAGGAGTATCCGTCCCTCAATAAGCCTTTTATTATTCCTTTACACGGTTTGCACATTTGAGCTCTTATGTACAGTATATATTTAAATTTTTTTAAGAGCCAAACAAATGTGGCCAATTACACAGTAATGCAAACATCACTTGTTATGTGTTTTGAGATTTGATAGAATTTTCTCTCTGAGTAATGAAAGTCCTTAATTCCTAGTACTCCTTAAAGGTGTCCCTTTGTTGTGATACGATGGTGCAGAAACGAAAGCGCTCAATTCTATATCTAATCTCATGTTCAAATGTTGGCTGGCTTGAGTTAGTCCTACATCCTTCAGTACTATCCGGACTATTGCCAGAGGTAATTCTAATCACAGTGCTTAGAAGTTGGTTGGAATTTGGCATGAAGCGGTACATCAACATTTTAAATACCACTTCAGGGATATGTTTTGCTAAGTTTCTATTTCATTTGCAAATGCAACCCTTTAATTGTTTTGTAATAGCACATGCACTGGGTGGAGAGTCAGGTTTGGAATGTTGTAAGTGTAGTCTTGAAGATTTTATAGAGGCAATTCCTGAGATTGCTGTAATGGCAATCCCTCACCCTTGAGTGAGGGCCCTGCTGCTGCCTACCATTTACCACATTGACTCCAAGTTGCATACTCATCCGTCCCCAGATAGGGTTTTGAGGTGGGAGTATTTTACACACTATTTTTATAATTGGTGTTGTAGAGAAACCCCTCAATGCTCACACCAGAGAAAATGCAACCCATTAGGGAAAAAGGCCCAGCACACCTCTTGCAAGGAGAACAAGGGTTATTCTCACCAAAAACTGAATTAAATGTATGCCCAATAGCATCTCTGTGGAAAGTTGAATTCAGAAGTACAATTGGAAAGCTGCATTTAGAAGTGTGCCCAATAGCTTCTCTGTGGAAAGTTGCACTTAGAAGTGCGCCCAAAAGCCTCTCTGTGAAAGCCGAGATTAAAAGTGTGCCCCATAGCCTCTCTGTGAAAAGCTGAACTCAGAAATGTGCCCATTAGCCTCTCTGTGAAAGTTGAATTCAGAAATGTACTCTCTGTGAATTTTAGAAGCATGCCCATTAGCCTCTCTATGAACTAGAAGTCTCCGAAAGGGCATGTAACCCATCATATCTCACAAACACGCTTACTCTCTCCTTACATCACCACTCAACTAGAACACAGAGATACTATGACACCATTCGGTATAACTGTTCTCATATCAGCATTCGCCGATTACTCCACATCATTCTAAGTAATCACTGCTGGTTACACACACCCCAGCGAGGCGTTCTCCTCAGGCCTAATGCAGCCACATCCGATCTGGATAAATCCGGCCAGAACGAACACATACTCCTGACCTCTCAACCACCACACCCACCGCTAGAAAACAGCTATCACACCGATGCCGCACGAGCTGTACACATACCCGGTGCTCACACGCACCTTTTGACTATCTCTACTCTCTCTACTGATATGAACTTCGGTTCCCAAGGGCGTTCAACCTACCAGCACCTTCAGACCATACCAATGGTATATAAGGCGCTATATAAATGCAAAATAACAATAACAATAAAAAACCGTGTGTGCGATAGTGTTACTCACCGAACCAACTTCTCTGGAGCAGTCAACATATGATCGACAGGAGAGTGATGGATCCCTGGTTGAACCATTTTGATTGAAGAGCCTGGGTTATTCCTTAACCCAGGCTTCCTCACTCTAGGGAACTCTTTTCTATGATACACCCCTCTGCCGTAAGAAGAACACGGCCAGAGGAACGGAACACATAAAAGAGCCGGGAGAACACACTACCATGAAACCAGGCTGCAAGGAAAAAACAAGATGGTCAATATCATTTTTAGACTGAGAATATTGACTTACTCTATGTGATGGTCATTCACCTTTCAAAAGTTCTGTAGAGCGTTCCAGACTAGCTGGGATGCACGGATGTAATTACTCTATTCCCCTAGGTCCTAGAAAACAGTAAGAACTGTTACCCGACTATACAAATGGATTACAATAGCGTCGATTATAGACAAAATTGCTTTCTTACCGGTTTATTTTGGAAATAGATGGAAGTCGCAGAGGAACTGTGGCAAGAGGAAGTCCAAAGAACAACGAAAAGGATAACACAATAACAAGGAAGGTTAGTAGGGTAATCTGAGCCTGGGCGGCACGAGGGACGCACTAGATCCGGGATGGTGCACGGAAGAATAGCTGCAGAGCGTCCTGAATGTGCACTACTTTTAAGAGGCGCAAGGAATTCTGCAACAGACAGTAGAGGTATGTGAAAAGTCCTGTAGCAGGTGTTGGCGTAACAGCAGGCAGTTCGTAGCTGTGGTCGTAAACTAAGCGTAGCTTGGAGATCCGGACTGAAGAGTTTGTTTATGAAGAGTGAAATATCAATGGAGATTTAGGTAAAGACCAGAGGCCAAAGGCAGTCCGAGTAGTCGGCGGAGGTCGGCAACAAAGAAGCAGTTCAATTTCAGGGACGAGAGGCAAAGGCAGTCCGGGTAGCAGGCAGAGGTCAGCAACAAAGAATCAGAAATACCGAAAACTAGTAACACAAAGAATAGGAAAGTAGCTGCAATCGGAAGCTGCGAACGTTGGCACTGCAACAACATTTATGCGGCCGTGGGAGGCGGAACCTGTGGCAGTAGCCAGCTGACCTGATCACCCAACTCCGTCAACGGTTTCCGGACACTGAACGTTGCCACAGCTCGTTTCCATGGTAATCTGCAACACCGAAGGAATGGGGCAGCAACGCACCGGTTCCCACGTGAAGCAGGTCGTAGCCTATACAGTCGCAAAGACCTGACTAAGGTACGGGATTGTGGAACCGTAACAGTATCCACCCCCAAAGGCAGTGGCACTCCCCCTCCCCCCTGGAGGCATGGAATTTGCGTAGAAGAACAGGGGGCATGGATGTTAGGAAGAGGCTCCCAGGTCCTGTCCTCAGGGCCTTACCCCTTCCAGTCTACCAAGTAGTACGGACAACCATTACGTGAACGGTAATCTAGAATAGCCGCCACCTCCTACTCCTCCTCGTCATCCACCATGATTGGAACAGGATGGGCAGGACAGCGCGTATCTGGGTGGCAGGGCTTTAACAATGACACGTGAAAAATGGGATGCACGTGCCAGTTGGCAGGAAGGAACAAGCGGACCGCCATGGGATTAATGGTTTCTTGTGCGGGCCTACATAGCGAGGGTGGAGTGCTTTTTTACCTGAAATAGTAAGGTTCCGTGTGGAGAGCCAAACAATCATCCCCACCTTGTGATGGTGTTCGATGGGCATCCGCAAAGTGGTTGGCCCGCACGTGTGCTCGAACAAGGTGTGCATGGATGTCCATGCGCAGTTTATCCAGGTTGCAAACAAATACATGAGCGGCTGGATTATCAGCGGGCAGCATAGGATCTAGAGGCAGAGAACAAGGGTGTTGTCCGTACAGGGCAAAAAAGGGCAAGACACAGGTAGCCGAATGGACCGAGTTATTGTATGCAAATTCTGCATGCTGGACCACCGACAACCAGGTATCTTGGTATTGAAGACACAAACCCCGTAGGTATTGCTCTAATGTAGCATTGGCCCTCTTGCTCTGACCATCCGTTTGCGGATGGTGAGAGGTGGAATACCTGTCGTCGATGGCAAAAGACTAAGTCGGGGCCTTCCAAAAGTGAGACGTAAACTGGGAGCCTCGGTCCGTAACAATGACCAAGGGCAATCCAAAGTACCTGAAAATGTTCCTGAGGAAAAGTTTAGCCAAGATGGGTCCAGAAGGGGGACCAGCATAAGGTACAAACAAAGCCATTTTGGAGTAGTAATCCACCACCACCCAGATTGTGTTGAAACCCTGGACCGCTGACAATTCCACAATGAAATCCATTTAATTCATGTACCAGGGCTTGTGTGGCACAGGGAGTGGTTGCAGAAGACCCACAGGTTTGGTTCGTGTGGACTTACACTGGGCACAGAGTGCACGCGAGGAGAGATGATCAATGACGTCACGGGATATCGAAGGCCACCAGGACCAGCTGCGTTACAAGTGCAGAGTCCTGAGACCAACGAAGGGCGTGAGCCCGGACCTCTTTGGGAGGTATGTACAGGAGGCATGTACAGTCTCCCTTGAATATACGGAAGCCCCTGAACGATGTCCAGGTTAAGCTCAGGATGTCCTCTGGATGGGTGGACGTCCATTCTCGCATAAGCGACCGCAATGAAGGTTGAGGAGTCCAACCACAAGCAACTCGACTGGGTAGAAGCAAGGAGACGTCCCCTCTTTGGGAGGTATGTACAGGAGGTATGTACAGTCTCCCTTGAATATACGGAAGCCCCTGAACGATGTCCAGGTTAAGCTCAGGATGTCCTCTGGATGGGTGGACGTCCATTCTCGCATAAGCGACCGCAATGAAGGTTGAGGAGTCCAACCACAAGCAACTCGACTGGGTAGAAGCAAGGAGACGTCCCCACTGTCAGCATGGGCCCCAGGGTGTAGACGGGAGAGGGCATCCGCACAGGCATGCAAACAGGCCGCACAGTAGGTAATCAAGAAATCCAACGGAGAAAAAAAAGATGCCAGCGAGCCTGCTATGCCGTGAGACATTTCATGAATTTACGAGCTAGAAGGCTGCGATAGTCAGAATAAACAGTGATTGGATGACGTGCCCTTAACAGATGATGGCTCCACTCCGTGAAGGCATCCTTGATGGCCAGCCGTTCCCTTTCAGTAACTGTGTAGTTATGCTCATAAGGGGTGAGTTTTCTGGAATAAAAAGCAGTAGGATGTACCTCACCGGAGTCAGGATAACGCTGGGATAGCTCCAACTGCAAAGCTAGATGCGTCTGCCTCCACAAAGAAAGGCAGTTCAGGATCGGGATGCAGGACTGGCGACGTGGAGTAGGCAGCCTTAAGAGTTTCGAAGGCGTTCTGCACTTCAGGGTTCCAACAGAACGATTTCTTGGCACTGGTCAGGATCGTCAATGGAGCAGCAATGTGAGAAAAGGAGTGAATGAAGCGACGGTAGAAGTTTGAGAATCCCAGAAATGATTGGAGGGCCTTGACAGTAGTGGGCACAGGCCAGTTCAACACTGCATTAACTTTGGAGCAACTCGTCTTGATGCCATGTTCGGTCAGGTCATACACCAGGAATTCCACCTCAGTGGAGTTGGACACTTCTCCGCTTTTATGTACAGACTATGGTCTCGTAACCGCTGGAGTACAGAGCAAACTTGACCAACGTGCTGTTCATGAGAGGAGGAATATATCAAAATGTCATAGAGGTAGACACCCACATACTGATCAAGTACATCATGGAAGACATCATTCATGAATGATCGAAAGGTTGCAGGGGCGTTGCACAGGCCGAAGGGCATGACGAGGTACTCCTACAAATCATAGCGGGTTTTGAAGCCGGTTTTCCATTCATCCCCGTCTCTAATGCGGACCAAATTGTTAGCGCCCCGAAGGTTCAACTTTGTAAATATGACAGAGGAACCCAGCTGGTCCAAAAGGACCGAAATGAGAGGCAACGGGAACTGGTGTTTTATGGTTATGGCGTTCAGAGCCCGATGGTCCATGCAGGGCCTGAGGTCACCCTCCTTCTTTGGGACGGAAAAGAGAGGCGACGCTGCCGGTGACTTCGAGGGTCGAATGAAGTCCATGGCAATAGCTTTGTCGATTTATATTAATTGCGTACCTGCTCTTCCTTCAGGGTGAGAGAATACACTCTACGAGCAGGGATCTTGGACCCCGGTACTAAGTCAATTGGGCAATCGTAAGGCCGATGTGGGGGAAATGTTTCCGCTCTGCCCTTGTCAAATACATCCAGGTGCGCAGAGTACTCGGCTGAGATGTTGGAAACAGGTGCGGTCGAAACAGGGTCCTGTGTGTAACACCATGGGACTGAAAACACCTGTCGTTACATACAGATGAAGGGAACCGTGATCCACAGTCTATCGCAGGGTTATGAAACTGTAGCCATGGGAGACCCAGAATAATCTTAAACTGGGCGGCGGTAATGAGGTCAAAGGAGAGGACAACATCTGTATGTACTCCCTCCGTGAGCATGTGGATTTGAGTGGTTCGCTGGGTCACCAGCCCGACACCATGGCAGTGCTGTCCACAGCATTCACCGCCTGCGGATTGGGTTTAGCAATGGTAGGGATGCTAGCGGAAAGCGTATACTGGAGGTCCATATGGTTCCCCGTGGCTCCTGAGTCAAAAACCACCAGAGCCGCAAAGGAACTCATGGCCGACATGGAAAAGACCACAGGAAGAGTGAAGGGAACAGCGGATACGGCCTCTTGGGAGTCCATGGGAGAGATTCCTGGCATAGGGACTCCTAACACCGGGATTTTGCCTTTCCCGCCTTCCGTGCAGGTTTGGGGGAACTCCTGGAGGAGATGTTCTGTGGATCCACAATACATGCAAAGGTTATTGGAACGTCGATGTTCTCTTTGAGCACCCGTCAAAGGACCACTGATGGCCCCCACCTGCATGGGTTCTGGCGTAGGAAGGGAAGCCGACGCCGGCTCATGCACAGTGGCAACAGGTGTCACAGGTTTCCTCTCGCCTCTCTGCTCAGCACGGTGAGCGTCTATTTGCAGAACCAAATCTAGCAATTCACTGAATGCCATGGGGACCACAGTGACGTTGGCCAACATGCCTTAAGGTCCTCGGAGAGACCTTTATAGAACTGCCACCTTCTTTTCCTCAGGCCAGTCCATCTGATTGAACCTGGCCTACTAGGTCAACAAAAGGCTACTCCCTTGACGGAGGTTCAGGAACTCCAGGTCAATAGCCTGGGTCTTATAGCGGGTATCAAAGACCATGTTCATGGCTGTGATCAAGGCAGCACAGTCATTCAACACATCATTGTTAGGTTCCAGAAGGGGATTGGCACAGGCCACAGCAGTATTCCCAGGTTAGACATAAACAAAGGCTGGTAGGATTCGGAAAGGAGGAAGGGCGGCATAGAAAATGCAGTTTACATTGATTTATAAGCGTACGATACTGCTTGGGGTCTCCAGTGAACCTTTCAGGGGGGCCAAAGGGAACTGTGTGGACATAAGGACTGGGGTGGGTTCCTGTCTTGTTGGAGGATAACCGGAGCCTATAGCAGCGGCCCTAGATGCCACACCCCCCTGAGCAAGACTTGCAAGACTTGCAGGACTGGGCCAGATCCTGTAAGGCATCAATTCTGTGGTGTAGAGCATTGTGTGCAACGGACATGTCAGTCTGAAGGTCAGCGACCATCTGCATTAATATGGCCGGAGTGTCAGATGCTTCCATGGCTTCTGATTCTGTTACTCACCGAACCAACTTCTCTGGAGCAGTCGACAGATGGTCAACAGAAGAGTGATGGATCCCTGGTTGAACCTTTTTGATTGAAGAGCCTGGGTTATTCTTTAACCCAGGCCTCCTCACTCGAGGAAGCTCTTTTCTATGATCCACCCCTCTGACGTAAGGAGAACACAGCCAGAGGAACGGACCACATAAAAGAGCGGGAAGAACACACCACCACAATACCAGGCTGCAAAGAAAAAACAAGATGGTCAATATCAATTCAGACCGAGAATATTGACTTACTCTATGTCATAGTCATTCACCTTTCAAAAGCTCTGTAGAGCGTTCCAGACTAGCTGGGAGGCGCGGATGCAATTACTCTATTCCCCTAGGTCCTAGAAAACAGTAAGAACTGTATAACATGACTATACAAATGGATTACAATATTGTGGATTATAGACAAAATAGCTTTCTCACCGGTTTATTTTGGAAATGGAAGGAAGTCGCTGAGGACCTGACAAAAGTACGGGATTGTGGAACAGTATCAGATAGCAAGGAAATCTGCTGCCCTGGAGCCCTCTGGCAAAATTAGTATAAGCATTGCTTTTTAAGGGTAAAATGGGTCACAGCTGACATACATTGCATAAGGTAGAAATCCACGTGTCTGGTTGATGTGACCCTGTAAATAGGCAGCTTGCTCCTTAGGGGATGCCAGGTCATTAGTCCCACCTCCTTCCTGCCTTCTTCCTTCACGTGGGGTTCTTCTTGGTACATCATCAGACCCACAGCTCCTAATTAACAATTGAAAGTTACAAATCAAAGCATGCCCTATCTATTGGCCTAATGTGCACCTGGTACTGCAGACATGGGCCAGCAGCTACCTTCGACGTCACACTATCTTACATACCCCAGCTCGATCCCAGCCGCGTCTGCACCGTTGCAGTTCTCCTCACCTTCAGACTTACATTTGTTACTTTTCCTCTCTGGCACCTTGCAGCACAAATTACAGGTGGCCAAGGTATTCTGCTATGATCTCTTTGATGGATTGTCAAGCTAACAGTTTTATGGTCGGTGGTCTGGGACTGAGCTGTACATTCTGACGTATCATTTGGGCTAGGGTAGGTCAGAGACTTGGGCCCTCCTTCTGGTGGGATAGCTGCTCACAGTGAAATCTCGCCCCCCTCATAGCCTTGTAGGGGGCATTCCTTCTGAGTTGCATGTGCTGTTAGTGTGAGACAATGAGAGCTTTATGAATCCCTGCAGACTTTGGCCTTCCCCACTGCTGCTCAAGCTGCACACAGCTCCTGTGTTCACACACACATTTCTATGTTTTCCGATTGGGCCTAGTGCCCTGACTGCAGCGCAACACAAACCCTCGATTTCAAGATGGCTGCTGGTTTCCGAAGATTGCGTTTCATTTTCTAGCACAATCTACTCCCAGTTACATAGTAATCTACTGTAATGTCACTTGTATTGACACCCCCCACGTCCCTGCAACCTTCCCAAGCTCCTACAAAGTGCTGCCAGGCCTCTGCCGCATTCGAAACCTCTTGGGGGCCTGGAACGATCGCCACCGCTTCCAAACATTATGTAAATTACATTGTAAGGGTAAACGTGATTAGCCTCTGCAAGAGTACATAAAGTATGTTAATGTTAATGTTAATGTTAAAGGTCATTTGTACCGCGCACTATCACCACCGGAGTGGTCCCCTGGCGCTCTGGCGGCTCTGAAAGAGGGGGGGGGGATGGTGGGTTAGTGGGTGGAGGCTGCAAAAGTGCAAGATTGCAGTGATGTGCTGTTGGCAGCCTCAGCCCGGTGGTTCCGTCGGCTGGGCCTGGGGTGTATGCGGCCGGTAGTCGTCGTGTGCTGATGTGCGAGTCTATGTGTTTTTTTGTTTTGTTGTTGCAGTGTAGTGAAGTTCGTGCGGTTTGCTGCGCTAGAGGTTTGTGGTTGTGTTTGGTTTGGAGTTTGAGAGGTGTATGCAGAGAGGGAAATTGTTAATGGTATTCGTTAGTCATCTCTATCCTGGACTGAACCGGTTGGGATCGTGTAATCTTACCCGACGGGATGCTTGTACACCCTGAGCCTCAGGAGGTATGTGCCCGATTTTCCATTCGAGGCCGTTTGAGGATCTAGCTGTCCCCTCCGCCCGCTCCCTTAATAACCTTGCATGCTCCTCCCCCCTCCACATGACTAGCGCCGCTGCTAGTGTCCATACACCCGGTTGTGTGGTGATTGGTGGTATGTTGTCTGTTCCACAGCCTCGTGGGACCTAGTTGTGGCTGTAAGGGCGGTGGGGGATGGTAAGGGTTGGCTGGAGTAGTTGTATCCGTTTCTCTGGGTCTCGCGGGTGGACCCCTGTGTCCAGCGTCAGCCCTGCTGGTGCCCCGGGTACTTCTGTCGGTTCTAGCGGTTTGTCACTGTCCTTTTTTGATGATTCGTTTGTCTTATTGTTGTTTCGGTTTCAGTCTCCGGTGTTGAAGAGGTAGGTTTTTAGTAATTTTCTGAATTTAAGGTGGTCTTTGGTGTTCCTTATTAATTTTGGGATGTTGTTCCAGGTTTTCGCGGCTAGGTGGTAGAAAGCGGTGCCTCCGAGTTTCTTCTTGATGTAAGGTTTTTGTTCCAGTCGGATTTCGTTGGTTGACCTGAGTGGTCTCGTTGGCTTGTAGATTGTTATTTTTTTTGTAGGAATTCAGCTCCTTGTCCGCTGATTGCCCTGTGCGTTATGCACATTGTTTTGAAGATGATACGCTGTTTTACTGGGAGCCAGTGTAGTGTTTTTAGGGCCGGGGTGATGTGGTCTCTTCTGGATAGTTTGAGGAGTAGTCTGGCTGCAGTGTTTTGGATCTGTTGTAGCTTCTTCAGTAGGTATTCCGGTATACCGAGGTAGAGGCTGTTTGCATAGTCGATACTTGACATGATGAGGCCGACGATGGTGAGTGTTTTGTGTGTGAAGGAGAGGAAAGGTAGTATTTTTCTTGCCGTGTGGAGGAGGAAGAAGCATTTCTTGACTGTTGCGTTTATTTGCGGTTCTAAGGTTAGGGTGTTGTCCATCAGGACTCCCAGATTTTTTACTGGCAGGAGTATTTTTTGTACTGCCTTCAGTATGCGAAAGGCAGCCAAAACATGACAGAACTTGAAAATGAATAGAACACATAACCGTCGTGAAGCAAAGATGTCTGGCTTCAAAACATTTATTACATTTGTGTAAGACGTTATCATACACAATGTGTATGAACACACCACATAGATGCATATTCATGATAAATGCACACAACACAGGAGCTTTGAAAATAATTCTGTGCAATCCAAGCGAGCATTCCCTGAAAAAGTATTGTGTTTGTTAAAGGATACTTCCCCAACTGTAAGTAGGTTTTCCATATGCTACAATCCTACAATGCTAGGAAAATTAATATTTCATGTGTAATGCTCCTCTGCATGAGCATGTACAGTCACTAAAAACAGAGGTTTAACAGAAAGAAACGATTTCTAATATCAGTGTGTGCTGTTTGTGCTGTGTGCACTGAGCAATTCACAGAGAGAGAAAAAAGTGTTTTCAGACCGCTCATTCATCACATGCAGATAAGAATTGAGGGATGTGTTCTGGTTTCTGTCAAGTAAAATGCCCTTTGCACTACCCTCTCTTTTCAAGTGGTGCGTAAATGACAAGGATGGAAGGATTAAAAGTGTCCTATTTACAAGATTCTAATGTGTAAAATGGCCCAGTACAACACTTATTTGGAGGTCTGGCTGCAGGTCCGGTAGGCATCACGCTCTAATGCTCACTCTGCCACTTAGGCCCATACATGTACTGCTATGCAGCCTTCTCTTTCACATAGCAAATCTAGGCACAGGAAGCACAAGCGGAAAAGGACCTGCTGCCCCACTTCTTTTGGCACCGCCATACATATCATGGGACCAAGCACAAAAGATTAAAGCGACACAAGTTGAAAAAAGATCTAGCAAAAATAGATCTAGGTGGATTTAACACTGTAAATAATGGCCAATCAAGATGATTAATTTGAGGAAGATGCCTTTGAATATGGGGAGAAAATATATCAAGAGAAGCAATGGTTTACAACCAACTATGTTTACCAGAATTTGGACATCTCTGATCGTCATTCACCCCTCTGCATTTGAAGACATGATAATAAATCAGTTCAAGACCCTGATTCCATCAGGGCTTCCAGTCTTTCCTGAAATAAAGGACGTCCTACCAAGGGTTTGGAAGGATCCTATAATGCCACGTTTTCCGATTAATCTGTACCCTATTCAGGGGTTTGAAGAATACCCAGCAAAATTGAAAAGTGATTTCTTGCTTCCCTTCTCCTCCATTCACACAGTTGGATCTGTGCAGGTTGCTCTGGTGGACCAGATTGACAAATACTTTAGGCCTCCCTGAATGTATCTATGCCCGAACTAACTGTGATGTTGTTGCATCCTGGTGTACTGCCTTCAACTCTAAAAGCCTTCTGAATAGTTTCTCAGCAATGTAGATAGCTGTGGCAGATTTCTGGGAACGTCACGTAGCAAAAGAAAAGCAGATTAAATTGTTTTCGGATATAGACTAAAACAGCCTTAAATCCATGGCACTGGCTTCTGCCTTTTATAGTTGGAGCACGAAGACAGTTCCAGCTCTAGTTTCTCAAAGTTGATACTGCCCAGAAGGCATCTGCCCTACGCCTTTCATTCCTCATCCAGAAATTATTTGGCCTAAACTCGGCAAATTAATTAGATGTGCACAAGAGGAGAGAAAGGTGACCCTACTGGTGCGGAAATCCCTCTTTCCAAAAAAACGAGGACCCCCAAGACGAAAAGGGTGCAGAAGTGCAGTGTTTATCCATTCTTCATGGACATTGACCGGAGCAAAAAATCAACTGCAGAGCTGACTATGTGCCCCTTAATTGATTATAACAGATGCCTACATTATGGGCTGGGGTGCAACTCTGGAGGAACATTCAGTTCAAGGTCAGTGGTCGACAGGAGTCTCAACATACAACAGGGGGAATTCTTCCTTTTGAAATATTTCATAATGGCTTTCAATACATAATATTCTAAGTTCAATTTAATACATTAGAATTCAATAGGAAACTTATTCAATGGCAATCCTTGTAAATGCAAATTAAATGTAAATGCTTTGTTTTTAGAAAAATATTTTTTTTTTATTCATTTCAAATACAAAATCGCAAATCGACCATTCACAAATGTGGGTCTTTATTCATTTTATTGTTTATTTTATTGTTTATTTTATCGTTTATAGCACAAACCTAGCTTGAGAGCAGCTAAACACTTTACATAATGTGTAAGCCAGTTTTGGGCATGGCTTTCTTTTAACAGTAGCTCAGTAATGTGGATGAAAGGGTAGAAAAACATGGATTTAGTTGTGTGGAAGGTATTGATTTTGTGGAAATTTGGGATGTTGGAAGCGTTGTGAACGTGCAGTGGGATAGTTCCAGAGGGTCGGACGAGGCAGGAGAATATGTGACTCTTCCCTTTATGGCTAGCTTTGACTCCAACCTTTTAATTGATTGTATGAGCATCCATAGGTGTGTGGTTTTGCCGCCAGATATGTTAGTGTGCTGTTCAAGTCTGCTTTGTTGATGATACAAGCAGTTTTGAATAGAATCCCGGCAGTGAAGCTTGCACAGGAATTAGAAATGTTGTCAAGGTTGTGGGTGCTTGTAATGAGGCGAGCTGCATGTGTGTTCATCTTAATTTTGGTGCGCAGCAAGAATGATTTATTTATGGTTGGACTCCTTTTGTAATCGAAAGCTGCCCAGTGGCTTTGATTGCATTTACAGTATCACTTTTTGGTGTATGTATCAAAGGCTTCAACACAGTTGAGACTTATTCAAGGCAATTATCGGTAATATGTTCCAATACAAACAAGATGGCTTAATAGCCTACTCGGTGTCCACTGTTCATTGTCCCACCAGAATGGGCTTGAGCAATCTTTCCGAATTGTGTTAGTGAAATCATTGTTTACCACATTCTCCACTTGGCTAAATCGTGTGATGCGGGGCAAACAATTCGCTATCAATTTCTCGATTCCCTTATGTCCCATAATTGGAGGAGGCCTTATAAACTCGCCATATTTTGGCAGTAAGGACTCTCTGAAAAATGGAAAAGTATGCATAAAATGTTGTACGTTACCCAAGGTTGAGCAGGCCTAGGCTTGCTGGCCATCATCTTTCACACTTAATTTGTATTATCATGGGCAAATCGCTTTAAGTTGGAAGTGCTTAGAAACCGGCTAAACGCTGGTAAACAAAGTGAAACCAGAGACAATTTGATTGACAGATCAAATGAATGACCCCTCTTCACTTAGCACTTCACACTCGTAACAAGTGTACAACCTACGTTCCTATGCACATTGTGATGAGGTCATTTGTTGGACACCTGTAAAGCAGGAATTCCAGTGCCAGGGGTACCCACCTGCTCTGCGATGCGAACCCTGGAAGCAGTATTAGGGGAATCCCACTAGAGCTCCCACAATGCCTCCTTGTTGGGGTCCTGAAGTGCAATCTTCCTCAAAGGAAGTAAAACCCCATCATATCAATCAGGGAAGGGGTGTGTGTCTCTCTCATGAGATACGTGACCGACAAATCCGATTACTCATTGACACAATCATTTACTCAACACCTGTATCAAGCGGCAGAAGCCTCCTGACTTGAACGTCCAGTGAGAGAACAGTATTAGAGTGAAAGACCAGAAACCTCAATTAGTAAAAGGGTGAAGGACAAAGAGATGGGGCTTGAGAGAAGTGAGTTTAAAGAGTAGGTTTACATTTGAAGAGGAGCTGAGAACCTGGACCCAAAGGCTGGCAGAGGCCAATTCTTGAAGCATTGGGAGTAACATCGGTTAGCTCAAGCCCAGACTCAGGCCAGAAGCTCAAATAAGTCTTGCACACCTTAGAGCATCCAGGCAGGCAAAGTGCCTCCAAAGTGCCTGGTACTAGACAAAATACCTACAAGCATCGACCTAGAAACCTCTAGATAATGAGGGGCCCAATACCGTGCTTGCTGTCATAGAAGCTGTGAGGCATTCAACTCATTCTACAGTCCAGGACAGAGCCAAGACCGGGCCAAAGACCAGACCAAAGTAATGACCAGGGCAAATACAAAGATCAAGGACTGAGACCAAGTCCAGGACATTGTGAAAGAAGTATGCTGAGAAACAAAAATACCTGTAACTGGGAGTGGCTTGGGGAAGTGGCTTGGTGAACTCTGTCCTGGGCAGGTGCGCTGAAAATTGGAATCCTTGATAGGGAATGGACTCTGGACTTTGAGTCCTTTTAATTTGGGTCCTACTACAGAACTTTCTTTTTACTGTCTTCCTCTAACTGTTTTGCTTGGATGTGTTCCTTTAGTTGTTGCAACCCATCCCTTATGTATTCCTTCAAACCCTGCCCTGAAGCTCGAGAGGACTCCTTTGAGCCTCGAAATCTACTGTTCAGGATGGGACCTCCTACAAAACGAGGGAACTTTTCAAACCTTTCTTAACCCATTTAGGCGAAGAACCAACCCTCTTTTTGTTGACAGTAATGCCTCTGTGGGAAAATTCCTTTTATCTGTGAAGATTAAAAGACTACACCAGATGGCTCATTCTTTGTGTTAGCCCCACTTTTACCTTTCCTTGGAACCTCAGAATAACAGTTCTGCGATAACTCAACTTGTTGTCGGAGTGTTCTGTTCCCCCCGGCACATGACAACAGTCTAACAAAAAATGCACACAAATCATGTATACATTTTGACCTTTTAGACACTTTTTGATATAAAAGCTAGGCCTTTTAGCTTTGTCAGGGATTGCCACTGATACGTTATTTTTAGTCAACTGATGATAGACTGTCTGGCAATTATCCTGTGGGATGTCTTTCTGATTCTGGACGAATTGTGCACATTCAGTAATTGAAGGTTCCGTGTTTGAACCAACCAGTGCGATGCATTTTGATAATACCAAGAATGATAGAAATGTTTCTGATGAATTTATCATCCCCATCAGATTAAACATCATAGCGAGATGAAATGACTATGACTATGATGGCCATGAGAAGCGTGCAAACCATAGCAATCTTTAAAACTAAAATCCTCAACCTTTAGTGAGGTTTATGTTACCACTTTAAGTTAATACATTGCCAGGTTTTTTTTGCCAAGTTGCCTGCACTTGCTGCTCACTTTATGCCCTAAATTGGAAGCCTGTCTTTGACATATTTCTTTCGCAGTTGTGACAAATCTGAGCAAATCTGAACCCTTCTTCCCAGGGGGGGGTGGGCAGGGGTAGCCCCTTTGAGGGTAGGGAGGTGAGCCCACTAAGCAAGACCCTGCTTAGAGTATGGGAATGTGGGACCTCACTGGGAGCGACTCCCGTTCCTACCGGGAATTCCCTACAAAGAACCACATGTCTGCCTGTAGGGGAATAGAAAAGCCTATATTATTGCTGTGGATTGGCATGCACAACATACTAACATTACTCCCAGATATTTCGCTGATGCCAGTGCTCGGATCCTCATGAAGTCAACAGCTGACAGAGATTAACACACCCCATGGGACTACAGCGGTGACAATGAAGGTAACAGCAAGCTGGAATGGAGCGAGAAGAATCCTATGCTGAGGCGAGCCTCTGACGTGAGAAAGTCCTGGAACGGAAGAGCGCCGCTATATCACAGAGCCAGCGGTAGTGTAGCAAGAGGGCAGAACGGTCTAGAGATGCTCAAAGGTTGGTATTGTGAAGGGTGGCAACGCTGAAACAGAGACTGGGTGAGCCTGGTAGTATGACCACACAGCAGCCGTGGTAGGCCTGGGGCCCATTAATTGACGGCGAGACCAAGCCGCAACGGGAAAACCAAATTCCCGCTCTCCGTGGGGGAAGTGTAGCGAATGCCGAGCAGGGCAGGCAAAGGGAAGCGAGCACCAACGAGAAGATAAAGCCGGGGAGAGGGACGGACGGTTAAGTCCCTGAGTTAAGTAAATCCGAACGCAAAAGGTGCTTAACTAAAGAGAGTGATACAAGAAGCTGGAGAAGCCAAAAGCGTTACGAGAGCCCAAGAAACCAGACTGCTGGACACAAGCAGACACCCAAGAGAGAGCCTGCTGAGTTGAGCCAGTCAAAGGTACAGAAGGCTTTGGGGATCCCTAGAAAAATAAGTAACATTTAAAACACTTGGAAAACAGGGAACCTGGAGGGTTCAATTACTCAATCCTAAATCAAGAACAATTTGAATGACAATGTACAAGTTGGTGGAATCGCACTAAGAGAATTATTTCTCCTTTAAATGAATTGGAACCATTGGATTTGTTTAAAGACTTGAAACTTGTGATGAGGAAACTGGAGGATTGAATTCCTTACTTTTGATAAACTATGGAAAACCCATGTTAGACTGATGAACTGTACTTTAGAGCAACCCAAGTTGCTTTGGCCAGAAGAAGCCTGAGTGGAAAGGCTACTGCTCTGGTTAATTCTATGTCAAGACCGGAGGCTCACATTATGCTTCTCTTTTTTTTAAATTATTTATATAAAGAAAGCTCAGCAGCAAGGTATTTTATGCACTTAATATAACAAAGGTCATTCTAAAGTGCATAGATAAAATATGTAACATGAATCTTGTTCAAAATACATAAAAAGTTCACAATATTAACACAATAACGTGAAAAAACTTCAAGGTTCATGATGCTCCAAAGGTCATCAGTGTCTTTGGTCACGTGGTACTGTCCCTCCAATGGATACTCGGATGGTCCCATTAAACAGTCCTGAACAAGAAATAACTTCCTCTTTCTTTGCTGCTCACAGCAAGAGATAAGTCATTTCTTGTTCAGAACTGTTTATTTGCAGTGTTGGTTGATATTAGTATAACGCTGTTTGCATGAGCGTTCGTTGCGGTGTGAAAGTATTAATGCTTGTGTATAATTTGCCTCGCAAATGATTTAAGGCGTTTTTTCTTGTTATATTCCCCTTCGTTGTTCACCGACGCCAGCTGCTTCCTACTGACGTCCGTGTCAACAGAGATAACACGATCGTTACATTTCACAGATCGTGATTCTGTTAATTCCCGGCAGCGAGGAGCCGCAGCGCTGCGTTCTTTTTATTCGCCTTCCCGGCCTGGTATTACTCGCGGGCTGCGGGGAGGAATACGCACCTCACGAAGGGCGCAACGCACCCGCACGGCACCAGGGGGAGCTCCCGCTCTCCCTGGTCCTTTTCTTAAGCTCCGGCGCTTGCGCAAGCATTTCCGTTGCGAGAGAACGATTAATGCGAGCGCCGGAGCAAGAGGAGCCTAGTGAAATCAGTTTCAATTCTAAAAAAAAAAAAAAAGAAAAAGAGGGAAGCTAGCAGCATCCATAGCATATAGCTTGGTCTGCTTAGCCCTTTAGCCAGATATTGAAAGTGTTATCTACACTGGATTTACTCAGAGGAAAATAAGTCTGGCATACTGAAACATCTGGGCAGTGAGAGAAGGTAGTCAAGCCCAGGATATAAAATAAAAAAATAAAAAGGGAAGGGTAAGGTGTTATTTTGATGTGACATGGCAGCACAATATTCCCCTCAACAAAACCAGGCATGGTCTGAAGGAGAGGAAGACTGTTGCTACATTGATGGGGTGGCAATGGAAAGGAGCATACAAAAGGTCCTAGGGTCCGCTGTTGAAAACAGCATACAAAAGGCGATAACTGGTATGATCTTGCCAATACAGCTGCGCCTGAAAGACATGGAAGAGCGCATGAGGGAGCATTCTCCTAAGAGAGGAAAGAGGACCCAGAAAAGGAAACGCCTTACTCAAGGGGGAAGTAGTCCGGCTCGTAAGGGCAAAAGCTCTCTGAACCCCCCCCCCCCCCCGAGCCAATTGATACCTGCCACAGCTGCCCTATCCGACGCCTTCTCCAGGCTGAAACAAGCCTTCATGACCAGGAAGGTAACCCCTTCCTTCGAAAGACCCTCTACCCCCGAGGAAGGAAACAGGGGGGGTCTAACACCCAAGCCCGGAGGGAGAAAATCAGATGATACCGAGAATTGAGATTCTAAGCCCTCAACCTCGGGGAGTGTGGCAGTCCCCATCCACAAGGGAATTTCCAAGGAACAGCACCCTACCGAGGGGATTTTCGCCCTGGAAGATTTGATACATCCCAGGTCCATGGACTGGGAACCATCAGTCAGGACAACGGACTATATGTTTAATAGGCTGCATAAGCCTCTGGAAAAAGAAATGAGAGTGAGGCTCAGAGCGGAATATCCACGACCTGAAATACCACACAAAGTGGCTATGACACCAGATTGGACTCGAAAATGATCACATTCATGGCGAAGCATGTGAAAGACCCTAGAAAGGGTATAGATAGAGCCTGGAAATCCTGCCAGTATAAACTATTGGACGTGGCTGGTCCTCTTGCAAAAATATTGGACCTGGCACAGGGAGTCTCCACCTCCTCAACTTCGATCGATCCAGCTATTCTCTCCGGTTGGGCCCAAAGAGCCATTTGCCTACTGGGAAATGCAAGCTGCGCTATTTCCACTGAGCACAGGAAGGGCATAATATATAAGATTGATGCAAAGCTGGCAGAGTTAGCAAACACGGAATCCGCCGCCATCGCGCAGGGGCTACTATTTGGCGATACTTTTATGAAGGAGATGTCCAAGTTTGTTGGCACTTTCACTGCACTGGATAAAGCCTGGGCCTCTATCAAGAGGGTTTTCTCCGCTAAGGTTTTCACCAAGGCTGGTCGAGGGCGAGGTCGCTCTTCCGGCCGTTAAGCATTCGACAGAAGACCTCATTACCAGCAACAGAACACCTGGCAAGATCGTGCCGACACCTTTTTCCCCTCCAGAGGCCGTAACAGAGGCCGCTACTGGAGGAGAGGAACGAGGAACGGAGCACAACAACCTGCAGGTCAGTCTAATGATTACAGCGCCAGAGCCACTCGCACCCATTGAGGGGAGGCTAACATTCTTTTCAGAAGCCTTGGACGCTTTGTCAGGAGACGCCTGGGTCAGAGATGCAGCGCGCGGACTGCAACTGGAATTCTTTGCAAAACCTTTCCAGTTCAGTCCTCCTGTTCCAATAATAATGTCAGAGCTAGATCAGAGAGCGCTAGACAGCGAGATTCACAGTCTATTCCAGAAGCGAGCGATTCGATCTTGCTCGACCCCAGGCGGTTTTTTCAGCCCAATCTTTCTGGTGCGCAGAAAAGAGAAGGTAAGGCCTGTGATAAACTTGAAAGCGCTCAACGAATTCTTAGTCTATCGCCATTTCAAGATGGAAGGCATCCACATGCTCAGGGATCTTCTCAGGCCAAACGATTGCCTGGTACGTTTAGATCTCAAAGACGCTTACCTTGCGGTGCCAATTCATCCAGAACATGTAAGCTACCTAAGATTTTCTTGGAATCACAAAGATTGGGAGTTTACGAGTTTACCATTCAGTCTCTCGTCAGCTCCCTGGGCATTTACCAAGCTGTTAAGACCCGTAGTAGCTCACTTAAGAGAACGAGGCGTCCGCCTGATAATTTACCTGGACGACATTACTATTATGGCTCAATCTCAAGAGCTAGTGCAAGAGCAAACCAGGCTGGCAATGAATTTGCTTCTCAGTCTTGGCTTCCTCATCAACTGGGAGAAGTCGATTCTTTATCCTTCCAGGAATCTAGAATTTCTCAGGTTCATCGTAGACACCCAGAGTTCGCAGCTTCGCCTTCCAGCTTCCAAGATACTTTCGACCAAAAGAGAAATTGGCAGGCTCCTTCAGAGGGACTTGATCTCGCTACGAGAACTAGCAAGAGTAATAGGCCTTCTGTCCTCATCTTCAAGCAATCTTTCTGGGTCCCTTACATTATCGGGAACTGCAAAGATCGAAAGGCCAACACCTGAGACGCAGTCTTTCTTATTCTCAACGACTGACACTGTCACTTCAAGCAAGGACAGAGCTGAATTGGTGGCGATCACACATGGAGGCTTGGAACGGCAGAGCCATCTTCGGTTCCACTCCAGATATCCTCATAGAATCGGATGCCAGTCGTTCAGGATGGGGAGCAAGATGTGGCACAGAAGCCACTGGAGGGACTTGGTCCCCACAGGAGTTGGAGATGCACATCAATTGCCTAGAACTTCTCGCAGGTTCTTTCTTAGTACGCTCTTTTGCCAGAGACAGTGAGCTGCTGCATTCTGCTAAAAATGGACAACGTATCTGCCGTAAGATACATCAATCATCTAGGCGGTACCAGGTCTCGTCCACTAGCAGAGCTATCCAAAGATTTCTGCTTGGATCATCAGATTTCATTCACAGCAGAATACCTGCCAGGTCTCAAGAATGTAGTAGCGGATTGGCACTCCCGCCATTACTCCGATTCCAGCGATTGGAGTCTAGACAAGAACATATTCCTCCGTTTACAGCAGTACTGGGGCCCGCTGTCCATAGACCTTTTTGCATCTCGGCTCAACACTCGGCTCCTGGTGTTTTACAGCTGGAGACCAGACCCGGCTGCCTCAGTGACAGACGCATTCCTGCAGCCTTGGACACAGGGGATTCTCTACGCGTTTCCCCCCTTCTCTATGATAGCGCGGACCCTGGCGAAGGTCCTTCAGGACAAAGCAGAACTAGTCCTCATAGCCCCAGTATGGCCTTCTCAGACTTGGTATCCAGTCATTCTGGAACTTTCCACGGATTCTACAATCCTTCTACCCCAGTATCAGGATCTCCTATTAGATCCGTGGGTTCAAGCTCACCCCCTGCTAGTTTCCGGGTCAATGACACTAGCAGCTTGGAGGATTTCAGGGGAAGATGGAGAACTCTAGGAATGTCCACCAAGGCAATCCATCTCATTGAGGAAAGCTGGGCCCCAGCTACACGCAAACAATATTCCAATTCCTGGAATACATGGTGAACATGATGTCAGGACAGGAACTTGCATCCAGTTTCAGCGCCTCTAGAAGAAATTCTAAATTTTGTAGCTTCCCTAGTAGAAAGAGGCCTTGCTTACAGAACAGTAAACGCATATCGATGAGCGATCTCCGCAGGCCACGATTTCATACAAGGGGCTCCAGTTGGAGAACATCACCTAGTTTGCAGATTGTTGAAGGGTATCCGTCTCACAGTACCTCCTCTGTCCCGTTATAACAAACTTTGAGACTTTAATAAAGTACTCAATCTTTTCCTTTCATGGCCAGCTAACGAAGAGTTATCGCGTACGGCACTCTCCGGCAAGCTTACTACATTGCTTTGTCTCGTCTCTTGCAGGAGAGTATCGGACGTTAGAGCTCTAGATCTAGACGGCAGGTCCTTTTCCCGTGAAGTTATCGTTTTTCATGTGAAAAGAAGAACTAAATGCGATTCAAGAGTGATCTCGTACCCAGCCTTTAGAGAACAACCCAAACTATGCGTAGTTCAGTGTTTAAAGCATATCAAGAAGTGACAGCTCCGCTCAGATCCACTCCGGACGGGCAACTTCTCATAGCTATTCGCAAACCCCACAAGGCAGTCTCAACCCCTACAACCCCTACCTTAGCCCGTGGGGTGCGCTGGACGTTAACCCAAGCTTGGATTGATGCACTCCACTTCGGAACTCATTCTGTCAGAGGCGCCATGGCCTCAAAAGCCTTTCAGATTGGCGTTCATCTGGAAGACATCATGAGGATGGCCGATTGGGCTGGCGAATCGGTCTTTAAAGAATTCTACTTAAAACCAGTCAACCTGCTTCGATAGTGGTAAGTAAGCTTTGAACGAGCATAATGTGAGCCTCCGGTCTTGACATAGAATATAGATTTTCCATAATAACTTACTAGAAATTCTTGATTCTATTAAAGACACAGAGGCAAGCATTATCCCACCCATCGAAGAAAAGCATGATTGCGTGCTGCTTAAGAATGACTGACATTGTTTCAATCTGTCGAGCTAACTTCATATATTGCGTAACAATAATAAGATGCCTTTTTCTCCCACCCCTTTTAGGGAACTAGGGTTGTAATACGCAAGAGTTAATATATTTTATTTTTTCTTTGACAGCATCTGCAGACAAGTCCACCTGATGTGCGTGTCAACAGATCCTTTCATCTGGTTAAATGAAGTTTAGATCTCTATTATCGAAATCAGCAAGTTCGTAGCCTCGATAGAGGAAGTTATTTCTTGTTCAGGACTGTTTATGGGCCCAATCCGAGTATCCATTGGAGGGACAGTACCACGTGACCAAAGACACTGATAACCTTTGGAGCATCATGGGACATGAAGTTTTTTCACGTTATTGTGTTAATATTGTGAACTTTTTAATGTATTTTGAACAAGTTTCATGTTACATATTTTACCTATGCACTTTAGAATGACCTTTGTTATATTAAGTGCATAAAATACTTTGCTGCTGAGCTTTCTTTAAATAAATAATTAAAAGAAAGAGACGCATAATGCTTGCCTCCGTGTCTTTAATATAATTAAGAATTACTAATAAGTTATTATGGAAAATCTTTATTATTATGTCATGTTTCTCTAAAAGTGGTAGGCCCAGATAGAGGTTAGGTTTCGGGCTGAGGACTATTTGTTATTTGGACAATTGACAAGCACCCATCTGTTAGTTTTTTTAGGCTTGGAAAATCCCTCATAGCAATGGGGACAGGTAGGCATTTTCTTTTTTTTTCTCCAAATAAACGCAGCTGAAATGTTAAGCTCTAGTCTGACTAATTCTGGTTCGCCACAGTGCAGTAACACTATCGCGCAGAGCTCTAAAGGTCACTTAGAAATGAGTGATAGTTTAAGCTCCTCTGCAGTGCTGCTGCTTTTCTCAGTGTGAATGACCGACATGATACATTGGGTAGTTCACAGGGACCAGTATGATTAGAATTGCAAACTCTGAAATTGTATGTTTCCATTCGTGTGCCTACATCAGATTCATTGTCCATGAATTGGTAGCCCCTCAGTAAACCTATTGTTGGACTCATTTGTATTCAAGCAAAGATGCTCCCTACCTGTATTAAACCAACAAATTCAATCTGTTTGCGCAGGCATTGTAGAGTTCTGCCTTGACCCTCATGCTCCATATCAGCATGAATGTCTGACTGCGAGGTAGCAATCAGGTACTTGTGTAAAGAGAGAACCAAATGATCGTTGTAACTGCAGCATGACGCAAAGCTGTGAGGAAAATGGGAATATTCCCTTCCTATAGCATAGACCGCTTTAGTTGGCTGCACTTTAGCAAAATGTTCTGCTTTGCAGGACAGAAATCAATTTGTATTAGTGCAGCAAACATGCTAATCGCCAACCGTTTTCAAATGAAGATGAATATTGAAGAGATGTAGATCAATTTGGATAATTGCTGAATTTGTATGCATGTAATTTGAGCCTAGACTGTACTGTGCA
The DNA here is from genome assembly GCF_040938575.1 of Ambystoma mexicanum. NCBI lineage: Eukaryota > Metazoa > Chordata > Amphibia > Caudata > Ambystomatidae > Ambystoma > Ambystoma mexicanum. The sequence goes on from NC_090929.1 coordinate 542,992,373, forward strand.
TGTGGACCCAACTCGGAGCAGTTTTGAAGACTGACTTTCAAGATATACATATGCAGATTTTCAGCTCTGGTATTCTTCCCTTTTCAATTTGTAGATGTCAGTGACATAAATCAGCTTTTAAATAGCTTTTACAAACAGCAAGATGACATTGTGGAAGCGGCCCAGAAGCTACTCTCTGATGAACAACAAGGTCCAAAGCGGCGGAAAATCCTTGTGGATCTGATTCAGAGCCTAAATGAAAATATTCTGGCAGAAACCCGTGATGAGGATGGACAATGGTTTGAAGGTATATTTTGCCCTCTTGCATGTTAACAGTACGTCCACTTTTTTTTTTAAACATGTTTATTTTTGATCGACACACCAGAGAAAAGTAAATTACAACATACTCTTTCATGACAATCTATACAGCTCATTGATCATCTCCTCCCCTCCCCTACCAACCCCATTCCCGTCCCCCCTCAGTTAACGTCCAAATCTTGTTCTTCTGTCCGTTGTATCATCTCCGTGCTCCCAGTCGTTAGAGCGTTTGCTACCACTCGTGGCTTAAAAGTTAGTGCTGGATAGCTCTGGTCATAGTCTATTACTGGGGACCAAATGTTCGTGAAGCGGTGAAGGAGGCCTCTGTTTGCCGCCGTGATCTTTTCTGCGACACAAATGTCCCAGAGTTTCAGCCACCATAGGATCATCAGGGGTCCCTCCGGCGATTTCCAGGTTCGTGCCACTGTGATTTTAGCGGCCAGGAGCAGGTGAGTAAGGAGGGTGGCTCTTCTACCCGATCTTGGGTATAAGCCTGGGATCGGGGCTCCTAATAGAATTGATTCTGGCTCCAAGGGCAGCTTTATCTCAGTTATGTCTGCTATGGTGGCGATGCATTGGGCCCAGAAGTTTGCAACCACTGGGCAAGACCACCACATATGAATGAACGATCCCTGTAGGCCGTATCGACGCCAGCATCGAGGGTCCAAGGCTGGGTTGAAATGATGCAGTCTAAGCGGCAGGTAGTACCATCTTAGAAGTAGTTTATGGGGACACTCACAATTAGTAATGCAGAAGGAGGAGGCACGTGTGAGAGACCAAATGTCTGACCAGACCTGGTCTTCTATTGGGTGTCCTAGATCTGTTTCCCATTGGTTCATGTAGGTTGCTCTAGCGACGAGAAGATTTGTCTGCAACAGCTTGTACATCGCTGAGATTCGCCCTCGGTGTGGGGGATCTGCGATTGTCAGCTCTGTAGGGTCTAGATCTCGTGTCGCTGCCTCGCGTGTTGTTGGATGGGAACACCAATGCCGTAGTTGCGCATATGTGAATCTGTCTGTTTCCGCCAAGCCAAAGGTGTTTTCGCATTGTTCAAAGGTGAGTGGCCGATTCTCCTCAAAAAGCTGGCTTAGGGAGCTTAGGCCGCCGGCAATCCAGTTCTTAAAGTTCACTAGGTGGGTTCCTGGGGAGAACGCCGGGTTATGAAATACCGGAGAAGCTGGGCCCAGGCCTCTGGGGATTCCCCTCTGTTTACGTGTCCATTCCCAGGCTTTTAAAGTCTGCTTAGTGGAAGAGAGGATTGTTGGCCACGTTCTTCGGAGGGCGGGGGGAAGATGCAGGAGGAAGCGGAGGGGGAGGGGTAAGCGGGATTGTTCATTCTCGACCCATCTAGGTCTGTTCGAACTTATCGTCCAGCCTTCAGTGTGAGCCAGCTGGGCCGCGATCTGGTATTTCTGGAGGTCTGGGACTCCTAGGCCTCCTAAATTAGGACTGCTCAGCATCGTCCTGAGCGGGATCCTTGACTACTTACCTTTCCAGATGAAGTGTAGTACCTTCCTCTGGAGGCGCAATAGTGGGGACCGGGGGATCAAAACTAGAATGGCCGAACAAGTGTAAAGCAGCCGTGGGAAGAGGTTCATTTTACATGCCGCTATACAGCCCAATAGCGAGATCTCCTGTGAGAGCCAGCGAGTGAGGTCTTCCTCCAAGGTCTTGAATAGTGGCTGAAAATTCGCTTGGTAGGTATCTTCCGGTCGGGCTGTGATCTGTACTCCTAGGTAGGGGATGGACTTTTCACTGAGTTGGATCGGGCAGAGGGCTCTGAAAGAATCCTTATCTTCCTGCTCCAGTCTCACCCCCAGAGCCGATGATTTCGCAAAGTTTATCGCGAATCCTGAAACCTTCCCGAAGCGATGAATTTCTGCCAGGGAGGACCTCGGCGATTGGGTGGTGTCCGATATGGTTAATAACACATCATCCGCATATAGTGCTATTTTATGTTGAGTGGGGCCTACATGGAGGCCTTTGATTCTGGGGTTCAGTCGGATCCGTTGGGCCAGTGGCTCCATGACCAGGGCGAAGAGCAGGGGAGACAAGGGACATCCTTGTCTGGTGCCGCATGATAAAGGGATCGGGTTAGATAGGAAACTGTTAACGCAGAGCAAGGTCTTCGGTGATTGGTAGTTCGCCAAGACCAGTTTCTGGAATGCGGGTCCAAAGTGAGAGGACTTTAGGGTAAGTCGGAGGAATGACCAATCCACTTTGTCAAAGGCCTTAGTCGCATCTAAAGCTAGCACAGCTAGTTTACGCGCATCATGACTTCGACCAGGTTTAGGACCCTGCGGACGTTGTCTGCAGCGGATCTATTCAGTACGAATCCTGTCTGGTCTGGGTCAATAATGTCCGGGAGCACCCTCGCTAATCGGTTAGCCAAGACCTTTGAGTAAATGTTAGCGTCCAGGTTTAGTAGGGAGATGGGTCTATACGCCGTGATGTCTCTGGGGTCTTTTCCCGGCTTCAGGGCGAGAACCATGATCGATTCCTGCATTGATGGGGTAATTGACCCCGAGGTAGCGAAAGAGTTAAAGAGCGATGTCAGGGGGGTCACCAGCTGCGAGCGAAAGACTTTGTAAAAGCGGGTCGAGAATCCATCTGGACCCGGGGCCCTTGGCTTGAGACTCTTGATGACTTTGTCGACCTCTTCGCTCGTGATCGGGGTCTCCAGCTCGTCTCGTACTGTAGGGGCGATCCGGGGAAGCGCTGCGTCTCTCAGGTAAGAGAGCTGCTCTTCGGGCGGTCTCGGGGAAGCTGTCATCGTGTCTGTGAGGTGAGCTACTGCGATGTGTTGCTTTTCTCCCTCTGCGAACTGGACTCTGCCCTGGGAATCACTGAGGCCTGGGATGGAGTTTCTCTTTCTGGTCTTCGCCAGCTTTTCCACCAGGAATTTGTTGGTCTTGTTCCCTTTGGCGTAGTAGCTCTGCTTAGTTCTGGCGAGAATCTGAGCTGTGTCTTCAGCGTAATGTGCTTCTAGCTTCTTCCGAGCTATCTGCAGGGCTCGATGGGTTCTGGGCGTCCAGTTTTTTGCTTTACATATAGCTTCCACTCTCTCTACTTCCTCCTGTAAGATCTGGCGAGACTGACGCTTCTTTTTGTGGTAGGCCGCTCCTTGGGAGATTAGGACTCCTCTCACAACCGCTTTCATTGCGTCCCACGTATTGGCCGGTGAGGTGCCCTCGCTCTTATTTTCCTTGAAGTAGTCTTTGATGGCTTTCGCTACCACATCCCTCAGTGACATGTCATTCAAGATCGGGTCATATAGGGACCACTTGCGTTTTGGGAGCGGATCCGGGTCATGGGCTCTCAATGTTGGCATGACCGGGGCATGATCCGATAAGATTCTGGGACCTATGGTTACCTCATCGGTGGGGGGGGGGAAGCCAGCAGCAGGTCGATGCGGGAGTAAGTTCTGTGTACATAAGAATAGAATGAATAGTCGCGGACCTCTGGATGTAAGACTCCATGTGTCGACCACATCTAAGGTTCGGAATAGTTTAAGCAGAGCTGTTGCCACACTATAGTCTTTACGAGCTGGGGGGTGAGACTTATCTTTGATTGGGTCAGGGGCTCCGTTGAAGTCTCCCCCTATTATTGTCTGTCCCTCAACGAATGGCCGGAGGGCATCTTCCAAAGCTGAGTAGAACTCTTCCTGTTTATCATTCGGGGCATAGATCGAAATAAGGGAGTACAGCTGGCCGTAGATCCGGCATTTAATTGCTACGAAGCAGCCGTCTGGGCAAAGCAAAGTGTCTAAGATTTGTGGTCGAAGTGTCTTAGCGATGAGTAATGCTGCTCCACCTTTCTTAGTGCCGTTCAATGCCAGAAATTGTAACAGGAATTGTCTGTCGCAGAGCATAGTGAAATCTGCTGGAATCGGGTGAGTTTCTTGAAGGAATACGACCGAGGCCTCTTCAATCTGTAGACGCCGTAGCATGGATTTCCTCTTCTGCGGCCCGTTTAAGCCTCTGACTTTGAGGTTCAGGAAATACACTTTCAGGTGTGGTTGAGGGGCTTCGTGGACTTTCCTCGACGGCTGGGGTGGGTTCTGTGGGGGAGAGTCATGGGTTTCAGGCATCATCCAAGAGCTTGGTGACAATGCGGTTCTCTAGTGGTCGTGTTTTATGACCTCTCCAACGGGAGGGTGAACATGGATGTGTGTGGGGGGCCGGGGTTTTCTGTGTGGCCTCCTCCACGGCCAACGGGGCCAAAACAGTTTTCCCCGCCAACGGGCCCGGGATAGAACCATTGGACTTGGTTCGCCTCCAAGGGTGGGTTGGTGACATACTCCTCGGAGTGGGGTGTGGGCCGCTCGGGGCCCGCGGCAAAGTTATATTCCGCTTTGGTTTCGGGATCGGCTAGTTGACGATAGAGGGGTATGACTGGATCATCGCATCTTCCGGCGCCTCTGTGCTTTAGACCAGGATTGTTACTGCTGTCTTTGGGGTGATTGGTCCGGTTCTTCTGGCGGGAGATGTGGACTGGAGGAGTGCGAGGCCTCCAGGGAGTTTGGGTGCAAGATGGACTTCGCGTCCTCAAGATGGCTGATTTTGCGCAGGGTTCCTGGTATGTGAATTGGAGAGTGGAAGGGAACAGCCATCGCTAGCCGATCTGCTGGCTTTGGAGGAACAGGGTCAAGGGCTTGAGGGCTCTTCTTTTCTGTAGGGTCATCAGGGAGAGATCCTGGAATATCTGAAGTGGGGTCCCCATGAATGAGAGCTCGTCCTTGGTGCGGCTTATCGCCGAGATGGCCTCTTTGGTGGCGTAGAAATGGACTCTAGTGATTACATCCGGGGGGCTGTCTGAGTCTACTCCTCTCCTCGGGCGCAATCTGTGGGTTCGGTCCAGGACGAGTTGGGCTTTGAGCGGGAGAAGGGCCTGGAAAAAATTGCTTATGTATTCCGGTAACTCTGTCTTGGATAGACGACGGGACCCCTCGAATGCGCAGGTTGTTCCGTCATGCCCTATTCTCCAGGTCCTCCTGCTTAAAGGAGAGTTCCGGGACTTTTTTTTTTATTGTCCCTACGGTTCGGCCATGTGTTTTTAAGCATAACTCGGTAGATCGTAGAAAACTTTCCTATGGACCTTACCCGACTTTTCGTCCATTAACGCACTCGAAATCAGCCGCCATTTTCTGATAATCCTATCATTTCCCCCCATCGACCTGGCTCACCTGCTTTTGCGGCACTAAATCAAATCCCCCGCCCCTGAGCCTGACATCAGCAGACGCGTACCGCCCATTTCCCAACGCCAAAGCACGTTTCGTGTCAACAATCGCTGCGCCTCAGCTAATGAAGTGTCGCCATGGAAATGGCAGGACGCCTCTTTCCTCAATAAGTATAAACACACTGTTTCACAACACACAGCAGCAGATTTTCGATTCCATTCCTCTCTCTGTGTTACTTTGAGTATTCTGTGACTCGTTTCTGTGCTCTGGTCAGCTACCTTCGCCGCTTCTAGGCCTTGTGAACACCTGTACCATCTCTGTAAATTATTTTACTTTCTTTACCACACAATGGCTACAATAATGCCGTATATGTACGAGCCCGAGTACACCGAGGAAGAACTACTGGAAAGGCAAGCACGCGAAAACGATGGGGATTCGGACGGCAGTTGGGAGGACCAGTCAACGGATGAAGAGCCTGGACCATGTCGCATGGACGGCGTCTCCACCTGGTGCACGTGCAATCGGTGCGAGCTAATGCCAACTGAGGAGGAGAACTGCTGCTGCCGTGAAAATTCCGGGTGCTTGGCCTACATTTCAGAAGGCGAGCCAAGTCCGCAATGCATCACCGAGCTGCCAGAGTTCAGGGAAGCCTGCCTCTCACGGACCGTGTTGAGGATGATGATGGTGCTTATGCACGAACTTCGCGGCACTGTTCGTCCGCGTAATCCGAGTAACGAGTAAGTATACTCTGGTTTTGATGTCAGTGATGCCACTACTATGTCATGGTCGTCTCCCACATATAAAATTACATCTACATATCATTCGAATGCATGTAAACTGGTTCCATATTGTGCATTTTCTAGATAGAATTTTTTTCAAAGCAGAATGACATTTTTTACCTGAATCGACAGTGATAAGAAAGTTTTGTCATTTTAATACAGTTTGCATCTTTCATTTTCACAGGTGGTACAGGCTGGTGGCCTATCGTTGCTTCACTTGGTGGCTTCACGGGAGGCTCGGACACCGCGTTCGGAGAGTAATACCTGCCTGTGCGGTACTTGCCATTAGACAACATTTCCCCAGCGGCAGTGGACAATACCGCAGATTTTCCCTGGATGTGCTGCAACCGGAACTTTACAATGTGTAATGTTTATTATTTATGTTCAATTGAAATTAAGATCTAAAATAAAACCCAACATATATTTTAACAATGGTTGTTTGGATTTTTTAAATGAATCTAGTGTGTCTCCATTGAATAGTCTTCCTGTGCCTTGTCTTGTCACACCACATGTCTCCGGCCAGCATCCTGCAGCCTGCCTCTTACATGCAGTTAGATGGCCTCTCCTTGGTGAGGCCCTGCGGCAAACGAGTCTTGTCTGCACGACCACCGCCCCAATCCACCCCCCCGCCCTATCAAAGGCAGTTCGCACCGGGGTACTTGCGCTGGCAAGTGGAGCTGTCAGGGAGCGATAAAGGCCAAGAGGTGCCAAAGACCATGTACACTTCAAAGTGGTCTATAGAGCATGGGTTGTTGTTCCCATGTCTACCTCCAGACCCCGTGTCTCCTGCCAAGCATTCCCCCTCACGCTGGACGGCCCCCTGCAATCCACATAAGTGTGTCTCCATTCACGAGTCTTCCTGTGTCTTGTCTGCACGACCACCGCCCCAATCCACCCCCCCGCCCTATCAAAGGCAGTTCGCACCGGGGTACTTGTGCTGGCAAGTGGAGCTGTCAGGGAGCGATAAAGGCCAAGAGGTGCCAAAGACCATGTACACTTCAAAGTGGTCTATAGAGCATGGGTTGTTGTTCCCATGTCTACCTCCAGACCCCGTGTCTCCTGCCAAGCATCCCCCCCTCACGCTGGACGGCCCCCTGAAAACCGCATAATGCCACGACATATACACGTCATTCATTCACAAACACACCCCTGTTTCAAATTCTTTATAACCCACTTCATATTTCTAATGAGAACTACTTTGCGCTTTGCTAGTCAACCCGTGAAGGTGCTGGTTATCTGCTCTTCGTCTCTGTGAACTTCCGTGACCACTTCGAGGAAACTCGTCAGTTTGCAACCTGTGAACTGCTCCCTGTTCTACGACAAGAAACTACTCTGATCCCTGCATCTAACTGTTTGTTCGTCAAGGTAAGGCCATGTACCATAATCATTTTGCGTGCAATTTCTTTTCGTTCAAGACAGTACATGCAAGTAACTAGTCACATGTTCTGAGTTTAGTCAAATTATTTTTCAATTTTTTTAAAGTTATTCAAATACTTATCCGCATGTGAATAACGTGTATAGTTCCAAGAACCAAAACGAACCTTGCATTGAACCTTTTATGTGTCATTTAATTTTTTAACACATTGGTATTCATAGAGAATTGTTGATCTTTACTTTTCAGAACTTTCCACAATGCCTGCCTGTTCCATTGGCGGTTGCCCTTCGAAGACCCATAATAAATCTGAAGGTATTATAATGCATGTTTTCCCTAAGACAATAGATCAGATAAGAGAATGGGTCCGATATTGCGGATATCCACCGTCTGAGCTTGAAAGTAGAGTCCTAGAAGTCTTTGCGGACAAGAGGGGTGATCGATACCGCATCTGCAGCAGGCACTTTAGCTCAGACATGTACTCCACATTATTGCTAATAAAGAAGAACACACCGCGAGCGAGGCGAAAATTGCTCTCAACCGCTATTCCCACTCTATTCGTCCACATCCCTCCACTGGTGAGTCAAGTTTATGTATTTATCTCTCGGCCTTGCGGTAGTGTGTAGCATTAGCTAACAATAATTTCCCCATTTATGTATCCACTCAATATGAAGGCGGAAGATTCTCCATCCGTGTCGTTATTGCAGTCATCAGCCACTTCAAGCGCCTATCGGGTAATCTTACTTGGCTATTCTGCCACTGACTTGTTTTAGGCATGTAAATCAATAGTTTTAATTTATCGTGTAATTATTTTACCTAATGGTACACCCTTGTACTCGTCCTCTAGTCTTTGTTTTCAGTTATAATTATTGTTATCCAAAATAATGCAAGTACTGTCTTTCAGGGAGATGCTGAGGAGTCCAACGTATTGACGACTACCGTTGATGTCACTCAGATGCTCGAGGTACGTTTCAGGACAGTTCCATCGATGGAGATCATCAGATCTTGCATTCTTGTAGCGTGATTGTTACACACAATGTTTCTTTCGTTTTTAGCCATTGATATGTCCTTCTGTCGTCGCCCTCCTATGTGTCTTCTTTTTTCAATATTGTGTTCATTACTAATGAAAGTCCTATGTTTCAGGGAGTCGATGGAGCATTAGTCCAAGAAGAAGGGGGAGCGTGCAGTTACGGGTCGGCGCAACAGCTTGCAGAAGTGTGCACCGCAGTTACATCGTCCCTTGATGTTCTTATGCATTTCGAGGTATGGATACTGACAGTTTGATCAAGCGAAATCACATGACGTGATTACATCCGCTATACTTCCTTCTTTATTAACGCAAGTACTATGTTTCAGGGAGATGACGGAGCTTCTTCTACAAGAACATCACCCCTAGTAGTTGATGCAGATCTCTGGGTGGTGACACTTCCAACGATCGAGCAAATCGAATCATATTTACATATCCATTATTTATTTTAGACAACTGATCGTTTGTGCAGGTCTATTTAGATGAGCCGTTCACGCCTGCACAAAGTTTCTGTTCTTTTTATCAAAATAGAAAACCATACTAATGCAATTACTGTGTTTCAGGGAGTCACTGAAGCATCATCTTCAATAATATCATCAATGGAAGTCTATGAGGAGCCCGAGGTATGGATCTTGACAGTTCCATCTAACTAGATCAACAATGCGTGAATAATTGTCGTTTGAATGTTCTACACAAAGCGTTCATTCGTGTTTTGCTATTGAGATGTACGTGGGTATTGGTCCCCAAGTACATTTTGTGTTTTCGATATTATACATACTAATGAAAGTTCTATGTTTCAGGGAGTCGATGGAGCGTCAGTGCGTGATGGATGTGCTTATCAGGAAAATATAGTCGTTGCAGCGCAAGAGGAAGTGGAGACATGCACACACGAGTCGGAGCAACAGCGTCCTGATGTTGAAGTTCGAGGCAAGAAAGTTTCAAAGAAAAGAAAGCAAAAGAAGGTTAGTGTCCTGGTCACTATATTATGTTGTTTTTCACTGTTAATAGTTCAATACTGTAAGTTGTGTTTAAACTGAACATCCCTTTTCCAATCTGTCCTCTAGTTGCGAGTGGGTGTACGAACTAGATCTACACAGACAGTGAAGCGAACGAGAGATGTTGCTTGTCAAACCTTTTGGCAGGGACTTGAGACTGGAGATGCATCGTGCCAATGGGAAGAATATGAAGTGATTGACAACGGAGCTATACCACCACCAGCCATTGATAGTGAATGTCCTCCTGGTAGTTCGGATGCAGTCGGAGATCAATTCACAGAATCCACACCCGCGAAAACTAAGACCGCGAGAAAGTTGAAGAAATTGTTTTATTCACCCATCGCCGGAGAAGGAACAGATGTTGCAATGGAAGAGAATGAAGTGGACGACAATGAAACACCATCAATATCACTGAACATAGCGGAAGACGATATCAGAGATTCTACCTTTCATGTGAGTGACATGTCCTCAACGTTACAGGCCGAACCAGCTGGGATGCAGAGTGACAGTATAAGGAAAGAGGCCAAATTCATTGTATTCGATAGTTGTTTGATTGATATTATTATTCGGATGAAATGTGGGCATTCGGTTGGTGGGGAAGTATGTGGGGAGCCATTGATTAATGTGACTCGTGCAATTCGAGGCACTAACCTTAAAATACATGCCACCTGTACAAAATATCATCCTTTCTCATGGTCTGCACAACCTATGCTGGGACAACTGCCAGCAGGCAATCTACTTTGTGCAGCGGCTGCACTTTTTAGTGGTTCAAGTTTTAAAAAATTAGAGTCTTTCTTTCAGTTTGTGGGAATCCATTTCATTGCGAAAACTCAGTTCTACAAATACCAAACCGATTATCTATTTCCAGCCATTAGCGAAGCTTGGAGAATGGAAAAAATGTCTATTGATAGTACATTCGCGGGCAAACGGTTCAGGCTAGCCGGTGATGGACAGTGCGACAGCCCAGGATTTTCAGCCAAGTACTGCACCTACCACTTTCAGGACATGGAAAGTAAGAGAATTGTGAGTTTGGTGGTCGTGCAGGTGTCACAAAGTACATCCTCAGTGGCCATGGAGAAAGTTGGCTTTGTAGCATCATTGCAAGAACTACAATCGCGGGGAATGGTGATCGACCTGATAGCCACGGACCGACACGTTTCAATTGCCAAGACAATGAGAGAAGAGTACAAAAATATAAATCACCAATTTGACGTTTGGCATCTTGCAAAAACAATCAATAAAAAATTGTCGGCTGCAGGTAAAAAAAAAGATATGCAAGGTATTTCACAGTGGTCCAAGTCAATCAGCAACCATCTTTGGTGGAGCTCAAAAACATGTGGAGGGTCGTTGGAAATTCTACTGGAAAAATGGCGGTCAGTAATGCTACACTGTACAAACGTTCACCGATGGAACACGAACCAACATTTCCACAATTGTGAACATGACCATTTGTCCACAGAGGAGGCACGGAAGAAGAAGTGGTTGATTCCTTCATCACCCACTCACAAAGCCATTGAAAAGATTGTATTTGATAAAACTATAACAAAAGCTTTGAGGGGACTCACGGAATTCTGCCACACAGGAGATTTGGAGGTGTTCCACAATATGTGCCTAAAGTACAGGCCAAAACGATTGCATTTTGGCATGGAGGGCATGATAAATCGGACTCTTTTAGCGGTCTTGGCACATAACCATAATGTTGGCCGTCAACAAAGTAGGACGACCGGAACTTTAGGGACGCTTCGCTACAATAAGGCCTTCACTAAAAGAAGTAAACAATGGGTGATCAAACCAGTGTTTGAGGATATGCAATATGAGTTTATTGAGAGACTTATTGTTGACGTCCTAGATAGGCACATAAATGGAGTTGTGAACGAACCTGTGCAGGGGACAACTGCATTGCCACCCAACATTGCCTCTGTTCCATGTCCACCTAAAGAAGAGCTCATTGAGAAATACACATCACGGTTTAAATGATTGTAATTTGATTGTCTGTTCTTTCGAGTCTCCTCATGTCGCAGGCCCATTGAATATGTGTATCTATCCAACCTTGTTCATTTGCGCATTAAATTAAACCAAACAGTAATATAAATCATTTTTCAAAAAATATAGAATGTCTCCGTATTTATGGTTCTGTGGGGCTGCAAAGCACGCAGACAAAATGCAAAGATGGAGTGTAAATTTCAAGTCCTGTGAGATGGCCTTACACTGAATGTAGCTAACTAGGAATGTGCGCTCGTTCAAAGTGAAGGTCAGCTGCTTTGATTTTTTCTCGGGTGCCAGAATGGCCCACGACTCAGTATAAGGTTCTATTGTTATTTTACCTTGACAGGCCGGGACCACGTAAGAAACGATAATGAATATAATTTCAGAAACGAAAGCCATTTCATGTTCGTTCATTAGAAGAAATAACGTCGGCATAGAAGGAGTGGTATTTCGGGGCTGCCCTACGCACAGACACAATGGAAAATGCAAATATAATGTAAGTAACTCTTTAGATGAGTTTATACCGCAATTTAATTACTATACAGTAGCTTACCGCGCACTAGAACCGTCTCCTTTTACGGAAGCACCTCAAAACCTTCCTCTTTGCTTCTGCTTTCTCTCTCCCTCTCCCCTGCTACAACTGGTCCACTGTCTGCGATCTCGGTCCTGGGCCCTTCCACTCTCCACCTGCACTCCCTGTCAACCCCTGCACTGGGGGACTGTCTCAGTATCCTAGAGCCCCCCCTTGACGTATAAAACCCAGTTGCACTGTCCTAGCTATGAAATAATTTCCCGACCTAATATATAAAATGAATAATTTTAATAAAGATCTGATGGTGAGACTAATTTCATTTTTTATGTTTTTCAAACAGGTACTTCATCCATTATTGTCTGTGTCACGAGTACCAGACACCGGCGGATGGCTTTTATAACCGCCAGTTGCTTCTCCGCGTGAACAACGTTACCACCCTGACCATTTTGTGGGACGATCGCCAAGTACAAGTATGCCCTTACGCGGTACTAACGGCTAGATGCAACATACAGACCGTTGTGGTGGCCTAGTGCCTCGTTGTTGGAACAGCCATGCGATTATCAGTGCGACCGAAGAGCTTATTTTATCGTAAACCAACACCCTGTGTACTGCACACGAACATCGCTTGCCTCAAGACGAACTATTTTGGATCGAGAGCAAAGAAAAATGCAAATCGCTGAATATTCTCTAAAAATTTGATGTCCAATAAATGTACTTTGCCAAATGTACAATCTTGCAGTTTGCTTTTAAACCACAGTTTCATATTCCGAATTGTGGCGCTGTATTGTGAGATGATCTAAGACCCTGTGTACAGCAAAGGAACATCGCGTGCCTCAAAACGAACTTTTTGGAACGTGAGCAAATAAAAATGAAAATCGCTGAATATTCTCTAAACATTTGATGTCAAATAAATGTACTTTACCAAATTTACAATCTTGCGGTTTGATTTAAAAGTACTGTTTCATATTCCGAATTGTGGCGCGCTGTGTTGTGTGCTGATCTGTGTTGATTTCCGGGTTCTGTGTGGAGTCGCGTAGAAGACGCCTGGGCGCGTTTGCCTACGCAGCACAGTCACGTCACGGATAGAGGCGGGGAATATTAATGTTTTGATAAAGTCTGTTTCAGGGGCGGGGGATTTGATTTAGTGCCGCAAAAGCAGGTGAGCCAGGTCGATGGGGGGAAATGATAGGATTATCAGAAAATGGCGGCTGATTTCGAGTGCGTTAATGGACGAAAAGTCGGGTAAGGTCCATAGGAAAGTTTTCTACGATCTACCGAGTTATGCTTAAAAACACATGGCCGAACCGTAGGGACAATAAAAAAAAGTCCCGGAACTCTCCTTTAAATTCGAGCACTTCGCTTCTAGTCTGGAGCGCTTGAATCTCGCGTTGCATTTCTATTAGCGTTGCGTCATGGCTCTGGGTTAAGTCCTCGACTTCTCCTACCCTCTGTTCGGCTTCTGTGAGTCGTTGGTCTGTCTGTTCTAGACGTGTGGTGAGCTCGGTCATGCAGGACCTAAACTCAGCTTTGATGTTCTGCATGAAGGCCACGATGTGATCTTTGGTGGCCAGCTTACTTTGTTCTTCATGGGCCTTCTGTGGGGTGAGCTTAGGGGGAGTCCGGTTTCTTTGCCTTATCCGCTGCTAGGAGCATGGTGGAAATGTCCGAGGACTTGGTTGTTTTAGCGAGCTTCGACATCTTGCCAGTACAATGACCCTGGGGTTCCTTTTCTGGTTGGGTCGCGAAGGGCAGGGGACTGCCCGCCAGGGTGCTGATGCTTCAGGCTCTACACCAGGGCTGAGATCCGGGATATCAGGGTGACGGTGGGCAGGGGCGCCCCAGGAATTCGCCAGGTGGCTGGGCCAGCGAGGGGTCCGGGTTCAGGCTCCCATGGCCCTGTGTCCGGGTTCCTCTGCCTTAGCTGGGGTGGTGTTGGGGGAGGGGGAGCCGGAGTACCGCCACTTGTCAGGGGCTCAAGTGACTCACCCCCGTTGGGCCGAGTCAGAGCGAGGCCCCAGGGCCCTCAATTAGTGAGTGCCTCGGGGGGCCGAGCGCTTCGCTCGCTCCGCAGGGCCGATGCTTATGAGGGTTGGGCTCACCTCTATTTTGTCACCGCTTTCGGGTGCCGCAGTTCTCCCAGTCTTGGCTCTGGGTCCAGCTCCGATGCTCCTCGCTGCTCACCCACGGAGAGAGGGGAGCCCTCCGTTTTCACGGCGCCGTCCCCGTCAGCACTTTGGGAACCCTAGGAGCGTGCCGCAGGCGACGGGGCGAGAAATCTCTCCTCTCAGCTCCACCTCTACCCCCGCAGCAGGTCTCGTCCGCCATCTTGGAAGCGTTGCTGCCGGACCGCGAGCGCGGGAGAATTCGATCCATTTCAGTGCTCAATCGGGGAATAATGGAGCTTTACTGCACATCGACGGGTGCCTCAGCATATCAGCTCGCCATAGCTCCATCAGTCGATTCGATCCGATCGCCAGGGATTGATTAAATGCTAAATGCCGCGGGTCTCGGACAGAGGCCCTCAAGGAAGCAGCCGCATCGCTGGCGCTCCAGGCCACGCCCCCCCCCACTTTTTAAAGCACTATATTTCAACTTGGCAGTATTGTGGAGCTTTGTACCACCCCAACAGGAGGGCACAAACAAAAAACTATGGGGGGGGGAATAATTCAAGATACATAAATATATATACTACATAGTGAAATAAGTACATATACTGCGAGCATGTATATTACATAGAAGTGATTTATGGCCTGCTCCTGAAACAATTTCATCAATGATGTTGACAATCTGTTGGTACGGTTAGGCTGTAGTCCAATCATAATTTCTAAGTCCATAGATATTAATTTATTTGGTTTTGTTTAGGAACTAACAGAGCTCCCAGCCATGAGAGATCATTTTGGACCTGTTATGGGCAGGTTATGCTCACTGGTGATGTCCTCCTATTAAGCACACCCAAGACGTCATTATCTTCAGACAATAAGACTGAGGTTTGGAAAGTGTGCCACGGGTGCTCCGGGGCTCGAGCACCCCCAGGAAAAGCAATCTGCACTTATTACTAATATCAATGGCACTTCATTGAAATCTAGCTGCTAGCACACCCTGGAAATTCATAAATTGTCTCTCCTGGAGCGTTATACAGGTCTGCAGTGCCCTGGCACATGATGAACCATCTTGAGCAAACAGCAGAGCTTGGTCCGCTAGCAAGCCTAGCAACTCCATCAGTAAAGCCTTTAGGCCCAAGCGAGAGGGTGGAAAGAAAAAAAAAGAGGGCTTAGAGGGTAGGTTTTATGAAAGCTGGAGTAGAATCTAGAAGGGGGAACGGAGAAAGGCAGATCAATGAGTGAAGGAAACAGAAGGTGAAAGCGGTGAGGGGAGACAGAAGGAGAAAAAAGACCAGTCAAATGTGGAAATGGGTCAATTTAGAGAGTGTAGAAGAGGACAGGCAAGTGGAGAAAAAGGAAGAAGCAAGAGGGAAAGAGGAGATGTGGGGAAGCAACGGATGACGCAGGATTAGAGACAACTGAAGGCTATAGGGAAAG
Source organism: Ambystoma mexicanum (assembly GCF_040938575.1). Lineage (NCBI taxonomy): Eukaryota > Metazoa > Chordata > Amphibia > Caudata > Ambystomatidae > Ambystoma > Ambystoma mexicanum. Next base: position 543,008,079 of record NC_090929.1, read on the forward strand.
ACTGTCAGGGAAAAGGGGGCTGATATAAAAAAAAGATAATACCTAATGTAGATCGAGGAAGCAAAAAGGTGGGAAAGAGAGGAGAAAAGTGGAAATTGTATGAAGAAGGCAAAGGGAAGAGCAGGAGAGATGTTGAGAGCAAACAGTGTTGGGGTAGCAGTGGTAGGAACAGGAGATGGGAAGGAAGGGGAGATGGAATAAGTACGTACTGTGAGAGAATTGAGCAAGGGACAGAGCTTACAGGTGCAGAGAGAAAAGATTGGGCAGGGAAACTGGAGTTTTCCAAGTGAGAAAAGAAATCGGTCATTAATTTTCTTAATGAACACGTCCCCAACCACAGCCCCACCCTGATAAACCTTTCCAGCCAAGCGTTTGGTAAAAATGTAAAGGGCCTTGCAAGTAGTATTTGACCGAGGTCCCACAAAGGCTCTGAACGGGTGCTGTAAGGAACTCATGGTGGCAACAGTAAAGACGGACACAAGTGATCACAGTTCAAGAGTGTTTATTAAACTGTAAATGCAGGGTGCAAAAACACCTAAACTAAATCGAAGATGAGGGCAAACTTCGACCATGAAAATACGGCAGTCCTTGTGGCGTTGTCAAAATAAAAGGCCTATACTAAAAGAAATTATTGCCAAATCCTTACAACTAATTACAGAAAGATTGTGGGATAGGGTTTTCTTTTATTTTAATAAACATTCTTTATTGACATTTTTAACATGGATGACAGAAAAAAGAGAAAATGGTACAATAGTACAACGTATATATTCTTCAGCATTATTTACAGAAAACACTGTGTTCAGAAAATTAAGAGGGGACAGAGTACACGGAAATAAGGGCAAGAGAGAAACAGGAAATAGAACATGGGGAAGGAAGAAAGAGATAATGGGAGGGAAAAAAGGGGGAATCTGGAAAAATTCACATATATAAGTCATTAAAGTTGGTCCCAATTGCGGTATTTATCTATTCTCTTCATTCGTTGATGGCTTGTTTTCTCTCTGCTCGATAGACTAGTCAGATCTTGTAGCCAGCTATCAATTGTGGGCCTTGTATCACTTTTCCAATACTTCAAGACCTGTTTTTTCACTATTAAAAACAATCTGTACGCCTAGTTAAATTGTTCAACAGACTAAGGCGAGACTTCTCGCCTCCCAATCTCAGGCAATATTGAAAAAATATGGAAAATTCACCATGACCCCTGTGATAACCTTCTACAAGGCCAAAGTGATTCCAACACTTACATATGGAGCAGAAGCCCTACCGAATCTGCAAACATCTTTCTGGCTAAAAGTGGAAGGTTGCTACTGGAGAAAGGTTCTTAACCTTCCGGACTCGCTACCAATGGTGATAATAAGAAGGGAACTTTCCCTACAATCCTTGACCTCCATTGTCTCCCGTAATTAAGCAATGTTACTTCGAAAGTGCCTACTTCCAAACCCCGTAGGGATCATGAAAGAAATCCAGTGTGAAATATTGTCTGGATCATGTAAAATGCTCACAAGTTGGACGGTAAAGATCGAATCAATCTTAGAGAATGCTGGAAGTTCTAAAGACGAACTAATTAATAACCCGTCCAAGGCGAAATCTCGAATATTAAACCAAGACTGGATTAACACCTTGGAAAAAGCTGCCGCCTCAAAGCTGTTTACAGATCCTATTCCACAGCTGTCCAAAGTAAACGAACTTAAACCTTACTTATTAAGAGGACCGAACTTTAAACTTAGGATGAATTTTTTAAGAATCCGCCTTAACATTGTTCACACAAGGGAAGTCCTATTCCGTAGAAAACTGGCCCCGGACGAAGCATGCAGATTCTGCATGAAGGTAGAGATGGCGGAAACCACAAGACACCTCCTGCTCAACTGCTTAGGCGTCACAGGCCCCCGCCAGAGACACCTCGGACATTTGTTCAAAAACCTATACACCTACGAGGAAGAGGAATGGTGGCGCCGGCTCATAAATGGGGAAAAGACTACATGGGTGATTGCAGTGGTAGGGTTCTTTCAAGAGATTGGCCTACTTACCTGACCGCAGTCATGGATGGGCAGGATAGCCAATTGGGTGTTCCTAACCCCCACTTTGTGGGGGTCGCGGTCCCTATGCATGATCACGGTGTAGAATTGGAGTGGGAACTATGTGTGACTGCAACACAGGTTAAAAGAAGACCTCACGCCATTCTGTTAGTGCTCTTCGAACAAGTGAATGGGAGGATTATACTCTTATTTTGTAAAAATTGTATTATACAATTAAATCAAATAAAAAAAAAAAAAAAAAGTTGGTCCCAATTGCGGTATTTATCTATTCTCTTCATTCGTTGATGGCTTGTTTTCTCTCTGCTCGATAGACTAGTCAGATCTTGTAGCCAGCTATCAATTGTGGGCCTTGTATCACTTTTCCAATACTTCAAGACCTGTTTTTTCACTATTAAAAACAATCTGTACGCCTAGTTAAATTGTTCAACAGATAATTGCATACTCAGAGAGAATAATCCTAACACACACATATGGGGGAAACAAGGAAGCAACCAACCCAATTCCATTCGCTGTAAGACCTCTTCCCAAAAACTCACAACCTTTGCACAAGACCAGAACATATGTAAGTAATGACCAACCTCTTTCTTGCAGTTCCAACATGTGTCCATCTGCAACAGATTACACAGCTTCATCCTAGAAGGCGCCCAATAGATAGCGTGATTAATTCTGTGCTGAGTAAATTGCAGGTTCAGGTCAACCTTATGCCTAGTGTGCCCTGTACAGATTCTACTCCAATCCATGTCCAGTATTTCAGAGCCCAACTCCAGTGACCACAAATCTTTACCACACCCTTGGGGAGTTGTACTACACGTTTGTGTCAGCCGTTTATATATAGGAGGCAGAAATGGGGGAGGTCTTGCAGAGGTGAATCAATGGAAGAGTATCTTGCAATAAGGCATTCAAAGGTGTTACTGCATCTCAACTACTTCACAAAGAATTTCATAACGACTTGCCTCCGAGGATCTCAACTTATACTTTAACTTAAGAAAATCAAACGAGAGCATAGGCCTACCATCATGTATTTGCCCCAGGCGCCAGATGCCAACAGACAGCCATGAAGACGATGAAAGAGGGGGGTTATCGAGGCATAGCTCAGGGTTCCACCAAATCGAGGAAAGAGGATTCAGTAAACTACTAACTCCAGAATCAACACAACACTTTTTCCAATCTTTCGAGGTATGTCTGATAAATGGAGTAGACTTATCTAGTGGCATTCTCTTTTCCATGCTGAGTAGACCATCCAAGGGGGTTGGACAAACTACGCTCTTCTCTATGCTTACCCAATAGTGGGATTCAACCCCATCCCCTCTCCGCCAGAAATGCAAGGTTCGTAATGCGAATGCTCTGTGGTAGGAAACAATGTTGGGGAAACCAAACCCACCTAAGCGTACCGGCTTTATAAATACGTCCATCGGAATCTTAGCCTTCTGCCCCTCTTCCCACAAGAATTCTTGTAAAGCTCTGTTTGTCTCAAATCAGATCTCCTGTTAACGGCAGGGGCAACATACTAAAAACACAAAGGATTTTCGGAAGCAGGGTCATCTTGATAACATTTTTTTCCCACAGTGTAAGATTCATCTTCTTCTCTTTTAAGCATAATGATTTTATCCCTACAACCCTATTCCAAATATTAGTTGCTAACAAACAATTTATGTGCCTAGATATTAGTATACCCAAGTATTGGAATTCTTTATCTGCCCAGCTCTCTCGCCCAACCTTGAAATGGCCTCTGTGGCATGTGCTTGAGATTGGAAAGATTAATGCTTTGGATACATACATTTTCTAATCTGAAACTTCACCAAAACTTGTCAAAGCCGAGATGAATTTTTTGAATGAGGATGCAGGGTCTGACATCAAAACAAGATTGTCCGCGTAAAGAAGATTTTTGAAATGCCACTGCCCACTTGGACCTCCCTGATATTGTCATTCTCCCTGATTGCAATTGCCAAAGGCTCTATGAAAAGGCAAACAGAAGGGGCCCAGGGGGCACCCCTGCCTAGTTCCACGACTAATTTGAAAGCTGTTTGACAGCCATCCATTTACTATGACTCCAGCCGAAGCATCTTTGTAAAGGGCAGCAAATAATTTCAGAAAACCAGGGCCACAATTTATTTTAACTATCGCCTGCCGCAGATAAACCCAATTAACCCTATCAAAAGTTTTTTTCTGTGTAAATAGTGTATGGTTCCAAAGAGTCACATTTCAAGGAGACGACATCACAAAGTTCCCTTAAATTGTCGTAGCTGTTCCTTCCCACAGTGAACCCTGTTTCATTATGGTGAAATAATTTCGGGAGCATGGGACTAATCATCACTGCCGAAATCGTAGCCAAAAGTTTAATGTCAACATTCAGAAGGGAAATCCGCCTATATTTACTACAACTTGATTGACTCTTACCTGGCTTGGGGAATCACTGATATAACTGTGACCCGCATAGAGTCAGCGACTTGTTCTGTAGCAATGATTTCCCTGAAGAGATCTACTAATAGCGGTCCCAATGGGGTACAAAACGTTACATAGAATTCAACTGGGAAGCCGTCAAGTCCTGGATGTTTACCGGCAACCAAGAGATTCATAGCATCTGTAACTTCCTGCACTGTAATTTCCCTATCTAACGGAATCACATCGGCATTACCCTTTCCCTCATCACGATACAAGGACGCATAATATTTTCTGAACGCCTCACAAATCTTTGTTTCTCCTCACAGGCAGCTCATTGCCCTCCGATATAGATGGCACCTGCCTTCCACAGTCCCTACCTCCTCAATCTGCTAGCCAGTATGGCGCCAGCTCTAGCCCCTCTTTCCCAAAAGGCAGGACCAATATAATATACATAATTTTCTGCCATTTTATGAATTACACCATCCAGCGCACGCTTGGCTCGCAACATAGCAGATAAAGGCGCATCAGAGGGGAACGTACTATGAGCTTTCACGTTGCGCTTATAAGCGTGTTCTGCCTCCTTATATTCATCTTCGGACTTCTTTTTTTGTATGAGGCATAACTAATAATCTTGCCTCGTAAATGCGCCTTTAACGCATCCCAAATAGTTCTCAAGCTACCTACTGAGCCAACATTATCACTAATAAAGAACAAAATTTCAGTACTTATCTTTTTAACAACGTCTTCATCAGACAGCAGTCGAGTATCAAATCTCCATTGCTTACCTTTCCTAATATCACCCATAGCTTTGTCCAGCTCTAGAAAGACAGGCATGATCAGAAATCACTCCCTCTCTCATTCTTAAAGAATTCGCCGCCCCGTAAAGTTCTTTACTCACAAAAAAATAATCAATCCGAGATTAAGTGTTCTGTGGTATAGAATAAAAACTGTATTGCCTCTAATCTGGGTTCCGATTTGTCTAACACTTTATCGAGAGTGGTGTTAAAATCACCACCTATTCGAATTGTACCATCCAGTCTACCAAAAAAGTCACTGTCCTACATTAGGAGCATAGATATTAACTATTATGAGACTGACATTTTCCACTAATAGTTTCAATGCCACAAACCTACCATCTGAGTCAACATGCACTTTATCTATGGAAAGTTTCAAGTTTCTCCTAAATAATATAGATACCCCTCTTGAATTACTTGCAAAGGTGGTGGAATACTCTTTCACAAAAAAAGAGTCCAAGATATACTCTGCCTTATTCTGTTGAAGATGAGTCTCTTGAAGTAAAACTATATCAGGTTTGTTCCTATTTAAAACATTGAGCACTTTCCTTCTCGGCTGTTAGCAACAGTTAAAATGTCTGTCATTTAGGCATGACAGAATAGGTATTACCCTGGGTCAATGCCCTCACACCAACATAATGTTGGCCTCAATACGTGAGACCAAACCTAACACCAGTCCACAATGCATTTGACCTTAACAAGAAAGCCAAGTTCCCTATAGGAAAAGAAAACAAAAAGAGGGTTTGGGGGGTGGGGGGAACAAAACAGAAAAAGAGATAGAAGAGGTTAATGATAGAATAAATAATGTATACAAAACAAAATAAGAAGATAGATGAGTAAGAATAAGTGGAGACCAGAACATGGCGGAAGGGCTGCAGGAAGAGAGTAAGCAATCACTCAGCCTCATATTTAGTCAACAATAACAAACCAAAGTAAAACTTAATAACCGTTACATGCGATAGATTAAAAATGCTATCTCATCTGCTAATACAGTAAAGCAAATTGTTCATCTCTTCTAAAGGTCTCCACAAACTTCAAGCTATCTCAATCAAATCATAACAAACAACTAAGCACAAGTTTAGTACTAAGCCCCCTCATTCTGACTTCTGAGAATTCCTCAGATAATTCTATGAATAAATCCGCACTAGGTTACTTTTTCCTCTTTACTAACACTCGCCTCCACATCCTACTCCTCACCAAAGATATAAGGCGAAGCAAACTATCTCTAATCAGTTGCAATTTGGGTCATTGAATTTGTGATGCAACTTCATCTGCGGCCATACAACTACCCATTAAGGCCCAGTATTTCCCCCAAATATTCTAATCTACAATGACATCACTCGTGCTTATTCTACATTCATATATTTATATAGTCCTATATACATACCAACTCAAAACCAAACAGCTAATGTATAGGAACCTAAACAAAGAAATCTGATCACATCAGCCAAGGGCCTAATAGCAGACCAGGCTCTCCTCTACTGCTATCAGGGTGATGGTATCTACAAGAGGAATGACTGGTGATTCGCCTCCCACTAAGAAAACACACATCGTTTTCGATACTCTATCAAATACAAATATATACTTTCTCTATTATATTTACACATTCCTTAAGTGGCTCCCTTTAGCTATTCCACAAAGGACTATCCTAATTACCCTCCAAAATAAAGTATTCAAGTTACTTTTGAGGATGTGTAATCAAATAACAGTCTATTAAATGCATGCGAGCAAACTAAGCTTGCACTAATGTTAGCTAAACCCTAAACCACTGTGTAAATATCTATAGCCATACATCTTCCCATTTAATATAGGACAATCTCGGGTACAACATAAGACGGCAGACATATATACTTCAAGCTTTAGGATAGGGTTTTCAATAAAGAAAGTGTTCACAAATAATACGTCAGGATGTGATTGCTAGGGATCTCCCTTCCCCACGTTATGAGCACAGGACAAAGTGGATCTCCTTAGTACAGCACATTGTCATGCTTTCCTAGCATGAGCCGACCGTTCCGTATCAGCTATCCGGTTCTTCGATGGCCAAGTCTCTTTCTAATAAAGTCTCTTGCCTTCGAAGCCTGATGTATCCAACAAACAAACACAAAGTTCTGCTAAACGTATACTTTGGGTGATGGCTTCACCCCTGGGTCCCCCTCTTCCGGGCGTAGACCCTTCACCAAATCGTATTCAACAAAGTCACTAAACAGTTCCTTTTTCAATGAACTTTGAGTGATAACTTTCCACACTGGATCTCCCTCTTTCGAACTTGGACCCCTTTCAGACGTTAGCCTCCCTCATTCGGGTTCACTGTGTCTTTTCTTACTTTCACAAATCTCCATGTCTTTTTAAACAGCTTTTCGGGCTTCACCCCTTTTGTTGGCTTCCCTCTGCCGGGTTCACTCTCGCCAACTTTTACAACAGACTGTTCATACGCTCATTTCACCACGCGGGACTCATTTACCTTAGCTTTGCAATCATCTGTCAGTTAAAGACTTTCGACAGTACAGAGGATTTTACAAAACCTCTGTATGACCACTTTGACATCTTCTCACCTTTTCCCAAGGCCTTCTGTTTACTACCATCGGGTAATCACCCAGAGTTTCCTGTGCGAGCACCCATGTGGTGCTGACCTCCTCTGTTGCTGGTGTCCCCCCTCTTTAGCTTTTCAAAGTTCAAGTTAGCTGTTGGCTATTTATCGTTCAACACAGTTCGGTTTCTTATCAGCTCCTCCCTGTGATGAACTGCTTGGCTTTCTTCTCCATCGAGTCAAGGTTGGTACCACAGAGACCTGCTTCTCTCCCCGGATTGGTTATCAGCGGAGGAGGGTCTCATGTACCATAGACATCTGCTGCCACACACGCTGGCTATTGTTTGTGGACTTATAATTCCTTTTGCTGATGTTTCACAGGCCTCGGTCAGAAAGGACAAGGTTGCTTCTCTCCTTGTCACCCTCTCGGTGTGCGCCGTCCTCCTCCTCCTCTTGAACTGCTGGGCTGAGTTATCTTTCACATCCTTGCTCGTCTTGTGCTTTTGTGCTCCACCTTTTATCCCTGTGGCGAAGGCAAAGGGCCATTGGGTGTGTGTGATTCTGGTCAGTTGCCCGACATTGCCTGACCTTTGTATTGGGAAATGTCTGATAAACGGCTCTGGTGTTAGTCCGTTGTCTTCCATGTTGTGCGAAAGTGTTTGTGTCGGGAAAGTGGGGGGACAGTGTTTTGTAATATCCAATGTGGTAGGATGGGTAAAGGTTGTTGAAGGAAGGGCATACCGCGTCTCGCCCGTCAGTGTCCCACTCCCACTCCCACACCCCAAGGACCCCCCCATCGAGGTGATCCTCCCTCACTGGCCCACCCCCAGGAACTGGATCCAGTAGCGATGGCTGTGTCCTGGCCACCTGGATGACAGATCCCCGGAGACTAGCTAGGGAGACATCTTCAGATTTCTCAAAGTGGCAGGAGAAAACCTCATTCTGAATCCACTTCCTAAGGATGCATATGGGGTTTCTTTGGCCAATTTATGAGTTAATCGTTTGTGTGTTGTTTACTACTGGAGACCATATCAGAGATACTGTATCGAATCCAGGATACTAAATCTGTACTAAATGTTAATGCAAACGTTTTTTGTCTACTAGTAGAAGAAACCATAGGTTAATTTTGATTGGTTGTTCCATGCCTGGTTCTAGCAACTAGATGAAGGCTATGGTGATGGCACTCTTAACGGGTTCACACTGTGTGATGTGAAACCTGTAAGAAAATGGTATACTGCGTAAGATGTACTTGCAAGTGCAGAGACTGTATAGGCACAGGCTGTTTGATGGTACACAATGGAAGAGTGGTCACACCTCTAATGGGGGTGTTCATTAGTTCATTTTGAGAGCAGCAAGGTCTAGTGAGTACTGTACTTGTAGGCCAATGTAGATGCCTTAGGCAAAATGTACCTGTAAACATATGTACCTCGTTCTGAAATTGATTTTAGGAGCAAACTCCCGGATCCTCCTATTGATAAATGAAAAACAATATGCAAACCAAATCAAGACTATAACAATATGAACACAATGGCATTTGCTGATGATAAATGAACACACAACACAGTAATGATTTGAAACCTTTTCAGAGGGTATTAATTGCATTTTTTGTAACTAAGCAATAATACCGGATCCGGTGGTAATGGTCCGGGTACTAAGTTACAGGCCTGAGTGCAGCGAGGGCTTTACGATGGGCCCAGTGCCGTTCTCTCCTGATCTGGCAGGACGGACGGATCGGCTATTATTGCTATTAGCATGCCGGGTTTGCAATCCGGAAACCCGGGGTGTTGGCAGCAATGTTTTTTGTATAAATAAACGGGATGCCTTGCAGCGTTGAGTACATTCATACAAACTACTTAACTAAGATGCCTACTGTGGAGCAAGACGACTGGGCTCCTAGCGGAGCCCCGCTTCCATTTCCATGGCAGCCCAGAAGGCTGAAGCGGCGGAGGACGAGTCGCAAGCAAAAGAACAAGGTGAGTGGGGCCAAGGGGGTAGAGAAGGGAGGGAACGTGACCGGGGGAATGGGAGGGCGAGGTGATGATGAGAGGGCAGGGGGCTGGCAGGGACAGCCATCAGCTGGCTTGGAATGCAGACTTGGTTCGTGGGATTCAGCCCACAATCTGGGCAACATGATTGGTTGGCTCCGTCACCACGGCTGCTAATTAATCATAACTATTGGGTGCATAAATCATGGACCCTCACTTTATATGTGGTAACTACCAAACAGTCTTATGAGTAAATCCTCCATCCAAAAATAGTCACTCATCTGCCAAGACTTGTAATCATACATTATCCTTTTCTACTTAATATTTTCTGGAATGCTTCATTGTACCATAATTGTGATTTTAATGTGTTTTTTATGTTTTATAAATTGTGGCCGAGTCAACTCTTAAGACTGCCTGGAAGGTAACTGAAGGCCTCTGGGGGCTCTTTTGAGGAAGTAGCAGAAACCATAGGGTAATTTGTATGGGTTGTTCCATGCCTGGTTCTAGCAACTAAACCAGTCCTGTCCTTCTGTCCTTTAGGTTAAAAAATAGCATTCTAGGAAATAGTCACACATTTGAGTTCTGTAATCCATAACATTATATGCTTCTAAGCTAAGAACATGATTTCTGAGCTCCATTTTAGCATGTTTTTTTAAATACAAATGTGCTGGTAGTTGTGATTGCATAATAGCCCCCTCACTGCCCCACTTAGCTATCTTATCTTTGAAGACCACTCACTGAATCACAATCAGCACTTCCTTTTTTAACTGCTGTTAGGACAGTTTTTCTAAAGTCCAACTAAGGGCTTAGTAGAACCATTCAACTGAGGCAGTACAAGACTCAACTCTTTGTATACGGCTGTATCACCTGAGTTCAGGGTAGCGTAGACAGAGCAGCCAGGCTTAACTTAGGAGTAATACAAATGGTCCAAAGAAACACTGAAACACTATGTATTGTAAACATAAATGATTTATTTAAATACAGGTAGGCCCAGATAAATCTAGGGGTAAATATGTTATAGCACACATCATATGTAATCACAATTATAAAAACACAACACTATGCTAGAAGGTACACAGATCAAAGTATAAACCTTATTTGGAACACCTAACAGTAGTTCTAGAGAAGTCAAAACATTTTCGTACACATTCAGTATAGGTCAACCCTATTCTTGGGGAGTAAAAACTAATGGTTACCTTCACAATTACATTCAGTAATGCAAGGGCAGTAGACCCTACCAGTTGTACAGTGACTCTCAGTACAAAACACATAATAGGTCAATTGGACAATATCCTTTTTGTGACTAGTGGAACACTTATTCCAGGTACAGTAAAAACCTATAACTACTTTTGTGATAACACACTCTTATACTAGGTGAGTAAAACCTATGGATATAATATTCAATAATATTCAATTACAGGTGCTTTTGAGATCAGTGAAACACAGATTGAGATAAGCAGTAACTCTGGTAACTTTTTTTTGAATGGCACACAGCTAACTCGAGGTAAGTAAAACTCATATACTTTTTTTTTTATCTCACAAGGAGCCCAGGTTAGAGCTTTCCCAACTATACAAGTGACAGATGTAGGACTTATAAGGAACAGTTAGAACCACAGACCCTGGGTTAGATAGCACAGGGAAAATAAACCCTAATGTTACACTTTACTGAATGACTCAGTTATTCTAGTTAGGCAACAACCTAATACAGACTTATTCTGGACAGCCTAACATCAAGTCAGGGGAAGCAAGACCCAGTTGGGGGGGATACTCCTACAAATGACCCTGCAGGAATAATCTGGTGAAACCAACACATTACATTTGGGAAGAGGCACAACCTAATCACAGGCGATTAATATACCTTCACATCTGCTTTCTATTAGAATGGCCAAACAGTTTCTAAGGAAAGAAATATGTTAACCATACTTTTAAGAATAGTGCATCACACATCCAAGGTAAGTAAGAACTTTTGTAACTGTTTACTCTTAGAGTTACAGTTACCAACCAACTCTTTACACGTAAGTAACTTGTAAACACTTATTTTATTTTCTAGGCAAAAGGTCCAATCCCTTAAAGGTCTTTCCCTTATTCTTGGAGAATGAGTGTTCTCAGTTGCAGTAGGGTGGTCACTAGGATCTAGTGTCCAACAGGCAGTGTCAGGATAGGTTCTTAAGTAGCAAAAGTCAGAGTTCCTTAGGAAGACTAGGCAAACAGGTGAGTATTTCACTTTAGAGTTAGAAGAGGGACCAGGGGCTTCACAGAAGACACCCTAGCAGGATTCTAGCAGTGGGACTGGGTGCACTGGATGAGAGGCCTCCCCATCACAGAAAACAACCCACATCTATACAGAAATCCTCAGACTTAAGTTAAGTACAAACCCAAGCCAACACAGTACCTCAGCATTGACAAAGATTTTTCAGTAGGAGGACTTCAGGGTCTACAGCCAAATACCCGTTCAGTGGATTCCTTGTCGTGGTGACTGAAAACAAGACCTCAGAAGGAACTTTGCAGCAGGGATCGATGGAGAAGGCTCTAGACCAGGGTTTCCTTGCGGCTGAATGCGTTTCTGTGGATTTGGCACCTTTTCAAGGAGCACAGAAGAAGATAGAAAATCGCAGTTGAATTCTCGTCGTTACAAAGGTCTGGCACTCTGTTGAGGGGACTTTTCGGACTCGATTCATGTCTCTGGAGATCCACCAGGATGCCAACGAAGATTCAGAAGACCATGCACTGCAGAGTGGCTCGAGGTCCCAAAGTATTGGGGTATTGCAGGAACGCAAGGTCTCAGCAACGCATGGGATCTTATCTAACAACTGCTTATTTTATTCAACTAATTTCTGCATGTTAGATATTTAGAAGGAATTTTGTGTAGCAGATTAATTTTTGTCACATCCCACAACAACCTGTATACCTGTGATAAACATTTACTGATTATTACTAGTTTTCATACATTCTCAGTTGGCCTGTTTCCATTATACCTATGTAGAACATCCTTACTCATTTATACTGTGCCCTCTTTGTACATAATTGGCATTTCTGTTATGCCATAGCACACCATTGTCGGTTTTTAATTTGTTCAGATGATGCTATTTAACATTCTGCTTTCATTCCCGCGAAGAAGAGAAGGCAGTGCTCCACAGGAGGTGTAGTGCCTGATGGGCAAACAGCTACAGCCTTCTGTGGACACTAAAGACTGTGCACCCAATGCATTGTGTGGAATTGCCTTTCAGGCTGGCTAGGATAAGCCGGACTACAAGGTAAAGTCCCCCTCAGCCAGCCTGTGAGGCAATAGCAGGCAGGTCTGTGTGCGGGTACTTACACCATTTCACTGTGTGTCCCTTTTTTCACAGCTGAGCATTACTGGTCATAGGCAATTGCAGTGTACCAGTTTGCGTTGTCTTATTACTGGAGAAGTGACCAGATTTACTCTAGTCATATTGTCTACAAAATTAGTACATTGGCTGGTCTTTGATCTGGCAGAGTGTCACAGTTTGCACCAGCACAGGTGCCATATGTGTTTGACTGTTAGCACTAACAATAGCCCAAATATGGCCATTCTTTCAGCATTTACACCCACATGACTTCATGTCAATGCTAAAACAGTGCACATTGGGTCATTGCACCTGCATTTCAAAGATAAAGTCCTGGTAGAATGACCAAATATGCCTCATATTACCTTTGGTTCGATGACAATATTTCCTGCAATGTTACCACTGGAACTAAAACAAGAGTCAGTAGTGTTGATGCACCAGCCTTAACGTTGGTGAAAACCGTTGTGCCAAGGTGAGTGTAAAACGATTAATTGCCCTGGTGCCCCAACCAACAAAATATCCTGCCATAAAAGTAGTTTGAGATGTAAGTTGGACCTCTAAGTATTCAATTGAGCTAGTGTCCCAACGGATCAGGCATATGGGCTGGTGGGAAGAGATATCTTGCGGTGTTAACCCCACCCCCACGGCCACTGACTTCCCATAATTTATCTCAAAGCCTGCTAAGCTACCAAAGGCCTCTAGTTCATGAAGGGCTCGCTTTGAGAGATGGCTGGACGTCAGCAATGGTAAGGAGCACGTGGTCCGCATAGAGCGAAACCTTGTGTGAAGTGTCCCGAGTCCCCACCGCCTGGATCGAGCTGTTTCTTCGTAAATGTTGGGCTAGTGGGTCCATAATAAGGGTGAACAAGAGAGGAGAGAGGGGGCAACCCTGTCGCGTGCCACAGGTTATGGGAATTGGGGGTGAGCACGTCTGGTTGATTTGTAACAAGGTGCTTGGGGAGGAATAGTTGGCCGCAATCATGGTCCTAAATCGGGGTCCATAGTCGAACGCTTCTGACGTTAAGTGTAAAAAGGGCCAGTCCACCTTGTCGAAGGCCTTGGTTGCATCTAACGCTAACAGGGCCATTTTGCTATTTCCCCGCGTGGTAGACTCGATAAGATTTAGTGCCCATCTAATATTGTCTCCTGTCTTTCTCCCCATGATGAACCCCGTTTGATCAGTGTCGATTAAAGTAGGGAGAAGGGGGGGGCCAAGCGATTAGCCAATACCTTTGAATAAATGTTAGCGTGAATGTTCAAAAGTGAAATCGGCCTGTAGGAGGCACACTCTTTAGGGTCTTTACCTGGTTTTAAAATCCAGATCCTAGCTGAGGTTTGCATGGATGGAGTCACAGTACCCACTGTACCAAACGAGTTAAAGAGGACCGTGAGAGGGCGAACTATTTGGGCACCAAAAATCCTATAGAATTTAGGGGAGAATCTGTCTGGGCCAGGGGCTCTGGGTGTTTGGGCCTTAATAACAGCCTCCACTTCCTCTTGTCAGATTGGGGTTTCCAATGCCTCCAAGTCCTCCTTGGCTTGGTGCGGTAGGGCCGCTGCTGCAATGTATTCCCACTGCGCTGAGGTCGACTTTCCTCGGTTCCACATGGTTTCTACGAAGTACGCTTGTGCCAGGCAGAGTTTCTCCTGTTCCCCATAGTGAGTGACTCTCTGTCAATCTTTGAGCCCTATAATAAAATTTTGCTTTTTAACCTTTGCCAATTTGTTGGCTAAGAGTCTGTTGGCCTTGTTGCTTTTCGCATAATGGCTCTGTTTCACCACTAGTAAGGAATTTGATATTTGATATCTTATTTGTAACGCGCTCGACCACAAGTGTTTCAGAGCGCGACAAGGCAAGGGAGGCGAAACAGGGGCGATAACAGAACAACGATCTTACTAGGCCCAGTGACATTGAGAACGTGCATGGGAAAGAGAAGGGGGAAAAAGTGCATGGAAGGGGGAGAGTGGAAAGTGCAGAGCAGAGGGGAGACAGATAATAATAAAAACAAATATAATAGATAATGGAGAAATAAATAGGGGTAGTGCAGCCAACACGTTCCAAGTGCTGTGCTTACGCCAGCAGAACTGGGTAAGTCTGATAAGTGCATGAAAGAAGAAAAAGGGGGATTTGGGGAATGTATGGGTACAGATATAGTTCCCAGTGCAAGGGGTGTCCAGGAGGCAGTGCAGAAAGGGTGGCAAGGTGAGCAGGTACCTGGGCACAGGGGACGGAGGGTGGCCAGGTGCACAGTGCCAGGATTGAGCAGATCAGCAAGGGAGAGGGGGAGCAAAGACAGAAGCAAAGAGGAAAGTCTTGAGGTGCTTCCGGAACCAGAGATGGTTCTACTCAAGTTTTAGAGTGGCCGGGAGGCTGTTCCAGAGGGAGGCCCCCGCCGAAGACCGAGATCTACCTCCAGCTCGTTTCTTTGAAAAACGACTGACCCTGAGGGAGTTTGCGGTAGAGGAGCGGAGAGCTCGAGAGCGGAAGGTATTTGTGGAGGGATAGCTGAAGGTATTTTGGACCCAGGCCCCAGAAAGCCTCGTGGACAATGCATAGGGTTTTAAATGTAATCCTTGCATCCAATGGTAGCCAATGGAGCGATTTCAGAGCCGGAGAGATACGATCCCAGGGCTCGAGGACAAGTATTGCAGTCCTGTTCTGGATTAGTTGCAGAGGGTGGAGAGTAGAGGCAGGAAGATTTAGAAAGAGGCTGTTACAATAGTCTAGCTTGGAGAGAACCAGAGCTTGAGACAGTGAGCTTCTGGGGGAAGGAGAGTAAAGGAAGAGTACCTCTGAGGAGGTGCAGAAGGAAGTTTGACTTTTTAGAGACCTCAGAGATGTGGGCGGAGAAGGAGAGTGTGGAATCAAATATGACCCCGAGGTTCTTAGCCTCACAGGTGGGGATAGGAGGAGGACCAAGCGAGGCCGGCCAGAGAGAGATCGGAAAGGATGGGAAGGTGTGCCGATGAGGATCTCCTCTGTCTTGCTGGCATTCAGACAAAGGTCATTGGCGGCACACTAAACTTGAATGGCAGTTAGGCAGTCGGAGATGAGAGAGGAAGTGGCAGAGGGCAGCCTGAAAATGAGTTGAGGGTCGTCAGCGTAGCACTGGAAATTTGAACATAGTGTGGCAATGCAGTGGGCAAGAGTTGCCAGGTATTGGTTGAAAAGCCAGGGCGAGAGGCTAGAGCCATGGGGAACACCACAGGTAGAGAGGAAGATAGAGGATAGGAAGGACCCAAGTTGGACCTGGGAGGGTGGATCAGAGAGGAAAGAGGTCAGCCAGGCCAGAACCTGATCAGTGATACCCAGGTTCTTACGGAGACGGTTGAGCAGGATGGTATGGTTGACCGTGTCAAAGGCAGAAGAGAGATCGAGTAGGATGAGAATAGAGGGAATGTTAGAGTCAAGGTTGGAGAGTAGATCTTTACGGATGTTCAGGAGAGCAGTTTCCTTGCTTCTGGCTCCTCTGAAACCAGATTGGTGGTCATGGAGACAACCAACAGAGTCAGTATGAAGGTTAAGCTGAGAGAGGGCCAGCTTCAAAAGGAGTTTGCCAAGGAAAGGAGTAATGGAGATTGGGCAATCGTTAACTGGACAGGAAGGATCAGCAGTGGGTTTCTTGAGGAGAGGATGCACAAGGGAGTGTTTCAGAGGGGAGGGGAAAGATCCTGAGGAAAAGGAATGGTTACAGAAATCGCAAGGGCTGGGGCGAGGTTGTCAATTGTGGTCCTTGATGCTTTTAGAGGAGCAGGGATGAACCTGTTTTGACAAGGCTTTCATAGATCAGACTTGTCTAGAGACCTCATCAGGTGAGAAAAGGGGAAAGGAAGATAAGGAGGGAGGGGGGGGTGGTTAAGGGAGGGTTAGTAAGCGCAGGGTGAGGGGGAGGGGAGGAGAGACTCGGTATTGCCTTTGGAGCAGGCGACATGCCAGTTTGTCAGAGCATGAGCAAGAAGACCTCCATTTCCTCTCAGCCGCCCTACACTTACGTTTAAGTGTAGCTAGGTCTGAATCATACCACGAATTGCACTTGGCTTTGGGCTTCAAGCTGATCCTCATGACATGGGCAAGAACATCAAGAGTATCAGAAATGGAAGCACAGAGAAGGGAAAGGGTTGTGTCTGGGTGTTATTCAGCAAGAGGAGGAGAGGGTGGGGAGAAGCTGTCGGCGAAAGCCTCAACTGACACACGCTTCATAGGTCGGATGTCCAAAAAGGTAGGTGGCAGTGTTGGGGTGAGCTTGGCTTGAGGGGATGAAAGTGAGAGATGGGAGGAGAGGAGGCAGTGGTCACTCCAGGAGAGAGGAGTGGTCAGAGGGATAGAGAGGGGGAGGCCAGAAGAGATCAGGACATCGAGGATGTGTCCTGCAGAGCGTGTCGGGCCAGAGGGGAGGATAGAAACGGAGAGGGAATCGCAAAGGTCGCGAAAAAGCAGAGATGAGGGACAGGGCGAATCAAGATGGATGTTGAGGTCACCAAGGAGGAGGAGTTTAGTGGTAGCGGTCAGGAGGGAGGAGGCGAAGTCGGACCACTCCGAGAGAAAAGAGGTGATTTGCCCAGGGGGGCGGTAGAGAGTAGCAACAGTAAGAGAGTGGCTAGGAGAGATTGAGAGTCTGCAGACAAGGCATTCGAAAGAGGAGTAAATCTGAGTGGGAATGATAGTGGCCAGAGTCCACTCAGGAAAGATCAGGGCTACACCACCTCCGGGCCGGGTTGATCTGGGTGCAGAGAGGATCTTGTAGCCATCAGGGAGGAGAGTGTCAAAGCTTGTGACAGAGCTGGCCGTGAACCATGTCTCCGTAAGACCGAGGACATCAAGGTCTAGTTCTTCAAGGAGGAGGCAGATGTCAGAGGAGTGTTTGACAGCAGAGCGAGAATTTAGAGTGGCAAGATGAAGAAGGTTGCCTGCCTTAATGACCTTCCGAGGAGGGGTACAAATCAGAGGTACGCCCTGCAGCGTTGTGGAGGGAGCCTGAAGGGGGGCAGAGGAGGGGCGGAAAGTGGGCAAGGTAGCCAAGGAATGAGAGGAGGGGACAGCCGGAGAAGAAGGGAATGTGCTGTCTCCTCAGCGTAAAGGGCCTCCAGTTTCTTCCAAGCAACACGAAGGGCAGAATGAATTTTGGGGGACCAACCCTGCTTGTATTTGTTTTCAATCACGAAGATTTCCCATTCCAAAAGTTCCCATGATTGTTTCTTCCGTTTGTGGTAAGCTGCAGTGTGTGAGATAAAAAGACCCCTAAAGACATCCTTCATTGCATCCCAATTGATAGCCGGGGAGGTGAGTTTCGTGGGGTTCTCTCGAAAGTCGTTTTTAATAGCTTTGGCTACCTCATCTTGCAAGGCCACATCGTTCAAAATTGGGTCGTATAGACGCCACTGTGGTCTAGGCCCCGGGACCGGATTCTAAGTTCTGATTTGTAAATACTGGAGCATGGACCAAGAGAACCTTTGGGGCGATAATCGGATCATTTGTGAAGGACAGTAGCTGGGTGGAGGCCAAAATGACGTGTATTCGGGAGGAGGAGGAGCGGTGAACATGTGAGAAAGGGCTGAAGTCTCTATCTTGCGGGTGCAGAAACCTTCAAGTGTCGACCACCCCCTGTGATCTAAAGAGGTGTAAAATACTCAATGCCATCCTGAAATCCCTAGGGGTAGGGGAAGAGGTTCTGTCCTTGTCGGGGACCCCTTTAAAATCCCCTCCAACAACAATTAGACCTTCCAAACCCTAAAAAAACAGCTCTTGGCCCTTATTCGGTGCATAGATGGACACTAGAGTGTATTACTGGCCATAGAGGGATCCCTTTACACCCATGAATCAGCCTCCCAGGTCTTTGGTAGTGTCCAGCTCCTCAAAATGGACGCCCCTTGCCATTATGATAGCAGAGCCCCCATTCTTAGAACGACCTGAGGCAAAAAACAGTTTAGGAAATCCTGCTGTGAAAGCGGGAGAAGTCTTCCGGAAGAAGATGGGTCTCCTGTCTGAATACCACTGATTCCTCCATATCATTCAGGTGCTTTAAGACGGATTTCCGATTCATTGGAGAGTTCAAGCCTCTAACATTTAGCGAGATAAAGTTTAGCACCTGGAGTGGTGTTTCCAAGTTTTCTTCTAACCTCGGTAGGAGCGGTGAGCGGTGGTTGCCATCCCATGGTTGTAGAGAATTGTGGTTGAGCTCCAACTCCGGTTTTAACTTTATAACCCAACAACAACTTCAAACTGAGTGGACTGAGTCCCAGCCATGGACTCCAAACTGTCCAGATGCCAAGAACTGTCAATGTGGCACCCCAAGTGATCCCAGATGTCATCCGCCTTGGAAGGGGGATAGGCTTGGGCCTTGTGAAGCCCTTCATTCCATCTTGTATTGTGTTCTTTGAAATTCTTTGAAATGCTGTATTTTCGGGCGCTTAGGTGCTGAGCTCCAGTGTCACTCCGGCCTGTTTTTATGAGGGTGCGGGTGGCTTGGTGAGATTGTGACCCCTTTGAACCTTAGATTATACTGGCCGCCTTGCCTTCGGTGGAGGATCTCCTGTGTCTGTGAAAGCGTCTCAGGAAGAGCCACCCCTCTCCTCTGGTGAGGACGACTTTAGTATCTCCTCCGCATCTTCCAAGCATGCGATCGAGCGGGCGACACCCCTGTATGAGAATTGCACGGCTGTGGGAAATAGCCAGCAGAATCTGATTTCCTGATCCCAAAGGAAAAGTTTCAAGGGACAAAGTAGTGTAGAAGTTAACCCTGGTAATAACGTCAGGCGGGTTTTCCAGATCTAGTCCTCTTCGGGAGCGCAACCTGTGGGTGCATTCGAGCTGCAATTGAGGCTTCTCCAGATGTGCGAGAAGGGAATGGAACGGAACAGCTCCCCTACATATTCGGAGAGATCACAGTCCTGGACTGATGACGGGATTCCTCTAATCCAGAGATTAGTCCTGTTTTCCATATCCTCCTGTTTGTATTACAGGATCTCATTTTGGTTCGTCAGGGTACGGGCCTTTTGTTGGACTTCGAATAGAGAGGTCGCTTGCTCCTGGCACTAATCTTCCAAGTTCCCTAGGCTCTGCTCCAGCTCCGTGACCCTTTGGTCTGTATGTTCAATTTTAGATGTGAGCTCCATCATACAACTTTGAAATTCCGCCTTAATATCAAGCATAAATGCCTGGATGTCATCCTTGGGGGCTAGATGCCCCGGGGGACCTGGTGACGCCACTGGTGGGGATTTTGCGGTGTTCTGTTGCTTCCCCTTCTCAGCCGGAAGCATCATACTGGCGATGTCTCCACTTTTCTGGGCTTTTAGATGCTTAGACATCTTGGTGAGCCATCAGGGGGGCGCACCAGGGTTAAACCTTGTGGTCGGGTGTTTCCAAGCACCTCCCTGGCACAAGGTCTTGTGGAGAGTGGGGGTACGTTCCCTGGAGCCCTTCCACCTTTCTGCACCAGTCCAGGTTATTTACTGAGGTCCAGCAGCTCAGCACTTGCCAGACCAATAAGCGTCTTCTCTCCACAGTGAGCCGGCGGGCTGAAGGGCGGATTCCGGGGGCTGGCTGTATCCACCCTACTCTTTACCTGACAGTAGAGAGGATACCCTCTCCAGATAGCTGGTCGTAGTTGGGGGGGGGGGGGCCTGGGGGGCCATTGGTTCCTCCTCTGCCCGGCCTGTGGAAGTGTTCTTCAAACTGGGGTGCCCCTAATTACTGTCCCATGTAGCTGTTGTCTTTCTTATCCCCAATTCCTTGTACAGCTGTCTTTGCCCATGTATTTATCCCCTACAAGGGGGGGGGGGGGCGTAGGCTTCCACACTAACCTGCAGGTGTTGGGGCTGTGAAAGCTGGCCAGCGTGTTGTTAAGGAGCCGTGGAAAAGTGTCGGCTCTACTGGAAGCGGGACAATAGCGTCAGGCTGTTGTAATGGAATGCAGGGTGGAATTCACTAATTCGCTCCTCGTGAGAGCCGCCGTCGGGACGAGGCCGCCAGGCAGGATGGAGCACAGGGGGCCCAGCACTTAACTGGCCGTGCTGAGCACCGCAGGGTGCAGAGAGGGGCTGGGGACGCTCACAGGCTTACTTCCTGTGTGCGGGGACACTTCCCCTGCAGTCTGCCGGCTCCTAGGCGGGTCGCACCTCTGTGTGCCCTCACTGAATCCGAGTGAGCCGGACGGGCATGGGAGCCCCCTCAGCTGGCTGCAAAATCTTTGGAGGTCGGGCCCCCGAGGATGGGAGGTAGCCCGGGTGAAAACAATTTACGGCGGGCAGAGAGTGTCTAGTGCGGGCTCTCCGCCGCCAGCATATGCTATCTCTGAGGGATGCTGCGTCCCGCTCCCTTTCTCCTCTCCTGCTCTCTGAGTAGATTCCGAGCTGCCGGTTGCTGGGAGTTGGAACATTCCGTGCGCCTCACCTTCCGATCTTCATGAGAGGCACAGAGGTGTTTCGGTGCTTCAAAGAAACGCTAGATATTTACATTTAGATGGGCTTCTCACAGAGGCCATCAGTAGAGCTACCACATCGGTGGCGCTGCTGACCATGCCTCCTTCCACTCCCACCTCATTTTAAAAACATGTTTTTATTTATTTCAACAAACCAAAATACAGACAAGCTTCACCATGTCATTCCAGTGATATAAGCATATATCGATTCAGGAATTTCCTCGGGCGTAGGGGGTGGTGTCGTTCCACCCCAATCTCAGCCCTCCGGCAGGTCAACCACTGTTAGGCAAGATTGTATGTAGTAACACTGTGGGAGACTACACCAGCCTTGTCCTCTTGGCAATAGTTAACCCAACCTTTGGTATAGGCCTGTAATACACAAGTTGGTAGAGTGAGCAGCTAGGCTTATCTCAAGAGGAGTCAATGTGAGCTGTAGGGTTGTAACCTAGAGTTTCACAGCGACATATACTCAAATAACACTTATACTCAAGGTTTCTTGGTAAAATAATTATTTATTAATGTAAGTCAGTTTTAAAAATAAGCCTTCTTTAGAAGGGAGCAGATATGTAACACTTAAATATACTTCAAAAATACACACTCTCAGATTCAGTAAATAAGTAGATACCCCTTTGGGATGGCACACAGACTCTTCCTACTCCCACAGTTGACTTCAATAGCTAGGACACTGTGGACATTGACTTATCACTTGTGCATTTAGAGCAATACCGAGTTCGGTGTCAAAAGGAAAAAAAAGGTTCGGGAGGAAACGCAGATTAATTTTCTCAAACAGGTAAGGATTTTTCAATCCCCCAATGCAAAGTAGATTAGCCCTTTCCCAGCTATACAAGTAAGGTATGTATGACTTTTTGGAGGGACAGTTAAACATGCAGTAAGAGGGCAAGAAGAGTCTTCAGGGAGCCAGGACAGCCAATGTCAATTGAGCAAAGTCTAGGAAAGCTGAGTCACTTCTTGAAGACTAGCACAAACGTCTTGCACAAAGTTAAAGCGAGTTTGTTGGAAAAGAAATCACTGTTGGCCCACAAGCTGGGAGGCTTGCTGGGGGCAAAGCTGCAAGCAACTCTGCAAAAGGCAGCTAAGGAAAGTCTCAACTGAGAACAAGCAAGCTACACAACAAGAGGTAAGTATCCCTTAGTTCACAGTACCTTGAGTCTGAAGGAAAGGTTTGAGCTGGCTTCTGTTCCTGCAGATCCTGTTCCTGGGCCTCAGTCGTGGGGACAAGAGGGAGAACGTCTGGGTACTCCTGCAAAATGGTTCGAAGGTACGCAGCAGCAATGGGCACAATACAGATCACCAGAACTTTGCGGTTTCAACTACTTGCAAATGGCACCACTGCAGTTCTTGGACACCTTGTGGGCTCCCTTCGCTTCTGGGGTCCAGCACTCTGTTGACGTGGCTCAGGCTTGGGAAGTCCTGCTTCGAGGGAGTCCCGAGGATCTTCCTGGACCTCGGGTCTGACTTAAAAACGATACTCAAATCTTGCTGTTTTTGCTTTGTTATAAAAAGTCAAATCTTGCTGCCCATTGCGAAATTCTCTGTATTTTGCTTGTATACTGTTTCTTCTCTGTAACTTGCCAGCCCAGGGACCTCGCCACTCTCTTTTGTCCCACACCTACCTGCCTTAGCCCCCCCCAGTATCTCCATCTTCTCCTCGCTTCCACCCCAATGGCGCTTTCTGTTTCTCCTATCTTTTCCAACTGCTTCTCGATTGACTATCCTTCCCTTCTCACTAAGTCTGGTAGGAAGAAGTTTAAAAAGGATATCTTGGGCTCTAACCCTATTCTTCCTATCGCCGAACACCTATTCCAGTGCTTCTGCCAGACAGACCCTCACCGACATCCTCTTTGTCGTTCCTTCGCAAGATCTATGGACTCCTCATGTGGTCTCTGTGCTCTGCCCTATCTCCTCCTCTCCCATTAATGGTGGCACTCGCTGGGATGGTCTCATGGCTTCCTTCGACTCCTCTAAAGTCATCATTAATGTCTACCTAAATGGCACTGTCATGGTCCAAGGCCCTCAGGCCAATCTCCTCCTCTTTGATAGGCGCTTCCCTCGCCTCATCAATTTCCTCTAATCTCCTGCTGTCCCCTCCTCTCCCCCCTTGGCTACCTTGCCCTCTCTCTCTCTCTCTCTCTCTCTCTCTCTCTCTCTCTCTCTCTCTCTCTCTCTCTCTCTCTCTCTCTCTCTTCCTCCTCATCCTCCTTATCCTCTTAGGGCTCTTTCTCCTCCGCAGGGTGTACCTCTGATCTGTACCCCTCCCCGGAAGGTCTTTAAGGCTGGCAACCTTCTTCATATTGCCACCCTCAACTCTCGCTCTGCTGTCAAACACTCCTCTGACATCTGCCACCTCCTTGAAGAACTAGACCTTGATGTCCTTGGTCTTACTGAGACATGGTTCACGGCCAGCTCTGTCACAAGCTTTGACACACTCCTCCCTGATGGCTACAAGATCCTCTCGGCACCCAGATCTTCCCGGTCCGGTGGGGGGTAGCCCTGATCTTTCCTGAGTGGATTCCTGCCTCTATCATACCCACTCAGACCTACTCCTCTTTTGAATGACTTGTCTGTAGGCTTTCTCTCTCGCCTACCCATTCTCTTACTGTGGTTACCATCTACCGGCCTCCTGGTCAAATCACCTCATTTCTCTCTGAGTGGGCAGACCTCTCCTCCTCCCTCCTGGCCTCTACCACTTTACTCCTCCTCCTCAGTGACCTCATTATACATTTAGACTCTCCTTGCTCCTCCTCTGTACTCTTCTGTGACCTCTGCGACTCCCTCTCCCTGTCCATCCTCCCCTCTGGCCCGACTCACTCTGCAGGGCACACACTCGATGTCTTGATCTCCTCTGACCTCCTCCTCTCCATCCCTCTGACCACTCCTCTCTCCTGTAGTGATCACTCCCTCGTCTCCTCTCATCTCTCCCTCTCTCCCCCCGCCCTAAGCTAAGCCTACCCGAATACTGCCACCTACCTTCTCGGACATCCGGCCCATGAAGCGTGTGTCAGTTGAGGCTTTTGCCGCCACTTTATCTCCCCCCCCCCTCCACCTTTGGCTGTCTCACATCCTGAAACAGCCATGTCTCTGCTAAACTCTTCAATTTCTGATGCGCTTGATACTCTTGCCCCTGTCATGAGGATCCGTTTGAAGTCCAAAGTCAAGTGCAATTCCTGGTATGACTCTGACCTAGCTACACTTAAACGTAAGTGTAGGGCGGCTGAGAGGAAATGGAGGACTTCCTGTTCATCCTCTGACAAACTGGCCTGTCGCCTGCTACAAAGGCAATACCGACTCTGTCCTCACCAAGAAGAGAGTCCACATTCAAGCTTGTGTCTCTGCAGCATCTAACAACTCGGCCGAATTCTTTAAAATCTGCAAGGAGCTGGCCAACCCTGCTGCAGTCTCTATCCCTCCTGTTGCCTCCCAGGCTCTTTGCAATGCCCTTGCCTCTCACTTCATTTAAAAAACCCAGGACATCCTGTCCACCCTCTCCACCCACACCTCTCCTCTCCCCTCCCCATCTGTGCTTGCTGACCCTCCTTTAGCCACCCCCCCCCTGACAAGGTCGCTAGACAAGTCCGATCTATGAAAGCCTTGTCAAAACAGGTGCATCCCTGTTCCTCTAAAACCATCAAGTACCACATTGCCACCCTAGTTCCGGCCCTTGCTGATTTTTGCAACCACTCTTTTGCCTCGGGATCCTTCCCCTCCCCTCTGAAGCACTCCCTTGTGCATCCTCTTCTCAAGAAACCCACAGCTGATCCTTCTTGTCCAGCTAACTATCTCATAATTCCCATTACTCCCTTTCTTGGCAAACTCCTGGAAAAGTTGGCCATCTCTCAGCTTAACCTTCATTCCAATTCTGTTGGCTGTCTCCATGACCACCAGTCTGGCTTCAGAGCTGCCAGATGCACGGAAACTGCTCTCCTGAACATCCGTGAAGATCTGCTCTCCAACCTTGACTCTAACATTCCCTCTGTCCTCATCCTCCTCGATCTCTCTTCTGCCTTCGACACAGTCAACCATACCATCCTGCTCAACCGTCTCCGTGAGCACCTGGGTATTACTGATGAGGCTCTGGCCTGGCTGATCTCTTTCCTCTCAGATCGACCCTCCCAGGTCCAACTTGGGTCCTTCCTTTCATCTATCTTCCACTCTACCTGTGGTGTTCCCCAGGGGTCTAACCTCTCGCCCTGGCTTTTCAACCAATACCTGGCAACTCTCGGCCACTGCATTGCCACTTTCTGCTCAAATTTCCAGTGCTACGCTGACGACACTCAACTCATTTTCAGGCTGCCCTCTGCCACCTCCTCTCCCTCTCATCTCTGATTGCCTAACTGCCATTCAAGATTGGTGTGCCGCCAATGATCTTTGTCTGAATGCCAGCAAGACGGAGATCCTCCTCATCGGCACACCTTCACCATCCTTTCCCCTCACTCTCTGGCAGGCCTCCCTTGGCCCTACCCCCACCTCCAAGGCTAAGAACCTAAGGGTCATCTTTGACTCCACCCTTTCCTTCTCCGCCCACATCTCTGAGGTCTCTAAAAAGTCACATTTCCGACTGCACCTCCTCAGAGGTACACTCACTTTCCTCTCCTTCCCCCAGAAGTTAATGGTATCCCAAGCTCTGGTTCTCTCTAGCTTGGACTATTGTAACAGCCTCTTTCTAAATCTACCTGCCTCTACTCTCCACCCTCTGCAACTAATCCAGAACAGGCCTGCAAGACTTGTCCTTGGCCTCAAGCCCTGGGATCATATCTCTCCAGCTCTGAAATCTCTCCATTGGCTCCCAGTGGATGCAAGGATTAAATTCAAAACCCTCTGCATTGTCCACAAGGCTTTCTGGAGCCTGGGTCCAAAATACCTTCAGCTATGCCTCTGCAAATACCTCCCCTCTCGAGCTCTTCGCTCCTCTACCTCCAACTCCCTCAGGGTCAGTCATTTTTCAAAGAAACGAGCTGGGGGTAGATCTGTCTTCGGCTTGGGCCTTCCTCTGGAACAGCCTCCCTGCCACTGTAAAACTTGAGGAGAACCATCTCCGGTTCCGGAAGCACCTCAAGACCTTCCTCTCTTCTTCTGCCTTCGCTCCCCCTCTCCCTTGCTGATCTGTTCTCTCTTGGCACCATGCACCTGGCCACCCTCTGTCCTCCGGGCCCAGGTACCTGCTCACCCTGCCACCCTCCTGCACTGCCTCCAGGCCACCCCTTGCACTGGGGTCTGTATCTCTACCCATACAGCACCCCCTTTTTTTCTTCCTGCACTTATCAGACCTACCCTGTCTGCTGCCTTAAACCTAGCACTTGCAAATTGCTGGCTGCACTAAAACTGTTTGTTGCCTTTATTATTTATTTATTGTTATTTATCTGTTTCTCTTCTGCTTCGCACTATCCACTTCTGCCCCCTTCCATGCACTTTTCCCCTCCCCCTCTCCCATGCACTTGCACGTTCTCAATGTCACTGGGCCTAGTAAGATCGCTGTTTTGTTCTCCGCTGTTCCCCTCCCTTGTCGCGCTCTGAAACACTTGTGTACGAGCACGATAGAAATAAAATATCAATACTCAATTCTGGAGCTGCACTCGGTTTCAGCATCCGCGAAGAAGTACAGCCAGCAGGAAGAGGGTTTCCAGGCAAGTTCGTCTTTGGGTCGATTGGTCCCACCAACCCAAGAGGAGAAGTCGTCCTATACAGGGCTTCTCTTGTCGATCAGAATTCAGAGCTTCAGCAGGGCTTCACCAGACAAACCAATGGTTCAGGAGTTACAGCTAGCCTCTCTTCCAAGTTCTTTTTCGGATTCTTTCGTCCAGTGGTCGACTCTGCCTTCCTTGCAAAAGACCTAGCTTTTTATGCAGGTTTCTCCCATTTATTCGCAGCCTAGCTGTCACTCCCACAGCAGGGTGGCTGTCCTCGAAGGACAGCCAGCCAATCACCTTTGGGTGCTTTCCTGTAACCAAGGAGACTAAGCAGAGGTAGTTTCGGGAACCTCCCTCGCTTCCTGTCCTGCCAGACACGCCGGAGCCAGAGGCGGGCTTCAGTAGTGAACCCCGCCAAAGACCAAACTAACAAAGGGACCAAACCTGGTGAAAAAAGAAGACCGGTCCCATTTTGACAAAGCATTACTCCTTTGAAAGCAAAGGATATTTGAGCCTTTTAATCAGGCTCAAGCCCTCTTCAGTCTACAAAGATAGCCCAGAGCCTTGCAAGAGCCAGAGGCTCAGAATGACATGAAATATCACCAGAGCATGTACTGGGCTCTAGCCTAGATGCAAAGCATTACTCATTTGAAAGTAAAGGAGATTTGAGCCTTTAAGCAGGCTCAGGCCTTTTCAAACTAAAAAGAAAATCCCGGCACGGCCTGGGGGAGATTTCTTGCTGGTAAGTATTTTGAGTATCCCCTAGGGTAAGTGGGAATTTTAGGCTCTTGCCTCATAGGCGTTTGTCTCTCTGCACTTCAAGAAAGTGACCTGCAGCGTTGGAGTTATAACAGGTGACCCCAAAAGCTGATCAAGTAGTAGATTGGAATTAAGAAGCAACCAAGAAAAGCCTAATCATGTGGTTGGGTGCTATAATTGCCTTATGACTTTGAGTGACTTTGGGAAATTGGCTGTAATGGGCTGTACCCCTTGAAATGTGTTTCTTTGACTAGGAAGTAAATTCTTAGTTTAGACCCTGGCACCAATTTCTCTTATTACTCCAACCTGACATGTTTGGACAATCGTTATTCCCTTGTGTGCTATAAAAGAGATTCTATAGATCCTGTAGGGGTTGACCCCCCTCCTGTCCCCAATCAATTCAGGGGAGATAATGACACAAATTAATTCTTCTTTTGGTGGGACGAGTCAAGAGGAGGTGAACTCCACAAGCCTACCAATATATTTTTTCCTTCCTTTCCCATGCACTCTTTAATAAGGCAGCCCGATTGGCTTTGATGTTTGTTAGGGTGAATTCTCATAAATGTGCAAATTCCCTTCACCTTAGAGACCACCAGCAACTTTGCTGGATTTTGAGGACTTGATTTTTTTTCCTGGAAAGAGTGTGAGCCTTTATTTCCCACTCTTTCATGTATTTTGATGTCTGTTTTACCCTTGTGTTCTTTGATTATGGAGTTTTAAGATAACTCCATAGTCATCTTTTCATGTGTGTTACACAGCACCCTCAGTGCAGTGACACAGGGATGTCTTTTTGGTCTTCCCAAAGGTTTAAATACGTTCTCTGGGATAAACTACTGTTTCCCAGAGAATGTAAAGTTAAATTGACTTTACTAGTCTTGTTAAATTCCTAGATCCAGCACACACTATCTTCCTACAGAGCGCTGGAGGGGTTACCTAGTATCCCCTATGTCTAGAAACTCATCTAGCAGCCAAATGCTACGCTTTTCTATCGAAATGGCTGGTGGCAGTGGTTTTACAATGAACTCCCAGGATTTTTCCCTGACCGTGAACACTGGTAGCTAAAAATCGTGGGAGCTATGTTTCTCAATATTGCGCCTTAAGCCCCTTTGTTTAAACGGGTCCCGGTCTTTTTTCGCCATTTCTTTTTGGAAAGGTCCTTCTAGTGTTTGTCTCTGGCCGCCAAACTAGGTTTGGTACCTTTGTTTCCATGCCTTTGTCAGGCTTCAGGACCGACGACAGCCTCTGGCGTCTGAGTGTCTGGGGTGGGCAGGAAGTGAGGGAGGTGCCCGAAACTCCCTGTGCTTAGTCACCTAGGAGACCCAAATGCACTCTGGCGTGATTGGCTGGCTGACTGTCCGGCAAGGACAGCCACCATGCTGGGTGAATGGCAGCTAGGCTGGAATGAAAGGGAGAAAACTGTTTAAAAGACTAGTCTCTTTGACTGGAAAGCAGAGTCGACGAGCTGGAAGAGGACGGCTACTGCAACTCCTGGACCATTGGTTTGCCCGGTGAAGCCCTGCTGCAGGTCCGAATTGCCAAGTTCATCTCGACAGAGAAGCCCCTTCAAGGACGACTTCTTCCTTTGAGTTGGTGGGACCAATCAACTTGTAAGCCACCTGGATACCATTTTCGGAGCTGGTTAGGATTAACCAGGTGGCAGGACACCAGTTTGTGTGCTTGACTACAGCTACTCAAACTGAAGTAACTGCATTTTGTCCGTGTTTTCCGACGATCCCGTGAAGTGCAGGAGTCCCCCGACGTCCTCCCTCTTGTCCCCACGACTGAGGCTCAGGAACAGTGAGATCTGCAGGAACTGCCAGGAACCAACGTCTTCAGCTACATCTTGTTCTTCATATTAAGGTACTGTGCCAACCTGATTGAGAGAACTTACCTCTCGCTGTGAAAGTTTGTGGACCTTTCCCAATTTGCAGGCCTAATCAGCATGTGACCCAACATATAATTCTTTTTCGTACAAGCTACTTCTGAGAACTTTGGCAAAGACTTGACTGTTTACAACAAGAACTGCTCTTTCCTATCCAAGACACTAGTCCATTGACTTTGGCCTAGGCCTATTGAACTGAATCGTGTCCTCTAATGAACTGAAACTATTTGCCCTGCCTAAGAAAGTATTTGTGATCTATTCTATTAACTTGTGCTTTGCCCTCCTATTTAAAGTGACTGAAATGTTATTTTGCTATTTCAGGGGAGCCTAATTTACTCAGAAATGTATTGGTTTGGTGTTGTGCTATTCTGGACAACAAAACCACCTAAACATCGTCTTTCCCCCCTTTCCCCCCCTCACCCTCTCCCATGGACAAAAATGCTGCGGTCTCAGACAATCTTAGACAATCTCCTAGGGGAGGTGTGTGGGTCCCTACACCCCCCTAGCTCTCGTATGTTAGGCCCTATGTGCACTGTGTTACTCCTAGATTACTGCTAACATAATACCAACACAATACCAACATTCTCCTATCTTACTACTGTGGACACAAATCACAAGACTCAAAGAAAAACGCATGAATCGATTCAATTATAACAATGGAATACATTTATTTGGGCACACCAAAGCATAATTCAGGCAATGCTAAAACTCTAGCCAAGATCGAATTTGCACCTTTTATACTTCTGGTGCGAATCTACCATGCAATAACTATTAAGCCTTTCAGGTTCCTAATGCATGTGTTTCTAATGCAGTCTAAAATACAAGCCTATCGTGCAAGCGTCAAACATCCAACAATCCTCTCCTTCATACAGAATCAAACCCCTCTTCAATCCACACCATGCTTCACACTCACTCTCTTTAAGACAATGCATGTCTGATCTCCCTTTTCCCAAACTCAAAACTATTTGTGTGAGTGTCTGACCAACAACTAGATGGTGTCACATTCTAATCGTGGGCATAATTCTAGGGGGGGGGGACATTAATGTGCGTACCCCCAATCTCCATGGCACACCATTCTGTCCCCACTCATTTGGCTCGGGCACCTCACCTTCGGATATCATGTCCTCTCCAACCCATCAGCAAAGTTACCCCACTAAATGTAATCAATCAGTTTGTCTAGCCATGAACCATGCTTCCCATTTTCATCTCTTGCCTCTCCAGCTCTGTATTTGTCAAGCCAGGTCTCTCCTCTTCCCGCTACTCTCTTCAATCGGTCAGTCAGCCGTGACAGGCCCCCAAGATCTGGTCACACAACTGCTTCTGCCAAGCTCTCTTCCCCAAAGCCATCGGATTCTGCTGCACCAAAACATCTCTCCCTCATTCTCAGGATTGCATTCTCCAGCCAAACTCCATCAGCAGCTAGCTCGAATGAACTCCATCAGTTTCTAGCTGCATCCTCCATTAGACTCTCAGCAACTACCAAGAACTACAGCAACTACATCGAACTAGAACTCTCCTCTCTCCAGCTCTGGTTATAGATTCCAATGACGCACCCATTTCTATGGTTACTTACATTCTAAGAATGTCTCTTTCTGTCTCAGCATATAACAATGCCTACCAGTCTGTGTTATGCGTGTACTTTCACTTCGTGTTCTGTCAGTGTGACATAGGACATCATATCTCTTTGCCTTGGCCTTCCGTGTCTGCGGTGCAAAACACCATCTAATTCCACCTATTTCTCCTCTCCACTCCACTGTTGGCTCTGTTTGCATTACGAAATGCTCTTTTAGTGCCTGTTTTCAAAGCAACTCCTTCTGTGAAAAGGCTTCCCTCCTATCTCTCCATGTCGCTCCCTTCATGGCCCCAACCCTCGTGTTGTCTCCGCGAAGCTCAGAGCTCAAGCTGAGTAGCCTCCCTTCTTGGACAAGGGTTCATGTTATCTGTTTCTCTCTGCCAATGTTTACGAATATTTTCTATCACAGTGTACCATAACATTTCACAGTGCCGCGGCACCCCATACTGTCTTCGTCAGAATGGATTCAAATGCCAGCCTAATGCTTTCTAACGTTAAATTATTCTCGCAATGCAAGCGCTAACATAATGCAAACTCATTCTAAGTGCACACCCAACATGCATACATGCATGACAGTCTCTTCATGTGTCTCTACAAAGCATACATGTGTCGTCATACTAAATGGCTCTTCATGGCATTTTCAAATATGACTGTGTGTGTCATTTCCAGGCCTCATTCGTTCTGCTCTCCTGCAAAGAATACATTTCTCTCAATCCAATCACTATAATGCATATGCAAAACATCATCTCTACATGTCATGATGCAAATATACCGTGTCTCTAAAATATGGTGCAAGTGTCATTCTATTGCAAATGGCAAAGTGTCTAGCATGTTTCTTTCCTAATGGCAAGCGCTATATTCTAATGCAAACATATCATTCTAAAAGCAAACCCTTCATACAACAGGGCCTATTTCTCTCTTCAAATGCATAACATGTCAATGGCTAATGCATACAGTGGCAGTCTGATAATATGGATAGTGTCTACTTCAACAATATACTAATCAGAACTAAACTGAATGCATAATGGATGGCTAACCATGATGCACCCATGCCTAAAGGGACAATACTGGGTAACAATAAGTAATGACTCTCTTTTGGGTCTTATGATTCTCTAATGATAACAATTCCAGGCTCCTCATTTTATCAGATTCCACAGTTGAAGTTTATTTGTATATGATATTAAATTGCCTCCTTTTAGTGATTGTGTAATAAATTAAGTGTTTTACCAAGAAACCTTGAGTATAAGTGTCTACTTGAACCACTGTGATTGTAAGACCTCTGTGTAGCCTCTTGTACTGCTCACATTCCCTCTTGAGATAAGCCTGGCTGCTCAGCTCGCTACCACAAACTGTGTAGTACACACTTATACCAAAGGTTGGTTTTGCTTACACCTGTAGTCCTAATTGTATGTGCTGGTGCCAGAGGGTACTGCATGCAATTCTGCCTAACACTGTTCTGTGTCCTTCCCCTTGCTTTCCATAAACTGACAACCAAATCCTCCTGTCAAGGAAATAAACTAGGCTTGCTACATTTCTTAGTGTGCAGTGTTCGGTAGTTTCCCATTGTGATAATTTCCAGTTTGGGAATGACCCTCCACATCAAGTTTGTAAAACTCCATTTTGGCTATCCCAGATTGAGAATTCCAGTATACAGTGCTCCCAGTTAGACAATGCAATTAAATTCTGAACACATCCTCCGCATACTCGTAGTTTAACAATTCCATTACAGTTGCTTTGACAGTCCCAGTGTATTCTGTGGTTGACATTCCCAGTATACAGCACTGGTACATGTAGAGTTCGACAAAACCTCGTTTATTTGCTGTTTGTGAAATGCCAGTGTGTTTTCAGTCTGCACAATCCCTGTTTACTCTTGAATTTGACAATCCCAATATAATTGCATTTAGACGATTTGAGCCTACTCTCATTTTGCAACTTTGCATTATACTTCTAAATGAACAGCACACAAACCATTTCACTTGGATGTCTAGGTTTAGTTTCAGAAAAAATGCTGTTAATTTTAGCTATGACAATCAACAATGTATACCTGCAATGCTATTATCCCAAGGCACGAACTGTCCACAACTTCAGTATATTTCCGGTTTACAGAAAACCAATATATTGCCGGTAGGATTGTTAAGGTATACCAGCATATCAGTTTTTATACTGTACAGGTCTAGTTTTTCTACCAATAACCTCCATTTATGTCATACTGGTTTACTATCGGTTATACTAGTTTACTATCGGTTATTTCTTTTGCCCGTCATAGGGCAGTGATTATTTTTTTGTAACGCGATGAAGTCAAATGCACTGCAGAGGGTTCACAAAATATGTTTACTATGCAATGCAAAGTAAAGTAATGCACCCTTCATTCAAGAAACCTCCCAACCTATGAATATTTAAATATATGGTTAATATAGGGAGTAGTACCTTACCACGCATGCCTCAATTCTTTTATAACAATATTATGACAAATGTATTGTTTGGTGTGGTATTTTACATACAATGATATGATGGTGCCGGGATGGGTGGATGTATTTTCTTAACTGCAGGAAGCAGTGCTTTATGACCTTGGACAAACCGTATACTCTGAGCTCTTGTGTTCATTAGGCAGAAAACATTTGGCACTTTTATGTGGAAGGGTTCACTGTAGTGCAGCCATTTGACCCTTGGCTTGAAGAAGATGCCCTTGACGTGTCTAGACAGGGATCCTGTACGCCCTCCAGAGATTATGCCAAAGAAGACAACATTAAGTGAAGCAATTGGTCTGTGCTCTTCCCTTTCTGGACCCTCGTACAAAATTAATATTAGTGTTCATTAATAGTATCATGTGATATTTGTAGCACTTGAAAGCTATAGCAAAAGCACTGTGGAAAAATGACGCCAGTAATGTTCGATTGGGGCGGTAGTTCACTCATTGCTGGTAGAAAAGCGTCCTAATTGATGCTTGCTAATCTTGTGTAATGAGTAAAAGCTTGGCATTGCTAACATTGCTATATCGGTGTAGCACTAATAATTGGGCAGGAATCAAATGCCACATAACAGATTTGACCATCTACTCGTTTTTGTAAATCAGGGATTCCAAAATAAAGGGTGTGTGTGTGTGTGTCGTTATCCGATATAGTTACCGCAAAACAAAGTAAACATGAAGTGAATAGAACATTAACTCCGTGAGATGTTTCTCTTAGAAAATCAGTGACACTGTAGAGTTGATTTTTCCCAAATGCTGCTACTTTAAGGGGAATTTAAAATACTTACTCAATACCATAATAACCACAGTGTACAGCAGTCACTGTGCTGGCAGGTATCATAACGCTGAAAAACCAATACTGAGACAGCCCTATTTCCTAGCTTTGCAACCACTATAAACAAACAGTTTGCAAAAATCGAGGAAATTGAATTATTTTTTCAATTCTTGTACCTTGCAGTTGGACAGAGAGCGTATTACTAGTGTTATTTTAAAATGCAAAATTCCAGGTTATTTACTACTTTACAATACAATTTGGGGTATTTCTGTATACGCCTAGTTCGTAAAACCCTTGTGTATAACCAATCTGCACAAATTGTACCCCCCGTTCGGCAATTCCTGCTTGCAAAATCTGTCCGTTTTTTCCTGATTGACTATCTCATAATAAAGGAACAGTTTGACATTTGCAATTTGCAAAATGTAGTTCTTCTCCCAGTTAACTACCCTAGTATGTTTCCAGGTTGCACAATGCCAGTGTATTCAGAGTTTGAGAACTCCAGTTTGTACAAAACCTTTATCCTCAAAGTGTGTAAAATACCCTCAGTCTACAACCCCAGCATAGACCCAGTTTGTACTATGGCAGTATATTACACCGTTTGCAATCCCAGCATTTTCCCGTTTTGTTAAATACCGTAGTATCAAGAATTATCATATGCTTCCAGATTACAAGTACACAATTCCAATATATGGCCATTCAGACAAGTTCCGTATAGGGCCAGTTTCCAAACGGCAGTATATTTCTAATCTGCATTATCCTAGTTTTCTCCCAGAGCATTCAGTGCAGTGGTTTTCAGACACTATCGTTCCGTGGCCTAATTGTAAATGATTCAGTATGCGATATGCGTGAGGCCATTTTTAGGTATAGGGTGTGCGTGCCTCAAAGAGAAAACCCACAACCTCGAGCTAAAATGTCACAATTGCAAAATTCTTATCTCTTAGGCATGCGCTCTCCCAATCGGAACGACCATGAAGACAATGACATAATTATAATAGTGTATTAAGTTGCATAGAGAATTATATGCACTTAAGCATTTCAATTCATATTCTCATGGTGCGTTAGTAAATAGTGACAAGTGACAGGTACATATGCATGTTGCCCAAAGAATGGTAATCACATGCTGTCTAGTGACTGATACACATGCGTGTTGCCGACTGTATGTCCATCAGTTTCGCCCATACTTTTTTTTTCACGGCATACAACATAAAAGTTAATTTGATTAACAGCTCAAATGACTGACAACTCGATACAACTACTGTATTCATACCATAGTCCCATATATTTGAAAGTGATACAAATTAAAATTTGAAGAGTGGGGCGGCGGGGAGAGAAACTGAAACTTAATGTGTATATATTACATAACAGTTGATCCGGATATGCTAAGAGGGTATATGGGCGTCCACACACCACAATAGAACAGTCATGTTGATCCTCTCTAGAGAATTAAGTCATACATGCATTGTTATTCTGTGTATGCTGTTTGGCTGTGAAAGTGGCTTCAATGTGCTAGGAAAAATCACATGTTCAAAGGCAATGTGCCACCTGTCCTCCTTGTGCTAATTAGTTGTGCACGTAAACTAGTAAACTATGTATACCTAATGAAGGTATGGAGAGTGTCCATATTTAGCAAGTACTTGTTGGCTCCATCACCTGGGTAGGCATTTCCATTTCTAGTTGGTCAAAATTGTATCTGGATGTAGAAAAAAATGTAGTCTTCTCCCAGAGCGCCCCATTATGCTGCCTATTTGCAATATCCCAGTATATTCTCAGTTATAAAGACCTAGTATTCTATTTAAAGTTTAGCATGTCTTCGTTTTTTACATTTCCGACAATCCTGGTTAACTCCAGGTTTGCATAGCCACAGTATATTTCCTTTTTGCACAGTGCCAGTTTGACAACCTGAGTAATCCTCAGCGAAAAATCCTAGGCCACATGAAGAGCAACCTTCTGCTTGAAAAACCTTGCATGTGCAGCTCGAACTGAAAAGACACAAAGACACACTGCTTGGCCACATGCTGCATAGAACAAACGACAGGCAGTGTGATGAGTATTCTTACTTTTCACAATGAGACATGCTTTCAGATGCAAAAGCAAAAAGATTGCATGTTACAACATGAGGGGGCAACAGCTGAGCTGTTGGCGCCTATATATCAAGCCAGAATAAAATGGGTGTCTTACTAAAGATTTTAATGACTGTGTTTGTGTTGTATTTTAGGTATTGAGCCTAGATTTAAGAACAAATCTTCCTACATGAAATACAACTGTGAAAGCAGAATCCGTGGCTACATGAGAGAGGTAAACCTAGTGAACCATAATCTGCTATCACAAATCTTGCCTAGCAGGAATGAAACCAGCCATTTATGAAATCTTACAGTATATAATTGCTACAAATTTTCATTAACGATTCACAGCAACAATGAATGTTATTTTAACTGATATTTGTTAAGCACGCATATTAGCCATTCTCTTTAACATGGGTGTGTTGTGTCTCTTCTGATAGTTGCATAAGCCATGGTGCCATGGAAGGATCCTGTCCCACTTGGTCATATAAGGCCATTCTGGGGGGGGGGGGTGGAGGGGGGAGGGTAAGTTCTTCCGTTATCAACCTATATAAAAAGGAAACCAGGTTTTTAGCGCCATTGTGGGTGGTTACATTTTTTTCAAAGGTAGCTGGCGGTCTAGTTGCCATCTCCCAAATCCTTGGGCTAACCACCCAATGCCTCACTTGAAACTATTGATGCCTATCCCGCTCCGCTAGCCCAATGTTCGGTTTACATTGCTCAACAGTTAGTACCCCTGTATTTTCGTATTTAACGCCCACTTTTTCCACTTCTTAAATACCCCGGCTTCTAACCCTGGGGAGAAGTGTGGTTTTCAAATAAATGTGTGAAGGGAGGGTAGAGAGAGTCCCCCGTGCCACCAGTGTGTCCCACACGTCCGTCAACGCCCTCATAATCCGGCTAATGCGCATATTTGATGGTCTGTGTGCCTTATCTTACCATAGGACGCTCTGTCCATCCCTACCCAGCTCTTCGTCTCATCCCTCGTCAACCATTCTCTGATGACCCTCATCTGGGATTCTTCGTAGTACTTTCTGAAGTTGGGGGCACCCAATCCCCCCCTTCCTCTGTCCGCCACCAGAATTCTATATGCTAACTGTGGGCGCTTGTTCCACCAGATGAAGACAGAGACTATTTTATTGAGGGTCTTAAAGAAAGCTATGGGAAGGAGGACAAGAAAGGGCTGACAGTAGTATAGGACCCTTGGCAGGATCACCATCTTTACCGAGGTTATATGGACAGTCCATGAGATTGCATAGGATTCCATCTAGCCACGTCCTCCTTCACCTTGCGTAACAGAGTCAAATAGTTTGTCCCGTACAGCTGTTCCGTCGTAATCGTAACCCCCAGGTACTTGATCCGCCCCTAGCCCATCAGAATGGCTATTTGCTCTTTGACTGCCCACTCTACCTCCTCAAGTTGAATATCCCTCTCCAGCGTGTCCCTCTCTTCATCACTAAGCTGAGGCAGATGAGTCTTTCCCAAATAGGAGTCCTCTTCCCGTTCTTCAAGGATGCCCTTGAAGTACAGGCACCTGCAGAAGGCTACAAAGGCCTCTGCTATTGCCTTACTGTCTGACACAATTTCCCATGTCTCTGTGGCTACTTTAATGACTGTCCGAGTGGCTGCCTTGCCCCTGTGTCGTCTAGCTAACAGCTGGTCGGCTTTATTCGCCCCAACATAGTAGCGCTGCTTTGCAGCCAACAGGGACTTCTCTGGTCTACGAGTCCGAATCTGGTCCAGTTACCCAAGGGTATGCTGATATTCCCTATGCAGTTTCTGCAATTGATTCCCCATCAGGGACTGTCTAATGTCAGTCAACCGAGCCTCCAAATCCCTCTCTAAGCGCTCCACTGCTTTTCCCGCGTGGATTTTATCACAATGTGCTCTTCTTAGTACCGCTTTGAATGAATCCCATATCGTCGCCTCACTCGCATCTGGGGTGTCATTTACTTCAAAATATTCTGTTTTTGTAATCCCCGTTCCGTCAGAACTTTGTCCCCCAATATGTCATTGGGGAACCCCCAACTCCCGATTTGCCTTTCCAAATCTGGGGAACTTCATGTGTGTTTCAATGGGGCATGGTCGGATAATGAAATGTAACCAATTTCCATGTCAACTGCCCTCCCTATCAACCTAGGGTTGCCCAGAGCAATGCCGCAGGTTAAGATTAATTCCAAACCTTCTAGCCATCACCTCTTCTGTTTTATGAAATAATGGAATGTACAACTTGAAATTCTTTCTTCTACATTTTGTGAAAGTAGTCAGCAAGAAAGGGATTTCAAGGTTGCTCATCCTGCTCTGCTAAGTTACCTGTTAAAATGTTAGTGTTGTGAAAGAGGTACAAGCGGAGAGACAATGAGGCGAGGCCATAGACTGGATCTCTCAGAAAATGGCATTATAAGCTGGTCTCCGACCATGGATGGGATGGGCCAGTAGCCACAGGTAAAATGGAGAGCTTTCTTTCTTTACATTTACCAGTTGGAGACTAAGTGAGGCAGGCAGGCTGATGTCAGTTGTTAATTCTGCATGAGAATCACAAAAGAGAAAAGAAAATAAGATCGGCATATCTGATCATGTGTGCTTTGTTCATGGTATTAAAGGAAGGCTCAAAGGTTTCTTGGCAACCACATATGTGGTAGGTTGGGTATATAGCACCATTCATGGGGAATTGTATTATGTCATTTACTTGGACAACCATTACATTTAAAGTTAATGTGGCTATCCTTTGAGTAAAATGTTGTCAACATATCGGTTACGGCTGAGGGTTTAACAGACAACTTGAAGCCAAAAGATATGTTTATGGTTTCTTAAGTTTAACGAAGAACTAGTCGGAGGATTCGTTTCAACTGCGTGAGGCCTTCCCACCACTGCCTTATTTTGACTAGCATTGAAGGTCTAGAGAGCCTCGCTCCTGCACTTTGTTCTTTCTTTCACCTCCTTTCTCTGCTCCCCTCTTTTCTCTCCTCCCCTCCCTGCTTTTTGTTTCTCCTTTCCACCTCTCCTTTCTTCTTGTTTGTCTTTTCCTCCCTTCTTTGGTTTGCCTCATTCATTCTTGCCACCTCACTGCTCTGCCATGCTCTTTCTTTCCCCCTGGCCTCCTTTTTATTTTCCATTTTTTTCCTACTGCTTCTCCCTGTTTCCCTCCCTTCATCTGCTTTATTATAACCCTTTTCCCTGCCCCGTGATTCTGTTTTCCCATTTAAATCTGTTACTCTTTTCCGCCTCCTCAGCTCTCTTCCTTTACCCTCTCCCTTCAATTCCCTTTCCACCACTCACCTCTGCCTCTTCCCTGCACCTCTTTCTCTGTGTACTCCTCCTCCTCTCACATTCTCCACCTCCACTTGATTTGTCTCGCTTGCGTACCTCTGCACCTGGTATTTTCCCTCCCACCTCTGCTCCTCTTTTCTCTATCCTTCCACTCAGCTTTGCTCTCTCCCCTCCTTTCTTCTTGCTGATCTGCCATGTTCTATCCCGAATCACGCTATCGAAATGCCTGACTCAAACCCAGTCCTGTCCTTTCTTTTATACTGCCGTAATGGATCAGGGCCGTTCGTTTGTTCAAATACATACAAATGTGATGTAAGTGGTCTTGTATAGCGCCCTTCTGCCACTATTGGTGGCTTTGCTGTGGGTGGCTCCATAAGAAAAATTATGGGATGGTGTTCATTAGTGGGACAGTGGGAGAGGCAGATCCAAAATCTGAGGAGTTGATGGGTAAAGGAGAAGTACTCTGTTCCTGAGTGCCAATATGCTTTCCGTAGGTTCCGTGAACAAACTTGGGAGAATGTTATTCATAGGGAAGAACCCAAGATCTGATAGCTATATTGCTCTGAGTGTCTGAGTGTGCTTCGTCGCTGATGTGGCATAGTGTGATAGAGCTAAACAGGAGAGCTTAGCCGTGGCTCGGTTAGTGTTGATGTACTAATGTGTGTGTTTGTATAGGTGTATCTTGTGGTTGCTTAAAAATGGTATGAACTTCACGTTTTCTAGGTGGCGTACATTGGCTAGCAGACAACACTGCGGGACCACTAGCCAAAATTATTTTAACTGTGTCCACCACTGCGCTGATGATAGACAGATCATGCTACGGCTGGATCGGTCTTGGCCTATGATGGCTGCTCGGCTTAGGGATTGCCTGGATGTTGTGGGCGGATGGATGACCGAGAACTGGTTTAAGTTGAAGGGTGAAAAGACAGAGCTACTGCTGGTAGGTTTGACTCACCATTCATCCTTCTGGACGCTGGATTTCTGACCCCCTGGTCTTGGCCCTTTCCCGTTACCTGCCATTCTGGTGAAAGATCTGGGCATCAACATCTTGGCCTCGCTCTCAATGTCTGATCAAGTGGCCTCTGTCTGTCATACTGGTCATTTTAAGTTAGGGAACCTTCGTAAGGGCCTTCCCTTAATTCTTTCTAAATTCCATGCCCCTTTTGTGTCATCTCTGGTGATGAGCAGTATTGATTACTGTAATGCACACTATCTGGCTCAACCAGCCAATCTGACTCATAGGCTCCAACCTTTGCAGAACATGGCTGAATGGGCGGTTCTTCATCCACCTGATGGTGCTCATATGAGTCCCATTTTACCTGAGCTACATTGGCTCCCTGTTGAGAAACGTGTGCTGTTTAAATCCTGGTGTATTGTACACAAAGCTTTTTATAAGGTGGGCACTGTATTTCTTCAGTCTGTCTGCCCTTTCGTTCCTTCGAGAGCACCCCGCTCTCAATCTTCAATAATCATTCAAGTCCTCCATATACGCTACTCGTGTTGGTGGGGGGGTCCTTTTCAGTGGCTGCTGGAAAGGCCTGGACTTCTCTCCCCATCGCTCTCCATGGAACAGACAATCATTCGTACTTCCGTCTCGCTTTGAAGACCCTTCTGTTCTAAATCTTTCTTTGTTTGCCTTCTCTGGTTGTTACCTCGGGTCTATAGCGCCTTGATGCCTTTGGGTGGCTGTTGCACTCCACAAGTTCCGTTAACATAACACCATCTTGGAATAATTTTGCAGAGGGCTTGTGATGTTGCTGTCTGTGAGGCCCAGCATCTCAGTTAAAGCACAAATGTGAACTTAAGGTGTTTTAGTGTATGAAACATCATAGAGCAGGTAGCAGCCTCCAACTCAAAGGGCCTCCCTTATCCCTTCCTCTTACCTCAATTATGAGACTTCATGACGTTTCCAAAGGGTGTCAATTACTTTTGTGTTTGAATGAAAGGCCAATCCAGCATGGCACCAAGGGTGTATGGTTCTAGAGCTTTAACATTCGGCAGTCCCATTGCCTCAGCTGCTGAAAGCTCTGCAGTATTTGCACAGTCCTCTGCTCTGCTATGTGCACCCCCCCTAGATTCTGCCACGCTAACCTTGTGGTCTCCTGGAACTTGCCACAGAATGGCCTTGTTAATTAAAAGGCAGTTGGCAGTGTGCAGTCATTTAGTATATCCCAGGCATAATGTGCCTTATTTTATCTAAAGGTTTGGGGGGCTGGGGGGTTCTTTACTGCAAATTCGGCTCATGTGCCTAGCTATACTGTACAGTAAAGTTATGGCTGACCTCATCGACTCACTGAATAGTAACACTCAAGCAACATTTTCAGGCCTTCCAAAGTAAATGTGCGTGAGAAATGCAATTTACAGTGAATTTCTTTGGAGATGATTTACCTATTTGCTGGTTATTTATGAAACCAAGTTGGATTGTAGTCTCCATTGAGTCAACCAGTCCAGGCCAAAATACAATCTATTCAGAATAAAAAGAACCAGAATAAAAAATACGTACATTTTGCAAAAAATACCATCACAATTTAGATATGATGTATGTTATTTATAACACGCTTAATACCCAGAGGTTTCTAAGCGCGGACCCAGGGATCGAACCTGCGTTGCTCTGTGTCTTGCTTCCAGGGTGAGCACGTTGCCCTGGAGCTATCCTCCAGATGAGCTTTATCAAAGATTCAAAGGTTGCTCGTCAGTTTTAACAAATGCCCCCTCTTCCCACAGGGAAAGCGGGAGGATGAGGTAGAAAGATCCTATGGGGTTTTAAAGTTTGGATGAGAAATATTCAGGAAAGATCAAAGGAAAAGATGGTGAAGTTACCTGATATTTCCTCTTATGCATGTCTGCAGGTTGAGAGCTACGCATCCACTTTGGGTCCAAAGGAGCAGGCTGAATATAAGCAGATAGCAGAGATCATGTGGAATGAGCTAAAATCTATGAAATTCAATGGTTGCTACTTCGACCGAAGAGAAGAGGAGACACGCCGGCTCTGTACGTCAGAAGGCTGGTTCTCATGCCAAGTAAGTTGCTGCCTTTTTCTGTCAGTCTGATAAACATCACAATAGACCATCTCCTTTCCTATCACAGAGACACATCATCCTCATCATTTGTACCTGCTGAACACCTCATTTGTCACAATTTTGTGTCAATTTAAAGTGAAGCTATAGACTTTTATATACTTGATGGAAAGAGAACACACCAAACAT
Organism: Ambystoma mexicanum; assembly: GCF_040938575.1. Lineage (NCBI taxonomy): Eukaryota > Metazoa > Chordata > Amphibia > Caudata > Ambystomatidae > Ambystoma > Ambystoma mexicanum. The sequence goes on from NC_090929.1 coordinate 543,051,162, forward strand.
TTCATGAAACCTCACTCTTTTGTGCACAAAAATAACCACTGTATATTTTTCACTCTCTCTCCATCAACAAAAGTATTGTGCATTGATTTTAGCGGCAAGTCAATCTCTTATGTCATTGTTTCTCCTAAATCGTCATAGTTGATCAGGTCTTTTGGCTGCTTAACCAACAAAGATCTCCTCTTTGCCTTCCCAAAGATTAACTTGGTCATTCTGTGGTAACCTTAATTGCTGCTAAATTCACAAATGCATAATTTCTTTCTTCTCACCACACAGGTATGTCGTGCATAGTTGCTCAAGACACGGATTCCTGTATGTGAAGCACCATGTCAAGCTTTTTGCTTGTTCCGCAAATACAAAACCTGCTGCTGCCTGTTCTATGAACAGAAATAATATTTGTGCACAAGTATATTATTTGTTTCTGCTTTGCACATAGAGACATGAGTACTGCTTTCTCAAAACAAAGATGTTTTAAGAAAATAAGCATGCCATGTATTCAAAAAACCTGTATTCTTTTGCACATGTAGCGATAACTACCATCATTTTGTAACTCCATTATCAAATTTATTTTTTCAGTGGTTTTTTTTGTTTTCACATTTGAGGATGGTTTCATTATTGCTTACTAAATCCTTATTGTTTTATACAGAATATGATATCGGAAAGAACCCTAAAAAAATGTGTTAACCATATAGGTGATCCTTTACAATGAGCTGATTAAGTGTTTGGTTAGTTCAGTTGATGCTTGGGTCACACACGTCTTGGTGTAGAAACCGGCTTTACCTTGTTGCGGTTCCCTATAATGGATAACAAAATAATAACTTTGCATATTACCATGTACTTGTCAGGTTAATTATCTGAATACATGTGTGCCTAAACTATCCTCTAAATACCGAACGCTAACAAAGCAGTAGTGGGAAGAACAGTGCCTACAGATATTGTTTCGGATCATTGTATACACCAATAGGCATGGAGTACACGGGGGGCCAAGCGGGCACTTGGCACCATTTTACTTGAACAATGGAAGCAGGAGTGTAATTAACTGACTTCGCACTGAATGCCAGTGCAGCTCCCTCTTCTCGTGCCTTATGAAATGCACACTGCTAAGTGTGGCTGGTCCATCACTTGATCTCTTGCCCTGGTCCCCCGGTGTACATGTACATCTGTCACACGGCTGTTTTCAACTTAGTTGCCCAAGGACTGCGAGCAGCATTTTGTGCTGAGTCTTACACATACTTGAATGACATTGGTTCGCTGACATTTAGTTCCTAAAGTCATTCTGCCCTATAATGTTCCTAATTTATATTTCTTGCTTTGTTTTCTTATCCTTCCTTTCCTTCTTTAGTTTCTCCTTTCTCTATTTCATACTGTTTTCTTCTTGAGTACATTTTTCTTGCTTTGGCATTCTGCATTTCATTTGATTTCCTTTCTTTACCTTTCTCTCAGAAGATATTTGTTCCTTCTACCTGACATGTCAACCCTCTTTTTCTTTGCCCCTTTAATTCCCCTCACCCTTCTTTGATGTTGCTGCTGTCTCCCACTCTCTTAAATGGTGAGTCAGTACTGCACGTCTCCCAGGTTTAATGTCCCTGGCTGACCCTGCTGACCCGGCTGTCCAGCCCCACCACTTCTCTGAAGAATTCCTGGTGCCCTCATTCTCCATCTAGTGCTCAACCCTTCCCCTGGCACCCTGATAAAGATCATTGCTAGGTCTTAGATTTAAATGTTTTCTTTGTGCACTATAAATGAGCACCATCCACGTCCATTCCCTTTGCTGGGGTGCAACCTCTCCATGCCTTCGGTGACAAATCAAGGGAATTCGACCTAGGGGCTAGGGAGGTGAGCCTGCTCTGCAACACCCTCCCTAGGGGGTCGAGGCAAGTGGGACCTCACTGGGAGAGACCCCTCCTTCTCCAGCATTGGATTATCTTTTTTTTTAAATTATTTGAATGTGTAAAGCGCACTACAGCCCATGGGCATTGAGGCGCTGTTGCAAGAGGATGTCTTAGTTACATGCAATAGGCTTAGCTCATGGTTACAGGGAGCGAAGGCCTAGCGGGCTACAGTAATGTATATACCTAAGTGATTGTGTTTCCATAAGTAGTACATTACATAGCACGTTACAGAGCTTGGAAAGCTTACTTAAAATGTTCGTGGCAATAGAGCTGGTGTGGTACATTTATATAAACTATAGCGTTTTGACAGCTTTCCTAAATGCTGTGTTCGAGTCAATGTTTCTCACGTGCAGAGGGAGGGTGTTCCAGTTGGTTGCAGCAATGACCGCAAAGCTAGCTCCTCCTGCCCGAGCCCTGAGTGTCTTGGGGATGGTGATACGATTTATGTAGGCGGTTCTTGTGGGTCTGTCAGATGAGGATTTGGCAATACGCTGTGAAAGGTAAAGGGGAGCGGTGTTATGAAGACATTTGTGGGTGAGGGCAAGGGTTTTGAACAAGATGCGTTCCATGAGCAGGAGCCAGTGGACAGGTTTCCTGGTTGCTGAAATGTGGCCCCTTTTGGAAATACCAGTGCATTGTTTTGGACCGTCTGTAGTTTTTCGATGTTTTTTGCAGAAGTGCCAGCCAGGAGGCTGTTGCAATAATCCAGCCGAGACCCGATTATTGCTCTGGCTATGGTAAGGCAGTTCTGTTTTGTCGTGAACGGTCTAGCTGCTGTAATCAGTTTAAAATAGTAGGCCGCAGCATATGCTATGACGTTGACCTGTCTGCTCATTGAAAGGTTCGAGTCTAGATAGACCCCCAAGGTTTTCACTGCTTGTGAGACTGGGATGGGGTGTTATCAATGGAGAACGATTTGTACTTTACATCGAGTTTCTTGAGTGTTCCTGGTGAGCCAATAAGTAAGAGTTCATATTTTTTCACTTTTAAGACACAACTCATTTTCCGCCATCATGTTTGAATCTCAGAGTAGATGGAATTAAGAGTTTTGCTGTCTGCTTCATAGTTGCCAGTTAGGGGGATGAGCACCTGCGTGTCATCAGCATAGTTAGTGAATGTGATGCCACATGCGTCCAGGAAGTTAAACAAGGGCCTCATGAGTAGATTGTAGAGGGTGGGTGAAATGCAAGATCCTTAGGGGACCCCACATTTGATGAAATTATGGTTGGCGCAGGCTTGGTCAGAGAGAACTTTCATAACTCTTTCTTGGAGAAATTATGTGATCCAGGCTGTAGCGTTGGGTGAGAAATTGGCAGCAGAGGAGAGGTGGTGACAGAGAGTATCATGGTTCACCAAGTCAAATGCTGCGGATAAGTAGAGGAACAGGAGGAGGGCTGTTTTTCCTGCATCCCAGAGGTCATCAATCTGGTTTTTGAGGTCCAGTAATGCAGTTTCGGTCCCGTGGCTGGGCCGGAAGCCGGACTGACTTGAGACCAAGCAAGTTATTGGCCTCTAGAAACTTGTGTACCTGCAGGTAAGCTGCTTTGTCGAGGATTTTAAGTAAGAAGGGGACCGTGGTAATAGGTCTGTAATTTGCTGGGATAGTAGGGTCAAGCCCAGGTTTTTTAAGGAGCGGTCGTACCCAGGCTTCTTTGAGGCAAGCAGGGACATATCCTGACGTGAAGGAGGCGTTGATAAAGGCTGTAATGAAAGGTACAACGGTGGATGCACTTTCTTTGATGAGCTGGGCTGGGCAGGCATATCCTTTGCAATTCAAGGGTTTGATGGATTTAAGGAGTGCAGCAACTTCTAGTTCGTTCATCTCCTTGGAAGAAAAGGAAGGAGCGTCAGCGGAGGTATTACAGTTGAAGCTAGAAAATAGTTGTTTTAGGGCCTGTTGGTGATAAATTATTTTAATTTGAAGGGAGTTCAGCTTATCAAGCATGGCATCCTGGATACTATTACACCATTCCTTGTCTTTAGTGAGGGTAGGCGGGGTGGGAGCTAGCGTTTCCAGCCCTCTGAAGATGGCAAATATCTCTTTAGATTCTGACTTGGCGTTTGCGATCCTAGAGTTGAATGAATTGGTCTTAGCTTTAATAATAGCAGCTTTGTATTCTTCTGATATGGTTTAGAATGTTAGTTTGGTGGAATCACTTGGTTTAGCTAGCCAGGAAGATTGTGCTGTTCTTTTCTTGGCGTGTAGCTACAGAAGCTCAGGGGAGAACCAGGCATTCGTATGTTTGGTACGTTTGGCCTTCCTAAGGATGAGAGGAGCTATGCCGTCTACTGTTTCGGCGATGATGGAAGTGTAGGTAGAGGCAAGGGTGCCTGGGTCATTGGAGAATGGGGGCTGGAAGGCAGCCACAAGTAGGTGGGGTAGGAGTCTTTCCTTGGTGAGTTGCCGGGAGCTCTTGGAGAGGGCAGGTGGGAGTGGTGTCCTGTGTTTATCAGGGTTGGTTAGGTTAAGCTCAAAGCGGATGGCGTGGTGATCGGACCAGGGAATAGGTGTAATGAAAGTGATAAAAGCAGTGCAGTTGTGGTGAGCGATCCTATCAAGGGTGCATCCTTTTATTTGGGCGGGATTTATGACTGCTTATTTGAAGCCTAAGGTGGAAAGAGCTTTGTTGAGGGAAGCTGCGTGAGAGTCAACAGGGTCATTCAAGCCTAAGTTGAGGTCTCCCAGGAGGATCGCTTTGGTGTTTTTTTTTTTTTTTTTAGATTGTCAGAGATGGCATGTAGGAGGGCTTCCTAGAAATCTGTGCTGGGTCCTGGAGGACGGTACAGAATGTGGAGGGTGATAGTGCAATGGGGTGATGGGTTGACTTTCAGTAGCAGCTAGTCGCTATTGAAGCTGAGTTCTCCTTGTACCTTTCTGACTGCAATTGACTCTTTGGTTACAAGGGCTAAAAATGGTATAGCCCTGGGGGAGGGCTAGGGCAGGTCCTGATGCTTCATGGAGCCAAGTCTCAGTGATGATTAGTAGGTTTGAGTTGGTGATGAGGTCCTGAATGTTGAGGGCATGGGCCGGAAGTGACCAGGCGTTAATGAGGGTGCAGCTCATTGGGCAGGGGTAGGTTGGGGCAGGGAAGTTGGCAGGAACAGCATTCCTACTATGTGGCACAATGGGTGCATCAACAGGTGGCATATTATTAGGCACATAGGGTGCATCAACAGGTGGCAACATTGGGGGAAAACAAATCGGGAGGAACAGCATTCCTAATATGTGGCATAATGGGTGCATCAACAATGGGTGGACCTTTCATAGATTCACATGCTGTGAATATTCCCTGTCGTCAGGCTCTGAATCCTCTGTTACTTTTTGATTCCCCTTGCTATAGGAAAGAAGAACCTACATTTTGTAGTCTAACACCCTTGTTTATGGGTGTTTTGATCCCCACCAGTGGGACCTCGAGTACCCCTAGATTAGACCCGCCTCTACCCCTCAGATTCTAACCGTGTATTCGGTTTTTCCAAAGTCAGAATTTTAGGTTAAACTCTTAAACAACAGTTTCAAAGAAAAGAAGCATTTTCTCTATAAAACATAAAGTACATTCTTAAAGTTGAGGAAGTTTTCAGGGGATGGAGGGCAAAAGGAGACCCCCTTTTTTAAGCCTGGTGCCACTTGTGGCCTCAAAAATGTATTTGAAGGAGATGAGCACTCCGACTGCATACTGCCTTTAGCCCCACCACACAATTGAAAGCTGCATCATCTTTAGAGGTCTTAGCTCCAAGGCTCTCAAAGATAGAAATAGAAGGCTTGTCTACTGGCTCAACGAGGGGAACTACCCTGAATAATCTTCTGACTTCGAGTCGACCAAAAGCTTGCCCGCTCCGACCGGGAAACTACTGCAGTCGAGGGAAAGGGCCAGGTATGAAGAACGACCGGTGAAGAAGGCCACGCACAAGAGCCATGGGCGGCGGCCGAAAGACCGAAGGGACCAGCCAGGCCGTTGTCACCCGCAGAAGGCCAGTCGTCACTGGGGTGGAAGTTAGCAGCAGTAATGTAAATCAAGGTCAGTGAGAGAGGGCAAGGCCCGGTCAACGGTGGGGTGGGGAGCAGAGATCTCCCGGGGCGCATGGCGGAAGGCACAAATACCTTGTCGGCCACTCCGATAGCGCATACTCAATGAAGGCTGTTGAGGCACGGAAGGTGCACAAGCACCCCACGGCTGCAAAGGAGCAGCAAAAGTTGTGTAAATTCAGCCCATCGACATCAACGGCGACGAAGCACCAGACGCCTGACCCTATGAAAACACCACATAAAACTGCCTCATTGACGACATCTCAAAAATCTAACTGGCACAAAACTGGCTCGTCTGCGACACCACATAAACTGGGCTTGTTGACAAACCGAACACCAGAAGAGAGATTACAGTACGAGGTAGATACTGACTTTGAGGCACAGCATGTTATGATACCAAATTTCATAAAGCGCACAATCACCTGCAGGTATTCACGCGCTAGAATAACAACACGGCCGACTGTTGTACCAAGTACCTTAATAAAAAAAAGTATCTTCACAGTCTGAACTCGAGATGGTTAGAAATAACTCTCAGTGGAATGGGAAGGGCATTCCATTGGCTGATGCCACTGTGAAGGCCCGATCCCCAGTTCTGACAAGCATAGTCCAAGGCACCAAAACTAGGCAAGCAGACTGGGAACAGAGCTCCCGAGAAGGAAGGTAGCGGACAAATGTGTCTTGAAGATAATTTGCACCTTGGCCAAGGAAAGCGCGATGAACTAAGCAGAGGAACTTAAATTGTATCCATCTGGCTACTGTGAGCAAATAATGGTCAGGCTACAACATAGGTTCAACCGGACAAACACATAGCTGGGAATCCCTTGCAAATAAAATATCCAATGTATTCACCAGCACATATGTGGGGTCCCTAACAAATTGATGGAGACCTATATCAACCATACTGTCAAATTGGCTCAAAATGGGGCCCAAGGCAGATTGAATTTAGTATTTAGATCAATGAGCACCACAAGATAGGCAAACTTGACCTGAAGTTCTGCTACAAGATCTAAGAATGGGTTAAGAAACCCCCATGCAGCCCAGGCGGCCTATATACCAACAGCAAGTGACTGGAGCAAGACTCTGACACAACCAGCCTCAATAACAGAGCTTCCATGGCTACTCCATGAGTAAGCAAGATCTTGGGCACAGAGTTTCAACTTAAATATCATTGCCACCATGCCCCCCGGGTGTGCTGAGGGTCGGTCAAGGTGAATCATTTTATAATCATTGGGTGAAGTATGAACCAGCCCTCGCGCCAATGACTCAGTAAGCCAAGTCTCAAACAAACAAAGGATATCAGGCGTACAATCCATCAGGAGGTTATTCACAAAAGCTGCATGGGCCGTCAGTGACCTGGTCTTAAGTAGCATGGCTGTCAAGGAGTTCTCCGCATCCCCCATAGGTTGTGGGCAACTGACGGTGGATATGCCCCAGCCAGGAGGAAACATTGTAGTGGCAGGAGCTAAGTCCAGAATAATCTGTCGCATAACCCCATAACAACGCTGTAGGTCAAGCCCTTCCTTAGCCCTGACGGTCCCAGGCGGGCTTAACTTTGGCGCAACTTCGGCACAACGGGCCCTCTCATGCTGTGCACGACCGTTCCGCTGTCTGCAGAATAGTTTCTTAAATATGCACATCAGATACCCGTAGCCAATCCCCTCCCACTGCTACAGACAGGGAATAGGGTCTGCCTCCCTAAGTGAATGAGTGAGAAATAAAAATAGACTTCCAGTACCGAGCACAAGCCTCTGGGTCCACTCTGAGGCCAGGCACCCTCAGACCCGGTACAATGCCAGAGTACAAGGAAATACATATAAAAAACTAAAATGTAACAAATGTAATAAAAATGCTAAGAATCTTAGTGTGTGTGAGGAATATGCAGCATCCAGTCACCCGTCGTGGCCCGGTTCAAGCCCGTGGCTAAAAGGAAATTGAAGATAACCATGAAAATGAACAAAAGTAAAAGCACCAAGGCAAATGCCTACCATGTGCATTAATAGTCAGACTCGGAACAGTCAGTGATATTACAGGAGGAGGCTCCAGCTAGACCATCTATTCCAGGGAGTCCTATTCAAGAAGGAGACCTGACAGTTGGGCGGCCATAAGAGGAGGCAGGTTGGACACACGACTGCCACAGGAATAGGCAGGCCCGGGTCCGCCCAGGGGGGCACACCCACCAACAAATACAACAAAGAGATGTAAGGGCACTGTTAACGAACCCACAGGCCCCACTATCCATGCAAGTGCTCCCGTCCCTACAGTGGGTCATCACCCAGGTTCATGCAGCTCTGATGAGACCAGGGAGGCCGGCCTTACCGCCACCTCAATCAGCGGTGCCACAGGTACCACAACAGTCTCCGGTCAAGATCAACAGTCTGAACTCGAGATGGTTAGAAAGGCCTCTCAGTGGCATGGGAAGGGCATGCCATTGGCTGCTGCCACTGTGAAGGCCTGATTCCCCAGTTCTAACAAGCAGAGTCTTAGGCACAACAACTAGGCAAGCAGACTGGGAACAGAGCTCACGAGAAGGAAGGTAGCGGACAAATGTGTCTTGAAGATGATTTGCACCCTGGCCAAGGAAAGCGTGATGAACTAAGCAGAGGGACTTAAATTTGATCTATCTGGCTACTGTGAGCCAGTGCAATGACCACAGAATAGCTGTAGTGTGAACTCCATAAGAGGAGTTTGTGGCAACTTCCAGACACAGGTCCACATCACAGGGAAATATCAGCAAGGTCCTCCAGAGGGTGCTTGCGATCGATGTCCATTTCTCAGCCCCTCCACGACCTCACTCAGCATCGGCCAATACGCAGAGGCAGCAGTGTGTCTCCAACACTAACCTCTCCATCATGCAAAAGGAGCTGTACCGTTTCATAATCGACTAAATTGGTGCTGGAAGAAGAGGAACTAACCGATACAGATGCGGACAACCCCCGCAACACCACATCCTTGTCAACCACTGCAAGCGGGAACGATGATTGGGACACAGATTCCCCGAGATGAGGAATCTGCAAAGCCATCTCCCCCTGATGCCATCACAGGGTTCCGTTGTACAGTCATGAAAGCGTGCAAGGAGTTTGGCCTTCTCACCCCTGAGCTTTATATTTGACCATATGGGTAAGAGGAGAAAGTCGGTGGTCTCAATTCCCATCCTCGACCATGTCTGGCAAGAGCGGCTGAAAACAATGAAGCGAGCATTCACGATTTCAGCGGTGAAGGACAGTCTAGACAAAAAGTACAATCCACTGGAAAATACACAAAAATGTCTCACGCCCCAGCCATCTCCCGAGTCAGTGGTCTTAGCAGCCGCAAGCCGGAAAGGTAGGTCACTGAAACAAAAATATGCTATGCCACCAGACAATGAAGCGCGAAAGCAGGATGCTTTTGGGAAAAAGGTCTTTTGGCGATTGGAACCACGACAGTTAAAGCTGTTAACTCCCTAGCCATCATAGATCATATAATAGGGAGATGTGGCATAAACTCGCACCAATCCTGGAGCATCTCCCAGAGGCAAAGGAGGCAAAGGCAATCCTGAAGGAGGGGGGGGGAGAGTCCTCCAACCTAGACATCAACATGATGGTGGACCTGGTAGAAACCGGTTTTAAGCAAGTGGCCAACGGGGTAGTCCTAATGTACGGATGTCGGGCCAGATGTCCACCATAAAGTGGTAGATATGCTCTTCGAGGGTGATGAGCTGTTCAGGCCCAAGATCAACGAAGCTCTAAAGACAATTAAAACGGACACCGACAGTGAGGTCGCTAACATCCCTGCAGAACCGTTGACCTTTTTATTAGTTCAGGGGAGCAGCTGGCAGAACATCCACATCCTCATCCAACAAGGGACATCAATACTCAAGAGGCTCAACATACTACTTCCAGGGGTAGAGGTACAAGAGAGCTTTTACAGGGATACCACAAATTGAAAGATTTTTGATAAAATCAGCACTGCAGCAAAGGAGACGGAAGGGTAAGACCCAACAGTGACAAACCATCCCACAGTGCCCTGGGAGGGAGGATCTCCAGGTTTGCCAGACACTGGAGAGAAATAACAAAGGACAAATGGGTGCTGGATGTGGTAGTATACGGGCACCTACAGGGGTTCAAACAAAACACCCACTTTCATACCTCCAAACTACCAACCACAGGCGCACAAGACCTAAGGGCCATAGAAAAAGTCCCCAGGAACCAAAGGGGAAAGGGAGTGTACTCCTGATACTTCGTCGTCCGCAACCTAGACGAAAAATGGATGCCCATTCTAGACCTGAGAATGTTAAACAAATGTATAAAGCACCAAAACTTCACTATGATCTCATTACAGAAGGTCATAGAGGCAATGCAGCACCACGACTACCTCCCGTCCCTGAAACTCCGGAACGCATATTTTTATGTACCCATCCACCCAGGGCACTGGAAATACCTCTGGTTTGTGGTTGGAAAGTCACACTACCAGCTCAAAGTCCTTCCATTCGGCCTGGAGTCGGCTCTGCGCACCTTCACAAAGTGCCTTACACCAGTGGCAGCCAGCCTGCGTAAATAGGGACACACCACGTCTATCCTTATTTAGACGACTCGCTGGTGCGATCGCCATCCAGGCAGGGAGCACAGTCTTCTATAGCAGCAACAGTGGGTCTATTACAAACATTGGGATTCTCCATCAACTACAAGAAATCCTTCTTGCAGCCGTCCAGGAGGCTCATATTCCTGGGGGCGAAATTCTCCACCCGGGAAACTAGGGTGCGTCCCTCCAGCGACGACAGAGTGAAGACCCTTGTGGCCCTGCTAAAGACGCTCAGGCCGAGCAAAGTAAAAACAGTGAGCCAATGCGTGCAACTACTTGGGACGATGGCATCATGCATACCACTGGTCCCGCACTGCAAACTTCATATGAGACGGCTACAAGAGTTCCTAGCAGCGAACTGGACGCAAACCACCGGATCATGGGGGGACAAGGTGCGGATCCCTCTCAAGCTGCACTCACAGCTTCATTGGTTGGCAACCAAAGCCAATGTCTGAAGGAGAAAGCGTTTCATGATCCAACACCCGACACAAAACACTAGTTACCGACACCCTCCTCCAGGAGTGGGGAGCTCACGTGTACCAACTTCATGTCAAGGGGCTATGGACGCCCCCCAGGAATCGTCCCTATATATAAATGTACTCTAACTCAGCGGTTCGGTGGCCACTCAAGTTTTTCCTCCCGATACTACAGAACCAAACGGTCAAAGTCCTCACAGACAAAACGACCACAATGTTAATGCCTGCAAAAGCAGGGAGGAACGAGATCCAGGACATTGTCCAATGAAGCTCAACTGACATGGCACTTGGCCATTGCCCACAGAATCAGCATACAGGCATTGCACCTGCCAGGGATTCAGAATCAGACGGCAGACAGCCTCATCAGGCAAATGTCCCAAAACCATGAATGCGAGCTCCACTCCTTGACGCTGCAATCACTGTTCAACACTGGGGTTGGCCAACATTAGACCTATTGGCCACGCTCCACAACAAAAAGTGTGCCAGGTATGCCAGCAGGACGCCCCAAAAGGGCTCAATTGGAAACTTGTTCGCTTTTATGTGGGTTGCCCTCTTTGCATAAGCGTTTCCGATCCTGCGCAGAACGATACAGGCGATCAAGCGGCACTCCTGCAAGGTGATTCTCATTGTGCCAGACTGGCTTTGCCAGACCTGGTACTCTGTGGTCCAGCTTTCCAGGGACAAAACCATCCGACTCAGCAATCGACCAGACAACATAACGCTAGGCAAAGGGAACATTCTGCACCACAACCATCAATCACTGCGCCCGACCGCTCAGAGTTTGGAAACCTGAACATATCTGAAGAGACAGGTCCTGGCAGCGACGAGAGCTCCTGCCACTAACAAATCATACCGCCTAAAGTGAAAGTGATTGTGCAAGTGGTGTGAAACCCAACACCAACCAGGAAAGATGGAAACCATTCCTTGTAACGCCAGAGGAGGTACTGCCAGACCTGCGAGGCCTAGCCAAACAAGGCCTTACTCACAAACCTATTAAAAGGCATTTGGCGGCCATCTCTAGGCACACCAGACGGGAGCAGACTCCTAAAGCATTTCCTCAAAGGCCTTTTCAGAGGTTTTCCACCAGTAAGACCGATATCGCCAGAATGGAGTCTGAACACCATGCTCTGGGCTCATGAAGAAACCGTTTGAACCTATGGCCTCTGCACCTCTGGGATACTTATCCTGGAAGGTCCCCTTCTTGGTGGCTATTATGTCAGCCAGGAGGGTGTTGGAACTAACCAACCAGACATACTTGCAGTTCCAAAAGGACAGGGTACTTCTCATGACAAATCTGCGATTCGTTCCCCAAGTGCCCACGGATTTCACAAAAATTCCACAATATCCTTGCCAGCTTTGTTTAGTAAGCCCTCATCACCGTCAGAGGTGGCATTACACTCGCTTGACCTTAAGCAACCGTTAAAATAATACATTGACAGGACACAGTCCTTCAGGAAATCAATGCAACTTTTCAAAGCGTATGGCACGAAGAATAAAGGCAGTGCTCTATCCAAACAAAGCATAGCAAGGTGGATCTTGTTGGATCTTCTGCCACAAGACAGCGGGGAAGCCCCTTCAGCCTCCCCACATGCACATTCAACGAGAGTTACAGCAGCTTCAGTGGCATGTTGGCCAGGGGTCCCCGATTAGACATCTGTAAGCGGCCACCTGGTAGGTGCTGCATACTTTCACAAGGTACTACTGCCTGGAGAAGCAGCATCCCGAAGCAGTGCCTGTTCCAGTAAGGTATGATCTTATGGATTGGCTGTCAGGTATGCGGATGCAGGTTTCTTCCATGTGTGCGCCTCCAGTGTCTGTATACTGCTACGCGTTATTTTCACAACATGTGAATCTGTGAAAGATCCTATATTGGAGAAGAACGTTTCTTACCTGTGACGCCTGTTCTCCAGCATTGGTATCTTTCATAGATTCACATAGCCAACCTTCCACCCTGTTAGGGAGAATTTTCATCTGAGTGCTAAATTCCTCCCTCCTTAAAGACCCCAACTCTTTTGCTGGACTTTGGGACTTTTTACTTTTAATCCTATGTGTTTTATGTGTTTATTTTTGGAGTCCGACAAACTCGAAAGGCGGCATCTTTTTGCATTGTGACATACAGCACCCTCAGCGCAGTGTCACAGGGAAGTACTTTGGTTTTCTCAAAGTTTTAAATACCTTCTCTTGGCTAGACTACTGTTTCCAAGAGTAGTAAAGTGAAATTTACTTTACTTACCTTTTTCTCTTTGTAGACCCAGCACACACCAGTTTATGTGGAGTGCTGGAGGTGTTACTTAGTATCCCCTTTGTCTACCTTCTCATGAAACAATTTAATGTTACCCTTTCTACAATTAATGACTGGTGGCAGTGGTTTACTTCTTTATACCACTTTGCGTTTTTACCGCAGGCTGAACCCTCAGCTGCAGTATTGAACCCATGGGTGCCCATTTTGTCAAAATGACCCTGGTCTTCTTTTTTCACCATTTCTTGTTGGAATGGTCCTCCTTGAGATTTACTCTGCGCGCCAAACCAGGTTTGGTCCCTTCGTTTCGTTTTTGGTGGGCTTCAGTGCTGAAACCCGCCTCTGGCTGCATCGTGTCTGGCTTGGCAGGAAGCAAGGGAGGTTTCCGAAACTCGCTGTGCTTAGCCTCCTTGGTTACAGGGATGCACCCAAAGGTGATTGGCCGGCTGGCTGTCCTTGGAGGACAGCCACCCTGCTGTGATTGACAGGTAGGCTGCGGATGAATGGGAGAGACTTGCATAAAAGCCAGGTCTTTTGCAAGGAAGGCAGAGTTGACCACTGGACGAAGGAACCGAAGAAGAAAACTGGAAGAGATGCTTGCTGCACCCTCCTGGACCATTGGTTTGCCCGGTGAAGCCCTGCTGCATTGCTGAAGCTCTGAATTTCTAATCGACTAGAGAAGCCCGGAAAGGACAACTTCTCCCTTTGGGTTGGTGGGACCAATCACCCCAAGAACTCGACTGGGACCCCTCTCTGCTGGCTGTATTTCGTCGCTGCGGCAGGAACCGAGTGCCAGGGGACAAGAACACCAAAATAGAGTGCATCGCCTTTAAACCGGACCCGAGCTCCAGGAAGATCCTCCGGCCTCCCTCGAAGCAAGCCTGAGCCACCTCAACAGAGTGCTGGACCCCAGAAGCAAGAAGAGCCCACAAGGTGTCAGACTATCGCAGTGGTGCTATTTGTGAGTAGCTGAAACCGCGAAGTGCCGCTGATCTGAATAGCGCCCATTGCTGCCGCTGACCTTCGAAAAAAGTAGTGCAGGAGTCCCAAGACATTTTCCCTCTTGTCCCCATGACTGAGGCCCAGGAACAGAAGCCAGCTGGAACCATTTCTTCAGACTCAAGGTACTGTGAAACTGGTGATACTTACCGCTGGTTGTGTGTAGCTTCTTGTCTCGCTGGAGACTTGCTTTGGCTGTCTTTTGCAGAATTGCTTGCAGCTTTGCTCTTCACACGCCTCCCTGCTTGTGGCCCTACTGTGAATTTCTTTTACAGCAAAACTCTTTTAACATTGTGCAAGACATTTGTGCTAATCTTCAAGAAGTATCTCAGCTCCCCTACACTTTGCTCAAGTGACATTGGCTGTCCTGGTCCCTGCAGGCTCTTCTGACCCTCTAACTCTGTGTTTAACTATCCCTCCAAACAGTCATACATTCCTTACTTGTATTGTTAGGAAAGCGTTAACCTACATTGCATTGGGGGATCCGAAAGTGCTTACCAGTGTGAGAAACTTGTTAACCATGGTTTTCTCTCCTAATCTCTTTTCCTTTTTGCCACAACTTCAGTATTACAATTTAAGTGTGGAAAGTGATTTATTATTGTCCACAGTGTCGTAGCTATTGAAGTTACCTGAGGGTGTAGGAAGTGTCTGTGTGCCATCCCAAAAGGGTATCTACTTTACTTTATTGAACTGAAGGAGTATATTTTTGAAGTGTGTTTTAAGTGTTTGTTAGGTAAGATTTTCACAGAACTGGTAAATCTTCTGACCTGGGTCAACCCCAGAACTTTATGCTTTACTAGTGGGATATTTTTCCTTAATTCCTCTGTGCGTGGGAACCTTTTTCCACACACACTGAATCTTTTACTCTGGGTGTCATTTCTTTGACTCTACATAGTGTCTTTTTATCCTCATTAACAACTAATTGGCAATAGGTGCCTGTTGTTGCTGGGTTGCCCTTTATTTTGCTAACCTTGAGAGAACTACAGCTCCCAGGGGTATGAAGGATGTTTGGATCCCTTTTACATTGTATTCTGTGAAGCCACCACACCCCACCTTATGTGGAGTGCTGGGGAGATGCACTAAATCCCCTTTCACATTAAAACTGTAACAATTCTGTTACAGGGACAAGCTTACCTTCAGTGGCTGGTGGCAGTGATACCTTGTATTAATTTGGTGCACCTTTAACACCGGCTGTGTGCATAGCTGCAGTAAAGGCACCTAAGGGTGCTCATTTTAAAAAAATGGCCCCTGTCTTCTTCTTTTGCCATTTTTGTGTTTCTTGGCCTTTCTTGTTCCTTCCCCTGACATCCAGGGCGGGAAATTACTTTGTGTGATTTCTATCTGTGGCGGTAGTCCTCTGGACTCCCCGCCCAGGCTCCATTCTGTCTGTGAGGGCAGGACTCGTGGGAGGAGTCCAAACCTCCACAGCCCTTTGTCTTCCTCCTTGCCTAAATGGGGATAAATTCCAGTGGGGGGGCTGGCTGTCCTGATTGGACAACCAGACTGCCCCTTCTTGTAAAATGCGGGGAGAGAATGCACAGGTTGTGCTGTAGTTCCTGTTGAATACTGCGAACCTGGAAGCTGAACAAAAGTCGACCTCTGGAACAGGAACCAAAGAGGATGATGAAGGAAAAGCGGCTGAAACGATTTCCAGCGACCGGAGAGCCTGCTGTGTAACTAGAGCCTGCTGTAGCCCTTCCTTCCAATCGACCTGGGGACTCCAAAAACAACGTCTCTGACCCAGAGCCTGGTGAGACCCAATAGACTCAAGAAGACCTGCATTTTGAGCCATCCCACGCGTTGCTGCGACCTTGCGTTGCTGCAATACCCCAATACCCTTGGACCTCAAGCCACTGTGCAATGCACAGTCTTCCGAATCTCACTGAAACTTCGTGGGCATCCTGGTGGATCTCCAGAGACACGAATCAAGTCCGCAAAGTCCCCTCGACAGAGTGCTGGACCTTTGTAACAATGAGAATTCAACCACGATTTTCTGTCTTCTTCTGTGCTGCTTGAAAAGGCGCCAAATCCACAGAACCGCATTCAGCCGCGAGGAAAACCTTGCCTAGAGCCTTAATCAATCCCTGCTGCAAAGTTCCTTCTGAGGTCTTGTTTTCAGTCACCACGACATGGAATCCACTGACCGGGTATTTGGCTACAGACCCTGAAGTCCTCCTCCTCCTGCTGCAAAATGTTCTTCAATGCTGAGGTACTGTGTTGGCTTGGGTATATACTCACCTTAAGTCTCTTACTATTTCTGTGTAGCTGTGTGGTGTTTTCTGTGATGGGGAGGCCTCTCATCCAGTGCACCCAGTCCCACTGCTAGAATCCTGCTAGGGTGTCTTCTGCGAAGCCCCTGGACTCTCTTCTAACTCTAGAAGTAAAGTACTCGCCTGTTTGCCCAGTCTTCCTAAGGAACTCTACTGCCTGTTAGACACTAAATCCTAGTGACCCCCCCCCTTCTCCCACTGAGAACACTCATGCTCCAAGATTAAGGGAAAGTCTTTTAAGGGATTGGGCCTTTTGCCTAGAAAACAAAATGTTTAAAAGTTACTTGCTTGTAAAAGAGTTGGTTGGTAACTGTAAGAGTGAACAGTTAAAGTTCTTAATTTCTGTGGATGTCTGATTTACTATTCTTTAAAGTATGGTTAACATCTTTCTTTCCTTAGAAACTGTTTTGCCATTCTAATAGAAAGTAGATGTGAAGGTATATTACTCGCCTGTGATTAGGTTGTGCCTTTTCCCAAAAGTAATGTGTTGGTTTCACCAGATTATTCCTGCAGGATAATTGTACAAGTGTCCTCCAACTGTTTGTATCACCAGATTAGCCCTGTTAGGATAATTGTATGAGTGTACCCCAACTGGGTCTTGCTTGCCCTGACTTGCTGCTAGCCTTTCCAGAATAAATCTGTATTAGGTTGTTGCCTACCTATAATAACTTTGAGTCATTCAGTAAAGTGTAACATTAGCGTTTACTTTCCCTGTGCTATCTAACCCAGAGTCTGTGGTTCTAACTGTCCCTTAGAAGTCCTACACCAGTCACTTGTATAGTTGGGAAAGATCTAACCTGGACTCCTTGTGAGATATAAAAAGTATATGGGTTTTACTTACCTTGAGTTAGCTGTGTGCCACCCCAAAAATAAATTACCAGATTTACTGCTAATCTCATTCGGTGTTTCACTGAGCTCATATGCACCTGTAATTGAATATTACATCCTTAGGTTTTACTCACCTAGTATAACTTTGTGTCATCACAAAAGTAGTTACAGGTTTTTACTGTACCTGGAATATGTGGTCCCCTATTCACAAAAAGTATATTGTCCAGTTGACTGATTAAGTGATTTGTACTGAGAGTCACAGTGCATCTGGTAGGGTTTATTGCCCTTGCATTACTGAATGTAATGGTGAAAGTAACCATTGGTTTCTACTCCCCAAGAATAGGTGTGACCTATACTGAATGTGTATGAACATTTTTTGACTTCCCTAGAACTACTGTTGGGTATTTCAAATAAGGTTTATACTTGAGTCTGTGTACCGTCAAGTATAGTGTTGTGTTTTTTTTAATAATTGTGATTTCATATAATTTCATATAATCTCACGCTCAAACACCTGTGTATGGGCGCGATATAAATAAAATATCATATCATAATGTGTTGGTGCTTATTTACCTCTAGATTTATCTGGGCCTACCTGTATTTAAATAAATCCTTTATTTTCACATATACTGTTTCAGTGTTCCTTTGGACTATTTGTATTACAATTTCATTTGTACTGACTCTACAACCCCCTCTTCCTCCTAAAATAAGCCTGGCTGCTCTGTCTACGCTACCATGTACTCGGGTGGTACAGCCTTATACTAAGTGTAGAGTCTTGTACTCTCCTTCCTTGGAAAGAAGAGGCTTTGTCTTCCTATCCATTCCCTGGTAGTTCAAGAGTCATCCAAGAGATCATTCCTCCGTGCAGGTGCTTGCCAGTGCTTTCAGGTATCAACTTGCAGTTCCTCTGTCTGCCTTTCAGGCTTGCAGCTTTTTCCGGCCACTCTCTCTGATCCAGATGTTTTTTTGGCTCTGCTGCAGCTAGTGGGTGTTGCTGCTGACTCTTGCGGTGACTGATATTGTGTTCTATATTCTGTGTTGGCTGATTTGGTTGTACATGTGTCTCTGATGATTCATGGTTACATTGTTGTTTCTGTTATCTCTTTTGATCTGAAATGTAAAGAGAAACACAGGCGAGCATCTTAAAGGAGGCATGGATTTAACAAATGAGATAAAAGCACAAATTCACACTAGCAAAAAGGAGGGGTGGGGGGTGCAAGAAATGAAGCCCTCTCAACTGTCACTGTCCACCTCCAGGGTAGGGCTGGCACTGGATTACTCCCTGGTAGGTCTCCCACCCTCGGCCGAGAGGAGATCCCACTCCTCCTGACAAGGCCAGGCTACTTACCTTTTCCCACCACCAAGAGTATAAAATGGTATAGCTTTAATCCAAATTTTCAAGGAGTGGAGCAATACTGTAAAGCATGTTGTACTATACGCAGATATAAAAGGTGCATAATTGCACTGTACCTGCCTACTTAACACACAGGAACATCAAACCTGTGGGGTAAACACATCATAGAGATACATTGCTTTTGTCTACTCAGCAAACGGGTATATAACTCTACTTGCATCATTGCCGGCTGTCCAGCAAAATGGGAAATTGTTGGTCAGCGCAACCTGATTGGATGCTCCAGTCCACATTTGTTCCCACAATGCAGGAATTCATGACACATTTAGGCTTTCACACGTCATGGTGTCCATTTTCCCCATTTACAGGACATATGGATCCACAGTGTCCATATGCCTGCAGAACAGTGCTCTCCACGCTGAGTAACCTTTACAGTATTGAAGATATGGCAAGTTGGGGAGATCAAGCCGAAAATAATAGTCTGGCCATGTCTACGTATTTGAACCAAATTTTCTAGGTGTGGACAATCACTTTTTTCCAATCATTCAATGAAGTTTTTTTTATTAATAATGTTATGGTTCTTTCAAATAAAGGAGTTTCAATTTGTGAGTTTTAAGGTGAGTTACAGAATCGCAGATTTCATTTGTTTTGCCCCAGCAGTTGGTTCTGCAGCACTGCTAGATTTTTTTTCTGCTGTTCTGAAAGGCATTCTAGACTGAGATGTTTCTGCATGTATGACAATGCTGACGTTTGATTTGCAGGGTCCTTTTGATGCAGATGACTGCCTAGCCAAGCACTCCATCAACCCTTACAGTAACCGGGAAAGCAGGATCTTGTTCAGCACATGGAACCTTGACCACAGGTACTTTTTAATAATCTGTCTAGTGCCGGGGGAATCAGAGACGTTTTCTAGAAGGCGAAAATGTTCGATTAGGTCATTATCTGGGGACCATACTGATCACTGGCTACTGCCAAAAAGCCCCCCAAAACACTAGTGGCTCGGTTCCAAGCTTCAAAAATGTTTTAATATTCATAAAAGCCCATTGAGCAGGCAATGACAGCTAAACTTAAATTACTTGATTCAAACTTCATGGAGGGTTTGAGGAATCTTCCAGAAAAAATGCTGGTTGAAACTTGTTCCAAATGGCCTATTCTAAGCCTGTAGGTAAGTAACATTTAATAAGTCGTGAACAAATGCAAGTTTCAATTTATATGGAGATTTGGGAATAATTGTGAAAACGAAACTGTGCCGAAATAAACCTTAAAGGATAGTTCCGGGACTTTTTTTTTATTGTCCCTACGGGTCGGCCATGTGTTTGTAAGCATAAATCGGTAGATCGTAGGAAACTTTCCTATGGACCTTACCCGACTTTTCGCCCATTATCGCACTCGAAATCAGCCTCCATTTTGTGATAATCCTATCATTCCGCCGCATCGACCTGGCTCACCTGCCTTTGCGGCACTAAATCAAATCCCCCGCCCCTGAAACAGACTTTATCAAAACATTCATATTCCCCGCCTCTATCCGTGACGTGACTGAGCTGCGTAGGCAAACCCGCCCAGGCGTCTTCTACGCGACTCCACACAGACCCCGGAAATCAACACAGATCAGCTCACAATACAGCGCACCACAATTCGGAATATGAAACTGTACTTTGAAATCAAACCGCAAGATTGTAAATGTGGTAAAGTACATTTATTTGACATCAAATGTTTAGAGAATATTCAGCGATTTGCATTTTTATTTGCTCATGTTCCAAAAAGTTCGTATTGAGGAACGCGATGGTCCTTTGCTGTACACAGGGTCTTAGAGCATCTCACAATACAGCACCACAATTCGGAATGTGAAACCGTGGTTTAAAAGCAAACGGCAAGATTGTACATTTGGCAAAGTACGTTTATTGGACATCAAATGTTTAGAGAATATTCAGCGATTTGCATTTTTCTTTGCTCTCGATCCAAATTAGTTCGTCTTGAGGGAAGCGATGTTCGTGTGCAGTACACAGGGTGTTGGTTTACGATAAAAATAAGCTCTTCTGTCGCACTGATAATCGCATGGCTGTTCCAACAACGAGGCACTAGGCCACCACAACGGTAGGTATGTTGCATCTAACCGTTAGTACCGCGTAAGGGCATACTTGTACTTGGCGATCGTCCCATAAAATGGTCAGGGTGGTAACGTTGTTCACGCGGAGAAGCAACTGCCGGCTGTAGAAGCCGTCCGCCGGTGTCTGGTACTCGTGACACAGACAGTAGTGAATGATGTACCTAAAAACATAAAAAATGAAATTAGTCTCACCATCAGATCCTTATTAAAATTATTCATTTCATAGCGAGGACAGCGCTACTGGGTGTACACAAGTGTTTAAAGGCGTGGCGAGGCATGGAGGGGGGGGGGAGTGGAGTACAAGGTAAGTAGCATAAAATAATAAATAAATAGGGCCAGCTGGTGGCAAGTGCAAGGTAAGTGCAGAACAAGTGCTGGGAAGGGGGGGCTGTAGGATACTGAGACAGTCCCCCAGTGCAGGGGTTGACAGGGAGGCAGTGCAGGTGGAGAGTGGAAGGGCCCAGGACCGAGGTCGCAGACAGTGGACCAGTTGTAGCAGGGGAGAGGGAGAGAGAAAGCAGAAGCAAAGAGGAAGGTTTTGAGGTGCTTCAGTAAAAGCAGATGTTTCTCCTCCAGATAGTGCGCGGTAGAAAACACTATGCCACATAGAACGAACAAGTACAACTGAACCCGTCTTTAAAGCCACTGTATAGTAATGAAATTGCGGTATAAACTCATCAAAAGTTACTTACATTATATTTGCATTTTCCATTGTGTCTCTGTGTAGGGCAGACCCGAAACACCACTCCTTCTTTGCCGACGTTACTTCTTCTAATGAACGTGGCTCATCGTTTAGTTTCTGAAATTTTATTCATTATCTTTTCTTAGTCTTTCAGGATGGTCCCGGCCTGTCAAGGTCAAATCACAATAGAACCTTATATTGGGTCGTGGGCCGTTCCGCCACCCGAGCAAAACATCAAAGCAGCTGACCTTCACTTTGAGCGAGCACACATTTCTAGTTAGCTCCAGTTAGTGTAAGGGCATCTTGTCTGCGTGCCTTTTTTTTTATTGTCCCTATGGGTCGGCCATGTGTTTGTAATACGGAAACATTCTATAATTTTTGTAAAAATGATTTATATTACTGTTTGGTTTAATTGCAATGGGCCTGCAACATGAGGAGACTCGAGAGAACAGACAATCGAATTACAATCATTTAAACCGTGATGTGTATTTCTCAATGAGCTCTGCTTTAGGTGGACATGGAACAGAGGCAATGTTGGGTGGCAATGCAGTTGTCCCCTGCATAGGTTCGTTCACCACTCCATGTATGTGCCTATCGAGGACATCTACGATAAGTCTCTCAATAAACTCATATTGCATATCCTCAAACACTGGTTTGATCACCCATTGTTTACTTCTTTTAGTGAAGGCCTTATTGTAGCGAAGCGTCCCTAAAGTTCCGGTCGTCCTACTTTGTTGACGGCCAACATTATGGTTATGTGCCAAGACCGCTAGAAGAGTCCGATTTATCATGCCTTCCATGCCAAAATGCAATCTTTTGGGCCTGTACTTTAGGCACATATTGTGGAACACCTCCAAATCTCCTGTGTGGCAGAATTCTGTGAGTCCCCTCAAATCTCTTGTTATAGTTTTATCAAATACAATCTTTTCAATGGCCTTGTGAGTGGGTGATGAAGGAATCAACCACTTCTTCTTCCGTGCCTCCTCTGTGGACAAATGGCCATGTTCACATTTGTGGAAATGCTCATTTGTCGACCATCGATGTACGTTGCTACAGTGCAACATTACTGACCGCCATTTTTCCAGTAGAATTTCCAACGACCCTTCACATGTTTTTGAGCTCCACCAAAGATGGTTGCTGATTGACTTGGACCACTGTGAAATACCTTGCATATCTTTTTTTTTTCCTGCAGCCGACAATTTTTTATTGATTGATTTTGCAAGATGCCAAACGTCAAATTGGTGATTTATATTTTTGTACTGTTCTCTCATTGTCTTGGCAATTGAAACGTGTCTGTCCGTGGCTATCAGGTCGATCACCATTCCCCGCGATTGTAGTTCTTGCAATGATGCTACAAAGCCAACTTTCTCCATGGCCACTGAGGATGTACTTTGTGACACCTGAACGACCACCGAACTCACAATTTTCTTACTTTCCATGTCCTGAAAGTGGTAGGTGCAGTACTTGGCTGAAAATCCTGGACTGTCGCATTGTCCATCACCGGCTAGCCTGAAGCGTTTGCCCGCGAATGTACTTTCCATTGACATTTTTTCCATTCTCCAAGCTTCGCTGATGGCTGGAAATAGATAATCGGTTTGGTATTTGTAGAACTGACTTTTCGCAATGAAATGGATTCCCACAAACTGAAAGAAATACTGTAACTTTTTAAAACTTGAACCACTAAAAAGTGCGGCCGCTGCACAAAGTAGATTGCCTGCTGGCAGTTGCCCCAGCATGGGTTGTGCAGACCATGCGAACGGATGATATTGTGTACAGGTGGCATGTATTTTAAGGTTAGTGCCTCGAATTGCACGAGTCACATTAATCAATGGCTCCCCACATACTTCCCCACCAACCCAATGCCCACATTTCATCATCATAATAATATCCATCAAACAGCTATCGAATACAATGAATTTGGCCTCTTTCCTTATACTGTCACTCTGCATCCCAGCTGGTTCGGCCTGTAACGTTGAGGACATGTCACTCGCATGAAAGGTACAATCTCTGATATCGTCTTCCGCTATGCTGAGTGATATTGATGGTGTTTCATTGTCGTCCACTTCATTCTCTTCCATTGCAACATCTGTTCCTTGTCCGGAGATGGGAGAAAAAAACAATGTCTTCAACTTTCGCATGCTCTTATTTTTTGCGGGTGTGGATTCTGTGAATTGATCTACGACTGCATCCAAACTACCAGGAGGACATTCACTATCAATGGCTGGTGGTGGTATAGCTCCGTTGTCAATCACTTCATATTCTTCCCATTGGCACGATGCATCTCCAGTCTCAAGTCCCTGCCAAAAGGTTTGACAAGCAACATCTCTCGTTCGCTTCACTGTCTGTGTAGATCTAGTTCTTACACCCACTCGCAACTAGAGGACAGATTAGAAAAGGGATGTTCAGTTTAAACACAATTTACAGTATTGAACTATTGACAGTGAAAGACAACATAATATAGTGAACAGGACACTAACCTTCTTTTGCTTTCTTTTCTTTGAAACTTTCTTTCCTCGAACTTCAACATCTGGACGCTGTTGCTCCGACTCGTGTGTGCATGTCTCCACTTCCTCTCGCGCTGCAACGACTATACTTTCATGATAAGCACATCCATCACTCACTGAGGCTCCATCGACTCGCTGAAACATAGAACTTTCATTAGTATGTATAATAATATTGAAAACACAAAATGTACTTGGGGACCAATACCCATACGTACATCTCAATAGCAAAACACGAATGAACGCATTGTGTAGAACATTCAAACGACAATAGTTCACGCATTGTTGATCTAGTTAGATTGAACTGTCAAGATCCATACCTCGGGCTCCGCATAGACTTCCATTGATGATATTATTGAAGATGACGCTTCAGCAACTCCCTGAAACACAGTAATTGCATTAGTATGGTTTTCTATTTTGTTTAAAAGAACATAAACTTTCTGCAGGCGTCAACGGCTCATCTAAATAGACCTGCACAAATGATCAGTTGTCTAAAATAAATAATGGATATCCAAATATGATTCGATTTGCTCCATCGTTGGAAGTGTCACCACCCAGAGATCTGCATCAACTACTAGGGGTGATGTTCTTGTTGAAGAAGCTCCGTCAGCTCCCTGAAACATAGTACTTGCGTTAATAAAGAAGGAAGTATAGCGGATGTAATCACGTCATTTGATCTCGCATGATTGATCTGTCAGTATCCATACCTCGAAATGCATAAGAACATCAAGGGACGCTGTAACTGCGGTGCACACTTCTGCAAGCTGTTGCGCCGACCCGTAACTGCATGCTCCCCCTTCCTCTTGGACTAATGCTCCATCGACTCCCTGAAACATAGGACTTTCATTAGTAATGAACACAATATTGAAAAAAGAAGACACATAGGAGGGCGACGACAGAAGGACATACCAATGGCTAAAAACGAAAGAAACATTGTGTGTAACAATCACGCTACAAGAATGCAAGATCTGATGATCTCCATCGATGGAACTGTCCGGAAACGTACCTCGAGCATCTGAGTGACATCTACGGTTGTCGTCAATGCGTTGGACTCCTCAGCATCTCCCTGAAAGACAGTACTTGCATTATTTTGGATAACAATAATTATAACTGAAAACAAAGACTAGAGGACGAGTACTGTGGTGTACCATTAGGTAAAATAATTACACGATCAATTAAAACTATTGATTTACATGCCTAAAACAAGTCAGTGTCAGAATAGCTAAGTAAGATTACCCGATAGGCGCTTGAAGTGGCTGATGACTGCAATAACGACACGGATGGAGAATCTTCAGCCTTCATATTGAGTGGATACATAAATGGGGAAATTATTGTTAGCTAATGCTACACACTACCGCAATGCCGAGAGATAAATACGTAAACTTGACTCACCAGTGGAGGGATGTGGACGAATAGAGTGGGAATAGCGGTTGAGAGCAATTTTCGCCTCGCTCGCGGTGTTTTCGTCCTTATTAGCAATGATGTGGAGTACATGTCTGGGCTAAAGTGCCTGCTGCAGATGCGGTATCGATCACCCCTCTTGTCCGCAAAGACTTCTAGGACTCTACTTTCTATCTCAGAGGCTGGATATCCGCAATATCGGACCCATTCTCTTATCTGATCTATTGTCTTAGGGAAAACATGCATTATAGTACCTTCAGATTTGTTATGGGTCTTCGAAGGGCAACCGCCAATGGAACAGGCAGGCATTATGGAAAGTTCTGAAAAGTAAAGATCAACAATTCTCTATGAATACCAATGTGTTAAAACATTAAATGACACATAAAAGGTTCAATGCAAGGTCCGTTTTGGTTCTTGGAACTATACATGTTATTCACATGCGGATAAGTATTTCAATAACTTTCAAAAAATAGAAAAAGTAATTTGACTAAACTCAGAACATGTGACTAGTTCCTTGCATGTACTGTCGTGAACGAAAAGAAAACATGGATGCAATTTGATGACTACTAGCAAATAGATATAAATTAAAAAATTGGACGCAAAATGATTATGGTACATGGACTTACCTTGACGAACAAACAGTTAGATGCAGGGATCAGAGTAGTTTCTTGTCGTAGAACAGGGAGCAGTTCACAGGTTGCAAACTGACGAGTTTGCTCAAAGTGGTCACGGAAGTTCACAGAGACGAAGAGCAGATAACCAGCACCTTCACGGGTTGACTAGCAAAGCGCAAAGAAGTTCTCATTAGAAATATGAAGTGGGTTATAAAGAATTCGAAACAGGGGTGTGTTTGTGAATGAATGACGTGTATATGTCGTGGCATTATGCGGTCTGCAGGGGGCCGTCCAGCGTGAGCGGGGATGCTTGGCAGGAGACACGGGGTCTGGAGGTAGACATGGGAACAACAACCCATGCTCTATAGACCACTTTGAAGTGTACATGGTCTTTGGCACCTCTTGGCCTTTATCGCTCCCTGACAGCTCCACTTGCCAGCACAAGTACCCCGGTGCGAACTGCCTTTGATAGGGCGGGGGGTGGATCGGGGCGGTGGTCGTGCAGACAAGACACAGGAAGACTCGTGAATGGAGACACACTTATGTGGATTGCAGGGGGCCGTCCAGCGTGAGGGGGGATGCTTGGCAGGAGACACGGGGTCTGGAGGTAGACATGGGAACAACAACCCATGCTCTATAGACCACTTTGAAGTGTACATGGTCTTTGGCACCTCTTGGCCTTTATCGCTCCCTGACAGCTCCACTTGCCAGCACAAGTACCCCGGTGCGAACTGCCTTTGATAGGGCGGGGGGTGGATCGGGGCGGTGGTCGTGCAGACAAGACCCGTTTGCCGCAGGGCCTCACCAAGGAGAGGCCATCTAACTGAATGTAAGAGGATGGCTGCAGGATCTACTACATGGAATGCAGGGGGGTGAGTTTATAAATACCTCACCCTCCCAGGAGAATATACACTAGATTCATTTAAAAAATCAAAACAACCATTGTTAAAATATATGTTGGGCTTTATTTTAGATTTTAATTAAACATAAATAATAAACATTACACATTGTAAAGTTGAGGTTGCAGCACATCGAGGGAAAATCCGCGGTATTGTCCACTGTCACTGGGGAAATGTTGTCTAATGGCAAGTACCGCACAGGCAGGTATTACTCTCCGAACGCGGTGTCCGAGCCTCCCGTGAAGCCACCAAGTGAAGCAACGATAGGCCACCAGCCTGTACCACCTGTGAAAAAAAAAGATGCAAACTGTATTAAACTGACCAAACTTTCTTATCAATGTCGATTCAGGTAACACATGTCATTTTTCTTAGAAAAAAATTATATCTAGAAAATGCACTATATGGAACAAATTTACATGCGTTCGAATGATATGTAAATGTAATTTTATATGTGGGAGACGACCATGAAATAGTGGTGGCATCACTGACATCACAAACAGAGTATACTTACTCGTTACTCGGATTACGCGGACGAACAGTGCCGCGAAGTTCGTGCATAAGCACCATCATCATCCTCAACACGGTCCGTGAGAGGCAGGCTTCCCTGAACTCTGGCAGCTCGGTGATGCATTGCGGACTTTGCTCGCCTTCCTGCAGACTTTGCTCGCTTTCCGAAATGTAGGCCAAGCACCCGGAATTTTCACGGCAGCAGCAGTTCTCCTCCTCAGTTGGCATTAGCTCGCACCGATTGCACGTGCACCAGGTGGAGACGCCGTCCATGCGACATGGTCCAGGCTCTTCATCCGTTGACTGGTCCTCCCAACTGCCGTCCGAATCCCCATCGTTTTCGCGTGCTTGACTTTCCAGTAGTTCTTCCTCGGTGTACTCGGGCTCGTACATATACGGCATTATTGTGGCCATTGTGCGGTAAAGATAGTAAAATAATTTACAGAGATGGTACAGGTGTTCACACGGGCTACAAGCGGCGAAGGTAGCTGACCAGAGCACTGAAACGAGTCACAGAATACTCAAAGTAACACAGAGAGAGGAATGGAATCGAAAATCTGCTGCTGTGTGTTGTGAAACGGTCTGTTTATACTTATTGGGGAAAGAGGCGTCCTGCCATTTCCATGGCAACACGTCAATAGCTGAGGCGCAGCGATTGTTGACACGAGACGTGCTTGAAATGGGCAGTACGCGTCTGCTGATGTCAGGCTCAGGGGCGGGGGATTTGATTTAGTGCCGCAAAGGCAGGTGAGCCAGGTCGATGCGGCGGAATGATAGGATTATCACAAAATGGAGGCTGATTTCGAGTGCGATAATGGGCGAAAAGTCGGGTAAGGTCCATAGGAAAGTTTCCTACGATCTACCGATTTATGCTTACAAACACATGGCCGACCCGTAGGGACAATAAAAAAAAAGTCCCGGAACTATCCTTTAAAGCACTTTCTGCCTTTTAACCATGACAAAAAATGTGATGACTTAAAAAAAAAAAAAAAGAATCCTAGGGGTTGGACAACTTCACAAAGACATTTAGGGCAGGATTGTAATGCTGTCCATTGTAATTGACTGCCACTGGGTGGTGTTACTATGGCATGCTAGGCTTCGCTTGGCATACAGTGGTAACACATGCACATTTGAGGCTATACAGTACCTCACACTCTGAGCGTCCAGCTGGATATCGCAGAATTACAGTGCTTGCCTCTGGGATGGGTCCATTCTGCCTTTTTGCAAGTTTGATTCCTGCAGCACCGCTAATTTGGCCTTCCATCCTGGTTGATAAATTGAGTTCCAGAAAATGTAAACGCCTGTTTTTACAGTGCTTTGAAGCGGTAGGAATCTGGCATGAAGTACTATAGAAGAACACACATCATTATACAAGACATCAGACATTAACTGGAATTGGAAGGCATTACTGAGGCAGTTGAGGCTGCACTTTGTATTTGATTGATGCGGCTGTGTGTATTAGGGCTGCACCTTACATGTGAGGGTGTGCATGCCATATGATTACAATTAGTCATGTGAGGTGACACACTCTTATTTGGTGAATACATGAGAGGCATTTACTAGCGTTGGATGGCATTTCTGGGGCATTTGCAGGTGTCCTTGATGTAATGGCAGATCCAGAACATGTAATGCTGCATCTTAAAAATAAAAAGTGCAACGTTTGTGCCGACTCAAAATATTAAATACAAAAGCGAAACCATATGGCTTTTGTCAGTGCTTTATTTTTTTCATTTCTTAGCTTCCTCTTGTGTGATATATTTATAGTTTTGATTCTTGGTGTCTACTCCCACTTAACACCCATGAATGTGTCACAGTAACCTTATGCCTGGATCTTAAAGTCGAACTTGATGGTATAATAAATAACACTGCAAAGGTTCAGCAGAACAGCTATGAGCTCATCACCCGGACCCGGTATTGGCTCCATTACTTGGCTTTGCAGCTGACACAGAGCAACGGCAAGGTTGGGGTGGAGGGTGCTCAGCAAATAATCTGGATGGCTGCAAATTGCCCCTGGGCCATAAATGTCTAGCTTGTTTCCCACTACACTAGGGATTCTAACTTGCCCAGGTTATTGTTTTGTGCCTTCAGCTACCTGGGCAAGAGGGTATGTGGGCTAGTTGTTTAGTTTGGACTGCTCCCTTTGGGGTGGCAAGATCAAGATATATGCATATATGTGGTTGCTTTCTGTGACTGACTGTGTAGGAATGTTATGGAAAGCTGCCTGTAGGAATTATTTGTGGGTATGACTGAATGAAAGGTTTCCTCCATGTCTTGGGTGTGGTAACAAAGACCAAGCTACATTAAAACAAGGTGCATCATAATCTGTCCTTTTAATCACTTTGTATTGTAAATCTGTCATCAATGCTTTACCTGGTAGCAATAAGATTCCCCCTTAATCATTCATAGGTAATCATTATGAGTGGTTTTGACCGAAGCAACAGTTGTGGTTTAGTAAAGCTTTACAAAGGGATGCCTGACTTTTTGGTTCTTTGGCAACACACCTGGACCTGCTGCTTGGAGTTTGATTTTGGGGTGATAAATCTGCTATTGGGTTTAAAGTTGGATGTGTCATTGGTCATAAGGAAGGAACATTTCCTTGCTTTTTTATGTAACTTATTTTGTACTTGTTATGACATAACTACGCTGCTTCCCTCTGGCTTCAATCCATCCAAGCAATGCTGGGAGGCTTTCCTACAACCGAACATCTCATGATAACATAACAACCCACCAGTAGCGGTGGGGGCGCCAGTGCAGACTTGAGCCTGGCTCAAGCCAAATACCCGACTTTGGCTTGGCTCCAATGGCCTTTTTGAAAATCAAGCCCCATCCAAGCCGAGGCAAGTGTCACCTTCGTTTACAATATATTAAAGTGGCACTGTGATCCAGTGACAGTGAAGGAACTACATGCCATAATTCGCACACCCTCCATTAACCTTTTTTTAGACTGTCAGACATGTGAATTGGAATGTTGCATATACCTATTCATAATCTACAGGAGCGAGAGTGGCTCTTGATGATTAGGAAATGCCTCCTTCCACAACTAATAAAACATAATACAGAATAGGGGGAGGTAGGAGGGCTGATATGTGTCTTTTTTCCATCTTTGGTCATATTTGGCTCTTAGAAGTAGTCAGACCTAGCTCTACCTACGAATTAATTGGCTCCCCTACCTTTACAGACCAGCACTCAGCCCAATTTCAATAGCTACTTATCTCCACCAAAATCAAATTCATTGTTTTCTGCCTTACTGTCAAACTACTCAGGATTCAAGGCCTGCTTGCTTGAAGTACTTTTAGCGCTGCCTACCGATAAGACATTCGGCACGTCAGACTCTTCCCCTCAATACTATTGCCAAATTCTCAAAACACTCGTGGGTGGCCAACCGTTTGTGATCCAAGCTCCTTGTCATCTCTTTTTTGAAATGCAGCAAACTAAAGCCTCTTTGACAATCCCTCAAAACTCGTACTTATTTTCTTAGTTTTCAATCACCTTTATGTCCCTGCCCCCCACTGCCTTCTTTCCTACCCATCACCTTCTCCTTTCACACACACTCTTGACACGTGCCAATCTTACTCCACTGCCCTGGTCCATTCATCAGTTTGCATGGGCATGCTACAAACCGCAATACATAAATAAATGCATTAATTTACATTGTTTGGAAATGCTATATCAAAAGCAAATGAACCCTAGATGTTCGTTCACAGAAGCCTTTTACTGAGGTTTGAGCATGGACTGCGAGATAAATATTTCCAGCTCCCTCCCTGATCAATATCTTCGCAGATATGTATGGCACTAGAAGAGCTTGACCTTTTTCCTCTCTGCAATGACACATTCGGCTAAACTCGCCCTGGCCAAAGACTGGTTCTATGTATATTTGCCTAGCACCCGCACTCTGAGTAAAACTTTTGAATACTTGCATAGGCTTATGCTCTAAAGCCTTATATGTCACTGACATGATGCAAAAGAGGAGCCTGTTTTACAACCCTTGCCCTAACCACTGTAGTGTGTCATTTTCAGAATGGGTAGCCATGGTTGACCATCCTTTGCTCATGATACTTCTTGTATTTTGCCTTGGGGTAACAAATCTCTGTAAAGAAAAGTACTAATGCTGTTGATAAAACTGTTATCGTGTGATGGCAAATTTTGGGTATAAATTAAGTTTCTCTAGTCTTTAGGAAACTTGATTTTTGCATGAAGACTTTTCATAGGATCTGTTACACTTACCATTTAATAACAATACTTCCTTAAAATAAAAGTACCTGGTATGAAGTCATACTATAAATGCTCTTATAGCACTAAAGTTATGTTCAGATTATGCCTTTTTGCATGGTTGTTTTCCTTTTATTTAGTGATTTGTTAACACTTAACGAAGACTACCATGTCAAGGTGCTCCGAAAGACGATGGGGAGGTGCTGTGTGGGGTGTTGCCCCATGTAGTAGTCCCCTTGACTGCCTGTGTATTATATCATTCAAAGTAACAATTTTGCATTCCAGGTTCCAGTTTTAACAGACACATTGATTTCGTGCTTCACTCCATAGTTTGCCCTTCACGCCAGCCATGGAATAACAGCTGTGGCTTTGTCAATTATGGAACGTCAAGCTGTACTGCAGTAGGTGCAGGAAAGTTTGAAGAGAAATTAGTATTAAAGTCGTTGGCTCCACTATTCCTAGGCTCTTCCTCACCATTCCTACATATGTTCTCTCACTTCATTCATAGATTCGCATTGGCACAAGAACTACTCCAAATCTCTGGACCCCTACTCTGCAATATCTTATAATAGAGATGAGCATCTAAAGGCAGGTGTTGCCTTATCCAACTAAACTCCCTCAAGGACTTTCTCACTTTCCCTACTCTAACCAGGCCTTCGTTTTCTTACTGGGATTTGGAGAATTGTGTCTTGCGGAGCCCCTGTTGGATTCCGTTTCATTTCTATTACACTCACTCTCTCCTCTCTTACTCAGTCGTTCCTCCAATCTTCTGTCCCTGTGATGTCTTCCACTCCTCCTACGCCTCGCCTTCACCCTTTGATGTTATTCCTTCCACCTGCTCCATTACCACTCCTTGCTCTACTACTACGTCCGCCACACTACTCTTCTCTCCCCTACAGCACTACTCCCTTCTCCACCCTACTATTCTCTCCTCCCCAGTACTACTTCCTCCTCCACAGCTGCTACTCCTCCCTCCAATTACTACTCAACTACTGTTCTTTCACCCTATACCATATGCTTCACATTAACTCCTTACACTAACTTTTCTAATGACACTCGCCACACTAACATGCACACTCGCACTGCAGTACTACTTCCATGCCTTAGCCGCTCCTCCCTTCTGCTCATCTCTTGTATGTACGCCTTCTCCTCTGACCTCAACAGGATAAGCTGAACTTCCTGCTTCCTCTTGCCATCTTACATATCACTCTCTTTGCTGGTATTGGTTCTCTCTCCCTGACCAGTCTGACTGTCTTCACCACCCAAGGTGGGTTAAAGAAACGAAAATGCATAAGTAGCAGTTTGGGTCCCACCCACTTTGTCCACGTGGGTCCACAGCGTAACCGTGGAAGGCAATTGCTCATTTTCGTGATTCGGGTGCACATGATATAAGTTTCTCCTCTTAGTCCCAGATGGTCTTGGGAGCTTCCGAGATGTTGCAGAGGCTTGCCGGAGTCATTTGGAAACCCTACAAGCTTCTTCTGTTGGCCACTTATGTACACGGCTTGTCCTTTCTGTTCTCTTTTGAGGATCAATGATGTTCCATGTGTTAATATCCCTGCACAAAAATATTGCCATATTTTTGCAGTGATGTTAAGGCATGGAACCTGCGAGGGACACCCCCGCAACCCCTCCATTATTTTTAAAGGAGCGGGGGACACCCCCGCTCACAAAAACCCCCAAAATTATCCCCCCCAAAAATATCACCTATGGTCGTTCCAGACGACCATATATACGGCAATATTTTTTGGTGGGGATAATATGTAGTGATACCATCAATGAAGCCAGAGGGACACATCTGCTTGGTTGTTGAGGCTTCTCTTTGTGGGTTTTACTCTCTGTGCGGCTGTCTGCTGAGGCGGGTTGATAGCGACTAGGGTTCAGCTTTCTCATATTCATTGTAGTGCAGTGGATCTGAATTCCCTCTTGAGTTTTTGTTTGTTTGATGTATCTCCAAAAGAAACAGACAATGGCAAGTATCTTGTATTTCAGGCAAGGCTTCAGGTAAAGGGATACTGCTGAGATGCATACTGGCACAAGGTGGGGGCAGAAATGGAGCTCAGAGGGTTCCCAGTTACCTCTTGACAAGGCCAGCGCACCTACTGGCTTTGGCACAGCACACACAGCGTTCACCATTGGATTGTATTTTAGACCAAGTTGCTACCACTTGCATCTTTTGCTGAAATCGTTTTGGCGATCCACCTTTCCCTTAGCTACCTTTAGACTGGGTATTGTTTTCCAGTTTTACAAGCAGCAATACAAAGTCTTGCCTTGACAACCCTACTTTGGTTCGTTACATAATGGGTTTTCATGTAATCTTGATGCCTTCTTGTCAAGAAAGCTGAGACCCATTCGTCTCCTTTATTTCGGATTCCAGGCATCAATAAAGAAACCTGCTGCTTGCTGAGAACTAAGCTACATAAACAGCACACACCGCAAAAGCGGTCGGTAAGTGGTGTTCTCAGTGTTCACGGGTGGGCTCTGGTGTAACAATATAACTTATTCCCGGAGTAAAGTGGAAGGACTTGCAAATGAAAAAGTCAAGTGCAGCCCAACGTGATACGGCTAGCGAGGCTGGGAGCTCCCGCACAAGATTGCAGGTGAGGCAGCGTTGTCGGTCATTGTTAACAAATTCACTGCCTAACCAATCCAACACACCTTTTAGGCTTGAATAATCCCTCTTTAAGGCAAACACGTTTGACTTTTGTGGCTACCGTCCCAATGACTAAATCCCCTGATGGAACACAGCGGGCTACGTCTACCGTCTCGAACAAAGAATCGGAGATGAGTCTCGGCTCAACAAAGGAGACTTGTAATCAAGAGAGCGCAGGGGATGGTGAGAAGGAGGGGGGGGGGGTGTGTCACTCGCGCTCCAAACAGCAATTGCTCTGAACTATAAGTGCCCCCCGCTCATCAATAGCAGTCGGCAAACGACTGAGGTGACAAGCGACGATGCATCAAATTTGGAAGTGGAGCACTCGCCTGCTTAGGGGTGCACCTCTGAATCCTCGCCTCAAGCTCTCCCTCCTACCGGAGCTGTGTTCGAAGGAGTCGAAGACTCAGACGTGGGGGCGGTTCCTATCGCGCTTAGTTGCTCGGCGTGGTGCAAACCATTAGAGGATACCGCACCTCCCGTCCGAAATGAGGGATATGAAGCCCACAGTTCCACTGACAATGACAAGAATGAGGCCAATGATGTGGGGAGGGAGTCGGCAGAAATTAGTCCCTCTAAGGGGAGGGATAGTGATCCGCTTTTATCTGCACCGGAAATTGAGCAAGTTGTTGAAGTGGTGCTATTAGAGACACTGGATCGATCGATCCCAGGCTAGATTACAGAATGACAAATCATTGCTGTTGTCTGGCAAAAAGAACTCTGCAACTGCAGAACAAGAAGACAAAACATATCCTCTTATTCCTAATCAGGCGGTGACTTATGACGACCATGCATCTGTCCAAGATCTAGATCTCTTCGCCTGGGAGGATAATGAAAACTGGGATGTCTTTGATGACCACCCCAAAGGGATTCAAAAAGGGAAAAAGCAAGAATTTCCGGCCTTGTTGAATGGCGTCAACACACCAATGCAGGATCTGGCCTCATTTACTCCAACTCAGAAGGGGACTAAACTGGATAGCCCAGAGAAAGATGGTGTTAAGACCTCTCCAAATAGTCAAAAAGAAAGACATCAGCCCACACGTAGCTCTACGAACCCGATGACTGAAGATCTGAGCAATTCCAAGCTGGCCGATAAATTGATTAAAGATATTTCAGCTCTTACCGGAAAGATTGCCTGGGGAAAAAAGGAGCAGCCTATAGTTTATAAAGGATACAATTGCAGCCCTTGATAAAGACCCCATCAAGACGGCTAACAAATCAGATCCTTCTAAATTTTATCCCCAAGATTTGGAGAAGCCAAAAGACCTTCAAGCTATGACTGAGGCAAGCCTTAACGACACTCTGTTCACTGGATGGGAGGAGAACTGCAGAAAGGATAGAGTGGAGACTGCATCACACCTGCAAGACACAATGATGGCTGCTCTCACGATTGCAGTGGCCCCGTTCTTAAAACTATATGAAACCATTAATGAATCCATGCAAGATCTACTAAGGGCCAACTTGAAATCTCACAAACAGATTGACAACCTAGAAAGATTTACAAAAGTAATGGCGAGCAGACTGAATTATGAAGCCGATCAAACTAGAACATGGCAAAATCACCTGGGAGACCCACGTCTGATGAAAGGTGTTTTTGAGGATTGCAAGTGGATGAGGAACATGTGCCCACTTGACCAGGACGGTTTCAAACAACTTGGAAATCCCTGCCCCTGTGACAATGGCACGCATTTAGATTTGGAAAAACAGTGTCAGGAATCTAACAAGGAAGTGACAAATAAAGGCATTTCCAATCAAACCGTACCTGTCAACAAAGAAGGCCCCCTTCAATTGATCAAGAGCAAGAACAATCAGGCTCATCAAGTCTCCGATAAACCGAAAGAGAGCAATTACAATTGGCTCCAGTAATCGTAATTGATGAGGTAAATCCCCCAAATACCAGCTTTTTGATTTTTCATGGAGCCATCGGCCCAGTGAAATCCCAGAAAACCCGACCTGAGCAAAAAAGGGGGAAAAAGACGAAAAATCAAGTGGGGCACAGAAAGCAGCAAGGCTCAAGAGCCTGCTTAAGAAATAGAAGAACTCCACCTAAACTTGATAATATTCAATGTGCCAAAAGATCAAGAAGGGAATTGGTGCTAACAGGAAGGATGCAAGAAGAAAAGGCAAACGGGCAATCCGCAAGTGGATTAGATGAATCGTTTGCTTCTGATGTCTGCCTAAGTGATCTTATCGAAGTAATGGAAATTAATGGAGAAGAAAATGCCTGGGACAGCTTTATCTCGGCTGATTGGGAGCAGGTTGATGATCCAGCGAGAACCTTGTTGGAATTAAGATCTGAAGCCCAGCGACCGGCACCCAGTGGCTTTAAACAAATAATGAAAGGCAAGAACGGACCGCCCAATAAGGGTCGCACTGAGCCGGCCCCTGGCCCATCGAAAGAGGAGGATCCGAATCCAGTCGAGGTATTTCAAACACTCGACGAAAAAAAAGGAAAAGTTTTAAAAAAAAGCCAACCCAAAATCAAAGGGCGAAACGAACAAAGCTACTCAAACGAAAAAGATGGATGAAACTGCCAGTGGAAAGACTAGCTCCTTAAACAAGAATGAGGCCAAATAAATTGAAAACGCATTAAAACTTCAACTTGAGAAAACACGAAGGGGCTCTAAAAGATTCATTTTGAATCGAGAAACTGTCATGAGTACCCTGTGGCAGATCCCAATGCTCAGATCTCTGTCCTCGAAGGATATTGCCATCGTAGAATTTACTAATGAAAGGAGATTAGATTTAGTAATCCTCCATTTAAGAACAGAAACGATAAAGGATGCATTGTTTGAAACTAAAGTCAAATTATCGAAACTGTGATATAATTTGTCGGAGATGAAAAAAGACAACATCTCGGAGCATCGATTAACCCATGAGAGGGTAAAGACTTCAAAAAGACATCTCGAGGGAAAAATAAAACCTGAAGGACACGTAGAAAGTCCTGCCCCAGGCGATAAAGAAAATACCAAACGTAAACATGAAAATAAATCTAAAAAGGAGGAGAGAGAGAGAGACGGTTCATTTGAAAGAAAATGAGGTGAAGGCACGAGAGATTCCATTGACCAAAGAGAAAGCTCAACTGGTTGCTCTACCTTCAAGAAACGAAGGGAACAAAAATAGCTATACGATTGATAATTTCCAGCAAGGTCAGTAAACTAAAATCAAATCTGCAGAAAATTGCACTAAATGGAGATGATTGGGCATGGATGGCTAACATATTAGTGGCCAAGAAAAAAACAATAGACATAAGCCTGCATATTGCCTCGTGGAATACGCGAGGCTTCAGTCATTTGTTTACAGGTGTGGACAATTTTCTAGGTTTCTATGAAATAGTGTGCCTCCAAGAAACTTGGATACGTGAGAAACCAATATGCAAGGTATTTATCAACCCAGCTAAAAAAGGAGAAACGGGACGCCCCTATGCAGGTTTATTAACAATGGTAAAACTAACGAATGAGCTTCGGGTGGTTGAGCACCAAATCCCTAATCCCTTTGTGCAAGTTCTGAGAATTAAATGAATCCTGGATAAGAAGGAAGCCACTATACTTCTAATTAACGTCTATTGGAGTGAAAACAAACGGCTGATTAAAGACTTCATAGTGATTATCGAGAGGATAATTGATAAATCTATGATTGAGGATCCAAATCAGTTTATTATTCTATGTGGAGATCTTAATATTAAATTGCTGAAGAAGGACGGGGAGAGTCAGATTCCCACACCTTTGGGTGAAAAAGAACGCAGTGGAAGATGGCTATGGAGTGTCGCTCTATGAGAATGTTAAACGGCTCAGCTACAGGGGACTTAAGTGGTCCCGATACCTGGTTCCACGGCAAAATATAGTGCCTGTTTAGACTATTGTTTTGTCTCCAGCAATACAAGGAAATATAATAAAACATTTGAAGTGAAGAGGTAAGCAAACAGTGATCATGCCCTCCTTAGCATAGAACTTACATATGTCGGGGAGAAACATGACTGATTCAAAACAACTCCGACCGAAGTATGCTGGGGTCGGAATAAATAAGAATAAAAGAAAGCAAACTTGCTGACCTGATTGATGATTATAAGCGGCATGCGACGGACAACCCCAAGAAGTCGATTATGTCTGGCTCCTGATGGATTATAGAACCAAATAAAAATCAAAGAATATAGATGAAATAAAGAATAACCATGCCTATAGTTAAATCTTAGTTGAAAAAAGGAAAGAATATCGATCTCAGCTAAGGCAACTATTGAAAGAGGATCCATCGGGAAATCAAGAAGCAATCAGAAAGTGTAAACAAAAGTATAGAAATTGGTTAAAGTCAACAAGAGCTCATAAAGTTCAGCTAGACGCTGAAAAAATGCTTGCTGCTATTAACGTCTTTAACCCAAGATTTCTTTGGGACATTATTAATAATAGAAAAGATTTCCAAATGGCAGTTGCGACAAACCAAGTTCCAGAAGATCGATGGATCAGTCACTACACTTCCCTCTTTGCGAATAAAGAGAGTGCAGTCCAACAAACAATGCCAAATTCACATCAGTCATGGTCAATGGGTTTTGACCGTACGGAAATATGAGATGATTGTCACACTAAGCTCATCAAGGGCAGCAGGACCCGATGGTATCTCCAATCAAGTACTCAAAGATAGTAAAG
Source organism: Ambystoma mexicanum (assembly GCF_040938575.1). Lineage (NCBI taxonomy): Eukaryota > Metazoa > Chordata > Amphibia > Caudata > Ambystomatidae > Ambystoma > Ambystoma mexicanum. The sequence goes on from NC_090929.1 coordinate 543,090,005, forward strand.
ACAAATGGGCAGATTTTGTCTATTTACTATTTGAACAAGTTGTGAAAACTAAAATTATTCCACCATCATGGAAAGATGCCATTGTGGTGCCAATTTTTTAAAAAGGAGACCACAGTGATCCTCGTAACTACAGGCCCATAGCCCTATTGGATTCCATAGGCAAACTTTTCGCTTTGATATTATTGCGTGACTTCAAAAGATGGGCAATAAAGGAGAACATTCTGGACAAGAAACAATCTGCCTTTTGTAAGTGGAGTCGGCACCTCTCTAAACTTGTTCATTCTAAATCTGCTGAAACTAAAGGCACTTGAAACAAAGAGTAAAGTTTATTTGGGGTTTATAGACCACGAACAAGCTTTTGACTGTATAAATCGAGAATTACTCTGGAACAAATTGAAGAATTGGGGATGCCCGGAAGACCTACTCGAGGCAATACAAGCATTGTATTCGAACACAACCATTCAAATTCAACTCTGTAAAGATGGTACCCTAGCCCAGAAAATAAGAACCTACCGGGGAATCAAACAGGGGTGTGCTGTCGCGCCCTTTTTGTTTGTGCTTTATTTGGCAGACATGATCGACTCTCAGAAACAAATTAGGGCCTTCCCACCAACGATAGAGGAAGGCACTGTTCCGTGGATCCTATATGCAGATGATTTAGTCTTTGTAGATCTAACAGCTATTGGACTCCAAAGGAGACTAAATGCATTCAGTGTATATCTGGACAGTAACAATATGAAAATCAACCTAAGAAAATCCAAGATAATGATTATGCAGTCGGCCTATGGAAACCAAAAAAAGGGGCCAAATTTCACTTGGAAGATAGAATCCACTGTTTCCAGCAGACTACTTTCTTTCATATATCTTGGAATATGTATTAACAAGAACATTAATGAATTGGGCCACTAATTAATCAGGGAAAAACTCTTAAAACTAAAAAATCAAGGAATAGTCCTGTATCATCGGTATGGTACTTTTTCCTTCACGCCAATTGTCACTTTTTTAAAGCAAAAAGTACCACCAGTGATAACCTATGGGATAGAGGCATTATTGACCTTATTCTGGAAAATATGGGACTTATGCGGAGCCTTTTTTTGGTGGAAAATATTAATATTACCTAATGCAGTGCCTGCAGCTGTAATAAGACACAAATTAAGACTACAGTCATTGACATCCATTGTGCTATGGAAAACTCTATCTCTGTTCCGCAAATGTATTATAGACCATTCCCCTGAACCTTTTGAGGTGGTAAAAGGGATCGCCTCAAAGACAAAAATCTGTCAAGATGGAAAGAGCGATGTAAAGACCACTTAGAAAACCTAAACACTGACTGTGAAACCTTGGCAAGCAACCCAAACAAAGTGAAAAAGGCTATTCTGGAAAGATACTGGTTCCACACCTTAGAACAAAAAAACCAGAGCAAATTATTTTTGAGTATTATCTGGGAACAACGAAAGGTTAATGAACCCCAGGCTATCTGATGAAATTTCCATCACCTTATTGCAGGGATTTGCTTTTGCGATGCAGACTGAACATCTTGTCTTCCAACGAGCTGCTCCTGACTAGGAAGGCGATAACGGCACAGGAAGCAATCTGCCGTTTTTCCAAAGAACCAAAAAGGATTGAAACAACTAGACACCTCTTGCTATCCTGCCTCTTGCTAACTGAACAGAGTGCAAATGCAATGCCATCTCTTCAGATTGACCTAGATCAGCATGGGGAAGACCTCACTTGGGAGAGACTTTTGACGGGCTCGAAAATTGGTCGAACAATAGATGCTTTGAAACTCCTGGACAAACTGCTGAAAGTAGCTAATGTAAAGAGGAATTGTTTTGCAATCAAGAACGGATGTCTTTAAATATGTTAAATGTTGTAAATTGGACAACCAATGAAACAAAAAAAATAAAGAATTCCTCCGGAGGTTGCCCTATATTGGTACTTGGGGTAGCCTAAAATCATTAAAAACTGATTTTGTTCCCATCTGCAGCCAAAAGACGATTCTGTTTGACCTCCAACTGTTGAAAGAGCCAGTATGAAAATCCAGACTTTTCCACCCAAAGCTTGTTTCTACGCTCCGTGCATGAGGTCATTCAGTTTAGCAGCTCAGGCTGCTTTGTTTTTATTACACCCTGATATTGTCCAGTGGCTGGAGATTCCATATATGACATGAAGGGGCAGAAGAAATAGTAAAATTGTTACTTTCAGGCTAATTCCCAAAAAAAGAGTAATTGAAACGGAGGAGACGCCTACATTTGCACTAATGTGCAATACTTTTCCCCTCATCATTTCTGTAATGAAAGTTTTTTTTTAAAAGTGTTAAACCTCCTTAACAACTTCCTGTTTGCAAACGTGTGAGTACCGTCTGCCATTCACGCATAGCAGACAGTGTTTATAACGGAATCCAATGCATTTACCCAAACATGACAATGGTGCTGGCGTAAAACCATGTGGTTTTTGGAGGCTAGCAGGAAAATCACGGTACAAATGGAAATCCTGTTCTATGCCCCCATTCTGTCTGAAAAAATAATGAAAATTCTCTTTAGGGTAAAAAAAGTGCCAAACCTGGGGTAACCGTTTCTCCGCCAGCTTTTAGCACTGGTACTTTGAAAACGGGGGTCTTTCAGTAAAATTTGCTAACGCTTCTATTCCTGTGTACTTATTAATTCTGAAAGCCTTAATTCACTTATTTGATTAGGCCATTTTCATAAACTGTGCCAAGACCGGTTGCTGAAGCAATGTATGTTCGCTATAATATGATGTTTTTTTCATTGTTTATTTCAGGATAGAGAAGAAACGCACCATAGTTCCAGCTTTGGCGCAAGCTGTAAAAGAGCAAAATGGACGTCAGGTTAACTGGGAATACTTCTACCAACTACTCTTCACTCTTGAGAACTTAAAATTGGTGCACATTGCATGCCACAAAAAAACAAGTCACAACCTCTGCTGTGACCCTGCAATGATATACACAAAAAGAGCATTGAAAAAGGCAAAGTGATAGTCTTTTGGGGCGGAGTTCACAGAGGAAAGAGTCTGCCAGTGTCAAAAGGTTGTTAAACAATTACTACGAAAAAATGTTCTATGTTCTTCCTCTAGCTACAAACTGTTATAAGGCCTCCATATCATATAAACAAAGCATCCCACTTCCGGAATCTTGCTGTTACTCGCAAGAACACGCAAGCAGTTAGTTGCTCTCTACAATTACTTAATGGAGAAACATACAACACTTATCCCTGCTGCCTACGGTTGCTTTTACCGTCCATCACTGAGGGGCCAAAATGACTACTTGAGGTGCAAGATGAGCACAAACTGGATGATTACAGGTGTTGGAATTAAGATTTTGTTTTTGTATCTAATGACCTTACCTTCAACAAAAACACACCCATGCCCTTTTAAAGGATCTGAAGAAGAATTTTGAAAAATCAACCAAGTAATTTGTGTCCTCTTTATGCAGGTTGAAAGGCTACCCCGAGTATCATGGGTAAAATGACACAGTCTGACATTGGCAGCCTTTTGCAGTGTATTTATAACGCATATCTACTCTGTACGCACACAAAGATTTAGAAGTTCAACTGTTTTCTCATTATTGTCAAACTGGTTAGTTGCACACCAGACCGCTTACAAGATCGTTGTTAGAATCTACAAGGGACAAGCTCATTCAGGAGAAGGCCTGGTCTAAGAAATGAATTTGCCAGAACTGATGGAGACAGTGGAATACACTGTGCTTTTAAAGTTAATATACGCCTTATAATGAATGTTGCTTGTTCAAATACCAGCTTTCGATTGAGGTATTGCCGTGTTTGTGGATTTGCATATTTTCACATGAATTTCTGTTAACAGTGCAGATGCTGTCACATTTCCACATCCCATGTTTGAGTATCTAATCTAGTCCTGTTTTTTTTGTTTGACTTCTGGAACTTGTATTTTTGCTTTTGCAGTTTTAAAATCAGGATTACAACTCAAAAGATGAAAGGACTCGATAACCAAATAATGGGTTGGTGGAAAAGTAAGAGGTTCGTCTTTGTGTAAATATTTGTATCCACTTTTATGCAAACGCACAACACTAAGTGTGAGCCTGTACAGATGAATTCACAAGTTAAGAAAAATAAGCATTGACTTCCCTAATCAAACTTGGACATTTATATGAAATACTTCAGTATTGTGTGAGGAATTGAGTGTAAGGAGTTTACGTTTTTTACTTTTTTTTTCTTCAAATTATGAGACATGATGAACTTGATGCCTTGTTTTACCACACCCTGTTAATGTGAAAATAGCGACCTAGCATTATCTCTTATGAAAACATTTAATTTACACCTATTCAAATGTTTTTTCACTGAAAAATGTGATTCGTTTTTAAAAATAATGTGAATAGTTTGTTTTACCTGAAAAGGGAGATTTAAATACTCGGCTTTACAATTATTGAAGTGATTCGTATAAAATTAATTCAATGTATGGTCTTTTTAAAATACATTAACCACTCCCAGTTGATCTGTGTCAACATTCGAGATGTACAACACAGTCTGCATTTACACTGGAGTACAGTTTGTTAAACTTCGTATGTGCAGTTGTGATGAAATTCCATCATTATGGTGTGCAACCCTGGGCTTTTTAGAATTTTTATTATGTTAAATGATCCTGGTTTTTCTCAGAACAGGAGCTCTGGTAATCAGGGCAAATGTTTTTTTTTTAAATGCTCAGTGCGGCAAAAGTGTTCTCTTGCCATGGCCCTGTCTACTGACATGCCAGCGGTTCCATGGAGTTTGGCAACATTGCAGCCCCACAGTAACCTGTGTATTCCTGAAAACAGTTTGCTGGAATTCAAATTAATTCCAACTGCCACGGGCTGCCTTTAACAGTGGGCACCCATGATTTAAATTGTATATAACTGTGTATCTGGTTTGATATAGTGGCCTATGTGGAAATACAGTGATAAATTGCCAAACCCATCTGATGTAAGTTTATTAACAACTGATCTCTACAGTTGTCGGAGCTTTTTTGTATTGCATATGGGACTGGGGTCTTCACCCTCAAAGGACCTATGTTTTTCTGTGCCTGAGAAGGCTTGCCACCTACCATAGAAGACAGTGTGTGGTGTGGGCAAGGTATTTCAAAAGGAATCCCTGCCACACAATATGAAAATTATAGCAAGGGGATAATGGCAGCAGGAGTCTTTCTGATCTCGGGCACAAGCAGAGAGAAGTAATGGGAAGCTCAGGAGAGGCGCTGAACCCATGAGAGGGGGCCCACCATCTTGGAAATACAGAGGCTACCCTTCCTTCCAGTCCCGCTCCTAACTTTCTCTAGGAAGTTAGAAGGAGGGACTCTAGAGCTGACATCGGAAGACCAGACACTTGTTATAGGAGCTAGGATTGGCCTCTCGCAGAAGGCTTAGAATGGACCAGTCCATTGTGACAGTTATTCTGTTGATATGATATGACATTTATAACGCGCCTATACACAAGTGTTTCAAGGGGCGACGCAGCAAAGGGGGGGCAGAGGTAAGACAGAGACAAACGATCCGACTAGGCCAGGTGTCCTTCAGATCACGCAAGTGCAGGGGTGGGGGGAGGGGGGGTCTGGGAGGAGGGTACAGTGCAGTACATGGGATACATAGAATAAATAACATGAGAAGTAAGGCCAGCTGGTGGCAAGTGCAAGGGTAAGTGCAGACGTCAGGTGTCATGTGCCATGTGCTGGTGGGGGACTGTAGAGGTACAGAAAACAGTCCCCAAGTGCGGGGGTAGCCAGAGAGGCAGAGCAGGTGTGCATCTGGCGAGGGAGGGGACCTGGGCCTGAGAACAGAGGGTGGCCAGGTAACCAGTGCAGTTTCAACCAGGAATTCAACAGGGGAATGGAGGAGAGAAAGCAGAAGCAAAGAGGAAGGTTTTGAGGTTCTTCCGGAACCAGAGGGTTAGCTCCCCCTTACTCTCCTAATGGAATAATCTTTGGACTCCAGGAGAAGGATTTCACTTGAACCTTGTTGGGGTACCAGTATACCCAAAATCTCCAGTAATTGAGGTGAAGATAAAGCTTTCCAAGGAAGGATCAAAACTCTACCCCAACCCTCTTCAGGGTAACATTTGGAGTGACCTGCTGCTGGAAAGCCTGCCTGCCTGCCGCTGAGATATTGGTTCCCAGGACTCTGCCTACTAGAAATGGCGCACCCGCAAGTGTTCTCCAGTAACTTTCCTGACTGGAAAAGGCAGAAAAAAAGTACCCTTCCTCTGAGTCTCTGGACAAGGTCCGACTCAGTACAGGATCTAAAGGACAGCCTTTGGCTCTGTTTCCCACTTCAAACTCCTTTTGGGCTGACTCAAACACACTGAAGTCATTTTAGAGCTGCTACAATGCCCATCAGAGCTGCCTTTAACATTCTGCACTTTTTGAACTGCTTTGAGCCGTTCACTCAACCTCACCTGCCTGTTCTCCAGAGCCTTCGATCCGATCGCCACTGTTGAACCGCACCACATCATTTGACCTTGTCGACTGGTACCCATACTTCCAGATAAAGAGTAAAAGGAAGATTGGCTAAATAGTATGCACTAATCTGCTTTTAAAGGCCCAATAACTCGTGTAAAGTCTATTTACTGTATACAAAGACTTAGCTCAATATTTCCTTGCTGTTGTCGTAAAATTCTATACCATCTTTGGACAAGTTTAGCAGCTGCAGCTTTAAAACTCTAGAAACAAGATTTTAAGCTTGGTCTGTAGGGAGGAGAGGAGCATTGTCCCTTCTGTGTAGATCAGGTTGGTCCTCTCTGAGTAAACGCTAGATCCTGTCCTTGGCCAAGGACTAGGGATTTGAGACTGATGCTTCCCAGGCTACATTGCGGGTAACCCATATCTATGCTCAAGAGCTCCTTTCGCTATACTTGCAGTCAGCTTTTGGCATAAATGAGAAGCGAGTTAATGAAGTGTGAAAACATGACACTTTGAGGGTCTCTGGGAACCAGGGAAGTCCACCAACTAAATGATGTGCTTCCTGGGGGATTTATACAGTGATTTCCACTGATCTCCCATTCCCCCCCAACGTCCCCCCCCACTCCCCATGGGGCCCAGATACCATCATGCATCAAGAAAACAGATTGTGGCGCTGTACAGCTGTTACATTGCAAAGGAAGAGTAATAAGTGTGACCCTCCCTTTGCTGCATTGGCATTTCCCAAATTGGAGCAAACCTTTGCCCACCCACCACCCAAAGTACATACTGGTATCAATCCCAATCTTGCAAACACCTTTAGTGCACTAGAAGACTGTTTGCCAAAGTCAAAGAAAAGACCCACGACTACCCCCATGAGTCAGAATTTTACTCCGCTACAGCTTCAGGAGGAAAACCTCTGATATATGGGAGCACTCTGCTATTAGGCCACACAGACTGATAAGACCTCTTCCTGGCCCGTAGTTTGTTCTTGCTTCAATGACAGTGTAAATTCCACAAAGAAAGGGTTATGATGTCCACTGCAATTCTTATCTGTTTTGGTTATGGGCAATATTGGATGTGTTGCTTTCAGAGCCTCCAAGTGTAGGGATGTGGAAAAGGGGCATAAGGGGTAATGTTTAGATTACTTGTTGGTAAGCACATTCCCCTGAATCTCACTTTTCATCATCCCAACCCTTCCTGCCTGAGTCGGATGGCACATCAATATCATGTACAGGAAGGGATGATGTACAGTTGTATACTTACACTCCACACACAGGGGTATGGCCCATCAGCACTTTCTTTTGTAATCCTTTTAACAGGATGCAAGTCAGGTTGCCTCCTAGTGCAAGGCCTGGGATGAGTAAGAGTGTGACTCTGTGTAACGGGATTACCTGGAACTAATCTAGGCTACAGGGTAAGTGAGAAATTGGCTTGGTTTTGTAATGCTCCAAAATGCCATCAGTCTCGAGGAAGCAAACCTCCTCTAAAAACCCATTTGCTCTGCTTGACACCTTTGGCAGTCACTCAGACCACCAATATCGCCACTGACTCCATTACAAGTGCTAGGTGTGAAGGGGAATCACATCAATCGTATTGGCAGCAAAATGTTCACTGTCAGGAGAGTTCAATATTAAAGAGCATCTAAATGTTGACCTCCATGCCATTGAGCATCGCTGGATGCTCATCTTTGAGCTCTCCAGTGTCAACATCTATGCCTGCCTATATTGAAGCGATGACGTCTCTCCAAAAGCACTGACGACACAAGTCAAAACTTGAATCAAGGAGATCTACTCAGAATCCCATAAAGTTTCCTTCTATTACCAAATGGCCTAGATCATATTCAACAGGGGCAGAGTCACTGCCTCTTGCTTCCTCACCACATGGGGATAATACTTATATGGACTGTTTTCCTTTTTGCCTGATTCACCAGCTTCCAACCCAGTTAAATCCTCTCCAATGGATAACCTAACACCGACAGTGGTTCAGGAGAGAGCAGCTTTGAAATAGAGCATTACACCTGCTCTCATAGACAGGAAACCTCAATCACTATAAGGTCCTTCCTGCTAAGCGATGATCCATGATCTTATCCCTCTGGTTCAGGGTGTGCTTCAACCCTTGCAGACACATTTACCACACCGTCCACTAGAAGAGGTGCATTAAAAAGTATAGGACCTCTCCGCCATGCCCTTTATTTATCAGTTGAGCCGCTTAATGCATCTCCCTAATAGTTGCAGCTGGAAGAAAACATCAATCTTTATCATTATTGTCATCAAGGTTTGCACCACCTCAGAAATATCTGCTAGAGCTGCAAGTTCTCGAGGTAGTATAACCATACCCTATGAGAATCGGTGGAGAAGATGATGGAGTTCTTGCCGGATGATAAACATTTTTGCATGATGGAGATAGTTAAAGGGGGGGATGCATGATTGTAAACAAAAGAAAAAGCTGTCTTTCCATGGCATTTTTATAAGGGTCATCTTGGGTCAGATTGACGATCCTGAAGTTGAATTATTGGCTTCTCTTTTGTAGCAGAAACTCTTTGGAGCGCATGCTTAAAACTAGGTATCCCGCATAATAGCAGAGTGAGATCTTGAAATAGGTTTGGTTGGAACCTAAGAAGGAGTTTAAATCATTGTACCCAAGTATTTCCGCCAACATGGACGCTGATCCCTTGGTGAATAACAACGGCAGCCTTTGTACTATCATTGTATACTGCACGGCAGACATATTTCTAACCAAAAGGGAAGGAAAGCAGCAGCCACTTGCCACAATGGGGAATCCAGCTCCTACCTCAACACAATGAAAGGTTAACGCATTTCCCTCTGATCACACAGGTGGTAGGCTGTGTTCCATGTGCAGGTCAAATTGGGGTAGACTAGGGCAGTATGCCCATTATACATAGCCTTGGGAAGGAATACGTGTTGGGAGTAGTGTTTCATGCGACTGTATCCTTTTAGATAGGTGTCGCACCACAACAATCTATGGGCAGTATTTTTCATTTGGGATAGTATTGTTTTTCCTGAGGGGATATCATTAGTGACTAAGGCTTTTGGTAAAAGTATAATATATTTTCCCTTATTTGGTGGTTATCATTGTTCTCCAGCATGGGGTCTGGCATGGATTCACATGTTCATGAATATTCCCTGTCGTCAGGCTGGGAATCCTCAGTAAAGAAAAAATCAGTTTTTTTTCTGATCTGTCTTTCTTAGTAGTAATCAATCACTGATCTCTAGGTCATACTGCCCCCAGCCAATGACTGCCCTCTCCCTAAACCCTGCCTCTGGCAGCCATCCTCAGATTTTTACCGCATGCTCAAGTGTTGGGAGTCCTCGTGTTTAGCTCTCGAGTTTTTTTGCTGCGTTTTCACGCTTTTCAGAAGATTTTTTAATTTTTTCGGTTTATTCGAGCCTCAAGCTCCACCGTTTCTACTTCCGACAACGGGTAGCTGTTTCGGAATTCTTCTACGCCCCTCAAGGGTGAAGTATTCGTCGAGTTTACACTTCTTGGAAGATCTGCAGCCTACCTCAATGGACATGGCCCAGGACAAGGGAAGCTCGACGCCCGGATCCAAGCTGTTCAGGTGCTGACCTGGATGCGGATTGCAGAACGTTTTCAAGGAGGACGAGCACTTGCGTTGTCTCGACTGTCTTCATGAGGACAAGACGCATATGGAGAAGGACTGTGCGTTCTGCAAGAATCTTTCTGAACGGACCAAACAAGATCGTCGTTCCCGCCTCGCCGCCTGGCTGGAGAAGGGCACAGCAGGTGAGAAGGTGAAGAAAAAGTCTGAGCGGGCTTCTAAGTCCTGTGAGGGCGTCCTGGCGACGGGGGCCCAACAGAAGGCCAAGCACCGCGAGTCTGCGGGCACCGGGAGCACCGAAAGGTCGGGCTCTTCGGCTGCCAGGCAGCGCGCTACTTCCCCAGCACGTTTGACCACGAGCCAGCGCTCTGATTCGCGGAAGAGGAAGTCCGAGAACCCGGGTAAGCCGCTGGAGCGGACCCGGTCGATCTCGAAGGGGGAGCGAGGTGCTGACCCCCCTCCCCCAAGGCGAAGGCCCAGGACGCACCTAAGGTGGTGAGTGCTTTGATCCATCTGGCAAAGGCCTCTGTCGAAGTGGTCGCTGCGACCCTGGCAAAGCTGGATGAGACTATGCCAGTGGAAACAGCCTCTGGGCCTAGAGTATCCGTGCCACCACGGAGGGAATCCTCTTTCCAGCCCATCGTTAAGACCCCCGTGAAGCCCCTGGCAGAAAAAGAGGGGGGGCGGTGGCCATTACAGACTCGGAATCAGCCTCTGAGGAGGAGCTGGTAGAAACCGAGAAGGGCCTCAACGAGAGGTCCACAGGCCTCAACAAGAGCATAGGCCTCAAGGAGAGGTTCATAGGCCTCAACGAGAGGTTTGAGAGAGTTCGATCCCAGGGGGCGGCCCCTGCTGACGTGATCGAGGATAGCGACGATGGCGACGTAGAGGGCCCAGTGGAACGGCCATCCCGACCGTCGCAGCCATTACCCGAGCCTCAGGATAGCTTGGCGGCTATTTTGTTGGCAATCCAATCCTTATGTACTGAGATAAGGACGAGGTTACCACGGACCCCGACGGAGGATCCAGAACCGGGCCCGTCGGGGAAGCCCTCCGAACAAGCGGAGGAGAGTCCATCCTGTGACCCGTGAACCCTTCGTCCTCACCGGACCCTAGAGAGGATACAGCGACGGGGACTGACGATGACGGCGTTGATGACAGCGGACATCCCGTCATCACCCTCTCCCCCCCACCCCCACGGGCTTCCCCAGCCGACGAAATTGGCTCTTTCCACGGCATGATAACCAGGGCATCCGAGCTCTTCCAGCTCTGCCCTGAGGAACAGAAAAAGGAAGGGTTTCTGTACAAACGACGAGAAGCCAAGAGGAAGACTGTCCTCGTGGTGCCTTTGCTCGACAACATCTGGAACGAGGGGCTTGCTGTCCTCAAGAATCCTTCCACGACACCCGCCAAGAGGGACAGGTACGAGAAGAAGTACCGAGTCCCCGATACCTCAGGGCCCAGCCCACGCCGGACTCTGTCGTCTCAGCAGCGGCTAAGAAGAAGGCAGCGGGTGCGGCGGCTTCAACTTCCACTTCCCCGCCGGACAGCGAGGGCAGGAAGTTGGACTCAATGGGACGACGAGTCATCTCGTCGGCGGCAACGACGATTAAGGCGGCCAATGCCTTAGCAATCGTGGCCCGCTACGACGGGGAGCTCTGGTTCAAAATAGCTCCCATGCTAGACTTCCTGCCTGACGACAAGAGGGCAGAGGCCCTAGAAATTCTGCAGGAAGGTGAGGTGGCGTCGGATCACGCCATAACGGTGGCAACGGACATTGCCGATACCGGATTTCGCCAACTGGGCAACGGAGTTTGCCTCCGACGACGAGGATGGCTCAAGGCGACAGACTTTCGCCAGGACGTCCAGACCAGAGTGTTGGACATGCCGTTCGACGGCAACAACCTCTTTGGTAAGGCGGTGGACGAGTCTCTACAGGCCATCAAGACCGACTCAGAGACGGGCCGGGCCCTAGGGGTGCTTCAACAGCGGCGGCCCTTTCGGAGCTCCGGAGGCAGACAGGGTGCCTCCAAAGGTTCCAACAGTGGCTCCTCCACTTACCGCCAGGCGGCCCGCTCCTCTTCCCAGGAGGCCTACAGAGGTCGCGGCAAGCCAGGGGGATCCCGCCGTCGTCGCCAAGGAGGCCAAGGCGGCAAGGCCGCTTCCAAGCAAGACTGACCCGGGTATGTTGTTGGGCCCCCACCGAAGCACCCCGGTGGGAGGCCAGCTAACGAAGTTCTTCAGCGTGTGGGAGTCCATCTCCACCGACCGTTGGGTGTTGGACACCCTGGCCAACGGGCACTCGCTGGAATTCCAAAAGAAGTGCCCTCGCATTCCTCCTGTGGCCAGGAAGGAAAACCACGTCCCTCAACTGCTGTTGGAGGTAAGGGCAATGCTCAAGAAAGGTGCCATCGAGCTCGTCCCCAGAGGACTCCGGGGCTCCGGAGTGTACTCAAGGTACTTCCTCGTCAAGAAGAAGACAGGCGGTTGGCGCTCCATCCTGGACCTGCGTCGCCTAAACAAGTACATCAAGGCGCAGAAATTCAGGATGGTCATCCTCCAGCACGTGCTGGGACAGCTGGAGGAAGGCAACTTCCTATCGTCTTTGGACCTGGAGGATACTTACTTCCACATCCCTATTCTAAAAAGGCACAGGAAGTTCCTCAGGTTCGTGGTTCAGGGACGCCACTACCAATTCAGAGCCCTATTTCACCAAGTGCATGGCACCAGTGTCGGCGCGGCTGCGTCTGCAGGGGATCCACGTTTACCCCTACCTGGACTGGCTAATCGGGGCAAGGACATGGGAACTCGCTGTCGATCACACGGCGAGGACCGTCCGGTTGCTCACGGACCTGGGGTTCGCCATCAACTACCCCAAATCCCACCTGGTTCCATCGCAGATAGCACTGTTTCTGGGAGCAAAGCTCGATACAGTGGGGTAATTGGCCTCCCCTTCAGAGGAGAGGACCAAGACCATCCTGGGCAAGGTGCAGCACCTGCTAGCCACGGACGTGGCCAGGGTGAGGTCCATCAAGTCCCTCCTCGGGATGATGTCCTCATGCATCTATCTTGTACCCCTTTGCAGACTTCGGATGCGTCCGCTACAGGAGTTCCTCGACGCCCGCTGGCTTCAGGCGAGGGGCTGTTTCGAGGACAGGATCCCTCTCGACGAGGAGTTCCGTCGGGCGATCTTATGGTGGGGCATCCGTGCTCACCTCACGTCAGGCACGGAATTTCAAATCCCGGCGTTTCAGGAGACGGTGACGGTGGACGCCTCTCTGGAGGGATGGGGGGCCCACACCGGAGACCTCCACGCAAGAGGCCTTTGGCACCCGGAATAGAGGTCCCTCCACATCAACATTCTGGAGCTCCGCGCAGTGTTCTGGGCTCTCAAGTCGTTCCTTCCGTCCCTCAAGGGCAAAGTGCTGAGGATCTTCACCGACAACACCACCATGATGTTCTATATACGGAAGCAAGGAGGCACCAGATCCCCAGCCCCTATCCAAGGAGGCCCAGGGGATGTTTCTGGTTCCCTTCCACCTGGCAGGAATAAAAAACACCATTGCAGACTCACTCAGCAGGGAGCTGCGCTCGTGCCACGAGTGGGAACTGCGCCAGGACCAAGTGGATCGACTCTTCCAACAAACCCCGGATCGACCTGTTCGGGACGGCGACGAACTCCAAGTGCCAGAGGTTCGCTAGCAGGTTCCCACAGCCGAGGAGCATGGGCGATGCTTTCTCGTTCCCTTGGGACGGCCTGTTTCTATATGCATTCCCTCCGTTGCCGTTGCTGCTCCGCCTCATCAACAAGCTTAAGAAGTCCAGGTGCAGGATGATCCTCGTCGCACCGGCGTGGCCGAGGCAGATCTGGTTCCCGGACCTTCTGGACTTGTCAATGTCCCCACCAGTCAAGCTGCCAGCGGACGCGGATCTGCTCTCCAGAGAAGGAGGCGCCATTCTCCATCACGACCCACAGTCTCTGAACTTGCAGACCTGGCTCCTGCAGCACTAGAGTTTGGAGGGTACGATATCCCGGCTGATTGCAGAGAGGTTCTTGCAAAGGCCAGGGCGTCCTCGACTCTCAAGTGTTACGGTCATAAATGGAAGAGGTTCTCAGTCTGGTGCCGTGCACAGAAGATTGACCCTCTGCGGATTACGGCCCCTCAAGTGCTGCCGTACCTACTGTCGCTGGCCAAAGCTGGACTGGCTCATGCCTCCATCAAAATACATCTGGCTGCCATCTCCTGATATACCAGGACTACAGGACGGGCCTGGTGAAAGAATTTATGAAGGGACTATTCCGATCATTCCCGCCGGTGAAGGCCCCAGCCCCGGCGTGGGAGCTTAATGTGGTACTGACCAGGCTCATGGAAGCCCCATTCGAGCCTATGCATTCGGCGCCTTTGAAGTTCCTGTCGTGGAAGACAGCGTTCCTCGTGGCCATCACATCTGCACGACGAGTGGGAGAGATTCAGGCCCTATCTTGTAAGCCTCCATACTTGACTTTTCATGACACGAGGGTAGTGCTGAGGACGCACCCCTCCTTCATGCCCAAACTGCCGTCGGACTTCCACCTCAACGAGCCCTTGGTGTTACCAGTTTTCTTCCAGTCTTCTTCGACGCCGGCCGAGAGGACTTTGCACTCGCTGGATGTACCTAGAGCGCTGAAGTTCTACGTGGACCACACAAAGAGTTTTCGGAAGATGTCACAACTGTTTGTGAACTTTGGACCGGTGAACCAAGGGAAGGCTCTCTCGAGGGCTTACATTTCCAGATGACTCTCCGGCTGCATCATGCATTGTCACCGGTTGGCAAACCGATCGCTGCCCGGCCGTCCGAGAGCCCATTTGACCAGAGCGATCGCTGCTACCACGGCGTTCCTGTCTGGTGTGCCCCTGCTGGACATCTGCAGGGCTGCTATGTGGAGGTCGACGCACACCTTCACAAGATTCTACTGCGTCGATCGGGACTCCAGGGAGGATTCCAGGGTCGGCCAAGCAGTGCTGCGCAACCTGTTCGCTTAAGGTGAGCCTGGTGAGGAGGTAAGAGTTGCTTAATGTTGAGTTGTTGTATTGCTTAATGTTGAGCCTGTTGCCACCTCCCGTGGTTGTGCATGTGTATACTGATATGTATTCTTTTATTCATGAGCATATGAATCCATGCCAGACCCCATGCTGGAGAAGGAACAAGTTACTTACCTGTTAACTGTTGTTCTCCAGCATGGGTCTGGCATGGATTCGCATGCGAACCCTTCCACCTACCCCTCTGCGGCTCTTCACTTGGTCATACTGCCACTTGGCGTGCTACCAAATCTGAGGATGGCTGCCAGAGGCGGGGCTTAGGGAGAGGGCAGTCATTGGCTGGGGGCAGTATGACCCAGAGATCAGTGATTGGTTATTACTAGGAAAGACCGATCAGAAACGAAACTGATACTGATTTTTTTTCTTTACCGAGGATTCCCAGCCTGACGACGGGGAATATTCATGAGCATGTGAATTCATTCCAGACCCATGCTGGAGAACAACAGTTACAGGTAAGTAACTTGTTCCTTACTTTAAGGGTGCCTTTTCCTTACAATCAGATATTTTCCCCTTCCTTTTGGGGCTACATTTCCTTCGTACAGCTTTGAACTGTAAGGGTTTGTATACAAAACATTAAAAGCACGGTGATCAATCCAGGGTGGATAGATCATAGTTTTTCAGAAACCAATTTGAAGGATTTTTTCTTTAGTCTTAGAGAACATTTATTTATAATAAACGCAATACCAAATTAAACCCATTTTTGATGATCACTGGGGAATATGGCTGAACAAAATTACCTTTCATTTGCGGAAGAACTGGTTGGAGCATTTTGGCAAACCCTTCAATCATAGGGACTACTCATACTCTGCTTGTGGCACAAACTGAGACAAATGGAACGAATTAGAAATTCTAAAGAAAAAACGGATTCGGACAGAATTACATGCATTCTTATGACTGAATATCTTAGAACACAACCAAAGCCAAGGGCATCAATATTCCTAGACCAAATACAATTTTGAAAATATGAATTACATAGCCAAGAAATGCTTGCAAGATTGGCGAACATTGATTATAAACGCTGCCAAACGTGTCTCTGAGGAAATGATGCCCAAAATTCAAGGAAACCAGTATAGACTGATGAATGGTACCATTATAGAGAACTACAGCGAGAAACTCAAAGAACTAGATGCCAGTATGAAGGAATTTAAGATTTTAATCTGAATCAAAAAATCATCAAACTAAAAAGGGATTGGGTCTTTTTCCCCATGAAAGAATGTATCCTTGCACAACTGAAGCATACTAGCAAGAAGATCCAGAAAGAGGCAACAGAATATCCACTTCTGCCACCATCCTAATACCCCTATTCCTCTGCAATGTAAATAGACACCAGTAGGCATTCAGCATATTAATCCTATCTTTGTCATGTAATGCCCTCTGACTATGTTTACTGTGTGTATATACTTTGCTGATGTATCTGAACCTCTGAATGTATCATAACTGTGTATTTTTATTATAATTGTGTAATCTTGCAACTCTGGAACCATAAGCTGAAAATATTCCTGTACCTTGCACCCTGATACCCTCGGGTCTGGCGCGCACCACAAATAAAGAAACAAACAAACCACACTACTCAAAATACTGTAGCATGTTAAAGGCCCCGCTTTTCACGCACTAGCTCAGAGGAGAAAGGGAGAGCTGGTCCATGAAATGTCCATATCGATAAAAGAATAACTGATTGGCATGTGTACCGTTCCAGGAAGAAACTATTAAACAAGAAACAGACCCTTTTTTACATCAACAGGGTAGTGGCTGGGGACGGTGGCACAATAAATCCCCTCAAATTACTTGCAGCAGAGCACAAGGCAGATTTGTACCCCAAACACATCATTGATTAATTTATCGGGTGATCCCTTGAGTGAACTAGAACAGAAAGTCCTCCAAAAAGGGTTTGTTCCAATGGCACCTATGAACCATTCCGAACCCCGATAGAACTGACGCAATTTATTTAGAAAAAACTGTACTTCGGAACACAAGATCCCATTTTAAATAGACACCACAGGGCTGAACAACAGATCTAAATTCTATCTGCCCCCACAGATCATCTCTCCAGAGTCGACAACTCTTGAAAAAGCTTTATTTAAGAAATTAACTGTAATGTAAAAATCAGTCCCTAAACTTTATCAAACATTTTACAAAAAATTAGGAACGGTGTCGGTGCTTCTGTGACCAGTCTGCCTACCGTGGCTGTTGTGCCCGGCAGGGTCAGACCTGCTCGGCACTGTGGCTCCAGATGGCAGACCTGTAATATGCTGGTCTGGAAATACCTGCGCCAGTGAACTTACCAACACCATTGTTACCGGACCGGCATACTTGTAATGAGCCCCATTGTCATAAAATCAGCAGATAGGGGTGGAGCAATAGTAGTTATAAATACCTTTTTCATGAAATGGTATTTTCACTATTAAATGCTCATCAAGCTATGCCCAGTTAAGCAGGGACCTAACGAACTGCAATCACCTATTGGACCAATTATAGATGAAGCTGTGACTGAAGGATATATAGGCCAAAAGGAAGCAGAATTCCTCACCTGGGAATTCCCAACGACACCAGAGCTATATGCACTTCACAAAATTCACAAAGGCATGGCACCTCCACCTGGTCGCCTGATGGTGTCCGGTATTGGGTCCATCCTGGCACAACTATCTTAATATGTATAATTTTTTCTCAGAGACAAAATACCAAACATTTTATTTCATAAAGGACTTAACTGCTATGCAAAATCTACTGAAAACTCTAGCCTACAATAAAGATCAGATTCTGGTGAGTCTTAACATTGAGTTGCTATATACGAAAATCCCTCAACAAGCGACCCTGCTAGTAATTGATAAAATGCTACCGGAATGAGAAACCAATTTAGATGTGCCTATGACATTTATTTTACAACTTGCACCTTTGTACCCGCAAGTATTAGGCACGGCAGTTGGTGGCTACCTTTGCCTCAAGTCTTGCTAATCTATTTGTAGATGATTTTGAATAAATGCACACATATGCAGAGACAAATCCTTTCAAAATCAAATTCCAGATATGGAGGCGATTGCAATCTTTAATGGAAATTAATTACAATTGGCAGATATCTGTAAATGGCTCAACTAGCCTAATCCTTTCTTTAATTCTGCATACTGCTGGATAATGTGCCCATTTTCTTGATTGGAACATTAAAAAAGCCCAGAGTGTTAATCTAATTACATCATAAAACCACAGACCGTAGTCGCCTTTTGATATACACCAGCTACTCTGGAAAAACATTTTGTGAAAATCTCCCATTTGAACAATTATTGAGATACAGACGTAATTGTTCTGAGCTTCAGGAATACAAACTTTAAGTACAATATCTGTCAAATTGCTTGAGTCTAAGAAGTTATCCACAGAAAGGGGGGTTGTGGCCATATGCCATGTAGTGAGGCAGCAACGTTGCAAAGCTACCGCTTGAGCCTTACATAAGATACTAACTACTTCCTGAGTCTGGCTGTAGCTGTAGCAGTAGAGAGTGGAGGGAAGCAGAGGTGCCGTGGCTCAACATCGGAGGAGTTGGACAGCTGACAAGACTGGGACTGGGGAGAGCAAAGCACTTGACAAGAACGGCTGCAACAGACAAAATGGCAGGCGGAGCCCTTGAGTGCAGTGGCTGACAGCGGTGCAACCTGGAACTGGGGGTGAAGCTGTACCTCTGAGGCACGTCTTAGGCGCTGGGCTACCTTGAGCAGCACCACAGCCTGACTGACTGTCCAAATGGTGCCCGGTGGGAGAATTGAGAAGAGGGAAGGTTGCATGTGGCCGAAAACCACAGGTGCAGTGGATCGCAGTACAGCGCCCCCTGTGAGTCACGCCTCGACCAGGGGCCACTCGGAGCCCTACAGCAGAGGCACAATGTCAGTGCCTGCGGTGGCACTGTGACTGGTGGGATTGCAGGCTACGAGGACAAGGTGGGTGCGAGCGGTGCAATGGCTGATGGTGGGGCATTGCCTGTGGAGGCTGTGCATACGAGGTGGAAGCCAAGGTGAGAGCGCACCAGTCTTTCAGCCCCCTTGATTGTTCATGCTGCTCTGTAACAATCAGGCATTTTGAGAAGCTGGCAGACCCCAGGGGGTGGGTTGGAATTCTTGGGACCTGTGACCCCACCAGTACATACGGGCTGCCACATACTGAGGCACGACTGAGGGTGAACATTGCCTAAGAACAGGGTGGTGCTTATATAGTGGAACACACATTGAGGAAGCAGAGTTAGTGGTGGTGGCAGCACAACCCAGCACCACAGGAGGCAACTGGTGCTACTAAACCATGGCGGACTGCGTCAGACTGCATCACATATCTGGGGTCCAGCAGTCACCTCGGCTGCTGGACCTGAGGTGCTTTTTTTTTTAGAATTCAAGAATGACACGAATTCTGAGCGGGTCAAGAGAATGAGAAAAGATCTCTCTAATTTTTCACATGAGAAGATTTTTCCCTACATTGTTGAGGGTTATAAATTTGGGAATACCTATCATGGCACAAATAGTCAGTCCTCCTTTAAAAAGAGAGTCCACTTTCGCAATACCTCGTATAGTTCGAGTGATGATGAAAGCACAGGCTCTACGGACCCAAGTAACCAACAGGGTACTGGTAGAGGTCGAGGACAATGGTACCAAAATAAACAAAGACAAGGCCGTCCTTTTTTAGGACAGGGACCCAACCGAGGAGATTGGGGGAATCAGATACAAACTCGCAGCAGGGCGAGGAATCAGTGGTGATTAATTTATCCAATTACACCTTAAGCAGTAACGAAGAACAAGTACTAAACAAAGGTCTCAATTTCGTCACCACCAAGTTCTATGATCCTTTCGAGTTCAGATCTGAATTCCACAGCTTCATGCGTAAAGTTCATTTAAATTAATATTTCTAGAATGACAATACCTATGAAAATCTTAACCGGACGGGCTTAAGAAATAAATCTACATTTAACGCTCCTTCTCATAGTTACACCTCGTAGTCCCAGGTGTTCGAAAAACAGGTACTCAAAGAAGTTCATAAATTGGAACAACGAGGCATACCCAACCATTCAAACTTTGGTAATATCCAAAGGGCACTAATTTCCAAGGTAGCTGGGACAAATGACGTCATCGTGAGACAAACTGACAAAGGTGGGGCCATTGTCCTCCTTAACCGTACAGATTATTTTGGGGAATGCTTACGGTTACTAAATGATGCTAGAAGCTATCGCTCCATCCCTAATGATCCTTCCAACACACTGATGGCTATTATAGAAATTAAGGTATCTAGTGCTTATAAGGCTAAGATGATTAGCAAGCGATTATCTCACCAGAAAGCAAGGACGGGTACCCGTGTTTTACATTCTTCCCAAAGTGCACAAGAGTCTGATTAATACACCAGGCAGACCGATTGTATCGGGGGTTAATTCCACACTAGAACCCCTGTCCAAATTAGTGGATTTTTATTTGAGGCCTTTTGTATTGAAAATGAGTAGTTATTTGAGGGATACCTCGGATGCCATCAATAAAATTGAGAATCTGCCTTATAATTGTAACAACTTTCTATTGATCAGCCTCGATATACAATCGCTGTACACGGTAATTCCACAAAGAGCTACACTAGAAGTAGTCGAAGAAATTCTGAGAGACAGAGAAGATGGGCATCCAGTTAGCAATGCTTTCATAATGTGGTGTGCTGAATTTGCTTTGACTAGAAACTTCTTTCAGTTTCAAGGAAGTTTCTATGAACAAATAGAGGGTACGGCTATGGGCGCAGCCATGGCTCCTAACCTGGCTAATCTCTATGTAGAATATTTTGAAAAACTGGTCATCTACCCCGACACTAATCCTTTCAAAAAACATCCGGTAAAGTGGCTGCGATATATAGACGACATTTTCATAATATGGGAAGGTTCTAAAGTGGAGGCTGAGCTGTTTGTGGAATGGCTAAACACGCAAAATCCTTTTCTAAAATTCACCAAGGAAATAAATACACATGAGATACATTTTCTGGATATTACTATCTTTCTCCAGCATGGGGTCTGGCATGGATTCACATGCTCATGAATATTCCCCGTCGTCAGGCTGGGAATCCTCGGTAAAGAAAAAAACCAGTATCAGTTTCGTTTCTGATCTGTCTTTCGTAGCAATAACCAATCACTGGTCTCTGCGTCATACTGACCACAGCCAATGACTGCCCTCTACCTAAGCACCGCCTTTGGCAGCCATCTTCAGATTTTTTCCGCACGTTCATGTGTTGGGATCCTCGTGCTATTGCTCTCGAGCGTTAGTGCTATTTTTTCACGTTTTTTTCTCAAAAACTTCGTTTTTTCGGTCAAAAGAGCCTCAAGCTCCACCGACTCACTATCCGATCAACGGGGACCCGTGTCGGATTCGTCTGCGCCCCTCAAGGGTGAAGATTCGTCGAGCTACGCTTTTGGAGGACTCCAGAAGTTTCTCAGGCCCGGTCATGGCCCAGGAGAAGGGAAGCTCGACGCCCGGAAAGCTGTTCAGGGTCTGCCCTGGATGCCAGCTGCAGAACGTCTTCAAGGAGGACGAACACTCCTTTTGTCTCTACTGCCTACATGAGGACAAGACGCACGTGGAGAAGGACTGTGCGTTTTGCGGCAACATGTCGGAGCGGACCATGAAGGACCGCCATCAACGTCTCGCCAACTGGCTAGAAGGGAAGAGCCCGTCCGGCGAGAAGAAGAAGAAGAAATCTGAGCGGTCTTCTAAGTCCTTTGAGGACGCCCCGGCGACGGGGGTCCAACATAAGGCCAAGCACCGCGAGTCCGCTGGCACCGGGAGCGCCGAACGGTCGGGCTCTACGGTCGCCAGGCAGGGCGCACCCTCCCCGGCACCATCAACCATGAGCCAACGCTCTGGGTCGGGTAAGAGGAAGGCCGAGCACCCGGCGAAGCTCCTGGAGAGGCCCCGGTCGAGCTCGAAGGCCCCATCGGAGGGGGAGCGAGGCGGTGTCCCCCCCCTCAAGGATAAGGCGGTGAGCGCACCTAAGGTGGTGAAGGCCTTAATCCATCCGGCCAAGCCCTCTATCGAAACTGTCGCGGCGGCCCTGGCTCAGCCTGGCGACCTCGGGGCTCAGAGTCTCCCTGCCACCTCGGAGGGAGTCATCTTTTGTGCCCATCGATAGGACCCCCGTGAAATCCCCCGTGGGGAAGAAAAAGGGGGGGCAGGGCGTCGTCGTAGATTCTGCCTCGGAGGAGGAGCTGGTCGAAGTCTTAAGCCACGGCCTCGGCGTGGAAGAAGACCGACCCGTCGGGATGGATCCCGACGCAGGTGACGACGACATCGTCGAGGGTACCGACGGGGTCCCTGATCGCCCGTCGGATTCCCCTCTGCCAGCGCCGCGAGACAACTCGGCGGCCATTTTGTTGGCTATACAGTCCTTATGCTCAGAGATAAGGACGAGACTACCGTTGCCGACGGAACCTCTCCCGTCGGGGGACTCAGAACCGGGACCTTCTGGTGTTCCCCCTACCAAGAAAAGAAGGATCCACCCTCCGCCTCCTTTTCAGCCGTCGCGCCCCTTCCAGCCCTCCTCCCCGTCCACCCGAGGGGATGATACGGGGACTGACACGGCAGCGACGGGTACGGACGACGAGGTATACGACGAGGATGTACCATCGTCGCCTCCCACCAGGGCTTCTCCGCCCGACGAGATTGGATCGTTCCACTCCATGATCTCCAGGGCATCCGAGCTTTTTCAACTCTGCCCTGAGGAGAAGAAGAAGGAAGGTTTCCTTTATCAGCGGCGCGAGGCCAAGAGGAAGACGGTCCTCTCAGTGCCTCTATTGGACGACATTTGGGATGAGGGCCTCACCCTCCTCAAGAACCCTTCCACGACACCAGCTAGAAGAGACCGGTACGAGAAGAAGTACCGGGTCCCGGACACGGCCCCCCTGTGCCTCCGGGCGCAGCCTACCCCGGACTCCGTCGTCTCCGCGGCGGCCAGGAAGAAAGCGGGGGGGGGGTGCGGCCTCCACATCGACTTCCCCACCGGACGGTGAGGGTGTCATACCTGCCTCCCCATCCGGCTCCATTGCTACACCTACACGTTCCGGTTTCCCGGTGTCATCAGCTTTGAGAACGGCTAGACCGTTCTATACTCAGTGGAAGCTGTCCGGGAAACGCTATCGCTAAATTACTCATCACATGACCAGCGCAGTGACGTCTTCGTGCGTACGCATGTCAGCTGACCCCATTTAAGGAAGCGGAAGCTTCACACATGCGCTTCTGATCGTTGTTTATGATCCTCGCGTTCCGGAGCTTGTCTGCTGTTTCTCGCAGACACCTGCCTTCCAAGGCATTTATATCGGAGATTTCTGCTACTGTTACCTTGCAGTTGCCGTACTCATCTAGGCACGGTTGCCTTCCTGCGTTCCGACGCAGTTTTCCCGCTACTCCAGTTCCTCCTCAAGCTCGGTCTCATCCGTGCTCTAGACGGCACTCCTCTGCTCTTCCTGACGGAGTCGCCGCACAGCCCTATTTCCAGGATACACCTTAAACCCGCTCTGCTTCTACCGATTTCAGACCCTGCAGAGTCCCGCTCTGCAGACTGCTCCATTTTAGACCTTGCAGAGGCCAACTCTGCATTCTACTCCGCTCCAGTCTACCAAGACTCAGCTCTACCTTACTTACCGGACTTCTACGGCTTGGGCATACCTTCCAGGATCAAGACTTCCTCACATCTTCTACATGTGCACGGGACTGTGGACGCTCTCCTGCGTGTGCACCAACCCGTCTCTAGTGCGGCCCTCGTTTCGCTCGGGTCAGAACCCTCACTACCCTTCCCTTGCCGTTGTTTCCTTGGATTCTTTGGACTTCCTAGGACTTCCTTGGCTGCATCTACAGGTCAGTGCTTACAACATAGGTTCATATTTGTCCTACTTTGCAAATAGAATTCTAAATAGCTCCTCTTTTCTACAGCTTGGTGAATCTTGGTCCACTCATGCCCTTCCCACTAATAGCTCTATCTGACTGTAGATCGTACTAGTCAGAGAGTGACATTAGTTAGAAGGTTCTCTTTTTGATACGCTACGTCCTACCTCCGACGTTCCTGTTGGAAGAAGTCTTCGAGTGTATCCTTTTATTACTACCAGCCTGTATCCTTTACAAACCTTGCGTTATTCTCTGGTGTTCATTTTGTTTAATTGTCTTGAATCAAAGCTTAACAGAATCAGAAGCCATGTTGGAGGAGTCTGATCCTCTGTCTGTTCTCACCCAATTGGTGTCTGATTTAAGGCAAGAAATGATCACTGCTCAGGACACCATGCACCATCGTATGGACGTAATGCAAGACGCCATACATACTTCCTCACTAGGAAGGGTTGCCCCAGTTCCTGTTGCCTCTACCTCAGGCGCGTCTGTACCACAAAGGGAAACTTTCCAGGTGTTGATGCCAACCCAGTTTCCTCTGGCTCCACCTGAAAGGTTTACTGGAGACCCAAAGAACTATCGCACGTTCGTTAACCAGTGTCGTCTCCAATTCTTGTGTAGACCCAATTCGTTTCCGGATTTGACAACCAAAGCGGCTTTCGTATTGTCGCATTTGGGGGGCACTGCTGCTGCATGGGCGAATCCATTGTTGGAAACCAATAGCCCTCTGCTATATGACTGCGATGAGCTGTTGTCAGCCATGAGCAGGGTTTTCGACATGAGGTATTCTACTCAGGCCACCGATTTAGAACTGTTGAATCTACAACAGGGTAGCCAAACTTTAGTGGCCTATCTGGCACGATTCAACCAGTTGACAGCAGAAACACAATGGCCAGACGATAAGAGGACTGCACTCTTCTATAAAGGACTGTCTGAGGAATTGAAAGACGCCTTGTCAACAGTCCCTGTTTTACCCTCAGCATACATGGAGTTGATCGATCTTGTTCTACAAATCGATGCTCGGAGAACCGCCAGAAAAGGCGAAAAGAAACCCTTCCTGTCCTCACCAAGTCTTCCAGGAGTTTCTCAGCCCTCTTCTGGCGAACCTGAACCCATGCAAAATAGGCGCTATTCGGGGCCGGTTATCCACCGCTGAGCGAGAAAACCGTCGCAAGAATAACCTATGCATGTACTGCGGTTCAGCGGAGCATTTACTGGTTGCTTGCCCTAAAAGGCCAACAAAAAAGCCGGGAAACGCCAGAGCTCGGCAATAGTGGGAGTCCCTATGCCGGGTACCAAGACGGACTCCGCTTTGTCACTTACTGCTTCCATTTCCGTAGTAATGTCTTTATGCTTCAACGACACCACTGTTCAGACCCAAGCCATGATAGATTCCGGTGCAACGAACAGCTACATGGATATTGCTTTCGCCAGACTATCATCTATTCCTATGTCTACTAAACCGGTACCCGAGTCAGTTAAAACGGTCGATGGTTCTGCACTGTCTTCTGGTCTGGTAACGGAGGAAACAATGCCTATAACGGTCACCTTACCTGATGGTCATACTGAAAAGATAGTATTTGACATAATTACGGCACCCCAATATCCAGTGATTCTGGGTCTATCTTGGCTGAAGCTACACAACCCTGTGATCGATTGGGTTACCGGTCATATCCAGTACCCTTCGGACCATTGTAATGAACACTGCTTTCTGGATTCCGGTGGGGTTCATAATACCCCTGTCTTGGCTTTTCTCGAAGGGTTGTCCAGGATAAATGCTATGGCATCACCTAAACCATTGATACCTCCGGAATATCGACGGTTTGCTGATGTGTTCGACAAAGGCAAGGCTGAGGTGTTGCCGCCGCATCGTCAATACGATTGTCCTATCGAATTGATTCCTGGAGCCAAAACACCTACCGGTCGGGTTTATTCCCTTACCAAACAGGAAGACGCTGTCCTGAGGGACTACATCAACAAAGCACTTCAGACTGGGTTTATTCGCCCGTCTCAGTCCCCGGCTGCTTCTCCTTTGTTTTTCGTCCCTAAAAAAGAAGGGGACTTAAGACCCTGCATTGACTACAGGGCTCTAAATGCCATAACGGTTAAAAACCAGTATCCCCTACCTTTGATTGACGTCCTGTTGGATCAGTTGGGCTCTTCAGTGGTTTTTTCTAAACTAGACTTGAGGGGTGCTTACAATCTTGTAAGGATTAGGGCAGGAGATGAGTGGAAGACCGCCTTCAAAACCCGACATGGTTTATATGAATACCTGGTCATGTCCTTCGGCCTGTGCAACGCCCCCGCAACTTTTCAGTTCTTTATGAACGATATATTCAGTGACTACATGGATCAGTTTGTGGTTATTTACCTGGATGACATTCTGATATACTCTACATCCTTATAGGAACACCTACAGCATGTATCCAAGGTACTTCAAAGACTAAGAGAGAACCATCTCTTTGTCAAGGCAGAGAAATGTGTCTTCCACTCACAGGACGTGGAATTCCTGGGGTATGATATTACCAATCATGGCGTCAGAATGAGTCGATCCAAGGTAAAAGCCATCTTGGACTGGCCGGTACCTGTTTCCAACAAATCCTTGCAGTCTTTTCTTGGATTTGCAAACTTTTATAGACGCTTTATCCACTCCTTCTCAAGAGTGGTGGCACCGCTTACCGCGCTAACCAGTCCTAAGGCTCCATTTCACTGGACCACAGAGGCTCAGAGGGCATTCGATCTGCTCAAAGAGGCTTTTACCACGGCTCCGATCCTGCAGCACCCGGATCCTGATCTGCCATACATCATCGAGGCGGATGCTTCTAATTTGGCCGTAGGTGCAATCCTTTCTCAGGTATGCAAAGATTCCGGGGTGGAACACCCAGTGGCGTTTTTTTCCCGCAAACTAGCCTCATACGAGAAGAACTACACGGTGACCGAGAAAGAATTACTGGCCATCAAAGACGCGTTGCTTGCATGGCGTCACCATCTTCTTGGTGCAAAACACCCGGTGACTGTCTACTCCGATCACCGCAATCTACAGGCCATCAAAACCATGAAATGCCTTACTGCCCGCCAGGCCCGCTGGCACTCGTTTTTTGCCCAGTTTGACTTCCGCATCTCCTACAGACCCGCAAGAGACCATACCAAGGCCGACGCTTTATCCCGTCTGCACTCTGGGGAGGACGACTCAGACAGCACTAAACCGCTTCTCTTGGCAGACCATGTAGTCTGTGGTTGTTCTGTTCAACCTACATTAAAAAAGGATATACTAGAGTGGGTTAATCTTCATTCCCGGGAGATACATGACCTTCATCTCGATGTCAAAAGAGGTCTTCCGTTCATGAACGGACTCCTGTACTTACCGACAGAGGAAACGCGTACCAAGGCTTTGCATTGGGGTCACGATTCTCTGGTCGCAGCTCATCCGGGTCAAAGGAAAACGTTGGAACTTCTACGACGATGGTGCTGGTGGCCCAAGATGTCTAGAGATGTTGTGGATTACGTCTCCTCGTGTGCCCTATGTGCACAATGTAAAAAAACACTGAGTAAACCTATGGGATTGCTACGACCGTTACCGGTTCCTCACAGACCCTGGTTCATGGTTTCCATGGACTTTGTAGTCGAACTGCCTTCTGTCCAAGGTTACGACACGGTCTGGGTAGTAGTCGATTACTTCACTAAAATGGCCTTGTTCGTACCTACTCAAGGTATTCCTACTGCTAAAGATCTGGCCGATATGTTCCTGAAGCATGTCTTCCGGTTTTTTGGTTTGCCCTCGGTTATTATCACAGACAGGGGCTCGCAATTTGCATCCCGATTCTGGAAAGCACTAACGTCTGCCCTACTCATGGAGGATCGCATGTCCAGTTCCTATCACCCTCAAACTGATGGGCAGACAGAACGGGCTAACGGTACCATGGAACAATACTTACGCTGTCTTTGTCTTCAATACCAGTCTTCTTGGTTTTTAATGTTGCCAGCAGCTGAGTTCGCCTACAATAACTCTTGCCATTCCTCCTCGGGTATGTCCTCGTTTTATGCTCTCTACGGACAACACCCGCGATCCATTCCGATGGATTTGGAACTGTCCGACACGGTGCCTGGGGCGACTGACAGATTGAAAACCCTGGCCTCCCTTCATATCAGTCTGAGGGGGCATCTATTGAAGGCCCAAACCAGGGCTAAATTCTATGCTGACCGGCACCGTACGGCGGCCCCACGATACGCAACTGGTATGTCTGTCTGGTTGTCTACCAGGAATCTAAGGATCCCAGGGAAAAGAAAACTGCTGCCTCGTTTTATCGGGCCCTACAAGATCACACAGGTTATCAACCCTGTTGCTGTTCGGTTGGATCTGCCCGCACGCTGGCGGGTACACCCGGTGTTTCATGTGTCATTGGTCAAACCGTGTGCATCGAGAACCCG
The DNA here is from genome assembly GCF_040938575.1 of Ambystoma mexicanum. Lineage (NCBI taxonomy): Eukaryota > Metazoa > Chordata > Amphibia > Caudata > Ambystomatidae > Ambystoma > Ambystoma mexicanum. The sequence goes on from NC_090929.1 coordinate 543,118,375, forward strand.
GTTGCCTGTCCGACCTTTGGCGGTTTCTGTGAAAGGCACCAATGAATATGAGGTTCGTGCTATTCTAGGTATGAGAATGCGATCCGGAAATCCTCACTATCTCATTGATTGGAAAGGCTACGGTCCGGAAGATCGGTCCTGGGAGCCTTTGTCGAATATCCATGCCCCTGTGTTGTTGCGTCGCTTCCATGCGGCGAGAGGGGTGGGGCGTTCTTTGGGGGATGGCACTGTCATACCTGCCTCCCCATCCGGCTCCATTGCTACACCTACACGTTCCGGTTTCCCGGTGTCATCAGCTTTGAGAACGGCTAGACCGTTCTATACTCAGTGGAAGCTGTCCGGGAAACGCTATCGCTAAATTACTCATCACATGACCAGCGCAGTGACGTCTACGTGCGTACGCATGTCAGCTGACCCCATTTAAGGAAGCGGAAGCTTCACACATGCGCTTCTGATCGTTGTTTATGATCCTCGCGTTCCGGAGCTTGTCTGCTGTTTCTCGCAGACACCTGCCTTCCAAGGCATTTATATCGGAGATTTCTGCTACTGTTACCTTGCAGTTGCCGTACTCATCTAGGCACGGTTGCCTTCCTACGCAGTTTTCCCGCTACTCCAGTTCCTCCTCAAGCTCGGTCTCATCCGTGCTCTAGACGGCACTCCTCTGCTCTTCCTGACGGAGTCGCCGCACAGCCCTATTTCCAGGATACACCTTAAACCCGCTCTGCTTCTACCGATTTCAGACCCTGCAGAGTCCCGCTCTGCAGACTGCTCCATTTTAGACCTTGCAGAGGCCAACTCTGCATTCTACTCCGCTCCAGTCTACCAAGACTCAGCTCTACCTTACTTACCGGACTTCTACGGCTTGGGCATACCTTCCAGGATCAAGACTTCCTCACATCTTCTACATGTGCACGGGACTGTGGACGCTCTCCTGCGTGTGCACCAACCCGTCTCTAGTGCGGCCCTCGTTTCGCTCGGGTCAGAACCCTCACTACCCTTCCCTTGCCGTTGTTTCCTTGGATTCTTTGGACTTCCTAGGACTTCCTTGGCTGCATCTACAGGTCAGTGCTTACAACATAGGTTCATATTTGTCCTACTTTGCAAATAGAATTCTAAATAGCTCCTCTTTTCTACAGCTTGGTGAATCTTGGTCCACTCATGCCCTTCCCACTAATAGCTCTATCTGACTGTAGATCGTACTAGTCAGAGAGTGACATTAGTTAGAAGGTTCTCTTTTTGATACGCTACGTCCTACCTCCGACGTTCCTGTTGGAAGAAGTCTTCGAGTGTATCCTTTTATTACTACCAGCCTGTATCCTTTACAAACCTTGCGTTATTCTCTGGTGTTCATTTTGTTTAATTGTCTTGAATCAAAGCTTAACAGAGGGAAAGAAATTGGACGCAGAGTCATCTCGTCGGCAGCGACGACGATTAAAGCGGCCAACGCCTTGGCTATCGTGGCCCGCTACGACAGGGAGCTCTGGTACAAACTGGCTCCCCTGCTGGACTTCCTGCCGGACGACAAGAGGACAGAGGCCCTGGAGATCCTGCAGGAAGGTGAGGTGGCTTCGGACCACGCCATTACCGTTGCGACGGACATCGCCGACACTGGGTTCCGCCAGTTGGGCAACAGCGTTTGCCTTAGGCGGCGTGGATGGCTCAAGGCTACGGACTTCCGTCAAGACGTTCAGACCAGAGTCCTGGACATGCCCTTCGATGGGAACAACCTGTTTGGCAAAACAGTGGACGATTCCCTTCAGGCCATTAAAGCGGACACTGAGACGGCCCGGGCCCTGGGAGTTCTGCAGCAACGACGGACGCCCTTTCGGAGCAGCGGAGGCAAGGGCGTCTCCAAAGGTTCCGGCGACGGTTTCTCCACCTACCGTCAAGCGGCCCGCTCGTCGTCTCAGGAGGCCTACAGAGGACGAGGCAAGTCTGGCGGACTCCGCCGTCGTCGCCAAGGAGGTCGAGGCGGCAAAGCCTCGTCCAAGCAGGATTGAACCGACCGTGGGGTCGGGCCCCCACCGAAGCACCCCGGTGGGAGGCCGGCTGGCGAGCTTTGTCAGCGTGTGGGAGTCCATCTCCACCGACCGTTGGGTGCTGGACGCCTTGGCCCGGGGCCACGCGCTCGAGTTTCAAAGAAGGTGTCCACGCGTCCCCCCCGTGGCCAGGAAAGAACTTCACGTCCCTCAACTTCTCCTGGAGGTAAAGGCGATGCTCAGGAAGGGCGCCATCGAACTCGTCCCAAAGAGGCTTCGGGGCTCCGGAGTGTATTCGAGATACTTCCTCGTGAAGAAGAAGACGGGGGGATGGCGCCCCATCCTGGACCTGCGACGTCTGAACAAGTTCATCAAGGCGCAAAAGTTTCGGATGGTCACCCTCCAGCACGTCCTGGGTCAGCTGGAGGAAGGAGACTTCCTGTCGTCGTTGGATTTGGAGGATGCCTACTTCCATATTCCCATCCTAAAAGGGCACCGAAAATTCCTCAGGTTTGTGGTCCAAGGGCGTCATTACCAGTTCAAAGCCCTCCCCTTCGGTCTACGGTCGGCACCCAGAGTGTTCACCAAGTGCCTCGCACCGGTGGCGGCGCAGCTGCGCCGCGAGGGGATCCACGTCTACCCCTACCTGGACGACTGGCTCATCCGAGCCAAGACGAGGGAGCTCGCCGTGGTTCACACGGCAAGGACCGTCCAACTTCTCACGGACCTGGGATTCTCCGTGAACTACGCCAAATCCCACCTGGTACCCGCGCAAGACGCTCTGTTTCTGGGAGCGAGGCTCAACACAGTGTCCCTTCTGGCCTCCCCGTCGGAGGAGAGGACCAGGACCATCCTGGGCAAGGTGCAACGGATGTTGGTGGCCGACGCGGCCAAGGTGAGGTCCATCAAGTCCCTCCTCGGAATGATGTCTTCCTGCATCTACCTCATTCCCATGTGCAGGCTCCGGATGCGCCCGTTGCAGGAGTTCCTGGACGCGCGCTGGATCCAAACGACGGGCAGCTTCGAGGAAAGGATCACACTCGACGAGAGTTTCCGACGAGCGATCCGGTGGTGGGACACCCGCGCGCATCTGACGGCGGGCATGGACTTCCAGACCCCAGCCCACCAGGAGACAGTGACCACGGATGCCTCCCTGGAAGGGTGGGGAGCGCACACCGAAAATCTACACGCAAGGGGCCTTTGGCTCCCGACGGAGAAATCTTTACATATCAACGTCCTGGAGCTCCGTGCAGTGTTTTGGGCCCTCAGGTCCTTCCTTCCGTCCCTCAAGGGCAAGGTGGTGAGGATCTTCACCGACAACACCACCACCATGTTTTACATCAGAAAACAGGGCGGAACCAGGTCCCCAGCACTGTCCAAGGAGGCGCAGGACCTGTGGCATTGGGCAGTCGCCCAAGGGATGTTTCTGGTGCCGTTTCATCTGGCAGGGATAAAAAACACCATCGCCGACTCACTCAGCAGGGAGCTGCGCTCGTGCCACGAGTGGGAACTACGGCAGGATCTAGTGGATCGCCTCTTCCGACGGTGGGGCACTCCCCAGATCGACCTGTTCGCGACGGCTACGAACTCCAAGTGCCGGAGGTTCGCCAGCAGGTTTCCCCAGGCGAGGAGCATGGGCGATGCTTTCTCGTTCCCCTGGGAGGGCCTGTTCCTCTACGCGTTCCCTCCTTTGCCACTGCTAATCTGGCTCGTCAACCAGCTCAAGAGGTCACGGTGCAGGATGATCCTCGTCGCACCTGCGTGGCCGAGGCAGATATGGTTCCCGGACCTTCTGGATTTGTCAGCGTCCCCGCCAATCAAGCTGCCGGTGGACGCGGATCTGCTCTCCAGGGAAGGAGGCGCCATCCTCCACCAGGACCCGAAATCGCTGAACTTGCAGGCCTGGCTCCTGCAGCGCTAGAGTTTGGAGGATACGACATACCGGCCGACTGCAGAGAGGTTCTTGCAAAGGCCAGGGCGTCCTCGACTCTTAAATGCTACGGACACAAATGGAAGAGGTTCTCTGTCTGGTGCCACGCACAGAAGATTAACCCTCTACGGATTACGGCTCCCCAAGTTCTGCCGTACCTGCTGACGCTGGCCAAAGCTGGACTGGCACACGCGTCCATCAAGATTCATCTGGCTGCGATCTCCCGATACACCAGGACCACGGGACGGACGTCCTTGTGGTCTCATCGTCTGGTGAAAGAGTTCATGAAGGGACTGTTCAGATCGTTCCCGCCGGTGAAGGCTCCGGCCCCGGCGTGGGAGCTCAACGTGGTGCTGACCAAGCTCATGGGACCTCCGTTCGAGCCTCTGCACTCGGCCCCGTTGAAGTTTCTGTCGTGGAAGACAGCGTTCCTTGTGGCCATCACCTCCGCACGACGGGTGGGAGAGATCCAGGCCCTTTCCTGCAAGGCCCCGTACTTGACTTTTCACGACACGAGGGTGGTGCTCAGGACGCACCCCTCCTTCATGCCCAAGGTACCGTCGGACTTCCATCTCAATGAACCCTTGGTGTTGCCTGTATTCTTCCCGTCGCCTTCGTCGCCGGCTGAGAGGACTTTGCACTCGCTGGATGTGGCTAGAGCGCTGAAGTTCTACGTGGACCGCACAAAGTGTTTTCGGAAGACGTCACAACTCTTTGTGAACTTTGGACCTGTCAATCAGGGGAAGGCTCTCTCGAAGGCTTCCATTTCCAGATGGCTCTCCGGCTGTATCATGTACTGTCATCGGTTGGCAAACCGACCGCTGCCCGGCCGTCCGAGAGCCCATTCCACCAGAGCGATCGCAGCTACCACGGCGTTCCTTTCTGGTGTGCCCCTGCTGGACATATGCAGGGCTGCTACGTGGAGGTCGACGCACACCTTCACGAAGTTCTACTGCGTCGATCGGGATTCCAGGGAGGAGTCCAGGGTCGGCCAAGCAGTGCTGCGCAACCTGTTCGCCTGAGGTGAGCCTGGTGAGGAGGTAAGGAATGCAATGCTTAATGTTGAGCCTTTGCCACCTCCCGTGGTTGTGCATGTGTGTACTGCTATGTATTCTTTATTCATGAGCATGTGAATCCATGCCAGACCCCATGCTGGAGAAGGAACAAGTTACTTACCTGTAACTGTTGTTCTCCAGCATGGGTCTGGCATGGATTCACATGCGAACCCTCCCGCCTACCCCTCTGCGGCTCTTCACTTGGTCATACTGCCACTTCACGTGCTTCCAAATCTGAAGATGGCTGCCAGAGGCGGTGCTTAGGTAGAGGGCAGTCATTGGCTGTGGTCAGTATGACGCAGAGACCAGTGATTGGTTATTGCTACGAAAGACAGATCAGAAACGAAACTGATACTGGTTTTTTTCTTTACCGAGGATTCCCAGCCTGACGACGGGCAATATTCATGAGCATGTGAATCCATGCCAGACCCATGCTGGAGAACAACAGTTACAGGTAAGTAACTTGTTCCTTCATCATGAAGGGAATTTAAAAGTGAAACCTTACAACAAAAAGACTGATAAGAATGCTTTGTTACATTTTTCTAGTCATCATGCTAACCACATTAAATCAAATTTGCCTTTTGGGCAATTTTTAAGACTTAAAAGGAATAGCAGTTTACAGCAAGACTACTGTAGCAGTGCGGCCGTGCTATCTAACAAATTACGTAGCAAAGGTTATCCGGCAAAATTGGTGAAAACACCCTCTAAAAGAGCATTTAACAATAATCGTGAAGCTCTTTTAGAAAAAAAGAGGGAGAGGGAAGATAAAGAGAACCGCATTGTGTTTGTGAATACCTTTTGGAATCTATCTTACAAAATTAAAGGTATCATCAGTAAAACCTGGAAAAAGGTTTATAATGATAAATTGGTGCTACCGCCGTTAGTGGTGTTTAAAAAAAGTCAGAACATTAGAGGCATGTTGATTAGAAACGATATATCGGTGAAACAGATGCCAGTACCCAGACAAACAACGCTCTGGGGCCTCCCCCCTGTCAAGGGACATTTCCCTTGTGGACAATGTATTATGTGTGCCTACACTAAAGAAACTAAACAGGTCTTATTGAATCCTACTACGATGTGGTCTCTTGATGATATGACAAACTGTAATACTGAAAACGTGATTTATTTGATATATTGGCAAAACGAATAGGAAGTGTCGTACACGTATGGTGGAACATCGTAGCTGTATAAAAAACCAGATTCTTACTGCACCTATGGTCAAACATTTCACACAAATGAAGCATTCACATGAGGATTTGAGATGGGTGATTTTGAAAAAGGTGGTTGGCAAAAACAAGTTGGAATCAGAGGGGAAATTGTTATTGTTTGAACAGAAAATGATTTTCAAATGTCAGTCATATTGTGGGCTTAAATGAAGAAATTGAGTGGCAGCATACACATGATTAGAACCTTTAACCAAAAAATCGTTACTGATTGAAATGTGGTGTTCTGTGTTTTTGAAATGCTTTTTGTCATTTGAAATATGTTTTGAAATATTTTTTGACTTTTGCCTTCCAATATGCAATCCAGCGCCGCCAACTTGGATTCCCTCCCATTATGATTGGATCCACGTGGTGTGGGTGGCAGCTTGGGGCTGTGTTTCATGCCCTTTATTGGCTACACCACAGCCGTTTTTCATGTATAATTAGTTTATATATATTTTTTAATGATGTTGTCCTTTGGTGAGAAAGGGCGCTTTATAGCCGTATCTGGTAACGTTGCCTGTCTGATGGCCCGTTTGGATGCGATCACTGTGATGCAAGTCCTGTCTCTGTATCCATGGTAGTACTCGCAGTCCTACCGGAAGTCCTTTCTCTGTATCTAGTGTTGCAGCCCCCGTAGTCCTCTGTCTATGACGCTTGACACACTCTAGTGTTTATACGCGAGTATGTTTCTGTAAAGTTTAGCGCGGTATGCATTCATGCAGTGTTTTCAAGGCGTTGGTCACACTGGGAGCTCGCCACTTTGCGGGTTACAGGTATGTGTCGTTGTATCCAGTTTTTGGGTTGACTTTATGAGCAGGTTGTACCGGGTGCTATAGACGCAAGAAAGTGACCGCAACGGCATGGTCTCGCATTTAAATATTTATACATGTTTTGTTTTAGGCATTGACCTTGGGAATCATTGAATATAGTGTTTTCGGTCCATGAAAAGAAGAACTTGATGGAATTTACGGAGGCATACATTGAGTAAGGAGGTATTACGATTTGTGTTCTCACTATTAGGTGGTGTGTGGTGGTAGAAGCTAGACAATAGGGCTTCTCGAAGTAGACATGGAATTGTGGTGTCACACTCCGGTTAGGTCAGTGAGAGTTGTTGGTGGCACGGTGGTGCATTGTGGTGATGGGGTATACCTTTTATGGCTACACGTTGATGGACTGTATATCTTGGTTGGTTTGCAGCACTGAAGTGGACCGACAGCTACTTGGAAGCTATTGAGTAATAGAGACTCGAATTGTGGAGTCTACGGCTAACCTGTGGTGATTTACAAACACCAGCGCTACTGATACCAATTTAAGAGGTATGTAGTTCGACAATAGGGACAGGTTGACAGCAATCATGTCCTTCCTACCCAGTGCATTGTGATTTGGAAGCAATTTGCACTGGGGTATGGAATTTGTTTCTTAGTCTTTCTGACCGGTGCTTATGTCTGGTGACCGCCCCTTTTGTTTGTTTCCTGGCTTAGGAACCATTTGGGAATGCCCAGGTGTGACTCTGGATTGCATGGTGGAAACTATGAAATGGAACTATTCCCCTGAAGAAAGTTCATGCATTTGTGCAAATAAGAACTGAAACATGTCGGGATTTTTGTGTACCTCAGTCAGTGTACTCGGTGTGTTTGGAAAATTGTTAAATCCATTCATTGTGTGTTTTTGTACTGTTTTTTAACATTGAATGTGGTTATATGTTTGTCAAATTTGTGATTTGTATTGTTTTTTATACCATGCTGTGTGAGGTTGGGTCATACTCATACCAAACACTTTTATGAGTGTTTTTATCATTGTGAATATTTGAGTAAAACTAAAAAAACTTTTTTATAACGGACGCAACACGTACTGGGTCTATTTTTTCAGGACTGAAGGTACTAGGAATATGGGGTGTGCATCAATACATTTGCATAAGATCCGAAAAAATGTTATAAATGGTGTAACGATCTCCTTGATAGATAAATATTTTGGGCCATCCCCTGACCGTGTGAGAGCGTTTGTAAAGGGGTTCTTCTGCCTTATATAAAGTGGCGGACCTGAGGTGCTGGCATACCCATCATACTCGAGGTGGGGATTGATCCTATGGCATCTGGCTCAGGTGTGCACTGAGGCCACTGCATCAACTGAGGGACTGCTAGGAACGTAGGTCAGCATATGGCCAGAAACCGAGCTGATGTGTCGCACACAACTCATAACCAAGGTGTCCCTATGAGGCACTGCATAGACTAGACTGGAAAGACTCACAGCAGTGGTAGTATTCCTAATGCACAGAAGACGCCAGCTAGATCTGCGAGCGAGGTGAGAAAGCCAAACGATATCACAACCCTGCATGAATAGAGTACCCCTGCTAGGATACACGGATAAGTGGGGAAACTTTACTGGAAGTACTCACTGAGGCCACTGAGAGGCACTTCTGCTGCTGAACATAAAGGAGGTCAAGGGGAGACTAACTGTAGTTGCTGTGCCCTTGTGGCGACTGGGCAGGAACGCACAAACAGAGGCCATAAGAGCAAAGGCTGACAAACCATGATGGAGGCTTTTGTCCGCAAGGAGGAGGGAGAAGCATCGCGCCAAGAGAACCTAGGCACTGAGTCAGCAACGTCAAGAATGGGCCTGTGAGAAGAGGGACCCATTCTATCTGCAATTGCAGCATTGAAGGCTGCACTGGAACACAAGATCGATAAAGTAATTGTGGATGTGGATTTATTGCACCAAGACTTTTGCACATTGGCAGACCGACTGGGCATAGCCGAACAGCAAGTACAAGACAACACAGCCAATATAGCTTGTGTGCAGACTCAGGTAGCAGATCTACTGGAATGTGTGAACATCCTGGAATGCCGAGCAGACGATGCGCAGGAGAGGGCCCGCAGGAATTGCATCAGGATACTGGGCCTTCCAGAAGGAGAGGAAGGCAGAGACCCCATGGCCTACATTGAAAACATGCTCCTGCAGTAGGTGGGCGCTGACACAGGGATTCACGGTTGAGAGAGCGCTGTAAGGAAAGGCTTGGGATCATCAATGAAGACAGACACAAATGAGACACAGTTCAAGAGTGTTTATTTAATATTAATGGGTTGGTTAAACCTGAATCTAACTATCAGATAATAACTCAGTCCTAGTAGAGTCTGTCAAAATAAAGGCCTTATGCTAATAAACCTATTGCCAATCCTTACTTCTAAATACAAAATGGTGTGGGACAGTAGTGTATGCAAAAAAGGAAAAGCGTTCAAGAAACAATATGTCAGGACAGCTGAGCAGTTGGCCTCCCTTCCCCATGCTTTCAGCACGGGACAAGGCAGCACGCTTGAGCCTCGTGCACACTCTGACTTCCTTGACACAAGGCCACAGTTCAATGGTTCAGCTGGTGTCACATTCCTCTGGCAAAGTCTTTAAGGAACAAAAAGGATTCAAAAAAGAACGTCTCTTGTCAACACACATGTTTCCTACGCCTTGAAACAAAGTTCACTTCACTTGTCAAAACACAAAGTACTGTTTTCCACAGTGACTGCTGGTACTTGTAGTTCCTTTTGTCACTCGTACAGTTCAATATCTCAGTATCAGGACCTTATGTGCCAAAGTCTCTTTGCCATTCAAAGTCTCTTACTCCCAGAGGGTCTCGTGTAGTAAACAAAACACAAAAGTTCCTTTTCTTTGTCAAGATTCTCACATTCATAAGTTCATGATTGGTCTCCCTCCTCAGACACCTTTTCTACCATATTCACAATTCCCAACTTGGTCTCCCTCATCCGGCTCGGACCATGGATCCCTCTCTTACGGGTTCAGATCCCTTTTGACACCAGAATCGAAGACTTTCGACTGTGTGCGGGATTTAGCTTGACCTGTCACAGGACCACTTCCATTTACAATCCTTTACAACTCTTTAACTTTCATTTCTGTCACTTCTCACCTGGATACCTTACAGAGACATTTAACTGGACACACACGCAGCGCCGGACCACTCTGTCTCACAGCTTTGCTCTTTTGGATTACAAGTCCCAGAATGCACATTTGAGGATTTCCTCCCACTTTGCCAGATACAGGCACTTTTGGGATTTGCACAAAGTTCTTGACACAACAGCTTATCCCGCCTTAGCTGCCCTCGTGTCACAGGGTCTCCATCTTTTGCTCTCAGTGATGAGGTGTTAGCAGGTCATCGATGGGGGATTCACTTGAGGTCAGGGTCCCAGCACCTGCCCCTCAACTACCTAGGTTTCTGGAACTCACCCAGGGAGCAAGCACTGATTTAAACACTACCAGCAAAGTGTAGCTGGAGTTTTGGTTCCCCTGCCACACTGTAGCCCCCTTTGTACACACAGGCCTAAGTATCTTGGCAGTCCATACCCCATCTGGCTTTCGAAGGTTCTCCCACTGGCTGACTTCTCCTTCTGGTCTTCACGGTTCCTTCCGCATCCCCTGTTCAATCAAAATGCTGGTTCTGGCTGTTGCTTTTATACTTCTAGCTAGAATTGATTCGAGTCAAGTGTGAGTAGTTGCCCCTCCCTGCCTGACTCTGTCTGACCTCATTATCGAGACAACATGGAGACTCCTCATGCCTCACACCTGTCTCTTCTTCATCCCACTAGTTGGACTTCTAGAATGGAAGTAGGGATTGTGGCAGTTGTTGGTTTTCCTGAAGATCATGGAAAAGCCATGTAGGTTTTTGTCAGAATGAAGGGGTAAATGTATTGTGATGTGAGAATGGATTTTCTATTGGGGTTTACTTTCCTTGGTCGTTTTCTCATTTTTCTTAAAGAAAGGTACTGAGGTATGATATGACAATATTCCATGACAATTGAGGGTATGGCAGGTAGGGGGTGTATTGGAACGGGGGGAATACCATGTCTCGTCTGAGGGCATGTCTCCCATAGTCCCCAAGGACCCTCTGCCCATGTGATCCTCCCTTACTTATCCACCCCCAGGGTTGGGATCCAAGAGCGATGGCCCTCCCCTGGTCACCTGAACAAAACATCCCTGGGAATAGCCTAGGAGAAATGCCTCGGGTTTCTCACAGCGCACCAAGCTGGCGAAATGTCCTGACTATACGGCCATGGTACAATGTGGTAGAGCAATGATTGGCCCTACCAATGCAAAGCTGAGGAAAGCAAATCTGTGGTACGTGTTGATTAACCCTGCCAAGTTGAAGGTAGTAATACATAATGGGAGATTGCACTTTTTTGACACCACAGCGGATGCACAGTCCTAGATGGATGCAAAGGGTTTGCCGCAGCTTCCGCACAGACAAGACAATGCGCCATGAACACTCCACAGAACATGATATGGCATTTATAACGCGCCTATACACAAGTGTTTCAAGGCACGACGAGGCAAGGAAGGGGAACAAAGGAAAGACGGACAGCGATCCTACTAGGCCAGGTGTCATTCAGATCGAGCAAGTGCGTGGGAAGGGGGCAGTGCAGTACATGGCAAAGATGATAGCAATAAGTAGCGGCCAGCATGTGGCAAGTGCAATAAGTAGCGGCCAGCATGTGGCAAGTGCCTGGTAAGTGCAGACATCGGGTGTCAAGGGCTGGGAGGGGGACTGTAGAGATACAGAGACAGTCCCCAAGTGCGGGGGTTGCCAGGTGGGCAGTGCAGGTGTGAAACGCTGGTGGGGAAGGACATGGTCCCGAGATCAGTGTGTGTCCAGGTAGCCAGTGCAGTTCCAGTTACAACTAGGAGGTCAGCAGAGGAGGGGAGGAGAAAAAGCAGAAGCAAACAGAAAGGTTTTGAGGAGTTTCCGGAACCGGAGATGGTTCTCCTCCAGTTTAAGGGAGGCTGTTCCAGAAGGAGGCCCCAGCCGAGGAAAGGGATCTCCCACCAACTCGTTGCTTGGAGAAGAGACTGACCCTGAGGGAGTTGGAGGCGGATGAGCAAAGAGCTTGAGAAGGGAGATATTTAGGAAGAGACAGTTGGAGGTATTGAGGCCCCAAGCCCCAGAAGGCCTTGTTGATGATGCAGAGGGTTTTTGACTTAATCCTCGGAGCCACTGGGAGCCAGTGCAGAGATTTCAGTCCTGGAGAGGTACGATCCCTGGGCTTGAGGCGAAGGACAAGTCTTGCAGTCCTGTTCTGGATAAGTTGCAGAGGGCAGAGAGTAGAAGCAGGCAGATTTAGAAAGAGGCTGTTGCAATAGTCCAGCCTAGAGAGAACCTGAGTTCTGGAGACAGTGAGCTTCTAGGGGAAGGAGAGAAAAGGAAGAATACCTCTGAGGAAGTGCAGCTGGTAGTGTGACTTCTTAGAGATGTCAGAGATGTGAGGAGAGGAGAGTGTGGAGTCGAAGATGACCCCCAGGTTTTTAGCCTTGCAGGTGGGAGCAGGAAGAGGGCCAAGAGAGGCCGGGCAGAGGGCTGCAGGGAAGTTGGGAACGGGTGTGCCGATGAGGAGAATCTCAGTCTTACTGGCATTAAGGCAGAGGACATTGGCAGCACACCACTCCTGGATAGCAGACAGACAGCCAGAGATGAGGGAGGGAGGGAGAGGAGGAGGCTGAGGGTAGCCTGAGAATGAGCAGAGTGTCATCCGCATAGCACTGAAAGTTGGGGCAAAGAGCGGCGATGCGGTTGGCAAGGAGTGCCAGGTATTGATTGAACAGCCAGGAAGAGAGGTTGGACCCCTGGGGGACACCACAGGTAGAAAAAAAGATAGCAGAGAGGAAGGACTCAAGTTGGACCTGGGATGGTCGTTCAGAGATGAAAGAAGTCGGCCAAACCAGGGCCTGACCAGTGATGCCCAGGTTATCACGGAGACGGTTGAGCAGGATGGCATGGTTGACGGTGTGAAAGGCAGAAGAGAGATCAAGCAAGATGAAGGCAAAGGGAGTGTTAGAGTTAAGTTTGGAGAGTCTGTCTTCACGGATGTTCAGGGGAGCAGTTTCCGTGCTCTGGCAGCTCTAAAGCCAGACTGATGGTCATGAAGACAGCCAACAGATTTGGTGTGGATATTAAGCTGGGAGATCTCCAGGAGCATACCCAGGAAGGGAGTGATGGAGATTGGGCGATAGTTAGCCGGGCAGGAGGGTTCGGCAGAGGGTTTCTTAAGAAGAGGGTGCAAAAGGGAGTGCTTCAGGGGGGATGGGAAGACTCCAGTGACGAAGGAGTGATTGCAGAAATCAGCCAGGGCAGGAGCTAGGGAGTCGATGTGGTCCTTGATAGTTTTGGAGGAGCAGGGGTGAACCTGTTTCGACGAGACTTTCATAGATCACACTGGAAGTTTGGTTCTATGGTCTGCGCACATTGCAGGTTGAGCAGGCAGATGAGATACTATAGATGAGGTCCTGTGGGCAGCGGTACTATTCACCGGTCTAACCAGAGATGCCAGTTCTGGGGCCTCTAGCTGCATGTTACCTGGAGGAGGGCAGGGGGTTAGGGGAGAAGCGGCTGAATATGCAGTATGCTGCTGGGCTGTTGGATGAAGTTAAAGGGAGTTCTTTGGTTTCTGCAGTATTGGTTTGCTGAGGGGAACAGGGAGGAGGGGTTGGAGCCAGTTGTTTGGTTGAAGGGGAAGGTTGGAGGTGTGGACAGGTATGAGTACATGTCGCAATGGATCATTCAGGTATGCATGGGCACAGGAGGACTGCTGATGCACAACCACGCGATGAAGGGGTGTGTCAAGGAATTATCGTGGGGCAACAGGGAGCCGGTGCACAGAGCAGGGCAACCTGAAGTAAAATCCACAGACCAATATGCGGGGCAGTGGGACAATATAGGCCCAGTTGGTGACCCTTATGGCACAGGTGGGTGATACAAACGTAGTCACCTAGAATGTCAGGGGCCTTAATAACTACATTATGTGTCTGTGCGTATTTTAACAGAATAGGGACCAAGGTAGGCCTGCTGCATGGAACGCACTTAACAAGCACCAAACTGGCCACGCTCGCCAGGAAATGGGGTGGCAAGATGTACAGCTTGTCGTTTTCGGCCTAAACTAGGGGAGTCCTCATTTGGATTGCTCCCTCTGTTCCCTTCCAGCTATTGGAATTTTGGAAAGATAAAGAGGGCTGACTAGCTGCGGCACACGGCCTGTGGGAGAATGGGAGGTGTGCTTTGAGAAAATATACGCTCCGAACCAAGACGCCAGATTGTTTAGACTCAAAGCTGTCCACATATAGAGGTGCTATGTGGGTCTGAGGAGGCAATTTTAATTGCACGCTTAACCTTAGATTGGACAGGTCAATCCAGAAATGTCCAAAACTCAGAAAGGTGACTCCTTTCTGAGTCACCTACATTTGGTGGATATTTGGAGGCGAGACATGCAGAGAACCGAGGCTTCTGCCATTTTTCAGCCCTGTATGGAGTACACATCCGGATAGATTACATTTTCACAGGGAAGGAAACATTGTGGGAGTTTGCGCACATAGACTATAAAGCTCGGGTCCTCTCTGATCATGCCCCGCTGATGGCAACCTGGAGGACAGTACGGACCCCTGATCCCTACCCGGCGGTTGAGAGCCGAAGCCCTGTTTGATGATGAATTTAGTGGGTACTTGGGAGATGAATATTTTGACATGAATACTGATAGTGTAGCAACAGTGGGTACCCTGTGGGACGCCATTAAGGTGGTCACGCATGGAGCGGTAATTGTGAAAACGGGGGGCCTCTGAAAGGAGATACTGAAAACTTTAACTGACACTGAGAACGTCATTGAGCAGGAAGATAGGACGGAGGGGCTGGGAACTAGCAAGTTGCGGGAATTAGTAGAACTGCGTCAAAAATGCATCATGACCTGGGGGAGGTTAGGGAAGCTTGACTTTGCTAGGTACATGCAAAAACTGCATGCAGAGGGAGATAAACCTGTAAAGCTCTTTATGTGGATATGCAAACGGGAGGAGCTGAGGGATATGATTAGCGCCGTCATCAATGGGGGCGGGGACATCATCCAAACCCAACATGGGATCAATGAGGTCTTATCAGGTTTTTATGAAGCATTGTACTCGGTTAACCGGATAACGAAAGCGGAGGACATTAGTGAGGCCCTACTCCAGAAACCCCTACCGAAATTATATGCTACACAAGCAGACATGTCAGATGCCCCACTCACATTGGAGGAAATTGAGGAGGTCATAACGGAACTCCCAACAGCTAAGACCCCGGGACCTGACGGGTTCCCCAGAGAATTTTATCAAAAATGCACTGCAGTGATGGCACCCAAGCTCCTGGAGATTTACAGAGAGAGGCGTTCGAACAAGTCAGGCTGCCCAGCACCATGCGGGAATCCATTATAATACCGGTCCTCAAAAACTGGTAAGCCCCCCCTCAGGACTGCAGCTCATACAGGACCCCCTTCATAGTGAACCAGGACTGTAAGATCCTGACAGCAGTTCTAGCTAATAGACTTAAAAAGGTTATAGGGAGTTTGATCCACACAGGCCAAACTCGGTATGTTCCGGGGTGCAACACCACGTGGAATCTGAGAACACTCCACCATATCATAGACCGCACTAATCACATGGCAGGGGACTGCGCAGTTGCGTCTTAAGACGCAGTAGAAGCTTTTGATTCGGTCCGATGGGACGGGCTAATGGGGGTTCTCCGGCACTTTGGAATGGGGGAGGGGTTTCTGAGATGGGTGAAATTGGTCTATACGGCTCCCAGGGCCAGGGTGAAAATGGGAGGCCTGATCTCCAAGGCATGGGACATACATAAAGGCATGAAACATGGTTGTCCATTCACTGTCACCAATGTTGTTTATATTGGCAGAGGAACTGCTGGCGGTTTTCTCAGGACGGTCTATGCAGAGGCTTGGATAATGATAGATGGTGTTAAGCATCTGATTTCCCTATATGCAGACGACATGCTGCTATATGTGTCCCAGCCTGAGACTCAACATATTTGCTAGACACTATTGACCAGTTTGCAACCATTTTGGGTATCCAGGTCAATAGGGGAAAATCCTGTCTATTTTCATTGGGTGGGCTTTGGGAACTCACTGAGGGACAGCTACCGGAACTGTGCCTGATGTGGGCGAGGGACACCTTCCGCTGCTTGGGTTTCAATGTATGGCACGACCCGGCCGACGCACATGAGCATAACACAAAAAGTGCTGAAAGCAATAGCTAACTCCATGTGCTTTTGGAAGAGGCTACCTCTGGGAAGTGGAGGCCAGGAAGAGCAGCGCTATTGAAAATGGTGGTACTTCTGCACCTCTTCTATCATTTTAGCAACATACCCTACAATATACCTAGGAGGTTTTTCCAGAAACTGAACACATTAGTATGGGAATTTCTATGGGGTGGGTGGCAGAAACAGAATAGCTCTGCACACATTACAGAGGGCCCACACAGAGGGAGGCATCAATCAGAGTTCTGCACTTTGAATTATACTATCTAGCTGGGCAAATACAGTTTGTCGTGACCTATTTGCGGACGAAACCTTGCAAGACACACTGCTACAATAGCCATTGCTGTGTTGGCACTTATTGAAGGAAGTGCTATGGGTGGACGTGGAGCTACCGTTGAGACCCTCTTGATTGCTGAATCTTGGCATAGATTTGTGGCACAGTGCCTGGAAGCTCCGGGGGAATCCGGATCCTGGCTCTCAGTGTGTCCCCCTGGTTGGAGTGATTGATAATCACCAGGGTACGATTGACGGATTCAGAGAACACTGGGAGGAAAAAGGTATTGCTGTAGTGGGGAATCTGCTATGTGATGACCAGTGGATAGGCTTCTGAACCCTGGTCAGTGAGTACGACATACACATGGGTCAATTCTATCATATATTGGGAGGTTAGATAGATGATTCTTTTTAAAAAGAAATGTTATTTACTTATTTATAGTGAGCCACAGGCATCAGGGCACAGGAATGGAAAAGGACAGAGCAGTGTCAAGAAGGGGCCTAGCATGAATTTACTAGACAAACAAAACCATGTTCAGTCGCTTCCTAAAGGTAGGGAAATTGATCTCAGCACGACGATCCTTCAGGATATTATTCCATGTCAGAGCTGCCTGCGTTGTGAAGGACCTGCCCATACCTCTCTCCCGTTTGCTATAAGGGACAATTAGCCGTATAGCATTGGTAGACCTGTTGGTTTCTCTCAGGTTTGGATACACTAATAAGGTCTTTCAAGTATCCAGGAGCATGTTCATACAGACATTTATGTACGATAGTGCTAATTTTGTAGCAAATTCTAGCCTCACCTGGGAGCCAATGTAAATTTCGCCTATGGATTAATATGGGCTCATGCTTTGGTACATTTTTCACGATACATACAGCATAATTTTGTACAATCTGAAGTTTCCCTAGACTACCCTTGCACTAGCTAACAGTATGCTACAGTAATCAATCCTGGGCATGATTAAAGCACAAACTAATGTAGTACAGTTGGCTTCACCAGTCAGAGAAGTCTCGGGTAATATTGGGTTTTGCTGGTGACATTTTGCACATGAGTATCTGGGCTCAGGGATGCTTCAAGAAATACCCCATAGGTTTTCACTTTAGCAACTGTAGCAATACAATAGTTATCAATAAGAAATCCAGAGTATTTGCTGTCTAGTTTTAGACGTGCTTGTGACGATCCAAACATAAAAAGCTCTGTCTTTGCAGTGTTCATGCACATGCCATTTCTTGTCATCAAGTTTTTAATGGATATGTAGATCAGAGAGATTCTCTCTGCATTGCTTTCATAATCGCTACTTAACTCAATGATGAGCTGGGTGTCGTCCGCATAGTTAGAGAAACGCACTCCCAGTTTAGCCAGAAGGTTGCATAATGGGCGGGCAAAATATGTTAAAAAGGGCCAGTGATGGGCATGCACCCTGCGGCGCGCCATATCCCAAACGCTCTGGTTTAGAGCAAGCTTCTCCCCAAACAACCGTAAACATTCTGTTTTGAAGAAAGATTCTAAACCAAGTGACAGCGTCATCAGAGCAATTGCCAATGTCCTCTATCTAAGAGCCTTTCATGGAGCACAAGGTCAAAGGCTGCTGAAAGATCTAATAATATCAGCAGCCCTGCCTTCTACACACATCAACAACTGAGTACAACACCTGTCTTATCCCCCTTTCTACCTTAACCAAACCAACCCATTTGCCTTTCAGAGCCACCAGGGCTCCTGGAGGCCATGAAAATGGCAGCAGTACCCAGTATACATCAACATAAACTCTCCAGATGGGAGACATAGAAATAGCTCTTTGAGATCATAAGCGTAAAAATTGATCTTATAGGAACAAATAGTGTGAGATCAATTCTAGATTTAAAATGTAGCAAACACAATGAAAATTGTATGTGTGCTGTAGGCCTACAGGATGCTTGCTTTGACATTTTAAGAGCAGTGAAGCAAAAATGCATCAGCTGTTCAATGAACAGCAATCATTTACAATGCAATGTGCTTCCATTCGGCTTAAAGTCAGCCCCAAGCGGTAGTCTCGAAGAGCATGGAATTGTGTGCACACATGGGAACAGAATAAAAGATTGGCTTATCAAGGCCAGTTCAGTACAAAGGCTTTCAGTCCATGGAGCTGACCTTATCCAGGCTGGCTCTGCCTGTAAATGAAAAGAAATTGATTCCACGCCCTGAACAGAAGCGTCACGTTCTGGGGTCTACTCTGGACACAAGAAGTGCAAGTGTTTACATTAGATGATAAATAACTGATGATAAAAACATTACCGGCAGTCCGGCAGATGTAATCATTGCTGGAGGTAATGTCTTCATCCATGTGTATTGCCGCACAGGTGAGATTACATATGAGGGCCGTACAAGAGTATCTAGAGGATGAATTGTTGCAGAAAGGGGGAATTGGGAAGAATGACTTATCCAGACACACCCCGGGAAGGTGGTGAAAGGACAGAAAACGTCTGCAGAGAGGTCCTTTCCAGAAACATCCTACACAACAACCAATGATGCTGGATGCATCATGCAGGGCCATAGATCTAGGGTATGTGGCCTGAGAGGGAGAGCCTCCACATAACCATGCTGGAATTGAGAACGGTACTCCTGGCCCTAAAGAACCTCTCACCATCAATGGCATCAAGTGTGTTGCTGATTGAAACAGAGGCCACAAGAACTTTGTGCTACCTGAACAAGGAAGGCGGAATAAAGTCCAGAAGTCTCTGAGCGTCTCAGAACATCTGGCAATGGCTTCAAATAAGGAAGATTTCCATCTGCTGGGACTATAGAATGTTCACTCAGACACTCCCGGCAGATATTTTCAAGAAGACCCTGAATTAGTCTTAAGCAACTATGCTTTTCTAGGTTTCTTTGTTCTGTGGGGTATACCTCAAGTAGATAATTTTCGCTTGATGGAAAAAGCAGAAGGGCAAAGCTTCACATTGAGATTCCCGCAGCCAAGATCCAAAGGCAGCGCCCTTCTGATCAAGTAGTTGGGAATTTTTCAGTATGCGCCCCAACCATTACAACTTGTAATGTATGATTCTGAAGCAGACGCAAGGCAGGGATAAAATGATTCTGATCATCTAGTCTTGGAAATGCCAGTGGTGGTTCTGAGGGCTCATATCTCTGGAATCACAGTGAACTCAGCCATGCAGACCAGATCTCCTCTAGCCTGTACCACCATAGCCTCCCACAGTTGAACTTGACACCATGGCTCCTGAGTTCTAGCAGTACAGTCATATGCCTCTGACAAAAGTATGGTTGTCCTGAGAGAGGCAAGAAGACCATCTACCCGAACCTTAACCTTCTATGCATTCAAGTGGAAGAGGTTCTAACTATGGTGCATGGGCAGAATTGCAGAACCCACGTCCTGCGCAGAACAAACAGAATTGCCTTACACTCTCTGTCTGGCATGCTTTTTTCTCTATTAAAGTTAATTTATCTGGCATCTGGTGATGACCAAGATGGCAATCGGAAGTGATTGGGGACCATTTAGTTTCTCCTGCTGCATCCCAGAATCACCCTGAAATACTTTCTCAAATGTGCATTCTGGAAACACAATTGAATGGAACATCAGCAGCAAAAGATAAGTTCCAAAGCGATAGATCAACTCTATTGCTGACGAGCATTGCAGAGCCTGCTATCCCCAGGCAAAGTCCACGAGATCAACTGAGGGCCACCTGTCCCCCCCAAACCCCACCAGTGGAGACCTGACTCTCTGCCGGCTGGTGAGTATGCCAAGTGTCTGCAGCAGCACCTTTCAGGCTGCATGCACGGTGTGCACCAGTGTGACAGCTCACAGGACCCTGGGTTGTTCTTCCACAGCACAAGGCTAACATTGGAGACCTCAGTAACCTGAACGCCTTGCACACTGATCATTCACCCCGCGTAGCCTAGGGTTCGGGAGCCTAGTTCCTGGTGCAAGCTGCTTGCACAGCATTCTGGCATCTAGCAGGGGTTGCTGCCCTTAAACCAGCATTCCTGCCAAAACTAGAGAAGGATTATTATTTCTGATCTCTGTGCCCCACAATCAACATCAACAAAGACTACAATAACACAATTAAATGAACTGCAATATATTCCATGCAACAACCATTTGTTCATGATTACCATTCTAACAGCTCCACATACCACACATTTATTATGACATTGTTAATTAAGTATCATTCTCCCACACACTCCCAAACTGCACAATAATGCAGCCCCTAACTCAGCGCAGTTCTGAAAACCTGAAACGCAGCCTCCACTTCGCTATGCAACACTAATCTCCTGAGTGTGCTGTTAATTGAAAAGTCGCTAAAGACACTGCAAAGCTGTCCAAAAGCTTGTTACTGCACTTAATCCCATGGATGGCTGCTGCAGCATTATTTGAAGAAGTACAGATTTTGTGAAGACAATTCAAATTGCAATGTCTTCTGAAGTCACTCTAAAGGCTGTGTGTAGACATTGTGTAGTCTTAAGAAAATATTGTGAAATTCTGCTATGAAGTCCTGATCCTGAAACACAGCCTTGGTTTCACAGTATAACTTGGATACCCTGGCAAATTGATTAGAAACAAAAACACTTCAATGAAAGCTCTGATTTGCTCCAAAACCTTTGAAGTGCTAACTCTACCTTATTTGCTAAAGCGCTTCTAGTGTGAAAACACCAAAAGCACCATCCAGATCTCTGAACATACAATAGATGCGGTCTCTAAAACCCAGACGCCAACGAAGGTGCCATCATTCAGCTACACTTGCCATGTGCAGAAGCACATCTAAGCTCAAACCTACTTCTAATATTCATCACAGATTGTGTGAGTTCTGAAGGCATTCAGTACTACCTGCTGCGTCATTCCAACTTTCTCCCTCATGTAATGATCACCATTATCAACTCAGCCACCCCAAACCCAAGAAATCCCACTACATGACCTACTCACCTGAGCACCTACTTTCCAAAAAACTGCTTGCAGCTTCCCCACCGCTGCTTTCCTCAACAAAGACTTTCCTCACCTCCACGGGTATTGCGTTAAACATCATTGAGCATCATATAACTTTAGATCCACCGTTCAAGCACTGGTCCTATCCCACCTCAATGGGAGCAATGCACTCCTTGAAGGCCTCCCGTCATCCACCCTTGTGCCCCTGAGAAGTATCCTACACGTGACTGCATGCCTCATTAAGGGTCTATGCAGATATAACCACATCATTCTGGCCCTCATCAACCTTCACTGGCTCCTACTGCATGCATAAATCACTGTCAAGTCTTGCTGCATCCTCTATAGAGCAGTGGCCCTCAAGGCACCCAGCTACCTTGTAGAGAAACTCAGCATTTCCAGCGGATAGCACACCACCAGAATCCAGGACATGTGCAGACTTGAAATCCACTGCTGCAATAAGGAAAGGACCTGAAAACAAGCCTTCTCCGCCTCTGCCCCAAGACTATGGGTCCTCCTCCCTGTCGGCATCAAACTTGCCCCCATGCTTCTACAATTCAGAAAAGATCTCCAGACCCACCTCTTCAAGGAGCCTCTCCTCCTCAACGCCAAGTCAATCACGTTGCCCTTAGCGTCACTTGAGTCTCTAGACGGCGGCCACCCCTCTGCTCCCCGCCCTTAGTACAGCTGTACCCCTCCTCTGTTCCCCTCTCTATCCTACTCTCCACTGTATATCTGCTTTATTGTTACCACTGAAAAGCACGCCATTATGCATCTGCAATGTTGTACACCTCTGTAAAGCGCTCTGTTATGTATCTGTATTGGTGTATACCACTGTAAATCACTCTGTTGCTTCTCGAAACCTAGTTCCGCGCTCAATAAATACCATAATAAAAATAATAATAATGTTGTTCTTCCGATGCTTCTTCCCCATGTGTCTTCTCTTCACGAACTTTTATACAAATACCCATTAAAAAAATCAGAACATTGTTCATCAATTCTAAAAAACAGACACTTTATACAAAACCTGCTATATGATGAGCAAATAGACAAGCTTTTCATCACAGAAACCTAGCTTTCTGACACTTCATCCTCAATAGCTGACAATAACCAGGATGACCAAATCAGAGGAGGTCAACATCTTTAAGAACCTCCCCAACATAAGACCCATTGGGCCTGATTGACAGAATGTTTTCCTATCGGAATGCGTCATTATAAACCGCTTTTGTGAACCAGGCCCATTGTCTCTCCATATCGCCTCAACTCTATTGCTGAAATGCATAATTTCACCATCCTTTAACTTATGACTTTCCTCTCATCTATAGCCCCCATCACCTAGCCCTACTTTCTTTCAAGACCTATCTGACTTCTTAACCCACTCAGTCCACATGTACTAATCATCAGTGATTTCAATTTCTGGCTTGAAAACAACAAACTGCCAGATACTAAATCCATTCTTACTGGCCTCTCTGACTTTGGCCTTACAGTATTAGTTTGTGGTCTGATCCATTCAATCAGACGCACATTCTATGGGATATTCAGTGTAGACACTTCCATCTCTGTCTTTCCCCCACTTCCTGTGCTCTGGTCAGAACACTACGGAATTTTGTTCCAAATCTCGCTTCCAAAAAAACCTAACACCTACTAGTACATCTCATACACAATGCCACAAAGAAAATGGGCCAAAGTTCTATTTGACTTTTAAGTCCACATTCTATCCCAAACATAGAACTGACTGATCTAACACTAGTCCAAAAATTCCGCATTACATCCTTGGGTATTGTCTCCCTCTCAAGCAGATGAAAGCTAATACCAGTAAACAGCAACAAACAAATTGTACCACACCCCCTTGAGTTGCTCAAAGTTAAGGTTTACAGCTGCTGGAAAGAATCTATCACAAAAATTACTAGTCCAATACTATAACTACAATAACATCAATGCTGCTATTACACTACCAGGACTGATCGCCACTTTCCGAACCACCTTACATCAGCACCAAACACGGCAAAATAACTTTTTAAGATCGTCAATGGCATACACTTGTTCTAGCTTCACTAAATCACAGAAACAGCTCTGCAGCAATTTAGCAGCCTTTTATTCCACAAAAATCAGCGAAATCTGGCAAACTGTCATTAACACTGGCAGACCTCATCAGCGCCTACAACTTCTGCTTCTTCACCTGTGTGGATTGTTGGGATGCATGCACAGCGTCCCAGCCAGGCAAAGAGGTTCAGTTTGAGGAAAACCTAATCGAGAACAACATTATGGAAGAAGAGCGCTGGGGACAGCTACTATGTTGTATTAGTTGGGTCTGACACATATTAGATACCCACATATAGCAACAGAGAGAGAGCAACAGATGTACTAATGTTGCAGTTTCAGAGGTTATAGGCCCAGTGTCTATTTGATGAATTGTAGTGATGTGCAGGAAGGAAGGAAAAAGGTTGAAGATGGAGTGAGCAAGGTAGTGTGGTAACAGCGAGGTTGGTGTGTTAACTTGGCAGAAGTGATGACATTTTAGAAGTTCAGGTCTAAGTCACAGTGAACAAATGAGAACACAGACCTTGGTGTGGAGCTGCTGTTAGTCCATCTCCAAAAACAAATCCCCTTTACCGTTCCCCAGGAGAGAAGCCAAGATTAGAGTTATCCGTTGTGCACAGATTAGCACTAATTTGATCCAGCTGCAGGGCCTGAATGTGATGGGAACGGAATGCTAGCTGATAGAAGAGCAGGAAGGGATGTGCCCTTTGAAGGACAAATGTATGGGAATAGGGCACAAAGCACAGCAATGGCAATGAGCCAGTGTGAGGAACCTGAGGGCGTCTTCACTTCTCTCCCCAATATATCCTCCTGCCAGGTGACCAGGGAAAGGCGGTTGCTATCGGATCCTGCGAGGGAGGATCACCTTGGTGGAGGAGATTTGGGGAGTGTGGATGAGGCACCCTTGGGTAAGACACGGTATCCCCCATTTCCCTTTTCTAATGAGTCTAATATCTCCCAGTCCTTTGTAGGTTATTACCAGTCCCTTCCCTATGTTTTACATAAATTGGCTCCCAGTAAACACCATTCAGGTACTGGGATGAGGAAGAGACACCAGAGCCATACATCCTCTCTTTATTGATTCTTACACACACAAACACCATTTTGGTACTGGGACGAGGGAGATGCAACAAAGTCTGACAACAGACTAGAGAACTAACCCTGAACAGTCTAGTTGCTGAGTACCTAATCAAGCTAGCAGAGTATTTAAAAGCCAGTATTGGAAGAAGAGAAGAGGTGTGAACGAGAGAGCAGCCGAGTGGAAGCGAAACCCTGAGAAGTCCAGAGGAACCAGAGAGGGATGCAGAGCAAGTGCAGCCGGAAGCAAGGTGGAAAGAAGGCTGGTGCGAGAAAGCTCTGCAGAGGAAAGCTGGTACTTCCCTCTGAATTGGTGAGACACGATGGAGCCCCGCTGAACGAACAACAGCAGAGAAAGGGCAGACGGAATCACAGAGGCAGTGACGTGCATTGGCTATTCTGGCGGGCGAGATAGAAGCTGTCCACTAAGCTGCAGGAGGACGGCAGTACTGGGACCACTTCCTGGAGACACAACCAGTGCTGCAGCCCCACATCATACGTCGGACACGCCAAGCCACACTGGTGACTCTGCCCAGGAGCACTGGGAGCCCCCGGGCATATTGACGACAAGCTGATAAAAGAAAGAAGACTGTATTTTCATGAACTCCCTTACTTAAGTCAATTTGGGGAAAAGCCCAAATAAAAATAATAGCTAATTAATGAACTGTGATAAAACCAGAGGAAACGCTGATACCAGTGAAGTGAATTACCTAAGGCAGAGTGTGGAATTCTAAGCCGAGACACAGCACCTGCAGTGACTCCAGGACCCCCAGGCCACTACCATCATCTGGCTCCATGATTTTAAAGGATGCTGAAAACAGATGGCCACTGCCGCGGAACAGAACTGGACTGCAAGTATGAAGCTCCTTGCTTTGGAGCATTGTGATTGGGCAGATGCCCCCTGTGTGCAGCCCACCCTCCTGAGCCGGATTTTGAAGCCGGTAGTCCCTCAAGGCCAATCCCTAAGGCCGAGCGTGGAAGTCTCAGCTGAGACACAGCACCTGCAGCGACCCCAGAGCCCTCACATTCCTCTTCCATCATCTAGCTCCATGATTTTATAGGAAGGAGCCTTAAGATAGCCACCGCCGCGGGCACAGAAGTAGACTGCCAGTATGAAGCTCCTTGCTTGGAGCATTATGCTTGGGCTGATGACCTTTGTATGCAGCCCACTACACTGAGCCGAATGGTTAAGCCGGCAGTCCCCCAAAGCCAGTCTCTAAGGCGGAGCGTGGAGGTCTCAGCCGGTCTCCGCCAGATACCCCCGATATGGCTTGACCCAGCATTACCTAATGTCCTAACTACAACGTGCAGCCTTACACGCTCTAAAGGTAAGCAGATTAATCTGCAC
The DNA here is from genome assembly GCF_040938575.1 of Ambystoma mexicanum. Lineage (NCBI taxonomy): Eukaryota > Metazoa > Chordata > Amphibia > Caudata > Ambystomatidae > Ambystoma > Ambystoma mexicanum. The sequence goes on from NC_090929.1 coordinate 543,144,252, forward strand.
TCATCCTGCACTTTGTCAATGTCATGTATCGCCCCTAATTGCCAACAGCTACCTGCAAGCTTTATCGATGATCTCCTACCTTTGCCGCTACAATATATCGCCCCACGCACCTTTTTACCAGTGCTTTTGCAAGCCCTGCTCTCACTGTGGTGTGGCACTCTCTGCAAAACCCCCATGTATTGCCGAGCAACCCCGCTGCATTGCGCAGGCTCATCCCTGTGCTGCCGTTGCAACCAGCAACAACCCTCTCTCCCGAACGCCACCATCTACTCAGTCAGCACCAATGGGCTGCTGCTTCCCCAAGCCCCCGCTGAGGTGATGGCCAGCTTCAGAATCCGCCTGGCGAGGGTACCAGCAGCCAACATATGTCAAGATCATATCCCCTACCACCATAGCTAAATCAGACCACCCTCCACTGCCAAAACCCACAATCTTCATCCCAGCCTGCCTCCCACTATCTTACTCCTGCACCCCCATTGATTCACCCATCCTCATTGCAGCACCCTACGCCAGCAGTAGGCAAACACCCACTCTCCAAGCAAGCCAACTAAGGTATACAAATTCGCTCCATCGCCCCACAGCGTCAAACTTCCCAGTTCCAGAAACCATACTGCACTGCGTCCTTCTTCCTTATAAACACATAAAAAAATATACACAAACCACGCACAGCATTACCTGCACCAGCACTGACATCAATTATGCCATGCCCCTGCACCATCCTCCACATGATGCCTATGCCCAACTAGCCCTGAGCTCCCAAGCAGCCCACTTACCACAACCACCTTGCACAAGCATACTAGCACAGCCAGCTCCTGTCTAAATGCCATGAGGTTCTGCCCAGAACTGCCACCCCATAGACTCTAGCTGAGCGATGTGCCCACCTCTCAGCGCACACACAGAACCCCACATTACATGACCAAGTGCCATCCTGTACCATGTGCAGACAGGCTTGCCTCAGATGTCGCAACATAGCCCTACCTCTCCATGAGGACTGCAAACCCATTTTAAACCTGCCGACGAAGGCCAAAACAAACAACATACACATGAACTACATCCACTGCATCCTGCCTAATGCCAGATCTGCAGTTGCACATGCCTCAGATATGCTAGATCCCATCACACTTAATAAACCTGATGTCCTTGCTATTACAGAAACATAGCTAACCCCCCACATCTGGTCTAGCATTGTCCATCGCACTATCTGACCAGCTCTCTTGGCCCTCTTTCTGCTCCTACCTGTGAGGCTAAAAATGTCGGGGTCATCTTCGACTCCACACTCTCCTTCTGTCCTCACATCTCTGACATCTCTAAGAAGTCACCCTACCAGCTGCACCTCCTCAGAGGTATTTTTCCTTTCCTCTCCTTCCCCCAGAAGCTCACCGGCTCGAGAGATCTGGTTCTCTCTAGGCGGAACTACTGCATCAGCCTTTTTCTAAATCTGCCTGTTTCTACTCTTTGCCCTCTGCAACTCATCCAGAACAGGACTGCGAGACTTGTCGTTGGCCTCAAGCCCAACAATCGTATCTCTCCAGCACTGAGATCTCTGCACTGGCTCCCAGTGGCTGCAAGGATTAAGTTCAAACCCCTCTGCATTGTCCACAAGGCCTTCTGCGGCCTGTGGCCTCAATACCTTCAACTCTCTCTTCCAAAATATTTTACTTCTCAAGCTCTTTGCTCATCCACCTCCAATTCCCTCAGGGTCAGTCGCTTCTCCAAGCAACGAGTTGGTGGTAGATCTCTTTCTTCGGATGGGGCCGCTCTCTGGAATAGCCTCCCTTCCTTCCTCAAACATAAGGCGAACCATCTCCGGTTCCGGAAGCACCTCATGACTTTCCTCCCTGTTTCTGCTTTCTCTCCTCATCTCCCCTGCTGAACTACTGGCTGAAACTGTAACTGCACTGGTCACCTGGCTACCCTCTGATCTCTGGCCCAGTCCCCTCCCCCACCAGTTGCACACCTGCACTACCTCCCTGGCAACCCCCGCACTTGGGTACTGTTTTCTGTATCCCTACAGTCCCCTACCAGCACTTGACACCTGATGTCTGTTCTTACCCTTGCACTTGCCACCAGCTGGCCGCACTTTTATTTTTTGCTTTTATTTATTCTATTTATTTTAACGTCGATCCCATATACTGCACTGCCTCCTCCCACACCCCCCGCACGTTTCCCCTTCCCCTTCCCCCTTCCCCTGCACTTGCGTGATCTCAATGTCACCTGTCCTAGTAAGATCGTTGTCTCTGTCTTCCCTCTGTTCCCCCTCCCTTGTCTCGTCACGCCTTGAAACACTTGTGTATAAGTGCGTTATAAATGCCATATCATATATCACATCATTCATCGCTATCCCACCCGGATATTCCATTATCCCCAATGATAGAAAAGGCAGAGGCGTAGCCCTCATCTACAAAGACAATCTCCCGCTGCTCCCAATCAGTTTTCCCTAGCTCCTTCACTGCGAAGCACTCTCTGGCAAGCTGACCTGTACACCTAACACTACTGTTAACTTCAACCTCATCTACTGGCCATCAGGCCCCACCCACAACTTCAAAGACAACCTCAGCCAACTCATCTTCTGTAATCTTAAGCCTACCACCCAGCTCATTACCTTAGGGGACTTTAACTTAGGGTTTGGAGACCCATCTTACGTCGATGCAGCCACACTAACTAATACTACATCAGCCCTATGCTGCACCCAACAAATCCTTCAACCAACACACACCCACAAGTGCATTCATGATTGGGGTGTAGATCACAGATGTAACATATCCATGCTTTCCAACACCCAATTCCCTTGGTCAGATTACCACATTATCACCTTCATTATTTCTATTCCTAGCAACAGACACTACCCTGACTAAACTGCTAGCCATGCCTCCCTTCCTACCCACTGGGCACACAGCACCTGGAACCTTGCTAGTGCACTGGTCCGCCGCTTACTCAGCCACCCACTGCCCACAGCCCAAGACACAGATACTCTAGTTGACAACTACAACACTATCCTAACCAATGCCATTGATGCCTTGGCACTCCTCAAACGCTCATGATTATACCATCCAAACACTGTAGACCTCCATGCCCTTCGCACACTGAAAGGAGCTGCACACTGAAAAGAGCAGCTGAAGCTGCTTGGTTGAAAATGCCCACTACAACAAAGTCGTCTTTACTGAGGCCGGGACAAAATACAAACAAAGCATCCATGCAGCCAAAGCTACTAGCTTTAACATCAGAATAACCCAAGCTACTTCTAGCACCAAAGTACTATAAATCATCTTGAGGGAACTAGAAACTCCCATCTTAACTAGTAACTAAAGACAGTGCTTGATGTGATAGTGTTCAAAACACACCCACTGGTAGAATCAGCCAACTCCAACCATGCTCTATCATCACCTCACTTCTCCCCATAAGCCTCCAAATGGATTGCATCCTTCCTGTCCAACAGAACTTCGAGAGACTTTTCAGGTGACGCAGCAGCCACTCCTACTCACATCACATGCGGTGTACCCCAAGGTTCCTGTGTCTCTCCTACTTTGTACAACATTTATGCAAAAACCATCTTCGACCTCCTCAGCACTTCTAACACAAACTATGCTGACAATACTCAAATTCGCATCTCCCTATTTGGGAACCACTACCAAGATTCAGCCAAATTTAATGCCATCTATGAGACCATTCAAATGTGGATGGCTAAACACAGTCTTTGTTTGAACAATGAAAAGACAGAGCTTCTGATCATTGGCTCCCCATCATCCCTCGAAATCCTTCAAATCCTTCACTATTGATGGCCACAACATCCTTGTCGCAACTGCATTAAAAACTCTGGGGGTCTTTCTTGATGCCACCCTCAAAATGACTAGGCAGGTGAATCACATTGCATCAGCTTCTGCCCTGTGCCACTAAGTTGATCAATGCTAGCAAACCCTTACTTTAATCTGAAAACCGAACCAACATTGCCCGAGCACTCATTGGATCCACATTGGACTATTGTAACACACTACTGTGTGGCACCTCAGAGAAAAATTTGAATAAGCTGCAAGTGGTTCAAAATCATGCCCTCTGAGCACCCACAGACCTGGGTAAACATGACCACATTTCTGAAACGAGGAGAGCCCTCCACTGGCTCCCTATCAGGGAAAGAATACAATTCAAAACTCTTCATCACGCATCAATGTTTAGCCAGCCACCACCAACATACCTCATCCAAAAGATCAAAAGACACGACCCTACAAGACCACAGCGCTTGGCCTACAAACATTGCCTGGAGCTGGGGGGGGACCACTTTCCCCAGTCTGGGCTGCCACCATCTGGAACAAGCCCACCCCCACTCCACCTTTGGCCTGAACCTTCCTACAAGTATTTCAGAAAGAAATTGAAAAGCCACCTTTTCATCTAACTGTGACTTTACCATCACCACTGTGAACCTGTTTTCTGTAACTAGCGCCTACATGCCCTTGGACTACGCACGCTGCTATAAATGCATAAATAAATACATTCTTTGTGAATTAACATGAAAAGTAATGCTAATGAACAAAGCCAAACAAGCAAGCCTAAGTGAAAGTTTGCGATGAACATTGTCAAGAGGCAATCAAGCATTGCCAAGAGTCAAACCAATTTTATTGCGTATTACTGAAAGAAATGAATGGTTGAGAAAAGAAAACCTGTATGCAAAGAGTAACCTGGTAAAAGGGCTCTAGAAGCTTTGATCAAGAGATCTGAAACAGTGAATAAGTGTCCTAGCAGGAGAGTGTATTAGGAAGCCTATGTTGGTCTTTGCAAGTGAAAGCGACTAAACAAGTGAATGGTGAACAAACAAGCAATAATAAAGCTTTACGGGCACTTGAAAGGATAATAAGTCAAGCCTCACTGTGAAGCCGAAACTGTGGCAAGATACCTGTGAAGCAGACCCAAGTGAGGTGTGTCGGTTGCGTGACCTATAATGGGTGGACCATGTGGTCCGACAACTAAGCCTAGACCGAATCCACTCACATAAGGAAAATCCACTTTGTGATCAAATAAAGGAAAACCTGTGTGAACTGAAATTGAGGAACTGACATTTTGTAAATTGGTGAAAGATAACCAAAGCCAAAGAGCTGGGAAGTATCCCAAGGAATTGTTATTTTGGACCATTGAATATCCTAAGGAATTGTGTTATTTTGGAACATTCAGAGACGAAAGCTTGGAGCAGTGACCCACTCTTTTGTAAAGGGAACTGTTTGAACCTTAGGGAAGGGAATCCCCTTTCCAGCCAAGAGCTGGAAGAAGCTCTGAACTTTTATTTGAACACTTCTCATTTGATGCTGACATCCATGCACATTGTATACAATTAGATGTGAGGGCAAGCATAGGTTTTGGACACAGAAGGACATTTGCTTTGGACTTCCTGACACAGAGTATCATTAGTTTTATTTAGGTTGGAAAATCCCACCTTAGCATAGGGTAAGTTAGGCCTTCTTCCAACCCTCCTTTATGCTTAATAAAAGTTTATATCCCAAATTCTATTCAGTTGTCTGTGTTTCCTTCATGATGCCTTCACAAATGGCTTCAGGAGTGGGATGCTCTCATTTGATTTAAATTGGGGACCCCGTACACTAAGGAGAGAAAAGGAACCTAATGCTTCTTGTGGTCCAACATCCCTCAGAAAAAGAAACTATTATAAAGGTTCAAGCCCAGGAGAAAGTTTCAACAATCAAAACTTTAACCGTCTGTTACACTCACCTGGGGACGCCACACAGCCAGTTGGTCGTTGGTGCCCTTTTCAATGATTCTCTGGTGCGGTTCTCGGTGGAATTCCGCCTGGAAATGAAGACTATGTTTAGGACTGGACAGCCAAGGTAAGCCTTCCCACCTCCCTGTAATCTCAGCCCCTCCGAGTTCTCTTCTCACCTTGTTATTAAAGTTGGTGGACTCTCCATCCTGCTTTCTGGGCAGGGGCACGTGGTGTTTCGTGGGCGCGTGCGGTCCAGTTACTTCACTGACAGAGGCCCAAGTAATGTCTTTCAGGTAGGTGTATTGCGGTTTATGGAGTTGTTATTCTTGCATGCCTTTTCTCTGTTTGATAATGTCTCTTTTTATCTCCCTTAAGTGCGCGGGGCGTCCGCTTGGCGAACTGGGTAGGCTGGTTCTCGTCGGTAAATGATGGCGCACAATAGCGCTGTGATGCGGTAAGTAGGCGCTTTGCGCAGCACGGCGAAGTCTTGTCTTCACTGACCTGTGTTTTCTCTTTTTCGTAGGTTGCGGGGTGCTCCCAGCGCAGATGGAGTTCCAGAGCTATACCGGTCGAATAACCACCAGCCAGGTAAGTCTCTAAGCAATTCATGGTTGAAATGTCTCTACTACCTTCTTTAATGATGTCTTTCTTCCTTTCTCAGGTCCTTCGATCCGGGTGGCAAACCATCCACACAAAGCTGCACAGGAGCTGTGGACAGTGAAGGATGGAGACTGCAGGTAAGATTCTGCTGCTAACGATGTTCTTGGTTGTTTTCTGCAGGTCCGGATCTTGCCAGGCTCGTGAGAAGCTGGACAAGGTGAGCGTCACGTTGCTAGTAGCAAAGTAACGCGAAGCGTGTTGTTTTGTCCGGGTGTGGTTTAAATAGTCTCTGCAAAGTAGTCCAGGTAAAGTAGTCCCTAGGCCACCACACCCAAAACACTATACCGCATAGCTTGGTTCTAGGAATCAAGCTATGTGGATGCCTCCATGTTGGCTGAAAGCCTGAATAAAGTAGTTCCCTTAACTGATGTCTTTCCCTATTTATGAGCCTGGCGCCAAAAGCGCCAGGACTGTCCCCAAGAGGGCCTGTGAAGCGGATGCCAGGGCTTATTTACGATCCGAAGTCTGATTCCACCTGGCCAATGGGCGTGCCAGTGGGGATCAGGGATGAGGGTCGTGACAGCACTCCTCCCCAAGGCCCCTCCCAAGGTGTGCCTCCTGTCTGGTCCAGGTTTAGTTGGGAAGTTCAGATGAAACTTCCTGATCAGACATGCTGCATGGATATTCTCACTGGGCTCCCATTATCTATCTTGGGGTCCAAATCCCTTCCAGTCGACGAGATAATGTAACTTGGCTCTAGAATATTTAGAGTCCAGGATGCCTTTGACTTCGAATTCTGGTTCTCCATCAATAAGTATGGGTTTAGGTGGTGTCTTGACTCGTGTACCAGGTTTCATTGGTTTTAAGAGGGATACATGGAATAACGGATGGATTTGTAGGTTAGGTGGTAAATCCAATTTGACGGCTGCCGGGTTGATAATTGCCTTGATGGTATAGGGTCCTAAATATCGAGGATGGAAGGTTTGGGTCCCTTTGATGGGTACATATTTGGCGGCTAACCAAACCTTGTCTCCAACTTGATAGTATGGGGCCTTTTTCCGATGCTGGTCGGCGAAGTGCTTTTGTTTTTCTTTAGCATGAATAAGATGTTCTTTCGCCTTTTTGAACGCCTGAGTGATGGTTGTGTGAAAAGTCTTTACTGCAGGCATTTCCAAGCTGGCAGGAAGGTCGAGTTCTGAGGTCCTGAATGTCTGCCATACAGGGTGTAAAAAGGTGTTTGTCCCGTACTAGAATGTACGGAATTGTTATATGCGTACTCGGCTATCCAAAGTAAGTCCTTCCAATCTCTCAATTCATGATGCAGCATGCACCGTATATACTGCTCGAGAGTCTGGTTGGTCCTCTCGGTTTGGCCGTCCGTTTGGGGGTGGTGACTGGTAGTTTCCGGACGTCAATCTGTGCCATTGCGCACATTTTCTCCAAAAATTGGATACAAACTGGCTGCCTTGATCAGAGACCAAAACTGATGGGAAACCATGCAGCTTGACAATGTTTTCCAGAAATACTTCTGCTAAGGAGGATGCGTCCGGGAGGCTCTTGAGAGGAATAAAATGTGCTATTTTAGAAAACAAATCCACGATTACAAGAATGTTGTTAAAGCCTTGACTAGGTGGCAGATCAGTGATGAAGTCAAGGGAGAGAGTGTGCCATGGAGCGGGTGGGATGTCCAGTGGTTGTAGGAGACCCGATGGTTTCTGTTTCTGTGATTTATTTTGTGCACAGACACCGCAGGACTGAACATACTGGACAATGTCCTTACGCCAGGTTGGCCACCAAAAGTTCCTTTTCACCTTAGCTAAGATTTTAGCGATTCCAGGGTGTCCTTCGATCAGAGAATCATGTTAATCTGAAATTATATGGTGTTGTAACTCCTTCCTGGGTACATATAGCTTATCCCTAAAAAAAGGTAACTGATCCTTGATGCAATATTGTTCTCCTTGAGTTTGCCATGCGAGGAAAGCATCTGGGTTCATTGACTGTCAAATTTAGTTTCGTAATTCTGCTTGTGATAAGATTGTTGTGATACCCAAGAGTTTGTCTTTTGGTATGATGGGTACTGGGTCTGGGGTTGTATACACTGTTTCATTGATGCCCATTCGAGATAAGGCGTCAGCTTTTCAATTTTTTACCCCTGGTCTAAATGTGATCACATAGTCATATTCGGCGAAGAAGAGGGCCCACCGTAACTGGCGTGAGGACTGGGCTTTGGCTGTTTTGAGATAGTGCAGGTTCTGGTGGTCTTTGATCACTATAATGGTGTGTCTAGCTCCCAGAAGATAGTGTTGCCACGCCTTGAAAGCGGACTTGATGGCCAGGAGTTCTTTGTCCGTGATAGCATATTTAATTTCCGGGGGTGAGAACTTTTTGACCAGAAGGCCACAGGATGCAGCTGGCCAGTTTCTGGGTCCCTCTGTGAAAGGACCGCTCCCATTGCCATACTGGAAGCATCAGTTTCTACGACATAAGGGAGGTCTGGACGAGGATGCCGCAGGATTGGAGCGGAGGTGAATCTTCGTTTTAGTTCCTGAAAGGTTCTTTCTGCTTCCTCGGTCCAAGCAAACTTTTTATTGCTTTTTCGTAGTAGTACTGTGATCGGGTGCACAACCTGAGAGAAGTCTGGGATAAATCGGCAGTAAAAGTTTGCAAAGCCTAGCATGCTCTGTATCCCTTTCAGAGATGTTGGTGATGGCCATTTTAGAATAGCGTCAACAATATGTACGTCCATTCTGATGCCTTTTGGTGAGAGGATGAAACCAAGAAATTCTACTTCGGTGACGTGAAAAAAACATTTCTCCAGCTTTGCATACAAACAATGTTGGCGGAGCTTGGTGAGGACTGAACGAACGTGCCTGATATGGTCTTGTTTTGAGGCCGAGTACACCAAGATGTCATCTATGTACACTAAGGCGCAAACGTCAATCAGTTCTCTCAAGACGTCATTCATGAAATATTGAAATGCTGCAGGAGCGTTGCACAAGCCAAAAGGCATGCCTTGATATTCAAACAAGCCATATTTGGTACGGAAAGCGGTTTTCCACTCATCTCCGCTTCTGACCCGGACCAGGTGGTATGCTCCCCGAAGGTCTGGTTTGGTATAAATCTGGGCATCTTTGACTTGGTCTAGCATTTCCGGGATAAGGGGCAAAGGGTAGCGGTTATTTTGGTGATCTGGTTTATTGCACGGTAATCAATACAGGGCCTCAAGTCCCCTTCTTTTTTCGGTACGAAGAACAAAGGACTGGCTGCCGGGGACTTAAATGGGCGGATAAATCCGTTTGCAAGGTACTGGTCCAAATAGGATTTCAGGTGAAGGTTTTCTGGTTCGGTGAGAGCGTAGATCCTGCTGCAAGGGATTTGTGCCCCAGGAATAAGGTCAATTTGACAATCATAAGGCTTATGCGGCGGCAATGTGTTAGCCTGGTCTTTTTGGAATTCGCCCTGAAAGTCATGATATTCATCTGGCAAGGTATAGTTACTCCTAGGGTAGATGCTACAGTATTGGGAGTCTTGGAGATACAGGAGTCAGGTTCCGGTTCTGGAGAGTAGCAGGCCAGGGAGCATTTGCTGGAGAAGGTTAATTGCCGTGCCCGCCAGTCTATCAAAGGGTTGTGAGCAACCAACCATGGCATCCCTAGTATTAACCGGAACTGAGGTGCCTTAATGAGATCGAACGAAATACACTCCCGATGTCCATCCTGGCACACCAAGGTTACTGCAGCTGTGCACTGGGTTACTGGTCCAGAGGCAATTTCTGTCCCATCTACGGTAGTCACCTTGTCCCTGGTAGACTTAGAACACAAAGGGAGCCCCATCTCTGCTGCTAACTCTAGATCTATATAATTCCCAACTGCTCCGCTGTCGATGCACGCTTCTACGGCATGCATCTTTGATGATTGTTGGTGGTTTATTAAGATCACAGCTATTGCAAAGTGTGAGGTCAGTGGCTCTTTCTTATCACTCGACAAACTGACCTCTACGGTTGCCGAGCTTGGTAGTTTTCCGATTCCTTAACTTCATCCTTTTCTGTGGCCCCGACTGTCCTCCTTGGGGGTTTTACCGGGCAGTCTTTCAGGAAATGTCCTGGTTTTCCACAATACAAACAAAGTTGCTGTTGTTTTCTTTTATCCCACTCTTATTTTGTTAGTGGAGGTCGTATCCCTCCGATCTGCATAGGTTCTACGGCGTTGTCTGGCCCCCGTGGTGCAGTGTCTTTAGACCGAACATAGACTACTCGAGAGTCCGCTTTGGACCGGTCTGCTTTTCGGTCCTGCAACCGATGGTCCAGCTGCACTACCAGATTTATGAATTCGGTACAGTCTCTGGGGGGGGATCGACTACCTGGGCCAAGACGTCCTTTAATTCGCCTCGTAAGCCTCGATGGAATAAAATGGTTCTTTTGTTTTCTGGCCACCTGGCTTCAGCAGCCAGTCTATTGAAAGTAGCAATGTATGTTAACAAGTCCTGGTTCCCCTGCCGGAGGGATAAGAGTTCGTTATCCACTGCTTGTTCCTGGGTATGGCGAGCAAACAGTTTTTCCATTTCTCTCTGGAACCCCCAATAGTCTTGTAACAATGGATCATTATGGGTCACCAACGGCACCGACCAATCCGCTGCGCTTCCACTCAAGTATGATAGGACGAAGGCTATCCGAGTTTGGTCATTTGGAAATGCCCCAGGGCGACAAAGGAAATGCAGGCAACACTGATTTATGAATGATGCATACTTCCGTGGGTCACCCGAAAACCTTTCTGGTGGTGCCAGGGGAACTGTTCCAGGTAGCGTGATCTGTACTGGTGTGGGGGTATAAGATGGTGAGATAGGATTTTGCATTGGTGGATTTCCCCCAGGCAGAGGAGTCTGACCTGCCTGCGATTGCAAGAACTGTCTGCCGATTTCCTCGGTGCGATCCTTGGACACTATTAGGTCTCTTCGGAGTGCATTAGTCTCTTGTCGGGCTGAATGAACCTCGGCACGAAGGTCCCCCAACAATTGGGCCAATTGGTCGATTTCCGATGTTTCCATAGCACCCAGGTGGATTATTTATATGAGGCTTCGCGTTCTGTTACGCTCACCTGGTATCCACGGGGACACCACCCAGCCAGTTGGTCTTTGGTGCCCTTTTAAATGATTCTCTGGTGCGGTTCTCGGTGGGATTCCGCCTGGAAATGAAGACTATGTCTAGGACTGGACAGCCTAGGTAAGCCTTCCCACCTCCCTGTAATCTCAGCCCCTCCGGGTTCTCTTCTCACCTTGTTATTAAAGTTGGTGGGCTCTCCGTCCTGCTTTCTGGGCAGGGGCGTGTTTCTTTCGTGGGCGCGTGCGGTCCAGTTACTTCACTGACAGCGGCCCAAGTAATGTCTTTCAGGTAGGTCTTATTCCGGTTTATGGAGTTGTTATCCTTGCATGCCTTTTCTCTGTTTGATAATGTCTCTTTTTATCTCCCTTAGTGCGCGGGGCGTCCGCTTGGCGAACTGGGTAGGCTGGTTCTCGCCGGTAAATGATGGCGCACAATAGCGTTGTGATGCGGTAAGTAGTCGCTTTGCACAGCGAGGCGAAGTCTTGTCTTCACTGACCTGTGTTTTCTCTTTTTCGTAGGTTGCAGTGTGCTCCCAGTGCGGATGGAGTTACAGAGCTATACTGGTCGAATAACCACCAGCCATGTAAGTCTCTAAGCAATTCGTGGTTGAAATGTCTCTACTACCTTCTTTAATGATGTCTTTCTTCCTTTCTCAGGTCCTTCGATCCGGGTGGCGAACCATCCACACGAAGCTGCACAGGAACTGTGAACAGTGAAGGATGGAGACTGCAGGTAAGATTCTGCTGCTAATGATGTTCTTGGTTGTTTTCTGCAGGTCCGGATCTTGCCAGGCTCGTTAGAAGCTGGACACGGTGAGCGTCACGTTGCTAGTAGCAAAGTAACGCGAAGCGTGTTGTCTTGTTTGGGTGTGCTTTAAATAGTCTCTGCAAAGTAGTCCAGGTAAAGTAGTCCCTAGGCCACCACACCCAAAACACTATACCGCATAGCTTGGTTCTAAGAATCAAGCTATGTGGATGCCTCCATGTTGGCTGAAAGCCTGAATAAAGTAGTTCCCCTAACTGATGTCTTTCCCTATTTATGAGCCTGGCCCCAAGAGGACCTGTGAAGCGGATGCCAGGCCTTATTTGCGCTCCGAAGTCTGATTCCACCTGGCCAATGGGCGTGCCAGTGGGGATCAGGGCTGAGGGTCGTGACATTGTCACTCAGTGTCAGATTCCAGCCAAGTGTCAGGATCTAGTATATGACTCCCAAATTCTTCTTGCCACTCTTACCACTTACCAATTAAAATAATTTGACAGAATCCTTTTAAATATGACACAAATATGGAAGGTTGCTGATGTAAGCCTAAGGAAATATGAAGATGAGGTGAAGCTTTTGGTTGATCTCTAAGCAATCAGTTTGTTGTAAATCTGTTAGCTTATTTTGCCTCTTTTCTCATTTTGTTTTACTTTTTACAGTATTTCTAGTGTTGAGATTCATCTTACCATTTGCATATTTGGTTGATAGTATATAGCAGTCCCTTTTTTTCTTTTTATTATATTTTATCTTATCTCACTTGTATATTTCCTGTTTTATCAAATGTTAAAAGTGAAATTGTAATCTTCCTCCTTTTTATTTGAATCTTATGCTCTATTTTGTGTATGTTTTGTTATATTTGTGAAAAGTTCTTTGAACTGAAACACAATGAAATTTAAATAAATAAATATTCAAAAGCCCCAAGGATTAATAAGGCCAGATTGTGAACCGGACTGAGCAGGGCCTCAACTCGATAAAGGTTGAGTTGAGCGCCATTAGACTTCTAACCATCCAGAATAGATATGTTCTGGACCTGCTCACAACTATGTAAGGGGGGTGTGTGCAAGAAAATTGGTCTGTCCTGTTGCACATACACACCGTCAAATGATGCTGACAATGGACTGTTGTCCCATGTGATAGGGGCCCTTCACAATTTGAGGATTGCTATGGAGAAGGAAGCTGCAGTGAATGCAGATGACTGGTTTGATGCCATGTTTTCATGGGCCCCACCATGGTTGGAAATTGCAGTTAAAGTGCTGGTTCCCATTGTAGTATTTCTGGTAGTAATTTTCATTTCCTGTCAAATGATCCTGAGGTGCTGCATGAAGACACTGCTGAAGAGTGCCACAATGATGACTTCAATAAGGGTGGGTAAAGCTCCTCCTGCCACAAAGCACAAGTACACCCAGACTGATAGGTGGGATGGGTATGGGGATGTAAGGCCAAGATGGTAAAAATAGAGCAGTCTTTGGAACCCCCGGGGACAGTGACCACACCCCCACCAGACCCAGAGAATTATATTGAGTGCTGGGTCAATTTAGCAGGGGATGGAGGGTGCTGTTTCATGACTGGAACCCAAGAAGAATACACCAAAGGGGGGCTGAAGGGTTTATGTCATGTGTGTAGAGCATCGGTGTACCCAAGGATGATGATTAATGAAGGAGGGAAGAAGAGTTAGTTAATGGAGTATTAACTAAAGGTGGGGATTGTTGGGATGCACATACAGCATCCCAGCCAAGCAAAGAGGTTCAGGTTGAGGAAAACCTATTAGAGAACAACATTATGGGAGAAGAGTGCTGCAGACAGCACATACATTGTATTAGTTAGGTCTGAAACATATTAGGTACTCGCATATAGCAACACAGAGAGCAACTGATGTGCTAACGCTGCAGTTGCAGAGGTTACAGACCGGGCAGCATTATAGGTTTGGTGTTTAGTTGATGTATTGTAGTGATGTAGGAAAGCATGATGTGCGGGAAGGAAGGAAAAAGGTGGCTGATGGAGTCAGCAAGGTAATGTGGTAACAGCGAGGTTGGTATGTTAACTTGACAGAAGTGATGCCATTTTAGAAGTTCAGGTCTAGTACAAGGTGAACAACTGAGAACACAGGCCTTGGTGTGGAGCTGCGGCTCTGTTAGTTCATCTCCAAAAACAAATCCCATGTCCTTTTCGCCAGGAGAGAAGCTGAGGTCAGAGGCACCCATGGTGCGCAGATAAACACTAATTGCATCCAGCTGTGGGGCCTGAATGTAATGAGAATGGAATGCTAGCTGTTAGAAGAGCAGGAAGGGATATGCCCTTTGAAGGACACATTTATGGGAATAGGGCACAGGCCAGGCAAAGATTTAGAACACAAGTACAAAAGCAAAACTACCCTATAGCATTTTTACATAGACATGAATCATGCCGAAATTGATTGAAGATAAAAAACGTTTATTGATTCATTACACACAAAATACATCATCAGACTGTGCCTGTCTCTGGAACAACCAGTGCCAGAGTAAACATTAAATTGACAGCAATCTGTCATTCCTTTCCCGCATGCACTCTACATGTGTAACATTCATACACATTCAAAGCAACAATGACAAAATAAAGGATTAGTGATGTGGCTAAATTGCCAGTTCTATTGTGCAATCGGTCTCGAAACCAAGACCGTGTGACTTTTAATAGACGTAATTTAAATATTTCTTCTGGCTGTACACTATATTGTGTACCGAGTCATTGATATTTGGAGTGAAATTAATAACAATCGTCTCCTTCAAAGGACAAATACAGATGGAAAATAAATTGTCTGTGTTTGGTGTCATTGACTCGAGTTTCAGCTCTTGAGGTCCCCAGATGGGCCGTGGGACCAGCCTCATCAGGACGAAAAACAATGGTGGGGCAGGGAGGACATCTAGGCACTACGATGAATGAAGAACTAACTTGCTGGAAACAGTTGACAATGTGTGTAAAAACCAGTAATGAACATAATCACATGCTACGGCATTCCTCATAATTAAAGGTAAAGGCCAAAACAATTAATGGACAAACAAAGCGACCGGGGACAGTGTGCCCCATTGCCATCAGTGATCGTGGTGTCACGAACTCGGGAGACAGAAGACCAAGCAAGGTGTGGGCTCCCCAAATGGAAAAACATGTCACGCTTGTGTCATGCATGGTGGTGAATTTGCCAATTGCAGGAGGGACAAATTTGTCACTAACTTGTGTTTGCTCTCAATGGCACTGTGAAGGGCTGCATTGGGGCAGCTGCCAGGGCCCAGTGACAGTGGTGTAAGACAGGACATGCAAACAGGTGCGCGGTGAGGAGTGACTCTGTGTAAGCAAGTCTGCATACCTGTATCCTGGATCATCTTGTGTGTGAGTCCAAGGGACAGGGTGTGGATTCTTAATGTGGACAGCAAGCAAAGTTGCAGTGCTTGGCAGGTGGTCATGAAATTCCCTTCTTGGGGGAGTTTGGAAAACAGAGAGAGGAGAAGGAAGAAGGAAGAAGGAAAGAGGAAAGGGGGAAGAAGGAAAGAGGAAAGGGGGAAGGAATACAAAACAAGGAAGAGAGTTTAATCAGGGTACGGGATCTGGTGGCGTCTTGCCAACCATCGCAAACAAGGGGCTCAGTGCTGCGGCAGACACAGGAACAGAGTGCTGTGTAACACAGGTGCCTTGTCCTGCACGCTTAGAAAAGGAAGGAAACAGAAAAGGACTGGATCTCCCACTTTGAACCACAGGCTGGAACCTAAGATGCTGGGAGGAACTTAGTGGCGAAACCCAGCCTCCATGTTAGGCGGGCTTGACCTCATAAGTGACTGCTACTGTTATTGCAGCAATGTGGACCACTGTAGTTCATCATTCAGACCATTCTTATGAGTCTGTAAACGATGGATCCAGGTTTGTTCCAATATACGCAGTCTGCTGGCACTAGAAAATTAAAACGATCCCCCTTTACTTGATCGGTGACAGTCCATTTCCGATCTTCCGCACTGTGTCCCACCTCCATAAAATGCTGGACAAGTGGTGCAGTCTAATTATGAGTTCTAATACGGGATCTGTGCTCATTAATGCATATAGCGACTTTCCTTGTAGTCATCCCTATATATAGTAGATTGCAGGGGTATTTAATGCCATATATCACATTGTTACTTTGGCAATTTGTAAGCCTGCGCAGTTCCTATGTAAATTCATGGTGCACAAACCTAGTAGTCTTAGAAGTGAAATTCGCAAACACTACAGTTCCCACATGGGTTGTGACCCACTATGGGGCTCCTATGTTGTCCCCAAGCCCAAGATGCTTGGAGTGTATTCTGTCTCAGGTCCAGGGTCTGTGGCTGGAGTCTAGAGTGCACAAGATTGTCCGGCACATTCTGCGCTCACTTAAGAGTGAATAAAGGGGATTCTGTAGTACAATGGGTGCTCACCACCAGGTTCCAGTGTTTTTTTATCAACTGTTTCATCTTTGTGGTGTGTTTAGCAAAGGTGGTGGCGCACACAATCCGCTGTTGTTCTGTCTATCTAGTTTGGGGAGTCATTAATGTGTCGCTATCCATAAACCGTGCACTTTTGGCGGCTTGTTTGACAGATTTACGTGGGTAGCCTTGTGAAGTGAGTCTGTCTGCAAGGGTTTGAGAGTGATGTGTGTAGTCATTGACAAAGGTGCAATTACGCCGGATCCGTAGAAATTGCCCAAATGGGAGATTGTCCTTGAGGGATTGAGGGTGTTGGCTTGTGTATAATAGCAGGGTGTTCTATCGGTCTCTTTCCAAAAAAAGGTAGTGTAGATTTTCCCCCCTTGATGTCCAATATTTACATCTAGAAAAGGGAGTGTGTTCTGATTGAAATGGCTCTTAAATGTTAGATTGGAATCACATTGCTTGAGCCAATGCACAAACGAACTAAACCCTTGCATATGGCCCCTCCAAACAAAGAAAACTTCATCAATATAGAGCCTCCAATCTAACACTTGTTCAGCATAGGGGTTGTGATTCCAAATGAATCGCTCTTCAAAGTCGGCCATATACGTATTGGCCACCGATGGTGCAAAGACCCCTTCCATCGCTACTCAATGCTTTTGTAGAAATTGCTCATTGATGAATTCAAAAAGGTTGTTACACAAGGCTGTGTACAAAAGCTCCAATAAGATGCCTGATGGGACAGTGTGCGTAGCTGGACGGTCATCCAACTTCCCCTGAAAAATGAAATGGGCTGCATCCAGTGGAATGTTATAATACAGGGCAGCAAAGTCCAGTGAGACCAAGAGATATGTGCTGCTGCTGAAATCGAGGCCTGTAAAAGCATTAATTGCTGCATAGTGTCTTTCAAAAAAGATGGAGCCTGTTCACCAAAATCATGTAGGAAATATTCAATATATTTCCCAATGGGTTCCAAGTAGGACCAACACCGGGAAACAATGGGTCTTCCCGGTGGGTTCCTAGCGTCATTATGGATCTTGGGGAGAGCACATATTACCAGTGTACGGCAGTCACTGGGTACCGGAAAGTCCACCTCATCAGGCTATAGGAAGCCCAATTCCAGCGACCTGTCACAAAGGGCCTGGATTTGTGTCCTTAGTATTAGAAAAGATAAAGATTTAGAACACTACTGCCCTCACCCCGGGCCAGACACCCCATGTGAACTGCACCTAGACACAATTTAAGCAAATCCTCAAAATTAAGACTCAAGAGTGGTGCACTGGTCACTTCATCCCTAGGGATATAGGGTATGGAGGACATAAGGAGAGAGCCTTGTCTGGAACGTTTTGTGATTTGGGACAGGAGGAGCAGAGGTGATGCCAAAACATATAGTACTGGGTCAGGGTGCAGGTCGTGTGCGCCATGGCCTCTGGGTTAACGAGGAAGCCTATTGTTTAATCAAAAGCAGCGTTGGCCTTGCCAAGGTGCTTTGATAGCATCTGGAACAGAAGGGTGCACATCACGTCATGGTCCCAAATTTACAAGCTTTTAGTTAAGAGCCCACCAATCACCCTTTGGGTTCGGCAGTGACAATGTAGGGGACCCCATGTCTAAGGGAATGGGGATATAATAGATGTGGCCAATCCGTCAAGGGACTATAAAGGGGGGATTAGCATGTTTTATAGGTGGTAGCTAATGAGGTTGGGGGATTATGTTGTACTCATTATGTGTAGTAATGTTAATTTGCTATTTTTCCGCTATAAAATGTGCAGTGTCTTGAGATAAGATGAGGTCCATGTCAGTTTGGTTCTACGGAAACGCCTGATATCCTTTTTGCATGTAATAAACCTTGTTTTCCTTAAAAAAGAGGTGCAGTGATTATTTTGGTTGTTTGGATTGTTTTTTACTCTACAGTTTTTGGATGACACCCATATACTCCTTGGACATTAAGCCAACCTCCTGAAAGTGGGCACTAACTTCATCAACAGTATGACACAGGATTTCAATTGGATGAATGCTAACCCTGCCAAAATGGAGATCCTCTTCAAACTCTCACCCACTGATCCTGGGTTTCAGACATTTGGGCTCAATTCCCTGATACTGGGTCCTAATACAGTACAGAAGTTTGCAACAGAGGAATCAGCCTCATAGACTCAGAGCTTATCTTTAATGCTAAAATCAGCTCACTATTCAAGAATTGTGTGCTCTCCTCAAATCATTACGCCATACCATCAAACTATTCCCAATTTATCATCATTGTGAACACGTTCATCTCTCCACACCTCACTTAATGCAACGGAATTCACCTGGGCTTTCCCAAGGGCCAAATCCACAAACTCCAAGTACTTCAGAACACAGATGCCCACCTCATCTACTGACTTCATCGCCATGACCATGTCTCACCTGCAATTTGATCACTTCTATAACTTCCTATTTGACAAATAAACATTCCTGTGATAATATCCCTTGCCTGGGGCTGGCAGTGTGTGGTGGGTTGGGTGTATTGGGTGTATTGGTCACAGGGACCTGGACCATCCCACAATGCGCAAGCTCTCTGGCAGGGGGGATGTGACATGAAATGTGCCTGTGCTAAGCCGGTCCCTTTAGGAGATACCCCAGTGTATGCTTTGCAATATTAATTCTCAGTGTGTTCACATTTCATCTGTTGATAGGCCATTGGCACTAAGTACCAGCTGGAGACACAATTGTGCAAAGGGATTGCAAATATCTGCTCCATCTGTGTACAGTGCAGAGCCGACATCACAGCACTTTTGCAGCAGAGCACTGTAGGCGAACCGATCTTCCAGCAGCACGTAAACCATGCATGTCCAATCCAAGTTGGTGGGTTAGTGTTATGAGAGCTTGGCCCAAGTGCAGCCTCAACCATGAAGGCCTACATTGTCATCAAGTGGGCAAAACCATTGAATTCATGTGAATCAAACTCAATGCAGAGTTCTATATTACCTGCAGGTATACTCTCTCACAATAGGTGAGAAGATCTGGATCATCTTGGTATCACCTACACTAACTATGCAGATGATACTCAGATCCTCCTACCACTTACTGGGGATCATGACAAGGATTTGACCTTAGTGAATAGAGTGTATCTCATCATCCAGGCATGGATGGCTACCCATGGACTATGCCTGAATGATGACAAGACTGAGATCATCATCATCTTGGGCACAACCTCCTCCCTCAAAAAACTGGGCCCGAACTACACGGCTTTCAACATTGATAACAACATCATCACTGTCGCTAAGGAGGTAAAAACCCTAGGGTTTTACCTCGACTCCACCATGTCCTTCAGCAAGCAAGTAAACATCATGGCCTCTGCCACGGCTTGTACTTGCAAACTGATCAGAGCAGGTAAACACTTCTTATCCAACAACAGTTCAACCTTGGCTAGAGTGCTTATTCTATCCAAGCTCTACTACTGTAATGCGTTGTACATAGGAGCTAACAAACAAACCATAAAGAAAATCCAATTCCTCCAGAATAATGCCTTGAGAGCAGCACTAGGAATTGCCAGGAGAGAACATATCTCCCAGATTAGAAGGGCTAACAACTGGCTCTCCACCCAGGACAAAATCAATTTAAAAACAGCCTCACTTACACACAAATGTTTGAATAACGCTGCACCTTGCTATCTGACTGAAAGACTCATTAGAAAATCCTCCACAAGAACCAGCAGGCTATCTAATACCAACTGCCTTCAAGTCCCAAGATACAAGTTATCCAGAGTCGGAGGCAATAGCTTCACAGTCAAGGCAACCCAATTTTGGAACGCTCTACCTCCACCATTAAGAGCAGACTAACCTTACCTGACCTTCCGCCGTAACCTAATGAAATGGTTAAAAGACTGATAAATAAAGCCTGCGTATGACATAATTTAATTGATCTTACCTCTGCTACCTTGTATATAACTGTATATAATTTAGGTATTTACTTGTTTTCTATATGTACCTGTGACTAGCTCTTGTATATAATCATTCCCCTATGTATGGCATATTGGTCTGCGGCCTGTTTGTAAACCGCATGCATTACCTGATATTGTACTGTATTACCTCCTTATGTAACTAAGCTGTAAGTTCTCTTATGCTCTGCACCCTGATACCCACAGGTCTGGCGCGCAATACAAAGAATAAAACAAACAAACAAACAAACAAACATAGGTGGACCAGACTGATGGGCTAGGGCTAAATAAAACCTGTTACCCCTTAGCTACATTATTATTGCATTTATTTAACGCAGACCCAGCTTCGAGAAGCAACAGAGCATTTTACAGCGGTATACAACAATACAGACCCATAACGGAGCACTTTACAGAGGTATACAGCAGTGCAAATGCAGAACAGAGCATTTTACAGAGGTACACAACAGTACAGATGCATAACAGAGCCCTTTTCAGAGGGAACAACGGAACAGATATACAACAGGGGTAGGATACAGGGGCACAGAGGAGGGGTAGAGCTGCACCATGCATGGGAAGGACAGGGGCGGGTAGTGTCTAGTGAGTCAGGTGGCACGGGGATGATGTGATTGCTTAGGTGTTGAGGAGGAGAGACTCTTTGAAGAGGTGGGTCTTGAATTATTTTCTGAATTGCAGAAGCATGGGGGCAAGTCTGATGCTGACGGGGAGGAGGTTCCATAGTCTTCAGTCGTGTGCAGAGAAGGCTTGTTTTCTGGTCCTTTCCTTTTCGCAGTGGTGTATGTCAAGTCTGCACATGTCCTGGCTTCTGGTGGTGCACTGTCCACCGGAGATGTTGAGTTTCTCTGTGAGGTAGCTGGGTGACTTGAGGGCAACTACTTTATAGATGATGCAGAAACACTTGAAGGTGCTTTGTGCATGCAGTGGGAGCCAGTGCATTGTGCACATTAGGAGTTTGATAGAGGCACAAAGACAGCGGAAGAGAAGATATTGTGGAAGAATTGTGAAAGCAAATGGAAGGAAGGGAGAGTATCGGCTAGAGAGTACAAAGGGGAAGATCAGAGGGCACACCAAAGAGGATAATGGAAGTTGTGGGGAAGAGGCTGGTGAAATATATAAGGAGGCAGTGGGTAGATGTCATGAAGAGGAGGTTGCATGATGTTTTAAGGAGGAAGTTGTAGGGTGTTGTGTGGAAGGAGAATGAGAGAACATCTGAGAGGTGGTTGGAATGATAGGAAGGAGGTTTGGAGGAATTTGAGGTAGGAGGAGGCAAGGACATCAAGTAGGTGGTTTAGAGGATCATCACAATAGAGATTAGAATTAGAGCCACTGAGGTATATGAACAAAGATAGGAAAGTAGAGAGGAAGAGAAAGAATGGTCCTCTTAGGAACAGGATTACTGTGAATCGTTGAGGAGGATGTCTTAGTCAGGAATTTGGAGGATAGAGTTAGAAACCTGATACAGAAAGGTAGTGACCAAGAACCAGTAAAGAAGATTATATTATTAATTCCCTGGTTAAAGCTTAGGAGTTTTGCCAGGTGCTATCAAACTCCAGCTTCAACACAGTGTGAGCTTTAGGGTGCAGGTGTGTGTGGACCTGGAGCTTCCTGTGAGGTACCTCCTAAAGCACTGAAGAAACAGAGCAGATGAATTGAGCTTGAGGAACCAGAAGACAAGAAATACATGACAGAAACACTTACTGTGAGTGACAGAACCAGCTACTATCTCCAGGAAGGAATCACTGAGATTTGCAAAAACTATAAACTGTGGAGCTCACAGTGAAGCCATCTGGTGTTTTGGAATGTAGATTTAAGTTGCTTGTTATAAGTTACTAGCTGATAACCTGGCATTTCCCAGGCTATTGTTACCTCATAGGTACAGGTAATTGCTAAATTTGGTGCAGATTGGTGAAGTGGTGTGGAATTGTAGAAGGAACAAAGCTTCACCAAGCCACAAACCCACAAACAAATGTCTTTTGCTGAAATCCAGGGAAAGGGGTGGGGTGTCCAAATGTAATGTAGCCAGTAATGTCTGGAGGGTCCTACGAGGTGACTATTCAAAATGTGGTGCCGATTGGTAAAACGGTGTAGAAGGGAACATACGCGAAGCCACAAACCAACACACATATTTTCCCTTTCTCTGAAATCCACAGAAGGCGGTGAGGTGTCCATATGTCATGTAGCCAGTAATGTCCGGAGGCTAGTAACAGGTGACTGCAAAATGTGGTGAAAATTGGTGAAACAGTGTGGAATTGTATAGGGAACATAAGCAGAGGCACAAACAAATGTTCACTTTTGCTGAAATCCAGGGAAAGGGGTGGGGTGTTCAGATGTCATGTAGCCAGTATTGGCTGGAGGGTCCTAACATGTACTGTGCAAAATTTGGTGCAGATTAGTGAAACGGTGTGGAATTGTATAGGGAACCTAAGCAAAGCCACAAACAAATGTTCACTTTTGCTGAAATCTAGGGAAAGGGGTGGGGTGTTCAGATGTCATTTAGCCAGTATTATCCACAGGGTCCTAACATGTACTGTGCAAAATATGGTGCACATTGGTGAAACGGTGTGGAACTGTATAGGGAACATACAATTTCCCACAAACCCACACATTTTCACTTTTATATATATAGATGGTATCAGGTAATATTATCCCCACCAATAATATCGGCATATATATGGTCGTCGGGAATGGCCATAGGCAATATTATTGGTGGGGATAATTTATGGGGTGAATGGGAGCAGGGGTTGTGTGGGTGTCCCCCGCTCCCTTTTAAAAAATTTGGTGGTTGCAGGTGTGTCACTCACAGGTTCAATGGGTTAATATCACCGCACAAAAACGGTGCCATTCTTGTATGGCGATATTTTTGCGAGGATATTAACACATGGAACCATATAGATTTGGTGCAATCTTGAAAATGCCCCTAACAGCTCAACTTGAATCATATGTCTCTGTGCGTGCCTGCAGTCGATCCTACTCTGATTTGTATCAGTCCCCCTTTTGAAACTGCACAGCAAGCAGAATGTGAGCACCTGAATGGAAGGTGGCTTTACTTGTGATCATTGCATTGGCTAAAAGAGTAAGCAAACTTACCAGAACGGGCGACTACCAGAACAGAACGAGCATTGTTTTTTTTTCTTCAGGCAGTGAAAACAAGAAGCGTGCACGATTAGTTCATTTTTTTTTCTCCAGTAGACACGCGCTTTCACTTGCACGAGACCGCTGTGGGAGGCAGTGTTCGGCAATCTTCGGAGTCACGCCCACTTGATGGCTACAGCCATACATGCAGCCCGAAATGAAAAGCTAATGTCATAGCCCGCCCTCCTACATTTCTGTTCCTGGGATTGGCCAGTGATCTGCGTAGCTCCACCCCTGTCCTTGAGTGCCCGTGTCCATCATTTAAGCAGTTCTCATATTTTCTTCTTTTGTAGCGGCCGCAGTGTTGCCATGTCCGCTTATTATATTATAAGTGACTTTGGGCTTGTTTTTGCCCAAAGTCGCTTATAATATTAGCAGGTTGCTTGTCGCGGTTTTTGTCCGTGTTTTTCCTTAATTGTGTGCTTATTGTTCCGCTTGTTTGCCAGTCTGTCTGACTTGGCCCCATTTACAAAAAAGAAAAATTAATATGAAAGGCGAACATGCCGTCTTGCCTTAAGCAGTTATGCACACGCTGTGAGGCTCGGGCTGATTGCCTTCCTGATGTGAAGCCCCATGCAGCGTCCTGGACGGGGCTGTCTGCAGCACCTTAACGACCTGCAAGTACTCCTTTCTTTTGCATTGATGGGCTCTTTCAATATGAGAGACCCTTTGAAGACGCATTACCTAGCCAAGAGGTAAACACAGGGTATTTACAGCAACATGTAGTTTAGTCATGATGGAAACAAGCATAGACAATGACAATAGTTTAGGGTTTTGTGTAGGCATGGGAAAGGCCCTTGGTAGGCACTGCTGTCTTTAGTTGTATGAACGGCACCAGGTGCAAAATGGTGCAAGTACCAGGGCATCTAATGGCAGTGCCTGGCAAATGCTTGATAAGTTTGCAAAAGCCAAAAACTGTTAACATGACTTCACTGAAGGACACACACAGTGCTTTTAACTTGATTGGCTGAACGCAGACCAGGTTAAGACATTTCTATTACACCAGTAGCATTTACAGCTCAAATTAATTCAGCATTGAGTGCAAAGTTTAATGTTAAGGCTTGATTAAAGAGAGCTCAAAGAGTTCCCATGAGAAGGTGTTTTGGGCGGGGAGGGGCAAGAACAGGGTTGGGGATTAGCATGGCAATGAACAGTCAATGGGTGGGCTAGTGATTTACTAGAGGAGTAAGTCATGAGGGAGCCAATGACCAGAGGGGTGATGGACTATATGAATTAAGGACCAGATGACAGCAATCAACCAGGTTTCCCAATACCAGAAGGACGACAGTGGGGGGCCATGTCACGCTTGTCGCCATGAGCTAGTCCTGGATTTTCCCTTTGCATACTGGTCCTTGTAGGCCCATACTTATAATGGGAAGAAATAAAATACCAGTCCTAGCATTTAATAGGAAATGCCTGGACTGGCTCAGTGTCATGAAGTACATGGGGCTACTTGGCAGGTACCTGAAATGGAGCCAAGGACCAGAGGTGAGCGACGAATCAAGGACCAGAGCAGCCAAGGATCCAAAAAGCCAATAATGTTGCTTTTATAAGTCGCACACAAACAAAAAATTAAAATAGACACCAATTGTTAGAAAATAACAATTTTAATAAATGCTTTTTGTTAACATATGTTTGAGCTCTCTGTATGTATTCTTTGCGTTATAGTTATTTTTCAACTTCTGAGACCTTTCCACCGTATTTTAGAGGTGCGCTTGTTTTTGCAGCTTATTTGGTTGGGAGTCAGCTTGTTTTGGGCTTGTTTTAAAGGAACATTCAGCTTATTTTTTCCTTCTGACCCGGGAACACTGAGCAGCCGTGGAGAGAGGAAGGGGAGACTGGGAAAGAGGGGGTTTGAAGAAATTAAGTCGCATGGAGTAGAACCGAGCTCTACACTGCGGGGCTGTGGTGGGAATACAGGAGCTCGAGGCACACACGGGACTGAGCAGGAACAAAGGAGGGACCCTTCTGCACCAACACAACGAAAGCACAGTATTTGAAAGGCTACCGAGGATTACAAAAGCCCTGTACAGTGGTTTAATTGCTGGGATCAAAAAATAATAAAAATCACATAAATGAAAAACATTTTGACTTTTCTGTTTCATGACACCAACGTAACATTGTTTACTCCCCCATGTACGTAGACACATTAACATGGAAGAATGCCATATTAAGAGAGGGCTAATCACCATATTGCTGAAACGAAGCACCTGAATGTTTTATGGAAATGCTTAACTCAAGGTGGTCTGTTTTGGGGGCTTCGTGCATGGACAACATTGTGTGATGAATGTCAACTTAACTATTTCATAACTTGTGTGTTTTAACACTGTTCTATAGCCAAAAAATTAATGTAAAGAAATATTATACCAAGCAAAAGGAGTGTTTAGCGAACAATGGTTTCACACCTGTATGCATCAGGCGTGCCTGTAAATAAGTGAACACAAGGTAGGCTGCAGTCTTGTGGCAGGATGGATGCCATACTCCCACTTGTCATGAATCCTCCTTGCATATTAATTCCACTCTCTTTATCACAGAGAATGGTCATCATGGTTTCCACAGTTATGTTGCCTGTTTGAAAACCATTATAACGCACTTCAGCAGGGCAGTTTCTAATCCATTTGGTGCCCAGAGCGAAACACTAGGAATACACCCCCCCACATCCCATCCCGCACCCCAGCCTCACCGAACCCAATGCGCCAGCCCCACTGCACCCCGTACCCCAGCCCCACCGCACCCCGCGCCCAGCCCCACCGCACCCCGCGCGCCAGCCCCACTGCATCGCACCCCACCCCACTCCCAAACTACACCAGTAAGGGACTCCTACCCAAAGTCAAACAGTCCGTTACACAAGGAATGAATTGCCATTTGCAACAGTGGGCCACTTTTTCATTGGTGCCCAAGACAATTGTATGCTCTAGTCCTACTTAGGCTGCAGATAATGAGGACTGGGCACACCAAGAGAACATGAATATGGCACAGGATGCAGTATATGCAACCATCAAAGAACACAAGATGCTGAAGGGGGTTTGGAGGCGACCTAAGCCAAAAGGGCAATGACAAGGAGACACCCGAACACAATAAACAATCACTTTAAAATTCTTTCAATGGGAATCAAGTGTATGCTTTGATACAGTAAAGTCTGACTGTTGACTTGTTATAAGGAGACATGGAATCGGATTATTTATTTATTTATGCAATGTTTGTCGGGTACCTATTTATTTATGCAATGTTTGTCGGATACAGGTATCCGACAAACATTGCATAAATAAATAATCTGTGTCCATGTACCCGACAAACATTGCATAAATAAATAAATGAACCGGGTCATGGCTTAAAGAATATTTACTCAGCAACACTGATCAAAACTATTATCAGCATAATGAAGTAACTCATCACCGGAAGTGGTTTAAAGTGGAATTGATATCAAGTTTGGAAAAGAAGCAGCATGAAAGAAATAGCGCCGCTTTAAACTATTATTTTGGGAGAGGCAAAGCTGCCTACAGTGCACACCCACGCCCCACACTACCTCCCCTCCCAACACAATGTCAGCATGAAACCATTCAGTGACTAATGGCCCACCATTAGCAGTTTCCTGCCTGCATTGTGATGGGAGGAGCTGGTTTTAGCTGCAGGGGGACCTGAAGTGTTTTAATTGTTGTGCTTATGCCCCCACCCCAAGTGGTGCAAAAGTGGTCAGAGGAAGCCTCTGACTTCTGTAATGTTACGTAGTACTTGTGACATTACAGTCGGAAGGGGCAGCGCCAGTACCTGACCCACAGAACTTTCCCCACGGCAATGCGCCGCCCCACAAACTGGGGAATTTTATCCCCTCCAGAGGCTCCAGTGTAGCGGGGTAATTGCAAACCCCCCTGGCGGTTGCGCCCCGGGCAGCTGCCCGCCTCGCCCGGGCCAAGAAACGGGCCTGCACCTCAGGGTTAACAATTTCTCCCAGTGCATGGATTAGCATTCTTTTTTATTTATTTTTCCATTTGTGCTTTGGTTTCCAACAAACCTTGCACACGAACATGAATATTTAAAAGTCTCCTATGCACAATTAGACAAACAATACAGGCCATAAATATAAACCATCTCCCCAGATAATACAAAATCATACACAAATATAAACTAGACAAGTCACACAGCATTCTTGTTGCAGCTCAATTAAGCCTACACATTTCACAATATCAGAACAATGAAGTATCTGTTAAGTATAAAAGCAAAATTCTATAACTTTTTTCCCAAACCTTTTATTCAAACAAGGATGCGAGACATACATAGACAGTAAAATATGGCTGAATGCATAATGCACAACATTCCCGGGTCCAACAAGCCATCCCACCACCGAGGCGCTAATGCGAAAATGCATAACCCTGTTAAAATAAAAAAAGTACCACACCAAGGACATCACATCAGGGAATAGTTTGAAAGTAGAGACGGTTTAAAAGTTAGGGAGGGAAAATTCTGGTAATAGTCAACAAATGGGAGCCAGAAATCTAGATACCAAGGCAGCGCATTGTTTTACACATGCTGTAACTTTTTCGTCAACCAAGATGTCCCATACCTACATCCACCATTGTGCCAATACTGGCCCCATAAGAGCCTTCCACGATTGTGCTATTTATATTTTAGTTGCTAAAAATTGGTGTGTCGCCGATTGTGCTCTGCAACCCGATTTAGGGTACACATCTTCCACTGAGCGCCGCGATAGGCCAACTAGTGGAGCCAGGGGTAAGTCCACTGCAGTTCTCTCCTTAATGTGAGACAGTACAGCAACCCAAAAAGTGTGGATCACATGACAGGACCACCACATATGAAAGTAGCTTCCCTAGGCTGCACCCCCTCCAGCAAGCCGAATTCAAAGCAGCATTCATTTTATGTAAAGTTAGCAGAGGCCGGTACCATCTGTAACAAAGTTTATGCATACATTCTCTATTGGTTACACATCTAGAGGAGGCGTGGTTTCTAGCCCAGATCTCTTCCCATAAATCCTCGACAGGAGGTCCCACATCCGCTTTCCAAATGGCAATGTAGGAGGATCTGACGGTTAGTAAGTTGCCTCCCAAAAGTTTATAAAAGCATGAGATTCTACCCCCATCTATGCCATACTGTTGGGTACATTCCAATACTCTCACCTTCACAGGTCACCTGGCTCCTCACAGTTGTGAAGTCCAGTGCCGAATATGACCATATTTAAATCATTCGCCTTCGGTTAGTGAGAATTGAGCCTTACATTCGGACACGAGAGAGGAGAGCCCTCCTGGTACAGCTGATGCAAGCTATGCAGACCCCCATTATGCCAATTTGAAAAACTATTCCCTAAGAATCCTGGGGAGAATTCTGCATTACCAAAGACTGGAGAGCACGGTCTGAAACCCGATTCACCCACTTCTTCATAAAAGCCACTTGCCAGTAATACAGCAAGATTTTTGTCGAGCTCAAGTGTGTGTCAGATCGGGGAGTTTAGTATTGTCGATAAAGGGTAAGAAAGATAACCGGCAGGAGGAGTTGGCTTTCTCAAGAGCTACCCATCTGGGAGGGGACCTCCAAGCCAAAATGTGCGTAACCCGAGCAGCCACATAATACCTGAGGAGGTCCAGAGCCGCCATTGCTCCCCTCCGGGCATCGCTTAAAACCTCAGCTTTTGGAACGCTAGGCTTTTTTGCCCACCCAGATAAATTGTAGGACGCTACGCTGCAGCATACGTACTTCAAGGTTGGGTATCTTAACTAGCAAGGCTTGACAAAGATACAAGAATCTGGGTAAAGATTCATTTTTACTGCAGCGATTCGTCCCATCAGTGATATTTCCTGCTTACTCCAACGTTTAAGATCTTCGGCAAGATCCTTAAGCAACCCTGGGAAGTTGACCCAATATACATCCTGCGGGGAAACAGGAATCCTCACCCACAGGTACTCAATAGTGTCAGATGCCCACGGAATTCGACAGGTGGATCTCGCAGCGGCAATGACTTGCTTGGGCAATTGCACACTTATGGCAAGGATTTCTAGTAATTGACAGAGAAGCCAGTTCAAATCATCTTAATTCAGACATGACAGCCTCAAGGGAGGTTGGTATATTAGTTAACATGAGCAGGACATCATCGGCATAAAGAGGCATTTTGTGTTGCACCCAAGCTACCTCAGTCCCTGTGATCTCCGAGTTGTCTCTGATCCTTTGCGCAAATGGCTCCATTACAAGAGCAAAAATCAAAGGAGACAGTGGACAACCCTGCTTAGTTCCATGAGCGATAGGGACAGGGGCAATTAACCCTTATTCGAGTAAAAGGTCAATGGTAGTTAGCCAACGGGCCAAATCCAAAAGCAAGCAGAACCTCACAAAGGTAGGGCCAGTGCACTCTGTCGAATGCTTTAGTAGCATCCAGTGTGAGTACTCCCAGGGCAAGACTATCCCCTCCTGGCTAGGTCAAGGATATCCAAGACTCATCTGATGTTGTCTTGTGTGCTTCGCTTTGGAATAAACCCAGCCTGATCCGGATTTATCAGTTGGGGTAGAACCGTCCCCAACCTCGAGGCCAACACCTTAGAGTACAACTTGGCATCCAGGTTCAAAGAAATTGGCCTGTACGGGTGACAATCCTGTGTGGGATTCCCCAGCTTAAGTATTAAAATTGTAGTTGACTCCATCGAAGGAGTAACCCTCCCTAAATTCCGGGAACAAGTTGAATAAGTTAGTCAAAGGTTTGAGTAGTTGTGGTTGAAAAATCGTATAAACGATGCTGAGAAACCATCCGGACTAGGCGTCCTGTGTTTAAGAGAAACTATTGCTATTGCCACCTCTTCCGTGGTTACAGTAGTGTCTAAGGTCTCCTGACCAGTAGACGAGAGCCTGATTTGGTAGTCTGGCGTAAGTCGCAGAGATGGGGGGCGAGGGGGAGGGGAGCGGCCCTACTGCAGATTCTGTGGGTAAATATCATTCAGAAACCTTCCTTTTCGCCGATTCCCTGTACTGAATATTTATGTCTGAGTCTACCAGCACTGCTGTAGTATTTGTTGTATGTATGGCCTTCAATTTATGAACCAGAAATGTATTCACCATATTACCCATGGCATAATAAGATTGCTTAGCACGAATAATCGATTTGGCCGTATGTCCTGCTAAGTGTGCTTCTAGTTTATTTCGCGCTACCCGTAGGCCCTTCCTGGCCATGACAGAATTGAAATGCTTATGAAGCATTTCTGAAGCGCGCATCTCCCCCTAAAGTGCCTACCTTAGGGTTCTATTCCTATAAGTGCAAGCAGTCGTGTGAGCAATCAGTTCCCATCTGATCACTGCCTTCATAGGGTCGCATACTGTGGCAGTCGGAACGGTAGCAGTGCTATTTTCCATAAAGAAATCAGTTATTGCTTTAGTTATGGAGTCCTTTGTACACCAAATCTGAGAGGGCCAGGTCGTGCAGCTTCCATGGGGGCCTGCTAACGGGGGACAACCTATCAACTGAAAGTGTACACTCAACTGCTGCATGATCTGAGAGTACATGGGTAGCAATGAGTATCTCTGATACAAACGGAATCAGAAGGAACAAGTTACTTACCTGTAACTATTGTTCTCCAGAATGGGTCTGGCATGGATTCACATGCTCATGAATATTCCCCGTCGTCAGGCCGGGAATCAAAAAGAAAAAACAGTTTCACTTTCACTTACAAACTGTCTTTCTCCGATAAACCAATCACTGAGCTCTGGGTCATACTGCCCCCAGCCAATGACTGCCCTTCTCTCTAAGCCCCTCCTCTGGCAGCCATCTTCAGATTTAATAGCCCATAAAGTGGCAGTATGACCAAGAAGAGCCACAGAGGGGCAGGAGGGAGGGTTTGCATGTGAATCCATGCCAGACCCATGCTGGAGAACAATAGTTGCAGGTAAGCAACTTGTTCCTTCTCCAGCATGGGGTCTGGCATGGATTCACATGCTCATGAATAAAGAATACATAGCAGTACAACATTACACAACCACAGGAGGTGGCAAGGCTCAACAGAAGCAAATACTCTTTCCTCCGGAACAGGCTCACCTTCAAGCGAACAGGTTGCGTAGCACTGCTTGGCCAACCCTGGACTCCTCTCTGGAATCCCTGTGGACGCAGTAGAATCTTGTAAAGGTGTGCGTGGACCTCCATGTAGCAGCCCTGCAGATGTCCAGCAGGGGCACACCAGACAGGAACGCCGTCGTCGCAGCGATCGCTCTGGTAGAATGGGCTCTCGGACGGCCGGGCAGCGGTTGGTTTGACAACCAGTGACAGTGTGTGATGCAGCCGGAGAGACACCTGGAGATGGAAGCCTTGGACAAGGCCTTCCCATGGTTCACAGGACCAAAGTTCATGAATGGTTGAGATGTCTTCCGGAAACACTTTGTGCGTGCCACATAGAACTTCAGCGCACAAGCCACATCTAGCCAGTGCAAAGTCCTTTTAGCCGGCCACAAAGGTTTTGGAAAAAACACAGGCAACACCAAAGGCTTGTTGAGGTGGAATTCCGACAGAACCTTTGGCATGAAGGAGGGGTGCATCCGCAGCACCACCGTTGTGTTGTGAAAAGTCAGCTAAGGCTGTTCGCAGGAAAGGACCTGGATCTCACCTACCCTCCTGGCAGAGGTGATGGCCACGAGAAAAGCTGTCTTCCACGAAAGGAACTGGAGAGGGGCCTGATGCATATGCTTGAAGGGAGCCCCCATGATCCTCGTCAGCACCACGTTGAGTTCACACGCTGGGGTAGGGGCCTTCTCCGGCGGTAATGATCGAAACAGTCATTTGAGGAACTCCTTGACTAGACGGTGGGACCAAAGAGAAGACCGTCCTGGAGACCTGGTGTAGCGGGAGATAGCCGCCAGAAGCACCTTGATACAGGCGTGCGTCTGCCCTGCCTTGACCAAGTACAAGTACGGAAGAATCTGCGGAGCTGAGATATTCAGAGGGTTGGTCTTCTGCGTCCGGCACCACGTTGCAAAATGTTTGCACTTGTGCCCTTAGCAATGAAGAGTCGACGATGCTCTGGCCCTGGTAAGGACCTCCCTGCAGTCCGCCGGCAGCTCATACACTCCAAACCCTAAGGCTGCAGGAGCCAAGCCTTCAGGTTCAGCGATCCTGTGTCGTGATGTAGGATTGCGCTTCCTTCTCTGGCGAGCAGATCCAAACCACCGGCAGCTTGACCGGGGGTAACACTGATAGGCTGAGAAGATCCGGGTACCAAATCTGACTCGGCCACGCCGGGGCGATGAGGATCATCTTGCATTGCCACCGTTTGAGTTGATTGATAACTCGCAGCCGGAGAGGCAACGGGGAAGGGCAATTCCGGCAGAACAGGCCTTCCCACAGAAAGGAAAACGCGTCCCCCATGCTCCTCGGCTGGTGGAACCTTCTGGCGAATCTCTGTCATTTGGAATTCATCGCTGTCGCAAACAGATCGATCTGGGGTCTGCCTCATTTGAGGAAGAGGTTGTTCACTTGATCATGTCGAAGTTCCCACTCGTGGCAAGAGCGCAGCTCCCTGCTGAGGGAGTCGGTGATGGTGTTCTTGACTCCAGCCAGGTGAAAAGGAATGAGGAACATCTCTTGGCTGACGGCCCAGTGCCACAAGTCCTGCGCCTCTCTGGAGAGCGCCGGGTATCTGGTACCTCCTTGCTTCCTGATGTAGAACATCGTGGTGGTATTGTGCGTGAAGACCCTCACCACCTTGCCCTTGAGTGACAGAAGGAACGACTAGAGGACCCAGAACACTGCCCGCAGCTCCAGGACATTGATGTTGAGAGCCCTCTCCTATGGTAGCCACAGGCCTCTGGCGTGGAGACGTCCGGTGTGGGCTCCCCAGCCCTCCAGGGACGCGTCTGTGGTGACTGTCTCTCGGTATGGGGGGCTTTGGAAATCCGTGCCCCCGGCAATGCTGGAGCGCACGCCCCACCACCTTATTGCTCGACGGAACTCCTCGTCGAGAACAATCTTGTCTGCAAAGCTTCCAGACACCTGGATCCACCAAGCGTCCAGGAATTCCTGAAGGGGTCCTATCTGCAACCTGCAGAGCCGGATCAGGTTAACGGCACTGGTAGAGCTGCCGGCGCCGTTAACCCTCTACCGCCTCATTACGAGGTCTGCTCGTGAGTCCCTCTAAGGACGTCTGGTAAAACCAGGCGTCCTTAGTGGGACCCGCTAGCAGACCAGGATGCTTAAAACAGGCCCGTCATTAACGGGCGCGTGGTTAGCATACTCCCTATTCCTATTGAGCCCTATGGGGGCTCAAATGGGAATGGGGATGTACCGGGTCCGGGTTCCTGGAATGGGGGAATACCGGGCCCTCCAAGGTCAGAATGGCCCAGTATTTCCCCATTCCAGGAACCCGGATCCGGTACCCGGTATGGCGGTAGCCATGCCGCTAAAAGCGGCATGGCTACCTCCATACTCGTAATGAGGCCCATGTTTTAATCCACTTAATCATATGAGATTGAAATACACCAGTTAAGGTCTAGGAGAGTTCTAACAAAACAGATAGGTCTTCACGGCCTTCTGGAATGCCGGAAAGGTTTTAATCTCACAGATTTCTCTGGGTAGTTTATTCCATGCTCTTGGACCGTAGACGCTGAATCTGCGGTCCCCTTTGCTCATATACCTGGTGTGGTGTATATGAAGCAGATTTTGATCTGCTGAGCGCAGTTGTCGGGTAGGAACATATCTCCTGATTTTATCTGATAGATATCTTGTTCCTGTCTTGTTAACACACCTATAAACCAAGCAGAGTACCTTAAACTCAATTATCTCCTTTACTGCCAGCCAATGTAGGGCTCTTCTTAAGTTAGAGGTTGGAGCTGATTTTTTACCTATACGCCAGCCTAACCGCTGCATTTTGGGCCACCTGCAGTCTTCGCAACTGATAGGCTGGTATACCCGACAGCAATACATTTCCATAGTCTAACCTCGAGTTGACCAGAGTGCCAATGACTACCGCTCTGTCCTCATTCGCAATGAATGGTAGGATATGTTTCAATAGGCGTAGTGAGTGGAAAGCTGCTTGTACCTTCGCACTAACTTGAGCTCCACTTCCCATGTTATCCTCCCAGACACAGCCTACATTATTTATTTTCTTGGAGAAATTCAGCTGTGTCCCCAGGAAACATAGGCAGTGTAAATGCTCCCTCTGCAGATTGTGCTTTGAAGCGAATAGAGTCACTTCTGTTTTGCTGACATTCAGCAGTAGCTGGATCGCACACATCCAAGCCTGTATTTCTTGTAGGCACCGGTCAACTATTTCGTACTTCTCCTCTAGATTCTGTATCCTCAAGAACACCTGCGTATGAGTGAAACTGTATGCCGTGCTTCCTCAGAATGTCCATGAGTAGTTTAACATATAAATTAAAAAGCAGTGGGGAGAGGGATGTCATGAACCATCAGACATGCCCCTTCTGAACCTCCTGGTCCTTGACGCGTCGGGGCTTACACTCTGTACTACTTCCAACATGGCCGTACACACAGAACGCTGCCTACCAGTCTTTACGTCCGAGGCAGCATGTTCTATAAAATGGCCATGCCCCTGCGGCCCGCGCGTCTCAACGCTACTGTTGCTGTGGCTAGACGTGTGCTCTGAAGTTCGCCTTGCGGAATTCTGTAGTTTCCTGATTCCTGGACCCTCCGCTTTCCCTTCTATCCTCCCTCCTCCTATTTAGCCTTCTTCCTGGATTCTGTGCACCCGCCTCCGAGTGCACTTCTCCTTTCCTGGTCTTCCTGGAGTTTTCTCATTTTTTCCCGGACGTTAAAGCTGAACGAACACTGGAAGCCGAAGACGGCAGAGCAGGCTTGTACAAGACCCGATCCGTACGGAAGAAAACTCCTCTGGATTCCATCAAGCAGCGAAAGCAGGTGAGAAAGGGGGAAACCTGTGACAAGGGACGAGCCCTGCAGGACTCCACAGCTTTGTAATCCTGAATCTAACAAGAAATCTCCAAATCCTACTCTTTGTTCTCTTCTAGAGAGAAAAGATTCAAACCATTGAAGAGCTTGTTTCCCTACTCCACCCACTTCTCTCAGACGTTTCAGCAGGGTTCCAAGGACAACCGTATCAAAGACGGCGGACATGTCCAACATGACCAACAGGGACACGCCCCCCCTGATCCGCCGTCTCCAATAGATAGTCCCAGACCGTCAGCAACGCCATCTCCATCCCAAAACCTGGTCGGAAACCGGATTGCAGTGGATTGCAGATTCTCCTGATTCAGATGTTCCTGCAGCTGAGCTGTCACAATGTTTTCCAGAATTTTCGATGGCCATGACAATCCTGCCATTGGCCTGTAATTCTGGAAATTCTTAGGGTCTAAATTTGTTTTTTTTAGCAGTGGCGTGACCACAGATTTCTTCAGAATCATCAGTACTACCCCTGATGTAAGAGATTTGTTAACAAATTTTGTGATAAATGGGGTAATATCTGGAGCTATTAGTTTAGCTACTGAAGATAGAATAACGAAGAGTACATCATTAGTAGCCTTCAACGCAGAGAGCAAGGTGCAGACCCTTTCCTCAGATACTTTCGTAAACATAAATAGCTTCTGATCTGCCCCAGTGTCTTCATCATGAGATATGCATTCTGGGCTAATCTCCTCTGTTACTTCCAGATCCTCTTGGGGATGTAATGGTTTAATTTCCATAATCTTTCCTTGTATTAGCTCTATTTTATTTATAAAGTAATTATTAAAAGCATCCGCCTGTGCTTGTGATGATTCAGGTGCTGCTGACGCACACCCAGGATTTGCTAACTGGGAAATAGCAGCGTACAATTCCCGTGGCCTGTTCATGACTTTGTCAATTTTCCCCGTTATAAATTTAGCTTTGGCATCAAAAATGGCTTTTCCATATTCTCTTCAGGCGCTCTTGACCTGTTCTAAAATGCTCTCTGTACGATGTCTTCTCCATTTTTTTCTCTAAAGATCTCACCTGTACCCTTTTCTTGGCCAAATCTGGCGAAAACCAGGGGTTACATGGCTTTGTTTTGTTGGAGAGGGGCCTGTACATTAAATAGCATAGCCATGATTTACATGCCTTTATTGAAGAACTCCTCACATGGAAGAGCCTCTTCAATCTGTGCCAAAGCAGGTTTCAGAGTTTCCCCTGAGATTTTCAATAAATCTTTCAGCTTGCGGAACTCCCCCATCCAATTTTCCGTGTGCACTTCCAGAGTTTTCTTATGCATTCTCAGTTCAAATACTATGGCATAGTGGTCTGTCCATGATATTGCGATTGTCTCAACATAACAAATTATCTTCCCTCGATATAGCAGGACATCAAGACAATGGTCCTGGCAATGTGAGGGGGATGATGCTAGAAGTTCCAAAGCATGGGCTTCCAGGGTCTCCTTTAATTCTCTCCCATCCCCAGATGTCACCTCCTCAGCCCATATATTGAAGTCCCCCAAACATAACAGCTTGTCATGCTTATTCCCCGTGTCTGCCAGAAATAATTCTAATTTCTCCAGGAAAGCCTGTGCTGGGCCAGGAGGTCGATAACCAAAGAGAATTTTTATAGTTTTATTTGGAGAACACTGAATACAAGCATGCCCCATCTGACTTGATGGTCCGCACCGTGGCAGTCTTCAGTGTCAACAGCCATTGCACCTTGCCCAGCATGGCCACTATCTTCTCTTCCAAGGGGGCGGTCAGGCAGGAGACCAAGTAGAGCTTGGCCCCCAGAAATAGCACGTTCTGCGATAGTATAAAGCAGGATTTTGGATAGTTGACGGAGAACCCCAGATCTGTCAGCAGCTGGACGGTCCTCTCCGTGTGTTGAACTGCTACTTCCCTGGACTTGGCGCGGATGAGTCAGTCATCAAGGTACGTGTACACATGTATCCCTTGTAGGTGCAGATGGGCCGCCACTGGTGCCATGCACTTTTGTGAACACCTTGGGTGCCGAAATCAGTGTGAAGGGAAGGCCCTTGAACTGGTAGTGCCTTCCCTGTACTACGAAGCACAGGACCTTCCGATGCGTCTCGTGAATGGGGATGTGGAAGTATGCATCCTGCAGATCCAGCGACGACAAGAAGTCCTCTTCCTCCAGTTGGCCAAGCACGTGCTGCAACATAACCATCATGAATTTTTGGGACTTGAGGTATTTGTTAAGGCGCCGCAAGTCTAGAATGGGCCTCCAGCCCCCAGTCTTCTTCACCAAGAAGTATCTGCAGTAGACTGCGGAGCCCGCAGTCACATCGGAACCAGCTCTATAGCCCCCTTTTTTAATATGGCCCGTACTTCCCGCAGGAGCGGAGGGATGTGCTGCTCCTGCCGGGCCACCAGTGGTATCCGCGGACACTTCTGCTGGAACTCTAGAGAGTGTCCGTGGGTGGGAGCATCCAGCACCCATCGGTCGGTGGAGATCTTTTCCCACTCGCTGGACCAGGTCAGCCCCTTTTGCCTTCGAGAGCGCGGCCGCCCCCTGCTCGATCCTCAAGGATGACTTAGTCTGGACCACCTGGCCTTCAGGGGCAGGTTGGACACCTTTCCTTGCGCCTTGGTCTTCTCCGGCTTTTCCCGCAGCTTCCCTAGGTTAACCGATTTCCTCTTCGAGGAGGATCTGGAGCGATGACTGGCGATGGAGGCAGATGGCGAAGATGAACGTGCGCTGCGTATCGTGGGACCCACTTGTGCGGAAACCCAGACGGAAACAAACTTGCGGTACTTGGCCTTGTCTTGGGCCCCCGTGGATCGAGCACCCTCAAAGGACTTAGAAGCCAGCTCTTTGGACCGGCCGGTCCTGGGTAAGGCATGCCCCTGCTTGCCGCACAGGGTAGAGGCCTTGGCGTTAAGCCATGCCACCAACCTACTGTGACTGTCCTTGATGGTTCGCTTGGATAACCCAAGGCAGATTTCACAATATGCTTCGCTGTGATCCGGATGGAGACAGTAGAGGCACTGAGAGTGTTTGTCCTCCACAAACAAGTTCCTCAATCCGCAGCTGGAGCAGAGCTTGAAGAGGGAGCCTCCCTCTTTCTTCTCCTCCGACATGGTCCGGAGTGCGAAGTAGGCCCAATGGCGTTCTGGAATCTTCCATGAAACTCTTTCATGAAATTCTTGCCCTTAAGGGGCGTTGAAAGACGCTGACAAACGGATCCCTGCTTGCCGGTCAAAGGAACGAAAGAACACACAGGCTCTATTTGACAAAAATAGAAACTTTTTATCGAAAAAGCGCAAAAACGTAGAAAAGCTCTCTGAGCACAACACGAGGACTCCCAACACTTGAACGTGCGGTAAAAATGTGAAGATGGCTGCCAGTGGAGGGGCTTAGGGAGAGGGCAGTCATTGGCTGGGGACAGTATGACCCAGAGCTCAGTGTTTGGTGTATAGAAGAAAGACAGTTTGTAAGTGCAAGTCAAACAGTTTATTCTTTTACCGAGGATTCCCGGCCTGACAACGGGGAATATTCACGAGCATGTGAATCCATGCCAGACCCCATGCTGGAGAAAGGGAGATATGAGCCAGAGATTGATCCTTGAGAAAGTCCTATATGCGTGTAAAATGTGTGTTGTCAATTTCTCCCTTGTGCAATAGCCTCCACAAGTAAACCAGATTCATTTCCCTCAGAACTTTAATTAAAGACTGGGCCAGTTTAAAGTTTGTAGCAGAGGGTGGGTGTGATTAATCATGGGGTCAGGTACTACATTATAATCCCCCTACCCCCACCACCAAGATCACTTGTCCATCTGCAAAAGCAGTCCTTTCCGACAGAAAGTCCACCAGGAATCCACTCTGCTTCTCACTGGCGGAATAAAGAGATATGACAGTAAACAGATGACCGCCTAACAAGCCCTTGACCCCTATAAACCAACCCCCCGGGTCATTCTTCTTTCCCAACTCAACAAAGATCCCTGTTCCACCTTTATTAGTACTGAAATAGGCAAGATATTGTTTAGCAAAGTGTCTATTGCGCAGTCTACGAAAATCAGTGTGACACAGGTGCGTCTCCTGTAACAAGGCTATGGAACATTCCTGGTCCCTCAATCTCTGCAACACAGATTTAAAGGGGAGTTCAATCCGTGCACATTAAGAGCAAGTTCTTTAACTCTGGCCCAACGGGGAGTCCGCTAACACGACCTCAGTGCTAAGTGGAAATAAGGGATAAGCTTAAACTAAGCAGGTGTCACACTCTACAAGTAGCGAACTGATCATGACTCTTACCATCCAATTTTACCTCAACATTTACGAGAACCCTTCCAAAAAAGCCCATCCCACACCCACCAACAAGAAAGACTCGTATAAAAATAAAAACGGTTCAGAAAAGAAGCTATTATCACAGACCGGGGCTATTGCCTGCTGTCGCCAGACCAAAACACAGTTACAAATCAATAGAGAGAATATTCATGCCATCGCCAAGTCCATCTGCTCACAGAGTCTAGATCGTCCAAACAGTTAAAGTGAGGAGAACCATCTTGAGGAAACTTGTGGAGAACTATCTCCGGTTCCGGAAGCACCTCAAGACCTTCCTCTTTGCTTCTGCCTTTGCCCCCGTCTCCCCTGCTGATTCTACTCTCCCTCGGCACCATGCACCTGGCCACCCTCTTTCCTCCGGGCCCAGGTACCTGCTCCTCTTGCCACCCGCATGCACTGCTTCCGAGCCACCCCTTGCACTGGGGTCTGTATCTGTACCCATACAGCCCCTACCCCTTTGTTTTGTTCTTCCTGCACTTACCAGACCTACCCAGCCTGCTGCCTTAAACCCAGCACTGCCACTTGCTGACTGCACTCCCTCTGTTTGTTGCCTTTTTATTTATTAATTTATTTATTATTATTTATGTTTTTTTTCCTCCTTGCTCCGCACTCTCCTTTTGATCCCCCTTCCATGCACTTCTCCCTCTCCCCCTCTACCATGCACTTGCTCGTTCTCAATGTCACTGGGCCTAGTAAGATCGTTGTTTTTGTTTCTCCTCTGTTCCCCTTCCCTTGCCCTGTCACGCTCTGAAACACTTGTGTATGAGCGCGATAGAAATAAAATATCAATTTCAATTTCAACCAGAACCTATAGAAATAAGTAAAAAAAAAAAGCATCCAGAACTACTTCACCTGCGTGGGGCCAATCACCTTCATTTTACTCCCGAGTGGCCCCCAGGGTTTCGCGCCTTACCAGCTCTTGACCACAATCCCCTCTGTGGCTTAGGGACCCAACCTCATGAGGGCCAGATGGCCATGATGACAGTAAATCCTAAGCATCCTGATGTGATGTTATTGACCAATGTTCCCCCTCCAAAGTGAAGAACAGAGCAGTGGAGAAGCCCCATCTGAAATGAATAACATCCTCCCTGAGCCACACAGTAAGTGTACAAAGCATCCTGCGCCTCTGGATTGTGAAAGTCGCCAGATCCTGGGATATCTGAAGGTCGGCACCCCGAAAAGTGAAGGCTGGTCTGCACGTGCAGCTTCCATGATGCGCTGCTTAAACGTGAGGAAATTGACTCTACTGAGAACATCAGGTGGCTGGCTTGATCCATCCCAGAGAGACCCTCAAAGACTATGGGTATGGTTCAGTTCCACCTTGGCATCCTCAGACAGTCAGAGAGGAGACCGGAAGAGGATGCAGACCTAATTCAGCAAATCTGAGTCACTTACAGATCTTGGTATGCTGCGTAGCCTGACATTGTTACGTCGTGAATGATTGTCGATGTCCTCCTGCTTGTGTTCCAGGGCCTCACACCTCGGAAGGCATTGGGAAGCATTGCAAGACTCCAAGGTTTGCTCAGAAAGAGTCCTCAATGTCCCTAATACACTGTTCTGCCTCCGTCACGCGTTTGTCAATTGTCGCAACTTTAGAGGAGAGCTCGGCAACACTGTTTTGGAGTGCCCGCTTCAGTTCCCTCAGCAGGTAAGCCAGATCCGGTTTGGTAGCTGGTAGAGCCATGTCCTCTCCCCTCTCCTGGCATGTACCAAGCACGCAATATCACCATCTGTAGGGGTATTTCCCCTCTTTGCCATCACAGCCTCCAGGTAACAAATCGAGGGACCGCAGGTAGCCCCAGCACCAATAAAGAAAGATCAGGCAGTATGTGATCTGTGCACAGGGATTGAGGGCTCTTAACTACAATGCTCGTGAAGAGAGATAAGGCAGCATGTAATCCATGCACAGGGACTCCAACAGATACCACTATCACCCATGTAGTAAGAGTCACCGCACACCCAGGCACCACACACCTAGGACCAACCAAAGCCCTCAAGGAGATGCTCCGTATGCATCAAGCAATGAGTCAGGCATCTGGCCAGTCCTTGCGGGAAGCCTCCAACTGCCAGAGCACTCACCAGCTGGGCAGAAAGCATGTAATTCAAGGCAGCTCCCAAAGGAAGAGCGGAGAAAGATGCAGAGAAAAAACAACAGGTACCCCAAAGGAAAAGCTCGGGTCAGACAGCTTAGTGCAAGTTACAGTCCCAGACCCACGCATCTCTACCCTGGAGAAGAGGGTCAGCTGCTCAGTTTATGGCGAGCAAGGGTTGCAGGCGCCATGTTGGAGTTGGTGCGGTCCCCGCTCCGCTGATTCCAGGATTCCCAACCCTGTCCAGCGAAGGCTGCGGGTGCCGAAACTCGGTCCCTGCATGCCTCGAGGCTTCACCTATCCAGAGTGAGGATTTCTAGGCTCTGGCGACACTTATGACGGCGCCATTAACACTGAAGGCCCGGCGATGTCCGGAGACTGTTAAGGAGGCATCCGTGTGTGGACCTCCTAAGCCACACCCCTCTCGATAACTTTTAAACATGTTTCACAATGGATATTTAAGAAGCAAATGGTTGTAAATTTGTACCAATACGCATCTTTTTTTATTTTGGATAGAATCTTATTATTGGTTCACGGTCTGCTACAGAAATAGAGAATTTCACCTTTGGCTCTTACCCACCTTTAATGACAGCAAAGATCAAAAGAAAAAAACCTCTCCAAACATCAACCATGCCACCCAACGTTGCTAATCCTTACAGTGACTAAACCAGTTTCACATTTTAGAAAGAAATCAACACAGAAATTCTCACCACATTAAACAACTATTCCAAGGTCAAAAAGAACTGAATATGAGGTAGAAGGGATTAAGAAAAAAGAGTTATGAAGGAAAAAAAAGGCAAGGCACTTAATCCTTTCCTGGAAGAAGAGGAACAACAAAAAGAACAGGAACATAAGCATATCCGTACAGCCATACCCCCCACTTGCTCAAGTTAGTGTCTGTGCTACACCTCATAGCCACGGGCACATACCAACACACTGTGGGTGAACTGCATGGGATATTGCAACCCTGTTTTTCGCGTGTCCTGTTTCAGGTTGGAGACCACATCATCCTACTCAGGACTGCTGACCAGGTCAATGCCACTAAAATTGCCTTCCATGCCCTTGCAGGCATGACTGGCTCTCTCTTCTGCCTTTGACATGGTCAACCATGCCATCCTGCTCAACTGTCTCTGTGATCACTGATCAGGCCCTGGCTTGGCTGACCTCTCTCCTCTCCGATCGACACTCCCAGGTCTAACTAGGATCCTTGCTCTCCTCTATCTCTACCTGTGGTGTTCCCCAGGGGTCTAACCTCTCTCCCTGGCTGTTCAATTAATACCTGGCACTTCTTGCCCACCGCATTGTTGCTCTCTGCCCGAACTTTCAGTGCTATGTGGATGACACTCATTTCAGGCTCCCTTCTGCCACCTCTTCTCCCTTTCTCATCTCTGACTGTCTGTCCGCTATCCAGGTGTGGTGCGTCGCCAACGACATCTGCCTTAATGCCAGTAAGACAGAGATTCTCCTCATCGGCACACCTGCTCCCTCCTTTACTGTCGCTCTCTGGCCAGCCTCTCTTGGCCCTCTTTCTGCTCCCACCTGTGAGGCTAAAAACCTCGGGGTCATCTTCGACTCCCCACTCTCCTCCTTTCCTGACATCTCTGACATCTCTAAGAAGTCACACTACCAGCTGCACCTCCTCAGAGGTATTCTTCCTTTCCTCTCCTTCCTCCAGAAGTTCACTGTCTCTAGAGCTCTGGTTCTCTCTAGGCTGCACTACTGCCTCTTTCTTAATCTGCCTGCTTCTACTCTGTGCCCTCTGCAACTCATCCAGAACAGGACTGCAAGACTTGTCTTTGGCCTCAAGCCCAGGGATCGTATCTCTCCAGGACTGAAATCTCTGCAATGGCTCCCAGTGGCTGCGAGGATTAAGTTGAAAACCCTCTGCATTGTCCACAAGGCACTCTGAGGCTTGGGGCCTCAATACCTTCAACTCTCTCTTCCTAAATATCTTCCTTGTCAAGCTCTTCGCTCACCCGCCTCGAACTCCCTCAGGGTCAGTCGCTTCTCCAAGCAACGAGTTTGTGGTAAATCTCTTTCTTCGGCTGGGGCCTCCCTCTGGAACAGCCTCCCTGAAACTTGAGGAGAACGATCTCCGGTTCCGGAAGGACCTCAAGACCTTCCTCTTTGATTCTTTTCTCCCCCTTTCCCCTGCTGAACTCCTGACTGAAACTGCATTGGTCACCTGGCTACCCTCTGATCTCGGGCCCAGGTACCCTCCCCCGCCAGTTGCACACCTGCACTGCCTCCCAGGCAACAGCTGCACTTGGGTGGCTGTTTCTGTATCCCTACAGTCCCCTACAAGCTCTTGACACTTGATGTCTGCATTTACCCCTGCACTTGCCACAAGCTGGCTGCACTTTTACCTTTTTTTTTAATTTAATTTATTTTTTACTGTTGATCCTATGTATTGCACAGCCACCTCCTCCCCCGCACTTTTCCCTTTCCCCCCTCCCCTGCACTTGCGCGATCTCAATGTCACCTGGCCTAGTAAGACCATTGTCTTTGTTTTCCCTTTGTTTCCCCTCCCTTGCCTCATCGCGCCTTGAAACACTTGTGTATAGGCGCGTTATAAATCCCATATTATATCATAGGTGTATTGGACGGAACACATGTGGAGCTGGTGGCCAGGCATGCTGTGGAGGCAGTCTACCGGAACAGAAAAATATCACTCACTGAACATGCAGATGGTGTGTGATGCCCGCCATCTCATCACCCACTGCTGTGCCAGATGTCCTGGTTCAACCCATGACTCCACGGTGCTGCGCAACTCCACGCTGCCTGGGTACATGGCACGTCA
The DNA here is from genome assembly GCF_040938575.1 of Ambystoma mexicanum. Lineage (NCBI taxonomy): Eukaryota > Metazoa > Chordata > Amphibia > Caudata > Ambystomatidae > Ambystoma > Ambystoma mexicanum. The sequence goes on from NC_090929.1 coordinate 543,188,954, forward strand.
CAGTGGACTGTGTAACTGGATGCTGGGTGAATGTAACTACAAGGGCATGTGCACTGTTGAATTATGGGCACGTATAACACTGATCAGCAGTGGCTGTGCGCAGTGTATGCATTCCTTTATTTGTTGTTCAAATATTCTGCGCTCATGCAATTAGCAAAACACCCTGAAAGCACACAGAGGGCAGACAGGGTGGGTAAAGGGGAAGGTAGACCATGAATTAGAGCAAGGATCAATAATTGCTACAATAGTACAAGAAGTAATGATAAAAAAAAGGTAAGGGGAGACAAACCTACTATTGCTAGTGAGTGCATTGAACGTGCAAGTGTAGAGGGGAAAATCAAGGTGCAACACAGTAATAGCATGCGTGAGTGCAAGGGCTTGACAGGTGTGTCTCAATTGAAGAAAATGATCTAGTGCATGCGTAACAACATCCATTCCGTACACCAATACGAAAATCACTACATGTACCAGAATGCACCCAACCAAAGTGACAAAAAGAAGCACAAACACAGTCAAGAAAACCCACACCACCTGATGCAAAGACAGAGAATAGATATGCTCCCACCCACATACCACCATTGGCCTGCACGCCAATTACCCAGGTCCCCTGCCTGTTAGAAGTGCACAATCACATATGCTTTGGATTGGAATTTTAAATGATTCACAGTACATATCTATGATTTAGTGCCACGGACATAATAGTATTATTGCATTGTAACACAATTATAACACATATATCAGTTCCCTTTGTGTGTGTTGTACTGAAAGGGTCAGAGGTCATGTTGGCTGCTGCAAAATGGGCCAATACATGGTCTCCTGTCATGTGAGCCTAGGATGGAAATAGAGTTCAGCTTGGAGTCCTAGAACAACGATAGTGAGAGCCTGCACTCCCATATATTCCCACAGACAAGGATACTTTGCAAGGCCAATTTCTAAAACAATCTTCATTGCAGAAGCCATGGTTGATGAGAGATGCTGGGCTAATTGGGTCGGGAGGTAATGTCCAGTCCACCTCCTGGCACCTGGGTTTGAGTTTACGTGCTGATAAGTGAACCGAATGTTACAGACATGGCACGAGCGTGCCAACCAATTGTAGAGGGCCATATAGTGAAGGGCCTTATAGTTTGAAGACCAATGATAAACTGTGTACTTTACAAGTTTTAAGAGGTAGGCATAAGTTTTCCACCTGACAGTGGGCAGCAAATCCCAATCCTAGTCCCTATGCAATGTATACTTAGTTGTTCCCCTTAAGCCTATCACAGCCTTTGATAGGTTTCCTATTATTTGCCATGCAGTATGACATCACGTCTGACGTATTCTTTGCATATAAGGATGTTTTTATGAGAAAATCGTCAAGAGCCGTTGATGTCCGTTGTAACCTCCCTGTTTTGGATAATTGTTAATAAAACAGTACCTTTGCCATCTTCCCGAGTTGGTTCCATTATTTGGACTCAGAATTATTCTGCAACCCCATCCATTGCATGCACGTTACTAAAGAGCCATATGCTCACGTGGTAGCGGTGCGGATGGTTGAAAAAGACACAAACTAGTTTGTCTCCAGGGTTTCGGACGATCCAGCATCGTCCGCCATTAGCCGGAAGATCACAGGGTTTCCTGTGGGGAGCGGTGGATAGAATTACATTTGCAATCGGTGTGTTTGGGCCATGATATCTTCCACCCCCACAATCAAAAGGTATGGGGGTGTTCTGGGAGGGGGTCGATGGTGCCTCTACATTGGTTGGGACCAGAGTAAACATAAAACAGGATGACCACTTGCGCTAGTGTGAATTACTCCAAGAGAAATAGGGGATGCGAATTACCATAGGTGTGTTCAGGCCATGATATCGTGCACCCCCCACAATCAAAAGGTATGGGGGTGTTCCGGGAGGGGGTAGATGGTGCCTCTACATTGGTTGGGACCAGATTAAACACACAGTAGGATGACCATGTGCGCTACTGTGAGTTAACCCCAGGGAGGTAGGGGATGCGAATTACCATGGTTGTGTTCAGGCCATGATATCTTGCATCCCCCACAATCAAAAGGCATGGGGGTCTCCAGGGAGGGGTTAGATGGTGCATCTACATTGATTGGGACCAGATTAAACATAAAACAGGATGACCACGTGCGCTAGTGTGAGTTAACCCCAGGGAGGTAGGGGATGCGAATTACCACAGGTGCATTCAGGCCATGACATCTTGCACCCCCCACAATCAAAAGGTATGGGGGTGTCCAGGGAGGGGCTAGGTGATGCCTCTACATTGGTTAGGACCTGAGTAAACATAAAACAGGATGACCACTTGCACTAGTGTGAGTTAACCCCATGGAGGTAGGGGATGCGAATTACCATAGGTGTGTTCAGGCCATGATATCTTGCACCCCCCACAATCAAAAGGCATGGGAGTCTCCAGGGAGGGGTTAGATGGTGCATCTACATTGGTTATGACCAGAGTCAACACAAAACAGGATGGCCACTTGTGTCAGTGTATATTAACCACAGGAAGGCAGGGGATGCGAATTACCATAGGTGCATTCAGGCCATGACATCTTGCACCCCCCCACAATCAAAAGGTATCGGGGTGTCCATGGAGGGGCTAGGTGATGCCTCTACATTGGTTAGGACCAGAGTAAACATAAAACAGGATGACCATTTGCACTAGTGTGAATAGCCCCAAGAGAAATAGGGGATGCAAATTACCACAGGTGCATTCAGGCCATGATATCTTGCACCCCCCACAATCAAAAGGTATGGGGGTGTTCCGGGAGGGGCTAGGGGGATGCCTCTATATTGGTTAGGACCAGAGTAAACATAAAACAGGATGACCACTTGCGCTAGTGTGAATTACCCCAAGAGAAATAGGGGATGCAAATTACCATAGGTGCATTCAGGCCATGATATCTTGCACCCCCCACAATCAAAAGGTATGGGGGTGTTCCGGGAGGGGGTAGATGGTGCCTCAACATTTGTTTGGACCAGATTAAACATAAAACAGGATGACCACTTGCGCTAGTGTGAATAGCCCCGAGAGAAATAGGGGATGCAAATTACCATAGGTGCATTCAGGCCATGATATCTTGCACCCCCCACAATCAAAAGGCATGGTGGTCTCCAGGGAGGGGTTAGATGGTGCATCTACATTGGTTGGGACCAGATTAAATATAAAACAGGATGACCACTTGCGTCAGTGTGAGTTAACCCCAAGGAGGTAGGGGATGCAAACTACCATAGGTGCATTCAGGCCATGATATCTTGTACCCCCCACAATCGAAAGGTATGGGGGTGTTCCGGGAGGGGTTAGAGGACGCCTCTACATTGGTTAGGACCAGAGTAAACATAAACCAGGATGACCACTTGCGCTAGTGTCAATAGCCCCAAGAGAAATAGGGGATACAAATTACCATAGGTGCATTCAGGCCATGATATCTTGCACCCCCCACAATCAAAAGGCATAGGGGTCTCCAGGGAGGGTCTAGGAGACGCCGCTATATTGGTTAGGACCAGATTAATCATACAGCAGGATGACCACGTGCGCTAGTGTGAGTTAACCCCAGGGAGGTAGGGGATGCGAATTACCATAGGTGTGTTCAGGCCATGATATCTTGCACCCCCCACAATCAAAAGGCATGGGGGTCTCCAGGAAGGGGTTAGATGGTGCATCTACATTGATTGGGACCAGAGTAAACATAAAACAGGATGACCACTTGCACTAGTGTGAATAGCCCCAAGAGAAATAGGGGGTGCAAATTACCATAGGTGAATTCAGGCCATGATATCTTGCACCCCCCACAATCAAAAGGCATGGGGGTCTCCAGGGAGGGGTTAGATGGTGCATCTACATTGATTGGGACCAGATTAAACATAAAACAGGATGACCACATGCGCTAGTGTGAGTTTACCCCAGGGGAGGTAGGGGATGCGAACTACCATAGGTGTGTTCAGGCCATGACATCTTGCACCCCCCACAATCAAAAGGTATGGGGGTGTCCAGGGAGGGGTTAGATGGTGCATCTACATTGATTGGGACCAGATTAAACATAAAACAGGATGACCACTTGCACTAGTGTGAATAGCCCCAAGAGAAATTGGTGATGCAAATTACCATAGGTGCATTCAGGCCATGATATCATGCACCCCCCACAATCAAAAGGTATGGGGGTGTTCCGGGAGGGGCTAGGGGGATGCCTCTATATTGGTTAGGACCAGAGTAAACATAAAACAGGATGACCACTTGCGCTAGTGTGAATTACCCCAAGAGAAATAGGGGATGCAAATTACCATAGGTGCATTCAGGCCATGATATCTTGCACCCCCCACAATCAAAAGGTATGGGGGTTTTCCGGGAGGTGGTAGATGGTGCCTCTACATTTGTTGGGACCAGATTAAACATAAAACAGGATGACCACTTGCGCTAGTGTGAATAGCCCAAAGAGAAATAGGGGATGCAAATTACCATAGGTGCATTCAGGCCATGATATCTTGCACCCCCCACAATCAAAAGGCATGGTGGTCTCCATGGAGGGGTTAGATGGTGCATCTACATTGGTTGGGACCAGATTAAACATAAAACAGGATGACCACTTGCGTCAGTGTGAGTTATCCCCAGGGAGGTAGGGGATGCAAACTACCATAGGTGCATTCAGGCCATGATATCTTGCACCCCCCACCAATCGAAAGGTATGGGGGTGTTCCGGGAGGGGTTAGGGGACACCTCTACATTGGTTAGGACCAGAGTAAACATAAACCAGGATGACCACTTGCGCTAGTGTCAATAGCCCCAAGAGAAATAGGGGATGCAAACTACCATAGGTGCATTCAGGCCATGATATCTTGCACCCCCCACAATCAAAAGGTATGGGGGTGTCCAGGGAGGGGCTAGGTGATGCCTCTACATTGGTTAGGACCAGAGTAAACATAAAACAGGATGACCATTTGCACTAGTGTGAATAGCCCCAAGAGAAATAGGGGATGCAAATTACCACAGGTGCATTCAGGCCATGATATCTTGCACCCCCCACAATCAAAAGGCATGGGGGTCTCCAGGGAGGGGTTAGACTGTGCATCTAAATTGATTGGGACCAGATTAAACATAAAACAGGATGACCAAGTGCGCTAGTGTGAGTTAACCCCAGGGAGGTAGGGGATGCGAACTACCATAGGTGCATTCAGGCCATGACATCTTGCACCCCCCACAATCAAAAGGTATGGGGGTGTCCAGGGAGCGGCTAGGTGATGCCTCTACATTGATTGGGACCAGATTAAACATACAGCTGGATGACCACGTGCGCTAGTGTGAGTTAACCCCAGGGAGGTAGGGGATGCGAACGACCATAGGTGCATACAGGCCATGACATCTTGCACCCCCCACAATCGAAAGGTATGGGGTGTCCAGGGAGGGGTTAGATGGTGCATCTACATTGATTGGGACCAGATTAAACATAAAACAGGATGACCACTTGCACTAGTGTGAGTAGCCCCAAGAGAAATAGGGGATGCAAATTATCATAGGTGCATTCAGGCCATGCTATCTTGCACACCTCACAATCAAAAGGTATGGGGGTGTTCCGGGAGGGGCTAGGGGGACGCCTCTATATTGGTTAGGACCAGAGTAAACATAAAACAGGATGACCACTTGCGCTAGTGTGAATTACCGCAAGAGAAATAGGGGATGCAAATTACCATAGGTGTATTCAGGCCATGATATCTTGCACCCCCCACAATCAAAAGGTATGGGGGTGTTCCGGGAGGGGGTAGTTGGTTCCTCTACATTTGTTGGGACCAGATTAAACATAAAACAGGATGACCACTTGCGCTAGTGTGAATAGCCCCAAGAGAAATAGGGGATGCAAATTACCATAGGTGCATTCAGGCCATGATATCTTGCACCCCCCACAATCAAAAGGCATAGGGGTCTCCAGGGAGGGGCTAGGAGACGCCTCTATATTGGTTAGGACCAGATTAATCATACAGCAGGATGACCACGTGCGCTAGTGTGAGTTAACCCCAGGGAGGTAGGGGATGCGAATTACCATAGGTGCATTCAGGCCATGATATCTTGCACCCTCCACAATCAAAAGGCATGGGGGTCTCCAGGGAGGGGTTAGATGGTGCATCTACATTGATTGGGACCAGATTAAACATAAAACAGGATGACCAAATGCGCTAGTGTGAGTTTACCCCAGGGAGGTAGGGGATGCGAACTACCATAGGTGCATTCAGGCCATGATATCTTGCACCCCCCACAATCAAAAGGCATGGTGGTCTCCAGGGAGGGGTTAGATGGTGCATCTACATTGGTTGGGACCAAATTAAACATAAAACAGGATGACCACTTGTGTCAGTGTGAGTTAACCCCAGGGAGGTAGGGGATGCAAACTACCATAGGTGCATTCAGGCCATGATATCTTGCACCCCCCACAATCGGAAGGTATGGGGGTGTTCCGGGAGGGGTTAGAGGACGCCTCTACATTGGTTAGGACCAGAGTAAACATAAACCAGGATGACCACTTGCGCTAGTGTCAATAGCCCCAAGAGAAATAGGGGATGCAAATTACCATAGGTGCATTCAGGCCATGATATCTTGCACCCCCCACAATCAAAAGGCATAGGGGTCTCCAGGGAGGGGCTCGGAGACGCCTCTATATTGGTTAGGACCAGATTAATCATATAGCAGGATGACCACGTGCGCTAGTGTGAGTTAACCCCAGGGAGGTAGGGGATGCGAATTACCATAGGTGTGTTCAGACCATGATATCTTGCACCCCCCACAATCAAAAGGCATGGGGGTCTCCAGGAAGGGGTTAGATGGTGCATCTACATTGATTGGGACCAGAGTAAACATAAAACAGGATGACCACTTGCACTAGTGTGAATAGCCCCAAGAGAAATAGGGGGTGCAAATTACCATAGGTGCATTCAGGCCATGATATCTTGCACCCCCCACAATCAATAGGCATGGAGGTCTCTAGGGAGGGGTTAGATGGTGCATCTACATTGATTGGGACCAGATTAAACATAAAACAGGATGACCACATGCGCTAGTGTGAGTTTACCCCATGGAGGTAGGGGATGCGAACTACCATAGGTGTGTTCAGGCCATGACATCTTGCACCCCCCACAATCAAAAGGTATGGGGGTGTCCAGGGAGGGGCTAGGCGATGCCTCTACATTGATTGGGACCAGATTAAACATACAGCCGGTTGACCCTGTGCGCTAGTGTGAGTTAACCCCAGGGAGGTAGGGGATGCGAACTACCATAGGTGCATTCAGGCCATGATATCTTGCACCCCCCACAATCAAAAGGTATGGGGGTGTTCTGGGAGGGGCTAGGGGGATGCCTCTATATTGGTTAGGACCAGAGTAAACATAAAACAGGATGACCACTTGCGCTAGTGTGAATTACCCCAAGAGAAATAGGGGATGCAAATTACCATAGGTGCATTCAGGCCATGATATCTTGCACCCCCCACAATCAAAAGGTATGGGGGTGTTCCGTGAGGGGGTAGATGGTGCCTCTACATTTGTTGGGACCAGATTAAACATAAAACAGGATGACCACTTGTGCTAGTGTGAATAGCCCCAAGAGAAATAGGGGATGCAAATTACCATAGGTGCATTCAGGCCATGATATCTTGCACCCCCCACAATCAAAAGGCATGGTGGTCTCCAGGGAGGGGCTAGATGGTGCATCTACATTGGTTGGGACCAGATTAAACATAAAACAGGATCACCACTTGGGTCAGTGTGAGTTAACCCCAGGGAGGTAGGGGATGCAAACTACCATAGGTGCATTCAGGCCATGATATCTTGCACCCCCCACAATCGAAAGGTATGGGGGTGTTCTGGGAGGGGTTAGGGGTCACCTCTACATTGGTTAGGACCAGAGTAAACATAAACCAGGATGACCACTTGCGCTAGTGTCAATAGCCCCAAGAGAAATAGGGGATGCAAATTACCATAGGTGCATTCAGGCCATGATATCTTCCCCCCCCACAATCAAAAGGCATAGGGGTCTCCAGGGAGGGTCTAGGAGACGCCGCTATATTGGTTAGGACCAGATTAATCATACAGCAGGATGACCACGTGCGCTAGTGTGAGTTAACCCCAGGGAGGTAGGGGATGCGAATTACCATAGGTGTGTTCAGGCCATGATATCTTGCACCCCCCACAATCGAAAGGTATGGGGGTGTTCCGGGAGGGGGTAGATGGTGCCTCTACATTGGTTGGGACCAGATTAAACATACAGCAGGATGACCATGTGCGCTAGTGTGAGTTAACCCCATGGAGGTAGGGGATGCGAATTACCATAGGTGTGTTCAGGCCATGACATCTTGCACCCCCCACAATCAAAAGGTATGGGGGTGTCCAGGGCAAGGTTAGATGGTGCCTCTAGTTCATTTGGGACCAGATTAAACATAAAACAGGATGACCACTTTTGCTAGTGTGAGCTAACCCCAGGGAGCCAGGGGATGCAAAATGACCATAAGTGCATTCAGGCCATGATATCTTGCACCCCCACAATTAAAGGGTATGGAGGTATCCAGGGAAGGGCTAGGTGGTGCCTCTACATCATTTGGGACCAGAGTAAACATAAAACAGGATGTGTGTTACAGGTTTTGTGAATTACCATAGTTGCGTTCAGGCCATGATATCATGCACCCCAACAATGAAAAGGTATGGGGGTGTCAAGGGAGGAGGTAGGTGGTGCCGATACATTGGTAGGGACCAGATTAAACGTTAAACAGGATGACGACTTGTGTCATTGTGAGTTAACCCCAGGGAGACAGGGCATGCGAATTACCATAATACATGTAGGGGGCTGATGGTGTCTCTCCCAGCATATATATGAGGTGAAAATGGGGTTGAAATAAAAAAGTCAACATTTTGGGGGTCATAGTAATTGGGGCACAGTAATCACATAGATCCGTCTTGGAAGCAGACACAGAATTGATAGTTGTAGCTGTAAGGGGAAGGGGATCTTTCGGTTGGAAATGTCCCATTGTAGTGTGTGATGGCTGAATGCATGCCGAAGAACAGCACTGCTGAGGAAAAAAGGAAAGGAATTACAAAGACTCTCACTAGTCTGCATTTCATCCCCATACAAACAGCCCAAACTTTAGGTAGGGGGCTTGAGCCTCATTAACCCAGTGGTGTTGTATCCATGACATAGCGCAGCCCATACCAGTCACTTGCAGCAGTGTGTGATAATGTGCACAGTTTACCAAGCCGGGGGTGAACAGGGAGCTTAACACCAATTACGTAAAATACTGTTGACTTCCCTTCCCAATAACACATGCTGAAGGGAGACCCTACCGTGCACCCCCCTGCATTATGACAGAGTTGTGTGACTGAGCCCAACCTCCCCCTTTATCCTTAAGAGAGGCTCCTGCAGTGATTCCTCGTGCTTTGATGTTGGAATCAAATATAGAAAGCTTAATTATGCCATAAAACATGTTTAAGCGCCCCATCTACTGTAACAGTACAACCTTTCTTATTATTATACCATTTAAAATAATAACATGTGCGCCCTATCTGCTGTCACAGTACAACCTTTCTTATTTTGACTGTAGTGTGATGTTGGAATAAAATATAGAAAGGTTAATTATCCCATAAAACATGTTTAAGTGCCCCATCTACTGTAACAGTACAACCTTTCTTATGATTATACCATTTAAAATAATAACATGTGCGCAAATGTACAACTGAGCGAATGCTAGGCTCCCAGACTTTGCACAGTATTAAAAAAAAAACAACAACATGGGAAGCCGTATATTATACCATACTGTATGATATTCGGCTTCCCATGACAGAGTGAAGGCCCTGAAACAACTCCCACCTGGTAGCTCTGGCCAATCCCTCAATAGAGATGTTGGAGGGCGGGCTGTAGGCGGGCTATGACATTAGCTTTTCATTTCGGGCTGCATGTATGGCTGTAGCCATCAAGTGGGCGTGACTCCGAAGATTGCCGAACACTGCCTCCCACAATCTATCATGGCCCGCAGGATAGCATACAACACCGGCAACAGTTTGAAAAGGAGCCCAGTCTCTTTAAGGATCCTCCAGCTGACTGCCTACGTCAACAGGAAGAGCAGTGAATAAATTATAGCCCTGCAGCCCTCGTAGCGTGAAGCCCGCACCAGAGGACAGGGCGCCTGCATCCTGCTGCTTACGGCTGTTCAAGGAAGGGCATGCATTCTATTCCCTCTGATCTCATATCCAGCAACACTGAACTGACTCAAAGAGAAGATTGTGCCCTGCCTTTAAACCCCCTGGAACCCATTACACTGGTAAAATTTGTTGTCATTGCCACTAGTGCGCTAACAGTGTGGGAAGTTTGAAGTGTGGGTAGTGCCTGTTTTGTTTAGAACGTACTGCTGAATGAAAGGTATTACATACACATTGAAATCTGGCATGCCGGCCAACATAGTAGTGACAAGAGCATCTGTGCTCTTAAAGCCCTCTACCCACAAGTCTTCACCTAATATTGCCCTGTAAAAAAAACTAGGAGGGCAACCGATTCCGACACCAGAAAGGTATAGCTCTTCTGGTGACATACGAGGATTCTGTATTCCGAGATGTGAACCAGACACGCTAACTTCTACGCGTGTTGAAAATCACCTTGAGCTTACTGATAGTTCTAACCCTGGAGACACCTGTACAATGTTTGGCAAGTGAGAGTGTGAATGTCTCTATTTCAGACACTGTTATTATAAATGAAATTTGTGTGACCCAACAGGGGGTTTAAGGGGTCTGTTAATTGACCTAACCACGCAGAACCCAATTCACGGAGAAATAATAGAGCCTGAATCATCAACACAGGTGGTGGGTGGTGAAATTGATAATGCTGAGGTTACAGTGCTCCCCACCTTGGCTAATACAAACAAAGACAAGTGTAATGTCATTGATGTTATTACATCTGAAGATGGTTCGATAGTGTGTGAATCACCAATCACAAATGATAGAACCAAAGGCAATGATTGTAGCCTATATGGCTCCCCTAGCTTGTTTGACCAACATAGACAAGGCTCTAAAGACCTAACATCATCATTTGCTTATCTAACACCGCGTTCTCCTCATAAAAAAGTATCAGTGAATTTGAAAAACTTTGGTGATAATGACAACGGTCACAATATACACACACCATTGATAAAAATTACACTTAATGCAATAAACATATCGATTATGCCCCTTTTCAAACTGTTTGAGTCTTTGGATGCCAACATCACGTCTGAAGCGGCTCAGCTGGAGCTAATAACACAAAATCTGGAAATAATTACTAGATGCTTAAGTAATCAGACGCCAGGTGGAAATGTAGGAAATAATTCTATGTTGGTTGGTAAAAGTACTGACCTAGATCAGTTGGATGTAAAAGCAGAAGCTGAGGTTAAAAATATGACACCAGTATTACCTGCTTTTACTGAGATCATATGCTTGGATAGATTTACTCCCAGAGATAAACCTGCCTTTTCCACGGTTAGTAACAAAGAGACAGTTGCTTCACACATAGAACCGCATACTAAGAATAATGATGACAAAGTTGCTACGAACAAGCAGAATACTGAGACTTTGGTATACAATATGTTTGACACACGTACTTACACAAAGGATAAGTCTGTACAGATGAACATCCAGGAAAAAACGAAGAACCTAAAACGGGCTCCTCATGTAACGTAATCACTTGTTAAACAGTTTGTAAAGCAGATCCAAACTACCGCGAAAACTGGACCTACACTTGGTGGCTGTCTAAGCGCCAAATATAATAACTTGAGGCATCATAGACAGCCGGTGGCAAGTGAAGCAATGATTGCGGCTCAGCAGATGGACCATCCCCCACTAAACGAGCTGGTGTCTCTGCTTGACAAAACAGGACCAGGTCAACAATCACAAGGAGTAGCAATTAACACCCCTACCCTAGAGATGCAATCTAATCCAACCCCAAGTATAGCACTTCCTAACCTTCCTATGAGTAATATAGCAGCAGGTGCAGTTAAATCAAGTAATGTCACACCTAATGATGCTCCTGTAGATATTCTGAAAGATATTAGGGTGACAATACAAAAATCAGTAGATGAATATCTGAGATGGAAACAGGGACATGATTTGTTAACAAAAACAGCTTTAGAGAAGAAAGTGGCAACATTTAATTGTAATACTACGACAAACCATGATAGACACTTACCAAAGTATGAGTCGAAATCTGACCAGATCCAACAGTTGGGAGAGGAACGATTTTACGTTGGCCCAATGAAGAAGTTAAGAAATGCTCTAGATCCAAAATGTTACCACAGATTTACACAGATTCATCCTTAAATGCCAACCTTCACCTCACATAGCTTATGACCTTTGTAACGCTCACCTGGTATCCACGGGGACGTCACTCAGCCGGTCCTGGCCTCTTATGACCTCGAACCCTTTCCTTGAGGCTATTCGACTGGCGACTGGGCCTGAAACACAGGATTGGTAGAGTTTAACTCCCTATTGTCTGTGTGTGCTTGAACCCCTTCCTCCCCAGGGTCCAACCCTTCCCTTTGATCGAGAGCTCACCTTGTTTTCTTGGATGGTGTGCTCTCCGTCCTGCTTTCATCCCAGGGGCGCGTTGATTGATGCAGGCTCGTTGGTGCCTAGTTACTTCACTGGCGAGAGTCTGACTGGTAAGTATAATGAGTCTTTGAACAGTTCTCTAACTTCGTTCCTTTCCTTCTTAGATGATGGCCGGCGTCCGGGGATGGCGGCATGCTGCTGAGATGAGTGGCGCTGAAGGTGAGTGAGAGCGCGATGCACCCTTTTCATATTTGTATTGAACTGAGTTATTTTTCTGTGTCTTTTAGGTGCCGCAACGTTGGCAGCGTGGATGCCGGTTATGAAGAACAAATGCGGTGAGTAAGCACGATATGCAGCGCCTCTAAATGTTTGCACGCTAACGTGGAGTGTCTTTTTCCCGCTCGCAGATGGATGAGAAGTTCCAGAGACACAGTTCCCCCAGAGCGGCTGGGATTCAGGTAAGCGTTTGAAGCTCGTACTGTATTTGAAAAAAAATAAGCAAAGAGCTGTAAAATGCTTACTAATGCCTTTTCTATGTTCTTTTCCTCTTCATTAGGAAGCGGCGTGCCGGGATGGGAATGACACCGCCGAAGATGCCCGCAGAACAGAAGGAGCGTTGAATGATGGGCAGAAGGGCTGCAAGGTAAGGCTGTTCCTAACGGTGTTCTTGTTCTTGCAGGAGCTGAGCGCAGAAGAAAGATGCAGGCCCACTGGAGATCGATCCGAAAACGGTGAGTGTCACGCTGCCGGTGCAGAAAACGCAAAACATTCTTCTCAGCATGGGTGTGGCTTAAATAGTCTCTGGGTATCCCAGGTGCCTCTGGGCTGAACCACACCCAAAAGACTAGACCGCACATGCAGTTCTGGGAACAGAAATATGTGGGGGCATCCATCTTGTCACCATCAATACATTACAAGTCCAATCCCCAATGTTATCCTATGGGAGTGAGTGAGTCTGGTGCCACAAGCACCAAGTCTGCCTCCAAGTGAGTCTTTGGAGGGATGGAGAGGCCCTTGAGGGCCATGTATGTGATCATGGCCTGGCTCCACCCTGACATCTTGGAGGGCTGGGGACAAGAGGGGCAGGAATCATGACAACCTTAATAGCATGAGCGTAATGGCGATTTTCGGAGATATTGAGAAACTGAGAGACATCACCTCAATAGATATCCAATAGGTCGAATTTCTTAATGATGAAAATCTGGATATTGTTCGCCTATGGATTTCTTCTAATCTTGTCAAGAACACCATCTGGCAAGCTAGGATGGAACTATTCTCCATGGGTTTCTTGCTGGCCGTTGATCCTACAGGCTTGCCCATACTTACGAATATTGAGCAGGTTCAAAACATAAATGAGGGCCCTACACCCAGAGCTATGAGAACATATAAAAAAAAGAATACAATAGAACAACATGAGATGAGGAGGGACCCAGCTACTGAGTATAACAGAATTTCAGATATGGCATCATAACAATTGAATCAACACCATAGCACATTAAGGGGCTGATTCATGGAACTATGTGCGCTAAAAAACGGGCTTTGTGCGCCATTCTGCTCGCAAATCCCTGTTTCACAAATGGGGATTTTGCAAGCAGAATGGCGCACAAAGCCCGTTTTTCACGCACATAATTCCATGAATCAGCCCCTAAGTCTAGTGAGCTGGAACACGTGTGGACACGCACATCTCCTTGCTGGAGATGAAAGCAACCTGAATGACTTTGACATGGTTGCATTTCATGAGACTTAGCTAGTTGAGTGTCCTGTGTGGAACGATCACGAAATTATTTTTCAAGCAGCCAAAGCAAATCCTAAAGGCCGTCCATCCTCAGGTCTAATCATTGCCATAAAAGTAGGCAAAGGGCTTGCAATTTTTCCATGGGCTGCCCCGAACATATTTATGCAACTTGTCAAAGTCTCATATCCTGGTGGTTGTTTGGCCTTAATTAATATATACTGTAATCCTCTTGGCATATCAGATAAGGTATTTCTCAAGGAATTAGAAGTTTTCTTTAATGAAATCTTAATGACAAAAGGGATAACTAATGTTATGCTTGTAGGTGATTTAAATGTACAATGTTTGAACTGTCCCAAACAAAAAAGAACTAAATTTTTGAGCGACAGACAAGTGTTATGTCTGACCGCAATATGATGATGCTCAATGGTGCAATTTTGGGTGACATTCCAACAAACAAGACTTGGCATAGAGGAAACAGTAGTTCAACTATTGATTAACATATACACTGATAGATCCACGTTTCAAAATGTATCTCTATTTAAGATCAAGGGTAAATATAAGGGTACCTGTAAATATCATAGGTCCTCCAGGTAAGGTATATATGAAATAGAACAATGGACCTAGATATATGTGAGGCTAGAGGCAATACTTAAAAAATTACAACAATACTTCTTGTAAATAGAAAAATATATATGTTTTTATTTTATTTTTATATTATCTCCTATTTCAAAACTTAAATCAAAACATGTTTCCACAACATATCTTCTAAAACACCAGTGTATCTTCCTTCATACAACCATTCATACACAAAAACAAATATATTCTGTTAATGAAAACACAGGAAAATGTGTGAATTCTGTCTTCACACTAGAACATAAACAACGCTCCTAAATAAATCACTGTTGTTTCTTATATCCAAATGTATAATCTGATGTCCAAAGAGTGGATTTTCCTTCCTCTCTCTAGGATCTACATATGTTTCGGTCGATCATGGACCATCATAGGTCCTTTTAGTAATTCAACCTTCTTCAGGATCTGGGAACCTCTCTTCAGGGTTCCTACTACAACAGGACAAAAGGTGTCTTCTGTGGATTGGTTCTAAAAGTAAATACATATTAGACTCTAGCCTGAGTATTCATAATCGGCACAATTAATTAGTGTGTATCTTTCTTTACTGTAGATACCCATCCATACTCAAAATGTGTCAGAGGTAGTATTGATGTTCGGACTCAATCTTTCCGGGCATGGAAATCATTAACATGCACCTAAAAATAGAATGGAAGATATGAGAATATCCGTCCTTCTTTTTATTATGTATTTAAATGGCAGCACCAGAGGTTCTGCCCTTACATATATCTTCACTGATCCTTGGGAGACCACATAACACTGCACTCCGCGAGCAGAAGGTAAGAGGATAGACGCGACCCGAGCGCGTCGAGTCACGGGCATTGCCGGTGTCCTAGGGACATGGCAGTTTACATGCCGCGTGAACCGTGGATTAAGAGTGCGATGACAGGAGACGAAGCCATACGGCTGCCTCCGCTGAGGCGGTGTATAGCTTTATGAGGTCACAGTGTGGGACCTAACGGTGAGCCCCCATGCCAGAACTGTGTGCTTGCATACACACACCAGTGTTTATGCACGTGGTGGCGCTGATCTAACGGGCACACGAGATGCTAATGGTCTTTAACCAGGGGTAGCTGGCATGTCCCGCCATGGATTTATCAATTTTTTCTGGAGTGGTGTATCAGTATGTGTACTAGTAAAGAGCCCACACTTACATTGCCCAGGCCGCTGCTAACTGAGGCTTATATGAGCTGCTTCCAGCAAGTGTGCTGGGCGGCTGACCTGAGTAGTAGGTCCCACCAGTGACGGGTGTTTTCCTTTTGCCTTACTCCTTTTCTAGCACAAGAAAAGATCTGTGAAGTGCTTGTGGCAGACCCAAGCCCCTTCTACATTCCAACTAAGGAAAGGGGGTGAGTAAGCTTGGAAATGTATACAGAGGCTTTTGTTCTGCAACTGTGAAAGAAACCTATGATGACTAGACTGATGGATGCCCTATTGATTTTATTCTCTAGAGTGACAGCAAGGAAGGTTATAGACGGTGAAGAAACCATCTGTATGAATCACATCTACTCAAGATCAGTGAAGATATACGTAAGTGCAGAACCTCTGGTGCTGCCATTTAAATACATAATAAAAAGAAGGACGGATATTCTCATATCTTCCGTTCTATTTTTTGGTGCCTGTTAATGATTTCCATGCCCCGAAGGATTGAGTCCGAACATCAATATTACCTCTGACACGTTTTCTTTTTTAGAGGTGAGTATGGATGGGTATCTACAGTAAAGAAAGATACACACTAATTAATTGTGTTGATTATGAATACTGAGGCTAGAGTCTAATAGGCTGTTATATGTATTTACTTTTAGAACCAATCCACAGAAGACACCTTTTGTCCTGTTGTAGGAGGAACCCTGAAGAGAGGTTCCCAGATCCTGAAGAAGGTTGAATTACTAAAAGGACCTATGATGGTCCATGATCGACCGAAACATATGTAGATCCTAGAGAGAGGAAGGAAGATCCACTCTTTGAACATCAGATTATACATTTGGATATAAGAAACAACAGTGATTTATTTAGGAGCGTTGTTTATGTTCTAGTGTGAAGACAGATGTCACACATTTGTCACTTGTGTTTTCATTAACAGAATATATTTCTTTTTGTGTATGAATGGTTGTATGAAAGAAGATACACTGGTGTTTTAGAAGATATGTTGTGGAAACATGTTTTGATTTAAGTTTTGAAATAGGAGATAATATAAAAATAAAATAAAAACATATATATTTTTCTGTTTACAAGAAGTATTGTTGTCATTTTGTGTAATTTTTGAAGCATTTCCTCTAGCCTCACATATATCTAGGTCCATTGTTCTATTTCTCTATTTAAGATTACACCCCAGAATTCTCGTGATCACCATATGCTGACTATGCACTTGAACTTTAATGATGACAACAAAAAGGATGAACAGCATAGATAGGATGCTCACCTTACAATTAATAACTGAAGGACCCGATTCAGGTGGACTGAGTCAAAACTCAGTGACTTAAATAGAGAACTACTGGGGAAGCAGGTACAAATACAAAGGGTTGAAGAACCTTATAATGTTACTCTGCAAATATTTAGAATACATTCATCTACAAGAACCCACACGTACTTTGCACCCAAACATAGCTTTGACGAACAAGTACAAAAGCGGAAAAAGATGTTGAGACGAGATAAGCGAATGGCGCAATTGTTACCTGCTCATATGATGAATGACACAGTACGCGCTCTGCAGCATGCGTGTACTGGTTGGATACGATCGTACAGATGCATCCTCTATCAAGCAGATGGAGAAATGATGCTCCAAACTATGTCGACGAAAAATACAGCTCAGATTTGGGGTCTTCTTAATGCTGCTAACCATTCAAAACAAGCATGTGTCCAGATAAATGGGGTAACTGAAACAATGTGGTTACGCTACTACACAAAGCTATATGCTGACCCTGATACATACCGGAGCAAATCCTTAGTAACAAATGCGTATACTGGTGATCTGCAAATATATGAAGATGAGATACTAGAGTATATTCACAAATCCTCAAATTCAAGAGCTCCAGGTCCAGATGGGCTCACCAACTGTATGATGAAACAATATCCAGAACAGTGGGCTCGGATTCTGTATAATATCTTTTCTTATGTGATAAAAACGAATTGCATTCCGTTATCATGGAAATCATCTGTTGTTGTCCCAATCCTTAAAAGAGGCGATCGTTCTTGCCCTTCGCGGTGCAGCGGAAAAGCAGCTTAGCGGTCCGGGTCCGTTCAAGGGCAGAGGTGGTTTGAGGAGGTGTAGATTGTTTGGTTGTTTCACACAGAGTGTCACCTCATTGTTTACATGCTCTCATGCTGAGATCACTATACACATTAAAAACAAACATGTCCAATATCCCCAAAAATCTTAGCACCCCGTCCAAACCGAACGCTAACATGACTGAACGTGTTAAGCAAATATCCAGGAAAGCAATCACGCTTTCACCAGTTTTGCGAACTCCGGTCTCTAACCGAGACATTCTCACATATTGTGCTGTGCACAGCGAGAAAGATCGCCATAAAGATCGAGCAACATCAAACACTGCTTCTTGTCCAACTGACTCATCAGACACCAGAGGTGGAGCGGCTGTTCATACATGCCTCCCAGAAATATCACAAGAGAAGGCCATTCCACCAAAGACCCGGATAATATTGGATGTGACCATTTTGAATGTAGCCAAGACTCCCATCAAATTGGCAACCAAACCTAATGTTCCGCCTGCACCTACTGTTACCGTCCTCATGGATATGAGTGCTGTGTTCTCTGACATTTCGATCCATGCCAGCATCGGGGAGCGGAGTTTGTGTAATGAGCCGCGATCTCCGGAGTACACAGCTGCTGCTCCATTGACTCTTCAATCCAATCGGCATCAATAACATATGTGCAACCGACCCCTCGTCGAGGTCCGTCACTCCATGCCCAAGCAAGCAATGTGGGACACACGTCATTGCTAGAAATCACTCTCACCTCAGTTAACACCACCATTGCAAGTTTGTTCAAACTGTTCTCATCTCTAGAAGAGAAAATTACATGACAATCGGCCCAAATCTAGCAGCTGGTCACGTGGATGGCTGATTTGTCTGAGGCTAAGAGACTTCTGCCTCTCAATGAGAAATCTTCAATCATCATAGAAATTGCGGATGACGTTCCATCTACAAAGAGCATGATGAAGATAGCGCCAGCTGCACTACCAGTGTTTAAGCACATTATACGACCAGTTGAACATGACAACAGTCCCGCTGTGGCCATAAACAACGAGTCTTAGATCAGTGTTGACCCTTCCATTCTGCCCAATGAAGACGAGACACAGCAAAATGTTGTTATCGCCTCAAATATTCCGCAAAGGATTTCACAGAAAACAAGCAAAAAAAGAGGGATGTGTAAAACAAAGGCAACATCTAGGAGAATAAAAAACAGCAACAATAAGAAACAGATAGGCTGTGAAAACACGCCAAACAACAAGGATGTGACAGCTGGACTGATTCCGATGAAGTACGTGACCACCTCCAGAATGGATAAATATCTGGTGACTCGTGGTATGATGGCACCCCCAGCAATGTGCGTTGATCCGCAAACCATCAAACCTGTGAGAAACGCACATCACTTGATGCACTAGTGGAACTTATTGAATCCTCTACAATCGAACCAGAGCAGAAGGAACAAGCGACAATCAAAGAAAAAATTAAAATTAATGACCTTGAAAGCAACACCAATAAATCAGATCTGGAAATTCAAACTTTGCAGATCAAGGCAGCGGTTGATGAATACCTTGCATTATGCCTTAGCAAGACAACAAAGCCTCCATCTCAAGTGGTCGTGGAGTGTCAGACAGTGAAGGCAGTGCCGAGTTCACTAACATTCGATCAGCAATAGACCTCACAACAAAAGAACACCCTACAGTTAAAACCCCATCAATTAAAGATGACGACAAGAGGTACATCCCCAGATGCGGTGTCCAGACATTTGCAGACGCAAGACAACCAGTCTTCTTCTGATCAGTACATTGTGGGAAGGCCTCCTGCTTCAGCAGGTCCAATATGGGCATGTTCAAATCCCCTTTGCCGGCATCCTTGCAAGAGGAGTGTGCAAAACAGTAATGGAGTCGGTACGAGACAAAAATCGGGACCAAAAGCATGTGGATCAAAGAGCACAAAGGAAGGTGCCAGCGATAATAATGCAAAACTATCACACGCTGATCATGAAATGTCATGACGCTCCATTTACAAAATATGATCTATGCCGCTCAAGTATACTCAACATCTTTGGAGACATTCACAAACTAGAAGACGTCTCTTCCAGTGACATTGACCAGGTGGAATTTGTGTGTGATCACAAGCTTTCAATAGTCAGATTATGGATCAAATCAGACCTAGTGCTTAACAGCATCTGGAAAGCCAAAATTGACATATTCAGATTAGGCTTCCTAGTAGCACAAGACCCTGAGAGATTAAACAAGCAACAAGATGATCCTGAGGACATGAAGAAAGGAAGAACAAATGCAAAGAACACCACACCATCATGTCAATGTGCCTATTGCAACAATGCCAGCATCACTTACGATAAGCTCCACTGTACACACTCCGTATAACCATCTTTGATCAATAAACCAAAGCAACTCTCTTGAGCAAGCTGGAATTGTCGTGGTCACATACATCTACAACTAGCAATGAACAACCAAATAAATAATTTTGACATCATCGCTCTCTAGGAGACATGGATGCTAACTACTCCAATATGGGATTACCACATCTTGACTTCGGCAAAGTCCCCCACTCGAGGAAGACCGACCTCTGGCCTCTTAGTTACAGTGAAAACAAGCGCTGGGCTGACTCTTCATCCCAGGGCCTCTCCAAACAATTTTCTTCAACTGGTCCGAATATCAACTGGAAAAGAGTTAATAGCCCTAATCAATATTTATCTAAATCCGGCATCCATCACAGATAATGCTTTATACAAAGCCCTAACCATTCTACAGGAATCTGTAGCAAAAGCATCTGATATCCAACATACCATCGTGGTAGGAGATCTAAATTTAAAATGCCTACCAGCAACCAGCAAGACCCAGGATCATGATGTAATAAGATGGCAGACGTTCATGGGAGATCGTACCTTTAAAATGGCCAACAGGGCCCTACCCGGTGATATTCCCCCACAATTCACGTGCAAGAGAGCTGCATCAACCAGCATCATTGACTATATTTATATGAATGATGAACTCTTCCAACAAGCAGAAAAGTTTGAGATTGTACATCAAAATCACAGTGGCCATCAACTCCTCTCTCTTTACTGGTACGAAGATGAAGTAGCTCCACTCACCAGCCGTGATTGGTTTAAACAAACACTGAGTATAAACAACGCAATAATGCGATTTCGGTGGACTGGAGCAAAACTGAACTCATTTTACGAAGATTTTCAGAAGCACCAGTCACGTAAGCACTCAGTTTCCTACGCGCAGGTGCTCCTTCCTTACAAGATTTCCTGTAGTACCAGTGGCCCTCTAGTATTAAAACATCGACATACTTACGATCCAAATATACGACAAGTAAGAGCGGACTAAAGGAAACAACAAAAAACATACAGATGCTTCCTTCCTCAGAAAAAGAGCATGCCTTCAGAACAGCCAAATGTAAATATAAAAACTGGCTTCGGGCAAGAAAAGCTAAAATGTTCCAATCTGATGGAGAAAGCTTCCTTGCATCTCTAACAAATAAGAGTTCTGCCTAAACGTGGGACCTACTTAACAAACAGAATTCGCATCAACAACCAGCTGCGCAAGCAAATGAAGTATCAGAATCCCAATGGCTACAGCATTTTAGATTATTATATACGGACAAGAGCTTTGAAGATTATCAGTATACACAACAAGCCGCACAGTCATGGACATTGGACTGTAACGTGGATATAGTTGCCCATCTAATTCAAAAAGCCTCTAAGTCTCGAGCAGCAGGACCTGATGGTTTGAGCAACTTTATGTTTAAGGCCCACTGGACACAATGGGTGCTCATTTTGAACAACAAATATCAGGACATTCTACAGACCACCACGATTCCAGCCTCTTGGTGTAAGTCATTGATCATCCCAATTTTTAAAAAGGGCGACCGTTCTTTGGCAAATAACTTTCGTCCATTCGCCTTCCTCGATGACCCTGGAAAAATATTCACAAGGTTGTTTTTGAGGGACTTCAACAAATGGACTCAAAAGCATCAACAGCGGGACCCGACTCAAACTGGCTTTGTGGCTGGAATGGGGACAACGATTAACTTGTTAACATTACATGCCCTCAAAGCCCAAGCCCATGCAACAAAGCAACCCATATTCTTTGCCTTCATCGACTTGCATTCTGCTTTCAACTCAGTGTCGAGAGTTAAACTCATGGCCAAACTAATCAAGGCAGAATGTCCTCCGACTTTGTGTGATATTATACATGGTCTACATACAGCAACGTCAATACAAATTAGACTAACTACCACAGGGCTGCTATCATCACCCATTGCAACTGAAAGAGGTCTCATACAGGGATGCACCCTTGCGTCATTTATCTTCAACTTTTTCATACAGGACATCAAACATATCTTCACACATATTTGTTCTGACTCACCCAAAATGGTCAACCTCCCTATTCAAGCACTATGGTATTGTTACGCTCACCTGGTATCCACGGGGACGCCACCCAGCCCTGGTTGGACTCTCGAACCCTCTCCCGGTCCCTTGGAAAGGCCTCTGGTTAAATATGGGTCTGCAATATAGGAGAGCTGGATTCAATACCAGATTGTCTTTATGTTTTCCCACCTCCCTTGGCCTCAACTCCTTCCTCCCCTTTGGGCCTTCTCCTTACCTTAATATTGTAAAAGGTGGATTCTCTGTCCTGCTCCTCGTGGCAGGGGGGTGTAGATGTGGGGGGTGAGCAGCGACCAAGTTACTTAACTGGTGCAAGCCCCCCATTGTGGGAATCCAGGCCTGCTGCGACTCCGTAGGTTTGCTGCTTTACAGTCTTTATATGCAGTTCTTATGTTCCTCTTAGTGCTATATAATAATGTCTTGGTTGTTTCCTTTTAGGTAGGGAAAGGTATTTTGGTGTTTTCATGCAGTTAGAAGATGAGCATGGGCCGGTAGGCAAAAGCGCGGTGTGCATGATGCTGTCCGGTGAGTAATGCGCAATGCGCAGCGCTGTTTCGCCTTTTATATTGCTAACTTGTGTCTTTTCTCTCCTTGCAGGTTGCAATGTTCCTCGCCGAGCGCCGTAATGTTCCAGCAATGATACTGAACAGGAGATGACTACCCAGGTAAGAATTGTGTGGTGTTCTTCATTCAGCAGGAAATGTGAGTTAACGCTTACTAATTCTGTCTTTCTTTCTCCTCTTTTCAGGCTTTGGTATTCCAGGATGCATGCAGCGCCGGATGATGGAGTTTGTACCTTCAGGTGAGTGGAACTGAAGTCAGCGATGGATTGAAGACAGGATACTGTTCCAGGTAAGTTTCGTAGTGTTCTTTCTCTCTCTGCAGGTCCTTGGTTTCAGGTAAACTGGCATCAAAGAACTGGACACGGTGAGCGTTACACTGCCCACAGCAGAATAACGCAAAGCATGTTCTGCTGTTTGGGTGCGGTTTAAATAGTCTCAGGTAAAGTAGTCCAGGTAAAATAGTCCCAGGCCTGCCACACCCAAAGTAGTCCATGTAAAGTAGTCCCAGGCCTGCCACACCCAAAAGACTAGACCGCATAGCTCAGTTCTTTGTAACTGAGCTATGTGTGTGCCTCCATGTTGGCTGAACCCCTCCAAGTTATATAGTCCCAAGTAAATAGTCCCATTCTAATGTTGGTCTTCATGATGGTTATGAGCCTGGCGCCAAAGGTTTTAAGGCCTTTGTCCTTGCCCTAACTGGAAGGCTGACTTGCCAGTGAGGGCCAGGGGCAAGGGTCATGACAGGTATGTGGACGACCTAGTTCTCATATCGAAAACTCTGATAGGCCTACAGAAACTATTGACAGCTCTTTCATTGTACCTGGACCAAAATGAGCTGATAATAAACCTCAAGAAACCCCAGATTGTGAGTTAATCTCCCACTAATTCAAAGAAGCATAGAATGCATTGGAATATCAAGAATGATAGAGTGGAATCTGTTTCGGAATATATGTATTTAGGGTTGCTATTTGGTGGTTCACCCAACTGTAATTCACAGTGGGAATCAATACAGCATAAATTAGTCACAGCTATTTCGCAGACCAGATTGATCCTACACAGATATGGGAAATGTACCATTAATTTGGCCGTAATATTTTGGACACAGAAAGTCATTCCGACACTTTTATATGGGCTAGAAACTAAATCTATCACTCCAACTTTAGTCCTTAATAAACTCGAGGCCAAATTTTGGCGACAAGTTCTTCACCTCCCGCAATCTGTACCAGGATCCTGGCTGCGATATGAGCTGGGACTAATCTTGTTAACTGCCTTGTACAATTGGCACTTATGCGCCCTATTTCATAAATGTTTGATCTCAACGAATGCAGACATTGGGCCTCATTACAATGTAGGCGGTAGAGTGATAACGGTGCCGGTAGAACTGCCGGCGCTGTCATCACTCTACCACCTCATTACGAGGTCTGCTTGCGGGTCCCGCTAAGGACGCCTGGTAAAACCAGGCGTCCTTAGCGGGACCCGGTAGCAGACCAGGATGCTAACAACGGGCCCGTCATTAACGGGCCAGTTGTTAGCATCCTCCCCATTCCCATTTGAGCCCTCATTTACCGGGTCCGGGTCCCGGGAAAGGGAATTACTGGACCCTCCAAGGTCGGAATGGCCCGGTAATTCCCTATTCCTGGAACCCGGACCCGCTATGGGGGTAGCCATGCCGCTACCTCCATACTCGTAATGAGGCCAATTGTATTAAGAACAATATCAACGTACATGTTCTCTTGTCAACATTATTTTGCTTGCAAATGGACTAGTCACATTATGAGAATTCTGGCAAATGCATCCATAGAAGTCCTCCTCATCAATCCTGACAGAGCAAAATGTTAAATCTACCAATCTGACTGAATTGAAACCAGGAGATTATGGACCTTGTCTTTTTTTTTTTTAAACATGTTTATTAGTCTTACAGTTTAATGAATCACCATAACATGACCATGTTGCATGTCTTAACGTCCTCCAACTTTCCTGCCCACCTCCCCCCGAACCCAAGATTGGTAAAACTATTATGTACCTTGAATAAACATTTCAACACTGACTGGTATGGTGAAAAAATAAAATATAAAGTACAGAACCAAGTAACTCTCTCTGCAGATCACCTTCACCAGACATCAGGCAGTCCATAATGCGGCTGCGACTGAATTTATGGCCCACACGAGATCTGTTGGCCGAACGTAAAATCATCAGCACGCATCCAAATTTTTGTTGTTTCTGCTTGGAACATACAACAAAAGAAACGACGGAACACCTCATAGTGAACTGCCCGGCATTATTTCAATCAAGAGTAACACATTTTTATAAGCATCTGGTGTACTTTGGTAATATGTTGACAGAAAATAGATGGCCTACGATTTTATCTACAGCCTCGATGAGTATTCGTATCGCCACCTGTCATTTCATCAAATCTCTTGATTTGTGTGGTAGAAATAATCTGGAAAACTCTTAATTGTGATTTGCAACTGAGACTGAGCAAGTTTGGATGCTGATAACAAATGTTTGTTGTGGGGTAGGAGAAAATGAGAAAGTCGTGATTATGTGTCTAATCATTTATGTCACAAACCACAGTGTCACATTCATAATATTTGCAATGGTGGTATGGTGGAAGTGAATGTGCTTACGTTTCTGCAGCTGGCTGGTTGTGTACATGCACATGATAGACACAACATCCCCTATTCTAAAAGCCCCAATGTAGGCACGGGCAAAGGCTGCCCTGAACAATGTTGCTTCATAACTGTTGACGCATGTGCTGCCTAGTGCCACCAGTGGGCGTGCTACTTCAGTGGTTTTCTCGCGTCAGGACTGTTTCCTTCAATCTTGGCCCAACCTTTGAGCGCATATTTTACCACCAGTCTGCCTGTTGGGTCTGTTCCCCCTGCCGCTTTCACTGCGCATGCTAATGCCACTAGATGCGCCATTGCCCAGCCTTTCGTTTATAAATGCCCATTTTAAAAATGTGTTGACATCATTCTTAGTCATTTCCAACTCGTTCTATTTTTCAATTACATTTTTTACATTTTGGAGGTAGTTACAGTACTGCTTGGAAGTTTATTGGGCCAAAGCAATCTTGGCAAGGTCCATTATTTCCCATCCAAGCCTTTTCTCCGTCCCTGCGCTTGCTTTGTTCGTGCATTTTGTCTGCGAAGCGTTCTGCTGCGCGCTGTGTGGCGCGTCTTTTGTGATGTTTCCTGCCTCCTCATCTGGTCTTCCAATGCCTGCCATGCTTCCTCTGGTGTGGCTGTCCCGACCAGGTCTACATGAGGCCTCATTTGCCTGAAAATTCCCCACTGTGAATACTACAGGGCATTAGCAACGTTTTCTACCTGACCACGATATGCCTAGTTTTCAGCACCATATTATTTTTCAAAGCAGTTATTGCTCTTGCCCTCAACATTTTTAACACCAGAGGGAAAGATGCTGCCCCTTTGTTGAGCACTTGTACCACTGCCGTGTTATCTCACCATATTGCCACCTCTTTGTCACGTAGCTCTCTGCTCCACGCACACATCACAACCCATATTGGGTAAACCTCAAGCAGTGTAATGTTTCTGGTCCAGCTACGCACCAGCCAATTTTCTGGCCAACCCCCAGCACACCATTTTTTGTCAAGGATAGCGCCAAACTCGCTCACACCTGCTATGTCGGTGAATAGTACCCCTTTGGTCTCCTGGTTGATAGGCGTGTGCCAGATAAACGTTCCGTTGAATTTCTGCAAACATTCTTCCGATATTGCCAGGTCTGTCTTAATGCTCATTCCCAGCCTTACCCTGTGGTGATTTTGCAGGGCCCCTCTGGTCCTCAACTCTATGCTCCTTTGAAACACTCGCCACAGAGGTATGACCCTGCCTACAAAATTAAGTTTCCCCGCCAGTGACTGGAGTTCCCCAGCCAGCGCTTTTTCTTTGGTTTTTAGGCGCCTGATGGTGTTTGCTAGGTCCGCCACTTTTTCTCTGGGGATATGACAGAAACCTTTCCCTTAAGTCAATTAACTGGAACTGTATCATTTGCACAGGACCATTCGCTTTGCCCTGTGCCCCACTCCATTACATTTTTAAAACATTCTAAAGTTCTCTTGCATAAATTGGACTCCCATGGCCCTATAAAACAAGAAATCATCTAAGTAGTGTACTACCCATGCATCTGGGATGCTCCTGTGCAGTGCCCATTGCAGGAAAGAACTCACTTTTTCAAAATAGGAGCATGACACTGCGCAGACCATTGGTAGGCATTTGTCAAAATAATATTTGCCCCGAACTGGAAACTCAGCCATGGGTGGGATGCCTCATGCACAGGGAGCAGCCAGAAAGTTGACTGAATATCGTTTTTGCCAACCAGGCCTCTTTTCCTGCGTTTTTTGCCACTTCCACTGCTTCCTGGAATTCATTTTCTGCTACTGCTGTTGCTATGATATGTTGGTTCATTTATAACGCACCTGTGCACAAGTGTTTTTAGGCGCGACTAGGCAAGGAAAGACAACAGAGGGAGGACAAGGTGAGTTATCTTACTAGACCATGTGTCATTCAGATCGTGCAAGTGTGACAAGTATGCTTGAAATGCCATTGTACACGACCTGCCCAATGAGTGTGATAAGTAGTGTAACAGCCTAAATTCTCACTTCTCTTTTTTGGGCACCAAGTCCAGAGGGGACCAGATAAATTCATGAAACGGGATCCTTTTGAACGGGCCACGTACCTTGCCCAGCTCAATTTCCTTTTGTAGTTTTGCCCTGACTAGATAGGGATTGTCCCTTGCTGATTTCAACTTTTTAGGCGATCCCTTGTGATCTCTGACCTTTAAACGGGATGGTACAACGTTGAGTGAACCAATTCTCTCCCCCCAGCTCCATGTCCCCTTATCGAACTTCCAGTATATTGCGGGGGGTGGGCCTGGGCCTGGGCCGGCACTCCCCCTCCCCACCCCCCCCCGCTTTGTGGGTGAATGTTGCACTGCCAACTTCTCCTCTGGCCCCTAAACTGCTTACTCCGAAAAGGACTGCCCTCTGGCCGGTTGGCTGTTGTCATTCACCCTGTAACCACCTTGCCGATATGTTTTCCCTGCCGGGCCGCCTGTGATATGTGGGGTTGGCTTAGCCACCTTTGTTTTCAGCCTGTTGAATATGTATATGTTGGCATGGTCCTCTTTCCAACCCAAGTCTAGGTAGCTATCCATTTGAATTTGAATCTCTCGACTATATTCAAGTCATGCATCCCCGCCAAAGGTTGTATATACTTCAAATACCCTCTGGTCATCAGCTACCATTGATGTCCCCTCCTCTGGGTATCTCTCTCCATCATTATAGTGGCCAGGATGTGAAAAGCAGACAGCCAATTGCCAAATTTAAGCACACCTTAACAAGTGGTTCACTCCACAGCTAAAGGACTTGCGACTACTAAAAAGAAAATGTGAGACTGCCTGGCGGCTTTGTCCCTCCAGCGAGAATAAAACAAAGCTAACTTCCATGGCATTACACTACAAAAAGGAAATCTGTCTGGCAAAACGCAACTCGTACAATGAATGTATTACTAACTCCAACTCTAGTATTAAAGAATGATTTACAATACTAAGAGAACTAGAGTCCCATATTTCCATACCCGATATCTGTATCAAAAACAAGACCTGGTGTTCAGAGATCCAACAAGCCTTAACCAACAAAATAAACTGTTACGCTCACTTGGCTCCCACAGAGGCGTCGATCGGAACTGGACAGCTGCGGTCTCTACCAATGTGACGCGTAGGGCCGAGATGACGGACTGGACTGGCCCACCTAGCTTCGTTTGCTTGGCCCGTAGGAATATTCTTCTGCAAATGGAGAAAGGGAATTAAACACCCGTGGAGTTGAGCGTAAATCTCCCCACCCCCGCCGTTCTCCCCACAGATCACCTTTGATGTCCCCTCTTATAGTCTCACCTGATGGTTTGAAAAGATGAGCTCTCCATCCTGCATTGAGCGCAGGGGCGTGTTGATAACCAGTTGCTTCACTGGCTCAAAGGAATTGGTGAGGTCCAGAACAATATTGACTCCGAGATTCCCGGCAAGACACCGTAAGTATAAAGTTCGTAAGAGTTCAAATGCCTGACTTTCACTCTTGTCCGATTCCTTGCAGGTTGCAGCTTGACCATAATGAAGAGTTCCTCGTGGCAACCGGTAGTATTCTGGTAAGGATTTGTATTTTCCAACACAGTTCGATAAAATAATGTCAATATGTAACCTGTTGTTTTCTCCCTTATTCAGGTGCTGAGAGAAAGTATGAAGTCTCGGGGAATAATACCTCCAGCGGTAAAATCAGGTAAGTCTATTGTGGTGAGGAGGGTTCCCCTTATTAGTCCCTTTGTTTCACCTTGCTGTCCTTTTGTTTCCCCTTAGGGGCCGGAGTTCGGCGAAGATGCAGTGGAAGCTGCGTCGACCCGTGAAGAAGAATAGTACCCCCGGTGGTAAAATCAGGTAAGTCTATGGGGGGTAATTAATATTCCTCTGTGTATTCCCTTGTCTCACCTTGCTGTTCTTGTCTTCTCCTTAGGTGCCGGAGTGCGGCGGGAACATGCAGGAGGATGCGGTGGAATGTGAATATGCTGCGAAGGCCGGTGAGTTCAGCGCGGCACTGCAGCAGGCGAGGTGACGCGCAGAAATAGCTTCTTTCTTCCAGTTTGAAGGCGAGATGGATCAGGGATTCAGGTAAGGATCAAAAGCATTGCTCTTGTTCTAACCTTTTCTCCTTCTTTCTCCCTTTTTCTAGGAGCTCCAAATTCGAGGCGGGCATGGCAGAAGGCTGGATGCAGACTTGCAGGCACGGTGAGGGTTACGGTGCTGGATGCAGAATAACGCGAAGCCTGTGCTGCTCTTCGGGCGTGGTTTAAATAGCCCCCAAAGTAGTCCCAGGTAGGTAT
This sequence comes from Ambystoma mexicanum, assembly GCF_040938575.1. Lineage (NCBI taxonomy): Eukaryota > Metazoa > Chordata > Amphibia > Caudata > Ambystomatidae > Ambystoma > Ambystoma mexicanum. The sequence goes on from NC_090929.1 coordinate 543,218,932, forward strand.
TCCTCCCCAGCCCCGCCCGAGTAAAAAATAGTCCCTAAGTTAAGTAGTCCCTTCCAAGCCTCTTTTGGCTTGGAGCTCTTGCAGCATGGTCTGCATCAGGTAAGTTTGCAGCATGGTCTGCATCAGGTAAGTTTTAATCTATGAGCCTGGCGCCTATGGCGCCAGGACTTGACTCTCCATATGAGCCTGGCACCATAGGTGCCAGGACTGGACCCAAATAGCCCCTAGCAGGGGTTGTTGGGCTTGCTTGGGATAACTTGATGCCTGCTTCCGGGGTTGCTGGACTTGGTCTGGGTCCCCAGGGGTAGGCATCATGACAGCACTCCCACCCAAGGCCCCTCCTAAAGTCGTTCTTCCCTGTGGTTTCGGTTTGTCTGGGAAATTTCGGTGGAATTTCTGCACCAATCGGGGTGCATGAACATGGTCACTAGGCTCCCATGACCTTTCCTGTGGTCCGTAACCTTTCCAGTCGATTAAATAAAATAGTTTTTACTTTATCAGCTTGGAGTCCATGATGTTCTTAACTTCAAATTCGGGTTCTCCATCTACAAGGATAGGGTCTGGTGGCTTGGTTAGTCTTGTCCCTGGTTGCACTGGCTTCAAAAGTGACACATGAAAGACGGGGTGAATTCGCATATTAGCAGGTAAATCCAACTTGACAGCCAACGGGTTGATAATGGCCTTAATAGAGTAAGGTCCCAAATATCTGGGGTTAAAGGTCTGTGTTCCCTTTAGAGGTATATGTTTAGTGGCTAACCATACTTGGTCCCCTATCTGGTATTGTGGAGTATCACTTCTATGCCGATCAGCATCTTTCTTGTATTTTTCTTTCGCCTTTTTTAAATGTGTAGTTGCTTCCTTAAAGGCTTGTGTAATCGTAGCGTGCAGATGGTCCACTGCAGGCATTTCTAAGTGTTGGGGTAAGTCAAGGTCTGAGGTTCGAAGATGGTGCCCATATAAGGTATAAAAGGGACTTTGTCCAGTTCCAGAGTGTACTGAATTATTGTATGCATATTCAGCGATCCAAAGAATGTCTTTCCAATTACTCTCAGTCTGATCTAACATACAATGCAGGTATTGCTCGAGAGTCTGGTTGGTCCTCTCCGTTTGACCATCGGTCTGGGGGTGGTGACTGGTCGATAACCTCACATCGATTTGTGCCAATAGACAGCATTTTTTCCAAAAATGTCAAATGAATTGACTGCCCCGGTCAGAGACCAATATGGACGGAAATCCGTGTATGCGAACAATGTTTTCGAGGAACTCCTTGGCCAGGATTGAAGCTGAAGGTAATCCCTTTAAAGGAATAAAGCAGGCCATCTTGGAAAAAAGATCCACAATAACTAGAATGGTGTTAAATCCATTGCCTGGGGGTAGATCAGTAATAAAGTCTAACAATAAGGTGTGCCATGGTGCAGGCGGAATGGCTAAAGGTTGTAAGATTCCAGCTGGTTTTTTCTTTTGACTTTTGTTTTGGGCGCAAATGCCACAAGACATCACAAATGATTTAATATCCTTTCGCCAGGTGGGCCACCAGAATTGTCTTTTAATTTTAGCTTCAGTTTTTGCAATACCTGGGTGCCCCTCCATTGGGGTATCATGATAACGGGAAATGACTAGCTCTTGTAGTTCCTTGTGTGGCAGAAATAGCTGCCCTTTGATAATAAGGCAGATCATTGGTGACAGAGTAGTCCGGGCCTTTTTTTTACCCAGTCCTACAGGGCTGTAGGATCAAAGACTTGCTGGATCTTTACCTGAATGTCCTCTAGTTTCTGTAGAGTAGTCATGCCAAGAATTCTTTGTTCGGAAATCATAGGTACTGGTTCTGGGTTCACTTCTACCTCTCCCATCCCTATTCGGGATAAGGCGTCTGCTTTACCATTCTTACAACCTGGTCGATAGGTTATTACGAAATCAAACTCGGCAAAGAACAATGCCCATCGGAGTTGACGTGACGATTGGGCCTTGGCTGTCTTTAAATACTGTAAGTTCCGGTGATCGGTGAACACAGTAATGGTATGCCTGGCACCGAGAAGATAGTGCCGCCAAGCCTTGAAGGCGGATTTAATAGCTAATAACTCCTTGTCGGTAACCACATAGTTCAACTCGGGTGCCGAGAACTTTCTGGACTAAAATGCTACTGGATGAAGCTGGCCAGTTTCAGGGTCCTTTTGAGACAGGACAGCTCCCATGGCTAGACTGGATGCATCAGTTTCCACTATGTATGGAAGTTCAGGGCGCGGGTGCTTTAATACAGGGGCAGATGTGAATTTCGCTTTCAGCTCTTGGAAGGCATTTTCAGCTTCTTCAGTCCACATAAAGCGTTTATTTTTTCGCAAGAGTGCTGTGCTAGGATGTACAACATGTGAAAAATCCGGGATGAATCTGCGGTAGAAATTGGCAAAGCCGAGCATGCTTTGTACTCCTTTAACTGAACTTGGTGATGGCCACTTAAGGATTGCGTCCACCTTTCGTGAGTCCATTCGGACTCCCTTTGGGGTCAGGATAAACCCAAGGAATTCAACTTCTCTGGCATGAAAAACGCATTTTTCCAGTTTTGCATATAGTTTGTGCTGGCGCAATTTCTCAAGGACTGCTCGGACGTGCTTCACATGGTCATATTCTGAAGAGGAGCATACTAGAATATCATCGATATATACGACAACACAAACGTCAATGAGTTCACGAAGGACATCGTTCATGAAGTATTGGAAGGCTGCTGGTGCATTGCACAACCCGAAAGGCATCACCTGGTATTTGAATAACCCATACTTAGTGCGGAAAGCAGTCTTCCATTCGTCGCCTTCTTTTACATGTACCAGATGGTATGCCCCCCGGAGATCTAATTTAGTGTATATACAAGCGTCCTTCACTTGGTCTAGTAGTTCAGGGATCAGAGGCAATGGGTATCGGTTCTTAACAGTTATCTGGTTCAATGCGCAGTAGTCTATGCACGTTCTGAGGTCACCTTCCTTTTTGGGCACGAAGAACAAAGCTGAAGATGCAGGGGACTTGGATGGGCGAATAAAGCCATTGGCAAGGTACTGATCTAAGTATTGTCGTAGGTGAAGGTTCTCAGGTTCGGTAAGGGCATAGATGCTGCTACAAAGGGGTTGTGCACCGGGTATGAGATCGATTTGACAATCGTACGATCTGTGAGGAGGTAAGGTGTTTGCCTGTTCTTTTTGGAAGACATCCTGGAATTCTTGGTATTCTGGAGGTAGTTGCATGACTGCTGTGGTTACTGTGGCCAGGCCTGCGTTCTGATTTTTCTTTGGGTAACAGGTTTGTGCACAATCCGGGAAGGTTATTCTCTTCTCTCGCCAATCAATACAAGGATTATGTGTTTCCAACCAAGGTATCCCCAGTATTATTTGGAACTGTGGGGCTTTGATTAGATCAAACACAATAGTCTCTCGATGCCCATCCTGACCCATCTCTGCGGTGGAATGAGTTACAGGCCCAGAGGCAATTTCAGTTCCATCGACTGTGGTGATGACATCTGAGGTGGTTTTTCGGCAGAGAGGTAGATTCATCCTGGAAGCCAATTCATAGTCCACATAGTTTCCTATGGCCCCGCTATCAATGTATGCCCTTACTGCGTGCATACTCGATGGCTGCCCTGGATCTACGAGGACCATTGGTATGATGAAATGCGAGGTCTGAGTATCCTTCTTCAAGCTCGGCAAGCGGACCTCTACTCTTGTCGGGCGTGGTCGTTTCCCGAGTCTGACTCCATATGGCTTTTATCAGCAGCTCCTACCACCTTCTTGGGTGGTTTTACAGCGCAATACCGTAGAAAATGCCCAGAAGTTCCACAATATAGACACAATTGCATTTGCCGTCTCCTTTCTCTTTCCTTCTGGGTTAAGGATCCATTAACCCCTCCGATTTGCATGGGTTCTGAAGCATCTGCTCCTTTGGGGTTAGCGTGGGTTTTGACCAACACCCGATTCTCAAACTTGGCTCGATCAGCCTTTCTGTTCTGAAGTCTGTGATCTAACTGGACCACTAAGTCTATATATTCAGCGCAGTCTTGAGGTGGGTTCACGGCTTGAGCCAAGACATCCTTGAGTTCTCCTTGAAGCCCTCGATGAAATAACGTGATTCGTTTTACCTCAGGCCATCCAGTTTACACTATCAACCTATTAAAGGTTGCAATGTAGGATAGAAGGTCCTGGTTACCCTGTCATAGGGACAAAAGTTCGTTATCCAGGGCCTGTCCTTGGGCGTGCCGGGCAAATAGTCTTTCGATGCTTGTTTGAAAGCCCTGAAAATCCTGAAGAATTGGGTCATCCTGAGTAACTAGTGGAACTGACCAATCAGCTGCACTGCTGCTGAGATATGACAATACAAAGGCTACCTTGGCTTGATCGTTTGGGAAGGCTCCAGGTTTGCATAAAAAGTGCAAGCGGCATTGGTTCATAAACACGGTGAACCTTTTGGGATCTCCGCAAAAGCGTTTGGGTGGAGCTAATGGAATATTTCCTGGTAGGTTTATTTGCACAGGGTTACTCGATAAAACAGGAGCTGGATTTCCCCCGGAACCAGATAGGGGTGCTTGACCAGCCTGGCTTTGCAAAAGTTGCCTAGCAAGGTCATCAGTTCGCTCCTTTGACAAAATCAGTTCTCTCCTAAGAGCATTGGTTTCTTGACGGACGGAATGCACTTCAGCCCTCAGTTCCCCTAGTAATTGGGCCAATTGGTCAGTCTCTGAGATATCCATAACGCCCGGGTGGGAATTTGTGGGTAGGCTTCGCGTTCTGTTACGCTCACCTGGCTCCCACAGAGACGTCGATCGGAACTGGACAGCTGCGGTCTCCACCAATGTGATGCGTAGGGCCGAGATGACGGACTGGACTGGCCCACCTAGCTTTGTTTGCTTGGCCCGTAGGAATATTCTTCTGCAAATGGAGAAAGGGAATTAACCACCCATGGAGTTGAGCGTAATTCCCCCCACCTCTGCTGTTCTCCCCACAGATCACCTTTGATGTCCCCTCTTATAGTCTCACCTGATAGTTTGAAAAGATGAGCTCTCCATCCTGCATTGAGCGCAGGGGCGCGTTGATAACCCGTTGCTTCACTGGCTCGAAGGAATTGGTGAGTTCCAGAACAATATTGACTCCGAGATTCCCAGCAAGACGCCGTAAGTATAAAGTTGAAATGCCTGACTTTCACCTTGTCCGATTCCTTGCAGGTTGCAGTTTGACCCTAATGAAGAGTTCCTTGTGGCAACCGGTAGTATTCTGGTAAGGATTTGTATTTTCCAACACAGTTCGATAAAATAATGTCAATATGTAACCTGTTGCTTTCTCCCTTATTCAGGCACTGAGAGAAAGTATGAAGTATCGGGGTATAATAAATCCAGCGTTAAAATCCGGTAAGTCTATTTTGGTGAGGAGGGTTCCTCTTATTAGTCCCTTTGTTTCACCTTGCTGTCCTTTTTTTTCCCCTTAGGGGCCGGGGTTCGGCGAAGATGCAGTGGAAGCTGCGCTGACCCGTGAAGAGGAATAGTAGCCCTGGTGGTAAAATCAGGTACGTCTATGGGGGGGTAACTAATATTCCTCTGTGTATTCCCTTGGCTCACCTTGCTGTTCTTGTCTTCTCCTTAGGTGCCAGAGTGTGGCGGGAACATGCAGGAGGATGCGGTGGAATGTGATGATGCTGCAAAGGCCGGTGAGTTCAGCGCGGCGCTGCAGCAGGCGAGGCGACGCGCATAAATAGCTTCTTTCTTCCAGCTTGAAGGCGCGATGGATCGGGAATTCAGGTAAGGATCAAAGGTATTGCTCTTGTTCTAACCTTTTCTCCTTCTTTCTCCCTTTTTCTAGGAGCTCCAAACTCGAGGCGGGCGTGGCAGAAGGCTGGATGCAGACTTGTAGGCACGGTGAGCGTTACACTGCTGAATGCAGAATAACGCGAAGCGTGTGCTGCTCTTTGGGCGTGGTTTAAATAGCCTCCAAAGTAGTCCCAGGTAAGTATTCCTCCCCAGCCCCGCCCGAGTAAAAAATAGTCCCTAAGTAAAGTAGTCCCTTCCAAGCCTCTTTTGGCTTGGAGCCCTTGCAGCATGGTCTGCATCAGGTAAGTTTGCAGCATGGTCTGCATCAGGTAAGTTTTAATCTATGAGCCTGGCGCCTATGACTGACTCTCCATATGAGCCTGGCGCCATAGCTGCCAGGACTGGACCCAAATAGCCCCTAGCAGGGGTTGTTGGGCTTGCTTGGGATAACTTGATGCCTGCTCCTGGGGTTGCTGGACCTTGTCTGGGTCCCAGGGGGTAGGCATCATGACATAAACACCTTACAAATCAAAATAAAAAATAAGAAAGACACCCAGAACCTATCACAGCCAACTAATTCTCTCCCACCGAATACAAAAACCACTGATCAAAATAATAGATTACTTTTCATCAAAACCTCCATCATAGAAGTTGAAAAAACTGTCCTATCACTTAAACCTTCTAACTGTAAAGGAGATGTCTGCCCAGCACACATCATAAAAGATGCCGCAAGAGACCTCTCTCCATTCATTTCCAAGTTGATCAACGCCTCATTTGCCTCTGCCACCGTCCCAGTCAATCTCAAACAATCATGAGTTCTCCCACTTCTGAAGACGCAAACCCCAGACCCACTCATCGCCACTAACTACCGCCCTATCACGACGGTACCATTTCTACTTAAAATCTTGGACAACGTTTCTTACTCACAAATCCAAAAATACCTTGAGCTACATAAACTCCTAGGGGTAAGACAATCAGGATTCCGTCCGCTACATGGGACGGAAATTGCATTGATAGATCTGAAAACACAAATCGATGAGCTGAGAGACAAAGAAAGACAGCACTACTGATGTTACTTGATCTCTCAGCTGCATTCGATCTGGTGGATCATAAGGTACTCTGCAGACACCTTGACTCAGCAGCCCACTTCTCCACAGATGCTGTCAAGTGGATAGAATCATTCCTGAGTGACAGAACCATCACAGTATTCTCATCAGCGGCGGCTGATCCCACCCCAATCATGTGTGGGGTCCCTCAGGGCTCATGTGTGTCCCCAACTCTGTACAACATATTCACCAAGCCATTGTTCGATGATTTGGACCTTCTGGGTATCACCTACACTAACTATGCAGATTATACACAGATTCTCCTCCCACTTTTCCAGGGATCATGGCAAGGACTTGGCGTCAGTGAATAGGATCTACCTCATCATTCAGGCATGGATGGCCACACACGACCTATGCCTGAATGATGACAAGACAGAGCTGATAATTCTTCTAACATCTCCAAACTAGGTCACAAATACGGTTCTTTCACCATTGATGGCAACAATATCACAGTCTCAAAGGAGGTAAAAACCCTAGGCTTCTACCTGGATGCTACCTTGTCTTTTAATAAGCAACTGAAATCCCAGGCCTCCACTACAGCCCACACGTGCAAGCTTATCAGAGCCAGCAAGCCCTTCCTCTCCAACGATAGCTGCATTATACTGGCCAGAGCATTAATTCTCTCCAGATTAGGCTACTGCAATGCTCTCTACAGTAGCACTAACAAAGCCAGTATCCAAAAACTACAAATATTTCAAAACAACGCTCTTAGAGCCGCACTAGGCACTAACAAAAGAGCACACATGACCGCAATCAGACGCCAATATAATTGGCTATCTACCCATAACAAAATACAACTAAAAATCACCTCCCTGACAAACAAAACATTACACAATGCTGCCCCCAGCTACCTAATCAACAAATGGTCTAGAAAAACCTCCAGCAGGCCCACCAGAGCTGTCAATACAAACTGCCTGGTGGTACCAAGATTCAAGTCCTCCAAGATTGGTGGCAACAGCTTCCCTGTGAAGGCTGCTAAACTTTGGAACTCATTGCCATACGGGCTAAGAGCTGATCAACCCTACCCACATTTCAGAAAGAACCTCATCACCCACCTTAATCTGACCGAAGACTAGTCCCAACTCAAACTACTGCACAACAGCACACTTTACCTCCCAAGATTGTAAGCTACTGTATATTATGATGTAAATAACTTTCTTTGAAATCTACTATATATGCAAACTATTGCATACTTCTGTACACTACGATGTAAATAACTTTTTTGAAATGTATTACCTGCACATTCTGAGCCCTACCTATTTTGCATTTCACGTGTCAATTTATACTGTTTGCCATTATGTAACTTTGTAAGCCTTGCATATTCTTTGCTGCGCCCTGTTACACCCGGGTCTGGTGCGCATTAGAAATTCAATAAACAAACAAACAAAATCTGTATAAATAAAAATGGAAATGTTTGTTTGTTCAAAATCTTAAATCTTCGAAATTTCTTCACCGATTGCTTTGAAATTTTGACACAATGTTGCATTTGAATAGGCACATGTTTTTATATACCTACTATATATACATAGATGTCACACCTGTGAAAGGTAAAAACATGCTTATTTTTAAAAACAGCGCCATCTGTTGGACGTAAAAGCAACACACGCTGGATTAAATACGTGCCGAGGAGGCAGCAGAGCGACGTGCAGCCAGACTTTAGGATGCACGGTTGCGAGCACGGCGACCGCGTTCTGCAGCTTCAGGTCTGCTTCGAACGTGACGGGCTGAGAGTGGCTAAAAGACATCAACGGGAAACAGCAGATCAGCGTCAAACACGACTCCGTGCTCAGCAATCACGCGATTACAATTGCCTTGCATTCCGGTACAACCCAGCTGATGATTATAGTTTGAGCCAACATGTTCTAATCGGCACCATGACTGAAGTGTGTCCTTATTGGTAGGCTCTGAAATTTAATTGAGAAACTAAAGGAATGTGTTGCGCCGGCGGGAAAATTAAAATGCCTCAACTTGGAGAACTACCAGAGCCATTAAAAACTACCCACAAGCATTGTGAAATTAAACATATTACAAACATGCGCTTTCTCTTTTCTTTCTTTTCCATTCAACCAGACTGAGCCACAGCAACACGTGGCCGGGGACAGCTAGTATTTCTATAAATTCTTTGTGCCAAATCTTTTTTTTATTTTTTTTCAATGTGCCATGCCATGGTCTTATTGACCTCCTGTGCACATCCTTTCCCATTGCATTTCTCCCAAACTTTGTTTTGAATGCACCCCACTCTTACTTTTTTCTTCCACTGTTGCAGCTTTCTTTTTTCCAATCATTATGCCAGTCTTTTTTCCCCATGCATTTAAGTGCTTCCTTTCATCCCTGCTAGATTCAGTGTTGTCCTGCTCACACTCATCCATGTCAGATGAGCTAGAACTAACATCTCTCACGCATGTTTTAGTTCCTCCTCTTTTTTGCCCAAACCAGCTCTGCACGAGCGTAATAACTTCAAAATACATTTTTCTATCCCTGTGTTATTTTCTTTTCTGCTCCTCCTCCTTAGACACTCGTTTGCCGCCTTCTGCTCCACTTTTTCTTTTCTGTTCTCTGGGGAGGGCCTCCTCCTCGGCTCCATCTGATTCCTCGCTGCCACTTTCCTTGATCTGTAGCAGTGACATCCCCCTCTGTGCTCTGATCCGTGGCGGAGTGTCTCGCTCACCCATTCCGCACTGACATCTTTCTCGGTTACACTGACCCATGACAGCAGTTCCTTTCTTCTTGTCTCCTGCTCAGTCATTTCTCTCCCCTGGCTCTGCCCAATCTTTGCATTGATGCGGCCGGGGGGAGTGTTCTTTCGACTGCTCAGTGGCTTCTGTGGTGCCTGCCCCTTTAAGGGGCAGGGTGACGCAACTCTGCTGCATGTGCATATAATAAACGAGGGTGCCACGGATCATCAGTGCGACCGTGGAGCCCGGACAGAGAACACTGTGCCGCGTTTGTTCCATATGTTGGGGGGCTCACAGGGCTGGAGGGGCACACTGGCAACCATCTACAGTGGCAATGAGGTTGCATGGTCGATCTGACGTGTGAACCCGCAGGTCTGAGGCGGTGAGAATTCTTGGGGGCAATTTTCTCCTGATTTTCATGCTGAAGTCGCAAGTTCTAAGCGGACGGCTGCCATTTTCTCTGCACGTGGTGGTGAGGGTTGCAGCTCCATTGGGAGTGCTCGTGCGCCTCCTACAGGAGTTTTTGGATCCCCTTAGACAGGGCATTCTGGTGCTGGAATCCAGCATTGTGTGGGGAAGGGTGAGGCACAGGGATTTTTTTCCCTTTGTCCCATCCAGATCACTTTCTGGGAACTTCTCCTGGCTGTTTGGACACTAGTGGAGGGACAATAACTACAGCAATTACTACAGCAAGCCCAAGGGTGGAAGTGTTGGCTACTACTTGCACTCTCAATTTTTTCAGTGCATTCTGCCTGGAGGAGGGCCATCCTGAGTTGCGGCCCGAGCTTCCACGTGGAGTGCTCGTGCGCTCGCCACCATGGGTGACCAGGAAGATGGTGCAGGAGCCCAGGCGCTGGCAGGGCAAGCAGCCCCAGTGGGTGCGCGTGTGCCAAGACAGCAAGGGGCGCTTACACCAATGCCTGAGTTTGATATTTCTGGGGCCCCCTTGAGCCTTGGACCAAGGTGGAGGCAAACAGACAGGAGCACCATTCTCAGATATGACAGCTTCCACTCACAAGCCCTTAGGGAGAATATCCCTAATGGTCAATTCCTCAGAGCTAGGCGGAATTGTACAAAACTTTAGGACTTTTCCATTCAATCCAAAATAATACAGGACAGACTGTCAGATAGAGGATACCCCACCATCTCCTTAGGCAATCCTGCGAAAAAAGCGAAAAACCAACATAGAGCTACATTATTGGTTAAAAATAAGAAAAAGAAAGAATATATTACTAACTCACGGCTTGTTTGCGCGATGACCTTTAACACCCATCCTAATGAAATCAAAAAAGCAATTTCTCGTGATTGGCGTTTCCATTGATCAAGTAATTCTACGTGAAATTATGGCCCTTTTTTAATAACCTAGGGCTCGTGATATTCTTCATTGCAGTATTAAACAGCTGCTTTGCATTTAAGATGGGCAAACTTAATTGTTTTGCTACACTCATGCTTAACTATTTACACCACAGACACATTTTTTGTTACCGTGCAAGTTTGTCCTGTTCGTTTAATGATTAAGTTGCTGCAAGGATGGTCATAGCATTGTTACCATTAACAGACAATTCCGTTACCACTCCTTTTTTTGCATTATCTTAGACATAAATTACGTTGTGGCGTATGGCTACCATACAATTCACTTGGCTTGAAGAAATTAAGCCTGATGAAAAAGACACAGTAAATGGGCCTTCGCCCAAGATAGAGGTTTTTTGTCATATGTTTTTATTAATGCATTTCTTTTGACATATGCTCTTTTGTCCTGAAGAAGACGAACATCAGTTGGCGTTTTACTAATTAGATGAATGAGTAGACAAAGCTAAATATGAAGGGATATTCTTTGTATTAAGGGGTTGAGATAGATTTTCCCTCTTAAGCCTACCTTTAGTTGCCATTTTGCACTTTAGTGATATAACACATGGCACTTTAGTGACACAGTTAGCACTTTAGTGACAATACATTTAGCACTTTAGTGACAATACATTTAGCACTTAAGTGAAACGTAGAGGACAAAACTAATGTTCCATCTGGAGGTTATGGGAACTATTTGTCTCTTATAGATTACCACTACTATTAGATATTGTGGTATCTCTTTTTGCACATACCTTTTTGTAAATGTTTTGATAAAACTTTTTTTATTACATTTGTGATAAATTTGATTGATTTTAAGAAAACATGATAATGGTGTTTTATGAATCAATGTTAATAAAAATATAAAATTAATTATTCATTATGATTCCTGAATGACCACACTCCTTTCTGCTGTTATGAGTACTTAATTTGTGAAAAGGTTTCTTGCTGTTCCGTGAGACAGTATTCATTTCTTGGGAAAACCCACAGGCCATGTTCAGGAACCAGCTCATTCAGGGATGTTCGTCTGGCTAGCTGAGAAGGCTGGTGCTGCGGGAACTGGGACTCACGCAGCCCGCATACCGGAGCTGTGCCTGTCCCATGAGGTGTCCGAAGTGAGGGCTTCAAAAATGGATGCGGCCATTCGGCCAGTGAAAATGGAAGAGGTGTGTGCCGAGGTCAAGGAGGGAGAGGTGACTGACGACCAAGTGTTGGTCAGCATGACAGAGGAGGCAGGTCTCTAGAGTCATGCCTCAAGTGCGGTTACGATCTCCCGCAACCCGGCAGAATGCCCTGCACAGTGGAAAGCGTGTGGATGCTGTGGGACGCTCGATCACTATGCCTGGATGTGCAGGGCACTGTTACCAGTAGTGGTGCAGAGGGGGCCGGTAAGGGCAGGATTTTTTATTGATTGATTGATTGACCAATGTTTTATTTGTATCGCGCTCGTACACAAGTGTTTCAGAGTGCGACGAGGCAATGGAGGGGAACAAGGGAGAACGAAAACAACGATCTTACTAGGCCCAGTGACATTGAGAACGCACAAGTGCATGGGAGAGAGAAATGGGAAAGTGCATTGGAGGGGAGGGTCGAGTGCTGAGAAAAAAAGGAATAAATAAATAGATAAACATGAAAAAAGATATATAAAAGCAACAGTGATCGTGCAGCCAGCAAGTGGCAAGTGCTAGGTTTAAGCCAACAGACAGGGTATGTTTGCTAAGTGGGGGGGGGGAATGGGGGGGACTGTAGGGTTACAGATACAGACCACAGTGCAAGGGATTGCCAGGGGGCAGTGTGGGTGGGTGGCAGGGTGAGCAGGTACCTGGACCCGAAAGTCAGAGGGTGACCAGGTGCACGATGCCGAGACAGAACAGATTAGCAGGGGAGAGGAGGAGAGACGGCAGAAACAAAGAGGAAGGTCTTGAGGTGCTTTCCGGAACCAGAACTGGTTCTCCCCAGGTTTTACAGTGGCAGGGAGGCTGTTCCAGAGGGAGGCCCAAAAGCACCCGCCCAATGTCTCCCAAGTAGATCAAGGGGAAGATGGCCTGACTCACAAAGTGGAAGAAGAGGATGAGGAGGAAAATATCTTCTTTATATCCAGTATTAGTGCACTGTGCACCACCACCAGAAGGTAGCCATGGTGTCTTGTACAGGTCAATGAGTTGACGGTAGCTGTGCTGGTGGACACGGGGGCATCAGTGAATGTGATGGCAAGGGTGCATTATGATGCCATGTTGGTGCCTCCCACGTTGCAGAAGCCAAGGGCACGTATATTCACGTTTGGTGGTGAGCAGTCCATTCCACTGGCCTGAGCGTTTGTGGTGAAAGTCGAACATGGAGGGACATCCATCAAAGCTCAGTTCTACATGGGGAGTGTTAGCAGCAACACTCTCCTGAGCTGTGAAGTGGCAGAAGCATTGGGCATCGTAAGCTTTGCATATGCAGTGTATGTGGAGGACGCACAGGGACTTCTCACAAAGTACAGTCAGCTGTTTGAGGGGATATGCCGCATGGCTGGCGAACCTGTGAGGCTGCATATTGATGAGTCCATCCAGCCAATTGCGCTTAAGCACTGTAGAGTCCCATTCCATCTGCGCGACCTGGTGGATAAAGAACTGGATAATCTGGTGGTGCAGGACATCATCGAGAAGGTGGATGGACCTACCCATGGGTGTTGCCTATAGCCATCACACGCAAGCCGAAGCAGCCTGACTTGGTGAGGAACTGTGTTCATATGAGGCTCCCGAACAAGGATATCAAGCGTGAGAGACACTGCACGCCCACGATCGACGACATCATTGCAGAACTGCAAGGGGCTCGGTTCTCTTCAAAACTTGACCTGCATGCTGGCTACCACCAGGTGGTGCTACACCCTAACTCGAGATACATAACCACTTTTACCACACACTGGGGCCTGTACTGGTACAAACGCCTAAGCTTAGGTGTATCATCAGCAGCAGAAGTGTTCCAGAACATCATCAAGTTCAAAACCCTCTGCTTTGTCCACAAAGCCTTCTGGGGCCTTAGGCCTCAATACCTTTAACTCTCTTCCTAAATATCTTCCCTCTTGAGCTCTTCTCTCATCCACCTCCAACTCCTTAGGGTCAGTCGCTTCTCCAAGCAACGAGTTGGTGGTAGATCTCTTTCTTCGGCTGGGGCCTCCCTCTGGAACAGCTTCCCTGCCTCCCTGAAACCTGATGAGAACCCTCTCCAGTTCGGGAAGCACCTTTCTCTTTGCCTCTGCCTTTCCTCCTCCTCTCCCCTGCTGGCCGCCTGGCTAAATCTGAATCTGCACTGGCTACCTGGCCACCCGCTGTTCTCGGGCCCAGGTCCCTCTCCTGCCAGTCATAGACTCCAGCACCGCCTGCCTGGCAACCCCGCACTTAGGGACTGTTTCTGTATCCCTACAGTCCCACCACCAGCACTTGACACCTGATGTCTGCGCTTGCCACCTTGGCCGTTACTTTACTATTGTCATTATTCTATGCCCATGTACTGCACTATCCTTTCCCCCGGCACACTCCCCCTTCCCCATCCGATGCACTTGTACGATCTGAATGAAACCTGTCCTAGTAGGATCGTTGTCTGTCCTCCCTTTGTACCCCCTCCCTTGCCTCGTTGCGCCTTGAAACACTTGTGTATAGGCGCGTTATAAATGCCATATCATATCATATATATGTGGGTCCGTGGCAGATCTGGAAGGTGTTCTCAACATCAGCGATGACATTCGGGTGTTCGCAAAGACAGGGGCTGAACATATGGAATGGCTGGTAAAGACTCTGGAATGGCTGCAAGTGTTGGGGTTGACCTTACACAACGACAAGTGCGAATTGCTGAAAAGAAAAATTGAGTTTTTCAGATTCGTGTTCAAGGAAGGTGTGGGCCACCTGACCCCCGGAAGGTCAAGGACATTGTGAAGGCAAGGCCCCCAAACAATTTAACCAAAGTCCGAAGCTTCCTGGGGATGGTCACCTATTGTGGCCGCTTCATCCAGAACCTAGCCTTCAGGTCGGAGCCCCGGAGAAGCCTTACTAGGAAAGATGCGACATGGCAGTGGGGCCCGCTAGAGTAAGCTGCTTTTGAGGATGTGAATGGGGCACTGACGGCAGAGGACACCATGGTGTTTTTCGATCTGTCGTTGTCATCTGAGGTGGTGGTGGACGCCAGTCCGTTTGGTCTGGTTGCGTTCCTTACTGTCGGAAACAGCAGCGTTACTCACACATCGAGCGGGATGCCCTGTCGGTCTTGTGGGGGTATCGACATTTTCACCAATATGTGCTCGGATGGCCGGTGACAGTGGTGACACACCACAAGCCTCTGCTGCCAATCTTGGCCGGCTCATCATCAAAGCCCCCAGCCCGGATTGAGAGGTGTATGCTGGCCCTCCTGGAGTATGGGGTCTTGCTGGTGTATCGGCCGAGCAATAACAATGCAGCAGATTATCTGTCAAGGCACCTGAGAGGCAGGGTGGAACAACATGAAGACATCAGTGGTGAGGAGGCCGACGAGCTAGTACAGCTAGTTGTGGAATCGGCGACCCCAAACTCAGTGCTGAACCAAGAGCTTGAAAGGGCTGCGGCAGAGGATGAGTGTTTTTATTGATACTAAAGGCGTCCCTTCAGCAGGGGTCGTGGAAATCGGTGGTGGACACCCTGGCACAAAGGACCCAAGAGGCATGGGTGGTGCTAGAACAGTTGTGGAGGGTGAAGGAGGAGCTGACATTTGTCGAGTCAGAGCTCTTACTCCGCTGAGATCGCATAGTGGTGCCGATGTGTAAAATCCCACAAGTCATTGAACTGGCGCACCAGGGTAATTAAGCATGGTGAAAACGAAAGCAAGGTTATGCCAGAAAGTGTGCTTCCCTGATCTTGAGAAACAGGTGGAAGAGTTTGTGTCGGCCTGTGTGTGGTGTCAAGCGGCAGCCCCGGCACAGAGAGAGCCCCTCATTGAAACAATGCCCAGAGGAACAAGTCCTGGGAGAATGTGCATGCAGACTTTGGGTCCACCTGCAGAGACACTCACTTCTTGGTGGTGGTGGATGAATGGCCACGGTACCCTGACGTCAAATTAATTGAGTCTGTGTCGCTCATTTGATAAGGTGGCTGTGAAGCTGGAAAAGATGTTTGCCACCATGGGCTGCCTCAGACCCTGTGCTCAGATAATGGACCGCTATTCTAAGGAGACAGCTTCGCCCAGTTGATGGAAGAGTATGTCATACAATACAGGAAAATTACATCAGTCTGGCCCATGCAAATGGAGAGAGCGAAAGGTTCATGAGGACTCTCAACAAGGTGTTCCGGATCGCTCATGGCCATGGCCACTGCCTACAACAGTTTCTGAGGGAGTATAGGAGCACCCCTCATGCATCGACTGGTGTGACACCAGCGGAAGCAATGTTTCGACGGTGCCCGAGCGGGTTAATACCTGAAGTGAGGGAGCGAGAACCAGCCATGATTGACGATGCACAACTGGAGCAAGAAAGGAGACTGAGGGCAGAAGGAGAGAACGTGAGAAGAGGACTCTGACCCCATCAGCTTATCCCTGGTGATGAAGTGCTAGTGAGGAACCGGCATCCACAAGGCAAACTGTCACTGACTTATGAGCCGAGTCCCATGGACGTGGTTGCAGTGTGTGGATCTATGGTGACTGTGACGGATGGAGCTGCTACTGTCACCTGAAATGGCAGTTTCTTTAAGAAGGTGGGAGAGACCAGGCCGGAGGCAACCCAGCGAAGAGACTGTGTCGAGGTACTGGATGAGGGCAGTGGTCTGGCCCATCCACAGAGTCCCCTGGGTCGAGGGGACGCAGGTGAGGAGGGCCCAATCTGGGAGGCGGGCAGGAGGTATTCCCAGAGGGCAGGGAGGGGAAAGCCTGTACTGGTGTGCCCGGTCCACAGGCTGAGCGTGATCTCGTGGGCCTAGGAGGGAAGTAAATAAAGGGGTGTTTGTTAAGTTTGCAGTGAAATGTTGAAGCTACGTATGCGTGCCATTGTATTAGTTTTTTATTTAAGGGCACACACGCAGCAGAGTGACGCAACTCTGCATGTGCACATAATAAAGCGGGGCATGCCACGGATCGCCAGTGTGACCGTGGAGCCTGGACAGAGAACACTGTGTCATGTGTGTTCCATATGCTGGGAGGGCTCACAGGCCAGAGGGGCACACCGGCAACCATCTACACCTTCCTCTCCCAGCCGAGAGATATGTACAGCGCAGCTCGCTCTTCCAAACCTACAACATCTGGGTGTCATGCAATATGCCTGTTTCACAGTGCGCCCAGAGTTCGCTTCTTTATCCTTCTGCCCTGCAGGCTTGGTAGGCCTAGAGGCCTTGCTCCCTCCACCGGGGGTACTCCCTCTGCACGGCAGACTCTGTAAGTGTGGTGGCTTTCGAGGCCCATCTTTTTTCTTTCCGGTGCCGGGTTTGCTTCCCAAAGCGATTCCTCCTCTAGCTTACCATAGCCAGTGAGGATTGCCACGCCACTGACCCCAACAGGATTTAGCAGCTGTCTGTCTTGCTTTGCCGCATCCCAGTCTCGCCAAGTTCGATGCGGCTTGCGTTCTGCAGATCGCTTGGCCCTGGGCTTCTAAAAAGAAGGAACTACTGCACGCCAAGCATGTTGCTCCACAAACAAGAATCCTGGTCCGGCCGCCCTTTGCAAGCTTGCTCCGTTTGGAGTGAGCTTGCATACTGCAATGCCCTGTTGCTGTGGCCACCCTCTTTTTTTGGGGAAACATTCACCTTGCTCAAACTGCTTTGGTTTCGGGCCTGGGTCTCCGCCTGACCCCCTGCTGGGATGAAACACCTCATGCTCAGGCCTCCATTCAAATTTGCTCCTGGGGCTTTGCCCCCATTTTGACATGCCTTTTGTTCCTTCTGACCTGTTTCCTGAGGGGTCGCCTCAGGGGCCAGAGTGAGAGCGCCAACCTGTCACTCCATGCGCCGCGAGCGAAATGCTAACCACATGTGCTTAAACCGCAGTGCCCTCTATCAGTCAGGCTACGCCCTACGACCAGTCAGGGGCCCGGGGACCATTTGGAGTAGTCATAAGTCAGGTCCTGCCATTGTAGCCCATTCTTACTGGGGCACCTCCTTCCCTGAGCACAGAAATCAATGCAAACAACTGTTTTGTTTGTTTTTACATTGCTTGTTTCACCACTATTGATGGGGTGTAGGGCTCTATTCATTTTGCTCTGGTACCTGCCCCCAGCAACGACGGGCTCCCGTGCCCTATAAAGGAGGGGCCCTCGGCGGGGGCCCCCCTTAGTGGCGACTCCCTCACGAGGCACAGCGGAAGGGGAGTCGGGGTGGGTGGGGGGTTGTGGCACCTAGCAGTTCCCCACACAGAAGGGGGAGGAGGGGGGCAGGGGCGTGACGTCATCCCGAGCGACGCGGGCCGGCGCTCCCCAGCCATTCGCTACATAAGGCCCGGGAAAATGCAAGTTGGGCCTCTTCTCTGCCGACTCCCTGACAACGTTGCAGCTGAAGTTGGAGAGCTACGTTGGAATTCGGGGAATTCGGTTGCGTCGGTTCCAGGCTGATTGGGTTTCCAGGAAGGTCGGCTTTCCAGGAGGTTGGTGTTCCACGCGTGTCACAGAGGATCGATCGGCGGTAGGACTCAGGCGTTGGAGCAGAAGAAGATTTTGGTTCGCGCCGGGAATACAAGGTAAATACATGCCTGATGAAGGAAGAACTAGGGGGGAGGGCATCCGCGGCGCATGGCAGTTTAGTGAGGGGCCGGCGGCCGCGTTGCAAGGGGTGCTTATATTGACGCACACCACGGTGTGAATATTTGGGGGGTTGGAAGTCGAATTACCCACGGGACACATAGTCGGGTTCGCGGGAGGATGAGGATAAAGTTAAGGGCCGACGGGGTAAACGCATGTCTCTTGAACAAAGGGGAGACGATATTGCACGGGAAACCAGGGACAAGCCTTGCAGGCAATGGTGGCATGAGGCGGGCGGGAACGGATCATGGTCGTTTGCTATAGTTCGACCCATAGTTGGAATTCACCAAAAGCCACGACAGGGCAACACCATGCTGCAAAACTTGCCGGGAAATAGGCCACTCATGTAACAACCTAATCACTGCAATTGTTCCGTCCCCGCATGAAATAAATAAATCAGTTTGCAACGTTATTTCATTCAATGTTCAAAAGTCTCCGCATGCGGGGGAAGCCTATGTTTCTGCTTAATTAATAGGTTTGTAGCCGTTAGATGTTGTTCTGAGCGTATTTACATAATAATGCCAATGAAACTATTTGAGGGCCTTGGTGGCATGTCGGCATCGCGAATGCCCCGGGTGCGCATACAAACAGACGGCACGATTAGCTTTGCAGCGCGAAGGAACACACGCGCACACCTGCCGGTGTTCGGTCGGACCTGGGGTCGAGAACGGCAGCTCAAGCAGATCTAAAGATACACTGGGTGGGGGGCCTTGGAATGCGGGGGGGTAGGGGCCAAGTCGAGCGGGGGGGGATAGTTGAGGAGGACCCCTCTTTAGCGAAAGGCAGGGGAAGATGGTAGAACAGGCTAAGGGAAGACCTTTTTGGGGGTGAGAATATTAAGAAAGATTAACAAGCCAACCAAGGGAAAGGGGAAGATGGAATCCGGGGGAAAGGGAAGCAAAAAGGGGGAAAAAGGAGACCTGAACGCATTCTTGAAAAAGGAGCCTAAGCGGAAATGGAGAATGAAAAGAAAGTAATACATGGAATGAAAATTGCATTTAAATAGAGATGGGGAAAAGAAAATGAAAAGAAAATTGCAAAACAAAGAAATGGCCAAAGGGTAGAGATGGACTGTTGAGGAAGGGACTGGGCGCCTGCGTCAGGTCCCCCAAGGACCCAAAGGGGCGGGGGGAAAAGTTGCATTGCTCTCAGCGCAGAATCCTGAGTATAAAATGGAACACCTGTAAGATAACTCCTGACTTTATGTATGTAAATAAAGTTTGCTGTGGCAATTTTTCTCCCACTCATCCAACTGGTCATGCCTCTCATTGGGGTTGTAAGGGGGTTGGGCTCCGTGGGAGGAGGGGGGCTGTGAAGGAGTGAGAGTCTGAATGAAAGCCTGGGGGGGGCACTGGGAGCAACGAGGGCCATCGACGTGCCCCCCACTGAGGGTGTTGGCGCTATTACGGGCTCCCGCGCCCTACAAAGGAGGGCCCCTCGGCGGGGGCCCCCCTTAGTGGTGACTCCCTCACGAGGCACGGCGGAAGGGGAGTCGGGGTGGGTGGTGGGTTGTGGCGCCTAGCAGTTCCCCACCCAGAAGGGGGAGCCGGGGGGCAGGGGCGTGACGTCATCCCGAGCGACGCGGGCCGGCGCGCCCCAGCCATTCGCTACATAAGGCCCGGGAAAATGCAAGTTGGGCCACTTCTCTGCCGACTCCCTGACAATGTTGCCCTCCCGCCCTCCCATTCATTGTTGTATTGATGTGTGATGTTTTTTCTTGCAGACAAGCCCAGCTGATGTTACATGGTGTTCCCGTTAGAAAGCACTGGCGGATACCACAAGGGGAACTGCACAGCCATCAGTTTAGTATGAACGGCGCCCAGGAGTATTAGACTCAGGGGTGGCCCACGTTAATGGGGAGGGTTAGGGGGCTTGGAAGACCTTCCAACTCCAAAAGTGGGTGGGGGAAATGGGAAGTGCATCGTTGGAAACAAAAGTTGAACAATGAAGTCTGCAAGGGGGGGGGGTGAATTGAAAGATTGCACAGATAAACGGTGTTCCGGCAAGTAGGTTGGAAACTGAGGGGAAGGGGGCCCATGGGAGGTTAAGGGTTGTTGAGGGGGGTTCAAGAGAAGTGGGGCATTCGATATTGGCAGCTCAAGCAAATCTAAAGATACACTGGGTGGGGGGCCAGGTCGAGCGGAGGGTGCTATGGGGAAGGGGCCGGAGGGGATGGGACAACTAAGGCCGGGAGAGCGAGGGCAGCCCGGGGTCTTGACGGAAGGGGGAGGGCGGCTCCCTGGTAGGACAGGCTAAGGGAAGACCTTTTTGGGGGTGAGAATATTAAGAAAGATTAACAAGCCAACCAGGGGAAAGGGGAAGATGGAATCCGGGGGAAAGGGAAGCAAAAAGGGGGAAAAAGGAGACCTGAATGCATCCTTGAAAAAGGAGCCTAAGCGGAAATGGAGAATGAAAAGAAAATAATACATGGAATGAAAATTGCACTTAAATAGAGATGGGGAAAAGAAAATGAAAGAAAAAGAAATTGCAAAACAAAGAAATGGCCAAAGGGTAGAGAGGGACTGTTGAGGAAGGGACTGGGCGTCTGCGTCGGGTCCCCCAAGGACCCGAAGGGGCGGGGGGGGAGGGGGGAAGTTGCATTGCTCTCAGCACAGAATCCTGAGTATAAAACGGAACACCTATAAGATAACTCCTGACTTTATGTATTAAATAAAGTTTGCTGTGGCAATTTTTCTCCCACTCATCCAACTGGTCATGCCTCTCATTGGGGTTGTAAGGGGGTTGGGCTCCGTGGGTGGGGGGGGCCATGAAGGAGTGAGAGTCTGAATGAGAGCCTGGGGGGGTGAGCACTGGGAGCAACGAGGGCCATCAACGTGCCCCCCACTGAGGGTGTCGGCGCTAAGGAGCATATACTTTCCACATAGCAGCAGATGATGCAGAATACCAGTCTCTGCGTCACCCCTTCTGTGCATGTCTCTGGCGGTCCACCCATGATTCCACGATCTTGCAAAATAACACGCTGCCATGCTACACTAACTCAGACCTATGTGACGGCCCTGTCAGGAGAGGGACGGGGCGGGAGCCATGCCACCTGCAGTGCTCGAGTGAGTACAGGCAGACCCCTACCAATGCCCACCTTTCCTGTGTGGAAGGGAGCATCCTGGCCGCCGCTGTGCTCAGGGGGATCATGCCACTGCAATGGGAGAACAGGCTGAGCCACCTACAATGGCCAAGCACGATGACAACCTGCGAGCATAACACCAGCCACCCGACAAAAAAAAAGAGGACACTGGAGGAAGGAATTAGCACTGTAGCGTGCAGTATTCTCCATAACACCGACCGGCTCCAGCAGACAGCTTCTTCTCACCCTGGGCCCCGGAGGTGGAAGGCCCTGGCACATAAGCCTAGAGGGGGCCATGAAGGTAGGAAGTGCTCCCCTACCCCCACAACAACGGGGGAGAGGAGGTTATACAGGAAACCGAAAGGCCCATCTCCCCTTCACACTAACGTGTGCAGGGAGAGGGCCCTGTCCCAACAATGGAGTCACTAGATTCACGGGTGCCCGGGCCTGGAACAAGGCTGGTGACAAACACCTGCGAATGGCTGTGGTGTCTGGGCGGCAAAAGACCAAAGGTCGGCCACCCCGGGCAATTTTTCTGGCGCCAGGGAGCGCCAGAAAAAACAATGTCACCCTAACATGCCCTCGGAGGAGGAGAAAGGGTGAGCTCACTCACATCTACTCCTCGGCATGACGGTGGCACAAGCCACACGCATGTTTGGACAGAAGAATGCCCGCCCTCCCCGCCCAAAAACAAAAAGGTTAACCATAGAAAGTAGAAGGGGCAAGTGAAGAGCACAGCTGAACGCTGGGCACATTACCTGATAAAAGTAGGTCTTAAGATAAACATGAGGTGCACAGCTGTAACGCTGGGCATGGTATTTTAGTCTACATGAAAGAAAAATGAATAACATGAAAGAGAAGAGAAAGATAAAGAGAAAAGCACAGCAGGAACACTGGGCATGGTTTCTCATAAGCTGCTAAAGGGGGCAAGGTATCAGCCTCGAGTTGGCCCTGTGATGGAGCAGGGCCCCTGCTCACCTGATCCCTGGTCCCGCAAAACATTTCTTTCTGTTTGTGTTATGTATCTTGGTTATGAATAATGGTTTTGTGTAATAAAGCTTGCGGCCTAATCTTTTCCACCTTACCTGCTTTCCCGTTGCGATTATTCCGATGCATGTTAATTCAGGGGTGGGATGGATTGGTCTCCAGCTTCACCTACCTGCACATGATGTCGCTCTCCCGCAATATGCCACTTCCAGGCCTATGGAGGCCGTGAGAGGGAGACCAGCCACAAACCCACCAGGAAAGTTGCACTTAGAAAGAAAGGCCTTCTCCAAGGAATTCTTTAGGAAGGTGTAACCCACTAAACCACCAGGGAGTATATTAATATTAAGAGGCCTTAAGTGCTGGGCACCAGTGTTCCATAGAAACCAGTTCATGGGCCATGTTGGAAGTACAGCAGGACTGCCTGAAGAAGGGGGTGGGAGTTACAAGACCTTTTTGATACCTTCCCAGACCCTCCCCTGACACAACCCCCTAAAGAAACTTAAGTCATTGGACAAGGTAAGTGGCCATCCTGGGAGGGGGTGGGGTATTTAAGTAAGTATGTCTGAGTGGTTTAGTGCGGGTTAGTTGGGTGAGGACAGGAGGTAGTGGAGGGCATCCGAGAGACCAGAGGAGGCAAGAGAGACAGGAGTGCAAAGTCTATTGTAGAGAAATGATCTGTGAAGTGTTTGTGTGATAGTGGAGTGTGAGGAACAGAGGTAGAGTAGGAGGAGTGGAGTGGTGGAGGTAGTTGTTGGGAGTAGAGATAGTGGTAGTGGGGGAAACAGAGTAGGGATTGAGAGGAAGTGGTAGTAAGAAGTAGCAGTTGTAATGTCTGTAAAAAATAGGACTAGAGTAACGACAGGTAGTAGAGTGATCGTGATAATAACGTAGAAGGAATTGTATAGAAGGGGGAGCAGTAAGGGCGACAGGGAGTGGGTGAATAGGATTATTGGTAGGAGAGAGAAAGAGATCCTAACAAGAAGAATAGCAAGAGACAAGGAAATAGAGTGGGAAGAAAGAGGGAATAGAAGACATCAGCGGAGATAGATGCAGGGGGGTAGTTGGAGGTAAGATTGATAATAAGAACAGGAGTAACAAGAAGATCAAAGGGTGGAGGTGGAAAGGTAGAGTGAGAGTTTGTAGGCATAGTAGCATGGTGGGAGAAGTACATATTATGAACCCAGTGTAGTGAAGGGTCAGGCAAAAATGTGTGTGTAAAAAGAGAGAGTGACGCCGGGTGAAAAAAGGCACCATCCCTAACTCGCTAGGATACTAAGCGAGTAGGCCGGGGGAAGTGGAGAAAACCCCAGTAGGAATTAGGCAGCCACCGTCTTAGGGAAACATCAATAGAGTAAGACAGCCTACGGACAGAAACTAACATTCCTGTTAGGAACACCTGGGCTAGTGAGGGGAGTATACTGGCAGGAAGTAGGGAGCGAGGGACGGCCCTAGTGCCACTCTCACTAAAGCACTGAAAATCTCCCACCAGTTCCACAGCCAATCTGTTGTAGGAATTCCAATAAACACCCTTGTAACTTGACTTGTGCGTCTGGAGTGGTTATTCATGGCGGGCAACCCATCACACCTACCAGACTTGGATGCTAGGAGTACAAAGCGAGTACCTCCATTACCTACACAGTCTTATGTATCCCCCTCCCTCCTTGCACATCACCATCTCGTACTTCCTTCCACCCCCGTGTAGTACCCTCATCCCCACTTGCACTTCCTCCTGCCTCACAACACTGAGGGATACCCCAGATTACAGAAGGGTGATGCATCTGCCAAGGGGTGAGGGAGGAAAGCAATGGCCAAGCCACAATCACTCTGTGTGCATTGTAACTGCAATGCAAAACATGGCTGTCTAACTCCTGACATTCATGATCAGTGGTCAATGTGCAGGTAACGCTGGATACCCTATGAGTACCACTGGCACATATGAGCTAGCATCTGGGCTCCTGAAGATCAGAACCAGCTGCCTGAACCAACTGCTGTGCATGTCAGAATGGGTCGGCAATTGTGGGCATGCCACTATTCTCCCTTCCCCTGGGAGGGCATCGGATACAAAAAAGCATTGGAGGTAGTGCCACCTTGGGCAGAGCACCTCTTCCTCACCCTTGCCCGGTTGAGCATTCTTGCCCCTGATGGAACTAGGAAAGTCCATATCCTTGCTGGCCATGTTATTATGTAGAGTATGAGCCTGAAAAGCTTGTTGGTAAGTAGGCGCCTTCTCGGGCCCACCCAACAGTCTTGTTTTGGGCAGTACCCCATTTGGAAAACTCATGAAAGCATCTTGAGCAACTCATTAACTCATTTTCTTCTTTTGGGGTTTTTGCAGTGCCGAATTGGCTTTTTTCACAAAAAATAGTTCCCAATGTTAAAGGTAAAGGTTTTATTTTTATTATAATGGGTTTTAAAGGTTAAAAAAAACTGCGGTTACGGGGGACCCCCCATTAAAAAAAATGCATTTTTTTCAATGCTTTTGCATTCGAGGCTATCACTGTAAACTGTGTGGCTGTTGTATGGCTCAGTGGTAGCCATGGCATGTATTGGTTTGTTCTCCTCGTTGGTGGGTGCCTCCGCTTGGACACAGGTGCACCAGATCTCTTTCTTGCAGTGGACACTACCAAAGCATCATCCTTTGGGTGGCCTCTTATGTAAAGGGGGTCATGTGGTGAATGGCTGCACTTTTTCGTCTATGTTGCTATTTATGTAACTGGCTGACCGAAGTAACATGGCATGAGTCTGGTGTTTTTCAATTGAATCCTTTCTGGGGCTACAGTGGGCAGAAGGCTGTGTTTCTTCAAATGTTTTCTCTATATAGCCTGGCAGTTAAGGGTTTCAAGTCTTTTTCTTCATCCTCCTCTTTTGTCCGAACATTGAGCCGTGCCCTGGCTCTCTTGAGGATGGCAATGCATTCCCCCTAGGAGTGGTTCATCTTCCAAATGACAAACACCCTCAGCAGGAGCTTCGCCCTCCACATCTTTACCTCCGGTGTTGTGGGTGGGGAGGACTTTTCTGTGCTCATCTTCTGGCTCTATAAAGGGGGCATGGGGATACTTTAGGTGAAGTAGTTCTTACAGGTTATGCAGACCTTTCTTGTCTTTTTCTTTTTTCTAGAGCCCCCCGTTCTTCTTACGAAGGTCTACGTTAGCCATACCTTTAAATCCTCCACTTCTCATGCCAGGCATCTTATGGCAAAGCATCTATGCTTTGTGTCTGTGTGCATGGCAATGTTCAACTCTTTAGAGAGCCACTTAAAGTGTACATTCTTTACTGTTCTGTTATGTGCAGTGGGTAGGTAGTGGTGCATTTTGGGACCCGTTTCAGCACCCCTGCACTGCTTCAGTGCTGAAGCGGCTGTTTTCCAGCTTTCAGAACCTTGTTTCCCACGTGCTAGGGATGTTGGTGCCAGGTTTTTGTATGCTGTGCCTTTTGGTGGCATGGGCTTCTAGCTCAGAAATGCTAAACCTACAGTACCAGATTTTCTGTTTCCGTTGGACCCCAATTTGTTGGTGCTTGATTGACAGAATAGTTGAACCGCGACGCTATTTCAGCATGGCCATCCCATGGATGCTAGGGGAGTGCTTACCAGACTTGTAATCAGGATGTTTTTTCATCTGGGGCCCCTTGCCTGTGCCACAAAACATAATGACGGGTCAGGTCCAGGGTTTATTTATTTATTTATTTATTTATTTATTTAAATTTATGTAGCGCGCAAGCAGCCCAGGGGCATTGAGGCGCTGTTACTTGCAATAACTTAGTTACATGGTACATATGATAGCGATTGTTGACACATTATGAGTAGTACAGGAAATCATACTGTTGTTACAAATATTGCATTTGGGCTATAATTACAAACCTAAATGATAAGTATTTGTGCTGATGTGTCGGTCCTTATGTGAAGAGGGTAGTTTTCAGTGTTTTGCGGAAGGTGGTGAGGGAGTCCTCGCCACGGATGGTGGGAGGTAGGGCATTCCAGAGGGTGGGCGCGAGGTAGGGGAAGCTGGACCCAACCGCTTTTACTCTTTTCACTAGTGGCACAGAGAGCCCGACTCCAGGCCTTGTGTGCCAGAATCCAGATGGGTTTTCAGGATATCCCTAATTTTATTTATTTATTTGATTTGGCTGAAACATTTAACCTTTCGACATAAAAACAAGTATTTCACATTACTAGTTCACAATACACTATAAAATATTAACAATTTAAAACATGATTCATAAAACCTGATCAAAAGTAAGTGTACACAAAACCTTACAATCGCTTGATTAAAAATAACAAAACATGGAAAAGAAGAAATTAAATTAGGCAAGTTTTCCAACCTAGCCAAATTGAAGATACACTTATCATTTCAATTCCTATTACATCAACTCTTCATTGTCCAATTTCAATTCCAATAGGTAGTTCACAATGGCATAACCTAGAGATGTGGATTGGTCTTGAAAGATATATTTCCACAAACTGTTTGCATCTATGATCATATATGGCTCAAGGAGTTTCATAAAATACTTAGTCCGCAACGGTTTTAGTTTGTGGCATTCATCCAATATATGCTCCAATGTTTCATTCGCATTTTGGCATTAACGACATAACTGATTTTTATGTTTTAAAGGCTACAATTTTCCTGTAACTTCTCTTGTTTTCCATAGATTGAATCTCAAGCGCAGAAGCCCTGAGCGATGCTGAGGATTAGGAGATTGCATTAAATAAGGTTCTACTGAGCCATACTGTATATGTGCAAATGGGGTTTTCTTGAATGCTCTATTTAAGACATTATTCTATGGTTATTCTATGGTTTTAATTCAATATGTTTTCCATAGTTTCTTCTTAGCTTTATCAGGGTTCTGCAATAGTATCTCCTCTGTAATGCTAGCATTGCGCAAGACTTCCTGCGCTTCTGATCTCCAACATTTCATAAACACATCATTAGAATTTCTGACATATTCAGACAATATAGCCAAAAGATTATTCTTATTATCATCAATTAAACACTTTCGATATAACATGCACAATTTCCATTGATACTTATCATATAATCTACATCCCTAATTAATACTCATGAGAAAATATGTGCATACATTTAGAATCATTGTATGCACATTTATCTAATGAATATTAATGCAGGGTATCCTGAAATTCCAACATGTTTCCGGCCTTCAAAGCCTGGGGTTGGACAACTCTGGGTCAAGTCCTGCATACCGTGTAGGGGGCACGGCACATGGCCGACAAGTGGCACCAGTGGAAGAGATGTTTCCCCTACGTTAGAGGGTGATACTAAAGGACACTGCAGCAGGGCACCCCAACGAAGCATGGATTACAAAGTTGCACCCCTAAACAAGACTTTAGCAAAGGTACTGTGCACTGTAACATCATGGAGCCCAAAAAGTCTCTGCTTTCACAGCATATGCTGCCCAGCACCTTTTGCAACATTTGAGTATTTTTGGTTTAAACTTCTTAAAAGTCTCATCATCCTTTTTGCATTGCAGATGGTGATTACAAGGCTTTTATATTGGAACCTCTGTTGCTCTGCGCGGTCTTGCTCCCAAGACCAGCGCGTTGCCCCTGTGCTATCCTCCGTTCCCATGGCCTTATGGGCATCAATGCAGAAGAATGTGAAGTAGCACTGCTGGCAGAACATTAAAGGAGTCCTTTCCACAAGGGTAATCAACATGTTCGTTTCACACCAGGAAATCACTGAATTGAATTGACAATTACATTTACATTCCCTTCAGAAATCATCCATGTGTTTCATAAAACCTTACAACCATCTTGATGATTGCAACCGTTTTAAACCATTACTGGACATGCAGATAATAAAAGCATGAAGAATAAAATAACTTGGCTCCTAATTTCGATCAGAAATTTAAGAATACATCCAAACTGAAAATGTGTTTGTCCTACTTCCAAAACTAAAGCGGTGATGGCTGGAAGGTTTACAATGAATCCCAACCTCTGCCATTGCTCTGGCAACCCTCCAGACCATCGTTCTTCACCTACCAAGCCATTACAAAAGGGAAAAGACCGAACCCAAACCGGCACCCATGGTGATAAATACATTTCTTAATGGTATCAAGCTAAAACGAGTGGACTATACCTTTCATCACTGAAAACATAGGAAGAACTTCAGAGATGGGTAAAGCACCAATTGTGTAGGAATCCAAAACAAACACTCATAGGCAAATCAGGCTTGGTCCCACCCTAAAAGGGGCAGACCAGCCCGAACTGCTTGGTCACATCCCTTCTGCATGAAACCACAAGCATCCTCAGACATGTTTCAGCCTTGTTGGGCCTCATCAGTAAGAAGTAGCATTGATCTCTTGGCTCTACAGGCATGGGACCCACGCCTGGACATATCCGTCCCACTCCGGGTGACTAAGCAAAACAAAAGAGGTGATGGCTGGAAAGTTTAGAATTAATCTTAAACTCTGGCATTGGTTCGGGCAACCCTCCAGACCATTGTTCTTTGCCTGCCAAGCCATTACAAAAATGGAAAGCCCATATGCAAATCAGGCTTGGTCCCACCTCAAAATATACAGTCCAGCCTGAACTGCTTGTCCACATCCCTTCTCCATGAGACCACAAGCATCCCCAGACATGTTTTGGCCTTGTTGGGCTTCATCGGTGAGAAGTAGCTGGGGTCTCTTGGCCCAGCAGGCATGAGACCCACATCTGGGCATGTCAATCCAACTCAAGGTGACTTATGAAACCAAAAGAGCAGATGACTGGAAGGTTTAGAATGCTCTGGGCAACCCTCCAGACCATAGTTATTCGCTGCCATTGCAAAAAGGGGAAAGACCATATGCAAATCAGGCTTGGTCCCACCTCTAAAGGGGCAGTCCAGCCCGAACTGCTTGGTCACATCCCTTCTGCACAAGACCACAAGCATCCCCAGACATGTTTCAGCCTTGATGGGCCTCATCAGTGAGGAGTAGCTTGGGTCTCTAAGCCCAGCAGGCAAGTCTGTCCTACTTCCAGCTTAAATGTTAAAAATACTTTGAGTCCAGCGCAACATCCCGAAGTTGCAAACGTGTCCCACCTGTCTGACGGCACCCTCTCTGCTCAGCTCATCCCATCATCACAACCAGTGCATTTAAGACACTTTGCCATAGCATAACATGGTATGTCTTTCAGAAGCATTAAGTAACCGCGCGGCACAGTCGGAAGCCAAAATCTCATGAAATGAGCCTCAGAGTGGTCCTCGTGATGTGACTATATAACAGACATACTAAAAACACAATGGCGCAAGGTTTCCACCTCCCTTGACCTGCACCAGCAAAGCGCATAGCATTTACTCCTTCATTGGTCCATTTCCCACTCGTCATTTTAAGTGGGAGAATAGCCAGTTTACATTTGACGGGTGCTTTATAGACGCCGCCCAGTACAAGTATCCCAAGGGCTCATATAATGATGCCATTGGCAAACATGCCTAGACGGATGCCAGATTGTGTATGTGTTAATTCTCTTGCCTGATCCAAAAAGGAACACATTTCAATTTTCATCACACTTTTGGGGTTGTCCGAAATTACCCCAGGGTTGTTGCCAGTGCGTATGTGGCCCAGAATGACCACCTGTCTTTACGAAAAACCATATTTACCAGTAATCGTACTTCTGCAGACTGTTCTGTTTTAGATTCAGATGCTGTGCGTAGTCCGCCATCTAGTGGCTAGTATTACAATTTATTTGTGTGCTTTTGCTGGTGCGGTTAGGGGCATTCCTGTAATATGAACTGTGTATGACATTCTGTTGCTACCCACAATGCTCCTGATTTTGACACCCTCATTAGATTGTTTCACCTGCTTTTCTGGTGTAAAACAATATGTTGTATCTCATATACATTTTTGTAAAACTTCTATAAAAGAAACACTTAAAAAATATCCTATGCTTAAAATATTTTACCCCCCATGCACTTCAATTTTGTAAGCAGTTCACACCGTAAACATTGGAAACCTTTATCTGCATATATTTTAAATATTCATTTTTCACGTTTTCAGTTTTTCCCTTTCACATCTTGGATGGGTGAATGTGCCAAAAACAGATGTGTCTACAGAAACACACTGGCAAGAAAGATGTTCCTTTTACAGTATGGAATCCATTTAAGATTCACATAGTTTTCTTAGACTAGTGAGCAGTGGGCTTTGATCTTATGGAAAAGGATGGGATTTAGGCACCAGGAAAATGTTATTCCTGGAACTGCCTGTCCAACTTGGGATTCTGCATTTGTCTTTGTGTCTATGAAGTAATGCTTTGTGTATGCATGCACTCAGGGCTTTAAGTGGGGTAAGAAATCGAGGGGGGGGCTCATTTTGGGGCGTGGTTTGTGGGAGCGGCGTGGCCTAAAAAGTACGCAAATCGTAAGGTATGCACACAAACATGTATAAATGTCATATATTTGTAAGCGTACCTTACTATGGTTGTGACTGGAACTGTGACGCCCCCCCCTCCTGCGCCCCACTACTCAGATTAATGATGACCCTATTTTCTGCCCTTGCAGACGTTTTTACCTACGCATATAGATGCGCAAGTACAATTTGATTCTTCTCCTGATTGACACTATTGCAGCGCCGCTCGCAATACGGCTCTGTACGGCTTACTGCCCACACCAACATGGCGGCTTAAGTGCCGCTCGGGTTATCCTCCCTGCAGAGATCCAGTAAGTACAATTGAATTTCAAACCAATACGATACTCCCTACGGAGAGATTCTCACTCCTATTACTATACACACTCGAACTAGGTCATCACGCTAGTACACGAGGGCGATGTTTTCGCACGGCAGAACAGTCTGTCAGTGCGACTTCTAAATTGCTTTAGTATGAATCTGCCATCACATCTGATGGGGGCTTTTCCCTTTTACTTGCAGATACCTGCATGAGACCTGAATCCCGCCACCATTTACCAACGATCTAGATTGGAGGCGACTCTCTCCAGACCCGACAACACTTTTTGAGTCCAGTTCCCTCGACTCACTAGGTCAGTATATTTACTAAGCCTATTAGTTACTTTGAAACACAATACACTATATCCCTTGACGAGTTCATTTGAATTATTCTTAGGACCCAACGAAAGAGATTCTACTTGAATACATTATGAAATATGAGCACATCCGACCCTGAAGATGGATTAATGGAATCCGAAACGCTTTGGCACCTCATACCAACTAGGAGTGCTTTTTTATGTTGAAAATTTCAAAAGGATTTATGTTGGAAACTGTACATGTTATCACCAATGATGTAATTGGGACACAACTTGTCATACTCATTCGATTCACCTTCTTTTTGGTTTACCCGAATTTGTTATAGCTCAAACCGTACCATTGTTGTATTTTGAATTACTGTATTTTACGACACCCTTTATGGTGCACTGTGGAAACTAACAGTGCAACAGAGACTTTTGTTTATATAAAACCTGTTTACTTTCTGTTTTAACCTGTTTTGAGTCAGTTTGGTCCTTTTCCTTGTCTTACTCCAGCAGGCAGACAGAAATATTGAAATACACACTTTAATGATTACGTATTGTGTTAAACTATTGAGCACAGTTGTATGCTGCTCGCCATCTAACTTACAAATTTACAGCCTCAACTGTTATGGATATGTGACTCATTGGAGCTATCTAACTTCTGTTCTAGTTGAGATATTTGACCTGGGATATTATCCCGCAAGGGGTGCAGCTTTGGGCTCCTGGTCGGCAACGTCCAGGGTGTGTGTTTTTTGTACCTATGTATTTTGATCTCGA
The DNA here is from genome assembly GCF_040938575.1 of Ambystoma mexicanum. Classification (NCBI taxonomy): domain Eukaryota; kingdom Metazoa; phylum Chordata; class Amphibia; order Caudata; family Ambystomatidae; genus Ambystoma; species Ambystoma mexicanum. The sequence continues at coordinate 543,251,356 of NC_090929.1, forward strand.
GTGGCCTCGAGATTTTCCCAGCCGCACCTGAAATGTATCTTACTCTACCTGATGAGACATACTAATACACTACCCTACTTACGAGGATTATCTTCTTATTGAACTCATATTTGCCTAATTCAGTAGTGCCTCCCACCCCCCTATCTCCTCATTGTGTACTATGTAAGCCATCTTTTCTAAACACAGAACTATGTAACATATTTCAATGTTTATAAAAGATGGCTTGCAAAGTACACAAACCATAGTAAGGTACGCACACCGATATATAACATGTATATATATTTGTGTGCATACCTTACTGTTTGCGTAGTTTTCAGGCCATCTTTTTAAACATTTCGGGGTTTATAAAAGATGGCTTGAATTGTGTACTTTTCAAGCCATCTTTTATAAACCTCGAAATATGTCAAGGAATCCCCAGGTTCGCCGAGGGTTAAAGACGCCTCAGCGACCTGAGGAAACAAATGGAAAGTAACTGCCTCTGGTGACCCCTCGCGCATGCATGATGCACTGAATTCGATGTTGCAGCTTTACACATGGAGTTGAGTGGGACATTCGCTAGAAAAGTCAGGCCTGCTCTTGTGGAATGTATGTACTCTGGGTGCGTTTGGCAACTGTTTGGTAGTTGCAATAATTCATATATATCATCTACAGCCCTTTTAGCCGTGCCTGCTTTGCTAATGAGGTTGCCTTTTCTAATGATGCCCAGGGACGTCATTTCACCAAAATGCCTGGGGTAGCGGAAGTGACATCACACAACCTTTGACCCCCTGATGACATCACAGGAAGTGATGTCATTTGACCCCACCCCAAAGTGATATCGCAGAAAGCGATGGAACACGACCTTTCACCCGTTGACAAAACAGGAAGTGGCATCACACAGCATTGTACACTACGAAAAATATGGTTACGATATCACTATGATGTGATGTACATTAAATACAAGAATGGATCACCATATGTATCTTTAAGATCGGTGTGTATAGGCTCATATTATCAAATTACTGTGAATGCAAGCAGACGTCCATGACCAAATGATAAGGATGTGTTATTATATAGCACTTACGCTTAAGCGCTTTATATAGAAAAAATATACACGCCATTTCACTGTGTTGGTACTCATTTATCAAAGGCTGGGTTGAGGTGTTTAAGAACAGACTAAATCAGTGACTCACCCCCTGAAGTGTGCCTGAAATAAACCTTTAATGAGTCTAGCAATTATTGTATATAATTCCAGAAAGACAAATTATTTGGTATTCCTATTCTTTCTTATTTAGGGTCAGTGCTGAAAGTGTTAGACTTGTGGCACTCCTGTTCTTATTTTTCTTCTTTTTTTAACGGGCATGAACAAGAAATCCAGCCACTCCAGAACTAAAGAGCCACATGGTGCTGGCCACAGCACAGGAGCTTGCATAAAAACATTTTTCAAAAAAGAATTAAAAAAAAAGATTTTTTTTTTGTTTGCCTTTTTATTTAGTGGTCGCAGGGAAGACCACAGAGGTGACAAGGGAGACTCAGAGGTCACAGTTGCGACCTCCGGCAACCCCTAAATGACGTCCCTGATGATGCCAAAAGATACGAAGAAGTGAATGCCGTCAGATTTCTTTGGTTCCGTCACTCTAAAACAGGTCTGCTGCGCGAACAGTAAACGCTTGCAGGCTTCTTTCAGCGTGTGGTGTTGGTTGGTTGAAGAAAAAAAAGGCAATTCTATGTTCCTCTTAATATATTATGTTATAGTAAAAAGCATTTATATTGCACCCATCACCACCTGAGTCGTTTTACGGCAGCACAATTTGTCTGAACAGGTGGCACATTGGGCCCGACGTAGAACAAACCAGGCAGCAGTCTGTGGAAGAAATCATGAGCCAGGGTAAGAGGAAAAGGGAGTAGGATACCAACAGACAAGGCTAGTTAAAATGCTAGCATTTATATCTGATTTGTACCTGAAATGCTGCTTGATGTGCAATATTCTCGCGCTGTTGTCAGATCGGAACCCAGCGGTTTTGTAGTCCTTGAGATCCTACTTTATTTCCCGACAGGCACGTCAGCGCCGGCGCATCTAGGAGGTTCCAGTCTGCACTAGTCCGCGCTGGGACACGCTATACGCCACTACCCTCGCTGCAAGCTGAACTGCAGGATTTATATCCATACTACTACCGTCTATTCATTACAGTGAGTGACTGCTCCAGGCAGAGCTGCCTGAAAAGGGTTTCTTGTTGCGTTTGTAACATAGATTTTACTTAAGCCCCACCTGGGAGCCCATTGACTGTTCGTCCTCTCAGTCACTTTTTTGTGTGCCCAATTGATTAACATGTTGGATCCGTCACTATACGTCAAGCCCAAATCAAGGGCAAACAAAGTCTTAAGATATGTTTGCTAAACACTAGATCGCTTGAGAGACACGCCATCTGTGTAGCAGATTACATCCGGGATGAGAACATTTATGTAATGTGCATCACCGAGACATGGCTCAGGGACTCAAGTGGCCCAAATATCGACTTAGCTACCACAGAACACTATCATTTCTATGCTCAGCATAGAGAAAAGGGTGGAGGAGGGCGAGTGGTGAGAATTGCTAAGCAAGAAATACATTTCTTTCAAACACCAATAACATGTTCTGGGTGTGAAATTATGCTGTTAGAAGTCAATATCTCGCCCAAAAACTGCATTCATTTCATTTTGGTCTATCATCCTCCAGCTGAACTACCCTTGTTCCTGGACGAAATGTTAGGCATCCTGTCTAAACTTTATACCCCTAATAGTCACTCTGTCATATTAGGTGACTTCAACAAATGGCTTGGTAACCCCAAAGATTCTGAAGCCACAGAGCTAGGACAATTACCGCACAGCTGCAACTTTACTATTCTGATTGAAGAACCCACTCACATCCAAGGAAATGTGCTTGGCTGGATTGCAGTCAAAAATTTGAGGGCAAAACATGTCAGTATAAACCCTATAAACCCTTGTATCTGGTCAGACCACCATACAGTAACGTTCGAATTAACGCTTCCTGTAAAGGAACCTCAGAAACTTTACAAAATACAGCCAGTTAAGAGTAGAAACTTCAAGAAACTCTCACCTTAGAAAATACAGACACTCATCCAGGAGCTAATGACCTCTACGTCAGACCGAGATACACCTAGCGTATTAGTTTCAAAATATAACAAAAATCTACGCAAACTAATAGATCAAGTAGCACTGCTAAAAGAAAAGAAAACCAGAATAAAACAATCAAAAATGGCATACACAACGTACCTCCCTGAAACAAGAAAAGAGAATAGCGGAACGGGTATGGATCAAAACTCAATCGTTGGTAGACAAAGAAAAATGGAAAGTCCTAGAAAAAAAATAAAGACTACAAATGCTTCAAGATAAAAAAGGCTTTTATGACGCCCACATTTCTAGCTCAACTAATGATACCAAAACATTGTTTGAGATTGTTAAATCTTTAGAAAAACCACAAGCTCAAACGCAATTATTCAATCCAAACAATGCAGACTGTGAAGCGGTACAAAAAGCCTTCGCAGATAAAGTACACATAGCAGAATCTTCTATCGCTAACAGAAGAAAGACATATAACATTTGTGAGGCTCAAAACCCTACTCAACCTAACATTTTTACCAATCCTATTTTTTCTTTTGAATTAATTACTATCGATTCCTTGGTTAAAATCTTGAAAAAGATGCTTCTTACCTCCTGTCAAACCGACATTTTACCTTCTAAGATTGTTTTACAACACTTGGAGATCTTTGCACCATTTTTAACTCGTTTTTATAAATGCTTCTTTTTTACACAATAACGTACCAGACTTGCTGAAAAGCGTCACAGTCACACCGCTGCTGAAAAACAGCATTCTCCAACTACAGGCCTATCACTAATACACAATTCTTATTGAAGACAGTTGACCAGATTGCAGCCAGTCAGTTCCAACAACATGTTGAGAAATCTAACATTTTACATCGACAGCAGTCTGGTTTTAAACCGCTATGATAGAGCTTCAGTCGGAAATCCTGGGGGTAGTAGATGACGGCAAAGCTGGTTTGTTGATGCTTTTAGAACTTTCGGCAACATTTGATCTTGTAGATCACACAAAACTTTTAAAGTGTATACAGGGAAATGGAAACTGTTCTTCTGACTCAGTAAAATGGTTCGAATCACTTCTAAGTAACAGGAAGTCTAAAATTACCTGGCAAAATGTATCCCCTGGCTCAGAACAGACTACATGTGGAGTACCACAGGGAGCCTGCTTGTCTCCCGCATTGTTTAATGTTTTTTGTAGATCCCTGTGTGAGCATGGGTCTATATTTTGCAGTCTATATTTTGCTAATTACGCTGACGATACCCAGCTCTTTTTTAGATTTAGCCGAAACTGCGAAAAAGACACAGAGATGATTACGTCCGCTTATGAAAACATTCTTATCTGGATGATGGACAACGGTCTCTGTTCGAGCGGTCAGAAGACGGAACTTCTGATCTTTGGCTCTGACAAAATAAGAGAAAAATTAGGAACAGCCTATGAAAAACTATATAATTGACCGTCACGAAATTGAAGTAGTCATTAAAGTTAAAACATTGGGGTTTACTATTGAGGCATCACTCAAGGCAGATGCCCAGGTTGCTAGTGTGACTAAAAATGTGCACCACTACCTCAGGCTAATATGCCTGATAAAACCTTTCGTCTTTGCAGAAAACTGTGCTACATTAGTAAGGGCATTATTCCTATCGAGACTAGACTACTGTAATGCACTACTTGGCAGAGCAAGTAACGGCTGTATTAAAAGTAAACAGATTCTACAAAACGATGCTGTGAGATTAGTGAAAACTGTGTCAAAACATGAGCATATCTCACAGCATAGGAGAGATCTCCACTGGCTTCCTGTGGAAACAAGAATAGTGTTTAAAACCAACATCTTGACACATAAATGTTTGTTCGGTGACAAGCCCAGTTACCTTAAAACGAGCATCAGCATTCAAACATCAATCCGGAATACTAGATCAAAAGATACTATGCATCGGCAATACCCCAAATCTCATAGAGTCAAGGGGAAAGAAAGCGACTATTGCATGAAACAAACTGCCCACAGACGTACGCGGTGCAAGAAATCTATCCTCCTTTTTAAAAAAAATGAAAACTATTCTCTTCCCATACGGTTAAATTGTCCCAACACATTACTATGTGCCCCCGAGACCTTTCTCTGTGCCCTGATGCCTACAGGGTGTGGCGCATACATGAATAAATAAATAATACCAACAGACAAATAGAAACCCAATGGGAGAGGGGGGAGATGGAATGTAGTTGCAACAGGGCAATGTGTGTATATAGGCATTGCTGAAGAGAGTGCTGATCAGAAGAGCAGCGATAAAACACGCTTAAAGCAAGCATTTTCTGTGAAAGAAGTGAATCTTCAATATGAAAACCTGTATGGTGAGGAATAGGTCTTCCACCGGCAAGGCATGCAACTCACTTATTCTCCTATAACTACAGTTCTCCAGCTTTGGTATCTTTCATAGATTCACATGCTTAGAACATTCTGCATTGTTAGGCTGGGAATCCTCATTTACACACGTCCTACTTTTATTTAAAGGAAAAAACAAGTGGGTTTTGTAGTCAATCCTCCTCATTTATGGGTACTTTTGTTCCCAGTCAATGGGACGTCGAGTAGTAAGCCCCTCCCCTGGAGGCCATGTTAGGATTCTAACAGTGCTGACCTTAATCAATACCTGAAAATAGGTCTTGAACCAATGGAGAAGACAGAGGGTGCAGGTTTATCTATTTAATTTTCCATTTATAGAAGCGTGCAAAGCCCTTGGGCATCTAGGTGCTGGTTACAGACATGATATGAGAGTAGGCATATAAATGTCTAGTGTTAAAGAGGTGTGTCTTTAACCATTTCCTGAACAGCTGGTAGGAGGGCTCAGCTCGAAGATGAAGTGGTAACTTGTTCCAGAGGTTAGCTGCCACCACCTGGAAGCTGGATCCCCTAGCTCTTTTCCATCTGAATCTCGGGATGATGAGGCAGTGACTGTAGGAGGACCTGTGTGGTCTAGCATATGTATGTTTTTTGATCCTCTGTGCTCGGTAGGAGGGGGCTGTGTTGGCCAGGCAACAACTGGCAATGGAGAGGGTTTTATACTTGATTCTTTCTCAGACCGGGAGCCAGTGGACTGATTTCTTGGCTTCTGAGATGTGGCCTAACTTACTCAGGTCCAATGCTCCTCTCAGAGCATTGTTTTGGAGAACTTGGAGACTGTTCAAGTTCTCTTCCGAGGTGCCACAGAGTAAGGCATTACAGTAGTCCAACTTGGACCCCACCAGGGCATGGGCCACCATGAGGCGGTTGGTATTGAAGAGGAAAGCTTTGCTTGCCCGTATGAGTTTCGTGGTGTAGGCCATTGTGGTGTTAATGTTGTTAATTTGGTGGGTCATATTGAACGAGGCATCCAGATAAATGGCCAGTGTTTTTACTGAAGTCGAGACAGGAATCCTATGGCCATATATATACTGAAGAAGTGGTACACAGGGTCAAGGTTTGCAAGACGTGCTGGGGGGCCAACAAGAAGGAGCTTCGTCTTCTCGTCGTTCAGGCATAGACTATGCTCAGCCATTCAAGTTTGAATTATTTTGTACACAGTGTTCACATTGGTGCACTCCTGGACATGGACACCTGTTAGGGGAATGAGAATTTGAGTGTCATCTGCATAGTTGATGTAGGCAATACCCAGTGAGTCGAAGTGGTCAAAAAGTGGTTTTGTATAGATTTTGTAGAGGGTAGGGAAGACACAGAAACCTTGTGGGACTCCAAACATGTTAGTGGTTGGGGGGAGTGGCCTTACCTGCAAAGACTCTGGATGTTCTGTTGTCAAGGAAGGAGGAGACCCAGCTGGTAGCTTCATGGGAGAAGCATGCTACTGAGGTCAAATGGTGGCAAAGGGTTTTGTGGTGCACAAGATCGAATGCTGCTGAGAGGTCAAGTAGTAAAAGAAGGGAGGGCTTTCATGCATCGTTTGCGTTGTGAAGTTGATTCTTCAGGTCAAGGAGGGCTATTATTGTTCTGTGTCTGGGGCGGAAGCCTGATTTGCAGCGGCTAGGGATGAGATGTGCATCCAGAAATTCTGGATTTGAGTGTAGGCAGCTCTATCGAGGATTTTCAGGAGGAATGGCACAGTGGTGATGGGCCCGCAGTTTGTGTGGATGGTATGATCAAGAAAGCTTGTTTTTTAGCAGGGGGTAATCCAGAACTCTTTGAGGGAGGAGGGTACAGTGCTTGCAGCAAATGAGGCATTGACTATGGCAGTGATGAGTGGTACTAGAGGATCTATGCATTTTTGACTAAGGTGGCAGGACAAATATCGCCTTTGCATCAGGAAGATTTGAGTCCTTTCATTATAGTAGCCAGGTTGGGCTCCAAGATGGACTTGAAGTGAAAGAGATGTGTGTGGGTAGAGAAGGTGTTGGGGGTTGTGTGGCAGGCTGTCGGCGATCGTGTCTGATTTAGCATTGATTTTACAACGTAGTTTTGAGATTTTGCTGGAGAGGGCATCTTGGATGTTGCTACACCAGATGTTGTATTTAGTGACAATCGATAGGGGTGAGGTTGGAGATTCTAGTTCTCGGAGGATGGTAAACAGGTCTCGTGAACTAGAGGAGGCTTCCACTATCCTAGTCTTGTAGGAGGCTGCTTTGGTCGCAAGGATGGCTTGTTTGTATTTCAAGGACCAGTCTGTGCAGTGTTGGGGAGGAAGGGGTCTTCTGGCAGGCAGCTTCTGCACCTCGTTTTTCAGCATGTAAGGCATGGAGCTGAGGGGTGAACCAGGAATTTCTATGCTTGGTGTTCATTGCTTTGCATGGCTTGAGGAGGGCCAGGGAGTCAATTGCTTTAGCTAGTAAGGAGTTGTACTGTCCAACTAGGGAGCTAATATCGGGGTGAATGGGTAGCTGGTTTTTGAGCATCAGGAGAAGGCGGTCACTGGTTAGATTGTGGGTGCTGCGAGCTGGGGTAGGAGAGTGGGGATTCTAGAGCATTCTTTAGGCATCGGGTGGTGAAGGTTACACAATGGTGGTCGGCCCAAGGGCAGGATACATTAGAAGCCACAGATATCCTGCAATTGTTTCCCAGCAGCCAGTCTTGAATGCAGCAATATGAGTGTGTACGGTTGAGGATCCTTTGGGTGGAGCCGAGCATGGATGTAGCTTTAGCCAGGGAAAAGGCATCAAGGTCATTGAAGCCCAGGTTGAGCTCTCCTAAAATGATAAACTGAGTAGATGGTTTGAGCTTAGCAGAATCAGGTCATTTTTGAATGTGGCAGGGGGCCTGTGGTGTGGTAGAGCAGGTGGAGTGAGATGGAACAGTTGGGTGAGCAGCTGTGTTTAGTGGCAATGTATTCGCAGTGTGGGATAGGAGAGGCTTGGATCTTTCGAAGTAGGATTGAGTCCTTATAGATGAAGGTGATACTACCTCCCTTACTGATGGTCATATCTTCTCTGAGTATGGCATAGCCATTGGGAACTGCAATGGATGAGGCTGGACCTGCAGATGGGTTAAGCAATATTTTGGTGATAGCCAGGATGTCTATATTGTTGGTAATTATTAGATTGTGGATGTCGAGAGGGTGGGCAGCGATGGATCCAGCATTGGTCATGGTGCAGACAAGTGAGGACTGTAGTAGGGGACTACTCTGCTCTGTTTCAGATATGGTGGTTGGCAGGGAACAGGGGAGCTTGGGCTTTTGTGTTAGGCTGTGGGCTTGGGAACGGTGCCTCAGGAAGGAGTTACGTGCAAGTGTGCTGGGGGTGGGGGGGGGGGGTGCTGTGGTGGTGACTTGTGCCTGAGTACGGGTTCTGGGGTGGCAAAGGCAGACTGGATCTGTGCACAACACACTGGTGGGTGCTTTGCAAGTGATGTAAACAGGGTGGCCTGTCAATGGTGGTGCTAGTAGCATGGGGTTGGCCTGGGGTTGAGTAGGTCTAAGGTTATCTGTGCCTGGTTGCAGCTGCGACTTGGCTGAAATATAGGCAGTGAGGTGGGTGCTTAAGAGTAAGTCTAGGGAGATGAGGCTGTCTTCCCCTGGATCGTGAAGTGAGGTTGGCAATAGACTGGCTGGGTAGTAATTGGAGGCCGGTGCTTGGAGATGTGCTACAGGGAGTCTGGTGGTGACTGCAGGGTAGTCTGGCGGTGTAAGGCCGGATGTGGATGGGCGATACAAGTCTGCTAAGTGCACCCAGTTGGCATGACCGTTGTGGGTTTATATGGGTGTTTGGTGTGTCTTAGCGTGAGCCTGGGCTAAGTGGTGGTAAGATGCTTTTGCCAGCTGAGGAGACTGCAGCTTATTTCGTTGTAGGCAGCGAGTGCTTGTTGCCTTTGCTGAGTGTAGCAGGGTAGGGGTTGTAATACATTCTTGGGGGTCTGTGGGTTGAGGCTGGATGACTGCTCTAAGCGTCAGTATAGTGGTCGTGGGCTGCAGCGCAGGTTCGTGGCACAGTGCAGGTAGGAAGGGAGTAGGGTTTGGTATGTGGGTGTCCATCAGCATTGTGTTGATTGTGAAAGATAACAATGCAGGAGCACTGGAGTTACAGGAATGAAATGTACTTCTTCTCCAGCATTGGATCCTTCATAGATTCACATGCGTTGAATAGAATACACAGCAGTACTTTTGAACATATTGGCGGTGAAAAGGATATAGGCCTACCTTAACGGAACAGGTGCTGCAGGATGGCTCTTCCCATTCCCGTGTCTGCAGCGTGTTGTCCTTCCAGACAGTAGTGCTTGATGAATGTGTAGGGCACCACCCAGGTGGCATCCTGACATATGTCCATCAGCAAGATTCCTGCCCACAGTGCCGCTGACGCTGCTGTAGCCCTAGTGGAATGGCCTCAGACTTTGGCCATTAATTGACTATTTGCCTTATGATAATAGAGGGAAATTGCGGATGAGATCCACCTCGATAATCCTTGTTTGGAAATAGATTTCTCTTTATTGAGTAGAGTCTCTGAAGGCTTTTGTTCTGTCAGAATAATATTTTATTGCCCTCTTCACATGTAGGGAGTGCAGGGCAATCTCTGCAGGTGACTTGGTGTTTTGGAAGAAAGTCGGTAGTCTGATGGTAGAATTCATTTGGAAGTCTGTTCGGACTTCAGGGATGAAGTGGGGGTTTGTTTTAAGCCTAACAAACACCAGGGAGACTAGAGGAAATATTTATATGGACCCCTTGTGAACAGCACCACCCCATCCCTTCCAAAATGTAAATATGGTTTGTTAACTGCTAGTGCTTGTATCTCTGACCCTCTACTTGAAGATGTGCCTGCCACCAAAAAGGCCACTTTCCATTACATGTATTTGATATGCACTGTCACCAAGGATTCGAAGGGTGCCTTCATGAGCATCCTTTATGGCTCGCGGGAACAAGCAAAACATACCTCTCATAAATGCTTAATCAGCCTGTCACTGAATAATGGAGTGGCGTTCCTCCCCCTGTTGCACCTGGATATCGCAGCCATGTGTATCCTAATTGAGGAATGGGATAGACCACTCTGAGCAGGACAGGAGATATGGAAGGATTTGGTCTGGGCATATTTGCAGTGGTTGTCAGTCTTGCTACACACACCACGCACAGAACTATTTCCATTTGAATTTGTAGGAACGATTGGTCGATACCAACCTCACTGCCTGCAGCACTTTCTTACAGTATTCTGGCATCTCTAGGTGCCCAAACTCTAAGAAGTCAGGAGCCATGCTGACAATTTCAGCGATTTTGGGTCGTGGTGCAGAATCCTTCCATCATCTTGTGACACCGGTCGTGGGTTATTTGAAGCAGAATTGGTTGGTCTTTTGACATCTGGATTAGGTCTGAGTACCACAGCTTTTGGGGCCACGCTGGCCCTATTAGAATAAGGCAACCAGGGACTCACCTGTACTACTTTGCGGATCACTGTGATAGGGGGAAACGCATAGGCGAACAGGCCGTTCCACGATATGGAGAAAACGTCCCCCATTGACCCTTCTTGGGGACACCTGCAGCATGCAAGGAGGTGACACTTTTTGGTGTGTCTGGTCTTGAATAAATCCAGCTGTGGTTGGGACCACTGCGCAAACACTTTCAGGAGTTGCGCATCTTGTAGTTCACATTCACAGCATTGAATGGCTGCTCTCCTGAGCCCATCTCCCATCAAGTTTTGGATCCCTGGGAGGTGGTAAACTTGCAGCGATATGTGGTTGTTGATCACCCAATGTCTCCTGGGACAGAATCTTGAACCTTGTTCATCCTTGCTTCCATATGTAATACGTTGTTGTATTTTCGGTGAGAACTCTTACCGCTGTCCTCTTCAACACCAGTAGGGATAATCGGAGTGCCCGCCGACCTATCTCAAGTCCAGGACGTCGATATGTAGGGTTGCACAGGAAGTTGGTCGGCATGTGCTCCCCAACCGTCCAGGGAGGCATCCATGACCAGAGTCTTGTTGTGTTGTGGTTCCTGTAGCAGATTGCTGATGTGTTGAGTGGATGTCCACCATTTGAGCCTGCGTGCCAGTGTGTGTCATCATAGAAACCAGCTGTTTGGGACAATCTGCTGGTTAGAAACTCCTTCAATGGCTTCATTTGTAGTATGCATTGTGGAACGGGAGGTATTCAGGAGTTAGCAGTTACATGCATTTTCGGAGGGCCGTTACAGAAGGGAAACCCCCAATAAATTGGGTATAGTAGGTTCATTTACACATTTTTTTCACAGAAGTGTGCCCAACACATTACTTTATTCGTCAAAATGAAACATACACGTTTATGGAACACTTTGTTTTTAACCAATCTATCTCATTTATTGATTTCCCCCCCTTTTTGGCATAGTCTTTATGCCCAACATTTAGCATAGATACTTTACTGGCAACCTTTTGCCCTGCGGCATATATTTATTTAAATGCCTCATACTCCGTATCAATTACACCAGATTCAATATTTAGTTTTTTCAAATTAATTTGAACATTTATTGGTTCAATACAAATTAGCATAGAATCATTGCTTATATAAAAATCCCCCCATGTGCACACGTATTTTTATTCCATTTACAAAAATAGTGTCTACATCTACAAAGCTATATTGGTGTGTTCTTCTCTTCTGTTCATTGCTTGCAAGGAGGATCTCACATCCCTCTCTGCTATCTTGATGTTTCGGTAATGAAGGAATGTGTCTGCCTTCCTCAGGACCTCTAGATATATTGTGACCCTGGAAAACACCACGAAAATGCGTGAAAACTACTTGCCCTCTACAATGATATGGACAACTTAAAAACAGTGTTTTAGCATTCACAAATACACTACAGTTCCAATAAAACAGCTAAATGTCAAAATTACAATTTACTGACCTCACATCGCACTTTGAGGGTAATTCATAGAATTCGGCGCAGAAGCAGCGCAAACGGCTGGCGCAGAGAGGGAGCGTTCGCCAGCCATGTGCGCTAAACAGCATTATGGCGCACTGCGTATTCATGGATTTCCCAAGCCATTTTGAGCCGTGGCGCAGTGAACATACCGCAGCGCCAGTTATGCCCCTAAGAACGCCCCTTGCGCAAGGAAAAGCCATAAAAATCCCCAATATGGTGCAAAACGCCACGCTAACCCTGGACCAGTTTACAGGCCCGCTACACTGTAATCGCGTGAAAAATTACGCGTACCCCGCTCACGGCAGCCATAACGTGTGAAAATGTACTTGCGCACCCCCTTGAATATGGGTATCCCACTCGTGGGAGCCAAAATGCCATAAAATCTCCCCGCGCATCCCCTCTGATACGCGTACCCTGCTTGTGGCAGCCAAAACATGTGGAAATCAACTCGCGCACCTCTTTGAATACGCGTACTCCGCCTGTGCCAGGCAAACTGCATGGAAAATGTCCCCACTGTGGTGTGGGCTGCCTGCGGGTCATGGTCTGGGGTGATGTGCTGCCTGCGGGGAATGGGGAGGGTGGATGGGCTGCCTGCGTGGCATGGGGAGGTTGGATGGGCTGCCTGCGGGCATTGTCAGGGTGGATGGGCTGCCTGCGGGTCATGGTCTGGGGTGATGGGCTGCCTGCGGGTCATGGTCAGGGTGGATGGGCTGCCTGCGGGGCATGGGGAGGGTGGATGGGCTGCCTGTGGGTCATGATCAGGGTGGATGGGCTGCCTGCGGGGCATGGGGAGGGTGGATGTGCTGCCTGTGAGTATACTGGGGGTGCGTGTGGAGTATTACACGCGATTGGCCTGGCGCAAGTGGGGTACGCATATTCCGGGTGTTCACATGGAGTTTCACACGCGATTAGCCTGGCGCAAGCAGAGTACGTGTATTCTGGGGGTGCGCATGGAGTTTCACACACGATTGGCCTGGCGCGAGCGGGGTAAATGTATTCCTGGGGTGCGTGGGGAGTTTTACACGAGATTGGCCTGGCGCGAGCGGGGTACGCATATTCCAGGGGTGCGCGTGGAGTTTCACACGCTATTGGCCTGGCGCGAGCGGGGTACGCGTATTCCGGGGTGCGCGTGGAGTTTTACATGCGATTGCCCTGGCGCGAGCGGGGTACACATATTCCGGCGGTGCGTGGGGAGTTTCAAGCGTGATTGGCCTGGCGCGAGCTGGTACGCGTATTCCGGGGGTGCGCTGGGAGTTTCACACGAGATTGGCCTGGTGCAAGTGGGGTATGCGTATTCATGGGGTGGACTGGGAGTTTTACAAGCTATTGACCTGGCGCGAGCGGGGTACGCGTATTCTGTGGGTTCGCAGGGAGTTTCACATGCGATTTGGCAGTGTGGGCCCTCCCGGGAGTGCCCTTCTACCCCCTCCCCATGCCCCGCAGGCAGCCCACACCACAGGGGACCACCCTATACCCCTGGGCATGCCCCGCAGGCAGCCCATCACCCCAGACCATGACCCACAGGCAGCCCATCACCCCTGACCATGCCCCGTAGGCAGGCCACATGGCACCATCCACTTGGGAGCCCCTACAAATGTCCCCCCACCACACCCCCAGTGAGGGCACCTGCCAGCAAGCCTGACTCATGTCCCCCACCCCACCCCAGTGAGGGCTCCTGCCAGCAGGCCCTGACACATGTCCCCCACCCCACCCCCAGTGGGGGCACCTGCCAGCAGGCCCCGACTCATGTCCCCCACCCCACCCCACCCCCAGGGAGGGCACCTGCCAGTAGGCACCGACACATGTCCCCCCGCCCCACCCCCAGTGAGGGCACCTGCCAGCAGGCGCCGACACATGTCCCCCCACCCCACCCCCAGTGGGGGCACCTGCCAGCAGGCCCCGACTCATGTCCCCCACCCCACCCCCAGTCAGGGCACCTTCCAGCAGGCCCCGACTCATGTCCCCCACCCCCAGTGAGGACACCTGCCAGCAGGCCCCGACACATGTCCCACCACCCCACCCCCAGTGAGGACACCTGCCAGCAGGCCCCGGCTCATGGCCCCCATCCTGCCCCCAGTGAGGGCACCTGCCAGCAGGCCCCAACACATGTCTCCCCACCCCACCCACAGTGAGGGCACCTGCCAGCAGGCCCCGACTCATGTCCCCCACCCCACCCCCAGTGAGGGTATCTGCCAGAAGGGCCCCGACACATGTCCCACCACCCCACCCCCAGTGAGGGCACCTGCCACCAGGCCCCGACTCATGTCCCCCACCTCAACTCCAGTGAGGGCACCTGCCAGCAGGCCCCGACTCATGTCCCCCACCCAACACATCATCACAATCCAGACCCATGACCCTTATGGCCACCCAAGTCCCACCCCATGTCACCCCAGTCCAAACACCCAACCAAGCATTCCATCCACTACACATTGAATTCCCCATGTCATGATAGATACCAAATAACCAGTATGCCCATGAATACATGTCCGTCAGAGCCCCAAAATGCCAACACATGACTGAGAAAAACCACATTGTGACATGCACGAAAACAATGAGAAAACACCACACAAATAAAGTAGAAAAAAAAATATATTAAATACAAAAATGAATGAATGAATGAAACGAAATCACACAAGAAAACAAATAATAAATACAAGTCTGGATGTCCACAAATAAGGAAAAAAAATGAATGTTGAAATCAATAAAATCCAGGGTAAAATGGCTCAAAAGTGTCCGCCCATAAAACAAAATCCAAAGTTCCAAAAAAAGCAAAGCATTCCACCATGGGTCAAAAAATAAAGTAAATCCAGGTCCATAACCTACCTAATAAATAACTATATACAAAAAGGCGGGCCATAGTCCATGCGTCTGTTAGGCAGAATCCTGTGCAGTTCTCTTGGGGAGCAATACAGAAGATTAAGGCTACAGGTATATGCAAGAAAATCCCCTTTGGTATCAGTCGTACCACAAAGATTTAGTTGGTAGCTGTGGCTAAGCAGTCAGACTTATCTGAAGAGGGAGATGAGCAGTATTCAGGGTTTACACATTAGGACTACAACACTATGGAACAAGGAAACACTGACCAAAGCTTTGTATCAAAAAGAATATATATATTTATTTTACACACTCTGATGTTCACACACAAATCACTATTATAAAAGCAAGTTAAATCAGTCAAGAAAAGTATACACAACTCCCTATTTAAATTGTAGACAAGTTTGAGCAAGAGTGAAAACTGAGCAAAACGACGGAGTGAAAACCAAGCAGAAATGGCACTCTAACAATTTCTGAAAAGGGAGGGAAAGGACAAGTTAGACAGGTTTAGACTCTTTAACACACCAGCAACACTTCCCAAGTAGATTGTGAACAAGTTAGGCAAGGCAGTACTTTCGCATATGCAATACTGAGGTGAAAACCGAGCAAAATGGCACTTCACAAGTTTAAAAAGGGGAAGGAAAAAGGTGGTCATAAGAGTTAGGTGCACCAACACATTTCTAGGTGAGAAGTAATCTAGAGAAGGCAGTTGTAACAGATTGAGCCAGAGTCAATAGGCCTGTGCCAGAGTCAATGGTACCAGGCAATGTGCCAGGATCAAACTGTTCTAGTAGCTGCAGTCAAGTCTTTATTTAACGATTCGAAAAGGCGGTTGCAGAAGGTGAAAGACAATATTAGATGATAGGGGCGGCCAAACCAGTAGGTAAGTAAAGGGTTTAAAACACCTTTAGCGATACCCAACAAAACGGGAGCCCTGGCGGAACAATGTGCCTTAAAAGTGGAAGAGGCTCCTGCAGTGGCAGTAGTTTCTGGCAGTTCCTGCAGTTCGGGAGATCCAGCAGAGGAAGAGAGGCTCTCGTCGCGGAGGAAGGGTCGAGTTACTGCGCTGCCCAGGGATGAAACCAGCCGCGGTGCTGCCAAAACGAATAAAAGGTACGCTCCTTTAAATCGGGGTCGTGGTGGACGGGTGCCTGGCTATCGGGTCTCCGAGTGCAGGGCACTGGTGATTCGACCAAGGCAGGTCCTGGAAGGCAATTGGCAAACTGGTTGGCCCCACCAGCTCAAGGGAAGAAGACTCTTGCAGAGGAAGATCTTCTCAAGTCGTTGGAGAAAAGTGGTGAGGATCTGCAGCAGAGCTTCACCGATGGTTCAGTCGTTGCAGATGTCTTCAGCTTCTCTCCTCTTCGGTTTCTTAGTTCCAGTGGTGACGTCTTGTCCTCCAGTCCTCAGAACCCTGCTTCTATGCAGCAAGACCCCCATTCAGACAGCCTAGCTGTCACTCACACAGTGGGGTGGCTCTCCTGGTGGGAGAAACCCCAGCCTATCAGGGCAGAGTGCGACTTGGGTTGCGTAGGCAACCCTGTCCAGGGTGCCTATTCCCCCTCCCAAACATCCTGTCTACCCCAGACTCAGTGGCGCAGAGAGGAGGGCTTCTGTGCAGAAGCCCGCCAAAAGGACGAACAGAGGATCCCCGACCTGAGTTAGGATTATAGAGAAAGACACAAGCAAGAAATATTATTAAAGTTTTGGCAATAAAAACCTACTGGAGTAAAGTTAATATTAAAAAAAAACTGGCGGTATGTTAGAGGCTGTCATTAAAAGTGGTAGCCTCGAACAATGGGAAAATCCCATAGGGAAATATTCACGGTCGAATATTTACGGTAGTAACCACTGCCACCAGCCAGAAACTTTTGAGAGAGGGACTGTATGGTACCCCCTCGAAAATGAACGTTAGGGAAAACTATTAACCCTTTCCAGTATTTCCATAGTAAGATAGGTTGCACTGGTTTAGTTCATAAGTATTGACTAGTAAAGTCAATGAGGACTTTACACGCCCTGGGAGACAGTAGTCAGTCCCAGGGTATGGAGTCTATGTTTGGGGGTCACTACGACACCCGTGTGGTACGGCACAGAGGGTGCTGTGTACCACACATGTTAAAAAGATGATTCCTGTGAGGGTGAGAAAGACCATAAGCACACAAGAAAACTGTCTAAGAGTGGGAAAAAAAGTCTCACTCTTAGTAGGAGAGAAAAGTAAACCCTTCAAATCCAGCAAAGCAGCTGGGGGACTCTATAGGTAAGGGAAATTAGCCTTAGAAGAGAATTTGCCCTAACACTCGTGTCACACCGCCCCCCCAGACTAAGGGACAGGAGGATCTAATCCACACTCTGGATGAGTCTCTTACCTCTAGTCAGTTAAAAACATCCTAGAGAGACCATCAGCATTTTGGGGGTGACATCCTGACCTTTGCTCAATGGTAAAATCAAACCCTTGTAAGCAGATTGACCATCTTAATAGTTTTGGGTTGTCCCCTTTCATTTGCATCAACCATCTCAAGGGTTGGTGGTCAGTCTGAATGGTGAAAGTTGAACCATACACGTATGGCCTAAACTTCTTCAGAGACCACACAATGGCAAAACATTCTCTCTCAATAGTTGCCCACCTTGTCTCCGGTTCCTTCAGTTTCTTACTGATGATGCAAATGGGGTGTTGCCTACCTTTCTCATCCAGTTGACTAAGAACTGCACCTGTATCTATATTGGAAGCATCTGTTTGCACAATGAAGTGTTGGTGGTAGTCAGGAGCTCTTAGAACTGGAGCTTGACAAAGGGCTCTTTTTAGGCTTTCAAAGGCCTGATTGCACTCCTCATTCCATTTGACCTTTTTAGGGAACCTAGGAGAGGAGATCACATTCAGTGGAGAAGCTATGATTCCATAGTTCTCAATGAAATTCCTGTAATACCCAGTGAGACCTAAGAAGGCTCTCACCTGGGTTTGAGTAGTAGGTGTTGTCCAATTTTGCACAGCTTCTATTTTCATGAGCAAAGGCCTTATTTCACCACCTCCTACCTATTGACCAAGGTAGACCACTTTACTCTGACCAATTTGACATTTGCTTGCCTTTATAGTCAGCTGGGCCTGCTCAAGAGCCTGCAAAACATATCCTAGGTGGTCAACATGTTCTTTCCAAGTAGGGCTAAACACTGCAATGTCATCCAAGTATGCCATGTGGAAGTCCTCCATCCCATTCAGAACCTGGTTAACCATCCTTTGGGATGTAGCAGGTGCATTCTTTAAGCCAAAAGGCATAACCTTAAACTGGTATAAGCCAACTGGGGTGGAGAATGCAGTTTACTCCTTGGCATGGTCTGTCAGGGCTATTTGCCAATAGCCTGACGTGACATCAAATGTGCTGAGGAACTTGGATGAACCAGGTCTATCCACCAGCTCATCTGTCCTTGGCAAAGGATGGGAATCAGTCTTAGTGACTGCATTTAGAGCTCTATAGTCCACACAGAATCTCGACTCCTTGGATCCTGCCTTTGGTACTAACACAACTGGCTAGACCATGGACTAGTAGAGGGTTCTATTAACCCGAGATCAAGCATCTTGTTGACCCCTCCTTTGATGTGGGTTCTGACATTTTCTGACATTCTGTAACCCCTGCTTTTGACAGGTAAACAGTCACTAGTGTTTATGTCATGCTGGCCGAAGGGGTCAAGCCTGGTGAAAGTGAAAACAAGGGGGCAAATTGATTTAACAAAACTTTGCACTCCTCCTGTCGTTCAGACGTCAGGTTAGAAGATATATTGACTCCTTCTATTTGCTCATCTAAAGGCTTGCCTCTGAGGAGGTCAGGCAGAGGTTCACTCTCCTCCTCCTCTTGAACTGAAGCTGGAAGCAAAGCTCCCAGTTCTGGTCTCGAGACATAAGCTTTTAGACGGTTGGTGTGGAAGACTCTGGGAGCCTCCTTAGGATTGCCTAAATCCACCAGATAGTTCACCTCTCCAAGTTTTCCCACAATCTTGAAGGGTCCTATCCACTTGTCCAGCAAGGCCCTCTGCCTTGTTGGCACCATAACAAGAACTAGCTAATCTTGAGCAAACTCTACCATGTTGACCTTCTGGTCATGCCAATGCTTAACCAGAGCCTGACCTGCTTTCAAGTTATCACTTGCCTCAGCCATCATGTGTGACATTCTCCTCCGGAGTCCTATCACATAGTCAGTCACTCTGACTGGCTTGGGGAAAGGAGCACTCTCCAACCCCTCTCTGATCAGGACCAATGGACCCCTGACCCGATGGGCATAGAGAAGTTCAAAAGGGACTGTAACCCACTCCCTCGTGAGGGACTTTTCTATATGCAAAGAGAAGGCATGGCAGTAGAAGATCCCACTTTTTCTTAAGGGGGCCTTCTAAAGCTCCTATCATGCTCTTCATGGTTCTGTTGAACCTTTCTACCAATCCATTTGTCTGAGGGTGGTATGCTGTTGAGAATCTGTAGGTAACTCCACAGTTTTTCCACATGGCCTTCATGTAGTGGGGCATAAAATTTTACCCCCTGTCGGATATTACCTCCTTAGGAAACCCAACCCTGGTAAAAATACCAAGGAGGCCCTTAGCCACAGCCTGAGCTGTAACAGTCCTCATAGGAATTGCTTCAGGGTACCTAGTAGCATGGTCTACTACAACAAGTATAAACCTGTTGCCTGAAGAGGTTGGAGGGTCAAGAGGACCGACAATGTCGATTCCCACCATCTCAAATGGTACTCCCACCACAGGGAGAGGCACTAAAGGTGTCACATTCTTGGAACCACTCTTACCAGAAGTTTTGGCAGGTGTGGCAACTCTTGCAATACTTATCTACCTCAGACCCCATTTTAGGCCAATAAAAGTAGAGAGAGAGCCTTTCCTTGGTCTTCTTGAAACTTAAGTGACCAGCCAAATGTATCTCGTGGGCTAGTTGCAAGAATTGGAGTCTGTTCTCTTCGGGTACTACAAGTCTTTTGTACTCTCCAGGGGTGGACTCAGTCGGTTCACTATAGAAGAGGCCATCTTCCCAGTGTAACCTATACTTCCCAGTCTCTTGCCCTTCAAGCTAAGAAGCTGTCTGGTGGCGAAGACCTTCCAGAGTTGGACATTCTCTTTGTCCCCTACTGAAGTCTGCCCTGTTGGGGCCACCTTCTGCCAGTAAAGACTGCAGCTCAGGATGGTCCAAAGGGTCCAGATCTCCAATAAGATCCTGGCCTTCTACTAGATCTGAATCCTCAGGCTCTAGTTCAACCACACAGGGTGGTACCTCCCTCTCAGCCTCAGCTGGAGGAGGTATCACAGGCGTGATTTTGGACAACCTAGGAGATCTCCTGGTTAGGAGTGATTTCTTTTTCTATCATTTCCTCAGGAGAGGCTCTCAAGGTCCTCTCCCTTGCAGGTCTGGTGAGCTCCTGTAATCTCGTACTAGGAAGTCTGGGAGTACTTGATAATACTCCAAGATCTTTAAGATCATTTACCAACAACACCCTTCCAGGTACTTTAGATTGGATACTAACAGGTATTCTGACAGTCATGTCATTGCACTGGATGAGAGCTGGAAGCTGGGGAAGCACCTGCACAGGCCCTCCAGCTAACTTGGTGAGGCATTTGGGTGCCCTAGCAACATCCTCTACCTTGAAAAAAGATTCATCCACCACAGGTATGCTGGACCCAGTGTCCCTAATGGCAGGGGTCTCCCGACCATTCATTAGGACACTGTCCTTATAATACTCTTTAGTATTAATTGGGAAAGAATTATACACAACTAAATTCTGTTGTTCCCACAACCCCAAGGATACTAAAGATACACTAGCTGAGGCTCGGATGGGGTCTTCAGCTAGTAGTTGAAAGTTTCCACTGGTCATTGGTAAATCCTCATCTGGAGTGAAGGCTAAGGAGACCGTGTGGATCCCTGAAGGTTTACCCTTAAATCTGGGATCCCCTTTCACACGGTCAGTTGAACCACACACATAACATTTTCCAAATGTCTTTATGAATGGTGGTTTGCTCTGACCTCCTTCCAGTCTGGGACCAGAAGGTACACTAGCCCGATTCAGGTTCCCTTGTGTCTTACCCTTAGAATTTTGTTTGTGGCCCTCTTTGGAATTGGAATTATTTGAATTCTCTTTGTTGTCTCTTTCCCACATCCTTTTTCTGAGTGCCCCCTGAGTCCTTGTGAGTAGCCCTGTTGGCAACCCACAAGTCAGCAGCCTTAGCTAGCTTCTTGGAATCTAGTTCTTTTGAATCAGCCAAGTACTTTCTGAGCTCAGGAGAGCAGGCATCATAGATAGACTCCAACATGACAAGATTTCTCATTCCTTCATAAGTGTTCACTCTGTAACCCTTAATCCATCCCTCTAACTTTTTCAAACACTCATTCACCCAAGTAGCCCAAGGGGTACTATCATGCTTTTTGAGGGTCCTAAACCTCTTAAGGTAGGGAAGGGGTCTTCCCAAATCTAGCTGTCAAAGCTAGTTTCACACATTCATAATCCATCCTATCCACCTCCCCAACTCCATTACCACATCAGATGCAACAGGGGGCAGCCTAGAGAATAACCAGGGGATCAACTGATTCCCTGTGATATCCTGGAGCCCATGATTGTATTCAAACATAGCTAACCAACCTTTCACTGCCATGCAATGCCTCCCTGCATTTTCACTAAGGGGGGGAGGATTGGGGTTGCCTGTAGCCATTCAACCCATTGCGTGTACATTGCACGTGATGCCTGACCTTGCCCTTACACTGCCTTCTTGTTTATTGATTGACATCATAATGTACTTGTTGATGTAGATAGTTGGTAATGTACACATGTTCTGCACTGCACCAACCCACTTCTGAGCCATGTTACACCGTTCTACATGCCTACTCGATGCTGCAATGTCAAAGTGACCTGGCATGTATGGTCAGATTGTCATCACTTCACTGTCATGAAAGGCACGGGCACAGGTGCATCCCGTGACACATGTACTCAGTATTGGAACACCCTAGTGGGTGTTTAGCAAAGTTGATAGGTCAATCTGCGGCCTATACTAACTGGTATAGGCCGCAGATTGACTGTAGCCTGCCAATCGGGTTGTAATGACTGTGGAGCTGCCTGCACGTGTGTATGTATACACTTTCACATACATCAAAGCAAGCAGCATTATAGCAGCTTGCTTTGCTGTATAGGATGCTGTTCATGATCACAATACAGGTGTCTATGGACACAGGTGTTTTTGAACACTTTCACATGTACATATGCAAGCAGCTTCAACGTTGTGTAGTGCAACATTGCGGCTACTCACTTATGTGTGTGTGAAAGTGTTCATTTACACATATGTCCTCTGCAGCTTTTTTGCTGACTGACTAATATGTATTTGATTAACATTAATGCTGGTGAGATTTCAGCATTGCGCCCGTTATGTTCAACTGGCACAATTCTGAAGGTGCACTGTTGTGCAGTATGTGTATGCCCAGGCACACTTAGCTAATCTGGTGGGGCCTCGCCGTGATGATTTGACACACTGAATTATGGTTTAGGGCACATTCATAGCACAATGTGCTCAATCAGGCCCTAAGGGGTGTTCTGGAGGCTTCATGGCCGGCAGCTCGGACCGTACTGTGCGTTATGGTCCCTCATGCCTGGTTGCAGGTCCTCGCTTTGCTCGGTACAATCACTATGTCTACATGGCCCATAACGCCCGGTACGGGCCGAGCTGCAGATGGATGAAGCAATATTGGTGATGATGATTAAGTGATGCATGTGTACATGCATATTACGTGTGTCATGGTGTGTTTGGATTCACTTGCAGCTGTGGCCGTTTGGCAGTTCAGACATGCTTATGGTATGTGCCATCTCTTTGTTGCCATCTGTCATTTCTGCCTGTGACATGTGCCTGACAGAGGTGGTGTGTGATGGAGGTGATATACTACATTCAGTACATGTATAGGCTTCGCTATTTACACACATCCATTTCTGCTTTTGGGATGAGTTTGCATATCAATGCCACTGGATGCATGCCAGAATTTCATGTGTGTGTGACATGTCTGCTTCATGTGTTGGCTGTCGATGTGATGTCTATGTGTGTGTGGGTTATGTGCATCTGACATGTGTACTCATGTTTGTTTTTTCCACATTACAGATGAAGACGCAATGGAGCCAGAGGATGGTGATGTCATTCCTGACACGGGGTTGCTATTACATCAGCAACCAAGCACAAGTGGGGTCGTGAGGTGGTAGGCCGCGAGAATCCACTTGTGCTCCAGACCATCGTGTCCAGGGCTGGCAATCAGTCTAGCTCGGATGATCACTCTGACAACGATGTTCAGTTGGATGCGCGTCATGTCCATTCGTCAACGGTGAGTGATTCTGATGTGGACG
The DNA here is from genome assembly GCF_040938575.1 of Ambystoma mexicanum. Lineage (NCBI taxonomy): Eukaryota > Metazoa > Chordata > Amphibia > Caudata > Ambystomatidae > Ambystoma > Ambystoma mexicanum. The sequence continues at coordinate 543,274,893 of NC_090929.1, forward strand.
TTCTTCTGTCCGTGACACCAGCACTGAGGGTCCATTTGGTGTTGGAACCTCCGCTTGTGGTGGATCAGGATGCATGGTCACACTCCACACCAGTTGCTGATGTGCCTGGGGCATCACGTCAACAGAGGGATGTAGTCCTGCAGCCACGGGTGGTGCCAATCCAGCGAGGACCACCGGGGTATACTGAGTGGGAGCAATCCATGTATGCCAAATGAGAACAACAGGGGGCAGCTGTCACGACACCCGGCCAAGTGTTTTGGGTGTGGCAGGCCTGGAACTACTTTCCCTGGTACTACTTTACCTGGGCTATATAAACCACACCCTGACTGCAGAACATGCTTCGTGTTACTTTGCAGCTTGCAACGTGACGCTCACTGTGTCCAGCTATTCTCTCGAACCTCAGAGAACCTGCAAGGAGACAAAAGGAACATCATTAGCAGCAGCATCTTACCTGCAGTCTTCATCTTTAAACACTCGCAGCTACTGAGAACAGCTTCTCGAATCTGCATGCCCCCTGGACAGAATGACCTGAAAGAGGAAGATAGAGGCAACATTAAAGAAAGCTGTAGAGACATTTACAAATTATGAACTGCTCAAAAGGCTTACCTGGCTGGTCGCCTCTCGGCTGGCACCACTCCGGACATTCCACTCGCGCTGAAGAACACTGCGACCTACAAGGAAGGAAAACACAGGTTAGCAAAGGCAAGACTTCGCAGCGCTGCGCATAGCGCTTACTTACCGCATCATAGCGCTCTTAATGCACCATCATTTACCAGCGGGGCTCAACCAAGCCAGTTCGCCGCGCCGAAGCTCCGCATACCTAAGGGATAAAAAAAGAGACATTTTAAACAAAGAAAGGCATGCAGGATAGCAACAAAACTAAAGAACAGTAATAAGACCTACCTGAACAATATCAAACGGGCCGGCGTCAGTGAAGTAACTGGACCGCACTCGCCCATGAAAGACAACGCACCCCTGCAAAGAAGGCAGGACGGAGAGCACGCCTAATTCTACCACAAGGTGAGGAGAGGGCGCCAGAGGGACTGAAAGCATACAGGGGTGGAGGGAGGATACTTACCACAGTCGGTCAGTCTTGAACACAGTCCTCCTGTATTTTCAGGCAGAACCTTCCACGCAGACCACATCAGGATAAAGCTGAGAAGCATACCAGTGAGTAACCCAGCTGGGTGGCGTCCCTGTGGATACCAGGTGAGCATAACAGAACACGAAGCCTACCATAACAAATCCACCTGGGCTCCATGGAGAGATCAGAAATGAACCAATTGGCCCAATTACTAGGAGAGCTTCATGCTGAGGTTCATTCTGCCCGACAAGAGACTAATGCCCTCCAGAGAGACCTAATAGTGACCAAAGAATGCACTGAAGAGATTAGCAGGCAATACTTGCAATCACAGGCAGGACAGACGCCTCTACCTGGAAGCAATCCAACGATGCAAAACCCCGCCATACCACCCACTCCAGTACAGATCACGTTACTGGCACCACCAGAAAGGTTCTCAGGCGACCCACAGAAGTATGCGGCATTCATCAATCAGTGCCGCCTTCATTTTCTTTGTAGGCCTGGAGCATTTCCAAATGACCAAGCTCGGGTAGCTTTTGTCTTATCCTACCTGAGTGGTAGTGCAGCAGATTTGTCGGTGCCGTTGGTAACCCATGATGATCCTCCATTACATGACTTTGGGGGGGTTCCAGAGAGAAATGGAAAAACTTTTTGCTCACCATACCCAGGAACAAGCAGTAGACAATGAACTCTTGTCCCTCCGACAGGGGAATCAGGACTTGTTAACAACGTACATTGCTACCTTCAACAGACTGGTTGCCGAAGCTAGGTGGCCAGAAGAACCACGTTATTCCATCAAGGCTTACTAGGCGAATTAAAGGATGTTTTAGCACAGGTGGTTGATCCACCCAGAGACTGTGCAGAATTCATAAATCTGGTCGTGCAGCTAGACCACCGGTTGCAGGACCGAAAGGCAGACCGGTCTAAGACGGACCCTTCGACCGTGTATGTTCGACCAAGGGAAAACACACCCTGTGTACCTGAAAATGCTGTAGAACCCATGCAGATTGGAGAGATACAGCCTCCATTAACAAAACAAGAGCGGGACAAAAGAAGACAACAACAGCTTTGTTTGTATTGTGGGAAACCAGGATATTTCCTGAAGGACTGTCCAGTAAAACCCCCAAGAAGAACAGTCGGGGCCACAGAGAAGGATGAAGCTAAGGAATCGGGAAACTACCAAGCTCGACAAACGTAGAGTGAGAAGAAAGAGTTGCTGACATCACACTTTGCAATACCAGTGATCTTAATTAACCACGAACAGTCGTCAAGAATGCATGCCGTTGAAGCATACATCGATAGCGGAGCAGTTGGAAATTATATTGATCAAGAACTGGCAGCAGAGATGGGGCTTCCTTTGTGTTCTAAGCCAACTATGGACAAGGTAACCACCGTGGATGGGAGAGAAATCGCTTCCGGACCAGTAACCCAGTGCACAGCCAGGGTAACCTTGCTGTGTCAGGACGGACATCGGGAGTCTATTTCATCAAGGCACCTCAGTTCAGGCTAATACTAGGGATGCCATGGTTGGTTGCTCACAACCCTTTGATAGACTCGCGGGCACGAAAATGAACCTTCCCCGGTGACTGCTCCCCTGCCTGCTATTACCAAGAGGAGAAACCCGACGTCTGTATCCCCATGACTCCCGGAGCGACAGTATCAACCCTGGGAGCAACTAATACCTTGCCAAGTGAATACCATTATTTCCAGGATGTTTTCCGAAAGGACCAAGCAAATACATTGCCGCCGCACAGGCCCTGTGACTGTCAGATCGACCTTGTTCCTGGTGCACAAATCCCTTGCGGCAGGATCTACGCTCTCACAGAACCAGAAAACCTTCATTTGAAATCCTATTTAGATCAGTACCTTGCAAACTGATTTATCCGTCCTTCGAAGTCCCCTGCAGCCAGTCCTTTGTTCTTCGTACCGAAAAAGGAAGGAGACTTGAGAACCTGTATTGACTACCGCGCATTGAACCAGATCACCGTGAAGAACCGCTACCCATTCCCACTTATCCCTGAGATGCTAGACCAAGTTAAAGATGCCCAGATTTATACCAAATTGGACCTTCGAGGAGCGTACCACCTGGACCGATTCAGAAAAGGAGATGCATGGAAAACCGCCTTCCGTACTAAGTACGGCTTGTTTGAATATGAAGTCATGCCCTTCGAGTTATGCAACGCTCCTGCGGCATTCCAATATTTCATGAATGACGTCTTAAGGGAGTTAATTGATGTGTGTGCCTTAGTGTACATAGACAACATCATAGTATACTCAGCCTCGGAACAAGATCATGTCAGGCATGTTCGTTCAGTCCTCACCAAGCTCTGTCAACATCGCTTGTTTGCAAAGCTTGAAAAATGCTTTTTTCACATCACCAAAATAGAATATCTTAGTTTTATCCTTACTCCAGGAGGCATCAGAATGGACTTGCACAAGGTAGATGCCATTCTGAAATGGCTTTCACTGACGTCTCTGAAAGGGGTACAAAGCATGCTGGGCTTTGCAAACTTCTACCGCCGGTTCATCCCAGACTTCTCTCAGGTTGTGCACCCAATCACAGTACTATTACGAAAAAACAATAAAAGGTTTGCTTAGACCGAAGAAGCAGAAGAAGCCTTTCAGGAACTTAAACAAAGGTTTATCTCCGCTCCAATCCTGCGACATCCTCGTCCAGACCTCCCTTATGTCGTTGAAACTGATGCGTCCAGTCTCGCAATGGGGGCTGTCCTTTCACAGAGAGACCCGGAAACCGGCCAGCTACATCCTGTGGCCTTCTGGTCGAAAAAGTTCTCACCTCCAGAGATTAATTATGCCATCACGGGCAAGGAACTTCTGGCTATCAAATCCGCCTTTAAAGCCTGGAGGCCCTACCTTCTGGGGGCCAGACACAGCATTACAGTAATCACAGACCACCGAAACCTGCAATATCTCAAGACAGCCAAGGCCCAGTCCTCGTGCCAATTACGGTGGGCCCTTTTCTTCGCCGAATATGATTATGTAATCACATTTCGATCAGGAGTCAGAAACGGAAAGGCAGATGCCTTATCTCGCATGGGCATAGATGAAATAGTATATAAAACTCCAGACCCAGTACCTATTATACCTGAAGACAAACTCTTGGGTATCACAACAGCCTTAACACAAGCAGAACTACGAAAAGAAATCCAACGGACAATGAATCCTGATGCCTACCTCGCAAGGCAAACTCAAGGAGAACAATATACCATCAAGGACCACCTACCCTTTTTTAGGGATCGCCTATATGTACCCAAGAAGGAATTACAACAGCATATTATTTCAAACTATCACGATTCACTGATCGAAGGGCATCCTGGGATTGCCAAAACCCTAGCTAAGGTGAAAGAGAACTTTTGGTGGCCTACCTGGCGTAAGGACATCATTCAGTATATTCAGTCCTGCAGTGTCTGCGCACAAAATAAATCACAGAAACAAAAACCATCTGGTCTCCTACAACCATTGGACATTCCTCCAGTTCCATGGCACACTCTTTCCCTTGACTTCATCACTGATCTACCTCCAAGCCAAGGGTTCAACACCATCCTTGTAGTTGTGGACTTATTCTCAAAGATGGCCCATTTTATTCCTCTCAAAGGCCTCCCATACGCAGTCACTTAAGTAAAAGTGTTCCTGGAGGGCGTGGTTAAGCTACATGGCTTCCCTTCGGTTCTGGTCTCTGATCGAGGCAGCCAGTTTGTTTCAAACTTCTGGAAAAAATGCTGTGCAATGGCGCAGATCGACGTTCGGCTATATACCAGTCACCATCCCCAAACGGACGGGCAAATCGAGAGAATCGAGAGAACCAATCAGACACTCGAGCAATATTTATGGTGCATTCTGCACCACGAACAAAGGAATTGGAAAGACCTACTATGGATAGCCGAATATGCACATAACAATTCTTTGCATTCAAGCACGGGAAAAAACGCCCTTCTATACCCTTAATGGCAGACATCCATGTACCTCTGAACTAGACCTTCCAGCCAGTTTGGAAATGCCAGCGGTAAAGACTCTACACACAACCATTACTCAGGCTTTCAAAAGGGCAAAGGAACACCTTATTCATGCCAAGGAAAAACAAAAGAGATTCGCCGACCAATACCGGAAAAGTTTGGTTAGCCGCTAAATTCGTACCCATAAAGGGAACCGGGAACTTTCATCCCAGATTCTTAGGACCCTATACCATTAAGGCAATTATCAACCCAGCAGCCTTGAACCTGGATTTACCACCTAATCTACACATCCACCCGGTATTCCATGTGTCCTTCCTGAAACCAATGCAACCCGGCACACGGATTGGGACACCACCTGAGCCCATACTTGTTGACGGAGAACCAGAATTCGAAGTCAAAGATATCTTGGACTCTAAATACTCTAGGACCAAGCTATATTATCTCGTCGATTGGAAAGGATTTGGACCACAAGATAGATCCTGGGAGCCCAGTGAGAATATCCACGCACCACGTCTAATCAGGAAATTCCATCGGAACTTCCCAACCAAACCTCAGCTAGACAGAAGGAACACCATGGGAGGGGCCTTAGGGGGAGTGCTGTCATGACCCTCGCCCAAAACCCCCTCTGGCAAACCCATTGGCCAGGTGGAGTCAGGAATCGGGCCTCTAGAGCCTGGCATCCTCTTCAAAAGCCCTCATGGGGCCAGTCCTGGCGCCTATGGTGCCAGGCTTATACACCATGAACAACAATATGCTTGGGAACTACTTTATTGTATTGTCAGCCAACATGGAGGCATCCACATAGCTTGGTTCTCAAGAACCAAGCTATGCGGTCTAGTGTTTTGGGTGTGGCAGGCCTGGAACTACTTTCCCTTGTACTACTTTACCTAGGCTATATAAACCACACCCTGACTGCAGAACATGCTTCGTGTTACTTTGCAGCTTGCAACGTGACGCTCACCGTGTCCAGCTATTCCCTCGAACCTCGGAGAAGCAAAACCTGCAAGGAGACAAAAGGAACATCATTAGAAGCAGCATCTTACCTGCAGTCTTCATCTTTAAACACTTTCAGCTACTGAGAACAGCTTCCTTGAATCTGCATGCCTCCTGGACAGAACGACTTGAAAGAGGAAGATAGAGGCAACATTAAAAAAAGCTGTAGAGACATTTACAAATTACGAACTGCTCAAAAGGCTTACCTGGCTGGTCGCCTCTCGGCTGGCACCACTCCGGACATTCCACTTGCGCTGAAGAACACCGCAACCTACAAGGAAGGAAAACGCAAGTTACCAAAGGCAAGACTTCGCAGCGCTGCGCATAGCACTTACTTACCGCATCATAGCGCTCTTAATGCGCCATCATTTACCAGTGGGGCTCAACCAAGCCAGTTCGCCGCGCTGAAGCTCTGCATACCTAAGGGAGAAAAAGGAGACATTTTAAACAAAGAAAGTCATGCAGGATAGCAACAAAACTAACGAACAGCAATACGACCTACCTGAACAATATCAAACGGGCCGTCGTCAGTGAAGTAACTGGACCGCACTCGCCCATGAAAGACAACGCGCCCCTGCAAAGAAGGTAGGATGGAGAGCATGCCTAATTCTACCACAAGGTGAGGAGAGGACGCCAGAGGGACTGAAAGCATACGGGGGTGGAGGGAGGATACTTACCCCAGTCGGTCAGTCTTGAACACAGTCCTCCTGTATTTTCAGGCAGAACCTTCCCCGCAGACCACATCAGGATAAAGCTGAGAAGCATACCAGCGAGTAACCCAGCTGGGTGGCGTCCCTGTGGATACCAGGTGAGCATAACAGCAGCTATTGATAAGATCGCTCAGAGCATGGAACGTGTGGCCCAATCGTGCTCCCCCTGCTAGGCAGGTGGATCTCCAGCAGCACAGTCCACAGCCCACTCACTCAGGCTGGGCATGGCGGCCTCAGACAGGGTACGCCGGGCTGAAATGGTGTCTCTGCATCAAGCACTGGCTGCTCACGCAGAGGCACACAGGAAGGCCCTGAGGGATGACCATTAATCCCTCAGATCTACTCTGGGTGTGCTCAACATGTCCCAGAGGAAGCGGTCAGAGGAGAGGTTGGAGCAGCTTGAGAATACCATCTCGGCTGAGCTACGTGCATGCCGGGACGTGCTCCAGGTGTCATGTGAGGCCATGCAGGCAGAACTCCGTGTTACACATGCTACCTTGCAAGAGGAAGCACGCGTATCACGTGAGGTGCTGCATGCTGACCTATGTGTCATTGCCACACAGGACCAGGCTCACCAGTCCCGCAGACTTGCTGCCGACGAGGGGCAAGCTGTGCATAGGCATGGTCAGGGTACTGTGCTATATGTAAGGATATTTGGCATGTTACAGCACAGAGTACAGCACTACTGCACAGGTAGCAAACAGCACAGAGTACAGCACTACTGCACAGGTAGCAAACAGCACAGAGGACAGCACTACTGCACAGGTAGCAATTTTTTTTCGCAGCACCACCAGCACCACCACAAGGGTGCGGTGCATTGCTATATGGGTTACCAGATTAACAAGGAAAGACAGACTATTCAGTCAAAAACGATTTTAACATATAAGATGCAAATCTATTTTTACAGTTAAAAGCACACGTGCTCATTTAAAAATGCACACTATTTTCACCTGAAATGCCTATGGTGCGAGAGACACATTTGAAAATTAACAGCTAACCTATTAACCATTAACCTGACTAATAAAACCTTATTTAACATAACCCACTAATAAAATGTGTTCTCCACTGCAGAATTAGGCATACTCTGAAAGCCATTTAAATGTGTGTGCAGATTTTTTCTTCTCTTCTCTGCCTGCTTCTCCGTGTTTTTGTGCACAGTAACTGCAGGAAGAAGGAAGTCAGATTTGCAACAATTGCAAATGTATAAGCGAAGCTATTGTTGAGAGTAGGAGGATGAGAGATGATGGATTTCATTGGGACACGTCATACAGAGGGCTGAGATGAAAGTTTTAGTGGGCAGTATCGGGGAAAAAGACAGGGAGACATTTTTCTGCACTACTGGGGAGAAGACCTGGCTGTGGGACTCCTGACTGAATGCAGATTCCTGCGTCCTGCTACAGTCAAGATTTGGCAGAGCTGGGAGGAAGACCTTTTCCTGGTTGGAGGCATTCCTATCTGCAAAAGCTGAGAATTCCAGGCAATGACCCCGGTTTGAAAAGGAAAGGCGATCCTTTTACTGGGGTTAATCTTCAAGGGAACCACATTCCGAAAGAGAACAGCTGAAGAAAACTTTGAACAGATAAGGTAATTACATAAGCGTGGGAGCCGTGTGTGCACGAAAATATGCAGTCAGTGTAGGAAAGGGGATTCCTGTGCGTGTCTTAATCAAATACCAATGTTGCAATTTGAGTTCTGTTCTCCGCCACTCTCTTTGCAGTGTGTCATAGACAATGCTTTTACTGTACCATTTTATTTATTTCTGTAAAGAATGAGATCGTGTTTAAATGCAACTTTTATAATACAGAAAAATATTTGAAAACAGACGGGTGGTGTATTTACTATTTACCATTACAATGCCGATGATGTGGGGAGATTTTTAAACAGTGCAATGGTCATTTTAAGACAGATGTGTGCATGTCAGAATCAGTATGAATAATTGTGAGTGACTGTAGCATAGCTTGTTGGAGGTACATGAGCCAACGGGAAGAGAGACTCTCTGAACATAGCTCCCTACCGTATATAAGGTAGTGGAAATTACCACAAGACTACCATATATAGCTCTCTGTCGTAAATAAGTCAGTGAGTTCGCCCATGGTGGCACACCAACACTATCACTGAAAAATGTGGTATTCCTAAAATGTAGGTCTGAGGTCTCTCTAGTGATCACACGAAAAATCTAAGCAAAGATAAGGGATTCTGGACATTGGGGCCACAAATAAAACAAGGGAATTATGCTCACCAAAATACCACCAACCGCGCCTACCACCCACGCATACCAAATATGCATGCCTGGGTGCTGAAATAATGCATGTTCACTGTATTATTGGTGTACATGGCCCAATCTGAATACAAGGAGTGATTGTTGCTAAGTTATATTTCGGCGGTAAGAAAATACCGTCAGGCCCCAAATCTCCACAAAATACCCTACATATTTATGGTGCGTTGCAGGCCGGGAAAGTGATCATAGAGTACCTACTGGGCGTGGCAAGCGTGTCTCACACTGCCATTTGCACATTAAAGGGAACCCATTTTATAATAGCAGTGTGCCACTAAAAACGAATTTCAGAATGTCACAAAGGGAAACCACATTCTCAGATCTAGTGCAATATTTAGAGGCAAAGTTATTTGCACATGGGAATTGGTCTTCGAATAGCACGTTAGAATGGAGTAACCGCATTCAGGGTGAGGTGCAGAAAGAAAAACTAGACAATATTTTTGCAGAAGGCAGCATAATTCAGGTCTGCCTTACAAGATTATTGAATGCAGCCGATAAAAGTGCAGAGAAAGACTGTTTAATACGGCTATGCGGCAAAATATGGTTTATTTTAAACAAGTCCCTGCGAATGCAAGAGAATGATACTCAGCTAATTAACAGGTTAAAGACTGAATTAGAGGGGGCAAGTAAAAATCATGAAATGTTGAGAGCAGAATTGGATGTATGCCAAAAAGACATGCAATTAAAATGCAGAGACTTTGATACTCAGTTATCCAAAAGCAAGAAACAATTTGAAGATAGTGAGCAAGAATTGGCACACTTAAAAGCCTTAGTGGATCACATTAGGCAGGATAAAGATGAGGTTGTTTCAGAAATGCAGATTTTACAAAAAGAACATTGCGAAAAAGAAGGTGATCTCCAGAGTGCAGAACAAGAAATGATTAAAATGATTCAAGAAAGAGACAAGAGAAATAAAGAGTTCAATGAATGCCAAATGCAAATGTGCGATACGCAGGAGGTGATTAATAAAATGAATGATGAAAATAATTATTTGCAAAATGAAGCAACCAGACTCCTTAAAAAGTGTAAGGACTTAGAACAGCAAATGTGCATTCCCAGGTCCCAGGAGAGGCGGCAGGGTACCACATTCAATGGAGTGGAGGTGAATTCTAGCTCTGCCCAAAGAGCTAGTGCCCCAGTGGCTGGGCCGGTGACTGAACTTGGTTGCAGCGCCCTTGGGGGATTCAATACTCCCATTGGGGGCAGCCACCAATCTCATACACCTGAAAACAGGATTGAGTCACAAAATAGTGCAATTCCATGCATTGCAACAAGTAGCCCCATAAAAATAATGAAATCCATTAAAGCCCTGATCAAACCATTTAAAAAGGGAGGTGAATGCTGCATTGAGGATCACTTAGAAGCGGTACATGACATTTTTAAAGCACTCCAGATACCTAGGGAACAGTACAGACAATATTTTCATTTAACTTTAGATGCCCCGACGGCCAGCATCATAAGGGGATTAAATGAACAGCAGAATATGACATGGCTGGAGTTTGAAAAAGAAATTAGGCGTCATTTTTCTCCTTTTCAGTCATTGCAGGAGGCAAAGAAAGTCGCGTACACAATTACTGCTGGACCTAATACATCCCCTCGCCAATTTTTACAAGACTTAAAAAGAGCATTCTCTCGCTTTGATGTATCTTTTGACTCAAATTCCAATGAGTTTAAAACCGCATACTTCTATGGGCTACAGAAAGACATCATATCCCAATTGGTCCGTGAATTTGACCGTGACAAGTCCCTTGAATGGATTGTACATCAAAGCACAAAGCTATATGAGGTACTCTATTGTCAGGGTAGAGAAAGTGATAAAATGAAAGATACCAGGCCTAAATCTAAAGAACCCTCAGCCACAGTAATGGAAATCAGGTCAGCCAAAATGTCCCTTGAGTCTGCTCAAAGCCAAGGTAAAAATAATGTGACACCTGAACAAAGGGGTAATCAACAAAGATCGCCATTTCCTGTACCAATGTTCCAAACACATGATCCTAGTAATAGAGAGAGCTACATCAGCCCTAGATATTTAGGGGATAGACCCCGGGTAGGATATCGGCCTGATATGGCAGGTATGAATAATAACCAGAGACAAAATCAAGATCAAAGAAATGATGGTCCCTACCAGTCATTGGGGACACAGAGTAGGTTTGATCCCAACACCATGATATATGGTAATCAGGATAGGCCCCGATATGTGGATCGATTTACTGATAATGGAAATCAACATAGGGGCCAGTACCCACAATCTGAGAGACAGGACATGAGGCAAAACGTGAACTACAGTCCACGCCAGTACAATGATTCCCCACCAGGGGACTATAATCAAAGGATGGGTGCAACCCGCTCCCCTCCACAAATGAATCAAGAGTTCAGAAACCATCCCAACCGACATCAATCACCTGAGAGGTATCAGAATAGATCCAATCAGGGGGAAAACAACCAATATCGACCTAGGCCACAGAAAGAGGATCCTAGAGAGATGGAAAGGTTCCAGTGCCTTGAGGCCCAAGTGAAAATGTTAGCTGAGCAAATAGGAAAGCTCTATACAGCGCAAAAACAACCTTCCAAAGAGGGGGCTGATGGCCATAGCAATGACCGGGGGGCTTCCGAAAAGTGACTAAGTACTCATGATAATCGCAGTGCCAAAATGACAGATTGCTCTGATATAATTTTGCATAACAACTCTGAGATGCCTAATGGATTAAAAATGAAAGTACCAGTAAATGAAATTGTGATAGAAAGTGCAAATACTTCTAAAAAAGAGGTACGGTTTAACTTAGAGCTAAATAAAACAGTAAAGATTTGCACAAATGAAAAAGAAACATTAGGAATTCCAAAAGAACAAAGGAACAGATTTAAGAAAAATGACTCATGCATGGGGAATACCAGTGAACAGGGAGTAAGTGGGGATGCCATAGCTCCTTCCCTGGGCAAGCAAAACAATGACCAAACACAGACAGAAAAGGGAAATACTCACAAGGAGGGTACAAGTCAATCACCTGAAGAATTCTTTGAGCCACATATTTTTGAAGAGGCTGAAAGGGCTGGTATTACACTAAATGATCACAAATGCACAGAATTAAAAAATGACAAATTGCTGAATGATGTTGTTACACATGTTCAGTTGGAAGGTTGTAATGTGGTCTCTGATGTTACCCAGATGGATGGGCGAACAGTGGCCACACTCCAAAAAACCTCTGAACATGGAGAAATGAATAAAATATCTCACACAGAAATGGGTAAAAAGGAGGGAAAAATGTCTTTTCATTTACCAATGTGCTTAGCCAAAAGTCAAAAAGACCTGAGAAAGGTGAGCCCTGAAATCAGTAAGAATTCACATTTCTTATGTGTATTAGAGGAAGTTGAGGACAGATATTATGCACCCATCACTGTAGAAGAAAAATGCCACACCTTTGCTATGATTGACACTGGCGCACAGGCCACAATTATGTCCAAGGAGCTGGTAAAGAGTATCAATGAAGGGAGGCCTCCACAGAGTCAGATCACAGTGAAGGCAAATCAAGGCCCAGTGCATAACTTTAATGGGGAGGAGGTGCCCATCATAGGTGTAACTGAGGTTGACATAAAAATAGGAAAGCACAGAATGAAACAAGAGGTATTGATCACATCTATTTGTGAAATTCCATTTCTGATGGGGACAGATTGCCTGAAAAGATTGTCTCCTCTCATAGATGGGGTGAATGGAGTGCTGTGGTCCTTAACCAAAAAACCATTGAGGCCTAAGAAACTAAAATCACAAAACAGCAATATAAATGAATGTCACACCGTTGCCAAAACAAATGATGCTGTGGAGGTATATCTCCAGAATAGCTGCATGCCTAGTGTCACTGTTATATTAATGTGTCAAGACAAAATGCAGAGCGACAATGAAAAACTACCTGTACAAATATACTTGGACCCAAGGAAAGATTGGCAGACTGCCATAGATGAGCACACATTACGTTTCTATTTAAAAGAGAAAACATGCAAACAGAATATTGCTCCTAAAACAGATTCAGAAAAACACATTACCACTCTGGCAGAAATACACATGGAAGATGAGCAACCATGGGTTCATGTTGGTATAAATGATTATCTTAAAACAATAAAAGCCACTTTAGCACTTGAACATGAAAGGAGTTTCATTAATGAGAAATTGTTGCAAAAAATTATGGAGAGGGAAGAAATCCCGAAATTTAGGATTAAAAACCAATATGTTTCTGGGTTGGACAGTCCAGACTTTGAAAACCGAATTGCAGGCAGATGCATGCTTAAAATTAGCATTGGGCAGAAAACAATTTACCATAATGTATGGATAGTGAGTGGAGCACAAAATGAATTTTACATGGGCAATGACATCATGCACAGAATGTGTATGGTGTTGGATTTCCTTAATCAAAAAATATGGTCACGCCTAGGTGGTCCGGCACCTGAATTTGAAGACAAAAGAAGGGCTTATCATTGTGCACAACTGGTTCCTTATGCAGTCGAATTACAAATAAGGAAAGATACTATTATTCCTGCATTTACAAAACAGTTTGCAATAACACTGAAATGCAAAAATGGGCAGCAGATGAAAGGCTCTGATGCATTTGTATGCCTGAATGAATCCATAAAACAGCAAGGCCTGGATTATGAATACATTCCATTGATAGACATTGGTGAGGGATCTGTAAAAATCATGGTAAATAATAAAGGTTGTCAGGATATTCATTTAGAGGAAAACTCCCCATTAGGAATGGCCATACAAAAATCACATTATACGGCAGATTTAAATAACATGGTGATTGGGAATATTCCTGAAAAATATGTAGATGCCAAGGGCGAGTTGCCAGAACACCTGGACTCTCAGCCCAAAGGAATATTTAAAATTCATTCTGTGTATCCTTATGATTCAAATGAGACAGTGTGCTGCCATCAAGAGGATTGCATAATATTTAATTTAAATGAAAGTGAAACAGGAAATCAGCCCATTGAAGTGGAAGCTGATATGCCAAAATATTTAAAAGTGGCAGCTCTACAAAAAGACACAGCCACACAGTTAGAGGAAAGCGCTGAGATTCCTTTACCAGAAGAGTTTCCAGAATTTTCCAGAATGGTAGAAGAGCAGATCTCCTTAGCGGATGCATGTGACAGCGATAAGGATAGAGACGACCTGAGGGAAATATTTATGGAGTTTAAGGATGTATTTGCAAAAGATGCTTATGATTGTGGTTTAACTGATTTACATGTGGCCACACTACCAGAAGGTTGTAGCAGAAATCCAGTGTTTGTACGCCAGTATAGACTACCGCTGGCATGTTTAGAATCATTGGCAGAGATTATTAAAAATTTGGAATCACGGGGAATAATCAGGCCCATTCATAGCACATCCAATACGCCTATTTTAGGTGTGTTAAAGCCAAATGGTCAATGGCGGCTGTGTGCAGACTTAAGAGAGTTAAATAAAAGAGTACCAGTATCTAGATGGCCACTACCATTCATTGATCAGGGCCTAGCTCAGATACATGGTTCAAATGTATTTACCACATTAGATCTCACATCTGGATATTGGTGTGTGCCATTGGCAGAGGAGATACAACACTTATTTTCCTTTACATTTGACAGGACTCAATATGCCTGGCTTAGAGCTCCGTTCGGGTACATCAATAGTGGGAGTGAATTTGGCATATTTTTGAGAAAGGCCATGCCGGATGCAGCGGAAAGAGGAACAATAGTTTATGTGGATGATGTCCTGATAAAAAATGAAAGCCTGAAAAGCCATTTTGATGAAATAAGACATGTACTTGGCCAATTGCAGAAAGCAGGCGCCAAAGTATCTTTGCAAAAAGCACAATGGTGCAAGAAAAAAGTGAACTTTCTAGGGCATGAAGTGACTGAACGTGGGCTAAATCCACAAAGGAAGAAAATAGAGGCCATACAAAGATTAAAAGATCCTAAAGATGTGAAAGGAGTAAAAAGTTTATTAGGGATGACAGGCTATAACAGAAAGTTCATTGAGAATTATGCAGAAATCACTCAACCATTGAATAAACTGCTTAAACTAAATACTCCCTGGAGATGGGAAAGAGAGCAGTCTGATGCAGTGGCTAGATTGAAGGAATGTCTTGTAAAGGCACCATGTTTAGCATACCCCATAAAGGACAGGGATTTCTTTATAGAAATAGGTTTTTCTGAACATTGTATGTCAGCAGTATTATCACAAAAACACGATTTGAATCCCAAAACCATTGCATATGCAAGTAAGGCATTTTCCCAAGTTGAAATGAAATTTAATGAATGTGAAAAGGCCCTATTAACCACTGTGTGGGCGCTACAACATTCCCGCCCCATTGTTCAGGGAGAAAAGGTGATTATTGAAACAAATCATCAACCTTTGCAATTTTTAGAGAGTAAAAGAATTAGATCAGGCAATCTAGCGCAATCCAGAATCACTTCATGGACGCTGGCATTACAAGGTTTTCCCGTGGAAGTGAGATATGGACAAAATAAAAAGAGCCCAATTGCTCAAGGGTTAGCTGACTTACATGATTGTGCAGTTGAACAAATACCAAATGAAATGGAAGTGGAAACTAGTTTGCAGGAATTTGAACAATCATCACACAAAGCTTTTGATGAAAAAACATGCAAGGATTTGCCAACTGTATATGTGGATGGTTGTGCTTTTCACATTGAAAATGACAGTAATAAACAATTAGTGGCAGGAATAGGAAATGTCTGGTTGAAATGTGAAGGCGTCCCCAGTATAGGGATGAGGATTGGGGATAGGAGCAGTCAGGTGGCGGAATTGGCAGCCATCTATAAAGCAATTGCTACGGCAGTTGATAAAAAGTTCAGTGAAATTGTCCTGGTGACTGATTCTGACTATGCACGGAATAGCTTTGTGGAGTATTTGCCTGGTTGGAAAGCAAGAGGCATGGTTACATACAACAAAAAGCCACTTAAACATGGAAAAATGATACAAGCCATAGACAAATTGGTGTCAGAAAATAATTTAACAATATACTGGAGAAAAATTCGTGGGCATTTAAAAACACCAGGAGAGGATAAGGAGGGAAATGATAAAGCAGACCATCTGGCTAAGATTGGGGCTGTGATGGGAGAATTGCTACATATTGATTATTTAATGGGTGAAATACAAATTGATGCAGTGACACGTTCTAAAGCACCAAAGGAGGTAGATCAACCGGTGGTGCAGTGGAGTCATGACACGCCAGACCAAGATTTGATTGAGGCACAAAAGAATGATCAAATTTTGGGAATCTATTATAATCATTTGATAGATCCTGAACAAAATCCTTTAACAGAAAATGATTGTATGGGAAAAGAAGAGTTGAGGGTGTTATTAAAGAACAAAACACGAATCAGATTACAGGATGGACTCATGATTAGAGAGTCCATAACAGGACAAGTACAGTGGGTAGTACCCCTTTCATTCAGAGGACTGATGCTACACCATGCACATGATGCCATAACTGCAGGCCATAGAGGTTCACAAAAAACATTAGAAATATTAAAAGATTATGCTTACTGGCCACATATGTCCCAAGATGTGGAATTATATACTAGAGGATGTCTAGTATGCGCACAATTTGAACCTGCTTCACCAATGCATAGAGCACCATTGATGAAAAGAGGCCTAACTCTCCCATGGTCAGATTTGCAAATAGACTATGTAGGTCCTTTAAAAAGGTCGAGCAGGGGACACCGTTATATTTTGAGTGTGGTATGTTTGATGTCAAAGTGGATTGAATGCATTCCTGCACCAGATTGTAGTGCGCAAACAGCAGCCACATTGCTGGTGAACCATGTGTTCTCAAGGTTTGGGTTGCCACAAAGAATTGAGTCAGACAGAGGAAGTCATTTCACAAGTACTCTAATGAGTAAAGTATGGCAAATACTAGGTGTGAAAAAGAAACTACATATCGCATATCGGGCGGCGTCTTCAGGTACAGTTGAAAGAAGCAATAGGTCTGTTGTGGATATTTTAAAGAAATTTGTGGCAGAAGCAGGTTCCAGCTGGGATTTACGTTTACCGTTGGTTCTGATGGCAATCAGGTCGACTCCTGCCAAAGCAACAGGTGTTAGCCCCCATGAGGTCTTAACAGGTAGGAAAATGGTGTTACCACAACACCTACTATACAGAACACATGAGCAAACTCTAGTGAGTGCATCCACAGTTCATGAATATATTGATGAACTGAGGAGGCATTTGCAACATGCATTTGCTTTTGTGCAGAGAAATCTGGAAAGAGCTGCTGACAGTGCAAAGTCATATTATGATAAAAAGACATCAGCAAAGGAATACAGTGTAGGGGATCAGGTGTACAAGTTTCATTTTGGAAAAAGTAAACAGAAAAATTCTAAATTTCTAGCAGCCTGGCAGGGGCCATTTCGGATTATAGATAAGGTCTCTCCTGTAGTGTATAAAATTTTGAAAAATGAAGGTGAAACTGCAATAGAGCAGTTTGTCCATGTAAATCAAATCAAACCATGCCATCCCAGACATGAGATCAGGCGGCTTGAGCATGTAGAAACAGATAAAATCCCTTGAACACAAAAAGAGAAAATAAATGGGTACAATCAGGAGGCAGTGACAAAGAAGTTAAAAAGTTGATTGTTATGAAGGCACATAAACACTGTAGTATATGTAAAATATAATATAAAATAAATATAAATAAATAAATAAATAAATAAATGCACATATAATGGAAGCTCATGGTTGGTGTGCAGAGAGAAAGGCCCTCATTACGACCCTTGCGGAAATTGACTGACCGGACCGCAACAGCGTAAATAGCGTTTCCGCCATTGCACGAAGGAGCAAAGTGCGGCTAATTACGACCCATCGGGCACGAGCATTACGCCATGGCGGAATCCGAAAGTCTGCGATGGCGGAAATGACCCCAAAACGGCCCTTACCGCCGCCGTACGCTGCACCAGGTGCAATACCGCCACCCATCTTAGCGGTCACCGTAATGAGCGGGCACCGTAATGAGCGGGCACCGCAAATTACGGGCACCGTAAATATACGGAAACGGAAGTAAAAGCATGTGGCCGGAACGGGAAACAGCACGCCGCACAACTATAAAATCCGAATCCCAACACAACCATTAAAAATCCGACCCTGACACACATCCCAACCCGTTAGCAACCCCAGTTAAAAAAATAAATATGGGAAAGGTAGCCAAGAAAGCGTGTGATCGCAAGCGGCAGGTCCACTTCTCCCGAGAGGAACTGACCGTGCTGACCGAGACCCTGCAGGAAAATGCCGCCGTCGTCTTCTCCAGTCAAATGACCAGGACGGCCCTTGCCAACAAGAAGGCCATATGGGCCCTTGTGGCACAGCGCGTAAGTGCGGTGGGGACAACACCCCGCACGCCACAGCAATGTCGCAAGCGGTGGGACGACCTGCGGATCCGCGTACGCAGCATACTTTCTGCGAACAGGAACATCGCCACAGCTACCGGGGGGGGATCAGAGTCGCCCATCAAGTTGACCCCCTGGGAGGAGATCTGCGCCTCCACCATAGGAATGGAGAGCATAGAGGGAGTCGGAGGGATGGAGAAAGGAGTGCCGACATCCGGAGAATCAGGTAGGTTGGCCAAGAGAAACAATGCGAAATCCACAAACCACGAACATGTGCAGTACCATGTGACCCCATAGTGCAATACATACTTTGCCCTGACAGCGCCCTCTAAAAGTCAGAATGAATAAACAAATTAATCAAGATGCCATAAACAACCCCTACATGTGCAGCATGCACCCCCTAACTGCAGGCAGCCAAATGAATGC
Source organism: Ambystoma mexicanum (assembly GCF_040938575.1). NCBI lineage: Eukaryota > Metazoa > Chordata > Amphibia > Caudata > Ambystomatidae > Ambystoma > Ambystoma mexicanum. Next base: position 543,293,721 of record NC_090929.1, read on the forward strand.
ATCCTCAATCCACACGAAAATGAGACCACCTCCAAGGCCCAGTCCCATATCAGCCTCATGTACCACCCCAATGCATTTGATACGTTGCCATTCCAAATCCGACAGACCCATAACTAACGCTCGCCCCTCTTTACTCCACCACAGGGTCCGATACCAACGACGAGCTGCAGGACACCCCTACCAGCACGCCTGCAAAGAGGGCCAGGACCAACGTCCCAAGAGCCTCCACCTCAGGTGCAAGGATCAAGACACGGCAGCAGCAGGAATCAAGTGCCAGCACACTGGAGGGGACTGCAACAGGCACCCCAGCAGCCAGCAAGTCCACAACCCCAGCACCACAGGTCCCCCCAAAGAACGTATCTGATGGCACTGCCTCTGGTGGTAGCAGCACCATAGGTGACACAGCTGTCATGCCAGCATGCTCCGACACGGAAAACAGTGCTGGCGACGTAGGTACCATCCATGACCTTTCCCAATCCCCCTGCATGTCCCATCCCCTACACCATGACGAAACCACGCAGGGGCACCCAGAAGACGACGACTGGCCAACCCCCACAAGTCCTGTGCCAAGGCAACATGTGTTGAGCAGCCCCCCTGTCACACCACCGCAAATGTCCATGGCCCAGCAGAGGCAACAGTCCCTCGACCTGCTGATCGAGCAACAGCAGGAAGTGTCCACGCTACTCAAGGACCATGCGAATGAATGCGGGGGTTCCAGGGCAGCCATGGAAACATCCACCGAGACACTCAGGGCACAAATAGAGAAAAGTAGTGAGAGCCTCAGGGGAGAAATGGAGAGAAGCACCGAGAGCCTGAGAGCACAAATGGAGAAAAGCACCGAGAGCCTGAGGGGGGAACTGAATGCGACGTCCAAAGACGTTTGTGCTGAACTTGCTGCTGTGCGCCGTGTGCTCTCGGAGCTCTCACAAACCCTCAGAGACATGCATGGACGCGAGCAGGCAGAGACGTCATCCGTGGCAAGTTCCGTCCAGGGCAGCCCCCAACGCAGATCTGGCAGGAACCTGCGCTCCACGGGCAGGGGTGCCCCTGATACCCGTAGAGGGGGCTTGCAATAGCGTCTACCCACGGGCAGCATGCATATTTGGACACTGGTGTTGGGGGGGGAGGAAGTAGGGTGGAGGGGGTGTGTTGGGCTTCACTGGGTGGCGGGTCCATAGGGTGTATGAATCAAATCACATTAACAATACAGCACTTCATTATCATCCAATGACATGTGTGGACATTGATATTTGCGTACGAGGCCTTCATAGGCGTACAGTCCACTATGTGCCTGTACTACACACACACAGTGCCACAGGTCCCCTTTCCGTGTAATAGGCACCATGCGTGGTTGCTAGAAGCATGCATCTATGATGCTCTGTCGGATTGCACGTGCATCCTGTGCCTCATGGACTCCTTGGGGTGCCTCCACATCCCCACCCTCATCATCATCATCTTCAGGTGCATGCAGTACAGCGTCAGGGGGCATGGGCACATTCCTACGTATGCACATGTTGTGCAGCATGACACATGCCATGACCATCTTAGAAACCCTCTCATGGCTGTACATGAGTGCCCCGCCAGACCTGCTGAGGCTGCGGAAACGAGCCTTCAGTAGGCCGAATGCCTGTTCAATGACCACACGGCTACGTGAGTGGGCATGGTTGTAGTCCTCCTCATGCTGGTTCTGTGGGTTCCGGATTGGTGTAAGGAGCCATCTCTTCAGTGGATACCCGGCATCACCTGTATGGGACGAATAAAGGGTGTCAGTGGAATGATAGTGCTAAGTAGCCCCCCCCCCCTCCTGCAAGGTCATTGACGCATCAAATGGGCCACGATGTCATGCATGGAATGAGACTCACCGAGTAGCCAGGATCTGTGCCCTGCGTGTCGCTCCATGTAGCGTGGTATTCTTGTGTTCCTCAGGACCATAGAATCATGGGTAGATCCTGGAAATCTGGCACAACAATGCGTAAAGATCTTGTTGGAGTCACACACCATTTGCACATTGATTGAATGAAATTGTTTCCGGTTGCGGTACTGGACCTCCATGGCATGTGGGACAACCAATTCAACATGGGTGCAGTCGATGGCACCAATGCAACCCGGGATGCCGCCAAGTGCATGGAATCCCACCTTTGCGTTGGTAATCTCCTGGTACGTGCGTGGTAGTGTGATGTGGTCGTCGGCGTGCTTCAGGAGGGCATCGTGCACTTGGGAGAGTGTCCGTGAGAACAGTGGCTGTGAAATGCCATGCAACTGTCCCACTGTGTGCTGGTAGGTGCCTGTGGCCAGGAAGTGGAGTACAGACACCACCTTCAGTAGGGGTGGGATGGCGGTTGGGCTATCTATCATGCTCACGAGGTCAGCATGTGTCATGTCCACAATGGCGATTATGGTGTCCCGGTCCAAACGGTAGAGGGTGTGGATCTGCTCAGCAGTGAGGTTGAACGGATCAGCTCGGAGGCGTGGGATTGCGGGCCGCCTGCGTGTTGGTAGTGGCAGTGCTTGTGGGCCTTGCTGACCCTGCCTTGCCCTCCTCCTCCTCCTTCTCCTCCGTCTCCCCTGTGCGCCCGGTTGTTGTACCTGTTGTTGTTCGTCGTCTTCTTGTAGTTGTAGCACTTGCAGTGCTATCTGGTCCCCCAGGCCCAACATCGCTAGTCCTGCCGGTAGCATTTTTGAGTGGGAGTGGTTGTGGGAGGGGTTTGGGTCTGCTATATATGTGCTGTCGGCCTGTATGGCCTCCACCTGTGCTGATTGAATGAATCTGTGGCGGATGCAATCCCTTCTGGCCGAGCACGTCCCGCACGTAAGGCTGCATTTGGCCGCATGGCATCTTGGGATTGGAATCATGTATCAAATCCCGATGGCAGTGTGATGTACTTTGACTGATTTTCATGCTATGCTCCCATTGTTACACATGCTATGATTGCAGCCGCTTACATACCTGTGAAGAGTCAGTGGTATGTAGGGCTCGATCGATGGCCGACCCTCATGCAGCACAGTATCGTACTTCACCGACGGGCGTGGCGTCCCATTTGTGATTGCAGCCAGTTAGCATTATGACACACAGCCGCACTACATTGATGTAATTGTGAATGCAAGCGTTCACAGAAGCCTTTTCGACGTAATGTTGCAAGTGAGGAATTCGAAGGCCAGGATTTTTGGTTGCGAAGTAGCGGTGAGGAGACGCCCACAGGTCTGCCTGGAAATGTAACGTTCTATTGTTGAATGTCCTTGGGACAGGGCCCATAACGAGCAAGCAATGAATGACATGAATTGAATGGGATGCGCAATAGCGTAGTGGACGATAAGGCAGGACGTTCCCAAGTCCATCTAGCTTCACGACACTACAGATCCGGCCAGGAGCACAGTGGTTTTTGCAGACTGCATTACGCACAGACGCGATGGAAGTTTCACATATTATGTGAGTGAATGTTCATGCGTTTTCATTGCGGGATGAGGGAATGATGAATGGATGCATGGACAGATGATTCCATTTAGGGTCTGCCATGTACATGTGTTTTTTGATTCAATCCCCTTCCCCTGCGCTATGTGATGCAAGGCTGCCATAGTGGGACTTACGTCTATCTGCCCTTGTCGGATCCTCCCTGTCTCGACGCGCCTTCATACACTTGTGTCTAGGCACGTTACTAATCCCATGTCATGGGTTCTATCTTGACGGACGCATGCACAGTAACCGACGTTGCCAATGGTGTATTAACCTCGATTGGTTTCGTTATGTATCGATACTGATTTAGGGGTGTGTATATTCCTTTGGAGTGGGCTAGCATGCATATGGGTGTGGATTTGGTGTGTTGAATGAAGATAGTGATGCATCATGTGTCCTGTAGTGCAATCGGTTAATTTGTGTTTCATTTTGGTGACAGGTATCTCCTCCCCTATTGCAGATGCCATCTGTACGCCACTCCTCCAGATGGATTTTACTCTCGACACCTGCAGCTTCGGGTGAATCAGTGGAGCACCATTACGATCTTATGGGACGATCGCCAATGGGCCACATGCCCTTACGCTGTTCTGGTGGCTAGGTGCAACATTTCGGCCTTTCAGCTGGACTAGTGCCTGCCTCATGGGACGGACCTGCGGTTCTTGCCGCTTCCATGTTGCCTTTTGGAACGTTGATGTTGGCCCTGTGTGCCATGATGGTACAGGGCGTCACACAAGTGGAAGCTGGTCAATTATTGCAGATGCAGCCCTCGGTGATGATGGATGTTTTGGTGTTATTTTACAAATTGCTGTGAGGCCTTTGTCATTTGGATGTGCATTTAAATTGTATTCCGATATTTGGCGTGTTGCGTTATTCTTTGCAGGTGATGTGGCGATTTTCGATTTGTGGCGGTATGTATTGCGAGATGATCTGCATTGTGTTCCGCCTTCTGAGTTGAGTTGTGTGGTACAGTACTGGCCGCTTTTGCCTACGTAGCACAGTGTGGTCACGGATAGGGGCTGCCATTGTGACTGTTTACATGATGTGCTGTTCAGGGGCGGGGGATTGGCTTTTGGCCGACTGGTGCCTGTCAGCCAGGTCGATTGATGGTATGATGGGATGTTCAGAATGTGGCTGGTCACAGGTGCCTGTGTTTGCGTGCGTTTGTTGGAGGGGGACTGGGGTCATGTCCATTGGAATAGCTTCTGTATTGATGCCATCTGTGCCCTGCAGCTCCCATCGGCCCCTCTTGGGATGTGCCTGGCTGCTCAGTCACTCTGCCAACTTGTGTGGTACATGCTTCTGCTGATGGTTGGTTTGTTTACTGGCAAGAGTACAGGGCTGGTGCAATCCCCCTCAGGATGCTGTTTTGGATGTTGCCTTGCGCTGGTGGCAAGCGATGGGGGACTACTGTTGTTTTGTGTCATGTGTTCTTGATTTCCATTTTGATGTCTTGTACCTTCACATGCCTGTGCTGCATCAGTACGGCTATGGTGACATGCCGTACATGGATGCCCACTCACGGGGCGCTTTGAACACCTGCATGCATTTCTACGTTGGCATGCATGGGTGAATTGTAGATTTCACTGGTTGCATGGTGTGAGTACATTGCGCCTGCCAGGAGTTGTGCAATGTGGCCAGGGAGTGGAGTACAGGCACTCAGTGGGCCATTTACGGTTGGTTCACGATGCCGTATTTCTCGCCATGGCGGGATGGTCCATTCCGCCATGCCTGATGGCGTTAGGTACATGTCCGCTAGGGTCGGAATTGGCGTACCGTTGCACCATGGTGGTGTTTGCGGTTTGGCATGGTGCGCGCGCGCGTGCTTAGTGCAGTTAGCGTTGGCGTTCACTACGGTGTCGCTAATGGCTTCGTACTTTGCGGTGACGGGTCATAGTCGCACCGAGCGCTTTTCGATGGCGGTATTGCTTTTCCGCCATCGTTTTCCCCTTTCCGCCAGGGTCGTAATGAGGGCCAAAGTGTGTTAAATATTGAATCTCTGCTTGTTTTCTTTTAACTTGTGTTTAATTTCAGAAAAAAAAAAAAATGAAATATTTTTACCAAGCATGTTTTATTTTTGGCAAAAGGATGAAGTTAGTATTGTGCTATGTACTTAATTTGTTTATTTTCTATTTTGATTTAGACAATTAACATTATTTGGTCGGAGGTTCCGAGATCAGAGCCCACGGGAGAGACGATGGAGTCCTGGAGTCCCCTGGATGAAGACCATAAGATGCCTGCCTCCAGGTGGAGGTGAAGACAAAGTAACCGGAATGCCAAAAGAGATGACTACTGTGGATTCAAGATTGCCAAGATGAAAGAGTACTCGAATGAACCGAATAACATCGCTGGTCGGGACATACCAAAAGAGACAAAACAAAAGTTCCGGCATATGAAGTTCCACGTATTTATTATTTTAATTATTTATTTTAATTTGTTATATTAATTATTTGTTTTAGTTAGTTGTTTTATTTCGTTGTTTTTAATTGACTTGGAAAATTTAAACTTAAAGTAATGCCACTTCCACTGAGAAGGCAAATGTGGAACATTTTATGAACTGATGGACTCAGATGAAATGTTGATTGCAAATTTTTCATTGATGCACATGAATATTCATTTTGTTGGATTGCTATATTGTAAAAAAAAAAAAAGAGAGAACAAGTTGTTTTTAGGAATTGGCTTGGATTGTAGCCAAGTTCTAAAAACAAAAGGAGGGTATATGTAAGGATATTTGGCATGTTACAGCACAGAGTACAGCACTACTGCACAGGTAGCAAACAGCACAGAGTACAGCACTACTGCACAGGTAGCAAACAGCACAGAGTACAGCACTACCGCACAGGTAGCAATTTTTTTTCGCAGCACCACCAGCACCACCACAAGGGTGCGGTGCATTGCTATATGGGTTACCAGATTAACAAGGAAAGACAGACTATTCAGTCAAAAACGATTTTAACATATAAGATGCAAATCTATTTTTACAGTTAAAAGCACACGTGCTCATTTAAAAATGCACACTATTTTCACCTGAAATGCCTATGGTGCGAGAGACACATTTGAAAATTAACAGCTAACCTATTAACCATTAACCTGACTAATAAAACCTTATTTAACATAACCCACTAATAAAATGTGTTCTCCACTGCAGAATTAGGCATACTCTGAAAGCCATTTAAATGTGTGTGCAGATTTTTTCTTCTCTTCTCTGCCTGCTTCTCCGTGTTTTTGTGCACAGTAACTGCAGGAAGAAGGAAGTCAGATTTGCAACAATTGCAAATGTATAAGCGAAGCTATTGTTGAGAGTAGGAGGATGAGAGATGATGGATTTCATTGGGACACGTCATACAGAGGGCTGAGATGAAAGTTTTAGTGGGCAGTATCGGGGAAAAAGACAGGGAGACATTTTTCTGCACTACTGGGGAGAAGACCTGGCTGTGGGACTCCTGACTGAATGCAGATTCCTGCGTCCTGCTACAGTCAAGATTTGGCAGAGCTGGGAGGAAGACCTTTTCCTGGTTGGAGGCATTCCTATCTGCAAAAGCTGAGAATTCCAGGCAATGACCCCGGTTTGAAAAGGAAAGGCGATCCTTTTACTGGGGTTAATCTTCAAGGGAACCACATTCCGAAAGAGAACAGCTGAAGAAAACTTTGAACAGATAAGGTAATTACATAAGCGTGGGAGCCGTGTGTGCACGAAAATATGCAGTCAGTGTAGGAAAGGGGATTCCTGTGCGTGTCTTAATCAAATACCAATGTTGCAATTTGAGTTCTGTTCTCCGCCACTCTCTTTGCAGTGTGTCATAGACAATGCTTTTACTGTACCATTTTATTTATTTCTGTAAAGAATGAGATCGTGTTTAAATGCAACTTTTATAATACAGAAAAATATTTGAAAACAGACGGGTGGTGTATTTACTATTTACCATTACAATGCCGATGATGTGGGGAGATTTTTAAACAGTGCAATGGTCATTTTAAGACAGATGTGTGCATGTCAGAATCAGTATGAATAATTGTGAGTGACTGTAGCATAGCTTGTTGGAGGTACATGAGCCAACGGGAAGAGAGACTCTCTGAACATAGCTCCCTACCGTATATAAGGTAGTGGAAATTACCACAAGACTACCATATATAGCTCTCTGTCGTAAATAAGTCAGTGAGTTCGCCCATGGTGGCACACCAACACTATCACTGAAAAATGTGGTATTCCTAAAATGTAGGTCTGAGGTCTCTCTAGTGATCACACGAAAAATCTAAGCAAAGATAAGGGATTCTGGACATTGGGGCCACAAATAAAACAAGGGAATTATGCTCACCAAAATACCACCAACCGCGCCTACCACCCACGCATACCAAATATGCATGCCTGGGTGCTGAAATAATGCATGTTCACTGTATTATTGTTGTACATGGCCCAATCTGAATACAAGGAGTGATTGTTGCTAAGTTATATTTCGGCGGTAAGAAAATACCGTCAGGCCCCAAATCTCCACAAAATACCCTACAGTACTGTGCCACATCCACCTTCTGTTTTCCATCCAGAGGGTGAGCAGGATGACGATTTATCTCCCACACAGGTCGGGCCGTGCAGGCGTTGATCCCATGGAGTTTTTTTGTTATCTCAACATTATCGCATGTGGGTCTTGAGGTGTACCCGGTACCTCCCGCTCCTGGGTGCCTGCCCCCCACCCGGGTCGTATATTTTTTATTTTATTAGTTTAATTAGTTAATATAGTTTAAAATTGTTTCTTATTGTGCATTCATGTGACGGTGTGGTGCTTTGTGGCTTTTGAAAGCATCCACTGTCTGTTCCAGCTGGGCCCATTCAAGCTTGTCTCGTGTATGTGTTTGTGGCTTGGGGTCCTGACACATATGCCACTCCTGCTTCCCCTTTCCCTGGGCTTGCAAGGATGGTTTGGTGCGACACCCATTTATACAAGGGCATTGGACTTTCATCATATCTGTGGCCTGTCTGCTGCTGTACTACTTGTGTTTACACCCCAAGTGGGGATTATGGATGTTTTCTCTCAACGTCATGTCTGCAATCAATTTTGGTGAGTACATTTTTGAACTGTCCATTTATTGATGTTGATTGTGATGTATGTTCATTTCTTGCCTGTATACGTGCTTGATGCCCTTCATGCTGTAGATTGTAGCCTGCACCCTTTAGCTGTCAAAGTCACACTGATGGTGGGAGGGGACTGGGTGTTGACAATGTCAAGTTGGTACGTGTTGAGTTCAGCCCCTGGGGATTGTGTCAAAGGAGGATACATTAGGAATGTGACCCAAAAGGCACAACTCATGGTTCAGTCCTCACCTGAGATGTCTGCCTATACTACAACTACGCTCCGTTCCGTTTGGACGGCACGTTGTATCTGTCTTCCCTCTTGGCATTTGATGCTGCCTGACGGTGCAGTTTTCCTGCTGGACTACAGCTCTTTTACTTGTTTTTCACACTCTGGTGCCTTAAGTCCCTGTTTTTCTTCCTGCTCCTGTCCTTTTTGCAGATCTGTCCACCCGACACCCGACTGTCCACTCCGTACACTTCTGTTCAACAGCATCTCTCTGTCGCTCCTCCTGTCTTTCATCTATTACATCTATGTCTTTATGTAGACTTTTGGCTTTTAACAATACTATTCAACTGTTGTGGCTCTTCACTTGCTGCCAGCTGTTTCCAGCTATCGCGCATTTACTGTGCCTTTCCAGACTTGTGCTGTCTCTGCCTTTCTTTGTTCACGCTATCAAGGATTGATTGGGTTTCAGCTCAACCATCTAGTTGTGCCAGCCTCCTTGGTTATTTTCTACTCACGTTCCTCCTCTACCTGTCAGGGTACAGACCCTGGTGTTGTGTGGGAGGTCAGATGTAGATCTCAGACATGGCCCAGTAACAAGCAGCATTAAGACACACACACGGAAAAGATTCCAGCCTTATAAAAGGCTTTTATGCCCTTTCTGCAGGAAAAGGAGACTCCAGACTACCTTTCCCAGCAGACACCGGGCCAAGAACTACAAAACCCTGGCCATATTGTGTGGGGCACACGTGCGCATGCGCGCGCGAGCAGAAGCACGGGGCTTGTGCTCAGATGTCCGTCAGAAGCAGACGTGTTTCCAGGAGCTCCGAGCAAGGTGAGCAGCACGAGGGGCCACGCCCCAGCCGACCCTCCCCCAGGCCCCTCGCACATGCAAGCTAAGTAGCGCCAGTGCTGGGGAGCTTAGCCAGGCGTTGGGGAAGACACGCACAGTACAGCTAAGCCATGCTGAGGAGCAAATGCCAAGTTGTCAGGGGCAGCGTCGCCCATATCCTCGAGTCCCCCTGCTCCAGAGAAGCTAAGTTATTAGCACAGTAGCGCTCCTAGCCACAAATTAATACAGCACAAGGGGGGCACCCAGCGACACACAAACTTGAGTGCAGTGCATATCATTAGCATATGCAATTTGCCACGTGCGCTGGCTATAGAAAGCCGCGGCTGGCATAACGCGACTTGTACTGAAGTCACACACGCGGCTAGCAGCTCATCCAAGGCCCATTCTATCATGTGTGATTTTTAACACGTGGTCTTCCGTTTACCGCGGGACCATGTGCGGCTACCTTACCGCATTAACACTGTATGAACCATCATGGGGGCAAGCAAAAGTATGAACAAAGCAGCAGACAAGAGTGCTTGTTTGGGGAGGAGTCACTAAGTTCGAGGCATGAATGGTGTTATGTGTGTGTCGGGAAAACACACACAGAATAGTAACTCACGCTCTCTTTGCAGCATTGAACTGCTCCTGTTACCGGACCTGAGAGTGCGCAGGCAGGAGGCCAGCACTCACCCCAGAGATAAGTCTCTCTTTGGCTCACCTTTGTGTCATTTCGTACAATGTGCATGAAGAACATGGTTTCTCTGATTGAGTATGTGTAATTGTCAATTGTTTTATTTTGTATTTTGCCTACTTTCCCTTGCCCATCCACCTCCCCGCTCCTGACCCTCTTTCCGGTTATCCTAAATACCGATGCCTATCCAACCAACAGATCCCTAACCCTCTTTCCCCACTGGGGTCTCAGAGGCCTGTGTAAGTTTTACCTTGCAGGTGCCCAGACTGCAGAGGGGGTGGTTGTTTCGTGCCACTCCTGTGCCTGGAGACCGGAGCTGTGACACTACCCATCAGTTGTGGCATCCTCATTGATTATTGTGTACTGAAATTGCTACCCATCCTGTTGAACCATTGTTCAAGTGTGCTACCTTGGTAGTTATGCTATCATTGTGCTTGGACATGTGCTTGGCCATATTCAGCGACTTCAAGTCATCTACTGGAGACTCTTCCAGGGTTTTTTGGTATCTACAGGCTTTTCCCCTGGTTTGGGGGTTTGGCTCCTTGCAGTTCTCTGCGATTTGGTATTTTTACTCTGAGGGTGCTGGGTCCTATTTACACGAAAGGAAGAACAAGGAAACCAAGGGGAAGGGGGATCCTGAAGCCAGGTAGACTAGAAGGAAGAAGCCAACGGACCCCAGACACAGTTCTTCTGAAGGTCATGGTGATGAGTAAATGAGGGATAGGCTTTTGTTGTCAGACAGTACGCTTGGGCTACAGTGTTTGGGCACTCTCTGACGTTCTCATTGTGGGGTACTATGTACATGATGTGTTCTGCTGGTCAATGGATGTTCCTGTGTTGGGTTTACTTTTCAGGTGTCAGGGGATTGTTGTGGTTTGGCATACTGGGGTGTACACATGGACAATGTTCACATGTGATGTGTACAGGACACTGAGGGTCGCTTGATTTCACATGCATTTATTGAGTGCATGTCCCTACTGACACACACACACTTACACAATGTTCCACCACACATACAACCACCCTTCCATGCCCACACATGCACACAGATTGCCTTCTCTGACATGATGTGTCCCTGCAGCGCATGATCACTTACCATTTGGGGATCGTGTACATTTGTCACTGGGTTATTTTTGTTGCTTGTCCTTTTTATATGATGCTCAAGGATTATCCCCAACACAATTGCTGCTCACTGTGCTGTGTGCTGAGCGGTGTGTTGAAGGAGACACACACACCACACAGGTTTGGGATTTGCGGATTTGGATTGGCCAATGTGCATGCCAACAGGCATTCTGTCTTTTGTTGATGGTACCGCTGGTGGCAGGCATTTGTGTATGACTTTGTATGTGTGGGAGGTTGTTGGTTAGTCATTTCATCTGATTCCATGTCAGGTGTGATTGTCTCAGGCCTCTTTCCATTTATCACGTGTCACTTCGTATCTAATTGGTCATGTGTTGTGCTTTTGGTTTGCTCTTTTGGTGTTGCATGCCATGTCATGATGTGACCGACAAGGGTGATGTGGGTTGGGAGAGTTTGTGTTAGAGTTACCAGTGATTGACATGGCCTGTTTTGCAGGGGGTGGTGTGATATGCACCTTGGATGTGTTCCTTTTTGTCACACAGGATTGGTTATATTTAAGTAGCTAGGGATGCACACAATGTAGCACTTCTGTGGCAATATTCTCAGGGTGGTAAGGTTGTGACAGTTGACTGTCTCTTTGTCATCATCGATTGTCACCTGGTATGTGCCCGGCCTGTGTGCACTCCGCAGGGGTGGGAGTTTAGGTGAAACATGTGGCCACAAGCTGGGTCCGGGCTGCCTCGCCACGTGCCCTTTTCCCTCCCATGAGCAGCGCCTGCGCCAGTGGTTGGGGATGTGGGGGCACCACCATGTCCACCGGTACGCCCTGCCGTGTTGCAACATTGTGCAGGACACATGCTGCCACAATAATCCTGCACACTCCTGGGGGTGCATATAGTAGCTGCCCGCCAGAGCTTTCAAAGGAGCGGAAGCGTGACTTGAGCACTCCGAATGTGCGCTCCACTATGCCCCTGGTTGCAATATGGGAAGCGTTGTATCTTACCTGGGGTGGTGTGGTGGGGTTCTGTATTGGCGTCATCATGTGGTTGCTCAGAGGGTAGGCACTGTCCCCTGGGGAGGTGAGGATGGTTGTCATTAGTTGGGTTTGTGTATTTGTCTGTGTGTGACATGCATGCATGTGCACAGACATTTGTACTCACCAATGAGCCATGTGTCGCCATGCTTCCCAGCTTCCAGGTCCCCGCTCAGGGCGGACATTCTGTATATGAAACTGTCATGGATAGACCCAGGATAGTTTGCATAGACAGAGGTGATGATTCCATGGGCATTGCATACAACCTGTATGTTGATGGAATGCCAGTGCTTGCGGTAGATGTGCTCAGTGGCACTAGGTGGCCACATGGGTGCAATCTATGGTACCAAGCACTTTGGGGAAGTGTGCCACCCTTTAAAGGTCCTGGACCTCGGCCTGCCTTTCTGCGGGTGTTCTGGGCATGTATATGTGCCTGCGGACTGAGGAGTGCGCAGTCATGATTGCCAACACCTGGTGTAGGCAGCGTGACTGCGTGGGCTGTGAGACACCCCCAACTATGGCAGTTGTCTGCTGAAATGACCCAGTGGCCAAAAAATGCAGGACATTGAGCACCTTTTCCAAGGGGTTCAGTGCTTATGAGCACAAGGTGGGTGATGTGAGGTCATCCTCCCACTCAGTGACCAGGTCTAGGATGATATGAGGTGAAAACCTATACCTGCCATAGACCTCGTCATCAGGCATCCCAAAAATGCTGGTCCTGGGCAAAAAAATTCAGGGCCTGGCTATTCTCCTCCTCCTGCGGTGTCCCACGATCAGTGCTGCGAGAAATGGGACATTCATCGTAGCTGTATATGCATGTTTGTTGTTTGTGCGCACTTTTATACTGAGTGGGGACGCTTCCGCCTGCCTTCGTGTGGCGGACGTGTTTATGCCTGTGCGTGTCTTTTTGCATGAGTGGGTTTCCTGTATTCGATTCCATGAATATGTGTTCTTCGCGTGCGTGTGGGCGTTCCGTGTATTTCCCAGCAGTACTTCCCCAGTTACACCCTCATTTTCACGCATTGTTCCCCATTCCGCATTTTCCGCCCCCTTTTTGGTGTGTGCGCTACACGTTGTGCGCTTTCGCTGTGCACGGCGCGCACAGCGTTTGGGATGTCGCAGTGACGTGTGTGCCCGTGTGCGCCACCCGCAGATTTGGCGCACATCCCAGGAAAAGCATGCAGAGGGCCTTCCATGAATCGCACGAGTCCGCGTACGCTTGCTTTTTCATGCTTGCGCCAGCTTGCGCCACTAATTTTGGCGCACATTTGTTCCATGAATCGGCCCCTTTGTCTCTCCTCACTCTTCCAATTTTGCCAACTTTTAGTTTCCTGGCATTAGTTTTACCGCTATTTTCTTCCCCTAGTTAGAGAGATCATAGACATCTTATTGCTTGTAGTACTTGTCTCGTTCAGGTTCTTAATATGGTGGAGTTTCGGTATCCGGTCAATCCATCGAACACCATAGCCTCGAACATCACAGCATCGAATTATAAGCAACGAAATGCCATTTCATCGAATTACCATTTTGTTACATATAATTCGATGGTAGTATCGAAATGGTTAGGGTTTTGGTTAGTGTTAGGGCTAGGGTTTGGGTTAGGGGTTAGGGGTTAGGGTTGGGCTAGGGTTAGATTAAGGGTTACAGTAGGGTTAGGGTTGGGGTTGTGGCTAGGGTTAGCTTAAGGGTTACATTAGGGTTAGGGCTAGGGTTTGGGTTTGGGTTAGGGGTTAGGGTTGGGGCTAGGGTTAGATTAAGGGTTTCAGTAGGGTTAGGGTTGGAGTTGGGGCTAGGGTTAGATTAAGGGTTACAGTAGGTTTAGGGTTAGGGTTAGGGTTGGGGTTGGGGCTAGGGTTAGATTAAGGGTTACATTAGGGTTAGGTTTAGGGTTAGATTAAGGGTTACATTAGGGATAGGGGTTAGGGTTGGGGCTAGGGTTAGTTTAAGGGTTACATTAGGGTTAGGGGTTAGGGTTGGGGATAGTGTTAGATTAAGGATTATATTAGGGTTAGCGGTTGGGTTTGAACCCCCCTCCAATATACAAAAAAATATTAAAACGTTACACGGAGCTGGCCAGTGCCGAAATTTCAGCACTGGACATTTCCATGTAACATTTTAAAGTTCCAGAAAATAGCATTGAAATACTATCTTTTACATGAAAAAGTGCATTTCCATTGAAACGAGTCCATTTATATTTTTGATGGACTGGTTTAGATGGAAAGGCACTTTTACATGTTAAAAGATAGCCTGTCGATGCTTTGGCATTAGATGCTTTTTTTCGATGGTTTGTTTTGACAATCGTTTTTTTTCGATGTAATCACTATAAACTGGAGTTTCCTATGGTCTACCCAGATTCTGGTGGTGAATAGCTGTGCCTTCTCGGATAGTCAATTATAGAAACAACGAATAACTCAAGGGTGTGAACACATGGGAGTGAAGCACACTGTTTATCATAATAGCCATGGGCCCTCATTCCTGAAGAAGGCTGGGAGCCTTGGCCACTATCTCACTCTATGGCGGAGCTATCTAAAGTGCCCTCATGTTTGTAATGCAGGACAGATACACACTGTAAAATGTTTGGTCCGTTATTGACCTGGAAGTGTACCCTGTAAGAGATACTTTACACAGCTGCACAGATGCACAGCCAGTGTTTTCAAGCGGGAAGCGTTTTCCTTATTTTCAACATGTGTAGCTTCCGCTGTCTCTGCTTCCCAAGAAAAGTGGTGTAGTAAGCCACTCAATATACGGAGCCTCCCGGGTGAGATGTTTGGGGCTCAGGACAAAGAATGACTGTGGGGAATCTGGAACAGTTAACGTGGAGATTTCTCTCTTTTTATCTCTTCAACTTTGTAAAAATTGTTCTATACAATTAAATCAAATAAAAAAAAAATATATATTGAAAAGCCTTGAGACATGGCATACTTCTGTTCACACATGGTCTTATTTTGCTGCTGTTATTACGCCGCTGCTTAGCTTCTCTCTGTTTAGTACTCCCGCCGAGTTTACGAATCGACTGCACTGCGTATCTGTCCCTCGTTGCCGGAGTCCGTGTCGTCACTCAGTTCCAACTATTGACCGAACAGGAGTAAGTTTACGGGTTGAGTTTGTGCATAACTCATAAACTACTCGACTAACTGCCCCGGAGTGTAAAGTGTTCCTGATGCTATATTTTTGTGAGTACCTGTTGGGTCCCCCGTGGCTCACTCACGGAGTGGCTAGGGCTATCCTACTGCTGTTGTCAGCTGCCATTGCATCATCCTGGAAACCCAAAGTTCCACGCCTCTGCCTATACATAGGCCTCCGTGTTGTCGTTACCATGGTGCCCTGTCCGATGCGTCCAGCGTGCCTGCGCATTTCTCCAAATGCGATTCGACTTGTGTAAAACACACAGTTTGGTCTGGCTGGCTCCATCCCTCACATTGCCTGTCCCTTTAATATTCATTGGGGAGGAAAGAAAACCACAAAGGTTCCTCTGGCTTGCATGTTTGCTGTCTGGCCATGGGCAACTCTCTACAGTACCTCATATCTGCATCGTGGCATTGCACGCCAGCACATTTCTTCGTGCTTGTTTCAAGTTGTTTAAGAATGTTTTCATGCGGGCACTTTCAGATTTAGAGCTCTGCCATTTTTTGAGGACTCCATATTGCGTTTATTACTATAGGAGTCAGATATCAACTTAGTTATATATAAGTTGGGACCGTGGCTGCAGGCACCACCATACCGTGTACCATAGCCATTCCAAATTTTATGTGACAGTAAAAGATCATATATACGTCCGATCTCTTTTAAATGTGGCATTTGTTAAGGGAAAAGTAACTCCTCGTTAAGGCCCGTAATATGGGATCCTACTTTGCAGATCCACCAGGCTTCCTTGTACAGGATTGTCCTGTTTGTGTTTGATGAATTTTCACTGTGTCTAGTAACCACCAGACTACATCATTCTCTGAATGTTGTTTGGAGATGTAGTGTTGAACCAAGGGTGCTGCTAACGTCCTGCACCGTATTCATGAATAATAAAGGTAGAGCCAGGCCCAACTGTGTGTTTTACACAAGTCAAATCGCATATGGAGAAATGGGCAGGCGCGCTGGACCCATTTGACAGGACACCATGGTAACGACAACATGGAGGCCTATGTATAGGCAGAGGCGTGGAACTTTGGGTTTCCATGATGATGCAATGGCAGCTGATGACAGCAGTAGGATAGCCCTAGCCACGTCGCGAGTGAACCACAGGGGAACCAACAGGTACGCACAAAAATATAGCATCAGGAACCCTTTACACTTCGGGGCAGTCGGTCGAGTAGTTTATGAGCTATGCACAAACTCAACCCGTAAACAAACTCCTGTTCGGTCAATAGGTGGAACCGAGCAAATACGCAGTACAGTCGCTTCGCAAACCTCAGCGGGAGTACTAAACAGAGAGAAGATAAGCAGTGTCGTAATCCAGGAACAAATATACCAATAAATGAGATATAATGATTAAAAACACAGTGTTCCGTAAACATGTATGTTTCATTGAATGAAATATAAGCTATTCAAAATAACGACGAATAAGGTCAAGTGTTGGGCACACTTCTGTGATAAAAATGCATTTTCGGATGGAGCCACATTCCCTGTCTGAGGACTGGGGCCATTGTCGTTAAAACCTTGATCCTGTCTGGTGACTGTCGCACAAGTGCCGCCGTCATAGAAAAAGCCACATCAAGGAAAACCAGCTGCTTGGCGGGCTGCATGGAAGACTTCTTGTAGCTTATGGTGAATCTGAGCCATTGCAGAATTTCCTCTGTTTGAGAAATTGACTGTTTTGCTAGAGCTAGTGTGAGCCAGTCATCTAAGTATGGGTGGATGTGGTGACCCTGTTTCCTGAGGTACGTCGCTATTGGGGCAAGGCACTCATGAGGTTTCGGGGAGCTGATCTGGTCCGGAACTGAAAGAGTTGGTTAATTATCATGAACCTTAAGTATTTTCTGTGCTTTTTGAGCACTTGTATGGGGAAATATGTGTCTCTTAGGTTGAGAGACGCTAGGCAGTCCTTTCGGCTGAACCGCTTTTATGACCTCTTGCAGGATAACCATCTTGAATCTCTGCTATTTTATAATTTGTTTAACATCATGAGTTCGAGGATGGGGTGCTATTTCCGTCTGACCATTTAAATGTATTTCTTATTTAGCATAATTTCAATTGAAATTTTGTAGCTATTACATATAAATACATGATCAGTGAAAAGAAAGAGAAAGTAAAGAAGAGAAGCTAGAGAAGAAAAAGGGAAAGGAAAGGAAAAGAAAGAGAAAAGATCCAAAAGAACAAATCAAAACAGAGAAAACTAAAAAAAGAAGGTATAGAAAAAATCATGCAAACAAGAAAGGAAATATACTTTAAAGGATTTAACAGTGCCAATTCAAAAGAGGATGATTAATCTTTCCCTTTTTCTTCAAGGTTTACAAATATAATTGAGACTAATTCTAACAGAGCAAATGTTAAGGAGAGCCTAGTCCCTTGCAGCAGGAGTAGCCAAATATCCCTTTTAGTAAGAGTTTGATTTTTGGCAAAGAATGTTCGCAGCAAGTTGAATCTAATATGTTCCACCGCCGGACAGCTCGTAATCAAGTGACATAGCGATTCTACTTTATGACACAGTCTACAGCCATAATTTCAGGTTTCCTAATTTCAAGGAGGTCCTTTGTAGGGAGCAAGTTGAAGCACAGTCTTAGAAACTGGTGCCGTAAGATTGCCGATGGAAACCGACTCAGGTATAGTAGAATTGTTTATTGTTTGCTTGATACGGCACAGTACTTCCCATAAAGATTTGAAGTAGACACTAGGTCTAAGGTATCAATCCAGTTTTGGTCGTAAAATCGCCGTTTTACCTGGTCCGGATTTTCCAGGAGTAGTTTCTCTGTGGCTCCAATGGATTTTAGTGTTCCCTTACATTTTCCGCTCCATTCTTCTAATATCCACTCCCACTTTGTCTTGAGTGCTTGACCAAGTAGGGCAAAGCCACCTTCTGATGGGGACAAAAGGCATTTCCGATAAAAAGATAATGTCTTCCAGGTTGTGACTGTAAGTAATGAAGTAAGACCAAGTTCTTTTCAGATCACTGTCACTTGCATGCAATTCGGCAATGCGAGAACATTTCTCCAGACTAGTCCCTCTTGGACTTGCCACACTTTACAGCTCAATTGGAGTGCCGATTCTGCCCCATAAGTCAGAATAGGAATTGTTTTCATGCAATAGAATGTTATTATTGGGACAATTGAGAATTTACAGTGTTTGGCTTTGATAAGTCTTGCCTGTGCTGATAGCATCTTCACTTGCCGTCTCAAGTCTGGTTCTCTAGGAGCCTCATTGCTACTCGCATTTATACATATCTCTAGCTATGTCATTGGAGCGGTCTCTTAGATTCTCTCTCCACTTATATGCCATCCCTTGAAATTAGCAGCTTTGCCCACTGACTTACCAAAAGTCAATACAATGGATTTAGATGTATTTATCTGGAGGTCATTTGCAGTTAAGTAAGAGGCAAGGGCATCTAATTGACGCTGAAGACTGATGGGTGTTTCGTTGAGTAATACGACGCCATCAGCGTACAGTAGTCTATTTACAAATATGCCAGAGATGGTAGGTGGAAAGCACCTGATTTCTTCAAATGTGTGTCCCATATCTGAGGTATACAAATTAAAGATGGCAGGTGCAAGGCGACATCCTTGTTTTAGGCCAATGGTTATCTTCATAGGATTTGTGATGCCCCCCAAATTATTCGGCTTTGGATCGTTGTATCGGAGTGCAGTGCTTCAATGGCTTCTCGCAGGTCGATAGGACACCCCTAAGCTCTTAACTTGGACCATAGAATCTGTTTATTTATTAGGTCAAAAGCTTGTGAAAAGTCAACTGAAGCTAAATATAACTTTTTGCTGTTTTTTTTGTGGATCTCAATTTCATTTTAGTAATTAGAAATAGATTCAAAGATGTGCCAATACCTTTCTTGAATCCAGCTTGCCAACAGTATTGATGTTTATATCCCCTGCTCCAGTTGATGAGATGTTTTAGAATCAGGGCTGCAAAATGTTTACCAATAACGTCCAAAAGGGCGTTAGGTCTATAGTTTGTGGGCAAAGATCTATCACCCTTCTTAAAGATTGGATCAACGATTGAGGTGGTCCGAGAGGCCGGTATATTCCTCCTCAATTTTACCAAAGTTAACAAATTGTATATAAACGATGCCCATTCCACCGGATTCTTTTTAAGAGTCAAATTGGTCAGGCCATCTGGGCCAGCCGCTCTAGAATTGCGGGAGTTTTAATCAATACGAAGATGTCATCTCGTTCAGTTTCAAATAGCTAGTTCTGTACAATCATATCTGGTTTTCTCCTTGATGTTTTATCGTTCTGCAAAATAGGGCCATGAAGAATTCTATCCACACTCCCACTGGAATTGAATTAGTTAGGGTACATTGCTGCGGAGCGTCCATTCAATGAAACATTTGCCACATCACTTTGGAATTTTTAGAGGCAACAAGCTTCAGCATGTACTCAGCATCATGTTGGTTTAAGATGTATCTATGCTGTTTCAAGCATGTATTATATGCTGACTTGCCTTTCTTAACCACGTCCAAGGATTCCAGTGAGGGATGTTTTTTGTAGGCTCTTATTAGGTGGTTTAACTCTTTTTTCCTCGCACAGACAGCTGATTCAAATGTGTGTTTGTTGCGAAAAATGTTCTTCCTTCCAGGAGCTGTCTTTTCTGTATATACGGACAGGTATTTTGTGTAGTTTAAATCAGCAGATCTCCTGTAGGTACTCAGAGTTGTTGTCAGAGAAATAATGTTGTCACGTGACAGCCTCAATCTGTTACTCCCAGGTTAGAGTTCGAAATTATCTGTCCTCTTCTCTAGTTCTTTCCTAACCTCAAGTTGGAGACGTAGCTTCAAGATGTTGTGATCACTCCGATCAGTATCAATGACCGTCATGTCTATTATATTCATAAGGGGGTTGTCTGAGAGGAAAAAAACAATACAATATTTGGTTATCGCCCCCTCTCTTTCACATAGGGTTAGGTGGTTTATCACCTACTACCTCCCCATTTAATATCGGGATGTTTCTTAAAGGCAATTCCTTCCTCCACAAGCCTCACAATTCGGTTTCCTGCAAAATAGTTGTAGGATGCTCTCTGAGGATCAAAGGGTTGTTGAAGAAATGAATATTTAAGTCACCACATAGTATGAATTTCAAATTTGGCCTAACAATAATTGCATTGTCAATCTCCCCATCACCTGTTCAGTAAAGGTCTTCAATGTCATTGCCTTAATATTCCAGTACAGGTTACAGAGTAGGATTGACCCTGCCGTGGTGACTTTGGAGCTAACAAATTCCAATAGAACAACTTGGATTAGGGGAGAGACGTTCCTTACCCATATAACTCTAAACCCACTCCTGTCATTGACAAGGGTTAGTAGGCTAGCCATGGATCTTCCCATCAGTCATTTTGTTGCCGGATTAAAAAAAGTAACAAACCCCTCAAGGAGAGGCTGATCTCATAGCCAGGTCTCCTGGAGGCAAATCACGTCATAGTCTTTAAATAGCAGGCTTCCTTCTCCTAACAGGTGCTTAAAGCCTCGCGTAATCCAACAGCCCATGGTGACATAGGGTTGGTAGTCTTTCTCTCTGATTTTCGGCGTTATGACTTTGAGGCTATGGCCTCCGCCAACCAGTTCCAATTTTCATCATCCTTCATCCCCTGTTTGCCCCTTTTAGGGCGGTATTTGTCCATGGTCTAAGTCTTATTCTCTATCACAACTTTAAGTTTGGTAGTTTGCCATGGCTTAGCTTTATTCCATTGGCCACCTGTAGCTTGGATACGCTGGGTAAATTTAGGTCCAGTCGTTTTGCTATGGGTATATTTACAAACTTTTGCCAGAGTATGTGCTGGTGTATCAGCTCCTCTGTTACTACCTGAATTAGAAGTTGCTACTGATTTTAATGAAAACCCCATGGTTTTCAATTGGCAAGTTTCTTGCACCAGCAACTGCTTAATTTTGGTAGAAGAAAGGTGAATTACCACCATGTCCTTCCTTAGATCCTATGGAAAGTCAACCAGAAGCAGGTCCCCAGATTGAATGGCAGAGAGCGAATTCACGCTATGAAAGAGTTTTAAGATGTTCGCCCTGTTAAGGATAAGATTATCCTGAATATATACGGTTCTCTCCAATTGCATACGGATCGCATCCTTTTCGCTTACATCTAATACTCTCTTTAGTTGTTTTGGTTTGTCATGTCTGTGTGCCATTGATTCAATGTGTTTATCAGACCAGCTGGACTGCTCATTTAGGGCCCTGCTTCTTTCTTCTAGTGTCTTGAAGTTTCTTAACGGACTGATCGATTTGTCTTCCTGAGGGGATCTGCCCCTGTGAACCTGAGACAGTACCCTTGTCCTAACTAAAGGAGTTGGGGTCAGGGTCCGAGGTGGAGAACTTTCTTCTGGGTCCTCGTAGTCCGTTGGGCACTCAGTGTCGTCATCCGTATCTTGGATAATACCCAGATGAAACTTTATTGATACTGTGTGTTTTCAGAGCGTTCAAGCGATCTTCTAATGAAGGTTGTAGCTCTAATACTTCATCCCAATCTTGAGAATAAGTTGAGAGGTTCATTAAATCCTCTACGTCGCTTATGGAGTCCTTTGTTCTATTTTTATTTTGCTGCCCTGGTTGGCAGGTTGCCTCTAAGTTCGACAAGACACCCTGCAAGTCATTATCAGAGTCCACACTTATATAGGATTCCTCAAGAGGCTTTCTGGGTGCCTAAGGTACCGGTGAGTTTTCCTGCTTGCTAGAGGATCGTAGAATTGGTTCCCTGATGTTCTTTATTGCTGTGCCCTGTCGTCTTTGTCTCGGTGGCATGGGCTTTGTGGCAAAGTTTACTTGGTTTAGTAGCCTATTGTTCCCAGGGACTTTTTTCATCACTGGGGCTTCGCCCCTGTTACAGGTCTCCACAGTCGAGACTTGCTTATTTTCAGAGATGTCGTAGGTTTTTGCAAATAATTAAGTTGTTTGTGAACTGCCAAAGTAGGCAGAATTTTTTTTTCATACGTTTCCCAATCTATCGTGCCCTTGTGGTTTCCTTATATCTTTTCCACTGGGTCCTTTAACATTGTTGGTTCGGAGTGTGTTGGTCATTCCTGGTGCCTGTTTATCCTCTGACATATTAGCATTCTGTGCTACGCAATTGAAGTCAAATGCATTCAAGGGGTCATTACCTTGTGTGCAGACTTTAGATCTTAAAGTAGCAATGTTGGAGTCTTGTGGGTGAGTTAGCAGCTCCACGTCTTGCTTATCTTTTACTGTAGCAGTTGTTTATTTGTCTAAGTTAGTGGGTATGTGAGTATTCACAAGGAGTTCCTCATTTGGTTTTAGGCATTCGCTGGGCTCATGTGAGCTCGAAACCGAAAGAGGTCCATTCTGGTTGTTTTGTCACATAGATAATCTTTTTTATTTCTCTTTTATAATCGAGTACAAGATGCTCTTTAGGAATTTGGATATGTTTTTGTCATTCTTGTTCGTGTTCCCCTGGAGGGCTGAAATAAATCCCTCAACAAAAACCATTTTTGAATGCAGCATTGCCAAAAGGGCTGATTGATCTTTTAGTTGGTCTGCAATATTCTCGTACAACTTCATGAATGGAGTCACTGTCATGGAAAAAGCAGTGATCGTATTGGCATCTAGTAGCAATTTGAGCGAGGATTGTTCCTCAACCTGGGCCGCCACCAGGTCCAATAGTGGATCTTCATCTGATAAGGCCGGGTTAGCCATCAATTCTTCATCCTCTTGACGTGCAGACAATCTACGACCTTTGAGGGCGAGATAGGACTGATCTAATTGGTCTGCTTGAGACATTATAGATCGTGAAGAAGCTGTGAGCATATGCTTAGTTGTCTGGGCTTGAGTGTCTATATTATCTTGACAATTACACTCAACTTGGCTGTTGTCAAGGGCCTGGATGACCCCTAGGGTAGTTTCATCGAACCTCCTGTTGTTAACATTAGGCGCACCCTTTGCCATTGTATTATGGCAACAAGGGCTTCTTGATTTAATCTTTAGGGTATAAAGCACTGCATGCTGAGGGATCATAGTTTGTCTGGTACGAGCAGATTGTTGAATCAGCTCTGTTTGTATGTCTTGCCGTAATGGAGTAATAGGGAAGGCCTTGCCTTGTCGATTCTGTTTCTCACCACTTTCTTGGGGGCTGTTCTCCACAATAGCAGGATGTTAGACTGTAATTTGGGCAGCTATAAGAAGAACATTGCTTGCCTTGAAAGGAACTTAAGCTAAGGCATCTTGGTTTCCATGGGAAACGGCCAGGGGCAATGCTATACAGAGTATTGCCAGCAGACAGGTTAGAGATTCCAAAGGTTTAGGACTGTAGGGGAGACATCGGATTTCCAGAATCATCTGGGCATGTGGTGCTGGGAACCAATAGACTGGCTTCCAGATTACCTGCATCAAGAAGATCAATAGATTTTATTGAAGTAACTGGGGCCTCCAATGTGGGGGCAAAAGCCACTATGCCTATATTTCGAATTTTCTCTGGGGTACTTCATGCTATGCTTGCTGGCTCACAAAAACCTGCTGGTTCTCTAAGATGTTTACAGATGACGTGGTTTTCTGGCCAATTTCTACACATACGTCAATTGGACAGTGGGAGGTGGATTCTTCTAAGGGTAGATCACTGGTCTCATCCTGCCAAGCCGATGTATCCATAATTGGTGAGGTCATATGGTGTCACAGTCAAATATAAAAGAGAACAAAAAAAGTTTAATAAAAGAGTAATTATCCACAAGAATGATCTCAGTGCGATTTCTCCGAAGAAGGAGCAAGTGAGACCAAAATAAAAAGCGCGGCACAGTACTGCGGCAGAGATACTCTTGACTCACTTCGCAGGACACTGAGACTATCATTGTCCGTTGTGGTCCATAACAGGCGCGCGCAGATCAAAGGTACTTGTCCCTGCAGTCTCTGCAAACGCACAAGGTTTTCAGAGGTTTATGAGAAGAGTGCGATAGGTATTTAACACAGAAGGGGTGGCTCAGGTCAAAGTGTAGTGCTAAACACAGTGAGGCACAACTGAGCACTTCCCTCTTTTCAGACCTTTCCAGTCTTTCCAGGCACTCTGTTGCTTTTTCACTTGTTCACTTGTTTTGGCACTGGAGCAGATCAAAGGGATTTGTCCCTGCAGTCTCTGCGCGCGCCTAGTGCCCAGTACTTACAGGTGCTTACAGGTCCGTAATGGAAAATATGACGTGAGATGTGCCAAAATGAGAACTACGATGAAAGTTCAAGGAGAAGGCGGTGCAGGGGAAGGAAGAGCAGGACGGCTCAGATAGTCAAATCTCATACGGTCGAGTTAGTAGCGAGGCGCTCACTGTGCCCGCAGCCCGCAATCAGTGCCAACTCCCCCAGAGTCCACGGAGCCCAAAGAAACACGGCAACACACTCCGGGTCGCTCCACTTGGGGAAGGGGTTTTTGATAGAAGTGTTCCGCCTTCAACAATGGAAAGGAAAAATAGACTTGAAAAATCAGAGTTCCCACACTGCAACACACTCCAGGTCACAAAATACTGAGAAGACACCTGTGCTTTGAAGACGCTCTGGCACTTTCTGAACTGCATGTTTTCTCAGCATCTCTTGTACTTACTGCCTTAGCACCTTTAGATGGGGCTGAACTTGTTGTTTCGGTGGCATCTCTGGATGGGCTCTTGCAAACTCTAGGACATGGCCTTGTTGGACAATGTCCAAGACCCATATGTCTGTCATGATCACTCTCCATTCGTCGAGTGTAATTTTGCATACCCTCTGCGGCCCTCCCACTCGTGCCCCTCGTTCCCTCCTTGGTGAGTCATGCATGGGTTTTTGTTCTGCCGCTGCGCCTTTGCGCAGATCTGTAGTCTTTAGACTTTTGGAAGTTTCTTTTAAAACCCTGTGAGTAGCATGCACTTCTATTCTACGATTGTCCTCCTCTTGTCGAGGATGCACCACGTGACGGGACTTAACTTCTTTCTGCCTTGTAGGGTTGTTAGGGACTGTACTGTGGCCGTATACGCCGTCATCGCCTTTAAGGCATCATCGATTTTCGTTCCAAACAAATTGCCCCATTCGAATAGCATATCTAGGACTTCACTTTGGACTTCCTGGAAGCAATCTGTACAGCAGAGCCAGCCTTGACAGTGGCGCACCGCTGCATTGCCTATTTGTTTAAAGTTGCTTTCGCCTATATCTACTACTATGTTTATGTTGTGGGTTGAGGCTTCTTCACCTCTTCTCAGGATGGCGAGGGCCGCCTTTCTTTTCTCCTCCAGTAAGTGTTCCATGATCTGGGCCATTTTGTGCCACATCTCCATTGTACCTTGACATGATGGTGAGAGCATTTGCTGCTTTCACAATGGTGGCCCGAATGGCCATCACTTTTTTGCCCAAATGCATCCACTTTTCTTCCTTCATTCTTCCGGGGGGACTGAACCTTTTGGCGACTGCAAGTTTACATTTCTGCCTGCTACCACTGAGAATACCGACTCAGAAGTGGTTTGTGAGGTTAGGCATTTCGGTGTGTATTCAGGGGCTTGGAATGTCTTTTGCAGGCTCCCTTTCAAGGGCAGTTCTTTGAATGGGTGTTTCATGGTTTGTAGGCCCTCCTCACAGACATGGTCCAAGATTGGTATGGAGACTATTGCCCTTCTGCATTTGCTCATGGGGTCAAACAGGAAGCAATCGTTTTCCTCAATTGGTGTGAGGCCAAATTCCAGACACCCCTATTTCGTCTGGCAGTGATTGTTTTGGGGGCTCTTCTGCTGTCTCCTCTGTGGGAGAATCATCAATATCCCAGTCATCGCCTTTCAATGATGATGAAGTCGAGGATGCGGTGTCTCATGGATCATTATCTGTATGAGTAAGTGGTAACTCACCCTCTTCTTGCTCGTCAGTTATAGGTGGGGAACGCATTGGTTGCTGTTCCAGTGACTTGACTGTGCATACCAGAGACTTGTGATGACTTGGTAGCATACGTCTGGTTGGTACTTTTTGTTTTCCTTATTAAGTAGATCTTGACCTCCTAGTTGGCGAGGCTGCCTTTAGTACGGGAGAGCATGATCTCTGTCTCTGTACCAGAGCTCCCTGTTATGGCCTTTTGTTCTGTTTTGGCCTTTTGTCCTGTTGTGGTGCAAAGGAGGCGTTGGAATCCGTAGCCTCATATTAAGTTAAGACAGTAGGCTTTGCAGGGGACGATAGGACCTGCATTGAGAGTAGCATTTGTGGGTGCATTAGAGGCTGTGCAGGAGCAGGCATTGGGGGAGCTGCCATTCTTGGGATCAGTGGCTGCTGAGGTGTTGACAGTGGTCTCTGTGAGCGTGAGCCTGAGGTTCTGGATGTTTGTTATCCTGTGCTCTATTTGGTAGCTCCCCTTCAACAATGACAGACTCCCTAAAGTCTGAAAACGTCAGTGAGCAACCTTGCTGTGCCTCAAAATCGGAGTCGATATCGCATTGTAATACCTCCTCAGGCATCATATGTGAGTATGTTATAAGCGATACTGCCGGGGAGGTAGGGTGTCAGAAGCAGGGTCTCAGCTAGCTCTCAGGAACCATGCAGCATGCCCAAGCAAGCGAGATCCACAGGAAAACAAAGACTCTGATGAGATTACACAACAGAACCCCCTTCTCCTCAGACCCTGCCCGCATGTAAAGGAAAACCCCCTGGGCACCTCAACAGGATGAAGTCAGGTCTTTATGGAAAAATATCTAGGCAAGGAGAACAAGAGAGGCAAAAGCATTGATGATTTGCACCACCCTTTCCCCTTAAGAACAGCGTCGCCAGTGAAAGGAAAATACCTGAAATGGATGGTCAATCTGTTGAAAGTAAAGACACTCCGAAGGTTTGTTGATATCACAATCCCTTGGAAAGAATGGATTGAACAGGTGTCCGATGAACCGGTACCCATACCATAGTTTTGCATATTGACAACAGTTTGGGATACTGGGGCGAGCGGGTTCTTGAAACCGTTAATTGCAGAACGGGGATTCTGCAGTATGCACCATGCGGTTCATTGAAACCAATAGCAGTTAGTCCTGCCGGTAACAAGGGAACATTAACATGGGCTTCTTTAGATAACCGTGAACAAAAAACGACATCCATGCAGTCAATGAAAATAGAAAAGCGGGACTCAGAGGACCACTAACAAAAATAGACGTATGGGCCATGAAAAACACAGACCAACGGTAGACTGCCATGCATATAAGTACGCGAACCAGCGGTTTCAGGACATGCAACAAAAATAGAATGAATGCAGAGCATGAAGTCCAGAACTGGTTTGCTTCCTTCTGGACACACCTGTGTGTCCTTGGTTTTTTCAGTTTACAAGACGCACAGTCTTTGCTGACACATACTTAAATAGGAAATATAAGTCCCACATAAGGGGGTCAGAAGGCACAGCTCATAGCCTCACCAGCACAAAGGCCAACAGCAAACATTGGAGGAGAAGCAGAAGAAGTCTAGGAGTATTTACCGTACTTCCCCCTCACCCATTCATAACCTCTCCCTAACCCTCTTTCTGGAGATCCCATTTACCCACACCTATCCAATCCCGTGGACTCTAACCATCTTTCCCCGATGGGTTACGGAGGCCTGTGTGCTATTACAGTGCAGGCGCCAAGACCCCATGGGGAGGCAGGAGTTTGTTCTGCCCCTGTGCAAAACCCAGAGGAGCCATGACACTTTCATTGATGAGCATCCCTTCGACGGGGCCTTTCACTGCGGATTTCACCAACATAACTTTTGTTAACATTGATGGTGCTGACAATGATTTCGTCAACGGCGGCAGGCGTTGATGGCCTTTGGATGGTCGTGAACTAGGTACTTGTAGATGGCATGTGAGACATGGTGGGTTTTTTGCTCTTTATATTGCTTATGTGGTCTCTCTTCTGACCTGGCAGTTTTCTGAGAGGGGATCTTCACCAAATGTTTTGGTACTGCCACGCTCTTGGAGGATTCAGCTTATGAGGGTGGATATTTCCCTTTGTTTATCAGCAGGTTAACAGCCTCTGCCTGTCTCTAAGCATTTTTGCCCTCAAGCCTTGGCAGATCTCACAGTCTTCAATGGTGTGTTTAGGATATGGGCAGTAGATGCAATCCTCATGTTTGTCCCCCTCAAACACATTCTTTAGCCTACAAGTGGAGCAAGCCCTAAAGGAACTAAAAAGGGACTTCTTAGATCTACTCTCCTTTTTTCAGATGTAAAACATAGAAATGACTTATTTGATTCACTTTCTTGATAGAAAGAAGGCCCTATAGAGCAATTTGAAGCTTATGATTACTTAGGTTTTAGAGTAAGGGAGGGTCGCAGTTGCCAAGGGCAGTTAACCAGGGCAGAGATTACACTAGCCAGGTATAGTGGCACAATAGCCAGGTTCACGAGAGAACATGGGAATGGAGCAGTCAGTGAGGGTTGTCTTTTGAGGCTTACAACTGTCAGGCCGGGCAATCAGCACTTTACGGAGCAGAGCTTTGGGGTGGGACCAGCAATGTGCATCTCGCTGTAGTGGAACACAAGTTCCTAAAGAATATTCTGGGTTTACCAAATAAGGCGCCAAACCTCCAGAGTATGGAAGCGGTTTGCAAAGCAAAGCCATTATATTACTGGGCGGGAGAGCGGTTGAATGCAAATCTGGACAGATGCAGAGAGGCCCTGGTGGATTTTATGTCCCAGGAGGAAGGCATGCAGCTACCATGGCTCTTACATTTAAAGAAAGTGTTCCAAACTATTGGGTTCAATGACCTTTGGACTAACCCTATGCCATGGTTAGCAGCTCTAAAATCCTTATTAGAAATGCTTATGCCTCAATAAGGGAAGCAGAAGTTCTGTCAATCGAGCCAGTTCACTAGGAACCGGGCGTTAAAGCAATCATTTGGTTACAAGGTTGATCTGGATAGTATGTATCCTAAGTAGATGAGATTATTGAACTTCACATAGGAATACTACAATTTGCAGCCTCAAGAAATAAATGGAATAGTAATTTGTGTCAAATTGCCCTGTCTGCCCGAATGATATGGAAAGTATTATCCATTTTGTCTTGATTTGCCCACACTACAGCGATTTAAGAAGCAAATCCCGGAAACCACTCTTCCATGCTCATTTTATTAGAACTATGGCAGAGGCTATAGTGCTGTGTAGCACTGCTAAGGATAGCCTTGCAAGTCGCACTCTGGGTAACTATCTGCGTAGAGTATGAAGAAGGAAATCCATGAGTGTGCCTTAATGTTCTGGGGTGATGCGAGTTATGGTTAGTATTAGCCCCTGTGTTAAGTAATCGTAAATCATCTCAGACATCTTAGAGCAGGGGCATTGCTGTTGGGTTTGTTTTACATCTGAGTTTTAGAGTGTGTATTAGATGTTTTGATTGAGTATATTTATGTATTTGAAGCAATGATGCTTTTGAAATGTTTGTGCTCAGTTACTTGAGTATTTTGCACTCTGGGTAACTATCTGCGTAGAGTATGAAGAAGGAAATCCATGAGTGTGCCTTAATGTTCTGGGGTGATGCGAGTTATGGTTAGTATTAGCCCCTGTGTTAAGTAATCGTAAATCATCTCAGACATCTTAGAGCAGGGGCATTGCTGTTGGGTTTGTTTTACATCTGAGTTTTAGAGTGTGTATTAGATGTTTTGATTGAGTATATTTATGTATTTGAAGCAATGATGCTTTTGAAATGTTTGTGCTCAGTTACTTGAGTATTTTGCACAGTGTTCCAAAATGTATGTGACTATTGATCACACAATGCTCTTGAAATATGTCTGCACAGGTATTTGTGTATATTGCTCAGTATTTTGAGGAGTATTTGATATCGATTGTGAAGTATGGATCTTTTAGTCTTGTATTGTATGTTTTATGAATGTTTTGCATGAATATTGTATTGCTTTTATGGCATATTTTTGCTGAAATAAAGTGCAAAATTAAAAGTTTGATGACTCCTCTCAGCACGGCCCGCGGTTTATTTATTTATTTATTCAGATTTGTAGAGCGCACGTCAGCCCGGGGGCATTGTGGCGCTTAGGTTCTGAACATGACCTACAGGGCAGGGGATTACTAGTAGACGTCCCATTGCCTGGGATCAAAAGAACCCATAATGAGGAGGATGAGGAGGATAGACTGCAGAACACACTTGTTTTCTCCTTTAAATAAAAGTAGGAAGTGTGTAACCGAGGATTCCCAGCCTGACGACGGGGAACATTCAAAGCATGTGAATCTATGAAAATTCCAATGTTGGGGAACTATAAGAAACCAGGACAGCAAACATCGAGGAGCAGATCACCCAGTCTCAGATGGGGACTGGCCCTACCTGGAAGAGGGCAGAGGTGAGTCATTCCTTGAAGAGTAGGGTCTTGAGCTCCTACCTAAAATGTAGAAGCAAGGGGCGAGTCTGGAGTTGACAGGGAGGAGGTTCCAGAATCTTTGGACATTGTTTTCTGGTTCTTTCTTTCCTGCAGAAGCGGGGGTCAAGTCTGCACATGCCCTTACCTCTGGTGGATCGTAGGTCTCCGGAGATTCTGAGTTTCTCAGTGAGGTAACTTTGGGACCTCACTGTGATATCCTCTTCAAATTCTGCTGCATTATCTACAATGCTAAGTGCTTGCAGTGGGTGGCAGTGCAGTTCAACGAGGGCAAGGGTGATGTGGTCAAATTTTTGGAGTCTTTTGAGGAGTTATGCTGCAGCATGCAGGACACATCTCAAGGGTGCCAGGGTAGCCACCGGTAGGCTTTCCAAAAGGGCATTGCCACCACCCAGGTGGGAGAGGACTAAGGCATATACACCAGATTTGAAGTTGTTTTCTGGGAGGAAGGGCTAGATTTTCCACAGCAAAGAAAGTTGGTTCCAAGCAGTTTGTCTCTTGCTTGCTATCTGCTGTTTGAAGCAGAGGTGTCTATCGAGGTCTATATCGTACCAGCAAGATCTGGATGTCAGGGTGTTCAGTGTTAATGGCCAGCAGTAAGTACTCATGATTGGAGAGGTTGAGCTTCAGGTAAGCACTGGACATCCAGGACTGGATCAATGTGATGCAGGCCTGTGGATGTCTTCAACGGAGGTTATCTTGCGGTAGAGCTGCACGACATCTGCGTATTGGTGGATGTGGAAGTTGTGTGGAGCCAGGAGGGTTTAGAGCAGTTCCATTTAAAGATTGAAGAGGGAATGAGTGAGGATGGATCCTTGCTGGACTCCACAGGTGATGGGTAGAGTTGGTTATCTGTCAGAATCAATTTGTATGCACTGGTGCCAATTAGTAAGGTAGTATTTGACCCAGCTGAAGGTGATCTTGCTGATCACCATCTGGTGATGTAGATTGTCGGTGAGTGTCTGGTGGTCTACTGTGTTGAATGCTGCTGAGAGTTCAAGTAGCACCAGGAGGCAAGAATGGCCATCATCAATGATTTTAAGAGCATAATGTATGCCAATGTAAGGATGTGGGCATAATCTCACTTTTCATAAGAGACTTACAGGATATTTGGTGCACTCCATGCAATGAATAGTTTTCCAAATGCAGACCTCTTTGCAACACGAGTGAATTTCAAATGCTTTTTACTTGACCTCCAGTTATCAGCAGGGGTCACCAGACAATGCATTATGGCTAAGCCGGCCAGGGATATTTGCTTATAATTTTCCACCAGCGCTACTAACACAGAAAATGCAGGGCACACACATGGCAGTCATTCTAATTGCATCACATGGGGGCTGCGCATCAGGTACCTGCATCTGCTACAATTTGCGATGGCAGCACCAATCAAAACATCGACCAGAAAATGTTCAATTCCCATCATGTGCTGTACAATCAGAGTTATTTTCCTTTGAAGACGCAAGTGCTACATATGTTAAGTAATTGCGATAGTTAGGGAATATACACATCATGGGTGTGTTGTCTATCTGATCAGACACAGGCTTTCCCTCATTTTGCATGTATTGTATTGTAGTCACCATTTATATAGTGCTTTTTCCCATTACTAAGGTTTCAATACGCTTGTCGTGGGCATGCCATCAGAGACCGCAGTCCAGAGTGTGGGAACATTCTCATAAAGGCTTAGCATGCGTATGTACATTTTGGCCCAGATAAGTAATTAAGTGGGCAGGCTGGGCTCCGTTAAGCAACATAAGAGATCAGGCATGTGGATGGGTGCTGAGGGTGCAGGAGACTCTTTATGTGTCCAACTGGATTGGATTTTGTCATAGGTCCTCACTGTATTCTAATGGCAGAGGTGTTGAGGCTTAGTATGGAGTAAGGAGGCAAAAGTGTTATGTGCCCAGCTAGACTGAATTTGTCGTAGGTTGTCACTGCATTCTGGTGCATGTGTGGGTGGGTAGCCATGCCTGTGGCAGATGTCCACCGAAGTGGTGCGTTTATACATACCTTGAGGCTCGGATGGAGCTTTGTTGTTGGTAACACTGCTTGGTCAGGTTGTCAGTGAGTCCTCTAGGCCCACCGGCCGGATCATTGTGATAGGCCTTCTATGCGTCATGAACAAGCTACCATAATGCATCCTATGGACGTGATGGACCTGTTATCTTATTGTCTTCTAGGTGCGATATCAAGGCTCCCTGCCTATCTTTAGTTGCAATTCACTGACAAGGTCGGAGCAGAGGATAAGGCATCCTAATACCGGGTTCAAGTAAGGAAGTGATGTCTTAAAGCTTAGAATGCGTGTGAGCTTAGGACGAGGTAAGCAGTTAAGCTAGCTGGCAGTGCTACAGTGGGCCTTCTAAGGGGTTGGGCATGTGGAAGGGCACCAAGGAGGTTGGGAGTGTGTGTGATGGCAGTTGGTTTGTTTAAACTTCTAGTTTGCTTGAAGGCCTATTGTTTATGGACTGTAGATGGTTGATATGCACTGTGTATTTGGAGGGATGCATGTGTCCTTAGGAGGGGCCGTCACGACTACAGCCAGCTTCTCCTGTAGAAACCTGGGCTCCGCATTTCAACATCTGGACTCTGCATTTAGTCATTCACATTGAGGTAAGGGTTTTAACTTTAACTGGGGGCAGGCATGTGAGACTCAATGATGGACTCAAGAGTATGAGTCTCAGGCTGAATTTAAATAGATGCCAATGCACAGAGCACATGCTAGAAAATGATCACTTTGTTGCATGAAAAAATAAAACTAACATGATATTAATATACT
The DNA here is from genome assembly GCF_040938575.1 of Ambystoma mexicanum. Lineage (NCBI taxonomy): Eukaryota > Metazoa > Chordata > Amphibia > Caudata > Ambystomatidae > Ambystoma > Ambystoma mexicanum. The sequence goes on from NC_090929.1 coordinate 543,327,296, forward strand.
AATTAACCCAACCCCATTTAACATGTAACTGATTCCCATAGTAACATTTAGTGCAAATTAGTCCATGATATAAGTTGGATGCAGACTGAGCGAAATGCATGATGTTCTGAAAATGGAAAAGAAAAATGATTTAAACGTGCAGGCTGGATCTGTGTTGTAAGTTGAGGAACGTGAAGATCTGTTATATTAAAATCATTGCATTGTATTGGATCAGGAGGTGCAAGAGAAATGTAACAAGCTCTATTCAGCAATGCAGTTCACACAATGAAAAAGGCACAGAGGAAATCAGGTGGGATTTCAGTGGGATGCTCTTGCAAAGGGAGGTGCTCTTGAGTGACAGGTTTCTTTATAAAAGAGTTTGAGGCAGAGTTAGAGAGGCAGTCTTATTCTGGCACTCACTGATGGAGGAGCAGAGGGCTGGTGCTGAGCTGACTGTGGCTGTCTCTCTCCTGGGTTGACAATCTTTAGAAGGGCTGCGAAATCTTGAGCAACCTTAGCTGTGAATGACCCTGGATCACTGCCAAGCTGAGTCAGGGAATATCGCCAGCTTAATCTAGGTAATTATGACGTTAATTGAGGGGAGAGTGACAGATTAGATTCAGTTCATTTATAGGCATTGCATTAACGATGCAAATTTTAATGTGCAATTAAAACTGTTTATATATCTCAAAGTTTTGCTGTTATTCAAAGTATATTTATCATGACAACTTTTGTTGTGAATCCAAGGTTGATTTGGCAGAGCTTGACACATTATCACAGATAGAGCGTAGAAAGCCATTGTAAGAAAAATGTTGCTTACATTGTGTGTCTCTCTGTGTAACATACCTAATTCTATTCTATTATAAAGAACTAGCTCGAAAAGGTAATTTAGTTTCAGTGTATTTCTTCTGCATTTATTCTCATTGGTTTGACATGCATAGAGAGATAAACGTGCAGTAAGAAATATCTCAAAGCAAAGTTAGCTGCAACAAATTGTTTTACTTAGAGAGGCTGAATGAATGTTGTAGTTCATTTGCATGCTTTATGTAATTTTATTTCAAAACACAGCCAAAAGTGCATCAAAGTGATGTTGTAGATAAAACATCACAGGAGAGCATGAACCATTTATTCAGAGTGAATTAAGTCTAGTATTTGGTTATTGTTAGTGACCCTGGTGAAATAATTTTCAGACAGTATTCTGAAATTAGTCTCACCACTATAAAAATACCCCAATAAGTTTACCACAATATATTGCCAAGAAAATACCACCATAGCAAGATACCACAAAATATCACGAAATACTAGATATAGCCCCCCAAAAATCTCCTACACTCCCTATTGGAGCATGACCATGTTCCTGATTGGGCCATGGCATTAGATCCTACCTGGTCCAAATGGTTCGTTGACATGTCCGTGGTCAGTGGAGGAATAGGAGTTGTGTGGATAGTGGTCTCTGGTGGCCAGTTAGCAAGAGCGGGCCGCCACAATTACGGCCAGCACCGCCTTGTTAGATAGTATACCAGGGTAGAGTTTTGCAATGGTGTTGCTAGAGGGATGAAGATGGCCAGGCTGATCCGTGTTATGTTACGACTTGCAGAGCAACAAGTTTGGAGAGGGACCCAGCTGTGCCTGGATGAGTGATGCTGTCGTGGGGGAGGGAGTAGGGACTCCCTTCCACTACACATTTCAGGATTGCTGTGGGAAATAGCCACTTAAATCGCAATGGGTTTGGTAAGAGCCAGATGGAATAGCGCCTATTTCTGGTTCTGGTACCCACTTGTCCTTGGAATGCCCTTCCACCTGTGGGAATGCTGGTTAATCATCCCACTATTGGGGTACTGTGGGGGGATACAGGTAAAGGACAGGCCACTGCTTAGCAGGCATCATACACCTTGTGGGGCCTCACTGCCCTAGCCTCTACTACTTGACCAATGCAAGCAATATTTTTGTTCTCTCTGAGGGTATTGCTGCCAAGAGGCAGCATGCATCTAAAAAGTCTGCTGAAACCCTGCAACTTTTATCCTATATGGTCTGTCAGGTCTAGGGCCTTCTCTTCCATCAAATGGCTTAACTGTAATACCTCCTCACAGTTTCATTTTTCTTTTGGGCCCACTCTAGAGTGTCATCAACTTGGGGTCCATAAAGGCTTTTGCTGAGAAACAGCATTTTAGTGATACAAGCCAGAGTCTGCGGCTTTAATCTGGCACACTGCAACAAGCATGGCTCTTTACTAGCAGTGAAGATTCTGTCTGCAGTATTTGCAGCATCAAGAGTTGACTGCATCCGGATACTAGAAACAATCTTCCCTACTTGTTTGAAATAGTACCTTAGATGGTGGAGAATTTTTGGTATCCTGGCCATCCATGGAGCGGGAGTGGCGGCTTGTTTCTGGAGGAGGAAGAGGGTCAATAAGACTCACTTCAAGAGCAAGATCTCTATTGGTGTGTTTTTCTCTCTATAGTCATCTCGAGATCAGCAGGTCACCTAATCAGTCCTTGTTACCAGAGGTCTCTTCCGGTACTGGAGACTTAAACCAAGTGCGCTTACCACATTATTTGGGAAAATTGGAATGCTTTGTGACACACTAAACATGGGCATTCAGGTTAATGGATTGGCATGATCTGTAATATCTTGCCAAGGCAGTTGAGGCACACCTTGCGAGTATCCAATATGAATAGCTGCCGCGCACAATCTCTGAAGGACTTGAAGCCCACCTCCAGGGGTTGGGCATGATATAGTTAAAAATCAATACAAATGAGTGGATTTCAGCATACCGAGTACATGGAAAAAAGGAACAGAGGTCCTGGGGTGTCAAGGGCTCCATATATACTGCCCCTGTTATCATATCCAGCATCAGAGTCCCACAACAGAGTCAAGCTGGCTTGATGTGGAACCAGATGATGCCCCTTGGTGGCTAAAATGTTTTCTGAAAGCAGCTGACACGGCAGGATATATCAAAGATGAGAAATATGTGAGATGTAGTGCTACAAGTCAAAATATAGTCTTACATGGAATGAGAGTCCAAAAACACATACCATATTCACCTCACATGTTGAGGGCGGAGATCAATCATATACATTGTGTACATTTACTTATCACTAAAAGTTTGTAAATTCCCCCTCTTGTATGGACCTTTGCATCTGCTATTGCACACCTTGCATGTCCTTATAAGTCAGAACCTTTCATTGATATATGGCAAGTATCGGGGGGAGGGGCTGAGGTGGGGCAATGAGTCCCACACCAGTTCTTATGTTTATGTAATGCCCATGCGTGTCTCATTTATACCGTGCAACCTGAAACCTTTCCTGCGTTTCATTACTTATTTGTACTCTGGCTGCTACTCACATCTTTGCCACGTACATGTGGCACACTTGGCTACCTCAGGCATTCAGACTAAGTAGTGGAGTTTACACTGTGGTTATATTTTGCCAGTTTATCAGCGCCACAGCTCCCACACTCGCATTATTGAATTCGCTGTCATAGAGAGGCCATGTACATATGGCTCTTGTAGCATAGTTCCCCCATTCCATTTCTCCGACTGTGGTTCCCTACGCTCACCTTTTTACATAGCCAATCCTTGGCTCGGTCATGTCTGGCAGTTGTCTTGGCATTCTCAATTACATAGGTGGCGCTCACAGAGGGTGCCATACAACACTCCCTCACAAGTCTGGCATCCACACTTCAAGGGCTCACTGAGAACAACTTCGGCCATCGCACAACACTGCTTCTGCCAATTCTAGTACTTCCTGTAAGGTACTGAAAAATGCTTGCAACCGTGGGTTTACCGAGTTTCCCCTCTTTCTATATCAACAGTCCACGTGATCCACAGCCTACCATTGACAGTGGCGATTGGCACATAATTAAAGCTTCGTAACATCTCTATTGAAATCTTACATGGTGCTCTTGATTCTTTCGGCACCATTGGTTTCCCGCGCATGCCACTTTTCAGAAACATGCATCTTAGTTTACTGATAAGCCATGTGCTTTAAGGTCATGCTTCCTGACACCATGTTTCACTGTGCCCACCAGCGGTGTTGGCTTATTTGGGCTTGTTCGGGCGATGTTCGACTCTTCTCTGCTTTATTTTTTTTACCTCTTTGCACGTAATTTTTCCTCACCTGGCTGGTTATTAGTTTCTGTGAATGTTCTGTGACTTTTAGGAAGGGCTGATGGAAGCACGGATAATGGGGCCAGTGTCTTTCACCAAATGGGCTTTAATACTCACCCCTGATTGAGGAGTTGCAGCAGGCTCCCTCCATTGGCGTCACTGGAAATGAGTATTTGGGGCGGTGGAGGGGCGGGGGGGGGCATGGGGCACAAATAAAACAAGAGGGGGGGTGGTGGCACATCAAATAAGGGTCAACAGGATAAACTGATTTAAATATACCTATATTTTACCCAGCTGGTTGAAAAAATGTCAAAGCATGTTCCGATCTGGTCTAAGACAATAACAGGGTAATTCATAGAATCCAGCGCACAAGTAGCGCACGCGGCTGGCGCACAGCGTGCGCCTGCGATAGTCTGCGCCAGGCACGTGCGCTAAAACTGATTTCCGCGCACAGCGTATTCATGGATTTCATGCTCCCAAACCAGCCGTGGCGCAGAGAATCGCAGCGAGCCTGCAGCAGCGCCAGTAACGCCCCCAAGAACGCCCTCGCGCAAGGAAAAGCCATCAAAATCGCTAAATCATCGCTAAGGGCTGCGCTAACCCTGGACCACTTCACAGGGCAGGCAAACAAGGAAAGCAAAGCGGGCAATCTTCAAATCAGGAGTACGCGGGAAGTTCTACACGCGACTAGGCAGGGTACGTGTATTACAGGGGTACGTGTGAAGTACAACACGCGATTGCCCAGGGAACGTGTATTACAGGGGTACGCGTGAAGTAGAACACGCGATAGGCCAGGGAATGTGAATTACAGGGGTACGCGGGAATTATCACACGCGAACAGCCAGGGAACGTGTATTACAGGGGTACGCGTGAAGTAGAACACGCGATAGGCCAGGGAACGTGTATTACAGGGGTACGCGTGAAGTAGAACACGCGATAGGCCAGGGAACGTGTATTACAGGGGTACGCGGGAATTATCACACGCGAACAGCCAGGGTGCGTGTATTACAGGGGTAGCGGGAAGTTCAACACGCGATTGGCCAGGGTACGTGTATTACAGGGGTGCGTGGGAATTATCACACGCGAATAGGCTGGGTGGGCCCTCACAGGTGTACCCTGTACACCCTCCACGGCCCCTGCAGGCAGCCCACAAAACAGGGGACTACCCTGCACACCTGATCATGTCCCCCTGCACCCCCATCCACCAGGGGCACCCTCCACCAGGCCCCCACCCATGTCTCCCACCACCCCCACCCCCCAGCAGTGCAGGGGCACCTGCCAGCAGGCCCCCACCCATGTCTCCCACCACCCCCACCCCCCATCCACCAGGGGCACCCTCCACCAGGCCCCCACCCATGTCTCCCACCACCCCCACCCCCCAGCAGTGCAGGGGCACCTGCCAGCAGGCCCCCACCCATGTCTCCCACCACCCCCACCCCCCATCCACCAGGGGCACCCTCCACCAGGCCCCCACCCATGTCTCCCACCACCCCCAACCCCCAGCAGTGCAGGGGCACCTGCCAGCAGGCCCCCACCCATGTCTCCCACCACCCCCACCCACCAGCACTGTGGGGCACGTGGCCAGCAGGCAGTCAGGCAGCAGCAGATGGCAGGTGGGAGCGTGCTCAGGGCTCTGGGGGACTGTAATTTGGCCTCCTGGCCAGGAGCGTGGTCTTTCGTGTTTGAACGCGTGGACAGCCTGATAGGGAGTGATTTTGCACGTGAAAATCCCACACTCAGCGAATCGCGCGAAAACCCGTCACCAGCATATGTGCGTCTATAGTTACCTGCACGTGCAGTGTCAAAGCGTGTGATTGGTGAAAATGGATCTACACGCAGGAGTGACAAAGCGTGTGATTGGTGAAAATGGATCTACACGCAGGAGTGACAAAGCGTGTGATTGGTGAAAAGTGAGCTACACGCAGGAGTGTCAAAGCGTGTGATTGGTGAAAAAGGATCCACACGCAGAAGTGACAAAGCGTGTGATTGGTGAACATGGGCCAAGCACGTACACGCCGTAAGTGACGCTGTACGTGTGGGCCTGTATATAAGGTAGTGTAGAACACCATTTCCTTGTACGTGCTTTTCGTGGAGAGCGAGTGGGTGAATTCTGTACTTCTTGTCGTTTCACACGCGATTTACTTCACGGCGTTTCCAGTTCGTACTCCCTGTTACCTCTGACAGCTTTTTCTCTTATTCCTCTTGTACTGGTTTACCTGGGCCTGTTCCCTCAAACAGTGTCCCCTTCTACTGTTGTCCTGTCTCCTCAGACAGCGTACACATCTTCTTTTGGCGGGGGTGTTGCCAACCAAACGCGCTCATTTTTCACGCTCTTTTACCTGGCAGACGGTGAGTCACGCACGTATCTAACTTCTGTGCTTGCCCCGTGTATAGCCTACCCCTTCAGAGGTCATTCTAGGCTGCGTGTGACACGCATACGTTCATTTTTGTGTTACTGGATGCCACAGCGTAGTGCAGGGTTTTCCATCAGCACACGTGGTCTAGGAGGGGTATTGTGCACGTTCCTTAACTTTTTTGGGGTGCCTGTGCGTTGCGTGACCCGTCATCTTTCCCCAGGGGTGTCATATAGCCTTGCCACTGCACTAGGGTACGAATACCATCTGGTACCCAACCCCTTTGACACCCAATTGCCCAGGACAATTGTGCACACCGACTCCCATACGCACAATAACATCAGTGCCATGGTTGGGAGGCGTGCAAGCCGTAAGGGTGGCAAAGGTGGCCGAGCCACACGTGGTGGCCGTGGAGGATCCACTAGGGGACGTGGTTGTGACTTGCAGGGTGCCCCTGTCCCCCCCAGTCTGGAGGACCAGTCAGGGACACCCATGCCCCCCCCCCCCCAGTTGAGGGTCATGTGGCTGATACCAACCCTGATCAGCCCTTGTCGGACCAGCCCATTGTGGCACCAGACCTGTCCGAGGGTGATCCCATCGCTGACATCCAGGTCAGCAGGTCCACTGCACGTGCACCGGTGCACATTGGTGTCATCAGGGCACGCGCATCTATGCCAGATAGGTCATCTGCTGGCCCCCGTAGCCAGGGTGTGGCTCCATCCACCCCACCTCTCATACACCCTGCCAAGACTGTGTCGGTCCTAGTTCATGCACCTCAGATCAGGCCTGACCCCATCCCTCTACCCCCAATGCCTGCACCTACTCCCATGCTGAGTGTGCAATCCCACACACCCAGTACTGAGTCCACCACGGCTCCTGCCCCTAGTGTCCACAGCGGCGTAGGACACTCTGGATCCCCACCCCGTTCCAAGCGCAAGAGGAAGAGTGCACGTCCGGCACAGGCTGATGCCCCAGGCACGGCTGCACAGTCCGGCCCATCAAGGAAGCCAAGCTTCACAGACGCCGAACTGAATGCACTTGTTCAGTATGTGTCAGATCATGATAGGGAAATGGTCATCGTTGCAGGGTCCAAGACCACACATGCCAGACGCCAGGCACACTGGCAGACCATTGCTGACAGAATAAGTGCCCTTGGAGTAGTGAGGCGCACAGCTAGTGATTGCCAGAAGCGCTGGAATGACCTTAAGCGCAGGGCAAAGGATAAGCTGGCCTCAAGTCATGCCGCAACCTTGGTGACTGGAGGTGGGTCCCCAGCACAGGAAATAGAACTCACACCACACGAGTCCGTAGCTGGATCCTACGTCACCGAGGGACAACTCCAAGGTGTGGGAGATCTCCCTGATTACGAGGCATCATCCGGTGAGTGCACATGCATGTGTGTATTATCCATGTGCATGGTGTGTGTGTGAAGCATTCATGGTGGGTGCCTGTCAAGGGGGTGTGTGGCAGAGTTGATAGTGGCACCCATGTGCCTCATCCAGTATGTTCAGTGCAACACCATCTGCCCACAGCACTATCCCTACTGGCAACAGTGCACATATGGCCCTACACCATGGAAGTTGCCCTTGAATTGTCATTTTGTCACTACATTGTTGCTCATACTCCCCTGTCTATTCATCTGATGTCTTACATACCATTCCTATACTTTCCCCCAGCCATTCAAGTTTCATCTTCACATGCCTGACATGCAATGATACCACATGCTAATGCGTCCTCTGTATATAAATGCCAACCAACATGCTGTCATACTGTGGATGTTGCCTTGACATCCACCTCCTACCTGTGTGCTTTGGTACCGTCTGGTTTCGAGCCCCATTCCCTCACACTCCATGCTGCTCTTCATGGTCTATCTTCCCTGACTTCTACAGTTCAGACCATCGTGCCCTACTCACGACACCTGCTTGCTAACAGTCAAATGAGGGCACCCTGCCCTCCAATGCGACCCACCCTATTGCTGACAAGTGCATCTGAGCCTACTCAAAGCTAACTCTCACTGACATCTGCTCATACATGCCTTTGCCTGTCCCATAGACCCTTCACATGGTCCCTGTCCTCTCTCCTTGCTCCTCTTCCACCATCAATGGTGGGACCCGTTGGGGTGTACTCCTGGCCTCCTTCCAATCCTCAGAGGCCACAATTGATGTGTATGGTAATGGGAGCATCTCAGTCCAAGGCCCTTAGGCCAACCTCATTCTCCTTGAGAAATGCTACCCACATCTCATCAACTTCCTTTCCTCTCCTGCTGTCCCCCCTCCTCTCTCCTCATCAATCCTGCACTGCCTCCCTGCACCCTCCCATGATCCTTCTCCGCCTCCCACTCCAACTCCTACACATGCTGCACCTCTGATCTCTAGCACTCCCCGTAAGTCCTACAAGGCTGTCAACCTCCTCCACAATTACACTCCTTTCACTGCGGCTGCATCAGGCATTCCTCCGATATCTGTCACTTACATGAGGTTATGCACCTTGACATCCTTGGTCTCATGGAAACATGTCTGACGGCCAGCTCTGTCTGCATCCTTCACACACTCCTACCTGATGTTCAGGAGATCCTCTCCTTGGCCCGCCACTACTGTGCAGGGGGGTGTGCCCTTGGCTTCCCTGAGGGTATTCCTGCCACTGTCACTCCTACTTAGACCTACTCCACTCTGGAATGGCTTGTGTGACGTCTCTCTCTACCACACCTTGACATTCACAAACTGTGCGTACTGTGTCTGGGAAAACTGGTCAAATGTACTACTTCCTTTCTGAGTGTCCTCACCTCTCCTCCTCACTCATGTCCCCAGACACAGAAATCCTCTTCCTTGGTGCTGTACGCATCCACCTGCATGCTTGTTGACCCCCCCACATGACCTTTCTGTGACCTCAGCAACTCCCTCTCACCCTCTAGACTCCCGTCTGTCCCTACTCATTCTGCAGGGCACACTCTTGATGCTCTGATCTCATCTGACTTTCCCCTCTCCGTCCATCTCTGCACTCCTCTCTCCTGGAGTGATCACATTCTCCTCTCCTCCCAGCTCACCCTCACCACCCCACAGGCAAAGCCACCCTCACCACTGTCACACACCTTCTTGGTATTCCAACCCATGAAGTGTGTGTCAGTCGAGGCTTATGCTGCCAAAATCTCCCCCCCATCCAGCTCCCCCTTAGGCTCACTCCCATCCTGACAGGGCCCACTCCATGCTCCACTCTATGTCAGGTACACTGGATGTCTTTGCCACGGTCATGACCACCTGTCTGAAGCCCCATGCCAATGCAGAGTCCTGGCATGACTCGGATCTTGTGAACCCAAACCACAGGTGCCGGGTGGCAGAGAGGGAATGTCCTGCATCATGCTCATCCTCTGGCAAACTGGCCTGCCACATGCTCCAAAGGCAATAGCGCCTCACCCTTTTCACCAAGATGAGATCCCCAATCCAAGGGCACATATCTGCGGCATGTGACAACTCTGCAGGACACATAGAAATCTGCAAGGACCTTGCCGAGCCAGATGCAGTGTGTACCTCCCCTGTCCCCTCCGAGCCCACAGCACTGCATGATTGTCTCTGTACCCCTATAGGCCACCCCCCCCAGCACTTGTCTGCGCCTAACACCATCTGCCCTTGACGTTAAGTCCTACTTACCTTGTACAGCACTTCCAGCCGCCACTTCCCCTTGCACTTCATTGTGCCACCCACCCCTGCACTTGCGTGACATGAATGACACCAGCACCAGTAGGATTGTTGACTGGCATCCCCTTCTGCCCCACCACCCCTCAGTGCTCCGCTGTACCTTCATACATTTCTGGACCGGTGCTTCACGAATGCTATATGATTCCTTTACAGGTGATGGGGAGGTGGAATCTCATTGTTTACTGCATTTTGTTGATGTAGACAAGGCACTGTGCATCGTGGCCAATTGGGACTAGCAGATCCATGTACAACATGTTAACTTATTGATGTGATGATGCAATGTCAGGACCAGAGTGGTTGAAATCCAAAAAAGTTGCCCTCCTCTCCCTCTTCACTTGGTGGCTATGTCACATGCCATGTGTGTGATGGCATGTGCCTTTGACATGGCAATCACCGGCCAATGTGTGATGGCAGTGCTAGGCAGCATGGTGAGCAGGCGTTGCTCTCCAATCTGTACATTGTATGCCCTGAGCCTCCCCTACAGACCCAGTGATGGTGAATGCATAGGAGGTCTCCCAGTCATGTGGGACATGTGTCGTAGAACTACTGCCTCTGTTGTTCATCAGCCCTTGTTGTATGCCATGGTGCTAATGCCTGTTTCCATTTTTCTCTTTCATGTCTTTGCAGGGGACGAAGCACTTGTTGATGCTGGGGATGTGGTGGTTGAGCCGTCCCAGGAGGGCAACACGGGCCGACCTTCCACAAGTGAGGGACGTGGTGTGTTTGTGGGTGAAAACCCACAAGTGCTGCAGGTCGTGCTGTCGAGGGGTGTCTCTGGGGGTTCCTCCCCCGAGCAGTATTCAGGTGTAGACTCGGAGGATGACACCTATGTGCAGTCGCAGGTGAGTGTTCTTGGGAGAGAATCTCCTCTGTCCGACCCACCTGCAGCCGGGCCATTGCCCTCAATGGGGATGTCAGTGTCGGCAGCTCAGCCTCCGGTGGTTACGGATGCAGGGCCACACCACACAATCTCTGATCCTGTTCCTGGGGCTGCAGATCAGAGAGGGAATGCAGTCCTGCAGCCTGAGGCCTTGCCGGCACAGCAAGGCGCAGTCCGCCTTGCCCCAGGCAGGTGTGGTGCCCGTCAACGTGGTGGCCGTATGCCACCTGGCAATACCGCTTGGGAGCAATCCATCTACGGTATGGCCACCCAACAGGCAGCATCATCCGAGATGATTGCACAGGCCATGGATAGGGTGGCCACTTCCATTGTCCCCCCAGAAAGGCTGATGGAGCGACTGGAGCAGGCTACAGAGTCCATCTGCCAGGCACACAGGGAGGAAATGTTGGCGTCCAACATGGACAGGCGGGCGGCACTGGCGACTCTGCGGGAATCACTTTCCATGGAGTCCCAGCGCCACAGGGAAGGCCTGAGGGAAGAATTCCATCACCTCAGGTCGACCCTGTTAGAGCTCGAGGCTTCATCCCATAGAAGGACAGAGGAGCAGCTGGAGCGTCTGACACGGACGCTCTCGGCCGAGATGCAGGCAACTCGTGCGGAGGTCAGGTCATCCCGGAAGTTACTGCATGGGGACCTCCGCATGATTATAACCCAGAACCAGAACTACCAGACCCGCCTGCTTGCAGCCATGGAGGAGCAAACTCGTGCTTTGCGTGGGCTGCCTCCCATTGTCACACCATCTTCTGAGGCAGCTCCCCCACCTCCTGAGTCAGCTGCAGGGTCTGGCCAGAGCGATAGCGACTCATCTCCCACAACAGAGTAGCCGTGTGGGCCACGAGCCTATGGGGTGTTTTATTTTCCCATGATCCACACAGGTGGATTGTGGCGTGCATCCTGTCCTCGGACCTCATAGGTGGCCCCCCCCCCCCCGCCGGCCCTTTCATGGCCATTTATTCTCATTTTTTTTTTCATTTTCAAGAGTGTTGCCTTGTGTGGGTACCTGGGCATACACTGTATTGTGGCTGGGCACATGCAGGCTTGTCCTGAGTTTGGTTTCGATGCTTGGGTACCAGACATCCACACCCCTCCTGCTTCCGTTTCCATGGGCTTGCAAAGGGTGTGCCCAAGTGACAGCAAATTACACAGTGACATTGGACTCCCATGAGCTGTTGGCCAGTCCATAGTCAATACTGTGTAGACATTCATAGTGTACATTGTTGTTGCACCTAACTATGCATGATGGTTTGATATGTGCCTCTACTTACATATGTTGCTCATGTTTTGCAGGTATTTCACACAGTTCTTCACACGGGCATACTCTCTGGAGTCAGACTACATGTCGGTAGATGTGCACTGACACTTTTGCGTGGCGCCATCACTGTACATCTGGACGGTGAGGACATACCAGCAGAATCAGGTATTGAGACTACCATTGATTACATGCATTGTGTCTTGTTTGGGTGGGCTTCAGGGTGGGTTGGTGTGTAATTTGATTGAAATTACTCTTACACAGGTGTGTAGTAGTGGCTCCAGCGCGGTTAGCTGTTCAAGTGCGGCTATGTTCCATTTGGGGCACTGCTATTTGTGACACCGGTGTCATGTTGTGATGGCCAGTTTGTTTGCTCTCACATACCATGACATGGTGTCCTCAGTGGCGGGACTGTGAAGGGAATGGGTGACATGGCAATGTTGTCATGTAGTGAATCGCCTGTGGCAATGCATATTTGATTGATGGAGTTGTGTCTTTTCGTTGTGATGCATTGCTGGTGTATGTGTAGGTAGGGGTGCACACATAGTGACACTTCCATGTTAACAATCTCAGGCTGATGTGTATCTGACAGTTTATTGTCAAGTAATTTTGTGACATTGTCAGGTAGTGTCATCATTGATTGTCAGATGGTATGTGCCAGAGCAGTGTGCACTAGCCAGCACTGTGATTCCTAGGTGAAGAAGTTGGCCACCAGTTGCGTACGGGCTGCCTCCCCCGTGCCCTTTCCCCTCCCATGCGCAGCGGGCATGCATGTGGTTGTGGATGTGGGGGCACCACCATGTCCACGGGCAGGCCCCGGCGTGTTGCAACGTTGTGCAGGACACATGCTGCCACTATGATCCTGCACACTATTCGGGGAGCATATAACAGCTGCCCGCCAGAACGGTCAAGGGAGCGAAAGCGTGACTTCAGCACTCCGAATGTGCGCTCCACTATGCCCCGTGTTGCAATGTGGGCTGTGTTGTACCTTACCTCGGGTGGCGTGGTGGGGTTCCGGATTGGGGTCATCATGTGGGGGCTGATAGGGTAGGCACTGTCCCCTGCGGAGGTGGTGATGGGTATCATTAGTGGTGTTGTGTCATGACCCAGTATCTGACATGCATGCATGTGCAGTGGCATTCATGCTCACCAAGCAGCCATGTATCTCCATGCTGGCCAGCCTCTAGGTCCCGGCATAGTGTAGACATTCTGTAGATGAAGCTGTCGTGGGTGGACCCGGGATAGTTGGCATATACTGATGTGATTATTCCCTTGGCATTGCATACAACTTGCACGTTGATGGAATGCCAGTGCTTGCGGTTTCTATAGATGTGCTCTGTTGCCCTGGGTGGACGTAGAGCCACATGTGTGCAGTCAATTGCACCAAGCACTTTGGGGAATTGAGCCACACCATAGAATTCCTGGATGCACGTCCGCCTTTCTGCATGAGTCCTGGGGAGATATATGTGCCTGCGGACTGATGGCCGTGCAGTGATGATGTTCAAGACCTGGTGTAGGCAGCGTGACTGCGTGGCCTGTGACACACCACCCACTATGGCACTTGTCCGCTGAAAGGATCCAGTGGCCAAGAAGTGCAGTACATTCAGGACCTTCTGCAGGGGGCTGAGTGCTTGGGAGCACAGGGTGGGTGATGTGAGGTCATCCTCCCACTCACTGACCAGGTCCAGTATGATGTGTGCTGGAAACCTGTACCTCCCATACACCTGGTCATCAGGCATCCCGAATAGGCTGGTTCTGGGTGTGAATGTTCTGGCCCTGACTCTCCTCCTCCTCCTCCTCCTTTGGTAGCCCACTGCCACTGCTGCTAGGAACGGTATGTTCATCCTGGCATCTGGCTTGTTTATTGAAAAGTGCGCAAATTAATGCTTTGCGCGTGTTCTAGGCGAGCGTGTGACCCTCGCACCCCTGGAATCTAGTTCCCACTCCAATAGCGTGTGGAAATTCCCACGCAGCAGGCATACAGGTGCGCTGACGTACTTGCGTGTGTAAGTGCCCGCGCACCCCTGAAATACACGTACATAGGCCAATGGCGTGTACGCGCACTTTTGGCCAATTACACGCTATGAAATACACGTACATAGGCCAATGGCGTGTACGCGCACTTTTGGCCAATTACACGCTATGAAATACACGTACATAGGCCAATCGCGTGTACGCGCACTTTTGACCAATTACACGCGATGAAATACACGTACATAGGCCAATCGCGTGTACGCGCACTTTTGACCAATTACACGCGATGACACTCTGACGTGCAGTATTTCCACGTGTGCTCCGTCATCACGTGCTGAGTGGGGAACGCCCGTGCGGATCACGTCAGACGCGCTTACGCGCTGAGGGACTCTGGTCCAATAGAATCGCGTATGCGTGCTGACGCACTTACGCGCTAAGGGCCTTTCCTCGGATTTCACGCTGACGTGCAGGAATTTCACGTGCCAAATCACTCCGTATCAAGCTGGCCACCCGAAAACACACGGAACACCACGCTCCTGCCCAGAAGGCCGAGTTACTGCCCCCCCAGTGCCCTGAGCAGCCTCCCACGTGCTATCTGCTGCTGCCTGCCTGCCTGCCTGCCTGCTGCCACCGTGCCCTGCCATTTGGTGCCTGCACATCAGCCATCTGCAGGGGTCCAGTTGCTGTGTCCACCCCTGCTGGAACTGAAGACTCCCAACTGGGATTACATCGCTCCACAGCCCAGCCCCAGGACCCAGTTGCCCACCCACACCTGCCTCTGGGGTTGCCATGTCGGGCACTTCCACATCTGGCACCAGTGGCAACCCCAGGCCAGAGGGGCAGAGGGGCACCAGCTTCACTGCCACCGAAGTTGGTGTCCTGGTGGAGCATGTCCTGGGGCAGTATGATGCCCTCTTTGGATCGTCCCGCGCCAGCAAGGAAGGACGGGAGAGGATCTGGGCCGACTGTGTGGTTGCCATCAACGCGGAGGGCGTGGCAACCCGGAACGTCCAGAAGATCAAGAAGCGCTGGGAGGACTTGAGGTCCAGGACCCTTGTGAAGGCCCGGCGCCTCGTGGAGGGGGGCCGGGGCCGCATGAGTTCCATCCAGAAGAGGGTCCTGGAACGCATACGCCCAGCGCTCCACGCCCAGGTCCTTGAGAGGGAGGCCCGTCTGGAGTTGAGCGGTAAGTGTGCAAGCATTACTGTGTGAGACAGGGCATGTTGCGGTGTGCTGGTTCTATGATACTTGCCTGTATGTGTGCCATGGGCCATGTATGCATGTATGTGTGCAGGGACATCATGGTAATGCATGTGCGACCAGTGATGTGTGACCCACATGGTTGTTGCATGTGTTGAAATGCGGCATGGGGAGCCCTATGCAGATTTAGGACATGAGAGCATGCCAGTCTCTGTACCTGGACATGGATGGGGGTGAAGGATGGGTGCTGATGCCAGGTACATATATGGTAGCCATGTCTGTGTGCCTGACCTGCGTGTCTGTGACTTGTGCATGCCATGGATGCATGACACATGTGTGTGACAATGCACAGATTCAGTGACGCACCCAACTTACCCTTGTTTCGCCTGTGTTCGGTGTGTTTGGGGCCAGATGGATGTGACTGAGGTGAAGTGTGTGCATGTGATATGCATGAGCCATGATGCATGTGAGTTACATATCATTGAATGTTTCAAGAGTCAATTGGACATGCATGGAAATGTGCATGGCATGCACCATGCCTGTTACTGTGTGTGTTTTGCCTGGACTGACCCATGTGTTGTGGAGGGACATGATGGAAGTGTACTTTGACAGTGGTGCTCATCTGCTATGCTTCCTGTCTAGGGGACCATTGTACAGTAGCCTGATGCTTGTGTCCTTTGTCTCCCTCTACGCAGCGGCTAGTGAAGAAGAGGGCGGAGACGGCGCTGTGGAGCAAGGCGGCGGGGATGCCCCCATGGCTGCAGCGGAAGGGGTGGGTGAGCCCCCACAGGGGCCTGCTACGGCGGGAGACGGTGAGGAGCCATCCAGGTTGGTGGTTTGCACAGAGGAGGAGGAGGCCGACACTGGTGCACACATGGGGCCTGGTGGGAGCATCCCTGCTGGTGCAAGTGGTGCAGTCCAGGGCCAGGGGCAGGAGGCAGCACAGGTCACCGTGGAGGTGCCTGTGCATGTCGCTGTCCCTGACCCTGTGAGTGCACCACCATGCACCAGCAGGGATGCCCCGTCCCAGGCCCGTCCGCAGGTAGAGGGGATGTCCATGTCAACTGACTCCCCTCCACCTGCGGACGTGGGAACCCCTGGCCGCGTGGAGCAGGTCCTGATTGGGGTCGCGATGCGCACGGCTGTGATTCGTGATGCCGTGCGTGCTTCCCGGGAGGAGCACGCACGTCATCACGAAGTGCACCGTGCCGACGTGGCCCAATTGGGATCGGCCATGTTCGGGGGGTTCCTGCATGTGTTGGCCAATCTGACGGCCCTCTCCTCCTCTGTGCAGGCTATCCACCGGTCGTTCTCCTTGCCGTCTTCCGGCCCAGATGCCACCATGGCCCCCTGTGGACCTGCCCCGACCAATGCAACCAGCTCGGTGGGGATCCCATCCCTGCCACAGTTGGGAGTCGGAGGTCCAGCAGGGGTGGACAACACAGCAAGTGGACCCCAGCAGATGGAAGATGTGCCGGCATCATCGGGCAGGGCACGTGCACGACGGCGTCGGTGGTTACCATCAGCCTGGATGCCGTCGTGCTGGCAGAGGCAGTGGCGTCGGAGGCAGCAGCGGGCTCGACGTGGGAGGCATCATGGCTCAGGGCCATCAAGATCAGAGGGGCAGGCATCGGCCGGAGGGCAGGGCAACCCTGGCATAGCGGTGTGTTCCGTGTGGGAGGAGTTTGGCCAGCGGATAGGTGCGGAGCGGCAGCGGGCGGAAGAGGAGCGGCTCGCCATGGCCAGGGCGGAGATCTCCATGCGTCGGGCATTGAGGCGGGCTGAGTGCCTCGAGGAGGCTCGCAGGGATTTTGGTGAGCACATGGGGTTGTCCCTGCGAGACCTCGGGGCCAGGACAGAGTCCCGCCTCCAGGACATTGACATGGAGTTCGAGGATGCCCTGGCCAGCATCACCAAGTGAGCCGCAGGACTTGCCCGCTGCCTTTGTATATAGTTTTTTAGTTAGTTAGTGCTAGGTTTCCTTTATTTATTTTTATTATTTTGGACCGCTCGGACAATGGCCACTTTTTTGTACATATTTTTTTTATTAGTTAGTATTAGGTTTCATTTGTGGTGTTGGGCTCATGGACCCTGGAACATTCCTGTATATATTGTTATTTTTTGGGAGATACATTTTTTTATTTTCTTATTGTTTACACCATGACGTAATGGTTTTTCTTTGATTTCCTACTACATGGTTTTGCTTTGGACAAATTCTATTTATTTTTTAATCCTTTGTTTTTTGGTTTATCATTTTTGTTCTCGGACATGGACCTTTTATTTACTTTGCAACATAGTTGTATGTTTTATTAGTTTACTTATTTTTTGTTTTTAATACATTTTTATATTTTCTTACACTTGTGTTATTTTCTCTTTGGTTTCTTACATGTCATGATATGGGTTTTGACATTCACTTGCACCCATTGTGTATGTGTGTGTGACGGACATGTGTTCTTTTGCATACTTGCCTTTGGGGTTGTGTCATGTGATTGCATTCACTATGTGGGTGCATGCAATCCTTGCCTGGGTGTTTGTGCTGGGTATGCTGGCCATTACTGCCATGATTGTGTATCGTCAGGACCTGGGGCCAGGGGGACATGGGTGGGGGCCTGCTGGCAGGTTCCCCACAGTGCTGGGGGTGGTGGGAGACATGGGTGGGGGCCTGGTGGAGGGTGTCCCTGGTGGATGGGGGGTGGGGGTGGTGGGAGACATGGGTGGGGGCCTGGTGGAGGGTGTCCCTGGTGGAAAGGGGGTGGGGGTGGTGGGAGACATGAGCAGGTGTGCAGGGTAGTTCCCTGTGGTGTGTGCTGCCTGCAGGGGCCGTGGAGGGTGTACAGGTAATGCCTGGGAGCACACAGCCAATTCGCGTGTGGAACTTCCCGCGCACCCCTGAAATCCACGTACCCGGCCATATCGCGTGTGGAACTTCCCGCGCACCCATGAAATCCACGTACCCTGACTAATCGCGTGTGGAACTTCCCGCGCACCCCTGAAATCCACGTACCCGGCCATATCGCGTGTGGAACTTCCCGCGCACCCCTGAAATCCACGTAGCCGGCCATATCGCGTGTGGAACTTCCCGCGCACCCCTGCAATCCACGTACTCTGCCATATCGCGTGTGGAACTTCCCGCGCACCCCTGAAATCCACGTACCCGGCCATATCGCGTGTGGAACTTCCCGCGCACCCCTGAAATCCACGTACCCGGCCATATCGCGTGTGCAACTTCCTGCGCACCCCTGCAATCCACGTACCCTGACTAATCGCGTGTGGAACTTCCCGCGCACCCCTGGAATCCACGTACCCGGCCATATCGCGTGTGCAACTTCCCACGCACCCCTGCAATCCACGTACCCTGACTAATCGCGTGTGGAACTTCCCGCGCACCCCTGAAATCCACGTACCCGGCCATATCGCGTGTGGAACTTCCCGCGCACCCCTGCAATCCACGTACCCTGACTAATCGCGTGTGGAACTTCCCACGCACCCCTGAAATCCACGTACCCGGCCATATCGCGTGTGCAACTTCCCGCGCACCCCTGCAATCCACGTACCCTGACTAATCGCGTGTGGAACTTCCCGCGCACCCCTGAAATCCACGTACCCGGCCATATCGCGTGTGGAACTTCCCGCGCACCCCTGCAATCCACGTACCCTGACTAATCGCGTGTGGAACTTCCCGCGCACCACTGAAATCCACGTACCCGGCCATATCGCGTGTGCAACTTCCCGCGCACCCCGGTATACACGCACACGTTTATTTTTTCTCTCAGCGCGTGTCTGTGTTTGTGGGTACCCCTTTGTACGTCATTTGTCCTGGAGGGCCACAGTATTGGACATTGATCATGTCTGTATATAGGTGCTATTTGTTGGCGCACCTTTTAGCGCACATTTCTTGCAGGCGCAGAGACGCTACCGCCTGCTTTCTTGTGGCGGTCGTATATGTGCCTGTTTGTGCCTGTGCGCTGCTTTGAGCGTGCGCTTTTTTGCCCTATTCTATTCCATGAATACGTGTTGTATGCGAGCGTGTGGGCGTTCCGCGCACTTGCCTCCTAAACTTTCCCCGTGCCGCCCACATTCTTCCCCATTCCGAGTGTTGTGCCCCATTTTATTCCCCATTCCGAGTGTCCCGCCCTGTGTTCCGCCTACTTTAGAGCTGTGCGCTGCGCTCGGAGTGATAGCGCAGTGGCCGTGGCGCACGACGTTGGTTGACCTGTGCGCCGGCCTGCGCCGCGCGCTTTTTCAGCGCACGTCCTCTGCTTTTCTTGCGCACAGACTTCCATGAATCGACGTGCGCTGGTTTCCCTGCGCTTTTCGCTAATTTTCGGCGCAGCGCACGTATTGGCCCCTCTGCGCCGGGATTTTCGGCGCACATTTATTCCATGAATCGGCCTGTAAATGTTTTGCATCACGTTAACACACATCTTAAAAAGTCAACTCACATTCAACAGTTGTAAAGATGCAATATGCACTCAGCAAGAGACTGCACTCTTATCACACCCAGCACAGCTTCAAATGTGTAGTTAGCGGTGGTATTTAACAGAAGAGACATCACTTCTCACTTCCACCTCAGCTTTAAATAATAGCCAGTCAAAAAGAGTCACTTCAACAGAAAAGATATCACTCGTGCCTCAGTTTTAAATGATAGTCATGGAAAGTCTGTTTAACAGATGGAACATCATCTACAGACCCGGAGTACAGGGGGTAAAGGAGGCAACTGCTCCCTTAGTTCTTCGGTAATGATTGCAGGAATCTCACGTTGCCCTATGGAAATGTTTACAGTTTTCAATTTCTGGCTGTACATCCCAATGGCAGCTGGTGAATTTTTTAATTGGAGATGGGGTGTAGTGAGGGAGTCCGAACCAATAAAGAGGGGCAGGGCAGGGGAGGGAGTGGCGGTGCAGTTCCTTCCCTCCACCCAAGAAGATTTGTAAAATAATGACTTAAAATGGTGCATTTTACAGCACACTTTGGGTCTACAGCCAAACAGTTTGCAACTTCATTTGTACAGTAACTAACTCAAGAAAAAATCTAATAGATGCAAGTCACCAACGGTGCACGGAAGCATTTCTCTAACACATTTTTATGATGTCTTTGCCCACAATATATACCGTTATAAAAACATTTTCATGCTGGCTGTACCAATAATACATATAAGAACATACTCATG
Source organism: Ambystoma mexicanum (assembly GCF_040938575.1). Classification (NCBI taxonomy): domain Eukaryota; kingdom Metazoa; phylum Chordata; class Amphibia; order Caudata; family Ambystomatidae; genus Ambystoma; species Ambystoma mexicanum. The sequence continues at coordinate 543,347,923 of NC_090929.1, forward strand.
TTTGCTTTGCACATAATGCCAGTAATGAGACTATGAGAAAGCAAGTCCACGCTTGTTCTGCAAATATATGGAAGCACTGCATAAAAGAACATACTCCAGTTGGTTTTACCATTAAAAATGCCATGCCACAGTATAAAAAACTTGTCCAAACTTGTTGCATCAAAATGCCATTCTAGCCACGTAATAATACTTATCATGCTTACTTTATCAAAGATGCCCAATACAAATGATCATGCCACAGTAAGTAGTGGCTAGACTACCTCCACCAAAATACCAGTCAAGCTACATAAGCTCAAGCCTGCATCTCTCTCTTCTTCCGTTGCCTCCAGACCAGCAACACCACCTTCATCGTGGCTCGCACCATCACTGCTATGCAGCATTTAGGTAAACTCGGAGGGCCTTTGTCATGTTTTATAACCTTGTGCATCTCCACAAAGAATAAGGAAAAAGAAAGTGAAAAAAAGGAAAAAAACAAGAAAGTTGATTCCTGCACGTGCGTTTGTGTGTGTTGGCCTGCAGCCTACTGCTTTTCTGAGTGAGCTTTTGTGTTCACTTTTAGGCCCTCAGCCTTTCTAGCTCTGTGTACCCTGGCCTGCCCCTCTCCAGCATGGCCGCCTTCATCTGCATATAGGAGTACATCAGCTGCCTGGCCATTGCTGGACTCGGATTGGCCTGCCCTTGCACCTTGAAGAGCAATCACGAGAGCTGGCAGTCGAACGCCAGCCCCCTTCAAAGGCCCACACTAAGGCCCTGTCTGTGCCTGTCCGGGGCGAGGAGGAACTGGAGGGACTCAGAATCCCCGATCAAGCGATGTTCCATCCTGCATACTGTTCACATTACCGCTTCCTAGTCAGTGGATGCAACACTACTCACTACTCTCGTTCCCTGCACTCATGGAAGTAAGTCCGGTTGACCTCATCCACCAACTTTCCTGAAGCGTCGACAGTGCCTTTCACCCCCCCCTCGCCTAAACTTTTTATTCAATCTCACTGCACTTGTGTCTCACATTTGTGTGTAGCATATCATCTTTGCACCATCTGCATGCATTTTCGAATTTAGGCATGTTAGCATTGCATTGTATACTCTCTTAATCCACCTACTAGTCCTCCTGGTGAGTTTATCTAGAACTGTGCTGTGCAGCCACTCTTACTTCACTCCTTGGCTATACCTCTGCCGTTCTATGGCTCTCTCCATTTTCTCTCTTTCTGCTACACCATCACCTATCCACCCTCCCTCTCAAAGTCTGTTAGGAAAAAATACAACAAAGACATCCCGAGCGCAAACCCTGGGCTTCCCATTGCAGACACCTACGTCAGTGCTTCCTCTAAAGAGGTTTTCACTGATATCCTTTTCTCTGTCCCCTCTCCTGATCTATGGACCCCTCATCTCTACTCTACTCTACCTCCTTCCACACAATCCTCCATTAACGGTGGCACCAAGTGGGAAGTCCTCTTGGCCGGTTTCTCATCCTCACGTTGTTTCGTTAATGTCTATCACCCTGGCACCATCCTGGTTCAGGGCCCACAGCCCAATCTCCTACTCTTTGACCGGATCCTGCCTTCTCTCATTAACTTCCTTCCTTCGCCTTCATCTCCCTCCTCTGAATGGTGTACTATGCCCCTGTACTCCACCTCAGAAAGCCTTTAAAGGCACAGACATCCTCCACTTGGCGACTCTTAATGCCCACACAGCCAAAAAACACTCCTCTGACATTTGCCTCCTTCTTGAAGACATTGACCTCGACATTCTCGCCCTCACTGAGACTTGGTTCAATTCCGGCTCAGTCACTGCCTTTGACTCCCTCCTCCCCGACAGCTTCAAGATCATCTCCAAGCCCCGACCTTACCACACTGGTGGGAGGGTTGCCTTAATCTTCCCTGAGTGGTTTCCTGCTTCCATCTCACCTACCCAGCCCTATTCCACCTTTGAAAGCCTGGTTTGCAAGTTGGTAATCTGTCCCATCTCCACCCTGACCATTGCTACCATCTACCAGCCTCTAGGCGCCACCACAGTATTCCTCTCTGAATGGGCTGCCTTCTGCTCTTCCTTACTTTCATCCACCTCTAACTTCCTCCTGGGTGATTTCAACATTCAATTGAACTCCCCGGCTCCTGCATCCATTCTTTTCACTCAACTCTGCACCTTGCTTTCCCTCTCCATTCTCCCTTCCAAGCCAACCCACTCAGCTAGACACTCTGGATGCCCTCATTCACTCTGACCTCTCTTTCTCTCCCTCCCATTAGTCACGCCTCTTTCCTGGTCAGGCCATTCACTCCTTTTCGCCCACCTGAGTCCCATTGGCCCCGCCAAAAGTCCCATCAACCTTGTTCACTAACATCAGACCAATGAAACGAGTGACTGCGGCTGCCTTCGCCTCTACCCCCGCACCCTGCCACATGTGACTCTACCTCAGACGCTGCCTTCAGCAGCCTTCATCTCTCCATCACTAATACTCGGGACCTTTCTTGCCCCAGTCATGAGGATCCATTTGAAACCTGCCTCTAAACCTAACACTTGGTACGACACCCAACCTGCGGCCCTGAAACGAAAGTGCAGGGTAGAAGAACGGAAGTGGTTAACATCAGGCTCATCCTCTGACAAACTGGCCTGCCGCCTGCTCCAAAGGCAATACAGATTTGCCATCCGTGCAAAGAAAAGAGCCCACATACAGTCACAGGTCTCAGGCGCATCCAATAACACAGCAGAACTTGTCAAGATCTGTAGGGAACTAGCTAACCCCTATGCAGTCTCCTCCTTCTCCTCCTCCTCCTCCTTCTCCTCCTCCTCCTCCTTGTCTCCTTCCCAGGCCCTCTGCAATGCACTGGCCTCACACTTTGCCACCAAAACACAGGACATCCCGACCTCCCTTTCTACACTGCCTCACAACCCTTCTCATCCCCTCTCTCCCTCCTCCTTCTCCCTCATCACACCTGAAGTTACCAGAGTTGTCCGCTCCATGAAGGTCTCTTCTAAATAGGTCCCCCTCTTGCTCATCTGGACCATCAAGGATAACATCGGCTCTCGTGCCCCTCCTCTCACTGATTCATGCAACCACTCTTTCGTAACTAGATCTTTCCCCTTAAGCACTCCCTTGTGTACCCACTCTTGAAAAAACCATCCTCTGACCCTACTTGCTGTGCCAGCTACTGCCCTATTTCCATCACCCCCTTCCCGGGGATGCAGCGTGAGGAGCTGGCCTTGCCTCAACTGAACTCAACTCAAACACTAAACTTGTTGGTGGTCTCCACGACCATCAATCTGGATTCTGAGCATCCAGAGGCACGGAAACTGCTCTTCTGAAGAACTGCTTGCATCTCTGAACTCCAACACCCCAGCTGTCCTTATCCTTCTAGATCTCTCCTCGGCCTTTGACACTGTCAACCATTCCATCCTCATTTAAAGGCTCCACAATACACTTGGTATCTCGGAACGGGCACTGGACTGGCTGAACTCTTTCCTCACTAACTGCTCTTCCCAAGTCATCCTGGGCCTCTTCTCCTCACCTACCTCCCTCTTCACCTGTGGTGGGCCTCAGGGGTCTGTACTCTCTCCATGGCTATCTAACAGCTACCTAGCATGCTTCATCTCCTCTAACTCACAGTGTTATGCAGATGACACACAGCTCTTGGTCAAACTCCTTGTGCACCCTCATGAACTCTCCATCATCTCCGACTGTCTCTCTGCCATTCAGTCCTGGTGCGCCTTCAATGATCTCTGCCTCAACACCTGTAAAACCGAGATCCTTTCCATCTCGACCCCAGCTCCCTCCTTCTTCCCCTCACTCTGGCCTACCTCCTTGGGGCCCCCGCGTCTTCTACTGAAGCCAGAAACCTTGGAGCCATCTTTGACTCCTCTCTCTCCTTCCTCCCTCACACTCAGGCCATTGCCAAGAAGTCTCACTTTCAGCTCTTCCTTCTCAAAGGAATTTTACCTTTTCTCACTTTCCCTCAGAGGTTCAATGTGACCCTAGTCCTCTCTAGGCTTGACTGCTACAACAGCCTCCTCCTGAATCTACCATCCTCCACTCTGCGACCCCTGCAGCTAATACAGAATAGGGCAGCAAGACTTATCCTTGTCCTTTAGCCCAGGGACCATATCTCTCCTGCACTAAAAAGTCTTCACTGGCTCTCGGTTACTGCACGGATAAAATTTAAATCCCTCTGCATCATCCACAAGGCTGTCTGGGCACGGTGACCACACTATCTACAACTTGTTCTCACTAAATACTCTACCTCTAGTCCCCTATGTTCCTCTGGCACCCTGTCCTTGCGTGTAAAGCGTTTTGCTAAACAGAAGATATGTGTTATACTTGTAATCTCAAAATCATATCTCAATAATAATGCAGGACTGCCATATACATCTTCATTCCTTTAATATTATATTACAACTAACCCTTCCCCCAGCCCCACGTTCCAAATTTCCCAACAACATTCTACTTTCCACTGCATTCCTTCAGGATATTATATTGTTCAATTAAGCGGATCGGTTGCAAATCACTGTACAAGGCCGACTCCTCATGGCTACATACTGACACTCAGAGTTCGGACAACACTCTGACCCAGAAGTTCCAGGACTCATAGGAACCTCATCAGAACCCACAGAAATAAAATCAGAAAAAGAAAGATCTACCTCATCAGTCATTTGCACATTATGTTCCTCTTCATGAGCATCATCATAGAACATTTTTCTAAAGAATTAAGCATTCCCCGCTTTCTCCCACAGCCGTAATCATGGGTCCTTTAATCTTCTTGATTATTAAAGGCATCGGTCTATACCTTAAATCCAGCTTCTTACACGGTATCTGTTGGACCAACACAGAATCTCCCATGGTTTGTTGACGTTCTTTTGCTTTTCTCTTACAATCTGTCCACTCTTTAATCCTTCTCCTTTTCACACTATCCCGTTCTCTGATCTCCTCATCCTCTACAGGTGTATAATCCTCAAGCTATGGAAGCCTCGTTCAGGGCTTATATCGTATCATCAACTCTATAGGTGCATAACCTGTCATTTCATGAGGCGTATTGCGATAACTGCGTAACATCTGGGATATCGCCTCTGGCATTGACATGTGATCTGCAACAGCCTTTTGCTGAGTTCTTTTTATTGTATCCATAAACCTTTCAACCATGCCATTGGCTTGTGGCCATAGCAGGGTGATCTTCTGGTGCTTTGAACCCAGATACAATGCACATTTTCCAAACTCCTGCCCCTGGAAAGGTGGCCCACTGTCAGTCTTAACCACATTAGGGACACCCCACTCACTAAACAGCTCATCCAAGACTACTACCACATGATGAAAAGCGGTAGATGCCACATGCTTAACGAAAGGGAATCGTGAGTACTCATCCAGTGCCAACAATAAATGTCCTCCCCGCTTCTAACGGTCCATAGAAATCAATAGCTACTCTATTCCACTGACCATCTGGTGATGGTACTACTTGAAGTGGGCTGGTATTATTGCTAGATGCAGTCACCTGACAGGCAAAACAGTGTTGCAAAGAATCTTCAACAATTACATCCATGTATGGAAACCATACCTGGTTTCTCAGTATCTTTTTCGTATTCACAATCCCACAGTGACCCTCATGTGCCAACATCACAAGGACCTTTCGCAAACTTTTTGGGGCTACTAGCCTATTCCTTCTAAGCAACACTCCTTGATCAGTTGCAGTCAGTTAACTACTCACTCTTGCCAATATCTGAAATCTCTTCTATCCACCCCTTCTTCTGCAACTCGTTCCTTGTCCAAACATCTCCACATGCCAGCTCTGGTAAGCTGAACTGCTGCTTGAATTGTGGGATCAGCTTTGCTCTTCTCCATAAACACTTATTTCATGACTGCCGGAGGTAAAGCATTAAGAGACAGGTATGATATGTACTCTTCCGTCTCTTTTTGCATCTTAATATCAGGTACCCCTTTTGGATGCAGAGACAAATAATCCGCCGGATTTGCCTCCTTTCCCGGCTTGTGAATGATATTATAATCATACTCCTGTAATCGTATGCCCCATCTCTCCATGTGTGGAGGCATTTCAACTCTGGGGTTCCCAAAGAGTGACAGAAGGACCTGGTGATCTGTAATGAGAGTGAATGCCCTTCCAATAACAAAATGGTTAAACTTCTCACATGCCCACACAGTAGCCAGACTCTCCCTTTCAGCTTGTGAATATGCCTGCTCAATGGTATTCAGAGCCCTACTAGCATATGCCACAATGTGTCTTACATGTCCCTTTTCCGGCTCTGTCTGAGCTAAAATGGCACCTAGACCCACCGGACTAGCATCCACCGTGATTTCAGTTTCCCAACTTGGATTGAAATAGGCAAGTTGCCGATCACTAGTCAGTTCTTCCTTTATCATCTCAGAACGTTTCCTGCAATCCTCATTCCATACAAATGCCACATTTTTTTAACTAACTGCCTAAGTGCACAGTTAGCATTGCATAGTTAGGTAGATATCGCGCACAATAACCAGTCATTCCCAAAAAGGATCTCAACCCAGCTACGTCCTTTGGAGCCTCCAGTCCCAGTATGGTATTCACTTTATCTGGGTCTGCTTTGATTCCATTCTCTGAATATATAGGACCGAAAAACCGCAAGCTATGCTTGTTCACATTACACTTAAGGCCATTCAAAGTTAGACCATTGTCCTGCAGAATCTCACACACTTGTTTCAATGCCTCATCATGCTGACTTTGAGTAATACCATATACCAGTCTATCATCACTGTAATTGAATGCATTCTTCACTGGTGCTATGATCCTCCTTATTGTTTCTTGGAATATTTCCACAGCAGAAGAAATGCCAAAACTCAGGCGCTTGTATCTAAACAGCCCTTCATGTGTGGTAAAAGTGGTTATAGGTCTAGATTCAGGATCATTTATCAATTGATGGTGTTTGATTTAAGTCTAATTTCGTGAATCTGGTGGCCTGATTTAGTTGAATTATCATGTCCTCAATATTCGGTCCAGGATGTCTTTCCCTTTGTATCGCAGTACGGGGATTCTCATGTCCACACACAGACGAAGACGACCATCTGCCTTGGGCACTACCACCAAAGGGGATACCCAATCAATCAGTTGTTGCAATTCCTGGGATACCTATGCCTGGAGATGAAAACCTATTAGTCTAGGATGTTGAGGAACAGGATGAACTGTAGGATCAATGTGCAAATCTATGGCACTGCCTTTCAGCTTGCCAACACCAACTTTGGAAATTTCTCCTTTAACTTTTCCACATCTAATATTTCTCCTGATAGAGCTTGCAGATCGTGATGTTGTGGTGGAAATCCTTTTATCAGCTCAGACTGATTATACTTGACATCAATGAGCCGTAACTCTGTGGTAGTCTTGTAACTAATGAGACATCTACCCACTGCTGACTACTTATGACATGTATGTCGATCGGTACACAATGTCCTTTATGGATCAGATCACATTGAAATTGTTCTTTGCAGGGCAATGGTTGCGTTGGTCCCCATTGAAAAATTTGAGCCCTTGATGATCGTAGGGGATATAGGTCAGCTATCCCTTCATAAGCCTTCTAACTCATTACATTCACTGTGTTACCTGTATCGACTAAAAACGGTATGTGCTGCCCACACAAACCTACTGTAACGTTTATGGCCACTTTACCATCCGATGTGTCATAGATCAGTCTCACATATTCCTTGCTGTATCTATCATATTCCTGATATTGATCCTTGTTCAAATGCTCTTCTTCAACTGGTGGGTTTTCATAGGGGTCTCCATACTGTACTTCCTCCTGACTTTGAATTTGGTATGATTGTTAAGTCTGATCTTGTTCTTAACTAACTTGATCTGCTAATCTGCTAATTCTATCTGTAGATTGTCCATAGCTCTAACAAATCCTGGTTGTTGGACTTGTCGATTTGCTCTTGGAAGTCCATTAGGCCTTGTAAAGTCTTTTTCTGGATATGTCCTTTTGTTGCAACTCCTCTGCATATCATACCTCCTGTTTGGCAGCATTTTTACGTTAGATCGGTATGCAGGCATTACCGGCATTTTCTCTCGGCGCATCGTTTGAAAATGATTTTCCTGACCACATCATAGACACAACTGCCCAGAGCAGGGCACTGACCTCTGTGTGGGAATTAAAATCTGCATCTATAACACTGTCTTTCCAAAGGATTTTTACGATTGTTATTCCACCCATCCTGGCGAGGTAGTGATCCAGGTGGCGTACTAGAGTAACTTCTTTGCCATTGCATGTTCTGACCCATAGCAACAATGGTGTCTAGTCTCTTTGGATTCTCCATGTTTGCTGCCTGAGTGTCAACCCTCTCATAGACCCTCGCCAGTTCTAACACTTCTTTTAACGGAAGAGGCTTCTTCAAAAGATGTTTCCTGAATTGAGACTATATGCATGCTTCAATAATTCTAAGCCTTATTGCCTCATTGTCACTAAAATTTGTAAAATAACAATACGTTGCTTTTCTTTGCAGCCGTAATACAAATTGCGCTATAGTTTCATGCGGGCTTTGTGTACATTGATTGAATATATAGCGTTCATAATCCCTTTTGGGCGGGATTATCAACCGGCCACTGATTGCTGTCACTAAGAGTTGGTATGTCACTTTCTCTTCTGGTGGTTTTGTCTTGATGACACTCTTCATTCCCTTCCCAACCAGATTTATAAAAAAATATCTTACTAATTTGTGGCATTTTGATTTACTACCACCCTTAAAAATTCTTCAAACTCATCCATCCATTCCTGCCACCATTGTCCCTGGTCTTCCTGCGGCTCAAGATTGAAGGGGTTTGGGCGGCGCAGATAACTAACTGAATTTGTAGACATGAGACTTGAGATGAGTTTATGTCCCCACTTGCATTGTCAGAAGAAATCTTTGCTGATTAATTCCACTTATTTTATTATTTCTGTTTTTATTTATTTGTTCCTTTCTTCATCTGTACTCTCAGGCTGTGTGAGTTTTGTTTGCCACTTCTTTACTGAATTCACACTTTTATTCACTTTGTTTTGTTTTGCCAATGTCCCAACACTTTGTTCATTGTTTCACACTCAATTGATTGCAATATTTTTGTAATGTTTTCACTGAGCAGATATGACAGTTCAGTCCTTTTTGCTTTACTTTGTTTTGTTTTATTTCTGTTGCATTTATTCTTTTTAGTTGTTATAGTCCATTTATTACTCCTATGGTAGCTTTATGTGTTTGCCTCACGGTTACTTTGTTGTGAAAGGCCAGCATTTTATTTCTTTATCAACACTGTATGACGTTTCTGTCTTGCCTTACACTTTACATACAGCATATTACACACGTTCATACTTCATAAGCCTTTGTACTCTTTCTTAACATTATGAATGCTGTGTTGGTATCGAAATTGTATCCAACTCAGTTTCGTTTATGCTTGCTGTGTTGCTATGGTAACCCTCATCTTTGAAAAATTCAATATGGCCGCACATTTCTTTACGCACGAAGGTCCTTTCCTCTGACCTTCCACATCATGCTGCAGCTTACACGGAAGACAGAATCTTACATTGCTCAGCGCTCCAGTAAATTCTGTTACTTTAACTTCCCCGTTTGAAAGATGCTTCCTTTAAACAGAGACCCTCTTTGTATGTTAAAACCAATTATTATGTTTGTAGTCATATACACCCATATACTACAGTTGCGCTGCGCTTTCCTTACCATCTCTTTTTATTTCCTGTTTCTTTCCTTGTCATTATGCTTTTGCGTTTTGCCTCTGCCTTTAATTTAGCGTCGTAATCTTCTTTTGTTTTCCTTTGAAACTCTAGAGTCAGTTCGTCCTTATTTCCTTTCTCTTTCAGCTACCTCCACTGGTCCAGTTTTCCTTGTTTTTTAATATAGCTTCTTTCTTGAGCTCTTTGAATTTCTGGCTCTCCTTACTCATCCTTGGGAGCTCTGTTCTCGCCGCCAATTGTTATACTTGTAATCTCAATATCATATCTCAATAATAATGCAAGACTACCATGTACATCTTCATTCTTTTAATATCATATTACAACTAACCGTTCCCCCAGCCCCACGTTCCAAATCCCCCAACAACATTCTACATTGCTCTGCACTCCTTCAAGATATTATATTACCCTACAACAGCAGCGGGTCATTAACTCTCTTCAGCTGGCTCCTTACTTTGGAACCTTGAGCAGGATCTTCTCAAATTCTGGAAGCTCCTTAAGACCTGGTGTCCTGGGCCCTTATGCATCTTCTGGCTCTGACCTCCCACACTAATTCTGCCCAGCTCCTGCACTTGCTCACCCACCGTTCTGGTGGTTCGCACTTACACCTCCCATGGCCCCAGTCCGTGTAGCACTAAACATTCCTACCACTTCATCTGTGGATGACCCATGAGCTCAGATGCTCCAGCACTTAACCCCTCTTCCCCTTCCTTGCTGCACTTGCACGTTCTGAATACTCACAAGGCATAGTAGGTTCATCCCTTCCCTCCTCCCCCACTGCTCTTAAAAGTTGTGTAATTTATTTCCCTCCATTGCTCCCTCCCTGTCTTGTGGGTGCTTTGAAACAGTATGTTCTTATTGTATAAGTGCCTAACAAGCAAACAATAAAATAAAAAATAACACTTTTCGTGCTTGCTTTATCAAAGATGCCCAATACACAATGTCATGCCACAGGAAGAAATTGAAAAACTGGCTGCATTAAAATGCCAGTCTTCCTAGGTAATAACACTTATGAGGCTTACTTTATCTTAGATACCCAGTAAAAAATGCCATGTCTGCCCTCTATGCCCCCAGCAAATTGCACACACACAGTCAATACAAGTTATGGTATTTCTTTTAATCAGTATCTATCATAGATACCAGTAGAAAAATGCCTGGCTCCTGTTACCCATCAGGCGCAAAAAATTTAATTATGTCTCCATGCAAGGTGCTAGGGGTAGGGCATGGTATTTTATTACTAGGCATTTATCATAGATGCCCAGTAAACAAAATATCATGTCTGTCCCCTGGGCCCCGCAGCACCTGGCAAGGCCAGACGATTTTGGCTGTTGGGGAGGGGGAGTTGTGCAACAATTGCATTTTAAAAATGCCATTGTTGCACAATCCCCTCTCCACCAGCCAGCATCAGCTGCCTGTGCAAACACATTCACACAACTTTCGCATGCACTAGCTCATCCACACTTGGACCCATCATATGTTCACTCATTACATACAACAAAACCATATACTTATACATACACACTAAAATGAATGTGCCTTCTGGGCCAGTCCTCAGATTTCCCCCCAGCGCTCCAGCTCCTGCATGTCATGAACAGGAAGAAAAGAGCATTTCCTGCTTCATGCACATGTGCAAAAGAGCCAAAGCCCTGATGACGAAGTGCACCACTCCTTTTGTATGTGCAGGAAGGCGCAGGAGCACCCCTCGCACGTACCAACAAGCAGTTTCACAGCGGGCATCAACAATGAGCCACGCAATGATGGGGAAGCAAAACACCCCCAGCTTTACATGCCCCATTGGACAGGCCTGGCTGGGTAACACCTCAATGGAAACTGCATTTACCTTTTACAGTTCAAGCCAGCACATGCGCGCTCCCTCAGCTGCAAAAAGCAACTGACGGAACACTCAGTTGTTTACACTGGGCTGGCTCCTCCATGATGGGTGTAGGTGACAGTGGGTCGGTGCCCCCTCAACCGTTATGGACAAGCCGGCAGTGGTAGAACCTCAATGAATCTATGCACCGTGTCGGTGTGGCTGAGATGAAATACTGTGGACTTTGAAGTCATGTACGTGAACTGCAGTGTTGGTAATGCTCTGATGGTGAGCACATTAAGGGAGTCATAGAAACGCCTTAAAATAGAAGGCTACCAGAGTACTGCGCAGCTTGAGTGGATCTATGTGATCACTGCGCTGCCCATAACTGCGACGGCTGAAATGCCAACGCCAGTTACGGCACAGCGTAGTGATCATATAGATAACTGCTCCACGGCCTGATTTTCCCTTCCTAACCCCCCCAATTTACCGTTCACGGCGGTACACTCCTGTGTGTGCCACCTGCACCCTGCTACCCCTGTGGCATCAGCTCCTCCCACTAACGTGGTTAGAGCTGACACCGCAGGGTGCTTTTCTTTTTTTGTTCTTTCGTGTCCCCCGAAACCCCCGACTCCCATTACAGCGTCCAAGCAGAGCAGGGGACACCCCCGCAACCACCGCTCTGCTTGGGCGCAGTAAATGTCACCCTCATTTTGTGCACCCCCAAAGTCGCAGTAACTGCAGGGGCGCACAAATGAGGGGGACATTTTTGTACGATTCCGCTTGAGTAACTGTTGCTGAGATGTTATATATTTAAAACTTTTTGCAATTCCTTATGAAAAACGCGCTATAAAATGTTCGGCCAGGAGATGGGTTGGGCTGGTCACTTGCTCATATTCAGGGCATGGGTGGGGGAATTTCTTCCCCTGTAGAGAAAATCAAAAGTTTCCACTGGTGAGCCCAAAGTTTAGTTTCCTAGTAACTGCTGCTGCCAGTACAATAGAAGCATTTATTTGTGATTAAACAGTTTGACAAGCATAGACAATCTTTAGCAATACATCATGTGATAAAACACAAAGGAATTGGCATATAAATCACAGGGTATTTGTGTGACAGTCAAACAAAAACTAAACACAGTTTAAAGAAAACTAATGAATGTAAGTTTAAGAAGTGTCATGTCCTCTTTCTGTTGTTGTTTGTGTAAAGGAGCCAAGTCTCCTTTCTGTTACTCATAATTCAGTGGGCTGCGACCCATGTGTGAAGGAAGGGGCGGGGCTACCGCCTGAGGGCCAGTTACCATTAGAATCATTAAAAGAGTTTGACGCTTCAATCCTGACTCTGTGCTTTATTCACGTGATTGTTACTTACCGCAATTGAAACGTATTGCATGCTGTGTGTATCTTATTAAACCCACAACAATGGTGACGAGGACCTGTTGATGCTGCGCCGTCACCCAACTCGCTGCAGTCCTCACTCCGGTCAGACGGCATCCATTGAAAATGCTGCATCTCCCGAGGCGGGTAAATCCAACGCTGCATCAACACGAACTTCATGCGAGCGCCACATTTCCTGCTGTGCGCCTCTACAGTGAGGCTCATTCATTTATTTGAAAGGCGCCGCCACGGAGTACATTCTAATCCTGTTCCCGCAAATTTACTACAATATGCTCACTGGATATAACACGTGCCAAGTGCACAGAGCAGAGGCACATCAACGGACATGTGCCAATTCACCCACAACGCTCACCGCTCATCACTCACGTCGGCACAGGGGCCGCCAATCACGTTGACTGCTACTTCACTCTGATTCATGCGAACCACTAATCTGCTCAGCACAGCAACCATCACACCTTTAGATTACCTTGTAGTCACACTTCAGGATAATCCAGCTATAAAATGTCTGAAAGCAATGCAGACAGCAGTCTACAGAGCAAGCCTGCAGTCCAGCGCCACTCCATGCAACTCCCAGGGAAGACAGTGGCACGGAATCCTTGCAACTTCAAGCCATGCAACACTTCGACATGTCAGACACCAGCAGTTTGGCACCCACGTGGGCCAGATGGCTCAAAGAACTGCACATCTACATCGACACATCTGGTGTGAGGGAGGAACGCCAACTACAAGGTATTTTGTTACACTGGCTGGGTCCAGTAGTATGTGCTATTTGAGATGCCAGAAGCCAATACTGACACATTTTAAGGTATAATTGACTCATTAAACACTTATTTTATTTTGCGCCATTGAGAAATGTTGATTACGAAAGACACATTTTCCACACAACCACGCAGGAAAATGGTGAACATGGACAATTTTGTAATGAGGCTACGGAAGAGAGCCAAATATTGTGACTTTAATCGATATTCCACAGAAGAAGCACTCAAATCGCAAGCCATCCCCGCTGTGGATCGTCAAATTTCCACAAAAAAACTTCTCCAGAAAAGCAGAACACTTGATGAAATACTTCAGCTGGCAAGAGCGGATTCAGCACTAGCATTACAGACGGAATCACTGGGAAACATCAAAATCACACAGTTTGCTGCAACAACAATGGTATGTTCCATTCGCACACAAGTAGATTACAGTGGAACAAATGAAATGCTACAGGTGTGGATTTAAATTTCCTCACATTGGTCTATGACCTGCAATAGGACACCACTGCGATAAATGTGGCGGCGAAAACCACTTCCAGTCCGTCTGCAGAAGCATCAAATTCTTCCAATCGACTGAACCAAGCAATGAGTCATGGAGACAAGATGGCCACAACTCTAGGCGGGAAAGCCCACGTCCTACCAGGCAACACCTCACCAGCAGGCGCCGCTCACACAGCTCATCACGAGAACAGCCATACTCTGCCAGACGCCGAGAGGCAAGGAGAGATGGCTCCAATCGCTCTAAGAGTAGACATGACTCTCAACAAAGGAAATCAAGACAAAGAATTAGATCTTTAGATGAGTCACCACGAGGGAGACATTATTCACACTCATCATCATCCAGCGGAGACTGCAAAAGAGGGTGCGTTCATGCAATTGGCAACAACACAGCCATTGAACACAGCCCAAAACTCCTACTTATTATAAACGGACGGAGTCAAGAATTCCTGATTGACACCGGTGCAACAGTAAATTTAATAAACGACCACATCTACAAGTCTCTTGACACAAAGACAGTTAAAAGAAGCTGATACTTTAATATACCCCTACAGTTCAAACAAACCACTCGATTGTCAAGGCATGTTCACCGCCACCTGCCAATATTTATTTATTTATTTATTTATTCACATTTGTTAAGCGCACATCAGACCGAAGGCATCGTGGCGCAATACAAAGACAAGTGTCAAAAGCTAAAAATCATAAAAGGAGAAGTTCCAGGGAGCAGCATACTCGGTTTCAAGTCGGCCATCCAAATGGGCCTCATTCATATCATATACCAAATCATGTCCGCATATACCACCAGTCCAAAGGACAGGATACAAAAAATGTTCCTGGCACTTTTCAAAGGACTGGGCAAATTAAAAGAGAAACAGATCAAACTACACATAAACCCTCACATTCCACCGACAGCTCAACACTACAGGGGTATGCCCCTCAATATCCAGAGACAAGTAGAGGATGAAATACAATCTCTGCTACAACAAGACATTATCGAACCGGCATCAGGACCCACGTTGTGGGTATCGCCAATTGTACCCGTGCCCAAAAAGGAGAACAAAACCAGCATACGCATCTGCGTAGACATGAGGGACTCAAACATAGCCATTGAAAGAGAGCGTCATCTTGCCCCAAGAATGACAGACATAATGCACTTACTTCACGGTGCAAAAGTATTCTCTAAACTGGACCTAAACAAAAGCTACCATCAGCTTGAACTGCACCCATCGTCAAGATATATCACCACATTCTTGACCCATCTAGGCTTATTCAGATACAAAAGGCTTAGCTTCGAACTGTCATCAGCGGCCAAAATCTTTCAAAATGAGATCCACCAGGTAATTAAACACATTTCAAATTGCCTAAATTACAGTGATGACATTTTAATCTTTGGCGCCACTCAGGAAATGCACGATGACACACTCAGAAGAGTGTGCATGGCACTCGAAAATGCACACCTGACACTCAACCCGGACAAGTGCGAAATCAGCAAATCAACCCTCGAATTCTTTGGACACACATTCTCGAGCAACGGTCTGCAACCGGACCCTGAGAAAGTACAAGCACTGGTAGAATCTCGTACTCCCACCGCAACATCAGCAGTACGCTCGTTCTTGGGAATGGCAAGTTACTGTACACCCTACATTCAATACTTTGCGTCAGTAAGCACACCCCTCAGAACACTCACGTGAAAACATTAGGAATTTCACTGGTCAAATGAATGCGAAGAAGCCTTCCAAGGGATCAAAAAGCGCATCGCTGATTTTCTATCAAGGTACCCACTTCCAGCCCATGACGAATGTCAGTCAACCAAAGCATACCAATACATCAACTACTTAGTAGGGAATGCACTTCCCAAGTCCACCATGGCTGCTTAACTTGGAGAAGCAACACAGAACGACCTCTTAATTCAGACAGTTCAAGAGTGCTTGAAGTCCGGCCAATGGCAAAGGAGACACTGTCGGGGATGAAAATTATCGTCGAATGAAGAAAGACATTTCCACACATTCAAACTCATCAAGCACACGCTATCGACATCACCTGATGGCCTCCTACTAAAGGAAAACAGACTTGTCATCCCACCCAGCCTACAGGATCAAGTACTAGACATCGCTCACTCGGGACACTGAGGGGTGTTGTCGACAAAGAGACAACTCAGAACCAAAGTATGGTTTCCCCGCATGGATGAGAAAGTTGAATCACTCCTGGGCAAATGCCTCGCATGCCAGGCTGTTGCCCCGCGCACTTTCCCAGAGCCACTCAAAACATCAACAATGCCCCTACAAGTTTGGGACAAAGTGGCTATCGACATGTTTGGACCCCTGACAAATGGCAAATATGTACTAATGATTGTTGATGAAATGTCTCGATTCTCTGAGGTGCCCCTCATCCACTCCATGAGTGCTCAGGCAGTAATACCAGCACTTGACAAAACCTTCACGGACTATGGAATCCCATCGATTGTAAAATCGGACAATGGAACACCTTTCAGTGGACATGCGTTCGCCATGTTCGCAGAACACTTAGGTTTTCAACATTGAAAAATCACGCCACTATGGCCACAAGCCAATGGCATGCCTAATATATTCATGAGCAACCTAAAACGTGCCCCACAAATCTGCTCCATTACCAATGGATCGTTCATGCAAGCCATCTGCACGCTGCTGCGAGAATATAGAAACACACCCCACAGCTCAACAGGGGAATGACCATCAGCCTTAATGTTTGGCCGAATAATACGAACCACGCTGCCACATAACCCATGCGCTGTCCTCCCCACTACCTACATTGACAGTGCACAGGCAAAAGACAGAGTAAGCAAAACAAAAATGAAGGAATACGCAGACCACCGAAGACAGGCGAGACCAAGTCCCATCCAAGTAGGAGACAAAGTACTGGTCAGACAAAGCCAAAACGCCAAGGACACCCCGGCGTTCAAGCCCAAGCCAATGACCGTGACTCACATACATGGGTCCATGATAACAGCTGCAAGTCCACAACGAACCATCACATGAAATTCATTGTTCTTCAGAACTCTTGAAGGTGAGCAAAACCCGGTGAAGACCACCGTGAACATGGCAGATGAATCTTCAGACATAGACTCTGAACACAGAGAAGAAGACAGGGACGCGGACGACAGTGACAGCGACAACCCCAACGTAAGTGCAACTCCACTTACAAGAAACCCGTCGTGAAGGACGATATGTAAACCGTCCAGATGGATCGAGGAAATGAACTAAGGAACTTCCACTATATATTAAGCAAGGGGGAGATGTAATGTCTTTCTGTTGTTTATTTGTTGTTTGTGTAAAGGAGCCAAGTCCCCTTTCTGTTACTCATAATTTAGTGGGCTGCAACCCACGTGTGTTACTTACCGTAATTGAAATGCATTGCATGCTGAGTGTATCTTATTTAACACACAACAAGAAGCATGTTTCACTTTGGAAAGGTCTTGTTTTTTCTATGAAAGTGTAAGCAGCACGTTTGGAAAACAATGGTGTGACCAGCATGTAGGAAGCCTGCTTTTAACAGCGAGGTCCCCCACTCCAGTGATATTCATTGCCCATTGGTATGCCTTTCCGACCAGAAAAACGAACACAGGCTAAGCAAATAATACAAATGCATACGAAAGCTGGTCGAAGGAGCATCTTTAAGTTGGGGGGAGTGGGCAGCAAATAAGGGGGTGGGAGGGTGATTGCATAGCTCTCAACCATTTGTGCTGCAAAGGCGGGTGAAATCACCCGATTTTGTTTTTGGCGGGTGAGACGCCCATTGGAATGAATGGGCGTGGAGGATGCTTGGCGGGTGATACAGCCCTTTACAAGGCGGGTGACACCCGCCAAAAGCGTGTGAGTTGAGTGCTATGGTGATTGCACTTCTATGTCCCCCCTCTCGGGACGTCTATGGCTCACTCTCATAGCACCCTCTTGCCAGCTCTGATGCAATTGTAGCTTCGACATCAACAACCCAGGTTATTTGGTTTCTGGTCTGCCTGCCTACATGGCACAGACCATCATATACTGTGCCTTCCTCGTCTTTTCGAATAATATACAATCCGGACACTGGCTCTTCTCACGAGCACATGGAAGACAGCAATTGCCATCATGGTGCTCGTCAATCCACAGGAACTGGGCAGGAGGGGCAAACATGTTAGGTCCATGGTGTTGAAAACCCAAAAAAGAGCTGTAATCTTTAAAAATATTGCATTCTATTATGAATGATCTTCCTGGTACCAGCCTCGATATTCAAAGGTTCTCTGCATCAAGAAGGCTCTTTTGTTGTCCATTACCTTTCCACCCCTATTCTTCAGTACCAATTATATACATACCAACACTCCATATTGAAGCGGGATTTTTTAAGAAAAAAAAAAAAGCTATTTTCCACTTTCTCCCACCTAAAATAATTCGAACCCAAGCTTTATGGGGAAATGACTTTCTCTGACTTTCAGTGACGTCTCCCTCCCAGGTGCTTCAGAATGTTGGCATGTGTGCAAATATAATTAGAGCTTCACTGCAAGAGCATTGTGGGTAGTAGCAACATCGTCATAATGGTTCACATTACAGGAATGTCCCCCGTCAACACCCTGAAGCTGAAAAACAAATTGCAATACTCGAGCTAGCCACCAGATGGCAGATTATGCGAATGTGAAGCAAATCCCATACCACGAAAACATTTTAAGCAACTGATTTTAGCCTCAATGGAGTTGAAATTCACCTTTTTACTGGCCAATCATTCAAAGTGTTTACTTATTGTGTCACCCGAAAATGGAACGTCTCAATCAAAATGCACATTATGACATGCCACCAAATGCCACCGAGGATGGGATGCTCAATCAGTTTTACAACGATTACAAATTAGGATCGAGTCCCTTCTTTCATATCTGGCTATAGAGATACGATTAGTCTTATAAACATTGAGCAAACGTGGTGGGGGCCAGACTGTGAATGAATCAGAATAGTATGTGCCGCCTATGATTTTAACTATGTAACTGTGCTCCATCCGTACACTCATTAAACCGCAAAACCACGTGGTCATTGTTATGTCCGTGTTTCCACGGCCCTGTGCGCCGGGAGACCGGACAGATCTGAGGCTAGGCCGCGCGGCCTCTGTGTCGCAGCTCCAGCGGGAGCTGGAAGAAACACACACACACAGAATGTAGGTCGGCCCCGGAACTGCCTCCCGTGCTCGGGGGTGGGGCTTTTATTGGAACGCCCTGTGTCACCACGTAGCAGGACGCAGGGCGGATGCAACATTCCTCCTTTATTTCAACCAAGACTAACGATAAACACAAATACTATAAACTTCAATTCAAAACAAATGTTCAACTGTTCATGTCCAAGGACCATTTGTGCTCACGGTCCACAGGGGGCCGACTACCATACATAGTCTTTGAGCCTGGCGGGCGGTCTCGTGGCAGTTCGCAAACTAGATCGCCCTCCTCGGGGACTGTCCCATTGGGTGGCTCACCTTCTCTGTCCGGCTCCCCCAGGTCCGGCTCGCTCCACTGCTCCCACGTCCTGTCACCCGCTGCTGCCTCATCCTGGAGGGGCGCGGGCTCTTCTTCATTGGACTGAGCTTCTTCATTCTCCTGGTGGCCCTCGCCATCAGTCCACAGATTTCGTGGCACTGCCTTGAACCACGACGCATTTCTTGTCACCTGGCGGAGCCCTCTCGTTACTGTCACCATGGTCCCTTGCCTGCCACTGACGGTCCATGGGAGCTTGTCATATCTGGTGTCCAGTTTTGACTTGGTTGGGTTTCGCAGCATGACCACTTGGTCTCCCACCCGGTGGTTTGGCGGTCTCGCCCTCCTCTTGACGCTCATGTGTGCGTTGGCGCTCGTTCTCCTCCTCTCCGTGCGCTCCTCATCAACTTCGTCCGGGGTCCTGCTGGGGTGATGTGGAATCGAGGATTTAATGACTATGCCAAACATGAGGTCAGCTGGCGGGATGCCCGTCGTGCTGTGGGGGGTGACCCGGTAGTTCCGCAGAAAACGGTAAAGGTCAATCTTCCACGGGCTAGCGTTCGCCTTTGCCACTCTTAGTACTTTGTTTAGGGTCCTCATGAATCGTTCTACATCGCTGTTCGCCTGAGGCCACCTTGGCATGATGTGATGGTACTTTACGTTCAGTTTGTGCAAATACTGTTTGAATTCCTCCCACGTGAAGGGGGGACC
Organism: Ambystoma mexicanum; assembly: GCF_040938575.1. Taxonomy (NCBI): domain Eukaryota; kingdom Metazoa; phylum Chordata; class Amphibia; order Caudata; family Ambystomatidae; genus Ambystoma; species Ambystoma mexicanum. The sequence goes on from NC_090929.1 coordinate 543,368,230, forward strand.
ATTGTCGCTCTTGATGCTGGTGGGTAGACCATGTGTTGCAAACATCTTCTCCATGGCAGGGATGACCACCTCCGCTGCAGTGGATTCCACTATTTCGACCTCGGGGTACCAGGAATGGTCGTCAATGGCCACCAGGAGGTAGAGGCCTTCCCGTAATGTGCAGAAATCGATGCTGATTGCCTCCCACCGGCCACGCCCACGTTCCGCTGACTGTATGGGTTCGGGTTCAGGGGGGCCCAGTTATTTGGCAGGGTAGGCAGGTACCTATCAGCTTTTCAACCTTCTCGTCAATCTGTGGGAACCACACCCGGTGCCTGATCCGAGCTTTTGTTCGTGCCATCCCTTGATGTCCTTCGTGGGCCAGTGCCACTATTCTGTCTTGTATGCTCGGTGGGATGACAATCGGATTACCCCTAAGCAACAGTCCACTCTCTGTGATCGACAGGTCTTGTCTGACGGTGAACATCCCGGAGAGAAAAACCTTCGCTTCCACGGTCCTGTTGTGTGTGTTTTTCATGAACGTCTTCCAGTCGCCTGAGATGATGGCGTCCTTCACTAGGTCACAGCACGGGTCTTTGTGGGTCTCAGACTCGATGTCCTCGATGCTGACCGCCTTCGGCCTCATGGCTCGCACCACCTGGCATATGTGCTCCTCGGTCTCTTCGGCTACTTGGACTTCTTGTGAGGTTGCCGCTTGAGTATGCCCTGAGAGGAAGTCCGCCGGGTTTCCACTTCCCGGCTGGTAAGCCAGCTCAAAATTGTACTGCTGGAGGTGCAGCAACCACTTGGTGATCCTTGCCGGTGGGTGTGACGACGTACCCATGAAGATGGGTAATAGGGGTTTGTGATCTGTGATCGCCGTGAATCTCCGTCCATAGAGGTATAGATGAAAATGACACACCCCCATAGCACGGCAATGGCCTCCTTCTCGATGTGAGAGTAGCGCTGTTCTGTCATCGTGAGAGCTCTTGATGCGTATGCGATGGGCCTCTTCTCCCTCTCCTTGGTGACCTGCATGAGGATGGCCCCTAGCCCTACAGGACTCGCATCCACGAACAGTTCCGCCGGGAGCTCGGTGTCGTAGTACGCCATTTTCGTGTTGATGGACAGGGACTCCTTATTGCTTTCGAAAGCCTCCTGGCACTCCTGCCCCCATTCCCATTTGGCATTTAGTTTTGTCAGTTCGCGTAGGGGCTCCGAGAGGGTTGCCAGATTTCGGATGAATCTACCGCAGTAGGTAGCCATGCCCAGGAAGCTGCGCACTTCAGTGGGTGTCATTGGCGGGCTTGCCGCTCGAATGTCTGCAACCTTCTGGGGGTCAGGGGAGATGCCTGTACTGCTGAATTTGTACCCAAAGAATGTGATTTCAGACTTGAGAAACTCGCACTTTTCCTTATGTATGGTTAATCCAGCGTCTTCTAGCCTGCCCAGTAGGGTCTGGAGCCTCTTGAGATGATCTTCCCTGTCAGGAGCGTGAATCAGGATATCGTCGCTCACATTGAGGACACCAGGTATGCCCCGGATGACTTCTTGGATGGTTTGTTGGAAAACTTCAGCCGCTGACGATATCCCAAAACTCGGGCGTTTGTACCTCCGCAGCCCCGGATGTGTTGAGAAAGTCGTGATGTACCGAGAGTCTTTGTGAAGTTTTAACTGGTGGTACCCCGCCTTCAGATCAACTTTGGAGAACACTCGCGACCCTGTGAGGTCAGCCACGATTTCGTCAAGCGTGGGTGTGATGTGGCGCTCCCGCTTGATGGCGGTGTTCGGGAGACGCATATTTATGCAAATCCAGACTTTTCCGGGCTGTTTGGGCTTTCTTGTTACTACCATCGGGGAAACCCATGGTGTAGGCCCTGTCACCTCCTCTATTATGCCGGCTTCTTCCAACGCTTTGAGTTCTTTCTCCACTTGTTCTCGCATGTGGAATGGTGTTCTCCTGTGTCTCACTGCTTTCGGCTGTACTGATTCATCAATGTGCAATCTGATGGTCTTCCCTTTCAGACACCCTATCCCCTTTTGTAGTTTGGGGTAGTGCTTTAAAATGTTCTCAACTTGCACTTCATCGATCTGGCAGATGAACTTGACCAAACCCAGATCCTCCGCTGCGTCCCCACTCAAAAGGCATTCGATACCCGCCTTCATGACGTAGATGTTTGACCAAAGCCTGTTTTCGCCGTGGACTAGAGTGGTGCGGAATCTGCCGACGACCGGTAGGGGCTTCCTGCTGCTGTATGCAAACAACAGTGTGTCCGTGTCCTTCAGGAGCGGTTGTGATCGTAATGTCTGAAACATGCTTATGGGCATGACATTCACGGAGGCACCCGTGTCGACAGTCATCCATACTTGCTGATTCTGGAGGGTGACCAAACCCTTCGCCTCCGGAGATTCTTTCTCTGTGTCGCCTGCCCTTGATCCAACGCAGACACCAGGTAGACCTTCCTCCCTTTTCTCCACTGTTCTTTTCCGGATTCGTGTAGTGTGCCTGAGACATCGTCCCCTTCTTCCTCAGTCGATGAGTTGGTGGTCTCGACTCGCCTTGCGCTGGCCTGCTTCTTCTTTTTGGTCCCGCTCTTTTCTTGAGGGTTCTGCGGGGGCTGCACCGGGGTGCCCACTGATCGGCATACCTTCGCATAGTGGTCCTTTCTGCCGCAGGCCCCGCATGTTGTACCTTGCGCGGGGCAGTTTCACCGTCCGTGTCGCGGACCGCCACACCATCCGCACTCAGTGAGACCCGGGAAACGTGGCTGCCACCTGTTTTGTGCGTAGCTGCCGCCAGCCTCATCCCTCGTGAACTGTCTGTTGGAACGGGCTGTAATTTTTGTAGTGTCGCCCCATGTTGGCAGCCCGCCAGCCAGTTCTCTTTGTCGGCCCAGTTCGAGAATTCATGTGAGGGAGATGCCTTTCTCACTAAGCACCATCCGTCTCAGTTTTTCTGAGTGAATGCCATTGATGAGTTGCCTCCGGATCTCTTTTTCAACGTTTGTGAATTCACACGAAATGGCTAGCTTCCTCAGCCGTGTGTGGTAGCTGTCCAGAGTTTCTTCTTCTGCCTGAATGGTGGTGCAGAATATGAACCTCTCATAGTCCGGATTCAACTGTGGGAGGAAATGCGCCGTCAGGGCATCTTTTGCATTTTGGTATGCATCCTGGCCATCATCCACGGTTAGAGAGTTAAATATGCGTAATACCTCGTTCCCCACGTTTAGCAGCAGGTGCGACCTCATCTTCCTGGCAGTCGTGATGTCCTTGCATTCCATTGCAATTTCGAATTTCTGGATCCATAGCTGCCACCTGGGGCCAACTGATGACGAGTCGGTGAAAGGGTCAAAGGGCTGGATCATACCCGAGAGGTTTCCTTGCGGGCGAGCCTGTGGTGATGGCGTCGACAGGTTTGCCGCCATTCTGGCCGGCGTGCCGGGTCTGGGGGTGGTTGTGCCGGTTGCCATTGCTGTGGTTCACTAACCTCATGGCAGTGCTGGACCTTGGGTGATCCTTTTCTCTTGATGAATGTCAGCAGTGGGCCTCCCCTGATGTTGTCTGTGGTTTCAGACCCATGGATGGTGGAGGAAGAGTCTTGGTGCTTCCCCTTATTGCAGGACTGCCCTTGTGTTGTCTGGGGCAGGTTGATGTTGCTGAGGATTGTTGTCCTCCGCGATGGCAAAAGACAGGAAAAAATGTGTTTTTTTTCTTTTTTTTTTTTTAGGGGGGGTTCGTGTTGCTGCCTCCCCCACCGAGTGTCCAAAAATTTAGTCACGATGGCCGCAAGCCATCAGCACCGTCGAGTGCGTGAGCTCCATGTGGTTCTCCTCGTCGCCATTGTTATGTCCGTGTGTCCACGGCGCTGTGCGCCAGGAGACCGGACGAATCTGAGGCTAGGCCGCGCGCCTCTGTGTCGCAGCTCCAGCGGGAGCTGGAAGAAACACACACACACAGAATGTAGGTCGGCCCCGGAACTGCCTCCCGTGCTCGGGGCGGGGCTTTTATTGGAACTCCCTGCGTCACCGCGTAGCGGGACGCAGGGCGGATGCAACAGTCATTACATTTCAATGTTCAACCCCTGGTCAAGCCCCTGTCCCTCACGTGAGCCACTCGTCAGGTAACCAATATCTAGGGTGCCTAGGGGACCCGACCAGCAGCACCGCATCATTTGCATGTAAGCATTGGCGTTTTGCATTTGTGCCAACACCCTTTCCACCCCCAACCCAGCAACATGCAGGGTTAGGGCCAACAAGTTATTCACAGGAGTGCTGGTGTTCTGTAATATTTGGTATCCCATACCGATCCGGTACCCCCTGTCTTCGGCTATCTTCGTAGATCGCAGACCAAAGTAGGAGAGTTCCGAGCCTCGGTATGGGGTACCAAATGTTGCACAACACCGGCATAACGCCCGAGTTCCATATTGTCTAGTCAGGGGAGTATTTAGCATTGCCAGAGAGGCTGGGGGGATAACCACGGTAAAACTCCTGCTACTTTCTCCTCAAATGCAGTGCACGCAATTCCAGGTTGTCTCATTCGCGCCCACAAACCGCCCACCCCTGTCCCAATCTATTTTTTTTTAGTAACATTACTAGTGGCTGTTCTATCCGAACGCGGTGTCGCGGGCTGGTGGCGCAGCAATAATACACGGGACACGGAGGTGCCTAAACACACGTCTTCTTTATTCAACTCCTTCCAGAAACTCCCCGAGCCCGCCCCCGTTCCGTCACTTCCCCTTCCCCTGACTCCCTCCCACCCCTGCGTTGCTACGGGAACGTCAACGTGACATCTCCCCCCTTTTTAAACAGTTACTAAACTCTTCGCAACTGGCAATGGTCCGGTGGGCTTCTAGTCCATTTCTTCGATCCATCAGTGAGGTCTATTCCGAGCCCTCTGCGGACATGCCTGACTTGATCCGGGTGAGGGTCGGCTCTCCGCACTCGCGCTCTCCCTTTCCGGCTCGGCCTCCTCCGAGTCCCACTGATCAGCTTGATAAGAGTCATCCGATTCGTAATCCAGGTGTACCTGTACCCTGCCGCTTAGCCTCCTGGCTCCGCTGGGTGGAAGTTCTTTGAAGTGGGATGAGTTCCTCGTGACGGATCCCTCTGATCCTTCGGCCGTGATCATGGACCCCTTTTTCTGGGTGACAAGCAGAGGTTCTTCGCGAAAGGGGGCCGTATGCTTGTGCATCACTGGTTGTCGGACTGCCAGCACGTCCCCCACTTCTATTGTGGAGGTCTGAGCTCGCCTGCGAGCGTCTGCATACTCTTTCATTCGAGCCTTGGCTGCTTCATCCCTTTCTCGCACCTCTTGATCCAGAGTGGGCGGTGGTGTGATGCCTTCTGCTTGTGGTATGCGTGTCTGGGTATTACGTCCAAACATCAGTTCAGCGGGGGTCCTTCCCGTGGTGCTGTGAGGGGTGCCCCTATAGTCTCTCATCAGCTGATTCAACACCTGCTCATAGGGCTGGCCAGTGAGCCTGGTGATCTGAAGGGCTCTCTTCAGGTTGGCCATGAACCTCTCTATCATCCCATTAGCCTGGGGCCATAGTGGAGTGACTTTCCTATGGTGAAATCCCAGATATTCTGCGAATTGGGTGAACTGATGTCCACAGAAAGGGGCCCGTTGTCTGTTTTGAGCACTTTTGGTACCCCATAGGCTGAGAACATGTGGTCCAGAACTGGGATGACATGATGCGCTGCGGTGGATGATATGAGCCGCACGTGGGGATATCGTGAGTACTCGTCCATCACTGCTAGAACGTATTTCCCTCCTTCGATGGGCCCGAAGAAGTCCGTTGCAACAGCCTCCCATTCTTTCTGTGGGAGCTCCGACATGATCAGTGGTTCCGGGTGTTGGTTTGGCGCGATGAGGCAGCAGGTGGGGCATGCTTTCAGTGCTGCCTCTACTAGCATGTCCATGTGGGGAAACCACACCTTTTGTCGGAGCATACGCCTGGTGTACACCATGCCTCGGTGTGTCTCGTGTGCAAGTTCTACGACCTTTGCCCTCATTGCCTCGGGGATGAATAGTTTGCAGTCCTTTAAGATCATGTGATCTTCTGACACTGCAAGCACGTCCTTTATTTGTAGTAGTCATTCCACGTCCTCCTGCACTTTGCCACTGGCAGCTCTCCCCTTTTCTTTTGCCCTTCGCCACTGACCTGACTCCAGTCCTTCACAGATGATGCGGCAGGCTGGGTCGTTTTCCGTTTCTCTGGCGAGTGTCTCCATGTTGATTCCCTCCGGTGCAGCCTGGTGAACGAGGTATCGTAGATATCTGTCGGCCACTGATGGTTCGGGTGTGTTTTCCCCCCTTGGCCTCCTGGAAAGAAAATCAGCCGAGTTTTCACCTTTCCCTGGTCTGTGGATAATTTCGAACGCATAGTCCTGAAGTCTCAAACCCCATCGAGCAATTCTCAGGGGCATTTTGGCTTGAGGGTTGCCATATAGGAACAGTAAGGCCTGGTGGTCGGTGACAACTTGAAATGGTTTACCATACAAAAATAGGTGGAAATGTTTGCACGCCCATACGACGGCAAGTCCTTCCTTTTCCGCCTGTGAGTACGCGGTTTCTGTGGAGGATAAGCTACGGCTGGCATAGGCCACTATGTGTTTCCGTGAGGGATATTTCGGGTCCTTTTGTGCCAGTATGGCACCCTAGCCAACTGGGCTGGCATCGACCGTGAGCTTGGTCTTTCTGCTTGGGTCGTAATATGACATATTCTCTGCTTTTGCCACTCTTTCCCTTATCAGTTCGAAGGCTTTCTGACACTTCATTGTCCACTCGAATTTGGTGTCTTGGTGCGTTAACTGTCAGAGCGGTTCGCTGACTGACGCAAAGTCCCGGATGTACCGGTTGCAGTAGCTGGCAAGGCCCAAAAATGACCGTAGTTCTGATACATTGGATGGGGCCGCCGTGTCGTTCAGTGCTGCCACTTTATCTGGGTCTGGGGTCATTCCTGATTCAGAGAAGATATGTTCAAAGAATTTTAGTGTGTTTTTCCGAAATTCACATTTGTCTCTGTTAAGCATGAGGTTTGCGTCATGTAATGCCTTGCACACCAACATCAGGGTCTCATCGTGTTTGTTTGCATCCGTTCCAAAGACCAGGATGTCGTCTGAATAATTTAGACAGTTCGGGATATGTTTTATGATGTTATGAACCTCAGCCTGAAACGTTTCTGCTGCCGAAGACACCCCAAAGCTGAGTCTCTTGTATCTGAAAAGACCAACATGTGTGACAAATGTCGTGATGTTTCTACTGCCAGGGTGCAACACTGGTTGATAGTACCCCTTTTATAGGTCCAGCTTGGAAAACACCTTTGCTCCATTTAGCAGGTGTATCATGTCCGTGATTCTCGGGGCAGGGTGTCTTTCCCTTTTGATGGCCTGATTTGGGCGTCGCATGTCCACACATAGCCTCATGGCCTCAGAGCCTTTCTTGGGAACTGGGACGATCGGTGAGACCCATGTGGTGGGTCCTGTGGCTCTCTCGATGATGTCTTGTTCGAGTAACTTTTGGAGTTCATCCTCCACTTTTTTTAAAATATTGACTGGAATTCCGCGGTATGGCTGGGCTACGGGGTGAATTGATTCGTCCACGTGGAGCCGTATTTGTCTGTTACGGAGTTTCCCTATTACTTTGAAGATTTTGGGGTACAGGTTGTTCACCATTTCCACTGGGTCTATGTATTTGGGAACCATGATGTTGTAAAGGATATGAAATAGACCCATGTCCGTGGCTGCCTTGAAACTGAGGACGCAACCACTGTCCATCTCAGTGGCTAGTACATGTATTGGTACCTTCATTTCGTGGCCCTTGTATCTGCAGAGACCGTTGAATTGTCCCAGGCATTTCAAGGGTGTCTTGGCTCCATATGCATAAATGTTCACAGTTGCTGGGTGTAGCTTGGGTTTTTGTGGGAGGTCGTTGTATATCTTCTCACTCACCACATTGACAGTGCCTCCAGTGTCTATGAGAAATTCTGTGGGTTTCTCTTGTAGTTTAATTATGAGCGTTGGACTTTGAGCGGTTGCTGTGGGGTTTCCTAATGCATATACATAGGCCTTTCTCCTTTGGTCACTCCCAGATGAGCTGGGGTCAGAATCTGTGGGGGACTGTTCCACCAGGTATCGCACGTGGCACCGGGATCTGCGTTCCGTTCTTGGGAGCCTTGTGAGCCTCCTTCTTTCCCTTCTCCTTTGCCGATCTTCTCCCGACTCTCTGTCTAGCTGATCGCCTGTGGGTTGATTCTGAGCAGTCAACGTGTTGGAGACTGGGTTGTTGACTGTCGACCCTCCGTGTCTGCTTCTTGGGCGAGAGGTGCTCTACCAGGGCCTGTCTCTGCCTCGATCACGGAATAGCCTGCACACTGCCTTGAAGTGACCATCTTCGCCGCACGAGGTGCACCGTTGGCCTATGGCTGGACATGTTACCTCATGTGGGTACTCAAAGCCACACTTGTAGCAGAAAAGTTCTTCGGTTTTCTTCTCTAGTTGTAATTTGTTGACATTCTCCCCTGTGGTGGTGTTGCCGAAACTTTCGACCTGGGAGTCGATGGCTCTCTCTACTCTTGCCAGTGCCAGAATTTCCTCAAGCGTGCGGGATTTCTGCAATAGCTTCCGTCGGAAAGTCTGTGACTCACACCCAGAGATGATTTGTGATCTTAGTGCCTCTGTGTTTGAATAGTTGGCAAAGTCACAGTGCTTTAGTTTTGTGAGTAATCACATCACGTAGGCATCCATGGATTCCCCTTTGATCTGCTTGGTACTGTGAAATAAGTGTCTTTCATAATCTACGTTAGTATGGGGTGCGAAGTACGCGGCTAGTGCTTCCTTGAGATCTTTGATCGAGTCTATGGAGTCTTGGGGCATCTCATCGATTATGTCTTGGGTCGCCGGTCCTACAGCTAGCTTTAGTAGACATACCGGTCGTGCGTCGGTGACTGGGCCTGTGGCTCCCATGTAAAGGTCGAAATCCCTGATCCATTTGGTCCACCGGGGGCCCATATTGCTTGTGTCTGTCACATCAAATGCTCCCGGCATTTGGGCTGCCAAGGTATCCGGTAGGTGATAGGGTATGTGGTCTGGTGCTGGTGCTCCCTTGTGCCTGTCCCCCTTGGCCATCAACTTGCCCTGACATGGTGACGTTAAGGTGCTTGCTTCTATGGATGCCACAAGCCTTGCTCCGTGGATATGTGGTTTGCCCTTGGGGAGGTTTTTACCTGCCTTTCTTCTGGGGCTTGGCCCCGTCCTCTGTTGTGGTTGGATGGCCGCCCCATGGGGCACGAGCACCATCTAGGGAGCACACTGCTTCAGATCCTTCTGTGGCCCTTTGGTGCTGGGCACTGTGGTTTCCTGTGGCTGCCTGCCGGGCTTGCTGCCTAGGCTCACGTGTTTGTCATGTCTTCTTTGGGCCTGCTGGGCCGGCGCTTCCCTTTATAGCGTGGGACACGTGGGCCTCGAGTGCCGATCGGCCGCCGCGCGAGGTTACTCCTCCTCGACGTGGGTGTCGGGTCTTGCTCGATGCACTGATGCGTGTCTGCTGGCGCGTGATCACCATCGCGGCCCGGGCCGCGTGTTGTTCCGCCAGCTGGCTGGGCCCTCTTCCGCGAGCGTTTCCATTGCGTTCGTCTTGGGCGGGCTCCTGGGCTCCTAGGAGCGTTGCTCTGCCCCCCATCCCACCTTCGTCGCCATTGTTCTATCCGAACACGGCATCGCGGGCTGGTGGCGCAGCAATAATACATGGGACACGGAGCTGTCTAAACACACGTCTTCTTTATTCAACTCCTTCCAGAAACTCCCCTAGCCTGCCCCCCGTTCCATCACTTCCCGTTCCCCTGACTCCCTCCTGCCCCTGCGTTGCTACGGGAACGTCAACGTGACAGTGGCATCTCGCATTTTAACACAACAAAATAAAACGGCAGAATCATTACAAATGCAGGGAACTCATCTATTAGAGATCTGTCCAGGCGCTCTCGGGCAAAATACATGCACATCAACTAATTTGCATATGGATTGCATCAACAGATATTACTTCACAGAAAGCACATTGTAAGGAGCATCATCAGTCTTTGATACTTGGAGGCAGAATGCAAGTGACTTTAGAATAAGTTGTCATAAGTAAGCCAAGTGGCAAATCATTTTGTGGGGCAAAATACCTAAATTGCACTGTTATATATGAAGCAAGTCAGGCTTTTTTTTTTTTTTTAAATAACAGCATCACATATTAACACATACGCTTTGAAGTGAATCACTTACAGAGCTGCATATAAGACACAGTATGATTTCATGATCTGCCCAGGATCACCCACTTTGGTTAATAGTGAAACTGGGATGGAGTCAATTTAAGCAACTGAGCACATCCTCACAGTTTTAGTTTATTTAGATATTTATTAATGTTTCCCTTTGCATTTCATGTTCTTAAATAATACTTTATATCAATGCATTGGAAGCAAAGCACATTACATAATAAACTTCCCTTTCATTATTAACTTTACACTATACATCATTAAAGAAATATGTAGAGCAAAAAGAGGATGGATTTGGTTTTATTCTCCCCTCCCTGCATGCAAAGTCACAATAGCATCATGCAGATTAATGTGAGCCTAACAAATCCCCCTTGGGTAAAGCCATAGTCATTATTTCATAAAGCCTGCAGCATTATGCAACCTTCTAACACCTGATCACTCCCTGCCATGCACATTTCTAAAGGAAAAAAGTCCCTGCTAACAGTACACCCTCTCTCTCAATAGTGCCTAGTGGCTCACATTGAAATGCTCTGTTGACACAGAGCATCTTGCGTGCCCCTCTGCTGCTGCCCTGAGCACCTTGGAACATTGTCCTGCCAGAGGTTTCGGAAAGGGTAAGGTGTCCTGCTGCCAGGACAATTACTGTGCTGAGCAGGAATTACTGAGCACACATTGTCCTGCCAGCGGGACACCTTTCTCGTTGGGCACCGTCATTGAGGCCAATCAGCAATGAGCCGAAGACCAGGGGATACCGGATCGGTATGGGATACCAAATATTACAGAACACTGCCAATACACGCTCGTAACACTCTTTACATCCAAGCCATCGGTTGGTTCACCATTAATCGTGCATTTTACTATAGGTACATCACAGGAACTATATATGGTCCAGTATCCCCATAGCAGACAGCGGGTTCCAGATCGCCACTCTATATTCAAGTGATAAAAGGCAGGTAAGATATCAATAAAATGCAAATGAACCTGCCCACTATACCCATGAACATATTTTAGTTTAAGTTAGAAGACATACATTTAAATTTAGTAGGATAGTTTCCAACCCCATCCCTAAATATATCATCCTTCTGACCAGAGTGCCACCACCAGTTTGGCAGGAAATATACAGCCAGACATTGTAGCTGTGCTGGCAAGTAGGCATATGAACCAGTAGTGTTGGATCCCACCCTTTCCCCTTCTTAGAAATGGCCACAATGGGGAGGGAGGGAGGGGGAGGGTGGTCGTCTTGAATTTGCCCTACAGAATTATATTTAAAAAAACTATAGTAAATAAAGGACCCTAAGTCATGGGTAACTTCCGTCAGGTCATTGACTTTACATGTGCCATTATTGCAGCTACTACTTCAAACGCTATGTTTGCACGCAGTTATCTCTCCGAACTTCCCACCTTGTTTCTGAAATACTACTCGCTGTAGTGCCGTATCTTGGTTCAGGTCTGCTAAATGCTGTGTCTCATTGGCTGACTCACACCCTGACACAGCCCTCTCCATGCTCCACTCTGCTATCTCTGATACTCTTGATGTTCTTGCCCCTATTAGGAGGACCCGCTTGAAGCCGAAAGCCAAGTGCAACTCCTGGTACAACTCAGACCTCGCCACCCTTAAACGCAAGTGCAGGGTGGCTGAGAGGAAATGGAGTGCTTCCGGTACATCCTCTGACAAACTGACCTGCTGCCTGCTCAATCAATTGCTGCCCGCCTGGACAATCCTGCTGCAGTCTCCACCTTGCCTGTCCCCTCCCAGGCCCTCTGCACGGCACTGGCTTCTCATTTCATCTCTAAAACTCAGGACATCCTGTCCTCTCCCCCCACCCCCTCTACTCCCTGCTCTTCCTCTGGCCCTTCTTCGTCCACCTCTCCTCCCTCCTTCGCTGCCTTTACCCTGTTCTCCCCAGACAAGGTTTCTAGACATGTCTGATCTATACAAGTCCCATCAAAACAGGTTCACCCCTGTTCCTCCAACACCGTCAAGTACCACGTTGACACCCTGGCCCCTGCTCTGGCCGACTTCTGCAACCACTCCTTCGCCACTGGGGTCTTCCCTTCCCCCCTGAAATACTCCTTTGTGCACCCTCTTCTTAAGAAACCCTCTGCCGACACGTCCTGCCCGGCTAACTATCGCCCAATCTTCATCACTCCTTTCCTGGGCAAACTCCTAGAAAAGCAGGCCATCTCCCAGTTTAATCTCCACACTTAATCTGTTGGTTGTCTCCATGACCATCAGCCTGGCTTCAGAGCTGCCAGGAGCATGCAAACTGCTCTCCTGAACATCCGTGAAGACTTGCTCCCCAACCTTGATTCCAACACCCTGTGTCCTCATCTTACTTGATCTCTCTTCCGCCTTTGACACGGTCAACCATGCCATCCTGCTCAACCGTCTCTGTGATAACCTGGGTATCACCGATCAGGCCCTGGCTTATCTGACCTCTTTCCTCTCAGATCGACCCTCCCAGGTCCAACTTGGGTCCTTCCTCACCTCCATCTCCATCTGTGGTTTTCCCCATGGGTCTAACCGCTCTCCCTGGCTGTTCAATACCTGGCACTTCTTGCCCACCGCATTGCCACTCTGTGCCCCAATTTTCAGTGCTATGCGCACGATACTCAGCTCATTTCAGGATCCCTTCCGCCACCTCCTCTCTTCTCATTTCATCTCTGACTGTCTGTCTGCTATCCAGGAGTGGTGTGCCGTCAACGATCTCTGCCTTAATATCAGTAAGACAGATTCTTCTCATCGGCACACCTGCTCCCTCCTTTCCTGTCGCTCTCTGGCCGGCCTCTCTTAGTCCTCTTACTTCTCCCACCTGTGAGGATAAAAACCTTGGGGTCATTTTCAACTCCACTCTCTCCTCTCCTCACATCTCCAAAGTCTCTAAGAAGTCGCACTACCAGCTGCACCTCCTCAGACGTATTCTTCCTTTCCTCTCCTTCCCCCAGAAGCTCACTGTCTCCAGAGCTCTGGTTCCCTCTAGGCTGGACTACTGCAACAGCCTCTTTCTAAATATGCCTGCTTCTACTCTCCACCCTCTGCAACTCATCCAGAACTGGACTGCAAGACTTGTCCTTGGCCTCAAGCCTAAGAATCGTCTCTCTCCAGGACTGAAATCTCTGCACTGGCTCCCAGTGGCCGCGAGGATTAAGTTCAAAACCCTCTGCATTGTCCACAAGTCCTTCTGGGGCCTCAATACCTTTAACTCTCTCTTCTTAAATATCTTACTTCTCGAGCTCTTCGCTCATCCGCCTCCAACTCCCTCAGGGTCAGTCGCTTCTCCAAGCACAGTTGGTGGTATTCTTCAGCTGGGGCCTCCCTCTGGAACCGCCTACCTGAAACTTGAGGACCATCTGCAGTTCCAGAAGCACCTCAAAACCTTCTCCTTGCTTCTGCTTTCTCTCCTCCTCTCCCCTGCTGAACTCCTGGCTGAAACTGAAATTCCACTGGTCACATGGCCACCCTCTGATCTCAGGCCCAGGTCCCCTCCCCCGCCAGCTGGACACCTGCACTGCCTCTCTGGCAAACCCTGCACTTGGGGACTGTTTCCTGTACCCCTACAGTCCCCTTCGAGCACTTGTCACCAGCTGACTGCACTTTTTACTTATTGCTTTTTATTTATTCTATTTGTCTATTGTTTTACAGTCGATCCCATGTACTGCACTGTCCCCTTCCCCAACGCACTTTTCTCCTTCCCCTGCACTTGCGCGATCTCAATATCACCGTGCCTAGTATGATCGTTGTCTGTCCTCCCTCTGTTTCCCCTCCCCCCTTGCCCCATCACACCTTGAAACACTTGTGTATAGGCGCATTATAAATGCCATATCATTCCCTCACCACTTTGCCATTATTCAATTATATCTTTCAAAGCGTACAAGTTGTAAAGGGATACAAACAAACACGGGGGGTAATGTGCTCCTAAAGCGAGATTGCCTTGCTAATATTTTCCAGTACCTTCTATCAGCACTAACTCCTTTTTCTAGGTGATCCCAAATCTGTTCTTGAAGCTTCAATTACCTAGAGCAACCCCTTTTTATAGTGCAAACTCTGAGATGAGAGAAAAAAAAGGGGGAGGGGCACACTTTCTGAGAGTCCAAAAGCTGGCTATTTTGAGTCGTTAATATTGTTTAGTCAAGCCGCTTCTAATTTCTTATATTGAATGTTTCTGGCTGGGCTTGTGAACCTTTAGAGAAGATGAACAAGTTACTTTCTTACCTGGTAACGTTCTTTCGATGGGATGGTCCGACGACGTATTCCATATCTATGACAGGTAATCACCACAGCTGTGCTGCTTGGGAACATTTTAAGCGTCTGCATCCTGCGTCGATGATGTCGATACGCTGTCCTCGAGGGCCTCCGTTGAGCCGACGTCACCGGATATTATAAGTAGGACGCACGACGCCCGTAGCCTCAGTTGTAGTTTTTTCCCAGAACATGTGGAACCAATCTTCTGCCAGTATGACCACAGAAAGCCTTGCGGAAACGTAAGCTGCAATCACAAAAGAAATTCTGTAGTGGGGCAGGCAGGGAGGAAGCGATATGGAATACGTCATCGGACCATCCCATTGAAAGAACATTACCAGGTAATACAGTAACTTGTTCTTCGAGGAGATTGGGTCCTCCGACGTATTCCATATCTATGACAGACTCCCAAAGCAGTACCAACGTATGGTGGAGGGAAAAGAATTTAGAATATAGAATTTAGAATGCCCAATCAAATTGCAGAGTAAAGGACCGCCTTACCAAAGGCCAGATCCTGCCCATAGATAGAATCTAGGGAGTAGTGTCTTACAAAAGTATGGACCGAAGCCCAAGTGGCTGCTTCACAGATGTTACGATTAGAAATACCCCTCTGCAGGGCAGTAGGGGCAGCCATACCCCTAGTAGAATGGGCTTGTAAGCCTAGCGGAGGGTCCTTACCCGCCAAGCGGTAACATTCCCAAATTGCAAAGATAATCCATCTAGACAAAGTCTGCTTAGTAACAACTTGTCCCAAACTCCTTCCAGCATAACCTATGAAGAGCTGATCGTCCACTCTGATGCGGGACATGCGTGAAATGTAGAAACTTAAAGCTCTCCTAGGATCCAACCTATGAAGCCTCTCCTCTTCCTTACCAGGATGCGGAGGAGGATAAAATGCCGGAAGAATGACCTTCTGGCTTAAATGAAATTCCGACACCACTTTCGGAAGAAGAGAAGGAAAAACCCTAAGGACTCTGTCCTTATGAAACACCATGAAGGGTGGCTTAACAGAAAGTGCCTGCAACTCACTCACTCTGCAAGCGGAAGTAACCACAACTAAAAATACAGTTTTAAGGGTTAACAGTCTCAAAGGACAGGAATGTAAAGGCTCAAATGGAGCACCCATTAGGAATTTTAGAACAAGGTTCAAATCCCAACCGGGCACCTGGAAAGGTAATGGTGGAAACACATTAGTGAGCCCTTTCAGAAACTGAGAAATTAAAGAAATTTCGAAATAAAAACACTCCACAGACGAGCGCTTAAATATGAACAGTGCCGCCAGGTAACCTTTAATGGTACGCACTTGCAGGCCCTTGTGGGCTAACGAAAGCAAAAAAGACAGAACCACAGGAATGTCACATGAAAAAGGATCCACATTCTCGACCCTGCACCAGTCGCAGAACTTTCTCCAACGGCAGCGGTACAGGGACTTTGTTGCAGGCCGTCTGGCCGAAAGCAACACCTCCATCATGTCTTCAGGGAGGTCCCAATTCCTATACCTCAACCTTTCAGAAGCCAAGCGTGAAGCCAAGCGTACAGCAGTGGGAAGGACCACTCCAACGCAAACACGTCCCCTAAGGCTCCTCTTGGAGGAAATTCCCACGAGCAGAACCTTTCACACTTCCAGTTGACACTGGAGACGAAGAGATCCACTTGTGGGGTCCCCCAAAGGGCAAAGATCTCCAGGAGAATCTCCTGAGCCAGCTCCCACTCGTGAGAGATCGCGCTCTGCCTGGCCAGAGCGTCCGCCGTCTCGTTTTTGTCTCCAGCCAGATGAACTGCTGAGATCGAAATTTCCTTTTGGATGGCCCAGAACCAGAGCTGCATCGCCTCCCTGCACAGAGGAAGTGACCCTGCCCCTCCCCATTTTTGTTGAGGTAGTGCATGGCCACTGTGTTGTCCATCAGAATCAGGACATCCTTTCCTCGCACAGTCAGCAGAAAACCCTTCAGGGCAAGCCTGACGGCCCTCAGCTCCAACAGATTGATATGGAGTCTGGACTCCAACGGAGACTAACGAATAGAACTGATTGTCAACTCGTTGGCATGAGCTCCCCATCCAGTGAGGGATACGTCCGTCACAATTGTCACCTGCGGTCAGGCTACCCAAAATGGAGCCCCCCTCATCAGATTGCCTTCAACGGCCCACCACAGAAGATCCTGGGCGACCAAGGGCGGCACCTGAACGGAGTCCGACATCCCGCCGGAGGATTGTGACCACTGCATCTTGTGAGCCCATTGCAGAGATTTCATCCGCAACCTGGCCTCCGGCACCAGAAGAATGCAGGATGCCATGAGGCCGAGCAACCTCAAGAACTCAAACGCCGGGAGACTCTGGGCATGTTGAAACCTGTGCACCATCTGCTGAATGTGATGAGCCCTTACCTGGGGAGGGAAACACTGCCCCAGGGACGTGTCGAGCACTGCTCCGATGTTCTGGAGCCGCTACGTTGGCGTCAAGTGGGACTATTTTTAAGCTGAGGGAGAAGCCCAGCTTGTGAATGGAGTGGCAGGTGACTGACCTATGATCCAGGACTTGCTCGGGAAAGCGCGCCCTGATCAACCAATCGTCCAGGTAGGGGTAGACGTGAATCCCCCCCTTTCCTGAGATACGCTGTCACCACCACCATGAGCTTGGTGAAAACCCTTGGGGCGGAGGTCAATCCGAACGGCAGGACCCAAAACTGAAAGTGCGAGTCGCCAACCGCGAACCTCAGGTACTTCTTGTGCTTGGGATGGAGCAGGCACATGAAAGTAAGCGTCCTTGAGGTCGAGAGACACCAACCAGTCCTGAAGATGAAGGGCCTGGAGGACTTGAGAGAGAGTGACCATCTTGAACTTATCCTTCCTGAGGAGCTTGTTCAAACCACGCAAGTCCATGATGGGTCTCAATCCTCTGTCTTTCTTGGAAATCAAAAAATAAGGAGAATAACATCCCTTGTTCCTCTCCACTACAGGCACCAGTTCTATGGCGCCTTTCTCCAGCAGGGATTTTATTTCCTGCGCAAGGAGTGGATCCGGACTCTTCAAAGAGAGATTCCCTGGTAGATTGTTGTGAGGCCTCTGCCGGAAAAGAAGACAGTAGCTGTGGGCTATGATCTCCAGAACCCACACATCTGAAGTAATGGCACGCCATTCTACAAGATGCTGCGCCGGCCTTCCCCCAACCGGCGAACCATGGGGCATGCAGCATTGCCTGAGGGTAAAGAGGCAACTGCCCAAGCGGCCTTGGCACCTCGAGTACCATGTTTTCCACCTCTGGTACTCCTACGGTGGCCCCTTTGACTTGCAGCTCCTCTCGATCTACCAAAGGATGAGTAATATCGAAATGAACCCCCCCTCCATTGCTGTCCCCTAGGACAAAAAGGCGGAGGTTGGCGAACTGCAGCGCTCAACAATTTCGCTGCAGCTTTGGAGGTCTGCAACCTCTCAAGGCTCTCGTCAGCCTTGCTGCCAAAAAAGATGTTCACCATCAAAGGGCATGTTGAGAAGCCGGGCTTGTACATCAGGAGCAAACCCGACTTCCGTAACCACGCAAATCTGCGCATTATGGTGCTCGCCGCCATGGACCGGCTGACGCAATTTGCCATGTCCAGACCCGACCGAACGGATTCACACATGGCATCCTTACCATCCTGAACAAGAGCAAGAAAACCATCCCGTTCCTCCCCTTCGGGAATATGTTCAGCCGCCAAAGAGACACAATTCCACAGAGTATGAATGAAACGTGCTAAGGCACACACAGTTGGCTGCCTGTAAAGCCATACCCCGAGAAGAAAACACTTTCTTCGCCCATCCATCAAAACGTTTGTCGTCCCTATCAGGAGGGATAGTAGGGTGCAACGCCTGTTTTGCCGGGGCCGTAGCCATCTGCACCACCAAACTCTCCGGAATGGGGTGCGTAGTCAAGTAGCTGGGGTCGCTACTGGCTGGACGGTATTTCTTCGGCAAAGACTTGCTCATTGCCGGGAGACTCTCCGGAGCAGTCCAAGCCGCTGCCACCCTTTTTTGCAAGGCCATATGGAATGGCAGTACCGGGTCAGCTGGTGGATCTTGGCCAAGGATATCTGTCAGGTCCTCCTGCAGAAAATCCACTGGTGGCGCAGACCACCCCAAGTATCCCGTCACCCTCGACATAAGGCGCCAGTACGAGGACTCGGCGTGCGTGCCAGGCTCAGGCCTACCGAACTTAACCTCAGGAACCTCATCAGGAACCTCATCAGGAACCATACCTTCATCAGACCCTTCATCCACCTCAGAGATGTAATCCAGAGGCTGGAACAAATCCCTGGATGAGGGCACAGAAAAAGGCTCAAATAAAGGCCTTACTGACTTCTGCAGGGCCTTTCTCGGAGTTTCCACCGGTCTCCGGGGCACCTCCGATAAAGCCTCCTCAAAAGGTGTCGAGGGCGTCGACAGAATCGGCATCAACGTCGAGCGTGGCGCCAAAGGTATTGACACAGGCCTCGAGGGCGGAGCCCCGAGCAGGTCCTAAGACGGCCATGGCGCCGATGGCGTCCACGGCCTCCTCAGAGACGGAGCCTCGAGAGAGTCCTTCAACGGCCTCGGTGCCAAAGGCATCGATGTCTTCTTCAAAAGACCTCACAGGCTCTGACGGTCTCGAGGGCGTTGACGACCGGGACCTGGAGCGGGCATGGCTAGAGCGATCCACCTCGTCCGACCAGAACCTCGAATGTGCCCGGTGATCGCGACGACTGCTCGAGCCCGAAAGCATGTGAACAGCGTCTCTAGCACGTTCCCTGCCGAGGTCTTTCGACGGCGCAGATGGAACGGAGCCCTGCGACTGAAAAATCCCCATCAGCTCCTTACAAAACGAATCCCATTCCACAGGAGTGGAATGCTTTTTGGGACAAGCAACCCGCCAACGGGCAGAGTCCTCGGACGAGGACGGGGAAGGCAACCTGTGACAGCGCTTCCGTGAGGGCCTCGAAGAGGCAGAGGAATGGCGGGTCCCACTCCGGGATAGAGACCCCTGGACGATGCGGAGAGTCGCCCCTCGAATTGTCAGTCGAAAACCCAGTGGATTTCGACTTCCGAGCTTGGACACCTTACCGACAGGAAGCTTCTTCTTACGCTCCCGCAAGTCCTTCGATGTTAACGACTGGCACTCGTCACAATCATCTGTGGCGTGTTCCTCACCGAGGCACCAGAGGCAGGCGTCTTGCGGGTCCATCAGTGACATCTTGGAACCGCAGTCCCGACACTTCTTGAAACCCGGCCGCGGGGTAGAAGAGGACAAAGACATTATGGAAATCTTCACAAACGAACAGGTTAGAAGAATGGAAAGAATAGAACTCAGAAGAACCGAGGCGCGCTGAGATCTCCGAAGCGAACACGTTCGCGGAAAAAACAAAACTGAGGCTACAGGCGTCGTGCGTCCTACTTATAACATCCGGTGACGTCGGCTTGATGGAGGCCCTCAAGGACAGCGCATCGACGTCATTGACGCAGAAAATTTTCCGAAGCAGCACATCTGTGGTGATTACCTGTCATAGATATGGAATACGTCAGAGGACCCAATCCCCTCGAAATTATAATTACTGCTACATTGTCACTATCCACCCATCTCATATCCAGATACTGATAAACTTTAAATCCCTCTCTAAAACACATTTGTGTACACCGCCCACCAGGTGAAATGGGAGTTATAAATGTTAACCAGAGTGACTGTCATGCCACTCTGGTCAAGTAGAGTAAGGGCTTGGATGTTTTAAGTGATGTTAATAAGGCATAATTGAGTCCATACCAAGTACACAGCCATCCACATTATCAATCCTCCCACCCCGTACCTTATTTTACCTGTGTGACGTATATGTCTATTGCCAAAGTTTCTTGGAGCAAGAGTACATCATATTCTGACAGAATCTACACTGTTGGAATATATATTTTATTGGGTAAGCCACAATGTCCCAGGAGAGCACTTTTTTGTATCCTTTGGTTTCCTGATCTTGGTCCCATTATGAATGCAATGGGTTTTATCAGCAAGTTCACACCTTGCCTCAACTTCTCTTATCAGACAGCAATTGACTTCTTTCCTTGTCTCGGCCCCTCGTCAGACACGGATGAATTTAATAATACTCATCACGCAAGGGGTAACTATTCCTTTCAGAAACTTTTTTCCATGATGGTCAATTGTATACTTGTACTCTGGACTACCTCGAGCTCTTTCCTTCCTCACCATCGGTCAATGTTCGTGATAAGGTTAATGATAGTTCTCCAATTATCTAATTGCTGTTCAAAATGTGGTTCGATCATGAACACGTCAGTTTTAATGCTAGCCAGTGATTCTGGGCATCCTTGGGTATCACTTGATGGCTTTTTAGTAAACTGAAGGTTCATTCCTTTTTTCTTGGAACCACCTGAGCAGCAAGCTTATCATTTGCTCTTTTTAACCAAACCTCCTCTTTGCCAAATGGCTTTTGTTTTTCAACATACCTGCTGCTTTCTGCACAGGGGTTTGGTTCCAATATGAATAACCGTATACTGTCAATTTCTATCCCTACCACAAATCAAATTAGATTCAACTTTCTTTTAAGATCTCTGTCCCAGAACCGATTTAGATCTGTCACAGGCAAGGGATCCATCACCTCTAGGTCAGGGGAGTTCGGTTTCCCCAATAAACTTTGCTCCACACGTGTGGTCTACAGCTTTAATAAGATGCGATTCAATGGAGTCCAGGTATCTTCTGCACTCTTTTTCCTCTGTTCCCTCACCACAGATTGCTTTACGCATCCTCACATTCTAGCTCTGGAAAAGCAGAATCCAGCCCGAAAGGCCTAATAGCAAAAGTTCAAAATAAGGAATGCCAATCAAATCAACAAAAATGTCACTCTGGTAAGCCTAAAAAAAATATATACTTCCTAATCAATCTATTCCACCTCCTGGCAACACACTTCATGCACGGGTGTAACCTCAGCACTAACTTTAAGGCAGGCTCAAGAATGAACAGCATTGATTGGGTGGGGGTTGCTTTTGTAGCATATGGGGTCAGGGCTGCAATTCACATAGCACTCCCTGGTTGTTAGCTTAGAAACCTGCCCCCCAGACTGCAAAGTACAATTTCAACTGGGCCACTAGGTTGGTGTGGTTGAAGATGACCAGTTCCTTCAGAAAGCAGGAACCCCCCTTCTCTCCCTCGCTGTTACACCATACCTGCGATGGCAGGTCAGGCGGCATTGGTCTCTGTGCGGAGGCATGCTGCGTAAAGTTTCCTATACGACTAGAGAGAAATGCCTCCGCAGTCTAGTTGTTGCACGCTGCCGGCGGACGCAAATCACGGATCACGTGACCTCTCTTAAGGAACACGGAACACTGCTTCAATGCGTCGCTTCTGCCAAAAGTGATGCTCCGTGAGTTCGCCGAGAAACCCTTTCCCAGTTATTTTCTTTATTTCGACCTTGATACAAACTGAAATTCACTGCTAACTACCTTTCCCCTCCCTTTTTCCTAGAAGTCGATCTGGTCTCGGTCTCCTAGCCATTCATTCCCTTCTCACTTCCTCGAGTCGCTCACTTCCTCCCGAGCAGGGCTACCGGTTCCAGTTATCTCCCTAAAATAGAAAGGGAATCTGCCGCGAGGAAGTAAGTCCCTTCCACAACTTCATCTCTCTCTTCTCTTTCTTTTCTTATGTGCCACTATTAATAATCTTAACTTTGCTAGGATCTCCTTCTCTGTTGATCTAGAATCTTCCCAGATTCCCGGACCAGTCCACTCTAATGATTTAATTCCCTCATCATTGGTCTTGAGTAAGTGCAATTCCTATCCACAGAATTTCAATCCTTAATCCTCTGTTCCCTCTGTACTTACCTGTCCTTCTTTCGCCTTGTAGGACTCCTCTCCAACACTCTCCACCTTGAGAAGGATCTACAACCCAAGACACTTATCTAAGACGTCCAGAGTTTTTTCCTCCAGAGGGTTTCCCTGGGGTTCCTGCTCTTCCTCGCTGGTACTAAGATTTCCGGTAAAGAGGAGGAGCAGGGGCTCCTGGGTGGTCCTTGCTTTCTGCAGTTGTTGCTCCAGACAAGTCGCTGTCCTGTAAGGTTAGTGTTTTCCATTACAAGTTCTCTTATGAACTCTGGGGGTAATAATAGTGTCCCGGTAATGGTTTATTGACGCTATTGTAACACTCGCTCTCAAACTCTCGCTCCCACACACCCACACACACACGCACACACGCACAGGTTACCTGAGAAGAGTGTAGAACTCTTTCCTTCCTCTATTTCGGGATTAATCTAATATCAGGAAGAAAAAAGCCATCTGTGGGGCTGCTAACTTGGAGCAGCATTCTTGGTAGCCTGTAAATGCAATACAGTAATATTGCAATATGAACACCCAAGTCTGCGTCCATCTTTTAGTTTTCAGTTAACATTGTAACATCCCAGACCAATCACTAAATGGTGAACTACGCATACCATACAAATCTAAAACTGATTAACAAGCCCCAAAAATGTATCACAGGTGTTCTGTCATAATTTGTCATTACTTTTTCTTTTGGCTGGAACAGGAATCTACATGGAACAAGTTACTTACCTGACTGTTGTTCTCCAGCATGGGTTTGGCATGGATTCACATGCTCATGAATCTGATTATACAGCAGTAATCACGGGCGGTGGCAAGGCTCAACATAAGTTCAGAATTTATCCCTGGAACAAACTCACCTCCAGCAAACAGGTTGTGCAGCACAGCTTGGCCGACTCTGGTCTTCTCCCTGGAATTCTGGTCGACACAGTAGAACCTTTGTTAGACCCTAAATGCAAATGCATAGCCCAAACAATATGAATAGTATGTTGGCCAGAAGCAAATCGCATCATGTGACAAACATTGCAAACCGTGAAACCTGAATGTGACCATTGCTAGTCCATTTTGTAGATGACGGACATTTTCTTTTTTGTAACGCTTTGCAAATATATTCTATGCTTCAGATCCTCACATCGTGCAAGGCCACAGCTTGAACTCTGAAATGCTAACGTAGACAGGAATGTAGAGCCGTACTGAAATACATTGTTTTCCTCTCATTGAGGCTGTGCAAGAGCCGTGCTGTAAGTGACTTCAATCCAGCACTCCAACTAAGTCAATGCCTAGTCTGGGATGCCCAATGGAAGCCCTTATTTATATATTTTTATGTCAGAGTTCTTTAAATCTGGATGATGAACCCTTATATAACGCCCATCTCTTTGAATCTCCCCGACCTCACTGAGCCAAGAAGTAGGTTTGTTTTGCAAATTAAAAGGTTTATTTGAATAATGGAACAATATATATATCACACTTTTATGAATGAAATAATATCTGAATATCACACTTATGAATATGAACATTAATTAGTAATGGGTAATATCACAATATCAACAATCTCTTTAATCAGTTAGGAATAGAATGATAAGGTAGCAGAGAATACTTTTATGGTTCAAGGCAATGCAAGGATGGGAAAATGCAACACAGAAATAACTTGATATGATTTCAATCAAAACACAATATAATAACTTTTTCCCCCTGTGACTACTCACTCCCCCCACTATGCCATATGAAGAGATGAAAATGAGGGCACACAGGTTTCAGGAATACAAACAATAATGCAGTTCAATCCCAGTTCCCTCAGCAAGCTTAGAGAAAACAGGTATGATTTTAAAAACAGGCAAAAATACTTTTGAATGTGATTGCAATGAAAGGGAAAATATGCTAAAATGATTTTAATTCACTAAAGGAGATTCAGGATAAGTGAGAGTACTTTGGATTGGTACAGGTCAACACTAGCAATGATTCATGAAGGATTATTAGATTGAAAACGAATTTCAGCAGTTGAAAACAAGAAGCAGCTATTTTGACATGTGGTGAAATGGAGCTAAATTGCAATTCGCAGCAATTTTCCCAAGGGCGTGAAACGCGGTTACTATAATGAAAAAGCTTAGGATCTTAGCTTCAAAATGACAGTTAAATTACGGTTCTAGGACGTGCAGTTCAAAAGTTACTGAGGTTTTTGTGAAGGTAGATTTTTCAGAAATAAAGTTGAGATTTCAAAAATGACAGATCGCGCATTAAAGATTTAGCAACAAGGATAGGCTCACACTAAGGATCTATGAGGAAGCAAGACACTCAACGGGCAGCCACCAGAACCGCGGCGCCACCGCTTTGATCTCTGTCCGTCAAAACACTTGTCCCTCTTCAGAAAATATCAGCGCCAAGATGATTATTGCTACAATTATCAAGAATTATGTGGAGGAGAGAAGAATTTAGAATAGACAAAAGAGGTTCGGTAATGCAGCTCTGGACAGGTTAAGATGGTTGGAATAAGATTACTTTAAACTAAGAGATGACTATGGACAGTTCTAGACTAAATACTCACTCCTAGGCTTTGGAATGGGATGGGCCCGTCACAGATCTGGTCAAGGGTTTGGACTTCACTCGCCACAGGACAGGTCTCAGGCACTCTGGGTTCTGCTCTCAGCACTGCACAGCGGTCTGGGTGGCCTCTTGGACTGGATATGACTGGTTCTGGATACAACTCTGCTTTCTGGGTCTGGACCTTGGTTCTAGCACAGGGTTCTTGGCTAGAATAGCAAAACAGCACAGCCCGGCTGTTGAGGGTGAGAGCCCCTGGGGAGTTTAGGGGTTACAATCACGTTGATAGATTCTGCAGGCCTGCTGAGAAGGGTTCAGCTTGTGAATTAGGCCTCTCTGCTTCAAAGTTCTAGAGTTTGGTTCTAGAGTCTGGTCTCTGGATCTATCTGGAGCCTAGAGTCTTCCTGCAGGGTGCTTCACCAAGAATAGTTGAGTAGTGGAAAAGTGTGTGTGTCCTATCAGTCCTAGCAGTCCTTATTTATGTATTTCCAAAGTGGGTGGGGAGGCTGATTCTCTATGCCCAGCCCTCTAAGGATTGGATTGGTCAAAGGATTTCCTGTCCCCTGACTGGAGAAAGGATCAGCGTGTCACCCGGTGTCATGTTTATGGCTTAGGTGAAAACACTCCCCTTTGTGTCTGTACAGCATATATGATTTTTCATAAAAACCATATTACATGGACGCTGTAAGCGTCCATGTAGTTATGGTTAAGTTGGTGTTTCCATAGGAAGAGCATTTTTTGGGTGGCTTATAACTTCGCTCCCTCTGGACGAATCCTCACCAAACTTTGCAAAAAAAGCATATGGCCCACTTTGAATTTTTTTGCAAAGGTTGGAGAGGCTTGGTCCGGGGGGCAAAGTTATAGGGGAGGGGTCCCAAAACATTTGTTTTTTCCCTACAGCCCAAACCGCTGGACGGATTTACACCAAATTTACGGCAGGAGCGGGGGCTTGGTCCCGAAAGCGTGCTTTTGCAAATTTGGTGTAAATCCGTCCAGTAGTTTTTTTTTAAATGACCAAAATGTAAGGCAAAAAAATTAGTGATATCTCTGTTCGCTTTGCGGACGGACTTCCCGGTTCGCTCCGCGGACAGTGCCCTTATTGGCCGAGCGGCTTGCGCGATGTCCGCGGACATCCGATGTGTTCGCTGATTGGACGGCGTGGGGCGTGGAGCACGTGAGATTTTTGGTGGCGCCCAAAATCTTGCATTCGAGGACGACCCCGGACAGCGAGGTGAAACTTGGTTTAAAAATTGTATTTAGTGGAGTGTGTTGGTGTGTAAGAGTGTTTGGGGAGGGTGGGGGAGTATGAGATAGGTGCAATGTTGTTTTTTTTATGTGCTAGACGCTTTTGTTGTGTTCGATTTGTCTGCGGACAACACGGCTGTTCTGAAATGTTCGTAAATAAGCAGAATGGATTCGGTGTCAAGTTGAATGTGTTCTAAGAAGACTCGTGGGGTCTTGGAATGTTCGCAGGGGGTGTCCTGAAGACGCTGTCTGTATTGTTCGTTGTCAAGCTGAAAGTGTTCTAAGAACACTCGCGGTGTCCTGAAATGTTCGTACATAAAGAAAATGGGGGTGTTCTGAGGACGTTGTCCGTATTGTTCGCTGGCAAGTTGAATGTGTTCTAGGAACATCCTTGTGTCCGTGGACATTAAAATGGTTGCAATGCTTGAATCTATGGGTGTGATATGCTGCGGTTGTTGTGGCCAGGGTATAGAATGTTGGGTGCATGGCCATTTGGCATATCACACTCATATGCCATGCACCCAAGAGTCTATGCTCTGGCCACAAGCACCGCAGCATATCACACTCATAGCGGCTTATAACTTTGGGTCAAAAACAAATTTATAAGGAACATTGTTATAAGCCAGTATGGGTGTCATATGCTGCGATGGTTGTATTTATCATGTTATACTTACTATTTGGTTTAGTAACGGAGTCCATGTTTTTCTTGTTCATTTCTGTGATAAAAGAAAATAGCATGTTAGTATTAGTATTTTATGAAGACTTATTACATTGTACAATCAGCATTTTCTTCTTTTTTTGACCCTCATATTTAGTAGATGACAAACCAGAGTACTGTGCAATTTGCTCAGTTTCTGTGTTTGTTGCTAAAATCATTGGGTCTGTGGGAGAAAAAAAATCCATGTTGGATTAAAAAAAAACCTTTATTTGTTTGTTTGTTTTCAGTGTTTACTTGTTGTTTCTGGCTAATGCTTTATACATTGGATTGTTCCAATTTTTGGGAGCAGTAAGATATTAGGTATTTGTTTGGATATTGTAAAATTTTGGAGCAGTTAGATAGCAGTAGGCGTATTCTAACTGTTTATTTTTTTATATAATTTCGTGGTATTGATTTATCTGTTTGGATATTTCTAAATTTTGGGACAGTTAGATACCAATTGGCGTATTCTAACTGTCTGTTTCTTTCTCTATTTGAGTGGTATTAATTTATCTGATTAGTTGTTGTAGCATCTTTGGGCAGTTAGATAGCTTTTGGAATATTGTGACAGTTTATATTTTTTTACTACAAGTGTACTTAAGGTTTAAGTACAGTTTAGTTATCAAATTTTGGTTTTAAGAACATTAAATAAGCGTTTGTAAGATATGCTGGTAATTTCTGCTTTAGAGTAATGGTACTATCATTACATTCAAACCATCCACATTTCTTTTTTATATGTGCAGTGTAGTGCCCTGAATTGGTTGTAGCTCCTGTGTGGTAGATTATACCTATTGTTGTGAAGGTTTTCCTACCAAGTGATATTTGACCATGTGTGAATCCAGTCAGCTTGCAGTTGTTTTTGGTACCATCTGCATTGTAACGTCGAAACATTAGTATTACGTATTTACTATGCGTTTGTATTACTAATGTGGAGCGATTATCTGAATTGCAGGTCGAACATAATCTACCATGGTTTGCATTTTGTACAAGTTGCTGAAATGGAACGGATTCACAATTAGGTATTGATAAATACACAAAGCATTCATTGGGGATTTGTTCTTGTGTCACATTGTTGCAGAGAGTGCATGTATGTTTCCACATGTATGAAATCTGGAAGATTTCATTCATAGGTATGTTTTTGTTTTCCAGTACTAATAGTAAGTACATTAGAAATTCTTGTGGATCTTCCTGTGAGTTTATAGTGAATTTCACCATTCCAGCACAGTAGTCCAATTGTTGTCTTATTCCATAAACACTATACGTGTTGTCAGGATTGTTTGCTGCGTTTCTGTGAAGTACTACCATTTGCAAACACAATGGGTCTGTACAGTGTAAGTAAATGTTCTCAACAATTGGTGGTAATTGAAATAGAATATTCATTGGTACATTTGCGTAGCAACTTACACCAACTATATTTGAGAGTTTAAATGGACCAGGTAGTTCTGTATCTGACTGATTTTTTTGGAGTTTGTCTTCCTTCTTTGAAGAAGTACCTGGTTTACTTTCCCTAATTGATTCTTTTTTGCTTGTGGCACTTGATGAAGTATTACTTTCTTTTACTCTCTTTGGAGGATTTGCAGTGACATCCTGTTGCTTTTCTGTTTGATTTATTTTTCTTTTATAATGTTTTACTTTTTGTGGAACAGAATATGTGTTTAGATGGGGAGTGTATAGTGAACAAAGTCTATTGTATTCTAAAATGCAAGGAATATCAGCGTTTTTTTTACTTGCATCAAAGTGGATTAGAAATAGACCGTCAAGTGTACGTAAGCGGGATAGTGCTACGTAGCTCATGCCTTCTTTAAAGACTGTGTTACCAATGTCTATCATTGCTCTGTGTAGGGTAAGACCTTGTGATTTATGAATGGTGACTGCGTATGCAAGAGTTAGAGAAAATTGTTCTCTGCGTACATACATGTCTTTGAAGAGAAGGAATCGAGCTGTTGAGCATCCTATTCTTTTTACTTCTGAAAGTTTGTCAAAGAGAATATTGACAAACTAAATTTTGTTGTCACGTGGGTATGTTTGAAAGCCAACAACTGTACCCAGTGCTCCATTAACTAGTTCTTGGTCCACGTCAAGGTTACGTTTCAGCATTACTCTGCAATTTAAGGATAATTTTAATATCTTTTCCAAGCCTGCTGTGTTTGAGATTGATTTTTCTAAACTATTTAGTCTTGTTGTGGCTTGGTCACACATGGGTAGTGTTATTCCATGTACGTCTAGTTTGTCTGTGGCGCTAATTTCCATTATTGATTGCATTTCTTTACTTAACATTATTTCATTGAATTTGAAACAGCTTTCAAGAGTTGGCATCAAGGCCATACAATTGACATTTTTGTGGGCTAATTGTTCCATAACATCGGTAGCACAAGCATTATCACCATAAAGTGTATGAATGTGCTGGGTTTTCAATATTGCTTCTGCTTCTTTAGAAAGTATACCAACTCTGATACTTTTTAAGATGTTGGCATAAGTGAGATCTGCAGATTGGCGCATGTTTTCTGTTAATTCTCTGTATTGGAAATGTTGCCAAAGGTTGACATTTCCTATGCTGCCAACAGTTTTACGGCACAGTTTGTGTCCTAATGTTTTAAAAATAGGCTCACCTTTTACTGGTGTCAATTGAAGATCTCCGAAAACAATAATGTGTTTTCCTGCAAAGAGCTCTTCATAGTTAGTTTTGAGTACTTCTTATAATCTGAGGTGAATCAAAGCCAACATTAGGTTGGACACCATGCTCACTTCATCTATTAGTAGCATTTTCATTTGTTTCAATACTCTGCGTAGTTCCATTGCAGCTTCTGCAGAAAGTTTGTAATAATCTAGTTTGTTTTGGTGTTCTACTGGCAGGAGTATTAATCGGTGTAAAGTGACACCACCTATGTTGTAGGCAGCTAAACCTGTGGGGGCAGTGACAACAGCGGACAGTTTGTTGTTTGTCAATTGTTGAAGGAACTTACTGATGATTTTGATTAGGAATGTTTTGCCAGAACCAGCTTCACCACTGACATACAATAGTATAGGTTTGTAATTTTGACAGGTGCATTCTTTGTTTTCATGTTGTACACCATGTGCAATTTCTTTTGTTACTTCTTGAAAAATGCTATGTTGCTCATTGTTTAGCTTTGATTGTAGTATAGTTAAGTCTTCTTTATCTTCATACTGACACATGGTGTTTTCTACTTCTATCATAGCTAATTCTGCCTCATTTGTTATTAGTGGGTCTCCCAGTGGTTCTTGGCTTCCTGTGACAGAAGGTTGACTACTGTCAAGAGTGTCCTTATCTAGTTGGGCCTGGAGTTCTTCTTCGTGTTGCTGTTCATTGTGCAACATTGTTTTGTACTGTGCAAAGTTTACATCAGTTATACTGCTTTCATTTGCTTTGAAGGCGTCTTCATATGAGTCATAGTTATCTAGTATTTCTTCTTATTTTCTCCATGGTTTAAAGAGTTGTAGCAGGGACATATAATATACTTCTTTATGTTGAGGAGTCTTTAATGACAATTTGATATGATTAATTAAATTTGGTTTGGTGAGTTTTACTAAGCTGCCTTCACAGTTTGTCACTTTGCATTTACGGTTTTGTTCATCAGTTTTTATATTATTTTTGCATGTGTAGTTTTGGGCTATGTGGTATAGACCCATGGTTTCCAAAGTGGTACTCCTGTTTGGGTAGTATGTGTCCAATAAATTGTTTTTTAAAATGTCTTGGCTGTTGGGATCATGTTTGGCTATTGTTTCTATATCTTCTTATGATTTTAGAACTCTTTTTCTAGATTTAGCTGGACCAAGACTTAGCCGTACTATATTTGCAGATTTACCATACAATGCAGTACCAGTTAATCGATCAGCTGCTTCATAGGACCCACATTCTCTATTGGACAGCATTTTTATGCCCAAGCTTTATAATTTCTGAGACACTGTTTTATCTGATGACAGGACATTCCAGAGGTCTTGGAGCTCTGTCTTTTCTGATTGGTTAAGTATGCTGTGACATATCGTGCAACTGCAGTAGAATTGTCTGCAATGTACTGCACATTTATGTTTGCATTCCATAAGTGGGCAATGATTGCATTGTAATCATTGATATATTTTTCTTCTTCTTTTCTTTTTATGCAATATGTATTTTTAGGTGACTTACCTTTAACACTATGTCTAACTGAAGACATGAGGTTGTTCACTTGACCTGTATTTGTAACTTGTCTAGGGAAACCAAATCGGCATTTGGTGTAGTATTTCCCTTTGTTTTTGTATTTGCGATGACAATATTTGCCACATTTGTGTGTTTGGAATTGTAAAATTTTTGCATGAAGATCACTATTTGTGGATTCTGATGGAATTTCACAAGTGACATATTTTTAAATAAACTGTAAAACAGTGGCATCACTGTCTTGATCAAATTTAGGAGCATCTTTAATCCATAAAAGCATGTGGACATGTGGTGCTCCTCTGGCTTGGTATTCCTTTCTCCAAAAGAAGTGTTGCACTTCTCCAAGGGGAGGAAGAGTTTTATTACAAATAAAATGTAGCGTAGCAATGAAGCGATGGTGAAAATATCTTGAAACATTAACTGGATCCTGAGAACAAAGTTCTCCAGGTGTTAGTATATCTATGTTTGTTTTGTTTTCGTTTGATATGCGTAGGAAAGCATGTAAATCTTCCCATGCATATTCTGCACAACTTAATGTAACAAACCAAGTGGGTGGGCCAAGGTTTCTGATCATACAACGTACATCTCCATGACGTCGAAACCAGTACTCTTTAGTACCACACATATTTGCTAATAGGTTTGTAAGATTTGCTTGTAAAACCTCATCTTTTTGTTGAACTTTTTGTAATAATTGTGTAGCTGTCATATTTTGAAAGTGTGATCCTGATTTTAATATGTGTGCAACTCCATAACATAAAGTTGCTAGTTCACTTTCAAAGAGTAGGTGGAATATGTATTCCACATTTTGTCGAAATCTGGGATCTTCAGAATACATTCGAAATGAGCGCTATTCTGATGCTGATATTTGAATAGGTCTATCATCGTATCTTCCTCCTTTGCCAGTCGGAAAGAGTAGAGGAAAAGCACGTGCTTCTATATTTTTTTCCCATATGCTGATTGTTGATCCTTTTGTTTGACGCATTTGGTACGTTTCCAGTGCATCTTCTGTGGTGTCATTAGAGTGCAATGGATGAATTGTATAATGGTCTAAAGTGTTTGATATTGTAGCAGGATCTAGTAGCTCAAATTGACCAGCTTCTTGTGTCTCTTGAATTATTTCATTTGTATCTTTCAAGTTTTCTTCAATATTAATTTCTTTGTAATATTCATTATTCTCTTTAAGATATTGCAGGGCTTCTCTAACTTTATGTAAATCTACCAGTTGTTGCCAAATTTGTTTGTCTTTTGTAAGTACTCCATTTACCAAGATAATTAAAGATTGTTGCATTGGACGTTGCACTCCTAGAGTGTGCACATTTTCTTTTAGATCTAATGGTAAATACACTACTTTTCCTCTGAAATACCTTTCACTAATTCAGACTGAGGTAATTTTGCAGTTTTTGGTTGAAGGCGTATTATTGCTTGAAATGGGTGCACTGTTTGAATTATGATGCTCTCATATAAATTAAGTTGTTGAAGGGGTTTTGGTAGTGGATATAATTCCAAGTTATTTGTGATAGCACGTGAAGGAGTTTGGTTGTTGTCAAGTTTTGTAGTGCAGTAACTGCAAAGTATTATGGGGTCAGTTATTTCGTATTTGTTTTCTGCTATAAGGTAGAGAGCTAATTCAAACCATTTAGATTCTTCATTGTCTTCTATTTTGTATGATAGGTCTACAGTTTTTGTGTTACTTTTATAAAAGGTTCTGCGGCAACATACACACACGTGGTTTGGTACTTCAGCTGAAATACTTTCAAATTTTAGTATTTCTTTTTTGTATGTGTGTAGTGAAAGGTTGCCATGTGCAGAATTGTTATGAAGTTGGTTTACAGCTTGTGTAAGTGGGTAAGTGGGTAAGTCTTGTAAGTGGGTTTCACTTCCAAAATATTTTGTCTGGATATAGTCGATTTCTTTTAGTAAGTCTTTTGCTGTACCATGTAGAAGAATGTTTTTTAAATTGGCTAGTGCTAAAGCAGGACTTTTAGCATAGTACAGTTTATGAACTAGATTTCTTATACTTGCATGATGTGTTGATATCCTTTTGATATCATGGAAGGTTGTTTTGCAAGTAGGTCCTGTAATGCAGGCCATTGAATGTCCTTGTAGTCCTTTGTACTTGCGTACTGGACAAGCATCCATATTTTGCAGTAGTTTCATTTTGATTTTGTCTTTGCTTTTCACATATTGATTGAGGAATTGGCGTAAAGACTTGAACATTTTTTTGGGAATGTTACACATTGACGTGCATGGCCATTTGTACACTAGATGTTCTGATTCAGTTGAATGGAGGGGTAAATCTACGTTTTCATGGCATATTTTTGTAAGGAGTACTTCTTGTTCCATTATGGTATTAACTTTTTCATAACCTCGACCACTGTTATGTTTGGCAATTGTATTTGTTTGCTTTTGTTTGTACGCTCCTTCATTAAAGTATGGTTCTGTGCTTGTAGTGTGACTCCATTCACCTCCACAGATATTTAAGATGTTATTTCTGTTGTCATTTTGTTTATTGAGAAGTCTTTTTTGTAATTTAGGTATTAGATTTGTTAGTGGTTTTATTCAGTTTAACACTAAAATAAATAACTTTCTTTTGAGAAGAATTGCACTGTCTATCAACGCTTCTAAGATTACTTTTCTACGATAGGTTTGAAGTGTTGAACCTGGTTTCTCTCCTGTTTTCATAAGATTTTGAAGGACTTTGTGATGGAACATTTGGCTAAAATACTTTTCTTGGTATGCTTACTTTGTACTACATGAACATTTATAGAAGAAGTTTTATTTGTAGGGATAGTTGATTTTCTGTTAATAGTTTTTTGGTTCGTTTTACTTTTTGATAGAGGAGGCAAAGTTTTTGTACTAGCAACTTCTTCTGTTTCACTACATGACTGTATTAGCTGCTGTGTTTCAACTTTTTTTTACAAATTCTGCTATAGATGGATGTTTATGTTGGAGAGTTTTCTTTTCATTTGCTGTACTTCTGCGTTCCTTTCTATGGAGTTGCTTTTTGGTAGGCATTCTTTAGGGTCTGTTGAAAAAAAATACAGAAGGTATGGGTTGGGGTGTTGGAATGCATGTGTGTTGTGTGCATGAGTGTTTGAGGAAGATGATAAAGATGTATGTAATGGTGTGTGATTGTGCTTTGGGAAGTACAACTACTAGGGATGGGTATTCTTGAATTAATGTGTTACTAAACTGGGGTTCAGATGAAAAAAGTAAGCCAGTGGTTTGGAGAAGTATAAATAGTATATCTAAAGCTATACAATTAAAACAGTTGTTTGTTCTACAACATCTAAATTCTAGCGGCTGAGTTGGGTAATTTGTGTGTCGAAAAACAGGAAGTTGTGGGCCATTCTGCCAGTAAATCACTGTTTAAGACGGGGGGATTTTTGGTCAGAATGGTGCAGAATCTCTATTTTTAGGTACAGAAATAGCATGAATTAATCTTACAGTGGGTTTTAGTAATAATTTAAATATTATGGTAACATTTTACTTACTTTTTTTCTAAAATGAGCAGTTTACTTCTTGGATGTTCTTTGTACTTCAAATTCGGCTGCTTCTTTTCTGGAGAATGGTCTTCACTGCAATTGTAAAAGAAAGAAATTAGTAATTTGGTTTGTATATAGCACTGTTTTTAATTTAGACATAGATTCTTTAAATTGAAATGCTCAGCACCTTCCTCAAAACCATTAAATCTTATGACTAACTGTAGGAAAGAAAATATCTTTACTATGGCTTGTGAAATTCATAATGTACCACTGTATACCACTATTCCTGTAACTAAGCTTTTCCACGTAATTGTGAGTCAATGTCATAGCCTGCTTTTCCACGTAATAGTAAGTCAATGTCATAGCCTGCTTGTCCTATATAAATGTAAGTAATTATATAAATAGAAAAAATTAAAACCAATTATGTGTTTGTACAAATATTATTGTTTGAGATTTGATCATAGAGTGTGCATATACTTTTGTTTGATTATATGTAGTCTATATATTTTATTTCAAAAATGTTGGTTTAACATTATTTGCGTGTGTGTGTGTGTATGAAGAAATTAAACGGTATAAAGGTTTGTAAGTCACAGTTAATTTTAGGACAATGAAAAAATGATCGTAGATTCATTTTACAGATTCTACAAGGTAAAAGTCGGTTAGAAAATGTGTTCATGTACTGTATAGTAAATATGCATACCTGGAGTTTGTGTTCATGCAGATGGATATGGACGAAGCTGCAAGTAGAAATCTTGGAGACTTGAATAGTATTTCTCGTAGATCGTGCTTGCCAATGGTATGAGACTTGTACTCCGAGAGATTCACCGTACATTTGCAGTGCTGATCTATGATGATGCAGTTACATGTAGAGGTCTTGGATTTGATTGGTGGATGGTCATGTGATTTCTTAGCTACATCCAATGAGGGAATGGTACAGAGAGTGAAGTGGAAATGGTAGAAGGGCTGTCCATGTTACGATATGTTCGCGGACAAGGAGGTAGTTCTAGGACACCGCGTATTACATCCGGGGAATTTGGGATGGGGAGGCATGCAAATGAGATTGAATGTAGCAAGGGACGGGTCAGTAAAGTTTAGTGAGTGTGTTGTGCTAGGAGAGGTTTTCTCAGATATTCTTTTTGCTGAGAGAAGAACAGATAGCTATGGCTGAGTGTTTCAAAAAACAGATTGTGTGGATTTTGGGAGACTTGTGGATACATTGGTTGAAGGTGCATGCAGAAAGCTGTGGAGTATCTATAGATCTTGGATTCCCACATGTGGAAGTGCACTGGCATGGAGTGCGTGGAATGAAGTGGTTGGACTTGCTACCGCTCTGTGCAACTTTGAAGATAGAGGAACATCCGGACATAATTGTAATTCATTGTGGAGGGAACGGTTTAGGACATGTGTCTGGAATTTCTTTGCAATTTGCAATGAAAGAAGGACTTCAGAAGGTCATGGACATGTTTCCAAACTCCAAAGTAATTTTTTCACGGATTACGCAATCTGACAAATGTGGCTTCGTTCTTTCTCATGTGGTCCACAAATGGAGAAAGCAAGGCGTAATGTCAATAAGGATGTTTGTGCCTTCCTAAGAGATTTTGGCATGTCCTCTTTTCACAATGAAAATATTATGTTTTGTAGTACATACATTTTTCGCAGAGATGGAGTCCATCTTACTTATGCTGGCAATCAGATTTTTCTGAGAAATGTACAAAATGCATTGCGACCTTTTTTAGAAATACAGCATCCATTTTGAAGTAGGTGTTAAGTATTTATAATTTTTGACATACAAACACCTCCCAAAGGCTCTTTTCAGAGCCACCACTTGCTCCCAGAGAAAAATGCAATGGTTACAATAGGGTAGCACCCCAATATTTTTTTATGTTCGCGAACTGTCCGCGGACTTTTAAGATATACAAAGGGCCCTGCTTTATTTATCTTCACTTCTATTTTTGAACTATGAAAGGCGGCTCTGAAAAGAGCCTTATTTTTTTTTTGATTTTTGTTATTTTGTATTTTTTTTGTTTTTTTTATACACAACACACTAGGAGAGCAGGGGAAAGGAGGGTAAAGGGGGGACACCAACCACAGGGATAAGAAAAGGCGAGCTGAGAGAGGAAGATGTAGAGTGGGTTTTATTTGGGTAGTGAACAGGTCTTCTCGTGCTCTGAGACGATAGTCTCAAAAGCACTCCAAAGTCGCTCCCCCCTGCAGAGTACTGTGTCACAGTACATACATACAACTGCGACCCTCGAAAGGTAAGGGTCATCAGAATTCTGTATGGCCTGTGAGGCAGCTTGAGGAAGACAGAGGTGTTCCTTGTGGTGACAGGATCAGAAGCAGAGGATGAAGTATAGGCAATCAACCTACTACACTCTTCGCAAGGTACAACCTGGCGAATGGCCCCAGTGTGGAATGAGTTCAGGTGTCGCTTCATGGTCGTGGTCCCAAAGCTGTACGCACCATGCCTCCCGCGACTTAGTACCATTTTGCACTCATTGCAGGTGACACGGTTCGCACAAGCCTTAGGAACATTCCCATGAACGGTAAACAACCGCCACACCCAGGAATCATACCGAGGGCGGGTAGTAGGGATTTCCTCTACCTCATTTTCGTCATCCTCTTCTTCCTCCTCTGTATCCTCACTCCTGTTCCCCTCTTCAGGCCCTTGGGGAGATGGTGGTGGTGGAGGGGGTGGGGCTGGTGCTCAGGC
The DNA here is from genome assembly GCF_040938575.1 of Ambystoma mexicanum. Lineage (NCBI taxonomy): Eukaryota > Metazoa > Chordata > Amphibia > Caudata > Ambystomatidae > Ambystoma > Ambystoma mexicanum. Next base: position 543,405,349 of record NC_090929.1, read on the forward strand.
AGATGTAGCACCAGGGGATGTCATCTTTGATGTGCTGGGTGTTAGTGTTAGCAGTGCACGGTGGCGTGAGTTATGGTTGCTTATCTTACCATAACTGCCGAATTTCAGGGGTTTTTCGGTTTTACTTTGAACCATAACGTCCCTTTAACAAAGTTTTTTTACTGAATTTGATAGGTTTTTAGTTGCGCAACTTAACCATAACGTCCCTTTTAACAAAGTTTTTTCATTGAATTTACAATATACACAACTTGTTAATGCTACCTAAATTGCATGACAGATTGCCTTCTGTCCAACTCTTATCTTCCTGGGAGCTTTGGTTCAGAAATGACCACTTATTGCGCTTTTGGTGGGTTTCCCAATATTATTTCTGCACCCATTCTTAGACATGCATTCATATCCTCTCTGGGCATATTCCTGTAATTTCTTATGTTCATAGCAACAACACAGCAGCTACAATATGAATAAATTCTGGGGTTTGGTCTCAGAACATCGCACGGCATCCAGTTTAATCTTAAATCGTGAGGAAATTTTTCATTTTAAGAACCTCAAAGTTTCCCATTTTTGTCAGCTTGGTACAATTTGTTATAAGCATTTTTATAAAACATACATTTGCTTTAAATTCAATTCACATCTCAGTCTGGTCCGCCTCTTAGAGCTGGGCTGACTCAGAGGGTCATATGTCTTGTTTCCTGCCAACACTTTGTGGTCAGTTACACCCCAAATTAGCATTCCCATTCAGTCCAAGGAATCTATTGTCCTTTCTCCGGGCTGCAGAGAAAATCTCCTCCCTTTTTGATTAGCATGCCAATGCGACATCCTCCTTCTGGTGGGAATGACAAGGTGTGAAGGGTTCTCAGGGGAAGCAGGCCTTTTGGAGTTTTAACTGCATCAGGTTACTTTCTGATCAATTGCAACATAGTTCCTTGTGAAAGAATATACATTTATAAACTTAAAATAAGCTACATATCTTTAAATTAAGTCTTTTTCAACATGAAATCACTGTGTGGCACTCTATATGGCATTTTGATGGAATTCTCTTCTTTGGCATCGTTTGAGTTCAATTGTTCAACTTTACACAAATGGTTTTAAAATGCTGGCTTTCTGGTAGAGGTGAGCAACGGTATTACATTTTTGACAGCTGTCTTTCCATCAAGTATCTTTAAAACAGGATTTTGTCCTGAGAACATATGATTTTTGCTGACATTGTATTGATGTGGATTCTTGCCATAATGATGTGGAACACCCAAGAGAGGTTGGATCTTTTAGGTGATGTGTGAGCCATGATTTTAGCAATTTTTGACAATCAAGAAAACAGATTTTCAAACAGCTCTGCGTTTCTTTTTCAATCAGCATTGCTATTTCCAAGTGGTTTCAGGCTACTTGTGGGTAGCCCAATGGTGGTTTTTGGCAGTGATCTCATGTGTTACCAAGGACATAGGCAAAGGTAGATGTGGCCTATTTTTCAGGTTTTCACTGTGCAATTTCTGGTGATTTCTAGCGAGCAGCATGCTTTCCAGTGGCCATTATGATGTTTCTGCTGCCAGCAATGCACAGTGATGTTGCAGGGTTTGGATGAGTGGGTTGATACATCCCACAAGCCCCCCTCTTGCGATGGCTGTTAATGGAACTTTGCAAGACTGGGATGTAAGCCTCATCTCTCGGATTCCACAAATGGCAAAGTTCATCGTCTTTTTCTTCCATCAGGGGTGGATCGATCGGTTCTCCTCGCCAGTCCTGATGGGAGTATTGAGCGATACCCGAGGCCCATCGGATCTTTGCTCCCGGTCCCCGGGTCGTCCTCCTTGGTCAGTCTCCATGGTTTATCTCTTTCTCTCCTAGGATGACAAAGCAAAAACATATTTGTAGACATTTCCCCACCACTATTAATGTAGTGGGGCGGACATATACATTTTATAAATCAGGAGACATTTGCATTATTGTATTTTATAGACTATATACAGAATATTTTAGGGTTGGAATTTTATGGATCTGGAGTGGCCCCCTCTGGGGTTTCAGAAGACTCCTCCAGTTGCTGCAGAGTGTGCCTAGGATGGCAACACTTCAGCTGATTAATATGGACCCACTTGTCTTCCCCTTCTACCAAACTGCCTTTGGGGATGCAGATCTTGTAGGCGACTGGTGAGATCTTGTCTACAATTTCAAAAGGTCCCTTAGGTAGGCAGAAATTTTTGCTGTTTGGAAATTGTATAGATAAACCCGGTCTCCTACATTGTATTCTTTTCTAGTAGTCTTCAAGTCATAGTGGGTCTTCATGCTGTCGGCTGATCTTTCTAGATTTCGCTGAGCATAGGCAAAAGCATGTTGAAGGTGTTTTCTTAAATTTTCAACATACTCACGTGTTGTGGAGGCATTGATCAATGTCTGCTCTTGGGTCCTGTAGAGCAGATGCTGGGGAAGCACCATCCTACGTCCAGTCATCAGCTCAAACGGTGACATTTTAGTTGCAGATAAAGGGGTAGATCTGATGGCAATTAGGACAAGAGGTAATCGAATATCCCAACTTGGCCCAGAATCTTCCACAAACTTTTTTAATATGCTCACAATGGTTTTGTTGTAACGTTATACTGCACCACTAGAGGCTAGCCGGTAAGCAATATGTAGCTCCCTTTTAACCCCAAGTGGTGAAATGGCTACCTCTGTCTGACTCAATCCTTTGGGGTAGTCCAAAACGCGAAAAGATGTGGTTGATCATCAGGGCAGCTGCTGTTTCTGCCTTGCAGTTTGGGGCCGGGAGACATTCCACCCATTTAGTAAATAAGCATGTCACGGTCAACATGTACTTATTCCCCCTAGAGGAGCGAATCACGGGCCCGATGAAATCTACTTGCAAATCTGACCATGGCAGTGTCATCCCCCTCTTTTGGAGAGGCGCACGGTGTGTGAGGGATGTTGGCTGAAATTGTGCACACACAGGACACCCCTTCAAGTATTGGCCGAGGTCCTGCCCCATGTGTGGCCAGTATGCAACCTCTCTTAAGATTTCAAGTGTTGTATGAAACCCCCTATGACCGGCTGCGGCCACATCATGGGCGTGACTTAACATCAGGCTTTGGAATGAGGTAGGAACCACCCACTGATCATGGCCAGCTAGGGATTTCCTCACCAACAAACCGTCTTGGATTCGGAACATTTTTGGACATTTCATCAACACTCTGACGTCCTCTTTCCCAATGTAACCGGTATCCGTGAGGGGAAAGTTCTCAAGGTCCTCAATGTGTTGATAAAACTTACCAATTATTGGATCCCCTTTTTAAGGCGTAATCAAATCAGCATCTGGGGTCTCCTTACTCCATTGTGCAGTTGAAAGATCATTGTGAGCATTTGTCTGGGACCTAGTGATAGCAATGACCTGGATTTCCCCCAACAGGGACTCAATGTCAATTAGATCCCCTTGGATGGCCCCGGTTTTGGCCAGCTGATCAGCTAAGTCTTTTCCAGTTTTGTCTGGTCCCTCTACTTTGAAATTACCCTTGATCTTTTTCCAGTAGACGGTCATCCCATTCGAGGTGACCAGATCATCAATATTTTGAATTAACTTCCCATGTTTCAAGGGTTTGTTATTAGCACATAACATGCCTCTGGTTTTCCAGTTAACCAGGTGCTCCACGAACCCGTCCGTACATAATCCGAATCTGTGATTATGAACAGTTTGTGGAGTTGATGTTGGACAGCAGTGAGGATGGCTTGATGCAAAGCCATCAACTCTGCCACTTGACTACTTCAGGGACCAATCTTGCACCCAGCGGAGGGTTCTGGGGACTCATGCATTCCCTACGCCGGCCACAAGTTATTTTTCCCCCATTGTTGTCAACATGGTAAGAGCATCCATCCACATAGACAGTGGGCATTCCCTCACACTTGTCTTCTTCAAAGACTTTGTGTGGGGAATTACGGTATGCCTCCATGTTGTCCTTGATTTTTACACTCTCGTCCTCGAGACAGTTTTCTCTGGCACAATCATGCAAGTCAGCCAGACCTTGCGCAAGGGGACTCTTCTTGTTTTGGCCATATCTGACCTCCACAGGAAAGCCTTGCATTGACAGAATCCAGGAAGTAATTCGGGAATTACTCACATTTCCAGCCCGGATTCTGTCACTTTGGAGATATTGCAGAGGCTGGTGTGGAGTCTCCACTATGATGTGTTCTCCCTGGATAAACGGGCGGTAATTCTTCAATGCCCACACCGTCGCCAAGATTGCCTTCTCACAATTGTTGAATTTTTCCTCCACAGAGGATAAAGTTTTACTCGCATAGGAGATTACTTTATTGACTTTGTCATGCTTTTGGTATAATACTGCAGTCAAGCATGTATTAGAGAACCCTGTCTCCAAGAAGAACTCCTTGTTTCTGACAGGGTAAGCTAGGCAAGGCGCTTGTGAGAGCCTTCTTTTGAGTTGTCTTACTGCCTCAGATTGTTCTGGACCCCATTCCCACTTGACCCCCCCCCTTCAAAAGGGGAATCAGGGGTCTGGTGATCTCTGTATAGCCCTCAATTAACTTTCTACTGTAATTAGTCAGTACAAGGAGGCTCCTTAGTTCCAGCAGAGTTGTGGGGTCCTTCAGTTTCTGGAGTGCTTCCACTTTCTTTTCCTGGGGACAGAGACCGTGAGGAGTAATCTCATGCCCCAAGAAATTAACACAGGTTCTACAACACTGTGCTTTCTGAAAGGAAAGGTTTGCTCCGGCGGCCCTCAACTGTGTCAGAACATAACAGATCTCTGCTATGTGTTCCTCCACAGTTGAGCTTTTGATGAGGACATCATCTACATAAACCAGGTTACCCCTCTCACCCAGGTCGGGCATGGGCTTATGTAGGAAAATGTTGAACTCATTGCCAGAGTTGAGGTATCCGAAGGGAGTCCGGGTCCATGTGTACTGCTGGCCCCCAAAGGTAAAAGCCAGCTTGTATTGGTCCTCCCTACTGACAGGTATAGTCCAGTATCCATTGGTCAGGTCTATTGCAGTGAATACCTGTGACCCCTGGATCTGGGCCAGCCCTTGGCCAATGTAGGGAAGAGGCCATCGGGAAGTATGGGCCCATTTGTTGAGCTCCCTAAGGTCGGCGCAGAGTCTCCACTGGCCGTTTGGTTTCAATATCCCCAGCACCAGATTATTGAAGGTGCTGTGGACTGGACGGATTATCCCACGGTACTCAAGGTTCTTAATGATTTCAGTCAGGGACTCCATTGATGCGAGAGGCAAGCGATATTGCTTCACAAACACTGGAATCATACCAGGGTCCGTGGGAATTGTTGTTGTGTGGATGTTGGTGCGACCACAGTTATATGAGTCCACCGCAAAGAGATCTTAAAAATCCAAGAAAACTTGTTTCAACTTTTGCTTCTGCTCCAGAGTCTCACAGGCATCAGCTAGGTTAACTCTCTCTTCAACCATCTGCCTGAAGCCTGGAAAGACTTCTGGTTTTGCTATCTCAGCGGCCTCCTCCAGCTGGGTGGAGAAATCCCTGGTCAAAGTGCTGATTTGGACTGGTGGCTTCAGGTGGGAAAGGCAGCCCTCATGGACCTGGAAAATCACCTCATCGTTCCTGAAGTCACAAGTCACATCTTCCTTACCATAAGGGCAGGAAGTGTACACCAGGAAGTTCCCCCGCATGCCGGGTAAAGATCCTGTCTGGTGTTGTGTTGTCATCACTGTCACTGTCAAAACAGTCCTTGGGGATTGGTCCCAACAGTTCATTACCTAGATCAATGGAAAAATGTTGGTCATAAACCGCCATTCCAATAATGGTGCCTGCGGCTAGAGTAATACTCTTTAAGTGGCTGTTATCCACCTCTATTGGAATGGTGTCATGTTCTACATTGACTAGTGGTGTTGGGTTTACCCCCAACCCTTGCTGTTGGAGAGAAGCATTTAGATGAACATAGGCATCAGGGTTTTTCAATTTCTGTCCTATTTTAACTTTCACTTCCAGGGAGAATTGTCGGGTCCTTTCTGGGATGGTGACTTCCTCGCCAATCTAAATTTCAACTGCATAAGGTAGCAATTGAGCTGACCTAAATGCTTTCTCTGGATCATCAACGCCTATGGGATTATCTGCTAATCGGGACCAAGCTTTGAAGTTTATTAGGTCCAAACTAATGGCAAAGGGATTGAGAATATCACTGCCTAAGTAAAAGGCGGCAGTGACGTCTCACATGACCCAAAAATTATGGACTATGCTCTTGTTGCCTATGGAGATTTTGAGCATACACATGCTTGGCAGGAGATGTTTGGAATTGGGGGTTTCCAGATCCATTTCCCATTTGTCTATCAGTTTGAATCTGGGAATGGCTGGATCTTTTGGGAGTTGGTGGAACATGGCTTCGCTGATGAAGCTCTTACCCTTGTTCACACACACTCGGGCGAGAACAGAGTCCTTCCCTTCATTTAACTGAATTGGGATGAACAACTGCTCTCCAATTTGCTGAATATCAGCCAGGCTCTGAGATGATTTCACATTTTTCTGGACTATTGGACTGGGAATGTCTGATTGTGGATTGGTAAAGAATTTCAGAGTGTTTCCTTCCAGTGTGGAATACGACCTTAAACTGGAAGGAAGGTTAATTTTCAGAAATAGAGAGGACCCCCCCCTCCTCACCAGTCTGTTGTCCTACTGCTATTACTGTCACGTCTGGAATTTGGTTGTTCCGGAAGTGAAATTCTACCTGGTCAGATTTTTGTTCAACCATGTGGCATGTGCCTTTTAAACTAACATGGTTGACACTCTGTTTTAACTTTATTGGTCGGCTAGTCTGGGTCCAGAGGACCTTGTTTACGCAATCTATTAGGGGTGACAACCTTCTCAGGAGGTCATTCCCTAGTAAACGAGGGGTGCCCTCTAGAGTCACTACTATGACCGGGTGTTTCACCTTATGTCGCCCAATTTTAATGTCCAAATCCGCAGTCCCCTCGACGTGAATATCCTTCCCGTCAAAGTTCTGAAGTTGTCCAGGAAGAGAGTTGAGAGGAATTTGGCGTTTCTCCCCCCTTCCTGAATTTAGTTCATCAAAGGCCTTTTTGGACAGAAGGGCAGCTTGGGATCCAGTGTCCACCAGTGCCAAAATTGTACCCTGCCCCTGTACTTGAACCAGGGCATAGTATCTTCCCTCCTTCTCCGCAAGGGGGCACAGATAATGCACATCTTTGGACAACTGGAGGGCTAATTTTCTGGTTTTGGACATTGAGAAAGAAGAGATTTGGGCAGGATTTTGTGGGGAGTCTTGGGAATCTGAAAGAAAAAGTTGGCAACTGGAGATAGGAGCGGTTTTGAGTTCCCCTGGTTCCGGTTCTGTGCCGCCCCCTCTTTTCGGAGGCGATCACCAGGATGGGTTTGAACCAGGGGATTTTGATGTGGTTGGTTCTGGGATGGGATGATGGGCAGCGCTAGCTCAGTCCCCACATCTACCCAGTCTGGATTTGAATCCCTAGAGACCCATTTTTCTTTGGGAGGAGTTCCCCCATCTCTGAAGGAGAAGATCCTTTCCCAGGATCCTCTGAGGATCCCTCTCGTTCAAATTGTAAGATCTGTACCTCCTCCTCAAAATGGGTCTGTTTGGGTCCTTTGTTTCTCCTACCCCCCTCTGCTCCTTGGGTGGCAAGCTTTCAGGGGCAGGAGATTTTGTTTCCGGTTCCTGGGTTTCCAGGTGTTGTTTACAAGTGGGGAAGGGAGCTTCCTCCAAGGCTTTACACCCCCTTCCCCTTGTGCCTCCTCCCTGGGAACCGGTGAGTTATCGGGGTGCTGCCCCCGTCATTGTTCTGGAGCACCAGGTCCAGAGTTTGGGGCATTCTGTGCCGGCATACTCATCTGAGGGATCTGCTGAGCCCTCAGCATGCGACCCAGATCGTGTGCCATATTTTGGACCTAGCGCTCAAGCTGTGAAACCCGCTCAGGCTGATACAGGGTTCTGTTTTCTCCCCTGGGCTGATCCCGGGAAGGGTAACTATCCCTTCTCTGGTAGTACCCCGGGTTGGGAAGATTTGGGTACCCCTCCACCCTTGGCCTCCCCTCTCCCGGATTAGGTTGTCTGGGCTCAGGAAAGTGGGGAAAGAAGGATGCATGATTTTGGGGTTGGAAGTTCTGTGGATACTTGGGGGGGAAAAAGTTCTGCCCAGGATTTGGTGAATTTCTGCCCTCCTGGGGGAAGTTAGGAGGGAAGTTCCCTGGGTTAGGTGCTTGGTTGGATCCCCTCCCCTTGGGCTGGAGGAGTCCACACATAACCCAGGATGGGTTAGTTTCCCTTGTAGCGGGGACTTACATAGTCAGAGGACTGAGGGGCCCCATTTGTGGGACTACCTCCTTGACCCCCTGTCTGTGACTGGCGCGAGGGCCTTCTGGGCTTAGAATTATTCCGTGCAGGCAGGTTTTTAGGGCCCCCCCCATCTCCAAATCTAAAATGGGGCAACCTTTACCTCTGCCACCTTAGAAGCGGTTGGTTTGGGGCTTTTATGAGCATTATTTTTATTTTCTATGGGCTTCTGCACCTCATAGATACGGGTGGCCTGTTCAATTACCCAGTCTAGTGACCTTTTCTCATGAAAATCTCTCACTAGCTGGGTCATGATGTATTTGTGTAAGGCATGGAAAAACGTATTAACAAATTCTTTACTGTCCGTGCGCACCCTTTTGGTAGTCTGCGCAAAGGCACGCTTCAACTCCTGCACAAATTCTTGAAGGGCCTGATCCTCCCCACATTGTAAATTGTAGGCTGCCTTACGAGCCTCTTGGGGATTTCTATGAACAGAAAAGTGCTTTAAGATGGCCGCCCTGTATCTGGACCATCTTAAATGATTTTGGTCCTCCATCTCCGCGAAGAGACTGGAGTATTCTGGGGAGAATGTCCATTTGACATACTGAATGCGGCTACTGCTGTCTTTCAAATGGAAAGTCTCCATCATTTGCTCAAAGAGCTCTAAGTGTTCCCACACAGAATACTTGGCGTTCTTGTGATAAGGCGTGATGACACGCCTTATTTCCTTAATCTGTTTTAAGGGGTCGTTAAGCAAGGCCCTTTTTGCCTTATTGGCCTTCTTGGTTCGGGTAACCCGGGTCCATTCATCCTCTGACTCAGAGGCACTGCTCCCAGAGGTGCCCATCTGATCTTCCAGGTTTTCCCGCATTCTGCGAGTCTGGGAATGGCTGGCAGAATGTGGGGGACCTAGTCTCCTGTGTCCTGGGACGCTCAGAGGAGTCTTCTGATTCCCCACTAACCTAACTGGGCAGAGGTTTTCAGGATGCTCTTAGTGGGCCTACTCTCCTGGGGTTCCCCACTAAATTGCACTGTACGTGGGTGCCCATACCTAGTTGCTCGCCCCTCCATTCCTGGGAGGTACTGGCCTATGAGCCCCATACTTCTGACTGGATAGTAATCTGCCATCCCTGTGGCCCTGGGCTCATGTGTGCCAGGGGACATTGGGGTGGCAGAGTCCAGAGACTGGGAGAGATGAGGGCCTCTGGTACTAGGGTTCTTGAGGTTATGCTCAGGCGTTTCCCTTTCCCAGAGAACCTCATCTCTATCAGCCCCTGCTCCCTGTTGCCATGCAAGAGCCTGTGCTTTTCAGTTCCTCAATCAAGGCCTTACTAGACTATCAGTCTCTCTTGCATGGCTACCCGTCGCTGGAGCCTATCATTGTGCTGATAGAGAGCCTCATTCTCTCTCTGTGCTTCCTGGTTTGTCCTGGAGTACTAGGCCAGTCTTTGCTGCAGGAGGGTTACCTCCTGAGTCCCGTCCCTACTGGCCTGTTCATTCCTTGCCAGAGCATCTTCCACCCTCCTGGTGTGCTCTAACAAGTTTTGATGCTCTTTTTGGAGGTCACGCAGTCCCTGGAGGGCCAGGTGATTTTCTTCCAGCTTCCCTTTTAAGTTACAGACTTCCTGGCCTAAGGTATCCCTTTCCTGAGCAATATGCAGACCTTCCAGGATTTTGCGGCATGAAATGGCAAATTTTGCGGCACAAACCTTTATTTATTGCAGCATTTTTGCGGGACATTTTGTATTAAGTGGAGGGTGTACGTTTTCCACATTGCAGGAAATAGGCAGAGTGCAAGGCTACAAGAGAGCCAGGGTATCATTATTATGTATCTTTTGTATTAATTTAATAGGAAGAGTCCCAGATGTCTCTGGCTTTGCAGAACAGTGTTTGATTTGGCTACATTTCTGGTTTAATGTTCATGCCTATTTAATAGTATTAACTAAATTGATCATTATCAGTTGTAATGCTGAAAATATTCCCCTTCTATGTTCTCCAATCCCCCAAACACCCACACACCTCTCTCACCAACACACATCTCACCAACTCTCCATCACAACTTGCATTCCTTAACCTCTCACTCTGTCATACAAATACTCACGTGCTATGTCACACTGTCAAGTCACAATTTGCACTGCTCAGCCCCTGCCACACTCCAAATCATACTCCCAACTCACACCTTACACTCTACAATTCCTCCCGCAATATACAGTCCTTCATTCTTTTGCGCTGCTTCTGCATCTTGCATCCTTTCTCCCATTCTATCGCACTCTTCCCTCATCCTTTTTCCCAGATCACTGCCTCTTTCTGGCCAACCGCTTCCTCCCTGCTTTCTGGCTCACTGACCACATGCTCCCTCTACTTTCTGTACCTCTGCTCGCTCTCAGATTTCTGGGCCACTGCATCCTCTGCTCTCTTGTGCAGTGCTTCCTCCTCTGACCCACTGCTCTCCCTCTGCTTTCTTGCCTTTCACTTCACATCTCACCCATCACTCTCCCTCTCTCTCATAGTGTAACCATTTATTTTATTTTTTTAAATGTAGATTTTGACCCAGTTCCTCAAAAAATTGGGCATTTAAAAAAAGAACAGAGGATATGCTATTTTTAGACAAGCCATTTTTGGAAATGAGCAGGTCACCTTATTCTGAAAGGTGACCAGCTCATTTCCACAGGCTTGAGCTGTAGCGCAAATTGTGCGCTGGCCAGCGGCCTCGAATGGTGTTCTGGGTTGTTTGACCGAAGTGTCATTATTTGCGGCGGAATTGAGTGTAGTCAATTTCGCTGCGAATTGATTTGCACTTCAGCCAAACAACCCAAAATGCCCCTATCACCACCACCCCACCCCCTCCCATACTTTACTGCTTGGTCGCTGCCGTTTCCCCTGCAACCCTGCGGTGCCAGATCCATCCCTCTAACGCTAGTCGGATCCAACTCCGCAGGGTCCCTTTTTCGTTATTTTCTTTTTTTTCTGTCCCCGCCTCCAATTTTGAGAAAAAAAGGGGAAAACACTTCTGCAACCACCGTAGACCAAAAATACTGAACATGGGGCGCAGGTGACACCCCCACAACACATGTTCAGTATTTATAAAAATCAATCGAATAGTACTGGATTAAAATAGGTCAAATTGTAACATTTGATCGATTTTTGTCATCAAAATGGGCAGTACTTTAAATAGAATCGCTCTCCCGACAGTGTTCTGCAAGCTCCCAGCGCCTTCCACAGGGACAGGCCCTCCAGGTGCCTGCCACTGTAAAATGCGACCCAAAAAAATGCATTTTTTCCTGTTTGAGGAACAGAAATGCAAGCGACGCAGCAGCGGTTCATACCTTAAAAGAAATGCATGACAGGGTCAGGAAAGACCCTGTCATGCAGTGGCAGCCCCACATCCCGTGCGCGTAGGGTAGCCTACAATTTCTGCACATTCAAAAGTGCATCTTGCTTGGAAATGAGGGATGTGCTTTTAAATTGACAGAAACACCACTTTATTTGATCAAGGAGGTGAAAAAGGCCATCTGAATGGGCGCTCATATAAAATGTGCCCATTCATGTGTCCCTTGTGGATTGGGCTGCACTTTTTTGGGGCGGAGATGTGTTAGCACATTTCATTTCTTGTGTAAAAAAAAGTTGAGAACCTGGCACCCTGAGTATTATTTTTTTAAAACAAAAACATACATTTTTTTTTAAAGATGCTGTTTTTGCACAAAACAGCCGTTTTTGCGGAATTTTGCAAGATTGCAAAATCGCTATAAGCTGGAGGGTCTGAATATGAAGAGATGAAAATGAGGGCACACAGGTTTCAGGAATACAACCAATAATGCAGTTCAATCCCAATTCCCCCAGCAAGCTTAGAGAAAACAGGTATGATTTTAAAAACGGGCAAAAATACTTTTGACTGTGATTGCAATGAAAGGGAAAATATGCTAAAATGATTTTCATTCACTAAAGGATATTCAGGATAAGTGAGAGTACTTTGGATTGGTACAGGTCAACACTAGCAATGATTCATGAAGGATTATCAGATTGAAAACGAATATCAGCAGTTGAAAACAAGAAGCAGCTATTTTGACATGTGGTGAAATGGAGCTAAATTGCAATTCGCGGCAATTTTTCCGAGTACGTGAGACACGATTACGGAAAAACTATTGGAAAGCTTAGGATCTTAGCTTCAAAATGACAGTTAAATTTCAGTTCTAGGACGTGCGGTTCAAATGTTACAGAGGTTTTTGTGAAGGTAGATTTTTCAGAAATAAAGTCGAGATTTCAAAATTGACAGATCGCACTTTAAAGATTTAGCAACAAGCATAGGCTTAGATTAAGGAACTATGAAGAAGCAAGACCACCGCTCTGATCTCTGTCCGTCAAAACACTTGTCCCTCTTCAGAAAATATCAGCGCCAAGATGATTATTTTTTTTTTTTTAAACTTTTGTTTATTGGCAGGAGGTTAAGACAGGTACAGCACAGTTAGCACGTAAGCAAGAAACCAATATAACAACATCTATATGCATTGCATCACAGCTAATATCAACATCACATTTTTGAGGGGGTAAACATTGTGGAATAGTGCGCATAAGTAGTGCATCAAGCAGATTTAGGTTGGGTCTGTTAAGGGGCGGTGGACCACACGACCCCATCCTTGCTGTTCAGGTAACTACAGAATTCAGACCACACATTTCCAGGACGGGAGGGCATGGGCAAGGATCCGATGTACTCCTCCTCGCATGTTTGTACCCACGTGAGTGCCTTCAACCACATGCTGAGGGTGGGGGTGCGGGAGCGGCGCTTCCAGCATTGCAATATACATCTTTTGGCAACAATAGCACTTACATTCAAGAATTTTGACATTTTCCTTACATTTTCTCCCGTCCAAATACCAAACAGCAAGGCAAGTGGGTCCATCTCTACCGGGGAGCCAATTATCTATGAGAGCACCTCCGTCACCTCCAACCAAAACTCGTGTAGCGCAGCACAGGACCAAAACATATGAACATGGTCTGCCACGTTTGATTTGCATTTCGGGCATGTATGTGTAGAAGTGAGCGTGAATTTTGCAACTCTGTACGGCGTGTAGTAGAGCCTATTGAGTAATTTGTATTGAATACAGCAGAACCTGGCATTAAGTGATACCTTGCGCGTGTGAACATATATTTTGCCCGCCCCACATTTCGTCAGTGATCACCGTTTCGAGCTCCCTGGCCCATGCTTCCCGTGGTTCCGGGAAAATTTTCTCTAGTTTGCCCATTTGTATTTTATATAGGGAGGATATTATGCCCCTGCAGGCAGCCAGTGGAGTTTGCGATGTACAGGAGTTCAGGTGAGTCTGGAGGCTCCTCTGGGAAGGAGGGCCACATGGCCCGTACCGCTGCTCTCAACCTATAGTACTGCAACAAGTCAAGCGCAGAGCTGGGGTGCCCGGGGCGTAAAGTTCGGGGGGTAATAAATGAACCCTCAGGATATAGGTCAGTCAGGGCCCAATATCCCAGGCTTTCCCAACGTTGAGAGAGGTGTTGGTCATGTGTAGGGGTGAGGCCGGGAAATTGCCATAAGGGGAGCCACTTATAGTATGGGCGCTGTTCCGGACTGGGAGAAAGGATATTATTCCATGCCCGAATCGTGCTACCCACCGGATCCCATGGGGAATTCGCACAAAATCCATAGTGTAATAGTAGGGTCATGATGTGGATACCGTCTCCCACCATTTTTTCCAATTTAACATGTGGGGGCGGGTCTACCAATGGGTAGCATGTTGGGCCTGAGCAGCGTTCCAGTAGAAAGTTAAATCAGGGGCATTAAGGCCCCCCTTTTCATAAGGGAGGGTCATATGTTGCCACTTCTTGCGGACAGCCCAGGAGCTTGGTTTCGGAGAGATTTAAGGCCTGCTTTATGGCCTTGAGGACCCCTGCTTCTCTAGAGATGCACATTCCTCTGATGTAAACTTTGAATGCCTCCCAACGAGTCCCTTTGGACGTATCGGAGACATTGTTTTTTCGTAGAACAAGTTTATGTCGGCTAGTATCTCAGCCCTAAAGACGATATCTGATAGGGCATTGGATTTGAAACGCCAGGCGGGGCAAGCTCCAGAGGCATGACCTAGCTGGATCTGCAGTAGAATGGGAGAGTGGTCGGAGAGTGTGCGCGCGTGGATCATAACATCAGAAACCCTGCCCATCAGGCTACCCGACAGGAGGAATAGATCTATTCTCGAGGAACTATCGTGTACTGTGGAGTAAAAGGTGTAGTCCCTCTCATGGGGGTGGAGTACTCTCCAAGCGCCGTGAAGATTCAAGGAGCTCATGTGAGTTAGAAGCCGTTTGGTTGCTCGGGTCATAGGTCTACGGGCAGAGGTTGTTCTGTCTAGAGCCATATCAAGTATGAGGTTCATGTCTCCACCCCATATAATGGGGACATCCACATATTTCATGAGAATGGAAGATACCGTATCCATGAAATCGGGAGAATCAATGTTGGGAGCATATGAATTCACAAGCAGGCATTCTTCATTAGCTAAGGTACAGTGTAAGATCACAAATCTACCTTCAGGATCAATGTGGGATGTGTGAAGCGTGAACCCAACCGATTTGTGGTTGAGCGTGAGGACTCCCCTGGACTGAGTGGAGTACTGAGTGTAGTATCTGTTGGGGCCCCAGGTCTGTGTGAGGTTTGATGACAAGAGTTTCTTAGCGTGTGTCTCCTGCAACAGGAGAATCTTGACCCCATGCCTCTGTGCATATGCAGTAATTCTACGAGATTTGGTAAAGTTGGTCAGCCCCCGCACATTCCACGTTAATACTCTAATAGCTATACTGAAGTGATAAGGAACATCCCAGAAGGGGATTCTCACTCCGAGTATCAACCGGAGCGCTGTGATGAGGCAGACCTGCCACCCCGCCGCACCAGTCAGGACCATCACGCCATTTTGTGTAAAACAAACCCCAACTGTCCCACCCGGTAATGACTAGCAGTGAATAGACAACCACCATGAAACCAAACTGCGTGCCATCCCCAACTCGGCAGCGCCTGAGAAGTAGCCCAAACGAGGCTCGAACACAAACCCACCGCCATAAACGGCATTGCAGCTGCAGTGGGGGCTGCTGCTGCCGTCAAGCCCACCAATTGTAAATCTTTGGACGAAAAACAACATTCACATTGTTCGACTGTTAAAGTAGAGGTTACAAATAAAGGATAACCATGGTTTTCAGGATAGCATGGACAAAATCGGAACTACCACAAGTCAGTGCATGACGGTGCGGCCCAGTCTCTGGAGTGCAGGCCCGGGTTTGGCAACAGAACCATGATATATAGGGAGACAACTCCCGCAGAAGATGAAGTACTAGGGAGAGTGCCACGGGCCCAAGGCCCGCCAGCAAATGGGATGACAAGGGGGGCGGGCCACAGTATGCCAGGTGAACAGTCTCACGGTCGCCCCGTCCGCCAGAGGTCAGCGGAGGAACCTAGGGGGTACCGGATCAATCGTCGTCCATTTGTTCCTCCGGAGGATTCACAAGTGGGACCTGCGCTTCGATACACTTAACGGCCTCATCCGGGACCGTAAAGAAGTAGCTTTTGTTGCGATTAATGAATTTCAGACGAGCAGGGAAAAGCATAGAGTACTCAATTTTTCTCTCTCTCAACATCTTCTTCACCCCGCTAAATCGGGCTACCCGACAGGAGGAATAGATCTATTCTCGAGGAACTATCGTGTACTGTGGAGTAAAAGGTGTAGTCCCTCTCATGGGGGTGGAGTACTCTCCAAGCGCCGTGAAGATTCAAGGAGCTCATGTGAGTTAGAAGCCGTTTGGTTGCTCGGGTCATAGGTCTACGGGCAGAGGTTGTTCTGTCTAGAGCCATATCAAGTATGAGGTTCATGTCTCCACCCCATATAATGGGGACATCCACATATTTCATGAGAATGGAAGATACCGTATCCATGAAATCGGGAGAATCAATGTTGGGAGCATATGAATTCACAAGCAGGCATTCTTCATTAGCTAAGGTACAGTGTAAGATCACAAATCTACCTTCAGGATCAATGTGGGATGTGTGAAGCGTGAACCCAACCGATTTGTGGTTGAGCGTGAGGACTCCCCTGGACTGAGTGGAGTACTGAGTGTAGTATCTGTTGGGGCCCCAGGTCTGTGTGAGGTTTGATGACAAGAGTTTCTTAGCGTGTGTCTCCTGCAACAGGAGAATCTTGACCCCATGCCTCTGTGCATATGCAGTAATTCTACGAGATTTGGTAAAGTTGGTCAGCCCCCGCACATTCCACGTTAATACTCTAATAGCTATACTGAAGTGATAAGGAACATCCCAGAAGGGGATTCTCACTCCGAGTATCAACCGGAGCGCTGTGATGAGGCAGACCTGCCACCCCGCCGCACCAGTCAGGACCATCACGCCATTTTGTGTAAAACAAACCCCAACTGTCCCACCCGGTAATGACTAGCAGTGAATAGACAACCACCATGAAACCAAACTGCGTGCCATCCCCAACTCGGCAGCGCCTGAGAAATAGCCCAAACGAGGCTCGAACACAAACCCACCGCCATAAACGGCATTGCAGCTGCAGTGGGGGCTGCTGCTGCCGTCAAGCCCACCAATTGTAAATCTTTGGACGAAAAACAACATTCACATTGTTCGACTGTTAAAGTAGAGGTTACAAATAAAGGATAACCATGGTTTTCAGGATAGCATGGACAAAATCGGAACTACCACAAGTCAGTGCATGACGGTGCGGCCCAGTCTCTGGAGTGCAGGCCCGGGTTTGGCAACAGAACCATGATATATAGGGAGACAACTCCCGCAGAAGATGAAGTACTAGGGAGAGTGCCACGGGCCCAAGGCCCGCCAGCAAATGGGATGACAAGGGGGGCGGGCCACAGTATGCCAGGTGAACAGTCTCACGGTCGCCCCGTCCGCCAGAGGTCAGCGGAGGAACCTAGGGGGTACCGGATCAATCGTCGTCCATTTGTTCCTCCGGAGGATTCACAAGTGGGACCTGCGCTTCGATACACTTAACGGCCTCATCCGGGACCGTAAAGAAGTAGCTTTTGTTGCGATTAATGAATTTCAGACGAGCAGGGAAAAGCATAGAGTACTCAATTTTTCTCTCTCTCAACATCTTCTTCACCCCGCTAAATCGGCGTCGCTCCAGCTGGACCCCCACCGAAAAGTCAGGGAAACTCCTGATGATCTGAGATTCCAGCCTCAGCTCCCCTCTCTCCCTGGCCAGACGGAGAATGTGATCCCTGTCCTTGTAGCCCAGTAATTTTGTGATGATTGGCCTGGGGAAATAGCCTGGTTTAGGGCGGGGCGCCAGAGATCGATGCGCTCTTTCAACCGTAAAGAATGGTGAGAGCTCAGGGTTATCAAGGAGATCTTTGATGAGTTGCTCAACCGCGAGCTCCATGCGTCCCTTTAGTGCCGATTCAGGAAGCCTCACTATGCGAATGTTATTCCGCCGTGATCTCGATTCGAGGTCATCGTTCTTGGCTTTGATCCGTTTCATGTCGCAGACGAGCTCTGTAATTGTGTTCTGAAGGGTATGAATGTGATCCTCGTTGGTACTTATCCGTTGCTCCGTCTTCGTGAGCATGGTCCCGTGCTGGTCAATTTGGGCGCGTAAGGAGGCGACATACGCGTTGTCGTCGTCCAGCTTTTCATGAAAGGATGCAAAGTTTTTTGCCATAGACTCCATCATGGTGGCTAGGTCTGGTTGTGGGGATCCGGCAATCTCTCGCTGTCCTCCAGTGCCGCGGGTGAGGACGCAGACTCCGCACGAGGGGCCGCCTTGGCAAACTTGTCCATAGCGCCCATTTTATTAGCACCCCGCGCTCTGCTGGACATTACGGTGGTGAGGAGACCCTATCTAGCCTGGCGGAGTCAGAGGTGGGCAGCGGCTGAGGAGTCACGGGGGAAGATGAAGGCGGGGCAGCAGCCGTCGTCCGTAGGTATTATAGGTTCAAGGATACTGACAGTATGCCGACAGGGTGGGGAAGGCAGAGTGCGACGTGGCAGCAGGATGAGGTAGCCCAGCAGGGGGTATACGGAATCCAGTACCGTGCGGGTCTCGTGGGGAGCGCAGGCCTCGCCGAAGGAAGGAGCTGGGGCACCCCCCCCCCCCCCGAGTATTTCGTGTGAGAAATGACTCACTCAGGTAGGCTTAGGCTCAGAGCGCAGATATGCCAACCAGTCGACACGGGAATCACAGGCCGCCCAGAGAATGGCACCACAATCAGACAGTAAGGTGAGGAGGGCGCCTCCCTTTACAGTGGCGCCCCGCGAGGCGTGTCAGTCCGCTATAGCAGCCCCGGCCCGATAAATTCCAGAGCGAGATGTGGCAAGGAAATGGGCGCGCGGCCGCCACTGCTATGTAGGCAGCAGCACCAGAGGCGAAGCAGGATGAAGGAGCAACGCTCCGTGGGAGAAAAGTCAGGTGCGGGTCGAGCCCCCACACAGGCAGCCCCACAGTGGGCAGAGAAAGCACCAGGCCAGAATACAAGTAGCCAGGGGGTGAGCGGGGGCCCGCACCAGGAGGGAGCAGGAAGGATAGGACACAGCCCCCAGCACCCACCTTGCAGCTTCCGGGGCAGCTAGACCCGCTCGTCGTTTGAAGGCCAGTGGGCGCAGGTCTGCGGCTGGCAGCACCCCAACGGCGTGATTCACTTGAGCAAGGTGATGAGGAGGGTGGAAGAGGTCGCAGCACCGGTGTCCTCCAGATGGCGTCGTGGGCCTCCCCCCACCGCGGGGGAGTGATCGCCCGCACGACAGACGGCCCCACCAGCCGGCCCAGGCAGCCCGAGCACCCCAGACAGCAAGGCCCACACAGTCACAGAAGCGGCGGGGGGTCCGCGCTCATACGTGGGCGGCAGGCAGCGGCCCAGACACGGCACACGGGGCCCACCAGTGCGCCGCATGACCGCCGCAGACAGGATCCAACAGCGACGGGGCGCCGGCCGCGAATCAGGTGCAAGGGAGCAACGGGGCACCGACTCCCCGGGCAACAGCAAGGAAGCCAGGCACAACAGCGGGGAGACACCGCAGGAGGTCGCGGGCAGCAGCGTGTGAGGATCGGGAGTCGTGACACCTCCCGGTGGCGGCGATGCAGATGGAACGAGGCCCCAGGGTACGTCCACCCTGGCCGGCAGCAAGGAGGGCCGGCACAGCAGCGAGGGGGCCCCACAGGCGGCCGCGGCCAGCAGCGTGGGAGGATCTGGAGCCACAGCCCTTCTCGGCAGCGGCGGAGCCAGCGGCCGCAAGTAAACGCGGGAGGCCGTGAAGAGGCCGCAGTTGTCGGAAGCGCGGACCCCAGTCGCCGATTCAGCTCAAAATCACAGGAGCGGGTAGAGGACGATGCCGGCAAAAAGATCGTGGCACTGGCTGCAGCAGGCAGTCAGGATTAGCGCTGATGTGGCAAGGATTCAGGTGGGACACGACGGAGCTCCAAAGCTAAGCGGCCATCTTGCTTGGCTGCTCAACAGCGCCCCCGCCAAGATGATTATTGCTACAATTATCAAGAATTATGTGGAGGAGAGAAGAATTTAGAATAGACAAAAGAGGTTCTGTAATGCAGTTCTGGACAGGTTAAGATGGTTGGAATAAGATTACTTTAAACTAAGAGAGGACTATGACAGTTCTAGACTAAATACTCACTCCTAGGCTTTGGAAAGGAATGGGCCCGTCACAGATCTGGTCAAGGGTTTGGACTTCACTCACCACCGGACAGGTCTCAGGCACTCTGGGTTCTGCTCTCAACACTGCACGGCGGTCTGGGTGGCCACTTGGACTGGATCCGACTGGTTCTGTATACAGCTCTGCCCTCTGGGTCTGGACCTTGGTTCTAGCACAGGGTTCTTGGCTAGAATAGCAAAACAGCACAGCCCAGCTGTTGAGGGTGAGAGCCCCTGGGGAGTTTAGGGGTTAGAATCAGGTTGCCAGAGTCTGCAGGCCTGCTGAGAAGGGTTCAGCTCGTGAATTAGGCCTCTCTGCTTCAAAGTTCTAGGGTTTGGTTCTAGAGTCTGGTCTCTGGATCTATCTGGAGTCTTCCTGCAGGGTGCTTCGCCAAGAATAGTTGAGTAGTGGAAAAGTGTGTGTCCTATCTGTCCTTGTTTATGGATTTCCGAAGTGGGTGGTGAGGCCGATTCTCTATGCCCAACCCTCTAAGGATTGGATTGGTCAAAGGATTTCTGTCCCCTCACTGGAGAAAGGATCAGCGTGTCACCCGGTGTCATGTTTATGGCTTAGGTGAAAACACTCCCCTTTGTGTCTGTACAGCATATCTGATTTTTCATAAAACCCATATTTACAATATACACAACTTGTTAATGCTACCTAAATTGCATGACATATTGCCTAAGGTACATTTCTGTCCAACTCTTATCTTCCTGGGAGCTTTGGTTCAGAAATGACAACTTTTTACGCTTTTTGTGGGTTTCCCAATATTATTTCTTCACCCATTTTGAGACATGCATTCATATCCTCTCTGGGCATATTACTGTAATTTCTTAACACAGCAGCTACAATATGAATACATTCCGATTTTGGTCTCAGAACATCACACAGCGTCCAGCTTAGTCTTAAATCGTGAGGGAATTTTTCATTTTAAGAACCTCAAAGTTTCCCATTTTTGTCAGCTTGGTACAATTTGTTATAAGCATTTTTATAAAACATACATTTGCTTTCAATTCACATCTCAGTCTGCTCCACCTCCTAGAGCTGGGCTGACTCAGAGGGTCAAATGTCTTGTTTCCTGCCAACACTTTGTGGTCAGTTACACCCCAAATTAGCATTCCCATTCAGTCCAAGGAATCTATTGTTCCTTTCTCCAGGCTGCAGAGAAAATCTCCTCCCTTTTTGATTAGCATGCCAATGCGACATCCTCCTTCTGGTGGGAATGACAAGGTGTGAAGGGTTGGGGAAGCAAGCCTTTTGGAGTTTTAACTGCATCAGGTTACTTTCTGATCAATTGTAACATAGTTCCTTGTGAAAAAATATACATTTATAAACTTAAAATAAGCAAGATATTTTTAAATCAAGTCTTTTTCAACATGAAATCACTGTGTGGCACTCTTTATGGTATTTTGATGGAATTCTCTGGCATCGTTTGAGTTCAATTGTTCAACTTTACACAAATAGTTTTAAAACACCGGCTTTCTGGTAGAGGTGAGCAACGGTATTACACCCACTTTTGACAGCTGTCTTTCCATCAAGTATCTTTAAAATAGGATTTTGTTCTGAGAACATATAATTTTTGCTGACATTGTATTGATGTGGATTCTTGGCGTAATGATGTGGAACACCCAACAGAGAGGCTGGATCTTTTAGGTGATTTGTGAGCCATGATTTTAGCAATTTTTGACAATCAAGAAAACAGATTTTCTAACAGCTCTGTGTTTCTTTTTCATTCAGCATTGCTATTTCCAAGTGGTTTCAGGCTACTTTGTGGGTAGCCCAATGGTGGTTTTTGGCAGTGATATCCTGTGTTACCACTGACAGACAAAAGTAGATCGTGGCCTATTTTTCAGGTTTTCACTGCGCAATTTCTGGTGATTTCTAGCGAGCAGCATGCTTTCCAGTGGCCATTATGATGTTTCTGCTGCCAGCAATGCACAGTGATGTTGCAGGGCTTGGATGAGTGGGTTGATACATCCCACAGCGCCTAAACAGGAGCCCGGGTGCCGGTTTGTCTTGCAAGCGCTGTTGTAAAAGGCAGTTAAATGTGAATTATATGGAACTAACGGTGATCCTTCACGAAGGATGGTATTTTCTCTGCCTCAGAACTGACCCTTAGCTCATGAGCCGCAGCAAACAGATAACATTGGTTGGAATGTCTCCCTGCTAGAACTTATCTTCCCCTGCGCCAGTGCCCAGTGTTCCCCATAACAGAAAACTTTCTCTGCGGCCTCTGCTAGAATACTAATGTTTAGACTGAATAAAGACTTGTCATAACTGTCAATTACTGAATCCTAGCCTGTTTGTCATGTATAAGGGCAGGCCAAATGGTATTGTAAAGGATGATGTATTATGTATATATATGACTGCTTTAGCGCTGCTCATGGTCTCTCATCTCACAGAGTCTGGGAACACACGTCGTGAGGCATTGAGACCCGGTCGGCTGACTGAGATACTTTGAGTAAACCAGACCGGTTTGGAATTCGAACCTCATGACTGGCTTGTCATTTAGTATATGGTTATTGTGCCTTTATTCCATATATGGTCTAACAAAAATGGCGCCCGAATAGGGACCCTCCCTGTGATGCTCCATTGCATACGTTGAAGGAAAGGACGAGTCGAGGACGAAGCTGTCGGACCGGGATCGGAAGGTGTTCGGGGTGCCCGTGCAGAAGTGATTAGAAACTCCTCCGCAGATCTGTACACGGCCGGTCCCCGATAGACGAGCAGCGCCCAGAGAGCATCGAGGCGAGGGTCCTGGAAGCGAGGAAAATTGTGCCAGACACGTGGTTGTGACGATTCTTGATTGCACCTGTATACGGGCGAATTGCGTCCCGAGAGATGAATTGATCAGGTGAGTCGTGCCCCCATTCTTAAACGTCCTGATACTGATTGAGTGTTGCACTTGCAAGCACAAATACCCAGGGTCAGAAGAGGTAAGAGTTAACCATGCCTGGGAAATTGTCTTCCTGTCTAGTGAGATTTTTTCACTGCGGTAGACAATCTTTGGAAACTGTCCAGGCCGTGCCACCCGAGGGGGGCGCCGGCATATGAGACTTTCATTAAATACAGAATAGGGGCAATAGTGTTTAATGCAGTTTGGAATCGGCAGACTTGACGTGTATCAGACCTTCAGTGGCCGAATAATGGGAGCTTCGAACTAGCGCGTATAGAACATTTAGAATCAGTTTTGCTATGGAAAAAGGCCAGACCTGCAGCGTTCGACGTTGGAGAAAGAAAGCAAATCAATTCTTGAAAAGTAGAGAGAAACATGCATGTAGACATAAATCAACCGTAGAGAAAGTGCTAGATCATGATCAGCAGAAGCAGACAGAAGCCATTAGGAACATGGATAGGGCCTTCCAGTTAGACATACAGAAAATATATCCTTCACAAGATTTGCATACATCAGAAAAATTGATAAATAAGATACTAAATGAGCAAAGAAATGATCATCCAAGTACTGAACCAGTTGCACTGCCTCCCTATGTATCTCCTCCTATTGCTATTCCCACGATTCCATCTGCATCTGCAGTAGCCGTCCCATCTGCGCCCATGACATCATTACCTCCACCTCCTACAGAGCATGAGTTATACGCTTTAGCTGGCAGTTCTGCATCAATGGGGCTCGAAAGAGGAAGTATTAGACCGACACGTAGTATAATTAGCAAGGAACGGAAAGAAGAACTGAAACAGTGGGCTGAGACGTATATTGCTGATGGCAATGAAGTGTCTGTGCAAAGTTCCATATCGGATCATAGAGGCCTTGGTGAACAGCAGGTATTGTTAGAATGTATAGGAGATTATCTTCTTAAAAGATGGAGTGATTTGACTAATACAGTGGTACCACAAGAGTTGCGTGATTTGATGGTCCTTTCCAATTCACGAGATAATGCGGTGAAAATACGAGAACATATAGGGCAAATATTTGTGTTTAAGCGAGAACTTGATCGATTGCATAAGGAGATAATGAGTAAGCGTGAACAACATAGGTCATATGTCCTGAAACTATTTCTCCCGCCGCTGAAACCTGTTAGTGAAGAGATGCGAATTTGCACACAAGATGCACTCAGATGGACTACGGAGGCCGCCATTTCCCTGATTGAAGTGCATGATACGTTTAGTCAATACACATCTGAAATGCAGCGAAAGGTGTCACAGGTTATGGCTGTGTCAGATTTAATTTCTAGAAACGTAATTGAAGAGACTTCTGGTAGTATTTGCAACAGCCCAATTCTTCCAGTTTACAAGAAAGGAGGAAATTAAATCCCTTACAGTTTTATAATTGATCTACAGGCGGTGAACAAAGTAGTAGATCCCCAATTGCCATTAGTCCCCGATGTGACCATGATTTTAACTATGATTCCAGCTTCTGCATCACACTTGAATGTCAGTGACTTGAAAAATGCATTCTTTAGTATATCCATTCATCCAGATAGCAGATATTTGTTTGCATTTACATTAGGAGGGCGTTCCTTCACATTTACACGTATTCCACAAGGTTACACTGAAAGTCCAAGTATTTACAGTAGAGCATTGAAGGAACAGCTAGATCTGCTTGAATTACCGGCAGGATGCATATTATTACAGTATATTGACAATCTGCTAGTAGCAGCAGATTCAGAGGACATTTGCAAAGAAAGCACTGTCGCACTATTGACACATCTGGCGGCACACAGTCACATGGCTTCATTGAAGAAATTCCAGTATTGTCGAGAGGAGGTGGCCTATTTGGGCTACCTCCCATCGAAGGAGGGAAGAAGATTGACACCAGAACATATAGAAAGCATCTCTGATATGCCTATTCCAAACACGCAAAAAGAAGTCAGGGCTTTAATTGGCATGGCTTCATATTGTAGGCAGCGGATTGCTAATTTTTCTATGATTGTGAAACCCATAGTGGCATTGACAAAGAAGGATGTTACCTTACCTTTTCCATGGAACATGGAGTGTCAAAAAGCTTTTGACCTGGTCAGAGCTGCGTTATGCTCAGCTCCGGTTTTGGGCACGCCAAATTATGAGAAACGTTTTATGTTATTTGTACATGAAAGTGATGGATGTGCTTTGGCTGTTTTGACTCAGGAACACAAGGGCAGAAATCGACCATGCGGTTATTTCTCTTCCACGTTGGATCCTGTTGCATGTGCTTTGCCACGTTGCATGCTAGCTGCTGCTGCAGTACCAGTAAAACAAACCAAAGGGATGGTTTTAGGTCACTCTTTAACTTTGATGGTACCCCATTCAGTAGACGTTCTTCTAAAAAGAACGCAGAAGCAACATTTCACCTCCGCACGACTAACTAGGTATGAAATCATCCCATTTGCACCGCATATTCAAATTAAGAGATTCTGCGCTTTAAATCTGGCTGAGTTACTGCCCCCTCCCAGTGAAAAAGGGAGTGAGAAACGATTATCACATGATTGCTTAATTATTACTCAGTAAGAGACAAAAGGAAGAATTGATTTAACCAATACACCCTTGAAAGAGCCAGATGAAGAACTGTTTCGTGACGGCTCCTGTTTTAAATTGCCGAATGGCACATCTACTGCTGCCTATGTCATTGCCACACTAAAAACTATTGTACAGAGCAAACGAATCCCATATAACTCCGCACAAGATGCAGAAATAATAGCATTAACCAGAGCATGTGAAATTTCTGTAAACAGTGTGAATATATACACTGATAGCCAATACGCCTTTGAGGTGGTCCACAATTTTGGCCGATTATGGGCTGAAAGGGGCTTTCTGACATCACATGGAACTAAGATTCAACATGGCACTTTGTTAGTGAGACTGTTGTCAGCACTTGCGCTTCCCAAGAGGTTATCAATAATGAAATGCAACACACAAAGAAATAACATGTAATGTAGGAAAGGGAAACGCATTTGCAGACCGAATCGCAAAACAAACTGCCACTGATTTACACACAAAAATGTATGTTGAGACAACAGAGAGAGTGTCCTGCATGATAGAGGATGGAATTGAGACAGTTAAAGAGATACAAGCAGAATCCACTCCTGAGGAAATAAAACAATGGTCCGAGGGTCCAGCAGAATTAGATCCCGAGGGTTGTGGGGGTAGACAAAGAAAATAATAGATGGATATTGCCAAATGCATATGTTATGGCAATGGTTACCATGGCCCATAGTCCAACACATATATGCGCGAAAAGGATGTCTCAGCACCTTGATTCTGTATGGTACAATGGAAACATTATGAAAACTGCCAAGAGATTTGTTCAGAATTGCATGACTTGCTTACAACATAACATTGGAAAAGGGACAGTGACACCAGTAGGAAGTTTTGGTTCTCCCTCTATACCATTTGAAGTCATCCATTTTGACTTCCTAGAAATGGAAAGATGCCACAACTATAAATATGCCCTTGTAGTGGTCTGTGCATTTAGTAAATGGGAGGGGCCTACCCCCTGAAAGATTGTTCAGCTACGTCAACAGCGAAATCCATGTTAAAGGAGTATTGTCCCAGGTTCGGGCTGCCCCGTGTCATATGGTCAGACAATGGCCCACATTTTATAGCGTCCGTGAAATTACAGATTTGTGCAGACCTCCAAATCAATAAACAATTCCATTCAGTTAGACACCCGATGAGTGCCGGTCTGGTAGAATGCCAAAATGGTATCTTGAAAAATAAGTTGGCCAAGATATGTGCCGAAAGCAATTTGAAATGGTCCGATGCATTACCACTGGCTTTGTTGTGTATGCGCACATCTGTACAGGCAAGGACTTGTCTCTCACCATATGAAATAGTTATGGGGAGACCAGCCAATGTCTGGAATGTGCCACGTCCGAGAAAATTGAAGGATGTTGACTATCCGTTACTGACTATTGTAGACAGTTGACTCAAAACTTGCGGTTGATTTATCAGCAGGTGCAGGAGACTCTTCCTGTCAGATATACAGACCCAGGACATTG
Organism: Ambystoma mexicanum; assembly: GCF_040938575.1. Lineage (NCBI taxonomy): Eukaryota > Metazoa > Chordata > Amphibia > Caudata > Ambystomatidae > Ambystoma > Ambystoma mexicanum. The sequence goes on from NC_090929.1 coordinate 543,432,213, forward strand.
TCTGTAACCTGGAAATTGGGCCTGTTGGGTGTCCTGACCCACGTTTCAGCTATCATGCTGCAACATTTGGTGCTGTGGGCTTAGAAAATCCAAGATGGCCAAAAAGCCCACAAGTGCGCCAGAATCCAGGAGAACCACGCAGTTTGTGCGCACACCAAAATGGTTACCTAACTTGCCACCCACCAGTGTAAAGAAAGATCTTTGTTAACAAAATCCACTGTTACTGATGTCAAAAAGTTGCTGAAATCGTGGCTCACCAGACCACTTTAAAGATTCAACCCTTTTGTGGGGTTCCACATAACCATTTTACTGTAAGGAGCCCCATCAAAACAATGTTAAGCAAGGATTTACTACCATGTAAGAACCATTCCTGTTTGGAATGCATTAATCCAAGAAAAATCCCCAAAATGGTTGCATTACCAGTACTCACCACTATCAGAAAGCCGGCGTTTTAAAACCACCAGACTTTCTGTAAAACTGAATAAATGAACCCAAAGCAGGCCAAAGAAAGACTTACTGAGAGGTGGATACAATGTAAAGTTATATTCTGAAGTGACTTGAAGGTTTATAACAAGACTGGCTGAGCTGTGGATTTCAGCAGTTTAAGTAAATTTGGACTGAAAGACACTAAAAATCTAAATGTTTAAAAGAAATGAGTGACCTACTTTTGAGTGTCACATAGGTTGCAATTGTTTAAATGTCATAGTTTTAAACTTAGAATCAGCATTCTAGCTGCATATGTAAAAATGGTTATTTTTATTTGAATGCAGAAAACTGGGTAACTAAAAGTGACATTAGCTGGGGCCTGGCTTAAGGAACTGAATTCTGCCCACCAGCTACCCCCGACAGGAGATGAGACTTGCACAACAGCTGTGTTCCCAGGCCTAGCTGCCTTTTGCTGCTCCCACCAAAAGGGATATGACACTTCTCTGATTGAATTACCTGGGCTCTGCAGGAAATGGAACAAAGCCCTGTCCTGACTCAGGCAAATGTTTTATTATGGGGGCCGTAAAAGTGGCTTCCTACTAAGCCTCCTGGAAGGAAAGGGGAGGAGCACTGCCTGTGAGAGCAAGCTGGCTTGGCAGAACTGGAAAAACCAGAAATTCAACCTTGTGCTGGGGGGAAACCACACCCCTTTGGGGCCAGAACATAACTCTAAAAAGATGGATCATTCATAGAGCGGACTTGTGAAAATTATTTAAATGATACCATAATTCTTGTGATTTTTCTGCCCACATTTTAAGAGGTTTTTAGAACCGGTGGTATGATCTGGGGGCAAGCTAGCAGTTAAGAGGGTATTACTTAAAATGTATGCATTTTAAAAATCTGACACTTCATCAAGTAATGTCCATACTCCTTGCGCACATGTGTATAAATTTGGGGTAATGTCCGATATTACGAAACCAGTTAAAAAGTGCAAATGTTGCCATTTCTGAATGCAAGCTCCCAGGAAGAGCAGATTTGGACAGGGTATACCTCCTGTGATATGTGATGGGTGCATGCAATTTTAAACAAATGTGTACCTGTGCAAATATGTCTTTTGGGTCAAAATATAGATTGTGTGTAATTTGACAGGGGTGGGTTCTCTGTACCATAAACAGACCTCATCATGATGACACTTCATTTCATTCCCCCAATCAAGGGGAAGAGGAGGAAGTGGCCAATGACAAGTGGAGAGGGGTAGGGCCTAGGAAGCTAGCCTCTCCACCCATTTTCAAAACACATAAAAGCAGACAGTCAGGACAGATAGGGACATTCAATTCCATCTGCTGCGGGACGCTCTGCCGGGAAAATCCATACTTTACCTCCAGAGAGCCAACATAGAGACTTCAATCTATCCACCTTCAGAGACCAAGACTTTACTTCAGAATTTGTAGCAGAGAGGTCAACTACAAGCTAAATCCCTCTTTAGCAGGCCTCAAATCATTGCCACTATTCACAGCCAGGCGAGTTGTTTGAATTCTTTGCAAGAACTCTTGCCATTTGCCAGAGAGCAGTGTTGTATCCAGAGAGAGACCAGCTGAACCGGAGACCGCTGTATCCGGACCCACAGACCTGATCAGAACCAGAGACCCAGACCAGCAGAGTAGAGCTGACCCCGACGCTGTGCGCAGAGACCGTCCGTGGCGAGTGAAGAAAACCTGACCAGATCTGTGGCGAGGCCCATTCTATTTTAAAATATATTGTGAGTACCTAGCAGAACTGTGCAGAACCAATCTCTTAGTTAAAATAATATAATTCAATCTATTTTAATCTAACCAGAACTGTCTCCTAGAAGTTTTACCTTGTCATTTTGCAAAACCGTCACCTGTCATTTTCTAGTTGCTAGCTGTCACTTGTCTTTTGAACTTTAAAATTTCAAATCTGAAAAACAACCTTTACCATATCGCTCATATCTCCGTGACCGTTTGTCTTAGAGACTTGCAGTAACTTTCCTCTGAAAGCTGGGAATCGTGGCTTTTCAACGAACCTAGAACCGCATTCCTACTCCCGATACTTGTGCCGCAATCGCGAAAAACACACTCGCGAATTTGCCGCGATTTGCAAATTTCTCCACGTGTGAAAACAGCAGCTTCCTTGCTTTCCTTGCTAAAACTTTGTTTGCCTCTTAAGAACCATCCCTGAATCATTGCTAGAGTGAGCCTGGACTAATATTAACTTGACACCACTCACCCTGAACCTCTAGAGGGAATTAAAAGCATTTTAGCATATTTTTCACTTCATTGCCAGCACATATAAAAGCATTTTGGGCCGGTGTTTCAAACTTCTGTAGTCTAAGCTTGCTGGGGTGAACTGAATTACATTTGATTGCATTTCTGAGAACTGTGTGCTTTCCTTCCATTTCCTTGCATTGCATAAAAGGGGGGGTGAATTGCCAGAGAAAAGTGATTACATTGTTTTGTTGAAATCATATTGAGTATTTTCTGTATTGCATTTTCATTCAACATTACATCCATCTGAACTTATATAAAGTATTCTCTACCACCTTATTCTTCTGTTCCTATTCACAAGTGTGCTGGTGCCAGACTATCCATTATTGATTACTGCTCAGATTAAGTGTGATATCCAATTATTAATTATTATAAAGTGTGATATATATCTATTGTTTAAATTATCAAATAAACCTTTTAAACTTGCAAAACAGAACTACTTCTTGGCTCAGTGGGGTCAGGGGGATTCCAAGAGAGGGGTGTTATATAGGGGTAGTCATCCAGAACGCATGAACTGGACATAAAGATATATCAATAAGGGTTTCCATTCAGTATCCCAGACTAGGCATTGACTTAGCTGTAGTGTTGAATTGAATCCTCTTACAGGCCCTCGTGAAAAACGTTGAAAGAAAATCTTTGCTTGCACCGCAGTGGAAGGGACCGTACCAGGTGCTCCTGGCCACGCAGACTGCAGTCCGAGTGAACGGCCGAAAGCACTGGATCCACGCAACACACACAAAAAGAATCCCGTTTCCTTTGCCACATGAGAAAGACCGATAACCCTGATGGGCAGAGAAAACCAGCCCTGATCAATCACAAAGACATCGCAGAACTGCTTCCTAAACCCAAGAAAGGGTCTGGGGAGATTACAACAAAGATTTAAACATCAAGTTTACCTCAACTTTGCTCATCTACTGAATCACCATCAGTGATCGCATCGCCGGTTGGCACTGTTTCTGCATCTGCTGCAAACAACAACAGTGCATTGTTCATCGATCACACTGTACCTGGAGCTTCAAGGTACAATCTGCGTCTACGAAATCGGATGTAATCAGCACCCTTTGTTTCTAGCTCATGGACGAAGCTGGAACCGGAGGCCTAGGGAAAGGGATCGTATGAGCTGTATCAGATGAGAGCTCTGACACGTGACTTCTCGGTGCTATCTTTGTTAGTGAAGGGCTTTGCAACCTAGTGTGAACAAGCGGGGGCAAAAGGTGCCGACACTATGAAAAATTTAAATTGGATACTTGCTCCTGCCTTTTTGGAGCTGGTGCGGTGTTAGGCAGAAACCTCTGCAGTTCCCTCTAGGACCACTGCAAAAGATTTAAGACTACAAGTGGTTTACAGTAAACCCAATTGGTAGCAGTCTGTACCACCCAGATTTACCCGGTAGCTGTGGCTGAGCAGTCAGACTTCTCTCAAGAAGAGTTAGGCAGTATACAGAGTATTCACAATAGGTCAAACGAACACAGTAGAACAAGCAAACACTGACCAGAGCTTGGTGTAAAAGAGATATAATTATTCATTTAAAAACACATCTAGTAAAACACACTGGCACTAATATCAAGCAGTTCAAAAACACGGTCACTAAAAGATATACACACCCTTCAGCGATTAAGACAAGACAAGTCTTAAATAGACAAGTCTTAAATAAAGCAACACTTATTTTCAGACAGCGGTGAGCGCTTATCGGAGATGGCACTCTAATCAATCGGTTTAAAAGGGAGAGAAAGGCAGAGCAAAGATAGAAACAGATCCCAACACTTTCGGAAAAACACAGTAGAAGAAGAAGGCAGGTTAAAACCATAAAGTCAAAGTTAACAAGGCCGGACCCACTTTAAGAGGCTCCGGTCGAAATGTGTCCAAGGTCACACGGTTCAAAGTGCCCAAAAGTCTTGCAATAAGTTCTGAAAGAGTTGGACCAAAAAGAAAGGGACCAGTTAGATGGTCAAGGTGGCCAGCCCAGTCCAGAAGGTTAAGGGATTATTGTTACCTTGTAGCAATCTTTAGAAAGGGAGGCCTGGCAGACACAGTACCTTAAAATGGTGAGAACTCTCCAGCGGGGGCAGTTGTTCCTGGCAGCGGGTGCAAGTCGGTGCTTCGTCCGGAGGAAGAGAGTATCTCGTCGGGGAGGAAAGCAGGAGTCTGTTGCACTGCCAGGGAAGAAACCAGCTGCGGAATTCTCAATTAAAAGGAGCGGTCCTTTTATTCGCGGTCCAGTGGTAAGTGGCTATCCGGTTGCCGGGGTGCTTGGCACGGGCAATTTGACCACAAGCCGTCCTGGGATGCGAGAAAGAAAGGTAAACTGGTTGTGCCCACCAGTCAGGGGAAGAAGACTCTCCAGCTGGGAGATCTCCTCTGTCGTTGGGAAGTAGTGAGTCGGTTCAGCAGGGCTCCACCGGTGGTGTCGTCGTAGCAGGCTGGCTCAGCTTCTCCCTCTGTGGATTTTCAGGTCCTGTGGCGACTTCTGAAGTTCCAGTCCCAAAAGCCCTGCTTTTATGCAGCACACCCCCATTCACTCAGCCTAGCTGTCAATCAAACATGCTAAGTGGTGAGCCGGCCGGCTCACCACTTGGGCCAATCACACTAGAGTGCGACTTGAGTTATCAAGGTAACTCAGTCCAGGGTGCCTAAACCCCCTCCCACACCCCCCTGTGGTACCCAGACAGAGTGGCACCACTTTTGGAGGCTTCTGTGGAGAAGCCCGCCAAAAAGTGGAACAAAGGGCTCGACCTTTGGTTTGGAGTTACAGAGGCGAACACAAACGCCATTTTAAAACCGAGTTCTGGCAGAAAATACCAACCAGTGAATTAATATTAAATAAATAAACCGGCGGTATGTTAGAGGCTATGTTAAAAAGTATTAGCCTCGAACAATGGGAAAATCCCATAGAGATATATTTGCGGTTGAATATAAAAAGTAGTATCCTCTGCCACCAGCCAAAACTCGACGAGGGGGGACAGGACAGTGCCCCCTCGAAATAACAGACCCAGAGGCAATCGAATTGCCACTACCAGTATATCCACAATATGATGGTTTGTACTGGTTCTGTTAGTAATTTGGGACTAGTAAAGCCAATGGTGACTTTACATGCCCTGGGAGACAGTAGTCAGTCCCAGGGTATGGAGTCTATGGTGGGGGGTCACTATGACATCCCGGTGTTACTGCACGGAGGGTGCTGTGTAACACACATACAAAAACATATGAGACCCTATGGAGTAAAAGACCCCATAGCCCATGAAACACATTAACATTCAAAGGAAAACCATAAATCATATCCAAGAGTGAAAAGAGTCTCACTCTTGGCAGGAGAAAAAAACAAACTCCAGAAATCCAGCAAAGCTGCTGGGGGACTCACTAGGTTAGGAAATTCAGCCTAAACAGAGAATTCTCCCTAACATGATGTAAACACCAGCTTGTTGCCATCTTAAACAGGCTGAACTGAACTTGTTTGAACTTTTGCTGACTGACTGTCAATGCTCCCACTATGAATACCCCAGCCTATGTGCTTTCTTACACTCTTCCGTCACGAGATGTGAAACACAGAAAAGGTTATGATAGCAATACACTATTATTGATTATGAATATGACCCATGCTATCTTGAATAGATCCAATTGCTGGATGTGTTCGCATTTACCCCAGCACGGGGAAAGAGGAATGGGTTGGTATATACATCCTCTACCCCTTAGTATTGCCTGTTATGCACCATTAAGAGCTCTATTTTTTGGAAGATGGAATGATAGTGTCACTGGAAACTTTGACGGAACGAACATAAATGAATTCGAAAGATTGGTATTAACACAGCTGGGTTGATCCGTGTTTACAAATAGAAGTAAAATGAACACTGTATCGACCAGTCCCATTGATAGACTCTCTAGGCCTCATCAGTCCCTAATTACTTTCAAAATGGCTCCAGTTGGAAACAAAGATGCCATGCCACCCTCGTAATACTATTAATCATAGTCCACATTCTGTTCCATTTTGCTTACGAAAAAAAGGTTCCCACCTAGTGGGAACATTTACTAGATGCATAAATACTGCTGTACTTGAACATGAAGATAAACCATTATATATGGGAGGTTCTGTCTATTTTGTGTGTGGAGACCAAGCTTATCCATGGTTACCTAGAAACTGGGACGGTAACTGTTATTTAGGGATACTTTTACTGGGTGTATTCCTCGCCAAAACTTTTCAGATCGCAGCCACGAGATGATACTGCTGGGAAAATTTTTGGAGACATAGCAAAATCTTTTATACCTTTTTTGGGACAGGCAATAAACTCATGGAATATTAGGAAACTGTCCCGAGTGTTAGAAAAAACAATTAATGGAACCACTGACATACTTTACAACATGACACTGGAACAAAAAGCAATCAGGCTAGTTGCACTTCAAAATAAAATGGTTCTTGACATTATTTTGGCTGACCGTGGAGGTGTATGATAATTAGTGGGATCAGCGTGCTGTGTATTTGTAAGCGACTCCTCCCCTACAATATTTGAAGCAATTAAGAAATTACACGTCCTAACTTCTGAAATTCATGTTCCCACTGCTGGCTGGAATCTAAAACGTAAGTTCATGTTTCTGGGAACTGTTACGATCCTGGGGATGGAAACTAACTGCAATTTCTGTTATGATATTCAGTATCCTCATATTCTGCTGTTGCTGCATACAATGTTTGCCAGCCATTTGCTCCACAATTACAAGTGAATGTGTGCAGACAATTAGTACAAAGATGGTGAAGCCCGCACCTCATGAGATAAATGGTGGTCTCAAACAGGAAATTGAAATAATCAAAGAGTTTATGGCAATCAATAATTCTGATGATGGCGATAGCGAATTGGGTGTTCGGAAAATGACACATGGTCTGATGAAGACGCAATGTTTGGATGATGATGCTATTGGCTTAAGGCCAAAAGGAGGGTTTGTTAGACCGTAAATGCAAATGCATTGCCCAAACAATAGGAATAGTATGTTGGCCAGAAGCAAATCGCATCATGTGACAAACATTGCAAACCGTGAAACCTGAATGTGACCATTGGGAGGCCATTTTGTAGATGCCGGCCATTTTCTTTTTTGTAACGCTTTGCAAATATATTCTATGCTTCAGATCCTCACACGGTGCAAGGCTACAGCTTGAACTCTGAAATGCTAACGTAGACAGGAATGTAGAGCTGTACCGAAATACATTGTTTTCCTCTCATTGAGGCATTGAAGTTGTGCAAGAGCCGTGCCTAATCAGGAGCCCAGGTGCCGGTTTGTCTTGCAAGCGCTGTTGTAAAAGGCAGTTAAATGTGAATTATATTCAACTAACGGTGCTCCTTCATGAAGGATGGCATTTTATCTGCCTCAGAACTGTCTGACCCTTAGCTCATGAGCCGCAGCAAAAAGATAACTTTAGTTGGAATGGCTCCCTGCTAGAACATGATATCTTCCCCTGCGCCAGTGCCCTGTGTTCCCCATAACAGAAAACTGTCTCTGCAGCCTCTGCTAGAATACTAATATTTAGACTGAATGAAGACTTGTCATAACTGTCAATTACTGAACCCTAGCCTGTTCGTCATGTATAAGGGCGGGCCGAATGGTATTGTAAAGGATGATGTATTATGTATATAGATGACTGCTTTGGCGCTGCTCGAGGTCTCATCTCACTGTGTCTGGGAACACATGTCATGAGGCGTTGTGACCCGGTCGGCCAACTGAGATACTTCATGAATAAATCAGACTTGTTTGGAATTTGAACATCATGACTGGCGTGTCATTTAGTATATGGTTATTGTGCCTTTATTCCATTTATGGTCTAACACCTTGTGAAGATGTCCCTAGACCTCCACGTAGAAGCCCTGCAAATGTCCAGCAGGGAAACCCCAGAGAGAAACACTGTTGTAGCAGCAATGGCTCTAGTGGAATGAGCTCTAGCCCAGCCTGGAAGTGGTCTGGGGGCCAGATGATGACAGTGCACGATGCAGCCGGTGATCCAACTGGATATGGAGGCCTTAGACAGGGCCTTTCCTTGAGTCACAAGACCAAAGTTCACAAAGAGTTGTGAAGTCTTCCAGAACTCTGCAGTGCGGGCCACAGAACTTCAAGGCGCAGGCAACATTCAGTGTTCGCAGTGTATGCAGGGCCCTTTCAGCAGCTGAGGCAGTATTTGGGAAGAAGACGAAGCACCACTGGTTCATTAAGATGAAACTCCGACAACGCCTGGCTGAGGTGATAGCTACCAGGAACGCTGTCTTCCAAGAAAGAAACTTCAGAGGGGCTTGATGCAATAGCTCAAATGGAGGCCCCATGAGGCTGGTAAGGACGACACGGAGCTCCCACGCCAGGGCAGCTTTTACTGAAGGGAAATACCTAAAGAGACCTTTCTTAAATTCCTTGACAAGTCTGTGGGACAACAAGGGTGGCCTGCCTGGCAAGTGGGTGTATCGAGAAAGCCGCAAGGTGCAACTTGATGTACAGCAAAAGTTAAGGAGCAGTGATACGCAGAGCGTAATGTTTTGCAACATTCACCACAACGTGAAGCGCTTCCACTTGTTGCCCTAGCACGATACAGTAGACTATGCCCTGGCCTTGGCAAGAACAGTTTTACTTTCCACAGGAAGGTCATAGTGGTCAAACTAAGGCTGAATGAGCCAGGCCGTAAGGTTCAATTACGCTGGGTTGTGATGCAGAATGGTCCTGCCTTCTCTGGAGAGGAGATCGGGAAGAGGAAGTAGCCTGATGGCCACAGACATGCGGAACAGGTCAGAATACCAGATTTGACAGGGCCACGCTGGGGCGATGAGAATCCTTGTGCATTGGCATAGTTTCATAGAGTTGAAGACAACGCAGCAGAAGAGGAATCAAGAGGAAAAGCATACAGGAACCAACCCGCCCATCTGAGCGAGAAGGCGTCCCTCCCAATCTCCCTGGCTGGGGAAGTCTGCCCAGCGAACTGTTCGTATTTGAAGTTCACTGCTGTGGCAAACAGATCGATCTGGGAACGGCCCCATTGGCAGAACAGGTAAGACACTCGGTCCTGCTGCATCTCCCATTTGTGATTGGATAGTAGCTCCTTGCTGAGGGCATCCGCTAAAGTGTTCTTGATGCTTGCCAGGTGAACAGGAACGAGAAATAGGACTTTAAGAATCACCCAATGCCACAGGGTCTGGGCTTCCAACGAGAGAGCAGGTAATTGGGTCCCGGCCTGCTTCCTGATGTAGAACATTGTGGTGGTATGTCTGAAGATCAATACTAGACCTTTTAGAAGAGGTAGGAAAGACTTGAGGGCTCAGAACACGGCCCAAGCTCCAGCACATTGATGTGCAGATTATTTTCTTCCGGTAGGCAGAGGCCCATGGCATGTGACTGACGAGTGTGTGCCCCCCAAACGCCATCCATCCAGAGGCGCATCCATGGGGACCGTTGCTTGGAAGGGTGGAGTCTGGAATGGGGAACCCTGAACAAAGTGCGAGTGTATTCCACAACATCTGATGGATTGTCTGAACTCCGGGTTGAGGGCAAACGTTTGTCCATTACCCTGTGACCTGGCGCCTTGTGTAGAAACTCCTCGAGAGGCCTCATTTACAGTCTGCAGAACAGGATCAGATGGATGCAAGACAACATCATACCCAGTAGTGATTTGATTGCTAGGACAGTTGCGGATAGCCGATGCACCTTCCCCAGGATGGCTCTCACTCTATCCTCTGAGGAAACGCCAAGGATGCCACCGTGTCTAGGCAAGGATTTGGATGATTGATGAAGAATCAGGGTTCCGTCAGTAAGCATGTTGCTTCTGTGTGTCCTACCGCTAGGTTTTGAGAACATGATCGGATTAGCCAGTTGTCCAGGTAAGGGTAAACGTGTATGCCCTTGAGGCGCAGATGAGCCACAACCAGGGACAAGCATTGCATCAATACCCTTGGTGCCGACTTCAGGCTGAAGGGTAGCACCTTGAACTAATGGTGATGACCCAGAAATACGAAAAGAACTTCTGATGCTTCTGGTTTATGGGGACTTGAAATTAAGCATCCACCAGGTCTAGAGTTGTCATGAAATCCTCTTCCTCCAGCTGGCCAAGCACTTGTTGCAACGTGACCATCCTGAACTTTTGGGATCTCAAGTATTTGTTGAGGTGTCGCAAGTCTAGGATTGGGCGCCACCCCCCTGACTTCTTTTGGAATAGAAAGTATCAGGAGTATACTCCGGAGCCCAGGAGGCACAGAGGGACAAGTTCTATCGCGTACTTCACTAGCATGGCTTGCACTTCCTGGAGCAGGTGGGTGGTGTGCAGCTCCTTCCTTGCTACAGGAGGAATTAGAGTGCATTTGTGTTCATTTGTGTTCAAACTCCAGGGTGAGCCCCTGCCGAAGAATGTCCAGCACCCATTTGTCAGTGTTGATGTCCTTCCACGCATTGACGAAACTTGACCGACTACCTCTCACTCTGGTGTGACAGTGGGGGCCCAAGCCCTGGATAGAGTCAGGTCTGCTTGATTGTTTGCGTCTTGCCTTGTGGGCGTGGGTGACGCCGTGAGCAACCCCCGAAGGCTTGCGACCAGCCCCTATATTCCCTTCTGCGCTGTGGAGCAGGCGGGCATACGGTAGGAGGTAGAGGCGTATGCTCTGGCAGATCTTCAGCATTTCCCCCTGGAGGTCCGAAAGGAAGAGGACTGACGCTGTTGCAGGGACCCTAGGGATCTTGCTGTCTCCGTGCCAGTCTCTATTGCCTGCGTCTCATCAACCACCTTCCCAAAGAGGTTTTCCCCGTCGAAGGGCATATCCACCACCTTGGCCTGGATGTCTGGTCTAATGTTGGTGGCCTTCAGCCAGCTTTGCCGTCTGAGCGCCATCTCTCCTTCCTGGAAAAGGGCGTGAGCTTCTGTCTTCTGGTCATCCGGAAAGGAGTGAGCCTAGCTTGAACCATAACTCTCTATCATACCAGGCAAGGATGGCTAGAGCGTTGGCGGCCTTGACGGTAGATGCAGCAGTATATTCAAATGCCTTTTCCAAACGCATCCAGTTTATTTTCCCCTCCTGGTCTGGTGGCACCATAGACTTGGGAGGACGAGTTTGCAGACCCTTTGCTTGCTGCCGCCGAGACCATTGAGACGGCTGTAATCCAAGACCCTTGGGGGCAGAGTCTGGCATGCTGTACTTTTACCTCGAGCCTGTCCCGCTTTGCTGGTACAGAGCTCAGAGTTTTCATAAGAGCGAGGCCTTCCTCCCATACCTCATCAAGCAGCGGAACAGATAATAGTCTTCCTGGCCCGCCTCTGGTAAAGAAACCCTTTTCCTTGGGCACCAAGTTAAAGAGGGTAGATGCCCTTGCCATCATGTAGTGGAACAACCCAAGCACATCTGGTAGAGAGGTGCGGGGGGAAACGAGCTCTGGCACTATCAGACACCTATAGGGTACTCATCCGTGTCCGTAGTGCCGGTATTGGTGTCTGTCGCAGTATCAGTCTGCGCCACGCCCCCTGGTGTCAAGACAGGTGGCAGAGATTGTGGTTGTCTCAGGGTGGCTGAGTGAGGCCTGTGAGGTGGTCTTGGAGGGCTGTATCCTGGGCTGCTCCCTGACGGGCCCACTAGTGGTGGCAGCATGTGTTGTATCTCTGAGACCAGAGAACTTAACAGTGAAGATATCTTGTGACATATCCCTCTACCAACTGAAAAGTGGTAATCGTTGAAGCAGTAGTCATGGTTGGAGCGGTTGTAGGCCTGGGAGGCAGCGAAACCCTTACTGACATATTGGTCGTTGTTTCATCCCAGGTCGCCGACTGGATAATCGACAAGGATGTGCACACTACAGCCGCTGACACGGTTTTGGTCAACAAAGTCGTGTCCGAAGATGTCATCGATTAAGGCTTGTGCGGCGTCGCCGCCAGTGGAATTGTGGACGTCGGCGGCAACAAGGGTTTTGAAGTAGTCTCTTTTCGGGAATGCTTCTTCTTATCCTTCGATGAAGGGCCAGGTGTTGAGGGTCTCACCAATGACAGACTGCCCACCGCTAAACTCACCAAGGTGACCAAGCTTGTGTGATCCAAACTTGGACCCCCAGCCACGCAGTCCCTAGTTGGATCTGTGACACAGCGCTTGGCCTTCCTTCGGGGACCCATCCTTGGCCGATCTCGACCTCTTAACCGAGGGAGAGCGTTCAAGAGTTCTATCCGATATGGGTTCCACCCGAGCATTCCCAGAGGCCACGCCAGGGGCCTTGTCCTCATTCAGCCACGCCACAAAGCTTCGATTGCGGTCCCCCCTTGGTCTTGTCTGGAAATCTTCGCCAGATGTCACATCGGTCTTCTTCATGGTCAGGATGCAGACAATAGAGGCACCTTGTGTGCCTATCTTCCACTCCTCTAGCCACACTGGGACCAGAGCCTGAAGAGACTCCCATTGCCTTTCTCCGTCATGGCGAGGCGCGAAGTAGGCCTCACTAGGCCTTTTCAAGTTGACACGAAGATCCAACAGTGTAGATGTAAAACTTCAACAGTAACGGAGCACCGTCACCAGTATTGACTACAAGTCAGCGGATAAGACTATTTTCACAAAAATTTGATATTTTCTCATCGAAAAACGAGAAATTTGAAAAGTAGCTCATAGAGCAAAAATAGAGGACTCCCTGAACCAAAACATGCAGTAAAAATCTAAAGATGGCCACCAGGGACGGGACTTGGTGAGACAATCGCCATTGGATGGGTGCAGTATGACCCACCCTCCAGTGATTGGATAATGGGACGAAAGACAGCAATACTACCTTCTTTTCTTACCTAGGATTCCCAGCCTGACGGGGAAAATCCACGCTCATGTGAATCCATGCCAGACCCCATTTAGTGGAGAAATGGTACTTCACTACGACACCTAAGTTCTACTGTAAGTGGTACTGGAGAGTGGCATTGCCATCTGCAGGGTCTGGCATCACTTCAAGCGCAAGAGAGTAGTGTTGTTGTAGGTTAGGCTAATTAAAGCACTCCCGTCCTGTGGGGGCAATGGGGAGCCTACAGCCTATCCTGAAATATGCACTAGAATTAGGGCTGTTTTTGGAAATCATGTTGTAGGTGATCGCTGGCTAATAGGTGTAGAGGTTGATTAGGTGCGTTGTGGGGACAGATCCTCCATGTTTATTAGGGCATGAGGGATTGATCAGGAAGAAGCCAGGCTTTTTATAGTTTCCTGATGGCAAAAGTCTTTGTAAATATTTTGGAAAGGATGCTTGGATCAATAAGGGAGGCCTAGCCACCTAGGTGTTTTGGGGTTGTATTGGCCAGTGAGACAATCCAGACACAAATTGCATTTCACCTGGTATCTTATGTTTTTCTAGTAGAAAATCCATTCCATTTTGCGGAACATTGTGTTACATACGATTCCCCAAAGGCATTTCTGTTGGTAACCGAAAGCCAATGGGGTGCACAGAGTGAGGATTCTTTCATCAATTTATAAAAATCATTGTAGCTGCAGAGATTGGAGACAGCATTAAACAAAAATAAAAAACTAGATTGTGAAGGTGCAATATCACTATTGCAATTAGTGCTGGGAGTGAGACACGTTAGGACTGGGGAGAGCCATTTTAGGAGTTCTGCAAAGGAAAAAAAAGACGTTTTGACTAACCTATTAGCTTAGAGGAAGATCAGCATGTATGTACAAGCAAAGGTCCTTCATTGATTTGAAAAGGGTTAAGACGGCGGCTGCTGGGTGAAAGGGAAGAGTTGCCAACAAACATTTCTAATACATCAGCGTTTAAATTTGAGGTGCTTTTTCAAATCCAAAATGTAGACTGGAAGTATTCCTCCAATGTCAGTTGAGCAGGCTCGGCTGGTTGAGGATTAGTACATCACAGGTAAAGGTGCAGCAAATGTGCCCAAAGGACCAGACTAGCAAAGCCATGGGCAGCAGTAAATGGGAGACAGATTAAAACCCTGTGGAATTCCACAAACTACTTCTGCTCAGCACCCTACTTAAAAGAGACACAATGAGGGAGCAGCCCAACAGGAAAACATGCAACCATTCAAGTGGTTGATTTTGAATTTTTAGGAGTTTTATGCATTCTATAGATTATTGCAGTCAACGTGTCAAACAAAATCTCAAGCCAGGACCAAAAGGGTAAGCGCTGTCAAAGTCTTTTGGTTTCATGAATTAACATCATATACATATTAGGGTTAATGATTAGCCTCTCATTGCTTAGTGAGGAACAAGTTACTTACCTGTAACTGTTGTTCTCCAGCATGGGTCTGGCATGGATTCACATGCTCATTAATATTCCCCGTCGTCAGGCTGGGAATTCTCAGTAAAGAAAAAAAAAATCAGTATCAGTTTCGTTTCTGATCTGTGTTTCTTAGTAGTAACCAATCACTGATCTCTGGGTCATACTGCCCCCAGCCAATGACTGCCCTCTCCCTAAGCCCCCCTCTGGCAGCCATCCTCAGATTTGGTAGCACGCAAAGTGGCAGTATGACCAAGTGAAGAGCCGCAGAGGGGTAGGCAGGAGGGTTCGCATGTGAATCCATGCCAGACCCATGCTGGAGAACAACAGTTACAGGTAAGTAACTTGTTCCTTCTCCAGCATGGGGTCTGGCATGGATTCACATGCTCATGAATAAAATAATACATAGCAGTATACAAATGCACAACCAAGGGAGGTGGCAAAGGTTCAACATTAAGCATTACATCCAAAACTCAACATTAAGCAATTCTTACCTCCTCACCAGGCTCACCTTAGGCGAACAGGTTGCGCAGCACTGCTTGGCCGACCCTGGACTCCTCCCTGGAGTCCCGATCGACGCAGTAGAATCTTGTGAAGGTGTGCGTAGACCTCCACGTAGCAGCCCTGCAGATGTCCAGCAGGGGCACACCAGACAGGAACACCGTAGTAGCACCGATCGCTCTGGTCAAATGGGCTCTCGGACGGCCGGGCAGCGGTCGGTTTGCCAACCGGTGACAGTGCATGATGCAGCCGGAGAGCCATCTGGAAATGGAAGTCTTCGAGAGAGCCTTCCCTTGATTCACAGACCCAAAGTTCACAAACAGTTGTGACGTCTTCCGAAAACTCTTCGTGCGGTCCACGTAGAACTTCAGCGCTCTAGCTACATCCAGCGAGTGCAAAGTCCTCTCGGCCGGCGTCGAAGGCAACGGGAAGAAAACTGGTAACACCAAGGGCTCGTTGAGGTGGAAGTCCGATGGCACCTTTGACATAAAGGAGGGGTGCGTCCTCAGCACCACCCTCGTGTCATGAAAAGTCAAGTATGGAGGCTTGCAAGATAGGGCCTGGATTTTTCCCACTCGTCGTGCAGAGGTGATGGTCACGAGGAACGCTGTCTTCCATGACAGGAACTTCAGGGGCGCCGAATGCACCACATTAACCTCCCACGCCGGGGCAGGAGTCTTCACCGGCCGGAACGATCAATATAGTCCCTTCATAAATTCCTTCACCTGGCGATGAGACCACAAGGACGCCCGTCCCGTAGTCCTGGTATATCGGGAGATGGCAGCCAGATGTATTTTGAGGGAGGCGTGAGCCAGTCCAGCTTTGGCCAGCGACAGTAGGTACGGCAGTACTTGAGGGGCCGTAATCCGCAGAGGGTTAATCTTCTGTGCACGGCACCAGACAGAGAACCTCTTCCACTTATGACCGTAACACTTAAGAGTTGAGTATGCCCTGGCTTTTGTAAGAACCTCTCTGCAGTCAGCCGGGATATCGTACCCTCCAAACTCTAGTGCTGCAGGAGCCAGGCCTGCAAGTTCAGCGACTGTGGGTCGTGATGGAGAATGGTGCCCCCTTCTCTGGAGAGAAGATCCGCGTCCGCCGGCAGCTTGACTGGTGGGGACGTTGACAAGTCCAGAAGGTCCGGGAACCAGATCTGCCTCGGCCACGCCGGTGCGACGAGGATCATTCTGCACCTGGACTTCTTGAGCTGGTTGATGAGGCGGGGCAGCAACGGCAACGGAGGGAACGCGTATAGAAACAGGCCGTCCCAGGGGAACAAGAAAGCATCGCCCATGCTCCTCGGCTGCAGGAACCTGCTGGCGAACCTCTGGCACTTGGGAGTTCGGCGCCGTCGCGAAAAGGTTGATCCGGGGTTTGCCCCATCGTCGAAAGTGCCGATCCACCTGGTCCTGACGTAGTTCCCACTCGTGGCACGAGCACAGCTCCCTGCTGAGTGAGTCGGCAATGGTGTTTTTTTTCCTGCCAAGTGGAAGGGAACCAGAAACATCCCCTGGGTGACGGCCCAGTGCCACAGATCCTGGGCCTCCTTGGATAGGGCTGGGGATCTGGTGCCTCCCTGCTTCCGTATGTAGAACATCGTGGTGGTGTTGTCGGTGAAGATCCTCACCACTTTGTCCTTGAGGGAAGGAAGGAACGACTTGAGCGCCCAGAACACTGCTCGGAGCTCCAGAATGTTGATGTGGGAGACCTCTCCTCCAGGAGCCAAAGGGCTCTTGCATGGAGATCTCCGGTGTGGGCCCCCCAACCTTCCAGAGAGGCATCCGTCGTCACCGTCTCCTGAAACACCGGGGTTTGAAAGTCCGTGCTTGTAGTGAGGTGAGCACGGGTACCCCACCATAGGATCGCCCGACGGAACTCCTCGTCGAGAGGGATCCTGTCCTCGAAGCAGCCCATCGCCTGAAATCAGCAGGCGTTGAGGAACTCCCGTAGCGGACGCATCCGAAGTCTGCAAAGGGGTACAAGATGGATGCATGAGGACATCATCCCGAGGAGGGACTTGATGGACCTCACCCTGGCCATGTCCGTGGCTAGCAGGCGCTGCACCTTGCCCAGGATGGTCTTGGTCCTCTCCTCTGACGGGGAGGCCAATTGCCCCACTGTATCGAGCTTCGCTCCCAGAAACAGTGCTACTTGCGATGGAACCAGGTGGGATTTGGGGTAGTTGATGGCGAACCCCAGTTCTGTGAGCAGCCGGACGGTCTTCTCTGTGCGTTTGACAGCGAGTTCCCTTGTCCTTGCCCGGATTAGCCAGTCGTCCAGGTAGGGGTAGATGTGGATCCCCTGCAGGCGCAGCCGCGCCGCCACTGGTGCCAGGCACTTGGTGAATACCCTGGGTGCTGGCTTTAATCCGAACGGTAGGGCTCTGAATTGGTAGTGGCGTCCCTGAACCACGAACCTGAGAAACTTCCTTTGCCCTTTTAGAATGGGGATGGGGAAGTAAGCATCCTCCAGGTCCAACGACGATAGGAAGCCGCCCTCCTCCAGCTGTCCCAGCACGTGCTGGAGGGCGACCATCCTGAATTTCTGCGCCTTGATGTATTTGTATAACCGATGCAGGTCCAGGATGGGGCGCCAACCGCCTGTCTTCTTTCTGACGAGGAAGTACCTTGAGTACACTCCGGAGCCCCGGAGCCTCCTGGGGACGAGCTCGATGGCACCTTTGAGCATCGCCCTTACCTCCAACAGCAGTTGAGGGACGTGATTCTCCTTCCTGGCCACGGGGGGAATGCGAGGGCACTTGTTTTGGAATTCCAGCGAGTGCCTGTTGGCCAGGGTGTCCAGCACCCAACGGTCCGTGGAGATGGACTCCCACACGCTGACGAACTTAGTCAGCCAGCCTCCCGCTGGGGTGCTTCGGTGGGGGCCCGACGACACGGCCGGGTCAGTCTTGCTTGGAGGCGGCCTTGCCCTCCTTGGCGACGACGGCGGGATCCCCCTTGCTTGCCGCGACCTCTGTAGGCCTCCTGGGAAGAGGAGCGGGCCGCCTGGCGTTAAGTGGAGAAGCCACCGCTGGATCCTTTGGAGGCACCCTGTCTGCCTCCGGAGCTCCGAAAGGGCCGTCGTTGTGGAAGTACCCCTAGGGCCCGGGCCGTCTCCGAGTCGGTCTTGATGGCCTGTAGAGACTCGTCCACCGCCTTACCAAAAAGGTTGTTGCCGTCGAACGGCATGTCCAACACTCTGGTCTGGACATTCTGGCGAAAGTCTGTCGCCTTGAGCCATCCTCGTCGTCGGAGGAAAACTCCATTGCCAGTTGGCGAAATCCAGTATCAGCAATGTTCATTGCCACCGTTATGGCGTGATCTGCAGAATTTCTAGGGCCTCTGCCTTCTAGTCGTCAGGTAGGAAGTCTAGCAGGGGAGCTAACTTGAACCAGAGCTCCCCGTCGTAGCCGGCCACGATCGCTAAGGCATTGGGCCGCCTTAATCGTCGTCGCCGCCGACGACGAGATGACTCATCGTCCCATGGAGTCCAACTTCTTGCCCACGCTGTCTGGCGGGGAAGTGGAAGTTGAAGCCGCCGCACCCGCTGCTTTCTTCGTAGCCGCTGCCGGGACGACAGAGTCCGGTGTGGGCTGGACCCTGAGGCACAAGGGGGTGGCATCAGGGACTCGGTACTTCTCATACCTGTCCCTCTTGGCGGGTGTCATGGAAGGGTTCTTGAGGACAGCAAGCCCCTCGTCCCAGATGTCGTTGAGCAAAGGCACTGCGAGGACCGTCTTCCTCTTGGCCTCTCGTCGTTGGTACAGAATCCCTTCCTTTTTTTGTTCTTCAGGGCAGAGCTGGAAGAGCTCGGATGCCCTAGTTATAATGGCGTGGAAGGAGCCAATTTCGTCGGCTGAAGAAGCCCATGGGGGGATGACGGGATGTCCGCTGTGTCATCGCCGCCGTCGTCGTCCGTCCCCGTCGCTGTATCCGTCGCCATATCCTCTCTAGGGTCCGGCGAGGGGGATGAGGGGTCCACAGATCTCGCGGGCACGAAGGGCGGAGAGGGGTGGACTCTCGTCCGCTTGTTCAGAGGGGTTCCCGACGGGCCTGGTTCTGGATCCTCCGTCGGGGTCTGTGGTAATCTCGTCCTTATCTCGGTACATAAGGATTGGATCGCCAACAAAACGGCCACCGAGCTGTCCCGGGGCTCGGGTAATGGCTGCGACGGACGGGATGGCCGTTCCACTGGGCCCTCTTCGTCGCCATCGTCGCTATCTTCGATCACGTCAGCGGGGACCGTCCCCTTGGGATCAAACCTTCTCGAACCTCTCGTTGAGGCCTATGAACCTCTCGTTGAGGCCCTTCTCGGTTTCCACCAGCTCCTCCTCAGAGGCCGATTCCGAGTCTGTAATGGCCACCGCCCCCGCCTCTTTTTCCACCGGGGACTTCACGGGGGTCTTAACGATGGGCTAGAAAGAGGATTCCCTCCGCGGTGGCAGGGATACTCTGGGCCCAGAGGCTGTTTCCACTGGCGTAGTCTCAGCCGGCTTCGCCAGGGTCGCAGCGACCACTTCGATAGAGGCCTTTGCCGGCTGGATCAAAGCCCTCACCACCTTAGGTGCGTCCTGGGCCTTCGCCTTGGGGGGGGGTCAGCGCCTCGCTCCCCTTTCGAGATCGACCGGGGCCGCTCCAGCAGCTTACCCGGGTTCTCGGACTTCTTCCCCGAACCGGAGCCCTGGCTCGTGGTTGAACGTGCCGGGGAAGTCGCGCCCTGCCTGGCAGCCGAAGAGCCCGACATTTTGGCGCTCCTGGTGCCCGCGGACTCGTGGTGCTTGGCCTTCTGTTGGGCCCCTGTCGCCGGGGCGCCCTCACAGGACTTAGAAGCCCGCTCAGACTTTTTCTTCACCTTCTCACCCGTTGTGCTCTTCTCCAGCAAGGCGGCGAGGCGGTAGCGACGATCTTGTTTGGTCCGTTCCGAAAGATTCTTGCAGAACACACAGTCCTTCTCCACCTGCGTCTTGTCCTCAGGAAGGCAGTAGAGACATTGCAAATGCTCGTCCTCCTTGAAAACGTTTTGTAATCCGCATGCAGGGCAGCACCCGGGCGTCGAGCTTCCCTTGTCCTGGGCCATGTCCGTTGAGGTAGGCCGCAGATCTTCCGGAATCCTCCAAGAAGCGTAAACTTGACGAAAACTTCACCCTTGAGGGGCGTAGAAGAATTCCGAAACTGGTCCCCGTTATCGGAAGTAGAAACGGTGGAGCTTAAGGCTCGATTAAACCGAAAAAATGAGAAAATCTCCTGAAAAAAGCGCGAAAACGCAGCAAAAAACTCGAGACCTAAAGCATGAGGACTCCCAACACTTGAGCGTGCGGTAAAAATCTGAGAATGGCTGCCAGAGGCGGGGATTAGGGAGAGGGCAGTAATTGGCTGGGGGCAGTATGACCCAGAGATCAGTGATTGGTTACTACTAAGAAAGTCAGATCAGAAACGAAACAGATACTGATTTTTTTCTTTACCGAGGATTCCCAGCCTGACGAGGGGGAATATTCATGAGCCTGTGAATCCATGCCAGACCCCATGCTGGAGAAACCGACTTGCGCCAACTCAAGTAGATTATTGGATTTGATAAATGCTTGACGTGGACAATAGGCTGGGCGTTTCAGTGGTTCAGGAATGTTATCTGTGTAGTTCTTCTGGTCAGCTGGGATGTAGGATTGCTTCGAAAATATTTTACCTAATGGAGATTTCACCGAAAAACAAAATTAACTATTTTTTCTACTTTTTTTTATAATGCGGGAGTGGGGTGCTACATACACCTCACTACCCTAACTTATACCCTTACCCCACCTATTATGCATTACAAATATACCATTTCACCTACCATTTTTCGGTGACATAACTTTGGTGAAATCTCATTAGGTCAAATGTTATTCGGTGAAATCTACGGTAACGGGTTAGCTGTGCCCGGTTGCATTGAGGATTTTAACACTAAGAGGTACACTGAAGGAAATGGTTGCCTAGTCAACAGCTGTTTGTAACATTACACAAGGTATAAGGGAGCGGGTAACCTGTATTCTTGCTGCTATGTTGTGACTCTTGGAGCTGTAATAATAAGCATGGTCATCTGCCTAGAACGCCAATGTTGGACATAGCACTGTACTCTTGAGGCAAGCCTTGACTTGTGAATCCAGTTTTGCCAAGTCAGGTGTTTGACCTCCTTATAAAAGTGAACCACCACTAGCACTTAAAATCCTGGGCTGATCACTGTAATATGACATGGATAAACGAAGCAAATTGTTGGTATGTGTAGACGGGAGATAAGAGGAGTAAGTCTTGGTTATGTTTTTCAAAGCCCTTAACAGTAAGGTTTTGCACAAATCGTTCATTTCAAGAAGCAAAAACAAGTTACTCCGTGCAGAAAGAAAAATCGCCAAGTACATAGCTTATATTTTAATGTTAATGTATACAATCAAGTAAACAAATTACTTTACAGGGGACAATTGTTTTTTTTTGTTGGTAAACTATTTACAAAACTCAAACATGCAGCACAATAAATGTACATTTCCACCACCAAATTTAGAGCGTCTAAAGGTTTTGATTTTTCAACATGCGGAAACTAAAAGCTGTGCTTCACTTGCGTCACACTTCAGCTAAAAATAATGTGTTGAACAACTAGTAAAATAGAAAAAACTCTAGATTACTAAATACCAGTGAACACAGGGGTTTAAAGCAGAGCACTTCTTACCACGAAATATTTCTCACATCGACCATTTAAAGGTGGCCTTACTCTGGTGGTTGCAACAGCCCAGAATGCCTTCAGGGGGCACACAAAAAACACGTCTAAATCGTTGACAGCGAAACCTAGCAGACCAAGATAAAGTAAGGCTCATCACTATTTAGCAAATTGAACTTTTGGGAGTGTTTTGACAATGCAGTTGCTATAAAGGCATACAAATGGGAAGGAACCAGTAAATCCTATGCTGGGTACAGTTCACAAATGTTTTTCGGACTGCTAAGACCAGAAGCCCTATACCTTTACACAAACATTGCTACTCTCACATATGTATGTGAGGCACTTTGGGGATAAGGCGTGCCAAGGCAATGTGTGTGTTGAATTTGCATTTCTACTTCATTCAATAGTCGGCTCTGGTACTTCGATTAACCTTTACATTCAGCTGGTAATTGAAATCAATAACAGCATGAATAATATTTTTGGGAACGCCAACTTCACATTTCAGATTGACGAGTGACCCATTCCTACTATTATTGAAAATATGAACACGCTAAATTACGAACAGTAACTCTGGAATCTAAATAGCCTTATGGTTGAATCTCACGACAGTCCAGAAACATGATGCAACTCATTCTAAAGGCGATGGGAACCCTCAGAGTTATGCTGATACGTGTTCGAGTTTTTGCTAAATGTCGTGGGGGCCCATTTCTTCCTAGAAGTGCTACTACGAATGGAGATCACACGAAAGGCAACATGTAGGCCACTGTAATAATGTGTTGCAAACGTTTTACATTCAAACATATGAAAAGGTTATATACCAAGATGCTCAGGATGATAAAGCATTCCGTTTTGAGGCTGCATCATAATCTATTTCACAAATATGCAAGTAGCGAATCACTTCCAAGATATAAAAAAAAACACAAGTAATCTGACAAAATGCATTGCCATTGTATGGCTATACTCCCAGTGGTCTCATTTCCATAAAGCCCTCACTGCTTTGTTAAAAGGCCCCTGCCTCATTCAAAATGTAAAGCCCTTGAGCAGGAAAGTAACAACAATGCAGTGTTTATTTAGAGCGATTAATAGACTTTTAAGAACTATACATAAAGACGTCCAACTAAACAGCCCAAAAAGGACTGGGAGAATTGTCTGAGTGGAACCTCTTATGGTTAGTAAGTTGTATGCAGATCAGAAGAGGGGGCTTGACCTGCAGAGGCAGAGCCTATTAATATCCAGCATTAAACATTCAGGAACTAGTGAACGGCCCATTATTCTGAAAGCAATACAAATGTATACAATCATGTGGTATGTTGTGAAAGTTGGGGCAGCCAGGCAACGTTCCTGGAACCGACATCACTACTTCATAAAGCAAAGTGAAGAGACCGAACAAGCATGCCCTGGTGGACAAGGGCAATTTAAAACGTAGCAAGTGCAGGTAGACCCTTCATGGTGACTTCTTCTACACAGTTCTGTTGTAGTGCTTTGCAATTAATGTTCCTGTTCGAGCATCCTTAGCAATATACTGCCAGCTGTCCTCAAAGTAGACGGTCATTTACTGCGAAATAACAGCATCGTTCGTGTGGAACGGCTCTGGAGGTAATCGCATTGTTGCATGTTCTGCACTCCAAAACACTCCCATTGTTCACTGTCAAGTGCACACAACGGGAATGCAATATGGCACATCAAGAAACATTCAAAGTTAGAAGAGGGTTTAATGTCCCCTGGTCACAATAACAAGTGTTCTCATGGAAATTCTACTATATACACAATGGAAAGAAACACACGGGTTGGGTGGTATGGGAGCAACTCATCGAAAGCCTTGCTTGGACGGGAGCAAGTAATCAAAATTGTAGGCAAACGTGGAAAAACGTAGTCCCCAAAACCCATACATTATGAATTACATGAACAGTTAAAAAAAGAATGCTTTTCCGAACATTATATTGCACCCAGTTGGATTAACGTCCATTCATTTCGAAGGGTCATTCAATGTCCACTGTTATATAATTGCAGCCATAGTTATTGCATTAGGCTACTTTATTCTATTGAGAAAACGATTTGAAGTAGATACATAAAAACAAACAAACGTATGATACCACTGTATTCTCATATATTGCAAAACAACCCCACGCCCCCTCAATCCCCAAAGAAGAGAGTTTTGTAATAAACATGAGATTCTGGACATGTACATATTTGAAAGAATTCCTTGTAAATGGTTAAAACAGATTTCAATGTAAGGAGACAAAAGAGCATTCACACAATTATGGCTAGACCAAAAACGGGAAACAATGATGGCCCTCTAGATGATAATGTCCAACCCTATACCAATAAATACCCTGTACTTAGGTTTCTAGGCGGCAGCAGCAGAGAGTGCCATTTTTAAGTGTTTGCTTTCACTCACTCAGAGGTTCAACATTCTGACATCGGTTACCCTATTTCAGCCAATGGAACAAGAAGACCCAGTCTTAAAAGAAAAAAATAGGGAACTGCAGTCTGCTTCTGCGACACATGTTGGTTACCAAAGATAATTATATATTTTACAACTAAATCAATTATAATTCACTACGCTGGACTACTATTCTTAATTATATTAAAGAGTGCCCACTTTAACTGGCAAGAGAAACATGCGTTTCCTGGAAAACAATATTGCCGAATCACAGAACTTGATGCCGATCAGATTCACTATATATGTGACAAAACAAATGCATATACATTTATCATGTATTACGTCTAAGTATAAACATATGTATGCTTACAAGAGTTTATAAAATGTGTAACACGTACCAATCAAATTTAAAATGTGAGAAATGCATGTGTTAACACTAAGACTTCCCATTAAAGATTCAATTTAACATTATGTGGGATGGTGACTGCATTTTGAATTGATTCACAGCACCGCCAAAGACTGTGGGGAATACTAGCCATAATTGTGATCTTCAGCCAAAGCCTCAGTTAAAAAGTACAAACAAATTAAGTTAGGCGATATGGAGTAGTCTAAAAAGAAGCATATGTACGCTGTTAATGTACTTTAAAAAAAATGCACTGTGGATGCCTGTAGATACGATGCATAGAACAAGGGTATACCACATTCACTTGCCTATTGGCATTTACAATTAAAAACTCCTTTCTCCACAAAATCTTAAGTATGGGACTGAGAAAAGAAGCTATCCATTTGAGGTGATCTTTGCGTTCAGTTTCCTAGTCTTCAATACTTGGACACAGAAGCTACTTTGGAGTGGTTATAGATGTAAATTTTGAGAGTTCAGTAAATGACCGATGTAAACCAATCAATAATTTAATATAAATTAAATAAAGGATGTTTTCTCGTTAATGGTGTTCCCCATTAAATCTAGATGTGACTTGCTGCATAATTCTCAAAACAATGTCATTGTATCAAGTCTCTAACAAAGCTGGGCCGTAAATCCTGCAAGATTTTATATTTAAGGACGGTTGCAAGGCAGTTTTGATCCAGGTTGTCAGTGGGATTGCACGGTGGACGGCACTGCCATCAGTTGCATCAGGCATTTTATTAGCATCTTCAAAGACCTGCGGAAGGAAAATAAATATCTGTCAACCAATGTATTCAGTACTTACGATACTACTTACGAGAGCAGCATAAAAAAGTTGATCAAAATGTGTTGCTATCTAAAGCTAATTCCCATAAGAAATCAAATGAGAAATGCTACTATAAACTCTAAAAGATTATGATGCATAACCATTTGCTCAACTTTTTAGGAATGTATGTTTGAACCCAGCAAGCACGCCATTACTAGTTTCCATTAAGCTTAATTAGCACACTTATATTTTTTGGCAAACCGACTTTGAATTGCACATTTACATTGTGTCACCTAGTAGTAGTTTAGCCGAGTTTACATTATACTCAGTTGGCACAGTATGGACAGAGTTGGCACATCATGGCTCGTTTTTCTTAAGCCCTCCATGAACAAGTTCCAGTTGGCATATCATGGCCAGCTTCCATTATGTTCAGTCAATGGACAGAGGTGTACCTTCTGTTGCTAGAAAGAAGGGCGAGGAAAGGTTCGGCAATATCTCATTTCCTGGATATTGCCGAACACGCAGTAGAAGCTTGAGAGCTACAGCACAATGACTCCCAACACTTGAATGGGCGGTAAAAATCTGAAGATGGCTGCCAGAGGAGGGGTTTAGGTAGGGCAGTCATGACCCAGAGGACCAGTGATTGATTATTAGTAGAAAGACAGTTCAGAAACGAAACTGATTTTTTTCTTTACCGAGGATTCCCAGCCTGACGACAGGGAATATGCATGAGCATGTGAATCCATGCCAGACCCCATGCTGGGGAAGTTAAATATTTGTAGTAACAAGTTGTAATTTATTGTCCTCTACAGACTGCGAACATCAGAGCCAGCTTGATCAGCATCTATATTTTATCCACTACCCCTTTCCCTTTCTTGGGGTTCTTAACTCAGCTGTGAGAATACGAAGTTGGGTGGGTAATGTCCTGAGAGGGTCTATGGGATCAGCAGTTCCTGTGCAAGTGGCGGATAGAAACAGACAGATATTGATTATATAAGTTAGGCTATATTTTATCACACTTAACCATAACATGGAACAAAACACTGATACAGAAGTATCATATGTTTATGTGTGGAGCATTCATTTGTAGTACTTCTACACATTTAAAATAAAATATGCAGTTATACAAATTGTTTGAATTTCATGTATTAGTAAGCAGTTACAATAAATACTAGTAACCGATTCAGGCAAATCTATTTCAAACATAAGTATATGTAATAGTACAAAGAAGAATAGAAGTAGAAACATGTTTAATAGCAAGTGTAATGAAAATAGCAAATGTACACATTTACATTTACAATTCTTCTTACTGTTATAACATTAAACGGACACATTATTTCCTAAATAACAGGTTTTATCAAACAATCACATATAATAGAAAGTATGTGCCTGTGTGCATTGTGACAGTATAGAATCTAAGTATTCAAAGTTTAATATACAAAACTAGTTACACTCAATACTTACATTCATACAAAAGAAATGAAGATTAAAAAGTAAATATAGACATAGCAATTGTATTGCTTATATTCTTAGTCATTTCTTTTGAAAATAAATTATGAATGTTTTTCAAATAACAGATTTCCTTCCAAAGTACACTTATGCGTATATACTATTTTTCCTTGCAATAATGTCTGTATGTACTTACAATTGTATACTGTATGTTGCATTTAAAGAAACTAGGGCGGAATACAATGTACTGTTTAAGTTTGAAACATGTACATATGTGGTATGCAACAAAGCAGAGTTGCCATATTTCAGAAGGCCACGTCTGGCAAAGGATGCGGCTGTTGGCAGCTGAAGGCGGTTTGCGGTGGAAGGCTGTAGAAACCAAGGTCTAATTTAGCTTCGGAACACATGCTTTCACTGATCTGAATCGCAGCGGAAAACAACTCAACCTTGCTTCACCCTACCCGCTACATGCTGGAGTATTGCAGCGCCGAGTATTGCCTTGGCAGCCGTTGGAGCGCGGGAGGGCAACACCGACTGAACAGCAAACAAGCAGGTAAGCTGGTGAGGGAGAATGCGAGTAATGCACTCAAGCACTAAGCATCTAACTGTGGCTAAGAAATAAGTTACTTACCTGTAACTCCGGTTCTCCAGCATTGGTATCTTTCATAGATTCACATGCTGTGAATATTCCCAGTCAGGCTGGGAATCCTCAGTAACAGTAGTTTACATTTAAACAAATTCTCAGTCACTTTTGTGCTCGATTATAGTCCTTTTGGGTCATACTGCCCACAGCCAATAGGAACACCTCTCTTAGCTTGTCCCTTGTCGGCCATCGCCCGATTTAGCAAGCGCACGCGAGTGGCAGCAAGAACCAAATGACGAGCCACATTGGAAAGGTGAGAGGGTTGCATGTGAATCTATGAAAGATACCAATGCTGGAGAACTGGAATTACAGGTAAAAACTTATTCCTTCTGCAGCATTGGCTCTTTCATATAGTCGCATGCTTTGAATAAATTACATAGCAGTATTACAACAATAAATACGGGCGGAAGCAAGCTCCCAGTATAACTTTCCACCAGAGACTTACTTACCTCACATGGTTCAGCTGAACAGACTGGCCGACTCTAGACTCTTCTGCGGAATCTGTTGACACAGTAGAACCTTGTGAAAGTATGCACTGATCTCCAGGTGGCTGCACGGCAGATGTCAGACAGCTGGATCCCAGAGAGAAAAGCAATAGTTGCAGTCACTGCCCTGGTAAGTGCGCCCAGGGCCTGCCCGGGAGAGGCCTGCCAGCATGCTAGTGGCAGAATGAAATGCAGGCTGCAATCCATCTTGAAATGGAGGACTTAGAGAGCCTTCCCGGCCCCAGAAGGTCCAAATGCAACAAACAGTTGATGCGTCGGACGGAATGATTTAGTGCATGCCATATAGTACTTGAGGATACACACCACATCCAGTGTGTGCAGGTTTCACTCTTGGAGACATTGGTGTGCCAAAGAATACTGGTAAAACCACCCACTGATGGAGTTGGGAAGAGGATGGCACCTTTGACAGAGGTCGGGTTAGTACACACAATGGCCTTGTGAAACGTCAAGTAGGGTGGTTTTGAAGAGAATGCCTCGATCCCATCCACTCATCTGGCTGATGTTATGGCCACCAAAAACACTGTTTTCCATGAAAGATATTTGAGGGATGCCTGGTGCATGGGCTCGAAGGGTGACCTCATGAGCTTTGCTAGTAGCACATTTAGCTCCCACGCTGGTGCAGGGCAAACAGGTGGAAAAGCCAAGCACAGCCCACGTAAGAATTCCTACACCAGCCGGTGAGACCATAGGGACGGCACCCCTGTGAAGGGGTTGTACCTGGAGATCGCTGGCAGGTACACCTTAATCACGGAACGTGTCTAGGCAGATTCAGACTGGGACAAAAGATAAGGCAACAGCTCCTCCGGCCGGATGGTTGCAGTTGATGGGTCCTGCACACTACCTGGAAACTTTTCCACTTGCTCTTGTAGCACTTCAAGGTTGACAGACCTCCTGGCAAGCTTGCGGGATGGACAGAGCCCCGAACTCGAAGAACACAGGAGCCAGGCCGTCAGATTGAAAAAGGCCAGGTCGTGGTACAGACATGCCCCCTAGTTCCTGACAGGAGTGATTGGTGCAGGCGCAGCGTGATGGGCGCCCCTGACAAGAGGGCAAGGAGGTTGGAGTAACAAATCTGTTTCGGCTACTAATATCAGTTTGCACTGATACAGTCTGAAAGTGTGTATGACTCGAGGCACCAGAGGAATTGGGGGAAATCCATACAGAAACATCCCCTCGCACGTAAACGCAAAGGCGTTGCACAAGCTTTCCAGGTGGGGAAAGCAGCCGGCAAAGGTCTTGCAGTGCGAACAGGACAATCTCTGGAGTGCCCACGTCTGAAACCGGTGAAGCTGGTCGTCGTGCAATTCCCACTTGTGACAAGAGCGCAACTCCCTGCTGAGGGAGTCCGCCAGAGTGGTTTGAATCCGTGGCAGGTATGATATGGCATTTATAACGCGCCTATATAAGTGTCGCAAAGCGTGAGGAGGCAAGGGAGGGGGGGAAGACAGAAACAATGATCTTACTAGACCAGGTGATATTGAGATTGTGCAGTGGAGGGGGGAAAAGGGAAAGTGCGGTGGATGGGGGGGTAGGGAGCAGTGCAAAACATAGGATCAGCAGTAAAATAAATCAGAGTAAAAAAAACAGGAGGTAAAAGTGCGGCCAGCTAGTGGCAAGTGCAGACATCAAGTGTCAGGAGCTGGTGGGGACTGTAGGGATACAGAACAGCCCCGGGTGCAGGAGTTGCCCGGGAGGCAGTGCAGGAGTGCAGCTGGCAGGGCAGGGGCCCTGGGCCCGAGAACAGAGGTGACCAATGCAATATCAGTCAGGAGTTCAGCAAGGGAGTGGAGGAGATAAAGCAGAAGCAAAGAGGAAGGTCTTGAGGTGCTTCCAGAACCGGAGATGGTTCTCTTCAAGTTTCAGTGAGGCAGGGAGGCTGTCCCAGAGGGAGGCCCCAGCCGAACAAAAATCTAACACCAACTCGTTGCTTGGAGAAGCAAATGACCCTGAGGGAGTTGGAGGCGGATGAGCGAAGAGCTCAAGAAGGATATTTAGGAAGATAAGAGTCAGAGGTAATGCCGCCCAGGCCTCAAAAGGCCTTGTGGACAATGCAGAGGGTTTTGAACTTAATCGTCGCAGCCACTGGGAGCCAGTACAGAGATTACAGTCCTGGAGAGATACAATCCCTGGGCTTGAGGCCAAGGACAAGTCTCACAGTCCTGTTCTGGATGAGTTGCAAAAGGCGAAGAGTAGAAGCAGGCAGATTTAGAAAGAGGCTATTGCAGTAGTCCAGCCTAGAGCGAACCAGAGCTCTGGAGACAGTGAGCTTCTGGGGGAAGGAGAGGAAAGGAAGAATACCTCGGAGGAGGTGCAGCTGGTAGAGTGACTTCTTAGAGACATTGGAGATGTGAGGAGAGAAGGGGAGAGTGGAGTCTAACATGACCAAGGTTTTTAGCCTCACAGGTGGGAGCAGGAAGAGGGCCAAGAGGCCGGCCAGTGAGCGACAGGAAAGGAAGGAGAAGGTGTGCTGATGAAGAGAATCTCGGTCTTACTGGCATTAAGGCAGAGATCGTTGGCAGCACACCACTCCTGGATAGCAGAGAGTCAGAGATGAGAGGAGAGGAGGCGGCGGAAGAGAGCCTGAAAATGAGCTCAGTGTCATCCGTGTAGCACTGAAAATTGGGGCAGAGAGCGGCAATGCGGTGGGCAAGAAGGGCCAGGCATTGGTTGAACAGCCAGGGAGAGAGGTTAGACCCCTGGGGAACACCACAGGTAAAGAAAGAGAAAAAGGACCCAAGCTGGACCTGGGAGGGTCGATCTGAGAGGAAAGAGGTCAGCCACGGCCTGATTGGTGATACCGAGGTCATCACTGAGACAGTTGAGAAGGATGGCATGGTTGACCGTGTCAAAGGCAGAAGAGATATCAAGTAAGAGGAGGACATAGGGGGTATTGGCGTCAAGGTTGGAGAGCAGGTCTTCATGGATTTTCAGGAGAGCAGTTTCCGTGCTTCTGGCAGCTCTGAAACCAGATGGTAATGGAGACAACCAACCAATTCAGTGTGAAGATTAAGCTGGGAGATGGCCAGCTTTTCCAGGGATTTGCCCAGGAAAGGGGTGATTGAGATTGGGCGGTAGTTAGCAGCACAGGAGGGGTCGGCTGAGGGTTTAAGAAGAGGGTGCACAAGGGAGTGCTTCAGGGGGGATGGAAAGACTCCAGTGGCAAAGGAGTGGTAGCAGAAGTCAGCCAAAGCAGGATCCAGGGTGTCAATGTGGTCCTTGATGGTTTTAGAGGAACAGGGGAGAACCTGTTTCGATGAGACTTTCATAGATCTGACTTTTCTAGAAACCTCATCTGGGGAGAACAGGGGAAAGGCAGAGAAGGAGGGAGGAGAGGTGGCTACAGAAGGGCCAGGTGAGAAGAAGGTAGTAGAGGTAGGATGAGGAGACTAGAGAGAGGAAAGGATGTCCTGAGTTTTAAGAGATGAAATGAGAAGCCAGGGCTGTGCAGAGTGTCTGGGAGGGGACAGGCGAGGTAGAGACAGCAGCAAGATTGGCCAGATCCTTGCAGATTTTCAAAGAGTTCGGCCGAGTTGTTGGATGCCGCAGAGACGCAGGATTGGAGGAGGTCGAAGGGAATAAGAGGCATGTCGTGCTGTAGAGCCCAGTGCCATAGAGCTTGGGCCTCCTTGGAAAGTTTTGCGGTCCTCGTTCTTCCTTGCTTGCGGACATAAAACAGATGTAAATGCAAACCACCTTTCATGTCAGGAGGGAGAGGAAGGAAGGATTTCAGGGCCAAAAATATCACCCGTAGCCCCAGCAGGTTGATGTGCTGGGTCGTCACCGACCAAAGGCCTCTGGTATGTTGGTCTTGGGCGCCCCAGCACTCCAGTGAAGCAATCGTCTTGACAGTGACCTGATGGTTCCGTACCTGAAGGGGGCGCCCTGTAGTAAATGCTCCCTCACTGACCACCAGCAAAGGCTCCTTCTGAAAACTGGAGTCGGAGCAATGCAGACGTCCCAGTGCCCTGAGGCTTGGATCCAGCGGGCATCCAGGAAATCCTGCACCGGTCTCATGTGTAACCAGCAGTTGGTGACCAATGGGATGCATGATAACTTTTCCAGCATGGAATTTTAGATGCGAACAGTCATTATTTGGAAACAGTTGAGACAGCGCACCTTGTGTCCAAGGGCCGCTACCCTCTCGTCTGAGCGTCTGGGGATGCAGGTCTCTGCGTCTAGCCTTGCTCTGAGGTAGAGTGCCTGTTGAGATGGAACCAGGTACAGCTTTGGGAAGATGGACAACCCCAATTGCTGTAGACACTGGATGGTGGTGGGGGTGTTGGGTTCTGCCAGCGGTTAGGAGGGGGCTCTTACCAACCAGTCGTCTAGATACGGGTCGACATGAACGCTGCTCCGCCGGAGGTGAGCCACCACTGGCAAAAGGCATTTGGTGAATACCCCCGGAGCAGACCTCAAGCTGAATGGAAGGGCCTTGAACTGATAATGCACCCCTGCCACTATGAAGCGTAGGTAGCGCTGGTGTGAGAAGCGAATAGGGATGTGAAAGTATGCGTCCTCGAGGTTGAGGGTCACTGGGAAGTCTCCTTGCTGCAGCTGGGACAACACCTGCTGTATCATTACCATGCAGAACTTTTGTGCCTTTAGGAACCTCTTGAGCACCCTTAAATCTAATATGGGTCTCCAGCCCGCAAACCCCCCCCCCCCCCAGTGATTTCTTTTCCTTACCAGGAAGTAGCAGGAGTATACTCCTGTGGCCAGTGTGTCCCTGTCAACCTTCTCCACTGCGTCCTTCTGCAGCAGTGCTCACACTTCCTGAATCAAGAGATATTGCAACTAGTATGGTTTGTGCACAGGAGGAATGTCCGGTGGATAGTCCATGAACTCCAGCGAGTGACCCTGCTGGGGTAGGG
Organism: Ambystoma mexicanum; assembly: GCF_040938575.1. Lineage (NCBI taxonomy): Eukaryota > Metazoa > Chordata > Amphibia > Caudata > Ambystomatidae > Ambystoma > Ambystoma mexicanum. The sequence goes on from NC_090929.1 coordinate 543,465,307, forward strand.
ATAACACACAGTGGTGTGTGACCATTCTTCGACAAATCTTGACAGTTGCCTTCCCAAATGGGTGTTTAAGTGGGAGGAACTGGACCCGGGTTGGTACTGGTAATACCCGTTTTCCGGACTGGCCCTTAGATTGGGAAGAGCCATAGTGGCGCTGAGAGCCCCTGTAGGACTGGGACCTTTTCCTGTACTGGTACCCTGATGAATATAGGGTCTTGTAGGAGGAGGAAGACTTGTATGCAGCATTGTTATCCCACAATATTCTGCCATAGTGCCCTTTTCCTGAATGAAAGGACTGGCACCTCTGCTGTAGTGTGAACAAGGAGCAAGTGTTTTCCGTGCCCGTTTTTATGGATTGTAAGGCCTCATCCACCTTCTTCCCAACAGGGAGGAGCAGTCTAATGGCATGTTCATGACCATGGACTGGACATCGGGCAGAAAATCTGGTGCCTTGAGCCAACCTGGTCTACGTAAAACCGCTCCATTTCCAAGCTCACAAAAACCAGTGCCTGCAAGGTCTACAGAGGCAGGAATGGCATGGTCTGATGCCAACTCGCCTTCATGGAAGATGTCCAAGGCTTGTCATATGGCAGGAACTCCAGCAAGGGGCCCAACTTGTACCAAAACTCGCGGTCGTAACATGCGAGCATGGACATTGCATTAGCCGCTTTGATAGTCGTGGCAGAGGTGGAGATGAGACATTTGCCCTCTTTGTCTAGGGGGAACAGAACAAAGATGGGTTAGCCAACCTTTTCCTGGCAGCCGCCAAGACAATGGAATCTGGTGTGGGTTGCGTGCAGAGGCAGGCGCTCTGTATCTGGGGCTCTGCATTTTTTGTTGAACCAGTCTTTTAGCCAGGGCTGTTGCGGGATGCACCAAGACCATCCTCCCAGACGTCTTCTTGCAGCGGTATAGACATGGCAGATTTCCTGCGCTTCTCCCTGCGTTGGTACAGGACACTTTTAACTGCTGCTCCGGTACAAGGCCGAACATTGTAGCCACATTGGCCATGACCACGTGGAAGGCCCGTACTTCATCAGGGGACGAGTCCCTGAGCGGAACGTCATCTCCCATCAGTAGTGATGAAAGTGTGTGTGGGTGGGTGGGTGTGTCCCGTCGTCGGGATCTTCTCTGTTCTAGTATCTGCTAGCCTCTCTGGTAGTGAATGGTGTTTTTCCTTACTGGTGGGGCAAGGGAGTTCATCCAACTCCCTGGAAGGCCCGGGGACATGTGTGCAAAGTTGCCCAATGGGTTCAGTAACCGGGGCTGGTTAAGTTAGCTGTTGTTGTAAGGTTGCCAGCAGAGTGGTCAAAGTAGATAAAATGTCCATTTACATGTCTCTTTGTGGAGGCAGTCATAGCTCTGGTTGGATGATTTGTGCTGAATGCAGAGTGGTTAAGGGTGGTAGCTTGATCAGCGGTGGTGAACTTCTGGGAACCGATGTCCTGGCTGGAGAAAACAGTGGTGACATAATGGCCTCCTGCGCTGCTTCAGCCACGTCCGATTCGGATAGACTTGGCTCTGGTACCACAATACCACCTGGTAGCAAGGCCACCCCAAGGTTAGGGAATGTTGCCCGTGGACAGGCCACTTCTGCAGACACTGTGCTGGTGTGGGTGTCAGATGTCAGTGACAATGGCAGTGGGAACAATTGCATGGCAGGAATCCCATTTGCTTGTCTATGACAATGTTATGACAGATGTGGACGGAGATGCCGTCAACAAGCTCCTAGTGGACATAGTCATCAATGTTCTTGCTGATGACGAGGTAGTCGTGGCAGATGATGGTTTCACCGCTGACGAGGAAGTCATGGCCGTTGGCGGCTTCGCTGATGAGGTAGTTGTCCATGGTGCCCCGTTGGATGGTGTCGATGGTCTGAGTAGACTACTTGGAGGGAGACTTGGTTGTCGACGATGACTCCTTCACAGCTGATTTCGACAACAAGCTTGTTTGGCCAGCAGACTTAGAAATGGACTTAGAAGACGTTGCCTCCCTGGGGCGATGGAAGAGGCCTTGTGTCCCCTCCCTTGGGCACTGACCTTTGTGCGATGATCTGGGCTTGTGGCCAGAGGTTTCTTTATACCTCCTCTTGCTGGTGGCCTGGACTTCATGCAATCTAGACCTCTTGCTAGAGGTGGTTTGCTGGGCCGTTCTGCCCCACCCACCCCACAAGGCATGACTCCGTACTGAAGCAGAGTCAGAGGCCGTGCCGGCATCCTTGAGGCACGCAACGAGACTACAGTGACAATTCCTCAGCATCTTGTTGGAGAATGACTGGCAGTCCTGGATAAGATGGTGAGGGAGAAGGCAGTAGATCCTCCACGCAGACATTCTTCAGTCCACAGCGGACACAGGCCTTGAAAAGGCTCTTCCTCATGGATTCAGTCGCCATGAGGTAGGCACAACTGCGCAGACAAAGCTTAGTTGAAGATTAACGGCAGTGGGAATGGTCCACAGAGGCAGCAATATCACTGTGGATGCTGGTCGGCGAGTAGATGTCGAAAATATGTATTTTTTGTAGAAAGTTAATTTTGTAATATACTCATAGAAAATTTGCACAGGTGATTGAGGACTACCAACAGTAACGTGCGGTAAAAAAATCTGAAGATGGACGACAGGGGAGGAGCTAAGCGAGGTGTTCCTATTGGCTGTGGGCAGTATGACCTAAAAGGACTATAATAGAGCACAAAAGTGACTGAGAATTTCAATTTGAATTTAAACTGCCCTATGTTACGATTCCTAGTCAGGCTGGGAATCCTTTGTCACCGCATGTGAATCAATGAAAGATCCATTGCTGGAGAATTAGGAGGATATTGCTGTGAAAGCGTAGCGATTTTGTTCATCAACATCGCTGGGTGTCACTATTAACCTCAGTGAACGCACATTTCCAATAGCGAAAGCTGAGGCCAACTTCTGTTTACGATTGCAGCATTTGTAACTTTTATCGTTCTGAGTAACTGGTTAATACCAATAGCTTTGTATCAAGGTTGGAGAGGGAGTCGGACTAAGGCAGCTCGCAAGCTGTCTGGCGTGCCTCGCTCCACGCATAATTTGAACTGCACTTTCAGAGTGCATACTACTGTGGCAGTAAATTTGGAAAATCCTGCAACTCCAGTTCTGAACCAGATACAGATATATTAACTTATTACTAACTGTCCATTGACTTTTTGCTATATACTGTTTAAGGAATTTTTGACCAGGAAGCTCTTAGCTTTGTTTTTTTTCTAGACTAGAGAAGCACTGTTGCACTTTCCTGTACCTGTATTTTTTGCCATACCCAGTGTTTTTAAAGCAAATGATAGTTTTTTAAAATATTTCTATCAGGTAGTTCTTTCATCAGACTGTTCCATGTTTTATCATCAATTTTAAAGGCTCTATAGCTCTTTTGCACTTGCACTCTGCACTTTTATATTCCTGGAATCTATCTTTTTGTGCTTGCTTTGTCTCAGTCTTCTATTACGGCAAAAAAGGAAAGTCGAAATTTCAATCCCCCCGGAGGATAGACAAAGATTTCACAAATGTTTAAGCCAATAAAAGATGAATATTTTAATCACAGAGATAAAAGGGCTGCTACTAGACATTGATGGTATAGAGCATTCCCGGGATCAATTTGATAAACATGCCATAGAAGGGGGATCAAAGAAGTGGGGTGCCCATAGGGGCACCTGTATTTCTGTCCAACTGTGTGGCAACACAGTAGGACAGCGATCGGTTAGTCCCCTGTGACCATCAAACTCTAGAGGGAAATAATAGGGGTCCCGTTGCCGGCCGGCGGGGGGCAGGGAGGAACACCTTGCCCAGTTTCAATTTGGCTTGAAACCGGGGGAAGGAGGAGGGGGGCTGAATTATGCCCTCCCTGTTGAGGATACTAGGGTGGGCAGTGATGGGATGTAAAGGCAGGGGCGGGGCAACCAATGTAATTGAGATTCATCTCCCACAATGTAAATATAATAAAGGGTCCTATAACTAAACAACTTGATGTTGATGCCTCAGAAGAGATGAATGCAACTAGGGTGGCAGAGAATAGAAGGGGAGAGGAAAGGGTGTTACCAAAGGCAGGCGGGCCCAACCCTGTCATGGGTAATAGCGAGGAGCCTGTTATGGGAGGTGTCAATGTGGGGACCAATGTGGGGGCCCCTGAAACAGCTGTAGTCCACAGAGGGGGAATAAGGAGACAGAATCCACCTATTGTGTGAGAAAAAGGGGCCCAAGAAAGAAAGCAAGAAACAAACCACAGGCCTGTGTGGAATTAGGAAATTAAGGAAACAATCATCAGCAAATTAGGAGCAGGTTGGGGGAAATAGCTGAGGAGATTATATTCTTTAAGGATAAGGTTGCTTTATCGACCAAGCCAAAGACAGATTACGTCAGTGTAGAGAATAAGAACACCAATGTGAAGGGAAATCCAACAATTATGAAGGGGATACTTGGTAACACGGACATGTACCCTCTGAGATACCCTCTAATTCTAACAGAATGGCTCATGGAAGCACAAATAATCATGAAGCTAGCCGCCATGCAGAGCTGAGTAAAAGCCAAAATTGGCCACCTGGCCCACAAAAAAAACCCACTTTTGGACCCCAACTCAATCTCAATTGGGAGATCTGATAGGGACAATAGGTATATGGCAGCAACAAGCAGTGCCCCTCACAATAGATCTAACCGAGGCTGCCCCTCAATTATGGTTAATGTACCCCCCCCCACCTATCCCCAAACTCCTTCGAAGATCAAGATGCCCTGACCAATGAAGTCATGTATTGGATTTCGACATACTAGAGGGTGTACATCATGAATTAGAGAAGATTTAGTTCAGTGCATTAGGACACCCATACCCAACACAATGTCCGATTACATAAGGGTGCTCGTAAGATCATGGGAGTTGGTTTATGGGTTATAGGGTATTGACATTAGGTCTTACCCACCAAAAATTTCAATATAACTCTCAAACCCTCTGCACCTTCTTCAGCATGGCATAAAAATTGAAAGACTCGACCCAATGAACACAACACCATATTAGTAACAAGAAACAGTATAGTCGAAGGACGTAGAGGGATGATAGATGAACTTGGGAATAACGTCTGATGATCTAAATGAAGCGGATTGTCTGACCCTTAAGCAGATTGATGGGACAGAATCTAATGATCTTAGACTTCTCTTAGAATATTGCGGGCTTACAAGGTGAGACTGGTGCACCTGACCTCCAAATCGGATTATTGCAATTAATGATGGGGAGGAATTCTCACTGTTTAATTTTATAGCAGGCCAGCAGGACCCAGAGGAATAGTAACGTTAGACTCTATGCCCGGGAAAAAGAGGAATAACACAAAAGGTGCATAATACGGTCACCCTGGTAGTGGTATATATAAATCTACAGATCGAACCAAACAGGGAATTCAAAGGAATTTGGGAAGATTAGGATATGGCGTGGGATAGAACCACATGGGTTGCTAGACCTGCAAAAAGATCCCACTGTCTAGCATTAGAAACAGCCCAACTATTTTATGACCTGAATTTAAGGGCCTGTAATGGCCGCTATGGTAGAGATCAGCCTAAAAAAAATACCTTGGAGGGCTATAATGGTCTATCATTGACTATATTGTAATTACAGGTAACGACTGGGACAAGGTGCAAGACTGAGGTAATGGAAAGATCTGATCGCGACCACAGGCCACTTAGTCTAAGGGTACTCATGAAAAATATAAAGGGGGGCAGGGCCCAGACAACGCTTAATTCATAGGAAATAGTTATAACTGGCCATGCACGTAAAGCTGCAACATGGCCATGGGTAATGGAAAAAGTGTAAAAATAAAGTTTGTAAATTATAGAAAAGAATATAAAAATACAGTTGTAAAGAAAAAGAGAGATTATGCCATGAGAATGGAATGAGCTCCTCATAGCAAGTGAAGAGCGAGAATGTCCCGTTATGGAAGTTGGTAACTGGGAAGGATCCGAGGGGTGACCAGGACCTGAACTGCTGTATCACTGCAGAGGCATGGCAGTCTTATTTTAGTGGTTTATATAGCATTCAGGATCAGGAGTGCTCCATTGTCAATCAGTACGATCTGAGCGTCATTATTAGACAAGGAAAGGTGCCTTCTTCTTGGCCACAAGCACTGATCATACCCATATACAAGCAATAAGTAAGACTCGCCGGCTCATTACCACCCGATTTCATTATTGGCCAGTTCTGGAAAAATATTTGGGAAGCTTTTATTAAGTCCTCTCCAAGAGTGGGTAGATTCAAATCATAATCACCAATCTACAGGCAGGGTTACAGGAAAATAAACGGACGGCAGATCAGTGTTTTAGTCGGTTTCTTTTCATTCAAAAGTATACACTACTATTGAAAGTCAAATTATATGCAGTATTTTTATATTGAAGGACTGCTTTGGACAGTGTCGCTAGAAAGATGCTATGGCAAATTTTGCATTTAGGGAAGGCCCCCGCTCATTTGATTACCCTAATACAACAGCTCTATTCTGAGAACCGTGCAGCAGTCCGATTTGGATGTGAACTAACTGCTGTAGGGATGTGTTCTTGTCTGAATCCTGTTCTCTGTGTTTATACAAGAGGTAATTGACACACTATTAGAGGGGTGTTTGGACTGCCCTGAGATGGGGACAGAAAAATACCAAACTTCTTTTTACACTGACAAAGCAATGTTTCTGGAGACTTCACCCCACCCTAAACGTCCTCAAGAGAAAATGCAAAGAACTCCAGATAGAGGTTAACATAGTGAAGAGGAAGGTCGTGGTTTTCAGACCAAAACTCACAAAACATTGGCCCCTAATGCTAGAAATTAATGGTATGAAATTGGAGCAAGTAGGATTTTTTGATTTAGGAGTTTGGTTCCAGGAAAACAGGGAGCGTCATCGCTGATAGAAATGTCTAGCACAAACCTCTGCAAATATAGTGGGGCCGCTAAATCCTTTAATTAGCATGGAGCAGTGCAGTTACCCCCATGCTGGAATTATACAAAAAACTAGCCTTGACTGCTTCAATATGTCGGGCAGAAAATGGCAGAATCAAATTTTCTGAAACATTTGTTGCTGCTACGCCAGAATGCTCCCTCAGCACTCCTGCGCTTGGAATCTAATGTCTTGCCAGTGGGTGATTACATCAGATTGAAAGCAGCATTGTACTGGGTGAGACTACGGCGCACTGAGGGTTTAACGAAATAGAGGATATAGGGCATCTTTTCTCTTTGGTGTGATGGAAAAGCCTCGGTGGATGAAACACCTTAAGGACACTCTTGCGGCTTTAGGTGATGCAAAGAATGGGAATCCCCCCCACCCCTCCGAGTGTGAATGGTCTAACTCATTCTAGAATAATAAAGGCTGCAGATATAAGATCAAGAGACCATCTCACAGAAGTAGCTAACAGGCTAAAATTGGGCTCAGATTATGTATTGCACAAGTCAGGAACAGGATTTGAATGCTACCGAGAAGTAGTATAGTAATATACCTTACATCAGCTTGGCAGCTGTAAACCACGCCCTGCAGGATTGCCCACCCTTCTGGGAGGTCCGTGCTAGTGGAAGTCCCTTCTTACGGAATGTCCCGGTGATGTAGTGACATCATGCAATGTGTTCTGGAAGTGCAGCCCTAGGAAAGGGGGTTTACAGGCAGTGATGTCGTGGGGTGAGCCATGATTTTGGGGGGCTAGGCGTGGCCCAGCAGGGGTTGCGACATCACTGCAGTGTCCCTGAAGTTTCCCCTAGCGTCTAAACTAGTAGTGTCATCACAGGTGTTCCCCGGAAGTTGTGTGGGGGTTGGAAGGTCCTATGCTGCGGACAAAGGTGATATAACCGGAAGGTACCCCTGTAGGGTGTGTGTGAAGGGTGTGACTGGCCCCTGTAGTAATTGTGTAGAGAATGCAGGAAAGTCGTAGGGGGGTGGTGTTAGATCCTCCCCAGGTCGGTGCAAGACCCAGGAAGTGGAGGTAAGGCCCAGGGTTCTGAGAGATGATGTAGGTATCAAGTTGTGATGTCAGGGGGGGGCAGGCCTGGGAGGTGTTGTGGGGATGATGTAGTTATGCTCCCTCCCATAGGGGCGGAGTGAGGTGTATATATAGAGTTCTGGAGAGAGTTACACGGCGCTCATGGAGACAGCGCTAGTATGCATGGTCCGACCATTGTGGGATCTATTGACCCACTCTGCTATCTTATGCGGCATCACTGATGGTTATGGTGCGAGAAACAGCAACACTGGCGGAAAAACCCTTGTGTGCGCCAAAAACCTCCAAAACCGCGTGTTCTAACACACAAAAAAATGGATGCACAACTGCCCACCGATGGTGCATATGTGGTGGGATAGCGCACACACTGCAGAAACATGTGCCAGTGGGCTCCAGGACCAGCAAACAGAGTGCAGAGAGAAGCAGCGCTTTGCAAATGAAACTCCAAAATATGCCTATTAATGACATTTGCTTTGTTGCTAAAAACTCCAAAAAGCCTATACCCAACCCTTCTCAACATTCAAAATCTTTCTTGGCGCTAAAATTCATGTAATCTAATGAAGCATGGCGAATATACAAAGTCCCAAAGTGTAAAGAGCAAAACATTTACTCAGACAAACTGGATTGCCTGTAAACTGACAGTCCCTGTCAAAATCTGTGTGCAGTACACTGGGCTACCTTTGAATGACAGCTGTCAGATGAGCTCCTGATGAAACTTCAAAGTATCTAAACTAAAAGTCTGCCGGATTAGCAAACATAAAAGGATTGTGGCTAAAAGGAATACGGATGTCAGTTGTGTTTTTGATCCCACAGATTTAAAGCTAAGAAAGTAATGTACTTATGTTTGATGCAACAAAATTGGTTTCTGTTGGGTTGAAGAAATTAAGAATAAATTAGCCTGGCTGAGCTGCAATGAGTGGAAAAAACAGGTTTCTCCCAAGGGGAGGGAAATCCTCTCAGCAGAAACTCACTGGTAGATGATAATTGTGGGTTAGGCCAGACTTTTGTCTACAAAAAGAATGAAAAATGGCAGATCCTCCAGCCCAGGAAACAGATGTGTGAAAGGGTCGTAAACTTCTCCTGGAAGGAATTCCCCAAAGGAGGGGGCTACTCCTGGACTCCAAGGAGAGACAAAGGGGCGTATCATTTGCTGTTAAGAATGAACAATTTTTAGAGACTCATAACTTGTGATTCAAATTGGTGAAAAATATAAAAAGGACAGAGTTGTTAGTCTAATTTTTGGCTGCACGTTTTAAGAGGAGGTAGAACTGTGTAACATTCTGGACAGGAATGGCAATATATGTGGTTTTATATGAACTGTGTTAATGCTAGAATTGTGAAAATGTACACACATCCCTATGTTAAACGCACACATTTGTGAAAATTTGCAGAAAGTTTGGAAAATGTGTTCATGGCGAAAAGGACAACATTCGTTAGAAAGGTGAAACAAGATCCCACAGCTGCGGGATTTTGATGAACAGATGCTGCATAAAATATGGAATCTTTGTGTGTGATTTATGTAGAGGTGACCAATGTAGAAATATGTATTCAGGATAAAATCCGATTTTGACACTAGTGGCTGAGGGGATGTTTCTAAGGTCTGTAAAGCTAAACCATAAATGTGACATCATCCGGCCTTGATCCAATCACTCAGATGCAAGGTGGCGATGAGGTCCTGATCCAATCCCAGTTCAAAAGGGGCAAGCTTAGCTAAGCCGGTCAATACACGCCTTTTGTGATGTCATTTGAAAGGATAAATAGAGACAGCTGACAACACATAAGGTCTCACTGATTCACTCACTTTCCTGATTCCAGCGAAGCACTTTGTTCCAGCATTCTACATCCAGCTTTAACATCCTTCAAGATCCAGATGCCAAGACTGTTGCCAAGCAGTAGAGAACTATTGACTTTCAACAAGGCCTAAATCCTCAAACTTATTCTCACAACCCAGTGTAGCGCTGTGGTGTGGGAAGGCCTTCTGAACTAGTATCCTGAAACTCTGGCTTGCTACCAAAAGGCTTGCCTGAGGAACTCGCTATCCAGCTGATTTGAAATACCTAGAAACAAGAAGGGCAGATCCTGTGCAAATCGGGTGACCGGCCTAGGTGATCCAGTCCCACGCCTGATGTGCTGTCCTTCCTTGACAGACCCAATCCATGACCAGAACTGACGGTCCAATTTAATAACTTATTCTGTAAGTATTAATAGGAAGAACAGTGACCCATAATATATTTGCATTGTAGGATCCCAATCTCAAACCCATCCCATCTTTAATTCAGAACCCTAGTATTGCTAGAACTACCCTTGCCCCGATCTTTCTCTCATCTGTTATTAAACACAAACTTCTTATTGATTTGATTAAGAAAAGTAATTCCCAAACAAACTAGAGTATCACACATGAATAGTTATGAGCGGCCGTGAATGACTGAGTCCTGGGTGGCGTTCTTTTTTGTAGTCCTTAACATAGTATAAGAAAACCTATCTGTCAGTTTTAAACCTGAATTTCTGTTTTCCATTCTCACACCTATTTTGCAAAACCGACTTTTACTAAAACCTCTATAACTCCCTCAGTTTTTGGGATAGGAGCTAAATTTAAACTCCTACTTGTATCTAACATCCTTGGTTATCCAATGAACCATACTGCGAAACAGTGTGATTGGCCCATTGTAGCGAAAATCGAACAAGGAAATGTTTGCCGCGATTTGACATTCAGAAAAATTTTACACGTGTGAATTAGCTTTAAATTATTTCCTTTGATTTTGAGATTTCAAATGTTTGCTTTTGACTAAATCATTGCTTGTGATTGTCTGCATCTGTGCAAAGTAGCTCCCATAGAAACTTATCTTAATTTAAGCATTTTTGACCACATTTGGTGTTTTTGCTCAGCCAATTCCAAAGACAATCTGAAAGCGATTCTTACAGTTGACAAGTCAATTGCGTTTTTCTCTTGTGTTTGAAGGGGGAAGGTAGGAGCGATCTTATGTTTGATTTGTGTTATTCCTGAACACCCGCTCTCGCCTCACATCTATTTAAATTGCCTATTGGTGGGTTGGGGGGTGTTGCAGGGGAACATCTAACGCCAGTGCTATCTGTTCCAAACCAACACAAAAGTATTCTCTTCTGTGCTGCATTTGTTTCTGTGCTCATTACTTGATTCCTAGTGTATTAAAGATATTATTCAGTGTTCTGTCACCCCATTGGTGATTGTTACCTTTTAAAATACATTGTGATCCAATTCTAAATACATAAATATTTACCTTTGTAAACTAGCCTGATTCCTGGTTCAGTGTGACTGGGGGAGATTTCTCAGGAGAAGGGTTTGATAGGAGTGGTATATCGTTCAGAATATTGTACTTATAGATATAAATAAATAAGGGTTTCATTTGTGCACTACACGCTGGGCGTGACTTGGGTGTGTGCCAGATTGAAATCACTTACACCATATGATTGGGCTGCCTGTGGAACATTTCAATTATAAAATACATTTCCCAAACATGTAAGTTATGGTATAGTGTGTTAAAAGTTTTGTTAGTATGGGTATGTGTTGGATTGTGGTATTTGTGGGAGGGTGTGTTATGTTGTGGAGTGTGTGTGGTGTGGTTGTGTGTTGGGCTGTGGTGTGGGTGTGTTGTGGAGTGTGTGTATTGTGTTTGTGTGTGTGTGAAGGGTGTGTGTTTGGTGTGGTGTGGGCTGTTTTGGGTTAGGTTTGGTTATGGTTTAGTGTGTGTGTTTGTGTGTCGTTGGCGTTGTGGGGGTAGGGCTGGATTAGGTTTGGTTATGGTGTGTGTGTTTGGCGTGGGTTGTGTGTGTGTGGTTGTTGTGGTGGGGGTAGGGCTGGATTAGGTTTGGTTAAGGTGTGTGTGTTTGTTGTGGTTTGGGTTGTGGTGGCGTGTGTGTTTAGCAATAAGCAGGGCAAAATAAAAGCTTAAGAGGTCTAAATGTTTTTAATTAGAAACCTGTACAAATTAATGAAAATTAAAAACATGTTAAAAAAGCAGTCGCCGTGTGTGTATCTGGTTTATGAATTCTATTCATGTGTTATTTTGAAACATTGAGCTGGGCTGTGATGAGACTTAGGTGCGGCATACGTTTGGTGCTTCATGGAAGAAACAGCCCATTGTTGCAGAGTTAACGGGGTCATTCTAAAAGCTTAGTGGCGTTGTGGGAAGGAGCCATTTGTATGTCGCGCTGTGATGTGCAACATTTTGCTCATGTTTGTAAAACAAGCCATCCTGTTTCGATTTCGATGAGGCATGGAATTTTAAGCAGCGTCATGGTATATCTGTAACTTAGGGTGCACGTGTACATTTTGCAGAAGGCCACGTTTTTAAATGTAAGAGCCTAGTCGCGTGTCTCTGGCAATATACGTTTTATCTACATAGTTGATAATGTGGTGCGACAGGCTAAATATTAACCAGCCTAGTATATAACGATAACGGGCAGGCGTTCCTTTCTATCACACCTCTGAGCCTGGGTATTAGAAATAAAGCAGCCATGGATTCTGGCACACAAGTTTTTATTTTATTTTTTGGAATGTTTTAATTGTTTTCCTTAAGGTGTATAATTGATTAATTCCTTTTGATGTAGAGATATGAAGCTCTGTCGTTTCATGATAACATCGACTTCACAAAATTCATAGATAAAAGGTAATCTGTGTATCGTTTTATATGTGTGGAATTAATGGTGCAGCTGAAAGGCCTTTGAGCTCTTTGAATGGTGTCCCGTGAGTAAACACTAATGTAAACGTGGGCAGCAAGCGCGGAACTCAGAGTTGAATGCAGGGTGGGACCCGAGTTTATTTTTGTTAATATACAGGTTTTGCTTTAATTTATAATCGGATGCTGAAAAACATCAGGAAGACTATTTACACAGTAATAAGCCTGTTTAACATGTTTGTTGCCCCGCGCTATGTAAAATAAAGTGTTTGCATATGCTATCTGTAATATTGATTAGTTTAGGCCCGCGGTGGAGGGTGGGGAGACCTATGAATGGTGCACCGTGAGTAAACAGTACAGACTGTAAACGTGGACAGGTAGCGCTGAACTCAGAGTTGAATCCATGGTTGGACCGGAGTTTATTTGAATGGCGTCCCGTGAGTAAACTGGTATATACCATTACCTTTTTTATTTAGAAATATCCTGATGGACAATCTTTAGAAACGGCCTGTTGCATCTTTTAAAGGGTGTTTTGAGTTTGTATTTGGCTGGTGTGTGGATGTTACACTGTGTAAAGACACACAGAGTTTTGTGTATTTAGACATGGGTATTATGTAAATGATATTTTTAGAGTGTTTTTTCTTTGAACACCTGGAACATTAGGGCATTAGGATCTAAGGTGTAAGCACATATAAATTCAAATGTATGCTTTTTGTATTAACATTACAGTAGACCATACCTATGGCAAAAAGGCTTCCAAGAAGAGAAAGCATGTGAATGCTGCACTTTCTAAAGTTGTGAAAGACACAAATGCGTGTGCGAAAGGTAATGAGACTTGTTATTTTATAACCTTGAGAGAGAGAGAGTGAGAGAGCATGTGTGTGTGAGAGAGAGTGTGTGTGAGAGAGAGAGTGCGGCAGTATGCAAGTAAGGATTAATGTTATAATGTTTTTAATATAGATTTAAAATTGTCGGGCGGAGCAGAATGGGTTGAGGTGACCCTCAAAATGAAGCATTCAGGGTGCGAAACGTGTGGTAAGTTTTTAGGTTTGCTAACAATTTTATTTTCTGCTATACAGGTTTATAGGTGTATCGAGGGTGTATTTTATTATAGGTTTTTTTAATGGGTTTTGGATAGTTTAGAAGGAAAAATGTATTCGTGTTTAGGATGCTGTATGGTCATAAGGAATCATACATAAATTACAAAACTAGAAGCAAAAGTATCTAATTATTTTTTAATATGCTTATTTTTAGGGTTGCACAGAAGGATAAAGGTATTGCGCATATGGCCTCTGCGGCCCCACAAATGGCTCGTGTGAAGAAAACAGGTCAGCCCTACACAGAACACCTTGACACAACAACAGGCCGGGGTTATGAGGAATGTGTGGGGCTCCAAAATATTTTGAAAAAAAGAGTAAACAAGCTTTGAAAAAAATTTACGGGCTAAAGGGGTTCAACATGTTTCAAATGTTACTAGCTCTGAAACTGTGGAAGCCAGGAGTAGTCGGGTAACCCCGGCGGATGACCCTCAGCCCCGCTCTGTTAGCTGTGATAAAATTACAGCGCCCCGGTAAAGTCTACAACACCTACAGCCCCAGTAGCTGATAGTTCACGGTTGGGGTGTATAGGTTGTGGCGCGATTACCCCACCTCATGTGTTTTCATCTTTAAAGGACAGAACCCCTTTAGCCCCAACTACGGACATCGCTAGACCGTGGTCTCCGGATTGTGGAGTCCCTACACCACCCCATACGTATTCACCCACAATCCCAAACAGCGAGCGGTATGCTGATATTCCCCAAAATGTAGAACAGGTTGCGGTGTCACCAGATGTACCAACAGTCCCAGATTCTGAAACGATTATACTTATTATACACTCTCCTGTAAAAGAGCCTATTGTAGATTCCCCTGTAAAAGAGCCTATTATAGTTATCTCAGACTCCCCCATAAAAATAGATTGTGAAGAATTTGTATACGCCTCTGTTATTTATAGGTTAAATGATCCGCCTAAGCCCCTAAACAAACAGGTGTGTGTAGGGAACAATTTTTACAAGAATCATAATAAACCATTGCCTGACCTACATAAGGTGTGGCACTGCTAAGCGGTTATTTGGGGTAGATGTATTAGATAGTGAAAAAAGAAAACAGTTGACAGACTTGCATAAGAAAGTAAACCTATGACGCCAGAGGTATAGATTAAAGCATAATCCTTCTAAGAACGCTTTAATTCATATGCATAGGCGTGTTTGTAAAGCCAAATACCTTTTGTTCAGCATGAAATCTAAAAACAAAGCAATAGCCCTAGCCTATAAAAAGCAGACTTTAAAAAACAAAGCTAGGGCTGCTACAAACTGCTTAACAGCCCCCATAAATGCACTAAGACCCGGGCTAGTTGTTGGTCAGTCCACAAACGCTGTAGACCTCATAGCAGACCCTAACACGGGGCATACCCGTTGAAGATCTGCATACACCTACTATGCCAGTGGCATACCGCATTTACCTTTAAAAGGCCCCAGAGCCCAGCCTTTGAAATGGCTTTGTTCTCGAAGGCAGAGGAAAATGTTTTTTAAACATTTAAAAAAAGCAAAAGCTATCATTAGCCGCCGCGCAAAGAAAGATTAAGAGCTTCACTCTCCAAATACCCCTGAGACGTCTAATATGGACAGTTTTTTAACCAGCATGATATACCAAAATATAAAAGTGTTGAATACTATGAAGTTTTTCGCTTCATGAATCTAGATCGGATAACCTCAACAGGTCACGCCCTATTACTGATAACAGAATCCGTTGAGAGGCTGGTTTCCCACATTTTGGAATCAGCTGGTCCGAATTACTTTGTCCAGATCCGCTTAGACAGTTCTACTTTAAACAGACCTCTTTTTACCAGGCGCTCCTATCGCGAGGTGTTTGATGTTTTAGAGCTTTTAGAAAACATTGGACGCTTGTTACAAAGTAAGGCGGAGCTTCTTGTAACGGACCCCTTAAGGGTTGTAACTGTGACTGTTAGGTCTAGAGAGGGAGGCGTGTACAGGCCTTTAAAGAAAACACTCTACAGTATGGTTGTGGCTAAGAAGCAGCGCTGGCTTTTGGATTTTAACTATGGGGACTTAAATATATGTATGGCTACCAGTATCATAGGCCTGCTGGAGCCTAGAGCTGTTACCGACGGTTACATACAAACAAAGGCTTTAGAGGTCCACCAGGCTCTGGGTATACCCCCCCCCCCCCCCAACGTCATGGTTGGTTTTAATGAAGTGAGTTTATTTGAAGCTTACTTTGGGGTGGCGATCAAAATTTTGTATAACGAAGACCGGATTTGGAAATATTTTTCCCCCCCATGTGATATCTCTAATAAAAATACTGTCTACATTATACATTAAGAGAAACACTATCACAGGATTTTAAATCTACAAGGTTTTCTAGTGGTACAGAATGTATGCCCTTTTTGTTGTCATATATACAACAATCTCATGTCTCACAAATGTAGATTTCATTGTCACATGTGTCAAAGAGACGGGTGTGTTGTGAAGCATGGATCTAAGTTTAAATGTCCCAAGTGTAAAACCTTTGCTAGGTCTAAAGAATGCCTTGAAAAATACATTGAAAAAGCAGTGCATGGTTTAGCCCAATGCCATTTGAAAACGGACTGCGTTTCATGTGGTCACTTTATAAATGCTAATCATGACTGCCGTGGTAAGATTTGTCCTAGGTGAAAAATGTAAGTTGTTTCATTGGAGGACCATTTGTGTTACATGACCATTCCAAAAGATGTGCCTAAAACCGAGGATTACATTGTGTTTGATATAGTGTATGCAAGAGACAGGCATCCACATCCCAAACTATGTTTACGCCCAACATTTGACTGGGCATAAAACTTGGTCCTTTGAGGGTACAGAATGCATTAAGCTTTTTATCACTACTTTTTTGGATAAAAAATGTAGGTTGTATAGCTTTCTGTCACACCCCAGTCAAGGGTATGATTCTTTCTTTCTGATAAATGAAATGATTAAAGAACGAGTAGTAGTTAAGCTGATAATGCAACGTGCAAAACTAAAGCTTCTAGGAGGTAATAGACTTTAAAATTTGCTTTGACAGTTTGAATTTCTTGCCTATGAAGTTAAGTTGCCTAAAGCGTATGGATTTCCAGGGTCAAAAGGTTATTTTCCACATTTTTTTTTTTTAACACCCAGCAGACTCAAAACTATGTGGGCCCTATTCCCCTCAGTGGAGTGTTATGGTTAAGAATTCATGATGTCTGAAGAAAAGGAGGCATTTCTGAAATGGTACTCGGGCCCGTAAAGATGTTTTTGATTTTCAGAGGTAGCTAAAAAGCCATTGTCAGGAAGAGGTCAATATTTTGAGAACAGCCTGTAACATTTTTAGAAACAGTATCATTGAGCTAACCCAAAAGGAGCACATTTTGAATCCCTATACTCCTGAGGTGCCAACAGACTTGTAGCATGGAAAACAAAAACGCTTTCCCCACCTTCCATACAGTGGTTGATGTATGTGTCCCATCATTACGGTATACCTATACAACACACCCTACGTGGCGGGGAAAAGAAAAAAAAAAAAAAAAAAAAAAAAAAAAAAAAAAATCGGCCCCTATTTTTTTTAGATGGTCATGCTTCTTTCAATGGGGAAGATCTGGCCTACGGATGTAATGGTTGTTTTTTTCCATGGGTGCCTCTGCTACGATATGGCAGAGGACTATAACACCATGATGGGCTGTACTTTTGACCATCTACATAGAACACTACTAGAAAAATTTTTTCTTGAAAACGTTGGTTTTCGCGTTATTACACTTTGGGAGCATGAATGGACAGATATGCTAAGAAATGATGACAGTCTTTGTCTACCAGAACTCCTAGAAACGCTTGCTGCTTTTTTTGGGGGGAGGACTAATGCTGTTAAACTTTACCACGAGACAGCCCCTGGTGAAAAGATACATTACTTTGACTTTACCAGTCTTTACCCCTTTGTTAACAATTCAAAACCATACACATTAGGGCACACACATCATCTATGAAGATTTTGGAGATGTTAAACAATATTTTGGTATGATTAAATGTCAGGTGTACCCACCTAAGAAACTTTATTTTCCAGTGCTCCCTCAGAGAGTTTCTGGAAAACTAATGTTCCTGCTATGCATGACTTGTGCCACTACAAAACAAACTGAAAAATGCACAAACAGTGATGAGGAACGATCTATTACTGGTACCTGGTGCACTGTTGAGCTACAAGTGGCCTTGCAGAAAGGATACCGGTTGGGTAGGATTTATGAAATATGGCACTTTGGGAAGGCTACAGTAGAACTGTTTACAAAATACATTTGTCTCTTTCTTCGAGACAAACAGGAAGCATCGGGCTATCCCGAGAGTTGCAAGGATGCTGAATCCCGGCAACGATATATAGACGAGTATTACAAACACCAGGGGATATGGTTAAGACCGGAGTTCATTGAAAACAATCAGTCTAGACGTCAGCTAAATTGTGTTTACATTCCTTATTGGGTAACCTTCCAAACACAACCATTATAATGGACCCTGAAGAGCTGACCGTTTATCTTTTTGACATGGGCTATGACATTTTAAGCTTACAGTTTATAAACAAGGAAACAGTGTGTCTTTGTTGTAAGTACGCCAAAGAGTACCCAACGTGCTCCAACAACAAACATTTTTATTGCTGTTTTACAACAGCCCATGCCTGTTTGGAACTGTATAAATTAATGGATGCCCTCCAAGAATGTTGTTTGTACCACAATACGGCCTCAGTTATTTTTGTCAGCTCTCCCCAGTCAGGAGGACCCGCCCGAGGGGGATTATCTAGGTAATTTAACAACCAAACTAACTCTGGGCGAACACATTGTAGAATGTGTTTCTGCAGGCCCCAAACCTATTCCTATAAAACATCCAATTGTGCTGTCTGTATGAAGATAAAGGGTATAACTTTAAATGTAAGCAACAGTATAAAAATAAATGTTGACGGCTTAAAAGGAACTACTGCAGGAGTACTCTTTAAATAATATAACCAGAAATATCACGGTCCAACAACCTTCAATAGTGCGCAAGAAGAAACAATGGGAGATTAGCAGTGAAACGCTGCAAAAAACTGACGGTAGGATTTGATAAGCGTGTGCTCACCACTGATAACAAGACATTTCCTTATGGTTATTGAAAAGGAACATCAGGTACAATGGATACATGGTTACAACACCCTTTTTCATGTGTGCTAGCGGGCCCTTCTAGCTGCGGTAAAAGCTATTATATTAAACAGCTTTTAGAAAATGCACCCTTATGAATGAGATTCCTGAAAATGTGATGTTTTTTTTCTTGCTGGCAGCCCTTGTATAGTGAATTAGCCTCTAAAATACCCTATCTGAAGTTTGTGGAGGGCTTACCAGATTCTTTGAATGACGACCGCTTGCTACCATCAAACCTTGTTAATATGATTAGTGTAGATGATCTTATGATGGAAGGAGGGCATAGCTCGGAGCTCGAAAAAGCATTTACACAATATTTCCATCATCGGAACCTTAGCATTTGTTACATTGTTCAAAATGCATTCTACCGCGGAAAGGGCAACCGTTCGATAACATTAAATACCATTCATAGTGCTGTTTAAAAACCCTAGAGATAAACACCAACTAATAGTCCTAGCGAGACAAATGTACCCAGGTAACACCCGATTGTTTTATTGAGGCTTTTGAAGACGCTACCTTAAAACCTTACGGTTACCTCTTGTTGGATCTACACACACTTTAGAGGACTACAGATTGAGAGCCGGTCTTTTCCCTCCTGATCTACCGGTGGTTTACATACAAAAGACTTCTAGAAATCCCAGTGAAAAACAATCATTCCTCATTAGGTGCGACAACCAGCTACCATGATGGCCCGTATACATAGGAACTTTGCTCTTCTTAAAATGCTAGTAACAGCACCATCCCAACAAAGAAAGGTCTTTTTGTGCTTAGCCTCTGATGATCTATTATCAGCTATAGCGGAGATTGCCTTTAACACCATAAAGGGTACCGTGCCCGTTATCCACCCAGCAGCTAGGAGCCTTAAAAAAGAAAAAACGCCTCCTTAAGAAGTTGAGTAACAAGCGGGCATCTATAAAAACCAAAAGAAAACTTTTAAAACAATTGGGGGGCTTTATAGGCGAGCTAATAGGTTTTGCATTGCCTCTGAGCACTAGGCTTTTAGGGGGTGGTTAAAGGAGCATGCCCAAAAGATGTATTTGGTTGACAGACAGCTGGAGGGTACACGTACTCTGAATCGGGAAGAACCAGATATCCGAAAATCAGCCACTTTAAGGCTTGACTCTGAAATGCAAGAGGTCCTAAAACGGCATGATTTATCAGATTATAAGGTGGGCCGCTATTAAACTATTGTACTTTAGACAGGCCGAAAATGAGAAAAATAAACTGACATTGTACATGCCCCCGAAGACCCTGCAACTAGTGCTAAACCTTCCCTATCTACCCCTGCCACAGATCGTATTGTGATGGAAATTCTGGACTCCATTAACCCCTGTTATTGGAAAAAAGCGGAACTTTTGCTGAACAAAATGGGGAGGGAAAATAATGTGGCAACATGGAACAACAAGGGGAGTTTATCAATCAAGGAACTGTTAAAGGGTCAAATGTTCACTATTTAGTTTGCAGCATTACCAATCCTCAGGCTTTTGGAAGACGCACAAAACCTCGAGGGTGGGAGGTGTTTATGCAATCCGCAGCCAATGTAAACCTGACCGCCACCTTAATTGGAAATATGGGACATCGTGAACTGCTGGAAACTTTAAAAAGACACTCAGGTCAACGGCTGTTGAATAACTCGAAATGTCAAAAAAATGTATCCAGCAAATGCGCCTCATGGTTTAACATCTAACCCGTTTTTAAAATATGTATATGTATGTATATGTTTTTATAAGATTAGCTTTCCATTCTGTAAAAGAAAGGGCTGTGATTACAATAAAAAATATTGTTTACACTTACAAAAGGTGTTACGTCTAATAATTTCCATCGTGTCTAGTTATGCATGCTTATAAAATATTTAATAAATGAAAAATAAGACAAAAAAGACTTTCAATTAAAAAAAATTGTTTATTTATACGTGTACACAGTTTTAAGGTTTAGAAAGGAACAAGTTACTTACCTGTAACTCTTGTTCTCCAGCATGGATTCACATGCTCATGAATAGTCCCCGTCGTCTGGCTAGGAATCCTCGGTTAAGAAAAAATCAGTTTCAGTTTTGTTTCTGAACTGTCTTTCTACTAATAACCAATCACTGGTCTCTGGGTCATACTGCCCCCAGCCAATGACTGCCCTCTACCTAAGCCCCTTTTCAGGCAGCCATCTTCAGATTTGGTAGTACGTAAAGTGGCAGTAGGACCAAGAGAAGAGCCGCAGAGGGGTTGGGGGCGGGGTTCACATGTGAATCCATGCCAGACCCATGCTGGAGAACAGTTACAGGTAAGTAAATTCCTTTTCCAGCATGGGGTCTGGCATGGATTCACATGCTCATGAATACAAGAATACATAGCAGTACAAACATGCACAACCACAGGAGGTGGCAAGACTCAACATTAAGCATTTAAACAACTCAACATGAAGCATCTCTCCCCTCCTCACCAGGCTCACCTTCAAGCAAACCGGTTGCACAGCACTGCTTGGCCGACTCTGTACTCCTCCATGGAATCCCGGTCGACGCAGTAGAATCTCGTGAAGGTGTGCGTCGACCTCCACGTAGCAGCCCTGCATATGTCCAGCAGGGGCACACCAGACAGGAACGCCGTAGTAGCAGCGATCGCTCTGGTCGAATGGGCTCTCGGACGGCCGGGCAACGGTCGGTTTGCCAACCGGTGACAGTGCATGATGCAGCCAGAGAGCCATCTGGAAATGGACGCCTTGGAGAGGGCCTTCCCTTGGTTCACAGTGCCAAAGTTCACAAACAGTTATGATGTCTTCCGAAAAAACTCTTTGTGCGGTCCATCACCGCTCTAGCCACAGCGAGTGCAGAGTCCTTTCAGCCGGCAACGAAGGTGACGGGAACAAAACAGGTAACACCAAGGGCTCGTTGAGCTGGAAGTCGGACAGCTCCTTGGGCATGAAGGAGGGGTGCGTCCTCGGCACTAGCCTCGTCTTTGGAATGTCAGATATGGAGGTTTACAGGAGAGGGCCTGGATCTCTCCCACTCGTCGTGCGCAGGTGATGGCCACAAGAAACGCGGTCTTCCACGATAGGAACTTCAGCGGTGCCGAATGCAAAGGCTCCAATGGGGGGCCCAATGAGCCTGGTCAGCACCACATTGAGCTCCCACGCCGGGGCCGGAGCCTTCACCGGCGGGAACGAGCGGAACAGCCCTTTCATGAACTCCTTCACCAGGCGATGCGACCACAGCGACGACCAACCCAGAGTTCTGGTGTAGCGGGAAATAGCTGCCAGATTAATTTTGATGGATGCATGTGCCAGCCCCGCCTTGGCCAGCGGCAGCAAGTACGGCAGCACATGGGGGGCCGTAATCCATAGAGGGTTGATCTTCTGTGCACGGCACCAGACAGAGAACCTCTTCCATTTATGTCCATAGCAAAGAGTCGAGGACGGCCTAGCCTTGGCAAGTACCCCCTTACAGTCCGCCGGGATATCGTAGTTTCCGAACTCTGAACCTGCAGGCCTGCCTCCTGCAGCACTAGAGATCCTGGGTCGTGGTGCAGGACCGCGCCTCTTTCCCTGGCGAGAAGATCTGCGTCCGTCGGAAGCTTGACTGGAGGGGACGCTGACATGTCCAGAAGGTCCGGGAACCATATCTGCCTCGGCCACGCTGGTGCGACGAGGATCATCCTGCACCGGGACCATCTGAGTTGAATGATAAGTCGCTGAAGCAACGGCAACAGTGGGAATGCATAGAGGAACATGCCGTCCCAGGGGAAGGAGAATGCATCGCCCATGCTCCCCGGCCGGGCAAACCTGCTGGCGAACCTCTGGCACTCGGTGTTCGTCGCCATTGCGAACAGGTCTATCTGGGGATTGCCCCATCGTCGGAATAGGAGATCCCACTGAAGGCACGACCCCAGCTCCCTGCTGAGCGAGTTGGTGACAGTGTTCTTTATTCCTGCCATTTGGAAGGGTACCAGAAACATCCCCTGGGTGACGGCCCAGTGCCACAGGTCCTGCGCTTCCTTGGATAGAGCTGGGGGATCTGGTGACCCCCTGCTTCCGGATATAGAACATTGTGGTGGTGTTGTCGGTGAAGACCCATACCACTTTGCCCTTGAGGGACAGGAAGGAAGGACCTGAGGGCCCAGAACACGGCCTCAAGTTCCAGGACGTTGATGTGCAGAGACCTCTCCTCCGGGAGCCAGAGGCCTCTTGCGTGGAGATGTCCGGTGTGCGCGCCCCATCCCTCCAGGGAGGTGTCCGTCGTCACGGTTTCCTGATGCGCCGGGGTCTGGAAGTCCATGCCCACCGCAAGATGTCCGCTGGTGCCCCACCACCGGATCGCCTGCCGGAAAGTCTTGTTGAGGGAGATCTTGTCTTTGAAGTGTCCCGTCACTTGTACCCAACGGGCAGCGGCTGCATCCGCAACCTGCGAAGTCACACGAGGTAGATGCACGACGACATCATGCCGCGCAGGGACTTGATGGACCTCATCATGGCAACTTCGTTGATCAACAGCCGTTGTACCTTGCCCAGGGTGGCCTTGATCCTCTCCTCCGACGGTGATTCCAGTCGCGCCACCGTGTTGAGTCTGGCTCCCAGGAACAGGGCGTCCTATGATGGCACCAAGCAGGACTTCGCAAAGTTTATTGAGAACCCTGATCATGGCGTGAAAGGAGCCAATTTCGTCGTGAGGGGAAGCTCAGGGAGGGGTGACGGGAGATCCGTTCCGTCGTCACCTCCGTCATCCGTTGCCGTCTCATCCCTCGGTGGGGGGATGGAGGTGAAGGCTGAAAGGGTGGAGGAGGATGGACTCTCCTCTGCTTGGGTGGAGGACTCCCCGACAGTCCAGGCGCCGCTGGATCGTCCACCGGAGGCAAGGGTAGCCTCGTTCTCATCTTGGTGCATAGGGTTTGCAGGGCCAGCAAAATGTCATCCTGCCTGTCCGGTCAGCGGTTGCATTGGTTGCACGGGAGCACAAGCAGCGGCGTGGTGTCCGGTTCCTAGTCGACCTGCTGTTCTTCGGCTGCTCCCTCACTATATTTGTCTGCCTCATCTGGATCTTTCCCGCAGGCCGCCTCCTCGAACTTCCTGTCGAGGGTTGCTTTGAGGAAAGACAGCTTGCCCTTGGAAAAGATATCTGTCTGTTAGGGCTACCTCGCCACTCCCCCCCCCCCCCACCGTTTCTCATCCCAGGGTTTCATGGGGGTCCTTCCGATAGGCTGGAAAGACTATTCCCTCTGGGACGGTAGAGAAACTCTAGGCCTGGAAGTAGTCTCCACTGGGGTCACCTCCACAGGCTTCGTCAGAGCTGCCACGACTACCTCAATCGAGGTCTTAGCCGGGTGAATCAGGGTCTTCACGAACTTGGGCGCATCTGAGGCCTTCACCGTGGAGGGTAGGTCGGGGGGGATTACCGCCTCGCTCCCCCTTGGCTTTCTCTGTCAGGGCCTGCCGGGGCTTCTCCCGAAGCTTACCCGGATTGTCAGACTTCCTTTTTACCGAGCCGGAGCGTTGGCTCGTGGTTGACAGTGTCAATGACATTGCGCCCTGCCTGGCCGCTGAGGAGTCCGAACCAACGCTGTGCCCGTGGACTCTCAGTGCTTTGCCTCTGTTGGGCCTGCGTCGCCAGAGCGCCCTCAAAGGTCTTTGAAGATCGCTCAGACTTCTTCACACCTGCTGCCGGGCTCTTCTCCTCCAGGCAGTTAGCCAGACGTGTACGACAGTCCTTCATGGTCCGGGTGGAAATGCTCTTGCAGAACGCACAGTCCTCCTCCACGCGCGACTTGTCGGCGTGAAGGCAGTAGAGGCACCGGAGTGCTCATCTTCCTTGAAGACGTTCTGTAGTCCACATCCAGGGCAGATCCTAAACAGCTTGGATCCCACGGGCGTCGAGTCTCCTTTGTCCTGGGCCATGTCCACGCGGGGTAGGCCTCAAAGATCTTCCGGAATCCTCGAAGAAGTTAACTGCGACGTAAAATCACCCTTGAGGGGCATAGAAATTTCCAAAACGGGTCCCCGTTAATCGGAAGATGAAGAGGTGGAGCTTGAGGCTCGATTTGACTGAAAAATAAAGAGTAAACTCTTTGTAAAAACACAACACGCAGTAAAAGCTCGAGAGCTAAAGCACGAGGACTCCCAACACTTGAATGTGCTGTAAAAATCTGAAGATGGCTGCCAGAGGAGGGGCTGAGATGGAGGGCAGTCATTAGATGGGGGCAGTATGACCCAGTGACTGGTTATTAGTAGAAAGACAGTTCAGAAACTAAACTAATCAGAAATGAAACTGATTTTTTCTTTACCGAGTTTTCCCAGCCTGACGGGAATATTCATGAGCATGTGAATCCATGCCAGACCCCATGCTGGAGAACAAGGGTACATTTTTGCCAAAAATCAAAAACCTTTACAGGGGGTCTGCGAAAGCTGTTCTTGTTCACAAAAGCAGTAACCATGACATCATTTTGACAGAGGTCCAGTAACTAGGTCTGCATAACCCGCATCAGAGTGTTTCTCAGACATGTTAGATACAAAGTAACACTAGTGCTGTCCACAAGTGATAGCTTCAGGATGTTGCACAGGTGTTCTATTATACTGTATGACAGGGGCTATATCCTTCAAATAGTCCAGGATTGCACCTCTGTATATGGTGTGGTTTGGGAAACACCCCAGGCTATCAAAGACGATTATTGTATCCTTGTTTATAAACATACCTATCCAATGGGTGCCTTCCTGATCTTGGGGATCGGTGTTCGCCACAAGACTGATGGGTCGCTCATTAGGTATGCCTCTTGGAAGGTTATCACATGAATACACACCATTGAATGTTTTCTTAGCGGTTTGTCTTTACTTAGAAAACGTTTGATCTGGTACGTAACCATTACATGTCGTACAATACTTGTCGTTGATTGCTGAGTTCCATGACCGAATCAAATAGAGCCATAATAATTAGATTCAGTGTTGGGTAAATTTGCAGCAAAGCGTACCTCGATGCGTGGATTACCATTCCTAATCAGATTATAATGTCCAGTTGATGTATTATCGGGTCTCAAATCAATAGCCAGCAGGGTAAAACCCCCATCATAATCGTCACAGAGTATCACAGAACCTTTATTACGCAAGTGTTAACCGCTGATGAAGACCAGTCCCAAATACGTTTAAAACTGGGGCTGTAGGATTTAGACTGTATAACGACCCCGTTTTTAAAAATAGCCACGTAGGCAAAAGGCATCTTTATTTCTAGAAAGTTTAATTTTCAGATCAACGCCATTCACCATTAGTTTCTCCTGAAAAAATAGATCAGAGTGTAAACGGCCTAGTAAATCAAAATTTCTGCTGCCTGTTGCATGTGCCGCTCTTTCTATAAATCCGGCGTTAGCCCCATCTAGAGTATAATCCTCCATATGTCCGGCTGTGTCCTTATAAAAAAAGCCCTGCTGTAAGCAGACTGTCCAAAGCGTCATTGCTGTAGTTCAAAATGCTTTCTTTATAGGCCCTATATGCGTACATGTCACTCTGCGTGATCAGGCGGTCGCCTAGAGTGATATCCACCGGATTAAAGAGGGTGGCCACAGGATAAGCAATCGTAGCAACTTTAGCCGGTGCGGGGATAGCTGAGCCATCAGCGTTTGTTATTTTACAAGTAAGGTAAAGTAACGCGTCATTAGTTCCAGGTACATCTCTGTTGAGCCTGATATGTAAAACTCTATAGACGCAAGCGGAGATAGTGCAGCAAAGGGAGCCACTTCCATGAAAAAGCTGTTTTCGATGCTGGCTTGTGTACGGGGTAAGGTAAACAGTACAGATTTGACACATTCCCCCGACGCACAATGGATGCATGCCATCTTTTAGAAAATATTGATGCAGGGGCTAGTTTTATTTTTCTTGGTCGATCTGTTCTTGCAAGTTAGTTTTCTCTTCTGATCGGTTTTTGTTGCTGATTCTGGTTTTTTATGCGGTCCTGGAGGCCCCCATATGTGTAATGTTTTTTTTCCCCCCACATAAACCAGACCAGAACCCTCTTGCGGTGGTTGGTTAAAACGATTTGCGATGGAGGTCGTAGCAGTAGCATCACTGCTGTTTTGATGTGTGGTTTGGCCAATTCAAACCCCTTTCGTAGAAATGGCATAGCCCTTCGAAAGAGGCTTCTAAAAATACTTCCTAGACCCGCTCCATACATAACGGGCGCCCCTTGAAAGTAAGATTGATTGCCATAACCAGCTTGTCAATGGTAATAATCCCAATAAACGTACCGCTCCCCATAGTTCTTCATGAATACCATGTTTTAATAGTCTTTCTCTCCTAGGACGCATGTGTAGTTTCACTAGGACCTTCCCGTGTTTAAATGAGACCAACTGCCCCTGATCATCCCTTATCTGTAAATTGATGGTGTCAAAATGACTCTTAGAAACCGGTATATAATCAGGTTTAATATATTGTATATTAACAATGCCATTATTTTCACCCTTCACCTGGGCTGTTCTCATTAGGGGGGGGCGTAGGAGTCACCAACCCTTTGATATTCTACTATATCACTGTAGATCATAAGGCTATAAAAGCCCCCATCAATATCAGCACGTGTTCTGTCCAAATCTTCTGTACTTTTTTACATGTTGAACAGTTTCCAACACTCTAAAAAGTTTCCCCTGTCCATATCAACTCGGTGGTAAGATCTGTCAATTTTAGAAATACTTCTCTGTGCCTTATCCAGAAACTACTGTATATCCGAATAGCGTTCAATGTTTGCGGGTCTTACTGATCGCCTCTAGCAAAGCTTGTATACTGCCGTAAAATCCAGGAGGAAAGCCGGCGTGTAACAGTTCAATAGGACCTTCACGCTTGATGGTAAATTTGGCCCATCTTCTATCCACAGTGTCCCATGTATGGAGATATTGAATCTCCACTAGACCCGCTTCCCACAATCCTTGTAAATCAACAGGTTTGGCATTTTAACACAATAATTTCATATTCCATTGTTGGGACTGTATCTAAAGAAGCGTTACTGGGTAAGGTGATATAAAAAACGCTGCTTTCCATCTTCTCAGGGAGCGCCTTTGCTTTGTAGATCCTTTGGAGATGAAGCGTTGACCCAACAGTTAAATTTCTCAAGCCAGCCTGCCCATTTTACTAGACTTTGTTTCTTATTTCCTTTACCTTTACTCTGAAGAATTCTCTCAATCCTTTAAAAGCGCTGGGGCTCATTTGTGACCTTCTGTAACTCTTCAGTGTAAAAATGACCGCTCACACCATCACCATCATAATCAACCAGCTGGTAGATGTAGACCACCTCTTTCGCAGACACTTTGGCCACTATAAAAAAAATGTATTGGTAAAGGATTTCTGATACCCCTTTGTAAACACACCTTTAAGTTTGGAAACTGACATGGTCCCCAACGCGAAAGTATGGTTTCTTGACCACCTTCGCTAGCATGGTGGCATACAAGTTTCTCCACACCGAATTTCAGGCGTTACAGAATTTTGAGCCATTTTTATAGATCGATGATAGATATCGTTGTACACCTCTATAAAACGATGTAATACGTCCACATAACGATGTGTATTGTTTGCTGTAAAAAATCTCCAAAGCTTAGATTTTAAGGTTCTATTAAAACGTTCAACAATAGAAGCCTTACCCTCATTGTACGTTATAAAATGATACACATTATGTTGTTTTAGAACATTTTGGAAGGGCCTATTTAAAAATTCCTTGCCGGCATCCGTTTGTAATTTTACAGGCATCCGGACTTTTCTAAAAGCATGTTTGAAAGCGGCCGTCACTCTTGATCCGGTCTTATCCCTCAAAACCTTGGCAAAGTCAAATTTTGATAAGATATCAATAACCGTCAGGATGTACTGCACCCCATCGATCTGCTTTTCATAGGTGCGCATATCTAGTAAATCAGACTGCCACTGGTGGTCCGGTTGTTCTTTTAGAACGTTTTCTAGCATTTTTATGAAGACTATATGCCTCTTGACCAGATAAACATTCCTTAACAGCTCTGCGTGTGATGGTTTGTCATGTTGTAGTTTATAAAGAGCATCAACACCCCCATAACTGCCAATGTCGCTTTCATCAAGGCGCCAGCTTCCCCTACCTTGCTGCTTTACATTGGAACACCCTTCCCACCTCTCTGCGAGCTGAACCCTCATTAATTGCTTTCCGCAAACTACCTTGTTCACCTAACCAACCCCATATGTTTAAACTCTCATGACTTCATTATACATAAGATCGTTGTACCCTGTGCAAAATCTAACTCCACAGTTCGAGGCAGACCATAAATACGTATACACAAAGGAGGAAGATTGTAAAACCTTAATCTATTAGATTGCTCATCAGTCTGAGAGGAGATGATTAATGGTCACCCATACCTTCAAGTCCTGACAATAATGGACTAGGATTGTAACACAAATTTAACATTAGATCTTTTTAATTTTCATATATTCAAAATTCAATGAAACATTGTTAGAACAACTTGTTTAAAAACACTTTGTGCCGCCCAAGATTATGACCCACATGGTGGGTATAGCACCAATCTACTGGGAAAATTATACCATAAACAATTTACAACAAAGATTTTACAGACACAACATTTAACATCCGCTAAACATTTACACGTGTCGATCATCAACATATCCCAACATGTTTCTGTTCTTCAAGCTTCCAAATGCTAGAACTTTCTTCAGGGGAGAACCTTATTTCATAGGTTTTCACCACCATGTGATCCTGAGTAACCTGGAGCGATAATCCAAGCAGGGAGTCACCTGCAAATGACATCCAAACAACAAGCATCAAACAGTAAGCCATGAAATTATCATTATCCAAAGAGCCCGTCTAGACCGCACAAGTGCTGCCCAAAGTAAGGGTTTACCGAGGAAAACCACAAAATTGAGTCTTCCCCTAAAAACCACTAGCTACTATACCTCTATGAGTGTTAGCGAGTAGCGCTAGGGACGCCGTCCCATCAAATAGCATCAAAACTTCTTGTATCAAGTTTTCTTTTAGTCACTGGGCACTCCAAATTGCCCTTCTGGATTTACGACCTGCATATCAAGTTTAAAACAAACATTACATATAGTAACTACCACCGTTGCACCAACTGAAATGACAAAACTACTACAGGAAACCACACCATGTGCTCCTAAAATGCCATCTTTGAGAGATGTGCGCCACATATTGACACCCACTTTGTGAAAGCACCCATGTATGCACCATCACCCATAGAGATACACATATATTACCTCTAGTCTTTACTATGGCACCCAGTTCTTAATGTCTACATACGGGAGACCGCAAAGGAGTTCAGCATAAACTTAAACTGAAACATGGAGGCAAAAGGGGAAAAGGAAACCATTCCCATCAGCCGTAGTCCACATACAAAAGACATAATTGTCCAAGTAGCAACAAATCAAACAACGCCTACACAGGTATACTCAGCACGTGCCCCTTACCTAGCACGTGGGACGTGAGCTTGCTTAAAGTCTCAGGTACCGCTCAATACACGTGAAATGTGTCCAAATGCACTTCTAAGTAACACGGAAAAGCTTGCTTAACCATCGCTATACATGTCGAGACTAATGTCCGTAAGCTACGTTACATCGTCTTCACGCCGACGTACAAACGTTTCCAAAGCAGACACTAAGTTATGACTAAAAGACACTTGCGTGGGGAGCAAGCAACACAAACAAAGGACTCTCGCTGTCCACACTTATCTTTCACAGCGTCAGGCACCTAAAAACACTTCAGAGGAGCCAGACGGCCTCTTCCTAGATCTTGTTCACATGATGGTGAAAAAAGTGTAACCACAACTAGAAAGGTATAAATGTGCGATAAGAAGGACATGGATAGAGTACTGCATCCAGACAACAGTGTGTGTTAACACACGGTGAACAGTTATAGATGTAAAACTTCGAAGGAACCCAACATGCGGCATCTTACTACATCCTAGTCACATGGTGGTGAAAAGTATTAGAGCAACAATCATAATGACATGTCTGTGTATACATTGTAATTTCAAACGAATATTTAATCACAGAATGTGCAGTTATGGATGTCAAAAATTCAGTAAACCTGGACCACATGGAAATTAGACATACTTATTCTGTCCACTTGAAAACGTTTGCACAGCATGAGAACAATAAAAAATAACAATAAAAAAATGTCAGATTAATAAAACGTTTGACAGATGTACATTGTGCCACTCTACCTCCTCATTAAGCCCTTTAATGTGGCTCTGGCATTCGAATATCATATTCTGTTCAAAGGTGGAAAGTCTCCAGTCTGTCTCTTGTTTGTTTGAACCATGGATTTCTTTGAGAATAACCCATCTTAGGTCCTCATGTGTATGTCCTTTCTCTAGAAAGTGCTTAACCATCGGAGCCGCAATAACTTTATTTTTAATGCAGCTTCGATGCTCTGTCATTCTGGTTTTACACTTCCTATTGGTTTTACCAATATATTGTAGCTTACATGGACATGTAATTAAATACACATTTTCAGAATTACAATTCGCCATTTCATTAAGAAACCATACTTTTGAAGTATTCAACTGTATTTGTTTGGTCTCTGCTGTATATTTACACATTAAGCAATTACCACATGGAAAATGTCCTTTCACAATAGGTAGTCCCCACAGGTTGCTTGACAGTAATATAATTTCTGATAAGCATGTTCCTTATATTTTCACTTCTCTTAAAGGCTACAATAGGCGGGGGGGTAGACCCATCTCTGTAAACTTTATTCCATGCTTTTTTTAACAATGCTCTTAATCTTATAAAACAGGTTTCAGAAGGTATTGACAAACAATACTCTTTTTTGTCCTTTCTTTCTTTTCCAATAACGCTTCACGGTTATTATTAAAAGCTCTCTTAGATGATTGTTTGATTAACTTAGCCGGATACCCCTTGCTCAGGAGTCTGTCAGAGAGCTTAGAAGCGCTATCAATGAGGTCCTCTTTTCTACTGCTATTCCTTTTTAATCTCTGAAATTGACCAAAGGGGAGGTTGGCTTTGATGTGATTAGCATGATGACTGTTAAAGTGCAAAAGTGCATTTTTATCTGTGCCTTTACTGTATGATTTGACCTTCAAAACTCCACCATGATGAAAAATGGTGATGTCCAGGAAGTTAATTGCATCTTCATTAATTTCACGTGTGAATTTGAGAAAGGGATCACATAGATTCAGCCAATCAACAAAGAAATCAGCCTCTTCCTTGGTCCCTTGCCACAACACAAAAATATCGTCTATGTAGCGATACCACTTCAACACCTTGATTTTGAATGGATTATCTGTGTACACAAACCTTTTTTCAAAATATTCAACATACAGATTCGCTAGGTTTGGTGCCATGGCGGCACCCATAGCCGTACCTTCTACCTGTTTGTAAAAGTCGCCTTGAAATGTAAACTTTTTTTTGTGAGGGCAAACTCTGCACACCATAAAATGAAACTGTTGCTAACTGGATGTCCATCTGCCCTGTTAGTCAAAAGGTCTTCAATAACAGCTAAAGTGGCTCTCTGTGGAATCACAGTATACAAAGACTGGATGTCAAGACCGATCAGTAAAGTTTTGCCCCTAATAAAAGGCAGATTTTCTATCTTACTGATCACCTCTGTGGTGTCCCTGAGGTAACTATCCATCTTCAGGACAAACGGTCTTAAATAGAAATCCACAAATTTGGAGAGTGGTTCAAGTATAGACTCCTGACACAATAGGTCTTCCAGGGGTATTTTCCAAACCTTTGTGGATTTTAGGCAGGATATAAAACACAGGCACTCTACCTTGATCACAGATAAGATAATCATGTTCTTGTTTGCTAATCATTTCCATTTCAAGGGCCCTTGATACCTTGGATTTTATGATATCCACGATTTCTTTGGTCAGATCATTGGGAATGCGACAATAACTTGTATCATCACTCAACAACCTGAAAACATTCTTTCACATAGTCAGAGCGATTTAAGAGAACAATGGCTCCCCCTTTATCCGCCTGCCTCACGATAATGTCATGGTCTTTGGCTAACTTGGATATTACTGTGCGTTGTATGGTGCTAAAGTTAGAGTGATGAGGGATTCCTTGTCCCAGCTGGTAAAGATCTGACAAGACCTGTTTTTCAGAGACAAGGGACTCTGCCGTGTAACTTGAGGACGGAGCATTAAAGGTGGATTTGTTCCTCAGGCCAGTGCGGTTGAGATTGATATACTCATTCCCTGAATCAAAAAATCCATTCAGATGTAATTTACGCATAAAGACCTGAAATTCAGATCTAAATTCAAAAGGGTCATGATATTTAGTCGTAACAAAATTAAGGCCCATATTTAGTACCTTTTCTTCACTATAGCTGAGGGAATGGTTAGAAAGATTCACTACCACCGATTCCTGGCTCTGCTGCGTGTTTGTATTTGGTTGCCCCAGTCTCCACGGCCGGGTCCTTGTCCTAAAAAAGGACGTCCTTGTCTCTGACGGTTAGGAAAACGTTGTCCTCTGCCCCTCCCTGGGGCTGATTGATTGGCTGAAATGCCAGAACCTGTACTGTCATCGCTAGAGCTATATGAGGTATTGCGAAAATGTATCCTTTTCTTATTAGAATTAGTTGGTCCTTGAAAAACATTAGCGAATTTATAGCCCTCAACTGTGTAGGGAAAGATGTTCTCATGGCTATAACTTTGCAAATCTTTTTTCATTCTTTTTACACGTTCCTGAATAGTATCATTCTTAAAATCTACAAGTTCTTTCATAGGTTGTTCCAATTTGGTTTTGAAAGTTTCCAAATCTAGATCTTTTTTTTTTATAGTTTCTTGTAAATTAGTGATGTCAATTACTACTTGTTTCAAAACCTCTGTAGCTGTAGCTATGATCAAAACCAGCCAATCACGGCCACATTTGTTGGCGATATAGCTCCATTTCACTTTAAAATCAGAATTGTCTAAAAACAATCTAGGCTCATTTCTGACAAATCCTTGGGGTAGAGCTTGGTTTTTGTAATAGTCTAACATAATGGCACCATGTAGTTCGGTGCGGATCAAACGTTTTCCAAGTTGTGACAGTTCGTCCCATTGATCACTATTTTTACCTAAAGTACCATCACTGTTCTCTGATAGAATGGACAAGGAATCTAGCAATTTTTTAACCTGTTCCTCACTGTATGCAAGACATTTCTCTGAGGATTCTGCCATAGTGATAGAACAAAAAAAAACACAAAAGGTTTAGAGGAAACACCACCACTGAACAACAAGAAAATGCAGTGTAAAACACCAGAAAATTACAAATCTTCAAGACTACCACAAGCCTCTCAATACATCATTATACATAAGATCGCTGTACCCCGTTCAAAATCAAACTCCACAGTTCGAGGCAGACCATAAATACGTATACACAAAGGAGGAAGAGTGTAAAACCTTAGTCTATTAGATTGCTCATCTGTCTGAGAGGAGATGATTAATGGTCATCCATACCTTTAAGTCCTGACAATAATGGACTAGGATTGTAACACAAATTTAACATTAGATTTTTAATTTTCATATATTCAAAATTAAATAAAACATTGTTAGAACAACTTGTTTAAAAAATCTTTCTGCCACCCAAGATTATGACCCACATGGTGGGTATAGCACCAATCAACTGGGAAAATTATACCACAAACAATTTACAACATCAAAGATTTCACAGACACAACATTTAACATCCCCTAAACATTTACACAACGTGTCGATTATCAACATATCCCGACATGTTTCTGTTCTTCAAGCTTCCAAATGCTAGGACTTTCTTCAGGGGAGAACCTTATTTCATAAGTTTTCACCACCATGTGATCCTGAGTAACCTGGAGCGATAATCCAAGCAGGGAGTCACCTGCAAATGACATCCAAACAACAAGCATCAAACAGTAAGCCATGATATTATCATTATCCAAAGAGCCAGTCTTCCTGGACATCACCATTTTTCATTATGGTGGAGTTTTGAAGGTCAAACCATACAGTAAAGGCACCGATAAAAATGCACTTTTGCACTTTAACAGTCATCATGCTAATCACATCAAAGCCAACCTCCCCTTTGGTCAATTTCTGAGATTAAAAAGGAATAGCAGTAGAAAAGAGGACTTCATTGATAGCGCTTCTAAGCTCTCTGACAGACTCCTGAGCAAGGGGTATCCGGCTAAGTTAATCAAACAATCATCTAAGAGAGCTTTTAATAATAACCGTGAAGCGTTATTGGAAAAGAAAGGACAAAAAAAAAAAAAAAAAAAAAAAAAAAAAAAAGAGTATTGTGTTTGTCAATACCTTCTCAAACCTGTCTTATAAGATTAAGAGCATTGTTATAAAAGCATGTAATAAAGTTTACAAAGATGGGTCTACCCCCCGCCTATTGTAGCCTTTAAGAAAATCAGAAATGATATTACTGTCAAGCAACCTGTGGTACCTAGACAAACCACCTTGTGGGGACTACCTATTGTGAAAGGACATTTTCCATGTGGTAATTGCTTAATGTGTAAATATACAGCAGAGACCAAACAAATACAGTTGAATACTTCAAACGTATGGTTTCTTAATGAAATGGCGAATTGTAATTCTGAAAATGTTGTGTATTTAATTACATGTCCATGTAAGCTACAATATATTGGTAAAACCAATAGGAAGTGTAAGACCAGAATGACAGAGCATCGAACCTGCATTAAAAATAAAGTTATTGCAGCTCCGATGGTTAAGCACTTTCTAGAGAAGGGACATACACATGAGGACCTAAGATGGGTTATTCTCAAAAAAATCCATGGTTCAAACAAACAAGAGACAGACAGGAGACTTTCTACCTTTGAACAGAAGATGATATTCGAATGCCAGAGCCACATTAAAGGGCTTAATGAGGAGGTAGAGTGGCACCATGTACATCTGTCAAACGTTTGATTAATCTGACATTTTTTTTATAGAACTTGTATTATTCTGCTGTTCTCATACTAACGTTTTCAAGTGGACAGAATAAGTATGTCTAATTTCCATGTGGTCCAGGTTTACTGAATTTTTGACATCGATAACTGCACATTCTGTGATTAAATATTCGTTTGGAATTACAATGTATACACAGACATGTCATTATGATTGCTGCTCTAATACTTTTCACCACCATGTGACTAGGATGTAGTAAGATGCCGCATGTTGGGTTCCTTCGAAGTTTTACATCTATAACTGTTCACCATGTGTTAACACACACACACTGTTGTCTGGATGCTGTACTCTATCCATATCCTTCTTATCACACATTTATACCCTTCTAGTTGTGGTTACACTTTTTTCACCATCATGTGAACAAGATCTAGGAAGAGGCAGTCTGGGTCCTCTGAAGTGTTTTTTCGGTGCCTGACGCTGTGAAAGATAAGTGTGGACAACGAGAGTCCTTTGTTTGTGTTGCTTGCTCCTCACGCAAGTGTCTTTTAGTCCTATCTTAGTGTCTGCTTTGGAAACGTTTGTACGTCGGCGCGAAGACGACGCAACGTAGCTTAGGGACATTAGTCTCGACGGGTATAGCGATGGTTAAGCGAGCTTTTCCGTGTTACTTAGAAGTGTATTTGGACACATTTCACGTGTATTGAGCGGTACCTGAGACTTTAAGCAAGCTCACGTCCCACGTGCTAGGTAAGGGGCATGTGCCGAGTATACCTGTGCAGGCGTTGTTTGATTTGATGCTACTTGGACAATTAGGTCTTTTGTATGTGGACTACGGCTGATGGGAATGGTTTCCTTTTTCCCTTTTGCCTCCATGTTTCAGTTTAAGGTTATGCTGGACTCCTTTGCGGTCTCCGTATGTAGACATTAAGAACTGGGTGGCATAGTAAAGACTAGAGGTAATATATGTGTATCTCTATGGGTGATGGTGCATACACGGGTGCTTTCACAAAGTGGTTGTCAATATGTGGCGCACATCTCTCAAAGATGGCATTTTCGGAGCACATGGTGTGGTTTCCTGTAGTAGTTTTGTTATTTCAGTTGGTGCAACGATGGTAGTTACTATATGTAATGTTTGTTTTAAACTTGATATGCAGGTCGTAAATCCAGAAGGGCGATTTGGAGTGCCCAGTGACTAAAAGAAAACTTGATACAAGAAGTTTTGATGCTATTTGATGGGACGGCGTCCCTAGCGCTACTCACCAACACTCAGAGGTATAGTAGCTAGTGGTTTTTAGGGGAAGACTCAATTTTGTGGTTTTCCTCGGTAAGCCCTTACTTTGGGCAGCACTTGTGCGGGCTAGACGGGCTCTTTGGATAAAGATAATCTTCATGGCTTACTGTTTGATGCTTGTTGTTTGGATGTCATTTGCAGGTGACTCCCTGCTTGGATTATCGCACCAGGTTACTCAGGATCACATGGTGGTGAAAACTTTTGAAATAAGGTTCTCCCCTGAAGAAAGTTCTAGCATTTGGAAGCTTGAAGAACAGAAACATGTCGGGATATGTTGATAATCGACACGTGTAAATGTTTAGCGGATGTTAAATGTTATGTGTCTGTGAAATCTTTGATGTTGTAAATTGTTTGTGGTATAATTTTCCCAGTAGATTGGTGCTATACCCACCATGTGGATCATAATCTTGGGCGGCACAAAGTGTTTTTAAACAAGTTGTTCTAACAATGTTTTATTGAATTTTGAATATATGAAAATTAAAAAGATCTAATGTTAAATTTGTGTTACAATCCTAGTCCATTATTGTCAGGAAGGTATGGGTGACCATTAATCATCTCCTCTCAGACAGGTGAGCAATCTAATAGACTAAGGTTTACACTCTTCCTCCTTTGTGTATACGTAAACTCTCATGACTAACATGCATGATGTACTATGGTGTATGATGTATTATGGTGTATGATACTCCTTATCGCTTAACACAGGATCGTGCCTTACTGTAACTCATGGCACAACCTGTACCTGTAACTAAGTTCCCCTACAAGTAACAGCGCCACAATGCCCCTGGGCAGCTTTGATGCATGCTTCAATGAGAGCTGTTGAACGCTCAAGCACTTCAAAAAATAAACAGACGTTATGGGTGAAAGACGATTTTATTACAGCTCTTATACATAGCGTCTGACATGTTGCCCTTTGTGATATTTTTTCTGCAGCATTATAAATGGCATTATACAAAATCTCCCATTCCCCCCGCATATAACTCTGTATGGTAAAACACTTGAGGCATTTAAAAGTTCATACAATTCTCTGTCCTGTAAAACGTATCCTTTAATGCTAAAGTAATGTTCATACAATTGCTCCAGAAGTTGTTGTAATACCACTCTAGGGTGTAAGTATAGAGAACCCATATCATATTTGTACAAATGCCAGTATCCATCATATACAGGTAGCCAGGTGTTGGTACATATGTTACCTATACACATCAGACTTTTACAAAACGGCTCGGGGTGTAGGTATCTTTAGATATTTCAGGGTATCTGCGGCGATTTCCGATATCCGCTCTTTCAGCATAGCGTATAACAGTTTTTCCACTCATACAAGCCCAGGTTTCAGTTTACAATCCACACACCTTGCTGGCCCTTCAGAAATGTTTTCCTAGAAACAAATATACACACATAAGGAGCAAACTCTTGATATTTCTTCTCTCTTTAAAACAGTTTCCGGCATGCTGCACAAGGCTTGAGGGGATTCCCAAAAGTGTATAGGTCACAAAAACCTTTATCCATTAAACAGGGTAACCCTGTTTCTAAAAACCACAGGACCAGCCATTTGTAAAGATCTCAATTTTTTCTCAGGATTGCGACAATGGTATATTTCTATCCATGTTTTTGATAAAAGACTCTCCACAGTAGCATGTACGCACATGCCCATGCCTTTATAGACAGCTTTAAGCAACTGAAAAGCTTTATATGAATTCTACATAAAACATATCCGACGTATTGCTCTAGCGTGATAATTCGGAAGTAAACAGTCATGAGCATCCTGTTGCGGGTCATTGCATTTATGTCCATAGCACCATCAGTAATAATCACGCTTCAAGCATACTTTCACTACACAGGCCGCAAAAGCCTGAACAGTTGAGGTTTCCAAAAAAGTCATAGTTTCCGCTTCTTCTTCTTCTTCAGAACTTGCAAAGCGTTTTAACAGACACACTTCTTACACTTATTACAGGCTTGTGTTGCTGGACTTGCGATCATTTTTGAACAACACACAGTAAAAATTGACAATATTGAATGAAGAACTCTGACTTTCAGCGCCGTCAAGTTTTTCACTGTTTTCTGCAATCCAAGAAAGAAAGAAGTTTAACAATTCAATATGTATTTTTACACATCTTTCACACAGACACACACACACACACACTTTTCCTACATACCAGATCGCAGAGGACAGGTCTCTCCGTTTCCGCCTCCATAGCAGCAGCGGCATCCTTCACAGCATCAGATGGCTCCATAAACAGACTATCTTCATCAGGATTTGTTTCTAGCTCTGGGGTCATGGTCGCCTCTGGAAACCGCTCCTCCAGAATGCCCAGGTCTCACAAGGGCTCTTCAAGAGTCTCCATAGATTCGTCCATAGCCTTCAGATCGGCCTCGGTATAGTCTGCATCCATTATACCCGTCTACACCATCACAACCTTCATCAGCAGCTTTGAAAGGGTAGGAATCAGGAGTCGTAATCTCACCAAGATTCATTAAAAAAATGCCCTGGCTCAACTCATCCTCATAATCATACTCATACTCCATCCCACTACCAGCGGGGCATCGCGATTCCTCATCAGCTACAGCAATTGTTTTCGGACTTCTAGTACTGCCAGACCTTTTAGCAGTGTTGCAGGCGTCATTCCCATAGAGATTCTTAGAGTAGTAGCTGTAACACTTCATGATTCAGGGTATTGCTAGCATTATGCAACTAGTACAGCCAGTCTACGGGAGCGCTGTGTAACTCTCTCCAGAACTACTCCTCTATATATACACACACCTCACTCCGCCTCTATGGGAGGGAGCATAACTACATCATCCCCACAATGCCCCAAGGCCCGACACCCTGACATCACAACTTCATACCTACATCATCTCTCAGAACACTGGGCCTTACCTCCACTTCCTGGGTCTTGCACTGACCTGGGAGGGTCCAACACCCCTCTATGACCTTCCCGCCTTCTCTCCACACCAATTACTACAGGGGCCAGTCACACCCTTCACACACACCCTACAGGGGCACCTTCCGGTTACAACACCTTTACCCGCAGCCTAGGCCTCCCAACCCCCACACAACTTCCGGGGAACACCCATGATGTCACTACTAGGTTAGACGCTAGGGGAAACTTCAGGGACACTGCCGTGATGTCACAACCCCTGCTGGGCCACGCCTAGCCCCCAAAATCATGGCTCACCCCAAGACATCACTGCCGGGAAATGCCCTTTGCTAGGGCTGCACTTCCGGAACACATCACATGACGTCACTACAGCACCGGGACATCCCGTAGGGAGGGACTTCCACTAGCACGGACCACCCAGAAGGGTGAGGCATCCGGTAGGGCGTAGTTTACAGCGGTCAAGCTGATGAAAGGTATATTACTATACTACAAATTAAACCACATTTGAAAGAGCAATGCATGTTCGATTTAGATTAGGAATATTGCCATAGGCGTCATTCAGAAAATCACGGTGCAGTGATGAGAAAGGGGACAGCCTGCTATGTGGGGTGAAGGGAGAACGTTTCCCCGTTTCCTCCCAACTTGTGAAATGTTTAATAAAGTCAGTTTTTATCTGCAGCCAATTTTCAAAGCTAAAGGCAGTCGCACAACACAGGATGCAATGAATCTATGTAAATATTCGGTAATGCCCCATATAGTATTCGCAACTGCCCTTTATATACATAGGGCCTAGGTATATAGAGTAAAAGGACTGAGAAATGGAGAGAAACTGTTACAAGATGATCTCGATAACGGTCTGTGTGAAAATGGCATAATTTCTGTTGGAATTGTGAGGCTGCGAGTTTGCGCTCCCAAATTATTATTCTGGAAACCCGTTATATAG
Organism: Ambystoma mexicanum; assembly: GCF_040938575.1. Taxonomy (NCBI): domain Eukaryota; kingdom Metazoa; phylum Chordata; class Amphibia; order Caudata; family Ambystomatidae; genus Ambystoma; species Ambystoma mexicanum. The sequence continues at coordinate 543,506,052 of NC_090929.1, forward strand.
TTTTGTCCCTCTTTTTTAATTTTTGTAAATGATATGTGAATTATGGACTTTTATTTATATTTCTAAAACTAATAATTTGTATCTTGAGAATTGTAACTCCATGAAATTCCATTTGATATGAATTGTTTTTGATGTGTCTACACTTTATGGTTATAAAGCCAAATAAAAGTCAATGATATTTCAAAATGTAATTAATGATTCCAGTGATATCAGTGAAGTCATGAGTGATGTCATGTATGATGTAATTAGTGATGCCACCAGTGATGTGATCATTGTGGTAATACGCTGTGCAACAGTGGGCGCCAAGTTAAGGGTTTTGTTGCATTACATTTTCCCCTCAACATCTCTTCAACTAAGGTTTTTCACTTTAATGCTTGCATCTGCTTAGATTCACGTGTCACCTTCTACCCCCAAAAAGGGGAGGAGAGCGAACAGTCAGCTTGTTTCCACATGTATTATTCACTATATACTACATGCAACCTCAGCCAAGAAACAACATAATCTGATGATCGACGCGTGAAGGATCACGGATACTGCACACATCACATTAGGCATGGTATTACATACATTCCCTGCAGACATCCCTTTTTCAAAATCGAAAATAAGTCATGAAATACTCTGCACCAACCACTAGATGTCGGCCTATGAAAAGCATGTACATCTAAGCATTTAAATCACACCCAGGAGGTGGATTTACAATAGGAGGATAAAGCCTTGTAATGCCAGCCTTGAATTCTTTAACAGCTGGAATCTTCCACCAATAAACATTGCTTTATGATGCTTTATATGCAGACAGCACTGCTTTAAAATGAATTAAAGACAAGGCCTGAGTCTAACAGGTGAAGTAGACTGTGCACTATATGCGATTATGTACAGTTTGACATTTGACTTTTTACATCATATGACAAATCCTTTCCATTTGTAAATAAGCACAGTGTTTGGTTCACATGTCTCCTTCAAAATTTCCATGCATGGCAGACATACATTTTGAGAAGGTGACACTACCAAGGCTGCCGTGCCCACATTGGAGCAACTAGGATCATCGTGAAGTGCTCCTGATGCATCTTGTGGATTATTTTATTCAAGAGTGGTGTTGGTGGAAATGTGTATACATATATCCTTGATCAACTGATCCACAGTGTGTTTCCCTTGGATCCCTACTGTAGGAACCTGCAGGCATAACTTGGGCCTTTTGCTTTTTCTCTTGTGGAAAACGGATCGATGTATGCGTACCCCCAACGCGAGAAAACATTTACAATTTCTAAATGTAGCTCCCATTTGTGTTCCGAGGGTTGATCTGTGTACCCCCTTCGAGTGTCTGCTAGGCAGTTGTGTTCCCCTGGAACACATTGAGAAACAAGGAAAATATCTCTCCAAGGCTACATTTCCAGATTTTCTGAGCTAGTCTGGACAAATTTAGTGAATCCCGCCCTGTTTGTTGCTGTAAATATGGCGTTTGTGCTGTCGGTTGTACGTACATTCTTCCCTGTTAAGCTGTGTTGGAACGTTTGTAGTGCTTTGTAGACTGCTAGCAATTCTAGGAGATTGATACGTTTCTTGGCTAATGTCTGTGTCCACATGCAATGCACTGTATGGTGGAGGCAATGGGCTCCCCAACCTGAGAGAGGGACATGTGTCTGTTGTGATGCGTATTGGCAGGCTGACAACGGGTTTTCCCTTCCAATAAGTTCTCCTTTGTCCACCACAAAAGTCACCACCACTGGTTGTAAAATCACCACTAGATCGTCCCAATTGCCTTGTGACTGCAACCATTGTTTTGCTAAACATCATTGCACTGGACAATGAATATGCATGATGCCATTATACCGAGGCGGTGCATCACTTTCCTGACTAATATTTGCAGACCGACTGGAGGGGAAGACCAACGTTTCTTCTGTTTGAATTATAACTCACAGGAACTGGGTTTCCTCACTGGGAGTCAAGCTGGACTTTTAGTTGACTGAGAAGCCTAGTTTATGGAAGAAATCTGTTGTCTTGCGTGTATTTTGCAAACATATTTGCATTGTTTCCCCTGTTATTAGCCAGTCAGATAAGGGTACATTGGGACACTCTCTGGGCAAATGTGCTGCTACTACTGCTAGAACCTTTGCGAATACTTAGGCGGCTGACGCGATGTCAAAAAGGGAAGTACTTTGAATTGGTAGTCCACTGAGCCTACTTTGAACCTTGGGTATTTTCGATGTGCTGGCAGCATTGAAATATGAAAGTATGCATCTTTCATATCCAGTGTTGTAATGTAGTCTCCCTTTTTGAGCAAAGGGATTACTTCCTGCAATGTTGTCATCCTAATCCTCCGAGGTTTGACGTGTGTTTGCTAGTCTCAGGTCGTGTACTGGGAGTTTTGTTTTGTCTTTCTGTGGAACAAGGGTACACAGAATATTTACTGTTGTTTACCTGTGATGGTGGAGCAAGTTCTATGGCTCCCTTTTGTAGAGGTGCTTCTACCTCTGCCTGTAAAATACAATGGTGTTCTAATGGCACTCTTGACTTTTGCTGGATGATTGCGCAGTAGTTCCTTAAATTCCACGCAATATCTGTGCTTTACAGTCGACGATAACCACCCGTCTGACGAGATCCCCTCCCATACTGGGGTGATATGGGAGGGCAGCTGAAGCAGGGAGTCATTGTTTAGAGGTAGTAGCTGAACCTCTAGTGGTTTGGCCTCTAACACCGATACACCCCATTCTGAATTGTCCCCTATTAGTATACCATGAGCTGGAGCCTGCCCCTTAGGTATAGCCTGACCGGATTGAGAATATTGTGTAGACTTTGCCATGAAAGGTTTGGCGGTTGGTATGTGTACCCCATTGTTGAAACGGTTTATTTGCAATTTGTGTTCTTTTTTATACGGTTTCTAGAATATCATCTACCGTCTTAACAGGACATTATCTTCCACTGGCATGTTAAGTAGCGTGGCCTGGGTTACCATCTAAAACCCAAATTACTAAGCCACACATGTTATTTTATTAGTGTATCCTCTGGCACTACTCTACCGGCTGCATCTGCAGCATCTACAGTATTATTTTTGATTTGGGGTTGTTTTACCGAAGCGTAAATGTTAGAGGGAGAAAATACTGAAGACTATTTTTTTTAAACAATCTTCAGTCTTTTCTCCCCTGAACATTGCAGACTTGCCCAAACCCCTAAATCTCAACCCCCTACTTATCTTGTATTCCGTCTCGCTCTGTCCCTGCAATGCCGGTTCCTTTTCACTTCCGTGATCGGGAAACTGTGCTGCAGGGTACTTTCCTGAAACATTTTTTACGGGTCAGCTGCGGGGTGTCCCCCGGAGCCTTTTTCAGGGGAAGGGGGAACTGCAGGAGACAAAGCAACCCCTACTCACAGTACTGCATTGTTCTAAGTTTACTAACTAGTCATTTGAACCACCTTTTGACAACTAAATAATGGAGAATTCATAGTTTTTGCTGATCTATTTTAGCACTTTTGACCACTTATTGTATCGCACATTTTATAAAAAATATACTTTTCAAAGGTAAAGCTGACAAAGTAGTAATAAAAAAAAAAACTACCAACTCTAGTGCTTCAACATTTAGGAGTTCTCTTCATCGTCGTCATCATCATCGTCCTCTTTTGCTTTAAAATGAAGTTTTCGGAATTCCCTTCTGCTCATAGAGGAATACGCTGGGACAACTGGTGGGATTTCCTGCAAAATAAAAATGTTATCCAGGTGAACTGTAGCCAGATTTATCACTCAATCTTTCATGGTACAGTCGAGAAATGCATTTGATTTGAAGGTTCTTCTGTGAGAGTTGAGGCTGCTGTAACATTGTTGTAAAATTCAGTGTGGCTTTTAACCTAGGAATCAATATGGCACATCATTCCAGATTACAAAAGGAGCCGAATCTCGTCAGAATAAATGCAGCAATTGAAAATGGTCGAGGGTTGGGAGCTATTTAGCTCCTCTTGTAGCCCAGATCATCCTGGTTCCCATGACACAAACTGTTACCATGAGCTACTTTTGACTCCCCATGCCAAATGGTGCCACGAAAATATATCCGACACATTAGCTGCGTGTTTGAGATTTGTGTAAGGGCACATTACGAAACCTCCGAAAGAAGAGTAACGCATTGCAAGCCATATGTAATGCATTAGCTCCTTGTTCCTCAAAAAGGTAGCTCCTGCGTTAAGCTCAGACTCATCAAATCGATATTTCCACCCATAAAACATGTTTGAATCCACTAACATTCTTCTGTGGGCAAGAGGGAATTGAAATGCTGGTTGTAAACGTTACGCCGTAAATTAAGAACTTAATTTTAGCATAGAACCTTAGCATGCCAATCCATCTTGCTAAGAATTATTATACTTGCTTGGTAAAGTTTGGGGAAAGATTGGAAAATGCTTTAGAGCATTCCGAAAGTACAAACTCCTAGCTAAAGGAACAACTTACATTCAGAGCAAGAAGCAATTTGACAACTTTGACCCATCTGGACATATTTTGAAGGTCAGCCAAGGTTAAAGAAAGTAATGTGGAGTCACAAATTACCCTTTTGTATATTAGCATCTAAAGTAATTTCGGTAGCTAGAGCTAAAACAGCGGAAAAAAATTGGAAAGCAGATTAGATTTGGCTGGTTGAGCACTCTTAGCATAAATTGTTCAGTAGTTTGCAAAACATATGTCAGACGTTAATATAAGCCATAACTGAAAAATAATAATTAGCTACCTATACTGTCACAAACAGAAAAATTCAAACTTCAATTAAGCTTACGCAGATCAACAACACGAGTTACAAAAGTCCCTAAGATGCATTACTAAACTGATAGTTAACTTCTCTCGATATCCATCTCGGTATCCAGGAACCTGAATGAAGTGGCTGCCATTAGCACAGAGGGAAATGAGCAGAACTGAAATGTAAGCTGGGTACTATTGTAGCTTTAAGCATTTCATGTCTGATGAGCCACGGACACAAAAGAACCGCAGCTATTACTTGTTAGTGACACAGTTACTCTTCCATTCTGATCCTTGGACCCCTCTGCCACATTTGATACTGTGAACCTCCTCACTCCTCCTCAATCATCAGGACCTTGGGTTTCATAAATAGGTTCTTGCCTGGTTTGCCTCCTACCTGGAAGGTCAGCACTTTAAAATCTCATGTAAATCACAAACCTCACCCCGGCAGTTTCCCCCAAGGATCAGTCCTTGAACTTCTGCTCTTCATCCGCTAGACCTTGCCCTAAAACGACTGATCCTATCTGCTGGCATTCACAGTCTCCTCTTTGCCAACAACACTCAAATCATTTGCTCCTGTACCCCCTTCACTGCAGCAATATTGGAATGGATTACCAACTGTCTCACTGCAACTAGTCACTGGATGGCTCTCTGCTGTCTCATGCAGAACTGTACAAAAACAGAAGCTTCTCCCTGCCTCCAATGCCAATCCTCCCCTAGGTCCTTCCCACTTGATCACCTTTCCCCCTCGCCCAAGGCTCACAAGCTTGGGATGCTCTTTGACAGAGACCTCAGACTGCAAAAACTCATTACCACCGACTCTGCTGCTCATATTAACCTTCTCAACATTCAGGAGATTCATCCATTTCTTACTGACCACCACGAAATCACCCCGTGCTCAGTCTTGCCTACGCCTCATGCTTACTCATTGGCCTTCCTCCCTCTAGACAAAGCCCACAACTTCACTACCCACACTCAACACCTACACAGATCCTCCCCCCACTTCTACCTACTGAAACCAAGCTGGTTGACTCTCCATGCAAAACTGCTACCTTTTCAAGTTCCTTTTCCTACAGAAATAGAGGAAAGGACAAAGAGCCAAAGAGGCGCAATGTCTACTTTGCCTTCTGTATATAGCGCAATTACATCACTATAACCACAACTAGCAGACAAGGAAAACGTGGGGAGTAGGATTGTGATGGACTGCCATCTGGCAAGGGTGTAGAAGCACTGGCTTTTAACATTTGAATTTAACTAATAAAAGAATACAGGTAATTCCATCTCTGAAAGGAAAATCTGCCAATCAGATTTCACTTTCACAGGCTCCATGCCAAACGCATAATGTACATGTGTGCTATGCTGGATCAGTAGCCCGATGTGCAGTGCCTGCTCTCCAGTGGCACACAGCAGGGTCATGGGTGCCAATTTGACAGCTGCAGTGACAACCAAGTCTCTGCAGTACACGGGCTGCATTTAAGATACACATGTCTGTTCCAAAACCCCATAATTTGGAGTGTACTGTCCTAGCAGCACTGTTAATTTTAAATATAAGCCATACCAGAGTAAGGGTATGGTATTTTTCATGTGAATCCCGCACAACTGTGGAAGGATTATGTGCATTCCCCTAGTTCAACTGTCTTTGCTCCTACCAGCAACACTATAGCCCTGGGGTTGCCTCTCGTTCCTTTGTGAGGGCAAGTAACACCTTCCACAGAGAGAAAGCCACTCCACAGGACGTTGTCCTGGAAACAAGCATCAAAGGACACACCCATTCTCAAAAGGAATAACCTCACACGATTGTGCTGCATGCCAAAAGTTGCTTTGATTCTATGTAGAAGGAAAGGGGTTGTTGTTAGTGTAGATAGAGGGAGCTCCTTACAGCAGGAGGAAGGTTCCACCATATGGTTTTTCTGTGTCCATCTTTCCTTCCTGTCCCCTCTATTTCCTGATGCAAAGCATTTTGGGTGTGGATGTCTGAAGGCAAAGTCCACTTGTTCGAAGGACAGGTACGGGGCCCTTAAAGCATGCTTGATTTTGACCAATCACCTGTACAGTTTGCCTTTAAAGGAAGGGGATTCCCACTGCTCTTTTGCATCATCTCCGAACTTCAAACCTTCAAGAAGATTCCGTTGGAACCTTTTGGGAGGGCAGTCCTTTCTAAAGTCTTCCAGTTGTCAGGTGAAAGCATGTGTTCCAAGACACAGGCCTCATCTGTCCACAACTATCCCCAAAGAACATTGGGGTGACTTGCTGCTGGAACAAGACCTGCATCTCTGCCAGCCACTCTGTTGCCCAGGACCTCATTGTGCTTAAGAAGCCCCTGAAGGTGTCTGCCAGTCTCCCAGTGTTTGGGTGCCCATGCTGGAGAATTTGGAGTGGGACTTGCAGGTTTTGAGAGATTCCTGCAATTTTGCAGTCAACCCGGTGCAAGACGCGAATCAAGCACGTTCGACACTGTTCGAACCAACAGGGCCCCCCAGAGATGTCTTTGGCACAGACGTTCGAACTGCAGTTCTGCCTGTTCGAACCAGTTCACTGCAGTTTCATTGGCTGAAACAAAGATGTATTGCTGCACTTGCATGCTAGAACCGCTATTCAACCCACCACTCTCATCATCGCCAAGCCAGTTGAAGTGCTATTCAAGTGATGCGAACCGACAGAGCATGGTGTTCTCTCAGAACCCATCCTTCAAGCCCGACACGACTGCACAGCCAGCACCTGCTCAACCTCCAAACTGAAACTGGCAACCTCTGTACGAACAGCATCACTTGAATAACACTTCAAACCGTATCATCCTTCAGTTCAAACCTCCCTCTACTTCTGCTTGCCAGTGGACTGTGACTTCTGCATTTTGAACCAAATCTCACCACCGAACAGCACAGGGAAGCTTGGCTCTCGTTGTCCAACCGCTAAGGACCAAAAAGACGTCATTGCCTTATAACTGCCCCCGGTATATTTAAAGCCCCAGAGACTGGCTACGTCACATTAATCCCCCTTTGCGACTTTTATTGCCCTTTGGACTCGTTTCAATACCCACAGTGCAGCGTCTTGCTATCTTGCATATTATGTGTTTTTTTCTGCAGGGATGGGTTTTTGTGGTATATTCTAGTTAGTTAATATTGCATATGGTAAGTTTAATTAAAGTATATATATTTTCATAGTTACTTGATAGGACATGCCTTAACTTTGAACTGCTCCATTTTACTGTTTGGGTTGCTACTGAATCGTGTTCACATCTGTAAGAAAGGCATGGTATGAACAGTAAGAAAAGCACCACAGTTCAAGGGTGTTTGAGCTTAAAAAAAGGGTTTGAAAAACACCCATCTAATCCTAAATCTACAGATAGGCGCAAGCTACGACCAGATAACACAGTCCTCGTAGTGTCTTGTCAAAATATAAGGGCCTATACTATTAAACGTATTGCCAATCTCTACCTCTAAATAGAAATAGTGTGGTAAATATTATGAAAAAGGAAGAAGAAATGTTCATAAAACGATAGGTCAGTATGTTCAGGCCATTGGCCTCCCTTCCCCATGCTTTCAGCACGGGGCATGGTGGCAAACTCGAGCTTAGCACACACTTTGTCTTCTCCAGCACGATTATGGAGCTCAGAACAAACACCAGGGCCAGTCTCTTTCCCCTCGAGTCTCTTATCCGTAGAGCGCCATGCAGTGCAAAATAATATTTAAAGTTAGTTTCTTTTTTAGGCTTACACAATTAAAATGGGATATCCTTCCCCAACATTCTTACTTCGAGAATCATTTTGCTTTACCGTCAGAGACCTTAAAACCTATATGGCGCTGCTTTAATGATATGAAATGATATGGCATTTATAACGCCCCTATACACAAGTGTTTCAATCCCATACATGACCACTCCGACACCACTGCATTCTAGTACTTGTATTTCTTAAGAGAAATTCCTTCTACTTTACATTCAGTTCTGTTTCAAACAAGCCTTCTTGGGGTTCTATTAGCTTTTCCTCTACTTAGTGATTTCCCTGTTCTGGCTTTTAGTTTCATTTGATTTTCAGTGTTCACATCACTTCCGTTCACTTCAGGGACTTCACTTTCATTTTACAGAGTCTTCCGATATTGTGTTCACTGACACAAGGTCACTGTTACTTTGGCTCTTATCTTCCAGGTATCACTTTCTAAGGTGATTCACAGTTCACCCCGGATCCCCCTCAGCCAGACTCAGATCCTCTTAAAACCGTGTTCAATTAGTCTCCCTCCGACGGGCTAGGACCAACTTGATTAATTTTGTCATCAACGTTCACATTCCTTTTTGGGTTTCAGGCCACTTGCCTGCTTTACTTGGTGCCTTCCCTCACGTGCTCAACTTCCCACCTGCTCGCCCGCGTCTATCACTCTCTTTTGATTAGACACCCCAGGCAGCGTTGCGAGGTCAGTGGCTCCATCCTTTGGCGTGGGAATGAGGTCAGGGTCTCACCAACTCCCCCTCTACGTCATTGGGGTCAGCACTGCTGGCCCCAAAGGAACAAGCAAGTGTCTGGAATTCAACAGCAAGATCCTGGCTGCCTAAATCCAACATGTAGGAGTTATGGCTCCTGTGACACGTTGCAGCCCTTCCTTTTCACTGGGCCAGCGTCGCCTCATGCTGTCTTCCTCTGGATTCACCAGACAGCTCACAGCTTCTTGGTTTCTCAGATCTAGACTATGTTTCCAGCTTGCTTTTGGTGTTTGAGATTTGAAGAGGGATCCTCTGCCGGTCTCAGTCTTGTATTCTCCCTCTTGCACTACCAACTGCATCTGATCTTTCTCTCTCAGCAGCCTCCCTTTATGCACCTGTGTGAGGTTAATGGGAAGCAGGTGTGCGATTAGGGTTGGGTCAGACGGACCTTGCCTGACTTCATTAAGGGGAAAGCCTGCTGTCAGAGCGTTGTAGTTCGTCTTCTGTGTCTTAGAGCGTTTTCCACTGGAAATCTTCACCCCTCCAAATCGCCTCTTCTTCCCAGTATTATGAGAAAACAGGGGAAGGGGGAGATGTGCGTTTGAAAATACCCCAAAAAGAGAGATTGGTTGTGTGTAACATGTGAGGGGGATACCGTGCCTCGCCTATGACCCCGGACTCCCCTACCTGGGTGATCCTCCAGCACTGGTCCGCCCCACCTTCTGGATCCAAAGGCGATGGTTGCCCTGGCCACCCGAATAGAGGATTCTTGGGGTCCAAATGGGAGAATACCCCTAAATTTCTGACACATCCCTCTTGAGAGCATAGTCTTCCCTCTGCCCAGGTCACCACATAGGGCAAAGGAGGTATATCTTAACTGTGCCTGTTTTCTCTATGATTGGGGTCATCCGTGGTTTGTAGAAGGGGAGAGGGGTGATTTAGCCTCTACTCATCCTTGTACAGGGCTCAAGTGAAATTGTAGCAAGGACAAAGAAAGATATAATTGAGAAACTAGGCATCTCAAGCTTAATGTAAAATCGCAATGCTGCACACATACCCAAGGTGCAAGTGCCGTCTTGTATCTCTTTGTGAACGCACCACCAGAGCACAGCAAACACATTGCATCAGAACCTGGCTGAAGCCCCAGCCCGTCAAGTGTGGAGTGGCTCCACCAATTAGCCCATTCCATATCCACATAGGTGCAATCTTTGGGGCAGCCATCTCACAAGTACAAGCACCACTGAGACAGTTACTAGGTGTGGTTGAAGATAGCCTGGTAACATTCCATGCCCCATGGACCATGGGGATTTGAAGAATTTGTATTAAGAGTTTCCAAATGTTAGGAAAGAACCACATACGTTTACCAAGGCATTGAGGACAGTAATCCTGAATTATAACCCTTCTTTGATTAACATGAACCATTTTACGAGGGTGATAATTGTCAGCCAAGGTACACAAGTGTTTGACTAGTGTGTGGTTGGCCTACCGAAGGTATGGGAACTGGTATTGAATTGGTACAAACGAGGGATACTTTAGTGCAGATTGTTTAAAGGTTTTCACACATTATTTTGGCATAAATAAGACTGCTGAGACAGCAAAGAGAGGTAGCAGGTGCTTTTTTTCAAGGTTAATTCATGCGCAATTGACAAATGTGTGTTGGGGTGACAAACACCTCTTGGAACTTATCTGTAGAGCATGGGTCTGCAACCTAAGGCTATCCAGATGTTCTTCACCACGTTTCCCATGATGCATTACCATTGACTATGCTGGATAGGTCTGATGGGAGTTGTAGTCCAAAACATCTGGTAAGCCCAAGGTTTGCAACCCTTGCTGTAAAAAAATCAATGGGTTTCTCGTCAAGAGCAGTATAAGAAAGTAAATAAATGCAAGGTTACGACATCAATTAGAATCTTTTCAGCTGCAACAGGGGCAGAGAGGGCTTTATTCTTGAATGCAGGTGGTCGTCCAGTACCTTTCAATCACTGCCCACCTCCGCCAAGTGCAAGGGGTAAAATTCAAGGAGGCGGTGCCGCTGACATCGAAAATAATTCAAGTGATGTTGTAACTAGTAATACAGCATGTCACTGCTGAAAACAAGAGGGACTCTGGACGTTTGGGTGCCTGAATCATCTTCAAATTAAAGTCAAAGGTGCCGTTCCTCTCTCTGCCCCTCATTCTCCAAACATGACCGTAAAGACTTTCCAGTCAGTAAACAAATGATTAGGAATGCCAGGGGACAAAGGACACATCCAAACATGCTGATTCGAGTGGACCAAGAAGGGCATTTTGTTATATGCAAGACACATGGGGAAACATATACCATGTCTAATATATTCACGGGCAAACGGTTTAACAATCAAATGTAAGCATGTTGCACGTGTTTCATTGTAGTCTGAAATTGTGCAAGCTGTAGGTATTTGCTAATGACCCAGTGATTCATCCGATGACAGAACCATCAATAGTACCCATTGGTCCAATTTCAGGCCAGCATACATTTGTTCTAAGCCCTTTGTCACCAGTACATTTATTAGGAATACATTGTGTAAATTGGAGGTGCACCATTATTGTAAAGCAAACAACCCATTTGTGCGTGAAAATGAATTGATGGTATTTTGGGAGACTGAAAAAACCGTAGACGAAAAAAGAGAATGGGCCAGAAGCAACAAAGGCGGCAGAACTTCGGTAACAGCTGTCAAAGGTGTACACAAAGGTATGGTCTCAACATGCAAATGAGGTAGGAGAGCTATTTAAGTCGATATTACTAGGCCCCACAGAGGCCCCTCAAATATCCATTAAACCCCGAGACAGAAAATTAAATGGTTATTTTAACAGGGGATAATCAATCCCAGAATTAGTGAGGCAACACTCCTATTCTAGCCACAAAGAAACCAGGAATGGATGTGTGACGATTTGTGGGTGAATTGAGACCAGTAAAAGTAGCAGCTTTACCTACCTTCCCAATAGTCTGCAAACCAGCAACCAGATTGTCATGCATTACTCCACAAGCTATTGTTTCACAGTGGCATATTGGTCTTCTTCATTTCTACACATATACACCCAGAAAGGCATTATGTGTTACATAGGGCTGCAGGATATTTTGAAAAGGATCTAGAAAATACTAGATTCCAGGGACACTCACTATTGATACAGCACATAGATTATCTAATGATCACATCGCTTTTGTATGAGGTGTGTAAGCAAGACATCTTTGCATGATTATCCACATTAAAAGGAACAACGCAAAAATTACAGCTATGCAAGGAAAATGTGCAATATTTAGGACATGACATTTGTGCAGTGAGGAGCATAACAGAATCACAAACAATTTTAGAATTGCCCAAGTCCACCACAATTAGAAGAGGTCCTTTTTGGGGAAAACCGGTCAATGCCGATAGTGGATATTATGTTACGCCAAAATAGTTTGTTTTGCAGGAAATTACTCATTTAAATACACCCAAACCATTAAAATAGTTAAAAGTAGCAGAGAAAATCTTTGTAGAAATAAAATAGACATAGCTGCCATTGGGATAGATGGCGAGTCCCGTGATTGTCTTAAAGCATGTATTCGGCACAAATGGAATAAGTTACTTACCCGTAACTCCAGTTTTCCAGCATTGGCATCTTGCATAGATTGGCGTGCTGTTTGAATATTCCCTGTAGTTAGGCTGAGAATCCTCGGTAACATTAAAAGCAGTTTACATTTAAATTTGAAAACTGCTGTCACTTATGCGCTCTTGGAGTCATTTTGGATCATATTGCCCCATAGCAAAAGAAAGGTCAATCTTTATCTCCACCCCCGCAAAGCATCTTCAGATTTGGCAAGCACACGTGAACCTGGCAATTCGACCCAAGAATAGCCATAAGCGAGGTAGGTGGGAGGGTTACATGTGAATCCATGAAAGATACCAAAGCTGGAGAACAGAAGTTACATGCAAGAAACCTATTCCTTGTCCAGCATTCGATTTATCATAAATTCACATGCGGTTTGAATAGATTACAAAGCAATACTTCCAAGAAACTAAGTGTGTAGGCAAGGCTTACCTGGAGAACACAGACTATCATCCAAATAGATTGCGCAGCACGGACTGGCCGACCCTGGATTCTTCTGTGGAATCCCTGTCGAGACAGTAGAACCTGAAAGTTATGCACGGATGTCCAAGTGGTAGTCCTGCAAATATCCACCAGGGGAACACCGGAAAGAAGCACTGTAGAAGCAACAGCTCTCGTAGAGTAAGCGCTATGCCTGTCGGGAAGGGGCCTGTTGGCCAGCTGATGAGAGTACAAGATGAATGCAGACATCTATTAGGAAATTGAAGACTTGAAAAGAGCTTTGCCCATGGCCGAGGGACCAAATGGAAGAAACAGCCAAGATGATTTGTGGAATTACTTGGTGCGAGAAACGCAAAACTTCAGAGCTCTCACCACACCCAAGGAATGTAGTGTTAGGCCGGAGAAGGTGGCGAACCAAAAAAGACAGGCAAAACCACAGGCTCGTTCAGATGGAACGTAGACAGGACCGTGGGCATGAAAGTAGTATTTGTGCGAATAACCACCTTGGACAGTATGGGCTTGCATGAAAGCCTGGATTGCTCCCACTCTCTTTGCAGAGGTAATGGCTCCCTAAAAGGCAGTCTTCCAGGACAGAACCCTCAGACTGGATTTGTGTATGGGCTCGAATGTGGGGCCAAGAGGGAGGGGCATAAGCTTGGAGAGGCCTACATTCAATCCCGAGGCAGGAGCCAGCGTCCGAACTGGAGGGAGGGAGCGTAATAGTTCCTTGAGGTACAGGGTCTGTGAGAACACAAAGGACGACGAAGGGAACGAGTAAATCTCGATATGGCAGCAAGTTATACCTTGATCGAGGAATGTGCTAATCCACTCCAAGCCAGTGATGGAAGAGAATGCAAGTAGAAAGGGTCAATTCCTACCAAATAGTGGAACATTTCCACTTGCTCTTGTAGCAGGAAACAGTTGAGGAAGCTTGGGCCTTGGTGAGGATATCCTGACAGTTTGGAGGCATAGGAATCTATCCAAATTCTAGGAATGCAGGGGCCAGGCCATCCGGCAGAAAGAGGTCAGGCCGTGGTGCATGCAGCAACGCTCTGCTGTCACTGGACGGCAGGTGGAAAAGTGAAGGCAACTTGAGGGGAGGTGCCGAGAAGAGACTGAGGATTTCTGACAACCAGAATGGTCTCGGTCAGGTCGGGGCCACCAAGATCAGTCGGCACGGATTTTGTCTGAAGATGGTGAGGACTGACATGACGAGAGGATACTGAAGAAATGCATAAAGAAACTTCCAGCTCCACTGGAATATGAACGCGTCCACCGGGCTTCCTGCGTAATGGAACCTGCTGGCGAATGCCTTGCATTTCCTGTTGGCCTCAGTAGTAAAAAGGGCTATGTGAAGAACTCCCCACCCTTGGAAGATACAGTGAACTTGACTTTGCAGAAGCTCCCACACATGGCAGGATAACAATTACCTGCTGAGGGAGTCCCCCACTGTGTTGTGCATGCCCAGCAGATGGAACAGAATGAGGAAAATGTCATGGGATAGAGCCCATTTCCACAGGGCCTGGACTTCTCTGGATAGAATGGTGGAATTGGTGCCACCTTGCTTGCAGATGTAAAATATGGAGTCCCTTGGGTGATAGACTGCACCGCACACCAACGCAGCGAGCCATGGAATGGTTGTGTTAAAAGAATCACGCCTTCCCAATTGCCATAGACCTGTTTCTAGCAGGCATCATGACATTCTTTGAGAGGCCTCATCGGAAGCTTGCAGTGCTGAATCGGGGTAATGCAGGTGGACATCATTCCCAACATGGATTTCAGGTTGCGGACTGACACTGCCGGTTTCCATGAAAGCTGATGGGCTTCGGCAAGGATGGACTTCACTCGGTTTTATGAGGGGGCTGCAATGCAAGACAGTGTATTCAAACGGGATCCCAAGAACAGAGCATCCTGAGAAGGAGCTAAGCGGGACTTTACATAATTGACAGAGAACCCCAGCTATGACCAAGAATCTTGGCTTCTGTATGTTGAAGGGCAAGCCCCAGAGATGCAGGACCTGCCCAGTCAGTCATTGAGGTACGGGTAGATGTGGATCCCTTAACGACTGAGGTGAGCCACGGCCGGGTGATGTATTTTGTAAATACCCTCTGTGCAGACTTTAGACCGAAGGGCAAGGCCTTGAACTAGTAATGTGCTTCGACAGTAAATCTCAGGAACCGTCCTGTTCCCTTGATGAACTGGGACATTAAAAAATGCATGTCTTCCAGGTCCAGTGAGGACAGATAATTGCCTTCCTGCATCCGACTTAAATGTGCTGAAGCAGGACCACCCAGAAGGTTTGAGATCAAATGAATTTGTTAATGAAGCGTAGGCCTAATTAAGGGCCTCCACCTTCTTGATTTCTGAGAAAGTATCTTGAATAGACATCCTGGCCTCACTTACTGACAGGAACGTGTGATTGATCCTTTAGAAAGGAGGGAGAGCACCTCGGGTTGTAGTAATGATAGGTACTACTCCACTCTTGTGGCAGAAGGAATGGAGAGCAGACATTAAATTAATTCCAACGTGTGTCCGTGCTGAATCAAAGACAACACCTATTTTTTTGCAGTGATGTTAAGCACTGGTCAATGTTAGAGAGGTACCCACCTACTGGGGTGTTAAAGCAGAAGGGTGGAGTAGAATGCTTGTCAGGTTTGCTTTGAGAACTGGACCTAGTTGTAAGTGGAACCGCTGCAGCCTTGTTTTCTCTGGTAAGCTTGGAACTTTCCCTTGTAGCTGTCCGATGTGGGGTACGTGTTTGAACAGTATGATTGAGACAGATAATGGGGCCTGTAGTCATGCAACATCCAGGAAAAGTACGCTTTGCCTGAGCGAATGGATTGCCGCTGTTGCTGACGCATACCCAGAGAGTGAGCCGTAACAGTATCCGCTTTGACGGCTTGGATTATGGCATCAATTTTCTTCCCAAAGAGGTCCTTCCCATTGAAGGGCATATCAATAAACTTAGATTGAATCTCTGGATGGAAATTAGTCGCCTTGAGTCATCCCAGATGGCGTAGGACTGATCCATTTCCTATCTGTCTGAAACCACTGTCCGCAATGTCAACAACCGCATATATAGCATGGTACAATGTGGCCTCACCCTAGCAAAAAAGGGCGAAAGCTTATTCCTGGTCATCAGGCAAGAAATCAAGAATGGGACCCATCTTATACCGCAATTCTCTGTCACAGTGGGAGAGGACAGCCATGGAAGTTGGCTGCCTTGATAGTCGTGGCGCTGGAAATGATGTGTTTCTCAAAGGAGTCCAGTTGTTTTTCCACCTTGTTGGGTGGGACCATGCATGGAGAGGATGGGTTAGCGGAGTGTTTGCGGGCTCCAGCAGACAATACTGAATCCAGGTTGCACACTTAGGGGTGGAATCTGGTTCCTTCTTAGACCTGTCCTTCTTGGGAGGAGCTGTGAATGGGCTCTTCATGGTCAAACTACCATCTTCTCAAATGTCATCGAGGGGAGGTATGGAGACCACAGACTTTCTAATGTGTTCCCCTGTTTTTTATGGCAGGAAGTCAAACAATTTTGCAGCCCTGGTCTTGAAGGCGTGGACGGAACGGATTGGTGGGTCAGCTGGCTCACCATCCCCCCCGGGATCATATCATCGAATTCATTGGTGTCATCAGTGTGATCAGACCACCTTGTGAGAGGTCATCCTCAGATATGGTGTCAGTAAGCTTGGTAGGTGGCGGATAAGCTGGCATAGGCACTCGCAAGGGGCATCCAGTCAGAGGTAGAGGTGCAGGCAATGGGACAGCAGGAAGATCTGGACGTGTAAAAAGAGATTGTAGGTAGTCTATATTGTAGTTCATAGAAATATTTTCTACTTTATAGACTCTTGTCTATTGATCCATCACATTGTTCTGAGTGACTAGAAGCCAGTTTGGGATGTGGGCTTCAGGGTGCAGGAGTTGCACGTGGGAGAAGCACGATAAGATGTGCCAGAAGTGATGGAGAAACTTCCTCATTCGTCCTCCGAGAACACACCTTCAGGACCCTTAAAGCCTGCGTCAATGACATGCTCCAGTAGTTCTTCCGGAGGAATCATGGAAGACCTGGGACAGCGGGAAGAACATACAGTGCCAGTGTAATGACCAGCTGCATAAAAGTAGGTACTATTAGAAATGAAGGTGAAGCTGATGAATCCTGTGTCCAGGAAAGTGATTTAGGGGTAAAGATCGAGGTGGTCGTAGATTTAGCTGCCACAGAGGGGAGACTTTCGTATCGTTGATGGGTTAAACTTGGGTTTTTAGAATGATGCTGAAATACTGGCTATTCTTGAGTCATACTGCCACGTTGACGACGCCCCAGCTTCACGTCAATGGAGACCACCAACTTGGAGACCCCTTTCAAACACTAGTGGGTGAAGGCCGTTATTAACTTACTTTATTTTTAAAAAAAACCTGCTGTTCATTTCCAAGGTTTTTTATTCCTTCATAGTAGCCTTCGGGTTTTGCTTATTTCTTCATCTTCTACTTTCTTATAGAATCAGTCCATCTCAAATTCAACCCGACTACAGGAGAGCCTAGAATTTCGAGAGCAGGAACATAACATTCTATTCCCTACTGTTGCCCTTTGTACAAGATTGGCTTCAATGTTTTCACATTGAAACGTTTCACAGTGCCTCAATTGTATCCATTACCTGCATCCTGATGACTTGCTCATTAATTTCAGAAACGTATATCACTACACCGCTGTCTACTTTCTCTGCTTACACGTGTCGGCTCACTCATACCCAACACTACTCAGACAAAGCCAGTCATTTCCTCTCTGCTAGGTTTCTCCCCCTACCTTTTCTCTCCCAATATACAAATAGAAAATATTGTGGTTAATTGGCTCAGGGAAATGGGTTTCATAATTCTAAAAAGGAAATCAAACTAGCCTCAAGCCCATCTTGACGAAGTCCCAAAAATACAAATGCAGTAGAAATCATTCCTGAAGGGTAACAACCAGAACTATCCTACACCGCAATTCAATTTCACTTTCTCACATAGTCCCTGAAATACAACTCCCCAGAATCTTATCAGCCTCATTGGATTCCTTTCATCCCAGCGATTACTTCTAGAAACACTCTTCTTGCAACTCCTCAATCCTTATTGGAGTCTTCAAATTACCCCACAACCCACACATAGGATACCTCTTCCAATTCCTTCATCCACTAACCCTCTCCTTATTTCACATTGTTCCTTCATCCACAGCTCCAACCTGCACGCTACACCTTTAATTGCAATGAGCAACTGTACCCATACCCCATTGATCAGCCCCCCCTCTAGGTTCAGTCCCCACCTCAACCCCTTTAATCTCAACAGGTATGGTCAACACGCCACTTCCTCAGATCCCTCCTCACTCATCCCTCTACAATGACATCCACCGTTCTCACGCCATGTTCCCTACCTTCCTTCCCCTCTACAGCCTCTCAAATAACCTCAACGGCAGTCCCCCCCCACCCCAAGCAAAACATCAAGTAGGTATTTAATTCTGAAACATAACCACCCTCCCGTTCAAAGGCCTCACTCATCCGGCACTACACGTTTGCATACTAGTATATCACCAGTTTACTTTGAATCACTTGCAGCCCATAAGATCATCTGACCAGTAGCCTGCCATACTATCCCTCATATCCACATATAAAAGCATCCTCATCCTGCTCAGGAGGCCGGACCCACTATACACACTCCATTATTAGAAAGACCCCTCCTCTCCTTTCCATCATTTTCTTCTCTCATCCTACAATCCAACATACCAAAATACCATCCACGCAAAGTGTTTCCCTTAGCTACAACTACCATACACCCACACATAACCCACTACTTTCCTTCTCCGCATCCACCACCCACATCAATATCCAAATTTGATAACTCACTTAGAAACATTAAGCAATACATGGCAGAACTATTTTGCTCCTAGCAAGCCCCCTTTTTCACTCCCCAATTGCCTTCATTATCAACAGAAGCAGTTGGACCAGGAACTCCTTGGTTCAAAGGCACTCCTCGTTAGGCCACAAAGGCTCATGCTTAAGAGGGTTGTTTAAGCATATTCGACACTGGCCAAGACACGAGGGAAACAAACTGTCCGAAACTCTTCAAGATCTAGATATTTACGTCTCGCTATTATCTCCAATCAAACTACTTGTACCAGTTCTCTTAGGCTGTGCATCGCCATCCTCTATGCATTTTAGCGGAACCCCAAACCACAGCTCCCCAGGCGAGCTGCCGGCATGTACCTCCCTTTCCTCAGCATACATCAGTTTATCGGTAACCAGGAAATCCCTATACCCAATGAACTAATCTCCCCTAATTGGATCCACATTACACGCAAGCATGCGCATAACTGATAACTTCTCCATTACAAAAAAGCAGGCAAGACAACACGCCATACCTCCCCAGACTGCAATGCAACCCGATCACTTTCCGCTGCTACACATCCCAAAACCTCCTGCACTTCTCATAAAGGAGTGCCCTTCCTGTATTCTCCTCAATGTGCAATCCTTGCCCAAATTGATTCAAGATTAATGACCTAATTTCAATCCATGAACTCTTTCTAACTGAAACATGCCTCAATGAAGAACATTCCCTGGCTATAAAACTAAGCAATGCCAAAGGCTACAAAATATTGAAGAACAGAGGCGAAAGAGCTGGAGGAACTGCGCTAATCTTCAAGAGTTCCCTACATAACGCCTGTTTGCCAGAACTTGAAGCACCCCTATTTGAAGCTATGCTCATTAAATGGAACATCTCATCCACTTTTACATCACCTTTGTCCTCAAACAGACCTCCGGACTACAATGCTACATTCAGAGTTGAACTTACCGACTTATTTTCCAGCTCTCTGGACACCACAATGGTTACCAGTCAAATGGTCGAAAACATTTGGTCGACAGGACAATTGGTCGACACCATTTGGTCGAATGCCAAATGGTCGAATTTTTTTTTTTACCCATTTTTTTATTTTTTTTGGGGGGGTCCCCCCCCAACCCCCTTTTTTTTCTTTTTTTTTCCCCCCACACGAAAACCCACAAAACACATATATAAAAAAAAAAATAATCGACCATTTGGCATTCGACCAAATTGCAGTCGACCAGTTTGTTGTCGACCAGTTGACTGGACACCCACCACAATGTATGCATACTAGATTTCAACATCTGACTAGTCACCCTAAAATAGGTTCTGCAGATCTACTCCCAAACCTCGAAGGATTAGACCCCTATATGCTCAGTAGCAAGGCAACACATACAGCAGGTCACATGTTAGATGCTATTTACTGCCCTCCTTAGGGCCTTTCCTTCTTTGAAAATGCCATGGGGTTGGCCATCCAGCACTATTCTTCTCTGTGATTTTGCCTGCAAGACCAGAGTAACCCACGCCAGGTGCAAATGCCCCCTATTGCAACTTAAAGGTTTCAAACAAATGTACCCTTTTGTGAAGGATAATATACCCATTACTATCTCAAACCCACTCACAGCAACAAACTCATTCAATGACTGGCTGTCTGAAGCACCCAAGTCGACGGCCGCACTAAAATTAGGCAAAAACTCAAGACCACTGCACAAGCATCAATGGTTCCACCTAAAAAAAATGTACAGCCAAACTCCTCACGTATCCACACCTGCAGAAAGAATCAGACTAAGGAACAAATTAGCTTACCTTAGACACAGACAAGGCTATCACTGATACAGCAAAGCAAATCGACATTTTGCTCCTAAAGGGTTCTTAGTGCCACAAACTCACAAAGGTAGGTTTTCAAAATG
Source organism: Ambystoma mexicanum (assembly GCF_040938575.1). NCBI lineage: Eukaryota > Metazoa > Chordata > Amphibia > Caudata > Ambystomatidae > Ambystoma > Ambystoma mexicanum. The sequence goes on from NC_090929.1 coordinate 543,526,983, forward strand.
TTCTTTGAATTCATATCTCCTAATGCCCAGATCATCTCCTCCCAAGAATTGTGTAGCTCACACTCAGACTACTTTCATAATAAACTCACACTAGACTCCAAAATTCAAGCCATAATCCCTCCCACGCCAGCTACCATTTTTCTAACCATTCCCTGCTCTTCATCGCATCCTCGCCTCAACACCTAGTTCTGCTCCTTCTCTGCTTTCGCAATACAAGAATTCAAGTTTCATCACTAAGAGCTTCCATGTCAAACTCCCGCACAGGCCCCTGCCAACCCACTCTGCTCAAATCACCTCCGTGACCTTCAACTGGCAAGTCGCCAGAACTCATGACGGGGATCGTGCTCCCAGATTTCAAATGAGCCCATTGTAAGCCTTCACTGAAAAATTCAGGTGTTAATCAGGACAATCTCAAAAACTACAGAGCCATCGTCAACTGCTTTTACTTAGCTAAACTGAAGGATAAGCATCTGGGATTAGATGAAAGTTGGGCAAGACCGAAATTAGGCATCTGCTCTTGCACTACTCGAATTCTCTGCAGCATTGGACTTGGTTGACCTTAACATCTTTCAACAATTCCTACTTGCGGTATTCGAGCTAGAGCCCTCGAAATGGTCAATGTCCCTTCTTACCGACAGATCACAATGCATCTATATTGCCCCCTTTTATTTTTACCCCAGGGTGCCTCATTCTCTCCTACTCTTCAAAATCTACATCAGAGGCTTCCCCACCTTTCTATGATCTCAATCTCTTGCTACAATTGCATGGACGATGCACAGCTCATGCTTAAAATACAGAGCAATTCTGCACCCTTGTGTGCCACCTCGGGATGCATTAAGAAAATCAACACCTGGAAGGCGCATAATCTCTTACTGAACCCAGAAAAATACAGTAATTCACAGCTGGTAAAACATCACTAAAACCCCTTCTCCTAAAAAGGAACAGCAGATCCAGCCCAGATTCACATACTGTATAAAAAAAAAAGTAAAAAATGTTTTAACAAAACAAAAAAAAATAAAAAAAAAATTAAATATCGAGCAGTGACCCTGGATGCCAATCTCACTCTTGAACCTCAAATCACTACAGTCGCTCAACAAGCTTTCACTCACCTGAAAGCCCTCGAACCGCCAGCAATTTCTGGCCTTCCCACAAAAATGCACAGCTATCAGATCAATGGTAATCGCCTATGTGCCCCAGCATACCTTATTGCCAGACTCCACAACGCATATTCACGGATCTTACTGCGCCATGCTACAGAGATTACACCTCACCCACACTTCTATCTTTACATTGGCTACCGGCAGGTAGGAGAATCATTTTTAAAACCCTATGCCTACATTTCAAAGCAATTCAAGGACAAGGTCCCAAATGTATCCAACGAAAACTGAAGACATTCCAAATCAATCAGCCTCCCTCAGGACTTTGGTGGTGCCAATATATTCTAAGAAGAAATTTGGAGGACCATACTTTTAAACCCTGAAACACTTTCCCCCAAAAAGATATGAACTATCCACCACAGCACCCAATTTAAAAAGCAATCAAATCAAGGGTGTTCCCCTTCTAATACCCTTTGAACAATTTCCTAGCCACTCCACCGACTAGATGGCAGTGTAACAACCCACACACCCTACTTTCATATTTCCTTGAGTAAGTGCTAATGTTTACTGTCTCTACAACACCTATGTTCCAATCTTATTTACTCTTGCCCGTTTTAAGAAACTGCTGTTGGTATTTTCTTAAACATTGGGCAGTTCGAATACTATTGCACTATATATGTGACTGTTGGCACTCTTGCACTCTACAATTGTTTATATTCAATTAATTCGAAATAAATCAGATTTACTTACTATAGCTCTGCTTTACTCCCAACTCACATCACACCAAATAGTATGATTTTCCATTTCAATCCAACCATGTGTATGGGCAGCCTACTCTCCTTTCTCTAATAAAATCTACTACGATATCCTAAAGTTCACACTGTATCTACTGCTTAAAATAACAGACTTCACCAACGTAATGTCCATGTGATAACTGACACCTTTAACTGCCATTTCTGAAGGCTAATTCAATAAATTTAAGGACCCGTCCCCATCAAAAAGTATTTACTATCCTTTTTCAACCCCGGGACCTGTATTGTTGGCACAGGATGGGAAAGCCCTTCAGTCCTAGCTTCCTGCATACTAACTATATGGAACTCAAGCATATCTCAATGCCATCATTCATAACTAGTCTCAAAATATATCCCGACACGTGCAAGTTATACCAAACCTAAGATGAAACTGCCATTAAGGTTTCATCTGTCTCGCCTGATGGACCCTACCTTTTCCCAACAAACAGCCATATATCTCCTACATACTTCCCTGCTCACACGCTCATTATACCCTGATGGTCCTGACCTATTGGTTTGGTACACCAACTTGTTAACACTCTGTTCACCTATTCTTCACCCAATTAATCTTTCCTCCTACCTTCTTCCCATCTATACTCATCTGGTAGACTATGGTCTGGTTATCAACATCCTTGGAGGGATCATGGTTCGTTCCTCCAAAGTCAAGGACATGGACTTTAAGACCACTACAGTGGTGACTGGCGTAGTACCAAAGTAAAATAACATAGCCTTTGAGCTGAGGCAATGTCCAATTAATAGATGACACAAATATACAATACTGTAAAGAGCTAGTCAAAGTTGTGAAATGTATTGCAGGACAGTGGGGGGGAGGGAGGGGCGGGGCAATCCCAAAAAGAAAACTGCAGCACCTTTCCATCCTTTTCGGGCAAGCATCAGGGTCTTCTTGAAGACCCGCCATAGGAAGGACTGTTTATGGGCCAGGTTGGCGGGGCTGCTCAAAGTGTTGCTGGAAACCGATACAGCTGTACAGTGCCAAGATGTTCCCACATGGACCCATGCCTTCCATTGCAGACCAGTGAAGGTGCCAGCTGATGCACTACCTGGTGATGTGCAGAATACTGCTTTGGTAGTTTGTTAACCTAAAACTCAGGTGAGAAAGACTGTTCAGTGCTTTGCTTCTTTAAGGCTGACATTTCAATGAGGAAAAAAGCGCACAGAAAACAATACCAGAAATTAGAAATTGGCCATGCTGGAAGTGGAGAAATATAGCTGTGTGTCTTGGAGGAAACTGCCGAACTGCTTCACAGCGTGAGGTAACTTTTCCTAGGGTTTTTATTTCTGGCAGCTGTGAATGCACTTATGCGCAAGTGCAAACTGCTTGCAGGGTTCTACCGAATTGGATGCCAAATGACCGTGAGAGCAAGGTTATTGCGAATGCAGTACCTAATTAACAATGTGCTAAGAAGCCAAGTATAACAGAAAATATGCAGGAAAAGATATGAGAAATGTGTAACTAAAGAATCAGGGTCGTTAATGCCAAGAACCAATTTAACATCTTAATATTCAACTCATGCTTTCTAGAACATGGCCCACAGCAACATGGAAGTACAGAGGCAATAAGACTTGTGCAGCCAGTGGACATGCTGATGGTGAACAAAAGAACTTAAAGAATCTCAGAAGGCTGACTGTGGGACACAGTTCACGCAAAAGATTCAGCACGGTATGTTAAGTGGCTGGGTTAATAAGAGGTTCTCAATTAACCAATATAGATGCGAGCCTCGGAGAAGTACATTTTATCAACAATTTGAGAACTCATTCTAACTGGTCCTGGAACAGCAAGATGCTCCAAAGCCTATCAGCGTTAGAAGGAATTTGGAGGAGTGGTGCATTGATATGTCTGGGAAATTCATGTTTCAGGAGGCACTAATTGCTATGTCTTGAGTATTCCGGAGATGAAACATGACTTGCGGATCGGAACTGGAAATTACTGGGCATTGTGGCCAAAGAACCCCCGGAGGCTGGCAAAAGAATGATACTCTGGATGAAAAAATAAGTTCTATATAATGACGGTTTAAAAGAATGTAGACTGAAATGTAATTGTAATTTAAATGAAAGATCTGCAGTCTCAGCACACGTTTATGTAAACCTCACTTGCCTTGCAGGAGGGTGCTTATGTATCAAGTAAAACATCTCCAAACACGTGTGATAAGAGTGTGTGCACTTTAATTGGATAATGAATGCACATCTTTGCTGGTATCCCCCTTGTGGCAAGATTGATCTTGGAGTACCAACTCTTGCCTGTCTGCTCAGAGGTCTATTTGCTAGAAAACCTAGAGTTGTTCAGGGGGGCATGCAGTAACAGCACTGGGATTGATTGGGTATAGTGTGCCATCTGTTTCCGCATTTACCCTACAGCGTTGCTATTAAAGATTTACCGAACTAACTTAACCCAAGATTTGAGCACAGAGTTTGATTTCCTTTACAATGATTCATGCACTTGAAGGAAGGGCTGGAGGTTGATGCGAGTTTCGTCCTAATAACCATGATTGAGAAGCACAATGTGTTTGGCCTGCCGAGCCAAAATACAGATTCCCTCTTATGTAAAAGATCAAATTAAAACCAGAATTTATTTGAAGCGTTGCCAGACGTGCAGAGATTCTCAGACCCAGAACTAGGTTAGCAAAGCAAAATGTATTCAAGAAAGAATAGCCTTTGAATTAGCATGAACTGTGATCTTACTTACTATATTAGATTTAAAGTGGCATGCAATAAAAAGTAATTGCCATTATAATCACCTTTCCACTATGCAGGTGCTGCAAACTCCTTGCATGGCCACAATGAGAAGAGGTTTCCGAAGTTACTTAACAGTGTGGAAACCGATGAACGATAACAGTGATGTTGACTCTGAAAGCAAGCTAACTGAAAGGCAGAGATTAAGGAGAAGTGATTGTTCTTGATGGCTTGGGTCTTATATTTATAATAGAATTGTTGTTATGCAAAGAAAACCTGTTCTTTTTAGCAATGTCATAACGCAAAGTTTCAACCTACAGTTGAATGCAGGTAACAAAGATGCAATGAGACCCAGATTGAGTTGGCTGAATAAAGAAGAATGAATAACTATGTATATAAAATTGTGCAAATGCACAAAGGCGGCTGAGGGACAGATGGGGAACTGTCGTAGCGACAGTATTATTTCTGATGAGCCATAGACAGAATTGAACCGCAACGATTAATGGGCAGTGACCCGGTTACTGCAGCCCTGTTTAGGGAGGGGGAGCGGAGCAAGATTCATGGGCTTCTATGCCCTACTTATGAGCGATAGAGGTGCACAGGCTCTAAATGTTGCTCCTGATGAAGGGATTATGCCCTGAAATGCGTGGGACTGACCATTGGACTATATTCTTGTCAATAAAATGTGATGAAGATTGCACATCTAAGATGCTTTATTACTTCATATAACATCACCTACTGATGTCAATTCTGAATAATTGAATATACATTCATTAATGGTTATACCTAACGGTCTTACATTTTTCAGTTGATGGACCCTTGTTTGACAAACAGTTATAACAACTTAATTTCCTCAAAATTATTGCCAATACCAGCCACTGACGGTGTTAAGGGGACTGGAGTATCCTTGAATATAGGATACTTTATTTTTGACGTTCAATATTTGTGCCAGGATTGTCCATTTCGCCCCAGCACATTGACTTTCCAAAATGATGGTCTTCAATTTTTTTATAAATATTCCTTACATGTACACAAAATTGGTGTGCACTGTTTAATATATTTGTTTCTGGTTTGATGATTATACCATTGCGCCCTAGTAAGAAGTGGCATAGTCTGGATCTTGTTGCCTAAAGTCCCCCCGCCCTCCCTCCCTCGGCATCTGCATGTGAATGTTGTTCCTGAAATTTGTACTAAGCCCTTCAAGTTCTCATGGTCCGGTTTAGTTTGTTGGTTTGTTTATTTATTTATTTGTATTGCGCGCCAGACCCAAGGGTAACCGGGCGCAGTGAACAGAATATGCGAAGCTTACAATGTTGCGTAGAAATTACAGTGTTACAGCAAATTCAAATTACAATGTTGCATAATTAAATTTACGATAGTGGTAAAACTTTGATGATACATATATACATTCAGATAAGTAACATAACACAAATTAAGTCTTTCAGTCCTTATGTGTTGTTGTCATTGAGGTGTTTGATGAGATTCGTTCTAAATTGAGGGAAAGGTTGATCTGATCTGAGGTTATGTGGCAGGGCATTCCACCATTTGGCGGCTAGCACAGGGAAGCTAGTGCCGCCAATTTTGGCAAGTTTGAATCTTGGAATTTCCAGACAGTTGGAGTTGGGAGTTCTAATAGGTCTGCTAGAGGATTTTATTTTTATTTTGTCCATCAGGTAAATGGGGGCAGCGTTATTGAGGGCTTTATGCGTCAGGGAAAGCATTTTTAGGTGAATTATATTGTTAGTGGAGAACCATTTGTATTGTTGTCTAGTGGAGGAGATATGTTCCCTTTTGTTTATACCTAAGGCGGCTCTAAGGGCGTTGTTTTGTAGGATTTGTAGCCTTTTGGTGATAGTTTATTTAGCACCACTGTGAAGGGCGTTGCAGTAATCGAGTTGTGATAGTATTAAGGCTCTCGCTAGGATCATGCAACTGTTATTAGATAAGAAGGGTTTACCTGCTCTTATTAGTTTGCAGGTATAGGCTGTCGTGGAGGCTAAGAAGTTAACTTGTTTGGCACACGACATGGTGGAGTCGAGATAGAAGCCTAGTGTTTTTACTTCACTCGAAACCTTGATGCTATTGCCATCTATGTTAAACGTGGAGTAGTCCTTGCCTAGTTTGTTGATATTGGCCTGTGTGCCCAGAATGATCAACTCAGTCTTATCATTCAGGCAGAGGCCATGTGATGCCATCCATGCCTGAATAATGAGGTACACCCTATTCACCAATTCCCCGTCCTCGCTGTGATCCCCAGAAAGCGGGAGGAGAATCTGTGTATCATCTGCATAGTTAGTGTAGGTGATACCTAGAAGGTCCAGATCATCGAAGAGGGATTTAGTGAATATGTTGTGCAGGGTTGGTGAAACGCAGGAGCCTTGAGGGACGCCGCACGTGATTGGGAGAGGGTCGGCTGCTGCCGAAGGGGAGAAGACTCATTGTTCTCTCACTCAGAAAGGATTCAATCCATTTGGTGGCATGCGTGGAGAAGTGTGCAGCAGTGTCCAAGTGTTTGCAGAGGACCCTGTGATCCACCAGATCAAAAGCAGCTGAGAGATCAAGTAAGAGGAGGAGTGCCGTTTTACCTTGGTCTCTCAGTTCGTCTATTTGGGTCTTTAGATCAATGAGTGTAGTTTCAGTACCGTGGAGTGGGCGGAAACCAGATTGTCTGGCTCCCAGTAGATTGTTTAAATCAAGGTGTCTTTGAATTTGTGTATAGGCAACCTTGTCTAATATCTTCAATAGGAAAGGTACGCTAGTGATGGGCCGATAATTAGTGGGGATGAGAGGGTCAAGAGTCTGCTTCTTGAGAAGAGGGAGCACCCATGATTGTTTTAGGTTCGCCGGGATATTACCTGTGGCGAAGGAGGAGTTTATCATTTTTGAAATGAACGGTGAAAGGTCTCTGGCAGCGTCTTTTATTAGTTGTGCTGGGCAGATGACACCTTTGCAGTTCGACGGTTTGAGGGAAAGGATAATTTTCTGTACCTCTAAGATGGTAGTTTTAGTGAAGGAGAATTTGTTGGTTGGGTTGTTGATGGTGTTGTTAGGTGAGTCTTTTTTTAGTTGGATTTTATTTTGCAGTGTGATGATTTTATTTGCTAGGGCTGTTTGGATATCTGTGCTGTTAAATGGACTGCTTTGCAAACAGTAGCTCACCATCTATGGTTTATTGAGAGTTGCTAGCATATTAGGTTTAAACCCTATGACTCTTAACCTGGAGTTCAGTCAAGTGCCTGCTTGCCGTTTGTTGCATCTACATTGTTTTCTAACATCATGCAATGCCAGCTGTGTGGGAATGTTATTTCTGCACCTCGAGCAGCAGGAGCGTGCAAGGGTTCACTTTCTTCAGCAGTGTACGAATTAAGGGTATAAATGCCAGGAGCGTCAATTGAACTTTATGTCACAGCTAAGGTTGGGAACTGGAGAGTATCCACAGGAGTCGGTGGAGGAGCGGTCGCATCTGCTGGTGATGAGATTGTCTGGAAATGAGGAGTCCGTAGCATAGCCCTGCTAGCCGATGAGGTGAATTGTGGCATATGGAGGAAATACCTGCAACGCTGGAGAATAGGCTGGAGGCAGAAACTTCTTGCACAAGGATGCAGGAGCCCACAATTAATACGCAAGGCACTTTAATGAACTATTGGTAGTGAGGAGACCTTTGCGTGCCTCCAGTCAATGGGTTGAGGTGCCAACATCCTCAGGTGTAGCCTCAATCGCCTGGCTTGAGCAAATGGCATGGTCCGCTAGGAACTTCAGGTAAGACATCCTTGGGATGGAAATTAATAGATAGGACAACCTTTAAAAGGGACTTCAAGTAGCCCAAAATGCAAGTTAATTTCACAAGAAGCTTGTGGAGGGGTTGTGGCTATATGTCCTGTCAGCATCTTATGGGGCGGCCAACCCTTCCTTACGGTTAGCATTGTTGCATATCTGAAGCAGGACAAGGGAAATGCTTCTGAGCACTTATGGCCAGTCTCCTGGCAAATCTGGGAAAACTTCATTTTGACGTCCCTACTGCTCGGTTCTACAATGCAGCTAAAGTGAGGGTGATGAGCACAGTGTAAGATTTAGATCTTTGGAGAGATCTCCAATGACCTGGCCATTGAAGTGAGCACCTCTACCACAGACAATTGTAACCAGGAAACCAAGGCAGGGAGTAGATTTGATCAGTAACCTTTTGGCTATAGAAATGGCATCTGCCTTTCTATATGGATAATCCTCCACGCACCCTGAAAACATATCCATTAATACTAGACCATATTCCTAAGATAGACTTTTGAGGGGCTGCATGAAGTGAATTTTCTGGAAAGGGCCTTCAGGGGATGGATGTGTGGAAAGTAGGTCTAAACAGGTTGACCAATGGCGTAGGTCAAGCAAATGAACAGGTGCTATAATAAATCGGTTGTTACTGTAGAAAATAAGGGTCAAACCAATCACAGTAAGTAACATCAAGAATGCTCATCTTGCCGGTACAAGACAGAAGGATCCAGTTGGGTGAGGTAGGGTCAAAGTGACCTAGGCGCCGCTGGGAGGCCATTGGGACTGCGCCATAGGGAATTATTTCCCAACTAAGGGCCTGATTCATGGAACGTGTTCCTATCGGATTGCGCCATTATAAAACACTTCCATGAATCAGGCCCAAAATATTCCTGCGAGACCAGTATATTTTCTCTTCTTCAGGAGGTTAATCGAGCAAAATTGACGGATTATAAAAGTTGGCAATCAGGGACTGGTTTGCTTATGAATAAGATCACTAGGAACAATAGGGTATTGGAGGGCTGCAGTCCTGGTTGATTTGAAGTTATTAACTCATCTGCATTGCCCTTAACTATGAGGCAGAGGGAAGCAAAATGAGCAAGGAACTGCAGCTACCCAGAGGTTTTAGAGGACTTCTATGACCCCTCACTACTGACTTGTTTTCATGGGCTGGTACGAGTTGTCTAAACCATCTAGAGAGACAAGCTGCACACCCTTGCAAAAGAGCATCAAACAAAGCAGCTACATAGGGTACATATAGTGGAGCCGGCTGAAGGTAAGATACCTTGCCGTTTCTACAATATGCCAGAATTGTGGTAGAAACCATGGGCATAGCAGAAATCTGTGTAGAAAGTGCCAGATTTCCCTTTGTTTTCTTATAATAAAGACAAGTGTAAGAGAAGCTAGCCTGGCAAACTTCAACAGAATAGTCAGTTGAGAAGCGATCAATTCCTAACACTTCGTACTGATTACCTGACGGTGGAGCCCTCAAAAGTCCCATGAACAGAGAATCAACTCCTGGTTTGGTAAAAGGCATAACTTTCAGATTCAATCTGGGGATAAGGAGGTGTTCAGTAACAACTAAGCAGTCCAGAGGGTGTGTGGGGGCTGGGGGCATAAAAGAAGGCTTCAGAAACCGAGAAGCAGAGTTAAGAATAGAACAGTGGGATATTCACATTAAAAGCAATTTTTCAAAGTCAGTAAAATGGGAATTAAGATGTGCTGGGTTTTCCTTTTCAGGAGTAAAGCGGTAAAATCACGAGGTACTGCCACAGTTACTGAGTGACCTAAAACCAGAATATATGTCTTTTCTACCAAAAGGGCAGCTCCTGCAACAGATCGAAGATGGGGTGACTTACCTGCCACAATCGGGTCCAGAGCAGATCTGCAATAAGCAATATGGCAGTGCTCGTCACAGTGTATGCAATGGAGTCAACATTCCTAAAGCAATCCCATCACGTTCATCACAATAAAAGGTACAAAGCTTTTGGTAATTGGGCAGATGCATAGCAGGACATTTTAATGACTCTTGCTTGTCACGCTTTTGTGCACAAAGTTTTCGCCTCTGGTTTCTAGGGTTGCAGTATCTACACTGTAAAATAATAATCCTTTGCTGAAGCAGAGATTCAATATGAAAGGTTTTATGCCTTGCTCCACATTTGAGATCAAAAATTGTGGGATAGAGGACAATACATGCAGGTTCTACATTAAGTGCATGTGTAGAGGGCAGAGGCCCACAACTGCAATGTGTACCATTACACTGCCTTCCATTTTGTATATGCAACTTCCATCTTTTCTCTCATGCTCTATCCCTGCTTGATTCTCCCTTGGCTCTGCAGTTACACCCCCCATTGCGTGCTTAACTGGACAACGCAAAATACAGCATTTCTTAGTCAGCTCTGGCTCGTGAGTTAGCCGTTTGGGAGCATGGCATCAGCAGTCTTACTGAGTAATATGGGTGCCCTGCAAGCACTCTTACCTGGGTTAAGCCAGCGCCTCTACCCGCGCTGGCAGCATCCTGGACAATTCCCTTGGCATTCAGGCAGACAGAGGCTTGCAAGCCCTCGGAGCCAGCAGACTACTCTGAATACCGACATGACAGCGGGCAATGACAGACACTTGCTGCGTCATTACGCCCAGTTTCCTTGGCAATGCGCTGCGGTCCAACAGCCTTGTAGTTTCCTCCCCTGCGGATGCATCCCACTGCTCCTACAATTAAGGAACACTGAGTCACCCTATAAATGGCAACGGTACAGGTGCATGCCTAGTGGGCGGTTTATTTTTGCAGAACCCACTGACCGCACCAGCCCAAGTGGGAGCTCAGCACCACCGTTCACTTGCCCTTATTAGATAGAAGAGATGCAATCTTACAGGTGTGATGAATCGCAGGATTCAGTAATTTCTCACGGGGGGGGGGGGGGTGCCTTTACCTGTGATGCTAGGGGACAAGAACTCCTGTTCTGATGAGGAATTCCCTAAATCACTCATCTATCATCCATCACTAAGAACTCCTATCCAAAGCAACTCAGAGGAACAAGCTGTTATCGTTATACAGAAGGTCTAAGCCAGAATGAAAAGTAGTATTGGTTTAATACTGAGAAGAAGATCATGCAAGTAATACATGGCACTCAAACAGAGAAGGACTTTGATGCTCCATCAGGGCAGACCCAGCAACGCGTCAATCAAGGAGTTGCCCTAAAGGAGAGAAGACTGGGAGATTCAAGTCAGCTGTTTGACGAGAGACGAGGGAGACCGGGACATGCCGTTCCCGAGATCGGAGGGCAACAGGCGTAGAAGAGCTGCACAGGAATGACCAGAAGTGAGAAGAACAGAGGAAAGGAAACCTCAAAGGAGTCATCGAGATAGAGGTGGTGGCGGACCACGACACTGAAACCATTTACCCGACCGAAAGATGGAACCGGTGCAACAAATCAGAGCAGCATAGCAGAAAGCAAGGAGGCAACCTGACAAACTGAAGAAATGTAACCCATCCTAAACACAGGCCCGGTGACACTGACCATGGAAGAAAGAGGTAACAGGGAAGGTGGGAGACCTGAGAGGGATAACGAGAATAATGAACGAAAGCAACATACTCACCCCAACATAAAGTTACAGAAATGTGTGCATACCTGTCTCAGTACAGACAGTCACAGTAAAAGTGAATAATAATTATGGGCATAATGATACTTGTCGTAGTAAAGACAAGAATCATTACTGTGCCATTCATACTCTACACAGTAAAACCCAAGAGGTGGAGAAAAGAATTACTGGGACATTCATACTCGTCCCAGTACAACCGAAGAGGTGAAGGAAAGAAAGAATCATTAATGAAACCTTCATACTTGGAAAACAATTTCTTCAACATTCGTAGTCTGTCCAGTAAAACCTGAGAGGTGGAGAAAAAAGAAAAATAGGATCAATACTGCAGTATTCATACATGACCCAGTAAAACCCAAAAGGTGAAAATAAGAATGATTACTTGTCCCAGCAAAAAGACAGAGCTAGAGAAGTAAAAATTGTTACTGGAGTCCTCATACTTGTCCCAGTAACTATCAAGTGGTGTAAAACAAACATTCAGACAATTTTCACTGGTCTAGCCAAGATAAAGAATGGACACGTAGTAGAGAAAAAGTGACAAGTGTACTAAACAAGGAAAGAGAAGAATATCGGTAGAGGAAAGCAGTGTGTCAAGGACACGGTAGAGACAGTGAAGAGCCCTATAAGTGAAATATATGAACTGATCAAAGTAGTTGCCAAGAACTACCTATGATTAACTTACGCAAAGAAACTTGCTGGAAAGCAGACCACAGGAGAAGGGGGCCATTCTCCTGTACCTCAGTATTCATAGTGGTTGGGACAGGTCAGATTAGTTTTGGACAGAGGAATGCTCTTTATTTTGGACTCACATAGGAGCACCCAAGTTGGGAGAAAAGTCGAGCCTTGACTCAATGTTAATGTTAAAGGACATTTGTACCGCGCACTATCACCACCGTAGTGGCGCTCTGGCGGCTCTGAAAAAAGGGAAGGAGAGGGGGTGGGTTAGTGGGAATAAGCTGGAAAAGTGCAAGAGAGCAGTGATGTGCTGTTGGCAGCCTCAGCCCGGTGGGTCCATTGGCTGGGCTTGGGGTGTTTTATGGTCCGTAGTTGTCGTGTGCTGTTGTGCAAGTCTATGTGTGGTTTGTTTTGTTGTTGCATTGTTGTGAAGTTTGTGCGGATTGCTGCGTTTTAGGCTTGTGATTGTGTTTGGTTATAGTTTGAGAGGTGTATGCAGAGGGATGGAATTGTTAGTTGGTTGGTTAGTTGGCATTGCTGTCCTTGCAATTGTGGGATTCCATCTAGGTGCGGTACATGCTAACAGTCACATTTCTATCTAGATGCCGCGTAAGCTAAAGTTCAGAATTCCATACTAGAGTGGCACATGCTAACAGTCACATTTCTGTCTAGATGCGACGCAAGCTAGGGTTCAGAATCCTGAGTGTGGTGCATACCAAGAATCACATTTCTATCTAGTTTCGACGCAAGCTAGGTTCAGAATTCTAAGTGTGGTGCATGCTAAGAATCACCTATGCTAATCACATTTCTGAAATTCCAACTAGGTGTGGCATATGCTAACAGTCATATCTGTCTAGATTTGGCGCAGACTAAACTTGAGAAATTCCATCTAAGTGTGGCTCATGCTAGCAATCACATTTCGGTCTAGATTTGGCGCAGACTAGACTTGAGTTAGTCTAGGTGTGGCATATGCTAACAATCACATTTCTATCTAGATGCAGCGTAAGCTAAAGTTCAGAATTCCATACTAGAGTTGCACATGCTAACAGTCACATTTCTGTCTAGATGTGACGCAAGCTAGGATTCAGAATCCCGAGTGTGGTGCATGCTGACAGTCACATTTCTATCTAGATGCGACGCAAGCTAGGTTCAGAATTCTAAGTGTGGTGCATGCTAAGAATCACATATGTTAACAATCACAAATCTGAAATTCCGTCTAGGTGTGGCATATGCTAACAGTTATATTTCTGTCTAGATTTGGCGCAGACTACACTTGAGAGTTCGTCAAGGGAAAAAGGAGTATCCCACAGATTTCTTAGGTCGGGTCCAGCAGGTTTACATTGACCATTCTCACGGTCACCATCATCTTCTAAAGATTTAATAGTCAGTACCTTTGTGGAAGAAATACTTCCTAAAGCGTCCCAGTATATCATAAAAAAATGTGTATAATACAAACCAATGGATTACACCTCAACAGTGCCTCAATCGGTTCATGTTGGGATGTTTACTGCAAAAACAAATCTGGGTATAGCGTCCTTTCATTGACACCCATTTTTATAACATGTGTTTTGCCGTGGCATTATTGCAGAAATATTTGTCATTTTTGGGGGGTGGCAAGGGCATATAAAGGGTGGGGGGGCGGGAATAAAAATAAATATAGGTAAATGACAGGGGCTTGGGGCGACACCCAAAAAATTATGAAAAACACAATTCGAAAAAAGTTTTTGGGGCACAAATTCTGCAGCAAACCACCCGTTATAAAAACAAGTGTCAATGAAATGACAGAACCCAAATCAGAAGCTCCATTCAGGGACTTCAGTGAGCGGTGAAGTGGAAGGCAATACCATGACCATGCTTTCTCTGCCTTTGTGTCAGTTTACCAAAACAGCACACTTTTCTTTTAAGCTAAACATCTGCAAACCTTTTTGGGATGGACTTTTAGCTAAATTAGGAGCATCCGTATATGGCCAGCCAGGGACTTGTAGAACGTTTCCTGAAGACGCAATGTGTTTCCTTGAGGCACCCAAGCACACCATAACCTAGCCACCCTTGAAATTCCCTAAGCAGACACGAATACAACCCTTTTGTGTGTCCCAGGTTCCAGAATGCTTATGATCCACGTGACCAAATGACAAGTCTCAAAATCATGCAAACCTATTAAAATTGCCCTTAAGGTTAATGTGTCTCTTCTCTGTGTACAGCAATATCCTCTTAGCCCGGCAGCAGAAAAAGGGATTCTTCCAATAAATCTCCTGAAAAGGGAACACTTATTTGGATCACCAACACCTCCAATTTTTCCAGTCTCTAAACCCAGTTCTAATGCCTGGAGATTTTCCCAAGATCTCAGAGTTGTCAACGCTGTGGTACAGCCCATAGCCCCAATGGTCCCAAACTCTGTACTATTGCGGCCATCATCTTCTCAGACCACATATTTTACTGTCCTCGACCTCTGTAGTGCTTGGGTATTCCAGTGCACAGAGCCCCATTTCCTGTTCACCTTTACATATAAAATGATGCAACTAAGTTGGTGTTTACTTATGGGGTTCATACATGGCCCCGCCATCTTTTCCCAAATCCTGCATCAAGAAAATCAGTTGTCCCCCCCTCCCAACAATGTCACCTTCATTCAGTAGATGCTAATTTGCTCCCGTTCCTATTTGGACTGTGTGCAGGACACCATCCATTTACTAAATCACTTGGGCCAGGCAGGAGGTAAAGTATTCAAAGCAAAGGTGTAATTGTGTAAACAAGAAGTGAAGTATCTAGGACCCATTCTCAGCAGGCCCTCTGGCCCTTAAAACATACTACATTCAGCCTATTGCCCGGATGTCACCACCACACACAAAGAAAGAACTCAGCAGTTTCATTAGGGATACTGGTTACTGCAGACACGAGATTATGCCATTACTCAACCCCTGCAGGAGGCCACCAAGGTAAACACCCCGGATCATCCTCTTATGACAGACTCATTTGACTACATTCAAGAATGTTCAGCTCCTGCATTAGGTCTGCCGGTTTTATAGTGAAGGCTCTATTTTGGACTGTCATGAAAAACAGTTCTGCGACTAGAACAGAGGCACACACAATCCTTTGACATCCATTGGGTCCAAAGCAGCACTGTAATATGTACATGCCTGTGTCCTGTTACTGTTCTTGTCCAAAAATCCTACAACGTTGCATTAAGACATCCTTTGAATGTCCATGTATCTCATGCCGTACGTGCCTTGTTGGTTAACACAGGCACTCTGCACCTATCCAGAGTCCACTCAGATATGAGGTGCTGTTGTGCAACGTCGGAAATATTAAACTGGAATGCACAGGACCTCTTAAATCTGGCATCCCTATAACCAGAACCATCACTAGGATGAACATGATTGTGTTGAAATGGTTTATATGGTTACCAATATGAGAATGGATCTTTCTGATGCACATCTCCTAGAGTGAGACCAGGTCTTTGTCGATGGGTCTTGGTTGCATTTGCCTGCAGATGGGTCACTATCATTTTTCGATGCCATTGTAAAACATGACGTGCAATGTGATACTTTATATTGCGCTAGGGACAGCCCTTATGCAACCTGGTGTCTGCTCCGGTGGCATAATGTATAGCTCCCACCCGGGCCTGTGGCATGTAGGTTTGCCCCATAACTATTTACACAGATAGTAGATGGCCTTTAGGCGTTTGCCATGATTTTGGTGCCATTTAGGAGGAGAGGGAATATCTCACGTCAACAAAGCGGCCCATGTAGCAGCTATGCTAAATGCTCCTTCCTAAATTGCTTGTCTCTCAATTTGCAAATGTAAAGGGCCAAGCATGTACAATGGGGAGGATCCTGCGGCTAGAGGAAATGCGGTGGCTGAGACAGCAAGGACAACAGCATTACAGGAACATGATGTAATATTGATGATTGACACGATAGCTTGTGAAATTGCAGGGCATGGCTAGTAAGTTAGAGAAACGAGGACAAAGTCAGGATATAATCAGGATAAATATGGAATTTGGAGACAGTTCGGGTATCCAGTAGCACCCACCGAGCATCTGTCTCCTCGACTTTAGCACTTTAATTATCAGGTGTCACTCAAGTATCATCCCTGCTCACTGCCAATGTGAGATCTGCACCTGTGTGACCCTTCAATGAAACATCCCCACCTTCCATTTAAATAGGGGTGCCTAGTATTGCACCTGCCTTCATGTTAGGACCAAGGTATATTATATTTTTGCCCGATACTCCATGCAGTGAGGCCTATACTCTCAACAACCTGCGCCCTGGCCCCATCCCTGGCGAGGAATGCACCTGCCTCAGGCACTTACCAAATGGGGTAATTGGATACATGGCTACCACGATCAAACAGTAATAAAGCATCCCTACGAGGTAACAGAATGCACTGGCAGCAACTGCCCCCGGACCCTTTTCTGACAAGGAATGAGAAGACCACCCTGCTGCATGGCATTTGTTGTACCAACCCTGCTCTTCTCCGATCAGTCCAGATTTGTCAGCCAGGTCGCTTAACCCAGAGTACTCGGACTGAGGGAGAACTGTACTTGCCCCCATCCATTCTGTGCCTGTTAGTGTGGTCTGCACCCTACACCCCTCCCCTACTCTGAAAATCTAGTCCCTGGGGAAGAATCCAACAACAGGTTGAGGCCTGGCGAGAGGTGAGGCGGAAACAGACTAGTTTGGACAGGCCTTTGTTGGGATGTTAATCATCTTTCTGCTAGTTATTTCCGTACAATATGGCCAGAAGCGACCCATAGGACCATACTTTTAGTAACTGTCTGGACGGAATAGGAAACTAAATTGGCAAGCAATGAGGTCTACAATCTACCAGCCTCTTTGTCCCGTGCAATGTGCACAAAATGTCCCAAACACCATCAATAAGGCCGTCTTCTCCAGCTCATCCTGGAGAACCCAGGGTATGGGGACTGCCTTTAAGTGCAGGCTTTAGGGCACTTGGGAAAAACACTTGTGTGGACACCACCACCCCTAAGAGTGCACCTTGCCGCGCTAGCTCCCCTCTGCATATGCACTTACACCACCCATAACAGAGCCACTCCAGTGGGCCATTACTCACCTTGTAACCATACCCTGAACTATATCAATGAGAATCCGTCTCTGCCACCAGGAAACTGCCAACAGGGCCATGTGTAATCACACTAAGGAGAAGGATACTGACCATAAAGTTCTCAAAGTGGCTCCTCTTGGGAAAGGAATATCCATATCCTACGTAGGCACTCTTAACAAATATAACGACCTCCGTTCCTGGAAAACAGATTTTGCAGTCTCAGTGCCACCAGCCACATTAATGGTAAGCAACATTCCTGTCTGGCCGTTTGCCATTCCTAGATCACCCAGGGTTCTAATGGTTGTCTAGACATAATGCATAAAAGACAATGACTCCGAGGTTGACCTGCACAGTGGGAAGTGACCCCCCCCCCTTCTCTTCATATGTACTCACTTCCCGTGTCCCTGCCCATGAGATCCCAAGAAGGTCCAGACGGGGTGTGGTGGAAAATCCTCTGGGGCCATGGCTTAATTTGAACAATACTCTATTTTATGTATACCTCCCGACCTGGGGGCTTGTTAAACACAAAAGCGCACTGATCAATAGGTCTGCCTCTTGACATCTTCACCAATGCTATTGCAGATTCATTCCAGGTCCTGCAGCGGGAGATTAAGAGCATGTCTTTATACGTAATCTAGAACAGTCTGGCCCCGGACTACAGACTACCCTTCCAAAGAGGCACCTGACACTTTAGTGTATGGCATGGTCTGGTTAGAAACATTACTGATCAGTAATTCCTCCGATGGATTCTTCTGCCAGAGATTCCTCATCAGATAGTCGTTCCAGGGTCCGCTGCTCAGAAACTTTGTTCGAAAGGGGACATAGTACGACTCCACAGTCAATCCCTCTCAACTAGACTGTGCCACTCCTCTGCTCCGGACGTCATGTTGGCCTCCATATATACTATGCCCAGAGTCTTTACTGGTAATTTCTCCTTCAATGGATTACATTCTCCTGCAGATTCCTCATCAGGTAATCTCCCAAAGCAGTACAGAGAGTGGAGGTCGGTATGTTAGCCCTTAAACAAGGAAGTTCTGTAAAGCGGCTCTGCTGAATTAAGCATCCATGCCACATCCAGGCAGTAATGCTTGGTGAACATGTGGAGCGTCACTGCTCGGCATATTTCCCTTACTGGTACACCACTCTGTAATGATGATTATGCTGCCATACTTCTGGTTTAATGTGCCCCCAACGCCTGGTGGCAGATTTACCTGCTCTCCGATAACATTATGGAATGCAGAGAGTTATCCACCAAGAGATTATGTTTTGACACAGCAGACCCGTCCAGGATAGAGAGAAAGCAACTAAGAGTTGGTTATCATACCTGAATTCCAAAAACCTAGCCACATAAAAACCTGAGAGCCCTTGTTGGGTCCCGTCTGTGCAACCTCTTCTCATCTTTAGATGGATTTAGGGGGTAGGGAGTGATTTAAAAAAAATAATAATAATAATAAAAAAAAGACAACAGGCAAATCAATGCTCTAGGGCACCTGGCACTCCTGGAACACTTTAGGTAGGAATTTAGGTCACACCTTGAGTGAAGCTTTCCCCTTGAAGAATCGCAGAAAAGGCGGCTTGCAGGAGAACGCCAGCAATTCACTCACACATCTTGCGGGTGTGATAGCCACCAGGAAAGCCGTTTGCAGGGTAAGCAGCCTGATGGCGCATGAACGCATAGGCTAAAACGGAGCCTCCATCCAGAATGTCAAAACTAAGTTTAGGTCCCAGTCTGCAACCACAAACAGGAAAGGCGAGAACCTATTTGCAAGGCCCTTCAGGAACTGGGTCATAACCAGGTCTGTGCAGGAAGATCCGTAATCCGGAGAGAAAACAAAGCTGCCAAGTATCCTTTGACTAACAATCTGAAGGCCCGATGAGGCTAATGACAGAAGGAACTCCATCACTTTTGGGGTGGGACAAATGATAGGGTCAATTCTGTGTTCCTTGTACCACACCTCAAATCTTCTCCATCTGCATGCATACTGAGATTTCATAGATGGTCTGCGTGCAGCCAGTAGCACCTCAAGTACCTCTTCCGAGAGGTCCCAGTTATATCTCATCCTCTCAAGAACCACGTATGCAGGTTGAGGGATTCTGGGTTCAGGTGCAGTATCTGACCTTTCGACTGGGATAGGCAACCAAAGGCAGGCAGATGGTCGCGTCCAGGAATTCCGAGTACCATGTTCCCCTCACCCATTTCGGGGCGATCTAGACCATGGTGGTTTAAAACCTGAGAACCCACGGGATGACAGGTATTGAAGGGAAGGCATAGTGGAGGTTGAAGACCAACTCCACCAGGATTGCGTCCTAGTCCAACTTTCACTGGGAATTCCACCTAGCAAAACTGTCTGCACTTCGCATTAGATCCCATGGCAAACAGATCTACTGTTGGGGTCCCCCACAGAGCAAAGTTCTCCTCAAGAACTTCCTGGCACACTTTCCACTAATGTGAGACCGTTCTCTGCCTGCTCAGAGTGTCCGCCAGCCCGTTCTCGGTTCCTGCCAAATGGCCACCTGAAGCAGAGATCTGGTTCTACAGCAACCAGAACCATAGTTGCAGCGCCTCCTTGCATAAGGGCAGAGACCGAGCATCACTGTTTGTTGAGGTAGTGCATGTCCACTGTTGTCCGTCAGTACAAGGACATATTTCACCTTGAGGAAAGGCACAAATGCCATCAGAGCTAAGCTGATCGCCCACAACTTCAGCCTGTTGATATACCACTGGCATTCCATTGGTGACCAAAGGATGCCCTCACCTGCAGATCCCCGCAGTGAGCGCCCCAACCCTTCAAAAACACCCCCGTGACCAACAGTGATTGCGGCCTCAGAGGCCAAAGGGGTTCTCCCATCCTCATGTTCTCTTTTCTGGACCACCAATACAGGTTTCAGGCCACTGATCTCGACACCATGAGACTGTACTACATGGCATCAAAGTATTGGGACCACTGATCCCTCAACAGCTATTGCAGCAAATGCATGTGCAATTTGCCCTCTGGCACCAGAAAAAAGCAGGAAACCTTGACACCTAAGAGGTTGGAGGACGGAAGCTGCTGGGATAAAAGCCATCCCTACCCGCGTGTCCAGGACTGCTCCAATGAACTGGAGCTTCTGCGTTAGTGGAACATGGGACTTCTGGAAGTTTAGGGAGAAGCCCGACCTGTGAAGCAGAGAGAAGGTTTCTTAGAGCTGCGTCGATACCTGCTCCGGGACTCTCCTTGGAGCAGCCAGTCTTCCAGGTATGGGAATATGTGAACACCATCTCGTGCGGTGTGGCGCCGCCACCACCACCATCAACTTAATGAATACCCTGGGCATGGAGGTTAAGCCAAAGAAGAGCACCTTGAGTGGGTGTGTCCCCGATAACGAATCTCCTGGGCTTCCGATAGATCGGCACCTGAAAATAAGCATCCTCAAGATCCAGCAACACCAGCCAGTCCTGAAGCTGCAGAGTATGGAGAATTTCCTTCAAAATCACCATTCTGAACTCGTCTTTCCTCAAGAACTTGTTAAAAGACCTGAGGTCCAGGATGGAACAGAGTCCTCTTCATTTCTTGTGTACCAAAAAGTAGCTATAGTACCAGCCCAATCCTTTGCTCGGGTGGCACCTTCCACAGCACTTTCAATAGCAGAACTCAGTTCTTCCTGGAGCTCCTGTTCCAGTTGTTGCTGAAGAGGGTCAGTGGGTAGGTTGTTCTGGTGGTTTGCTTACAAATGGTAGACAGTACCCCCCATTCGACAAGCAGGAATTCCCAGGCATCGGAGATCATCTCCTTCGACCAAAGCAAGTGCTCAGAAATTCTCCCTCCAACCAGATAAACTTGTGGGGAGAACTGAAAGCTGCTTAGTGGGCGTTGCCATTTCTGCTGCTGCTGTCTTTTTGGACCCTAGTGGCCCCCCAACCCCGTCCGGTATGCAAGAAATGCCTCTGCCCTTGCTTGGTATGTGGGAGCTGTGCCCTCTTTCCAAACGTAATGTACTGCTGTAGCTTCTTCCCCTAGTGGAGAAACCAAAGGATTGCATCGCAGGTTTCTGCACAGCTAGGCCAAGTGATTTTGCAGCTAGCTTAGAATCCTTGAATTTCTACAGGTATTCATCAGCCTTCAGGCCGTACAGGTGCTCATTGTGTAAAGCGATGTCCAATAGCTTAGCCTGGACATTCAGTGAACTCAGTTGTGAAGGTAGGCTGACCTTCCCAACACAGTAGATTACCCCATTGCCCGGACAATGCAATCTGCAGTGTCCAGGCACATGTACAGTGCTTAGTAAGCCACCTCCTTGCAGTCAACGATCTCCAGAAACCCATTCCTCATCTCACCAGATGGGTTGGGCTCTGCTGCTTCCGGTATAAGCCTCCAAAGCCCGTGGGAGTACGTCACAGACACACATAATGCAGTCAGTCACTGCCTTAAGGGCCATGCTGCCCGAGAAGAAAATCTTTTTAGCTAGTGCAACCAATTTATTTTTTTTAAGATTCCCTTTCGGTCAGAAAACTGGAGTTAGACGTGGCTGGTCTGGAGTTCACCATACCGGCTATCACCACACTGCCTTTTGGTGTTGGGTGAGAAGACGGGAAATGCAAACTCTTCGCCCACCTCCTTGGCAGCTTTTATTTTTTTGTAAGCTCTGAATCCACAGCTGGAGTGGAGCAAGGTCACAGCCACAGAGTATAAATGGGGTCTGCAATGGCAGCATTAAATGGTAATGCCCTCTCTTTGTGGGTCTTTGTCAAGGATGTCCGTGAGATCATAGGCCGACAGGGGTGCCCAGAGACAGGGCCTCAACCACCCTCTCAAAAGTCCTTTGGTACTAAGCATTAGGGTGTCCATAAAGAGCGGCTTGCTGCATGTCCAAATTAGGTGATGTGTCCAAACCACTTGCGTCATGGAGCCCTTCAGCAAAGGCAATCAAATCCACCAAGTCAGCAACATAATGATCTCTGACAGATCCTTCGACCAAAGCCAAAAGGCACCCATTCTCCCGCATAATAAAGAAAAAAAGAAATGGACCCATTGTGTCCAAAAACTTCAAGCGAGAATCAGGGACAAAGAAATGATTGGCTGTCAACACGGATGAAAGCCACATCATTCTTTGGGGCCCTTGTGCACTACGGCCGGTTCCCCGGTAGTCTCAGTCAAGCACAACGGCGTCGGACCGGACTTGGCCACCTTAGTGCCAGAACCTCCAGGTGCAACTGGTGTTGTGGGAGCATGCACTATCGAGACCGGAGTTGTACCAGCTGCGGCCATTATAAATATTTGGAGCATTTGCCTGTTGAAAGCCTCCCACTCTGCCTTCAATGCGCCCAAATTCAGGTAGTAATTACCGTGTTCATCCAAAGAATTGGATTTGTGCCTGTGGGTCAATGGCATTGCTTCTTATGGTAAGACTAGGACGCTTAATGGCTTTGATAATGGGACTGTTTCTTTGCTTTTTTCTGAAGCCCGTCTTTATTTGGGCGTGGGACGCTCAGTCTCTTGCCAGTCGAACGAGCTGGGTATTCCAACAGAGGCCACACAAGTGCTAATTTAGCCGACCACACCCTCAACGACTTGGGATTCATCTGTTGACATGAGCCACAATCCTCGACATGACATCTTGGGAGTTGCAGTCTTGGCAACGCTTTAACCCAGACTAATTAGGAGTGAACATATCAACAAAAGTCAATCGAATCTGATAATCTTGTTTAATTTAAATATTCTCTCATGAGACGTGATCCGAAAAGCAGCATGCTGAGCAAGCAGAAAAAAGGAACCGAGGTTCGGGCACGTAGTGATTTAGTATATATAGCAGGCAACGTCACATTCGGAGATGAACGAGTGGCATGGCCGAGTCAAGAGGGATAGATGGTGGAGTTGTACCACGCCCCTGTCGAAAAAAGTTTGAGCAACTGATGCTGGAATGGATATCTAATGAGGACTCTGCGAGAGAATGTAATCCATTGAAACAGAGGTTTTCCTCACCAAGCCCCAGAGTAAGATGGGCAGTAACTAAGGTTGGGGTATGCCAATGTCCTAAACTGGTTGGAGCACCCGTTATCGGACGAGAGTTGGGTCAAACTGCTACTCATCCTTTAAGTAGTATTAAGTAACTTGGGACGCACAAGGCCCACCCACCCCTTCTGTTGTTCCTATGAAATGCCCTACATGCTGCATTCTCAGATGGTGAAATTATAAACGAGAAATTACTCAGTACGAGCAGCGTTTACAGCAACTTCCAGTTTCAGGAGGAGGAGGTACATAGATGACTCTTGGCATCTAATGGGAGATTGCAGAGGCGGATCCCATAGGTGCAATTTGTAGTGTTGCAAGGTCTTCCATTTTGTATTGCATCTTCCATCTTTTCTCTCAGTTTATGCCTGCTTGATTCTCCCTTGCCTATGCAGTTTCACCGGTGGTCCTCATGTGCTTCACTGGTGAAGTTTCAATATTAGTTTGTCAGCTCCCAATTGAGTTAGCCGCCTGGGAAGACTGCATCTCATCAGTTGTCTCTTGTCGGTTTGTACATGCAACTCTTTTGTAGTCTATTCTTAACAAGCAGCTGCAAGCCGTGACTTTCTGTAACTGGTAGGTCTGCAGAACCTGGTCTTAGTCTGCTAATTGAAGGACGCATCCCTTATCAATCCTAACCCAGTCCTAGGAAGGCAGCTTTCTGTGCATTACCCAAGGAGCCCAGCGCGGTAAACTGACATCCTACTGGCATATTGGATCAAAGTCTTTGTTACTGTTAAGTCCTGGGAGGCATTACCCAATGGAATAATTTGAACTGTTGTCCAACCTACAATTATGTGCAAAGAGTCCGACCTTAATCATGACATACTCTGGCGAGGGATGAAGGAAACCGTTTCCATGTATTCTGACTTATTGCTTATGTGTTCCGTATGGATGTATGTACTCCTAATCTTTGCACCGCACAGAGTACAATCTGGGGGTGATGGGACTCGGGCATTCCTGTCCCATCAAATGTCCAACCTCAAATTGCACGAGGGCCATAAATGCAGAGTAACTTTGTCCAATAATCTGTGTTACAACCATTGGGGGGTTGGGTGGGGAGCTGGGGGGGAGGGTTCTGTGGTCCATCCATCAGAGCAGCGGTCTCTGTTAATATATAGCCAAAAATGCTAGTTACCCATATACAGGACATCCAAATAAATACCACCAGGAGAGCAGTAATTAGAGCAACCCATTTTATATAGCCGATCTAATTTACAGATCTGACCCAAACAGGTTCATAGGTGACGAGGGCTAGGAAAAATTAAAAAACATGACTTTCAGATGTGGGACTCAGGGTAACAGTGGTCATGAAGGGTGAGGTATATGCAGCTCTCTAATACCCATAGCATTTAAAACTTCATTTGAACATGGAGTAGGTGGAAATTTAAAAACTGTTCAGCGGGAAGCTTCTGTGTCTACCACATAGACTTGTTTCATACCAATACAGCATTCTACAGAGGGATCAAGCAACATTAGTGGTGCAATGATGTTGCAGGCCACTCAGCTGTCCTACAGGGAATTGAAGAAAAAAATTGCATTGGAAAAAAACATCACTGAGTCAAGGAAAGGACCTTTGAAACTGAGAAACCAGAGGTACAGAGAGGTAGTCGTGGCAGTCTAGAAAAGCAGCGAAAACAGCCGCAGTGAAAACACCAAAGCGAAAAGGACAACAGCAAAAATAGACACAAGGAAAACATGGGAACTCCACTATTTAGCATGTAAAATCCAGTTGTCTAAACCTTCTTAGGTATTCCAACCTGCTTGCAATTTACCAGACCCAGAGTCTTTCTACAGTGGCCTTCGTTTTCCCAGCTCACCCAAGACTTTAAAAACAGCATTCTGCCGCGGAGCGGCCGCGGAGTGAGCTGCGGAGTGACTGCAGACTTTGGCAGACCGTGGCAGGGAGTGGAGGAGTGGAGGAACCTGCCTGTCAGTCTGTGCGGTGAGTCCTTTTTCTGTGAGATTTGTGTTCTTCCTCGGCCACCGTGACGGAGCGGTGATTATTTCTGAACAAACCTCTATTATAAGGACTAGGGACGAGGGGCAAACTACGCTAAATACAGCATTAGGAATTGGGCAGGCATGACGCCCCCCCCTGCACCCTCCCCTCCCCTGGAGGTGGAATCCTTCTCTGCCTCCCCCTTGTCTGGTCCCTCGTTTCCTGTGCTAGCTTCCCCGCCAGCCCCTGTGGCTCTTAGTTTTACCGGGCCACCCGCACCTGAAATGGAGGTCACCCGCCGCGTTTTGCGGCCACCGAAGGAAGCACCGAAGGAAGCTAGTGCTCTGAAACCGAACTTGAAGAGGAGGGGCGAGAAGTCTTCGGTGCCGAAGCGGGTACCGAAGCGGACAATCTCGTCAGACCCGCCTGACTCCTCGCCAGACTTTTCGGTGAAGACCGCGAAGACACAGAGGATGAATTTGTCAAGATGTGAGTCTCTTCTGGCCAACCCGTCTGAGGCCCCACCCGGCTCACAGCCACCTCGAGTGGCTTATAAAATTCAGCCGGATTGCGTGTCCTCGAAACCAGCTTCCTTAGTCCAGGCTGAGCAAAACTCGCAAGCCCGGTCTACCTCCCGTGTGGAGGAGGAGTCGAGCCTTCCGAATAATTCATCAGCTCCGGAGAGACAAACCCCAAACGAAACCTCTAGTCTGGAAAACAACACCTCCAGTAACAAAGTAACTGAAACCTATACTGCTATGAGTCTGAGCGGGGTCAGCAACCTGGAGTACCGCACGCAGCAAACTACGACTCCAACAATTTTCAAAACAGGTGAAAAAAATCAGACTGACAAATGCTACGCATTTCTCAACTGAAACTTTATGCACTGCTATAATCCACAACGTGCAAGCGAGCAAGGTCCTGGAGAGTCCAACTGAAGCCCAGATCACTGCAGAGGACGCCCAACCAATAGACATCACCAACAGACTCACTGGAACCACCCCAGTGTCGAAAGACCTCAAGAATGTCAATTCATTGCACGCTCCTGTCTCTTGCAATCCTTTGCACGCTCCTGTCTCTTGCAATCCTCAGGACGGAGTTGACCACGGCTGTGGGCCAGGCACTTCTAGTGTATCTGGTTCACATGCAGTGGCCGACCAAACGATGCTAAAAAAGCATGATGGGGCGGCAATTCAAGTAAAGAAAAAAAAAAGATAAACAAGGACCTCAAACGGATGGTGTGTCTAAACAACTTACCCCCGCACTAACCAAAACATATCGCCATAATCCTAACAGGATGAGAAGAAGAGCGATCCTAAAACCAAAACCGAAACCAGTCTTACAAATCATTCTTAAATAGCAGGAAAGTCAGACAGCTTTATTGTCTTTCAAGACAATTACCAGGACAGTAGGTTTACCCTACAGGAACAAACCTGCAGCAACCTGATCCACTCAGCTGATCTCCACATTTATAGGCCCCGACACGTGAGTCACGTGAAACGATCTAGGCAAATACTGGAATGGAGATCAATATTAAAATTAAGGCCGTGACCTCCATTCACTGCCCAGTTCATAAAGATGAGGAGAAGAGTTAATCGTTGACAAATATGTCCTCTTTAGGAATCACTTGACCTGATCCTTCTAGAAAGCTCCAGCTGTACAATGACTGAAAACATCTTAAACCGCTACACGTGGCAGTACTTTTCCAGTATTGCATCCTAAATTTAACCTTCCAAGCCGTTCCACCACAAGTGGCCCCAAAAGAGCCACTGCAGTCTGTTAATTTTCGAATCCTGTCCACATAATATGGACAAACAAATAATACGTATTATGGATAGAAAATGAAATAAAAGATTAGCCCATTTAGAAATACCCATATAATCAGCTGTAAACTGAAAGGTTAAATTAAAGTGATGTACACACCAAGATGAAATGGTTACATGACAAACAACAATACAGATTCGATAAACATTCTCACAAGCCCCCCCCTTGCTGTGCGTTTTGTACTAAAGTGCAATAGCTAAGCTGTTTTTCGCCTAGTTACATAGCACACATGTTTCAAGGGAAAGGGGTCTATGCAGACAGATCTTTATTAATTGGATACAATTTAAAAGTAAATACCCATCATGCGTCAATTTATCCTTTTAAGTCCGCTTTCTCAGACATGTTTACATCTTCTCTGCTATTACAAAAGAACATCTCAATATCAGTTGGAGGTCTGCCCATGTAAATGCTTACACTTCCCTTTTTTTTCAACATAGATATTTTATTTTTCCAATCAAAAAACAACAATCAACAATAGACATCAGTATTGGCAAAGGCTTGAGGTGGCACAGTTCATTGCAGTGGTGAGAAAAAACAAATGATCGCATAGTTCATTCTATACGTTACTAGGCCGCGGAGCCGTGAGGCCAGCAGAAAGACGCTTGGCTCAGGGAAGTACGTCGGCTTAAATTTCAGTCTAGCCAGCGGGCGGTCGGAGGCTTTTGTGTAAGAGCTGGATAGCGTTCTGCATAGTCCATAAATGGCGCCCAGGTGTTTCGGAAGGGATTGAGATTGCCCATACGGAGTGCTGTGATACTTTCCGCTATGACTATGTCCCAGCACTTGGCCCACCACAATGGAATCGAGGGGCCCTCTGGGTGCTTCCACAGGCGGGCTATCTTAGCTGCTGTTAGTAGATGTGTACACAGACGGGCTATGTTACCCGAAAGCGGCGGCTCCCCGTGCAGAATGATTCCGGGGTCCCACGGGATGTTGAGGCCCGCGATTGCCTGGACGTGCTTCAGCACCCCTTTCCAGTAGTGTGCTGCCTTTGGGCAGTCCGATAGGAGATGGAATAGAGAACCCTCTTGTAGGCAGCCTCTCCAGCAATTCGGTGATGAGCTTATCCCCGCTTTGAACAGTTTAGCTGGCATGACATATTACCTGTAGCACACCTTATATCCGCCTTCCCTGTTGGTAACGCACTGGGTGCTTTTGTGCAGCCTTGCCCAAATTCTGTCCCACGCTTCTGGCTCTAGGGGGCGCCCAAGGTCCCTCTCCCAGTTCAGCATATATCTTTCTTTTGACTCTGGGTTGTTTTTTTCCAGAAGTTTGTATAGAGCGGATATCTTGCCCCTGGGCGAAGATGAAGTCAGTGTGAGTTCTAGAGGCGTTAGGTCCCTGGACCCGCGTTCTTTGACAATGCGCTGAGAAATCCAGTGGCGGATTTGTGAGTAGCGAAACCTTTCCTCCTCGCGGACATTGAATCTCGCCTTGCAGTCTGCAAACTAAAGGGGCTGGCCCTCCTTCAAAAAGTCTGAGATCCTGCAGAGGCCGCCCTCCCTCCACTTAGCGAAGCTGCAGTCGCAGAGACCAGGGGAGAAGCCTGGGTTGCCCCAGATTGGGGTTAGTGGGCCTAGTGAGCTTTTGGTTCCCCATTTCCCGGCTGCGGTCTTCCAGCTGGCCACCGTGTTGCATATTGCTGGTAGTGGGTTCATGATGGAGGATTGCAGGGATTGGATGTGCGGCAAGTCGTGCAGTGGGGTCTTGCACCATGCCTCCTCCAGCTGCAGCCAGCGTGGTCGATCTTCGGTGTGGGTCCAGGAAAAGGTGTGCACTAGTTGGCCCGCTCGGCTGTATCTAGAAATGCCCAGGACTCCCAGTCCGCCCAACTGGCGACTCCGGGTCATTATTTTCTTTGCGATGCAAGGTCTCTTCCCCCCCAGATAAATTTCATAACCTCCCGCTGCAAGGAAATGATGTCTTCCTCTGGTATTCGGGTTGGGAGTGCGTGGCAATGATACAACACTCTGGGGAGCAGGTTCATTTTCACCGCTGCCGCTCGGCCCAACCAAGAGATCTCCTGCTTGTTCCACTGCTTCAGGTCCGAGCAGAGCGTTTTAAATAGCTGCGGGAAGTTATATTTGTAGATCAGGGCGTTGGTTTTAGGGATAAGGACCCCCAAGTATTCCAGTGTGTCGTTGGCCCATGGGATGGGGAGCTCGGGGCTCAGATTGCTTCTTTGTTGCCTTGGTAAGTTGTTCGGTAATGCTGAGAACTTATCGAAGTTCACTCTGAATCCAGAGATTGCCCCAAATGACTAGTTCCGCGAGCAGGGGCTGCAGTGATTTGTCCGGGTCAGTGATGGTTAGAAGGACATCGTCCGCATAGAGCGCCACTTTGTACTCTTCACCACCCACAGTGACCCCTCTGATGCTTGGGTTTAGGCGTATTCTCTCGTCGAACGGTTCCATGGACAGGGCGAACACTAGAGGGGACAGGGGGCACTCTTGGAGAGTACCTCTGGATATGGGGATGGGTTCCGATTTCCTGCCATTGACTCGGAGTTGTGTGGAAGGGGACGCGTAATTTGCCATGACCCAGGTTATAAAGTTGCATCCCATTCCCATGCCGATTAAGGTGCTCCGGATATAGTTCCAATCTACTAGGTCAAACGCCTTGTGTGCGACGAGGGAAATGACTAACAGCGGAGTCCCCATTCTGTTTGCAGATTCAATAATGTTTAGTGTTCGTCTGATATCATCATGTGTCCCTCTACCCGGGATGAAACCTGTCTGATCTTTGTGTATTAACGTGGGGAGAAACATGGCCAGTCTGGTTGCTAATACTTTGGAATAGATTTTCCCCTCTGTGTTCATCAGTGTTATTGGCCTGTATGAGGCCACCTGCTCAGGATCCTTCCCCGGTTTCTTGATTAGAATAGTGGTCGACTCGGCCATAGAGTTCGTTATCTTTCTAATGGACAGGAAGGAGTTGAACAATAGTGATAGCTGGGGGACTAGGACACGTGCAAATGTTTTGTAAAACTTGGGTGTCAGCCCATCGGGGCCTGGGGCAGTGTTCTTTAGGGATTTTATGGGGTCTAGAATTTCCTCCGTGGTAAACGGAGCCTCTAGGGAGTCGAGGGAGGAGGTAGTAGCTGGGAGCGAGAAATGATGAGTGTTTCTGCTGGGCCATTTTCTCCAGGGACGAGGGCGGCCCCTGCATGATCGACTTGTGGTGGTTTACCAGGGTTTTTATTATGTCTGGAGTAGTGAATTTGTTCTTCCCGTCCGGCCCTTTAAGATTTGTAATATTGTTCCTGGTGTGTGTCTTTTGTAATTTATATGCAGTCAGTTTGCCTTGTTGCCCTTCTGATAATAGAATTGTTTTGTGTATGCCAAGGCCTTCGCGCTGCGGTCGGCCCAGTGCATCTCTAGCGCCGCCCTGGCTTTTTTTTTAGCTCCCTGTCCTTTCTAGAGTATTGGGCCTTCAGTTCCTTTTCCAACGTAGACACGCTGGATTCTAATGCTTGCGTGTGGAGTTTGGAGATTCTAACTAGCTCAGCGGCTGTGCTGATGAACACCCCCCTCATTACCGGTTTCATGGCCTCCCACAGTAACCCTATTGTGACTTCGGGGGACTGGTTTTCCTTAAAATAATTGAACAGGGCGTCTTCCGCCTGCCCCCTTATTACCTGATCCTGCAAGAGGGAATCATTGAGTTTCCAGAATCTGGGACGAGGGTTGGGGCCGCCTAGAATCGAAAGGTCAGCCGAGACTGGCGCGTGGTCGGAAACCATGCGTGTGTGGATTTCTATGTTGCTAAAGCAGGGGAACAGAGTGCTGGTGGCTAATAAGAGGTCGATGCAGGAGTGCCCCCCGTGTGCGTTTGAGAAATGTGTAATCGCGGGTTTCTGGGTTAGCTACCCTCCATATGTCTACTGCGCCCGATTCTCTTAGTAGCTTAGCTAGAGCCAGGCCCCGGGCGAAGTCTGGCTTAGACGGGGGCAGTGATTTATCCCTTACGGGGTCTGGGACTGCGTTAAAGTCCCCCCCGATGAGGAGGTATCCCGTGGTAAAAGTTAGCAGCAGGGGGGAATAGCTCCAGGAATTATTCATCCTGGTTTGCATTGGGGGCATAGATCCCTGCGATTGTGATTGGCTGTTCGGCAATGAGTCCCCGTATGAGAAGATATATGCCGGCTCGGTCACTTTTGACTGTGGGGTTGGTTAGAGTAAATGTATCGCTTAGCAGGATCACCACCCCCCTCTTTTTCTCGCCGCTGGAGGCGAAGAAGTCTTGCTTAAATCGCTTGAATTTGATTCGGTGCTCATCGCTTGGTAAGAGGTGCGTTTCCTGGAGAGTGACTATGTCCTCATTTAACGCTGCTAGTCTATTCTCCACGGATTTACGCTTCCTCAGTGAGTTAAGACCTTGGACGTTCCAAGTTAAAATCTGCACCTCTCTAGCGCTATCCGGGCCCGTTAATTATGAAGGTTTGCTTGGTTTTGTGCGGTTGGAGTTCTGCCGTGTCGGGCGGGTCATAGAGGGAAGCTTGTGCGTATGCTTTGCTGTGCCGTTGTTGCCGATGTCTATGTGCGATCATGTAACTTTAACTCCCCCCCCCCCCCAACCCTCCCAAAATCTGTTGGGATGAGACCATAAAGCTCATCTGTGGGGTTGCTGGCCAACCCCACCACCGAGAGATGTGCTTTATAACGATAGCCGGAGACTGCTGGATTGAGGTGTATTGGGCTCAAGGTCGGGGTAGATAGAGGATGGTGTGGGGTTGTATTTTTAGCTGCGGTTATATGAATATCCCCGAGGTTATCAGGTGTCCCTGCCTCCCTTACCCAAATGAAAGCAGGGGGGGGGATACCTTGCAGTGTCGATGACCGTGTGACCCAGGGGGAGACACACTAACCTTTCGCCTCTCAGCAGGCGGTGCATTAGGGACCATTGGTCAGTTCGGGTCCTGCCGCTTCCGGGGGCCCCCGAGGCTTGCGGCGCCTGCCGGTACGTGACCAGCGGTTGGGCGATGGGGAGCCGGGCTGTGATTGGGAGTGCGCCGTCGGCTCAGAGTCCCAGTCAGTGGATCCTCTTCCAAGGAACCGATCCGCCTCCTTTGGGTTGCGGATCAGTCTGCGGATCCCCTCCCATTCGAAGGTTTGAAGCTGTTGGATGGCTCCAGCGATATTGGATTTTCCGTGATTGCAGCCTTTCCGTTAGGCCGCAGAGGGCTCTCCGTTTCTGGAGGGTCATGCTCGACAGGTCCTGGTACAGTGCAATGTTGGCGCCTCTGAAGGTGATCTGATTCGAGACCTAGCCTCTCTCATCATCTCCTCTTTAACCTTGAAAAAGTGGATCCGGGCGATGACGTCTGGGGGGGGGGGGGGGGGTAATAGAAGGAAGATGCTTGTCAGGGCGCTGTGCGGTCGACCCTGTCGATTTCTAGAGGAGCGCTATCCGGAAGAGTTGTTATAAATCTGAACAAGTCTGTGGTGAATCCTTCAAGCTCGTCGTTGGTTACTGTGGTGGGGATCCCGTCCGGCGGGACCTATTCTCTGCGTCCTCTTGTTTGGATTCGAGCGTCTCGCATCTGGCCTCTAAAGCTGCTATTCTGTTCAGTCCCGAGCTCCAATTCATATGTGTTGTCGCACAAGTTGTTTTCAACCTCCTCCGTGCGTTTTTCCACTTCCTCCACTCTTATCGATCGAGGCTATTTTCTTAGTTACCTCATCCGTGCCCTTCTGTATCTCCTTGGTGAGCGCTAGCAGTAGGTCTTTCAAATCTGACTTGGTGGCTAAGTGTTCCACCTGCGGCTCTTCCGTTGTGCGGGTGCTGCTGGTCGTTTCACTCGGCGCTTGGTCAGAATTTCCTGCTTTGCTTTGATTGGAGGCAAGCATCATTGCGGCGATGTCCGCCCGCTTCGCCGCTTTACTGCTTTTTGACATGGTAGTTCTGGGAGGGGGGTGGAGGAAGCTGTAGTGGGCTTGCTGCCTTGTGTACTAAAGACGTGGCACTTGGGCTGGCGCCAAATACTGCGTACACCGAGCTTGATCCCTTGAAGTTTCCGCCCCAGGCGCGGCTGAATTACTGGCAGTGGGGGTTGATTGTCCCGTGTGCCGTCGCTGGGGTCCGCGGAATGGTGCCCCCTGGGTGAGTTATGCTCTTGGGTTGCGCTGCGTATTTGCCCCCGATAGAGTTCCCAGCCGTGACTCTTCCGCGAGGTCCCACAGCGCGCCGGATTGGTGATGAGGTGGCACGCCAGAACCCCCGATGTGCTCGTGGTCTGTGATTGCTGTGCCTCTGGGTTGGCTCCGGGTGCTGTTGACTTGTGGGGGTGTAAGATGGCCCCTCTATGGTCCAACGCCGGGGTGCGCACGTCAATGGCGCTCGCCAGTCCACAGTTCTTAGTTCAACTAGAGTTTCCCCCCCCCTAGGGGTTGAGTGGCTGGATGTATGGGAGCGGGGCTCCCCGCGCCCCTCCGCCGTCGCGCCGGGACCCGCGAGGCAGCCCCGTGCCTCGGAGCGTCCAGGGATCCAAGGGTGCACCCGCAGCAGGCAGAGGCTCAAGCCAGGCCCCCAGGAGTGACCGAGCGGCACGCCGCACCCCCGGGTCCGCCCGGCCAGAGCATGCAGCTCGGAGACAGAGAGTCCCTCCCGGAGCACCGTCTCCCGATCGCCCCGCATCGACAATCCGGCGCTCCGGCAGGTGGGGGTGGTGCAGAATTCCGGCAGGTGCGGTATCGGGGAGGCCGCCACGGGACTCCGGGGCTCCCAACATTCCGCTGCCCAGCGGACCCCGCTGGCATGGCCCCCGGGGGATTCCCAGTGCCAGTCGCTCACCGGCCGGGTGGGTGATTCAGCACAGGCTGCGCTCTGCTCCAGCGGTCTCGGGCCGGATAACTCGCGAGCAGTCCGCAACTCCAGTCGGGCAGATCAGTGCCAGCCCAGGCCACGAAGGGGAACGCGGCCCCTCCCCCTCCACGGCCGCCCAGACCGGCCGCTCGCCATCTTGGATTTTTTCCGACTGCCGGGCGCAGACCCTCAGAGGCCGATTACACTGCGGGAGCCGGCTTGCATATCTTCAGGCCCGGCGATTTAGAGGCAGTAGATGTTCATACTGCCGTAGGTGCGTTTTCATGGCTGAGTTCGCATTATGTAAATCTGAAATTCTTCTCGGCGGCAGGGTAGACCAGGAGCAATCAGGCAGCCATGCTCTTCGGTCGGCTCCTAGACACGCCCCTTACACTTCCCTTTTATCCAAACACTTAAACAGCAAACAATCCTGCTAACAGTACAGAAAAATATTAACCCTGCGCAGTAAATGTTATTAGTTTATCCTTAAGGTTTTCCGTCAATACATACCACATCACAGGCAGCATACCAGTTTACAAATTCTAAAGCTCAAATACCGTTTCTAAGATAAAATGTGTTTCTTTACATTAGTGATTTCGAGGTAGGAGCTGTAATAAGGTACCAAAACCTTTGAAGGATCATGCTCAGCCAATTTTGGTGCATCTCGTAGTGTAAATCTACTAACTGGGCCCTCTCCTCCCGCCAGAAAATACTGTGCTTTCCAGTTTGAGTGCCAAGTGGAGAAACGTAGGTCTTTTGGGGGAATGCCATCAACATACAACTATTGTTTTCTGTGAACAGTTCTTCACCATGAATGCACTTGCTGACAGCCCAACCTTCACAACCAGTGCTGCAGATAGGATTTGCAGGTGGGAGTATTTTACTCCCCATTTTTTAAAGTTGAGTAAAATGATTTTTTTTAGGGGGGGTAAAAATGTGAGGCCAATTTCCAACGGGAGTACTGAATAAGTGGGTAAAAATATGTCTTAGCTGGAAAACTGAAGTTTTGTAATACATATTTCTTTTCACCTAGTTATTCATGTAAATTAAAATACACGCTTGCTTTTGAAGATCAGGCAGAAATAATAGTTGTTTCTCCCTGTGGTACTGTGTGCACTACTGTTACGTGGAACTTTGTGGATAAAAGCAGGGGGACAGACTCCTATTTTTCTGGTTGCTATATTTTTGGTGGGAGCATTGCTACTCCCAATAATTTTTTTGTGAGCATTTGCCTATTTTAAAAGGGAGCAAAAGTGGCTTATACAGTCCTGATCTGTTTGGCTGTCCACAGCAGATCTTGTACCCTTCCATCATATTTATTTTGCACACCACATTGCAACTAGGGATCGAAAGGGCCAAAACATACAATCAGTTCTTAAGCCTATCCATATGTCTGGGGTTATTCCGTGTTACTAGTTATTAACAAGAGATGGTTGTGCAGTAACTTGCTCATGCCAAACATCACTATGGAGTTACCAGGGCCAAAAACATCGGCCTCATGGTCCTTGTAGGATTTGACTCATCAGGGCCCACATTCCAACAATGGGCCTTCTGGGTTGGAATCAACACAGGATCCGCCGACAACCGATATATACTTCCACATCTTTTCCAGGGTCACAGGTCTGCTAGTAATCCAGATTTCTAATCGAGTTCTCGTGGCCAGGCTTGAGGATGCACATAACTGATTCTTTTAAGCGGTTTGCCTGTGCAATAACACAAGATTTCCTGAACAAAGTGCCATTCCAGAGCAGTTGAAGCTGTGGCGACATTCTAAATAAGACTTGATAGTAGTTCCTCGGTTATTGTACTCAGAGCAGAGATTATTCAGAGTTCTCAAATATTCATCAGTCTTGGTCAGTTGGGACTATTTCAGTCGCCTTTTCAGCATTGGATCAGTAAATGGGGAAAAACATTTCAGCAACATGTCTGAAGACACCAACATCTTTGCCCATCAGTACAAATCCTCAGACACGTCACCAGATAACAAAATGGAGAATTATAATCCTTGTTATAACATTGACAAAGCGATAATCTGATACAGCCAACACGTCCTATGTCCTAGATAGGGTGCACTGAGTTTCAGTTCGATGTATTGCATACAGTGTTATGTCAAACACCACTACCTGTATTGCATCATTTCTGTACCAGACAAGAACAATTTCCATATACTTCCTAATCTATAAAAATCAAAATTATAAACAGTCAGTGCAAATTGGACAAGTCTAATGGCGTAGGCCATTTCAATTAAAGAGGTTTGGCTCAATGGCAGTGACAACAGGGACAGGATCAAAGCAAATTGAGCCGTTATTGGGGATTCAGTTGCATCTCAAAATGTAACATGGTCCCCCACCTGATAACCAGTTTGGGAGGGAGCAGCTCGGAAATAAAATCTATCCTCCTTTGCAGGTGACGGGATGAATCCCAGGTGCATGTCCACACCACAATCTTCTGCGATACCAGGCATATGCCTAGATGTCAGACGTTACCACATAAATTAGGTTCATTTCTTAACCTTTTTACAAAGCGTTTTAATTCTTTTTGCTGCTCCCAAACCCTGACTATTATGTTTCTTAATGAGGTACCAAAGTCCTGGTACAAGGCTAACAGTAAGCGCCTTACGCTTCATTTTCCAATGGCACACTCGTTGTGTAAAAGGGTGATGTACACCCATGTTGCAATCTCCTTTACCTCGATTGCTTTGTCATCAGAAGTTCTGGATAGGGGCTACACCACCTGGGAGCTAGTGCAGTTTTCCTCTCATGCGCTTTCACCATCACAAACTGGCCAGGCTGGATGGAGTGGCAATGTTCTTTGGGTGATACCTCTCAGGCCTGTATATGCAGACTTAACAATTTCTTGCACCATGCCAGTTGGATGTCATCAGTTAAATGGATGTTATTATAAGAGCGCTTAAAAGGTGGCGTTGATGGGCGGCACACTGGCCTATTCATAAGTATGTCGTGGGGACTTAACCCTGTCTTTACATAGGCCTGTTTCTCCATCAACCTTTGCCAGTCAGTTTCTGTTCACACTGGCTTGTCTCCATACTGTTCCTAATTGGATAACTATGTTCCAAATTATTTTATCTAAATCTGTTCAGAAAGTTATTAAAGGAAAATACGTACCTGACATTTGTAGAAGAGAGCCTCCCCTTACTGCACCTCAATAGATAATTGGAACATGAATTGACAATATGGGCCAGAAATAAGTAAAGAATCTAATAGGGATTCAAAATAACAGTCTCACAGTTGTCTTACCCCCAAAAAAGGCAGAGAGATTCGAAAATAATGTTGGTCTTCCTAACAAACGAGGAAAAAAACCTTCGAGAGTGCAGCGTTTAAAATACTCTTAGAACATGACATGACGTGTGGCGTAATCACGTAGCCGTCGTGATGAGTCATGTATTGATGCCAAAAACTCTAGCTTTATTGGACTACGAAAATGCCAACAGTTGAGGGAGCTATATTGCAACAGAAGCAGAATGTACCACTTCTTGCTCATAAAGGAAATGGATATTTGTTGTAAACAAGTGATAGGAAAATAAAGAAAATGTATAAAATGTTCATAACATCTGCTCAGAAAGGTATTCATTTGGTACATAGTGATGGACAGATCTGTCCTTCTCTATATAGTGAGAATTCTATTTTATATATAACTTTTCATATTTTTTCTATTAGCTATCTTTTAGAATCTGTTTTTTGATCAGACGCGAACACTGTGCATTCCTTCTAGTACAGATATGCATGTATGATCTTGTAACTATCCATGATTACTCCTATTGGTACCACAATGCCCAGTACACGCTAAGGTGTTGTCCCTTACTTCACAATGAGAATTTTATTTTCCAATGTATATTTTTTCCATTACCCATGTTTTTTAGAATCTGAAGGTTTTTGATCACACTCTGCATCATTCATAGGGTGTTCCTATTAGGACTACAACACAGGTAAGATGCTCAAACTATTCCCGATTGCTCATAGTGGGATCTAAGTGTTTTGTACATTTTACATGCATCATGTTTTATTTTTTGCCCGTGCCCTGCCAATGGTTCTTGGGTCTTAAATGCAGTGGCTAGGGTTTCTGCTGCCTCAACTATGAGAATAGTAGATTCACCCTAATAAAGGACACACAAGATGAAGATGCTGTTTATGTTTTTAGATAATTATCTTTACATATGATATGAAGAGAGTTTGATTATTCAGTAGTTTTCACTACGAATTGGCATCTCCAGTTCGGATGTTGCTTAAATAAGATGTTGTGTTATGGTCAGTTTGTCCTGATAGAGTGCTTGGTCAGGTTTACTGGGAGACGCCTTGAAACACACATTGTATATTAACCAGCATTACTGTTGGTGTCCACCGGCACCTATCCCTCTTATGTAATGCTTAGAGTCTCCCAAAGAACCCCCACTGGCTTCGCCTTGAGAGGCATATCAAAGACACTTTGTTCTGGAGATTTGCGATCAGATCTGTCTTGAGAAGGCCCCACTTTTGGAAGATGGAGTGCATAACCAAGGGATCGATCTCCCACTCGTCGTTGGCGTAGTGCAACCTGCTGAGAAGATCCACTTCTTTGTTCAGAGCCCCTGTAAAATGGACTGCCCTGAGCAGTATATCGTGCGCCAGGGCCCATTCCCACATCGATAAGGCAAGATGACAGAGGGGACCGCATACCGCCTTTCTTGTTTATATAGAACATCGTTGTGGAGCTGTCAGTTTGTATCAGGTCTGATTTCTAGCAGATGTTCGGCAGCAACACTCAGTGCATAGAAGATGGTTTGTAGTTGCAATGTATTTATGTTTTAGGTCTTTGCCTGCTCCGAACACAGTCTGTGGGCATTGAGTACCTCCAAGGTGGCTGCCCACCCTCTGAAGGATGAATCCATTGGTATGACAACCTTGGCCGGCAGCTCTTTAAAGGGGACACCCTGCAACATATTCCTCTGTCCTGCCCACCACCGTAAGTCCTGGCCCAGAGATTCTGGTATCACAATGCGTTGCAACAGCTTGTCCGTGGACAACAAACATTGACAGCTGAGATAGAGTTGTCCTGGCGTGTGGCACACAGGACACGCAGACAAAAAATCTTGACAACCTCTTGTACCACCATGCCACAGTTGCATTCCTGGAAAGAAAACGTGGCACTGTCCTATGAACATCCAACGAGCACTGGGGCAAAGGCAAACTCTTGGTGGCCTTTTAATCAAGACAAAACCCAGGAAATTAATATTCTGGGTGGGGGTCAGCAAGGACTTGCTGAAGTTGACTGAAAACCCCAGAGTGAAAGGAGTGGACACCATGATGTAGGTCACTTTGGAAGCTTCCCGACTGGAAGAAGCCCAGACAAACCAGTCCAGTTAGGGGTATAATTTGTGGATCCCCGTGATCCATGACTAACTGCCACAGCACTTCGTTTGCCATGGACCCAATTGAGATCGTCATTGCTTTTTCTGATCAGCAGGTGGCAAACGAAGAACCATTTGGAGAAGGGCCTCGACTGCTTCCTTCTGTGACCACTGGGGGAGCAGTCTCTGTTCCTCATTTCCTGGTAGCCCCATAATCTGCCAAAGGACTTCTGCCTGTAGTCTCTGGTGGAGGAGGGCCGATGTAAGTTGCTGGCTAGTCTTGGTGAGGTCGGTCAGGGATTTGGCAGTCTGTATAGACGTTGTGCTAATTGAGCTCTTTGTCTGGAGGAGTGAGATCTTGGCCTTCAAAGGGCAGATCGATGATGCGATCCTGTACCCTCTGGGTACATTCAGTAGCGTGCATCCAGGTGACCCTTCCAATGTCAACACTTACTGCTATTCCACTATTGCCTCTATCAATATGAAGGCATTACTCTAGCAGATCCTGACCCAACTTCTTAGCCTCCGCCAGACCCGACTTGAAGGTCTGCTGCCTGTCTACTGGCAGAGAAAGCAGAAAATCTGCCAGTTCTCTTCAGAGTGTTTGATTATCCGCAGCTAGCAGGGCGTCCGCATTGGCTTGTCTCAGTTGAAGACAGGCATTACAAGAGAACTTCCTATACGCCTCAAGAAGCTGGTCTTCCTTGTTCAGGAGGGCTGGATATGATGCCGTTGTGTGTTCAACGATGCTGATGCTACAACAGATGAGTGGGGCCAAGGCAGGGAGGCTAGGCAAAGCAGCCAACATTTTGTTTTTCTCGAAAAGGGAATGAGTTTCATTCCCCAAAACTTTCAATACCTCTGCGAGAACATCCTTTTGCAAAGGTACCCCCGATCTGTTCCCGCAGTGTAGGGTCAAAATTTGACAGCACGCCAGCCTCTGGATGAGGCACACCCAGGAAGCCAGCCAAACATATAATTAACTTGTGGAAAGCGTTGCCGAAACAAGGGACTTCAAACTCTCAGAACCGTCTTGTGTGCCCCAATGGGACGTCTCTAATAGCAGGAGACACCTTCTTTGACTTCCCTGCAGTTGGAGCTGTAGGTTTTGGGGCCTTCAATGTTCGTGTAGGCTGAGGCAGCACTGCTGGCGAGAGTGGTGCAGGAGGCGGCGCTGCCGACTCTGGCAGTGGGATCGGGCTCAGATGCAGCGGGCCTGTGTGCCTAACAGGGGCAGCAGTGCAGCTGTCAGCGCGGGAGGCGCTATTGGCTGAGGCATCAGCTTTTTGAAATATTCTGCCACAGTCCCAGATCTCATGAAAGTCTAGAACTCAAACAAACTAGTCCTGTTGAGCAGCCGTCGAAAACAAAATTAATGAGTCCAGGGGAGCAGGCATCCTATCGACTGGTGCTGCAGATAGCCAGTACAGTTGCCGTGGCTGATAATCCCAAAAGGACGAAGACATGGTGTGGTAGGCTGGATAAGTATTGCTCTGCTGTGCAGGGCTCCATGCGATCCCTGGTACGAACAACTTGTGTGCGACCGTTGGGGGACGGTGGTGTTAAGGCAATAGAAGATGTAGGTCCCTTGGAGGTGGGGCTGGCTGCCAGCTTGCTCAGGATGAAGACGC
Organism: Ambystoma mexicanum; assembly: GCF_040938575.1. NCBI lineage: Eukaryota > Metazoa > Chordata > Amphibia > Caudata > Ambystomatidae > Ambystoma > Ambystoma mexicanum. The sequence continues at coordinate 543,568,186 of NC_090929.1, forward strand.
AGGGGAACCACACAATCACCTAACATTGTTTCTGGTGTGGGCCAGGAGCCTTTGCAGCATGGTCCTTGGCTCGAGATGTTTCCCCACCCAGAGGGCACCATTTATTTGGAGTACGTTGTTTTAGATTTAGAGTATTGGCCCTGGCTCTCCATCTCACAGCTCAGTACGTGGACTGCGTTGGTATGGACACAAGGGCTACTGTCTGCCAAAGTGGCGCCCTATAGTAAAGGTCAGCGACAACCCTTGGCATCAAGCTGGATGACGGGAGCTGATGGAGTCTGACCTACATCTGAAAGGCACTGCCGTCACCGGTAAATCTCGCCCCCACAGGCAATTGCCTGGTGTTAGACTTCAAAGAGTCCTCGACCCATATGTCAGTAGCACCGAAGAGCCCTCGGCAGGCAGGCAATAGGCTTCGTAGAACCCTTGGGTCGGTCCTAGACTTTACAGCCCCTGGGGTGTCCCCAGTAGGATGAGCAGGACCCAAGGGGCCCCTCCAGCCCAAAACAGGCCGGAGAAAGAAGTGTCCTGAAAAGGAATGCCTCCAAAACTCTTGATATCCTGTCCTCTTCATCTGCTTCCCCAATCACCTCTTTTAGCTGCCCTCTGCCCCCCCATACTTTCTCCCTCTCTCCCATTGCACTAGATGAGATCTCCGCTCTATGAGTTTCATCTAAACAGGTGCCACCCTGCTCCTCCAGAACCATCAAGGACAACACTCTCGCCCCTGCCTTGGCTGACCTCTGCAAACACCAATTTGCCACAGGGCCTTGTGGACCCTCTCCTAAAAAAAAGCCATCTTCTGACCCCTCTATACCGGCTAACTAATGCTTACCTGGACTCCTTGGGAGCGTAATACCTTCCCAGCCTGTGGACCCGACACCTTGGAGCCTTTAGGATTTTTTTCTTTTTTAACAAACAAATGACAATAGAAATGCTATAACATCTATTAACGGAGATAATACTACATGAGATGCATATTCCCTTAAATCACTCCCTTCTAACTCTAGGGCTAAATTCCCTTCTCACCTGTGTTTTATTACTGTGGAGCTCTCCATCCTGCTTTTCTACAGGGGCGCGTTGAGATGGAGAAACAATGGTAACTTGGGTTGCTGATGAACACTATAGCTTCTTGCCTTGAATTATATCTATTCTTCTTAGAATGAGTCTTTGGGTAAGTAAGCAGGTGAAGATACTGTAATCTTTAAGGGCTTGAATTGATTCCTACGTTGGAGAGATCTCTCTAATTACTTTTGTTCTTTTTCTCCTTTTCGCAGGTTCTAGGAATTCAGGGAAAGAATTATGGCTGCAGAGTTACTCAGGATGAGAAAACGTTCTTAAAACGTAAGTTCGCCAATACGGAGTAACTGCAGCTTTCAAGGTGGAGCACGGTAACAACTGAGGTGAAAACATGAAGCTTCAGGTACGTAAACGCCTATAAAAAGGTCTTCTCTTTTAAACTGTTAAGTTCGTTTTTTAATTAAATACCTTGTGTTGTTTGTAGGTTTTCAGAAAGCGGAGGAAAAAACCTTCAGAAGATGCAGTGGCTACGTAAGAAACTTCTGACTGAAGATGCTGCTACTGCAAGCGAGTAAAAGTTCTTAAATGAAGATAACAGCATTGGAGACAACTTCTGCCAGGTAAGTCTCTTCTGTGAACTATGGAACTCTGTAGCTTTTCGTAAAACGAATGTCTTTATTATCTCCTTTTCTTCCCAGGTTCTGTGAGGAGAAACGCCGCGGTCAGTGGAGCAGACACGAAGCGTGCATTCCAGCGGGGGCAGGGCTTAAGTAGATCCTCTGCAAATATGAATAGAACCATTCAACTTGTAAATGGGTTTTGCGGCGGCCATGTTAATTGTATGAAATTACTGTTGAACATCAGGGGAGTCTATGGAAGTATATGGTGTAGATTCCATATGTGCCAGGCTAACACCCACCTTTGACCTGTCGATTGATATGTTCCCTGCTTAGCCTGACTGCCTGAATGACGACTATGCTCACTGACTGGGATCGGGACACTAAAGATCGACCTCTCTATCGCCCCTTTCTCAGGCAAACTCCCGGAGAAAGTGGTCATTCCCCCTGCCCCCCCCCCCCCCAACTGACCCACAACACCGAATGGCTGGCTGCCTCCATGACCACCTGCCTGGTTTCAGGGCAGCCAGCAGCACGCAAACTGCTCTCCTGAACACTTGGGAAGACCTACTCTCTAACCTGGACTCTAACACGCCCTCTGTTCTGATCCTCCCCGATTTTTCTTCTGTTTTGGACACCATCAACCACACCATCTTCATAAACAGTCTGATACCCTAGGCATCACAGGCAGGGGACTGGCGTGTCTTAGCTCCTTCCTCTCTAACAGACCCTCCCAAGTGCAAATGGGTTCTTTTCTCGCCTCCACCTCACTCTCTACCTGTGGCGTCCTTCAGGGCTCTATCCTATTGCCATGGCTCTTCAACATCTACCTGGCCCCTCTGGCCCATCTGAACGCCACCTACACCCATCATTTCAGTTTTACGCAGATGACAGCTCCCTTTCTGGCTGCCCTCCCTTACCCCCACCTCCTACACCTCCTCCCCCCTCATACCCGACTGCTTTTCAGGCATGGTGATCTGCCAATGATTTCTGCCTGAATGCCAGCAAGACCGAGATCCTTCTCATTGGGACACCTGATCCTTGTTTCCCGCTCACTCTTTGGCCAGACCCCTTGGGTCCCCTCCACTCAACCACTTGTGAGGCACAAAACCTTGGGATCATCTTCGACTCCCCTCTCTTTCTCTCCACACATCACAGACCTTGCTAAGAATTCTAATGTTCCACTTCATCACCTCAGGGGAATTAGAAATTTCCTCACCCTCCCCCAGAAGCTCAATGTCTCCAGAGCCCTAGTTCCCTCTAGGCTGGACTACTGCAATAACCTCCTTCTCAACCTTCCTCTTTCCTCCATTCGCGCCCCCCCCCCCCCCCAACTAATCCAGAATAGGACTGCAAGACTTATCCTTGGCCTCAAGCCCAGTGACCGCATCTCTGTAGCCCTAAAATCCCTCCACTGGCTCCAGGTGACTGCAAGAATCAAATTCAAGAGCCTCTGCATCATCCCCGAGGGTGTCTGGGGCCTGGGACCTCTACATCCAGCTTTATCTCCCAAAATAGGTAGATCCCTTTCTTCAGCTGGTGCCTCCCTCTGGAACAGCCTCCCACCACCTCAGACTTGACATGCGAGGAAAATCCAAGCGGAATAACGTTACCAGGGGTAACTTGTTCTTTGAATGGATTGTATCCTCCCACGTATTCATCTTATGATAGACTCCCAAAGCAGTACCAATTTGGAGGTGCGAGTATCAATTCATTTAGACTTAATCATGGATCGAATGGAGGATGGCTTTTGCAAAAAGTCCTCCGTGACTGGAGGTAGAATCCAGGCAGTAATGTTTAACAAACGTATGGATAGTCTACCAAGTGGCCACTGAGCAAATATCTATTGGGACACCCCTTTGAAGAGCCGCAGAGGTTGCCATGCCCCTTGTGGAATGAGCCCTTAGGCCCTCTAGTGGGTCCTTACCTGCTATCCTAGAAAATTTGCCAATAGCCAGGATAATCCATCTGGATACTGTTTGTTTGGTGACTGCAAGGTCCAATTTGCGACCAGTAGATCCGATAAAAAGTTGATCAACCTGGTGTAATTTAGCCATTCTTGAAATATAAAAACTTAGACCCCTTTTTGGGTCTAGTCTATGCAGTCTTTCCTCTTTACCTGAATGAGGAGGTGGATAGATGGCTGGCAAGGTTATTTTCTTACAATGGAAGTCAGACTACCTTTGTTAAAAAAAGGTTTTACCCCGAGAATGACTACCTTTATGAAAAGTGGTATGAGGTTGTCTGCAAGAAAGAGCCTGCAACTCGCTTACCCTGCAGGCTGATGTTACTGCGATAAGCAAAACAGTCTTTAATGTCAAGAGCCTTAAAGTGCATAAATGTAAAGGCTCAAATGGGATACATGTCAGTCAAGAACTTTAATACAAGGTTTAGGTCCCAAACAGGTACATGAATGGACCTGGAGTGCATACGTTAGTCCCTTAAAAAACTGTACAACCAACAGGATTTTAAAATACAAATCCTCTTCCGAGGAGCGCTTGAAAATGGAAAGCGTTGCGAGGTATCCCCTGGTTCGAAGCCCCAGATTGGCTAAGTGTAATAGAAGAGAGCACCATGGGTGTGTCACATTGAAATGGATCTACATTCTTATCCTTGTACCAGTTGGTGAACCTAGTCCAACGGCAACGGTACAAAGATTTCGTTGCTGGCCTTCTGGCCAAAAGCAAAATCTCCATTACGTCATCCGGGAGGACCCAATCCTTGTATCTCAGCCTTTCAGAAACCATGCGTTAAGGCATAGTGTCTTAACCTCTGGATGGAGAACGCAACCTTCCTCTTGAAAGAGAAGATCCTCTCTTGGTGGAAGACGTATTGGAGGACAGATGGACATGTCCCGAAGGTCCGGGTACCATGTCCTCCTGGCCCAATCCGGAGCAATTAGGATCATGGATTGCCTGAACTTTCTCAACCTCCAAATCACATGAGGAATACAGGTACTGGAGGAACTCCCAGTCCACTACGAATGCGTCCCCGAGATCTCTTCTTCTTGGGGGACATTCCCTGGAGCAGCACTGTTTGCACTTCCGGTTGACACCAGTCGCGAACATATCCACTTGAAGGGTTCCCCAAAGGGTGAAGATCTCTTGAAGGACCTCCTGAGCTAGTTCCCACTCGCCTGCTCAGAGCGTCCGCCGCCGTGTTCTGCTCTCCGGCTAGGTGAACTGCCGATGGAGATTCCTTCTTGAATTGCCCATAACCAGAGCTGCATTGCCTCTCTGGCAGTGGTAGTGACCCTACACCACCTCTCCTGTTGAGGTAGTACATGGCCACTGTGTTGTAAGTCATTATCAGGACATTCTTTCCCAGTACAGATGGCAGGAAGGTTTTCATCGCTAGTCCGATTGCCCTCAGCTCCAAAAGGTTTATATGTAGTTTGGACTCTGATTGAGACCAACAGCCGCTGATTGTCAGATCATGGGTGTGGGCTCCCCACCGCATGAGAGCGGGGTCCTTCACTACCGGTATCTCCCGCCATGGTTGCCAAAAAGATTCTCCCTTGAGGATGTGGTCTCAGCAAGCCCACCACAGAAGGTCCTGAGCAACTCTACTCAGAACTTGCAGTTGGTCCGACATCTTTCCTGAGAATTGGGACCATTGAGTCCTGAGGGCCCATTGAAGGGATCTCATTCTCAAGCGGGCTTCTGGCACCAGGAAAATGCAGGATGCCATGCGACCGAGCAACCTCAGAAAATCGAAGGCCGGAAGATGCTGAGCATTCTGGAATTCTTTTACCATCTGCAGAATTTGTAGAGCCTTCACCTCGGGTGGCGAGGCTCTTCCCCACAAACTATCCAGGACTGCTCCAATAATTGGACTCCTTGGGATGGTATCATATGAGACTTCTGAGGGAGAAGCCCAGTCTGTGGAGCGAGTGGCAGATTATGCAGACATGTTCCATGGCCTATTCAGGGCTCGTTCGCCCTATCAGCCAATCATCCAGGTAGGGGTAGACATGAATCCCCCCTGCCCCCTCCTGAGACTCACTGCCATCAACTTGGTGAACTCGAAACCGATAATTAGAACCGCCAACCACAAACCTCAGGTACTTTCTGTTCTTGAGATGGACTGGCACATGAAATTAAGCATCCTGAAGGTCCCATGATACCAACCAGTCTTGGAGTTGGAGAGTCTGAAGGATCTGAGAAAGGGTAACCATCTTGAACTTTTCCTTCCTGAGGAACTTGTTCAAGTTCCTTAAGTCCAAGATGGGTCTCAATCCTCCAGCCTTCTTGGGAATCAGAAAATAAGGGGAATATAAACCCTTGTTCTTTTCCGCTACAGGTACATGTTCTATTGCACCTTTCTCTAGCAGTGTTAAAATTTCCTGCACAAGGAGCAGAGCCAGAGTTTCGACAGAATTGTATCCCGGTGGAAGATCCTGAGACTTTTTAAAAAAAATAGGAAGACAGTAACCTTGGACTACCGTTTCCAGTGCCCATGCATCTGTAGTAATGTCCCACCATTCGTTCAGATCCTGAGAAATTCTTCATCCCACCGGGGTCTTGTGGGTCAAGGCCTCAGAGTGGTTTAGAGGCGGCAGCAGCAGCGGCTGAAGGTAAAGTTGCCGCTGCTGGGGCCGATTTAGCACCCCTTCCTCGTCCACCACGAGGGAATCTTCTTTGGCCCCTTTGCCCGGCTTGTCCCCTTCCTATTGAGGAATAGAAACAAAAGGACTTACCACCCCTCCAGGAAGAGGAGCCTGAATAGGGTTGCTGAGGTTGTCTAATGGCTGCGCTAAGGGACTTAGCCGCCGCCTTCGAGGTCTGCAGCTTCTCCTAACTCTCATCCGCCTTGCTGCCAAACAACCTCGAGCCGTCAAAGGGCATGTTGAGAAGCGTAGCCTGCACGTCTGGCTCAAACCCACCCCCAATTTCCTCAACCACGCAAATCTGCGTAATACTGTGCTAGTAGCCATGAATCTGCTGATGCGGTCAGCAGTATCCGAACCTGACTGGAGACATTCTCCGGTTGCCTCCTTACCATCTTTAATGATCGCCAAAAAGCGGTCTCTCTTCACATTCCGGGATGTGATCCCCGCCATGGCAACAGTCCCACAGGGTAAACGTGAATCTAGATAGAGTGCAAGTCACATTAGAAGATTTTAAGGCCATACTGCCTGCAGTGAAAACTTTACACGCCCAGGCATCTACCCTCTAGTCATCCCAGTCAGGGGGGGATAAAAGGATAAGCCGATTGTCTGGTTGACGTAGCTGCCTGAACTACCAAGCTTTCAGGAGTGGGATGCTTGGTCAGATATTCTGGGTTCCTGCTGGAAGGCCTGTACTTCTTTGCGAAGTTCTTGTTAACTGCAGGCCCAGCTTCCCTGGTCTCCCAAATAGTGACTTTCCTCTACAGGGCCATGTGGAATGGTAAGACCATGGTCCTAGATGTCGGTCATGTCATCCTGTTCGTATGATGGAGAAGGTCTACTCCACCCCATATACTAAGTGACTTTACTCATGAGCTTTCTATAGGAAGAATCTGCATGCTCAGAGTGGTCAGGCCCGCCAAATTCCAGTTCAGGTGAGTGTCCAAACCACTAGATTGTCGTACAAATCTCTCATTCTTGATTCATCAGAAATGAGCTCTTCTGGCACATTGGGGTGCCAAATTGCAGACCAAAAGGAGGGCAACGCCCATCAGAGGGTTGATCCTCTTCATAAATTGCAGACAGACTTGAAATAGTCTTACTTAGGAACAGGTCTATAAACCTTGTCTTGCATGGTGAAAGGCTTTGGCAAAGTCGAAGTAGCCATTGACGGTGTCAAAGGAGGTTTAGAAAATGGCGCCGGTTTACTCAGTGCCACTTCGGTGTCGATAGCTCCAATGCCGACGGAGTCGGCAAAGTCATCGAGGTCTTCAACGCTTTGTGTTTTTTTTTGTCAAAACCAAAAATAGGACTCGCCTCTCGACTTGTCGACAGTCGATAGAACATTACCTGGGGTAAGTAATTTGTTCTTCGAATGGCTAGTGTCCTCCCACATATTCCTCATCTTAGACTCTCTAAGCAGTATGTAGAAGGAGGTGGGAACTGAATTTATTGCTGATTAATACCAAGTACAGCTTTAACAAATCTTGCATCCTGACCAGACGTAGAATCCAGGCAATATAATTTACTGGAAGTGTGCAAAGAGGACCAAGTTGCTGCACTGCACTACACATGTCTTTTACGGACACCCCTCTCTGAAGAGCCAAAGAAGTAGCCCCTCCTCGGGTGGAATGCGCTCTTAAGCCATTGGGCAAATCTTTGCTCGCCAATGCATAGCATTCTGAAATGCATAACTGAAAAGCCTACAAAAAGCTGTCATTTTACCTGATTTTAGACATTCTGGAAACATAGAAGCTCAACGTCCTCTGGGTCTAAGCAATGTAATATTTCTTCCTCAAAGGGATGAGCAGGTGGATGAAAAGCAAGTAACAATTTTTTGAGCTAAAAGGAATTCCGACACCACTTTCGGTAAGACAGAAGGACGTAATCTCAAAACCACCTTATCCTTAAAAAAGGTAGTAAAGGGCGGTTTAGAAGGAAGAGCTTGAAGCTCACAGAATGTGTGGGCTTCAGAAAAATAGTCTTAAGGGTTAACAATCCGAGTGGACAAGAGTGTAGGGGTTCAAAAGGTGCCACCTACCAATTAAGTACCTCAACACCAAATTCAAGTCCCAAACCGGTACAATAAATGAAAACGGGGCAAAGATATTAGGGAATCCCTTTAAGAACTGAATTACAATAGGGACCTTGAAAGAGGAACCCTCCTCCGGCGAACTATTAAAAATGGATAGTGCTACCAAATAGCCCATTACTGTGGAAAACTGAAGCCCCTGATGGGCTAGCTGCAGCAAAAAAACACGACAGTAGACCTGTGCATGTAAAAGAATCTCTATCCTTAAAGTCTGCTCCAGCTGCAAAAATGTATTCCAACGGCGGCAGTACAGAGATTTTGTTGCTGACCTCACCGAGAGCAACACCTCCATTACATCGTCTGGAAGGTTCATTCGTTTGTATCATAACCTCTTTGAAACCAGGCGTTATGGTTCAAAGTACTGTTTTCTGATTGAGGGGGACCCCCCTCTTGTAAGAGTACGTCCTCTCTTTGGGGGAAGACTAATTGGAGGGCAATGGCCAACTCTAGAAGTTCTGGGTACCGTGTTCTCCTGGCCCAATCCATAGCAATCAGGATCATGGATTTTCCGAACTTCTTTTACCTCCTGAGGAATGACTGGGACTGATGGAAACTTGTACAGAAGGGGAAATTCCCAGTCCAATACGAGCGCGTCTCCTAGAGCACCTTTCTGAAGTAATTGCCAGGAGCAGAATAGGTTGCACTTCCGGTTGATATTGGGTCCACCTGAGGGGTTCCCCAAAGGGCAAAGATCTCTAGAAGGAATCCTGAGCCAGCTCCCAATCGTGGGAGATGGTGCTCCACCTACTCAGAGCAGCCGCTGCTATGTTTTCCTCTATGGCTAGGTGAACTGCAAGTAGAGAGATTCCTTCTCTTAGTGCCCAAAACCAAAGTTGCATTGCTTGTCTGCACAGCGGTAGTGACCCTACAACTCTTTGCGGTAGTACATGGCCACTGTATTGTCTGTCATTATCCCGACAGTCTTCTCCCGCATGGAAGGCAGAAAAGCCATCAGCGCTTGTCTGACTGCTCTCAGCTCTAAAAAGGTTGCTATAACGTGCACATAGTAATTATTCTTCTCCCCAATACACTAAATAGAAAAACATCGAAAGGGAAGAATTCACACACACACATTCAATTTATAAAATGGTTCATTATGGCCGTTAATTAAAACATACATAATACAACAAAAAATAAAACCAAAGGGTTTCTCACCTACTTGTCGTCGGGAATCTCTCTCTCTCTCTCATATGGCCAGGGCACGGCCATCGCCTTTGGATCCAGACCCTGGGGGGTGGACCAGTGTGACAGTATCACCTGGGTGAGGGGTCTTCAGGGAGTGGGGGTGATGCAACCGATGAGACTTGGTATTCCCCCCACTTTCCCATACCCATGACACAGGATTCTCCAATGTCCCAACTCCCATCCTCCCCCTTTCTGCACAAACACTGGGCTGAGGAAGAGGGCGACAGAGTAAAGAGGCTAAACCTTACATAGCCCATTGGACATGTCCCACTAATCGGGTCAGGCAAAGTCAGGCACTTGACTTTAATCATATACATCCGATATCCATTAGCTGTCCCCACACATATAAAAGGCGGAACATAGAGGAGACTCTGAGCAAGGTGGGACACAAGAAGGAGCAGATCTTCTGGGGCAAAGGCGAACCTACTGGAGCAGGACGACCGATCAAGTGATTCTAGCAAACAGTAGAGAAACCCTGAAGTTCCCTGCAGGAGGTTGTTGCCTCTGGGAAGCCGTGAAGGAGACGTGGAGAAAAGCAAATCGCAGACAAGAAGAAAGCTGCATTGTGTTTCAGAGACGTCAGCTTCCCTCCAAGGTGAGCGCCAAAGTCGGGGAGGTGAGACCAAACCTGTGGTATTAATCTTGACTCATGAATCAAAGCTGCAGAGACAAAGGAACGCGCACAACCAGCGAGTTTGTGAAAGACACGAAAGGCCTGTTTGTGTCAAGGAAAGATTGAAACCGCAACAGTATCTCAGAAGTGAAGGCTGCACACATGCTGATGAGACATGAAAGAAAGCTAACCAGTGATAAACTTTTAAGTAACTGATAACTGTGAACCCAGTGACAGAGTAGCCGATTGGTCTGGTGAAAGGAAGTAGCCCACTCGAAAGAGGCAAAGAACTAACACGGAAATGCGTAATGGTCAAGATTAACCCTAGCAAAAAAGGGGGAAGTGAAAAGGTGAATGTTTGAGAAAGATTTCTTTTAACTTTGTGCTTACGGTACTGAACTACCAAGACCAAGAGACACTGGGGCAAATAACATGAGTGTGTGAGCTGAAGAGAAAGTTGAAGTGGTCCTGCAGAGGTCTATAGTAAAAGCCTCACACATTCAAAAGTCTTCGACATCCGTGAAAGGTCAGACCCCGATTGAGGGAGACCAGAAGTGTGACAAGTTAGGGGAAGGGAACCCCTAACGAATGTGAATTAAGCTTGGAGAAGGGAACCCCAAGTACTGTATTTGATCGGTCCGAGCCAGACGGAGGGAGACCTACTTGATCCTTTTGTTGAACTGTTAAGAACTTTTGGAACGCAGGAATAAGTGATTTTAACGTGGAAGGTCAAGCGGGCCTCAATCCACATTTTGAACTGCCTTTTGTTTTGAGAACCTGAGTGCGTCATCTGGTCTACGGGGCCCGCCTTCCTCTGCAGTCCCAACGTGGGGAGGAGAGCTCAGTCACTTTGGTCTTTTATATTATAACACTGATTTTCCTTTGCATACATATTCCCCTTTACACACGTTTTGGCATTAGGTTTTGCTAGTATAGGCCATTTTTGATTTAACAGACTAGGACTGCGTTTTCTTTATTATTTGATGGTAGGGACTACTCCCATCATAGCTATATGGCAAAGTAGGAGTTTTTCCAAATCCCAGAAATTGAATAAAGGTTTTGAAACTGTACCGCTTGTGTCAGTGTCGTACTTGTGATACCATGCCTCCCTTACATAGTATACTTCACCATCCTCATCTCACCAAAATCTTCACTCGACAGTTTTTAGACCAGGTTGATGGAGAATCCACACAGATGGACTGGAAGGAAAAGATGTGTCCACCCTTTCCCCAGCACAGAAGCCTAAACCAGTGCTCGCCAATTTAAATCTTCCACAAATGCAGGATAGTGCTTTTCCAGAAAGTTCTCCTGTTCCAAGCATCCACTGTAATTCGGACGAAACGTCACATGGAAAACTCTCAAGAGTCCTTTTTCTCATGGGAGAGCGAAAGACAACATAATTTGCTTTCAGCTCCTGCAACGTTATCAGGCGCTTTATTCAAAACAAATCCTGAAACACTACAGACTGGAATTATATATTTTTCTAGTGATTCAAATAATGCAAACAGTAGTCAGAGCTGACATTAAAATGCAGCCTTCGATGAGGTTCGAAGTAAAATGTTCACTGCTGCACCCAGAATGGATTTCAAACAAACTCCAGGTTTTAGTCCGAGATATTACATTTTTTTTTTTTTAAAAGCATACAAAGGTTGATGTGAAGTTTGTACTCAGACAAGACCAATGACTGCTGATTGAAAGGTCAGTCATGTGGGCTCCTCACCCTGTGAAGGAGGCAGCCATCACAATTGCCATCTCCGGCCACGGTTGCCAAAAAGGTTCTCCTTTCATCACGTTCTCCCGACAGGTCCACCACAGGAGATGCTGTGCAACATTTTTCTCAGGACCTGAAGAAGGTCTGTCATTCTGCCAGAGAACTGAGACCACTGGGATCTGAGGGCCCCCTGAAGGGACCTCTTTTCAAACGGGCTACTGCCCACAGAAAAATGCAGGATGCTATGAGGTCAAGCAAACTTAGAAAGTCGAATACCGGAAGAGACTGGGCATTCGGAAACATTTGGACCATCTGTGAAATACGTTGAGCCTTCAGCTCGGGGGCTCGACACTTCCAGAGTACGATTCCAGGACCACTCCAATAAACTGATGCTTCTGAGGTGGTGTTAAGTGGGACCTCTTGAAATTCAGGGAAAAGAGCAGCCTATGGAGGAAGTAGCAAGTATGACTGAAGTGAATCAAAGCCTATTCAGGAGCACAAGCTCTGATCAGCCAATCACCCAGGTAGGGGTAGACGTGAATCCCATCCCTCAGACTTGCTGCCACCACCGTCATGAGCTTGGTGAAGACCCTCGGGGAGAGGTGAGCCAAAATGGCAGGACCCAAATTGGACAGTGAGAACTGCCAATTGCGAACCTCTGGTACTTTGTGGTTGCTTACTTTCATGTACCAATTAATCACATTCTGAAGATCAAAGGACACCAACCAATCCTGAAGAAGTCGAGAAGTCAGGGAGTGTATCAAACTGGATTCCCCTCTACTGCAGATACTGACTGGCATAAAGCTCCAAAAAGGGTAAAGATCTCTAGGAGGAGCGGATTCAGATCCTTCCAAGGCTTGACTCTCTGGAGGACAATCTGGCTGTCTTCTTAAAAAGGGGAGGAAGTAGCCTAAGCCACTGTCTGCAGTGCCCAAGCATTGCAGGTTATGCCCCACCGACTATCCAAATGCGGAGTCGGCCTGGTCGCCCCCAAACACCCCTGTCCTGTGAACCAAGGACACAAAAGGGTTTTGGGGTTGTTGCTGAAGCAGAGGGCCAAGAAGCAGCACCTGAGAGAGGTTTTTTCTCCTCATCCTCTTGAGCCACGTGGAGCTCTTCTTTGGCCCCTTTCAGCAAACTGGCCTCTTCCTCTACCAATAGAGTAGAAAAGAAAAGGCTGAACCTTTTAGCCATGGGAAGATCCTTGAGATTGTTGAGGCTGGCATATCACTGCTCCCAGTGATTTAGCTGCAGCTAGGGATGCCTCTAATTGTTCTCGGCTCTCATCAGCCTTGGAGCAGAAAAGCTGGGAGCCATCAAATGGCATGTCCAATAGTCATGACTGGACGTCGGGTGCAAAACCCGATATATCTTTAGCTAAGCAAAACATCTCGCGACAGTACTCACCGCCATAGCCCTGATAACAGTCCACAACATCCAGACTAGGGAGATTGTGACCTGGCATTCCACCACCACCATATGGTCTACGGCCAAAGCTATGAAGTCCCACAAGGTGCGCTTATACATGGCCAGGGCACAACTCATTTATGGAGTGCTATGCTGCCTTCAGAAAATACCCTCTTCCCTAAGGCGTCAAACCTTTTATTATCTCTATGCGGGGGGATAGTAGGATAAGCTGCAGCCTTAGAAGTTGCCATGGCTGCTTGGATAGGAAATCTGGGTCTATTGAGACAGCCCTATATTTTTGGTTAGATTTTTGTTGACCACTAGTGTGGCATCTGGTTTTAACCAGTTTTCGAACACTCTGGTTCTCAAAGCAGCATGGAAGGGTAACGCAGGTTTCGTTGGGGGTCCTCTATCCAGGATGTCATTAAGATCATCATTTGCCAAGATTGCCAATGGTTTTCCCCATCCTAGATATTATGTGACCTTTCCCATCACTACTCTATATGAGGGGTCAGAATGAGCTGAAGTCCCTAGTGGCGAAATAGGTCTCAGGTGCAGTGTCTAATCCACTAGCATCATTGAGTATGTCCACAGGATTTTGCATTCTGGAGTACTCAAAGTTGAATTCATCATCCGGTACATTGAAAGAAGCATACTCCAAACCGAAAAGGAACATTCTCATCTTCCTTCTCAAAAATCGACTCAATGGTCTTTAAGTAATCAGCCTTGGGTAAAGGTTTAAAAGACTTCAACACTGACAGAAGGTCTCAAAGTCTTTGAAGGCGTCGACAACCTTAAAGGCTTTGACGGTGGCACTGACTTCGATGGGCCAGGTACCCACTCTTTTACAGGAATTGAGGAGGAAGGTTTAGATTTCAATTTGTGTCAAGACGAAGACTCCTTTGACGAATGTAGAGGAGACATACTGCCTGGGCTCATTCGGAGCGTGAGTAGCGGTGCCCTGCCAGTTTTACTAGACGTGGTGGGTTCTGAAGCCTTCTTGGGCTCTTTCAAAAGGGTGCTTGGAGCTGCTGTTTGAAAAGCTTCCAACATTTGGAGACATTTCTCAGTGTCACCAGAAGATGCCAACTTGCTAGGAAAGTTAAGCAATTTGTCAGGCGAGGAGCCTGACAAAGACTACCGTGACCAATGGCGTTGCTTCTTTGTCTTTTTGTGAAAAAGATGACGAGGATGAATGTCGAGATCTGGATCGCGAGTGCTTCGAATGTTTGGATCACTTTTTCAGATGGAAAACCTCCCAGGAGTCGTCTTCCATCAGCCTCCTTTTCGAAGGGGTAGTAGAAGGGGATTTAGAAAGAGGCCTACCTACTACGAGGTTCCCCTTCCTCTCCCTCAAGGCCTTCAATGTCATTGATTGGCGGGAACAGCAGTTGACGACTGTGGTCTGCACCCAGACACCACAGGCAGATCCGATGTGTTTCTGTAATGGACATTTTATAGTGCCACAATCGGAGCATCGCTCAAAACTGGTCTTTGGTATAGACATTTTCTACGAACTTCGAACATTTTGAAAACACACAATGCGAAATCGCGAAGGCGATAAAACCTCCAAAGCATGCAAAGTATGTGGAAAAAGGAACTTGGGCAACAGGCTCTATGCAAGCTACTTATAACAGCATCAAAGTCACGGCAGAGGATGGGGCAGAGGCCGCCAAGAGCCACGACTCGACGACGCCAGATACCATGAAAAAGGTTTCTGAAGCTGCAAGCAGACTTAATATATTGAAGATGAGGAATATGTGCGAGGACACTATACATTCGAATTAAATGTTTACAGCGTGTGCACCCACAATTAGCCAATTATTAACCAAAATCCCTCAAGGAGCATAAAAGCCCACTCACGTAACAAACACTACTGTGTTGAATATGCTAAGAGGAAAGTGCACTGCAAAGTACAGTTACTGATGTCATCGCAATCTGAACATATTTATTAATACCTTCAATACAGTGCCAAAAACTTCCAGATTACTAAGGCTATTAAGCCAAAGCTCTGTACTGGTTCGATTCTGTTTAGATGTGCAATTAATGTGGAGAATGACCAAAGTTAAACCAGCATGCCTTGAAAATCAGCACATATCCAGCACAAGCTCATCACTTACTGGAGCCTGTGGAAATAATAGCGCAAACAAAAAATGGTGCTTTAAACAATGAATGGCCTCAATTGGTTGGCACTAGAAAAGGGAAAACCGACCCTGCTTGCCTACAATGTGGTCAGGTGCATGATCCGGTTAGCAAAAACTCCACCCAGTAGGTGCTCGAATGAGAGGCAAACTAAAGGCTGTGTTTATATTGAGTGTCCCGGAAATGGGACAACCACTTCACGCATGTGTAGTGTGTCTAAAAACCTGTTAACTGAACCTACAAGTACCAAGATGCTCTCGTACAATAGAACCGACCAAATGACAGATAAATGCAGTATACTCAGACGTCTGGACGAGGCAACAAACGTGTGCATGGCACCAAGAGAAAATACACCAAAATACATTTTACCACGGGGTGCGCTGCTACAATCAAATAACGTGGACCAACTAGCAGAATTCAAACATTGAAAAAGCTGCATAAAGTAAAATAATAAATGTTTCCCATAAATCAGGTAAGTTCGGCCAGCCACACTGCCATAGTGACGTCACACATGATAATCATGAATGTATTACTAAGTGAACATGACCTGTTTTTTAGTTTTTAACTCAGGGTGCACTGCCATCATCATGAACGCCGATTATTGGGCAAAATGCAGATATCATGAAACTGTGAAGGACCAAGTTACAAATCCATTTTATTAATCTGTCAACACAAAATAGGGTATTAGGACCTACAGACCAATTACTCCAAAAAGTGAGCATCTTGTGACCATCATGATGAACCAAAGATGTGCAACTAATTTGTCAATACCAATGACTCATCCCTTTCTTTCAACCTGTTCCTAATGGAGTCTGAGTATGATCCAATAGGCCTCCCTACTTTTCAGGTGTTTTACCGAATAGAGTTTTTCAACAATAGTCTAACGTAACTCATCCTCTGTGTGGCCTTCTTGGTCAAAGTGTCGAGAAAGTCTGTTCGAGGTTGGGTTATTTCTAATGCGTGAACTGGCTTGGTTAGTGTAATGGAAACTTTTCTGGTTGTGTATCCTACTTTAATGTTATTGCACAGCCAATATAGAGTATACACGAAAATACTAGAATTACAATTGGAATGAAATCTTAACTCCCACTTGATGTTTCCATGTTCAAAAAAACGTGGTCATGGAAGGGATTCACAAGCAACACAATTCCTCCTTGGGTAGTGGCCCGAAATGGGTGGAAGACCGGACAGCTCTGGAAGGTCAATTTACCCCAGCTTCACAATTCCAGAATGTTGTATAAAATACTACCATCAGACTGTGCAAACAATTAACCAGTGACAACCCTTTATTTTGCCTGCAGTTCTGGATCTCACCCCAAGCAATCCCCTGAGAGCAAACTCCAGGCAACACAGCGAACAGTATAATTCTCGCTTGTTCCAATTCATTACCCGTTGCTGGGCCATCAGCAGGCCACTGGCCTTACTCAGTGAGTCTGACAACCGTCATTACCACCCTCCTGATCGGTTTCATGCTAGCCCAAGAAGGGCTATAGCATTATGCAACAGTCTGTTCCTGGTGTTTGGTGGTTTCTAAGGTTTCTTGGTGCGCACAGGCCATGTACTGTTACCAAACCGCCTTTTCCATCTGGGCCATTTTTTTTCCTGGTACTTGCCTCAACGTCGCATGGGCAAGAGACAAGTCAAAAACCTGGTGGCAGCCTGGCATCTGCTGAACAGCATACCAAAGAGTGGATATCTGGAAGCAAATACCCTGGAGCTGTTGGTCGGACTAAAGCAGTTGGCTGTACTATCAGTCAGAGTGGCACCATTTGGTTGCCGGAGTGTTTAGTCTGTGTAGTGATAGAGGTTGGGGCTGCTACACCATCTGCTTCGCGGAGGGTGGTGGATGTAATCTAGTAAAGGAATCCATTAGATCTCGTGCCATCTCATCTATTACTAATTGAGAACACAGATTGGATGCAAGCCAAGCCTCCCCCTTCTGTTAACTGACCTTGGTTTTTTAAGCTTCCAATTTAATCCCTAAGTCTAATTTGATTTTTCAATCCACTATTTTGGATGCCTAATCATAGCAATCACTTTTTTACACAAATGTCCCCAGCCTTTTTTTGTTTTTAACTCAAATGCACGCTTTAAGTTGGTTAAGTGGTCAAGATGAAAGTTACCTTACAGCGGGAACTGGTTAGGCAGATTCTACCACATCCAATCGTGGCATTCCAGTACATACTTGCGCATCCGGTTATAGTTGCCATATATGTATTGCGTAGGTGAGCACTTTGGGGCACTGGCACCTGTGTGGACCGTTTTATTAGCATGTTTTTTAAATCCATTTTAAATTTCATTTTTCATTCAACCTTAGTTGCCCAATCGCCATTTCCCCAATATACTAAAACACGAGTCTGGGAAAACGCCACATATGTACGGCCTTCGAAGGGAAAGGTGACAGGGAGCTGGGGGGACTCCAAGTGGTCTAGAAGAGGCAGAGGTGGGAGCCACCTCACTCAACCCCTACCTACCTGGTTCCCAAACCACATTCATTTTATAAGACAGATAATTAAAGGGGGCGTTTCAGCATTAAAAAAGTAGTTTACACTATGAAACAGTCATTGTCTTTACCAGTCTCACCAAGTCTCTGCATCAGGATTAACCACTGGTTTTCTGTGTAGGCACAGAGAAGCAGCACTTACAGGCAGGATAATCCCAAGATCTCCACTGAAGTTTTGAACAGGACCCCATGCCACTCGGTTGCTGCCAGAGGAGTATAGGAGAAGGCCATGCGCAAGCCAGCGGTACTTCCCTCTTTGCATGGCAGGTCAGTCACAGCGCCAAATTGTCAGAGAAAGCAGGCTTGTAAAATCATTCTCAGATAGCAGCAAAGTCAGAGACAGCTTTATTGTCTTTCAAGTCAATAACCAGGACTTCATGCTTACCCTATCGGAACAAATCATCTTTGTATATCAGGACCCCGCAATTCGTTGTGAAACCATCTATGAAAGTTCTGTAATACAAACTAAATAACTGGGGAGGTGGAAACTTTCCATTTTCCAGTTCATAAAGACAAAATAGTCTAATCATTGATGCAGAGGTCCCCACTTTACAAATCACCTGACCTGATCTCTTGAGGAAACCTCAACACCACCGAAAGATGACTAGAATCACCATCTCCCCCCAACTGCACATTGCAGTGCTTTTCGATCACCACATCTTAGAGTACATCTTCCAAGCCGTTCCTTCCAACGTGACTCCAAAGAAGCCACTATACCGTCTTCTTAATTCTCATGTCCCATTTAGAAACTCAAAGAACAATAAGCATTATGGATAGAAAGTGAATATAAACCGATTCAGTTTAGAAATCGGAACATATTCGCTGAAAAAGGTTAAAGGGTAAGATGTTGTACACACCAATATGAAATGGTCACGCAACAAACCCATAAAAATTGCACAAACTCTCCCTGACAAAAGAATTGGGGAAACAAATTGGACTGTGGTGAGCTGGCCAGTTCAGACACAGATTTTCCCTGGACGAACTCCTTACAAAAAAAAGACACTGGCCATTTCACAAATTGGGAGCAGGCGTTTGAGGATTCTGGGCTCAACTGGGACTAGCAAATTTACCACTAACCCTCGCTATCCGTCGCTCCTGCCCTATATATCACAGCCTCTATTGAGAGGGTTGAAGTGGATGTATTCGCCTTGTCACTAGTTTAGTCTCAGTTGCTTCTTCATTCTGCTTTATCATTGCTTCATTTCATTGTGCAAGTGCTGGGCTGCCAGCAGAACCTCAAACATATTTGGGAGCACCCCTTTTATTCCACGCGCAGTCTTTCGTGGCAGTCAGGTTACGAATGCAGCTACAACGGCTGGTTGCGCTGGTCGCATGTGGGATCTCACAGTACTGGTCCATGCATCATCTTAAACTTTCAAAATAATATGCTGAATTTCTGCCTGTAGACTGCTTAAGGCGCAACCACATTTTCTAGGGTAAATTTCTAGAACAGAAGTTAGCCAGAAAATTCTTTAAGGTTTGTTCTCGGAGGTTCCTACAAGAGCAAGTTACATGTTTCTTTTAGTAAGGCAAACACTTCTGGGGTAATTTCAGAGCGAAGCAACTGGTTTGAATCAGAAAAGGCCAGATTGTGAAGGGTCGTATTTCATGGAGTTCCTTCTTGGAATGTAATGATACTGTCTCGAATTTTAGGGAAACATTGGACAATTACTAGTGTATCACTGGTGCCAGAAAGTTCTAACAGCTATGAAGTAGAGCTAGCTTGAGGATTAGAAAACCCTTGAAAAATTGACGATGTTACAAGCAGGAGATTGGCCATCTTTCTTGCAATACAAGGCTGAGCGTGATCATATGGCAGGGCTTGCGATTGTGCAGGGGTTGACTGTATGCTGAAGATGCTCCCAGAGAAGACTCAGCTGTGAACCTTAACCATTCATCAGGCTAGTGGGAGGGATGCAGATGCCAGCAGTTTCAGCTAATAGGGTAGTGGGGTTAACATAGCTCAATCATAAGAAAGAATATCTTCAAAAGATTTTTTTGTAGGTGAGGGTATGCCTTGAGGTACCGGATAAAGACAGCCATGCCTTTCCTATTTTCTCTGAACAATCTAAATTGCTTTTCAAGACTTGATACTTCAAAATGATGTATACCCGGTAAGTAAAAAATAAAAGTACCCAAGGTTTCAGATGCACTTTGCACCACAGGAATCCAACATGCCCTGTAGGTGTACAATTGTGTTTATATCAACTGTGCCTATCCCAGGGAATTGCGCTTAGAGCTGCTTCACTAAATTAAATCATAAATGTACAAAAATAGAATGGACTCCTTTTTAACGGGGAGTAACACTTGCTTGGACTGACCTTTTCCCATTGTGTCGTGGGGAAAACAAAAATTAAGTACATCCTGCTCCTCCACAGCACCCCAAGCTGAGCTAATGCACGACAGCTTTTCACACCAGACAACGGTTCACAGCTATCACTCTGCCCCCCCAAGCACAGGACACAGTTTATACCCAGACAGTAGTTCAGAGACTAGCATAAGGGAAGGATACTGGGTTAGACACACCGATGGGAAGAAGACATTTGACCTAGATTGGAAGGTTATAGCAAGGGAACGTTTGGGAAGCAGGAGTGTCAAGTCAATAGCGTCCCATTGCGAACACCACCAGATCTAGGGAGATTTGGAATGTAGAAAGCCGAAGAGTTCCCCAAAGTCGCATTTGGTTTAAGCATCAGCACAAAGGATGTAAGTATATTGGTTTCAAGAGGCGACCTGAATCAAATATGTGCTTTCATACCGTAACTCCTTTCTAGCACTGTGGCTGTACTTGGTCTCTCCTGAATGACCATACATCTGCGGTTATAGCACCTGTTGAGGCTTGCAGGATAAATACATAAGTAACCAGAGCGTTCTGAATTGTGGTGAACCATATGTTTTCGCAAAGTAAATAATTCAAATAACAGACTCATTCAATCAGGGTAACACTTTTTTGAAAATAAGAACATTCATGTTTTATTTAGTGTAGTGTTGGGATACAAGTGCTTCAAGTAAGTAAAGTTAAACAGTCATATGTACAGGTGGGATTTCAATTCCAATAGTACAGAACAGAATGACAAAACAGACTTGTGATCATTTTGATTTTTTCTGAGCTGATCTTTTGTGTAAAAACACCTTACCAGTTGACCAGTGGGCTGTATCGACCCATGGGCGTTCCCTCCAGCAAGCGCCCCTAAATAGACATCGTCTTACCTGGTAACATGGGCAACAGGGGAAGTCATGAGATGATCAATCTGCGATCCTGGGGCTGCCTGGCCCTTGTCAACAGATCTGAGGCACTCGGGCACAAGTATTCATACATACATCAAATTCGGAGATCAGTTTGGGTCAGGTCAGCAGAAAAGAACATGTTTATTCCACAATGCTGCAGGGTACAAACTGGCACAAAACAAGAACAGCAAAGCATATGTTCTCTCTCTCAGGGTGCAACAAGCTTTCACATCTTTCGTGGTCATACAGATTTTAATATACAGACAGTGGAACTTTTTATGACCTCAACGTGAAATTCATCAACTTAACAAGTGGGTGTTCCATTCAGACCAAGGCACCCAAGGCTGAATGCCCAGTTGGTAAATAAAGAAGCTTGAAGTAAACCAACGGCTTTCAATCAAGCCAGTCGTTGCAAAAACTAGCTAAGCAGGGAGGCGTTATCAGAATGCGCTCTCTCTCTACATTCAAGGCGTGTACCAGTACACAATTCTAATTGTAGAAACGTGGCAAAACAAACATGCAATGAATGCATACTTTGCCGTTCCGCTTAACATGTATTTATTTCAGATCGCTCCCACCTCAGCTGTGCCTTGTACTTTTACATCAAGTTTCCCTAGGAAATACATTACATTTTATTTTTCCCTCACATATCCAAGATGAGGAATCTTTGGAGGAAGGTATACATTAGAACTGGATAGTGAGTTTCCAAATGGAGACCACACTGGACCTGGTTTGCTTGGATCCAATGGTGATGAGGACTGTCAAGTAGGTAGAAATAGGCACTTGATGTACAAACTTCAGGTCAATGAATGCCACAGGTAATGCGATTTTCAGATATAGTTGAGTCATCCTGATTTTGTTGAATCTTGATCCCATGGTTTGTGAAGAGCCCTCAAGGGTTTAATTTGCCAAGAGATCCTGCAAGCTACTAGATAGTGGTAATTGTTGCCCACGATGCCATTTCAGGATGCATACTAGCCTTAAGGCGGACTGCAATTTCCGTGGTGCGCCCTCGCCAGTTCTAAACCTCAAATCAGATGGCAAATGCTGTCTATTATCAGTTGGCAAAGTCACTGGGGTCCAGTATGATTTTCTTCAGTAGCGGAGGTGTGCCTTTTTTTTTTAAGGGGGATCAAGGAAGATTAAAAAACATACCGCACAACATGTAAAACAGGGGTCCGCACCCTTTTGTAGTTAAAGAGCAACACGTGCATATCAAAGTAAACGATCAATACCCAAACCTCGATAGAACATTCCCCGTTCAGGTGTTAGAAAAATCATTGGAAAACATTTAACAAAAAATCATCTTTTACAAATGGAGCTTTTCTGGTGTGCACCAATTAACAGTAAATGCAAAAAGCCCAGTGGAATCTGCAACTGCTTTAAACTTAATTTGGCATTTGCAGGTTCGGGGTCTACAAAGCAATCATAAGGACGTTGTGCCACATGGGGAATTTTCAAAGCATACAAGGACAAAATGTTTTCAAAACATGCATTCACTTCACCACTGCCCTTTTAAAATGGATTCATACACATTTAGTGGCAAATAGTGCCTTGGGTCACATTTGGATGGTAAACGTATTAACATACTAGAGAATTGTAATACCAGCTTACAGAATAGCTTGATGGTTCTACCGTTATAGTTTTCAGTCGTATTTTGGCCTTTTATTTAGGACTAAATAGTAACTGCATTGGACTTCAATAAGAATTTAACCAACTACAGTTTTGCATGCATTTTACTTATTTGCCTGCCATACACGTGCAGGATATGGCATTTATAACGCGCCTGTAAATAACCAGGTTACTCACTGTAGTGACCACCTTACTCTTAGTCCATAGTCCCCTGGTTCCATGTAATAATGTCGCCACAAAAATCTTGCCATGCAAAAATATCGCCGAAAAATGGCCGTTTTTTGTGGCGAGATTATTGCATGGAACATGCGGGAGACACCCCCGCAACCCCCAAACTTTTTTTTTCTCTTTTTAAATTTTTTTTGCCCCTGTCCCCCATATATATGGTCACCCAAATAATATCGCCACGACATTTTCGCGGCGATATTATTTACGGCAACCATATATATGGCGATATTACCTGATACCAGTCCCCTTTCCTCCAAACTTATGGGACATTCCTCTGTCCTGTGGGACGGGACCGGAGCACTTTCTAAAAGCATCAAAATTTTGCAAAAATGTTAGTCCTTCCTCTCTTTTACACGGGGTACTCACCGCGGCCATAACAGCTGCCCATCTCAGCTCTGCCCGCGCATCGCCCATCAGTCCTTTTGTATCGCCAGGTCAGAGACCTTTAAGCAATAATAGAGGAACCTTATTAGAGGCGACGGCGGGCAGGCATATGGAGGAAAGGGGACTATGGACTAGGAGTAAGGTGGTCACTGCCGTGAGTAACCTGGTTATACTCCTACGTCCCGTCCCCTTTCCTCCATGCTTATGGGAGATTCCCAAGCACTCCTCACAGGAACTACGGCTGGATGGAAAACCCCTTATTGAAAAAGGTTCTTCAGCACAGCCTGGCCAAACTGAGCATCAGATCTGGAGCTCAGGTCTAGACAATGTTTACAAAAAGCCGACGGGGAGGCCCATGTAGCCGCTTTTGCGATGGTCTCCCAGGGGACATATTTCTGAAAGGCAACTGCGGCTGCCTTGCCCCGCAACAGGTGTGCATGAATACCTTTAGGAGGCTGCAGTCCTTGGACAGTGTAAGACTCCGTAATACAGGCAGCGATCCATCTGGAGATAGTCACCTTAGAAGCCTGTCTACCTTGTGGATTACCAAAGGTCACCAACAGTTGAGAAGAGCTCCTCAATTCAGATGTTCTGTCCAGATAGAACTTAAGAGCCCTTCTAACATCCAAACAATGTAGGACCCTTTCTGCTTCCGAAGCTGGGTTTGGAAAGAAGACCGGCAGGGAGATTGACTGATTCAGATGGAAATCAGAGTCCACCTTTGGCAGGAAAGAAGGATTTGTCCGTAGGACCACCTTATCCTTGTGGAAAACCAAAAAGGGGTGCTCCACCGACAGAGCTTGGAGCTCACTCACACGCCTTGCTGAAGTAATGGCAACCAAAAAAGACACTTTCCACGAAAGGTGCTTAAGGTCCACCGTGGCTATTGGTTCGAACAGTTTATGGCACAACGCCGTAAGGACCACATTCAGATCCCACGACGGATGCGGCGTACGAACTGGAGGATAAAGCAGCGTCAACCTCGCAAAGTGCCTCTTAACCACTGGATTTGACAGTGAATAAGAGCACTGGTCTGTGGATAGGTAGCCAGCTACCGCCGAAAGATAAGTCCTGCATTACAGAACATGAATGCCCGATTCTGCTAGGTGAGACACAAAGGACAGCACCATGTCAATCGTAGCCACCCTGGGGTCCAGCTGTTTGGCTAAGCACAAGTGACAGAACCGAAGCCAATTGCTTTTATACCGAGACCTCGTCGAAGGCTTTCTGGCTGCCTGAATTATTCGCATGTTATCAGCAGACGGGTAGAGATGCTCTAGAGATCTGAACTCAGGCACCATGCCGCCAAGCTGAACAATTGTGGGGAGGGGTGCCACAGCTGTCAATCCCTTGGGTGAAGCAGATCGGGACTCACCAGTAGCCTGATCGGTGCACACTCCGACAGGTGTTGAAGTTCTGAGAACCAGGACCTGGCTGGCCACCAAGAGGCTATGAGCAGAAGAGAACAGTTCACCGCGTTCCTCAGCTTGCAAATCGTTCGATGAATCAGAGGGAGAGGCGGGAAAGCATATGCCCTCATGTTGTGCTAAGGAATCTCGAGCGCATCCCCAGAGAGAAGGCTCCCAGACCATTTCTAGAGGCATACAGAGGAAGGTTGTTTGGCGACGTTGCGAAGAGGTCCACTTCCGGAGTCCCCCAACACAGGAATATCCAAGAGAGGATCACGGCCTTCAATTCCCACTCGTAGCTGATTGTCCGCCGACTGAGGACATCTGTCGTGACGTTCAGCTGGCCCGGGATGTGTACTGCTACCAGCCAGACACCATGGCGAACTGCCCACTCCCATATCTGGATGGACAGGTCCAAAAGAGGAGGAGACTTGGTGCCACCCTGCTTGTTGATGTAATACATTGACACCACATTGTCTGTGCGGATACGGACCACTTTGTTGGCAATGACCGGCCTGAAAGCCTTGAGCGCTAGGAAGATCGCCAGACGGTGCAGATGATTTATGTGAAGGAGCTTGTCCCGAGGCGACCAAAGGTCCGAGACCTGAAGAAGATCCAACGTCGTACCTCACCCCAGAAGGGAGGAGTCCGTTGTGACCATCACCATCGGGCTGGGTCTTGAAACCCCGCTCCCACCGACAGGTTGCTGAGAGACGACCACCACGCCAGGTCCGCCCTCATGGAAGCCGGAATCAATATCCACTTGGGAGTCCGGATCCATAGCCTGACGCCAAGAACTCCTAAGAGCCAGTCTGCCTCATCTTGAGTTGAGCAAGAGGTAGAGACAATACGCACGAGGCCCAGAAGCCTCTGGAACCACCAGGCCGACATGCTCTCAGACTGCGCAAACATCTGACAAGTGGCCAACAGATCCACCATTCTGTCCCCGGTCAGGTAAACTCTGCAGTCGATCGTGTTGCAGCGAAAACCCAGGAAAATCAAGCCCTGAGAGACCGTCATGGAAGATTTCCGCCAGTTCACCGACAGCCCGGGTTGGAACAGGAGCTGGAGGAGAGACTGAAGATTGCACGTGGCCTTCAGCAGGCAAGGGCTGCGTAACAGCCAATCGTCCAAATAAGGATACACATGGATACCCTGCAGACAAAGATGGGCTGCAATCACTGACATAGTCTTCGTAAAGACACGCGGTGCCGAGCTGAGGCCAAAAGGAAGCACTCTGAACTGGAAATGCTCCTCTTCCACAGATAAACGCAGGTATCTCTGGTGTGGATTCCAGATCAGAATATGCATGTACGCATCCTGAAGGTCCACCACGCTGAGGCAGTCGCCCATCTGTAAAGAGAACTTTATTGGACCCGGTGTGATCATCTTGAATTTCTCTTGGGGTCTAGAATGGCGCGCAGGCCAGCCTTGTTGAATTTGGGCACCGTAAACAATCAGGAGTAGAAGCCCTCCCCCTCGTTCCCCTAAGGGAACGGATTACACCGCTCTGAGATCCAGTAACTTCTGGATCTCGGCCCTGAGAGAGGGTGACCCCGACTGCTGAAAAGGAGGATTGATGGGTGGGGTACAGGGGGGGGGGAAGAGGGGTAAGCGGAAGCCCGCCTGAGCGACTGACAAGACCCACCGGTCCTCGGTAATGGTCTGCCACGCCTCCCAATGAGACGCAATGCGTCCTCCCACCGGGGTCTCGTGCGAGCGCAGAGAACCCTAATTTGGCTGGTTTTTCGGTGGCAGCACCACCTGAACCTGAGGAGGCTGAGGAGCAGATAAAATATCGACTCCGTTGCTGCCTCCAGTGGGAATTACCCGAAAGGGTATCGACTGTGGGATTTTCGGTCCAGAAAACCCCTAAAGCCAGAGGAGGGCCGGGGCTGTGCTATCCTTCATTTTGGTCAGCTCCACATCCATTGTGGAATGAAAAAGCTCCTTGCCGTCAAACGGCAGATCCAGAACCTTATCCTGCACCTCCTTAAAAAACTTAGTGGCATGCAGCCAAGCCTGATGAGAAGTATCCACTCCAAGCATAAGGCCTCGGGCCGAAGTGTCGACGTGATGAACTGCCGCCTCCAGCAGATCCTGATCCAGGACCCTGGCATCCGATAAACCCACCTTGAAGCCCTCAAGCTTTTCAGCAGGGATGAATTCCTCAAACTCCGACAGACCTTTCCACATTTTCATATTCTCCGCCGCTAACACCAATTCTGCATTGGCCTGACGCAATTGCAAGGCCGAGTTAGCAAAAATGTTCCTCCCCAGGGAGTCAAGAAGCTTATCCTCTTGCCCAGGACCTGTGTAGCAGTTGTAGAGGAGGGTGCTGCAAGTCTGGATTGCAAAGTGGCCGCAGCCACGACTGTGGAGGAGGGGGGTGGACAAGACGCTAAGGCCACCTCTTCCGAAGAATGAAGCTTGTAGCGTGCGTCAATTTTCTTATTGACAACAGTCCAGAGTGTGGTTTCTCCCATACTCTACGGACCTCGGCCAAAACGTCCTTTTGCAAAAACAAGGCAGTATGCTCCGAAGGAGACAAGGTGAAAGCCCCGAAAGCACGCCCTCCTGCGGAGCGGGTGCCTCGGGTACTGGAACATCCAACAGACCTGTCCAGCACCCGGTCGTGAAAGGCTCTGCTAGAGCGGGGCTGGTCTTTGTCGTCCTGATCGCCCTGTACATCATCCAATAGATCCGGATCAGGTTGAGACACATCCGGCACCACAATCGCCTTGTCCAGTGAGGACAATGGAGGCGGGGGTGTAAGAGTTGGGGGAGGCCCCGCCGGTAAAGGCGACAGCGGCAGAGGCGCAGGCAGCGTAGCTGGGACCGTTGGCGCCGGCGGGCATATCTCCCTAAACAGGCCCTTAAAGTACTCCTTCATGGGGTCGGAACGCATACGTTTCTGAAACTTGCCGAAAAAGACATCCTCCGCCGATGATTTAGGCACGACAGGAGGAGGCCTCTGATGAGGAGGGTAATTCCAAGGGCGCAGGGGGGAGGGTTGCCAAGAGGGCCCTTCCCCACCGTCGGCAGCAAGACATTGTGCAGTAGAGGCATCCGAGCGTGTCATAAACTGGACGAAACAGATGTGCACAAGGAAACCGATGTTCACCTGAAAGAGAACCCCCTACACCTAAGGCCGATGGCATAGTTGTAAGGGTTGTATCCAAAATGGCCGCTGTGGTCTTGGCGGGAACGGCCGCCATTTTGTCGGCACCCGAGGAGAACTGCGACACATGTGGAAGTGAGGCAGGGGTCCCCACAAGTGGGTCAGGGGTCTTCATTTTAGCCTTAATACAAGTAACGTCGGCCAAGCCGGTACTGTGTGGCCTAGGATGTTTGTGACATGCTAATAGCCAAACTAGACTTCATAGGCAGGACCTCGACACTGCCGGTAAAGGAGGAATTACGGTTCGAAACCACAGTCCTTGCCCCCTCAACAGTTCTGGGGTTACCGCAAGAGCGGGAACAATGAGGAACACCTTTCACCGACAAGGCCTTAACAGGCCTCTCAGAACTGTTGGTCACCTTAGCCTTTAAACGAGAGGCCTCGGACCAGAGTCCGGTAGCATCCTCTTCACACCGGGCCTCGAACTTCTGTTCGGTATCGACAAGCCCAGTCGAGGCCTCGGGGCGCATCCCGGTACAAATGAGGGACGCTCCAATCAAGGAGGCCTTGGAACGAGTTCCGGTACCCCACGACTCAGAAGAACTAGGTCTACAAACAGCCCCCACAGGAGGGGCCTCGCACTGTGATCCGGTGACAACAGGCCCCTTACGGAGACACTCGGAGAAAACTCTGCTACACTTTTTGAGAAATGAGTTCCCTAAAAAGTAAAGAATTTACCGGGCGTTTCTTCTCATCGATGAAGGATTGGAAATGCGTATGAGGAGTGCGCTGAAACACCTCCTCCCACCGCTCTAACAGATGTTGACGCACCCGGACCGAAAGGGAATCGCAATAAAAACACGAGTCCCACCGGTGGTCAGGACCCAAACACTCTAGACAAAGAGGATGGGGATCCGCCCTAGCGAAGCGTTGCTGACAGGAAGAACAATTCGGGAAGTCTAGCTGGAAAGGCATAGACTATCAAGCAATCTCAAGAGAGCCAGAGAGGAGGAAATTTGGAAGAAAAAACCTTCAGCAGATGCAAGTGCGTCGAGTCTCGAATGAGCGGAGAAAGGACTGATAGGCGATGCACGGGGCGGAGCTAGGCGGGGTTACAGCCGCGTGCAGTACCCCGCATAAAAGAAAGGAAGGACTAACATTTTTGCAAAATTTTGATGCTTTTACAAAGTGCTCCGGTCCCGTCCCACAGGACGGAGGAATGTCTCATAAGTATGGAGGAAAAAGGGGACGGGACGTAGGAGTACAAGTGTTTCTAGGTGAAAAGTACAGAATTAGACAGATTTTTCTTCCTGGCTCCACATTGAGAAAACATTTGGGACAAAACATGATGGCAAACAAAAAGCTGCCATGTACCCAGAACACGTAGAATTTAACGTGGGAGATGGTGCATGCACCCATGGTCACTTGTGTCCACTGGACTTCTCAAGCTGTGTAAAGGAACAGATGCCATTCCCCTTGGTATACATGGCACCCGTTTTGCCTATTCAAGCTCATGCCAGCTTTGCAAAGTATTTTTTATTTGAACCTTTTCTTTTTTTTGTTATGGTGGATCTATATGCAATCCCCAATTTGACAAACATCCCACCCCCTGCAATTATGGGATAACAATACAGTAATAAACAGCAAACAGGTTTTTAAAAAGATTGCAAATCTAGCGCGAGATGTAGGCTACCAAGAAACTACACAGAAACCACAAAAATGCAAGTAAAATGACAGACCAGGGGCTGCCTTAATAAATAAAAAATAAACATTGAAAACAGGTTTGCATGTCTAGTCTACAATCACTGCTCCTGGATTTCTCAACTGCAGGAGATCTGGCCACTACTAACAGTTGTCAAGGCTGGCAGGGTTATGTCAGTGTCCTGCTGATGGATTTTACTATATTTTTCTGTGGTGCCATCACAGTCCGTCTCAGAAGCAAGTGGTTCTGCACAGACAGTTTGATATGAACGCATTAGGCCCAGGTTTGCCTTGTTACTCCTCCGCCTGCTGCTGGACGCACTTGAGAACTGGCAGGGCTGGTCTTTGATCAACTAATTTAATAATTTGTTTTACAGTAATGCACAGCCACCTTCTAGAACAGTGGTGTTTAAACTTTTTTGGCCTGGTCCCCCTGAGCAAAATGTGGGCAGGCCAGGCAACCCCGAAAATGCCAAACGGAGAGTAAGTCCAAATGGCTATGAACTTTTGTGCACCATCACTGCACCCTACTCCCATTATACCGCCTGGACTCCCCTACCTGCTCCCATATGCTCCCAACAGTCTATGGGGCTACCTCATCCAACTCCTAGTACAGTTCCTGGGCTCTCCCCACCACAGACCCGTGGCTCTCCCCGACCCTGCTCCCACCGCTATGCCATAGATTGCCCCCTCCCCATCCCCATCTTGCTGCCACCGCAGTCCCTGGGCTCACCCTACCCCACTCCCAGCATAGTCCCAGGGGCAGTGGAGGCGCATAAATATTTCTCCCACATATGCCATGGCAACAGAGCATAGTGAGGAAGCCTGAGCCAATCGGGGGGTAGGGGAGGGGGGGTGTTTGGGGAGGCTCTCCCACTAAGAACTTTTTTAAAATAATGGGTTAAAATGTTGCATTTTAGAGCATACATTGGGTAAAAAGCCAAACAGTTTGCAATTGGTGCTGGGGGCCCAGGATGCAGGCATGGTATTTTGTACTGGACATCTATGATGGATGTCCAGCAAAATAAAATACCATCACTGTCCCCTGGGCTCCACAGCGCCTCCGGAGAGCCGATTGTGGCAGGTGGGTAGGGGGATTGTGCAACAAAAGGAATTTTTTAAATGCCTTTGTTTTACAACCTTGCCCCCCACTTGCTAAAATCAGCTCCACAGACCAACACAAGCACACATTCACACAGCAAGCACCATCATTCGCACACGCATCCCTCATCAAAGACTACTCATAACAAGCATAAACACAAATACACATAATTAAAAAATAAATTAACATAAACTTACCTTCTGCCCCGGTCCAGTTTCTTCCCCAGCGCTCCAGCTCCTGCATCATGAACAGGAATCGAGAAGCAAGAGCTTCCTGGCTCCTGCATGCAGGGGCCAGAGTGTGGGTGCTGAAACGCACTGCTCCAGCCTGCTCTGTATGTGTGAGGAGCTGCAGGAGCTTCCCCTCGCACATACAGACCTGCAGTACCGCAGACAGCATTTTCAATGAGCTATGCAAGGCTGGCGAAGCCAAGCGCCCCCCAGCCTTGCATGGCTCATTCAGCATGTGCGGCTGGGGAACTGAACAACCAAAGGGAAGCTGTGTTAACCTTTGACAGTTCAGCAGGTCCAGCAGCACTCCCTCCGCTGGAAAAGGCAGCCGAGAGCGCACTCCATGTTTCACTGGGCTGGGTCCTTGGCTCATCCACAATGGGTGAGTGGGCCACTAGGTCCATGCTTTTTTCATGGATCTATGTGATCACTGTGCTGCTCATAATGTGACCTTTCAAAATGCTGACTTCCATTACAGCGCAGCGCATTCATAACATAGATCAATGTGCCCGGCATCCCCCTACCTGCCCCAGCCCCACCCACTTACCTTTTCGGCGGCACACCCCGCAACCCCTGACCCCCCATTACACATACTAAGGGAAGCGGCTCCAACTCCCCTAAATCGGCCTAATGACGGTCAGGATTTTTTTCTGCGCAAGGGTGCAGTATTGGTA
This sequence comes from Ambystoma mexicanum, assembly GCF_040938575.1. Taxonomy (NCBI): domain Eukaryota; kingdom Metazoa; phylum Chordata; class Amphibia; order Caudata; family Ambystomatidae; genus Ambystoma; species Ambystoma mexicanum. Next base: position 543,599,794 of record NC_090929.1, read on the forward strand.
ATGTTGCCCCGATTGGGGCAACATTTTGGTACGTTTCCCTTTTCATTCCTCCATTAAAACATTTTTTAAAATATATATATATATATATATTTTTTAAATGTCACGCTGGTGGGGGGTGCACCCTCCACAGTTTGAATACCTTTGCTTTAGATGCAAGAAGGATATGAGAAACCTAACAGGTGTGGCATTCATGTCCTTCTGGAGAGCTGTGAATGACGAAAAGGCTTACTTTTGCTGTTCTGTTATTGAAGGGCCATCTGCTTCTATTTAAACACCCAGCCGGACTGCTAGTAAGGGCTCTGTTGCTTCATAGGCGTCACTTGCATTGTGATAAATCCTCGGTCCTTCACCAATCAAGGGGTCCAAAGGGGGGAAAAAAAGCACAATTCCTTAACAGGAGCAACAGGAACCAGGGTCTGTGGTGCATACTTGTTTCCAGCAGCACTTCTTTTTGTGCGGGAGCAGGAGCACCAAAGACTTCGCGAGGCCATGATGTCACAGATCATAAGGTTTAAATACCTTTTCTTGTGTGTAATACTGTTCCTAAGAATAGTAAAGTGAAATTGATTTTACTTACTTTCTCTCTTTGTAGAGTCAGCACACACCATCTTATGTGGAGTGCTGGGGGTTACCTAGTAGGCCCCTATATCCTACATTCTCATGTAACATTTTTTTATGTTACCCTCATTGCTTTAAATGGCTGGTGGAAGTGGTTTAATTTTCCTACCGCAGGCTGAATCCTCAGGTGCAGTACAGCACCCACGGGCGACCATTTCGTCAAAATGGCCTAGTCTTTTTTCGCCATTTTCTGTTTGAGAGGTCTTTCATGGGTTTTACTCTGTACGTTGAGCCAGGTTTGAGCCCTTTGTTAGCTTTGTCTTTGGGGGGGCTTCAGCCCTTAAGCCCGCCTCTGGCTCTGGTGTGTCTCGCAGAATAGAATGTGAGGGAGGGTCCCGAAACTTACCTGTCCTTTGTCTCTAGGAATGCCTGAATGCAAACTGTCCTGATTGGCTGTCTGGCTGTGCTATATTCCGCCCTGCTGTGTGATTGACAGCCTAGGCTGTGCATGAATGGGAGAAACCCAATTAAAAGTCAAGGGTTTTGGACTAGAGGCAGAGTCGACTACTGGGAGAAATACCCGACAAAGCAACCATGAACGAAGCTTGCTGCATCCTCCTGGACCTTTGCATTGCTCGGTGAAGCCCTGATGCTGTGCTGAAACTCCTTTTTCAACTCGAAAGAGCAGCTCCAGAAGGGATGACTTCTCTCCTTGGGTTAGTGGGTCCAACTAACCCAGAGACTAACTCCACTGGACCATCTTCCCACACTAGCTGTACGTCTTCGCAGCTGCAAGAAACGAGTGCCAGGGGTCGAGAAGTCCGTAGTCTAGTACAACATCTGAAATCCATCTACAAGCTTCCGGGGGTCTAAGGACCCTCCAGAAGCATGACAACCAGAGCTCGAGTCCCCTCACCAGAATGCAGGACCCAAGGAGTGAAGGAAGCCCAACTAGTATCCGAGATCCGCGATGCTGCAGTTTGCTAAGCGCTGAAACCGCAAAGTGCCGCTGAACCGATAAAGAGCCCGTAGCTGCAGACGACCTCCCAAGTAGCACCGCAGGAGCTCTCCAGACGTCCTCCCTCTTGTCTTCACGACTGAGGCTCAGGAACAAGAGGCCTGCACCGCTTTAGCAAAACAGAAACCAGTTGGACCACTCTTCAAACCAGAGGTACTGTTTAGACTTGGGGTACTTGCCTCTGTCTTTTAGCTGTGCTGCTCTCAGTTGGGGATTGCAGTGGCTTACTTTTAGAGTGGATTCCAACTCTGTTTTTCACAGGTTTAACAGCTTGTGACCCTGCACGTGATTGTCTTTCAAACTCTCTAACTTTGTGCAAGACTTTGATTCTAAGGAGTGCCTCAGCTCCATAGACTGTTTCAAAGTGACAGTGGCTGTCAAGGCTCCCTAAAGACTTCCAGCCCATTGACTTTGATATTGTTCGTCCCGCATACATTTTAGATTGTTACTGCTGGGAAAGGCTGGTCTAGATTTCATTGGAAGATATAAGTGTCCTCACATATACTGAGAACCTGTTTAACCTTTTCCTTCCTTAAATCTTTCCTTTCTGCAACCTCAAAATCTGCAAATTACTGTCTTTGTGACTGAAGTCACCTCAGGGTGTAGGAATTGTGTAAGAAGCATATCCAAAGATTATGCACTAACCTGTTCCGATTTTAAAAAGTAATTTTAAAATATATTTACATTGTTATATGAATTGCCTTTTTAAAGAACGCTCATTTAAAAATTGATGTTAAATAAATAACTGACCTTCTTGGAGACTGTTATTATCCATCCATCGGGACGCTTCCTGTCTGTTAGGGAAAATTCTCAGAAATGTGCTAATTCCCTTCTACCTTAGAGACCCCCAGCTTTTTTTTGCGGGACTTTAGGACTTAATTTCTAACCTGGTGAGAGCAAGACCTTTTTCACCACTCTCTCAAGTATTTTTCAGTGATTTGGACCGTTTCTTTTGACTTTGGAGTCTGACAAACTCCATAGGCATCATCTTTACATTATGACACCAAGCACCTTCAGTGCAGTGACACAGGGAAGTATCTATGATTTCTCAAAGGTTTAAATACCTTCTCTTGGTGAAACTACTGTTTCCAAGAGAAGTAAAATGAAATGGACTTTACTTACATTTTGTAACTTTCTAGACCCAGCACACACTTTCTTACCATAGGGTGCTGGAGGGGTTACTTAGTATCCCCTTTGTCTAGTTTCTCACATAACAATTTTATGTTCACCCTTCTACAATGAATGGCTGGTGGCAGTGGTTTACTTTTTACTACCATTGTGTGTTTCTACCACGAGCTGCAATTGCAGCTGCATTAAGAGACGCATGGGTGCCCATTTTGTCAAAATGGCCCCAGTCTTTTTTCTCCATTTCTTGTTGGAAAGGTCCTTCTTGAGATTTACTCTGCGCGCCAAACCAGGTTTGGTCCCGTTAGTTTTGTCTTTGGTGGGATTCACAAGGCGCCTCTAGCTCCAGTCTGGCAGGGGCAGGCAGTGAGGGAGGTGCCCAAAACCACCTGTGCTTAGTCTCCTTGGTTACAGGAATGCACCCAAGGGTGATTGGCTGGAGGGCTGTCCTTGGAGGACAGCCACCCTGCTTTGTGATTGACAGCTAGGCTGCGAATGAATGGGAGAAGTCTGAATACAAGGTGATGCTTTTTGGCTTGGAAGGCACAGTCCACCACTGGACAAAGGAATCCGAAGAAGAACTTGGAAGAGACGCCTGTTGCAGCTCCTGGACTGTAGGTTTGCCCGGTGAAGCCCTGCTGCTGTGCTGAAGCTCCGAATTCGCCTTGACTAGAGAAGACCTGCAAAGGACGACTCCTGCCCTTGGGTTGGTGGGACCAATCGACCCCAAGACTAGCTCATCTGGAAATCCTCTTGGAGCTGGCTGTACTTCCATTGCTGCTGCAGGAACCGAAGTGCCAGGGAGAAGAACACCAGAATCGAGTGAGTGACTAAGTCAGACCCGAGCTCCAGGAAGATCCTCCGAAATCCCAGGAGGCAGGACTGACCAAGCCTGAGCCACCTCAACAGAGTGCTGGACTCCAGATGGGAGGAAAGCCTAGAGTGTTATCAGAGAGACCGCTTTGGTGCTATTTGCTATAGAGGAGCTGAAACCGAAGTGCTGCTGCATTGAAGTATGCCCATTGTGTCGCAGACCGTCCCATTGTAGTGCAGGAGCCCCCAGACGTCCTCCCTTTGTCCCCACGACCGAGGCCCAGGAACATGACCTGCAGACATACACAGGAACAGATGCCAGCTGGAACCATTTCTTATAACCAAAAGGTACTGTAAAACTAAGGGGACGTACTTGTTGTGTCGCCTCGCTTGTTCTCAGTTGAGACTTGTCTTGGTTGCTTTTGCAGAGTTGGTTGCAGCTTTGTCCCTCACAAGCCTCCCAGCTTGTGGCCCTACAGTGATTCTTTCTACAAAGACTTCTACATTGTGCGAGACTTTTTACTTCGCTACAATCAAGTGCTTCAGCTCACCTAGACTTGCACAGTTCACATTGGCTGGCCTGGCTCCTTCAAAGACTCTTCTTACCTCCGACTTTGTGTTTTACCTTTCCTCCAGGAAAGGGTTAATTTACGCTGCATTGGGGGGTTAAATAGTACTTACCTGCTTTAGAATATTTGTTTAACCTTTGTTTTATTCCCAAACCCTTTTCTTTGACAACATCTCAGTACTGCTCTAAATGTACCAGTGATATATTAATGTCCACAGTGTCCTAGTTATTTAAGTCATCTCAGGGTGTAGGAAACCTTTGGTGGCCATCGCATATGGGTACTTGCTGATTTAGAGAAACTAAGTGTGTATTTTGAAGTGTATTTGTGTGTTGCTTATATATTGCTCCCGTCTGAAGAATGCTTATTCAACAGACTTAAATTAATAATTGTGTAATCAAGAAACCTTGAGTGTTAGAGTTTGTTTGAATACTTGTCATTGTGAATCTCTAAAAACCCTACTGCTCACATTGACCCCTCTTGGGATAAGCCTGGATGCTCAGCCACACTACCAACCTGTGTAGTACAGACTTATACCAAAGGGTGGGTTCCCATTACCAGGAGGTCACTGTTGCTATAGTCTCCCAAAGCGTACTGCACACAATCTTGCCCAACACTGTCCCTCATCTGGACTCTTTCTTGACCTTCTTGCCCAGTCATGAGGTTCCGCCTGTAGCCCAAAGCCAAGTGCAACTCTTGGTTCGACTCTAACCTAGTCTAACCTAGTTACTCTTAAACGCAAGTGTAGGGTGGCTGAGAGGAAATGGTGGGCTTCTTGTGCATCCTCTGACAAACTGGCCTCCGGCCTGCTCCACAGGTAATACCGGCTCCTCGCCTGCACTAGGAAGAGAGCCCATATCCAATCCCGTGTATCAGAGACACCCAACAACTCGGCTGAACTTTTTAAAATCTGCAAGGAGCTGGCTAACCCTGCTACAGTCTATTCCTACCCAGTCACCTCCCAGACCCTTTGCACAGCCCTGGCCTCTCATTTCATCTAAAAAAAAAAAAAACAGGACATCCTGTCCACCCTTCGTCCGCACCCCCTTCTCGCTCCGATACCTCTTGCCCCCTCAGTCCCCCACCCTTCTCATCTTTTCCTCAGTTCTCCCCCGGTGAGATTTCCAGACAAGTCTGATCTATGAAAGTCTTGTCAAAACAGGTTTTTCCCTGTTCGTCCAAAACCATCAAGGACCATATTGACACCCTTGCTCATGCTGACTTCTGTAACCATTCCTTCCCTTCCAGAGCCTTCCCCCTCCCCCCTGAAGCACTCTTGTGCACCCTCTTCTCAAAAAACTCACAGCCGATCCATCCAACTAGTGCCCGATTTCTATCGCTCTTTTCCTGGGCAAACTCTTGGACAAGCTGCCCATCTCCCAGCTTAATCTTCATACAGACTGTTGGTTGTCTCCATGACCATCAGTCGGGCTTCAGAGCTGTTAGTAGCACGGAAACTGCTCTCCTGAACATCCATGAAGACCTGCTCTCCAACCTTGCCTAACATCCCTTCTGTCCTCATCCTTCTTGATATCTCTTCTGCCTTTGACACGGTCAACCATACCATCCTGCTCAACTGTCTCTGTGATTACCTGGGTATCACTGATCAGGTCCTGGCCTGGCTGACCTCTCCTCTCCCATCGACCCTCCCAGGTGCAACTTGGGTCCTTCCTTTCCTCCATCTCACTCTGTACTTGTCGTGTTCCCTAGGGGTCTAACCTCTTTCCCTGGTTTTTCACCCAATACCTGGCATCCCTTGCCCACTGCATTGCCGCTTTCTGCTCCAGCTTTCAGTGCCATGCGGATGACTCAGCTCGTTTTCCAGCGTCCCTCCGCCTCCTATTCTCCCTAATAACTAACTGACTGCCATTCAGGAGTGGTGTGCCACCAATGAACTCTGCCTTATTGGCAGTAAGACGGAGATTCTCATCAACACACCTGCTCCCTCCTTTCCCGTTACTCTCTGGCCGGCCTCCCTTGGCCCTCTTCCTGCTCCCACCTGTGAGACTAAGAACCTCTGGGTCATCTTCGACTCCACACACTCCTTTTCTACCCTCATCTCCGACGTCTAAGAAGTCGGTCTACCAACTGCACCTCCTCAGAGGTATTCTTCCTTTCTTCTCCTTCCCCCAGAAGCTTACCGCCTCTAGAGCTCCGATTCCCTCTAGGCTGGACTACTGCAACAGCCTCTTACTAAATATGCCTGCTTCTACTCTCCGCAACTCATCCAGAACAGGATTGAGACTTGTCCTTGGCCTCAAGCCCTGGGATCGTATCTCTGCAGCCCTGAAATCTCTTCATTGGCTCCCAGTGGCTGCAAGGATTAAATTCAAGACCCTCTGCATTGTCCACAAGGCTTTCTGGGGCCTGGGTCCAAAATACCTTCAACTCTCCCTCGGTAAATACCTCTCCACTCAAGCTCTTCACTCCTCCACGTTCAACTCCCTCAGGGTCAGTCAATTCTCCAAGCAACACGTTGGGGGTAGATCTCTTTCCTCGGCCGGGGCCTCCGGCTGTAACAGCCTCCCTGCCACACTGAAACGTGTGGAGAACCATCTCCGGTTCTGGAATCACCTCAAGACTTTCCTCATCACTTGCGCATTCGCTCTTCCTCTCCCTTGCGGATCTGTCTGCTTTGGCTCAGTCCACCTGCCTACCCTCTGATTTCGGGCCCAGGTCCCTGCCCACCCAGCCACTCAACTGCACTGCCTCCTGCCAACCCTTGCACTTAGGTCTGTATCTGTAACCCTACAGTCCCCCTACCTGCACTTATCTAACACCCCTCATTGGCTTAAGCCTTGCACTTACCACCTTGCTGGCTGCACTTTCAGTTGTTTTATCCCTTGCTCAGCACTTTCCACCTCTACCCTCCGAGCTCTTTCCTCAGAAAGGGTAGGCTTTCCTTATCAAGGCAGTTAGTGGGCTGCACCTTTCCACGCTGTCTCGAAGGGGGGGGGGGAAGGGGGGGCCAGCTATGGAATACCCACTACCTCAGAAAGGACACAGTCTCCCCCCCGCCCCGGTCACCAAAATCAGTTATTTGTGAAACAGCCAATTTGATAAGTACAGGCGAGTATACATTTGTTTACATAGCACATTTAAAACTCACTTGCCTGTGCCATAAATAGAAATGTATACGCTACCTTTACAATTTACACATAAAAACAGTCAAGTGAATTGCAACACTAAAACAGCTGCTATTCTTTCAATTTGAGTGGATATTCAATTTTGTAGAAGTTATACACATTTTCTGTCATACTGTTTAGCAATTTAGTGACCCCCCCCCTCAATTTGTAGAAAGCTACACACATTATCGCAACACCACCCCCTCGAGCAAAGCCGGGTCCTCAAGATTGTGCCTTACTCGCTCTGGTTTGTGGGGCAGAAGGATTAGGGTCAGTGTGCATGTCAGGTGCATACCCCAGCATGTTTTGATGTTTGAGAATTGTGCCAGAGTGCATGGGACAGTACAGGGGATGAACATAACCCCCTGTTTACAGTTACCCTGGAGCATAATAACCCAACATGTACTTCCCAGTGAGACCTGTGTGGCTTGAGTGGTTGGTCGCAAAGCGGCACTGGGGAGGTAACTAGGTCCAGGCCTTGGATCTAGAGGACAGTCTGTTGGAACAGGGTCTGTGGCTTGGAGGGCATCTTTATGGGCAAGAGTCGAAGATTCAATGTCTGCTACAGAGCTTGGTCTTGCTCCAGTTCCAGGGTTTAAAGGACCACCAGGCTCAATGGAATGTTCTGGAATTCCAGCCCACCAACATTTAAAATTACATTCCTTTGTGATCACTTTATTCTCATCTTCCTCTTTGGACCCTGGATGGGGTCCATATGGATTACGGGTGGTCTTTTGCTTCTGGATTTAATGACTTTTTCTGGATTTTCTTTGCTCTTTTTCAGTGTCTTCTTGGATGCAATGCTTCCGTTCATTAGACTAGTTATGATTCTGTCACAGACTTCTCGGTTGTGCTGAGAGTAGGCTTCCTTTTGGGGAAGGAGTTTTTTCATAGCTACTGCGTTCATTTCCACATAGTATCCTAGCAGTAGGTGGCGATTTCGATGACGTGTTCTTGTAATGTGATTTTTCCCTTCTTTTAGTTAATACACTGGCAAATCTGAGAGCTGGCAGTCGATATACGGCTGAGACTCAGAGTGGTCAACACGTTTGTTCCATCCTCTTTCCAAGATGCACAGGTCTTGAAATCATTAAAGTGCTAGGCCTTCTTTTCATGTGCCCAGCAGCGTTCTCAACCATTGCTTGAGCCAACTGATGTGCATGGTTCACAATTGCTTTTGAAGGTCTTGTGCATACTTGCTGTTTGTTTTAGCACCATCCAAAAAGTCACCAAAGCACAGATCTATTGGTAGGTGTGCGTTTTCCTGTACATGAGTTGGTATAAGGTGTATCAAACGTCATGTTTTCAGGCAATTGAATGCATGTACCAAGGTGGCAGTGAGTTGGCGCTAGCAGAATTTTTTTCTGGCATTTAAAATGTCCAAAAGTGCAATTAAAACATTTGGCTTGGGCGTCCTTTTGCAGGTGGTAGAGGGAGGTTCTTGTCTTTTTCAACCACAGGAGTTCTGTAATGAAGCGGGATTCAAAATCAGAAAGCAGCATGGCATGCCATCTATAGTTGACGAATATCTCCCCCAGGACATTGGAGATAGTTATGGCTTTCTGGTCCTTCGTGGCGTAGGCTGTGCATATCTGTTAAAAAGTGGTTAGTGACTAGTAAGATGTAACACGCTGTTGCCCAATTCGAGGCTACAGAAGTAAATACAGACCAAATCCATAAATCCTGAGCTACGGAGAGGTTTCAGTGCAGCCGCAGCACAGATAGGCAACCTTCTGGTAATGCAGTGAACGCAAGTCTTGCAATGGTGGTCTAATTCAGGGCCAGACTGGGTCAGTAGCATCTTGTCCTTCTCAGATCCACGGTGCACACAATTCCCAGATGGCTGTTCCGGTAATTTAGTGCAGCTTGGCAAACTGGCAACGGAGCACCAAGTGATGATCTAGCTGGTCTCTAATCTTGCTTTCCTTGCACAGGGCGTTAGGCAAGATTTGGAGCAGTATCCTTTGGGTGCACTACAACAACCTTTATCTCCTGGCAAGTCTGTACTACACAGTTTGGTAGTGTGGCTGAGCAGCCAGGCTTATCTAAAGAGGGGTCAAGGAGAGCAGTAGGGGAGTTACACAGAGATTCACACTGACAAGTATCCAAATTAGCACTTACACTCAAGGTTTCTTGATTAAACAATTATGAATTTATTTAAAAGTCAGTTTGAATAAGCCTTCTTCAGAAGGGGCAATATAATAGTAACACAAATACACTTCAAAATGCACACTCTTAGTTTATCTAAATCAGCAAGTACCCATTTGGGATGGCACACAACACTTCCTACACCCTCAGGCGACTTAAATATCTAGGACACTGGACATTAATATATCACTGGTACACAGAGTAATACTGGGATGAGTGTTAAAGTAAAATATTTCAGAATAAAACAAGAGATCAAATATTCGGAAGCAGGTTAAATTAACCCTTTCCAGGAGGGAAGGTAAGACGCAAGCAGAGGAGAGACGAGTCATTCAGGAAGCTAGACCAGCCAATGTCAATTGGGCAAAAGTCTAGGTGAGCTGAAACACTTCTTGCAGGTAAGTAAAAGTCTTGCACAATGTTTTAGAAGTCTTTGTAGAAATAGCAGAATCAAGGTAGGGTCAACAAGCTGGGAGGCTTGCGAGAGGTAGAAGATGCAAGCAACTGTACATAAGCAACCAATACAAGTCTCAACTGAGATCAAGTAAGGCTACGACGACGAGATGTAAGTCCTCTCAAACTTTACAGTACCTTTGGTTGGAAGAAATGGTTGCAGCTGGCTTCTGTTCCTGCGCAGCTCTGTAGATCCTGTTGTTCCTGGGCCTCCATCAAGGGGACAACAAGAGGGAGGACTTCTCGGGACTCATACACTGCAATGGGATGGTCAGCGGCAGAAAAAGACAAAACTTCTATTCAGCTGCACTTCGCGGTTTCAGCTCCTTGAGTCTCAGCAAATAGCACCACTGCAGACTCTCGGATACCACTCTGGACTTTCCTTGCATCTGGTGTCCAGCACTCTTTAGGTGGCTGAGGCTTGGTCAGTCTTGCTTACCGGGAGTCCGGAGGATCTTCCACAAGCTCGGGTCAGACTTAAAAGTGATGCACTCCATTTGGTGTTCCTCTCCCTGGCACTTCGGATCCAGCAGCAGTGGAAGGACAGCCAGCTCCTAGAGGATGTCCAAACGAGTTTACTTTGGAGTGCATTGGTCCCACCAACTCAAGGGGAGAAGTCGTCCTTGCAGGGCTTCTCTAGTCGAGGTGAATTCGGAGCTTCAGCACAGCAGCAGGGCTTCACCGGGAAAACCAACGGTCCAAGAGTTGCAGCAAGCACCTCTTCCATGTTCTTCTTCGGATTCCTTCGTCCGGTGGTCGACTTTGCTTCCAAGACAAAAGGTCTAGCCTTTTATGCAGGTTTCTCCCATTCATTCCAGCCTAGCTCTCAATCACACAGCAGGGTGGCTGTCCTTGCCGGATAGCCAGCCTGTCAACCTTTGGGTGCATTCCTGTAACCAAGGGGATTAAGCACAGGGAGTTCCTTGCCAGACATACTGGAGCCAGAGGCGGGCTTCCCTCGTAAATCCTGCCAAAGACAAAATGAACAAAGGGACCAAACTTGGTTTGCCGCGCAGAGTAAGTCTCAAGAAAGGCATTTCCAGCAAGAAATGGCAAGAAAAGAAGACTGCTGCCATTTCGACAAAATGGGAACCCATGGGTGCTTTACTGCAGCTGTGAACGCAGCCCGCGGATACAATGGTAGTCAAATGAAAACCACTGCCACCAGCCATTAATTGTAGAAAGGGTAACAAACATGTTACATGAGAAACTAGACAAATGGGATACTAAGTAACCCCTCCAGTACCCTATGGTAAGATAGGGTGTGCTGGGTCTAGAAAGTTACAAATTGTACGTAAAGTCAATTCCACTTCACTGCTCTTGGAAACAGTAGTTTCACCAAGAGAAGGTATTTAAACCTTGGGAAATCTAAGAGACTTCCCTGTGCCACTGCACTGAAGGTGCTGTGTGTCACAATGCAAAGATGATGCCTAAGGAGTTTGTCAGACTCCAAAACCAAAAGAAACAGTGTTAAATCACAGAAAAATACAAGAGTGGGAAAAAGTCTCTCTCTCCAGGTTAAAAATGAAGAGTTCTAGAGTACAGCAAAAGTGCTGGGGGTCTCTAAGGTAGAGAGGAATTAGCACATTTCTGAGAATTCTCCCTAACAGGGCACTTCCCTTCAGCACAAACATCTCCCACTATTTGGCATAAGCATGATTGTCTGCCGTGTCGCCAAGGTTCATAGGTCCTTCTCCATGCACCTTCAGGACGTCAGCAGTGGTTGAGTGTCAGTTGGGGCCGCTTTAGCTCTGTTCTAGGCAAACTAGGTAGCTGAGGTATGATTAGGCTGATGGCATCACAGTATCCCGAGAGGAATCTGGCAGCAGTCCCCACAAGACAGTATCAGCTGAGTCTGGATGCCTGTTCTACCGTGGTACAGAAAACCGGCACCGTTTTCTTCATCATATTCAGGTCCTTCTACCTCAGGGGAGTGAGGTGAGCAGGACAGCGTGTTGGCACATATGTTTCGGCCCTCTGGGCGTTACACTAGCTGGAAGATGTGTGCTGTTAGAAGAACAAGCCAACGATGGCCGGTGGCATCCAACTTGGCAGACTAAAAATCTTGCCCCATAGAAGTAATCAGAGTATTTCTGTCCCCACCCACTTGAGTGCCAGGAATTCCAGCTGGTGCACCAGGTAGTTTCTCTCTAATGCATTGAGCTGGTGGCTTGAAAAGGGGACTGATCATGTGGTGTCTAGAAATCTTCTGGCACTTGCTGTGCTGGAACATTTCAGCCTGCCATCTACATGGACGATGCAAGGTAGCTGGAAGGAAGGGGGGTGGGCGCTTGCCCATTACCCAGGCATCTGAGCATCTTCAAGTTGGCAAATGCTCCGTCTCAGTCCATTGATGATCAAAGGGTTCCTGTGGGTGTTCTAGTGCTTTATCATTGGTCTTCAGCAAGCGGACCATCTGCCTGTGTAGCAAGGTTGTTTTTGGTTGTCAGTCAGCAACACAGATGGTGGCAAACCCAGGCACGAACCTCCAATGAGCAGAGTGCTTCAATTTTGGAAGGGTCCACGCTGACCTTCTCAGAAACTACGTGCCCGATTTGTTTCATGCTGGTCATGAAGAAATGGCACTTTCCTGGAGAAACCTTGAGGCCCTGGTGGCAGAGGTGATGCAGAACATAAGGAGCCTCTGGTTGTGCTCCAAGCTTCCTCCCTACAACAATACCATCATCCAGGTAAACTAACACCTTCAGTACATTCATATCTCCCACCCTCCGCTCCAGTCATATGACTGCGTCTGCAGCCACTAAATGGTTAGAGGCATCCTCAAGAATTGATAGACCCCTCGAAGACAAACACAATCTTATACTGGGATTCAGGACTGATTGCAATCTGGTAATAGCCACTTCCCAAATCCAACATAGTAAACCACCCGTTCCCAGTGAGAGAAACTAGTGCCTTACCAACACGCGCAGTGGTGTAGTGGTTGAGGATGGTTCAAATGTTAGCTTAAAATAGCCATGCACAACCACACATTTTTCTTCCTGGCCAATACAATGAGAGACTTACATTATGCCGGATTTTTGGATGACACTAGCCTACATCAGGTCTCCAATTGCACCAGACGTCCATCAGCTGGAGCAAGACGCCTCAATCTCTCCCTGAACAGGATCTCCCTGTTCAGCCTGATGTGGTGCCCTTCTCCATGGGCTTCACCTAGATCCCGGTCAACCTTAGTTATCAACTGTTCACTTGGGTGTTCTTTGCCCTTGTCCAACAGTTGGAAGAACCAAATTTGATACTCTGAATAAAATGGTTGATATGGACTGTGGGTGTCTCAGTGACATTGAAATGGCAATCTTCACCCCCCCCAGCAAGATGAATGACTTTTATGTTCTTCGAACATCGCCGACTACAGTGTGCTGCACCAACAGACCTCCAGGCATCTCTTGGCCCTGCAGAGCGTCCATCACTAACTTTGCCAGAGGGTATGGTGACTTGACCATAATTTGCAGTGGGCATATCTGACAGAGGCCCTTCAGGTGATGCAGGGCTGTTGGCATGCAGGATGCATGGTAAGAGTTCAGGCCAACAGAGGGCAAGACTTTATTCCTGCAGGGCCAGCATTCTGAACATGGCAGAATTAGTGCCTATGACCAGCAGTATCTCTGGGTTGGTGTTCATTGTGGTGCACATCAACACCTGCATGTGCAGTGCCATACTCACACCAGCAGCTTCCTGTGCAAAATGATGCTTCATTCTCAGATAATTGATAGTGGCAGGTGGCATCTCCAAAACCCATGAAGTGGAGTCTTTACAGTGTTTCTAGGTGGGCCAAGAGCTGGTAATAGTATGGCTCATACATGCTTTTTACCTGTGACCGATGTGAAACGAAAATGTAGTCTGGTGTCCCAAGTCCACAGGAACAGGCATGGCAAACCCAATGAAGCCAGCAAGGATAGAGAAGTTGGTGTAACGATGGGTGTCAAGCCTGGCATAGGTTGCTGGTGGACCACCGTCTAAGTTGCAGAGCACATAGACCTGTTAAAGAGGGTCTAATGTCGGCCTTGCCCAAGCATTATTCTGGGGCCTGATTATCTTGCCACTAGACAAATTTATCTTCAAATGTGCTTGTTCCATATTGGCGGTACTTGCTCCCAATGTTGAGGTTCCAGCTGCTCCTCACCATGAACATCTTTGGCCTATCCGACATCTATTGCTGGTGTGGGTTTGAGAGTCAATTCCGGCTGTCACTCAGGCATCGGCAGGGTCCCTCTCTCACACAGCCGAGCAGAATTATCTTCAGCTCCACATCTGTAGCAGAACTACCAGCGCACAAGTGGTGCAGAGCAACCTGGATGGAATTTTCTGCGCTCTTGTGCCCAGTAGCAGGTTTGATATTCTGCTGTTAAGTGGGAAAAGCCCCTCTGCCCCGTTTCAGGCCCGAGTGATTGTTCTCTTAGGCAGCCCAATGAGCTTGTAGCTTGTACAACTGCTAAAACTCTTCCAGCAGTTTGTTGTGCTGTCACCATTTCCAGGATTGCTGTCCTTCCCGGGACAGGAGGGCTTTGCACCGTGAAATAACCAGTCTCTTCTTCCACGGCCTTGTTTAATCTTTGGCAGCTATTCATATGATGGATGACTATAAAGATGTTTACGCAGATGCAGTTCTAGCAATGGGAAAGTTGCCTCCTTAGCTCCACGTAGAACCTATTTCAGTTCAGCTGGTCAGTTTCCACACATTTTCTACAGTGCAGTAGGCTCAAGATTTGACAATCCTCACCACATTCTCAGACAGCTTCTTCCCTGGTCACAAGGTGATTGCGTGAACCTTCATCATGAGATCACCTCCCGGTTGAGTGTTACCAAACGTTTCTTCTAATGCCTCCATCACTGGCTGTAATGTAGCGTCTGGTCACAAGGCCCAGAGCAACTGTTCCATTGGTAGAACTAGCTCCCTTTGCGCATTCACAACTTGCCTCCTTATTCTCAGGAACCTTCTGTTCTTGCAGCATGATTTTAGTGAGATTGGCCCATAGCTCATAAGGCTCCCCACCTTTTGGCACAGACCACTCCCTTTGAGAAGGGTCATAGAAGCGTGCAAGGCCCATGTTTGGACATGAAGGATGGTGTGGGCTGCCTATGGCTATTCCCTCAGCTCACGGAGGCCTCAAAGACTATGGCATCCTTAGATGATATGATGGGGTCACAGCGAGATGGTGAGCCCAGTCAGGTAGCTAATGGCCAAACGGGGCAGACAATTGCAGGCTTCCCTCCCCGGATAAAAGTTGGCAGACTCTTGCATTCAGTGGGGTTGAACCTAGAATGGAACTTGTCCAGAACCACAATCTGCACTAGAATATCCACTTTCCGGTTGATGTGTTTCAAGGGACCCGTCAGAGAATTTCATAAGTGGCATAATCTAGAGGACATCCCCCGCCAAGATGCAAACGACAGGGTTAAGGCCCTTCACTTGCATACCAGAGTGCATATTCATGGTATGATGTATCTGTAACGGTAGAAATCGCTTAACCACAATACAAGGGGCTTAAACAGGCAGTATTGAACTCTGGATGGAATGTCAGGCCTTTAAGTACATGCAACAAACCCACGATCTCAGCGTTGATGCCAAAACAGTGTAAGCCTAATCTTTTTTTGATATATTCACACTATGGTCCCAGAATTCACAAAGAGTAATAAGGCAAAATGTAGATGGGGAAAACAGGAGATGGGCTATACACTCATGAGTACCAAAGCTCTTTCTAATGATAAGGGGCTGGGCCTTCAGTGATAAGTGCTGCCGGCTCGTATGTTGTGTTTATAGTGCCTCCATCAGGACTAAATTTGTTGCATACTGCCGGATTCCCCTCCTGTAAAGAGAACAACCCACCCTCCTGATGCAAGTTAAGTGATAAAAATGATGTGAAAAACTCCAAACAGCTCATCTCACGTGTTTTTACAACTCTATGGATGAACTTGATCTCACTGTTGTGACCTCTGGATTACTTGTCGTCTCAGAATGATAATCCCTTAGAAGGTCTCCAAAACTGAGGGTTTCTTTCCTCCTGAAACTGCCATTCCCAGGAAAAAGGAATATACAGTGGAAAAAATAGATTATAGTGGACACCGCCTGGGATTCCTCAGGCTGTGGAAAGAAATAAACAGAGAATAAGGGTTGATATATAAACAATCCAGCCAACAAACCAGTGAATTACTGTAACCTACCCATGTATGATGGCTGATGTAGCTTTGGGAAAAATACCCCTCCTCCCCCACCAACGCAAAGGTCAGGAGTAGCAAGGTCCATAGGTCAGGCAAGGACATTTGGAAAATGGTAGGTGAGTTAGTATTAGTATGATTAATCGGACCTATACCCGGGCGACATGCGGGTGCACTCTAAGGAAGGAGCCATCCAGTGATCCAATAATCCAGGTAAAAGTACACAGGAGTTACAAGTCCAAGAAAAAAGGTCAGGAGCGGTTGAACTGAACCATGTACACTGGAGAGTGGAAGTGGGTAGCAACACCAGGAGCCAAGCAGAATCCAATAGAAGAGTCAGGAGATATGGGTTCAGTACACAGGAAGGCAAATCAAGGACCAAAATGCCAGACGCCAAGAGTAATCCAAGAGAAGAGTAAGGAGACAACTCGGGTCAATCACAACACAAGAACAGGTAAAACACGGGTCACTTACTTTATTTAGGAAGCACCGGAGAATCTCTGCAGTTTCTCTTTCCGCAGAGCTGCCGAACGACGTTGGAAGAACGTGCTGAGGTCCCACGCCAATGTGATTGAGCATGTGAAGTAATCACTGTCTTGTTCACGTTGTTGCCATGCGGTCTGTGTGTCCAACGATGAGAAACCTATATGGCAACCGCCAGCCCTGCTGAACAAGCCAGAGGCGCCACGGGTCCTGACAATAGCATAAATAACAGACCCCAACTATGGGGTAAAAATACAGGAATATACAGCCAAATGTTCCTAAATAGATTGCAGTTCTAAAAATCACATCCTTGCAATAAATCGGCACTAAATACCCAGACAGTTAATAATGATTATATTCTTAAGCAAAGGTCACAGCCCTCCTTGTACTTGAATATTTTCACATATAAAATTAGAAATGGGCATTGGACAGTGTGCACAACTGCGTTTAGTCTTTTCTCCCAATTGCAGTAGCTTATGTTGCATTCTTTCTTTCTCAGACTTAACCTCCTGTTCCTGGATCCTGTGTGTGCTGCGACCCTAACAACTGCAGTTCTTGTCCAATACCACAGTCAACCCAGCCACTTTAACTAGTAAACACTTTGGTAGGTTTTTGAGCCTCCTTAAGTGTTAACTGTTGCTTCAAACAAATGGTAGCTACAGACTACCAAAAATAAACCACAAAAAATAAATCACAAACCTGAGGACGCCCAAGAAAATAAACAGGCCAGTCAAAATCAGGCTTATGTGTCTGGACCACAATACATGCTCCTGGACTGTAAGAGGCCAACTGGGTGCTTCAGACAGCTGGGAAGTCCGGCAGTGTTGGGTCAGCATCCTGTAGATGGAATCTTCTATACTTTCCTGTGGTGCTGTTAAAGTCGGTCTCGCATGGCTTCTGTATCTTCCTTGATTCATTGGTTTTGTGCAGGTAGTTTGCAAGAAGGGTGTTCCTCCCAAGGGCTTTATAAAACCATCTTATTAAGCAATAAAGACAACACCAACTCTTAATCTTGCAATGCATAATTTGGTAGCGTGGATAGAGCAGTCAGGATTATCATAGGAAGGAGAGAGGGGCTGTAGGAAAATACAAAGAACTTATAGCATACATATGGTTTAGAAGAAACACAACCAGAAGTACTGCAAAAATAAAGGTTTATTTTAGGTACAAGTAGGACAAGAGAATATGTACGGACATTAAGGACTATGCCATACATCAAACAATACAAAAACCTAACAATGCTTATGCTATGCAAACAAAATCATAAACCTTATTTAGAAATACATTAGTAGTTCAAGGTGAGTCAAACCCAATGTAAAATATTTAGAATGGCCAACAGCTATTCATGTAAAACCACATTAGTTACTTTTAGAATACCATAAGTAATTCCAGGGCAGTAGACCATAATGGTCATAACCTTCAATCTTATTCAGTAGCAAGAATAACACAGTTATACCAACAGTGTTGACGGTGGACACCTTGCAACAAATATAACTTATTCTACATGCCAATAAACCTAGGTCTACCAATGTTGCTTTTCAGATCAGTGAAACAGAGCCAAGATAAGAAATAACTCAGAGAAAAAGAAGCTGACAAAAGACACTCTCCTACCTCACCTCCATGTTCCAGCACTGCAACCTCCTTTTCCCAATGATCCTGTAATCATAGCTAACACCTTCAACCAGGCGATTACTACAGCTGTAGACATCAAATCCCCCTCTTACAGCCAAAAAAGCTAAGAAAACCAAGCACTCATGGATCTTCGAGCCAGAAAAAGGGTATCACTTGCCACATGGAAAAGAAACCCTACCGAACCTAACAAAACCGCATTCAAGAAAATTGCGAGGGAATATAAAACAGCCATCACTCATGCCAAAGCTGAATCCTACAACACTAGGATTAACAATGCTAACTCAGGGCTAAAGAAACCTTTGCTATTTTTAGGGAACTCTAGTCTCCTCAGCTCCACCATCCACAATTGTTAAAGATCAGACTTGGTGCAATCAAATTCAATCAGCCTTGCTTGACAAACTTGACACCCTGCACACCAAAAACCTTGCCCATCAAGAAGCCCTCGCCTCCCCTACTAGCTTCCCACACAGCACCCCCACGTGCAATGCAGACAACCAGACACCCAAATTCGAATTCTCTGCCATGAACGAAGCAGAAGTCACTGCCCTTATAAAATCCATTAAGCCATCTAATTGTAAGGGGGACGCATGCCCGGCTCACATCAAAGAAAGTGCGCCAGCTCTCGCTCCATTTGTTACTGCCTTCATCAACTTGTCCTTCCAATCAGCTCATGTACCCACTTCCCTTAAAGAAGCCTGGGTCAGACCTCTACTAAAAAAAAAATTCTCTCGATCCACTGATACCAGGGAACTACAGACCCATCACCACGGTCCTGTTCCTCTTAAAAATACTGGACAAAGCAGCGTACCTGCAAGTTCAAAAATTCATTGAAGACAATCACCTTCTTGGACTTTACCAATCTGGCTTTCGTCCTCGTCATGGCACAGAAACGGCACTACTGGACTTAAAAAACCAAATAGATGACCTTAGAGATGCAGGCAAACCTGCTCTCCTCCTACTCCTATACCTCTCCGCTGCCTTTGACCTGGTAGAGCACAAAACACTAGGTCACCATCTCACCTCCACGGCAAACTTCTCCCCAAGGGCATGCAAATAGATCAACTCATTCCTACAGGAGAGAGTAATGAAGGTCTTTTCAGAATCAGCTAATGCCACCCTGAGTCCTATCAAATGTGGAGTCCCACAGGGATCCTGCATAGCCCCTACCCTGTATAACCTTTTCACCAGACCATTATTCAAAATCTTGGACTCACTGGGCATCTTATATACCAATTATGCAGATTACACCCAGGTGCTCATACCCCTCAGAGGGGACTATCTAGCTGACACAAACACCCTCAACCTCATCTACTCCACCATCCAATCCTGGATGGCAGATAACTGGTTTTGTTTAAACAGTGACAACACTCAACTCCTGCTGATTGGGTCCCCCTTCATATTGAACAAACTTGCCAAGGAATATCACACATTCACTATTGACAACATCCCCATCGCAGTATCACAAACGACCAAGACATTGGGCGTGTACCTCGAACCAAGCCTGACCATGGACAGGCAGGTCAATGCCATTGCTTCTTCTGCAGCCTATCACTCTAAATTGATCAACGCTGTCAGAACATTCCTAACCCAACAGGACTGTATCACCATAGCTAGAGCCCTCATCGGCTCTATATTGGATTACTGCATCTTCATTGGCACATCCCAAAAGAACCTGGCCAAACTTCAGATAGCACAGAATAATGCCTTAAGGGCCGCCACCGGCGTATCACACAGGGAACACATCTCCACGATCAGAAGACAGGCACACTGGCTACCTATCAAGGAAAGGGTCGTCTTCAAAACACTAGCCCTAACCCACAAATGTATTAATGGCTTCGCCCCCATTACCTAATGCAAAGGATCTCCAGACAAACAGCCTCCAGACCTGTCAGATCTGCCTATGCCAACCGCATCACGGTCCCTCACTCGCGCAGTGCGCGTGCTAGAGGATCTAGCTTCCCAATTATGGCTGCCTCTCTTTGGAACAAACTCCCAGACCAGATTAGATCTATCGAGTCCCATGCCGCCTTCCGCAAAGCCCTAAAAACAAGGCTCTTTCTCTAAAGGTTCTATCTTGTAATCTTGTATCCTCATGTGTAATCTCTCTACTTATGCTATAACATTGTACTCAACATACTCTAATGTACGCCTTATCATAACCCTTTAAGTAACTATGTCCTAAGCTTCACACTTGGGCCGCTTTTTGTAACCCACAAGCAAGCCTCCTTAAGTATACTTATAGCGCCTCGTTGCCTGGAGGGCTGTAGTGCGCTCTACAAATACAAAATAAATACAAATACTCGCTTAGAAATGCAGTCAGCAGTTCAAGGTAAGCAAAGCAGTTTGAGGTAAGCAAAACCTTAAATTATACTATTTATAATGGCACACAGCTATTCAAGGTGGGTAAGACCCAGTTGATGAACTTCTTGCTGTAAGAGAATAAGCATTTAATACAGTGAATCCAACTAGGTTACTTTTTAGAAGAGTGCAACACAATTCACAGCCAAGTAACGTAACCTTATATACCTTTTAGTTTGGCAGAACACATTCACAGATAACTTGTGTAACATATCCTATTTCAGAGATACAGTTACCAAACCAACTCATTTACAAGTAAGTAAACTCGTTATATTGCAAATCAAAGGCCCAAACCTTTTAAGTCCTTCCGTAGTCTTGGACCATGACTGTTCTCAGTGGAAGAGAGGGGACACTAGTCGCCAACTTTAGGCAGGGTCATGATGGGCATAGATGCAGGAAAGCCAGAGTTTCAGAGGATTTCCCTTCCAACAAGTATGTACAGACTTCACGATAAGCCGTAAGGGTCCAGGGACTTTGTAGAATAATTCCATTGGTGCGTTCCAGCATTAGGCCTTGGCGAATGGTATGGGCTAACTCCTAAATACATGCATCTCATCCAAAGCTACACAGGATTCACACAAGACTTTAGGCAAATATTACCCAAGCCAACACAGTACCTCAGCAGAGAAAAGCTTGGAGTCGGATGCCTTCAGGATGCAGCAGCACAGGACCCAGGCTCTGGATTCTTCAGTGTGACAGAAGAATGGACACTGGAAGGGACCTTGCAGCAGCAGTCTACCGAAGAAGCTCCCAACAAAGGATTCTTCAACGCTTCCAATGGCTCTGTAGGTTTGGCACCTTTTTGCAGGTAGCTGATTAAGAGCGTTCACCAATGATCGGATTCTCCTCGCTAATCTGGTCCAGCACTCTGCAGAGGGGACTTCAAGGACTCTAATCTTGCTTCTGGAGGACCATGGGGGGGGTGGGGAACCAGCGAAGTTTCAGCGAGAATCGGACTATTGGAAGACGTTGCACTGCACTCAGACTCGAGGCCCCCTGGTATTGGCATTTTGCAGCCCAGCAAGGTCACAGCACGTCGAGAGATGGCTTGTTTATATTATTTAATTCTTTTAAAGCGCTGCATGCCACGGGCCTCCGGGCACACAATCGGACGTAGATAAGAGTCACAAATTAGAGGGTCAGATCGGGGGTGGGTAGGAAGCAGGGACAGATGAAATTCAAACTGGTTTAAGATTGAACAGATGAGTTTTGACCAATCTCTTGAATTCTGTGAAGGAACCGGTGGCTCAATGCAACAGGGAGACATGCTTTTGATGCCTATGTCAAAACTGATGCTACCAAATTTGCCCAGCATAAACCGTGGTTGCATCATTTTTAAATGATCTTTGGACTGCAGGTTCTGACTTGGCTGACTCCGTGTCAAGCAGTTTGTGGTATTTAGGAGCTGTGGTGGTCCAGCATTCTTATGAAAGTCTCAAGAGATTGCGTGTGATCCTGTGCTTGACTGGGAGCCAGTGTAGGGCCTTTGACGGCTGTGATGTGGTCGCGTCTCGAGAGACCGTGCATCGCGGAGAGTGCCATTTTGAGGGATTGAATGTTAGCTTGCGATGTGCCAATCAAAAGACTGTTACAATAATCTAGCCTGGTGTTAACTTCGGCAGTGGCAAGAAAGGATCTGCTACTGGTAGAAATGTAGGGCCTTATGTGATTTAAGTGCTTAATAACATAGCAACAGGTACGTCAAGTGCAAGAGACCTGGGACCTCATGGATAGTTCTGTGTCTACATAAACACACAGTGTCTCTACACATTTACCTACCGTGAGTCTACGGTCAGCGACGATGAAGCTTTCATAGGTCGGGGTTTCGTTTCTTTAGTCGAGCTCCGGAAGCCACAATGAGACGAGTTTTATCGCCATTGAGTGCCAGAGAGTTTGAGGCCATCCAAACTTGGACGGCATCAAACTATTGAGGGCTTCAGAATCCTGTGTATAATTGCCTGAAAACTCGAGGACAACCTGGGTGTCGTTGGCATATCGAGCAGGCAGGAGGTACAAGAGACTGGGTAGTGGCCTAATATAGATGTTAAACAGTGTTGGGGCGATACAGGATCCCTGTGGTACTCTGCAGGTCGAGACAGTTGGTATAGATTTGGCACCCTCTGTTGCCACTCTGGCAGTACGGGCTCCCAAGTAGGAAGTGATCCATCAAGCGGCCACGTTGGAACATGTCAGGTCCTTTAATCTGTCCATCAAAAGCGTGTGGGTCAAAAAGATCAAACACCACAGAGATCCAACAGCATCAACATAGCTGGATGACCTCTGTCCACTATAGTTGTCAGGTTGGACTTGAGATCCAGCAAAGCAGTTTCAGTTCCATGCCGATTGTCGGAGCCCAGGATGCTGCTGTTCTCTACGAATTCCCGAAGTTGTGAATATGCCACTAAGTCCATGATTTTAAGCAGAAATGTCACATTTGTTATGGGCCAAATGTTTTTTGCCGCCGCTGGTTGAGGTTACTCTTTCAGGAGCGGTGCGATATAGGGCTTCTACAATGAGTGTGGAATCTGGTAATCCATGGGACCAGAACATCCAGGGATCCTTGGAGGTTGGCAGGACCGATATCTCCAATACAAGACGTAGGTTTCAAATCTGATGAGATCATGTATATTTCAGGTTGTGAACACTGCTTGAACTCAAATTTGGGAGTCACGTTGTTAGAGCGACTGTGTGGACTGCGAGGCATATGTAAAACTTCCCCAGAGTCCTTAAGTCTTAATTGTTGGTCCTGAATGGTTAGTTAGTGCCTTGTAATATTGGATGAAAACTCATGTATTTCCCGGCAGCAGGCTGAGTCTCTGATGTAGGTTTCATTAACTGGACTTTCCCTTGAATTCCTTAACAATTTTAAAGAGTGTGCTAGGACTAGATCTAGCGTTGGAGATTGTGTTAACATTCTTAGATTTGGGTTCAATAATGGCAAACTTGAACTTTTTCACTTTTAAGATTAAGAGTTTGAGGGCAGGGTTTTGTGCACCATTCCCTTTCCAGGGATCTTTTCATACATCTTATTTGGAGGATGTTATCATTATACCATGAATTCTTGGCATTTTCCTTCTTTATTCTCTCAACGTTTTCTGCAGCAAGGGTCTCTATAGAGGAATTAAAAACAGACTTTAGGTCAGTTACAAGATCAGTGGGGTCATTGAAGGAGACTAATGGTAGAGCCATGGCTGCCAGTGGGGCACACAGTTTCAGGGGAGTAACATTCTTAAAGTTCACTTTTTTCTTGTTTCTGGGCTGTTTGCCCAGTCTCATTGGGTGTGCTGGTGGGTGCACAAAGGTGTTCACCAAAAAGTGTACAGACCATGGCCAGGGTAGTGCCACAACACATCAGTAATATGCAGGCGATGCGCCAGGACCCAGTCCAACCTCTGACATCGGTAGGTCCTTTGGTCAATTGCGTGTAACCAATGGCATCTAGAGCAGTCTGGTGTTTTGTACATCTTCTCAAGACTAGTGCGTCTCACCAGCCTCTGGGTAGGAGTATTCGACTTTGTGACTCCCAGGTCACAGGGAAGGAAGGGTTACATCAGGCTCTGGTTACACAGCAGGCTCTCTGGTAACTGGAATCAGTTACAGCAGTCGCTTCTTAATCTTCCTCTTCCGATTCAGCTCCAGTGGTCGACTACCTCTTCAGCTTCCAGAATCACACATTTATCCAGGAACCCAGCAAATCATCAGGTAAGCAACATTCAAACCTGGGTGGTTGTCCTTTTAGGATAGCCACCCCCCTCCCCCAACCCCAGTTGGAACTGGTTCCAGGCAGGAATGCCAGATGACAGAAGGAAAGCAGAGTTTCGGACCCACCCCACCCCCTATTTCCTGTGTTCACAAACACTCTGGAGCCTTGGCGGTCTACACAACGGGCTCCCACAAAAGAAAAATCAAACCAGGTACTCCATCACCTAGGACGGCAGATTAAGGATCAAGAAAGGACAAGCACACCAAAAAAGCAGAAAAAATAAAGAAGCCACCTTTCTGGCAGAATGGGGACCCTCTTGTGCATTACTGCGGCTTCTTTGATAGCCTGGGAGTAGAAATCACACAAAAGTCATAAAAGTATGTCGACTGCCATAATAGTAAGCTTGACAGTAGCAGTGAGAAAGGCGATAGATCCCATGCATCTCCCCAGCACTCAACATATAGTGGTGTGTGCTGGTCTTTCAAAATGAAATGTAAAGCGGATGAAAATCCCTCTAACCTTGGGAACAGTAGTTCACACAAGGAAAGCCAGAGACAATTAAATGGGAAGCCCACTGGGCTAAGGTTTGGTTAAGGGTGGGCACCACAAAGTTGTTAAAATGTGGCACAAGGTTATCAGACATACACAAGGTTCAGGGTAGCCCCTGAACCAACCAAGCGCTCTCTAAATCGCCTGATCACAGGTTAAAACAATCTTAATGTACATTTTATGTATGTTACAGTACAGCATTGCTTATGTCCAAATCATGTCTTCCATAAACACTCTGACTCAGTCCTTTTATTTCTTCATAGAAGGCAGCGTGAATTTTATAGGCAATGTCCTAAAGCCAATGCATTTCGAATGTTAATCCGTCCACAGGGCTAAACACTATTCAGATGCTCAAAACAATAAAACTAATGTGCGCAAATAGGTCAAAAAACATTTTAAAAATGAATACACCACACGTCAGACAAACAGAAAACAAAACAGAACAAACACAAGTTCATTAGCATGGTGTATGCAAGATTTCCATTTTTATATTCCTTCCTGCATGCGTTTTCCCGAATAAATCATGTACCTGCATATATCATAAGGTTTAGTGCATGACTGTAAGAGAACAAAAAAAAAAAAAAAAAGAATAGTAGAAGTGTCCACATGTTTGTATTTGACATTACATTTCCATCAATATTGGTTAAAGAAGATCATATACGGTACCCAAGTCTTTCGTATAACCCACTAGAGGTTAATGGCTATGTTCAACTATGAAGTCCACATCGGGGTACCAGATGAAAAAGGTGAAATATAGTTAAACGTCCATGTATTAGTGTGTTTATTATCCCACCATCTCGTTATCCAGTCTGCTTACCCAAGTTCTGGGTGAACGCGTCAAAAAATAGATCTAGGAGCCGCAGCAGCATGCCATGGTGCACGGCCGCTGCTTTACCTATACACACTATGTTGTCGTCGCTGGTGGCGCGACGCCACAGCCGCCAGGAATATGAAAATAGGAAATCTTGCATAAACATTATGCTAATTAAATTATTTTCTTCATCTGTTTTGTGTTTGTCTGACGTGTGGTATATTAATTTTTGTTGTGTGTTTGGACCTGTTTGCACACATTTGTTTATTGTTTTGTACATCTGAATAGTGTTTAGCCCAGAGAACATCCGAAATGCATTGGCTTTAGGACACTCTAAATTCACACTACCTTCTATAAAGACACAAAAGGTCAGAATTACAATGTTATGTAAGATACACTATTCCTTCTGTCCAAATCGCAATACAGAAAATGTACATTAAGATTGATCCAACTAGTGATCAGAGGATTTAGAGAGCACTTTGTTGGTTCTGGGGCAACCCTGGACCTTATGGGTAAGCCCAAAGGGCTGCCCAGCAACACTGCACAAAAAGTGCTGTGTGCTGCAACAATAAAATATAGATGCCCAAAAAGTTATCAAAAAGGATAGTTTATGACACCCATAAAAACTGAAAAATAAAGGGTGAGTGGGGAAAAAGGTCCCCACTGACTTAGGAACAAAGATAAATAATCCACAAGTCGAGCAAAAAGTTCTGGGGGTCTCATAGGTGAGGGAGATTTAGCATACAAATAAAGATCTTACCCAAAACTGGGCCTGAGGCCTACCTGTTCTGCTGCTTTTCAGCAGCAAAAAACAGTCCTGCAAGAGAGCCGTCAGGACTAGTTTTTGATACAGTCTTGAGAGATTTATATTTTTTCTTACAGTTATACATCGCCACACACTGGAAGCAATAATGGCACAAGAATCCCCATGGGTATGGCGCGTACCTTTAGCTGGAGAGCAGTCAAAAATGACTGAGCTTACTTTCAACATTCTGCTATTGCAAAGGGCCGTCTGATTCTATTAAACTCCCCATCAGGGGTGCACGTTATGGCTTTGTTCCTTCATATGTCTTACCTGTATTGAGATGGATCCGCGGTCCTTCACATGGCGATGGGCCCAGAGAGCACAAACACACTCAACCCCTTAACTGGGGTAAACAAAAGTTAACAGAGTGTTGGTTTTCCTTGTCCGTGGTGCAGACTAGATTCCAGTAGCACTTGCTTATGTGTGGGCGCAGGAGCACTGAGGACTAAACCATGATAGAATCCCAAAGTGTAGCTTTTTTCACTCTTCTCCTTCGCCTATAGCGTGTACTGCCAGCAATGCACAAACACAGACACATCAGACCCTTTGCTTCCCTCTCCACGGAAGGAGTGGGAAACCAGGGCTCACTCTGCTCCGAGACACGGGCAACAGTTTTTTCATTGACATAAGCACAAGAGAAGTGTGGTGAGGCGCACTGTGGCCTTTTTATTTGACATGCAATGGTACGGATGCAGACTCTCCATGGCACTGGCAGCGTGGGTAATCTTTTCTAAAAATCAAAAATTAGTCATGGGCGCTCCTCTATGAGAACGAACACAGCAAAAATGCCCGGTTCTTTGGGAAAGTACCCAGAGTCTGCAGCCACACTTTTTCTCACTGTGCCTTTCACAGATGGGAAATATCTATTTGCATAACAGTCTTTGTCCCACCCACATGGGCAGTCCAGCACCGAAATGCTATGGCAATTCCCTTCTGAACGAGAGTACCAACAGCAACCCCATACAAGTGTTTCAGCCTTGTTGGGCATCATCAGTGAGGTGGAGCTGTGCCTCTCTGAGCAAAGTGAGCAAGGGGTCCACGTCTGGATGACCCTGGGAGATTTAGGGTGACTAGAGCCAAGGCCCAACTCCACCTCACTAATGATGCCCAACAAGGCTGAAACACGTGTCTGGGGTTGCTGCTGGTACTCTTGTTCAGAGGAGAATGGCCTAGCATTTCGGTGCTGGACTGCCCCTGCGCAGGACAAAGACTAATACGCAGGGATATTTCTCCTCTGTGAAAGGGTCAGTTAGCTGAAAACTAGGTTGAGACTCCGCCGGGGGCCATCCACCCAAGAACAGGTCAATGGGCTGTGTTTGTGCCAGGAGAGAGGCTCCCAGAACCCCCTTTGTTTTGCATAATCTCTTTTCTACATGTTCATCTCAGACCAACAGTAAAACACAAGCACATTTTTTTTACATGCCAAGCAGCAGCCTTTATCTTTCTTTCACTTACTCGCAATTATTCAATGGACGGGCAGGGCTAACAGTTCATGAGGTACCCCGCACAAAGTGCAACACTCCACTTCCCTTCACCTGGACCGCCTACAACAAGTTCTGTTCTTGTGCATCATGCCTTCTCTTTTCATGGTCTTCTCTGGCTGGGAAGCTCCCAGCAGCAGTCCCATTACGGTGCATTGGTGGTTAGGGGGAGCACACGGATCCTTCTTATGCCTGTCTTCCTAGAGGCATGGCATAGGAAAGATGTTATGTTAAAGGTTCTTGTACCGCGCACTGTTGCCACTTGCGGTTTCTTGGCACTCTAGCGGATCTGTAAAGCAATGGGGCAGAGATTGGGATAAGTTATTAGGACCACGCGCGAGAAAAGAGAAAGTGAGCTGTGATGTGCTGTTGGCAGCTTCAGTTCAGTTTACACCATTCGCGGAGCATGGGTGTGCTTTTCGGTTGGTAGCCACCATGTGCTGTTGGTCGAGGATTTGTGTGGTTTATTTCTTTGTTGTGGTGTAGTGAAGTGCGTGCGGTTAATTGTGCTGTAGAGGTATAGCTGTGTTTGGTTCAGAGATTGCGAGTAGTATGCAGAAGGGCAAGGTTTCTTGTAGGGTTGGTTACTGGCAGTACCCCATCCTTCCTCCTCCGTTTTGACTGCCTGCATCAACTATCCCTTCTCCTGCCATATATTCTGGTGTGCTACAATTACCACTTCTATGTTGTGTGCAGAGGGGTGGGTCATCAACAGGGCTATTCAGTGGTAGCACCCTCTCCACCCCCAGTGTTCAGATCAATTGCTGCCCACATCCCTCCCCATTCTCCAGAGATGTGCTCCATGAGCCCCATGGTCCATCAGTTCCGAGTTCGGGACACCTCCCTCTTCCCTCTTTCATCTATGGCCCTCTATCTGTGGTCCAATTAAGCTGGACCCATCCTATTTTCTGGTTTGACCATCTATGGGGATGTGTACACCTGGGTCTCCCTCCCATTCAGACACCCCTCTACTTTTCTGCACCAAAGTCCAGCCTACTAACCAGTCATTTTCAGTTGGGCGTTTGTTTCATGGGGTGGGTGTGGTTCATCATTTGTTTTTATCCCGTTCTGAGTTGCAGAGCCAGGTTTTTAGAGGTTTTCTGAATTTTAGATGGCTCCCTCATGGTTTGTATTTCTCTGGGGAGGGCGTTGCAACGTTTTACGGATAAGCAATAGAATGCTGATCCACCAGTGTTTTTCCTTGTGTATGGCTTAGGTTCTAGGCGGATGTCGTTGCTGGATCTGAGTGTTTTAGTCGGCTGGTGGATGGTGATTTTCCTTAGTATGAATTCTGCTCCTATGCCGTGGATTGCTCTGTGTGTTAGGCACATTGTTTTGAAGGGGATTCGTTTTTTGACTGGAAGCCAATGTACCATCTTTAACACTGGAGTGATATGGTCCCTTTGTGGGAGTTGGAGAAGTCTGGCTGCTGCGTTCTTTATACGTTGCAGTTTCTTCAGTAAATAATCTGCCATTCCGAGGTACAAGCTGATGACGTAGAGTCTATCCTGGACATGAGTGAGATGATGCCCAGCATTTTGTGCTTGAAGGAGAGGAATGGTATCTTTTTGATCACGTGTAGAAGGAAGCATTCCTTGATCACCACATTTACTTGCCGTTCTAGGGTTCGCTCGCCGTCCATTAGACACCAAGATTTTTGACAACTTTGGATGCCGTTTCCAGTTCTGTGGGCCATGGGATTTACTGGTTGCTTCCTTGGTTGTTGGATGTAATCAAGATTGCCTGGGTTGATTTTGGAGGTTGTGTTCCTCCATTGGTAGAGTTCTTTGAGACAGTCCATTAGCGTTGTTTTCTCTTGTTCATCGCCGATTTTGTAAATTACTTGGGTGTCATCTGCATAGTTGTAGCAAGTGAATCCATGTCTTTTGACAAGGTGGATTAGTGGCGTCATATAGATGTTGAAGAGGAGCGGGGATAGCGAGGATCCATGCGGTACTCCACAGGTGGTGTCCCGCAGCACAGACTTTAACGTTTTATCCATAAGGTTTGTTCTTTCAGACAGGAAAGAAATAATCCAGAGCAGCCCTGTGTCGGTGACACGCATTTCTTCCAGTCTCTTGATGACGATTTTATGGCAGACTGTCGAATGCTGTAGAGAGGTCCAGTAGTAGGAGCGCTGAATTTGAATCTTCGTTGGTCTTCAGGTTAAAGATGATCCTGTTGAGGCTTGGTGGAAGCAGAGCCCTTGCAGGGAGTGATCTAAACTAAGAATCAGGAAGGCCCAATTGGATAACAAGCCTGCTTGGAACAGCATTACCTTTTTCAACATTCCCCTTACCTCTTCCCTCAAAGCGCAGGGTTTCCACATGAAGGCAGCCATTGGGATGCACCATTTCCTGGTGTCACCCATGGTGGTGACAAGTAGGGGACGACAATATCCCCAGAAAGGACACCATATCCCCCTGCTGGAATACACCAAAGCCAGAACTTTCAGGAATGGCCAATAAGGTAAGTACAGCAGAGTATACAACATGCCATTTGTTTACAAGGATTTTATTTCTCACAAGAGCAGTGCTTTATACAAACAGTTAAGTGATAACAGTGAGCAAGTAATGTATTCCTGTTGGAATCACTACATTCGGGAACATTGGCATTTAAAACATTGCCTGGGCCATAAATTGGCATTACATTTACAATTTAGATATAAAATGGTGAATTACATTACCAAACATTTCTCTTTCCATTTGGTTTTACATGGTGCACTGGATGGAAGAAGTTACGTACCTCCAACTCCTGTTCTCCGGCATGGGTCTTCCATGGATTCACATGCTCATGAATATTCCAGTCAGGCTGGGACTCCTCAGTAAATATATATTTTTTTTAAATTCCCTTTAGGCTGAAAACTGCTGGTCTCCTCTATAACCAATCGTTGTCCTTTGGGTCATGCTGCGCCCATCCAATGACACTCGTCTGTGATGCTGGACATGCATCGGTGGGACAGGGCCTCCATATCCTTGTCCTTTACTGCTTTATTGTGTGTTCGGTCGTGTTTTCCACGCACAAGTTCATGTGGGACTCCTGGCGGTGCAGCACTCTTTTGGTTTGGTGTACAGACCCATGGGATACCCTTTTGGCAACCATGGGTGGGGGTACAACCCTGTGCCCCTAGTCTAGGTTTTTGGGCACCTGTGTGTGGCCCAGAGAGCAGGGTACGGGCTGGTGGCAGCTCCATGCTGAATTTGACAAGTGCTCTGAGTATCCTCCATTTTGGGATACCCAGACCCGGTCATTGGAATCAGATTCCTGATGGAAACAAGATGACCCCCGTGGCCTCTTGCCTTCTATCGCCCGTTACCTTGGTTTTCCCAAAGTCCCAGGAAGCCCGGACTCTGTCCCTTCCCCCTGACTGGCTGTTGGGTCGAAGTTCTATATATGGTAGTGTGGGGAAGTGCGGATCAGACTGGCTGGAGCCTTCCCAACGGCCGTATGTTATGGGTAGGCCTGTGGTTGGGACCTGGGTGAATGGAGAGTGTGACAAATATGCATTCTGTGTTGTGGATGTCTAGTATCTGTTGTTTGACACAATGACTGAGATAGCCATGACCGAAACTCGTATCAACGCAGTGTGTAGAGTTGAATGGCCTGGTACTTGTCCGAATCTGTTGTGTTGCGAGTGTCTGGATGGAGAAGAATGGCCTGAATGCACAGTGAATGCTGGCTGACTGTCAGGGTGCAGGGAGTTGTAAGAGGGAGTCCGGGCCTAGTGAGGGGTCCAGGGCGCAGAAACAAAACAAACCCAAAGGAATAGCCTCCAGCCTTATAGGAGGCTTCTCTGTCGCTTTTGCAGGCAGAAGGCTCGCCGGACCACAATTCCCAGCAGCCTCCGGGGCGGGAACTACTTTTCCACTCCCAAGTTGGGAGGGACTCGCGCATGCGCGAAGAACAAAGGCACGGGGCTTGTGCTTAAGCTCCCGACCGGAACCGACGCATTCTTCAGAGCTCCTGCCAACGGGGGATCACGCGAGGGGCCACGCCCCACGGAACCATGATTCCGGCCCCTCGCATAAAACAGATAAGTGCAGCAAAGCCATAGCGAACAAGCGATCAACCCCCACATGGGAATTAGAAGCGCAGCTACGGGAGGAAGAGCGCAGAACAAGCAGAGAAGCATTGGAACTTCAAATCCGTTGAGGGGCTCGCGCAGGGGGCACCGCCCAGCCATATTACGTCCCCTGCTAGGGGCAAAAGCTAAGTGCCTATCAGCGCTCCATAGCATTTAACCAACGCGATTACCGCTACCATGACCCATTACGACTAACGCACGCAGCGTTTATTTACCAAACGTGTTTTCAGCCACGTGCGGCAAACTTTGCCAGCACGTAGTGTTTAGATATTAGGCCACGTGCGGCAAAACTTTGGCGGCACTATGGATCTTACTCCTTTTAAGCCACTTGGGCCACATGTTCTGAACCACTCGCTATAGTTGGGTACTACTGAGCGCTGTGAGCAGATGTGTGCATGTGCCAGCACTGTATCTCCAATGTGTAATGTGCATGTGCCAGGACTAACTAAACCCCGAGGTGGCATACCTCACTGCGGTATGTGTGTGAGATGTATTATACCTATAAACACAGGTCACTAATACTAAAACTCTCTTGCAGCATTTGAACTGCTCCGAGCTCCGGACCTGAGAGTGCGCAGGCAGGAGGCAAGCACTCAACCACAGAGCTAAGTGCCTTTTGTATCAAAAGTTATTGTAGAACACAGTGTGTATGTTGAGACGATAGTGCATATGTTATTGTTTCCCCCCC
The DNA here is from genome assembly GCF_040938575.1 of Ambystoma mexicanum. NCBI lineage: Eukaryota > Metazoa > Chordata > Amphibia > Caudata > Ambystomatidae > Ambystoma > Ambystoma mexicanum. The sequence goes on from NC_090929.1 coordinate 543,632,365, forward strand.
CCCCCATGTATTCCCTTGCCTGTCCACTTACCCTTTCCTAACCCTCACTCCGGTTACCCTCTGTTCGAGACCCATCCAACCAACGAGATCCTAACCCTCTTTCCCGGCTGGGGTCTCGGCAGTCTGTGTAAGCTTGTCTTGCAGGTGCCCAGACCGCAGTGGGGGTAGTTGGTTTGCGCCACTCCTGCACCTGGAATTTGGAGCCGTGACAGACTGCCTGAATGCTCTTCTGAGTGATTGGTTGCCTGAGTGTGACCCAGCAGAATGAATGGGAGGTCAACAGCATATCTGGGGGCCTCTCACTGCTAGAAATCGTTCAGAAGCTGGAGTTGAAACTGAAGCTTAACCTTGAAGCCCTGCTGGAAGAGAAGTATTGCTATTAATCTACTTTGTTGATATGAAAGCTGCTGTGTCTTCAAGAACTGATCCAGAGAGGACCTGGTTAGGCACCCTCTTCCAGAGCTACGAGGGAACATTGTGCACTGCTCGCCTTTGCCAAAGCGCCCTGGAAGCCAGCCTACGAAAGACTGCCAGCCGGAGACGGGGACCGCCGACGAGAAACGAAGACAAGCACTGGACAGCCGTCCAGCGTCGTCGACTTGGGTTTGCTATAACTGCTGGAGGCCCGTCGAATTTGGTTGCCCAGAAGCAGGGACTGCTTGACACAGTGCCGTCGACGACTGGAGCCGCAACGCTCCTTTGCCTAAGACATTTGATTCCCGGATGCGCTCGCCGACTGCCCTATCCCGCCGGAGAAGGCCAGGCCGTCAACGCACCGAGGAGCATCCGCCGGTGGATTTCCCGCCACCCAAAGACCGTAGACACGCCAGACGACTCAACGCCCTTGCTGGGCCAAAGTTCTTCACAAATTCTTTGCGGTCCTGAACTATCGACGTTGAGGTGCCCCGCACGCCTCATCCTTGCAGGACGTCTTCGACTCGTCGACGAGCACCACCAGGACCGAAGCTGCTGCCTCGATGCCTTCGAACTTTTCATCGAGGATCATCAACGCCAAGTTCACCTTCGAGGCCCATCGACGATCCATGGCTCCTGCTTTAAAGGGAGTCACTCATGAAGGATCCATCAACGCCTCCTCGAGGAACTCTGCTATTCCAGGTACTTTGGGGTAGTAGAAACACTATAGAAAAAAATAAGACTCATTGAACAATATATGGACTGGGCTTGTAGTGTATCTTTATTTTACAGGTTGCCCAGGTGGGGGAGGGGGGGAGGAAGGATATCTGCACACAGAGCTGTGTCTAGCGGTAGGGGCCACTATTCTGCCAGTAGTTCTAACCAACTGCTTTCCTCCTATGTCTATTGTTGGTTACCTTTATTAATTGATTTGTGTGACATTTGATTGCACTTTAATGAAATTTGAAAATTGTGGTACCACTTCGAACTGTATATATTTGCCATTGTAGATTAACTGAGCACAAAGTGAGTTATTGTGATTGTGTATATAACCATTATATAAAGAATGTGTTTTCACTAATACAGTGTGCAGACATTCCTTTGTGGGTGCTTGGGGACTACTCTGTACTTAAGAACCAGCCTGCATCACCTCCTAAGCAGCTAGGTCTTGATTGCTAGTCCATTGCTATCAACAATAGAGAATCTTGGCTGGGGTCCTCTGTGCCTCTCCTCTACCATATAGAGAGCAGGAGTACAGACACCCCCCTCCAGTCTTTACATCGTCCTCCTGAGCTCCACCCCTGGTGGCCATCTTCAGATTTGGTAGATCATGTAAACTGGCAGTATGAACCAAGAGCAGCCACATAGGTAGGGAGGGACGGTGGGAGGGAGAGCTTGCATGGGAATCCATGCAAGACCCACGCAGGAGAACAGGAGTTACAGGTAAGTAACTTGCTCCTTCTACGGCATGGGGTCTTGCATGGATTCACATGCTCATTAACACGATTACACAGCAGTACATATACACAACCATGAGAGGTGGCAAGGCTCAACAGAAGCAAAAACACTTGACCCTGGAACAGACTTACATTTGCAAACCGGTTGCGCAGAACCACTTGGCAGACCAGGGACTCCTCCCTGGAATCCCTGTCAATGCAGTAGAATCTCGTGAAGGTGTGGGTGGACCTCCACGTAACAGCCCTGCAGATGTCGAGACAGGGAACACCAGAGAGAAACGCTGTTGTTGCTGCAATGGGTCTGGTGGAATGTGCTCTCGGCCAGCCTGGAAAAGGTCTGTTGGCCAGACAATGACTGTGCATGATGCAGACAGAGCCACCTGGATATGGACGCCTTAGAGAGGGCCTTCCCATGCCCAACAGGTCTGTAAATTGATTAACAACTGAGAAGTTGTTCCAAAACGCCTTTGTGGATTCCACAAAACATTAAGGCACGAGCAACATCCAGCAAATGCAACACCCTTTCAGCAGGCAGAGACGGGTTCGGGAAGAACACTGGCAGCACTAAAGGCTTGTTGAGGATGAACTCTGAGGCAACCTCTGGCATACAGGTGGGTTGAATCTGTAGCACCACTCTTGTAGCTTAGAGGATCAAGTACAGCTGCATGCAGGAGAGAAGCCTGGATCTCCCCAACCCGCCTGTCTGAGTTGATGGCCACCAAGAAAGCAGTCTTCAATGGAAGACACTTTAGAGGGGCCTGATGCAGTGGTACAAATGGGAGTCTCCATGAGCTTAGTCAAAACTATGTTGAGATCACAAGCCGGAGCAGGAGACTTTCCCGGTGGAAAAGTCCTTGACTAGCCTGTGCGACCACAGGGAGGACTTGCCAGGCGCCCGGGTGTACCGGGATATGTCAGCCAAATGAACATGGATAGAAGCGTGGGCCAGCCCGCCTTGCACAGCGAACTTCAGATAACTGATGGAGACTCAGAGGCGTCAGCAGACTAAGGCGAATGGTCTCCGTCGTGGGCTGGTCCGCAAGGGTGCATGACCGGCAGCAGATGAGCCAGTCACCCAGACGTGTTTACGTGGATACCCTTGCGGTGTAGATGAGCTGCTACTGGGGCCAAGCACTTCATGAACACTCTTGGAGACTATTTTTGGGCAAAGGCAGTACTGGCCCTGGACCACAAAATGCAGTAACTTCTGATGTTTCCAGTGAATTGGGATGTGAATGTATGTATGCTCTAGTTTCAGAGTTCCCAAAAAATCCCCTTCCTCCAGCTGGTCGAGACGTGCTGCAACGTGACCATCCTGAACTACTGGGACTTAAATACTTGTTGAGGCATCTCAAGTCTAGGGTTGGTCACCACCCTCCTGACCTTTTGGACCAGAAAGTAGCTGGAGTACACTCCGGAGCCCCGTAGTCGTTGAGGGACAGGCTCCATTACTTCTTTCTCCAACATGGCTTGGACCTCCTGCAGCAGTTGGGCCATGTGCAATTCTGCGAGGCATGCAAGGGCACCTGTGTTGAAATTCCAAGGTGTGCCCCTGCTGAAGAAAATGATCACACATTTGTCCATGGTGATGCTTTTCCACTCTTTGACAATATATGACAGCCAGCCTCCCACTGGGGTGCTAAAGTGGGGGTTCAGGCCCACAGCCGGTTCAGGCCTTCTTGGGCGTCTGCATCCTGGACTGTGGCGACGCTGGCCTCCGCAGATGTAGGCCTGGGAGCGGCCCCTATGGGCTTCCATGGTGGTGGAGCGTGAGGGCTGATGGTAGGGGGTAGTGTACCCCTTGGAGGACCTGGGGACCTTCCCCCCACGAGGAACGAAAGGATGACCTCTGCTGAAAGGTCCCAAGAGTGCGTGCCGTCTCCATATCAGTCTCGATAGCCTGGAGCATCTCATCTTATGTCTTCCCAAACAAGTTGTCACCATCAAAAGGCATATCCACTACCTAGGACTGGACGTCTGCTCGAAGTTAGTGGCCTTTAGGCAACCATTACATCGTAGGGCCACACCATTGCCCATCTGGTGGAACCTGGAGACTATATCCAGCACCACCATGATGGCGTGATTGGAAGCCACCTCGTACTCCTGGGTCAGGGCTTCGGCCTTCTTGTCATCAGCAGGAAATCCAAATCGGCCCCAGCTTGTACCAAAGCTCCCTGTCGTAATGTGACAGGATGGCGAGAGCGTTGGCGGACGGTGGAAGCCGCTTTGTAAATTATGCGCTTGCCAACTGCATCTAGTTTCTTGATTTCCTGGTCCGGAGGCACCATGGAAGAGGACAAAAAGATTGGACGAGCGCTTCCTGGTGGCGGCAGACACCACCGAATCCGGAGAGGCCTGCGACCTCGAGTCCGGGACCCTGCACTACTTCTGCAGGCAGTCCCTCTTAAAAGGTGTGGTAATTGTTGCCTTAATAAGGACCAATCCTTCCTCCCAGATGTAGTCCAATAAAGTGACCGACATGACGGTCTTTGATGACTCTCAGGACTGAAAGAACACCATTCTTCTCCGGAACAAACCCGAAGAGTTTGGACACCTGTGTGATCATGGTGTGGACGGAGCGAATCTCAACCGGTGGCGAAGTGCTGGCAGGCTCGTCGGCTGCCAGAGGCTCTCCACCAGCAGGGACATCATCAAACTCGTCCATATGAGTTGCTGTGGCGACCGTGCCAGTGTCTGCACAGCGTTGTTCCGCATCCACTGGTATCAAGGCCCTATGGGGCGTTCTTGATTGGGACTGCGGTCTGGGAGGACTTGACCTGGGAGGGTGGGGCGCTCCTAGTCGGAGGCCTGGGAGGACTGCATGCCAGCTCAGGAGTGGGAGCAGAATTTCAGCCGTCAGTGTGGAGAGCGGTGAGAATGTCCAGCGACCAGTCCCTTGGTGCTGGCCAGGGTGCAAATGGAGCCATCAGGAATGGTTCAGGGGTGAAACGGCAGAACAAAAGACAGGTATGGATCCTGGCATGGAGAATCCTCTTGCGATATGGGCCCCTGATTCCCCCCCCCCCCTCGTGGTCCGAGTAAAAATTCTCTGTTAGCTGTTCATCCTCCAAACTACTGTAGATTTGGGGAGAGGAGATTTCCTCGGGGACCCCACTGGTGCCAGTGGAGACACCCTCACTGGTCTCGGCAGAAAGTCTGAGGTAGCAACTCCCTCACCCTACCAGAGTACTTCGGAAAGGAAGGCGATGAGAGGAATTTGCAAAAATCGGGGGAGCTGCCGGAAGTCGGTCGGTACAGCCGACAGGGGCCATAGAGGCAACACCCTTGCTGTCATGAATGTAGAAACTGAACTGAACATTGACGAAGTGGTGGTAGATGTTGACAGGGGTCGTCGTTGAGGTGGTGAACGAGGGGGCCTTCTACGAGGTGGAGGTCTTGGCCGACAAAGTGGTAGTCGATGAGGCTGTGGGCCTTGGTTGATGTTAAAATGGATTTCGAAACTCTGACCTGGTGGGCAGGAGTTTAGGAGGCCACCCTCAGTTTCGTAAAACATGGGAACCTTCTGGACAAGCCAGACCAATCTAGGTAGCTTGGCAGGTGGTCAAGACCAAGTCTCAGGAGGGGCGAGAGTGATCGGAAGCCCACAATGAACACACAGCAATGAACCACAAATTACTCTTAGACAAGTGTATATGAAAAATATCTATGCATTTATTGTCAGCCGGATCAATAGACACAAGTAACTTTAGCAATGCGAAAACAGTTACCACACAAAATCCTTACACTATACAATATATATATATATACACATTATGTTTCCTAATGCGCTACAGTGGTAAAATCTAGCCACAACCTGTAAAGGAGAGAGTTGAGTTAATTATAGCAATAGACAATTCTTCAGAGTTGGTTCCATTACTTTCGAGTTCAACCCTAAGAAGAGCGGAGCCTTGTGCACAACATTACAGTTTGGCATAAAAACACACATTCACGCAGGTGATGCAAAAAGCGGGTCTTCTTGGGAGGGCTGCAGCAAGTCAGGGCTTGAGGTGATGAGGAATTAGTTCCCACTATTCCAGTAGGCCTTGTCCTTGGCAGCAAAGCAGTGTTCAAATGGTGAGAATAGCTAGGGAGTGCAGGCTAACCCAGCCAGGTTTGAATACCTTTTAAGATATACTTGTACGTAAATGTGATTGGTTATGCCAGGGGGCCATCGGTAAGTGATGCAAGTACTCACCGACACAGCACGGTCCAAACTTTGCCAGTTTAGTTGAGGTCGCTAGTAGATTCGAGTCCTGCAGTTTAGCGGCGCTCTGGCTCTCAGCGGCGGCGAACAGTCGGTGACGGGACAGTTGCCTTTTCTCCGCTTCCGAAGGGGGTATGAAGAAAATTCCAGGGCAGAGGGCTTCAGGGCACAGGAGAGTAGAACAGCAAGGGATTTACAGCGACCATCACCACCAGGTAGTGACGCGGGAATCACCGGTGCGGGCAGCGTAACGCACTCTAATTCGGGACCCTGAGGAGCTAGGCCTGCAAAATTTGGGAGACTGCACGGGACCACGAGAAAGCCATGTGCCAAAGTCTTGGGTTTGCACTTCAGACACTGGCAGTTCTGCGGGATACTGTGAGGTAGAGCTGGACAGTTCACTGGATGGCCCTGGAACTCTCTCGAAGGGGCTTGTTCTGTGGGGTAAGCAGGGGGTGCCAAAAGTAGCTCCCACTACTCCAAAGGGGTAAAGCGCCTTGGCAAGCCTTCTTGATCAAAGAAGAAAGCAGGGGTGCAATGGGACAGCAAAGGGTGCCAAAACCTTCCAGACAGTCCCAACCGGCTTTGTGGGCAGAAGTCAGCGAAAGATCGGTTTTCGAGTGCGACTGCATGCCCAAATAAGAAAAACCCAGGTTACTCGACCCGAGTCAAGGCAAGGGACAAAATGGCCATGGGACCGAACAAAAGACTTTGTGGCTTGGCCATATTCGGACTAGGCCACAGTCTTGTACCAAATGCGGTAAACGCGATATGATTAAGTAAAAACACTATAAAAAAGTAACTGCTGCCACCAGTTGGTCCCAGGCACACTTGTACAATCACCAATAAAATCATGTGTGGGTGTCTAGGGCCATAAAAACCAGAAGGGACCCCAGCGCACGGAACTGGAAGGTACATTGTGCACTGGTAAAAAGTTACCAAGAAATGGCAACATAGTCAAAGACAGTTTCCCAGTACTGACAGCTGGGCTCCACTGGAGAAAGTCAGGATAGGAAAGTCAAACAAATGCAAAAAGTTTGGTGAGACCATAAATGGAGAGAAAAATTGCACATAATTAAAATCTTTCCTAACACGTGAAGACGGCATCATCGACGTGGTCTTCCTGAGCAAAGCTGATGAAAACGAGGGCGCTATAGACGGGCCGCCTGCAGTGCTCTCCTTTCAAAGACTTGTCCTTGGAAAAGGACTTGTGTTTGGAAGGGGTCAGAGACTTCTTTGCAGAAGGCACCCCACTAGCTGGTAGGCTTACTGTAGACACAGCTGGAGATCGAGCCCTTCCTGAACCAGATCCCGCAGCAGCAACCTTCGTGGGAGCGGGTGCGTGACACTTCACCTTCTTTTAGACCCCCTCGGAAGAAGAATCATCAGCCTCAACCTCTTCTTACGAGAGGAAGCATGCTTATGGCACCAGCCGGACCGCAGCAGAGGCCTTCTCTTTGAGCCAAGCCACCACCTGAGGTAGCGGTCTCTTGCTCTTCGCTGGGAAACCACGGCAGATCTTGCAATCGCCTTCATCGTGGTCCGGATGCAGACAATGCAGGCACTTGGTGATGGTCCGTTCTTCAGGCCACAGGATACATAGGACCTGAAAAGACTTCCCTTGCCCGCTTTGTAAATCGATGAGGTGTGATGTAGGCCCAAGCCTAGGCCTGCCAAAACTCATGGAGAGAAGATTTAATGATAGAAAGCAATCTTCGCTGACAACTGATCCCTACTGTCGGTGATCAGCGTGGATGGATTCGAGAAAACCCCAACGAAAACTAGCAGGAAAGTCAAAATTGGATGAGAAAAATTAGAGGAATCCAACACTGAAATGTGCTGTAAAAATCTGTAGATGTCCACCCGGGGTGAAGCTTAGGGGGAGTGCCATTGGATGGTGGCAGTATGACGCAAAGGACAGTAACTGATTATAGAAGAAACAGTGTACAGTCTAAAGCAAAACCGCTTTTCTTATTACCGAGAATTCCCAGCCCGACGATAGGGAATATTCTTGAGCAAGTGAATCCATGCAAGACCCCATGCTGGAGAGACTGAATTGCAGAAACATATTTTAGGCCATACCGATTTGCAATTTAATGACCTCCGATTTGTAAGGTGTTATACGAGTTAATAAGGCAACTGGACTTCGAGTGGGCACTTCCAAGCAAATGTGCTGGCATGCAAAGCTTGCTTTTACAATATGTTGAATGAAACAGATGTGAGATTATAAATAGTTCCCTTTCCTCTGGAATTGTTCCAGACTGTTTCAAGCTTGCCATAATAACCCCACTTCTGAAGAAAGCCACACTAGATCCTAGTGACCCCCAAAGTATCGCCCAATCTCAGCTTCTGTACATCAGCAAGCTGATGGAAGCAGAGGTAACCTCTCAAACAACATTTTGTTGATACCTCAGGTTGGCGGGATGACGTGCAGGCAGGTTTCCGACCGGGCCACAATATGGAATTAGTGCTCGTGGCAGCACTGGATGATCTCAGATGTTGGACGGACACTGGAAAATCAGTTGCCTTGGTACTATTGGATTTGTTTGCAGCCTTCAACACAAAATCTTATTGGAAAGGCTACCGAATTTGGGTATCGTAAGGCCCAAAACGCTCCTCATGAGTCCACTTAATTTATATAGGAGACCCTTGGCTAACCTAATTCACAAGGCAGCATTACTTTTCTTTATGTATGCAGACGATACACAACCGATCCTCCCATTTGTGTTACGAGAAGAATTCAGCTATGGAGACATTTACAAACTGTATGGGACAGGTAAAGAAACTAATGGATTCCAATTGCCTGCAATTAAACATCCAGAAAACAGACCTATTAATCTGCTCTAATGAAGGAGGCCTCATTGCCATCTGAAGATTTTATGAATAACAAGCAGACTTGGCAAGATGTCTTTTGGCCAGCCTCTCTTGGCCCCTGTCCAGTCCCTTCAGCCCCGGTTTACAGCCTAGGCATCTGGTTGGAGTTGGACCTGTCCATGTCTGCACAGATTAGCAAACTCACCATCAGCTGTTTATTTCAGTTGGAGTCTGAAAAGATTTCTAGACTACTTTGCCTTCCCTGCAAAAGGCTCAATTGATGAACACATTTGTGTGGAGTTGGCTAGACTGCTGTTAACTCAGTCTATCTCAGTCTCTCTAAAAAACCTGCCGCGTATCCAGAATGCAGCAGCTAGAATAATTTTTCAGCTAAAACTGTCTGAGCATCTCTCATTCAGAGCATCTCCCTCCCGCATTGCGCGAATTACAATCGCTCCCGGGAATAACACCTTTTGAATTCAAGGCCCTTGGCTTCATCCATTAGGCCTATTATAAAGACCCTCCTTTTTGTTGAGGCGTTTGTCACTATATCCCCAATTGCCATCTTGGATCATCCACCACCGGGCTTCAGACAGTTCCGAAATGTAAACTATAAGTGGGGCAGACAGGCCTTTTCCATTCAATTTGGCCTGTACCATTCAACCGAATAAAAACGAAAAATTAGGCTAATACATACCAAACATGTGGAGCGGGGGTTGCAGAGGTGTCCAACCACTCCCTATGATGGGTATGTATTAGCCTTGGGTTTGCGGGGTGTCCCCTGCTTCAACATTGGAGGGGTCGGGGGGACAAAAAAATAAATAAAAAATGGGACCCTGCCGCGTCGGATCCGACCCGCGTTAGATGGATGGATCTGACGCTGCAGGGCTGAAGTGGACCAGGCGGCGAGCAAACCGGTAAGTAGGGAAGGGGGTGGGTGTGGGTGTCTGATCATCCGATAAATGATTGCATGCAGGCTGGTTTTTTTTTTCAAACAGTTTGCCGCAATCAATTCTCAGACGACCAAACACCACCAAACCACCTGAATGACAGATCCCTGATGACCAGTCAGTGAGACCCCTTCAGGTTTCTCACAGTACGTACAGATTGTATTGTCAGGATGACATGAACCTACTCTGGGATCGATAAGGCAGCCATTAATGCCAGGAAGAGAGCCCAAGTTCGATATGAATGAGAAGATCATTCAGCTGGTGACCAAAGGGGCCAAGAACCATGAAGCCCTGGAGCATTGTGCCCCATTGAGTGAGGGAGGAGGCTGGCCATCAACACAGAAAAAGGAGAATCGGCAAAGGGAGTCCTTCCAAACAGAATAAGGAATGGGCGCTCTTGCCACCTGTCTGTCCATAGCTTGGTACCAAGATGGAATAAAGATGCAACTGAATAATTTTCAGCTGGAGTCTGGCCAGCAGAACTATCAGGACGTGGGAGACTAAGACCGAGGAGCCTCTGAAACCCAGACAAAAAAAGGAGACCGTCTCCTTGAGGTCCATGACCAGGAAAAACTCTGGTGCTCAGAGTCCGAATGGAAGCCAAGAAACTGGAAGCTCTGCATGAGGGAAAGCTCATCTTGTTGGTCTAAAAGCCTACATCATCTGTAGAGAACCTAAGCTGCATTGACCAAATGGGCTGGATGAGCCCGTCTTGAGATATGGATACATTTAGATGCCCCTCAGACAAAGATTGGTGTAGAATCTTAGGATGCATTGAGACCAAATGAAATGACAGTGACTTCTCACCAGGGATACAGGGATGAATTTTCTATGGGAGAGCAGGGACAGTCCCATCTGGTCCATGGAGCAAAACAAATACCCCTGACAAAGGGCTAACAAAATCTGGGCAGGTGTGGTGATCTTGAATTAATCAATGGGACGAGTACTATGGAGAAGATTTACTGTCCAGCACCGTACATAGCCCTGCCTGGTTGCTCTTGGCCAGGGTGAAGAAAGTATGGAATATAATGTCAGGTTCAGAACCTTAAAAACAGAAGATTAGCCTACCTGAAGAAGGTGGGGGCGTGGCCAGAAGAGGACAACGATAGCCTCTGGAGACCACAGAAACGACCCACTAGTTAAAGGAGATAAAAACACAACCTTAATAAGGTAATTTAGATGTATCCTCAGGGTTTGAGACAGAAGATGCAAGGCAGAAAAGCGCTTAGCAGGGCAACGAACCTGGATAAAAAGGCTTCTGAGGCACATTAAGTGAGCACCACCATAGACTGGTAAGGCTGAGTAGAGGATCTCTTTCTAGTTAGTTTGTTCTTTGGTGCTGAACTGAATTTGTCCAGCCCATCAATTGGCACATCTAGAACTGGACTTCCATCATGGACTTCCTGCATGAATTTTATTAGCACTGAGCGAGGTTGAATATTACATCTGCTCCCAGGCACATTCTCCTAACTGCCATGTCCATGTGGTGAATGGAGGCTTCTATGAGGTACTGGGGAATGAGACATGCCTGGAGAAGGCCAGAACAAGAAGTATCCTGCTTGTGGGGTGGGAGGTCCCTCTGAAATTCAGCGATTTCTTCTCACAACCTTCGATTGGCAGCCATCACAATAACACCCTTCGTAGTTCAGGTGCAAGGTTGAATTGGAGTAGACTTTCTTTCCAAACCGGTTGAGAAGTTGATATTCCTTTCCGGAAGGTACTGAAAAGGATAAGCTGTAGAAAAAATGAGCACGAGAACATCCTGGAGGGAGGTGACAAGCTGCAGACAAGGGACGTAGGATCTACGTGAAATTTCGGAGGCGGAATAACCCTTGAAGGAAATGTTTGCATGGGAAATGTATGCACTACAAAATGTTCATACATTTCCAGATATACTTTTTTTCAGATTGCCTGCTGAGTTGGGCAGCTTGGCAGCACCGAGCGCACCTATGGAATGAACTGCATTCTGCCACCGCCAGTCTGTGGGCAACAGCTGATGCTGCCTTGATAACGATGACCCAGCAAGGTAAGCCCTGCCAAGCATTGCAGGCGGAAGTGCTCGCTCTACACCACTGCCGGTGAGAAATCTGCAGTGGTTTCATCTTTCATGTTAATTGCATATCAAGACTGCATGTGTGGAAACCTTTGCTGCCTCCGCTGTTTAGTGCTTATTGGAGCACTTCTCATAGTAAAACCCTGTTGAGCTTACTTTACTGGGCCTGCCTAGAACTTTCATCATGGCCGTTTCCTGGCACTGGAGTGCCTAATCGGTGTCCCCAGCCCTGCAGTGATTGGCCATCTGCTCCGATCTTCCAGCAAATCACGGTAGCGAGCAGGCGACATCTGGCCCCCACTCAAGGCCCACAATTAAGACCCTGTCTGAGCCTGTGTGGGCCGAGGAGGACTTGAGGGCCCCCACCTTTGTCCCCACTCTACAAACTGTGAAGCAGCCTCCTGATGTACAACCTACTACCCCACAAACTTGGGCCCCTGCACCTCTATGCTCTCTGCAGATCTACCAGTGAGTGATGGCTGAACTTTTCAACTGCCTCCTCCACCAACCTCTCTGAACCAAAACTGTGCCCATTTCACTCTGCCTTCTTTGCCTCACCTAATCTACTACTTGTTCTGCATTTTGTGTCCCTTTTTGAAATTCAAATCTAGGTGTGTGTTTCTTAACATCTTTGCACCCCATTTTGCATTGCATTTTGTGTCCTTTGTTAACTACTGGGCCGCCTGGTGAGTCTGGGCTAGGACTGCTGTGCAGCCACTCTTTCCTTCAACTATACTCTGCCGCCTATATGGCGCTCAACCTAAAAACGTTGCAAGTAATGCAAAACAATGCCCTCAGATCAGCATTGAACCTCCCATGGTCTCACCACATCTCGGACATTAGACGCAACACCCAGTGACTCTCTGTCAACCAGAGGATAGATTACAAAACTATCACACACAAGTGCCTCGCCAACCTGGCGCCCAGTTACCTAGCTGACAACTTCACCCGAAACACTGCAGTCCGCCCTACTAGATCCGCTCAAGCTTATTGCTTAAAGATCCCCAGGTTCAAGCTTCAGAAAGCTGGAGGCAGCAGCTTGCCTGTGCTAGCCGCCAAATTATGGAACACCCCCATCACTCTCCTTAAGAACAGAATCTTCCTTCCATCAGTTTGGAAAAAAATCTAAAACGTTGCTTCTCTCGCAAGAGGCTTAGAATCTACTTACTCTGCCCATCTGTACCTCATGATATTTAAGAATGTACCTATTTAAGAATGTACCTGTAAGATATGTAGAAGATTAGCCATCATTAATCTTACTGTACCTTTGATTCTTGTGTCTACCACAGTGTGTGTCAATATGTCTGTAACAATGTATCATATGTACTACTAGGAAATGCGCCCAGACGCCCCAGGGCTCGGTGCGCTATATAAATAAAATAAACAAACATCTCCCACATCTTCTCTAACTGCTACACTTTCACCTACCCTCACCTCTCACGAAGTCTGGAAGAAAAAAAGCTAAAAATAAAAAAAAAATTTAAAAAAAAAAAAAAAAAAAAAAGACATCCTGACCACTAACCCTGGCCTACCCATCGCAGACACCTATGTCAGTGCAACCTCCAGACAGGTCTTCACTGATAAACACTGTCTCCTCCCCAGATCTACGACTCCTCATCTCACCTCTACTCTCTCCCCTTTCGCATCCTTTTCCATTAATGGCGGCACCAAATGGGAAGTCTTCTTGGCAGGCTTCGCATCATCCAGGTGTATCATTAATGTCTATCACACTGGCACCATCTTGGTTCAGGGTCCTCAACCAAAACTCTTTGACCGGCGCTTGCTGTCCCTCTAGCTTCCTTCCCACATCTGCTACTCCCTCTTCCACTCTCTCTGCCCCGCCCCATCCGATTGGTGGACCACGCCCCAGTACCCCCTCGAAAAACGTTCAAAAAGGTGTAGACCTTCATCTATCCACACAACGCTTGCTCAGCCATCAAGCACTCTGCCGACATCTGCCTCCATCTTGAAGACATTGACCTAGACATCCTCGCTCTTACCAATGTGTTGTTCAATGCCAGCTCAGTCACTGCTTTTGACTCCCTTCTCCCTGATGGCTACAAGTTAATCTCCAAACCTTGCCATAACTGTGCTGGCGGTGGGGTTGCCTTGATTTTCCCTGAGTGGGTCCCTTCCTCCCTCATACCCACCTAGCTTTACTCTTCCTTTGAGAACCTGGTTTGCAAGTTGGTCATCTCTACCTCCTCCTCGCACCTTTAAACACTTGTGTATAGGCGTGTTATAAATGCTGTATCATATAATTGCCACCATCTACAGGCCACCTGGCTCTACCACCTGGTTCCTCTCCAAATGGGTAGATTTCTGCTCCTCTCTCCTCACCACTACCCCTAAACTCCTTCTCATTGTCAGTTTAAACATCCATCTGTACTCATATCCCAGCATTCACTTTTCTGTGACCTTTGCACCTCGCCCTCTCACTCAATTCTCCCATCTGGTCCAACCCACTTGGCTAGACACTCTTGATGCCCTCATCCACTCTGATCTTTCACTCTCCTCCCAACAGATCACCCCTCTCTCCTGGTCAAACCGCTCTCCTCTAACCTGGGTCCTCTTGCCCCTCTGACCGCACCTCCTCCAGCCCTGCCAACCTAGTTCACGAACATCCATCCAATGAAACTAGCGTCAGCTGATGCCTTCGCATCCACCTTCAGTCCCCCTCCACCCCCACTCTCCCACGGCAGACTACCTCTGACTCTGCTCTCAGCAACCTCCATCTGGCCATTACTAACACTATGGACATTCCTACCCCAGTCATGAGGATATACCGGAAGCCTGCCTCGAAGGCTAACACCTTGTACGACTCTGAACTTGCAGCCCTGAAAGGTTCCATGTGTTAATATCCATACACATAATCACCATACAAAATATGCCATATTTTTGCACCGATATTAAGGCATGGATCCTGCGGGGAGGAGGGGTACGACACCCCCATATTATTTTAAAGGGACATCCTTGCAACCCCGGCCCCAACCAAAACCCCAAAATATTATCCCCACTAAAAATATCGCCTATAGCCATTCCAGAGGACCATATATACAGCAATATTTTTGGTGGGGATAATATTACCCGATACCCCTGAAAAACAAGTGCAGAGCTGCGGAATGGAAGTGGCAGACCTTGGCACACTCGCTGATAAACTGGCCAGTCGCCTGCTCCAAATACAATACAGACTTCCCATCCGTGCCAAGAAAAGGGCCCACATCCAGGCGTGCATCTCTGGTGCATCCAACAACACGGCTGCACTTTTTAAAATCTGCACGGAACTAACCAACTTTTTGCAGTCTCCTCCTAACCCCTCCCCTCCTAGGATCTCTGCAATGCATTGGCACACACTTCACTACAAAAACTCAGACATCCTGCGTACCCTTGCGTCCCTCACACCCCCTTGCCTCCTTTGGCCTCCCACCCTCCTTCCTCTCTCCCGCTTTTCCCCTACCACACCAGGGGTCACCACAGGTGTCCCCTCCATGAAGGTCTCCTCCAAACAGGTTTCCCCCTGCTCCTCCAGAACCATAAAGGACAATATATTGGCTCTCTTGCAGGCCTGCACTTGCTGACTTCTGCAACTACTCTTGCCACTGGATCTTTCCCCTCCTCCCTCAAGCATTCCCTTGTGCGCCCCTTCCTGAAAAAACTCAGCAGACTCCCATCACCTCCTTCCTTGGAAAACTCCTGGAGAAGCTGGTCTTCCCCCAATTTACCTCAAATACTGAACTTGTTGGTTGGCTCCACGACCATCAATCTTGATTCCGAGCATCCAGAGGCACATAAACTGCTCTTCTGAACACCGGTTAGGAACTGCTCACATCTCTGGATTCCAACTCTCCAGCTGTCCTCATTCTTCTTGATCTCTCCTCTGCTTTTGACATGATCAACCACTGCATCCTCAGAAAACAGCTCCATGATACCCTAGGTATCTTTGAGCGGGCACTGGCTAGGCTGACCTTCCTCAGTGACCATCCGTCCATCTCTGGGGCATGTGTTCTCCTCCCCTACCTCTCGCTCCAACCTCTCGCCCTAGATCTTTAACGCTTACCTTGTTCCACTGGCACACCTCATTTCCACCTTCTCCCCCAACTTCCAGTGTTATGCAGATGATACACAACTCTTTTTCAAACTTCCTTCAACACTCTCCCTGCTTCTTCCATCATTCCGACTGCCTATCTGCCATCCAGTCCTGGTGCACTTCCAAATATCTCTGCCTCAATGCCAGCAAGACTGAGGTCCTTCCTATTGGGACTCCTGCTCCCCCTTTCTTCCCCTCACTCTGGCCATCCTCTATGGGCACCCGACCCCCCACACCCCCACCCCCACCGACCTCCCCCATCTCCTTCATCCAAAATCAGAAACCTTGGAGTTATCTTAGACTCCTCTTTCCTTCCTTCCTCACATTCAGGACCTTGCCAAGAATTCCCACTTTCCACTCTTCCTTCTCAAAGGAATTCTCCCCTTTCTCACTTTCCCCCAAAAGCTCAATGTCTCCAGAGCTCAGGTTTTATCTAGGCTAAGCTACTGCAATAGCCTTTTTCTGAACCTACCATCTTACTCTCTACGACCCCTCCAGCTAATCCAGAATAGGGCAGCAAGACTTATCCTTGGCCCAGGGACCACGTCTCTCCTGCCTCAAACTCTGCAATGGCTCAGGGTTGCTGCAAGTATTACATTTAAATCCTTCTGCATCATCCATAAGGCCGTCTGGGGCCGGGGACCACACCATCTACAACTTGCCCTTACTAGATACTCCCTCCAGATCTTTATGTACCTCGGCCTCCAACTCCCTTTGTGTCAAACGCTTCGTTAAACACAGGGCTGGTGGCTGATCCCTTTCCTCAGCTGGCTCCCTCTAATGGAACAGCCTCCTCCTCCCCCTTCCTCTTGAGCCAGATCTCAAATTCCAGAAGCTCCTCAAGACTTTCCCTTTCTCCTCCTCTGCTAAACCCACAGTTGCTAAGATTGGTGACCAGGACCTATGTGTCCTTCTGGGTCCGCCCGCTCCCAGCAATTGCCTTGGCACCCATTGGCCTATGCCACTGTAGGCCTGCACTTACCTATTTATTGTCAGCTGAACTCTCCCTAACACTTCCTCCACTGGGCACTTACATCTGTTGACCCACGGGCATTCCTAGCACTTACTACCCCCTCTTCCCCTCTTGCACGTTCTGAATTCTCACAATGCCTAGCAGGTCGATCTTTATACTTCAGTGTTTTAATTGTTTATAAATTCCATGTTCCCACCCTATGGGTGCTTTGAAACAATGTACTTGCTGTAGAAATCGTCTTACAAATTCACAATAAAAATAAACATTCAAACAGGGGTCCACCAAACCACCTCATATTCTTCTCAGCAACCGTACATACCAACTGCAGTGTGGATTGGGACCATATGGTCCCAAAACCCAGTTTCAAGCACAGAGACACAGAGCACTGACTGAGTGTCAATAGCTGGGCTACCGTGAAAGTGCATACCCTTATTTGGCCCATCAGAACTAAAATGAAGATTGCCAACCAAGATGGTACAGAGAACAAGCCTAATACCACAAGGAACTTTCTGCTACTCAAAAACATTATTGTGGCGTAAAAACGGAAACATGAAATTGTTCATGGTCACCAGCCTGTACAGTGCACATGCCAGATGTAGGTATTTTATAGAAAAAAAGGGCACAAAGCATCCCTGTAGCATTCCACTGAAGATGGTGTGTGCTACACTGTAAAAATAAAGGTGAAAATGGAGGCACATTCTCCTACTGGCCAGAGCAACCCAACGAAATGAGAAGCAGGGGAGTGAAGCAATAGGGCCTCACTCAACCCAAACATGTTTAAGGATCCAGACAGTCAAAAAACAGACAGGGTGGGGATGCCACTGAAGTCTATGGAAAGTTGCAAAATGAAATCTACGAAGAGGGATTCACTGTGGTGGATTGTTGGAAGTTTATCATTGAATATTAACCAGATCTAGGAATGAGAGCATGTTGCCCTTTTAGGTCATCCAATTTTAACGTCCATCCATGTAAGCTTTAATTTCCCTGAAGTGATCCCTTGAACGTGCTCTCCCCATTTCCCACAAGAGGCATTACATTGTCTTGGTACACAAGACAAACTTGCTTGAATTGAAACTAAAACGGGACTTTCCTCAAGTCAATAATCTTCTGCGGTCCTTCAGCGTCTGCTGCGGAAACCACTCCTGCCAGTGCTTCATAAGGAGGGAGAGGAGAGATGCCGAAAGTTGCATCCGAAGACACAGTTTAGACAAACAGGGCCTAAACATTGCAAGCATAAGGCATGAAAATCAGACTGAATTTGCCTTTTCACAAGAAATGCAAATTATAAACTCAGTCCTTCGGAGCATAAATCAAATAACAAATGGAAAACAACAATTTATCTTGCAAAGAACTGCACAGGGGTTTATTTTACAGCCACTCAGTGTGAACTGGCAGTTGGTGGCGATGCATGTCAGCATGATGATCAATGAGGCGATTGGTAACACCTGGGACAAGATCAATGCGTTTTAATCCAAGTAACACTGATGCACATCAAGCTCAGGCTCCAGTCCCATACCCAAAGTGTGCTATATCCCACAAGCATAGAGGAAGGCATACAACATCAATGGAGGGAGTAAAAGATGAAGCCCCTCAAAGAATCACTTGGTGACCAGGACCGACAGGAGGGGGTATCAGGGGGGGTAGACCCTGCTGAGTTCCTCCAAGCATGAAAAGCAAGTTTGGCAAGAGCCAGGCAGGATGTTAACCAAGATGCATATGGGTTAGGGCATGAGAAGCAGTTTTGTTTTTAACAAGTGTAGTGCTTAATTTGTGGGGGTGTTTGCCAGGACTCGGCCCCAGTACTTCTTTCTGAGCACTGACACATATTCCTGAGCCCAGTTTGATTAAGTTGTGGTATTTTGGGGTTTATTTTAATTGTCAGTCTTGGTATTTTTTTTTTTAACTTTATTTTGAAGGTTTTTTAAACTGTTACAAACAACCTCACCCACATTAGGGTGAATTAACTGTGCGCCGTCTCCCCACTGCCCTCCCCACCCGCCTCCAATCGTTTTTCGCCTCCAGTCTGTTGACCTCGTGGGTCCGCCGTTCTCTCCTCCAAGCCTTTCACTCGAGGTGAGAGTTCCTGTGTTTGGGCGAGTTGCGTGTCTGTGCCTTGAGTGCCTTGAGTGCCTCGAGTGCCTTGACCCCCCGATGGGGAAGAAGTGATCTCATCAGCTTCATTGATTAGGAATGACACCAGTGGGCCCCAGATATCTGGTGGTCGTGCATATTGAGACAGTGTCTTGACGAAATCAGACTCCAAGTCTTGGCAATAGAGGATGTCCTTACGCCAGTTAGCCACTGTCGGAGGAGGTCCTCGACCCCACGACATGGCGACTCTTCTACGGGCGAGTGTCAATAGCACCCTGCAAGTTTCCTTATAGCCGGTGAGTGTGACTTCGTCATCCCCAGAAGTGCCGCTGTTGGGACGGGTTGGATCTCTTCGCCTACTAATGCTGCGGTCGTCTCCAGTACCTAGTTCCAGAATGGGGTCAGCTTGGGGCAGTCCCATGCGAGGTGGATAAAGTAGGCTTTGGGGTTCCCGCACCTTTCACACCTTGACAGCGATTCTGGTTGTTGTTTGCTCTTTTTGACGGGGTAAAGTAAGTTTGATGTAGGTAATTAAAATGGATTAGTTTAAGGCGTGAGTTGAGGGCTATCTTTTGTGTTTGTCTAAGGATAAATGTCCATTCCTCATCTGGGATCGCTGCTTGAAGAGACCTTTCCCCATCTTATTTTCACGCGGGTGCTGGTGGGAGTTGTGTCGGTTTGAATGGATTTGTAGATGGACGAGACTAGTCTGCCTTTTCCTTGCGCCTGGGTCACGCTGTGTAGAAGTTGCCAAGTCGGAGGTTGCATCGGAAAGGTGGGAAAAAGTGTTTGGAAGGTATATCTGGTTCTGAAGTAGATTAATGTGTCAAGGGAGGAGTTGCCTCCTCATCTTTGCCTGCTGGGGGGATAGGAAGGTGCCATTGATGAATAACTTGCCCAGGGTGTTTATCTGCAGTTTCTCCACCCAATGATGAAGACCTTCTCTGAAGTCAGCGGGATTCCTGGTATAAATTTGACTGGAAGGAGAGGAGAGTAACGACTTGAACCTTGTATCTTTGTGAGATCCTCTTCCAGATTCCGTATGTTGCGAGTACGATGTTCATGGTGGTGTTGGTCCTGGAAGCTGACTGATTACAGCTCTGAGCAGATTGGGAGTCGCTAGGGCACGTTCCATTTGTACGTGTGGCCTGATAAGATGCGAGGAGTACCAAAATCTGAGGAATTGTGCCCGAGCTGGCCAGAAGTATTTTTCTAAGTCTGGGAGAGCTAAGCCTCCACTTGACACTGAAAGGGTCAGTGTTGAATGTGCCACTCTGGCTGGTTTACCTGCCCACAACAGCTCGAGGACCATGCTTTTCAGTCTCTTTAGGAAAGATTGCGGTAACAGAATAGGGATGTTAGAAAATAAATACAAAAGCTTCGGTAGGATCACCATTTTAACTAGTGAGGCTCCTCCCCATAGGGTCAACGGGAGTGTCTTCCAGCAGGCCACTTTTTCCTGCAATGATTTTGCTACTACTTCATAGTTGTCTCGGAATACATCGTGGCAGCCCAGTGACATCTGTATCCCCAGATAGCGTACTTGTGAAGTTTCCCACGAAAAGGTAAAGTTGTCGGCAAATGTCTTAGTGGCTGGGGTCAGCGGAAATATGATCGATTTGGTCAGATTAATTTTTAATCCAGATATTGCCCCGAATTTGATTACTTCCCTCATTACTGGATTCAGGTTTTCGATGGGATCACGTATGAATAGCGCTACATCATCCGCATATAGGGATATAATCAGCCTGTGTGGACCGATGTTGAGTCCCCTAAGGATTTGTTGGTCCCGAAGGTTGGACGCTAGTGGTTCCATTATCAATGCGCATATTAGCGCAGAGAGCGGGCATCCCTGTCTGGTGCCACGTTGCAGTTTGATGGGGGAGGACTTTGCTGAGCCCACAATGTTGTTGGCCTGGGGGTTGGTGTAGAGCAGGGATATTAGCTTGATGAAGCGGGCACCCAAGCCCATTTGGGTGAGCACTGCGAAAAGGAAGGGCCATTCCACCGAGTCGAAAGGGAGGGAAACAGGGGAGAACAAAAACAACAATCTTACTAGGCCCAGTGACATTGAGAACTCACAAGTGCATGGGAAAGGGAAAAGGAGGAAGTGCATGGAAGGGGCGGGGAGGTGGAAAGTGCAGAACAGAGGAGAGAACAGAATAAATAAGTAAAATAAATAAAGGTGTTAGTGAAGGCAGCAAGTGGCAAGTGCTAGGTTAAGCAGATAGTGTAGATCTGATAAGTGCAGAAGAGTAGGGGTGGGGGCTGTATGGGTACAGATACAGAACCCAGGGCAAGGGGCAGCCCGGAAGCAGTGTAGGAGGGTGGCAGGGTGAGCAGGTACCTGGGCCCGAAGCACAGAGGGTGGCCAGGTGCAGAGAGAGAAAACAGATCAGAGGAGAAGAGGGGCAAAGGCAGAAGCGAAAAGGAAGGTATTGAGGTGCTTCCGGAACCAGAGTTGGTTCTCCTCAAGTTTTAGGGTGGCAGGGAGGCTATTCCAAAGGGAGGCCCCAGCCGAAGACAGATCTACCCCCTGCTTGTTTCTTAGAAAAACAACTGACCCTGAGGGAGTTAGAAGTAAATGTTACATCACTATATATGTTATTAGCAATCCCTCAACATACATTGAGCTATAAACCTCCTTTAGCATTTTTTACAACGCACATGTGCATCGTTATCAACAGTGCATGCTGGGGATTCAAGTCATTGTTCAATTGCCTAGGGCATGATGCTCGACCATGACCCTAGCACCACCAAACCAAACCACCCCTGTTGTCCACTGCACCTACCAGCATCCTAGTCATGTGTCCACTATACCCTCATAATGTAAGCAATGCCCAGTGCTCATCGCTTGCATGGCCAGTGTCCACAATTCATGGGGCATGGGCTTCGGCCATGACGCATACCCCCATAAGCAAATCAGAGTACACATTTGTCCCTGCCGAGGGCCAGGCCCACTGCCGAAAAGTTATCACTATTTTTTCGTACTTGCGTTTCGACACTTCAAAAAACACAACGATTTGCAAAAGCATTCCTTCAGGTCATTGCCAATGCTCCTCACACAAATTTGCTGCAATCCCTTCCAGCATTCCGGGCAGCAGCCGCAAGCAGAATTTTCTTTACCGTTTAAACCTAGAGCTTCGGCCTTGCCCCAATAAGTAAATCAAAAGAAGCATTTGTCCTTGCAGAGGACCAGGCCCATTGTCCATGCACCAAACCTATATCACTTTTGTGCCACTTCCCACAGCAGAAAAGTTGCAACTTTGTGTACTAAGTTTCAAAACTTTCAAAAAAATAAAAAGCATAGATTTGCAAAAAAGTGTCCTTGCTGATGCTCCTCGCGCAAGTTTGCTCCCATCCTGTCCAGCACTCTGGCCTATAGCCACAAGCACAATTTCTTCACCATTTAAACCTAGCGCTTCGGCCATGCTACATGCCCCAATAATCAAATCGGAACACACCATTATCAAGTAATTGCAGGGCGGTACAATGGGTAGACCACAGCACTTGATCTAGTACTTTAAACGGATTACCCTGCTGCTAATGATAGGGTGCTTTTGTGAAGGTTTCGAATACAAGAGGGAGCCTGTTCACCTTAGCGCCGGGTTATTCAATAAGTTGCTTGTGTCATAATAAAACCATTGCTGGTGCTATATTTGTCAGAAGTCAGCCGACACGTGTTTTGACTCTAGAGTCTCTCAATGCGTGTAGATTGTGGGCCAGTCATTGCTGCGAGGTTGTGGAAAGGAGTCCAGCATGCAACCCCAATATCTTGTCCTGGTAAAGTCGTAAATAAAGAGGGTTAATTATTTGAAGGGATGGCCTGGTGACCACTTGGGCACCTGGTTCAGCGTCCTCAGTAATTATCTGCTGATTAGCATTGTCTCAGAGTGTAGGCAGCAGTTGTCATGGCGATCTGTTGATGCAATCCTAAGCAGCACTACGAGCTGTAGCCAGGGGAGAATTTTAGCCTGAAGCAAAAACACATTTTCCCATTCAAACCTATCCTGATTTTGAAAAACATTACCACATAGCCATTCCCACTTTAACCCCATTGCCAGTCGCTCGTGGTCATGGTCAGAGGCTACTGGCCATGACTCGCCATTAACTTTGCGCCCCCTGCCACAAAGACGACATTACAAATCACATCACTGGTGACAACACTAATTACATTGAATATAACTGATTACATCAAAAATGGAATTCGACTTAACATTTATAAGTTAGCTCATGAAAAGTTTGATTACATTAATAACCATTTAGGCTGTGGACTAGGCATAACAAAGGCTGGGGTAACTGGGCAGTTTAAAGACCATAGCTAGTGGTCGGTTACTGTTAAAAAATGCCAATGTGCATGGTTAAAAGCCATGACTAGTAGCCCATCACTGTTTTCAAATATACAGCAGGCAACATTCAAAGCTGTAGTCAGTGGCCATGGCTAAAGGCCATAGCTAGTGCCTATTAATGTTTAATGTCGCCTCTAGCTAGGATTCTGAATGTTAGGATGCACCAAACTTTGATGGAATTCTTCGCATCTAGATAGAAATATGAATGTTAGCATGCTCCAAACTTGGATGGAATTCTTAACTTTAGCCTGCGTCACATCGAGGTAGAAATGTGAATGTTAGCATGCACCAAACTTAATTGAAACTGTGAATGTTACCAAGTGCCACTCAGATAGAGTTGTGGTCACTACTCTGCGTCACATTTGGACAGGATTGTGAATGGTAGCGGGTGCCACACTTGGATTGAACTTTAGCCTGCATCACATCTACGTGGAAGTGCGTGTTAGCGTGCACCAAACTTGGATTGAACGTTAGCCTGCATTGCGTCTTGATGGAAGTGTGACTGTTGGCATGTGCCACACTTGGATGGAGTCGTGGTCACTGGCCTGCGTCGCATCTGGATGGGATGTTGAAGATTAGCGAGTGTCACATCCAGATGGAATAGTGAATGATAGCGAGCATTACACCTAGACATCATTGAAAGGACAGCAATGCCAATTAACCGATCCACTAACAGTTTCAACCTTCTGCATACACCTCTCAAACTCCAACCAAACACAACCACAAGCCTACTGCACAACAATCCGCACAAACTTCACAACACCGCAACAACAAACCACACAGACTTGCACAACAGCACACGACTACTGACCGTAAAACACCCCAAGCCCAGCCAACGGACCCACCGGGCTGAGGCTGCCAACAGCACATCACTGCTCTCTTGCACTTTTCCAGCTTATTCCCACTAACATACACCTGCCCCCCTTCCCTTTTTCAGAGCCGCCAGAGGACCACTCAGGTGGTGATAGTGAGCGGTACAAATATCCTTTAACATTAACATATAATATACCGCCTGCATAGCTTGAAACCGTGGCCACTAACTAGTATTGTTGAAGATCATGGTTAGTGGCTGGTTAGTGTATATAATATGCAGTGGGCCCGGCCGAAGGCCATCACTTATTGCAATTTATTATTGTAAAGTATACAGTGGACATGGCCAAAAGATGTGCAAACTGCTCAAGGTCAAAGGCCATAGCTAGAGGCCCATTTATTTGTTAGAATATATAGTGGGCCAAGCCAAAGATAGTGGCCACTTGCCTGCATTGTGCTAATGTCCATGGCTAGTGCCTGATCAGTGTATATAATATATAGTGGACACAGTTGAAAGCTGTAACACTGGTAAAGGAAAAAGCTATGGTTGGCGTTTTAAAATATTCGGTGCCCATGGGTAAATGCTGTCACCCATGTCCATAACTGAAGGCCATGACTAGTACCCATTCATGTTATTTGGCCATGCCCATGGACCGTGGCTGTAGGCCATGCTTAAGGCCTACTATTGTTGTAATGTAATTAGTGTTGTCACCACTGATGGCATCAGTGATGTGATCTGTGATGTCATTGTGCTCATCAGCTGCGCAACAGTGAGAGCAAAGGTAAGGTGGCTTTAGCAGAATTTCAGGGGTGTTGTTGCATTAAGTTCTCACCTTAACATCCCTGCAACAAATGTTTTTTCCTTGCAAAAAAAAATAAAAATATATGTTACTTGTCATTTATATAGTGCTCTATATATCAATGGTATGACTTCAAAGCGCATGTTAAAGGGACTTATGGTTAAGTTGCCCTAAGAAAAACCAATCCAATTGAGTGCAAAGACTTTTTTAAAGGCACATTAGAGTTACTAACAACAACCTATCCATATTATGGTTGCAAGTAAAACTGAAAACCCCCAGCAATTCGGCAGTTATGGTAAGCTAAGCAACCATATCTCACGCCACCACCGTGCACTGCTACGACTAACATCCATGACATCAAAGATGACATCACACGTCATCGATGACATCCCTGATCCCAAACACCTTGCACCATTTTGCTGGGGACAAAAAAATTACAATAGTCGTAGCATCTCAGAAAAAAAATAACCTTGGCACTTGGAAGAACCACCATCACCGTCTGAACCAATTTTTGCAGAGCACACAAACTAGGAGCACCAATATATCCCAAATGCACAGTACCCCAATGCAGTAGTAGTACATCTGGACTGTTCCTAATGGACATACTCTTACAAACTCCAACCACTGCCTGCATATTGGAGCCAGG
The DNA here is from genome assembly GCF_040938575.1 of Ambystoma mexicanum. Lineage (NCBI taxonomy): Eukaryota > Metazoa > Chordata > Amphibia > Caudata > Ambystomatidae > Ambystoma > Ambystoma mexicanum. The sequence goes on from NC_090929.1 coordinate 543,658,013, forward strand.
CACAGTTGACCACAAAACATCCACTCCTTCAAAACCAAAATTGGCAGCCATATGTTTAGACTTGGCATACCTCTCTAAAACATTTACAAATACATCAACTACCAACCCCTGACTTGCTGCACCTCTGCCATCTCCACTACACACAGCCTCTCTTCCTACAAAGCACAACCTCAACACAACACCCGATTGGCTAATCCACACAGTCCGCTTTCCATGCCAGGCATCCTGTAAGGACCCAGATGTGGAACACGCTGTCTGCGGATTACCGCTGTGTCTTTGGACCCTGTAACACAGAGGCAGCCCATCTTCCCTTTCCACATCACTCTGTGCACCACTCCCTCATTGGCTACATGCAAGCAGTCACACAATCATGCACCAATCGCATCCAAGACCTCTATATCTACCTCTGTGATCAAAGTTCAGCATGTTCAGCACTTTAGATCTACTGTTGAACACTCTAGCTACAAGTCTGCTGTGATTGCAAAGCACCTCCTGAACAAAGTACTGTACAACTCCCCAACATATCTGCTTCCAGATTTATCCACATCTGCATCCATCAACAAAAACTAAAGGTATGCATTTATTTTGTAGAGTACATTTCCAGCTATTTTACAAATGCATTTGAACAGGGTACCTGCCCCTTCCCCTGCATAACCTACTCAAGAAGCATACTGTAATTTGTCCCATCTCCTACCATCAAGTGGCACTGACAATACTGGGTGCTTTCAACATTCTTTTACCCATATCTCCCATTGTAATGTGCGAACTGTTATTCTCTTCATTCCTTCTGCCATTTTTACAACCACTTCCCCCACTAAAGCACATGCTATATAATGCCTACAATGCACACAGAAAAGGAAAATTGCATACATCTTACCAAAGCATATAAAGTACAGAGATTGCATACATATGAACAGGGCAGCTGCCACTTACCTTGCATAACCTACTAAATAATCATACCGTCATTTGTCCCATCTACTAACATCAAGTGGTACTAACTTACAATGCTGTGTGCTTACAAACTTTTCTTTTAATGCCCACTTGCATAAGTGTTTCACACTTCATATTTACATTTCATCACCACTCTAGTTGAAGTGGCAGGTCCAATGTGAAATGCCCAGAATGCACACAGAAAAAGCAAGTACATCATTTGCACAACTGACAGAACACACAATTGCTTGAAAAGCAAACAAATTTATGTGTACATTGGGAACAGTGCCATTTGAAAATGTGGATAAATAAATCAAACAGAGGATTTCTGCACTCATGTAGCAAGCATCCATGTCCAGGAAAGTTAATGGAATTCCACACACTAACAATCCGCACATTTTTCTGAGCCTTTTTCTTACCCAACTTGCACTAATCCATAAATAGTGCAACAGCAACGCACACACTTGCAAGTGTGCACCTCATAGGACACACTTATAAATACACCATTGCCCCCATGCTGATGCTCTTAAGTCCCCATTCCTATATACAAAGTTGTGCAATTTCGCACACACTAACTCTTCCTGACAAGAAATCCTTCTACAATTTTAAATAATGTGTTCTCCAAGTGCAATTACTGTGCCATTAACAGACATATGTAATAACTTCCTTCTTTCGCAATTGCAGTGAAAACCACTCTCCTGAAAACCAGTGGCGTCTCAAGTGGAAAACAGAACCCAGACGAAACCTTCACATCTAACAAAGGGCAATACCGCTGCAGTGTTCTGCCTGTTACTCAGTGCAGTGTTCTTGTATTGTAGGCTACACAATTGTATCAACCCAACAGCATTTTCTTCACTCTTGCTCATATTGTCACCTGAACACCAGTATAGTAACACAGATACCAGTACAGCCTTCCCAACCTGACGCAACAGCCCATTTCACAATCAATCACACACACACACCTCTATATTTATGCCTAACCTCATATTCAGACACTCATGCACAGTACACATATACATTGCGCAACCTCGCAACCCAAACTATTTTTTTCTCCAGCTGACACTAGAGTCTGCCTACCAAAAAGCAACTCCGTAGAAAGCAATGCAAAAATAGAGCAGATCAAACTAAAAGCGTACAAGCTCTCGTAGACCGTGCAATGCTCCTCAAAAAGAAATTCTTTATATTAATTTTAAACAGAATGAAACCACTAACAAAATTTATTAGTAAACTATAAGTACTTTACAACAAACGCAATATCAGCATAGATACTTTTGGAAACATCTGTACAGGTGAGTTGAGTGACACCACCAGCACAGAGCCATATTTCAATGAAGAGTCATACAAACAAGAGCAAACAAACCAAATTGCCATACGTAGCACTGGGCGAGGGTATGAAAAGGTAGACAACACCATTATGGAAGCGGAAACACTTCTTTCAAGAATATCCCCAGCAAACGTAGCATCCGCTCTCCATTCCACCAAACCAATACGCCCTGTCTACAAATGGCTGTGCACATCAATGTGTAAAGTGCGCAAACAATCTTTCAAATCTTTGCAGCAGTTCCTCAATTAGTATGTGAAAGACAAAGACAAAGTAAACATTTTAATATTACAAACTATGGACTCCTGACTGTGATGCCGGAAATGCATCTGAGGGACAGGGCCTCTGAATCCTTGTCCTTTTTCTGTTTTTACCGTGTGTTCTGTCATGTTTTCTGCCCAGGAGTCCATGAGGGACTCCTGGCAGTGCAGCTCTCTTTTGGTTTGGTGAACAGACCCATGGGATACCCTTATGGCACCCATGGGTAGGGGTACAACCCTGTGCCCCTAGTGTATGTTTTTGGGCACCTGTGGGTGGCCCACAGAGCAGGGTATGGGCTGGTGGCAGCTCCATGCTAAACTTGACAGGTGCTCTGGGTGTCCTCCATTTTGGGATACCCAGGCCCTGCCATTGGGATCAGTTGATTCCTGATAGAAACAAGATGGCCCCTGTGGCCTCTTGCTTTCTATTGCCTGTTGTCTTGTTTTTCCCAAAGTCCTGGGAAGCCCTGGCTCTGTCCCTTCCCCCTGGCTGGCTGTTGGGTGGAAGTTCCATATATGGTGTTGTTGTGAAGGCCCAGCTAGACTGACTGGAGCCTTCCCAGTGACTGTATGTTATGGGTACCTCCTGTGGGTGGGACCTGGGTGAATGGAGTGTGTGACCAATATACACTCCTTGTTGTGGTTGTCTGGTTTCTGGCATGAGAGACAAAGACTGAGACAGCCCTGCCCGAAACTGGCCTGAATGCAGTGTGTAGTGTTGAATGGCTGGGTACTTGTCCCAATCCACATTCCTTGTTGTGAGTGTCTGAAAGGGAGGAGTGTGGCCTGAATGCACTGTGTGCCTGATTGGCTGACTGACTGCATGAATGCCCTTCTGTGTGATTGGCTGCTGTGTGTGTGCCAGCAGTGTGGATGAGAGACAGAATAGTATATCTGGGGACCTCTCACCACTGGAAATTGTTCAGAAGCATTCAGAAGCTGAGTCTCCACTCAAGAGTAACTGGATTTGCTGATCCTCGACGTCCAGCTGGAAGAAGAAGACTTGCTGTGGCATTTGCTTCGACGGAACTGAAGGTTGTCGAAATCGTCGAGGACTGACCCGAGAGAGGACCTGGAAAGGCGCCCTCTTCCCGTGCTCCGAGGGACCATCGAGCACCGCTGAATCTTCGCCGAAGCTCCCTGGACGCCAGACCATCGAAAGGCTGCCGACCGGAGAAGGGGACTGCCGAGGAGACCGAAGTAAAGCACCCGGACATCGACGCTGTCGAAGTCCATTGCCGTCGACCAGGGTTCGCAGGTCTGTGCAACCGCTGGAGGCCCGTCGAAGTTGTGTTGCCCAGCCGTGGGAACCACTTGACGCCGAGCCGCCGACGACCGGAGCCGTCCGCTCCTTGCCTAAGAACATTTGACTCGAAGGACTCCCTCGTCCGCACCGTCGACCGCTTTTGTCCTGCCGGAGAAAGTCGAGGACGACCAACGCGCCGAGGAGAATCCGCCGGTGGGTTTCCCGCCACCTCACGACCCCAAAGACTCGAGCGACTCGACGCCCTTGCTGGGCTCCCGTCTCTACAATCTTTGCGGTCCAGAACTATTGTCATCGAGGTGCCCCGCACACCTCCGCCTTGCAGGACGCCGACGCCCGACGCCGACGAGCACCGCTCGGACGAAGCTGCCGCCTCTTCGACATCGTTCTACCTCGTTTGTCGACGGACGTTCGACGCCCCGTGCCTCCCGCTTGAAAGGGAAGGCATTCAAGAAGGGCCGTCGATTCCCCGTCGCCGAACCCCGAGGTCTTCGACGTTTCTCGACGCCTCTCGACGATCCGTGACTCCTGCTTTAAAGGGGGTCATTCAAGAAGGATCTGTCGACGCCTCTTCGAAGAACTCGACTCCACCAGGTACATTGGGGGGGTAAAAACATTGTAGGAGAGAATAAGACTGTTGAACAATATATGGACTGGGCTTGTGTTATATCTCTTTATTTTACAGGTTGCCCAGGTGGGGGGATCTCCACACAGAACTGTGTCCAGTAGCAAGGGCCAGTCTTCTGCCTATTGTTTCAACCCTCTGTTATCTCTCCTCTCTCTATTGCTGGTTTCCTTCTTATTGATCTGTGTGCTATTTTAACAGTATTGTGAATGCACTGTTATGAGGTCTAATATTAGTGGTACCACTTTAGAATTGTAGATATTTATCATTATTGGTTTTCCTGAGCACAAAGTGCGTTGTTGTGATAAGTGTACATAACCTTTGAATATTAATTATATAAAGACTGTGTTTTCAGTAATACAGTGTGTGGACATTCCTTTGTGGGGGCTTGGGGATACACTGTACTTAAGAACCAGCCTGCATCACCTCCTGAGAAGCTAGGCCTTGATTGCTCGTCCATTGCTACCACAATCGAGAATCTTGGCTGGGGTCCTCTGTGCCTCTCCTCTACCATATAGAGAGCGGAAGTACAGACCCCCCCACCGGTCTTGACACTGTCCAGTGCGCAAATACGCAGGACTACGAGAACATTAATTAGCCTACATTTCTGGACCTGCTTGCAAAAGCACCTTCCACCATATCAAAATGTTAGCAACACACCATTCTACTGTACAAAATCTCATTCACAAACTCTTACTATGCAAAAAGTCCTGCTTTAGCACTGGAGCATTTAAATGACGATTCTCCTGCATGGTAGAGCCAAAGAACTGCTCAAAGAAATAAGCCACATCCGAAGCAAATATTTTGGAACTGAAGAGCACTTAAAAAATCCAGTAACTTTAGAAAAGAGTAGCAACAACTTTGCAGATATCAACCCTCTATTACACATACAAAAAAGAAATAGCAAAGTTTAAAAACACATCTGCTGAAGTAGTAAACCAAGTATGTGTGTGTTGCCGCAGAACCTTTTATACAAAGAGCACCAAAACTATAGATATAATGTACAAAATAGACAGTGAGGAATCCCAATGTTTCCAATTAGTTCACCACCTTACAGCAGAAAACAAATAAAATTACTAACCTCTGAAAATTGTGCATTTACTGCACTGCAAAACAATAACCAAATGCCTTAACGGGCTATCAGTAATAACTTGGAAATATTCCTACTGCCAAAAGCACTGAACAGCTTAATTTGTATGCGAGCATTATAATCCAAAAAGTACACCCATTTCAAGTACACACATTTCAAGCGATAGTACGCCTTCAACCAAAAACAGCGAAGTTGCCTCGCTCTGAATTACTGAAAGGAATTTGTGGCAAAGTAGTTTGCCATTAGATCTCAAAGAAAATGGAGACACTCTAAGAGTGCAACGGCCAATAGATTAGCTTTGATTATCCTAGTGAACGGTGTACCTACAATAGACAAAAGAAATTGGCAGCAACTAGTGGAGTTAAATAAAGTTAGAGAAGCCCTGCAATATCTTAAAGACAACAATGAATACTACAAAGAAATAAACTGAAGAAAACCCGAGGGAAACCACAGAAATAATTCAGGATTCGTCAGCAACTGGCCAAATTGAACTTCTAGATCCCACTACAGCCTCCAATATTTTAGACCACTATTCAATTCATCCACTGCCCTCCAAAGATGATGCACTAGAAACATATCAAATGCGGCAAGCCAAAGGATCTCCAATCAGCATATGGGAAACAAGTGTATAAGCACAAGCCTTTCCTCTACTTTTTCCTACTGAAAAAAGGTGGAAGGTACGATGAAAGATGCACACAAATAACAGCATCGGAATACCGCTCTTTAAGAATGAATTCTGAAGACTCCACATTCAGACAAAACATTGAATACATATTCCACCTCCTCTTTGAAAGTGAAGTAGCAACTCTATGTTACGGAGATGCACACACATCGAAAACAGGTTCCAATTTGCAAAACGTCTGCTATGCAGCTACTTAAGTATTACAAATCTCTTGGCAAACGTGTGGTACTTAAGAATACTGGTTCTGACGTCACGCAGAGATACAGTATGCTATGCAACCTTGGCCCACCCACATGGTTTCTCACTTTTGTGCAAGAGTATGCATGAGAAGACTTGCACGATTTCCTACGCATAGCAAACCAAAATTAAGCAGGCATAGACATGAAAACACCAGGCGAACTCTGCTCTCTTGATCCTGTAAATGTATTGCAGTACTTCTATTGCCATACTGCACTTCATTTGTAATGAAATAATTCCTCCCCTTGGGGAAGTGGAACACTTCTTTTGGAGAAAAGAATATCAAGCCAGAGGAGCACCACACATCCACATGCTTTTGTGGATTAAAGATGCTCCAAGATTTGGTCAGGACAGTGATGCCATTGTTTTGCAGTTCATTCACAAATATGTCACTTGCAAAATCCTTTCAGAAAGTACACAGTGACCTACATGCACACATTTTGCAGTTTCAAAGACACAAATGTGGCAAGTATCGTCAACGCAAATCGAAAAACAAAAGGCAAATACTACACCAAATTCTGCTTTGGTTTTCCTAGACCAGTTTCAACTACAGGACAAGTAAACAGCTTCATGTCGTTTTGTTAAACAGTGTGAAAAGCAAATCACTGAACACATACTGCATAAAAAGACCTGAAGCATCAAAGTAAATCAATGATTACAATGCAATCATTGCCCTCCTATGGAATGCAAACATGGCTGTGCAGTACATTGCAGGCAATTCCACTACAGTTGCACAATATGTCATTGCCTACTTAACCAAAGCAGAGAAAACAGCTGACCTCTGGGATGACATATCTGACATAACACTTCACAAAAATTGTACAGCTTTGGCATATAATGTCTCTCCCATAGAGAATGTGGCTGCTACAAAGCCGCAGACCGTTTAACCGGCACTGCCTTTTATGGGAAATCTGAAAACATTGTCTGGCTAAGCCTTGGTCTTGCTGCATCCAGAAGAAAAAAAATTCTCAAATCATACCAAGACATAGAAGTAATAGCCAAAACCGACCCCAACAGCCAGGACATTTTGAAAAACAACTTATTTGGGGCATACTACCCAAACAGGTGTACTGCTTTAGAAACCATGTGCCTATACCACATAGCCCAACATTTCTCATATAAAAATAATATAAAACCAGATGAGAAAAAAGGGAAATAAATAGTCAAAGATTGCGAGGGCAGCTTGGTTAAACTTACCAAATGCAGCCTGGTTAATCATATGAAACTATCATTAAAAACTCCTCAACACAGAACTGTACTACATGTCCCTACTCCAACTTTTTAAACCATGGATTAAAGAAGAAGATATAATGGACACCCATGCCTCCTATGAAGATGTTTACAATGCAAATGAAAGCACTAGAACAGATAAACTTTACGCAATACAAAAACATGGACAATGAACGCCAACAAGAAGAACTTCAAGCACAACTAAATATAGACACTCCTGACAGCAGTCAACCTTCTCTTACAGGAAGCCAAGAACCACTTGGACAGCCACTCAAACCAAATGAGGCAGAATTAGGCATGACTGATGTAGAAAATACCATGTGTCAGTCTGAGCAATCTGCAGAAAACTTTACTCTACTGAAATCACAACTAAACAATGAGCAGCATAGCATTTGCCTAGAATTAACTAAATAAATTGAACATGGTGTGCAGCACGAAATTAAAACTTGTACCCGTCAATACTATGAACCTATACTCCTGTATGTAAGTGGCCAAGCTGGTTCAGGCAAAACATTCTTAATAAAAATCAGCAAATTCCTCCAACAATTTCAGCTGTTGTAACTGCCCCCACAGGTTTAGCTGCCTACAACATAGGTGGAGTCACTTAACATCGATTGCTACTCCTTCCAGTAGAATACCAAAACAAATTAAGACTACTACAAACTCAGCAGAAGCTGCTATAAAGCTACGCAGAGTTTTGAAACAAATGAAAATGCTCCTAATAGATGAGGTGAGCATGGTCTCCAACCTAATGTTGGCTTTGATTCATCTCAGATTGCAAGAAGTCCTTAAAACAGACTACGAAGAACTCTTTGGAGGAAAACACATTATTGTTTTCAGACATCTTCAATTAACACCAGTAAAAGGTGAACCTATTTTTAAAACCTTAGGACACAAACTCTTGGCAGCATAGGAAATGTAAATCTCCGTCAACATTTCCAATACAGAGAACTAACTGAAAACATGTGTTAGTCTGCAGACCTCACCTAAGCCAACATTTTGAAAGGCATTTGGATTGGTGTACTTTCTAGGGAAGCAAAGCCCATCTTAACAGCAGACACATCCATGAGCTGTACGGCCATAACACATGTGCTACTGATGTCGTGGAAAAATTAGCACAAACACATGTAAACTGTATGTCCTTGATGCCAACTCTAGTTAGCTGTGCACAATTCAATTAAACAATGCTGAAAAAAGAGATGCAACCACTAGTGCAAATTTACTCCAAAGACAAACTGGACATGCACGGTATGACAGTAGCTATGTGTCAAGAAGCCACAGCACGACTAAATCCCTTAGGGAACACCATCTCTAACACAGCTGGTTTGGAGAAAACGTTAGCATGGTGTTTAAACTGTAGAGTTATGCTAATGCGTAACCTTGACGTGGAGCAAGGTTTAGTTAATGGAGCACTTGGTACAGTGATTGGCTTCCAGATATACCAATGTGACAACAGCATTCAGTTTGCCAATATTCACTTTGTTAAACTTTCAGAAGTTAAAAGGATAGGACGCTCAACAGCCCAATTCCTTCTTAAGGACATATATGTACGCAGAGAACAGTTTTCTCTCTCTCTCTAGAATACGCAGTCACCATCCATAAACCACAAATCTAGCCCTAGATCAAGCATTGATTGATATTGGCAGCAAAGTCTTTAAAGAAGGCATGAGTTATGTAGCACTGTCACGCCTACTTGAAGAACTATTTCCAGTCAATTGTGATGCAAGTAAAGTCACTGCTGACAGTTCTTGCATTGTAGAGTAGAATAGACTATGTGCACTCTACACAATCCATCTCAAAATGTACCCTGTTCCTGAAAAAGGCAAACTTTGCCAAAGAAAAGTATTGCAAACTCAACTTATACATGATCACCAAAGAAGAATGTACTGAAAAGACAAATGCAGACCCAACTGCACAAACAAAGACAAGAACCTCTTCAAAGAAACTACTTGCACTTCCATCCAAGGAGTCAGACACAGAACTGTCTGGTCCGTTCAAATTTTCCAATACAACTGGTGTAAATTGCTATGCAATTGTAGCAATCAATGTTCTATCCCAATTGCCACCAATTGTTTAAATCATTTACTTAAACGGCGCAGATCAATTGTGTTTGCAAATGTTACTCCTTCACAGAAATGCAACAAACAATCCTAACACTTAGTGTTTCTGGAATATGACAGGAATTGGACTACTGTGCAGGAATGGTGAGATTCACTATAAACACACAAGAAGATCCACAAGAATGTGTAATGTACTTACTACCAGTACTAAAAAACAAAAACATACCTATAAATGAAATCTTCCAGATTTCATGCATGTGGAAACATAAATGCACTATCTGCAGCCATGTCATGCACAACCAAATCCAAAACAAACGCTTTGTGTATGTCAATCCATTCCATTAGCTCATACAAAATGCAAACCATGGCATATTATGTACTACTTGAAATTCTGATAAGCGCTCCAGCTTACAGATACAATCACATAGGCAATACGTAATATTAATGCTTTTATGATACAATGCAGATGGTACCAAAAACAACCGCAAGCTTACTGGCTTCACACATGGACAAGTATCACTTAGAAAGAAAACCTTCACGACAGTAGGCATAATCTACCACACAGGCGCCACAACCAGTGTAGGTCACTAAACTGCATACATTTAAAACAAAATGTGGGTGGTTTGAATGCAATTATACTTTCATTACTCTGGAGCACAGATTACCAGCAAATCTTGCAAATGCCTACTTAATATTCTTGAAACCAAAATGTACTCCCTGATCCGAGTAGGACAGTCTACAAACTGTCCTCAATAACCTTTGAAACCACCAACTGGTAGGATAAGGTATTGATATTTTATTTCTATCACCTACAAAGATACAAGGCAACAGCTATCTAATAATGCCCATACCAATGCAAGAAATACGCATTTACTGTAAATACACCCATACTGCTGCAAAAGCACGTGACAAGAGTGAAAAATGTGAATCCACCAACAAGAATTAACATGCTTGAAGACATGTCCTGCAAAGTGTTAGAATACGCCAACTGGTATCTGACTGCATCCATAATACTGCAATATAATTTCCCATTACTACACAATTTGAAATCCACCAGCACTAAAATGAAAGTTCTTCTGAGGAGGAAACCCTTCAACACTTATAAACATACCCTCAACAACTTAAAAACTATCAGATAGTATATGCCAACAGGTATCCAACTACCCATACAATTCTGCAATATTACTGTGCAATACCACAGTACTTGGAAAACATCAACAGCAATCGAACACAAATACTACTAAAAGGCGGAAACAAATAAACAGTTTGAATACGCCAACTGGTATCTAACTGCAATCATAGACCCACCACTTCCAAAACAAAAATTATACACCATTTCAATTCCCCCTACTACAACAGACCACCTAAAACATTGCTATAATTCGTGCACACGTCACTAAAACAGACTGTGCCACATAACAAATAAACGTAGAAAGTGTTTTTTTAATCCTGCATGGATTTTCTTTTCCCCCCAGAGAACCAATGATTATGTAGACAAACACAGGAACTGATCACATTGCACAATACACTTGTTTGAAGTATAGTACTCGTGAATTACTAATTATGAGGGTCCACAAAGTACACAAATGTCTGGAATGCAATGCAATAAAGTACCTATCCTAACATGTTATTGCTTTCTTTCATCCCAGAAAATGAATTAACAATTTCTGCTGCATCTCCACATACCATGCAAAGAACTGCATAGGGCCTGAACAATACAAACAGTAAGTATACAACAATTGGTGTCACACTTCTTTATAGTCTACAAATGTCATTCTGTACACATTTGTACAAACCATATACCAGTATCACAATGTTCAGTGCATACCTGTATTATGCTGCGGTAGTTGTCTCAAGGCCCTACACTTTTGGGTGTAAGGCCTAGGGCCTACAGCATCCAGCTGTGCACCCAATACGCTAGGGCCTGGCCACAACCACTGCAGCATAAAACAGTCATGCATGCAAACCTCTTCCCACTGACCACAACTCATACACATAACAGCCACCTGAAACCCTATCCACTTCAGTTTACATACTGTTACAATACTTCCAGCCAGTGGACAGACTCTGGGCTGCACACCCAATGCTCTAACTGCCCATAACCAATACAGCATAATACAGTGAAGTACCCAAGAACGTGCCCGGCGGCCACAACCCAAACACATAACTCATCCACCTAATCAACTGTCCCCTTCACATACTCCCACCCACTGTCAGACTATGATAAACCCAAGAAATGCAGCGCACTCCAAACCACTTGCCAGACAACCTATCCACTTCTATACATATACTATTACACTACTTGCAGCCACGGGAAAGACTCTTGGGTGCATGGCCTCTGACATGTACCAAAGAGTCTACTAGCCGACAATCCTCACACCATAATACAACCATGCACCCAACAATCTGTGCACCCAACAATCTGTGCACTGGCCACAACCCACACACATAAGGCAACTGCCCGAGGCCCCATCCACTTCTACACATATAGTATTACAATAAATGCAACCAGTCACCACACTATTGGGTACAGTAAGCAATCCACCCGACACATTCCATTACAGTACAGTACTTCAACCAGTGGGCACACGAGTCATGCACCCAAGACTAGTAGCTGGTCACAATGAACACAGCATTACGCAGCCATGCACTCAACAATTTGTACACTGGCCACAACCCACACACATAATCCAGCCACCTGAGGCCCTGTCCACTTCCTCATATAATCTACATTCCACTCCCCCACCCTAATGAATCCTGCCTGCAGTCACCACATAAGCTGCTCGCCCAAGGACCTATCCGTGAACTGCTGCCGTGTCCGCGGACACCGGGACCACAGCAGTCTTTTTCCACCTAAACGAATGGATCATATGACCCATCTTTCACTCTCCCACCCTTTCCAGCCCCTCTTCCCACCAGCAGATGCCCCAAAATTTGTTTTCAGCACTGTTCGCCACCGCGCTATCTGCGAATATCCACGGATCCAACATGGCGGGTGCTTCAGAAAAATATGACACATCACGCTTCTCTCCAGCGGGCACGCCGTATGTCCGTGGACATCACGTGGCCCTCTGGACCAATCAGAGTCCTGTACATTTTGCCCGTTTAAAAAAAAAATCTACTGAACAGATTTTCACCAAATTTACAAAAGCACGCTCAGGACCAAGCCACCGCTCCTGCCGCAAATTTGGTGAAAATCTGTCCAGCGATTTGAGCTGTAGGCGTGAGCAACGTTTTTTCCCATTCACTCTATAGAGAAAAAAAGTGTTGGTACCCCCCCTATAACTTTGCCCCCCCCCTTGACGAAACCTCACCAAACTTAACAGAAATATTCTGAGTGGGCCATATACTTTTTTTTGCAAAGTTTGCCGAGGAATCATGCATGAAGAGTAAAGTTATAAGCCTCTCAAAAAGTGCTCTTCCTATGAGATGAGCAACTTAACCATAACTACACGGCCGCGATAGATAATACATTACTCACCGTAATCGTATTTCTGATGCTTGTATCTGCTTAGATTCACATGCTGTGCATAGGCCGACATCTAGTGGAAGCTGCAGAGTATTAGTTCGTTTTTCGAAACTCGAAAAAGGTGCAACTAGGGCGTGCCACTAATACTATCCCTAGTGTGACGTCCACTGTACCCACGATCCCTCACGCGTTTGGGACCCTCAGATTGTATTTTTTCTGACATGAGGAGTAGCGTCAGTACAGAGTGTCCAAGCAGATAAGATAGATAAGACTACAAGCATCCATGCGCCTTCTCTGAGAGGGGAGGAAGGGCGGGCGCATGTGAATCTAAGCAGATACAAGCATCAGAAATACGATTACGGTGAGTAATGTATCCCTTCTGAGGCTTGTGGAATTTGCTTAGATCACATGCTGTGCATAGATTAGCGAGCAGTGTTAGAAGGAGGTGGGATGTGAGAAGGGTCATGAGCGAACAAATGTCTTAGAACTGCTTGGCCCACTTGAGCATCTGTCTTGAAATGTGTGTCAATGCAGTGCTGAGTAAAGGTGTGAATAGAGCTTCATGTAACTGCTTTGCAAATGGTGTCAAGGGGTACATTTGCAATGAAAGCCAGAGTGGTTCCAGTACCTCTTGTAGAGTGGGCCCTCAGCGTAAAAGGCAGTGTTTTATCTGAAAGGGAATAGCACAGTTGGATACATCCGACTACCCACTTAGAGATGGCATTCTTAGAGACGCGATCTCCCTCTCTGCCTGGAGCTATGGAGACGAACAGTTTATCAGTCTTTCGTAGCGGCCTGGTCTTGTCTACATAGTAGAGGACCGCCCTCCTCACATCTAGTGTGTGTGGAGTTTCACCTCAGCATAGCTTTTGGGTTCCTGGAAGAAGGCCGGTAGCTCAATGGACTGGTGAACATGTAATTTGGAAATTAACTTAGGTGAGAACCTAGGGTGAGTGCGTAAAACCAGTTTATCCTTATGAACTGTAAAGAAAGGATCCTGCACTGAGAGCTTGAATTTCACCGACCCTTCTTATGGATGTGATGGCTACTAAGAAGGCAGTCTTATAAGTCAAGTGTTTGAGACTAGATTTGTGCATGGGCTCAAAGGGGGCTCCCATGAGCTTAGCAAGTACCACATTAAGGTCCCAACCCGGTGGTGGGTTTGAAATTGGAGGGTGGAGTCTCTTTACCCCTTCCATAAATGCTTTGACAACTGGCACATTCCACCATGACACCTTGTTATAGGAAGTGGTGTAGGCTGATAAAGCTGCCAGGTGCACTTTAAGTGAATTAAACACTAACCCTGCATCCAATAGGTGGGGCATATAGGTGACGACAGTAAAAGGAGTACAATCAACTGGGTTGATTTGCTTATTCTGTTATTTGTCATAGTAACAGTGCCTTGTGCTAGGTTTTCTTGATTCTTTTAAGATATCCATGCATCTCCGGGGTAATTTGAGAAGTCTGAACTAGGACTTCAGGAGCCATGCTGCCAATTTCATTGAGCTGGGCTGAGGATGCACTGTTAGGCCCTCGTGCTGGGAGAGTAGGTTGTACCGGCACGGGAGACTGATGGGGGTCGCACACCGCCAATTTGCGTAGGTGTGGGTACCACGGTTGTCTCGCCCACATAGGCGCAACTAGGATACTAGGATGAGTGTCATTGGTTCCCTGTGGATCTTGTTGGCCACCTTCCACATCAAAGGGGTTGGTGGAAAAGCGTAGGCAAACATCCCTGACCAATTCATCCATAGGGCGTTCCCCTTGGAGCCTGGCTGGGGGAACCTGGATGCAAAGTCTGGGCATTGCCTGTTTTCGCTTGTGGCAAATAGGTCTATAGTGGGGAAAACCCCACTGAGAGAAGAGGTCTACTACGACTTCTTCGTGTAGTGTCCACTCGTGTTCTTCTGGAAGGAGATCCCTGCTCAGAGCATCTGCTTGCGAGTTGAGATCCCCTGGAACATGTTGGGATGACAGGTAAATGTGCCCATCTCCAAATTTTATGGGCAAGCTTGGACAGATTTGGCAAACAAGTGCCCCCTTGTTTAAGTAAAACATCGCCGTCATGCTGTCTGTTAGGATCTACACTGACAGGTTGGATAGGAGGGGTTCGAACGCTCGAAGCGCTCTGAAGACTGCCAGAAGTTCTAACAGACTGATGTGGTTCTGAGCCACTGTGTGAGACCAGAGACCCTGAGCTGTATGGTGCAGGTAGTGGGCTCCCCACCGTGCTAGGGACGCGTCTGTTATGACAACGGCCTGTATCTCTGGATCGTAGAAGGGTTTCCCCTTCTTAAGATTCCCTCTTGTCCACCAGCGAAGACTCTGTACAAGTGTTGGTGAAACGACCACTAGATCATCCCACTGACCACTTGCTTGAGACCACTGTTTCGCCAACTATTCCTGCATGGGTCGCAGGCGAGCGTGGGGAACCATATAAATCCAAGATGCCATCATGCCTAGCAAACACATCGCTTTGCGTACCCTTATTTGGCGACCGGCCTGATATTGTGGAATTTGCAGAAACAGAATCCGAATTCTTTCCTCTGATGGCAAGGGAACACCTCTTGGGTGTTTAGGACAGCTCCTAGAACTGTTTTGAGGTGCTTGACACCAGGCTTGATTTTTTTTCTCATTGATCAAGAAGCCCAATTGGACATAGTTAATTGAATGTTTAGACTGCAAATTACGGGTGTTTCCCCTGTGAGGAGCCAGTCGTCCAGGTAAGGGTACACTGGGATTGCCTCCCTGCGTAGGTGTGCCGGCACCACCGCCAGTACTTTGGTGAATACCCTTGCAGCCGAGGCTATACCGAAGGGCAGCACTTTGAACTGGTAGTGCTAGCCGTCTGCCTTGAAACACAAGAATTTTCTGTGCGCTGGGAACATGGAAATATGAAAATAGGCATCTTTCATATCCAATGTTGCTATGTAATCTCCTCTTCTTAGTAGGGGGATTACTTCCTGAAGTGTAGTCATGCAAAATTTTTGAGGCTTGACATACTTGTTTGCAGGGCGTAAGTCTAATACTGGGCGCATCGTTAGATTTTTTTTGGCACAAGGAAGTAAGTTGAATAAATACTCTTGTTTACCTGGTTGCCCGGGATGAGTTCTATCGCGTCCTTTGCAAGAAGAATGACGATCTCCTCGAGGAGGATTCTTTGGTGCTCCAAGGAGTGCATTTTCTGTCTTGGAGGATGGGCGCAGGGGCGTTGCAATAGTTTGATACAGTATCCCGCGGACACTGTGGACAGCACCCATCTGTCCGAAGTGATCCCTTCCCATGCTTGGGTGAAGGTCGAAATGCGCCCCCTCTACTGGGGATGCATGGGAAGGGACCCGGAGCAGAACGTCACGGTTTGTTGGGAGGCGTAGTGCCTCTACCTGGGCTGCCTCTCCCCCAACTACGGCCCCTCTTTTGACCTCTGGCGAAACCCTGGGTAGCTTGTTGGTTGCCGCCCCACGATGTTCCTCGATTCTGAAAATAATGGGACCCTCTCTGTGAATTTTGGCTGCGAGAGCGACGAAAATTATTTCCTAGCTGGTTAGTGGGTTTATTAGTTAGTTGGCCAAGGGACTTTACGGCGTCATATCCGTCCTTAGCCGTTTTAGGCACTTCCTCCACTGCTTTTCCAAACAGGACGTTTGGTTCCACCGGCATGTCAATGAGGGTGGCTTGGGTCTCGGGTTTAAACCTTGACTGCCTCAGCCAAGCGGGTCTCTTGATTACTCTGCTTTCTGCAGTAAGCCTCCCTGCATTGTCTGCTGCATCGAAGTTAGCCTTGAGAATGCATCCGTACACTGATCTTCCTTCCGAGGCAATCTGGGCCAAATGGCTCTTTAGAGGCTCTGGTGCGTAGGCAATGAGGGCAGCTACCTGTTGGCATTGATGGCAGTTGTAGCTTGCCAGCAGAGTGGTGGTGTTCACAATTCGTGCTTGGTAAGCTGAAATGGATGCAACTTTTCTTCCTAGCCCATATATTCTCTTGCTCTCCTTGTCCGGGGGAGCTTCTGAAGATGCTAGTGGTGTTCCAGCCCTCTTCCTGGTGATTGTAACCACTAATGAGTCGGGTTTTAGCTGACCCCTTATGTAAAGTGGTTCGGAGGGGGCGGCCCTGAATAACTTCTCTATTTGTGGGTTAACTGCCTGGTTAAGATTAGGGGTGAGCAGAGAAGGATCGATTCTGCGTTGAATAGACTTTAGAATCGGGATGGCTTGGGCAATGGATCTTTTATCCCTTAGAATCTGCTCTGCAAAATCCCTCTCTTCCTGCCCCCCCCCACCCCCGAGTGTCAATTTGGAAATGGGCTGCAGCCTTGGCTAAAACTTCGTTCAGCAAGGGCTGATTGTCAACAATTCACCGGGGGGGGGGTCCTTGGGAATAGGGGAGTCGAGACTATAGGCCTCCGCCTCGTCTTCCTCCTCTTCCTGGTCCTCATTGTCTCCATAATAATCGACCCCGGCCTGGTCGTCTAGTATTTGTACTTCTGTATCCTCACCATACTGCTGGTAAGGTTCAACAGTGAATGCCTCTGAAATCAGTCTCAGCACGGAGTCTTAGTAGGAGGTTGAGGGTCTTTGGATCCCGAAGGGGCGAAGGTAGCAGGGGTATTGTGATAGCTCTGGAAGTAATTAGGGTCTTTTTCATAAAAATCTACAAAAAAATGGCATTCTCCTCATTACTCTGTCGATATCTTCTGAGTTCCATTCCTTGGAACTTGGAATTACCCTTTCCTGCTGTGGTTCCTCTTCTAATCCCATATCCTGGGGAGTGGGAGGGACAATCTTTGGCCTAGTGACGGGGTCAGTGGCCTTGGACTTTTCTAAAGACTTGGGGCGTTTCTCCTTCTGAACCTCGTGTTCAGAGGCTCTTTTATGTGGTTTATCCCCTTCCCATGTGTAGAGGAATGTTTTCCTGGCCCCTTGGACTTTTCTGAATCTTTCGACACCTGGCGTCGAGATTCGGAGGTGGGATCACGAGATGTGGGAGTCTTAGAGGGACGTTGAATATCGGAAGCAGACGTCGAACGAGCTGCCAGAGTAGTCTTCGAACGTGCTGCTTGGGGGTGGAGGTCTGATTCGTCTTCTGACGACCATAGGTAATGTGGCACCTTTAGCAATCGTAGACGGTTGCTGCGTGTCATGGGGCGACCGTGACCTGGAACCTCTCTGCTTTCTTCTGCCGAACACTGGACACGCGTGTCGAATCACGGGTGGGGTTAGTGTGTTTAGAGGAAGAGGTGTGGGTAGCGCCTTTGCAGCCGGGTGTTGTCCCCATAACTGCCCCGCTGGACAGTCCTCCGAGGTCGGGTGCTTGCACGCCGAACGACACCCCTGTGCCCTCGCCGTCCGATACGGCGGCGTTGCTGCCATCACTGAAGGAACCCACAGCGTCCCTGGCCTCGAGTTGCCTGGCGTAGTGGGCCCAACGTTTGGTTGAGCGGTCCTTAAGTGTCTTGGCTTTGAAGAGCTTACAAGCTCTACAATTCACCTCTGGGTGGTCCCTTGGAAGACACAGGTTACAGGTGTTATGTTTATATACCCAGGGGAACTTACGGTTGCATTTGGGGCAGAATTTAAATGGAGTACTCTCCATATGGCAATATCTGGCAGCGGGCGGGTATATGTAGGAAAAAGGAGTGTGTGTGTGTGAGTATATCCAGCCCCCACTCTCCCTACTTGCAGGGCCTAGGCCAGAGGCCTTCCGCGGCCCGGGCCGAGGCCTTCCGAGGCCCAAAGTCCGTCGTGCAGTCTCGACGGCTGTTCGTCCTTGGTCTCAAGTACCAGCGTCGATCTTTGACGTGGGATTGGAGAACAGGGATTTTTATTGTAAATCTATGATAAATAGCTAAAAGCCAGGGAAATCCGCAACTATGCTTCCGACAAGTATGGCGGAAAAAAAAACAATCTGAGGGTCCTACACGCGTGAGGGATCATGGGTACAGTGGACGTCACACTAGGGATAGTATTACTGGCACACCCTAGTCCGACACCCTTTTTCGAGTTTCGAAAAACAAACTAATACTCTGCAGCTTCCACTAGATGTCAGCCTATGCACAGCATGTGATCCAAGCAGATTCCACAAGCCTCAGAAAAAAAATTATATATATATATATATATATATATATATACACACATACATATATATATACATACATACATGACAACTGCATTCACAGACATCTTAATCAATACAATTTTTACTCTTATATGCACAAATAATTCATGAATGATTATTGCATCAATGTTGCATATGTTCAATTCTGAAGTTTGCTAACCACATGGTACGATTTAGGTTTTGTTAGTGAAAGATTGTGAGTACATGTGTGTTGCTCAGAATTTAACATATGCAACATTGATGCAATAATCAAATTATTTGTGCATATACAAATTCCAAATGTGTCTGCCCTCAGTTTTGTTATATATGGCATGCCATTTATAACGCACCTATACACAAATGTTTCAAAGAGTGACAAAGCAAGGGAGAGGGAAGACAAAGATCTTACTAGGCCAAGTGACATTGAGATCGTTCAAGTGCAGGGGAGGGGTAAGGGGATGAGTTCAGTGCTATACATGGGATCAAACAATAACAAGACGTGCGGCCAGCAGGTGGGAGGTGTAAGGGTAAGTGCAGACATAGGGTGTACAATAAGTGCAGGTAGGGGGGCTCAAAGGTTACATATGTAGACCTAAGTGCAAGGGTTGCCGGGAGGCAGTGCAGGTGTGCAACTGGGCAGGCAGGGACCTGGACCTGAAACTGGAGGGTAGCCAGGTGACCAGTGCAGTATAAGACAGGAAATCAGCAGAGGAGAGGGAGAGAAAAGGCAGACACAAAGAGGAAGGTCTTGAGGTGCTTCCGGAACAGGAGATGGCTCTCAAGTTTCAGAAAGGCAGGGAGGCTGTTCCGGAGGGAGGCCCCAGCCAAAGAAACACCTACAACCAACTTGTTTCTTGGTCAAGCGACTGACCATGAGAGAGTTGGAGGTGGAGGAGCGAAGAGCTCGAGTAGGAAGTTAGTTACAAAGAGAGAGTAGGAGGTATTGAGGACCAGGCCCCAGAAGCCTCGTGGACAATGCAGGGGGTCTTGGAACTTAATCCTCGCAGCCACTGGGAGCCAATGCAGAGATGTCAGTGCTGGAGAGATACGATCCCTGGGCTTAAGGCCAAGGACAAGTCATGCAGACCTGTTCTGGATGAGTTGCAGAGATTAGAAGCAGGCAGATTTAGAAGGAGGCTGGTGCAGTAGTCCAGCCTAGAGAGAACCAGAGCTTTACAGACGGTGAGGTTCTGGGGGAAGGAGAGGAAAGAAAATACCTCTGAGGAGGTGTAGTTGGAAGTTTAGAGAGGTCAGAGATGCGAGGAGAAAAGTAGAGTGTGAAGTCGAAGCTGACCCCAAGGTTCTTAGCCTCACAGGTGGGAGCAGGAAGAGGGCCAAGGGAGGCTGGCCAGAGAGTGACAGGAAAGGAGGGTGCAGATGTCCTGATGAGAATTTCCGTCTTACTGGCATTAAGGCAGAGATTGTTGGCGGCACACCACTCCTGGATAGCAAACAGACAGGAATGAGAGAATAGGGGGAGCCTGAAAACCAGCTGAGTGTTATCCACATAGCACTGAAAGTTGGAGCAGAGGGCGGCAATGCGGTGGGTGAGAGGTGCCAGGTATTTGTTGAACAGCCAGGGAGAGAGGTTAGACCCCTGGGAAAACCAGAGGTAGAGGAATGGAAATACCCAAGTTGGACCTGGGAAGGTCGAGAGGAAAGAGGTCAGCCAGGCCAGGTCCTAATCTGTGATACCCAGGTTATCACGGAGACGATTGAGCAGGATGGCATGGTTGACCGTGTCAAAGGCAGAAGAGAGCTCGAGTAAGATGAGAACAGAGGGGGATATTAGAATCAAGGTTAGAGAGCAGGTCTTCACGGATGTTCAGGGGAGCAGTTTCCGTGCTTCTGGCTGCTCTGAAGCCAGACTGATGGTCATGGAGACAACCAACATGGTCTGTTGGCTGGGGCAGTATCCACCTAGAGGCAATACGTGAAGGGAGTCATTAAAAGAAGTCAGTTCAACTGGCGAACCACCAGCCCATTTCATTAATTGTACTGAATACATGTTAAGGTTATTACATACATTACTACCTTCACCCTTAATTACATTCTACTGTGGTTTAGCAAGCAAGAGTAACCTAGCAGAAGAGAAAAATATGTTCCATGTATTTTCTGTCTTCATTATAAGGTGGGTTGAATGATCCCCTTCCCCATGTAGGAACAGTGTGAAAGTTGCACTTGCCAGAGTCGCTGAAATTGGCTTATTTTACTTCCTCCCCCACACATTCCAGATAGATGAAGTCCTTCATTAGCAAACATTCTGGAAATAGTGATCATCAAAAAGGTTCCCCCATGACATTCAAACTGTAATCGCAAGAGAAACTGCCTCTCTGTTCGATATACCTTTTGTGACTACAGGCAATTCACTAATCAACAAAATGTTTGAATTGGATAAGGCAGCGAGACTAGGTTTTCTTTCCTTTTTACATTCGGACATCCTAGGTGTGAAAATAGGAGTTGATCCAACAGATCCAAGGTACAATGCGATAGAGGTTCAGCTACCATGTAAAAGAACAGATTAGGGCCTATTAGCTATTGAATATTTTTTAGAGAGCCTAGAGAGCACTGCTTTCCATCACCAACCCTCTTGGAGGTCATATGATGCAATATGCGTAATCCCTCATCCCCACAAAAGACCCAATGAATCCAAATGGATTTGACAAACCACCCGGTTCTTGGCAACACTCTACCTACAATCAATCCAACAAGTTTGTAATTGTATTTGAATAGTCAAATCTGTCACCAAAACATTGTCATCAAATGTAAACGGTGCTCAGAGTAGCATGGCTGCACCAAGTACTGAGAAAAAGAAACTAATTGTATTAGACTGAGGTCTAACCCCCCCATTGGCAATATTAATCCAGGCGACAAGTGGTAACATCAAGAGCACGAGTTGGAATGTTGCTAGGTTACAAAGTAAATTGCTGGATACAGAGTGCCACTTTTTTCGATGCCCATATCATAAACCTCCAGAAAACATGAGTGTCCACTCCATTGCCAAAAGATGGGTATTGTACCAATTTTCCGCTAGCCAGAAAGGGTGTGTCTGGTTGCCCGGAAGGGTTTACTTATCAGGGTCAGGTTGTTGTAGTTGAAGTGCAAAACTAATATCTATTTTTGTATCCTGAAAATAAAAATGAAATCTGTGGACAATCTACCTATAATTAATGCATATTTCAGAACATCAGTGGCGCTTTCTGAATGACATCCCAGCCAATTACACATTTCAAACTGCACACCCTACTGGCTAACATTGATTAGATCCTTATTGGTATGTTCTGTGGGCAAGGACTATTGACTTCTCTGTCCTTTAAAGGGACAAGAGCTATCACGTTTAGCTAATAACCACAAATGAAATATACTATGGCACTAACAGCACTTTTAACAAACACATGCAATCAGTGCTCTAGACAGCCCTACAGATAAAGGGTCTACCGGGCACTTTTATTCCATAAAAATAAGCAAATGCCCCCAAAAAATTAAAATAGGGAGTAGAAATTCTCCCAACAAAAAACGAGACACGTAGAACCATGTGCCCCTGCTTTCACCCACACAGCTCCATGGCTGTTTGGAACAGTAGTGCACATAGTACCACAGGAAGAACTATTATAATTGCTGCCGGATCGGAAGAAATAATCCTATCTTTTAATGTGCATGAATAAGTAGGTGCAAAGAAATACATATTTTTAAAAATCAGGCTTCCAGTTAAAACATCATTTTACTCACTTATAAAAAACTCCCATTGTGAATTGGACTATACTTCCAAAAAAATCATTTTACTCCCAATTTTAAAAAAATAGTGAGTTACATACTGCCACTTACAAATCTCATCTGAAGCACTGGCTCCAGATAAGATTGAGGAGGGAGAATTTGACTCCCCATTTTAAACTTTGAGCGTAACTGGGTTTTTCAAGAGTTTAAAAAAAAAAAAAAAAAAAAGTTGAACTTAGCAAGAGAGTAAAGTGTTTGTGACATCCAGCCGACATGTGCAAAAACTGTATGGAAATCATTAGCAAGCAGCAGCTTTCTACATTGTGATAGAATACACCTTTCATTATTTCTCGAAGGTCTGGCCATTTCATCTCTGCTGTGTATATATAAATGTTGAAAAACACAAAAACCTAGCGAATTACATAGTGAAGTAAACATGAATTGTATTGTGTGTTTTGAGGTTCAATAACAGAATTGTCTTTTGATGTTTAATGAAAGTCCTCATTTCCTAGAACTAGAAGTACCTCGTGGTATGCCAATGTCGGGATACAACAGTGCAGAGAGGCAAGGACTCCATGCTAAATTCTATACCTAATCTTATGATCAAATTGTTAATTATATGGCACGTTTGGCAAAATGCTGTACATAGAACATATATCACAATTATACCCAAATTGAAGTTGGTAATCCATCGACCTCGAAAGGATGAAAGGCTGAGTTGGCCTTTCCAGGATTCGAACCTGCGACCTAAAGATCACGCACAGATCGCAGCAACAAACGCTCAACAGTCTGAGCCATCTTATTCGCCAACATCCTTCAGAGGTCGGTAAACGGTATAATAATCACAGTGCCTAGATGTTGGATGAACCATGCATGGAGTGCTACATAAAAAAGGTTAAATACCCATCTAGATTATCACAGGGACAGGTTTTGCTGAGTTTCTATTTCAATTACAAATGTTGCTTTAATTGGACAGCGCATGCACTACCTGGAGAGTCAGGTTTTGGCTATTTTAATTGTAGTCTTGAAGATTTGAGAGGCTGCAACACCTGTGATTGTTGTAATGGCCATTACTCATTCTAGAGCAAGGACTCTGCTGCCACTGACCATTAATAGTAATGTACCCTGCGGACTGCAAGTTCGAATGGTTGTAAACTAGACCGTGCATACTCACATTGGAGTATAAATTAAATTAGAAGTGTAAATATGATCTGCCCCGCAAGAGTGTGAAAAGTATGAAATAGACAACCATAACATGACAAAACCTGAAAATGAATAGGACCCATTAGAAACAAAACAATTGACACTCATTTATTTGCCATCTAATTATACAATTCTAAAATGCTAGCAAAATATATCTGCACAGTGCTTCTGTTTGCTTCACACAACACAGCAGAAGCTGAAAGGAAAGAAATCATTCCTTTTATCACGGTGTGCTGTTTCTTTTTTTAAATGCTTCACAGAAACATTCTGTTTCAGAGGCTTTTCTACCTGGCTTGCAATTACATCCATGTAGAAAAAAATCAAAAGAAGTGTTCTGGTTTCTGTCAAGTAACCAGACATTTGCACTGCCATCTGCTCTAAACCTGTCATATTTACAAGATTTTCATGTGCGATGGTGGCCTGCATGCAATAAAAAGAGTAATACGATTAATTTTGCGATATCCAAACCATGCAACTTTTCCCCCCGTGACAGATTTTTTGGGGGATGGTAAACTGGTGGTTAAAAATGTAGATTAGCGAGTTGCTACACCCTCTCCTTAGAAAACTTGTGAACATGATCTAGGTATGCTCGCAGGACATCAATGCCTGGTTTGATCCAGAAATCTCTGGCAAGTCACCGCCCCATCAACTTGCTCAAACTTATGAGGGACTACAAGAACCTATTAAGTTGACATGACCGAACGTCTTCTCTGCTAAAGAAAAATCAGAAAACCTAGAAATATTCAACAGTTATTTTAGTGAAGAGAAGCAACTCACTTTAGTGCGTTATAAGGAGAAAAAACTCCCCACGAAAAAATAACAGCTAAAATAAACATAGCCCTATGATTTTTATACAGATAAATAGCACCCTTTCTGTAACAAAAGGCATATGGCATATGGCATGGGTTCAGTCTAGCACCCCTGCTATGCTCATTCATCATGAAAAACAATGTGCAGAGGTTAATACCTCAACTAGTCTTCTTATTCAGGAAGTATGTTCAAAGTCATCAATCATATGGTATGGTTACCACTTGGTTCAGAAAATGGCCGTTGGAAATAACTGTGGTAGACTCGCAGGGATTTTCATAATAGCGATAAAGAACGTGCCCCTTTTATTTAAAAACGTTATGGATACATATAGAGACCTATTGGCAGCAAAGATAATATTAGACTGCACTAAGAAAAGAAATGTACAATTGATTACTATTTGCTGGAACACATCACACTTCAACATCGAAGAGATAATGTGCTTGTTAAAAACACTGTTTGAAATGTATGCGATTCATTGGACGGGGATATTTTAATAGCAGGTGATTTTATTCTTCCTGTCTATTGTTGCCAAATGCGAAAGATGCATACCACCATGCGGGAAAGTCATGCAATGTTTTAAAAAACAAATCTTATGGACAGAAATTGAATTCTTTTATGAAAGACTGGGGATTATAGATGCTCAATGTCACCATGAAGGGAGATGAGTCTCTTTCAGGCAACTTTTCCTTCATATTATAAGGACCCCCCAAAACTTTTGCTTATGTTTTCGACCTGTACGGACGTTTTACAGAGAAGTGACTTCCCTGGCCTTTTTGCTCATTTGCCATGAGGAAACGGTCTAGTCAGAATTGGGAAAGTGTTTCCCTTTTTGTCTTTCTACTTTTTACCTTCTTTGGTAACTTGTTAACATTGTACACAGCATCTTACAATGCAGTACAATGGGGATTTTGAATATGCCTAAAGACAAGTTGGTGGCAGCAGATACCTTTTACAATTTATTGCTAGATTATTAGTACACACATTTGCATTTGGCTACCAACAGTGGCTAGTGTCCAAACATGGCCGTGCCACAAGATTTTTCACTTGTTCTTTGGCCATTTTGTTTAGCCTCTTCCTGTCTTCTCAGATCAAGAAATCCCTAATATGGCTATGCATTTCCCAGGAAAGCTGCTGTTTTCGTGGGCAAGTGCATGCCATTTGTGTGTGGACCCAGGAAGTGGGTTGGGACTGTCTGGTCCCAAACCACAAACTGGTGCCAGCAAGTCTAGTGTGCATGCACAAAAGAAACCTGTACTGGTCCGCTATTGGACCACTACTTGCTGAATGAGTGTTGCAGATCACTCACCTGCATTTAGGACAAGAGGAATCCTGCAGTGATTCCAGGAGACCTGAAGAGGAGTCGGCGTGCCCCTGGGTGTAAGTTGGGCAGTCTTTAGGTCTGTGATTGCTTTTTTTTGTGCGCTCGATATTTACTTAGTTCGGTTTTTCAGCGCTTTCCGCACCTTTCTCGCTCTATCCCCCCCATCCCGCTCCCGACCTCCGAGTCATGTGGCGCTTTTTAAGACAACCTCCCAGGGAAGCCCTTGGCCAAGGGCCAGAGGCAATGGGCAGCTCCCTCATTAGCGGCTTCACTCCATATGTGCCAGTGTTCACTGGGACACCTGATGCAGACAACCTACAGCGACGTATAAGGTAAGTGTGGTGTGGGCAAGGAGTACAGCCATTAATGTACTCCAGTAAAACCCTGCCACTCATTAGCCAATATACTCCTATGTGCATTTAGCCCAATCGAGTCAGGCAGCCCCCAATCGAGTCAGGCAGACCTACTCTGCATTTAGCCCAATCGAGTCAGGCAGCCCTACTCTGCATTTAGCCCAATCGAGTCAGGCAGCCCTACTCTGCATTTAGCCCAATCGAGTCAGGCAGCCCTACTCTGCATTTAGCCCAATCGAGTCAGGCAGCCCTACTCTGCATTTAGCCCAATCGAGTCAGGCAGCCCTACTCTGCATTTAGCCCAATCGAGTCAGGCAGCCCTACTCTGCATTTAGCCCAATCGAGTCAGGCAGCCCTACTCTGCATTTAGCTTACTTTGGTAAGGGAGCACTACTCTGCATTTAGCCTTATCGTGTAAGGTAGCAACATATTGCATAATGTTTCTCTAAAATCATTCACTCCTTGTCGGTTATACGCATTTTAGGCCGTTCCTCTTAAATCTAGCCGTTTCCTAAATGTGTTCATAGTACGTCTTTCTATGCATTTTAGGCCGGCTCTCCTGTTTTGAATCTAGGCGATACGTAGCACTGCTCTCTGTATAGAGGGAACCCAGGATGTAAACATTGTACAGCTCACTCATTTTCTCCTCTCGCATCCCGCACCTTCGTTACTTAGCGAAAGGAGCAGGCTCATTACACACACACACAATTACACAACACCTCCATAAGAGGGAAGCTACTGTTGACAACAAAAATTCGAATTCCCAAATAATTCTCCATCTCCTTAAAAACAATTCACCCTGTTAAGTCCATAGTCTACCTCTGCTACGCCCATCCAGACGCCATCCAGACATGTGTGACCATTAGTGTCTTGGCCACCCTCACATAACTAATGGCTGAATTGCACACACGCATAATAGCACCTCCCAAATATTGGCTCCGGTCCCTCAAAGGGCATTCAACCAAACAGCACCTTAGGACCATATTTATTGTGAAAGGTGTATACAAATGACAAAAATGAATGAATGACATGATTGATGAGGTTTTGGCTATGAGGGCTGAGAGGCTCACTTCTTAGGCGGCGAGCACCTGAGTATCTTGCTCTTTGCAGCCTTCATACCAAAGACTCAAAACAGGCCGACAATCACAACTAAATACATTAGATTTACTTCTCTCATGAAAGGATTGCAAATAAATGTAAAGAAAACCAAAAGCATGGCAACTACTTCAGGAAGACCTTACATATACCTTAAATTAGGTAACCTTTTTGAAAAAACGTTCACATTTCCATTACACTGGTGTAAGTTTTGAACCATTGAGGACATGTTAAATTAGTTTTGTCTCGTAACTGTGGGAGGTTCAACTACATTTTCTAGATGCTTTGAAAACCGAGCAATTGATCCAGCTATAAAGGTATACAAAGCTCCGAGTTAGTCATCAGTCCTCCCTGAAAAACTAAAACCACTGTTTTAAAACATGGAACATACCCTGCTTAATCAAGTAAAAGCAGAGCCTATTGGATGTATCTATGGAAAGGGGCAAACTTACGCTCCTTGTTCAAATGTGTGTATATATATATTTATGTCTATTTTTTGGGGTTAGAAAATATAAGTCCAGTAATATCAATCAACCTAAGAAAATTATCAAAGAAAAATACTAAGTAAAATATTTGAAAATAATATGTATTATTGTCTGATGCCTATGAAAGTCTTCAGAGCAATGTGGAAACAGGGACACAGATATTTGTCAGTTGACCTGGATCTCTGCAAGTGTTTTCAACCAAACATCATTTGGGAATAATTAATGCCTTAAAAAGCTGGAATACTGTGCATGTGTCCAAATGTACAAGGTGGTATCGGATAAAGACAATACTTTATCTACTGATTTGCACACTGTATGAAGTTGACATCATTTGTGAATGTATGAGCTTTTATTTTTCATTGCCATCTCCCTAAGTAATTGTGCTAATGACAGCAAACAACTCCGCCGATCATTACCTTACAAATAACCAACAAGAATTACTTTGATGAATGTATGGGTCCAGTTCAAAGCACGCTGGAAGACTACAAAGAGTACTTGCCACAGATTCATCTAATAAATAATCAAATGTACAAAACAAACTAAATCAATTAAACCCTTGAAATAGATTTTGAAATGGACGTTATGCTCTTTTGCACACAATATTCTACACTTTGAGAAAAACACTTCAGCCATTTAAAATATAAAGATGCTATTATGTAACTTTCAGTAGTGATGTATATTTTATCATCTCAAAGTGGCCTTTGTATTTTTCCTATTGTACACTTTCCATCTGCTGTCTCGATTAGGGAAAAGGTTTTGAATACACTATTACGAATACTGAGCAGCTATGTAAACTATAGTACTCCTAAAATGAGTTTGCTTAGCTGTTGCACATTTTTGTAGCTGCAACCATGGTTACAAAGGTAATCTTCATGCTGTCCAATGTGAATTTGTTTCTCTTAAAACTAATCTGGAAGGTATTTTTTAAGGTTTGTATTTTTACACGTACTTTGATGGGCAGCATAATTTCAATATAACGTTTTAAGGCACTGAGGAGAAACCCAGAAGAAAGTACTGTGCAGGCTATTAATCGGAATGCTTTTATACTGCTCAATACTGTGAATGTAATTTTCTCGACAAACTGTGGAGTTGTTGAAGATAACGTCAGGGAGAGTTCCCTTAGTAGTGTTCTGAGGATCCTGACAAGTAAAACCAACATTATGAACGTGTCTACCTTTATGAACGCTCTGGAGCCAACACACAATTCCTTTAATACTAATCAAGACACTCCTAATTTTATTCTGTTAGGTTGTCTGAGATTAATTATAAATGGAGTTATTACTTTTGACTACAATGAACTGAAGTAGAAAACATTAAAATGTTATGCCTGTGGTATATGAACTATGTAAGACAATGAGCTGCGCGAAAATGCTGCCTTATCAAGCAACATCTGCCTAGAACCAAAACCATACAACAAAAGAACATTTGGAGGATCATCTTTCTCTCACCTGGCACCAGTACCCTGGAATGAGCTACCAAAAAATATACGCAACACAAGGGATCGTCTTCAATTCAGAAAACGACTCAAAATGTGGCTCTTTACAAGGAAACAACTAGGAAGCAAATATGCAACGGGAAACAAGCATCCCAGAGAAGGAACCCATCATCCCCAACTTAATCTTCCCTAAACGGAGGGTGGGGGCTGGAGGGATGCCATTACCACATACTGTTAGCCCACAGAGGAAACATAGGTAGGTTAGGACATCACATGGGTGGGACCAGGAGGGCAGTGGGAAAACGGCATGTCCACATACCGCTAGTCCACAGAGGAATCTTAGACAGTTATGGACTACCCTCATGGGAATGGGCAGGAAGGGACCAGAATCCTCATCCCCAACACCAGGGTGGGGGAACATGCCTGCTTCAGCCAGGTACACAAATCACTAATGTAGCATAGAGGAAAATTGCCACCCCCATCATACCTTCAGACCAGCCGGACAAACAATACCAAACTCACAAGATAACCATAGATGTGAAGCAAAGAAACGCAAAGACTAAGAGGCAAGAAAAGAAACCACTAACCCAACTATAAAACCTCAACTTTCCCCACACACCTCACACAACAACCCACACAACCACTTCTCTGCACAGCAATCCGCATGTACTTCACCAAACTGCAAACTCACACCAACCCGATAACCGCACCCAAGCTCAGAGAACGGTGCAAAGGGAACTGAAGCTGCCAAAATGACCTCACAGCGCTCCCCTATACCCACTACACCCTACTAACCTTCCCCACTCCTCCTTTTCAGATCCGCCAGAGCACCTGGGAACCGCTCTGCGGTACAAATAACCTTTAACTTTAACATAGCTGTAATGAAATGCTCAATTCAAGCTTCAGCAGTAAACCAGTTTAATAATACTGTGCAGCAAACTTTTGTTCTAATAAAGTAGAAATATCTTCACTTAAAACATGAATACAAATGCCAAGAAACAGTCAACAGCTGCATAGATCAAAGAAGCGTTACTATAAATATTGCAGCATGTCATTCATTAAAAACCATGTTGCACTGTTTTCTCATTGGTTGGTCTGGCTAAAGTAAGGATGGGACGCTGCTTCATTACTTTTCCTACAGGCAACACAAGTGTGGCTATCCAGGCACTGTTCTGTACACAGGACACCACTTTCCTAGCAACGCTCTGCATCAACTTCACTTGAAGCCTGTAATTAGCTTCCGGTTTCAAGATTCTGTGGTGGTATAGGGTGAGAGGAGTTTATATTGAGCCTGGACCAGCTTGATCGTGCATTTCACTCTTAGAAAAAACACTTTAGCTTGATTTCTGGTAATCACACTTTGTAACATCACTTTACTTGCACAGCAAAAAGGATTGCAATAATTGTATAACCCTTACCAGGTTGGCTTACCTGCATGAGATCAGCGTTTTCAAAAAATCTTCCCAGAGGCATGGGCTGGTTGCTGTCCTCATCCATGAAAACACTAATGTCGACGTGGATTGGTGCTGTCTGCAGTGAACACGCTGCTCCTTTGGTCTCATTTGTTAAAGAATGGCCATCACTACTGTCCTCCTCCGTGGCAATATGGCTACCATTTGATAGACAAGACTCCTCGCCGACTATTAACTGCTGGCAGTCACCAAGTTTGGGGGTGCATCCAGTTGCTACAGCAGCAGCATTTTCTTTGGAAACTGCACCCTCTGCCATGAGGGTGGGAATCCTACGGCCTTTACTTCGAGACATCATGCCGCTGTCGGGAGTCTCTTCCAAACGTTGCAGGTCATTTCTAGCTTCAGTTGGTCTTTTCTGTAAAGGAGCATCTCTGCTCTTGGATACAAGTTCCTGTATTTCTAATTTCACCACACTATTTCTTTCGCATTTGCTTTGTTTTGAAGGCCTCCTGTCCATTTTGTGCGTAGACGCCTGATGTATAAAAAAAGAAAACAACAAACAGTACAAATGGTAAACAGACGTTTTTGATTTATGCAGTACACTGAAGAGGACTTGAAGGGCTTTTACTGATCCTTAAATATCGGCCACTCAAAGAATAACAGACTAATCAACGTGGAAGCAGGGTAAAACGTAATGGGAACCAACCTATTAGAGACCACTGATACATACACATGTAACCCTTGGCGACAGGGGCTCAGCCATACTTTCAAATCACTTTCCAATCGTAGCTTTATTTGCTAGGCCAAGAAGCATAAAAACTCTACAGGCGTCTGAGGTCAGATACACAAAGTTAGGACACTACTTCCCCCCCACCGTCCAACCCCCCTCAACCCCTCCCCCTTTTCTTTTCCTTTGCTCAGCAGTCTGGATAACATGGGTAGGGGCACAACACCTACCAGAAATGTCTCAGCAGTTTCACATTATTATAATGGTGACTTCAAGTAACATAACCCCAATTTATAGCTGTGCAAACATACTGTGGTGGGTCAAAAGGATGAGACAGACCAGGGTTCACCATTTTAAACCTTGTTTATTCAAAATAAAGAAGAACAGGTTTTCCTTTCCCTAAGGGTTAACCTATCTAACAACTTAAACTAGGGTGGTCATCATCAGCGTTAAAGTCCAATACAAGTGTCTGCCAAAACTAACCATTTCTCTTCACTCTCTCAGTTCTGCACTCTGGTGAGGGGACTTCAAGGATTCAAATCGGGTATCTGGAGATCCAGCATGAGTCAAAAGTTTCAGACTGATTTGTGGGAGATCATGCACCGCACTCAGGATCAATGTCCCAGGGTATTGGCGGTTTGCGTCCAGCAAGGTCGCAGCATGTCGTGGGATGGCTCAAAATGCGGGTCTTTTTGAGACTAGTTGATCCCACCAGCCTCTGGGCAGGAGTAGTCTCATTAGGAACCCCCCCAGGCCATTGGAAGGAAAGGTTGCATCAGTCTCTGCTTACACAGCAGGCTTTCAGTTGCTCGTAATCTATATAGACTTCTATTCTTCATCTTCCTCTTCCTCTTCGGGTTCAGCTCCAGTGATCGACTGTCAGCAGCTTCAAGTTTCGGAGTATTTATCATCAGGAACTACAGCACAACTTCTGCAAACTCTCCCTGTAGTTTACAGAAAGGAACGGTCTGGCTGTCCAATCGGGACACTCCCCACCCCCCAATTGGGACTTTGTTCCTTGCAGGCATGGTAAAAGACAAAGGGCTGCAGATTGTTGGACTCCTCCCTCACTTCCTGCCTTCTCAGACACTCTGGAGCTTTGGCAGGGATTACAAAGGGTTTTTGTCAAAGACTATACTTCCTCGGAGGTCGTTCCTGCCTAGAATGGCAGGGGAAGACCTCGGAAACAACAAGCAAATCATTGGCAAAACAAGGTGGCTCTTCTGTGCATTACCAATGCCAATTTAACAGCCAGCGAGAAGTCGACTAAAAAGTCACCAGGGTAAAACCACTGCCATCAGCCATTCAAGCAAACTTACAATTGTAACAATTTACAATTGTAACAAAAAAGTTACCAGGTAAATAAAAAAGGGGATACATTGTATCCCGCCACACTACCTGTACCTGTGTACCTGTTCATGTAAATCAACGTAAAGGGGATGTGAATCCCACTACTTCTTGGGAACAGTAGTTCATCCAAGAAACAACAATTAAAAAAGAAGTTGCTGCATTTAATAAGCTGTGTGCTGCCATAGTACATCACAGTCAGTCCAAAGTTATAGGAAACTAACTCCAATCATAAATTATGGAGAGACATAAAAAGGTCACCCATAAAAAGAGTAAAAGACTAGGTGAGGGAAAAGGATTCCCACTCACCTAAGAACAAAGTAAAAATAATTATCATTTCCAAGCTAAAAGTTGTGAGGTTGGCACAGGTCAGGAAGATTTATCATAAATATGAAAATCTTACCCAACACGCGTCCACTTCGTAGCCTCTTGGTACGCCTTCTCCACACAGGTGTTCCTCTGTGCTTCCAGGCCATCTCAAGGTCAGAGTCTCTGCCTCCCCATAGCCATTTTAAACTCCTGGGTCTCTCTCCAGGTTTGTTTTTACTCCTCTCACTGTTGCGATGCCATACTGAGGCTTCCCCAGTTTCCAGCAATAGCACTTTCTTTGTGTTTGTGTAATGCTCAGCCTAACTCCATTGGGTTTCTTCGTCCCAATGTCAGGTAGTTCTTTATTCTTTCCTACTCCTTGGTGTTTACTCGTCTCAGTACCAGAGAGATATTTAACTTCAGGAGAGGCACTACATTAACAGATGTAGGAGGATTCTGTTTTTTTTTAAAGATATTTCTTTACAAATAAAATCTATCATTCATGAGTGAGATGAAAAGGGAGTTCCTCCTCGGAACAGGAGTCCTATCCTCAAGGGGGAGTTTGGGGGGGGGGGGGGAACTCTCCCTACGAGATCCCGCTTCCCGCCACACCTAGGGGGGAATATTGCATAGCGGGCTGACCTCTCTAGTCGCACAAGGAAAGTGACCCAATCCCACGTTTCAAGAAGGGAAAACAATTATGCACACCACAATGGCCATGGATTGAAGTCGTCTACTCAATGAAATGGCACTTGTAAGCAAAATAACACCATAATGATCCTCAAGACCCCATGACCTATTCCACTGAACCCATGGGTGACCAATTTGAAAACAGAGGTCCAGATTATAAGGGTTCTCAAGTAAAAGAGGCCAGTCTAAAATGAGAAATGTGGTATATTACCTAGCTATCTTCAACTAATCTTACACCATATTTCTTTCTATTTTCAGTTATTTTCTAAATTAAGATTGAACTTCCCCCAAACAATCTGTACAATTCAATAATAAACCAGACGTCATTGTGGCTATATTTATGGCCTCACACAAAAAGGATGACCTATATTAGCAACCAACAAAACCTTATTTTCTCATTCATGCGGTCTGGCTCTCTCCCCTTATCTTCCCTTGATACTCAGCGCTTTGAAAAGGCTGCACTCAAAGTGCTACAGAAGCAACAAACCTATTAAATTGTCTTTTTTTGTCACAGTTGCTATGTGAAAGGACCTATGTACCTTTGTTCAAAAGGTGCATTCACAGCACAGGTGTCCAATAGGGCACAGGACGGGTTCTGTATGGTGCTTTGCATGTGGACTGCATGCATGTGGTGGGCAGGAGCTACCTGTGCAGATCAAGGAGTAAATCCATCTTCCACATACGATGCAAACTAACATTTTCTCCATTATTTATGATCCCTTGTGCTTTAAATGATTTGTCCTAATGCTTATTTACAGATCACCCAAATAAAGAGTTAATGCAATATAGGTAGCTTGTTCGTCATCGGTTGGCTTCGAGAGCTAAATATAGCTGCAGGTAGCGGTTTGTGTCAAGCAGGAACTAAATAGCTCAGAGCTCCCCTCAATTTGGAACCGTGAGTAACTTTCATATGCAAGGTGGGGACACAAAACTGCCAGCAAAGCAAGCAGTCACTGTGGCTATACAGAAGGTTGTCAGGTGAGTAGTGCATGCAGTGATGCGTGCAGGTGAGAGCTTCCGTTATTTTATTGTTTTTTTATAACACATCTAAAACCTACCCGAGTTCGGGTTCTAAGCGCGGATCCAGGATTCGAACCTCTGTTGCCCTGCACGGTCTTGTTCCAGAGACCAGCGCGTTACCCCTGTGCTATGCTTCATTCACTGGTTTCACAGGTCATCTTACGTGGGAGAGCAGCACACGTTCAAGCAAGTTGAGCTCTTCCCTAGATTTATACACAACTGTGTGTTGTGAATGAGCTGCATAATGGCGCAGTGGTGTTCTCTGCACATGTCGCTGGGTACAAGTTTTAAGCAGTGAAATCATGTGTGGTGCCACTATGGTTTTTGTAGAGTGCCACAGCTAATTGAAGTCACAGAATACTAACATACATGTCAGCAATAAAACTGCCAAACAGTGTGATAGTTGAATTACAGTCACAAATAGGAAAAAAATAAAAACGCAGAATGATACGAGATGACATACCCAGAGTCGCTAGAATGGCATTTCTAATATTGTTCAACACGCAATGTACCCTTTGATGCAACATACCATAACACATTTTTCACCGCCCCTTCCCCAACCCCGCACCAATACACCTTAAAAAACAAAACAATGTACCTCTCCACGGTACAGTGCAGGTGAAAACCATGCTCCCAATGCACAGGGTGTTCGCAATAAGCAACGCTACACATTGCACCATCTACTGTCCCGAAGGATAGGCGCTCAATGCTGTCCGCAAAACGGCATTGTGTGCAGAGTGATGCATCGTTGTGTGCTTAAGGTGACCTACGTTTGTACACTTCATGCCACAGCATTGTTGGGGTATGGATTTGAACAAAACTTTCAAAAGATTGAGCAGCCGTGCAGGCTAGGTTCACACCTGTCAATGTTTTTTATTTAAAAAACACTGTTTAAAATGTGCCCTATGCTTTGTCAAAGTCCAAAATAAAACATGTTCTGAAATAAGGGGACCATTATAGTCAGTAAAAGGGAGTTGCAGAGTGTCCAGTTGCTGTCCAAGTGGCTGCGATTATCAAGTCCAGTGTTGGAGTCACAGCATCAATGTGTTGCAGTGGCAACAGCTGTCCCAGGCTCCTTTAGTTATCCCAGATTATTTTGACAAAATGGAAAAAGACTATGTCCAGCTTTCTAGTGGGCAGATCGAACAGTTACTATAGGCAGAGAGATGTTAACAATGTACATTAAAAAGCGTAAATTATTTGAAGCCGGATTAAACAGTTGTACAGAGTGGTTTCTAATATTTTCGAAATGTATGTATGCAATGGGTGAGTGGCAGATACTCTTTTACTCTACCGAAGGAGAAAACTCATTTTTACTCTTGAAATTGGATTTGCTCTCCAATTTCAAAGAAAGAGTAAACTTCTCCCACCTCAAAATCCTAGTTGGGGCCCTGTACATAATAATCTGATGGCAACCCCAAGAACGTAGCTATGCGTCATCAATGGTTATGGTCCCTGTATGGGAAGACGTCTCTTACTAGATGAGGACTGTCTAACCTCAAGTCAGTAAAACCTCCATGCTACAACAAATCCAGTGCCTGTGAATTTAAAACAAATCTTAAGTTAAAGCAACTGCGCTTCTCTGTCACCCATTGCTACATGCTTCGTTGGATGAAGACATAGTTGTAACAATTTATTATAGTGGCCAGAATCCGCCTCTTTTGAAGAGGCCAAATATATATCTCTGCAACCGTGGCAGTCTATTACTGCCTTGCCATTCCCTGGCATGCGCCGACACGTAGCTCCCGAATGAAAATAAATTTTAAAATAAAAAAAAAAAATCGCCTCTCTCCTTGTACTTTACTTCTTGACTATCAGACATCCAGGCCGAGTTGGACGTCATTGGATTTTTGTGTATGTGTGAGCACAGTACAAAGAATTTGTGGTTGACCGATGTCGGTGCGAAGGAGGTTATGGGTTATAGTAACTTGGATAGTCCATAAAACAGGGGTGTAAATACCTAGGAGTAGCAGGTGCTAGGTGAGCAAAGCTATGCTGGTGTTGGATGGGCTGGCACATGTCCGCTAGTCATCCTTTATCCCTCAGCAGTTTTTGACACTTGACCATGAGGGTTATACTGGAGATTGGGTTATACTGGAGATTGTATCCTCCATCATGGGTAAAGGGGACCTGGGATTCGTTCAAAAAATTATCCAGGTAGGTCCCCGCATTCTATGGTGCTCCACATGAGTTCATATCGTCACCTACATTATTTAACGTGGAGCCGCTGGAATAATCTTGTTAAAGGCATTAGGGTCTACATCCACCAGGATGCAGATGACATGCAATTACGTTCGAAAGGCTTATGGTAAACTTCCATCAACTGGTGGCCAGCCTCTAAGCCGCAGAGATTCAAATCCGCACATTTTATTGAAGGTAAATCTCTCGAACATACTTTTTGCTGATTCACTCATCTTTTTCGATGTCAAATGTTCGACTTTGGTTAGCATCACTCACTTAAGAACTTATAGTTCACTCAATAGGCTTTCAGACACCTCAATTTCTGCCACCTCTCTAAAAGTCTGGTCTTATCAGTTCCCATGCAGGACATTCACACATTGGTTCAGGCTTTGGTTTTTTCAAAATTGTACGGCCAAAGCGCCCTTTTTTGTGGTCTTCCAGTTTCTTCTGTGGCTCACCTCTTTGCATGAGGAAGCACAATTTGTGGAGTGTACTTGAAAATTCAATCATTTTACTCATAATTTTTCCAGTTTGCAGGTTAACAGAAGCTTTTTCTAGCTAGTTTAAAGTAGGTTGCATGGCTTTCAAGGATCTGGCTGAGAATCGGTCTTAGCCAGCAGCTGCAGACACATGCAGTATGGACATTAGGAGAGTGGGTCTTAAGAGATGTAACAATACAAAACTACCTATGCACGATTTCTCAGCTGCTTTCCCCATCGTTATTTTTGTGCGTTTGTCACGGCTAGATTCTGCAAAAATCTCCCCCTACCCTCAAAAAAACGTGGAATACTTGTTTAATATGCTATGAAACTACTTATTTGGGCTCAAGTTCTTTATTCTGGGTTACTGTATCTGGCGTAGTTTCATTTTTTTAGGTCATTACCTGAAAAGTTGCACAAGTGCTCTTTCAATCCATTTTTGCAGGGAACCCTGCTGTTGCGGAGTAAGGGTGCTGCTTAAAATGAAAGAAAAGAAAAAAAAAGAGGAACAAACGTTATACCCATGACTTGCCAGTTTGCAGACTGTGCCACAGCAGCTGCCAAACAAAAATAAGGTTGGAGCTTTGGTGGGTATCCCTTGAGTGTCCCCCCCACCTAGGTTCCAGTGTGTCTGGGCAGGCAGGAAGTGGGGGACGAATAAGTCACTCCCCTGCCCTTTATCTGCAAGAGTGCCTGAATTGAACCAGTTCCCACTGGGGGTCTGGCTGTCCTAATTGGACAGCCACCTGCCAATTTCTGTAAAATACTGAGAGTGTTTGGAGAAGAGTGTGGGAAAACTGAATTTAAAAAGTGACGTTCCTGAGGAGAAAGGCTAGTTGACCACTGGAACAGAAGAACCGAAGCTGAAGACAACCAGAGACGCGTGCAGACCTTCCAATCACTGAAGCGACCACTTCTCTCTTGACCCCATTTACTACTGGACAGAGGTGCTCTGAAGAGGAGGCCTCCGTCCCTTTGGCTGGTGTGACCATACAGCCCTGCAACAAACTACAAATTGATCCATCTGCCGAGGTGCCTTGCCTTTCCAGAGCTGCAGACTGAATACCAGGAGACTTCCAACCTATTTGCAGTATGTCGTCTTTACGAGGCTGAATCAGTCCAGAACATTGGGGAGCTCCAGTTGGACCTCCAGAGGCACAATCCGACTCATCTAAGTCCCCTCACCAGAGTGCAGGACTTCAGAATCGAAGAAAATTGACCGGCCGAATATCGTCCTTTGTTGGTGCTGAAAAAAAAGGCAACAAAACCGCAGACTGAAGGAATCTGTGCCAAGGGTCCGGTCTCGAGACCACTAGTAAGACATCATTCAGAGTCCTTTCATCACTAGACAGTGGAATCAGGAGACCAGGTCTGTTGCTGCTGCACAGAGGAGAATCCAGCTCAAGCATTTCTTCCAACCTGAGGTACTGTGGGGTAAAATGTATAACTTACCCTGAACCGAGTCGCTCCAGAGAGACTCAAGTGCGTGAAGAGGTGTTGAGGGTGTCCACCCTACCTCTGACCCAAGCTTACCAGCTTGTGTCCCTTTAGGGAGCAGGGTCCTCGTTGTGTTATATTGCTAAGTAACAAACTAGAGACTGAAAGTATCCTGAGGAAGTTTTGCTTTTCTGCTGCTTAAGACTTTGGATTCACCCCTACACTTATTTTGTATAGTTATGGATTGGACTTTTAAAGTGTTAGTTTGTCCAAAAAGTAACCTTGTGTCCTTCCTAAAAGACATTATCTTAGGTGGTTTTGTGAACTAAATACAATTACCATATATCTTTGAAGTAACACAAGAGCATGGTAGTACCGATAATATGGTAGAACTGTCAGTGTCAAATTCTGTAGCAATTGTACCACGAGCAACTACCATTGCTTCAATGGCATTTGAAAAGTATTAAGAATTCCTATGTGTCTTGGTTAAGTGAATGTCATGAGCGCTACTCCCGAGGAGCCAAGACTGGCCCAGCGTCCCCGTTAGCAGGCTCATCATCCACACCCCCGGTTCCAGCAGACCCCTACAGGGGCCCTTTGGACCATGTCCTGGCGCCTCTGGCGCCAGGCTCATAAGGAACCACAGTCCCGGCGCCATGGGCGCCGGGCTCATATTCTTAAAGTGTGCAGTAGTGATTGGGTGGACTTACCTGTGGCAGACCATGCTGCATACTCACCTAGAACAATCCAAGCTGGGTGAAGTCCCAGCCACTGGCTGGGAGGGACCAATCCTCTGTTACAGGAACTCCTTTCTTACCTGGGTGAGGCTGGAGGAAGAACACGCCCCAAAGCACTTCTCCACTATTTAAACCACGCCCGATAGAATTCACGTGCTTCGCGTTATTCTGCAACAGCAGCAGGACGCTCACCGAGTCGGCTCCTGCATTCCAGGTCCAGACACACCCTCAGCTTCTCGAGCAGCAACCTGTGGATGAAGAAAAGGCACAGGAACATCTACTCATCAGAATTCAGCCACAAGAGTCCAGTCTCCGACAACCTGCAAATAAAGACATAAGGTTAGAAAACGGGCAACACGCTCGCAGCTGCGCTCGCTTACCTTATCCATCCGTGATCACACCGGAGTTCACCGCGGCCTTCGCTTCGGCAGCATCCCAGCACCTGGAAGACAAAAGACATTGTTAGTGGTGTCCGAGCCGAAGGGTTCGCAACTCAGTAATACTTACGCGCTTCTTCACGCGCAGCAGCGGCAGCATCGCCCTCAGCATTTCGGCACCTGAAAGGAAGGAAAAGACATTATCAGAGGCGCCCATTTGGAAACGGCCACAATTCAGTTATACTTACGTGCCACCACACGTGCAACAGCGGCGGCATCGCCCACAGCATCTCGGCACCTGAAAGACAGAAAAGGACATTATAAAAGGATGCTCATTCAGAAGCGGCCTCAGATCTTCTATACTCACGAGCCTCTTCTTGCACAGCAGTGGTGGTGTCGCCAACAGCTCCTCGGCACCTGAAGGACTATTACAAGCCACAAAAGGACACTGAGCCTAAACACTGAAATCATCCAGTGACGTAACTGGATTCCACGCGCCCCTGCACCAGAAGCAGGATGGAGAGCTCGGCTTTACTAAACCAAAGGTGAGAGTTCGTGGAGACCAGTGGAGAACCAAGAAGTGGGAAAAGCAGAATATTGGTGGGAGAACTTATCCAACCAACTTGTAATTACCCCTTTTTCTTCCACCTGCAGAAAACTCACCTTACAAGCCAGACAGTCAATATTCAGAGGTCCTGCCCAGAGCGTCTTCTGAGTTCTACGCCTCATCATAGTCATAGAAGCAACTGTAGCAGTCCAGTTTGGGTCAGCGCCTCCGTGGGAATCAGGTGAGCGTTACAGTGAACTAAGTGTTTATCTACCTTCCTTGTATAAATATAATAAATGTACATTTTAATATAACATTTTATGTGTAAGTGTTTCTTTGGGCTATTGTATTTACTGGGTTCAGTGTACTCAACTACAGCTCACATGTACCTCCTATGATAAGCCTGGCTGCTCTGCCATTCTACCAAGATACTTTGGGTAGTACTTCAGTACAGACTGAAGAGTTGGGGACCTGTATGCCAAAAGTGACTTCAGGAAACCTTCCCTAACCGTCTACATAACCCTTCTAGAAATCAGTGAACAATGTAGGTTGCCACCCAGCAGTACTCTGCGCTTCCCCCAAAAATATGAAATATCCAAATATATATTGAGGAAGGAGCCCCATCGGAAGGGTTTATAATGACAAGCATCATAGCACAAGGCTAACAGAGCTTTAGGAGCATTACATTTGAGGAGGAGACTCGGGCGCATTACTGAAGCCTCAACACGTGTCGGGTAAGTGCCATTTTTAAAGAAAATACTGCTATACAAATCAATGACATATTTGGATATTTAAATCATAATAATTTTGTGAGTAAGTGCAGAGTACTGCTAGTGGCAACCTACATTATTCGCTGTGACTTCGGGGGCAGGGGCATAACCCCCGCACCCATATAATGCGGCTATCCTACATGCATACTAAGGTTATTCGGACTACAACCCAAGCACACGTTGGCCTCAGGCAAGGCCCAGCTTCCAGAAATCAAGTTACTCCTTCATAGGTGCATTCTCATCCATGGGATTCTTCTGCATTACATAATCCTCCTCCACTAATAAAAAAGTAGGTTCCTTTAGTGAGGTTTTAAACTCCTGTTCCTTGTTATTCAGTTTGAAGTTTCTAAAAGCTGTAACTGAGACCTTAACTGTCAAGTTTATTTTAAGAGTTTTCCATGGGCTTCCATAAGCTATGGCTTGCTTAGACATCAGCTAAATTCTCATGGTCTACAACAATGGCACATCCATCTAGTTTCAACATCTGAAACCCACTTCATGCCATCCGGTCCCCCAATGTGAAAGGCGTTAAAGAGGTGGTACCACGGCTCTTGGTGGGAAACTTGTGCCTCTTGGAATAAAGTGATGGTGAAGCTCAGGAGCAATTTTGAGAAACAAATTCTGAAAAGCAGATTTATTCAATTCACAGGGTCAGACAAGGTAATTGGTCAAATTAAAAATGACCATCTCTGACATTTATTTTACATTTCCTTGAGAATTTTGTCGTAATTTTTTTTTTTTTTTTTAAATTAAAAAGTATCACTCCGGTGCCTCCATAACGATCCCCCCCCCCACGAATTTTATGCCTCTTCCCGGCTAACATTTCCTTTCCACAGCAAAAATGGGGTTGAATTGGTGACACTGCATGTGAAGCAAGCCTCAGCAGTAACGTGATTTACTTTTCAAGTACCAGGTTGAGACGTGGATTTCAATTCAGCTTTTTTCTGGAAATGGTTCACAGATTAATGAACGGACATGTTACTGAAAGGTTGTTCTCTTTTTCCCACAAAAATTCGAAGAGGCACAACCAGAGTGCCCCAACTGTTCTTCCATTATCATATAAACCTAGAATGTCAACATGCTACAAAGTTATGAGATTAAGACAAACCTGGCGGTTGTCAGGGCTCAAAAAGTAGGAAATAGTGTACGGTGTGCAAGTGTAGCATCGGGCTGGCTAGTAGCGTGCAACTCCCATTTTTTTTACACCTGTTCCTAATGCATGCCTAACCACAAAAGGACACCGAATATGCCAGGTTGACTGTACAAGTGAAATATTTTAGTTTTTACATAAACTCCTTTTTGCAGAAACATAACTGCCATGTTTAAATTAAATAACCATCACAGCCAGCTAAGAGTCGGATTTCATTTTGTGAAATGACAATCAAAAGCAGTACCACCTTAAATGCCTATATGTGGATCACCCCAAGATTAGAGTGTCAGCAATAGGGGGCGATAAGCAAGCACTAGTGCAACAGGAAGTTTGTAATGCTCATCTGAAGAAAGTCACTCTGGAGAAAAGGTGAATACTAATCGGGAGACCGTTTCCATGAAAAGAGAACCTGTACAAGCCATCCATCCTTATATCGACAGATCGTGATAGCTAAATCACTGAGAAATAGAAGTCAGCGAACAAAGGATTTTAAAAGCTGTAAAAGCAACTTTCTCTTGTTGGTAAGGTTGAGACACGCCTTAAGCATTTGAATACTTGGCAAGCATAAAAGTACTTGTATGCAAATGGTCATTCCTTCTTTGTGAAGGGTGCAGTGAGCTAAAACGTGGTTGTAGATCCTCCTAAGTGGGCACCCACCAACCTTCTTACCCTTACAACATTTAAAGCAGATTAAAAAAAAAAAAAGAAAAAAAAAATC
Organism: Ambystoma mexicanum; assembly: GCF_040938575.1. Taxonomy (NCBI): domain Eukaryota; kingdom Metazoa; phylum Chordata; class Amphibia; order Caudata; family Ambystomatidae; genus Ambystoma; species Ambystoma mexicanum. Next base: position 543,701,595 of record NC_090929.1, read on the forward strand.
AGGATTATTTTTATCTCGCAAATGTCTAGTTTCAATATGCAAACAAGGGGGTGTCCTGGGAGCCCCCTCGTTATTTGCATAGTTTCAATATGGCAGCTTTTCACAAATGATAAAGTCTTTGGTACAACAAATAATCATTGGAAATAACTACATTTTTGTGTACGGCAGGCACCCCTCAGTCCTTAAGTAGGCTCCTCAACCTCATGTTCCAACACCTCACAATCAATATAATTCCACTCCTTGGCATTCTTGTAAAAAAAATTAAGCCAAGCATGCATTGTGTTATTTTTACTTGCGTGGCTTTCACCACTTGGTGTTGTCAAGCATGAAACGTTTGAAACAGAGGCAGTATCAGGCTACGCTACGGAAATCTGCTTAAAATGCTTGTATCCTCCTGTGCTTTTGGCAAAGCATAACTTTATCATTACCTGGAGTGTTCCGGATGAAAAGATTGTTTGAAATAACTGGCACCCATTGACCCACCAATATAAAAAAGGACGGATGTAATACGAGTGGACTGAAGAATTTACAGAAAATAAAAGAAATGAGGAGAAAGATATGAAACCAATGAATTCTCTTACCAGACAAACGGATTTTGTAGACCTGCAGATCTTTTCCTCCTCGTCGACGAAGGAGTCATCTGATGTGTAGTTTCTACTCTTTTGGCGTGCAGAGGACCGCACTCCATCTGTGAACTACACCAAGCAAGGTTTAAAATTACTTCTCACTTCTAGTCATTAATTTGATACAGCTACAAGTAATGGCTTTACACGCAGCTGTGTACAACTCCTAGCACATTGTGGTAAAGAAACACAACTGCGCTACTCACTTTACAAAATGGAACTGGATGCGGAATGGGTGAACAACATTAGAAAAACATTCCTGATGTTCGCTCTAGTGCGGTCAAAGGAAACCTGTAGTTTAGCGTCACATCCAGGATGACAGCATCTTCAAATATACCGCAGAATTCACGTGCTGAGTGTTTGCATGCATGCTGCAATTTGGTCGATGCGTTTTGGTGTGGAAAAGTCGAATAGCCTGGCTGCCAAATGTGCACGAACCACTGGGACTTTGAATGTGTAGGGCATTAAGTTTGCACTCGCCACTGGCGAGTGATACATGACTGGCAGGATTCGCACGCGCAGATTTCGTACATGGGAGAAGGAGAACGGGTGATCTGCTTCACTTATGATATAAGAGGCTACACTACTGCTGGGGGCCCAAGGCTGCCTTTTCTGTTTGGAGTGTTTGCGAGATGGCTGGGAGTGTCCCCCTTCCTTCCGCCATCACACCCCAAACGTCAGACAAGAACAGTGCTAGTCGCTATCAGGGTTTGGATGTGGAAGGGGTTACGTTAGTATCCTGGGACTGGGAGCATGGTGTGTATACTGCTGATACGGACTGCCAACTACCACCTACCTGGGATTTTTCAATCTGCTTTGTAGATGTGTCGACGTGCCACTGGCGAGTGATACATGCCTACTTCTTAAGCAATGAGAGGGAGTGCCTTTACTGTTTAACTAGTAGCTTACAACTTGAAACATACTGATGAAAAAGCCCATTATATCACATGTAGTACAGTTGAAGTATTTTCTTGGGGTTGGAGGTGAACAAGTCTGCCCGGAGTTTTGGAACAAGCGACTTGAAAGCAAAAGCAGAGCTTAATTGGTATTTTGCAAACAGTCGCAAATATCTAAAGCATGTTCTGCCATTTATGGAACATTAGATTTTCACTCGGAATGAATGCACGGTACATACAAGATTGCGATGATCTTGTGAACGCGAGAGAGAGAGGCGGTTGGTGGTGCGGGGGGAGGGGAGGTAATAGGAACTTGTGGAATGGGACCTTACACTAGACAAATCCCCCATTATCGCCCACCACAGACCTAGCCTGACGAAGTTGTCTTTAGCGTTCACTCTCCCACATCAGCAACTAACCACATCCTAAGGGCTGTAATGCATCAGATCTTGGAAACTTCCCTATTGATAACATGCTCCAAAGTCTCTCCCCAAACCCATAAAAAGTAGAATGGCACACAGGAACCAAGTATTTCCAACCTGGACCCATCAACACCACAGATTTGGTATCTTCCTCTCCCACTGCCCACAAATGAGCCCCCACCCCCTCCTTTCCCTTACACAGCCATTTGCAGCAATACCACCAAAAGTGGCAAAAGTGGGTGCTAGAGAAGACCACATACTTGTACTTAAAACTGCTATTTCAACAGAGCATTTAAAAAGAGAAGGTGTGTGAGATGGGAGTGGTAGTATTTGTGTCAGAATGCGAAAGAAGCTTAAAGCTGCATGCTGTGTGAAACGATGACAAGCATGTGCTCTATCACACATTTTTTTTCCACTGCGTTTATTTATGGCTCGATGCAGTTTTAAAATCCTGAGGCATTTCTTTTAGGTTCACATTAATTGCAGGCTCCCATTCAGGATGGGGAAAAGAAAGCTACAATGATACTCTTTTGCTGAACATGTTACTATATTGATTTTTATATTGTCAGGTTGGTTTATTACGTAATTTGTGCTCGTTTCAAATTGTCTCTACAAAAGAATTGGCCCTGCCCCTCTCACACACGTTACCATTGCGTCACTTGGCTACCATTTCGCCACCCCTAACTAAGCCCCTACCCAAACAGGAAGTGGGCTAAAAGTGTATTGTCCCCATTTCCAGCCCTGCTCATCCATAGAAAGTCATTAAGATACAGCCATCGTTGCCCCCTTGTCAAATTTCAGATGACAAATCTTTTTCACAGTCACACACGGAGGCAGATGGTACACAACAGATTTACCATTTATTTTATGGGTGACTGCACATGTCCAAACAAGAAGCAAGATCTTACTGAAATTTGAATTTGACTACCCAGGGTTATTTCTTGGGACTTGCAACGGCACAGAAGGGGCAAAAAGGGTGCTGCTGTGGCAGAAGCTGGAGGGGTTGCTGTGGCTAATGAGAGGTGAGTGTGACCAACACAAACAAATGGCATACTGATGTGCCAGCCCTGCTTCCTGACACCTCCCTTAAAATGACCACCTATTCACAGTACACTGAACTACTAACTCCCTCACCCCATGCACATTGGAGAAAAAAAAAAACAACCCACAGAAAGACTGCCCATGAGTTGCGAAGCAGCTCGGGAGCACAGGCGAGAAGCAAATGAGGACTTGCGAAAAGGAGAGAAAAGCAAGAGATGGGCAAATAATGTAATATAGCAGGAGGCGCACCCGGAAGTAAGCAAAAGTAAACCGTTTACTGTTTGGACCTGTTTGGACTTCGGTGATTTTCGCTGCGCTTGCTGAAGAATATCCTGTGTGTTGCTGAATCCCTTATCACGGCCTGACGACAGGAGGAAGTCTTTTCAGGCTGCACACATCTTACCTGACCTGCAAGTAATACTCCACGAACTTGGTGAACATTTATATAATATACTTCTCAGCTTTGCTGAGAAGCGCTTGTGACCCGTGACCCGCTAACTCCCTGCCCTTTTTTTTCTTTTCTGTTTTTGATTTCTGCAGCTCCCCTGTGATTGGAGCTAGCGGTCGTGACACTCACTTGTCCCCGCCCTCCCTCTGCTTCTTAATCCGAGTGAACTGCGCACCGCGCGCGCACCGGGAAGTAAGCGAAAGTAAACTGTTTACTGTTCACTGCGAACAGTGAGCTGTGTCTGGCCCTTGCTTTTGCCCAGATTCATAGATAAAGGAAAGAGGGTATTGAGAGAGAGAACCAATACGTGTGAAAATGGTCAAAATATACTCCCTTCGGACTAATATGCCGAACATTGAACCCCTTATTGACTAATCCTATGATTTTCATAGCACCCCAAAGCGGAATGCAAATGGGCCGTTAAGTCGTGGGTCCATAAGAGGTCGCTCCATGTCTCACACAAGCGACATAAGGAAATTCTATGCTGACAGCTCATCGGGGCTGTCTGATGTCATTGGTAAAGAAAATGCAGCAAGCTCTGCAAACACAACGGAAGGTCCCCTCGAGAAATGGGTGAGTCCTAAAACAATAGCACATGTAACTCCTGCAGCAATAGACTTGTGTAATGACACGGTAGCACAAGTAACTCCTGCAGCAATAGACTTGTGTACTCCGTCTGATTAATTGCTAGCAGCTTTTTCTGAACAAAGTCTGCTAGGCGATTTAGCCCTTCCAACCACCAATAAAGATTCAGATACATAATGAGCCAGTGCAACTGTGTAGTGTCGCGACCACTGAAGATATGGTCACTGACTAGAATAACGACAATGAAGAAGCCATACAAACAACTCAAACTGAGATAGAACTCCTAAATATTGAGCTCCCTGAGAATCATTCTGGTGCTGATGATAATGCAGATCACTTGTCCCAATCTCCTGTAATGTTTCCAGAATGTACAAATGATTCTTCTATCCTTTCCATCTCTTTTACCCAACATTCCCCTAAACGTTGTGATCGCAGTAAATCTGCATCACATCAACCACAAGCAGCTACTGCTTTGGCTCCTACAGAGTTAACTCTGCAAGCCATGAACACTGCTTTGTTCTCTTTAGCTAAATTGTATGAAACTTTGGATGCTAGATTATTGGATCAAAACTTTTTACTTAAAGAAATGTTGGAAAAGAAAACTGATAAGTGTCATCATACAGAAAGTGTATTGCTTAAAAGCCTTGATCCACACAAAATGCACACCATGTTGTCCACGATAGTAAAATAAGTGATTAATAACATGAATGATAGTGAGAGAGTACAGCAGAGAACAATTGCAAGCCCTTTGGCTGAGAACGAAGAAAAAAAAAAAAAATATCAGTCTTGGGTGTGCTAATGATGATATGATCAATAACACACCAGTTAGTGAGCTAGACCAACATGAAACAAATGTAAGCTCTATGTTGACGAATGTAAAAAAGACTAGCTCTGGATGTGTCAATCATGATGTGACTTCAATGGAAATTGTTGAGCAACAAGACACAAAAGATAATGATGCAAGCGTAACAGGAGTTGAAACCACTGTGAAAGCTAAGGGAACCCTTATTGCGTTGCCCCCTGATAACGGAACATATTTAGTGTGACAAAAAAAGAGAAAAAACTAATGTCAAATACGCAAGTTGAGTCTAAAAAAAAACAAAAATCAGAAATTGACTAAAACACAGAAGAACAAGAATTCGCAACAATTTATTAAATCACTGACTACACCTGATAAAAGAATACAAGAAAAAGTGATCATAAGAAAATACATTGCTATTAGTAAAAGCAAAACTAACTTACCACCTATACAATTGATCCCTAAAGGAGTCAAAAATGTAGTGCTTAATGACATGAGATACGAACCGCTTGATGAATTGGTAAACGAGTTTTCCAAACAAGAGCAGATGGAAGACCCTTTAAAGACTTTCTCCCCCCCCCCCCCCCAAGTAGTTCAAGCAAAAGAACAAAATGATGAAAATGAAATAAGACACCGAGATGCCTCATTTAGAACATTGGAAGAAAGACGAGAAGAAATCATGAAGTCAATGGGTATATTTATCTCGAGAGACTGTCACAACTCCGAAAATGGGTTGTTAAGAAGGAAAATGATAATAACCCGATAGGAGAACATACGCCAAGAATTTATGAGACAAGGGCTTACCAAAGTGACGTCAGCTTTAGAGTTAAAACAGGGTCTGAGCAGACAAAACAATTGTCATTGAATTAACAGCAAGAAAATAGAACACCTTTCAGAAATAGTTATAAGAAGTGTAATGACTCTACTCATGCAAGTCTCATTTTGAAATGCCGCGGTGGTGAATTCGGTCTATATGATCTAAATCGATCCTCCGTATTAAACATCTTGCAGAGTGTTCAAGTACTTCAGGAAATTAAGTCTGAAGACTTTGAACAAATAGAATTTACCAATGATCATGACAATTCTGTAGTTAAAATTTGGATGACGTCTGCAATTGTAAAATATTCGATTTGGCAAGCACGTAATGAAATATATCATCTAGGTTTCTTGCTAGACAACCCCACGGCTGAAAATAACATAAGTGGCACCCTTCCTTCAAATGTTGCCAACATTTATCGCTCATTACAAGCTAGCGTTTATACGAACAATATAAAAAGAAAGGTACAGTTAGCCGGCACATTTATTGAACCCATGACGATTAAATACTCTACAGCAGGTGATAACCAAATGAAAACTATAACAACTTATCCACAGAACAAATTATATAGTAAATGTTAGCTACCTAATAAGAGAAATGAAACTTCTTTTCAGCTGGCATCCTGGAATACAAGAGGACATTTGCATCTTGTAAACTCCTCTAGATCTGTTTTAGGTACATATGACAAAGTCCTGTTACAAGAGACATGGCTTACCTCCCCCCCTGTGTGGGAAAATCACCATATAATTCTTGAACCAGCTATTAAATATGCGAGAGGTCGCCCGAAAGCTGGGCTTCTCACTGCTGTTAAATCAACTAGTGGACCAACTGTTGAACCATGGGCGTCCTTTAATAGTTATATACAGCTGGTTCGTATCTCACATGAAAGCCACGCTATTGCATGTATCAATATTTATTGGAACCATCTAGATATTACTGAAAAACGATTTTTTAAAGATCTGATTAAGTGTATGGATAAAATCGATAAGGATCACTTGATCAAATCTATAATCATTGCAGGAGACTTGAACATGGATTGTATGAATGACAGTGGGGGCAAAAAGAAAGAAACTAAGGAAAAGTGGAGAAACGTGAGGTATGAGAGAGGTTTTGTCATGGTAAAGGTGCGGTGCAGGGTGATATCCCTCCCAAAGTTACATGGCAGCAGGGCAAATTAACATCCACCATGGACTATGTGTATACCAACTGTGAACTCTTTTCCACCATTTCCTCCTTTGAAGTATTAAAACAGACAAAGAGCGACCATAGTCTACTTCACATGACATGGCCCAGATTGAGTGAAATTGCTAACAAAACTAGCTCAAAACACATAACCAATTTAGAAGTATCCATTAAAGGTCATAGATTTAAATGGACGTCTAAAAACCTGAATGAATTGCTTGTGGCAATATCATATCCTAAAGATATTTTAAAGCCAGACTTACAATATATACATGGAGATGTCAGCACCCTTCAGCTATTTAAAAAATAGTATGGGACATGTAACAAGCCCCAGAAACACCATTCTCATTCCTATGATGAAGAAATCAGCAGTAGGAAAACAGAGCTTAGGAGGGAAATTCGACAAATCACTCAACAGAACCCTAGTGATAGGATCTCTATGATATCCAAGTGTAAAAATCGTTACAGAAACTGGATGAAATAACGGAAAGCTAAAATGATGCTCATTCCATGCTCCATTCCATCTAATCTAAGAACTCTGCCTTAGTACAGGGCTTAATTAAAACTGTGTATTATGGCCCCAAACAATCTATAAGACAAATAAATGCAGTATCAGAAGAAATATGGATCCAATATTACAACTCTCGATATGCTGAAACCCATTATGCTGATAAGTTATCTGAGCAGAGGCATGATGGGCTACAGGACATCAGTTATGATAATCTGGACATAGAAATGTATATAAAAAAAACTGAGCAAGTCAAAAGCCCCCGGTCCAGATGGTCTTTCTAATGAAATGCTGAGGGCTAATACCGAGTCATGGGCTGTTATTTTGGGAGTGATATTCAATCAAGTAATAATGAGCAAAAGAATTCGTGCATCGTGGCAAAAATCTATTATTGTCCCCATTTATAAAAAAGGAGACAGATTGAATCCCAAAAATTACAGACCTATTGCACTTCTTGATGCGCCTGGGAAAATCTTCGCCCGTCTGGTATTGAGAGACTTTAATAAATGGACCAGAGAAGCGAATTTGAATGATCCTTACCAACAGGCTTTATTGTGGGTGTAGGAACCTCTGTAAACTTGCGAACCTTGGAAGCCATAAAACAACATGAATTACAAGTAAATCAGCCTCTCTACGTGGCCTTTGTAGATTTTGAGACCGCATTTGATTCTGTGTCGAGAACCCTTTTGTGTGATAAATTAAAGAAAAATGCATGCCCAAAGTACTTGATACATTGGATAATGCAATTTCACACGGGGACATCTATTCAAGTATGTCTATTAATGGAAGGTACACTATCCAGATCAATCAAAACATACAGGGGTGTCTGCTGGCATCAACTCTTTTTAATTATTTCATCTCCGATGTGGTGAAGGAATTCAGCTCAGTTCCGGCAGACGCCCCGTGCCTTGGTAAACATTTTATACCATGGATGTTTTATGCGGACGATTTAGTCCTACTAGCGAAAACTATTAAAGGGCTTCAAAATCTACTGGACCAACTAGGAAAGTATGTACAAGATAATGAGCTAGTAATAAACATCCCGAAAACAAAAATTCTTAAGATTGTACCCAATAAAAAAGCCGGGGCATCTCGTCTCTCGTTATCTCTAGGAACGAAAATACTGGAAAATGTTACTCAATATAAGTACCTAGGAATAAATGTAAACACTTCCAGAGTAGATACACCATATATTGATGAACTAAAAATAAAAATTGGAACCTCTGTTTCTCAGGCATCTATCATTAATTATAGATGCTGCACTTTTTCTCTGAAACCTATAATCACCTTTTATTGTCAAAGGGTAGTCCCAATTGTCCTTTATGGTGCAGAAACTAAGGCTTGGAGAGACGAGATGGTCTGGCAAAATTTGGAAGGCCAATTCTGGAAAAAGGTCCTACATATACCAAAAGCTCAGATGTGTCTATTGAGATATGAATTGGGTATCTCCTCTCTAAACTGTATGTATATGTTGAGATTGTGTAGCCTGTACAGGAAATGCATTATGGCAAAACAGGATAATTCTTTATTGCAAATCTTGTCTAGTTATATAAGAACGAGTGAGCACAAAGCAGTGAGCGTGTGGCGATAACAGGTAAAAAATTTTATGGCGAAAACAGGTTTCAGAAGAGCTATTCGTTATGAATCCTGAAAGAGCGAAAGAAAAAATTATTATATGGGATTGGGTAAAGACATACGAGGACTGTCAAAAGACCGCGCATGCTACCCTCCATAAAATCACCATGAAAAAAGTTCGAACTACTGAAAGCTACCTGCTAAAATTTCCAGGTGCCGAACCAAGAAATGCATTTCTGAGGTTCAGAATGAACTGGTGGCACACCAGAAATAATCTAGCCAAGTGGAATGTCATTAGTAAAACGGAGAACTTCTGCAGATTTAGTAAACAAAAAAACAAAATCCAGATAATGCAGAAACTACATTTCATTTGATAGCAGAATGCCAGGTATTATTACCCATGAGAATTGAGCATTTTAAAAAGCACTTCGAAACGTACACACCTCTTACAATTGAACATTTTTGGTATCGTATCTACAACACGCAGATAACTACGATAATATTGGCTGTAGTGAATTTTCTAAAAGTGCTAAAGTTAAGGGAAAATTTCGCAACAACGTAACAAATCAGTGACTGAATATGAGCAGTTAACTTTGTTCTGTCTTGCTGTATCTGTTTTAATATGTTTTTATTTTTACATTACGGAATGTTTGTCCTGGTAAAGAAAATGTAATTTTATTTATGTTACACCTTAATGGACAATTGTGTGTGTATGTTAAGTATCATCGAATTTTTTAATGATGAACTAACTTTTAGTCTTTTATGAAAATGTTTCTTTTTTATTTTTCAAATATACATTTTTTACGAATGCAAATTTATAAATGTAAACTTATATTGAAAAGTTGATTTATCAACTAAATCAATAAAATAAAATAAAATAAAAAATATAGCAGGAGGATGATGCTAGGAAGAAGCGTGGGGAGATGTCGTTAAGCAAAAAGAGGATAATAGGGCAAGCGAAAAGGAGAAGAAATGGGACAAGGGAAAACAAAAGTGAGAAGTCGAAAGGGTGAAAGAAAACGTCAATAGAGAAAAGACTATGAAGGAGGAAAAGTGGGAACGCAAGCAGGTGATGACAAAAACAAAAAGGAAAAAAGAAAATAGCTGTGAAAATGGAGGAGAAAAACAAAAAGGAGGCAAAGTGAAAGACTGTTCGACTACTATTTTTCTTTTAAATAGAAGAGGAAAACATGAAAGGGCAGACTATAAACACGGTGTACACTATGTATAGAAGATATAGATAACTAGATGGACGTTAAAGTGTTAAGGAGTCGTGAGCTATAGACCAAAGTTAAGAACAATGAAAGACGTTGGGAATAAAAACAAACGGGGAACAGCGAGAAAGTCGGAAAAATAGATCACGGAGCAGTAAAATCCAAGAGAGTGAGTACTTTAGCACTTCACATGAGATGATTAAACTTACTTCCCGTTTGCGATATTGTGGTCTACTTCTTACTTATAAACAAAAGTCAATGAAATCTAAATTGCAATAAGTGTTGGCGAGAGATTGCAGCGCGGGGCTGTTGTATGAAGTGGAAAGGGGCACATGCCAGTGTTTTGCCTTGGGCTAAATAGTGTCTCAAAAATGCCCAGAGATTATCGCACTTAAAATGGTGGCTAGCAAAAAAAGTTTTAAGTCATGAAAATTAACCACGAAGATTTAAAGGTATGGTATATCCATTGGCCAGCGCAGGAATTGGGCGTAGCAAGACAGAGCATAGCTCCAGCAAAGTCGGTCTTGCCAGAGTAGAACTGATGCTTTCTAGGGAATAGCCCAAGAAACTCGGTGATCTGTTCGAATCGAGTCTCGCGCACAAATAGCCCCCACACACACCAAACACGGATGCAGGAACGGACAAAGCCTTGCGGCCTGTTCAGAAGCTAAACAGAAGTTGTGTACGTTTTACAATCTGAAGACTTTGTTAGCGAGTATTTGACTAATAAAAAAAAGGAGAGATAAGAGTCCAACTTGCATTACTCATTTGAAAGAGATTTTCTGAAGGACTATTACAGACTTGTTTGAACATTTTAAAATGGTGGGAATCTTATGTTCCCAAAATGCTCTTTGCTTGTATGCAAATCACCAGGCTTGGGTTCCACGACGAGAAACGGAGTTCCATGATCTGGCTCGCTTCACTCGGGCGTTAACTTGGACTGGCGGGCGTTACACCCCCCTCTGCACACCTTACTTACATAATTGAAACGGGGCTTTAAAACCACAGTGAATGTGCTATGTTAATGAGATTCTGCGTTCACATAAAAACTAAAAAATATTGGTCGCCAGGCCAACACAGCTTGTGCAAATCAACCACAGAGGGAGTGCTGGGTAAAACGAAAGCGCAGACAAGCGACACCGTACCTGCAGGGCCAACTTGTCAGGGAGCTTCTATGCCATTATGCCTCACCCGCATTCCTTCTGAATAACACTACGGTCTGATCCCTGCCTCACCCAGCAACAATGATACTCCCAGCTCTGATCAGGTTGCGCTTGCAGATCAATGTCAGAGCCAAGCGCGAACAGCAAAGCAAAGGAGGTTTGGTGCAGACTTAGCTCCCACACCATATGTACGGTCTCTAGGAAACAGAGGAGTTGGACCACTCACCCTCCCGCCCCCCTGATTGGCAAAGTGGTTCGTTCACAGAAGTCCCATAGCAAAAATAAGCGAAAGCAACCAAGGAATTGCACAATGAAATTGAGAGTGAAGACATGGTGATTTGCAAATTAAATTGAAGCCATTTTCAATGAAAAATCAGAAGATACAGAAGGCATAATTCACTCACAATTAAGATGAGGAATTAGAATACAGAAAGAAAGAGAAAGCATTTATAATAAAAGTGATTATGATTGAAAAGCGAAGGAGACTCAAAATGAAAGTGGCTCACAATGCATAGAGCTGGGATTTAAGATAAGCAATCAGAGAGTAAACGCAGCTGGCAGAGGAGAGTGGCAGCGAGTTGTGTTCGAAAGAGTGGGAGGAATCCGTTGTGTTTTGAAATCAAATACATTTCTCCCAATTAGCTGTCACGGCAGTGTTTGAGAGAACACCTTTTCGTTAATTTGAAAATATTATTTTGGAGGCAAATTACCTCCAATTCACCATTTAGATGCTAAAAGGGCCGTTTTTAGCATCAGAGGAGAGATTACAGCTGTGCTTCAGCATGCATAACTAGGTTTTTAAACGTCAAGGAATCCAGACTTTTCGTAAGTAGGTACGTCTGGCTTCCCCATTCCCAAGCTGTTTTGGACCATGGAGAGAGCCAAGAACTGCTAGGAGTCCTCACTTTGATGAATAGTGAGACACCTGCACCCCTTTAGGGCAAGTTTGTTTTTAATGCAGTAAGCCTTCTGTACAAAAGCAACAGGTCAACGTTTACAATGAATAAGAGATCTCCAGTAGTAGGACAGTTCACTACAATTTAAGTTGATAAGCAAACTAAATTTACCCTACTATGATGTCTCGAAATGAACATAAATTGCTGGTTTAGTTGAAAAGCTTGAATTAGCATCCGTCCACAAGCTTGTCAAAACTAGATACAAACAAGACCTTCTTTTTAGTCAGCCATTCAACTGGTATTGAAGTTTGGTTCAGGTAAAAACAAAAAAAGTTCTAGACCTTTGCCAAGCATAAAAAGTCACTCAACCTCCCTCAGTTCGCCACATGCAGAGCACACAATTTCTTACTCCGCAAGAGACCATTCTATGGCAAGACCGAAGGCAGGCATTATGCTTCACATTCTTTTACTATTCAACAGCAGCTATACAAACACTTCTTTTTTAAAACTGCAAACCACAAAGTGCAACATGAAACATCTCAGGTTCTGTAGCTTGCCCCTAATAGGTGCTCTTACAGGCCACCGTAAGGACCCCACCCATGGCCCTATAAGACTCACCCCATGCTCAGTCTTTCCCATGCTTCCTCCTCCTTTGCTGCTCTAGCAGTAGATACGTGCTTTGTCGTTCTTCTCACAGATTGTTGGATAAAGCATTAATTTGAAGTCAAATTTGCCTGATTAAGTAGGTTGCTAAGCTACGGAGGGGAAGTGTAAGCTTGTATTATTAGAAGCTATTGAGGGGAAGTGTAGGCAATTATTAAACACAAAGCAATGAGTCCGAGACAAACGCACCAGGGGTTTCACGTACAGAGGCAGCGCCGATTCCTCAGGCAGAGGGAGCCAGGAACAGGAAGAGCCCAGGGCTTTCCAGCCCCACACTAACCTTAAAGGGTGGGGCAGAAGCGTGTGCAGGGTGTGCAGTACCGGCACTCCGCAACTGCCCCACTGAACACAGACGGCCGGCAGGGATTTGGACCCGATCAGGCTGGTGACCACCGTCATTTCGGGTACTAGTCACAGTGTGACAGCAGTTTCGGGGCACCACACGGAATAAGTAAAGTGAACCGATTGTTGGTATCACGTCAAGGGTTTGGAGGACCAGAGTATGTCACAGTCACTTGTGCTGTGTGTGAGCCTCAGCAATAGTTACAAGGTGAAGTGGGTGATGGCCACTCCATTGCCGAAAGCTGGCGAGTCCAGCGAGGGCAGGAAAAGGCAAAGGGAGATTCCCTTAACTAGATTCGTGCCCATCTCAGCTTCACTGCACCCCACACGCTCGCATCAAGAGTGTGTAATATATATATATATATCCAATAAAAAATTTGTTAAAGGGACGTTATGGTTACAAGTAAAATCAAAAAACCTAAGAAATTTGCTAGTCATTGTAAGCTAGGCAACCATAACTCACGCCACCACCGTGCACTGCTACGACTAACCCAGGGCATCAAAGATGACATCACAAATCCGTCCAGTGGTTTGGGCTGTAGACGTGAGCAACATTTTTTCCATTGCGTCTATGAAAAAAAAAAATAAGCACAACGACATTTTAGGACCCCACCTATTACTTTTCCCACCCTTGACAAAACCTCACTAAACTTCACAGAATCAATCTGACGGGACCATAGACATTTTTCGCAAAGTCTGGTAAGGATTCGGGGGGAGTCAAAGTTATAAACTGCCCAAAAAATGCTCTTCCTATGGGTTGAGCAACTTAACCATAACTACTGGGCCGAGTGCAGGCTACCAATGCCTTCTTGGAGAAGGCAGGCGGTTACGCATTTCCACCCTTTGCAATGATTGCAAAGGTTCTGGCCAAGGGAAGGTAGAAGATTTCTTTAGTGCCAGTGACGCTGAGGTGGAGCTCACAGGCCTGGTTGCCAGTATTGATAGAGCTTCCAATAGGCATGCCTTTGATTTTACCCTCATTTCCATAGTTGCTAAAAGAAGCGCCGGGTGAGATCACCCTTTAGTGGCCGAGGGGATGCTGGTGCCAGCAGCCTGCAGGGTTCAGGTCAAGATGGAGACTGCCAGAAATTCCTCAGCAACCTTAGGAGCTTATCGTGGAATCTTGGGCGCCAAGCACTGCAAGAGCTCTAGTGGGCCACGTGGAGTAGAAGGGGCATGGAGCGAGGTCTTCATCCCATTTCAGAGCCTTTAGTGGAAGTGCTGAATTTCCTAGCAGGTCTTTTACAACAAGGAAAAGCATTGCTAAATGTAGGTGTCTACAGGTCAGCGATCTGCCCAGGACATGAGCTATGGAAAGGAAGACCAGATGGGGAGCACCGAGTGGTATGCAGGCTACTTAAGGGAGTTAAAATGACCAGAACGCGGGAACAGATATTCTACTCTGTGGGACGTTAATTTAGTCCTGAGAAAGATGGAGTAATGGCCAAACAGCAAGGAGTTAGGGCTGAAACACATCTTGCCCAAACTGGCCATGCTGTTATGCCTATTGTCCTGTAAGAGGGTATGGGACACATTGGACATATCGAGAAAAATCTTTTCTCCGGAAAAGGGTCACCTTTACAGTGACGAGGCGTACAAAGTATGACTGCAAGACCAGTTCATATCCATATTTCACAGATCAGCCTAAGCTGAGCGTAGCAAGAGCGTACAAAAAGGTGACCACAGTGCATAGGCCAGCAAACGTGACAACTGCTAATAGCACAGATGGGTGAAATGGCTTATGGCAGAAGCAGGCATTGGCGTGTTTAGGTTTGGAGCGCATTCTGCTAGGGGCACTATGGCATCCAAGGCCTTTTTGGTGGGAGTGAGTTTAGAGGAGATCAAGATGGCGAATTGGCCTAGCAATGTAACATTTAAGAAATTCTACTTTAAATCAATCACAGGAGTGGCAATTGCATTAATTTATGAGCTTTGAACTAGCATACTGCTCGCCTCCTGTCTTGCCATAGAAGAAATAAAAATCAGACTACTGCAATAGTGCAGAGAGTCTAAAAGGCACAGAGGAGAGCATTATCCCTCCCGTGCTGCCAATTTATGCAGTGTTACAGTATTGCCAACTTGTAAATTAGACCTCTCCCTTATTCGATTTAATGTTCTGCTCGAATGGTGCAGAGCTGAAGCAAAATACTTTAACTCAGATGTCAAGAAAGTTAAGGCTATTCACGAAGTTCGAGTCAGTTCATGATATTATAAAGTTTAATGAGACAGAAAGTCTGTATTCGAGAACGAGTGAAGAGAAGAAGAAGTGGCGCTGATCAAAGAAAGAGAAAGGACTGAGCATGGGGCGGGAAGGGCCATGCATAGGAGCGGCCTTATGGTGGCCTGCAGATGCCATTTTAGAGAGAAACTATAAAACCTCCGATGTTTCATGTTGTTCTGTTCGTAGTTTTACTACTCTCAACATCAGCAATACACTTTAAAAAAAAATTAAGTGAAGCATAATGCTCGCTTCAATGTCTTCAATAGAATCAAAAATCCCTGCACTACTCTAGTCTGGGCAATCTATTATCTCTAGCCAATGTACAGTGCACATTTTGAGGTTTGGTTAATAATTACATTATCACTGTGGCAAAGAGCATGTAAGAAATATACTACTACTCTGTTACGAAGAGTTAAAATTAGCACACATGTGAGCAGCGCATGAAAAAATATAAAGCCATTGCAAGCAATGCATGAAAAAATAGAGCCATTGTGAACTGGAAGAGATTGTCCCTCCTCTCTAAAATAGAATATGCACAACAACATTCTTTGTGGCGGATGCCAAAACTACTTTAGGAACAAAAATTGAGTCAGTAAGTGGATACACCATTGCTTGACCAGATCGAAGCACAGATCACAAATCCTCTGAAACTAAAGCGATAGCAATGAAATTGGATTACCACAATTGATGAGGGAAAAAAGCCTTAGCAGTTTTCCCAGATCCTCGTGGATGTTAAACCCTTAAATATGCTTGAACCTCTTTCCCAAAAAGGAGATTGAGGTCATGATCGAAATGACCATGGGATATGAAAATATGTTGATACTGCGGGGGTAAAAATATGTTGATACTGCCACCAAAATAGAAACATTAGCGCACTTATTGCTCGAATGTCATAGTTCACAGATTAGCCATCATTTCTTTGGCTCTCTGATGAGGGATTTTAGACTTGTCGAGTGAAGCCGCTTGGCATAAAACATCAGACAGGCCTAATGCATGGAGATTTGCAGTGTTGCGAGTTACAGTGGACATTTTCCACTGAGAATGATTAACTTTTTTCACATGAATTTGATGAGAACATTATTTTGTTTTATGGACTGTATAGGTTTATGGTTGATTATGTATCTTTTTCTTTTACTCTTTTGTATGTACTTTTCTACTGTGAAAAGTTAAAGCGTTGAAGCACATATATGCATACATATTTTTCAATTATTACAATTACTCTTGCGAAGCAACAGTGGAGTGAGTTGTACTCTGAAGTTTCCATAATTACACGAGCTGGTCGGAGTCCAAATTACAGATGGTTTCCCCAGGTAGTACCTTAGCTCTAGCTAGAAGTGGATACTGTTTCCCCTCTGACCAGTGGGTTTATTGGTGATTTGGCCTAGAGACCTGAGAGTCTCGTACTCTACTTTGGCTGTCTTTAAGGCGTCTTCGACTGCCTTGCCAAAGAGCACATTGGGCTCAACTGGCATGTTGGTAAGGGCAGCTTGCGTCTCTGGTTTAAAACCCGATTGGTGCAACAAAGCATGACGCTTGATAATAGTACCCTCCGCTATTAATCTGCCTGCATTTTCCGCGGCGTCAAGATTGGTCGTTAATAAGCAGCTTGACACTGCCCTGCCCTCTGCTGCAACCTGGGACTTCGTGGTTCTGAGGCCGATGTTGGTAAGGCCGAGACCTCATCCCATTTGTGGCAGTTGTAACTGGTCAACAGGGTAGAATTATTAGCAATTCTCGTTTGAAAAGATGCCGAGGAGGCGACCTTTCTGCCCATCATGTAAATTCTTTTGCTTTCCTTGTCAGGCGGGGCCTCAGAGGAAGCTAGGGGAGTACCAACTCTTTTCCTTGTTGTAGTTACAACCAATGAATCAGGCTTCAGTTGCCCTCTGATCTACAGTGGGTCAGGTCTAGTTTCTCAATGCGGGGGTTCACTGCCCGTGTAAGATTAGGGATCCCCAGCGACGACTGTGATAAACTGTAACAGCCTTCTTATCCCGAAGGATTTCTTCTACAAAATCCGTATCTTGTTGTACCTCTTGAGTCTCTATCTGAATATGCTCTGCCTGCCGCTTTGACTAGCACCTCATTCAGAAGGGGTTGGTTGTCAATTGGTGAGTCCGTAACCGGGGGATCCTGATCAACTGTTGAGTCTATGGGATACATATTAGCCTCATTGGCAACCTCAGGGTCTTCATCATCCCCGTAATAAGGGTCTGCTGCATCATCCCCGTAATAAGGGTCTGCTGGCTCTTGAATCGAGAGGTCTTCATGGTCAGAGTCCTGGTCATAGAGATCAATGACTGTGCCTTGCACTGGAACCTCGGGGCGAGACCTCTTAGCAGGGGGTTGAGCAGGTAGAACAGGGATCTGCAACCCAGAGGGAGCTGTAGTGGGGGGAGTGGACTGGAAACTTTGAAAGTAGGCATCTGTTGGAGGACGTAACAGGTTCTTTAGGCCTAGCCTCTTGAGATTTTTCTTTATGAGGTGTGGCCCTAGCCTCAGGAGGTCTCTCTTTAGGAGGCGTTTTCTCCCTATGAGGGGTCTTTGAGGACTTTTTCTTGGGCTCTTTCTCCCTAATTTGGCTCTGTGAAACATGTTTCACAGGCTGTTTGGGGCCTAGAAGCAGACTTGATGCAGAACGTAGAATTTCGGGTGTGGTATGAACAGGGGCCTCGTAGGCGGACGATCGGTTCTCCGTGGGGTTTTCAACGCAACGTCTGTACCATCCTTCGACGGTCGGGATCCGTCATGCAGCGATCTCATACGAGAGTGCCCAGAGGACAGCGTTTCTACGGACCTTTCCCTGGACGTCATGCGTTGCCGACCGCTCGACATGTGTGTTGGGTTGGGGTTGTGTGCGTAGTGGTGGATGTAGCGTTAGCGCTTGCGTCGCCGGGTTTTATCCCCATAACAAGGCCACTGGCCCGTCTTGCGGGGCCAGGGGGCCTATGCTTGGGTAGCGAAGCCACCCCATCGACCTTCGCCGTCAGGAACTGCGGCATTGCTGCCATCACTGAAAGCACCTTTTACTTCCATGGCCTCAAGTTGCCTGGCGTAGTGGGACCAGCGTTTGGTAGATCAGTCCTTCAAAGTCTTGGGCTTGAAGAGCCTACACGCCTGACAAGAACCCTCTACGTGGTCTCTCGGGAGACAAGTTACAGACTAGGTGTTATCGTCCCAGGGAAATTTCCTATTGCATTTGGGGCAAAATTTAAAGGGGTTCTTGTCCATAACGAAAAGATGTGGCAGCTAGGTGAATCTAGTGCAAGAAAAGGGGCATATACATTCTAGAATGACCTCCCCCCTCTCTCCCTACTGCTTGGGCCGAAGCCCGCAGCGGCCTTACAAGGCCAAAACGGATCCGTCGCTGAAGGTTTTCGACTGTCGTTTTTCTTGTCCTTTTACTAGCGTGTGTATGTCAATAGTCGGTGTATAAGGATGGAAAGAAGGAACGATCGTTAATTAGGTAAACGTAAATGGCTATCACCTGAAAGAGGAACTCCGCTCTAAGCGGCCGTCTAGAATGCACGCCCTGTCAACATCCCTTTTCAAGTTTCGAAAACAACTGAAATACTCTGCAGCTTCCACTACATTTCGGCCTATGCACAGCATGTGATCTAAGCAGATTCCACAAGCCTCAGAAATTATATATACACGTGATCAAGTGGTTGGAATACCGTGAAACGCGTTTTTTTTACTGGGTTTCTTTTTCTCCAAGCCACATTTACCAATAAAGATTTTTCTTGTGACCTGGATTTGCTGAAAGGACACCTGATCCCCAGCTGCTCCCAGGAGCGCATTCGCTTTGGTACGAAGGTCTTTTGAAAAATGAAAGGAAAAAAAAAAAAAGTGTATAGGCTACTGGCCCATTTATATGTTACAATATATAGTGGGCACAGCCAAAGATTGTGGCAAGTAAGTCTATGCCGAGTGCCTAATCCGGTTGAAAGCTGTATCCAGTGGTAAAGGCCAAAATCTATGGTTGGTAGCCTGTTAGTGCACATGGATGAAGGTTTTGACCACTGTCCATAGATGAAGGCCCCGACTAGTACCCATTCATGTGTTTAAGCATGGTCTGTGTGCATGGTCAAATATATTTAATGCCATTTACTGTTGTAATGTAATTAATGTGTCATCAGTGATGTGATCTGTGATGTCATCATTGTGGTCATAGTCTGCACAACAGGGGGCGTGAAGTTAAGGTGGCTTTAACTGAATTTCCAGGGTTTTGTTGCATTAAGTTCTCACCTTAACATCCTTGCAACTAACGTTTTTTCCTGGAGTTTCAAGGGTTTTGTTATTCCATACATAAGTAACATTAATACAGACAATTTGGCTAAACAAAACAATTTATTATGTCTAGAAAGTAAAATAAAAAGCAATTGTGCAACCACATTTACCCCCCCAATAAAACTTTTACAAAAAATGTGTTTGCATATGTACTTAAGTATTTACATGTATATGTACTGTTCATGAATAATTAAAGTGTTACAGTAATGGTGTAGAACGACTATACTCCATATATTTAAAAAGAAATATGTACAAGGCTAAAATGATACATCAATCACACAATTATTTTTTAAAAAAATGGTTTTATAGTCTACTAAGGATGAATGCACAGTGTTAGGAAAGATTTCGTAATTGTAGGTAATTTTCCTTCCATGTGGCAACCCCTAAACTGTTTGCTGTTGTTTTTCACCTTGTTCTCGACTTTGCCAGAGAAGTGCAGCCTTCTGCCGCACTCCTCTGGGCTTTCGCTCCTTTCTTACGGGGAAACTGACATGCCCTTAAGACAGTCAGTACCGGGAAACGCTGTTTCCCGTAGTTTCTTTTATCATGTTGCGGCTTTTGTGCAACATGACACAAGAGGGCACTGTAAGCTAAGTTACAGCTCTCTTGGGTCTCTAGCCTTCTACAGGCCCTAGATACTCTTTTAGGATTGTAACTGATCGGTGCAAGTGATTCACGGACGGGAATGGTGGCAGCGATAGTTTCTTGTGTTTTGAGCTCCTATTGGCGTTCTAAGCGCGTTTTCCGCGCTTAACCCAAAATGGTGGCCTGGCTCCCAAAATGGCCAGACCACGAGGCTCCTTTGTCCTGTCCGCTGACCGTCTTGCTCCCTTCACCTTCCCCAGGTCGAGCCGACCCGGGCCTTCCTTATTTGGGCATGTACTTTCCCGCGAAACACGGATGCTTTTGCGGGCTTCTACATGTCTTGTGTGTGCCTCCAGGATGTGGGCTGGGATGTCTGGTCCCAATGCACATCCTGGGTGCCAGAGAGTCTAGGGTGGTGTGAATGCCTGGGACCACCGTGGTCCGTGATTGGTCCATGAATGGTGTGAGTGTTGATGAGCGGATCTCCCATTGGGTCCCCTCCGTTTTGGCGCGAAGGGAACCGTGGATAAGAGGGGGCTGGAAACACCACTACCATGTCGATCTCCTGAGTTCTCACGAACGAAGGAATACAGGAGCCAAGTATCCTGCAACCAAGAGGCTGAACCGAGGAATCGCTGGTGACCCGCTGAAGGACTTCTCCTCTGCACTGCTGTCGCCTTGTGAAACCCTTTTTACCTTTGATCGAACCAGAAGGCCTGTACTGGTACTTCGACCCTTGGAATAGCGGGAACAGCTATTCTCGGCATCTTCACCATCTCCTGCCAATAAGCCTTCGGAAGCGTCTCTGGGCCATCCAGCTGACTGACCAGCTTACACGGGAGTCTTGCTCTGTAACCGCCGCCAGGTTGTGTAGTATTTCGAGTCCTTGTCACTCTCACACGCTTCGTACACTTGGCGTTCCCAGGTCTGAAGTGACTAGTGTACATTTGGCTCAGATACACACGGCCGCTGCGTTGCCCTGCTGTGGTAAAACTGTGCGGGTTTCTTCGATTGGGACTTCTTTTACTCAACACGACGACGACACGTTCCCTGCTCTTCTGAACCTGCCAGCGACTGAAACGGACACGGAGAAGCCTGGGTCTGCTTGCATCAGGGACCGGTGAGTAGCATAACTAGGAACTGGTCGCCCTCCTGCAGGAGCCCATAGCTTTTCCCCGCTGTGTCAAAACAGCACCCTTTTCCGTACTCGCGCTCTGCTTCTGCCCACAGTGGAGGCTGCGCTTGAGTCACGGAACTTGTTGTTCTTCTTTTGTGCACTGAACTGAACTGCCGGATCTCCCTCGAAGAGCTTCCCCTTCTGCCCGTTGGCACCAGCGTGTGCAGGTACTTTTGAGCACAAGGCTCCACTCTTTGCAGGGCTCGGACCTCCTTTTAGTTAGGTGCCTCTGAAGGCGGACTGGGTCTAAGCATTATTTCGCACTGCCTGTTTTCCTTCCCTTTAAGGTGGACTACACATTTCGTGCATCTAACGCTTGAAACTTGTTGTATTTGTATATATATTGTGTTGATATGGTATGTGTTGGTTTACTATTGTTATATTGTGATTTTCTCGCTACGGTCATTGTTTTAAAGGCCTTGGAATAAATGTGTATATATTTTTAATATAACACCTGTTTGGAGTAGTTTGTAAGTGTCCTTGCTTTGTGTGCTCTTTGCGGGCTTTCAGTCACCCTCACCCCGAGACCTAGTCTTGACCGCCGCGATCGCTACCTTGATTGGTCTGGCTCGTCCAGAGGTTACCCTGTTCCAAGTAATTAGGTTGGCCTTCTGAACTTCTACGCCACCAGGACAGAGTTCAGAAATCCGTCTTAACACACGGCTACATGCAGCAACGACTGTGGGGGTGTGGGGTTACCCGCATGTTCAGAATGAGCCAATAAGACATCGACATTCTTCAACGCAGCTACGTATTTTCGTGCCGAATACGCCAGCCAAACATTTCCTGCACTGCACCTACACGTGACCTATGCTCGTCAATGAACGATCCAATCAAACGTTGGGGATGTATTCAGGCGAGTACGCATGATCCACCAACCAATGAAATCACGCGCTGCATCTACACGTGACTGATGAGTGTGAATGACCAAGCCAATTAAACGTTGCAATATATTGATGCGGCTACACTCACGCCGTGACTACGAGACTGTCCAATCAGACGGCACGGCTGTCTCTAGCCGTGAATAATCGCCAGACCCACAACATTGCTTTCTGTACTTGCTAGTGAAAGGGTTTCTCAGTAACTGCAAGCATCTCTTACACTTTGTTGTTGCAGCACTGTCTTTTTCGAACATTTCCACTCCACCAAACTCCAAAAACTGTCCAACATGCCTACCGGCCCCACCCTCCACTCCTCAGTCCTCCTCCAATCCCGTATTCTCTTACAATACCCCACTCAATTCATATAAGATGCAACCCCACCCAAAATGTGGGCTAGCTGCGGCTACCACACGTCCACGAACACGTGTCATTTGCCCGAATATAGCCGCGGCTGCAGAAGTGGTGGGGGTTTATCTACCCACGAATATCAATGCTGCACGCTGGGTGGCTGCTGAATAGCCGCGAATAATAACAGCACCATCAATTAGAAACTACAACACACACCCACACACCCACCATACATACCCTGCTCATACAAACAACTTGAAATTCAAACTAGGAATCATTTTCCTGGAAACCGAGAAATACTACAGTTATCACGGATGGTTACTTGGCACACGTGCCACGGGTCCCCGTAAGCATGCCCCTTTCACACAGGCACAGGCCCCTGCGTGCGTTCCCCTGGAAGTGCTGGTTGGAGTCTGGTGTGAGCCGCCATGTATCTTTTCTACAGCAACACTACTGTGCTGTTTCATCCACGTAACCTATCACACAGTATGTTCCACTTCCATAAGCCAAGACCAATATCACGTTTGTCTTGGACTTTTGTTTGGACTTTGGACATTTACTTCATTGGTTGTTCAAACATCAGGCACTCATTTTCTCATCTTTTTTACAGTGCCACTGGTCCTCGTAAGCATGCCCCTTTCACACAGGCACTTCCTGCATCAGGCACGGCACACGCCCATGCGCGAGCGCCACCGGAATTGCCTCAGAAGTGCCTGTTGGAGCCTGTTTGGGCTCTGGGCGGCTCATTTACTCTGCCGTTAGCATTGCTTTGGGGCTCTGGGCGGCTCATTTACTCTGCAGTTAGCATAGTTTTGGTAAGCCATTAACAAATACCAAGTTTGATGCCGTAGCTCGTATATGGGCTCTCTCATCTGGTGTCAAGCGTTTTTTTTTATAGTTGTGATCTTCATGAATGGTCCTGTGTGGTGGTGGTGTTTTAACTCTTGCAGCTACCAGCACTTATTTAGATGCAGTGATTAAGAGTTCTTGGTGCCCTTGATACTGGTGTTCATGCACAGCACTTGTAACCGTTTGAACAGCTACTTGTATATGCGAGTGTATCGGTCAGGCACGAGAGTTGTTTTGAATGCTTCCCGTGATATTTTCAGGTGTTGCCCTGCTGTGCTTTTACACAAATCATATACTGCACATCAATCTGCGCTCCCTTCTCCCAGGTGTAATTTACAATCAAGCAATTTGACCACCTTGGGTATTCCGGTAAGCTCTCCATCTTCCTGTGACCCAGTGGTGAATCTCGACTTGGACTTGCCTTATGGCATTTCGCTAGTTCAGGGTGTTGATTGGTTTTCATTACCTAAATCTGTCACCACAACTTCACGTAAGGGCTACTCTTTGGTGCTCGTCACCTGGTGCAGTGCATTTCAATTCGTGGTCACATTGCATGTTTATAATATGCTTAATTCCTTCTGAAATGCATACAATATGGATAGAAGTCTCAGGAGCAGCAAACTTCTTCAAGAACCCATGTTGAAGACGTCAAGCTGCTCTCAACCTTTCCAGTCAAAGCAGCCAGTGTCATATTCTGTGTCAAATTCTTAATCTAACACTATTCATCCTCTCAATGCAGCTTAGATACGGAGCTGGGCATTTGGGTATGATGTCTCCCACTCCTCATACCTCCACTACCATAAAGTCTGAAGCTCAAGCTCATGAGGCTAGGCTTCCTTCCAAAGAGAAAAATCACCTTCTCTTTGAAGGAAATGAATGACACCCACAAATGAAATATCTCGTAATTCATTGCACAACAACATTTCCTTTACGTGCAATCCTGACAAAATCTTTCACGACCCCATTTCTGACATCACGATGCTTGCCCCAGTGGTTATGGCTGAGTTAGGCAAGCATGTTTGCCTTTCGCAGGGTCCCTCAACTAGCAAGATCCTCCTTACACCTCTAACAAGTGCATTTACACAAATCAGACACTGCACATCAATTTGCGCTCCCTTCTCCCAGGTGTAATTTACAATCAAGAGGTGGGTATTACGGTAAACTCTCCATCTTCCTGTAACCCAGTGGTGAATCTTGACTTAGACTTGCCTTATTGCATTGAGCATCTTAACGCCACAGGCCCAGGCAATGTACAACCTGAGCATATGCAGATCCCGCAGGGACCCAATACCTTTTTTCCTCACTAAGAACCCATGCTTGAGCTTAACAATCATCACTTACAAGATTTCCTGTCTTGACTCGAATCCCTAACCTGTTAGACAAGGTTCACGACACTACTCATTATGCCATCAGAGAACCATTTATGACATCCTTGCTAAACTCAGACTCAAAGGGTTCATGCTAGCACAGGAATCTTTCCACTTATTCCAAACTACACCAACAGAAAGGGCTCTATCGGTGCGTAACTCAGCACCTGCTGCACAGGCTTGTGCTGGCACCACAACCAACAAGACCACACAAACAACGGATACATTCCACACTACTTCAAATGGTCATACAAGATCTTATGCAAATGTGGTGCAAGGCAGGGACATGCCTCGACCTCCCTTTGTGAAACCTGATAGTATGGAGACGCCTGGTTTGTTATCATTATGGAATCATTACCCATTATTATGGAATCATTACCCATTGTTAGAGAATCATTATTGTTAGAGAATCATTACCCATTTAGGAAATAGTAATCCCTCATTGCATCCTGTTTAGTTATCCATCATATATTCTGATTAGTACTGATTAGTAGTGACATGAAGTAGTGACAACATTAGACTATCTGCATTTGCAAGAGCTATAGAATGAGGCCTGTTATATTTGAAGTGCCATGTAGAGCTATGTTATGTATTATGTATGCATTGTAGAGACACGCATTGAGTGTGCACTTAGAATATGCATTGAGCTTGGAGTATAGTGCTTGGTATGAATGAATGTGTTAGGCAATACATTCGAGAATAGAGAAAGAATGTAGCTGGCTCCTAAGCAATCCTGACTGAAGACGCACAGAAGCGCTGCAGAGTGCGGAGAGATTGTTATGAGTTACAGTGTACAAGTATGCATAAACAGTTTGCTTGGCAGACAAAGATAAGATGACCTTTGTCCAAGAGGGAAAAGCAGGCTTTATCAGCTTGGGCTGGTGCTTCGCAAAGAGAGAAGGTGGGGGTAGGCAGCGCCATGGAGGGAGAAGAGCTTGTGCAGGCAGAGGCATGCAAGGAGGGAGAGCGCGAGTGAATGGAGAAATATGAGGAGATGGTGTTTTGTACCGCAGGCAGCCAGAAGGCAGCCATGGCATGGATATGTAGAAAATGTCACATTGACCAGAACACGCAGTGATTGAAAAGTACAAGTACATGCATCACAGACTTTTAGGCACTGCTCAGATTTAGAAACGCAGACAGAAAGAGAGGCATTTTAGCAGAGAGAGAACGAGTGTAACCATGGATATGTATACTTCATTGAACAGTATAACTAGAGGTGAGGAGATTGTAGTTTTTAGATGGAGATGACTTGGAGAGAGACGTTTTGGTTGGCATGAGATCGAGAGGCGAATGAAAGGAAGTTGCCATTGAGGGAGAAGTGTTTTTGGTGCAGCAGAATCCAATGGCTTTGGGAGTTCGGAAGCAGTCTGATGAGAGCAGAGTTGAGAGCTTGGCACAATCATTGAGGCAGTTCGAGTGACCAGACTGGCAGAGTGAGCTGTAGAGGGGAGTATCATTGAATAAGACATGTGCAATTACAACAGACACAGAGCTATAGATGGGGGAGAAGAGAGAGAGAGAAAGAGAGAGAAAGAGAGAGAAAGAGAGAGAAAGAGAGAGAAAGAGAGAGAAAGAGAGAGAAAGAGAGCGCGAAAGAGAGCGCGAAAGAGAGCGCGAAAGAGAGCGCGAAAGAGAGCGCGAAAGAGAGCGCGAAAGAGAGCGCGAAAGAGAGCGCGAAAGAGCGAAAGAGCGAGAAAGAGCGAAAGAGAGAGAAAGAGAGAAAGAGAGAGAAAGAGAGAAAGAGAGAGAAAGAGAGAAAGAGAGAAAGAGAGAGAAAGAGAGAAAGAGAGAAAGAGAGAAAGAGAGAGAGTTATTTGATTGCTTGCATTAGAAGCCTGTAAGGCTTATAGTTATTGCATTGCAAGTAGATTTGCACCAAAAGCATAAAAGGTGCAAATTAGAGATTTGATTTATAGTAGTGTTTGCATCATACATTGCTATGTATGAATTTAAGTGTTTCTATTGTTGAATTGATTCATGTGTTTTCCTTGTGTCTTATGTGGGGGGGGGGGGGTATAGTGATCCACACCCCCCTAGGAGGTTGTCTAAGACTGATACATGGTCGCCCACTTGGGGCTAGGCCAATGGTAGACTTGTCTCACGTTCTCACACCTTGTGGGAGACGCACCACATAGATCTTGTGGATGTAGCTAAGCTTCAACATTACAGAATTTTGCAAATCGAACAATTGTTCATAAAGGCAAATATAGTGCCTCAAGGAAGGACACTCATCTCCAAACAAAACCTCTTTAGGCGTCCATGATCAGTTGCGTCAGGAATCTCCTGATAGCCCTTCGGCAATTGCAGATTTTCTTGAGCAACAGTCCTGCACAGCAAAAGAGATGGACAAAAAGACTGAGTTGTCAGTCCATGACATTTCTCATCATACTAAACACTACCTCGAAAAGCTAGAAGATTACAATTGAGAGCACAAAAAAGAAGGTTGAATTTGAAAAATATGTCCTCTGTTAACACCAAAAATGATACATCAAATCCAAAATCCAAAAATGTGCCTATAAATAAGATCATGGGGCACAATTCTAACATAAAACAATTATGCAACATTTCACTTGATGAGGTGACCCTTGATTTAAGCCAGCGCAACAATGAAAGTAAAATTCTGCTCCCGCTAAAAGGAACTGGCTTGCAGGAGCAAAATCTTCTCTCGGCTAATCCAACATCATCCCAAACAGCCGAGTCAACTCTCCAAACTGTACAGGTTCATCAATTGATACCTTCTGTACAGTTGGGCGAGCGCCTTCAACCTATAAGTCACTCATCCACACCTTCTGCACCTCTTATACAGACTCGTCTATCCAATTTCTTTAAGCAGATCCAAAATAAAACCTCTAGGAATGGTGAGCGGTCTGTTGCTGCTCTCACTCATGCAACTTCTCAGGCGATGGTCCCCGAGACCGGTTCTGACCCACAATCCCAAATTGTAACTTCTAACGGCATAGCACCGAAAGCACATTTGCCATCATCTAACATTACTGTGCCAGTAGTTGACACCCACAAATTGGGCGAAGCATGTCACTTAAAACGACAGGAAGCACTCGCAATGGACTCTGGGCCCTCAATCTCTAAGAATAAGTTATCTGATATGCAATTACCATCTCCTACTCTTGCAGATGTGCCTGCCGATATGAAATTAATCTTGGGGTGGATCAGCAATGCTACTCTCAGTGGACTTTCTAGCATCAATCGCTCCTATCTTATGAAAATATTTCAGCAAATTCCCTTGCTTCGCAATTTAATTTCAATAAATGTCAAGTGGATAAAACTCCCCATGCAAAATAATCGAATGCTATGTAAACTTCCATCCCAAATCATTGCAAAAATGCTATGGGATCACCAAGCAGATCTAGCCTTCCTTGGTCTCAAACTACACGCTTTTCTGTCCAAAGAGGACTCTTGTATGTGTATAGAGTATCTGCTTATTGCAACTCAGGACAAGGATTCTTTGGGGGGGCTTAAGGTCTCTTGCCCAAAGCTCTTAACGGTGAAATGTTAGGACAACTTGCATCGTTTGCTAATGCAATAGAGGGCTTGGCCTGGCTCGAACCCTATATCAAATCAGCTTCCAATGATGGCAAAAATCTAGGGAACTCGTAATGTACTTGCTTCTGAATAGCATCTTGGAACTGCTGCGGCTTAAAAAATGTGCGCTCTTGGCACAATTCGTTGCCTTCCACAAATAAGGAACAAGTTACTTACCTGTAACTGTTGTTCTCCAGCATGGGTCTGGCATGGATTCACATGCTCATGAATATTCCCCGTCGTCAGGCTGGGAATCCTCGGTAAAGAAAAAACCAGTATCAGTTTCGTTTCTGATCTGTCTTTCGTAGTAATAACCAATCACTGGTCTCTGCGTCATACTGACCACAGCCAATGACTGCCCTCTACCTAAGCACCGCCTCTGGCAGCCATCTTCAGATTTGGAAGCACGTGAAGTGGCAGTATGACCAAGTGAAGAGCCGCAGAGGGGTAGGCGGGAGGGTTCGCATGTGAATCCATGCCAGACCCATGCTGGAGAACAACAGTTACAGGTAAGTAACTTGTTCCTTCTCCAGCATGGGGTCTGGCATGGATTCACATGCTCATGAATAAAGAATACATAGCAGTACACACATGCACAACCACGGGAGGTGGCAAAGGCTCAACATTAAGCATCACATCAACTCAACATTAAGCATCTTACCTCCTCACCAGGCTCACCTCAGGCGAACAGGTTGCGCAGCACTGCTTGGCCGACCCTGGACTCCTCCCTGGAATCCCGGTCGACGCAGTAGAATTTCGTGAAGGTGTGCGTCGACCTCCACGTAGCAGCCCTGCATATGTCCAGCAGGGGCACACCAGATAGGAACGCCGTGGTAGCTGCGATCGCTCTGGTGGAATGGGCTCTCGGACGGCCAGGCAGCGGTCGGTTTGCCAACCGGTGACAGTACATGATACAGCCGGAGAGCCATCTGGAGATGGAAGCCTTCGAGAGAGCCTTCCCCTGATTGACAGGTCCAAAGTTCACAAAGAGTTGTGACGTCTTCCGAAAACCTTTCGTGCGGTCCACGTAGAACTTCAGCGCTCTAGCTACATCCAGCGAGTGCAAAGTCCTCTCAGCCGGCGACGAAGGCGACGGGAAGAACACAGGTAACACCAAGGGTTCGTTGAGATGAAAGTCCGACGGTACCTTGGGCATGAAGGAGGGGTGCGTCCTGAGCACTACCCTCGTGTCGTGGAAAGTCAAGTACGGTGCCTTGCAGGAAAGGGCCTGGATCTCTCCCACTCGTCGTGCGGAGGTGATGGCCACGAGAAAAGCTGTTTTCCACGATAGAAACTTCAACGGGGCCGAGTGCAGAGGCTCGAACGGAGGTCCCATGAGTTTGGTCAGTACCACGTTGAGCTCCCACGCCGGGGCCGGAGCCTTCACCGGCGGGAACGATCTGAACAGTCCCTTCATGAACTCTTTCACCAGACGATGAGACCACAAGGACGTCCGGCCCGTGGTTCTGGTGTATCGGGAGATCGCAGCAAGATGAATCTTGATGGACGCGTGTGCCAGACCAGCTTTGGCCAGCGTCAGCAGGTACGGCAGCACTTGGGGAGCCGTAATCCGTAGAGGGTTAATCTTCTGTGCGTGGCACCAGACAGAGAACCTCTTCCATTTGTGTCCGTAGCATTTAAGAGTCGAGGACGCCCTGGCCTTTGCAAGAACCTCTCTGCAGTCGGCCGGTATGTCGTATCCTCCAAACTCTAGCGCTGCAGGAGCCAGGCCTGCAAGTTCAGCGACTTCGGGTCGTGGTGGAGGATGGCGCCTCCTTCCCTGGAGAGTAGATCCGCGTCCGCCGGCAGCTTGATTGGCGGGGACGCCGACAAGTCCAGAAGGTCCGGGAACCATATCTGCCTCGGCCACGCAGGTGCGACGAGGGTCATCCTGCACCGTGACCTCTTGAGCTGGTTGACGAGCCGGATTAGCAGAGGCAAGGGAGGGAACGCGTAGAGGAACAGGCCCTCCCAGGGGAACGAGAAAGCATCGCCCATGCTCCTCGTCTGGGGAAACCTGCTGGCGAACCTCCGGCACTTGGTGTTCGTCGCCGTCGCGAACAGGTCGATCTGGGGTGTGCCCCACCGTCGGAAGAGGCGATCCACCAGATCCTGCCGTAGTTCCCACTCGTGGCACGAGCGCAGCTCCCTGCTGAGTGAGTCGGCGATGGTGTTTTTTATCCCTGCCAGATGAAACGGCACCAGAAGAATCCCTTGGGCGACGGCCCAATGCCACAGGTCCTGCGCCTCCTTGGACAGCGCTGGGGACCTGGTTCCGCCCTGTTTCCTGATGTAAAACATGGTGGTGGTGTTGTCGGTGAAGATCCTCACCACCTTGCCCTTGAGGGACGGAAGGAAGGACCTGAGGGCCCAAAACACTGCACGGAGCTCCAGGACGTTGATATGCAGGGACTTCTCCGTCGGGAGCCAGAGTCCCCTTGCGTGCAGATTTTCGGTGTGCGCTCCCCACCCTTCTAGGGAGGCATCCGTGGTCACAGTCACCTGGTGGGCTGGGGTCTGGAAGTCCATGCCCGCCGTCAGATGCGCGCGGGTGCCCCACCACCGTATCGCTCGTCGGAAACTCTCGTCGAGCTTGATCCTTTCCTCGAAGCTGCCCGTCGTCTGGATCCAGCGCGCATCCAGGAACTCTTGCAACGGGCGCATCCGGAGCCTGCACATGGGAATGAGGTAGATGCAGGAAGACATCATCCCGAGGAGGGACTTGATGGACCTCACCTTGGCCGCGTCGGCCACCAACATCCGTTGCACCTTGCCCAAGATGGTCCTGGTCCTCTCCTCCGACGGGGAGGCCAGAAGGGACACTGTGTCGAGCCTCGCTCCCAGAAACAGTGCGACTTGCGCGGGCACCAGGTGGGATTTGGCGTAGTTCACGGAGAATCCCAGGTCCGTGAGGAGTTGGACGGTCCTTGCCGTGTGGACCACGGCGAGCTCCCTCGTCTTGGCGCGGATGAGCCAGTCGTCCAGGTAGGGGTAGACGTGAATCCCCTCGCGGCGCAGCTGCGCCGCCACCGGTGCGAGGCACTTGGTGAAAACCCTGGGTGCCGACCGCAGTCCGAAGGGAAGGGCTTTGAACTGGTAATGACGCCCTTGGACCACGAATCTGAGGAATTTTCGGTGCCCCTTTAGGATGGGAATGTGGAAGTAGGCATCCTCCAAATCCAACGACGATAGGAAGTCTCCTTCCTCCAGCTGACCCAGGACGTGCTGGAGGGTGACCATCCGGAACTTCTGCGCCTTGATGAACTTGTTCAGGCGTCGCAGGTCCAGGATGGGGCGCCATCCTCCCGTCTTCTTCTTCACGAGAAGTTGAGGGACGTGAAGTTCTTTCCTGGCCACGGGGGGGACGCGCGGGCACCTTCTTTGAAACTCGAGCGCGTGGCCCCGGGCCAGGGCGTCCAGCACCCAACGGTCGGTGGAGATGGACTCCCACACGCTGACGAAGCCCGCCAGCCGGCCTCCCACCGGGGTGCTTCGGTGGGGGCCCGACCCCACGGCCGGTTCAATCCTGCTTGGACGCGGCCTTGCCGCCTTGGCCTCCTTGGCGACGACGGCGGGGGCCGCCAGACTTGCCTCGTCCTCTGTAGGCCTCTTGCGACGACGAGCGGGCCGCTTGACGGTAGGAAGCGAAACCGCCGCCGGAACCTTTGGAGGCGCCCTTGCCTCCGCCGCTCCGAAAGGGCGTCCGCCGTTGCTGCAGCACTCCAAGGGCCCGGGCCGTCTCAGTATCCGCCTTGATGGCCTGAAGGGAATCGTCCACTGTCTTCCCAAACAGGTTGTTCCCGTCGAAGGGCATGTCCAGGACCCTGTTCTGGACGTCCTGCCGAAAGTCCGTAGCCTTGAGCCATCCGCGACGTCGAAGGCAAACGCCGTTGCCCATCTGGCGGAACCCAGTGTCGGCGATGTCCGTCGCCACGGTGATGGCGTGGTCCGAGGCCACCTCACCTTCCTGCAGGATCTCAAGGGCCTCCGCCCTCTTGTCGTCCGGCAGAAAATCCAGCAGGGGAGCTATCTTGTACCAGAGTTCCCTGTCGTAGCGGGCCACGATAGCCAAGGCGTTGGCCGCTTTAATCGTCGTCGCCGCCGACGAGATGACTCTGCGTCCCATGGCATCCAATTTCTTTCCCTCGCCGTCCGGCGGGGAAGTCGACGTGGAGGCCGCACCCCCCCCGCTTTCTTCCTGGCTGCCGCGGAGACGACGGAGTCCGGGGTAGGCTGCGCCCGGAGGCATAGGGGGGCCGAGTCCGGGACCCGGTACTTTTTCTCGTACCGGTCTCTTTTCGCTGGCGTCGTGGAAGGGTTCTTGAGGAGGGAAAGGCCCTCATCCCAAATGTCGTCCAACAGAGGCACTGCGAGGACCGTCTTCCTCTTGGTCTCGCGCCGTTGGTAAAGGAAGCCTTCCTTTTTCTTCTCCTCAGGGCAGAGTTGGAAAAGCTCGGATGCCCTGGCGATCATTGAGTGGAACGATCCAATCTCGTCGGGCGGAGAAGCCCTGGGGGGAGGCGACGACGGAAAATCCTCGTCGTATGCCTCGTCGTCCGTACCCGTCGCTGCCGTGTCAGTCCCCGTATCATCCCCTCGGGTGGACGGGGAGGAGGGCTGGACGGGGCGCGATGGTTGAAAAGGAGGCGGTGGATGGATCCTTCTTTTCTTGGTAGGGGGAACACCAGAAGGTCCCGGTTCTGGATCCCCCGACGGGAGAGGTTCCTCCGTCGGTAACGGTAGTCTCGTCCTTATCTCGGAGCATAAGGACTGTATAGCCAACAAAATGGCCGCTGAGTTGTCTTGCGGCGCTGGCAGAGGGGAATCCGACGGGCGAGCAGGGGCCCCGTCGGTATCCTCGACGATGTCGTCGTCGTCACCTGCGTCGGGGCCCATTCCGACGGGCTGGTCTTGTTCCACGCCTAGGCCGTGGCTTAAGACCTCGATCAGTTCCTCTTCTGAGGTTGAGGCCGAATCTACGACGACGCCCTGCCCCCCCTTCTTCCCCACGGAGGGTTTCACGGGGGTCCTATCGATGGGCACGAAAGAAGACTCCCTCCGAGGAGGCAGGGAGATTCTGGGCCCCGAGGCCGCCACCACTGGTGCAGCCTCCACAGGCTGGGCCAGGGCCGCCGCGACCGTTTCGATAGAGGGCTTGGTCGAATGGATCAAGGCCTTCACCACCTTAGGTGCGCTCACCGCCTTATCCTTGAGGGAGGGGGCACTGCCACGCTCCTCCTCTGCCTTAGAGCTCGACCGGGGTCTCTCCAGGAGCTTCGCCGGGTGCTCGGCCTTCCTCTTACCCGACCCAGAGCGTTGGCTCGTGGTTGATGGTGCCGGGGAGGGTGCGCCCTGCCTGGCGCCCGTAGAGCCCGACCGTTCGGCGCTCCCGGTGCCAGCGGACTCGCGGTGCTTGGCCTTATGTTGGGCCCCCGTCGCCGGGGCGCCCTCAAAGGTCTTAGAAGACCGCTCAGATTTCTTCTTCTTCTCGCCAGACGGGCTCTTACCCTCCAGCCAGCTGGCGAGACGTTGATGGCGGTCCTTCATGGTCCGTTCCGACATGTTGCCGCAAAACGCACAGTCCTTCTCCACGTGCGTCTTGTCCCCATGAAGGCAGTAAAGGCAGAAAGAGTGTTCGTCCTCCTTGAAGACGTTCTGCAGCTGGCATCCAGGGCAGGCCCTGAACAGCTTTCCGGGCGTCGAGCTTCCCTTCTCCTGGGCCATCTCCGAGACCGGGCCTGAGAAGCTTCTGGAGTCCTCCGAAGTGTAGCTCGACGAAATCTTCACCCTTGAGGGGCACAGATGAATCCGACACGGGTCCCCGTTGATCGGATGTAGGATCGGTGGAGCTTGAGGCTCTTTTGACCGAAAGAATCGAAGTTTTTGTGAAAAAGCGCGAAAAAATAGCACTAACGCTCGAGAGCAATAGCACGAGGATCCCAACACATGAACGTGCGGTAAAAATCTGAAGATGGCTGCCAGAGGCGGTGCTTAGGTAGAGGGCAGTCATTGGCTGTGGTCAGTATGACGCAGAGACCAGTGATTGGTTATTACTACGAAAGACAGATCAGAAACGAAACTGATACTGGTTTTTTCTTTACCGAGGATTCCCAGCCTGACGACGGGGAATATTCATGAGCATGTGAATCCATGCCAGACCCCATGCTGGAGAAATGCAGTGTTCCTTCATAACATCAAAAACCGTACTCCTAATGTGCTAAAATTCTACAATAAGTGTACCCAAAACAGTCCTTTTAAAGGACTACTTGTACATAAATACCACACATCCAAAAATAACAAACACCCGCAGCTACAGTTCACTGACTTTTACCATAACCGCGGTTACAAAAAGTCAGTAAAAGGGGGACTGACTTTAAGTTTCATACTACAATCCAACTTAATCAATACAATAATAGTCATGTACTTATGTAAAGTAACTGAAAAATAAGAAAACATAGGAAAAACTAGAAGGACAAACATTTCATAGCCACACAATATAATGCCATAAGTGATAATACACAACCTAAAATACATTGTATGGAGCATCTAAAACTAGACAAATTGCTCCTTTTTATATTAATTGTGTTGAACTATTTTCTTCCATTTTTCTCCAAAGTCTCACATGCTCAAAAGTCTGAAAACACACCTCAAAAAAATAAAGACTCTCCAATACCTACCAGGCCACTGACAATGGGCAGTGATTTTTCACCCCCGACACCACTATGCCTATACAAATAACTTTAGAAAATAAATTAAAAACAGACACCCCCAAAAATATAGCCACGAATACAGAACTACTCTTACCAACGGGTATCTGCAGTCCTTCGTAGCCTCGGCAAAACTACCGAAAAAAGAAAATGCTTCCCTGCTTCCCCCAGGCCATCACAAGTGCCCCCCTCATCTGTGCCAGCTCCCTGCACTCCCCAGACGGCCTTCTCGCCTCCCCTGCCTTCTCACTTTCACCCCAAAACACAAGCTGCTTCTGTGATGCCGTTTGGGCTAAAATGTCGGCTATTCACAGCTATAGCCGAGGCTACAGAAAGCTTTGTGTGGAAAACTTGGTCCCTGGACCCCCACCTCCACCTCCCAAATTTCAATCTGTGCCCTCTAGCCCTCCCCCACCTCTACCCTGTCGTCATTTGTAGGTTTTTTGACCTGCCTATAGTTTTTTACTGAGTTTCATTTTCCCATAACCTCAGTTATAGCCACGAATATTTCTTGCATCGAGAGAAAAACAAGAATGTGGTTGTTTAATTTCTAAAAACCACGATCCTGCAATGCACCATGGAAGATCTCCATTTTTGGGGGCGGGGGTGGGAAGGGGATATGACCCCCCCCCCCCTTCTCCGTCAAATATTTAAATTACTACTGCACAGAATAACCACAAACCATGCATGGCGTGCGAGTTAACGCTTTGTGCCCAAGTTGTTTCGGACTGGTCCAAGTCAGTCTAGCGGTTTGGGCCGAGCGATATGGCAAAAATGCGAATTTTTTGTCTATGGGAAAATGAATGGGAAGTAGGCCGCACTTTAGAAAAAAAACAAGTGTTGATGCTTAATAACTATTTTTTAACAAATAGTTAAGGAACTTTTCAGTCGGGGGGTGAGTTAGGGGGGCCTGCACACTTAATCACTTTTGAAATGCAAGTCAAATCCGTTACTCGAATCAAAAGTTAATGCAATTTTGAGGGGTTCCTGTGCATCTCCGACTTACTTTAACTATAGGGCAGCAATAATCTATCTCGCTGCCCTGTAGTTAAGGTGTGTACCGTAAGAAAAATTGCTACGAATCTTTGACTCCGACAATGAAAAAAAACACTGCGCCCAAGTCCCCATTCATTTTCCCCACATACAAAAAAGGTCAATTTTTTATGACGTGTACAGCAAAAACGACTGGACAGATTTGGTCCAGGTCTGAAAGAACTTGGCTTTTCCGGACCAGTAGTTGTTAAATATTGGACTGAGAAGGGGTTGCCCCTTTCTTCCTGAAAAATTAGATGTATCTCGCTTGGTGAATTGCAGTAGAGAGGCTTTCAGAAATGAAAAAAGCCGCCATCTCCCCCCTGCTGCTCCCCCGACGTGAGAGATAACCGCAGCTATACCCGGGTAGTGTCAAATATACAGTGGGTAGAGCCAAGGGCTGTGGCCACTAGCCATGACCGGTGGGCTGGTAATGATGCGAAATATACAGTGAACATGGCCGAATTTCATGGCTAGTGGGAGAAATTACACAGTGGGCATGGCCAAAAGCCATGGCCAGTGTCGCGCCAAAAAAAACAAAAAAAAAAAACACAACAGTATAAATTCACCGAAAAGAACTTTAGTTAAAGATTAGTTAAGGTGCCCATATTTATCGCAAATAAAACCCTGAAATTCAGTACATTGGAGAAATCAGGACAACCTTAACTTGGCGATTCTCTGTGCGAAACCCATGAGCACATACATATTATAAGAGCAGGGATTCACAATGACATAACATGGCATTAGGACGGGCTATAGGATTATGGGGGAAATGAACAGGAACGCAGCAAGTTAAAGTTAAGGTTTCTGGTGGGATCCCACATTAAAGAATTTCCATTTCCAGCTCTGGGCATAACTATGAAGAACTGACTACAAAAGGCCACTCGAGACTTGCAGTGAAGACGCCCATGTGGTAACATAACAGTACCAAGTCCTTTGGAGCCATCAGAGTCCACACTGCTTCTCTTACATACTCTGATGAAAGCTCTGCCAGTCCTGATTGAGCAAGCTCACTGCCAGCCACTCTTCTTCCGATCTGACTGTAAGGGGGCATGAAATGTACATAACGCCACAGGTCCCACTGCATGGTTTAGCCAGGCAGGCGGATGGATTGCACATAGGCCATCAAATCACTCACAGGCTGCATGTACATCCTCGCAAGTAATCTGCCTTCTCTGCCTACACCAAGCTGCAAAACGTTTTGACTAAAACGTCAGACAGCAAAAGGGTTTCTAAAATGCAGTTTCTTTGAGGGGAGAGAAGACAGATGAGTGGAGAAGGTGCCAGGGAGCAGGCAGCGCTTGAAGTGGTGTAGGGAAAGCTATGCAGAAGAAAAGGATGCGGAAGAAAGAAAAGTGTCAGTTTAAAAATAAACATGTTGACTGCAGCTTGCGCACAGCATCTGGAAAATGGCACGTGTAAGGAAAATGTGCGATGTTCACAGGCCCTCTACAATAAAAGTATATGTCCAAAATTACAAGGCACAAAAAGGATTTGTGTAACACGAAAGAATACAGCGCACTTATTAAAATGGAGAACTGGCCAATCTGAGGTAAAAAGCATGTCCTAAGCGAAAAAGAATTATTTGGGTTTTACATTGTATATATTTTCCTTTACGTGAATGGGAATCTTCTTTGTAGAAAGAAACATACAAGAATATCAAAAAAATTGTGAAAGGAGCTTCATTGGCAAGAACATTTTCAATGCTGTTCTGTTTAAAAATTCTTTTACATTTTTTTTTAATTAGTGCTTGGTTTATTTGAAACCTTTCACACCCAAAATTCATAAAATAATCTCCTCCTCCCCCTTCCTGTGGCCGCCTCTCCTCCTACCTTCTCTTCCTTTCCCTTGATCACCCACAACAACGTTTCTAGACAAGTCCGTCTATGAAAGCCTTGTCAAAACAGGTTCTTCCAGAACCATCAAGGACCATAGTGACACCCTTGGCCGATTTCTGAAATCACTCTTGTCACTGGAACCTTCCCCCTCCTCCCAGAAGCACTCCCTTGTGCACCCCTTCCTTAAGAAGCCCACTGCCGATCATTCCTCTCTGGCTAACTATCACCCAATCTCCATCATTCCTTTCCTGGAGAAACTCTTGGAAAAGCTGGCCATCGCAAGCTTAACCTTCACACTGAATCTGTTGGTTGTCCCCATGACCACCGGTCTGACTTCAGAGCAGCCAGAAGCACAGAAACTACTCTTCTGAACATCCGTGAAGAACTGCTCTCTACCCTCGACTCTAACCTTTCTTCGGTCCTCATTCTCCTCAATCTTTCTACTGCTTTGGATACAGTCAACCATGCCATCCTGCTCAATCACCTCGGTGATAACATGGGTATTAATGATCAGGCCCTGGCCTGGCTGACCTTTCCCATTGATCAACCTGTGAGGTCCAACTAGGGTCCTTCCTCGCTTCCCTCTCTCTCTACCTGTGGTGTTCCCCAGGGGTCTAACCTTTCTCCCTGGCTGTTCAACCAATACCTGGCACCTCTTGCCCACCGCATCGCTGCTCTTTGCTCCAACTTTGTGTTATGCAGATGACACCCAGCTCGCTTTCAGGCTCTCCTCGGCCACCTATACTCGTCTCATTCTTGACTGTCCACAATCCAGGAGTGGTGTGCCGCCAATGATCTCTGCCTTAATGCCAGTAAGACTGAGATCGTCCTCATCGGAACACCAGCTCCCTCCTGTGAGGCTAAGAACCTTGGGGTCATCTTCGACTCCACCATCTCCTCCTCTCCTCACATTTCCAACGTCTCTAAGAAGTCAAACTATCAGCTGCACCTCCTCACGAGGTAGCCTTCCTTTCCTCAGTTTTCCCCTGAAGCTCACCGTCTCAAGAGCTCTGGTCCTCTCTAGGCTGGACTACTGCAACAGCCTCTTTCTAAATCTTCCTGACTCTACTGGATGGCTTGTGGAGGGCGGAGAGAATAGGACTGCAAAACTTGTCCTTGGCCTCAGGTCATCTCTCCAGCCCTGAAATTGGCTCCCAGTGGCAACAAGGATCAAGTTCAAGACCCTCTGCATTGTTCACAAGGCTTTCTGGGGCCTGTGACCACACTACCTCAAACTTTCTTCCTAAACATCTCCCTTCTCGAGCTCTCCGCTCATCCACCTCTAACTCTCTGAAGATCAGTCGCTTTTCCAAGCAGACAGTTGGGGGCAGGACTCTTCAGCTGGAACAGCCTCCCTGCCTCTCTCAAATTTGAGCAGAACCACCTCAAGTTCCAGAAGCAACTCAAGACCTTCCTCTTCGCTTTCCCTCTTCCTCTCCCCTGCCGATGACCTGTCTGCTACACGCACTGGTCGCCTGGCCACCCTAGGAGCTTGGGCCCTGGTCCCTGCCGGTCTAGTTGCACCTTGCACTGTCTCTTGGCTCCCCCAGCACTTGTGGTCTGTACCTGTAACCCTACACTCCCTTTTCTCTGCACATCTCCACCCCGCCCCCCCACCCCAGCACTTCTCCCCACCCACATCCACGCACTTGCGTGATCTGAATGATATAAGGCCTAGTAAAATAATTGTTTTGTCCCCTGTAAAGACTGGAGGGGTGGGGGTGTCTGTACTCCTGCTCTCTAGATGGCAGAGGAGAGGCACAGAGGACCCCAGCCAAGATTCTCTATAGGGTAGCGCAGGTCGAGCAATCAAGGCCTAGCTCCTCAGGAGGTGATGCAGGCTGGATCTTAAGTACAGTGTTGTTCCCAAGCACCCACAAATGAATGTCCACACACTGGATTCGTTGAAACACAGTCTTTATATAATTAAGGTTCAAGGTTATATACACAATCACAATAACTCACTTTGTGCTTAGTAAATCTACAATGGCAAGTATACACAGTTCTAAGTGGTACCACAACTATCACATTTCATTAAAGTGCTTCAACTAATCTGGTCAAAGGTCACACAAATCACTTAATAAAAGGTAACCAACAATAGACATAGGAGGAAAGCAGTTGGTTTAGAACTACTGGCAGAATAGTGGTCCCTAACGCTAGACCGCTCTGTGTGGCGATCCCCCTCACCCCCACCTGGGCAACCTGTAAAATAAAGATACACTACAAACCCAGTCCATATATTGTTCAATGAGTCTTATTTTTTTCTATAGTGTTTCTACCACCCCAAAGTACCTGGAATAGCAGAGTTCCTCGAGGAGGCGTCGATGGATCCTTCTTGAGTGACTCCCTTTAAAGCAGGAGCCACGGATCGTCGATGGGCCTCGAAGGTGAACTTGGCATCGATGATCCTCGATGAAAAGTTCAAAGGCGTCGAGGCAGCAGCTTCGGTCCTGGCGGTGCTCATCGACGAGTCGAAGACGTCCTGCAAGGATGAGGCGTGCGGGGCACCTCAACGTCGATAGTTCAGGACCGCAAAGAATTTGTGAATAACTTTGGCCCAGCAAGGGCGTTGAGTCGTCCGGCGTCTCTACAGTCTTTGGGTGGCGGGAAATCCACAGGCAGATGCTCCTCGGCGCGTCGACGGCCTGGCTTCTACTGGCGGAATAAGGCAGTCGGCGGTACATAGGAGGAAAGCAGTTGGATAGAAGAATTGGCAGAATACTGGCCTTTACCACTAGACAGCTCTGTGTGGAAATTCCCCCCCCCCCTCCGACCTGGGCAACCTGTAAAATAAAAGATACACTACAAGCACAGTCCATATATTGTTCAATTAGTCTGATTTCCTCTACAATGTTTCTACCACCCAAATTTACCTGCAATAGAAGAGTTGGACGACGAGTCGTCGAATCCTTCTCGAGTGGCTATCTTTAAAGCAGGAGCCACGGATTGTCGCGATCCCTCGAAGGTGGTGAACTCAGCGTTGAGGCGGCAGCTTCGGTCCCAGCGGTGCTCGTCAACGATGGAGCGAAGACGTCCTGCAAGGAAGAGGCATGCAGGGCACCTCAGTGTCGATAGTTCAGGACCGCAAAGAGTTTGTGAAGAACTGTGGCCCAGCAAGGGTGGCGAGTCGTCCGGCGTTTAAAGGGTCTTTGGGTGGCGGGAAACCCACTGGCGGATGCTCCTCGGCGCATCAAAGGCCTGGCCATCTCCGGCGGAATAAGGCGGGCAGCGGTGCGGACGAGCGCGTCAGGGAATCAACAATCTCGCTCCGCTCGTCGATGGCACGGCGTGAAGCGGACCCCTCTTCTGGGCAAAACGGTTTTGACGGGCCTCCAGCGGTTATAGCAAACCTGCGAACCCTGGTCGATGGGCATGGACGGAATGTCGGTGCTTTTCTTCATTCTCGACGGTCCCCGTCTCCGGTCGGCAGCCTGTCGAGGGTCTGACTTCCAGGGAGCTTCGGTAAATGTTAGCGGTGCTCGATTGTCCCTCGAAGCACGGGAAGAGGGCGCCTAACAAGGTCCTCTCTTGGATCAGGTCTCGACGGCCCGGCGGCTTTTGGATTTCGGCAAAGGGAGACAGCAGTCAACCTTCTTCTTCAGGCTCGGCTCCAAGATCAAGCGTCAGTTTCAACTTCAGCTTCTGAAGAATTCTAGCAGCGAGAGGCCCCCAGATATACTAGTTGATATCTTATTCATTCTGCTGGGTCACAATCAGGCAACCAATCACTCAGAAGGGCATTCAGCAGTCAGCCAATCAGGCATACACATACAGTGCATTCAGGCCATTCCCCTCCCTCTCAGACACTCACAACAAGGAATGTGTATTGGGACAAGTACCCAGCCATTCAACACTACACACTGCATTCATACCAGTTTCGGGCAGGGCTGTCTCAGTCATTGTATTGCATACTAGAAACCAGACATCCACAACAAGAATTGAATATTGATCACACACTCCATTCACCCAGGTCCCACCCACAGGGTGTACCCACAACATACAGTCACTGGGAAGGCTCCAGCGAGTCTGGCCTGGACTTCACAACACCACCATATATGTAACTTACACCCAACAGCCAGTCAGGGGGAATGGACAGAGTCGGGGCTTCCCAGGACTTTGGGAAAACAAGATAACAGGCAATAGAAAGCAAGAGGCCACAGGGGCCATCTTGATTCCTATCACGAATCAACTGATTCCAATGGCAGGGCCTGGGTATCCCAAAATGGAGGATACTGAGAGCACTTGTCAAATTCAGCATGGAGCTGCCACCAGCCCATACCCTGCTCTGTGGGCCTCACACAGGTGCCCAAAAACATACACTAGGGGCACAGGGTTGTACCCTCACCCATGGGTGCCATAAGGGTATCCCATGGGTCTGTACGCCAAACCAAAAACAGGAAGAGCGGCACTGCCAGGAGTCACATGGACTCCTGGGCAGAAAACAATACAGAACACAAGTGAAAAAGTACTACAGGACAAGGACAGGGAGGCACTGTCCCTCCAATGCATTTCCAGCATCACATCCCCCACCTCCATTTCCCCCTCCTTGTCCTGTCGCGCCTAGAAACACTTGTGTACAGGCGCATTATAAGTGCCATATCATATTAATACACTGTCAAGTCAAAAACAGAAAAATAATCATAGATCACTGTGGTAATTTAAAAACATCTAAATATGCTATCCCTGCAACTACCAACAATGGGTTCTCACCAGCTAAACATGCACCACCATCCCGTGATAACGAGGATACGTTCTCAACCAAGTTTCGTAGATAGAATGTCATCAATCTTATCAAAGCTGGACACTCAATTATTATGTGTCAGTGATTCAAAAGAACCTGTTGCTTGACAAAAACTTCTTGTTATCCCTCCAGGGAGGTTGGTTCCGTTGAAACATGACTTCCTTGGTGGGATACAAAGTTAATGTTAAAAGGTAGAAATTGATTTCGATAAGAGCTCAGAAATTTGACCAAATGTGTCAGTATCGCATCAAACGCACAGGATTCAGGTTCAAGGAAAGTTAACCATCTTCCTTCTCCTGGGTGTTGATCCAATTCTGCCATCTGAGCATCTGTATAACGGATTCAGGATTCATCACTAGGGTCTCCATCGAGGGTTCAAAGACCTTCACACAAACTGTTTCCAGGGAGCAAGAGGCCATGTAACCACCTCTCTTGGACCCGTTTTTCAAACGTCATAAGATGGAGCAGAATCAATACAATATTTCTGCACCAGAGAGATTTCCAAAGAATCTTGAAGTGTAGAAACTGTAGTCACAATTCACAACGAACTGTAGCCACTGGGAGGCTCCTTGGAAGACATAGCACTCCTCCAAAAACCTCCTTTTAAGGTTTCCCATATTTGCCTTCCTTTGCCCCCTAAAATAGGATAGCCACAACCTTTTGCGTGTAAAATGTTAGCATTGTATGCCTACCATAAGTTATGTAAAATTGCTCCCTGTCCAGCTAATCTCTTAACTATTTAAATTCTTAAACCCCAGGGTTTTTGTTCAAGCTTTTGTTTAGGCGAATTACCAAATATAAAATAGAAATCACCTGCTCCAATATTTCACTCGCCACCTGAATTTTGATAATTGTTTCACCCTCAAAGAACTAAAAACCAGAATTTCCGATTTTTTTAATGTTCCTTTTAAGGTCATTAACATAAGCCTCCAACTGCGGCAACATATGTTGGAGCCCTGTGGGAGTTTGGTCTATAAGGACCAAATCGTCTGCATAGAGCAACCAATGTACAGGCCTTCCATTAATCTTTGTGATGGGGTTTGGGGAGAAATGACCAAGCTTCATTCAGAAGTTGTTCCTGTTCCCCTAAGTATAGGTTAAAAAGGGCAGGTGCTAGAGGGCAGCCCAGTTTCAACCCTTTATACGTTTCTAGGACTGTGGAAGAGTACACTTTGGAAGTTTAACCTGACTTGCATCCTGGTATCAGACTAGAATGATTTAATAACCAGCAGGTCGTCTTTGGGACAGTTCCAAGCAGAAGGTTTCTTCCATAGCCTGTCTCTATTCACACTATCAAAGACTTGTTCCAAGTCTATAAAAGGTAAAAATAGTTGTATGTCCTCTAAGAGCCCCTATTTTCAAAAGATTTAGTAAAACGAGGTTTAGGTCAGTACCCACTCCTTTAGTACATCCTGTTTGAAGAGGATCTAGACGTCCTTTCTTAGCCCATAGTTCGAAAATGGCCTAAGTAACGTAGCAAAAAGTTTGCCATGGACGTCTAAAACCACTATATGCCGGCAGCTTTTTGCATTTAACCTATCCCCATTTAAAAAAATAAATAAATACATTTAAAAAAAAGGAAATTGGCATTATTGCCAACGTCCAGGAGCTCGAGGTAGCCTTTGCCTTTAGATTCTGCTGAAATAGCAGAAAAGCAAATTTAGCCCATAGTCCAGGGGCCTCCAAGTATATAGTTGGTCAGGACAAG
The DNA here is from genome assembly GCF_040938575.1 of Ambystoma mexicanum. Classification (NCBI taxonomy): domain Eukaryota; kingdom Metazoa; phylum Chordata; class Amphibia; order Caudata; family Ambystomatidae; genus Ambystoma; species Ambystoma mexicanum. The sequence goes on from NC_090929.1 coordinate 543,746,056, forward strand.
TGGCAAGCAACAAACTCAATCTTTTGATTAGGTCCTCTATGTGCTTTTTTTTTTAAACTCAAAGTACAGAACCTAGGGGGGAGTCATTACTAGGCGCTGCAATGGCCCCTGCCAGCCAAGACCAGTCTTCTTCCACTCTTGGAGAAACAGAACGTTCTCTCTTCAGTCACTCTTCCATCAGCTTCGATATATCTTGAGAGAAAGATCTTTCCTTCACTCTTGGGGCCTGAGAGAGTGCCTGTAGAGCAGAAGGTGTGAGAGTTTGGGCCAAAGTTGGTTGATTCACATGTCTGTGCGGGAGCGGAGACACAGGGTTAGAGGACTGTAGCTTTCTTTTCAAATGGACCATCCCATTCCTTTAATTCAAAACCTAAGGGCAATAATGCCTCAGCTGCGTTCAGGAGAGTGGCTTTAACTGGCAATGATGTTCGATGAATAAGTACCCAGCCTGTTCTTGATCTCTTTACAAATTATACCACCTTAATGTCTCCTGAATCGAACAGCCGGGGAACATGATGTAGTACTTTCCGTCGGTACAGTAACCATCATCCTCCGATAATAACCGCTCCAGAGTTAGTCTTATACTATGGGATTTAGTACTTAGTAGTTCCTCCTTTGGTGCACAAGAAGAAGGATTACAAATCGTAATTTGAGGTTTCCGGTCAACTAGTTCCTATTTTTGTGCCATAGTTTGGAAAAAAGAAGAGGGCGGCACACCACCAGACTTTGAATCATAATTAGAGGCTGTCAGAGGCACAGACTTGATTGAAGGGCTCCAAAGACATGGGTCGCCCTACTACCGCACTCACTGGAGGACTCGAACGTAGTCCATCAACACATCATATTAAAGGAGAGTTCCGGGACTTTTTTTTTATTGTCCCTACGGGTCGGCCATGTGTTTGTAAGCATAAATCGGTAGATCGTAGGAAACTTTCCTATGGACCTTACCCGACTTTTCGCCCCTTATCGCACTCGAAATCAGCCTCCATTTTGTGATAATCCTATCATTCCGCCGCATCGACCTGGCTCACCTGCCTTTGCGGCACTAAATCAAATCCCCCGCCCCTGAAACAGACTTTATCAAAACATTCATATTCCCCGCCTCTATCCGTGACGTGACTGTGCTGCGTAGGCAAACGCGCCCAGGCGTCTTCTACGCGACTCCACACAGACCCCGGAAATCAACACAGATCAGCTCACAATACAGCGCACCACAATTCGGAATATGAAACTGTACTTTGAAATCAAACCGCAAGATTGTAAATGTGGTAAAGTACATTTATTTGACATCAAATGTTTAGAGAATATTCAGCGATTTGCATTTTTATTTGCTCATGTTCCAAAAAGTTCGTATTGAGGAACGCGATGGTCCTTTGCTGTACACAGGGTCTTAGAGCATCTCACAATACAGCACCACAATTCGGAATGTGAAACCGTGGTTTAAAAGCAAACGGCAAGATTGTACATTTGGCAAAGTACGTTTATTGGACATCAAATGTTTAGAGAATATTCAGCGATTTGCATTTTTCTTTGCTCTCGATCCAAATTAGTTCGTCTTGAGGGAAGCGATGTTCGTGTGCAGTACACAGGGTGTTGGTTTACGATAAAAATAAGCTCTTCTGTCGCACTGATAATCGCATGGCTGTTCCAACAACGAGGCACTAGGCCACCACAATGGTAGGTATGTTGCATCTAACCGTTAGTACCGCGTAAGGGCATACTTGTACTTGGCGATCGTCCCATAAAATGGTCAGGGTGGTAACGTTGTTCACGCGGAGAAGCAACTGGCGGCTGTAGAAGCCGTCCGCCGGTGTCTGGTACTCGTGACACAGACAGTAGTGAATGATGTACCTAAAAACATAAAAAATGAAATTAGTCTCACCATCAGATCCTTATTAAAATTATTCATTTCATAGCGAGGACAGCGCTACTGGGTGTACACAAGTGTTTAAAGGCGTGGCGAGGCATGGAGGGGGGGGGGAGTGCAGGTGGAGAGTGGAAGGGCCCAGGACTCAGGTCGCAGACAGTGGACCAGTTGTAGCAGGGGAGAGGGAGAGAGAAAGCAGAAGCAAAGAGGAAGGTTTTGAGGTGCTTCAGTAAAAGCAGATGTTTCTCCTCAAGATAGTGCGCGGTAGAAAACAATATGCCACATAGAACGAACAAGTACAACTGAACCCGTCTTTAAAGCCACTGTATAGTAATGAAATTGCGGTATAAACTCATCAAAAGTTACTTACATTATATTTGCATTTTCCATTGTGTCTCTGTGTAGGGCAGACCCGAAACACCACTCCTTCTTTGCCGACGTTACTTCTTCTAATGAACGTGGCTCATCGTTTCGTTTCTGAAATTTTATTCATTATCTTTTCTTAGTCTTTCAGGATGGTCCCGGCCTGTCAAGGTCAAATCACAATAGAACCTTATATTGGGTCGTGGGCCGTTCCGCCACCCGAGCAAAACATCAAAGCAGCTGACCTTCACTTTGAGCGAGCACACATTTCTAGTTAGCTGCAGTTAGTTTTAGGGACATCTTGTCTGCGTGCCTTTTTTTTTATTGTCCCTATGGGTCGGCCATGTTTTTGCAATACGGAAACATTCTATAATTTTTGTAAAAATGATTTATATTACTGTTTGGTTTAATTGCAATGGGCCTGCAACATGAGGAGACTCGAGAGAACAGACAATCAAATTACAATCATTTAAACCGTGATGTGTATTTCTCAATGAGCTCTGCTTTAGGTGGACATGGAACAGAGGCAATGTTGGGTGGCAATGCAGTTGTCCCCTGCATAGGTTCGTTCACCACTCCATGTATGTGCCTATCGAGGACATCTACGATAAGTCTCTCAATAAACTCATATTGCATATCCTCAAACACTGGTTTGATCACCCATTGTTTACTTCTTTTAGTGAAGGCCTTATTGTAGCGAAGCGTCCCTAAAGTTCCGGTCGTCCTACTTTGTTGACGGCCAACATTATGGTTATGTGCCAAGACCGCTAAAAGAGTCCGATTTATCATGCCTTCCATGCCAAAATGCAATCTTTTGGGCCTGTACTTGAGGCACATATTGTGGAACACCTCCAAATCTCCTGTGTGGCAGAATTCCGTGAGTCCCCTCAAAGCTTTTGTTATAGTTTTATCAAATACAATCTTTTCAATGGCTTTGTGAGTGGGTGATGAAGGAATCAACCACTTCTTCTTCCGTGCCTCCTCTGTGGACAAATGGCCATGTTCACATTTGTGGAAATGCTCATTTGTCGACCATCGATGTACGTTGCTACAGTGCAACATTACTGACCGCCATTTTTCCAGTAGAATTTCCAACGACCCTTCACATGTTTTTGAGCTCCACCAAAGATGGTTGCTGATTGACTTGGACCACTGTGAAATACCTTGCAATTCTTTTTTTTTACCTGCAGCAGACAATTTTTTATTGATTGATTTTGCAAGATGCCAAACGTCAAATTGGTGATTTATATTTTTGTACTGTTCTCTCATTGTCTTGGCAATTGAAACGTGTCTGTCCGTGGCTATCAGGTCGATCACCATTCCCCGCGATTGTAGTTCTTGCAATGATGCTACAAAGCCAACTTTCTCCATGGCCACTGAGGATGTACTTTGTGACACCTGCACGACCACCGAACTCACAATTTTCTTACTTTCCATGTCCTGAAAGTGGTAGGTGCAGTACTTGGCTGAAAATCCTGGGCTGTCGCACTGTCCATCACCGGCTAGCCTGAAGCGTTTGCCCGCGAATGTACTTTCCATTGACATTTTTTCCATTCTCCAAGCTTCGCTGATGGCTGGAAATAGATAATCGGTTTGGTATTTGTAGAACTGACTTTTCGCAATGAAATGGATTCCCACAAACTGAAAGAAATACTGTAACTTTTTAAAACTTGAACCACTAAAAAGTGCGGCCGCTGCACAAAGTAGATTGCCTGCTGGCAGTTGCCCCAGCATGGGTTGTGCAGACCATGCGAACGGATGATATTGTGTACAGGTGGCATGTATTTTAAGGTTAGTGCCTCGAATTGCACGAGTCACATTAATCAATGGCTCCCCACATACTTCCCCACCAACCGAATGCCCACATTTCATCATCATAATAATATCCATCAAACAGCTATCGAATACAATGAATTTGGCCTCTTTCCTTATACTTTCACTCTGCATCCCAGCTGGTTCGGCCTGTAACGTTGAGGACATGTCACTCGCATGAAAGGTACAATCTCTGATATCGTCTTCCGCTATGCTGAGTGATATTGATGGTGTTTCATTGTCGTCCACGTCATTCTCTTCCATTGCAACATCTGTTCCTTGTCCGGAGATGGGAGAAAAAAACAATGTCTTCAACTTTCGCGCGCTCTTATTTTTTGCGGGTGTGGATTCTGTGAATTGATCTCCGACTGCATCCAAACTACCAGGAGGACATTCACTATCAATGGCTGGTGGTGGTATAGCTCCGTTGTCAATCACTTCATATTCTTCCCATTGGCACGATGCATCTCCAGTCTCAAGTCCCTGCCAAAAGGTTTGACAAGCAACATCTCTCGTTCGCTTCACTGTCTGTGTAGATTTAGTTCTTACACCCACTCGCAACTAGAGGACAGATTAGAAAAGGGATGTTCAGTTTAAACACAACTTACAGTATTGAACTATTGACAGTGAAAGACAACATAATATAGTGAACAGGACACTAACCTTCTTTTGCTTTCTTTTCTTTGAAACTTTCTTGCCTCGAACTTCAACATCTGGACGCTGTTGCTCCGACTCGTGTGTGCATGTCTCCACTTCCTCTCGCGCTGCAACGACTATATTTTCATGATAAGCACATCCATCACTCACTGAGGCTCCATCGACTCCCTGAAACATAGAACTTTCATTAGTATGTATAATAATATTGAAAACACAAAATGTACTTGGGGACCAATACCCATACGTACATCTCAATAGCAAAACACGAATGAACGCATTGTGTAGAACATTCAAACGACAATAGTTCACGCATTGTTGATCTAGTTAGATTGAACTGTCAAGATCCATACCTCGGGCTCCGCATAGACTTCCATTGATGATATTATTGAAGATGACGCTTCAGCAACTCCCTGAAACACAGTAATTGCATTAGTATGCTTTTCTATTTTGTTAAAAAGAACATAAACTTTGAGCAGGCGTCAACGGCTCATCTAAATAGACCTGCACAAATGATCAGTTGTCTAAAATAAATAATGGATATGTAAATATGATTCGATTTGCTCGATCGTTGGAAGTGTCACCACCCAGAGATCTGCATCAACTACTAGGGGTGATGTTCTTGTAGAAGAAGCTCCGTCATCTCCCTGAAACATAGTACTTGCGTTAATAAAGAAGGAAGTATAGCGGATGTAATCACGTCATATGATTTCGCTTGATCGAACTGTCAGTATCCATACCTCGAAATGCATAAGAACATCAAGGGACGATGTAACTGCGGTGCACACTTCTGCAAGCTGTTGCGCCGACCCGTAACTGCATGCTCCCCCTTCTACTTGGACTAATGCTCCATCGACTCCCTGAAACATAGGACTTTCATTAGTAATGAACACAATATTGAAAAAAGAAGACAAATAGGAGGGCGACGACAGAAGGACATATCAATGGCTAAAAACGAAAGAAACATTGTGTGTAACAATCACGCTACAAGAATGCAAGATCTGATGATCTCCATCGATGGAACTGTCCGGAAACGTACCTCGAGCATCTGAGTGACATCTACGGTTGTCGTCAATGCGTTGGACTCCTCAGCATCTCCCTGAAAGACAGTACTTGCATTATTTTGGATAACAATAATTATAACTGAAAACAAAGACTAGAGGACGAGTACAAGGGTGTACCATTAGGTAAAATAATTACACGATCAATTAAAACTATTGATTTACATGCCTAAAACAAGTCAGTGGCAGAATAGCTAAGTAAGATTACCCGATAGGCGCTTGAAGTGGCTGATGACTGCAATAACGACACGGATGGAGAATCTTCAGCCTTCATATTGAGTGGATACATAAATGGGGAAATTATTGTTAGCTAATGCTACACACTACCGCAAGGCCGAGAGATAAATACGTAAACTTGACTCACCAGTGGAGGGATGTGGACGAATAGAGTGGGAATAGCGGTTGAGAGCAATTTTCGCCTCGCTCGCGGTGTTTTCTTCTTTATTAGCAATGATGTGGAGTACATGTCTGGGCTAAAGTGCCTGCTGCAGATGCGGTATCGATCACCCCTCTTGTCCGCAAAGACTTCTAGGACTCTACTTTCTAGCTCAGAGGCTGGATATCCGCAATATCGGACCCATTCTCTTATCTGATCTATTGTCTTAGGGAAAACATGCATTATAGTACCTTCAGATTTGTTATGGGTCTTCGAAGGGCAACCGCCAATGGAACAGGCAGGCATTATGGAAAGTTCTGAAAAGTAAAGATCAACAATTCTCTATGAATACCAATGTGTTAAAACAGTAAATGACACATAAAAGGTTCAATGCAAGGTCCGTTTTGGTTCTTGGAACTATACACGTTATTCACATGCGGATAAGTATTTCAATAACTTTCAAAAAATAGAAAAAGTAATTTGACTAAACTCAGAACATGTGACTAGTTCCTTGCATGTACTGTCGTGAACGAAAAGAAAACATGGATGCAATTTGATGACTACTAGCAAATAGATATAAATTAAAAAATTGGACGCAAAATGATTATGGTACATGGACTTACCTTGACGAACAAACAGTTAGATGCAGGGATCAGAGTAGTTTCTTGTCGTAGAACAGGGAGCAGTTCACAGGTTGCAAACTGACGAGTTTGCTCAAAGTGGTCACGGAAGTTCACAGAGACGAAGAGCAGATAACCAGCACCTTCACGGGTTGACTAGCAAAGCGCAAAGAAGTTCTCATTAGAAATATGAGGTGGGTTATAAAGAATTCGAACCAGGGGTGTGTTTGTGAATGAATGACGTGTATATGTCGTGGCATTATGTGGATTGCAGGGGGCCGTCCAGCGTGAGGGGGATGCTTGGCAGGAGACACGGGGTCTGGAGGTAGACATGGGAACAACAAACCCATGCTCTATAGACCACTTTGAAGTGTACATGGTCTTTGGCACCTCTTGGCCTTTATCGCTCCCTGACAGCTCCACTTGCCAGCAGCTCAAGTACCCCGGTGCGAACTGCCTTTGATAGGGCGGGGGGTGGATCGGGGCGGTGGTCGTGCAGACAAGACACAGGAAGACTCGTGAATGGAGACACACTTATGTGGATTGCAGGGGGCCGTCCAGCGTGAGGGGGATGCTTGGCAGGAGACACGGGGTCTGGAGGTAGACATGGGAACAACAAACCCATGCTCTATAGACCACTTTGAAGTGTACATGGTCTTTGGCACCTCTTGGCCTTTATCGCTCCCTGACAGCTCCACTTGCCAGCAGCTCAAGTACCCCGGTGCGAACTGCCTTTGATAGGGCGGGGGGTGGATCGGGGCGGTGGTCGTGCAGACAAGACACAGGAAGACTCGTGAATGGAGACACACTTATGTGGATTGCAGGGGGCCGTCCAGCGTGAGGGGGATGCTTGGCAGGAGACACGGGGTCTGGAGGTAGACATGGGAACAACAAACCCATGCTCTATAGACCACTTTGAAGTGTACATGGTCTTTGGCACCTCTTGGCCTTTATCGCTCCCTGACAGCTCCACTTGCCAGCAGCTCAAGTACCCCGGTGCGAACTGCCTTTGATAGGGCGGGGGGTGGATCGGGGCGGTGGTCGTGCAGACAAGACACAGGAAGACTCGTGAATGGAGACACACTTATGTGGATTGCAGGGGGCCGTCCAGCGTGAGGGGGATGCTTGGCAGGAGACACGGGGTCTGGAGGTAGACATGGGAACAACAAACCCATGCTCTATAGACCACTTTGAAGTGTACATGGTCTTTGGCACCTCTTGGCCTTTATCGCTCCCTGACAGCTCCACTTGCCAGCAGCTCAAGTACCCCGGTGCGAACTGCCTTTGATAAGGCGGGGGGTGGATCGGGGCGGTGGTCGTGCAGACAAGACCCGTTTGCCGCAGGGCCTCACCAAGGAGAGGCCATCTAACTGAATGTAAGAGGATGGCTGCAGGATCTACTACATGGAAGGCAGGGGGGTGAGTTTATAAATACCTCACCCTCCCAGGAGAATATACACTAGATTCATTTAAAAAATCAAAACAACCATTGTTAAAATATATGTTGGGCTTTATTTTAGATTTTAATTAAACATAAATAATAAACATTACACATTGTAAAGTTGAGGTTGCAGCACATCGAGGGAAAATCCGCGGTATTGTCCACTGTCACTGGGGAAATGTTGTCTAATGGCAAGTACCGCACAGGCAGGTATTACTCTCCGAACGCGGTGTCCGAGCCTCCCGTGAAGCCACCAAGTGAAGCAACGATAGGCCACCAGCCTGTACCACCTGTGAAAAAAAAAGATGCAAACTGTATTAAACTGACCAAACTTTCTTATCAATGTCGATTCAGGTAACACATGTCATTTTTCTTAGAAAAAAATTATATCTAGAAAATGCACTATATGGAACCAATTTACATGCGTTCCAATGATATGTAAATGTAATTTTATATGTGGGAGACGACCATGAAATAGTGGTGGCATCACTGACATCACAAACAGAGTATACTTACTCGTTACTCGGATTACGCGGACGAACAGTGCCACGAAGTTCGTGCATAAGCACCATCATCATCCTCAACACTGTCCGTGAGAGGCAGGCTTCCCTGAACTCTGGCAGCTCGGTGATGCATTGCGGACTTTGCTCGCCTTCCTGCTGACTTTGCTCGCTTTCCGAAATGTAGGCCAAGCACCCGGAATTTTCACGGCAGCAGCAGTTCTCCTCCTCAGTTGGCATTAGCTCGCACCGATTGCACGTGCACCAGGTGGAGACGCCGTCCATGCGACATGGTCCAGGCTCTTCATCCGTTGACTGGTCCTCCCAACTGCCGTCCGAATCCCCATCGTTTTCGCGTGCTTGCCTTTCCAGTAGTTCTTCCTCGGTGTACTCGGGCTCGTACATATACGGCATTATTGTGGCCATTGTGCGGTAAAGATAGTAAAATAATTTACAGAGATGGTACAGGTGTTCACAAGGCCTAGAAGCGGCGAAGGTAGCTGACCAGAGCACTGAAACGAGTCACAGAATACTCAAAGTAACACAGAGAGAGGAATGGAATCGAAAATCTGCTGCTGTATGTTGTGAAACGGTCTGTTTATACTTATTGGGGAAAGAGGCGTCCTGCCATTTCCATGGCAACACGTCAATAGCTGAGGCGCAGCGATTGTTGACACGAGACGTGCTTGAAATGGGCAGTACGCGTCTGCTGATGTCAGGCTCAGGGGCGGGGGATTTGATTTAGTGCCGCAAAGGCAGGTGAGCCAGGTCGATGCGGCGGAATGATAGGATTATCACAAAATGGAGGCTGATTTCGAGTGCGATAAGGGGCGAAAAGTCGGGTAAGGTCCATAGGAAAGTTTCCTACGATCTACCGATTTATGCTTACAAACACATGGCCGACCCGTAGGGACAATAAAAAAAAAGTCCCGGAACTCTCCTTTAATTTTCCATCACACTTATGTTCGTTCCATTACTATACACCAACAAGTTTCTCATCCTCGGAAACGTGGATTTTTTTTTTTTTTTTAAATAGGTGAGCTCTGGGCGACACCGCCTCGCTTTCAGTCTGCAAAAGTGCAGAACTTGAGGGAGGCGGGGTGCAGCGATTTTAAGTTACGTAATAAATGACCTACATCCATTCGATTTCACCTCCATCGCCCTCTGCATGTTTTTTTTAAAATAATGTTAACGTATCCTCTTTTTGGTATATCCATATCCTTGTGTTTAGATATTTGGTCACGAATACGGGGAAGGGTTTTTAGGAGTCTGCTGGGGATTAGTGCCCATATTTACAATAGCCAATTGGGGCAGTAAATCCACCCTTCGGTCACCAACCACTGAATCCACATTTGATGTTTGCAAAACGGTTGGACTGTGGTCATCCAAGGGCCAAGATATGGGCACTGAAGCGGAGGTTGATTGTCAATTAAAACATGGAGACATGCTGCCCCTCGTGAAACCTGTCTATCCAGCGACTGCCTGGGCCGAAGATTAGAAGCCACACAAGCTTCAATATCCTCTGGAGCCTCCGTTGCCTCAGCGACCACAAATGTTGGCTGTTCACAGGGATTTTAGTTAAGTATTGGTGGACAGCAGAGTTGATATTTGAGGAAGGGATTGTATTTATCGTCTTAACCATTTAGCTAGATCCAGGATGGTTTCCATCATGACCGTTTTATCCGATACTTCAAAGTCTATTTTGCCATTGCGCAGTCGTTTCAGCTTCCAAATCCAATCTAGATTGTACGACAGACGTGCATGACTCCAGGAAGATCAATTTGGAATGTACCATGGCAAGTAGAGTTGCCTGGTCTTTAAAGTGATCGTTTCAACAGCTCGTACAGTTTTAAAAAAGGTGCCAGAGATATAGTTATGGCCGACATATTATTCTAGAATTGAGAAGATACTGCAGCCGAAGTGTGAGCAGGCTGAGAAGCAGGCCCAAAAGGGGAAATTGTTCCAGTTGTATTCATGGAGTCTGAGGAGCTTTGAGAATGATGCAGTAGTTGAATTAGCCGAATGTTATCAACAAACAGGTTATTACCCGAGTTGACAAGAACTTCTAATGTAGGTTGAAGTTGTGGCAAGTAAACTAAGTGACAATTCTGCTTTCGATGGGCCAACAGGTCCATTGTTAGGAGAATTTAAGCACTACCGCTCAGAGATCTTGAAATGTTTTGGGCCAATTGAGACTAAATGGCCCCACTATCACACGAGTGTCGCGGCCAATTTTACAGTCGAAGAAGCAGTGAGGTCTCCCAAAGCAGCCCCCCCCTCCACCACCCGCTTGTCGGGCACAGCGCCACCATGATCCCCATCTTCACACTGAACACTAGTCATCTTTGGGCCATCAGGGGTGGACACGCAGCTGCCAGAGAGGAAACAGACAGGGCACGGGACCCGGCCCCACTCACCACCGGTTCACTCACGGTTATGCTGGCCACACAATCAGAAACAGAAACAGAGGCTGATAAAGAGTATCATTACCAATTCTGAAGGCAGAGCGGACTGAGCAGTTAGCTGTCCAGGGGTAGGCAATCTGCGTCATACCGTCAGCCTCTTGGTTCATTATTGCAACAAAACGATTTGGTGTAAAACCATGTCGTACAATAAATTAGGATAAAACACAGGCAAGACCAGTTTCAGAAGATATTACCCGTCCAAATGCATTGATATGTAAAATAAACAGGTTTCATGTCATTGTTAAAATACACCATCTTCTGAGCCAGGCTCTAAAAACATTAAGATACACAGCTTGTATGGTGGGAATAAATACTGCTTCCGCAGGTCTGAATGGCCTGGACAAAAATAAGAAAAATGACCAACTAGACTCCCCAAGCGCCCCACAAACCCTGCATAATGTGACATTCTTTGGTGTCCACTTAGCTGTGCAAGATGCTAATGTAAGATTATTGGTGCAAAGCTGTAAAAATCACGCACACGCATAACTGAGGACCACTCAGTCCAAGTAATCTTCAAACCCCTGAGCTTGTTTTATGTCATACTATCTAGCCCCAGTGCTCAGTTAGTGGCAGGCTCGTCTCATACCTGCAGACGTGGCATCCTTGCATGCATTCTTGACCTCTATTTTAGCACCAAAAGGCCTCCAAGCCAATAGCAGCAACAATAATGCACACATTTAAACCAGGCCAGAGCCCAGGAGCCAGATAGTCTCAGTAGGTTACCCAGAAATTCCCTGTATTTTCCAAGCTCAAGGACACTCCAGATTCTCACAAAGCACAGCAGAGGTTTTGTCCCTATAACCCCTCCCACTGGCGGAAGATTGCACCCCCAATGAAGGCTTGCCAAAGATTGCACCCCCAATGAAGGCTTGCCATTGGGCCCCCCTTGTTTCTATAAAGATGGCTCTCAAGAAGTCATTCTCTGCTATACCTCAGTGCAGGCACCTTACCACGACCCCATAACTCAGCCCCATACAGAGCTGCCCCCAGAGCCTGAGATTGATACAAGGACACCGCCCCCCCCCTACCATGTTTGGTTAATTGAAAAAGTAAAGTTCATGCCTTCTTGGGCTGACTGAGCACAGGAGGCATAACGTTTTTGTTGGCGATGGGTGCGTCAGCCTTCTGGGCCCATCATCGCCATGGCTCAAAAGGCGCGTTGGATCGAGAAACCAGGTAGCTAGCTAAACAGCACACCAATTAGCTAACCTCGACCCAACTTGCCTCCAGACGCCCATTGAACAGTACCTTGGGCTCTAGGTTCCACAACCAGTCAGCCGCACTTCTCTGCGTGCGAGCTCTGCACTGTACATGGGAGGAAATATTAAAGCACACCAGGCAAGAATAGACAGCGCCGCCCAGCAGACCAGCATCAGATCCTGATAGTTAATTATTGAAAATCGACTGCCACACCGCTTTGTTTTCCACAGTACTCCAAAGAGAATTTCACCAAGTTTTATTGCAGAGCACCTTATTGGGGACAGCTATGCCCACTCACCCAGGCAACACAATCCTGACACACTGAGACAGGTTTTGTAAGGAAACTCCTCCTTGCTCGCAGTGGAATGTAGAAGCCACATGAAAAAGAAAGGTCAGTAAAGCCACTTTGCCCAAATGGTATTCCTCCCTCCAACCCGGAGCAACATAACCACAGTACCGGAGGGTGGGGGCCCATAAAAGCCAATGACACTGCTTGGGGCCGGTTCTCAAGATACCAGGCCCTGCCTTGCAAAACAAATGTTATTTCTCTCTCCCTCTCTTGAATGTAGGGTAAACACCTTAAATATACAAGGATTAGGATCCTCTGCAACAGTCATAGCAAAATATCTGATTCGCCATCAGCCAAGAGTAGGAAACGTCACACCTTTGGAGACTGGATGTCGAAATAAAAGGGGCAACCAGATCCTAGGATCACTCTAGGGGGGGTGGACTAAAGTTCTAAATGGCACTGCCAGCAGCCTAACTTCAAAGAACTTGCACCATGATAAAAGCATGCCCCAACACTCAGCTTGAAGAGGAACCAACACCATTTGGCTGTACCAACCAGAACAAAATGGTATGACATTTCATATTGCGATTCATCCCCATTATATAAAATATAGCACTATGTGAAATCTCCATATGTATTCTTATATTTGCTTGTAAGTATTAAGTGAAAGGTTGTAGAGAATAAGAACAGTGTGAAAAGATCAGCTGGATGTAAAAGGATATGCATGCGATATTATGTTCATTATGTAAATTAGGCAAATATGGAACTCTACTAGCAGAAACGGTACGCACCAAGTTATTTATATAGCCTAGTGCCCATGCCGGCGAGCCTGTTATTTTAGGATGAAAAACTTTTATACAGAAAGTAATAGGGAGTAAAAAGCCAACATTTTTAACACACCAAGGCATAAAATAAGTGGTATTGCATCAAATTTGTACTACGATACCGCTGGTTTGCTTTTTAAATTCAGTAATCGTGTCCCAGCAACTGCAATATGATTTATGGCACAGAGTGCAGAAAAGGCACAGATAACTGCCTTTTTATTTAACTTCTGCGCTCGGTGCACAGACTGTGCAGGCAGCAGGAAGAAGCTGCCGGGCTGGCCTAAATACATTGTATTAATCTAAGAGCCCAGCCCGGGTGTGCCGTCATGAAATCACACGGAGAAGAGAGACACTACAGCAGGAGCACTCCAGCTCCGTTCACAGACCCGGCTTCAATCCAAGGTAAGGAGTCATGCTGGGGTGAGGGATGCCTTCTGCAAGCCCCTTGTGTGCGGGGCTGGGTTAGCTAGTGGCTGTTATTTCACCAGCATGTTCCGGTGGGAGAAATATTAATTCCAGCCACTTGCTAGTACCCAGCCCCACAGTAATACGGCATGCTGGCAGAATGTCTATCAAATATTCTTTCTTTCTCATGATTCCTGCGAAAGAAATAATATTGTAAAAGGTCTTCTGCAAGCAGGCTAGGTTATTACTGGGGGCTTAGAAAGTGGCTGGGTGGGAGAAATATTTCCTGCCACTTTCCAAGCACCCCAGGCCTGCACTAACAGCATGGTGCTGGAGAAGGCCTTTTAAATATTCCCAGTCTCGTGATTAAAGGTGCCATGAGCAGACATGCCAACATTCTGTGACCAAAAATCTAAGTTTCAAAAATAGTAAAGTAGCAGGAAATAAATGTCACATCAATGTTACCCAATGAAATGACAAAGAAATACATCTGGAAGTCAACAGCCGCTGATTATCATTAGATGGCCAGGCAGCAGGGAGCTGAAACAAGAAATAGCCACTGAAAAGCTATACATCCTTCTATGTCAGCAAGTGACTGCTGTGGAGGAACCAGTGTGAAAAGGCAATGAGGTGATAACACTTCTATACACCCCAAGGGAAGGTACAGTCGCTACGGCTTCCGCAAATGCAGCTTGTAAGGCAAGCCGCAGAACAAAAGTATATAGGAGATAAATATATTACTGTGTTATAACACTGCTAACTGGCAAAATAGGGCAGTTGCTGGGGACATCCCTGAGGTACATGGCCCCTTTCAAATGAAAAGGTTGAAAGGCCCAGGTGCCTTGCCTGCCCTGAACACATGAGCTTCTTGTTCCTCCCTTTCTGGATTCGTTTTTGTGGACCAGAGTCAGTTTCACGTCATCTGTGGCCAGGCATACATCCATCAACACACCCACCTTCTGAATGCCAGGGATGGTGCTCTGCTCATGCGGGGCTTGGTGGGCCTGGAAGTCAGTAGGATTGGACAATTAAATCAGTAGGCGTTAGGACTGCATAAAAAGCAGTAGTCTACCGCCCAAATTGGTTGGGGTGGCAAGTATTGTGTTCGGGCGGGAGAAATATTATTTCCACCTTCTTTCTAAGCATCCGAGCCCCCCGCACTAACAACACAGCCACTGCAGAAGGACTTCTAAACATTTGTTCAGTCTCGTGATTAAAGGTGCCACGAGTGCTTCACAAGACTGAAAGAATAATTAAAAAGGTCTTCTGCAGGCATGGCAGTATTAGTGCAGGTAGGCCGGGCTGAAGATGTGTGACCCCTCAACCCCCCGTTGAGAGAGGCAACCGCAAGGTGCAAACATTAATGTAGAGAAAGGGTAATAGCCGCCAATTATCACAAGGAGGCTAGACAGCTGGAAGCTTAAACACTTAGTGTGAAACTGCCCACTGAAGAGCTATTAATTCATCATTGTCAGCAAGTGGCCGATAGGAAGAAACCAGTGTTAGAAGGCTGTATGTCCTGTGGAAAGTTAAAACGCAGCTTTAAAACGAGCACTGCAAAGTGAGTATTTTAAGCTCCAGAACGAAAATGGAGAATTATTTTTTTGCCGTGCACGGATACAAGACTGCCGACTGGCAACATGGGGGCAGTTGCAGGCCTCTCACCCTCATCTTTTCATACTATAAAAACATTTTGCGTTTGGTGCCACGGGCAGCGCTTTAATCACGGGAACAGAAGAATACATAAAAAAGGTCTTCTGCAAGCAAGGTGGGCTGTCTATGGTAGTCTTCTATTCAGGGTGGTGCAAATACTCCCACAAAGGTGGTTGCTTCGATTGATTGGTGTACTCTGCAAATAAACAACCATATTGTGGTTCTTGAAACACAAAACAAATAGGTGTTCTTATTAGAGCTTGGAAGGTATGTGATGAGTTGTTTAAATTGCTGGCAAATTCTGGTTTCACTGCACATCATATCCTGGGCAAACTATTTGACACAACCGAGCCGCACCAGTGTGCCGGCAAGAAAAGAAATGTGCATTATTTATCCTTAGGCAGTGTTGGTGGCCCGATGGGCATTACATTCCACAATTTGCTGCTAACTCGTTACTCAGTACAACAATGCAGCGGAGTCACGAAATGTGGTGCCTGTGTACCACAGGTTTAGAGAACAAATTTCCATCCTCTCGGGCACCATCATGAATGTTTTGTTGGCTAGGTGTTTTGGACGGCACTCCCTCTTTCGATCATTTATTTGGATCTTTTAAATCAGTTTTTGTTGACTTGCAATAAGCCAGACCACAAATGGACGATTAGAGCGGCAGAATACTTTTCTGTCAAGTCCTGAAAAAATTCTGTCTCAGTTGAGTTTAAAGCATTTGCTCTTAGCAGCCTTTGTAAACTGCCACCAAAAGAGAGCTGGGTAAAACTGGCAAGCCTCTATGGCACTTCATATCCCCAGCTCATGAAGATCATAAACATCTTGAGAATTTTCCCTGTGTCCAATGCAGCTGTACAATGTTGCTTTTCCTGCATCAACACAGTTAAACTGACGGAGGGCATCTGTCAGAAAAGACTGCTGAAACACACATTTGTATTAAGAAGCACAGCCCTCCTTCTGCAGAGTTCAAATCGGAAAAGGCGGTCGATTTATTTTTTAGCAGAAACACCTAGACGTCCTGGTGGTGCGGATTATGACTTAAGGCCTAGCTCTCCCAAAATGAACAGATGCACACCAATAACGTCTCGACATATCTTAGTCATATTCCTTTTAAAACGTTTTTCCCCCCCCAATTTTAAACCAAGCAGTTACTAGTGACTGTTTTATGCCAAACACCAGCTAAATGAAACTTAAAATAATGATTGTACACGCACAAATAGACACTGCACTATGCACCACTGACCGCTGCATGACCCAGCTACACAGAGCCTTGAACTGAAAAAGAAATCTGATTTTTATCATATCTATTTTATTTGTCCATTCATGCAGCAAACCTTTACATTGTAAAGACACTCATTGCACGTATTACTTCAGAGGTAGACAGAAAGGAAATGCTGTACTCTTGCTAATTTTACAATGTTCCCAGACAAGGCATCAATTTGATGTATGGCATGTTGCAAAATCAATTTTGAAATAAACTACAGCTGCTGGACAAAAAAAGGCTACAGAAAACATTTTAAATTGATCAGTCCATCAACCATCTTTGGTGGAGGTTAAAAATTGATCTGTAAATATTCTGCTTGAAAAATGGCATTCATTGATGGACCTACACTCTTGGAAATAAAAACATTTCCACAAATGTGCACATGGAGCAAGGAGCAGCAGTGTAAGTACAGGTGGTTGGTTTCAGGCTCCCTTCTTCACGCACCACTTGAGAAGACTGTGCATGGCAAAAAGCTTTCATGAGGGGACTCATGAGTTCCGCCACACTGGAGATTTGGAGGGGTTTCATAACATGTGTGTAAAGTACAGGCTTAAAAGATTGCATTTTGGCATCAATGGTATGGAGACCAGAACAGGGCTGATTGCACTTGCAGATAATGACAACGTTGGAAGGGAATAAGCAAAAACTGCAGGAATGTTCGGGATGCCTTGTTACAACAAGGAGTTTACCAAAAGAAGCGAACAGTGTGTGGCAAAGCCAATCTTCGAGCAGATGGATTTTAGAATTTGTCAAAGATCCGACATTGAGTGTGCTGGCCATGCAAATGCATGGAATTGATCCAGATTTAGTTTCCCGGGCACAGTCTATGCCACGTAACATTGCAAAAGAGGTTTGCCCCCCCCACCAAACTTGAACTTTGACTTCAAGATACAAATGGTGTGTGGCCCTCTTCACAATGTTTAACAAAGCCAGTTTCAAGCTTTTGCACAGTGTTTGAAAAAATGTTTTCATCATACAATAAATGGAAAGGTCACTTGAGATGTAATTGTCAAGTGTATTTTTAATAAATGACTGTTTGTGAAGTAATGTAGATAGGCCTTAACATTTATATTTCTTTGATTTTTGTATTTATTATCAATGTAATTGATTTTATTACGACGTCAGTCTGATTTTTCAAGTATGACTCAAATCGAATGTAGAAGTGATCGTAAAATCAACCTTTACCAGGAGCTTCTTTTGGCTCACAAGCGCAACTAATGTAACGCTACAAACTAGCTCATTGTTCCCTAGTGGTAGCTCCTGGTGATCAGTTACTGCTGGATACCCAGGCACTGCTTGTAATTCCTGCTTATCCAATCTTAATTTTGAGCACAGTTTGTTATGAACTCATAATAGTTGACGAATCTAAGCAAACAAATTGGAGCAGCAGACATACAGAAACTCAATGTCTCCAGAGCTCTGGTCTTCTCCAGGATGGACTACTGCAACAGCCTCTTCCTCAATGTGCCAAATTCCTCTTTCAGCTAATCCAGAATAGGACTACGAGATTTATCCTTGGCCTCAAGCCCAGGGACTGCATCTCTCAAGCCCAAAATATCTCCATTGGCTCCCAGTGGCTTTGAGGATCAAGTTTAAGACCCTCCGTATCATCCACAAGACTTTCCGGGGCCAGGGACACCACTACATCCAGCTCTTTCCCTAAATACCTCCCTCTTAGAGACCTTTGGTCATCTACCTGCAATTCTGTACTGATCAGACGCTATTCCAAGCGGAGTGTATGGTCAATCTCTTTCCTCGGCAGGAGGATCCCTCTGTAATGGCCTCCCTGTTCCACTCAGGCTTTGCCCATCTCCTTAAACTCCAGAAGATTCTCAAGAACCAGCTTTCCTCTTCTTCATCCCCCACTGCTAATGCCCTTCTCTGTCACATTGACTGGCTGCGTGGTCCCTTCTGAGCTCCACAGAGCACAAGGCCCTCCTTGCCCAGTATATCCCAGCACCCAGACTTCCTGCTTCCCCAAACCCAAACCTGACCTTGCCCTTCACAGGCCCCTTCCAACCCCCCCCAATCCCCCGACAAGCCTGGCGGGGTGTGCATCCCTACCAAGCCTGGTCCACCCCAGTCCTCTCGCTGCACGTGTGATCTTCACTCCCTGCTTCCCCTGGCACTTGCCCACCTGGCTTCTCCTTGGCACTTGCCTAGCCCCATTGGCCCTCTGCCTCCTTCTCGCACCCCATGCACTTGTATACCACCTCTTGCCCCACATCTCCCTCCCACCCTAGCATTTCCCTTCTGCCCTGACTTACATCTCCCCCACTCCCTTCCCCTGCAAGTCTTGGTACTGCTCTTGCATGATCCAAATGGCACAAGGCCTAGTAGGATCGTTATTGGGTTTTTTCTTCCCTGCCCCCACCCCTTTTTTGTCTTGTGGCACCTTTGAACACCAATTTTTATATAGGCGCTTTACAAATAATCATTAAATAAAAAAAATAAAGTCTAACCTCGCTGGAAAGTAGGAATCATGATAAGTGGCTGCAGATAGCAATAGACCAAAGGTTTATGTGCCACAGTGTTAGCAAACATTGAAATAGCAAGCACAGTAATATGCCTTGCCAATGTGCACTATGAACATGGCACCTGTGGCCTTTGCACATTTACACCTTACTGTGGAGGCCCACATGTGGAGGACAACCAGTTCATCAATGCAGAAATCAATATGATTGCTGGAATAAAGAGAGAAGCCAGTAAGCCTTTCAAAACTGCACTCACTCGAGGCATTCTGGAATTGTAGCGATGTAAAGTTTTTCTTGTTGGTGCTCATTGCACGTGTTGCCCTGGCTGCAACAGTCTACCCAACCTGGTGCGAAATTGCCCCCTTCCGTCCCTATATAACCCCACCGCTTTTGTATTAGAATTCAGTTTATTTCAGAAAAGTGGCTGGCTTTGGCCAAAAAACTGCCCCCACACCATTGGCTTTTTTCCTATTGAAGTATAGGGAAATCAGAGCCAGTCTGCACCTCGCCTAGGGTCTTTTTTGAAAGAATATGTAAATGTTGTGGGACCAGGCACATTGATACAGTTCAAATGGAAGTAAATATTTTCATATGGGATACTTGAAATATTTCGCTGTTTTTCATTGCACAGCTTTCCATTAATATTGATCATTTTTGTGGCATGTGTTTACATAATGAAACTGACATGCTGTGAACGAAGGGTTGCATCATTTGTCCTTGAACCCACAGCAATAACAATTTGAATATCCGCAAAGAAGTGATAAGATTCACTATATTGAAAGCTTACGTAGGAATGTTACGTTTCTGTTACCGAGATCTGTCTTTCGAAGCGGTTGGTCATCCATCACATAGAGGGAGAATGTAAACAAGACAATGCAAAGTTTTAAATAATATTTATGCAAGCGAGGATGGCAAGTGTGATCTATGCTGCATGATCAATGTTGAGTAATGTTGTGACAGATGAATGTTCAACTTGATGCAAATAATAGACAGTATATGTGTTAATTGTAACTTAATTGATAGTTAAATATGTACCGTGTATATACAATTATAAATTGGGTACTGAAATATATTTTTGCATTCTCGATTTTACATAGTTGTATTATACTGATGTGCACCAGTCATGGGTACAGTTACCGGTCGACTGCTTCTTCAACCATAATTGGACAATCAACGCATCTGTGATAACCATTATCTGGGATGATCGCGAGACACCAATTAAAAGTAGTTGTTACGCTCCTGACTATTGCGGTTTTCTTGAAAATAAACTTATCATTTTTGTGAAAAGAAACAAAGGTTATGAATCTGTTGTGGATGTGTGCGTTTATGTTCCTGGTTCTGCATTGGATAACGTTATGATGTTGGTGATGACAGGGTACATTTGGCTACGCTGCCCACCGACGTCATTAAAATAGGTGGATTTCATCGTGAGCTTCTAGTGATATCAGCGTTGGGAACGGGTGATCTGAATTAGTGCTGCAAGGGAACTTGAATTTACGGCGTTGAGGACATAAAAGATAAGCACAAAATGGCGGTAGCCGACCCATCATTTTCGTATTTGTTGAAAGTGAGAAAAACTCGGGTAAGTTGCACTGGAATTTTTTTAAGAACGATTGATGTATGCTGTAAAAAACGTGCCTGATCGATTGGGCCAATAACATTTCTGACCGAACTGCCCCTTTAACTATTTCTCCACCCTTGTCTCATCCTATGCTCAATTCTTCTTCCTCAGTCTTCTCCCAATTCTTCTCCCTCCCTGGTCTATTTCTCTTCGAAGGTCGCCCTTCTACATTCCGCTATTACGCCCTCACCTGCCCCTCTTGCTTCCCCCCCCTCACTCTCCTTCCATGACCGAATTTCGTCCTATTTCTAATGCCAACACTGCCTTCTCTTTCCAGAGCTCACCCTACCTTTGCCCTAGTCCCCCCTTCTCCGATTCCTAAAATGTATCAGTTTCTAATATCATACCTCACTGCTTTTTTCAATACTTCACTCCTTTGTCTTTTCCTTCCACTTTTAAGCATGCTACTATTTTTCCAATTCTTTAATAAAATTAAAATAAAAAAATAACTTTCCCTCTCATTTTTACCCAGTATCTCGTATCCCTTAGCTTTCTAAACTTCTTGAACATCTGTCTATTCTCAACTAACTTCCTTTATTACCACCAACTCTATTCTTTCAAGTTTTCAATCTGGTTTTCGACCCAGTCATTCTACCGAAACTGCCCCTTCTGTTTGCGACTCACTCCTTTCTGTTTGTTATGCAAAGCACTCCTCTCTTGATCCTTCTTGACTGGTCAGCCGCCTTTGATACAAACCATTCTCTTCTCCTTTCCCCTCGGGTTTACTTGAGCAGTTTTACGCTGGCTCCAATCCTACCTTTCTGATAGCACCTATTCGGTCTCTTGCCATGGCAAATCTCCTACCCTTTCCCTCCATTGTGGTATCCCTCAACATTCTGTCTTGAGGCTGCTTCTTTTCTCCCTCTACACCTGCCCTTTCGCTTCAATCTTTTGGCCCGTCATCTCGACGCAGAAGATATTCACTTTCCTTATCCTTTTCTGCACTCTTCTTCTATTTATGCTACCTTAACTTCTTGTCTTCTGGCTATCCAGTCTTGGATGTCTGATCATCATCTCATTCTCAACCCCTCTAATACCAAGGTTCTTTTCTTGCCAGCCTCAACTATTCCTCCTCCATTGCCCCCTCCCACAATCTCTTTTCCCCCCTTCATCACTTCCTATTTTTCATTGTGCCCCCAATCTGGGAGTCTACCTTGATCCTTCCCTTTTTTTCTATTCACTTTCTCGCTCATGCAGGACTATCTTTTCAATGTCCGCAAAGCTAGACCTTTTCTCTTCATCTTTCATGCCACTCAACTGCTAAGCTCATCCCTCATCTTTTTCCATCCCTTATATTGTTCCTGCCTTCTCTTTGATCTTCCCATCTTTCGCCATAGCAAGCCCTCTAAAGTCCATCTATAATTCTTCTGCTTTGCTCCTTTTTTCGCTTTCCCCACAGCATTCAATCTCTCCAGCTCTGTCACACTTCAATAACTAGCTTATCACTCATCTAAAGAGTAATTGCTTCAGTCTTCCGATAACCTTTCCCCCTCCGTCTTCCCTGCTTTCATTCTTCATTCTCATTCCGAATTTCTTTTGTCCGTCCCCCGTCTCCACAATCTTGTTTGTTCTCTCTCTCTACTGGCTCTGATTTAATCTCCCTCTACTGACTCCGATTTACTGTAATACCATTCCTCTCTCCCCCGCTCTCTTATCCTCTTTTCCATTCTGGCCTTAAGGCTCATTTGCTTTCCTTGTAAATTTTGTTTTTTCCTGTCATTTACCACTGGATTTGTACTGTTTATTTTATTATTGTTGAGCATTTTGGCATAAAGCGCTCTATAAATCAAAATAAAATGCAACAAAAAAAAATATGAACAATAAGGAGGTTTTAGAAAGTTACAAATGATTAATGTCAATCTCTAAGATGACATCACATCAAATGGGAGGGCAACTGGATGTAGAAGTCACTCCAGTTAAAATGCTCAATGAGTATGAAGGGGTGGTTTAGCATGTCACTTTTGGAAGCCTGGAAAATCACATACACTGACCAATAAGGGTTTGAAAAATTATGCACACCTCTAAATGTAGTGGTTTCTGGTAAGAAAAATTATGCTTTGTAAAAAGGGTAAATCCCATAGATTCTGGAGACACACACTACCTCACAGAGTTGGAGGGCAGGGAGATTAAACCACCCATGTAAAACAAAGGAAGGATTACATAAATATATATTTGAAAAATGTCCGAAAACCCTTTTGAGCAGAGCATGTAATGCATGCAGGCCACTCGGCTCATTTATTGGTTACAACACTCCTCTCACCATTAAAAAGGTCTGAAACCCACAAGCCATTCACATTCATTTGAACAATGCACTGCTCAAGCGGCACAACCGACGCCTCATATCCATATACCGACAGTTGGTTCCAGAAATGCTGCACAAAGCCCCCTTTGCTTATTTTCCTGTATTCGCTTTCAGACCAAGTATGTGCACAGGAGAAACTGCATGGGCTGCTTAAGGATGACAGATCAAGCCCTGGCGGCACCTAGCTCAGGAGCAGTTTTTCGAGGCTCCACTCGCTCAAGACTCAGCCCACTTAAAGACCAGGGAGCGTGTGTAATAAGATTGCTGCAAATGAGGAATCACTGCAAGATTTTCAGTTGTTGAACAGAAAGTGAATAAAAGCTGAAACACCAAAGCATTGTTAATTTGTAAACATTACAATTGCTTTGCTTTCATTTTTATAGTTGAATTTTCATTTCCAACAGTTTGAAACAGGTACCTTTAAAAAAATGTACAATTAATGCTTACAATTGATTGGCTTGATCCATTGGCTGTGCAGCAAAAAGGTTAGAATGGATGCTCAACAAGGTAGATGGGTAACATGACCCCTTGCTTCATTAATTAGCAAACTTAAGCTGTGATTCGTTGGCATCTTTACACAGTGACTGGTCGAAAGGACTTCAAATCCAAAAGAAGTTTAAAAAAAAATTTTGGAAGGTCAACCAGCTGAAGACAAGTCCGTGAAACTGATCTGCCATGTAGGCACTGATGAGAAAGATGCTCAATCCCTTCTATGATACGACAGGAACCTTCTACTACCACTGTAACGTGGGAATGTTGAACATCTAACCCTGCCTCTTTGCTGCCTTGCTTACCAGGGGAAACGCTCCATACCATTACGTCATGAAAAGGGCAGGGGGCGCCCCCACCTTCTAACAGCATACATTGGAGGAAACATCTCATCACGACGACCTGCATGATTTGAAGGGACACTCCACCTGTTACAAGCATGACAATGATGCTCCAGACTTTTTTTTTTTTTAACTTGCCACCAAGACAGCTCAGAGCCTTAAACACCCTCTGCTGAGATCTTTGTGTAGGGTTTAGGTTTGAATCCGAGGAGTCGAATTCAGAACTTATTCATTCTGATGGTGATACAATGAGTACCAATTTCGGCAGAATAAGTGTACATAAGCTGTACCAGTGACATGTGGGAGGCTACCCTCTACCATGACCGCAACAGTATTAGGCTAAACTGGCTGACCTTCAGAGCAGTCATGTGCAGGTAGAAATCCAGAGATTAATAGAATCCGGGTTCGCGCAATTACTTTCCTTTTGTTCGCACCAGTGCCTTCTCTTTAGGTGTGAATTGGTAGGCTACTGGCTCTAATTTGGGGCATTTCCGACTGAAAGACTGCCCTCACAACCACAATTATCTGCTTTAAAGAAAAGTGTTTAAGACAGAAAGGCTACCCTTTAAAGATTAGTTCATACCTATAACGTCCAGTACCTCAACATGCAAAAAAAAGGTTTGCTTTTATGTGGATATGAAATGTTCTTATCATGCATTCAGCTGCCTGGAATTTTTTTTATACCATGCACCAGGTGAGCTTTTTACACAATTTCTTTTTATAGCATGTTTCAAATGTATATAGAATAGTTTTACATATGCGTTTTCCACAGCGCCATATATTCATTATTTTGTGTGGCGGAGATGGGGCACAGAACAGAATTGCCTTTTCCGCAACTCCCTCCCTTCTCTGTCATACAAAGGAACACGTATTTATGTCAGCATGACATTTTCATGTTTGCCAAATGCTTTGGGTTCTTTTGGATTCCGACTGTTTTTTACACCAGCTAAAAGCCTGCTTTGCATCAATGGAAAGTACTCACTTTGCACTACATAGTGAGCAAACTAAGGCATACAGGTGATAACACCTGCATTTACACCTTTATTTTACACTTCATAATGCAAATGACTAAAATGCATCAAGGGTACAGTTTGCAAGTAAGGGTAAACCTAATAGGTCCCCACTGTGCAATTTATATATACATCTTTTTTTTTAACTTCTTTTTATTATTTTCGACATATGAACAAGCCAAGCAACGTCAAATTGAACCCCAACTCCCAACCCCCCCCTCCCAACTTCAGCCATAGCGCCAGTAGGTCCTTCTTTCCACTTTCCCCCTTCCAACAGATTAATTGTGAATGTCCAGCAACTTTAGTCTTTGGGGGCACCACTGTTCCCTGAACTCCCCCTTCAAGTAGTCCAGCATCTCACACCAGTACGCTGAGAAGCTCCCCAGCTTATTATTAGCCACATACGTTGCCCATTCCATCGAGACCATGTCCCACATTTTCCTTAAGGCCATCGCTGCCAAAGTAAAAACAACTTTTATTTTAGTGCTCCCTCTCCTCTCCCCTTCACTCCCCACTGCCCGCTTCCCCAACAAGATCTCCCGGGGGTCCTGGCTGACTCCCTCCCCTAAAGCCTGGGACTGAGCGTGTGCCATTTCACGCCAAAAAGGCCTAATAAGGGGGCAGTCCCACCAAATGTGAGCTGCAGTACCCACTCCCCCGCAACCCTCCAACAGTCCCCGAAGTTGCAGGGTACATCGCATGCAGGCGGGCCGGAGTATAGTGCCAGCCAAAGAGATATTTATACCAGGCTTCCTGCAACTGAGCCGCTTTAGCCACCTTCGGAATCATCTTCCATAACCTCTCCCAATCTTTCCTTTCCATTCTAGCCCCCAGTTGTTGCTCCCATCCCCTCATGTACGCCCAAGTAACCTTCGGTCCAGCGCTCTCCAAGAGCCTGTATAGGTCCGAGATTAGACCTCTGGATCCCTCGTGCGTTAGGAGGAACCGTTCAAACTGCGTTAGGTCGCGTGTAGCCGCCTTCCTTACCTCCGCCGACATGACGCAGTGTATAATCTGGAAGTATCTGTGCCTTTCTCCCTCGCCCACCCCGAATTCCTGCTTGCATTCCTCAAAAGTTTACACCTTTTGGTTGTGAAACATGTCCCTCAGTGCCCTACATCCCCCACTCTCCCACCCCCGGAACGCCCCCCTCTCCAACCCCTGCGTAAAATCCCCATTATTGAAGATGGAGGTAAAACGGGGATGGAAAGGACGTTATCCCCCGCTTCTCCACCGCCCTGTCCCAAATGTCCACCATTCCCTTGGTTATGGCACTCAAGTAGATGTGAGGCGGCCTCAACCTTCGTGGAAGCCATATTACCTCCCCCAGAAGGTGTCGGGCTACTGCTCTATCCATTTTCACCAAATGCTTATTGTAGTCCTCTGCGAACCATTCCCTAATTACCCGTAGTTGTGCGGCCTCATGGTATCTTCGGAAGTCGGGAAGAGCCAGACCTCCCTCCCCTTTGGACGCCGTAAGACGATAAGACGACATCTGGACAAGCGCAGCTTCTTACCCTCCCAGATAAACTCTTTGACCGCCTGATTTAATTCCTTAAAGAAGCTCGCCGGTACGGAGAGCGGAATCGCCTGAAATAGATAAGAGTACAGGGGGAAGAACCACCATTTTGAGGACTGCCTCTCTCCCTAGCCAAGATATCCTAAGGGCACTCCACTTCCTCAGGTCTTTCTTAATCGCTGTTAACAAGGGGGCATAGTTCGCTCCATAACATACCATCCCGGCAGAGAGGGGGTTATCTTGACCCCCAAGTATCATAGCCCACCCGGGCTTCACCTAAACAGGGAAATTGCCTTCAGCTCCTTCACCTCATTCTCCCCACGGGACAAATTCATCAGTTCCGACTTCTGCCAGTTGACCCACAAACCCGAAACCTCCCCGAATTTGGTCAGCATCTCTATGCTTGCCTTGATGGACTCCTTCAGGTTCGTCAGCGTAAGAAGCATATCAGCGAATGCCGCCACTCTATGCTGGCATCCCCGGAATATTGTCTGCCTCTCTTAAGGCCAGAAGAAGGGGCTCCAAATATATAGCGTAAAGCAATGGAGATAGGGGGCACCCCTGTTTCATCCCCCGCCGGAGGTTAATTGGATGGGACATCTCTCCATTTACTAAGATGCGCGATGTGGGATTCTTGTAATTTACCATGACCCTACTAATGAACGCTGTCCCCAGACCCATCTTTTCCATAACTTGAAACAGGAACAACCACTTCACCCGATCAAACGCCTTTTCGGCGTCTAGCGCTAAGAGGATCGCAGGAGTGGACGTCTTCTGTATTTTCTCCACCATGTGGGCCACCCGCCTGATATTGTCAGCGGTCTGCCTCCCTATCACAAACCCGTTCTGGTCCTGGTGAATTAGCGAGGGTAAATACTTTTCCAGGCGTTTTGCCAATATTTTAGTGTACATTTTTGCCTCTGTGTTTATAAGGGCAATAGGTCGATACGATATACATAAAGCGGGCAAGGATCCAGAGGAATGCACAAGTGTTATTTTAGCCTTAAAATAATTGCGTTAAATACGGAACCAGTAAGTGGGAGTAGGTTCTGTAAAAAGATGCTGGGTAGCCATCGGACCCGGGGCCTTATTGAGGGGGAGTGCCATTATGATTGCCCTTACCTCGTCCTATGTAATACCTGACCCAGCTCCTTCCCCAAGTTAAACGTGGGAGGGGAAGGGCCGCCAAGAATACCCTGTGTGGCCTGGGCTGTGGGCACTGTGAAGAGTACAGAGTTTCGTAGAATTCCGCCATCCTCCCCTTGATCTCTTCGGTCCGGGTGAGTCTCTCTCCCCTCTCATCCCTCATGGCCGTTATAACATTCTGTTCCCCGCTTCCCCTCAGAAGGCGAGCTAGGAGGGAGTCTGCCTTATTGGCCTTCGCATAGAATTTTTGCCTAACCCTCGGCATTGTCTCTTCCACCTTTTTAGTCCTTAGGATCCCCAGTTGGCCCTCTGCTAACCTGTATTCCCTGTACACCTTCCTTGTGGGGGTCTCCCTCACTCTCGCCATGGCGGCCTCCACCTCTCTTTCCAACTGAGATTCCAGCCCTCTCACCAGTCTATTTCTCTTTGCCTTAAGAACAATGAGTTCCCCCCTCAACGTAGTCTTAAGGGCATCCCACCTAGTGCCGAGGCTCGTGTCCCAGCTATTATTCCTCTTCAAGAAGTCCCGGATCTTGCTTCCAATCTCCTCCCGCAACACCTGATCTCTCAGGAGTGCTTCTGGGAATTTCCAACTCCACCCCCCCAGCCTTCGCCTCCCCAGCTGTAGCTTCATCTGCACAACCTTGTTGTCTGCTATCCCCATGGCACCCACCGCGACAGACTCCACCCCCCCCCGATCAGACTTGCGGACACCCAGATGTAGTCTATTCTTGATTGGGTTCTATGGACGTCGGAGATAAACGTGAACCCCTCCTTCCCTCCCCGTATCGCCCTCCATACATCTCGCAATCCAGCTTCCGCCCACCGCTCCTTCAGCTGGGGAGAGGCCACCGCGCCCCCCCTTCCCCCCCCCCATATTGCGTTCGGTCGCACCTCCTGTGCCAAGCTAAATTGAAATCCCCCATCAATATTACTTGCCCCCTCGCAAAGTCCTCCAGGGTACCCAGGGTGTCTAGCGTGAACTGTTCCTGACAAGCATTCAGGCCGTACACTGATGCTATGGTGTAAGGCGAGCCCATATACTCTCCCCTCACCATAATGTATCTCCCATTTCTGTCCCCAATTATATCTTGGGCTCTGTCTATCCCACTCCCGAATGCCAGGGCCACCCCACCTTTCTTTGTGGGGCCTGATGCGAACAGTAGCTGTGTGAATCCCCTCAGCCTCAGGCGATTCTAATCCTTCCTCATTAAGTGCGTCTCTTGCAGCACCAGCACATCTGGCTTATGGGACCTGGTAAATTGCTCCAGTTTAGTATGTTTAAGAGGGGAGTTCAGCCCCCTAACATTATGTGTGAGCCACCTGAAGACTGGGCTGGAGTAGAGTACGCCCCTCTTGGCAGTCCCACCATCTCCTCCCCGGGTCTACCTTGCATCTCCCCCCACCCCCTAAGGTGGGTGTACCGACCCCCCTCTCCTCCTTTCCCTCTGCCTCTGTCCCCCTGTTCAACCAACCCTGTGTTGCTCTACTGGTCGCTACGGGCCCCGCCCCATTCTCCCACCCTGAATCCCCAATTTAGGGTGAGACCGCCCCCTTCCCCCACACCCCCTGCTCAACTTTGCACCTCCCACGGACACTCCTGCCCTTATCCGTTACGGAATGTTTTCAACTCCATCCTCCTAGGCCCCCATGAAAAGCCCCCGTTCCCACCACCCCTGGAAGAGCCTTCTACCGAGAATCTAGTTACCCTGGTCCTCCCGCGCTGCTGCCATCCTTCACCCTCCCCAGCACTGCCCGTCGCCCCTGCCGTTGATCCCCGCAGCGCCATCTTCCTCTTACCTCGTTCCCCCTCCCCCACTGTAAACCACTCCCACGGTTTGCCTCTTTCCCTTTGCCTACCTCCGGTCGGTGGCCCCCCTTCCAGGCCTCCTCCCCTATCTTCCAGTTCCAAACGAATTATACTAGCTGCCTCCTGAAGGGTAGTTGCTCGCCTCTGGCTCCTTTCCCACGCAACCACCAATCCAAACGGAAAGGACCATTTGTATTTTATTCCTTGCTTGGCCAGCTCCTTCACTACGAGGCCCATGGTCCTCTTCATCAACGTGGTAGCGGCCAGGTCCTGGAACGGGAGATTTCACGCCCTTTGTAGAGAACCGGTTCATTCAGCCTGGCCGCTCTCAACGCCGCCTCCTTTTGGCTATACCGAGCGAAGGCCGCCAACACGTCTCGCAGTCTGGCGCTCGGACCTCCCGGGGCCCGGCTCACCCTGTGGACTCTGTACAGCTCGATCGCGCCCGGGGATTACTCGTCCAGGAGCTCCGCAAAGACCCCCTGGATCTCTTCCTTCAATTGTCTATCCGTGATGGACTCCGGCAATGATTTAATCCTGATATTAACCCTTCGGGATCTGTTCTCCAGATCCTCCATCAATGCTTCCATATTCCTTGTAGCAATGTCCAGACGGTCTATGGCCTTGGTGTTTGCCATTGTGTCCTTTTCACACTCCTGGAGGCCTCTTTCCAATAGATCTGTCCTCTCCCCCAGCTGGGCCGTTTCTTGCCGCAGTTCTAAGGCCACATTGAGGTCACTCCTCATCAATTGTAATTGTTCTTCGAATGTTTTAGCCAGGGTGTCCCTCAAGTTCTGCATTTCCCACCTAAGATCTTGCCTCGTCATCTGCGACGTTTCCTCAAAGCCTTCCTTGTCCCGTTGCTCTTTCGACTGACCACCCCCTCCTTTGCCAGAGTCCCTGCTATCCAGTGCGGGCCAGAGCGCAGACAATGTCCCCTGGGGCTCGCCCGCAAGATGCCCAGCCTTCCCCGTCCTCCCCTTGGACCTGGAAGACATCTATAGTAGGCTGGCCCCGCAACTCAACTGCGTCACTCTCCGACGACCGGGCCCTCCTCTGTCTCCTCTATTGCTTTGGGGGACTCTTCCTCCGTGAACGCCAGGTCCTTTTTCCTGTGGGTGGCCGAGTCAGCCGCTAGGCCATGTAGCTCAGTGCTCCAACAGCGGGCTTCCACTCGCCACTACCTTCTGAGCCTGTGGGCCCCTCCTTCCTCATCACCCAGTCCTCACCATTCCGGCGTCAGGGTGCCTCTAGGTGACTGTCAGCTGGGCTCAGTGTCATTTAGTCTCCTGGCCCCCGGCCTGTGCAGGCCCTGGCATATGCTCCTCCCCCTGTCTATTGAGCCCAGATGTGGTTCAACACTGCTTGAGCACCCCAACTCTCCTACGTTGAGAGAGAAGCCTTTGGGTCATCTTCAATGCTGTGTGTGATCTGCTGGAGCCCCTCCCCCATACGAGGGCCTCACTGTCCTACAAGCCTCCGCTTTCTCCTTCAGCGTGGGGGCCTATCGCTCGGCAGGGGTCCGCCCGCCGCCACTCTCCTTCTCCGCAGCTACTGGGGCTCTTTGCTCATCTTACTCCTCACCGCCACGCTCCTCACCTTTGCTGGTAATATACTAGCGCCGGGAGGAGGGGGGGTGCGGAGAGTGCAGCGCCTTTGTCTCCTGTTCTCCCTTGCCTGCTCCTCTGGGGTCTCCGCCAGCTGCCTCTAGTTCTCCCTGCAGCATCGTGGGCAGCTCTCCTCTGGCCGCTCGCTCCGATGGGAGAGGGGGGTTGGAGTCCACTGTCCTCCCTAGATGCCGCCGGGGGCCGGGGTACCACCATTGCCTCCACCGCCAGGCCTCCCCAGCTGTCCCATCTCTCAGCAGCACCCACTCCGGGGTTCCCGCTCCCCCCGTTCGCGCGCTGCCCCTCTGGGGCCCGGCGCACCTCCGCGGGCAATCCTACTGAACCGCACTGGGCTAAAATCATGCCGTCCGGGCTCGCGTCACACTCCGCCAGCAGCGGGGGAGGGAGCACCTGATCCACGGGCTCCTCCGTTAGTCACTCCTGTACTGCCTTACTGTTTGCCCCAAGAAAACTGTCTTAGTATGGGGGGGCGGGGCCAGCCGATCCAGGCCACAGAGTCCCAGAGCTGCCGTCGGCACGTCTACACAGTGCCGGCAGCCATCTTGGAATCCACAATTGACATTTTTAAGTAAAAGGACCCAGTGATTTTCTTAAAGTGCAGGTCTTTCATTTGTAAGGCTTTCATTTTGCGTTGTAGGACTTTTAGTTTCCCTATTCCGGATGTGGAAAATACAGGTACAATGATATTGGTTTGGCTGAACATTCTATGCACCTATGCCTGGTTCGGCAAGTACCTGGTTTGTAAATACTCTGTAAATATCCTGCAAGTTACACTGTTTTGTTCATGTTGACTGTATGCTCTTACTGCATTTTGTCATTGCCCTAAGTAAACTATGTCACTGTAACCGATAAGCGCCCAGATGCCCTTGGGCCAGGCGCACTATACAAATAAACTAAATACAAATTTCTACAAGTATTTGCATATTGTCAGGTTACCATGGAGAGCCATAAACATGGTTTTCCCCTATCAAGGGAAAGATTTGTGCTTTGGAGGAGAGTTGGTTCCTAGTCACCTGCATTGAAAAAAGTGTGCGACTACATGTACCAGAATCCTTAGAGACTTTAATGAGAATTAACCAGACACACCTGAAAAGGAAAAGAAACACAGCCTCCCCGATTGATAGCCTTCTCCTCCAAACGTTTTCTTGACTAACTGTTGCTTTAGCAGGTAACTCTGACTGGGAATCAGAGTGCGTGCCTCATCTCCATTTCTTCTACAGTGCTTTATGTGATTTGTATATTTTTCAAGTAAGCACTATAAGGCAATCTTACTGTAGTCCTTGAAAGCCAAGTAGAGCTCAGATGGTATTTGGTAAAGCATCCAATTTGCGGTGGGGCTTAAAATCCCAGGTTTGCTGCTTAAACAAAGTGTGGAATCTCGCTGTAATTTAACTGCAGAAAATGGAGTCCGCAGAAGTAATTCAGTACACAACTATATAAAAATAAAAAGAATGCTGCCTTACAGTGGCGCAGTATTTTATGTATGCTGCTGGGTATTTTAGTCAGAGTGGGGCATGTACAGATGGGATGGGGGAATAGGCATAAATAATTGTGTAGTTTGGGTTCCGACAGAGTGGCTGTTGAGAGGGACCAGCTGAGAGCAACCAATAAATCAGTGACCCGAAAATGTGTTGGTGGTTCTTACGCAGATTATGATTTTAAGAACAAAGTGGTGTCTCCTTGTGCTCCTCCATTGATGGCCCACGTAGAACTGTGTTGTTACAATTACCATCCCTCAGTTCCCATTTAAACAATTTGGAAGAATAGAAATACAGCCTCACCAACCAATCACTACACCAAAGATTATAGCATAGCAGACTAACAGTAATTTCCTATCTTAGTGCTGCTAGGCTCTGACGTTGCCCGAGCCATTCAGCGTACTATTACAAATGAGAATGAGTTAATCTCTTTGTTATACCCGGTTATGCTATGTCAGCGAGTCATGCTCAACACACCTCCCTTTTTAAAAAGGTTTCTTGGGCCTTCAGAGTCTTTAAGTGGTGGGCTAGGGTACTAACACTGGGCATGGCAAGAATGCTTTGTTGCAACGTTGCCTTGAGCAGATCTGAAAGGATAAAAAAAGGCTATCTGTAGTGTGCAAGTTCAAACTACTTTATGACTTCTCTAGAGTAGTGGTTAATTTGCGCTCCAGTTTGCAAACGTTATTTGGATTGTTGATTTTGGCATGTGCCAAAGTGGTTTTCAAGGAGTGGAAGAGTTGTGTTGGTGCGGTTGTGTTGTATTAAGACACATTTAGTGAAAACATTTGTCTTCAGTTGGAGTACGTTGCATTTAGCAAGCTATATTTTTTGCTGGAGGTCTACGTCAAGGTATGTTGTAGGCTAGAGTATGCTATGTCAGGTTACAATATGTCATGACAAAAATTCAGGGACCACAACACCTAGTCAGTTTTCTGGGACCTCCCTTCACACTGCCCACCGACAACTCAACGACACGCAGCCTTACATGTCATTATGGTACAATGCAGCTGGATATGCATCATGAACGACGAACTGATGAATAAAACCATGCAGCACAGCAAACCTGTTTTTGCGCAAGGTCACTAATTTATTTTATTTTTTACATTTAAAAAGCGCACAGTCAGCCCTCGGGAATCGTGGCGCTGTTACATAGTGCCTGCTTAATTGTACATTAGCTCCCAAACACAATCATTTGAGAACATGGGAATGGGGCACCATATAAATAAGCTCCCCGACTAAAACAAAGTCTCTGAAGGTACCCCTCTACCCACTCCCCAAAGATACGATTCTGCAGCCCCATTGCCGTCTACGATTACTATATCTACTAATACTTATGGGATCACTGCGTCTGTAAATTTCTATTGGCTGTACATACGTTCAATCTGGCTACATGTCAAGCCTATGTCCACCATTGTTGCCTGTGCTAAAACTTGTAAATTGTATTACCTGCTTTCCAGCGCCCATTACCTCCACGTCCACTCTTCCTCCCCCCAGTACTTAGCTGATGAGGCGCCTGCCTCTGACACAGGACTGTCTTATTTATTATATTCCCTGTAACTCCTCCCCTCAACCGACGTCACCCAGTAAAATTTTTCCTGCCTCTGGCAGGTAGGACTTTTCCCAGTGCAGAGCTCCTGGGAAAATGATTGCTGGCCCCCTGGTGGGCTGTGTGGCGGGCCTTCGGCTCCCTCAGGTGGAGCGCTGCTCCTGGGCTCCCTGCGGGGCTTGCGGTCCCGGTTGAGCGGGATTGCCTCGCTCGGTTCTTTGCTGGGCTCCGGTGCGTGAGCATTACAATCCGGGTCCTGCAGGGCACAGGAAGAAGATGGGGTGGGGGGGGTTTGTCCCAATGGCTCAATGGGTAGAGCTTGGGTCCACCAGTAACTGCATGCAGGGTTCAAGCCATCTCTCGGATCATAGTTTGAAAATGATTTCTTCTTACACAGCTCCTTTTGAAGTTGTTTCCCCAAGGTTCCTCTCCGGGGGCAGCTGGGCTCCGCCTCTGGCGGTGCACGTTTCGCTCTCAATGGGCTATGGAACGTAACGGTTCCCAAGAGATAAATTTGCATTTTACCATTGGTGGGAGTTCTCCTGGCCTCCAGTTTAAACGTGTGGTTGGCAAGGTCATGATCTGTGTGTTTTTGACGCAATGGGTAAACATTCTGGAAAGCTCAAGCACCTTGTCCTGTCTTCTTCCTCATCTTCCACTTCACCTGAACCACTCAGGAGGAGGAAGAAGTCAAAACGTTTTTCCTTGACCAGGAAGGAATTGGAGAGCCTGCTAAAGCATCTTTCTGGAGAGACTCACAGCCATGCGTATGGCCGCAAGCGACAGTGCCCGTCTTCCTCTTTGTCGTCTTCTTCTGGCTCCAAGTCCTCGGCTTCTTCTAGTTCCTCATTGGCTGATGCTGAAGGGAAATATCTGGACAGGGCAGGAGTGGAGGAGGTGCTTGCTCAAGTTTGGGACTGCATGAGGTTCTCTGCGCCCCTGGTTCCAGTGGAGGGGGCTGACCCTTCTATCCTCCAGTATAGGCACACCCCAAGGATGGGATTGCCATTGGTTTCGTATGTCTGGAATAAAATACTTCGGGAATGGCGTGTCCCTGAGAAGATTGCTATGCCCCGCTTTATGGCCAAGTTCTACTCGTTAAAAGGGGGCAAGACTTTGCTTTGAGATCAGGTTGAGGTTGATGTTATCCTCGCCAGCCTGGTGGGTCGCTCCTCTATGTCAGCCAAGAAGGCAGCTGTCAGGATTAGTCAGGCGAGAACAAAGGCAGCGAATATGGCAAGGGAAATGTGCACTAAATCACACAGTGAATAGCTTCGAATTAAACTACGTGCACACAGGAACAACGACTCATGTATGCTAGAACCCCGGAGTGCAAATAGAGTGTGACAACAAAACCAATATTTGAAAAGGGATGTGGGTTAAGCACCTGACCGCGAGGAAAGTCGGCAAGCGCCTTACCCCCAATTGCTGTTACAGGTACTGACAGCGCTAAACCCACGTGGAGGGCAAGCAATGACAGGATCTGTGAACTAACACTTTTGATGGTATTAAATAAGGGAACTAAAGAACAGTACTCACGAGGACGAGATAAACCTCTTGAATGTCAGCTAGCCCACGAATCCTGTTGATGAAACTGGGACCCAGAAAGGCTATAACAGCAATGGAAGGAAAACTAAATACCTAAGTTGGAATAGTGATTACAAATTAGTGAGGAAAACATAAGCATTCACACAGGAGCTAGCTACAACAGCACACCACACCTAATAATCAAATGGGAAATAAATGCAGAAGTGCAATGGAAAACATGGAATGGATCCCAATGGAAAGTAAGGATCAGGAGCAGGGAAAAACGAAATAACCAATGCAAACTTCTCCCTACCCCTCCAAGGAAAAGACAGGAAGCTAATCTAAGAGGAAGGCTAAGGCATACGGGTTTACAGCAGCAAAGGACAGAGTCAAAGAAATATAGAACACAGACAAACTGGGCTGCAACTAAAAGGGGAAAGCACTGAGAAATGCTGCCTGCAAACAGAGGAAGACAAAAAGGGAATCAAGGGAGCAGAAATCAATTAGCGCATGAATCCGAGATTCAGGGCGGAGGAACAAGAAGACAGGAACTAGGAACTAGGTACAAAGGCAAGGAACTAGTCACAACAGGAACACTGCAAACGATGACCAGCGCTGGACTGAAGTAAGACTGAGGCTTTTAAAGCTGCTTAACGAGCACACGCCTCAGGTGTGCTGATTGCTGCACCTGCAGCCACAGCTGTTACCTATCCTCCACCCAACCTTGTCCTGCAAGGGTGGAGGTGGAGCAGTGGGCCAGGCATTCTGGGAAGCATAGTCATTTGGTTAAAGAAGCATGCTGGCTGCCAAAAACCTGGAATGGATCCGGAAGGGAAGTAGCTTGGAAAATAGGGATTTAGCGCTCCCAATTCATCATAGCACTGTAGCATAAGGTTCGGAGGAAAGGTCCAGTAGGGAATAAACCCCAATTCATGCCCCCAAGTGGTGGGAACGGGAGCGAAGGGAGCGAGTCGTGACAGTATACCCCCTCCTACGGCCGTCTTCGGGTGCCCGCCACCCGCACGAGACATCTTCTTTCCATGATGGGAGTGCTTTTTCTTTGGAGGTGGCACTGATGGAAATGGTGGCCTGTGGGCAAAGGCAGATGGACTTCCATGATAGGAGTGCTTTGTCTTTGGAGGTGGTACTGATGGAAACGGTGGCTTCTGGTGAGGAAGAGACTCATGGTTCGAAGAAAGGCATGAAGGACTTGCAGGACCTGAAGCAGAGTTGGAAGGTCCAGGAAGCTCAGTCACTGGGAGTGGACCCTTGTAAGTCTTTGAGGAGGGAGGCAGGCTGGTGCAACATGCCTTAGACAATGGTAGAAGCCCTGTTAGCCTTTCTGCCAAGAGTGGACATGCGGGAGGTGAGGAAATTGCTGGCTTCAGGAAAGGTTTATGTTCAGCCATTAGAGAAGGTGGCGGCTGAGGTAGAGGTTCAGATTTTCTTCTGTCATCCATCTGGGAAAAGGCTTGTGGTTGAAAGTGACTAAGGTTTGACTGCACATGTTCTACGCCTTGGAGACCTGAAAGTCCAATGGGTTGTACAAGGGTGGTACTCCTGGTGACAGTCGTGTAACCACCTTGTTGCACGTGGGATACAACAGCAGGGACGTTTGGCATACTGATAGGAGTGATAGACGCAGTACTTGGTATTTCAGACACTCGCAGAAGGAGCAATAACAGACACATTTTGAACTGCAGCAGTCATTCCCTTCCTTTGGCTACTAGCACCCAACTGGTGCTTCTTGGCGGAATTCTGTTGCACAAGTCCTGTAGGTAATACGCCGGTCTGCACCACCCCCTGTGTACACCCAGGTGAGTGGTTCTGACTCACCACTTGGTCCAGCTTGATGACTCTGAAGCGGGAGCTGGCAAAAGTCTCAAACTCTGATGCTGCATTTTTATGAGGCTCTGATGCTAAAGTGAAGCAGTTGGGAGAATCGTCTTGTGGAAAAGGCAGGCATTCTGATGCTCCTCCTGAAGCAAAAGAAAGGCAAGCTAGACGTTCATCAACAGTAAATGGTTGGGATTCAGGAGGAATCGCTGGAGCAGAAGAAAATACAGCAGGATCTGATGGTGTAGACAGGTATACCTCTGATATTGGCAGCGAGGCTAAGCAGGATACAGGCGTCTCATGAACTGAAGGCAAATACTCAGTATACTCCGGGACTGAAGACATGCACTTTTGATGGACTACCGGAGGCTCTAAAGCTGAAGGATGATCTGCAGGATGAGTCACTGTAGCTGAAGACAGGCAGGCCAGGGGAAACCTTGAGGCTGAAGGCATGCAAGCTGAAGCAATCTCTGTTGCTGGATACAAACATGTCCAGGTCTTTGGGACTGGCTCTTGAGTAAATGGCAGACATGGCAGCGGTTCATTGATTGAAGACACGTGTGCCAAAGATGACTGCAGGGCTGTGGATTGGATCATAGAAGAGTCAATGGTTGTAGGAGGACAGACAGAAGTCTCAGAAGTTGACAGACACATTGGTGGCTCAGGAATGGAGGGCACCTTTAGGGCAGTAGACTCCTTGGCACCAGTAACCAAAGACTGAGCTGTACCCTTGCAGTCCCTTTCTTTAGTGGGTGACACAGAGTCTCTTTCTTTGTAGAAGTCAAAATCAACCAGTGGAATTAAAGTCTCTGTTAATCAGGATTTCGTCAATTGTCCATTCCTCTGTCTTAGCTTCTGAAAGAGGCAGATTAACAATCAACAGTTCAGGAATCGCCTGCCGGTTCTTTGGTTCTGTATACTGTGGAATGAGTCCATCAGAACATGAAATCTGTACTGTCTCTGACTGTTCGTATTGATCAGAATTGGCAGAAGGAAGAGTGAACCCAGAGGTAACATCGTTTTCCACATCAGCTTTAACATCTACTTCAGTCTCAGCAGCTGTATCAAGAGCAGGGCCTAAGCCTACTGTAGTGACTGAATCTGTGTATGCCACCATTGTGGATTGTGTTTGGAAATCAGAAGCTTGTATGTGTGCTAGCTCAGAATTATGACAAACTGCTACACAGGAAATTTTAGGTAAAGGAGTGGCTTGTAAATCTTCAGCTAACTGCAATCCCTGACAAACAGCAGAACAATTGTTAGAAACTGTGCCAAGATTAAGCGCTGTGCTAGACGAAAGACCTTCACTCCCAATAGATCTAACATATTGACAAATATCATGGTTTACCAAAGTCTCTGCACTCAGGGGCTGAACAGTGTTCACTTCCTCAACATCAACAGATAAAGTCTGAGGTGTATTCAGTAAAGAGTGCAAGGTTTTATTCTCCTTTTGTAAAGAAATGAATTCTTGTCTTAACTCCTCAAGCTTAGCTCTTAGCATGCCCTGCATTAACTGTACATCACTATCAGTAGGCACAGGGGGAGGCACAGTGGCATCAGGGCTGGATCCTGCACTAGCAATCTGGATGTGCACCGATTGTACATTGTCCTCTACTGCTTGCAGGTTCTGTGATTTATAGTTTCTCTTACCAACTTGGTCTGTGTTTCCCTTAAGCAGACTATTGACATTAGACCTCTTGGCATTAGGGACTACAGTATGTACCTGTGCAAAGGAGTATGCTTTAGACTGAGGGTAGAAAACAGAGGTTATGCAAGGAACCCCTCCATTCTTTATGTTTGTACCATGAAACTGTTCTATCTGAGGTGAAGCACAACTGGAATCATGGGGTTCAACAACAGAGGTAATCTTGTATAATAAGTCTAACAGTGTGTTGTTTTCTGCGGCTAAGGCTTGCGCTGACATAGAATCGGGATCAAAACAAAAGATAGAACGAGGATCAGGCAATGTAGGATGTGCCATCCTATGGGAAAAATACTTTGCACGTAAATGCCCATTCGTGACAAGGAGTTCATTTAAGTCAGGACTAGTGATTTGATTGTCACAGGTAAATGTAGGGGAAGCTTTCTGTACAAACTTGTTAGAGGCCTTGCTGCCTTTCTTTCTTAAACTTGCCATATTCAATGGGAATTTTGGGCTGGTCATTCTGTCAGGATTAGTCAGGCGAGAACAAAGGCAGCGAATATGGCAAGGGAAATGTGCACTAAATCACACAGTGAATAGCTTCGAATTAAACTACGTGCACACAGGAACAACGACTCGTGTATGCTAGAACCCCTGAGTGCAAATAGAGTGTGACAACAAAACCAATATTTGAAAAGGGATGTGGGTTAAGCACCTGACCGCGAGGAAAGTCGGCAAGCGCCTTACCCCCAATTGCTGTTACAGGTACTGACAGCGCTAAACCCACGTGGAGGGCAAGCAATGACAGGATCTGTGAACTAACACTCTTGATGGTATTAAATAAGGGAACTAAAGAACAGTACTCACGAGGACGAGATAAACCTCTTGAATGTCAGCTAGCCCACGAATCCTGTTGATGAAACTGGGACCCAGAAAGGCTATAACAGCAATGGGAGGAAAACTAAATACCTAAGTTGGAATAGTGATTACAAATTAGTGAGGAAAACATAAGCATTCACACAGGAGCTAGCTACAACAGCACACCACACCTAATAATCAAATGGGAAATAAATGCAGAAGTGCAATGGAAAACATGGAATGGAT
Organism: Ambystoma mexicanum; assembly: GCF_040938575.1. Classification (NCBI taxonomy): domain Eukaryota; kingdom Metazoa; phylum Chordata; class Amphibia; order Caudata; family Ambystomatidae; genus Ambystoma; species Ambystoma mexicanum. The sequence continues at coordinate 543,786,332 of NC_090929.1, forward strand.
CCCAATGGAAAGTAAGGATCAGGAGCAGGGAAAAACGAAATAACCAATGCAAACTTCTCCCTACCCCTCCAAGGAAAAGACAGGAAGCTAATCTAAGAGGAAGGCTAAGGCATACGGGCTTACAGCAGCAAAGGACAGAGTCAAAGAAATATAGAACACAGACAAACTGGGCTGCAACTAAAAGGGGAAAGCACTGAGAAATGCTGCCTGCAAACAGAGGAAGACAAAAAGGGAATCAAGGGAGCAGAAATCAATTAGCGCATGAATCCGAGATTCAGGGCGGAGGAACAAGAAGACAGGAACTAGGAACTAGGTACAAAGGCAAGGAACAAGGGACTAGTCACAACAGGAACACTGCAAACGATGACCAGCGCTGGACTGAAGTAAGACTGAGGCTTTTAAAGCTGCTTAACGAGCACACGCCTCAGGTGTGCTGATTGCTGCACCTGCAGCCACAGCTGTTACCTATCCTCCACCCAACCTTGTCCTGCAAGGGTGGAGGTGGAGCAGTGGGCCAGGCATTCTGGGAAGCATAGTCATTTGGTTAAAGAAGCATGCTGGCTGCCAAAAACCTGGAATGGATCCGGAAGGGAAGTAGCTTGGAAAATAGGGATTTAGCGCTCCCAATTCATCATAGCACTGTAGCATAAGGTTCGGAGGAAAGGTCCAGTAGGGAATAAACCCCAATTCATGCCCCCAAGTGGTGGGAACGGGAGCGAAGGGAGCGAGTCGTGACAGCAGCTTTCCGGGATCCAGTGGACTCTAGGGTTAATTCCAGCCTGAAGACGGTTCATGCTGGGCCACATCTGGCCCTCAGGGATGATCTCTATGGTTCCTACACGCCAGAAATGGTGCTAAGTGTTTTCAGGAAATTGAAAAAGGCTGCAGGTGTGGGTTCTGATTAGCCTTCTGCTGACAGAGATCCACCGGCAGGTGGAATTTGTGTATGATCTGGCGTTTGATGGAGTGCGTGGATCAGCCAAGGCCATGGTGCTGGTGTGTCAGCCCGGGGGCATGTGCATCCGCGCGATTGGGATACAGATAGTTCACAGAAGGTGGCTGCCCTTGGACTTCCTTTTGATGGGTCCAAACTTTTTGGTGATTCACTGGCAGATAGGGTGCATAAGGTGTATCGTGCTGACAAATTAAGCAGATGTCTACCTCGGTGGTCGAGAAGTCTTCGGGTGCGGGGACCGGCTGGTCTTTCCCTGGTTCCTCTTCCGCTCTTTTCGGGGAGCATGATCCTCAGCACTCTTCTCTTCCGGCACCGGCCCTAGAGTCCTGATGGTTTGGGGGGGGGCTGGTGGTCGGTCGTCTCTGGCTGTTTTTTTCCAGTGGTGGGACTGCCCAGGGGTTTGGCTGCTTCCTGGGCAGGCTTCCTGTTGATGGTTTGTAGGGCTGCCACATGGGCAGTCCTGAGCGCTTTCTTTGAAGGTCTCCCTCTCTGGGGATGGTTCCTTCAGAGTTGGGGTTTTGACTTATTAAAAAGGTGCGAGTTTTGTTCTGCACTTTTCTGGCTCTGACGCATTGGGACCTTTTTCCCCGTTGCTGCTATGGTATGCCACATGAGATAAGTACTAGGACGAGGAAGAGCGGACGTGGAGGTAAAGCTCTTATTACTTACCGGCAATTGTCATTACTCCCAGTCCTACTCTTCACGTCACAGTACTGACAACCCTCCTCTCCCTGCCTACGGGGAAGGTCCCATGCTATGGCTTGGTTCTATAAACTTGGTGATGTGGGTTGAGGGGAGGAGCTATAGGGGATATAAGAAATAAAAGAAGGTCCTGTGCTGGAGGCAGGGGCCTCATGAGGTAAGTACTGTGACCAGGAAGGGGAGGACCAGGAGTAATGAAGATTAAAGTTAAGTAATCAGAGCAGATACCCACGGGTTAGGCGCGTTCAACAAAAGCTAAATAAATACAAAAAGGCTACCACCTTGCACCGGTGCAGGGCTTAAGTCGAGGAACACGCAAGGTGCACAGCCACTTTTTTCAGAGAGTGTATGTCGTCCTCCATGTGTGTTTTAACCTGTTAAATGCCAAGGACGAGCTATCTCGTCCTTCTTTACGTTTGCATTACCAAGGTCGAGAAGGCTTGTCCTTTTTGGCATTCTGTTTTGTGCGATCCGATCGCACAAAACTTAATCCAACCCACCTGGTATGTGAGGGGGAGGTTCCTCCTCACGGCATGGGGGTTGGATTTCTTTCAGTTTCACGTTGGCGTGCGTAACGCACACTGACATGAAACAAAGTAAATTCACTGCCACACCCATTTTCGGCTCCCGCGGTGAACAGAGAAGGCGAGTGTCCTTCTCCCTCGATCTCCGGTGTTATTGACCCGTTGCGATCGAGGGAGGTGTCCTTGGAAAGGGGGGGGGGTAGACTCTCCCCTTTCCAACACCACCTTTTTTGAAGCATTGCTGGTCCCATATTCGGCGCAGAGTGCTCAATCCGCGGCCAGCAATGCCACTAGACCACCATGGATGTGTTTGTGATGGGGGGGGGTGAGGGGGCTGCTTACATAGTAAGCAGCCCTCTCCCCCATCCCCCAATACATGGGGCTGCAGGTTTGTGTCTCCCTAGGGAAGATGGGTGCCCATCTGCCCCCATGAGAAGGGCCCAAAAAAACTTTTTAAATGTTAACATGAGTGGATTGTGGGGGGTGGGAGGACCCACTAGACCACCAGGAGAATTTCTAGTGAAAGGGGGTGAACATCCCCCTCCCCAAGCGGATGGGGGGCACCTCATGTTGCCCTCCCTAGGGGCAGATTTCTGTCCCCAGGCAGGATTCCATGAGATGCCCCCCCATCCATTTGGGGTGGGGGGAAGAGGGCTGCTAAAAAAGCGTGGACAGGGCCCCCAAAGGATGGCGCCTCTGGTTTAGGCCCATCTGCCCCTAGGGAGGGGCCCAAACCAGAAGGAAAAAAAACCTAGGTTGTTTTGGGGGGGGGTGAGGGGCCACTAGACCACCAGGAGAATTTTCAATGAAAGGAGGGTAGCCCTCTCACCTCAACCCCAAGTGGATGGGGGGCACCTAATATAGCCCTCCCTGGGGCACATTCTGCCCCTAGGAAGGGGCGTCTACCCACAAGGAGGATTACATGAGATGCCCCCCCCATCCATTTGGGGTGCAGGGTTGAGGACCACCAGAAAACTTCAGACAGGCCCCCCAATAGATGGGGCAGTATGTTTTGGGCACCCTGGGGGCAGATTGGCACACTAATGTGCCCATCTGCTCCTAGGTAAGTGACAAAAAAAAAATGTGTGTCATGAAAAGGGGGTGTCCCTCTACCCGCACCCAAAATGGAGGGGGAAATCTCATGCAGCCCTCCCTGTGGGCAGATCCCCCATGTGATGCTACGGAGGGCTACTTGAGATGCCCCCTAACTAATTGGGATGGCAGGGAGCAGGGCAGTAGAAAAGTTGACACAGGGCCCCCAAAGCATGGGGCAGTGCGTTTTGACCACCCTGGGTGAAGATGGGCACATTAGAGTGCCTATATGCCCCATGGCGAAGGGGCAAAACAAAACTCTTTGGTTTTTTTCTGTTGGTGTTGGGGGGGATTGGGTGGCGCACTAGACACCAGGGATGATGAATGGAAGGGGGCTGGCTGCTTTGCAAGGAAACCAAGTGCAGTGTTGGGTGTGGATCGCTGGATCTGCGCCTAGTAACGGCACAGCACATTGGTGTGGCGCTTACTTCCTGTGCACAGTGTTCGGACAGGGGAAGTGATCACCATAGTAAGTGGGCATTGGGCGTTTTGAAGGAATGAATGTTGCGAGTACCCCCCCGTGCTCAGTAGTGGAAGTTGATGATGGGAGTGTGGGTTGATTTTTGCTGGACTGACACTGATAATATATGTGGGTTTTTTTCCCCCCCTTTTACAGGTCTTGTACAGTTCAAGCTTCTCCTGTGTTATGCAAGTATGGAATTCGTGTTTTTTCAACATTGTATTTTACGCTGGGGGTGGATTGTTAGTGGGGTGGGTGGGAACTGTGACTGGAGCGTTGGTGGTGTGAGCAGGAGTGGGTGCTTGGGGAATGTATTGTGTGGGTCTGGGACACACTTGCAGGGGCAGGCTACGAATTGCCCCCCAGACCAGCTGAAAAGTGCTGTACCCGTGGGAGGGCAGTTTGCCAATATGCCATCTGCACAATGTTTACGTAGCGGTGGGGTTTCCATACGCCCTTTGGTCTTATTCCCATTTCCTATCAGTGTGCAGTTCACCCTTCCGTGGTGGTAGATGACTGGGATGTGCCATGTATCTGGTTAAAGGAATCAAAAAGTTTGCAGATAGCAGCCTGAAAGTTTGCATGTATTATTGGTGGGCCAAGTAGCGATTGTAATTCAGTTGTGGATAATCGAAAGCTTTCGCTGACTTAAGTAGTATGAAATTTCCTTTTATTAGTATGCATTCTAATGCGGGGGAGGATGGTTACTGTGGTGGGAGGCACTGTTGCTGTAGTGTCAGTGGTATGGGTGGGGGGGGGGGGGTCATGTAGGGAATGATGGGTGGGGCCTGAATAGAGGAAGTTGGCTGTTTTGTAGAAAACAAAATGTAGTAAACATAATTAACACCACTTTCTGAAATATGTTTGCGCTAGTAATGCAGATGGTCATTTCTTCTGAGCATGCAATGCACACTTGGTATGGAGCTCTTTCCTTTTATTGGAACAGTCACCATTTGTGTCGTCCAAGTCCAGCAGTGGTCCCAGTGAGCCCTGCCAGGGTCCTCATCCTTAGGCGGGGGGGGGCAAAGCTGCAACCAGCCAGAGGGCCAGGACAGTCGGGGGTGATTCCGCTGGCCTTGGGCGCCGGTCTCCCATGTGGGTCTTTCGTCCCCCAAGTTCAGCAGTGGTTGCAGTAAGCCCCGGAAGGGTCCCCGTCACTTCCTGGAGGGGAAGCTATAGCGCTGGCCAGCCAGAGGTCTAGGATGGCCGGGGTTGATGTGTGACTTTGGGCGCCTCTCTGCCTTGTTGGTCAACTGCACCCAAGTTCACGAGTAGTCCTGGAGCTTTGGCCGAAACTCTCACAATGAAACTGTCCAAAATTGTAATCCACTTGTGACGATTGGTGCACATTTTGTCAGGGTGCCTATATTCAGAGAGCATACAATGCACACTTGCTGTGGAGTTAATTTGCTCTGTCGGAATAGTCACCCTGCCAAAGTATCACAGTGTAGTATGTGCAAGTCACCTTACCACTGTGCAGTACCATCAGTGGGCCACAGGAACAGAAACCTACACTGATAATTGTGCCAGCACAACTGTGCCATTGGAAGTGTGTGTCTGGGATTGTTGCAAGAAACATGTGTTGAAGCAATAGTTGTGCTAATTGATAAACTGTATGTCTGGCTATATTGATGGGGGTTTTCTGGTTTCCATTTCCTAGTGAGGATAAGGGTTGTGTGGATTGTCGGCCACTCTTTCATCCAAAGGGCTGCAGGACATTTCAGAGGGGCAACCACATCTGGGTCTCGAACGGATGCTCTCTCGGTCCACTGGTTTGGTGTCGGGGGAACGCACCTTCGGCAGCTCAGAGGCAGCATCAGCGATGCCCAGGCAAAAAGAGATGTGCCCCCCCAACCTTATAGTGGTGCACCTGGGAGGAAATGATTTGGCGTCTATGGGACGGAAAGGGGTATGGGAGCTAATGATGGCAGAACTGGAATAAATATCAGAGAGATTTCCAAACACTGTGGTGGCCTGGTCCCAGATGATTCCCAGGAGGGATTGGAGAACTCCAGGGAAGGTAAGGGCCATCAACGCCTCAGTGAGGAAACTTAATGGCGAGCTGGCAAGACTGACAAAGGGTAATGATACAATTTGGACAATCACCATGGCTTCACCAAAGGTGAACTGATGTTTCACCGAGAGAGACGGGGTGCACCTTTCAAAAAGAGACATGGACATTTTCATTGCAGACATTTTGACATTTGCCCAGACGCTATGTTGCGGGGGAGCCCAGTAACTGATGACTTACTGCATTGTGTGGCATGGTAATAAAATTGGTAAATATGTTGACAGTGAGACTGACTTCCTAGCACTTGATTAGTACGTTGTGTTCATTGCATGTCAATTTATTCAATATGTCGGTGCTGCTTATTTCTTTGCAAACCATCACCACTTTTAGCAGCCTAATTCCACTTGCTGGCCCTTGCAGTAGTTCCGTCCTTGTGACATTCCCCCTTCTAACACAGAACCCTATGTGAATGAGCAGGGGGGTTTGTCAAAAGTGTGCCAGCAATTGTGTGGAATGGCCTGCTATGTACTTTTCTTATCTTCACTGTCTGCGTCTAGATCGTCTCTGCCTTTTCACCTCACCCAATCACTAATACATTACATGGTTGCTTCTCTCCTCCATTTTCCATCCACCTCTCCGTGGAGATGGGGAGGTTCCAACGCACGTTGGCTGTCTCTGAATTGGTACTGTGGGTTCCATCCTCGTCCCCCACACTTGTATTTGTGTAATGTATAGCTGAAAATGACATCTTGCTTAGATTTTTTGTTGTCTCTGTTGTAGATGCAGGTGTGTTGTAGCAGTCTACCTACTTGTTGGAAAGCTGTGAGCTGGTCCTCAGCATTTCACGCGTTTACAACTAGTACTCTGTTTTTTGTAGCGTGCTGAGAGTACATCACATTGTAGAGGGCTGCTACAGTTTGTGAGCATAGTCTGGATATTTTGGCGTACTTGTGGGGTCTAGGTCTGTGGCATTGAATACCACTTACTCTGCTAGGTTCCAAACTTTAAGAAGCACACATACTTAGCGTTTCATTATTTATCTGTTCTTTGGGCAGTGAAGGGTGTCATGGCTTCTCGTCGAACAATGTCTGGTGCAGAGGCTTTCGCTGCAGTGATGGAGTCCGGCTCGGAGCCAGGCACAGAGCCGGATGTGCAATCTGAAACAGATAGTGCTTCTGAGGGTGAGGTGAGCAGGAAGTTGATTCGGGAAGTGAGTTTTCGATGGATGCTACATCATCATCATCTGATGACGAAGAGGATGAAAGAGTACATGCATCTTTTCCAGCACTTCCCACACGCAAGGGACCCGTCAGAATGAGGTGACATGCAGGACGTGCAAGGAATGTGCCAGATCCTGACATGGCTGATGAATCGCAGTGGGTGCCTTCAGCAATGGCTCAGCCTGTTTTGCCCCCTTTCACTGGTATATCAGGGTGCACAGTGAATACAGATGGGTTTCAGCCTATTGCCTTTTTCAACCTTTTTGTTGAGGATGGGTTCATTGCAGATGTGGTTTGGGGTACACTGGCATGAGGTACAATCCGCAGTAACCGCAAAGGCTTCCCCAGTCAACTTGTGTGTAAGAAGTTGGACAAGGGAGCATGTAAGGCATTGCAGCAGGATGAACTGTTGGCAGTAAAATTCTGCAACAGAAGGGATGTGCACATGCGAAGTAGTACTATTCATGATGAAATTACTTCACTGGTGACTGGGCGCAGGCAGGCTCAGCAAGTGGAGAAGCCCAACTGCATTCTGGACTACAACAAGTAAATGGGTGGAGTAGATAAAAACAGACCAATTGCTTCAGCCATACCATTCTGAACACAAGTCACGCATGTGGTACAAAAAGTTGGCCATACATATTATGCATGTAGCTATGCGCAACGCTTATGTGGTGTACGGTGCAGCTGCTCCACAAAACAACCTTTGTTGTACAATCTCTGACTATTGTCCATGTACAAACTCCCTCCTTTCCAGAGGTAGAAGATGTGGCCAGATTGAAAGATTGACACTTTGCCGATTATGTTTCTGCCACAGCCATCAAGATAACCTTACAGAAAATGTAAGGTGTTTACAAAACAAGGAATGAGAAGGGATACTCTGGTTGTCTGTCCCCAATGCCCTTCCAAGCCAGCCCTCTGCCTAAAGCCTTGTTTCCTTTTGTATAAAACAAAGGAAAAGTATTGGGAGATGGACTGATTTCCGGGAATGCCCATCATTCCTTGAAAGGGACCCATAGGCTCTGAATTTGTGCGTGCCTTACAAAGGAACAGCACTCCTGCTCCCTGCACTGGAGGTGTACCTTCAATAAAAATCCAACAGCATTTCAACTCACTTTTATTTATCCACTTGAGGCCTGCCTTGGAAAGGCACACAACTCCCGTACCTTTCACTTGAGGCCTCCCTTAGAAGAAAATGTCAGTCGAGCTCCCTCTGCGCAATGTGTGACTTGCAAAGGAACGCAATTCAGGCTCCTTTCACTTGAGGCGTATCTTGGAAAGGTATGCCACTCCAGCTCCCTCCACTTGAGGCATGCGTTAGAGAAGGAGGAACATTACTCTGGTTCACTCCCCTTTGGGGTGTCTTGGAAAAGCATGCTAGTGCAGCTCGCTCCACTTCACGCCGCCCTTAGAAAAAAACATCAGTGAAGCTCCCGCCGCTTCAGGCATTGATCGGAAAGGAACGCGATTCCGGCTCCTTCCACCTGAGGCTTGCCATGCAAAGAAACACCACATACCTCATACCACCCTGCCTTCTTTATTGTTTTACCTGAACTAATGTTGTGTGGTGTGACTGAAATGTCTTCTGTAGGAATTACTTGGATATGATTGCTGTGCGAGTGAGGTAGACCTACGTAGTACATGCAGATGTCATTTCTGTGAACGCACTTTCCCAGCAGTGCAGAAATGATTAGCATGTTAGAGGGTGTGTGTTCAGTGTGGGTAAGTTTGCACTTCTCTTCCATTCCGTCCATGCATGTCCTGTTGGAGAAAAAAAGGCCAAAAATCACAAACTTCTCACAAAACGGCTGGTTAGGATATCAAAATATGCTTTTTTTGTTTCCACTCAACCAGTTCTTGAAAGCCTGGAAAATGGGGGTTTCAGCACAGCAAACCATTTGTCCCTAGCACTTACAAGGAAAATACGACAGGCTTCTTTGTACATCATTTTATTGGCATTTTCTGAAAAAAAACAAAATGTTATCCCTTTTTGGTCATTTTCCTCTCACCCGCCCCACCCCCAACAGCAAACTAGGATTCCTTGGTGGCGTTACGGCCACCTACATGTGGGGAAAAAATTCCAAATTTTGCCGAGATTTCTCATGTAACAAAAAAAGTTACAAGGGACTGAATGGAGACATACCGAAATCACCAAAAAAAGACTGGCAGGAGGAGGGGGTGGGCAGACCCATGGCAGTTAAGGAGTTAAATTAATTTAAACAATTTAAAGATGCTGCTGCCACTTGGTATTGAGAGAGAGCTGTGTCCGCGATTAGAACCCAGGTATATAAAACTCCTATTGATTCTTTGCTGTAACGGCTACATTTTTTAGAAATCCCCCCGCCCACTTTTTATTAAAAAAAAATTTACACATTTTAAGGCAAAAGGTATGCACCTTTTAAATTTACCAAACAATGTTTAAGGAAAACTTGTTAGCTTGGTAAATGCTCATTTGTCCTTGCAATTCATTCGTTTGGAAGAGACACCCTAAAACTAAACATGCACATTTCTTTCCATTTACGTTCACTGCCTGTGATGTCACGTCCCACTGCATACGTCAAAGTCCCCCACTTACACATGTATTTATAGTAACATCTACCACCCATCCATCACACGAACGCCAATAATACAAAAAAGTCTCGTTTGAAAACGGCATCGACTGCTAACGTTTAAGCCGTTCGCAGGCACTGTAAATAGCAGTAATTATTACCATAGTGCTCATGTTACCTGCTTTGGTAAAATCGGATGCCCAGCAGGCACACAAACTTGGTAAAACTTGGTATTTTGAGTGCTTTAGCTAGAACATTTAAACCTTAACAGATACAGGTGCACACTGATCTCTGCACCGATCCCTTAACTTCGTGAGCTTTCTCTTGCAGAACAGTCGACGGATCCAATCCCTGCTTCATAACATTGAAATTCACAGGCAGCACCGTCGGTCCATTTCGCCATCCCTACTCGAACTAAGTACCTACGGATCATACTGTGTCTGCATTTCCAACGATTCCCAAAATCACTTAGTATCCACTCGTTTCCCCAAGTCCCGTGCACAGAGCCCTAAACCTCCATCTGCACCGTATGCATTCCCTCAGCTATAAAAAAATAAAAACAGCCACCCGAATCCACGGTCTGTATTGCTTCTTGGTCCCTCCTACGTGGTCATTTTGTGCACACCCGAGTTCGTCACAGCTTTACTTTGGCTGCCCGTCGCACCCACTGTGCTGGTACCTCGTCAACCTCTGCCCTTAGCTGCTACCACCACTAGCGGTTTACGCCACTCCGCCCCGGTACCCCGTCAGCCCCCCAGCATCCGTTTTCCCTCACCTTTCTGTTCCTCATGGGCGGGGCTGGCTCACTCTCCGCCTCGTTCTCCTGCAAACTCTCCGCGGTATGTCGCTCTGACTTCCTGCAGTCCAGCAGCGCCGAGCCTGCCAAATCCTCACCGGAAGAATAGCAAACCTCCGCCACCCACCACCGCGCCAGCACTAGACACAAACAAAGGACACATACCCGAACCAGCAGTCAACACTAGACCCTCAGAACTACGAGACGAAGGACTACGGCAAAGCCTCTAGAACTAGACATAAAAACAGGACGTTATCCTTGCTTTGCAGGTCTCTTCGAGAATACAGATTCTATGTGAAGACCCGCAGGGTCGAACTATGCTCAACTCAACTCTTCACTTCTCGAACAGCCAAAACCAATTAATTTCACTTTAAGCAAACTGTGAAATAACTACAACATCCTTGAAAACCTGCGAAATTGGAAGTTTGTGTCCAATTGGTTTAACATTCCACGTAATCCAAACAGTCAAATCACGTTCCTCATGTTAAATGTTAAAGGTATTTATATTGTGCACTGGCACCAGGAGTTGGTCCTCAGGCGGATCTGTAAACAAGACGGTGGGCAGGGTCGGATTAGTCGGATTAACAGGGAGAAGTAGAGTGAGAAAGTTGGTGTGCTGTTGGCGGCTTCAGTTCGGTATACACTGTGTGCTGAGCTTTGATGTAAGTGTTGGACCGGGGCGAGACCTTGTGTGCTGTAGGGGTGTAACGGTACACCGGTATACCGGTATAATTACCGTGACCCTCCTCATTTAATCACAATAACCTTGACCTTCTACATACCGGTTTACCGTGTGTGTTCAGCATCAAAGCAATTTTGTTTTCAGTGGCTTCCCCTTACACAGATGAACACGTGGGCGACAGGCAAGGCAGCAAAGCAGATTTGTTCAGGGCTGCACACGCAGACAGTGAAGTTCGGACCACTTTACTATTTTGTTTAAATTGCATGCAGCTGCCTGTCACTTTCAAGTAAGCTAACACCCCCACTGAGCACAACAGATAAGCTGATGTCAAGGAGGCGAAGCTGCATTCTGCACGAGGCTCCAGTGAAAAATGGAATTGGAATCTTCTGCCACAGCTGTATTGCTTGGGCCCTTTAGTAATACATTTTTTTTTATTTTCTACACAAAAATAAACACTTTCTGCATGACAAAAAGCCTCTCATGTGCAATGCGAGAAGGGCTGTTGTCCATGTTCAGAGCCTGTGTGTGTAAAGAAAGATTTATATTTTTTTCCATTTTGTTTTGCTTTCGTTACTTATTGAAACAGAAAGTTATTTGAGAGAGACAGGCAAATCGGCAGGCCCGTTGCACAGCAACCACCCTGCCAGCAGGATCATAAAGCTATCAATTTGGTCCAGGCCCTTTGAACACTCCACAGAAGAACACATTAACCCCTGTCCTGCAGCACACTTTGCACAAGCTGAGTGGTGGTCTGGGGCCAAGCTGCTTTGTTTGGGCAAATGCCATTTCAGTGAGCCACTGTCTCCAAGGTTTGGAGTGTGGACACTGCAGAGTAAAGTGCTAAATATAGTTTAGGAGAGGCCTGTGGTCAACAAACTTAAGGATAGTCTTTGCTTCTGCTCGCCCAACTACCTGGAGGGCCCAGACCTGCATGCTATCAGTTTACACCCATCAGAAAAGTCCAATCGTACTGAAAAAGGCTGCCTTATACGCGAACATGAGCTATGTTGTTTGTTCCTTTTACATGGCAACCGTCTGCATTTTGAAAACATTTCTGAAGTGCCGTTAAGCTTATAGGCTACTTTCGTGGCATGCAGACTGTTCCAAAAAGAGAAGTATGCAATTGCACGAGGTCCCGAACCATTTTAGTAAATAGAATATGTCCCATGTCCTGGTTTTCACAGGGCTTGGCGGTGACTGAGCATGAACCAAATATTTAAAATGTTTGCACGTGTTCATGGTTTCTTTGGCCCCACTTTTGGGATACGGAGTGATTGCCAGGAAATATCCATTAACCAGCTGTTTTGTTAAGGGCACCTCTAGATCTGGTTGAAGATGCATGCTTACCCATTTCAAAATGTTATTTGGGGAGCCCCATTCCCTAAAGCTGGAGAAAGCAGCCTGCATATGTTAACAAACACAGTGTTAGTTTATGATTTTCAAATTCAAAGGGGCAGTGAGAAAATGTTAACTATGTTTTATGGGTACAAACAGTTTCTGGTGGAGCAGTTTTGTATCCCAGAAGGACATCCCTGATGACAAAAACAATACATTGTAAGGAATGAGAAGGAACTAGTTCATTCAGTGCAACATAAGGATTATGGATTATATAAATGACATTTTAGATTGTAACAGATTATAATGGAGAACGTGTTTTGTAATGCACCTGAAAATACGGTATGTGGAAGTGAAGCCCTAGTCAGGAATGCGCACAACTGGATTTTCATGAAAGGAAGTAAAGTAAAATTGTGGTTGAGCTGCTGTCGTGTAGGTAGTGAGATGATCTGCCACTATCACCTTGAAGTATATCAAATTATTGTGAATTACTATCTACACAGGCTGCGCTTGGTAACCAACGTAAAGCCACTGATGTGCAAAATTTAAACAAGAATGATGGGGAATTAATCACAGAGATATTCTACTGGTTTATTAGTAACAAAGAGCAAAGTTGTTCATTCACAGGTAAAGTGTAACACATCAATTGTGTTGAATGAGTCTGAACTTGGATGAATTACACAGAGCAATTTATATGCAATCAATAAAACACCCACAATTTATATGCAATTGCGCAGCATATTTGTTGAGTACTTCAAAAACCAAAACTTGAATGAATCACATTGTTTGAGATAGGCTTATTCGCCAAAACACACACAATTTATATGCAATTGCGCAGCGTATTTCACATTAAAGAAAAGCCAAGAATTTGCCAAAACATGCCAACACGTGTTTCAACCAAAGAGGTCGTCCTCAGGGCATACAAATGTAGTTTACCATTTGCATTAATCTATAATTATTGAACCTTGGCTTGAAATCGAAACAACCAACGTCAGAGGTAGTGGGTCAAAAAACAAGAAAAAACAGGAGAGAAAGGAGAAATAGAAAGAAATAAAAACATACCGTTAGAGATAATATATGCAATTGATTGTTCTATTTCCTAAAATAGGGATAAATGAATCTATCCATACCTTAAATATGATTGAGGTTTCCTAATACTTGATTCAACTTTCAGTAGTTGAGAGATTTAGTGATTTCTACATGCTTGACTGGACAGGGTCTGTAAGTTATAAAGACTTGGTATAATATGACACATATTTTAGTTCAAAAGTCTGCATTGCTAGTAAGTTTAACATCTAATTTGTGAAAAGTATGGAAACTATAATTACCAGTCTTGCAATCAAGAGGTAGTTGTCGTTCGACTGATATGCCGCTGTTGCAGTATAATTGAAATGTAACGCACGTTTTTAGCGTGCCTTGCCTTTAAATTCGGCCGTAATCTGTAACATGGATATGACAACGTATTTAAACACTTGTTATAAGGAACGTGCTGCATAAGCTTTTCGTTTGGTATCGTTAGGGCGTAGAACTGGCTTACCGGCATACGCTCCAAAAGTTGATGTGCTCAATGGCCGGTTGTTTCTCAATACTGAAGGCATCGGCACAATCCGGGGGTTACTATAGTAACCTTCCCGGGTTAGGTCAGGTGATGTAGTCATCTGACCCTGTTGCTTGGATACTCCTTACAAGCCGGAAATGCATAAAACAGACATTTGAGGAAAGCTTCCTATGCGGAAGCTCATTCATTTACGGCAATATTTTTGCAGCGACTTAATTACATATAGATATTTTGATGTTAATACTGTGTACAGCTTTGACATCAACAAAAAGAAAACTGAAATAATCCGTACTAATTCTAATCCTATGTTAGGTGCGGATATTGGATAGTTGGTGCTAAATATCAACCTCAATTAAGAAATCAAAATAAATGTGGTGCGCTCGAATCAGCGTGCAGACATGCAAATAACTGCCGGTTGGGCTGTTGGGACAAATATAAACAGTGACTTCTCACAGAGTGGGGTCACTAGGCTGAATATAAATGCCTCGGGCATAGTCGGTAAGCTGTATCGGTTTGCATGGGTTTGATTGTCTGTTTTTTAGCATTAAATTCGTACAAATTATAGAAACACATTCAATTCATGGTCTTGGTTCAAACCAAGTGACAGGCAACGTAATTTACAAATCATTCTTGCTTCCTGTTGTCGTAGGGTCAATTCTCTGTTACCACCTCTCGGATGTTGTTGGATGTGTTTGAGTCCAATGAATTTGATGTCTTTAATATTATCCAGTTGATGATGCTTCTGCCAATGGGAAGCTAAAGGAAGTCTAATATCCTGGCTACTAAGATTGTTGAGGTGTTCTCGAATCCTGAAACGGACTTCTCTGATCGTGCTGCCAATATACATTTTCTGACATACACATAAGATACCATAGATAACAAATTTTGTACGACAATTAATAAAGTCAAATATTTTGGTTTGAAGTCCATTATGGCAGCTAAAGATTTTTGTAGGTGCTAAAGCATGATGGCAAAAATTGCATGTCCCGCACTTGTAAAAGCCTGCTGGCTTTGTGCTTGTAGTAAGCCAATTTACCTGTCCAATTGGGTCAGGTTTAAGGAAAGAGGGACTGAGGATCTTCCTCAAAGTCTTTGCCTTGGTAAAGATAATACTGGGTCGATCAGTAATATACGATATCAAATGTTTTGTAATGCATACTACAATGGGTGAAGTCCCTGGTTTTATCATTGAATTTGAATAATCTCCAAATATATCACTGCCGCACCACACCCACTAGCTGAAAGCAGGGTGAAAATGGTCTGTGATTATTGATCACCTTTTGGAGCAATTTATCTTTGGCCATCAAATATACATTTGAAGTGACACAGCTCAGCCTGTGCCTTAATTTTGTGGTGTGTAGATTATCAAGGGGCATTAACTGCAGAACAAAGAAAAGCAGCCTAGTTGTGGAGCTGAATCCCTAAATGACCCCTTAAACAATGCTATTGGCTTAACAGGGCCCCCAAAGGCTTTAGGGTCTACTTCAATAGAAAGGGTTGAAGTTCATGCCTACCTATACCCTCATCCAGACATTTGTCCAGCGTGGGAACAGGGCTTCTTTACCCTGGTGATATGCGCAGTCAGTTTTTGCTATGCACTCAGTGCAGCCAAAGTGCATTCAGTAAATGAAGAAGGGAGTTTGGTTTTCCCAATTAGCAATTGCCCACTTTTGTCACTTCTACTAGAACATTTATATACAAAAGATAACTTTTTGTGGGGCAAGTCTGTTAAGAAAAGTCAAAAATGGTCACAAAGTATTAATTAAGGTTACTTTAACATGTGTGCTATATCGCGATAACCGTGGTATACCGTTACTTGGCAAGAAGGTTATCATACCGTCCATAAATCCATACCGTGACACCCCTAGTGTGCTGTTGGTACTGTTAATGTGTTGTTGGTTTGTAGTTGATGCAGTGTGTGTGCGATTTGCTACGCGAGAGTTGGTTGTGTGCATAGCCGCAACACCCCATATCGGCCTCCCTGGTGCCCCGCATTTGGTTTACCTGGTTTCCAAATTCCCCTTTGTTTACCCTGTGGCCCTCCACCCACTTCCCCTTTGCCATGCCCTCCACTCACACCCCCCCGAAAATAAGACACTGACTCGGGTTGTGGATGTACAGGCCGCAGTTGCTTTATTAAGCAGGAGGTAACTTACAGGCATACATGCCAACCCTCCCGATTTAGGCGGGAGACTCCCGATTTTTCTGTAAAAAAGATTATTTTTCACGTTCTCCCGCCTAAAATAAATCTTTGCCCAATGCATTCCAATGGCAAAATCTTTGTCTCCCGATTTTTTGGACGTAATCTCCCGCACAGGTGGGTTGAAATGTTGGCATGTATGCTTATAGGTGCTCCGTTATTTGCTACTTGGTAGTACAGCATCAGGTTTTTCTGCTCTGAGCTGCACACCCTTATATTCCCCACTTGATGGCGAGCAGCATCCGCTAAGCGGAACTGATGCTGTTACTTTTCCACTTTACTTTGTACTAACTCCAACTTGATGGCGAGCAGCATCCGATAAGCGGAACTGACACTGTTACTTTTCCACTTCAGCTTTGCATGAACTCGAACTTGATGGCGAGTAGCATCCGCTAAGGGGAACTGACGCCGTTACTTTTCCACTTTAGCTTTAGCATGAACTCAGACATGATGGCGAGCAGCATCCGATGAGCAGAACTGACGCCATTACTTTTCCATTTTCGCTTTGCATGAACTCCAACTTGATGGCAGGCAGCCTCTGTTTGTTCGGAGCTGACCCCGTCAATGTTTTGACTTTATTAACTTGTTAACTTGTACTTCAAACACTCCCCCTTTCGGTACCGGCTTTAATTCCAGCTGGTTCCACTTTTACTACTTTCCCAGGTGCAGGATCGTTAAACCTTTTTCACATCCTGTCGCCTGCCTCCCCCTTTGCTCCCCGTTGGCCAGGTGTATGTGCTCTAAACTTTCCCTTCACCCAACCTCTTCCTAACCACGGCCCCCAGCTTCCAGGTCCCTATCTTATTCCTCGCCCCCGGATCCTGCCGCTCTCTCGCCTCCTCACCCCTCCCTCCCTATGTACCTGACCTCTGCCCCTTCCACCTGGTCTCCAGGCCTACTACTCGCTCCCTGTTGCTTGTGCGACTCCCCCATTGTTCCCCCATTAGGTTTCTGTTCACCTTCATTCCCCGTTGCACTTGCGTCCTTTCCTTACCCCCAACCGTCTGCTCCTCGTTCCCCTGGAGTTTGTTCCCCCCACTGTCCTCCCCCTTTGCTCCCCCCTGGTACCCGACCACTAATCCTCTACCAACTCCCCTAGTAGTTGTGCCGCTTTCCGTACATTTGTCCCCTTCCCCCTTTCCCGACTAGCTAGATTCCCCTGCACCCTGTTACCTTGTGCCTGCTAGCCCCTACCTCCAGTTGCCTTGTCCACCACCAAGACTCTTGGGCGGCTTACGGCGCTTGAGAGTTCTCCCACCTGCCTCTTCGTTGGCCTCTTTGACTATCCGGTGTCCGTCGCCTTCCTTTTCCGCACCCCCCTTTCCTCTGCCCTGTTATTTTTCTCCTGGCGTTGATGGCCATTACCCCCCTCCTCCTGCGACTTCCTTTTGCCACCCCCTCCCTTTTCCCCCTTATTTTGTTTATTTATTTGTTTATATGTATTAATGTTTTTTTTTTAATTGTATTGTACCGCCTGCCTTGCCTCTGTACTTGCACCCCACACTTTCCAGCGCTTCCCTGATGTTCATCCTCATGATTTCCATTCCTACCCTGGAGAGGTGTACCCCATCCCTTGCGAAGTATCCCGTGTCCTCAGGGTAATTAACATGTGTTTTATGGAACCCATGCCCATCCCTGTTAGGAATTTTTTGAATTCAGAGTTCAGCTTCCTCCTTGACTCCTCTACCTTTCCCTGGTTGCGCGCCCCCCTCCAGCTCTGCCGTGGGATAATCTCCGACCATAATAGTTCAGTGGTGCGCAACAAATTCCCCAGTCTCACCATCGTGCTTCTCATCTGTTGCAATAGTCCTTTCCTCCCCATTTCCACTAAATCGTTTCCCCCCAAATGTATGATCAATATGTCTGGTGCCCCGTATCTTTCCCTTCCCTGATGAATCTCCCTTTCCAGTTGTCCCCATAACATCCCTCCCTTCCCCAACAGGAGCACTTCTGTATTTTCAAGGCCTAGGTTACGATTCCACTCGCCTTCAACGGTTCCTCTGGCTGCTCTTGTGATAAAAGAGTGGCCCGTGACCCATACCACTGTCGCCCCAAGGAAAGATAAGAACGGTATTATTCAACTCGTTATGTCTTATCCACATCGTACATATGTCGCTCATGCCCCCCAGAGAACCCCAAGGCGGCCCAATTGATCCAGCCCAGCTGCGTCCCGCATTGATGCAAATCCGAGCTTTAATTCGTCTTTTCTTACCCACCCCTTTTTTTTCCTTGCTCATCATATTACTCCATCATGCCTGGCCTGATGTATAATTTAAACCTGCTGGATTTCTACCTCCCCATGTTCCTTATTTCCTCTTCGCCTAGCCCTTCTGTTTGTGCGGTAGTGGCCGCCCCTATTCTGAAGGAGTGTGTAGTGTATTTTCCACTATGTTCCCCTGTCTCGGGCAGGGCAATCTGTAGTACCTTTGTTCCCCTGTCTCAGGCAGGGCAATCTGTAGTACCTTTTTAAACTGATATTGAGTCAAAGGCGTACCATCCCTGTGGAATAAGAAATATCTGCCGACCCCCGTTCTCGCCTACCTGTACGCCCTGGTCACTGCCACCGGACCTCTTGTTCGATTTAATCTGTATTACTCTGGGTGCGATTAATTGCTACTATCCTTTCTTGACCGTCTGACTATTGTGGGTGTTAGCATTCCCTGCTGTATTCCAATGAACTTCGTATAATGTGATTGGGTGTGTCTAGTCTTCTCCTTAGGAATCGGAGCTTGGGGTTACGTGGCCCCTATTCCCTTGCTGTCTATGTGAAATAGGTCTGTTGGAGCTTGGGTGTGGTACAGGGCCAGGGTGATATTGATGAATCGTCCAAGTGCTTCCGTCTTGGTCTGCCTATGTATTCAGTCTTTAGTGTCCTCCTCTCATGGCTATCTCTCATTATGTGGTTTGGTATGTCGTGGAGTGTCCTCCTTAGATTCTATTTGTAGTCGATTGCTTGGTGGGAACCGGGATCGGTATCTTCATTCATCATTGTTTTGGCTGTGTGTGTGTCCCTGTGGGCGGTCTTCTAGTTACGCAGTGAAGAGCCAGGATTTGAGCAGTTTCCTGAATAGTGGTGGTTTCTTGTGTTCCGTATATTCTTTGGTAAGTCGTTCCAAGTTTTTGGTGCCTGCTGAGAGAAAGAGGATCCTCCGAGTTTTTCTTTTGTTATAGGATTTCAGTTCCAAGCGGATGTTGTTGCTTGATCTGAGCGTTCTAAGTCCATTATAAACACCCCTGGCTCCCTTCCTTCTTCCTTTGCTGTTCGAGCAGCTGCGCTAAGTGATTCTTACATTATTTTTTATTACTTCATTGTGTGAATGAAAAGGAGGAAGCTTTGGCAGAGTTTATCCGCAGGTTAGGGAGCGCAACAGGGCTCGGCTGCTTCAGTGTTCTAGAGACAGCACAAGGCAGTGCGACACAGAAGTTTGCGTGGGGCGCGACAGGGCCCGTGGGGGTTCCGGCACCACAGTGAAATGTCTCTGAGGGACTGCAGGCTGATCAAGTGTGGCTCAGAAGGGTTAAGGATATTTATAAAGATACCTATATACGATTGTGCATAAAGGGGCAATCGACTTCAAGAGGGCACAGCAGACAAGTACAGAACTCTCAGGCTTCAGTTCCGGCACCACAGCGAAACGTCTGTTTGGGAATGCAGGCTGATCAACTGTGGCTCAGAAAGGTTAAGGGTATCTATGAAGATAACTGTATACGATTGTGGATAAAGGGGCAATCGACTCCAAGAGGGCACAGCAGAGGAGTACAGAACTCTCAGGCCCCGGTCACGGCACGATACCTGCGATGTGGCAACGGCACAGCGCAGGAAGAAAATTAAAACCTGCAAAGAGAAAAAGAT
Source organism: Ambystoma mexicanum (assembly GCF_040938575.1). Classification (NCBI taxonomy): domain Eukaryota; kingdom Metazoa; phylum Chordata; class Amphibia; order Caudata; family Ambystomatidae; genus Ambystoma; species Ambystoma mexicanum. The sequence goes on from NC_090929.1 coordinate 543,806,269, forward strand.
GCGCTGACGGGCACAGTCCCAGGGGAAACTGTGAACAACTCCAAAGTGCCCAGACCCAGGAGCAGCTCCTTTCTGACTGGCACAGTCCCAGGAAAAACTGTTTTTTCAGGCTGTTTGACCTCCCTAGCTACAAAGTAAAGCAAGATGGACGGCGGCATCCCAGGTATTCTGCATATTTATTAAAGCCTGACACAGGCATAACATGAGTAGAGAATATTCTGAGGAGGACTCTGACGGCCCTCACATAAGGGGCATCAGGATGAGCCAGGCTGTTTAGAGATTCATGAGTGCCAGTAGAACCCCTATGCGCGAAGGCAGGGGCATTATGGAGGACCTTGTGGCTTTCTCTCAGGGCATGGCAGAGTTGAGGAGAAAGGCTCACAGAAGCAAAGAGGGAAGAAAGAAGACCCACAGGGCACGTAACGGCCAGGCCCGCCCTCCCCCCGGGTTTCCCCCGCACAAGAGAAAGGGTGGCAAGAGGAAGGCAAGTCCATGGGCCAAATATGTCAGAGACAGCTCAGAAGATACCTCTGAGGTGAGATGATTAAGCAGCGAGGAAGCAGAGGATGGGAGCTTGCAAGAGTCGGAGGACTCCTCTTCGAGTAGCACCAGAATGCACAAGAGGTGATTTCCTTGAGGGGGATGCCAGGCTAGTAGGCCTTCTGTCATCTTTGATTCAGGCCATTTTCCCATGACCCCATCATTACTGAGTGCCACAGCAGCTACAGATAAAGCATATCAGACAGGGATTGTCATACAAACAGAAGGTCCCTATCTCACTGGAGGCAAGGACGGAATTAGAGTGGTGGTATCACCACATGGAGGCCTGGAATGGCAGGGCAATATTTGGCTCTTACCTGGACCTTGTGATAGAGTCTGACGCCAGCCGCAGGGGCTGGGAAGCCCAGTGTGGCGATCTGTCAACCAGCGGCAGGTGGTAGAAGGATGAGCTAGCCCTCCACATAATTTTCCTCGTACTGCTAGCAGGTTCATTCGCAGTTCGATGCTGGACACAAGAGGAGGCGAAGTGCTCCATTCTTCTCAAAATGGCAATGTGCCCGCAGTCAAGTACATAAACCGCCTGTGTGGGACAAGATACAAGATGCTGGCGGAGCTGCACAGACTTTTGGCATCTATGCCTCCAGAGGAGAGTCAGTGTAACGGCAGAACATCTGGGGGTACAGAACCAGGTGGCAGACTGGAATTTGTGACACCTGAGGGACTCCAGCGATTGGCAGCTGGAGGAGTCAGTCTTCCAGGAAATCATGAGACAGAGATGTCCATGTCAGACGGGTCTGTTTGCTTCAAAACTGAAAAAAAACTGTCCAGATTCTTTAGTTAGAGCCCAGACCCGGAAGCATCAGCGACGGATGCCTTTCTCCAGGTCTGGGGACCAGCGACGGAATGCGCTCCCTCCATTTGCCATGAAACCGCAGACGTTTGCTCAAGTAAGAAGACAGGGAGTGAGAGTGATACTTGTGACTCCCGATTGGAGAGATCCGGCATAGTTTCCAGACCTGTTGGATATGTCATACGATATTCCAATTTTGCTTCCGCGAAGGCAGGACATTGTGCTGGGCCCATCAGGTGAGTGTCACCCACTAGATACAGGGTTTGAGCCTGGTAGCCTGAGCAATTTCAGGAGATCCTGGGCCAAGCCGGGTCTTTCAGGAGAGGCTTAAGAATTCATCAGAGAATCTTGGGCTCCCGGGACCAGGTAGGCTTACAGAAGCACATGGTGCAAGTGGAGTAATTGGTGCATGGAGAGGGATGTTCATCCCGCTCGAACAGATATAGTTCATGTGGTGAACTTTCTGGTTAAACAAGTGGCTCAGACCAAGGCTTACAGAACGATTAACACCTATCGGTCGGTGATCTCAGGTAGTCCTGTGGGCAAATATCCCCTGATATGTAGAGTACTGAAAGGAATTAGGAGCATGAAACCTCTGACTCCAAAATATTCTCGGCTTTGGGATGTGAGTGTCGTGTTGAGAATGTTTGAGTCATGGCCGGATAACGAAGAGCTATCCAGAAAGGCTCTTTGGGCGAAACTAGCTACATTACTGTGCTTAATTTCCTTCAAGAGGGTTTCAGAGGTCAAAGCTTTGGAGGTGGACAGGAAGTCCTTTTCACCTATGGCAGTAACCTTTTACATAGAGAAAAGGACTAAAACAGGGATCAGGACTGTTGATTATGCAGCCTTTCTAGACCGACCCAGATCATGCCCAGTCAGATGCGTAAAGGCTTACGAGAACGTTGATGCACAGTTCAGACCTACAGGCGAGTCTCAATTGTTGATAGAGGTAAGGAAGCCCTTTAGGGCACTGGCATCTGCTACTGTCACAAGATGGATAAAATGGTGCATGAGCCAGGCAGGCATTGATGTGGGCCAGTTTGGCGCACATTTGACTAGGGGTGCCCTGGCATCCACTGCTTTCAAGTTGGGAGCACACCTGGAGGACATTTTGAAGGTGGCAGATTGGTCAAACAATTTTATTTTTTAAAAACTTTTATTTTAGACCAGTAGATCAGGTGGATATGTTGGTGGTAAGTAAGATTTAAACGTACATAATCCGATTCTCTGGGTCTTGACATAGAATACAGATTTTCAATACATTTGTTATAGAAAGTCATGATTCTATTAAAGACACAGAGGCAAAGGATTATTTCCACCCTTTTCAATCGCTAAAGTAGTTGTTCATGACTGATAATATGATGTTTGGTTATATAATGCTTTATGTCAATTCTGATGCCATTTCTCTTTGTGATTGCCCACCCGTCGTCCGGGAGTAGTTGGTTCATCATTGCTGTCTATGTTTTGACAGGTGCAGAGTCTAAACCTTCGGGTTCATGAGGATTGATCGACTGTGTTATGGGAGGCCAAGAGTTTACCAGTTAGGATACAAGGTTTCAACTGTCGACGAGCTTCAGAAAGGGGAAGAAGGAACGAAGCTAGGCGATGTTTATAATGGACTTCAGGAACATGATTGGACTGTTTGGATCACGTGGAATGTTAAACCAGTTGGACACAAACTTCAAATTTTGCATGTTTTCATGGATGTTGTAGTTATTTGACAGTTTGCTTAAAGTTAAATTAATTGGTTTTGGCTGCTCGAGTAGTAAAGAGTTGAGTTGAGCATAATCCTTCGCCTCCGTGTCGTTAATAGAATCATGACTTTCTATAACGAATGTATTGAAAATCTGCATTTTCCATACTAACGTTCAGGAAAGTCATGATTCTGTTAAAGACACAGTGGCAAAGTATTATGCTTCTCTCTCTTTAATTCTCAGAGAACAGCATCATTAAAAGTAACTAAAACTTAACAAGAACACATTTCCCAGCGTCTTCTGCTGGAATGAGGCCTTTAATCAAACACAATAAACACATGACTGTCTCCTCCAATCACAGTCCATCTTCCCATATAATGTCTATCCAACCAGAACTAATTCCTCTTCCTCCAAAACCTTTGTTATCTACACCTGCTTGCTGCATAGCCGACTTGACTCATCTTGCTAGGGTAGCACATGAAACTGCCTTATGCGGTTTAGTCGGGCGTATTAGTAAATGTGAATCCCCGTTCATCCTGAGTTGCCTTGTTACTTCCTCATACACTTTGAGGCACCTAACAACACGCAGCATGGCCTGATCTGGAAAGGCTGGATACACAACGGTTGAGATATTCATCTTGGTTTGTCTGGTAATGAGAAACGTAACCCCTTCTGGAGAAAAACTCCTACTCATTATCTCCAACGCTTTCACGTCCAAACCTCTCTTACATGAGATAAGACAAAGGAGCGTCATCAACTTCGCTGCAACGGTTTTCCTGGTTGTCTGGCCAATGCTGGAATAATCTCAAAATTACATTCCCATCCCAGAACCGGGAATACTTTGGGGCTGGCGGCTTCATGAGTCGAATGCCCTTCATTACTCTCTTTACGATGGGATGCTCCCCCACCGGAGCCCCTTCGGTCATAGCGTGTCCCACTGAAACCGCTGACCTATGCACATTGACTGTCCTATAAGCCATGCCTCTTGCTGCTAGACCTGCTAGGAAATTCTCAAATGCAGCCACATCTGCCGTAATGGGATTCACACTCCTTGCCATGCACCAACTATTCCAATTATGACAGGTTGCTTTACATAACTTAGCCGTCCCTGGAGCCCAGGAATCCCAAATTAATCTCCTAACCTCCTCCGAAAGCCCAGGCTTTTCCCAGGCATTCAGGAAATCATCCATGCTGTCAGTGACCTGTCTAGCATCATGGGATGCAGGTGACCGGCCAGTCGGATCTTGCAAGATCTGCTGCATTTGCGGCAGATTAATTGGTATCTCCATTGAGAGATCCAGCAGATCGGGTAACCATGGTTGGGTCTGCCACAAGGGGGTAACAGTCACAACCCTGACTTTGTTCCTGTGCAGAAATGCAAGGGTACCTGTGGTCATGGAGAAAGAAGGGAAGGCGTACTCCTTTCCTGGTCCCCATGGCTGCATGAAGGCATCAGTTGCTGCCACCTCGGGATCTGGTCTCCAACTGAAGAACCTTGCCAGCTGATGGTTGGTCCGCGTGGCAAAAGGATCTGTGTTGCACAGGCCCCACATCCTCATCAGTCAGAAGAAGACTTCTCTGTGCTGCTTCCAATCACTTACGTCCGTCAGGAACCTTGAGTTCCAGCCTGCTACAGTATTGACTGGCCTTGGAAGATATTCTGCTGTCACATACATTTTTCTTTCTAAGCAGAGATGCAAAAAGTCCTTGGCTAGCTCTGCTAGGAGTCTCGACTGCATCTCCCAAAGGTGATTTTGGTACCTCACTGCTGAGACATTGTCCATCCCGAGAAGGACGCAGCTCTTCACAGTTTGCGGGGTCGGTGCTTTGATCGCAAACAAACCCGCCAGCAGTTCCAGACAATTGATTTGCATCCCGAGTTCGTCGGGTATCTACTAGCCTCTCGTGGTCACAGACCCACACTGTGCTCCCTAGCCTGACCTGCTGGCATCTGACTCTATCACCACATCTGGGAGGACCCCCGAAGATCGCTTTGCCATTACAAGCTTCCATGTGGTCTAACCCAATAGTTCACTGCCATACAGTAACACACTCCCAACCTTACTCTTATAAACCTCTAAAGCTTTATTAAGCATGCACCCACCAAAACTGTGGTAAAACCTCATTAAACCATTCAGCCTGTTCCTAGCTTTCACACTAACCATCTCCATATGCTTCTCCCACTCCCCATTACTTTTGAAAATCAAACCCAGGGAACAGAATGAATTCACAATCTCTATTTTCTCACCATTTAAAGTCCAGGAGTGGTTAACTTTTTTTATGCCCTTGACAAAACATTACAATTTTGTTTTTTTCTCTGTTCAAGTTTTAACTTATTAACATTAAAATATTTAGCAGCTTAATCAAGGCTAGTCTGCAGCCCTGCCAGAGTTTGATCAATCAGAGCTGGCTCATCAGCATATAGCAGGGTTGAAAACGGCATCCCTCCCAATAAAGGCAGATGTATTTTTACCCTTGCAGGTTTGAGGGTAAAAATCTGCATGGAAAAGAATAAATAAGAGCTGGGCCAAAGAACAGCCCTGTTTAATGCCTGAGTTTCTGGTCTTCCCCTGGTGACTACATCTCACTGTTGCTACCTTATTCAAGTAACACCCCATAATCAAATGCAGTAGATTGGACAGGACCTTCGTGTCCTTTCATTTCTGCCACAGAGCCTCCCTATTGACTGTGTCGAAGGCCTTCTCAAGGTCCAGGAAGGCCACATATAACCTGCCCCCCGCCCCATGATTAAACAGCATTTAACGAATAGAGTATTTGTAATTAGCCAATGGTACATGGTTGAAAAGCCACTCCTGAACCTTGCTTGAGAGGGATTTAACACAGATATTATTTTGTGCCCACTCTTACACTCTGTTTTTCAGACATTTATTAAATATTTTACTGGCAATATCTAAGAGTGAAATTGGGCAATAACATTGGGGGTCATTAATCGAGCACTTCCTAAAGATTGGGATGATTGTAGCCTTTATCCACGAAAGTGGTATAACCCCAGAGGTTGAGATTGCATTAAAACGTTTCTCCAAAATGTTGGCTCACCATATCGTTCTCCACTTTAGATAGTCCGACCGTAAGCCATCCGAGCCAGCTGCCTTCCCTGCTAGTAGAGCCTTTACACAGGCCAATATCTCCTATTGCGAGAAGACAATGGGAGCCTCTACCACTCTGCCCGGATGGACTCTCCCTCTCCTCCTGCATCAAACAAGATGCTAGAAAAGTGGGAAACCCACCTTACATCAGATATGCAGCATGGGTCAGATTCCTTCAAAGTCTCATATCGCTGGGCGACTAGATTTCCAAAAGAGCTTACAATCTTTAGTCACAATCACGGTTTTTAAATTGCTCCCATTGCTTTAAAATATGCACTTTCCTCTTACTTTTTAAAAACGTACTGTAATCAATCTTAAGGGCGTGTAATTGTCCGGCGTACAAACCACCTCCTTTCACCACCTGATTGATTGTCCATTCAATGAACTGCATTCCAAGTCATATCAAGCCGTGCCCCTTGCCCTTGACCTAACAATCTGCCTTCTACTCTGGCACATACTCTTACTTTCTCTAAAGATTGTCACAAATAGCTCTTCGTGCCATCGCAATACCACCCACTGGGGCATCGCTATACACAGAAATGATTTCTGCAGTTCGTGCCTAAACCAGCATCGCATCCCACTGCTCCTGATTTAAATGGAAGAGAAACTCCTGCACCCGCCCCAATCTTTCAGGCTCCGGCTCTGAGGGCGTAAAAGCTACAACTAGGGGGAATTTGTCACTATCCGAGAAGCGGCCACCTCAAAGCTAGTTATCCAGGGAAAAAAAGAACTGTCGGTCATATAGAAGTCAATTATAGATACACTCTTACCCCGTTGAAAAGTGTACCTGGGCGGACGATCCCAACACACCTCCCATTTATTCTATAAGATGGAATTCTTTCATAAAATTATCCATCTTCTCACCCCTCTCGTCTCTTAGGCTATTTAACTGATATCTAGCGGGTATCCCGTACTGTCCTTCCAGCAGGCGACTATCAGCCACTTGGCACTGTTGCAGCCCCAATGTAGAATTGAAATCCCCAACCATAATTATATTAGAATAGACCACTTGCTCCAGGAGCTCCCCCAGTACTTTCCTCCATTGAACATCACCAGATCAGCAATTTCTTGGTGGCAAATAAACATTCACCAGCAACAAGTCCTTTAAAAAATGGGGAGATTTCAAAACAACCGCAACTGGAAACTCATATGCAACCTCCACTCTTTCTATGGACAGGTGTGGGAAATTCCCAATAAGCGTAAGTAGCCCCCACTCCTTCACCCTTTGCTCAAGCTTCTAGCATTGAGAGCAAAATGTACAAAGTTTTTAAAGGGTAGAGGCGACTCAGCCTATGTCTCTTGCAGGCCAATTATATCATGAGCAACAATATAATTAAACCACTCCTCATCGATAACTTTGGTATTTAACCCTGACACATTCCAGGATATTAATTTAAGGTTACATATTACAAAACTACAACAACATCGTTATGGACGGTCACACCATCCCTACTGCCAAAAGCGTGAAAACGCTCGGCTTTTAGCTTGATGCCAACTCCAACCTCTCCAAACAAACCAACATGATCGCCTCAGCCTCTGCCTACACCGGCAAGCTTATCAGGGCCAATAGACCCTTCCTATCACCCAATAGCTGCCTCACTCTTGCTAGAGCCCTCATACAGTCCAAACTGGACTATTGCAATAGCCTGTACCTAGGCGCTAACCAATCTATAACTAACAAATTACACAAGTACTTCAAAATAACGCACTACGTGCAGCACTCAACATCCCCAGCCATGAGCACATCTCCTCTGCTAGGAAATCATGCAAATGGCTCTCTATACATCACAAAATTGATTTTAAAACCATTTGCCTCACGTACAAGGCTTTAAACCACCTAGCCCCACCATATCTAACTAACAAATTCACCATGAAACCCGACACTAGAACCACTAGATCCTCCAACACTTTATGCTTGACAGTGCCCAGATTCCGCTTAGAAAGAGCGGGAGGGGCTAGCTTCACAGTACTTGCCTCCCAACTCTGGAACACCTTACCACTCAACATTAAAACTATTGAGTCCTTCCAGATCTTCAGGAAACGTATTATCGGTTGGCTCCTGAACAAAGAGTAGCACCACAAATATCTGGCTACACGCCCTTCTGCTTAAACATATATGTGATCTCTGAAAACTGCTGTATTTGAAAGTGTAGTACCACCTAGATATGTGCGTACACCTCCCACTGCTTAACTATGTCTGTATATTCTGTAAATTGCTGTATATTGAAAATTGTATATCACAATTATGTAACTGTCTGCTTTAAGCGCCCTTCTACCTCTGGTTTGGAGCGCTATACAAATAAATAAAACAAAAAAAACAAAACAAAACATGTCCCGTTCCCCGCCGCCTCCCCTAGAGACAGCTCTGCCTGAGCACTGAGGGGCAGCTGTAAACAGGATCTTTAGCCCTCTTGGAGATCGGCATAACATATCTTGCAGGGTTAGCTGGCTGCACAAGTTCAAATGGGGGAGCCACAATTTGACTAGAAGCTACCGCCCTTGCATCGTCAGTCCCCGGACACACTAAACCTGGAACAATGTTGTCATACCAGGTGTCATGACGATGACCAATCTTTACTGAGGAGTCCAAAAAGATCTCAATACCCATACCTGGCAGACTCTCTCTTCATTGGATGACACAGGCTCTAACGCATGGGTTCTTGAACCCAATGCGTAAATTATATCCGCCACAGTACATACAGTCAGAAAGAATTCAAACTGTGGAGAAGATCTTGAAGGAAATGTCTTGCCTGCCTGGATCTGAACGCCATTGCCCTCTGTGGAAGGTGCTAAGGACTCGACTGAAAGATGTGTCCCCTCCAGCTTTCTTCAGTTTTATGACATTGTAGACTCCTGCACAGACCATAGTCCCTGAATTGTTCTGCCCTTCACCAATACTCTCCAACCCAGACAATGCATTGGTCATGATGATCATTGGGACTGGAGGGTTGAGGCAGAACCCCTTCGACAGGTTCTTTGGCGCCATCCACCATTGCAAAAGGGTTATCAATGGTAGAGGCACAGGAAATACTGAGATTTTAAAGGCCACTGCCTGTGGAGGTGAGCTACTAGTGGCATTAGGTGTAGCCTTGTCCACGTTGTATTGGATATATAGGAAACCATGGATCCATGCACTCATATCTACTGACAAGCTCTTGCTTCCTCTTCCCGAGGCCCATTCAAGCATCTGGTCATGATTCATTAGGTAAAAGGAAAACTAAATGTATCCTCTCTGACATTTATTTTAAGAGGTAAATATTCTCAAAATTCTCAGTGTCACCCCCTTAGGTTTTCCTTTTTGACTGCTAGGACCCATGGGTCTGTATTAGCGTCTCCCTGCAGCCCACATTCGACAGAGACTGATTTCCCCTAATGTAAATGGACTCACTGCTCTGTTCTCTTTGTAAGAAAATAGTCTCTTTCTCGAGTCTCTTCACCAGCATCACTCAGAGGTTTTTTGAACGCTGCTTTGTTGCTAATCTTCTTGTCCATAGGTGCATTTCACCTTATCTTCGCTAATGTTAGGACCGTGACCAGCTCTTGGTCCATTTGGCATAGGTGGAGAAGAACACACCCTCACAGCATTTCAAGCCATTCAAGATGGCCACGGGTTGGCACCCTCTTCAGAACTGCAGGCAGAACTCTAGCGCTCTTCCAAGATGGCACCCGTTATCCTGGGACTTCACCATCAAGTACTCTACTTAAGGAGCAACCAGCAGTAAGGAAACTGCGTTGGTTTGTGTTTTTTCCACAGCCCAACGCTGTGCGTTGTTTGTTTCCCTCTGAGCTGTTCTCTTCGATTCTGCCTTCCCTTCAACTTGGCATTCCCTTGACTTGTCTCCCTCGATTACCTTCCGGTTTCCCATTTTGCCCTTTCTCCAGGCTGTTTTCTCTCATTGCTTGTGGCTCCTCCGCCTGCAGTTGCCTCTCAGCTCTTGCCGCTGCCAGATCTCTGTCCATCGCGGCCTCATCGCAGCCTGCTACCTTTGCGGCTTTGCTGCTTGTTGCTGTTCCTCTCCGTCCTCAGCTGTCCTCAGCTGTCATCGTGGCTCTGTCCACCTTCTGCTTCCCCGTGGCTTATCCCGCCGCTCACAGCTACCTCCTCTGATTTGGAACCTTTTTCGCTTCTGCAACCAATATCCTTGGACTACGCCGTCCTGAAATCATCTACTAAGAACTCTGGGTTTTTACCCTTCACAGGTGTTTTTTTCCACTTTAGAGGCTTGGCCTTTATGGTTTCCTTTGTCGCCCTATTGGCAACAGGGCTCATAGGGAACAGTGAACGATGGTCCTGCCTCATCAATCCAGCCTATCTGTGGATTCTCCTTCCTCGGACAACAGGTCAGTCCTTCCACCTTACCAGGTGGTCGTAATAGCTAAGTTGGAAGTTGTTTATCAGTTGTTGCAAGCACTCGGCTTGAAGTTCTAGACTTTATTGTAGCAGTGTTTCCAGTGTTGCCCAGAGATCAGGTGGTACAGAATGAGTTCAAGGTATCTGTTCTCCTCCTGTTTCACTTTCTTGGAGCCTGATCCTGTCCCCAAAGGCCCCTGCACTTCCCCTCTTGCTGAAGCGATGTTCACTCATGCTTGACTGCCTAATTCTAAGTCTTATGGGTCGCCTGAGAGCTAACTTCCAGCTGACATCCTCCCACCTTTCTTGGACAAGGAGTAGATTGTTTTTGTCCGACTGTCTGACTATCTCTGACTCAGCATCTCCAGAGAGGGTCCCACCCCACTCCTGTCGCATGTCCTACTTCTTCTCTTGAGATTTAACTATGTGTCTCTCCTCTTGGCATGTATTCCTCCCCACCTTCCTCATGCTGTTTCATCCCCCTTTTGTTCCCTCTCTATCTTTGTCCCCCCTCAATGTTTCTTTTTCCTCCTTTCTAGTCTTTAATCCTCTCAACCTCGTCAACATTTTACTGCACTGGAGATTTTTGATCGCAGGAGAATTGGTTGCAATTTCGTTAATGCATTTTGCCACATATATGTGGGGGGTGGGTTTCGGGGTATAATTAATGTAGAGTGGCTAAAGGAGGGGGGCATGCATGTGGCTCTCCTCCCGTATATATACCCAGCAAATGAACATATATTGAAAATAATTCTAACAATTCTCCAACGACCAAATAGATTCTACCAAATGACCCTAAACCCTTTTTTAGCCTTCAACCTTCTCTTTTCTACGCGCCCCTCTTGACGACTTTCAAACTCTCTACCCAACTTTTCTCTACACTTATCTGGCTCAATGTTCAACTCCTCCAACCATTGGCTTATCTCTCCTCTTTCTGCTTCTTCAGCTCACTCCACCCCTCCACGGCCCCTTCCACTCTCTCTGCCTATTCATCTCCTTCAGTACTTACATCTCTCTCTTTACTTCTCACTTATCCAGCACCTCCACCCATTCCTGCACTGTCAGGTCTTTATGTATCTCCACCTCCTTCTGTACATTGACCTCTTCCTGCACCTCCAGGTCTTTCCACCACTCCTCCTCCTACACATTCTACTTTCTAGGCACATTCACATAGCTTGCCGCTCCACTAATGCTCCCCTATTGCAACCGCCCACACTGCTTTACTGCCTCTGTTTTTGTTTAATACCATTTCACTCCTTCCCCCTGGACTGGGTCTTCACCAAGGGTCTGCAGCTGGGGCTTATGATTGTTGCCTCTTCTGGATTGGTGGGGTTGTAATCTGATCAGGTGTGAGTAATTGACTTCAGTGTGTCTGAGCCCCATCTTAGAGCCTTCAAAAGTACAGTTCAGCGTCTTTGTCTGGCATTGATCATGCATGCATTGACTGCTCCTGCAGACCCATCATTGCTCGCTTCAACAACGATAAACCCTCTGTGTGTTTAATCTGTATTCAGCTCTCTTCGCTGGGCAATATAAGCAGCTGTCTGCTTTATGTTAGCTGCTTCTGCACACTCAGATGAACTTCCCATTAGAGTCTTATCCTGTGAGTCCTGTCTTAAAGTGCCAGTGGACCTTTGCGTGCATACTTGAAAATGTACTATGATTTGGACACTAACTGTAGTGGTAACAGGGTTGCAATTCCCCGCTGGTCCATCCCTGTGTTGTGTGGAGGGAGGATCCTGAAATATGTGCCATGCCAGCACTGGTCCACACATCACCTAATGGTGGTAGGGCTCGCCACCTCAGTGTTTCCCCCACACACCTTAAGGGCTAGGCAGGGGACATTATCACACACCTTTCCCCTTCCTTTGGGCTCCTCTTTGGGTATTTTGGACCATTTCTTATTAGCAAATGTGAGGGAGGTTTTCCACAGCCCTCTGGTGAGTGCCGTGAAGGCATCTATTGTATTGGGGAACACATTGGGGCTCATTACAAGTCCCCCAGCATCCCGCCGGTAATTCCCGTGGGCTACTGTACTGTCTCCACCGCCGGATATTCCAGTATTACAGGGATGGCGCAATCACCTGGACCGGTAATACCGGTGCCCAGGCCTTTAAGTGGGGTAAGAAATCGAGGGGGGGCCCTCATTTGGGGGCGTGGCTTGTGGGAGGGGCGTGGCCTAAAAAGTACGCAAATCGTAGGGTATGCACACAAATATATATATAAATGTTATATATTTGTGTGCGTACCTTACTATGGTTTGTGTACTATGCAAGCCATCTTTTCTAAACATAGAAATATGTAACATACAAATATACAAATATATAACATTTATATATATTTGTGTGCATACCCTACGGTTTGACTAGTTTTCAGGCCATCTTTTTTAAACATTTCAGGTTTATAAAAGATGGCTTTGAAAGTACACAATTCAAGCCATCTTTTATAAAGCTTTGACTACGGACAAAATTGTCCGTCGGCAAAGCTTTATAAAAGATGGCTTGAAATGTGTACTTTCAAAGCCATCTTTAATAAACCTCGAAATATGTCGAGGAATCCCCAGGTTCGCCGAGGGTTAAAGACGCCTCGGCAACCTGGGGAAACAAAGGCACAGTAACTGCCTCTGGTGACCTCCCGCGCGAGGTGTCACCAGATGCAGTTACTATGACTGACGGAAGTGGCAGCCAGTCACAGCGTCGCTGTGGCTGGCTGCTATTTCTGTCAGCTTGCCTGACTTCATTGCAGGCGCATCTCCCGTCGCGGCCGCGACGGGATAATGCATCCCAATCCCGCCAATGTTGCGGTAGGACGGGGGCCCCGGCAGGGCCCCGGCTCAGTCCCACTTTTTGGAGACTGCCGGGGCCTGGCCCCGGCAGGCCCCGGCCCACTTTAAGCACTGCCGGTGCCAGTGATAGCAGAAATTGTCTGCCGGTAGGGGCCTGGACTACTAGCAGTTTAGGCCTGCCGGTAGATCACAGCCCCTACCAGCAAACTTGGAGTTTGCCAGTCTGAAAAGCAGGGGCATAGGAGACCCATAAAATCTGGGGGGGACAGGGGACACCTTGGGACTTTTCTTTTTTTATTTATTTATTATTTTTTAGTCGAAGAACGCGGCTTTTCACAAAATTAAAATAGCAGTACGTATTAAATCACATATATTATCACTGTATAAAGCAAGAGAAAAGAAAAAAGAAAACAAGAAAATTAAGAAAAAGAAAAGCAGTTCACTCAGAGTACAAAATCCTTTTATTTGGAGTCTTATTTAGGTTGGGCTTGATGTGGAAAGCCACAGCTACCAGCTGCCCAGTAACACACAGTGCCAATCCATTCAGCAACCCCCTTAATCTTGTGGGGCGACGCGGGTGGTGAGTGGGTTTGGCAGGGGGGAACATCATATTCATTTCAGAATGTCTAAATGCTTTATTCTCATTGATAGTTGGGAACATGCTTACTGAATTGGTAGGAATTGTGGCACTGCGCCTGCATCTTTAGCCCTCTTCCGCGAATATAAAACAAGAGCTTCGGTTTCACAGCAAAGTCTCATTTAGCAAGTGCTGACCGATCTCCACGTTTCCTAAAAAGCCTTTCCGCCTGGCTCAGCCGGTTCAGTGCCCGTCCAAAGCTTCTTAGGCTGCATGTTTAAATACCAACATTATTTACAGACTCACTCACCCCTTAATCTTTATGAGATTGATAAAAGCGAGTAGTGTCGGGTAATAATAACAATTACTTCAAGAGCCTAAAGACATTTCGGTCACTATTGTAGGCATTATGAATAGGCATAATTAATTCTAAAAGAGATAATGCTTAAGATGTGTTTATTCAGCCTGCTGTATTTATGATACAAAGCCCCTCGACGACGGGTTGCACGTTCTCTAAATATCGCATGTTGGCCAGTAATTCGATTCACTTTTCAAAATAACCCATTCTATACATATTCTCACATGTGTTTTCTCGCACACTGCATTATTTCCCATTACCAGAGAGCTACACATTGTAATTAGGAACATTGAATTTCAAAGCCACATTTCTGTTGACAGTGACACCAGTGGCTAATGTACTACAGACGATCTATGTCCAACTGCGCAGGAAACACATCGGATATATGTATTGCTAAGCCAATTATAGAAATATTCAGACTTCAAAATGACTGTGTGTGTGTGTGTGTGCAGTTTCCAAGCTAGAACCCTTCCAGCCGCCCCTTCTGCACTACCGTCTACTAGGGTGCTGACTAGTCTTGTATATTGATAGTCTCTTCACTGCCTAGCGTGTTCCATTTTACAGTTACTTCTAAATTTGACAGAATCTGTTTTGAACTCCTATAAACGTCCTCAAGTCCAAATTAATGAAAACAGGGGCCTTTGTGAAGGCAGCTAAAGCTGTAACTACACAGTCACTGACTCCACTAATCTAATCCTCGCTTTTCACGCCGCGTGCGAAGGTACGGATTGTAGTAGTGGAGTGGAAAGCGCATCCCTCCCCCACCCACCCACCACCCCCCGCCGGGTGGTGCCCTCTTGAAATTAGGTTGGTTGCAACTGTTGAGTTCACATGCAAAGCTAATCAGGCTCCCAGATGATAATGCACTTGATTTAATATCAACCGTTGTCAGAAGTCAAATTACAAAAAGGTTCTCAAATTCTGTACACAAACATTATTTCATTACTACCATAGCCTTCTAGGGATTTTGTTTTCAGCGGGGATTGGAAAGCAGCAAGAAGTCATGTTTTGCTGTGAAGGGCAGGGGGGAGGTTATGCACAAGAGTGCAAGGGTGACGGAGCCCGTAAACACCGTCTGCATATGCATAGGCAGAAGAATATAATGTGTTCAGGAAAATGCTTTAATATATGTTGCAGGCCATACAATTCATAAATGTGTCACTAAGAATGTTGTTTAGACAGACTGTGACTTCTGCAGTACATTGCAAGGTCACCTAAACCGAACGTTAAACTTTCATAAAACGAAACCACACCATCTTCTGCCCACTGGCATTTGGTATGTCCCTGATTCCGGCCGAGGCGTCGGCGGGAAGCAGGGAGGGTAGGCCCGGGCAGCTGGGCCTCGCTGAGCAGCTCCCGCGGGAGCAGTAAAGACACGGACACTCTCGTGTTGCTGTCCTGCCCGGAACTGCCTCCGCGGAGCGGGTGCGGGGCTTTTATTAGAACGCCTTGCGTCAAAGCGTAGCGGGACGCAAGGCGGACATAACATTCCTCCTTTTTTTTACCTGAACAATAACAATAAAATATTTCTCAGCCAACCGGGCTTGCCCCTTTTTTATCATTTAGTCTCTTGGTGGGATCTTCTACCACTCATAGGGCCTCATTCCGAGTCTGGCGCTAACCAATGGCGCTATTAGCGCCTTGGTCGGCGCCGGACCCGTACCGGCACCGCCCTGGTCGAATGGGAAATTACCGCCCTATTCCGAGTTGACCAGGGCGGTAATTTCCCATTCCCCAGGGCTCTTCCCCATTCCCAAATGAGCCCCCATAGGGCTCAATGGGAATGGGGAAATTGCAAATAACGGGGACCGTACTTTACGGTCACCGTTATTGGCTTAAAAGCCCCTTTGCGCCCTCGTTCCTAACGCCTGCTAAAAGCAGGCGTTAAGGACGAGGGCGCAAAGGGAACTCAGAATGTGGCGGTAAGGGATTACCGGCACCGGTCTCGTTAACGGTGACCGGTATCCCTTACCGCCATACTCGGAATGAGGCCCACAGTCTCTGAGCCTGGCTGGGGGCCGTGTCGCAGTTCTTAGGCTATATCTTCCACCCCCTGGGTGCAACGCCCTGTGTCCCCTCGGGTTGCTCACCTTCACTGTTCGGCTCCCCCAGTCCTGGCTCGCTCTGTGGTTCTTCTGCTCGGTCGTCCACTATTTCTCCATCCTCCGGATTTTCATGTTCTTCGTCTTCAGGTGAATTCTCTTCTTCCTCCGGGGACACTCGCCGTCCGTCCATAGATTCTTTGGCACTGCCTTGAACCATGACGCATTTCTCGTTACTTGTCTTTGCCCCCTTCTTGCGGTTATCATAGTGCCATGCCGCCGGCTTATCGTCCATGGGGCAGCGTCATATCAGGTGTCTAGTTTAGATTTGGATGGGTTCCTCACCATGACCACTTGATCACCGACTCGGTGGTCGGACCCCATGGCATTCCTTTTGTTGCTCATGTGGGCATTTTGCCCCTGCTCTTCGTAGTTCGGTGCGCTCGTGGTTGAACGTGTCTGTGCTCCTGCTCGGATGGTGTGTGGTGGAGGAGTTAATGATTGTGCCATACATTAGGTCTGCCGGCGGTATTCCTGTTGTGCTGTGGGGTGTAACACTGTAATTCTGTAGGAATCGGTATAAGTCCACCTGCCATTGGCTAGCATTGATGCACAACAGGCACAGTACCTTGTTTATTGTCCGCATGAAGCGTTCCAGGTTGCTGTTTGCCTGCGGCCATCTCGGCATAATGTGGTGGTAGCGATGTTGAGCTCCCTGAAGTATTTTTTGAATTCTTCTCCCTGGAAAGGTGGACCATTGTCGCTCCTGATTCTCCTTGGGAGGCCATGTGTTCCAAATTTTTTTCGATCGCTGGTATGACTGCCTCTGCTGCCGTGGAGTTGACGATCTTGACCTCCGCGTACCTGGAGTGGTCGTCAATCGCCACCAATAGGTATGTTCCTTCCTGTATTTGGCTGAAGTCTATGCTTATGGCGTCCCATCTCGCGGACCCTCGCTCCGTCGATTGAATGGGTTCCGGATGGGGCGGTGGCCCCATTATTTGGCATGGGAGGCAGGTGTTGAACAGCCGCTCGACTTTTCCATCGATATGGGGAAACCATACGCGGTGCCTTATCCGGGCCTTGGTCCTTACCATCCCCTGGTGGCCTTCGTGTGCCAGCGCCACTATTTTGTCCTCTAGGCTTGGAGGGATGACGATCTGGGTTCCTCGTAGGATGAGCCCTTCTTCCGTGATGGATGGGTCCTGCCGGACTGTGAAAACCCCCGTAAGGAATTCTTTGGCTTCTGGTGTTCTATTGTGGATTTTCCGTAGGAATGACTTCCATTCCCCCGAGATGATCGTGTGCTTCACCAGATTGCAGCATGGGTCACTTTGTGTGGCCACTACGATGTCTCCTCGTGGCTTCATGGTGTGTATCACCTGGCAGATGTGTTCTTCTGTCTCTTCTGATACATGTAGTTCCCTCGGTGTTGCCGCTCTCGGGTGTCTCGACAGGAAATCCACTGAGTTGCCACTGCCTGGCTCATACGTCAGTTCGAGGTCATATTGTTGGAGATGTAGCAACCACTTTGCAATCCTGGCAGGGGGGTGAGATGAGGTGCCCGTGAAGATTGGGAGCAGTGGTTTGTGATCTGTGTAGGTTTTGAACTTGCGGCCGTACAGATACAGGTGGAAGTGGCAGCAGCCCCACAATACAGCTATCACTTCCTTTTCGATGTGGGAGTATCGTTGCTCCGTCGGTGTCAGTGCTCTGGAAGCATAGGCAATCGGCATTGATTCTCCTGTGGCCACCTGTGTGAGAATGGCCCCCAGACCTACAGGGCTGGCGTCCACGTACAGTTCGGTTGACAGTGCAGCGTCATAGTAGGCCATGGTGGTGTCTGCCGAGAGTGATGCCTTGATGTGCTCGAATGCCTCTTGGCAGGTGGGCCTCCACTCCCATTTCGTGCTGGCTTTTGTGAGTTCTCAAAGGGGTTCAGATAGTGTGGCCAAGTTTGGGATGAACCTTCCGCAATAAGTGGCCATTCCTAGAAAACTGCGCACCTCCGTTGGTGTGGTGGGGGGTGTGGCAGCTTGGATGTCCGCTACTTTTTGGGGGTCCGCCGAGATGCCTGCGCTCTTGAACGTGTACCCAAAGAACGAGATCTCTTCCTTCAGGAATTCGCATTTTTCTTTGTGGATTGTCAGACCAGCACTCTCTAACCTGCTGAGTAGCATGTGGAGCCTCCGTAGGTGTTCTTCTTTGTTGCCTGCATTAATTAGAATGTCATCACTGACATTTAGAACTTCGGAATGTCACGTATTACCTTATGTATTGTTTGCTGGAAGACCTCAGCTGCCGAGGAGATTCCGAAACTCAGGCGCTTGTACCTGTGTAAGCCGATGTGAGTTGAGAATGTTGTGATGTACCGGAAATCCCAGTGTAGCTTCAGCTGGTGATATCCTTCGTTCAGGTCGACCTTTGAGAATATTTTGGATCCTGTGAGGTCTGCCACTATCTCTTCGAGAGTCGGGGTGATGTGGCGCTCCCTTTTTATTGCTGCGTTGGGGAGGCGCATGTCTATGCATATTCTGACCTTCCCCGGTTGTTTTGGCTTCTTGGTGACGACCATGGGAGAGACCCATGGCATGGGCCCAGTTACTTCCTCGATGATGCCGGCTTTCTCCAGTGCTCTTAGCTCTTTTTCCACTTGGCTGCGTATGTGGAGCGGCATCCTTCTGTGTCGCACTGCTCTCGGTTGGACTGACTCATCGATGTGTAGCCTGATTGACTTTCCTTTTAGACATCCGATTCCCTTGAGGAGTTTCGGGTATTTCTCAAGAATGTTGCCAACTTCTTGTGAGTCGGTAACTTCGCAAATGAAGCTTATCAACCCCAGGTCCTCTGCTGCATCTCCGGTCAGGAGGCATTCGATGCCTGCATTTACCACGTAGATTTTTGACTGCAGTGATTTTTCCCCTTGGCTGATTTTGGTCCAGAATCTGCCTACTATGGGCAGTGGGGTCTTACACCCGTATGCGAATAGTAGTGTGTCCATCGATTTCAGGGAAGGTTGGGGCTGTAGATTTCTGAACATCGTCAGTGGCATCACGTTCACGGGTGCCCCCGTGTCTATGGTCATTAGTATGTTTTGGCCCTGGATCGCTACCTGGCATTTTCGTCTTCTCAGTTTCCTTTTTGGTGCAGTGCTTCCGTAGTTGAGGGCTGAGGCTAGGTATACTTTCTTTCCTTTTTTCCAATGTTCATTTGCAGCTTCCTGTTGGATATGTGCCGCGTCGTCCCCTTCCTCCTCTGTTGAGGAATTGGTGGTTTTCGACACGCCGGGCACTGCCCTTTTTCTTTTTCTTCCCTGCACTCTTGTCCTGGGGTGCTTGCGGTGCTTGCTGTGACATTCCTGACGATCTGCATCCCTTGGCGTAGTGGCCTCTTCTGCCACATGCGCCGCATGTGGTTCCTTGAGCCGGGCAGTTGCGTCGTCCGTGGCGAGGCCCTCCACACCACCCACATTCCATGGGTCCCGGGATCAGGTGTTGCCCTTTGGGGTGCGCATTGTTTCCACTGGCCTCGTCCCTTGTGAATTGGCGATTCGCAATATGGGCCACAGTTACCGTAGTGAGGGCCGGCTGTAGTTTCTGTAGTTTCTGTAGGGTCGTGCCCATGTGGGCCGCTCTGGCATGTGCCAACTCCATCTGGCGGCCAAGTTCAAGGATCTCGCTCAGCACCATCCTCTTCAGTTTTTCCGAGTGAATTGCGTTTATGAGTTGGTGTCGGATTTCCTTCTCAATGTCCGTGAATTCACATTAGATTGCGAGCCTCCGGAGTCTGGTGTGGTAGGCATCCAGTGTTTCTTCTTCCATCTGGATGGTTGTGCAGAATATAAATGTCTCATAATCTGTATTCAGCTGGGGCATGAAGTGGGCCGTCAGGGCGTCCTTCGTTTGCTGGTAGACGTCAAGGCCATCCGTGATTGCCAGCGAATTGAAGATGCGCAATACTTCATCCCCCACATTCAGTAGTAGGTGCGACCTCATCTTTCTCGATGTAGTAATGTCTTTACATTCCATTGCCATCTCAAACTTCTGTAACCACAACTGCCATTGTGAGCCGACTGATGACGAGTCAGTGTATGGGTCAAAAGGATAGAGTGCCACAGTTGATCCACCTTGCGGGCGGGCCTGCGGCGTGGACAGTGAAAGGTTCGCAGCCATTCTGGAAGGCGTGCCAGGCCTGGGGGTGGATGTGCCTGACGCCATGTCGATAGTCAGTGCGCACATGTGGCAACCGTGCCCTCACCTAAGGGTGCTCTTGAGAGTGTTCTTGGCTTTCCCTGCGTGTGACCACGTGTTGGGCGTGATGTTGCACCTTCTCCCCATCCAAAACTCCTGCTGTGTGGCGTAGATGCTTTCAGGCCTTGTCAAGCAGTGTGGTCGAGATTAGTCCAGGATGAAAAGAGAGATAAGAAGATTTAAAAAAAAAGATATATATTATATTATATGTTCCCAAAAATTTCGCCCGTATGAAGGGCTTTGAGTGCTGGGCGGCGGCGTCACGCGTGCTGTTGTGTTCGCTTCCTCGTCGCCAGTGTTATGTCCCTGATTCCGGCCGAGGCGTCGGCGGAAGCAGGGAGGGTATGCCCGGGCAGCTGGGCCTTGCTGCACAGCTCCCGCGGGAGCAGTAAAGACACGGACACTCTCGTGTTGCTGTCCTGCCCCGGAACTGCCTCCACAGAGTGGGGGCGGGGCTTCTATTAGGACGCCTTGCATCACCGCGTAGCGGGACGCAAGGCGGACATAACAGCATTGACTAAATATGTTTTTATAGTCTTTGGTTGCTTATGTCCTTTTAATTGTGGCCTTTGAATGTTCAACGAGAAGCTTAATGCTGAGCACCAAGTGTTTTACCAAACCTCCGTTTTAATGTTGCAACGTTTTGTTTACGTCGATGATCCATTACTTAATAATGCCTTCTCTCCACTCTGTACCAGTGGTAAGCGAGAGTGTTATTGCAAACTGCAGTATGTGTAAGGACGTTGTTTTGTTAAAACTGGGATGTGCAGTTACTGTAAATGGTGCTCGAGATGGCGGTTTTCACGTCCAGCACGACCTGCTGCTACTGGAATTAATTCTACTCACAGGCCCCTGCTCAGTGAATTACAACAACAGTAAATACCTATAACCAGTCACAAATCACACATAAACCGGTCAAGATAGTTCGTGATACGTGACACAGGCAGTCCAAATGATGGTTCAATAACATATATTTATTTCCCTTTTCATAAGGTGTTCCATCACTTCTGTTAAGTTCTGACACATATATGTGTAGGTTAATCTACACAGGAAATCATTTCACTCCTGCACATTGCATCCATCTCTGGTCGGGACAGAAATAAAACGTTGTGCTGTGCACCGAATTAAACAGCACTTTGCCTGTGCACCCACCCAGAGCAGACCTCACAACGGCATATGGCAAAAACCAAAAGTGTGCTGAATCTGGGGGTGCGGGCCCACCTCCCGACTCAGGGGGCCACTACTTAGACTTACCTAGTGAGAGTCTGTCGAGTGTCGTCGAATCTCTGTCTCTGGGGACGAGTCCGCGTGACTGCGCAGTTGGACAGTCAAAGTCACTGTAGCATGCGTCGCTGCCTGTCTGTCTTCTGGAAGTTATGGAAGGTTAGGGGGAGGAGGCTGGCTGCTCAGCTGTGCACTGCACACTCAGTGTCAGGGCTGGGCACGTGCTGTAAACTTCCCCGGGCCCGGCCTGGGTACACATGATGCTCCAAAGCACAGGCGTGGAGGGCAGGGGGACGGGGAGAGGGGACGCACAAGTTCTTGTTGTTGTAACAAGATTCTTGCTACAATAATATTCAACTACCCGCTGCTGCTGAAGCAGCTGAACTACGTGCAAACTTGTAAGTCTTCAGAGTCACTGCAGCAGACTCCACAGACACACACACATGGGTGAAACTTCGGGGGGATAAATGACATTGTATCCCCCCACTTAAAATTGTGGGGGGGTTGTCCCCTGCAGCCCCTCATGTCCTACGCCCATGCCAGAAAGGTGCGGAAAGGTGCCGGTTCACGTTGTTACTGGCACCTTATTTCCAGACCGGCAAACTCATAATGAGCCTAATTGTGTCCATTAGGTTAGACCAGAACTCTCTCAGTGGGTAAAGTAGCAGAACAGACAGGCTTCACTCTGAGGAGTGTTGGATGAGCTGGCTGCTAGGTTGGGTAATGCATAATACATTGCACAGGAGAAGAAAATACATTAATATACTGAAAAATGTGCACTCTTTATTAAAGCATTACACATAAGTTAAAATAAGTACCAGGCAATATAGAAAGCTAGGCAATATATCATATAAACAGTAAAGGGTCTCAAACAAGTCCCTTCCCAATTCTAAAACCAGAATCAGGATACTTACCTTGTGAGAAAATACCCTACACCTTACAATACTAAAGAGGGCGGGGAAAGGGAGAAAGTGGGGATTCATGGACATAGTTAAAATACGTACTCTCAGACATAGAATCATGGATGCCAAAACATGGGTTGAACAGTTTTCCTTACTACCTTCATTACATTGTAGCACAGATAATCCTAAAACAGGGGTATTAAACACATAGGGCCTCATTACAACTTTGGAGGTAGCCATGGCGCTAGTGGCGCCATGGCTGCCTCCAAAACCGGGTCCAGGTCCGGGTTCCCTGAATGGGGAATTACCGGGCCATTCCGAGTTTGGAGGGTCCGGTAATTCCCCTTCAGGGAACCCGGGTCCGGTTCTTCCCCATTCCCATTTGAGCCCCTGTGAATGGGGAGGGAGCTAACAACGGGCCCACTCATAATGGGCTCGTTGTTAGCTCCCTGGTTCCCTCGAGGAACCTGCTATGGACGTCTGGATGAACCAGACGTCCACAGCAGGTCCCGCGAGGGAACCTCGTAATATTGAGGAGTGGGTTTAACGGCGTCGGCACCATTACCAGCGCCGTAAAACCCATCCAGCAATAGTGATAATGAGGCCCATAGTGATACATGGCGGGAGGAACACGGTAAAAGTCATGGACAAACCATAATAGTCATTTTCAAAATGGTAAATAAAATTAGGCAACAAAGTCCAGGGCCAAGACAGCTCTCAGTATACCCAAAACTACACTGGAAACAACTGTAACGCAGCACCAACAAGAGATGTAAAATACCCTTTGTTGCTGATGGCAAAGAGTGAGCTACAGTGATTATTAGTCAAACATACATAATAAATCACTGTTACCTCCTGAAATCATAAAATTGCTGACCCCACCCAAGCAATACAGAGGAGTGGGTTGAGGGGAGAAAGAAATCACTGTGTAGGTGTACCTGTTAAGAGTCACTTTGGTGCATTTTAGAAGTTCCCAAAAGTTTTCCTTTTGTGAACAATAGAGCAAATCCATCAGGCTTAGTGCAGTTACAGGGTAAAGCAAGCAAGGGAAAGCATTCATTTAAGGTTACGCTTATTTATTACTCCACACGTGCAGCAGAAAGGGCAACGAGCTGAAGGGGAAACTAGAGAACCCCTCTATGAAGAGTTCCAGCCCATGTTTTGGGAACCAGCAGGCCAGGAAGAGCTGTTGCAGAGGGAGCACCCGCCCACTCAAAACAATGGAAAATGAGGTAGGGGTGTGCTCAAAACCCCACTGCAACGCACCCATGGAACCCCTGATGAAGAATCTCAATATTTTGTATCAGGACCTGGGGACAAGTACTCACATCACTGGAAGAGGGAAATGTGGCGCAATAGCATCCTTTTAGGTCTCTCTTGTCAAAGTTGGGACCACTGACCTGAATAAATCTAAATCTACAGCCCAGAGAAAATCCCAATGAACCAAAGGAGCGGTAAATGGGATACCAGGGAGGACAACCCCCAAAGTGGGAGCACCAGCACACAAAAAGAAGGTAGCAGAAAGATGTAGGAACCCGACCAAGGTTCCTGTGTATCTCTGGGTGACAGCAAGGAGGAGCAGCCAGCAACAGTAATACAATCGAGGACATGGCAGGAGTTTACCCAGATCTTCCCAAGATGGAGCTCTGGTGGATTTGCAGCAACACACCAATTTTTCTAGGCCAGCAGGACTTTCCACCTCAAGGTGCTTGATCTATAATGATTTGACAAAGAAGCAGCAAAGCAAAGGTCGGGAAACTGTCCCACGAAGGAACAGGTATTCCCGCCAGCAACGAGTACTGGGGCAAGCAAAGGAAGAGGCCTGGATGGGAGTCCACCAGACTAGAGGAAACCAGGAGCAAGGACGGAGGAGAGTACAGCCACACCAGATATTGAAAAGCAGAAGCCCACCTTCATTAGCAGTCTTTGAAAAATCAGGTGCAGTGCTGAAGAATGCCTAGGGTTTCCCACTAATAATACATTTGCTGTGGGACTGGTGTAAGCAAGGCCTTCAATAACCCAACAGGGAAGTACACAAAGATTCTGGAAGCCAGACAATCAGGCTGGCCCTAAAGAACACCTAACACAATGACCCTCCTAAAAGGGATGTATACTGTAAAGTCTAGTGGACTTCTAACCACTCCTTACTATTTTTAACTCAAACCAAGGGTGCCGCTATGTGCTCAGGAAGAACCTACATCAGCAAAGTGCCCATTCTGGCCATGCCTCATGTTCCACATAAATTAAATGATAGCCCAGAACAGAATAGCCAAAGGCGGGGTTTAAAAGATGCATTATTAACCAAATGGCTACCTTTATAGTGAATTAGTCTACTAATTCAGTAAGAGTGACTACACCCATGACAAAGCCAAAGCTAAATCACAGCTGCCATCAGCCCATGCCACAGCACACTTTTAGAATCCTCCTCGAACCAAAATGGGGATTCTTAAAAAATACCCCTGTCCTTAGAGCCATAATGGCTATTAATGTTATCACACCAGAGAAAGGGTTGCAGTGGCAGATAACAAAAGTAAACATTCAAAACGAAGGAAGCCAGCAAAATGTTTACGAGACCCACAAAGGTAGGGAACCAGAACCCCAAAAATGAAAGTCTGCCTAACAGCGACTTTGTAGCTAGGGCGGAATCATAGTTCTGAAACTCAACCATCTTCCACATTTAATGGGTGAGTGGGTTGGATTCAGGAGGGTTGGAATTTGTTCAGGTTGAATTCCATGTGCCATTTCAACCACTTTCAACTGTTGCCCCTATGTTTTCACACCAGTTGGAAAATATCTCCATTGAACTCCTAGTCACTGGACTATCTTATCAGATTTGCTAAGACTAAACCTGCAATTCTGGTGGATCTGTTCCCAGGGGCAATGGTTCGCTGAGTCCTTGCATAGCTGCCATTTTATCTTCAACTGGTTCTCCATGAAACTTCAGATGGATTCAGGCCTTGCGGTATGTTAAGGATTTCAATCAGGTGAGACGCACACCGTGGTCTCGGCCTAGTATGTATGCCTAACTGAGGTGCTTTCCTCCTTATTTATGTGGATTCAATTTTGGGATGGTACACCACTCATATCACACCCCCTTTTCAAATATCCCGGGTTCCAATGGACCATGAACCAGGCAGGTTGGTCAAATGCAATATTTATTTATTTATTTAAAATTCAAAAGAAATCACACACTTTTTAATATGGGGGAACAATCACCAATGGGGTGATAGTAACAATGAGAATGTGAGCAATGCACTGGGTTTGACTTTTTAGTGGAGCATATATACAGCACAGCAGGATAGGAGTACTTTTGATTTAGGACAGATAGCACCCAAGTGAGAATTGTCCCCTGCAGTGTTCCCTCAACCCACCAAATAATCGATTCTTAATGGATATAAGGAAACAGCAGGTAATCAGGAATAAGAAGCTGAAAACGGAATTCAAATCCGACCTTCCCTGGCCAAATAAGAGTGAAAAACGGATTTGAAACCCTTGCAATGTTAAAATGGCACTTGGAAATGGATTAATAAGATAATGAATGTGTGTAAAATCCTTGAAGCAGATACAATTCTTCACTAATGCAACAATGTAAAAGGTACAAACAATCACATGCAATGGATTAGCAAGAGCATTCAGTTCGAAAAATGAGTGGAAGATTTAAAACAGTTTACAATCCAAATGACATGTTGGAAACTTTGCAAATATTTCAGTTTTCTGTGTAAATTTAAAAAACGGTTTCTTTGAAAAACGGGTGAAATATTGTAATCACAATGCGGTTTTGGTTGGGGGATAGCTATAGATCACAGCTACACTATGGAAGTGACAGTAAGTCTCTAGCTGGTAAATTGAATGAGTTATGCAAGATCTAAGAAAGTGCACTTTGAGTAAATGAAGGTGCGAAAAAGGAAAGAAAATCAGTTGTGACACAAATAGTTTTACTCTACACTAGCGTATTCAGGCTGGCCCACCAAAGAGGGACGCAGTAAGCTCCAAGGTTGATTTGCAAGTTCTTACCCTCTCGCCCCTGCGCCCACCCTGGCAGAGCCAGTCCGATCACTCAAAATAGGATTAATGGCTTACGATTTCACAAGTCAAAATTACTAAAGAGAGGCCGCTAGCACTAGAAATCAATGGCAGGGTTGCAAGAATGATTCTGACAGTTTTACAAGTTACCAGGATAAGGATAGGATGACTTAGTGAGTGGGATAAGGACAAAGACAAGATAGGCTATGGGTTTAGATGGGGTGGCAATTGATACTCACAGTCTACTTTTTAGTTTTTGGATTTTGGACAGTCAACGGTTCTGGCCACTACACGGCAGGGTGCCTGGCTAAATGCTGGGCAGTTCTGGCTACTGGGTAGCACTTCTGGACTGGCAATTCCGGTCACTGGATACCATAGGTCACAAGGGTAGCAGGATTGCAGCAGCATGTAGTGAGTGGTAGCAAGCCAGGCTGGATCCAGATGCCAAAAGTACCACAGTTTTCCCCTTGTTAATGGGAAATTTAGTGGGTTTTTTATATTGGAGGGCTTGCTGAGAATGGGATCAGTACTGCTTGGGTGCTGCAGTGGGCCCTGGAGTAGGATCAGCAATGCTTGGCCTGGTAGTTGGAGTCTGGATCTGGAAGATGACGGGTACAGGAACGCAGCGCAGGAAATCAGGAAGAGTGTGTCTAGTGTCTTGTCAGGGACACTTAATTATAGTGCATAATGACATCATCAAAGTATAGGCTGGGCAGGGTTAACTAAGCATGCCCCTAAACTACTTGGATTGGACAGGGGTGCTTACCTCCGCCTTGCTCTCAACTGGTTGGATTTCCAAGGGAATGATGTCAGATTTATGAGGTGAGTTTTACAATGTCCAAAAACGCCCACATTTACTTTACTTAAAATCCGATTTTGGCAAAAACATACATTTACACCATTGCAATCCCTTGGCAAATTATATACATAGGTTACATATTTTTTGCAGCACTGATCCGTCCAATCATTCAGTCTGTGCGACCTTGTTTCACCCTTCTGATACATTTTGGTAATTTTGAGCATGAAAGATTCGGCCTAAAATTCCCTAACTTTATACACAGATGCGCATTCTCCCAAGGGATGTATGTACAAAAATGTATGTTTGCAACATTGTTACTTTTCTATTAATCCTCAATACTTTGCCCTTTCTGTCCCCAAGGTGTCAGTGAGTTATATCATGTCTCAAAAGAAAGCACAAAAAATCACTTTTAAACTGCGACATTTTTACAATTTTTCAAAGTCTTGCTGCAGAGATAGGAGTCTTTAAAGTTTATTCCTGAAATAGTCTTTGTGAACAAATGGCAGTCCTTTGTCCCTGGGTCATTCTTTTTTTCTTTAACTTCAACTGCTGCCAACTGTCATTTCCTTCAGAGCATGGTGGGGGTTTCTCCCTTGATTGATTTTATATTGCCCCTTCACACTTCATACTTCCTTCCCTGGGAGCTTCATTGTCAGGGTCCCAGCAGAGACAAAAGTCTGTTCAACCCCGTAATTATCAGGGGGTTTTCAGTATCTGCTGAGAGAGAGCCCCCCTTTTGGTGCCACCCCTCCAAGCAGAAAACCTGTTTTTCAACTTGCAACTCCAGCCACCATTGTTTTAACCTTGAATTTCTGATCTTAGATCCAGAATTAAAGCAAGCCGGTTGCGTAAAATAACCCATGTTATATAATCTCACGAGCAACAAACCCCTTCATATTGCCAAAGACTGGCAGGCTTAAATTCACCAGTGTACTTAAATCTTCTCTTTATTTCTCGTGCAGCTTCTTTTAAAACAACTGTCAAACAACAAAATACAAGAAAAACTACAATATCCATATGAAATGAGTCTTTGCAGTTTTAACTTGGTAAGGTGAAAAAAGTCCATGTGACCCTGCCATCTAATCCCAGGCCACCTGAGGCTATACCACCCCTAGCTGGCTGATCCTCTTCCTCTTTCTTTCGCTGCCATCAACTCAGCTTAGCATCCCAACTGGTAAACACTGAAAAGCAGACAAACTTATCCTGCTATTTGACAAGCCTGCTGGCTTGGCCTCTGCACCTGCATGAAAACCAGAACATAGCAACACTGACTGAAGGCTAAAATATTGGGCGGGCAATAGCAAACAAGAAAAACTGCTGTGCTGCAACATACATACTGCTCTCATGCATACCACTATGTGATTGTCACATGGACGCTTTTCACCCTACCAACTTAAATACAAAAGACACATTTCTCATGGATATTGTAGTTTTTCTTCTTGTATTTTGTTGGTAGGGTGAAGAGAAGAGTTTAGCATAATCCCTTTCCTCTGTATCTTTAATAGAATTACTTTCTGTAATGATAGTATGGAAAATCAGAATTCTATGTCAAGACAGGAGGCTCAAATTATGCTTGTTTAAATCTTACTTACCACCAAGTTGACACTTGCTCAATTGACCTAACGTAGAAGGTTTTAAAGACTGACTCATTATACCAGTTGGCCGCCTTCATAATATCTTCCAGGCACGCTCCTACGTTGAATGGTTTAGAAGCCATAGCACCTCGAACCGAGTGGCTCCTTAAGCCTCAATATCGATGCCTGCTTGCTGCATGCACCACTGCACCTATCTAGCCAGAGTGGCTGCGGACGCAGCTTTAAAGACTTCCACAATGCTAGCAGCAACCAAGACTGTTCCTGCAGCCTAAAAGGAGCGATCATAGTTTCATAATCCACCAGACACTTGACTGGGCACTGCTTTGGTTGATCTGAGAAATCCGGATATGTCACTGCCTTGATGTCGGTTTTAGTCCTCTTGGTGACGTGAAAAGTCACCTTTTGAGGCGAAAAGAATTTGTCCACTTCCAATGCTGTGACATCTGATGTCCTCTTAAATGAAATGAGGCAAGCAAGGTCGCGAGTGTAGCCGAATGAGCCTTGCGCAACAGGTCCTCATTCGCTGGCCAAGACTGGAAAAGTCGGAGAACCATGTTCACGTCCCAAACCTGGGAGTACTTTGGCGCTGGAGGCTTCAAGATCCTTACTCCTTTGAGCAGTTTGGACACCAAAGGACGCTCCCTAATAAAGAGGCCTCTGACGCATTCATGCCCTGCTGCTACGGCCAAGCGTGCTGTGTTGACTGTTCCTTGTGCCTTACTTTGTGCCGGCAATGTGGCCAAGAAATTGACAACCTGCACTACATCTGCTCAAGTGTGATGAATGTCCCGAGCTATACACCAGCTACACCATCTCCCCAAGGTGACTTTGTAAGCTTTCGTAGTCCCTACGGCCAAGGATTCTTTGATAAACTGCTCAGCTTCTCCCAAAATCCCTGGAAGAGACCAGGCTCCCTGGAAATCATCCAGGCTATTAGGCTCAAGATGTCTGCCTGTACTAGCAGATGCGCCTCCCTTGCTGGGACCCGCAGTATCGTAGGATCCTGAGGCAGCAGAATGGGATGCGGACATGACAACTCTAGCATGCTGGGAAACCAGACTTGCCCTCTCCAATCTGGAGTGACGAACAATAGCTTCACGTTCTGCCTGCGCACTTGAGCCAACGTTCGTGCTATCATCACAAATGGCGGAAATACATACTCTGTGCCCGGACCCCACGCTTGCAAGAATGCATCTGTCGCTGCAGCTGCTGGATCTCATTCCCCCTAGCCGATTGATGTATCGGACTGCGGAGACATTGTCCATCTTGAGCAGTATGCAGTACTGCGGCTTGTCCTGTGTCCAGCACTTCACTATGAAGAAGCCTGCCAGCAATTCAAGGCAATTGATATGGAGACTGAGCTCCTCTTCTGACCACCTGCCTCCTGTTGTCATGTCTCTGCATTGAGCTCTCCAGCCCCAACAGCTGGCATCCGACTCTATGACGAGGTCCAGGGAGGATCTGAAGATTGCTCTCCCATTCCAAGCATCCATGTGGTGATGGTATCACCAGGTTTTCTGTCTTTGCTTCCAAGGAGAGCGGGACTCTTTGTTTGTAAGACAGGCCCTTGCTTAGCTGCTGGATCTTTAGGTGCTGGAGCTCCCGATAGTGGAGCGGACTGGAAAAGATCACCTGAATCGACAATGCAAGGCACTCCCACAAGCCATGGCAAAATTCCCTGAGCGAAACCTGGTCCTTCGACATGAAATCCTTGATCACCTTCCTGATCACGTTGACCTTCGCCAACGGAAGGTTGGGCGTCCCCTGGACTGAATCTACCATGAAGCCCAGGAACTCCATGGATTGGGACGTGGTTGTATCAGATTTGTCCCAGTTGATCAGGAAGCCTACCTCCTCCAATAGAGCGATTGTATCCGTAACTGCCTGTCCTGGCACATCAGGCACACGTCATCCAGGTAGATGATGAGCTGTACTCCTTGCTCCCTCAATCTGGCCACTACTGGCTTCATTATTTTGGTGAAACTGCAAGGAGCTGACGCCAGCCCGAACGGGAGACAGGTAAACTCCAACCTCGCTCTTTGCCAAAGGAACTGCAGATAAAATTGGAATTGCTGCACTATGGGCACTGTGAAGTACGCATATTTCAAATCTATCCTTGCAAGCCAATCTCCAGGCTGGAGGATGTCTCGAAGGAGATGAATGCCCTCCATTTTGAACTGGTGTTACACCAGCAAGGCATTCAGCGCACTGGAGGTTTATCACTGGGCGCAACTTTGTCTTTCACTTCACTAGAAACATGTTGCTCACAAAAGATCTGGGGCCGTCTTTGGCCGGCACAATCGCTCCCTTGTGCTGCAGCTGCATGATCTCTTCTCCTAGCAGGTGCTCGTCCTCTGCTGAGAACACTGTGGGCCTGAGCGGCTGCGTTTGAATGGGCTGCTGATAGAATTCCAAACAGAACCCTTGCACTACTTGCAACAAACATGCATCTTTGGTGATGACTACCAATCTGCACGCTATGCTAGCCTCCCCCATACCGGCAGGGCATTCATGCCTGAATGATCGCTTTGCTGCCCGAACTGTGGTCTCACCTGCATTGGTGGGTTGCTGCTTGCTGCCATGCCTCCAGCCCGTTCCTCTCCCTCTCCCCCTCGAAGGGAAGAAGGGGTTAGGCTTGCGATCCTCCTGGTCTTGCCAGCTTCTCCCAGACGGGGCCCTGTAGCCATAGGAGCAGCTGGTCGGGCGACCCCTTACTCTGCCAGCCCTTCCAACAACTCTGCTTCCGAAGACCGTCTTTAAGAAAGCTTGCGCTTTGTCCAGCTCTGCGAATATTCTGGCGAACTTACTCATGTCCTTGATGAAGGAGTCACCAAACAACTTCCCTTTTGCTGCTCCTGCAGCCTCCGACGAGGCGAGGCCCCCCAGCTTTGAATCTATCCTGCGCTCGGTAGCCAGGGCGCAATTCGTGTTCCCCAAGAGGCAGATTGCCCATTGCACCCCCAGCCTGCGAAGACATAAGGGTCTATTGCCTGTTCTTGTTGCTTAGCTTACTCCGCCATCTGCCAGACTTTCGTGAGCGGCCGACTAGGTTCAGTACCTGGCCCTGGCATGCTCTCCAGGATGGGTCGATTCCCTTGTTTATGTCTCTCCCGGGCGCCCTCTGGGGTTTCAGCCACTTTATTTGGAATTCGAGGCCCAGTGCACTCGGCCCTTAGCTTGTTCCAGGCCTCTTTGTCCAGGGGGGGTACAGAGATGCTTTCCCAGATAGGTGTTAACCTTCTACGGTGATTCCCACTCTGCAGATCTTGGGTGGACAAGGCTATCCGGATGGAAAACGTCTTGCTCCTCCTCCCACAATCTCTTCCTTTTATTCAATGTTTTGCGCATCCCTCCACGTCCGATGAAAGTTCTTCACGCTCTGTTCTGAGCTTGCATCAGAGGGGTCAGCCCAGCTGTCTTCGTCCTGGCCAATTGAGGAGGAGGAATGCTCTCTATGCCCTCTGCCTATGTCCCAAGACCTTGCTCTGCTCCTGCTACGTTTGTAGCATGGAGAGCCCAGGGGGGTCTGGTCACTTCTGGCCCTGCAGGCTCTAAGTCATCCCCCATGTTTGCTGACTGGAGCCCTGAGCTGCGTGTCTCTGAGCTCTTGCATGCCTTGTGAAAAGGCTAAAAAGTCCTCCACCATACTCAGCTGCTTGCCAAGCGGAGCAAAGCTGGCGGAAATGGCCTTTTTCACTATGCGCCCCATGGAGGCGTGCAGACTGTGGCTGAAGTGCGGCTCCTCAGACGAGGAATGCTCTCTCCGGCTCATTGTGCTGCGGAATAGCAATGGGGAAGTGGGTATCACAGGTAACTTGGGCCTACCGCGTCAATGATATTATAGTAATATTAGAAATGCACACCTGTGCTGAACAGTAGGTCTGGGCAGCTGACAGTTTGTTCTTGGGTCTGCTCCCATATGAGCCCAGCCGTGAGGCTTGTTATGGGCTGAGGTAGGCTGGGGTTGAGTAGGGCTCGGCACTTATAGGATTGGCTGCCAGGTGGCACTGGCACTAGCCGCGTCGCTGTAGAAGCCAAATACTGCTCTTGCCGGTATAAACGAGTACAGCCTTTCTGTACTCTGTGGTGGTCCGCTGCAGGAGCTTGTCTGTGTGGGAGGATGAAGGGCGACGTTGCCTATGAAGAAGTAAGGCGCGCGGAAGTGCATAGGCAAGCGCTGGAACAGCAGGTCCTGTCGTGCCTTGCCTGCGGACTTCCGCGGAGCCTGCCCCCTACCGTGTCACGAAATGCCGGAGCCTGAGGCCCAGTCGCACTTCAAAACAAACAGGGGAAAAAGCAGATAACGTTCTGCCATGCCGCGCTGCTGCACTCTATTAAACTAAGAACGCTGAACGTGGGCGCAACTCTACAGTACAATCACTCACCTGACACACAACACATTAAGGCATAATAAACATCACTTATCTGTTGCTCGAACAGCAAAGAAAGAGGAAGAGGATCAGCCAGCTAGGGGTGGTCTAGCCTCAGGCGGCCTGAGATTGGATGGTAGGGTCACATGAACTTTTTTCACCCTACCAAGTAGAAAATACAAAGGACTCATTTTATCTGGATATTGTAGTTGTTCTTGTATTGTGTTGTTTGACAGTTGTTTTAAAAGTAGCTGCTTGAGAAGTAAAGAGAAGAGTTGAGCATAATCTGAGCCTCCGGTCTTGACATAGAATCTGAGCCTCCGGTCTTGACACAGAATTACATGATATATTCAGCCTTGGTGTACTATCCTGACATTCTATTGTGCAGTCTTTTTCTGTTATTATGTGGGTGTGGGTCAAAAGCGAGCAAGTGACATGGGGAAATGCAGATGCACAGCATACTAGGAAAAAGAATAATGCCAGGATTACTTCTCGATAATCTTCATTACTCATAGTCATACTCTTCATCGTCCCAGTACTCAAGTATGAGATGGCCCACCTCCGACAGAAACCCCTTTTCTATTTTCATTTCTCTTAGCCACTCCCACTCCTCCTCCTGCCTCTGGGCATAATTGCCCTCCTCCCTTGTAACACAACAGTAAATAGAACTGCCGGAAAGGCACATTCGACAATGGAGGAGGGTGAGGTGGGAAACTCTACTGGGATGAGGAAGAGTGGGACTAGGAGTAAGGAAGATTTCTGGTAAGTAATCCAGGCATTACCTCCATGTCCACACTTCCTCATCCCAGTACTCAAGTATGAGGCATACCGACTCCAGAGAGAATGGGCCGATATCAAGAACACCACAGACCAAACTGGGATAGGCAACCCGACCAACACCAACTAATTGAAGCATACAGTCCAAGACAGGGCTTCATTCCGAGTGGTGCGGTCCAGAAACAAGGGTGCCGGTAAGTTTACCAGCACCCTTGTTTCTGGACCGCCACAAAACAAGTCTGCCTGCAGGGGCCGTTGCGCCCGGCAGGGTAAACCTTCCGGGCGCAACGGCCTCTGCCGGTAGACAGACTTTTCACGGAAGCACCAGCAGCTTTAGCAACGGTGCCAGTGCTTCTGAGTTCCCATTCCCATGGAGTCCTATGGGACTCCACAGGATTGGGGACTTCCCGAATCCCCCGCTTGACTTCCTGCGCCACCGGGACTTGTAATGTCCTGGTGGCACTGAGAAGTCAGACAGCGGATTCAGTGTTTCCGATTCGGCAGCCACCTGCCGGTGGCACCGGCAGGTTACCGTCAACCTCGGAATGAGGCCCAGTATCAACAAAAAGCACTTCACAGAAGTGCCACACTCAACACCCACCCCCTTAAGCCTCAGCTTCCTTACGTTGGAGGGTTAAACGGTGGTGATAAGCACATGTAGGGTTCAGACCAGGTGGCGGCACAACAAATGTCCTAAATATTAACCCCATGTGCCCCTGCCCAAGAGGAAGCCATCCCCCATGTGGACCTACCCTGCACCCCTGGCGGGAGGGGAGAACCTAAAGAAGAATAAGCGAAGGAGATGGCACCCCGCAGCCATCGACTGATTGTGGGAACAGATGCCTTCACCCAGGGGCAGAGCCACCAAAAGTAACAAATAGGCTGGAGGAGGAATGAAAGACCTTACTGGGTTCCAAATAAACCAGGACAGCCCTTCTGACATCCAGAGTAGACCAGCGGACCTCCTCTGGTAGGAGGGAGAGGGAAAAAAAGGAGGAAGGACAATCTCCTGTGAGACGGGAAATTTGGAAACCACCCCAGGAAGTAAGGAGGGGTGACACTTAAAGAACAAGGCATCAGGGGAGACCACCAGATGGGTGCTTCGCAGGAGATGGCACCAATCTCACCCAACCTCAGTGCAGAGGTGATAGCCACCAGGAAGACAGTCTTAAGGATCAGAATCGTAAGATGGACCTCCTCCAATGGCTCAAAAGGAGAGGACTGCAGAGCCCGCAGAACCAGGGGGAGATCCTAGGGGGGCAACCCAGAAGCAGAGATAGCCCTGGCCAAAGTGAAACTCTTGAGAAGCCTCACCACCAAAGAGTGAACACCCACATCAGGACACGCAAAGGAGCGGACGGCAGCCCACTGAGCACGCAGGGCGGAGACAGAGAGGCCCATTTTGAAGCCTTCCTGGAGAAACTGTAGGACAGGTGTGATGCTGGAAATGCATTGGAGGGACAGGGCCTCCCTGTCCTTGTCCTATAGTGCTTTTATCATGTGTGTTCTGTATTATTTTCTGCACAAGCGTCCATGTGGGACTCCTGGCAGTGCAGCCCTTCCTCTTTTTGGTTTGGTGAACAGACCCTTGGGATACCCTTATGGCACCCATAGGTGGGGGGTACAACCCTGTACCCCTAGTGTATTTTTTGGGGTACCTGTGTGTGGCCCACAGAGCAGGGCATGGGCTGGTGGCAGTTCCATGCTGAATTTGACCGGTGCTCTGAATATCCTCCATTTTGGGATACCCAGGCCCTGACATTGGAATCAATTTATTCCTGATAGGAGACAAGATGGCCCCTGTGGGCTCTTGCTTTCTAGCGCCTGTTACCTTGTTTTCCCAAAGCCCTGGGAAGCCCTGACTCTGTCCCTTCCCCTGACTGGCTGTTGGGTGGAAGTTCCATATATGGTATTGTGGGGAAGTCCTGGCCAGATTGGCTGGAGCCTTCCCCATGACTGTATGTTGTGGGTATGCCCGTGGGGTGGGACCTGGGTGAATGGAGTGTGTGACCAATATGCATTTCATGTTATGGGTGTCTGGTTTTTGGTGTTTGACACAATAGGCCTCATTACGAGCATGGCGGTAGCCATACAGGCACGGCACCGCCTCCCGCGATTGGGCAATAACCGGCCCATTACGAGATGAGTGGGCCGGTAATTGCCCATTTGCGGGTGACAGTAATGCCAGGCTCCCGATCTCCATTCTGCCCCATGGGGGTGGGGAGCATGATTTTACCGGCACCGTTGATAATGATGCCGGTGCAATCACGAGTTCTGCTTGCGGATGCTGCACAGCCCACCAGGTAAGACCTGGTGGCCGGTCAGGAACCCGCGGGCAGAACTTTTAATGCGGCGGCCCGGTATGAACGGTGCCGGTGCTTTACCGGCACCGTTCATACCGTGGCCACCACCCTTAAAATGAGGCCCAATGACTGAGACAGCCCTGCCTGAAACTAGTATGAATGCAGTGTGGAGTGCTGAATGGCTGGGTGCTTGTCCCAATCCACATTCCTTGTTGTGAGTGTCTGGATGGAGAAGAATGGCCTGAATGCACTGTGAGCCTGATTGGCTACCTGCTTGCATGAATGCCCCGCTGAATGATTGGCTGCTGAGCTTGACCCAGCAGTGTGAATGAGAGGCAGAACAGTATGCCTGGGGACCTCTCACTTACTGGAATTGTTCAGAAGCTGAAGTCAAAACTTATTGCTTAACCTTGAAGCCCAGCTGGAAGAGAAGGATTGCTGGTGCTCTACTTCGCCGATCTAAAAGCTGTCATGTATCCAAGAACTGATCCAAGAGAGGACCTGGCTAGGAGACCTCTTCCCGAGCTACGAGGCAACATCATGCACCAGCTAACCTTCACCAAGGCTCCCTGGAAGTCAGTCATCTAAAGGCTGCCGACCACAGACGGGGACCACCGAGGAATCTGAAGTGAAGCGCCCGGACATTGAAGTCCATCACCGTCGATGACCATCATTGCCGACCGGAGCCGTAACGCTCCATTGCCTAAGACATTTGAATCAAGGACTCCCTTGCTCATCACCATCGACTGCTTAGTCCTGCTGGAAAAAGTCAGGGTCGGCGTTGAACCGAGGAGAATCCGCCAGTGGGTTTCCCGCCACCTGAAGTCCTCAAAGACGCCAATGTAGATCCGAAAGCCAGTTGTGGGCAAGTCCCGATCGCCGACGACAAACGCTGACCACCTGATGCCCTTGCTGGACCTAAGTTCGTCATTGATCTGCTTTGCGGCAACAAACTACCGTCGTCGAGGGACACCGCTCGCCTCATCTTCGCAGGACGTCCACGACCGTTCGTTGATGAGCACCGCAAGGACCAAAGCTGCTGCCTCAATGACATTGTTCACATTTTCTTCGAGGGATCTCAATGATCCGTGGCTCCTGCCTTAAAGGAAGTTCACTCAAGAAGTATCCGTCGACGACCTGTCGACGAACTCTGCTAAACCAGGGACATTGGGGAAGTAGAACATTTGTAGAAGGGAATAAGACCCTGCGAAACAATATATGGACTGGGCTTGTCAATACATCTTATTTACAGGTTGCCCAGGTAGGGGGATCCTCATACAGAACTGTTTCTTGGTTAGGGACAATGTATTCTGCCAATTGTTTAACCACTTGTTTCCCTCCTATGTCTGTTGATGGTTCACATTGCTATTAGTCTTGTATGTCATTGCAACTGTCCGCAGTTGATGCATTTTAATGGAGTCAAGAGTTAACTGTGGTACCACATGGATATTGTATTAAAGAGCAAAAATGAGCAAGGTCATGGGATACCTGGCTGATGAACGAAGGGTGAACACACACCTATGGGGGTTACACCTTGGTAAGTGTGTACAGGTTACTGTGAATGACCTCTGACAAAAATGTATCAGGACAGTTCCGAGTACTGCAGTCACATTTTTAATAAAACTGCAGTTTACGTGTTTGTAGATACACTTAATCGAGAGTAACAAAAGATACAACAGTATTTACACATTTTGAAGTTGTAGTAACCAGTTTGTGAGTGACAAATTTCAAATATTTGTAATGTCTTTTCAATGCTTACACATCCACTGAGCGGTCCTTGGGAAAGAGACCAGTGGATTTAGTGAGGTGATAGCATGTAATAATCAGCACATATACATCAAAACAATGTGGGGTTGAACAAGGACAATGCAGACAATATAACAGTCAACACGACAGTGTTTCGGCCAGAAAGTGAGCTTGGATGAGCTCTGATGGTGTGGCCTTCATCAAGACGAGATATTCCAAAGCGGGAAGTATCTTGTGAGGTCTGTTGAGATAAACAGACGAGGTGTTATAGGATTGGGCACATTCGTGGGTATCTAGCACAGGTAGAGGTATTAATACATGAAGGACCGGTGCTTGCCGGAAATTGGGAGCGCAGTGGGTCAGGGAGTAGCAGTGTCAGGAGTACACTGGAGGATTTTCGAGGTCCTAAAGGTGGCCGTTCCTGTGGAAGTAGGAAGGACATAGAGGCTGTGTTAAGCCATATGGAGTGGTGGAGCAACTAAGGGTAAAAAAGGGGTAAGAGTAAGCTTACCTTGAGGGCCTGTTGCCCTGCAAATCCTGGGTAGAACAGACTGGCGTGATGAGTACGCAAAATCAACCGCAAGCGTGAGGGGCTGCGGGAAAAAGGACACACGGGGCTATGATTACAGGCCTCAGAATATATATCAAGTGTCATGGTGCATGTGAGGGTAGGTGAGGCGTGCCGGTCACAGATGGCCACGGATAAGGTGTGGCGGATAAAATCATGCATGGATAACATAACATGTGTGTTCCATGTGTAAGTCGGTCTGAGCATGACTGATAAATGGACTGCAACGTCCGTGATACTAAAATTACAACCTTAAAAGCCAGGTGGCGGATTAGCGGGATTGCCCGTGCGGGATAGCATGCTGGGCGAGGAAGGTATAAAATGGAGGCTGGGCTCCCATTCTTAAGTGAGACATGCAGCCGAGAAATAGGTGCAAGAGATCACAGAGCTGCAGTGGTTGCATGCGTGTGTGCTTACCCATGGTTGAAGGAAGGATGAGTGCTGCAGAGCAAGCTGTCAGCAGTCACGGTCCCTGGCTGCGCACGGAGTGAGCTGGGGAGCGGACTGTGATTAAATGGGGTGAGCGGCCATGTTGAGGTGCGCGATGCCGGGGTGCCCGTAGGGATGCCTGACCGAAAACGGCACTAAGTACCAAAGGCAAAATAAAAGGCAACACAAAACACTCAGGCATGAGGGAGCATACTAGTGTGTATGCATCCGTTTGCAAGGATGCGTGGCTCAGGTATGTAATCCATGTCTAGGCAGGGGGGCGGAGGACGCCTCACTGTCAGGCTAGGATGCTGATTGGTCAGCGTGAAGGGTGTGGTGGTAATGGTGCCCAGAGCTGCTAAAGAGGGGTAAAGAAAAGGAATGGATGATGTGAGCGTACCAACATGTTTGGGTGACACATATCATGATACATATTCGCAGGAAATGCCCCAGAGATAGTGGTTGTGTTTAGCAGTGACACAGAAAAAGGCACATATTAACCCAATAGGATGGCGTTTACAGAGTCCAGCGGTGCCAGATGAAGTCAATTAGGAGTGGAAGCATTGTCTCAATTACAGGAAGTGTTTCCACTCTACACAGATGTTTAAATCTGACCTGACAGAGTTTAATTTGTGCACCCATTTCTGTTCTAAACGGGTTAAGATTCTGTTGACGTCTCCCCCTCTGATGGTGGCAGAAACTTTCTGTATTACCACCCATTTGAAGTCCATATTGGTGTGATTTTTCTTGACAAAATGATCTACAAGGGGTTTATCAGGTACTTTGTTTTTTATGCACGAGCGGTGCTCGCATATCCTGGTCTTAACTGGTCTCATGGTTTTGCCCACATAAATGAGTCCACATGGACAAGTTATACGATATATGACCTGTTTCGTGTTGCAATTGGTATGGTCCTACAGAGTCCAATTGATGTCATTATGTTTGAATATTTTGGTAGTCTCTGTGAATTGGCAGACAGTACATTTACCACACCGGTAGTGGCCTTGTACGGGGGGGGGATTCCATAGGGTGCTGGTAGACTTAGTGGGCTCGATGAAGGTGTGTACCATGGATTCTCTAATGTTACGTTTTTTCTTGAAGGCAAACAATGGGACTTTTTGTAGTGATCCTGCATTTCTGATGATGGGCCATTGTTGTTTGATGTTTTTTTTAATGAGGTCACTGAGTGGACTGAACATGGTGACACATACCAGTCTGTCAAGTTCCTTTTTGGTTGTTTTGGTGAGACATATAGTGCGGTCGGTGTTGGCGGCCCGCTTCTTGGCATTCTTGATGGCTTTTCTGGGGTACCCCCTGTCGGCGAGCCTAGTTTGGAGGTCAGTGGCATGTTTGTCAAACGAGGTGCGTTCGTGTAGTTTCTTCTGATGCGAAGGAATTGTCCGTACGGTAAATTGTACTTCATGCTTTCTGGGTGGTAGCTGTTGAAATGAAGCAAGGTGTTCCTATCAGTGGCTTTGAGAAACAGTTCTGTTTTGAGATGGTCACCAGATCTATAGATGTGTAGATCTAGAAAATCGATCCCATGGAAATCCCAATGTATGGTGAATCTGATGTGCTGGTTGCTCTGGTTGAGCCATCCATGGAAAGCCATCAGATCTTCAGAGTTGCCTTTCCAGATGAGAAGAACGTCGTTGTTATATCTCTTCCATAAAATGATGTTCTGTTG
The DNA here is from genome assembly GCF_040938575.1 of Ambystoma mexicanum. Classification (NCBI taxonomy): domain Eukaryota; kingdom Metazoa; phylum Chordata; class Amphibia; order Caudata; family Ambystomatidae; genus Ambystoma; species Ambystoma mexicanum. The sequence goes on from NC_090929.1 coordinate 543,847,210, forward strand.
GTAGGGATTGTGCGCTGACAGGATGTGTTCTGTTTCATAATGGGCCATGTATAGGTTCGCTATGTCAAGAGCGAACGTAGCGCCCATGCTGACCCCTTTGATCTGTATATACAATTGGTCTCGGAACAGGAAAAAGTTTTTGGTCATGGCCAATCTGACACACTCCAAGATGAACTCAGTGGGGACTGCCGTGATATTGCTTCTGGTGTCGAGAAAAAGTTTCAGTACTTCCAAGCTTTCTAGCTGGGGTATTGATGTGTATAGAGCTTCCACATCCAAGGTGGCCAGGATGTATTCAGGTTTCATTTCAATCTCATTCAACATAAGGCTGGTATATGTGCTGTCCGTTAGATAGGAGTCCATTCTGTTGACGAAGGGTCTGAGAAAAAAGTAGGTATAGACCGAGAGGGGTTCAAGTATAGAATCACAAGCGGAGACAATGGGTCTACCGGGTGTGTTGGTGAGGTTTTTGTGAACCTTGGGTAGTATGTAAAATGCTGGGATGCGAGGGTGGTTTTTGTTCAAAAATCGATGTTCCTCGTCGCATATGCAGGATTCTTGTAGAGCGTGGTTGGTCAGGCTCAAAATTTCTTCCTGCAGTTCATTGGTAGGATCTCTGTGTAGAAGTGAGTATGCATTGACGTCGCTCAACAGACGTAAGCATTCCGTGTCGTAGTCTGTGGTATTGGAGATGACAATACCCCCGCCTTTGTCGGCCAGTTTGATTGTGATGGCGTGATTGGCTTTAGGTTAGGAGAGGGCCTTTCTTTGTTCTGTGGAGAGGTTATCCAGATAGAAATTCCTTTTGGAGAGACCTTTCAGGATCGCGTTGGTCACCATTTTCTCGTAAGTATCGAATTCACAGAGGATGGTGTGCGGTGGTGGCAAAGTTCTCTCCAAAAGGAATTTCTATCCGGATGACCTCTCCACAACACATGGGTCAGTGCAGGCAAAACACATGCAGTAACAGGCATGGCGCATGCTATGGACATAAGCAAACATGTCCAAGGGACTCTTGAAACATACAATGTTGTTTTTGAACTCACATGCATCATGGGTCATGCCTACCACATTCACACACTTCACCGTACTTTCATCCATCTGGACTCGTACACCCCAGACACAGTGTATGCAAGGATAGCTAGGCTGCATCAGTGAATCTGAACATTGACACAGACATGTGTCATGCATCCATGGCATTCACAAGTCACAGACACGCAGGTCAGACACACAGACATGGACACCATACATGTACATGGCATCATCACCCATCCCTCACCCCCACCCATGTCCAGGAACAGAGACTGGCATGCTCTCATGTGTCCATTCCGCGTAGGGCTCCCCATGTAGCATTTAAACACATACACCAACCGTGTGCTTCACACATTACTGGTCTCACATGCATGACCATGATGTCCCTGCACACACACACGCGTACATGGCCTATGTCACACATACAGGCAAGTATCAGACAACCAGCACACTGCAACATGCCCTGTCTCACACAGCAATGCTTGGCCACTTACCGCTCGACTCCAGACGGGTCTGCCTCTCAAGGACCTGGACGTGGAGCGCTGGGGATATGCGTTCTAGGACCCTCATCTGATCTTCCGACAAGTGGCCCCGGCGCCCCTTAGCATCCGCTGCCTTCAAGAGGCGCCGGGCCTTGTTGAGGGTCCTGGACCTGAAGTCCTCCCAGCGCTTCTTGACATGATGGAATAGTCGGACTGCCAGCCCCTCCGCGTTGATGGCAGTCACGATGTCCGTCCAGATCCTGTCCCGTCCTTCCTTGTCGGCACATGATGATCCGAAGAGGGCATCATAATGCCCCAGGACATGCTCCACCAGGACACCAACTTCCTTCTGACTGAAGCTGGTGGCCCTCTGCCCCTCTGGCTGGGGGTCGCCAGTCATCTCGGATGGTGTTTGCCCCCACATGGCGACCCCCGAGGCAGGCGTGGGTGGGCAACTGGGTCCTGGGGCTGGGCTGTGGAGCGATGGTATCCCAGTCGGGAGTCTTCTGTTCCAGCAGGGGTGGACACAGCAACTGGACCCCTGCAGATGGCTGATGTGCAGGCACCAAATGGCAGGGCACGGTGGCAGCAGGCAGGCAGGCAGCAGCAGATGGCTCGTGGGAGGCTGCTTGGGGTCCTGGGGGGCAGTAATTCGGCCTTTTTTTGGGCAGGAGCGTGGTCTTCCGTGTGCTTACGCGTGGCCAGCTTGATAGGGAGTGATTTGGCACGTGAACATTCTGCACGTCAGCGTGTAGTTCGAGGAAAGGCCCTTAGCGCGTAAGCGCGTCTGCACGCATACGCGATTTCATTGGACAGAAGGCCCTTCAAGCGCAAGCGCCTCTGTGACGTGACGCGCGCGGGCGTGCACGGGCGTTTCAGCGCGCGTGAAAAACTGCACGTCCGCGTGGGAATGCGTGTAATCCGAGGAAAGGGCCCAGGCATGTAAGTGACGTGACGCGCGCGGGCGTTTCCCTCAGCACGGGTTAAAGGTGAGCGGGGGCAGCAGTTCGCTGTACGTGCCTTTCGTGGAGACCGACGTGTGTTGCTGCATCGGGCGCCATCACAACTTCACAGCTATCAAGGACGTATCTCTTCTTTTGGCGGGGGTATTGGCTACGCGTGTTTTTCTGCATCGCGCTAGTCAGACGGTGAGTCGCACAGGCTATTTTTCCCACTGCGGGTGCCCCTGAGTATCGCACCCATTTTCAAGGTCATAGTAGCCTGCGTGTCCCACGCGTACACGTTATTCATGTTACTGGGTGCCACCGCGTACTGCGGGAGGTTGATTCCACGCACGTAGGCTGCAGGGTTGCGTGCACAGTTTTACTGCAGTTTTGGGGTACCTGATCGTTGCGTGACCCGTCACTACATCACCGGGGTCACATACAGCCTTGCAAGTGCAGGGGGGCTGTTAACATCTTGCTTCCCACCCCCTTCACCCCAATTGCCCAGGTCAATTGTGGTGTACACCTCCCATTGGCACTACTCCATCTGTGCCGGCACTACTACATCTGTGCCATGGTTGGGAGGGCACCAAAGGTGAGGGGCGCCTCAGCTGTGCATACTCCTCGTGGCGGGCGTGGTCGGGGACGTGGCCGTGGTGACCAGGGAGTAGGGGGACTCCAGTGTGTCCAGGGCAGCCACAGAGGGGGAAGAGGCAGGGGTGCGCCACCTGAGCACAATGTTGTGCCATGTGTCGGTGCAGTCATGCCACCACCCCCTGTGGTTCCGGGGGATGCAGCTTCTGCATCTGGCACTGGCGCCCGTGTGACCCGGCAGTCCATTCCATCGATTGCCACAGGCCCAAGGGTAGTGGTAGCTGCAGGTGCAGCTTTGGACACCGCCACCCAGGCTCAGGGTCTGCCAGCGCAGGCTGCGTTGGCACTTGAGGAGCCCTTGGTAGATTTCCAACAGGCCAGCAGGGAAACCATAGGGGCACGCAGGGCTGCTCAGACCAAGACATGTGTCCCTGGGGCAGTTATGTCATCTGCTGGCCCGAACAGCCGGGTGTTGGCAAGTGCAGGGGCAGATGCACCCAACAACACCCCGGTTGTGAGTCTGCCAACCAGGACCGTTGCGGTCAATGATCCTGCCACAGCGGATGTTGCTGCGCAGGGTCCATTAGAGGGCACCCAGATGCCACTGACACAAGTCAGGCCTTTGTTCGTCCCTCCACCTGCCACTCCCTTGGCTCAATCCACCGAACCCACTGGCCATACTGGTCAGGGCGGCATTAGCCAGCCAGGGTCTGCGCCACAGTCCAAGAGGAGGAAGGTTGAACCTGCAGGACTTCCTTGTGGACTACGTGCGGGGCCACAGCCGTGACATGCTAGTGGGTGCCAATAGTCAGACTACGGCTGCCCACAGTGACACCCACTGGAAGCATGTTGCGGAACATGTCAGTTCATTCGGCCATGAGGTGCGCACGGCGCAAGAGTGCAAAAAGCATTGGAATGACCTCAAACGCAGAGCTAAGGCTAAGCGTGCCTCTAATTACAACTTGACTCTGGTGACTGGCGGTGGGCCTGCACCAGAGGAGGAAGAGCTCACTCCGCATGAGGCACTCATTGCGATTTCATACAACCTGAATTGGTCAAAGGAGTGGGAGAGATGCTGGACTTTGATGCCCAGTCCAGTGAGTGTTGATGCGTGTTTGTTGAGGACGTGTGTGTTTCACTTGTGGGATGTGTTGTGCATGATTGCCACTACATGTGACGTGTACATGGTTCTGATGTGTAAGTAATGCAATGCTTCCGTGATGCATGTCTGCTCTGCTGGATGGTGGACATGTGGAGCAGACGGGGACTGTCCGCATCACCACTATTGCACCCTACTGACATGCTGGTTACAAGTATGCCCCTCCGGTCCATGTTCCAGCTCACTGGCCCTTCTGCATGTGGCGTGGGGTGACCTTCCTCTCAGCCCAGGCACAATGTCATTGCATGACTGACGTGCATGTCTCCTCTGCCTGCATGCGGGGACTCCATGTAGGCATGCTCCCTTGCCCCTCCTCCGCCACTCTGCACCCCAGTTCCACCTTTGCACTGGTCTGCTTCAATCTTGCCAATGTGTACTTTCCTGTTCATGCGTCCTGTGTAGATGCTAACTTCCAGCGTACAATCTGCCAGACATATGCCGTGTGGTACAGCCTTAGTACTTGATGCAGGGTTTCTCACTTGTACTGTGCATAGGTCAGATGTCCCGCAGGGACATGAGTGCCCATTCATGCTCCATGTGCATTGCACGCATGCCCCTATGTGTCCTTGACTGGATGATCACTGTAATACAAGTCCTGGGTGACATACATTGCATGGCATCTCATCAGCCTTCCCATGTCAACTGTGGCTCAGTACTGCATTGCATACATGTTTAGGATCTGACAATCTGTGTGGCTCACAGGCCTCAGCCTGTTTAATGGCCAATGACTCTGTCCAACTGTTGTAGTGTCTTCTTCACACGTGGGCGGCCTCCAGAGTTTTCATCATGTGTCCTGCTTACTGTCTGTCCCATCATCATTTTCAGTGTTGTCACTTAAATCACATTAAGCTGTTGATGCCAGTCAACACTGCCTGTCAATACACAGGTGTATGGTCAGCCTTTTGATACCATGCTAGACATCCCTGCTTTTGTACTTGGGTGGAGGGGTGCTTGGCTTGTAGATATGCTACACATTGAATGCACAGTGAAGTGATGCCTGAATTTGACCTTGCACTGCCTTCACATTTCCTGACACACACCATGGAGTCCTTGTACATGTAGGTAGTGAGTGGCGTACACATTTTCTGCACTGCATAGACCCACTTCCATGGCAACTGCCACCTTTCAACAGGTCTGATCACAAAAGCAATTCAAAGTTGACCCAGCATGCATGCCAGGTTATATGTTGTGTGTCACATGTCTGCCTGATGTGTTTGTTGTCGGTGTGTGTGTGTTGTGTGCTTTTGACATGTGTAGTGACCTCTTTTCTCTCTATTTTTCAGGTGATGACGCAATGGAGGCGGAGGATGGTGTTGTCATGCCAGACACAGGGTTGTTACCACTACATCAACCCGGCACAAGTGGGGGTCGTGGGGTGGTAGGCCACGAAACCCCCCAAGTGCTACAGTCCATCTTGTCTCTGGCTGCCTATGAGTCCAGCCTTGATGACGACTCTGACGTCCATGTCGAGTTGGATGAGCATCAAGTCCATGTGTCAGGGGTGAGTGATTCTGATGTGGACACTCCTCTGTCCGCGACACCTGCACTGAGGGATCAGACAGTCTTGGTTCCTCCGCCCGTTGTGGATTGGGACGCAGGGTCACCCTCCACACCAGTCACTGATGTGCCCAGGACATCACGTCGACGGGGGCATGTAGTCGTGCAGCCGTGGGCGGTGCCAACACAGCGAGGACACCCGGTCCTTGGGTCCCACAGGGGTCAAGCCCAGCAACGCGGTCGCCGTGCGCAACCGCAGTATACTGAGTGGGAGCAAGACATGACTGCCAATTCAGAACGGCAGGGGGCAGCAATGGAGAACATCGCTGAGAGCATGGAGCGTGTGGCCAGATCTGTGCTCCCCCTGCTAGGCAGGTGCTTCTCCAGCAGCAGGCAGCACGGTCCACGGCCCGCTCGCTCAGGCTGGGCATGGCAGCCTCAGACAGGGCACGCCAGGCTGAAATGTCGTCTCTGTGTCAAGCAATTGCTGCTCACGCAGAGGCGCACATGGATGCCCTGAGGGAGGAGTATGCTTCCCTCAAATCCACTTTGGGTGTCCTTATGATGTCCCAGAGGCAGCGGGCAGAGGAGAGGTTTGCACAGCTTGAGCGTACCATCTCGGCTGAGCTACAGGCTTGCCGGGAGGTGCAGCGGTTGTCCAGCCAGGCCTTGCAGGAAGAACTCAGTTTTACACGTGCTACCTTGCAAGAGGAAGCACGTGTATCACGTGAGGTTCTGCATGCAGACCTACGTCACCTCGCCACACAGAACCAGGCTCACCCATCCGGCAGACTTGCTGCCGGCGAGGGGCAAGCTGCGGCTAGGCGTGGCCAGGCTACTGTGCCACGTCCTCCTTTCCAGGTTGAGCCAGACTCGGACGACCATCTATCTCCCACATAGGTCGGGCTGTGCAGGCGTTGAGCCCATGGAGGTTTTTTTTTTGGCTCAGCATCATCGCATGTGGGTGTTGAGCAGCACCCTGTACGTCCCCCCTCCTGGGTGCCTCCCCCCCGGGTCATATGTGGCCATTTTTGATTTTTCTTTTAGTTTAGTTAGTTAAGTTTCTGAAGTTTCTGTTTGATAGTTAGTTTATTAGGTAATGTAGGTTTTTCATAGTTAGTGTAATTAGTTAATATAGTTTAAAAATGCTTGTCTATTGTGCTTTCATGTGACGGTGCGGTGCTTTGTGGCTTTTGAAGGCATCCACTGTCTGTTCCAGCTGGGCCCTTCAGGCTTGTCTTGTGTATGTGTTTGCTGCTTGTGGTCCTTGACTCACATATGCCACTCCTGCCTCCCTTATCCATGGGCTCGCAAGGATGGTTCGGTGTGACAGCCTATTACACAAGGGCTTTGGACTGTCGTATCTGTGGCATGTCTGGTGCTGTGTAACTTGTGTTGACACCCCTAGTGAGGATGATTGCGGTGTTATTGACCACTGGTCAGCTTTTGCTAGATGGGGTGTTTCATGATTAATGTGTACATTCATTGCTATGCATTGTGTAGTATGTTTCTTATCTTTACTGTACATGTGCTTGTTGCAATTCATGCCGTAGATAGTGTGTTCCACACTTTGGATGTGAAAGACGGACTGATGGTGTGATTTCTGATGTAAGTCTCTGACATGGTCCAGTAATGAGATGCCTGAAGAGACACACACAGATGACTTTAAAGCATTAATCATGTGTTTCATGCCCTTTCTGCAGGGGGATGAGCCTCCAGACCACCTTTGCCAGCAGACATGGCCCATTGGACGTCTGAATTCTGGACACGTTTGTTGGTGCCCAAATGCACATGTGTGCACAAGCAGAGGCACAGGGATTGCAGACCTACATCCTAGAACTGCTGACGTGTTCCAAGGAACTCCAGGCAAGGTGAGCAGCACAGGGGGGCCACAAAACAGCAAAGCTTCCACCAGGCCAGTTGCACATGCAGGCTTAGTAACAGCACTGAGGGTGAGCTTGGATGAATATTGGTGTTGAAGCACACAATACATTGATTGTAAGGTTGTCTGGGGCACCTGCAGGGGCAGTGCCACATACCCTCCGTTACACCAAGGTCCATTGAGGCACTTGTATCAACCATGTAGCCATCCGAGACATGGAAAGGAGCAGCTCACAGGGACATACAGCAAGGGACATACTCGGGTGCAGTGCATTTAATTTCCATGTACATTTTGAAACATGCACTGCCTACTTTGTTTTGGTCATGGTGGAACACGACTTGTTCTGAAGTCATGCCTTGCTATATGGGTCTGTCCGCTTACCCAGGTAACATTGCATGTTGTGTGAATTGTGACACATTGGTGTTCCATTTGCCACGCCCCCACCGGCGGCTGATTTACTGCATTGACTGTGTATGACCCATCACAGGGGTAATGTTACATATGGGTACAAAGCATCTACACCAGATTGTCTGTTTGTAGAGTAGTTTGTTGCTATGGGGCATATTTGGTGATGTGTTTTTGTGTTATGGGCACGCACAGATTATTAACTGTGGCTCTCTTTGCAGCATTGAAGTGCTCCTGTAACCGGACCTGAGAGTGCGCAGGCAGGAGGCCAGCACTCAAAACCAGAGCTAAGTGTCTCGTTGTTTTTCTTTCAAACTGCTCTGCATATGCTTGCTGGGGGGTGCACTAATGCATGGATGAATGTGTAATTCAATTTGGTATGTTTTTTTTCCCCTAATCACCCGGAGTCCTATCCAATTTTAAACCCTGTACCCTCTACCCAGTGTTCCTGCTTGCCTTACCTATTCAACCAACGTTCCCTAACCCTCTTTCCCTGCTGGGGTTGCGGATGCCTGTGTAAGCCCCAAACTTGCAGGCGCCAAAACCCTAGAGGGGGTGGTTGGTTCGTGCCACTCCTAAGCCTGGACTACAGAAGGCCATGACAATGATGTCCAAGTTTGTTCGGATTGTGTATGTGTTCATGCAGGTAGTACATTTTCGTGCATTCCCTACTTTCATGTGTCATTCCTCCTCCCCTCTCCTGCCACTCATTCCAGTTATGCAGTGTGCCAACACCTGTCCCGACTGCATATCCCTGACCCTCCTTCCCCACCGGGGTCTCAGAGGCCTGTGTGAGTTTGACCTTGCAGGCACCCGGGCCACAGTGGGGGTGGTTGGTTCGTGCCACTCCTGCGCCTGTACACGGGACCTGTGACAGTACACATCCGTTCGTGGTGCATCATTCTATGTTATGTACCACACATGGTTTACATCTTGTTGTGACATTGTTTTACTGTGCTACCTTGGTTGTTACATCATTGTGGTAGTACTTGGCCTTTGTGAGGTACTGCTACGTCAAGTCATCTACTGGAGGGTGTTCTGGTTCGTTTTTCTGCCTTGGATTTTGTGATTTTGCAAATGAGGGTGGACTCTGAGGGTGCAGGCACCTTTTTACACACAAGGTGGGAGATGGTGACGAAGGGGAAGGGTGATCCTGTGGCCAGGTGAAATTGAGGGTTGAAGGCTCCATGACCCAGGTGCAGTTGTTCAGTGGGTCATGGCCATTTGTGAGGGAGGGGGGTGTTTTGTTGTTGATAGTTGCCTTGCCCTGCAGTGTGATGGGAACCCTGACATTGTAATTGTGGTATCCTATGTACATGTTGGGTTCTGCTGATCAATGCCTGTTCATGTGTTGTGTTTACCTTTCAGGTGTGAGGGGATAGTTGTGGTTTGACATGCTGGGGTGTACACATGGTGAATGTTCACATGTGATGTGTAGAGGACACTGATGGTCACTTGATTGCACATGCATATGTTGAGTGCATGTCCTTACTGACCCACACACTTGCACTATGATGCACTACATGTACAACCACCCTTGGATATCCACGTGTATACTCTTTTTGCCTTCTGGTGCCCACTGTGTCCCTGCAGCACGTGTTCTGTGACCAATTATGGATCCTGTACATGCCTAATTTGCTTTTTGATGTGGTTTGTCGCTTAGATGTGATGCTCAGGGTGTGCATCACACACAATAGCTGTTCACTGTGCTGTGCGCTGAGCAGTGTGTTGCAGGAGTTGGACACAGCACACAGAACCTGCAGTGTTGATTTTGCAATGCACAATGTGCATGTAGACAGGCATTCATTGTTATGTTACGTCTACAACTTTTGTAATGCATTTGGGAATGACTTATTTTGGGTGGGAGGTTGTTGGTCAGTCATTTCATCTGATTCCATGTCAGGCATCATTGTCTGATGCCACTGTACATTTCTGACATGGCAATGTGTACCTTATTGGTACTGTGTTGGTGTATGGCTATTGCTTGCCATGTCATGTTGTGGTTTGGGAGGGTTTGAGTGACATAACAGTGATGGTCATGGCCTGTTTTGCAGGTGTGTGTGATTCACACCTTGCATGTCAGGGTCAGCTGCTTCTCGAAGCAACGAGCTGGGGGTAGATCTCTCTCCGCGGCAGGGGCCTCCCTCTGGAACAGCCTTCCTCCCTCCCTGGAACTTGAGGAGAACCATCTCCGGTTCCGGAAGCACCTCAAGACCTTCCTCTTTGCTTCCGCTTTCTCTCTCCCTCTCCCTTGCTAAATTCTTCACTGAAACTGCACTGGATCTGCAACTGGGCCACTCTCACTGACCTCGGTCCCTGGCCCAGCCACTCTCCACTTGCACTGCCTCCCTGGCAACCCCTGCACTGCGGGACTGTCTCTCTATCCCTACAGCCCCCCCTTCCCAGCACTTGTCTGCACTTACCTTTGCAGTTGCCACCAGCTGGCCTATTTATTTGTTTTTTTATTCTACTTACCCTGTACTGCACTCCCCCCCTCCCCATGCACTTTTCCCTTCCTCCTACCCCTACACTTGCGCAATCTAAATGACACCAGGCCTAGTAGTATCATTGTCTGTCTTCCCTTGTTCCCCCCCCTGCCTCGTCGCACCTTGAAACACTTGTGTATAGGCACGTTACAAATGCCATATCATGTCATGTCATATGTCATATGTGTGCCTTTTGGTCACACAGGATAGCTTGTGTTTAAGTAGCTAGGGATGCAGACAATGTGGCACTTCCATGGCAACTATCTCAGGGTGGTAAGGTTGTGACAGTTGACTATCTCTTTGTCATCATCGATTGTCACCTGGTATGTGCCAGGCCTGTGTGCACTCCGCAGGGGTGGGAGTTTAGGTGAAAAATGTGGCCACAAGCTGGGTCCGGGCTTCCTCGCCACGTGCCCTGTCCCCTCCCATGGGCAGCGCCTATACCTGTGGTTGAGGATGTGGGGGCACCACCATGTCCACCGGTATGCCCTGCCGTGTTGCAACATTGTGCAGGACACATGCTGCCACAATGATCCTGCACACTACTGGGGGTGCATAGAGTAGCTGCCCGCCAGAGCGGTCAAGGGAGCGGAAACGTGACTTCAGCACTCCGAATGTGCGCTCCACTATGGCCCTGGTTGCAATATGGGCGGTGTTGTATCTTACCTGGGGTGGTCTGGTGGGGTTGCGGATTGGCGTCATCATGTGGTTGCTCAGAGGGTAGGCACTGTCCCCTGGGGAGGTGTAAATGGTTGTGATTATTGGGGTTTGTGTATTTGTGTGTGTGTGTGTGACATGCATGCATGTGCAAGGGCATTTGTACTCACCTAGGAGCCAGGTGTGGCCATGCTGCCCAGCTTCCAGGGCCCGGCTCAGGGCGGACATTCTCTATATGAAACTGTCATGGGTGGAGCCAGGGTAGTTTGCATAGACAGAGGTGATGATTCCCTTTGCATCGTATACCACCTGTACATTGATGGAATGCCAGTGCTTGCGGTTTCGGTAGATGTGCTCAGTGGCCCTAGGTGGACGTAGGGCCACATGGGTGCAATCTATGGCACCGAGCACTTTGGGGAAGTGTGGCACCCTATAAAAATCCAGGACAACGGCCTGCCTTTCTGCGGGGGTTCTGGGCATGCATATGTGCCTGCGGACTGAGGGGCGCGCTGTCATGATTGCCAGTACCTGGTGTAGGCAGCGTGACTGCGTGGCCTGTGAGACCCCCCCACTATGGCAGTAGTCCACTGAAATGACCCAATGGCCAAGAAATGCAGGACATTGAGCACCTTCTCCAAGGGGCTCAATGCTTGAGAGCAAAGGGTGGGGGATGTAAGGTCATCTTCCCACTCCCTGACCAGGTCTAGGATGATATGGGGTGGAAACCTATACCTGCCGTAGACCTGGTCGTCAGGCATCCCAAAAAGGCTTGTCCGTGGTGCGAAAATGCGTGCCCTGGCTATTCTCCTCCTCCTGCAGTGTCCCACGATCAGTGCTGCGACAAATGGGGCATTCATCGTAGCTGTATATATGTGTTTGTTGTTTGCGCGCACTTTTATACCTCGTGTGGCGGACGCGTTGACGCCTGTGTGCGTCTTTTGCCGTGTGCGGGTTTCCCGTATTCGAATCCATGAATACGGGTTGTTCGCGTGCGTGTGGGCGTTCCGTGTAGTTCCCTGCAGTACTTCCCCAGTTATGCCTTCTTTTTCATGCGTTATTCCCCATTCCGCATGTTACGCCCACTGTTCCGCCCACTTTGGTTGTGTGTGCTGCGCTATGTGCGCTTTTTCTGTGCGCGTAGCGCACGCCGTGTGTGCCCGCGTGCTCCATGGCAGGATTTGGCGCATGGACAGCGGGAAACACGCGCAGCGTCTTCCTTGAATCGCATGCGTGCGCGTGCGCTGGGTTTCTCGCGCTTGCGCCACCTTGCGCCCGCTTGCGCTGGGATTTTCAGCGCACGTTTGCTCCATGAATTGACCCCTGAGTCAGAATGTGACGGATAAGGGACTTGAGTTCTATGATAAAATGGTATGACCTGAGGGTTTTGGCACCAGAAGCACCAGAAGCACAATGGAGTATACACCCAGACCCTGCTCGCTCGTGAAACTCGTCGAATGACCCTCTTTGAGAGCAGGTCCCATTACACCTGTGCATGGCCAACCTCTTGACGGGGTGCCTAGGGAGTGATGTCCAAATTGTGCCAGACAGAAGCGGGGAAACAAATTCCAGCTTGTACCCCCAGAGCATCAGCCGATTTACCCAGACATCTCCTTCCTGTCACAGGACGACCCTGCACACTAGGGCAACCCCTAAAACACTGAGGCTGTCTAGCAGGGACAGGGGCCCTGGAAGCAGGAGCCGACTTCCTCTGCAAATGCCCTTCATGTTTGTCAGCTTTAAAAACCCTGTGCATCTTGTCCTCAAGGTTCTCCCTGAACATGCGGCCTTCAAAGGGAATTTTCATTGCTGTAGACTTTTGCTGAGAGTCTGTCCTCCAATCCCTGGTGTGAAGGTGCTTGCAACCAGCGATGATGGAACCCATTAAGGTCTGACAAAAATTCCACCTGAGCCTTGATCACCTGTAGAAGCAGAGTCGCGTCAGAGCCATCCTCCACAGCTTTGATGGCGGATTTCAAGCCTTCCAGTGCAGCTTCGGCCATGTAGGAGGAGTATGTCGTAGAACGCAATGCCAGAAGGGGACCCTCATAAGCCTTCTTTAAGGCAGAGTCAACCTTCCTATCAGTCGGGTCCTTGATGGCATCCTCTGCAGACTTAAAAGACCTCCCCACCAGGCTAGGGATGATGTCATTGACCTGTGCAATGGCAGCCTTCTTCCCCCTGTAAGTGATATAACTTAGCTAAAAATCGCGGGACTGCAGTCTTATCCGGTTCAGACCATTCCCCCCGGATTTCAGCCTTTATCTCAGCCAGGAGGGGAAGGCCTCTCTGAAGTGTGTGCTGGAACTGGGGCGGGGGGCCTAGTACACCCCTACAGAGATGGCGGGGGCTCAGAGTCCAGGAACACCATATAGTGGGACACTTGCAGCAGAACATCAGCTGTCGCCTCTTTGTCCAAGTACTTGCCCTTAAAATCTGCAGACCTGGAGGAGGGAGAGTTGCCCAAGCTGGAAGACTAGGCATCAGAGGACAAAGGGGATACCTCCTACTGCAGCGACCTTGGATACCCTCCTTCTGTAAGGCCTTCTTTAAAATCTGAAGGAGCTTGTACTTAGGCACTGTGCTCCCTCTTCTTCTCTTGTGAGGGGGAGAGGATGAGGAGGAGGAAGGCGAAGAAGAGCGAGGCTCCACATGCCTCATCTTGGCAGAGTGTTTCCCCATGATCAGCACAACAGTGTGAAACAGCAGACAAGAGGCACTCCTGGTTAGCCAATTTAAATAAGGCACCAGGATCCTAAGAACACGGGAAATCAATGTTGCCAAGTAACAACAGTCCCATACATTGCCGCTGTACAGATAGAAGGAGACAACCTGTGATATCCAACAAATTCACAACAAGAAGCAGGAATGAGCAGCCAATTGTAAAGCTGCTGCCCCCCCTCACATCTGCCCAGGGTGTGTTCACCCTGAGCCAGCAGCCCCAGAAACCCACTCTGCAGGCAGTAAACAGCTATGCCAGCCCTCAACTGGGACGTGTCACCTCACCCACCACCTCCGGCTATGCCGGCAAAAGTGGGAAGGTCCGGGCACCTGCCTGATCTCAACAGATGGTCCCTGCTGAGCAGGGACCCACCGGAGCAAACGCTGCTGTGGCAGAACGCCCCCTGCCCAGAAGTGGCTGGTCAACGTCACAGGTGTCAGGAACAGTCTCCTCCCAGGCTATGCCACGGAAGGGAACAAAGAAGAACAGGAGTCCCTGCCAAAGGCAGGAACAAAAATAACTGTGGACTGAGGAGGAGGGTGGCTTGGCTAAGGGAAAGCCATATAGAAAAAGGGGTTGCAGTGGGAGGCGGGCCACCTTAAACTTGAGTACTGGGACGAGGAAGAGTGGATGTGGAGGTAATGATGTTTGGATGCACATCTCCAATCTCCTGGTGTCTTCATTCATGCGATGCCTAATTACTCTATGCAGAAGTACACTTTATAGAACATACTGCACCACTGTGGTGTTGCTTGTAACATTTTTTGCTTGTAATATTGCCCATACCCTAAAATTTTGATTGGTACTTCTCTCTGCTGAGAACATATACCACCGCATACACATAAAACAATGACAATCGAGTTTGTCATTATTTTGTTTATGGTTGATCAAATTGAATTGCATGTCTGTCCACCTGTAACACGCAACTGTTATCTGTTTTTCCCTAAGAATTTGAAAATTGCTGTCTAAGAATTTTAGCCAAATAACAATCGATGATAATGGGTAAGTATAGAACTATGAACTCTTCCTGGATGTGCTCATTCAAACAGACAAGCAGCGGAGCATATCCGAAGAACTGTGAAGCAGTTATAAGTACAAAACCAAATCCCGGGAAAATGTGCGTATTCAGCAGCAGCAACACAGACAAGTTCAGCTGGCCTCATCGGTAACAGAAAAATTAAAAAACAGTTTGGACATGGCGCCCACTGTTAGCAATCTCCGCGAGCTATGCCAGCGGTCTAGTTCTTTGTTAAAACCTTGCCGTAAGGAACGCCTAATATTGAAAGAGATAAAGGACAAAAGATCAGGTCCATCGAAGCTAGACACATATAAAATGTTAAATGTTAAAGGTATTTGTACCGTGCACCGTCACCAACGGAATTGGTCCCCAGGCGCTCTGGCGGTTCTGTAAACGATAAGGTGGGATGGGTTAGTAAGGTGAAGATGGAGTAGGATAGTGAGAGGAGTGGAGTTCTGTTGGCAGCTTCAACTCGGTATACACCGGGTGCTGAGCTTTGGTACGGGTATCGGATCATTGTCAGTCCGCGTGTGCTGTTGCTCCGGCTTATGTGTTGTTGCAGTGTTGTGAAGTGCGTGTGGCTTGTTGTGCGAGAGATGGTTGTGTGAGTTTTTTGAGTGAGATAGGTATGCAGAGTTTGAGCTTATATTGGTTAGTAAGTTACCTGACCTTTAGTGTGCTAACATTCACAATTTTGTTTAAGTGTGGCACTTCACAATCCTATCTAGATGCAGCGCAGGCCAATGTTTAGAATTCCATCCAGGTGTGGGCATGCCAACATTCACAATCCCATCTAGATGCGGCGCAGGCCAGCGTTTAGAAGTCTGTCTAAATGTGGGCACGCCAACATTCACAATTCTATCTAGGTGCTACGCAGGCTGGTGTTCACAATTCTAAGTGTGGCACATGCTGACATTCAGGTTTCATCTAGGCGTGGGCATGCCATTCTTCAATCAATCCCACTTGGGGTTCCCTGCTCGGCTACTCTAAAACTTCCAAATCAGTTAACTAGGGCAAATAACAAAGTGCTAAAATCCCACAAAAGTGGTTGTCCACTGTAGAGTTAGCAAGCAAAATGAGATTTTCTCATTAAAGTAACTTCTTCGGATTTACGCAGATTATAATCATTAATAAAACCTCACCAAATTATCAACAAAACAATTCCAGAAAAGATCCAATTTGGGCTATATGTCTAACAACAACCTTCAGAACTCTTAAGTTTCCAAGTGACATGCATTAGAAAACTATGCTGGTCCGTGTTTTCTCCTTGGAATTCTGTGATTTGTACTCCTAAACTTAAAATTGAAAAGACACATGTGCAAATACTAGAATTCCATGCATGGCAACATTCTGCATCACTTTGTCTCACAGGAATAGGGAGAATCGAATTCTCCCATCAGATTGAATTAGGAATACTATTATTTTCATAGCTCACAACCATTTGTGTCGCAAAGGCGGATGAAAACACCCAATTTAATTTTTGGCGGGTGAGAGGCCCATTGAAACGAATGGGTGTGCAGGAGGTTTGGCGGGAGAGTGAGCTGTTTACAAGGCGGGTGACACCCGCCAAAAGCATGTGAGTTGAGAGCGATGTATTTTAGGAGAGAGAAATGAAAAATTAGCACTAGTTTCAATTGAAAAGTCAGGACCCTCCCACCTAAATTGGGAGGTTTGGCATTGTTATGGGGAACCAAGGTCCTCCTGATGGGCCCATTCTCCGCGCTGAACACAGTGCGGCAAGTAAACATACAGACACAGCTTTCAGTGTCCAACTGCAGAGTGGGAGATCGCTCTGCTCTTTTATTAGAGCGTAGAGCGGGCCATGTGTCTATACACGTGGCCCCAAATTGTGACTTTGGCACAAGCCGCCACAGTGCTCGTGCTGACGTCACAACAGGCATGTATGGAACTCCTTGGCTAACAAACGGGATTGGACTGATTTCTCATGCATGGAACTGGGAAACTTGAGGGCTTTGCAACAATACTGATTTTCCATACTAGCATTATGGAAAGTCAAAATTCTATTAAAGACACCTCGTTGAAGGATTATGCTTTCTCTCTTTACTGTAAAACCTGAGCAGCATTAAATATCAAACAATACATTAAACATTTCACACAAAATAAAGAACTACATTTCCCAAGAAATTGTTCCTTTTTGTAGTCCATTTTTGAAATGTTTAACTTGAACCATGTGACCTGTCCAGCCAATCCTCTCACTCACTGACAGTCCCATAACATTCTCTCTCCTTCCTTGTTCTTCCTCTTTCTTTGTCTGTCTGAATCGTTAACTCATGCGCCCCAACCCTTAGACTTCTTAACACAGCTCTGTTTCTTCTTTGTCTTCTCATGGTCCTGCCGCTTTAGTCTCCATTCCTGTTGAATAATAAACAACAAAACTGAAGCTAGCTATGATCGGGTGGGTCATCGTCAAATGTAATTCTCAGCACGTTATTTCTTTTACATTACACATATATCTCAACATTTGCATCCATTAATCGGGTGGGATAATCCTTCGCCTCTGTGTATTTAATAGAATCTTGACTTTCCATAACGCTATTATGGAAAATCAGTATTCTATGTCAAGACCGGAGGCTCACATTATGCTAGTTCAAAGCTTACGTACCACCAACGTAGACATATGATCTATTGGTGTACAGCAACATTCTTTAAACATTGATTCCTTAGACCAGTCTGCTGTTTTAAGGATGCCCTCTAACCTAGCTCCTGCATTAAATACTTTTGATGCCATTGCTCCTCTGATTGAATGAGCCCCATAAGCCCCAATGTCGATTCCTGCTTGGGCCATGCACCATTTGACCCAACTAGCTAGAGATGCTGGTGGCACCGCCTTGAATGGTTTCCTAATTGCGATGAACAATTGTGTCACCCCTATATCGGTCTTAGTTCGCTTGTCATTCTGTCATATTCCTTCAGACAGCATACCGGACATAATCTAGGTTGGTCCGGGAAAGTCGCATCCATGACTGTCTTGATGCTGGTTTTCATTCTTCTTTTGATGTAAAAAGTGACCCCTAAAGGGCTAAATGATTTCCGGTCTATTTCTAATACCATGACATCTGATACCCTCTTACACAATATGAGGCAAAGCAGTGTAGCGAGTTTTGCTGATAAGGCTTTCCTCGATAGCTGATCGTTATCTGGCCAGTTATTAAATTCAATACCTTATTAACATCCCAAGTCTGGGAATATCTGGGCCTGGTGGTTTCAATAGTCTTACTTCCCTGAGCAGTTTGCATACCAGACGGTGTTCCCCTACTGGTACATTCTCAATCTTGGGGTGTTTCTCTGATATGGCTGATCTACACGTGTTCAATCTCCTGTAGGCTTGAAATTCACTATGTGTACTATATCTGCCCTAGTGGCATGTATGTGCCATTAAACACACCAGTTATTCCATTGTGCCTAAACCCACCTGTAAGGCTTCATCGTGCCTGGTGCTCAGGCCTCCCAAATGATTCTCCCATCGGCTCTTACAAGTCTTGGCTTCTCCCAGTTTCCCTGGAAATCGCCCAAGCGGTCAACCTCAGGTTGCCCTCCCGAATCAGAGGATGAATCTCCCCCATTGGGTCCTGCAGTAACCCTGGGCACTGGGGGAGTCTATGGACAATTCCAGAAGGTCCGGGAGCCTCACTTGGTTCTTCCAGTGCGGTTTCACCAGTATTATGTTTGCCTGTTGTCTCCTGACCTGCGCTACTGTCCTCAGGATCATTGTAAACAGAGGGAATGCATATTCATTCTCCGGACTCCACTTCTGTAAGAATGCGTCTGTCGCACCCGCCGCTGGGTCTTGTCTCCAACTGAAAAATCGATCAAACTAAGTGTTCAGACTGGATTCAAACAGATCTGTCCTCCATGGGCCATTCATTACCATAAAGGTCTGAAATACCTCTCTGTCCAGTTGCCAGTCGCTGGCATCCCTCAAATGTCTTGAATTCCACTCTGCCACTTTGTTCTGCAGCCTGGGATATATTCTGCTGTTACACTGATTCTGTTCTGTAGACACATGTGCCAGAAATCTTTTGCCAGTTCTGCTAGCATTCTGGACTTTGTCCCTCCTAATCTGTGTATGTATCAAACTGCTGACACATTGTCCATTCTCAAAAGGATGCAGCTGTTCACTCTGTCCTGGATCCAACACCTCAATGCGAAAGAGCCTGCCATCAGCTCCAGGCAGTAGATGTGTAGTTCTAGCTCTCTCTCTGACCACCCGCCTCCCCTTGTCATTTCTCCTCAACGGGCTCCACAGCCCTAACGTCTGGCATCCGATTCAATGATGAGGTCCGGGGATGAGCTGAATATCGCTCTCCCATTCCAAGCCTCCATAGGAATGAACCACCATCGAAGTTCCCTTTTCGCTTCTGTCGCTATCGGTATCTTCTGTTTGTATGACAGACGTCACTGTAGGTGTTCGATATTTTAGGCACTGTAGAGCACTGTATTGTAGTGGCCCTGGGAAGATTGCCTGAATGGATGATGCTGGTCTCCCTTATAGTCTGGCAAGCTCTCTTAGTCATAGTTCTTCGCTCGCCAAGATATTCCTGATATCTTTCTTGATCAAGTTCACTTTTGCCATAGGTAAGCTGAGTGTGACCTTTCTCGTGTCTATCACAAATCCTAGAAATTCTATCATTTGTGATGGTACCAATTGGAATTCCTCCCAGTTTATTAAAAACCCCAGGTTCTGTAGTAGAAAGAGGGTTAGTTCTGCCTGTTGTTCCAGTCTTTCCTTGTACTGCCCCATCAGACAGAAATCGTCTAGGTATGCTGTCAATTGGATACCCTATTTGAGGTGCGTCCTGGGGGCCGGGCCGCCGTGCAGGGCGCGAGCACAGAGG
The DNA here is from genome assembly GCF_040938575.1 of Ambystoma mexicanum. Lineage (NCBI taxonomy): Eukaryota > Metazoa > Chordata > Amphibia > Caudata > Ambystomatidae > Ambystoma > Ambystoma mexicanum. The sequence continues at coordinate 543,866,941 of NC_090929.1, forward strand.
AATGATACGCGGACACAATTTAGTTGAGGACTAGAGCGGGAACTGCTTTTTGGCGGGCTCTCGCTTCCTTTTATTTACTTGTCCACGTGACAATAGTCACATGGACATCACATCCTGTTCTCTCAGGTGGCTGACTTCTATTCTCATCAGTTTTTTGTAAAAGCACTGATGCTAGCCCAAAAGGGAGGCATATACATTCCCACGTCTGTCCTCCCCACCAGATTCGTAGGAATCTCTGATGTTCTTTTGTGAGGGGTATCATTAAGTAAGTGTCTTTGAGGTCAATCCTCACTAGCCAATCTTCCACCTGCAAGATGTATCTGAACAGATGGATTCCTTCCATCTTGAAATGTTTGTATACAATGAATCCATTTAAGTCTCTGAGGTTTATCACAGGTCCTCGTTTCCTCTTTCCTTATACTAAGAACATATTGCTTATGAAACCTAATGTCGGTTCTGTCAGCTGTGTGATGGCTTCTTTCTTTTCTATATCTAAAATGTCTTTGTTTAGTAAGTTTCTGTCTTCTTCGCTGAACTTTATAGGTCTTGGGTTTGCCATTTGTACAGGGTTCTGATAGAACTCTAGCTGGAATCCCTCTACTGTCTGTTCTATCCAAGTATCCCTTGATAATAGCTTCCACTGTTTTAAGAATAGTGCTGTCCTCACCCCTTTTACTGGGATTTCTGGTTTCACTGGGCCTTCGAGCACCCTTTCCTTTAGTATCACCTGCGTTAGTTTGCTGGCCTCTGCCACTTCCTCACCAGCCTCTGCCCCTTCCACTGGACTGAAAGAAGGGGTTAGGCCTGCGTTCTTCGTGGTCTCTCCAGTTTCCTCTGCCGCTGTAGTTGGACTTGTATGTAGTGTAGCGACTGATCAAGCGGCCCCTTCCTCTGCAGTCCAACCAAAAAACTTCTGTCTGTCCAAATACTTGTTTCAGCGATGCCTGGGCCTTGTCTATGGCAGCGTACGTATTGGTGAATTTCTGGTATATGTGACAGGACTGCTTGCTGGGAAACCCAATTGCTTCCACTACAATTGGAAATGGGATTAATCCCAAACATGAAGGATTTCTAATAATACATATACCAGAAATGGTGTTCTTGTAATTGAAGTTTCAAACTTAATGTCCTCAACATGTTTAAAATCTACAACATCAATCAATGACATCAAGTTATAAGATATATCAGACTGCCAAACTAGTCACCATGTTTGGAAGCACTTGTGAAGATAATTGAGGTTTATGTAATTCAACAATTGTGAAAAGGTGCAATGACCTTGGATCAACCTTAGGCCTTGACAAAGACCAGGGATCGAAACACGTGTCAGCTGGCTTTTTCTTTTATCATTGGAGAATAAAAACATCACATCCTTTATGATTTGGACATTCGGAACATTTGTTTGAACTACCTTAATAATCACATTGAAAACACTGGTTCTGAGTGCGAGATACTCTCCCGAAGCCTAATCTCATTCTGTACATTTATCTACAAACTTTGTGGGAAGTTTGAGGGGGTTGGATTATCTCGCTGCCAAGCATTTACATTTAGTATTCAGGCTCTGAATTTTGGAACTATTTTAGGGTTGTTAATAGCACACCTACAGAGATCGATCCCACAGATTTAACTTATGACTAAAATATCTTGGTCCACCTTTTGTTCTGGTTCTTTTGCCTCTTCAGCCATTTGCCATATTTTTGTAATAGGGCCCAGAATGTCTAAGACTTTGGGCCTCATTACACGGATGGCGGTGAGGATTTACTGGTACCGGTAGAATACTGGTACCGATAAATCCTTACCGCCTTACTATGAGGTCCCTTTGCGGGTTGGGGGATTTAACGCCTGATGTTTGCAGGCGTTAAAAACCAACCTGCAAAGGGACCCAGGGAGCTAATTACAGTACGGCAATTTGCGGTACCGTAATTAGCGCCTTCCCCATTCCCATTGAGCCCTATGGGGCAAAAATGGGAATGGGGAAGGGCAATGGTGGAAGGGGGAATTACCGCCCCGCCAACCTTGGAATGGGGCGGTAATTCCCCTTTCCGCCAAGGCGGTGCCGGTATTTTACCGGCATGACCCATGGCGCTAACAGCGCCATGGTTCTCCGCCATCCGTGTAATGAGGCCCTTTGTCTTGGTATGACAGCCATGACCTGGCAATGCCCTACTTAATGTCTCTGCCGTATCTTCCCATGAACGATAAAACATTTTCGTCTATTTCTGGAGTCTCTGCCGCACAGTTTGGTACCTGTGGTCTGGGGCATTCCGTTTGGAGTTTACTGCTGGCCTCCTATGAGAGAGGTTTGCTAATCCTCCTCTTAATGTAGTTGGCCATTTTTGAAGGGGGCTTCCACTCCGCAAACCTGGGATGGAGTTGAGAATCTGGGTCAAACACCTCACTCATATCTTCCTCCTCCCTTTTCCTTTTCCTTTTCTTGGCAGCTTTTCCTTTCTTGGGGAAGGGAGGGGGATCTGGTGATTTGGACTGATGCTCCTCAGAGCTACTCTCAGACGTTTCATCCCACTCTTCTTTGTCCATTTCCTGGGAATTGGACTCCTCATCCGTCTGCCCCTTCTACCCCATGACCTCACTCTTTTTCCACCACTCTTCTTTCTACGTGTTGTGCCTGGCGGTGTGTGGTTTTGGGCTTTTTTTCTTTCCCCTTGCCCCTCGTAGTATTTGTCAGGGGCTTCTCCCCTTAAGGTTTGCATCCCTTGGGAGAATGTTAATAAAGCCACCAAACTCCTGCCCTGGAGCATTGAGCCCAGGCTTGCACTCAGTACCCTCTGTACTGCTTGACCCCTGCCTGCCTCGGCCCATTTACTACTGGTGTGGGGTTCTTCATATTTCTCACTGGAGCTGTGCATATTGGCACACTATGGTTTTCCACAGGGATATTGGCCCTGTTGCCGATAATGTGCAGCTTAATGTGGGTCAGGGGTTTACCCTGTTTCCAGTTTTTCTTGGGTCTGTGGGTGTCTTAATTGTGCTGTGTGCTTCTGCTCTATGCTGCCAGTCGGTGTTGTACCAGTGGATAGTTTGTTTTAAAAGCGATTGTTATATCTTTTTCTGCCAGTAGATGGAAGTGTTTCACTTTTCCACTGATCTTTTCTCTGAGTCGAGAGATAATTATGTAGCTGTCTGTCAAGCCGTGTTTCCGCACTCCAGTGGAATGGTTTAAAGTTAGTCTTGTAATTATTCTTATCTGTGTAGGACTTTGCGTACTTTGCTAGTCACCGTCTTGCCTTCTCTTGGGGCGTTGTATGTAGTCTTGTATATTGTAGTCTTGTCACTGGCCTGGAGTGCTTGCTATTAGAATGTGATGTATGAATGCAGCTCAGGAGAATGTTGAGTGGATCTGTATATGAATGTTCTGAGAGTGTGAGTTGGGGGCCTGAGCTTGGGTGAGAGGATGGCCTGTGGGTCTTCTCCTTATATGTAATGTACTTACCAATACCTGTCCATGTCCAGTCATCTATGTCACCGTATATACTTGAGAGCAACAAGAACATGTACATAATGTACATATTGTACAATAAAGTCTACCTGGAACAATCTGAGTCTCCACAGCAGGTCTGTGTGTCTGAGTGATTACAAAGAGACTTTATTACATGGGGCACTCTCTGTTCGGAAATCACCTCGGGCTGGCGCCTGAATTGATTCCTGCCCAGGGTCGGATTGGCCACTCAGCCTTTCGGCAGGTTGCCGGGCCGAAATCGTCCTTGGGGTGTGGGGGGCTGGTTTTTGCCCATGCCTGGGCCAGTTTGGAAAAAAAGAAATTGAAAAAAATATATATGTTTTTCAAATTTTCTTTTTGTTTTCTTCAAAAAGCCTTTCATCCTTCTTAGGTCGATAAATGAGTACCGACACATGTTGGGTGATATTGTATGCATATTTGTTCTATAAAAAAGAGTTTATGTATATTGCTATACAATAACATATTATCATTTGGCCTTGGACATCTGCTTGGATTCACAGTAATTTAGTGTTCTTAGGAACAATGCTATTTGATGCCACTTCCTGTTTTGTCAAGGGGTGAAAGGTTGTATTTCATCGCTTCCGGGATGTCACTTTGGGGTGGGGACAAATGGCATCACTTCAGGTGATGTCATTAGAGGTCAAGGGTCGTGAGGCTATGGTGGGCCACTTTTTTGAAGCAAGGTGTGGGCCAGTTTCTTTTGGGTGACCGGGCCTATTTCTTGTCCCTGTTCGTCCCTTTTCCTGTCGCGATGTGCTGCTTTCTGTGTGAGATCGCCCCCTACAGAGCTCTGCTCTGCTCTGGCATCGGACCTTCTCCCGGCCCGTAGCGCTGTTCCTCACCTAATTTTCGCACAGATACGTTCCATCATAGAATGAAGTGCTCTTGTTACTCGCACATGCACGCTTACATACAATAAATAATGTTCAATCACTAAACCATCAAATAACATTTGTCACACACACTGTTTTCACGAAATATAAAGGAATGAGTACTTAACTGCTAACCGAGCAGCAGAGAAAGAGGAAGGACAAGGAAGGAGAGAGAATGTTATGGGACTGTCAGTGAGAGGATTGGCTGGACAGCTCACATGGTTCAAGTTAAACATATAAAAAATGGACTACAAAAAGAAACAATTTCTTGGGAAATGTAGTTCTCTTTTTGTGAAAAATGTTAAATATATTGTTTGATGTTTAATGCTGCTCGAGTTTTACAGTAAAGAGAGAAAGCATAATCTGAGCCTCCGGTGTTGACATAGAATCAACATTAGAAGTCCTCAACAGGGCAGTGTGTAACATTAAGGTAATATAAGTGTTCTTCATACATGCCAACATTGTTCAGCATCTGGGAGGGAGGTTTTCTCATGAAAAGCGGGAGAATTATGTTTTTCTATTGGGTTGAATTGGGGTTGGAATTATTTTAGGAGAGAGAATGTAAAAAATAGCAATATATATATATATATATATATATATTTAAATCAACTGTCTCTCATCTAAAGCAGGAGGGTTGGGATGTATGATAATATTCGCCTTGCTGAGCATGACTTTCTAAGAAAAGTGGGCATCAGTGGTTAGTCGAATAGCGGGAAGGCAGATACAGAAAACTTGTGGTGTTGATGAGTGCAGGTCGGAAGAACCTGTTACCAGTGTGCCGATATGTAAACTGCATGGGTTAGAAAACTTTCAAGGCCCTTTTTTCTCCTTGGAATTCAGGGATTTGTAGCCCTAAATTTAAATGGAAAATACATAACTTCATGTCCCAGAATTTCTAGGAAAAAAACACGGAATTGGTTGGCTTTCTCATGCATGCAACTAGGAAACATGAGAGCTGTGCAACATTAAAAGTCCACAACAAAGCAGTGTGTAGAGTTATGGTAAGATAACATAAGTGGTCTTATACAGTGCCCATCTGCCAATAATATTGGCCTTGCTGTGCATGGATCCATAAGAAAGGCTTGTATGAGTGGGTAGTTTATAAGTGCAGGTCGGAAGAACCCGGTACCAGTATTTTGACATGTAGACTCAGCGTTCTTATTGGTGGATCAAACCGGGTGCAGGTTTGCCATGAGTTGTGGAGTGTCAATTGAAAAATGAAAAAACTATGAAAAAAAGTCTGATAGAAGATGGGCAGGATAGACTAGACCTAGTGGTCTTGTTGTAGTGTAATCTTGCAAGATTTTAGCAAAGAAAGGAGAGATTATGGGTTGGGGAGCAGGCAGAGTTTGGTGTAGAACGCTTCCTGTCTCTATGTTTTGCATTTCTTTGTGGAACTACGGTACGGCTTGATGTCATGCAACAGGGTTCCAAAAATGTATGTTTGCTCGCACAAAAAAAGTATGAATGATGAGCTGGCTCACATGATTAATACTATGTCAAGACCGGAGGCTTGGATCTTTACTTTAAACGTGAGCAGCATTGAAACCATTACAAATATATAACAAAAAATGCACAATAAAAAACATTTCCCACGAAATAGTATTTTTTTTGTAGTGCATTTTTTGATATGATAACCTGGAACATGTGACATTCCTAACCAATCCTGTCACTCAAAGTCCAATACCTTTCTCTCCATTCTTCTGCCCTTCCTCTTTCACTGCTGCTCGGGCATAGATTGGAATGTGAGGAAGTGTGTTTGTTTTTATTGTAAACAGATAGCGCTAGCGTAGCCAGGGCAACGTGAGCACACCGCGAGAGCGCTTGGCGGAGCTTATCTGCAGGCAATTAAGTGAAGTACTTAATTTGTTTTAGGGGCGGTTTGCAACGGGACAGGAGATTCCCGCGGCCGCAATACTGCTTGACGTTGCAAGGGGGCACTGCGGTCACGGATGTGATCTGAGCGCGATGGGGCCATTACGGTTCCGGCGCTCTATGATCAGTGTTCTGTGACTGCTAGTACGAGCGTGAGGGACAAAGCGCTCATATTCTGTTTATATAGATTGCATCCATATATTTCAAACACACTCACATTAACGAGGCACAGTGGGGAGCTGGCATTAACGATGTCAGGCGAATCCAGCAGCACTTCGGTAAGCGCAGCGCCACCTGTTGGTTACCTGCAGAGCTCCGTAGAAAGTAATTAGGTCTTCCACCAAGCTCCTTTCCTGGGACAGTGCTCCCAATCCCTTGTTGGACATTGTCCAGTGTCTGCTAGTATGGGGATCCTCATATTCTTGCAAGGAGCTGTGCATCTTGTAACACTGGCGGGTCTCTGCAGGGTTCTTGGGCCTGCACCCGTCCAAATGCAGCTTAAGTGGGTCTGGGTTTCCTTAAATTTTTTCAGTTTGGCTTGGGTCTGTGCTCATCTTTAGTGCTAAGCACTTTTCAATTGGAATAGCTGCCGCCTCCCTGCTTGTATTGCAGGTGAAAGTATCGTGGACACTATATGTGTCGGTATATGTCTGCCGGCCATCCCAAGATAGAGAATGTGGCTGAAGGGGGACACCCACTGGTATGTAGTATCCTCAGAGGAGTGAAACTTTTGAGACCACTCTTAACCAAATATTCAGAGACATGGGACGTAGATCCGGTCTTTAATTTGTTTAATAACTAGCCGGAAAATGAACACTTGACAAGGAATGCAAAATATCTGCAAAGTTCACTACACTACGTTGCCCCATATCTTGCAAAAGGGTGTCTGATGTGAAAGCACTCGAAATAGACAGGAGCTCCATTAGCCCTTCGGGGGTCACATTTTATATTAACAAGAGAACTAAGACAGGTATCAGAACAGTTACCTACTTAGCTTTTCCGGACCAACCCAAATTATGTCCGGTCCGGTGTCTGAAAGCTTATGAAGAGCTGACAGGTACCCTTAGAGCAGCTAGGGTAACTCAATTGTTTATCTCACTAAGAAAACCTTTCAAGACTGTAGCAGTGGCAACCCTAGCCAGATGGGTTAAATGGTGTATGCTACAGGTGGCCATTGACATTGGAATTTACAGGGCTCATTCCATTAGAGGAGCTATGGCATCAAAAGCATATAACGCAGGAGCTAGGTTAGAGGATATCCTAAAGACAGCAGACTGGTCACAACAACGGACTCAACGTTCAAACAATGTTACTTTAGACCGATAAATAAGATGTTTGCATTGGTGGTGAGTAAGCTTTGATCAAGCTTAATCTGAGGCTCCGATCTTGACCTAGAACACTGATTTTCCATACTAACGTTATAGAAATTCAAGATTCTATTAAAGACACAGAGGCGAGGGATTATGCAACTCAGTCGATCGTTATATGGAAATTGATAAATGGATGTGATGCATATGGAATATTAATGTTGTGTAAATTGCTGTATCGCAACGATTACCTACCCTATCATAGCTAGCCTCAGCTTGTTGTTTGATTTCTTAACAGAACGGAGGTGAAGACAGCAGGATCACAAGTGAGGAAAGAGGACGTCACAATGTATTGCAGCTTCTACCGGTGGGGGCGCAGAACTTGAGTTTAAGACAGACAAAGAAGGAGGAAGGACAGAAGAATGGAGAGGAAGATATTGGGCTATGAGTGACAGGATTGGTTGGACATGTCACATGTTCTAGGTTATCATATAAAAAAAATGGACTACAAAAAAAAGACTATTTCTAGAGAAATTTAGTTTATCATTGTGAATTTTTTATATATTTGTAATGGTTTCAATGCTGTTCGAGTTTAAAGGAAAGCGAGAAATCATAATCCTTCGCCTCTGTGTCTTTAATAGGATCTTGACTTTCTATAACAATAGTATGGGTGTACTGTGGCACGAAGATCCTGGTTGGTTAGTTATCTTTTCATTTCTTTCAATTTGGTTGGCTGAAGATCCACGTTTAGAGCTGTTTCCTGAATGCATGATGGCCATCTCTGTAACCCCTGGCCCAATTAGGGCACAGAAGGGCACAACAACCAAGGGGTATCCTTTATTTAATGTGTATGTATTGCATGCTGTTGACACTTACCTGCTTTCTCAGTGGCCTGTGCCATCTAGCCTCTCTCATGGGCCATATAGAACCTGGGGGGAGTAGGAACAATAGACAGGCCACCCAATGGCCTAGAGTACTGGACTGTTCCTAAATGAGAGCACTCCAGAGGAAAGAAACACAGAGGGCACAGTTGGAGTAGGGAGAGAGGAAGCCACCAGCGAGCAGGAAGATCAGCAGCAGATTCCCGGGCCCATGTGTGCCAGGTGTAGCTTGCATTCGGACAAGCCCCGGGCCACGTGCGTGGGGCGGCTAGGGAAAAGTCCTGGATTGTGTGCCAGGTCGGTCTGCCCAGTGGCTAGACCAAGTAGGCCCAATGAAAAGCAGACCCTGGCCCCGTAAGCGGGCTGACATGGGAACACACCAAGGCCTGAGGAGTGATACAGCCATCTTGGGGTCGGGGCAGAGAAGTGTTAAGCCCTTGGCTGCATGGGTGTGGCCGGGAAGCCCAGGTGAAGATGAATGCCAGGCCCCAGGCTGTGTTGTGAGTGGTGGCCCAGGACCTAGCAGCGCAGCCTTAGAAGCAGTCCTCCTGCCCTGGTTGAAGTGTACGCTTCAAATATTTTAGTAAAGAGAGGAGAGATTGTGGGTTGGGGGCAGTGTTTAGTGTAGCATCGTCTCCTGGCTCCTTGTTTTGTATGTGTTTGAGTAATTCCAGTACAGTTTGATGTCATGCAACAGGGTTCCAAGAAATTGATGTTTGCTGGCACGAAAGAAGTATGAATGAGGCAGGGGGGATATCTCAGGGACAACACACTTGCCTTGGAAGCAAGACAACAGGGAACAACACAGGTTCGATTCCCGGGTCCGCGCTTAGAAACCTCTGGGTACTAAGCGCGTTATAAATAACCAATTAGAATGATGAGCTGGCCCACATGTTCAATTACTCTGCGTGTGCTGGGGCAAGAAGATCCTGTTTGGTTACTGTTAACTTTTCATTTCTTTCAATTTGGTTGACTGAAGAGCCAAGTTTAAAGCTGTTGACTGAATGCAGGCCCGGCTGGGTAGGTTACATGGCTAAACTCCTGAGGAAAAGAAAAACTTTACAGAAAGGCACAAAAACCAAGGAGAATCCTTTATTTAATGTGTATGTGCTTTATGCTGTTGACACTCACCTGCTTTCTCAGTGGCCTGTGCCATTTAGCCTCTCTCATGGGCCATATAGAACGTGGGGGTTGAGGGTAGGAACAATAAACAGGCCATCCAATGGCCTGGAGGACTGTACTGGTCCTTAATGAGAGCTCTCAGAAGAAAAAAACATTAGAAGGGGACAGTTGGAGAATAGATAGAGGAAGCCACCATGGAGCTGAAAATATCAGCGGCAGACTCCTGGGAGGCCACACACTCTGACATGCCCCTAGGCATGAGAGCCATGTGTGCCAGGTGCGGCCCAATATTCGAACAAGCCCCGGGCCACGTGCGTGTGGTGGCACGGGCAAAGTGCATTATTGATCAGAAGGTCTGCCTGCCCAGTGGCCAAGAACAGTTAAACTCGAAGAAAAGCAGACCTTGGCCACATAAGCAAGCTGGCCTGGGTAGACACCAAGGCCCGAGGAGCGCCACGGTAGCCGGGACCAGACTGGGGCGGGCCGGAGAAGAGTTAAGCCCTTCATCAAATTGGTGTGGTGGCCCAGGTGAAGATGAATGCCGGGCCCCAGGCAGTGCTGTGATTGGTGGCCCAGGACCAAGCGGTGCAATCTTAGAAGTAGTCCTTCTGCCCTGGTGCCATTCATGGTGCACCCAAATAATAAGCGCCCCAGGCTGTGTGAGTGTCGTGGCCAGTGTTAAGTTCTGGGTCCGGTTACAAATGACTCTGACAACTTCTTGTTAACTGTAAGTTCTTTACTTAGTTTGGGCTTATAGTTACAGTTCTTATGTCAGATAAGTCATGGGGAAAATAGGACACCCACCGGCATCCTCTCTCAGGGCTTACATCTTTCAACTGACCACCCTGGAACACGCACTCATGGGTAAACATTCTGCGCTCTGCCTTCCGTCTCAACATTCCACTCTCTTGCAGGCAGAGCTAATCATAACACATCTTCCCCCTATAGGGACAACCAACCACATTAAACACCAAGATGTAACTAGAGGGAAATATCAGAAGAGGGGAAGGCTCAAAGAGCATAAATAATAAAATAGTTAACTGGCCTTCCAAAACCACTACTACCAAGCTAACGCTCCGAGCAAAAGCTCTCCCTTCACTGAACCATATACTAGCTAACACATAGCTACACTCCCACCAGGACAAAACAACTATTTCATAGCTGGCCTACCATGAAATTCGACACCAGGGAACCAGCCCACAATCCAACTATCATCCAAAACAAACATACTGCACTCACAACCATCTTCTTCCATCCCCCATCAACCAAATGTGCACAAAAAAACCACAATTCAGGGTTCTTTACCCCCCACGCAGCCTAAAGCTATGATAGCATTACTCAAACTTTTGCACCGCTAATGCCAGGAATCTAAATCCCTACCATCATTTGACACCTCTAGTGTCGGGATTCTCCATCCCCCAAGAATTTGACACCACCAGTGTCGGGATTCTCCATCCCCCAAAGATTTGACACCACCAGTGTCGGGAATCTACATCCCCCAAAAATTTGACACCACCAGTGTCGGGATTCTCCATCCCCCAAAGATTTGACACCACCAGTGTCGGGATTCTCCATCCCCCAAAGATTTGACACCACCAGTGTCGGGATTCTACATCCCCCAAAGATTTGACACCACCAGTGTCGGGATTCTACATCCCCCAAAAATTTGACACCACCAGTGTCGGGATTCTCCATCCCCCAAAGATTTGACACCACCAGTGTCGGGATTTTACATCCCCCAAAGATTTGACACCAACAGTGTCGGGAATCACAATCCCCCAAAGATTTTACACTAAAAGTGTCGGGAGTCTCATTCCTCCTTCCATTTGCACACCTCCACTCTCTCAGAGTCACATCACACACATAGGCAATTTGCGCATATAAAATTTGGTAAACAAGAGTATAAAACATCAATTGAGTCCAATATATTTAGCTACAAAGTCCTTTGTGATGTTACCTGTGAGAAAAAGAAAACTGTAATTTCAACAATGGTGCAATTAGGATGTTCTCAAAAAAAAAAACTCAACAGAGGCCACGACATCCACTTAAAACTCTCACACATAACTCAACAAAGGCCATAGCGCTTGCACATAACAACTCAGCGCACACCAGTACCCAGCATACATATTAATTCCATTACGATAACTCAGACAGGCCTCACATCACAGCTACGCTTTGTAAAAGTTGTTCTGACACATGTAATGCAACCACAGTACATTAACCCTAAAATATGCACCATTACATGAGAACATATTTCATTTCATGAGTTCCTCTGTAAAATCACTTTCACTTTCCATTTCACAAATTAGTGAGCAACGGTTAAAACGTGTTCAAAACTGTCATGATGGAAAACCTCTATGCCATATATATGGGCAGTTCAATGGCATTACTCCTGCTCCATGCTGGCACTAACGTTAGACAAAAGGTACCTGGTGTGGGCGCACGGCCCTCTCTGCCTGCATAAATCACTGCTGTCAGTGAACTGCAGCCACTCCCAACATGTTTTCCTCATTGCGCAGCCAAATGATTCATTGCTCAAAAGTCCCATTAAAAATGGCGAACATCAAACTGAAATGCAACATGCTTCTTTCAAGTTGCCATTGGCTCCGCTCTCTCCTCAAACAGCACAGAGAGAAGCCACTTCAATGTCTGGCTCCCTTATCTATTATACGGCAGTCGTTCTCATGTTTACTTAATTCTGCGCACCTCGCAGAGAAAAAAACAAATAACGCTGCGCAACGTTGCACGTGATCGGACCTCTGTGTTGCACGTTGCTGTGTTTTCCTTTCCTACGCTCCAGAACAGCAGCTAAACTCGCAGCCAATCAATGCCAGCACCATCACAAACCCCTCCAGTATTCCACCCGACGTCATCAGTCGGACTGGGAAGCTGAGGGAAACAGAGCTCTCTGAACCAACGAACTCTGCTGACGAACGCCCACTTGTCCTTTCAGGGCCACCTACAACTCGCCTGAAAAGCGCTCTCCCCACAGGCCGGCTACAGTCTCACCTCACCAGTCATATAATCATGCTGGTAGGTGTGACATATGTTGAAACTGAAAGTGCTCCCTGATTGTCATTTTGCCAATTCTTGCGCTCCTTGACATAAAGGCCACTTAAAACAACAGGCAGCTCTGAGTAGCAAAATGCTTCTGAACCCTTTGTTCTCAATGGGCCTGCAGCGCCACTTTGCCTTCTCTCTATAGCGCAGGCAGCTTTGAGTAGCAAAATGCTTCTGAACCCTTTGTTCTCAATGGGCCTGCAGCGCCACTTTGCCTTCTCTCTATAGCGCTGGCTTTCTCTGGTCTCACACGCTGTTGGAGCACTTTAATGGGCATCTGCAGCTTCCAATACATTTGTAGCCCTTCACTATTGGTCAAAGCTGCTCTCACTACACCTCACATCACAGCGCCCTCTCTGCCAATTTGCGCCCTTACCTGAGAGAGGATTTCTTCTCTTGGGGGTGCCGGTGGGTGTCCTTCTTTGGTGCTGCTGTCCCCTCAGCAAAATCAGCATCATCCTCGTCGCCACTGTTAAGTTCTGGGTCCGGTTACAAATGACTCTGACAACTTCTTGTTAACTGTAAGTTCTTTACTTAGTTTGGGCTTATAGTTACAGTTCTTATGTCAGATAAGTAATGGGGAAAATAGGACACCCACCGGCATCCTCTCTCAGGGCTTACATCTTTCAACTGACCACCCTGGAACACTCACTCATGGGTAAACATTCTGCGCGCTGCCTTCCATCTCAACATTCCACTCTCTTGCAGGCAGAGCTAATCATAACAGCCAGCGAGGAAGGAGTGGCCTGCAAACATTGCAGACCCACTTTGTGACCAGACAGGGCGCACCGATGAATAGTGAAATCCCAGGCTGCATCTCCATTGCGGTGCCGGTGAAGAGGAAGGAGCACAAGAATCAGCGCCTACTAGCGCACAGTGCTTAATTTGTGCCGGTGTTTTCCGGTGGCCAACACTGGCACTCTATTTTGGGCACCGGCACTCATTGATGCGGGCCAGCACACAGCTTGTAATTGTTTTGTTCGTTTTCGCGCTCTGCTTGCACTGCAGGCCCAGCATGGCTGACTGGGCCTGGGAGGGATTAGCAGCACAGTGAACACAGAAACAGCCAATGAAAACTAACATTCTGTGTTACTATGCAGTAAAATTCTGTATAGTAACACCGAAAGTACAGTTTTCATTGGCTGTTCTTCTGAGCCAATGAAATTCAATATGGTCACGTGTGGGGGTGGGAGATGGGCAGACACCGCACATTCAGTCACAAGTTAGGGCGTGCCGTAGTCAGGTCGACTCATTTTGAGGAGATCCAGTGCCTGCCTGAGCCAGCCCACGCACGTGTGGTGGTACGCACTGCGGCCTAGTTGCTGCCTTCAGCCGGGCCCTTGCTGATTTCTTGTTTGTGTGTGGCCCAGCCGCCTGCCGCCCACCCCAACCTCATCTCCCGACAGAAGTGGACAGTCTGTCACTCCAGTAAAGGTAAGTGTTAAGGCTCATGATTCATCTTTAATCTGATTTCCTCTTTCAGAGTTTTTATTTCTGTTTAACTTTAACCAAGATAAGGGACTGATTTAGCCTGACATGGGATGGCCATCCGCCTGGTCTCCTCGCACTCCCCTTCCTCTGCTATAGGAAAGAGCTTGTTAAATAGGTGGGCATAGTGTATCAGAAACGCCCCCATCAAGTGTGGGGAACCACAGGCCTGGGGAAGCTGGCGCTGCTGTTACCATCCACCCCACACCTCTCTAGTGAATATTCGTGGCTGGGAAGCGGGCCATAAACTGTGGATAGGATGTCAATTTTTCGTGGGGGAGCCATGTTGGTCAGTGAAATGACGCAGCTCAAAATATGCCAGAACAGGTGATAAGCGATATGCAGGCCTTGTGTCTTTGCATGAAAACTCTGGCCGCCACAAAACAGAAATGCATTCAAACTGTGCTGACGGTATTTCCACATCTTTGGGTCTGTTGGCGTTTCCATTAGTGCAAGGCTGTCCCTTACTTTGGCGCTTAATGGTAACTAATTACATTTAAAGGTGCTTTGTTAATTTCAACCTGTGCTAACAAAACATTTTCTAGTAATACACCATTTACATAAACCATTCATCCCAGCCACATAAATGTGACTATTAACACACATAAGTCAAATGGTAACAAACACCTGCTGGTTGGCATTTCTTCACATTATTTTCAATAGGAGTCCACCAGGACCACGTGATACGAAGAAAACACTGAATATTTTAAAGATCCAGTTACATATTTTGTTGTGACGGATAACTTGCGGGCAGATAGGTTCTTGCATCTGACATGGTTCCCTCGCGGGGCACCCCCACCACACAGCCTATGTGCAGGAGTGGGATATCTCCAGGATGGAGATTGTGATGGCATTTTGTTTTCCCTGCAATGCCACAATACCAGCTGGGGCATGCATCGCAATGCTTTATCGTGGTGGGCCTGAGAGCTTCTTGAAACAAAGGCCCCACGAAATGAGGCAACATTCGGGCCCTAAGCCAACAGCCTTCTGTAGTGTGCGATTTAGGGGGCTGCTCATATATCATTGCCACAGGATGGCCCCTATGCATGGGGTAAATGAGCCCAGAGAAAACCCCAAAACTCAATAAATCCCAGGGAGTCTTTCTGGCAAAATGAATGAGAATGGTGTTGGCACCTGCTATTTAAATTAAGGCATTCTGAACAGGCATAATTGTTTCTGTCTATTTACTGCAAGGCAGGGGCCCCACCACCGTGTGCACGCTCCCTGCAGTCATTAACTAGGGACTCCTCCCGGTTTGCCGTGCCCTCGGTCGTTGGCTCCTGCATGATGTTGTTGGTGGTTGTCATGTGCCTGCGACTGTCTGCAGTGGTATGGCTGACAGTGACGGCTTTGTGTTTGGGTGTACTCCCAGGCTGACCAAGCGGTATGCTTGCTTGCGCTTTGCCCTGAAGCCCTGCTGTTTCCCTCCATTGGCTCGGGCAGTCATGCTGGCCTGACAGAGGAAGAGCGGTGACCGGGTTTGCATGGTTCCAGGCCACAGTTGGCAGGGCACCTTACTATGCTGGGTTAATATGGCAGAGGCCTTTCCCTGCTAATTGCTGCCTTGGAATACCCCTGTCATACACGTCATCACCAGTGCTGTTCAGAGAAGCGGCTCGTTAAGACAGGATGATTCCGTGGGGGAGGCCTTTTCTGTGTCCTTTAACAGTTGAAAGGATAAGGATTGGAACATGTCTCTGGGAGCATGCTTTTGTTTCGATGATCAAGCAATGGCCGTTTCCCCGAGAAACAGCCCCCCCTTTGAGACAAATAGGCTGTGCAGCCAGTGCTGTAATGAACCCGACAACACCTTTCTTATCAAGGGAGTTCCACAATTCAACACCTTTCTTTTGTCATGAGCAGCAGAGCCTTTCTTATGCATGATGGTGAATTTACAACTGAAAAACCACCAGTCACCTTGCAAATCTGTGACCTGAAAGTGATCAACACAATAAAGCAGCCTTTGAAAATATGGCATAAATTATAATGTCTGATAGCTTGATATGTTAAAAAGTTTGCCTTGATGTCCTTAGAATTTTCTTAAAACCATACATAACAACACGCTGGAGGTTTGTGACGAATCTCAAAACCTAAGTGAGTTTATAACTTATTTTATTGTGCGTCTTAAAGCGCTGAAAATAAAGTGGGTAAATCGATATTTTGCCTTTTGCATCTTATAGTTTTCCATTAAGGATAGGGAAAATAAAGTACACTAATATTATTTTGGCCCAACATGCTGCTCGAAGGATGTTGTCATGATGCTTTTATGCAATTTGTGTATTTTGCAAATAAACTCTATAGGACAGTATTATTGTAGGTCTTGACACCCAAAACTTAAATATTTGTTGCATGTAAAGCGGGGAAGAAGGTGGCCGTTCCCAAATTGTAGAGCGGGTTAATAAAGTATTCTATCTCACCCTGACTTCAACTGCAAAAATCGGAGTGCTTATAAGTGATTACGTTTACACCTTTACAATATAAGTGTCGGGACACATGGTTGTACCCTGGTACTCCTCTGTTAGTGGCTCTAATGCTAACAGAATTGCATTATTGCTGCACTGGCCCTCCCCTCCCCCAGTCTTGGAGTGCTAACACTTGATTTGACAGGCAGACATAGTCTCACCAGCCAGCCAGTGCACCAGAGATTCTAGTATGTATAGCTGACTATCTGTGGCAGAACCAACATTACATTTTCTCCCCTGTTACTCACAGCCATTGAAGTTGCTTGTGCCGTCCAGAGTGCTGCCCCAGACTCTGAAATGTCCTGTTATGCTATGATATTGAGTCTTCCATTGCACACCATCTGCCATTTTCACACCTTCTAGGACCTTCAGAATGTGCAAGAAGTGGGTGCTTCAGATTTAAAGGAGAGAGTTAACTGATTGAAACATTGACGCTGCACTAGAATAGTCTCATTACAATGTGAACCGGCCGGGACCGCGGCGCCCGTACTACAGACGGCGCCCGCCAGCCCCGTGCCCGGCATTAGGGGGCCAAGATTTTTTGGGCCCTGGCACTTCTTTTTTTTTACAAATTAAGCACTGCTAGCGCATGGCAGAGGCTGTGGCAGGCAAGCCCACCTGTGCTGCAAAGGTGCATGCAAGGAGTGAGTGGGTCCCGTCTCGCTACCCGAAGGAGCATAAGAACGCCCGTATATATGGCAGTGAAAGCAGCAACCAAACTGGCACGGGACACAGCATCTAAGGAAAGCTAGAGCAGGGCCCAGCACATTGACACGTCATACATGGTAGTGTGTGTGCCTCCACATAGAGGGCCAAGAATAGAAAATACAGGAACGGTGGCTCCAGAGGACTTGTACGCCACTGTGACACTGTGGCCCGGACATTTTATGGGCCACCACCTTGTAAAAATAATGGCTGACTGCAGCAGTTTCTTGTTCATAAGTATGGTATGTCCATGTATTCTCAGTATCGGTTTTCTTCTCAGGTTGTATGGATTCCTGTAGATATGATGGTAGGGAAAAAGCAAGATTGATAAAAGAGTTCCTTTGGTATCGTAATGGGAGTCCAGTGGGGGTGTGTTAGTGAACAGCACTGCAATGCCACTCCTCTGTCACTTCTTAGATGTCGCTGTGATGTGACTACTGTTTGCTCGTGCCACGACTAAAGTATATGCTTGTTCAGCGTCTTCCTGGCTGTTCAGGACTCCACGGGAGACAACAGGCTGTTCATGCAGTTGTCTCGTGGTCCGCAATTAGCTCACAGGGTGAAGGGGGGCGCTGTGCAGTTCAGGAAATCCTCGGTCTCCTTGATGTCTTGGCAGTGATGACGTTGGGAGTTGCGGGCTCCTCCAGGAAGCGAACACAGCTCTCTGCTGGCATGTGTGCTCCGATGTGAGGGCACTGGCGTGAGGGGCGGCTGGCCCCTCTCTCTCACTGATGTCCCAGAGGCGGCGATGCCGCGAGCTGCAGGCTGATCAAAAAAGCAAAGGAGACGCCGTCAGAGGCCCGCGTTTCTCTGCTCGAAGTGTGTAATCTGGTCTGCCGGTGCCCACGAGGGGAGTCGCGGGCCCCCCTGGGGACGAGGGGGGTGTCGCGGAAACCCACGTTGAGTCAATGGGCTGCGTCTGCTGGGCTGACAAGCTAAAAAAATATCGATTCACAACGGAATCAAGAAGCACATCCCTTGTGCACCTCCATCATTGATTCATTGTGTGTGCTTCTGCAAACAGGCACAAATCAACAAAATATCTCTGGCTTGGGAGACCGAAAGGACTTGATCCTTGGATCCCAAAAAAGAAGTTCTAAAAGCATACTCTACTCTTCTGGCAGACACTAGCGCCAGCAAAACACAGGAGATCTGTGCCGGCTATCTACAGGAGACCGAAAGGGTACGTCCCTTGGATCCCACGTCGCGCATCCATCTCAACAGAAAATTCAATATCAAAAATAGACCGAAAAGACTTGTCCCTTAGTTCTCAATAAGGAAGACACATTAATCAACGTTCCAGTTATATTAGAGACTTGGTTCTACCACCGCTAAGGAGACCGAAAGGGCACGTCCCTTAGATCCTGAATACTATACCAAGCACAACTTAACCTCAAGCACTGCTTGGAGACCGAAAGGGCTCGTCCCTTGGATCCTATCAGGAAATACCAGCTATATTAGAGACTTGGTTCCACCTACGCTAAGGAGACCGAAAGGGCACGTCCCTGGGATCTTGAATACTATACCAAGCACAACTTAACTTCAAGCACTGCTAGGAGACCGAAAGGGCTTGTCCCTTGGATCCTATCAGGAAATACTCTAAACCATGAAGAATGTCAACAAATCGAATCATCAAACAACAAAGCATTCAACGGGCAAAAACTAGACAAAGAACTAAACTTGTCACTGCTGGATCTTCCGATCAAGACTTGTCACAACTAACCATGGAACAATCCTTCTAAAGAGCACCAAATCCCAAAGGAAATCCAAAAGTTCTATCAAAGAACCCCGAAGTCAAACGAGAAGCCCACCTCATAACAGAAGACCCTCCCAATATTGGCACCACTCTCCACGAAAACCTTCAATCTGACTCTGAGAAACAAAATACTGAGGAACCAATACTTACTCAAATCAAAGCACAAGTTCACAATCCTTGTACTGTAAACCAACAAGAAGATTTATCACTTCCAACCATTAGCACTCCTCTGTCACCCCACAGCAAGCAGGATATTGATATTCTCGCCCAATCCACTGAAAACGATCGATCCACAAAGATCAGTCCTCAGTGTAACAAAACACAAGACACAACATCAATACCTCCATTCAGCGATAAAGAACCCAGAGCAACGACATCTGACCACATAGAACGTCTAAACAACAACTTGAATTGCTCTAGCGACAACATCAAGGCAGTAAAAAAAGAAGCTCAAACGACAAGTGATCGAAGAAACACTCCATCTTCCATACCTAGCCCCGCAACACAAGAAACCACTAACAAATTTACAACAAAAGACCAAACTAACCACATTCCTGGCAAAGACACCCCAAAACACCAACCAAGCGAACCCAGAGATGATCTACACCGTCAAAAACCACCATGGATGTCTTCTCAACAAATAAAGAAAGAAAAAGCAAGGCTAGCGAAACCCGCGTGGCTACAAATTCACAACTCCATCAAACTCGCACAACCATCAGACGCTGCTGGTAACAAAACAAAAACCAAAGCAGCAAGATTATCAATTGAAATTACTGAAATCGAGTCAATAATGACAAGCATTGAAAAAAGAAAGGACATTTTTGGTAACTGACCAGAAATACATCAACTCCAACTAACATCGACTCTGTGTATCACACACGATACCCAAAAAACTACCTGTGAAAACAGAACCTCAGTCTGACTATACGGATAAACAAACTTTCCCAACATGCTTCAATTACGATTCAGACGACTACTACTACACGCCAGATCCTACAACTAATAACTTAAAACCGACCACTTTACAAGATAAAAACACCAATACCACACCAAAAGACGATTACCCTGAAGAAAATAACAATCCAAGAATTCCGACCACGATGATAGATCTACAAAACATGCATATAGCAATACTCTCTCAAGCGATGATTCCGTTCCTCAAACTACATGAAAGTATGAAAGACAGCGTTAAAGACCAAGCAACTCTCTTGGCGCTGATACACTCGAAACAAATATACATGGAGAACTTTGTCTCGTCACTCGAATCCCGCCTGACTGCTGAAGCGGAAGAATCACATTGTTGGCAACAAAGATTAGCCAAAATAGCGAGAGGGAATCGGCAAGAAAAAACAAAGCTAACAACAGAACTCCTACAGTTGCTTAAAGCACACCATCAACAGCAACCAGTCCTACAACCCAACATATCTACTCAAGAAGGAACACCAACCCTCCTTCCTGACAATTTACTTCAACAGCCAACAGTCGCTACCCTGACTGATGAACATCATGTGCTGAAAGAAACACCTGGAAATATCACAACTTCAAAATTTGATGTTATGGAACCCAAACAAGCAAATAAGAGCCCCACTGAAGCATACCAGATCTTCGCAAAAGACAAAAACTCAAAGGACCCAAAACCTACACAATCAAAAACCAACAAAAAACGACAAGCGGGCTCGAGAGCATTCCTAAGAACCGTGAAATCAACCGACAAACTTCTCACAGCTACAAAAAGTAAAATTCAAACTCTACTGACACTACCAACTAACGAAAATCAGGAAAAGCGAAACCCCAAAACCCAGACTCAGGCTCAAGTGCCACGAAGATCGCCAGCTAAATCATCTATAGATAAAGAACTACTCAATTTATCTACCCAGGAAGACCGAATACTAGACAACATACTGCCACCAATCCAACCAACGAGTCATGCGAGTTTCATAATAATTGATGAATATCTTGTAGAACATGAACAACCAACAACTAACAACCAAGAAGAAATCTCAGACCTCTATATAGAAGAAATCTCAGAGGTATCCCTAGAAAGTGACATAATCGATGAAATAACAAATTAAACCTACGACCAAATCTCATCGGAGTCACTCTTGACAAGTCAACATGATCTCGCCGAACACAGCTTTATCTTTCCATCATTTATCAATCCGCTACGAACACTCAACCGAATACCAAACTCTTGGAAGTCGGCAATAATTGTTCCAATTCATAAGCAAGGACCAAGAGAAGACCCACAAAACATTCGTCCAATTGCCTTATTAGACCCGCCTGGGAACCTATTCGCCTCAATACTTCAGAAACAACTAACTGCATGGGCACTCGAAAACAACAAATTCTCGGTCAGGCAAACAGGTTTTACTGCCAATGTCGGAACAAATCTTAATCTCATATTACTCCAACTAATAAAGCATGAAGCCATCATATCTCGCATTACAATACACGCAGCATTCATCGATTTAAAGATGGTCTTCGATGCGATTTCACGCCATAAACTATGGTCAAAACTCAGAGCATGGAACTGTCCACTGAATATCCTTGAGCCAATCATTCTCCTCTACTCAGAAACCACCATAAAAGTGATATTATCAAAACAAGGAGCCACCACCAATGCAATTTCAACAGCAAATGGCCTAAAGCAAGGCTGCCCCTTGGCAGCAACTCTTTACAACCTGTTCACGGCGAACATTGAGGAACATCTAAGATCCAACAAAACTAATCCACCAAAAATAAACTCTAGATCAGTTCCTGCGATGGCATATGCAGATGACATCGTTTTGTTGGACCAAAACACCCACTGGATTACAACCATCTCTGCGATCAACATCGGAAAAACAAAGACAATGGGCCTCATTACGACCCTGGCGCTAATGTTAACCGCGCCGCAGCCTTGAGATCTCATACTTAGAATGGCACATGAACAGGCTCCCCTGCCCTATGACTCCAATATTATTCACATTTACCCAGATTTCACATCAGGAGTACAGGCTTCGAGGCGCTCCTTTGACTCAATAAAAAAAGCACTCAGAGAAAGGAATGTAGTTTATGCAATGATGTACCCGGCTAAACTGCGAATACAATATAATGGCAAAACACAATTCTTTGAGACACCTGAGGATGCCAGGACATATATGGAACAGCACATCCCGGCAGCCCAGAACGGTTCCTGATACTCCGATATTACATGTCCAGATACAGAAACAAGATTTGAATGTTAATCGCACCAACAAGCTAAGCAAGCGCCATCCACGACTCTGGAATAGAAAGCGGGCCATACAGCCCGCCACACTTTGCAGTGTTGCAACCGGTTCATAGGGATACACCGCCCGATTGGGGGGTTGGTGTGGGAGGAGGGGGGTAAATACTACAGGCCTCTCGCCTAATTAAAGCTGGACCTATTTTGCAATGCACACTTGCACCAAGTTACTCAATCGATAGTTCCAGCCCAAAAGTTGGGTCCACAGTTAGAATTGTTTGTTACAAAATAAATAAACCAAGCTCACTTCAAGTAAACTATAAAAACCTGGCAAGGCAAAGGCTGAAAGTCTTATATTCGTATAACGTGGACGATGAGTATATCTCGAAGCTCAGAATAAATGGACTCTCAAGATAAAGTGAGGAGCACAAGGCTCATGTCCTGGAACATTAGAGGCCTATCCAATCCAATCAAAACTAGGAAGATCATGGCCTAAGCTGCTAGACACCGCATAGACATCCTCTTCTTGTAGGAAACTCACGCAACGGAAAAGGTGGTAACATCCCTCAGTCGCACATGAGGTGAACAGGTGATCACTACGGACTATTCGGACAAAAATAAGTTCCCAAGATAGGAACTTACGTCCCCTGCACACTATCTAGTATCTGGATGACCAGACCAACATTTATAGAAAGAGTAGTAGAGTAACTCTATGTAATAAAGTCTTAATAAAGGACGTGTTGGTATGAAAAAAATACAAATTCTTACAAAAGGACAACATTCAATCGTTTAAGGTCACAAGAAACAATCTTCATTATTTATTCTTGGTGGTGCAGCTGTGGTAGGCCCAACGCGTTTCGAGTGAAACAGACACTCTTCATCAGGGGCAAAAACAATGATTCTAGGAAAAAATATGCACAATATTTAGTATAGAATAATGTATAAATCCAAGTAAAAACTTCTAACCAAATGTCTTTTCTGACTCGACAAAGCAAGTGGTCCCACGATATTGTACAGTAATTAAATCCCTAGAACATTTAACATGTATGAGATTTGCTGGATGCAGAAGAATAACTAACAACAAGTATATACTTATTCATATATTTTGGAAGAAAAACAGACATTAATTGTTTAGATAATAAATTACATAATATAGTGTTAATGTGGATCAAAAAACAAATAAGTCACGAAAGTATGAAGGAAAAAAAGGGGGGAAAGAGAAAAATCTAACCTTGTATGTTTTATATAAAAGGGGGACTGGACGGGGACTGTGACAGGAAACCCAGTCATTCGTGTATGCAAGGAACCCTTTATCTGAAAAAGTAGAGCATAACAGAACTCAGTTCAGTCAGAAGTGAGTTAGAGGTCTGAAACAAGTCAAAACATGGAGATTCACTTACATGCTTAATTGTTCATCCGAATGGGAGAAACCATCAATTGAAAAAATAAGCGGATAAGTAAGCAGAGGGTCTTGTAGTAGTGCAAGGGCTTGAACACTATGGATGAAAGTCCAAAGACAGAAAGTCAGGGTGAGGAAAACTATATGGAAGAAAAAAAGCGGGTTCAGTAGAACCCAAAGGTAATATAACTTACCTAACTTAATGCAGCGTTGCAGACAGAGGGCAGGAGACCGGCAGGTAATCCGATTCCTCCTACAACTCCGCCGCCATTATGTACTATTCGTTAGTATGACGTCACCATGCGCATGCGCGTGATCCGTCATTGTTAGAGCTGCTGTGAAAGCGCAATAAAATTATGCGAAAATAGATGGCGTTGCCCCGTGAAAGGAACGGATAGTGCCTTTGTCTAGAGAAAGCGAAAAAATAGGTATAGGTGAGTGACTACCAGTTTGGGAGTGTTTACACTCTGACGTCATCACGCAGTCGCGTGCATGACGCCACTTGTAAACAACCAGTTGGTATAGGAAAGAACAGCTTAGAGAAGAGGAGGTGCTATGTTCAACAAAGCCAAGAAGTTGTCCAGGAAATGGCATGAAACGATCAAATGTCAAAATACTGAATTCAAGGAATCGCTAAAGATTAGGTATGAATAGAGCAGCACCTAAGGAAGGGCAAAAGCCGAAGGAGGCGTAGAAGTGTACGTCGGGGAATTAAAGAGGAGCTCACTGCAATCTGATGACTTAGTAGAGACAGTTAATGTTAGATGGTATAATAAAGGTGTTTCACAGGATTGACAAAGTTCACAACTGAAGTAGGACATTAATTCAAAAAAGCATGGAACTGATGACTATAGAAGTATTAATCAAAAAATACAATTGTTATAAGGTGCCTAAATACATGTTCCATTAGGTAACATCTTAACAACATGTCTCAACATGTTAACATCTTACATTAGGTCACTTTTTAACAGAGTGTCTCAAGCCCAAAAAGGCAATCTGAATGCACCACTAGCGCTATTGTCTAACTTTCTATGTAGTCAAAACATAGAAAAAGATACTGCCCACATATGTGGTTCACATACTTATGATTAAGTTATAATCTATTTAACAGAGAAACCACATATATGGAAATGTCAGATGTGTCTACATGAAATCTTTAAACTGATAGACATTTTGGACAAGTGTACCCTACAGATGACTGCCAACAGACTGCCCCTTGGAATGGTTCACAGTCTTTAGGTTAGGATCTGGTCTTCTCAACTATCATTAGTTGTGGAAGAATATGCCTAATATTCACATGGAATAATCCAGGTAATAGGAAGAGTAAGGAATAGTATATGCTCAGATAAATGGGCCTAGGTAGTAGTCCTCATTGAGCCCAAGAGGGGCCATTGCATCTAGCCTATGTATCCAGTACAGTTCCCTTTGTGCCAGTAGTTTTGGTAAGTCACCACCTCGTTGGAGGGGGTATACCACTTCTAGTACTGCAAATCTCAACTGTGAGATGTTGTGTTTATGGTCTCTAAAATGCCTGAAAACCGGTGATTTGACATTTTTAGTTCTGATTTGGGATTTATGTTCAGTCCACCTTTCCTTAGCTTTTCTACTAGTTTTCCCAACATAATATTTCCCACAAGGGCATCTGATAGTGTAGATGACATTTTTGGAATCGCAAGTAGCAAAGCTTTTTAAAGGGATCTTGTTGCCATTATTCGGGTGCCTAATATAATTGCCTTTAATGATGTTTGAGCAATGCTGACAATTTAAGCATGGAAGAGTGCCATTTTTTGATTTTGTCAATACCCTTTGGGTGGATTTTTTAGGCCTTTCTGCTCTGATTAACGTATCTCTGAAGTTTCTTCCCCTTTTATACGCTAACATTGGAGGAGTTGGAAAAAGGCGGTTGAGATTAGGATCTGATTTGATTAGGTCCCAATTCTTCATAATGATTTTTTTGACTTGGTAACTCTGTGCAGAGTATTTCAATGTATAGATCAAGTTCGATTTCTTCTGTGTGGGTTGTTTGTTGAGAAGTTGATCACGAGGATATGATTCAGTCCTCGTAATTGCTTGTGTCAACACTTCCTCCGGGAAGCCTCTTTCCAGGAATCTTGATCGCATAGTGTCAAATTCTGTCTGAAGTCTCTGTGTGTTGGAAGTAATCCTTTTCGCACGTAGCAGTTGACTGAATGGTAAATTTTCTTTTAAGTGTCTCGGATGGAAGCTATTGAAGTGTAGGGAGCTATTAACATCAGTAGGTTTTCTAAACATAGATGTAATCAAGACCGTGTCTTGCCATTCTACAGTTACATCCAAAAAATTCACACATGGTGAACCGACTTCCATAGTGAATTTGATCCGGGGGTTACACTGGTTGAGATATTGCCAAAAATCGGTCAGCTCTTGTTTTGTGCCTTTCCAAATCCCGAAGACATCATCAATGTATCTTAGCCAACAGTGTATTTTATCTTTCCAATATGGGTGGTCTAGGACATGCGTCATCTCGAAATGGAACATAAAAATGTTCGCATATGAGGGGGCTACTGCTGAGCCCATAGAGGTGCCTGCGATTTGAAGGTAGTACTGTTCATTAAATCTGAAATAGTTGTTGTAGAGTATCAGATTAATAAGTTCAATGGCGAAGTTTTTTTGGATCTGGATTTCGTCATGTCTTAGAATGAACCATTCCAGGGCTGCTATGCCCTCATCGTGGGGGATTGAAGTGTAAAGACTACTAACATCCATGGAGAATATTAATGGATCATCAAAATTGATCTGAAGGTTCTGGATACTTTGAAGGAAATGTGTAGTGTCTTTCAAATATGTAGGTATTTTTTGTACCAGTGGTTGTAGAGCCGTATCAAGGTAGACAGCCAAGGGTTGGAATATGCTGTCAGTGCCAGCAACAATCGGTCTAAATGGGGGGTCTTTGGAGTTTATATGAATTTTGGGTAATCCATAGAACACAGGAATTATTGGATTGCTTTTAATCAAGAATTCTTCGGTTTTATCTGAAATCCAATCCATAGTACTAGCTTTCTCTACTGCTTGTTTGATAATGATGCTGATGTCATTTGTGGGGTCATGGTCCAATGGTAAGTAGGTCTGTCTGTCTTCCAAAAGTTTGAGACACCCAGTGTTGTAAAACGTTGTGTCCATAAGTACAAGTGCACCCCCCTTGTCAGCTTGTTTAATCGTCAGGGAGGCGTCATCAGCAAGCTCCTTGATTATTTTTAGTTGATGTCGCCGAATATTGTGTTGGATAGATGTGTCGTATTTAATTTTCCTCAGATCACGAGTAGTTTTAGTTTTGAATAGATTGATGAGTGGGTTGTTAATTTGAGGATGGAACGTGCTCGGATTCTTCATCTCTAGAAAGTCATGTTCTTTAGCTGGAGGTAATTGACCCAGGTTATCAAAGAAGATCTTGAGTTCCATTTTGCGTATTAATTTGAACAGATTGACTTCTTCTTCGAACAGATTCGTTGAATTAGTAGGGATGAATGAAATCCCTAAACTCAGAGTGTCAATTTGAGCTTTAGAGAGTTGTCTAGAGGAAATATTGATAATCAAAGGAGAATCTATTTGTTCTTTTGGTGTGGTTTTCTTTTTCCCGCTTCTGGTCGGGCGTCTCCTAAAAAAGGCTGAACAGGAGTTGCAGGAATCAATGTATCAGTTAACCTTGGAGTAGGTATGTCACTTGCTATTGTTATGGGTGTGGCAGTAGGATTAGATGAGCTTGTACTAGGTCGTTCTTCTAGTTCCCCACTTGTAATGTCACTGCTGTCGGTATTATTATTCAAGGATGGTTTCTTTAATACTCCAGATGGTCCAGGTCTTGATCTGTGGTTGCTATAGTATTCTTGCCACGTGTATACTATTTCTCTAGCGTAGTCTAATGTGTCTCCACGAAATTTGCGTATCTTACGTTGTTCAATATCTCGTTTGTAACTGTCCAACTTGTTGTTGGTATCTTCTAAGATTGACTGTAGTTCAGATGCAGTTTTCAGCTTAAGAAGTTGCGTAGAGACCTCTTCAATCTCTTGGTTAATTGTATGGAGTGATTTTGCAAGTTCCTCTATGGTTAATAATATTAGATCAAGGGAACATTTGTTCAAAATATGTTCCCAACGTTTGACAAATTCTTTATTTTCCTTGCAAAGTGTCGGACGGAGATACACTCTAAGTCCCCTCGGGATTCTTTTGGCCTTGTAGTACTGCGTAAGCGTGGTAGCGTGGAGTTTCTGTGAAATCTCCCTCCGAATGAGTCTTTCTAATCGTTGAATAAGTATTTCCGGATTTTCTCTATTAGTAGTTTCTGTACTGGTGTCTTTGATAAGGCCTAAAATCCTAACAGCTTCCTCATCAGTGAAAGCTAGAGTGGTCGCTGCTTTGTCAGTTAAGCTGTTGATTTTTGAAAATGACATTTCTAATGGGACGGGGTGCTCTGGTCCAGGGTAAGGTGTCAACCCTTCACAGGGTAACAATACATGGAAAGAGGAGAATAGGACCCATAGGCACACCCTAGTAACAGGAGTGGTAAATTTGAGAAGATGGGGTAGGTTTCAAGTTTGTTAGGATACTAAGTAAAAAGAAGTAAGAGGTGCAGAGGAGAGAAAGGCAACCTTGACACCTAGGTTGCACTAATAATAGGACAAAAATAAGTTCCCAAGATAGGAACTTACGTCCCCTGCACACTATCTAGTATCTGGATGACCAGACCAACATTTATAGAAAGAGTAGTAGAGTAACTCTATGTAATAAAGTCTTAATAAAGGACGTGTTGGTATGAAAAAAATACAAATTCTTAAAAAAGGACAACATTCAATCGTTTAAGGTCACAAGAAACAATCTTCATTATTTATTCTTGGTGGTGCAGCTGTGGTAGGCCCAACGCGTTTCGAGTGAAACAGACACTCTTCATCAGGGGCAAAAACAATGATTCTAGGAAAAAATATGCACAATATTTAGTATAGAATAATGTATAAATCCAAGTAAAAACTTCTAACCAAATGTCTTTTCTGACTCGACAAAGCAAGTGGTCCCACGATATTGTACAGTAATTAAATCCCTAGAACATTTAACATGTATGAGATTTGCTGGATGCAGAAGAATAACTAACAACAAGTATATACTTATTCATATATTTTGGAAGAAAAACAGACATTAATTGTTTAGATAATAAATTACATAATATAGTGTTAATGTGGATCAAAAAACAAATAAGTCACAAAAGTATGAAGGAAAAAAAGGGGGGAAAGAGAAAAATCTAACCTTGTATGTTTTATATAAAAGGGGGACTGGACGGGGACTGTGACAGGAAACCCAGTCATTCGTGTATGCAAGGAACCCTTTATCTGAAAAAGTAGAGCATAACAGAACTCAGTTCAGTCAGAAGTGAGTTAGAGGTCTGAAACAAGTCAAAACATGGAGATTCACTTACATGCTTAATTGTTCATCCGAATGGGAGAAACCATCAATTGAAAAAATAAGCGGATAAGTAAGCAGAGGGTCTTGTAGTAGTGCAAGGGCTTGAACACTATGGATGAAAGTCCAAAGACAGAAAGTCAGGGTGAGGAAAACTATATGGAAGAAAAAAAGAGGGTTCAGTAGAACCCAAAGGTAATATAACTTACCTAACTTAATGCAGCGTTGCAGACAGAGGGCAGGAGACCGGCAGGTAATCCGATTCCTCCTACAACTCCGCCGCCATTATGTACTATTCGTTAGTATGACGTCACCATGCGCATGCGCGTGATCCGTCATTGTTAGAGCTGCTGTGAAAGCGCAATAAAATTATGCGAAAATAGATGGCGTTGCCCCGTGAAAGGAACGGATAGTGCCTTTGTCTAGAGAAAGCGAAAAAATAGGTATAGGTGAGTGACTACCAGTTTGGGAGTGTTTACACTCTGACGTCATCACGCAGTCGCGTGCATGACGCCACTTGTAAACAACCAGTTGGTATAGGAAAGAACAGCTTAGAGAAGAGGAGGTGCTATGTTCAACAAAGCCAAGAAGTTGTCCAGGAAATGGCATGAAACGATCAAATGTCAAAATACTGAATTCAAGGAATCGCTAAAGATTAGGTATGAATAGAGCAGCACCTAAGGAAGGGCAAAAGCCGAAGGAGGCGTAGAAGTGTACGTCGGGGAATTAAAGAGGAGCTCACTGCAATCTGATGACTTAGTAGAGACAGTTAATGTTAGATGGTATAATAAAGGTGTTTCACAGGATTGACAAAGTTCACAACTGAAGTAGGACATTAATTCAAAAAAGCATGGAACTGATGACTATAGAAGTATTAATCAAAAAATACAATTGTTATAAGGTGCCTAAATACATGTTCCATTAGGTAACATCTTAACAACATGTCTCAACATGTTAACATCTTACATTAGGTCACTTTTTAACAGAGTGTCTCAAGCCCAAAAAGGCAATCTGAATGCACCACTAGCGCTATTGTCTAACTTTCTATGTAGTCAAAACATAGAAAAAGATACTGCCCACATATGTGGTTCACATACTTATGATTAGTTATAATCTATTTAACAGAGAAACCACATATATGGAAATGTCAGATGTGTCTACATGAAATCTTTAAACTGATAGACATTTTGGACAAGTGTACCCTACAGATGACTGCCAACAGACTGCCCCTTGGAATGGTTCACAGTCTTTAGGTTAGGATCTGGTCTTCTCAACTATCATTAGTTGTGGAAGAATATGCCTAATATTCACATGGAATAATCCAGGTAATAGGAAGAGTAAGGAATAGTATATGCTCAGATAAATGGGCCTAGGTAGTAGTCCTCATTGAGCCCAAGAGGGGCCATTGCATCTAGCCTATGTATCCAGTACAGTTCCCTTTGTGCCAGTAGTTTTGGTAAGTCACCACCTCGTTGGAGGGGGTGTACCACTTCTAGTACTGCAAATCTCAACTGTGAGATGTTGTGTTTATGGTCTCTAAAATGCCTGAAAACCGGTGATTTGACATTTTTAGTTCTGATTTGGGATTTATGTTCAGTCCACCTTTCCTTAGCTTTTCTACTAGTTTTCCCAACATAATATTTCCCACAAGGGCATCTGATAGTGTAGATGACATTTTTGGAATCGCAAGTAGCAAAGCTTTTTAAAGGGATCTTGTTGCCATTATTCGGGTGCCTAATATAATTGCCTTTAATGATGTTTGAGCAATGCTGACAATTTAAGCATGGAAAAGTGCCATTTTTTGATTTTGTCAATACCCTTTGGGTGGATTTTTTAGGTCTTTCTGCTCTGATT
Organism: Ambystoma mexicanum; assembly: GCF_040938575.1. Classification (NCBI taxonomy): domain Eukaryota; kingdom Metazoa; phylum Chordata; class Amphibia; order Caudata; family Ambystomatidae; genus Ambystoma; species Ambystoma mexicanum. The sequence goes on from NC_090929.1 coordinate 543,897,829, forward strand.
AACGTATCTCTGAAGTTTCTTCCCCTTTTATACGCTAACATTGGAGGAGTTGGAAAAAGGCGGTTGAGATTAGGATCTGATTTGATTAGGTCCCAATTCTTCATAATGATTTTTTTGACTTGGTAACTCTGTGCAGAGTATTTCAATGTATAGATCAAGTTCGATTTCTTCTGTGTGGGTTGTTTGTTGAGAAGTTGATCACGAGGATATGACTCATTCGGAGGGAGATTTCACAGAAACTCCACGCTACCACGCTTACGCAGTACTACAAGGCCAAAAGAATCCCGAGGGGACTTAGAGTGTATCTCCGTCCGACACTTTGCAAGGAAAATAAAGAATTTGTCAAACGTTGGGAACATATTTTGAACAAATGTTCCCTTGATCTAATATTATTAACCATAGAGGAACTTGCAAAATCACTCCATACAATTAACCAAGAGATTGAAGAGGTCTCTACGCAACTTCTTAAGCTGAAAACTGCATTTGAACTACAGTCAATCTTAGAAGATACCAACAACAAGTTGGACAGTTACAAACGAGATATTGAACAACGTAAGATACGCAAATTTCGAAGAGACACATTAGACTACGCTAGAGAAATAGTATACACGTGGCAAGAATACTATAGCAACCACAGATCAAGACCTGGACCATCTGGAGTATTAAAGAAACCATCCTTGAATAATAATACCGACAGCAGTGACATTACAAGTGGGGAACTAGAAGAACGACCTAGTACAAGCTCATCTAATCCTACTGCCACACCCATAACAATAGCAAGTGACATACCTACTCCAAGGTTAACTGATACATTGATTCCTGCAACTCCTGTTCAGCCTTTTTTAGGAGACGCCCGACCAGAAGAGGGAAAAAGAAAACCACGCCAAAAGAACAAATAGATTCTCCTTTGATTATCAATATTTCCTTTAGACAACTCTCTAAAGCTCAAATTGACACTCTGAGTTTAGGGATTTCATTCATCCCTACTAATTCAACGAATCTGTTCGAAGAAGAAGTCAATCTGTTCAAATTAATACGCAAAATGGAACTCAAGATCTTCTTTGATAACCTGGGTCAATTACCTCCAGCTAAAGAACATGACTTTCTAGAGATGAAGAATCCGAGCACGTTCCATCCTCAAATTAACAACCCACTCATCAATCTATTCAAAACTAAAACTACTCGTGATCTGATGAAAATTAAATACGACACATCTATCCAACACAATATTCGGCGACATCAACTAAAAATAATCAAGGAGCTTGCTGATGACGCCTCCCTGACGATTAAACAAGCTGACAAGGGGGGTGCACTTGTACTTATGGACACAACGTTTTACAACACTGGGTGTCTCAAACTTTTGGAAGACAGACAGACCTACTTACCATTGGACCATGACCCCACAAATGACATCAGCATCATTATCAAACAAGCAGTAGAGAAAGCTAGTACTATGGATTGGATTTCAGATAAAACCGAAGAATTCTTGATTAAAAGCAATCCAATAATTCCTGTGTTCTATGGATTACCCAAAATTCATAAAAACTCCAAAGACCCCCCATTTAGACCGATTGTTGCTGGCACTGACAGCATATTCCAACCCTTGGCTGTCTACCTTGATACGGCTCTACAACCACTGGTACAAAAAATACCTACATATTTGAAAGACACTACACATTTCCTTCAAAGTATCCAGAACCTTCAGATCAATTTTGATGATCCATTAATATTCTCCATGGATGTTAGTAGTCTTTACACTTCAATCCCCCACGATGAGGGCATAGCAGCCCTGGAATGGTTCATTCTAAGACATGACGAAATCCAGATCCAAAAAAACTTCGCCATTGAACTTATTAATCTGATACTCTACAACAACTATTTCAGATTTAATGAACAGTACTACCTTCAAATCGCAGGCACCTCTATGGGCTCAGCAGTAGCCCCCTCATATGCGAACATTTTTATGTTCCATTTCGAGATGACGCATGTCCTAGACCACCCATATTGGAAAGATAAAATACACTGTGTGCTAAGATACATTGATGATGTCTTCGGGATTTGGAAAGGCACAAAACAAGAGCTGACCGATTTTTGGCAATATCTCAACCAGTGTAACCCCCGGATCAAATTCACTATGGAAGTCGGTTCACCATGTGTGAATTTTTTGGATGTAACTGTAGAATGGCAAGACACGGTCTTGATTACATCTATGTTTAGAAAACCTACTGATGTTAATAGCTCCCTACACTTCAATAGCTTCCATCCGAGACACTTAAAAGAAAATTTACCATTCAGTCAACTGCTACGTGCGAAAAGGATTACTTCCAACACACAGAGACTTCAGACAGAATTTGACACTATGCGATCAAGATTCCTGGAAAGAGGCTTCCCGGAGGAAGTGTTGACACAAGCAATTACGAGGACTGAATCATATCCTCGTGATCAACTTCTCAACAAACAACCCACACAGAAGAAATCGAACTTGATCTATACATTGAAATACTCTGCACAGAGTTACCAAGTCAAAAAAATCATTATGAAGAATTGGGACCTAATCAAATCAGATCCTAATCTCAACCGCCTTTTTCCAACTCCTCCAATGTTAGCGTATAAAAGGGGAAGAAACTTCAGAGATACGTTAATCAGAGCAGAAAGACCTAAAAAATCCACCCAAAGGGTATTGACAAAATCAAAAAATGGCACTTTTCCATGCTTAAATTGTCAGCATTGCTCAAACATCATTAAAGGCAATTATATTAGGCACCCGAATAATGGCAACAAGATCCCTTTAAAAAGCTTTGCTACTTGCGATTCCAAAAATGTCATCTACACTATCAGATGCCCTTGTGGGAAATATTATGTTGGGAAAACTAGTAGAAAAGCTAAGGAAAGGTGGACTGAACATAAATCCCAAATCAGAACTAAAAATGTCAAATCACCGGTTTTCAGGCATTTTAGAGACCATAAACACAACATCTCACAGTTGAGATTTGCAGTACTAGAAGTGGTACACCCCCTCCAACGAGGTGGTGACTTACCAAAACTACTGGCACAAAGGGAACTGTACTGGATACATAGGCTAGATGCAATGGCCCCTCTTGGGCTCAATGAGGACTACTACCTAGGCCCATTTATCTGAGCATATACTATTCCTTACTCTTCCTATTACCTGGATTATTCCATGTGAATATTAGGCATATTCTTCCACAACTAATGATAGTTGGGAAGACCAGATCCTAACCTAAAGACTGTGAACCATTCCAAGGGGCAGTCTGTTGGCAGTCATCTGTAGGGTACACTTGTCCAAAATGTCTATCAGTTTAAAGATTTCATGTAGACACATCTGACATTTCCATATATGTGGTTTCTCTGTTAAATAGATTATAACTTAATCATAAGTATGTGAACCACATATGTGGGCAGTATCTTTTTCTATGTTTTGACTACATAGAAAGTTAGACAATAGCGCTAGTGGTGCATTCAGATTGCCTTTTTGGGCTTGAGACACTCTGTTAAAAAGTGACCTAATGTAAGATGTTAACATGTTGAGACATGTTGTTAAGATGTTACCTAATGGAACATGTATTTAGGCACCTTATAACAATTGTATTTTTTGATTAATACTTCTATAGTCATCAGTTCCATGCTTTTTTGAATTAATGTCCTACTTCAGTTGTGAACTTTGTCAATCCTGTGAAACACCTTTATTATACCATCTAACATTAACTGTCTCTACTAAGTCATCAGATTGCAGTGAGCTCCTCTTTAATTCCCCGACGTACACTTCTACGCCTCCTTCGGCTTTTGCCCTTCCTTAGGTGCTGCTCTATTCATACCTAATCTTTAGCGATTCCTTGAATTCAGTATTTTGACATTTGATCGTTTCATGCCATTTCCTGGACAACTTCTTGGCTTTGTTGAACATAGCACCTCCTCTTCTCTAAGCTGTTCTTTCCTATACCAACTGGTTGTTTACAAGTGGCGTCATGCACGCGACTGCGTGATGACGTCAGAGTGTAAACACTCCCAAACTGGTAGTCACTCACCTATACCTATTTTTTCGCTTTCTCTAGACAAAGGCACTATCCGTTCCTTTCACGGGGCAACGCCATCTATTTTCGCATAATTTTATTGCGCTTTCACAGCAGCTCTAACAATGACGGATCACGCGCATGCGCATGGTGACGTCATACTAACGAATAGTACATAATGGCGGCGGAGTTGTAGGAGGAATCGGATTACCTGCCGGTCTCCTGCCCTCTGTCTGCAACGCTGCATTAAGTTAGGTAAGTTATATTACCTTTGGGTTCTACTGAACCCGCTTTTTTTCTTCCATATAGTTTTCCTCACCCTGACTTTCTGTCTTTGGACTTTCATCCATAGTGTTCAAGCCCTTGCACTACTACAAGACCCTCTGCTTACTTATCCGCTTATTTTTTCAATTGATGGTTTCTCCCATTCGGATGAACAATTAAGCATGTAAGTGAATCTCCATGTTTTGACTTGTTTCAGACCTCTAACTCACTTCTGACTGAACTGAGTTCTGTTATGCTCTACTTTTTCAGATAAAGGGTTCCTTGCATACACGAATGACTGGGTTTCCTGTCACAGTCCCCGTCCAGTCCCCCTTTTATATAAAACATACAAGGTTAGATTTTTCTCTTTCCCCCCTTTTTTTCCTTCATACTTTTGTGACTTATTTGTTTTTTGATCCACATTAACACTATATTATGTAATTTATTATCTAAACAATTAATGTCTGTTTTTCTTCCAAAATATATGAATAAGTATATACTTGTTGTTAGTTATTCTTCTGCATCCAGCAAATCTCATACATGTTAAATGTTCTAGGGATTTAATTACTGTACAATATCGTGGGACCACTTGCTTTGTCGAGTCAGAAAAGACATATAGTTAGAAGTTTTTACTTGGATTTATACATTATTCTATACTAAATATTGTGCATATTTTTTCCTAGAATCATTGTTTTTGCCCCTGATGAAGAGTGTCTGTTTCACTCGAAACGCGTTGGGCCTACCACAGCTGCACCACCAAGAATAAATAATGAAGATTGTTTCTTGTGACCTTAAACGATTGAATGTTGTCCTTTTTTAAGAATTTGTATTTTTTTCATACCAACACGTCCTTTATTAAGACTTTATTACATAGAGTTACTCTACTACTCTTTCTATAAATGTTGGTCTGGTCATCCAGATACTAGATAGTGTGCAGGGGACGTAAGTTCCTATCTTGGGAACTTATTTTTGTCCTATTATTAGTGCAACCTAGGTGTCAAGGTTGCCTTTCTCTCCTCTGCACCTCTTACCTCTTTTTACTTAGTATCCTAACAAACTTGAAACCTACCCCATCTTCTCAAATTTACCACTCCTGTTACTAGGGTGTGCCTATGGGTCCTATTCTCCTCTTTCCACTACGGACTATTCATCACAATCCAAAGAAACAGCAATAATTATCCACGGAAGGTTAGGCTTCACAGTAACTAAAACTAAATGTGATCTTGAAGGCAGATACATGATAGTCTGGGGAACATTCCACAGACAGGAGGTGATACTCCTCAACACCTGTGGACACAACGTAGACAACCCGGAGTTTTACCAACAGATTCTGGCGTTAATATTACCTGTAGGAGAGGGAAAAATAATCTGGGGTGGGGCTTCAATACCATCCTAGACCCCGAGATGGACAGAACCACCACTGGCAACCGGAGGGAGACGAAGGCAGCAGTGTCCATCAAGCAGGCCATGCACCTACTGCCACTACTTGATACGTGGAGAACACTCGACCCACACAAAAAGGAGTACACATTCCACTCATACGTGCATGGATCGGATCTAGCTCCCGTAGACTACTGGTTGTGTTCCACAGACTGTATTCAAAACACTAAAGAATGTACTATATTGCCCCGTACCCTCTCAGACCATTCCCCAGTTATCTTAGACATTATACTTGACCCTTCACTACGGGCCCGTCGAATGTGAAGGATGCAGCCGCGAATCCTACAAGACGAAGAACTGGTGGAAACACTCCATATGAAAATAGCAGTCTTTTTCGAGCGAAATGAAGGTTCCGTACAGTCTTTTACTACAGTATGGGAAACATTTAAAGTATGGCTGAGAGGGCTACTGATAGCCACGGTACATGGCAAACAGCATGGCATCCATGGAATTTGGCTCACGCTGAAACCCGCATAAAGGAGGTCGAAGAAGCATACACCAAAGCCCCCGGACAAAACACACTGGACCCCCTACGTGAAACCACAGAAGCATACAACAAGCTAGCAGACCAAGAGGTGCATTACATGATACGCCCAGTCAGAGCCAGGAGGTATGGTGAGGGCAACAAATCAGGAAAAGTCCTGGCCAGTCTAGTTAGGTCGGAAGTGGGCCAAGGGCAAATAGCCAGCATCATAGACGAGCAGGGAGTGACCCTCGCGAACCAGAAGGAGATAAATGGAGTGTTTCTCAGATACTATAAGGAACTATACCGGAACAGAGACCAGAAAACACTGGAGGAACTACAGCAACACCTGGACTCCTACTCACTCCCGCGACTTGCAGAGGAAGACAAATTAGCCCTAGACATACCGCTCTCTGAAGAAAACATAACACAAGCCATTAAGGACTTGAAGATGGGCAAAGCACCAGGTACAGACGGCATCATGACAGACTTTTACAAAACATTTATTCCGGAGCTAGCACCAAGACTTTTGAAAGTGTGGGAAGAATCGCTAGAGAAGGGAGCATTACCACTGACTTTGCAAGAGGCTATAATCTCGGTCCTGCAATAAACCACCTCATGACCCCTCCTCCTACAGGCCCCTCTCCCTCATTAATGTGGATGCAAAGATCATAGCCAAAGCCATTGCCAAAAATTGAACCCCTACATGAATAAATTAATCCACCCGGACCAATCCGGTTTCATACCGTCTCGCTCTACAGCCCTGAATCTCCGTAGATTCGTTGCAATTTCATCACAAATGGATCTGGGGAAAAAAACTGTTGCAGTAACCCTAGATGCCAAAAAGGCGTTTGGTTCCATCTCTTGGAGATTCATGTACGCCATTCTACAAAAAATGGGATTTGGTCCAGGATTTATAAGAAATATACAGACGCTATATTGCATTCCCAGTGCCAAATTCAGAACTAACTCGACCATCTCCAATACCTTCGAGCTGCAAAGAGGAATGAGACAATGGTGCCCTCTGACTCCACTAAATTTTGTGCTTACAATAGAGGGAATGGCAGCTTTTTTATGAACCAAGCACATCTGGAGGGGAATACGCATCTTGGGTAAACCTCAATTTATCTCATTATACGCAGATGATACCATGCTATATATTAGAGACCCGTAAACACATCTTCCCCCGATCATGAAAGACATTGCGGAATTTACAACGTACTCTGGATACAAAATAAATCAGAGCAAATCCGAAATTATAACTTTAACCAAAGCCGTCTCGCAATCAGAATCGATGACCCAGTTCCGCTGGTCACCTACCACGGCCAGATATCTGGGAATTATTATGGCAACGGATAAAAATACATTATACTTGAATAATTATGGTCTACTATTGACACAAATAGAGACTAAACTCAACCTCTGGGTGAAGCTTCCGCTGTCCATGTATGGCCGGATATCATTATTAAAAAGGGTCATTGTCCCCAAATTGCTATACCTTTTTAGTGGAATACCCATATGGCCAGGCCGTAAATTCTTCGAGAGCCTACAGAGGAGCAGCACGTATTTCATATGGGGTGGAGGCACACCCAGGGTCAGCTGGACCAAGTTGTGTGAGCATTGTGACACGGGGGGGCCTGGCGGCACCAGACTACCGGCTCTATTACTACGCGGCACAAGCCCAGTTTGCCAAATTCTGGTTCCAAGGCACGGAACGATACGCTCATACACACGCTGAAGAGTTCGCTGCTGTCCCGAACGACCTACGAGGCATGATATTCACGAGAGTCAAAGAAGAGAGGACAAGTGCAGACCCAGTGTCTACTACGGTACGAGCGTGGATGCAGATCCTGAAAAGAGTCCAATGCAACACACCCTACTGGCCGCACACCCCGTTGTGGTCCTACCCTGATCTTGAGCCAACCCTAGACCGCACTATACAGAACTGTTGGGATCCGGAACGGGGAGCCAAGCTGGGGGACCTTTTCCCCGAGGGACAATTCATCACAATGCCAGAGCTACAGGAAAGGACAGGTAAAGGCCTGATCTCAAAATTACAATATCATCGGCTGAAAGTAGCTTGAAAAAAACTCTGGCTATCGTTTCCGGCGGAGCCCCCGATATGCAAGTTCCTCACAGATGTGCTTATAACGGAAGGGTTTAATAGTGGCGTTTCCGAAATTTACAAAAAAGTACAAGCGCATACCCCCTCAGTTAATACAATGCAAACTAAGTGGGAGAAAGAACTTAACACTCAAATCAGTGAACTTCAATGGACACGCTACTGCAGTTATACTAAAACTATATCTATCAACACTAACTTCCATCTAATACAATACAAGATCCTGAATCAACTGCGCATCACCCCAAAAAAAGAGCCAAATTCGACCTTACCAAGCAACCAGAGTGCCCCAAATGCAGAACAATAGAAGCAGGTGCAATGCACATGTATTGGAACTGTCCTCCGATCCATCGGTTCTGGGTTGAGGTGGCTGTGAAAATGAGTGACATATTGAAGATCCACATACCGGCAACCCCACAAAAATACATATTTGGAGATATTGGAAAGGTGTCAACCAAGATACGCAGACTGTTCGCAGTGGCAGGACCAGTAGCCAAAAGACAAATACTCCTGAAATGGAAATCTACCGCCTCCCCCACATCCCAAGCATGGCTCGGACAGCTGGCCATCACGCGAGAAAGTGAGGAGTTGTTTGTGCAAGTACAGTCTCACGCCAGACCCAAGGACATATGGGCCCCACTAAGAGCATATTTACAAGCCCAAGTAGCAAGCTCCGATGAGGAAGATAACTTGAGAGTCTTAATTGATTCAGAGTTGCAGAAACTTTTCATTAACAAAGTCACTTTCCATAATACTGTTTTGCTAAATGTATAACGATATTTCGTCTGATTTTTGCCTAGATGCCATGTCAGATTTAAATAAAGGTTTTAAAAAAAGAAATGGTCTGATATATTCAGATTTCAGTGGGGGAGTGACTCTTCTGATGCTGACAATTGCGTATACGAAAATAGGCATCGGTTCTGGAACTATCATGATAGATTTGTAGAGATTGGGGGTTTCAGGTGTCCTCTGGCAATCCTTTTGGAGTCAATGGTAGTTAGTAGGGCCTCTGTAGAGAGAAGCTGTAAGTGGGTTAGAGAGGTTAGAGAGGAGGTGAAGGGAGAGTTTAGCAAAATGCTGGTGACATTTTTAGTGTTGGTGTTCCTTAACTAGGCGTTCTTGGATGTCATGGATCCTTTTGATGAAGTGTGCAGTGACCTGATCACTTAGTGCTTGAGATGGATTAGGAGGTGTCAGGTTTCTGAATTCATCGATCATTTTATACATTTCTCTTTCACTGTCTTGTGCAGAATCTGAGTAGTGTGCTTTCTTTGATTTAATCATGTTTTCTCTGTAAAGGGGTAGCTGTTGATGATGTGCAAATGTGTTTGTTTGTAACTAGTTTTTTGGGTTGGATGTGATATTCTCGCATACTAAAGGTGCACTAAAAAAATACAGGTATTTTTGACTGATTTTGTGTGGCATTTAATATTCGCTAATCTCACTTTTCAATCTCCAATCCCCTCTGAAAACCTACCCCTGCCTGCCCTCACCTAAAACCGTTCAGTTTCTCTTTCCTAATGCCCCTTTACTCTCCTACTTCCTCCCTGCCATAACCATTCCTTCCCAACTCCCCCTCCCCTGATAGGCAGACGCGCACACACACACACACGTAGAAACACACACACTTATTTGCCCACTGTGAGAAATGTAAGAAACTCACAATGGCAACAGTAAAGACAGACATAAAGTGATTATGATTCAAGGGTGTTTATTTAAACAATATGCAGGTTGGAAAAGTGCCTAATCTAAACCTAAATCTAAGATGGGAGCAAGCTTTGACCATCAAATGAAAAAATTAGGCAGTCCTTGTGGTGTCTTGTCAAAGTAAAAGGCCTATACTAAAAAAATAACTATTGCCAAATCCTTGCAACTAATTATAAAAAGAGTGTGGGATAGTGTTACGCTCACCTGGTATCCACGGGGACGCCACCCAGCCCTGGTTGGATTATTTGCACTCTCTAGCCCTCTCCCGGTCCCTTGGTAAGGCCTCCGGTTAAAGATGGGTCTGCAATATACGAGAGCTGGATTCAATACCAGATTGTCTTTATGTTTTCCCACTTCCCTTGGCCTCAACTCCTTCCTCCCCCTTGGGCCCTCTCCTCACATTAATATTGTAAAAGGTGGATTCTCCGTCCTGCTCCTCATGGCAGGGGCGCGTAGATGTGGGGGGCGAGCAGCGACCAAGTTACTTCACTGGTGCAAGCCCCCCTGTGGGAATCCAGGCCTGCTGCGACTCCATAGGTTTGCTGCTTTACAGTCTTTATATGCAGTTCTTATGTTCCTCTTTGTTAGAATAATAATGTCTTGCTTCTTTCCTTTTAGGCATGAAAAGGTATTTTGGTGTTGTCATGCAGTTTGAAGATGAGCATGGGCCAGTAGGTGAAAGCATGGTGTGCGTGATGCTGTCTGGTGAGTAATGCGCGATGCGCGGCGCTGTTTCAACTTTTATATTGCTAACCTGTGTCTTTTCTCTTGTTGCAGGTTGCGATATTCCTCGCCGAGCACCATAATTTTCCAGCAATGATACTGACCAGGAGATGACTACCCAGGTAAGAATTGTGTGGCTTTCTTCATTCGGGAGGAAACGTGAGTAAACGCTTACTAATGTTGTCTTTCTTTCTCCTCTTTCCAGGTTATGGTATTCCAGGATGCATGCGGTGCAGGATGATGGAGTTCGTACCTTCAGGTAAGTGGAAATTAAGTCGGCGATGGATTGAAGACAGGATACTGTTCCAGGTAAGTTTCGTAGTGTTCTTTCTCTTGGTTTCAGGTAAGCTGGCATCAAAGAACTGGACACGGTGAGCGTTATTGCTGCCCACAGCAGAATAACGCAAAGCATGTTCTGCTGTTTGGGTGCGGTTTAAATAGTCTCAGGTAAAGTAGTCCAGGTAAAATAGTCCCAGGCCTGCCACACCCAAAGTAGTCCAGGTAAAGTAGTCCCAGGCCTGCCACACCCAAAAGACTAGACCGCATAGCTCAGTTCCTTCAAACTGAGCTATGTGCGTGCCTCCATGTTGGCTGAACCCCCCCAAGTTAAATAGTCCCAAACAAATAGTCCCATTCTAATGTTGGTCTTCATGATGGCTATGAGCTTGGCGCCAAAGGCGCCAGGACTGACTCCAAGAGAGTCTTGGATGCAGTTTTAAGGCCTTTGACCTGGCCCTCACTGGAAGGCTGACTTGCCAGTGAGGGCCAGAGGCAAGGGTCATGACAGCATCTCCCCCCAAGGCCCCTCTCACGGTGGCACTTCTGCCTGGTCCTGGTTTGGCTGGGTAATTCTGATGGAACCTTTTAATTAAACAAGGTGCATGGATGTATTCACTAGGTTGTTCCCATGATCTGTCTTGAGGGCCGTATCCCTTCCAATCAACTAAGTAGTATAGTTTGGATCTGGTGTATTTTGAGTCTAGGATATCCTTTACTTCAAACTCTGGTTCTCCGTCAACTAATACTGGTTTTGGTGGTGTTGTAACCCGAGTACCGGGTTGTACCGGTTTCAGGAGTGATACATGAAACACAGGATGAATCTGCATAGTGGGTGATAGGCTTAATTTAACTGCCACTGGATTTATTATGGATTCAATAGTATAAGGTCCCAGATATCAGGGACGAAAGGTCTGAGTCCCTTTTATGGGCACATATTTTGATGCTAACCAGAACGTGGACCTCATTCCGAGGCTGACGCAAAGGGATTACGGGCACCGATAAGGACACCGGGGGCCGGCAATCCCTTTGTGCCCTATTCTGAGGTCCCTTTGCGGTTCCCGCTAAGGCCGCCTGGTTTTACCAGGCGGCCTTAGCGGCAACCGCGAAGGGTCCAGGGAGCAAATAATGGTACCGGAAATTATGGTACCGTTATTTGTACCTTCCCCATTCCCATTGAGCCCTAACGGGGCTCAAATGGGAACGGCGAATGGTATTTTCAGTGGGGACTTACCGGTCCCGCAAAGGTCTGAATAGATTGGTAAGTTCCCATTGAATGAGGGCAGACTCGGTACCGTTATTGGAGGCAGCCATGGCACTATTAGCGCCATGGCTGCATCCAATCTCGGAATGAGGCCCTTTGTCTCCAATTTGATAGTCGGGGGCTTTACTACGATGTTGGTCAGCAATTTTCTTTTGTCTGTTCTTAGCTTGGAGTAAATGTTCTGCTGCTTCATTGAATGCCTGGGAAATAGTCGTATGTAGGGTTTTAACCGCTGGCATTTCCAAAGGGGTTGGGAGATCCAATTCTGAAGTACGTGGATGTCTACCATATATAGTGTAGGAAGGGGTTTGTCCACTGCTGGTCTGTAATAAATTATTATAGGCATATTCAGCTATCCATAACAAGTCCTTCCAATTTCTTTCCACTTGATGTAACAAGCAACGTAAGTATTGCTCGAGGGTTTGGTTTGTTCTTTCTGTTTGGCCATCTGTTTGAGGATGGTGACTTGTGGATAGTCGAATGTCAATTTGGGCCATTGAACAGCATTTCCTCCAGAAGTTGGATATGAACTGACTACCTCGATCTGAGATCAAGACCGATGGAAAGCCATGTAGCCGTACGATTTCCTCCAGGAATACTTTTGCTAAATTGGATGCATTTGGAAGACCCTTAAAAGGAATAAAGTGTGCCATTTTAGAGAACAAGTCTACAACTACTTAGATGGTGTTGAATCCTTGACTGGGAGGTAGATCTGTAATGAAATCAAGAGACAGTGTCTGCCATGGTGCAGGAGGAATTTCCAATAGTTGGAGAAGACCAGCTGGTTTCTGCTTTTTTGACTTCTTTTGTGCACACACACCTCAAGATTGGATAAATTGTATGATGTCTTTACACCATGTGGGCCAACAATAGTTTTGTTTTACTTTAGCTAGAGTTTTGGCAATTCCAGGATGACCTTCAATCAGGGAGTCGTGATAACCCAAAATAACCTGCTCTTGTAAATCTTTACTTGGCAAGTATAGACGGTTCCTAAAATATGGTAACTGGGCTTTAATGGTGTAATGTTCTCCTTGAGTACACCACTCTTGTGAGAAAGTGGGATCCAGTAAGAGTTGGTTCTTGTTTTGGAGTTCACCTTGTGTCAATGTTGTCGTAAGACCCAGGAGTTTGTCTTCTGGAATGATAGCTACTGGATCTGGAGTTATGTTTACCTTTTCATCAACACCCATGCGGGACAAGGCGTCAGCCTTTCCGTTTCGGACTCCTGGCCGGTAGGTGATCACATAGTCATATTCAGCAAAGAAAATAGCCCACCGCAGTTGACAGGATGATTGAGCCTTTGCTGTTTTTAGGTATTGCAGGTTTCGATGATCAGTTATGACCGTGACAGTATGTCTAGCACCAAGGAGATAGTGTCGCCATGCCTTGAAAGCTGATTTTATAGCCAAGAGTTCTTTGTCTGTGATAGCATAGTTGAGTTCGGGAGGTGAGAATTTTCATGAAAAGAAGGCCACATGGTGTAACTGGCCAGTTCCTGGGTCCCTTTGTGAGAGGACAGCTCCCATAGCCATGCTAGAGGCATCTGTTTCAACTATATAAGGGAGGTCTGGGCGAGGATGCCGTAGAACTGGAGCAGAAGTGAATTTTTTCTTAAGTTCTTGAAAGGCTTTCTCTGCTTCTTTGGTCCAATGGAACATTTTATTGTTTTTTCTCAATAGTGATGTAATTGGATGCACTATTTGGGAAAAATCTGGGATAAATCGGCAGTAAAGGTTTGCAAAGCCCAACATACTCTGGATTCCTTTAAATGAAGCTGGTGATGGCCAGTTAAGAATGGCATCTACCTTGTGCCTATCCTTTCTGATACCTTTTGGTGTGAGGATGAAATCGAGGAACTCCACTTCGGTGACATGAAAAGAGCATTTTTCAAGTTCAGCATACAGTTTATGTTGGCGGAGTTTAGTAAGGACGGAGTGGACATGCCTGACATGGTCATCTTTTGTAGCAGAATACACTAAAATGTCATCAATGTAAACAAGGGCGCAAACGTCCATTAACTCCCACAAAACATCATTCATAAAGTACTGGAATGCAGCAGGAGCGTTGCAAAGTCCAAAAGGCATTACCTGATATTCATACAAGCCGTATTTGGTACGAAAGGCGGTTTTCCATTCATTTCCTTTCTTCACTCGAACAAGATGGTACGCCCCCATAAGGTCCAGTTTGGTATAGATTTGGGCGTCTTTGACTTGATCCAATAATTCAGGAATAAGGGGCAGTGGATAACGTTTTTTTACTGTGATCTGGTTTAATGCGCAATAGTCGATGCAAGTCCTCAAATCTCCTTCCTTCTTTGGTACGAAGCATAAGGGACTGGCTGCCGGTGATTTAGATGGGCGGATAAATCCATTTGCCAGGTACTGATCAAGATATGATTTTAAATTGAGTTTTTCTGGTTTATTAAGTGTATAAATTCGGCCACAAGGAATTTGCGCTCCAGGTATGAGGTCGATCTGACAATCGTAGGGCCTGTGCGCTGGTAGAGTATTGGCTTGTTCTTTCTGGAACACGTCTTGAAAATCTTGGTATTCATTTGGTAGAGTAGTAGTCACACCTAGTACATTCACCGCCGTACTGGGAGTAGCAGATGTACATAAGTCTGTTTTTCCCTTTTCTTGGTAATAACAGGTGCAAGCACAATCATCGGAAAAGGCCAACTTCTTGGCACGCCAATCTATTAGATGGTTGTGAGCTAACAACCATGGCATCCCTAAGATTAGTCGAAACTGAGGAGCTTTGATGAGGTTGAATGCAATAGATTCTCGGTGTCCATCCTGGCACAGTAGGGTTAGTGCTGCTGTGCATTGGGTTACTGGTCCGGAAGCTATTTCTGTCCCATCAACTGTACTAACTTTTTCAGTAGTCGACTTAGAGCATAAGGGAAGCCCCATCTCTGCTGCCAGATCTTGGTCTACATAATTCCCAACTGCTCCGCTGTCTATGGATGCTTCGACAGCATGTATCCAAGACGGTTGTTGGTGATCAAAATTACTGGTAATGCAAAATGTGAGGTCTGTGGCTCATCCTTCTCGCTCGACAAGCGGACCTCTACGCTTGCCGGTTTTGGTAGTTTTCCGACTCCTTGTTATTATATTCCTTCTCTGTGGCTCCAACAGTTCTCCTTGGTGGTTTCACTGGACATTCTTTGAGAAAGTGGCCTGATTTTCCGCAATATATGCATATTTGCTGTTGCCTTCTCTTGTCTCTTTCAGTTTTAGTTAAAGGGAGCCATACACCTTCGATTTGCATGGGTTCTACCGCGTTTTCCAATGTAAGTGGAACATTATCCTTTGAACAGACATACACAGCTCGAGTGTCTAACCTTATCCGGTCCGCTTTTCGGTCTTGTAATCTGTGATCTAATTGCATGACAAGGTTGATGAATTCTCCACAGTTATTAGGTGGGTTAACCACTTCAGCAAGGACATCCTTTAGTTCCCCTCGTAGACCCCGATGAAATAGTGTGGTCCTTTTTTCCTCAGGCCATCCAGCTTCAACGACTAGTCTGTTAAATGTTGCTATATATGTAAGCAAGTCTTAACTTCCTTGACGGAGTGACAAAAGTTTGTTGTCTAATGCTTGGCCTTGGGTATGAAGAGCAAAGAGTTTTTCCATTTCAATCTGGAAACCCCCAAAGTCATGTAATAACAGGTTATCCTAACTTACCAATGGTACCGACCAATCCGCAGCACTGCCACTCAGATATGACAAGACAAAAGCAACCCACGCTTGGTCGTTAGGAAAAGCCCCAGGTCTGCAAAGGAAATGAAGACGACACTGGTTCATGAACGTTGCGTACTTCTTGGGATTCCCTGTAAATCGTTCAGGTGGAGCTAAAAGAACTGCCCCAGAAAGGGTTATTTGTGCTGGATTGGTGGAAGAAGTTGGTACAGGTGCTGGCGGAATGTTACCAGGCAATGGGGTCTGTCCTGCCTGTGATTGGAGCAATTGTCTACTTATTTCATTGGTACGATCCTTAGTAACAATCAAATCACTCCTAAGAGCGTTGGTTTCTTGCCTGTCTGACTGTACTTCAGCGCGTAATTGTCCCAACAACTGAACTAACTGGCCAGTCTCTGAAGTGTCCATGACGCCCAGGTGGATATTATTTTTGAGGCTTTGCGTTCTGTTAAGCTCACCTGGTATCCACGGGGACGCCACCCAGCCCTTGTTGGATTATTTGCACTCTCAAACCCTCTCCCGGTCCCTTGGTAAGGCCTCCGGTTAAAGATGGGTCTGCAATATACGAGAGCTGGATTCAATACCAGATTGTCTTTATGTTTTGCCACCTCCCTTGGCCTCAACTCCTTCCTCCCCCTTGGGCCCTCTCCTCACCTTAATATTGTAAAAGGTGGATTCTCCGTCCTGCTCCTCATGACAGGGGCGCGTAGATGTGGGGGGCGAGCAGCGACCAAGTTACTTACTGGTGCAAGCCCCCCTGTGGGAATCCAGGCCTGCTGCGACTCCGTAGGTTTGCTGCTTTACAGTCTTTATATGGAGTTCTTATGTTCCTCTTTGTTCAAATAATGATGTCTTGCTTCTTTCCTTTTAGGTATGGAAAGGTATTTTGGTGTTGTCATGCAGTTTGAAGATGAGCATGGGTGTTACGCTCACCTGGTTCCCACAGGTGCGTCGATCGGACCCGGACAGCTGCGGTCTCCACAACGTGATGCGTAGTGCAGAGATGACAGTCTGGACTGGCCCGCCTAATCTTGTCTGCTGGACTTGTAGAAGTATTCTCCTGCAAGTGGAGAAAGGGATTCAGCCACCCGTGGACTTTAGTGATGGCCCCCCCAACTGTTCTCGTTCTCCCCACTAATCACCTCCGATATCCCCTCTTTGTAAACTCACCTTATGTTTTTAAATGATGAGCTCTCCATCCTGCATGGCATGCAGGGGCGCGTAGATACCAGTTACTTCACTGGTTTGAAGGTACTGGTGGAGTTTCGGAGGAATATTGACTCCAGTGTCTATAAAGTTCAAAGAGTTCAATATGTCCGATGTTCACTCTTGTTCCATTCCCTCGTTAGGTTGCAGCTGGGTCCACAAGAATATTGCCTGGAGGCAGCTGATGGCGTTCAGGTAAGAGTCTGTATTACCAAAGACTGTCCGGTAAAAGTTGCATGAGTTTAACTTGCTGTTTTCTCTCCCTTTATAGGTGCAGCATAGGAAGATGCGGCAAATTAAAGGATAATACCTCCGGTGGTAAAGCAGGTAAGCCTATGGTGGCAAGAGATTGTCTTTATCAGTTTTCTCGGCTCACCTTGTTATTCCTTTTGTTTTCCCCCCAGGTGCTGGGTTTCGACGAAGAAAATGATGGAGGCAGCGCCGAGTCGAAAGATGCGGTGGACTGGTGAGTATAACGTGGAGTTGCTGCTGGTGAAGCGACGCGTGCTGAAATAATGTCCTTTCCAGACTCGGAGCTGTGCTGGGTCCGGAATCAGGTAAGGAATCAAATAATGTCTGTGATCTAACCTCTTCTCCTTTATTTTCCTTTTGTCTAGGAGCTCCGGAATCGAGGTGGGCGTAGCAGAAGACTGGATGCTGACTTGCAGACACAGTGAGCGTTACGCTGCTGCATGCAGAATAACATGGAGCATGGGCTGCTGTTCGGGTGTGGTTTCAATAGCCTGCAAAGTAGACCCAGGTAAGAAGTTCCCCAGAACCACACCTGAGAGAAAAATACTCCCTGTAATAAAATAGTCCCATCCAGGCCTCATGTTGGCTTGGACTCATTTGCAGCATGGTCTGCATAAGGTAAGTAAAGTCTATGAGCCTGGCGCCTATGGCACCAGGACTGATTTCTATGATGAGCCTGGCACCCAAGGCACCAGGACTGAATCCAAACAGCCCCCAGCCGGGGCTGTCGGGGTTTTAATAAGTATCTGGATGCCTGCTCCCTGGGATGATGGACTCGATTGGGATGCCCGGGGGTAGGCATCATGACAGCACTGCCCCCCAAGGCCCCTCCTAAAGTTGTTCTTCCCCTTGGCCCTGGCTTGTCTGGGAAGTACTGATGGAATTTTTTCACCAATCGAGGAGCATGAACGTGGTCACTAGGTTCCCATGACCTTTCTTGTGGTCTGTAACCCTTCCAGTCAATTAAATAAAAAAAGTCTTGATTTAACCATTTTAGAGTCCAGGATGTTTGTACCTCAAATTCAGGTTCTCCATCTATTAGGATGGGGTCAGGAGGTTTGGTTACTCTTGTCCCGGGTTGAACTGGTTTTAGAAGTGAAACATGAAAGACAGGATGAATCCGCATATTAGAGGGTAATTCTAATTTGACGGCCACCGGGTTGATAATGGCCTTAATGGTGTAAGGTCCCAAATATCTAGGATTAAAAGTCTGAGTTCCTTTCAGAGGTATATGTCTTGTAGCCAGCCAAACTTGGTCTCCGATTCGATATGGTGGGGTCTCACTTCTATGTTGATCAGCATTTTTCTTGTATTTCTCTTTTGCTTGTTTCAAATGTTTTGTTGCCTCTTTAAAAGCTTGTGTAATAGTAGAATGCAGATGAGTTACTGCCGGCATTTCTAAATGCTGGGGCGAATTGAGTTCTGAGGTTCAAGGATGATGTCCATATATGGTATAAAAGGGGCTTTGTCTGGTTCCTGAATGTACAGAGTTATTGTATGCGTATTCTGAAATCCATAAAATGTCCTTCCAATTACTTTCAGTTTGGTGGAGCATACAATGTAGGTATTGTTCAAGAGTCTGGTTGGTTCTTTCCGTCTGACCATCGGTTTGGGGATGGTGATTGGTTGATAACCTTACGTCGATTTGTGCCAATTGACAACACTTCTGCCAAAATTGCGAAATGAACTGACTACCTCGGTCAGAGATCAATACGGAAGGAAATCCATGTATTCGAACAATATTTTCAAGAAATTCCTTGGCCACGATTGAAGCAGAAGGTAATCCTTTTAAAGGAATAAAGTGGGCCATCTTGGAAAAAAGATCCACAATAACTAGAATGGTGTTGAATCCATTACATGGCGGTAGATCTGTAATAAAGTCTAAAGACAAAGTGTGCCATGGTGTGGGTGGAATATCTAAAGGTTGTAAAAGACCAGCAGGTTTCTTCTTTTGACTTTTGTTCTGGGCGCAGATGCCACAAGACAGTACAAATGACTTTACATCTTTTCGCCAGGTGGGCCACCAGAATTGTCTTTTAATTTTAGCTTCAGTTTTTGCAATACCTGGGTGCCCTTCCATCAGAGCTTCATGGTAATTGGAGATGACTTGTTCTTGTAGTTCCTTGTGTGGTAGAAATAGACGCCCTTGATAGTAAGGTAGTTCATTGACAACTGAATAATCTTGGCCCTTTTTAACCCAGTCCTGCAGGGCTGCTGAATTGAAAAGTTGTTGGATCTTTAAATGAATATCTTCTAAGGTCTGTAGAGTAGTTATCCCAATAATTCTTTGTTCAGGAATTATAGGCACCGGTTCTGGGTTCGAATATGCTTCTCCCGTCCCAATTCGGAATAAAGCGTCTGCCTTACCATTCTTACAACCTGGTCGATAAGTGATCACAAAATCGAATTCGGCAAGGAATAAGGCCCATCGAAGTTGACGCGATGATTGGGCGTTGGCTGTTTTTAAATACTGCAAGTTTCTGTGATCGGTGATTACAGTAATGGTATGCCTGGCACCGAGAAGATAATGCCGCCAAGCCTTGAAGGTGGATTTGATGGCTAACAATTCTTTATCGGTAACCGCATAGTTTAATTCGGGGCCGAGAATTTTCTGGACCAAAATGCTACTGGATGAAGTTGGCTGGTTTCCGGATCCTTCTGAGACAGGACAGCCCGCATGGCTAAACTGGATGCATCGGTTTCAACTATGTATGGGAGCTCGGGGCGTGGATGCTTTAAGACAGGTGCCGACGTGAATTTCAATTTCAGTTCTTGGAAGGCTTTTTCAGCCTCTTCGGTCCACAAGAAGCATTTGTTTTTTCGCAAAAGTGCTGTGATGGGGTGTACAACATATGAGAAGTCAGGAATAAATCTGCGGTAGAAATTAGCAAATCCAAGCATGCTTTGCACCCCTTTAACTGAACTGGGTGATGGCCACTTGAGAATTGCGTCCACCTTTCGAGAGTCCATTCAGACTCCTTTTGGAGTCAGGATAAATCCAAGGAATTCAACTTCTGTAGCATGAAAAACACATTTTTCCAATTTTGCATATAACTTGTGCTGGCGTAGTTTCTTAAGGACTGCACGAACGTGCTTAACATGGTCTGATTCTGAGGAGGAGTACACAAGAATATCGTCCATGTACACGACAACATAGACGTCAATGAGTTCACGAAGGACATCGTTCATAAAATACTGGAAGGCTGCTGGTGCATTGCACAACCCAAAGGGCATCACCTGATATTCGAATAATCCGTACTTGGTACGAAAAGCGGTCTTCCATTCGTCGCCCTTCTTTACACGTACCAGATGATATGCCCCTCGGAGATCTAATTTAGTGTAGATGCAAGCATCCTTTACTTGGTCTAGTAGTTCGGGGATCAGAGGCAATGGATATCGGTTCTTCACCGTGATCTGGTTTATTGCGCGGTAGTCTATGCACGTTCTGAGGTCACATTCCTTTTTGGGCCCGAAGAATAAAGCTGAAGATGCGGGGGACTTAAATGGACGAATGAAGCCATTAGCAAGGTATTGGTCCAAGTATTGTCGTAGGTGACGTTTTCGGGTTCCGTAAGGGCGTAGATCCTACTGCATGGAGGTTGTGCACCGGGTATGAAGTCGATTTGACAATCGTGTGATCTATGAGGTGGTAAGGTGTTTGCCTGTTCTTTTTGGAAAACATCCTGGAATTCTTGATATTCCTGAGGTAACTGCATAACTGGATTAGCGACTGTGGCCAGGCTTTTGTTCAAGGTTTTTTCCCGGTAACAGGTGTGTGCACACTCCGGGAAGGTTACTCTCTTCTCTCGCCAATCAATACAAGGATTATGTGTTTCCAACCAAGGTATCCCCAGTATTATTTGGAACTGCAGGGCTTTGATTAAGTCAAACACAATATTCTCTTGATGCCCATCTTGACGCAACAGTGTCATCTCTGTGGTGGAATGAGTTACAGGCCCAAATGCAATTTCAGTTCCATCGACTGTGGTGATAACATCCAAAGTGGTCTTTTTGCAGAGAGATAGATTCATCCTAGAAGCCAATCCATGGTCCACATAGTTTCCTACGGCCCCGCTATCAATGTATGCCCTAACTGCATGCATACTTGATGGCTGCCTTGGATCAATAAGGACCATTGGTATGATTAGGTGCGAGGTCTGAGTGTCCTTCTTTAAGCTCGGAAAGCGGACCTCTACACTTGTCTGGCGAGGTCGTTTCCCGAATCAGGCCCTGTTTGATTTCTATCAGCAACTCCGACTACTTTCTTGGATGGTTTTATAGGGCAATCCCGTAGAAAATGTCCTGGGGCCCCACAGTACAGACACAACTGCATCTGTCGTCTCCTATCTCTTTCTTTTTGAGTTAAGGGTCCCTTAACCCCCCCGATCTGCATTGGTTCTGATGCATCTGTTCCTTTGGGAGTAACATTGGGTTTAACCAATACCCAATTCTCGAACTTAGCTCGATCGGCTTTTCTATTCTGAAGTCGGTGGTTTAGCTGGACCACTACGTATATATATTCTGCGCAATCCTGAGGTGGGTTCACAACTTGGGCCAAAACATCTTTGAGCTCACCCTGAAGGCCACGATGAAATAATGTAATTCGCTTTACCTCTGGCCATCCAGTTTCCACCACCAACCTATTGAAGGTTGCGATATAAGTTAGCAGGTCCTGGTTTCCTTGTCGTAGGGATAGAAATTTGTTATCGAGGGCCTGTCCCTGTGAATGTCTGGCGAATAGTCTTTCCATGCTCAATTGAAAACCCTGAAAATCCCGAAGAAGAGGGTCCTCCTGGTTGACGAATGGAATTGAACAATCCGCTGTGTTGCCACTAAGGTATGACAGTACAAAGGCTACTTTGGCTTGGTCATTTGGAAAAGCTCCTGGTCTGCATAAAAAGTGCAAGCGGCATTGGTTCGTGAACACGGCAAACCTTTTCGGGTCCCCAGCAAAGCGTTCGGGTGGAGCTAAAGGAATGCTCCCTGGTAGAACCACTTGCACAGGACTGCTCGATGAAATGGGGGTTGAATTCTCCCCAAGTCCAGGTAGTGGTGTTTTTCCCCGGCTTGGTTTTGCAGCAGTTGTCTGACAAGATCATCAGTGCGCTCCTTTGACACAATCAATTCTCTCCTGAGGGCGTTGGTGTCTTGGCGCGCAGAGTGCACTTCTGCCCTAAGTTCCCCTAACAATTGGGCTAGTTGGTCGGTTTCTGAGGTCTCCATTACGCCCGGGTGGGGATTTGTAGATAGGCTTCGTGTTCTGTTACGCTCACCTGGTTCCCACAGGGGCGTCGATCGGAACTGGACAGCTGCGGTCTCCACAATGTGATGCGCAGTGCAGAGATGACAGTTTGGACTGGCCCGCCTAATCTTGTCTGCTGGACTCGTAGAAGTATTCTCCTGCAAGTGGAGAAAGGGATTTAGCCACCCGTGGACTTTAGTGATGGCCCGCCAACTGTTCTCGTTCTCCCCACTAATCATCTCCGATATCCCCTCTTGGTAACCTCACCTTATGTTTTTAAATGATGAGCTCTCCATCCTGCATGGCATGCAGGGGCGCGTAGATACCAGTTACTTCACTGGTTTGAAGGTACTGGAAGAGTTCCGGAGGAATATTGACTCCAGTGTCTATAAAGTTCAAAGAGTTCAATATGTCCGATGTTCACTCTTGTTCCATTCCCTCGTTAGATTGCAGCTGGGTCCAAAAGAATATTGCCTGGAGGCAGCTGATGGCGTTCAGGTAAGAGTCTGTATTACCAAAGACTGTCCGGTAAAAGTTGCATGAGTTTAACTTGCTGTTTTCTCTCCCTTTATAGGTGCAGCATAGGAAGATGCGGCGAATTAAAGGATAATACCTCCGGTGGTAAAGCAGGTAAGCCTATGGTGGCAAGAGATTGTCTTTGTCGGTTTTCTCGGCTCACCTTGTTATTCCTTTTGTTTTCCCCCCAGGTGCTGGGTTTCGACGAAGAAAATGATGGAGGTAGCGCTGAGACTAAAGATGCGTTGGACTGGTGAGTATAACGTGGCGTTGCTGCTGGCGAAGCGACGCGTGCTGAAATAATGTCCTTTCCAGGCTCGGAGCTGTGCTGGGTCCGGAATCAGGTAAGGAATCAAATAATGTCCGTGATCTAACCTCTTCTTCTTTCTTTTCCTTTTGTCTAGGAGCTCCGGATTCGAGGCGGGCGTGGCAGAAGACTGGATGCTGACTTGCAGACACTGTGAGCGTTATGCTGCTGGATGCAAAGTAGTCCCAGGTAAGAAATTCCCCAGAACCACACCTGAGAGAAAATATTCCCTGTAATAAAATAGTCCCATCCAGGCCTCATGTTGGCTTGGACTCATTTGCAGCATGGTCTGCATAAGGTAAGTAAAGTCTATGAGCCTGGCGCCTATGGCGCCAGGACTGATTTCTATGATGAGCCTGGCGCCTAAGGCGCCAGGACTGAATACAAACAGCCCCCAGCCGGGGCTGTTGGGGTTTTAATAAGTATCTGGATGCCTGCTCCCGGGGATGATGGACTCAATCCGGGTGCCCGGCGGTAGGCATCATGACAATGGGCCGGTAGGCGAAAGCATGGTGTGCGTGATTTTGTCTGGTGAGTAATGCGCGATGCGTGGCACTGTTTCACCTTTTATATTTCTAACCTGTGTCTTTTCTCTCGTTGCAGGTTGCAATGTTCCTCGCCAAGCACCATAATGTTCCAGCAATGATACTGACCAGGAGATGACTACCTAGGTAAGAATTGTGTGGCTTTCTTCATTCAGGAGGAAACGTGAGTTAAAGCTTACTAATGTCTTTCTTTCTCCTCTTTCCAGGTTATGGTATTCCAGGATGCATGCGGTGCCGGATGATGGAGTTCGTACTTTCAGGTGAGTGGAAATTAAGCCGGCGATGGATTGAAGACAGGATACTGTTCCAGGTAAGTTTCGTAGTGTTCTTTCTCTTGGTTTCAGGTAAACTGGCATTAAAGAACTGGACACGGTGAGCGTTATTGCTGCCCACAGCAGAATAACGCAAAGCATGTTCTGCTGTTTGGGTGCGGTTTAAATAGTCTCAGGTAAAGTAGTCCAGGTAAAATAGTCCCAGGCCTGCCGCACCCAAAGTAGTCCAGGTAAAGTAGTCCCAGGGCTGCCACACCCAAAAGACTAGACCGCATACCTCAGTTCCTTGTAACTGAGCTATGTGTGTGCCTGCCTCCATGTTGGCTGAACGCCCCCCCCAAGTTAAATAGTCCCAAGTAAATAGTCCCATTCTAATCTTGTTCTTCATAATGGTTATGAGCCTGGTGCCAAAGGCGCCAGGACTGACTCCAAGAGAGTCTTGGATGCGGTTTTAAGGCCTTTGACCTGGCCCTAACTGAAAGGCTGACTTGCCAGTGAGGGCCAGGGGCAAGGGTCATGACAGCTAGGGGTTTCAGTAACAAAAGGAGTGTTCAAAAATAATAAGTCAGGATGTGATTGCCAGGCTTCTGCCTCCCCCACGTTTTGAGCACGGGACAAGATGGATATCCTGAGCGCAGCACACACTTGTGCTTTCCCATCACGAGCCGACAGTTCCATTCCAGCTATCAGGTTCTTCGATGGTTAAGTCTGTTTTCAATAAGTAAAAGTATCTTCCCTTCGAGGATCCGAAACTTTGAACAAACAAATACAAAGTTCTGTTCCATGTATGGCTTTGGGTGACGGCTTCATCCTTGGGTCCCCCTCTTTGGGGCGGAGACCTCCTCACCGTCGTATTCGACAACTCAGTTAAACAGTTCCTGTCTCAACAAACTTTGGGTGGTGACTTTTCACCCCTGGATCTCCCCCTTTTTTGCTCAGACTCCTTTTGAAAATACCAGCCTCCCTCCTTCGGGTTCACTCTTGTCAACTTTTGCAAAACAGTTCACTGTGGTCATCCCTCTGCCAGGTTCACTCCTGTCAGCACACTCTTCATGGAACTTTAGACTCTTACACTCACGAGTCTTAATGTCTTTTCACCATGCAGCATTCATTTCCCTTTGCTTCACAATCATCCGTCTGTCAAAGAATTTCGACAGTATAGAGGATTTTACAAGACCCCTGTATGACCACTTTGACCCCTCTTCTCGCCTTCCTCCCAATGCCTTCTGGTAAATGTAGTTCAATAATGGGGTAATCGCCTAGCATTTCTCGAGGGAACACCCACGTGGTGTTTGATTCTCCTATGCTGGCTTTCCCCTTTTTTTTACCAACAGTTCTTTGTTTATTCAAAGTTCAATTAGCCGCTTGCTACTTTCGTTCAACACAGTTCGGTTTCTTTATTGGCTTTCCCCTTGACTCACCAGCTGTGATTAACTGCTTTGCTTTCTTGTGTGTAGTGTCAAGGCCGGTACCATTGGGCCATGCGTATCTCCCCGGCTTGGCTGTCAGTGGAGGAGGCGCCCGGGAACTGTTGACATCTGCTGCAACACACGCTTGCTATGGTCCGTGGTCTTACGATTCCTTCTCTTGAGGCTTCACAGGTCTCTGTTGATAAGAGCAAGGTCACTTTTCCCCTTGGTATCCTGTTGACTCGTGCTGTCTTTCTCTTCCTCTTGAACTGCTGTGCTGAGTTAGCTCTCATGTTGTGCGGTCTGCCTTGCTTTTCCTGTGCTCTTCTGCTCCACCTTTTATCCCTGTGGGGAGGGGAAAGGGCTGTCAGGTATGTGTCATTCTAGTAAATTGCCTGACATTGTCTTACCCTTGGCTCTGGTGTTAGTCCGTTGTCTTTCATGTTGTGCGAAAGTGTCCATGTCGGAAAAGGGGGGGCAGTGTTTTGGAATATCCTACGTGGTAGGATGGGGAAAAGGTGTTTAAAGAAGGGGGATACCGCATCTCACCCGTCGGTGTCCCACTCCCCAAGGAACCCCATCCAGGTGATCCTCCTGCATTGGTCCACCTCCAGGAACTGTATCCAAAAGCGATATCTGTGTCCTGGCCACCTGGAAGACAGATCCCGGGACAGGGAGACACCTTCAGGTTTCTCACAGAAACCAGAGGGTGTTTCACCCGCTAGTCCCGGAGGATCTCTCTCTCATGCGGCCAGAGCACGGCCATCGCGTTTGTATCAAAACCCTGGGGGTGGACCAGTGTGGGAGGATCACCTGTGCAAGGGGTCTATTTTTTAGAATCCGAAATCCCAACCCACCCCTTTCTGCACAAACACTAGGCCGAGGAAGAAGGCGACTGAGAGTAACAGGACTTACTCGTATACATCATACTGGACATGTCCCGTTAATCGGGTCAGACAAAGTCAGGAACTTGACTTCAAGTGCATACAACTGATTCCAATTAGCTCTCCTCACACAGATAAAAGGCAGAACCTAGTGAAACACTCAGAGCAAGGTGGAACACAAGTACGAGCAGAACTTCAGGGGCAAAAGTGAACCTACTGGAGCAGAGCAACAGACCAAGGGACGAGAGCAAGGGGTCGAAAACCCCAACAGTTCCCTACAAGAGGTTGTTGCCTCCACAAGGCCGTGAAAGACACGTGGAGAAGGCCAGATCCCAATATCAAGGACTGCATTGGTTTAAAGGATGCCAGTGACCCTCCCGGGTGAACGTAAGAGTTGGGGAGGCAAGGCCAAGCCAGTGGTACTAACCTTGACTCGTGAATAGAAAACGGAAAAAGCAAGAAAGAACCGCACATAGCCGCTGAGTTGGCAAGCGAACCTGACAGACTTATGTATGCTAAGAAAGATTGATGTCTGCAACAATATATTGCAAGTGAAGGCTGCACACGTGTGGATGAGATGCAAGGAAATGACCTGTGAATGAAATTTAAGATAAAGCCAGCTGTGGAATCAGTGATACTGAGTAATGGAGTGGTCCGGCGAAAAGGAGTAATCCACTCGAAAGTCTCTGTGAAAGGTGTATTGTTTGAGGTGATCAAATGAACTATAAAGCGAAAGTGAACAATGTTAACCCAGATAGAAGGGGAGAGGAAAAGCTGAATATTGAATTCTGAGTCAGAGTGGTCCTGTGTAGGTCTGTAAAGGAAACCCTGCACATGCAAAAGTTTTCGACTTTAACATCTGACAAGCAGTCTGAGCCCGTCAGAGGGATACCCGAAGTGTAAAAGGCTTGGGGAAGTGAGTCCCTGCAAGTGTTGTTGAATTGTGAAAGGTCTGAGCCTGGAAAAGGGGGACCAACGTTGAATTGTACAAGGTCTGAACCCGGCAGAGGGGGACCAACGTTGAAATTTAGTTTTTTTGGTTGAAGAGGTCTGAGCCAGACATAGGGGGACCGGTGTGAACATTTAGGTTTTGTTATTTGGGGAAGACCAAACAAGAGCCTTTAACTTGGAAGGCCAGGCAGGCCTCGGTCCACGTTCTGAACTGTTTCAGTTGTAAAGCCAGAGTGTGTCATCCTGCCTATAGAGACTGCCTTATTCCATGCTGTCTGAACGTGGGGAGGAGAGCTGATTAAGCCACATTTATTCTTTGTCGAACACTGATTTTCCTTTCATATGCATACTTCCTTTAGACCTTTTTTGTACAAAAGATAGGGTAGGCATTAGGTTTTTGTTAGCATAGGCCATTTTGTTTTGACAGACATGACTAAGACTGTTTTCTTTATTATTTGATGGTTGAGATGACTCCCATACTAGTTTTAGGTTAAAGTAGCAGTTTTTACAAACTTCACCAAGTTATTAAAGGTTTTACAAGTTGTATCTTTTGTGTCAGTGCCATAACTATGATACCATGCCTCCCCTACACCACCCAACCCCTCCCTTTCCGTGCAACAAACACTCTTCCACACAAACACACTCGCACTTACCTTCTCCCCAGCCACCTCCCCTCCACACTAAAACATTCCCCCTCTAAACACACACACCCATATAAACACAGACAGACACACCCGGCAGGGGTGTTACAGTTAGATTTAGAAAGACTCTGAATCAATCTTTTTTATTTTTGACAAACTTAAATAGACATATTCATCCGATATGGTTTTATATGATACTTTCTCCAGTTCAAGATTTAGCTTTTTTAAACTGTTTAGTCTGGGGTTGAACAATTGAGCTTGTTTTTTCTTTTGGGAGTCTTCAAAAGGTTTCTTAGGAGTGATACTGCCTAAGGTTGAAATATTCCAGTTATTTATGTTGTGGGGTATGGCATTCAGCGCAATTGTTTGTTCATGTGTGGGGAGGGTATATTTGTTTTTTTCTAGTCTTTGTGGTAGTGGGCTGATTTCATCATTTTAGGGTGGGTTTGCTTGGCTGTAGAAGTGTCATTAGACTGTTCACAATTGCTTTCACCCTTATCCAAGAGATCCATGTTAAGGCTTTTAGATAAGAAGAAGTTGAGTAGACCCATTTTGGGGTCTGGCTCAACTATTTGTCTTTCCCGATGGGTTGTGGTGTTTGGAATACAATGTCTAATGATGAATGGTGTGGAAGTTAATGTTCATTCCTGTGGGTGGGGTCTTGTGGCTGAATGGATGGTTACTGTGGTAGTTGTGGGTGAGGGTGTTGGGTTGGTGGAGAGTCCTGTTTATGGTGCCAGCGTTTGGTCATAGTAGTTGGTTGCAGGTAGATGTTTCAGAACATATTTGTAGATAAAGGCTGTTAGTGGTATCCTTAGGTGAGGAAATGGGATTCTTTTAGCCTGTCTGAATTATTGATCTGAAGGAGTGTTAAGCGCCATTTGCAACTCTTTCCTTCTCATTTCTAGTTCGTCTGTCTTTGCGATTCCTGAGCAACTTGTTGTAAGTTTAACAGGTTGTAGTTTGAGGCAGTGAGATCTGCGAGAAAGGTTTGGGTCGGCGGGATTAGGGGATACATTTTAGGTAAGAAGGTAGACATAGTAAGATATTCGTTGTCAAGTTGGCGAGACACAAATGATTCAGTCCAGTTGTATCCTTGGCATGCAGTCAATCTAGCTATGTGCTGGGTATGCACTGAGCAGAAAGATATGATAGCGCACTTATGGGCGACACACAATGAATCAGATCAGCTTTATGCTAGGTGTGCATTCAATCTAAGCTATCTATTCGGCGTGAAGTCAATCTAATTATGTTGTATGAAGACAGCTAGCAGTGAGATGAGGAAAACTAAACTGGAAGGTTTTGGATCAATCATAATCACTTTTGTAGAAGATCTGTGCAGCCCTCCAGACCATCATTTCTCAGCCTCTCAAGCCATTGCAGAAGGCGGAAAGACCATATGCAAATCAGGTTTGGTCTGACTCCAAAAGGGTAGCCCAGCCTGAACTGCTAGGTCACATCCCTTCTGCACAAGACCATAAGCAACCCTAGATATCTTCTGGTCTCATTGGGTGTCATCAGTGAGGTGTAGTTTGGGTCTCTAGGCCCAGCTGGCTCGAGACCCACGTCTGGGAATACCCATCCTTCTCGGGGTGACTTAAACAAAACCAAAAAGTGATGGCTGATTTCTTGATCACAGTATTGGCCTCGTTCCCCACTGGGTTCATAAAATTGACACTGGTTTGCACAGCACCTATATCTCCTAGAGAATGCACAAAATCATTACATTCTTCCAACCAATCTGACCACTGTTGGCCACAATGGGTGCCAGGATGAAATGTTCTGGGTGTTGCAGGAAGATTGTTTTTTGGAATCCAGTGGATGGGTTCCTGCCTGCTTCTCTCACCTGCCTTCTTCTATCATGGCAGAAAGATGTGAGTTGCATCTGAGCCATGGCCAGGTTTTTCTTGTGCTATGACAGGGTTGTCTATTTGTGTTGTTTGATGTGGGTTACCTTGAGGTTTGTTGGCCCTGTGGATCAGCTGTATGGATGTGAGATGTTTTATGAGCAGGACCGTGGACCATGTATTTATTTATTTATTGGATATTTGTATGCCTGTGTGTGTTGTCTACCTGCTGCATGGTGACTAGTGTGGACTGACCCATAGTGGCAGCACTGGTTGGTGTCAGCTTGAACTCGCTGACACCTGTGATGAATCTGGTGGAGTCATCACTGATCTCCCAGCAGTAACCTCCTCTCATGTGGCCAGGGGATGGCAGCCGCTACCTGATCCTGGCGGTGATAAAATGAGGGAGGATCACAGAGGGAGGATCACAAGGGAGGAGAAAGCCTCTGGGGAGATGTCATGACTCCATCTGGTGAGACATGGTATCCCCCATGTGCGCTTGAGGATAATCTGCCCATAACCAAGACCCTTATGGCTCATTGTCATTCTTCTACACCTTCCCTTTTGAAGCGTAGGGATTACCCTTCTCCCCATCAAATGAGCCAAACCTCCAATCTATCTTGTAGGAATTACAAGATCACCTTCTCCTGGTCCATTTTTCAATCATCCAACAATACGTTACTATTTAAAACTAGTGAAAAGGTTGTTCAAGCTTTAGAAATCAATTACTAACAAAGTACTAGTATGAAGAAGAGGGAAAGAGTAACACAGAGCGGGAGAAAGCCCAGCGAGCATTCTATTCTTTCCCCCTCAAATACCTGTGCCTGTGAAATTTGAAGGACGGAAACAAGATGCAAGAGACTGTTGCTGCTGTTGGAGAAGGCAACGTTTCACCTGTCTGCGAGGCTCTAAGAAAGCAGAAGTAATCATGGTGGTGCCGGGCGGCTCACCAGCAGAGAAGAGGGAAGACACTGACAGAGTGGGTCGTGCTGCAGAGAAGTCAAGAGCCAGAGAAAGACTCCTGGGTGTTTGGCGACCGCCGCAAGCAAACCCATGCTTACTGGAATCAGAGGCAAAGCAGCCGTGTGGAAGAAACGCCACAAAAGATGAGAAGCAGAACAGAAAACAGCCACAAAGGGAAGCCAAGTGGGGTATCTTCACAGAACATTGGTGAATGAGCCTGAGAACGCCAGCAAGAGCCGGCGTGTGAGCTCAAAGTCAGTGGGCACCCTGGGGCGTATCGGCTACCGCGCCAAATACCAATAACAGTAATAGAACCACAGAAAGAGAGAAAATTAAGAAAGTAACTGTAAAACGAGGAAGAGAAAACAAAACCTTATCAGTGTGTGAATGTATGGAATGTAAATACATGGGAGCACCAAAACAAAATGTATATCAAGACGATGCAATATCAAAGCAAATAAATATACATTTGTGGAAATGGTTAGCAACCCCATGTGAATGCAAAACGTGCTGGCTAGAGTAAATACCAGGCAACTAGAAGTTTGGGAATATGAGAAGCCCTGGCAGGAAAGTATACCAGGCAATGGCAAGTGTTCAAGAATAAGAAGCCCTGGCATGACCGCATACCAGGCAATTGCAAGTGTGCAAGAACAAAAGCCCTGGCAGGAAATTATACCAGACAATTGCAAGTGTGCAAAAACTAGAAACCCTAGTATGAGAAGTATACCAGGCAAGTTATAAATGTGTAAGGAAAAATAAAGCCCTTGCAGGAAAGTATACCAGGCAATTACAAATGTTCAGGAGTAGAAACCCTAGCAGGAAAGTAAACCAGGTGATAACAAGAGTATGATAAGTGTGAAAGAACAAAAGCCCTGGCAGGAGAGTATACCAGTTAAGTTACAAGCGTGAAACAGCAGAAGCCCTGGCAGGAGAGTATACCAGGCAATGACAAGTGTGTCACAAACATCTGAGAACAGAAATATCAGAACTGTGTTAAAGATATAAAGAAAAGCCAAGTCCTGGCAAAAATAATTATAAAGCTAGGAAGCTTTGACTGTGATAGTGCTATTGTGGGAGAAATAAAATATAAAGAACCTTTTGTGTTGAAACTACATAGAAGAGAAATCCAGGGGAAAGGAACCCCAGTGTGGAACAAGAGCTCTTCCAATATAAATTACTTTTTGTGTTGCATTCGTGGAAGAAAAACCCAGGGGAGGGGAACCCCATTGTGGGACAAGAGGCTTCCAATATAAATACATTTTTTGTGTTGAAACCATGTGGAAAAGAAACCAAGGGCAAGGGAACCCCACTGTGGAACAAGAGCTCCTTCGATATAACTTTTTGATGGAATTACTTTTTCTTTCATGAACAATTTTGCAAGAACCTTAAAGGTTAAAGACATTTCCCCTTTCACCTTCATAGTTTGGTTTTAGTGTGAGGGTCAGAATAGGACATTTGGATACAAGGACAGTTTAATTTTGACATTCTGACACAGACAGCCCTTGGTTTTGGTTTAGGTAGGCACATTTATCTTAGAACAGGGTCAGAGAGGCCTATTCCCAACCCTTTTAATTTCAATTAAATCCTTTAACAAAAAACATGGCTAACTTGTGTCCGAGTTTTATTCCTGATTCCTCACACACCCCTGTAGTCCACTAGTGCCAGTCAGAGGGGTCCTCTGCCTTCAACGCTGGCAGCTGTCAGAAGAACTTGTGGACTCGCTGGGAAGTCGTCTCAAAAAGTGGTTTATGGATGGTGTCTGATTGGGCTTGGGGTTGTTGCTCGGCTTTGAGCGGCTAGCCTGCCACCTCAGGGACAACGTTTGTCTGCTTGTGTCCTCTCTCATTGCCAGTAGATCAACCTTGGGCTGGAAGCGTGTCTCATTAGCCACTCCCCCTTACTTGATATACTCCAGCTGCTTTCTATGCGGGCCCCACGTCCTTAACTGCACTCTTTATACTGGTACTGGCGAGAGACATCTCTCCTCCCTTCAACCTTCTACAGACTACAGCATAGAACAGGCAATGTACTACTACCATACCATCCAACATTTGAAAATCCCTAAGTAGTGGATTTCCTGCATCTGCCCTGCTTCCTGCTGAACACATGGGCAATGGACAGGAGTGGGATGGGGAAAAGGAGCGACTATGGGATATGTCAAAGATGAGTCAGGGGGATAGATACAACAATCATCAAAGACACAAATCTCTTTGGGCCTCATTACGACCCAGGCGGTAAGTTACCGCCTTAGCTGTGACTTTACCACCATGGCGTAAACTACGTTTACGCCATGGTGGTTGGCGGATTTACCGCCCCATTCCGACCTTGGCGGGGCGGTAAATCCCCATTTTCCCATTTACCCTTCCCCATTCCCATTTTGCCCCATAGGGCATAATGGGAGTGGGGAAGGCGTTAATTACGCCACCGTAAATTACGGTGGCGTAATTAACTCCATGGTCCCTTAGCGCCATGGATTTTAACACCTGCTAAAAGCAGGTGTTAAAACCTCCATGGCGCTAAGGGACCTCGTACTCAGGCGGTAAGGGTCGGCGCTGTTTACGCCGCCGTAAAACCCTTACCGCCTGAGTTGTAATGAGGCCCTTTGTCTATACAATCAATAACTCAGAATTTAATTTTTGAGAAACAACTTGTATTCACTCTTTTCATATGGCATATATGATCTATAGAACATTTGGCAAGCAAGTAGCAACAATACGGGAGGTATGTGCCAGTTTCTCATACAAATACAGACATAGCAACATTTGATATCACCCATGCGTGATATTGAGATGCAAAGTAACAGAATAGAATGTGCCCATTGACTTTCATTGGGACAGGCAAACGTTTAGTAGGAAGAGAGTCATAATTCATGAAAAAAGTAGCAATTTTGTCTAATAAATTTGGAGTCCGTCTCCACAATAGGGATGGTTGGCTTGTATGTAAATGTAAGTATTCCATTATGCCCAGTTTGCACAATAAAGCTTGTGTACATTCTGTCAAGTTACCACAGCAAGGTGAGATTCCACAAGCTCAGCACAGCATGTCCAGTTTACATGAGGCCCAGTTAAAACACAACATTCCAAATGTGAGTATTCCTAATTAATACAGCAGAGCAACATTTCACTATTCCTAATTAATAGAGAATGGTCATGCATTCCATTGTTTTCAATTAACACACCAGGATCAGATTACCTAAAATCACTTAGAACAGCAGTGTTTCGTGAACCCACTAGCCCACAGCCATTACCTTAGTTAGGCAGCCTCTGGGTAAGTGGAAGCTTCCTTGATTGCCATCACCAATGGTGGTTCAGCAGCAACATCTGCCTTGTCTCCTCATTCACCAGGGCAGTAACAGCTCAGAAAGGGGAGGCATCCAGTGATGGCATACACAGCATACTAGACTGTCACCAGCTCAGCTTGTCTCTATCAGAATGAGTTGCGATGTGAGTGGAGAGCCAGTGGCAGCACATAGTGTGAAAGGCTCAATTCCCAAGTTCCTACCAACCAATAAAAGCCTGCTCTGAGAACAGGTTGCAGAACTGGAGAGTCCCCAGAGCGGTCCTGGCAGTGACCTACCCATCCCAATCAGTAGAAACTACAAAGAATGTGGGAGGTGGATACATAAACGCAGTAACCCCCTGCAAGGTCTGGGCGGGCTGGACAGCCTCAACTACACTTCACTTCCTCAAGAATTGTCATCTGTCTTGAATTTCTTGGGACTGCCCAAAGTTGATTTTTCCCTTTTACTTACATTTTTCACAGCTTGACCAATATCTCAGTCAAAGGTCATGTAGTCCCAGTCTATTCTGCTATCGGGTGAAAGGTATGATTTAGTTCCCCAGCCTCTAAAAATTATGAGCCCTTAGTGGGCCATTGTCAGTAGAAGTAGAAAGTGGCAATATCAGACTGCTGCTTAGCTCGCCATGCTTTGCCGTGGCCTTCATGCCATTGCAGTCTGAAGAAGAAAGCATGAGCTGGGCTAAGCCAATGTCCAGGAGAGAGTATAGCAAATACACCCTCACTCTCTTCGTAGGGCCCAAATCAGCCAAATTCTGTTGGCAGCAAATCTGGGGGGGGGGTGACATACCACATTCTTAAATGAGAATTGCCATTATTCATTTCCTTTGACTTCAATGGGCTATATTCAATGACATCTGATGTCTCCTGTCTTGGACGCCCAACTGTTTCTGGGGTATAGGAAGTGTATTGTAAAAACATGACATTATTGTTATTATTATTCGGCTGAATTTGAGATATTGGTTTAACTGACCTGATGTGTGTGTGTTAATTCGCTGTGTTCAATTCTAGCTAGGCAAAACCTAATTTCTTCCAGACTTTAAGAGACAACTTTTACTGGGAGAATAACTCTAGAAAGTAGGAAAATCCTGCACCTGGTATCCGCCAAAACAGTTCTCTCTACACTGTGAACTGTATACAGATCTGCGCCTATCAAAGGTCGACCTGAACATTTCTGATCATAGTTCCATTTACCTTGTTCACCCCTCTTTACTGAAATAGTTCTTGCTAACTAGGTTTTCTGTTTTAACTAGAACTGGCATACCTCTAATATGGGAAGAGGAAGTCTGAAGAAGCTTGTAGATCAGAGCCTATGCTATCCCAATGAACAGATTAAAGGCTTCCACTCCACATAGCTCCCCCGAGTTGAAAGGGACCCATATAAATAGGCCCCAAACTCATCTTGCATGCTTCAAATTATCAGAAGGTACAGATAATCCAATCAACAGCCGGAAGCATCCCAAACGGATGAGTTACTGGAGTTGACTGAACTCCCATAGATCACTTTCTTTTTAAACCAATAACATTTTTTTAAAAAAATCACCACTGCCACCTCGGAAAAAGGCTTCGAAATGGACTTAAAGAGCATGCCATGATGTCCAATGGACTTGGTCTCCTGAAGCCTGCCGCAGGGCGAATGATACATTTAAGACCATACAGGAAACATTGTTTCATGTAACAACCTGTCTGATACTCTGTGCATTGTCTTCCATCTATAAAATGTCACTAAAAACTGTTCATATATATATGGTGCCATTTTCAAGAAATGTTCTTTCTTCATTTCATTGTTTTATTCTTTCGTCCATTCAATTTATGCCCCTCTTTTTTCAATCTCTTTTGTTCACTTTTTTCAATCTGTGCTACACACTTTCACTATTTGAGTCTCTTTATTTTGCTTGTTGGCTCTTTATATTGCTCTGTTTCTCTCTTTGCCTTGCTGTTTCTTTCTTCCACTCTTTGTTTCTTTCTATCACTCTTTCTTCCCTTTGCCCGGTCTTTTAGTATTTCTTCCTTTTGCTCTTTTAATTTGTTTCACAGTTTCCTTTTCTCTCTTCAGATGTAATACTTCCAGTTTTGTCCTTAATCCAGGTTCAAAGAGTTGTAAGAATTTGCTGCCATTCATAGAAAGGGCTGATATGAGCCTGCTCTGAACATCATATTTAAGCACAGGATAAAGTTGGTGTTCCTTTCTTGAGAAAAGATTTGCAAAGATGCCAGTCACTTTGTCATATCCTCTAATGAATCATCCACTAGACAACTCCACAAATGACAACCGGAAGGACCGAGGATGTGGGGAAGCTTACTTTATCAGTTGAAAAAGAAAGCAGATAGTCTATTACATCACACAGTGATTCGCACTGTAGCAATACCCCTTCCTATCAGTTATCTGACTCTTATTTTCCGACCTCAGTGGATGAACACATATTCTTATTTTTGTTTTGTTGCAGTTTCTGTGCTAAACCAGCATATACCCCAGACACTCACAACAGAAACTGACATCAGAAATATCACTGCAGGAAGATTCAAAACAAATTCTCCAAATTAATCTATTTGCTGCTTCGTCTACATATGTAAGGCACGAATGAAGCTTCTTTGAAAACAAAGGACTGCATTCAATGTACCTTCCCCCTCAACAAATGATGGTTCTCTGGAAGACCGTAATACAAATTGATGGACTGGCTGGATTTCATACTCCCAATTCTTTTTTTCCAATTTGGGGAACCCTTTGTCCATTAAATTAACAACCTATGGTCTGAATTTGGATAATACAGCTTACTCTGAGACCCCAAATTATTTTTGACAAGTTCTTCTCATATGCCACTGTACTATTAGAAATGTAGGTCTAATTTGCTGTTGTTTCTTTTTCTAAATCTCACACTCTTTCATGAAATTCCGTTCCCTGCATGGCCCTGTTGGTACCTAAGTGTACGAGCCCTTCAATCTCTGCTAATGGTTTATCCTGCATGGTTCTTATCTCTCTGCTCAAGAGATCTTGCAAATATGTAATGGAATCAATAAGCACACACTGATTACTACTGCGCTGGTTCACCAGAACATTCTCCAATTTAAAATAAAGGTATAGCTTCGAAAGTCTGGAATATTCTCCTGAATTCATATTTATTTTAGATTTAATGATTACAATCACTTTCTATTCTTGTATATATTTGTGTACTCCAAGTCCTATTTCCCCATTGTCACCCAATACCCCAAACATACTTTTGAAAACCAATGCTGAAAACACAGCTGAAATTGTATTTGTCTTAGGGGACTGGTAAAATGTTTTCTCTCCTTGTCCCAGAATGTTGATCCTGTTAAGCTCTAACTCATGCTCTTTAATTTTCAGTTCCCTGGTAAGAGAGACATGATTTATCCTTAAGCCAAACCCTTGCAACAGGGTTTCCGATGGTCCTGACCTTCCCCTGTAATTTCCTCCTCATCTACTGTAGTCTCAAGAGGATCATTAACACCTGTGCCAACGTCCTAAAAGCGGCACACCGTATCAGATTCTGTGTTGTCTGGACCTACTAATTTCTTATACTGTTGGAGTCTAACAAAGGAATTTAGTTTATCTATCTTATGAGAAGATTCTTCCAAAAATCAAACTCATGATAAGGTATTGTGAATGATTTGAGAGGCATGGTCAATATTACTAGATATAGTTAGACAATTATTCCTGTGAATCCTCATCAATAGATTGACTGGCCTTCATTCTTTTTGGGTTGCCCTTCTCTGCAGTCTTGGTATTGACAACAGCAGTAGTATTGACTAAGAGTAGTCAATCTGTAGTGGGCTAAGTTAAGTCTTGTTCTACTCTGATAAGTACACTGCCCCTCGCGCCACTTAACTTGCTGGTCGCCACTCACCCCTTTCCTCCCTGCCACCCAGTACAGCTGTATCCCTCCTTTGTACCCCTCTGTATCCTACTCTGCACTGTATATCTATTCTGTATGTTACCTCTGAAAAGCACTCCATTATGCAAAGTGTTCAGTTGCTTCTCAAAGCTAGGTCTGTGCCCAATATATACTCTAATAATAATAATAATAATAATAATAATAATAATAATAATAATATTAATAATGCTGATGGCACTACTTATTGTGATGAATATGACGGAGTCATTGCTGTTTTCCTGGTGGTGACCTCCTCCCCCTAGGCGTCCCCTTGGGTTGTCTTGACTACCTGAGGAAGCCCGCCAGAGAGTGTGATCCCGACACGCTCGACTCGCCCAACTAGATAGAGATTGCCTACAGAGCTGAAGCACGTAAAATCGTACAAGACGCTGCACACGACGGCTGCGAATTAGCCCAAGAATTTTGAACTTCAGATTTAAGTTGATTCACATAATCTGTTGTCCGTTTTCACTTGATCTCTGCACTCAAGAAAAAAAGAAGGAATTTGCTGCTGTACCTATTAAATAATTGTCTTTTTATCGAATTACTGTCTAAAATGTTTTTTTCAGTATTAAGTGTGATTGAAATACACTAATTTATATACATTTTATATACAATGGTTGAACTGTTTTATGACGGACTAGTAATAGTGTGCAGGGCACTGGAGGGTTCCGAATTGTTGGATCCTCTTTTCTCTTTACGTATACCTAGCAGTGGATCTGTACCAGGTCTAATTTTCCTCTCCCGCACCTTGAATTTCACGAATAAGTACTTGACAATCACCTAAAACTTTGCTGCACTAAGAAACCTGTAGAGTGCATCCATATATACCTCTTACCTCCTCCCAAGAGGCCAGGGAATGGCAGCCACTACCTGAGCCTGACCCTGGGGGTGGCTATATGAGGGAGGATCACATAGGGGGAGACAACCTCTGGGGAGATGTCGTAGCTTCATCGGTTGAGACATGGCATTCTGCATTTTCCCTTGGGAATAACCCTTCCATACCTAATATCCTCATGGCCTATTGCCATATGTCTCCTCATTCTCCTATGGAGGGTAGTGAAAATCTTTTCCCAAGACCCATAGGCCAACCTTACAACTATGGTCTGCCTTGTAAAACATATGAAAACGCCTTCTCCAATTCCATATAGCAATTATCCAGGACTGACTTGCCCTTGAAAAACATTAAGAATGTTTATGCAAGTTTATTGTGTGAATTGTCAAGAATGGACTTCCTTTCCCAGAATTACAAAAATACTGGGACGAGGAAGAGGAACCAAGCATGGGCGAAGGAGGTCACAGGCCCAAGGAGTGCTCTAACTGTTACAGATACACACCTGTGACTGGAAACTTTAAAGAGCAGAAGCAAAGAGTCGACGTCTGATGCTGGCTGGAAAGAGCTGTGCCTCTCTGTGCAGATTGAGAGACTGAAAGACTGAGACCAGTGTGGTGGAGCCAGGCAGCTCGAAATCAAGAAGAAACAAGGTGCCATTCAAAGAGGAGAAACTGCAGGAATGCCAGGAGCCGACGATAGACTGCTGGGTGTCCGCAGGTGTTAAAAAACAGCGTCTAACTCACCATAGCCTGGAAACAAGCAAACAAGCCCATCGGAAGCCACGAGAGATAGGAAAGCAAAGCGGAAGTGGTCGCGAGAAGGAACCAACCGAAAGGCCATCACGAGCTTTCATTATTCTCAGATTGTTGTATACCTTTTAAGGCATGTGGCTTTGAGGAGAGTTTAGTGTGAGCTTAAGACAATCTGCTGTGTTGCGTTTTCATAGTTAAGGGCTCATTCATTGGTCAATAAGAGGTAGGTAAAAATACTTCTTCCCTGTGCACCTAGAGATTCTTCTGCATTTCCATTTTCCTCCCGTGCATTTGTTGGGGTGAACCTTTGGGGTCCCAATTCAGGAAAGAGGGTTAAGTTACGCAAGTTGTAGTAGGCCATAATCAGCTGGGTTAGATACGAGATTGCAATTAAACGTTTGTTTTTGTGCAGTTAAATTAATTAGAATACGTTTTACTTAGTATGTGGTTTTGGATACATTTTAGAAGTGCAATAGGTAGCAAAATAATTAGCACTAGCATGGATACAATGCTATTTGCACAATGTACAACTTGTAGCACTTAGAAGCATGAAACAGGGAGCTCTGTGCACACAAAAGAGAAGCTTGCTGAGGCAAAATCAGTGTGCAGGGATGCTGTAATCTTGAATCGTGTACATGTGGGGATTCGACAATGATTTAAATTGCAGACACATTTTAGGACATTGGAAAATATGGGCTTCATTGTGGATACATGGAGACATCGCAGAGTGCGGTTTCCGTTTAGTTGGGGTCTGCGTGAGCTACAGAGTCTTTGGGTTGCAGGAATGGTTTTCACTAATTTGAAGAGCTGGATGACCGAGGTCATGGAAGGGGTTAGGTAGCGAACCACATTTGGGCAGATAGTGATAGGATCACAAAGGGCTGACAGCGAGAATGGAATGAAATGCCATCAGGTTGGGTTTTATGGCCAGATTGGGTTTGTAGATACAAGAGGCAGTCTTTCTGGGAGCATGTAGGTTTGTTGTTCGATGACCAGGGACGTCCGGTTACATGGTGGGTTGAATTGGGAGTTAAGTAATAAAACACAATCAAGGGGTGCTCAAAGACAAAGCTTGTCTGGTGTTTTATGGGCTCTCAGGAAAATATGCAGAATGTGTGCTGGGGCCATATGATTTGACATTGTAGTTGC
This sequence comes from Ambystoma mexicanum, assembly GCF_040938575.1. Lineage (NCBI taxonomy): Eukaryota > Metazoa > Chordata > Amphibia > Caudata > Ambystomatidae > Ambystoma > Ambystoma mexicanum. The sequence continues at coordinate 543,938,779 of NC_090929.1, forward strand.
AAATAAGGTGAAGTGAAGAAATGTAGGAAGAAATAATATGATACACCAGCGATAAGAATTTTACTACTGGTTCAAAGGAATGATCATTGTTTTTCTCCCTCCCCTTACACTTCACGTACTGACAAATGGGGCAAGTTAACTGTTGAATTGTTTAGAGTTATTAAACCAATCATATTTTAGGATGTCATGGGCGATTAGAATGGGACCACGTGGAAGGGGGATTGCACTTTGTACATGTATCCAATGGGGTTAGAGAATGTAGAGGGATTCGATTTTTGAGCATTAGGGTTAGCCAATGGGATTTGTGGAATGGATTTTTAACAAAATATGTGCAATTATGTACATTGTTTCAATGTGTATAAAAGGTGCAACTTTGTTGAGTACTGGAAGGAGCTGTTAGTTTTCAGCTTCAAGAGGCTGACTAACTCCTTCTGACAGTTAGAAGGCAATAAACCTGATTTTCTGACAATGTGCATCTATTCTCCATCAGGTGTTTTTTCACATTAGATTTTGGAGTCACATTCCTATAACCTTGGATTAGACAGAAATGCATGCTGACTATAGGTCATTATCAATCAAAAATACTTTATTTTGGGAACACAATCATGTCTCAAAGTTTCTCCCTTTTGTTAAAGAACCCCTTTAATCTTGAGTCTGGTACTGATGCCAGTCCACTGCACCGGGCACTCCGAAAATTGTAGTTATAAACAGAGACTTGTGGGTGAGTGGCCAGGACCAGAACAGCATCAAACATGCTCCACATGAGCTTTGTGGGACCATGGCCAAAGTGTGGCCTGCACCCGCTCAAAACCAGCTGGATTTGGTGAAGAACGGCATTTGAGCACCAGAGGAGCTCCGGGATGTGGTGGGTTTCTTCACTGGTGGTGGATGTGCTCCTGACTGTTAGAAGGCAATGAACTTGCTTTTCTGACAATGTGCATCTATTCTCCATCAAGTGGTTTTTGTCACATTAGATTTTGGAGTCACATTCCTATAACCTTGGATTAGATAGAAATGCATGCTGACTATAGGTCATTATCAATCAAAAGAGCTTTATTTCGGGAACAAAAGGGGTCGGGGCGCTCTGGCCGGATGATCGGTGCAAGGCTCCTGGGCTGATCCAAGATGGCACCCAACATCGTGCTCTGCTCAGCCTGCAGCCAAGTTTGTTCCAGTTTGTGACCCCATATAGTTGCTGATGGAGGCTTATGAGCTTTGCAGCGCCAGGTGACCCTTATACTTAGGAGGAGTGGCTAGCCCTGACTGCGTATATCTTTTGCTTGGTTTTACATAAATGGTTGGGGCCTTACAGAGTTGGTGTAGAATGGCTGGGCACGGGTGACCATGGTGGAGGCACTGTTGGAGGGCGTTGCCGCAGGGCTGCAGCCTACATTGTTGGTAGAGCTGGACTGTTGAGACTTTATAGCGACAGAATGACTGCCATGATGTCTGCGAAAACACCTAAGAGGATCAAGTGCGGACACATGTTCACCCTGATACAGAACCAATACTAGTCCAGGAGGGCGGAAATGCTGATGGAAGCCCAGGTCTACCTGGGCTCGGCGGCAGAGAGCGATGCCTCGGCGCTTGTCACTAAGTCTGACCTCCTACAAATCTTCTCAGACCTGAAGAAGGAAATGCAGGAGATGGTCTGTGAACATGCACAAAAAGTGGATTCCGTCGATAAATGAGCGCGCTTAACAGAGACCGGCATTGATGACCTGGAAAACACCATTTGCAACGCTTCATATGAGGCATCTCAACTAACATCCCGGGTGGAGGAGCTGGAGGCCCAGCATGCTACGATGCTTTTGAGGCAGGAGGACTTGTAAAACAGGTCATGGGGAATCATATTCACCTTTGAGGCATCCTTTTGCAGATCCTGGACTGTAACCGGAGAGCCCGTGTTGATGATTTGTTAAAATTCCCTGTTTCAGTGGCTGGCATACATGGGTGTTGAACTAGATAGAACCCATAGAGTGCATTCCATTAACCAGCTGCGTAACAAGTGGCTTCCCGATGTGCTCACCAAAGTCCACTATTATGGTGTGAAGGAGCATATTATGGTTGCAGCTAGGGCTAGCCAGGAAATTATCTTGAGGGGATCAAAACTACTCTTGCTGCAGGACCTTGCACTGTCGACGCTGGAAAAGAGGAGGGCCCTCTGTGTCTTTACAGCTTGGCCTAGAGAAAAGGACATTTGCTATCAATGGGCTTTCCCTGGGCAGTGATTTGTGAACTTAAAGGTGAACAGAAGACTATTACGTCCATGCAAGAGGTTTGTTACTTATGAACCCTGCCTTCAGGCCTCCTCGCCAACTTCATTGGTCAGGGATCGATCTGAAGATCACCCGGCCAGGCGGTGGGATTGGGCTAAGGTCACAAGGTCTCAGGAGCGCAGGAAGCAGTATGGGGCATGCACAGTGTCTACCCTCCCTGTGTGACGGGCCCTTGAGGTAATTTTTTCTGGATTTATTTAGTGGAGAGTGAGTGTGTCGGGGGGATGATGTGGAGGTCAGGCAGTGTAAAGCTGTTTACTATTGTTTCCTTTCCTCTGTCTTTTGTGGGGTTGACTTGGTGGAATCTTGATCACTCTAAATTGATGGTGGAGTGGAGAGGAGTATTGGGCTTATGAGTGGCAGTGGGGCGGTTGATGGTCAAGCTCATCCCACCCCCACATTCTCAATTGGCGGGCACACATTTTGTGTGCCCTTTGTTCTCTGTTCTCTGCCTCTGCGCCGCAATGACGACTGTGGAAAACTATAAGCTAGTGACCCTGAATGTTCAGGGTTTTGAACTCCCCAGTCAAGACTAGGTCCTTACTGAGAAGGCTTCAGGTAAACGAAGTAGCTATGATTCAAGAAACTAAATTGTTGTGTGGCATGCTGGAGTAATGCGTCGGACAAAGGGGTGGTATGTACACAACAATCTTTATTTGAAGAATAATGTAAAAACCTATCTTTCCCTATCCCTAAAGGGTTTCCCAACCTAACTAAAGAATAACCTGGGTGCTCGTCATCAGGGTTTTTGTCAAACTCAAAATGCCCGTCCACTGTCCAAACTAGCCTACTCTAGCCCTACTACTAACAAAATACACTAACATAAATAGTTCCAGGAGAATTACTCCCTTCGCCTTGTTCAATGGGATCAGCCCTATGGGCGTATTTCTATTATTCTTTGATCGTTGATAATAGTTCAAGTTCTCTGCTTGTAGACAATACCAGGAGAATGACTCCCGTCTCCTGGTCCAACAGTTCAGCAACTGCTATCTTCTCCTGGTCCACCTGGACAGCCTCCAAGCTGCTGTTTGGTAACCTTGAGCCTTAGTTTCTGATTCAACAACTATGTGGAAAACCAGGAGAATGACTCTCTTCTCCTGGTTCAGTTGGTTTAACCGTTTACTTTCTTTGGTTAAGTTCCTGCAACAATTTTTATCAACCTGTGCACTTGCACTGCCTCCCAGGCTTCTCTCAGTGCTTGCTTAAAGGTCAAACATTCCTTTTGTTTCCAATATACTGTTATTTCTTGGCTTTCTTTACCCTTCTCTTGTCGGTGAAAACAAGGGTAACTGTTTCCATAGTGTCCTTGGTTCCTCCTTATGCTCTGACAAAGGAGACTATTTTTGTGGCGCTCTCTAACCTGAATGTCCATCTTGAGGTTATGAGGGAGACTACTCCTGATATGCTCTTTTCTTTCATTCTCTTTGCCCCAACAACTGAGATGAGGAAGATCACTTGTGATGCAATCCTCACACTTGATACCTTTATCACAACTCTGGAGATGAGGGAGATAACTCCTGAGGCTTTCTTTGCATTTGATACTCTTGACACAACTACTGAAATGAGGGAGACTACTCCTGATGTATTCTTCCCTCTGGAGAAGTGACGTGATCCCATGAATCATCACAGTTGTCACAAGACCAACACAAGTTGAGGACTAGGGCCTATCCCATGCAATAATTTGCCTCGGGTGGTTCTGAAAAATTGGGCACAGCGATTTTAATAGCGAGGGGCATTCCTTTTTGTTAAAGGGGGTGTTCTGAGGTATCCTGGTGGGCTCTACCGCCTACTGAAGGGTACATTGTTGGGTCATGCTGTTGGTCTGGCCTCCCTGTATTTTCCTAATGATAACCAACATGATTTCTGAGCATTGCACCTCTCGACTCTCGCAGCATTTGTTGAGGGGTCATTGTACTTGGGGGTGATTTTAATTTGCTGGCGGACCCCTGGATGGCTAAGACATTCTCACCCACTTCTGCGGACTATAAGAACTCCCTTGCTTTTTTGAGGGCCTTGCAGGAACTGGGCGTGATTGATGTTTGGCAGTTTCTTCATGGAATGGATAGGGAATATACCCACTATTCACATGTACTTAGGGGCTCTTCACGGATCACCTTCTTCTGTTCTTGGCTTCTTTGCTTTCTTTTGTGTCAGGATCAAACATTGGTCCAAGGTTATTCTCTGATTACTCTGTAGTCTCAGCCGAGTTACCTGTTAATAGGGACCATTCAATGCTGGGACGTGAAAGGAAGCTGCATTATTTGCTTCTTCAAGATTTGGTTGTTTGTAAAGAAATATCAAGGGCCATTGGCAATTATTTTGTTGATAATGATGTATGCGGGACCCCGGGCGGAGTGCTTTGGGATGCTGTTAGAAAGGGGAGAATTTATCAGCTGGTCTGCGGCCTACTTTAGATCTAAGAAGCAGGATAGAGATTGCCTGGAGGCCAGGGTTCACGAGCAGGAAAAGGCACACACCCAGTCAAAATCATAAAGGGACTACAGAGAATTGAGGTTGTTTAGATCTGGTTTGGAGGCATTCATGGTGAATGACACCGCCAAGTCCCTTCTGCGCACAAAGCAGTATTGCTATCTACAGGGTAATAAGGCCAATAAGTTGTTGGAGTATAAATTTAGGAAGCTGAGATCCAGGAACCACGTTGTGAGTATTAGGAACTCCTCTGGAATCTTATAGTTCACTGATCATGGGAAACTCAAAGTGTTTTCAGCATTCCACAAGTGTATTATGGCTTTGGAGAATCTGACTGTGGGAGAGCAGGATTCTTATCTAGAGTCCGTTGACCTCCCTGGGCTTTTCCAGGAGCTCAGTGACCAGTTGGAGCTCATTATTAAGGCAGAGGAGAATGATAAGGCTATTAGCTTGCTCCTTAATCACAAGTCCCCGGTCCCTGATGGAATTTCCCCATTCTTCTGTATAATTTTTAAGGCACAGTTGTTAGCTCCCCTGACGGCACTCTTAAATTCCTTCTTGTATTCAGGGGCCGTGTCGGACCCGATGGGTGACTCTTTGCTGTCTTTGATTTTACAACTAGGTAAAGATGCTACAAGATTTGGTTCCTACCGCCCAAGTTCTCTCCTTAACTTGGACGCCAAGATCTATTCTAAGTTATTGGCCTTTCAGCTGATGGGTTCTCTACCTCCTTTGATTCTCCAGGATTAAACAGGATTTATTGTGGGTCGCAGTATGCAGGACAACATCAGGCAAGCTATATTTGCTTTGAAAGCAGGATGTTGAAGGAGAATACCAATCACGCTGCTGGCGCTCAATGCTAATAAAACATTTGATCGTGTTGATTGAGGCTTCATTCAGGCGACACTTCAGAAGTTTGGGAATGGCCCCACATTTATTGCCAGAGTCTTGGCTTGCTACAAATTCCCAAAAATGAGAATACATCTAAATGGGTTTCATTCCCTTTATATACGATACTCTAGAGGCACCTGGGGGGATGTCCTCTACCCCCCATATCTTTTCTCTTATAATGGATCCCCTGGCCACACAAATTATAAGCAACCCGGTAAATAGGGTATCCCGATTGAGCAGATGGTCCACAAGGCGACATTGTATGCATACTCACTTGTCATTTTTGGCATTGATGATGGAATTAGACCAGTTTGAAAAAGCCTCAGGCTTTCTTGTGAATCTGAGCAAATCCAAGGGACTAAATGTCTCAGAGTCCCCAGACGAAATGGCCAGGATTCAAAGTGAGGTTCCCTTTATATGGATTTATGTTGAGTTAAACTATCTGGGTGTTAGGTTAACCCATACCTATGCAGGCTTGTACCAGGCTAATATATCCCCCTTGCGTAAAGAGCTGGAAGAGGACTTATTGTGGTGTGAAAACCAGGAGATCTCCTGGATGGGTTGCATAATGGCCATCAAAATGAATGTAATTCCCAGACTTTTGTTTTCTGAACCAGTTCTGCCAATCCTGATTCTGAACGCCGCCATTGCATTCCTTCACCAACAGATGATGAAATTTGTGTGGTTGAATCTTAAGTGGTGGGTGGCCAGACAGGCACTCCACGCTGCCAAATATGGCAGAGCTTGGGACTTCCGGATCTTTATCTTTATTTTATGGCAGCCAATCTATTGCACCTGTTGGAGTGGCAGGGCAATGTGGATTGGCCCATTGGGTGGATATTGACAATCGTTCTCTGCAAAACCCCCACAAGACTTACCACACTAGGGGTATGCCCTTTGGTCTGGTATTGGGACTCTCATTTCCACCTCATTGGCACCACTCTTTTATTTGGATAAGGCAACTTGGTTATGGAGGGTATCTGAGAGTATGGGGCCACTGTCACCCATCTTTGGTAATCCAGATTTTGCCCCAGGTTCGGTGGATGGGGCATTTGGGGCTTGGTGTGGGGGAGGGCTTAATCAATGGAGGCAGCTGTATCAGGAACACTCTGTTGTCATTTGAGGAGTGTAAAATTGCATTTGGGGTCTCAGAGTCTGAGCAGTTTAAATAATACCAACTGAGGCAGTGGGAAACTAGTGCCACAACGCAGGTCTGAAACATTAGGAGCCACTCCATTGGAGCTTCCTGCATGGGAGGGTGGCTTACAAAAAAAGATAACTAGATTATAAAACATATTTGACAAATCAATCCATGTATAGCGGCTTTCCTATATATCACACTGGGAGAGGGATTTTGGTCGGCCGATTTCTGATGAGCCCTGGGGAAGAATCTGGCCAACGGCTGCTGTAGTGTCCTGATGCGTGACAAACAAAGAAAATGCATATAAAGTCATGCTTCAGTGGTACATGCACTGGTCCCATCTGAATAAGATTGATGGTTCAATTTCTCCTCTGTGTTGGAGAGATTGTGGGTTGGAGGGTGACATTTCACACCTCTGGTGGACCTATGGGAGGGCGCAAGTATTCTGGAAGGAAGCTCTGGCATTGATAAAGGACATAACTGGATTACAGTTGCCAATGGACCCTGTAAGGGGTCAAGAGTAAGACTCAGACTCAGTGGCATGGTGAGTTTTGGTTATACGCTTTTAGTGTTAAAATAATAAAATGGGTTGGGAAAATCCTATCTATCCCTCACTCTATGAGGGGTTTTCATGCCTCAACAAAACTAAGGAACGTCTGTGTCAGGATGTTAAACCAAAAAAGTGCTCTCAGTCCTGTGTCCAAAATCCTAAACTGACCCTTTCATGCTAAACTAAACACAAGGTGAAAATGGGCATTTCTCTGAGCTATAAACGTATATCTTATTCTTGAGGTTTCAAACATAAAGTTCTAAGGTGCACAAACAAAATAAAATAATGTTCCAGCAGAAAAGGGGTTCTCCCTTCCCCTAGATTTCTTCTAGTGGCTTCCCATCTGACCTTATCACATTCCAGTTTATCCAAGAGGGAATGCTCTTCTCTTGAATCTTCCCCACAATACACAGTTCCAATACATAGTTCCTTTGAATTACACTTTCCTGGTTCACAATTTCAAAATGGGGTACTCAGCCCTGAGCTTTCTTCAATTTCTCTTCTCTCCCTGGTGTACTCTCTAGCCGGGGTATTATAGTTTATCCTTACAAAAGAGGTATGGGTCTTCCCTTTTGCTTATTGCTCCATACGTTCTTAACCCCTCTATTTCTCCTCACTTCTTCTTTACCCCTGGTTTACTCTCCTGCCAGTGTGTCACTCTTTACTTATTTATATGTGAGTTCCAGACTCACTTGTTGCCTGGTTCACTATCCTCTATTTCTCCTCATTTCTTCTTTTACCCCTGGTTTACTCTCCTGCCAGGGTGTCACTCTTTACTTATTTACTTGTGAGTTCCAGACTCACTTGTTGCCTGGTTCACTATCCTGCCAGGGCTTTTTTGCTTTCTTTTCACTCACTTTTGTATCCAACAAACAATACTTCTCCAGTATTGGATCACTGATCCCTTTCTTAGCATAGTATCAGCTGAACTGTCTTTACTTAGGGTTTGCACTAGGTTCGGTTCTGAATTAGTTCTGTTGTCTTCACTTATGCTTGTCCCACTGTTCGCGTCTATTCTGTTGCCTTTGGTAAGGCTCTGTGTACTGTTTGCATCCTTATCAATAGTATTGTCTTTAATCAGATTGTTTGCAATGTGTGTTTCAATTGTATTGCCTTCACTTAGGCGTTTTGCAATATTTGGGTCTGTTTTCATTAGGTTGCATTCTCTTAAGCTTTGCTCAACGGCCGTCTCTGTTTTAGTTATGTTGCTTTCTCTTAAGCTTTTCTCAATGTTCATCTCTGTATAAGTTATGTCACTTTCTCGTAAGCTTTTCTCAATGTTCATCACTGTATTAGTTATGTCGCTTTCTCTTTAGCTTTTCTCATTGTTCATCTCTGTATTAATTATCTTGCCATATCTTATTGGGCTATATCGCGTTGGGGTTGGCAGGGGTTACCTGGTTGTACTCTGGTAACCTCTGTGCTTTCCCTGGGCTTACTGGTGTTTCTCAGTGTCTCAGGCATTTCTCCGTCCTTACCGCGACTCGCCCACTGACTAGCAATCCTTTCCATGGGCCGCTTTCTTTTCCTGCTGGATCCCCTTCTGGGTCTAACAGCTCTGGCTGTCCGTGACAGGGACACAGCAAATTTCTCCTGGCCTCTCCTCGCTGTATGCTGTGACTGACATCTTACAAGCTGCGTTCTGTACTCCGTCTGTACTCCGATCACCTCCACTCTCTCAAACAGTTTCAGAACAAGTCGGCTGCAGTAGCAGGCTCTGTCTCTCTCTCGGTACTCGCTCAGCTGTGTGCATTTTGAATGTCCCGGTCTCACTTAGTAGTTTCCAACGACTAGAAAGCAGCGTGGATTTGCTGTGTTTCATCACCCTCATTACTCCATCCTTCCTCCTCACTTGAGTACTAGAAAATGGGGGGAGAGGTGCATAATGTTGTTGGTCAGAAAAGTCTGGGAATTCAAAATCTACTTCACTATATGCCATACAGGAGTGTGGTAGAAGTCCTTGGGCGTATAAGGATTTAGCACTGAAGGGGGTTATTCACATCTAATACTCTATTGCCTCCCTGGAGTTTGTCCGCCCCTACGTGGTCCTCCCGCAATTTGCCACCCCATGGTCAGTGTCAGGTAGCTTCTGCTTTTCCCTGGCCATATAGGAGAAGCTTCCCTTCAGGCATCAGTGGAAATGTTGCTAGATTCTTCAAATACCCTTTCCCTAATGATGATGGTTTCTTCTATATCTATTGGAAAACGGGAAAGGTAGTCTATGTTTCCTTGATCTACTCCCGTCATTTTTTCAATAGTAAAACAATACGTTTATAAATCGAGAAACCAGGCCATTACTCGAGCATTAATATCTTTCCGGAGACTGATTATAGTCAGAGGAGAATGGTCTGTGACTAGTCAGAACTTCCTCCCCGTAAGATAATATTGCAAATAAGTCACAGCCCATTTAATAACTAATGCCTCAAGTTCAACAGTGGTGTAGTTCCTCTCCTTAGGAAAGAGTTTCCAACTAGAATCGGGTGTTCAATGCCATCAGATTCCTGGGAGAGGACTGCTCCCTGACCAACTTGAGATGTATTCGTCTTCAGGTTTCATTCTTTGCTAAAATTAGAAACCTTCAAGATGGGTTTGTTACAAAGGACCTGCTTGAGAGTGGAGAAACAAGCCTGGTCTTCTGGGGTCCATTTTAACTTCTGGGGCTCAGAATTCTTTTTTTTGTTTTTTTCAAATGTGTTTATTTTTAAACAAGGCAGGAAAACAATACATTCACTTAATGTCTACATTTAGAGTGCAAGAATGTACGAGAGCGTCACTACCCCTCCCCCCGCTCTCCCTGAGTTCATCCCCTCTTTATGTCCCCTCTCCTTGGTCCTGTTCCTGTGGGGTGGGCCAGCTCTCTAAGACCCTCCTGGCCTGCTGGGGTTTATATGTTAGCACTGGAAAGTCTCGGTCGAACTCAAGGACCGGGTTCCAAGTGTTCCGGAAGCGGTGGAGGAGCCCTGCTCTAGCCGCTGTCACTTTTTCTGCGATGAGTACATCCCAAAGCTTCACCCACCAGAGGGGCAGGAGTGGGCCCTCCTCCGATTTCCATGTGCGGGCCACCACGATTCAACCCGCCAGCAGGCATTGGGATAGTAGCTTGGCTTTAGGGCCTGTGCGTGGATAGATCCCGGGAACGGGGGCGCCCAGGAGGGTAGGTTCGGGCTCTAGTGGGAGATTTATGTGGGTAATTTCTGCAATGGCCACCAGGCATTCCTTCCAGAAACTTTGGACTTTGGGACACGTCCACCACATGTGGAAAAAGGATCCTACTTGGCCACATCGTCTCCAGCAGGCTGGATCACAGTGTGGTTCATGTGGTGCGGTCTTAGAGGGGGGTAGTACCAGCGCAGGAGGATTTTGTAAGCGCATTCTCTATTCGTAACACAAGCGGATGTCGATTGGGTGCGGGTCAAAATGTCTACCCAGGCATGGTCCTCTATAGGATGTCCCAGGTCTGCCTCCCATTGTGCCATGGACCGAGACTTGGACGATAGGAAGTCTTTTTGGAGAAGTTTGTATAACGTAGAAATCTTACCTCGGGTTCGTAGGTCCTTGAGGGTTAGTTCTATGGGAGTGGGAGGGCGAGTTGCCGCTTGGTGAGTTTGTGGGTGGGTGCACCAATGGCGTAGTTGGAGGTACGTGAACCTATTCCTTTCTTGGAGGTGAAAGGTCTCTTTGCATTGTTCGAAAGAAAGTGGTTGACCTCACTCGAAGAGTTGCCCCACAGTCTCCAATCCTCCCGCAATCCAGTTTTAGAAATTATGGGGCGCTGCTTCAGGAGAAAAGGCAGGGTTCAGAAAGACCGGCGATGAGGGGTTCAGTCCCTTTGGGATCTTCTATTGCTTCATTGTTTTGTCCATTATGGCGATAGTTTGCTTGGTAGTTAATAGTAGGTCTTGCCATTGCCGTCTCATCGTCGGTGGGATGTGGGGGAGGAATCGTAGGGGGAGAGCCAAGCGCGATTGTTCCATGTCCACCCACTTGGGGCGATTGGTGATCATTTGCCATGCCTGGGTGCATGCGAGTTGGGCTGCTATCTGGTATTTCTGTAGGTCTGGGACCCCCAGACCGCCAAGTTTTGCATTCCCCATCATCATATCTCTCGGGATCCTGGCCTTCCTCCCCCTCCAGATGAATTGCAGCATTTTCCTCTGCAGATTCTGAAGTGCCGGGATCGGGATCATCACCGGGAGAGCAGAGGATGTGTATCTCTGCTATTCCAATTCTTGGAAAAGCGGAGGGAAGTTCATGCGGTAGACGTCTGATGGTTTGGCTGGGATACCGACCCCTAGGTAGTTGATGGCCTTCGTTTCCCATTGAATCGGGCACATTGGGATCAGGTCTTCTCGCTCACTCTCTGAGATCCCTATGCCCAGTGCCGCTGATTTGCTGAAGTAAATGGTGAATCCCATGACCCTCCCATAGCTGTTTAGTTCTGCCAAAGCGTGAGTCAGGGAGCTGCGGGGGACAGCGATGGTTAGGAGGACATTATCTGTGTAAAGGGCCAGTTTATGATATGAGGGGCCCACCTGGAGCCCCTTAACTAGGGAGTTCATCCGCATATTTTGAGCGAAGGGCTCCATGATCAAGTCGAATGGTAGTGGGGATAGCGGGCATCCTTGTCTGGTTCCGCAGGTCAGTGTAATGGGGGCAGAGAGATTGCCATTGATTCTGAGTAGGGTCGTGGGCACTTTGTAGTTAGCTAGGATCATGGTACGGAATTCCGGCCCAAATCCAAAGGACTCCAAGATAAGTTCCATAAGTGTCCAATCCACTTGGTCAAACGCCTTGGTTGCGTCTAGTGCCATGAGCAGAATTCCCGGTGGGTCACTGGAAGCCAGATCCACCAGGTTTAGGGCTCTACGGATGTTATCAGCCGCGGATCGGTTCTTCAGGAAGCCAGTTTGGTCGGCTTGGATCATGTCTGGGAGGATGTGGGCTAAGCGAGTTGCCAGGATCTTAGAGTAGATGTTGACGTCTTTGTTGAGAAGAGCGATGGATCTATATGAGGCTGGACATCTCAGATCCCCCCCAGGTTTGGGGAGAAGGATAGTGATTGACTCTTGCATAGAGGGCGTTATCAAGCCGGTTTCTCTGAAGGAGTTAAACAGTTGTGCCAGTGGGGTGAGCAGCTGGTGCTTGAAGACCCTGTAAGACCTCGTTGTGTAGCCATCCGGGCCCGGCGCCCGGGATTTAATTGATTTTATGGCTTCATCTACCTCTTCATTGGAGATTGGTGCGTCCAGGAGATCTCGGGCGGAGTCCGGGATTCGGGAGAGAGCAGCATTGCATAAGTATTTCCTTTGTTCGTTTACGTCTCGTGGCAGGGCGGTCATTACCCGTTTCAGATGTTCCGCTGCCAGGCGTTGTTTGTCTTGTTCTGCGTATTGAGTTCGGCCTTGTGCGTCTCGGTGTCCAATAATCTTGTTGTTTCGTTTTGCTTTGGCCAATTTGGCTACCAATAATTTGTTCGCTTTAATATTTTTGGCGTAATAGAATTGCTTGGCCTTTGCCATTTGGTGTGCTGTGTGTTCGGCGTAGTGCACTTCGATCTTTTTCTGTGCTGTGCGAATGGCTTGTTGGGTTCTTGGGGACCAACCTTTGTCTTTATGAGTTTGCTCTGCTCTCCGGAGGTCACCTTCGAGGACTAGGTGGGTTTGGCGTCTGGCTTTGTGGAAGGCTACTCCATGTGCTATTAATTCCCCCCGTACGACCGCTTTCATGGCTTCCCATGTATTGGCGGGTGAGGTGTCTGCTGTAGGGTTTTCCCGGAAGAAATTCTTGATTGTAGTTGCGATCGCGTCCCTAAGTGGCATTTAGTTAAGGATTGGGTCATAAAGCGTCCATCTACGTTGGGCGGGGGGGTCTTGAATCCGGATTTCCAAGGACGTCATTAGTGAATGAGAGAATCTGGGGGGAAAGCAGAAGGAGGTCGGTCCTAGAGAAAGTTCTATGGACGTGGGAGAAGAATAAAAAGTCTTTTTCGGAGGGGTGGAGAACCCTCCATGCGTCTACCACCTCCAGTGTTCTGAATAATTGTAGGAGTGCTAAAGCTGAGGTGAAGTCTCCGGCTGATGGAGGGTGAGATTTATTCTTTGTGGGGTCAGGTACTCCGTTGAAGTCACCGCCGATGATGACTTGGCCCTCTAGGAAGGAGGGGAGGGCAGCGCATAGGGCCTCGTAGAAGGCGGCTTGAGCCAAGTTAGGAGCGTAGATTGACACAATGGAGTATAACTCCCCTAGTAGAAGGCATTTCACAGCAACAAAGCGGCCCTCGGGACAGAGTTTCGCATCCAGAATCTGGGGGTCCAGCCCTTTCCTGAAGAGATTCGCAGTGCCCCCTTTCTTGGAGTCTCCAGATGCGCCAAATTGTTTCGGGAAGAGGCGGGAGCTTAAGCGCCCAAAGTCAGCTGATAATAGGTGTGTTTCCTGGAGCATGGCCACTGCAGCATTTTCATCTTGTAGTTTCTGCAATATTGACTTGCGTTTAGCTGGGGAGTTAGTCCTCTGACATTCAGTGAGACGAATATCAGGGTGGAGTGGTCTGGGATGCAGGGCAGGGATATCGCTGAGTTTGGGAAGGGAGCGGGAGGTAAAGCCTAGTCAGCCAGCATCTCGTATGTACTGTGGCTTCATGTTCTCCTGCCATTGAAGTTTTTGCTCCGGCCTCCAACAGGGTGGCGGAGATTTAACTGAAGGGGGGGCAGGAGTGCCGGTCTAGCACCCCCCTTGGCCAACATGGCACAGTAACTGTTTGTAGCCAACATGGCCAAAATTATCGGTATCGCCTTCCAAGGAATTAGGTGGATTGTTCCTTGGAAGCGGGCATGTGCCATGGGGTAGGGCCCGTCGCCCCGACTGATGGGGCATTCCTTTACTTATTCTGGGTGATGGGGTTCCTCTGGTTGGGGCTATTTCTTTCGTTTGAACCTCGGGACTCTGGACCAGGAGCTTGGCTTAGCTATGGGTGACCCTGGTAGGTCTGTATCAGTAGATTTCTCAGGATTCATGGGTGACCGAGCTTCAGGGGATGTCGCCTTCATGATAATCTCGGCATCTTCCAAGTGGCTAATCCTTCTCTGGGTGCCTTTGTAGTAGAACGTAAGGGCCGTGGGGAAGAGCCATCGATAGCGGATTTGTTGGTCTTGTAAAAAGACCGCCAGGGGTCGGAGCACTGGTCTTTTCTGGAGGGTGAGGATAGATAAATCTTGGTAAATTTGGATGGGGGAGCCCTGAAAGGTTATTTCCTCACCAGTGTGGCTGATTGCTGAGATGGCTTCTTTCGTCGTGAAGAAATGTACTCGGGTGATGACATCTGGTGGAGCATCTGACTCCACTCTGCGGCGAGGACACATCCTATGTGTGCGACCCAGAAGGAGTTGTGACTCTTCTAGGTCAGGGAGAAGGGTTTGGAATAGCTCCCCCACGTATTTCACCAGGTTTTTATCTGGGACTGAGGTCTGGACTCCTCGGATGCGCAGGTTGTTGCGTCGGGCCCTATTTTCCAAATCTTCTTGTTTAAACTGTAATATCTCACATTTATCCTGCAGGAGTTTGATTGAGCGCTGGACCTCCACCAGGTTGGTCGCTTGGTCCTGGGACCAGTCTTCGATTTCCCCTATTCTCTATTCGACGTCTGTAACCCTCTGGTCAGTGTTTTCCAGTTTGGTGGATAGTTCCAGCATACATGATCTGAATTCAGATTTAATGTCAGCCATGAAGGCCTTAATGTCACTTTTTGGTGCAAGGGTACTCTTGTCTTCAGGGGCTTCCTGAGGGGTGGAACCAGGGGGTTCTTGTTTTTTAGATTTGTCCGTTGACATTAACATTGTGGCAATGTCTGCATTTTTGCCGACTTTGACCTGTTTAGTCATCTCGCTTCCCTTGTTGCGTTGGAGGCCCCACGGATGATTTCAGCGGTGAAGGAGGAGGGAGGGGCGCAAGAGGCAAGTAAGGGGTCACAGAGGGTGGGCCGGGGCACCCCAGGCGATTCTCCCGTGTATTTTGCTCGTGGGTCGTAGCTGGTCTCTGGCTTCCCACACTTAGTTGCCACTGAAGATTCACCAGTGGTGCCGCATCAAAACAAGGTGGAGTAGAGTGGCGCGCTGCAGTAGCTGCCCTCGAACTCCAGTTCAGCTCCCGTCCTGGATGGCGCAGGGTGGGTAGGGGGGGGGGCATACCGTCTGGATCCAAAGGGGGTGTCACGGGGCTCTTCCCCGGCCTTCTGGGTTGTAGCTGGGTTGGTGCTGGGGCCAGGCCGCAGGGTCGCCTGTGGGAGGATTATTCCCCCGGCTGTTGGTTCACTGGAGTAGCTTGCAGGGTTAAAGCGGGGGAGGTTGCTGAGGAGCGCTGAGTGTGGGGGCCACCGCTACTTGTGGCAGTTCCTCCGGGGGGGGGGCTCAAAAACAGAGCAGTGCGGTAGCGGCCTCCACCCCCTGGCTCACCTCCTCTCCTGGCTGGCGCTCGTGTGAATGGCGCAGGCGGGGCCCAATAGAGCCCAAAGCGGGTGTCTCCCGGCTCCTCCCCACCCGTCAGGGTCACAGCTGAATCATAGCTGGGACCGTGGGCCGGGCCGCCGGGTCGCATGCTGGAGGCTTCCCTCCTCCGGCAGATGGTGCGCCGGTGTCGGCTCAGTGTAGCTGGAGGCGAGGGTTGCCGAGGCACACAGGCAGGGCTGCCTGAGCCGCTATGGGCGGATGGATGGAGGATCTGCTGCGGCCCACAGGAACAAGATTGGGAGGGGCGCCCCCAATGGGAGGTGTTGTGCGAGGGGGTCCGCAGTGGTTCCTCCTCCCACTCACGCCGTCCCATGGTCTCCTCAGCCCTCCGGGTGCCCGTCCGCCATCTTGGCATGGAACGCAGCAGGGAGATGACGCTGCGTATCTTCGCGGCCGGGGCACGGCAGACCCCAGGATTGTAGACACCTCTCAGATCCCTCGCTCTCGTGATGTATTGGCCCCAATTAATCGGGGCAACGGGCTACCCACGGAGGCCATCAAAGGAGTGTCCGCATAGTCGGCGCTCCAGGCCACGCCCCCCCGGGCTCAGCATTCTTAAGCGTGTTGGAAAGGCAGGAAGTTATAGGGGAAAAATTAGGTATAAACCTCCTATAATACCCTACCAAGCCAAGTACAGATGGCACATATGTTCCCTCCAGGTTTTACTGTGGATGCATATATCGTTAATATAGGCTCCCCAAAGTCCACCCATCTTTGAAATGTGGCGGGAGCCACATGAAGACCAAAATTAAGTACTTTAAATTGATCTAAGCCCATCCGAGTAGAGAAAACAGTTTTTTCTTATCACCTGGGTTTACTGATACTTACCAATAGCCCTTTGTCAAGCCAGTTGTGGAAAGGTAAACCACTGAATCCAATCGATCGATCAGATCATCGATTTGTGGCATGGGATAGTTGTCAAATTGTGAATGGTTGTTTACCTTTTGGAAATCTATGCAACATCTCGAGGTGTTGTCAGGCTTCGTAACAAGAACCATTGGGGAGGATCAGGGACTTTAGAAAGGTTTGATTATGTCAGAGGCTAACATTTCCTCTAATTCTTTGATAATTTATGTCTCTGTGCACCTCATGGAACCTATAAGGTTTTAAGTTGATCACCTTCCTGGAGGGTTTATGAATGTAATGGAAGACCCCCTTTACTCTTCCTTGCTTGTTACTAAACACATCTGAAAACTGCTCTAACAGATCATGAAGGTTTTGTTTTTGATCATGTGACAGATCCGGGGAGATCACGTTGTTCTCGCTCAGATCGTCAGGTTAGTAAACTAGCCATTACCACAGATTGAGATTGTATTGGGTCCTCTCTTCACTCTTTTAAAAGATTTATGTAATATATTTGTGTCTTTGCTCACCTGTCGGGTTGAGAGACCCAATAGTTACAGGTTCTTGTCTGGTCTAATACCTCACAGG
The DNA here is from genome assembly GCF_040938575.1 of Ambystoma mexicanum. NCBI lineage: Eukaryota > Metazoa > Chordata > Amphibia > Caudata > Ambystomatidae > Ambystoma > Ambystoma mexicanum. The sequence goes on from NC_090929.1 coordinate 543,956,002, forward strand.
GCCCATGCAATTCAGGCAGCATTTTGTTTTCAGAGGTAGGTAACAAAACTATAACGTTTTGCCCAAGGGAGAATGACCTAAGCCTTTTTATCATGTAGGGTCTTTTGTTGTTCCTGAGCTTTTGTAAGGTGGGAATTTACTATAGCTTGAACTGTGGACATGTGTTCTTTCAAACGTTGGGCTGTTTGAGATATGTGCAACAAGGCCTCTTCTCTCTCCTCCCACGTCTCCCTCAACATGTCTAACACATCTTGGGGTCCCCGACCATATAAGAGTTCAAATGATGAAAACCCTGGGGAGGATGTTTTTTTTTTTAATGGCAAAAATTGTATAATTACGTCCCAATTCCTCCCATCAGCTTCCACCAATTTACGCAGGACACTCTTTAAGGTTTTATTAAAATGCACAACCAGACCATCCATTTGAGGGAGATACACAGAGGTCCAGAGTGTTTTAATATGAAGGATTTGGTTTATCTCAGCCATTGGTTTACTCATAAAAGTAATCCCTTGATCAGTAAGGATCTCCTCAGTGAATGCAACACGGGGGGGAAAAATGTATCAGATTTATTTAGCCCGTGTGAATTGTTACCGCCCACGAGGCCGTGAACAACGAGAAAATGGCCACCGCTATTGTTACTATGGTTACCGGCAAACACAACACGCACCAGCCGCATGATAGGCCGCTACACCTCAGCAGGCCCTCACCTCCTGCTTTAAATGGAGGGGAGGCGCGCTGCAAGGCAAAGCTGCAGAGTGAAGGCTGTGAGGAAAGGCCAAGATCACTATCAGCAGCTCCGCTGCGAGGGATCCACCGTCAGCTGTACCATCATCCAGCTGATCACATCTATGAAGAAGGACCAGAGCGCCGGAGGACCCAGCCCGTGTGCATTGCTGCAGCCCACGAGGCCATGAACGATGAGAAAATGGCCACCGCCATTGTTACCGTGGTTACCGGCAAACACAACACGCACCAGCCGCCTGATAGGCTGCTACACCTCAGCAGGTCCTCCCCTCCTGCTTTAAGTGGAAGGGAGGCGCACTGCGAGGCGAAGCCGCAGAGTGAAGGCCATGAGGAAAGGCCAAGATCACTCTCAGCAGCTCTCTGCCGCTCGACAGCGCAGACAGCCAGCGCGTTGGCTCATACCAAAGCGTGACATTTCAAAGCATATCTCTATCATGGCCTTCTTCTGTCTGCCTGCGGTGCAAAACACCATCTATCCATCTATTTCTCCATTCATACCACTGTTAGCTTCACAAAATCCCTCTTTCCGTGTCTGTGTGCAAGGCTCTCCCTGCAAAAGCACCTCTCCCTCTCAACAATGTCAAAAACTCCTCTGCTGCCTGGCCCCCACCTTTTCTGTCTCGGCGAACCCCAGCCCAAGGCTGATTAGCCCTCCTTCTCCGTGTCTCTACTAAGGTAAAGGCGACCTCTTATCAACCAAACTGTTTACCAATTCCTTTCTTTCACAGTAATTCATAACAATCGCCGCACTCCGCGGCGCTCTGTGTCTCCATCCAGAAATGGCTTTAGGAGTCAGCTACATGCTTTCTAGCATTTACGCTTTTTCTCGCAAACCCAAGCGCTACATAATGCAAACTCATTGCATATTGTAAGTGCGTGTCTCTCTACATGCATACATAATACATATACATATCTCTAAATGTGTAACTACAAATATAACAATGTGTCATTCTAAATGGCTCTATGTGTCATTCCATAAGCAAATGGCTAAGGCATACAAAGTGGCAGTCTATTTATGTGGATAGACTAATGTTACTATTTCATGTACTCCTAATCAGAACATATGATGGATAACTAAACAGGATACAATGATTCTTAAATGGGTAATGGTTCTGTAATGATTCTGTAATGATAACAAATCAGGCCTCTCCATTCTATCAGGTTCTACACACCAATCTCAGTGAGTGTGGAGTTTAGCAAATGAGGGATGGGGGAAGGAGGAAGTGAAAAGGAAAGTCTTGAGGCACTTCCAGAATTTGAGGAGATCCGCTCCAGACGAAGATCAAGGGGGATGCTATTCCATAGGAGAGAGCCAGCCAAGGAAAGAGATTGTCCACCAGAGCTCTAGAGACATTGAGCTCCTGGGGAAAAGTGAGGAAAGGAAGGATTCCTTTGAGTAGGTGGAGTTGAAAGAGGGTATTCTTGGCAATGTCCCGGATGTGAGGGAGTAAGGAAAGAGATGAGTCGAAGATGACTCCAAGGTTTTTGCCTTCAGATGAAGGTGAAGGGGGAGAACCCATAGAGGGTAGCCAGAGTGAGGGGAAGAAAGTGTTGGATATGTCTGTTACATCCTCTTCCACTTGTGAAGAGTCTGATTCCCTGTCCTCCCCCTCCTCCTCACCTCTGATTTTCCGATGTAATGCAAGCTTCGGGTTATCCTGAGTTCGAGTCTTCACCTTTTTTTTTTGTAGATAAGGACGAGCGTGAAAGGACGCCACAGTGACACCCAATGGGTGAACTGTGGCTACCCTCCTGAGCCGTTGATCAGTGGGGAAAAAGCCAGTGGCATAAAAAAACCCAGTAAGGTATTCCTCTATTGAAGAGATGAGTGGATCAGGATATTCCAGGGGTAGTAAACTTTGGCGTATAAACAGCAGTAGAGAGCCTGAGAAACACAGGTAGAGGGTTCCGGTAGCAACAAATAAATTCAGGAAGAGGCAGACAAACCGTAGGACAGGCAGGAGTCGGTACACTAGAAGTAAGAAAAATCCAAAGGGAAGAGGCTAGGCAGTCCGTTGTACAGAAGGAGGTCGATACACAGAATGTCAAGGCAGAAGGAAAAGGGGGGGAGGGTGGAGTAGGAAGGAATAAAAAAAGACAAGACTGAGGGAAAAATAACACAAGACGGGAGGAAGGGACCGGCGGTAGACGGGAGGGGATATAGTAGGAGGAAGGGCGAGGATACAGAGACAAGAGGAAAAGCTGGAAATCAGAAAGGCAGGAAAAATAGGATGGGGAGACTGGAGGAGGTAAGGAGACAAAAACTCAGAGGAGCGAAGTACAAGGAGTACGGCAGTGCAGGCGATCAGAGATACTGTTAGTTGCAACGCATCCGACACCGGAAGTGAGAGGCTAAAGAACCGGCGTCGGAATGCGTAGAAGAAAAGACTAGACCGGTACTCTGCGCTTCGTCGTACATGAAGGAACCAGCAATGGAGGACGCAGCTTCCATTTAGACCAAAGCCGCCAGGTTCCCTGAGGTGTGACAGAAAGAGAGAGTAGGAGTCCCAATGGGAAGGATATCAGTCTTGCTGGCATTGTGGCAGAGATCATTGGAGGCACACCAGGACTGGATGGCACATAGGCAGTCAGGAATGATGGAGAAGATGAGGAGAGGAAATGAGGGAAGTCTGAAGAAGAGTTGTGTGTCATATTCCTAACACTGGAAGTAAGGGGAGTAGGTGGAAATTAGGTGTGCAAGCGAGGCAAGATAGATGTTAAGAGCCAGGCAAAACACACCAGGAAACAGCAGTTCCAAGATGGCAGTTTAATACAAGGAGAAAGACGGTGAGACCAGAGAGAGTCGCAAGGAGGGAAGTACCCGTGACCTTTAAAGACTGTTATTTTCGTGAGCCTTGGAAAGTAAGAAACCGAAGACCAGGAACTAACACTAATGAAACCTAATGCACAGTGTCGGAGGTACCCAGGGCTCTCCCTCGTTGATAACCAAGGCAGGGAGGAGCGATTGCAGCTGTGGTACTTTCCTTGGCTCCTACAACAAAGCGGCATCAGAACAGACAGCACAGCCGGTGAGTCGGAGAGACTGATACCAAACCAGATTGTGTTTTAAACCAAGGTTGCAAGCAGCAACATTGTACAAAGAGAACAGTGTGTGAAGTGTTTGCAAAGAACGACGCAAGTATAATTGAAATCAAAGAAGCAATTGAACTTTGTGATTGAACTTTGGGAGGCAACCCAAGATACCATACACAGAGTGGTCGCGCCGCAAGTGGCTGCTCATTTGAAGGTCTCTGTTAGGTATCCAACTGATGCTGAGTGTGAGAAAAGGGAATACTGAGATCAAAGTGGTCATGCAACAGGTCTTGCTAAATCTGGTGCACATTTGAAAGTCTTTGATACTTTAAGGTACATCCCAATTGGTCCGGAACCTGGCTGAGGCAGGCTAATTGAGTAAAAGAAATGGATCTGAGCCTGGCTGAGCGGCATCCGTGGTGAACCATGAGTCACCCGAGAAAGAATTGTCTGAACATAGCTTGAAAGGGATCTGAGCCCGGAAGAGGGGGATCCACCATTAAACTTTTTGTTTTGGAAAGGATCTAAGCCCGGCTGAGGGGGATCCAGGGTGAACACCCGAATTGAGTTCTGAAAAAACGAAAATAACGTTTTCGTGTTGTTTTTGTATACCAGGGCCTCAGAGTCAAGAGACTTGAAAGAAGCAAAAAGGCTTCAACACAAAAGGTCTTTAACTGTGAAAATGGAACTGTATCCTTGTGCCGAAGAAGCCCAAGAGTGTGCTATGCTCGAGTGAACCGCCTTGTCCCATGCTGAAAACATTGGGAAGGGAGGCCAACGGCCTGAACATCATGATTTACCATTTTGTGAACACTTTTTTTTATCTTTTTCATGAACATTACCCCACACTATTAGTAATTTAGCGGTCATGATTTGGCAATGTTTTTTTTTAGTATAGGCCCCTTTTATTTTGACGACACTCCACCAGGACTGCATTCTTATTATTTTGATGGTCATAGCTTGCTCCCATCTTAGATTTAGGTTTAGATAGGTGTTTATCACACCCTTAAGAAAATTCAATAAACACCCTTGAACTGTAGTCACTTGTGTCTGTCTTACTTTGATAGCATGCCTTCCTTACATATAGTGTCAGTAGTGGGATGTGATTCAACTGCTAAAAATTGAAATTCATTCTGATAATTGTCGTACCACCAGAAGGGGAAAATGGAATCGTTGAACTCCTGGACTCTGACTGTGTATCCATGCTAAAAGAGGTTTTGCTCTCTCAACTACGTATCCCGACTGGTCAACAAGATTTGTTCTTTAAAACTCAGGTATTATTAGACACCCTTCGTCTCTCCCATTATAATTTACAACAGTGCGATCGAATAATACTGAAAGTTCGACCCGCCTTTACCTTTATTAGCCCTAGTGCCTTAAAACCCCCGCTCCTGAACTTTTTTTTTGTTGGTACCCAATTGCCATTTGTTTCTGGGCCATAAGGGTTAGAGACCAACCTGCCGAACTGAGTCCCTTCAGCAGAATCAGACTCAGAAGAATCAGACATCTTCATAACTTTATTCGAGGGAGTCAAGACCTGTTTTTTTCTGATTCAGAAAAAAACACACAAGGAACCCTTACCCCACTGGAAGAAATGACCAACCTAACTAATGTCATAGCCCAGTTGGCAGCCCATCAAATGCAGGCTGAAGCTAGGATCTAAGAAAACTTAACACAATTGGTTGAGTTGCAAGCTAGACCCCTACTACCACAGGGGGGACTTTAAACACACCTAGATGGTGAATACCTAAGGAATTGTTTCTTGAATTTTGAACGCCTAGCCGAACAACTAGTATGGGAAGAGAACCTTAAAAGGTGCTATTTGGCTCCTCTGAAAGGTGAACAAAAAAGGCCTATCAACTACTTAACCTCCCCAGGGAGCCACCTTTGTATCCATCAAAGAAGGGTTGTTGAAAAGAGCGGGGCAAACTTGCAATTTTTATCGGCAGAAATTGAGGGCCATTAGATTAAACCTGGGAGAAACCTCTCAAGAAATGGGTGAACGTGTCAAAAACACTGTAGCCCTTTGGATGAATAACAAGTCCCTAGAAGAATTGATACAGATAATCACCTTAGAACAGTTCACCAATTCCTTTCCCCCTTTTTTGCAAAAAGCTGTTTTACAGTTAAGTCGACCTAACCTAGCCATGGTCATTGAAACTGCACAAAACCATTCAGATGCAGCTAAACACTTCCACTCTGCACATCGTGGGGAGGAACGGAAAGATTACAAACCTATCCACCAACCTCAACCTCAGGGAGTAGACAAACAAGGTGGTCATACAGAACCAAGGAATGGATGCCAAAAGAAAGACTAGAAATCAAAACATCTGACTCTAAAACCAAAGATGAAAGCAGAAGGGATGAAATTAAAGGAAGCAGACTACCCCCTCTTATCTGCTTTTCCTGAAGATAAATGGGACATTTAGCTAGACACTGGCTGAAAAATGTAAAGGATGAACATATGTAAATAGGCTGTTTAAAGGGGGAAGAGTGGGAAGTGTGGTGGCTGGGGATGTGGCCCTGCGTGCCAGCACCTTGCTGCGTGGTAATGAGGACAGACACAGAGATTCTGGCAACACGTCTTCCTTTATTTAACTACAGGCTTCAAGTGCCGGTACCCCACCCTCCCACGTCACTTCCCACCCTGCCTCTCACCACAGACTGCCCCGGAACAACTGTGTCAACATGACACCCCCCACCCCCAATTTAAACAGTTACCCAACGGGTGATGAAACAAACAGGAACACTGTCTGCTAGGCCATCTCGTCGATGAGGCAGCAAGGCTTATTCCTGGCTCTCTGGGGTCGAGAGTTGAAATGTTCACTAGAGCCGCTGGCCCCAAAGCCCTCACCTTGGTCCCCTTGATATGGATCATCGGAGGCATAGTCAATGGGTATCTCCACTCTTCCACTTAATCGCCTGGATCCTGACAGGGGAATTATCTTGAAATGTGATGAATTCGGGTGGTCAGACCCTTGTCTCCTTGGGCTGTGATCATGGAGCCCTTCTTTTCCAGGATGATCATGGGTTCCTCATGGAAGGCTGCAGTGTGCTTGTGTGTTTGGGGTTGTCTCACAGCGACTACGTCTCCTACCTCCGCATACTCCTTCATTCGATATTTCGCAGCTAGATCTCGTCCTCTCATTTCGGCGTCCGATGTTGATCGGTCTTCCGGAAGAGTGGCCTGTAGTAGTCTCGTCCGGACGTCTCTTCCGAACATTACCTCTGCAGGGGTTTTCCCGGTGGGACTGTGGGGTGTGCTTCGGTAATCCCTCAGCAATTGGTGAAGTGCTTGTTCATACGGCTGTCCTGTGAGTCGAGCTACATGTAGTGCTCTCTTCAGGTTGGCCATGAACCAGTTCAATCATACCATTGGCCTGGGACCACAACAGTGTGACCTTGTGATGGTGAAACCCCATGTATTCGCTGGACTTTGTGAAGCTGTGTCCATTGAATGGAGGCCCATTGTCTGTCTTCATTGTCCGAGGGACACCATATGCCGTGAAGATGCGGTCCAGCACCAGAGTGACGTGGTGGGCTGCAGTCGATGATATAATTTGGGCTGCGGGATATCTGGAATACTCATCCATGACGGCCAATATGTATCTCCCCCCTTCGATAGGACAAAAGAAGTCAGCCGCCATGGACATTCTCAATGGCTCTAGATGTCAATTTGGTGTGAGGAGGCAACAAGTGGGGCACCGTTTCGGGAGTTCTTCCACCATGGTGTCCAGCTGTGGAAACCACACTTTCTGGCGCAGCATGCGCTTCGCGGAGACCACTCCTCGGTGACCCGCATGTGCAAACTCAATCCCCTTCTATTTTAGGGATGTTGGTAACAGAAGATTGTCATCTGAGAGTGCCAGCTCTTCTTTTCCCTGTAACAGCGATCCACCTACAACCGTACCTCCTCCGCTGCTAAGCGACCTCGTTCTTTGACTCTCCTCCATTGACACAATTTGAGCCCCTCACACATTATTTGCCATGCCTGGTTTGACTCCACTTCATGGGCCATATGTGCAGGTTCAATCCCTTCTGGTATGGCTTGTTGGATCAAGTACCGGAGGTACCGTTCCACCACCGATGGTTCAGGGGTACACCCTGTTCTTGGATGTCTAGATAAAGAGTCAGCAGGGTTCTCTCCCTTCCCTGGTCTATGTACAATTTCAAATGAATAGTCCTGCAGCCGGAGCCTCCACCTCGCGATGCGGGGTGGCATCTTGGCCTGTGGGTTGCCATAAAAGTGTTTGATGGTTCGTCACCACTCGAAATGGCTTGCTGTACAAAAACAGGTAGAAGTGTTCACACGCCCAGACCACTGCCAGACTTTCCTTGTCCGCCTGGGAATAGGCTTGCTCAGTGGCTCCTATTAGCATATGCAAAGATGTGGGTCTGCGTCAGGTCTTTTGCATCAATCTGGGCCAAGATAGCACCCAGCCCCACAGGACTTGCATCAACCGTTAGTTGTTTTCCGGTCTGGATTTTAGTAAGACATGTTTTCGGCTCACGCTATTCTCTTCCAAATGATCTTGAAGACAGCGTTTTGTTTGGTCAATGCTTTGAGGGGTTCACTGACCATGGAAAAGTCTTAAATGTACCTTGTGCAGTAACTGGTGAGGCCCAGGAACGACCTGACTTTCGAGATGTTGCTTGGGGGTGGCGTTTGAGCGCAGCAACCTTATCAGGATCAGGTGTCATGCCATTTTCTGAAAATACATGGCGGAAGAAACATAGTGTGCCTTTCCTGAACTCATACTTTTCTTGGTTGAGGGTGAGGTTGGCAGCCTCCAGAGCCTTACACACCTTGGCTAAGGTCTCATTGTGTCTTCCCACATCAGTCCCGAACACCAGGATGTCGTTGCTATAGTTTATACAGTTCGGGATGTGTTTTATTACATTGTGGACTTCAGCCTGAAATATATCTGCAGTCGAGGATACCCCAAAGCTTAATCTTTTATACCGGTACAGCCCCAGGTGGGTGACGAAAGTCGGGATGTTCCTGCTCTTGGGATTTAGTACCAACTGGTGGTATCCTTTTGTCCACATTTGAGAAGACCCTGGCCCCATTCAGCAGATGAATCATATCGGTGATATGTGGTGCCATGTGTCTCTCCCTCTGAATGTCTTGGTTGGGCCTCCTCATGTCAATGCACAGTCTAATTCAATGGCAGCCTTTCTTTGGCACAGGAACAATGGGTGATACCCACGTGGTCCGGTCTGTGGCCGGCTCTATGATGTCCTGTTCTAAGAACTTATGTAGCTCATCTTCCACTTTCTTCTGGATATTCACTACTATGCCCGTGTAATGTTGTGCTATGAGGTGCACCATCTCATCGATGTGCTGCTTCACCTGCCTATTCCGCAGTTTTCCGATGTCTTTGAATAGGTTGGGGTACATTTCTTTAATCATGGTTACTGGATCTATGTACTTGTGTACCATGATCTTGTAGAGGAGATGTATTAGGCCCATTTCGATGGGCGCCTTAAAATTGATTATGCAGCCACTCTCGCTCTCTGTCGGCAGCACGTGTATCGGCACTCTTTTCTCTTGTCCCGTGTAGCGGCACAATCCCTCGAATTGTCCTAAAAACTTGAGAGGTGTTGTGGCTCCGTATGCGTAAATGTCTACAGTTGCGGGGATTAACTTTGGGCTTTGTGGTAACTCTTTAAATACTTTCTCACTGACCACATTAACCGTGGCCCCCGTGTCAATGAGAAATTCTGTGGGTCTTTCGTTCAATTTTATAATCAGTGTTGGACTGTGCTTGGTGGCCGCTGGGTTACCCAAGGCATACACATAGGCTTTTCTTCGTTGTTCACTCCCATACGAGCTAACCTCATATTCTGATGGAGATTGTTCTACCAGGTAGCGCACGTGGCGCCTGGATTTGCGCTCTGGTCTAATTCGAGTGACGTATCTCCTCCTTTACCTTCACCTTCTTTCTCTCCTATGTCTCTCGTCTCCCAATTCCCGTTCTCTTTTGGTTCAGGGTCATTGTGTCTTGGTGGGGATGTGACGTTGTTTTGGATGACTGCAATGCCGACGGAAGGGGTCTTGGTTTGTATCTCGGGAACGACTCGCTGCCTCTCTCTCTCCCCTTTTCTCTGGATAGTCCACACACTGCTTTAGCGTGTCCCTCCTTGCCACATCTGTCAAATCGCTGGCCAGTGACAGGGCATGTCCCTTCATGGCGGTACTCAAATCCACATTTGAAACAGAATGGCTCCTCTTGTATCCTCTCCTGCTGCAATCGATGCACTGCGTCAGCTGGTGTGGTGGCGTTGAAGCTTTCCACTTGCGAGTCTACTGCTCTTTCTTCCCTTGCAAGTGTCAATATTTCCTCCAAAGTGCGGGCTTTCTGCAGCAGTTTTCGCCTGAATGACTGCGTCTCGCACCCTGCGATGGTTTGAGACAGCAGTGCTTCCGTATTGGAGTAGTTTACAAAGTCCCAATGCTTCATTTTAATTCCTAGTCTCATGACGTAGTCGTCCCTAGTCTCAACTTTTGCCTGTTTGGTGCTATGGAATAAGTGGCGCTCGTAGTCCACGTTGGTGTGCAGGGTAACGTATGGAGATAGAGTACCTTTCAAATCTTGTATGGAATCAATAGTTGTTGCAGGCATCTCATCGATAATGTCACGTGTGGCTGTCCCTACCACCAGCTTGAGAACACATTTCTGTCTATCCTCATCAATGAGTCCCGTGGCCCCATGTACAGTTCAAAGTCCCTTATCCACCCGGCCCACTGAGGCCCCATATTGCTCGTGTCTGTGATGTTGAAGGCGCTTGGCATTTGAGCTGCGAGGGAGTCTGGCAGTCTGTATGGAGCTTGCTCTTGAGGAACCAGTGGCCCTTGGGCCTGTGCGGCCTGGCCTGCATCCTGAGCAGACATTTTCCCCCACTACTGCACTGCCTGGCCTTCGGAATGCTGGCCTCCCGTAATCTGAACAGCCTTGCCCACTAAACGTTGGCCTTCAGTACTCTTTGCAGCCCCACGGCCGCCTGTCAGGCACGAGCACTGTGTGATGGCTTGTGATTTGTCCCTGCGAGCTCTGAAAGAGGGGTAGTTGTGGTGATGGCCAACTGTCAGGCATGAGAGCGGCATCCTGTGGCCCTCCTTCTCTTTTCCCCGCTGCCCGTGTTCACCACATACGGCCCAGGTCGGGTGAACATGACCTCCCTGTGTACTTTCTGTCTGACGTTACGGCTGGGCAATGGCGGTCACGCTTCCTGGCACCCGCTCTGCCCGACTCCCCCGAGATGGGTTCATGCACCATTGGTGTGCCGTCTTTGTCGCCAGTGTGGTGTCCGGGGATGCTGCCTTGCGCACCAGCACCTCGCTGCACGGTAGTGAGGACAGACACGGAAGTTCTCGCAACATGTCTTCCTTTATTTAACTACAGGCTTCAACTGCCGGTACCCCGCCCTCCCACATCATTTCCCACCCTGCCTCCTGCCTCCCACTGCCCCGGAACAACTGTGTCAACATGACAGGAAGATTTATAGACTTTTAGCATATGTTTATGTCAGTCTTACTCTGACTTAAAATATGAAAGTCTTGGGTGAATAGGAAGCAAGTAAAGGCATTCATTGACTCTGGTAGCAAGGAAACCGCTAACGAGCTGACTTGGTCACAACAACCGACCTCGAGAACACTATGCTAGTTACAGTTACCTGTGTACACTGGGTCAATGAAGTATACCCTAAAATAACCATACACATTAACATCCGGGGCAAGTCCTATTTAATATCTACAGCCATCTTTCCTGGACTCCCTGAGGAAGTTATTCTGGGTCGGGATTTCCCTACTTTTCTACTCTCTTGCAGGAAACCCCACCTCCCTTTGGAGATGTTCTACCCCAGAATTGCTGGCAGCCAAATTACTACTCCCAAAACTCTCCAATACAGGACTGCGAAAGATCAGAACCCCACAAAACCCCTTCAAGATATAAAGATCCTATGAAACCCGAGTCAACCCTTAGAGACCAGTTCATGGGTTACTTCAGAGAGACCAATAAAACCACTCCACCTCAACCTACATCGACAAAAGAAAATCAATGGAATATGCGTGAGTTCTTGGACATATCTCATCCCTGCTCTCTCCCAAGTCTTAACAATGAAGAACCTGGACAAAGAACAGGTGTATATGCCTCACATAGGGGAAGGGTATGTGAGAAACTTGAAGGTATCTCACCCGCCAGTCCCCAGGGATCTGTCATCCAGGTGGCCGGGACACGGCCTTCGCTATTGGATGCAGTTCCTGGGGGTGGACCAGTGCGGAAGGATCACCTGGATGAGGGGTCTTCGGGAAGGGGAAGTGGGACACTGGAGGGTGAGACACAGTATCCCTGCTCCTGTTACACCTTTTCCCCCTCCTAACAGGTAGGATACTTAGAAATTCAACCCCCCCACCCCCTTTCCCGACACAAACACTTTCTCACAGAAAACTCACTGTGAGAGAAACCAGACTAACACCCGAGCTGTATACCTGACATGTCCCAACACAAGGGTCAGGCAGAGTCACACATCATTAAACACACCTGACTTCCATCACACTTCCCCACAAGGATAAAAGGCAGAGCAAAAAAGCACACTCTGAGCCAGGCAAAACACTCAAGGAAGCAGCAGTTCAGAGATGGCAGTTTAACATGAGGAGAAAGGCGGCAAGACCAGAAAGGGTTGCAAGGAGGGAATTGCCCATGGTCTTTTCAGAAGAAGAAAACCGCTACTTTCACAAACACTCGATAAGAAGAAATATAAGACCGGAAATTAAAGCTGCAGAAAGGTGCACTTTTTGTCGAAAACATACCCTGGGCTCTAAGGCATCGATAGCTGAGGTGTGGAGGAGCAATTGCCGCTGTGGTAATGTCTTTGGCTCCTGCAACAAAGATGCTCCAGTAAAGTCAGCACAGCTGGTGAGTCGGGTAGACTGATAACAGACTAGTCTATGTTAGAACCAAGGATGCAAACGGCAACATTGTATTTATTTATTTATTTATTTATTTACATTTATATAGCGCGCAAGCAGCCCAGAGGCATTGCAGCGCTGTTACTTGCAATAACTTAGTTACATGGTACAGGCATGGTAGCGATTGTTGACACATTATGAATGTTACAGGAAATCATACTGTTATTACAGATATTGCTTTTGGTCATATAATACAGTATACATGAAAAGTATTTGTGCTGATGTGTCTGGCCTTATTGAAGAGGGTAGTCTTCAGCGTTTTGTGGAAGGTGGTGAGGGAGGCATCACCACGGATAGTGGGTGGTAGGGCATTCCAGTGAGAGGGCGCGAGATAAGGGAAGCTGGAGAAGTATGAAGAAATCTGCAAAGAACAGAGTGTGAATATCCAAGAAGTGATTGAACCTTTGAAACCAAGGTAGATGCCATATACAGAGAGGTCCGGCACTACCTGGGTGCTCATTCGAAGGACTCTGTTAGGCATCCAACTGAGGGTGTACAAATTGAGAACTCGAAATCGAAGTGATCCTGCAATGGGTCAAGCCAAAACCTGTGCACATTCGAAAGTCTTCGATTGCTATCCAAACTGTAATTGGTATGAGTCCGATGGAGGGAGACTAATTGTGAAAAGGGGATCTGAGCCCGACGGACAGGGATCTGGGGTGAACCTTGAGTCACCCAAGAAAAGATATATGAACTGTAATTGGTCCGAGCCCGGGTGAGGGAGACTAATTGTGAAAAGGGGATCTGAGCCCGACTGAGGTGGATCCGGGGCGAGCCGTTAGTTACCCAAGAAAAACTTGTGGTACAAAAGGTATCTGAGGCTGGCTGAGGGGGTTCCAGGGTGAGATTGAATTGCCATATGTGAATACTTGGAAAGGAACATTTTATTTGTTTGATACATCAGGCCCTTTGAAGCAAGAGAATTTTTTGATAATTTAAGAGACTTGGGCATAGAAGGGCCTGATGCTTGTAAAGGAACTGTGTCCTTGTGCCGAAGAAGCCTAAGTGTGTGCTATGCTCCAGTGAAAGTGTCCCGTGCTGAAAATGTGGGAAAGGGAGTCTGACGCCTGAACATCCTGACTTATCATTTTGTGAACACTTTCTTTCTTTTTCATGAACATTACCCCACACTATTTGTAACTTAGCGGTAAGGATTTGGCAATAGTTTTTAGTACAGACCCCTTTCATTTTGACAAGACTCCAATAGGACTGCATTATTATTATTTTGATGGTCGTAGCTTGCTCTCATCTTAGATTTAGGCTTAGATAGGCGTTTATCACACCCTTGATAAAGTTCAATAAACACCCTTGAACTGTGGTCACTTGTGTCTGTGTTACTTTGATACCATGCCTACCTTACAGAAGGAAGTTGACAAGGGACGGCAAGCGCCGGTCAAAGTGGAGAAGGTTGGGTTGAGGATCCTGAACCAAGATAGTGCCATTGTGATAGACATTAATGATACACCTGGAGGATGAAAAGCATGCCAAGAGTACTTCCCATCTAGTGCCACCATTAATTGGTGAAGATGTGAGAGGAGGGATAAAATGAGGAGTCAATAGATCTGGAGAGGGGACAGAAAAGAAGATATCAGTGAAATTCTGTCTACAAGCTGTGCTGATATAGGTGTCTGCGTAGGTAGGCCATGGTTAGTTGTCAGGATGTCTTTTTAAAGCTTTTCTCTTCCAGACATAATGTGGGAGGGAGGATAGGTGATAGTATAGCAGATAGAAAATATAGGGGAGATGGTGAGTGCCATAGGGGCGTGTAGGATAGGAGGAGGATAGAGAGGAGGGGCTGCACTGCACAGTACAAGCACAAACACACCAGGCGGCCTACGAGCCAAGGGAAGCGAGAAAACAGATGCAATGGTAACACTTTAGTACCGAAAATGGGATGCAGAGATGTTAAAAATACACCCGGATTCGAATTACACTTGAAGCACAAAATGCAATGCAAAAAGGAGTGCAAAGATGGTAAAAACACACCAGGATTCGAATTACACCAGAAGCACAGAATGCAATGCAAAAAGGGATGCAGAGATGTTGAAAAACACACCAGGATCCAAATTACACCGGTAGCACAAAATGCAATGCTAAAATTGGTGTAGAGATGTCAAAAGACACACCAGGATTCGAATTACACTAGAAGCACAGAATGCAATGCAAAAAGGTTTGTAGGGATGTTAAAAAACACAATAGGATTCGAATTGCACCAGAAGAACACAAAGGAATCTAAAAAGGGGTGTAGAGATGTTAAAAAACACAACAGGATTCGAATTCGCACAATGGGCACAGAATGCAATAAAAGAAAGATTAAGTAAGGCAAGGAAGGCAGAATGGCATAGACACACCTTGGTTCAACAGCTGTTTAGGTTAGAGGAAAGAGTGATAACAATGTCCAGCCATGACTCACAGGTATTCTTTTGAGGTACACACATTTCCAGAGGCCCAAGTTCGTTCAGTTACAGGCTGCATGCCTGGTGGGTGTTCCATGAGGTGCTTTGGGGGATGCAAGTGTCAAGGCTCCAAATTCCAGATGCAGGAGTGGCGCGAACCAACTACCCCCACTACGGTCTGGGTACCTACAAGTCTAGGCTTACACGGGCCACCAAGACCCCAGCAAGGAAAGAGGGTTAGGGTCTCGTTGGTTGGATAGGTCTCGAACAGAGGATAACCGGATTGAGGATTAGGAGAGGGGAAGTGGACAGGCAAGGGAACATATGGGGAAAAAACAATCACAATAATATATACTCTATTCCCACACATACACACAGTGCTGTACAATAACCTTTGATGCAAAAGGCACTTAGCTCTGTGGTTGAGTGCTTGCCTCCTGCCTGCGCACTCTCAGGTCCGGAACTCGGAGCAGTTCAAATGCTGCAAGAGAGTTTAGTATTAGTGGCCTGTGTTAACTCACAAAGGCGAAATACAAACCACCACAAACATACATTAGTGACGCATGCCACCTTCGGTTTTGTTAGTGCTGGCACATTACACTTAGAAGGTTAATCTGCTCACTGAGCTTAATGGTGGCCAACTAAAAGAGTTGTTCAGAAAATGTGGCCCAAGTTCACTGCACGTGGCTTAAAGGGAATAACATCCTTCGTGCCGCCAAAGTTTTGCCTCACATGGCTTAATATTTAAGCACTACGTGCTGCCAAAGCTTGCCGCATGTGGCTGTGATTCGGCAAGGCTCCCCGTGCTGCCAAAGTTTGCCGCACGTGGCTGAAGACAGGTTGGTAAAAAAACGCTGCGCGCGTTAGTCAGTGAAGCATGCGAGCTAAAATCGGCATTGGTTAAATGCTATGGAGCGCTGATAGGCACTTAGCTTTTCCCCTTAGCAGGGGACGTAATATCGGTTGGCGGTGCCCCCTGCGCGTGCCCCTCAGTGGATTGGAAGTTCCAATGCGTCCCTGCTTCTTCCGCGATTTCTCCCGTGGCTGCGCTTCTAATTCCCAAGTGGGGTTGGATCGCTAGGGCTTTTCTGTACTTATCTTGTGTATGCGAGGGACCGGAATGGTGATTCCTTGGGGCGTGGCCCCCCGCGTGATGCCCGTCGGCAGGAGCTCTAGAGGATGCGTCCGTTCCGGTCGGGAGCGTTAGCACAAGCCCCGTGCCTTCGTTCTTCACGCGTGCGCGTGCGCGAGCCCCTCCCAACTTGGGAGTGAAAAAGTAGCTCCCGGCCCGGAGGCTGCTGGGAGTTGTGGTCCGGTAGGCCATTTGCCTGCAAAAGGGACAGAGAAGCCTCCTATAAGGCTGGAGGCTGTTCCTTTGGCTTTGTTTTGTTTTGTGGTTGGTTTTTCTGCATCTCAGGGCTCCTCACTGAGCCCTGGTTCCCCCTTACAATGCCCTGCACCCTGACAGTACTCCCCCCCACACGGAAGGACTCGGGCTTGGGCTTCTCAGGATGATTTTTGTGGAATTGTCTCACCAATCTGGGAGCATGCACATTGTGTTCAGGCTCCCAGGAATGCTCTTCGGGACCATATCCAACCCAATCTATTAAATAGTACAGCCCGTCTGGGTGACGCTGTGCGTTCGGAATGGCTCAGACCTCATATTCTGGATGTCCGTGAACTATGATAGGTGGTAGTTTCTCAGTGCGGATGGATGGTCGGGCCGGTTTCAACAGGGATACATGGAAAGTTGGATGGATTTTCATTTGTGGAGGTAATGCCAGCCTCGCTGCCACTGGATTAATCACATCCGAAATAATAAATGGACCTAAAAACCTTGGCTGTAATTTGTGAGGTCCGGATAATTTAATATTTCGGGTAGACAACCAGACCCTGTCGCCCTGTTTGTACTGGGGACTTGCACTTCTTTTTTTATCTGTGTAATGCTTATATGATTTTTATGCGGTGTTCAAATTTGCCTGAATGTCCTTCCAGACCTGCTGTGCATAAACCTAACGCCCCAATAGGGTGGGTAGGTTTGTTGAATGGTCACCAGGTGTTGTGGGCCATACTCGAGGATGGTATCCATAAGCACCAAAGAAGGGCGTATGCTTGGTGGAGTTATGCACGGTGTTGTTGTATGCCACTTCAGCCAACCAGACGTACTGGACCCATGTCACCTCAGTATTTGCTGCATAACAGTGTAGGTACTGTTCTAGACCTTGATTCACGCGTTCGGTTTGACCATCCGTTTCCGGGTGATAACCGGACGATAGGCTGACCTCCATCCCGATTAGTTGACAAAATGCTCGCCAAAATCGTGAGGTGAATTGAGGGCCTCTGTCCGTGATGACATGTGTAGGTAAACCGTGTAGACGAACTACATGATGTAAGAATAAGTCTGCCAGTTCAGACGCAGTGGGAACTTCAATACATAGAATGAAGTGACTCATTTTGGTGAGGGAGTCTACAACCACTAGGATAGAGGTGTACTTTTGCACAGGTGGCAAGTCCTTAATTAAGTCCATTGTGATTGTATGCCATGGGGCTGGTGGGGTCGGCAACGGTTGGAGTAAACCCACCGGTTTCTGATGACTAGCTTTTTATCTGCTGCAAGTGCTGCATTCTGTACATAAACCCGCACGTCATGAAGTAACGTAGGCCACCAAAAATGTCTGGTCACGTTCTGCTGGGTTTTGGCAATACCGGGATGTCTGGCTAACGTAGTGTCATGACACCAATGCATCACTTCCTTTCTGAGTGCTAATGTAGGCAAATATAAAGCCTTAGCGTAATATGGGATACTGCCTATTAACGTATGTTGCAGGCCTCTTGAGCACCATTTCTGCAGCTCTTGGGCAGTCATGGCCTTTAGGACGTCATCAAAGATGTTAGGTCTACCCACTAGTCCAACTATCCGGGTGGTCGGAACTATTGGACGAGCCTCATCTAAGGTTTTGTTCTCTGGTTCTGGATATCGAGACAAGATATCAGCCTTTATGTTGTTGGTTCCTGGGCGATATGTAATCAGAAAATCGAAACTCGAGAAGAACATTCCCCAGCGTAATTGGCGGGGACTAAGTGTTTTCTCGGTTTTAATGAATTGTAAATTCCGATGGTCAGTCATGACAGTGACCGTATGGCGGGCTCCCAATAGGTAATGACGCCATTCGTCAAATGCTGCCTTCACTGTCAATAGTTCTCGCTCGGCTATGGTGTAATTAATCTCCGCCGGTAGTAATTTCCGGGAGTAGAACGCCACAGGATGCAGTAACCCTGTCTTAGGGTCTCGTTGGGATAGAACTGCTCCTAAGGCATAGCTCGAGGCGTCAGTCTCAACTAAAAACGGCTCGCTCAGGTCAGGCTGTCGTAGCACTGGTGCGGTCGTAAAAGCTGACTTTAACCACTGAAAACCTTGTTTGGCGTCTTCGTCCCAAACAAACGCCTTCCCTTTCTTGAGCAAAGTTGTAATGGGCGTCACCAGGTCGGAGAAGTTTTTTATAAAACGCCATTAAAAGTTGGCGAAACCTAAAAAGGATTGCACTTCCTTCACGGGTGTAGGAGCCTGCCAATCGACCATCGCCTGTACCTTTTTATGGTCCATCTGCACCCCAGATGGGGTCAGGAAGTACCCCAAGAACTCTACTGTGGTACGGTGGAATTCGCATTTTTCCAGTTTAGCCAATAGGTTGTGTTCCCGAAGCCGCTGTAACACTGCCCTAACGTGTTGAACGTGATCCTGCATGCTGGTAGAGTATATCAATATATCATTGATGTAAACCACAGCGAAAATATCCAGGTACTCACATAATACTTCATCCAGGAAGTGCTGAAACGCTGCCGGGGCATTACACAACCCGAAAGGCATCACCTGATACTCGTACAGCCCAAATTTGGTTCTGGATGCGGTCTTCCATTCATCTCCAGCCCGCACTCGCACCAAGTGATAAGCCCCCCGAAGATCTAGTTTTGTGTACACCGTTGCGTTTCGTACTTGATCCAGCAATACTGGAATCAGCAGTAAGGGGTACCGATTT
This sequence comes from Ambystoma mexicanum, assembly GCF_040938575.1. Taxonomy (NCBI): domain Eukaryota; kingdom Metazoa; phylum Chordata; class Amphibia; order Caudata; family Ambystomatidae; genus Ambystoma; species Ambystoma mexicanum. The sequence continues at coordinate 543,975,183 of NC_090929.1, forward strand.
TTAACCGTAATACGATTTATTCCCCTATAATCAATACACGTTCTCAAGTCACCCGTTTTCTTTGGTACAAAGAACAACGGCGACGAGACAGGCGAATTAGAATGGCGGATTAAACCATTTTTCAGATTGGTATCGATATATTCTTTCAGATGTTCTGTCGCCCTGTTTGTACTGGGGACTTGCACTTCTTTTTTTATCTGCGTAATGCTTATATGATTTTTTTGCGGTGTCCAAATTTGCCTGAATGTCCTTCCAGACCTGCTGTGCATAAACCTGATGCCCCAATAGGGTGGGTAGTTTTGTTGAATGGTCACCAGGTGTTGTGGGCCATACTCGAGGATGGTATTCATATGCACCAAAGAAGGGCGTATGCTTGGTGGAGTTATGCACGGTGTTGTTGTATGCCACTTCAGCCAACCAGACGTACTGGACCCATGACACCTCAGTATTTGCTGCGTAACAGCGTAGGTACTGTTCTAGACCTTGATTCACGCGTTCGGTTTGACCATCCGTTTCCGGGTGATAACCGGACGATAGGCTGACCTCCATCCCGATTAGTTGACAAAATGCTTGCCAAAATCGTGAGGTGAATTGAGGGCCTCTGTCCGTGATGACACGTGTAGGTAAACCGTGTAGACGAACCACATGATGTAAGAATAAGTCTGCCAGTTCACACGCAGTGGGAACTTCAATACATAGAATGAAGTGACTCATTTTGGTGAGGGAGTCTACAACCAGTAGGATAGAGGTGTACTTTTGCACAGGTGGCAAGTCCTTAATTAAGTCCATTGTGATTGTATGCCATGGGGCTGGTGGGGTCGGCAACGGTTGGAGTAAACCCACCGGTTTCTGATAACTAGCTTTTTGTCTGCTGCAAGTGCTGCATTCTGTATATAAACCCGCACGTCATGAAGTAACGTAGGCCACTAAAAATGTCTGGTCACGTTCTGCTGGGTTTTGGCAATACTGGGATGTCTGGCTAACGTAGTGTCATGACACCAATGCATCACTTCCTTTCTGAGTGCTAATGTAGGCAAATATAAAGCCTTAGCGTAATATGGGATACTGCCTATTAACGTATGTTGCAGGCCTCTTGAGCACCATTTCTGCAGCTTTTGGGCAGTCATGGCCTTTAGGACGTCATCAAAGATGTTAGGTCTACCCACTAGTCCAACTATCCGGGTGGTCGGAACTATTGGACGAGCCTCGTCTAAGGTTTTGTTCTCTGGTTCTGGATATCGAGACAAGATATCAGCCTTTATGTTGTTGGTTCCTGGGCGATATGTAATCAGAAAATCGAAACTCGAGAAGAACATTGTCCAGCGTAATTGGCGGGGACTAAGTGTTTTCTCGGTTTTAATGAATTGTAAATTCCGATGGTCAGTCATGACAGTGACCGTATGGCGGGCTCCCAATAGTTAATGTCGCCATTCGTCAAATGCTGCCTTCACTGTCAATAGTTCTCGGTCGGCTATGGTGTAATTAATCTCCGCCTGTAGTAATTTCTGGGAGTAGTACGCCACAGGATGCAGTAACCCTGTCTTAGGGTCTTGTTGGGATAGAACTGCTCCTAAGGCATAGCTCGAGGCGTCAGTCTCAACTAAAAATGGCTCGCTCAGGTCAGGCTGTCGTAGCACTGGTGCGGTCGTAAAAGCTGACTTTAACCACTGAAAACCTTGTTCGGCGGCTTCGTCCCAAACAAACGCCTTCCCTTTCTTGAGCAAAGTTGTAATGGGCGTCACCAGGTCGGAGAAGTTTTTTATAAAATGCCATTAAAAGTTGGCGAAACCTAAAAAGGATTGCACTTCCTTCACGGATGTAGGAGCCGGCCAATCGACCACCGCCTGTACCTTTTTCTGGTCCATCTGCACCCCAGATGGGGTCAGGAAGTACCCCAAGAACTCTACTGTGGTACGGTGGAATTCGCATTTTTCCAGTTTAGCCAATAGGTTGTGTTCCCGAAGCCGCTGTAACACTGCCCTAACGTGTTGAACGTGATCCTGCATGCTGGTAGAGTATATCAATATATCATTGATGTAAACCACAGCGAAAATATCCAGGTACTCACATAATACTTCATCCAGGAAGTGCTGAAACGCTGCCGGGGCATTACACAACCCGAAAGGCATCACCTGATACTCGTACAGCCCAAATTTGGTTCTGGATGCGGTCTTCCATTCATCTCCAGCCCGCACTCGCACCAAGTGATAAGCCCCCCGAAGATCTAGTTTTGTGTACACCGTTGCATTTCGTACTTGATCCAGCAATACTGGAATCAGCGGTAAGGGGTACCGATTTTTAACCGTAATACGATTTATTCCCCTATAATCAATACACGTTCTCAAGTCACCCGTTTTCTTTGGTACAAAGAACAACGGCGACGAGACAGGCGAATTAGAATGGCGGATTAAACCATTTTTCAGATTGGTATCGATATATTCTTTCAGATGTTCTGTCTCCGCCTCTGTTAGGGCATACACAGTTAGAGGATGTCTTTAGCAAAAAATCGGCTGAAACTCTGCCACCACACCGGCCTTTTGACTGCCGGATAGATTTAGAACCTGGAGCAGTACTACAAGATACAAGGTAGTACTGCTCCAGGTTCTAAATCTATACGGCAGTCAAAAGGCCGGTGGGGTGGCAGAGTTTCAGACGATTTTTTGCTAAAGACATCCTTGAACCCTTGGTATTCTGGCAGCAAGTTACTGAGATCTAATGTCTCTATATTGGCAACAGTAGGCTCCTGGACTAAAGATAAGTACTGGACCACTGCAGTGCAATGGGAACGACAGTGTGGAGAGGACATGGATACTGTACCCTTGGACCAGTTCACCAGGGGATTAAGTTTTGCAAACCAAGGTAGTCCCAGGATAACGCCAAACTGTGGTGCTGCTATAAGATCAAATCTGATTGTTTCTCTGTGACTTTGTTGACAACAGAGTGTCAAGGTTTGAGTGCAATGAGTTATGGGGCCTGAACTCAAAGCAGTCCAGTCCACCGCCCTTACTGGTTCCGGTGTCCCTTTTTTACACAAGGGCACTCCCAATTTAGCAGCATACAAAACGTCCATAAAGTTACCCGTGGCACAGGTATCTAAGAGTAAAGCCACCTTAACCTTACGCCCCAAGAAATGCAAAACCCCTGACAGAGTGATGTGGTGGGCATAATTTTCAAAGTCTGAGTCTGGGGTAACTTCTTTCATTGGGCTCGGCTGTTGTACCCCTACAACCGCCGAGCCGAAGCGTTTCCCTGTGCTTTAGGTTTCGTAGGGAAGTCTTTGACAAAATGTCCTGTGGTTTCCACAATACAAGCACAGACCCTCCTTACGCCGCAGTTCTTTTTCATCCTTAGTAAGGGGACCGCGGACTGACCCAATCTGCATCGGCTCATCCCCGTCTGACTTTTCCGGGGTACGAGTCAAATGAGTATGGGTTAACCTGGCTATTGGACGAGAGTCCCCTCGTTTCTTATCCCCTCGTCGCTCCGCTTGGCGATGATCTAGACGTAATGGTAGATCTATCATGGCTGGGCAATTTCGGGGTTGAGGGTCGACCTGAGCAATTAGGTCCTTTATGTCGTCAGGAAGACATTGAAAAAAAAGAGTGACATCCTTTTCTCTCGGGTCACTCTGTCTCTGCCACCAGTCTATTGAATTGAGTCACATATGTGACTAATTCCTTATTGCCTTGACGTAAGGTGAGTAACTCCCTATCCTTACACATACCGGCGGCTTGACGATTAAAGATCTTACCAAACTCGATTTGGAATTCATCCGAGCTACATAGAACTGCATCATCCCTTTGTACTAACGGATTTGCCCAAGCCGCCACATCCCCTGTAAGGTATGAAATGACAAAGGCCGTTCTAGCCTGGGTAGAACGAAATGCCGCAGGTTTAGTGAGAAAGTGGAGTTGGCATTGAGTTAGAAAGGTTTGGTGTTTCTGCGGGTCACCTGAATATCTTTCCGGGGGAGCTAAAGGGACTATGGACCCAAGGGTAACACTTACTTGGACGGGAGTGGGTGCAGTAGCACCTCCTGGAAGGGGAGCAGTTTGGGCTGTTAGAGAACGCACTTGGGTGGCCAGGGTAGCATAGTCCTGTCTGGTGGCAGTGAGCTCGGCTTGTAAGTCCAGCAGGACCTTGGTTAGTTCCTCCATAGCCTAGTTGGGTCGTCCCACTCGGGCACCTGTTATACTTGGGCTTGTGCTTCTGTCAAGGCTCCAAATTCCAGATGCAGGAGTGGCGCGAACCAACTACCCCCACTACGGTCTTGGTACCTGCAAGACTAGGCTTACACAGGCCACCGAGACCCCAGCAGGGAAAGAGGGTTAGGGTCTTGTTGGTTGGATAGGTCTCGAAAAGAGGATAACCAGATTGAGTGTTAGGAGAGGGTAAGTGGACAGGCAAGGGAACATATGGGGAAAAACAACAATCACAATAATATATACACTATTCCCACACATACACACAGTGCTGGTACAATAACTTTTGATGCAAAAGGCACTTATCTCTGTGGTTGAGTGCTGGCCTCCTGCCTGCGCACTCTCAGGTCCGGAACTCGGAGCAGTTCAAATGCTGCAAGAGAGTTTAGTATTAGTGGCCTGTGTTAACTCACAAAGGCGAAATACAAACCTCCACAAACATACATTAGTGACGCATGCCACCTTGGGTTTTGTTAGTGCTGGCACATGCACATTACACTTAGAAGGTTAATCTGCTCACTGAGCTTAATGGTGGCCAACTAAAAGAGTTGTTCAGAACATGTGGCCCAAGTTCACCGCACGTGGCTTAAAGGGAATAAGATCCTTCGTGCCGCCAAAGTTTTGCCGCACATGGCTTAATATCTAAGCACTACGTGCTGCCAAAGTTTGCTGTACGTGCCTGTTATTCGGCAAGGCTCCCCGGGCTGCCAATGTTTGCCGCACGTGGCTGAATACAGGTTGGTAAAGAAACGCTGCGCGTGCCCCTCAGTGGATTGGAAGTTCCAATGCGTCCCTGCTTCTTCCGCGCTTTCCCCCGTGGCTGCGCTTCTAATTCCCAAGTGGGGTTGGATCGCTAGGGCTTTGCTGTACTTATCTTGTATATGCGAGGGGCCGGAATGGTGATTCCTTGGGGCATGGCCCCCCGCTTGATGCCCGTCGGCAGGAGCTCTGGAGGATGCGTCCGTTCCGGTCGGGAGCTTTAGCACAAGCCCCGTGCCTTCGTTCATCACGCGTGCGCGTGCGCGAGCCCCTCCCAACTTGGGAGTGAAAAAGTAGTTCCCGGCCCGGAGGCTGCTGGGAGTTGTGGTCCAGAGGGCCTTTTGCCTGCAAAAGGGACAGAGAAGCCTCCTATAAGGCTGGAGGCTGTTCCTTTGGGTTTGTTTTGTGGTTGGTTTTTCTGCGTCTGGGGACCCTCATTGAGCCCTGGTTCCCTCTTAGAACGCCCTGCACCCTGACAGTACTCCCCCCCGCACGGAAGTACTCGAGCTTGGACTTCTCAGGATGATTTTTGTGGAATTGTCTCACCAATCTAGGAGCATGCACATTGTGTGCAGGCTCCCAGGAATGCTCTTTGGGACCATATCCAACCTAATCTATTAAATAGTACAGCCCCTCTGGGCGACGCTGTGTGTTCAGAATGGCTCGGACCTCATATTCTGGATGTCCCTGAACTATGATATGTGGTGGTTTCTCAGTGCGGATGGATGGTCGGGCCGATTTCAACAGGGATACATGGAAAGTTGGATGGATTTTCATTTGTGGAGGTAATGCCAGCCTCACTGCCACCGGATTAATCACATCCGAAATAGTAAATGGACCTAAAAACCTTGGCTGCAATTTGTGAGGTCCGGATAATTTAATATTTCGGGTAGACAACCAGACCCTGTCGCCCTGTTTGTACTGGGGACTTGCACTTCTTTTTTTATCTGCGTAATGCTTATATGATTTTTTTGCGGTGTCCAAATTTGCCTGAATGTCCTTCCAGACCTGCTGTGCATAAACCTGAAGCCCCAATAGGGTGGGTAGGTTTGTTGAATGGTCACCAGGTGTTGTGGGCAATACTCGAGGATGGTATCCATAAGCACCAAAGAAGGGCGTATGCTTGGTGGAGTTATGCACGGTGTTGTTGTATGCCACTTCAGCCAACCAGACGTACTGGACCCATGACACCTCAGTATTTGTTGCGTAACAGCATAGGTACTGTTCTAGACCTTGATTCACGCGTTTGGTTTGACCATCCGTTTCCGGGTGATAACCGGACGATAGGCTGACCTCCATACCGATTAGTTGACAAAATGCTCGCCAAAATCGTGAAGCGAATTGAGGGCCTCTGTCCGTGATGACACGTGTAGGCAAACCGTGTAGACGAACCACATGATGTAAGAATAAGTCTGCCAGTTCACACGCAGTGGGATCTCCAATACACCGAATGAAGTGACTCATTTTGGTGAGGGAGTCTACAACCACTAGGATAGACGTGTACTTTTGCACAGGTGGCAAGTCCACAGTTAAGTCCATTGTGATTGTATGCCATGGGGCTCGTGGGGTCGGCAACGGTTGGAGTAAACCCACCGGTTTCTGATGACTAGCTTTTTGTCTGCTGCAATTGCTGCATACTATTACATAAACCTGCACGTCATGCAGTAACGTAGGTCACCAAAAAGGTCTGGTCACGTTCTGCTGGGTTTTGGCAATACCGGGATGTCCGGCTGTCATGACACCAATGCATCACTTCCTTTCTGAGTGCTAATGTAGGCAAATATAAAGCCTTAGCGTAATATGGGATACCGCCTATTAACGTATGTTGCGGGCCTCTTGAGCACCATTTCTGCAGCTCTTGGGCAGTCATGGCCTTTAGGACGTCATCAAAGATGTTAGGTCTACCCACTAGTCCAACTATCAGGGTGGTCGGAACTATTGGACGAGCCTCTCTAAGGTTTTGTTCTCTGGTTCTGGATATCGAGACAAGATATCAGCCTTCATGTTGTTGGTTCCTGGGTGATATGTAATCAGAAAATCGAAATTCGAGAAGAACATTGCCCAGCGTAATTGGCGGGGACTAAGTGTTTTCGCTGTTATAATGAATTGTAAATTCCGATGGTCAGTCATGAGAGTGACCGTATGGCGGGCTCCCAATAGGTAATGACGCCATTCGTCAATTGCTGCCTTCACTGCCAATAGTTCTTGGTCGGCTATGGTGTAATTAATCTCCGCCGGTAGTAATTTCCGGGAGTAGTACGCCACAGGATGCAGTAACCCTGTCTTAGGGTCTCGTTGGGATAGAACTGCTCCTAAGGCATAGCTCGAGGCGTCAGTCTCAACTAAAAATGGCTCGCTCAGGTCAGGCTGTCGTAGCACTGGTGCGGACGTAAAAGCTGACTTTAACCACTGAAAACCTTGTTCGGCGGCTTCGTCCCAAACAAACGCCTTCCCTTTCTTGAACAAAGTTGTAATGGGCGTCACCAGGTCGGAGAAGTTTTTTATAAAGATCTAGTTTTGTGTACACCGTTGCGTTTCGTACTTGATCCAGCAATACTGGAATCAGCGGTAAGGGGTACCGATTTTTAACCGTAATACGATTTATTCGCCTATAATCAATACACGTTCTCAAGTCACCCGTTTTCTTTGGTACGAAGAACAACGGCGACGAGACAGGCGAATTAGAATGGCGGATTAAACCATTTTTCAGATTGGTATCGATATATTCTTTCAGATGTTCTGTCTCCGCCTCTGTTAGGGCATACACGCGACTACAAGGTAGTACTGCTCCAGGTTCTAAATCTATACGGCAGTCAAAAGGCCGGTGGGGTGGCAGAGTTTCAGCCGATTTTTTGCTAAAGACATATTTGAACCCTTGGTATTCTGGCGGCAAGTTACTGAGATCTAATGTCTCTATATTGGCAACAGTAGGCTCCTGGACTAAAGACAAGGACAGGACCACTGTAGTGCAATGGGAACGACAGTGTGGAGAGGATATGGATACTGTACCCCTGGACCAGTCCAACAGGGGGTTATGTTTTGCAAACCAAGGTAGTCCCAGGATAACGCCAAACTGTGGTGCTGCATTAAGATCAAATCTGATTGTTTCTCTGTGACTTTGTTGACAATAGAGTGTCAAGGTTTGAGTGCAATGAGTTATGGGGCCTGAACTCAAAGCAGTCCAGTCCACCGCCCTTGCTGGTTCCGGTGTCCCTTTTTTACACAAGGGCACTCCCAACTTAGCAGCATACGAAACTTCCATAAAGTTACCCGTGGCACCGGTATCTAAGAGTAAAGCCACCTTAACCTTACGCCCCAAGAAATACAAAACCCCTGACGGAGTGATGTGGGGGGCATTATTTTCCAAGTCTGAGTCTGGGGTAACTTCTTTCATTGGGCTTGGCTGTAGTACCCCTACAACCGCCGAGCCGAAGCGTTTCCCTGTGCTTTAGGTTTCGTAGGGAAGTCTTTGACAAAATGTCCTGTGGTTCCACAATACAAGCACCGACCCTCCTTACGCCGTCGTTCTTTTTCATCCTTAGTAAGGGGACCGCGGACTGACCCAATCTGCATCGGCTCATCCCCGCCTGACTTTTCCGGGGTACGAGTCAAATGAGTATGGGTTAACCTGGCTATTGGACGAGAGTCCCCTCGTTTCTTATCCCCTCGTCGCTCCGCTTGGCGATGATCTAGACGTAATGCTAGATCTATCATGGTTGGGCAATCTCGGGGTTGAGGGTCAACCTGAGCAATTAGGTCCTTTATGTCGTCATGAAGACCTTGATAAAAGAGTGACATCCTTTTCTCTCGGGGCCACTCTGTCTCTGCCACCAGTCTATTGAATTGAGTCACATATGTTACTAATTCCTTATTGCCTTGACGTTAGGTGAGCAACTCCCTATCCTTACACATACCGGCGGCTTGATAATTAAATATCTTACCAAACTCGATTTGGAATTCATCCCAGCTATATAGAATTGCATCATCCCTTTGTACTAACGGATTTGCCCAAACCGCCGCATCCCCTGTAAGGTAGGAAATGACAAAGGCCGTTCTAGACTGGGTAGAACGAAATGCTGCAGGTTTAGTGAGAAAGTGGAGTTGGCATTGAGTTAGAAAGGTTTGGTGTTTCTGCGGGTCACCTGAATATCTTTCCGGGGGAGCTAAAGGGACTATGGACCCAAGGGTAACACTTACTTGGACGGGAGTGGGTGCAGTAGCACCTCCTGGAAGGGGTGCAGTTTGGACTGTTAGAGAACGCACTTGGGTGGCCAGGGTAGCATAGTCCTGTCTGGTTGGTGGCAGTGAGCTCGGCTTGTAAGTCCAGCAGGACCTTGGTTAGTTCCTCCATAGCTTAGCTGGGTCGTGCCACTCGGGCACCTGTTATACTAGGGCTTGTGCTTCTGTCAAGGCTCCAAATTCCAGATGCAGGAGTGGCGCGAACCAACTACCCCCAATGCGGTCTGGGTACCTGCAAGACTAGGCTTACACAGGCCACCGAGACCCCAGCAGGGAAATAGGGTTAGGGTTTTGTTGGTTCGATAGGTCTTGAACAGGGGACAACCGGAATGAGGTTTAGGAGAGGGGAAGTGCACAGGCAAGGGAACATATGGGGAAAAACAACAATCACAATAATATATGCACTATTCCCACACATACACACAGTGCTGTACAATAACATTTGATGCAAAAGACACTTAGCTCTGTGGTTGAGTGCTGGCCTCCTGCCTGTGCACTCTCAGGTCCGAACTCGGAGCAGTTCAAATGCTGCAAGAGAGTTTAGTATTAGTGGCCTGTGTTAACTCACAAAGGCGAAATACAAACCACCACAAACATACATTAGTGACGCCTGCCACCTTGGGTTTTGTTAGTGCTGGCACATGCACATTACACTTAGAAGGTTAATCTGCTCACTGAGCTTAATGGTGGCCAACTAAAAGCGTTGTTCAGAACATGTGGCCCAAGTTCGCCGCACGTGGCTTGAAGGGAATAAGATCCTTTGTGCCGCCAAAGTTTTCCCGTACGTGTCTTAATATCTAAGCACTACGTGCTGCCAACGTTTGCCGCACGTGGCTGTGATTCGGAAAGGCTCCCCGTGCTGCCAAAGTTTGCCGCACGTGGCTGAAGGCAAGTTGGTAAACAAACGCTGCGCGCGTTAGTCAGTGAAGCATGCAAGCTAAAATCGGCTTTGGTTAAATGCTATGGAGCGCTGATAGGCACTTAGCTTTTCCTCTTAGCAGGGGACGTAATATGGGTGGGCGGTGCCTACTGCGTGTGCCCCTCAGTGGATTGGAAGTTCCAATGCATCCCTGCTTCTTCCGCGCTTTCCCCCCGTGGCTGCGCTTCTAATTCCCAAGTGGGGTTGGATTGCTACGGCTTTGCTGTACTTATCTTGTATATGCGAGGGGCCGGAATCGTGATTCCTTGGTGCGTGGCCCCGCGCCTGATCCCCGTTGGCAGGAGCTCTGGAGGATGCGTCCGTTCTGGTCGGGAGCTTTAGCACAAGCTCCGTGCCTTCGCTCTTTGTGCGTGCGCGTGCGCGTGCACGTGCGCATGCGCGTGCGCGTGCCCATGCGTTAGCCCCTCCCAACTTGGGAGTGAAAAAGTAGTTCCCGGCTCGGAGACTGCTGGGAGTTGTGGTCCGGAGGGCCTTTTGCCTGCAAAAGGGACAGAGAAGCCTCCTATAAGGCTGGAGGCTGTTCCTTTGGGTTTGTTTTGTTTTGTGGTTGGTTTTTCTGCATCTGGGGCCCCTCACTGAGCCCTGGTTCCCCCTTACAATGCCCTGCACCTTGACAGTACCCCCCCCGCACGGAAGTACTCGGGCTTGGGCTTCTCAGGATGATTTTTGTGGAATTATCTCACCAATCTAGGAGCATGCACATTGTGTGCAGGCTCCCAGGAATGCTCTTTGGGACCAAATCCAACCCAATCTATTAAATAGTACAGCCCGTCTGGGTGACGCTGTGCATTCACAATGGCACGGACCTCATATTCTGGATGTCCCTGAACTATGATAGGTGGTGGTTTCTCAGTGCGGATGGATGGTCGGGCCGGTTTCAACAGGGATACATGGAAAGTTGGATGGATTTTCATTTGTGGAGGTAATGCCAGCCTCACTGCCACCGGATTAATCACATCCGAAATAGTAAATGGACCTAAAAACCTTGGCTGTAATTAGTGAGGTCTGGATAATTTAATATTTCGGATAGACAACCAGACCCTGTCGCCCTCTTTGTACAGGGGGCTTGCACTTCTTTTTTTATCTGCGTAATGCTTATATGATTTTTTTGCGGTGTCCAAATTTGCCTGAATGTCCTTCCAGACCTGCTGTGCTAAACCTGACGGCCCAATAGGGTGGGTAGGTTTGTTGAATGGTCACCAGGTGTTGTGGGCAATACTCGAGGATGGTATCCATAAGCACCAAAGAAGGGCGTATGCGTGGTGGAGTTATGCACAGTGTTGTTGTATGCCACTTCAGCCAACCAGACGTACTGGACCCATGACACCTCTGTATTTGCTGCGTAACAGCGTAGGTGCTGTTCTAGACCTTGATTCACGCGTTCGGTTTGACCATCCATTTCCGGGTGATAACCGGACGATAGGCTGACCTCCATCCCGATTAGTTGACAAAATGCTCGCCAAAATCGTGAGGTGAATTTTTCTTTCCCCCATGGCTGCGCTTCTAATTCCCAAGTGGGGTTGGATCGCTAGGGCTTTGCTGTACTTATCTTGTAAATGCGAGAGGCCGGAATGGTGATTCCTTGGGGCGTGGCCCCTCGCGTGATCCCAGTCGGCAGGAGCTCTGGAGGATGCGTCAGTTCCGGTCAAGAGCTTTAGCACAAGCCCCGTGCCTTCATGCTTCGCGCTCGCATTTGCGTGAGCCCCTCCCAACTTGGGAGTGAAAAAGTAGTTCCCGGCCCGGAGGCTGCTGGGAGTTGTGGTCCGGAGGGCCTTTTGCCTGCAAAAGGGACAGAGAAGCCTCCTATAAGGCTGGAGGCTGTTCCTTTGGGTTTGTTTTGTTTTGTGGTTGTTTCTTCTGCTTCTGGGGCCCCTCACTGAGCCCTGGTTCCCCCTTACAATGCCCTGCACCCTGACAACAAGGAGGAGCCCCCCCGAGCCCTTCAAGGCCCGAAGGCACAGACAGGGGCCTTAGAAGTGAGCCTGCCAGGTCACCTGATTGGGCATAATATGTTGGTAGGGCCCAATCAGAGCAGGGGTTCCCAGAGCAGGGCAGGCACTCCAGTGTCTGCTGATCTATCAGTGGCCATGATGGAAGGATGGCCCAGAACAAGTACCATGGTGCAAGGGAAGCACACATAGTCACACAAAGCAGCAATGGAATGCTGCAACAAGCATTTGCACTCAGTGATTGTCAATAAAAAGGAGATTTTGATATTTCAGTTATTTAGGTAGACAGATGTGCTCACAATACACTGTAAGAACCTGCAAAGCTAATCAGGGCTTACCTTTTGTGCCGGTGGTGGGGGACCCCTCCGAAGCCTCATGGTGAATAAGGAAGCCTGTGCTGGCAGGAGGGATACAGTGAACTTAGCAGATGTTTTATTATCTGCTGTGATGTATCATTCCTTAAGGGAAAAGCTTTGGGACACGTGTCACATAATCCAAAATAACCAGGATAAATCGGTTTCCCAGTTTAGAAGGTTCAAGTGGTCCCACAATGTCCATTCCAATGTGTGAAAAGGGAATGTCAATAATTGGTAAAGGTTGGAGTGGGGCTGGAGGTGGTGTATGGGCATTGGTTTTCTGAAACGGGGTAGAGGTGAGAACAATGTTTTTCACATCAGCATCTATACCGGGCCAGTGGAATCGGTTCACCACGTGTCCTTGTGTTTTGGCTGCGCCTAACTGTCCTTCCATAAGATGTGAATGGGCGATTTCCAATACCATCCTCTGATGTGTTTTGGGGATGACAATTTGTGATCTAGCTGTTGCTTCTGAACTGGTATCACCTCTATATAGGAGCCCCTGTTTAATAAATAAAGGGTCACTCTTTCTTCCTCACCAGCTTCTGAGACTGTGTAGAAAGGCCTCGGCTAGTATAGGATCATTACATTGTGCAAATGCGAGGTCAGGATGATCTCAGGTTCATCCCTCTGGGGGTTAGGTGTCAATACCTCAGATGGCGGTGTAGGTTCTTCATCTGCCTCCCCAAATCCCCTCTTGTCTCTTCCAGTCTTATTAAATTGGGTACTCTCCACAATTCTAGGGAAGAAGGCTTGTCCTAAAATCCTCTGAGCTATCTCTTTTCCCCTTTTTACTGTGTATGGATCCTTCCTGTTGTTTTGCACCAGGATCTTGAAATCACCCCGATAGTCAGGATCTACTACCCCTGCTAGAACATCCAAACCATGTTTACATGTTAGCCCCGACTTAGAGGTTCATTTTATATAGGTTTTCTTTGTGGGTGTCAGAACTAGGTCTTTAGGGAGTAATATTTGATCTCTGGGTTGTAGGGTTTCCTCTCAGCTACTAGCTAATTGAAAGCTGATAGATTTGTTGGTAGCTGTAGTCAGATTAGTAGCCTGCTCACTTAATTTTACAAATTCGAGGGTCCCCCAGTTTGTATCAGCTGAGTCAGATCCCACAACTGACACCATTTGTAAGGGGTCAAGAATAAGACTTGGACACAGTGGCATGGTAAGTTTTGGTTATAAACTTTTATTGTCAAAATAATACGAATGTTTGGGAAAATCCTATCTATCCCTAACTCTATGAGCAGATTTCCAGCCTCAACAAAACTAAGGAATGTCTGTCACGATGTTAAACAAATAGTGTCCTCAGTCCTGTGTCCAAAATGCTAAACTGACCCTTACATATTAAACTAAGCACAAGGTGAAAATGGAGATTTCTCTGAGCTATACACTTATCGCTTATTCTTGAAGTTTCAAACATAAAGTTCTAAAGTGCAAAAACAAAAGAATGTGATGTTCCACCAGGCAAGGCGTTCTCCCTTCCCCTAGATTTCTTCTGGTGGTTTCCCATCTGACTTTATCACATTGCAGACTCTTCTCTTAAATCTTCCCCACAATACACAGTTCCTTTGAATTATACTTTGCTGGTTCACAATTTCAAAATGGAGTTCTGAGCCCTGCATTTTCTTCAGTTTCTCTTCCCTTCCTGGTATACTCTCCTGCCAGGGTATTATAGTTTACCCTTACAAAAGAGCTATTTTTTTTTGTAAAGTATTTTATTGGTTTTTTCAAAAAAGTGAGAAACATTACAAACTTACAAGTGTGGTAATAAAGAAACGATACAACAAAAAAGAATAACGTGAGAACAACCAAAACAACAGCAGTCTACATGTTGCGTTAATTATGAGATGTTTGGCGGCAAGTAAAAACTATAGTTCCGATGTTACAGGAAGCGAGGGGAACAGATTCGGGTAATTCCTTCTCTGTATCAGTATGAAAAATCGGGTGTTGTAGGACGCTACAGTCCCTCAGGGAGGCTTATAGTCTGCCTTGAAGCGCATGTCACTCAGGAGGGCTTTCCAGGAGTCCAGGGTTCCACTTGTGGCTTCTCCGCTGGTTGTGATCCCGTTTTGCCAGGCCCTGGTTTCAGCAATCATCCATCTCGCCAGTTCACTCAGCCACCGGGCATGGCTGGGGCCCGCTGGAGTCTTCCAGGCCATCGCTATTGTTCTCTTGACCAAGATGCATGAGATATCCATTAGTTTCACCAAATGTTTAAATTTGCCTGGTCTAGGATATATACCTAGTAGGCACTCTCCGGGCGTCCAGTCGTATCTTACCATGCCAGCTTCTGCGCAGGATTGTTTGGCTTTGAACCAGAGTGATTTCACTTTGATGCAGGACCAGAACATGTGGATCATGTCTGCCTTGTCATTTCCGCACCATGGGCACGTCGGGCGTATTTTCGGGTTGAATGAGGCAATCCTGTGGGGAGTCATGTATGTCCGGTAAAGGACATTCAGCTGTATTTGTCCGAATCTGGAATTCCGGGACACTTTCTTGGGGTAGATCAGTGCTCTCTCCCATTCCTTGTCAGTAAGTGGTGATTCAAGATCTGCCTCCCATTTCGCCTTCAGTGCCTGACCTTTGGGGTTAGGCTTGTCTATGAGTCTGTTGTAAAGTCTGGAAACAGGTCTCCATCCATCTGAGAGGTCGTGCATTTCCTGTAGCAGTGGGTCTGGGGTGGGCTCTTCCGGCCAGCTGTTCCACTGCTTCTTAGCGATCTGTTTGATCCTGTGGTACCAGAGGAACTGGCCCTTGGATAGTCCTTCAATGTTCTGTAACGACTCGAAGTCCCTGAATTCCCCGTCAGTGAACATGTCTCCCCATGTATATATGCCTGCTTCTTCCCATCTCCTGGGAGTGGAAAGTTCCGCCTCCGACTTGCACACATCCACCAACATGGGGTTATCCGGTGAGTACGGATGTTTCACTTGCCTTATGTGACAGGCCTGACCCATATCTGCCTGCCCAGCTTGACAATCAGCAGGGCTTCGGGAGGTAGCCGAGGGGGAAACCATAGAATTTCTTTGGGGATTAAGTTTGTGGAAGACTGCCTGAGTAGTTCCAGCTCGGCCGATGTGTCATCAGACAGCCACTTCGTAATGTGACTGAGCTGGGCCGCCAAGTAGTAAAGGTGAAGGTCTGGGAGTTTTATTCCGCCTTCCTTATGTGGGAGAGACAGCGTGGCCAGTGTGAGCTTGTGTCTGCGCGGACCCCACAAGAAGTCCTTGATGATGGCCTCTAGTGTCTTGAAGAAAGGCGGGCGAACGTAGTGGCAAATATTGGCAAAGAAGTACAGGAATCGAGGAAGGATTATCATTTTGGCAATCGCCGCTCTACCCACCATTGACAGTGGTAGTTTGGACCAAAATTTGATTGAACGCCGAAGGCCGGTGACTGCTGCTATAGTGTTATGTTCGTGTGTGAGTAGCGGGGTGTGACCCACATTGATTCCCAGGTACCGGAACTTGTCAGGTTGCCACTGTATTCCGATAGGCGGGAGGTTGTCTACTGCAGTGCCCCTCAGGCTAGCTAGGGGGAATGCGGTTGATTTGTGTCTGCTGAATCGTATCCCTGAGTACTTTGCATAATTGTCGAGAACTTCTAGCGTTGTGGGTGCGTTGAGCTCAGGGTTCCTCAAGTAGAGAAGTACATCGTCTGCGTTTAATGAAATTATGTTGTAAACGTTGCCCACCTTAATGCCTGCATCAAAAATCTGTTGGCGAAAGTATATGGCTATTGGTTCTAGGCCCAATATATACAGCATGGGCGAGAGTGGGCACCCCTGTCTCGTGCCTCTTTGTATTGCCCAGGATCCCGAGACAATTCTGCCTGTTTTAACCCTTGCCATTGGCGAATTATAAAGTACCTGGATCCATCTGATGAAGCCCGCACCGAAGCCGAAGCCCCTCAAAACCTCCACAAGCCACTCCCAATAGATAGAGTCGAAGGCCTTGATGGCATCAAGTGACAGTATCGCCAGGTCCTCCTCTCGATCGTGGGTTTCGGCCATGATGTGTTGTAATCTCCTGAGGTTGGCCGTGGTGTTGCGTCCTGGGACGAATCCATTTTGATCTTCGTGAATTATGGATCCTACCACTCTGGCGAGTCTGTTGGCTAATATAGAAGTGAGGATCTTGCTGTCGTAATTCAGCATGGCCAAAGGTCGATAAGAATCGCAATCGGTGGGTGACTTGTGCGGCTTGAGCATTGGAATAATTATGGTCTCTTTCATGGTGTTGGGCAGGATGCCGTTTGTGTAGGCTTCTTGATAAACTTCATGCAGGATGGGGGTGAGAATGGGTTCGTAGGTCTTGTAGAATTCGGGCGGGAGACCATCACTGCCGGGGGCTTTGCCATTAGCGAGCGATCTGATGGCCGCTGTCACATCTTCGGAAGTGATTTCCGAGTCCAGTTCCTCCCTTTGCTCGCTGGAGATTTGAGGGATGCCTATCTCCTCCAGTGTTTCGATTAATTCTGCGGCGGGCACCTGGGACTCATGGGCATACAATTTGGAGTAGAACTTAGCAAAAGTCTCGTTAATCTCCATCTGCGTCTTGTGTGTTACTCCTTTTTCGTCCTTTATCTCCGTTGGCAGGTGTTTGGGGTGTTCCCGCTTGCAGAGCCAGGCAAGCAATCTGCCGGGTTTGTCAGACTCACTGTGGGATCTGGCGGTATGTGTTGCGAAGTCAAATTTCTCCAGTCTGACCCATGATTCCTGACATTTTATACGGGCTGTTTTAAGGATCTTCTCGGACTCTGGAGAAATGTCAGGGGCGGACTCTAGTCTTGCGATCTCTAATTCCTGGGCCTCAAGAGAGGACTGTAGTTGTCTGCGGGTTCCGCCCGCTCTTGAAATGATTTCTCCCCTGGTAACCACCTTCATGGCCTCCCACAGTGTGGACCAGGTATCCACCGATCCCTTATTGATTTCGACATATTCCTCTAGCTTCTCAGCAAGGTCCTCTCTGAACTCTGGATCATCCAACGCTGCTGTAGGCATCCTCCACATGGGAATTGGAGGTTTGGGTCCACGCAGCTGCCAATGCATGACGAGCGGGGAGTGGTCGGAGATCGATCTCCCCAAATATTCAGTGGATGTGGCCAGTGGAGATTGTTCCTTATCAACAAACAAGTAGTCGATCCTTGTGTGGACGCCATGTGGAGCTGAGTAGTGTGAATAAATTCTGGCCTCTGGATGTTGCACTCTCCAGATGTCTACCAGGTTGAGCTGGTCGAGTGTTTCCGTCAAGGAGGTGGATGCGGGACTGCTTGGCTGAGGAGGAGGGCGCGATCTGTCCTTGCTTAAGTCCATGACGCAGTTGAAGTCTCCCCCCCACACGAAGGTCCTGCCTCGGTGTTGTGCCAGTCTAGCACTCAACGTGCTTAAGTATGACGGGATTCCATGCTGCGGAAAGTATGTGTTAATGAAGCACACTGGGGTTTGTTCTATGGTGCCCCACATTGATGTATATCTCCCTTCCTTGTCAGAATCCCAGCCTTCTAGCTGGAAAGGCACATTCGGGTTCACCCATATCAGTACGCCTCTCGCATATTTGGAGTAAGGAGACCCCCTCGTGGTCCCATCCCATCGATCTGTTAACTTAGACATGGAGTCCGCTGTAAGGTGGGTCTCTTGTAATAGCGCAATCGAGACCTTCTTCCTCCTGAGGTAGGACTGCACGCGGTTCCTTCTGAGGTATGAGGCCATTCCCCTCACATTCCATGTCATCACAACAAGTTGCGACGCCATCGGATCAGTGTTCTGAATTCGTCTTGGAGTTCTGGCCCGCTGGCCCGGTGGCACAGCGAACCACAGGTAGCGTTCTGCGGGCGGGAGGCCCCTGGTTCATGAAGTCTTGTATCGTAACCTGCCGCCATCTTGTACTTTACCGACATTGATGATTCGTAGACTGCGAAGCCAACTAAACTAATAACATAACACAAACTGGTGCGCCCAGCGACTACAACACTGTCGCGGTGCTCAGGCGCTCTCGCGCCGTCTGAACCCATCCGGGTATCGGGCGTGAGCTGGGTCGGGCGGTGAACTGGCCCAATTGGATTTTCTGCTGGGGGTAGGGTTGGTGCGAGGCGGCAGGGCCGTGCGAGGGCCGCTTCCGTAAGTTAAACTGTTGTTTGGATTACCTGCTGGGGACCGGTTACTGGTGGTGCGAGGAGACTCGGGATTTAATCGTCGTTCCGAGGAGGATCCTTGCCATCGGCTAGGTTATTATCTTCTAGCCACATATTGGCCGCCTCCGGGTTTTCGAGAAATATCGCTCGCCCATTATAAACAACTCTCAGGCGCGCGGGGTACAGCAGCCTGTATTTAATGTCCAGTTGGCGAAGTTTTGCCTTGATCGGGACGAATGAGTTCCTTTCCCTCTGCACTTTCTGGGTGTAGTCGGGGTAAATAGTAATTTTTGAGTCCCCCCTTTCAATGGGACCTGCTTCTCTGGAGTGCCGCAGGATGGTTTCTCTGTCTTGAAAATTCAATATTTTGGCTATTATTGGCCGTGGACGCGAGCCGGGGGGAGGACGTCTCTGGAGGGATCTATGTGCCCTTTCGACCGCAAAGCCTTGGGTTAGTTTTCCGGCCCCGATCTCTTGTAGCAGAAGGGTTTCGACATAGGATGTGGTGTTTAGGCCCTCTGTTCCCTCCGGGATACCCAGGATCCTGATGTTCCCCCGTCTGGCCCGTCCTTCGGCTTCCTCTGCCCTTTCCTCCAGGAAGGCGACCCTCCTCTTTAGATCGGAGACTTCGGACTTCAAGGTTGTGGTGGCCCCGGACAGCTCCGTCGTGGAATTCTCGACGGTCGTTACCCTCTCCGTCAAGTTGCGGGCATCCTGGCGGATGAGTTGTATGTCTATTTTGAACTCGTCAATCTTGGAGTCGATGTGGGTTCTCAGTGAGGCAATGGCATCCAATATCTGAGAACGATTGTCGTTGACCTCCCCTTCGTTCGGATGAGTGATTTCGGAGAGGCTAGGTCTGGACTGGGTGGAGGTCTTCGCCTTGGTCGAGACAAAGGAGTCCATGGTGGCGGCCCTGCTCTTGTTCTTGGTGGCCATCTTGAAGCCGCAGGATGTAGATCGCCGAGTCGGGGAGCCAAGTGGGGCGGCCCAAGGGTGCGGTGGTGGTCAGGGGCCCACCAAAGGGTATTATGTTGGCTCACGCACCTTGAGTTTCAGGGCCCCCGAGTGCTTCGGCTGGAATCAGGTCGTTCGGGTGATGGCCGGGGGGCGGGGTGCTGCTTCTCAGAGGTGGCGAGTTTCTCTTTATGTGATGCCCTCCGCATGGTTCTAGTTGTAGTCCGCGTTGCGTAAGTTGGGCCAGCCCAGGGGTAGCAGAGACAGGGGCCTGGGGGCCTGTGTCGATTCCGAACCAGTCTCAGACAGGGGTCGCCCCCCCCCGGCCTTGTTGCCGATCCCCAAAGCGCTCCGTCAGGGGACGCTGGTTCAGGGGCTGCGTGAAGCTGTGCGAGGCGCCATCTTGGATCAATGCTCGGCGGAGGGGAGGGTGGGATCCGGAGCCCGCTCTTCCTCACGGGGGCTCCGAAAATACCAACAATCGAGCAATTCCTAATGGGGAGCACTTCCCCCGCCGATGCGTGCTTTTCCGCTGGCTGCAACCACTCTTGTACCGGAGAAAAAGGATCAGGAAGCGGCGTCTCGGCCGGAGCCCGGCAGATCAGCTTCTGCCCTCCATCGGCTCCAAGCCACGCCCCCCCACCCTTACAAAAGAGCTATGGGTCTTCCCTGTTGCTTATGGCTCCACACTTTCCAAGTGGGGTTCTCAACCCCTCTGTTTCTCCTCACTTCTTCTTTTACTCCTGGTTTACTCTCCTGCCAGGGTGTTACTCTTTACTTATTTACTGGTGAGTTCCAGACTCCCTGGTTGCCTGGTTCACTATCCTGCCAGGGATTTTTTGCTTTTTTTTCACTCACTCTTGTACCGAAGAAATAATACTTCTCTGGTATTGATTCCTTGGTGAGCTTAGTATCAACTGAACGGTCTTCAACACAATGTTTGTTTCTGTATTAATTCTGTTGTCTTCACTTAGGCTTGTCCCACTGTTCGTCTTTATTCTGTTGCCTGTTGCCTTCGCTAAGGCTCTATGGAATGTTTCCATCCTTATTAATAGTTTTGCCTTTTCTCAGATTGTTTGCAATGTTGGTTTCAAATATATTGCCTTCACATAGGCGTTTCGTAATGTTCTTGTCTGTATTAATTAGGTTGCCTTCTCTTAAGCTTTGCTCAATGGTCGTCTCTATTTTAGCTATGTGGTTTTCTCTTAAGCTTTTCTCAGTGTACGTCTCTGCATTAGTTATGCCGCTTTCTCTTAAGCTTTTCTCAATGTTTGTCTCTGTATTATTTAGTTTGCGTTCTCTCAAGCTTTTCTCAAATGTTCGTATTAATTAACTTGCCTTCTCTTATTGGGCGCTCATGCATTGGGGTTGGCACACAGTATTTGCCTAGAAGCGCCCTGGTAACCCTTGGGCTTTCCCAGGGTTTACCAGTGTTTCTAGGCAACTCTGGCATTCATCGTTCTTCACTGTCATTTCTGTGTTTTGACCCCTGACTGGCAATGGTTTCCGTAAGGCACTTTGTTCCTGCTGGATCCCCCTCTGTTTCAGACAGCTCTTGCTGTCCATGACAGGGACTCATAAAACTTCTCCTGACTTCTCCCTGCAGTACGCCATGACTGTCAGCTTCCAAGTTGTGTTCTGCACTCCGCTCGGCTCCGGTGTCCCAAACAGCGTCACAACAAGTTGGCTGCAGTAGCAGGTTCTGCCTGTCTCTCGATACTCGCTCAGCTATGTGCATTTTTAATGTCCCGGTCTAACTTAGTAGTTTGCCATGACAAGAATGCAGAGTTGGTTTGCTGTGTTTAGTCATCCTCAATTCTCCATCCTTCTTCCACATCTCAGTACTATAAAAGGGAGGTGCATAATGTTGTTGGTCAGAAAAGCCTGGAAAATAAACATCTACTTCACAATACACAGGAGTGTGGTATAAGTCCTTGGGAGTTATTAGGATTTACCACTAAAAGGTTATTCACATCTAATACTCTCTTGACTCCCTGGAGATTGTCCTCCCCTTTGTGGTCCGCCCGCAGATAGCCACTCCCAGGGTCAGTGTTAGGTAGCCTCTGCCTTTCTCTGGCCACATACCAGAAGCTTCCCTTCAGGCAATCAATGAGGATGTTGCTAGATTCATCATAACCCCTTAATGGATAAATAAACTCTTAAAAAACAGAGACGTGTGATGATTTCCTAGTAAAGATTGAATTCAACAATTGTATTTAAAGTAATGTTTGTCATGTAGTCAGGAACTCTAAAACCCATCTTGTGGTTAGCCAGAGTTCATTCATTCTCACTTTCTTCCTAAAGTGTCCATTAGGAACTTTGACTTCAAATTTCCTCTTTTGATTAATTTCCCAATGTGCTCAGTATTTTTTACTTCAAGTGCCACCATGAAGTATTTCTCTGATTAGGTTCTCAAAGACTTCTTCATGTTCCAGCATGCAGGCTTATTCCTTTCAGTTACGTTTTCAATCGGCCCGTAGAGTTATGTCTTCAAGTTTCAGAATGCACAATTTACCCTTTCAATCAATTTCTCAAGGGCTCAACTATCCTGACATTCAGTTTTCATCATTTAGTGTTTCTCTTTTAAATCTCATTCTCAAAGGGTTCTTGGAAGCTTCCCTTCGCAATGGGCTCTTCCTTCCAGGTTCCAGATAGATGTGTTCATTTTCTTTTTTTTGGATAAAATATTTTTTTATTTTATAGTTACAAACAAGACAAAACAGAAACACATTAACTCTTAATCAATACTTTCAAACACACAGGTATACACTACTTCTTGGCGCTTGGCTCTTCTTCACACATGCTGCGAAAAACTGTTACGCCTAATAAGTCTTTGGGCTCATCTCGTACACCTGGGGTAATTATTTTTCAACAGTTCAGTGGGCTTTCAGCTCCTTTCTCCACACCTTCACTTGTCCTCCTATCTTTGCCATATTTTGGTCGCTTTCTCTCGGCACCCCCTTGTGGTATACACTCCCGTTTCCATTGGCACACACATGTCTACATCCGTTACCCACTTCTCGTATTGAGGGGATGAGGCCGGGCCCCACAGTTGAGCTAGATTCCTTTTCGCAAGGCCTGTGGATGTTGCGAACATGAGTTTTTCAAATCGGGATAACTCTATATCTGCATCTATCCCCAGTGTTAGAAGTTTGGGGTCCATTGGTATCTCCCGGCCAATCAGTGTTGATAGTCTGTCGCAGCATTTCTGCCAGAAGTCCTGTATTTGTGGGCATTCCCATAGGATATGGAAGAAGGTCCCTCTCGTTTGGTGGCAACGTAGGCAGTTGGGATCCGTCGCTACACCCCAT
This sequence comes from Ambystoma mexicanum, assembly GCF_040938575.1. Classification (NCBI taxonomy): domain Eukaryota; kingdom Metazoa; phylum Chordata; class Amphibia; order Caudata; family Ambystomatidae; genus Ambystoma; species Ambystoma mexicanum. The sequence goes on from NC_090929.1 coordinate 543,998,040, forward strand.
CGGTGCAAGGCCTATCTGGGATAGTATATCCTATGCAGGATTTTTAGTTGGATCAATCTGATTCTAGCGGAGATTGCGGTCTCCCTGGGGTACATGAGGGCTGTAGTCCCGTCCTCTGGTTGGATTGGGCCCACGTCCCTTTCCCATTTCTCTTTAAGCTCTGTGAGTTCCGTTGTGGCAAAAAAGTTGATTGCATTGTACATTGTAGAGGTTATTTTGTGGTCAATTCGGTCCACCACTATGTTCCTCTCGATCAGGGTGCACTCTGGTACATTAGGGAAGTCTATCTCACTTGTGGCAAGTGCATGTCTCATTTGCCTGTAGTGAAAGTGTTCTATGGAGTGAAGATTATATTCGTCCCTCAGGGCTTGGAAAGTCTTTATTTCTCCGTTCCTTATCATGTCTTTCAGTCTTTCTATCCCAGCCTCTTCCCAGGCCGCCCATTTGGGGAGTTCTCTCAGTTCTGGAAAGTGCTTGTTGCGCCACAGGGGTTGTTTCAGTGTAACCTTCCCCTCCCATCCTAGGTATCTGTGTGCATCTATCCAGATCTGTGTTTTCTGGGCAGCTATTGTGGACGGGACTGGGCGTGTTTTCTTTTGATAGAGACTTTCTATTGGAGTGATCCCCCTGCTCTGCCTGAGTGTCTGCTCTGTTGTGCGGTAGTGCTGGGTCGTTGTGTAGGATATCATTTACTACTGACATTTGGGCTGCCCAATAGTATGTTTGTAAGTGTGGAAGACCAATTCCTCCCTCCCATACTGAGCGCTGTAGGGTTTTCAGCGCAATTCGAGGATGCCCTCCTCCCCACAACAGCTTCCTAAGTGTCTCATCTAGTTTGCGGAATTCTATTTTTGGTATATATATTGGTGTATTCTGCAGGATGTATAGAAACCGGGGCAAGGCCAACATCTTGAACAGTGCAGCCCTCCCTAGCAGGGTGAGCGGAAGGGTCATCCAGTGCTTTACATCGTTCACAAATCTATCTCTTATTGGATGCAGGTTTTTCTCTGTATATTGTGTTAGATCTGTCGTGATCTGTATCCCAAGATACCGGAACTGCTCTTTCTCGATTTTATATGGGCAATCGTCTAGAGCCACTTCATCAAGCCCTCTGATCTGCAGTAACAAGGATTTATTATAGTTAACCCTTAGCCTGCTAAAGTTCCCATAGGTGTGTAATATATTCGTGACGATGGGACATGAGACTGCTGGGTTGCTTAGGTAGATCAGGAGGTCGTCCGCATATAGGGACACTTTGTCCTCCCAATTCTGTGTCCAGTAAAACCCCCTCCAAGCCCGCGACTCTCTCAGCATTATCGCCAGTGGTTCAATTGCTAGTGCGAATAGCATCGCAGAGAGGGGGCAACCCTGTCTGGTTCCTTTCCCAAGCTTTATGCTGTGTGAGGACCACCCGTTTACTCTGATTTCTGCCATCGGGGCATTGTATAGGAGTTTGACCTAGTTTGTGAAGTGAACTCCGAATCCCATTTTACCCATTATGAGCCATAGGGCCCCCCAGTGGACCGAATCAAAGGCTTTCTCAAAGTCAATGGTGAGGAGTGCCAGCGAATCCTGTAGGGTTGGTGTTCTCTCAATGGCAGCTTGAAGTCTATGAATATTCATTTGCGTGGATCTCTGTGGCATGAAGCCGCATTGGTCCGGATGTACCAGAGAGGGTATAACTGTCTGTAACCTGTTGGCCAGTATTTTTGCCAGTATTTTGGCCTCTATGTTTATGAGAGAAATTTGGCCTTCCTTAGGTCCGGCGGGAGGATTCCTTTTTCCTTTGCGTGCAGGAACATTTTTAGCTTATGGGGAGCCACTTCTTCGGTGCCAATTTTCTTCCATACTTCTACTGGGAAACCATTGGGCCCCGGGGTTTTCCCATTTTGGAGCTGAGAAATGGCTGTCGTCAGTTCTTCCTCAATTATTTAGGCTTCGAGTGTCGTTCTTTGTGTTTCGTTTAGTGCTGGGATGGTTAGCGTATCCAATATGCTAGGATCCGTCGGGGTCGTCAGCGGGGCATATAGCGTTTCATAGTAAGTTGCGAAGACCTCCGCAATGTCTGAGTCAGTAGAGGCCCATTCTGTGTTTGTGGTGCTCATGCGGCGCACTTGAACGTGCCCCTCCTCTCTCATTTACAACCATGCCAGCATCTTACTGGCCTTGTCTCCTGTCTTGTATAGTCTGGTGCGCATGGTTCTGTGCGCTTGCTACGCACAGGTCAATGCCACATTATGTAGTTTCTTTTGTGCCACTTGTAAGCAAGTGTTATCTTCCTCCGCTCCCGTGCTTACATATTTCGCCTCGGCGCGTTTCACCTTTGCTTCTGCATCGTCAACTTCTTGCTTATGTGCTTTTTTGTGTGCAGTTGTCCAGCTCAGTATTTCGCCTCTCAGAGTTGCCTTGTATGCCTCCTATACTCCCGTGTCATCCACTGAGTCTTGATTTAATTAGAAGTATGTTGCTGTCGCTTCCTGGATCTTCTCTGTTAGTTCCGGAAATCCTAGATAGTATGTATTCAATCGCCACCTCGACGGAGGCTGGGGTCTCTCTGTCTCAAGCAGCATTGTGAGTGGGGAGCGATCTGATATCCCTCGGGGATGTAGAGTCGCATCCATTACTTTGTGTATGTTTTCGCCGGGGAGGAAAAAATACTCTAATCTGGACATTGACGCGTGTGCGCCTGAGTGAAACGAGAATTGTCTCTCCGCTGGATGAAGGTCTCTCCAGGCATCCTTCAGGCCCAGTGCTGACGTAAAAGTAGCTAGCTTGCTTGGTAGTGCCGGGTTTCTCCCCCTTATATGTGTGCGATCCTCAGTAATGTTCATCACCTCATTGAAGTCTCCGCCCATTACCAGTGTATCTGTCGGGTTGTTAACAATTACCGGTGTAATGTCTTCAATTAGGGCAGTCATGAGTGCTGGGGGCGAGTAGACTGCCAATATGGCTATGGTTTGGTTCCATAGTGTGCCTTTCATGAAAACAAATCTGCCTCCAGGGTCTTGGGTTACATTAGCTATGTCGATCGGGGTTCTTTTGTTTATCAATATTAGCACTCCCCTCAAGCCCATGGAGAAGCCTGCGTGGATTGCCGTCCTATACTTGGTTCTCTTAAAAAATTGGCAGTTTGTGCCTGCCAGGTGCATTTCGGTGCGCAGCACTATATCTGGATCATGCCGATTTATATATTGTATTACTAGCCTTCGCTTTATGCTGTTTTCCAGGCCATTGACATTCCATGTCATGAAGGCGAGTTTCTTCGCATTATTTCCAGTTGCGGCCATTAATCTTTGGGTTTAGTTCTACGTGGGGGTGGCCATCTCTTGCGACCTTCATGTGTACTGTGCTTGATGTAGCCTTGCTGAGCCAAGTGTCAATTGAATACCTGTTTAACACCCAACTCCCCCTCCCCATACTCCATCCCCAACTGAAGCATCTGTCGCCCATTGAACAAAACGTTTAACCAATCAAACTATTGTTAAGTGCTTAAGTCTCTTTGGTATTAGGAATACCTCAGTATGCACTTGGTACTGTAGGGGGGTTGTGCCGTGCTGGGCTGTGGGCCGCCAGCATTCATTTCCCAGTTGCTATGTGTCAGGCAGTTTTCGTTTGATCTTGTGCCGTGTAAACTTTCATCATTCGTCCGCTTTTGCAGTTATTCGTCTTCTCTTTGTGGCATTGCTTCTATTTCTTGGTGGGGTGGACCTTGTGGTGGTTTATTTAGCCACGGTCTGTTTCTTCTCGCTTCTTGTCGTTTGCATGGATTCCAGTCTCCTTTCAGATTTCTCTCCGCCCAGGTCCATGCTTCTTTAGGTTCAGTGAAGTGTATTGTCTGCCATTATGGTATATTTTTAGCTGTGCTGGGAACAGGAGACCATATTTCACATTCAGTGTCTGTAGGCGCTTTTTAAGGGGGTCAAAGGATTGCCTCATTTTCTGCACTTCTCTAGTGAAGTCCGGGAAGAAGCCTATCCTGGAGCCGTTATGTTATCTCACCCTTTGTCCTGGCCATTTGCAACACCGCATCTTGATCTCTATAGTTGAGGATCTTTGCTACCACAGTTCTCGGCTGTCCTCCAGGTAACGACTTGCCAGTTGGGACTCGGTGTGCTCTTTCTATTGAAAAGATTTTCGACAGGGTCTTGGGAGCAAATAAGTCGGCAAGCCATTGCTCTAGGAAAAGTTCCATGCTCTCCCCTTCAGCCTTTTCAGGCAGGCCAAGAATGCGGATGTTAGTCCTCCTTGACCTGCCCTCTCCCTCTTCCACCCTGCTCTCCAGTACCTTAATGCGTTCTAGTGCTCTATTCATTTGCTGGCCCATACTTCTCATTTCGTCCTCTGCTACGGATATACGGTTCTCAGCCTCTCCGGAGCAGGACGAGAGCTTCTGTAGATCATGGCGTAGCAGGGAGACTTCTGTGGATATGCCATCCATTTTAACTTCCATGGAGGCTCGCGAGTTGGAGATGGCATTCATCACATTCCTTAGGGCTAGGTTTTCTTCAGGATTTTGTGTATCTTCAGGTCTGCTTGGTTCCATTGGTGGAGGCAGGGTGGTGGCATTGTTCCATTGTGCTCTGATTGGCCACTTTTTTCCCTCCTTTTTCTTTGCCCATTACAGCAATTGTCTGTTGGTTTGGTGTTGCTGTGTAGAGTGAGGAGTTTAATGTTGTGGCTCACCGTGTGAGGGTGGTTAGCCTTCCTCACTTTCTTGGTTGTGGGGGGTGTTACATTCTATACTCTGGTCGTAAGTGTTTCTCAGGGGTGTCTTGTCCAGCCGTTAGGATTGGGTGGGAGGTTCCCCCTGCTCTTAGCTTTCTTGCTCTAGGGTAAGTATGGCCTCCTCTGCCCCAATCTGCACTTCCTGGGTCTCATTCGCCCTGTCCACCTCCTGTTTTGATGGCAGTTCAAGATGGAGTATTTGTTCAAGTTATCTACTGCTTATAGTCTTTATTTTAAAAGGGGGTTCCACCTTTGTTCCCCTTTCTCACTGCGGCAGCTCGTGTTAGATTATCAGCGAGGAGGGCCGTGATGGGGGAGGGGAAGGGGTTCTTTCTCCCCTTCGTGCTATATGGTGTCCTTGGTTCAATGTCCGGCGCTTGCACCCCCCTTTCCCCTCTCCTTACCGGCTTATTGGAGCAGGATCTTAGCGAGCGCTCGACGTTATATGGAGCGCATGGGCCCGTACTGGATCGGGAGGTTGGGGTGTCGTTGTTCAGTCCGCCTAGGGGGGCACGGACCCAGTCCCATGGAGTCGCTCCAGACTCCGCCACTTTCTCCCAGGCTCAGCGTGGGGAATCGGAGCTCGCCCACTCGCTCACACCTCGGAGCCGCTGGGTCCTCAGGGCACTGGCGCCTGTCCCTCTCTTTGTTTGCCCCAGCTGCTGCTGTTTACGAGGAATCTCCCGCCTCCGGCGCTCGGCGTCCGCTTCAGCAGAGACGAAGGAAGTGAAGCGCTGCCGTAAGGAAAGTGCGCCCCCGTCGCCGCTGGGCTTCTCAGTATCTCCGCACCTCAGCTCCGTACACCTCCAAGGGTGCTAGTTAGTTGCGGCCGCCTCTCTTTCTTGGTGCCCGGTGGCCATCTTGAGTTCTCATCGGCGCCTGTCTCTGTACTTTCTTCAGTGGATTTCTCGGGATCCAGTTCTTGGAATACTTCTCGACTTCAGCAGTTTGCGGCGGTAGATGTCTGCTTTTAAATTATGTTATTGTTCGCTTTCGTCTTTGCGTTTTACTTCAGGATTTTGAAGGATTCAGCTGGCAGCCCCAGAGCTCAACAAAATAACGTCTCCATGTTAAGCCTGCTGGCCACGCCCCCTCCTAGATGTGTTCATTTTCAATCACTTTCTCTATTAACCTTTCTTCCAAGTTCCAGCATTTAGCACTTCTCCTTTCAACCACGCTCTCAATTGCCCTAGGAACGTTTCCTCCAAGATCCAGCATCGGAATCTTTACTCCAAGATCAAGCACACAGTGCTTCTCCTTTTTCATCACTCTCAATGTTTTTGCTCCTTGATCTACCGTTCTTTACTTGAGAGGTATCTCTTCACCCTTTTGAGGACTTCTCGCTTCTCTGTCTACACTGGGAAGCATTTACATACCTCTCTCTGGTATGGGTTTTTCTCATTGGTTACTCTCCATTTAGCGGTTTGGCTTTTTTACATTCCACTTTCAGGCAGTTGGTTGTTCATACTCCTATAATTGAAAACCCTCCTCTAGATCTCACTCTCTCCTCCACTTCGCTTGACATCTGGAAAGCTGCTTGTCTCGTCCATGCGGCTGCTCACATAATATGTCTCTGACATCTGCCTACTCTCCACTGCTGAACTTGCCTTATTTTACCCATGACACTGAAGAAGCTGATCCATCATGACTCCCTGGTGCACTGACTTCTTTGTTTTTTCCCTTTCCTGCTATGGCACAAGTCCTGCCACATGATCAAGGCCAGCAAGGAAATACGCACAATTAATTTTGCACTTAGACATGGAAAGCACTTCTCTACATATCCTGCTTTAACTTCAAATTATCTTCAAGAGATTCAAGGGGCTGCGGAAGTAATATAGAAAACCTTTTTTTTCGTGTTTTCTTTCTCTTCACCGAAAGCTAGAAAATTGAGCGTTTGGAATGCCAGGAACTAGCTTAATATTCTTGTTTCAGGTAACTAGTTGAATAGTCAGCTGTCTTGTTGAATACTTGTTTGTATTCTTGTTTCAGGTAATTAGACCAATGGGGAATGATCTGCCACATAGGCAAATTCTCTCGTGGATAAATTAAATAGGGACCCTGAACAGTCCACTTGATGAGAAAACACTCTTCCCTAATGATGAAATAGTAAGCTTTGTGTGACAAAACAACTTTTGGCTGAGAAACAGGACTGGCTTCACATCTCCGGCTCTCATTTGTGAGAGCATGTCATCCAAATCAACCCTTCAAGCATTGGTTTGGAGGGCTAACAGTTGGTTAAAACCAAGGGTTTTGACAGTGCTGGATGACACAATGCCTCTTTCAAGTTTTGGGCAGCTCAGGCAGCATGTTCACATTTTCAGATTCAACATTTTGCGCTGCGCAGTAATCGCGTAAATACCATTCTGCATGGTGGTAGAAGAGATAATCCATCAATCTTTGGCAAGTTTTGCGTGCCTCATCCAGTCCGAATGGTGATACCATAGACTTAAAAAGGCCTTATGGTGTGGCAAAGGCAGTCTTCTCTCATGAAAATGTAGAAATACCTCCCAATAACCTTTTGTGAGGTCAAAATGCTTGACTGTCCCAGTTTCTCAATCAGCTTCTCAATGCAGGACACGGGGTAGGGTTCTAATTCCCCTTCATGAAGTCAGTACAGAACCTCCATTACCGATCTGATATTGAGTCTAGGACAATAGAGGAGGTTCACTCATCAAATGATCTTTCTGTGCCACCCATGATTACCATTCCTGAAACACAGTTTAGCAGGCTAGAGTCTTTTATGAGCTACCTTTACTGGAGTTATTCTTATCCAGTGGCTGGTGATGCTTACTCCATATGAGCTTTCTAAAAAGAACTCTTTGACGCCATGATGAAACTCTGCCAGTTCTTTTCTTTTGATGTTTGTCAGATCTTCAGGAATTGTTGGTGAACTTTCCCTCTGAAGAACCCATAGCTGTTCTTTACCTGTTTCCATGGTTGTAGCCAGTTCACAAGTTACATTTGATCTTTCTTTTGGAAATCCCGATGATGGACTTATTAATTTAAATTCCCTAAAGGTCCTTTTACCTATATGGGCAATGCCATTGAGCCAGTAACTTGTTCTAACTGGTGGGTAAAAGAACGAGGAACTGATTACCTACCTTGATGCGGCCTTCGCAGATGCATTTTTTTTATATATTATTCTCTGTTTCTCTTCTGTCCTTTCCAAGTTTTCTTTCATGAAGGGCCTGATGAGTCTCATCCACTACTGCTTTGTTCAAATTTGTCCAAATATGGCCTGGAGTGTTCTTGGTCATCCCACTCCTGCCATGCCAATTGTAAGAAATGCTGTGGCTTACACCTATAGATTAGCTCAGTTAGCGAATGTCAAGTGCAAGCCTTTTGACAACAAACATGACATACAATAACAGCACATTCTACTTTGCTCGTTCTTATCAACAATTTTGCCTAAGGGGTGTTTTTCTTTCTAAATCTTTATATTTCTATTTAGGCCGCCAGTCTGGGATGGAGCATTGGGTTATGGCCTCATTACAACAGTGGCGTAACACAAAATGTGGGGGGCCCCTTGCGAGCCATGCTGAGGACCCCCCCACCCCCAACTCTGCAACAAATCACGGATCGTGCCACACTCTGGGGTGACCTAGATTACCACGCTTGCGCAATATGCAGAAACGTGCTGCTGCAGGAGTACGCCGCACACTGCACTAGGAGAAAGATATAAATATGTGTTTTAATGCTTTGAACAGCACACTTTCTGAGAACAATTGGCTAAAAGGCCAGAGTGTTCGCAATTGTTTTGTACGGTAACGCCAACCTAAAAATCCAATACATGCAAGTCACCAACAGTGCACAGGAACATGAATGCTTTAATTAATATAATAGTTTGCTACTAAAAAGGCCATGCCACAATGAAAACAGGTCCGACTGGCTGCACAATGTAGACCAGTTGGTTTAGACATATAATAACATATTACTGTAAAGCATACCAGGCCACATTTAGAAATACCTAGAATGGTTGCACCAAAATGCCAGTTGAAGCAATATGTCATGATGCCTACCCCCGGGCATCAGGACCAAGGCCCTCAGCTCCGGGAGCAGGCATCCAGACATTTGTTTAAACCTCAGCAGCCCCGGCTAGGGGCTGTCTGGGTTCAGTCCTGGCGCCTTAGGCGCCAGGCTCATCTTAGAAATCAGTCCTGGCGCCATAGGCGCCAGGCTCATAGGCTTTACTTACCAGATGCAGACCATGCTGCAAAAGAGTCCAAGCCTACATGAGGCCTGGATGGGACTATTTTGTTACAGGGACTTTTTTTTACTCGGGCGTGGCTCTAGGGAACTTCTTACCTGGAACTACTTTGGTGGCTATTTAAACCACACCCGAACAGCAGCACATGTTTCGCGTTATTCTGCATCCAGCAGCGTGACGCCCACCGTGCCTGCAGCCAGTATCCAGTCTTCTGCCACGCCCGCGTGCCTGCAGCCAGCATCCAGTCTTCTGCCACACCCGCCTCGAAACCGGAGCTCCTAGAATAAAGAGGAAGAAAAGGACAAGGTTAGAAAACAAACTTATTTCAAATTCCTCACCTAATTCCGGAACCATTTTATCTCCGGACCTGGAAAGTACATCAGTCCTGCACGCGTCGCTTCGCCAGCTCCAGCACGGCGCCATACTCACCAGTTCTCACAGCATCTTTCGATCCGGTACTGTCTCCATCATTTCTTCGCCGTAATCCGGCACCTAGGGGACACAAGAAAAAACAAGGTGAGCCAAGGGAATCAACAAATACAACCTCTTACTACCATAGACTTGCCTGATTTACCACCGGCGGTATTATTCCATAACTCTCCACATTTTCATATGCCGCATCTGTAAAGAGGGAGAAAAACAACACGTTAACGCATGCAATAGTTACCGGACAGCGTTGGGTAACACAGACTCTTACCTGAATGCCAGCAGCAGCTACGAGACCTTCTTCTCACGAACTCAGTTGCAACTTAAGGAAGGAAGGGGACAAGAGTGAACATCGGGCACATTGAACACTTTGAACTTGATGCTTACCAATCCCGCCAGGGACTTCAGAGTCAATATTACCAGAACTCTCCCAACGCCTTCAAACCAGTGAAGTAACTGGTATCTACGCGCCCCTGCAAGACACGCAGGATGGAGAGCTCATCTTTTACGAACATAAGGTGAGGTTACTAAGGGGATATCGGAGGTGATTAGTGGGGGAGAGTGAGAACAGTTGGGAGGCCATCACTAAAACCCAAAGGTGGTTAATCCCTGTCTCCACTGCAGGAAAATACTTCTTCAGGTCCAGCAGACAAGACTAGGCGGGCCAGTCCAGACAGTCATCTCTGCACTACGCATCACGTTGAAGGAGACCGCAGCTGTCCGGGTCCGATCGACAACCCTGTGGGGTCCAGGTGAGTGTAACAGAACGCGAAGCCTCTCTACAAATACCCACCCGGGTGTTATGGAAACCTCGGAAACCGACCAACTGGCCCAATTATTGGGGGAACTTAGGGCGGAAGTACATGCCCCTCGCCAAGAGACTAATGCCCTTAGGAGAGAACTGATTGTCTCAAAGGAGCGCACGGATGATCTGGCTAGGCAACTACTGCAAAACCAAGCTGGGCAAACGCCCCTACCTGGATATGGGGCAATCCCAACCCCCGTTTCATCAAGCAATCCTGTGCAAGTGGTTTTACCGGGAAATATTCCGTTAGCTCCACCCGAACGCTTTGCTGGGGACCCCAAAAAGTTTGCCGCGTTTATGAACCAATGCCGCTTGCACTTTTTATGCAGAGCGGGAGCCTTTCCAAATGACCAAGCCAAAGTAGCCTTTGTATTGTCATATCTTAGTGGCAGCGCAGCGGATTGGTCCATTCAATTAGTCAACCAGGATGCTCCTCTTCTCTGGGATTTTCAGGGTTTTCAAAGGAGCATGGAAAAACTATTCGCCAGACACTCACAGGGTCAAGCCCTGGACAACGAACTTTTATCCTTACGACAAGGTAACCAGGATCTGCTAACCTATATTGCAACCTTCAATAGGTTGGTGGTGGAAACCGGGTGGCCGGAGGAAAAACGAATTACTTTGTTTCATCGTGGACTTCGGGGAGAACTCAAAGATGTCTTGGCTCAAGTTGTGAACCCACCTCAGGATTGCACAGAATGTATAGACTTAGTGGTCCAGCTAGACCACCGACTTCAGAACCGAAAGACTGATCGAGCTAAGTTCGAGAACCGGGTATTGGTTAAACCCAACGTTGCCCCCAAAGGAACAGATGCATCTGAACCTATGTAGATCGGGGGTGTTAAAGGACCCTTAACTCAAAAGGAAAGAGAAAGAAGACGACAGATGCAGTTGTGTCTGTACTGTGGAACCTCAGGACATTTTGCCCTACAAAACCACCCAAGAAGGTGGTAGGAGTTGCTGATAAAAGCCACATAGAGCCTGATTCGGGAAACGACCACGCCCGACAAGCGTAGAGGTCCACTTTCCCGAGCTTAAAGAAGGACACTCAGACCTCGCATCTGATCATCCCAATGGTCCTACTTGATCCCAGGCAGCCATCACGTATGCAAGCAGTAAGGGCATACATAGATAGCGGGCCGTAGGAAACTATATGGACCACGAATTGGTGTCAAGGATGAATCTATCTCTTTGCAAAAAGACCACTTCGGATGTCATCATCACAGTTGATGCAACTGAGATTGCCTCGGGGCCTGTAACTCATTCCACTACATAGATGACACTGTTGAGTCAAGATGGGCATCAAGAGACTATTGTGTGTGATCTAATCAAAGCCCCACAGTTCCAGATAATACTGGGGATGCCATGGTTGGAAACACATAATCCTTGTATAGATTGGCGAGAGAAGAGAATAACCTTCCCGGATTGTGCACACACCTGTTACCCGGAGAAAACTTTGAACAAAGGCCTGGCTACAGTCGTTAACCCAATGGTGCAGTTACCTCAGGAATACCAAGAATTTCAGGATGTTTTTCAAAAAGAACAGGCCAATACATTACCTTCTCACAGTACATACGATTGTCAAATCGACCTCCTACCCGGTGCACAACCCCCTAATGACTTTATTCGTCTTTCCAAGTCTCCTGCATCCTCAGCTTTATTCTTCGTGCCAAAAAAGGAAGGTGACGTTAGAACGTGCATAGATTACCGCGCATTAAATCAGATTATGGTATAAAACCGATACCCATTGCCTCTGATCCCCGAATTACTAGACCAAGTAAAAGATGCTTGTATCTACACTAAGTTAGATCTCCGAGGGGCATATCATCTGGTACGTGTCAAGAAAGGCGACGAAGGGAAGACTGCCTTTCGAACCAAGTACGGATTATTCGAATATCAGGTGATGCCCTTCGGGTTGTGCAATGCACCAGCAGCCTTCCAGTATTTTATGAACGATGTCCTTCGTGAACTCATTGACGTCTGTGTCGTCGTATACATAGATGATATTCTAGTGTACTCCTCCTCAGAATCAGACCATGTTAAGCACGTGCGTGCAGTCCTTGAGAAACTACGCCAGCACAAAGTTATATGCAAAATTGGAAAAATGTGTTTTTCATGCTACGGAAGTTGAATTTCATGGATTTATCCTGACTCAAAAGGAGTCCGAATGGACTCTCGAAAGGTGGACGCAATTCTCAAGTGGCCATCACCCAGTTCAGTCAAAGGGGTACAAAGCATGCTCGGATTTGCTAATTTCTACCGCAGGTTAGTTCCAGACTTCTCCCATGTTGTACACCCCATCACAGCACTTTTGCGAAAAAACCAACGCTTCTTGTGGACCGAAGAGGCTGAAAAGGCCTTCCAAGAGCTGAAAGCGGAATTCACATCAGCACCTGTCTTGAAGCATCCACGCCCTGAGCTTCCATACATAGTAGAAACTGATGCATCCAGTTTAGCCATGGGAGCTGTCTTGTCCCAGAAGGATCCTGAAACCGGTCAACTTCACCCAGTAGCGATTTGGTCCAGAAAGTTCTCAGCACCTGAGTTAAACTATGCGGTTACCGATAAAGAGCAATTAGCCATCAAATCCGCCTTTAAGGCTTGGCGGCACTATCTTCTTGGCGCCATGCATACTATTACCGTAATCACCGATCACGGGAACCTGCAGTATTTAAAAATAGCCAAAGCCCAATCATCGCAACAACTTCGATGGGCATTGTTCTTTGCCGAATTCGTTTTCGTGATCACTTATCGACCAGGCTGCAAAAATGGCAAAGCAGATGCCTTATCCCGAATAGGGATGGGAGAAGCATATGCAAACCTGGAACCGGTGCCAATAATTCCTGAGCAAAGAATTCTTGGCATAACTACTCTACAGACACTAGAAGATATTCATTCAAAAATCCAACAACTCTTCGATCCAGCAACCCTGCAGGACTGGGTAAAGAAAGGCCCGGACTACTCAGTCGTCAATGACCTACCTTACTATCAAGGACGACTATTTCTACCACACAAGGAAATACAAGAACTAGTCATCTCCAATTACCATGACACCCTGATGGAAGGGCACCCAGGTATCGCAAAAACTGAAGCGAAAATTAAGAGACAGTTCTGGTGGCCCACTTGGCGAACAGATGTAAAGTCATTTGTGATGTCTTGTGGCATTTGCGCCCAAAACAAAAGCCAGAAGAAAAAACCCGCTGGCCTTTTACAACCTTTGGATATTCCACCTACACCATGGCACACCTTGTCTTTAGACTTTATTACAGATCTACCTCCATGTAATGGATTTAACACCATCCTAGTTATTGTGGATCTTTTTTCCAAGATGGCCCACTTTATTCCTTTAAAGGGGTTACCTTCTGCTTCGATTCTGGCCAAGGAGTTCCTCTAAAACATTGTTCGATTACACGGATTCCCTTCCGTATTGGTTTCTGACCGAGGTAGTCAATTTATCTCGCATTTTTGGAAGAAATGTTGTCAACTGGCACAAATCGACATGGGGCTATCAACAAGTCACCATCCCCAGACCGATGGTCAGACGGAAAGGACCAACCAGACCCTTGAACAGTACCTACGCTGCATGCTACACCAGACCGAAAGCAATTGGAAAGATATTTTATGGATTTCCGAGTACGCATACAATAACTCTGTACATTCAGGAACCGGACAAAGCCCGTTTTATACCATATATGGAAATCACCCGCGAACCTCAGAACTCGATTCGCCTCAGCACTTAGAAATGCCCCCAGTTAGTCATTTGCACTCTACTATTACAGAAGCCTTTAAGGAAGCCACAGAACATTTGAAACAAGCAAAAGAGAAATACAAGAAAAATGCTGATCAACATAGAAGTGAAACTCCACAATACCAGATTGGGGATCAAGTTTGGCTGGCTACAAAACATATACCTCTGAAGGGAACTCAGACTTTTAATCCTAGATATTTGGGACCTTACACCATTAAGGCCATTATCAACCCGGTGGCCGTCAAATTGGAATTACCCTCTAATATGCAAATTCATCCTCTCTTTCATGTTTCACTTCTAAAACCAGTTCAACCAGGGACAAGATTAACCAAACCACCTGAACCCATCTTGATAGATGGAGAACCTGAATTTGAGGTAAAAAATATCCTGGACTCCAAGATGATTAAATCAAAACTTTTTTATTTGATTGATTGGAAGGGCTACGGACCACAAGAAAGATCATGGGAGCCTAGCGACCACGTTCATGCACCTCGGTTGGTGAAAAGATTCCATCGGAATTTCCCAGACCAACTGGGGCCAGCGGGAAGAACAACTTTAGGAGGGCCCTTCGGGGGAGTGCTGTCATGATGCCTACCCCTGGGCATCAGGACCAAGGCCCTCAGCTCCGGGAGCAGGCATCCAGACATTTGTTTAAACCTCAGCAGCCCCGGCTAGGGGCTGTCTGGGTTCAGTCCTGGCGCCTTAGGCGCCAGGCTCATCATAGAAATCAGTCCTGGCGCCATAGGCGCCAGGCTCATAGACTTTACTTACCTGATGCAGACCATTCTGCAAAAGAGTCCAAGCCTACATGAGGCCTGGATGGGACTATTTTGTTACAGGGACTATTTTTTGCTCCGGCGTGGCTCTAGGAAACTTCTTACCTGGAACTACTTTGGAGGCTATTTAAACCACACCCAAACAGCAGCACATGCTTCGCGTTATTCTGCATCCAGCAGCGTGACACTCACCATGCCTGCAGCCAGCATCCAGTCTTCTGCCACGGCCGCGTGCCTGCAGCCAGCATCCAGTCTTCTGCCACGCCCGCCTCAAATCCGGAGCTCCTAGAATAAAGAAGAAGAAAAGGACAAGGTTAGAAAACAAACTTATTTCAAATTCCTCACCTAATTCCGGAACCATTTCATCTCTGGACCTGGAAAGTACATCAGTCCTGCACGCGTTGCTTCGCCAGCTCCAGCACGGCACCATACTCATCAGTTCTCACAGCATCTTTCGATCCGGCACTGTCTCCATCATTTCTTCACCGTAATCCAGCACCTAGGGGACACAAGAAAAAACAAGGTGAGCCAAGGGAATCAAAAAATACAACCTCTTACCACCATAGACTTACCTGGTTTACCACCGGCGGTATCATTCCATAACTCGCCACATTTTCATATGCCGCATCTGTAAAGAGGGAGAAAAACAACACGTTAACGCATGTAATAGTTACCGGACAGCTTTGGGTAACACAGACTCTTACCTGAACGCCAGCAGCAGCTACGAGACCTTCTCACGAACTCAGTTGCAACTTAAGGAAGGAAGGGGACAAGAGTGAACATCGGGCACATTGAACTCTTTGAACTTGATACTTACCAATCCCGCCAGGGACTTCAGAGTCAATATTACCGGAACTCTCCCAACGCCTTCAAACCAGTGAAGTAACTGGTATCTATGCGCCCCTGCAAGACACGCAGGATGGAGAGCTCATCTTTTACGAACATAAGGTGAGATTACTAAGGGGATATCGGAGGTGATTAGTAGGGGAGAGCGAGAACAGTTGGGAGGCCATCACTAAAACCCACAGGTGCTTAATCCCTGTCTCCACTGCAGGAAAATACTTCTTTGGGTCCAGCAGACAAGACTAGGCGGGCCAGTCCAGACAGTCATCTCTGCACTACGCATCACATTGAAGGAGACCGCAGCTGTCCGGGTCCGATCGACACCCCTGTGGGGTCCAGGTGAGCATAACACAATAACACTTATCATGGTTATTTTATCACAGATGCCCAGAAAAATATACAATGCTGCAGTAAGAAACGACTATACTGGCAGCACCCAAATGCCAGTCTAGCCAGGTAATTACACTTAGCAGGACTGCGTTATTAGAGATGCCCAGTTAGAAAAAAGTCGAGCCAAACTAAGAAATTACTAGACTGGCTGCACCAAAATGCCTATCAGGTCACTAATACCACATAGCAAGCCTGCTTATCCTGGACATGGATGACCATATGATTTAATGCACAATCCCCACTCCAACCCCCACACCTCCCACACATCCTGTCTCCCTCCCACACCCCCAAAATCAGCTTCTCGTCCCATAATTACCTCCACGTCCCTTTTCCTTGTCCCAGTGCTTATGTATGAGTCTCCTTGCCTCATAGGTAAGTACTGGGATGAGGAAGAGTGGGACTAGGAGTAATGAACATTAAAGATAACTAAGCCAGGCATTACCTCCATGGCCCTCCACCTCTTCCCAGTACTTGTGTATGAGTCAAAGTGCCTCATACACAAGTACTGGGACGAGGAAGAAGAGTGCTAGGAGTAATAAAGATTACCAATAAGTAACCATGGGATTAAACACAAGTAGTGGGGAAACACCATTGAGCTGGCTGGGCTTCAGCCCTACCCCCACACCCTCCTTGACATTTTGGCTATATTGACGTGACCTTGCGGACCTACAGAGGCGCTACCGGACAGAAAAGGACATAGATGTTAAACGGCACCTGGGTTTCGCTGTTAACAAAGGCCCAGCAATTACTGACGTGAAGCATTTCACTGTTAGTACCTGCATTCAAATGCATAATTCTTTAGGCAATTGAAATCTTGCTGTGGGTTTAGTACTTACATGCCAGGGAAGTGATTGGAAGGGTAGAGAAGGGACAGGAGACCGCTTATTCTCACAGCAGTAAGTAAGGTGCTTAAGTGGGTGCTTTCAGACTTGAAGGAGAGGGTTAACTGCTTGTAACATTGAAGCTGCACTAGAATAGTCTCATTAGAATGCATAAAGAAGTTAGATGGCCCACACAAATAAGTTTGCCCCTCCCCCACCGCCCGTGAAGTTAGCACCTCTCCCACAATTTAAAGGGTTAGCACCCCCTGCCCACTGAAATTTTGGTTTTGTTGCACCCCTGACCACAAGCACACACACCAGTCAACATACACACACATGCGCACCCAGCCACCCATACATTTAAGTGTGTTCCCTTTCAACATACAGGCACACCCAGGCAGCCATCCATACGTTTAAGTGTGCACACATTCCCCATACATGCCCACCCAGGCAGCCACTCATACATTTAAGTGTTCACCGTTTCACCATACACTCAAACAGGCAGCCACCCACACATTTAATTGTGCACCCTTTCACCATACACTCACACACGCACACGTCATTGGGTTGAGGGGAGCCCTATTACTTCAAAAAGAAATTATTTTTTTTAAGTCACTCTGACTTCATAAAGAAATTATTTCTGTTACGCACCAAACCATAATGGAAATCATTTCTTTATGAAGGCAGAGTGACTTCAAAAAAGAAACTATTTCTTTTTGAAGTCATAGCCTCCAGCCTAGAGGCTTCTATGTCATGGGTTGGGGGGAGCCCTCGAACTTCAAAACAAATTATTTTATTTTTGTAGTCACTCTGCCTTCATAAAGAAATGATTTCTGTTACAATGTAACAGAAATAATTTCTTTATGATGACAGAGAGACAAAAAACAAAGACCATGTGGGGGCGGGGCCCCCGCAAGGCGGTGCATGCAGGGGCCCCCGTTACACCAGTGGATTACAGGTTTGGCTGTATTTCGGTGGTAAATCCCCTCCAATACCACTAAACAGATTTATAGTTACCACCACTTGGATTTACCGCATGATTACAAGTGCTGGTAGGCATTGTAAGCCTCCATTTCTGTGTGGATTTTGACATAAATACTGCCGGCGGCAATTCTGAGGATTTGGCTGTTTTTTGGCTGTAATGTGAAGGATTTATCTCCAGAATTCTGCTGGAGGAAAATCCCCAACGTTACCACTAAAGTTGTAGTACAGCAGTCTGGTAATGCAGTGGTAATCACTGCATTACCACATTTTTTTCCCACACCGCCATATTTGTAATGAGGCCCATTGTGTTTTAGGGCCTCATCAGGAGGTTGGTGGTATCTCAGTGGTAATAGTGCCGGGATACCGCCAATGCAAATAGCGTTACCGCACTCAGTCCAGCGCAATTTGCGCCAGATCCCGAGTAGTGGTAAGGTGGTTAAGCCTGTTTTTTTTGGCACAAATAGCGCCGCGCGAACAGTGCCGAAAACAGGTGGAAAGTGGAGAGTTCTACCTCCAGCAAAAAGCTGGAGGTGAAACCACAACTTTCCGCCCAACTCGTGATTGGGCCAGCCCTTAAATGCAGCGGTAATTCTGTTACGGCCAACTCCTGATGGTAAAGTAGGATTAATTTTATGATGTAAGAGTGGTGGGTGCCGACAAAGGAAAGGCTTCTGGGAAACACAAACAGTTCAGAATGATTTATATGCAACAGAAGTCACTCTTGAATGGTTTGAGAGGTCCGATGACGTTCATTGCAGTCCTCTCAAAATCTACGTAAATGACAGGCACTGCTTTTTAATAGTGCCATTGGGATGTCTTTGCTGCAGGCCTTCTGACAAATCCACAGGTCCTGCAGCACCTTTTAATGCAGCTGTTTACACCTAGCTAGTAGAAGCAGATCAAGACATGGGGACAGATTCTAAAAAAATAGCACAAATGAAAGGGTTGCAGAGAATGCTCTCCTTTCATTTGCACTATTTTCATAAATGCTTAGGGGACCTTATTCACAAAGGTGTCCTACGCATTTCTGGAAGGGCTGGACAATGGCTCAAAGATGCACTGTGCAGCCCTCTTGCATACATTAGTGTCGGGAGCTCCTTCCCAACACTACTTTATGACAGGCTCCTCAGCTCTGACAAGGCTTTACCGAGCCCCCAACTTTGCTGAGGGAAGCTGGGGGCTCGTGATCTAATCTGCTGTGAGCCCAAATCTCCACCCGTCATTTGCATGTTTGCAGGCTTTATTTGCATGGCCAGTTTTTTTTTACTTTTGACTTGAAAAGGGACACCACTCGAATCAATGGGCCATGACTATCAATGGGGTGGGGGGCATCACTGTTAAAAAGCAGGCTTTCTACATGATGGGCACACTATTGATTTCCAAATGTGCATCTTTACATTTTTTTTGGAACACTTTATTGAATATTTAAACCAACAATACAAACCAAACTTGCAGTGTATACAAGAACTTTTAAATTGTACATTTTCGAATCACGCTCACTGCATCCCTTATCCCACCCCCCACTACGAGCCTGCTTCTGCTAATGTTCTGTTTCTGCATCTTGTGATGGGGTATTTCTTCCTGTGGGATCCGATGGGTCTTGCATTGACCCAAATAGTTCTGCTATCAGGAGCTTCCAATCCATCAGGGTTTCACTCTCTTCCTCCCCCTCAGTGCTGCTAGTTTCTTGCCATACCACAGTTTCCGCCTCCGCCCATTTCTGCAAATCCATCCACCATACTTCCAATCGTGGTTTGTGGCATGTCTTCCACCCCATAGCAATTCTCCTCTTCGCAAGCGCATATGCCAGGTCCTTCAGTTTGCTGACATGCCTAAGTGTCGGTGGCCTAGGGAACCCCCCCTAACAGGCAGGCCCACACGGTATCCACCACGATCTTGATACCCTTTTCTGCCAATTTGTGTGCAACCTCACCCCAGAAGCGCCTTATGACTGGGCATGACCAAAACATATGTACCATGCCTGCGTTTTCCTCATCACATTTAGGGCATGCCTGCCTTCCCGCATTTTTTAACTTGGCTATTCTATGAGGTGTCAGATACGCCCTATGTGTAATATACAATTGCAACTGTTTAAGTCTTGCGTTCCTTGACACTTTCTTGTGATACCCTTGGACTCGCTCCCACATCCCGTCCTCCATCGGGGTTCCTACTTCCTCTTCCCGTTCCAGTCTCAATTGCACCATCTCCTTCCCTACTTTGGCCATCATCATCTCATATATTCTGGATATCTCGTGTACCCCCTCTGCGATGTCATATATTGTGTCTATAATAGCATCTGGTTCTTCATCAAGCACCGGTTCAGGCCACATTCTCTTAATCTTCCGCACCAGTCTATGGTACGTGATATACTGGCCAGTGTGTAGCCCAGTTTCCACCCCCAATTCCTCAAAGGCTGTTATGGTCCCACCTTGCCAAATATCCCCCATGGTCGCTATACCAACTGACTCCCAATGGTTCCTGATTACCATCCATAACTGCTCTTCCCCACCTGTCAGTGCAACCAGTGGTACCTGAGGAGAGCACGGGCATGGGTTCCCCATCAGTTGACAGGCCCTATGCCACATCTTCCATCCCAGCACCATCATCTGTGGACGCCCATCCATCTCTTTCTGGGACAACCGCATGATTTCCCTCCGGTAAAATGGGGCACAGTCCAGCCTGAACAACCTGATTTCAGTGGTTTCGTCCTCTGAAAGCCATTTTGCCACGTATTGCAGCTGACTTGCAACATAATAGACCTCATAATTAGGCAACTTTATACCCCCTTTCTCGTAAAAAGTCTGTAGCTTCCAAAGGGCCACCCTATTCCGTGTGCCATGCCACAGGAAGTCCCTACACATGCTGGCCAGTCTGCTAAAGAACTTCTTTGGTATCATATACGGGATATTCCCGAAATAGTGCAGGAGTCTAGGCAAAACCACCATCTTCAGCATTGCACTATGTCCCATCATTGCTAAAGGCAGCTTTACCCAGAACGGCATGCAATTCGCAATTTTCTTGATGGCTACTTCCGTATTGCGCTTATGCTCTTCCTCCACTGCGTGGTATATATCTATTCCTAGGTAGCGGAATGCACTAACCGCCCAAG
This sequence comes from Ambystoma mexicanum, assembly GCF_040938575.1. Classification (NCBI taxonomy): domain Eukaryota; kingdom Metazoa; phylum Chordata; class Amphibia; order Caudata; family Ambystomatidae; genus Ambystoma; species Ambystoma mexicanum. The sequence continues at coordinate 544,018,874 of NC_090929.1, forward strand.
GTACCTGCAACATCGGTAGCTGATTCGGAGGGGTCCCTTTATATCTACCCAATGGGAACTTGTTAGACTTCTGAGGATTCACCGCTATACCAGACATTCCTGCATATTTCCCCATCACCTCCAAAACATATTGGAGGTTTTCCTCCGGGTATCGCAAGTACAACAATATGTCATCTGCATATAATGATATTAAATATCGTTCACCACCCACAGAGTTGCCTATCATGTCATATTGCTGCCTTAGATAAATCGCTAAGGGTTCCAGGGCTAATATGTATAGCATGGGGGACCATGGACAACCATGCCTAGTTCCCCTACCTAGTTTCCACCTCTCCAATATCACTGTTCCTGTCTTCACTCTGGCCAGCGGTTCACTATATAACATCTTAGCCCACTGTAAATATCCTGGACCCATCCCATAGCCAGCCAGGGACGCCAACAACCATGGCCATTTGACTGAGCCAAAGGCCTTTATTGCATCCAATAACACAACCACCAGTTCGTCCTCGCTTTCGTTCCCATATTCAATGACCCTATGGAGCCTCCTGAGATTATGGGATATGTTCCTGTCAGGGACATATCCCGTCTGGTCCGGGTGTATCAGTTTGCCTATAACTTTTCTTAACCTATTTGCCAAAACGGCAGTCAGAATTTTACTATCTTGATTCAGCATCGACAGTGGTCTATAAGAACTACAGCTATGCCCTGGCTTGTTAGGTATTATGGTCGCTTCTCTAAGTGACTCTGGCAGCCTGCCTAGCTCATACGCTCATTCAGCATATCTAACAACGGTGGGAGCACCTCATCTTTAAATATCTTATAAAATTCACTAGGGAGTCCATCAGCACCCGGGTTCTTACTAGTTGGTAGCTATCTCACCACCTCCCCCAGCTCCTCTAAGGTAATCGGCACGTCCAGCTCCTCTCTTTCCTCAGCACTATTCTGCGGCAATCCTATGTCCTCTAGGGTTTCCTCTATCATCGCACGGTTCTCCTCCCCATCATCCCCATATACCTGCTCGTAATAGTTTGCGAATTCCAGATTGACACACTCTTGAGTATCCACCACAATTCCATCTTCTCTTATTATTGATCTAATTGGGGGTCTAGGGGTTTCACTCTTGTATAGCCAAACCAGGATCCTTCCCGGTTTATCTCCTCCCGCATGCTGTCTCTCTATGTACTTTCTATAGTTAAGGTTACATAATCTTTCCCAGTGACCTGCGCACTTTTGCTGCAGTCTTAGTATCAAATCAGTGTCTAGGTTGGTACTGTTTTCTCCCTTAAGTGCCCTTTCCAGTTCTTCTTCGATTTCTTGCAGATCTGCCAGGATCCCTCCCTGCAGTCCTTTCGGTTTTGCAATAGCCACTCCTCTAATCACAACTTTGAAGGCTTCCCACAACGTGCCCGCTGAGTCCACACTGCCCGTGTTCATCTCAAAGTAACTAACAATCCCCTCCCTCATGTCCTCCCTAAAGAGGGGGTCTCTGAGCGCCTCCGCTCTGAGGCGCCATGTCAGAATTCTTGCTCGCGGGGGGCAACATTGCCACCCGAAGATCAGGGGTGAGTGGTCCTAGAGGACTCTCGCTTTATATTCAACCTGCGTGATTGTGTCAGTATCTCTGGGGTGGCAAAGACATAGTCCAGCCTTGTATGTAGTTGCTGTGGGGCAGAATAATGCGAGTATTGCCTCTCATGAGGGTGGCACGCCTTCCACACATCTTCAAACCCAAAATCATTCAGCAGTGTCTGTAACGCTTTAGCCGACGGGGTAGGCTTATCAATTTTTCCATCTGACCTGTCCACCCTAGGATCTAATACACAATTAAATCCCCCCCCAGATCACCGCACTCCACACACACATGCTAAGGTTGTTACACAGCGTTCTAAAATATGCAGCAGTATTTTGGTTTGGGGCATACGTGTTTACAATACTTATCCTCCTATTTTCCACTAATCCCCTCACCACAACCATCCTTCCATCCGTCTCCACCAGCGTGTGTAACAGCTGAAACGAGATGTGTGGTGCCACCCAGACAATCACTCCCCTCGCATAGGCCGAGTATGAAGTACCCACCACAGTTCCCTTCCATTTCCTACCAATCATCTCCATCTTGTCTCGTGTCAGGTGCGTCTCTTGCATTCTGGGAATGCCATGGCTAGAATCACACAATCCTTGCATCGACTGGCATGCTAAGAGGCTGACCTTCTCAGTCGAATGCGCTCGTACCTGTTACCAAACAAAGGAACCTTTGGTTAAGGAAGTCGCAACTATCATGAATCTGACTAATCCGCTACCTCCAGAATACCAAGACTATCAGGATGTTTTCCCAAAGGACCAAGCGAATACTCTTCCTCCCCATAGATCGTACGATTGTCAGATTGACCTTATACCTGGCGCACAGATTCCATGTGGCCGAATCTACGCACTTACGGAACCTGAAAATTTGTATTTAAAAAAGTATCAGGACCAATACCTGGCTTACGGCTTTATCCGCCCATCCAAGTCCCCAGCAGCCTCGCCCTTGTTCTTCATGCCTAAAAAAGAAGGATACCTTAGGACTTGCATCGATTACCGCGCATTAAACCAAGTCACAGTTAAAAACCATTACCCCTTGCCACTAATTCCTGAACTTTTGGACCAAGTTAAAGATGCCCCAATCTATACCAAGCTAGATCTTAGAGGGGCATTTCATTTGGTACGAATAAAAAAAAAGGGGACGAATGGAAGACCACCTTCCGCACCAAATACGGATTATTCGAATACCAAGTGATGCCCTTTGGCCTTTGCAACACCCCAGCAGCGTTCCAGTATTTCATGAATGACGTCCTGCGTGAATTGATTGATGTGTGTGTCGTAGTATACATAGACGACATTCTGGTATATTCATCGTCTGAACAGGAACATGTGAAACACGTCCGTGCAGTTTTAGACAAACTTCGACAACACAGATTGTTCGCAAAACTGGAAAAATGCTTCTTCCATGTTACGGAGGTCGAATTCCTTGGGTTTGTCCTAACCCCACATGGTGTACGCATGGATTCACGGAAGGTTGACACCATTCTCAACTGGCCTTCCCCAACCTCGATTAAAGGAGTTCAGAGTATGCTCGGATTTGCGAACTTCTATCACTGCTTCATTCCGGGCTTCTCGCAGCTAGTACATCACATTACCTCTCTACTGCGAAAGAAAAAACGTTTTCAATGGTCAGAGGAAGCCGAGAAAGCCTTTCAGGACTTAAAGCAAAAATTAATCTCAGCCCCAATCCTGAAACACCCACGTCCAGACCTACCGTACGTGGTCGAGACCGACGCTTCCAGTTCGGCAATGGGAGCGGTCCTCTCGCAAAAAGATCCTGAAACGGGTCAACTCCATCCAGCGGCCTTCTGGTCACGGAAATTCACGGCACCAGAATTGAATTATGCCATTACGGACAAGGAACTTCTGGCCATAAAGGCGGCCTTCAAGGCTTGGCGGCATTACCTTCTTGGAGCAAGACATACAATTACAGTAATCACTGACCACCGCAATCTACAGTAATTGAAGGTGGCAAATGCCCAATCATCCCGCCAACTCTGATGGGCATTATTTTTTGCTGAATTTGACTTCGTGATTACTTACCAACCTGGTTGTCGAAATGGCAACTCAGACGCTCTATCTCGCATTGGGGTAGAAGAGAAATCCACCAACCCAGACCCAGTGCCCATCATTCCCAGAGAAAAGATCTTAGGAGTGACAACGTCTCTAACCTTAGATTACATCCACAAAGAAATCACACATCTCATGGATACAGACACTCTGAGAGACTGGTCTACCAAAAGTATTCATCATTCTGTCTCAAACCACTTACCATATTTTCAGGGACGTCTCTACCTACCCAGCAAAGAACTTCAGGAGAGGGTCATCTCGAATTATCACGAATCACTGGTTGAAGGTCATCCTGGGATAGCTAAAACCGAAGCCAAGATCAAGCGATACTATTGGTGGCCAACATAGCGTAAAGACATCAAGCAATTTGTATTATCCTGTGGAATTGCGCACAAAACAAGGCCTTGAAGAAAAGATCACCAGGTCAACTGCAACCACTGGATATTCCGTCTACGCCTTGGCATACGTTGTCTCTTGATTTTTATAACTGGCCTTCCTCCTTGTAACGGGTTCAGCACAATTTTGGTGGTGGTGGACTTGTTTTCGAAAATGGCTCATTTCATTCCACTGAAGGGTTTACCCTCAGCTTCAATCTTGGCTAAAGAATTCTCAGAGCAGATAGTCTGAATACATGGATTCCCTTCCATCCTAATTTCGGATTGTGGCAGTCAATTTATCTCACGATTTTGGAAAAAGTGTTGCGAATTAGCGCAAATCGATGTAAGACTTTCCACAAGCCACCATCCCCAGACTGATGGTCAGACTGAGAGGACCAACCATACTCTAGAACAATACCTCAGATGTATGTTACATCAAACTGAAAGCAGTTGGAAAGACATTTTATGGATAACCGAGTACGCCTAAAACAATTCCCTGCACTCCAGCATCGGACAGACTTCCTTCTACACCATTTACAGGTTGCATCCACGAACCTCCAATCTTGACTCGCCTCAACCTTTGGAAATGCCAGAAGTAAGAAGTTTGCACACTACTATTACTCAAGCTTTCAAACAAGCAATGTACCAGCTGAAACAAGCCAAGGAAAGATACAAGAAGTCAGCAAACATCCATAGGAGTGAAGCTCCTAAGCATCAAGTCGGAGACGAAGTCTGGCTGGCATCGAAGCACATACCAATGAATGGAACCCAAACTTTCAACCCCAGATACATAGGTCCATACACCATTAAGGCCATCATCACTCCGGTAGCTGTGAAGTTGAATTTACCTTCGCACATGAAAATTCATTCCGTGTTTCATGTCTCACTTCTGAAACCAGTGCAACCAGGAACCCGAGTACTGAAACCACCAAAAGCGATCATGGTCGACGGGGAACCCGAATTTGAAGTCAAGGATATCCTGGACTCGAAAATCGTCAAATCAAAGCTGTTTTATCTAATAGACTGGAAAGGATATGGACCACATGAAAGATCATGGGAACCTAGTGAACACATTCATGCACCACGGTTGTTGAAAAGGTTTCATCAGAGTCACCTGAACAAACAAGGACCAAGGGGCGATCCCGCCATTAGGGGGGTTTTGGGGGGGAGTGCTGTCATGGTGCTTGCTCCGAAACCCCTGGAACTGTTGGGCCCACCCCAGTCCCTGTCACCCAGAAGGACTTGTCAGGCCCCAAGGAAGTGCCCCAGAGCCTCATGGACTCAGTCCTGGCGCCGTTGGTGCCAGGCTCATGAAATGGGCTGAATTTATGGAACTACTTAATCTGCCTAGTGAGGCTGAGCCTTCTGTATATCCAGGGTGTGGCAGAGGGACTACTTTTCCTGAGAGACAGGGTGTGGTAAAGGGACTACTTTACCTGGAACTACTTGCAAGGCTATTTAAGCCACACCCTGCAGGCAGAACACGCTTCGCGTAAATTCTGCACTCCTGCAGCTTAACGCTCACCGTATCTGCTCGAGTTTCTACAGCTACGCCCGTCTGAGATTTCCATCCATCGGTGCCTGGAAGAAGAAAAGGAGAAGAACAGGTGTTACTACAGCGACAAAGGCTTTACCTGCAATTCCGTCCATCGGTCTCGTCTCCAGCTGGTCTTCCGACCGCCGCCCCTGTTGGGAAAGGACTTCTGCGCAGGCATCCAATACTCACCCGGGATTCTGCATTCCTCCGGGTTACTTCGGAGCGGTTCTTCCATTCTTCATCTTGGGGCCGCGCCGCGCCTGCAAAAAGGGAACAGAAAACAGCAGGTTAGTCGCGCACAATACAAAAACGAACAATTGTTCAGCCATCCAGCGCCACTCATCCACTCATCCACTGCAAGAAAGACAAAACACGTTTAAACATTGGAACAATAAGACTTTGAGCATCTATACCAAGCTGTCATTGGGATAGAGACTTACCTGATTAATCCATGCATTCCCGAAAAACAGCAACAGACACTCAGGAACAATGAAGTAATTGTGCCCAGAGAAAGACTGAGCCTACTGCACCCCTGCTGAAGGTCAAGCAGGACGGAGAGCCAACCTCACCAAACTCAAAGGCTAACGCCTGCTGGAGAGATAACAGGGGAGAGGACACCATCATACCATCAAAACTACGCCAGTACAGATATCGGTCATACGACTACATGCTATGCCCCCGTGGAGACCAGGTGAGCGTGACATTCTGGCGATCTTGCTCCTCGTCCTGCTCCGGACAGCCCTGCAAGTCCAGCCATGACGTCACTTCCTCCGGGGTGTCGAAAAAGAGCGCTCTGCTTTTATGCAAGACTTTCAGCCTCGCAGTGTACAAAAGCATGTACTTGATACCAGCTGTACGCAGTCTTCTTTTAATTGCCACGTAGCTGTACCGCTGTCTTTGCACCAGCATAGTATAGTCAGGATATGCAGTGATGTTGGTGGATGCCCTTTCTATTGTTCCGCCTTTACGAAAATACTCCAAGATCTTCTCCCTGTCTTTATAGTTTAGAATGTTCGCAATTATCGGCCGCGGTGGGGCCCCAGGCCGTGGTTTCCTCATCAAAGACCGATGCGCATGTTCAACCGCAAACCCCTGCGAGAGCTTGTCCGCCCCTATCTCTTGCAGGATCATTTTCTCCACATAGTCTGTAGGGTCCTGGCCCTCTTCTCCCTCCGGCAGGACGACCACTTGGATGTTGTTCCGTCTCGCCTTTCCTTCCGCCTCTTCCACTCGGTTTTCAAGGTTAGCCACCTGCTGTTTAAGTACGTGGACCTCTTTTGCGTTATTTGTGCTGACATCTGTGTTAGTTTTCACCGCGCCCTCTAGGACGATTGTCCTTTCTGCCAGCACTCTAACGTCTTGTCGCAGCAGGGTGACTTCAATTCCTACTGCGTCAATTTTTTTCTCAAGGGCTGTATGTAGATCTGCCATTGCTGTGCCCCATTCAGTTCTCAGTTCAGTTATGGCCGCTAGGACCTGGTGGTTTACTCCTTCTGGGGCACTATCCGCAGAAGCCACCATTGCACTTTGCATCGGGGTCGAGGGAGCTTGCTGTGCCTTTGCAAAGGTCTCCATTGTCGGTTGCTTGCTTTTGGTCCTCAGCCCCTTCCCTGACATTGTGCAATCCTCCTTGCGTGTCTGGCCTCAACTCTGCAATGTTATTTGACGTCTCCAATTCAATCAGGTATTGGGGTATCTTCCTCAATTGGTTGCGCTTTATGGTGGCTTGAAAAACTGCATTTTGAGCGGGCTGTGTCCTCCCACATTTCACCTTTCACCTCTGTAGTGTGTTTTCTGAGAGCCAGTTAGTGTTTGGCCTGGTCACAGTCTGACATTTCCCAATTGTGGGCACGTTCCTTCCCTAGCTCAGCTTTCCAGTGTTAGCGCTCAGTGCACAGCCCCCACACTCTTCAAGACCCTTTGCTCCTTCCCAACATTCTAGGGTACATGTGGCAGAGAAACCACTCAGGCATCCATCTCAGGCAAAGCGGGGAGTTCTCTCCTTCCCCCTTGGCATCTATCACTTTTTCCCAGCACGATGGTGTGATTCAGACTGTATGGGGTGCCCCTGGCAATCCCAATGGTTAAGAGCCGCCACAGTTAATGTCTTGCCTCAGGTCCCATATGTACTTATGGGTGAAAATGTATTCAGTGGGCCGCGCTGATTCCTCTCCTTCAGCGCGGCTCCTGTGCTGCCTTCAGCCTGCAGAATCTCTGTGTCTCTCAACTCTGCTCTGCCCAGGCGTGCCCCTCATATCCGCCAGATTAGCACGTCCCCGTGTTCGGGTCGCTATCTGTTCTCTCACCTCTCGGCCGGTAGTGGGCTATGTTCTTTTTTCCCCACACCTGATATGGTCTATTTATGCCTCACCCTCACAGGGGGTATGGCAGTCCATGTGGGCACATGCAGTCAGCTCAGTGCTCTGGCCTGTGAGTATAGGGGCGCCTTCCTGTGTTGAATCCCCACTTGTGGGTATAATGGTATTTATCATGCGGGGGCAGGTCTACACTGTGCGCCAGCACTTTCCTCTCCTCTCAGCGTGCTCAGGGGAAGTCTTGCATGTGCCTCACATCCACTCTTTGGCTGTCCTATTCGCCTCAGGCAATTCGTAGTCTGCAGTTTGGGCAATATGTTCCTGTATAGCAGACTTTTTTTTTGTTGTTTTTTTTTCCCCTTTTTTGTCCGGGTCTCCCACACACGCCGCCTCACTCCTTTGGCGTGCTAGATCCTATGCACTCATTCAGGGCTTGTTGCGCACATCGCTGCATGTGTTTTTTTGTTTTGTTTGGTATTATTATTTCGTTTTGTTTATTATGTCGGGCGCATCTTTAGTCATTACGCCGGCCTCTGCTCATCTGCCTCGCACATGCTGCCCTGAGCCCTGTGACCCCTTCCTCCAAGCGGGCGCCTGGACCAACCCGTGTCCTTCCCAATGTTCAGCCCGCTTCAGCGCCGGCTCATGCCTCTCGCTGCTCTCACTCCACTGATCTGTTTTGTGGGGCCATACAGCTTCCCACTGCCAGCTCCGCATCGCCTCAGCACGCACACCAGCTGTCCTCACCTCGCGCCGCATTATCGCCACATCCGCAGCCAGAAACAACAAGTCTGGCAGCGGGTCCACTCAATCCTCACTCGTTCAGCTGGCACACGGGCTCTCTCCAAACGTATGTGAAGCGTCCAGCAACACCTGCAGATATGCTTTTGTTTATTTGGTTCAGCAGCCAGCTTGCTCTCCTCGGCTTCTTCCAGCTGGCGGCTCCTTCACTTACAGTTGCGGTTCGTGTCTCCTGATGCGCCGCACTAAGATGATCTTGCTACTTTGTGTTCAGAACCTTTGTTCTCCCCGGCGCCCATTTTGGTCACAGAATCGCGGACGTTTCGGGGAGATTAATTCACAGTTTTATCCTTATAATATGGATCGTTGCAGGAGTGGCATGGCTCATTGCATGCCCCACAGTCTTATGTGGCTGGGCCTTCGTTTTGTGGATGATTGCTGCACAATCCGCCGCGTAGCAGACTAAGGATCTTGTCGGATCTGCAGGAGCTCCAGGTCCTTCCAGCCTCTTACATGGCTGGCTAGCCACGCCCCCGAGCATCTTTACACTTACATAGAAAAAATAGTGTGTTCCAAACACAAAAATGTTTAAACTTGCATTCACTAGTTTCCTTTCAGCTGTGTTTCTTTTTATGACTACCACACTAATACCCTGTAATTTCTGTGCCCATTCCTTTGTCTTTTATCAAAGGTTATATTTATAAATATGTTATATGTTTGTCAAACTGCGTAATCAAATAAACATGCTTCTGTTGTGCTGACAGCAGTTATTAGGAAATTAAACTGTGGGTTCATGGGTGCCAACTTTTTTATTTTTACTACAGGGCCCCTCCCCCACCTCTGCCCTGAATATCAGCAAATGACCAGCCCAAACCATGCCCTGGCCAAACACATTTTGTATTTTTTGTAAGGAACTAAGAAAAAGTACACATTCTCCGAACAGGTTCTGTGGACAGACATGCCAATACTCTCATCAATTGTTGAAAATCGATGATCCTGTAGGTCATGTTTCAATTTGCTTATCGCTTGATGTGCCTTGCACTCTGAAGTAAACTGCATGGAGAATGGGCGTGTATGGCTGTCTGACATACCCCGGAGCAGACATTGGGGGGAGGCGAGAGTTGGTGTATTGCCGAAATTCTGGGACCTACTGTGCTCTCTTCCCACCTGTTGCCTTGCCCTGGCGTGGTGATGTTCCTTGTGGCGCATTGCAGTGCAAAGTACTTAGAAACTGTGCATCCTAGGGCCTTGAAAAGAGATTTTCAAGGTTCCATCGGTCACTTGAGTTGTGTTCCTCATATCGACACCGGTCCTTCTACGACCACATTTATGTTTCTCTGATTTAAGGCCACCGTCTCATGTGTGAAGGTGCTGAAAGGGGGTGTGGTGTCCAAATGTTATGCAGCTAGTAATGTCCGGAGGGTCCTAGTAGGTAACTAGGCAACATTTGGTGCATATTGCTGAAACGGTGTGGAATTGTATAAGGATCAACATTTCGCCAATCCACAAACCCACAAACAAATTTTGACTTTTGCTGAAATCCAGTGAACGGGGTGGGATGCCCACATCTCATTTAGCCAGTATTGTCCGGAGGGCCCTAACAGGTAACTATGCAAAATTTGGTGCAAATTGGTGAAACAGTGACGAATTGCATAAGGAACAACCCTTCGCCAAGCCACAAACCCAGCCATAAACCCACACATTTTCACTTTTATAAATATCAACTAGCAGAAGTACCCATTCTCCGAGCGGGGTACTTCTGTAGGGAGACATAATAGCACTATCATTGATTGTTGAAAATGAATGATCCTGCGGGTCGCTGTTCCGCCTCACCCTGGCGCAGTGCAGTTCGTTGCAGTGCATTGCGGTCCAAATATCTCTGAAACTGTGCATGCCAGTGTCAACGACAGGCCTTACCTGCAACGGTTTCTTTGGTGGTGTTGAGTAGAGGTAAGGCCTGTCTTCTCTTGAAGCCTCCCTGCCAACTTGGAAATAATGCATAGGCGCAAGGAGAGGCAACACCGGAACATGGGTCCAATGGAAGGAGGAAAAAGTCCCTATCAAGAGACGTAAAAAAACCTCCTCTTTTCCTATGAGGCTGTAGTTACCAGCACACTTCCAGGAAATCCATATGATGGAAAATATCCATGATGAAGCAGAGGCAGGAGTTCCAGTCACGATAAGTGCCCGATCACCAAGAAGGAGTAATAGTGGATCCGCCAGAATAGGTTGGTACAGCCTCAAGGAACACAGATAGAATGTGGGGACTGGAATAGAAGCCGTGGATAGAGAATCCGACAAGATTGAATGGCACAACTTCAAGAAGGACAAATGGAATGTATGTACTTGGAAGGAAGCCGTGGGGGAAATCACAGCAAGAGGAGAGCATAGCAAGGCAGAAGACAAGGGAGCCGGCAGGAATATGCTTACCAAGCACAAGGACAGCAAGGGAAACTAGCGCCACTGCAACAGGAAAGAACAAAGGTGCGACGCACTGTTCCAGTGTCCAAAACTCTGTATTTGTTGCTCCTACGTGTTGTCATGTAATGTCCACAACGTGCATTGCACATGGCGGGCCATCTTGGATTGGGCCATTAACTTCCAGCGTTGTCATAGCAATGGGAAGCGTTTCCATCGCTTGTATGCCCCATGTGAAATGCTGAAACCAAGGGCCTTGAAACTTGTTTTTTCAAGGTTTGTTCCTCGTGTCGGGACCAGTTGAGAAACCACATTTTTCGTTCCCCTTCCCGGTGAACTTTGTTTAAAGCATCGTCAGCAGGCACCATCTCCCAAAAATCCTCTGGAAAAGTAATTTCACCTGATCCAGCAAACATGTTTGTTTCCCTCCCAGTGAACATGGTTTACAGCATTTTAAAGCTTGTTTAGAAACAAAATATTTGTTTCCCTTCCCGATGAACATGGTTTATGGCTTCGTCGGCAGGCACCATCTTGCTAAAATCCTCTGGAAAGTAATTTCACCTGATGCCGCAAAAATTTGGAAACTTCTGGAATTCTACCTGCCTTCACCTTCATCTCTGAGGTCCATTCACCTCTCATACATTGTTTGTATCCCTTCCTGGTGCACATGGTTTACGGCTTAGTCGGCAGGCCACAAACCCACAAACAAATGTTAACATTTGCTGAAATCCGGGGAATGGGGTGGGGTGTCCAAATATCATGTAGCCAGTATTGTCCAGAGTGTCCTAAAGATAACTTTGAAAAATTTGGTGCAGATTGGTGAAAGGGTGTGGAATTATATAGGGAACAAACCCACCAACATATTTTGACTTGTGTTGAAATCCGGGAACAGGGTGGGCTGTCCAAATGTCATGTAGCCAGTATTGTCCAGAGGGTCCTAACAGGTAACTATGCAAAATCACGTTCAGATTGGTGAACGGTGTGGAATTGAATAAGAAACAACGCATCGCCAATCCAAAAACCCTCAAATCCCACCTTAAAACCACAGACACATTTTGACTTTTATATTACAGGGCCTGCGGTAGCGGCCCTGTAGTTATGGGTAAGTTGCTCAACTCACAGGAAGAGCACTTTTGGGGCGGCTTATAGCTTTGTCCCTCCTGAACAAATCCTCACAAAACTTTGCAAACAAAGTATATGGCCTTGTTAGATCGATCCTGCAAAGTATTATGAGGTTTCGTCAAGGGGGGGCAAAGTTATAGGGGAGCCCTCAAAATGTGTGGTTTTTCCCATATAAATGTGCTCACGCTTACAGCCCAAACCACTGGAAAGATTTTCACCAAATCTGAGTCATGAGTGGCGGCTTGGTCCCGAAATCATGCTATAGTAAATTTGGTGTAAATCCATCCAGTATTTTTTTTTAAATGACCAAAAGGTTGGTAAAATAAAATAGTGATATCTGGGTTCAGTCGGTGGACTTACTTCCTTGTTCGGTCTGCAGACAGGCCCCCGATTGGCACGGAGGGCAGCATGAAGTCCGTAGACATCGGACGCACCCACTGATTGGATGGTGAAAAGCGTGAAGTGCATCAGATTTTTGGAAATGACCGCCATGTTGGATTTGCGGACAGCCGGCGGTGTCTGCGAACATCGCGGTAAAAGCATATTGAAAAACACAACATTGCACTTGTCAAATTTATTAAACAATCTTTGGGAGGTGAGGGGAGATGAGGATTGGATGGGATTTGGCCTTAAAAAGCAAAAAAACGGCAATCTTTCTTCTCCAAACAGTTCGGGGACAGCCCTGTAATGTTCACCAACATCTGAGATGTTCGGGGGGCATCTAGGCTTGAGCATTACAGGGTTGGTGAAAAGCAGGGTTGGGTGGCTTATAACTTTGGTACCACTCGGTGAAACTGCATGAAACTTTGGGCTTTTATTCTAGACCTGATTCTGAATGGTTTTGGAAAGTGTGGTGCTGTTTCGTCAAGATGTAACAAAATTAGAGTGGGGGTCCTATAATATTCTAAAGGCTTATAAATGTAGTGCCATTTGACAAATCTGCACACAAGTTTGCAAAAAGAGTTTGGATCTAGATATACATGTTTTTGCAAAGTTTGGTGGGATTTTTTCAAGAGGGGGCAAAATTAGAGGGGGGTCTCAAAATATTTTAAAGACTTATAAATGTGGTGCCATTTTACAAATCTTTACAAAGTCTTGCAAAAAGATTTTAGCTCTAGATATAAATCTTTTTACAAAGTTTGGTGAGATTTGGTCATGAGGGGGCTAAATTAGAGGGGGGTCTCAACATTTTTAGATGGCTTATAAATATGGTGCCATTTGACAAATCGGATGATTTGAGACCCAACCTTGAATGTTTGAGCAAAGTCTGAATGGATTCTGTGAAGTGGGGCTTAGTTATATGACTATTGTATGTACGTACATTTTGACTCTTTTGAAAAAAATAAAACATGGGCGGATTTCCAGCAAACTCGTGTAAGGTGTATTGCCAATGACCTAAAAGCATGGTTTCGCAAATGTGTCTGTGTTTTATTTTTTGACAAGTATCATAATGTAGGGACAAAAAATTGTGATATACCTTTGGTGATTGAGGTATAGCCTGTGGCCATGGGCAGTTGCCAGATTGTCTGAGTCATGGCATAAGGTCATGACCCAGTCAATCTGGCTACTGGCCATGCCCACGAGGGATGACCAATGGGGATAAAGTGGTCATGTCCACCAGGGACCGGTTATGTGGTAAATGTTTTGGAAATTGGGATAGGGTTGAAAGGGAAAAAAAAATGTGCTTGTGGTAATATCTGTTTATTTAATTTTTTGTATCGTGCCACACACCTGTAGTTCTCAGGGCGCACATAAAAACACAGCCTAACAGCAAGAGTCAGAAGATGAAAAAAGGGGGAGGCAGGGTTCAATTATGGTGCAAGGAAAGAGAGGTGGGTCTTGATCCTTTTCTTGAAGTCCTTCAAGGATACAATCTTTTTCATATTGTGAGGAAGGGCGTTCCAGGCCAGGGGGGAAGTGGCGTAACACAAAATGTGGGGGGCCCCCTGTGAGCCATTCTGAGGCCCCCCCCAACTCAGCAACAAAGCACGGGTCGCGCCACACTCTGGGCCGGCCTAGATTATCATGCTTGCGCAATACGTGTTTTAATGCAATATACAGCACACTTTCTGAGAAAAATTGGCTAAAAAGCCAGAGTGTTTGCAATGGTTTTGTAGGGTAACACCAATCCAATACATGCAAGTCACCAACAGCGCACAGGAACATTAATGCTTTGCTATTAAAAATGCCATGCCACAATGAAAACATGTCCAACTGGCTGCACAATGTAGACCAGTGTAATAACATGACAGTAAAGCATGCCAGGCCACATTTAGACATACCTAGACTGGTTGCACCAAAGTGCCAGTCGAAGCAATAACACTCATCAAGAAGAGAACACACATTCAAGCCTGCGTCTTTGTGGCCTCTAACAACACGGCCAAACTCTTTAAAATCTGTAAGTAACTGGTCAATCCTGTTGCAGGCCCTCTGTATGGCTCTGTTCTCTCACTTCTCCACTAAAACTCAGGACATCCAGTCCCCCATCTCCTATCCCTCTTCCTCTCCTGGCCCCCCATTGACCAGCTCTCTTCCTCCTTTCTCCTCTTTCTCTCAGACAATACCTGATGAGGTTTCTAGACAAGTCCGATCTTTGAAAGTGTTGTCCAAACAGGTGTTACCCAGCTCTCCTAAAACCCATCAAGGACCATATTGACACCCTCGCTCCAGCCTTGGCTGATTTCTGTAATCACTCTTTCACCACTGGAATGTTCCCCTCTACTGTTAAGCACCCACTCCTCAAGAAGCTGTCTGCCTTTCCTGCCTGCCTGGAAAACTATCACCCAATATCCATCACCCCTTTCCTGGGCAAACTGTTGGAAAAAACTGGCCATTTTCCAGCTTACTCTCCACACTGAATCTGTTTGTTGTCTCCATGACCATCAGTCTGGCTTCAGAGCTGCCAGAGGCATAGAAACTGTACTCCTGAACGCCTGTGAAGATCTGCTCTCTAACCTTGATTACAGCATTACTTCTGTCCTCATCCTCCTTGATATTTCCTCTGCTTTCAACACGGTCAACCAAGCCATCCTGATTAATCGACTCAATGAAAACCTTGGCATCATGGATCAGGCCCTTTAGCGGCTGACCTCCTTCCTCTTGGACTGCCCCTCACAGGTGCACCATGGTCCCTTTCTCTCCGCCACATCTCTCTATACCTGTGGTGTTCCCCAGGGCTCCATCCTCTCACCCTGGTTTTTCAACCTCTCCTTTGCCCCTTTGGCCCATCTTATCTCTTCCTTCTCCCCTTATGCAGATGACACTCAGCTTTCCTTCAGGCTCCACTGAGACTCCTCTCCTCTCTCTCATTCCTGACTGTCTATCCACGATTCAGGATTGGTGCACATCCACCAATCTCTCCCTTAATGCCAGTAAAATGGAGATACTTCTCATTGGGACTCCTGCCCCTGCTTTCCCTCTCGCACTCTTGCCGCCCACCTTGGGCCCTCTTCTTTTGCCTTCCTGTGAGGCAAAAAACTTGGTTGTCATCTTTGACTCCACTCACTCTTTCTCTCCTTACATCTCGGATATCACCAAGAAGTCCCACTACCAGCTGCTCCTCCTCAAAGGTACTCTTCCCTTTCTCACTTCCCCCAGAAGCTCACTGTCTCTAGAGCCCTGGTTCTCTCTTGGCTGGGCTACTGCAACAGCCTCTTTCTCAACCTGCCTTCCTCTACTCTCTGCCCTCTGCAACTAATCCAGAACAGGACCGCAAGACTTATCCTTGGCCTCAAGCCCAGGGATCATATCTCTCCAGCCCTGAAATCTCTCCACTGGCTCCCGGTTGCTGCAAGGATCAAGTTCAAGACCCTTTGCATTGCCCACAAAGCTTTCTGGGCCCGGGCCCACACTACATCTATCACACTCTTCCAAAATACCTTCCTTCTCAAGCCCTTTGCTCAGCTACCTCCAACTCTCTAAGGGTTAGACTGGTTGCTGGACTACCCTCAGAGTCTCACTATGTACAGACTATTTCTTGATCAGTCACCCCGCACTGCCTCTGGGCCTACCATGCAGCTAGGGGCATTATTTCAGAGCTGCACTGCCCTGCCTGCACTTACTCAGAGAATTGCTGCTCTGTTTTTCCCTCCCCTCTCCCTTGCACTTCCCACCCCCCTTTCCCTTTGCACTTCTCGTTGTCACACCTACACGATCTGAATGACACAAGGCCTAGTAAGAATGTTTGTCTTTCCTCCCATGTCTTGTCGCGCCTAGAAACAGTTGTGTGCATGCGTGTTATAAATGACTTATATCATTTTATCACAGATTCCAAGAAAAATATACAATACACCAGTAAGAAACGACTACTCTGGCAGCACCGAAATGCCCCTCTAGCCACTAATACCACATATTATGCCTGCTTAGACTGGATATGGACAACCATTATGATTTGTCACACAATCCTGCCCCCCCACAAACATCCCCTCCAATCCCTACCCCCAACCTCCAAAATCAGCTCTCTGGCCCAGAATTACCTCCACGTCCCTCTTCCTTGTTCCAGAGCTTAGATATGAGGCTCCTCATATTAGCCTGCACTCCATAGCTATTTTCACCTTTTGTAAACTGCTCTGCCGACAAGGGCAGATCCTACTCAAATAGTGGGAACCAATTCTTCCTCTCCTCAAGCCCCTTCCTGACTTGCAACAGCTCTCCTAAGAAGACCCACTTATTGCTCTTCCTGCGCAACCATGCGCTTTTACGCACAACTGTACTGTTGAGCACAAGGCTCCCCACTTCTTAGGGTTGGACTTGAAAGTTAGGGAATGACTCTGAAGAATTGTCTAATGCTCCTAGTGTGTTAACTCACCCTTCTCTTTACAGGTTGTGGCTGTGATTTACTCATTTGTTGCATTAGGAAACGTACTGTATATATTTTATATAGTAGAGTATTTTGAGTGGTAACTGTTTTTATATAACTAAGGTTTACTTGTGCCTATTGGTCTGGCCGACAATAAATGTATAGATATTTTTCATATACGCTTGTCTAAGAGTAATTTGTGGTTTGTTATTGTGTGTGCTCATTGTGGGCTTCCGATCACGCTCACCCCTCCTGAGACTTAGCGTTGACGGTTCTAGGTCATTTGGTCGAAAATAAATGGTCGACAGGACAAATGGTCGACACAATTTGGTCGACAGGTCAAATGGTCGAATTTTTTTGTTGTTTTTTTCACTTTTTTTTTTTTTTTTGGGGGGTCCCCCTCTAACACCCTTTTTTTTGCTAAAACCCCTTTTTTTCCCTACATGAAAACCTAAAAAATATATATATAGAAAAAAAAAATTCGACCATTTGACCTGTCGACCAAATTGTGTCAACCATTTGTCCTGTCGACCATTTGTCTGTCGACCATTTGACTGGACACCAGCGTTGACTGCCTTCCAAGCTACCCAATTAGTCTGGCTTGTCCATAAGGTTCCCCTGTTTCACAAAACCGAGGGTGGCCTCATAAACTTCTGACCACCAGGTCAGAGTTTAGAAATCCATCTTAACACCAGCTTCGACTTAGGAGCATACACCAATCACTGCCATCTTGGTCATGGGTCGCTTAGAGAGGCTTTTCTTTTGCTCCGAGCACAGAGCCCAGCAAATCTTTCTTTTTTCACGCTCTTCTCCCAGAGCACATCCAGCTCACCGACTTCACAGTCCAGGCTCTTCCTTCCTTCCTTTTCGTTTTCTTTTTTTGTCAGAGCTCCGAGCACAGAGTGTTTTATTAATCACTGCCTGCTTGTCCTAGGACTCCCAAGGGAGGAGCTTTGATGGCACGGCAATGTGCAGGCTTGCACTGCTGTTTGCGGGGGCCACACACTTACCTTCCTTCCTCCTATGTTTTCCTTCGACTGCTCCACTCCCAGTGCGCACCATCGCGGCCTGTAAATAACACCAGCGGGTCTTCTTCCAGCTTTGGTCCCACAGCATGCCACATCTTTTTCCCTTCCCTATCCTTTTTAAGCTCTGCCCACGGAGCTCTACAAACTCTCAGAACACCAGGGGGAGTGGCAGGCACTCTTGGGAGCACGGATCACGAAATATTATAGAAGCTTCGCACAACACTTGCACAGCGGGGTTCACGGATCCCACCTTCATCGCCATTGTTGGAGGGCTGGAGGGCAGTCCCGTGGGCACATGGACCGCCCTGATCAGTGCGGGGGGCACCAGAATATTCTTCTGTTGCCATTGTTGCGGGTTGGCACGTGGGCACACGAGCCAGCCCGACCAGTGCTGGCGGCACCCAGCTGTTTCTCCAGTTGCTGTTGTTACACAGCGGACATCAGTTGGCGGGAGCTCCCGGTCTTACAACTGAGCTGTGATCTCACAGCTGGACAGTGGCCTGGGGGCACCGAGGTTACACACGCAGATCTGGGATCACCCAGATGGGCAGGGGGCTCTGCAGTAGCAGGCCAGGGTTGCAGCACTGTGATCACACAGCGTCAGCCTGCAGGCCCAATAAATGAGATACGAGAGAGAAGTAAAAAATGAAACAACTAAGTTCCCTATTAGGGAACTCACGTCCCCTGCACACTTTCTAATATCTGGATAAACCAGATCAATAATTCATAAATGATTTAAACAGTTTGTCATGATTTTTTAGGAAACCAAAAAAGATTTCAGGTTAGCTTGATTTAGGAAAATAAATTATTTGAACAAATAAACTTTCAATCAGATCCGGTCACAAGAACCAATCTTCAATTTATTCATCATGTAGAAGCTGTGGAAGGCCCAACACGTTTCGAGTGAAAACAGCACTCTTCATCAGGGGCAGATCAAGGTTCTAGAAAATATATGTACAATACTTTTAAGGTCAATGTGTTAGACAACATATTTATCCAATACTTTGATAATTCATAATCCTCATCGATGCGTCATCGTAATTGATGGAAGAACACATTTTTGTACTGATTTGCACAATTATCCATATAAGAAAAAGCATATAAAAAGAGGTTCAAAATCTCCATTAGCCTCAAAATTAATGTTCATTAACTACAGATCAAATGAATAATGCTCAATTAACGATTTTAACAATTTTTCTGCAAATACCTCTTTGCGGGTAGTAATAGAGAGCGAAGTAAGGAGAGGGCTGCTGAAATACTGACTAACCTTGTGGTCATAGTTTCCATACAAATGCGTGGAAGGGTGTCTGCAAGAAGCGCAGGATTCTCCAGTTAAAGCTCCTAGGAGCCAGTCAATAGGCGGGGGGAACCTTGATTAAATCTGTAAAAGAAAGGATAGTGCAGTAGTTCACCACACGTGTTCCTGGGAGTAATTTGTGTAAGCCAGGCTGCACAAAAAATTAATATAAACCACCACTTACATGTGTCTCTAACTCTGAAGTCTAAGATCACAGATAGTAGGCAGCGGTTTTAAGGGGATTATTGGGTTTCTTCTCCACCATATTTGGAGGGGTCCCAGTGTTAAGGATAATTTGTAGAATCTCGTTTTCTACAAAAAAAAGAAGAAATAAGGAGAACCCAGTTAGGTGAGATTCTCCATGGTAGTGGATTGGGCAGGGTAATGAGTAGGTTAAAAGCTTGTCCGTATCTAACACTTACCTATGTTCGCCGTCGCCTCAGAGTGGAGTCAGGATGAGCCAGGTTCCTCCTTCTCCACCCTGAGCAGCGGCGGCGAATTTATGACGAGATGACTTCCTGACGTCATCGCGTGCATGCACGAACCGTGCCAAGCTCAGGATTAGGTTTAAATTTATAGGTATCCATGCAAAGGGTTTGTTTATCTGGAAATAGGGCCACCCGGTACATACCAGGAATGTATTAAGGCCGTCCATTTGATAACTTATTAGTGGATACCGGCTGACTCTGTTTACACCGTGACGTCACCACGCTCGCACGCGGGTGACGTCACTTGTAAACAGAGCGTCCGGCACTTCTGAGCCCTGTGGTGGCATCGGTATTCGCAAACAAAGGGGGTAATATTTGGAGAGAGCGGGATAGCTACTTAACAGGGTAGCATCCGCCATTTGTCATGCACATAATAATGTGCACCGGTGTCAATGATTTTGATGCTGTATATGCTAATGGTTTCTAGACTGATCTCATCAATACATGTAAACACATGTCGTTTCTGGACAAGCAGTCATTTGGCTATTGGGTTAACATCAGGTATAAATGGATGGACCGGGTTGTTGTGTGGTGCTATTGAATTAGCAACAAACAGAGAATCTATGAAACGGATTGAGATCTGACTAATGTAACATACTCACAGTCTCAATGCCCGATTTTACACGGGTAGGTTTAATTTTTGGGTTTGGGACAGCATACAGCTAGAACTGGTTATGTAAACTTACAGAAAAGACCCAGTTACAAGTATGGAAGGTACAAAAGAGATATTCTGTAGAGGACTCTCTAGTGAAGGGTAGAATTACCAGAGTGACTCGTTTTGATAGTGTGGCTAATGCTGCCAGGAACACAGTCTCAAGGCCCCGTTTGCACGGGTATGCTCAATTTAGGGAAGTTATATCAACTACCAAAAGGGACCTTGTTACAAGTTTGAATGGTATAGGAGAGGAATTGTGTAAAAGACTCTATAGTGCAGGGTAAACTGACCAGAAGAATACCGAGAGGTCTCTGAGTCTATCTCCGTCCCACACTATGTAAAGAAAACAAGGAGTTTGTGAAGAGGTGGGAACATGACAAATGGCGGATGCTACCCTGTTAAGTAGCTATCCCGCTCTCTCCAAATATTACCCCCTTTGTTTGCGAATACCGATGCCACCACAGGGCTCAGAAGTGCCGGACGCTCTGTTTACATGTGATGTCACCAGCGCGCGAGCGTGGTGACGTCACGGTGTAAACAGAGTCAGCCGGTATCCACTAATACGTTATCAAATGGATGGCCTTAATACATTCCTGGTATGTAGCGGGTGGCCCTATTTCCAGATAAACAAACCCTTTGCATGGATGCCTATAAGTTTAAACTTAATCCTGAGCTTGGCACCGTTCGCGCATGCGCGCGATGACGTCAGGAAGTCATCTCGTCATAAATTCGCCGCCGCTGCTCAGGGTGGAGAAGGAGGAACCTGGCTCATCCTGACTCCACCCTGACGCGACGGCGAACATAGGTAAGTGTTAGACACGGACAAGCTTTTAACCTACTCATTACCCTGCCCAATCCACTACCATGGAGAATCTCACCTAACTGGGCTCTCCTTATTTCTTCTTTTTTTTGTAGAAAACGAGATTCTACAAATTATCTTTAACACTGGGACCCCTCCAAATATGGTGGAGAAGAAACCCAATAATCCCCTTAAAACCGCTGCCTACTATCTGTGATCTTAGACTTCAGAGTTAGAGACACATGTAAGCGGTGGTTTATATTAATTTTTTGTGCAGCCTGGCTTACTCAAATTACTCCCAGGAACACCTGTGGTGTACTACTGCACTATCCTTTCTTTTACAGATTTAATCAAGGTTCCCCCCTGCCTATTCACTGGCTCCTAGGAGCTTTAACTGGAGAATCCTACGCTTCTTGCAGACACCCTTCCACGCATTTGTATGGAAACTATGACCACAAGGTTAGTCAGTATTTCACCAGCCCTCTCCTTACTTCGCTCTCTATTACTACCCGCAAAGAGGTATTTGCAGCAAAATTGTTAAAATCGTTAATTGAGCATTATTCATTTGACCTGTAGTTAATGAACATTAATTTTGAGGCTAATGGAGATTTTGAACATCTTTTTATATGCTTTTTCTTATATATCTAATTGTGCAAATCAGTACAAAAATGTGTTCTTCCATCAATTACGATGACGCATCGATGAGGATTATGAATTATCAAAGTATTGGATAAATATGTTGTCTAACACATTGACCTTAAAAGTATTGTACATATATTTTCTAGAACCTTGATCTGCCCCTGATGAAGAGTGCTGTTTTCACTCGAAACGCGTTGGGCCTTCCACAGCTTCTACATGATGAATAAATTGAAGATTGGTTCTTGTGACCGCATCTGATTGAAAGTTTATTTGTTGAAATAATTTCTTTTCCTAAATCAAGCTAACCTGAAATCTTTTTTGGTTTCCTACAAAATCATGACAAACCGTTTAAATCATTTATGAATTATTGATCTGGTTTATCCAGATATTAGAAAGTGTGCAGGGGACGTGAGTTCCCTAATAGGGAACTTAGTTGTTTCATTTTTTGATCAATACAGCCTAGGTGTCAAGGCTGTCTCCTTCTCCTCTGCACCTCAAATCCTATTAACTCTCTCTCACTCACCATTTGCTCAAACTAGTAAGATTTTCCTGATTTCTAACAATAGGGTGTGCTATCACGGTTCATTCCTTTTCTTTATACGAGAGAGAAGTGCCATTCATGGAGTCTGCCGCCATTCTAGTGCATGTGCCAGCTGAGGCTCCTTTTATTGTGAGTCACGATGGAGTCATGATACACATCCTTAAAGGGAACAACAGTACACACTACATCTCTTTTTCTACCCCGTACCTTACTTGTAACCTCAGAGTGTGTCCCTTTGTAGAGGTTTGTGCTTCATAAAACCCATTCAGATATTCAATTATTTCTCAGTTACATAGCATATTAGGCTACATCAGACACTTCTCTGCAAAGCCCCTATATAGCGTGTTGTAATGCTGAGGAGGGGGGCGACGGTAGTTTTTTCATCCCACAGAAGTATTGGTCATGGTAATTACATTAATATTTGAAATGTTTTTTATTTTTTTATTATTAGTTGGTATAGCTGAATAAATCAACTTTACAACAACAATTATTACACACAATATAAATCTACACTTCAAACAATTATTACACACAATGTATATCCATACATCATTATACGGCCACAATGGTACAAACCTATTCATGATTACATTACATGTCATTTAGTTTGGCAAAATTTGCATCTAAGAATCTCATAATAGCAATGTACACTGAAATCCGCTTTGTTGAAAAGAATACCTACCATTTTTCCATTAAGTTAAACGTTTGAAATTGACAATGTTTGATTAAAAATAATTCACGTTCTTTTGCAACACCTGGACATGTCATAAACAAATGCCATAAAGTTTCTCTTGTTTGCTTATTCCCACAAAGCCGACAAAAGTCTAATGATTTATCACAGATCTTACGAGTCACCAACATTTCACCTGTGTTCCATAAATTGAGTCGAAAACGCAATATCGCAGAGCGGAACACTGGATATGGATGACGTAGCAGATCAGGCTCACATTGACCAAGTTTCTTTT
Organism: Ambystoma mexicanum; assembly: GCF_040938575.1. Classification (NCBI taxonomy): domain Eukaryota; kingdom Metazoa; phylum Chordata; class Amphibia; order Caudata; family Ambystomatidae; genus Ambystoma; species Ambystoma mexicanum. The sequence goes on from NC_090929.1 coordinate 544,042,242, forward strand.
CAACAAAAGGGTTATTTCTATACACTTTGTATCTCTGACATGATTGCTGCGTTTCAATCCAATCATGAAGGAACAGCTTTTTTTTGCTCTATCTGGATTTTCCACAAGGGTTTGCACAGAAATATCTGCGGCTAGCAAAATGTCTAAGACCTTATTACACCACTGGACGGCAAATGAATGTTTAGATCTTAACATGTACTCGGCAAGAACTGATAGCAAGTTTCCAGATTTATCAGCCAGCAGGTATTTCCTAAACAACGCACATCGACGCCACTGCAGTCTAGAGAAGAGGGATGACTGCCCAAGTTCATACCGTATTAGTGCACATGGCGTACACTGCGGGAGATTTAACACTCTCCTCCAAAACCTTCCTTCAAGTTTGTCAAGAATGGGTCTTTCCAATGCTATCCATGTTTCAAAACCGTATAGGATTATTGGGACAGTCTTCTGATTGTGATAGGTGATTATTGAAAATGTCCAATACTTGTACAATATAATTTTTGATTGTGAAGTAGCTGTTAATATTCTCTGATGCAGAAGCGTCAAATGTGCTTGGTGAGGTTGCGGAGAACTCATTTGCATTCCCAAGTAAGTATATTGATGGACTAATTCTATATTGGCCTCTTGCAATGACCATTTATATTTATTTGAAAACCTCGGCTTGCAATTATAAATCATTATTTCGAAGGGATTGTGTCCTCCGATGTATTCCTCATCTTAAATATCTCCTTCCAGCTCTGCTGGCCTCGGAAAATTTTTTCTCTAGAGGGCGCTGCGCGTCGACGTCCTCCGAGTCGATGTCCGTTGCTCAGTTCCGTTTTTCCGCGCTTACTCAGTGCCTCGGAATACCGTTGCTCAGTTCTTAGTCAGATTAATCCTATTTACCTCGAGTTATTCGATCCGTACTCGATGGCTTCCTCGTCGGAACCGACAACTCCTCGATCCGGCTTCAAGAAATGTCGAGATTGTGGGAAAAAGATGTCGTTGACCGATCCTCACAGAGTTTGTCTGTGGTGTTTGGGAGCTGAACACCATTGTTCGGAATGCGAGGACTGTATGTCCATGACAGCTAAGGCCCTGAAGGAGCGTAGGGGGAAGCTGGAGAAAGGTAAGACTTTTAAAGCTTCTTCTTCGTCGACGAAGTCGAGACATTCGTCTCCTCGTCACCATTCGCGCTCCAGGTCTCAGAGTGGGTCTCATCACTCCTCGAGATCGAAGCACTCGAAGAGGAGACGTCGAAGATCCCCTTCTCCGTCTTCCTCTTCCTCTCTTTCGCCAAAAAGAATCCCTTGCCCCACGAAACATAGTTCCCGGGCTGAATGGGAGGAATTCCGAAAAAATATGATGAGCGTCTTCGAGAAAGCGGCCTCGACCCCCTCGAAGAGTGCCGAGAGCGATGCTCTGGTCGAAAGACCCGAAGGTCAAAAACGCCGCGAGTCGCAGTACCCGGCGAAGGAAACCTCTTGAGCGCGTCTCGAACCCTCGAGTATGACCTCCAAACCTTCCTCGAAGGTTCCGTCGATGCCGTCGACGAGGGTTCTGTCGAGGTCGATGTCTTCGACGCCGTTGTCGAAGGGACCTTCGACACACGGGTCTGTCGACTCGACGCCAGCTTCGACACCGGCGTCGACGCCAAGAAAAGTCACGGTCACCACACATCCAGTGACTATCCCCAGGTCCTCGACGTCGATGGCTTCGAGATTGTCGAGTAGAATTCCAATTCTGTCGAGGTCTTTGAGGCCTCCGCCTTTGTTTTCGACGCCACGCTCGAAGCCTTCGACGTCGGCGTCGACGACATCGATGTTTTCGAGGCCGATAATGACAAGTTCGGCACCCTCTGCCTTGGAAATGGGATTTACTCCCTTTATGAGTTCAGAACAATTGAGAACTATATCCTCAATTTTGGAAGAGGGTGAATTGTCTGAACAGGAAGACACATTTGAGTTACAGGGACCTGTAACCCCAATTAGAGAGGAATTTTCCTCTGAAGAGCGCAGGTTAAAGGATCTTCATGATTCCTTACATGAGGCAAGTGGGTTAGACACTTCCCCTGAGGTGGAGTTTGCTAAGCCAGACCCAGGGGAGCATGCTGAAACCCCTACAGAGCCTTAATGGCCAGGATCACAGAGTTCATGGGGTGGTCTGCACCTTCACAATCTTTCCAACAAGATGACCTCACGGATATTCTTGACAAAGGCCCACAGGAGGATCCGGTGGTGCCTTTTCATAAAGCTCTTCAGAGAAAGATCATGACAAACTGGGAAACCCCAGATGTAGTACCAGCAGTAAATAAAAAACTGTCTACAAAGTACAGGGTATCTTCTACAGACCCAGAATTTTTGTCTAAACACCCATCCCCAGAAAGTCTGGTGGTACAGGCAGCATCCTCTACCGATGTCAAGACGGCTTATCCTACTGTCCCACAGGACAGGGACGGTAAAAAATATGATGCTATGGCAAAGAAAGTCTTTTCAGCATGTAGCATGGCGTTAAAATCTGTTAATGCTACTTGCACCCTTGCTAGGTTCAGCCATACACTTTGGGAGTGTGCTTCTACAGCGGCTGACTGCATCCCGGAGGGAGAAGAAAGGGATGCGTTCCTGAATATTATACAGGACGGTAAAGACGCTATGTGCGAATCCCTCCAGACGGGCATTGATTCGGCTGACAGTATCAGCAGAGCAATGGCGGCAAGTACATCAACCAGGAGATTCGCTTGCTTGAGAAAGTCTGGTTTTGCCCGAGATGTGCAAGCCAGGCTCTTGAACATGCCATTCGATGGCTCTTCTTTGTTCGGGAAAAAGGCGGATGACAGTTTAGAGAAACTGCAAACTTCAAAAGCAGCAGCAAAATCCCTAGGAGCTGCAATCCGTCAGACTCCTTTTCGTCCCACAGGAACCTCTGCGAGGGGCAAGTCCTTTCGCTTCTACTCCGCATTCGGAAGAGGTAGAGGACGACCGGCTCAAAGGGGTCAAAGAAGAACTACCCGAGGTGGATGGGGTAGATATTCAAAAGCCGCAGCAACAGCAGGTACCTCTTTACCATCGGCATCTGCATCAGCCGCCCCAAAACCACTCTGAGGACTTCCCTCACAGGACACCTGTAGGAGGCAGGTTGACTCAACATCTGGCGGTATGGCAGGCTATCACGTCAGATGCTTGGGCATTGGAAACAGTTGCCCAAGGTTACTGCCTGCCTTTCCTACGTATACCTCAGAGTCATCCACCGGGGATCAGCTCTCAGAAAGCTCCAGATCCGCTCCTCTTGGAGGAAATTTGGGACCTGCTAGAGAAAGATGCCATAGAACCGGTACCTGTAGCGGAGAGGAACAAGGGCTGGTACTCCCCTTACTTTCTCATTCCAAAGAAAGACGGAGGACTGGGACCCATCTTGGACTTGCGAGAATTGAACAAATTTCTCAGAAAAGACAAATTCAAGATGGTCACTCTTTCTCAGATCCTCCAGGCCCTTCAGTTCCAGGACTGGTTGGTATCTCTGGACCTTCAGGACGCTTATTTCCATGTGCCTATCCATCTCAAACACAGGAAATACCTGAGGTTCGCAATTGGCAACTCTCACTATCAATTTCGAGTGCTGCCATTTGGGCTGACCTCCGCCCCGAGGGTCTTCACCAAGTTAATGTCGGTAGTGGCTGCAAGTCTAAGGAGGGAAGGGATTCACGTTTACCCCTACCTGGACGATTGGTTGATCAGGGCTGTTTCTCCGGAACAAGCTCAGATCCAGCTAAATCACGTGTGCCACTTCCTTCACAGACTGGGCTTCTCCCTCAATTTAAAGAAGTCACAAATGATACCATCGCAGAGACTCCAGTTCATAGGAGCGATCCTGGATACTTCCCTGGGAAAAGCCTCGCCACCAGAGGTGAGGGCTCAAGATATTCTACAGATGGTTACCAAGTTCCAGCATGCCCAACGTCTCCCAGCCTTCGACTTTTTGAGGTTGCTAGGCCTCATGGCATCCTGCATTTTCCTAGTGCCAGAGGCTCGCCTGAGAATGAGATCCCTCCAGTGGGCACTGAGGACTCAGTGGTCACAATTCTCAGGGAGAATGACAGATCTTCTTCAGGTTCCCGGCAGGGTGGCTCGAGACCTTCAGTGGTGGGCCTGTCAGGAGAACATTCTGAAAGGAGAACAGTTTTGGCAACCCTGGCCGGAGATAACAGTAGTCACGGATGCCTCACTCACGGGGTGGGGAGCCCACGCCAACGACTTGACCATCAGCGGTCGTTGGTCTCCATCGGAGTCCAGACTACACATCAACCTGTTAGAGCTGAGAGCCATCAGACTTGCGCTGAAGGCGTTCCTGCCAGCTGTACAAGGGAAGAACGTCCTGATAATGACGGACAACACGGTGGCCATGCATTACCTCAACAAAAGAGGAGGCGTAGGATCACTACCCCTGTGCAGAGAGGCGATGCAGCTCTGGTTTTGGGCAATCCAAGAAGGAATCTCTCTATCGGCAGTTCACCTAGCCGGAGAGAAGAACTTGACAGCGGACGCTCTGAGCAGGCAGAACACAGTCTCCCACGAGTGGGAGCTAGCTCAGGAAGTCCTTCAAGAGATCTTCGCCCTTTGGGGAACCCCTCAGTTAGATCAGTTTGCCACCAGCCTAAACAGGAAATGCGACCTGTTCTGCTCAAGGGAATTTCCCCCGAGAGGAGCTCTGGGAGACGCGTTCATAGTGGACTGGGAGTTTCCGCTTCTGTACGCGTTCCCACCAGTCCCTGTCATTCCTCAAATGATCAGGAGGTTGAGAAGATTCTGGTGAACCATGATCCTAATTGCCCCGGATTGGGCCAGGAGAACGTGGTACCCGGACCTTCGAGACTTGTCCATCTGCCCTCCAATTCGACTTCCACTCAGAGAGAACCTACTCTCACAGAAGGGAGGTCAGGTTCTCCATCCAGACATCAAAACCCTCAACCTTCACGCTTGGCTTCTGAAAGGCTGAGGTACAAGGATTGGGACCTCCATGATGATGTTATGGAGGTGTTGCTTTCGGCAAGGAGGCCAGCAACAAAGTCTTTATACCGCTGCCGTTGGAACAGATTTTGCAGCTGGTGTAGAGAACAGAATATCGACCCTTTTTCTTGTGGTACACCAATGGTTTTGTCCTTCCTACTATATTTGGCAAATTCAGGCCTTCAAGTTGGCACCATTAAGGGCTATCTCGCAGCGCTATCCATCTTTAAGCGTACTGCGGAAGAACCATCCTATTTCAAATTACCCTTGGTAATACAGTTTCTAAAGGGGTTAACCAATGTTTATTCCCCAAGACCATTCCAAGTTCCCCTATGGGATTTAAACTTAGTACTAACTTTCCTGATGGGTACACCTTTCGAACCTCTCCATTCTTGTTCGTTAAGATTCCTTACCCTTAAGAACGTTTTATTAATAGCACTTACATCTGCTAGAAGGGTGAGCGAATTACAAGCTCTTTCTTGTAAACCCCCTCATACAATATTTCACAAAGACAAAGTTGTCCTGCAAGTGAATCCTAATTTCCTCCCAAAGGTGGTTTCTGAATTCCATATCACTCAGAAGATTACCCTACCATCTTTCTATCCTCCTCCTCACCCGAGGAAAGAGGAAGAGAGGTTACACAGGCTAGACCCTAGGAGGGCTTTAAGTTTTTACATTAGTAGACTAGCCAGGATAAGACAGGCAGACCAGCTGTTTGTAGGTTACACAGGTCACAAGCTGGGGTTACCAATAACTAAGCAGACCATTTCCAGATGGATCATTCTAGCCATTCTGGAATGTTATAAACTGGCAGGGAAAGAGCCCCCTCAAAACCTTAGGGCTCATTCGACCAGAGGTATTGTAGCTTCATCGGCCCTCAAAAGAGGCGTGCCGGTTAAAGACATATGTGCGGCCGCTACATGGTCGTCTGTCCATACCTTTACACGTTTTTACAATCTGGATTCCTCCTCCAGTCAAGAGACTAGGTTTGGAAGGGCTGTACTGCATTCTATTCATCAATAGAAGACAGCGTGAAGTCAGTACTCCCTCCTCCGATAATAGAATTCTGCTATGGGAGCCTATCTAAGATGAGGAATACGTCGGAGGACACAATCCCTTCGAAGAACAAGTTACTTCTTACCTTGTAACGTTCTTTCGATGGGATGTTCCTCCGACGTATTCCTCATCGACCCTCCCATCCATCCCCGCAGTTCTACTTCCCTTGTTGTTGCAGCTTACGCTCCTTCAGGGTGATTAGTTAGTCCAGAAAGTATTATTGTGGGCTACAAAACGGAACTGAGCAACGGACGCTGCGCGTGGCCTTTATAGGCAGGATGACGTCGACGTCGATACGGCGGTTGTCGAGGGACATCGACTCGGAGGACGACAACGCGCAGCGCCCTCTAGAGAAAACATTTTCCGGGGCAAGCAGAGCTGGAAGGAGATATTTAAGATGAGGAATACGTCGGAGGAACATCCCATCGAAAGAACGTTACAAGGTAAGAAGTAACTTGTTCTTTAGTTTTGTTAATGTTTACCGTGAGATGATTCTGCGATATATAGCCTTCCAGGGCACATAGTGCCTCTTGGAGGAAGCTCGGGGTTTTTGATATTAGAATCAAATCATCAGCATATATTAAAGCGGGAATCTTTACTAGACCCAAGGAAGGATGATCACATGACAAATTTTGGAATATATCAGGCATATCGTAAATGAAGAAACACTTGCACAGTGGGGTTCACAGATCCCACCTTCATCGCCATTGTTGGAGGGCAGTCCCGTGGGCACATGGACCGCCCTGATCAGTGCGGGGGGCACCCAGAATATTCTTCTGTTGCCATTGTTGCGGGTTGGCACGTGGGCACATGAGCCAGCCCGACCAGTGCTGGCGGCACCCAGCTGTTTCTCCAGTTGCTGTTGTTACACGGCGGACATCAGTTGGCGGGAGCTCCCAGTCTTACAACTGAGCTGTGATCTCACAGCTGGACAGTAGCATGGGGGCACCTAGGTTACACACGCAGATCTGGGATCACCCAGATGGGCAGGGGGCTCTGCAGTAGCAGGCCAGGGTTGCAGCACTGTGATCACACAGCGTCAGCCTGCAGGCCCAATAAAAGAGATTCGAGAGAGAAGTGCCATTTATGGAGTCTGCCGCCATTCTAGTGCACGTGCCAGCTGAGGCTCCTTTTATTGTGCGTCACGATGGAGTCATGATACACATCCTTGAAGGGAACAACAGCACACATCACATCTCTTTTTCTACCCCGTACCTTACTTGTAACCTCAGAGTGTGTCCCTTTGTAGAGGTTTGTGCTTCATAATACCCATTCAGACATTCAATTATTTCTCAGTTACATAGCATATTAGGCTACATCAGACACTTCTCTGTAAAGCCCCTATATAGCGTGTTGTAATGCTGAGGAGGGGGGCGACGGTAGTTTTTTCATCCCACAGAAGTATTGGTCATGGTAAGTACATTAATATTTGAAATGTTATTTTTGGGTCTCACAACCAGGGAATGAGTGAATCCTTTGGCTAAGAAGATTTGGATACTGTGCTGTTGAAGTGGCCTTTGTCGCCATCTTTTGGCTACAAAGCACTGGATTTACTTACTTGTATGTGCTCTATTCAACATTCGGAAATCAAAATTCAAAATCGCGCATGTATCACAGGTTTGGTGAAGCCCCACAAACGCACACTATTTGTATACAATTACAATTAAGGATTCTCTTGGCAGAGCCATCATAAGACTTCTCAGTATCGGCTCCTTCCTTCAGTATTTTGTCCGCTGACTACATTCACTGGATTTTTTTCACCGATTATGCTTGTTTTCGATAGATCTTTAGAGCTAGGGCGCTGCAGCAGTGAGGTGCAGAATGGTCAGCTCTCTCAAAAGTGGCAGATTTTGTAATGTGTTAATGTTTTTATCGATTGCACACGTGCGTTTCATTGCCGCCAGTTATCTGTTCAGATGCTGCTTTCTTCAACTTAAAGTAAAACATTCTTCAAACTTCATAAAGCAGACTCCAGCCATTGACGTTTGATTGTTAAACAGGCAAAATCGCGTTCACTTTTTTGCGACACTGACTATTTCTTTCATATCTTGCATGGCAGGAAGTGGTAACCAAAGCAGCGCCAACCAATTACGAAAATAAGGTGACTTTACCAAGGTTTTCCAGGGTCTAATGTGACATTAGAATAACTAGTAGGGCAGCAATCTCAAATTGCCCCATATCAGTTGTGAAATAACCAGCCATTCTTAGCTTCTAGGCTCACTTCATTTTGCATTGTGATGACGTAGTCCTGCATTTACAGCGTGAAGACAACTATAAGTACTGCAGAAGAAAACAAAATGATATTTTGACATATGATGGTGAAATATGGGCATATGAGGAAAGATCTCTTACTCCTCTTTCGAATGCCGTGTCTGCTAGCTCTCTCCCTCTCCTAGCCACTCTCTTACTGTTGCTACTCTCTACCGGGGCCCCGGCCAGATCACCTAATTTCTCTCTGATTTGGCAGACCTCTCCTCCTCCCTCCTGGCATCAACCACTCAACTCCTCCTCCTTGGTGACCTCAATATCCATCTCGTTTCTCCCTGTTCCTCGTCTGTGCCCTTTCGTGACCTCAGAGATTCCCTCTCCCTTTCTATCCTCCCCTCTGTCCCAACCCACTCTACAGGACACACACCTGATGTCTTGATATCCTCTGCCCCCCCTCTTGCTCCCTCTGACCACTCCTCTCTCCTGGAGCGATCACTCCTTCCTCTCCTCTCCTCTCATCTCTCCCTCTCTTCCCCCCAGGCCAAGCCTACCTCAACACTGCCACCTACCTTCTCAGACATCCGTCCCATGAAACATGTGTCAGTTGAAGCTTTCGCTGCCACCTTCCCTCCCCCCTCCACCTCTGGCTGACTCACATCCTGACATAGCCTGTCTATGCTCTGCTCCTCTATCTCTGTTGCTCTTGATGTTCTTGCCCCTGTCATGAGGATCCGCTTGAAGCTCAAAGCCAAATGCAACTCCTGGTATGACTCTGAGCTTGCTACACTTAAACGTAAGTGTAGGGGGACTGATAGGAAATGGATGGCCTCCTGTTCATCCTCTTACAAACTGACTGGCCTGTCCTCTGCTCCAAAGGCAATACCGACTCTCTGTCCACACTAAGAAGAGAGCCCACATCCAACCCTGTGTCTCTGAGGCATCTAACAACTTGGCTGAAATCTTCACCGCTAAACCCATGATATCTTTTCCACCCTCTCATCCCCTCCCCATCTCTCCCTCTCCCTTCTGTGAACTCTGGTGCTCCTACAGCCACTCCCACACCTTCCTTCTCATCCTTTCCTCTTTTCTCCCCAGACGAGGTCTCTAGACAAGTTTGATCTATGAAAGTCTCATCAAAACATGTTTTTCCTTGCTCTTCCAAAACCATCAAGGACCATATTGACACCCTTGCTCCTGCCCTGGCTGATTTCTGCAACCTTTCCTTGGCCTCAGGAGTTTTCCCTTCCCCCCTGTAGCACTCTCTTGTGCGCCCTCTTCTCAAAAAATCCATAGCCAAACCTTCTTGCCCGGCTAACTATCGCCCAATCTCCATCACCCCTTTTCTTGGCAAACTCCTTGAAAAGCTGGCCATCTTGCAGCTCAACCTCCACTCTGAGTCTGTTGGTTGTCTCCACGACCATCAATCTGGCTTTAGAGGTGCCAGAAGCATGGAAACTGCTCTCCTGAACATGCGTGAAGATCTGCTCTGCACCCTTGATGCTAATATCTCCTCAATCCTCATCCTACTTGATCGCTCCTCTGCCTTCGACACAGTCAACTATACCATCTTGCTCAACTGTTTCTGTGACAACCTGGGTATCATCAATCAGGCTCTGGCCTGGCTGACCTCTTTCCTCTCTGATCGACCCTCCCATGTCCAACCTCGGTCCTTTCTTTCATCTATCCCTCTGTACCTGTGGTGTTCCCCAGGGGTCTAATCTCTCACTCTGGCTTTTTAACCAATACCTGGCAACTCTCGCTCATCGCATCACCATTTTCTGCTCCCACTTTTCTGCTATGCTGACAACACTGAACTCATTTTCAGGCTTCCCTCGACCACCTCCTCTCCTCTCTCATCTCTGATTGCCTATATGCCATTCAGGATTGGTGTGCCGCCAACAATCGCTGCCTGAATGCTAGCAAGACAATGATCCTCCTCATTGGCAAACCCTCACCCTCCTTTCCTCTCACTCTCTGGCCGGCCTCCCTTGTCCCTCCTCCTACCCCTACCTGCGAGGCTAAGAACCTCAGGGTCATCTTTGACTCCCCACTTTCCTTCTCTGCCCACATCTCTGATGTCTCTAGAACGGCAAGATTCCTACTGCACCTCCTCAGAGATATTCTGCCTTTCCTCTCCTTCCCCCAGAAGCTCATTGTCTCTCGAGCCCTGGTTCTCTCTAGGTTGGACTATTGCAACAGCCTCTTACTAAATCTACCTGCCTCTACTCTCCGCCCTTTGCAACTTATCCAGAACAGGACTGGAAGAGGTGTCCTTGGCCTCAAGCCCTGGGATTGTATTTCAGCAGCCCTGAAATCTCTCTACTGGCTCCCAGTGGCTGCAAAAATTTAATTCTAAATCCTTTGCATTGTCCACAAGGCGTTCTGGGGCCTGGGTCTAATATACCTTCAGCTTTCCCTTCGTAAATACCTTCCCTCTTGAGCTCTTTGCCCCTCTACCCCTAACTCCCTCAGGGTCAGCCGTTTCTAAAAGAAGCGAGCAGGGGGTAGATCTTTGTCTTTGGCTGGGGCCACCCTATTGAACAGCCTCCCTGCCACTCTGAAACTTGAGGAAAACCATCTCTGGTTCCGGAAGCACCTCAAGACCTTCCTCTTTTCTTCTGCCTTTGCCCTTCCTCTCCCCTGCTGATCTGCTCTCTCTTGGTACTGTGCTTCTGGCCTACCTTCTGACTTCCGGTCCCTGTTACCTGCTCACCGTACTGCCCACACGCACTGCCTCCTGGCGAACCCTTGCACTGGGGATTGTTTCTGTAACCATACAGCCCCCCTTTTTCTCTTTGCACAGCCCCCCTTTTTCTCTTTGCACCTACCAGACTCACCCTGTCTGTTGCCTCTAACCTAGCACTTGCCAACTGCTGACTGCACTACCACTGTTTTGTTGCTTGCAATTATTTCTTTCTTTCTTATTTATCTGTATGGCCTTGCTCTGCACTTTCCACTTCTCCCCCTTCCATGCACTTTTCCCCTTTGCTTCTCCCATTCACTTGCACGTACTCAATGTCACTGGACCTAGTACGATGGTTGTTTATGTTCTCCCTTGTTACCCTCCCTTGCCTTGTCGCACTCTGAAACACCTGTGCACGAGCGCGATAAAAATAAAATATCAATTCAATTCAATCTCAGCATGTAATGGTTAAATTTAGGGTTATGGTGCAGAGGTTGAAATTATGTCCTTGTCCTCAAGGAGATATCAACATCACAGAAGTAAGTGTTTTTTATCTTCTTTAATTCGCATTCACGTAGTATGGGTTCACAGGCCTTCCAGAGCAGCCCACCCACCACAGTTCCCTTTCTCTCTGTACCATCAAGCCACTGTTCCTTTTAGAACCAAACCTCCTCGCAAGGAAGCTTTGGCCTCCAACATTTGTGTGACGCAGGATGCTCCAGACAGTCCCTACACATAAATACATATGGTTGCAACACACCATTCACATACATACACCCCATATGCAACACATGGGCATGCTAGGCCTACGACCTGTGTCTATGAAGTGCTACATGGGCATGCAAGACTGAAACTTGGCAAATGGAGGTGTTCCTGAAATAGGATGGATATACATTAGAACGTAAGGCTGAACCTGAACCTATGTTGAATGGACATGTTGGGCCAGACCTGGAAATATTAAGCTATCACTGGCGTATATGGTGTCATATGGCAAAGTGGGTAATGAGTAAATTACAGTTTTCAATGAAAATGTAAATCGACATTTGTGGACACTCTGAAGGGACATTAGGTGATCACTCAGAAAGGCCTATATAAGTTGTTCTCTGCGCCCCCGATAAATGAAGGCCAGCTGCACCACAGTGTGCCCTTATTGATATCTTAACATGCCTGACATTGGCCGTGCTGCAAAATATATGCAACTATATACAAAACTGTCCCCTGAGAGACTGCATTTCAGAATTCCTAGGTGGGTGGAAAGATTGGTGCTTTCCAGCTGTAAAAGCGGATACAATCTTTCTTTGTGGGGGCCAACGTATGCACCAGTTACACTGCAAGCATTTCTAAAAAGTCTGCCACTTTTCGTATTTACGAACGTGTCCTTAAGCTTTCAGTAAATACAAGATAAGTGGTGCTGCAGACTGAGAAAAGCCTTCATTATAAAACAAAAATGTGTGCAGTAGATGTGAACAACATCTCCCAGGTGCTGTCATTTAACTCAGTATTTTACATGCAAATCCCAGGCTTTACTAGGAGAATCCCCTCTTACTGCCTGCCCTGATGAATTAACTTCTGCACTGCAGTAGTACAAGGGTAAGTAGAGGCTAAAGCGTCTACTTAGCCCTCACACTTCTAAAAACCAAGAGTCAACTGTGAAACTGTGATGAGACAAATCCAGGGTATTCGTCCCTTCTTCCCTCGGGTGAACCACTCCCTTTGAGGCTAGGGAGGTGAGTCCACTCAGCTAAACCCTCCCTAAGGGTTTGGAAAAGTGGGAGCTCAATGTGAGTGACTCCCCTCAGGGGGAGAAGGACTCCCATTCCCATGGGGAATTCCCTATAACTAAGGCATTATCTGCATATATGGGAATCTGAGAAACAGATGTTACATGCAGGTGTGGGATTCAAAGTAATAGTGAAAGTAGCTTTGGATGTTTGGCTCAAGACAATGGCCCTCATTACAAGTCAGGCATTAAGGGTTTAACGGCGCCATTGGCGCCGTTAACCCTTAACGCCTGATTCACACTTTAACGCCTGCTTTTTGCAGGCGTTAAAGTCCAAGGCGCTAAGCGACCTTGGTGCTAATTACGGCACCGTAATTTACGGTGCCGTAATTAGCGCCTTCCCCATCCTCATTATGCCCTATGGGGCAAAAATGGGAATGGGGAAGGGCAAATGGTGAATGGGGAATTACCGCCCCACTCACCTTGGAATGGGGCGGTAATTCCGCCATCCACCATGGCGGAATCCGGCATGGACCATGGTGCTAATAGCACCATGGTCCACCGCCTGACTTGTAATGAGGGCCACTGCTGGTCTTTTTCTGTGGGCTTTACAGCTGAATATAAACAACATGCCACTTTTTGATCATGGAGCGAGAATAAAGGCACAATCACTCTGGCATGTCGGGTTAAGAAGCAATACGCAGAGGCGAGCCTCAGTCTTGAGCACATCACTGAGAGGTGGAGCTGCACTGCACAGCGGAGCCGGCTGTGGCACAGAGAGAAGCAGGAGGAGAGAGATGCTGCTGACCTGCCACAGAGCCGTGCAGAGCCGGCCATATGTGGAGGCGCAATCACACGGAGGACATGGTTGGTCTTGGGCCTGAGAAACAATGCCATACACAGACTGCGAGCGAAGAATGAATCCTCTGCTTGCAATGAGGGAGCTGAGGAGCAGAAAAATGCTGAAGAGAGCAGACTGCAAAATGTGCTTGTATCAGACAGGAATGCCAGAAAGCTGTAGGGAACGCCACTGAAGCACACGCTGCAAATTGAAGGTACCCGGGTGGTTCATAGTCGAGAGGGGCTGAGAGACCCAATAGCAAAGGGGGAAGAAGGAAGGATTACCCTAAACCCATACCAGGGGCATAAAGGCCCAGAGAGAGAGAAAGAAACAAGTGACACAGGGTTCAAGGGGAACAAAGAGACAAACAATAAGTGAACATAGTGATGAGAAACCCACCCAAGTGGGGGAGAGGGATTAAGGATATGTCCCTCCAGCTATGACAACTTGGACATTTGTTCTTTTATTTTGCAAACTTGAGAAACATTTGGAACTTTGACAGATGGACAAGAACTGTTAAACCAGGGAGAATTGTTTTCTACAGATAAGCAGTGGATCCGAAACCAGGAGGGATTCCTGGAAGCCCTGAGATAGATCTGAGTGAACGACTTTGAAGGCAGGACACTGCATAGTTTCTCTTTTAGATTATTTGTAAGTGGTAGGGCCAGTTTGGTGGATAGGTTTTGGACATATGACAATTTTTTATTTTGACTATTGACAAGCACCATAGTATAGTTTGTTATGAAGGGAACTACCCTTTTAGAAAACCCTTTGATAATGTAACGCTCACCTGATTCTCGCAGAGGCGCCGGTCTTGACTGGGCGACTACCGTATCTTCAAAGGTGATGTGCAGCACCCGGTTGGCTCTTTGGGCTGGACCTCTGTGCCATGTATGCCTGACGTGCAGAGTAAGATGTCTGCAGATAGAAAATACGGGGTTAATGAACTGGGGTTATTGGGGTGTCCCTATCTCTTTCCTCTTCTCCTGTAGACCCCTACAGGTTAACGCTCTCACCTTAGGTAAGTGAATGCCGAGCTCTCCATCTGCCTCGGGGCAGGGTGCTGTAACCAGTTTCTTCACCGGATAGGTAGCGCAGGCCTCTTGACTTCAGAGGACTGCTGTCCGTCGTTTACTGCACGAACGGTAAGTGCCGAGTAACTCAAATGTCTTTAAAGTCTTTAATAATGATGTCTCTTGTTTTGCAGGGTTCCGGCGATGGCGGATGACGGGCTGAAGTGCCTTGAAGATGGAGCCCGTGTGATGAATAGAAGCGCCTGGAAGCACGTAAGTAAGCGCTTGTTGCCAGCTTCACAATGCGCTCTAACTGTCTTTTTATTTTGCAGGTACAAGTTCGGAGCGGCTGCAGGGTGCCGGGATACCCACAGGGTTAGATGTCGAAAGGAGTAATGGCACGTGAGTATTAAAGTTCCCCAATGTCTTTAAACGCACCTTGTTTTGTCTTTCAGATGCGGGATGCAGCGCCGACGGCCTCCGGAGCGTGCGAAGAGTTGGTAAGCTTTTGTCTTTCAAATGCCGGAATGCAGTGTGAAGACCTCCGGAGCGCACAAAGAGTAGGTAAGCCTTTGCCTTTCAGATGCCGGAATGCTAACCTGTTCTTTCTTGTCTTTATAGGTGTTGCTGAAGACTGGATTCAGGATGGTAAGCATTTTTCCTTAGGCCTAGGATCAGATGCAGAAGACACGATGAGCGTTCTGCTGCAGAGGATGCAGAATAACGCAAAGCAAGATGGTTTAAATAGCCTCCTGTAGTGCTTAGGTGTCTCCTTCCACAGCCACGCCTAAGTAAGAAAAGAGTTCCTGGTAAGAAAAGAGTTCCTGCCTTCCAGAAGAGTTCCAGTGTTCAGAATCTAGGGAGTGGCTCCAGCCCCACCCAACAGGAAAAGTAGTTCCAAACAGAAGAGGATCAGAGGCTCAACTGGCAGGCAAGTAAGCAGCATGGTCTGCTGCAGGTAAGTCCACCCAAGCATTATGAGCCCGGCGCTTCCAGCGCTGGGACTGGGCATATTTATGAGCCTGGTGCCACTGGCGCCAGGACTGGGTCCAAAAGGTCCCCATTGGGACTGGTTGGCACTCGGAACCTGGGTTATGGATCTGCTTCCAAGGGAGTTGGGAAAACCCTGACCTTTTGGAAGCAGAGATCATGACAGTACCCCCCCTCAAGGCCCCTCCCAAACCGGGCTTCTCCGGGGGTTTTGGCCTGTCAGGAAATGTTCGGTGAGATCTTTTGATTAGGCGAGGAGCGTGGACATATTCAGCAGGTTCCCAGGATCTCTCTTGGGGGCCGTAGCCTTTCCAGTCAATTAGGTAGAATAGTTTAGATTTGGAGATCTTGGAGTCCAGAATGCTTTTGACTTCAAACTCGAGTTCTCCATCAACTAGGATAGGTTTTGGAGATTTGGTTAGTCGGGTTTGAGGTTGCACGGGTTTTAATAGAGAGACGTGGAAGACCGGATGTATCTTTATGTGCGGGGGCAAGTCCAACTTGACCGCTACTGGGTTTGCTATGGTAGTGATGGAATAGGGACCAAGGTATCTTGGGTTGAATGTGCGTGGCCCTTTTAGAGATAGATATTTGGTGGATAACCAGACTTGATCCCCTACTTGATAGTGAGGGGCTTCCTTCCGATGTTGATCTGCTCCTTTCTTGTATTGTTCTTTAGCCCTTTGAAGGTGAGAAACAGCTTCCTTAAAGGCTTGGGTGATTGTAGAATGCAGGTAGTCTACTGCTGGTGTTTCAAGATCTTGGAGGGGATCCAACTCCGAGGTTCGAGGGTGACTGCCGTACAAAAGAAAAAACGGGGTTTTCCCAGTTCCCGAATGGACAGAGTTATTGTAGGCATACTCGGCTATCCAAAGGATATCTTTCCAAGTTTTTTCAGTTTGTTGCAGCATGCAGCGTAAATACTGTTCCAGAGTTTGATTGGTCCTCTCGGTTTGTCCGTCGGTCTGAGGGTGGTGACTGGTCGATAGTCTCACATCAATTTGAGCCGACCGACAGCAACTTCGCCAAAAATGAGAAATAAATTGACTACCTCGATCCGAAATTAGAACCGAAGGAAAACCGTGCAGTCGGACGATGTTTTCGAGAAATTCTCGGGCCAAAGTTGCTGCTGTTGGCAAGCCTTTGAGCGGAATGAAATGCGCCATCTTGGAGAATAAGTCCACGATTACTAGAATCGTATTGTATCCGGAGCATGGAGGTAGATCGGTGATGAAGTCCATAGAAAGCGTATGCCAAGGGCGAGGTGGGATGTCAATAGGGCGTAAGAGGCCTGCTGGTCTTTCCTTTTGACTCTTGTTTTGGGCGCATACTCCACAGGACATTATAAAGTCTCTGATATCTGTTTTCCAAGATGGCCACCAGAAGTAGCGCTTGATCTTTTCTGAGGTCTTGGCTATACCGGGATGACCTTCCATTAAAGAGTCGTGATAACAAGAGATTACTTTTTTCTGTAAATCTGTGCTGGGTAGGTATAATCGTTCTTGGAAATACAATAAGTTGTCCTTTACTGCAAAGTCCTTTCCCTGCAGATGCCAATTCTGTATGTCTGCTGGAGTTACAAGTTGCCTGGCTTTATCCTTAACTTCCTCTATGGATTCTGTGGCGATTACACCCAGAATTCTTTGTTCGGGAATGAATGGTACAGGTTTAGGGTTGATCAAGTGTTCTTCCACTCCCATCCGAGAAAGGGCATCGGCTTTACCGTTCTTTGTACCAGGTCGATAGGTAATTATGAAGTCAAACTCGGCAAAGAATAATGCCCAACGGAGTTGTCTAGAGGATTGGGCTTTTGTGGTTTTCAAATATTGCAGGTTTCGGTGATCCGTAATCACAGTAACGGTGTGTCGGGCCCCCAGCAGATAATGCCTGCCAAGCCTTAAAGGCAGACTTGATAGCCAGAAGTTCCTTGTCAGTAATCGTGTAATTGACTTCAGGAGGCGAGAATTTGCGGGACCAAAATGCCACGGGATGCAACTGATTGGTTACCGGGTCCTTTTGTGATAGAACTGCCCCCATGGCAAGGCTTGAAGCATCAGTTTCCACGATGTAGGGGAGTTCGGGGCGAGGGTGTTTTAAGATTGGTGCAGAGATAAATTTAGTCTTCAAATCCTGGAAAGCTTGTTCCGCCTCGGTAGACCATTCAAAACGTTTGTTTTTCTTTAACAAGGCAGTGATGGGCTGGACTATTCGAGAGAACTCGGGGATAAACCTACGGTAAAAGTTAGCGAAGCCTAACATGCTTTGCACACCTTTTACGGAAGATGGTGATGGCCATTTGAGAACTGCATCGACCTTCTTTGAATCCATACGCACTCCGCCAGGCGATAATATGAATCCCAAGAATTCAACTTCAGTCACGTTGAAAACACATTTTTCCAACTTAGCGAAAAGTTTGTGTTGACGCAATCTTTCGAGGACCATTTTCACATGTTTCCGATGTTCATATTCCGATGAAGAATAAACGAGAATGTCGTCGATGTAAACAACAACACACACATCTATGAGCTCTCTGAGGACATCGTTCATAAAATATTGAAAGGCGGCCGGGGCATTGCAAAGTCCGAAGGGCATGACCTGATATTCAAATAGCCCATACTTGGTGCGGAAGGCCGTCTTCCATTCATCGCCCTCTTTTACTCGTACCAAGTGGTAAGCTCCTCTAAGATTCAGCTTTGTATATATGCATGCTTTTCTGACTTGGTCCAGGAGTTCAGGGATCAAAGGTAACGGATATCTATTCTTAACGGTGATCTGGTTCAGGGAGCGATAATCGATACAAGTTCTAAGGTCTCCTTCCTTTTTTGGAACGAAGAACAAAGCTGAAGAGGCAGGGGACTTGGAAGGACGAATAAACCCATTTGCCAGGTATTGATCCAGGTATTGTCGAAGGTGAAGGTTCTCAGGCTCGGTGAGGGCATAAATTCTACTACAAGGAGGAGTAGATCCAGGTATCAGGTCTATCTGGCAGTCATAAGACCTATGAGGAGGTAGAGAGTTAGCCTTCTCCTTCCGGAAAACATCTTGGTATTCTAGGTATTCGGGAGGTAACTGGGGAGTCTCTGAAGAAATTGCTGCCAGTGCAACACCAGGTGGAGGGTGACAAGTAGAGACACATTCTGGAAACTGGACCGTTCTTGCTCGCCAATCGATCAGAGGATTGCGTTTCTCTAACCAAGGTATTCCTAGAATAATCTGGAACTGAGGGGCCTTGATCACATCGAACACGATCTTCTCATGGTGTCCATCTTGACTTACTAGCGTCACCTCTTGAGTGGTATGCGTTACTGGCCCGGAGGCTATCTCCGTACCATCCACCGTAGTAATGACGTCCTTTACAGCCTTGGGACAAAGATTCATCCTCAAAACCATTTCATGATCCACATAATTGCCGATGGCACCGCTGTCGACGTAAGCTTCAATTGCATGTAATCGATCCGGATTATCAGGGCTAATGAGGACCATAGGTATCACGAAATGCGAGGTCACGGAACTGGTTTTCACGCTCGGCAAGAGGACCTCTATTCTTGTCGGCGAGGTCGTTTCCCTGCTCAGAGTTTGTAACTGTGGTAACTGCAGCTCCTACTGCCTTCTTGGCAGGTTTCACCGGACAGTCTCGAAGAAAGTGCCCTGAGTTTCCGCAATATAGGCATAATTGCAACTGTTTTCTCCTTTCCCGCTCCCTTTGTGTTAGAGGACCTTTCAGACCCCCTATTTGCATGGGTCCCCCGGAGTCTACTCCTTTGGAAGGAGTTGGCGGTTTGGAAAATACTCGAGCATCAAACTTGGAACGATCGGCCTTCCTGTTCTGCAGTCTGTGATCTATTTGAACGACCAAGTCTATATAATCCGAACAGTCTTGTGGGGGATTCACTACTTGGGCTAAAACGTCTTTGAGCTCTCCACGTAGACCTCTATAAAACAGCGTAATCCTTTTGTCCTCTGGCCATTGAGTTTCCACTATTAGTCTATTGAAAGATGCAATATAAGCCAAAAGGTCTTGATTACCCTGTCGCAACGAAAGAAGCTCATTGTCCAAGGCCTGCCCCTGTGCATGTCTTGCGAACAGTTTTTCCATACTAAGCTGAAAGGCTTGAAAATCATGGAGAACCGGATCATCTTGATTAACTAGAGGGATCGACCAGTCTGCCGCATTGCCACTAAGGTACGAAAGTACAAAAGCTACTTTAGCTTGATCAGTTGGAAAGGCTGCTGGCCGGCATAAGAAGTGCAACCGGCACTGATTGATAAATACCGCAAACCTCTTTGGGTCACCAGAAAATCGTTCGGGCGGAGCCAGAGGTACATTCCCAGGTAGGTTGATCTGCACTGGATTCATAGAGGATGTTGAAGGAAGATTTGCCCCTGATGCGGGTAGCGGGGTTTGTCCGGCTTGTGACTGTAGCAATTGTCTAGCAAGATCATCTGTTCTCTCCTTGGAAATAATTAGTTCCCTTCTTAGAGCGTTCGTTTCCTGACGAGCTGCATGCACTTCTGCCCTTAGTTCCCCAAGTAACCGGGCTAGGTGGTCAGTATCCGAGGTTTCCATAGCGCCTGGGCGAGAGTTTTGCGGTAGGCTTTGCGTTCTGTAACGCTCACCTGATTCTCGCAGAGGCGCCGGTCTTGACTGGGCGACTACCGTATCTTCAAAGGTGATGTGCAGCACCCGGTTGGCTCTTTGGGCTGGACCTCTGTGCCATGTATGCCTGACGTGCAGAGTAAGATGTCTGCAGATAGAAAATACGGGGTTAATGAACTGGGGTTATTGGGGTGTCCCTATCTCTTTCCTCTTCTCCTCTCCTGTAGACCCCCACAGGTTAACGCTCTCACCTTAGGTAAGTGAATGCCGAGCTCTCCATCTGCCTCGGGGCAGGGTGCTGTAACCAGTTTCTTCACCGGATAGGTAGCGCAGGCCTCTTGACTTCAGAGGACTGCTGTCCGTCGTTTACTGCACGAACGGTAAGTGCCGAGTAACTCAAATGTCTTTAAAGTCTTTAATAATGATGTCTCTTGTTTTGCAGGGTTCCGGCGATGGCGGATGACGGGCTGAAGTGCCTTGAAGATGGAGCCCGTGTGATGAATAGAAGCGCCTGGAAGCACGTAAGTAAGCGCTTGTTGCCAGCTTCACAATGCGCTCTAACTGTCTTTTTATTTTGCAGGTACAAGTTCGGAGCGGCTGCAGGGTGCCGGGATACCCACTGGGTTAGATGTGGAAAGGAGTAATGGCACGTGAGTATTAAAGTTCCCCAATGTCTTTAAACGCACCTTGTTTTGTCTTTCAGATGCGGGATGCAGCGCCGACGGCCTCCGGAGCGTGCGAAGAGTTGGTAAGCTTTTGTCTTTCAAATGCCGGAATGCAGTGTGAAGACCTCCGGAGCGCACGAAGAGTAGGTAAGCCTTTGTCTTTCAGATGCCGGAATGCAGTGCGAGGCGTTGGTGACAGCCGATGCACCAGGTAAGTGAAGAGCTGTCACTGAAGACCGTAATGCTAACCTGTTCTTTCTTGTCTTTATATGTGTTGCTGAAGACTGGATTCAGGATGGTAAGCCTTTTTCCTTAGGCCTAGGATCAGATGCAGAAGACACGATGAGCGTTCTGCTGCAGAGGATGCAGAATAATGCAAAGCAATATTCATCCACCGGGTGTGGTTTAAATAGCCTCCTGTAGTGCTTAGGTGTCTCCTTCCACAGCCACGCCTAAGTAAGAAAAGAGTTCCTGGTAAGAAAAGAGTTCCTGCCTTCCAGAAGAGTTCCAGTGTTCAGAATCTAGGGAGTGGCTCCAGCCCCACCCAACAGGAAAAGTAGTTCCAAACAGAAGAGGATCAGAGGCTCAACTGGCAGGCAAGTAAGCAGCATGGTCTGCTGCAGGTAAGTCCACCCAAGCATTATGAGCCCGGCGCTTCCAGCGCTGGGACTGGGCATATTTATGAGCCTGGTGCCACTGGCGCCAGGACTGGGTCCAAAAGGTCCCCATTGGGACTGGTTGGCACTCGGAACCTGGGTTATGGATCTGCTTCCAAGGGAGTTGGGAAAACCCTGACCTTTTGGAAGCAGAGCTCATGACAGATAACATGTTCTCTTGTCCGAGTCCTTCTTCTGGCTTGACACACAATGCATTCATAGATGCAAAACTGGCATAGTTAAAAGATATACCTACTTCGCCTTTGTGGTAACATGGGCCAAGAGAAGGCTATTCTCTTAAGAGGGGTGTGAATGTGGTTCAATAGCAACCCAAACAGTGAAGTATAAAAGTTCAAAATAAAGGAATGTCCAACAAATGTTAATCAAATACACCATGTACAATAGTAACTAACTAGTAAACACTACACAAACCCACCTCTGTAGAACGAACACAGAATATGTAAAAGAAAGAAGATGAAGCACTCTGGGTAATGAGGCAGGCAGGGGATAAAATGCAATTAAAAGACCACAATGATCAAAAAGGATACTTCTTGAGGTTGGAAGAGGGATTTAAATGACCTATCCAGTCTCTAGGGCCCAAAGCTGACCTAGTGGTCTGATATCAGCCAATCATACCTTTGCAGGTGATTTGGTGGTTCAACAACTTAGAGCCAGACTTCTTGGTGCAGTTTGATGGTTTGATTCAGTTCGGAGATGCGACCTGTGCAGTGATCCAGCGGCGAGCGAGTGTCGACTAAGGGACAAACAGGAAAGTAGTTGTAGTTCAAAACTTTACTCCAGCAGTGCAGATCACGTGGCCACCAGGGTGGATGCGTCAGTCGTGGTTCGAAGGTGGCTAGATGGTACCAGGATATGCTTGCAAATCGATTCCATGATGAAGCCCGAAGGTCACAGTTCGAGGAATACCAGTTTCAATTGGCTTACAGTGGTGATGGCGATGAAGCAGGTGGCAGTTTGAAAGGGGTTCGAACAATGCAGTCTCCTAAAATTCCACGATAACCGGGGCTCTGCTGGACACCCCCAAACCAGCCCTAAAAGCATCAACTCTCACAGTCAGCTCTTTCACTCAACTCAGCCATGTGGTGAAGGTACTTTTGTAAGTTGGTTGGCACCTCTGATTACGTAAAAAGGGAGAGGCTGTGCACCAGAAGGTATGATAGCAGTGGCCCGTCTACCCTTTTCTTTCTTAATCAGAGCCACCAAACAGGGACGTCATTTAATCAAAATGCCTGGAGTAGCGGAAGTGACCTCACATGCCCCTTCACCTCTGATGACATCACTGGAAGTGATGTCATTTGATCCCACCCCAAAGTGACATCACAGGAATCAATGGAACATGACCTTTCACCCCTTGACAAAGTAGGAAGTGGCATCACTTAGCATTGTTGCTAAGTATGCTACAAAAAATATGGTTACGATATCACTGTTAAGTGATATACATTTCTACAAGGATGGATCACCAAATGTACCATTAATATCAGTAGGTATAGTTCCATATTACCAAATTAATGTGAATGAAAGCAGATGTCCAAGGCCAAACGATAATGATGTGTTATTATATAGCACTTACGAGCTTCATATAGAGCAAATATACATACAATATTACCCAACCTGTGTTGGTACACATTTATCAACCTCAGCAGGCTGAAAGTTGACCTTACCGGGAGTCGAACCTGCAATCTGCAGATCACTCACACATTGCAGCAGCGAGTGATCAACCCACGTAGCTATCTTAACGGCTATAGCTATCAGAAAACCAGCCACTCCAGAAACAAAGAGCCACATGCTGCTGGCCACAGCCCAGGAGACGCCATTTTTTTTTTGAAGTTGTTTTTTTCTTTCTTATTTTTAGGGGTAGCAAGGGAGACCACATGGGTAGCAATGGAGACCTCAGGGGTCGCATGTGTGACCCCTGGGGACTCCTTAATGACGTCCCTGCCACCGAACCCTGCAGGCAGCCCTTTCACCTCTTGGCTCTGTTGGAGAAAAGGCTGTCTGAGGGGGTTTATACCTACGATTGAGATACAGAAGTAGAGGCGGCGCAGCAAAAAGTATGATAGAAATGTTGGACCCAGTGCCAGCCCAAGTTTTGAGCAAAGCAATTTCCAGCCCCATTCCAATACTTTGGCCATGCTCCCTTGTGAAAGCACCCCTCCCCCCTATTCCTCCTCCCACTTAAAGCACTGTTCCTAGAGTAACAGTTGGAGTTGGGCTGACTTAGCTGATAGTGTGACTGTGGAACTGTCTGCCACATCTGTTATTTTTCTGCAGAGGCGTAGCCAGGATTGTGGGGCCTGAAGTTAATGTAGTTGGGCCCACCACAGAGTTATTAACATACGCAAACGAGTGGACATTTACTCATTTTGGGTGGACCTTGCCCAGTCAGGACCTACCCTGTCTACACCTCTGTTTTTCTGCTGTACTAACTGTAGCTAAGTATTATAAAAGAAGCTTCCTTTAGTAATCTGACTTCAGAACTCATCATTAACGCTATATTTCTTCATTATCAAACTGCGTTGCCTTCAGCTGTGACTTACAGGATTTTCTTCCATGTTGATGGTTCCCCTGCAGCCTGTTTTTTTTTCCTGACTGGGTTGAGCACAGTATTATAAATACTCTGGGCCAGGAACGGACCCACTGACACCACCCCACCATCCCAGACCAGCTGCTCTGGTGGGCGCTAAGCAACATGCAAACAGAAGGTGATGGGCCACACCCTGAGTTCCTTGATGATTAACAGACACAGACACAAGAGTGAATTTTTATAGAGATCCCTGACGGGGTCCTTCTTAATTAAACATACCCTTATAAGACCCTAGGATTCCCCCGGCGTGAGCTTCATCTAAGTGGGGACCAGCTACGTCAGCTCACGCTTTCTTGGAGGGATCCCAGGGACCCTAGGATGAGCATGCTGCAACCAATCCCCTTCCTAAACTCAGGTACCACTAACATGGAGACTGAGGCTAGAGGATGGCCTCTGTGGATGGTCCCATCTTGCAAGGCGGCCTTGTGCAGGCTGCCAACCTATGCTACCACCTCACACCAGGGTGCCTCCCCTCCACCCCCAATTAATACCCATGGCCATCTACATAATATCCTATCTATCCTTACTGAGCAGTAACCCTACTTAACATTCCCCTAATACCCCAGCTCTCTATTTCCCCTATTTAACATTTACCTTACATAACATTAATCCCATATACACATAACTACTCATACATATATACATAGACGCACAACATATACACAACATAAAACACTTATAACAATGGAGTGACTGCTGCAGACAGCCACCCCGTACACAGTACCTTTAGGTCTGTCCAATGTTCAGGGTTGCTCCTGATGACACTGGTTGAATTGGGCCCTGCCCCACAGATGACGGGTGAGGCCTGGCCTCCTCCTTTTCTTCCAGGGTGGCCCCGTCCACCACATGGGACCACCACACATCCTGCATTCTTTTATTGTCCTGGGCAGCCCCCTATGCACCTGGGGACCACCCACACTCACCGCCGAGACCCACAGTATTTAAATAACATTTAGGGTGGGCCCTGTTGGCTGGGGGCCCACCCGACATCACTGCGCGGCATGAGCACCATTATCAGAGGCGGCGGCATCCCCGTTGCTATAGGGACACCGACATGCCAACTGCAGAGTGTCCAGCCTCCTCCTGGCCTGCCCTCTCAGCAATGTGTTGTTGAAACGCAAGGGGCGGGCCGCGTCTTCACCTGGGCCACTCTGCTGGGCAGCCAGGGGCTTCCTTCACCCGGGTCGCTCACCGGAGAGACCAGGGACTTCACCACCACCTCAATCTTCACCGATCCACCCTCTGGGGTGGAGCGGGCTTCGCTTTCGCTGTGCGTCTCGGCATAACCTCCTGGGCTGCTCCTGACATGCGGAGGCCGGGAGGATTTCTTCAATGACAGGCCCACCTTGCTGGCCATGAGGCGGGCCTTTGGGGACAGGCCAGGCAGCCTGGTCGGGGCTGCCCCGCACACACTGTCCTAGTCGGGTTATTCTTGATGGGCCCAGGCAGCCACCACCACGCTGCCCGGCCCATGAATGTCTCTGGACCCATCTGGTCTGGCCCCCGGGCGGGCCGACAGACGCCACGGCACAGGGGTGGTTGAGCCGCTCCTGGCATAGCAGCTCAGCCCCCTTGCACAGTCTCTGCGGGGGATCCCCATTGCGCCACCCAGTGCTTTTCAACAGATTAAGGACCCAGGTGGCCGCTCAAGGTAGCGACCCCCGAGGTAAGTCTTTTTCTTTTCCCTCCCTCTCTTCAACTGTTCTTTTCAACTGTCTTTATTTTTAAATACTCCTGGATTCTTTCTCTCCCCTGCCCAGTCTATTCTTGGGCAGGGGAGTTATTTTCTATTGTTCTGTCTTTTACTTTTAACATTCCATCCAGCCCCACGGTGGGCTGGATGGATTCTTCCAAAACACATACATAAATAAAACACACACTACACTTAAATAAAGCCTTTTATTATTACACTTGTGTCTGCGTCTTTCTTTTCTGGGTATTCCCTCAGAGTGCCAGCATGTAGCCCAAATAGCTGGGCTCCATGGGGCCACGGGCCACACTGTGCCTCCTATATGCAAGTCTGGCTACCTTGCTTTAGGGGCACGAGTTAAGCTGAGTAACATAGGGAGACTTCATATAACTCAACACATGCAGAATCACCAAACTGATAAGATTGACATATTCGTACAATCGCTGTTAAAGCCACAGTGGGTAGTTTATACTCACAGGCCACAGTGAACAAATTAATATCCAGAGAATGTCTTGGCTCTATAGGTAGTTGCTTGTGTGCTTAAGCACAAAACCTGTCTGAAGCCAATCAGAAAAGAAACAGATAGGTCAAGGCAGGGCTGGACATCAAGGTGTGCACTAAAAAACAAAAATGAGAACTCAGAAAGTGTCCAGAGCTACCCATAAACCCGGAAGTAATCATAGGGTTCCTACCAGGCAAACAGAGGAATGGTGCAGGAATCAGGGTATCAAGATGTTTTGCTGCCGATTCCTGATGCACCCGTTGATGCCTCGGAGAGGACCTGTGGATTCAGACAACTGGCAGGGAACTTCGTTCTGCAGATCCGCAAGACACAGTAAAGCATGCTGCCCTTCTGCTCAGAAAGGTTCAAATACCTTCACAATTAAGCGGAGTCGCACCAAGGTAGTAGCTCTTCCTCACCAGTTTCAGTGGTACTTCACAAGTCATTGCTCAAATCTTTAACAGTCCTAAACTGTACCCACACTTGTTGGTAACTCGATTTTGCTTTGGCTTTAGCAGGCTTCACCTCTCTTTGGGTGCTTTTGAGATGCCACTTTCCAGGATGTTCCTACTGATTCAGGCACGTCCAGGGGGTAGAGATGAGTCTGAGTCCATGGAGAGCAGGATTTTCAGACAAGCCTGACAGGTCACTTAACACCCAGGTGTGTTCAATGGGGCTCCTTTGAAGTTCCTCAGCGAACAACTGGGCTCTTATCTTTTGAAAGTTTTTGAGGTAATGCGGCAAGAACTACATCTTGTTCCAGGATCTAAAAAGGAACAGGAGTCCTGGAATGACATAAGCCTGGAAAACCCATATTGACATGGAACTAGAGAGACAATAAGGAACCCAGCAGACACAATTTGCCTGGCAAATAAATCAATCAGAGAACAGGAAACTACCAATCATGCAAATAGGTGCTAGGTGAATCTCAACCATGAATTTGCTTTCACGCTTGATCAGTCAAGAGCCTGGCTACTAACCCTAAATGTTTTACATAGCTTTAACTTTGTTGTCAATAGATTCAAATGGGGCCTTTGACTTTGATTGAACTCAAAGGGACAGTGTGTTCCTGAGATGTCCTTGAAGACCTGAAACTCGGGTAAAGTGCACTGAACTGTTCGATACGTGTCTTTACTGGTTCATATTGGTTTTACTGGTGGAACATATAATCCAGTTTAAGATTAGATTTCTGGTCTTTGTAAGACTGCAGAGGAGTGGGGAGGTGTATGAGGCCCCCAATCACCCTAACTATTAACTTTCTCTGAAGCCATGATTGCACTTGGGAGCTACCTTTTAGATGACTTATAAGCCTAGGCCCCATCAATCTATATATATTCAATGAAAAAACATAAGTTAATGACCAATTAAGATAGGAAACGTATCGCAACAAAACCCATGAAAATCAACGCATTGGGGAACTCAGATCTGGCTTAACTCTGTGCATTCCTGTTGATTTCCCATATAATAATATATCCCCCATAATGCCATTTTCTATGGCATTGTGAATCCATTCTCTTCTAATAAATATGTCCTCTTGGGCTTTGCAGTGAGAATGTGACATTTTAGAAGACTACCAGACCACTAACCATGGCCTTTGGCCGTACCCACTCTCTATTTTAAAACAATACCAGACCACTAACCATGGCCTTCGTCAATGGCTAGTGGGCACGGTCTCCGGCAGTGCCCACTGTATTTTTAAAATCACTATCTGGTCACTAGCCATGGCCTTCGCCCATTTAAAACACTACCAGACCACCACCGACCAGTGATATTTCACCCCCGACCTCATTGTATCTTTTAAAATTACTAAAAACTTTTTAAAAATTACTTTTTAGCCATATACCTTTTTGGTTTTTTGGAATAATTGGGGTTTCCTGTTTTCAGTGGTTTTTTTTTGTTACTTTCGGGTGTGTTTTCTAGTGTTTAAAAAAAAAGTCAGAATCTGTGTTTATCAGTGTTATCCCATGTGTGCCCCCTTCAAACAATCACACATAACTGTTTTTTCCAATGTAAACATACACATATTCTTTTATTGTTTCATTGCATGCATAAGTATTGTATTGCATTGTATTGCAGTTGTCATTTATATAACGCCATTTACCCATTTATATGGCCTCAATACGCTTTGTGGTTGGAGCGCCCTCGGGGACCGAAGTCCAGGTATGGAAGTTCTAAGAGTTTAATTTAACATGCGTGTGTGCATTCTGTCAGGATTAGGATTTAGGAGGGCTGACTAGCCTCTAGTAAGCAACCCGGGGGTCAGACACGAGGGCAGGTGTTATTGGTGGTTGAGTCAGAGCGCTAGTGCATGAGACTCGATGTGTGCCCAGCTAGACCACATTTCTTTTCATAGGTTGTCACTGCATACTAATGGCAGAGGTGTTGAGGCACGTCAGGGGTTTCAGTGTGGATGGCTATCCAAGCAGCTAGAGTTGATTTGACATAGCCATAGCTGCATTCTAGTGTGCATGGATGGGAGCCGTGCCTGTAGCATGTGTTGTGAAGAATCCTTCGGATCCCTCACTAAACCCCTGTGTAAAGTCTCCTCATAGGTGGTCAGGGAAAGGCAGACAGGAAGCTGAAAGGCTAATAAGGCCTCCTCAGGTGCAGGCAATTGAAAGGAGCTGGAACTGTGACTGGAGTGTATACAGTAGTAGCAGAAGCAAGCAGAAGCAGAAGCATAAGGAAGCCACAGTGTTGCCAATCCAGGCAGAAGAGGGAGAACCAAAGGGACGCCGGGACTATGATGCAGCAGATTTCGTCTGCTTTTCTGTGAGGGTCCTGTTGCCCCAAACTCTGGTGTGCAGAGGCTGCACAGCGGAAGGTGTGCAGGAAGACTGCCTTTCCCCATTTGAGCATAATTGCAGAGTTTGTACAGCAGGAAGCATGTCAGAGACTGTGGTGAGGAGCTGTTGTGAAGCCATGGGTCTCAGGACAGAGAGGGCTCCTTAATTGAGTGGTTGGACCGAAGACGCCTTAAGCGTGGAATGGTGTAGGTCCCAAGTGAAGCCAGACTTTGTAGAAACTGTGCAACACATGGAGAAAGGAATACACACGCCAGTGACTTAAACCTGGCGTTCTGATTCCTTGCACAAGCACTGCAGGAAACAGTATCCAGATCAATGTCATGCACATACCGCGCTTGCAGTCCGAGTCGGGCTCCTCTCAGGGCCCCGTTTTCACGCCGACTGCTATCACGAATCCGTGGCACTTCCGGCAACCTGCCCAGTTCCGTCTCTGCACGGAGCTCATTGCAACGTAGTTGATGGTTGCCATGGCGACTCCGGGATGCACAGCGAGCACAACACATTCCCACTCACGTGGCCAGCACCAAGTCACGTGAGAAGACACAACGAGGAAGAAGCCCATAAAAGCCCTAAACACCTTTCATTCAGTGCTTCTCAGCTATCCTTGTGAGTTGCATTTTGGGTTTTGCTTCCTGATTCCCTGTATCTGTGGTTTTGACCATGGCTCTTGTCTACTGGCTTGCCCTTTGGATTGTCTCTGGCTTTTGTGGCTGACCTTGTGATTTTTCTCCTGGTTTTTTCCTGACCTTGGCCTTTTCTAGTTTGGATTGCTTCTGGATTTCCCTTGTGCTTTGGTGACCTGGATTTGCTTTTGGACTCTGAAAGTACTTTGGACATGGATTCTGCTTCTTTTGGATTTCTTCCCTGGAACTTGCTACTGGAACATTAACTGGAACACTCCCCATTATTGCACACTCATTCCCTGAGGGAGGTTTTCCCACTTCTGGGGTTTTCCCTTCCCTCCATTCTACCTCCTCTTGGCGCTTTGCTAGGTATGTTACAATACCTGTTTTCATACATTGTAGTAGTGCAAATTATTGTGTCCTAATATTGTTCCTTCCTTTCTAGCTGCCTGGGGATCCGGTGCTGCGGTTCAAGTCCACCTGTGCCCCTTAGTACTGGTCAGGGAGTGGTTTTCGCTTCTCTGACTGGTGCTTGGTGGCAGAGGTATTTAGTCCACTCTGAAGATCACATCTTGACATTTAATAATCACTTGCATAAGAGCGGAAGCAAGGTGAAGTTGTTTGCTGAGTCTTTAACAATGGGACACTTGAAATGTAGCACTCGCGTGTGATCAGGTATTTTCTCTTTGTCTCGCGTGATGAGCAAATGCTACGAAAAACAATTGTTAAAGTTAAAACTTTGTAAAATGCATGAAGATGTGGTTGCGTGTGCCTAACTATGCTTTTCAGAGGAAGAGTGATCTCTGAATCATTATTCACGCAGACAATTACTACCAGAGAGAAGTCAAGTGTTTAAGTGTTGTGTTTGAAGTTGGAGAGAGCAAGCACTGGCCAAGCCAAGAGTGATCCAGCTATTCCCCAATTGAAACTGAAACCCGCCTTTCCCAAAGCCTGAGAACAGCTTAGACAGTACTGTAAGCCCAATAGAATGTCAGCATTGCCTAAGATACAAGTGTGCAAGTATTACCTTAAGCTGAGAGAGTGGCACCAAAGCTTCTAGGTAATTATTCTTGCTAACACTTGGCAGAGGGATAAAGGCAAGGAAGGGGAAGGGAAACTTGATGCCTATAAATATTCTTTCAAGTTGATACAACCACATTGCCAAACACTGTACAAAGAAAATAGAAGTGTGTTCCAAAGGCAATTCTATGTTGTTGTTGATTGAAGACAGACAAGAAAGACAAATAGGCTTCCACGCTGAGAAGGAAGGTTCAGATGAAGAGTGCCTTGTCAACTTGAAGGTGTTGAAGAACCAAAAGTAAATCTTGCTGTATTTGAAACTGTTTCAAAGTACAAAATATTAAAGTTGTGGTGGCGCATTGTTGCAGACAAGAAAGACAGAGAGGCTGCCTCTCTGTTTTGAGGAAGAGTGCCTTGCCTACTTGAATGTGTTGAAGTACCCATAGGTGAATCTTGTCATAACAGGTCACAAAGTACTGAAGGCGTGGTTGTGTATTTGGTTGTCAGTATATGTGAGACTTCAGTAGCACAATGAAGGCAGAATACTGTGAGGCAAAGGAGTAGGTCCTCATGGTAAACTCTTGTAGAAGTTGAAGTGAAAGTAGAAGTGCTGTGAAGTCATCCTGACAAAGATACCTACTCTGAATCGTAATCTTGTAAAAAGAAATATACTAAGTGCTTCATTACCATTTACAGAAGGTGTATTTTCCTTTTGAACTGTGTTAATTCTAATTGGACAACTGGAAGTTGTGGCAAAGCTTTGTGGCTGGGAATAACATTGATGCTATTTTTGTGAAGTGGAAAGCCTTATCACCAAGAGGAGAAGCTTTTCTGTTATTGGAATTTTGGTTAACAAAACCTTACTTTGACATGAAAGACATCAAGAACTCAACGGAGACTGTATTATCTACATGGATTTTCTTTTTACTTTTTGTTGAACATTGGAGCTGAGTTTACCTTGAATCCTGGGCAAGGGGAGTTCACCCAGGTTATTCAGAGGTTATCAACAGAGACTGTGAATATCTCTCATGATTCCAGCACAGAAATCCAGATCCCATTCAGAAATATTTGAGAGGCAGGGAACTTCATTTCTATCAGTGGGTCAACAGTGGCTCCAAGCCTGGCGCAAGAGGCATTTGCCTCACTCTTAGCATTGTATCCATAGGCTCATTACACTTACATTATCTTCCCTATCTTCAACATGGCCGCCGCTAATTCCATAAGGTAACTCACAGTGCATTCTACACCTGTAGCAGAGGGAGCTAATACTAGTAATATTCAAAGTCTCTGCATCTCCTGTCAGAAGCTCCGTCGCAGCCGCAGCATTTCTTCTCTCTGCAGCCTTTGTCCGCGGTCACAAAGGATTCTTCTGAAAGTTTCCACAGCAGTTCCCCGCATTGTGCAAAGGTATTTTCTTCCACAGTTTCTCCGAAGACCTGCAAATCAAAGGTATTTAATGAATGAATGAACTTGTTAAAAGAAAAGAAAGAAGACGTTTCATATTTGCTTAACTGAAGTCTCATTAAGGCTTTTCTTTGATTATTTTTACCGCGCTTGCTTCTGAAGGCAGCTATTATTCTCTTTTTTTGATGAACTGACGTAATTTAATTTTTCCTTAAAAACGAGTATAGCTGCAGCCTTACCACAGCCTAAGCTCTTTTTAGGGAACCACGAACCTGCAAAAGATTTTAGGTTTGATAGGTGGGGAAATGCTTGTCAGAGTTGGGATAGTGAGGAATTTGATGATATTTATAATGTAATAAAATGGCATATTTTTAACAATCATTCAAAAGTTGTCCTACTTGCATTGCTGACTCCCCACAGTGTCCACATATGTGGTGCGATTTATACATACCATAAACCCGGATAGAGTTTATCTACAATGGCATTTTCCTAGGTCTCCCAAGGCAATTGACTGGTCTCGCAAACTGAGAACCACCTAGATTTGAGAACTCAAGCAGTGGGAGAAACGCCTACATTTGAGACACAGTGGCAAATGGAGAAACACCTAAGTCTGGAACAGAGCAGCAAATGGAACATTGCCACATGCGAGACAAGCAGCAAACGGAGGAACCCTGAGATTGAGACCATACAGCAAAAGGGGAACCACCTACATTTGGAACACCATAGCAAACAGAGAATCACCTAAGCCTGAGAACTTGAGCATTGGGAGAAACGCCTAAGTTTGAGACACAGTATAAGATGCAAAGAAGCCTAAACATGATACATAGCAGTGAATGGTGAACCACCTACATTTGAGACACTTGAGCAGTGGGAGAAACGCCTAAGTTTGAGACACAGCAGTAAACGGAGAAACACCCAAATTTGAGACTCAATAGTAAGAGGAGAAAATATCCACATTTGAGACACAGCAAATCTAGATATGTGATACTTGAGCAGTGGGAGAAATGTCTAAATGTGAGACACAGCAGTAAACAGAGAACCGGCTAAATGTGGGATACAGCAGTGAAAGGAAAGTTGCATTATAGCTTACTAACAAGGAGGGCTGCCCTAAAGGCTTTACTACAAATGGCACCAGGTCCAATCAGGGGTCAGGGGCAGTGTGGGAGGTGTGAGGGGGGTAAGTGAACCCAACAAGCTGTAGAGCCCCAAGATGGAAAAATAAGTTTAAATTGGCCTGCAAATGCGGGCAATGTGAGCGGAAAGCTCAATGCGGGGCAGAGGCACTTATCATGTTGCAGACAGCAGCTCTAAAAGCAGCGAGGAGCCTGGACGAGGGGAGTACACCCTCTCAGTGTTGCTGTTAGACCACTCGGTCCAAAGTGGGCAGTGTGAGGTGGGGAAATGATCCGAACACACCATAGAGCAGCAAGATGGGAAAGAAAGTTTAAATTGGCTTGCAGATGTGGGCAAAAAGAGCTAAAAGCTCAATGTGGGGGAGGGGCACTTACCATGTTGCAGGCGGCAGCTCTAAAAGCCGTGAGGAGACAGGACGAGGGGAGCAAACCCTCTCGGTGTTGCTGTTATGCCACCAGGCCCAATCAGGGCTCAGGCGGTGGGGGAGAACGGACTGAATGAGGAAAAGGCTGTGGGAGGTGGGGAATTGAGCCCAATATGCTAAAAAAAAGCTTAAATTGTAGCCAAATTCGAAACTGTGGAACAAAAGCATTGAATCTCATTTCCTGGCTTCGCTGCCAGACGTTACAGTGATCCTGGATAAATCATGCATCTCAATGTATAAGACAGTGTTGTCATGTGAAATGGTTTGCCCTCTCAGATTCTGGTTTCATTGATTAGTTCATCACCTTCTTTTCGTGCAGGCCATTTTTAGAGTGTAATGGGCCATTTCTTAGAATACAGCCAAACAATTTATCACCGGCCTCTGATGAGCTCCTTTTCAGTTATGCTTATTTAAAACAAAAGGTTTGCTTATTTTGTATAATTTCTAATGCACTTCTGCACACCATCATAAAAACCCGCAACATTGTTTGTTTGGTACATTTTAAACTTAAAATATAATAATAAAACCTAGATAAGATTGTTTAGGCTTCCAGTAATTAGTATTCTGGTACTTGTATAATTTGAAGATGGAGAAAATAAAGCTAAATTCATTGTTTTGCCTTGATAGGTGTCTATATAACTATGTTTTAAAATATTGCTTTGTTGGCCTTTATGGGATCGTGCTATTTCCGTGCCAGGTCTACAAAACAGAAAGACAAACATTCACAAAAAGACAACACCTCGATGCTTGAGAAAAACTGGCAAACAATGTGGTCAAGCTTCACAAATTGCAGACTGGGTTCAAACCCCAGCTTCACCGCTTCACTGCAGAGTGCGACCATGGGCAGCACATTTAGGGGGTAATTCAAAGAATTTTGCACACAAGTGGCACACATGGCTGGCGCACAGAGTGCGCATGTGGCAGTGTGCGCCAGCCGCGTGCGCCAAAACCCATTTCAGCGCACAGCGTATTCATGGATTTCAACATCCATGACCAGCCGTGGTGCAGAGCAGTGCAGCGACCCTGCAGCAGCGCCAGTAACTCCCTCAACCCTGCCCCATGCGCCAAAAACATCGCACAAATCCCCTACATGGCGCAAAGGCCAGGGGACCAGCATACAGCTCCCCCAAGCACGAAAACGCATGGAAAACTCCCCGCGCACCCCTTGGAATACACGTACCCCGCTCGCGCTAGCGAAGACGCGTGGAAAAGTCCCTGCGCACCCCTCGCACTAGCAAAAATGCATGAAAAACTCCCCACGCACCCCTCGGAATAAGCGTACCCCGCTCGCACTAGCGAAAATGCGTGGAAAACTCCCCGCACACCCCTCGTAATACACGTACCCCACTCGCGCTAGTGAAAATGTGTGGAAAAGTCCACGTGCACCCCCGGAATACACGTACCCCGCTTGCGCCAGCAAAAACACGTGGAAAACTCACTGCGCACCCCTCGGAATACACGTACCCCGCTCGCACTACCGAAAACGTGTGGAAAATTCCCTGCGCACCTCTCGCACTAGCGAAAACACGTGGCAAACTCCCTGCGCACCCCTCGGAATACACATACCCCGCTCGCGCTAGCGAAAATGCGTGGAAAAGTCCACGTGCACCCCCAGAATACATGTACCGCATCCCATGAAGAGCACGCACAGAGCGATGGAAACCCATGTGGGACCTTCAACCCATGGCGAGGCCAACGCCCGCGCGTGTTATGTCACAGATGCGCATACGCGCTAAGGACCTTTCCTCGAATCACACGGTGACGTGCTTTTTTCACGTGCCAAATCACTCCGTATCAAGCTGGCCACTCGACAACACACGGAAGACCACGCTCCTGCCCAGAAGGCCGAATTACTGCCCCCCAGAGCCCTGAGCAGTCTCCCACGAGCCATCTGCTGCTGCCTGCCTGCTTGCTGCCACCGTGCCCTGCCATTTGGTGCCAGCACATCTGCCATCTGCAGGGGTCCAGTTGCAGTGACCACCCCTGCTGGAACAGAATACTCCTGACTGAAGTACCATCACTCCACAGCCCAGCCCCAGGACCCAGTTGCCCACCCACACCTGCCTTGGGTTTGCCATGTCCGACACAACACCTTCTGGCACCAGTGGCAACCCCGAGCCAGAGAGGCAGAGGGCTACCAGCTTCAGTGAAAATGAAGTTGGTATCCTGGTGGAGCAAGTTCTGGGGCATTATGATGCCCTCTTTGGAAGACCACGCGCCGACAACGATGGACGGAAGATGATCTGGAAGGACATCATGGCTGCCATCAACATGGACGGGGTGGCAGCCCGTGACATACGACACGTCCAGAAACGCTGGGAGGACTTCAGGTCCAGGACCCTCAGGAAGGCCCGGCGCCTCTTGGAGGCAGAGGATGCAGAGGGGTGCTGGGTCCGCCTTACCGACGACCAGATGAGGGTCCTGGAATGTATACACCCAGTGCTTCACCTCCAGGTCCTTGAGAGGCAGACCCGTCTGGAGTCAAGCGGTAAGTGTCCATGTGTACTGATTGGATGCAGTGCATGTTGAGGTGTGCCAGGTGTGTGCAGCTTGGACATATGTCTTGAAAGGCCCACGTATGGATGTGTATGTGCAGGGACATGAGCCTGCCGCATGTGAGTCCAGTCATGTGTGAGGCACATCAATGGTGTATGTGTTACAATGCATCATGCGGAGCAGCATGCGGAACGCACACATGTATGCATGCCTGTGTCTGTACTTTGACATGTTTGGGGTGTGAGAGATGTGTGCTGCTGTCATGGACATGCATGATGTACATGTCTGCGTGTCTGAGTAGTGTGTGTGACATGGATGCATGACACATGTCCATGACGATGTGTTCATTCACTGATACAGCCTAGTCATCCTTGTATCCACTGTGTCTGGGGGTATACCAGACCAAATGAATGACCCTCAGGTGACATGTGTACATGTGACCACTATGTCCCATGGTGCATGTGAGAATTAGCCCACCATTGGATGCAACTACGGTGCCTTGGACATGGATGCCCACGTATGTTGCATGTGCCATGCCTGTTCCTGCATGTGTGTTGCCTGCACTGACCCATGTGTTGTGGAGGGACATTATGGAAGTGACGTTTGACAGTGCCACTCATGTGCTATTGCTTTGTGTCTAGGGGACTATAGTTCAGTGCCCTGATGCTTGTGTTCAATGTCTCCCTTTACACAGCGGTGAGTGAAGAAGAGGGCGGAGACGGTGCTGTGGAGGAAAGCGGCAGGGATGCCTCCACCGGCCGGCGACGCAAGGCCCAGTCACCCTCCCAGGAAATACCATCATCTGGGAGCAAGGGGATCGGTGCCGCGTCTACCACTATGGCTGCAGCGGAAGGGGCGGATGACGGTACAGAGCCATCCAGGTCGGTGGTGGGTATAGAGGAGGAGGAGGCCGCTACAGAGCCGCACATGAGGCCTGGTGGGGGTGGTACCACTGGTGCAAGTGGTGCAGTCCAGGGGCAGGGGCAGGAGACAGCACAGGTCGCCGCGCAGGTGCCTGTGCATGTCACTGCCCCTGACACTGTGACTGCATCATCATGCACCAGCAGGGAAGCCCCATCCCAGGCCCGTCCGCAGGTAGGGGGGGAGGTCCACGTCATCTGGCACTCCTCTACCTGCGGACGTGGGGACCCGTGACCGGATGGAGTCCGTCCTGATTGGTGTCACGTTGCGCACACGTGACATTAGTGATGACGTGCGTGCTTCCTGGGGGGACCACGCACGTCATCACGAAGAGCTGTGTGCCAACGTGGCCCAGTTGGGAGGGTCCATGGTCGGGGGTTTCCTCCATGTGTCGGCCACTCTTGTGGCCCTCTCCTCCTCTGTGCACAGCATACGCCAGCCGTTCTACGTGCCGTCTTCCGGCCCAAATGCCACCAGGGCCCCCTGTGGATCTGCCCCAACCAACGCAGCTAGCCTGGTGGAGACTCCATCCCTGCCACAGTCGGGAGTCGGAGGACCAGCAGGGGTGGACACCCCACCAACTGGACCCCAGCGGATGGAGGATGTGCCTGCATCATCAGGCAGGGCACGTGCATGACGGCGCAGGTGGATTCCATCATCCCGGAGGCCATCGTGGTGGCAGAGGCAGTTGCGTCGGAGGCAGCGGCAGGCTCATTGTGGGAGGCATCATGGCCCAGGGCCATCTACATCACAGGGGCAGGCATCGGCCGGAGGGCAGGAGGACCCTGGATTGGGAGTGTCTTCCGTGTGGCAGCGGTTGGGCCAGCAGATAGAGCGGTGGCGGGCGGAGGAGGCACGCCTCACCATGGTCAGGGCGGAGAACTCCATGCGCAGGGCATTGAGGCGGGCTGAGTGCCTCGAGGCAACTCACAGGGAGTTTGAACAAGCCATGACTGCATCCCTGCGAGACCGCGAGGACAGGGAAGAGGCCCGCCTCCAGGACGTTGAAGAGGAGTTCGATGATGCCCTGGCCTGGAACATCAAAGAGTGAGCCGTAGGACTTGCCCGCCGCCATTGTACATAGTTCATTAGTGTTAGGTTTCCTTTCTTTTTTCTTTTTTTTTGGAGTTAATGGACATTGCTCCACCTCATGTATATAGTTTTTTCTTGATAGGACTTTTTTGTAGGTTTCATTTGCTTTGGGGATCATGGACCATTTAGACTTGGATTGTAGATGTTTGAAGACTTGTACATACTTTATTTTTCAATTTTCCCATGGATCAATGGTTTAGTTTCATTTGGATTGTTCATTTCTTATTGACATTGGCAAAGGACCACTCATTTTCATTGGACATGACGTTCAATGATTTCTTATTTTTTAGGATTACCTATATTTTTGCCACCCCAGCTAGGACAGGCTCAACACGGTCCCAGATTGCTACGTCCGCAGGGAGAGGGAAGCCAGTAGTTGTGTGCGCATCCCCTCCCTGAAAACAGGTCTGGACGAAGGCATCCCTGCTGGTGCCGGATGATGCAGTCACAGGATCGGGGACAGGATTACACACAGGCACCTCCGCAGTGGCCTGTGCTGCCTCCTGTCCCTGCCCCTGGACTGCACTACTAGCACCAGTGGAATCCCCCCCCTCCAGGCCCTGTGCGTGGGCCTTCCACGGCCTCCGCCTCAACCAAACCCCCACCAACCTGGATGACTCCGTGCCATCTTCCTCCATAGGCCCCTGTGCGGGCTCAGCTGCCCCTTCTGCTGCCAAGGAGTCCACCTCCAACCTCTGCCTCTTGGACCTTCCTGTAACGCTCACCTGATTCCCGTAGAGGCGCCGGTCTTGACTGGGCGTATACCGTATCTTCAAAGGTGATGTGTAACACACGGCTGGCTCTTTGGGCTGGACCTCTGTGCACTGTATGTCTGACTCGAAGGGTAAGATGTCTGCAGATAGAAAATATGGGATTAAGGAACTGGGTTATTGAATGTCTCTCTCTTCTTCCCTTTCTCTTCTCCTGTAGAACCCCAAAGGTTAACGCTCTCACCTTAGGTAAGTGAACGCTGTGCTCTCCATCTGCCTCGGGGCAGGGTGCTGTAACCAGTTTCTTCACTGGATAAGGGGAGCAGGCTTCTTGACTTCAGAGGACTGCTGTCCGTCGTTTACTGCACGAACGGTAAGTTTCGAGTAATTCTAATGTCTTTAAAGTCTTTAGTAATGATGTCTCTTGTTTTGCAGGGTTCCGGCGATGGCGGATGACGGGCTGAAGTGAGTTGAAGATGGAGCCCGTGTGATGAATAGAAGCGCCTGGAAGCACGTAAGTAAGCGCTTGTTGCCTGCTTCACGATGCGCTCTAACTGTCTTTTTATTTTGCAGGTACAAGTTCGGAGCAGCTGCAGGGTGCCGGAATACCCACTGGGTTAGATGTGGAAAGGAGTAATGGCACGTGAGTATTAAAGTTCCCCAATGTCTTTAAACGCACCTTGTTTTGTCTTTCAGATGCGGGATGCAGCGCCGAAGGCCTCCGGAGCGTGCGAAGAGTTGGTAAGCTTTTGTCTTTCAGATGCCGGAATGCAGTGTGAAGACCTCCGGAGCGCACGAAGAGTAGGTAAGCCTTTGTCTTTCAGATGCCGGAATGCAGCGCGAGGCGTTGGTGACAGCCGATGGACCAGGTAAGTGAAGAGCTGTCACTGAAGACCGTAATGCTAACCTGTTCTTTCTTGTCTTTATAGGTGTTGCTGAAGACTGGATTCAGGATGGTAAGCCTTTTTCCTTAGGCCCAGGATCAGATGCAGAAGACACGATGAGCGTTCTGCTGCAGAGGATGCAGAATAACGCAAAGCAAGATTCATCCATCGGGTGTGGTTTAAATAGCCTCCTGTAGTGCTTAGGTGTCTCCTTCCACAGCCACGCCTAGGTAAGAAAAGAGTTCCTGCTTTCCAGAAGAGTTCCAGTGTTCTGAATCTAGGGAGTGGCTCCTGCCCCACCCAACAGGAAAAGTAGTTCCAAACAGAAGAGGATCAGAGGCTCAACTGGCAGGCAAGTAAGCAGCATGGTCTGCTGCAGGTAAGTCCACCCAAGCATTATGAGCCCGGCGCTTCCAGCGCTGGGACTGGGCATATTTATGAGCCTGGTGCCACTGGCGCCAGGACTGGGTCCAAAAGGTCCCAATTGGGACTGGTTGGCACTTGGAACCTGGGTTATGGATCTGCTTCCAAGGGAGTTGGGAAAACCCTGACCTTTTGGAAGCAGAGATCATGACACTTCCCTCGGCAGCTGCGGCCAGGGATGCGAAACCAGACTCCTCACTCCCTGAAGAGATGTAAACCTGGGAGGAGAGCTGGGCCTTGCGTCTGTTGCTGGTGGTGGGATCCCTGCCACTGTGCTCCACAGCCCCGTCTCCACCCTCTTCATCAGTTGATGCTGCAGACAGGGAGAGACAGAACACAGGCATCAGGGCACTCTACAGTGGTCTGATACACACATGACAGTTGCACATGAGTGGCAGTCTCAAACTTCACAGTTGGCATCACACTCCGCAACACACATATCATATAAACCCACACACATGTGCATATTCACAGGAAAGTTGCAGCAGGCAGCAGCATCCATACACATACAACAACATGAACATCCGAAGGTTAGCCTGACGTCACATGCAACACAGGGAGTGCCGAACACATGCACACACGCCACCAGACATACATGCATCTGTACATCTCCACCACCTGTCACAGTGCAATCATCAGCAACTATGTCACATCTGCCAATCGGGTTCCCACATGTCTGTGTCACATGCATCCATGGCGTATCACATTCGCACACATGTCAAACACACACACGCACATGTATGCAGTGCACGTACATGAAGGTGGAAGCAGCAACCATTTTTCACACCGCAACCATGCCACAGTACATACACAGAAATGCTAACATGTGTGCATCCCCACATGCATTCGTGCATCATGCATTGTAACACATACACAACCATAAATGCGCCTTTCCAGACATATGTCCAACCTGCACACTCCTGGCAAATGTCAACATGCACTGCGTCCAATCAGTACACATGGACACTTACCGCTCGACTCCAGACGGGTCTGCCTCTCAAGGACCTGGAGGTGGAGCGCTGGGCGTATACGTTCCAGGCCTTCCTGAGGGTCCTGGATCTGAAATCCTCCCAGCGCTTCCGGACGTGTCGTATGTCACAGGCTGCCACACCATCCATGTTGATGGCAGCCACGATGTCCTTCCAGATCCTCTTCCGTCCTTCAATGTCGGCACGTGGCCTTCCCAAGAGGGCATCATAATGCACCGGGACTTGCTCCACCAGGATACCAACTTCTGCGGCACTGAAGCTGGTAGCCCTCTGCCTCACTGGCTGGGGGTTGCCACTGGTCTCTGATGTTGTTTCCCCGACATGGCAACCCCTGAGGCAGGTGTGGGTGGGCAACTGGGTGCTGGTGCTGGGCTGTGGAGTGATGGAACTTCTGTCGGGAATCTTATGTTCCAGCAGGGGTGGTCACAGCAACTGGACCCCTGCAGATGGCTGACGTGCAGGCACCAAATAGTAGGGCACGTGGCCAGCAGGCAGGCAGGCAGCAGCAGATGGCTCGTGGGAGTCGGCTCGGGGCTCTGGGGGGCAGTAATTCGGCTTTCTGGGCAGGAGCGTGGTCTTCCATGTGTTGTCGTGTGGTCAGATTGATACAGAGTGATTTTGCACGTGAAAAAACGGCACGTCTGTGTGTAATTCGAGGAGAGGCCCTTAGCGTGTAAGCGCGTATGTGACGTAACACGAGCGGGCGTTCCCCTCATCACGGGTGCATAGGGATTCAGCACATGAAAAAACAGCACGTATGCCTGTTAATGTGTGTAATTCGAGGAAAGGGCCTAAGCACGTAAGTGACGTGACGCATGCAGGCGTTTCCCTCAGCACGGGTTAAAGGTGAGCGGGGCCAGCAGTTTGCTGTATGTGCCTTTCGTGGAGACTGACGTGTGTTGCTACTTCTGGTTGTTTCGCGCACCATCACAACTTCACAGTGGATCAAGGACGTATCTCTTCTTTTGGCGGGGGTATTGGCTACGCATGTTTTTCATTATCACGCTAGTCAGACGGTGAGTCGTGCATGCTATTTTCCCCACTGCGGGTGCCCCTGTGTATCACGTATCTGTTTTTGCAGTCATAGTAGCCTGCGTGTCCCACATTTATGTGTTTTTTGTGTCCCTGGGTGCCACTGCGTACTGCGGGAGGTTACTTCCACACACGTGGGCTACCGGGGGTTGCATGCACAGTTTTACTGCAGTTTTGGGGTGCCTGAGCGTTGCGTGACCCGTCACTTTATCACCGGGCTCACATACAGTCTTGCAGGTGCACAGGGGTGCTGTTAACATCTTGTATTCCTCTCCCTTAACCCCAATTGCCTAGGACAATTGTTGTGTACACCTTCCATTGGCACTACTCCATCTGTGCTGGCACTACTCCATCTGTGCCATGATTGGGAGGCCACGAAAGGTGAGAGGCGCCTCAGCTGGGCATACTCTACGTGGCGGCCGTGGTCAGGGACGTGTCCATGATGACCAGGGAGTAGGGGGACTCCAGAGTGTCCAGGGTGGCCGCAGAGGGGGAAGAGGCAGGGGTGCGCCAGTTCGGCATGATGTTGTGCCACATGTTGGTGCAGTCATGCCACCACCCCCTGTGGTTACGGCAGATGCAGCTCTTGCATCTGGCACTGGCGCCCGTGTGACCGACAGTCCATTTCATCGACTGCCACGGGCCCATGGGTAGTGGTAGCTGCAGGTGCAGCTGTGGACACCACCACCCAGGTTCAGGGTCGGCCAGCGCATGCTGCGTTGGCACCAGAAGAGTCCCTGGATGATTTCCAGGAGTTCAGAAGGCACAGGGTATGTGCACACATGGCTGCCCTGACTGAGGCACATGTCTCTGGGGCAGTATTGTCATCTGCTGCCCCGAGCAGCCGGGTGTCAGAAAGTGCATGGGCAGATGCACCCGACACCACCCCGGCTGTGAGTCTACCATCCAGGACAGTCCCGGTCAATGACCTTGGCACAGCAGATGTTGCTGCGCTGAGTCAAGTCAAGGGCACCCAGCAGCCACTGTCGCAAGTCAGGGCTCCTATCCTTGTTCCACCTGCCACTCCCTCGGTTCAATACACCAGCGCCACTGCCCCTACTGATTGGGACGGCATTTGCTAGTCTGGGTCTGCACCACAGTCCAAGAGGAGGAAGGTTGCACCTGCAGTAGAGGCTGGGACCCCAGACACAGCTCTGGCCTCCGGTACGTCGAGGAAGAAGCCTTTCTGCATGCAGGAACTGGACTTCCTTGTGGACTACGTGCGGGAACACAACCGTGATATGCTAGTGGGGCCGAATTGTCACACTACGGCTGCCCAGCGTATGTCCCACTGGAAGCAAGTTGCGGATTGTGTGAGTGCATTCGGACATGAGGTGTGCACAGCTCAACAGTGCAAAAAGCGTTGGGATGACCTCCGAGGCAGTGCTAAGGCTAAGCGTGCCTCCAATTATGCCATGACTGGGTTGACTGGCGGTGGGTCACCAGCTCAGGAGGAAGACCTCACTTGCACGAGTCAGTCGTTGCGGAGTTCATACCGGCAGGATTGGTCGAAGGAGTGGGAGAGATGTAGGACTTAGATGCCCTGTCCAGTGAGTGTTGTCGCGTGTTTGTCCAGACCATGTGTGTTTTGCTTGTGTGATGTGTTGTGCTTGACTGCCACTACATGTCATGTGTACATGGTTCTCATGAGCGAGTCATGCAGTGCTTCACTGATGCGTGCCTGCTGTGCAGAATGCTGGACATGTAGAGCAGACGGGGACTGTCCTCATCACCACACTTGCACCCTACTCACATGCTAGTCACCCGGCTGCCCCTCCGGTCCATGTTCCAGCTCACTGGCCCTTCTGCATGTAGCCTGGGGTGTCCTTCCTCTCAGCACTGGGACTATGTGATCGCATGAC
Organism: Ambystoma mexicanum; assembly: GCF_040938575.1. Classification (NCBI taxonomy): domain Eukaryota; kingdom Metazoa; phylum Chordata; class Amphibia; order Caudata; family Ambystomatidae; genus Ambystoma; species Ambystoma mexicanum. The sequence continues at coordinate 544,086,271 of NC_090929.1, forward strand.
TGACGTGCATGTGTGTTCTGCCTGCATGCGGGTACTCCACGTAGGCATAGTCCCTTGCCTCTCCACCCCCCTGCACCCCAATTACAACATGGCACTGGTGGGTATCATGTTGGAGTACTGCAATGGCCTGTTCAACGCTCCTGTGTACATGCACACTTCCACATGCCAACCTGCCAGACACATGCAGTCCTTGACGCAGGGTGTCTCACTTGGACTGTGCAGATGGCAGATGCTCCGCAGGGACATGAGTGCCCATTCATGCTCCATGTGCATTCCATGCATGCCCCTATGTGTCCTTGACCGGATGATCATTGTAGTACGTGTCCAGGATGACCTACATTTCATGTCATTTGATCATCCATTCCATGCCCACTCTGGCTCAGTCCTGCATCACGCACATGTTTAGGGTGTCACAGTCTGTTTGGGGCACAGGCCTCCCCCTGTTTCAGGCCCCCTGACTCTGTTCAACTGGTGTAGTGGCTTCTGCACACATGGGTGTACTACTGAGGGTTCATCATGTGTCCTGCTTTCTGTCCCATTATCATCTGCTGTGTTGTCAGTTGACTCAGATGATGCAATTGACGCTAGTCAACACTGTCTGCCAATACACAGGTCTCTGGTCACCCTTTCGCTGCCATGCAATGCCTCCCTGCATTTTCACTTGGGGGGGTTTGCTTGTAGCCATGCAACCCATTGCATACACATTGCATGTGATGCTTGAACTTGCCCTTACACTGCCTTCATGTTTATTGATAGACATCATTATGTACTAGTTCATGTACATAGTGGTTAATGTTCACATGTTCTGCACTGCATCAGCCCACTTCTGAGCTGTGTTACACCGTTCTACATGCCTACTCACTGCTGCAATGTCAAAGTGACCTGGCATATATGGTCAGATTTTCATCCCTTCTCTGTCATGAATGCCACGGGCACAGGTGCATCCTGTGATACATGTACTCAGTATTGGAACTCCCTAGTGGTTGTTTAGCAAAGTTGATTGGTCAATCTGCGGCCTATACCAACTGGCATAGGGCACAGATTGAATGTAGCCTGCCAATCGGGTTGTAATGACTGTGGAGCTGCCTTCACGTGTGTATGTGTACACTTCCACATACATCGAAGCAAGCAACGTTGTAGCTGCTTGCTTTGCTGTATTGGATGCTGTTCATGTTCACAATACAGGTGTATGGGGAAAGGGGTGTTTTTGAACGTTTTCACATGTACATATGCAAGCAGCTTCAATGTTGTGTAGAGCAATATTGCGACTACTCACTTATGTGTGTGTGAAAGTGTTCATTTACACATGTGTCTTCCGCAGCTTTTTTGTGGACTGACTAATATGTAGTTTATTGCTGTTAATGCTGGTGAGATTTCTGCATTGCGCACGTTATGTTCAACAGGCATAATCCTGAACGTGCACTATTGTGCAGTATGTGTACGCCCAGGCCCACTTACCTAATATGGTGGGTCCTGGCCGTGGAGATTTTACACAAGGAATGATGGAATAGGGCACATTGATAGCACAATGTGCTCAATCAGGCCCTGAGGGGTGTTGTGGAGGCTTCATGTCCTGCAGCTCGGACCGTACTGGGTGTTATGGTCCCTCATGCCTGGTTGCAGGCCCTTGCTTTGCTTGGGACATTCACTATATCCACATGGCCCATTTTACCCGGTACAGGCCGAGCTGCAGATGGATGGAGCTATATTGGTGATGATGGTTTAGTGATGCATGTGTACATGCATATTACGTGTGTAATTGTGTGTTTGGATTCACTTGCAGCAGTGGTCAATTTGCAGTTCAGACATGCTTATGGTATGTGCTATCTCTTTGTTGCCATCTGTCTTTTCTGTATGTGACATGTGCCTGACCGAGGTGGGGTCTGATGGAGTTCATATACTACTTTTTGTACTTGTGTAGGCTTTGCTATTTAGACACATCCATTTCTGCTTTTGGGATGTGTTTGCATATCAAGGCCACTGGATGCATGCCAGGTTCTCATTTGTGTGTGACATGTCTGCTTCATGTGTTGGCTGTCAATGTGACGTCTATGTGTGTGTAGGTTATGTGCTTCTGACATGTGTACTCATGTTTGTTTTTTCCCCTTTTCAGATGATGACGCAATGGAGCCAAAGGATGGTGTTGTCATGGCAGGCACAGGGTTGCTATCAAACCAGCAACCCGGCACAAGTGGGGGTCGTGGGGTGGTAGACCACGATAACCCACTTGTGTTCCAGACCATCGTGTCTAGGGCTGGCAATGAGTCTAGCCCGGATGATCACTCTGACGACAATGTCGAGTTGGATGTGCGTCAGGTCCATTCGTCAACGGTGAGTGATTCTGATGTGGACGCTCCTCTGTCCGCGACACCTGCACTGAGGGGCCTGACGGTGGTGGGACCTCCGCCTGTGGTGGATCAGGACGCACGGTCATGCTCCACACCAGTTTCTGATGTGCCTGGGGCATCACGTCAACGGAGGAATGTAGTCTTGCAGCCGCGGGTGGGGCCAACCCAACAAGGATGGTAGCTCCTTGGGCCCCGCAGGTGTCAAGCCCAGCAAGGCGATGGCCGCGCGCCACTGGGGTATACTGAGTGAGAGCAAGCCATGGTTGCCAATTCCGAACAACAGGGGGCAGCAATTGATAATATCGCTCAGAGCATGCAGCGTGTGGCCCAATCCGTGCTCCCCACTGCTAGGCAGGTGGATCTCCAGCAATGGGCGGCACAGTACACGGCCCGCTCGCTCAGGCTGGGCATGGCGGCCTCAGACAGGCCACGCCGGGCTGAAATGGTGTCTCTGCATCAAGCAATTGCTGCTCACGCAGAGGCACACAGGGAGGCCCTGAGGGAAGACGATGCTTCCCTCCGAGCTACTTTGGGTCTGCTCTTGATGACCCAGAGGCAGCGGACAGAGGAGAGGTTGGAGCAGCTGGAGAATACCATCTCGGCTGAGCTACGTGCTTGCCGGGAGGTGTACCAGATGTCCAGCCAGGCCATGAAGGAAGAACTCTGTGTTACACGTGTTACCTTGCAAGAGGAAGCACGCATATCATGTGAGGTTCTGCATGCTGACCTACGTGTCATCACCGCACAGAACCAGGCTCACCCGTCCCGCAGACTTGCTGCTGACGAGAGGAAAGCTGCTCATAGGCATGGTCAGGGTACTGTGCCACGTCAACCTTTTGAGTCAGAGGGTGAGGAGGATGACGATTTATCTCCCACACAGGTCGGGCTGAGCAGGCGTTTGTTTGTTTTTTTGTTTTATTATTTGTAATGCGCGAACATACCCTAAGGTAACAGGGCGCAGCAGTTACATGTATATGCAAAGCTTAGTTACAACAACAAAAATATATACATACACACAGTAATAGTAATAGCAGGCTCATATACATATTTACAGATAAACACATGTGGGTACAGTATGTACAGAGGGAAAGAATATGAAAGACTTAACACCTGGATGTGTTTGAAGGCCTATGTTTTCAACCATAAAACAACCTTAGATCGGAAGTTTTGAAAAGGCAAGTCCATTCTGAGAGTTGGCGGTAAGGAATTCCACAGTTTAGCTGCTTTCACTGGGAAGCTGTTGCCCCCTATGGTGGAACGTTTAAAGTTAGGGACAGAAAGGCAGTCTTTATAGACAGTTCTTGTGGGCCTCAGGGAGGTCTGTCTGTGAAATCTGTAGATCAAATAAATCGGAGCAGCGTTATTGAGAGATTTGTGATTAAGTGATGCGGTTTTTAGGAGAATTTTGTCTTTGATAGAGAGCCAATTATTCTGTTGGCTATGTAATGTGATATGATCTCTTCTGGAGATGCCCAATGCCGCTCTAAGAGCGTTATTTTGAAGAGTTTGTAATTTGCTAGTGGTGGCTTTGGAGGACCCAAGATAAAGGGCATTGCAATAGCCCATGGTTTTTTTTTTTTATCTCAACATCATCGCATGTGGGTGTTGAGGTGCACCCTGTACCTCCCCCCTCCTGGGTGCCTCCCACGGGTCGTATGTGGCCATTTTTTATTTTTATAGTTAGTTTAATTAGTTAATATAGTTTAAAATTGTTTGTCTATTGTGCATTCATGTGACGGTGTGGTGCTTTGTGGCTTTTGAAAGCATCCACTGTCTGTTCCAGCTGGGACCTTCAAGCTTGTCTCGTGTATGTGTTTGCAGCTTGGGATCCTGACTCACATATGCCACTCCTGCTTTCCCTATCCATGGGCTCGCAAGGATGGTTCGGTGTTACAACCATTTACACAAGGGCATTGGACTTTCATCATAACTGTGGCCTGTCTGCTGCTGTACTACTTGTGTTAACACCCATAGTGGGGATTAAGTAGGTTTTCTCCACGGCATGTCTGCAATCAATTTTGGTGAGTACATAATTGATATGTCCATTTATTGATGTTGATTGTGATGTATGTTCTATTCTTGCCTGTATATGTGCTTGATGCACTTCATGCTGTAGACAGTAGCCTGCACCCTTTGGCTGTCAAAGTCACACTGATGGTGGGAGGAGGTTGGATGTAGGTCTCAAACATGGCCCAGTGACAACCATCATGAAGACACACAAACAGGGAACATTCCAGCCTTATAAATAGCTTTTATGCCCTTTCTGTAGGAAAATGAGCCTCCAGACTACCTTTCCCAGCAGACACGGGGCCAAGAACTACAGAAAGCTGTCCACGTTGGTTGGTGCACACGTGCGCATGCGTGCGCAAGCAGAAGCACAGGGCTTGTGCTCATACATCCGACAGAAGCAGATGTGTTTCCAGGAGCTGCAAGCAAGATGAGCAGCATGAGGGGCCACACCCCAGCCGACCTTCCTCCAGGCCCCTTGCACATGCATGCTAAGTAGCACCAGTGCTGGGGAGCTTGGCCAGGCATTGGGGAAGAAGCGCACAGTACAGCTAAGCCGCGTTGAGGAACAGATGCCAAGTAGCTTTACAAGTTGTCTGGGGCACATGCAGGGGCCGTAGCCCATATCCTCAATTCCCCCCTGCCCCATAGAAGCTGGGTTATTAGCGCAATAGCGTTCCTAACCAGAAACCAATACAGCACACAGGGGCACCCAGCGATGCACAGACTCGAGTGCAGTGCATATCATTTGCATATGCAAATTGCCACGTGCACTACCTATTGAAATCCACGGCTGGCAGAACACGACTTGTACTGAAGTCGCTCCTCACCAAACGCGTCTTGCAGCTCACCCAAGGACCATTCTATCATGTGTGATTCTTAACACATTGGTCTTCCATTTACCGCACGGCCACATGCGCCTGCCTTACTGCATTGACAGTGTATGAACCATCACGGAGGCAAGTAAAAGTATACGAACAAAGCAGCAGACAAGAGTGTTTGTTTGTGGAGAAGTCACTTAGTTTGAGGCATGAATGGTGTTGTGTGTGTGGTAAAAACACACACAGAATAGTAACTCACGCTCTCTTTGCAGCATTGAACTGCTCCTGTTACTGGACCTGAGAGTGCGCAGGTAGGTGGCCAGCACTCACCCCAGAGATAAGTCTCTCTTTGGCTTGCATTTGACCCATTTTGTACAATGTGCATGAAGAACATGGTTTCTCTGATTGAGTATGTGTTATTGTCAATAGTTGTATTTTGTATTTTGACTACTTTCTCTTGCCCATCCAACTCCCTTCTCCTGCCCCTCTTTCCGGTTATCCTGAATGCCAATGCCTATCCAAACAACGGATCCCTGACCCTCTTTCCCCGCCGGGGTCTTGGAGGCCTGTGTAAATTTTACCTTGCAGGCGCCCAGACCAAGGAGGGGGTGGTTGGTTCGTGCCACTCCTGCGCCTGGAGACCGGAGCTGTGACACTACCCATCAGTTGTTGCATCCTCATTGTATATTGTGTACTGAAAATGCTACCCATCCTGTTGAACCATTGTTGAACTGTGCTACCTTGGTTGTTCTAGCATTCTGCTTGGACATGTGGTTGGACATTCTCTGCGACTTCAAGTCATCTACTGGAGACTCTTCCAGGGTTTTTTGTGTGGCCTCAGGCTTTTTCCCTGATTTGGGGGTTCGGCTCCTTGGAGTTCTCTGCGATTTGGTATTTTTACCAGTCAAGGTGGCCTCTGTGGGTGCTGGACCCTATTTACACGCAAGGTAGAACATGGAGACCAAGGGGTAGGGGGATCCTGAAGCCAGGTAGACTAGAAGGAAGAATGCTACAGACCCCAGACACAGTTGTTCAGAAGGTCATGGTGATATGTAAATGAGGGAGGGCCTTTTGTTGTTGGACAGTAAGCTTGGGCTACAGTGTTTGGCCACTCTCTGACATTGTCATTGTGGGGTACTATGTACATGATGTGTTCTTCTAGTCAATGGCTGTTCCTGTGTTGTGTTTACTTTTCAGGTGTCAGGGGATTGTTGTGGTTTGACATGCTGGGGTGTACACATGGGCAATGTTCACATGTGATGTGTACAGGACACTCAGGGTCACTTGATTTCACATGCATATATTGAGTGCATGTCCCTACTGACACACACACTTACACAATGCTCCACCACACGTACAACCACCCTTCCATGCCCACACGTGCACACAGATTGCCTTCTCTGGCATGCTGTGTCCCTGCAGCGCATGATCAATTACCATTTGGGCATCGTGTACATGCGTCAATAGGTTATTTATGTTGCTTGTCCTTTTTATGTGATGCGCAAGGTGTATCCCCAACAAAATGGCTGCTCACTGTGCTGTGTGCTAAGCAGTGTGTTGCAGGAGACACACACAGCACACGGGTTAGGGATTAGCGGATTTGGCTTGGCCAATGTGCATTAGAACAGGCATTCAGTCTTTTGTTGATGCTACCACTGGTGGCAAGCATTTGTGTATGACTTTGTATGTGTGGGAGGTTGTTGGTCAGTCATTTCATCTGATTCCATGTCAGGTGTGATTGTCTCAGGCCTCTTTCCATTTATCACATGTCACTTTGTATGTAATTGGTCATGTGTTGGGCTTTTGCTGTTGCATGCCATGTCATGGTGTGGCAGACAAGGGTGATGTGGATTGGGAGGGTTTGGGTGACATACCAGTGATTGTCATGGCCTGTTTTGCAGGGGGTGGTGTGATACACACCTTGCATGTGTTCCTTTTGGTCAGATAGGATTGTTTATGTTTAAGTAGCTAGAGATGCACACAATGTAGCACTTCTGTGGCAACATTCTCAGGGTGGTAAGGTTGTGACAGTTGACTGTCTCTTTGTCATCATCGATTGTCACCTGGTATGTGCCAGGCCTGTGAGCACTCTGCAGGGGTGGGAGTTTAGGTGAAAAATGTGGCCACAAGCTGGGTCCGGGCTGCCTCGCCATGTGCCCTTTCCCCTCCAATGGGCAGCGCTGTGCCTGTGGTTGGGGATGTGGGGGCACCACCATGTCCACCGGTACGTCCCGCTGTGTTGCAACATTGTGCAGGACACATGCTGCCACAATGATCCTGCACACTACTGAGGGTGCATATAGTAGCTGGCTGCCAGAGCGGTCAAGGCAGCGGAAGCGTGACTTGAACACTCCGAATGTGTGCTCCACTATGCCCCTGGTTGCAATATGGGCAGCATTGTATCTTACCTGGGGTGGTGTGGTGGGGTTCCGTATTGGCGTCATCATGCTGTTGCTCAGAGTGTAGGCACTGTCCCCTGGGGAGGTTAGGATGGTTGTGATTAGTTGGGTTTGTGTATTTGTCTGTGTGTGACATGCATGCATGTGCGCAGACATTTGTACTCACCAATGAGCCATGTGTCGCTATGCTTCCCAGCTTCCAGGTTCCGGCTCAGGGCAGACATTCTGTAAATGAAACTGTCATGGGTAGACCCAGGATAGTTAGCATAGACAGAGGTGATGATTCCATGGGCATCGCATACAACCTGTATGTTGATGGAATGCCAGTGCTTGCGGTTTTGATAGATGTGCTCAGTGGCCCTAGGTGGACGTAGGTCCACATGGGTGCAATCTATGGCACCGAGCACTTTGGGGAAGTGTGCCACCCTGTAAAAGTCCTGGACCATGGCCTGCCTTTCTGCGGGTGTTCTGGGCATGTATATGTGCCTGCGGACTGAGGGGCGTGCAGTCATGATTGCCAACACCTGGTGTGGGCAGCTTGACTGCGTGGCCTGTGAGACACCCCCGACAATGGCAGTTGTCTGCTGAAATGACCCAGTGGCCAAAAAATGCAGGACATTGAGCACCTTCTCCAAGGGGACAGCACAGGGTGGGTGGGTGATGTAAGGTCATCTTCCCACTCCCTGACCAGGTCTAGGATGATACAAGGTGGAAACCTATACCTGCCATACACCTGGTCATCAGGTATCCCAAAAAAGCTGGTCCGGGGCATAAAAATGTGGGGCCTGGCTATTCTCCTCCTCCTGCGACAAATGGGGCATTCATTGTAGCTGTATATACGTGTTTGTTGTTTGCGCACACTTTTATACTGCGTGTGGGGGCGCTTCCACCTGCCTTCGTGTGGCGGACGTGTTCATACTTATGCACGTCTTTTGCCGTGCGCCGGTTTCCCGTATTCGATTCCATGAATACATGTTGTTCGCGTGCGTGTGGGCGTTCTGTGTATTTCCCTGCAGTGCTTCCCCAGTTATGCCTTCTTTTTCATGCATTGTTCCCCATTCCGCGTGTTCCGCCCCGTGTTCCGCCCCCTTTTTGGTGTGCGCGCTAACGTTGTGCACTTTCACTGTGCGTGTCGCGCACAGCATTCGGGATGTTGCAGTGACGTGTGCACCCGTGTGCGCCATGAGCGGATTTGGCGCACAGCCCAGAAAAAACACATGCAGGCCCTTCTATGAATCGCACGCGTGCGCTTGCTTTTTCACACTTGCGCCACGATTTTCGGCACACATTAGTTCCATGAATCGGCCCCTATATGTCATAGTGCTCAACCTATTCATAAGTGCCAATCCCTAAATAGTTCAAAAATTGTCAGCCTTTAAGAGTGATTTAGTTTGCAGGACACATTGTACAAAAATAGCCTTACTTATGGGTTACCGGTATATAATGTTACCTGATATAAAATTATAGTGGCCACTGATATATTGCACAGGTGAAAGAATTAGTTCCTGCGCGCATAATGGCAACGCCACTTGAAAATAATGGGCCTCTTCTAATCTCGCTCTGTGTTTGTGTATGTGCACCTTCTTGGTAACTTCTAATTCCCATTGCTATCTATGCTATGTTATGTGCACCTTTCTTGTTGCTACCACTTTGTATCCTGTAGGGTAGCCTTGCTTCAGCACATTCTGTGAGGCTGCTAATCTGCTTTCAGTGTCTATTCTTTATTATGTTCACCTTTCTTGTTGCTGCTACTTTTTATTCTTTAAGGTAGCCTTGCTTGAGCACTTCTACATTCTGCATGGCTGCTAATCTGAGGTCGGTATCTATGATATGTGCACCTCTCTTGTTGCTTCCACTTTGTATCCTGTAGGGTAGCCATGCTTCAGCACTTCTATATTCTGTGATGCTGCTAATCTGCGTTCAGTGTCTATGCTATGGTGTGTGCACCTCTCTTGTTGCTGCCACTTTGTATTCTGTAGGGTAGCCATACTTCAGCACTTCTACATTCTGTGAGGCTGATCATCTGAGGTCGATGTCTATACTATGTGCACCTCTCTTGTTGCTGCCACTTTGTATCCTGTAGGGTAGCCATGCTTCAGCACATTCTGTGAGGCTGCTAATCTGCCTTCAGTGTCTATTCTATGATATGTGCACATTTCTTGTTGCTGCCACTTTGTATTGTGATAAATCCAGTGAAATAATCCCTAAAACCCTGGTATGGGCCTCCTCTCATGTGGCCAGGGGAAGACAGCTGCTACCTGATACTGACCCTGGGGGTGGTATTATGAGAGAGGAACACATGGGAGGATACTCATACCAGGAGGATGTGGTAACTCCTTTAACTCACGAGTCCTCCATTCTCCCTGAGACATTGATGGCATGTTTTGAAGTAGAACCAGGCAATGTAACTGCTATTCCTATAACACTTCCTAGCTCTGATTACCTGCAGTTCAAAAATCAATCAAAACTTAAAACCACTATGGACTTTGCCTATGGTACTGGGAAGAAGAAGAGGAACAAAGAGTTGATGATGATCAATGGTGCTATTAAGAAGACCATGCCGTCTAGTTGTTGCTCTTCGTATGTTGTTGCTCTTCAAATCATCTAAGCGGGACATTTAAATGTGGAAAGCATCCACAGGTGAAAGAAGGAGTAGCAGAGGCAGAAGCTGTCGGGAGCGAGGCTGAAGCAGTCGAAATTCCAGCTGAAGTGAGAGCGCAAACAGAAGCCAATGCGGGAAGATGTGTGGTTTTGCAGAGTGCGCACAGGAGGAAGCAGAGTCATGGAAGGCAGCAGGAAGAGAAGCCCAGCTGTTTGGGAGACATGCCCCCGACCAACGTGAGCTGCTGAGGTGTGCTGGAGGATGCAGAGACCCGACGGAGCCTGTGGATCTCCAAAGAAGGACTGTGCAGACATCAGCAGTCACAGGAGGGCTGGCAGCAACATGGCCGGATGGCAAAAGGTCTAACACAGCATCCAGGAGTAACGCAGAGACACTGAAGAAATCCAGTGAGTTGGCTTAGTGAGAGAGGTAACTCTGGGGACTCCGAGCAGAACAATTAACCGTAAAGGACAAGTTTGAATGGCGAATAAGTAGACTAAAAGGGCAACATGGGCACACTTCCCCTGTTATGAGATATCAACTTGGGGAAACCTGTAATGCACATTGTCAACAGCCAAGAAACTATAAATATGGAATAAAAAGGCAAAACAGGCAAAATTCTCCTTTCATGAGATATCAGCTTGGGGAAACCAATGGTAGGGTAATATCTTTCATGACCGGCTGCAAGAATAACATATGGCCAGGTTTGAGAGGTTAATCTCGAAATCCACCCTAATGTAACCAACACTCCAGACTGATTTTTATCTGTTTTGACAGTGGTATTGCTATATATAAAAGATGGCGGGCTTTAAGAACTCACCATTTTTTAGCCAATGCGCAGTGAGATAAAATGATTTGCCAAGGATCACACACTTTCATTAAGCAGCATGCTAAAAAACCCTTGTTTTATGGCTGGTGTCTTGGTGACTGTTGGAATACATCGCACGACCCAAACTAACCGCATTTAAGCAGCACAGAAAAAGGAAAATAATGAACAGCTGCAAGAATAATATATGCCCTGGTACTCTTGCCCCCATAGCGAAAATCAAAAGCTGGCACCCATGAATATATGCAAAGTAAGTGAATATATATCTTAAACTGAAATATACAAATCTAGTTCAACTGACCTTAACCTTAGAAGAAAGTGCACAAGACAAAAAAGCATTGAACTTTGAAAAAAAAGTAATGAACACCAGAAACATGACATGAAAGAGGAAATGTTCCAATAAATATGCTGGCAAAGTATTAAAGGTGCTCACCCTTTAAACACAGCAATTGGTAGTGAAATATTCCCTGGAAAACAAAATCCCAATACAAAACAAGTGCTTGTGGTTTTGTGGGTAAGCACCTGCACTGGGAACATGACAACCTGTAAAATCCTGGTAGCCAAATACCTGAGCAAGCTTGCCAACCTCAAAAAAACCCTAGGGGTTGCGTCCGCCCTCTGAAAAAAGAATGTGCTATCCACCCACATGTGCCCTTTACTTGTGCCCTGAAAAGCAGCCACAATCAGGGGGGAATAACTGTGCCAGTGTCCAGCATTTCAACCTCTCATGCCACATCCTGGGCAAATACTCATGACTTACTTGCTCTCTCATAATATCCTCTCCTCACCCAATGTCTGGCTTTCAACAATACTCTGCTTTATAAATATAACTTGCAAAGTACACATACCATAGTGTCACTCAAATATATAAAACTTTATAAAACTATGTTAGGCACAAAGTGTACAATTGTGGCATTTTTCCCCCCACCGTGACTGGGAGACTACAAATACCAGAATACAATTCAACAAAAGGCAAAACAAATAATCTCTCAGAGCTCTCAGAGAGGACTGAAAACATAGAAGATCTTTAAACCATATTGGATCATATATATATATATATATATATATATATATATTACACAGCCACAGTAGTGGCTGTGTAGTTATGGTTAAGTTGTTGTTTCCATAGGAAGAGCGCTTTTTGGGCGGCTTATAACTTCGCTCCCCCGGGACGAATCCTCACCAAACTTTGCAAAAAAGGTATATGGGCCACTCTGGATTTATTTGCAAAGTTTGGTGATGTTTGGTCTAGGGGGGGGAAAGTTATAGTGGGGGTCCCAAAACGTCTTTTTTTCCCATAGACTGAATGGGGGAAGAACTTTGCGCATGCCTACAGCCCAAACCGCTGGACGGATTTTCACCAAAGTTGCAGCAGAAGCAGCGGCTTGGTCCTAAAAGTGTGCTTTTGTAAATTTTGTGAAAATCCGTCCAGTAGTTTTCTTTAAAACGATGAAAAAGTAGGTCTGAAAAAATGTGTGATATCTATGTCCACTCCGCGGTCACACTTCCCTGTTCGCTCCGCAGACAAGAAATCGATTGGCTAATCTGTGGCGTCATGCCCGCGGACATGTGGCGCTTTCACTGATTGGTTGTGGAACAGCATGAAGTGCGTCACATTTCTTCGCTGCCTCCGCCATCTTTCGTTCATGTTGTGGTGTACACGGACATCGCCGGTAACACATACAAAACAAGACACCTATGCACTTGTTATACTTATGAAAAACTTTTTCCAAAGGTGAGCTTTAATTAGCTTGGGATGGAATGTGGCAGCGCAAACTCAAAATATGGTGTTTTCTTGCCACCAAATTCATACTGTAAAGTGGAATTTGGTGCTCAATGTACGGCGACCAATGCCTGCGTCTGTATTACAATGTTTTCAGATTAATATTGAAGTCAGACTGGCACCCTACATTTTGAAATCTGAGGCCGCCACCTGGAGTGTTTGTTGGAAACAGTGGTTCTGGAGTCGTATGGGAGTAGCGGTTCTCATGATTGGATTGTCATATGTTGTTGCAAAGTGAGAATGTATTTGCCTTCTGAGTGAAGGTCAGTTGATTTGCTTTTTTGGTTGCGAGCTGAGTAGGCCCACGCATCCAAGTCAAACCATAAGGGGCTATTGTTTTTTGACCTTGAGCGAAAGGGAAACTTCAAAAGCTATACAAGGAATGAGAGCTTGGAAAAACATACCATTTGATAAGGTTATGTTTTAAAATCGTTTGTAAGAAACACGAAATATCAGTTCACAAAGATTCTTTGATGCGAACACATTGCTGTCTGACTTTGCGAAAAGCAATGGAGGCTGTCAAGATCATGCAAGTTTAATTTTGACAACTCTACACCGACCTGCGTTTTAATTTTATATTACCAAACACTAATTGTGACAATGTAACCGAAGTATTTTTTTTGGCGCAATTATATTTTTCCTTCAAAAACAGAGAGTGCACATTGTTTGCGTTTGCAGGCTATGAGTAGAGTCTCACTTGTTGACCGTTATTTCTTCTTCTTTCAAATGTTATGCTTCCCCCCATAACTTTGTGTATCAGTTTGCACGTATTTTTGGTCTTGTGTAACATCAAGACATGTAATTTTTTTCTTGCTTGTTCATTCATGTTGGCTTCATAACTGAATTACCATCTCACTGTGTAGTTGCCATTTTTTTAACCCTTACGGCGACTGCTGTTTCGCGGCCTTTGTAGGCTTGCACTATATGTACCCATGGTCAACGCCAAAAACTACTTAAAATGTCATGTTTGCCTACTTCCATTTGTGTACTACTTTCCACAATCTTTGTGTCTGTTTTGAAATTTTTTCCTAAAGGTTGGGTATTGACACAGATTTTCTCTTACGTTTTCCGCTTAGCTACATATTGCCGTACTGTGCGTGCCATAGTTTCCAGATGCCAAGTGACGGCTTTTTTCAACGCCAGATGCAACTGCTCGTGACCGGCTGCCTGTCCATTATTATGTTATGGGATAACAGGCCTGGCCCCCTCTGTCCCTACGCTGAACTAGCTATTAGGAGTGACATGACATCATTTATGGTGGTGTAAGGCAATGGCCGTATTGCAAATACCTGTGCAAACAAAGCAGGTGCTTTAACAGAAACGCATACTTTGTGTGTGCGAAAACAACAGCTTGTGTCTCACCATGAACATTTTCAATGACTCCCTTAGAACCATTGTTACAATGTAATTGGAAATGGGATTAGTCTGTTGGTCTCTGACAGTTGTTTGTTAAATAAAATTACTTTACAAATTCTTAAATGTTAACGTTTTCTTTTAAAATCCTGTGTATCATTTCGAAATGTAAGGTACCACATTATACGTCGCTGTATGTTTATTTACAGGTTCTGCGTCACGGCATGTACTGTTGCTTTTTGGAGGCAGTCATGAAAAGCGAAGCTGGGCAATGTATGTAACAACCGCTTTCCCTTTCTATGTTGGCCATCTTGAAAAAGGATTTTGTTTTGGAATGGCTGTATGTTTATGTACAGGTTCTGCATCTCGGCATGTACTTTTGCTTTTAGCTTGCTGCCATGGAAAGTGAAGACGGGCCATGTATGGAACAACCGCCTTTCCTTTCGATGGTGGCAATCTTGAAAAATGATTTTGTTTTGTAATCCTATTTTTCCGTAGCACACGTTACTTCTTTGCACATCTATACTATTACTGATAACTCTTATAGCGTCAATATCCTTTACTGAGAAATATAAAGTACATGGAGTGAATGCAATTTTTTTTTTTATACATTTACACTGTGAAAGGTGGTTCTTAACGCAACATTTACTTTGTTAACGGATGGCTTTGTTTTTTGGTAGGACAGCTAATAAGGCCATTTGCGAATGGAAATGAGGAAAGACGCATCAAACGTTGATATGGGGTGGTGGGTGGCCGGTGCAAAAATATTGTGCGTTTGTTATTTCTAAGGTAGGGGCAGTGTTTGTCAAGCTCCTTCATTACAGTAGTGCTGCTGTTTCTTGGGGAGGAGGGATGGCCTTAGCTGATGTCATTTTCAGATAACTAAAACATTTGCTAAAAGTATGCAATGTGTACTACATTGTTAATGGCTGACTACCAATACGTGTTGGCACTGTGCAAGACAAATGTTGCAGGTGGACGTTCCTACATCAATATAAAATCTGTTTCCACATTGTCCACGAGGGAAACATCTTACTGTTAAGTGTTTACAGATTCTGGGACACGTTACCGTGCTGTACACGAGCATATTGTCAAGTGGTATTCTCTGCAAGGTGGTTAAATAAGTCAGAAGTTGCTTTACATTATGGTTACGTAGCACTACTATAAACCGATCATCTTTAGCAAAAAAACTTTGCAAAAGGGACGGTATGGTTAAGTTGTTCTACTGAAAACCTGTCAAATTGAGTAAACAAAACTTTGTTAAAGGGACGTTATGGTTAAGTTGGTCTACTAAAAAACCCTAAAATTCACAAAAAAAAACTTTGTTAGTCGGTCGTAATGGTTTAGTTGCACTACTAAAAAGATGTAAAATTCACAAAAAAAACTTTATAAACGTGACCTTATAGTTCAAAGTAAAACCGAAAACCCCCTGAAATTCGCCAGTTATGGTAGGCTAAGCAACCATAACTGCCCACACCACTGTGCACTGCTAACACTAACACCCAGGACATCAAAGATGACATCACAAATGTCATTGATGACATCACTGATGACATCACATGTGTAGCCCCTTCGTTTTTGTTCACTGCCATATCTAGGCCAGCTGGATTTATTTACTGACAGTCAGAAACTTAACTTTCAAAAGGTATTACATTTATAGATATTGCTATTCTCACATGTTCTTACACTACTTTCCTTACAATTTAATCGCATCGTTTGATGTACATATATAGCGGAAGAAGCAGGCCTGAAACACAGCAATCATTTTTGTGCGTGAATCCAATCATGTAGATTATATACAGTTGCTAATGATACTGCCTCTTGTATGCTTACTTTACTCTCCACATATAAGCCACATCTTTGTATATATTGTAGTCTATTTATGTTTTGTGTGTATTACTAGAAATATGTAGTAAGTGATGCATTATTAGCAACTTAGTACATGTTTCACAGACCAGAAAAGTGTGCTTCAGAAACAGTCACCTTTTTATTATACAACTTTGGAAAGTACAAACTTAGCACCTCTGTGGTGTATGCTGCAGCCAATACTGACATTTTTGTATGAGTAGGTTCCTGTAGTACAAAGAACACCGCAATGGAATTTTCTTTAGAACACTACATTGCATGATAAAGTATGTAGTTTATTACACATGTCCCGATAATCCCTGATATTTTTTTGCTAAAATTACATTCACAACCCCTCGTCTGAAAAGTAAATGCACATGTGAGGTCATCAGTGATGTCATCAATGACATTTGTGATGTCATCTTTGATGTCCTGCGTGTTAGTGTTAGCAGTGCACAGTGGTGCGGGCAGTTATGGTTGCTTAGCTTACCATAACCTGTGAATTTCTGAGGTTTTTCGGTTTTATTTGTAACCATAACGTGCCTTTAACAAAGTTTTTTCATTGAATTTCATAGGTTTTTATTATTAGTGGAACTTAACTGTTATGTCCCTTTAACAAAGTTTTTCAGTGAATTTCATAGGTTTTTATTAGTGCAACGTAATCATAATGTCCATTTAACAAGGTTTTTCAGTGAATTTCATGGGTTTTTACCAGTGCATGCTAATTTCCTACAATTTACTAATATCATACTTACCCCAATATAGCAACATTTTTGTCCAATTTACAAAGTTTCACCTGAAACCTCTGCCATTTCCCACCTTTTAGCATCAATGTTAACACTTCTATACACTTTTTTCAACTTTTTACACTGTTTTTGTGTTTGTGACCGCAAGCTTGCGTGTGGCATGATGATGGGTTCGCGAACGCGTCTGCACTTGGCGATCGGGTCTGTGCTTCGCGGACAGTTTGGAACTGCATTTTTTGCTGATCTAGGAACTTTCAAGCTCAAGATTTTCCCTTTACACAGCTCCTACACATAGTCTTACTCATTATCCATTAACAATCTAGTACAGAGCACATATTTGGAAGAATATTATCAAAACTGCTATTTATCTTAAAAATGGCATCAGCTATTGCCATCCCTCCTCCCCAAGAGCCACCACCAGCCCACCACCAGCCGGAGGACCTACACAATAAAAAAAGCACATTTCTTCCGACAATGAAGAGGACCAAGAAGATGAGATAGAGGAAGTACCTATTTCTAACAGTACTCCTATGGAACCACCTCCATGCGCCGCCACACCCATTCCAACCACCGCAATGCTCTCAGAAAGGCTGTTCCTTTCCTTGTAAGTAGTAGGCTGTCATCCTCCACCTCATCTTCCTCAACCAATACTGTAACCACACAAGCCTACTTCTGTGGGACACAAAATCCCACCAGCTACCTTGCAAGCAATAAAAGTGGCTGTTGATCCATATCTTTCGAAGACAACAGTCCTCTGTATATACTGCAACCCACCACTCTGCAGCGGGGAGACATTTTCAAAGTGCTTTTGAAGCTGTAATTAAGGAGCATGAGAAACACTGCCCCTTCCTTAGATGTAAGACACGCACAACATATTCCCCTGTCCACCTGCCACTCCATATTAGTGCTTGGTGCCTCTTCTCTCATTTACCTCCCCACCTTACATTTCAACCTCCCTGACAAAAAAAAAACAACAACTAAAAAAGGTTCCTTTAGGAACCACCTTTCACAGTTAAAAAATAGAACTGAAAAAAAATCTTATAGACTCCATCTACTTTACATTTCTTAGTACAAGTACATTTCCTGTGTATTGAGAAGAGAAAATAATCCAGAGAGGATTGAGAATCCTCACTATTCCAAAGTATGAAGAAATTGTTTCAGAACTGATTGAAGAATGGACAGAACACACTAATGGTTGCTCATTTGGAATGATCCGGACACCAGTCAAATATGCCAAGAAGGATCAAACCAAACTCATTGCTGAAATAGAAACATTTGAAGAAGAACTATTTTCCTTAAAAGATGCAGATTAATATAAAAGGTACATTTTCAGAATGGAAGAAAATCTGGTGAGATATGAAGGAGAGATATGTATTAAAATAATTCATGAGGGATCAAAAAGATTATCAGCAAGGTACAATTTATACATTAGCTCATAAATTTGATGAGCCTATTGAAGAGCAACTTTTGAAGATGAAACAAACCCCTCCCAACACCAATGTGACAATAGCTGAGTCCATCTCATCAGAGATAGAAACTTCAGATGTTGGGCTTAGACCACTGAGGATACATTTTGTAGAGGAATTCAAAATCATTAATCTCGAAAAGTCAAAATGAGAGAAAACCAAGAGGGAGGACACCAGGAGGCGGAAGAGGAGGACAAACAAGAAAACCAGGAGGGGGAGGAAATCTGGGGGAATCCCAATTCACAGAATCAGATCACATTTTCTGGGAGAGGACAAAAGACCAGAGGGAGAGGAGTCCAAAACAAGAGGTAAAAAAGCAAGATTATTCAATATTTCTGAATGAAAAATTACAAATTGTGAGCAGTAAGTATTAGAATTGGGGTTGTCATTTTTCCTAACACAGGATTTTAACTTTGTGGAAACAAGAATAGATCTCTTCAAATTTTCTGAGGAAGGTTGCATTAAAAAAGTTCTCCACGCAGATTAGAGGGCAAGAACCTCTCTCCCATGACTTTATACCAGAAACAAGTATCCTCAGTGTAAAAGACATGGAAGCAGTAAAAGCCCTCGACAGCTTACAAGTATCCCATAGTCGTTTGACAGATTCTGGAACAAATGATTAGTCTGTCAAGGAAAGTTATGGGATAGCGACAGATCGCATTCAAGCGAGTGGCCTCAAAATGAAATCCACCTTCTATCGTGCCATTGTCTCTAATCACATCGATGTGTTTGAAGAACATGTAATAAGAGATTTAAGAGCATTAACGGATAGACCAAAAGAAATTAAATAAAATCTTACAATATTGCAAGGACAAGCTGCTGATGATCTAAAAAATGATGATTGTTATCAGACAAGCGGATAGGGGGGCAGGTGTTAATTGTTTGGGCCAAAACTAAATATCGGTTAGAGGCTCATAAACAGTTAAGCGACCAACAAAATTATGAGATCAAAGAATTAGAGTTCATCAATGAGATCAAAATTGAACTAGATACCATGTTGAATGAATACAAATTAGCCAACCTCTTAGAGAATGATGACATTGCATTTATGAAAAGTGATTTTCCTATTACTCCGATTTTGTACTTTATTCCTAAAGTACATAAAAGTACCATAAATCCTCTGGGTAGACCCATTGTCTCTTCTAGGTGTTCTTTATTAGAAAATGTATCAAAATATCTTGATGTTTTTTTACAGCCCTTTGTTAAAGATCTAAACTCATATATTAGGGACACAATATAAGTTGAATAAGATACAAAACATTGAATGGGAATCAGGGTTCTTATTAGTCTCCCTAGATGTCACATCTCTTTTTACGTGCATTCAGTATCACAATGGTCTCAAAGCTTGTCAGTTCTTTCTGGACTCCAGATCTGTGAACTATAAACAGCAGAATGGTGTGATTTTACAACTTCTTCAATTCTGTTTAGAGCACAATACATTTCTTTTTGAAGATGTGCAATACAGACAGAAGTGTGGGACGGCTATGGGTTTCTGCATTGCTACCACCTATGCCAATTTGTATATGGCTGCTGGGAGCAAAAGCTGGCATGGTCTGAACAAAATGACATCTATGTGAACCAGATTATTTGTTGGCACAGGTAAATAGATGACCTGTTCGTGGTTTAGAAGGGTAGTCTTGAATCTTTAACGGCATATGTTACAATCTTAAATGACAATGGGCCTCATTACGACCCAGGCTGTAACCATGGCGCTAGTAGCGCCATGGTTGCCGCCGGTATTTTACCGATTCCGCCATGGTGAATGGTGGAATTACTGCCCCATTCCAAGGTTGGCGGGGCGGTAATTCCCCATTCACCATTGGCCCTTCCCCATTCCCATTTTTGCCTCCATAGGGCTCAATGTAAATGGGGAAGGCAGTAGTTACGGTACCGCAAATTGCGGTACCGTAATTACCTCCAAGGTCCCTTTGCGGGTCCATTCCTTAACGGCTGGTAAAACCAGCCAGTAAGGTGGGAACCCGCAAAGGGACCTCGTAATTAGGCGGTAAGGGTTTAATGGCGCCACCACCTTTTACTGCGCCGTTAACCCCTTACCGCCTGGGTCGTAATGAGGCCTAATGACATGAATCTCAGGCTTATGTTTGAAAGCAGTGATGAAAAATGGATATTTCTTGATTTAGAATTGTTTGTTGAAGATTCCAAAATAAATTGCAGACTACATAGGAATATCTCAGAAGATAGTTGGATCGAGTGCTTTGTGGTTTTGGTTTTGCTATGAAAGCTGTTTTTTTTTAATCTAGTTTACAGTGGCAATAAGCAAAACGTTTTTTAGACATTGCAAAGGTTAGCCTTTAACCTTACAACAAAGAACCGGCTGTTAGCAGGCATTGTGCACCACATTAAAGGCAAGAAGAGTGAATATATAAAACAAAAGGTTATTCTAGTTTGCCTCTCCCGTGCAGGCTGGATTTGCAACTCTCCATGTATTGGCATCTCCCTACCTAGAGATGCTGATCTTTTCATGTGGGCCTCATGCTAGCTTGACCTTTAGAGTGCAATATTTTCAAGGACTGACAGTAGCACGGTTTAAAAAATAATAATGGGGATGCCATGTGTTTTCTTAGTGTGTTATGAGATTTTTAAAAGTAAGAAAACACATCCGGGACTGTGCACTGTCTTCCTGGGACCAACGTTGCTTAGCTTCACAGTGAGGAAGGGGCCGGCCCCCTCAGGCCATGTTGCTCTAAGCGGTCTTTAACTTGTGCTCATTTATTAGGCAACATGGCCTGAGGGCGCTGTCCCCTTCTTCATTTTGAAGGTAGGCTGGGTCGATCCCGGTTACTGCATGGATTGGAGTCCCGTACACCTATTTTAGTATGGACTACATATAGCTGGTTTATGAATTTTAAAGCCACAAATATCTGGAATATTGCCCAAATTAATGCTTTTTTGCCTCTCCAGGCCACCACCAAGTGCCCCCCATCTGTGCCAGTTCTTCCCACTCCACTGAAGGCCTCCCCACCTCCCCTGCCCTCTCTCATTCCCCACAACACTCTATGTTTCCGTGACGCAATTTGCTTCGAGATGTCGGCTGTTCGCGGCTATATCCCAGGTTATAGCCGAGGGTATGGGAAACATTTTTTCTGTGTTTCATTTTCCGATGCCCTAGGCTATAACCTGCGGCATTACCATGGTTATCTCTTGCATTGAGAAAAAATAAGATGGCCGCTGTTTCGTTCATAAACACCTGGATTCCTCCCAATTCACCAGAGATATAGCTATTTATTTTGGAGATGTGGGCACCCCCTTCTCTGTCAAATATCCTAAAAAGTACAGTAGGGAATAACCACAGACCACAAAAGGATTGCAAGTCAATTCTTCTATTCAAGTTGCTTTGGGGCTGATCCATATCTGTCCAGCAGTTTTGGCTATGCGGTCTGCACAAATCAACCTTTTTTGTCTATGGTAAAATGAATGGTGACTAGGCCAAAACTGCATTTGTTTGTTTTCTTAATAACTTTTTTTTTGTTTCAAAATCTCTCCTAAACGTTCCATTCTGGGGGGCCCGTGACAAATATTTATTTGGCAACATTTCTGTGAAATTCATCTGACGCATCATAGGTAATTAGCAATTCATTATTTTGATTTCCTATCTAACTACGGTTTACCTTAACTATAGGGCGGAGACCGCCACCCTATCATAAAACGGAAAATCTGTGTGTCTGTTTGTTCCTTAAACAATTCCACACTGTTTCACCAAAATGCACCAAATTTTGCATAGTTACTTATGAGGACCCTCCGGATGTCACTGGCTACATTACATGTGCACACCCCACCCCGTTCCCTGGATTCCAGCCCCTGCGCACATGAGTCAGTTATCTGGAAGCGGTGAAACATCAAGGTGGGTGCCATTTTAAGCTCCTTGATTCAAGGAACAAAACTTGAGGCCTCAGAAACCACGTTTCAAGGCGCTACGATGCACCATTTCTGAGATATTTGCACTGCAATGCACAAAATCTGTAAAACATCAATGTGGTCATAGAAGGAACAGACAACACTCATTTTAAGAATCTCGACGCCAGGAACAAAACTCTGAGGTCCATATGTTAGCTCGAAAACCATGTTTCAAGGCCATATGACACACTGTTTCCAAGATATTTGCACCGCAACACACTTCACCGCACCAAGGTGAGGCGACAGGTTGTGAGAGTGCACAGAAGGTCCAATCATGCTGCAGCATGCCGACTCTCGCCTCCCCTCAATGTCTGCTCTAGGGTATGTAAGCCACGACCATTCTTAGTAAAATTTATTTCAGAGTGCAAAGCACATGAAACGATAAGCGACTCGGAACAGGGACCTACAGGATCATTGATTTTCAACAATTATTGACAGTGTTATCATGTCTGTCTACTGGCTGCATGATATTTGCACACCACACCTATTTCCCCACAAGTCATCACCTCAGCACATGACACGGTTGCCTGAAAATCGGCGAAGCATCAATGTGGTCATAGAAGGAGCGGCCAAAGCTCATTTTAAGTGTCTTGACACGAGAAACAAAACTCGAAAACCACATTTTAACGCCCTAGGACGTACCGTTTCTGAGATATTTGCATTGCAACACCCAGCACCGCAACAGGTGGGGAAGAGTCTCGACGTGAGAAACAAAACGCAAAGGAAAAATCATGTTTCAAGGCCCTAGGACACAATGTTTCCGAGATATTTGCACCACAACACACTGCAACACAGCATTGCGCCAGAGAGAGGTGACAGGTGGGGAGAACGCACAATGACAGGTGAGTAGACCGCACAGATGGACTTATTATGCCGCAGCATGCCAACTCTCGCCTCCCCTCCACGTCTGCAATGGGGTATGTAAGCCAGCCACAAGTGCCCAATTTCAGTGCATTTTACTTCAGAGTGCAAAGCACATCAAGCAATAAGTGACTCGGAACAGCGACCTACAGGATCATTGATTTTCACAAATGGATGAGTGTTATCATGTCTGTCTACAGAACCTGTGCGGAGTACAGGTACTTTTGATATTGCTTAGCCCAAACTATCAGTGTACATCTCCCAGGGTGACATTGCAGTACTCAGGCACTCTACAAGATAAAAGTAAAGAAGGTAAAAGCAAAGAGTGCAAATGGGAGTGGGTAGGACAGTGGGCCCTAATGCACCCCCATTGTGCTTGTGCCTATGCTATGCGCTAGTACAACTCTATGGGCCTCATTACACGGCAGGCGGTAAGGGTTAACGGTCACCGGTAATGCTACCGGTGACCGTTAACCCTTACCGCCTTATTACGAGGTCCCTTTGCGGGTTGGTACTTTAACGCCTGCTTTTGGCAGGCGTTAAACAACGAACCCGCAAAGGGACCTTGGTGCTAATTACGGTACCGCAATTTGCGGTACCGTAATTAGCGCCTTCCCCATTCCCATTATGCCCTATGGGGGCAAAAATGGGAATGGGGAAGGGCCTTGGTGAATGGGGAATTACCGCCCCTGCTCACCTTGGAGTAGGGCGGTAATTCCGCCATCCACCAAGGCGGACACGGTAAAATACCGGCGGCAACCATGGCGCTAATAGCGCCATGGTTACCGCCTACCGTGTAATGAGGCCCTATGTCTGGTGGGAATGAGCCCATTGTAAAAGTGGTCTAGTTAAAGTTATCCATCTTATGCACAGTATTTTCGACCCTCGGATCTGTTGGATTAAGAGTGATTGCAGGTACTGGCAAAAAAAACAACATTTGAATACAAGTTGAGAATTGCTTTAAATGATGGAAATCTTATACGGGTGTGTCAATTTGTACTACACTTTATTAATAGTACTGCTTGGCTAGCTCGGTATTTATATGCTCAATAACACCCATTTACATTGGGTAGATTTCCTCCACTCCATTACCAATGGATCACACAAAACAAAAAAAGGCATAAGTAGCAGCGTGTAATTGTCCTAATTTGATATAAGATTAAAATTCCGGAGTTTTGTTTACATTCATGCAAAGAAATTGTTAACAACCTCTCCTCTCATCAATATTCCCCTCTATGATTAGGAATGACACAGTATCAGGCTTCTGGCAGTGGAATGTTAAAGTGTGTTGTTAGGTTAAGCACCATGCAGCATAAGACAACAATGGGGAGCACCTTATCATGGTTATGTAGCAGATATACCCCCTTATATGGTAATATCTAAATAAACTTTTCAATTGTCTGTTCCATTGTGTTTCCGGTTTAAATGTGGGCTGCATTCATTCATTTGAGATGTAGTGAGTCATCAGCCATGACTTCAACATGTATGCACTTTCCGAGGCGCATACAAGGCAGGGCAAGGCACACCCAAAATATGTAAATGCCCACTCAGCAGCGCTGGATGGGCATTTACAGATGTTAATGTCACTGCGGTGGGCCCAATTAGCTTCAGGCCTCACTTGTTAGACAATTCTGGCAACGCCTCTGATGCACTGTCAACTAAAAACACGGGAAAGACTTATTTCACATGGGAGGAGTTATCCATTAAGATCTCCCAAAAACGTATACTACCCCAACTTTACTGCATGTAATGACACTCCGATCAATCTACTTCTGTCATATAGAAGTGTTATTCGTCATTGTGGAATAAAATGCATCATTCGCAGATCCATTTTAATCAGTGTTGGAATGGCTGATTATCAAATTGCTGATACAGGTCATTGGGAAATTCAATGAATAATGCGGAAGACAGAGGGTGGCCAGGTGCACGGTGCCAAGAGAGAACAGATCAGCAGGGGAGAGGGGGAGCGAAGGCAGAAGAAAAGAGGACGGTCTTGAGGTGCTTCCGGAACCAGAGATGGTTCTCCTCAGGTTTTAGAGTGGAAGGGAGGCTGTTCCAGAGGGAGGCCCCAGCCGAAGACAGAGATCTACCCCCAGCTCATTTCTTTTAAAAACGACTGACCCTGATGGAGTTGGAGGCAGAGGAGCAAAGAGCTTGAGAGGGGAGGTATTTGCGGCAGGATAGCTGAAGGTATTTTGGACCCAGGCCCTAGAAAGCCTTGTGGACAATGCATAGGGTTTTGAATTGAATCCTTGCATCCACTGGGAGACAATGGACAGATTTCAGAGCTGGAGAGATATGATCCCAGGGCTTGAGGCCAAGGACAAGTCTCGCTGTCCTGATCTGGATTAGTTGCAGAGGGCGGAGAGTAGAGGCAGGTAGATTTAGAAAGAGGCTGTTACAATAGTCCAAGCTAGAGAGAACCAGAGCTTGGGATACCATGAGCTTCTGGGGGAAGGAGTGGAAAGGCAGAGTACCTCTGAGGAGGTGCAGTAGGAAATTTGACTTTTTAAAGACCTCAGAGATGTAGGCAGAGAAGGAAAGGGTGGAAACAAAGATGACCCTGAGGTTCTTAGCCTCGCGGGTGGGGGTAGGAGGAGGGCCAAGGGAGGCCGGCCAGAAAGTGAGGGGAAAGGTTGGTGAAGGTGTGCCGATGATGAGGATCTCCTTCTTGCTGGCAATCAGACAAAGATCATTGGCGGCACACCAATCTTGAATGGCAGTTAGGCAATCAGATGAGAGAGGGAGAGGAGGTGGCAGGGGGCAGCCTGAAAATGAGTTGAGTGTCATCAGCGTGGCACTGGAAATTTGAGCAGAAAGTGGCAATGCGATGGGCGAGAGTTGCCAGGTATTGGTTGAAAAGCCAGGGTGAGAGGTTAGACCCCTGGGGAACACCACAGATAGAGAGGAAGATAGATGAAAGGAAGGATCCAAGTTGGACCTGGGAGGGTCGATCTGAGAGGAAAGAGGTCATCCAGGCCAGAGCCTGATCAGAGATACCCAGGTTTTAACGGAGATGGTTGAGCAGGATGGTATGGTTGACCGTGTTCGAAGGCAGAAGAGAGATCGAGGAGGATGAGGACAGAAGGAAAGTTAGAGTCAAGGTTGGAGAGCAGATCTTCACGGATGTTCAGGAGCGCAGTTTCCATGCTTCTGGCAGCTCTGAAGCCAGACTGGTGTTCATGGAGACAGCCAACAGAATTGGAATGAAGGTTAAGCTGAGAGATGGCCAACTTTTCCAGGAGTTTGCCCAGAAAGGGAGTAATGGAAATTGGGCGATAGTTAGCTGGATAAGAAGGATCAGCTGTGGGTTTCTTGAGAAGAGGATGCACAAAGGAATGCTTCAGAGGGGAGGGGAAGGATCCCGAGGCAAAGGAGTGGTTGCAAAAATCTTCAAGGGCCGGAGCGAGGGTGTCAGTGTGGTCCTTGATGGTTTTAGAGGAACAGGGATGAACCTGTTTTGACGAGGCTTTCATAGATCAGACTTGTCTAGCGACCTCGCCTGGGGAGAAAAGAGGAAAGGACGAGAAGGATGGTGGGGGGTGGCTAAAGGAGGGTCAGCAAGCATAGATGGAGAGGGGAGAGGCGGGGTGTGGGTGCAGAGGGTGGACATGATGTCCTGGGTTTTTGAAATGAAGTGAGAGGCAAGGGCATTGCAAAGAGCCTGGGAGGCAACAGGAGGGGTAGAAACTGCAGCAGGGATGGCCAGCTCCTTACAGATTTTAAAGAGTTCGGCCGAGTTGTTAGATGCCGCAGAGACACGAGCTTGAATGTGGACTCTCTTCCTTGTGAGGACAGAGTCGGTATTGTCTTTGTAGCAGGCGACAGGCCAGTTTGTCAGAGGATGAACAGGAAGTCCACCATTTCCTCTCAGCCGCGTACATTTACGTTTAAGTGTAGCTAGGTCAGAGTCATACCAGGAATTGCACTTGGCTTTGGACTTCAAACGGATCCTCATGACAGGGGCAAGAGCATCAAGTGTATCAGAAATTGAAGAGTAGAGCAGAGACAGGGCTGTGTCAGGATGTGAGACAGCCAAAGGTGGAGGGGGGGAGAAAGTGGCGGCAAAAGCCTTAACTGACACACGCTTCATGGGCCGGATGTCCGAGAAGGTAGGAGGCAGTGTTGGGGTAGGCTTGGCTTGGGGGGAAGAGAGGGAGAGATGAGAGGAGAGGAGGGAGTGATCGCTACTGGAGAGAGGAGTGGTGAGAGCGATGGAAAGGGGGAGGTCAGAGGAGATTAAGACATTGAGTGTGTGCCCTGTAGAATGAGTCAGGCCAGAGGGGAGGATGGACAGGGGGAGGGAGTCGCAGAGGTCACAGAAGAGTACAGAGGAGGAGCAAGGAGAGTCTAAATGTATATTGAGGTCACTGAGGAGGAGGAGTTGAGTGGTAGAGGCCAGGAGGGAGGAGGAGAGGTCTGCCCACTCAAAGAGAAATGAGGTGATTTGACCAGGAGGCCAGTAGATGGTAACCACAGTAAGAGAACGGGTAGGCGAGAGAAAGCCTACAGACAATGTATTCAAAAGAGGAGTAGGTCTGAGTGGGAATGATAGAGGCAGGAATCCACTCAGGAAAGATCAGGCCTACCCCGTCCCACTGGACCGGGAGGTTCTGGGTGCTGAGAGGATCTTGTAGCCATCAGGGAGGAGAGTGTCAAAGCTCATGACAGAGCTGGCCGTGAACCATGTCTCAGTTAGACCAAGGACATCAAGGTCTAGTTCTTCAAGGAGGTGGCAGATGTCAGAGGAGTGTTTGACAGCAGAGCGACAGTTGAGAGTGGCAATATGAAGAAGGTTGCCAGCCTTAAAGACCTTCCGGGGAGGGGTACAGATCAGAGGTACGCCCTGCAGAGGGTAAGGAGCCCTAGGAGGGGCATAGGAGGAGGAGGAGGAGAGAGAGGGCAAGGTAGCCAAGGGGGGAGAGGAGGGGACAGCAGGAGATGAGAGGAAATTGATGAGGAGAGGGAAGCGCCTATCAAAGAGGAGGAGATTGGCCTGAGGGCCTTAGACCATGACAGTGCTATTTAGGTAGACATTAATGATGACTTTAGTGGAGTCGAAGGAAGCCATGAGAACTTCCCAGCGAGTACCACCATTAATTGGAGAGGAGGAGATAGGGCAGAGCACAGAGACCATATGAGGAGTCCATAGATCTGTCAAAGGAACGACAAAGAGGATGTCTGTGAGGGTCTGTCTGGCGGAAGCATTGGAGTAGGTGTCGGCGATAGGAAGACCAGGGTTAGAGGCCAAGATATCCTTTTTATACTTCTTCCTACCAGACTTAGTGAGAAGGGAAGGATAGTCAATGGAGAAGCAGTTGGAAAAGATAGGAGAAACAGAAAGCGCCATTGGGGTGGAAGCGAGGAGAGGATGGAGATACTCGGGGGGCTAAGGCAGGTAGGTGTGGGACAAAAGAGAGTGGTGAGGTCACTGTCACTGTGACATGTGTAGGTAACTTGAAGAAGTCACAAACATCTTTTAACATTGCTGGAATCACCTGCAACAGAATTTCTGAAAAGGCAGACTCTCAAACACTCGCAATCCTAACAGCTGTTGACTGAAATTACCATACACCTATAAAATGTATCACAGCCATAAGGATCTTAACCAGAGGTGGAACTGATGTCTTGAAAGTACTGTTCGGTTATAATTCAATGTTTATAATGCTTAAAACATACAGACACCTAACTTTGTGCACCTGCTCATCTAACAATCCAGAGAATGTAATCCATGTTCCGAAAATCTGCTGTCTTCTTGGCTTCTTTTCTGGTTTCACATTAATTTTCTGCTTAATCTGTACCTCCCCAGGACAGTTCCATTATGGCATTGCAACCTGAGCTGCAGATTTTCACATCATCACAGGTGTCACAAGCCATTCAATTCTCCTCCCCTTTATGTATAAATCTCATTTGCTTATGAGCATTTCATTTATTTCATGTATTGGACATTTGTATGGTGCCTATACACAGGTGTTTCCAGGAGCCACAATACAAGGGTGGTGGGGGATCAGTGAACATGGGCAATCATAAGAATACAACAACAAAGAATGGTTATATTGGGCTTGTGACAATCCTACCGTCCAAGTGCATGACAAGGTGATAAGTGCAAGGGGGTGGGGGATAGAGGGAGAAGTGAATGAGTTGGGTACACCCACAGGTACGGGCTGGCAAGTGCTGGTCGGGCCAAGGTGGCAAGTGCCAGGGGAAAGAGGGGGCAGTGGAGGAAGAGTGCAGTGGACACGGAGGACGAAGTTGGGATAGTCCGGGAAAGGGAACCTGAGGGTAGGTGCTGGCAAAGGATGCTGGGGGGAGTGGTGGGGGTGGATTGGCCCCTGTGTGACTCTGAAGGAAATAGGCCCCAGTCGCAGGGCCAGATGGAGAGTTTAGCATGGGAGGGGGAGGGGGAAGGAAGAGGAGAAAAGGAAGGGCACGTGAAGATTCTGGAACTTAAGAAGATCCAGCTCAAATGTGAGGGGGGAGGGAAGCCGTTCCAGAGGGAGGCTCCACTCTCTGTTTGGAGAAACATTTGGCCTTCAGAGAGTTGGTGCCAGAAGACTGAAGGACTCTGGCTGGGAGGTATTTCGGGGGAGAAAACTGGATGTATTGGGGTCCCAGGCCCCAGAAAGCCTTGTGTGTGATGCAAAGGGTCTTGAATTTGATCCTTGCAGTCACTGAGAGCCAGTAGAGAGATTTTAGGGCTGGAGAGATGCAGTCACTGGGCTTGAGAACATGAATAAGTATTGCAGTCCTATTCTGGATTAGTTGCAGGGGGCGAAGGAAAGAAAGAGGAAGGTTGAGGAAGAGGCTATTGCAGTAACCAAGCCTAGAGAGAACCTGGGCTCTGGAGATATTGAGCTTCTTGGGGGAAGGTGAGGAAAGGTGGAATTCCCCTGAGGAGATAAAGCTGACAATTGGACTTCTTGGCAAGGTCTGGGATGTGTGAAGAGAAAGAGTGAGAGGAGTCAAAGACGACCCTGAGGTTTTTTTGCTGCACAAGTGGGTGAGGGCAGGGGACCCAAGGAGTCTGACCAGAGAGTGGGGAGACAAAAGGAGCAGGCATCCAAAGGAGAAGGATCTCTGCCTTACTGGCATTCAGGCAGAAATCATTAGCAGAGCACCATGCCAGAATAGAACTCAAGCAGTCAGGTATGAGGGAGGAGGAGGAGGTGGAGGTAGGGGAAGGCAGCTGGAAAGAGAGCAGTGTGTCATCTGCGTAACACTGGACATGAGGGGAGAAAGTGGAGATCAGGTGGGCCAGAGGGTTCAAGTAGATGGTGAAGAGCCATGGTGATAGGATAGAGCCCTTAGGAATGCCACAGGTCGAGAGACGGGTGGAGGAGAGAAAAGGACCCATTTGCACTTGGGTGGGTCTGTCAGAGAGGAAGGAGGTGAGTCTCGCCAGTGCTCTGTCCGTGATGCCTGGTGCATCATGGAGACGGTTTATGAGGATGGAGTGGTTGACTTTGTCAAAAGCAGAGGAATGATCGAGGAGGATCATAACAGACGGAGTGTTAGAGTCCAAGTTGGAGAGTAGGTCATCACAGGTGTTCAGGAAAGTGGTTCCAGTGCCCCGGTGTGGAGGGTCATTTGGGGGATGACCAGCTTTTCCCTGAGTTTGCCCAAGAAAGGGGTAATAGAGATAGAGCAAAAGTCATCCGGGCAAGAGGGGTCAGCTGACAGATTCTTTAGGAGAGGGTGCAAAAGAGAGTGCTTAAGGGTTTGAGGGAACAAGCCTGTGGCAAAAGAGTGGATGCAATGGTCAGCCAAGGCAGGGGCAAGGGTGGCGATGTTGTCATTGATGGTTCTGGAGGAGCAGGGCAGCACCTGTTTAGAGGAGAATTTCATAGAGCAGACAACTCTAGAGATCTCATCTGGTGCAATGGGAGAGAATGAGGAGAGTATGGGGTAGAGGGGTGCCAAAAGAGGCAAGAGAATATGGAGGTGCAGGGGGGTAGCAGATGACAGAGAGACCAGGATGTCAAGAGTTTTGGAGGAAACATGGGTGGCCAGTGCAGAGCAAAGGGCCTGGGAGGGAGGAGGAGAAGAGGAGACTTTGGTAGGATTGGCAAGTTCCTGCAGATTTTAGAGAGTTCAGCCGTGTTATTGATGGCTCCAGATATGCAAGCTTGGACATGAGCTCTCTTCTTGGACGGTATTGCCTTTGGAGTAGACGGCAGGCCATTTTGTCGGGGGATGAGCTGGATATCTGCCACTTCCACTCTGCCACTTTGCACTTTCATTTAAAAGCAGCTAAGTCGGAACCATACCAAGAGTTGCATTTGGAGGCAGACTTCATGCAGATCCTTATGACAGGGGCAAGGATGTCCAGGGTGTTAGAGATAGAGAAATGGAGGTTAGTTAGAACAGAGTCAGAAAGAGAGTCCAATGAAGCATCTGAAAAATGTTGGGCAATGTCAATGGCAATAGCCATGGTTGGTTTATTTAGTTGGAGAATAGCTTTTTGTAAAAAGGTTGGTAGGGAATTAGTGAATTGTTCTAAAACTAGGGTTTCCAGAAGATTGGGTAAAGTTTTCTTGCCTATCCATAGTGACAGAGTATGTTGTACTCATGCTCCCAGTTGAACTGGGGTTTCACCTTGATTCAGACAGAGATCTCCAAATGTTTGTCTGTAGAGGTTTTTGGTTAGACCTACCCTCCTCAATACACGCTGTTTAATTTCATCTAATGATTCAGTCCCAAGGGGGTTAAGGATCTGGGATGGGGTCTGTAATTCCCCTTTTATCAGAGCAGCCAAACAACACGTTTTTAAGTCGGCCCCTCAGTGGACCTGTTGAGCGAGTCTTTTGATATTAAGGTCTTCCCCATTTTTATATGGGTGAAGTACTCCGTGAAGGAGAATCAGCCTTTGCTGGGCTGCAAGGATTCGCTCTAATCCGGCTTGAAACCAAGTATCCGCCTGAATTTCGTGAGTCACCAGGCATAAGCTGTCTAATGTGGACATTCTAGCCTGCGATGGGTGTCTTTAGATATGACTGGGGCTTAGAAGTTTCCGGAAGGAAAAGGATCTCTTCCTCTAATTGGCCTTCTAGGGATGGTTTGGGGACCTCAATACTCTTCCCTTTAGGAAGAGGAACCAAACAGAGTTTTAATAATTTTTTAAGAGTGCCTTCTAAGGCTAGGCTTTATTCCCAGAGAACCTATGGGAAGAGGAGTTCTAGCGTTCGTACTACTAGGTTCAGTTTAGTGTTGGGGCAGATGTAATAATCCAATAAACAAGTCATCAATTAGAGGTCGTCCCTTAAAAAAGGACTTCTTGTTGATGTAAGTCATCTTAAGCTGATCATGAGGAGTTATTTTATTATTCCTAACTCGTTCTTCCGGTGACACTTCCATTAGCTTCTTTAATCTTTACTACCATGAATAGAGATTAAAGTCTATAGATTTTTAGTTTATGGGTTCTGAAGTTATATCAGCTGAGCTCATCCCAATCTGACACCATGTGTAAGAAATCTGGAGTGAGACTCGAACATAGGGGTTATTTTGGTGGTTATGATAGAATTTTATTAAAGAAAAAGGAGGGTTGGAGAAAGACATTTCTGGCCTTATCACTATGAGGGGTTGCCCTGCCTCAACGAAACTAAAGGATGTGGGTGTCAGAATGTCCAAAAGTAATAGATTTCTCTGTCCTGTGTCCAAAATCCTAACCGGACCCTTACATGCTAAACTCAAAATAAAGTGTAAAGGGATATAGGGCCTCAGCACGAGGTTGGCGGTATCCCAGCAGTAAATGTACCGGGATGCCGGCAACGCAAATATTGTTAGCGTTACTCAGTCCGAGCGCCACATTACGAGTAGCAGTAAGGCAGTAAATCCCCATTCCCCATTGGGTCCTTTGGACCCAATGGGTTTGGGGAGGCGTTATTAACAGGCGGAAAGGGGAAATGTTTACCTCCAGCAAAAAGCTGGAGGTTAAAAGTCCCACTTTCTGCCAAACTCATGATTGGGCCGGCCCTTAAATGCAGTGGTAATAGCGTTACCGCTGCATTTAAGGGCTACCACCCAACTCATGATGATGCCCAAAGTCTTTCAACTGGCCATCTGTAGCTTTTTCCAAAGTTCCAACACAAAGTTCAATAAGGTGCAAAAATAAACAAATAATCAAAGTTCCACAATCCTCTGGAGCGGGTCCCCTTCCCCTGAGTTTCTCAGATTCTTTTCAGTTCAGACTCACAATTCTCAGAAGGAGTTTCACTTCCATTGAGTTCTTCAGACACTTTATAGTTTACAAACACAATAATTCAAGGTATCTGGTTCCTCCTTTGATTTCATTTCCACAGTTTCCTATTTCCTGATGCAGAGGGTATGATTCCCTTTTCCCCTGGATTTCCCACATTCAAAGTTATTTACTTTCACAGTCTATTATATATTTGGGTGCGGGCCCCAGACCCGCAATCAATTCATCTGGTGTATTTTCCTGCCAGGACTTTTTTTACTTTCTTCACTTAACTTTTACACAATATGCAACATTCCAACCCAGGGAGTATGGCTCCTTTCCCCTGGATTGGACACACTCAAGGGGGTTTGCTTTCTCTCCTTGATTTTGGCAATTCCACAATCATAGTTCTTTTCCCCAGAATATGCAATTTTCCAGTCCAGGATTTGGCAGTCAAGGGGTTCACTTCCTCTCCTTGGCTTTCACAAATTATTAAACTTTCCAGTCCACTGGGCACGGTTCCCTTCTCCTGGATTTCACAGACCTAAGGTTGTCCTTCCTCTTCTTGACTCTCACAGTTTATTATCAATTGGGTGGGAGTTCCAGACTTTTTTTCTGCCAGGACTTTCACAATGTTCACTTTATGACTGGGTGTGTGTCCCAGACTCGCAACAGGTTGCAGGGTATACTCTCCTGCCAGGACCTTCTCCAAATGTAACAGTCTGACTTATTCAGCCACTGGGTCTTCAACACCCTTTGATATGTTTCACTCCATAATGCACTGCATGTCCCAGCTCCCTTGATCAGGTTCGCCCTGGGAAAATCACTGTCTCTCCTCAGCATGCAGTATATGCTGTGAAGCACCCCAGTGTCCTAATTCCCCTCTCTGGGCTCACCGGTCTCTTGTGGCACTGTGAGTGTTCTCTGTGCTCTTCCGTTTCTGCAGCAGGCCATCTCCTCCTTCTGATTGTGTCCGTCTGCTCACCGGTACCTGCTATGCCTCGGCCTCCTCTCCACAGCATCTCCTGCTGCAGGCCTCCATGTGGCATACATTTGACTGCTAAGATTCTCATGACGGCGCTCGTTGGAGCTCTCCTGCTCCCCCTACAGCTGGCTTCACTTCTTCCTCGCTACCCGACATGCATCGGGTGTAGTGGTTCTCCATCTTCCTCGCAGTGCCAAGGTTTTAAATGTACTAGCACCTATTGACTGGGTGTGTGTCCCAGACTCGCAACAGGTTGCATGGTATACTCTCCTGCCAGGACCTTCTCCAAATGTAACAGTCTGACTTATTCAGCCACTGGGTCTTCGACACCCTTTGATATGTTTCACTCCATAATGCACTGCATGTCCCAGCTCCATTGATCAGGTTCGCCCTGGGAATATCACTGTCTCTCCTCAGCATACAGTATATGCTGTGAAGCACCCCAGTGTCCTAATTCCCCTCTCTGGGCTCACCGGTCTCTTGTGGCACTGTCAGTGTTCTCTGTGCTCTTCGGTTTCTCCAGCAGGCCAGCTCCTCTTTCTGTTTGTGTCCCGTCTGCTCACCGGTACCTGCTATGCCTCCTCTCCACAGCATCTCCTGCTGCAGGCCTCCGTGTGGCATACTTTTGACTGCTAAGATTCTCATGACGGCGCTCGTTGGAGCTCTCCTGCTCCCCTCTACAGCTGGCTTCACTTCTTCCTCGCTACCCGACATGCATCGGGTGTAGTGGTTCTCCATCTTCCTCGCAGTGCCAAGGTTTTAAATGTACTAGCACCTATTGGATCCATCCAACCACTAGTTCTGCAGCTTCAGTACTCTGCATTGCAGTCTTGCTCTTCCTCGTCTCAGTTATTTTGCAAAAGTATAGGAAAGAGCGCTACTATTAGTGCAAAGTAGATGGCTGGATCTATATCACAATATGCCATACAGGTTTGAGAATTCAGGGGGTTGGTTTTATACCCTAAATGGGAAGGGGGATACCATGTACCTGCCAGTGAGTCTCCTTTACTGCCATGAGGGTTGTTCCTCCCTATATGGTACTCCCTCAGGCAGCCACCCCCAGGTTAGGATCAAGTAGTGGATGCCTTTCCCTGGCAAATGGGAAGAGAGTTTCCTCATAGAGGCAGTGATGACATCACTAGATTCATCACACCAGCTTGTGCCATAATTCGCCTTTTCCCAAAATGTCAGCGTCCTAGCATTAGGAGGCTGAGCTGGAGCTGCCTGTGTGACTGCAACTGGAGGATTGCCTGCGCCACCTGCAAGTGTTGACCGTCACTGGAACTCCTCTTTATCCATACTGTGAAGTGTCCTGGAGACGACTGCAATGCAACAGTCTGCATTCTTCAGTGTTCTGGTATTGCATCTTAGAGTTGGACCTAACCGGAAGAAGCACTGAAACATGCAACCCTTGGGCACCTGTCACCTGAACAAAGGATGGAATATCATGTCCCAAGATATTTCCAGATGATCCACAGAGTAACTTAGGAAATTCAGGGTCAGGGGCGAAAGTATACTTAACTGTTGCTGTTCTCACCTGCCCTCCACAGGGTAAGATTGGGTGCAAGTCCCTTTGTTCCCAACTCCCTCTGCGCTTACCTTTGGCTGTCTAACCTTGGTAGCCTGTCCCTGGGATATCCTGGAGACTGGTGTTGAGAGGAGCACTTACCTGCCTTTGGACAAATACTTAATGATACTTTTAAATAGTTTGGAACTGTTTATAATTACCAGCACAAGCCCATTGCATCCTTTGTGAGAACGTCTCCTCTGGAGAAACATGTATTGGAACCTATGAATTCTGGGCAGTAGGCCCCAATACATTTTAGGACTGGACTTCTTAAGTAAAAAAGGAATTGGGATTGTACTTGTTATCTGCATCTAATTACTTACCTGACTTACCTGGTTAATTATTGATTAATGCATTGCAAGTGAACCTACTGGCGAATGTAAAAATGTGTGATATATGGTTTTGTGTGATATTACTACATGCTAGTTTAATTTCTTGGTGTGTTCTTAAGGACTAAGTTCGAATCAATCTTTAACATTGTTTGGAATAAATATGAAATATGTTCTTTTATCTGTTTTTTTTAACAGTTTTATTGCTTGTACTAAAAGCCTTAACAAGATATGTGGTACTATTAATAATGCATACATAAAATAAGGCCTAATAAATAATTATATTTTTATAGATTGATTGTCTAAGCTGAATTATTGTGGATTGTTCTGTGTGAACTCTCTGAGGCCCTAGACCACTCACTCCTGAGACTAAGCATTGACTGCTCTTTCGCATAACTTGATTGTGTTTTGGCTAAACTCTCAGAGACTCTCTGTTCCCCATGATTAGGGTGGCCTCCTAAAATCTTCCATTCAGGATTGATTTTAGAAATCCATCTGAACAGTGGAGCCATCATCTCTCTGTAAATTACTGCATCAGCGTTCCCCATAGACTATTAGTAAAAGATCATGAGAAGTTAATATCAGACATTGCAACTACCTAAAACTATATGAAATGAATAAATGAATAAAATAAATAAATATATATCACAGCTGCACAAATTAAATGTACATTCATCACTACTTTCTGTCTTTAGCACACCCTTAACAGTTAGCGTTCAAATAGTTCTGCTCCTTCCATCTGTCTCCCCACATCCCTCTCTCTCATCTCCCTTCATATTACCTAATTTCATTCCCTGCACTCTATCTTCATCCGTTCTTTCCTGCTCTAATAATTTCACACCTATAATGCACATTATCATCTTCGTTCCCCCTTCTCATCTATCACCCGTCCACTCTCACATCTTTCTTTCTCAAACCTGCTCCCCTCACCTCTTTCCCTCCAGTTGTTATCTCCTGTATGCCCTCTTTCCACTCATCTATCTTTAGCGGCCCTACGATGAACTTGTTTAAGGGAGCAATGTCCCGATTCATGATATGTTTTTGCAAGCAACCAATGAGATGCTCTAATTCATCCCCTTGCATGGCAAAATAGCCACGCCTCACTCCTAAAAGGCTTCTGAATGTGTACATTACAAATCATAGTTGCACAAATTCAGATGCATCTGTACCTAGGGAGTGGAAAGGAGATTTTTCATACATTTCAAAAGCCCATCCCAATTCACAAACTATGCATTGTGAAGTGTGTTAAAAAGTAAATTAGTACCCGGCGAGTGGGGTGTGGTGGCCTCCCAGCCAATAATGAGGGTTAGAGTGTGGGTGTTACCAGATGGTAATCCCACCTCTCTGAGCCTCCTCAGGGCTGGCGGCAGCCATCTCCCCTCGCCGGGGAATGAGGTAAGTCTATTCCTCCCCCATCCCCATCCACAGAATTCCCTCTCCACCCTCCCACCCCCACTTACCTTCTTTTCTGTCCTTTTCAGGAACGGACACACTGGGGACACTTGTGTCCCCAGCGCGCCCGCTCCCGAACTGCGACAGGCCGTCATGGAAAGGAAAAAGGGACTACATGTAGTTCCTGCTCTCCTTTCCATGGCAGCCATTTTTTGTTTACTTTTTTAATGGCAACCACGGAAAGAGAGAAGGGACTAAATGTAGTTCCTTCTCCCGTTTCCATGCCATTTTTTGGGGGACTTTTTTCTATTTTTTCCAATGGGCGCCATGGAAAGGAAAAACAGACTTCGTTTTCCCTTCCCCGGCGGTCATTTAAAAAAGAAAATGCTTTTTGTACCTTGGTCTTATGGGCTGGGGTACTAATAGCAATAGGCCCCTTGCAGGAGGGAGCATTACCACTTAAGGTAATGCCCCGGGGCCTACGTTAAGGTCCTTGCTTCGCTCGTGCCTGTAACTATGGGCTCAGGAGCATTGTCTGAAGTGGTAATGTCCCCCTGCTCTGGGCCTATTGCTTAAGTATCTCCCTGTGCCTATTTGGAACAGGCTCTGGTGGATGGGCATTCCATGAGAGATTTCTTTCTGCCTCTGCCATGCATTTTGTAAGTGGAAAAGCAGTGGTGCTTACCCCTGAAGTCACGCTACATTCAATCCTTCAAACAGGTGTAGAGATTTTTTTTTCTTTCACCTTGAAGTTTCCATTGACCGGTCCATTAAAAGCACATCACAGTGAAATGCGTTCCCAAGATTCAATGGGGAGCTGGCAGCTTATCATACATTACTTTCGGGCACACGCACCTGACACTAATGCATGCAAGAGGGCTTTCCAGCATACCATTTGTGCTGGTGCACACCCACTGATACATGCATCTCTCACCTTTGTGAATAAAGTTACCTGCACATTTATAGGAATCTTCCTAATAAAAAAAGCACATTCTGTGCACTTTCTTCTTGCATGATTCTTTCTGATATAGGTCCATTGTGCTTTTTAACTTGGACAGATCTTTGTGAATTGGGCACAAAGTGACAGCTCATTGGCCAATTGACATTTCCCATGCTACTGAATCAGTGCACTTGGGCACCTTCTGATTGTCAGGCACCCTCAGCAGACACCCACACGGTACCTGACAAAGGCCTTCCCTGCATCCCTTTGTCCCGAAGGTCACTTCTCTGTGGTGACTATTCAGTCCTTTGTACTACATTCTACCGGCTTTTACTGCTGGCTGCAACTGTACCAGTGTTTGCAGACAACTCAGAATGTAAAGAATGGTGGGAGCCAAGACAGCCAGCCGTACAATTGGAATATCAGAGCAGTATGGATGAAAAGAAGCAGATACCGTGATACAGTGCTTTCACTTTATATATAAAATGGAGGCAACGCTGGATATCATGGAGGACACGAACCAGTCTCAAACATTTTGCCTCATTGTTAGGATGAAGATCAGGGTGATTATATGTAAAAGAGTGAGTTAGAAAGATTTCCAAAAGTAAGGTTTCTTTTTTTTACTTGCGAAAAACACACAAGGCTTATTCTCAAGATAAGATAATTTTCCGTTTGTGTAGAACCCGTACCCGCAGAAATGGAAAGCAATGCGAAATTCATTATTCACAAAGGTACATCTGAATTTGTGAATCATAGATGCACCCCTTGAGCAACCCCCTGTATCCCCAGTTGCCAAGACTGCCGAGACTGAAAGTGCATGGAAGAAATGGAAAAGGCAGACCTAGTGTCGGGCCTTTCAACCCTGGCAAAGGAAATGGGGATCCACACATGGGGTTCCCCAATAACTCTGACAAAGACATCTTCATAGTGTTTGAAGTTTATCAGTTTATTCTTATTTTTCTTCTCTTCAACTATCAACATTTCTATTTTATTTGTATTGTATACTTATTTTTATGTACAATTCTTGAAGAAGAAAATATTTTATCTCAGAGGTTTTATCTCAAAATTGTCTATTGCTGTAGACATTGAAATGTTGCGATTACCATTGTGAAAATAAATATGTAGGATAGGTTGAAAATCACAGAAGAAAACTTAGTTTGCATTCTTGAAAGGGACTACAAATGTAAGTGTAAATATAGCTGCACTTGTAAAAGCAATCTCTCTTGTCATTTTTTACACTTAAATTAGGTGTTTCAAATGAAGAACCACAGTATTTAAAATGAAAACATGAAAAAATGACAGTGTTTAAATTGCAATGCAGTTCTTATTCAAGGCATGTTGAATACAAAGGAGACAAATAACTGTAAAGTACTGATAAATCATGGCTTGTGCACCATCAATATAACTAACAGAAGTAAACACACCTTTAATGTAGAAGAAATCATTGGTTTTCTAATGAGGCCTTCCCATGCTGATTTTCAACAAGCTGAACTCATGTTCCACTCGGCCTTGTTGTGAGGGTGGTTTTAAAGCTGCCTGGATTAGCTTGGATCACGATAAAACATATAATTAAAAGGCCTCAAGGAAACCCATGTAAATATCTTTGACAACGACTATCTATGCAAGGCCTATGAGGAATTGGGATGCTCCCACCCACATTCAGTAGGATATTCTTAATAAATACATTCAAATGCATCCTGGAAAAGGCTCGGACATGGTGCTCTGAGTGGGTGCACATCTAAAATGTTTACATGGCAACCTGGCCTATTCAAGCCAGACCCAGCCTCAAACAGATTATTGTACTTAAAATGTGAACTTTGAACTAGCCCTTCCAATACAATTTTCCAGATGGAGTCACAAAAGGAATTACAGGCCTACAAAAAACCCTGTTAGCTGATCCAGGTTGCTCGTTAACTGCAGGCAAGCCTAGGTATGCAGAAATGCACACTTAGTATTTCAAAATGACATCTTACATACAAAACACTATTTTGAATTCCATAACCACATGACTTGCAATCGGAAGGAAAAGTGATGTGAAACCATGAATGCATCCTGTATAAAATGAGTCCACTTACTACTGTTTATTAATTATTGATAACATTATTATTAATATTGCACTAAATATAATAGCACACATTCTTATTGGGTATCCCTCAATTCATAGTGTCAGGGCCAAGAGTGGGCCCCTTCCCAAGGGCCAGCCTCAGCTTGCAGCAACCAAGCAATATAAGCAAATAAGGGGAGAGACTCATACTGGTTGTAAATCAAGCGCCTTGTGTTAGGCAGCAAATACACAGCATACAGAGACATTATCAGTGTGGAAGTAGAAACACAGCATGCAAGCATTCCCGCAGTCTCGCACACAGAGCTCTCTCTAGGGCCCCCACCCTTGAGTGCCGGTTTTTATTGCATATGATAGGAAAACACTAGTATGTTTCTGTACTTTCACAATGGGGGTGTTACTTGGCATGACATTACAGACCTTTGGCAAGAACTGTCTACATCTTCCTTTTTGACCTTGTGATGTAGCCCTGCAGAGACATTGGGCCTCATTATAAGGCTGGCGCTCCCGTAATGAAGGGGGCCGATACGGGACCGCCCCCCTTCATTGCGGGAGCGCCGATTACGAGCTTCCCATCACGGGACCCGGATCGCACACCTGGTAAACCAGGCGTGCTTTCCGGGTCCCGCGAGGGGAAGAGGGAGGCAATAAAGGGCCAGATGTAATCTTCCCGTTATTACCTTCCTCCCCATTCCCATTGAGCCCTATGGAGGCTCAAATGGGAATGGGGATGGGTTCCTGCAAGGAGGAATTACCGGGTCCTCCTATGTCGGAATAACCCGGTAAGTCCCCGTTGCAGGAACCCGGTAATGGAGCCCAGAACGGTGGCACTCATGGAGCTAATCGCTCCATGGCTACCTCCATTCTCGTAATGAGGCCCATTGTGTTGCATTATGAATAAGTGACATTCACAGAAACCCCTTCTGTTATCTCCCATATATGTGGCCAATGCTAAACCTTTAGAGAATAAGCGGAAG
Organism: Ambystoma mexicanum; assembly: GCF_040938575.1. NCBI lineage: Eukaryota > Metazoa > Chordata > Amphibia > Caudata > Ambystomatidae > Ambystoma > Ambystoma mexicanum. The sequence goes on from NC_090929.1 coordinate 544,127,669, forward strand.
GGAAGGTCTCACTTTTCCTCTGCCCTAGGAGGGGTTTGGTCCAGTCCAGTGTGCTGCGTGTATAGCAGGGGCAGGGAGACGTAGGGAGGTGACATGGAAGTGCTGAGGCCTAACCATATGGGAGAGCCAAATGTAGCATGATATAGCATATCCTTGCATAAAATAGCATACAAAGAATCCAGCATAACATAGCATCATAATAATCCTGCAAAACATAGCCTAATAATAATCCTGCCACATCAATAGGGACCACAGGAATCTGGAAATCTATATTACCTCAATGTGTCATGTTGCTACAATAAAATATGGAAAAAATATAAGTTTGAATCTAAAACTGTCCAGAGTGTGTGGCCCCCCACCTTGTCCTGTTTTTTAAAAATATAATCAACCTAGGACAGTTGGGGGTGTATCCTATGGGGTGTGTCTGCCTATTAAGCAAGCCAATGAAAATAGTTAACCATTCAAAAAATGTGTGGTCACAATGACATAGTATGGGAATAATTTCAATTATGAAAGTATAAACAAAAGGGAATTGGAGGGAGCTAGGATTTTGAAAGCTTACGAGAAGGGGAAAACCTGTTACAAATAAAAGAGATCTGATCTTGGATAATATCTAGAGATGAAAAAGCCTTGCCCATAACGGAGCCTGAAACACATTTACCTGAGGCAGACATGCTTTCCTGGAAAAGGGAGAAGGAGACCAGACGTGGCTAGCTGACTGGGAATTCCTTGTGAACATTTGAGGGTATCTGCTGGCTCTGTGTCCTAAAGAATAAGTCAAAAGTGAGTATGAAAATGCCCTCATTGTAATTAGACATAGAGCCTCTAGAACCATTTGCTAAATCACAGGACTGGGAGGACTGGGAAGATAATTGCCACTGAAGGAATGGGGAACATATCCAAATAGAATACTTTGGTATTTTAGCACAAACTTTACAGTGATTTATCATTATATTTAAATCCAAGTGCGATCGGATTTCTTGTAGAAAACACAGCATATTTCTGTGCAAGGTGTAAGAGGGCTAAGAATAGGATATTGTAGTTGGGTAGTTTGAATTTTTCCCTGCTTACTAGCATATTCAAAACCCACTGAAGATATACTTAAACTACAATACAATCGCATTTCTGCGCAGGGCCCTCAGTATCTTGCAACCAAAGCCAAGTAAATTGAAACTCATGCATTTTCACAGGTTTAGTCAACAGCTGGGGCTGTGGACTGGTGGTCAATGCTCCATGTTTGGTGATTTGTGACCTGCAAAAAAGCATAGATATTTAAAAAGAAAGATTGGGGATGAAAGCAAAAATATATGTGTCACTTCCATTTGCCTAGAAAAGATGCACTTACAAATCAACACTTAAGTTTCACCAATTATCGTTTTTTTAAGTGCGAGGACCCCTAACTAAACAAACCCATATCATTCAAGTGGATTGGGGTGTGGGGGGAGAGGGAATTTTTCTTTCAGAAAGTCAGAATCTGCAGTGGACACATAGAGAAGAGAAATCAACTTTCTGTGCATTCTAAATTGATGACATAGTACATCAGAACTAGTGTTCCATTTACATCCATATGCTAGAAAACAACCACACCCGACTGCAAATGGGAAAATATTGCTAGCGGAATATATATATATATATATATATATATATGTATATATATATATATATATATATGGAATATATATATATATATATATATATATATATATCCAATACTTGTTTTTGATATCAGAGAAAAGAAACAAAATTGTTGCAGATAAGTGTTTTTTAAGGAAATGGGAATTGCATTTGCCTCGGCATTAGATTTTTAACTAGATACAGAAAAAGAAGTAGATTTAAGGTGTGACTTCATGTATAGATTGTTTTAGTAAGATTCCCACAGGCAGACCAATTCTTGATTCTGTGAACCAGTTACACATCTACTGATATTCCGCTGTGGGGACTTCCCCAGAATAAAGTTACTGGACTACATTTCAAGTGATGCAATAAAGCAACAGTTTGATTCAATTTGCAGCTTGTTTGTTGTCCTAGAATTGTGGCGTGTTATTGCATACTGGGGCCTTCAATTAGGGAAGGTACCTTAGCAATGTCTATAATTGAATACACAAAAGGTCTGACAATGCAACTGCCACACCCAAATTCATCTACCATGTTGCACTGTGTTGTAAATAGCGTCACGAGAACGCTGCGTACCTGTTCGTCCGGTTGGATTCCTTGATGATGAGGCCAGGCTGTCGGATGACCCGGAGAGATGTGACGGATGGCGCGGGGAACCAGCCCAACACCAGCCCGAATGGAACCGGATTGGAGGTGAACCGGCTCCCAACGCCACGGGTTGGCTCACCCCTGATTGAGTGGCGTCAGGACAGTGCAAGCACTGGCAGGGGGAGCCTCTGAGTTGATGGTCCGGGGTCCTTGGTGGGATTCCGATGGTAGGCAGGTCCGGGGACTGGAAGCTGAACGGTCCCTCCAGGGACGAAGACAAGGAAGCAAGAAGAGCAGGCCGGTCAGGAGGAAGTACGGAACAAGAGGGGAAGCTCAGAGCGGATAGGAACTGGAAGGACTGGGCAGAGACTAGAACCAAGGAGGGCGAGCGGGACTTCTGGAGCTGAAGGAAGGGGAAGAAGGAATGAGGAAGGACAAGGCGAAGGGCAGGGGTTCCCCAGGCAGAACAAGGGAAGTGGAGGGCAGGGGTTCCCCAGGCAGAACAAGGGAAGGAGGAGGGCAGGAGTCCCCCAGGCCGAACAAGGGGAAGTGGAAGGCAGAGGTTCCCCAGGCAGAACAAGGGAAATAAGCAAGGCAGCAAAGACACGATCCGAACAAACCGCGTTGAGACGCGGTTTGGAAAAGGATCAGGGCTCCTTAAATAGGCCCGCCAGCACCTGGGAGGCCTGTAACGCAAGCCGTGCCGTCTCCCCGGCAACGGACACCCCACAACGAGGCTTGAGCCGCACGCCCTCCCGAACCGAGCATCCTGCGCACTGCGCATGCGCGGAGCGCGGAGAGCGGGCGCCCGCGCATGCGCGAAGCAGTGCGCGTAGGAGACCCGGAAGCGCCAGGGACCCAGGACACCCCCGGACCTCGGAGCCGAAAATGAGGATACAGCCTCCAGGACGGGGAGCGCCGTAGCGGGTAAGGGGACCTCAGGACGGGCGGCGTGACACTATGCCCCCTCCCAGAAAGGCCCGGGGCCCCAGGTTTCCAGGGGAAATGAAGAAAGTATTCACGGATAAGCCGGGGAGCGTGCACATTATAGTGCGGCTCCCAAGTGCGATCACAAGCGGGATAACCCTTCCAATCGATCAGGAACTGGAGCACACCCCGACGAATCCGCGAATCACAGATCTCCTGAACCTCAAATTCAGGAACCCCTTGTACCAGAACAGAGGAGGGCTGAGGACTGGAGCGTCGAAAGACATCCTTCACATAGGGCTTCAGAAGTGAGACATGGAAGACAGGGTGTATCCTCCAAGTGCGGGGCAGCACCAATCGAAAAGCCACTGAGGACAAACGCTTGGCAATCTTGAAAGGCCCATAGAACCGGGGTGCCAATTTGGTAGGTAAATTACGAATAGGTAGATTTTTGGAAGACAACCAAACCAGATCGCCCACCTGGAGATCGGGCTCCGCGGTTCGGTCCCTATCGGCCTGCTCCTTCATGCGCTCACGTGTCTCTGTAAGGGTTCTCCGGGCCAGGACATGTTGTTTCTGAATATTGAAGACCAAGTGGTCTGCAGACGGAACAGAGCTGGGCACCACAGGTGAGAAAGGAACCAGCTTGGGATGTTGTCCAGCTGAACATAGAAAAGGACTGATGCCGGTGGCAGCATGGGCCGCATTGTTATAGGAAACCTCCGCCAAGTCCAGGTACCTTAGCCAGTTTGACTGAGTGGCATTGGCATAGCAACGTAAGTATTGCTCCAGGGTTTGATTCGTCCTTTCGGTCTGACCGTTGGTGTGCGGGTGATAGCCTGAGCTCAAGGCTCTATGGATGCCTAGATGACTACACAGCTGACGCCAGAAAGATGAAAGAAATTGTGAACCACGATCAGAGATGATCTTCACAGGGAGTCCGTGTAACCGATAGATGTTGTGTAGGAATGCCAAAGCCATCTGGGAGGAAGTAGGGATCTTCATGAAGGGAATAAAATGTGCATATTTAGTGAAACAATCCACGACCACCATGACACAAGTGTGATCAGCAGAGGGCGGAAGCTCAACAATGAAGTCGGTAGCGATCGTATGCCAAGGGTAGGGAGGTGTTTCAGTAGGCCTAAGTAGTCCCAAAGGCTTTCTTCTAGGTGTCTTTGTCTGAGCACAGATAGGACAACTTTCCACATATGACTTTACTTCTTTGGCCCATCCAGGCCACCAGAATTGTCTGGAGATCAACTCCTGGGTAGCCTTGATACCACGGTGACCAGCTACTTGAGAATCGTGAAACCCGTGGAGAATGTCCAAGCGAAGGGCAGCCGAAGGTATGTATAACCGGTTCAGGAAGAACAAAAAACCGTCGCGTTCGCAGATCTGGGGTTTCTTTAGTAGATCGACACGTTCCGGATCCCTCAAGGTCTCTTGGATGATCTTCTGGAGATGCGGAGCTAAGGTTAGGAGAAAGTGTTTGGGAGTTATCATAGGCGTATCCAAACCGGCTCCCACTTCTTCCTTTTCCAAGGATCTGGACAAGGCATCAGCCTTCTGGTTCTGGGAGCTAGGAATGTATGTGATTTTGAAATCATAGTGAGAGAAGAAGAAGGCCCAGCGGGCTTGGCGAGCAGTGCGACACTGCAATGTTCGTAGGAACTGCAAGTTGCGATGGTCGGTGCGAACTTCTACAGGGAAACGACCACCAAGTAAATGATGCCTCCATTCTTCAAACGCCGTCTTGATGGCCAAAAGTTCTTTTTCAATAACGGCATAGTTCAGCTCACTAGAGGTGAGTTTCCGTGAGTAATAGGCCACAGGATGTTCATCGCCGGATGCAGGATGTTTTTGTAGCAGGACCGCTCCAACAGCGAAGTTGGAGGCATCTGCTTCGATGACATATGGCATCTCATCGTTAGGATGACGCAAAACAGGGGCTGTACTAAGTGCTGTCTTCAAGCACTCAAATGCTGTCGATGCCTCTTGATCCCAAAGGAAAGGTATCTTGGCACTGGTCAGATGTGTCAATGGGGCCGTGACCTGTGAAAACTGTGGAATAAAGCGCCGATAAAAATTGGCGAACCCCAAAAACCGCTGAAGGGACTTCAAATCATGAGGTTGTTTCCAGTTCTGAATAGCCTTCACTTTGCCCGAATCCATGTGTATACCTGCTTTGCTGATTACGTATCCCAGGAACTCCATGTTATTCCGGTGAAACGAGCATTTTTCGGCTTTGGCGTACAGGTGATTACGTGACAAACGCAATAGTACTTCGCGGACATGCGAGACATGTTCCTTCAGATCGTCCGAGAAGATCAGGATATCGTCTAGGTAAACCCAGACCGAGATGCCAACCAGATCGCCAAACACGTTGTCCATAAACCGTTGGAAGACGGCCGGGGCATTACACAACCCGAAGGGCATTACCCTGTATTCGTAGTGTCCAAAGGGCGTTTTGAATGCCGTCTTCCACTCGTCGCCCTCTTTGATTCTAACCAGGTGGTAGGCTCCCCGGAGATCCAATTTAGTGAAGATCTTGGCCGAACGTAAGGACTCCATGATGTCCCGAATCAAAGGTAATGGGTACCTGTCCTTGAGTGTTATGTCGTTCAATTGACGGTAATCGATACAGGGCCGCAGGGTCCCCTCTTTCTTCTTGACAAAGAACAACGGAAAACCGGCGGAGGATCTGGAGGGTACGATGTAACCCTTCTTAGAACAATCATCCAGATAATCCCGGAGTACTTGTTTTTCAGACTGAGTTAGAGAGTATAACTTCCCATGAGGTATCACAGCACCAGGGATCAGGTCTATGGGGCAGTCAAATGACCGATGAGGAGGAAGAGGTATTTCTCCGGGTTCCGAAAACACGGTACAAAAGTCGGCGTAAACATTCGGAATCTGGGACAGGGAACATAAGGCAGACGAGTCCTCTCCCGGGATTAGAGGGACCAAGGTTGTAGACTTCAAGGAGGTGTTGTGGCAGCAACATTCACGGAGGCAAAAGGCAGAAACAAATTTCAAAGTACGGGACTCCCAATCGATTGTAGGATTGTGTCGCAAAAGCCAAGGCAGTCCCAAAACCACAGGATACGATGGTGACTTGATGACGTCGAGGGCTATCTTTTCTTCATGCCCCTTGACCTGTAACAGCATGCCGATGGTATGCAACCGAATGGGACCGGAAGCTAAGGGTGTACCATCGATGACCTCTACCGGTATAACCGTTCTTCTGGTAAATAAAGGCATACCAAGGTTGATGGCGAATGTCTCGTCAATATAGTTCCCGGAGGCCCCACAATCTAATAGACCATGGACATCGATCCTTTTATCAAGCCACTTCAAAGTGATCACTAGATTCATCAAGACGGCAGGCTGCATTGGGGGCAGTTGTAACCCAGGGCTGGAAAGGTCTGAAAGCAAGAAAGGACCTGTCGTAGCCTTTCCCTTAGACGACAGGTCTTCTAGTTTCCCCCTTTCTTGATAGGACGTAGAGGGCAGGTTCCCAGGAAATGTCCAGCGCCTCCGCAGTATAAACACAGTCGCAGACTTCTCCTGCGCTTCTTCTCCTCTTCCGATAACGGGCCCCTTACAGCTCCTAGTTGCATTGGTTCTTGGGTAGCATCCGAAGGTGTTGATATCCCAGTAGGATGAGTCAGTGGTCTGAGGTTTCCCTTTTCAAACCGACGTCTCTCTCCTTTTCTCTCGGCCAACCTCTGGTCTATCCTCAGAACTTGTTCAATAAGTTTCTGTAGATCATCAGGTTCCGGTATGTGCAACAATTCATCTTTGTATTCTTCTCTTAATCCCCGGCGAAACAAGGTTTTTTGCGTTACTTCTGGCCATAAGGAGTCAGTTGCCAATTGACGGAAACGGCTGATGTAAGAAATGATGTCGGTATTGGCTTGTTGTAGATCCATCAGTTGATTCTGCGCTGCAGAGGCCAGATTGGGGGATTGAAACACATCCAAGAATGCTTTCTCGAAGGCTAAAAAATCGTTCAGGATTGGGTTATTAGTAACGACCAATGGAGTCGCCCAGGCAAGAGCGTTACCAGATAAGTTGCCCAATATGTATCCGATCTTGGCCTTGTCATTGGTAAAGTGTGATGAACGGAAGAGAAAGTGTATGCGGCAATGATTACAGAATTCACCCACACGGCGGGGATCTCCATCGAACTTGATGGGAGCTGTGTGAGCCATGGGACCTTCAGGTTGTGGAATGGCACCAGTGTTCTGAGTCACCATTTGGCGTAAGGCTACATTTTCCTGACGGAGTGCCGCCATCTCGGCACGAAGCGCTTGAAGTTCGTTACGAAGACCCGGATCCTCTTCCATCGTAAAGTCCGAGGAGTCAGAAGACAGGCGTCTCAATCTGTTGTAAATAGCGTCACGAGAACGCTGCGTACCTGTTCGTCCGGTTGGATTCCTTGATGATGAGGCCAGGCTGTCGGATGACCCGGAGAGATGTGACGGATGGCGCGGGGAACCAGCCCAACACCAGCCCGAATGGAACCGGATTGGAGGTGAACCGGCTCCCAACGCCACGGGTTGGCTCACCCCTGATTGAGTGGCGTCAGGACAGTGCAAGCACTGGCAGGGGGAGCCTCTGAGTTGATGGTCCGGGGTCCTTGGTGGGATTCCGATGGTAGGCAGGTCCGGGGACTGGAAGCTGAACGGTCCCTCCAGGGACGAAGACAAGGAAGCAAGAAGAGCAGGCCGGTCAGGAGGAAGTACGGAACAAGAGGGGAAGCTCAGAGCGGATAGGAACTGGAAGGACTGGGCAGAGACTAGAACCAAGGAGGGCGAGCGGGACTTCTGGAGCTGAAGGAAGGGGAAGAAGGAATGAGGAAGGACAAGGCGAAGGGCAGGGGTTCCCCAGGCAGAACAAGGGAAGTGGAGGGCAGGGGTTCCCCAGGCAGAACAAGGGAAGGAGGAGGGCAGGAGTCCCCCAGGCCGAACAAGGGGAAGTGGAAGGCAGAGGTTCCCCAGGCAGAACAAGGGAAATAAGCAAGGCAGCAAAGACACGATCCGAACAAACCGCGTTGAGACGCGGTTTGGAAAAGGATCAGGGCTCCTTAAATAGGCCCGCCAGCACCTGGGAGGCCTGTAACGCAAGCCGTGCCGTCTCCCCGGCAACGGACACCCCACAACGAGGCTTGAGCCGCACGCCCTCCCGAACCGAGCATCCTGCGCACTGCGCATGCGCGGAGCGCGGAGAGCGGGCGCCCGCGCATGCGCGAAGCAGTGCGCGTAGGAGACCCGGAAGCGCCAGGGACCCAGGACACCCCCGGACCTCGGAGCCGAAAACGAGGATACAGCCTCCAGGACGGGGAGCGCCGTAGCGGGTAAGGGGACCTCAGGACGGGCGGCGTGACACACTGAGTTCTTTCTTCACATTCTGTATATTATATATTTATTGTTTGATGAGCAATGCGCTCCTGGGGTACAAAACAGCACCAATTGAAACTGCTTGTTCCCCCAAAAACATTTACCATTTTGCCACTGTCCTTTTGCATTTGGGAACCTTAAACTACACCAGACCAACACATTTCTGTTAACATATGCATTCAGTGCATTCAGATTTTTCCAGCTGCTGGGGGCTCCCACAAATCAGTTTGAAATTGTTCCCACATATTTTATGCACATCCTAGGAAAAGGAGTGGTGGTTTGGAATAATATACTCGGGGATGCAGCAGTAGATGTGTGGGTCAGTGAATGTAAGGTTGCAGAGAAGGACCTGGTATTGCATTGGGAGCAAATTGCCAGGCTTTCTCTTGCTCTGGTTACAAATAGGTACAAAGGAAAGTGCAATGCACCCAGGACAGCAATCACAGAAGGATATCTGGCATCCTCCTTGCTAGGAGTTGAATTATAATTCACACATACACCCATTAAGGCCATTATTGTATAATTGCCCACCCAACACAGCATGCCATATTCCAACCTGTTAACCACAGGCATGCTGGGAGTCAATCCGGACGTTGCACTTAAGAATATTCTGTGGCATGCATGTTTGTCTATGAAAACACAGAAAAGGGTGCTATTTTGAAGTGTAAATCACGACTTTGGGTTGTTTTACCATAACTGAACAAACCGTGGCCAAAAAGACCATAGTGGTTTTGTCCGAAAATATGGTTAGCCCATTACGGTAAAACAACCCAAATTAAATATGCTACCCTCTCCCACCAACCCCCACCTTACTTACCTTGCAGCGGCACATTTCGCTGTGTGGCGCCGACTCGCTGTGTCGCTGCAACGCCGGTTCCCATTCACTTCCGTGGTCAGAAACTGGCGCCGCAGGGTCCTTTTTTTTTTTTATTTACTATACGGGAACGGCTGCGGGGGCCAACCCTGCTGACATAATAGTGAACAAGGGTGTGGGGGACACCCCCGTAACCCTCACTGCCCTTGTTCACTATGATGCCACCGAATGGGGGATTTGGCCGAGATTTTCGGCTGTCCGAACCTTTGTACGTCCGAAATTCGCCCGAATCTCCCGTTCAGTAATTTATTTTCGCTCATGTTGCCCTTTTCCGTAAATCACAGAGGTCTGCCTCTGTGAAATCCTAATATAAGGGTTGTTTATTTTAGTCTGGTGCAGGCTGACACTTATCAAGGGCTCTGACATGAATGTTATGTAAAATACATGGCAGTACTCAACAGACCACCTCAGACATTCCGCAAGTTTCTCTGATGTTCTATCTTTCATTACTGGCATCTGACAGACACACGTGTGAAATGGAGAGTGCTAACAGCCCCTTTCTTTGTAAAGCTCTCTAGGCAGCGGTCATTAGCATATCAAGCCCCCTAATTCTGTATATACTCGACAGTAAATGCCTGCACCACATAAACCTGTAAGTCATCATTGCTGACTGGTCATTGATGTGGGTAAAATGCTGACATGATGCATGTGTGCTTGCACATTTTAGTCACAAGATGCTTGGGTCAGTATAAAGAGATGTCTCGTGGGAGGTGAGACATTTTCATGCATAAGCGCAGTGACATTGTTTGACTCCTTGATTTCGGCGGGAATAAGGGGTGTTTAAAATGAATGTCAGAATGAAGAAAGGGGGATGATTTAAAAAACATTTAGACGAGCATCGGTACCACTTTAGAGAAAGAGTGCCAGCACTAGGGAGTCAATGAGTGTATATATGCCAGGAGCCCTCATTTTGAGGCTCATCCGGCCCTCAGAAAATTCACAGAGAAGGTTCATTTCTGTCCTGAATCTGCCCTGCTTTACCCTTCAATATGCTTCTTTTTGTTCTAAATATTTGTTTGCACAACATGTCATTGCTTCATAAAGCCACTAGGTGTAAGTGTTCGATAGGCAATGCAATGTGTGCTCCATTTCTATCACAGAAAAGCGAATGATCCACAGCCATTAGATTTATAAAATTGAAACTGTCTGACAGGTTTTCAAGGGGACTGTGAGCGACAGGTATTCCTTTAAGAACTGCTGTCACCATATACGAAACATTTTTTTTAGAAGACATCATAGCATTTAACACCAATTATGCGAGAAGAAAATATGTATATTTTGCTAATGTTTTTCATGCCTTTCAAACCTGTCCCGTCAATAAACCCTTCATACATTTCATTGCACAGCTGTGGTAGAATGTACTACATTACAATGAGCCGCCGCACCCTCTGTCAAGTACTGCTCCGTGAAGCTCTTCCAGATGGATATTTTGGAACATTGTTGCTATGGAAAGGTGTGCCTTCCCTGATGTTTTCATTACAATCACAATAGATTCCTGACCCCTTTCATCGCGCTGGATTTCTTTGAGAATTGGACTATCCGATGCTTTGAAACCATATTTACGACATCATACAACAGACAGCAGACTGCAGAAACAACAGGTATCGAAGAATAACCGCACGTGGCTGGGGCCAACGTGGGTGACCACAGCCATAGGCACATCATGAGGACCACTTCCCCCCTGTAATGAGGCGCTGTAATCAGCCGCTGCTCGCTCCCAGGCTAAGCCAATCAGGTGTCACCTCTGTGACAGTCAATAAAACTGATATTGCCAGTGCAAAGTGCACAATCACCGTACGCCAGGCTGTTCGGACGCACTCATAGTTCACCAGGGAGGGCCGCACTTGATGTCGGGATCATCCGACTCACCAGTAATGCTGCGAACACGTAGCCGATGAACCGCAGGGGACATCCTGCCTCGTTCGGGTCACCAGGCGGGTTACAGCAGCTGGGGACACCAAGCATATGACAGCCTCGGCTCTCGGGGCACCCAGGCCGGGGCTGCAAAACCAGGCCATGGTCACACGGCAGACAACAAACAAATAAAGAACACAGACACGAGTTGCCACTTCCTGGGGTTCTGCTGCACTGCCTCTGGCAGTAATGACAAAGTCATGACCTTTTTCTTAAAGGGGCAACAGGCCCACACTTAAATGGGCCACACACTACATCCCTCCTTTATTATAACAAAAAAAAAACACAGCACACATAAAACAACGATCCTATACTGGGTTCTACTACTGTGGTGTAATCCAGTCCTTGCACCACCAGTCAACCACCAACAAGCTGCAAACAATGGTGTATTCCAGTCCGCACACCACTCTAATAAACTGTTCAAACACTACCATCTACGGTGCATTCCAGTCCGCGCACCCACAGGGTGCCGGTGGCCGGCAATGGGGATCAGAAAATGCCTGGATCAAACTGCCCGCTTGCGCTGCTGCAGGACAAAAAGAACACATTCTCCTCATCTTCTTCCTTGGCATAGTCGTACAGTCCTTTCCTTTGCTCCTCAGCCACTTGGACCACTGCCACCCTGGGGGGCTTCCTCCCTGCAACCTCCTTTGGCACGCTTCCTGCTGATGGCCCAACCATGATGGCCGGCGTAGGGGCTGGGCACAACCATGTGAAGTGATCTACTTTTCCGCACCACCCACACGTGTGTCCTTTGGCCGGGCACTCTTGCACATGAGTGAGGTCCTATCCACACTGATGGCATATTGTGGCACCTGGCTCTCTCCATGGCCAATCCCCTTTTCTCGTTGGCCTACCTCCTTGCCATTTGCTGACGGCCGACACCTCCTCCAGCTTTACCCGTTGCATGGGGGCTTCCAGCCTGAGTTGTTGCCTGCAGAGGTCCATATCAGAGGCACGCACCTCTGCCAACTCTTGGGCACGGCACAGTTCCAGGATTTGGTCAAGGCCCTGTCCTGGCTCCCTGAGGACCTGTTTTCACAACTTAGCCGAGCTAGAGCCGTAGATTATCTGAGCTCGGATATCATCATCCTCGAAGTTGCCCAGGGTGCAGGACAGCGCGATTTCATGAAGCTTGCCATGAAATGCGTCGCAGCTCTCCCCTTCCTCTTCTCTCGCGGATCTCATCCCGAACCGTTCATAATCCCGGTTGACCATGAACAAGAAGTACTCGTTCAGGGCTGCAGTGCGCCATATGACTGATTGATGGGCCGCGGGTCTTAAACAGCCTCTGGAAAGCTGAGCCGCCTGAGTACAGAAGCGTTGGGTATTTAAATCTGTCTTTGATCTCCACCGCCTCAAAATAAAGTTATATGTTTTCCACCCATGCCGCCCCCCCGGGGTCCTAGACTGGCTGGAGCACCCACCACATCAAACCGATACAAGGGCGCAAGCTGCACATTCTGGCGATATGCCCCTTCATTTTCGTTTTCTGCAACCCTATGATGGTGAGTGGGTGTGTCGCAGTCTGTGCGCACTGTTGATGGGCCCCTGGCTGGGGCTGCACACCATGGAAGTCACAGAGGGCGCACAAGCGCTCATTATGGAGCCGCCACCCATCGGGGTTGTTCTGGGGTCCTTGATAGACAAGCTCCCGGTGCTGATGGAACACCTCCGCAGGCAAGACAAATGATATGCAGATGCAGCAGATTAAAATATCACTGGAAGGCGCACAAGCACTCCTTATGGAGCTGCCACCCTTCGGGGTTGCTTCGTGAAGGCAGAGGAGCACTTGTGAGGGTGTATTGATGGGCTCTGAGGGGTTGCTCTGGTGCCCCTGATAGACAGTCTTCCCTGTACAGATAAAACACTCCCACCAGCACAATGAGGGACTCAGTCGGTTTGATTGTGTTTGTTTTATTTATTTATTTTTTCGTTTCCACTGCTGCAGGCCTGGTGTGGAGCGGCCACACCCAGCATTTGCAGGGTTGACTTGCCTTCTTTGTGCACTGCCACGGCCCCGTGATCATAGGCAACACCTCCTTTCCACCTGGGGTCGTCACAGGCCTCTGTTTACTTTTATCCTTACTTTCACCTGGACAGAGAAACTAAATCACTATGGGCCTCATTACGACCCAGGCGGTAAGTTACCGCCTGGGTCGTACGTTTACCACCATGGCGTAAACTACGTTTACACCATGGTGGTTGGCGGACTTACCGCCCCATTCCGAGGTTGGCGGGGCAGTAAGTCCCCAATCCCCATTTACCCTTCCCCATTCCCATTTTTGCCCCATAGGGCATAATGGGAGTGGGGAAGGCGCTAATTACGCCACCGTAAATTACGGTGGCGTAATTAACAACAAGGTCCCTTAGCGCCATGGATTTTAACACCTGCTAAAAGCAGGTGTTAAATCCTCCATGGCGCTAAGGGACCTCGGAATCAGGCGGTAAGGGTCGGCGCTGTTTACGCCGCCGTAAACCCCTTACCGCCTGGGTCCTAATGAGGCCCTATCTCTGTTTCAAGCCATCACGGGCCTGGGCTCGTGGGCCATGCCAATCTTCCTCTGGTGCGGATTTCTTCATTCACCGCCGCAGCCCGGTGACTGCAGGGAGTCGCCAGCTGACCTGGGGCTCCCCCATGCAGCCTTTGTTCTTTCCGAGCGGGTGCGCAAGGACCTGCTGCTCGTCCCAGCCTGCTCGCAGGGAGTCACCAGCAGTCCTGCGCACTCATTCAATTCACTGCAGCGGGCCCATGTGTAGATAGGCCATGCCCCCTTTACCCCCCGGCCTTTGTTTCACAGCGCTGCTGCTGCTGTCCTCCTGCACAAGGATAATGGTACGAGCCAGCAATGCTCCCGTGCCTCCTCACTCTGAGCCGAGCCCAGCTTCTCACCGGGCCACAGCTCTCCTTCCGCGGTGGCCACTGCCGCCACCTCCCACGCGGCTGATGCTGCTTTCAGAATTGCTCCACGGGCCTCCAGCAGCTGCACACTGGATCATGCGGGGCCCAGACCGCCCTCGTCGCCAATGTTAGCGGCCCGCCATGGGTCACCAGGGCTGGCCGCACTTGAGGTCGGGAACACCCGACTCCCCAGTAATGCTGTGGAAACGCAGCCGACGAACCTCAGGGGACACCCTGCCTTGTCCGGGTCACCAGACGGGTTACAGTAGCTGGGGGAACCCAGTATATGGCAGCCTCGGCTCTGGGGGCACCCAGCCCGGAGCTGTAGAACCAGGCTGTGGTCACACGGCAGACAATGAACAAATAAAGGACACAGACACAAGTTGCCACTTCCTGCGGCTCTGCTGCACTGACTCGTGTGCCAGCAGAGCCCCTTTCATTTAGGAGCATCATGACAAAGTCATGACGCTTTTTCTTAAAGGGGTAATGGGCCGACACTTAAATGAGTCACACACCACATCCTTCACAAAGCCATACTATAACCAGGGCCGGCCTTAGAAGCTGCAGCGCCCCGAGCTCCCCTTCCCCTGCGTGCCCCTAGTCATGCAGAAGGGAGGAGCGCTGAATTAGTCAATAGGAACGGCAGGCGTCCTATTGTTATGAAATGTGCTCCGCTCCCAAAAGCGGAGGGTATTTAATTTCAATAGGGCACCTGCCGCGCCTTCTCCCACCACACCAGCTGGAGGAAGACCTTGAAAGACTCCCTCGACCTGGCGTTGTGGGGGGCTAGTGGCAGGGTGCCCCGGGTGGCTGCCTGGCTTGCCCTACCCTAAGGCCGGCTCTAACTATAACTCACATTATCACTCAGAGCGCAGCCAATCAGGTTCTGTGGATCGTGGGCTGAAACCTCTGATCTGAGCCTGCGTTCCACGAACCCTCAGGCTGCCTCCCCCGCTCCACAGTGCCATATTCCCCCACACTCCCGTTTCTTTTTTTTAATCTATTCCTGACCGCCCTCCCCTGCCCCACTTACCTGATTGCTGATGCGGCACCCGCCCCTGCAGCAGTTTCAGTTCAGTTCATCTTGCTTGTCTGGTTGCCATGGTAATAGAAGAGGGGCTCCGTACAAAGCCCTGCCTTCTACAACCGTTGTGGGCATTTTGGAAAAATATTTTCATTCATTGAACGGGATGTGGGTGGCGTCCAGTTCTTTGAATGAAAATACCTTTTTTTTTACACCCTGTGTTATTGCTTTGATAGCCCGGGGTGGTAATAGCGTTAGCACCCCGATCCAAGGGCGGGAATGGGGGGTAACATTGCAACGCCCTCCTTATAGGCTCTTGCTTCTCTTGGGCCTATACCTCAGGCTGTCAGGCCATTACCCGCCAGTCCAGCCCTTGGAACGGGGTCTTAATGCTATATTATGTTTAGCTAGGGTTATCAATCAGTTTGTCTGTCTGTTGTAACTTGAACCTGTGCCATGGGCTCATGCTGAGTCACCTGATTGTGGTCCAAGTGATCACTGCATGTCACCTGTGGGGACAGCTGTGATCATGTGTAAATGCCCAATAAAAGGGCAGAGCGGCTTCCTGCTCGGAAGTCAATGCCACCAGACTCCTGCCTGTTCTGAGTTATTTGGTGCTGCGCCAGCACCGCTTTCCAGGCAGAGGGCCTACACCAAATGGGCCGGCCTCAATGAGTGCCGGCCTCCCCAGCACTATGCTAGCTGGATCTCGACTATCCTTGCGGCCCGCTGTGAAGCAGCGTGGGCCAGGAGCGAGTCCTGAGCTGGGCGATGCCCAATACCTTCATCAGGGTTGCCGGCACCCCGGCAACCTAACAACTGCCGCTGAGGTTGGAATCTTGCCCAGCCAATCCACTAACACAAAGGGGCTCAGCCTGCCCACACCACGCTGCCAAGATGGTGAAGCTCGCCCCACATGGGGGGTTCACGCATGTCCAAAAGGAGACGCAGCCTTGTCCCCTGCCATGATGCTGGCCTCCCCTGCGCATGGTGGAGCTTGCTCCTGCCGGAGCTAGAGTAGCACCCAGGGCCATCGAGCCCTCCCAGACGCAAGCCTCCCCGATGCCCAACTGTGATCAACTCCTGGAAGGGGGAGCCATTGGATACCGAGATGGTGGCCAGAATGACTGGCGCGGCATCCCCCCAGTCGGCATCCCCCCCAGTCCAGATACATCTTGCGGGCAAAGCACTCCTGCCAGTGGGAGCACATGTACAGCGCAGCCCGAACACTCTGCCAGCTGTGTCTCCTGCCAGCAGGAGCCCTCAGTGCCCATAAAGACCACAGTCACCCTGCCTATCCTCACGGTCACAAGCCAGGAGCAGGTCATACCGCTTGCTCCTCCCCCAATCTCCCTAAACAGTGTGATTCTTCCTATGTCGGGCCTTAACCGAAGACGTCAGCTCCTGTGACGAGGTCCCATGTCATGCGGACTCACGTGGACCGAGTCCACAGGGCGTGCATATCTGAAATGTCGCCCTGCCCTCAATTAACACTGATGAGGGTGACAAGCCCTTTTCCTGCTTGCTCAGTTGGTCAAAGGGAGCTAGGCAACGATGAATGACTGATGCTGCAACCCTGCACGGGGTACCATGCTTAAAGAGGATGCAGTAAAGATGTGGATGGAAAGCTGTGATCCTGCATGTGTACAGCATGTTCAATGTGGACTCAGCAATCCTGCGGCTACTGTTAATCCTGTTCCACCTTTCCCGGACTGATAAAGAGTAACTACCCCAAGGACCAAACTGCAGATGTGGCCCCTGGTGTCTCCGGGTGCAGCTTTGCCGGACAGTGGGGTATTTCCCACTCCCCTGGACTGATAGCTTTCCCCAGGGGAAAAGCCCAATGTCCCACGGACCGAGTCTGAAATGTATTGATGCCTTATGTAGGTGATTTTGTTTGGCCCCAGTGCCCCGACGGTTGATGTATGTTTTGACGGATTATGCAATTATTATTAATAACGTGTTGTTGTTTTACTTTATACACTTGGCATGGGATGTTGTAACTTGTGTCCGTGCCGAGGACTTGTGCTCAATCACATGATTGTGGTCCAAGTGATCACAGGGGATGACATCACCCAGGGGGGTGGCTTGTGATGACGTGTAAATGCCCAATACAAGGACTGACGGCTACCCGATCGGCAGTCAATGCCACCAGACTCCTGCCTGCTGTGCTTTATTTGGTGCTGCACCAGCACCGCCTTCCAAGCAGAGGGCCTACACCACACGGCCCTGCTCCAATTAGTGCCAGCCTCCCCAGCACTCTGCCAGCTGTATGTCACCTATCTGTGCAGTCCACTGTCAAGCAGCGCAGGCCAGGAGCCGGTTCTGAGATGAACCATGCCAAGCACCTTGATATGATGTATGATAGGTTATTTATAACCCACTTAATACCCAGAGGTTTTTAAGCGCGGACCTGGGGTTCGAACCTGTGTTGCTCCGTGTCATCTTTCTTCCAAGGCGAGTACGTTGCCACTGAGCTATCCTCCTGAGCTATCCTACTGAGCACCCCAGCAACCTAACTCTGTCCACTATGTATTAAAGCATGACGCATGGAATCAATGTGAGGGCCATCTGATTGCTGGTGACTGAAGATTTCTCGCCCCAGTCTGTGTTGCACTATCCCCAAATGCTTCAGTGAGAGCCCCTTGGTGAGCTCTTTATATATCTGTGTGTCTTGGGAGCTATCATTTTAGGCAGAGGAGCGTTCTTAAGGCTGGCCCTGTCCAGTGACACTGCTGAATTCTTTTATTAGAGGGGTGCAAATATTTCTCACAAATGTGCGTGAGTGACAGAATGTAGTGAGGGCGTCCCAACCAATCAAGGTTTCTCTGGGGTGTAACTCTCTGAGGCATACATTGGATTTAAATGGTGCATTTTAGAGCACACTTTTGTGAAGATTTGGGCCCATACAGTATAATCTCACTAATGTAGATAAATTAGTGATAATACCACATGGGTCTATGAATGCTGTATGTGAAAATTGTGGTACCCATAGAATGTAGGCCTGAGGTCTCTCTAATGATCACACGAAGAGACCAAGCAAGAAGAAAGGGGGGTTTTGGATATTGGGGTCACAAATAGAACAGAGAATTATGCTCATCACTATACCACAACAAAATGCCTACCAAACCCTATCTGAATGCAAGAAGTACCCATTGCTAAATCACCATTATCTTTGGCGGTAAGAAGATACCGTCAGGCCCCAAATCTACACAAAATACCCAACATATTTATGGTGCATTGCAGGCCGGGCAAGTGATCATATAGCATCTACTTGGCGTGGCAAGTGTGTCTCACACTGCCATCTGTACATTAAAGGGAGCCCATTTCATAATAGCAGTGTGTCACTAAAAATGAATTTCGGAATGTCTCAAAGGGAAGCTACATTCCCAGACCTAGTGCAATATTTAGAGGCAAAATTATTTGCACATGGGACCTGGTCATCGAATAGTACCTCAGAATGGCATGACCGCATTCATGGTGAGGTGCAGAAAGAAAAACTAGACAATATTTTTGCAGAAGGCAGCATAATTCAGGTCTGCCTTCTAAGGTTATTAAATGCAGCTGATAAACATGCAGAGAAAGATTGTTTGATACGGCTATGCGCCAAGATCTGGTTTATTTTGAATAGGTCCCTGTGGATGCAGGAAAATGATACCCAGCTAATTAACAGGTTAAAGACTGACTTAGATGGGGCAAGTAAGAAAGAGGAAATGTTAAGAGCAGAATTGGAAGGATGTCAGAAAGATATGCAGTTAAAGTGCAGAGATTTTGATATTCAATTGTCCAAAAGCAAGAAACAGTTTGAAAACAGTGAGCAAGAATTGATACACTTAAAAGCATTGGTGGACCACATTAGACAAGATAAAGATGAGATGGTTTCAGAAATGCAAGTTTTACAAAAAGAACATTTTGAAAAAGAAAGTGATCTCCAAAATGCAGAACAAGAAATGGTTGACATGCTTCAAGAAAGAGACAAGAGAAATAAAGAATTTAATTAATGCCAAATGCAAATGTGCGACATGCAGGAGGTAATTAATAAAATGAGTGATGAAAACAACTATTTGCAAAACGAAGCAGACAGGCTCCTTAAAAAGTGTAAGGACTTGGAAAAGCAAATGTGCATTCCCAGCTCCCAGGAGAGGCGGCAGGGCACCACATTCAATGGAGTTGAGGTGAATTCTATTTCTACCCAAAGAGCTAGTGCCCCAGTGAATGGGCCGGTGACTGAACTTGGTTGCAGCGCCCTTCGGGGATTTGATACTCCCATTGGGGGCCGCCACCAATCCCATACACCTGGAAGCAGGGTTGAGTCACCAAGTAGTGCAATTCCATGCATTGCAACAAGTAGCCCCATAAAGATAATGAAATCCACTAAAGCCCTGATCAAACCATTTAAAAAGGGAGGGGAATGCTGCATAGAGGATCATTTAGAAGCGGTTCATGACATTTTTAAAACCCTCCAGATACCTAAGGAACAGTACAGGCAGTATTTTCATTTAACTTTAGATGCTCCGACGGCCAGCATCATAAGAGGATTGAATGAACAACAAAATATGACATGGGCAGAGTTTGAAAAAGAGATTAGGTGTCATTTTTCTCCTTTCCAGTCATTGCAGAGGCAAAGAAAGTCGCTTACACAAGCACTGCTGGGCCTAATACATCCCCTCGCCAGTTTTTACAAGACTTAAAAAGAGCATTTTCTCGCTTTGATGTATCTTTTGCCCCCAATTCCAATGAGTTTAAAACTGCCTACTTCTATGGGCTACAGAAAGACATCATATCCCAATTGGTCCGTGAATATGACTGTGACAAGTCCCTTGAATGGATTGTACACCAAAGCACAAAACTGTATGAGGTACTCTATTGTCAGGGTAGAGAAAGTGATAAAATGAAAGACACTAGACCAAAATCTAAAGAACCCTCAGCAACAGTGATGGAAATCAGGTCAGCCAAAATGTCCCTTGAGTCTGCTCAAAATCCAAGTAAAAATAATTTGGCACCTGAACAGAGGGGTAATCAACAAAGGTCATCACACCCTGCACCAATGTTTCAATCACATGATCCTTGTAATAGGGAGAGCTACATCAGCCCCAGGTACTTAGGAGATAGGCCCCGGGCAGGCTATCGACCTGATATGTCAGGTATGAACAATAACAAGAGACAAAATCAGGATCAAAGAAATGATGGTCCTTATCAGACATTGGGGACACAAAGCAGATTTGATCCCAATACCATGATATATGGTAATCAGGATAGACCCCGATATGTGGATCGATTTTCTCATAATGCGAATCAACATAGGGGAGGCAGAACATAAACTACACTCCACGTCAGTACAATGATTCCCCACCAGGGGACTACAACCAAAGGATGGGTGCACCCCGCTCCCCTCCACAAATGAATCAAGAGTTCAGGAACCATCCCAATAGAAATCATTCCCCTGAGAGGTATCAGAATAGATCCAATCAGGGAGAAAACAACCAATATCAATCTAGGCCTCAGAGAGAGGATTCTAGAGAGATGGAAAGATTCCAGTGTCTCGAAGCCCAAGTGAAAATGTTAGCTGAGCAAATAGGAAAGCTCTGTACAACACAAAAACAGTCATCAAAGGATGGGGCAGAAGGCCATGGCAATGACCGGGGGACTTCTAAAAAGTGACTAAGTACTTATGATACCTGCAGTGCCAAAAAGACAGATTGCTCTGATGTAATTTTGCATAATGACTCTGAAATGCCTAATGATTTAAAAGTGAAAATACCAGTAAATGAACATGTAACAGAAAATGCAAATACTTCTAAAAGAGAGGTACGGTTTAACCTAGAACTAGAATGGGGTGCCATTGATGGACAACATGCACGTGCAGTACTCATACTCAATTTCTTCTGATACACTTCCTATGCACATTCAGCACTTCATGTGGTAGCACTATAGTAAATGGTTTATATACACACGAAATGAGATTGTCCACTCGTCATTTGCATTTTCACATCAGTGTATTTTAGAATTAACAGGTGAAACAGGTATTGGATTGCAATGAAGAACATAAGTGCCCCTACACCTCCCCAACGTACCACCCACCAACCCGGCCCAAACTGACTAACCCCACTAAGGACCACCCCCACCTCCCCAACGTACCCACCCATCAATCCGGACCCCATCACAACTAGTAGGACAACAGTTCTGCAATGCACAGCCTATTTTCGGCCGTGCTTGTACCCATGGTTGCCCTTTGCAGAGGCTCCTACCAGGTGTGATGACCTCCTACGAGGGCTGCTGGTCACTGCACTTGAGGTTGTGCTGCTGGCAGAGGGCAAAGCAGGGTTTGTTGGTGGCACACAGCCCAGGAAAGCCTGCTGGGCAACATTGTCTCAGCAATGTTTGACATAATGTTGTTGCCCTCCCTGACCAGCCGTGATATCACCATGTTTTTCGTGGCAAACCGCCCAATCGCATGTGAGAGGCGGAGCACAGATGTGGCAGTGCTCTCCTGTTGTAGACAGGCCTCCTCCCATTGCAGGCTTGACTCCTGGAGCTGTTGCTCGACAAGCTTCGTCAGACTTGCCTGGTTCTTCTCGATGCACTGTAGGCAGGCGCAGAGTTCCTGGCTGGAAGGTGTGGGGGAGCGAAATGGACTGTGAAGTTCCATGGGGCTGAATATGGCCACCTGTTCTGGTATGGTGTTGCTCCTATCATTCGCATTCTCTGGTGCGTCAGCGCACTGTTCTTCAGGCGCACTTTCGACGCTGGCTGCATCAATCTTGCAGTCTTGCCCACACGCAGTAGTGTGTGCAATGGAAGAGGCTGCAGGTGTATTTGGTGTATCCACATGCTGGACTGCAGGCGCAGCGGGGATGGTGGTGTCCATGTTGTCAGGCACCGTGACGGATGCTTGTCTGCCAGAGGTGCTGGCAGTGGCGTCCTGGGATTGGCCTGTCCGATGGCCTTGCGCAGTCCCCCTTGCCGTTGGCTGTTGTGCTGAGTCACTGTCGGTTGATGTGCCTGTGGGGGAATGTGAATGGGGCAATCACATGCAACACACTCCTCATACTTGGTCCACTTGCATGTACACACATTGATGGGTGATGCACTCAGGTGTGTAGATCACAGCTTGCGCACAGTTGCACGCCGTCTGCCTGTCCTGGTGGTGTTGTCACATGGGGGTGTTGTGTGTGATGGGGTCAAAGAACGATGTATTGTGAGCCTCTAGGCCCTGGCTGGGTGAGGGGGGTCAATGGTGGATGTGTTGTGTGCCTGTTAAGGATTTCAATCAGTCACACACCCAGGTCGCCTAGCATGTAGTGCACAATGAAACCCTTATTTTATTTTTGTCTATAAGTTCAATATTCTGAATGACATACCACTCATATCACACCCTTCTGAAAATACCCCCCAGGTCACACTGAACCAGGAAAAAGGCTAGTTTGTAAAGGTAAATATGTATTTATTTAATATTCAAACCACACATAAGTTTAATATATATATCTATGGGACAGCAATCACCTAACAGTGACAATGCAATTCAGAAAATAAGCAAAGCAATTGAATTCACTTTTAATGATGAAAAATAGGAAATGCAGGAAAAAGAACAGTCTTGGTTTGTGAACAGATAGAGTTTAGGTTAATATTCCCCCTGCAAAGTTTTGTTTAAATACAAATAAGCAATCCTACCAAATGTGAGTAATCAGCAGGTATTCAGGAATGAAGACAATGGGCCTGATCACGACTTTGGCGGTAACCCTTAAATCCGGCAGTAGTGCTATTACTGCCGGATTTAAGGGTCTGCCAAATCAGGACTTCGGCGGATTTTGCCCCAGCTCTGAGCTTGGCAGAAATCCGCCGAAAATTTGCGTTATTACCGCCAGCGGGAAATCCGGCGGTGGTAAGAGCGCGAAAATTCCCCATTGAGCCCAATGGGGAATGGGGCATTCCCGAATGGGCTCAATGGGGAATGGGGATTAACATTACCACCGAACTCGTGATCCGGCGCTTTTAGCGCCGGGGAGTTCGGTGGTAGGGCTAATACTGCCGGCGGTAATACCACCGGCGTTACCGCCAAAGTTGTGATCAGGCCCAATTTCTATAGTTTAAATGCAATCTTCCCTCCCCAGACAAGAGAGAAAACCGTTTTTGGAAAATGACACTTTTAAACTGACAGGTGACAATTGTTTTGTAAAATAATGCAAAGGGTGCAAAAATGCTTAAATGGGCAGAAATTCTGAGGAAAGCAGCACTAAACAGGTCCTAACACACTTGAGCCATAACATAAACAACAGTACACACTTTAGGTCAGGATGGGATGGAAGAAGCACTTTACTATGCGATATTGGAGAAACAGTTTTAGTTGTGGAGGTAGCTAAGGGTCTTAGGCATCTGTGAGAATTATCATTTAGTTTCTATCTTCAAAATTGAAGAAGTTATGGAGGTTTTAGTGAGAGGAGTTTTTACAAAATGGGTGTGAAAATGGAACAGTAATTCGGTTTTAAAAATGACAGATCGGTTTTATTACACTATATTAATGACTATAAAAAAGAGAATGGCCCACATGAATCTCCACAGTTACTCATGGCTGCTCTTAACTCTTCATGTGTGATACTATAGTTACCGTTCTGTATGGGAATGACTTTAATTACTCAAAATCACTAAGGAGTTAGGGTTTTGTAACACGATGAGAGAAAAATCAGCGCAAGAATGGTTCTAACAATATTAGGGTTCTGAATTTAAAGATGGGATGGATTGAGATTGGGATAATACAATGCAGATAAGCAATGGGTCACTGTTCTTCCTATTAATACTTACAGTCCTTTGTATTTAAATTGGACCGTCAGCTCTGGTCATTGGAGCGGTTCAGGTCTACCGGCAGCAGGGCACTTCTGGAGGGATTGGATCAGCGGCGCAGTTCTGGCAAAGGGGTGTAGTAGCGTGCATTGGCATGGGTAAAAATATTCCACATGCCTCTAGGCCCTGGCTGGGGGTCGAAGGGGTCAATGGTGGATGTGTTGTGTGCCTCTAGGCCCTGGCTGGGGAGGGGGAGGGATCAATGGTGGATATGTTGTGTCCCTCTAGGACCTGGCTGGTGGGGGGAGTCAATGGTGTATGTGTTGTGTGACTCTAGGCCCTGGCAGGGGGGAGGTCAATGGTGGATGTGTTGTGTGCCTCTAGGTCTTGGCTGGGGGGATCAATGGTGGATGTGTTGTGTGCCTCTAGGCCCTGGCCGGGGGGGGGTCAATGGTGGATGTATTGTGTGTCACTAGGCTCTGGCTGGGGGTGGGGAGGGGGTCAATGCTGGATGTATTGTGTACCTCTAGTCCTTGGCTGGGGCGGTCATTGGTGGATGTGTTG
Organism: Ambystoma mexicanum; assembly: GCF_040938575.1. NCBI lineage: Eukaryota > Metazoa > Chordata > Amphibia > Caudata > Ambystomatidae > Ambystoma > Ambystoma mexicanum. The sequence continues at coordinate 544,152,256 of NC_090929.1, forward strand.
TGTGCCTCTATGCCCTGGCTGGGGAGGGTGTCAATGGTGGATGTGTTGGGTGCCTCTAGCCCCTGGCTGGGGGGGGCGTCCATCATTTGTACTCATGGCTTTGGACTCTGTGTACTTACCTGCCTCGCCAGGTGTGCCAGCTTTGAGCTCTGATTGACCAACTCCCTCAATCCCCTTTAGGTGCATGATGCTGCAGCACCTCTCCTCCCAGGTCTGGATCTTCAGTGGGGAAGGTGGTCCTCCTCCTGTGCCAGTGCTGTGCTGCCTGTGTACTGCCATCAGGTTACAGACACACAGCCGCAGATCGTGCCAGCGCTTGTGGCAATCCTTCACGGTGCGCACTTTGACTCCAACTGCTGTGCATTTCTGTGCAGCAGCTGCCCAGATATCCTTGAGCTTTTGCTGTGTGCTGCGCCTTTGATCTGCACTGAACAACAGTGCTGCATTGTCCACAATGTGCTCAACGAGCACTGTCAGTTCGCCACGCTGAAGCGGGGTTTGCACTGGCGGGTGGCTGGAATTCTTGATGACATCTCAGTAGTTGTTTGTCAGCAGTTGCAGGAGCTTAGGCCTTGTGGTGATTGAGGATTGCAGTGGATTGAAGTCTAGGTAATGGGCGCAGCTCTCTTTCTGGTTTTCGCGATCACGATTTTTCTGGAACCGGTATTTCTGTATCTTGTACGGACGTGGCGGAAATGGATGTACCGCTACCATTGTACCCGGTGCAGTCGTCTCCGTGGGTGTTTGCATTACGGCGGTGACACCGTTTCCGCAATGGTCTTGTGCGCGCGACCAACAAACCGTAATCACCCCTTACTTCCGCATGCTTGCGGACACGGAAACAGTGTGACCGCCTTCATGGTAAAACCGGATTCCAGACCGTCGTACTTGTAATGTATTGTTGTTGCTTTATTTGTGAAAGATTTAATTGTAACTATGACACAATAAAAAAGCAGGTTTGTCCAGCACTCTAGGAAGGTGTCAGTCTTTCTGGGTGAGTCCAACATATGTTGTGGTTGGGCCTCCCAAGACCAGATGCAATACACAAATTTCGAAGGGATTGTGTCCTCCGACGTATTCCTCATCTTAGATATCTCCTTCCAGCTCTGCTGGCCTCGGAAATTTTTTTCTCTCTAGAGGGCGCTGCGCGTCGACGTCCTCCGAGTCGATGTCCCTCGACAGCCGCCGTATCGATGTCGACGTCATCCTGCCTATAAAGGCCGCGCGCAGCGTCCGTTGTTCAGTTCTGTTTTTCTGTGCTTACTCAGTGCCTCGGAATACCGTTGCTCAGTTTTGTCAGGTTAACCCTATTTACCTCGAGATATTTGATCCGTACTCGATGGCTTCTTCGTCGGAACCGACAACTCCTTGGTCCGGCCTCAAAAAATGCTGAGATTGTGGGAAAAAGATGTCGCTGACTGACCCTCACAGAGTTTGTCTGTGGTGTTTGGGAGCTGAACACCATTGTTCGGAGTGCGAGGACTGTATGTCCATGACAGCTAAGGCCCTGAAGGAGCGTAGGGGGAAGCTGGGGAAAGGTAAGACTTTTAAAGCTTCTTCTTCGTCGACGAAGTCGAGACATTCGTCTCCTCGTCACCATTCGCGCTCTAGGTCTCGGAGTGGGTCCCATCACTCCTCGAGATCGAAGCACTCGAAGAGGAGACGTCGAAGATCCCCTTCTCCGTCTTCCTCTTCCTCTGTTTCGCCAAAGAGAATCCCTTGCCCCACGAAACATAGTTCCCGGGCTGAAAGGGAGGAATTCCGCAAAAATATGATGAGCGTCTTCGAGAAAGCGACCTCGACCCCCTCCAAGAGTGCCGAGAGCTATGCTCTGGTCGAAAGTCCCGAAGGTCAAAAACGCTGCGAGTCGCAGTACCCGGCGAAGGAAACCTCTCAAGCGCGTCTCGAACCCTCGAGTAGGACTATGACCTCCAAACCTTCCTCGAAGGTTCCGTCGACGCCATCGACGAAGGTTCCGTCGACGCCGAGGTCGGTGTCTTCTACGCCGTTGTCGAAGGGACCTTCGACACACGGGTCTGTCGACTCGACGCAAGCTTCGACACCGGCGTCGACGCCAAGAAAAGTCACGGTTACAACACATCCAGTGACTATCCCCAGGTCCTCGATGACGATGGCGTCGAGATTGTCGAACAGAATCCCAATTCTGTCGAGGTCATCGAGGCCTCCGATTTTGTTTTCGACGCCACGCTCAAAGCCTTCGACGTCGGCGTTGACGACATCGACGTTTTCGAGGCCGATTATGACAAGTTCGGCACTCTCTGCCTTGGAAATGCGGTCTACACCCTTTATGAGTTCAGAACAATTGAGAACTATGTCCTCAATTATGGAAGAGGGTGAATTGTCTGAACAGGAAGACACATTTGAGTTGCAGGGACCTGTAACCCCAATTAGAGAGGAATTTTCCTCTGAAGAACGCAGGTTAAAGGATATTCATGATTCCTTACATGAGGCAAGTGGGTTAGACACCTCCCCTGAGGTGGAGTTTGCTAGGCCAGACCCGGGGGAGCATGCTGAAACCCCCTATAGAGCCTTAATGGCCAGGATCACAGAGTTTATGGGGTGGTCTGCACCTTCACAATCTTTCCAACAAGATGACCTCACGGATATTCTTGACAAAGGCCCACAGGAGGATCCTGTGGTGCCTTTTCATAAAGCTCTTCAGAGGAAGATTATGACGAACTGGGAAACCCCAGATGTCGTCCCGGCAGTAAATAAAAAACTGTCTACAAAATACAGGGTATCCTCTACAGACCCGGAGTTTTTGTCAAAACACCCATCCCCAGAAAGTCTGGTGGTACAGGCAGCATCTTCTACCGATGTCAAGACGGCTTATCCTACCGTCCCACAGGACAGGGACGATAAAAAATATGATGCTATGGCAAAGAAAGTTTTTTCGGCATGTAGCATGGCGTTAAAATCTGTTAATGCTACTTGCACCCTTGCTAGATTCAGCCATACACTTTGTGAGTGTGCTTCTACAGCGGCTGACTGCATCCCGGAGGGAGAAGAAAGGGATGCGTTCCTGAATATCATACAGGACGGTAAAGACGCTATGTGCGAATCCCTCCAGACGGGCATTGATTCGGCTGACAGTATCAGCAGAGCAATGGCGGCAAGTACAACAACCAGGAGATTTGCTTGGTTGAGAAAGTCTGGTTTTACCCCAGATGTGCAAGCCAGGCTCTTGAACATGCCATTTGATGGCTCTTCTTTGTTCGGGAAAAAGTCGGATGACAGTTTAGAGAAACTGCAAACTTCAAAAGCAGCAGCAAAATCCCTAGGTGCTGCAATCCGTCAGACACCTTTTCGTCCCACAGGAACCTCTGCGAGGGGCAAGTCCTTTCGCTTCTACTCCACATTCGGAAGAGGTAGAGGACAACCGGCTCAAAGGGGACAAAGAAGAACTACCCGAGGTGGACGGGGTAGATATTCAAAAGCCGCAGCAACAGCAGGTGCCTCTTTACCATCGGCATCTGCATCAGCCGCCCCAAAACCACTCTGAGGACTTCCCTCACAGGACACCTGTAGGAGGCAGGTTAACTCAACATCTGGCGGTATGGCAGGCTATCACGTCAGATGCTTGGGCATTGGAAACAGTTGCCCAAGGTTACTGCCTGCCTTTCCTACGCATACCTCAGAGTCATCCACCGGGGATCAGCTCTCAGAAAGCTCCAGATCCGCTCCTCTTCCAGGAAATTTTGGACCTGCTAGAGAAAGGTGCCATAGAACCAGTACCTGTAGCGGAGAGGAACAAGGGCTGGTACTCCCCCTACTTTCTCATTCCAAAGAAAGTCGGAGGACTGAGACCCATCTTGGACTTGCGAGAATTGAACAAATTCCTCAGGAAAGACAAGTTCAAGATGGTCACTCTTTCTCAGATCCTCCAGGCCCTTCAGTTCCAGGACTGGTTGGTATCTCTGGACCTTCAGGACGCTTATTTCCATGTGCCTGTCCATCTCAAACACAGGAAATACCTGAGGTTCGCAATTGGCAACTCTCACTATCAATTTCGAGTGCTGCCATTTGGGCTGACCTCTGCCCCGAGGGTCTTCACCAAGTTAATGTCGGTAGTGGTGGCAAGTCTAAGGCGGGAAGGGATTCACGTCTACCCCTACCTGGACGATTGGTTGATCAGGGCTGTTTCTTCGGAACAAGCTCAAATCCAGCTAAATCACGTGTGCCACTCCCTTCACAAACTGGGCTTCTCCCTCAATTTAAAGAAGTCACAAATGATCCCATCGTAGAGACTCCAGTTCATGGGAGCGATCCTGGACACTTCCCTGGGAAAAGCCTCGCCACCAGAGGTGAGGGCTCAAGATATTCTACAGATGGTTACCAAGTTCCAAGATGCCCAACGTCTCCCAGCCTTCGACTTTTTGAGGTTGCTAGGCCTCATGGCATCCTGCATTTTCCTAGTGCCAGAGGCTCGCCTGAGAATGAGATCCCTCCAGTGGGCACTGAGGACTCAGTGGTCACAATTCTCAGGGAGAATGACAGATCTTCTTCAGGTTCCCGACAGGGTGGCTCGAGACCTTCAGTGGTGGGCCTGTCAGGAGAACATTCTGAAAGCAGAACATTTTTGGCAACCCTGGCCGGAGATAACAGTAGTCACGGATGCCTCACTCACGGGGTGGGGAGCCCACGCCAACGACTTGACCATCAGCGGTCGTTGGTCTCCATCGGAGTCCAGACTACATATCAACCTGTTAGAGCTGAGAGCCATCAGACTTGCGCTGAAGACGTTCCTACCAGCTGTACAAGGGAAAAACGTCCTGATAATGACGGACAACACGGTGGCAATGCATTACCTCAACAAAAGAGGAGGCGTAGGATCACTACCCCTGTGCAGAGAAGTGATGCAGCTCTGGTTTTGGGCAATCCAAGAAGGAATCTCTCTATCGGCAGTTCACCTAGCTGGAGAGAAGAACTTGACAGCAGACGCTCTGAGCAGGCAGAGCACAGTCTCCCACAAGTGGGAGCTAGCTCAGGAAGTCCTTCAAGAGATCTTCGCCCTTTGGGGAACCCCTCAGGTGGATCTGTTCGCCACCAGCCTCAACAGGAAATGCGATCTGTTCTGCTCAAGGGAATTTCCCCCGAGAGGAGCTCTGGGAGACGTGTTCATAGTGGACTGGGAGTTTCCGCTTCTGTACGCGTTCCCAGCGGTCCCTGTCATTCCTCAAATGAACAGGAGGTTGAGAAGATTCCGGAGAACCATGATCCTAATTGCCCCGGATTGGGCCAGGAGAACGTGGTACCCAGACCTTCTAGACTTGTCCATCTGCCCTCCAATTCGACTTCCACTCAGAGAGAACCTACTCTCACAGAAGAGAGGTCAGGTTCTACATCCAGACATCAAAACCCTCAACCTTCACGCTTGGCTTCTGAAAGGCTGAGGTACAAGGATTGGGACCTCCCTGATGATGTTATGGAGGTGTTGCTTTCGGCAAGGAGGCCAGCAACAAAGTCTTTATATCACTGCCGTTGGAACAGATTTTGCAGCTGGTGTAGAGAACAGAATATCGACCCTTTTTCATGTGGTACACCAATAGTTTTGTCCTTCCTCCTATATTTGGCGAATTCAGGCCTTCAAGTTGGCACCATTAACGGCTATCTCACAGCGCTATCCATCTTTAAGCGCACTGCGGAAGAACCATCCTATTTCAAGTTACCCTTGGTAATATAGTTTCTAAAGGGGTTAACCAATGTTTATCCCCCAAGACCATTCCAAGTTCCCCTATGGGATTTAAACTTAGTCCTAACTTTCCTGATGGGCACACCTTTCGAACCACTCCATTCTTGTTCGTTAAGATTTCTTACCCTTAAAACTGTTTTATTAATAGCACTTACATCTGCTAGAAGGGTGAGCGAATTACAAGCTCTTTCTTGTAAACCCCCTCACACAATCTTTCACAAAGAAAAAGTTGTCCTGCAAGTGAAGCCTAATTTCCTCCCAAAGGTGGTTTCTGAATTTCATATCACTCAGAAGATTACCCTTCCATCTTTCTATCCTCCTCCTCATCCGGGGAAAGAGGAAGAGAGGTTACACAGGCTAGACCCTAGAAGGGCTTTAAGTTTTTACATCAGTAGACTAGCCAGGATAAGACAGGATAAGACAGGCAGCTGTTTGTAGGTTACAAAGGTCACAAGCTGGGGTTACCAATAACTAAGCAGACCATTTCCAGATGGATCATTCTAGCCATTCTGGAATGTTATAAACTGGCAGGGAAAGAGCCCCCTCAAAACCTTAGGGCTCATTCGACCAGAGGTATTGCAGCTTCATCGGCCCTCAAAAGAGGTGTGCCGGTTAAAGACATCTGTGCGGCCGCTACATGGTCGTCTGTCCATACCTTTACACGATTTTACAACTTGGATTCCTCCTCCAGTCAAGAGACTAGGTTTGGAAGGGCTGTACTGCATTCTATTCATCAATAGAAGACAGTGTGAAGTCAGTACTCCCTCCTCCAATAATAGAATACTGCTGTGGGAGCCTATCTAAGATGTTCTTTCGACGGGATGTTCCTCCGACGTATTCCTCATCGACCCTCCCATCCATCCCCGCAGTTCTACTTCCCTTGTTGTTGCAGCTTACGCTCCTTCAGGGTGATTAGTCTAGTCCAGAAAGAATTATTGTGGGCTACAAAACGGAACTGAGCAACGGACGCTGCGCGCGGCCTTTATAGGCAGGATGACGTCGACGTCGATACGGCGGCTGTCGAGGGACATCGACTCGGAGGACGTCGACGCGCAGCGCCCTCTAGAGAGAAAAATTTTTCCGAGGCCAGCAGAGCTGGAAGGAGATAGCTAAGATGAGGAATCGTCGGAGGAACATCCCGTCGAAAGAACGTTACAAGGTAAGAAGTAACTTGTTCTACTCTGCTACTGCAAGGGTAACAGGAAACCAGTTTATAATAAAAGGAATCAGAATGTGTTTTGACAGATTTAACTGTATCCCCTCATATGCCACAATATCACACTGGATATATTTTTACATGTACATTTATACACAGTTCTGACACCATGCCATGAGATGCTGCAGGTAAATATAGTTTTGAATTTTGGATGCCTACTGTTAAAGGCAGCCAATGGCTGTTGGAATTAATTTGAATCCAGAAGTCTGGTCCAGGAGTGCACATATTCTGCAGCTGCCACATTTTCAAATCATATTGCAGTTGCTAATGTATCAGTAGACCTGGCCCAGCAAAGTCCACATGTGTGAACTATACTTTTTAGTATGGAGATTTGGAAAGAGGCCTGTTTAGCAGAGCTCACTTTCAGAGAGGATCTCCGGTTTTCACACCCCGCAGATGGCATTCTGTCACAGGGGCTGACTGAGACTGACATTAGGGTTGAGTGAAAGGCTCCTACTCAGCTCCAAAACGAACCCATGAATATTATGTCCACAGTGCTACAAATATCAAAATATAAACACACAGTTATTACTATAGCTCAGGTGCTCTTACACACCCAAAAATAAGCTTAGTAATGATAGAAATGCTCTCTCACAGTTCATATAGTCAGACTCTTCTAATCAAGGGTCAGAGTTGCTCTATGAAACTTGGGGGGTAATTCATAGAATTTAGCGCACAAGTGGTGCACGTGGCTGGCGCATAGTGTGAGCGTGCGAATCTCTGCGCCAGCCGCGTGCGCTAAAATCCATTTACGCTCAAAGTGTATTCCTGGATTTTAGCTACCAAAACCAGCTGTGGCGCACAGTGGTGCAGCGCCCCTACAGCAGCTCCAGTTACGCCCCCAAGAATGCCCCTCGCACAGGGAAAAGCCATCAAAATCCCCAATCCAGAGCAAAGGGCTGCGCTAACCCTGTACCAGCACGGCAAGTGGGGAACATGTATTACTGGGGTTCGTGGGAAGTTTCACACGCAATAGGCCCTGTGCGAGTGGGGTACATGTATTACTGGGGTTTGCGGGAAGTTTCACACGTGATTGGCCCTGTGCGAGTGGGGTACGTGTATTACTGGGGTTCGCAGGAAGTTTCACACGCAAAAGGGCCTGTGCGAGTGGGGTACGTGTATTACTGGTGTACGCGGGAAGTTTCACACACGATTGGCCCTGTGCGAATGGGGTACGTGTATTACTGGGGTTCGCAGGAAGTTTCACACGCGAAAGGGCCTGTGCGAGTGGGGTACGTGTATTACTGGGGTTCGCGGGAAGTTTCACACGCGATTGGCCCTGTGCGAGTAGGGTACGTCTATTACTGGGGTTCGTGGGAAGTTTCACATGCGAAAGGGCATGTGCAAGTGGGGTACGCATATTACTGGGGTTTGCGGGAAGTTTCATACACGAAAGTGCCTGTGCGAGTGGGGTATGTGTATTACTGGGGTTTGCGGGAAGTCTCACATGCGATTTGAGCAAGGTACGTGTATTTCAGGGGGTGCGCAGGAAGTTTCACACGCGATAGGCCCTGTGCGAGTGGGGTATGCGTATTACTGGGGTTCGCAGGAAGTTTCACACGCAAAAGTACCTGTGTGAGTGGGGTACGTGTATTACTGGGTTTCGCGGGAAGTCTCACACGTGATTTGAGCAGGGTACGTGTATTTCGGGGGGTGCGTGGGAAGTTTCACACGCGATAGGCGCTGTGCGAGTGGGGTATGCATATTACTGGGGTTTGTGGGAAGTCTCACAAGCGATTTGAGCAGGGTATGTGTATTTTGGGGTTGCGCTGGGAGTCCTACACGTGAATTGGCAGTGTGGGTCCTCCCAGGTGTTCCCTCTACACCCTCCACGGCCCCTGCAGGCAGCCCACACCACAGAGGACTACCCTGCACCCCTGGTCATGTCTCGCAGGCTGCCCATCCACCGTGGGCATGCCCCCCAGCCAAGCCACATGTCAGCTTGCACTACTGATCACCAACTCATGGGCCCCAGCACCCCCCCCAGCAGTGCAGGGCACCTGCATGCAGGCCCCCACTCAAGTCCCCCTGCACCCCCAACCTCCAGCAGTGCAGGGCACCTGCCAGCAGGCCCCCACTCATGTCCCACTCATGTCCCCCTGCACCCCCACCCCCCAGCAGTGCAGGGCACCTGCCAGCTGGCCCCCACTCATGTCCCACTCATGTCCCCCAGCACCCCCACCCCCCAGCAGGCCCCCACTCATGTCCCCCTGCACCCCCACCCCCCAGCAGTGCGGGGCACCTGCCAGCAAGCCCCCACTCATGTCCCACTCATGTCCCCCTGCCCCAACGTCATGACGATCCTCAATCATGGCCCTTATGGCCAGCCTCCCCAGCCCAAAGACCCAACCAAGTATTGCATCCACCCACATAGAAAAGGCAATTACATGATACAACCCCAAAGTCAAGTATGTTACTGAACACATGTCTGTCACACACACACAATGGGTGCAAGTGAATGTGAAAACCCATATCATGACATGCATGAAACCAATGAGATAATACCACACATCGAAGTATGAAGAAAGAAATGTATTAAACACAACATGAATGTAATTAAAAGAAAACACACAACAATGGGAATAATTAAAGAAATGCTGCATGTCCGTAAAAGAATAAAAAACAAGAAATCATAATCCAAAGAAATCCAAAAGAAATGGTGTCCAAAGTCAGAGTCCAACAAAGCAAATCCAAGGGAAAAAAGAAATTGAAATCCATTGCTCCATGGTGAAAATAAAAAAATGAGAATAATCCAATGATGAACTATGTACAAATGAACAATTCAGGGCCCAGTCCATGAGCCCAACTGATGAAATGAAACCTACCAAAAATCCTACCTAATAAAAAACTATATACAAAAACGTGGTGCATTGTCCAAGCGCAACCAAAATAAAAAAGAAAAGGAAAGGAAACCTAACACTATCTAACTATATACAATGGCGGCGGGCAAGTCCTGCGGCTCACTCTGTGGTGTCCCGGGCCATGGCATCATCGAGCTCCATGTCGATGTCCCGGAACGGGCCTCTACCCTGGCCCCGAGGTCTCGCAGGGAGGCACTCATGGCCTGTTCCAACTCCTCGCCTCGCGGCACTCTGCCCGCCTCAATGCCCGACGCATGGAGAACTCCGCCCTGACCATGGTGAGCCGCACCTCTTCCGCCTGCCGCCGCTCCGCATTTATGCGCTGGCCCAACCGCAGCCACACGGAAGACACATCCATTCCAGGGTCCTCCTGCCCTCTGGCCGATGCCTGCCCCCCTGATGTCGATGGCCCCGAGCCATCATTGCTCCCACCTAGAGCCTGCTCCTGCTGCTGCTGCTGCTGCTGTCCATGTGCCTGTCCGATGATGCCTGCACATCCTCCATCAGCTGGTCTCCAGTTGTGGTGTCCACCCCTGCTGGACCGCCGACTCCCGACTGTGGCAGGGATGGGATCTCCACCAAGCTAGCTGTGTTGGTCAGGCCAGGTCCACAGGGGGCCCTGGTGGAATCTGGGCCGGAAGACGGCAGGGAGAATGACTGGCTCATAGTCTCCACAGAGGAGGAGAGGTCCGCCAGAGTGCGCGTCACATGTAGGAACCCACCAACCAGGGCCCCTCCCAACAGTGCCACGTCGCGACGCTGCTCTTCCTGATGGCGTGCGTTCTCTGCCCAGGAAGAATGCACGTCATCATGAATGTCACGCGTGCACAACGCGACACCAATCAGGACGGAGCCCATACATTCATGGGACCCCTCGTCCGCAGGTAGTGGAGAGGCAGATGACATGGCACTCTCCCCTACCTGCGGACAGGCCTGGGACGGGGCCTCCCTGCTGGTGCAGTCACAGGGTCAAGGACAGGGACATGCACAGGCCCCTCCATGGTGACCTGTGCTGCCTCCTGGCCCTGGACTGCACCACTTGAACCAGTGGTACTACCCCCACCAGGCCCAATGTGCAGCTCAGTAACGGGCTCCTCCTCCTCTGTGGAGACCACCAACCTGGATGTCTCCGTACCGTCTTCTGCCATTGCAAGCCCCTGTGGGGGCTCACCCGGCCCTTCCACCACAGCCGTAGTGGCAGATGCGGCACCAGCCCCCTCGCTCCCGGATGATGGCAAGTCCTGGGAGGGTGGCTGAGCTTTGCGTCGCCGCCCAGTGGAGGCATCCCCGCCGCTTGGCTCCATAGCGCCGTCTCCGCCCTCTTCTTCACTTGACGCTGCGTAGAGGGAGACATAGAACACAAGCATCAGGGTACAGTACAAAATTCCCCTAGACAGGAAGCAATAACACATGAGTGGCAGTGTCTAACGTCACTTCCATCCTGTCCCTCCACAACACATGGGTGAATGCAAGCAACACACATGCATGAACAGGCATGGCGCCTGCAATCAAAATCAGCATCCATGTACAAGGGCCTCTATTAATCCAAATGTTGCCTTCAAACTCACATGCATCCTGGCTCACACTGATCCCATGCACACACATCACCGGAGTGTCATGCATCATGCCTTGTACACCACAGACACAGTGGATAGACACAGTGCATACAATGGTGACCGCACTGCATGAGTGAATCTACACATCATCACGGACATGTGTCATGAATCCATGGCGTATCGAAGTCACAGACACACTTCTCAGACACACACACATGTGCACCATACATGTACATGACAGCAGCACCCATCCCTCACACCCCCACCATGTGCAAGAACAGACACTGGCATGCTTTCATGTGTGCATTTGCCATACAGCTCCCCATGTAGCATTGGAACTCATGCACCAACCATGTGGTTGGCACATTACTGGTCTCACATGCATGACCATGATGTCCCTGCACACACACATCCATACATGGCCCATGTCACACATACAGGCAAGTATCAGTCTACCAGCACACTGCAACATGCCCTGTCTCGCACACCAATGCTTGGCCACTTACCGCTCAACTCCAGACGGGTCTTCCTCTGAAGGATCTGGGCGTGGAGCGCTGGGCATACGTGTTCCAGGACCCTCATCTGGATGTCACTCATGCTGACCCGGCCTCGCTCCGCGAGGGGCTGGGCCTTGTGGAGGGTCCTGGACCTGAAGTCCTCCCAGCGCTTCTTGACGTGCTTGATGTCGCGGGTTGCCACCCCCTCCACGTTGATGGCAACCACTATGTCGTCCCAGATCCTCTCCCATCCTTCCTTGTTGGCGCGTGATGTTCCGAAGTGGGCATCATAACGCCCCAGGACATGCTCCACCAGGACACCAACTTCCTTCACACTGAAGCTGGTGGCCCTCTGCCTTTCTGGCTGGGAGTCGCCAGTGCTCTCATTGGTGTTTGCCCCGACATGGCGACCCCCGAGGCAGGCGTGGGTGGGCAACTGGGTCCTGGGGCTGGGCTGTGGAGCGATGGTATCCCAGTCGGGAGTCTTCTGTTCCAGCAGGGGTGGACACAGCAACTGGAACCCTGGCTGATGTGCAGGCACCAAATAGCAGGGCACGTGGGAAGCAGGCAGTCAGGCAGCAGCAGATGGCAGGTGGGAGCGTGCTCAGGGCTCTGGGGGGCAGGAAAATGGCCTTCAGGGCAGGAGCGTGGTCTTCTGTGTGTGTACGCGTGGCCAGCTTGATACGGAGTGAATTGGCACATGAAAAAAGTGCACGTCAGTGTGAAATCCGAGGAAAGGCCCTTAGCGTGTAAGCGCGTCAGCACACGTACGCGATTTCATTGGACCAAAGGCCCTTAGCGCATAAGCATGTCTGTGACGTATCACGCACCGGCGCTGCCCTGGCACGGGTTGAAGATCCCACGTGGCTTTCCATTGCTCTGTATGTGCTTTTCGTGGGGTTCGGGCGTGTGTTTTCCAGCCGTTGGGGTTCACACGCTATTACTTCACAGCGGGTGGGTGTTGGCTACATGTTCTTCTACACACAAGGCAGAAGGTGAGTGGTACCCCACTCGCACAGGGCCAATCACGTGTGAAACTTCCTGCGAACCCCAGGAATACACATACCCCACTCGCACAGGGCCCTTTCGCGTATAAAACTCCCCGCGAACCCCAGTAATACACGTACCCCACTCGCACAGGGCCAATCGCGTGTGAAACTTCCCGCGAACCCCAGGAATACACGTACCCCACTCGCACAGGGCCCTTTCGCGTGTAAAATTTCCCGCGATCTCCAGAAATACACGTACCCCACTCGCACAGGGCCCTTTTGCGTGTAAAACTTCCTGCGAACCCCAGTAATACACTTACCCCAATCGCACAGGGCCCTTTCGCGTGTAAAACTTCCCGAGAACCCCAGTAATACACGTACCCCACTCAGTATATATGTGCTTTTTATTTGTGCACACTTTTGTAATGCGCAGGGACGCTACCGCCTGCCTTCCTGTGGCACACGTGTTTAGGCCTGTGCGTGTCTTTGCCCGTGCGTGGGTTTGCCCTATTCGTTTCCATCAATACACGTGGTTCGCGTGCGTGTGGGCGCTCCGTGTACTTCCCAGCAGTACTTCCCCAGTTAGGCCTTCTTTTTCACGCGTTATTCCCCATTCCGCGTGTTACGCCCCCTGTTCCGCCTACTTTTGTTGTGTGCGCTGCGCTATGTGCGCTTTCGCTTTGCGCTTAGTGCACGCTGTTTGGAGACGTGTGCGCCAGCTTGCGCCATGCACGGATTTGGCGCACAACCAGTGGGACAGTAGCACAGCTTTCTCACGCTTGCGCCTCCTTGCGCCTGCTTGCGCTGGGATTTTCGGCGCACGTTTGTTCCATGAATCGGCCCCTTGATCTCCCCCAAAGGTCTTAAGAACTGCCATCTGGGTATTGATACTGCAGAGGGGCAAATGTCAGGGCTGTCCCCTGTCTCCTTACCTTTGATACTTGGCTATGGACCAGTGTCCAGCTGTAGCAATGCAAGGTCATTGCTACCTCATAATTTAATGGTTATTTGTTGAAAGTGCTACTTTATGCAGACGATTCATTGATTACCGGAAACGTGGAGTTGCTCCATAGAGTTGTTCAATTTCTTGAGATGATTCAGGGAAAAGTTGTACTTCAACGTCAACGTGAATAAATCAGTAATCTTCACAATCTCTCTCTTGCCATATGTGGCTCTGTGGTGATTTAAATTTGAGTTAGGTGCAATGGGGCTTACTTATATAGGCAGTAGGGTCTCTGGTGACATGAAAGGGGACTTAAAGAATAATATCAAATTAGTGATGGATACATGAGAAGCAGACTGCCAAGATCTATAGCATGTTTCAGAGGGTGCTATTTATTTAATGTGGAGCTGCTATGCCTCTACGCCAATATATATCCCTACACCAGGGGTCCTGAACGACCTATGCAGATCAGGACAAACCTATGCGTATTGTACACAAACTCTTCATAGGGCTAATAAATGTGCCGTCGTTACAATCATCTTTTTCCACATGGACAGAAATCCCTCATTACAGAATATAATAGGCCGACATGTACATAAACAAGCAGAAACAATGTATTCACACACAGCACATCTTAATACATGACATAGAGTAAAGACATATCTTCCATAAAAAAATATATTTCTGCACTTGGATGCAACAGTGACAGGTGGTATGTAAATAGATACAAATGCAATAAAGTGCATACAGTGCAACAAGTGCATACATGTAAAGTGCTAAACAAAGTCATGTAAAGTGAAAACGATGCCAAAGTGCATGTGCATGTTGTGGAGGATCACTGAGGTTGATGCGGAATCGCAAGATGGTACACTCACACCCAATGGCTAGACAACTGACCCAAGGCCAACTAATGTTCAACAGTCACAAAGTTCATACAAACATAACTTGCAAATGTCTGCTGCTAAGAAAAGGACAACAGTGGTCCTAAACTGAAATACATTCACATGCCTCCAATTGTGCCCACACTAGTTTCGACGAACCATTGCTACTGTCGAGTTCCTCAGGGCCAATGCACATCGCTTCAAAGTAGCAGGCAAGTGAAGAGGCAGAAAATAAATTGCTGCCGGTCTAGCTGTCTCCACATCCATACTGTATCTGTTGTGAATAACATGGTACAGCTCTACCGCACCGCTTTCGAAAACTTGAGGTACATTCAGTCATTATGATATCGATTATCCGAGTTTCATAAATGTTGGCGCTGTAGTTCACGCCCCATGGGGTGGTCGGCATCTCGTCTAACAAAAGCGAGTCACGTCTTCCAGAAAGTATTCTCTTAGAAACAACAGAAGATGGGCGTACCCGGTTTAGCTATCCTAACATAGGAAATGACTACAAAGTGTTTCCAATTAGGAGATTAATTATGGCTTTCCCATGGTGACACACACAGGCCACTGTGGTTTAAAATTGAATAGGGCACAGTCCTGGCCAGAAAACTGGTGAGTTTTTGTCAATGCATAGATACCTGTGCGGGCGAATTCCTTTCCTTCTATTGATTCAATAGTTTCTGAATATTAGAAAGCTGTGCTTGGGTGGAAGATTCCTAATCCACAGTGAAGTCTCATGTGGACAACACATCCTGCAGATCAGGAAAAACAGGTGGGATTGGCACGTGCAGATCAAGGCAGGTATACATAAAATAAGTGATATATAGACGGATAACTCCCTGCTGTAAATTTAATCTCTTAAATGTGAGAAGAAGCTGCCCCAAATGGAGTGACGCTGATGGATTTTTACCTTCCTCATGAATGGTGGTGCATGTGTGCGATTGACCGCTCAGGAGAATGTTGATGAGTGCTTGAGTGTGAATATTCTGAAAGCGTCAATTGAGGGCCTGAGCTGCAGCGCTTGCTCAGGAGAATCTTAATGAGTGCTTGAGTGTTGTTGGGTGTTCTGACCCACGTTTGGACTATTATGCTACAACATTTGGTGCTGTGGGCTTAGGAAATCCAAGATGGCCGAAAAAGCCCACATGTGCGCCAGAATCTATGAAAACCGCGCAGTTTGTGCGCACACCAAAATGGTCGCCTGACTTGCCACCCCCCGGTGCGGGTGTGCTGGGTCAGAAGAGCCATGAGTGAAATGGGCTGCCAAAGAGAAAAACAGCAGTGCCTGTTCGCTAGAAAGCACTTTAAAAATCACCCTTTGTTTCTCTGAAGGCAAGCTCAGAATGCCCATTTCAAACATTGCAGAATATCCAACAATATCACTGAACACCAGCAGACATTTGACAGAATAAAGTCTTGTGGGCATACAAAATCTGGAAAGAGGATGAGCCTAAAATAATGTTCATAGCAAAACTGGCTGAGCTGTGGATTTCAGCAGTTTAAGTAAATTTGGACTGAAAGACACTAAAAATCTCAATGTTTAAAAGAAATGAGTGACCTACTTTTGAGTGTCACATAGGTTGCAATTGTTTAAATGTCATAGTTTTAAACTTAGAATCAGCATTCTAGCTGCATGCGTAAAAATTGGAAGCTTGATTTGGACAGGAAAACTGGCAGCCAAAGAGACATTTAGCTGAGGCCTGGCTTAAAAAGTGAGGGAATTTCGCCCACCAGCTACCCCCGACAGGAGTTGAGACTTGCACAACAGCTGTGTTCCCAGGCCTAGCTGCCTTCTGCTGTTCCCACCAAAAGGGATATGACACTTCTCTGATTGAATTACCTGGGCTCTGCAGGAAATTGAACAAAGCCCTGTCCTGACTCAGGCAAATGTTTTATTGGGGGGGGGGTCGTAAAAGTGGCTTCCTCCTGGAAGGAAAGGGGAGGAGCACTGCCTGTGAGAGCAAGCTGGCTTGGCAGAACTGGAAAAACCAGAAATTCAACCTTGTGCTGGGGGGAAACCACACCCCTTTGGGGCCAGAACTTAAATCTAAAAAGATGGATCATTCATAGAGCGGACTTGTGAACATTTTATAAGTGATATCATTATTCTTGTGATTTTTCTGTGCACATTTGAAGACGTGTTAGGACCCGGTGGTATGTTCAGGGGGGTTTTTAGCGGAAAAGAGGATATTACTCTAAATGTATGTATGTTAAAAATCTGACACTCCACCACCTAATGCCCACATGCTTTGCGAACATTTGTGTAAATGCGGGGACAAATCCAATATTGGTAACCCGACCAAAAAGTGAAATATGTTGCCATTTTTGAACCCAAGCTCCTAGAAACGACAGAATTGGAACAGGGGCTACCATCAGTAAATGCATGATGTGTGTATGCAATGCCAAACAACTGTCTGTCGGGGAAGTATGTATTTGAATCAGATATAGATTGTGTGAAAAGTTGACAGGGGTGGGTCCTCTGTATCATAAACAGGCCTCATCATGATGACACTTCATTTCATTCCCCCAATCAAGGGGAAGAGGAGGAAGTGGCCAATGACAAGTGGAGAGGGGTAGGGCCTAGAAAGCTAGCCTCTCCACCCACTTTCAAAACACATAAAAGCAGACAGTCAGGACAGATGGAGACATTCTATTCCATCTGCTGCGGGACGCTCTGCCGGGAAAATCCATACTTTACCTCCATCAACCTCCAGAGAGCCAACACAGAGACTTCAATCTATCCACCTTCAGAGACCAAGACTTTACTTCAGAATTTGTAGCAGAGAGGTCAACTACAAGCTAAATCCCTCTTTAGCAGGCCTCAAATCATTGAAACTATTCACAGCCAGGCGAGCTGTTTGAATTCTTTGCAAGAACTCTTGCCATTTTCCAGAAAGCAGTGTTGTATCCAGAGAGAGACCAGCTGAACCGGAGACCGCTGTATCCGGACCCACAGACCTGATCAGAACCAGAGACCCAGACCAGACCAGCAGAGTAGAGCTGACCCAGACGCTGTGTGCAGAGACCGTCCGTGGCGAGTGAAGAAAACCCGCTGACCAGATCGTGACGAGGCCCAGTCCTTCTAAAAATTAGGAGTGAGTATCCGCCAAAACTGTGCAGAACCCAATCTCTTAGTTAAAATAATCTAATGCAAGCTATTTTAACTTGAGTAGAACTGTCTCCTAGAGATCCTGTCACCTGTCATCCTTAAGCTGCGAGCTGTCACATGTAATTCCAAAGTTGCACGCTGTCACTTGTCATTTTGAGTTGTTTTAAATCTGAAAATCTACCTTTACTAAATCGTTCATAACTCCGGAACCGTTTGGGCTAGGAACGAAATTTAACTTTCATTTTGAAGCTGAGATTCTAAGCTTCCAAAAATACCCAACAAGATAGTGCTACTCCTTATAGATGTTCTGTAATCGCAAGACACGCACTCAGAAATATTTACAGCGATTCGCGATTTGACCTGATTTCAGTCACGTGTAAAAATCTGCAGCTGCTTGCCTTCCGTTAAAAAAATTCGTTTGCAATCTGCTAATCATCCATAGAGCATTGCTAACCCGAGCCTGAACAATATAAAGTAGCCATCACCTACCCTGAACCTCTAGAGGGAATTAAAGGCATTTTTGGCGCATTTCACTTCCTTGCCACCACATTCATAAGCATTTTGGGCCTGTGTTTAAAACTTCGACCTGTTTTCCTCTAAGCTTGCTGGGGGGGAACTGAATTTCGTATTGTATTGATTGCATTCCTGAGAACTGTGTGCTCTCCTTTCCATCTCCTTATATTGCATAAAGGGGGGAGGGGTGAATTTTCAAAGAAAAGTGATTACATTGTCTTTTAGTGAAGTCCTATCAAGTCGATTTCTGTGCTGCATTCTTTTTCATCTGTGCAATTCATTGAAACCATAAAGCATTCTCTGATACTTTATTCCCCTGTTCCTAGTCATAAGTCACCAGAACTGTGCTATTGTAGGATTGCTTATTGCTGATTTCTGCTCATATGCCTAAGTGTGCTATCCATTATTAATGTATTATCAAAGTGTGATATATCTATAAATTGTTTAATTTTTTCAAATAAATCTTTTAAATTTGCAAAACAAACCTACTTCTTGGCTCAGTGGGGTCAGGGGGATTCTAAGAGAGGGGTGTTATACAGGGGTAGTCATCCAGAACTCATGAACTGGACATAAAGTTATATCAATAAGGGTTTTCATTCAGTATTCCAGACTAGGCGTTGACTTAGCTGTAGTGTTGAATTGAATATCTCTTACAAATTGGGGGCTCGAGCCGGACGTTTGGGTTAGATCTATCACTTGTGCAGATTAATACAGCGTGCCAGCTGACCAGATACACATATCCGGTCGGATCACCACGCTGTGTTACGCTGTAAAGCACTCCTCAAAGGAACGCTCTAAGGAAAAGGTCTGTTTTGCAAAAATAAAATACAAACTTCTGTAAGTCAGGACAGAGACCAATCTCTAGAATGACGACCTTAGTAGACATGAAAATAGCCAGAGAGCACTTCTTCCATAAGTTATTTGTGAGAGGTGAGTGGACTCACCAGGACCGCATGGTCTGGTTGCAGGCCATCACGCAACAGGTCACTGAAACAGGGTCAGATATATGGAGAGATCAGGGTCCCTTACATGTGGCCCTGAGTGAACTATACATGGCTCCTAAAGCTAAGGATGAACAAGACAAGATGGTTAGGATAGCGACATACCTGTACCTATATATGGGAGACATGCAGGATAAATGTACTGAAAGCCAAGATCTGGCGAATAAGCGACAGATGGCGTTAGAGAAGGTCCAATCTGACCTGGTCTCTTCTGAGCAGAGGCTGCAGGGGAGCCAGGAGTCAGAAAATGATAGTAGGCAGTATATCATTAAAATAAAAGAGGACATGGATATACTGCAACAGGAAAAGACAGACCAGGATACCAGAATTCTGGCTTTGCAGAAGGAACGCCAAGACAGTTTGGACTCCCTACTGCAGAGCCAGAAAAAGCTGGAGCAACAGATCAATTTCAACAGGGCATGCACAGAGCAGGTAGCCACCCTGCAAATCCAACTAGACAGAGAGAAAGAGGAGAGCAATAAACTGATCCTGAAAGACCTGGATACCCAGGCAGAGTTTGATCAGGATCGCCAGAAAGCTGGTGCCTTCCAAAGGCAAAGGGACGACCTGGCGTCACAAATTCAAGCTCTTGGTCAGGAAAGGGACACCTTAGACCCGGAAGTCTGCCACTTAAAAAGGAAAATGGAAGAAAATCACCTGGCCCTCCAGGGACTGGGTGACCTCCAAAAAGAACACCAGAACTTGTTAGAGCACACCAGGAGGGTGGAGGATGCTCTGGCAAGAAAGGAGCAGGCCAATAGGGACACAGCTCAGGAGGTAACCCTCCTGCAGCAGAGACTGGCCCAGTACTCCAGGACCAATCAGGAGGCACAGAGAGAAAATAAGGCTCTCTGTCAGCACAATGATAGGCTCCAACAACAGGTAGCGATGCAGGAGCGACTGATAGAGTCTAGTAAGGCCTTAACTGAGGAACTGAAAGCGCAGGCTCTTGCATTGCAACAGGGAGCAGAGGCAGATAGAGACCAGGTTCGCTGGGAAAGGGAAACTCCTGAGCATAACCTCAGGAGCCCTAGTACCAGAGGCCTTTATCTCTCTCAGTCCCTGGACTCTGCCACCCCCATGTCCCCTGGCGCACATGAGCACCGGGCCACAGGGATGGCAGATTACTATCCAGCCAGAAGCATGGGGCTCATAGGCCAGTACCACCCAGGTATGGAGGGGCGGGCATCTGGGTATGGGCACCCAAGCACAGTGCAATTTAGTGGGGAACCCCAGGAGAGTAGGCCCATTAAGGGCATCCTGAAAACCTCTGCCCAGTTAGGTCAGTGGGGGGGTACCCATCAAATCCTGGCAGCGAGGAGGGATCTGAAGAATCCTCTGAGCGGTACAGGACACAGGAGACCAGGTCCCCACATTCTGCCAGCCACTCCCAGGCTTGCAGAATCCGGGAAAACCTGGAAGATCAGACAGGAACCTCTGGGAGCAGTGCCTCTGAGTCAGAGGATGGATGGACCAGGGTTACCCGAACCAAAAAGGCCAATAAGGCAAAAAGGGCCTTGCTTAAGGACCCATTGAAACAGATTAAGGCAATAAGGAGTGTCATCACGCCTTATCATAAGAATGCCAAGTACTCTGTTTGGGAACACTTGGAGCTCTACGAGCAAATGATGGAGACTTTCCATTTGAAGGACAGCCAAAGCTGTATTCAATATGTAAAGTGGACTTTCTCACCAGAATACTCCAGTTTCTTTGCGGGGCTGGAGGACCAATATCATTTAAGATGGTCCACCTATAAGGCGGCCATCTTGAAACATTTTTCTGTTCACAGAAATCCTCAAGAGGCTCGCAAGGCAGCCTACAATTTGCAATGTGGGGAGGATCAGGCCCCACAAGAATTCGTGCAAGAACTGAAACGTGCCTTTGCGCAGACCACCAGAAGGGTGCGCACAGACAGCAGAGAATTTGTCCATACATTTTTCCATGCCTTGCCCAAATGTATAATGACCCAGCTCGTGAGAGATTTTCATGAGAAAAGATCTTTAGACTGGGTCATTGAACAGGCTACCCGGATCTATGAGGTGCAGAAGCCCATAGAAAATAAAAGCAATACCCAGAAAAATCCCAAAACCAACAGCACCCCTGCTGCTGCCAAGGTGGCAGAGGTAAAGGTCACCCCAGTTTTGGATTTGGAGATGGGGGGGGCCTAAAAACCTACCTGCACCTAATAATTCACAGCCCAGAAGGCCCTCGGGCCAGTCACAGGCAGGGAGTCGAGGAGGTAGTCCCACAAATGGGGTCCCCCGCTCCCCTGACTATGTAAGTCCCCGCTATAAGGGAAACCGACTAATCCTGGGTTATGTGTGGACTCCTCCAGCCCAAGGGGGGGGATCCGGCCAAGCACCTAACCCAGGGATCTTCCCTCCCAACTTCCCACAGGAGGGCAGAAATTCTCCAAATCCTGGGCAGAACTTTTTCCCCAGGTATCCGCCCAATTTCCAGCCCCAAAATCATCCATCCTTCTTGCCCCAATTCCCTGAGCCCAGACAACCTAATCCGGGAGAGGGGAGGCCAAGGGTGGAGGGGTACCAAAATCTTCCCAACCAGGGGTACTACCAGAGAAGGGATAGCTACCCTTCCCGGGATCACCCCAGGGGAGAAAATAGAGCCCCGTATCAGCCTGAGCGGGTTTCCCAGTTAGAGCGCCAGGTCCAAAATATGGCACGGGATCTGGGTCACATACTGAGGGCTCAACAGAACCCTCAGATGAGCATGCCACCGCAGAATGCCCCAAACTCTGGACCTGGTGCTCCAGAACAATGACGGGGGCAGCACCCCGATAACACACCGGTTCCCAGGGAGGAGGCACAAGGGGAAGGGGGGTGTAAAGCCTTGGAGGAAGCTTCCTTCCCAACTTGTAAACAGCCCCTGGAAAACCAGGAACCGTAAACAAAATCTCCTACCCCTGAAAGCCTGCCTCCCAAGGAGCAGAGGGGGGGTAGGAGAAACAAAGGACCCAAACAGACCCACTTTGTGGAGGAGGTACAGATCTTCCAATTTGAGGGAGAGGGATCCTCAGAAGATCCTGGGAAAAGGATCTTCTCCTTCAGAGATGGGGGAACTCCTCCCAAAGAAAAATGGGTCCCAAGGGATTCCAATCCAGACTGGGGAGATATGGAGACTGAGCTACCGCCGCCCATCATCTCATCCCAGAACCCACAATACCAAAATCCCCTGGTTCAAACCCATCCTGATGACTGCCTCCAAAAAGGGCGGGGCGGCCCAGAACCGGAACCAGGGGAACCCACAATGGCTCTGATCTCCAGTTGCCAACTTTTTCTTTCAGATTCCCAAGGCTCTCCACAGAATTCTGCCCAAATTTCTTCTCTTGTAATGTCCAAAACCAGAAAGTTAGCCCACCAGTTGTCCAAAAATGTGCATTATCTGTGCCCCCTTGAGGAGAAGGATGGAAGATATTATGCCCCGGTACAAGTACAGGGGCAGGGTACGATTTCAGCGCTGGTGGACACGGGATCTCAAGCTACCCTTCTGTCCAGAAGGGCCTTTGATGAACTGAATGCAGGAAGGGGAGGGAATTACCAAATTCCTCTCACCTCACTTCCTGGACAACTCCAGAACTTTGACGGGAAGGAAATTCCCGTCGAGGGGACGGCAGATTTGGACATTAAAATTGGGCGACACAAGTTGAAACACCCAGTCATAGTTGTGACTCCAGAGGGCACCCCTTGTTTACTAGGGAATGACCTCCTGAGAAGGTTGTCACCCCTAATAGATTGCGTAAACAAGGTCCTCTGGACCCAGACTAGCCGACCCATAAAATTAAAACAGAGTGTCAACCATGTTAGTTTAAACGGCACCTGCCACATGGTTGAACAAAAATCTAACCAAGTAGAATTTCACTTCCAGAACAACCAGATTCCAGACGTGACAGTAATAGCAGTAGGACAACAGACTGGTGATGGGGGGTCCTCTCTATTTCTGAATTCAACCTTCCTTCCAGTTTAAGGTGGTATTCCACACTGGAAGGAAACACCCTGAAATTCTTTACCAATCCACAATCAGCAACTCCCACTCCTATAGTCCAGAAAGATGTGAAATCAGCTCAGAGCCTGGCTGATATTCAGCAAATTGGAGAGCAGTTGTTCATCCCTGTTCAGTTAAATGATGGGAAGGACTCTGTTCTCGCTCGAGTGTGTGTGAACAACGGTAAGAGCTTCATCAGCGAAGCCATGTTCTGCCAACTCCCAAAAGATCCAGCCATTCCCACATTCAAACTGATAGACAAATGGGAAATGGACCTGGAGGCACCTAATTCCAAACATCTCCTGCCAAGCAGGTGTATGCTCAAAATCTCCATTGGCAACAAGAGCCTAGTCCATAATTGTTGGGTCGTGCGAGACGTCACTGCTGCCTTTTACTTAGGCAGTGACATTCTCAATCGCTTTGCCATTAGTTTGGACCTAATAAACTTCAAAGCTTGGTCCCGATTAGCGGATAATCCCATGGGCTTTGATGACCTAGAAAAAGCATTTAGGTCAGCTCAATTGCTACCTTATGCAGTTGAAATTCAGATCAAAGAGGAAGTCACCATCCCAGAAAGGACCCGACAATTCTCCCTGGAAGTGAAAGTTAAAAGAGGACAACATTTGAAAAACCCTGATGCTTATATACATCTAAATGCTTCTCTCCAACAGCAAGGGTTAGGGGTAAACCCAACACCATTAGTCAACATAGAACATGACACCATTCTAATAGAGGTGGATAACAGCGACTTAAAGAGTATTACTCTAGCCGCAGGCACCATTATTGGAATGGCGGTTGATGACCGACATTTTTCCATCGACTTAGTAAATGAACTGTTAGGGCCAATCCCCAAGGACTGCTTTGACAGTGACAGTGATGACAATACAACACCAGACAGGATCTTTACCCGGCATGGGGGGAACTTCCTGGTGTACACTTCCTGCCCCTATGGTAAGGAAGATGTGACTTGTGACTTCAGGAGGGATGAGGTGATTTTCCAGGTCCATGAGGGTTGCCTTTCCCACCTGAGGCCTCCAGTCCAAATCAGCACTCTGACCAGGGACTTCTCCACCCAGCTGGATGAGGCAGCTGAGATAGCCAAACCAGAAGTCTTTCCAGGCTTCAGGAAGATGGTGGAAGAGAGAGTCAACCTAGCTGATGCCTGTGTGACTCTGGAACAAAAGCAAAAGTTGAAACAAGTTTTCTTGGATTTCCAAGATCTCTTTGCGGTAGACTCATATGACTGTGGTCGCACTGACATCCACACAACAACAATCCCCACGAACCCTGGCATGACTCCTGTGTTTGTGAAGCAATATCGCTTGCCTCTCGCATCAATAGAGTCCCTTACTGAAATAATTAAGAACCTTGAGTCCCGGGGAATAATCCGTCCAGTCCAGAGCACCTTCAATAATCCGGTGCTGGGAATATTGAAGCCAAACGGCCAGTGGAGACTCTGTGCTGACCTTAGGGAGCTCAACAAACGGGTCCATACTTCCCGATGGCCTCTGCCCTACATTGACCAAGGGCTGGCCCAGATCCAGGGGTCACAGGTATTCACTGCAATAGACCTGACCAATGGATACTGGACTGTGCCTGTCAGTAGGGAGGACCAATACAAGCTGGATTTTACCTTTGGGGGCCAGCAGTACACATGGACCCGGACTCCCTTCGGATACCTCAACTCCGGCAATGAATTCAACATTTTCCTACATAAGGCCATGCCCGACCTGGGTGCGAGGGGTAACCTGGCTTATGTAGATGATGTCCTCATCAAAAGCTCATCTGTGGAGGAACACATAGCGGAGATCCGTTATGTTCTGACCCAGTTGAGGGCCGCCGGAGCAAAACTTTCCTTTCAGAAAGCACAGTGGTGTAGAACCCGTGTTAATTTCTTGGGGCATGAGATTACTCCTCAGGGTCTCTGTCCCCAGGAAAAGAAGGTGGAAGCACTCCAAAAACTGAAAGACCCCACAACTCTGCGGGAACTAAGGAGCCTCCTTGGACTGACTAATTACAGCAGAAAGTTCATTAAGGGCTACGCAGAGATCACCAGACCCCTGATTCATCTCCTGAAGGGGGGGGTCAAGTGGGAATGGGGTCCAGAACAAGCCGAGGCGGTAAAACAACTCAAAAGAAGCCTCTCACAAGCGTCTTGCCTAGCTTACCCTGTCAGGAACAAGGAGTTCTTCCTGGAGATAGGGTTCTCTAATACGTGCTTGACGGCAGTATTATACCAAAAGCATGACAAGGTCAATAAAGTAATCTCCTATGCGAGCAAAACTTTATCATCTGTGGAGGAAAAATTCAACGATTGTGAGAAGGCACTCCTGGCAACGGTGTGGGCATTGAAGAATTACCGCCCGTTCATCCAGGGGGAACACATCATAGTGGAGACTCCACACCAGCCTCTGCAATATCTCCAAAGTGACAGAATCCGGGCCGGAAATGTGAGTAATTCCCGAATTACTTCCTGGATTCTGTCAATGCAAGGCTTTCCTGTGGAGGTCAGATATGGCCAAAACAAGAACAGTCCCCTCGCGCAAGGTCTGGCTGACTTGCATGATTGTGCCAGAGAAAACTGTCTCGAGGACGAAAGTCTAAAAATCAAGGACAACACAGAGGCATACCTTAATTCCCCACACAAAGTCTTTGAAGAAGACAAGTGTGAGGGAATGCCCACTGTCTATGTGGATGGATGCTCTTACCATGTTGACAACGACGGGGAGAAGGAACTGGTGGCTGGCGTAGGGAATGCATGGGTGAAGGAGTTCCCAGAACCCTCCGCTGGATACAAAATTGGTCCCCGAAGTAGTCAGGTGGCAGAATTGATGGCTGTGCATCAGGCCATCCTCACTGCTGTCCAGCATCAACTCCACGAACTGGTCATAATCACAGATTCGGATTATGTACGGAACGGATTCGTGGAGCACCTGGTTAATTGGAAAACCAGAGGCATGTTATGTGCTAATAACAAACCCTTGAAACATGGGAAGTTAATCCAAAACATTGATGAGCTGGTCACCTTGAATGGGATGACCATCTATTGGAAAAAGATCAAAGGTCATTCCAAAGTAGAGGGACCAGACAAAACTGGGAATGACTTAGCTGATCAGCTGGCCAAAACCGGGGCCATCCAAGGGGATCTAATAGAAACAGAGTCCCTGTTGGGGGAACTCCAGGTCACTGCGATCACTAGGTCCCAGACAAATGCTCACAATGATCTTTCCACTGCACAATGGAGTAAGGCGACCCCTGATGCTGATTTAATTACAGCTCAGAAGGGGGATCCAATAATTGGTAAGTTTTACCAACACCTTGAGGACCCTGAGAACTTTCCCCTGACGGATACCGATTACATTGGGAAAGAGGACCTAGGAGTGTTGATGAAATGTCCAAAAATGTTCCGAATCCAAGACGGTTTGTTGGTGAGGAAATCCAAAGCTGGCCATGATCAGTGGGTGGTTCCTACCTCATTCCGAAGCCTGATGTTAAGTCACGCCCATGATGCGGCCACCGCCGGTCATAGGGGGTTTCACACAACACTGGAAATCTTAAGAGAGGTTGCATACTGGCCACACATGGGCCAGGACCTCAACCAATACTTGAAGGGGTGTCTTGTGTGTGCGCAATTTCAGCCGACGTCCCTCACACAACGCGCGCCTCTCCAAAAGCTGGGGATGACACTGCCATGGTCAGATTTACAAATTGACTTTGTAGGTCCCGTGATTCGCTCCGCGAGGGGGAATAAGTACATTTGACGGTTACATGCTTGTTTACCAAGTGGGTGGAATGTCTCCCAGCCCCAAATTGCAAGGCAGAAACTGCAGCTGCCCTGATGATTAACCACATCTTTTCCCGTTTTGGTCTACCTCAAAGGATTGAGTCAGACAGAGGTAGTCACTTCACCAGTGAAGTAATGACAAAGATGTGGGAGATACTGGGGGTCAAAAGAAAGCTACATATTGCTTACAGGCCAGCTTCTTCTGGAGCAGTGGAACGCTACAACCGGACCATTGTGAGCATCTTAAAAAAGTTTGTGGCAGATTCTGGGCCAAGTTGGGATATCAGATTACCTCTGGTCCTAATGGCCATCAGATCTACCCCTTCCTCTGCAACCAAAATGTCACCATTTGAGTTGATGACTGGGCGCAGAATGGTGCTCCCTCAGCATTTGCTCTACAGGACCCAAGAGCAGACACTGATAAATGCCTCCACAACTCATGAGTATGTGGAAAATTTAAGGAAACACCTTCAACATGCTTTTGCCTATGCTCAGCGGAATCTAGAAAGATCAGCTGATAGCATGAAGACCCACTATGACCTGAAAACTTCCAGGAAGGAATATCAGGTGGGAGACCGGGTCTACCTATACAATTTCCAAAGGAACCAGGCCAGACAGCCCAAATTTTTGCCTACATGGAAGGGACCGTTTGAAATTATAGACAAGATCTCCCCTGTAGCTTATAAAATCCGCATCGCAAAGGCGGTTTGGCAGAGGGGGAAGACAAGTGGGTCCACATTAATCAGTTAAAATGTTGCCACCCCAGGCACACTCTACAGCAACTAGAGGAATCCTCTGGAATCCCTGAGGGGGCCACTCCAGAGTAAGTCAGTTCTAACCTAAAATATCCCACATATAGTCTCTAAAATATTATGTTTCTTGTGAGCGACTGTCTCTGAATTATATCTTGTTTTTCAAACTAAAAATGCTACGTCTCTGTATGTATAAAATATATATGTTTGCCACACCATTAATAGTGGTGGAAAAATGTCTATGAGTAGGTATTGCCGCTTTTGCTTTCTCGTCCTAGGAGAGATGAAACCAAGGAGAACGACCCAGGGACCGGGAGCTAAGATCCGAGGGGCCCAGTGTACCGCCCAATACTCCCTTCAGGACCGGCGAGGAGAACCGACTGATCCACCCCTGATGGAGCAAAGGATGCTGAACTTTGTCATCTGCGGAATTGGAAGAAGATGATGCGGACCTTCCAGCACGTGGGTCAACATCCTTAGCACCCGACATCCCCTCAACTCAATCCAAGTGCAGTCGAGCGGGGGGGTTTGTTGGGTGTTCTGACCCACGTTTGGACTATTATGCTACAACATTTGGTGCTGTGGGCTTAGGAAATCCAAGATGGCCGAAAAAGCCCACATGTGTGCCAGAATCTATGAAAAACGCGCAGTTTGTGCGCACACCAAAATGGTCACCTGACTTGCCACCCCCCGGTGCGGGTGTGCTGGGTCAGAAGAGCCATGAGTGAAATGGGGTGCCAAAGAGAAAAACAGCAGTGCCTGTTCGCTAGAAAGCACTTTAAAAATCACCCTTTGTTTCTCTGAAGGCAAGCTCAGAATGCCCATTTCAAACATTGCAGAATATCCAACAATATCACTGAACACCAGCAGACATTTGACAGAATAAAGTCTTGTGGGCATACAAAATCTGGAAAGAGGATGAGCCTAAAATAATGTTCATAGCAAAACTGGCTGAGCTGTGGATTTCAGCAGTTTAAGTAAATTTGGACTGAAAGACACTAAAAATCTAAATGTTTAAAAGAAATGAGTGACCTACTTTTGAGTGTCACATAGGTTGCAATTGTTTAAATGTCATAGTTTTAAACTTAGAATCAGCATTCTAGCTGCATGCGTAAAAATTGGAAGCTTGATTTGGACAGGAAAACTGGCAGCCAAAGAGACATTTAGCTGAGGCCTGGCTTAAAAAGAGAGGGAATTTCGCCCACCAGCTACCCCCGACAGGAGTTGAGACTTGCACAACAGCTGTGTTCCCAGGCCTAGCTGCCTTTTGCTGTTTCCACCAAAAGGGATATGACACTTCTCTGATTGAATTACCTGGGCTCTGCAGGAAATTGAACAAAGCCCTGTCCTGACTCAGGCAAATGTTTTATTGGGGGGGGGGTCGTAAAAGTGGCTTCCTCCTGGAAGGAAAGGGGAGGAGCACTGCCTGTGAGAGCAAGCTGGCTTGGCAGAACTGGAAAAACCAGAAATTCAACCTTGTGCTGGGGGGAAACCACACCCCTTTGGGGCCAGAACATAAATCTAAAAAGATGGATCATTCATAGAGCGGACTTGTGAAAATTTTATAAGTGATATCATTATTCTTGTGATTTTTCTGTGCACATTTGAAGACTTGTTAGGACCCGGTGGTATGT
Source organism: Ambystoma mexicanum (assembly GCF_040938575.1). Taxonomy (NCBI): domain Eukaryota; kingdom Metazoa; phylum Chordata; class Amphibia; order Caudata; family Ambystomatidae; genus Ambystoma; species Ambystoma mexicanum. The sequence goes on from NC_090929.1 coordinate 544,181,710, forward strand.
TCAGGGGGGTTTTTAGCGGAAAAGAGGATATTACTCTAAATGTATGTATGTTAAAAATCTGACACTCCACCACCTAATGCCCACATGCTTTGGGAACATTTGTGTAAATGCGGGGACAAATCCAATATTGGTAACCCGACCAAAAAGTGAAATATGTTGCCATTTTTGAACCCAAGCTCCTAGAAACGACAGAATTGGAACAGGGGCTACCATCAGTAAATGCATGATGTGTGTATGCAATGCCAAACAACTGTCTATCGGGGAAGTATGTATTTGGATCAGATATAGATTGTGTGTAAAGTTGACAGGGGTGGGTTCTCTGTATCATAAACAGACCTCATCATGATGACACTTCATTTCATTCCCCCAATCAAGGGGAAGAGGAGGAAGTGGCCAATGACAAGTGGAGAGGGTAGGGCCTAGAAAGCTAGCCTCTCCACCCACTTTCAAAACACATAAAAGCAGACAGTCAGGACAGATAGAGACATTCTATTTCATCTGCTGCGGGACGCTCTGCCGGGAAAATCCATACTTTACCTCCATCAACCTCCAGAGAGTCAACACAGAGACTTCAATCTATCCACCTTCAGAGACCAAGACTTTACTTCAGAATTTGTAGCAGAGAGGTCAACTACAAGCTAAATCCCTCTTTAGCAGGCCTCAAATCATTGAAACTATTCACAGCCAGGCGAGCTGTTTGAATTCTTTGCAAGAACTCTTGCCATTTGCCAGAAAGCAGTGTTATATCCAGAGAGAGACCAGCTGAACCGGAGACCGCTGTATCCGGACCCACAGACCTGATCAGAACCAGAGACCCAGACCAGCAGAGTAGAGCTGACCCAGACGCTGTGTGCAGAGACCGTCCGTGGCGAGTGAAGAAAACCCGCTGACCAGATCGTGACGAGGCCCAGTCCTTCTAAAAATTAGGAGTGAGTATCCGCCAAAACTGTGCAGAACCCAATCTCTTAGTTAAAATAATCTAATGCAAGCTATTTTAACTTGAGTAGAACTGTCTCCTAGAGATCCTGTCACCTGTCATCCTTAAACTGCGAGCTGTCATATGTAATTCCAAAGTTGCACGCTGTCACTTGTCATTTTGAGTTGTTTTAAATCTGAAAATCTACCTCTACTAAATCGTTCATAACTCTGGAACCGTTTGGGCTAGGAACGAAATTTAACTTTCATTTTGAAGCTGAGATTCTAAGCTTTCCAATAAACCCAACACGATAGTGAGTGCTACTCCTTATAGATGTTCAGTAATCGCGAGACACGCATTCAGAAATATTTACCGCGATTCGCGATTTGACCTGATTTCAGTCACGTGTAAAAATCTGCAGCTGCTTGCCTTCCGTTAAAAAAATTTGTTTGCAATCTGCTAATCATCCATAGAGCATTGCTAACCCGAGCCTGAACAATATAAAGTAGCCATCACCTACCCTGAACCTCTAGAGGGAATTAAAGGCATTTTTGGCGCATTTCACTTCCTTGCCACCACATTCCAAAGCATTTTGGGCCTGTGTTTAAAACTCCGACCTGTTTTCCTCTAAGCTTGCTGGGGGGGAACTGAATTTCGTATTTTATTGATTGCATTCTTGAGAACTGTGTGCTCTCCTTTCCATCTCCTTATATTGCATAAAGGGGGGGGTGAATTTTCAAAGAAAAGTGATTACATTGTCTTTTAGTGAAGTCCTATCAAGTCGATTTCTGTGCTGCATTCTTTTTCATCTGTGCAATTCATTGAAAGCATAAAGCATTCTCTGATACATTATTCCCCTGTTCCTAGTCATAAGTCACCAGAACTGTGCTATTGTAGGATTGCTTATTGCTGATTTCTGCTCATATGCCTCAGTGTGCTATCCATTATTAATTTATTATCAAAGTGTGATATATCTATAAATTGTTTAATTTTTTCAAATAAATCTTTTAAATTTGCAAAACAAACCTACTTCTTGGCTCAGTGGGGTCAGGGGGATTCTAAGAGAGGGGTGTTATACAGGGGTAGTCATCCAGATCTCATGAACTGGACATAAAGTTATATCAATAAGGGTTTTCATTCAGTATTCCAGACTAGGCGTTGACTTAGCTGTAGTGTTGAATTGAATATCTCTTACAGTGTGAATATTCTGAAAGCGTCAATTGAGGGCCTGAGCTGCAGCGCTTGCTCAGGAGAATGTTGATGAGTGCTTGAGTGTGAATATTCTGAAAGCGTCAATTGAGGGCCTGAGCTGCAGTGCTTGAGGATGGCCGGTGCGTGGTCTTATTATGCGTATTGATTAAGAGAAACTGGAACCTATTAACTAATGTATATATGTACAATAAAGCTTACCTGGACTTTCTAACCAAGAGGCTCACAGCGGGCCAGTGTCTGGACTCCACCATCTCCACCACTATTTTAGTTAATGCAACCTGCTGTGGGGTAACCTAATGCAATGCTTTTCATGGTTTTCAATGTTCACTGGAAAGGGCTGCATTCACTGTTTAAAGCATACTCTGGTTGTGTTGCCTTCACTTGGTATTACTGCTTGACTGACTTGTACCTTATGATTGTGTTATGTGCTCAATAAAAACCTTTTAAGAAAATAAAAATGCCATCTGCACATCTAAGCTCTATCAATTCCCTTGGATGCTGTTCGCGCTGGCTTGCACCGAGGGTCAGAACAGAATGCAGAATGAAGCAGCCAGACTTTTCCCTGTATTGCTCATTAAGAGCCCATGCAAGTATGTTCATCCGGAGAATGCACTAAATAATCGTGATAGCATAAAAGGAAGCTAATGAAGACAGCACTAATAAATGTGATAATAAAATATAATCCATTACAACACTAAAAAAGACACTTGCGCTCACTCCAAGGCTTCTGTGTGGTGTTTAGTGTGCACGTTTTTCATAGAAAGGATGGATGATTGTGACATGTGTGCACAAATATACCGGGGCTTCTTACTCTGTCCAATGTATAGTAATTGGAGGCACTCTTCATTTAATGCTACAGTTTTATCCAGCAGAGCTGAGGTGCATTGGTATGGGAAATTAAAAGATCTTCGTGTGGTCATGGGTCGATTCTTTTTCCTGTGTGTTACACAGATAGCACCATATGTGCTCTCATACCAGGTTTACAATCAAGCAACCTGAGTGACCCATGCACAGGAATTGGCTGTTGACCTGAAATGTGATGTTGTAATTATATAGACATTGTTCTGCCCCCCAAGCAATCACATCCTTCGAGCTACAGCACTTTTGGCTGATCCACTGCTACACCGCTTCCTCTGTTTCGGCTTCTCGTTGAACTTGCACTTTACCATAGCAGATCCTTTCATGGCACGCATTTCGGATTGATTACAATTGTATCTTATTGTCTTGACAAATTCAGGAGTTGAGGCATGCAGCTCACCAATGAAGACAGGGCTTTCCCATCCAAGATTCACAACTCCAAAATTAAAATCCCTGACATGCCTTTTCTAGATTCCACTCAGTTGCAGATTTTGCAATGTTGAGCCTTTCACCGCTAACAACATATTGACTGCCGACAAAACAATAAGTCACTCTGGCACCCCTTCGTTGCACGACTGCAATCGCTACCCTCTTAACTGACCCCCTAATGCTACCACTGAGGCGTTTCTGGGGGGGAATAATAGGGGGGGGGCTACAGCCCCTTGTCTTTTGGTTGTAGCCCCGGATAGAAGTTCAGGGGGTACAACCAAAAGGCTAGCTAGCCCCAAGTCCCGACGGGCCAGACATAGGCCTGGATCGTTTCCAGACCTAGCAACATCCCTGCCTGACAGTCATCGTTTTTGATACCCCTTTTCAAAAGGCTACACTAGACACCAACATACCTGCCATCTACCATCATATTCCAAAGCTCCTGCTCATCCTCAAGGTCATGGAGGCACTGCGAGTCAAATAACTTCAGAATGGGATGAAAGTGAAAATCTTGATAGCTTTCAATCAGACGCTAGACTGATTTCCACAAGGGATTGAGTCACCATTTTTGACATCAGAAAGCATCGTTTTATGATATGATATGATATGGTATGATATGGCATTTATAACGCACCTATTCACAAGTGTTTCAGGACGTTGATGCAGGTCAGCAGATAGTACATATCCTTCTGCACCTGCCAGTAGTGTTCTACACCATTTACCATCATGATCTCCTATCACTCTTATGACAGCTTTGGCTCTTATGACAGCTTTGGCATCACATGCTATGCTTTAGTTTGGCTGCAATCATTTCTTGCCATCATTTATGCAGAATCGTAAGGTTCCTCACTTTGCTTCTCCTCTTAAATGTTTAGATGTGTGCTAGCCCAAATATGCAGGCTGATTGGGGACAAATCCTAGTCTTATGCTGGCCTCATTCCACCTCTCTTCCTCTGCTCTGCTTTGCCAAACGAACACTTTTATCATCTCCTCTGAAATTCGTTCATGATTTAGCTATTCTTTTTTTTTATGGCAAACTCATGTTACAAAGGAACATCAATCAGCTAATTGAATCACGCAGCCTCCTCCTCAAATTAGCATGTTTTCACCATACATACCTCGCTCCCACAGAGCCTCTATGCTTGAAGCTGTTATCGGCTCCAGGCTTGACTATGTAAATTCCTTGTACTTTAAAAAAAAAAGAAAAAAAATATGTATTCATTGATTTTGCATAGAACATACAACTAAGGGATAAAACAACACCAGAGTGCCCAAAATCGCATTGATAACATAAGGACATATTGCACATTTAAAATTGTCAGCTAAACACTATAGACATATACATATAACTTTTTCAGTGGTCAGTAGTAGATACTAAACTCGGTGTAGTATTACATGTATGGTCCCTATACATCGGGGAAGCGTGAATGTGGAGATAAAGTGCGAATAAACACAGCATCCATATCTTAACAATATGCAATATCTTCCAACCACATTGCTACTTTCGACATTGTTACTTTCCACCGGGCATATGCCACTTTCCCATGGGCTGACACCAAGAGGAGCCACATCAGCCTTTGCATATGCTTTGGAAGGGCACCAGTCCACCCCAACTAGGCCAATACTGGGTCGGCCACCACCTGTTCTTTCATAATCAGGGATATCGCCTCAAACACCTCCCCCAAAATACAGCTATTGGTTGACAGCTCCAAGCCAAGTGAACGAAATCCACATTATTAGCTTTGCATCTCATGCATTCTTGTAATGTCTCCGGATAGTATTTGTGTAACTTGGTGGGAATGTGGTTTGTTTGATTCATAAAGTTAAAATTAATCATTTTGTATCTGGCACTCAAGGAGACCCTCTTGATCTGACCCATTATATAAGACCAGTCCTCCTCCCGAATCTCAATTCCCAAAAATATTTTCCACCTGGACTTTTTCGTATCACTCTCACCCTCTTGTGGAATCTCAGACATTATTTTTTTGTATATCTGTGAGACCAATCGACCTTCCCCTTGAGCATTAATGACATCATGCAAGCGAGAAGGTGGCCAGTTGACCCAAAAAGGAGGGAAATCACACCCTGAACTCATTCATAATACGTACATGAACACATCCAACGCAGTAGTCCCACCTTTTTCCTTAAACGCCTCCAATGATGAAAATAATCCTTGCTTGGAATAATCCCCCTGTGTAGCTATACCAAGCTTGGTTACTAAGTACATGTAAGACTTTTTGGGCCTGATTCATGGAACGTTTTCCTATGGAATTGCGCCATTATAAAACACTTCCATGAATAAGCCCTATGTGTGTAATCCCCATCCGAGAACATATTTGCCTGGAATCAGAGAAGAATACAAATTTCCCACTCCTATTTTGTCAACTATTTTGTACCACGCGGCGCATGTACAGGAGACAACATTTGTGACCGATCGTTTGTGTTTTAGGTGCTCCAGTATCACCATCAGAAGTAAAGCGGGAGCGGCTTCAGAGCTCTCTATCCGAACATGCGGTCGAGAAGGCCGCGTTGCATACCAAACATAAAAAAAGGGCCTGGGCAATCCAATAATACCGTTCAAAGCCTGTAAGTGCCAGACCTCCCTTCGGGTATGGTTGTGACAAAGTATTCCACTTTACTCTTTATTACGGCAATGTGACCCATCATTGAGAGAGGAATACCGCGCCATCTTTCTACCTGATCTTTTAATGCATGCACTGCTCTACCATAATTTTCCTGAAAGAATACATCTGGATCTCAAGAGGTTTTAATTCCCAGATATCTGTCATTATCCAACTCCTACTTAAACCCAAGCTCATCAATGAAAACCTTTCTGGTCCTGGTTAGAGGAAAAATCACTGATTTCCTGTGGTTAATTCTCAAACCTGAGAATTCCCCAAATCTGGTCACCTGTCTCATCACTGGGTTTAAGTTCTCAAGTGGCTATTTTAAAAAAAGCCCTATATCACTAGCATGTTGCTAAATAATGAATTTATGAGAATACAATTGAATCCCCCTATGTAAATGTTGTTCTCGTAGCAAGGCTGCTAACGGCTCCATAGCCAGAGCAAACAATAATGTAGAGAGAGGGCACCACTGCCTCGCCCCCCCCTTCCTATCACCAAGGAGTCTGACAGCCTTCCATTCATGGCTATCCTTTCTGAAGGGGAATTATATAGGAGAGCCACCAGGGCAATAAAACTTGAACCCAACCACATTTTTTTAAGTATCTCAAAAAGATATGGTAGTTTGACAGTTGAATGTCTCCTCAGCATCTAGAACTACTGGCACTGCTGGGATTTCCTGATCAAGTACATTGAGAAGTCTGTTATAAGGAGGCAAACACCACGGGTTGGAAGCAATCTTCTTTATTGATCAACCTGAGCCAGTGGTACACCGCCTTCCTCACTCTCCACTTCAACTGGCAAAACCTGGAATCTCCAACATAGGCTAACACGTAAGTAAACAAGAATGGAACAGCAAGGTGTGGAATTCTACAGCTGTAAATTCCACACCAGAACATAACATATATTACAACACTTCTCCCCCCTTTACTCATTAACAATACACACCACTAGTATAACAATTAACACCACCCACACAGGCAATTGAGGGAAGAAACAGTAAAGGAAAGGCAAGAAAAACACAGAAAAAGGGAAGGCAGGAAGGAGAAACAGAAAATGAGCGGGAGCTAATGTGAAACGGCTCCCACAACATACTTATCGTACCTGGAAGGAAGTTTCCTTTCCCTGACCGGATAAGCCTTACGCTTTACAGAGACAGTAACGCCATTGCTAGAGGCTAACTCTGCACCACCTCATTCCATGGCGGCTAACTCTGCACCACCTCGATCCTCCCCACTGGCCCCCGTGCTCTGAACAGGAACCGGAACTCTGTCAGGGTCGTGACAACTGAATGGCACCCCAACATCCACCTCACCCGAACCAGAAGGATCAGATGAAACAGGAGGCATCACATCGGAAAAACACCCGCCAGAACCAATATCCGTACAATCACCGTCTAAAAAAACACCTGCACCTGTGGAATTACTATCTCCATTGGATACACAGCCCCTTTCCACAACAACCACCCGCCTAAGGCTCCACCTGGATCCGTCATCCAGTTTCACATAGCCACGACCCGTTTTGACCACAATTCGGGGTTGCATGTACTTACTAACCCCTTTAGCCACAAACCTCAGGTTCTTGATTACAACACGATCCCCTACCTCTACAGATAGGGGTCTCCTGTGCCTTAGCTGCTCTTGCAAGAAAAATGCTTGTTTCCGTCGCACCCGATCCAAAACTTCTTGCATGTCAACTTGCGACCGAGTACCCCCACCCAGCGCCGGGACTCTCAATTTTGAACCAGGCTTCCTTCCCCGCATCAGCTCAAATAGGGAAAACCCTGTGACTGCTGAAGGAGTCAACCTGTAAGCTTTAAGAGCTTCCGAGACCACATAGTTCCACGGAAGACCATTTGCAAGAGCTAACTGTATGGCCCCCTTCACAAAAAGGTTAATGCGCTCCACAAGACCGTTGGCTTCTGGATTATACAGTGAGACTCTATGGTGACGGATTCCTAAGTTCTTAAAAAACTCTTGCATCAAAACGGATACAAATTGTGCTCCGTTATCCGTAACTACACCAGCAGGAATGCCTTCTCTGTCAAATACCGTGGAAAGGAACTCCACCACCTTCTCAGACTTCACGGATGACAAAGCTGTAGCTTCCACCCACCTAGATGTATAATCCACCATCACCACAATGAACCTAAGACCACCACCCAAGGTGTCTATGGGAACCATTATGTCGACGGCTACCTTCGACCACACATTATCAGGAATCTCAACAGGGTAGACAGGCTGGGAAGTGGGCGTCTTGCTCTTATCACTAGCCAAACACGCTGAACAATCCTTAACTACGACCTCCACATCATCATCCATTCTAGGCCACCAGTACCCTTCTCTCAGCCTTCTCTTGGTCATAGACCTTCCCAGGTGTCCCTCATGAGCTAGAGCCACAAGTCTACCCTTGAGTGACTCAGATGGAATCAACCTCAAACCCTTCGTGACGCCCCAATGACCCTCCGACAATTCCTGCCACACGTGACCATAGAGCTTGGATAAATCCTCATTACGAATACCACTTCTAAGCGCAGTCCTGATGTCAATTAACACCGGGTCACGGGAACACTCCTCACTCCACATTTGTTCACAAACCGCAGGAGCAACACCTGCTATCAAAGTACACTCATCACCCACTACTTCCTGAACCTCATCAAAACTACCTGAACGCGGACATCGGGACAAACAATCTGTGACAGCGTTCTTTACTCCGGGGACATACTCGACCCTGAAGTTAAATTCCCTCATGTCGGCCATCCATCTCATGATTCTGGATGAGGCTTGTGACAACCCCTTAGTTGTCAAAACATGTACCAAAGGCTTATGGTCTGTGCGAAGTGTATACTCGACACCCCAGAGGAAAGTCCTAAAATGTTTAGAGGCCCACAAAGCCGCTGGCGCCTTCCTTTCTATCACTGCATACTTTTGCTCCACATCTTTGAGGACCCTGGACTCAAAAGCAATAGGACGGAATACACCACCTTCCCTCTGCTCCAACACAGCTCCAATTCCGTACTCACTAGCGTCGACCGTCAGAACGGTTTTCCTCGAAGGGCAGAAGGAACCCAAAGAAGGGGCCTGATCGACTTCCTCTTTCAAATTCTCAAATTCGCTTTGGCATTGATCGGACCACTCGAAATTAAAACCCTTCCTGAGCAAGGCTCTCATACCAACAGTTTTGTCAGCATAAGAAGAATCAAATAGACTATAATATTCAGCAAGACCCATGAAAGACTTCAGTTGTTCCTTATTCACCGGAGGAGGGGCATCACATAACACCTTTACCAAATCTTCCTTAGGATGAATACCTTCGGCATCGAACGTGTGTCCAAGGTAGGTTACACTAGGCACACCCACCTTACACTTGCTCAGCTTAACGGTAAGACCACTCCTCCTCAGCACCTCCATCACCTGCATAACTCTACTGTCATGTTCGGCGCGAGACTTTCCCCAAACCAAAATGTCATCTTGAAAACACTCCACCCGTTGATACCTGCGAATAGCTTCTGCATAACTCTTTGAAACACTGCGGAAGTGGATGCCAACCCGAAAGGCATCCTACAGAAACGAAATGCACCAAAAGGGGTGACGAAAGAGGTAAGTGGGCGGGACTCAATATGTAGATCTATCTGATGGTAAGAGGATGAAAGATCAAAGGTGGAGAAACAGGAGGAAGCATCTCATTGATATTCGGCAAAGGATGCCTGTTGATCCAGATGTTGGAATTAAGGTCTCTGAGATCCATACACATCCTCATGTTGCCATCCGCCTTGCGTGCCAACACCACCGGGGCCAACCATTCTGAACACTCCACCTCTTCAATGACTCCAGCCTCCGTGAGCTTGGCAAGTTCCCCTTTTGAGGCATCCCGAGCCACTACAGGAACCCTCCTGACCTTATGCACAGTGGGAATGGCACCTCTTTTAAGGACTATCTTGTGGGCGAAACCCTTGAACTTGCCCAGTTTAGAAGTAAAAACCGTGGGAAACTTAATTTCAAGTGCTTCCGCCATCAAGGGCACGGCCAAATCAGTACTCCCCTCACCTTCACTCACACTCAAATCCGGAACTGTTTTTCCAGGACGTATTCCGATCCCTAAGGCAGCCTGTTTGTCCCATCCGACAACAGGATCTCCCTTGTGGGCGACATAGAGTTTTCCCCAGGTTTTCCGTCCCTGAAATTCTATGCTACCCACTCAAAACCCAGAACCTTAATGGGAACGCGGCCGTAGGCACAAGGATTGATGTCCGAAGGAGACAGATCAGACACCCTCTTCTGGAATTTTGAACAATAGAGTTCAGGAGAGATCATTGTATAGGGGGACCCCGTGTCTACCATCAAATCAACAGGTACGTCATTGACTCTTAGGGTGGCCCAAGCACTCTTTCTTCCGGAGCCCACACTCAACAACAACCCTTCCTTAGTATCCCCGCAAACAGGTTGAGAACACCCTATGTAACCAACCACTGTCACATCTTCCTCATCCTTATTAGCATCCACCATCCTCACGGTTTCCCTACTGAGCGCAGCACTCCTGCACATGCGAGCATAGTGTCCTCTCCCTTTGCACTTTCTACACTCCACGGTGGAAGCAGGACATTCTTTCGACCCTGCCACATGTCCACGCCAACCACACCTTTTGCACACATCCCTCGATCCAAACGTCCCCTTGGTGTCCTTGTATTTGTTTCTGGAATCGTTGCCCCTGCGGGGTATCACTGCATGCACGACCTCTCCCTTGTCTGTCATTTCCTTCACACTTCTCCTGGATTCTTCCATGGCCCGGGATATCTCAATTACTTTCTCCAAGGGTGGATCCTTCTCTATCCACAGTCTTTCCCTTACTCTGGAGTTGCTTGTCCGCATCATAACTTGATCGCGGATGTATTCGTCTATCAAACCTGTGAACTCACACGTGGCTATCAGAGGACAAAGAGCAGTTATGTAAGAGTCGATACTCTCGCCAGATCCTTGTTCCCTTGAGAAGAAATGGTATCTTTCAAGCACCACGTTGGCCCTCTTTCCAAAATGCGCCTCCAACTTGCCGAGGGCAGTTTCATATGCGAGCACAACATCCTGAGCAGCATAGCCCCCTTCGCCATTCTCGGGGCGAGGTGCAAACACATTGGGTCCAGGAAGATGTCTGAAGATTCTGAGGCCTTCGGTGCCCAGGCAATTGTCGTCATCTGTGAGCTTCGCTCCTCCGGCAGCCCTGAGATACACTCTGAACGTATCCACCCATAAATCCCAAGTAATAGCTGATTCACCAGGATTGGGCAAAAAGGCAGGGGGGGGCGCGGCATTGCTGTGCTGCATGGTTGACAGGCACTGGGAACTGAAGTGGTTACATTTCTTTGAGATGAACTCACTCTAATACAGTGTTCTCCCAGGACTAGAAAATGTCATATATTTCAAATGCTGGAATAGCCAATGGGCCACTAGAAGCACTCCAACAGGGGCTCACGAGGTTCACAATAGACCCTGTTTAGTCATAAATTGCTTGACCAACCAAGCAAGGTTTAATGTTTCATCACTAACTCAAATGTAGGCTCTGTCAGTTGAGTCACAAAATTATTTCACCAACCCTTCAAGTGTTAACGTTTCCTCTTCTGCTCAAATGGAACTCTTGTAATGGCAAACACACTTGCAAACCCAGAAAGGGTCAATGTTTCATCAGGGCGTGTCTGGGAGCCAGCTGCGTGAGGGGTTGGGTCCACCCTTCCTGGACGCTTGATGTGCGGGCAGAGGAAAACAACTGGTGGTTGGATCCCCTCTGACCAATCACACTCCTCCCCCTCCTGCCAAGCTTGACTAGTGCGCAGGAATGGAGACGACAGCAGTGAGGCCGCGCGCAGCCAGGAGAGTATCTCTGCTTCCTCACCTGTTGCGCGGAACACAGCGCTCAAAACACCGGCACACCGGCACCGCGCTCAACCCGGCCAGGGAGCGCAGGCCTGCTGAAGCGGGCACACGGACCTCTGGATGCTGTCATGGTTCACACGGCAAGCAACCACGGCCCTGGCACTGGCGAGGGGGAGAGCCGGACCGCTGCAGATGCTTGGCAACGGCCAAGGGAAGTCCTCCCAGCGCTGGCTCACAACACAGAGACGCCGATTGGAGAGTGTCGGTGGTCTCCCACCCTGAATGGAAACACTGACAACGGGAGAAAAGGCAGGACTGTAGCCGCTGGGTGCGCTGGCCAAGGCATGTGGGTTGAACAGGTTGATCACCTCGTCGCCAGTGTATTAGGGAGGCAAACACCACGGGTTGGAAGCAATCTTCTTTATTGATCAACCTGAGCCAACGGTACTCCGCCTTCCTCACTCTCCACTTCAACTAGCAAAACCTGGAATCTCCAACTCAGGCTAACACGTAAGTAAACAAGAATGGAACAGCAAGGTGTGGAATTCTACAGCTGTAGAATTCCACACCAGAACATAACATATATTACAAAAAAGTCCACAAAATCTATGTAAACTGTACATAGTATTCCTTCCAGGCATACATCCAGATTGGTCAGTGATAACCAGGCCCTGCATGAGAGGAAGGAGTCTTTTAGCTAGCAATTTGGCATAGATTTTGTTATAAACATTAATAAGAGATATTGGTTGATACGATGCACACTCCTTTGGTGGTCTCCCCTTCTTATGTAGTGAGGGTATAGAAGCCTCCCTAAGTGTTGGGGGAGTACGCCCTGCTCTATGGATTCCGAATACATCAGAAGTAAGTGCCGACCTAAAATATTTGCGTAAGCCTTATAAAAGTCTGTTGAGATAACGGGCCTCATATCACGGTATGCGGTAAGAGACCTTACTACGAGGTCCCTTTGCCGGACCCGACCTCAACGGCTGGTTTTACCAGCGTTAAGGAATGGGCCTGCAAAGGGACCTTGTTGCTAATTACGGTACCGCAATTAATAGCGCCATGGTTACCGCATACGGTGTAATGAGGCCCAACGTCCTTTCTGGGAGCCTTCTACCCTGGAAGTTTCTTAATGACTCTCAATATCTCTTCAAGTGTTAAGTTCCGATTAAGAGCCTCCTGCTGACTTTGTTTCAACCAGTACAGCTTGATCACCTCTTAATATTGTTGTATATGTGCCTCAGAGTGGGTCTCTCTTGGGGCATATAAGACGCTATAAAATGCATGAAACACTTCTGCAATATATCCGAAAACTGAAATTTATACTCACCCTATGTGAGTCCAACGAGCATTGATTAATCACAAAAAAGGAGGTTATTTCATTATGTAATTCCAGTTCAAAAACTGCATCTTTAAGGACTTCAACTTTAAAGTGCCAATTGACCTTCCTATGTATTGCTTCAGGAATGGAACACTCCAGGGTAATGGGAGAGTGATCCGACAAAGTCCTTGGGAGAATTTTACAATCTCCAAATTGAATTCTGTCGTCCTCGAGACTAATGTCAAATCTATGCACAAAGCCGTGCCATGAACCCACAAAGGAAAGGTGAAACCCCTCTGTTCAGCATGTTGCATCCTCTAAATATCAATGAAGTTATACTAGGACCATATGGGCCTCATTACGAGGTGGGCGGTAAGGGATTACCGGCACTGGTAAGGGCACCGGTGCCGGTAATCCCTTACCGCCCTACTACGAGTTCCCTTTGCGGTTCCTCCCTTAACGCCTGGTTTTTTCAGGCGTTGAGGACGGGACCCGCAAAGGGACTCTAGAGCTAATAACGGTACCGCAATTTGCGCTACCGTTATTAGCGCCTTCCCCATTCCCATTGATATCTATGGGGGCTCAAATCGGAATGGAGAATGGCCCTGGTGAATGGGGAATTACCGGTCCCGCCAACCTTGGAATGGACCGGTAATTGCTCCATTCACCAGGGCGGAGTCGGTACGAGTTTGGAGGCAGGCATGGCGCTAATAGCGCCATGGCTACCTCCTACCTCGTAATGAGGCCCATATGTCTTCAATTTTATGGCCAGCTAAAGACCTCCGCAGCAAACCTTTATGGGACCTGTCAAGTACAGAATCTTGGACAGTTTTAAAGTCCCCACCCCAAACCACTGTTGAATTCCCCCTTTGAGGCTAGGTTCGTGATCATGGTATGGTATGGATGGAGTTGTTTTCGAGGTGATTGTTTTTCTGTTTGTTGTGCTTGTGTGTACACTGTAGGTAATAATGTGAATTAATAGATTTTATTTTATTTTGTGCATTTCATTTTTGTAATTTTCCAATTTTGCAAATGTTATGAGATTTTATAATCCATATGGGATTTTTTATGATTTAATAAATTCATCTTAATAGCGTGTTTTTGGATGTGAATTGAATTTTTTCACTTCCTAATGCATCATCACTTGGTTTGTCAATGTTGGTGTTAACGTGTAGGAGTTGATCTGCCTCTAACTTGTCTTTCACCTAATAGAAGCTTATCAATCCCGTTCCCTTAGTTGCCCTAGATTCATGAGCAGCCAATCAAAAAACCAGGAGGCCTCCACTTTTGGGGCATAGGTGTTGATCAGTGTGACCTTGTATCCAGTTACCAGTTACCATCACCACCCTGCCCTCCTGATCCTTCAAAGCCTCCTGTAAAGGAAACCTAAGGGAACTGTGAACAAGTATCACAACTGGCATATGTGGAATATGATGAGTAATATGACATCCCATTGTGAGCCCCATCTGCTGTCAGTGGACTGTATCAGATGCGTTTCCTGAGTGAAGGAAATATTTAGATCTCAGCGTTTCATATACAGGAGAAGTTTCCTTGTTTTACCCAAATGATTACCCCCTGTATATTCCAGGTGGACATCTTAATTTTCATCCAGTGTAAACTAGAGTCTCACCCTCCTCAGGGGCCACTACTTTGCATCGATTACGGCTTCCTGACCATATATATCTCAGTAGCGGGAGCTCCACCTGCACTGACTGACCTGTTCTGCATATTCACATAGGTGCTAGATATTTTTGTTTTTTGGAACACTCCAAATGACAACAACAACAACAATACAACTACCCTCTGCACCCCCCTCTCTACCCGCCCAATCGGACAACCCTAACTGGCCAGAATGACAGACACTCTCCCCCTTCCACAACCATAGCTGAGTGGTTAACGCACGGGGTGCAAGCACCGTCCCCAGCTCTTGGCTATATATTCTTCCCAGACACAGAATTTAAAAAGCAATATTCCTGGAGGAATCTTTCCATTTAACCTCCTGCTGCCCGCACAATCAGCCAAACCCTGACTGGCAACACTATGGGCCTCATTACGAGGAGGGCGGTAAGGGGTTAATGGCACCGGTAAAGGTGCCGGAGCTGTTAACCCCGTACCACCCTATTACGAGGAATGGGGGCTCAAATGGGAATAGGGATGGTCCGGGTTCCCTGAATGGGGAAATACCGGGCCCTTCAAAGCCGGAATGGCCCGTAATGAGGCCCGATGTCTCCATCTGGAAATGCAACATCATACATAAGATAGGCGACCAGGAACCATATTGTGCATCAACACCATGTCCTGCAGCACCATCCCTCGATCTCGGTCTAATCCTTTATAACGTCTTCGAGATCTTTCCCACAAATGAACTGGCAGCCTCAGGCGAAGTAAGGAATTGAACCTTCCCTTCATGTTGGATACGTAACTTAGCGGGTAACAGCATAGAGTACCTGTTATATTTGTCTCGAAGCCTACACTCCACTCCAGTGAAGGTTCTCATAGAGGCTTGTACTGTCACTCAGATGTCCAGAGAAATCCGAAGCTGGTCCCTATCATAAGTGAGTTCACCTTTTAATTGCGACAGTCTCAAAATTGCATCCTGATTACGTTAATTGTGAATTTGTGCAATAATAGATTGCGGTGGGGCATCAGTTCTAGGTCTGATTGCAGGGACACTATTCGCTGGTTCCACAACAAACAGTAAAGAGAGCACACTCCGTTCAAACACTGTTGTACACATTTATTTGACAAACTCTTCAATCTGCCCAAACACATGTGCTTCCCTTATCCCAACCAGGTGTATATTGTTTGGCCGTGCACACCCGTCCACATCTTCATTCTTTGCAGTTACGATCTTGACGGACACCTCCATTGCTTTAATCTTTGAAAGGATTGTCACCAAAGTGTCCTCCAGCTTCGAAATCGGTTCTTGGTTTCATCAAGCCTGGCACCATGTTTGTCATGGCGCAACTGAAGCAGATCCACTTTGATCGTGAGAGCACCCAGTTTGGTGTCAGGTTTACTGATGCCAGCTTTAAGATGAAGCAAAATGTCCTTGGTGGCCATCTTTGAGTCAACTGATGTGTCCATCGATTCCCTAGCTCTCTCCAGAGGCGTGGGGAGCACAACTGTATTTTTAGGCCTCTTCATTATCACACCCCCTCAAAAAGAGAGTTTGCACTGGCTTTTCCCTTATCCCATGCCAGGAATGGGCCACTGGAGTATGCAAGGAGATAAGCCACCAGTACAGTGGCCGAATCACTGGATGTTGCCATGAACCCTAAGCTTTTCAGTCACCCCCTAGAGGTAGCATTAGGGGTGCACCACCCATCTGTGGTAGACTCACCGTGATGTACATTTGAAGACCAATCTCGGGAGACACAGCTCAGAAGGCGACATTCACCCTCCCCATGCAGCTAGCCTCTTCATGATTTTCCTGTCCACGCCGCTCCAGTGCAGTGCCACCGTATTGTGCCTGCGGCTCATACGAGGCTGTATGGGGCTGTGTAAGGTTGTAAGGAAGCACTCTATGCTTCACTGGTCTCCTTTGTCGTGCTCGATCTCGGAGGTGCTCTACAGGCCTCCCACACTTCGTTCCTGCTGTCAGATACACAGGCTACCTGGGGCCAAAGGTAAGGGCCTACCCAGCTGCACCCCTGAGGGCTCACAAGTCACGGCCTCTTCCTGGTCCCCGGTACAGGGTCAGGCTGGCCAGAATGCTCATCTCAGGACCTCCCCTGATGCCGATGGCAGGATTGCCACCTTGGCCCCTCTATGCATCATGTAGCTCTTGTAGGGGTTGGTGGTGCCTCTGTGTCCACAGGATTTGGCAGGATTTCTAAGTCAGCGAGCAGAGCCCACTTATGAGCCACCATGTTGGGTCGGGCTCACGAGCGCCCCTCCACAAAC
Organism: Ambystoma mexicanum; assembly: GCF_040938575.1. NCBI lineage: Eukaryota > Metazoa > Chordata > Amphibia > Caudata > Ambystomatidae > Ambystoma > Ambystoma mexicanum. The sequence continues at coordinate 544,198,840 of NC_090929.1, forward strand.
TCCTTGTACATCAGCCTCCCTCAAAGGTCTCTCACTAACCTTTACACTGCTCAAACAAAGCTGCAAGATTGGGCTATAATCTGAAAAATCATTACATGAACCCCCCTTTTGCTCAGGTTTACTGGCTTTGATATCCTCCACAATGGAATTCAAGATCTTTGGCCTTGCCCTGAAGGTGATGCATAACTGACTTCCCAAATACCCATTTAAACACATCAAAAACTACCAACCTGCAAAAACATCTGAGTTCACCAGACTCTTTCTGCTCTTTATCTCAACATATTTTGAGCATTGGATAGGCAGATGTCGGTTTGCTGTTTAAGCCCCCACCCTCTGAACCTAACTTCTTGCCTGTCTAGATTCAGCAGAAAGAGAACAAATAGAACAAATACATTCTCTGTCATTCCCTGAAGCCCGACCTGTTTTCCTTATCTTCTAATCTTTCTTCCTTCCTGCCTACTATCTTGCTGCCTCTTCTCTCCCACCTCCATGTCTTTACCCCCATTTCTACCTCACCTTGTTCTTCAGCTCATTTCCCGTCTACATCCTGAAGCAACCAATGGATTTCATCCGTCCATTGTAGACAACTGCTCAACAAAAATTCAAAAATCAATCAATGATGCTCCGATTGATATTGACATTCTGAATCATCTGACATACGCTTTTAAATCAATGCAGGCTGGATCACAGAAATAATCTTTAGGAGACCGCTTTCAAGGTGGCTGCCTGAGACTTTTTTCAGTTGGGGAATGTATGATATGAGATGATATGATATGGCATTTATAACGTGCCTATACACAAGTGTTTGAAGGCGTAACGAGTCAAGGGAGGGGAACAAAGGGAGGATGGACAATGATCCTACTAGGCCAGGTGCCATTTAGTTCACGCAAGTGCATGGGAAGGGGGTAGGGACAGTGCAGTACATGGCAAAAGATGATAATAAGTAAGTAACGGCCAGCATGTGGCAAGTGCATGGGTAAGTGCAGACATCAGGTGTCAAGGGCTGATAGGAGGACTGTAGGGATACTGAAACAGTCCCCAAGTGCTGGGGTTGATGGGTGGGCAGTGCAGGTGTGTGACGCTAGCGGAGGAGGGACCTGGGTCCGAGATCAGAGGGTGTCCAGGTAGCCAGTGCATTCCAGTTACAGCCAGGAAATCAGCAGAGGAGAAGAGGAGAAAAAGCAGAAGCAAAGAGAAAGGTTTTGAGGTGCTTCCAGAACCGGAGATGGTGCTCCTCAAGTTTAAGGGAGGCAGGGAGGCTGTTCCAGAGGGAGGCACCAGCCGAGGAAAGAGGTCTACCACCAACTTGTTGCTTGGAGAAGCGACTGACACTGAGGGAGTTGGAGGCGGATGAGCGAAGAGCTTGAGAAGGAAGATATTTAGGAAGAGAGAGTTGAAGGTATTGAGGCCCCAGGTCCCAGAAGGCCTTGTGGACGATACAGAGGGTTTTGAACTTAATCCTCGCAGCCACTGGGAGCCAGTGCAGAGATTTCAGTCCTGGAGAGATACGATCCCTGGGACTGAGGCCAAGGACAATTCTTGCAGTCCTGTTCTGGATAAGTTTTAGAGGGCGGAGAGTAGATGCAGGCAGATTTAGAAAGAGGCTGTTGCAATAGTCCAGCCTACAGAGAACCAGAGCTCTGGAGACAGTGAGCTTCTGGGGGAAGGAGAGGAAAGGGAGAATACCTCTGATGAGGTGCAGCTGGTATTGTGACTTCTTAGAGATGTGAAGAGAAGGAGAGTGTGGAGTCAAAGATGACACCGAGGTTTTTAGCCTTGCAGGTGAGAGCAGGAAGAGGGCAAAGAGAGGACAGCCAGAGAGCTACAGGGAAGGAGGGAGCGGGTGTGCCAATGAGGAGAATCTCAGTCTTACTGGCATTAAGGCAGAGGTCATTGGTGGCGCACCACTCCTGGATACAGACAGACAGATGAGGGAAGGAGAGGAGGAGGCCGAGGGTAGCCTGAAAATGAGCTGGGTGTCATCCGCATAGCACTGAAAGTTGGGGCAGAGAGCGGCGATGCGGTAGGCAAGGAGTGCCAGGTATTGGTTGAACAGCCAGAGAGAGAGGTTAGACCCCTGGGGGACACCACAGGTAGAGAAAAAGATAGCGGATAGGAAGGATCCAAGCTGGACCTGGTAGGGTCGGTCAGAGAGGAAAGAAGTCAGCCGCACCAGAGCCTGACCAGTGATACCTAGGTTATCACGGAGACGGTTGAGCAGGATGGCATGGTTGACAGTGTCAAACGCAGAAGAGAGATCAAGTAAGATGACACAAGGGGTGTTAGAGTCAAGGTTGGAGAGCAGGTCTTCACTGATGTTCAGGAGAGCAGTTTTGGTGCTTCTGGCAGCTCTGAAGTCAGACTGATGGTCATGAAGACAAGCAACAGATTCAGTGTGGAGATTAAGGTGGGAGATGGCCAGTTTCTCCAGGAGCTTGCCCAGGAAGGGAGTGATGAAGATTGGGCGATAGTTTGCCAGGCAGGAGGGGTCGGCAGAGGGTTTCTTAAGAAGAGGATGCACAAGGGAGTGCTTCAGGGGGATGGGAAGACTCCAGTGGCGAAGGAGTGATTGAAGAAATCAGCCAGGGCAGGAGCCAGGGAGTCGATGTGGTCCTTGATAGTTTTGGAGGAACAGGGATGAACCTGTTTCGACGAGACTTTCATAGATCAGACTTGTCTAGAAACCTCGCCTGGCAGTAGGGGGAGGGAGGGGATAGGAGGAGAGTGAGGACAGGATGTCCTGAGTTTTAGAGATGAAGTGAGAAGCCAGTGCCATGTAGAGGGCCTGCGAGGGGACAGAAGAGGTAGAGACTGCAGCAGGATTGGCCAGTTCCTTGCAGATTTTAAAGAGTTCAACCGAGTTGTTAGATGCCACAGAGACGCAGGCTTAATGAGGCACAACGTCCTTTCTGGGAGCCTTCTACCCTGGAAGTTTCTTAATGACTCTCAATATCTCTTCAAGTGTTAAGTTCCGATTAAGAGCCTCCTGCTGACTTTGTTTCAACCACTACAGCTTGATCGCCTCTTAATATTGTTGTATATGTGCCTCAGAGTGGGTCTCTCTTGGGGCATATAAGACGCTATAAAATGCATGAAACACTTCTGCAATATATCCGAAAACTGAAATTTATACTCACCCTATGTGAGTCCAACGAGCATTGATTAATCACAAAAAAGGAGGTTATTTCATTATGTAATTCCAGTTCAAAAACTGCATCTTTAAGGACTTCAACTTTAAAGTGCCAATTGACCTTCCTATGTATTGCTTCAGGAATGGAACACTCCAGGGTAATGGGAGAGTGATCCGACAAAGTCCTTGGGAGAATTTTACAATCTCCAAATTGAATTCTGTCGTCCTCGAGACTAATGTCAAATCTATGCACAAAGCCGTGCCATGAACCCACAAAGGAAAGGTGAAACCCCTCTGTTCAGCATGTTGCATCCTCTAAATATCAATGAAGTTATACTAGGACCATATGGGCCTCATTACGAGGTGGGCGGTAAGGGATTACCGGCACTGGTAAGGGCACCGGTGCCGGTAATCCCTTACCGCCCTACTACGAGTTCCCTTTGCGGTTCCTCCCTTAACGCCTGTTTTTTTCAGGCGTTGAGGACGGGACCCGCAAAGGGACTCTAGAGCTAATAACAGTACCGCAATTTGCGCTACCGTTATTAGCGCCTTCCCCATTCCCATTGATATCTATGGGGGCTCAAATGGGAATGGAGAATGGCCCTGTTGAATGGGGAATTACCGGTCCCGCCAACCTTGGAATGGACCGGTAATTGCTCCATTCACCAGGGCGGAGTCGGTACGAGTTTGGAGGCAGCCATGGCGCTAATAGCGCCATGGCTACCTCCTACCTCGTAATGAGGCCCATATGTCTTCAATTTTATGGCCAGCTAAAGACCTCCGCAGCAAACCTTTATGGGACCTGTCAAGTACAGAATCTTGGACAGTTTTAAAGTCCCCACCCCAAACCACTGTTGAATTCCCCCTTTGAGGCTAGATTCGTGATCATGGTATGGTATGGATGGAGTTGTTTTCGAGGTGATTGTTTTTCTGTTTGTTGTGCTTGTGTGTACACTGTAGGTAATAATGTGAATTAATAGATTTTATTCTATTTTGTGCATTTCATTTTTGTAATTTTCCAATTTTGCAAATGTTATGAGATTTTATAATCCATATGGGATTTTTTATGATTTAATAAATTCATCTTAATAGCGTGTTTTTGGATGTGAATTGAATTTTTTCACTTCCTAATGCATCATCACTTGGTTTGTCAATGTTGGTGTTAACGTGTAGGAGTTGATCTGCCTCTAACTTGTCTTTCACCTAATAGAAGCTTATCAATCCCGTTCCCTTAGTTGCCCTAGATTCATGAGCAGCCAATCAAAAAACCCAGAGGCCTCCACTTTTGGGGCATAGGTGTTGATCAGTGTGACCTTGTATCCAGTTACCAGTTACCATCACCACCCTGCCCTCCTGATCCTTCAAAGCCTCCTGTAAAGGAAACCTAAGGGAACTGTGAACAAGTATCACAACTGGCATATGTGGAATATGATGAGTAATATGACATCCCCATTGTGAGCCCCATCTGCTGTCAGTGGACTGTATCAGATGCGTTTCCTGAGTGAAGGAAATATTTAGATCTCAGCGTTTCATATACAGGAGAAGTTTCCTTGTTTTACCCAAATGATTACCCCCTGTATATTCCAGGTGGACATCTTAATTTTCATCCAGTGTACACTAGAGTCTCACCCTCCTCAGGGGCCACTACTTTGCATCGATTACGGCTTCCTGACCATATATATCTCAGTAGCGGGAGCTCCACCTGCACTGACTGACCTGTACTGCATATTCACATAGGTGCTAGATATTTTTGTTTTTTGGAACACTCCAAATGACAACAACAACAATACAACTACCCTCTGCACCCCCCTCTCTACCCGCCCAATCGGACAACCCTAACTGGCCAGAATCAGAGACACTCTCCCCCTTCCACAACCATAGCTGAGTGGTTAACGCACGGGGTGCAAGCACCGTCCCCAGCTCTTGGCTATATATTCTTCCCAGACACAGAATTTAAAAAGCAATATTCCTGGAGGAATCTTTCCATTTAACCTCCTGCTGCCCGCACAATCAGCCAAACCCTGACTGGAAACACTATGGGCCTCATTACGAGGAGGGCGGTAAGGGGTTAATGGCACCGGTAAAGGTGCCGGAGCTGTTAACCCCGTACCACCCTATTACGAGGAATGGGGGCTCAAATGGGAATAGGGATGGTCCGGGTTCCCTGAATGGGGAAATACCGGGCCCTTCAAAGCCGGAATGGCCTGGTATTTACCCATTCAGGGACCACGGACCCGGACCCGAGTTTGGAGGCAGCCATGCCCTTATTAAGGGCATGACTGCCTCCAAACTCGTAATGAGGCCCGATGTCTCCATCTGGAAATGCAACATCATACATAAGATAGGCGACCAGGAACCATATTGTGCATCAACACCATGTCCTGCAGCACCATCCCTCGATCTCGGTCCAATCCTTTGTGACGTCTTCGAGATCTTTCCCACAAATGAACTGCCAGCCTCAGGCGAAGTAAGGAATTGAACCTTCCCTTCATGTTGGATATGTAACTTAGCGGGTAACAGCATAGAGTACCTGATATATTTGTCTCGAAGCCTACACTCCACTCCAGTGAAGGTTCTCATAGAGGCTTGTACTGTCACTCAGATGTCCAGAGAAATCCGAAGCTGGTACCTATCATAAGTGAGTTCACCTTTTAATTGCGACAGTCTCAAAATTGCATCCTGATTACGTTAATTGTGAATTTGTGCAATAATAGATTGCGGTGGGGCATCAGTTCTAGGTCTGATTGCAGGGACACTATTCGCTGGTTCCACGACAAACAGCAAAGAGAGCACATTCCGGTCAAACACTGTTGTACACATTTATTTGACAAACTCTTCAATCTGCCCAAACACATGTGCTTCCCTTATCCCAACCAGGTGTATATTGTTTGGCCGTGCACACCCGTCCACATCTTCATTCTTTGCAGTTACGATCTTGACGGACACCTCCATTGCTTTAATCTTTGAAAGGATTGTCACCAAAGTGTCCTCCAGCTTCGAAATCGGTTCTTGGTTTCATCAAGCCTGGCACCATGTTTGTCATGGCGCAACTGAAGCAGATCCACTTTGATCGTGAGAGCACCCAGTTTGGTGTCAGGTTTACTGATGCCAGCTTTAAGATGAAGCAAAATGTCCTTGATGGCCATCTTTGAGTCAACTGATGTGTCCATCGATTCCCTAGCTCTCTCCAGAGGCGTGGGGAGCACAACTGTATTTTTAGGCCTCTTCATTATCACACCCCCTCAAAAAGAGAGTTTGCACTGGCTTTTCCCTTATCCCATGCCAGGAATGGGCCACTGGAGTATGCAAGGAGATAAGCCACCAGTACAGTGGCCGAATCACTGGATGTTGCCATGAACCCTAAGCTTTTCAGTCACCCCCTAGAGGTAGCATTAGGGGTGCACCACCCATCTGTGGTAGACTCACCGTGATGTACATTTGAAGACCAATCTCGGGAGACACAGCTCAGAAGGCGACATTCACCCTCCCCATGCAGCTAGCCTCTTCATGATTTTCCTGTCCACGCCGCTCCAGTGCAGTGCCACCGTATTGTGCCTGCGGCTCATACGAGGCTGTATGGGGCTGTGTAAGGTTGTAAGGAAGCACTCTATGCTTCACTGGTCTCCTTTGTCGTGCTCGATCTCGGAGGTGCTCTACAGGCCTCCCACACTTCGTTCCTGCTGTCAGATACACAGGCTACCTGGGGCCAAAGATAAGGGCCTACCCAGCTGCACCCCTGAGGGCTCACAAGTCACGGCCTCTTCCTGGTCCGTGGTACAGGGTCAGGCTGGCCAGAATGCTCATCTCAGGACCTCCCCTGATGCCGATGGCAGGATTGCCACCTTGGCCCCTCTATGCATCATGTAGCTCTTGTAGGGGTTGGTGGTGCCTCTGTGTCCACAGGATTTGGCAGGATTTCTAAGTCAGCGAGCAGAGCCCACTTATGAGCCACCATGTTGGGTCGGGCTCACGAGCGCCCCTCCACAAACTCCTTGTACATCAGCCTCCCTCAAAGGTCTCTCACTAACCTTTACACTGCTCAAACAAAGCTGCAAGATTGGGCTATAATCTGAAAAATCATTACATGACCCCCCCTTTTGCTCAGGTTTACTGGCTTTGATATCCTCCACAATGGAATTCAAGATCTTTGGCCTTGCCCTGAAGGTGATGCATAACTGACTTCCCAAATACCCATTTAAACACATCAAAAACTACCAACCTGCAAAAACATCTGAGTTCACCAGACTCTTTCTGCTCTTTATCTCAACATATTTTGAGCATTGGATAGGCAGATGTCGGTTTGCTGTTTAAGCCCCCACCCTCTGAACTTCTTGCCTGTCTAGATTCAGCAGAAAGAGAACAAATAGAACAAATACATTCTCTGTCATTCCCTGAAGCCCGACCTGTTTTCCTTATCTTCTAATCTTTCTTCCTTCCTGCCTACTATCTTGCTGCCTCTTCTCTCCCACCTCCATGTCTTTACCCCCATTTCTACCTCACCTTGTTCTTCAGCTCATTTCCCGTCTACATCCTGAAGCAACCAATGGATTTCATTCGTCCATTGTAGACAACTGCTCAACAAAAATTCAAAAATCAATCAATGATGCTCCGATTGATATTGACATTCTGAATCATCTGACATACGCTTTTAAATCAATGCAGGCTGGATCACAGAAATAATTTTTAGGAGACCGCTTTCAAGGTGTCTGCCTGAGACTTTTTTCAGTTGGGGAATGTATGATATGAGATGATATGATAGGGCATTTATAACGCGCCTATACACAAGTGTTTGAAGGCGTAACGAGTCAAGGGAGGGGAACAAAGGGAGGATGGACAATGATCCTACTAGGCCAGGTGCCATTTAGTTCACGCAAGTGCATGGGAAGGGGGTGGGGACAGTGCAGTACATGGCAAAAGATGATAATAAGTAAGTAACGGCCAGCATGTGGCAAGTGCATGGGTAAGTGCAGACATCAGGTGTCAAGGGCTGATAGGAGGACTGTAGGGATACTGAAACAGTCCCCAAGTGCTGAGGTTGATGGGTGGGCAGTGCAGGTGTGTGACGCTAGCGGGGGAGGGACCTGGGTCCGAGATCAGAGGGTGTCCAGGTAGCCAGTGCATTCCAGTTACAGCCAGGAAGTCAGCAGTGGAGAAGAGGAGAAAAAGCAGAAGCAAAGAGAAAGGTTTTGAGGTGCTTCCAGAACCGGAGATGGTGCTCCTCAAGTTTAAGGGAGGCAGGGAGGCTGTTCCAGAGGGAGGCACCAGCCGAGGAAAGAGGTCTACCACCAACTTTTTGCTTGGAGAAGCGACTGACCCTGAGGGAGTTGGAGGCGGATGAGCGAAGAGCTTGAGAAGGAAGATATTTAGGAAGAGAGAGTTGAAGGTATTGAGGCCCCAGTCCCCAGAAGGCCTTGTGGACGATACAGAGGGTTTTTAACTTAATCCTCGCAGCCACTGGGAGCCAGTGCAGAGATTTCAGTCCTGGAGAGATACGATCCCTGGGTTTGAGGCCAAGGACAATTCTTGCAGTCCTGTTCTGGATAAGTTTTAGAGGGCGGAGAGTAGATGCAGGCAGATTTAGAAAGAGGCTGTTGCAATAGTCCAGCCTACAGAGAACCAGAGCTCTGGAGACAGTGAGCTTCTGGGGGAAGGAGAGGAAAGGGAGAATACCTCTGATGAGGTGCAGCTGGTATTGTGACTTCTTAGAGACATCGGAGATGTGAAGAGAAGGAGAGTGTGGAGTCAAAGATGACACCGAGGTTTTTAGCCTTGCAGGTGGGAGCAGGGAGAGGGCCAAGAGAGGACAGCCAGAGAGCTACAGGGAAGGAGGGAGCGGGTGTGCCAATGAGGAGAATCTCAGTCTTACTGGCATTAAGGCAGAGGTCATTGGTGGCGCATCACTCCTGGATAGCAGACAGACAGATGAGGGAAGGAGAGGAGGAGGCCGAGGGTAGCCTGAAAATGAGCTGGGTGTCATCCGCATAGAACTGAAAGTTGGGGCAGAGAGCGGCGATGCGGTAGGCAAGGAGTGCCAGGTATTGGTTGAACAGCCAGAGAGAGAGGTTAGACCCCTGGGGGACACCACAGGTAGAGAAAAAGATAGCGGATAGGAAGGACCCAAGCTGGACCTGGTAGGGTCGGTCAGAGAGGAAAGAAGTCAGCCGCACCAGAGCCTGACCAGTCATACCTAGGTTATCATGGAGATGGTTGAGCAGGATGGCATGGTTGACAGTGTCAAACGCAGAAGAGAGATCAAGTAAGATGAGGACACAAGGGGTGTTAGAGTCAAGGTTGGAGAGCAGGTCTTCACTGATGTTCAGGAGAGCAGTTTTGGTGCTTCTGGCAGCTCTGAAGTCAGACTGATGGTCATGAAGACAAGCAACAGATTCAGTGTGGAGATTAAGGTGGGAGATGGCCAGTTTCTCCAGGAGCTTGCCCAGGAAGGGAGTGATGAAGATTGGGCGATAGTTTGCAAGGCAGGAGGGGTCGGCAGAGGGTTTGTTAAGAAGAGGATGCACAAGGGAGAGCTTCAGGGGGATGGGAAGACTCCAGTGGCGAAGGAGTGATTGAAGAAATCAGCCAGGGCAGGAGCCAGGGAGTCGATGTGGTCCTTGATAGTTTTGGAGGAACAGGGATGAACCTGTTTCGACGAGACTTTCATAGATCAGACTTGTCTAGAAACCTCGCCTGGCAGTAGGGGGAGGGAGTGGATAGGAGGAGAGTGAGGACAGGATGTCCTGAGTTTTAGAGATGAAGTGAGAAGCCAGTGCCATGTAGAGGGCCTGCGAGGGGACAGGAGAGGTAGAGACTGCAGCAGGATTGGCCAGTTCCTTGCAGATTTTAAAGAGTTCAACCGAGTTCTTAGATGCCACAGAGACGCGGGCTTGGATATGAGCTCTCTTCTTGGTTAGGTCAGAGAGCCTGTATTGCCTTTGCAGCATGCGGCAGGCCAGTTTGTCAGAGGATGTACATGAAGCATGCCATTTCCTCTCGGCCACCCTGTTCTTGCGTTTTAGGGTGACAAGGTCTGAGTCGTACCAGGAGTTACACTTGGCTTTGGGCTTCATGCGGGTTCTCATGACAGGGGCAAAGATTTCAAGAGTATCAGATATAGCAGAGTGGAGCATGGAGAGGGCTGTGTCAGGGTGAGAGTCAGACAAAGGCAGAGGGAGGGTGAGAAGGTGGTGGCGAAAGCCTCAGCTAACACGCACTTCATGAGTCGGATGACCGAGAAGGTGGGTGGCAGCGATGGAGGTGGCTTGGCCTGAGGAGTAGGGAGGGGGAAGTGGGAGGATAGGAGAAAGTGATCACTCCAGGAGAGAGGAGTGGAGAGAGGGACAGAAGCTCTTTGTTGGTAGTCATGTGGTTGTGCCGCTAGTTGACCAGGCAAAAAGTACACAATGTTGCACTGTGCTGGCATGTACAGCCTGTATTTAAAGATGACCATTAGTCAGAGGCAGCTGAATGATATGGCAGTGTTGTAAGCCGTAGAGGAGTGCCCATACCCTCTCGAATATTGCCAACTGAGTGGATCACAGTGAGTTGCAGAAGCTGGGTGGTTATACCACGGTAGAGTTGGAAATGAATTGTAGAAAGTTTTTTTTTTTAAACGGGGAGTTGATTTAATGGAAAGAAGCTGGTCCAGGCTGGATGACATGAATGTACCAAATATTCGTCCACATGATTACGATGTGTAACACAAGTTGATGTGTTATTGCCTCAAAATCTTCAGATGGCAGAAATACAGTGAAGTATGTTCCACCTGTTTTCACTATGCAAATGTGCAACTTTCTTCCTCAGCATGCAACGCGCTGGCAGTTAGGAAATGACCTGTGGCTTTATTCAACTTTCTATCATGGATGTATGCATAGCAATGTATCTGGCATGGTGGAAATGTATGCAAAATGCATGAAGCTACCACACAATTCAAAGCCATACCTCTCCAGAATATATTTGAAGCCAGAAATGTAAGGCTCAGAAGAAAATGGAATGTGATATTATACAGCAGACTAGTTTGACAGGTTAGATTTTGATTATCCAACTTGGTTAGTTCTGAAAATGTGCCATCTTGTTGTCATTTATGGCTGGAGGCTAATGGAGTGTTTTCTTAAAGGATAGTTCCAGGACTTTTTTTTTATTGTCCCTACGGTTCGGCCATGTGTTTTTAAGCATAAATCGGTAGATCGTAGAAAACTTTCCTATGGATCTTACCCGACTTTTCGTCCATTAACGCACTCGAAATCAGCTGCCATTTTGTGATAATCCTATCATTTCCCCCCATCGACCTGGCTCACCTGCTTTTGCGGCACTAAATCAAATCCCCCGCCCCTGAGCCTGACATCAGCAGACGCGTACCGCCCATTTCCCAACGCCAAAGCACGTTTCGTGTCAACAATCGCTGCGCCTCAGCTAATGACGTGTCGCCATGGAAATGGCAGGACGCCTCTTTCCTCAATAAGTATAAACACACCTTTTCACAACACACAGCAGCAGATTTTCGATTCCATTACTCTCTCTGTGTTACTTTGAGTATTCTGTGACTCGTTTCTGTGCTCTGGTCAGCTACCTTCGCCGCTTCTAGGCCTTGTGAACACCTGTACCATCTCTGTAAATTATTTTACTTTCTTTACCACACAATGGCTACAATAATGCCGTATATGTACGAGCCCGAGTACACCGAGCAAGAACTACTGGAAAGGCAAGCACGCGAAAACGATGGGGATTCGGACGGCAGTTGGGAGGACCAGTCAACGGATGAAGAGCCTGGACCATGTCGCATGGACGGCGTCTCCACCTGGTGCACGTGCAATCGGTGCGAGCTAATGCCAACTGAGGAGGAGAACTGCTGCTGCCGTGAAAATTCCGGGTGCTTGGCCTACATTTCGGAAGGCGAGCCAAGTCTGCAATGCATCACCGAGCTGCCAGAGTTCAGGGAAGCCTGCCTCTCACGGACCGTGTTGAGGATGATGATGGTGCTTATGCACGAACTTCGCGGCACTGTTCGTCCGCGTAATCCGAGTAACGAGTAAGTATACTCTGGTTGTGATGTCAGTGATGCCACTACTATTTCATGGTCGTCTCCCACATATAAAATTACATCTACATATCATTCGAACGCATGTAAATTGGTTCAATATTGTGCATTTTCTAGATAGAATTTTTTTCAAAGCAGAATGACATTTTTTACCTGAATCGACGTTGATAAGAAAGTTTTGTCATTTTAATACAGTTTGCATCTTTCTTTTTCACAGGTGGTACAGGTTGGTGGCCTATCGTTGCTTCACTTGGTGGCTTCACGGTAGGCTCGGACACCGCGTTCGGAGAGTAATACCTGCCTGTGCGGTACTTGCCATTAGACAACATTTCCCCAGCGACAGTGGACAATACCGCGGATTTTCCCTGGATGTGCTGCAACCGGAACTTTACAATGTGTAATGTTTATTATTTATGTTCAATTGTAATTAAGATCTAAAATAAAACCCAACATATATTTTAACAATGGTTGTTTTGATTTTTTAAATGAATCTAGTGTGTCTCCATTGAATAGTCTTCCTGTGCCTTGTCTTGTCACATCACATGTCTCCGGCCAGCATCCTCCCTCACGCTGGCCGCCCACCTTCAATCCACATAACCGTTGAACCATTATGCAGCAGGCATACATATGTTATTTTGCGGGTTGGCATCAAGCCTCCCGGCCTTGCCTCCTCCCCCAAAAATACTTACCACACCACTTTGTTCAAGCGTTGGCAATAAAAGGCCGTTGGATTTTATTGATACAAAACATGGTTATAGGTAAATAATCCATATGGTTGATCATAATAAATCATCCTTTTGGGCACCGGGTACAGAGATGACCCCCTCTGGCCCGTGCCGCCTTGCCACCACAGGCCAGCCTGCTGCTGACTAACTGCCTAGGCATCCCGGGTCTCCAGGGTGAACTGCACCCATATATTCTCCTGGGAGGGTGAGGTATTTATAAACTCACCCCCCTGCCTTCCATGTACTAGATCCTGCAGCCTGCCTCTTACATGCAGTTAGATGGCCTCTCCTTGGTGAGGCCCTGCGGCAAACGAGTCTTGTTTGCACGACCACCGCCCCAATCCACCCCCCCCCGCCCTATCAAAGGCAGTTCGCACCGGGGTACTTGTGCTGGCAAGTGGAGCTGTCAGGGAGCGATAAAGGCCAAGAGGTGCCAAAGACCATGTACACTTCAAAGTGGTCTATAGAGCATGGGTTGTTGTTCCCATGTCTACCTCCAGACCCCGTGTCTCCTGCCAAGCATCCCCCCTCACGCTGGACGGCCCCCTGCAATCCACATAAGTGTGTCTCCATTCACGAGTCTTCCTGTGTCTTGTCTGCACGACCACCGCCCCAATCCACCCCCCCCCGCCCTATCAAAGGCAGTTCGCACCGGGGTACTTGTGCTGGCAAGTGGAGCTGTCAGGGAGCGATAAAGGCCAAGAGGTGCCAAAGACCATGTACACTTCAAAGTGGTCTATAGAGCATGGGTTGTTGTTCCCATGTCTACCTCCAGACCCTGTGTCTCCTGCCAAGCATCCCCCTCACGCTGGACGGCCCCCTGCAAACCGCATAATGCCACGACATACACACGTCATTCATTCACAAACACACCCCTGTTTCGAATTCTTTATAACCCACTTCATATTTCTAATGAGAACTTCTTTGCGCTTTGCTAGTCAACCCGTGAAGGTGCTGGTTAACTGCTCTTCGTCTCTGTGAACTTCCGTGACCACTTCGAGGAAACTCGTCAGTTTGCAAACCTGTGAACTGCTCCCTGTTCTACGACAAGAAACTACTCTGATCCCTGCATCTAACTGTTTGTTCGTCAAGGTAAGGCCATGTACCATAATCATTTTGCGTCCAATTTCTTTTCGTTCAAGACAGTACATGCAAGGAACTAGTCACATGTTCTGAGTTTAGTCAAATTATCTTTCTATTTTTTTTAAGTTATTCAAATACTTATCCGCATGTGAATAACGTGTATAGTTCCAAGAACCAAAACGAACCTTGCATTGAACCTTTTATGTGTCATTTAATTTTTTAACACATTGGTATTCATAGAGAATTGTTGATCTTTACTTTTCAGAACTTTCCACAATGCCTGCCTGTTCCATTGGCAGTTGCCCTTTGAAGACCCATAATAAATCTGAAGGTACTATAATGCATGTTTTCCCTAAGACAATAGATCAGATAAGAGAATGGGTCCGATATTGCGGATATCCACCGTCTGAGCTTGAAAGTAGAGTCCTAGAAGTCTTTGCGGACAAGAGGGGTGATCGATACCGCATCTGCAGCAGGCACTTTAGCTCAGACATGTACTCCACATCATTGCTAATAAAGAAGAACACACCGCGAGCGAGGCGAAAATTGCTCTCAACCGCTATTCCCACTCTATTCGTCCACATCCCTCCACTGGTGAGTCAAGTTTACGTATTTATCTCTCGGCCTTGCGGTAGTGTGTAGCATTAGCTAACAATAATTTCCCCATTTATGTATCCACTCAATATGAAGGCGGAAGATTCTCCATCCGTGTCATTATTGCAGCCATCAGCCACTTCAAGCGCCTATCGGGTAATCTTACTTAGCTATTCTGCCACTGACTTGTTTTGGGCATGTAAATCAATAGTTTTAATTTATCGTGTGATTATTTTACCTAATGGTACACCCTTGTACTCGTCCTCTAGTCTTTGTTTTCAGTTATAATTATTGTTATCCAAAATAATGCAAGTACTGTCTTTCAGGGAGATGCTGAGGAGTCCAACGTATTGACGACAACCGTTGATGTCACTCAGATGCTCGAGGTACGTTTCCGGACAGTTCCATAGATGGAGATCATCAGATCTTGCATTCTTGTAGCGTGATTGTTACACACAATGTTTCTTTCGTTTTTAGCCTTTGATATGTCCTTCCGTCGTCGCCCTCCTATGTGTCTTCTTTTTTCAATATTGTGTTCATTACTAATGAAAGTCCTATGTTTCAGGGAGTCGATGGAGCATTAGTCCAAGAGGAAGGGGGAGCATGCAGTTACGGGTCGGCGCAACAGCTTGCAGAAGTGTGCACCGCAGTTATATCGTCCCTTGATGTTCTTATGCATTTCGAGGTATGGATACTGACAGTTCGATCAAGCGAAATCATATGACGTGATTACATCCGCTATACTTCCTTCTTTATTAACGCAAGTACTATGTTTCAGGGAGATGACGGAGCTTCTTCTACAAGAACATCACCCCTAGTAGTTGATGCAGATCTCTGGGTGGTGACACTTCCAACGATCAAGCAAATCGAATCATATTTACATATCCATTATTTATTTTAGACAACTGATCATTTGTGCAGGTCTATTTAGATGAGCCGTTGACGCCTGCACAAAGTTTATGTTCTTTTTAACAAAATAGAAAACCATACTAATGCAATTACTGTGTTTCAGGGAGTTACTGAAGCATCATCTTCAATAATATCATCAATGGAAGTCTATGAGGAGCCCGAGGTATGGATCTTGACAGTTCCATCTAACTAGATCAACAATGCGTGAATAATTGTCGTTTGAATGTTCTACACAAAGCGTTCATTCGTGTTTTGCTATTGAGATGTACGTGGGTATTGGTCCCCAAGTACATTTTGTGTTTTCAATATTATTATACATACTAATGAAAGTTCTATGTTTCAGGGAGTCGATGGAGCGTCAGTGCGTGATGGATGTGCTTATCATGAAAATATAGTCGTTGCAGCGCAAGAGGAAGTGGAGACATGCACACACGAGTCGGAGCAACAGCGTCCTGATGTTGAAGTTCGAGGCAAGAAAGTTTCAAAGAAAAGAAAGCAAAAGAAGGTTAGTGTCCTGGTCACTACATTATGTTGTTTTTCACTGTTAATAGTTCAATACTGTTAAGTTGTGTTTAAACGGAACATCCCTTTTCCAATCTGTCCTCTAGTTGCGAGTGGGTGTACGAACTAGATCTACACAGACAGTGAAGCGAACGAGAGATGTTGCTTGTCAAACCTTTTGGCAGGGACTTGAGACTGGAGATGCATCGTGCCAATGGGTAGAATATGAAGTGATTGACAACGGAGCTATACCACCACCAGCCATTGATAGTGAATGTCCTCCTGGTAGTTCGGATGCAGTCGGAGATCAATTTACAGAATCCACACCCGCAAAAACTAAGACCGCGAGAAAGTTGAAGAAATTGTTTTATTCACCCATCGCCGGAGAAGGAACAGATGTTGCAATGGAAGAGAATGAAGTGGACGACAATGAAACACCATCAATATCACTGATCATAGCGGAAGACGATATCAGAGATTCTACCTTTCATGTGAGTGACATGTCCTCAACGTTACAGGCCGAACCAGCTGGGATGCAGAGTGACAGTATAAGGAAAGAGGCCAAATTCATTGTATTCGATAGTTGTTTGATTGATATTATTATTCGGATGAAATGTGGGCATTCGGTTGGTGGGGAAGTATGTGGGGAGCCATTGATTAATGTGACTCTTGCAATTCGAGGCACTAACCTTAAAATACATGCCACCTGTACAAAATATCATCCTTTCTCATGGTCTGCACAACCCATGCTGGGGCAACTGCCAGCAGGCAATCTACTTTGTGCAGCGGCTGCACTTTTTAGTGGTTCAAGTTTTAAAAAGTTAGAGTCTTTCTTTCAGTTTGTGGGAATCCATTTCATTGCGAAAACTCAGTTCTACAAATACCAAACCGATTATCTATTTCCAGCCATTTGGAGAATGGAAAAAATGTCTATTGATAGTACATTCGCGGGCAAACGGTTCAGGCTAGCCGGTGATGGACAGTGCGACAGCCCAGGATTTTCAGCCAAGTACTGCACCTACCACTTTCAGGACATGGAAAGTAAGAAAATTGTGAGTTCGGTGGTCGTGCAGGTGTCACAAAGTACATCCTCAGTGGCCATGGAGAAAGTTGGCTTTGTAGCATCATTGCAAGAACTACAATCGCGGGGAATGGTGATCGACCTGATAGCCACGGACAGACACGTTTCAATTGCCAAGACAATGAGAGAAGAGTACAAAAATATAAATCACCAATTTGACGTTTGGCATCTTGCAAAAACAATCAATAAAAAAATGTCGGCTGCAGGTAAAAAAAAAGATATGCAAGGTATTTCACAGTGGTCCAAGTCAATCAGCAACCATCTTTGGTGGAGCTCAAAAACATGTGGAGGGTCGTTGGAAATTCTACTGGAAAAATGGCGGTCAGTAATGCTACACTGTAGCAATGTTCACCACTGGACCACAAACCAACATTTCCACAATTGTGAACATGGCCATTTGTCCACAGAGGAGGCACGGAAGAAGAAGTGGTTGATTCCTTCATCACCCACTCACGCAGCCATTGAAAAGATTGTATTTGTTAAAACTATAACAAGAGATTTGAGGGGACTCACGGAATTCTGCCACACAGGAGATTTGGAGGTGTTCCACAATATGTGCCTAAAGTACAGGCCCAAACGATTGCATTTTGGCATGGAGGGCATGATAAATCGGACTCTTCTAGCGGTCTTGACACATAACCATAATGTTGGCCGTCAACAAAGTAGGACGACCGGAACTTTAGGGACGCTTCGCTACAATAAGGCCTTCACTAAAAGAAGTAAACAATGGGTTATCAAACCAGTGTTTGAGGATATGCAATATGACTTTATTGAGAGACTTATTGTTGATGTCCTAGATAGGCACATACATGGAGTTGTGAACGAACCTGTGCAGGGGACAACTGCATTGCCACCCAACATTGCCTCTGTTCCATGTCCACCTAAAGAAGAGCTCATTGAGAAATACACATCATGGTTTAAATGATTGTAATTTGATTGTCTGTTCTCTCGAGTCTCCTCATGTCGCAGGCCCATTGAATATGTGTAGCTATGTATTGTGTAAATAAAAGTGATTGCTCTGTGAGTCCTGTGAGATGGCCCTACACTGAATGTAGCTAACTAGGAATGTGTGCTCGTTCAAAGTGAAGGTCAGCTGCTTTGATTTTTTCTCGGGTGCCGGAATGGTCCACGACTCAGTATAAGGTTCTATTGTTATTTGACCTTGACAGGCCGGGACCATCCCGAAAGACTTCTTTTTGGGGGTGTGGGGCAATAACGTAAGAAACGATAATGAATATAATTTCAGAAACGAAAGCCATTTAATGTTCGTTCATTAGAAGAAATAACGTCGGCATAGAAGGAGTGGTATTTCGGGGCTGCCCTACGCACAGACACAATGGAAAATGCAAATATAATGTAAGTAACTCTTTAGATGAGTTTATACCGCAATTTAATTACTATACAGTAGCTTTAAAGACGGGTTAAGTTGTACTTGTTCGTTCTATGTGGCATATTGTTTTGTACCGCGCACTATCTTGAGGAGAACCATCTCCTTTTACGGAAGCACCTCAAAACCTTCCTCTTTGCTTCTGCTTTCTCTCTCCCTCTCCCCTGCTACAACTGGTCCACTGTCTGCGACCTCGGTGCTGGGCCCTTCCACTCTCCACCTGCACTGCCTCCCGGTCAACCCCTGCACTGGGGGACTGTCTCAGTATCCTACAGCCCCCCCTTGACGTATAATACCCAGTTGCACTGTCCTAGCTATGAAATAATTTCCCGACCTAATATATAAAATGAATAATTTTAATAAAGATCTGATGGTGAGACTAATTTCATTTTTTATGTTTTTAAAACAGGTACATCCTTCATTATTGTATGTGTCACGAGTACCAGACACCGGCGGATGGCTTTTTCAACCGCCAGTTGCTTCTCCGCATGAACAACGTTACCACCCTGACCATTTTATGGGACGATCGCCAAGTACAAGTATGCCCTTACACGGTACTAACGGCTAGATGCAACATACAGACCGTTGTGGTGGCCTAGTGCCTCGTTGTTGGAACAGCCATGCGATTATCAGTGCGACCGAAGAGCTTATTTTATTGTAAACCAACACCCTGTGTACTGCACACGAACATCGCTTGCCTCAAGACGAACTATTTTGGATCGAGAGCAAAGAAAAATGCAAATCGCTGAATATTCTCTAAACATTTGATGTCCAATAAATGTACTTTGCCAAATGTACAATCTTGCCGTTTGCTTTTAAACCACAGTTTCATATTCCGAATTGTGGCGCTGTATTGTGAGATGATCTAAGACCCTGTGTACAGCAAAGGAACATCGCGTGCCTCAAAACGAACTTTTTGGAACGTGAGCAAATAAAAATGAAAATCGCTGAATATTCTCTAAACATTTGATGTCAAATAAATGTACTTTACCAAATTTACAATCTTGCGGTTTGATTTAAAAGTACAGTTTCATATTCCCAATTGTGGCGCGCTGTGTTGTGAGCTGATCTGTGTTGATTTCCGGGTTCTGTGTGGAGTCGCGTAGAAGACGCCTGGGCGCATTTGCCTATGCAGCACAGTCACGTCACGGATAGAGGCGGGGAATATGAATGTTTTGATAAAGTCTGTTTCAGGGGCGGGGGATTTGATTTAGTGCCGCAAAAGCAGGTGAGCCAGGTCGATGGGGGGAAATGATAGGATTATCAGAAAATGGCGGCTGATTTCGAGTGCGTTAATGGACGAAAAGTCGGGTAAGGTCCATAGGAAAGTTTTCTACGATCTACCGATTTATGCTTAAAAACACATGGCCGAACCGTAGGGACAATAAAAAAAAAGTCCCGGAACTATCCTTTAAAGAATTGTTTAGATGTTTTTAATTTTGAAAAAGCAGAAGAATGCAATTAATGCCATTTGTAGAACATGGACATTCACCACAGCTTATTAGCACTCAGCGAGGTGGAATGGCAGCCTTCCACCAATGGGTAGGCTCAGAACGGGGTCTTTACCACATGGAATAGACCCCGCTCTGACCCTAATCAGACCGGGAGGCCGCCATCTTCCCTCGCCGTGAATCAGGTAAGTGCACTCCCCCACGTCCCCTTTCTATTGTCCCCCACTCCTCATTTCCACATATTTAGCGCTCCACCACTTACATTGTGCTGCCTTGTCCCTTGCCAGCAGCAGGAACAGTAGTGTTCCCAGTGCATCTCTGACTCGCGACCGGCCACCATGAAAAGGGAGAATGGACTATCTTTTTTGTCATTTTTTCTCAAGTTGAGAAAAGGTTAACACACCGTTTCTCAACTTGAGAAAAATACACTATTAGTACCCCCGTACAATGTGCCAGGGTATTAATTGCAATATAACCCTTGCAGGGTGGCGTCAGGTAATTCCCGGGGGTAACGTTAAATCCCTCCCTTCGTTCGGGCTTTTTGGTAATGCCCCCCTGCTCGGATTATATTGCTTAACTATTGGTGTTGGAGGTTGTGTGATGTGTTTTCAAATGTGATGCTCTCGTGAGTATCAGGGAATGGACTGGGCCCAAATGCTCATTTTTGCAGCTCTTGTTTCACAAGAAGAATTGAAAAACATCTGCAGCAGTATTTTCTGAGGTGACAGTACAGACTGAGGGGCAACATGGCAACTGGCTACTAGTTGGGAGAAGCTTTCAGTAGCTGTCTTCTGAGTTCATTGCAGCATTGGGCATAGTGTTGCATTATATACCACAACAATGATGTGGCACCCTGTCTTTGTCCCAGACCTTCCTCTGGCTAGATTTATTGCACAGAATGCAGTGGGTAAGGTGCCTTGTTCTTCATCCTGAGGTAGGAAAAACAGCCACACTTTGGACTTTCTTGCTGGAGCAAGAAGACATGTCCTCCCAAACTCTTCTGGCAGTGAAAGTGTTGCTAGATGTAGCAGAGTGGGTGATGGGACCACTTCACTGATGTGCACTGCAGATCTGACAAGATGTCTTTGAAAGACCCGGAACAAATATTGAGGAGAAGCTGTGTCCTCCCCCTCCTATCTCTGTAACTGTGCCCTTAGCCTCCTCCCGCTCTTTCTTTAGATCTGTGTGTCAAAAATCATGTGTTGGAGGGGCCTCCGTGTTTTTTAGTAGCCATAAATATACTAGTTACAAAGAAGAGTCTTATGTTTCATGGTAGGCTGGAACAGATTACATTCAGTGGCCGTCAGTGCCCTGGACTGTATTTTAGTGGCCAGACCAAATATTTGCACACGTTGTAAACTAGCAAATAACACATTTTAGTATTCCTTTGAGGCAACGGAGTGCAGTCAGTGTCTGTAACTGAATGCTGTCTTTTGGTGGCCATAGAAAATATGTGTTGCAGAAAGAAAGTTGAATCATTCTTGGTAGAGTTACAAAGATGAGTGGATCCGTCATTTAGACACTGTGATGTATGACAACAGAACAGGGTCAGATTGGCCCCTCTGCCTTGAAATCATCCCAATGGGATTGGGGACCAGCTTGGAAGAAAAAGAATTAGAATTTTTTTTTTCTCACATTTTTTATTTTTTCACATTTCTTTTTTCTTCAAAAAGCCTTTCATCCTTCTTGGGCGATGAATGAGTACCAACACAGAATGGGTGATATAGTATGCATATTTGTTCTATAAAAAAAGAGCTTAAGCGTACGTGCTATACAATAACATATAAATAGTAACAGTAAAAGTAGACAATACTTCTTAGCCGTATCAACTTCACAAACTTCACAAACTTGTCTTTTCTTCATCTATGAAATCGTCTTTGTAAAAATCTAAAAAGATTATATACAAATAATTTTTAAAAAATTAAAAAAAATAACATATCATTTGGCCTTGGACGTCTGCTTGGATTCACAGTAATTTAGTATACTTAGGTACAATGCTATTTGATGCCACTTCCTGTTTTGTCAAGGGGTGAAAAGTCATGTGTCATCGCTTCCAGGATGTCACTTTGGGGTGGAGTCAAATGATATAATTTCCAGTGATGTCATCAGAGGTCAAGGCTCATGAGGCAAGGGGTGGGCCACTTTTTTGAGGCGAGGGGTGGGCCACTTTTTTTTGGGTGACCATGCCTATTTCTTGACCCAGTCCGACCCTGCAACAGAACAAAGGTTTATTGCATATAATTGCAGGATGCACAAGGTTCATAAAAATGCAACTGTGCAATGGTACATTGAAGTGGCAACTGGTGAATGTTTTAATTGGAGGATTGTAAATATTTCCCATGAATGTGTGCAAGTGACCAAGCGTAATGAAGGAGCTACACCCAACCAAGGGAGATTTGTGATTGATATCCCCCGAGTACTTTCTTAATATAATGGGTTGAATGCAAGTGAGAATTAATGTGTTTGAATTAATGCATGGAAATGAAAGTATGTGAAAGGTTCGTGGAGTGAGATCAGAGGAGCCAGTGCAGGGCCTGAGGAGGAGATGCTGTGAGGCATTTAGAGGAGCTAGTGTGAGGCAAAGCGAATAGATCTGTAGGGTTTGGCTCACACATGCATTGACATGCTTTCTTCAACTGGTGTGGCATATTCATGGCATTATGAGAACAGCTAGTATGGACATGTTTTGTTAAGGTTGCACAACATTATTTCTGGCCCTATGGGCAAACCAAAAAGTGATTGCTCTTACTTGGGGACACTATGTTTTACAACACACTTTCTGTGACAAATTGTGTGAAATGTGACACAGTTTGCAATCTGTTTTGTGGAGTAACACAATATAAAATAGTATTCTGCTAGTGTAAAACATACTTTCAGTCTGGCTGTCCCCAAACATGTACAAACAGGTTGTACCTCTGAATGTAGGTCAGTATCCCCACATAAGAATACTCATAATTTCGGCCTAACATCCCAGCAAAAATTCAATTCCAGAGTAAGAAAACATGTCCGTACTGGCTGCACAAATGCACACCAGAATCCCCACATAGGAAAACTCATCATGTTGACTTTTCCCATAAAGCCATTAATAATTCCATGCCACAGTACAAAAATCTGTCTATACTGGTAGCAGCAAAGTGGGCCAGTATCCCCATTTTAGAATTCTCATCATTTTGGCTTTGCCCAAAATGCCTCCATAATGTAATGCCAAAGTTGGAAAACATATCCATACTGGCTACACCAATGTAGGACAGTATCCCTGCATAAGAACACACCTCATGTGGACTTTACCCATAATGCCTGTAAAAATGTCATAAGAAAACATGTCCATTCTGGCTATGCCGTATAGTGTAGAACACTCCCTTTGGCCTTGCCTATAATACGAGAAATACAGGGTAATTCACAGAATTTTGCACAAAAGTGGCGCACGCGGCTGGCGCACAATGTGCACGTGCGAATGTCTGCGCCAGCCGCGGGCGCTAAAATCGATTTCCGCGCACAGTGTATTCATGGATTTTAGCCTCCAAAACCAGCCGTGGCGCAGAGTGGTGCAGCGACCCTGCAGCAGCGCCAGTTACGCCCCCAAGAACGCCCCTAGCGCAAGGAAAAGCCATCAAAATCCCCAATCCAGCGCAAAGGGCTGCGCTAACACTGGACCAGTTTACAGGGCTGCCAAACAGCAAACGCCAAGCGGGGAACGTGTATAACTGGGGTTCGTGTGAAGTTTCACACGCGAAAGGGCCTGTGCGAGTGGGGTACGTGTATAACTGGGGTTCGTGGGAAGTTTCACACGCGATTGGAGCAGGGTACGTGTATTACGGGGTTCGCGGGAAGTTTCACACTCGAAAGACCCTGTGCGAGCGGGGTACGTGATAAGTGGGGTTTGCGGGAATTCTCACACGCGATTACAGCAGGGTACGTGTATTACGGGGTTCACAGGAAGTTTCACACGCGAAAGGGCCCTGTGCAAGCAGGGTACGTGTATAACTGGGGTTCGCAGGAAGTCTCACACGCGATTACAGCAGGGTACGTGTATTACGGGGTTCAAGGGAAGTTTCACACGCGAAAGGGACCTGTGCGAGCGGCGTACGTGTATAACTGGGGTTTGCGGGAAGTCTCACACGCGATTACAGCAGGGTACGTGTATTACAGGGTTCAAGGGAAGTTTCACACGCAAAAGGGCCCTGTGCGAGCGGGGTACGTGTATTACTGGGGTGCGCGGGAAGTTTCACACGCGAAAGGGCCTGTGCGAATTTGGTACGTGTATTACTGGGGTTTGCGTGAAGTTTTACACGCGAAAGGGCCCTGTGCGAGCGGGGTACGTGTATTCCTGCGGTTCGTGTCAAGTTTCACATGCGAAAGGGCAATGCCCGTGCGCGATACGTCACGGACGCGCTTATGCGCTAAGGGCCTTTGGTCCAGTGATATTGCGTACGTGTGCTGACCCGCTTACGCGCTAAGGGCCTTTCCTCGAATTACATGCTGACGTGCAATTTTTTCACGTGCCAAATCACTCCTTATCAAGCTGGCCATGCATACACACACGGAAGACCACGCTGCTGCCCTGAAGGCCATTTTCCTGCCCCCCAGAGCCCCGAGCACGCTCCCACCTGCCATCTGCTGCTGCCTGACTGTCTGCTGCCCACGTGCCCTGCTATTTGGTGCCTGCACATCAGCCATCTGCAGGGGTCCAGTTGCTGTGTCCACCCCTGCTGGAACAGAAGACTCCGGACTGGGATTCCATCGCTCCACAGCCCAGCCCCAGGACCCAGTTGCCCACCCACTCCTGCCTCTGGGGTTGCCATGTCGGGCACATCTCCATCTGGCATCACTGGCAACCCCCAGCCAGAGAGGCAGAGGGCCACCAGCTTCACTGCCACCGAAGTTGGTGTCCTGGTGGAGCATGTCCTGGGGCATTATGATGCCCTCTTCGGAACATCACGCGCCAACAAGGAAGGACGGGAGAGGATCTGGGACGACGTAGTGGTTGCCATCAATGCGGAGGGGGTGGCAACCCACGACATCAAGCACGTCAAGAAACGCTGGGAGGACTTCAGGTCCAGGACCCTCCACAAGGCCCGGCGCCTCGCGGAGGGGGGCCGGGCACGCATGAGTAACATCCATATGAGGGTCCTGGAACGCGTAGGCCTAGCGCTTCACGCCCAGATCCTTCGGAGGCAGACCCGTCCGGAGTTGAGCGGTAAGTGGCCAAGCATTGCTGTGTGAGACAGGGCATGTTGCAGTGTGCTGGTAGTCTGATGCTTGCCTGTATGTGTGACATAGGCCATGTATGGATGTGTGTGTGCAGGGACATAATGGTCATGCATGTGAGACCAGTTATTTGTGAACCACATGGTTGGTGCATGTGTTTTAATGCAACATGGGGAGCTCTATGCGGAATGCACACATGAAAGCATGGCTGTCTCTGTTCCTGGACATGAAGGGGGGGTGAGGAATGGATGCTGATGTCATGTACATGTATGGTGCACATGTGTGTGTGTGTGCCAGAGAAGTGTGTGTGTGACTTTGAAACGCCATGGCTGCATGTGACTTTGAAGGCAACATCTTGGTGTACAGGGGCCCTTCTACATGGATGTTGATGTTGATTGCAGGAGCCAGGACTGTTTCTGCATGTGTGTTGTGTGCATTCACCCATGTGTTGTGGAATGACAGGATGGAAGTGACATTTGACAGTGCCACTCATGTGTTATTGCTTCCTGTCTAGGGTATTTTGTACTGTATCCTGATGCTTGTGTTTTTTGTCTCCCTCTACGCAGCGTCAAGTGAAGAAGAGGGCGGAGACGGCGCTGTGGAGCCAAGCGGCGGGGATGCCTCCACTGGGCGGCGACGCAAAGCCCAGCCACCCTCCCATGAATTACCATCATCCGGGACCGAGGGGGCTGGTGCTGCGTCTGCCACAATGGCTGTGTTGGAAGGGTCGGGTGTGCCCCCACAGGGGCTTCCAATGGCGGAAGACAGTGTGGAGACATCCAGGTTGGTGGTCTCCACAGAGGAGGAGGAGCCCGCTACTGAGCCGCACATGGGGTCTGGTGGGGGTAGTACCACTGGTGCAAGTGGTGCAGTCCAGGGCCAGGGTCAGGAGGCAACACAGGTCACTGCGGAGGGGCCTGTGCATGTCGCTGTCCCTGACCCTGTGACTGCACCACCATGCACCAGCAGGGAGGCCCCGTCCCAGGCCCGTCTGCAGGTAGGGGAGAGTGCCATGTCATCTGCCTCTGCACTGCCTGCCGACGAGGGGTCCCACGAATGTATGGGCTCCGTCCTGGTTGGTGCGCCCCTACATGTGTCGCGCACTCTGGCGGACCTCTCCTCTTCTGTGGAGACTATGCGCCAGTCGTTCTCCACACCGTCTTCCGGCCCAGATTCCACCAGGGCCCCCTGTGGACCTGGCCCGACCAACACAGCCAGCTTGGTGGAGCTCACATCCCTGCCACAGTCGGAAGTCGGCGGCCTAGCAGGGGTGGACACCACAACTGGGGGCCAGCTGATGGAGGATGTGCAGGCACCATCAGACACGGCACATGGACAGCAGCAGCAGGAGCAGGCTCTAGGTGGGAGCCATCATGGCTCGGGGCCTTCGGCATCGGAGCGGCAGGCATCGGCCAGAGGGCAGGAGGACCCAGGACTGGAAGTGTCTTCCGTGTGGCAGCGGTTAGGCCATGCCATAGATGCGGAGCGGCAGCGGGCAGAAGGGGCACGGCTCATGATGGTCAGGGCGGAGAACTCCATGCGGAGGGCCCTGAGGCGGGCCGAGCGCCTCGAGGCAATTCGCAGGGAGTTGGAGGAGAACATGTCGTCGTCCCTGCGAACCCTCGGGGCCATGGAAGAGGACCGCCTCCAGGACATTGAGCAGGAGTTCGATGATGCCCTAGCCCGGGACATCTAAAAGTGACCCGTCGGACTAGCCCACTGCCCTTGTAAATAGTTTTTAGAGTTAGGTTTCCTTTTCGTTTTCCTTTTATTTGTGGTCAATGGACAATGCCACACAAATTTGTATATAGTTATATTTTTAGGTAGGTAGGTTTCAATTTTTTTGGTTGGGATCATGGACCCTTTACATCCTTGGGCAATGGATTGTAAATAGTTGGACTATGGATTGATTTCTCTTATTTTCTGTATTATGAACATCAAGCAATGGAGATTATTTTTTTACATTTCCTTTGGATTTGCGTTGTTGGAGGGTGATTGGTTATGATTTTCAGTCAAACATCTTTTTCACATGCTTTTCATTTCATGTTTCATATTTTGTTATGCTTTCATTTCATTTTTGATTCCATGTACATAATACATTTACATTTTTTACTTCCATGTGGGGGATTTGCTCATTGGGTTGATGCATGTGAAAATGGGGGTTTACACAAGCAATGCCAACCAGTGCATGTGTGTGACGGACATGTGTTGATGTACATAGTTGATTTTTGGTTTGTGTCATGAGATCAGCATTTCACTGCTGGGTGATGGGGGTGCTGGGGGACATGAGTGGGGGCCTGCTGGCAGGTGTCCTGCACTGCTGGGGAGTGGGGGTGCAAGGGGACATGCCATCACCTGCCATCAACCCAATGAGCGAATCCCACACATGGAACTAAAAAATGAAAATGTATTATGTACATGGAATCAAAAATGAAATGAAAGCATGTGAAAAAGATGATTGACTGAAAATGATAACCAATCCAAAAAAATTTGAAAGAAAAACAGTCCAAAGTCACCCTCCAACAACGCAAATCCAAAGGAAATTAACAAAATAAAACTCCATTGCTTCATGTTCATAATACAGAAAATAAGAGAAATCAATCCATAGTCCAACTATTTACAATCCATTGTCCGGAAAAAAAAATCCATTGTTCCATGTCCATAATGCTAAACAAAAAAATTAAAAGGAATACATGATGAAACTATATACAATCCATTGTCCAAGGATGTAAAGGGTCCATGATCCCAACCAAAAAAATGAAACCTACCTACCTACCTAAAAATATAACTATGTACAAATTTGTGTGGCATTGTCCATTGACCACAAATAAAAGGAAAATGAAAAGGAAACCTAACTCTAAAAACTATTTACAAGGGCAGCGGGCTAGTCCGACAGCTCACTTTTGGATGTCCCGGGCCAGGGCATCATCGAACTCCTGCTCAATGTCCTGGAGGCGGTCCTCTTCCATGGCCCCGAGGGTTCGCAGGGACGACGACATGTTCTCCTCCAACTCCCTGCGAATTGCCTCGAGGCACTCGGCCTGCCTCAGGGCCCTCCACATGGAGTTCTCCGCCCTGACCATCGTGAGCCGTGCCTCTTCTGCCCGCTGCCGCTCCGCATCTATAGCATGGCCTAACCGATGCCACACAGAAGACACTTCCAGTCCTGGGTCCTCCTGCCCTCTGGCCGATGCCTGCCCCTCTGATGTCGAAGGCCCCGAGCCATGATGGCTCCCACCTTGTTGCTGCTGCTGCTGTGCCTCTTCCTGTGCCCTGGCTCTTGATGCCTGCACATCCTCCTCCGGCTGGGGTGCAGTTGTTTAGGTGGCCACCCCTGCTGGACATCCGACTCCCGACTGTGGCAGGGATGTGTCCTCCACCAGCCTGGCCGCAGGGTCAGAGGCAGCTCCACAGGGTACCCAGGTGATACATGGGTGGGAAGATGACATGGAGGATGACTGGGGCAGTTGAGGAGGGGGTGGGAACAAGGTCCAGAAAACGGAGGAATCCGGCCCTGGTGAGCTGTCCCAGTAGGTCTACGCGGTCAACGAGCCATCCGAGAAGACGTGCAGTCTCCTCATGGAAAGACTGCAGGTCAGCTCGCATGGCCCGTTGACGCAACGCCACCCCACCCAGGACAGGCTCAACCCGGTCCCAGATAGCCACGTCCGCAGGGAGAGGAAGGCCAGTTGTTGTAAGCAGATCACCTCGCCTGAAAACAAGTCTGGACGTAGGCATCCCTGCTGGTGCGGATGATGCAGTCACAGGATCGGGTACAGGATTACACACAGGCACCTCCGCGGTGGCCTGCGCTGCCTACTGTCCCTGCCCCTGCACTGCACCACTGGCACCAGTGGAATACCCACCTCCAGACCCCGTCTCTGTCCCTTGCACAGCCTCCTCCTCCACCAAACCCCCCACCAACCTGGATGACTCTGTGCCATCTTCCTCTGTCGGACCCTGTGGGGTCTCAGCTGCCCCTTCTGCTTCCCTCGGCAGCTGCGGCCTGGGACGCGGCACCGGACTCCTCACTTCCCGACAAGATGACAACCTGAGAGGGGAGCCAGGCCTTGCGTCTCCGGCTGGTGGGATGATCCCTGCCGCTGTGCTCCACAGCACCCTCTCCGCCCTCTTCTTCAGTTGACGCTGCAGATAGGGAGAGATAAAACACAGGCATCAGGGCACTGTACACTGGACTGATACACACATGACAGTTGCACATGACTGTCATTGTTTAACTGCAGACACAGCATCACACTCCATGACACACATGTCATTTTAACTCACACACATGAACATGTCAACAGCAACATTGCACCAGGCAGCACCATCCATACACATACAACAGCATGAACAGGCAAAGGTGAGCCTAACATCACATGAAACACAAGGAGTGCACGAGACATGCACACATGCCATCACACTTACATGCATGTCTACATCTCCTCCAACTGTTGCAGTGATGAGATCGCCATACATGTCACATCTGCCATTCATCCTTCTACATATCAGTGTCACGTGCATCCTTGTTGCATCACATTTGCACACTTCTCAGATACACATACATGCACATGTACACAGTGCAGATACATGCATTATGAACCACCAGCCATGCCACAACCATGCCAATGTACATACACAGAAATTCAAACTTGTGAGCTCCCACACATGCATTTGCCCAGCATGCTTACCAACACATACACCATCAATGTGTCTCACAACTGAGAGGACTCACATGTGGCTGCCTCACGCCCATGTTCATACACATCCCTACATGCCCCTACATAAACACATGTGCAACCTGCACACTACTGGCACACCGCGACACGCACAGCGTACCATCACCATGCATGTACACTTACCGCTCGGCTCCAGACGGGTCTGCCTCTCAAGGATCTGGACGTAGAGCGCTGGGCATATGTGTTCAAGGACCCTCATTTGATGGTTCGACAGCTGGCCCCGGCGCCCCTTGGCATCCGCTGCCTTAGCGAGGCGCCGGGCCTTGTTGAGGGTCCTGGACCTGAAGTCCTCACAGCGCTTCTTGACATGATGTAAGTCGTGGACTGCCACCCCCTCCGCGTTGATGGCAGTCACGATGTTCATCCAGATCCTGGTCCGTCCTTCATTGTCAGCGTGCAAACTTCCAAAGAGGGCATCATACTGCCCCAGGACTTGCTCCACCAGGACACCAACTTCGGTGGCAGTGAAGCTGGTGGCCCTTTGCCTCTCTGGCTGGGGGTTGCCAGTGCTGCCATATGGTGTTGTACCGGACATGGCAACCCCAGAGGCAGGTGTGGATGGGAACTGGGTCCTGGGGCTGGGCTGTGGAGCGATGGAATCCCAGTCGGGAGTGTTCGGTTCCAGCAGGGGTGGTCACAGCAACTACACCCCTGGCTGACGTGCAGGCATCAAATGCCAGGGCACGTGGGCAGCAGGCAGTCAGGCAGCAGCAGATGGCAGGTGGGAGCGTGCTCGGGGCTCTGGGGGGCAATAATTCGGCCTTCTGGGCAGGAGCGTGGTCTTCCGTGTGTTTTCACGTGGCCAGCTTGATACGGAGTGATTTGGCTCATGAAAAAATTGCACGTCAGCGTGTAATTCGAGGAAAGGGCCTTAGCGCGTAAGTGCGTCAGCACACGCACGCAATTCCATTGGACCAAAGGCCCTTAGCGCGTAAGCGCGCAAGTTACATTACGCGCGCGGGCGTTTCCCTCATAGCACGTGGTGACAGAGCACACGTGGAAAAACTGCACGTCCGAGTGTCATCGCGTGTAATTGGAGGAAAGGGCCCGCGTACACGCGTATCTGACGTGTACGTGTGGGCCGGTTTAAAAGCTACGTGTAGGACGCCATTTCCTTGTACGTGCTTTTCGTGAGGGCGAGTGGGTGAAATCTGTACTTCTTGTCGGTTCACATGCGATTACTTCACAGCGTTTCTAGTTCGTACTCCCTGTTACCTCTGACAGCTCTTTTCTGAATTTTTGTTGGGCCTGTTTCCTCTAACAGAGTTCACTTCTCCTTTTGTCCTGTCTCCTCAGACAGCGTACAATTGTTCTTTTGGCGGGGGTGTTGCCAACGCGCACACGCGCGTATTTTTCACGTTCTTTTTCCAGGCAGGCGGTGAGTTCCGCACGTACTTAGCAACTGTGCTTGCCCCGTGTGTCGCATTCCCCTTCAGAGGTCATTGTAGGCTGCGTGTATTACGCATACGCTTATTTTTGTGTTTCTGGGTGCCACAGCATAGTGCGGGTTCATTTTTTCACGCACATGGTCTATGAGGGGTTGCGTCCACGTTCATTTTTGATATTGAGCTGCCTGTGCGTTGCGTGACCCGTCATCTCCCCCCAGGGGTCACAGACTAGGGTACGAATTCCATCTAGTATCCTACCCCTTTGACCCCCAATTGCCCAGGACAATAGTTTACTGCAACTCCCATACGCACAACAACATCAGTGCCATGGCTGGGAGGCGACCAAGCGGTAAGGGAGGCAAAGGTGGCCGACCCTCAAAAGGTAGGCGTGGTGGGCGCGGTAGGGGACATGGCCGTGATTTGCAGGGTGCCCCTATACCCCCGTGTGTGTAGGAACAATCAGGGACATGGTTGAGGGAAACATGGCTGACACCATCCAAGCTCAGCCCCTGTTGGACCAGCCCATTGTGGCACCTGACCTGGCACAGGATGACTCCCTGGCTGACTTTCAGGTCAGCAAGTCTAGGCCACATGTGGTGGTGCAAGTTGTTGTCACCAATCTACGTGGATCTGGGGCTGCTATGTCATCTGCTGTCCCAAGTATGCAGGGTGGGGAGGCTGCAGGGGCAGCTGCAGCTCCATCCGCCCCAGCTCTGACTCTCCCAGCCAGGACAGTGTCAGTCCCGGTCCATCAAACTAACCTTCCCCCTGCCAACATTACCCTGCAACCAATGCCTGCATCAAGACCTATGGTCATTGTGCAATCCCACACTCCTACTACCCAGTCCACCGGTGATTCTGCCCCTACTGACCAGAGCGGCGTAAGCCACTCTGGCTCTGCTCCACCTTTAAAGAAGAGGAAGAAGGGTGCTCTGGCACGACAGGCTGAGACCCCAGACACGGCTACACACTCCGGTACCTCAAGGAAGCCTTGCTTTAATGAACCGGAACTTGATGCACTTGTGGGCTATGTGTCGGCACATAGCCACGAAATGCTGGTGACTGCAGAGTGCAAGACCACACCTGGTCAACCTAAGGCACACTGGCAGACCATCGCTGACTGCATAAGTGCCCTTGGATTTGTGAGGCGCTCAGCTGATGATTGCTACAAGCGGTGGATTGACCTGAAACGCAGAGCAAAGAACAAGCTGGCCTCAAATCATGCCGCTACTCTGGTGACTGGCGGTGGGTCTCCACAAGAGGACAACAAACTCACTGAACATGAGTCTGTTGCTGGGGCCTTCGTCACAGAGGAACAGATCCAAGGTGTGGGAGAACTACCAGATTATGATGCATTGTCCGGTGAGTGCCCATGCATGTGTGTGTAATGCATGTGTACGTTGTTTGGGTGACGGGTT
Organism: Ambystoma mexicanum; assembly: GCF_040938575.1. Taxonomy (NCBI): domain Eukaryota; kingdom Metazoa; phylum Chordata; class Amphibia; order Caudata; family Ambystomatidae; genus Ambystoma; species Ambystoma mexicanum. The sequence continues at coordinate 544,231,488 of NC_090929.1, forward strand.
CTGATTGAGTGCCAGGTGAGGGTGTGTGTGGCTGAGTGGTATGGGTCACCCATGTGCTTCATCCAAAACAGTCAGCGGTCTTGGATTTGGGTGTGACAGTATCCCTTCTGCCCACATTAGTAATTTTGCTCAACATTACGGCAGTTGCCCTTGAAGTGGCATCTTGCAACAACATTGTTTGTATTTTTCAGTGTTCGTTCAGGCTGATTGTTTCAATTCTCCCACTTTTGCTACGCATTCCTCAGCCTTATTGTCACATTTGTGACATGCTTCTGTCATTGATGAACCCCACATTGGCCCACATGTGTTACCTTGTTAGATTAATGATTTGACCATTCAGGCTAATTGAGTATTGGCCTGATCACAGGAATTTTTGGGGCCTGTTTGAATGTGGAACATGATAGTTCTTTCCTGACATGTTGAAGTGACCAACCATTGATGTGTACATCGGCCTGCAATCGCTGTATTTTTGTACACTGGATGTGTTGCAGTGTGTGGCACATGCCTATTTTGTCACACTATGTAGCATTTTTGATCTCATCATATCCATCTCACATGGATGGCTGACAGTATTCATTCACTGACATATGGATGTACTTGTGGAATGTACCATGGCTATGGTACATGCCATCTGTGTGATGGCATGTGTCATGTATGTGTATTGGACATGCCACTCACAGGCCAATGTGTGATGGCATTGCTACCCAGAATGCAGCAAATGTGTTGCTCTTCCATGCTGGTGTCATCAGTGTCTGCCTTTTGCCTCCCCTTCCAACTCAGTGACAGTGCATGCATGGGAGGTTTATAGTCATATGGGACATGTATAAATCATGTACTGGTTCTGTTGCTTGTCAGGCCTATTTGTGTGCTATGGTGCTAATGCCTGTTTCCATTTTTTGTCTTTCATGTTTTTGCAGGAGATGACGCACTTGATGCTGTTGAGGTTGAGGAGATGGTGCAGACCCAGGAGGAATCTCAGGCACGACCGGGCACCAGTGGGGGACGTGGTGTGGTGGTGGGTGAGAACCCAATCTTGCTGCAGAACATTCTGTCGAGGGGTGCCTCTGAGTGCACCTCCCCAGACCTCTATTCAGGTGCTGATTCGGGTGATGAGACCTATGTTCCGTCGCAGGGAAGTGTTTCTGGCAGGGATTCTGTTCTGTCCAACCCACCTATACCAGGGGTAGAACCCTCTATGGGGATGTCAGTGTTGGTAAGTCTGCCTTTGGCAGTTACGGATGCAGGGTCACACTCCACAACATCTGATCCTGTTCCTGGGCCAGCAGATCAGAGGGGGAATGCAGTCCTGCAGCCTCAGGCAGTGCCGGGACAGCAAGGCGCAGATCGCCTTGCCCCAAACAGGTCTGGTGCCCGCCGACACGGTGGCCGTACGCCACCAGGCAGTACCGCATGGGAACAATCCATGTACGGTATGGCAACCCAACAGGCAGCATCAGTTGAGATGATGGCTCAAGCAATGGAGAGGGTGGCCACTTCCACTGCCCCCCCTGAAAGTCAGATGGAGCAACTACAGCAGGCAACAGACTCCATTTGACAATCACACAAGGAGGACATGTTGGCGTCCAACAGGGACAGACGGGCGGCACTGGAGACTCTACGCCAATCGATATCGATAGAGTCCCAGGGCCACAGGGAAGCCCTGAGGGTAGAACTCCATCACCTCAGGGAGACTCTTGTTGACCTTGAGGCTTCCACTAACTTGAGGAGAGAACAGCAGCTGGAGCGGCTCACACGTTCACTCTCAGCTGAGATGCAGGCAACTCGGGGGGAGATCCGGGCATCCCGTCAGGTGCTGCATGGGGATCTCCGCACTTTAATCCTTCAGAACGAGACCTTCCACACCCGCATGCTTGCTGCCATGGAGGACCATACCAGGGCTTTGCGTGGGCTGCCTACCATAGCACCACCACCTCCTGTGGCAGCACCACCTCCTGTGGCAGCAGCAGAGGGTGTTGAGAGCGACAGCAGCAGTTCTCCCACAATGGCATAGCCGTGCAGGCCATGAGCCCATGGAGGTGTTTTTTTTTTCCCAACATCCACACAGGTGGCTGTTGGTGCGCACCCTGTCCTCGGACCTCCTGGGTGGCCCCCCCCCCAGCCCCCACGTGGCCATTTTTGATTTTTGATTTTTCTTTACAGTGTGTTGCCTTGTGTGGCTCCCGTGGGCATCCACTGTATTCCGGCTGGGCACATGCAGGCTTGTCCTGAGTTTGGGTTAGATGCTTGGGTTCGTGAGACACACACCCCTCCTGCTTCCCGTTTCCATGGGCTTGCAAAGGGTGTGCCCAAGTGACATTGACTTACATGGTGACGTAGGACTCCCATGAGCTGTGTGGGCAGTCTGTAGTCAATACTGTGTATACATTCCTAGTGGATATTGTTGTTGAATTGTACACTGCATGGTGTATTGCTATGTGCTTATGCATCCATGTCTTTCGCCTTATTTGCAGGTTAATTCCTCATGTCTTCACAAGGCCGTCTACTTTGGAGATGGAGTTCATGTTGTAAGCAGTGCACTTAGACATTTGCGTGGCAGCAGCACTGTACAGTTGGAAGTGGCCGATGCGCTGGCATGATCAGGTTGTAAGACTACCACTACTTTAACTTAGTACTGTCATGTTTATGCTATGTTTGAGGTTGTGTAGCTGCATTGTATTGTTGGTAAGTATTTGGTCATGTGTGTTGTTAGTTCTACATTACTGGGAGCATATTGTGTGTGGCAGTTCCATGAGGGACACTGTACTTTGACACTTGTGTCATGTTTTGGGGATTGCTTTGTTTGCTCTCACATAGCATGACATGCCATGGTGTGTTGGGTGGCGGTGCTGGGGAGGGGTTGGGTGACATGGCACTGTTGTAATGTTGTATTTTGCAAGGGGGTAATGATTTTAGCAGCATAGAAGCATTGGTGGTGTTTGTGTAGGTAGGGATGCACACAATGTAACACTTCCAGGTGACCAATCTCAGGCTGGTATGGTTGTGACAGTTGATTGTCCCTTATGCCATCATCATTGATTGCCAGATGGTATGTGCCAGGGCTGTGTGCACTCCACAGGGGTGTGATTTTAGGTGAAGTAATTAGCCACCAGCTGTGTACGGGCTGCCTCACCCCGTGCCCTTTCCCCTCCCATGCGCAGCAGGCGTGCATGTGGTTAGGGATGTGGGGGTACCACCATGTCCACGGGCAGCCCCCGGCGTGTTGCAACGTTGTGCAGGACACATGCTGCCACTATGATCCTGCACACTACTGGGGGAACGTATAACAGCCGCCCGCCAGAACGGTCAAGGGAGCGAAAGCGTGACTTGAGCACTCCGAATGTGCGCTCCACTATTCCCCGGGTTGCAATGTGGGCTGTGTTGTATCTTACCTCGGGTGGCGTGGTGGGGTTCCGAATTGGCGTCATCATGTGGGTGCTCAGAGGGTAGGCACTGTCCCCTGGGGAGGTGGTGATGGGTATCATTAGTGGGGTTGTGACATTGCTCAGTATCTGACATGCATGCATGTGCAGTGGCATTTACACTCACCGAGCAGCCATGTATCGCCATGCTGCCCAGCTTCTAGGTCCCGGTTTAGGGTTGACATTCTGTAAATGAAACTGTCGTGGGTGGACCCTGGATAGTTGGCATATACTGAGGTGATGATTCCCTTGGCATCACATACTACCTGGATGTTGATGGAATGCCAGTGCTTGCGGTTTCTATAGATGTGCTCTGATGCCCTGGAGGGACGTAGAGCCACATGGGTGCAGTCAATGGCACCTAGCAGGTGCCAGTGGCAACTAGAAGTGTGCCACCCCATAAAAATCCTGGACGGCAGCCTGCCTTTCTGCAGGTGTTCTGGGCAGGTATATGTGCCTGCGGACTGATGGGCGTGCAGTCATGATGGCCAAGACCTGGTGTAGGCAACGTAACTGCATGGCCTGTGACACCCCCCCACTATAGCTGTTGTCCGCTGAAATGATCCAGTGGCCAAGAAGTGCAGTACATTGAGGACCTTATGCTGGGGGCTGAGTGCTTGGGAGCACAGGGTGGGTGATGTGAGGTCCTCCTCCCACTCACTGACCAGGTCGAGTATTATGTGAGGTGGAAACCTGTACCTCCCATACACCTGGTCATCAGGCATCCCAAAAAGGCTGGTTCTGGGTGTAAAAATTCTGGGCCTGACTATCCTGCTCCTCCTCCTGCGTATCCTAACTGCTGCTAGGAACGGTATATTCATCCTGGCGTCTGTGCTTGTTTGTTGTTTGCGCGCACTTTTATGCTGCGCGGGTCCACGTAGCCTGCTTCCTGCTGGCGTACGTGTTTCCTGATTCGCTCGTCTTTTTTGGCGCACGCCTTAGCCCAGTTCGATTCCATGAATACATGTTTTGAACGTGCGTGTGGGCGTTCCTCGCACTTGCCTCCTGTACTTCCCCCGTGATGCCCACATTTTCACGAGTTGTTCCCCATTCCGCGTGTCACGCCCCCTGTTCCTCCTACTTTTGTTGTGTGCGCGGCGCTATGTGCAATTTTGCTGTGCGCGTAGTGCACGCTGTTTGGAGATGATGCGCCAGCGTGCGCCACGCAGAATTTTGGCGCACATCCTGGGTTTTACACGCGCACAGACTTCCATGAATCGCTGTGCGCGGGTTTAGCTGCGATTTTCGCACTGGCACTGCGATTCGCACGCTTTCGCTGAAAATTTCAGCACACATTAATTCCATGAATCGGCCTCATAATGTTGTGCAACTATAATGTTCCCTGTTCTCAAAATGCCATTTCAAGAAATCATGTCCATGCTGGTGTGTATCAAGCCCCTCCCGACACCCTCCTTCCTGTTCCAAACTGGCTCCTCTGAACACTGCACAGCACCTCCTCCCCATCACTCGCTCTTCTGATCTTGCTTGATGCACTCCCACTTGCATGCATTTAGATGCATTCCTTTAAATACATTTATTAAACACATTAATTCTTACTTGCATTCACCAGCTACCCTACCCATCATATTGTCACACATACATTGCCACTTGTCCAATCACATTCAGCAGCCACATCCACTATCAGCATACTACAATCACCCGCACATACACATACACACTTCACTCGCAGACAAGACATACATAAACACACCTGCACACAGACACACAAAGGATTTTTAATTTGATTACCTCATTGCCTTTGCAGCTTCAAACTCCCTCATGCAATGGGCAATGCAAGTCTGGGAAAGCAATTTGCCCCACCCTTGCATGTCTCTTTGGGCATGCACAGCTGAAGTACTCTATGCAAAGGGAAACCATGTTTCACTAACAGCAAAGCCAGATCAGGAGCACTTCTGCAGCTGCACGCTACAGTTGAGCAAGCACTCAGGTATTCATTGGGCTGGATTTGGCTTATCCATTATGGGTAGTGGGTAGGATGGTAAATAAATAGTCTTTGTGCTCAAATAAGTCGATGGGTACAAAAAACAGCTGTCCTCAACTAACAGTTCTGGAGTGACGCTCCTCCTTCCAAAGATCCAGTCCCAAGATATATATATATATATATATATATATATATATATATATATATATATATATATATATTCAGTGAAAAAACTTTGTTAAAGGGATATTATGGTTCCAAGTAAAACCGAAAAACCCCTGAACACAGCCTAACACCCAGGACATCAAAGATGACATCACACATGTCATTGATGACATCACTGATGACATCACATGTCTGACTTCCCCTTTTTTCCTTTCCTGACATATCTAGGGCACATGATTTTCTTCAGTAACAGTCATGAACTAAAATTGTAAATTACTATTGTTAAGCGGCTTCACTTCAACACTACAGCTAAGTCAATGCCTAGTCTGGGATGCTGAGGGAAACCCTTATTGATATATTTTTAGGTCCAGTTCATGTACTCTGGATGACAACCCTTATATAGCACCCCTCTCTTAGAATCCCCCTGACCCCACTGAGCCAAGAAGTAGGTCTGTTTTGCAAATTTAAAAGGTTTATTTGAGAACTATAACAATATATATCTATCACACTTTTATAATAAATTAATATTGAATATCACACTTAAAATATGACAGTGATCAACAATGGATAATGTTCTACTGGTAAACTGATTTGGTTACTTAGAAGTAGTATAGAGGATGAGGTAGCTGAAATGCTTTATGGTTTCAAGGAAATGCAAGGTGGAATAAATGCAGTACAGAAAATAAACTGATATGGTTTCACAAGAGATAATATGTTCACTTTTCCCCTGGTGGCAATTCACCCCCCCCCTCTATATGCAATGCAAGGAGATGGAAGGAACACACACAGTCTTCAGGAATACAATCAAATACAATACGGAATTCAGTCCCCCCCCCCAGCAAGCTTAGACAACAGGTATGCTTTTTAAAACACGGGCAAGAGTGCTTTGTAATGTGGTGGCAAGGAAGTGAAAAATGCTAAAATTGCTTTTAATTCCCTATAGGAGGTTCAGGGTGAGTGGTAGACCCTTTAAATCAGTTCAGGTCAGCCCTAACAATGGTTCAGGGATGGTTATTAGGTTGCAAACTAATTTTAGCAGTTCAGGCAAAAGCGGCTATCTTTTTACAGATGACGAAATCAGGCCAAATCGCTAATCGCGGTAAATTTTGCGAGTGCGTAAATCGCGATTGCGGTAAAAGTATAAGGAGTAGGAAGTCGGTTCTAGGCTTGTTGGAAAGCTTAGATTCTAAGCTTTCAGAGGAAAGCTCCTAGGACAAACGGTTCCAGAGATACGGACGATTTAATAAAGGTAGATTTTCAGATTTAAAGTATAACTCAAAATGACAGGTGACAGTTTGCAGCTTTAGAATGACAGGTGACAGTTGTGCAGCTTTAAAAATGACAGATGACACGATTTCTAGGAGGCTGTTCTAATTAGGTTAAAATAGTTTGGATTAGATTGTTTTAACTAAGAGATTGGGTTCTGCACAGTTCTGCTAGGTACTCACAATATAATTTTGAAATAGGCCTCGTCACGGATCTGGTCAACACGTCCAGCGGCGGTTCTCTCTGCTCGGCGGGCCAATCAGGCACCGGTTCTGCTCGCAGCGATCCGGATCTCTGGTTCTGCTCACAGCGGTCTGGGTCAGCTCTGCTCTCTGGGTATGTCAAACACCGGTTTGGCTCACAGCGGTCTGGGTCTGCTCTGCGGTTCCGGCAAAAGTTCTTGGCAAAGAATTCAAACAGCTCGCCCGGCTGTTGAATAGTTTGGTTAGGTTTGCTGGATTCTGAAGGCCTGCTGAGAATACTTTTGCTTGCAGTGGGCCTTCTAGGTTCAAAGTTCTGTAGTCTACGGGTCTCTGGTTCTGGTCTCTGTCTGAATGGGATGTCGCCCGTCAAAATGCTCTGCAGAAATGGAAAATGAATCTCTCTACCTGTCCCAGCAGTCTCTTTTTATGTGTTTTGGAAAGTGGGTGTGTGCGTTGGTCATAACTAAACCTGCCCCTCTCACTTATCATTGGCCAATTCATCCTCTCTCCCTTGATTGGGGGGAAGGAAATGTGAGTCAGAGTGATGCTGTAGGTTTTATGGTCAGAGGAACCTCCCTTTGTCAGATTGCACACAAATCTATTTCTGACCCAAACACATATTTATCTATGTACCATTTTTCTAATATTATAGGTCCAGTTAACATATTTTCTGTAGCACCAAACCATCCGATCCCTGTCTTTGTACAATGTGTCCACTGATGGCAGAATTCTCCCCTTTTCATCCAGATAACGACCTCTAAACCTTTCCAGATTTTACACAAATGTGCACCAGGGATTTGGGTTACAGATGATAAAGTGTCAGATTTTTAACATGCATACATTTGGAGTAACAACCTCTTTTCCGCTACTATCCCCAGGAACATACCACAGCGTCCTAACACCTCTTAAAATGTGCACAGAAAATCACAAGAATAATGATATTATTTATATAATTTTGACAGGTCCGTACTAGGAATTATCCATCTTTTTAAGATTATGCCCTGGTCAAAAAGGGGTGTGGCTTCCCACATCATATTGTGGAATAACTGGTTTATCCACTTCCCCCAAGCTCAGCTGGCTCTCACAGGCACTGCCCCTCCCAGTTTCTCCCAAGAGGAAGCCATTTTACGACCCCCCCAATATAACATTTGCCTGAGCCAAAGAAGGCCCATTGTTCAGTTCCCTGCAGTCCCCAGCTGCCACTCCCCTTTCAATCAACAGGGCCATGTGATCTCCTTTTGGTGGGGCCAGCAGGATGCAGCCAGGCCTGGGAAGAGTTGTTGAGCCAGTTCAACTCCTGTCGGGGTAGTTGTCAGGCAGAATTCAGCTAAATGTCACTTTAGTTCCCAGTTTTCTACATTCAAATCCAACTTACATGCAGCTATTTTTTATATATACATTAAATAATTGCTTCCTTCAAGTCATTTCAGAATATAGTTTTACATTGTATCCACCTCTTAGCAAGTCTTTCCTTGGCCTGGTTTCGGTTCATTTGTTCAGTTTTACACAAAAGTCTGGTGGTTTTAAAACGCCGGCTTTCTGATAGTGGTGAGCACCGGTACTGCATCCATTTTTGACATTAAGAAAATGAATTCCCCTCAGTTCTGGGTTGCTTTTGGCAATCTGCATTGCCATTCCCAATGGTTTCAGGCTACTGTGTGTGTAGCCCAATGGTGGTTTTAGGCAGTGCCCTCCTGTGCTCACAACATAGGCAAAAATGGGTGGCAGCCTATTCTTCATGTTTTCCCTGTGCACTCTCTGGGGAGTTCTGGCCATCATGATGGTTTCCATGCCAGTACTGCACAGTTTTATGGTAGGGCTTGGATGCATGGGTAAAAACATCCCACAAGCCCCCCCTCTTGCAATGGCCATTCTGTCCTTTCACTGATGGAACTCGCAAGATCTGGGATGTTCGCCTCCTCTTCTTCCAATTCTGTAGATGGCACAGTTCAGCATCTTTTCCTCCCTCCAATCAATCAATCAGTTCTCCTTGCTGGTCCTGATGGGAGGATTGGGCGGTACCCGGGCCCCTCGGATCTTCGCTCCCAGTCCCCAGGTCACCTTCCGTGGTCAGTCTCCATGGTTTCATCTCTCCTAGGATGAAATCAAAGCGGCAATACCTATTCATAGACATTTCTCCCCCACTATTGATATAGTGGGGCGCATTTACATTTTATACCTTAATAGACATAGCATTCCAATTTTGAAAAACAAGATATACTTCAGAGACAGTGGCTTACAAGCGTCATAATATTTTAGAGACTATATGTGGGATATTTTAGGGTTGGAACTGAATTAATCTGGAGCGGTCCCCTCTGGTATTGCAGACGACTCCTCCAGTTGCTGCAGCGTGTGCCTGGGATGGCAACACTTTAGCTGATTTATATGTACCCACTTGTCTTCCCCTTCCGCCAGACTACCTTTGGGGATGCGGATCTTGTACGCTACAGGGGAGATCTTGTCAATAATTTCAAACGGTCCCTTCCATGTAGGCAAAAATGTTCGCTGTTTGGCCTGGTTCCTTTGGAAATTGTATAGATAGACCCGGTCCCCCACAGTATATTCCTTCCTGGTGGTCTTCAGGTCGTAGTGGGTTTTCATGCTATCAGCTGATCTTTCTAGATTCCGCTGAGCATAGGCAAAAGCATGCTGAAGGTGTTTCCTTAAATTCTCCACATACTCATGAGTTGTGGAGGCATTTATCAGGGTCTGCACTTGGGTCCTATAGAGCAGATGCTGGGGAAGCACCATCTTGTGTCTGGTCATCAACTCAAATGGTGACATTTTAGTTGCAGATGAAGGGGTAGATCTGATGGCCATTAGGACCAGAGGTAATCAGATATCCCAACTTGGCCCAGAATCTGCCACAAACTTTTTTAAGATGCTCACAATGGTTCGGTTGTAGCGTTCTACTGCCCCAGAGGAAGCTGGCCGGTAAGCAATATGTAACTTCCTTTTGACCCCCAGTATCTCCCACATCTTTGTCATTACTTCACTGGTGAAGTGGCTACCCCTGTCTGACTCAATCCTTTGAGGTAGATCAAAACGGGAAAAGATGTGGTTAATCATCAGGGCAGCTGCTGTTTCTGCCTTGCAGTTTGGGGCCGGGAGACATTCCACCCACTTGGTAAACAAGCATGTAACGCTCAACATGTACTTGTTTCCTCTAGACGAGCGAATTACAGGGCCTACAAAGTCGATTTGCAAATCTGACCATGGAAGTGTCATCCCCCTCTTTTGGAGAGGTGCACGGTGCGTGAGGGATGATGGCTGAAATTGTGCACACACAAGACACCCCTTCAAGTATTGGTCGAGGTCCTGCCCCATGTGTGGCCAGTATGCAACCTCTCTTAAGATTTCAAGTGTTGTATGAAACCCCCTATTACTAGCGGTGGCCGCATCCTGGGCGTGACTTAACATCAGGCTTCGGAATGAGGTACGAACCACCCACTGATCATGGCCAGCTTGGGATTTCCTTACCAACAAACCGTCTTGGATTCGGAACATTTTTGGACATTTCATCAACACTCTTAGGTCCTCTTTCCCAATGTAATCGGTATCCGTCAGGGGAAAGTTCTCAGGCTCCTCAAGGTGTTGGTAAAACTTACCAATAATTGGATCCCCCTTCTGAGCTGCAATTAAATCAGCATCAGGGGTCTCCTTACTCCATTGTGCCGTTGAAAGATCATTGTGAGCATTTGTCTGGGACCTAGTGATAGCAGTGACCTGGATTTCCCCCAACAGGGACTCAATCTCTATTAGATCCCCTTGGATGGCCCCGGTTTTGGCCAGCTGGTAAGCTAAGTCATTTCCAGTTTTGTCTGGTCCCTCTACTTTGGAATGACCCTTGATCTTTTTCCAGTAGATGGTCATCCCATTCGATGTGACCAGATCATCAATATTTTGGATTAGCTTCCCATGTTTCAGGGGTTTGTTATTAGCACATAACATGCCTCTGGTTTTCCAATTAACCAGGTGCTCCACAAACCCGTTCCGTACATAATCCGAATCTGTGATTATGACCAGTTCGTGGAGTTGATGTTGGACAGCAGTGAGGATGGTCTGATGCACAGCCATCAATTCTGCCACCTGACTACTTCGGGGACCAATTTTGTATCCAGCGGAGGGTTCTGGGGACTTATTCACCCATGCATTCCCTACGCCGGCCACCAGTTCTTTCTCCCCATTGTTGTCAACATGGTACGAGCATCCATCCACATAGACAGTGGGCATTCCCTCACACTTGTCTTCTTCAAAGACTTTGTGTGGGGAATTAAGGTATGCCTCCATGTTGTCCTTGATTTTTAGATTTTCGTCCTCAAGACAGTTTTCTCTGGCACAATCATGCAAGTCAGCCAGACCTTGCGCGAGGGGACTCTTCTTGTTTTGGCCATAACTGACCTGTACAGGAAAGCCTTGCATTGACAGAATCCGGGAAGTAATTCGGGAATTACTCACATTTCCGGCCAGGATTCTGTCACTTTGGAGATATTGCAGAGGCTGGTGTGGAGTCTCCACTATGATGTGTTCCCCCTGGATAAACGGGTGGTAATTCTTCAATGCCCACACCGTTGCCAGGAGTGCCTTCTCACAATCGTTGAATTTTTCCTCCACACAGGATAAAGTTTTGCTCGCATAGGAGATTACTTTATTGACCTTGTCATGCTTTTGGTATAATACTGCCGTCAAGCACGTATTAGAGAACCCTGTCTCCAGGAAGAACTCCTTGTTTCTGACAGGGTAAGCTAGGCAAGGCGCTTGTGAGAGGCTTCTTTTGAGTTGTCTTACTGCCTCGGATTGTTCTGGACCCCATTCCCACTTGCCCCCCCCCTTCAAGAGATGAATCAGGGGTCTGGTGATCTCTGCGTAGCCCTCAATGAACTTTCTGCTGTAATTAGTCAGTCCAAGGAGGCTCCTTAGTTAACACAGAGTTGTGGGGTCTTTTAGTTTCTGGAGTGCTTCCACTTTCTTTTCCTGGGGACAGGGACCCTGAGGAGTAATCTCATGCCCTAAGAAATTAACACGGGTTCTACACCACTGTGCTTTCTGAAAGGAAAGTTTTGCTCCGGCGGCCCTCAACTGTGTCAGAACATAACGGATCTCCGCTATGTGTTCTTCCACCGATGAACTTTTGATGAGGACATCATCTACATAAGCCAGGTTACCCCTCACACCCAGGTCGGGCATGGCCTTATGTAGGAAAATGTTGAATTCATTGCCGGAGTTGAGGTATCCGAAGGGAGTCCGGGTCGATGTGTACTGCTGGCCCCCAAAGGTAAAACCCAGTTTGTATTGGTCCTCCCTACTGACAGGCACGGTCCAGTATCCATTGGTCAGGTCTATTGCAGTGAATACCTGTGACCCCTGGATCTGGGCCAGCCCTTGGTCAAGGTAGGGCAGAGGCCATCGGGAAGTATGGACCCGTTTGTTGAGCTCCCTAAGGTCGGCGCAGAGTCTCCACTGGCCGTTTGGCTTCAATATTCCCAGCACCGGATTATTGAAAGTGCTGTGGACTGGACGTATTATTCCCCGGGACTCAAGGTTCTTAATTATTTCAGTAAGGGACTCCATGGATGCGAGAGGCAAACAATATTGTTTCACAAACACTGGAGTCATTCCAGGGTCCGTGGGAATTGTTGTTGTGTGGATGTCGGTGCGACCACAGTCATATGAGTCTACCGCAAAGAGATCTTGGAAATCCAAGAAAACTTGTTTCAACTTTTGCTTCTGTTCCAGAGTCACACAGGCATCAGCTAGGTTGACTCTGTCTTCCACCATCTGCCTGAAGCCTGGAAAGACTTCTGGTTTTGCTATCTCAGCGGCCTCCTCCAGCTGGGTGGAGAAGTCCCTGGTCAGAGTGCTGATTTGGACTGGAGGCTTCAGGTGGGAAAGGCAGCCCTCATGGACATGGAAAATCACCTCATCCCTCCTGAAGTCACAAGTCACATCTTCCTTACCATAAGGGCAAGAAGTGTACACCAGGAAGTTCCCCCCATGCCGGGTGAAAATCCTGTCTGGTGTTGTGTTGTCATCACTGTCAGTGTCAAAACAGTCCTTGGGGATCGGTCCTAACAGTTCATTTCCTAAATCAATGGAGAAATGTCGGTCATCAACCGCCAGTCCAATAATGGTGCCTGCGGCTAGAGTAATACTCTTTAAGTGGCTGTTATCCACCTCTATTGGAATGGTGTCCTGTTCTATGTTGACTAATGGTGTTGGGTTTACCCCTAACCCTTGCTGTTGGAGAGAAGCATTTAGATGAATATAAGCATCAGGGTTTTTCAATTTTTGTCCTCTTTTAACTTTCACTTCCAGGGAGAATTGTCGGGTCCTTTCTGGGATGGTGACTTCCTCTTTAAGCTGAATTTCAACTGCATAAGGTAGCAATTGAGCTGACCTAAATGCTTTTTCTTGATCATCAAAGCCCATGGGATTATCCGCTAATCGGGACCAAGCTTTGAAGTTTATTAGGTCCAAACTAATGGCAAAGCGATTGAGAATGTCACTGCCTAAGTAAAAGGCAGCAGTGATGTCTCGCACAACCCAACAATTATGGACTATGCTCTTGCTGCCAATGGAGATTTTGAGCATGCACCTGCTTGGCAGGAGATGTTTGGAATTAGGTGCTTCCAGGTCCATTTCCCATTTGTCTATCAGTTTGAATGTGGGAATGGCTGGATCTTTTGGGAGTTGTCGGAACATGGCTTCGCTGATGAAGCTCTTACCATTTTTCACACACACTCGAGCGAGAACAGAGTCCTTCCCATCATTTAACTGAACAGGGATGAACAACTGCTCTCCAATTTGCTGAATATCAGCCAGGCTCTGAGCTGATTTCACATCTTTCTGGACTATAGGAGTGGGAGTTTCTGATTGTGGATTAGTAAAGAATTTCAGAGTGTTTCCTTCCAGTGTGGAATACCACCTTAAACTGGAAGGAAGGTTGATTTTCAGAAATAGAGAGTACCCCCCATCACCAGTCTGTTGTCCTACTGCTATTACTGTCACGTCTGGAATTTGGTTGTTCTGAAAGTGAAATTCTACTTGGTCAGATTTTTGTTCACCCATGTGGCAGGTGCCATTTAAACTAACATGGTTGACACTCTGTTTTAATTTTATTGGTCGGCTAGTCTGGGTTGAGGGGACCTTGTTTACACAATCTATTAGGGGTGACAACCTTCTCAGGAGGTAATTCCCTAGTAAACAAGGGGTGCCCTCTGGAGTCACTACTATGACCGGGTGTTTCACCTTGTGTCGCCCAATTTTGATGTCCAAATCTGCAGTCCCCTCGACAGGAATTTCCTTCCCGTCAAAGTTCTGCAGTTGTCCAGGAAGAGAGGTGAGAGGAATACAGTAATTCTCCCCCCTTCCTGCATTTAGTTCATCAAAGGCCCTTTTGGACAGAAGGGTAGCTTGGGATCCAGTGTCCACCAGTGCCACAATTGTACCCTGCCCCTGTACTTGTACCGGGGCATAATATCTTCCCTCCTTCTCCTCAAGGGGGCACAGATAATGCACATTTTTGGACAACTGGTGGGCTAACTTTCTGGTTTTGGACATTGCTAGCGAAGAGATTTGGGCAGAATTATGTGGAGAGCCTGGGGAATCTGAAAGAAAAAGTTGGCAACTGGAAATGGTTTCGGGTTCTGGGCCGCCAACCCTTTTTGGAGGCAGTCATTAGGATGGGTTTGACCCATGGGATTTTGGTATTGTCGGTTCTGGGATGAGATGATGGGCGGCGGTAGCTCAGTCTCCACATCTCTCCAGTCTGAATTGGCATCCCTTGGGACCCATTTTTCCTTGGGAGGAGTTCCCCCATCTCTGAAGGAGAAGATCCTTTTCCCAGGATCTTCTGAGGATCCCTCTCCCTCAAATTGGAAGACCTGTACCTCCTCCACGAAGTGGGTCTGTTTGGGTCCTTTGTTTCTCCTACCCCCCCTCTGCTCCTTGGGAGGCAGGCTTTCAGGGGCAGGAGATTTTGTTTCCGGTTCCTGGTTTTCCAGGGGCTGTTTACAAGTTGGGAAGGAAGCTTCCTCCAAGGCTTTACACCCCCCTTCCCCTTGCGCCTCCTCCCTGGGAACCGGTGGGTTATCGGGGTGCTGCCCCCGTTATTGTTCTGGAGCACCAGGTCCAGAGTTTGGGGCATTCTGTGGTGGCATGCTCATCTGAGGGTTCTGTTGAGCCCTCAGTATGTGACCCAGATCCCGTGCCATATTTTGGACCTGGCGCTCAAGTTGTGAAACCCGCTCAGGCTGATACGGGGCTCTATTTTCTCCCCTGGGCTGAGCCCGGGAAGGGTAGCTATCTCTTCTCTGGTAATACCCCGGATTGGGAATATTTGGGTACCCCTCCACCCTTGGCCTCCCCTCTCCCGGATTAGGTTGTCTGGGCTCAGGGAATTGGGGAAAGAAGGATGGATGATTTTGGGGCTGGAAATTGGGTGGATACCTGGGGAAAAAGTTCTGCCCAGGATTTGGTGAATTTCTGCCCTCCTGGGGGATGTTAGGATGGAAGTTCCCTGGGTCAGGTGCCTGGCTGGATCCCCCCCCTTGGGCTGGAGGAGTCCACACATAACCCAGGATGGGTCGGTTTCCCTTGTAGCGGGGACTTACATAATCAGGGGAGCGAGGGACCCCATTTGTGGGACTACCTCCTTGACTCCCTGTCTGTGACTGGCCCGAGGGCCTTCTGGGCTTGGCATTATTAGGTACAGGTAGGTTTTTAGGCCCCCCATCTCCAAATCCAAAACGGGGGTGAACTTTACCTCTGCCACCTTGGCAGCAGCAGGGGTGCTGTTGGTTTTGGGGTTTTTCTGCGCATTATTTTTATTTTTGATGGGCTTCTGCACCTCATAGATCCAGGTACCCTGTCCAATGACCCAGTCTAAAGATCTTTTCTCATGAAAATCTCTCACAAGCTGGGTCATTATGTATTTGGGTAAGAAATGGAAAAAAGTATTAACAAACTCTTTGCTGTCTGTGCGCACCCTTTTTGTAGTCTGTGCAAAAGCAGACTTTAACTCCTGCACAAATTCTTGTGGGGCCTGATCCTCCCCACATTGCAAATTGTAGGCTGCCTTGCGAGCCTCTTGAGGATTTTTGTGCACAGAAAAATGTTTCAAGATGGCCGCCCTGTATGTGGACCACCTTGAATGGTTTTGATCCTCCAGCCCCGCAAAGAAACTGGAGTATTCTGGTGAGAAGGTCCACTTTACATATTGAATACAGCTTTGGCTGTCCTTCAAATGGAAAGTCTCCATCATTTGCTCATATAGCTCCAAGTGTTCCCATACAGAATACTTGGCGTTCTTATGATAAGGCGTGATGACACTCCTTATTGCCTTTATCTGTTTCAATGGGTCGTTAAGCAAGGCCCTTTTTGCCTTATTGGCCTTTTTGGTTCGGGTAACCCTGGTCCATTCATCCTCCGACTCAGAAGCGCTGCTCCCAGAGATGCCCGTCTGATCTTCCAGGTTTTCCCGGATTCTGCAAGCCTGGGAATGGCTGGCAGAATGTGGGGACCTGGTCTCCTGTGTCCTGTGACACTTAGTGGAGTCTTCAGATCCCTCCTTGCTACCAGGATTTGATGGGTATCCCCCCCACTGACCTAACTGGGCAGAGGTTTACAGGATGCCCTTAGTGGGCCTACTCTCCTGGGGTTCCCCACTAAATTGCACTGTGCTTGGGTGCCCATACCCGGATGCCCGCCCCTCCATTCCTGGGTGGTACTGGCCTATGAGCCCCATACTTTTAGCTGGATAGTAATCTGCCATCCCTGTGGCCCCGTGCTCATGTGCGCCAGGGAACATGGGGGTGGCAGAGTCCAGGGACTGGTAGAGGTGAAGGCCTCTGGCACTAGGGCTCCTGGGGTTATGCTCAGGAGTTTCTCTTTCCCAGCGAACCTCATCTCTATCCGCCCCTTCTCCCTTTTGCAATGCAAGAGCCTGCGCTTTCAGTTCCTCAGTTAAGGCCTTACTAGACTCTATCAGTCTCTCCTTCATGGCTACCTGTTGCTGGAGCCTATCATTGTGCTGGCAGAGAGCCTCAGTCTCTCTCTGTGCCTCCTGATTGGTCCTGAAGTGCTGGGCCAGTCTTTGCTGCAGGAGGGTTACCTCCTGAGTTGTGTCCCTATTGGCCTGCTCCTTTCTTGCCAGAGCATCCTCCACCCTCCTGGTGTACTCTAACAAGTTCTGGTGTTCTTTTTGGAGGTCACCCAGTCCCTGGAGGGCCAGGTGATTTTCTTCCATTTTCCTTTTTAAGTGGCAGACTTCCTGGTCTAAGGTATCCCTTTCCTGACTAAGAGCCTGCATCTGTGCCGCCAGGTCGTCCCTTTGCCTTTGGAAGGCACCAGCTTTCTGGCGCTCCTGGTCAAACTCTGCCTGGGTATCCAGGTCTTTCAAAATCAGCTTATTGCTCTCTGCCTTCTCCCTATCTAGGTGGGTTTGCAGGGTGACTACCTGCTCAGCACATGCCCTATTGAAGTCTAACTGTTGCTCCAGCTTTTTCTTGCTCTGCAGTAGGGAGTCCAACCCTTCTTGGTACTTCTTCTGCAAGGCCAGAAATCTGGTATCCTGGTCAGCCTTTTCCTGTTGCAGCACATCCATATCCTCCTTTATTTTAGTGATGTACTGTCTGCTGTCATTTTCTGACTCCTGGCTCCTGAGCAGCCTCTGCTCAGAAGAGTCCAGATCAGATTGGGCCTTCTCTAACGCCATCTGTTGCCTATTTGCCAGATCCTGGCCTTCAGCACATTTATTCTTTATGGCTCCCATATATAGGTACAAATATGCCACTATCCTGGCAATCTTATTATGTTCATCTTTGGCTTTAGGGGCCATATATAGTTCACTCAGGGCCACATGTACGGGACCCTGATCTCTCCATATATCTGACCCTGTTTCAGTGACCTGTTGCGCGATTGCCTGCAACCAGACCGTTTGGTCCTGATGAGTCCACTCACCTCTCACAAATAGCTTATGTAAGAAGTGCTCTCTGGCTATTTTGATGTCTACCAGTGTCGTCATTTTGGAATTTGAGTTCCTTCCTGACTTACAGAAGTTTGTATTTTATTTTTGCAAAACAGACCGTATCCTTAGAGCGTTCCTTTGAGGAGTGCTTTACAGCGTTACACAGCGTGGTGATCCGACCGGATGTATGTCTCCTGTCAGTTAGCACACTGTATTAATCTGCACAAGTGATAGATCTAACCTTGGATCCCGGATGAGCCCCCACTTTGTTAAGCGGCTTCACTTCAACACTACAGCTAAGTCAATGCCTAGTCTGGGATGCTGAGGGAAACCCTTATTGATATATTTTTAGGTCCAGTTCATGTACTCTGGATGACAACCCTTATATAACACCCCTCTCTTAGAATCCCCCTGACCCCACTGAGCCAAGAAGTAGGTCTGTTCTGCAAATTTAAAAGGTTTATTTGAGAACTATAACAATATATATCTATCACACTTTTATAATAAATTAATATTGGATATCGCACTTAAAATATGACAGTGATCAACAATGGATAATGTTCTACTGGTAAACTGATTTGGTTACTTAGAAGTAGTATAGAAGATGAGGTAGCTGAAATGCTTTATGGTTTCAAGGAAATGCAAGGTGGAATAAATGCAGTACAGAAAATAAACTGATATGGTTTCACAAGAGATAATATGTTCACTTTTCACCTGGTGGCAATTCACCCTCCCCCCCCTCTATATGCAATGCAAGGAGATGGAAGGAACACACACAGTCTTCAGGAATACAATCAAATACAATACGGAATTTAGTCCCCCCCCCAGCAAGCTTAGACAACAGGTATGCTTTTTAAAACACGGGCAAGAGTGCTTTGTAATGTGGTGGCAAGGAAGTGAAAAATGCTAAAATTGCTTTTAATTCCCTATAGGAGGTTCAGGGTGAGTGGTAGACACTTTAAATCAGTTCAGGTCAGCCCTAACAATGGTTCAGGGATGGTTATTAGGTTGTAAACGAATTTTAGCAGTTCAGGCAAAAGCGGCTATCTTTTTGCAGATGACGAAATCAGGCCAAATCGCTAATCGCGGTAAATTTTGCGAGTGCGTAAATCGCGATTGCGGTAAAAGTATAAGGAGTAGGAAGTCGGTTCTAGGCTTATTGGAAAGCTTAGATTCTAAGCTTTCAGAGGAAAGGTACTAGGACAAACGGTTTCAGAGATACGGACGATTTAATAAAGGTAGATTTTCGGATTTAAAGTATAACTCAAAATGACAGGTGACAGTTTGCAGCTTTAGAATGACAGGTGACAGTTGTGCAGCTTTAAAAATGAC
The DNA here is from genome assembly GCF_040938575.1 of Ambystoma mexicanum. Lineage (NCBI taxonomy): Eukaryota > Metazoa > Chordata > Amphibia > Caudata > Ambystomatidae > Ambystoma > Ambystoma mexicanum. The sequence continues at coordinate 544,250,781 of NC_090929.1, forward strand.
AGATGACACGATTTCTAGGAGGCTGTTCTAATTAGGTTAAAATAGTTTGGATTAGATTATTTAACTAAGAGATTGGGTTCTGCACAGTTCTGCTAGGTACTCACAATATAATTTTGAAATAGGCCTTGTCACGGATCTGGTCAACAGGTCCAGCGGTGGTTCTCTCTGCTCGGCGGGTCAATCAGGCACCGGTTCTGCTCACAGCGATCCGGATCTCTGGTTCTGCTCACAGCGGTCTGGGTCAGCTCTGCTCTCTGGGTCTGTCAGGCACCGGTTCTGCTCACAGCGGTCTGGGTCTGGGTCTGGGCTGCGGTTCCGGCAAAAGTTCTTGGCAAAGAATTCAAACAGCTGGCCTGGCTGTTGAATAGTTTGGTTAGGTTTGCTGGATTCTGAAGGCCTGCTGAGAATATTTTTGCTTGCACTGGGCCTTCTAGGTTCAAAGTTCTGTAGTCTATGGGTCTCTGGTTCTGGTCTCTGTCTGGATGGGATGTTGTCCGTCAAAATGCTCCGCAGAAATGGAAAATGAATCTCTCTACCTGTCCCAGCAGTCTCTTTTTATGTGTTTTGGAAAGTGGGTGTGTGCGTTGGTCATAACTAAACCTGCCCCTCTCACTTATCATTGGCCAATTCCTCCTCTCTCCCTTGATTGGGGGAAGGAAATGTGAGTCAGAGTGATGCTGTAGGTTTTATGGTTAGAGGAACCCCCCCTTGTCAGATTGCACACAAATCTATTTCTGACCCAAACACATATTTATCTATGTACCATTTTTCTGATATTATAGGTCCAGTTAACATATTTTCTGTAGCATCAAACCATCCAATCCCTGTCTTTTGTACAATGTTGTGTCCACTGATGACAGAATTCTCCCCTTTTCATCCAGATAACTACCTCTAAACCTTTCCAGATTTTACACAAATGTGCACCAGGGAAATGGGTTACAGATGATAAAGTGTCAGATTTTTAACATGCATACATTTGGAGTAACAACCTCTTTTCCGCTACTATCCCCAGGAACATACCACAGGGTCCTAACACCTCTTAAAATGTGCACAGAAAGTCACAAGAATAATGATATTATTTATATAATTTTGACATGTCCGTACTATGAATTATCCATCTTTTTAAGATTATGCCCTGGTCAAAAAGGGGTGTGGCATCCCACATCACATGGTGGAATAACTGGTTTATCCACTTCCCCAAGCTCAGCTGGCTGTCACAGGCACTGCCCCTCCCAGTTTCTCCCAAGAGGAAGCCGTTTTACGACCCCCCCAATATAACATTTGCCTGAGCCAAAGAAGGCCCATTGTTCAGTTCCCTGCAGTCCCCAGCTGCCACTCTCCTTTCAATCAACAGGGCCATGTGATCTCCTTTTGGTGGGGCCAGCAGGATGCATCCAGGCCTGGGAAGAGTTGTTGAGCCAGTTCAACTCCTGTCGGGGTAGTTGTCAGGCAGAATTCAGCTAAATGTCACTTTAGTTCCCAGTTTTCTACATTCAAATCCAACTTACATGCAGCTATTTTTGATATATACATTAAATAATGACTTCCTTCAAGTCATTTCAGAATATAGTTTTACATTGTATCCACCTCTTAGCAAGTCTTTCCTTGGCCTGGTTTCGGTTCATTTGTTCAGTTTTACACAAAAGTCTGGTGGTTTTAAAACGTCGGCTTTTTGATAGTGGTGAGCACCGGTATTGCATCCATTTTTGACATTAAGAAAATGAATTCCCCACAGTTCTGGGTTGCTTTTGGCAATCAGCATTGCCATTCCCAATGGTTTCAGGCTACTGTGTGTGTAGCCCAATGGTGGTTTTAGGCAGTGCCCTCCTGTGCTCACACCATAGGCAAAAATAGGTGGCAGCCTATTCTTCATGCTTTCCCTGTGCACTCTCTGGGGAGTTCTGGCCATCATGATGTTTTCCATGCCAGTACTGCACAGTTTTATGGCAAGGCTTGGATGCATGGGTAAAAACATCCCACACTATATTCTTAGATTTATCCTTCAAGTATGTTCTTAGAATAATCCCTTATGGTCCAGTCATATCATATGAAACATATACATAGGGGAAGACACAACCTTGAAAGACAGCAATCCTTTTTGTGCATTAAAATTATCCGTAGATTTATCAGCACTTTCTGATACTTTTGATGTTTTTTTACTACTGTACTTTCCCTGTATATGCTCATATTTTTATATGTTGTACTCACACTATTTTCCTTAGGGTCCAGACACATCATGTGATATATATAGATAGGGATTGTAACAGCTTTGAAACAGAGCAATCATTTCTCTGCATAAAGGTAATCAGTTAGGTTATGAACACTTTCTGCTACTATTGCTGTTTCTTTTTCTTACTTCAATTCCCTTGTATATATTCATATTTGTATTTGGTGTTGTCTCTTTGTGATTTGTCTATAATAATGCAATTATGTAGTAAGTGGGTTTTATTACCTACTTATCACAAGTTTCACTGTACCCAAAACTCTAATATGAAAACCGTTATCATTTCACTATTCAACATGGCAAGCTTATGAATATTGCACCTCCATCATGTATGCTGCACACAATGCCTATGTTTCTACATGAGTACCTTAGTATACTGGATTGAAGTTAATAATAGAATGCTATTTATATCAATGCATAGCTTAATGCACTGATTAGCACTTGATATTTATTCCAATAATCTTTGACACTTTTTTTATTAACATTACACTAAGAATCCCTTGTACAGACTTTTCATGAAAGGTAAATGCACATGTGATGTCATCAGGGATGTCATCAATGACATTTGTGATGTCATCTTTGATGTCCTGGGTGTTAGGCTTAGCAGTGCACAATGGTGGAGTGAGTTACTGGGTACTTAGCTTACCATAACTGGCGAATTTCAGGGTTTTCGCAACCATAACGTCCCTTTAACAAAGTTTTTTCACTGAATTTCATAGGTTTTTAGTTGCGCAATTTAACCATAATGTCCCGTTAACAAAGTTTTTTTACTGAATTTCATAGGTTTTTAGTAGCGCAAGTTAACCATAAACTCCCTTTAACACACTTTTTTCATTAGCACGCAGACAATATACAAAGATGGAGTGTAAAAATCAATTTCTCAGGGATGGCTTTACACAGAATGTTGCAAAGTAAGAATTTATGATCGTTCACAGTGAAGGTCAGCTGCTTCAATTTTTTGCTCGCGGCCCGGAGTGGCCCACGACTCGCACTATAAGGTTCTATTGTTTTTTGACCTTGACAGACAGGGATCGTGCCAAAAGACTTCTTTTGAAGGAGGGGTGCAAAAACGTAAGAGACGATAAGGATGAAATTTCTGAAACAAAACCGCTTTTATATATTATATCACTATGAGAAAGATCGTTGGCACAGACAGAGTCGCATTTAGGGACTGCATTATGCGTAGACAATGGAAAATGCCAATATAATGTAAGTAACCCTTTAGATTATTTTATACCGGAATATAATAACAATAGCGTGGCGTTAAAGCCCGGTTAAGTTGTACTTGTTCGTTCAATGTGGCATATTGTTTTGTACCGCGCACTATCACCGCCAAAGTGGTCCCCTGGTGCTCAGACGGCTCTGAAAAAGGCAGAGGAGAGAGTGTGGGTTAGTGGGAATAAGTTAACATACTCCGTTGCACTATCCTCGCTAGCAAATAGTTTCACGCCCTAATAAATAAAATGAATATTTTTAATGAAGATCGGCTCGTGAGACTAATTAATGTTTTTAAAACAGGTACATCCTTCCCTACTGTCAATGCCACGATTTTCAGACCCCGGCCGACGGATTTTTTAACTGCCAGGTGCAGCTCCTAGTAAACAACTTCATGACCCTCACCATTTTATGGGACAATCGCCAAGGACCAATATGCCCTTATGCGGTACTAGCGGCTAGAAGCAACATACCAACCGTTATGGTGGTCTAATGCCTCGTTGTTGGAACAGCCTTCCGATTATCAGTGCGACCACAGTCCTTCTTTTATCATAAACCAACACCCTGTGTAGCGCAAAGGAACAGCGTGCGACTCAAGATGAACTTTTGCGGATCGACAGCAAAGACAAATTCAAATCGCTGAATATTCTCTAAACATTTGATGTCAAATAAATGTACTTTACAAAATGTACAACCTTGCTGTTTGCTTTTAAATCACAGTTTCATATTCCGAATTGTGGCGCGCTGTGTAGTGAGATGATGTGTGTTGTTTTCCGGGTTCTGTGTAAAGTTGCATAGGACTGGAGATGACTGGGCGTGTTTGGCTACGCACCCTGTAAAGTCACGGAGGGAGACGGGGAATGTGAATGCTTTGATAATGTCAGGCTTAGGGGCGGGAGATATGATTTAGTGTCGCAAAAAGAGGTCAGCCAGGTCGATGGGGCAAGTGATAGGATTATCACATAATGTCGGCGCACAGCAGCCTGATTTATCGTTTGTTTAGTGGACAAAAAGTCAGGTAAGGCCCATAGGAAATTGTAATGTCAGCGGACATAAGGAGGGTTCTTAGAACACTTTCAACCTGACAACGAACAATACGAACAGCGTTCTCAGAACACCCCCATTTTGTTTAATTGCAAACATTTCAGGACACCGCGAGTGTTCTTAGAACACCTTCAACTTGCCAGAGTACAATACGGACAGCGTCCTCAGGGCACCCCCATTTTGTTTATGTACCAACATTTAAGGACACCGCGAGTGTTCTTAGCTCAATTTTAGCTTGCTTGCAAACAAAACGGACACATACTCCGTCCTCAGAACACCCCACCATTTAGTTTATATAGAAAATTTCAGAACAGCCGTGTTGTCCGCAGACAAATCGAACACAACAAAAGCGTCTAGCACATAAAAAAAACAGAACATTGAACCTATCTCATGCTCCTCCACCCTCCCCAAACACTCTTACACACCAAAACACTCCACTAAATACAATTTTTAATCCAAGTTTCACCGCGCTGTCCGCGGTCGTCGGCGAATGCAAGATGGCGGGCGCCACAAAAAATCTGACGCGCTTCACGCACCACGCCATCCAATCAGTGAACACATCGCATCTCCGCGGACATCACGCAAGCCGCTTGGCCAATCGGGGCGCTGCCTGCGGAGCGAACAGGGAAGTCCGTTCGGGGAGCGAACAGAGATTTCACTACTTTTTTTGCCTTACATTTTGGTCATTTTAAAAATAACTACTTGACAGATTTACACCAAATTTACAAAAGCACGCTTTCAGGACCAAGCCCCCGCTCCTGCCGCAAATTTGGTGTAAATCCGTCCAGCGGTTTGGGCTGTAGGTGTGCGCAAAGTTTTTTTCCCATTATGTCTATGGGAAAAAAAAAAGTTTTGGTACTCCCCCTATAACTTTGCCCCCCCTGGATCATACCGCTCCAAACTTTGCAAAAAAATTCAGAGTGGGTCATATACTTTTTTTGCAAAGTTTGGTGAGGATTTGTCCAGAGGGAGCGAAGTTATAAGCCACCCCAAAAATGTTCTTCCTATGGAAACACCAACTTAACCATTACTACATGGACGCTACCGTGTTTATGTGATATATATATATTTTTTTAATCCCTACACCACTTTCTTGGTTCTGGCTCTGCGTGGCCCTGCATGTTAGGTGGGAGGTTAGAAGTGGTAAGGCCTGGGCGAGGTGGAAATGATCACCAGGAGCTTCCACCACAAAGTGGGCCCCCTGAGCTTCGCTACTGGTCGGGTTACGTTGCTTTCTCTGCTTTCCTGTCTTGGGGACTTGACTAAAGTCTCCCCACCCGGTCCTCATGTACTGCCCCAACAAGTCACATTGGTCTTGTACCTATAGCAGGTGTCATTTCTCCTCTCATCATCCTTGATGCCTCACTATGTTAATCTACCTCCATGCAACCTCCTCTCACCCCCCTGCAGTGTTCACCTTCAGTCTCCACTCTCTTTTCTCTAACAATATTGTTACTAACCTCCTCTAGGATAGCTTATTCGAGTTCTCCCTGGGAGTCTTCTCTTACCTACTGACTCTTCTCCACTTCTTCTTGTGCACTTCTCATGGCTTTCCTCATCTGCGGCTTCCTATTCACCTTCCTTTTGTTCTCTACCATCTTGATTACTTTCACTTCCATCTTACTCTCCTGGTGGTCCTCCTCTCTATTTATGGGCTCGCCATCACGTCCTCCTCACTCCCTATAATGGTCTTTCATGTCATCTCCCTGTTCTCCTTCACCTCTTCCTCACCGCCTCAAATGCTTTTCTTCTCCCCCTCCTTGTCCTAGATACCTCCTCCTCACTCCTTCCGATACATATCCTCAACACCTCCTTGTTCACTGTTACCTCCTCCTCATTGCACCCTCTTCCCTCCTCAATCAAGCCTCCTTCTTCCTCTGCCTCCTCCACCACTATTTGCTTCTTTCATCTCCAATCTCTACTCCTTCCTTGCCACCACCAAAATCCCACACTGAAACATGCCAGCTGTAAACTCCTGAACTCCCTTGAACCGCTATCTTGGGAATTGCCCTTATATGGGCATGTGGTTAAATAGCTTCACCCTAAGTGGCAGGAGAGATGATATGACCTGCTTGTGCATCTTCAATGAATGTTGTGCTTTGTAGTCATAACTCTTTGGAGAAAGTCTACAAATAGACCAGCTGCCATCTTGGATCTCTTTCCAGAATGTTCTCCATACTAGATCGGCTGTAGCTGCTGCTCTCACTCCCAGTGACTGGAGGGGTCCCATTCTCGGAGTTCATTTTGGCTGTCTCTTGTACACAACTAGTCAGTGAAGATGCTGTGCAATCGTTTTGAGGAGTTGATAGACTACAGAACCATTTCTCTCACATGCAGTTTGGTGTTCGTGTTTCTCCCATTGATTTTATTGAAGGGACTGCCTGAAGCGTATTCTTTCTTCATTGTGCTTGCAGCTCTGAATGAGACATTACCTTTTCTCACCATTGCCTGTAATGTGGAAAAGAAGTGGAGTTCTCACTGGGTGTCCGATTGCTGCCTAGGTGAGGGCTGCACTTACTACTGCCACTCTAGGTATTAAATGGGAGAGGGATGTGAGTTCCACGTGACTGTCCTCTGTTGGGATGGAATGTGCCTCTTTGGATAGCTCATGTTTTTCCCATTGCCACTCAATTCATGAGTACCTTTCTGTAGTCCAGTACATGTTTTCCCTCTGTAGAAGGATGGGATTATGGAAAATGTGTTTCTTTTCTATCTGGCTTGTTAGTTGGGTCCTTATAACTTTGACTTGGTTATGTTTGGTTATGTTCTCGAGCATCCTTCTGGGCCTCAGGAACCTGACTAGCATTTCTATTGAATCATCCTCTTGACTCTCCTGGATACCTTTCAGTTTTTCCCTTTGAGAAAGAGGGGGCATTCGGGGAGATTCTGGGATGTGCAGCCCCTGAATGATGGGATGATGTATTTTGGCAACCCAGCTCTCTGTGTAAATGCTGCCCTGGGTATTTCATTCCCAAGTAATTGCAATTGTAATTGTTTATTTATACAGCGCTTACACATAGGTGCAGAGCTTGAAAGCGCTTTAAGGTGGGAAGGGAATAAGGGAATACAAGTAATCATTCGTAGGAATTGAAGTTTCTGAATGATCTAAACATAAAAACTAGGCTTGATGGCATTTCTCCTAATCCAAGTGCATGAAGTGTTACAGTTGCAAATAAGCTAAGGAGGGGGGGACAGAAAAAGGTGGGGGGGACCTGACAGACAAATGTTCTAGTCCTAGTGCATTTAGGTCATGCATGCGTACAGACAGAGGTGTGAGGAAGAGGGGTTCGGGGAGGGGAGGGAACAAAAGGCATTCTGTCCAACTGGGCCCTGGGTTAAATGCAGAGAGGTTGCCTCGCACATGGAGTGTAAACCTAAAGTGCAGTAATGCTGAACATAGTGCAGTGGCCCGGAGGCAAGTGCAAAAGGCTGGCGGGATGGCCTGGGACCTGTAAGGCTCTGGAGGTGACAAAGGCAACCAGTCGGCAAAAAATGAACAGAGTTAGGGAGAATAAGGTGGAGGGAGGGTGGGGAGAAAAAGAAAGGCGGTAAGCAGGGGAGAGGGAGAGAGAAGGAGGAAGAGCAGAGGAAGGTCTTGAGGAGTTCCTGGCTCAAGAAGGAGAGAGGCAGGGAGGCTGTTCCACAAGGAGACACCTGCAGAGGATAAAGATCTACCCCCAAATCTCTGTTTGTGAAAGCAGCTCACTCGCAGAGAGTTGGAGGAGGATGAGCGGAGGACTCTAGTGGGAGAGTATTTACAAAGAGAGTATTGTAGATAGTGCGGGTCATGGCCCCAAAAAACCTTGTGGATTATGCAGAGGGTCTTGAATGTGATACTTGCAGACACAGGGAGCCAGTGGAGGGATTCTAGTGCCAGAGAGATGCGGTTCCTGGGCTTGAGGCCAAGGATAAGTCTTGCGGTTCTGTTCTTGATGAGTTGCAGAGGACGGAGAGTAAAAATAGGAAGATTGAGAAAGAGGCTGTTGCAATAGTCCAGCCTAGAGAGAACCAAGGCTCTCGAGGTGGTGAGCCTCTGGGGGAGTGAGGAAAGGAAGAATACCTCTGAGGAGTTTCAGTTGGTAGTGGGACTTTTTGGAGATATCTGAGATGTGAGACGAGAAAGAGAGGGTGGAGTCGAAGATGACCCCCAGATTTTTTGCCTCATTGGTATGTATGGGCGCAGGGCCAAGGGAGGCTGGCCAGTGTGAAATTGGAAAAGCAGGCACAGAGGTCCCAATGACGACGATCTCTGCATTACTGGCATTCAGGCAGAGATCGTTAACAGCACATCAAGACTGAATTGCGGATAGAAAGTCAGGGATGAGCGAGGAGCAGGAGGCTGAGGGTAGCCTGAAAGAGAGTTGCGTGTCATCTGCATAAAACTGAAAGTTAGAGGTAAAGGTAGAGATCCTATGGGCCAAGGTGGGCATGTAGATATTGAACAACCAGGGTACAGGTTAGATCCCTGGGGGACACCACAGGGAAAGGAGGCGAGCCACGCCAGGGCGTCCTCTGTGATATCCATATGTAGCAATGAACACATGGTCACTTCATCACCATAGACAGCATGGGATTATATTCAGTGAGAGACCTCTTCTTGTGGCTTTTGAGAAGTAACTATTTGCTTTGCCAGTATGTCTGGTGAATTTAGGGGTACAGGGGGTGAAGTATCCGGTGGAGGTCCAACCCACTGCCGCTAGGGCAGACGATGAAGAGGAGTTACATATTGCATCTACTAACAAGCAGGGGGGTACAAGTGCATAGATGCAGGTTGTGGGGTGTTCCTGGTCTCCTCCACCACCATTCACGTCCACTGATGATGAGTCTGAGGAAAATGATGATGATGGCAACCAAGATAAATGTGGTGACCCAGCTGAGTCGAGGCCCCTCCAACACATGATTTTTGACACACAGATCTAAAGAAAGAGCGGGAGGAGGCTAAGGGCACAGTTACAGAGATAGGAGGGGGAGGACACAGCTTCTCCTCAATATTTGTTGCGTGTACAATCTGGACTAAATACATCAGGATGTACGATGCCATCTGCTCCGAGCCAAGGTGCATGCAAAAAAATCTGCTGATGCGCACCGTACTCCAGCACCAAACTATCAGGTTGGCATGAAAGTGTGGTTGTCCTCCCATAATCTATGGATTTCTGGCAAACGTTCTCTCTTACCACACTTTGTGGGCCCTTTTCTCATTTCCTCTTTGGTGAATCCTGCTGCTGTCAGATTGTCTCTACCTAGGTCTTGGCGCATTCACCATGTCTTTCATGTCTCACTTATCAAGCCTTTTGTTCCTTTGACGCACCTGCCGGCGTGTCCTAATCCTGTCATGGTGGATGGTGAAGAGGAATACGAGGTGTCTCGTAGATTGGATTGCAGGATATCTAGAGGTTCGGTCCTTTATTTGGTTGACTGGAACGGGTTTGGGCCAGAGGACCGTACTCGGGAACCTCTTGCAAATCTACATTGTCCTGACCTTTTAAGGGACTTCCATATCGTCAAGGGGTTGCCAGTGTCTTTGGCGGCGGATGCTGTTACATGTCTGCAGCAGGGACCTCCCGTTCCTTTATGTTTTACATTGAACTTGCAGGGAAACAAGCATTCCTGGGCTTCCCTCTGGCATAGTTAGAGGTTTCCATGTAGATTGCTTGGTCGGCAGTGACGATCCTGTCAGCTGATGCGTTCTGTGCGTCGAATGCATGCAAAGAAGCCCCGTCCACCTGCAGTTTAAATCCGGATTTTCCCGGGTGCCTGTTGCTGCTAATCGTGGCGTTACTCACACTGTTCCTGTTGTTTTGAATTCCTCTTACCGCTCGGATTACTCTCCGTACATTCTATTGATTTCCTGGCTCCCGAACCTTGCTTACGTCTATCCGGATTGCCTTTGTGTTCCTCCAATTGTTCTTGATTGTTTCCTCCGTTGCCGAACCCGGAACTCTTGGACTCCATTGCCGCTTCCCTTGCCTGCTGTTAAGTATCCCCTAGTGCCCGACTCAGAACATTTTTGGATTACTTTACACGCAGCTGCGCCTCTCTACCTTCCAGAGTGCCACGCCTCACGCAAACTCCTCATGCTTATGACAGAAGACTCAATCCCATCTGGAAACATGAGTACTGTTCATTGCGGGCGTTGTGCCTTTGCTGCAATGCTTACATTTCTGGGATAAACCTTCACTGCCTTCATATTTTCTGCCTACTACAATTGCCATTTTGTACCTGAACTGTGATTCTTGCGTCATTACTAAATCTGTACTCCTCAGACCTGCTGAGAGATCCTCCGAAGTGCATTTTCTGAACACTCTCCAGTCCATGAACCAACCCGTACCTAGTGCGTCCCCCATGCCGCCCAGGTATACTCATCCCATACTAACTTCCCTGTTTATTAATTTTTTTCTTCCGTTGTATTCCTTTCAACAATCACCATTAGGGGCTCAGAATCCTTAACCCAGGTCAGTCTAATTGCTTATTGACTATAGTGGGGTGTTATTTGGGTTGGGCAGCATACTCAAGGCTTTGGGGTTTGTTTCTTTGTAGGTTCAGAATCCATACATTATTCAGCAGCGAGCAAACCTTGCCCTAGGTATTCCTAAACTTTTCTGTTGTGTGTTTTGTCATCATTCCCAACTGTGCCAATTCTAATAATTTCTGTAATTCCTTTACAGCATTGTTTTTTGCGGTGCATGTTTTCCCCCGCTCTTTTGTGCAATTGACACCTCTGCCTGTTTTTACTTAAACAGCAGAGAGGTACATTGTAAAGAAGAGCCCCTCACTTGGAGGAAGCCTGTATCTAGAATTCAGGGGAACTGGAGTCCTGCAGGCTGAATCCTAATCCACTCCGTATACCACTCCTTTCATCGAGGTCGTTTTACCAACGCTCCAACCAGTTTATGGTGTGGTGAGTAACAATGGCACATTCATTTACAGATCATGACCTCACGCTGTTGCTTCAAAATAATTCTAAAATAGATTATTCGCATCTTTAAAAAAATTGTCACAAGTATTTGGTCTGGAAACTAAAAGACTGCACAGTCACTTACAGGACCTGGATCGCTTATCCTCCTCTCTAGCAAGAAATGTTTTCCCTGCAGCTAGTGTTTATTATGGCCAGTAAAAGACAGCACACTCAGTTTTATCCTCTAAATATAATCTACATGTTATATGTGCATCTAATAACTAGTTTTTGGTCTGGCCACTAAAAATGGTGCTTAGAAGCACTAGATGTGACCTCCCCTTGCCTATAAATAAATATAAGACTTTTTCCTCTGCAACAAACATTGGGTATCGATACCAAAAGATGCCACACTCAGTTAAATAGACTGGGTTCACTCTGTTGCTTCAAAAGAATATTAGGATTTGTTATTTGCAAGTTTGCAACTTGTGACAAATATTTGATCTGGTCACTTAATCACAGTGCAGTTAATTACCGACACTGACTGTAATCTGCTCCTGCTTACCTTGAAAGATAAGACTTTTTCTTTGCAATTAGCATTTAGTATGGCTATTAAAAGACAACACGCTAATTTCCAGATGTTGAACATAATCTCCATACTCCTTACAAGGAAAATAAGAATATGTCTCTGCAAATGCTAACTAGTATTTGGTTTAGTCACTAAAAGGTGAAGTGGTCACTTACCACCACTAAATATAATCAACTCCTACCTACCAAGAATTGTAAGACTTTCTCTGCAACTATTTATTTATTTATTCAGCATTTGTTAGGAGCTTTTACAACAAAATGGTGTTTCCAGGTGCCACAGGGCAAAAGTGAGGAGGGAGCAAGGGAAGTAAATAACAGTGGCAAAAACTGTAAATATACAATTGTGGTCCTACTAGGCCTTGCGACATTCGGCCGTGCAAGTGCAGTGAAGTGAAGAGAAGCGCTGGAATGGAAGGGAGGGTGGGGTTATGGGTAAGTGCTGGTGGGAGCCCGAATGGGAGGTGTCAAGGTGGGAGGCCACTGGCTAAGTGCTAGGGCAGAGGAATCCCAAGGGTGGGATGCAACTCTCTGTTTGGAGAATCGTTTGACAAGCAGAAAGTTGGAGTTAGAGGAGTGGAGGGCTCTAGCAAGGAAGTATTTAGTGAGCAAAAATTGGAGATAGTGTGGTCCGGGGCCCAGAAAGCATTGTGAATGATGCAGAGGGTCTTGTATTTGATCCTTGTGGCCACCGGGAGCCAGTGGAGAGATTTTAGGGCTGAAGTGATACGGTCCCTGGGCTTGAGACCAAGGATAAGTCTTGCAGCCCTATTCTGGATTAGCTAATGGGAATTTAGGGAGGAAAAGGGGAGGTTGAGGAAGAGGCTGTTGCTGTAGTCCAACCTAGAGGACCAGAGCTCTGGAGACATTGAGTTTCTGGGGAAGGTGAGGAAAGGGAGACTGCATCTAAAGTGGTGAAGCTTGAAGTGGGCCTGCTTGGCAAGTCCCAAGATGTTAGGGGTGAATGAGAGAGAGGAGTTGAAGATGAACCCAAGGTTTTTGGCTCTACAGTATGGTGAGGGTAGAGGGCTACCAAGGACGGTGGCCAGAGGGTAGGAAGTACACAGAGCACAGGTGACCCGATAAGAAGGATCTATGTCTTACTGGCGTTGAGACAGAGATCGCTAGCCGCACACCATGCCTGGATGGAGGTCAGACAATTGGGGATGAGAGAGGAGGATGAGTAAGAGGAGGCAGTAGAGGGCAGTTTGAAGGAAAGCTGTGTTTCATTAGCATAACTCTGGAAATGAGGGCAGAAGGAGGGGATCAGGTGAGCGAGAGGGGCGAGATAGATATTGAAGAGCTATGGTGATAGGAGAAAGCCCTGGGGGATGCTGCAGCTAGAGAGTGAGGTGGTAGAGGAGAAAGGGCCTAGTTGCAACTGGGAAGGATGGTTAGTGAGGAAAGAGGTCAGTCAGTCCAGCTCCTGGTCCGTGAAGCCGAGGGTATCATGGAGCTGCTTTATGAGTATAGAATGATTGATCGTGTCAAAGGCAGAGGAGAGATAGAGGAGAATGAGGACAGCAGGAGAGTTAGAGTCAGGATTTGCAAGCATGTCTTCACGGGTGTTCAGGAGAGCAGTTTCTGTGCTTCTGTATGCCCGGAATCCAGATTGACGGCCATGGAGGCAAACAACAAGTTCAGTATGAAGCATCAGTTGGGGGAGGGCCAACTTTTCCAAGAGTTTACCCAGGAAGGGGGCGATAGTTAGCCAAGCAGGAAGGGTCAGCAGATGGCTTTTTTAGGAGAGGGTGTAGAAGGGAGTGCTTGAGGTATATAGGAAAAGAGCCAGTGGTGAAGGCGTGGTTACAGAAGGCGTCAAGAGCCGGAGCGAGAGAGGAGATGGTGTCCTTAATGGTTCTAGAAGAACCTGTTTGGATGAGACTTTCATAGAGCGGACAACTTTAGAGACCTTATCAGGTGCTATGGGCAGGAGGGAGGTGAGTGGAGGGAGGGAGAGGTGCCAAGGCAGGCAGGGGACTGGGGGCAGGAGTGGAGATGAGGGGGTTGGAGAGTGAGGATAGGATGTCCTGAGTTTTAGATGTGAAAGGGGAGAGCCTGGGAAGGAAGGCGAGTGTTGGAGACTGCAGTTGGATTGGCGAGTTCCTTGCAGATTTTGACAAGTTCAGCCGTGTTGTTAGTAGCTCCAGGGATGCAGGCTTGGATGTGGGCCCTCTTCTTGTAGCGGATAGAAAAACAAAATTGTCTTTAGAGCAGACGACAGGCCAATTTGGATGAACCCGAGGTCTGGCACTTCCATTCAACAACTTTGCACTTTTGTTTCAGAGAAGCTAGATCAGAGTCAAACCAGCTGCTGCACTTGGAGGCTGGCTTCAGGCGGATCCTCATGACAGTGGGAAGGGTCATGTTACAGATGGAGAGGTGAAGGTTAGCGAGGACAGAGTCAAAGGCAGTTTCAGAAGCAGGGGTGGCGGGGGGATGAAAGTGGAGGCAAAAGCAGCGACTGGCACTTGCTTCATCGGTCGAAAGACGGCGAAGGAGGCTGGTAGTGTGAGAGGCGGCACGGACAGCGGGCCGAGGGGCCCCATGTGGGAGGAGAGGAGAAAGTGGTCAGACCAGAAGGGGGGGTGGTGACTGGGTTAGATATAGGGATATCTCCCGAGATTAAGCCATCTAGAGTGTGTCTGGCTGAGTGGGACAGACTGTAAGGTAGAATAGTAAGAGAGACATAGTCACAGAGGTTACAGAACCATGACGTGGCAGATTCAGGAGAGTCTAGGTGGTTGTTGAAGTCACAGAGGAGGAGGAGTTTGATAGTAGAGGTCAAGAGGGAGGTGGTGAGGTTGGTACATTCAGAGAGCAAAAGAGAGGGCCTGTAGATGATAGTGAGGGTGAGTGAGAGAGTAGGAGAGCCTACAGATGAGGCATTCAAAAGAGGTGTAGGATTGAATAGGTATGATAGAAGCAGGGACCCACTCAGGGAAAGTGTGGGCCACTTCGCCACCGGGCTGGATGGGCCTCGGGTTGGAGAGGAGTTTGCAGCCCTCTGGGTGGAGAGTGTCAAGAGCAGTGACAGAGCTGGCATTGAACCACGTCTCAGTAAGGGCGAGGACGTCGGGATCAAAGTCTTCAAGAAGGAGACAGTTGTCAGAAAAGTTTTTTACAGCAGAACGAGCATTCAGAGTAGCTAAGTGAAGCTGATTACCAGCTTTCAAAGTTTTCTAAGGAGTCGTACAGGGGCATGGTACTCACGTCAGTGGTGGTGGAGAGGTTAGATGAGAGGAGGAGTGAGGTGTTATGGGAGAAAGGATGAAGTTAACGAGAGGGGGCAGGCTTCCGTCAAGAAGGAGAAGAGTAGGTTGAGAGACTTGGGCCATGATAATGCCATTGTGATAGACATTAATTATGCACCTAGAGGATGAGAAGTATGAAAAGAGTACTTCCCATATAGCGCCACCATTAAGGGGTAAAGCGGAGAAAGAGGAAAGAGTAGAGACCAAGTGGGGAGTTCATAGGTCTGGGGAGGGGACAGAAAAGAGGATGTCAGTAATAGTCTGCCTGGAAGTAGCATTGACGTAGGTGTTAGCAATCAGTAGGCCTCGATTAAAGGGCAGGCAAGCTTTTTAAAGTTTTTTTCTTCCAGACTTTGTGAGAGAGGTAGGATAGGTGATGGAGTAGCAATTAGAATAGATGGGGGAGATAGGGGAGAAAGAGAATGCCATGTTAGTGGCGGGGGAGGGAGACGGACAGATGGGAGTGCATAAATAACTCACCAGGCAGCCCAGCAGACAATCAGGCACAGATGAAGGAGGTGCTTTAAACAAGATATGCACAGGGTAACAGAATTTTGAGTGCCCAGACTAGTGTGGGCACTAAATGCAGCAGAAAACAAACTGCACAGATTAAGAGGCACATCTAAATTCAACTTTCAAGCAAAGCTCTAAAATGACAAAGGTAAAAAAGGCTTCATGAGACAGAGCAAGTAGTCCGAGAATACGGCTCTATGTGAAATTACCTTTTTTTAAAGGTCTCAAGAGAAAAATACTGATTTACTTTGCCGATTTTCTTTTGATCAGAAAACTGTCATTGTAAAGGTCTTTTTAAAAGGTGTTTTTCTTTTTTTTTAAAGATATTCAGGGAGTTTCACACCCCCAGCCCCCAATTGTTTCAATCCCACCACCACCCACCTCCACCCTCTCCCACGGAATTTCAGACTCAGTGTCTTCACCCGACCCCCACCCCTAAACCAAAACACATACATACAACACACACACCAACACACGCACACACACACACACTTACCCGTTCTCCTCGCCTTCCCCATCCTGGTCCCGCAGAGCCTATCAGCCCCTGCATGCACTCGTGTGCGGCAGGGTTGTGACAGTTCACTTTAGAAAGACTGCTCCGTGCGGTCACGGACCGGTCTTTCGAAAGCAATCTTTTAGTGAAAAGATCTTTATAAAAAGAACTGTTCACTGGGAACAGAGAATACAGGACGTTGAATTTTGGCATTTAGGATAATAGAAATGGGAGGTATAAATTACACGTGGGAGTGGGGGGGAGAGAAAGACACACAAGTGGGAAGTACCTCGGGTCAGGCCGAGCAGTCAATGGTGGGGGGCCCAAAGGGAGGAATCAAAACCAGTGGCTGATGGCATACATAAGAATTTCGAGCATGTTGAGCCAACAGGCAGAAGTAGCACAATAAGAACACCCCAGGCAGTGGGGAGGAAAGTGCATATGAAGTGATCATGTCGGCAATGCAGCAAGGTCCGAGGCACCAATGAATGTCATGTGGTACAGTTTAGCGAAGTAGGCGTATAGTGTATCAGATGGCACAACGCTGACCTGGAAAGTCGAGAAAGGGCTCAGTGCTGGCAATGCGCGTGTGTAGGATAATCAACCAGATAGAGAATAGAGCAAAGGAATAGGACAGACATTGGGCCTCATTACAAGTTTGGAGGAAGCCATGCCTGTAATACAGGCATGGCTACCTCCAAACTTGTGATTAAATCCGGCACCCGCGAATGAGCAATTACCGGGTCAGGCCGAGTTTGGCGGACTCTGTAATTGCCCATTCGCGGGTGCCGGTAATAAGGGACTCCCCATCCCCATTCGGCCCCATAGGGCTGAATGGGAATGGGGAGCTCAGATAAACCGGCACTGTTTATAACGGTGCCGGTGCATCTACAAATTGCGCTTGCGGGTGTCGCACTGCCCGCCAGGTCCGACCTGGCGGGCAGAGCGAGACCCGCAAGCACAGCTCGTAGTATGGCGGTACGGTAGCAATGGCGCCAGTACTACTACCGGCACTGTTGTTGCCTTACCGCCATACTTATAATGAGGCCCATTGTATCCAGGGGCTGAAGTGGTACATTGAACAGAGGGAGCACACGCTCGGAGAAGAGCTTGGAGTGAGCAGCAGCAGTTAGTGTAGCCTGGAACTGACTTGGAGGAGCAGCACTGGGCTGGATCACAGGCGACAGATGCAAGCACTTACACAAGGTGCATAGATGAGCTTGATGGCGGACGCCAGTGCTGCATGTGCACCGGCAGGCAGAATAGGCAAATGATGCAGGGAGCAACCTGGCGGCGCTGTGGAACGGCCAGACAGGATAGTCCCTGGATCCTTAAGAGAGGGCCTTACGGAGGGGGCTGGCTCAGCCTGCCGGCTCCTAGGATAGGGCATAAGAAAGGATGCTGTGGCCAATAAGGTCAGGAAGCCGGTCACTGGGCTTCTGCTGTTGCAACAATCAATATAGTAATGGCGTCAGCCGTTTTGGAAGGGCAATAAGGAGGCCCAAATACATCACAGCCCCACTGCGCTTTTTTAAATGAAATCATTGTGTGCCATAGAGAGGCACAATGGATGCACCAGGGTGCAGGGGGAACCCACATGAGTTCTGCACCCAATTTCAATAATTGCAGCAAAGGCACCAGTGTGCCATTAGAGATGAATATCTGAATTGTAAATGAAGGAGGCCTCAGGAACAGCAGGCGAGTAGAAAGTGGAGTGCTGCTGTGCTTCCCAGAATCATGAATGTTATAGAAAGGCCAAACTGGGAGTCCCTGAAGCCTTAATAGAAGGCCTTGAGGAAGGGGCTGGCTCAGCACGCCGGCTCCCAGAATAGGGCAGAAGAAATGATGCTGCGGCCAATCCAGCAAGGAACACGGGTCACTGTGCTTCAGCTGCTGCAATGATCAATGTGGTAATGGCGTCAGCCATTTTGGGAGGGCCACCAGGAGGCCGAAATGCATCACAGCCCCACTGAGCTTTTTTTAAATGAAATCGTTTTGTGCCACGAAGAGCCACAATTGAGGCACTAGGGTGCAGGGGGATCCCAAGTGAGCTCTGCTCACAATTGTGAAATGAAAGCGTTACTTCTTTTTCAATAATGATATGGTCACTAAAGGACAACTCATTCAGTTATAACCATTCAATCTATACTACCAAGAAATAAATACTTTTTCTCTGCAACTAGTATTTGGTGCGGTCACTGAAGGTTGTCACACTTGGCTACAGATACTAAATGCACCGTGCTGCCGCATAGGAATTCTTGGCTATATTATTCACAAATTTGCAACTTGTGACAAATATTGTCTTGTCACTGAAAGATGGCATAGTCACTTAAAGGCGCTGAATATAATGTAATCCTGCTTACTGAGAAATATATGGCACGTTCTCTGAAATGAGCATTTAATTTGGCTACTAAGAGACAAAGCACTTAGAACCACTGAATATAACCCCCTCCATAGCAAGAATTGGAAGACAGTAGCATGTGCTGCTGCCTAAAAAAAGACAACACACTCAATTACAGACACAGGCAATAATGTCCAGCTGCCTACGAATAATTATTATACATTTTTACTGAAACAAACATTCGGCATGACAACCTAAAGTGCACACACTAATTCATAGATACTGAATGCATTCTGATGCCTCATAAGGATTATAAAATGTTCTATTTGCAATTTTGTAACTTGTAAGAGGTATTTGGTCTGACAACTGAAAGACAGAACAGTCACTTACAGACGGAATATAATCTCCTCCTGTTTACCAAGTTATACAATGCTTTTTCTGTCCAACTCATATTTGGTATGGCCACTAAAAGACACTAATCTACATACATTTGTTGTAGCCACTGAGGGAGGGCGCAGTCACTTACAGCCACTGCATGCAATTAAATGTTTTACTTGCATCCAAACCAGTCTGCTGTGTTTTTCTGCTCACATTTATAAGACATGTAATATACATTTATATCATACAAGATGGTCCCGGGGGTGTTGTGAAGTTAGAATCAGTGACATGATAAAAGGATGACCTGTTCTATTTGAATTTCCAACCTGCCCCACAACAAAATCCTGCTTCTATTTTCTATCTGCCCCTCAATGTAAGCCTATTTTAGTTTCTACCACTCCTTCAACTTAATCCTATTCCATTTCTACCTCTCCCTCATATGAAGCATATCCCTTAACTGTTCTAGCTTCCACCTGCCTCATCCTTTGTCTGAAAAAGACTGATACTGAACCAGAACCATGCCTGCCATATTTATACCAATTTAGCGTGAACCACCTGAATCACTGTACCCTAACCACTGGTAGCGTGGGGTGACAGGGTGAGCTAAGGTAGTCAGTGGGGGTCAGGGTTGAGTGCGGTCTGGGTATAGTGGGTGGTGATAAAGTGGTGTGCGATAGGGTTTGGGTTAGGGTGGGGTGAAGGTAGAGCTAGAACGGTTGGATTTAAATATAGTCAGGCGAGGGTAGAGTTTGTTTGTAGCAGTATTGTACTTGGGAGTATAGGGGTGAGGTGGGGTAGAGTTGTCTGATGTAGAGTGGGGTCAGGTGGCGATTGGGTGACTCTAGAGAGGTGGGGCAGAGTTGAAAGGTGTAGGGTGGGTGTGAGGGTAGATTTAGGGGAAGGTGCATAGAGTAGGTGGGAGTAAATTGTGAGATAGGGTGGGTGGATGGGGTAGAGTTTGGCATGAGTGTGGGGTGAGGTGGGACAGCCAGGTGGGGTTAGAGTGGGGTCAGGGTAGAGTGGGATTATGGTATATTGTTTTGGGTAAGTGTGGCGTGCAGGTTTGGATACCGTGACTGGGGGAAGTGATAGTGTGTGGCGGGCATAGGGATAGAGTGGCGCTGGGTTAATTGGGGTTAGGTGTCTGTAGAATGGGGTGAGGTGGGCTAGGGTTTTTTGGGAAGAGGTAGGAGGGTGATAGAGGCAATCGGGTACCGTTGGGTGATGCAGAAAGGAGCGGGGAAACGGGTGGTTCTTGAGGGCTAGGGGGAGTGGGCATGGGTGGAGTGATGGGGGAGGGTGAGGTGAACTTGGTTTCGTGGCAGATGTGTGGGGTGAGGTAGGTGCCTCCTTTGTTCTCTACTGGGAAGGCTGGAGACCTTTCCTGGAAGACAGGACATAGGCCCAGTGTTTTGGGTGGGAGCCGATGCTTCAGAGAAAGCTCTGCTGCTACAATGGGGAAGTGAAACCAGGACATCAGGAGTAGGGGAAGTGTGGAGCAGCCCGCTCAGGAGAGGATCTGAGCACAGAAGAAGGGTTCTGGAATCTGGAAAAATGGCTAGGATACACATACTTCCTGTGACCCCTCTTAACCTTCTGCAGACAATGCACTCTGAGAGCTGATATCAGAAGGCAAAACCCTTGTTACAGCAGAAAGGATTGGCCCCTTATAGAATGCTTGGGACAAATTGACTGAGGTAAATTGACTCCATAAGGAGTTGACCCCTCTCTTAATTGAATCTCTGGGCTCATTTTGGAAGAAGAATTTTGCAGTAACCTTATTAGGATATCAGCCTGCCTAAAGTCCCCAACCACTGGGGTGAAGATAAGGATCTTCAAGAGGAGTGCAAGTCCTGCTCCCCACACAGTTCAGTGGAACATTTGGGGTGTCCTGCTGTTGGAAAGCCTGCCTGTTTTTGGAACACTTTGATCTGGAAATGGCACACCTTGCAGTGTTCTCTGAGAACCATCCTGGCTGGAAAGGGCAGATGAAGGGCGTACCTTTTCTTTGAGGGTTGTCCATGAATTAATTGAATGCGAAATGTCAGCGGGAGAAAAAAACGAAAGGTGTTTCAATGAAAATGACTCTTTTTTTCTCCTGCTGACATTTCTGGCAACCCGTTCCTCCCACCACGCCCTTACTTACCTGTTGGCGGCACACATCGCTGTGTGCCGCCGACTCCCTGTCTCCCTGAAACACCAGTTCCCTTCACTTACATGGATGGGAACCAGCGCCACAGGTTTCTTTTTTTTTAATACATTATCCTATCGGGAGCAGGGGCAACCCTTGATGCCATCGTAGTGAACAAGGGTGCGAGGGACAACCCCCGCTCCCCCGCTCCCCTTCTTCTCTATAATGACTCTGAATGGTAGAATTGTTCGACATTTTCGGCTGTATGTAATTTTGGAACAGTCGGAATTCAAACAATTCTACCATTTGTTTATTTTTTTCAGAACACTTGTACAGATACATCTTTGAGACCCTGACAGAGACCTGCAGAACCATTTGGCTAAATGTAGCAGCCTTGGACTCTATCTACCACTTTAAACCACTTTCAAGCCTCATTGACCACTCTCTAACCATTTTGAGCCACTATAGAACCCAGTGGATTTGCATTGACATTCTGCATTTTGTAACCACTTTGAGCCTCTGACTCAACATCTCCTGTCTGTTTTCTAGCACAACCACTGCTACAGATTGACATTGTATCTTTGAACCTAGCCGAGCCAGTTCACTGCTGAAGTTCAATCACTGCATTGAGACCCCTTTGAGCCATTGAACCGCAAGGATCTGCTCATCATGGCATGTCCCAAGCTTCATTCCAGCCTCAAGCCAATTAGCACTTGTTTAAGTGTACTGTGGCTGCCTTCTGTTGATCCAGCTTGACTGCCTCAATGCCGACCTCACCAAATGGAAAGGATCCAGCAGCCAGACCCGACACTGTTGAGCGTACAGAAGAAGGATGCAATGTTTACCTTGGAATTCTGTCCCTCTGGCAGGTTTCAAGGGCTCTGGTGACAATTAAAACTCCACTACATACCCTATTAAAATTTAACTGAAATGCATGAACAAGTACCTGCATACTTCTATCTTCATACAGAGAGTGCCTGTATCGACCTAAAGTGTGACTGTTCTGTGTTGTTCATCACAAGTGTGGGATGTTCGTGTTTTTAACATTTTGTCTGTCCTTTTAGTTTGATTAAAGCCTCATTTAACCTTTACTGGGAGGACAAGTGGTCTTTCGCTGCCAGACTGTAAAGCTTTGAGTCTGTTCACCATGTTTACTACCAGAGAAGTAGTCAGTGTTTCATTGTTTTGCGGAAACTCTCCAAAACGTTACCCACAGCGCGCAGCGTGTGCAGAGAAGTAGGAGGACAAGTGGTCCTTTGGTGCCAGACTGTGAAGCTGTGAGTCTGTCCACTGTGTTTACTACCAGAGGAGGAGTCAGTGTTTCACTGTTTTGCAGAAACTCTATAAAACGTTACCCCCAGCACAGAGCGCACGGGAGAAGTGGGAAGACAAGTGGTCTTTCGGTGCCAGACTGTGAAGCTGTGAGTCTGTCCACTATGTTTACTACCAGAGGAGGAGTCAGTGTTTCACTGTTTTGCAGAACCTCTACAAAATGTTGCCCACAGCACGGAGCACATGCAGAGAAGTGGGAGGACAAGTGGTCTTTCGGTGCCAGACTGTGAAGCTGTGAGTCTGTTCACCGTGTTTTCTACCAGAGGAGGGGTCAGTGTTTCAATGTTTTGCGGAAACTGTACAAAGTGTTACCCACACCGCGGAGCGTGCGCAGAGAAGTGGAAGGACAAGTGGTCTTTCGGTGCCAGGATGTGAAGCTGTGAGTCTGTCCACCGTGTTTACTACCAGAGGAGGAGTCAGAGGTTTCACTGTTTTGCGGAAACTCTACAAAACGTTACCCACAGTGCAGAGCTCGCGCAGAGAAATGCGAGGACAAGTGCTCTTTCAGTGCCAGACTGTGAAGCTGTGAGTCTGTTCACCGTGTTTACTACCAGAGGAGGAGTCAGTGTTTCACTGTTTTGCGGAAACTCTACAAAACATTACCCACAGCGCAGAGCATGCATGGAGAAGTGGGAGGACAAGTGGTCTTTCATGGTCCGTCGTGTGCGGGAGCCAGGGAGGTGGCCCCCACACTGCTGAAATCAGACATTGCTGAACTCGGATCGGCCGTGTATACCATACAGGAGGACCCCGGAAGAAGGCTGGAGAAGAGAATTTTCAGGCAAGCGGGGACCTGTGGTCTGGGAGACTGTCGGGGCAAGTTCCCCTTTGATCTCGTTAATACTGTTAACAATAAGCACAGTATATGGCTAACTTTCTTTAAAAATCATACGCGAGATAAACATTAAGCGCGATAGCGGTTCCCGCAGGATTCTCCTCTTCTGGGTTAATTGAGACATTTTCACGGTTTTGAAAACAAGTTGTGAGTTCCATAATACTGTCCACTCGGTACAAATTAAGGAGTGGACCGTCCATGGATGACCTTAGGGTCCCGGAATGGGACGGATCGTATACAGAATAATCCATACAGCAGCAGGAGGCCGAACATCGGCCCTTAAGAGATACCATTCTAGCCTGAAGCCAATTAGGACTTGTTTTAGTGTACTGTGGCTGCCTTCTGTTGATCCAGCTTTACTGCCTCAATGCCGACTTAACCGAATGGAAAGGATCCAGCAGCCAGACCCGACACTGTTGAGCGTACAGAAGAAGGATGCAAGGTTTACCTTGGAATTCTGTCCCTCTGGCAGGTTTTAAGGGCCCTAGTGACAATTAATGCTCCACTACATACCCTATTAAAATTTAACAGAGATGCATAAACAAGTTCCTGCATACTTCTATCTTCATACAGAGAGTGCCCGTATCGACCAAAGTGTGACTGTTCTGTGTTGTTCATTACAAGTGTGGGATGTTTGTATTTTTAACATTTTGTCTGTCCTTTTAGTTTGATTAAAGCCTCATTTTTATATAACCTTTACTGGGAGGACAAGTGGTCTTTCGGTGCCAGACTGTGAAGCTGTGAGTCTGTCCACCGTGTTTACTACCAGAGAAGGAGTCAGTGTTTCACTGTTTTGCGGAAACTCTCCAAAACGTTACGCACAGCGCGGAGCACACGTGGAGAAGTGGGAGGACAAGTGGTCTTTCGGTGCCAGACTGTGAAGCTGTGAGTCTGTCCACCGGGTTTACAACTAGAGGAGGAGTCAGTGTTTCACTGTTTTGTGGAAACTCTAAAAAATGTTACCCACAGCGTAGAGCGCACACGGAGAAGTGGGAGGACAAATGGTCCTTCGGTGCCAGACTGTGAAGCTGTAACTCTGTCCACTGTGTTTACTACTAGAGGAGGAGTCAGTGTTTCACTGTTTTGCGGAAACTCTACAAAACGTTACCCACAGTGCGGAGCTCGTGCAGAGAAGTGGGAGGACAAGTGGTCTTTCGGTGCCAGACTGTGAAGCTGTGAGTCTGTCCACCGTGTTTACTACCAAAGGAGGAGTCAGTGTTTCACGGAAACTCTACAAAACGTTACCCACAGCACGGAGCATGCACGGAGAAGTGGGAGGACAAGTGGTCTTTCATGGTCCGTCGAGGGTGGGAGCCAGGGAGGCGGCTCCCACACTGCTGAAATCGGACATTGCTGAACTCGGATCGGTTGTATATACTGTACAGGACGACCCGGAAGAAGGCCGGAGAAGGGAATTTTTCGGGCAAGCGGGGTCCTGTGGGGTGGGAGACTGTTGGGGCAAGTTCCCCCTTGATCCCGTTAATACTGTTAACAATAAGCACAGTATATGCCTAACTTTTTTTTAAAATCATATGCGAGATAAAGATTAAGCGCGATACGCGGTTCCCACAGGATTCTCCTCTTCTGGGTTAATTGAGACATTTTCACGGTTTTGACAAGTTGTGAGTTCTATGGTAATGTCCACTCGGTACAACTTAAGGAGTGGACCGCCCATGGATGACCTTAGGGTCCCGGAATGGGACGGATCGTATACGGAAAAATCCATACAGCAGCAAGAGGCAGAACATCGGCCCTTAAGAGATACTATCCCCATGAGCGGGGCAGTGCAAGTAACCGCTCAAGTCCATTACGCGACTACCATTCAGACGGAAATAGCCGCAATGGAAAGGTCTGGAGCCAGAATGAATCCTGTACATGAAAGAGGAACTGACTTTACATTGACAGCCTCCAACATTAAAGGGACAATTGATCGGTTCTTCCTGAAAAGGAGACACAAGGGTATGAGTCCCCTCTCAACAAGTATGCAGGGGGCTCAATATTGTGCTTTAGACAAAATGGTAGAGCCTGGACTCTCGGGATCGACAGCTTTGGACTTGGATCTTTCACGGACATCCAATCTCTCTCCCATCTCCATTAATAACCCTTTGAATCCTGTGAATGTGTTGAACTCAGCAGAGGAGATCAGGAGGGAGCAAGTGATATCAGTTGAATCCAAGCAGAGCCATTATGGAAACGCAAATAACACCGTGCTGAGCAGCTCGATTCAAGACACAAGGGGCTGTGACTCTACCCTTCCAGCTCTAAATGTTGTCCTCAATTCATTAGTCAAAGTTTTTGAACTAATGAAGGGGGACGTTCAAACACACACCGGAATTCTTATGGAAATGGCCAAGGACATAGAGTAGTTTGAATTCTCCATTGTGGGCTTAGCAATGCAATACATTCTTCAGTCATACCCACTCTAATGTCATTGAAAGAGGGATTGACAACTGTTGGGTGTCCTGACCCACGTTTAAGCTATCATGCCACAACATTTGGTGCTGTGGGCTTAGAAAATTCAAGATGGCAGAAAACCCACATGTGCGCCGAAATCCAGGAAAGCTGCGCAGTTTGTGCGCACACCAAAATGGTTGCCTCACTTGCCACCCACCAGTGCGAGAATGAAAGGCCGGGTTGCCATGAGGGAAATGGGTTGCCAAAGGAAAAACAGTAGCGCCGGTTAGCTTCAAAGCGCTTTAAAACCACCATTGGACTACCCGCACAGTAGTCTGAAACCATTGGGAATGGCAATGCTGATTGCCAAATGCAACCTAGAATTGTGGGGAATTCATTTTCTTAAATCCCAAAAATGGGTGCAGTACCAGTACTCACCACTATCCAAAAGCCGGCAGTTTAAAACCACCCTGTGTTTCTCTGAAGGCAAGCCAAAGTGCCTATTTCAAACATTGCAATATGTGCAAAATATTCACTGAACACCAGCAGACATTTGGTAGAATGGAGTTTTGTGTGCCTACAAAATCTGGGAAATGAAGAGCCCAGAACAATGCTTATAACAAAACTGGCTGAGCTATGGAGTCAGCAGTTTAAGTTGCACTGGATTTAAAGACACTAAAATCGAAAATGTTTAGATTAAATGAGTGACCTATGTTTGGTGTCACATGCCTTTGTAACTGTTGAAATGTCATAGTTTTGCACTTAGAATCAGCATTCTAGCTGCATATGTAAAAATGTTTAGTTTTATTTGAATGCAGGAACTGGGGAACAAAAAGTGACATTTTATCTGAAACCTGGCTTAAGGAACTGAATTCTGCCTGGCAACTACCCCCATCAGGAGTGAAACTTGAGTCACAGGTGTGTTCCCAGGCCTAGCTGCCCTTTTGCTGCTCACACTAAGGATATGCCATCTATCTGATAATTGAATTACCTGTGCTCTACAGGAGCTCTGAACAAAGCCCTGTCCTGGCTCAGGCAAAGGTTTTATTGGCAGGAGTCGTAAATGGTCGTAAAAAGTGGCTTCCTCCTGAGGAAAGGGGAGGGGCACTGCCTGTGAGAGCAAGCTGGCTTGGCAGAACTGGATAAACCAGTATTTCTACCTTGTGCTGAGAGGAAACCACACCCCTTTGGAGCCAGAACATAACTTTAAAAAGATGGATCATTCATAGAGCGGACATGTGAAAATTTTATAAATGATACCATAATTCTTGTGATTTTTCTGCCCACAGTTTAAGAGGTTTTTCGACCCGGTGGCGTGTTCAGGGGGGTTTTAGCGGAAAAGTGGATATTACTCTAAATGTATGCATGTTAAAAATCTGAAACTTCATCAGTTAATGTCCATACTCCCTGCACACATGTATGTAAAGTTGGGTCAATGTCAGAAAGTGAAAAATCAGTTAAAAAGTCAATTATGTGCCATTTCTGAATGCAAGCTCTTAGAAACAGCAGATTTGGACAGAGACATGGCTAAATTCAGCCACATCATGTATATGTAATTTCAAGCAACTGTGTAACTGTGAAATATGTCTTTTATTATCAAATATAGAATGTGTGCAATCTGACAGAGGAGTGTCCTATCTGCAAGCCGTAAAATGACATCCCTCTGACTCACAGTTCATTCCCCAATCAAATGATAAATGGAAGTTTGACCAATTAGAAGCTGAGAGAGAGGTAGGGTCAGTGATGCTAGAACACACCCACATTCTAAACACATAAAAGCAGACAGACAGGACAGATAGGGACTTTTCAAATCCATCTGCCGCTGGAAGCTCTGCCGGAACAATCCATACTTTACCTCCATCAAACCTCCAGAGAGCCAAACTAGAGACTTCAATCTATCCAGAACTAGAGACCCAGACCAGAGAACCAGAGAGAGCTGACCCAGATCACTGTGAAGTGCAGAGACCAGAGGCGAGTCTAAAACCCTGACCAGATCCGTGATGAGGCCCATTTCACTCAAGAATATAGTGTGAGTACCTAGAAAACTGTGCAGAACCGATCTCCTAGTTAAAATAATATAATTCAATCTATTTAATCTAAGTAGAACTGCCTCCTAACTGTCACCTGTCATTTGTAAAGCTGTCACTTGTCATTTCCTAGTTGCAAGCTGCACTTGTCTTTTTGAACTTTAAAATTTCAAATCTGAAAAACGACCTTCACAAAATCGCTCATATCTCCGCAACCGTTTGTGCTAGAGACTTGCAGTAACTTTCATTTTGAAGCTGAGATCCTAGGCTTTCCTAGGACCCCAAAACGATAGAGATAGTCCTTGTGGTTCCTCTGTAATAGCGCTCGGCGCATCCGCGAATTTTGCCGCGATTTGCAAATTTCTCCACATGTAAAATCAGCTGCTGCTTGCCTTCCATTTGCCAGAAATTCGTTTAACCTGCTAACTATCCCTGCCTCATTGCTAGTGTGAGCCTGGACTAATATTAACTAGATACCACTCACCCTGAACCTCTGAAAGGGAATTAAAAGCATTTCCAGCATATTTCTCATCCATTGCTAGCACATATCAAAGCATTTGCCTGTGTTTTAAACTTCTGTTGTCTAAGCTTGCTGGGGTGAACTGAATTACAGTTGATTGCATTTCTGAGAACTGTGTGCTTCCTTCCATTTCCTTGCATCGCATCAAGGGGGGGAGGGGATTGCCAGAGAAAAGTGATTACATTGTTTGGTTGAAATCATATTGAGTATTTTCTGTACTGCATTCATTGAATATTGCATCCACCTGAGCTTACATAAAGCATCCCCTACCTCATTATACTTTTGTTCCTATTTACCAGTGTGCTACCTTATCCATTTCATGTCAACTCATTAGTGATTATAAGAAGTGTGCTAGTGCCAGATTCTCCGTTGTTGATCTTTATCATATCAGATTAAGTGTGCTATTCAATTATTAATTTATTATAAAGTGTGATATATATATATTTTAAATTATCAAATAAACCTTTTAAACTTGCAAAACAGAACTACTTCTTGGCTCAGTGGGGTCAGGGGGATTCCAAGAGAGGGGTGTTATATAGGGGTAGTCATCCAGAATGCATGAACTGGACCTAAAGATATATCAATAAGGGTTTTCATTCAGTATTATAGACTAAGCGTTGACTTAGTTGTAGTGTTGAATTGAATCCTCTTACAAATTGGGGGCTCGAGCCGAGATGTTGGGCTAGATTTACCACTTGTGCAGCTTAATACAGTGTGCTAACTGACGGGATACATACATCCGGTCGGATCACCACGCTGCATTACGCTGTGAAGCATTCCTCAAAAGGGACACTCCAAGAAAAGTTCTGTTCTGCAAAAATAAAATACTAACTTCTGTAAGTCAGGACAGAGACCAATCTCTAGAATGACGACCTTGGTAGATATGAAAATAGCCAGAGAGCACTTCTTACATAAATTATTTGTGAGAGGTGAATGGGCTGAGCAGGGCCAGGATGCCTGATTGCAGGCCATCACGCAACAGGTCACTGAAACAGGGTCAGACTTATGGAGAGATCAGGGTCCATTACATGTGGCCCTGAGTGAACTATATATGGCTCCTAAAGCCAAAGAGGAACACAATAAGATTGCCAGGATAGCAGCATACCTGTACCTATATATGGGAGACATGCAGGATAGATGTGCTGAAAGCCAAAATCTGGCAAATAGGCAACAGATGGTGTTAGAGAAGGTCCAATCTGACCTGGTCTCTTCTGAGCAGAGGCTGCAGAGGAGCCAGGAGTCAGAAAATGAGACCAGACAGTACATCACTAAAATAAAGGAGGATATGGATGTGCTGCAAAAGGAAAAGTCAGAACAGGATACCAGATTTCTGGCCTTGCAGAAGGAACACCAAGAAGGTTTGGACTCCCTACTGCAAAGCCAGAAAAAGCTGGAGCAACAGCTAGACTTCAATAGGGCATGTGCTGAGCAGGTAGTCACCCTGCAAAGCCACCTAGATAGAGAGAAGGCAGAGAGCAATAAACTGATTTTGAAAGACCTGGATACCCAGACAGAGTTTGACCAGGAGCGCCAGAAAGCTGGTACCTTCCAAAGGCAGAGGGACGACCTGGCGGCACAAATGCAGGCTCTTAGTCAGGAAAGAGACGCCATAGGCCAGGAAGTCTGCCATCTAAAAAGAAAAATGGACGAAAATCACCTGGCCCACCAGGGACTGGGTGACCTCCAAAAAGAAAACCAGAACTTGTTAGAGCACACCAGGAGGGTGGAAGAGGCTCTGGCAAGAAAGGAGCAGGCCAATAGGGACATTGCCCAGGAGGTAACCCTCCTGCAGCAAAGACTGGCCCAGTACTCCAGGACCAATCAGGAAGCACAGAGGGAAAATGAGGCTCTCTGCCAGCACAATGAGAGGCTCCAGCAACAGGTAGCGATGCAGGAGAAACTGATAGAGTCGAGTAAGGCCTTAACAGAGGAACTGAAAGCACAAATGCAGGCTCTTGCATTGCAACAGGGAGCAGGGGCGGATAGAGATGAGGTCCGCTGGGAAAGAGAGATTCCTGACCATAACCGCAGGAGCCCTACCACCAGGGGCCTTCATCTCCCCCAGTCCCTGGACTCTACCACCCCCATGTCCCCTGGCGCACATGAGCACAGGGCCACAGGGATGGCAGATTACTATCCAGCTAAGAGTATGGGGCTCATAGGCCAGTACCACTCAGGAATGGAGGGGTGGGCATCCGGGTATGGGCACCCAAGTACAGTACAGTTCAATGGGGAACCCCAGGAGAGTAGGCCCATTAAGGGCATCCTGAAAACCTCTGCCCAGTTAGGTCAG
Source organism: Ambystoma mexicanum (assembly GCF_040938575.1). Classification (NCBI taxonomy): domain Eukaryota; kingdom Metazoa; phylum Chordata; class Amphibia; order Caudata; family Ambystomatidae; genus Ambystoma; species Ambystoma mexicanum. The sequence goes on from NC_090929.1 coordinate 544,281,252, forward strand.
TGGAGGGGGTACCCATCAAATCCTGGCAGCAAGGAGGAATCTGAAGACTCCTCTGAACTGCGCAGGACACAGGAGACCAGGTCCCCACATTCTGCCAGCCATTCCCAGGCTCGCAGAATCCGGGAAAACCTGGAAGAACAGACGGGAACCTCTGGGAGCAGTGCCTCTGAATCCGAGGACGAATGGACAAGGGTTACCCGAACCAAAAAGGCCAATAAGGCAAAAAGGGCCTTGCTTAAGGACCCCTTAAAGCAGATTAAGGCGATCAGGAGCGTCATCACGCCTTACCATAAGAACGCTAAGTATTCTGTTTGGGAGCACTTAGAGTTGTTTGAACAAATGATGGAGACTTTCCATTTGAAGGACAGCCAAAGCTGCATTCAATATGTAAAGTGGACCTTCTCCCCGGAATACTCCAGTTTCTTTGCAGGGCTGGAGGACCAAAATCATTTAAGATGGTCCACCTATAAGGCGGCCATCTTGAAACATTTTTCTGTTCACAGAAATCCTCAAGAGGCTCGCAAGGCGGCCTACAATTTGCAATGTGGGGAGGATCAGGCCCCACAAGAATTTATGCAGGAGTTAAAGCGTGCTTTTGCGCAAACCACCAGAAGGGTGCGCACAGATAGTAGAGAGTTCATTAATACGTTTTTCCATGCCTTGCCCAAATATATCATGACCCAGCTCGTGAGGGATTTTCACGAGAAAAGATCTTTAGACTGGGTCATTGAACAGGCTACCCGGATCTATGAGGTGCAGAAACCGGTAGATAGCAAAAGTAATGCCCAGAAAAACCCCAAAGCCAACAGCACCCCTGCTGCTGCCAAGGTGGCAGAGGTAAAGGTCACCCCCGTTTTAGATTTGGAGATGGGGGGGCCTAAAAACCTACCTGCACCTAATAATGCTAGGCCCAGAAGGTCCTCGGGCCAGTCACAGACAGGGAGCCAGGGAGGCAGCCCCACAAATGGGGTCCCTCGCTCTCCTGATTATGTAAGTCCCCGTTACAAGGGAAATCGACCCATCCTGGGTTATGTGTGGACTCCTCCAGCCCAAGGGGGGGGATCCAGCCAAGCACCTAACCCAGGGAACTTCCCTCCAAACTTCCCACAGGAGGGCAGAAATTTACCAAACCCTGGGCAGAACTTTTTCCCCAGATATCCACCCGACTTTCAGCCCCAAAACCATCCATCCTTCTTTCCCCAATTCCCTGAGCCCAGACCACTGAATCCGGGAGAGGGGAGGCCAAGGGTGGAGGGGTACCCAAATCTTCCCAACCCGGGGTATTACCAGAGGAGGGACAGCTACCCTTCCCGGGATCAGCCCAGGGGAGAAAACAGGGCCCCGTATCAGCCTGAGCGGGTTTCCCAGTTAGAGCGCCAGGTTCAAAACATGGCGCGGGATCTGGGTCACATACTGAGGGCTCAGCAGAACCCTCAGATGGGCGTGCCGGCGCAGAACGCACCCAACTCTGGACCTGGTGCTCCAGAACAATGACGGGGGCAGCACCCCGATAACTCACCGGTTCCCAGGGAGGAGCCACAAAGGGAAGGGGGGTGTAAAGCCTTGGAGGAAGCTTCCTTCCTCACTTGTAAACAGCCCCTGGAAACCCAGGAACCGGAAACAAAATCTCTTGCCCCTGAAAGTCTGCCTCCTAAGGAGCAGAGGGGGGGTAGGAGAAACAAAAGACCCAAACAGACTCAGTTTGAGGAGGAGGTACAGATCTTTCAATTTGAGGGAGAGGGATCCTCAGAGGATCCTGGGAAAAGGATCTTCTCCTTCAGAGAGGGGGGAACTCCTCCCAAAGAAAAATGGGTCCCTAGGGATGCAAATCCAGACTGGGGAGATGTGGAGACTGAGTTACCGCCGCCCACCATCTCATCCCAGAACCAACAGCAAGAAAATCCCCTGGTTCAAACCCATCCTGGTGACTGCCTCCAAAAAGGGGGGGGCGGCCCAGAACCGGAGCCAGGGGAACCCACAATGGCTCTGATCTCCAGTTGCCAACTTTTTCTTTCAGATTCCCAAGGCTCTCCACAGAATTCTGCCCAAATCTCTTCGCTAGCGATGTCCAAAACCAGAAAATTAGCCCACCAGTTGTCCAAAAATGTACATTATCTGTGCCCCCTTGAGGAGAAGGAGGGAAGATATTATTCCCCGGTACAAGTACAGGGACAGGGTACAATTTTGGCACTGGTGGACACTGGATCTCAAGCTACCCTTCTGTCCAGAAGGGCCTTTGATGAACTGAATGCAGGAAGGGGAGAGAATTACCAAATTCCTCTCACCTCTCTTCCTGGACAACTGCAGAACTTTGACGGGAAGGAAATTCCCGTCGAGGGGACGGCAGATTTGGACATTAAAATTGGGCGACACAAGTTGAAACACCCGGTCATAGTTGTGACCCCGGAGGGCACCCCTTGTTTACTAGGGAATGACCTCCTGAGAAGGTTGTCACCCCTAATAGATTGTGTAAACAAGGTCCTCTGGACCCAGACTAGCCGACCAATAAAATTAAAACAGAGTGTCAACCATGTTAGTTTAAACGGCACCTGCCACATGGTTGAACAAAAATCTGACCAAGTAGAATTTCACTTCCAGAACAACCAAATTCCAGACGTGACAGTAATAGCAGTAGGACAACAGACTGGTGATGGGGGGTCCTCTCTATTTCTGAAAATCAACCTTCCTTCCCGTTTAAAGTGGTATTCCACGCTGGAAGGAAACACTCTGAAATTCTATACCAATCCACAATCTGAAACTCCCACTCCTATAGTCCAGAAAGATGTGAAATCAGCTCAAAGCCTGGCTGATATTCAGCAAATTGGAGAGCAGTTGTTCATCCCTGTTCAGTTAAATGATGGGAAGGACTCTGTTCTCGCTCGAGTGTGCGTGAACAATGGTAAGAGCTTCATCAGCGAAGCTATGTTTCGCCAACTCCCAAAAGATCCAGCCATTCCCACCTTCAAACTGATAGACAAGTGGGAAATGGACCTGGAAGCACCCAATTCAAAACATCTCCTGCCAAGCAGGTGTATGCTCAAAATCTCCATTGGCAACAAGAGCATAGTCCACAATTGTTGGGTCGTGCGAGACGTCCCTGCCGCCTTTTACTTAGGCAGTGACATTCTCAATCGCTTTGCCATTAGTTTGGACCTAATAAACTTCAAAGCCTGGTCCCGATTAGCGGATAATCCCATGGGCTTTGAGGATCCAGAAAAAGCATTTAGGTCTGCTCAATTGCTACCTTATGCAGTTGAAATTCAGGTTAAAGAGGAAGTCACCATCCCAGAAAGGACCCGACAATTCTTCCTGGAAGTGAAAGCTAAAAGGGGACAAGAGTTGAAAAACCCTGATGCTTACATACATCTAAAGGCTTCTCTCCAACAGCAAGGGTTGGGGGTAAACCCAACTCCATTAGTCAACATAGAACAGGACACCATTCTAATAGAGGTGGATAACAGCGACTTAAAGAGTATTACTCTAGCCGCAGGCACCATTATTGGAATGGCGGTTGATGACCGACATTTTTCCATCGACTTAGTAAATGAACTGTTAGGACCAATCCCCAAGGACTGTTTTGACAGTGACAGTGATGACAATACAACACCAGACAGGATCTTTACCCGGCATGGGGGGAACTTCCTGGTGTACACTTCCTGCCCCTATGGTAAGGAAGATGTGACTTGTGACTTCAGGAGGGATGAGGTGATTTTCCAGGTCCATGAGGGCTGCCTTTCCCACCTGAAGCCTCCAGTCCAAATCAGCACTCTGACCAGGGACTTCTCCACCCAGCTGGAGGAGGCCGCTGAAATAGCCAAACCAGAAGTCTTTCCAGGCTTCAGGCAGATGATGGAAGAGAGAGTCAACCTAGCTGATGCCTGTGTGACTCTGGAACAAAAGCAAAAGTTGAAACAAGTTTTCTTGGATTTCCAAGATCTCTTTGCGGTAGACTCCTATGACTGTGGTCGCACTGACATCCACACAGCAACAATCCCCACGGACCCTGGCATGACTCCTGTGTTTGTGAAGCAATATCGCTTGCCTCTCGCATCAATGGAGTCCCTTACTGAAATAATTAAGAACCTTGAGTCCCGGGGAATAATCCGTCCAGTCCACAGCACCTTCAATAATCCGGTGCTGGGAATATTGAAGCCAAACGGCCAGTGGAGACTCTGCGCCGACCTCAGGGAGCTCAACAAACGGGTCCATACTTCCCGATGGCCTCTGCCCTACATTGACCAAGGGCTGGCCCAGATCCAGGGGTCACAGGTATTCACTGCAATAGACCTGACCAATGGATACTGGACTGTGCCTGTCAGTAGGGAGGACCAATACAAGCTGGCTTTTACCTTTGGGGGCCAGCAGTACACCTGGACCCGGACTCCCTTCGGATACCTCAACTCCGGCAATGAATTCAATATTTTCCTACATAAGGCCATGCCCGACCTGGGTGCGAGGGGTAACCTGGCTTATGTAGATGATGTCCTCATCAAAAGTTCATCTGTGGAGGAACATATAGCGGAGATCCGTTATGTTCTGACACAGTTGAGGGCCGCCGGAGCAAAACTTTCCTTTCAGAAAGCACAGTGGTGTAGAACCCGTGTTAATTTCTTGGGGCATGAGATTACTCCTCAGGGTCTCTGTCCCCAGGAAAAGAAAGTGGAAGCACTTCAGAAACTGAAAGACCCCACAACTCTGCGGGAACTAAGGAGCCTCCTTGGACTGACTAATTACAGCAGAAAGTTCATTGAGGGCTACGCAGAGATCACCAGACCCCTGATTCATCTCCTGAAGGGGGGGGTCAAGTGGGAATGGGGTCCAGAACAAGCCGAGGCAGTAAGACAACTCAAAAGAAGCCTCTCACAAGCGCCTTGCCTAGCTTACCCTGTCAGAAACAAGGAGTTCTTCCTGGAGACGGGGTTCTCTAATACGTGCTGAACGGCAGTATTATACCAAAAGCATGACAAGGTCAATAAAGTAATCTCCTATGCGAGCAAAACTTTATCCTCTGTGGAGGAAAAATTCAACGATTGTGAGAAGGCACTCCTGGCAACGGTGTGGGCATTGAAGAATTACCGCCCGTTTATCCAGGGGGAACACATCATAGTGGATACTCCACACAAGCCTCTGCAATATCTCCAAAGTGACAGAATCCGGGCCGGAAATGTGAGTAATTCCCGAATTACTTCCTGGATTCTGTCAATGCAAGGCTTTCCTGTGGAGGTCCGATATGGCCAAAACAAGAAGAGTCCACTCGCGCAAGGTCTGGCTGACTTGCATGATTGTGCCAGAGAAAACTGTCTCGAGGACGAAAGTCTGAAAATCAAGGACAACATGGAGGCATACCTTAATTCCCCACACAAAGTCTTTGAAGAAGACAAGTGTGAGGGAATGCCCACTGTGTATGTGGATGGATGCTCTTACCATGTTGACAACGACGGGGAGAAAGAACTGGTGGCCGGCGTAGGGAATGCATGGGTGAATGAGTCCCCAGAACCCTCCGCTGGATACAAAATTGGTCCCCGAAGTAGTCAGGTGGCAGAATTGATGGCTGTGCATCAGGCCATCCTCACTGCTATCCAGCATCAACTCCACGAACTGGTCATAATCACAGATTCGGATTATGTACGGAACGGGTTCGTGGAGCACCTGGTTAATTGGAAAACCAGAGGCATGTTATGTGCTAACAACAAACCCTTGAAACATGGGAAGTTGATCCAAAACATTGATGATTTGGTCACCTCGAATGAGATGACCATCTATTGGAAAAAGATCAAGGGTCATTCCAAAGTAGAGGGACCAGGCAAAACTGGAAATGACTTAGCTGATCAGCTGGCCAAAACCGGGGCCATCCAAGGGGATCTAATTGAGATTGAGGCCCTGTTGGGGGAAATCCAGGTCACTGCCATCACTAGGTCCCAGACAAATGCTCACAACGACCTTTCAATTGCACAATGGAGTAAGGAGACCCCTGATGCTGATTTGATTACTGCTCAGAAGGGGGATCCAATAATTGGTAAATTTTACCAGCACCTTGAGGACCCTGAGAACTTTCCCCTGACGGATACCGATTACATTGGGAAAGAGGACCTAAGAGTGTTGATGAAATGTCCAAAAATGTTCCGAATCCAAGACGGTTTGTTGGTAAGGAAATCCAAAGCTGGCCACGATCAGTGGGTGGTTCCTACCTCATTCCGAAGCCTGATGTTAAGTCACGCCCATGATGCGGCCACCGCCGGTCATAGGGGGTTTCACACAACATTGGAAATCTTAAGAGAGGTTGCATACTGGCCACACATGGGGCAGGACCTCGACCAATATTTGAAGGGGTGTCTTGTGTGTGCACAATTTCAGCCATCATCCCTCACGCACCGTGCGCCTCTCCAAAAGAGGGGGATGACACTGCCATGGTCAGATTTGCAAATCGACTTTGTAGGCCCTGTCATTCACTCGGCTAGGGGGAATAAGTACATGTTGACTGTGACATGCTAGTTTACCAAGTGGGTGGAATGTCTCCCAGCCCCAAATTGCAAGGCAGAAACTGCAGCTGCCTTGATGATTAACCACATCTTTTCCCGTTTTGGTCTACCTCAAAGGATTGAGTCAGACAGAGGTAGCCACTTCACCAGTGAAGTAATGACAAAGATGTGGGAGATACTGGGGGTCAAGAGAAAGCTGCATATTGCTTATAGACCAGCTTCTTCTGGGGCAGTGGAGAGATATAACCGAACCATTGTGAGCATCTTAAAAAAGTTTGTGGCAGATTCTGGGCCAAGTTGGGATATCCGATTACCTCTGGTCCTAATGGCTATCAGATCTACCCCTTCATCTGCAACCAAAATGTCACCATTTGAGTTGATGACTGGGCGCAAGATGGTGCTTCCTCAGCATTTGCTCTATAGGACCCAAGAGCAGACACTGATAAATGCCTCCACTACTCATGAGTATGTAGAGAATTTAAGGAAACACCTCCAACATGCTTTTGCTTATGCTCAGCGGAATCTAGAAAGATCAGCTGATAGCATGAAGACCCACTATGACCTGAAAACTTCCAGGAAGGAATATCAGGTGGGGGACCGGGTCTATCTATACAACTTCCAAAGGAACCAGGCCAAGCAGCGCAAATTTTTGCCTACATGGAAAGGACCCTTTGAGATCATCGACAAGATCTCACCTGTGGCCTACAAAATCCACATCCCCAAAGGCGGTTCGGCAGAGGGGGAAGACAAGTGGGTCCACATAAACCAGTTGAAATGTTGCCATCCCAGGCACACTCTGCAACAACTGGAGGAATCCTCTGGAATCCTAGCGGGTACTGTCTCAGACTAATTCAGTTCCAACCATAAAACATACCACATCTAGTCTCTAAAATATTGTGATTTGCATGAAACTGTCTCTTAGTTATACTGTTTTTATTTTTTCAAAATAAGAATGTAATGTTTCGTGATGATGAAATGCATATGCTGCCCCACTATCTCAACAGTGGTGGAAAAAGTCTATGAGTAGGTATTGCCGCTCTTCCTTTGTCGTCCTAGGAGAAACAAAACCTGAAGACGGGCCAAGGAGGATGATACGGAGACCGGGAACGAAGATCCAATGGGCCCAGTGGGCCGCCCAATACTCCCATCAGGACTGGCAAGGAGAACCGATCGATCAGTACCGGATGGAGAAGAAGATGCTGAACTGTGCCATCTACAGAGTAGGAAGAAGATTATGCGGACAGACCGGTGCGTGGGTCAAAACCCTTGGGCACGCGACTCCCCATCGACTCAAATTCAAAGTGCAGTCGCGTGGGGGGGCTTGTTGGGTGTCCTGACCCACGTTTAAGCTATCATGCCACAACATTTGGTGCTGTGGGCTTAGAAAATTCAAGATGGCAGAAAACCCACATGTGCGCCGAAATCCAGGAAAGCTGCGCAGTTTGTGCGCACACCAAAATTGTTGCCTCACTTGCCACCCACCAGTGCGAGAATGAAAGGCCGGGTTGCCATGAGGGAAATGGGTTGCCAAAGGAAAAACAGTAGCGCCGGTTAGCTTCAAAGCGCTTTAAAACCACCATTGGACTACCCGCACAGTAGTCTGAAACCATTGGGAATGGCAATGCTGATTGCCAAATGCAACCTAGAATTGTGGGGAATTCATTTTCTTAAATCCCAAAAATGGGTGCAGTACCAGTACTCACCACTATCCAAAAGCCGGCAGTTTAAAACCACCCTGTGTTTCTCTGAAGGCAAGCCAAAGTGCCTATTTCAAACATTGCAATATGTGCAAAATATTCACTGAACACCAGCAGACATTTGGTAGAATGGAGTTTTGTGTGCCTACAAAATCTGGGAAATGAAGAGCCCAGAACAATGCTTATAACAAAACTGGCTGAGCTATGGAGTCAGCAGTTTAAGTTGCACTGGATTTAAAGACACTAAAATCGAAAATGTTTAGATTAAATGAGTGACCTATGTTTGGTGTCACATGCCTTTGTAACTGTTGAAATGTCATAGTTTTGCACTTAGAATCAGCATTCTAGCTGCATATGTAAAAATGTTTAGTTTTATTTGAATGCAGGAACTGGGGAACAAAAAGTGACATTTTATCTGAAACCTGGCTTAAGGAACTGAATTCTGCCTGGCAACTACCCCCATCAGGAGTGAAACTTGAGTCACAGCTGTGTTCCCAGGCCTAGCTGCCCTTTTGCTGCTCACACTAAGGATATGCCATCTATCTGATAATTGAATTACCTGTGCTCTACAGGAGCTCTGAACAAAGCCCTGTCCTGGCTCAGGCAAAGGTTTTATTGGCAGGAGTCGTAAATGGTCGTAAAAAGTGGCTTCCTCCTGAGGAAAGGGGAGGGGCACTGCCTGTGAGAGCAAGCTGGCTTGGCAGAACTGGATAAACCAGTATTTCTACCTTGTGCTGAGAGGAAACCACACCCCTTTGGAGCCAGAACATAACTTTAAAAAGATGGATCATTCATAGAGCGGACATGTGAAAATTTTATAAATGATACCATAATTCTTGTGATTTTTCTGCCCACAGTTTAAGAGGTTTTTCGACCCGGTGGCGTGTTCAGGGGGGTTTTAGCGGAAAAGTGGATATTACTCTAAATGTATGCATGTTAAAAATCTGAAACTTCATCAGTTAATGTCCATACTCCCTGCACACATGTATGTAAAGTTGGGTCAATGTCAGAAAGTGAAAAATCAGTTAAAAAGTCAATTATGTGCCATTTCTGAATGCAAGCTCTTAGAAACAGCAGATTTGGACAGAGACATGGCTAAATTCAGCCACACCATGTATATGTAATTTCAAGCAACTGTGTAACTGTGAAATATGTCTTTTATTATCAAATATAGAATGTGTGCAATCTGACAGAGGAGTGTCCTATCTGCAAGCCATAAAATGACATCCCTCTGACTCACAGTTCATTCCCCAATCAAATGATAAATGGAAGTTTGACCAATTAGAAGCTGAGAGAGAGGTAGGGTCAGTGATGCTAGAACACACCCACATTCTAAACACATAAAAGCAGACAGACAGGACAGATAGGGACTTTTCAAATCCATCTGCCGCTGGAAGCTCTGCCGGAACAATCCATACTTTACCTCCATCAAACCTCCAGAGAGCCAAACTAGAGACTTCAATCTATCCAGAACTAGAGACCCAGACCAGAGAACCAGAGAGAGCTGACCCAGATCACTGTGAAGTGCAGAGACCAGAGGCGAGTCTAAAACCCTGACCAGATCCGTGATGAGGCCCATTTCACTCAAGAATATAGTGTGAGTACCTAGAAAACTGTGCAGAACCGATCTCCTAGTTAAAATAATATAATTCAATCTATTTAATCTAAGTAGAACTGCCTCCTAACTGTCACCTGTCATTTGTAAAGCTGTCACTTGTCATTTCCTAGTTGCAAGCTGCACTTGTCTTTTTGAACTTTAAAATTTCAAATCTGAAAAACGACCTTCACAAAATCGCTCATATCTCCGCAACCGTTTGTGCTAGAGACTTGCAGTAACTTTCATTTTGAAGCTGAGATCCTAGGCTTTCCTAGGACCCCAAAACGATAGAGATAGTCCTTGTGGTTCCTCTGTAATAGCGCTCGGCGCATCCGCGAATTTTGCCGCGATTTGCAAATTTCTCCACATGTAAAATCAGCTGCTGCTTGCCTTCCATTTGCCAGAAATTCGTTTAACCTGCTAACTATCCCTGCCTCATTGCTAGTGTGAGCCTGGACTAATATTAACTAGATACCACTCACCCTGAACCTCTGAAAGGGAATTAAAAGCATTTCCAGCATATTTCTCATCCATTGCTAGCACATATCAAAGCATTTGCCTGTGTTTTAAACTTCTGTTGTCTAAGCTTGCTGGGGTGAACTGAATTACAGTTGATTGCATTTCTGAGAACTGTGTGCTTCCTTCCATTTCCTTGCATCGCATCAAGGGGGGGAGGGGATTGCCAGAGAAAAGTGATTACATTGTTTGGTTGAAATCATATTGAGTATTTTCTGTACTGCATTCATTGAATATTGCATCCACCTGAGCTTACATAAAGCATCCCCTACCTCATTATACTTTTGTTCCTATTTACCAGTGTGCTACCTTATCCATTTCATGTCAACTCATTAGTGATTATAAGAAGTGTGCTAGTGCCAGATTCTCCGTTGTTGATCTTTATCATATCAGATTAAGTGTGCTATTCAATTATTAATTTATTATAAAGTGTGATATATATATATTTTAAATTATCAAATAAACCTTTTAAACTTGCAAAACAGAACTACTTCTTGGCTCAGTGGGGTCAGGGGGATTCCAAGAGAGGGGTGTTATATAGGGGTAGTCATCCAGAATGCATGAACTGGACCTAAAGATATATCAATAAGGGTTTTCATTCAGTATTATAGACTAAGCGTTGACTTAGTTGTAGTGTTGAATTGAATCCTCTTACACAACTCAGAGTGGAGAGTTGGCTGGGGTGAAAGAAAAGTTTAATGCATTGTGGGCAGAAGGAAAGGAGACAAATAAACTGTTAGCCAATCTTACACAGGTACAAACCATTGAGAAAGCAAAGTATGAGGGGATGAGGTTAACAAATGATGAAGAATTGTTAAAGTCAGCCCAAATAGCAGACAATACCCCTCTTTCTGAATCTGTTTTGGAAGAGTTCTGCAGGTTGGCACAGGTAGCGGAACAGACAGTTGAACTTACATCCAGAACAATGGAGGAAATAATGGAGATCCCTGATCAGGAAGAGACTGAAACAACAACTTTATGGAAAGAATGTTCACAACAGTCTTACAGCCGTCGGAGAGGGACCAGGTGTAGGAAACAACAAAATATATTATTAATATCTAAGACATTGGACACCCATGACAAGAAGACCAAAAATATGAAGGGGAAAAAAGCTAAAAAATCCAACGTTAATAATTTTGTCAAAGGACTAAGTACAAAAGTAGGGGAAAAGACCAAAGCAAGTAAAGAAGCAGAAAGTGAGGGAAGACTAACACACCCCCTTGTTTCGGGAATGTTCACAGGAATCATAACACAAAAAACTGGGAAAGAAACGGAAACACTTGTATCAGATGAAAGGAGGGTGCCCAAAGCCAATATAGGAGTACAGACAGATTTTGTGCTGGGACAGAATAAGGGGCCGGGATCCCTGCATTTACAAGAAGGAGAGTGATCAAACATAACTGGGAAATTACTCGATTGGGCACCACGACCAATACCTGCCACCAAAACCAGCACTCAAAGTACTCCAGGTTTAAAAATGGCCCGATATTCACTAGTATGAGGGCAAAAAAGTCATTAGTTGTTGGTGACGTGGACATCCGGAGGGATTACATTAAGGAGAATGATGAGAAGCTACAAAGTCAAGTTAAAACTACAAACCAAGATCAACTATCAGCTAATCAAAAAAATAAGATCATTGATACCCCTACGACAGAGAAAGATTCTGAACATCAAAGTACTGGGGTGGGACACAACACTACAAGTCACAGGGATTGTCTCGTTGACTTAACAGCATATGCAGTACCCAGACTTTGATTTAGAAGTGAAAAAAATAAGCAAACTAAAAAAAACATTGAACAGGGGGGCTATACTCTCAATGCTTAGGAAGATACCAGACCTGTTTTTATTTTCAACAAAAGATATTGAGTATGTACTATTTCCCTATAACCTTTACTGGACATTTTGTTTTATTTTGTTATCATAGTACTATTGTTACCTACGAAGCTTCCTTGCGGGCTCACAACCCTCAAGAGTGCAGCCCGCCCTCGACCATTGGTACCTTAAAAAGGCAAAGGCGGTGTACCCTTCACGTGCCTGCTTCACCTTTACGACTGAGATCACTGCTGGTTTAGTTGTAGTGTGCAGATGCTTAGGAGTTTTAGAAACCCCTACTAATCCTTAGACTCCTGCAAAGCAGTAGTAATTTCATCCCAGATGTGCTAGCGCATCACATCACTTGTGCCAACAAAGTTTTCATAATTGAGCCCTTCTTTTCTGACAAACCTTTAACTTAACTATGGGCTTAAGGGAGACATGCTAAAAGAAGCCCATCACAGGTAAAACTGAGGCTATGTGCCACGCCTAGATATAGTAACCAAAGTAAGTCTGGCAAAGTGTAAACATGGGTTACATGCTGATTGCACACATGCTGATAAACGTGCCTGGCAACATGCATACCTTTGGCATCCTGCTAATTCTGAATAAGATAAAGCATGTCTGTCAACATGTAAAATTAGTCAGGATGCATGGCACTTTATCTGACAACATGCCACACGCGGACATGCTAAAGCAAATGCATGCCTTCCAAGATGGAAAACCTGGGCAAAATGCAAAATACTGCACTAAAGGTTTGTGGATGAACAAACAAATAAATAGCCATGAGCAATGCCATTCATTCAAATACTTCCGGAACAACATTCATATTATGCACATCATGAACTTAAAAGTTTAATTTCCCCGTTATCTAAATAATCTATGCTCAAATGTAAGGGGGTGAGCATGTATTAGAGAGAACATATGAATGGCATTGGTTAAAGCAAAGCCCCCTATATACTTACTTAATGACAATTTCCAGCCCCATAAATACTTAATGTCAATTTCCTCTCTTTTTTCCAGTCCTATACTATTTTTGTTACAAAATGCAATCTATTTAGAAAAATTGCAAAAACCAGTGAAATCGCTTAACAGAGGGAGAGTAACTAATGAAAATATATTTACGGTGCTGCTGCAGGTTAACTGCGAGCGTTTCGATTATGCATTTATATAGGTATGAAAAGGATCAATCGCTGTTTTGCCTTTCATGAGAGCCTGCGTTTATTTTTCAACCTGTCAATTATCTTCGGCTTTCAAAGGCCGGGATAGACACGAAATGAGACTGAGCAAGTACTGTTTGCGAAGTACCTTGCATGTTTGAGAATTGAGCAGGCACATAGACTATACTAAGCATACTCGAGAGCAAGAAACTAAGGGCCCAATTCATAGAAAAAGCACAAAGACCCTGCAAAGTACTCTGCACATAAAATAACTTTGTGCACAAAGCGCAAAGTAACCCAATGCGCAAAGAAAACCGAGCTGAGCTAGGAACGCCCACAACATACCCCCACACAAACAAAAACCATTGACAAACACCAAACGTTGCTCCCACTTTCGTGTCCATCTTAATCCCACCATTCATCCCCCTGGCAAACAGCACGTGGTCCCCCTAAATCAGGGCTGCACCCCTGCAAAACTGCACGGGGACCCTCATAAATAACAGCCGCACCCCTGTGAAACTGTGTGCTGTACGCCGTAAGCAACGGCTGCACCCGTGTGAAACTATGCATGGACCCCCATAACTAACGGCTGCACCCCTGCGAAACTACGCATGGCACCCCGAAAGCAACCGCTGCACCCCTGCAAAACTGTGCAATGTCCCTGTAAGTCAAGTCTGCACACCTGTGCGCTGTCCGTAAGCGATGGCTGCAACCCAGCGAAACTGCAGACTATTCCCCCTTACTGCCAAGGCACCCAAACAAGCTGGCATATACCCCTAAATCAAAGCAGCTCTCTCAAGTCCTGACACTACCCACCCGCCCCCCTCACCACTGCCACTACCCCTGGCAGCCCCCTCAAGTCCTGACACCACCCACCAGCCCCCCTCACCTCTGTCACTACCCCAGGCAATGCCCTGGCAGTACACCCCCTCCCTGCACCCTCTGACCTCCACCACTAGCCCCAGGCAGCCCACTCAAATCCTGACACCACCAACCAGCACACATCACCTCCACCACTTCCCCAGGCAGCCCCATCAAGTCCTGACAGCACCCACCAACCCCTTGTTTGTTTGTTTGTTTGTTTGTTTATTTATTGTGCGCACCGGATGCTGAGGTAGCAGGGCGCATGTGACAAGAAGGCTTACAGCTTAGGTACAGAAGTTACAAGTTTACAGAGCATGGTAATAAACAGTTTTCTTGGCTCCACAGGTGGAACAAGTATAGACGGTGTGCGGGCAACAAGTCATCATATCGCTAGCGTTTACATAATAGTAAATCTATATCAGGTACAATAGATGAGGTAGGTACGTGGGGAGAGTGTGGGTTACATAGCATTCTCAGTGAGCCATTCTATTGTGTTCTTTCTGAATTTGTTGAACGTTTGGTCAAATCTAAGTGCGTGAGGTAGGGTGTTCCACAATTGAGCTGCCCTGACTGGGAAACTGGATCCTCCAATAGTGGTCAGTTTAAATCTAGGCACTAGAAGGCAGTTGGGGCTGACTATTCTTGTTGGTCTAGAGGAGTTTTTTCTAGTAAATCGTTCTGTTAGGTAACAAGGGGCTTTGTTGTTTAACCATTTGTGGATGAGGGAGGCAGATTTGAGGTTGATTTTTTCTTGGGTAGAAAGCCATTTGTGTTTCCGTCTTATTTCAGAAATATGTGCTCTTCTGGGGATACTTAGGGCCGCTTAAGAGCATTGTTTTGGAGCACTTGTATTCTGTTGATGGTTTGTTTAGTTGCCCCTATGTAGAGGGAATTGCAATAATCTAATTTTGTTAGAATAAGGGGTCTGGCTAAGATTAGGCAACTGTCATCTGATAGGAATTGTTTCCCGGCTCGTATTAGTTTGCATGTATAGGCCGTAGTTGAGGCCAGTGAGTTCACCTGTTTGGTAAAGGATAGGGTCGAGTCGAGGTAGAAACCTAGGGTTTTTTCTTCTCTGGCGACCTTGATAGTGTTCCCATCGATGATAAATGCTGAGTAATTTGGGTTAAGTTTAGAGATGCGAGCTGCGGTTCCCAGGATGATGAGCTCTGTTTTGTCATCGTTCAGGCATAGGCCGTGGTTGGCCATCCATGCCTGAACGATGCTATAGACTCTGTTCACCAAAGCCAGATCTTCCCCATAATCCCCAGTAAGTGGTAGGAGAATCTGGGTATCGTCTGCGTAGTTGGTATAGGTGATACCCAGATTGTCAAGATCGTCAAAGAGTGGCTTGGTGAAGATATTGTAGAGTGTTGGCGAGATACAAGATCCCTGGGGCACTCCGCAAGTGATGGGTATCAGGTCTGCTGCCACTGTGGGGGAGAACACCCTCATGGTCCTGTCGCTAAGGAATGACTGTATCCAAACTATAGCCTCCCCTGAAAAGTGGGCCGCGGAGTCCAGGTGATTACACAGGACTCCATGGTCCACCAGGTCAAAGGCGGCTGAGAGGTCTAGTAGGAGGAGGAGTGTTAGTTTACCCTCGTCTCTGAGTGAGTCTATTTGGGCCTTTAAGTCAATAAGGGCAGTCTCTGTGCCATGTTGAGGTCAGAAACCGGATTGGCGGGCGCCAATGAAGTGGTTCACATCAAGGAAGTTCTGAATTTGGGTGTATGCTACCTTGTCTAGAATATTTGGTAAGAAAGGTACCGTCGTAATGGGCCTGTAGTTTGTGGGAATGTTAGGGTCCAATGTTTGTTTTTTCAGAAGGGGGAGTACCCAGGATTCCTTTAGGTTACGCGGAATGGTGCCCGTGGTAAAGGAGGCATTGATCAGTTTGGTGATGAAGGGAGCTAGGTCTCCAGCAGCATCCTTGATCAGTTGTGCTGGGCATTGGTCGCCTTTGCAGTTGGATGGTTTAAGCGCCAGAATAGTTTTCTCTACCTCGATCACTGAGACTTTAGAGAAGTTGAATTGAGTGAATTCTTTGGGCTTGGGTATAGGTGTTTTGTTCAGGGGAGTTTGGGTTTGGGCTGATAGTGAAGCTTTCTGTAGAGCAATTTTAGTTTGGAGGTTGGCCACTTTGTTGGTTAGTACCAGCTGTATGTCTGTGCACCAGGTTTTGTCTTTGATAGAGTCATCCTGTACTGCAATAGGGGTTTCCAGTTCTTTTAGAATAGAGAAAAGCTCCTTCATACTGGAGTTGGCTTGGGTAATCCTGTTATTGTACGTTTCTTGTTTGGCCAGGATGATATCCTTTTTGTATTGCGTTGAGATCTTTATTAGATTGGTTTTATTTTCTGCGGTGGGATGTAGGTTCCATACCGTTTCGCATTTTCTTTTTTGTAGTGTTAGATTTTTTAGGTGAGGTGCAAACCAAGAGTTAAGATGCTTTTTGGGTTTACTGTTCCTAAGTTTAAGCGGAGCAATGCTGTCGATAGCAATGGTCATAGCATTATTGAATTCCTCCACTAGAAGGCATGGGTCGGTATGGTGTGGTCTCGTAGGGGGTTATGATTGGGTAGGATATGGGGCAAGATATTGTCTGCTGTAATATTTTTCTTGTTTCTGGTTAATGTGGGTACGGCGAGGGGGGGTGATAGAGCAGTGGGTCTTTTAGTGTTGAGAGTAAAGGAGATTAATATTTGGGGGGCAATGGATGTAATGGAGAGGTTACAGTTATGACTAGCAATCCAGTCAAGAGTTCTCCTTTTGGTATGGGTGGACATATTCACTTTTTGCGTAAAACCTAGTTCTGTCAAGATGTTGGCACGGAAGTGGCCTGGTGATCCTTACCTCTGCCACTTACCTCTGCCTTACCTCTGCCTCTATGCCAGACAGCACCCTGACCATAAACCCTCCTCCCTACACACTCCTGACAGACCTCCAGCACCAATTGAGGCAGCCGCCTCAAGTCCTGGCACCACTCACCAGCCCATCCTCACCTCCGTCACTACCCCAGACAGCCCCCTCAAGTCCTGACACCGCCCACCAGCCCCCCTCA
This sequence comes from Ambystoma mexicanum, assembly GCF_040938575.1. Taxonomy (NCBI): domain Eukaryota; kingdom Metazoa; phylum Chordata; class Amphibia; order Caudata; family Ambystomatidae; genus Ambystoma; species Ambystoma mexicanum. The sequence goes on from NC_090929.1 coordinate 544,298,441, forward strand.
CCTCCGCCACTACCCCAGGCAGCGCCCTGACAGTACACCCCCTTCCCCACACTCCCCTGACTTCCACCACTACCCACAGAGAGCCCCCTCAAGTCCTGGCACCACCCACTAGCCCCCTCACCTCTGCCACTACCACAGGCAGCCCCCTCATGTCCTGCCAACACCCACCAGCCCCCTCACCTCCACCACTACCCCAGGCAGCACCCTGACAGTACACCCCCCTCCCCAAACCACCCTGACCTCAACAGCTACCCCCAGGCAGCACTCTCAAGTCCTGACACCACCCACCAGCCCCCTCACCTCGGCCACTACCCCAGGGTCCCATGTGTTAATAACCCTGCAAAAGTATCACCATACAAGAATGGCACTGTATTATTCTGGCGATATTAACCCATTGAACCTGCAGTGGACACCGCTGCAACCCCCATATTATTTTAAAGGGACCGGGGTCACCCCCACAACCCCTGCTCCCATTTACCCCAAAAATGATCCCCACTAATAATATTGCCTATGGCCGTTCCCGACTACCATATGTATGGCGATATTATTGGTGGGGATAATATTACCTGATACCTACCCCAGGCACCCCCCTCAAGCCCAGACACCACGCATGAGCCCCACTTATCTCCGCCAATAAAGACAGTACACCCCCTCCCGATACCCACTGAAATCCGCCATGATCCACAGGCAGCCTCCTCAAGTCCTGACACCAGCCCCCCTCACCTCCGCCACTGCCCCAGGCAGCCCCCTCATCTCTGCTTCTTCCCCAGGCAGCACCCCGACAGTACACCCCCCTCCCTACACACCCCTCACCTCTGCCACTACACCATGGCATCCCCCTCAAGTTCAGACACCACTCACCAGCCCCCTCACCTCTACCACTACTCCAGGCAGCACCCTGACAGTCTACCACCCTACCAGTCCAATGTGGAGCCGCACCTTACCTCAACCTCTCTGGTCTGCTTCCACCATGAAGCAGACCTGCCACATTTCCACCACCAACACAATCAGCTGGTAGCGTTGTTGTTGAATCCAGGACTGGAACATCTCCTGTCACTCCCTTGTAGACCTGAATCTGCAGCACCTCAACTGGACATCACACTGTTGCACCCCCTACACTGTGGCCACCCCATGTACATGTGACATGTGAATGCAATGCAAAGTGGCATGTGCATATTGCCCATGCGTCATTGCAATGGCCTCAAAGCACAGCAAGTGAATAGCTGTGGAGGACAGAAGTACACAAAATCATAGATTAGGCATATCCACGAAGAATGACTGGGTGCATTACAGCCTGTGTAAAAGTAGCCCAGGTGGTAGGTGTGGCAAAACCTGACATAATTCCCTTGGAAATCCAACCAGTTGAGAGCAATCGTAAACTAGCGCCCCTGCTCAATCCTAGTAGTTTAGGGGCGTGCATAGATAACCCTGCCCAGCCTACACTTTGATGATGTCATTTTACACAGTAAATAAGGGTTCCTGACAAGACCTTGGACACACACACTCTTCCTGATTTTCCTGCACCGGCGTCCTGTTCCTGTCATCTATCCAGACTCCAGATACCAACTACAAGGCCAGGCATTGCTGATCTTACCCCAGGGCCCATTGCAGAACCCAAGCGTTGCTGATCCTGCTCCAGCAAGGCCTCTAATATAAAAAAACACTAATCTCCCATTAACCAGGAGAAAACTGTGGTACTTTTGGCATCCTGATCCAGATTGGCTTGCTGCCACTCATTGCATGCTGCTGCCATCCTTCTACCCTGATGCCCTATCTTATCCAGTGACCGGAAGTGCTACCCAGTAACCAGTCCCTGCCCAGCTGATCCTTTCCTGCTGATTTTGTCCGGCTGTCCTTTGTTAGATGAGATCCAGGTGGTGACCAGAGCGCTGACTGTCCAAAATCCAAAAACTAAAAAGTGGACTGTGAGTATCAATAGGAACCATAGAAAACCATAGTCTACCTTGCCTTGCTTTGTCCTATCCCAATCTCTAAGCTATCCTATTCTGACCCCGATATCTTGTTAAAATTGTCAGCATTATATGAAAAACCCTGCCTTTGATTCCTAGTGTTAGCGCTGATTTTCTCTTCATTTTTGTTTTGCTAGAACATAAGCCAGTAGCGATTTTGATTAAATAAATTAATTTTCCATAAAGGAAACGGGGTACACCACGTGAAGAGTTACAACAGCCACATAACTGTGGAGATTCACGGGTGGCATTCTCTTTTTCTTAGCCATTAAATCCAGTTTAGGTAAAATTTGCAATCCATTTTAAAGCCATTTTTCTGTTGCTTCTCTGCTCTATTTTCCTAAAAACGAACCTCTCTAGATCTTGCATAACTCACTCAATTTTCCAGCTAGAGACTTCATTTCACTTCCATATTGTACCTATGATCGATAGCTACACCCAACACAAAAAGACAATATTTCACCCATTTTTTATTAAAAACCGTTTGGGTAATTTCAGGCAGGAATTGCAAAGTTTGCAAGTTTCCAACATGTCATTTACTGCAACATGTTTTAAAACATGCCACTCATTTTCAAACTGGATGCTCTTGGTTATACATTGCTTGTTATTGTTTGTACTTCTAAATGGTTGCTGTTTTTCTCTCTTGTTTGGGGCGGGAAGGTCCGATTTCCATTCTGTTTTCTATTTGTCATTCCTGATTACCTGCTGCTTCTGTTTATCCATTAGAATTGATTATTTGTGGGTTGAGGGACCATTGCAGGGGGAAATTCTACCTCAAGTGCTATCTTGCCTAAAATAAAAAGTGCTCCTATTCCTTCGTGTTTTGTAGATGTGTCAATAGAAGGTTAACTAAGTGCGTTGCTTACATTCGTATTTTTATTATCACCCCATTGGTGATTGCTGCCCCATATTAAAAATTGTATGATTTCTTTTAATTTTCAAATAAATAAATATTATATTTTACCAACCAGCCTGGTTCATGGTCCATTGTGACCCAGGGTATTTGAAAAGGGTGTGTGATATGAGTGGTGTACCATCTGAATGTTGAATCTAACAAAATAAACATAAGCATTTCAATTGTGCACTGCATACTGGGCCGAGACTAATGTGTGTGTCGCCTGATTGAAATCCTTAATATCTCGATCCACCAGACATTCTGCTCTCCAATTATGACTCTGCTATGACGGATATGCTTACCAGTATAGCTCCTGTTAAGACTAGAACCGTTAGGAACAGATTAAATTGACAGAGCTGGTTCTCCCAGCAACTCATACAGGTGAAACAAGAAAAATGATTAGCTGAATGTAAATGGAACAAAATCCATACAGATGAAAATAAACTGAACTAATCTGGAAAAATATTGAAAAGAATACAGGGAATGAATTACCATTGCTAAAAAAAATCTTCTACAATGTCAAAATTGAGGAGTCTCCAAATAACACAAGGACACTTTTTGAGATCCTGAAAATGATGGAAAATCTGATCTTAAATCAGACTTAGCTTCCCCCACCCTTGAAGACTGTCTCAAAGTCCAACAAGCCTTCTCTGATACAATTACGAATGTACACAAGAAAATTATGGCTGGTCTGGCTTCAGCCTTTGAACCTAACATAACTAAACTTTCCCTGTGCAAGGAGGCCATACTCTCTGAATTCTCCACTATTTATGTTCAAACAATGGAGGAAGTCCTAAAAAAGACTTGTTCCACTTCCTGTAGTGGTGATCTCCTGACAGGTAAAATCATTCTCAGTAATGCTCATATTTTTGCACCTTTCTTGACCTGTTTCACTAATGCCACCTTCCTCTATGGTACCAATCCAAAAGAGGCCAAAAGGGTTGTAGTCTCCCCCTTGTTGAAAAAAGCCGGTCTGAATCCCAAAAAAATTGCCAACTATAGACCCATTAATAATGTTCCTTTCTTTTTGAAAGTAGTGGATCGTGTATCCATGATACAGTTACAAAAACACTTGGAACAGACCAACATTTTACATCCTGGTCAATCTGGTTTTAGAGAGCATCACAGCACTGAAAGTGCCCTCTTAGATCTTCAGAGCCAGATGCTGGACTACATGGACAGGAGCAAGGCAGGTCTATTGATACTTTTTGATTTATCAGCTGCCTTTGATCTCTGTGACCATGTAAAACTCCTTGCAACATTGTCTATGAAAGGCCACTGCTCCCCATTATCAGTGAAGTGGCTGGATTCTTTTCTGTCAGGCAGAATGTCTAGAGTTTGCTGGGGCCAAGCATCCTCATGGTCTATAATGTACATCTTTAGAGTGCCACATGGAGCTTGCCTGTCCCCTACAATTTTCAACACGTATCTATGCCCTTTATTGGACATTCTTGATAAAGCAGGAGTCAAGTTCACTAATTATGCTGGCGATACTAAGCTATTAGTGGAACTGAGCTGTGATCATACCGAGGATTCGAAAAAAAGGTACAGATCATCTGTCTGATCATAAAAGATTGGATGACCCAACGCTGGCTCTGTCTTAACAGTGGAAAAACAGAGATGTTGATTTTTTGATCTGCACAAGCAAGGCGGCATACACAGACTTTACAATTGATGGTCATCTCATAAAAATGTTAGACCAGTTTAAAACCCTGGGGGTGATAATGGATAAACCTTTGAGCGTCGATACACATGTAGCCAATGTCATAAAAGAATCACAATACCATCTTAAACTCCTCAGATTGGTCAAGCCATATGTCACCAATAAGAACTGCAAGACCTTGGTCAGAGGCATAGTTATGCCTCAAACTAACTACTGCAACGCCTTGCATGGGGGAGCAAGTCCAAACTGCATACAAAAACTCCAGGTTTTTCAAAATGATGCAGTTTGTATCATCAAAGGCCTAGCTAGATGAGAACATATAACTATGGCTAGGAGGGAACTTCATTGGCTAACAGTTAATCGCAGGATCTGTTTTAAGATCCTGACCATGGCATTCAAATGTTTATATGGACAGGCTCCTAGTTACCTGAAAAACGTTCTTACCCCCCAAAGCATTAGGGAGATCAACTAGATCCAACAACACCCTTCACCTCATCTGCCCACGGATCAAAAGAAGCCGGGGTAGAGGTTGCTCTTTCTTGGTTCTGGCTACTCTAGCCTGGAACGACCTCCCAGTAGAAATGCACTTAGAGAAGAACCCCCAAACTTTCCGGATAAAGGCTAAAGATGTGCTTATTTGAATAAATAGACTTCCTTACTCCGCATGAACATTTCTGCATCCTTCATATTCACTAGCCTCTCCCCTGTACATGGTTTGTTATCATTGTCTGTCTGTTGTCTTTCATTGTATGTGCGCCCTGATGCCTGCGGGCTATGGTGCATTATAAGCGCAGCATAACATAACATAACATAACAAGTGCTGGCCTGCAGCCAGCACATACCATGTTGTAGCAGTGTGGTATGTGAGTTTGGTACAGTGGATTGTTGAATTCGTGGTGAATTCTATGATTGATTCATGTGATTGGTTGAGGGTACAGTATGGCAGACTCATAGTAAATGCATATGTCAACGTTCTCAGAGCACCATTGCATTTACAAGTGACACAAGCTTGCTCGAGGGACTACTGAGTTGTGCAGTCACACAGGTTCAGGACAAACATAGTGCACAGCCAACACACACACAATGTGAAGTAGCACTTCACATTGTGAGCCATGACAGCACCCGTTACATGACAGTGTCATTCAAACCGACACTCAATGACTGTCAGTCATTCACTCATGGACAGTCTTTGCCTGACACTTCATATGACAATGTCATGTGAAGGGCGCTGTTATCCTACACTTTGTGAATTGACACTGCATATACATGAATGTTAGCAGGGGACTCGCTACCGCATACTATCACACACAGGCTACTGGTAGACCGGGTGTCATCATTGACATGCCACATCAGACGGTAACAGTCATATGTCTATTCAATTTTTTGCTCAGGGCAGGGATGGCATGACTGCAAGAGTTGTCATTTTGCCTGCACACTCATCATTGCCGCACACATATCACGTGATTGACTGTACATGGACTAGGGTCTGCGAAATGACACTATGGACCCTGCTGTCCTAATTAAGGCGCAGAGTCACATTTAGGAGACATCTGACAGTGGTTGGCATGTTGGGAGAACAGAGAGGATGTCGATGGCGAGGGAATGCATGTGGGCCATGTCCCAATGCATCCACTGGGGCACTTTGGCAAGGACATCACAGTTTGCCTTTCTCAGGCATGCAGCATGTGTGGCAATGTAGTGAAATGTATGCACAGTCTTCAATAGGAAATCAACATGACATGGTTATCAAGTGCATAGTAGGAATCACGTAATGTCTGTCATATATTGTTCTTGGTAGTATACGTGGATTTAGTTGGCTAACTGATGCCATGTCCTGCACTCAGCATTATGGTGCACCATGTGCAGTACTTCTCTCTCCCTTGGTTGTGTACTTAAAAGCTTGTTGTATGGCCCATCAGTTATGGGTAGGCCCATTTGGTGGGTGGTGTATGTTTACCAAAGCCATACACGTGATATACTGCTCACAGTGTGACAAGCCACAATGTCTGATGTATGGGTGCACAGCCATATTAACTCTGTATGTACCTTTTATGCACATGTGCATTTTTATCAGGATACACATGACTCAAAATGTCATCTGTCTATGTGCAGTTGATGATGCAGTGGATGTAGAGCAGGAGGAGGAAGAAGAAGAGGAGGTGGTACGTCAGTCCACCAGTGGAGGCCGTGGTGTCCTTCGCCATGAAAATCCACAGGTGCTACAGGCAATCATCAGTCATGCTCTGGTTTCTTCTGACTCTGCAGATTCGGATGCAGAACCAGAAGTGGATGACTAACTGAGGGAGAAGGTGAGTTCCCCAATGGGCAGATTGGATGGAGCCGTTGAGTCTGCGGCAGTGCATCAGGCTTTACAAGGCCAGTCAGTGTTGAGGCCCACATCTGCGGTGGCAATGGCTGCACAATCTCCCTCCCATGAGTTGTCAGATTCTAGGGCTGATGTCCAGGGAAGGGTTGCAGACCTGCAGCCAATGACAAGGCCCCTGTAGCAACGGGCCAGGTCACTTGCATGAAACCAAGTCAGCCCTGAACATGTGGTGGACGTATGCATGCTGTAGAGACAGTGTGGGAGCAGCATATATTTCATGCCGCCATCCATCATGGAGACAAGTTACATCATGTTCCTGAGGGCATGGATAAGCTTGCAGAAAACATGTCCACGCCAGTGGCCTGGGATGAGCAACAGCAATCTGGAGAACTGCATGCTGAGATGCGGTACTCAAGACTCTGCATGATGAACTCCCAGCCACAAGGACCCAGCTTCACAAAGAGATGGGAGCCTTGAGGCAGACACTGTCCCCGCAACTTGAGGCATCACGAGTGAGCGCACATATGAACCCTGTGGCCATTTGAGGAGAAGCGCATCGTGACCTCACTGTCTTTTGTGTGCTGGTGCATGCATCTGTGTCATGGCTGGCCCTTGCCAATGAAGACCAGGCTTTGGTACTGTGTGGACAGGAAGCAGCGTGATTGACTCTTTGAACATATGTGCTGTATGCATGATAGGATTCTATGGGTGCTGACATGCAATGTCACATGTTGTTGCAGTGTTTCTGATTCATCCAGTAAACTTCACTCCATGAGAGGTACACCCTGCACCCTTACACCTCCCTTGTCTCCATGCCCCCTGCTGGCCAATGCCCCACCATTCACATTTATAAAGAGGACCAGCTTCCGGTGGTGGTGATGAGGGAATCACATCAGGTCAGCTGTATCAGCAAGTAAGGTTGAGCACTGTTAATCGTGTTAATGTCTGTTTTGGTGTTCACCACTGTCTTTGCATGCATTGTCACACATGGGATGGATTTTCAGCTGGTGATATCATTATGTCACAGTGAATGACAGTACAGATGTCTGTTTGTCTACATGCATGTGTGTGTATTTCCTCTTGAACATACATGTGTGTGCATTGGTTTTCAGGTTGCACTTCCGAAAAATAGAGCCTCATGGGAATGTGCAGCACTTATGACACTTATGCCATTGGCACTGTTTGCACATTCTACTACTAAATCCTCATACATTGCCTCATTTCTCTGTAAATCTGGACTCTGCATTATGATTGTTCAGCTCTTGCCTCACTGACCGTTGTGATGTCTACTTACTGCCACCCTGTCCTCCCTCACACACAATGTGTTGTAGGGGGTCCTGCAGGTGTACTCCCTGTCCACACTAGTCTTTGACCCAAGATAGTGCCTACTCCAAGCCCTTGTCTGCACACATGACCTGCCCTGCTATAAGTAGACATCTTACAGACACGTCCATTCACAAATCGGCAGGACCTCGGCTACTCCTCTTCATGTCCTTGCCTCTGGAAAGGAAGATCTGGACATTTGACTCCATGCACTCCACAGGACAGGTTTGCCACACTTGGTGCATCTAGGTTTGTACTGTTTCGCATATGTAGAGCCTTGACGGACTTTACATGTGTTCACTATTTAAGTCACTTGTTCATAGTTATTTGCTGTTTGTTTTCTCCTTCGGAATGTATTGCATGACTTTTTTCCCCATTACTTGTTGTTCTGATCCAGCACTGTGAGTGACGCATGGTATGTGTGTGTATATTGTGGGCACATGCATGTGGTACATCGTCCCCTCCCTCAAGCTTCTGTGCATCTGTTGACCCTGTAGATATTGGCAGTGCACCCTATGATCCCCAGCCCTTTCATGGAAATGTCTAGTCAAGGGTGTGTAGTCCGTTGTAGGGTGTGGGAGATAGATGCTATGTCCATGAACCGTGATGTCCAACAGGGGTGGTTGTTGGGTTGTGCAGAGTCTGGACTAGTAGTTGACCAGACTTCTTTGTGTGGATGTTGGGAACATGGGTCTCTTTCTTATTTACATGCCATGGTGTGTTGTGCATGTTGTGTTTTGTGATGAGGAGCTGAGGATTGACCTTTTATGGGTGGCCTTTGTTTTCCAGTCTGCCCTTCTCCCTCACACCATATTGTCCTTATTCACACCCAACATGTGCTACTGTTCAATCAATGTGCCTTAAAGGCTCTCGGAACACGCTGGCTTTTTTCCTGTCTTTCCCTCTTCACCTCTTCTCTCTGCTCTCACCCACTGTAACTGCCACCATCTCTCTCTTCATCTCACCACCTGCCAGACTCCTCCTTGCTCACTGATTCACCCACCCATCTCTCTCTCTCCACTCCACAGCTACACATTCCTCACTTCTGCCCTGTCCCCCTCTTGCCCTCTGTCATCCTGCACATCATGTCCCACACTAGTTCATCTACTCCCCAGACCTTCATCTACTGATTTGGGGACCTTTTCACTCCCTGTATCCATGGGTGACCCAGAGGCACACGTGCCACCCGATGGTGGTTTTGCAGAACTTGTATGCTTGCAATCAATGGCCTGACTCGTGCATGCATCCCAGGGCTGACTGACACCCCTTTCCAGTGCGCATGTCGTGATGTGTTTGAAATCTGTTTGCTTCACTGGCAGTGATTGCTCTGTCAGTGACATTTTATGGTTTTGGATTGGTAGCTGCTCACACTATGTTATTTGGACTGCCGGTCATTGACACTGGGTGGTCCATCGGGTCATGTTACCTTCTTCCATGCTGCAGTTGTGAAGGCTGTCCAGTTTGGCTTTGCAAGCTTACAATGTTGTTTCAGGTGGGATGCTGTGGATACAAGACAGGTGACTACTGTGTGCAGGTAAGTTGAAGACACTCAGGGGGAACATGTTGTGGTGTCTTTGGTGGCAGGGAGGCTTTCACTGTGTGTGGTGTGCATTATTGCATTGTCATGAAGTGAGCAGGTCCAGCTACATTGGCGTGGAGACATATGGGGTTGGGAGGATGGCGAGTCATTTCCTGCATGTTTGTTTTTGTCATGCCTACCACATGGTGTCCCATTCACTCACCTTTACATGACATGTCTACCCACACTGGCAGTCCACTACTGGGGCTTTGGTTTTGTATGGGGTTGTAATCCCCTGACTACTCCTCACTCAGCACAGTATGGCAGGGCATGTGGGAGCTGCCCTGTATGTCTGACCGCAACAGGGTGGATGTCCTACACCTGGATACCAGGCACATGCCATGGACCTGACATTGCTGTTTGCCATGGCAATGCGCAGTGTGCACCGTACCCCAGCAGCAATTTTATGCTGCTGCTCACTTCACTTACATGCTCATTGTTACCCATCAGTCCAGTCCCTCTGGGCTCTGCATTCCCTTCCTCTTGCATGTTGCCATCTCTCTTTTGAATGCCAGTATCATTGGCCTCTGTTTCTCATTCCATTCTTTTGTCTGCTTGTCTCTTTTCTGCCTGTTGCCTTTGTGCCCTGCCTCCCTTTATGAGTGCTGCCTTTTTGTCCAGCTGCCTTCTGCCAGATCCTGTATTCACTGCAATTGCTGAGGATTTCACCTACCGTCATCTTGTACATTTCGTGATTCGGCTCCCCCGCCAGTATTTCTTGCACTGACCTAATGCCACGTTAATCAAGGGTAGCCAAATTGTGGTATTGCAAGGGCTTCCTATCTGAACCTAGGTTTTCAACCTCTCAGTGGTCTCTATTCTGGAGTTCTCTCAGTGTCATTCTGACTATAGCCAGATCTGAAGGATCACAATGACCCCTCACCAGAACTAGGGGTAAGTGGAACCTGCTCCTTCACAGCATGGTACTTAGGGGGGGCATGCAATGGAGGTGTTGTGGTTGGGGATGGTGATCTTGTGTGGGTTATTTTTAATTGCGTTGGCCTCAGGTGATCAGGTCTGGCTGCATGGGTGCAGGGAAACTTGGTGATGGGAGGCTGGTGAGTCATTGCTTGCAGTTTTTGCCTGGCACTCAAGGGGTCACAGGTTGCATTGTCATTGTGTGCATGGATATGTTGCCTCCTCTGACCTTGTGTTATTTTTCTCTACTAAGGCATTCTGCAAAGGAAGATTGCTGCTATTAAAGGGAACAGTGCTGTGGGATGCCTGCATGGGACACCTTGGCAGTGTAGGCTGGTTTGAGCACCTAAAGGGGCGGGAGCATGGATACATTCCAGGGTACAGCTGGAGCCGGCTCACAAGGGGAAGATGTCAGGTGGGATGTGCATCTTTCCTGAAATGAGCTTGCAATTTTCTCAGTCTGTATGAATATTTAGATGTGTATTCCGAGAATAATTGTTGTCAGGTAATGGGGTGGCCACTCCACCTGAATATTGTAGTGAGACACACATACGGTGGACAGGGCAGTACTCATAAGTGTTAGTTGCTGATTTCATTTTGGGCAGTGCCTTCCTACTTGTGTCCTCCTCTGTGATGTTGGGGGTCTACATGCACAATAGTCGCTGTGGGTCATGTGAAAGTGGTAGGGGATTTTTTAGATTGTGTTGTGTGCCTTTGTGTGTGCTACATGTATACTGTTGTTTCCACTTGTTTTGAGTGTGTGAGTGGTTTGTGCAGTTGGCTTTTATGGCTATGGACACAAACAGTTTGCCTCTCCCAGACACACATTCGCATGGTGTTGTTGTGGGCACTGAGGATTGGCCCAGAATCATCATTGAATGGCACCAGGGATCTGGCTTCACTGTGTGTGCTCCACATGGGTTGATATTCATGAGAAGTATGTTTTCACAAGCTGATTGCGTGCAGCCTGTACCTGTGCCCTTTGGCCGACTGAGGGCATGGGTGGTGCCTGTGGTTGAGGTAAATGTCCCTCCTGCATGTCTTCTGGTATGCCATGCCATGTGGCAACATTGTGCATGACACAAGCTGCCACAATGATTTTGCATGCTACTGGTGGTGCATACAGCAATACCCCACCAGAGTGGTCAAGGGAGTGGAAACATGACCTTCGCACCCGGAATGTGCACTACACTATGCCCCTGGTGGCTTTATGTGCTGCATTGTACCTTAGGATTCCTGAAGGGCGTAAGCAGGAATGGTGAGAGCGGGTAGGCACCGTCCACTGCAAATGTGTAAATGGTTGTCATTGGTATTGATTGTCATGGTCTGTTGTTCAGTGTGTCACGCGGCCGCATGCATGTGTGTGAATGTTGGTACTGTAAGCGATATTCAATCAACACTACAGCCAAGTCAATGCCTAGTCTGGGATTCTGAGGAAAACCCTTATTAATGTATTTTTATGTCTAGTTCAGTACTCTGGATGACCACCCTTGTATAACACCCCCCTCTTAGAATCCCCCTGACCCCACTGAGCCAAGAAGTAGGTTTGTTTTGCAAATTAAAAGGTTTATTTGAGAATTTAAACAATATATATATATCACACTTTATAATAAATTAATATCTGATAGTACACTTAGACATATGATGTTGATCAACAATGGGTAATCTGGCACTAGCACACTTCTTTACAATCAATGAGGAGTTAGTATAGGATGGATAAAGTAGCAAAAATACTTTTATGATTTCAAGGAAAAAGCAATGAGGAATAAAATGCAGTACAGAATTACTTGATATGATTTTAGCAAAAGATAAGATAATCACTTTTTCTCTGGCAATTCACCCCCTCCCCTATGCAATGTAAGAAATGGAAGGAGATGGAAAGAGGAGCACACAGTTCTCAGGAATCCAATCAAATACAATACGAAATTCAGTTCCCCCCCAGCAAGCTTAGAGGAAACAGGTAGGAGTTTGAAACACAGGCCCAAAATGCTTTTTAAATGTGATGGCAATGGATGGGAAAATGTGCCAACTGATTTTAATTCCTTCTAGAGATTCAGGGTGAGTGGGAGATGCGTGTTGGTATTAGTTCAGGCTCACTTTAGCAATGCTCTATGAGTTATTACCAAGTTGCAAACGGATTTTAACAAAAGAAAGAATGGAGCTGCTATTTTGACGAGTGGAGAAATTGAGCCAAAATCGCAAATCGCGGTAAATTTCGCGAGTGCGTGAATCGCGATTGCGGTAAAAGTATAAGGAGTAGGAAGTCGGTTCTAGGCTTGTTGGAAAGTTAAATCTCGTTCCTAGCCCAAACGGTTCCAGAGATACGGACGATTAAATAAAGGTAGTTTTTCGGATTTAAAGTACTCAAAATGACAGGTGACAGCTTGCAGCTTCAGAATTGACAGGTGACAGTTGTGCAGCTTTACAAATGACAGATGACACGATTTCTAGGAGGCTGTTCTACTTAGGTTAAAATAGTTTGGATTAGATCATTTTAACTAAGAGATTGGTTCTGCACAGTTCTGCTAGGTACTCACAATATAAATTTGAACTAGGCCTCGTCACGGATCTGGTCAACACGTCCGGCTGCGGTTCTGTCTGCTCGGCGGGTAAATCAGGCACCGGTTCTGCTCACAGCAATCTGGGTCAGCTCTGCTCTGCTGGTCTAGCCTCTCTGGATTCAGTGGCCTCTGGTTCTGGATACTGCTCTGCTTTCCGGTCCGGATCAAGTGGATTCTGGATGTAGCAATGCTTTCTGGGTACTGGCAAGAATTCTTGGCAAAAGAATTCAGACAGCTCGCCCGGCTGTGGAATAGTTTGCAAATGATTTTGAGGCCTGCTGACAAATACTTTTGCTTGCAGTGGGCCTTCTTGGTTCAAAGTTCTGTAGTCTCTGTTTAGCTTGGAAGTCTAAGTGTTGGATCTCTGGATGTGAAGTCGTCGGTCAGCATGCTCCGCAGCAAATGGAATTGAATGTCTCTACCTGTCCCAGCAGTCTCTTTTTATGTGTTTTGAAAATGGGTGTGTGCCTGGGCCTAGCTAAGCATGCCCCTCTCTACTTGTCATTGGCCCAATTCTCCCCTCTCCCATGATTGGGGGAAGGAAATGGATTGTCATCATGATGAGGTCTGTTTATGGGTCAGAGGATCCTCCCCTGGTCAGTTTGCCCACAAATCTATATTTGATTCAAATACATCTTTCCCAGATATACAATGAGTTGAAATTACATGTACACATTATATATTCCTTATGGTCCATGCTTGTCCGCCTCTGATCTTCCTGGGGGCTTGCATTAAAAAATGACAACATTTTGCGCTTTTTAACTAGTTTCGCAATATCGGACATTGACCCAAAATTACACACATGTGTGCAAGGAGTATGGATATTAATTGATGAAGTGTCAGATTTTTAACATGCAGACATTTGGAGTAAGACCCTATTTTCCGCTAGCAACCCCCCAGAATACACCACAGGGTCCTACCGCCTCTCAAAATGTTCACAGAAAAATCACAAAAATAATGATATTACTTATATAATTCTGACAAGTCCGCACTGTGAGTTATCTATCTTTTAAAAATTATGCCCTGGTCAAAAAGGGGTGTGGCTTCCCACATCACAGGGTGGAATAACTGGTTTATCCACTTCCCCCAAGCCAGCTTGTTCTCAGAGGCACAGCTGCCCCCCAGTTTCTCCGAAGAGGAAGCTATTTGACGACGCCCCCAATATAACATTTGTCTGAGTCCAGGACAGGCCTTTGTTCAACTCCCTGTAGTCCCCAGCTGCTCCACCCCTAATCTAATCTGAGAGGTGTTAACTCCTTTTGGCCAGGGGCAGAGTGGCTGAGCATCCAGTTTCAACTCCTGTCGGGGGTAGTTGTCAGGCAGAATTCAGTTTCATTAAGCCAGGTTTCAGCTAAATGTCACTTTTTGTTCTCAGTTTTCTACATTCAAATCAAACTGACAATTTTTACCTATACATTAAATAATTACGTCCTTCAAGTGATTTCAGAATATAGTTTTACATTGTATCCACCTCTTAGCAAGTCTTTCCTTGGTCTGGTTTTGTTTCATTTGTTCAGTTTTACACAAAAGTCTGGTGGTTTTAAAACGCCGGCTTTCTGATAGTGGTGAGTACTGGTAATGCAACCATTTTTGGGATTAAGAAAATGAATTCCCCACAGTTCTGGGTTGCTTTTGGCAATCAGCATTGCCATTCCCAATGGTTTCAGGCTACTGTGTGTGTAGCCCAATGGTGGTTTTAGGCAGTGCCCTCCTGTGCTCACAACATAGGCAAAAATGGGTGGCAACCTATTCTTCATGTTTTCCCTGTGCACTCTCTGGGGAGTTCTGGCCATCATGATGTTTTCCATGCCAGTACTGCACAGTTTTATGGTAGGGCTTGTATGCATGGGTAAAACATCCCACAGTACTCACTGATGAGCCAGGTGTTGCCAAATGTTCCCAATGCCAGGACCGGGTAGAGTGGAGACTAGTGGAAAATGAAGCCGTCATGTGTGCTTCCAGGAAAATTGGCATTGACTTGCCTGATGACTCCTTTTGCATCTAAGATGACCAGGACATTGATGGAATGCCAATGCTTTCAGTTTCAGTAAATTAACTCTGTCATTCGGGGGGATGGGGGGGATATAGCTCCACGTGTGTGCAGTCAGTGGCTTCGAGTACATGTGGAAAGTGTGGTATGGCATAGAAATCCTGGCTCACTCTCTGCCTTTCCTGCAGTGTGCGTGGCATTATATATGTGCCAAGGTACAAATGCACGTGATGAGATGCCCCCCAAAACCTGGCGTAGACACTGGGATTGCATGGCCCCATTCAATGGCAGTGGTGTGCTGGAAGGAGCCTATGGCAATGGAATATAGGGCTGTCAGCAACTTCTCCATGGGTGTGAGAGCATGAGAACAGATGGTGGGTGATGCAAGGCCTTCCTCCCACTCCCTGACCAGGTCTAGATCGACATGATGGGTGAACCTATACCTAGACTAAACCTGGTCATCTGGCATTCAAAAGAACGTGGTACACTGTAGGGAAATCCTGTCCCTCGCCATCCTCTTCTTTCATCTATGGCCATGTACAATGGCTCCTAGTATAGCTGCTTTCATCCTGGCTGACAGATGTTGGAATGGTGTGCATTCTGTGCATTGTTTCCTTTGTGCGTCTATTATCATGTGGCGGTAAGATCACAAGGTTTGCATGTGACTTTTCCTGATGTGACTTTGTGCATTGAAGTCCATGAATTTGGTTGTTTGCACTTGAATGGGCATGTGATTTCTTTGCATCCCTCGACACGCCCACGTTATTCCTCGTTCTTCCTCATTTGGTGGGGAATGGGGTCCTCATTTTGGGGGGGAATGGGGTCCTCATTTTGGGGGGAAATGGGGAATGTGCGTGCTCCGCTCCCTATTTATTTCTTTGCGCAGGCCCATCCAACACTTTGCGTGGTGTCGCGCAAAGCTCTCAACTACATGAAGGACGTGCGCAAAACTGCCGAAAGACACGCAAACTCATATCCTTGAATCGGTAAATTAAGTTTTGCGTGCTGAAAAGCACACACTCACTTTTCAGCTCGCAAATAATTCTATGAATCAAGCCCTTAATTACTTAATTGGAGCTGTAAACGTGCTACCGGTATAATAAAACATTCTTAACCAGATCTGCCTACAGCCACTTACATAATTAACAATCACTATGTGTGCCCTTCACGTATGTCCTGTTAAAAACGAGCATTGGCAAAGGCAATGGTTTTGGCTTATGAATAAGTATTACCCATTTGCAGGGGTGTTGTTAGGTTTGCAAAAGATCTGGGTCTACTCTAATGTCGGGACTCGGGGCTAGCTAGCCTTTTGGATGTCGCCCCTGAGCTTCTATCAGGGGCTACAACCAAAAGATCAGGGGCTATAGCCCCTTCAGCCACCCCCTTGCATCGCCTCTGCCCATTTGCCAGGCACTGCTTTTATATGCCCAGTTCCTCACACTCTTTTGCAGCTGCTACCATTGATAGCCAATTAATACCACTGCTGCAGTGCTTGGCAAATTCATTTCTCATGCCCAATTTTTGCTCGCCTGCAACTTTCAAATCAAGCACGTTTTCTAGAACTGTTGCCAGATAATGTTCATTTTTACAAACACCTGCTCGGCCATTTTTATGTAACAAAGATCGAGGCGGAAGTAGCGCGAGGGCCTGGCCACAGCAGCAGGTTACGTTGAATGGCTTAGCAACAGCTGGGCAGCCCTGATGGAATCTCGCGCTCTGTAATGCGCGTGGCCTCGTCGTTCATTGGTGAGCTATTGCCCGCACAGTATACGAGAGATACTCAGCGTTCTCTGTCATCCAAGGTCAGCTGTCTCCGAGTTCGAATTCGGTGCGCGATGCTTCATTTTAGGGCAATCTTCTAGATCGCTGATGTGCAAATTGATTATGTTAAGCCTCAATAGTAGGCAATTGAAAGAACTCTGTGGGGAAAAGCAATGAAAAAGTTTACATCTTCTCCGAAAGAATTGCTTGCTGCTCCAGCGCCAGCCGCAGAGACATTTAAATTAAAGGTGGTTAATACCCCAAAACACATAGGCAGTAGCTTGTAATGACAATACACTGCGTTAGTCATGCTTCCTCACTGCTCTGAACTATATGGTGCAACTGAGTGGGGGTGTGAACTGTAGCCGAAAAGGGATGCGCGTGTGTCAATTTGATTGAGCTCCGACAAAAAGGAATTATGATTTTTTAATTCTGTTTGCTAACGCAGCCCAGACAAATTTATGGATGCTGTTTTCTAATGGCAATGATGCATGGACCTTGATGAATTATAGAGGGGCTCCTTTGACTGATGCCTGCAGGATGAATCAAGGGAGTAAGATTAGTCAAATAATAATTATATTAAGGAAGATAAATCACCCCTACCACACAAGCCCATTAGGTCACTGGCATCAAAAAGCAGAAGAAGTTCTGTTCGGTGTACTGGAAGCTAGAATGTGCAGCATGTTGTGGAGGGCTGAGTTCTGCTCACTGCTCTGGAAGTTAGAACATGCAGCGTGTTGTGGAGGGCTGAATTCTTCTCCATTTACTGGACATTAGAACATGCAGTGTGTTGTGGAGGGTTGAGTTCTACTCCATTTACTGGAAATTAGAACATGCAACATGTGGTGGAGGGCTGAGTTCTTTTCACTGTACTGGAAGTAAGAAAGTGCAATGTATTATGGAGAACTGAGTTCTGCTCAGCATACTGGAAGCGACAAAATGCAGCATGTTTTGGAGGGCTGAGTTCTGCTTGGCGTGCTGCAAGTTAGAATGTATGTGCAGCATGTTGTGCAAGACTGAGTTCTGCTCAGAGTACTTGATGTTAGGACGTGCAGCATGCAGGGACGTCATTTCACCAAAATGCCAGGGGTAGCGGAAGTGACATCACAATGTCACGTCCCCAAGAGTGACATCACAGGGAGTGATGTCATTTGACCACACCCCCACGTGATATCACTCGATGTGATGCCATTTGACCACACCCCCACGTGACATCACAGGAAGTGGCCTCAAAGCATTATCCCTCAGTATACTAAGAAAAATATGGTTACAATATCAGTCTATTGTGACATTTCATACAAGAATGGATCATCATATGTAGCAATGGCAAGGTCCATGTTGCCACGGGAAGTGTATGAACCCAATTACCCCATTTTCTTCTGATTCGACAAGTTACCTTCAGTGTTGCGTTGTACTGTTTGCAGTTGTTTAATGAACTTCATTACTTCTGGACCAAACAGCCATACGTCTCTGATTTGCATCTCCTCCAGAACCTAGAGCTAAGTTTAAAATGGGTTTGATGAATGCATTGGCAAATACTGCAACTCTAATTATGTCATTAACTCTCAGAAGACTGCTTTGAAAAAACACTGGCAGGAACTTTGAGCACAAAGTTTGATGTTAAGGCTTGAGCTCTAAGATCCCAGGAGGATGTGCATTGGGAGGGTATGAGAGGGGCGGGGCAGGAAGAGGTTGGTAATGGCCATAGGGATTAACATGGCCATCTACAGTCGATGGGTAGGTAAATAACCAAACAACACCTACAAGATGTGTGTCCCTCCTCCTATGCCATTTCTCCATAGCTGTACTCTATTCCAATAGTTTCGGCTTATAGGTGATGCTAAAGTGCCACTTAATAGCCAAAACCTTAAATAAGCCCACCACCAAAAAAAGAGTAGTTCATATTTGTTTGTACTTCTGTGTGCACTTTTTGGAAGGGTTGTGTGAAATAGGGTATTTTCAAAAACCGTTGGTCAAAAGTACAAGCCGACCAATTATCATGAGACTAGCACAAACAACTGTCTAAACTGGCTTGTGGTGCTGCCCTTACATGAGTTGCTGGATAGACCACTCTTACTCTGTCAGAAAGTAGAGTGATAGGGGCTTGTTGAAGGAATGCAGAGCTGCAGGGTTGAAGGCCGGCATATAAAGGTTAGCTTCACCTCCTTCCCCCAACCCTTCTGTCATGGC
The DNA here is from genome assembly GCF_040938575.1 of Ambystoma mexicanum. Classification (NCBI taxonomy): domain Eukaryota; kingdom Metazoa; phylum Chordata; class Amphibia; order Caudata; family Ambystomatidae; genus Ambystoma; species Ambystoma mexicanum. The sequence goes on from NC_090929.1 coordinate 544,317,617, forward strand.
AGCATCTGATCAGTGGTATATTACTAGCTTTGCTGGTGGTAGCTCGTTTCAGCCCCGCCTCCACCGTGCCTTTATTAAACTGAATGGCAAAACAGGCTTCTTGATTCCGTGAGTGACAGAGGGATATGATGGCTGGCGAGAGATTTGCTACCCCAAGCACCAGCTTAGAGCTGGCAATAGTCTCCCTCCCATTCTCCTCCCAATCAAAAGTGTTTCCCCAACCACACAAGCAATGCATGGATTTCCCTCCTCGGCACCATCAGACGTCTCCTAGCGGTCACCTGCCCACGGGATTAAACTACTTGGTGGTAGCACCCCTGGTAGTGAGATTACGCCTATAGGCTGTGTTGAGAGGTCAATGTGAGTCTCAGGGTGTCCTTGCTTCCTGGTGCAGTGGCGGGACTGAGGACTGTTGGAAGCATTCCTACATCTAGGGTTCCTAAATGTGGGGCCTACCTTGCCTGTACAGCTACCTGTTAAGTATCGCCTTGTGCTCTCTTGGATCCCCCTCATGACCATCATGTCATAACAACATCCCGGAGCCCATTTCCAGCCCCCGCACATGAAAATCAAAATCTTATTCAACCACCGCCTCACCCCCTTCATCAAAGCATTCAAATCTGCGGAGCGCCCGGGTGCCAATTTTGTTAATTTCACGAGCCCCTAAATTCCTGAGCAATGGCTGCATGGCAAACAACGAAACACAGGCCGCACCCTACTCAGTACCCCCAATGGCCCCAAACCAACACTGGACTCTTGGCCGCAACCACTCCCCCCATCCTCTGCCTGCAATTCCAGCTCCCATGCATACCCACCTGATTTGCTCTCCCCCATGAATATTCCCTCGTTATATTTCACTTTGCACACCGACATTACCCTTTCCGAAATATGTGATGACCGAATGCAATTCAATTCAACTTATGCAATAGCAATTGCTGCACTGTAACTGACTTCTAGTGCCCGCACTGTACCTCATCTGGGTGCCCCCCTGCGGCGATGTGGCTCCCGCCATTCCCAACTTGCTTGGTCACTCTGTGACCCAAACCCCTTTGTCCCTGGCTCCTGGTAAAAACTGAAACGCCCTACAAATTAACAAGCCCCAAATAGCTAAAAACACCCCCTTCCCTTGTATATCCACATTCCACAACCGGTTTACTCTAATGCAGAGCAAAACCCTGCTTTTTCGCTGGCACGACGTTCATGGAAAGGGAAGTGTACCCCACAACGTTCAAGTGGCTGCCGCCTGTGCGTTAACTCACTGAGCTATCACAGCTACTTTATTGCTGGGACAACAGAGATGAATATCTCTGCCCATATCCAATCCGCCTTCCCCTCAACCCACATTTCCTCAATGTCCTCCTATCCTGCCTCCCCCTCGGAATTTTTTTTTTCACTTTGCACACCGACATTACCCTTTCCGAAATATGTGATGACCGAATGCAATTCAATTCAACTTATGCAATAGCAATTGCTGCACTGTAACTGACTTCTAGTGCCCGCACTGTACCTCATCTGGGTGCCCCCCTGCAGCGATGTGGCTCCCGCCATTCCCAACTTGCTTGGTCACTCTGTGACCTATCCTGCCACCCCCTCGGAATTTTTTTTTCCTCGTTTTTTGGCTTCTTTCTTCCAAACTCGCATTTCCAAAAGGCACCGCATGGACACCAAAAACGCTCATATTTCCAGAAAGAAGCATCTACCACCCAGCAAACGCTGCGTAATTATTATGAACTGCACCCCACATTGTGAAACCTCCTTCCCTATGTTACCACCATCAATCCCTTTCAAACAACAGAACTGGCCCAAAGCAAGACGGCTAGCAAACTCTGGTACAACATGTACTTGCATCCTGTTTAACTATTCCGCACGATGAGAACACGTGTAAGGGGGCCGGATATGCCCCTGGCCCGCATCCAATAACGATCCCTGAAAATACCAATATCACAATAATAGATTGCTCTGTGCTGCTGCCGCTCTGTACCTCTCTACGCCCACCATTGCTCACTTGCGGAGAGCGCCTCATGATAAGTCCTTTGCCCCACAGGCCCCAGTTTTACCCTCCTACCCTAGATAAAATTTCGAATTAACGTCCTCGCCCACCGTGTGCCCACCCTGACTTCCCCCATTCATCCGCCTGCATTACTTCACTCATATAAAGTCACAATCTGTTGTTGCTAGATTCTTCAAAGTGGTAACATTCCCCCACAACCTCTCCGATGTATAACGTTTAGCGGGCCCCCCGATACAGTAAACGAGCAGAGTCATGGTATTCCCTACAATTTGTAGCAACACACGGCACCAAACCCTTAAAGCTAGATGGGAATACCACATGGTGTGCGAAGCGCACACACACCCGACCTCAGCCTGGGCCTGCGGCGGTGCCGTGGCAGCAGGCAAGGGCTGGGCACAGCAACACCACCGACCACACACATGATGCAGCAACCGCCCACACACCCGCCCACCCCCACACACACGATGCAGCAACCGCCCCCACGCACACACCCGCCCACCCCCCTCTCAGTCAGACTTACACAGCCACTTCCACCCTGAGACTGTACTCACCTCACCATCACCGGGCCTTTCTTGGACACAGCCAGGAGGAGTTGAGCTCAGGAGCGCCGCGCACTTAGACAAACCGAAACCACGTGCAAAATGGAGGACCAGCAATGTGGCCACGCCCCCTCCTCTGATTGGACGGATGCCAGAGGTCGCAAGAGATTGACAGAGGTCGCTGGCCAATCGTCAGCGGTCGCTCTTGCGACCTCTGGCGACCCCCAAATGACGTCCCTGGCAGCATGTTGTGGCGGTCTGAGATCTGGTCACTGTTCTGGAAGTTATAATGCACAGCATGTTGTGCACGGCTGAGTTCTCCTTTTACTGAACGTTTGCATGTGCTGCATGTTGCAGAGGGCTGAGGTCTGCTCATTGTACTGGAAGTTAGAATGTGCAGCAAGATGCAGAGGGCTGTGTTCTGGCATTGTAGAGGAAGTTAGAACGTGCAGCAAGTCGTGGAGGGTGGAATTCTACTCAATATAGTGGAAGTTAGAATGTGCAGCATGTTGCGGAGGGCTGAGTTCTGTTCACTGTTCTGGAAGTTAAAACGTGCAGCGTGTTGTGGAGGGCTGTGTTCTGCTCAGTGTATTGGGAGTTAGAGCATGCAGCATGTCGCAGAGGGCGGAATTCTGCTCACTGTAGTGGAAGTTAGAACACACAGCATGTTGTGCAGGGCTGAGTTCTACTCCGTTTACTGAACGTTTGAATGTGCTGCATGTTGCAGAGGGCTGAGTTCTGGTCACTGTTCTGGAAGTTAGAACATGCAGCATGTTGCGGAGGGCTGAGTTCCGCTCACTGTACCTGGAGCAACAACATACAGCATTTTGTGAAGGGCGGATTTCTGCTTGGTGTGCTGGAAGTTAGAATGCACAGCATGTTGCCGAGGGCTTAGTACTGCTCGGTGTATTTGATGTTAGGATGTGCAGCATGTTGTGGCGGTCTGAGTTCTGCTCACTGTTCTGGAAGTTAGAATGTGCAGCATGTTGTGGAGGGCTGAGCTCTGTTCACTGTTCTGGAAGTTAGAAAGTGCAAGGTATTATGGAGAACTGAGTTCTTTTCAGTGTACTGGAAGTGTCAACATACAGCATGTTCTGACGGGCTGAGTTCTGCTTGGTGTGCTGGAAGTTAGAATTCACAGCATTTTGTGGAGGGCTGAGTTCTGCTTGATATACTTGATGTTAGGAATTGCAGCATGTTGTTTAGGGCTGAGTTCGGTTCACTGTTCTGGAAGTTAGAATGTGCAGAATGTTGTGGAGGGCTGAGAGCTACTCTGTGTTCTGGAAGTTAGAATGTGCAGCATGTTGTGGAGAGGTGACTTCTACTCTGTCTACTGGAAGGTAAGGTGTGCAGTATGTTGTGCAGGGATGCGTTTTGCTCAGTGTGGTGGAAGTTAGAATGTACAGCATGTTGTGCAGGGCTCGGTTCTGTTCACTGTACTGGAAGTTAGAATGGGCAGCAAGTTGCAGAGGGCTGCATTCTGCTTAGTGTAGTGGAAGTTAGAACGTGCAGCATGTTGTGCAGGGCTGAGTTCTACTCCGTATACTGGAAGTTAGAATGTGCAGCATGTTGTGTAGGGTTGACTTCTGCTCACTGTTCTGGAAGTTAGAATGTGCAGTATGTTGTGGAGGGCTGAGTTTTGCTCAGTGTAGTAGAAGTTAAAATGTGCAGCATGTTGCGGAGGGCTATGTTCTGCTCAGTGTATTGGAAGTTAGAATGCGCAGTAAGTTGCACAGGGCTGTGTTCTGCTAAGTGTAGTGGAAGTTAGAATGTGCAGCATGTCATGGAGGGTGGAATTCTGCTCAATGTAGTGGAAGTTGGAATGGGCAGCATGTTGTGCAGGGCTTAGTTCTACTCTGTATACTGGAAGTAAGAATGTGTAGCAAGTTGCAGAGGGCTGTGTTCTGCTCAGTGTAGTGGAAGTTAGAACATGCAGCATGTCGTGGAGGGTGGAATTCTGCTCAATATAGTGGAAGTTAGAATGTGCAGATGTTGTGGAGGGCTGAGTTTTGCTCAGTGTAGTGGAAGTTATAATGCATAGCATGTTGTGCAGGACTGAGTTCTACTCTGTGTACTGGAAGTTAGAATGTACAGCATGTTGCGGATTGCTGTGTTCTGCGCATTGTAGTGGAAGTTAGAATGTGCAGCATGTCGTGGAGGGTGGAATTCGGCTCAATGTAGTGCAAGTTAGAATGGGCAACATGCTGTGCAGGGCTGAGCTGTACTCCGTATACTGAAAGTTAGAATGTGCAGCATGTTGTGCAGGGCTCTGTTCTGTTCACTGGACTGGAAGTTAGAATGGGCAGCAAGTTGCAGAGGGCTGTGTTCTGCTCAGTGTAGTGGAAGTTAGAACGTGCAGCATGTCGTGGAGGGTGGCATTCTGCTCAATATAGTGGAAGTTAGAATGGGCAGCATGTTGTGCAGGGCTGAGTTCTAATCCGTATACTGGAAGTTAGAATGTGCAGCATGTTGTGGAGGGTTGACTTCTGCTCACTGTTCTGGAAGTTAGAAAGTGCAACATTATGGAGAACTGAGTTCTGCTCAGCATACTGGAAGCGACAACATGCAGCATGTTGTGGAGGGCTGAGTTCTGCTTGGCGTGCTGCAAGTTAGAATCCACAGCATGTTGTGGAAGGCTGAGTTCTGCTCAGAGTACTTGATGTTAGGACTTGCAGCATGTTGTGGCGGTCTGAGTTCTGCTCACTGTTCTGAAAGTTAGAATGTACAGTATGCTGTGGAGGGCTGAGTTTTGCTCAGTTTAGTAGAAGTTAGAATGTGCAGCATGTTGGGGAGGGCTGTGTTCTGCTCAGTGTACTGGAAATTAGAATGTGCAGCAAGTTGCATAGGGCTGTGTTCTGCACAGTGTAGTGGAAGTTAGAATGTGCAGCATGTCGTGGAGGGTGGCATTCTGCTCAATGTAGTGGAAGTTAGAATGGGCAGAATGTTGTGCAGCACTTAGTTCTACTCTGTATACTGGAAGTAAGAATGTGCAGCACGTTGCAGAGGGATGAGTTCTGCTCACTGTTCTGGAAGTTAGAACCTGCAGCATGTTGTGGAGGGTTGTGTTGTACTCTGTGTACTGGAAGTTAGAATGTGCATCATGTTGAGGAGGGCTTAGTTCTGCTGAATGTACTGAATGTTAGAACATGCAGAATGTTGTAGTGGGCTGAGTTGTGCTCAGTCTAGTGAAAGTTATAATGCACAGCATGTTGTGCACGGCTGAGTTCTACTCTGTGTACTGGAAGTTAGAATGTGCATCATGTTGCGGAGGACTGTGTTCTGCTCAGTGTACTGGAAGGTAGAATGTGCAGCAAGTTACAGAGGGCTGTGTACTGCGCATTGTAGTGGAAGTTAGAACGTGCAGCATGTCATGGAGGGTGGAATTCTGCTCAATGTAGTGGAAGTTAGAATGGGCAGCATGTTGTGCAGGGCTTAGTTCTACTCTGTATACTGGAAGTAAGAATGTGCAGCATGTTGCAGAGGGATGAGTTCTGCTCACTGTTCTGGAAGTTAGAACCTGCAGCATGTTGTGGAGGGTTGTGTTGTACTCTGTGTACTGGAAGTTAGAATGTGCATCATGTTGAGGAAGGCTTAGTTCTGCTGAATGTACTGAATGTAAGAACATGCAGAATGTTGTGGTGGGCTGAGTTGTGCTCAGTCTAGTGAAAGTTATAATGCACAGCATGTTGTGCACGGCTGAGTTCTACTCTGTGTACTGGAAGTTAGAATGTGCAGCATGTTGCGGAGGACTGTGTTCTGCTCACTGTACTGGAAGGTAGAATGTGCAGCAAGTTGCAGAGGGCTGTGTTCTGCGCCTTGTAGTGGAAGTTAGAACATGCAGCATGTCGTGGAGGGTGGAATTCTGCTCAATGTAGTGGAAGTTAGAATGGGCAACATGTTGTGCAGGGCTGAGCTCTATTCCGTATTCTGGAAGTTAGAATGTGCAGCATGTTGCAGAGGGCTGAGTTCTGCGCATTGTTCTGGAAGTTAGAACGTGCAGCGTGTTGTGGAGTGCTGCTTTCTACTCCATGTACTGGAAGTTAGAATGTGCAGTATGTTGAGGAAGGTTTAGTTCTGCTGAATGTACTGGACGTTAGACCATGCAACATGTTTTGGAGCGCTGAGTTCTTCTCATTGTACTGGAAGTTAGAAAGTGCAACATATTATGGAGAACTGAGTTCTGCTCAGTGTACTGGAAGTGTCAACATGCAGCATGTTCTGAAGGGCTGAGTTCTGCCTGGTGTGCTGGAAGTTAGAATCCACAAGATGTTGCAGAGGGCTGAGTTCTGCTTGGTCTACTTGATGTAGGATGTGCAGCATGTTGTGGAGGGCTGAGTTCTGCTCTTTGTTCTGGAAGTTAAAATGTGCAGAATGTTGTGGAGGGCTGAGTACTACTCTGTCTACTGGAAGGTAGAATGTGCAGTATGTTGTGCAAGGATGAGTTTTGCTCAGTGAAGTGGAAGTTAGAATGTACAGCATGTTGTGCAGGGATGAGTTCTACTCTGTGTACTAGAACTTAGAATGTGTAGCATGTTGCAGAGGGTTGAGCTCTGCTTGGTGTATTTGATGTTAGGACATGCAACATGTTGTGGAGTGTGTTAGGCAGACTCATATGCAGTACCCTTTGAGAACACCACACACAATTAAGACTACAAGTGCCAATACAAATTCACCTTTGGTACAAGCCTGTACTACACAGTAAAGGGGTAGCGATGGCTGAGCAGCCCAAATTATCTCAAGAGTAAAGTGAGCAGTAGCAGAAGTTACACAAAGGACAGCAATTACTATGGTTCAAACAAACACTGACTCAAGTTTTCTGAGTAAAAGAATATACATTTATTTACACATTCATTTGTAAAACAGTTCACTAAGTAAAGCAGCAGAAAAATCACACTCTTAATATACTACACAACACCCAATCAATTCTGGACAAGTTAAGCTCAAAATGAAGTGTGAGCAAAATGGCACTCCAGCAATTTAAAAAGGGAGGGAAAGACAAGGTTATGCAAAATTAAGCAGCACCAACAAGTAAGTAGGCAAGGCAATCTAGAAAAGGCTTGCTACAATGAGGATTCAAATCAATAAGCGTGGGCCAATGTTAATGGTTCAGAGTCTTTGCAGAGGATCACACAGTTCAGAGTAGTTTGCGGTTAAGTCTTTGCCAAGAGTTCGAAATGAAGTTGGTTGGGAGAAAAGTTACTTAAAAGAGTAGAGAAGGACAATCCCTAAGATTGGCGAAAGATTTAAAACACTTTCACCGCAGTCGGACGGAACGAGCAACCGGGTTTGAACAGTACATTAGAAGAAGAAGAATGCTGTAGCTGAGGCAGAAGTTCCTGGCAGATCCTGCAGGCTCACGGTTCCTGAAGAGACTGTCGGACTGACACGAAGGAGGAAGACTGGAGGGTCCTGCACTGCCCAGGGAAGAAACCAGCAGCAGAGCAAAGCAACAAATAAAAGGTGCGCCTTAAAACCCAAACAGGGTCCGGTCCTCCTGGCTATCTGGTTCACTGCAGCGATGCACAGCAAATTCGACCAGAGGAGGGAGGCCTTGCTTGGTGTTTGGTGAACTGGTTGGTCCCACCAGCTCAAGGGAAGAAGATTCCTTGCAGATCTTCTCTGTCGTCAAAGTTTGGAGATTCGGACCCGCAGCAGGGCTTCACTGGGAGGTTCGGTCGTGGCAGTGGTCCTCTTCCTTCAGCTTCTCTTCGGTTCTCTCGATCCAGTGGCGACTCTGCCTTCTCAGTCCCAGAGACCTGCTTTTTATGCAGTTTTCCCCCATTCACACAGCCTGGCTGTCAATCACACAGCAGGGTGGCTGTCCTGGCAGGACAGTCACCTAGCCAATCAAACAAGAGTGCGACTTGGGTTTCCCAGGGAACCCTGTGCAGGGGTCCTAAAACCCCTCCCTCATATCCTGTCCACCCAGACTCTCAGGCGCCTAAGGAGTGCTTCTGTGCAGAAGCCCACCAAAGGACGGCGAACAAAGGAACCAAACCTGGTTTGGCGCGCAGAGTAAAACACGAGAAAGACCTTTACAACAGGAAATGGCGAATAAACCAAGCCGGAACAAAATAAAAGTAAATGGGGTCCAGCGGATTAAAGTTTGAGGCTACTAACTTAGCCTAAAACTGTACCAACGCTATTTTCATCGACCGCGGTAGGAAAAATATGGTAGATACCACTGCCACTAGCCAAATCTTAAAGAAAGGGAACGAAATAACGTTCCATGAGAGACAGACAAAAAGGGATAACTATTAACCCTTTCCATTACTCTATGTAAGATAGTTTGTACTGGGTCTCTGAATTTAAAAAGAATAATAAAGTCAATGGCAACTTTACATTTTCTGGGAGACAGTAGTCAGTCCCAGAAAATGGAGTTTAAAGTGAAAGGTCTGAAAAAGACAACCCTGTGTCACTGCACTAAAGGTGCTGTGTGACACACAGTAAAAAGATGATGCCTATGGATTAGGTGAAGCTCCACAGTCTATGAGCACAAAAATGTTAAACACAGATCAAAACACATATAAGAGTGGGGAAAAAGGCTCACACTCTTACCAGGTGAAAACATTAATCCTAGAAATCCAGCAAAGCTGTTGAGGGACTCAGTAGGTAAGTGAAATGAGCCATTCTGGAGAATTCTCCCTAACAGAGGACTGAGTTCTGCTCACTGTTCTGGAAGTTAGAATGTGCAGAATGTTGTGGAGGGCTGTGTTCTGCTCACTGTTCTGGAAGCTAGAATGTGCAGGATGTTGTGGAGAGGTGAGTTGTACTCTGTGCACTGGAAATTAGAATGTGATATGATATGACATGATATGGCATTTATAACGCGCCTATACACAAGTGTTTCAAGGTGCGAGATATGCAACATGTTGTGGAGAGGTGAGTTCTACTGTGTCTAATGGAAGTTAGAATGTGCAGTATGTTGTGCAGGGATTAGTTTTACTCAGTGTAGTGGAAGTTAGAACACACACTATGTTGTGCAGGGCTGAGTTCTACTCAGTTTACTGGATGTTTGAATGTGCTGCATGTTGCGGAGGGCTTAGTTATGCTCACTGTTCTGCAAGTTAGAATGTGCAGCATGTTGCGGAGGGCTGAGTTGTGCTCACTGTTCTGGAAGCTAGAATCTGCAGCATGTTATGAAGGGCTTAGTTATGCTGAATGTACTCGAAGTTAGAGCATGCAACATGTTGTGGAAGGCTGAGTTCTGCTCACTGTACATGAAGCCACCACATACAGCACGTTGTGAAGGGCAAAGTTCTGCTTCGTGTGCTGGAAGTTAGAATGCACAGCATGTTACTGAGGGATAAGTTCTGCTCGGTGTATTTGATGTTAGGACGTGCAGCATATCGTGGAGGTCTGAGTTCTGCTTACTGTTCTGGAAGTTAGAACATGCAGCATGTTGTGGAGGGTTGAGTTCTACTCCGTATACTGGAAGTTAGAATGTGCATCATGTTGTGGAAGGCTTAGTTATGCTGAATGAACTAGACGTTAGAGCATGCAGCATGTTGTGGAAGGCTGAGTTCTGCTCACTGTACATGAAGCCACCACATACAGCACGTTGTGAAGGGCGTAGTTCTGCTTGGTGTGCTGGAAGTTGAAATGCACAGCATGTTAACGAGGGCTGAGTTCTGCTCGGTGTATTTGATGTTAGGACGTGCAGCATATCGTGGAGGTCTGAGTTCTGCTTACTGTTCTGGAAGTTAGAATGTGCAGCAGGTTGTGGAGGGCTGAGTTCTGCTCACTGTACCTGAAGCAACCACATGCAGCATGTTGTGAGTGAAGGGCGTAGTTCTGCTTGGTGTGCTGGAAGTTAGAATGCACAGCATGTTACCGAGGGCTGAGTTCTGCTCGGGGTATTTGATGTTAGGCCGTGCAGCATGTCGTGGAGGTCTTAGTTCTGCTAACTGTTCTGGAAGTTAGAATGTTCAGCATGTTGTGGAGGGCTGAGCTCTGCTCACTGTTCTAGAAGTTACAATGTGCAGAATGTTGTGGATGGCTAAGTTCTACTCCGTGCAGTGAAAGTTAGAATGTGCAGCATTTTGCAAAGGGCTGAGTTCTGCTCAGTATAGTGGAAGTTAGAACGTGCAGCATGTCGGGGAGGGTGGAATTCTGCTCAATGTAGTGGAAGTTAGAATGGGCAACATGTTGTGCAGGGCTGAGCTCTACTCCGTACACAGGAAGTTAGGATGTGCTGCATATTGCGGAGTGCTGAGGTCTGCTCAGTGTTCTGGAAGTTAGGACATACAGCATGTTGTGGAGGGTTGAGTTCTACTCCGTATACTGGAAGTTAGAATGTGCATCATGTTGTGGAAGGCTTAGTTATGCTGAATGAACTAGACGTTAGAGCATGCAGCATGTTGTGGAAGGCTGAGTTCTGCTCACTGTACATGAAGCCACCACATACAGCACGTTGTGACAGCACGGCTCGTCAATCGATCCAGAACTGACTCCGGTGTTGTTTCCTTTCCGCTTGGTGTGCTGGAAGTTGAAATGCACAGCATGTTACCGAGGGCTGAGTTCTGCTCGGGGTATTTGATGTTAGGCCGTGCAGCATGTCGTGGAGGTCTGAGTTCTGCTTACTGTTCTGGAAGTTAGAATGTGCAGCAGGTTGTGGAGGGCTGTGTTCTGCTCACTGTTCTGGAAGCTAGAATGTGCAGAATGATGTGCAGGGCTTAGTTATGCTGAATGTACTGGAAGTTAAAGCATGCAGCTTGTTGTGGAGGGCTGAGTTCTGCTCACTGTACCTGAAGCAACCACATGCAGCATGTTGTGAGTGAAGGGCGTAGTTCTGCTTGGTGTGCTGGAAGTTAGAATGCACAGCATGTTACTGAGGGCTGAGTTCTGCTCGGTGTATTTGATGTTAGGACGTGCAGCATGTCGTGGAGGTCTTAGTTCTGCTAACTGTTCTGGAAGTTAGAATGTTCAGCATGTTGTGGAGGGCTGAGCTCTGCTCACTGTTCTAGAAGTTACAATGCGCAGAATGTTGTGGATGGCTAAGTTCTACTCCGTGCAGTGAAAGTTAGAATGTGCAGCATTTTGCAAAGGGCTGAGTTCTGCTCAGTATAGTGGAAGTTAGAACGTGCAGCATGTCGGGGAGGGTGGAATTCTGCTCAATGTAGTGGAAGTTAGAATGGGCAACATGTTGTGCAGGGCTGAGCTCTACTCCGTACACAGGAAGTTAGGATGTGCTGCATATTGCGGAGTGCTGAGTTCTGCTCAGTGTTCTGGAAGTTAGGACATGAAGCGTGTTGTGGGGGCATGAGTTCTACTCTGTGTATTGGAAGCTATAATATGCAGCATGTTGTGGAGGACTGAGTTCTTCGTACTGTACTGGAAGTGTCAACATACAGCATGCCCTGAAGGGCTGAGTTCTGCTTGGTTTGCTGGAAGTTAGAATGCACAGCATATTGCAGAGGGCTGAGCTCTGCTTGGTGTATTTGATGTTAGGACGTGGAGCATGTTGTGGAGGGCTGAGTTCCGCTCACTATTTTGGAGGTTAGAATGTGCAGAATGTTGTAGAGGGCTGAGTTCTGCTCACTGTACTGAAACTTAGAATGTGCAGCTTGTTGTGGAGAGGTGAGTATTGCACAGTGTAGGCAAAGTTCGAATGTACAGCATATTGTGCAGGGCTAAATTTTACTCTGTGTACTGGAAGTTAGAATGTGAAGCATGTTGCAGTGTTCTGCTCAGTGTAGGGGAGGTTAGAGCATGCAACATGTCGTGGAGGGTGGAATTCTGCTCAGTGTAGTGGAAGATAGAATGCACAGCATGTTGTGCAGGGCTGAGTTCTACTCTGTGTACTAGAACTTAGAATGTGCAGCATCTTATGGAGGGCTTTGTTCTGCTGAATGTACTGGAAGTTAGAACATGCAGCATGTTGTGGAGGGCTGAGTTCTGCTCAGTGCACTGGAAGTTAGAAAGTGCAACATATTGTGAAGAGCAGCGTTCTGCTCAGTGTACGGGAAGCAACAACATGCAGCATGTTGTGGAGGGCTAAGTTCTGTCCTAGCAATGGGGGAGCAAAAGTAATCATGAGTAGAGCAGCTTCAGTCCAGAGCCATAGGGCCTAGTTTGGCTATAGGGGTCAATTGCAAGCCGAGCCAGCAATAAATGCATACCTTGCAGTCGACCACCCTACTCTCAAACATAAAACCCATACCTTTCATCAATTCTCCTAAACTCCTACAAAAAAACAAACCCTTCCCTGCACCCCATGGCACAAACCTATACCTGATGTCCTGCCTCCCTGCTTCCATAACAGGAAACCTATAGCTGGCACCCCAATTTTGGAATATATAGCACAGTGAAATTACGAGATTTGTTCAGGATCACACACTTTCCGGAACACCGGACTTTGAACCCAGTTTGCATTGTATTCACTGACCCACATATGTTCTCATCTCTAACTGATATAAATGTGTTAATGTTTTGTTTTAAGGAGCTAAAAAAGGGCTCTGTTTCATAAGGAGGACATATAAATGTACACTAACATAATATAACAGACCTGATAAGTATATAAAACCCTATGTTGTGAAAAAGAGGGATTATAGCTGTATTTTCACCATCCTGAATGAACACTGCATATTCTATGATGCAAAGTAATGGCAGCCTAAACAACGTTCTCAGTTTTGCAACTGTAATTTCAAGGCTTTGAAACCTCAACAACAAACCTGTGTGAAAAGGTCAGCTGACAGTAGTCATTGTTTCACACATACTTGTAGCTGGTTTTTGTGCAGAGTTTCTAACAGTCTTAAACCCTAGGGGAGCTATGTTTGGTCTTTCAGCAGGCACAAGCGGGAACAATAGGCAGCATCGACGTGTCCTGAATTGTGGGAGATTGAGTAAAAGAAATGGCTGTGTGGCAGGTGGAAACCCTCATGTCTAGTCAAGCATCCCCTTTACCCAAGGCCAGTGTCATCTCCCACTGTCTCATTCACAAACTGGGTAGTACATGGATGCCCCATAACCACTGTGCATAGCCCAGTGAGAGAGTAAAAGAAATAATTCTAGAAGGCTCTTTATATAGTAGAGGAAAATGTCCCAGGCCAACCCTTTGCACGCCTGAAAATGTAATTCATCATATATTTCACTTTCCCATTAGGAGTGAAACAAGGCACAACAGTGACACAGCAATGAGCAAGTTAAGGGATACTTCATCCTGTGGTATGCACATTATTAATTATCAATATCTTTTTAATTTATTTACATCTACAGTTTATTACAAACCTTTATCAACACATCCTCGACACAAATGATATGATAGGTTTTACAATGTGCTTAATACCCAGAGGTTTCTAAGCGTGGACCCGGGATCGAACCTGTGTTGCTCCGTGTCGTCTTTCTTCCAAGGCGAGCATGTTGCAGCTGAGCTATCCTCCAGAGACAATAAAAATAAATCATACTCCAGGTTAAACCCCTACTCCCTAACTCATATACCTATCACAATAATCAATATTCCTCATCAAATTAAAACATGCCACCATCCAACAGGAAACCTAAAAGATCCCTGTGCATTTAGAGGTTAAACATTTCTTTTACAAACTTAACCAAACAGAAAATTGAACGGTAATTCTCACCCCTGATCAAAAGATTCCAGAATAGTTCTGCCTCTTGACATTGCCTGTCTCTGATCCTTTTGCCCATGTACCTGGTTTGTGCTGCAGTCAATCCTGGACAGAACACTACAATATGTTTTAGCGTCTGAGGATGGGCTTCCATTTTGCAAAATCTACAGGTCAAATAATTACATTTTTTTTATAGACCCTTAACATTTCTTTAGTGGGGTGTATATTTAGGTGAAATCTTGTGTAATGAGCTTAATACCAGGTACACTTGAAAAGTCTCAAGTATCTAGGCAAACAATCATACACCTCACACTCGTTCAATAGTGCAGATTGTAAACAGTGGCAATTTTTATCCTCTATAGTATGGATCCAATCTTGTTGCCAAAGTTTTCTTTTTACCTTCTCAGGGTTGACCAGCAACAATTCTTGGTTTACATCCAGGGTTTCCAGAATCCCTCGGCAACAGACCACCCATTGACCCAGAAGATCCGGGTCATACCTGCCCATTTCCGTGCTTAGAATTAGAAATGGAGGTGCAGGTGGGGACATCATGCACGTATGGAATAGAGCCAATGTCTTCCAAACAGTTCTTGCATACATCGAGATCAAACCCAACTAATATCTGATCAATGAAGCTGCAATCAGATTGGGTAACCTCAATTTCTTCCTCCAGAAACTGCCCTCCAAACTTTGGCCGGGGTAAATAAAAATTCGACAGCCCCATATATCAAGATAGGGAGAACCTTTGATTTATAAAAAGGCAGCAACTGCAAAATCGAAAATCGCCAAAACTTTCTGTTGATCAAAATTCCCTGACACGTTAACTTTTTGGCTTTCCTTTTTAAGGGCAGTATTCGGGGACCATCGTCAATGCTGGTGTTTATATGGGAACCCAAGTAAATCGTTACGGGTACTTGTACTAGGGGAACTTTTTCTAGGTAGCATTTGAAATATGGTCTTCCCCTGTTTTTTTTACTATGACCAAATACTAAAATTTTGTTTTTAATGGATTAATCTCCAACCCATTCTCGATCGTGAAATCTAATAGACCCTCCAATTTTCTTTTCATACGTATTGAAGATTGGTCTATTACTACAAGGTCATCAGCAAAGAAGATCCTAGCAAGCTTTTGTTCACCCAACTTTGGTGGTAAGGCTTTGACTCTATCCTGTGTTTCACCCAAATCAGACATCAACAAATTAAATAAAGTGGGGGCAAAGGGGAATCCCTGTTTCAGACACTGCAGCATATAAATGGGTCTGGCAAGAAGCCCCTGCACACTAAGCCTGATTTGAACAGTTGTGGATGTATATATCAATATCTTTATTATCTTTAGAGCCAATACTGTAGTTTAATACACAATATATAAATGCAGCTTTTTGTGCAGTGCAAATTAAACAGAATTACTTCTAAGTGATCCCGATTGTGGAAGTGTCAACCTCCGGAACCTCGGTAGGTTTATCTATGATGTTAACTACCTCCTTGGCTTCCTCCTCACCTGAGTCTTCTGGCGAAGTGTCGTGGCGGAATACCTTTTTTCCAGTCTTCTTCTTTTTTGAGAAGAGGTATGGTCGTCCGCGGTGGGAAGCCACCCTGATTCCCTGCCAAGCAGGGAAGCAAGAGGCTCCCTTCCCGCAGGGACCGGGTAAAGAGGGAAAAAGGCGGATGCCTAAAAAAACCCTCGGAGAACAAAGTCACGATCCTGTAGCTTTTAGAGAGCGAAGTGCAGCAATTCAGTAGACCCGATGTAAGAAGCAGAATGGCTGGATCGAGGGTCTTGAGCAGGCGATGGAAAGCGAAGCAGGTCCTTGGAAGAATCCAGTAGTGAAAAATGAAGGAGTAGGGGAGGACAAGGGGCACAGAGAAAACCAGAAAGTGGCGGAGCGCCACGGAAGGGAAAGAAACAAAGAAGGCGAACGGCGAAGTGACGCCGACTGGAGATCAAAGGGTAGCAATATGGAACGAGGAAAAACACAACGGAGCAAGCAACTCGGAAAGAAACAAAGTTGCAACGCACCGAACCCGGAAGTGGGCGGTGCTTAAATAGTGAAGCCGGGAAATTGAAAAGGAAAGACTAGAGCGGCAACCTGGGAAAGGAACAGGGAAAAGCAATGGATGACCTAATGGCGCCGCCAACGCCAGGCGTTCCATAGCCTCCACCGGCGACTAGACGCCGGCGGCATGACAGTATGCCCCCTTCCAATGGGATACCTCCCCGGCTTGCCTGGGAACAGACGGTGAAACCTCTGAACTAAAGACGGGGCATGGACATGGGAGACAGGTTCCCAGGAATCCTCAGAATGGGGGTAACCTTTCCAATGGATAAGGTATTCCAGGCGCCCACCCCGAAAGCAGGAGTCCAATATGGAGGCCACCTCGTACTCTTCCGGGGGTAGGGTAACCGGAGACGGAACAGCCGGAATGGAGCGGTGATAGGGATCTGGCCTAAACTCCCTCAAGAGAGAGGAATGAAAAACAGGGTGTAAGCGGTTCATGTGTTTGGGCAAAGAAAGCCGATAGGCAACTGGATTGATCCTACGCAGGATGGGAAACGGCCCCAGGAATCTGGGAGACAACTTAGAGGGGTGAAGCCAACGTGGGAGGTATTTAGTGGATAACCACACTTTGGTTCCCTTCTGCCAAGTGGGGGAAGGCAAGCGCTTGGGGTTAGTCTGGTTACAATAGCGCTGACTACTTGCCCGAAGACTATTGATGGCAGACATATGGGCTTCTTGCAAAGAGAGGAGAAGGGTGTCTACCGAAGGGACCGTAGAAGGGACAAGAGAAAAGAAAGGAGTGAAACTGGGATGATACCCATAAGAACAGTAGAAAGGGCTAAGACCAGTGGCACTGTGAACAGCGTTATTGTAGGCAAACTCTGCAGTTGAGAGTAAACTAACCCAATTGTCCTGCTGGTTGTTGGTGAAGCAACGTAGATATTGCTCAAGAGTAGCGTTTGTCCTTTCTGTTTGTCCATTAGTCTGGGGATGGAAACCAGACGATAGTGCACGCTCAATCCCCAGTCTCTTACAAAGTTCTCTCCAGAAGTGTGACGTATATTGGGATCCTCTGTCTGAGATTATCTTACTGGGGATTCCATGTAAACGGAAGATCTCTCTTGCAAACACGGTTGCCATCTCTGCTGCCGTGGGTAACCCAGCCAAGGGTGTAAAGTGGGCCATTTTAGAGAAACAATCGACCGTGACCATGATACAGGAACATCCCTCTGAAGCGGGCAGTTCTACGATGAAATCTGTGGAGATAATACTCCAGGGTCTCTTCGGTATCTCACTCTGCTGTAGGTAACCAATGGGTCGTTGGGTAGAATGCTTGGATCTACAGCATACAGGGCAAGAGCGGACATACAAGTCCTCCTCTTTCGACATATCTGGCCACCAAAAACTCCGCCGAAGAAGCTCCAGAGTGTTCTTCGCCCCTCGGTGACCAGCCACAAGATCGTCATGACACCATCCTAGTGCGGTGCGTCGAGTCCGGGAATCAGGTAGGTAGAGACGATGTTGCTTGAATCCCAGGCCATCCTGTATGGAGATGTCATCTGAGTGAGGAATGGTATGAGAAATTCCCTCAGATGGTGTGCCTTTACGTACCTTCTCCAAAAAGGCATCTACGGTATATATGAATCTTACGTCAGTTAGCAGTAAACTGGGAAGTTCCCTGTTCGTTACACCGGAACATGGCCTCCGAGAGAGTGCATCTGCTAGAATATTCTTAGATCCCGGGAGATAGGTCAATAGAAAGTCGTACTGGGAGAAGAAATGGGCCCAACGGGCCTGACGTGAATTGACGCACTCCATATTTTGTAGGACTTTGAGGTTCTTGTGATCCGTCCTTATTTCAAAAGGGTGTGTTCCTCCCTGTAGCAGATGACGCCATTCTTCGCAAGCCGTCTTCATGGCCAGAAGTTCCTTCTCAATAACAGAGTAATGTGATTGACTTTCGTTCAAAGTTTTGGAAAGATAGGCTATTGGGTATTCAAGACCATCATGTTCCTGTAAGAGGACTGCACCCAAGGCAGCTGACGAGGCATCGGTCTCAACAATGAATCTTAATCCTTGGTCGGGTTGCCGAAGGATGGGTGCAGAACAAAACTTCTCCTTTAACAATAAGAAGGCTTGATCAGCGTCTTGAGTCCAGGAAAAAGGTTTGGACGTCTTCTTGAGTAGACTAGTAATAGGGAGAACCGTCTCCGAGAATCCCTGAATGAATTTGCGATAGAAATTCGCAAGCCCAAGGAACCTTTGGATGTCCTTAACAGATTCCGGAGTAGGCCAATGCAAAATAGCTTCGGTCTTAGTTGGATCCATGCGGATGCCTTCCGCAGAAAGAATAAACCCAAGGTAGATCACCTGAGAAACTCCAAAGACACACTTCTCTACATTGGCCTTGAGATGGTGGTCCTGTAGCCTTTTAAGAACTTGAATGAGATGAGTGCTATGGATCTGTGCGGTTTTTGAGAATATCAAGATATCATCCAGGTAGATTATGACACTATGAAAAAGAAGATCAGAGAATGTTCTGTCCATAAAACGCTGAAAGATAGATGGAGCATTAACCAAACCGAACGGCATTACTCGATACTCGTAATGACCGAACGGAGTCCGGAACGCAGTCTTCCATTCGTCCCCAGGATGGATGCGTAGAAGATGGTAGGCTCTTCGAAGGTCGATCTTAGTGAAGATCCGTGCTCCCTGCACCGCCTCTAGGATATCCTTCATGAGAGGCATGGGATAACGGTCTCTTACTGTAACTTGATTTAGGCCCCGGTAATCAATACACGGTCTTAATTCATCTGTACCTTTTTTCGGAACAAAAAACAAAGATGCCCCCGCAGGCGAATGGGAATGTTGAATGAGACCGTGTTGTAAATTTGAGTCCAGGTAGTCCTTGAGAACTCTCTTCTCCTTGAGTGAAAGAGAAAACATGCGGCCAAACGGAACCACTGCATTGGGAACCAAGGTGATATGGCAATCTTCGGGTCGATGTGGGGGTAGTTCTTGAGGTCCTTCTCCCTCAAAGACCTCCGGATAATGAAGGCACTCCTTAGGAATATTGTTCACGGATCGAACATCAGTCAGAGTAAGAGGGTCCGGAAGAGTATGGATAGTTGCAGCCACGGATTGTATTGAGCAAGACTTCTTGCAAAAGCTAGAAGAAAAAGACAGTTGGTTCTTGGTCCAATCAATCGTAGGGTTATGTTTCCGGAGCCAGGAAACCCCCAGGATGACAGGGAAGTGAGCAGCTCGAATCAAGTCGAATTGGATGGTCTCAGTATGATGGAGAACCTTCATGATCATGGGTGCGGTGGCATGAGTGATAAGACCGGAGCTTAGCGGTGTACCATCAACGCCCTCAACCTTTTGATCTTCCTCCTTCTCCAGACGACTGATACCAGTCTTGTCAGCCCAGACGACGTCCATAAAACATCCAGCTGCTCCGCAGTCTAATAGAGCTAGGACCTCGAATGTCTGATGTAGGTGGTTCAACTGGACTGCAATGACCATGAGCCGATTGTCTTCGGAGGAGTTGATGGTAGGTGTTATGGACAAAGAGACATAGGGACCAGGATAGCCCCCTCGGTAACTGGTCCCTACTAGTTCCGAGGTATGGCGTTTCCCGACCTGCGGGGAGGTACGTCCGAACAGTCCCTCAGAACATGGGTGTTGGAACCGCAGTACATGCACAGATTGAGGTCTCTGCGCCGCTTCCGTTCTTCGGGGGCAAGCGGTCCCCTGGTAGTTCCGATCTGCATGGGCTCGTCTCTTACCGAACCCGAGGGAACGGAACAGGACGTAGCCGGGTTAGAGGTAACGGGAAAACCACGTTGTCTCCGCCGCTCAGACCGTCTTTCCGATAACCGAAAGTCGAGCTGGAGTACCGTGGCCCAAAGCTCCCTGAGTGTAGAAGGGCGGCTAACCCTAGCAAGTTCATCCTTAAGGTCTTCTCTGAGGCCTCGACGAAAGATTGTGTATTGGGCATTCTCTTGCCAACCCGCATCAGCCGCCACCCTTTTAAATCGGGAAATATAAGACAAAAGGTCCATGCTTCCCTGACGGATATCCAGTAGCTGTTCACTGGCTATTAAGGTAGTCTCTTGTTGTTCAAACGCAAGTTTGAACTGGGCGGTAAATCCAGCATAATCCTGAAGAAGAGGACTGGCACTGGTTACCAAAGGGGCTGCCCAAGCCAGGGCATTCCCGGTCAAATTGGAAATGAGGAACCCTCTGCGGGCTTGGTCTGAGGCGTAAGACTGAGGTCTAAACGTGAAATAGATCACGCAAGCCTCCATGAATTCCTTGAATTTGTTAGGTGTTCCGTCGTATTTGCCACAGGATAATGGCATAGGAGGGAGATCACTGCGTGACTGCTCAAAGCGGTCCAACCTCTGTCTAAGGGTAGTGTTCTCCGTCTTTACTGCCTGTAACTCTTGAGTGAGGTTATGTACAGCAGTTAGCAGTTCTTGCACCTGCTCAGGTGAGGCCATGGTTCTTAACTGTTGGCGTTGCAAACTGTCAACCTCCGGAACCTCGGTAGGTTTATCTATGATGTTAACTACCTCCTTGGCTTCCTCCTCACCTGAGTCTTCTGGCGAAGTGTCGTGGCGGAATACCTTTTTTCCAGTCTTCTTCTTTTTTGAGAAGAGGTATGGTCGTCCGCGGTGGGAAGCCACCCTGATTCCCTGCCAAGCAGGGAAGCAAGAGGCTCCCTTCCCGCAGGGACCGGGTAAAGAGGGAAAAAGGCGGATGCCTAAAAAAACCCTCGGAGAACAAAGTCACGATCCTGTAGCTTTTAGAGAGCGAAGTGCAGCAATTGAGTAGACCCGATGTAAGAAGCAGAATGGCTGGATCGAGGGTCTTGAGCAGGCGATGGAAAGCGAAGCAGGTCCTTGGAAGAATCCAGTAGTGAAAAATGAAGGAGTAGGGGAGGACAAGGGGCACAGAGAAAACCAGAAAGTGGCGGAGCGCCACGGAAGGGAAAGAAACAAAGAAGGCGAACGGTGAAGTGACGCCGACTGGAGATCAAAGGGTAGCAATATGGAACGAGGAAAAACACAACGGAGCAAGCAACTCGGAAAGAAACAAAGTTGCAACGCACCGAACCCGGAAGTGGGCGGTGCTTAAATAGTGAAGCCGGGAAATTGAAAAGGAAAGACTAGAGCGGCAACCTGGGAAAGGAACAGGGAAAAGCAATGGATGACCTAATGGCGCCGCCAACGCCAGGCGTTCCATAGCCTCCACCGGCGACTAGACGCCGGCGGCATGACAGGAAGCCAAAGGAAATGTGACCCAGTTAAGTACAGTGATTTGCCCAGGATTGCGTAGATTGATGAAATGTGGTAGCTAGGTGTTTTGGTTGCACAGTTTGCAATCTTGGAGGATTCAGGCCACACTTGCTCCCAATGCACCTATTGTGTTGCACCAATATGGAGTTCAAGACCAGAGATAAACAAAGTAGATGATTGCATGCAGTTCTTGTAACTGTCACTGGGTGGCACTGTCACTTTAATTTACTTAGGGAATGTAACAGAGGATGAAGTGATGCTTGGCATGGCTCCAGTTGGGCTCTTCTTTCACAAACATCCCTTTTTTAAAAAAAATGAGATAACAGCATCCTATGCATGAAACTCCAAAGGGTTACTTCTAGGCCTCAAGGACTGTTAGAGAGCACACACATGGCAGTGCACTACACTTGGAATTCGCAAACTAAAGCCCACTTTCACTGAAGAGTTTCGTAGGGTCACATCACTATCCCATCCATAAAGCAGTGCATTTTGAGCAGTTTCTCAGAGGTCTGGATTTCAGGACCCAGCATGAGGTTCTTGGGGCACTGATGCTCCTTTACTTGCTGTTATTCCCTGTGTAGTGTCTCTGTTTGACAGACCACTCCAGTGCTGTAAATGGGAAAAAATGCACGCTGAGCTCTCAGCATCTGGATGCGGTGTGGGACTGGGCCTCAAGTGATAGGGGCAGACATGGCAGAGGTGGGATAAAACTGTAGTCAGGGGTCCTCCAATTAATGCATAATGCAAACTATGTACTCAGAAAATGGAGCACAAACTGGGCAAGAAGCAATGCTGCTTCTTACAGCTGGGTGAGCAGAAATCATACAGGACAGTGCAGCAGTTTTACAACAAGAAATACAATAGTCAGAAGTCAGAAGAAACACTTGCAAGTTGTTTTTTCTGTGCTTCCCAGGGATTTGATTGGTTTGCAATCTCCTCCTCCTTGATAGTTACATTAATTAGTGAAAGCATCATTAGAGAAAATAGTTGAATAGTTTCCCATCCCCTCACCTCCCAATGTGTTACCACATTTTATTCACAACCCACCCCGGAACATCTTGTGATTAATGAAGGAACATTTGTGCTGACCGCCAGAACTTTAATATACTGCCATTGGTCCGCACAATTGTGAATGGCACACAAGACACCCTGCAGCTGGTGGGAAAGGGGACATTCACATGGTACCTGTTAGATAATGACCTTCGCAGACTCTGCGGTAGATACTTTGAGGGCTGGAAGTTAACCATCTCATTGGTCCTCCCAGGAATGCCACTCCGTTCAGTGTTCTTTACCCACTGCCACCTGCCGATGTGCCTCAATGTTCATGTGGCGGGTACACTGGTGCAGAGCAAGTCTACCCTCTACCGTCCTGGGCTGTTTGTTTGGCTGAACGCCCTGAAGTTACCTCACCCATATCTGGTTGTCTTAATTCCCATATGACAAGTAAGTTGAACCTCCTCCCCCTGTGCACGTCCCTGTCATTGATGTCACATGTTTGAAATTCAAAATGTTCCGCAATCCAGCCTGCGCTGAGGGATTTCACTCTAAGCGTATTTGTGATTGTGCTATTTTTGTCACTCCCCTCTGAAGAGGGAAGGACAAAGTCTACCCTTGCTTCCCCTCCCACCAGATACATGAACCAGAAGAAGAACCGAAAGAGCCACAACCGTTTTCACCATTCCGGGCCAGTTCCCAGAGCCCCTATAATTGACAAGTACGTCAAGAGGTACCCACTCAGTCAACCCTATAGCCCAGGAGCAGTGAAAACATTGCCCAAAGTGGATGAGGAGCCTCGAGACGCATCCAAAAACACCTCCATAGACAGTCTCGACTAAAGCGCCAAGAAGCCAGGCATAATGTCATTAGCGACATCATGACATAGCAGCATTAGACATGAAGCACACGTGCCAATCCACACATCGGGACACGATCACGCACCCGAATACACGAAGAACACATGCGTACAGTTCTATAATTAGAGGGCAGAGACATATACATACTGTCTTCACGTTTATTATATTGTCATTAGCTTGACCGCGGCAATGCATAACCCGGAAGAAGCAAGAGATCCTGTGTAAGGGCTTGCAGATGCTTATATGTGAATAACCCCATGGAGCTGCAGGAGCACCTGATGAACCTGACACAGCCATAAACAACTAACCTATGGACACTATAGAATAGCACAATGTAGACACCATGTTATGCATTAGGAAAATTACAACAGGCCACAGACCCTCGGCTGGAGCTGAACAGAGCAAATGAATGCTGCCCGGGGGAGGGAAAGTGTGAGACAGGGCCTCCTGCCAAGGCCACCAAAATACAAGTGACATTCCATTCCCTGAACTATAGTAACACCGGCTGCAGCAAATGCTCATAATTCAGACTGATTCAGACGAAGAACTACAAGCCCAGTCTCTGGACACGTGACCGGCCGAGCCGATGATGAGCCGAAACTAGCAGCTGGAAAAGCAGAGCAGTCTCACGCAGCCAGACAATGGCTTGCAACAAAGTTGTTACAGAAGAAGCTGAGTGTTGCATGATGAGAATGAGCACTCTCATAGTCTGTTGGTGGTGCACGCACGATACAATGCAGGCACATAGTTGTTCTTATTACCTTAAAAGGGTACACTTTGAGCTGAGAACCATCTTGGGTCCCAGGCCTGGGGGCGACAGCTCAAACCAATCGCAGTACAGGACCTTAGGAGTGGGCAGCGAGGGGGCAAAAACCAATGATCAGACCCTCACACTGCAACATTGTAGAAGTATCATTTTTCAGGGATGAACCAGTCCAGCCATCTGACATGGGAGAGCCAATAAACTAACAGGTATAGGGTCCTCCATAGGTGGACTTACACTCAGCACCCAATTCACTTGCTCGATAGGTTTACTGAATAGGCACCCATGTTGTGACATCATAGTGGCATGGATTTGACTAAAACTGGCCTGCAAGCCAGGGTTCCCTGAGACGTTCCAGGAGCTTTTTCCTTGTTCGGATCCCCGTTGGTTTTGCTGCAATTAACCACAGTTGAAATTGTTCTCTGTCTGGGCCTGTGTTCCTTTTGGGAAGGGAAGGAGTTAGGTCTTCCATGAGTTCGGGATCCGTAAATTCCTAGTAGCCCTCCTGCCTATCTGGGAGTTTATCCTAACCAGGCTGTGGGACCTTCGCGTGCATTTCAAGAACACCGGGAGACGCGTAACTGGATAAAGGCCATCGGGAGCCATTTGAAAATCATCCCGCCCAGAATCGGCGAGTTGTCAAGGCAGAACAATGTGAGCGTCTTGAAGGGGGAGCCGACAGCCGAGCTGCACCAGTGCAGCATGGAATGTAAGTATTTTTCCAGGTTAACAGCAATTGTGGGTGCAAGGGAGGGTACACAGTATTGTAGGGTAACAGTGGGTATTGTTAAGTATTAGTGAAGTATTGTCTACCAGTGTGTTATAGCATTGTTTAGTATCATCCTTGTGAGTAGGGACTGGAGCTGAGGTAGAAGTAGCCTTTTCTGTGTTTAGGCCACATTCGGGTTTAGAAGGGTTGGATGACAAATAGATATGAATAAAAGTATTCCTGAGGGTTGGGTGTTTTAGCATTGGTCATAGATGATGTTATTCCTGTGAGGGCTAGCTTGTGCAATCCTAGATTGCGGAAGGTGAATTGGCTGGTTAAGTCTCCTGGAGAGAGGCATTTCACACGTTAGGCGACGTAACGGGTGCAGTTCAATCACAAGAGAAAAGAGGTATACTCTGCCCTGGAGAGGTAGGAGGACAGCTGTGGAGTTTGTGTGGGGTTGGAGCAACGGGTCATTGTTGGTCATTGTTGTGCGTGCACAATTGATTATTCACCTTTATTGCGATTTTAACAAGTAAATGTTGTCTTGTTCCAGTGAGCAGATACTAGTGCAGAAAGCAAAACAATACATGCAGACCTAAGATGGAAGAAAATGGAATGCAGAAATAGTGGCCTTGTACAGCAAAGAACAAAGGAGATGAAAGATTGAATAACACAGGGAGAAAAGAGAACAATGAGCAAGCACATACTGCAGAAGAAAGAATACATGGCAGACAAGAAGAACTTGAACAGGGACTCGGAGAATAAGAACTCCTCACGCTGGAATCAATTAATGAAACCACAGAGGGAGACCAGGAAGAGACCACGAAAAGGATCCTAGTCATCTAAAACCGAGCAGGAGCAAGAAGCCACAACGACTTTATAAAGGACTAAACAAAACTATGTACAGAAGGGGATCAGGGACGTCATTTCACCAAAATGTCTGGGGTAGCGGAAGTGACATCCCATGACCCTTGACTTCTGATGACATCACAGGAAGTGATGTCATTTGATCCCACCCCCGAAGTGACACCAGGGGAAGCGATGCAACACGACCTTTTACTCCTTGACAAAACAGAAAGTGGCGTCACAAAGCATTGTTTCTAATTACACTATCAACAATATGGTCATACATCATACGTGATCACAAGAATGGATCACCATATGTATCGGCAGAAAAAAACATGCTCTAACTGCAACTTACGAAACGTAAAATACATAGGGCCTCATTACACGGAATGCGGTAAACCATGGTGCTAATAGCACCATGATTGACGCCGGTACCATACCAGTAACACCATGGAGAAAAGGGGAATTACCGCCCTATTCCAAGGTTGGCGGGGTGGTAATTCCCCCTTTCTCCATGGCTCTACCCCATTCCCATTTTTGCCCCATAGGGCTCAATGGGAATGGGGAAGGGGCTAATTACAGTAACGCAAACTGCGGTACCGTAATTAGCACCAAGGTCCCTTTGCGGGTCCCAACTTTAACGGCTGGTCTACACCAGGCGTTAAGGTCGGGTCCCGCAAAGGGACCTCGTAGTAAGGTGGTACGGGTTTACTGGAACCGGTGCCCTTACCGGTACCGGTAAACCCTTACCACCTACCGTGTAATGAGGCCCATAGTCCGAAATGGATGCTTATTCTACTCTAAATGCTGTTTGGAGGATTTTGTCTGCATTGTGAATTTGGGGTGTTTAAGAATAGACTAAATCAGTAACTCACCCCCTGAAGTGTGCCTGAAATAAACCTTTAATGACTCTAGCAATTATTGTATGGAATTCCAGAAAGACAAATAGCTCAAATAGCCATATGGCATTGGCACAGCCCAGTAGCTTCAATTAGTTAAAAATTAAAATAAAAAATTGGGCTTTTTAACATTTTTTTAGGGGTAGCAAGGGAGACCATAGGGGTAGCAAGGCAGACCTCAGGGAGACCCCTGGCAACCTTTAAATGACGTCCCTGAAGGGGATAATGTACTGATGCGCACGGCATGCATACATCACGTTTTCACACATTTTCTGTAACATAAGCCTCATGAACTAGAAAACACACGCCTGCATGTTGTTTCGTCAGCATTGCTGCCAAATGACCCCATGTCATGCGTGACAGCTTGATCCAGTTCTGGTTCAGCAGACTGCATGCTGGGACATGTAGTTTCATTTTTCTCATGGAAAACATAGGTATGCAAGTCTCTTCATGAATTGTACAAAGCCAAGACTTGGGGCCAATCAGCTGCTATGGTTCATCTGTGGTATAAAGGTTGAATGAACGCTGTACATAATCCAACGCCCTGTGCAGCTTTTTGCCACAGACTATTGCTGTTTCAAAGATCTTACTACAGCAGGCTCTATATGTATTAATGCAGACAGCGGGGGAGCTTGTGGTCATTTTTGGACTACTGTTAACTACAAACATAAATAAGCATTGACAAAGCCAACAGTTTTAGCTTGAAGGCGTGGGACAGTCATTTTTCAGGTCCTTCAATAATGCTACTACTTCACTCTAAAATAACAGCTGGAAAATGATGTTATATGACGACAGTGCCTGACCAATGCCTAACACCTATACACAAGCTTTGTCAATGCTTGTTTTTAACAGGACTGCAATGCGAGGACCAGATTCTAGGACTCACGTATTGCTAATAAATCAAGTGACTGAAGGCACACTTGGAAAAGACATTGTGCCTCATTACTAGTTTGGCGATGCAGGAAAAAGGTGGCAGTAATTCCGTTACCGCCACTTTTCCCCGCATTGCTAGACTACAAGTTTGACGGTGGGGGTTGACTGATTTAACCTCCAGCCAAAAGCTGGAGGTAAATCAGGCCTCCACCGGCAAAAGACAGGCAGCATTACCGGCACTGTTATTACCGGTGCCAGTAATACTAGAAATCTGGGGATTTACTTACCGTTGCCGGCACCTGTAATATCCTGGAAATTCAGGGATATCAGGTGCCATTGACGTTCGGTCCATTTGCAGGTTATCCTGCCGGAATTACTGGTGGGATACTGGCAAATTTATAATGAGGGCCATAGTTATAACACCAGCAGATCATTTACAGCTCCAATGAATCCATTAACTTTCAGAAGACTGTTTAGAATGAACAGTTGCAGACCCTACGCAGTACAAAGTTTCATGCTACCACTTGAATGCGCTAGCTAAATGGGATTCCATGAGGATGCGTTTTGGGCTGGAAACTATGAGCAGGTAGTGGGCAGGTGAATAATCAAACACGCCCACAAGCTGTGTGCCCCTCCATTCTGCTCTACTCCAGTGCAATCGTTATAGCTTATCGCTGGCGCTTAAGTACCACCAAATAGCCAAAACTAAAAATGTGCACCACCAAAAGACGGCCCTGGTTCGTTCAGTGTCCTTCCTTGCCCTTGCAGTGTCAGCTGGCTTGTACCCATGTGTCGTTCATTATTTAACACTCTGCAGCACGCGGCGGGCTATTAAAATTGCATTGTGTGAACCTCTCTCACCCGTCTCACCAGGCTGACAGAAGAGTCTGTTTGCGACGCACTCATTAAAAATAAAGGCATTCACTTGTTTCAGCTTACGTAAACTACTTGCGACCGGATAATGGGATCAATATTTCATGTAGAAGCGTATTTACTCTCCTGCAGGATCGCGGCATTGTTGTGGAGGAGTTGCGGGGGTCTCATAACGCAGGTTCCTTAGTGTCGCTCTGTGGAGTAGAGGGGGATGTTGAACCCAATCGCACTGCCCCGCTGGCTGGTGCCACGCTGCTAGCGGATTATGGTTTTATTATTTTTACACGCAGGCAGCAGCCAATTAGAGCGGCATGTTTGGTACCAGAACACCGGGTTGCGCGCCACGCATATTATCCTAACTGTGGGTAATTAGGGGAAAAGCGAAGTAAGCGATGGACATTTTAAATGCTTCCATTGAATCTGGGAAGGGGGCGGGAAGGGGGGGAGAGTCTGAGAAAGCAAGACGCGAATAGATACTTCTGCGCATGCGCTCTAAATTTCCGAGGAATTGTTTTCGATAATAGGGCTTTCTAAAGCTCCCACTTGTAGCCAGGTGTAATAACCCTCATCAAAATGGGAATGAATCTTCTATCTGGTTCCATTTTGCTCGAGTTTTTGGAACGTTTCCTTAGTCATGAAAAGCGTTGTTGTTATTGAGCGAACCGCTTCTTATCGGGCAAACCTCTTCTTATTAACCTAAACACGTGTCAAATAAATAATTTATAACAGATTTGCATTCTTTTGAGACAACGAAAATTAACTGTTATTAAATTCGTGGTGGCATCAGCATAAATTCCTTATACTTGCTCTAAAATAATTTTCGAGTTATCCTTTGTCAATATAATTCTATGTCCGGACCTGAGGCTCGTATTATGCTTTCTTTTAAACTTTACTTCCCGAGCAGCTTATGAACAAACACTATAACCATGGAGAATGTTTCATGTTACCCCTTCTGGGGGACATGGTACCTTCCATGAGTGTGTCATGGTCACATGGGGGCAACCATGTGACCAAGGAAATAAAGAGAAAGAGCCGCTTCCGGCTCGTCAATCGATCCAGAACTCCGGTGTTGTTTCCTTTCCGCACCATGTTGGTGCAACACTGCATGCTGGAGGACCAAGGATGGGGCTCAGTACGAGGATGGTGCCCCTGCTGGGCAACCCCGTCCTCTGTGAGTGGAGGGGCCCAGTGAACATGGCTGAATGGGTGACACTGGCCTGGGTGCCCCCAGAGCCGGGGCTGCGGTGAGCTGGGTGCCCCCAGACCCTGTGAGGAGCTCTGGTGACCCAGAGCATGCAGGGTGATCCCTGCTTCATGTTGGCCGCGTGAACGTGGCCCTGAAGTCTCTGCCGGTTGATCCCGCTCCGGTGACCCGGGAGCGGGCCCCCAACAATGGCGATGAAGCTGATCCGGGCCCGTGAGCTGGAGCTTGGGGGCTGCAAGGAACCAGTGTGTGTGATGACGGCGCTGGCCACTCTGTGGGTGGCCCAGGACCCCGTGCTGCTGATGGGCACGGGCTGCCTGGTGCCTGCAGGTGGGAAGGTGGTGCTAGCCGCTTTGCGGGTGGCCCAGGGCCCGTGCTGCACATGGGCACGGCCGTCTGTGCCCACAGGAAGGTGCGTGGCGTCGGCCGCCGATGGTGTGGTAGCGAGGTCAGTAGCAGGACACTGGAGGAGCAGAGAGCGGCGGCCGCTGTGAGAGGGGCGTGGCTGCAATGTCAGGAGTCCCGCACCACAAAGGAGAGCTTACTCCGAGGAGCGGGCAATGGGGGAAGGTGCCAAGGGGTCTGCCAAACAGCTGAGGCAGCCCGATAACCAGCAGTGTCAGCCGCGGCACTGAAGAAGTACAGGGGCCGCCAAACAACTGAGGTGGCCCCCAAGGGAGGCAAGCCCATCACCGCCTGGGCCCGTGACATAATTAAGAACTTTAACGGGAAGCCCGCGCGGCCCAAGATGAACAAAAGGGGTGGGCGTGGCCTAAGTAATCGGGGCCCGCAGCGGTTAGAAAAAAAAAATTGGAACCCGACCATCTCAACACCACAGGCTGCCTGGTGCCTGGGGAGAGGGCTATCCAACTGCCCGAACAATGTTGTGGGCAGCAGCAAGAATGTGCACCGAGTTGGTGGCAGGAAAGAGTATTGGATCATGGACGGGGATGACCGCCGAACATCATGGGCGCAGCCTGGTGGCCTGGCCTGTGTCGGCCGCGTGGTGAAGAGTTGCGGCCGACAGACAAAGGATTGGGCGGGGCTGGGTTGGCCTCGCCCACAGTGGGCAGTTAGTACTTCCATATGGCCACCGGGCCATGGCAGTGACACGGTCAAGCATCCGCCTGGAGCGGAGCAGTGGTGTGTGTGCCCCAACGAGACCATGTTCCTCAATTGGCCCACCTCCATCGGACCACCTCCATTGGCCCACGGTAGGCACGGCATCTAAAGGGGAAGTGACCCAGCAACACCAGAGCAGCGGGAAGAACAAAAGGGACAAGAACTGTTGTGAGAGGTTGCTTTAAAGATCGCAGATGCCACTGGATATACCACAGTTGTAAGGGCCCGCATACCCGGCACAGTGGGTACCACAAATGTCGTTTGGCCCTTCCTGGCATCTCTACTAGCGTCACTGTCCCCCAAGAGATGGCAGCTCATCAACAAGTCACTGTGCGCCCTCTATTCTCAACCATAATCGAGGCCACAGAGGGCAGCGGCTCCTTGAGGAGTGCTTGTGTGCCCTCAAGAACGACCATTTAGTCCAGCCAGCCCAGGGGCCCATCAAGGGTGGGCACAAACTGCGGCATGGGAGTGATGATAGGGTGTGCGCAGAGACTCCTGGTCTAGAGACGGAAGAGGCGCACTGGCCCAAATGCCTCGTCACCAGTGCCTCCCTGCCAGCAGCCCCAGAAAAGGAGGGGAAGTGAAAGGAGCAAGCGGCTCGTGAGCGGTTCATCATTCTGCTGCCAGGACCCTCCAACAGTGAGCCTACCCAATCCATGAACGTGGCCAGTGTAGTCCCTGGTGTTTCCAGAGGCGTGGGTGCCCACCCCGAACTTTGTGTTTGCCCGTCATCTGACTCTCACTAACCAAGGACTGGGTTATGTGGCACCTGGTACCCCCAGGTGCGGATTTACCGGCCCGCAAACTCTTGCGGTGGACATGCAGAGGCTGGGGCTCTGCAGACCGAAATTGGACCAGCCCCAGTATTGAGTGTAACTGTGTTAATATGTTTGTGGTTTGTTGTATTGAGGGGTGCTCAGGGGCGAATCGTAGTGATGCGTCAGTGGGGCAAGGCCCACTCACCCATGTGAATAAAGGGTGTGCCTAAGCAGGGATTTTGAACGTGCCCCCAGTAACTCACTAACCCAGACCGTCGCCCGTGGACAACCTTGCCCCCCATAAGGGTGTGGAAAGTAGTAGGACTTACAATAATTACCATCACTGTGTGCATTGTGCTGTGATTGTGGATTTCGTTTTGTTTTTATGAAAAAAGGAGGAGTGTTGCATGTCACCCCTTCTGGGGGACATGGTACCTTCCACGAGTGTGTCATGGTCACATGGGGGCAACCATGTGACCAAGGAAATAAAGAGGACGAGCTGCTTCCGGCTCGTCAGTCAATCCAGAACTTACTCAGGTGTCGTTTCCTTTCCGCACCATGCTGGTGTAACACCGCGTGCTGGAGGCCTAAGGACGGGGCCCAGCATGAGGACGGTGCCCCTGCTGGGCAACCCCATCCTCTGTGAGTGGAGGGGCCATGTGAACATGGCTGAATGGGCAACCCCAGCCTGGGTTCGCCCAGAGCCATGGCTGCAGTGAGCTGGGTGCCCCCAGCCCCTGTGTGGAGCTCCGGTGACCCAGAGCATGCAGCGTGATCCCTGCTTCATGTTGGCCGCATGAACGCAGCCCTGATGTCCCTGTCGGGTGATCCCGACATCTGTGTAGTCCGCTCCGGTGACCCGGGAGCAGGCCCCCAACAGAGAACACAAATAAGCTCCAACTCCCCAGAAAGTAGCCTTCTTTGCAGCTTAAATTTAAACTTGTTCCACTGTCATGTGACTTGAGCAGCCAATCCTTCGTTTCTTCAGGCCATATCCCAGTGAACCCGGCCTGCAACTTCCTCTTCTTTGCTGCTCGAGCAGAGTACCTTCATTATTATTATTATCAGCGGTGAGCGTGTGGCACGATCGAGTTAGGTTTAGGTGTTACTAGTGTAGGTAGGTGGCTGCATGCGCGGTGGGGAGGAAGTGGGCTTGGGCCGTGCATCGGACCTGTGTAAGGCAGTTATGGGTGCCCGCGCTTCACATCCCTCGCAAATCCGACTGAGCTGGAGGTTAT
This sequence comes from Ambystoma mexicanum, assembly GCF_040938575.1. Lineage (NCBI taxonomy): Eukaryota > Metazoa > Chordata > Amphibia > Caudata > Ambystomatidae > Ambystoma > Ambystoma mexicanum. The sequence continues at coordinate 544,350,178 of NC_090929.1, forward strand.
AGCTCCGAAGAGCCAGGGCGGACGTTTTTTCGGATCACAGAACAAGAGTCTTGGAGCTGAGTTTCCATTCGGAACGCAGGCATCATTTAAACTGTACACCGGTACCATGATGACGCTGCCGGCCCACTATTCTGCTGGTGGCTAGGTGGCACCGCAGCATGTGCTCTGAAAAAGGAGGGAATTAGGCCAAACAGGCCAAGGTCCAGTCAGTTGTTGGAGTGGGCGGCAGCAGCGCTCTTCTACTTTTTTCTCTTAAGTTCTACTGTTCCTATACTTTTATTTTGAATAGAAACCGTTCCAGAATTATTTAGTTTTAAAATAGACGTGTAGGAAGAAGTTGAAACTTACACTTCAGTGCACTGCACTGATCATTCCCTTAAACAGTAGGGCCATGGAATTGAAGGTTTGTATTGATCGTGGGAGGGAGCATGGCGAGGGGGTTTGTGGGTAACGGGGCAGGCCAGTAGGGAACATATTTCCACTTCTTATTTTCGTACAATTCGATCATTGGGTCCAGTATGCGAACCGTCTCATGATACGCTGCTATAGGTTCAGGTCCCAACACAAACAGCAGTATCATTATTATCGTTATTATCACCATTAACCCCTTAACTGCTGGGGGTTTTCCCGCCGAGTGCTGAGCTCTTTTTTGGACATTTCGGTATGTTGGCATGCAATCCCTTCTAACCTTTTTGTTACAAGTGATATCCTGTACAAATTCGTACACTTTTCTTCCCACATGTAGGAGGCAATAACGCAACCAAGGATTTGTTGTTTGCTAGTGGGATGTGAGAAAACAACAAAAAAGGGATAAAATTTTGTGTTTTTTTCAGAAAATGCCAATAAGAAGCCTGTGTTTTTTTCTTGTAAGAGCTATGAACATATGATTTGAAGTTCTGAATTCACCATTTTCCAAGCTTTTAAGAACAGAGGTTGAGTGGAAACAAAAATAATTATTTTTCATAAGTGTACCTTCAGTTTTGTGAGAGGTAGGCAATGTTTCCTTTTTTTCAATAGGAGATGCACGGAATGCCAGAGGTGATTAGGAAAGCTGAATGGGAACACAAAAAGGCAAACATTTCTGAAACGTAGATAGAATTCCAAGTTCTGGAAGGGGTCATTTTTCACGAATCGGGCAAGAGCTATTTAACTGTAATTCCCATCCTTTGCCAAAGAAATTCTAAAATGACCGAAAAAAAGTATGTGCTGAAAATGTTTGCATCTGTAAGGTGATGCCTTACATGAATATTGAGAAAAGCAATGCACTGCTACATTCCCTCGACTCTTCTAGTTAGGAAATCACACATTTTTTGTATTGTTTCACAAAACAAGGAATACCACGAGCCAAAAACACGCCAGGGCACACAGTATTTTTATGCTGATGGCCTAAAGTGACCTACTTAGCATTTGAAAATGCAGAAAACCACGGTGGCGAAGAATGCCAAGCATACATTTTTTGAAAGAACACAAGCTGACCTTTTGAAGAATAGGTGACTTGTGCAGCACAGAAAAGTGTGCAGTTCCTAAAGCAGCAACTGAATGCAGGGCTCATTTGGGAAATTAAAGGGTTGTCATAATTAAGCGCAGTAGCAAATTTATGAAAATGTTATCACAACCAACAGAAAACAACAAATGTTCTACCTTACCACATTCCCACAGGTGTCCCGATAAAAACAGTACCTCACATGTTTGGGTGCACTGTCCCTAACTAAAATGAAACGGCAAAACTACAGATATGGCAAACACTCTGGGAAGAGTGTATTGGGCCGTGCGGACAGCTCAGAGATTTATGGCTGGGGCATCACTCCCCCAAAAGGAAACAAAGAACCACATACATTCTGGAAAAGAAGACACATGTGGGAATTCAAATACACCCAGTGCACATTGATGGTGCAAGAATTACGTACCCAGAATGCAGGCAAATGTGAAAAAGTGGAAAGAATAAAATGGAAATATTTGCTACTGGAAAAACACTGAAATGCTCAGCAAACAGTGCATGATCTACCTTCTCACTTTGCCACAGGTGTCCCGATGAAAATGGTTCTCACATGCTTGGGTTCACTGGCCTGGGCCGAAGGGAAAGGGCCAAACTGCCAGCATGGAAATGCTCAGTGAAGATCATATTTGGCCTTGCGGCAAGCACATGCATTGAGGGCTCTGTCATTACAACCACCAAGGAAAGGTGGCAACCCCATGCCGTTTTGAAAAGAAGAAACCCAGTGGAATCCAAATACATATTGATTTTATGATCGCAGAAGAATTCGTTTCCCCAGAATGCACTTCAATTGGGAAAAGGTGGAACATACAATATTATGATGCATTAGCCAATGGGAAAACACATAAATAGACTGCAAACAAATATGTTTTACTTGCCCACATTCCCACAGGTGTCTCTTTAAAAACAGTACCTCACATGTGTGGGTGCACTGGGCGAGTCCGAAAGGGTAAGGGCTTACCTAAAGGTATGTCAAGTGCTGTGGGAAAACAAGATCAACACAGTATTTAGGCATGCAGGCAGGCCAGAAACACAGCATCCAAAGAAAACAGGGAACCTCCTGCATTTCTGAAAAGAAGACACCTGTGGCCATCAAAAGAGGCATCACTTGCGTGAATCGTGCTACAATTTCCTATCCAGAATGCACTATAAAGTTGTAAATGTGCGAAATAATACATTATTTGTGCACATTTCCCACTGGGAAATGACCGAAATGCTCGCAAAACACCACAAGGCCTACCTTCCCACATTCACAAAGATGTCCCGACATAAAACAGACCTCCCATGTGTGGGTGTGCTCACCTGGGTGGAAAAGGGTAAATCATCTGTATGCCAACTGCTCTGGGAAGACAAGTATTGATGTGAATTGCAGGACACATTGATCATCAACACTATGAACGTACCTTGCGGCCCCAGGTTCCTCCCGGGCCTAGACCTGTCTGAGGGTTGTTTGAATGTCAATCGCCCCGGGGGACCCTCCCGAGGGCGTGACTGGGGCCTTCGCAGTGACCCTGTTCTCTTCGTCCCCCTAAGGTCACACCCTGATCAGCATAGTTGCAGAATCCATGGACCTGGCGTGGACGCTTGTTGCTGGTGCATCTTGGCCTCCCCGTTTGCCCACCTTGTTGGGTTTGGGAGAGACAGGCGCCCTTTGTGCCCCGCTGGTGGCAGCAGTGTAAAAATCTGATGCACCTTTGCACTACCCTGGGGCAGCTGGCTGTGCAATATGTGGCTGTCTGTGGTGCCCCACGGCTGCCTCTGTGGGAAGGCCTTGATGCGCAGCCCTCACGACCGCGCCTGGCAGGCAACCTCTCCATAGGTGGGCTTTGGCGCGGATCGGGCAGCTCACACTCAGGTATCCGGGGGTGCTGCCCCAGCCATTGGGTGCGTGTCTGCCATGTTGGTCGACCATCCCTAAGCCCAGTGGCAGTCCTGGGAAGCCCTGGTGTGGTCCCTGTCCCTTCCTTGAGGGAAAAGCTCTAATGCGGCCTGGCTAAAGTTCCAAGATGGCCGGGGGCGCATGTCTCCTATGTGGGTCGACCGTCCCCAAGCCCAGCAGAGGTCCCAGGGAGCTCTGGCAGGGTTCCCATCCCTCTCTGGGGGGAAAAGCTCTAATGCGGCCCGGCCAGAGATCTAGGCTGGCCAGGTTGCTGTTTGGTCCATTGGCCCCAACCCCCAAAATCCTTTCGCTGGTGGCCTAGTGCTCCTTGCTGCTTCCCAGGGGTGTCAAAATGGGTCCAGAAACCCAATTCCCCCCCCCCCCCAAGGAAGGAGCAGGGATGTGCACTTCCTTGTGGGGCTTTGTGGGGTTGCTGGCCTGGCCAACCCCCTAATGCCCCCAAAACTGCACCACTTTGCCCCCAAAGAAGGCAAAACAGCATTTTAACATCTTTCTGGCAAAGGTCATGGTGGGGGCGAGGGGCTGTTTGACCTGGGGCAGCCCCCACCTCCAAAATCAATTCCCTGGTGGTCCAGTGGTGATTGCTGTCGAGGACCGAATGATCTTCGACCAGCAATCTTTTTGTGTGAGAGCTCATTGGAAAGGAAAGAGCCGCCCCTTTCCAATGAGTCGTTCTCCCACAAGCAGGCTGAGCACAACATGGCCAAGCAGCATGGGAAACTGTGTCTGCTCAATTTACAGTACCCGTAATTACACTTCCTGATGATGTCAATGCATGTAGCATGCATTGATGTAAATACGCCTAGCCCCCGACCCCCAGGCATGGAATTGGAAGTCTTCCCCTTCATATCCTGGGGGTCAGCAGGATCAGGGCTCATCCAGGGGGGGTTATCCACCCCGCCAAAAGTAAGTAGTAAAAAGAATGAGGTATCTGTCCTCCGCTCGTTCTTTGCATTCAAGGGGTTAAAGAAGCGGCAGAAGGGCAGCAGTACGCCCAATAAGAGTATACCTCACAAAGTGGGAACAGGCAAAGGATTTCTCAGGGGAGGACTCCTCTGACAGCGGGTTACCCATGGAAGGGCCCTCAGACCCCTTAAAATATCCATCTATGGACAAAATCATGCAAGAGCCAGTATGGGCAGGGCAAAGCTGTGTCCAGTCCGGAGTCTGAAAGGATACGCCAGTAAGACCAAGCATTTTAGACCCCTAGGAGAGAGAGTCAAGTCTTTATTGTGTTATGCAATCTTTTGAAGGCAGCATCATTGCCCACTTTAGCCAGATGGGTTAAATGGTCCATGCAATAGGTAGCCATAGACACAAACTGCTTTGCAGCACACTCTGCTTCAAAGGCTTTTGCCAGTAGAGCTGGCCAGTAGGACATTATGAAGGTTGCAGATTGGTGGAATGAGTCAACTTTTAAGACTTTTTACTCCAAACCAATCAACCAATCAGCCTTGTTGGTGGTAAGTAAGCTTTGAACAAGCATAAAATGAGCCTCTGGTGTTGACATAAGGATTCAGATTTTCCATACTAACGTACAGGAAAGTCATGACTGTATTAAAGACACTGAGCAGAACTATTATCCCACCCACGCTATTGCTTAGAACCCGCTTGAGAGAGAGCGTTTCGAGGCAATGGCTATTAAGCATGGGGAAGATGGTAGAAGCGCGGCTAGGTTTTCGCAAAGAAGCAACCCCTTGGCTGCCACCTAGTTTGGACCCTCCTGGGCCTTATTCATTTGTTTGCAGTTCTTTTTGTGAGCCCCCGCACACAGCTTTTCACTTCGTCCCTCCCCGGTTCCTTTGCCTTCCTTCCCACTTCTGTTCCCCTTGCACCCTCCTCCCAGCCCGCCCACCACCCCTGATTGGCCTTCCCTCTGTGGTCTGCTCGGGTCTGGTGTCCCGTAGTTCACTGTGCTCGCCATTTCCTTCGGCTGAGCAGGTGAGGTTGCTGCCACCTCGCTGGACCCTCCTGGGCCTTATTCATTTGTTTGCGGTTCTTTTTGTGAGTCCCCACTTTCCACTTTCTCCCTCCCTGGTTTCTTTGCCTTCCTTCCCGCTTCTGTTCCCCTCCCTCCTTCCTCCCAGCACACCCACCTCCGCTGATTGGCCTTCCCTCTGTTGTTTGCTCGGGTCTCGTGTCCCGTAGTTCACTGTACTCGCCATTTCATCGGCTGAGCAGGTGAGTGTGCTGCCACCTCGTTGGACCCTCCTGGGCCTTATTAATTTGTTTGCAATTCTTTTTGTAAGCTCCAGAGCCCCGCTTTCCACTTTCTCCATCCCCGGTTACTTTGCCTTCCTTCCTGCTTCTGTTCCCCTCCCTCCCTCACTCCTCCTTGCCCACCTCCCCTGATTGGCCTACCCTCTGTAGTCTGCTCGGGTTTAGTGTCCCGTAGTTCACTGTGCTCACCATTTCCATCGGCTGAATAGGTGAGTGTGTTGCCACCTTGTTGGACCCTCCTGGGCCTTATTCATTTGTTTGCAGTTCTTTTTGTGAGCCACCGTGCCCTGCTTTCCACTTCCTCCCTCCTCGGTTCCTTTGCCTTCCTTCCCGCTGCTGTTCCCCTCTCTCCCTACTCCCAGCCCCCCCCCCACCTCCCCTGATTGGCCTTCCATTCTGTCATAACTGCCCTCCACAGGGCAGCCCCCTGCCAGGCAGCCCCTTGCGGCTAAGGGCCCCTAGGCAAAGGGCGGCTTCCACCGAGGCAGCTCCCTACCGTGTCCGCAGGTGTCAGCGGGGGAAGCCAGCCGTCAACCAGCAAAGACTACTCAGGTAGGAGTGGCCCGGGTCAGGAATGGAGCATCGCTCTACCCTGTAAACCTGGCCACATAGCAGACTCTCAGTCTTAGGTGTGCTTTTCTCCGGGATTAAAATTGCATTGTGAAAGTATTTATAATGGCATTGTGAAACCTAGGCCTTTTTCCCCCACTTACAGGATTCTCAGATTTAGGTGTGTTTACTCCGGTATTTAAAATTGCATTGAACTTCTACTCCCAATAGCCCTTTTGAGACGGGGTAGCAATATTCAGAGGCGGATGGGGATGAAGAAGTTGCTCAAACATCAATAATCAAAACGACTCAGGAAGTTGGCAAAGTGTTTTCTGTTTTAATATCAATTATCTAAAACATGGAGTACAACGGGCATCTTCCGACGCCACACAGCTTGATCTCCAAACATTTCATTAAAAACGGTCCTTTTATAATGAAAATTCATCATCACTGACATCATGTTACGTGGCAAATTACAAAACTTATGAGAACCTGTGGTTGGCTCTCATTGAACATCTACGTATACGTTCTATATAGCCATTGGTTATGATTGGGTACCTAAGTCAGGTGGGCATCAGAACCCACCCCCAATAACTGGTCATCATTGTTGTCACTAAATACACAATGATCAATTGGTTCTTCAACCTATAGGGCTTCTCAATACAAAGCCCACTATGATTGATTTGGCACCCTTGTACCCCCTCTAAAATATTCCATATGCTAGCAGCACGCAGGCTGCCATCCTAGGTGTATGGAAGCTCGGCGTGATCATGCCTCCCCTCCAATTAACCCACTATCCATCAACGGAGCGGATGAGTACCGTGAGCGGATGAGTGCGAGGAACTGTTGAGCGCGGGGAGCGGATGAGTGAAGTGAGCGAATGAGTGCAGGAGCAGATGAGTTGAATGCGTGGAAAGCATGAGTGGATATAGCAGATGAGTGCATGGAGCGGGTGAGTGCGGGAAGCGGGTGAGTGCAGGGAGCGGGTGAGTGTGGGGAGCGGGTGAGTGTGGGGAGCGGGTGAGTGCGGGGAGCGGGTGAGTGCGGGGAGCGGGTGAGTGCGAAATACAGGGGCAGACAGAGTGCATGCGGGGGGCAGTCAGGAGCGCGTCGAGCAGACCGGAGTATGTAGCGCTGACGGGGACGCATGGAATGAATAAGTCCATAGAACAGACTGGAGCGCATAGAACCGCACGTCGTACATAGTATGGTCTGGAATGCAGGGAACGTTTGACACCATTTGGTATAACTGTTCTCATACCAACATCTCCCGCTCACTCCCCATCACTCTAAGTAAACACTGCTGGTTACACACCCCCAGCCAGGTGTTCTCCTCAGGCCTAACGCAGCCACAGTCGGTCTGGATAAATACTGCCAGAACGAACATATACCCCTGATCTCAACCACCACACCTACCGCTAAGAAGCAGCTATTCCACAAATACCACACCAGCTGCACACATACCCGGTGCGCACACACGCCGTAGACTCTCCCTACTCTCTCTACTGACCTGAACTTCGGTTTCCCAGGGCGTTCAACCTACCAGCGCCTTCAGACCATACCAATGGTATATTAGGTGCTATATAAGTGCAAAATAACATAACATAACATAACTCCTTCAGTCCATCAGACAATTAGGCTTATGAACTTGGCCTTGTAACTGTTGACTTCATCAGGGAAATAAAGGGAGTATAGCTTCACTCTGTCTATTAGTTTCGGCACAGCCTAACCCAGGCTATTTTGATCTTACCCATGTGATTTGAAGACCACTCTTTTCAAGTCTTTTGCAGCATTTAATTCTATTAAATGATGAACTGAAGAAGCCTTTAGTGTTTTCAAGCTGCTTCAAACAGAAGCGCGTTCCTTTCTCTTGTTTGTTGTAGCCTTCTTGACAGGCATCAGTTTCACTGTGGTCTTATTTCCTTTGTTCTGGGCCAGCCCCATCTTCTCTGAAACTTGCCATGCCATCAATAATCTCCAACTGCGCCACTCATTTGAAAGTATTTTTCTTGTTCATTGGGTTTCAGGCCTCCTAAAGTGCGTTTCTGGAATCATCCAGGTTATATACATTCCTATGTAAATACATTGGCGCATCGCCACAATCTAATTCACTACATAGCAAGCCTTATGAATTCTTTTCCCTATTTCTGTTTTCAGCACTGTACGCATGTAAACTGATTTACATATTTCTCCGCGTTTCTGTAGCATAAGCATCTTCATCTCAAGCCCGAAATGTTGCTCATCTCTACCATCTGTTCTTCGTCCTTTTAGAGAATATTGTTACATTTCTTCTTTCCATCCAGCCTCTAGATATGTCAGCTACTATTCCATATGAAATCACCAGGCTCCTTTCTTTGTTCAAATGAACATTTCTTCTGGTACTTCATCCAAAAGAACATTATGGGCCTCATTACGAGGCAGGCGGAATGGGTTTAACGGCGCCGTTAAAGGTGCCGGTGCCGTTAAACCCATTCCGCCCTATTACGAGGTTCCCTTGCGTGACCCGCTCTGGATGTCTGGTCAGACCAGACGTCCTGTGTGGGTCCCGCGAGGGGACCAGGAGCTAACAACAGGTTTGTTATTAACAGGCTCGTTGTTAGCTCCCTCCCCAGTCCCATTGAGCCCTATGGGGGTTGAAATGGGAATGGGGATGTGTTTCCTGAATGGGGAAATACCGGGTCCTCCAAGGTTGGAATGGCTCGGTATTTCCCCATTCAGGGACCACAGACCCGGACCCGACTTTGGAGGCAGCCATGCCCTTATTAAGGGCATGGCTGCCTCCAAAATCGTAATGAGGTCCTACGTCTCTGTGCATTTAGGTAGGATTTACTTAATGGATAATTTGTCTCGAATGTTCTCTGCAATATTGGTACACTGACTGGAACTGCACATGTAGTCATCTCCGGTTCCCAACATATAGGTAACATAGGGGCGGAGCTTGGAGTGAGGATGTCTGACTGTACCTCTACAGTACAGCATTGTGAAAGTATTTAAAATTGCATTGTGAAACCTAGGCCTTTTTCCCCACTTACAGTATTCTCAGATTTAGGTGTGTTTTCACCAGTATTTAAAATTGTGCATCTGAAAGTTGTACCGTTCAGTGGTTCAGCCTCCCAGCATTGCATCCATCTAGCGAACCTTTCTACCATTATCCTAGCCACTATCATCTTGTCCAATTGTCTACTTGTCTCCCTCTGTCTCGTCTGCTTGCACCCTCCTCCCACACCTTTCATCTTCTCTCTTCTCCCTACCTACTCTATGGTTCTCTCTGTCTCTCCTATCTTTTCAACTGCTTCTCTATCGACTAGCCTGCTCTCCTCACTAAATCTGGTAGGAACAAGTTTAAAATTCCTGGTCTCCAACCCAGGTCTCCCTATCGCTGATACCTATACCAGTCCCTCCCCCAGGCAAACCCTCACCGACATCCTTTTTGTCATTGCCATGCCAGACCTATGGACTGTAAATATGGTCTCTGTGCTCTCTCCTTCTCTTCTTTTCCCATTAATGGTGGCATCCAGTGGGAGACCCTCTTGGCCTCCTTCCACTCTTCTAAGGTCATCATTAATGTTTTCCTGAATGGCACCGCCTTGGTCCAAGGCCCTCAGGCCAACCTTCTACTCTTTCATAGATGCTTCCCGTGCCTCATAAATTTCCTGTCTTCTCCTGCAGTCCCCTCTCTTCCCTCCACAGCTTCCTTGCCTCCCCCTGCTGTCTCATCTTTGGCTACATTGCCCTCTCCTCCTTCCTCTTCTTCCCCTCCTCAGGCTTCTTCTACACTTCCACATAGCATACCTCTGATTTGTACCCCTCCCTGGAAGGACGGCAACCTTCTCTATATTGCCACTCTCAACTCTCGCCCAGCTGTCAAGCACTCCTCTGACATCTGCTGCCCCCTGGAAGAACTTGACCTTGATGTCTTCGGTCTGGTTCACGGCCAGCTCTGTCATGAGCTTTGAAACTCTCTTCCTTGACGGCTACAAGACCTTCTCCGTGTCCAGGTTCAACTGCTCCAGAGGGGGTGTAGCCCTGATCTTCCCTGAGTGGATTCCTGCCTCTGTCATTCATACACAGTCCTACTCTTCGTTCGAATGCCTCATCTGCAAACTCTCTCTCTCTACTAGCCATTCCCTTACTGTGGCTACCATCTATCAGCCACCTGGTCAACTCTTCTACTTCCTTTCCGAGTGGGCGGACCTCTCCTCTCCTCGACCACTCATCTCCTCCTTCTTGGAGATGTTAACATCCACCTGGATGCTTCCTGTCCTTCCTCTGGACTCTTTCCTGACCTCTGCTACTCTCTCTCACTCTCTATCCTTCCCCCTGGCCTGACTCACTCTGCAGGGCACACTCTGGATTTTCTGATCCCTACAGACCTTCCTCTTTCGATCCCTCTCACCACTTCTCTCTCCTGAAGCGATCACTTTCTCCTTTCCTCCCAGCTCACTCTCTCCACCTCTCAGGCCAAGCCAAGTCCAGCACTGCCACCTACCTTCTTGGTTATCGGAACCATGAAGTGTGTGTCAGTTGAGGCTTTTGCTGCACTTTCTCACACCCCTCTCCCCCTTTGGCTGACTCACACCTGATACAGCCCTCGCCATGCTCCACTCTGCTATCTCTGATACTCTTGACATACTTGCCCCTGTCATGAGGATCCGCTTGAAGCCCAAAGTCAAGTGCAACTCCTGATATGACTCAGGCATGGGTACACGAGACAGTGTTCCTGTAGTGAGGCAAGTGAGTGCACAAACTGTTTAAAAAAGTCATATAGAAACACTACAACAGTCAAAATCACAGGAGCGTGTGAAGGCCACTTTAAATAAGGGAAACTTTGAAAGTTTGGTTAGAGAAGGTGAAACCATATTGGAATCTGTAAAGGGCCTTGTGTCTGATGTAGAACAACTGTGTGATAAGAGTGTGATGGACGTTTGTGAATTAAGAGACTAGCCTGATTGATGTAGGTGATTTAGAAGACCAACTTAAAAAATGTGTTAGTAGAATAGTTAAAGACTCTATGCAGCCGATATGGGACTGTCTAAAACATTTTAGAACTAGACTATTCACCTTTCTAAATGTGATTGATGATATGACCGGACAAACAAAAAATGAGATCAGTGAATTGAAAACGAACTTGGGGCAGGGGACAACCACGGTTGGAAAAAAGACCATCATTTGTGAGGGGAATGAAGAGCTAAAAGGTAATTTGCCTCAAAGTAAGCCCACTGAGTAGATACCCCCAAATGGACAACAGATAGTAACCCAATGTTGTGTACAAGGCCAAATGAGACCCAAATTGGTAAAAGCAAACCAAATCCCATATCTAACCCTGAGAGTGATATGTACAACTACTGGGAAAATATTACCATAGCCGAAAGGTTACAAGGAAAGCAGCCTGTTAACCCAAGGGATGGACAAGTGATTCTAAATCTTCCACGAGTAGCGGCACCACTGGTGGGTATAATAGTAGGGTAGATCCCTTATCTAATGAATCATATGAAACCAAAACTGGATTGATGAACAAAGTTACCCAATGGATGAATGCTTATATGGGCCACAAATCAATCCAAGGCCTATTTTAATGACTAGAAGCGTGGGTTGGGCTGGAGGCACAGATACATCTATCAAAGGTGGCTATATTATTGTTTCCTTTGACTCTCCACAAGTGGCTTTATACATATTGTGCTCAAATTTAACTCATGCCTGAGGTAGCTCTTTGTACAAGATGGTTCCTTCTGGCATATTTTTATCCTGATCCGGCCTTGGTTTGCATACTTGGGAGGGAAACACTGAATAACTACTCAAATGGGAAGATACTGGCTAGAGACCCTGAAATGCAAAGGACAAAAATGAGGGTGGCAAAAGAACAAGTGCTAAAAAGCGATATGGTTGTATCCAATAGATTTTATGCCCTATCCACTATTGAAGAACTGGTTTTGCCATGAATAGACCTCTCCGTCATGGTTGTGTATGACACCCGAGTGGCACCGCCAGAATCTTGGGACGGTGAATTAATAGTACCAGGGCCAGTTAAACCAGGGTGTTCCTTATCATGCAAAAAAGGTAGCAGGCACCCCTCTCTCGAAAGAACACGGCATGATAACCTGTTCAGTGGTTTGTAGCCACTTCGAGAGTTCACAGCCATCTGCTTTTTGCTCACTGTACCTTTCACAGATGGGAAAAATCCATTTGCATATCAGTCTTTGTTCTGCCACATGGGCAGTCCAGCACTGAAATGCTATGGCAATTCCCTTCTGAACAAGAGTACCAACAGCAACCCCATACACGTGTTTTAGTCTTGTTGGGCCTCATCAGTGAGGTGGAGCTGTGCCTCTATGGGCACAGTGAGCAGGGCGTCCACGTCTGTTTGCCCCCAGGTAACTTAGGGTAACCAACCCCAAGTTCCTTCCAAAAATACAAAAAGGGTAGCAGGCGCCCCTTATCCTTAACCTTAGCAAAATCTATTATAGATCAGCAGTTAGAGTGTGTGAATATGCCAGAATGTGTAGAAATTAATTGATAATGTCAAAAGAGAAACTGAATGGGTTTGCAATTATTCTCCTACTGGTGACACGTGAAGAAGAGGAAATAGTCCTTGATGGGTATCTGGTGTATCAGGTAAAGGCAAAAAGGGGGTAAAGAGGAAAGTATTATGGAGGCTTTGTGATCCTGGTTAAGGACTCACTTGCCTGTGAGATTATTGAAGTAAAAATAAAAATGAAAACATCAATCCAGTTCTTAAATTGACCCCACTGGAGGGTCTTCCCATATACTTTATTAACATCTATGATAGTCCCTTAGCGAAAGATGGCTCGGGACCTATTGAAGCTTTAATAGAGGTGGTTGGCAGTTTACGACAGCAAATAAGAGAAAGTGATGCACTCATAGTGTGTGGAGGCGACCTTAACCTGCAAATGGGTAATGGCCCGATTGAGGGTCTTTTTGACCAGGAAGAAGATAGGGTATTGGGAGTGCCTCCACCGCAAATGATGGATAAGAGGATGTGTGGTGCTGGGCGCCCGTTCTGGCATTGGTTGATGGAGGCTGGCCTGAGATGAACCAATGGTAGACTCGAGGGGGATATTCCCAGTGCAATCACTTTTAAAAGCACAAGAGGAAGGTCGACCATAGACTATTTTCTGGTCTCTGTTAATTTGTGGGGATTGGTAAGGAATTCCTAATTAAGGGATGAATTATAAAGTGACCATTGTGCCTTAGATCCAGTCATAAAACGGCCGGTCATTAGGTCGAGAGGTAACCAATTTCACCATATCACAGAAATTGCCTGTGTAGGCAATACAACTAAAACATTGAGATGGAACAACTCAACTAAAACTGTAATGGGGAAAAAGATTGTGAAAAGAAACATGGCTATCATTGAGGTTTTGTTGAATCTGGACTCTAACGCCGTTGTTATAGTACAAACCTTTATGCATCTGATGGGAAACATCAAAGAGGGATGTATGGGGAGAAGCTCTTAAAAAGTGAATAAGGGGCATAATGCAGGATGGTTTGTTAATGAATGTAGACTCGCAAAGGCAAATCTATTAAGCCTACTTACAAATCTAGAATCCCCTAATAAGGAGATTGTTCAGGGTAGGGAAAAGTATAAAGTGCAAATTAGAATACGTTAAAAAAGATTTGGACAATCAAGCATGGGACAGGCTAGAGATAGCGAGTAAAAACAATGATTCACGTAACTTCTGGAAGGAAGTTAATGGACTCCCTGCATATAGCGAGCTAACAGTGGGACTGGAATGTGGTATTCAAGATCACATATGGGTAGACTATTTTAGTACGGTTCACCAAGCACAAAGAGGGGGAAAATAATTTTAGGCATGCTCCCCTGGTAAATTGATGGGAAATTGAATATGCAAAGGGCAAAGGTTAACCATCACTTACAAAGGTGATGAAAGTCATCCAAAATGCAAAAAAGAAGGCGTGCCCCTGGTAGTGACGGAATACTGGCTGAGTTTTACCAAGACAATGATGAAATATGGGGTCCAGTTGTAACAATATTATTCAATGCGATACTGGGTACAAATCTCATACCAAGGGAATGGAGAAGAGCAATGATTGTTCCAATTTTTTTAAAAAAGGGTGTAGAAAAATACCACAAACATATCAGCCTCTATCCCTTTTGAACACAAGTTTTAAGAAATGTGTGTAGTGCCTTCTCTCTAAATTAGAGGAGTGGGTTACAACCAATGAAATTCTATCCCCAATTCAACTGGTGTTTAGGCCTAAATTGGGGACAATGGAACAGTGTCTAAACTTGTATATGATAATTGCTCACTCCCTGTATATTAAACACAAACCAACATATTTAGCGTTCATGGACCTAAGCACAGCCTTCGACAAAGTAAATCGGAACACATCGTGGGACGTGCTCAGGTCCTATGATTCACCAACTGTTATTCTGGACAACCTGGAGGCTCTGCATAGGGACAACGAGGCATCTATTAGTTCTGGTAGTGAGCGTCAGTGTACAGCCTGGTTTCCAATTGAATCTTGGGCAAGACAGGGGTGTCCCTGCTCTTCTCCATGTACATCAACAAGCTCCTGGAGAACCTACTGGAATGCCATGCAGATGTACCGAGACTGGGAAACATGCAGATCCCAGCTTTAATGTATGCGGATGATACAGTACTTATTGCATGTACTCCAGGAACCCTGCAGACTCTGGTAAATACATCTTCCACTTACATAAGGGACTTGGACCTGCACGTCAATACCACAAAATCAGCAGTAATGGTGTGTTTAGGAAAGAAACAGGCGTGCAAGTTCCCAAACATATGCTGTGATGGGCTAGTGATCCCAAGAGTGACCAAATTCAATTACCTATGGGTTCGATTTAGTGAGAACTTTAATGGGCACGCACATGTACAGAAAACGGTCCCATTGATGAAACAATCGGTTTGGCGGTATTTACAGATTCATGAAGCAGCACAAGCAGCATAAGCAGAAACTGCTCTGTATTGTAGAAAAGATTTATAATGCACGTATTATAGGGGCAATTATATATAGTGCTGTGATCTGGGGCTATGTGAGATTATGGTGTGTTGTAAAAAGAGGTAAATCGCTTTGTGAAATCTGTGTTGGGCCTACCCATGTCAGTGCCAAACTTTGCCTTGCATAAAGAAATAGCCTTGGCCTTGCAGGTTATGATTGCGTGTATGGTCAAACCCAAAGGCTGGGCTTTCACAGAAATTGTTAAAGGATCTATGAGGAAAAAAGGGTTTCATCTTGAGAGGGGAAGAGAGAACAATTGTAAAGAAGTGAGACTATTATGAGAAAGGCACAACCGTTTTTGTAAAGTAAGGGAGAAAACAGCAAGCAGAGGGATTCGAGTGATAGTTTTAAAGAAGAGGCGAGGGTAGCTTTTAGATAGAATAGGTGTACAGGAGATAATATTGGTGAGAGTAGAAATGAGGGTGGAAGGTGAGAAGGTGAGAATAGATATTGGAAAAGAAGACGGTTTTGGTGAGGCCAAGAAAGAGGATTGCAACAAGTTGGAAGAGAATAGTGAGTTGGAAGATAAGTGCTTCTGGTCTCGTGCAGAAGGAAGGCGACCAAGCAGTTTGGACTGGACTGCCCCTTTTGTGGGGGTACCAAGCCTGATTTGCATATGGTCTGTCCCCTTTTGTAATGGCTTGGCAGGCGAAGAACGATGGTCTGGAGGGTTGCCCAGAGCAATGCCAGATGTTAGGATTAATTCCAAACCTTTTAGCCATAACCTCTTTTGTTTTGCATAATTCACCCACAGTGGGACGGATATGCCCAGACGTCGGTCCTGTGCCTGCTGGTTTTAGAGACGCAAGCTACTCCTCACTGATGAGGCCCAACAAGGCAGAAACATGTTTGGGGATGCTTATGGTCTTGTGCAGAAGGGATGTGACCAAGCAGTTTGGGCTGGATGGTCCCTATTGGGGTGCGACCAAGCCCGATTTACATATGGTCTTTCCCCTTTTGTCATGGTTTGGCAGGCAAAGAACAATCGTCTGTAGGTTTGCCAAGAGCAATCCCAGAGGTTAGGATTAATTCCAAACCTCTAGCCATCACCTCTTTTGTTTTGCTAATGTTGTACAACAGCCCCACACTACTTAGTTCAAGTGTAAAGAAATTTAGTTGTTAAGTGACCTCCGTGTTTTTCAAAAACGTAAATTCAAGGGGAGGTGGGAAGTCCTGACTTTTTTTCCGTGGCACAGTAATACTGTCAGACCTGCCCCTCTTTCCTTGTACAGGCTCTGTGAGATGTTGTTGGTGACGCTGACAATAACCCCAAACTTATCTGGGAGTAGCCCTGTTTATGTGAACAATAAATGTATGCAACTTTGTGCTAGCAAACATGTAAAGCGGTGAAACATTAACACCAAAAATCAAAGTTCGTCCGGGACTTTAAAGAAAAACAAAGCAAATGCATAATGTGATGAATGTATGATGCTCCACTTGTATAGCACAACTCCCAAAACATGGCTCCTTAGGAAGAGCACATATTCCCTGAAGTCCGAAAAATGCTGGGTATTTTATTTCGATTTTTAACACTTTTTGTTGAAAATATAGATGGTAAGTGAGGTAGGGGTATTAATTAGTCATGGGGGATCTAACAGGGATAAAATTGCTGAAAAATAAAAAAATAAAAAGTCAAAATGTTCGGCTTTGCAGTAAAATATTCACAATATTCACATATACCTGTTAAAACATTAGTTCCTGTTCACTGTGTCCTATGTAAATAGTAAACAAATGCTTTTCTGTTTGAGTAGTAAAACAGTAAAGCAGGATCTAGCGATGCATAATCTCAAAGCCCACAGCATTTTATTTCTGCATTATTAGCCTTGACCAGACATGAGTCATAGATAGTGCAAAATTGCAGCCACGATATGAGATGACGCTGCGACTGCGCCATGGTGGTATGGTGAGAAAGCCGATTGGTTGGTGTTAGGAAAGATTTCCATTTAGGGATCATTTTCCCTCCAGTTGTGAAACCCCCAACTTTTTGTTGTTGTCTGACAATCCCAGCCTGACTTTTACCAGTGGAGCCCAGGCTTCTGCTGTACTTGGGCATTTTCTCATTTTGTTATGGGGAAACTGACATGACCATAAGACTGTCAGTACTAGGAGACTTTGTTTCCCTTAGTCTTTCATTTTGTTGCTATTTCTTAGTAACATTTTATCAGTGCAGAATGTACGTTACAGTACAGTGCGCTGGGGTCCCTTTTTCATTTTGAAGGCCCTAGACACCCTCAAAGGATTTTCTGTGAATGTATAAGTGTGCCCTGGACAGAGGCCAGTGCCCAAAATGGCCATGCCACAAGGCCCTTTGTTCTGTCCTCTGGCCATCTTGTCCCTTTGACTTCCCCAGGTTGAGCCCACCCAGGAAATTCTTTATTTGGTCATGCAGATCCCACGCAAACCCAAAGCTTTTACAGGCTTCTGCATGCCTTGTGTGTTTTTTGCCCAGGATGTGGGCTGGAGCTGTCCAGTTCCAATACACATCCTGGGTGCCAAGATGTCTGGTGTGCTGGGAAGACTGGGACCACCATGGTCCGTGATTGGTCCACTTATGGGATGGCTAAATGTGAGCAGATCTCTTATTGGTTTCTCTTCGTTTTGGCGAGAAGGAGATTTTGGATAAGAGAAGGCACCTTACACCCATTCCAGTTCGATCTTCGGAGTTCACACCGAACTTAGTAAAGGAGCCAAGTATGCTGAACCACTGAAGCAGATCTGTGGAACCGCTGGTGACCCGCTGCAAGGTTTGGTACTCTGTTGTCCTGTTGGAGCTGCAGTTTTGCATACAGAAGGCTGCAAGGGAGTTTCGACCCATTGGAATAGTGGGCCAAATTTTTCTCTGCACCTCCTGCTTAACCTGTAAGCGAGCCTTTTCGGAAGTGTTCCTGGACCGCCCAGTGAACTGACCAGCTCGTATGAGACCTTTGCCCTGGAACCGCCACTTTCTCGTGTTTCCACTTAAGCCTTTGGAGACTGTAAGCTCTTGGTATAAGGCACTGTCCCGCCAAGTTACATACACCTAGCATTCCGAGGTCTGGAATTAGGAGAGTACGCATGAACCTGAGCATACGCAGTCACTGTGTCGCCCAGGGTCGGTAAGTACTTGCATCTCTTACTGGTAGCCCCTGGCGCATCCATACACTTTTACGCACAAGTTTCCCCTGAGGGCCACTCTTCTTTATCGAGGTAGCCTGTGCTACCAAGCTATTCCCATTTCTTGGAACCTGCTCTGCCCTTTTGGGGAGACCCTCCTTGAATAGTGGGAAGTTATTCGTCATCACCTCACCACCTTCCTGAGCCAGTACAGCCCCCTGAAGAAGACCCGTTTTGAACTTAACCACACAATCGAGTGCTGCGACACTGAATATACTTTTGAGTGCAAGGCACCACACTTCTTAGGGACTGGACTGCCTATTAGTTAGGGTTTGAATTGTTGAAGGACTGCCTAAAATATAACCCCACTGTGTGACCCCTTTCTTTGCTGGTTGTGGATTTCTACTATTCTTTTAGACCACTTTTACTGTATATATGTTTCATAGTTAATGTTGGGTTCGTTTTGTTAATATTGCTTTGACTGTGTGTTTGATTTAAAAGGCCTTTAATAAATGTATATGTATTTTTGATATATACACCTGACTGAGAGTAATTTGTGGTGTTTTTTGCTGTGTGTGCTCATTGTGGAGTTTCAATCACCCTCATCCCTCCTGTGACCGCCAATGCTACCTTGATTGGTCTGAATTGTCCAGAAGGTTACACTGTTCCAAGAACTAGGCTGGCTTTCTGAACCTCTGCCCACCAGGTCAGAGTTCAGAAATCCCTTTTAACAAATTGGTGTACAGCGCTGGGATAGGATTGAAGGTATCCAGTGTTGCGCACTGGTAAAGGTACCCAGATGATACTTACCCGGGACACATAGTGACCTTAGAA
The DNA here is from genome assembly GCF_040938575.1 of Ambystoma mexicanum. NCBI lineage: Eukaryota > Metazoa > Chordata > Amphibia > Caudata > Ambystomatidae > Ambystoma > Ambystoma mexicanum. Next base: position 544,369,275 of record NC_090929.1, read on the forward strand.
GTATCGTAACTGTAAAGGCTAATGACCCATCTTTATTTATTTATTTATTTATTTATTTATTTATTTATATGTTTATATAGCGTCGAAAGTCCGCAGGCATCAGGGCGCATAATAAAATATACATATTACGTACAAAACAAATATAAAACACTGAAGAACAATACAAGTGCTTTACAATCATCAACAATGACAAGTGGTACGCAATATGGCACAATATAGCCAATGCTTAGGGTATGAGGCAATGGTGTAATGAAGAATGCTACAAAAATTTGCTAATTCATTCAAAGGAGGAAAAAGAAACATTTCTAAAAGTGAAAGTGGAAAAACATATACTTCAAAGATTCAAATGTTGATTAAGTACAGACAGACCACTGCATAGCCCATATGCCCTGGTTATATAATCCGATGGATAATTTAAGGGGGCAAACAATAGTCCGCAGAGACGAGCAAAACTTATACCTAGAACAGTTCAGTTCATAACAATGTTCAACCTAGACGATGGGGATACGTGTCCCAGATTGGCTATTCTATGCAGGAACAGAGGAAAACTACTGGACCCACAGCCTATGACAAGACAATTTGTGTTGTCTGAGCTGCACCAGTTCTCAATCTGATTTCTTCGGAGTACCTTCAAGTCCTATGATCTGGAAGCAATAACGAACAAAACCTTGAATGCTTCGAAGTCAGAAACACTGAGAATGCCAACTCGTGATTTGACCAGCCCTTAAATGCAGTAGTAATACTGTCACCGCCGCATTTAGGGGCCCATGCCAAACTCGTGATGAGGCCCATTGTATAAAATCATATGAAACCCTACAGTTTCTCTGCTTGGGGGTCATATCTTTGGGAGGTGGATACTGTGCCAGTTTCCCTGCCCATTTCTTCACATCTTTATGGAAATAATCCTTGCCTCGACCCTTGCTGCCTGATTTCCTAGTGGATTATTTGTTGATGTGCTGTGAGAATCCACAATACTCAATCTCGCATGGAGATGGTTGTGATGACTGCCTAGTCACTACTGTCCCACTGCAAATGAGGTTCTTCCCTATCCCCTTTTCTCTTGATTTTGCCACCCTAACCCCTGGAAAGCCCACACTCCCTTAAAGCACTAGTGCAAGGCATACCGCTCGTAGGCACTTAGCCCTCCAAAAGTCACTATAACTTCACTCCCCTCTCATCATACATGATTCCTAAATCGCCCATCCTAGTTTTGCCCTTTAATCAGTTTTAGATTGGTTTCTACTTTCTTGTCTCAACAATGTCACCTTGACAGCTACATAATTATAACATACGTTATAAACTTCACAAGTCTGAGGCAGCCCGGTGCCCTTGTTAATCACCCTCGGTCGATACCCCCAGTATAGCCCATGGAACGGGTTACTAATGCCACATTATAGCCAGCAATTGGTTTTGAATAACACATTACAAGGCTACCCGCACCACAGAGAGTACCTGTAGCCAAATCCCTGTGACCACCTAAGCAGATGTGTGTACTGGCAACTTCTAGCCTCTTTTATATACAACACATATTTTGAAGAGAGATGCAGATTATAAAGGCTTTATATACCTTGCCCACGGGCTGTACTGGGAGTTATGAGCCTGCATACCTTGTTAAGTGCCCTCGCTGCTCTTGGCAATTAACTCGAACTTCATGACCATTAACTCCTGGTATGGCCCTCAGGTTTGGTATTGGAAGATTAATTATAATTTTGGAATGCTGGCTGGCCATTGTGAACAATGGGTCTGAATAGGGCTTAAACCACTATTAGCACACAGCATGGAGTAGGCAGCCAATCAGGAGGCAAGGAACGCAGGCTGAATCTCCCCACGTAAGCCCACTTTCCAAGCTGCCTGATGGCTGCTTCACCTGCCCACCATCTTCCCCCCACCATTCCTTCCTTTTTTTTCTTCCTCCCTCCCCACTTACCTGATCTGCCACTGAAGCAGCTGCTACAGCTTCCGCTCCTGGTCCGTTGTAGCCGCCATGGGAATAGAAATTGAGCTTTCCAGATCCATGGTGGCCATATCACTGAAGTATTTTCCTTCAATCAACGGGACGCAGCAAAGGATCCTGTTCACTGAAATTAAATGAAATCAAAATACAATGCTCTCAGCACCCCGTGTTACCGTATTTGCAACCTGGGGTGCTAATAAGCTTAAGACCCTCTTCGGCGTGCCGTTATGTGTTGACATACGTGAAGACGGCTCTGTGCTGCCAAATTTTTGTCATTAGCACGCCGAAGTGCAAAAGGTGGCATATAGGTGTTTACTTTTAGCATGACAAGCGGCACTCACTATTACAAATAAGTGTTCCCCAACATGCACGCATATCAGACAACATTTATTTGCTCTTGTGAACATTGCTTACCATGCTCGCATGTTGGGCAAAGTTTTATTGTCATTGTACATGCTGCCTGCCATGGGGTCAGCCTGCTTTATGTTGCTGTGGGATCACGAGCATTTGAGCTGGCATGAAAATCCATGCTGGACCAAATGCTGGAGCATTTGTATAGCAGAGGGGAAGGGAGGCGGCAGAAATGCAAGTTGTGTTCCGCCCATCCTCTCCGCCATACAAATGATTCAAAATGAGCCATGGCATGAATGAAAGGCCTCAAGGCTTTTTTTCCGCCTTCCATATGGCAATATTAAAACGTTTGGGGGGCTTCACTGGTCGCTAAGAGTCCGGGGCCCAAGTTATAGGCCTCAGCGAAGCAAGGGCCTTAACATTGCGCAATAGAGTGGTTACTGGGCAGTGAAGCCCACTGAACACAATATTATTGCCATTAGCACACTAGACAAGCCCTTAAGGTGCTAATAGCAATCTTTATTTTTTTTTGTTTAAACCCAACAGCGCTTCTTCGTTCACAGCAGCAGCCGGGGAGAGTCAGGATTGCCATGGAAATGGAAGGTGGGGCTCCACCTGGAGCCCCTCTTTCATTTCCATGGCGTACTCAAAGCAGTGCGGCTGGGCAGAGGAGCCCTGTTAAAGCAAAAGAGAGAGGGGTGCAGGGTGGTGAGGGGCTGGATATGGGGTTTGGAGGCAGGGGAGGAGGGAGAACAGGCAGCACCCGGTGGAGGGAGGGTGCACAGAGCACTGGGGTGGCTCTGAACCGGGGCTTGCATCTTTAACCTGCTTGGCTGACGTACCCGCTTAGGGTGTTAATTTACATTATGGCTCATTGGAACATGTATTCTCGTATTTGTGGTATCTTCCTGCTATCATCCTATATACTCACCTTCCTGGCAAACCTAACACTCCCACCCCAATTATTTCCCCCACTTCTTTACAACGCTCTCATTGCCAATGCAGATGATGCACGTTAGACAATGTCACAAAAATACATTAAAAATCAAGAAATCATGCAATAATTTACAAGAGCGAAGGGCAATGCAAGGCAATACTCTGGCCTAACACCCACCCAAGCTCAACCAGCATCTGCAAAGTGTCACTCCCCCTTTAGAAAACCCGAACATGTGTGGGCTGTGAAGCAGGGAAGCGATTGTACAAGTTGAATGTGGCACAGCGTGTTATTGTTCTCCCTCGCCTGGCATCCGTTTTTGATTTCTGATGTCTGCTTTGTTTACCGAGGCTTGATAAGTACAGAATATACGGAGCGGCGGTGAGCTCGTTCAGGATATTGCCCCCACGACCTCCCACGCGGTTTTTCCGCGCGACAAAGCTTCTTGGCGTCTGACCTGCTGCTGTTTTACGGTGCTCTTTACAGTGGCTGTTTCACTCATTTCATACACGTGGTTATGAATGGTCCCTGTCAATGACAGGAGGAGGGTATTTTTTTGCTGCATACACGGTCGCAGAAAGAAGACAAAGCCAGGGCAGAGGTCAAAGATTGCATTTTTAATTCCCGAGATCAAAACATTCAATCAAAATGCTAGTGAACAGAGGAGGCCATGGCTGCTTTCGGAGTCCGGGGCTGCCGTTGTCGCTGCATCATGTAGCATGTAGCCAATGAAGAGGGGGACTGCACAAACTTGCTTTATTTCTTCGAAACGTGGTAACTAAGAACCCAGAGTTACAACAAAGTGTGATGTTCTGATACAATCTTATTTTGGGCAGATTGGAGGGGAGTAAATATTTGCCACCAACAAGCGGGAGCGAGCAAGGGTAGCGTGGAACCCTAACCAGACAAGGGTGAGATACGTGGAGCGAACCACGAGAACATTTTTTGAATAATTGGTTACATTGGTGTTTTATACAGCACCCTTTCTCTGAAAAATGTGATTAAAAGCCAGACAGTTTGCAAGCGGTTTTGTAGGGTAACGCATGTAAACATCCAATAGATGAAGGTCACCGACATTGTACAGGAGCATTTCCCAATGCGCATAATGACAGTAATTAAAGTATAAGAAAACATGTCAAAGCTGGCTCTGCCAATATATGCCAGGACCTGCACATACAAATATACTCCTGTTGGCTTTGTCATTAACACTGACATGCCACAATGAGAAAACGTGCTTGACATGTAATAACACTTACGTTTGCTTTATCATAGATCCACAGTAAAAATGGCATGCCAGAGTAAGAACAGGCTAGACTGGCGACACCAAAATGCTAGTTTAGCCTTTAATAACATGTATCATGCTTGCTTTATTCTAAATGTACACTAAAAAATGTCATGCTACAATAAGAAATGTCTAGACTGCCTGCACCAAAAGGCCAGTCTAGCTATGTATTAACACTTAAAATGCATGCTTTATCACAGATCAACGTTGTAAAACAGTGGAGTGTAGTGTCTCCTTCTTAGAAAGGCAGTAACAGGTAAGTAAACACTTTGTTATCTAGGCTGGCAAGTTCAAGATGAGATCAAGTTTGAATGGTGCACTCTTAGGTGGGAAATAATTACCTTCATTCTCACGTGCTCCTGCTGTTCTGGTGGCAGAGCAAGCCCTCAATTGTTTATTGAAGATGGAGCCCCATCTCATACTTTCAGACCATGGCTCCGCCCCTCATCTCTTTGGGAACGCTGGAGACGCAACGTACCGTGCTGGGCAACACTCCAACATGGTACGCGTTACAGATTGTTGCGCCACACACAAGTTGGCTGCGATATCATGCACATCACAGCGTGCACCAGAAGGAGGTGCCTTTCTCATTTCAAAACAAATACCGTCCAGAACGGGTAAGCTGCACATCACAACTTTCCTTGTTGCGCTGGTGCTCTCTTTATCTGTCTCTTGTCCCCTGTTACGTTTCCTGAGATCCTGCTACTTTGCTACTTCCTTCTGTTCTACTTTCATTTCACCCTGCTGGATAAGCAATTCTTTGCCTTTGTCATTTCCGTTGGTATTCCAGGAGGATTTTCTACATCTGCCTTGAACCTGCTGCAAACCACAAGGTTTTTTCCATCCTTGGGATGGTTTTTCCTTGGATCCGGTCTTTCTGGAAGCCCTGGTGCTCTGTACAGTCAGGGTGCCCCTGGCTGCTGGAGCGGACAGGCCCTATCTCTTCGACTTCAGGACATCACACAAGTCAGAGGTGAGGCTGTGCTCGGAAACATACCCTTGGTAATCACTGATGAATAATCTCTTCCAATGTCAGGGTGTCAGGACTAGAGGAGCAGAAAGGAGACTCCTCTGTGCACAGCAGTTGCCAGTGACGCAGTGTTCCCATGTGGTCCTGTGGCACTGGGTTCGGCTTCTGAATATGGGGTTGACTTGGAGAGACACCAAGGATGAACAAATGTTGAAGTCGCACTATAGGAACCAGGTATGGAAGGAGGACCAGGAAGGATCGATTGGTAGTGCAGTGGCAGCGATCTATGCAGCACAGACCTCTGAGCTTCCCAGTAGGGGCAGGGGGAACTGGACCACTTGACAGATGTCCTGAGATGAAGATTTTCTAGTTGGTTCAGCACATAGAGTCTAAGCCCTGGTAGAAAAGGGGCACCCGCTTCTGGTTCTGGCGATACAGGCACAGCCATGAGCGTACGGGAGATAAGGCCATTGAGCATGAGCTGTGATCCAGTTGTCTCGCGGGATGAGGCAAAAAGGGCGTCGTGGTTGGTTCCTTCTGGTCAACCTGCAGAGGCAGCGCTTCGCCAGATTGTTGGGAATGTCTAAGGAGGCTTGGGTGGACCATCAGTCCTTCATTGAACTGTAGGCTTTCCAGAGTTTAGTCAGTGTTTCAGATGTTTATACACAAAACAGTGTCCTAAAGTTGCGGACACTCCCGTCCCCTGCACACCTTCTTTGCTGGAATCAGTCAAATTGTCCATATAATAATGCTAACTGCATATTATGTCACATTTTCAGTAGTTCTTCCAATGATTCCTTTTCATCAGCAAACAGTTGTAGAGAATACTCTGAATGCAATATTTAGTGAACAAATTATTTAATCAACATAGAATACAATAAAATTATGAGCTCAACATGTTTCTGGCTATTTCCTTACTCAGGAGCAATTTCCTCTTGCGAATTCTATTTCTTCACTAAGTGTACAATATCTAACGGATAAGTACAGAATGAACAAACTGTCAGTCTTTGTTTTCCATATTTGGTACATTTAAATTATTTATTAGGCACATGCTCATATTAGAGGATTGCAAATGTAATCACCTGGTTGACATCAATGGTGATAGTGGATTGAAGAAAGGTCCTTGTGTGTATGTTTTGGTCCGTTAACCTCAGCGGACTCAGTAAAAGGTCCAATGTATACCTATCATAAATGCCCAGAAAATCACTATAAAGTAACTCAACTTACTATAGCTTGACTATTACTGCATAAAAATGAAGATGAACTGAGTTCTAGATACCTTTTGGTATAGGCGTGGGTATCATCTAGTCCACAAGCTGGACCTGTCTCTGTTTCCAGTAATCAAACTGTAAAGAATGTATTAAAGAAGAAACTATTTCTTCTTCTGTTGTATCACTGTTAATGTCCTCAATATCTAGGGCACTAAAATGGAGCAGACCTGAAAAGGAGTAAAGGATGCCAATCCACTCATTGTCTTTCACTACTGCATGCAAATGATTCAGGAGATGTTCTGCATCTTGGATCCCTGCACAGTAAAATTAGCCCTACCGCCAAACCCCCCCGGCGCTATTAGCGCCGGATCACGGGTTTGGCGGTAATGGAATTCCCCATTCCCCACTGAGCCCATTCGCGAATGCCCCATTCGCCATTGGGCTCAGTGGGGAATTTTCACGCTCTTACCGCCGGTGGATTTTCTGCTGGCGGTAATAGCGCGAACTTTCGGCGGATTTCCCCCCAGCTCAGAGCTGGGGAGAAATCCGCCAAAGCCCTGATTTGGCGGACCCTTAAATGCGGCGATAATAGCGCTACCGCTGCATTTAAGGGTTACCGCCAGACTCGTGATGAGGCCCTAGTCACTTGTTTGAAAAATAGGTATATTAACTCACCAATATGAAGACATTCAAAAGCTGTCAAATGTAATGGTCAACACAGGGTGTTACACAGCAAGTGTTTAGGTTCAACTGGACATGTAGAGAGTATACTAGAGCACCAGGGAATGTATAGTACAGAGAATTGTAGGACAACATCAAAAATAAACGTACCCAACTAATCCGCGGTCTTGTTTTGAACCATCACACGTCGCAAGTGGTTCAAAATGGCCACTATGTATACAGCGTCACCAGCGTCTGATGTGGAAGCGTCATGAGTTCACAGTGATGTGTGTACTCTTTTTTTTTCTGTGTATTATTGGAACGGCTTCTAGTACCAGAGCCGTGTTTTTCTCCCCTGCACCCATACAACAATTGAACCATTATACTTGATTCTTAAATATATAACAGATATTGGTGTGCCGGCCACAACCAACTTTGGATAGTGTTTCAGCTGTTGACATATTGAGTTAGCAAGGGGGTCTGCTTTTATCCCCACGACAAGGGGGTGAAGGAACAAAGCCCCAATCACATACCAAGCATCAATAACACATCCACCAATCACATACCAAGCATGGACCATCTGGAGACGGGCTTAACTTATTTGGTTGACTTGCTGCGTTCTCGCTAATAGCGCCGGATCACGAGTTCGGCGGTAATGTTAATCCCCATTCCTCAGTGAGCCCAGTCGGGAATGCCCCATTCCCCATTGGGCTCAATGGGGAAATTTCGCGCTAATACCGCCGGCGGATTTCCCGCTCAGAGCTGGGGCGAAATCCGCCGGATTTAAGGGTTACCGCCAAAGTCGTGATGAGGCTTATTCTTTTCTGGCATGCTCCCTGGAAAAATGAGGAGGCAAACCTGACAAAGGTGATAATTTCCAATGTAATCTCACTCTCAAGCTAGCACAGAGTGGATTGACTTATTTACGTTACACTATATCTCCGCAAACTGGGGCTGGGGATGTGCTTTGAAAATACGGTTTTGTTGCATCAGGTCCCAAAGCACATTCTGAAACTTAAGATAATGCAGCAGGTTGTCAGTGTCAGAAAGGATGCAATGATGCACAAACACCAAGTTAAATTATACCTTCCTCTTGCCCCAATTGAGGGGGCTGCTGGGTATTTGTCAGTGGTTAGGGGTGTGGACCGAAGGGTCTTCCTTTCGAGGGCTCGGCTAAATGCATTATCTTTGAGGGCACTGACGGCTAGATGGAGTCATGAGCCAATGTCCAGAGATGCCTCCTTACATGTATGTGGGGAAAGGGAGACACTGGTTAATTTTGTCCTGTTCTGTCCTCTGCACGCTGAGATCAGGTAAACTCTGCTAATAGGAGCTCTGAAATGGAGCGGTTTCAGGCAATATAAACCAGCTCTATAATTCTTATTGCAGTGCGCAGCAGTGAGGGTGGCGTTTACCCTGGCAAGCTACCTAAGGAAGGCCTGGGCTAAGAGAGCACACTTGTTATAAAATCGTGAGTGTCAGGGTTCTGGCCACTGAGCTCGTAATTCTATTTTCACTTAGCGTACCTACCAATCTGTTGCGCCCTTTTGCCTATTTTTCTAATTGTAGCAATACTGTGGAATATATATTTTCTTCTTATTACATGTTTTTTCTACTCATTTTATGGACTAGGACACATGGTTTTTAGCTAATTTATAGCTAGCACCGCAGTGCATCGGATGAATGTACAGAGTTGTATGTGCCAACTGAACGGATGCAATGTTTTTACTGTGTGACATGTGTATTTGAATACGTTTTATGGATCTTTGATCGCAAATAAACAATCAACAACACACCAACGGGGTGATTCATGGAATCAATGTGCGTCGAAATGGGTGGCGCAAGCGTGACAAATGCAGCGCACGCATGCGAAACACACAGAAGCGCCCGTTTCCCAATTCATGGAAGGCACTGCGCGTGGTTTACCTAGGACTTGCGCCGAATCCACGCGTGGCGCACACGTCACTGCGACATCCCGAATGCTGTGTGTGAGTCGCCCAGTGAAGGCGCACAACGTCCAGCACACACACTTAAAAAAGGGGCGAAACACGCGGCATGGGGAACAACAAGCATAAATGTGGGCGTAACGGGGGAAGTTCAGCAGCAAAATCCACGCAACACCCACATGCGCGTTAACAGCACGTATTCATGGAATTGAACAGGGCAAACCTGCGCACACCAAAAGAGGCACAAAGCCGGAAACACGTCCGCCACGCAAAAGCAAGCGGAAACGCCCCTGCGCAGCATAAAAGTGCACGATAACAACAAACAAGCATATACAGCTACGATGAACGTCCCATTTCTCGCAGCAGTGATCGTGGGACACCACATGAGGAGGATGATAGCCAGGCTGCGCATTATTTTACCCAGGACTAGCCTTTTTGGGATGCTTATGACCAGGTCTATGGCAGGTATAGGTTTCCAACTCATATCATCCTAGACCTGGTCACTGAGTGGGAATATGACCTCACATCACCCACCTTGTGCTCCCAATCACTGAGCCCCTTGGAAAAGCTGCTCAATGACCTGCATTTTTTGGCCACTGGGTCATTTCAGCGGACAACTGCCATAGTTGGGGGCGTCTCACAGGCCACGCAGTCACGCTGCCTACACCAGGTGTTGGCAATCATGACTGCACGTCCCTCAGTCCGCAGGCACATATACATGCCCAGAACACCCGCAGAAAGGCAGGCCGTGGTCCAGGACTTTTACAGGGTGACACACTTCCCCAAAGTTGTCCCGGGAGGATAGCTTAGTGGCACCGTGCGCACCTTGGAAGCAAGACGACATAAAGCAACACAGGTTCGATCCCCGGGTCCGCGCATAAGCAATTAAGACAAACAATTACACTACTAAAAAAAACAAACAATTCCTGTAACAGTGCCTCGATGCCCACAGGTTGTGTGAGCGCTTTAAAAAAATGCAAAAAATAAAAAAAATAAATAAAAAAAAGTGCTTGGTGCCATTGATTGCACCCATGTGGCCCTACGTCCACCTAGGGCCACTGAGCACACCTATCACAACCGCAAGCACTGGCATTCAATGAACGTGCAGGTTGTATGCGATGCCAAGGGAATCATCACCTCTGTCTATGCAAACTATCCCGGGTCCACCCATGACAGTTTCATATTCAGAATGTCAGCCCTACACCGGAACCTGGAAGCTGGGGGCCATGGCAACACATGGCTCATTGGTGAATACAAATGCCTGTGCACATGCATGTATGTCACACACAGACAAATACACAAACACAACTAATGACAACCATTATCACCTCCCCAGGGGACAGTGCCTACCCTCTGAGCACCTACATGATGACGCCAATACGGCACCCCACCACACCACCCCAGGTAAGATACAACGCAGCCCATATTGCAACCAGGGGCATAGTGGATCGCACATTCGGAGTGCTCAAGTCACGTTTCCGCTCCCTTGAACGCGCTGGTGGGCAGCTACTATGTGCGCCTCCAGTAGTGTGCAGGATCATTGTGGCAGCATGTGTCCTGCACAACGTTGCAACCCGGTGGGACGTAACGGTGCATATGCTGGTGCCCCCACATCCCCAACCACATGCACGCCCGGGAGGGGAAAGGGCACATGGCGAGGCAGCCCCTACCCAGCTTGTGGCTACATTTTTCACCTAAACTCCCCCCCTGCGGAGTGCACACAGGCCTGGCACATTCCAGATGACAATTGATGATGACAAAGGGACAGTCAACTGTCACAACCTTAACAACCTGAGAATGTGTCCTTGGAATAGCAGCATTGTGTGCATCCTTAGCCACTTCAACAAACACAATCCCGTGTGACCAAAAGGCACACATGCAAGCTACAGATACCATTCCCCCCATGCAAAACAGCACATCCAAATGCTGGTATGTCACCTAAACTTCCCTCAACACCATGTCACCCACCCGACACACCATGCCATGGCATGCAATGTGAAAACTTCAATAAAAAATCAACACACATGACACAACTGTCACACAGTGCACCGCCACAAATGGAAACAGGCCACAGACAATCCCCTCAGACACGGACTCTGAAGAAAAGAGTAAGCAAAAATATCCAACCTATACTAAAAGGACGTAAATGCATGCCACCAAAGGTGTGAACACCAAAAGCTCGAATCTTTGGTGACATGCATTTCAGGGAATACCAAAAAAGAAAAGAAAATGCAAGTGCTGCGGCGTTGTCCACACAGTACAGTGAGTGGTGTTAGCAGGCTGGAAACCCCTGCAGCTTGATAAAAAAATGAAACAAAAAAATTAGCCAGCAGCGCCAGTTCACGATCACGAAAGTCAAAGTGAACTTGTGCAGCAGGGACACAGCATGTCTCAGAAGGCAAGTAGTGTGTGCATGGGGGGATGTTGGGATGGTGTTGGGGGTGGGGGTTGTTGGTGTGTTGTGTGTGTTTGCAGGGCCATTCAATGCATGTTAGCATGGGAAATGCATGAACCTTCAGTGTTGCGTACATTTTCCATTTGAACTACTCCATTGTTTACACATCTGCAACGGAAACATATTGCCGATCCTGTGACACATCATAAGCAAAGCCAACACAGGACTATCAATTTACCAGCATAACATATCATGAACACAGGACCAGAAAGTGACAAATCACCATAGCACAAGTGCCTCAATGTAACATTGCCCCCACACGTCCCCCTTCCATCATGAGAGTGGCTTTGACAGCTAAAGGGGGCATGGGTCCGCATACAGCATGAAGTGCATCAACAATGTATACAGTCAAGGCAATACATGAATAAGCAACATGAAATAATGCACAGTCAACAATATACTCATCAAAATGCAGTCCAACCATGCACTGGAGGAACCATCATGAATCCCCACTAGGGGTGTATACACAAGTTGCACCTCAACACCCACATGTGTTGATGTTCAGATAAAACAAAAATGACCTCCATGGGTGCATTGCATGCATGGGATGATCTGAGTGAGAGATTCGGCGTTGTTGTCACCCTCTGGTTGTACATCAGGAGGTGTGCATGGTACAGGTGCCTGACCATGCATAGCCCCAGCAAGTCCCTCCATGGCAGCAAGCATGCAGGCCTGGTAAGCCTGGTTCAGCAGGAATATGGCACGGAGGTCCCCATGCAGCACCTCACGTGAAACACTGAGTTCCTCCTGCAAGGACTCCCGTGTAGCACTGTAAGAGGATTCAATTCAACACTACAGCTAAGTCAATGCCTAGTCTGGGATACTGAATGGAAACCCTTATTGATATATCTTTACGTCCAGTTCATGCGTTCTGGATGACTACCCCTATATAACACCCCTCTCTTGGAATCCTCCTGACCCCACTGAGCCAAGAAGTAGTTCTGTTTTGCAAGTTTAAAGGGTTTATTTGATAATTTAAACAATAGATATATATATCACACCTTATAATAAATTAATAATTGAATATCACACTTAATCTGAGCAGTAATCAATAATGGATAGTCCGGCACTAGCACACTTCTTTATAATCAATGATGAGTGGTTATAGGATGGATAAGATAGCAACAATACTTTTATGGTATCAAATGGATGCAGGGTGGAATGAAATTGCAGTACAGAAATACTCAATATGATTTCAACAAAACAATGTAATCACTTTTCTCTGGCAATCCACTCCCCCTTTATGCAATGCAAGGAAATGGAAGGAAAGCACACAGTTCTCAGAAATGCAATCAAATGTAATTCAGTTCACCCCAGCAAGCTTAGACTACAGAAGTTTGAAACACAGGCCCAAAATGCTTTTATATGTGCTGGCAATGAAGTGAAAAATATGCTAAAATGATTTTATATGTGCTGGCAATGAAGTGAAAAATATGCTAAAATGCTTTTAATTCCCTCTAGAGGTTCAGGGTGAGTGGTATCTAGTTAATATTAGTCCAGGCTCACTCTAGCAATGATTTAGGAATGGTTCTTACGAGGCAAACGAATTTTTAGCAAGGAAAGCAAGGAAGCTGCTGTTTTCACACGTGGCTGGATTTTTAACCAAATCGCGAATCGCGGTAAAATTCGCGAGTGCGAGAATCGTGATTACGGGGAAAGTATAAGGAGTAGGAAGTCGGTTCTAGGCTTGTTGGAAAGGTAAGATTCTAATCTTTCAGAGGAAAGTTAAACCAAGTTCCTAGCCCAAACGGTTCCAGAGATACGGACAATTAAATAAAGGTAGTTTTTTGGATTTGTAATTTTAAAAGTTCAAAGCGACAGGTTACAGCTTGCAGATAGAAAATGACAGGTGACAGCTTTTAGGCAATTCTGGTTAGATTAAAATAGATTGAATTATATTATTTTAACTAAGAGATTGGTTCTGCACCGTTCTGCTAGGTACTCACAATATATTTTTGAATTAGGCCTCGCCACGGATCTGGTCAGGTTTTGGACTGGACTCCGGTCTGGTCTGGGTCTCTTCACAGTGATCTGGGTCAGCTCTCTGGTTCTGCTAACAGCGGTCTGGGTCAGCTCTGCTCTGGTGGTCTAGCCTCTCTGGATTCTGGATACTGCTCTGCTTTCTAGGTACTGCTACAGGTTCTGGAGATTGATGGATTTGAAGTCTGGATCTCTGGATGTGAAGTCATCGATCAGCATGCTCCGCAGCAAATGGAATTGAATGTCTCTATCTGTCCTGACTGTCTGCTTTTATGTGTTTTGAAAGTGGGTGTGTGTGCAGCATCACTAGCCAGCCCCTCTTTCAACTTGTCATTGGCCCAATTCTCCCCTCTCCCATGATTGGGGAAGGAACTGTGAGTCAGAGTGATGCTGTAGGTTTTATGGGTCAGAGGATCCTCCCCTGGTCAGTTTGCCCACAAGTCTATATTTGATTCAAAATGCACATTTCTCAAATACATAGTGGTTTGTCATTGCATGTACATATTACCTATCACATGAGGTAGTCTCTGTCCCAAATCTGCTCTTCCTAGGAGCTTGGGTTAAAAAATGGCAACATATTTCACTTTTTAGTCGGGTTAGCAATATTGGATTTTTCCCCGCATTTACACAGATGTGCCCATGGTGTGTGGGCATTAGGTGGTGGAGTGTCAGATTTTTAACATACAAACATTTAGAGTAATATCCTCTTTTCCGCTAAACCCCCCCTGAACATACCACCGGGTCCTACCACGTCTTCAAATGTGCACAGAAAAATCACAAGAATAATGATATCACTTATAAAATTTTCACAAGTCCGCTCTATGAATGATCCATCTTTTTAGATTTATGTTCTGGCCCCAAAGGGGTGTGGTTTCCCCCAGCACAAGGTTGAATTTCTGGTTTTTCCAGTTCTGCCAAGCCAGCTTGCTCTCACAGGCAGTGCTCCTCCCCTTTCCTTCCAGGAGGAAGCCACTTTTACGACCCCCATAATAAAACATTTGCCTGAGTCAGGACAGGGCTTTGTTCAATTTCCTGCAGAGCCCAGGTAATTCAATCAGAGAAGTGTCATATCCCTTTTGGTGGGAGCAGCAAAAGGCAGCTAGGCCTGGGAACACAGCTGTTGTGCAAGTCTCAGCTCCTGTCGGGGGTAGCTGGTGGGCAAAATTCAGTTTCATTAAGCCAGGTTTCAGATAAAATGTCACTTTTTGTTCCCCAGTTTAAGTCAAGACAATTTTTACATATGCAGCTAGAATGCTGATTCTAAGTTCAAAACTATGACATTTCAACAGTGACAAACTATGTGACACTCAAAAGTAGGTCACTCAGTTAATTTAAACATTTTCGATTTTTGGTAGTTTTAAATCCAGTTTCAGTTAGGCTGCTGCAGACCTGCAGAGCTCAGCCAGTCTTGCTATGAACATTCAAGTCACTTCAGAATATAACTTTACATTGTATCCACCTCTCAGTAAGTCTTTCTTTGGCCTGCTTTGGGTTTATTTATTCAGTTTTACACAAAAGTCTGGTGGTTTTAAAACGCCGGCTTTCTGATAGTTGTGAGTACTGGTAATGCAACCATTTTGGGGATTTAAGAAAATGAATTCCCCACAGTTCTAGGTTGCTTTTGGCAATCAGCATGGCCATTCCCAATGGTTTCAGGCTACTGTGTGGGTAGTCCAATGGTGGTTTTAGGCAGTGCCCTTCTGTGCCCATAACATCGGCAAAAATGGGTGGCAGCCTATTCTTCATGCATTTCCCTGGGCATTTTCTGGGAAGCTCTGGCTATCATGATGTTTTCAATGCCAGTACTGCACAGTTTTTGTGGTAGGGCTCAGATGCATGGGTAAAAACATCCCACAAGCCCCCCTCTTGCGATGGCCATTCTGTTTCCCTGATGGAACTCGCAAGATCTGGGATGTTTCCTCATCTTCTTCCAATAGATGGCACAGTTCAGCATCTTTTTCTCCATCCGGTCGGATCGATCGGTTCTCCTCGCCGGTCCTGATGGGAAGATTGGGCGGTACCCCAGGCCCCTTGCGTCTCTGCTCCCGGTCTCCGGATCGTCCTCCTTGGCCAGTCTCGAGGTTTTCTTTCTCCTAGGACGACAAAGGAAGAGCGGCAATACCTATTCATAGACATTTTTCCCCCACCGTTGATATAGTGGGGTGGCATATAAATTTATAGTCAAAACATATGAACATGCACATTTCTTTTTGCATTCAAAATCGAAAACACCCACATTGAGAAACTCAGAATTTGATAGGCGATATGTAGGATATTTTAAGTTAGAACTGAATTAATCTGAGACAGTACCCTCTAGGATTCCAGAGGATTCCTCTAGTTGTTGCAGAGTGTGCCTGGGATGGCAACACTTTAGCTGATTTATATGTACCCATTTGTCTTCCCCCTCTGCCAAACCGCCTTTGGGGATGCGGATCTTGTAGGCCACAGGAGAGATCTTGTCTATAATCTCACAGGATCCCTTCCATGTAGGCAAAAATGTTCGCTGCTTGGCCTGGTTCCTTTGGAAATTGTATAGATAGACCCGGCCCCCCACCTGATATTCCTTCCTGGAAGTTTTCAGGTCATAGTGGGTCTTCATACTCTCAGCTGATCTTTCTAGATTCCGCTGAGCATAGGCAAAAGCATTCTGAAGGTGTTTCCTTAAATTCTCCACATACTCATGAGTTGTGGAGGCATTTATCAACGTTTGCTCTTGGGTTCTGTAGAGCAAATGCTGAGGAAGCACCATCTTGCGTCCAGTCATCAACTCAAATGGTGACATTTTGGTTGCAGATGAAGGGGTAGATCTGATGGCCATTAGGACCAGAGGTAATCGGATATCCCAACTTGGCCCAGAATCTGCTACAAACTTTTTTAAGATGCTCACAATGGTTCGGTTATATCTCTCTACTGCCCCAGAAGAAGCTGGCCGGTAAGCAATATGCAACTTCCTTTTGACCCCCAGTATCTCCCACATCTTTGTCATCACTTCACTGGTGAAGTGGCTACCTCTGTCTGACTCGATCCTTGCAGTTTGGGGCTGGGAGACATTCCACCCACTTGGTAAACAAGCATGTCACAGTCAACATGTACTTATTCCCCCTAGCAGATCGAATCACGGGGCCTACAAAGTCGATTTGCAAATCTGACCATGGCAGTGTCATCCCCCTCTTTTGGAGGGGTGCACGGTGCGTGAGGGATGATGGCTGAAATTGTGCACACACAAGACACCCCTTCAAGTATTGGTCAAGGTCCTGCCCCATGTGTGGCCAGTATGCAACCTCTCTTAAGATTTCCAGTGTTGTGTGAAACCCCCTATGACCGGCGGTGGCCGCATCATGGGCGTGACTTAACATCAGGCTTCGGAATGAGGTAGGAACCACCCACTGATCGTGGCCAGCTTTGGATTTCCTTACCAGCAAACCGTCTTGGATTCGGAACATTTTTGGACATTTCCTCAACACTCTTAGGTCCTCTTTCCCAATGTAATCGCTATCCGTCAGGGGAAAGTTCTCAGGGTCCTCAAGGTGTTGGTAAAACTTACCAATAATTGGATCCCCCTTCTGAGCTGTAATCAAATCAGCATCAGGGGTCTCCTTACTCCATTGTGCAGTGGAAAGATCATTGTGAGCATTTGTTTGGGACCTAGTGATAACAGTGACCTGGATTTCCCCCAACAGGGACTCAATCTCAATTAGATCCCCTTGGATGGCCCCGGTTTTGGCCAGCTGATCAGCTAAGTCATTTCCAGTTTTGTCTGGTCCCTCTACTTTGGAATGACCCTTGATCTTTTTCCAATAGATGGTCATCCCATTCGAGGTGACCAGATCGTCAATGTTTTGGATCAACTTCCCATGTTTCAAGGGTTTGTTGTTAGCACATAACATGCCTCTGGTTTTCCAATTAACCAGGTGCTCCACGAACCCGTTCCGTACATAATCAGAATCTGTGATTATGACCAGTTCGTGGAGTTGATGTTGGACAGCGGTGAGGATGGCTTGATGCACAGCCATCAACTCTGCCACCTGACTATTTCGGGGACCAATTTTGTATCCAGCGGAGGGTTCTGGGGACTCATTCACCCATGCATTCCCTACGCCACCACCAGTTCTTTCTCCCCGTTGTTGTCAACATGGTAAGAGCATCCATCCACATAGACAGTGGGCATTCCCTCACACTTGTCCTCTTCAAAGACTTTGTGTGGGGAATTAAGGTATGCCTCCGTGTTGTCCTTGATCTTTAGACTTTCGTCCTCGAGACAGTTTTCTCTGGCACAATCATGCAAGTCAGCCAGACCTTGCGCGAGGGGACTCTTCTTGTTTTGGCCATATCTGACCTCCACAGGAAAGCCTTGCATTGACAGAATCCAGGAAGTAATTCGGGAATTACTCACATTTCCGGCCCGGATTCTGTCACTTTGGAGATATTGCAGAGGCTGGTGTGGAGTCTCCACTATGATGTGTTCCCCATGGATAAACGGGCGGTAATTCTTCAATGCCCACACCGTTGCCAGGAGTGCCTTCTCACAATCGTTGAATTTTTCCTCCACAGAGGATAAAGTTTTGCTCGCATAGGAGATTACTTTATTTACCTTGTCATGCTTTTGGTATAATAATGCCGTCAAGCACGTATTAGAGAACCCCGTCTCCAGGAAGAACTCCTTGTTTCTGACAGCGTAAGCTAGGCAAGGCGCTTGTGAGAGGCTTCTCTTGAGTTGTTTTACCGCCTCGGCTTGTTCTGGACCCCATTTCCACTTGAGCCCCCCCTTCAGAAGATGAATCAGGGGTCTGGTGATCTCTGCGTAGCCCTCAATGAACTTTCTGCTGTAATTAGTCAGTCCAAGGAGGCTCCTTAGTTCCCGCAGAGTTGTGGGGTCTTTCAGTTTCTGAAGTGCTTCCACTTTCTTTTCCTGGGGACAGAGACCCTGAGGAGTAATCTCATGCCCCAAAAAATTAACACGGGTTCTACACCACTGTGCTTTCTGAAAGGAAAGTTTTGCTCCGGCGGCCCTCAACTGGGTCAGAACATAACGGATCTCCGCTATGTGTTCCTCCACAGATGAACTTTTGATGAGGACATCATCTACATAAACCAGGTTACCCCTCGCACCCATGTCGGGCATGGCCTTATGTAGGAAAATGTTGAATTCATTGCCGGAGTTGAGGTATCCGAAGGGAGTCCGGGTCCATGTATACTGCTGACCCCCAAAGGTAAAAGCTAGCTTGTATTGGTCCTCTCTACTGACCGGCACGGTCCAGTATCCATTGGTCAGGTCTATTGCAGTGAATACCTGTGACCCCTGAATCTGGGCCAGCCCTTGGTCAATGTAGGGAAGAGGCCATCGGGAAGTATGGACCCGTTTTTTGAGCTCCCTAAGGTCAGCGCAGAGTCTCCACTGGCCGTTTGGCTTCAATATTCCCAGCACCGGATTATTGAAGGTGCTGTGGACGGGACGGATTATTCCCCTGGACTCAAGGTTCTTAATTATTTCAGTAAGGGACTCCATTGATGCGAGAGGCAAGCGATATTGCTTCACAAACACTGGAGTCATGCCAGGGTCCGTGGGGATTGTTGTTGTGTGGATGTCGGTGCGGCCACAGTCATATGAGTCTACCGCAAAGAGATCTTGGAAATCCAAGAAAACTTGTTTCAACTTTTGCTTTTGTTCCAGAGTCACACAGGCATCAGCTAGGTTGACTCTCTCTTCCACCATCTGCCTGAAGCCTGGAAAGACTTCTGGTTTGGCTATCTCAGCGGCCTCCTGCAGCTGGGTGGAGAAGTCCCTGGTCAGAGTGCTGATTTGGACTGGAAGCTTCAGGTGGGAAGGGCAGCCCTCATGGACCTGGAAAATCACCTCATCCCTCCTGAAGTCACAAGTCACATCTTCCTTACCATAAGGGCAAGAAGTGTACACCAGGAAGTTCCCCCCATGTCGGGTAAAAATCCTGTCTGGTGTTGTATTGTCATCACTGTCACTGTCAAAGCAGTCCTTGGGGATTGGCCCTAACAGTTCATTACCTAAATCAATGGAGAAATGTCGGTCATCAACCGCCATTCCAATAATGGTGCCTGCGGCTAGAGTAATACTCTTCAAGTCGCTGTTATCCACCTCTATTAGAATGGTGTCAGGTTCTATGTTGACTAATGGAGTTGGGTTTACCCCCAACCCTTGCTGTTGGAGAGAAGCGTTTAGATGTATGTAAGCATCAGGGTTTTGCAAATATTGTCCTCTTTTAACTTTCACTTCCAGGGAGAATTGTCGGGTCCTTTCTGGGATGGTGACTTCCTCTTTAATCTGAATTTCAACTGCATAAGGTAGCAATTGAGCTGACCTAAATGCTTTTTCTGGATCATCAAAGCCCATGGGATTATCCGCTAATCGGGACCAAGCTTTGAAGTTTATTAGGTCCAAACTAATGGCAAAGCGATTGAGAATGTCACTGCCTAAGTAAAAGGCGGCAGTGACGTCTCGCACGACCCAACAATTATGGACTATGCTCTTGTTGCCAATGGAGATTTTGAGCATACACCTGCTTGGCAGGAGCTGTTTGGAATTAGGTGCTTCCAGGTCCATTTCCCATTTGCCTATCAGTTTGAATGTGGGAATGGCTGGATCTTTTGGGAGTTGGCGGAACATGGCTTCGCTGATGAAGCTCTTACCATTGTTCACACACACTCGAGCGAGAACAGAGTCCTTCCCATCATTTAACTGAACAGGGATGAACAACTGCTCTCCAATTTGCTGAATATCAGCCAGGCTCTGAGCTGATTTCACATCTTTCTGGACTATAGGAGTGGGAGTTTCTGATTGTGGATTAGTAAAGAATTTTAAAGTGTTTCCTTCCAGCGTGGAGTACCACTTTAGACTGGAAGGAAGGTTGATTTTCAGAAATAGAGAGGACCCCCCCATCACCAGTCTGTTGTCCTACTGCTATTACTGTCACGTCTGGAATTTGGTTGTTCTGGAAGTGAAATTCTACTTGGTCAGATTTTTGTTCAACCATGTGGCAGGTGCCGTTTAAACTAACATGGTTGACACTCCGTTTTAATTTTATTGGTCGGCTAGTCTGGGTCCAGAGGAGCTTGTTTACGCAATCTATTAGGGGTGACAACCTTCTCAGGAGGTCATTCCCTAGTAAACAAGGGGTGCCCTCTGGAGTCACAACTATGACCGGGTGTTTCAACTTGTGTCGCCCAATTTTAATGTCCAAATCTGCCGTCCCCTCGACGGGAATTTCCTTCCCGTCAAAGTTCTGGAGTTGTCCAGGAAGTGAGGTGAGAGGAATTTGGTAATTCCCTCCCCTTCCTGCATTCAGTTCATCAAAGGCCCTTCTGGACAGAAGGGTAGCTTGAGATCCCGTGTCCACCAGCGCGGAAATCGTACCCTGCCCCTGTACTTGTACCGGGGCATAATATCTTCCCTCCTTCTCCTCAAGGGGGCACAGATAATGCACATTTTTGGACAACTGGTGGGCTAACTTTCTGGTTTTGGACATTGCAAGAGAAGAAATTTGGGCAGAATTCTGTGGAGAGCCTTGGGAATCTGAAAGAAAAAGTTGGCAACTGGAGATCAGAGCCATTGTGGGTTCCCCTGGTTCCGGTTCTGGGCCGCCCCCCCCTTTTTGGAGGCAGTCATCAGGATGGGTTTTAACCAGGGGATTTTGGTATTGTGGGTTCTGGGATGAGATGATGGGCGGCGGTAGCTCAGTCTCCATATCTCCCCAGTCTGAATTGGCATCCCTTGGGACCCATTTTTCCTTGGGAGGAGTTCCCCCATCTCTGAAGGAGAAGGTCCTTTCCCCAGGATCCTCTGAGGATCCCTCTCCCTCAAATTGGAAGACCTGTACCTCCTCCACAAAGTGGGTCTGTTTGGGTCCTCTGTTTCTCCTACCCCCCCTCTGCTCCTTGGGAGGCAGGCTTTCAGGGGCAGGAGATTTTTTTTCCGGTTCCTGGTTTTCCAAGGGCTGTTTACAAGTTGGGAAGGAAGCTTCCTCCAAGGCTTTACACCCCCCTTCCCCTTGTGCCTCCTCCCTAGGAACCGGTGTGTTATCTGGGTGCTGCCCCCGTCATTGTTCTGGAGTACCAGGTCCAGAGTTTGGGGCATTCTGCGGTGGCACGCTCATCTGAGGGTTCTGTTGAGCCCTCAGTATGTGACCCAGATCCCGTGCCATATTTTGGACCTGGCGCTCTAACTGGGAAACCCACTCAGTCTGATACGGGGCTCTATTTTCTCCCCTGGGCTGATCCCGGGAAGGGTAGCTATCCCTTCTCTGGTAGTACCCCGGGTTGGGAAGATTTTGGTACCCCTCCACCCTTGGCCTCCCCTCTCCCGGATTAGGTTGACTGGGCTCAGGGAATTGGGGAAAGAAGGATGGATGATTTTGGGGCTGGAAATTGGGTGGATACCTGGGGAAAAAGTTCTGCCCAGGATTTGGAGAATTTCTGCCCTCCTGGGGGAAGTTAGGAGGGAAGTTCCCTGGGTCAGGTGCTTGGCTGGATCCCCCCCCCTTGGGCTGGAGGAGTCCACACATAACCCAGGATTGGTCTGTTTCCCTTGCAACGGGGACTTACATAGTCAGGAGAGCGAGGGACCCCATTTGTGGGACTACCTCTTTCACTCTGTCTGTGACTGGCCCGAGGACCTTCTGGGCCTAGCATTATTAGGTGCAGGTAGGTTTTTAGGCCCCCCCATCTCCAAATCCAAAACGGGGGTGACCTTTACCTCTGCCACCTTGGCAGCAGCAGGGGTGCTGTTGGTTTTGGGGTTTTTCGGCGCGTTAATTTTATTTTTGATAGGCTTCTGTACCTCATAGATCCGGGTAGCCTGTTCAATGACCCAGTCTAAAGATCTTTTCTCATGAAAATCTCTCACGAGCTGGGTCATTATATATTTGGGCAAGGCATGGAAAAATGTATTGACAAATTCTCTGCTGTCTGTGCGCACCCTTCTGGTGGTCTGCGCAAAGGCACGTTTCAGTTCTTGCACAAATTCTTGTGGGGCCTGATCCTCCCCACATTGCAAATTGTAGGCTGCCTTGCGAGCCTCTTGAGGATTTCTGTGAACAGAAAAATGTTTCAAGATGGCCGCCTTATAGGTGGACCATCTTAAATGATTTTGGTCCTCCAGCCCCGCAAAGAAACTGGAGTATTCTGGGGAGAATGTCCATTTGACGTACTGGATGCAGCTACTGCTGTCCTTCAAATGGAAAGTCTCCATCATTTGCTCATAGAGCTCCAAGTGTTCCCATACGGAATACTTGGCGTTCTTATGATAAGGCGTGATAAAACTCCTTATTGCCTTTATTTGCTTCAGTGGGTCCTTAAGCAAGACCCTTTTTGCCTTATTGGCCTTTTTGGTTCGGGTAACCCTGGTCCATTCATCCTCTGACTCAGAGGCACTGCTCCCAGAGGTTCCTGTCTGATCTTCCAGGTTTTCCCGGATTCTGCGAGCCTGGGAATGGCTGGCAGAATGTGGGGACCTGGTCTCCTGTGTCCTGTACCGTTCAGAGGAGTCTTCAGATTCCTCTTTGCTGCCAGGATTTGATGGGTACCCCCCCCCACTGACCTAACTGGGCAGAGGTTTTCAGGATGCCCTTAATGGGCCTATTCTCCTGGGTTCCCCACTAAATTGCACTGTGCTTGGGTGCCCATACCCGGATGCCCGCCCATCCATTCCTGGGAGGTACTGGCCTATGAGCCCCCTGCTTCTGGCTGGATAGTAATCTGCCATCCCTGTGGCCCGGTGCTCATGTGCGCCAGGGGACATGAGGGTGGCAGAGTCCAGGGACTGAGAGAGATAAAGGCCTCTGGTACTAGGGCTCCTGAGGTTATGCTCAGGAGTTTCCCTTTCCCATCGAACCTGGTCTCTATCCTCCCATGCTCCCTGTTGCAATGCAAGAGCCTGCGCCTTCAGTTCCTCAGTTAAGGCCTTACTAGACTCTATCAGTCTCTCCTGCATCGCTACCTGTTGTTGGAGCCTATCATTGTGCTGGCAGAGAGCCTCATTCTCTCTCTGCGTTTCCTGATTGGTCCTGGAGCACTGGGCCAGTCTTTGCTGCAGGATGGTTACCTCCTGAGCTGTGTCCCTATTGGCCTGCTCCTGTCTTGCCAGAGCATCCTCCACCCTCCTGGTGTGCTCTAGCAAGTCCTGGTGTTCTTTTTGGAGGTCACCCAGTCCCTGGTGGGCCAGGTGATTTTCTTCCATTTTTCTTCTTAAGTGGCAGACTTCCTGGCCTAAGGTGTCCCTTTCCTGACCAAGAGCTTGAATTTGTGACGCCAGGTCGTCCCTTTGCCTTTGGAAGGCACCAGCTTTCTGGCGCTCCTGATCAAACTCTGCCTGGGTATCCAGGTCTTTCAGGATCAGTTTATTGCTCTCCTCTTTCTCTCTGTCTAGTTGGATTTGCAGGGTGGCTACCTGCTCTGTGCATGCCCTGTTGAAATTGATCTGTTGCTCCAGCTTTTTCTGGCTCTGCAGTAGGGAGTCCAAACTGTCTTGGTGTTCCTTCTGCAAAGCCAGAATTCTGGTATCCTGGTCTGTCTTTTCCTGTTGCAGTATATCCATATCCTCTTTTATTTTAATGATATACTGCCTACTATCATTTTCTGACTCCTGGCTCCCCTGCAGCCTCTGCTCAGAAGAGACCAGGTCAGATTGGACCTTCTGTAGTGCCAGCAGTTGCCTACTCGCCAGATCTTGGCCTTCAGCACATTTGTCCTGCATGGCTCCCATATGTAAATATAAATATGCCGCTACCCTGGCAATCTTGTGGTGCTCATCCTTGGCCTTCGAGGCCATGTATAGTTCGCTCAGGGCCACATGTAGGGGACCCTGATCTCCCCATATATCTGACCCTGTTTCAGTGACCTGTTGCGCGATTGCCTGCAACCAGACCGTTTGGTCCTGATGAGTCCACTCACCTCTCACAAATAGCTTATGTAAGAAGTGTTCTCTGGCTATTTTCATATCTACCAAGGTCGTCATTCTAGAGATTGGTCTCTGTCCTGACTTACAGAAGTTTGTATTTTATTTTTGCAAAACAGACCTTTTCCTTAGAGCGTTCCATTGAGGAGTGCTTTACAGCGTAACACAGCGTGGTGATCCGACTGGATATGTGTATCTGGTCAGCTGGCACGCTGTATTAATCTGCACAAGTGATAGATCTAACCCAAAAGTCTGGCTCGAGCCCCCAATTTGTAAGAGGATTCAATTCAACACTACAGCTAAGTCAATGCCTAGTCTGGGATACTGAATGGAAACCCTTATTGATATATCTTTACGTCCAGTTCATGCGTTCTGGATGACTACCCCTATATAACACCCCTCTCTTGGAATCCCCCTGACCCCACTGAGCCAAGAAGTAGTTCTGTTTTGCAAGTTTAAAGGGTTTATTTGATAATTTAAACAATAGATATATATATCACACCTTATAATAAATTAATAATTGAATATCACACTTAATCTGAGCAGTAATCAATAATGGATAGTCCGGCACTAGCACACTTCTTTATAATCAATGATGAGTGGTTATAGGATGGAGAAGATAGCAACAATACTTTTATGGTTTCAAATGGATGCAGGGTGGAATGAAATTTTAGTACAGAAATACTCAATATGATTTCAACAAAACAATGTAATCACTTTTCTCTGGCAATCCACTCCCCCCTTTATGCAATGCAAGGAAATGGAAGGAAAGCACACAGTTCTCAGAAATGCAATCAAATGTAATTCAGTTCACCCCAGCAAGCTTAGACTACAGAAGTTTGAAACACAGGCCCAAAATGCTTTTATATGTGCTGGCAATGAAGTGAAAAATGTGCTAAAATGCTTTTATATGTGCTGGCAATGAAGTGAAAAATATGCTAAAATGCTTTTAATTCCCTCTAGAGGTTCAGGGTGAGTGGTATCTAGTTAATATTAGTCCAGGCTCACTCTAGCAATGATTTAGGAATGGTTCTTACGAGGCAAACAAATTTTTAGCAAGGAAAGCAAGGAAGCTGCTGTTTTCACACGTGGCTGGATTTTTAACCAAATCGCGGTAAAATTTGCGAGTGCGAGAATCGTGATTACGGAGAAAGTATAAGGAGTAGGAAGTCAGTTCTAGGCTTGTTGGAAAGGTAAGATTCTGATCTGTCAGGGGAAAGTTGAACCAAGTTCCTAGCCCAAACGGTTCCAGAGATACGGACGATTAAATAAAGGTAGTTTTTTGGATTTGAAATTTTAAAAGTTCAAAGCGACAGGTTACAGCTTGCAGATAGAAAATGACAGGTGACAGCTTTTAGGCAGTTCTGGTTAGATTAAAATAGATTGAATTATATTATTTTAACTAAGAGATTGGTTCGGCACAGTTCTGCTAGGTACTCACAATATATTTTTGAATTAGGCCTCGCCACGGATCTGGTCAGGTTTTGGACTGGACTCCGGTCTGGTCTGGGTCTCTTCACAGTGATCTGGGTCAGCTCTCTGGATCTGCTAACAGCGCTCTGGGTCAGCTCTGCTCTGCTGGTCTAGCCTCTCTGGATTCTGGATACTGCTCCGCTTTCTAGGTACTGCTACAGGTTCTGGAGATTGATGGATTTGAAGTCTGGATCTCTGGATGTGAAGTTGTCGATCAGCATGCTCCGCAGCAAATTGAATTGAATGTCTCTATCTGTCCTGACTGTCTGCTTTTATGTGTTTTGAAAGTGGGTGTGTGTGCAGCATCACTAGCCAGCCCCTCTTTCAACTTGTCATTGGCCCAATTCTCCCCTCTCCCATGATTGGGGAAGGAACTGTGAGTCTGAGTGATGCTGTAGGTTTTATGGGTCAGAGGATCCTCCCCTGGTCAGTTTGCCCACAAGTCTATATTTGATTCAAAATGCACATTTCTCAAATACATAGTGGTTTGTCATTGCATGTACATATTACCTATCACATGAGGTAGTCTCTGTCCCAAATCTGCTCTTCCTAGGAGCTTGGGTTCAAAAATGGCAACCTATTTCACTTTTTAGTCGGGTTAGCAATATTGGATTTTTCCCCGCATTTACACAGATGTGCCCATGGTGTGTGGGCATTAGGTGGTGGAGTGTCAGAATTTGAACATACATACATTTAGAGCAATATCCTCTTTTCCGCTAAAACCCCCCTGAACATACCACCGGGTCCTACCACGTCTTCAAATGTGCACAGAAAAATCACAAGAATAATGATATCACTTATAAAATTTTCACAAGTCCGCTCTATGAATGATCCATCTTTTTAGATTTATGTTCTGGCCCCAAAGGGGTGTGGTTTCCCCCAGCACAAGGTTGAATTTCTGGTTTTTCCAGTTCTGCCAAGCCAGCTTGCTCTCACAGGCAGTGCCTCTCCCCTTTCCTTCCAGGAGGAAGCCACTTTTACGACCCCCATAATAAAACATTTGCCTGAGTCAGGACAGGGCTTTGTTCAATTTCCTGCAGAGCCCAGGTAATTCAATCAGAGAAGTGTCATATCCCTTTTGGTGGGAGCAGCAAAAGGCAGCTAGGCCTGGGAACACAGCTGTTGTGCAAGTCTCAACTCCTGTCGGGGGTAGCTGGTGGGCAAAATTCACTTTCATTAAGCCAGGTTTCAGATAAAATGTCACTTTTTGTTCCCCAGTTTAAGTCAAGACAATTTTTACATATGCAGCTAGAATGCTGATTCTAAGTTCAAAACTATGACATTTCAACAGTGACAAACTATGTGACACTCAAAAGTAGGTCACTCAGTTAATTTAATCATTTTCGATTTTTGGTAGTTTTAAATCCAGTTTCAGTTAGGCTACTGCAGACCTGCAGAGCTCAGCCAGTCTTGTTATGAACATTCGAGTCACTTCAGAATATAACTTTACATTGTATCCACCTCTCAGTAAGTCTTTCTTTGGCCTGCTTTGGGTTCATTTATTCAGTTTTACACAAAAGTCTGGTGGTTTTAAAACGCCGGCTTTCTGATAGTGGTGAGTACTGGTAATGCAACCATTTTGGGGATTTAAGAAAATGAATTCCCCACAGTTCTAGGTTGCTTTTGGCAATCAGCATGGCCATTCCCAATGGTTTCAGGCTACTGTGTGGGTAGTCCAATGGTGGTTTTAGGCAGTGCCCTTCTGTGCCCATAACATCGGCAAAAATGGGTGGCAGCCTATTCTTCATGCATTTCCCTGGGCATTTTCTGGGAAGCTCTGGCTATCATGATGTTTTCAATGCCAGTACTGCACAGTTTTTGTGGTAGGGCTCGGATGCATGGGTAAAAACATCCCACAGCACAGATTTCTGCCTGCGAGGCCTCATGTGACAGATGGACCTCCTCCCCGCTTGCCTGGAGTTCAGCCGGGATTGGTGCGTTCCAGCTGCTCCATCCTCTGATCTGCCTGTGTCCCCTGGCTCATAATGAGTGCAGTCAGAGTAGTTCTAAGGGAGGTGTTATCTTCCCTCAGGGCTTCCCTGTGGGCCTGTGCCTCAGCAGTAATAGCTGTGCGCAGAGCCACCAGTTTAGCCCAGCGGGCCCTGTTGGATGCTGCCGTGCTCAGCCTGGGTGAACGGCACGTGGACTGCGTTGCCTGCTGCTGGAGCGCCACCTGCCTATCAGGGGGAGAATGGAATCGGCCACACATTCCATGCCTTGAGCCAACATCTCAATCGCTCCCCCTGTTGCTGTGCAATGGCATACATGGGATTCTCCCACCCAGTGTTCCCGGTGGCGCACGGCCACCGTGTTGCTGGACACCACACCTATTGGGCCCAAGGAGACATGGTCCTTGCTGTGCTGGCGCTGTTAGTGGCTGCAGGACTGCATTCCTCCGTCGATTTGCTGCCCCAGGAACAGGAGCAACTGGTTTGGAGCATGACCCTGCACCTGTAACCACCACAGGCGGACATTCCAACACTGACTGGCCCTTCGAGAGGTCTATCCCCACTGCAGGAGTGGCAGACAGAACAGCGCCCACTGCAGAATCACTCACCGTCGACGGCATGGATTGATGAGCATCTGATTCAAAATCAGAGTCAAAGAGATCCTCGGAGTTGTACCCAGAGGCAGCCCTGGACAGGATGGTCTGGAGCACCGATGGAGTTCACGGCCTACCTCACCACGACCACCACTGGTGCATGGTTGTTTACCTGAACCCTCCAACCTGTCTGCCATCTCCTCCTCCTCTGCTTCCGGTGCCTCATCACCTGTAACAAAATAAAAAAAACACATGAGCACCCATGTCAGCAGCACATACCACACACATAGACATCACAATATTGACAGCCAACACATGAAGCAGCCATGTCACACACGACACAAACTCTGGCATGCATGCAGTGGCAATGAAATGGAAGGGGACCCTGAAAGCAGACATGGATGTGTGTCAAATGTGAAGCCCACACATGTACTGCATGTTGCATATCACCTGCATCACACACAACCTTCTGGCAGGCAAAGATCTTAGCCGAAAATGACAGATGGCAACAAAGAGATGACACGTAGCATAGCCATGGCAGAATTCCCAAATAGCCACAGCAGTAAGTTAAATAGAACTGTCCATGACACATGTAAAATGCATGTCACCATGCACTACAAGAAAATAAATATAAATAAAAGTACACGTGTCACAGGATGCAACAACGCAAGTGCATTGAAATACAGTGAAGGGAGACACATGGATACATACATGCCAGGTCACTTTGACATCACACAAGTGAATAGGCATGTAGAAGGGTGAAACATAGCTCAGAAGTGCATGGGTGCAGTGCAGTACATGTGTAGGGCCTCAACTATCAACATAAACAAAAAAGTAGAGATGTCAATCTCGTGACATGACGGCAGTGTAAGGGCAAGTGCAGTCATCATGTGCAAAGTGTTGGCACTGGGCTGTAGGGATACAGTGAACCCCCCCCCACCTCCCCTCCAGGGAATGGTAGCGAGGCAGTGCATGGCTCTGAATGGCTAACCAGAGCACTGTGTAGTTGCAGACAGTGTTGGCAGGTGTCAATTGCATCATCGCAGTCAACTGAGACTAGAGCAGATGAGAGGGGGACAGAAAGCAGGACACATGAGGAACCATCAGAAGTACACCCATAAATGCTGTTTTATAGTGGGGCTCTTTCGAGATTCTGTAGTGATTCTGGAGGGGCAGGAGCTTGCTTCTCCCTGGAAGCCTATAAAGCACAGGCAAGACAGGCAGCTATCTAGGGGGCCGAGCTCTGGGGGCATACAAATTGTGCTCCTTTATTCTTCATTGACAAAGAACACTTGAAGAATCTCCTGGGGCTACCTTTTTCTACACCCAACCTACCAGTCCCAGTGAAAACAGGAACGCAAAGCATTGAATTTATGTGTTGCTTGTGCCCAGTTTATTACTTGGTTCGCCTATGGGCAAAATACTCCTTGTTAAATTATAAAAAGGCTGGGAGGGATGTTTTATCCCAGGCAGGAGGAACGTCTCTAACCAGGGTCTGTCCATATAAAGGAAGAATTACGTGCCTTAGGATTAAGTGAACTCTGGACCGCCCGCTTGGTGTGACTAATGCAGCAAAAGCTGAAGTCAAGACTGCAGCGTCTTTACTTAGGCTGGAGCTTGATATCAGTATCCAGGCCGAGGTCTTTGCACAATTGACGCACTAATGGAACTTGTAGGAGAATCTGGTCTACAAGGACTATCTAGACTTGGTTAACCCCAAGTTTGAAAGATCATTACGTATCAAGTTCTGCATGGGGAACTTGCTGATTAACAGCTTAGGCAATAAGTGGAATAATGCAGTCTCTGTGGCATGTGCGCTATGCGGTAGTCCCAGTGAGACCATGGTTTATTTCATTTTTACTTTGTCAGCTAGGAAATGTTACATGAAGCCAGACATGAGAGGCAGCTGTCTATGGGGTGGAACTGTGGGGGCATACAAATGGTGCTCCTTTATCCATCATTGAAAACAAACACTTCAAGAATCTCCTGGGGCTACCTTTTTCTACACCCATCCTACCAGTCCGACTGGAAACAGGAATGCAAAGCATTGAATTTATGTGTTGCTTGTGCCCAGTTTATTACTTGGTTTGCCTATGGGAAAAAGACTCCTTGTTAAAGTATAAAGAGGCTGGGAAGGATGTTTTATCCCAGGCAGGAGGAACGTCTCTACCAGGGTCTGTCCATATAAAGGAAGAATTGTGTGCCTTGGGCTTAAGAGAACTTTGGACTTGAAGGAGAATCTGGTCTACAAGGACTATCTAGACTTGGTTAACCCCAAGTTTGAAAGATGATTATGTATCAAGTTCTGCATGGGGAACTTGCTGATTAACAGCTTATGCAATAAGTGGAATAATGCAGTCTCTGCAGTATGTCCGCTATGCCCTAGTCCCGGTGAGACCATGGTTCATTTAATTTTTACTTTGTCAGCTAGGAAATGTTACATGAAGCTGCTTTTTAGAGCTTGTGGAGCTTGCACAACCGCCGATACCTTATCAATATACACTCATCCTTGCGATGTTCTTGCAGTATACTCCACATGCAAATATCTCACCTGGGCATGGCGATTAAGGCAAAAAAGGTTAAGCTGACGGTGCCTCGGTTACTCAGATTTGGAGGGATTAGCCCTTAATTCTAGATTCTAATATGGTGATTTGGTGGCACCCGCACCTGCAGTATCTCCGTAGCTATAGGATGTTTTAAGTGTTATATTTTGTTATTCATGTTTCTATCAAGATTTGCTGTGTTTTGGAAAATGTTCATTGCTTTTATCAATATTCGGCATGTTTTTGCACTTGACTGTGGTTTTAACTTTTCGTAATTGTATGAATTTGACATGTGGTATTTTTGAATGACATGGCAATTCGAAATAAAGCATTGAGCGAAATCTCCAACAACTCAGAAGTGTCAGTATCATTTTCCAGATGTTTGTTATCCTCTCGCTAAGATGCTCTCACCAGCGTAGGATCAGGCCACGGACTCCTGGTGCACAAGTCTCTCCTGGGATCCTTCTTCGCAGCACAAACATCCTTGTGGATGAGTTATAAGAACCACTGGTGTATACTTCAAAGCCATCTCCTGGCACTCTGGGGGACAAACAAAGTCCCATTTGGTTCGCCACCATCCAGTGTGACCTGAAATAAGGTGCATCCATCGCTAAAGGTAGGAACCTCAATGCAACCAAGTTATATTTTTTGGGACCTTTTGGCTGTTACTCCCAGTGGTCGAAGTGAGCGGGAGCAGGTGGGAGCGGTGCTCCTCTACTTTTTTAAATTACGTTTTACAGCTCCTATACTTTTATTTTAAAAAGAAACCATTCCAGAATGGTTTCGTTTTAAAATGAAAGTATAGGAAGAAGTTGAAACGTGCACTTTCAGTGCTGTGCAGTGAACGTTCCCTTAAACAACAGTTGCAAGGGTTTGGGGTTTTGTATTGTGGGAGGGGGAGTGGGGATGGGATTTGTGGGGTGTGGGGGCAGGCCAGCAGGGAACATAGTTCCACTACTTCTTTTTGTACACTTCGACCACTGGTTACTCCCTCTGGAAAGACGCTGAGACAGACCAACCGGACCTAATAAGCATAGCAACCTAATCATGTTGTCAGGCTAGTGATTAGCACTCACAGTGTGTATAAGACTAGTGGCTACATCATTTATTACCAACAGTGGTAACTGTCGAGTTGACAGTAGCAATTCTCACACTACTAAAACTGGCTAATGCTTCTCCTCTAACTCTGAACAACGATTAGGCCACAGGAAGTGTCTGAGTGCCAGTCTGGATGGGCATGCATATCCGCGTGCAGCACCAGAAGGCTATGCAGGCCTACTCTTCCCTGCTCTAGTCTCACACAATGTGACGGCTAGCCCAGGAGGGTGGAGATTGTAATGCACAGGCATTATGCTATCCCTAAGCAGTGCTTTGCATGCGTGTTCAGGCCCCAGAGAGTGCTATAGCCGTGGTGCTATGACCCACCTCGACAATGGCATCACCCACTGTCAAGTTCGGTTAAATAAGTCCCAGGGGGAACCTTCAAAGTTAACACATGGTAGGACCAAAAATCAGAGTGTGCTATATTGATTTGGGGGTACCACCATATGGGGAAGAATATTATATTGAGGAAAGAGTAATTTTAGCATTTTGTAACTAAACACCAGGTTTCTGTGGGCAAAGGCCCTTTCAGCAAAGCCTCTAAGTGTGCAAGGCGCTACCCTCCTGAGTTATTGTGTCCATGCCTTGCCATTGCTGTTTACCAGCCACTTCCCAGTGACACTTGGCTTTACTGCTGTTCTTTCTTGATTTCCATTCAGTGCTATTGCGCCGCCACCTCTCCGGTTAGGAAGACAGGGACACATTTAAGGGAAACCCATTGTCAAGATGAGTGAGCTGTAGGCACGTGTTTACATAACCACACACAACTAACCATTCATCCAAAACTAACATGAAGGTTTCATGTGACTACCTATGAACTAACTACAGCTCGAGTATCTGCACAGACTTATTCAGTTCCATGTGTTAATATCCCTGCAAAAATATTGCCATACAAGAATGGCGCCCAGCAATATTGACCCATTAAACCTGCAGGGGACATCCCCGCAACCCCCATATTATTTTAAAGCGACCGGGGGACACCCCTGCAGCCCCCGCTCCCATTTAACCCCAAAAAGAATCCCCACTAATAATATCACCTATGGCCATTCCAGACGACCATATATATGGGGATAATATTGGTGGGGCTAATATTACCTGATATCACTTATTTGTACTTCAACTTCCATTCCTTCATAGAATTTCCGCGTCGCTCGAGTCTCTTGGTGAGAGCAATGCAAAAAATGTACAAATTAGGAACATGGTTATCCAGCCTGAAGGATCCCTTAAATCCCAGGACGCTGCACTCTAAACTCAGGAAAGGGAGCACGCCTCTATCCGTGGTTAAGGTGAACTATCAAGGCCTTGAATGGAAAGGGAAAGAGACCCAGTTGCATTTGGATGACTGTGGGCAAACTATAATGGTCTGGCCTTGGAAGCACGCATATAGTTAATTACTCTTGTCCACTCTTTTAGTTTACTCTCTATTTCTTCTCTTTTATCCCCACATTATTATAAGCTTGCGTCACATTTAGAGGTCAAAACTGGGAGTATGATTGTTTTACTATCGGTCTTTGCTCCAGTCAACAGTCACCTGCTCTACTTTGTGCCAAATTCAATCAAGAGCCTGTATTTCTGCAGTCCCTAGGCACTTTGCACAGCGCTAAATGGACCTAATTCACAGTGCAAAGAGTACGTTTGCAGTGCCAAGTGACTTTGCACTGCAAAAATACACTTTGCACCGTTCTGTGAATCAGGGTTTTTGTTGGCAGTGCAAAGTCACTTTGCAATGCGCTAAACGTTCCATGAATCAGGTCTTAAGCGTTTTGCATGGATGTTGCATTTAAAATATTTGATTGCATTCTTCTGTCTGTATGAGAAACGCTAGGTAGTGCTAATGTTCATTATATCTTTTCTTCTCCTCTCGGCGAGATTCCACGAAGACTTCATTTTCTTTGATGTGGAAGAAACATGGAATACTGTTTTAGCAATTACTGGAGGTCATAAACCTAAGCCAAATTTAAAATGATGCTGCCTTGTCTTCACCAAAATTCCATTACGGCAAAACTGTTCTACTAGTATTTTCACTGGATAATGATATCCTTTTAATGCATATTGACACCATCACATTAGCTCAAATTCAATGTTTTAGTTAAATTGATACTTGCTGAAAGGGACAGCAGTGAAAGGAAGGGTTGTGAGAAGCTGTTAAGAAAAGTTAGGGTTGCAGTCTAAGCAAATCACTGTACCGCTGGACACACACGCAATGCTAATAACATTCAAATGTGGGCCAGATAATAATAAAGATTATGCAACAAATACACACAGATGATGGATAACATGTCAGCTTTTTTCTTTGGAATCAGATTTGGCCGAACAGAAGAGTTTTTGGTTTAGTGGTCAAAGTGGTGTTGCCAAATAGAAGTATGTTGAAACAGCTCAGTGACCTGGCCTAAGATTTCGGTGCTGGACTTTTCTTGTGGGTGGGAAAAAGACTGATATGCAAATGGTTATTTCTCTTCTGTGAAGGGTGCAGTGAGGTAAAACGTGGGTGTAGACCCTCCTGAGTGCTAGAAATTCCATAGAACGGGGTATTTGACCCATGTACGTTCTCAGTAGAGGGGCTCCCACACTCTTTTTGCCTCGGGAGGATATCTCAGGGGCAACGCGCTCGCCTTGAAAGCAAGACGACGCTGAGCAACACAGGTTCGATCCCTGTGTTCGCCCTTAGAAATCTCTGGTTATTAAGCGCGTTATAAATAACCCATTACACTTACACTTTTCTAACTTCAAGGCCTACCTGAGGTGGGTTCAATTTTCCTCCCTCAATTCTGCTGAAGGCTGTGCCTTGAAGTGGAAGTTGTGAGATCTAATGGTTATAGTTGTACGGCTCAGTTTTAAAGACTTTCATTGTATTTGGATCAATAAGAACTGTGCTGGTCATGCTGGCATTTTTTTTAGAGTAGTCAGTGCAGATGTTACACCTACGGAGTCACCTCCTTCTAGACAGTGTTTGGCATGTTATGACCTCTTGCTGGAGTCTACACATTTACTTAACATCTCACACATCTGTGAAGCCCAGTGCCTAACTGGAGAGTCAAGAGGGTTACACAATAATGATGTTGTATATTGTATGGTTTTCATTCAAAACAATGCATCCATTCATAGTGTACGGGTCTAGGGAGACTGGGGTAGCAAGGTAGGGCTAAACGTATCATAGACTTAATGGCTGTTTAATCCTTTAGTCATGTGCAAAAATAATTAAAATACTGAAAAACTATTGGCTCAGAGCACCATCTACAAAAAGAAATAACACATGTATAAAAAGCAAAACACATCCAAAAAATGCAGAAAACATATTCGAAAGTGTACAAAAAATATCACACGTACATTGGACTTGTGGTTGAAAGGTTAAATGAGTAAGCACGTTCAGAAATAGTTTTAAAATCAAATAAATTTCATGTACCCCAAGTGACCTGGGAAAGTTGTCATCTTTCTATCTCTTAAAATGTGTTTTAATATAATTATTATTACGCAGTTGCACCGTTTACCACACGGATAAGTAACAATGCTGAAGATATTTGGTTTACAACTTCAATGCACGTTTCAAATGTATGCAAGACTTCTGTGACTGGGAAACATTAAATGGTTTCCATAGACAGGGGATGACAGTGAAAATGGACTCCAGCCAGATTACAGGACATCAGAGAAAACATGCAGATACTTCACACAGGGAATGCATCTGTTTTCCTCTTTTCAGGTGCTGGGGGAAGAAGGTGTCAAGCTCTCACTCTTTTGTGGTCATGGTGAGTATGTTTTCCTATCTGGATATAGGGCCGCAGCAGAGCAGCCTTCAGATGTCGGGCTGTATAGGATTCTAAACCAAATCCTCTTGTGCCAGCCTTTCCAGGGTGAGGCTCTGCAAGCAGAAGGTTTTGAAGAGTTCATATGGGTTAAATATTTCTGTAGGAGTTCAATTCAAAGTTTTTCAAAATCTTGGAAGTGTTCCTTCCCCAAGGGGGATTGCTCGAGGGTGTCAGGAATGGTGAAGAGATGATCCAAAAGCAATGGGTCTGATTCACGGAGTGTTTTCCTATAGGATTGTGCCATTATAAAACACTCCTGTGAATCAGACCCAATACGTGCAGCTACGTTGACAGATCTCTTAGAAGTGATATGTTCTTATCCCAGAGCCAACTCTCTATTGGAATTGGGTTGTGGCTAGAAATGAGGCAGGGGAAGTCTTATAGAAGTGATCACATTTCTTTGTTCTCGGAATCTTTTGACTTGCAGTGGTAGCTGCAGAGGTAGGGGTGGAAATGGGAGGAAAGTGGGATAATTTTACCGATTCCCATGCGTACTTGGGAAGCTGTCTCTAGTGCAGGGACGGACACTCAGCTCGTGATGTTTACCTCTCCTTTGTGTGACGTTTCTTTGCTTCCAAGATTGTTAAAGGAACAGTATCTGAACCATGTTTAGGGATACAGCCGGAATATTACAGGATTACACAAGCCACAGGGGCAGGTATTCTGTGGTGATCATTTTAAAGGGAAACAAAGGAATGCTAGATCAAATGCCAAGCTGCCTCTTTTAAAAAAACACAGAGTGCAAATGTTGCAGTTAGCCAATAAAATGCAATGTTGAATTTACCCTTTGTTGGTCTATTCTTACAAAGAACTTGCTCTGAACTACATGGACATATTTTTCTTTCCTACAGTATTTATTATCGACGTTAGTAATTTCTGCCAACACGTGAGGCACTCTTTCTTTGAAGCAAAACCCGTTTTCTCAACGAGCGCACTCTGGTGAATTCTTTTTTTTTACAAATTACCAACGGATTCAACGAGATCCTAATGGCACCTCTCAACTTTCTCCAGAGCGTGATGCTAATTGGAAACCACAATGCCCATGAGAGTAGTATTGGCAGAGTTGAGCGCATGGTGATGATGTGCATGGCTGTGTCAAAGTCTTTGTGCTTTTCTACAGACTGCCTAGTTACTGCATTTCTTGTGAAGTGGTTTGCACACTTGCCTCTGAATGAATGGGGAGTGGCAAGTAGAGTGGGCTTCAAACCTCACTTCCTCCAATGCTTTTGTGAGTTGTCTTTTTTCACTTCATTGTATTTATTGCTTCATACCTGCCTTACCTTCTGTAGCAGCTGTAATCTAAGTTTTTCTTGTACTGCAGAATGCCTAAAATTGTTATCCTGAGATGAACACTAAACTGCTTTTTGGCACGGAGAATTCATTACAGAAACCTAGTAATGACTTGTAACTCTTGGGATTTCCTGACATGGTCAGCCATTTGCTACCACTGTGGGCAGAAAGATTGCCAAAAGAAGTAGATAATTAAGCCAGAGGGCAAGGTGATTTGGGTTGTTGTACTGTCGGTTAACTCCCCAGCGATCAGACCAAGAAAATGCAATCCAGTAGGGAAAAAGGCTGGCTGCACAAGAGCTTTATTTTTTATACAAAAGAAAAATGGCGACAATGGTATTATAAATCCACTGCCACAGAGCTCTCTCGTCCTCCGTACAAGACTCAGGTTATAAACACTAAAATTGTAACATATAATCCCCCACCCACATTGGCTACCGCCTATGTACATGTTAAAGTTTATATGTAGCCCATTTCCCAATTGGTTCTTCTGTCTTCTCGTCCATCTTCACCACACGTGGGTAACGTCCTTGTCCACCTTGAAACACTACAAGATAATTGGTTACATTCAACTGGCACCACCCTACCTTTAATACTAATCACGTGATGTACACCTGGTTATCAACATGAACTCAGCAGTCAACTTCGAGGTCAGTCTGAGCGCGGAACACAAAGCAGCCCTTTTCTCATGCAAGACAGATTTGCGCCCCCATCATACCCTCCCCACACCATGGACATAATTTTTGGCTTTGCCTGGCACGAAGCATAAATCATGTTGATCTCCACTTTCCCCTTTATAAGTTCCCCTCCCCTAGAGTGAACTTAGTATCCCACTAATCAATCCCGTTGTCGATGGATTTAGGACCCATATCCCTTCACACCTGGAAGTTCAAATGGAATGGCCATAATTCTGGGGGGCGCTAGTGTCTTAAATCTTGGTTCATGTTTTGTCACTGCAGGACCTTTGCCTTGTTTCCTAAAAATACGACCTTACCTTTGTTCTAGGCCGTAGCCCCTCGCCATGTCAGCTACACACCTTCCTGTCTAATTGTTCAGAGGCCTAACTGATGTTGGTGTACTTGTGTGTTTCTTGCGTGCCTGGGGAATCAAAATGTAATGGTCAGAGAAAGGATGAGGCCTTGTTGTTCTGTGTTTTCAACACGGCCTGCAAGGCTTCAGGCCTACTCCTAATTGCAATGCTACTTTATGTTGTAATTACCATGTATATATGTATGTTACGTATCTTATGTAATTCTATTGTGAAACCTACTGATTAGTTCCCTCCAGAGGCGTTGCTAGCAGGGGGCTGAGGGGGCTATAGCCCCGGGTCTTTTGGTTGAAGCCCCAGATAGAAGCTCAGGTGCTACAACCAAAATGCTACCTAGCCCCGAGTCTAGCCAGCCCCGACATTAGCGTAGCCCCTGATCTTTTCCAGACCTAGCAACACCCCTGGTTCCCTCCTATGTGATTCCCTGCTCCCACCAGTTCATCCCGACCATTAATCACCCCCCTCTCTCCTACACCATCCTGAGCCTATTCTCCATGTTTTAATATATCTTTCACAATCCAAATCATCTGGGAGGGGCGACAATCTGCACATGCATCCCAACATTCCCCCCTTTAGTTAATCCTTCATTAGCTAACTTTTTCCTTTCTCTCTGTCTCTATTTTCTTCATCCTTAGGCATCCAAGCCCTACACACAATGTGCAAACTGCCTTCATACATGCACATTTCTCGGGAGTAGACGTGTGGTATATACAGTGCCCATCACCTGCTAGATCTACTCAGTACTCTGTGTAATTCTCAGGATCTGGTGGGGGCGTTGTTAATGTTCCTGTGGGATAAATAGGTCACTCTATTCCAACCATACATGGCTTATTTGGATCCTCAGTTTGAGTCTGCCCATCCTTTGTGCCCGAGAGAGTCATTCCTACCCCAATAGTAACCATAATTCTTGCGCTGTTTGGGATACTCAACATCGAAGCATCATTTGGCACATGGGAAACAACACCAACAGGAACACCATGATCGGGACCAATATCCTCACCAATGCCCCAAGTCACGAGGGTGCCCAAGAAAACAATGTATCAAACCTTCGGCCTGCACACCTGCTTCACTCTCCACACCAGTCTTTAATTTGTGCAAGCCTCCTATGATATGAGCCAATGATCCATTCTCTGCATCATTTGCCGGTGTGTAGGTGCAACAGGACAACCTGATCTTTTTGCACACGCCAACTTCCATCGCCATCAGGAAGATCCAAGACATACCGGTTCTGAAGCATCATTAATAGGATCGCCCTCAGCTCACTCTTGATAGCGTTGAGGCCTTGTTTGGTATCATTTGCCAACTGAATGACTTCTGCAACAACTTGGCATTCACAGCAGCCTGGATTCCTAGAGTCAGGGGCGACACAAAGAAAACTTCAGTTTTAATGTACAGCCGACATTTGTCTGGAATTTCTTTGCGCAATTCGGACAAATCTTCTGGTAAGTAGTTGGATCTTTTCCTTCATAACTTCCCCAGCCGCTTCCTCGTCTTCATCTGGGGGGTTTGGATAGAGGGTGAAATGGATAGCGATATCCCACGCTTCAAAGCTATTGTCAAGTGTACTTCCGTCATCACTAAGATAACGTACTGCAAGGCTGAGAGTGCACATGTGCCTCGCCAGGAAGGCGGAAGATGCAGGAGTACTTGTTGGCTGCACACCCAATACATGTTCATGAATGCTGCTGTTCCTTTTGCAAGGTCTAGAATAAACAGTGTCTTGTTGCACTTAATGTTAGTACCTACTGGAACCATCCCATGCCCTTAAAAACAGAACTGATATTCATCTACTTGTTGCACTTTAACTGGTGTTTCACGTGCTTCAATCCATGTTAGTTTAGGCATATATGCAATCCATATTGTGAAACAGTTCTCATTGATGTTTCATATAACTTCTTCTCCAAACCATGCCCACCCCCTGCTGTACAGCTTACCAATGCTTTCTCACATCTGTTTGACACAAACAACACTCCTTCCAATTTTAACATGGGCTGTGGCTTGCACTGAGGGGCACTGTCGTCCTTGGCACATTTCTCTCCATGTCCATTAACACCACTTGTACCTTGTGCCCTTCGAATAAGCTGGAAACCTGACACAACACTAACAGGCCGATTCATGGAATCAATGTGCGGCGAAAAAACGGCGCACGCGTGCGAAAACGTGCGATTCGTAGTGAAATAGCAAAAATCGCAGTGCAAGTGCGATTATCGCAGTGCAAGTGCGATTATCGCACAGAAAACATCGCACATCAATTCATGGAAGTCCGTGCACGCGCGAAATGTGGGATGTGCGCTGAGAAAGTGCGCGGCGCACGCTGGTGCACGCTGGCGCACAGGTCATCGAACGCCGTGCGATAAGGCCACAGCGAATTCGCACATAGCGCGGCGCACATAACAAAAGTAGGCATAACACGGGGCGTCACACGCAGAATGGGGAACAACTCGTGAAAATGTGGGCGTCACGGGGGAAGTACAGGAGGCAAGTGCGCAGAACGCCCACATGCTCGCCTACAACACGTATTCAAGGAATCGAATAGGGAAAAACAGCGCACGGCCAAAGACGCGCACAGGCCCATACATGTCCGCCACACGAAAGCAGGCGGTAGCGTCCCTGCGCAGGAAAAAATTGTGCGCCAAAGTCCTACACACGCGAGAAGGCCCAAACGCGATCGGGCCTGGGGGAGCGTGTGCGTGTATTTCAGGGGTGCGCGTGAAGTTCCACACGCGATTGGCCTGGGCGCATGTATTTCAGGGGTGCGCGAGAAGTTTCTCACACGCGATTGGCCTGGGTGCGTGTATTTCAGGGGCTCGGGGGTGTTTTCACACGCGATCGGGCCTGGGGGAGTGTGTGCGTGTATTTCAGGGGTGCGCGTGAAGTTCCACACGCGATTGGCCTGGCCGCGTGTATTTCAGGGGTGCGCAAGAAGTTTCTCACACGCGATTGGCCTGGGCGCGTGTATTTCAGGGGCTCGCGGGTGTTTTCATGCACGAGCGGGCCTGGGGGAGCAGGGTACGTGTATTCCAGGGGCTCGCGGGTGTTTATACACGCGATCGGGCCTGGGGGAGCGGGGTACGTGTATTTCAGGGGCTCGCGGGTGTTTACACACACGATCGGGCCTGGGGGAGCGTGCGCGTGTATTTCAGAGGTGCGCGGGAAGTTCCACACGCGATTGGGCTGCGTGCGGGCATTTCAGGGGTGCGGGTGAAGTTTTACACGCGATCTGGCCTGGGGGAGCGTGTGCGTGTATTTCAGGGACTCGCGGGTGTTTTCACACGCGATTGGGCCTGGGGGAGCGGGGTAGGTGTATTCCAGGGGCTCGCGGGTGTTTTCACACGCGATCGGGCCTGGGGGAGCGTGCTACGTGTATTCCAGGGGTTCGCGTGAAGTTTTTCACGCGATCGGGCCTGGGGGGGAGTGGGGTACCACTCACCGTCTGCCTTGCGTGTAGAAGAACGCGTAGCCAACACCCGTTGTGAAGTAATAGCGTGTGAACCCCAACGGATGGAAAACACACGCACCACACAAAAAGCACATACAGAGCAGTGCAAAGGCACGCAGGATCTCCAAGCCCTGCCAGGGCAACGCCCGTGCGCGAAACGCCACAGACGCGCTTACGCTGTTTGGGCCTTTGGTCCAATGAAATCGCGTACGCGTGCTGACGCGTTTACGCGCTAAGGCCCTTTCCTCGAATTTCACGCTGACGTGCAGGATTTTCACGTGCCAAATCACTCCGTATCAAGCTGGCCACGCGAAAACACACGGAAGACCACACTCCTGCCCAGAAGGCCGAATTACTGCCCCCCAGTGCCCCGAGCAGCCTCCCACGTGCCATCTGCTGCTGCCTGCCTTCCTGCCTGCCTGCTGCCACCGTGCCCTGCCATTTGGTGCCTGCACATCAGCCATCTGCAGGGGTCCAGTTGCTGTGTCCACCCCTGCTGGAACAGAAGACTCCCGACTCAGATAACATCGCTCCACAGCCCAGCCCCAGGACCCAGTTGCCCACCCACTCCTGCCCCTGGGGTTGCCATGTCGGGCACATCAACATCTGGCACCAGTGGCAACCCCCGGCCAGAGGGGCAGAGGGGCACCAGCTTCACTGCCACCGAAGTTGGTGTCCTGGTGGAGCAAGTCCTGGGGAAGTATGATGCCCTCTTCGGATCGTCCCGCGCCAACAAGGAAGGACGGGAGAGGATCTGGGCCGACTGTGTGGTTGCCATCAGCGCGGAGGGGGTGGCAACCCGCACCATCCAGAAGGTCAAGAAGCGCTAGGAGGACTTGAGGTCCAGGACCCTCATAAAGGCCCGGCGCCTCGTGGAGGGGGGCCGGGGCTGCATGAGTTCCATCCAGATGAGGGTCCTGGAACGCGTACA
Source organism: Ambystoma mexicanum (assembly GCF_040938575.1). Taxonomy (NCBI): domain Eukaryota; kingdom Metazoa; phylum Chordata; class Amphibia; order Caudata; family Ambystomatidae; genus Ambystoma; species Ambystoma mexicanum. Next base: position 544,412,109 of record NC_090929.1, read on the forward strand.
CCCAGCGCTCCACGCCTAGGTCCTTGAGAGGGAGACCCGTCTGGAGTTGAGCGGTAAGTGGCCAAGCATTGCTGTGTGAGACAGGGCATGTTGCAGTGTGCTGGATGTCTGATACTTGCCTGTATGTGTGACATAGGCCATGTACGCATGTATGTGTGCAGGGACATCATGGTAATGCATGTGCGACCAGTAATGTGTGAACCGCACGGTTGTTGCATGTGTTTAAATGCGACATGGGGAGCCCTATGCAGATTGCACACATGAGAGCATGGCAGTCTCTGTTCCTGGACATGGGTGGGGGTGAGGGATGGGTGCTGATGCCAGGTACATATATGGTATCCATGTCTGTGTGCCTGACCTGCGTGTCTGTGACTTGTGAATGCCATGGATGCATGACACATGTCTGTGACAATTTACAGATTCACTGATGCAGCCTAGTCATCCTTGTATCCACTGTGATTGGGGTGTACGGGGCCAGATGGATGTGACTGAGGTGAAGTGTGTGCATGTGATAGGCATGACCCATGATGCATGTGAGTACCATTACATTGTATGTTTCGAGAGTCCATTGGACATGTATGGAAATGTCCATGGCATGCACCATGACTGTCACTGTGTGTGTATTGCCTCGACTGACACATGTGTTGTGGAGGGACATGATGGAAGTGTACTTTGACAGTGGCACTCATCTGCTATTGCTTCCTGTCTAGGGGACCATTGTACAGTACCCTGATGCTTGTGTTCTATGTCTCCCTCTACGCAGCGGCTAGTGAAGAAGAGGGCGGAGACGGCACTGTGGAGCAAGGCGGCGGGGATGCCCCCACGGCTGCAGCGGAAGGGGTGGGTGAGCCCCCAAAGGGGCCTGCTATGGCGGAAGACGGTGAGGAGCCATCCAGGTTGGTGGTTCCCACAGAGGAGGAGGAGGCCGCCACTGAGGCGCACATGGGGCCTGGTGGGGGCATCCCTGCTGGTGCAAGTGGTGCAGTCCAGGGGCAGGGGCAGGAGGCAGCACAGGTCACCGTGGAGGGGCCTGTGCATGTCGCTGTCCCTGACCCTGTGGGTGCACCACCATGCACCAGCAGGGATGCCCCGTCCCAGGCCCGCCCGCAGGTAGAGGGGATGTCCATGTCATCTGACTCCCCTCCACCTGTGGACGAGGGGACCCCTGGACGTATGGAGAAGGTCCTGATTGGGGTCGCGATGCGCACGGCTGTGATTCGTGATGCCGTGCATGCTTTCCAGGAGGAGCACGCACGTCATCACGAAGAGCACCATGCCGACGTGGCCCAATTGGGATCGTCCATGTTCGGGGGTTTCCTGCATGTGTCGGCCAATCTGGCGGCCCTCTCCTCCTCTGTGGAGACTATACGCCAGTCGTTCTCCTTGCCGTCTTCTGGCCCAGATGCCACCAGGGCCCCCTGTGGAAATGCCCTGACCAATGCAGCCAGCTCGGTGGGGATCCCATCCCTGCCACAGTCGGGAGTCAGAGGTCCAGCACGGGTGGACACCACAGCAACTGTACCCCAGCAGATGGAGGATGTGCCGGCATCATCAGGCAGGGCACGTGCACGACGGCGTCGGTGGATTCCATCAGCCTGGATGCCATCGTGCTGGCACAGGCAGTGGCGTCGGAGGCAGCAGCGGAGTCAACGTGGGAGGCATCATGGCTCGGGGCCATCAACATCGGAGGGGCAGGCATCGGCCGGAGGGCAGGAGGACCCAGGACGGGAAGTGTCTTCTGTGTGGCAGCGGTTGGGCCAGCATATAGGTGCGGAGTGGTGGCGGGCGGAAGAGGCGTGGCTCACAATGGTCAGGGCGGAGAACTCCATGCGGAGGGCCCTGAGGCGGGCCGAGTGCCTCGAGGCAATCCGCAGGGGGTTGGAGGAGGAGACAGCGTCGTCCCTGCGGACCCTCGGGGCCATGGAACAGGACCGCCTCCGGGACATCGAACAGGAGTTCGATGATGCCCTGGCCCGGAACACCACGGAGTGAGCCGCTGGACTTGCCCCCCGCCTTTGTATATAGTTATATAGTTAGTGTTAGGTTTCCTTTAATTTATTTTTTTATTTGGTTGCGATTGGACAATGCGCCACATTTTTGTATATAGTTCAGTTTTTAGTTAGTTGTCATAGTTAGGTTTCATTTGGTTGAGCTCATGGACCCGGGATTATCTTGTAAATAGTTCTTCAATGGATTATTTTATTTTTTGTTTTTTTTTCATCGCCATGGAGCAATGGTTTTTGTTTATCATTTACACTTGGATTACTTTTCTGACTGTGACTTTGGACACCATTCATTTTGATTGTGCTGTGTGTTTTTGATTTTTTTCATAGACATTCATCTTCGTTTGGTTGTTTTGCTTTGTGGTTTTTCTCATTTCATTTCCATTCAAGTTGATTTCCAATACATTTTTATTTTCATCCTTCAATGTGTCGTATCATCTCATTGGTTTCATGCATGTCATGTTGGGTGTTTTAACATTCACTTGCAGCCATTGTGTGTGACAGACATGTGTTCATTTGCATTATTTACATTGGGTGTGTAACATGTAATTGCCTTTGATATGTGGGTGGATGTGATAGTTGGTTGGGCCTTTTGGCAGGGGAGGATGGCCATTACGGACATGATTGGGGATTGTTGGGACCCAGGTGCAGGGGGGCATGGATGGGACATGGGCGAGATCCTGGTGGAGGGTGCCCCTGCACTGCTGGGGTGTGGGGGGGGGTGGGGAACATGAGTTGGACATGGGTGGGGGCCTGCTGGCAGGTGCCCCACAGTGCTGGGGGGTGGGGGTGGTCGGGATCATGAGTTGGACATGGGTGGGGGCCTGCTGGCAGGTGCCCCGCAGTGCTGGGGGGTGGGTGTGGTGGGGAACATGAGTTAGACATGGGTGGGGGCCTGCTGGCAGGTGCCCCGCCATGCTGGGGGGTGGGGGGGTGGGGAACATGAGTTGGACATGGGTGGGGGCCTGCTGGCAGGTGCCCCACAGTGCTGGGGGGTGGGGGTGGTGGGGAACATGATTTGGACATGGGTGGGGTCTGCTGGCAGGTGCTCCGCAGTGCTGGGGGGTGGGGTGGGTGGGAGACATGGGTGGGGGCCTGGTGGCAGGTGCCCCTGGTGGCTGGGGGAGCAGGGGGACATGCGTTGGTGGGCAGTAGTGCAAGTTGACATGTGGGTTGGCTGGGGGGCATGGCCATGGTGGATGGGGTGCCTGCAGGGCATGTGCAGGGTAGGCCCCTGTGGTGTGAGCCACCTGCAGGGGCCGTGGAGGGTGTAGAGGGAACACCTGGGAGGTCCCACACGTGCAATTCACGTGTGGTGCTCCCCGCGCACCTCTGTTATACACGTACCCTGATGAAATCGCGTGTGAAACTTCCCGCGCACCCCTAAAATACACGCACGCAGCCCAATCGCGTGTGAAACTTCCCGCGCACCCCTGAAATACATGCACGCAGCCCAATCGCGTGTGAAACTTCCCGCGCACCCCTGTAATACACGTGCCCAGGGCAATCGTGTGTGAAACTTCCTGCGCACCCCTGAAATACACGCACGCAGCCCAATCGTGTGTGAAACTTTCCGCGCACCCCTGAAATACACGCGCCCAAGCCAATCACGTGTGGAACTTCTCGCGCACCCCTGAAATACACGCACGCAGCCCAATCGCGTGTGAAACTTCCCGCGCACCCCTGTAATACACGCGCCCAGGGCAATCGCGTGTGAAACTTCCCGCGCACCCCTGAAATACACGCACACGCTCCCCCAGGCCCGATCGCGTGTGAAACCACCCGTGAGCCCCTGAAATACACGCGCCCAGGCCAATCGCGTGTGGAACTTCTCGCGCACCCCTGAAATACACGCACGCAGCCCAATCGCGTGTGAAACTTCACGCGCACCCCTCTAATACACGCGCCCAGGGCAATCGCGTGTGAAACTTCCCGCGCACCCCTGTAATACATGCGCCCAGGGCAATCGCGTGTGGAATTTCTCGCACACCCCAGAAATACACGCACACGCTCCCCCAGGCCCGATCGCGTGTGAAACCACCCACGAGCCCCTGAAATACACACGCCCAGGCCAATCGGGTGTGGAACTTCTCGCGCATCCCTGAATTACACGCACACGCTCCCCCAGGCCCGATCGCTTGTGTAACCACCCGCGCACCCCTGTAATACACGCGCCCAGGGCAATCGCTTGTGAAACTTCCCGCGCACCCCTGAAATACACGCACACGATCCCCCTGGCCCGATCGCGTGTGAAACCACCCGTCAGCCCCTGAAATACATGCGCCCAGGCAAATCACGTGTGGAACTTCTCGCGCACCCCTGAAATACACGCACGCAGCCCAATCGCGTGTGAAACTTCCCGTGCACCCCTCTAATACACGCGCCCAGGGCAATCGCGTGTGAAACTTCCCGCGCACCCCTGTAATACACGCACGCAGCCCAATTACGTGTGAAACTTCCCGCGCACCCCTGTAATACAGGCGCCCAGGGCAATTGCGTGTGAAACTTCTCGCACACCCCAGAAATACACGCACACGCTCCCCCAGGCCCGATCGCATGTGAAACCACCCGCGAGCCCCTGAAATACACGCGCCCAGGCCAATCGCGTGTGGAACTTCTTGCGCACCCCTGAAATACACGCACACGCTCCCCCAGGCCCGATCGCATGTGAAACCATCCACGAGCCCCTGAAATACACGCGCTCAGGCCAATCGCATGTGGAACTTCTCGCGCACCCCTGAAATACACGCACACGCTCCCCCAGGCCCGATCGCGTGTGTAACCACCTGCGAGCCCCTGAAATACACGCGCCCAGGCCAATCACATGTGGAATTTCTCACGCACCCCTGAAATACATGCACACGCTCCCCCAGGCCCGATCGCGTGTGAAACCACCCACAAGCCCCTGAAATACACGTGCCCAGGCCAATCGGGAGTGGAACTTCTCGCGCATCCCTGAATTACACGCACACGCTCCCCCAGGCCCGATCGCTTGTGTAACCACCCGCGAGCCCCTGAAATACACACGCCCAGGCCAATCGCGTGTGGAACTTCTCGCGCACCCCTGAATTACACGCACACGCTCACCCAGGCCCGACCGCGTGTGAAACCACCCGCGAGCCCCTGAAATACACGCGCCCAGGCCAATCTCGTGTGGAACTTCTCGCGCGCCCCGGAAATACACGCACCCAGGCCATTCACGTGTAATACTTCTCGCGCACCCCTGAAATACACGCACACGCTCCCCCAGGCCAGGTCGCGTGTGAAACTTCTCGCGCATGCGTGTTCCCGACACCCGTAATACGCGCTCCCCGCTTTGCGTTTGCTGTTTGCCAGTCGGGTAAACTGGTACAGGGTTGGCGCAGCCCTTTGCGATGGTTTTGCGATCTTGATGGCTTTTCCTTGCGCGAGGGCGTTCTTGGGGGCGTAACTGGCGCTGCTGCAGGGTCGCTGCACCACTCTGCGCCACGTCTGCTTTTGGAGGTGGGAATCCATGAATACGCTGTGCGCGGAAATTGATTTTATCGCACGCGGCTGGCGCAGACATTCGCACGGGCACGCTGTGCGCCAGCCGCATGCAACACTTTTGAGAGGAATTACATGAATCGGCCTGTAGGTGCGCTAAGCACTGGGACTCTAAAGGCAATATTTCTTGGGGTACTAACATTTTGGGTGCCCCTTACGCATGGGGGATGAGGGAGTAGACATAACTCCTGTTGTACTTCTGTTTCCCTACTGAGTTCATGTAACTATACCACATATTGTTAAATTCTGGCTGGTGCTTATTAGACTTTATATCACACCCTACACATTTGTATTGGTCATATTCCCTTTCTTAAATCCCTCCTTACTCACATTCTTAAATTCCATATGAGAGTATTGTGTACTTTCATCCGCTTAAAATTAACCACTGTAGTTAAATATTCATCACTTGGTGTGGTGGCTTCAAACAATTTATCAAAAAATTGATCATGTGTACCCTGCATGCATCCCTTTAAAGTACTACACCCCCTTTATATGGCCTACCCATATAACTGAACTATACATATATAAATATAAACCAAACAAAAAACCACACATTAACTGAAGCAACAATGTAGTACAAGTTTGTTATGAACACATACTATTAAAACCACAAAAAATATACTCCTTTGTATATACATAAGGTCTGAATGTTTCATGTTACTTTAAAAGAAAAAAGGGAAAAAGAAAAATCAAAACACCACGCAATAACCATTCAAATGCAATACTTGCTATAATCATGTAAACCCAGGTTACAAAAGAATACAGCTTAATTAAAAAGAGTCAGATAAAATGCTTAAAGTTGATGGTAACGTTGGGGGTGCTTTCCTAACATCAGACAAATGCAACCAATACCTCAATTATTTTACTTTAACAACAATGGGAGTAGCATACACCATTGTGTATGGCCCATTGTAATGGGGTTCACTCCACCGTCTAACCACATTTTTTATATACACTTTATTATTGGGAAACAATTGCAAAGGTGGCGAGCTCACAGATTCTGTTATCAGTTTCTTTCGATGATCTTGGAACAATATGTTGAGAGAGGTATTTAAAACCCTTTGTTAACTGAGTTAAGTACGAATGGAATTCATCCCCCAGAATCAATGCAGCACTGTGAGCATCTGAAGCACTATGCACAGGTGACAATGATGTGTGCATATGTCTTCCCGTTACATTTCATGAGGGGAGATTTGATGGTCCTTACAAGGCTGAGTCCTCAAACTGAACAAGGTCAAAGGGAGACAGTGCACCCAGTTCATATCCAGTGTTGGACAAAGCTTCAATAACTTATTCTTAAGCAATTCATTCATCCTTTCAACACTCCTGTTGGCCTGAGGGTGGTAAATGAAACATTGGTTATGCTTTATTCCCAAAAGAGCTGCAATCTCATTAAAAAGCTCATTAAAGAAGTGTGTGCTGTTGTCACTTCTAAGAGTATTGCACACTCCGCATCAGGGAAACACTTCCCTCACCAGAATTTGGCAGCTGATTTGGCATCAGGATATGCACACAGACGAGCCTCAATCCAATGGGAGAAAGGACAAACCACCACTATTACATAGCGATAAGAATTACATTGTTGTCCCATGTCAGCAAAATCGATATGTAAATCACAAAATGGACCAATTTGACATGGCACAATGCCTCTCAAAGTCTTTAATATTTGCCCCATACTGTATGTCTGGCACACTGCACAATTAGATGTGAACACAGATAATAATTCCTGAACGTTAGGTACATACCAATCCTCTTAAAGATCTGCTGCAATATGCTGTTTAGATAAATGAAAGGGGTAGTAAAGTTGATAAAATGCCACCATCGCCAATTCTTGGGTTGTCACTACCCGTGAGGAAGGATAGCCCAGGGGCAACCCGTTTGCCTTGGAAGCAAAACAGCGCAGGGTAACACAGGTTCGAATCCCGATCCTATGCTTAGAAACCACACGCTGGTATTAAGCATGTTATAGAAGAACAACTATAACAATAATAACTATTCCCTGTGCTTGTTTGTCCCCATCCAAAATCAGTTGGAGATTGAGCACACTCTCTCCTTTGCCACACCAAATTCTCACTCTGTGGGACCTGGCCTTGAATCCCAATAATCTCGGCAACAGGGAGGGTTATGTATGGAACTTGCAACTGCAACTGCATGTTCACAAAAACAGGATCTTCAGGAATATCTTGAAGCAGCAAATACACAGCCTGTTTGGTGGCTGTGTCTGCTGCATGGTTGCAGAGAGAAACAAAATGTACACCACCCGTTTCGGCAGCACATTTAACCACTGCAGCGAGTGAAGGCTCAGCAAGGGCTGCAATTAATCAATCTAACAAAGCCATGTGCTGCACTGGAGACCCAGCCACCCTATGGAATCCTCTCTGCATCCATCTTGACAATCCTGAATGAACAATGGTTGTGACATATGCCGAGTCAGAAACAATTGTTACTCAGGACCCTTGGGCTGCCTCAAGTGCATCTCTCAATAAGAGAGATACATTCTGCTGCTTGTGCAGAGTAATGACCCGGAAGCCTCAGAGTCATGAAAAACTTTATATTCTCCATCCACCAACCGCACCACTGATGCCTCAGTATGTCTCTGACCAGTCTCATGATCAATAGTTGATGATCCATCATTCCTGAAATTTAGTGACCATCTCATCAGTCCAAATAATAGTATTATTTGTTCATTGTGGCTTCTTGAGAGCCTGAAGTAATCGTTTGGTATATGACGTGTCCTCAAAAATCTACACCCTGCAATAATTACACAAACCAAGACATTTTTGCATGTCCTTAACTGTCGCTGGTTGTGGATTAGTATGCACTGCTGCTGCTCGCTCTGGGGTTACACTTTTACTGTTCAACAAAATCAACTGTCCCAAGTACATCACCTTGTGCTGGCAGCATTGCTTCTTTGCTCTGTCCTCCTTGTACCCCATGTCAGCCAACAGTTGCAGCATTACAATAGAATCCTCCCTGCACTGATGCTCTGTAGTGCTACATACCAGCAAGTCATCCACATATTGAATTATAGTACTGGGGACAACAATATTACCAAAATCCTTGTGAAACACCCTATTAGAGATGCTCGGGGACTCACTGTACGCCTGAGGAAGTCTAGTATGGTGGAATTTGCTCCCAGCAAACGTGAACATGGTAAGATACTGTGAATCAGGGTGCAAGGGTACTGAGAAGAAAGCATTCTTCAAATCCACCACAGTAAAATGGGTGGCCTCAACTGATATATTGCATAATATGTTAGCAGAATTCAGAACCACTGGCAATTCTGCCTGTACAATGTCATTTTGGGGGCGTAAATCCTGAATCATTCTCCAACTAGCCCCCATTGCTTTCTTCATGAGATAAATAGCTGTATTACAGGGCGAGTTAGATGGTTCTATTATGCCCTGGTGCAAAGGACCATGATGGTGTCATATATTCTCTCCTCTGCTGTCTTTGATAAAGGGTATTATTTCACTCGAGGTAACACAGCGCCAGGTTTCAAAGTAATACGTATTGGTGCAACACTTTGTAAAAGTCCCATATCATGCAAATTACTTGTCCATAACTTATCAAGTATTTGTGACAGATCTGCAGAAGCAAAAGAGGGACCATTCCCTACCAATAACATGGGGCAAGTGACATGTCAGTACAGTATCATGATCTCACAGGGGACACACACTTCCAATATTATTTCCCCTTCATTTGCCCCTCATCTGAGACATTTTTCATTGGCATGGTTGGGTCAACACACACAACTGTACGTCAATCCCCTTTGTTTGCATCAACTGCTATCAACACAATTCTGTCTTCTGCTACTAGAACTCCCTCTACGTCCAGTTCTATGATGGTTCCTGCAACAATCTCCTGGGTCTTGGCAGGCCTGAACAGAAACTCAGATGGTACCCGCAAATATTTGTTTGCCTTGCGGTATTGCACTAAGCAATATGGTAATTCCATATAAGAACAAATCTGGGGCCACTGGTATTCCTATCGCAGCAGATTCAATGCCATTGCATGTAAGGTAAACAGTACCCTCACGGCACACATAGTGGGTGTTGAACAGACCACACCCCTTTCCGTAAACGAGATGGTCATGTTGAGCTTACTCAAAATATCTCTCCCCAACATGTTGATCGTAGTTGCAGTAGAGTACAACAAGGTGTCCCACAACTCTCTACCCCCTATCTTAATATGCAATTCTTTATAAAAGGAACCAATTGAACTGCCCCAGAGAAGCCCTGCATTTCCATAACCTCACCTGATAAAGGGAATTCTCCCTCACTAATGCATGATTTGGTCGCACCTGTATTTACCATAAAAATGAATGGCTTATTTCCTATTGCTACCCCCACCAAGGGTTCCTCTTCTGGGTTGGCGGTGACTGATAGGACTGGACACACTAAGGCTCTCTGTGGGCTGCCCTAATCTGAATACGTATTTATCCCTGGAAAGACGAACGGGCTCCCTCCAACCACTGTGGCCCCCTGGTTATTTGTCACTGTATCATCCAGAACAGTGGTGTTACTCAGAATATGAGGGCCCTGTTACTGCACATTATGTACTGTCTGCATAAAATGGTACATTACTAGAACCGGGGGATGGTAGTTGTGGAAAAGATGGTGGGGGAGCAGGTGGGGCTGCGGGCACCGGCACACCATGTGGGGTGGCTGTAGGTAAATGTCCGTATGCCTGGTGGTATGACACCGGACCTCCCTTAGGGTAAGGGTACATCTTTTGTTGAGGATACGCATATGCTTGTCTACTCCTGCACTCCCTCAAAAAATGCCCATTCGCCCACAAGTGCAACATTGACCTGATCCTCCTCCTCCTCCTCGTGGTCCCATCCTTCTGAAACCTCCTCGCCCTCCTCGGGCACCTGAAAACTCCCCCTCTTCCCCACTGAAATCCCCCCCGAAATACTCCTTGGTACTCTGGCTGCTACCCACCTGCCCAATCGTTTTCTCCTCCCCACATAGCTGCAGGTGCTGCATGCACATCAGCCTGAATCGCCCTGAGTTCTGCTTCCTCTGCTTGCACTCGCTGCACAGTTTCCTTCTCCTATTCTTTCAACCGTTTGCAATGATGGATAATAAGAGATTGAATTTCCACCCAACCCTTCACCTCAGTCCCCACTATCTTTTCAAGCGCCTTCTGTACCTCCTTCGGGAGGCCTCTTTTAGTCACAAAATAGAAAAATTGAATCGTTCAATCACATGAATCTCCTCTCTCTGCCCGCCACAACTCGTGTACATGCAATGTATATTGGGCAGGGTCCTCATAGTCAACTGGAGATCAGGTGTATCGGGATATGCATGCCATAGTGCCACCCAAACCTGAAGCCTACCATCGTTAAAATGTGCTCTATCATGACTGTCGTCACCCAACTTCACACCTGCGTACCCTGCTTTAGCTCAGATATCGCCAGCCTGATTTCCCAGAATCGACACAAACGTTTCAAATCCCCTATTGCCAAAGTATCCACAGAGGGACCTCACTTACCCTTTTTCACTATACCCCCACCCACATGCACACAAACACACTCCTCTCTCACACCTCCTATGTCACATCACAATTGGCCATCCCCCAGTCACCACTAACCACCACAAAAACAGAAAAAATATAAACACAATAAATTCGACTTTTTTGTTCCAACACTCCCTTACATCGTGTGAGGAGATCCCAGACCAACGAGGGCCTCTACCACAACTACGTATCATTCCCACTACCCCTTTACACTGGATGGAGAGATCCCAGGTTTGCTACTTGTACAAATCCTCTATCCATATCTTCTTTTTCTTCTTCAATGCACAGCACTGTCTTCCTCCCTATCACCCCAGGAAAGGATCCCATTTACTCCATAATCCATAATACAACACTTGTGAAAAAGAAAATATATACAATACCACATGGTTTCCCAAACCGTAAATCCAATGTCTTCCCACCACACACATATATCCTCTCTCTGCAAACTCCACAACACCCATACTCTCTGCTCATCCCTCAATTGTTTTTCTCTGAAGAAGGTGCACTTACGTCTGTGCGTTCACCTGAAGTCCTCCGTCACTGGGTCCTGTTAACATCCTGCACAATCTGGGGACAACACCCTGCTCCAAAGAACAGATAGGAATTCTGACAACACGGTTCCTGTAGACCTCTCAACGGTTGTGCACAAAGGGGACTGGTCGCTGCAGGTGGGCACGCCCCCTCCAGATGTGCGGCCAGGAATCCTCTGTCCTCATGGGAGATGCTGGGATCATGTCGGGGCCACCAATAATGTGAAGAAAAAGTAAAGAGAACGACAAATCTTCACTTTTGGAGAACTCAGTAGTGGTGGTGGAGAGAGCCGCTGGGGAGAATAAGAAAAAGTGGCAGGTCATCTGGATGAGCAGGTCAGAGTGGCAGTGCTGGCTAATACCTCAACCGTGAGGCATGGTACCCTCCTTAAGTCTCCTTTGCAGGGAACTTTGGGGCTGGCCAGCTCAGCCATCCTAGCAAAAGAAGGCATGAGCATTATAGGTGTGAAACTTCCCGCGCACCCCTGTAATACACGCACCCAGGGCAATCGCGTGTGAAACTTCCCGCGCACCCCTGAAATACATGCACACGCTCCCCCAGGCCCGATCGCGTGTGAAACCACCCGTGAGCCCCTGAAATACACGCGCCCAGGCCAATCGCGTGTGGAACTTCTCGCGCACCCCTGAAATACACGCACGCAGCCCAATCGCGTGTGAAACTTCACGCGCACCCCTCTAATACACGCGCCCAGGGCAATCGCGTGTGAAACTTCCCGCGCACCCCTGTAATACACGCACGCAGCCCAATCGCGTGTGAAACTTCCCGCGCACCCCTGTAATACACGCGCCCAGGGCAATCGCGTGTGAAACTTCTCGCACACCCCAGAAATACACGCACACGCTCCCCCAGGCCCGATCACGTGTGAAACCACCCGCGAGCCCCTGAAATACACGCGCCCAGGCCAATCGCGTGTGGAACTTCTCGCGCACCCCTGTAATACACGCACACGCTCCCCCAGGCCCGATCGCGTGTGAAACCACCCGCGAGCCCCTGAAATACACGCGCCCAGGCCAATCGCATGTGGAACTTCTCGCGCACCCCTGAAATACACGCACACGCTCCCCCAGGCCCGATAGCGTGTGTAACCACCTGCGAGCCCCTGAAATGCACGCGCCCAGGCCATTCACGTGTGGAATTTCTTGCGCACCCCTGAAATATATGCACACGCTCCTCCAGGCCCGATCGCGTGTGAAACCACCCACGAGCCCCTGAAATACACGCGCCCAGGCCAATCGGGTGTGGAACTTCTCGCGCATCCCTGAATTACACGCACACGCTCCCCCAGGCCCGATCGCTTGTGTAACCACCCGCGCACCCCTGTAATACACGCGCCCAGGGCAATCACGTGTGGAACTTCTCGCGCACCCCTGAAATACACGCACGCAGCCCAATCGCGTGTGAAACTTCCCGCGCACCCCTCTAATACACGCACGCAGCCCAATCGTGTGTGAAACTTCCCGCGCACCCCTGTAATACACGCACGCAGCCCAATCGCGTGTGAAACTTCCCGCGCACCCCTGTAATACATGCGCCCAGGGCAATCGCGTGTGAAACTACTCGCACACCCCAGAAATACACGCACACGCTCCCCCAGGCCCGATCGCGTGTGAAACCACCCGCGAGCCCCTGAAATACACGCGCCCAGGCCAATCGCATGTGGAACTTCTCGCGCTCCCCTGAAATACACGCACACGCTCCCCCAGGCCCGATCGCGTGTGTAACCACCTGCGAGCCCCTGAAATACACGCGCCCAGGCCAATCACGTGTGGAATTTCTCGCGCACCCCTGAAATACATGCACACGCTCCCCCAGGCCCGATCGCGTGTAAAACCACCCACAAGCCCCTGAAATACACGTGCCCAGGCCAATCGGGTGTGGAACTTCTCGCGCATCCCTGAATTACACGCACACGCTCCCCCAGGCCCGATCGCTTGTGTAACCACCCGCGAGCCCCTGAAATACACACGCCCAGGCCAATCGCGTGTGGACCTTCTCGCGCACCCCTGAATTACACGCACACGCTCCCCCAGGCCAGGTCGCGTGTGAAACTTCTCGCGCATGCGTGTTCCCGACACCCGTAATACGCGCTCCCCGCTTTGCGTTTGCTGTTTGCCAGTCGGGTAAACTGGTACAGGGTTGGTGCAGCCCTTTGCGATGGTTTTGCGATCTTGATGGCTTTTCCTTGCGCGAGGGCATTCTTGGGGGCGTAACTGGCGCTGCTGCAGGGTCGCTGCACCACTCTGCGCCACGTCTGCTTTTGGAGGTGGGAATCCATGAATACGCTGTGCGCGGAAATTGATTTTATCGCACGCGGCTGGCGCAGACATTCGCACGGGCACGCTGTGCGCCAGCCGCGTGCAACACTTTTGAGAGGAATTACATGAATCGGCCTGTAGGTGCGCTAAGCACTGGGACTCTAAAGGCAATATTTCTTGGGGTACTAACATTTTGGGTGCCCCAGACGCATGGGGGATGAGGGAGTAGACATAACAACTCCTGTTGTACTTCTGTTTCCCTACTGAGTTCATGTAACTATACCACATATTGTTAAATTCTGGCTGGTGCTTTTTAGACTTTATATCACACACTACACCTTTGTATTGGTCATATTCCCTTTCTTAAATCCCTCCTCACTCACATTCTTAAATTCCATATGAGAGTATTGTGTACTTTCATCCGCTTAAAATTAACCACTGTAGTTAAATATTCATCACTTGGTGTGGTGGCTTCAAACAATTTATCAAAAAATTGATCATGTGTACCCTGCATGCATCCCTTTAAAGTACTACACCCCCTTTATATGGCCTACCCATATAACTGAACTATACATATATAAATATAAACCAAACACAAAACCACACATTAACTGAAGCAACAATGTAGTACAACTTTGTTATGAACACATACTATTAAAACCACAAAAAATATACTCCTTTGTATATACATAAGGTCTGAATGTTTCATGTTACTTTAAAAGAAAAAAGGGAAAAAGAAAAATCAAAACACCACGCAATAACCATTCAAATGCAATACTTGCTATAATCATGTAAACCCAGGTCACAAAAGAATACAGCTTAATTAAAAAGAGTCAGATAAAATGCTTAAAGTTGATGGTAACGTTGGGGGTGCTTTCCTAACATCAGACAAATGCAACCAATACCTCAATTATTTTACTTTAACAACAATGGGAGTAGCATACACCATTGTGTATGGCCCATTGTAATGGGGTTCACTCCACCGTCTAACCACATTTTTTATATACACTTTATTATTGGGAAACAATTGCAAAGGTGGCGAGCTCACAGATTCTGTTATCAGTTTCTTTCGATGATCGTGGAACAATATGTTGAGAGAGGTATTTAATACCCTTTGTTAACTGAGTTAAGTACGAATGGAATTCATCCCCCAGAATCAATGCAGCACTGTGAGCATCTGAAGCACTATGCACAGGAGACAATGATGTGTGCATATGTCTTCCCGTTACATTTCATGAGGGGAGATGTGATGGTCCTTACAAGGCTGAGTCCTCAAACTGAACAAGGTCAAAAGGAGACAGTGCACCCAGTTCATATCCAGTGTTGGACAAAGCTTCAATAACTTATTCTTAAGCAATTCATTCATCCTTTCAACACTCCTGTTGGCCTGAGGGTGGTAAATGAAACATTGGTTATGCTTTATTCCCAAAAGAGCTGCAATCTCATTAAAAAGCTCATTAAAGAAGTGGGTGCTATTGTCACTTCTAAGAGTATTGCACACTCCGCATCAGGGAAACACTTCCCTCACCAGAATTTGGCAGCTGATTTGGCATCAGGATATGCACACAGACGAGCCTCAATCCAATGGGAGAAAGGACAAACCACCACTATTACATAGTGATAAGAATTACATTGTTGTCCCATGTCAGCAAAATCGATATGTACATCACAAAATGGACCAATTTGACATGGCACAATGCCTCTCAAAGTCTTTAATATTTGCCCCATACTGTATGTCTGGCACACTACACAATTAGATGTGAACACAGATAATAATTCCTGGACGTTAGGTACATACCAATCCTCTTAAAGATCTGCTGCAATATGCTGTTTAGATAAATGAAAGGGGTAGTAAAGTTGATAAAATGCCACCATCGCCAATTCTTGGGTTGTCACTACCCGTGAGGAAGGATAGCCCAGGGGCAACCCGTTTGCCTTGGAAGCAAAACAGCGCAGGGTAACACAGGTTCGAATCCCGATCCTATGCTTAGAAACCACACGCTGGTATTAAGCATGTTATAGAAGAACAACTATAACAATAATAACTATTCCCTGTGCTTGTTTGTCCCCATCCAAAATCAGTTGGAGATTGAGCACACTCTCTCCTTTGCCACATCAAATTCTCACTCTGTGGGACCTGGCCTTGAATCCCAATAATCTCGGCAACAGGGAGGGTTATGTATGGAACTTGCAACTGCAACTGCATGTTCATAAAAACAGGATCTTCAGGAATATCTTGAAGCAGCAAATACACAGCCTGTTTGGTGGCTGTGTCTGCTGCATGGTTGCAGAGAGAAACAAAATGTACACCACCCGTTTCGGCAGCACATTTAACCACTGCAGCGAGTGAAGGCTCAGCAAGGGCTGCAATTAATCAATCTAACAAAGCCATGTGCTGCGCTGGAGACCCATCCACCCTATGGAATCCTTTCTGCATCCATCTTGACAATCCTGAATGAACAATGGTTGTGACATATGCCGAGTCAGAAACAATTGTTACTCAGGATCCTTGGGCTGCCTCAAGTGTATCTCTCAATAAGAGAGATACATTCTGCTGCTTGTGCAGAGTAATGACCCGGAAGCCTCAGAGTCATGAAAAACTTTATATTCTCCATCCACCAACCGCACCACTGATGCCTCAGTATGTCTCTGACCAGTCTCATGATCAATAGTTGATGATCCATCATTCCTGAAATTTAGTGACCATCTCATCAGTCCAAATAATAGTATTATTTGTTCATTGTGGCTTCTTGAGAGCCTGAAGTAATCATTTGGTATATGACGTGTCCTCAAAAATCTACACCCTGCAATAATTACACAAACCAAGACATTTTTGCATGTCCTTAACTGTCGCTGGTTGTGGATTAGTATGCACTGCTGCTGCTCGCTCTGGGGTTACACTTTTATTGTTCAACGAAATCAACTGTCCCAAGTACATCACCTTGTGCTGGCAGCATTGCATCTTTGCTCTGTCCTCCTTGTACCCCATGTCAGCCAACAGTTGCAGCATTACAATAGAATCCTCCCTGCACTGATGCTCTGTAGTGCTACATACCAGCAAGTCATCCACATATTGAATTATAGTACTGGGGACAACAATATTACCAAAATCCTTGTGAAACACCCTATTAGAGATGCTCGGGGACTCACCGTACGCCTGAGGAAGTCTAGTATGGTGGAATTTGCTCCCAGCAAACGTGAACATGGTAAGATACTGTGAATCAGGGTGCAAGGGTACTGAGAAGAAAGCATTCTTCAAATCCACCACAGTAAAATGGGTGGCCTCAACTGATATATTGCATAATATGTTAGCAGAATTCAGAACCACTGGCAATTCTGCCTGTACAATGTCATTTTGGGGGCGTAAATCCTGAATCATTCTCCAACTAGCCCCCATTGCTTTCTTCATCAGATAAATAGCTGTATTACAGGGCGAGTTAGATGGTTCTATTATGCCCTGGTGCAAAGGACCATGATGGTGTCATATATTCTCTCCTCTGCTGTCTTTGATAAAAGGTATTATTTCACTCGGGGTAACACAGCGCCAGGTTTCAAAGTAATACGTATTGGTGCAACACTTTGTAAAAGTCCCATATCATGCAAATTACTTGTCCATAACTTATCAAGTATTTGTGACAGATCTGCAGAAGCAAAAGAGGGACCATTCCCTACCAATAACATGGGGCAAGTGACATGTCAGTACAGTATCATGATCTCACAGGGGACACACACTTCCAATATTATTTCCCCTTCATTTGCCCCTCATCTGAGACATTTTTCATTGGGATGGTTGGGTCAACACACACAACTGTACGTCAATCCCCTTTGTTTGCATCAACTGCTATCAACACAATTCTGTCTTCTGCTACTAGAACTCCCTCTATGTCCAGTTCTATGATGGTTCCTGCAACAAACTCCTGGGTCTTGGCAGGCCTGAACAGAAACTCAGATGGTACCCGCAAATATTTGTTTGCCTTGCGGTATTGCACTAAGCAATATGGTAATTCCATATAAGAACAAATCTGGGGCCACTGGTATTCCTATCGCAGCAGATTCAATGCCATTGCATGTAAGGTAAACAGTACCCTCACGGCACACATAGTGGGTGTTGAACAGACCACACCCCTTTCCGTAAACAAGATGGTCATGTTGAGCTTACTCAAAATATCTCTCCCCAACATGTTGATCGTAGTTGCAGTAGAGTACAACAAGGTGTCCCACAACTCTCTACCCCCTATCTTAATATGCAATTCTTTATAAAAGGAACCAATTGAACTGCCCCAGAGAAGCCCTGCATTTCCATAACCTCACCTGATAAAGGGAATTCTCCCTCACTAATGCATGATTTGGTCGCACCTGTATTTACCATAAAAATGAATGGCTTATTTCCTATTGCTACCCCCACCAAGGGTTCCTCTTCTGGGTTGGCGGTGACTGATAGGACTGGACACACTAAGGCTCTCTGTGGGCTGCCCTAATCTGAATACGTATTTATCCCTGGAAAGACGAACGGGCTCCCTCCAACCACTGTGGCCCCCTGGTTATTTGTCACTGTATCATCCAGAACAGTGGTGTTACTCAGAATATGAGGGCCCTGTTACTGCACATTATGTACTGTCTGCATAAAATGGTACATTACTAGAACCGGGGGATGGTAGTTGTGGAAAAGATGGTGGGGGAGCAGGTGGGGCTGCGGGCACCGGCACACCATATGGGGTGGCTGTAGGTAAATGTCCGTATGCCTGGTGGTATGACACCGGACCTCCCTTAGGGTAAGGGTACATCTTTTGTTGAGGATACGCATATGCTTGTCTACTCCTGCACTCCCTCAAAAAATGCCCATTCGCCCACAAGTGCAACATTGATCTGCTCCTCCCCCTCCTCGTGGTCCCATCCTTCTGAAACCTCCTCGCCCTCCTCGGGCACCTGAAAACCCCCCTCTTCCGCACTGAAAGCCCCCCGGAAATACTCCTTGGTACTCTGGCTGCTACCCCCCTGCCCAATCGTTTTCTCCTCCCCACATAGCTGCAGGTGCTGCATGCACATCAGCCTGAATCGCCCTGAGTTCTGCTTCCTCTGCTTGCACTCGCTGCACAGTTTCCTTCTCCTATTCTTTCAACCGTTTGCAATGATGGATAATAAGAGATTGAATTTCCACCCAACCCTTCACCTCAGTCCCCACTATCTTTTCAAGCGCCTTCTGTACCTCCTTCGGGAGGCCTCATTTAGTCACAAAATAGAAAAATTGAATCGTTCAATCACATGAATCTCCTCTCTCTGCCCGCCACAACTCGTGTACATGCAATGTATATTGGGCAGGGTCCTCATAATCAACTGGAGATCAGGTGTATCGGGATATGCATGCCATAGTGCCACCCAAACCTGAAGCCTACCATCGTTAAAATGTGCTCTATCATGACTGTCGTCACCCAACTTCACACCTGCGTACCCTGCTTTAGCTCAGATATCGCCAGCCTGATTTCCCAGAATCGACACAAACGTTTCAAATCCCCTATTGCCAAAGTATCCACAGAGGGACCTCACTTACCCTTTTTCACTATACCCCCACCCACATGCACACAAACACACTCCTCTCTCACACCACCTATGTCACATCACAATTGGCCATCCCCCAGTCACCACTAACCACCACAAAAACAGAAAAAATATAAACACAATAAATTCGACTTTTTTGTTCCAACACCCCCTTACATCGTGTGAGGAGATCCCAGACCAACGAGGGCCTCTACCACAACTACTTATCATTCCCACTACCCCTTTACACTGGATGGAGAGATCCCAGGTTTGCTACTTGTACAAATCCTCTATCCATATCTTCTTTTTCTTCTTCAATGCACAGCACTGTCTTCCTCCCTATCACCCCAGGAAAGGATCCCATTTACTCAATAATCCATAATACAACACTTGTGAAAAAGAAAATATATACAATACCACATGGTTTCCCAAACCGTAAATCCAATGTCTTCCCACCACACACATATATCCTCTCTCTGCAAACTCCACAACACCCATACTCTCTGCTCATCCCTCAATTGTTTTTCTCTGAAGAAGGTGCACTTACGTCTGTGCGTTCAACTGAAGTCCTCCGTCACTGGGTCCTGTTAACATCCTGCACAATCTGGGGACAACACCCTGCTCAAAAGAACAGATAGGAATTCTGACAACACGGTTCCTGTAAACCTCTCAACGGTTGTGCACAAAGGGGACTGGTCGCTGCAGGTGGGCACGCCCCCTCCAGATGTGCGGCCAGGAATCCTCTGTCCTCATGGGAGATGCTGGGATCATGTCGGGGCCACCAATAATGTGAAGAAAAAGTAAAGAGAACGACAAATCTTCACTTTTGGAGAACTCAGTAGTGGTGGTGGAGAGAGCCGCTGGGGAGAATAAGAAAAAGTGGCAGGTCATCTGGATGAGCAGGTCAGAGTGGCAGTGCTGGCTAATACCTCAACCGTGAGGCATGGTACCCTCCTTAAGTCTCCTTTGCAGGGAACTTTGGGGCTGGCCAGCTCAGCCATCCTAGCAAAAGAAGGCATGAGCATTATAGGTGATCCTTGCCCAGTGTCTGTTTTGGTGACTGCCCCAGTCCCAGTTCTGACCCCCTCTGTAGTAATTCATACAAGCAGGTCTGCCCAGAAAGAGTGCCAGGGGCACCTCATGAGTGCCCTGAAATATCTCCTATGCTGCCAATTGGATCCCATAAATTGCCTGAATGTATTGGACTAGTGGCACTGAACAAGGAATTGTTGTTACCCATGATGAATTTTATGACAAATTTTAAAATCAGGTATTATGAATACATTGTTGGTTTTGGATGATCTCTTAAGATCTCTTAAGAAGGATGTTGTGTCACTAAGTGCCCTGATAGACACTGTCCGAACTGCAACCTAACTGGGAAGGTTGCTGGGCCAGGAGTCTCAAGTGCAAAGAAAGGGCAGATTGCTGATTTTGGAGAGGGCGGTGGTCTGCATATGGGGAGTGCTAATACCCAAGACAGGGATGTCTTGGTGGAGATACATGCTCCCTCTTACCCACATCCCCGACAAGGTCTGGCTGCCTTGATGCCAGAGTGCCCTCAATCGCTACATCAGTGTGCACGACTCCCGGGTATATCTCTCGGAGAGCAGAAGTTATCAGAGGTGATGGAGTCACGGGCATGGGAAAAGGTGGATATGAATTGGCATCCCCTCCAGTTACCCCTCTGAGGCTCTGCTTTTTGTGGGAGTGATACTAAATGTTTCTACTCTGGAAGTGAGCTGCAGTGAGGACTGTAGTGCTTTGATTAACAAGTCAACCAAGTGGGTTAATTCTAATATACAGCGCAGTCCCATTGATCCTCATCTAATCCTAATGGCTCGCAGAGTGCTGTGGGGGGTGCTCCTGCTAAATCTATTGGTGGGGACTGTGTGGTGGTGTCCTTTAAACACCCAGATGTGACTGACTATATGGCTAATTCATACGTTGGTTCTCCTGGTCCTAAGCTAAGGGCATGCATGGTCCCGTTAAATTATTTGTATCCCTGTGGTAAGGAGGTGGGTATTGTTGCCCCAGTGGGAGCTGGGCTTGCTCAACCCAACCTGCTTCCAGAGCCACATCAAACCACCATCTCCATAGTTTTGCAAAGGTAGCGGGCGCCCCTCTCTCGAAAGAACAGACTTGATAACCTGTTCAGTGGTTATTAACCACTTGAGAGTTCGCAGCCACTGCTTTTACTCACTGTGCCTTTCACAGATGGGAAATATCCATTTGCATATCAGTCTTTGTCCTGCCCAGGGGCAGTCCAGCACCGAAATGCAATGGCAATTCCAACCTGAACGAGAGTACCACCAGCAACCCCATACACGTGTTTCACCCTTGTTGGGGATCATCAGTGAGGTGAAGCTGATGCCTCTCTAAGCACAGTGAGAGGGAGACCACGTCTGGTTGCCCCCAGGAGACCTAGGGTTACCAATCCCAGGTTCCTTGAAAAATAGTTTTGCAAAGGTAGCGGGCCCCCCTCTCTCGAAAGAACAGACTTGATAACCTGTTCAGTGGTTATTAATGTCATGATCTCTGCTTCCAAAAGATCAGGACTTGCCCGACTCCCTTGGAAGCAGACCCATAACCCCGGTTCCGAGTGCCAGCCAGTCCCAATTGGGACCTTTTGGACCCTGTCCTGGCGCCAGTGGCACCAGGCTCATAAAGATGCCCAGTCCCAGCGCTGGAAGCGCCGGGCTCATAATGCTTGGGTGGACTTACCTGCAGCAAACCATGCTGCTTACTTACCTGCCAGTTGAACCCCTGATCCTCTTCTGTTTGGGACTACTTTTCCTGTTGGTTGGGGCAGGAGCCACTCCCTAGGTTCAGAACACTGGAACTCTTCTGGAAAGCAGGAACTCTTTTCTTACCTAGGCGTGGCTGTGGAAGGAGACACCTAAGCACTACAGGAGGCTATTTAAACCACACCCGATGGATGAATCTTGCTTTGTGTTATTCTGCATTCTCTGCAGCAGAACGCTCATCGTGTCTTCTGCTTCTGATCCTGGGCCTAAGGGAACAAAGGCTTACCATCCTGGAATCCAGTCTTCAGCAGCACCTGTAAAGACAAAGAAAGAACAGGTTAGCACTACGGTCTTCAGTGGCAGCGCATCTCTTACCTGGTCCATCGGCTGTCACCAACGCCTCGCGCTGCATCCCGGCATCTGAAAGACAAAGGCTTACCTACTCTTCGCATGCTCCGGAGGTCTTCGCACTGCATTCCGGCATCTGAAAGACAAAAGCTTACCAGCTCTTCGCACGCTCCGGAGGCCTTTGGCGCTGCATCCCGCATCTGAAAGACAAAAGAAGGTGCGTTTAAAGACATTGGGCAACTTTATTACTCACGTGCCATTACTCCTTCCCACGCCGAATCCAGTGGGTATTCCAGCACCCTTCAGCTTCTCTAAAGCTCTGAACTTGTACCTGCAAGATAAAAGGGACAGTTAGTGCGCATCGTGAAGCAGGCTACAAGCGCTTACTTACGTGCTTCCAGGCGCTTCTATTCCTCACGCGGGTTCGATCCTCAACTCTCATCAACCCGCCATCCGCCATCGCCGGAACCCTGCAAAACAAGAGATATCATTACAAAAGACTTTTAAGACATTTGAAGTGCCCAGAACTTACCGTTCGTGCAGTTAACGACGGACAGCAGTCCTCTGAGGTCAAGAGGCCTGCACCCTTATCCAGTGAAGAAACTGGTTACGGCACCCTGCCCCGAGGCAGATGGAGAGCTCGGCGTTCACTTACCTAAGGTGAGGGCGTTAACCTTTGGGGTTCTACAGGAGAAGAGAAAGGGAAGAGGAGAGAGGCACCCAATAACCCCAGTTCATTAATCCCATATTTTCTATCTGCAGACATCTTACTCTTCGAGTCAGACATACAGTGCACAGAGGTCCAGCCCAAAGAGCCAACCGTGTGTTACACATCACCTTTGAAGATACGGCATTCACCCAGTCAAGACCGGCGCCTCTGCGGGAATCAGGTGAGCGTTACAGAACACAAAGCCTACCGCAAAACTCCCACCCAGGCGCTATGGAAACCTCGGATACCGACCAGCTAGCCCAGTTACTTGGGGAACTAAGAGCAGAAGTGCATGCAGCCCGTCAGGAAACGAATGCTCTAAGAAGGGAACTGATTATTTCCAAGGAGCGAACAGACGATCTCGCTAGACAATTGCTACAGTCACAAGCCGGACTAACTCCGTTACCCGCATCAGCGGCAAATCTTCCTTCAACATCCTCTACGAACCCAGTGCAGATCAACCTACCTGGGAATGTACCTCTGGCTCCGCCCGAACGATTTTCTGGTGACCCAAAGAGGTTTGCAGTATTTATTAATCAGTGCCGGTTGCACTTCTTATGCCGGCCAGCAGCCTTTCCAACTGATCAAGCTAAGGTAGCCTTCGTGCTTTCGTACCTTAGTGGCAATGCGGCAGACTGGTCGATCCCTCTAGTTAATCAAGATGATCCGGTTCTCCATGATTTTCAAGCTTTTCAGCTCAGTATGGAAAAACTGTTCGCAAGACATTCACAGGGGCAGGCCTTGGACAATGAGCTCCTTTCATTGCGACAGGGTAATCAAGACCTTTTGGCTTATATTGCGTCTTTCAACAGACTGATAGTGGAAACTCGATGGCCTGAGGACAAAAGGATTACGCTGTTTTATAGAGGTCTACGTGGAGAGCTCAAAGATGTGTTAGCCCAAGTAGTGAATCCCCCGCAAGACTGTTCGGACTATATTGACTTAGTCGTTCAAATTGACCACAGACTGCAGAACAGGAAGGCCGATCGTTCCAAGTTTGATGCTCGAGTATTTTCCAAAACACCAACTCCTAACAAAGGAGTAGACTCCGGGGAACCCATGCAAATAGGGGGCCTGAAAGGACCACTAACACAAAAGGAGCGGGAAAGGAGAAAACAGCTGCAATTATGCCTCTATTGCGGAAACTCGGGGCACTTTCTTCGAGACTGTCTGGTGAAACCAGCCAAGAAGGCAGTAGGAGCTGCAATTACCAGGGTCACAAACTCTGAGCAGGGAAACGACCTCGCCCGACAAGAATAGAGGTCCTCTTGCCGAGCGTTAAAACCAGTTCCGTGACCTCGCATTTCGTGATACCTATGGTCCTCATTAGCCCTGAACATCCGGATCGATTACATGCGATTGAAGCTTACGTCGACAGCGGTGCCATCGGCAATTATGTGGATCATGAAATGGTTTTGAGGATGAATCTGACTCTTTGTCCAAAGGCTGTAAAGGACGTCATTACTACAGTGGATGGTACGGAGATAGCCTCCGGAACAGTAACGCATACCACCCAAGAAGTGACGCTAGTAAGTCAAGATGGACACCATGAGAAGATCGTGTTCGATGTGATCAAGGCCCCTCAGTTCCAGATTATTCTAGGAATTCCTTGGTTAGAGAAGCACAATCCTCAGATCGATTGGCGAGCAAGAACGGTTCAGTTTCCAGAATGTGTCTCTACTTGTCACCCTCGACCTGGTGTTGCACTGGCAGCAATTTCCTCGGAGGCTCCCCAGTTACCTCCTGAATACCTAGAATTCCAAGATGTTTTCCGGAAGGATCAGGCTACCTCCTCATAGGTCTTATGACTGCCAGATAGACCTGATACCTGGATCTACTCCTCCTTGTAGTAGAATTTATGCCCTCACCGAGCCTGAGAATCTTCACCTCCGACAATACCTGGATCAATACCTAGCGAATGGGTTTATTCGTCCTTCCAAGTCCCCTGCTTCCTCAGCTTTGTTCTTCGTTCCAAAAAAAGAAGGGGACCTTAGAACTTGTATAGATTATCGCTCCCTGAACCAGATCACCGTTAAGAATAGATATCCGTTACCTTTGATCCCTGAACTCCTGGACTAAGTCAGAAAAGCATGCATATATACAAAGCTGGATCTTAGAGGAGCCTACCACTTGGTACGAGTAAAAGAGGGCGATGAATGGAAGACGGCCTTCCGCACCAAGTATGGGCTATTTGAATATCAGGTCATGCCCTTCGGACTTTGCAATGCCCCGGCCGCCTTTCAATATTTTATGAACGATGTCCTCAGAGAGCTCATAGATGTGTGTATTGTTGTTTACATTGACGACATCCTCGTTTATTCTTCATCGGAAACACGTGAAAATGGTCCTCGACAGATTGCGTCAAAACAAACTTTTCGCTAAGTTGGAAAAATGTGTTTTCAACGTGACTGAAGTTGAATTCTTGGGATTCATATTATCACCTAGCGGAGTGCGTATGGATTCAAAGAAGGTCGATGCAATTCTCAAATGGCCATCGCCATCCTCCGTAAAAGGTGTTCAAAGCATGTTAGGCTTGGCTAACTTTTACCGCAGGTTTATCCCCGAATTCTCTCGAATAGTCCAGCCCATCACCGCCTTGTTAAAGAAAAACAAACGTTTTGAATGGTCTACCGAGGCGGAACAAGCTTTCCAGAATTTGAAGACTAGATTTATCTCTGCACCGATCTTAAAACATCCTCGCCCAGAACTCCCCTACATCGTTGAAACTGATGCTTCGAGCCTTGCCATGGGGGCAGTTCTATCACAAAAGGACCCAGTAACCAATCAGTTGCATCCCGTGGCATTTTGGTCCTGCAAATTCTCGCCTCCTGAAATCAATTACACTATTACTGATAAGGAACTTCTAGCTATCAAGTCCACCTTTAAGGCTTGGCGGCATTATCTTCTGGGGGCCCGACACACCGTTACTGTGATTACAGATCACCGAAACCTGCAATATTTGAAAACCGCAAAAGCTCAATCCTCTAGGCAACTCCGTTGGGCACTATTCTTTGCCGAGTTTGACTTCATAATTACCTATCGACCTGGTACAAAAACGGTAAAGCTGATGCCCTTTCTCGGATGGGAGTGGAAGAACATTTGATCAATCCTAAACCTGTACCTATCATTCCCGAACAAAGAATTCTAGGTGTAATCGCCACACAATCCATAGAGGAAGTTAAGGATAAAGCCAGGCTACTGGTAACTCCAGCAGACAT
This sequence comes from Ambystoma mexicanum, assembly GCF_040938575.1. Taxonomy (NCBI): domain Eukaryota; kingdom Metazoa; phylum Chordata; class Amphibia; order Caudata; family Ambystomatidae; genus Ambystoma; species Ambystoma mexicanum. Next base: position 544,438,521 of record NC_090929.1, read on the forward strand.
ACAGAATTGGCATCTGCAGGGAAAGGACTTTACGGTGAAGGACAACCTATTATATTTCCAAGAACGGTTATACCTGCCCAGCACAGATTTACAGAAAAAGGTAATCTCTTGTTATCACGATTCTTTAATGGAAGGAAATCCCGGTATGACCAAGACCTCGGAAAAGATCAAGCGCTACTTCTGGTGGCCGTCTTGGAAAAAAGATATCAGAGACTTTATAATGTCCTGTGGAGTATGCGCCCAAAACAAGAGTCAAAAGGAAAAACCAGCCGGCCTCTTACGCCCTATTGACATCCCGCCTCGCCCTTGGCATACGCTTTCTATGGACTTCATCACCGATCTACCTCCATGCTCCAGATACAATACGATCCTAGTAATCGTGGACCTATTCTCCAAGATGGCGCATTTCATTCCACTCAAAGGCTTACCAACAGCAGCAACTCTGGCCCGAGAATTTCTCGAAAACATCGTCCGACTGCACGGTTTTCCTTCAGTTCTAATTTCGGATCGAGGTAGTCAATTTATTTCTCATTTTTGGCGAAGTTGCTGTCGGTCGGCTCAAATTGATGTGAGACTTTCGACCAGCCACCACCCTCAAACCGACGGACAAACCGAGAGGACCAATCAAACTCCGGAACAGTATTTGCGCTGCATGCTACAACAAACTGAAAAAACTTGGAAAGATATCCTTTGGATAGCCGAATATGCCTACAATAACTCTGTCCACTCGGGAACTGGGAAGACCCCGTTTTTTCTTTTATACGGTAGTCACCCTCGAACCTCGGAGTTGGATCCACTCCAAGATTTTGGAACACCAGCAGTAGACCACCTGCATTCTACAATCACCCAAGCCTTTAAGGAAGCCGTTTCTCACCTTCAAAGGGCTAAAGAACAATACAAGAAAGGAGCAGACCAACATCGGAAGGAAGCCCCCCAATATCAAGTAGGAGATGAAGTCTGGTTATCCACCAAATATCTACCTCTAAAAGGACCACGCACATTCAACCCAAGATACCTTGGTCCCTATTCCATCACTACCATAGTAAATCCAGTAGCGGTCAAGTTGGACTTGCCCCCTCACATGAAGATACATCCGGTCTTCCACGTCTCTATTAAAACCCGTGCAACCTCAAACCCGACTAACTACATCTCCAAAACCTATTCTAGTTGATGGAGAACTCGAGTTTGAAGTCAAAAGCATCCTGGATTCCAAGATCTCCAAATCTAAACTATTTTACCTGATTGACTGGAAAGGCTACGGTCCCCAAGAAAGATCCTGGGAACCTGCAGAATATGTCCACGCGCCTCGTCTAATCAAAAGATTTCATCGAACATTTCCTAACAAGCCCAAACCCCCGGAGAAGCCCGGTTTGGGAGGGGCCTTGAGGGGGGGTGCTGTCATGATCTCTGCTTCCAAAAGATCAGGACTTGCCCGACTCCCTTGGAAGCAGACCCATAACCCTGGTTCCGAGTGCCAGCCAGTCCCAATTGGGACCTTTTGGACCATGTCCTGGCGCCAGTGGCACCAGGCTCATAAAGATGCCCAGTCCCAGCGCTGGAAGCGCCGGGCTCATAATGCTTGGGTGGACTTACCTGCAGCAGACCATGCTGCTTACTTACCTGCCAGTTGAACCCCTGATACTCTTCTGTTTGGGACTACTTTTCCTGTTGGGTGGGGCAGGAGCCACTCCCTAGGTTCAGAACACTGGAACTCTTCTGGAAAGCAGGAACTCTTTTCTTACCTAGGCGTGGCTGTGGAAGGGGACACCTAAGCACTACAGGAGGCTATTTAAACCACACCCGATGGATGAATCTTGCTTTGTGTTATTCTGCATTCTCTGCAGCAGAACGCTCATCGTGTCTTCTGCTTCTGATCCTGGGCCTAAGGGAACAAAGGCTTACCATCCTGGAATCCAGTCTTCAGCAGCACCTGTAAAGACAAAGAAAAAACAGGTTAGCACTACGGTCTTCAGTGGCAGCGCATCTCTTACCTGGTCCATCGGCTGTCACCAACGCCTCGCGCTGCATTCCGGCATCTGAAAGACAAAGGCTTACCTACTCTTCGCATGCTCCGGAGGTCTTCGCACTGCATTCCGGCATCTGAAAGACAAAAGCTTACCAGCTCTTCGCACGCTCCGGAGGCCTTCGGCGCTGCATCCCGCATCTGAAAGACAAAAGAAGGTGCGTTTAAAGACATTGGGCAACTTTATTACTCACGTGCCATTACTCCTTCCCACGCCGAATCCAGTGGGTATTCCAGCACCCTTCAGCTTCTCTAAAGCTCCGAACTTGTACCTGCAAGATAAAAGGGACAGTTAGTGCGCATCGTGAAGCAAGCTACAAGCACTTACTTACGTGCTTCCAGGCGCTTCTATTCCTCACGCAGGTTCGATCCTCAACTCTCATCAACCTGCCATCCGCCATCGCCGGAACCCTGCAAAACAAGAGATATCATTACAAAAGACTTTTAAGACATTTGAAGTGCCCAGAACTTACCGTTCGTGCAGTTAACGAAGGACAGCAGTCCTCTGAGGTCAAGAGGCCTGCACCCTTATCCAGTGAAGAAACTGGTTACGGCACCCTGCCCCGAGGCAGATGGAGAGCTCGGCGTCCACTTACCAAGGTGAGGGCGTTAACCTTTGGGGTTCTACAGGAGAAGAGAAAGGGAAGAGGAGAGAGGCACCCAATAACCCCAGTTCATTAATCCCATATTTTCTATCTGCAGACATCTTACTCTTCGAGTCAGACATACAGTGCACAGAGGTCCAGCCCAAAGAGCCAACCGTGTGTTACACATCACCTTTGAAGATACGGCATTCACCCAGTCAAGACCGGCGCCTCTGCGGGAATCAGGTGAGCGTTACAATTAACCACTTGAGAGTTCCCAGCCACTGCTTTCACTCACTGTGCCTTTCACAGATGGGAAATATCCATTTGAAGCTGATGCCTCTCTAAGCACCTTTGCAAAACTATTTTTCAAGGAACTTGGGATTGGTAACCCTAGGTTTCCTGGGGGCAACCAGACGTGGTCTCCCTCTCACTGTGCTTAGAGAGGCATCAGCTTCACCTCACTGATGATCCCCAACAAGGGTGAAACACGTGTATGGGGTTGCTGGTGGTACGCTCGTTCAGGTTGGAATTGCCATTGCATTTCGGTGCTGGACTGCCCCTGGGCAGGACAAAGACTGGTATGCAAATGGATATTTCCCATCTGTGAAAGGCACAGTGAGTAAAAGCAGTGGCTGCGAACTCTCAAGTGGTTAATAACCACTGAACAGGTTATCACGTCTGTTCTTTCGAGAGAGGGGCGCCCGCTACCTTTGCAACACCATCTCCTTAGCCCAGTGCCTTTATGGCCCTGGGCGCATGGGGAGGGGTCCTAGTGGCTGTGTGGCTAATGTTTCTAACCCTATGCTCGCTCTGAATCAATTTGCTTGTCTCAGTGATATGGACGATATTGAATGACGCCCACCGTCTAGGGTAGGCCCCAGTCAGACCATGGGGGTGGAATTAGGCACTCCCTCGGGCTCTATGAGTACTGGTGTAACTTCAGTGGTGGAGCATATGTCATTACTGTCGTGGAATGTGGCCAGAGCCAAAACAAGGCTGGCCTACATGGAGACATAGTCCATACTTAGAGAGATGGATGTTGTCTTTTTACAGGAGACCTGGTCCCAAGAAGAAATCAATGTGGATGGTTTCGTCTCATACCTGGAGCAGGTGGAGAGAAACAAAAGGGGGCTGAAATATGGGGGTTTGTGTGTTTTGGTCAAATCACATTTGGAGAGCGAGCAGGTGGCATTGAAGACCCCCATCCCTTTTATGTTAGTGGTTAAGATTCATAAACCAGGCTTGGATGACTTATTAGTTTTCAACTTCTATAATAGTCCTCACAAACAGTTTGAAAAGAACTGTTTGGGAGTCCAGCCTCAGTTATGGAGGAGTTCACCCCCCGGATAACCTCGGAAAATATGTTCCTGGTGCTGGGTGGTGATTTTAATGCAAAATTGGGGGGGTGGGCCTGGTAATCTGCTATATGATGACATGGAAGATGTGTTGGCAGGGATTCCGTCACCCATTATGATGGATCCCAGGTTCAGTGGAAGCACATGTAGCACTACCTATATGAGTGGGGGTTGCGCACAGTAAATTACCGATTTAGCGCAGACATCCATGATTGATTATTTCTGTGCCCCACTGAAGTACTGCGATCACCTAGTGGGGTTTGGCATGGTAGATAACATTTGTAGTGACCATCTCCCCATTAAGCTCGATATTCATTTGGTACCAAGAACTGTTTGGCCTAGCCCTGTGTATCTTTTGGATGTGTCTCTTAATGCCTCACGATGAAGACTTAAATGGAAACATGACATGCAGGAGGACTTATTGAAAAAGGCAATCCAATCCAGCCCACATGAACTGGAGAAGCTGCTGTCGGGTACCTTGGATCATGCAAACATATCAGAAGAGTTTGTTTTACTATTGACCAAGCTTTCTTCTGTGTCCCTGGTAAGCGAACGAGGCCGGTGAGGGTGTGCTGGTTTGACTCAGAGTGTACTCAAGTGAAGTTGAATCTTCTTTCTATTCTGAGCTGCCCAGGGGGCTCTAAAAACACTATTATTAGTGCCAGGTCCTGTTATAAGAGGGTTCTGGCTACCAGCAAAAGGGCCATTGAGGTGGAAGCCTGGGATGCCTGGGTTGATGTTTCTAGGACCAATGATACTAAACGTTTCTGGGAGATTGCCCAGCATGGTCACTTATATAAATATTCAGTGAAAAAACTTTGTTAAAGGGTTGTTATGGTTCCAATCAACCATCACTCGCGCGACTCATCACTGATGGCATATGTCTGACTCACTCTTTTTTCCTTTATTGACATATCTAGGCCACATGGTTTTCTTCAGTAACAGTCAGGAACTAAAAATTCACTATATTTGTATACTTATACTTCAAATATGTTCTTACAGTAATTCACTTAGGGTTCACTCACATCATATGAAACATATACATAGGGGAAAACACAGACTTGAATGCTTTGTGTGTATGAAGATAATCAGTAAGGTTATCAACAATTTCTTATAGTTTTGTAGTTTTTTTATTACTGTACTTTCACTGGACATGCTCATATTTGTATGTGTTGTGGTCTGTTTGTGTTTTGTGTGCAATAATGTAACTATGTACTAAATGGGTTTTATTACATACTTATCAAATGTTTACACTATGCAAAACTCTGATAAGAAAGTATTTATATTTTTAGTATTTAACATGACAAGATTATTAATATTGAATCTCCATCATGTTTGCTGCACACTATGCCTATGTTAGTACATTTATACCTTAGTATATTGGAAAAAACTTCATAATGCAATGCTACTTGGATTAATGCATTGCTTAATGCACTACGTACCTTATAATATTTATTCCAATGATACTTGACACTTTTTTATTAACATTACAATAAGAATCCCTTGTACAGACTTTGCATGAAAAGTAAATGCACATGTGATGTAATCAGTGATGTCATCAATGACATTTGTGATGTCATATTTGATGTCCTGGGTGTTAGTCTTAGCAGAGCACGGCGGTGGTGCGAGTTATGGTTGCTTAGCATACCATAACTGGTGAATTTCAGGGGGTTTTCGGTTTTACTTGAAACCATAACGCCCCTTTACCAAAGTTTTTTCACTGAATTTCATAGGTTTTTAATAGCGCAACTTAACCATAACGTCCCTTTAACAAAGTTTTTTTACTGAATATAGATATACATAGAGTACATTTGATAGGTGTTTACTAGGATTCCCTTAGTTTATATACATGTAACATACTGAAGCCCCAGCTAGTGATTTTGATGTCCGCGGACTGTGCGTATATCCGCGGACGGACGCGGTCAACATCAACACTATCCAAAAACACAGGGGGTACCTTACATTGTTGTATCATGCAATAGAAAGACGGAACAAGTTCAAAAAGCAGCACATAAACACATTATATGTAATAGTAAATAAGAAGTGGAACCTATATATGTAAGACATCACCCGTCCATTTAAATAGCATATGCACCAGAATGGAATATACCAAAACAAAATATAAATGCCTCCAACATAATTACCTCATAGAAACTGCACAGCAAAAAGCAACAGCAGACCTACACAACAGTAACAACAAAACTTACCAAAAACGAGTAAGTAAACTTAATTTTTCTTATGTATTTCTAAACTTTCTTTATTAGGTACACTAAAAGTAATATATTTTATTTTACACAGAAATGTCCAGTACTTTGGAATGGCTGGGAGGAAATTCCCCATGTGATGAAATGAGTGAAGACAGTGATACTAATGGTAGACACAACACTCTATTTAAGCCAATTAATAACCATTACTTTATGTGTACTTAACACATTTTTTTTTTAACAGACTATACAAACAGTGAAAATAATATACCAAGAGACATTAGAAAATGCTCTGCAGCGATTGGAACAAAAAATGGATAAGCTAATTGAATAATTTCAATCTTTTAAAACATTTTGTGGAGGACCACATAAAAGAAAACATTAAATATCACTGTCCCACATGTACCTGTTCCCCCCTCCATGTCGCAGTCAACTATCCCCAAACCCTCCCCACCAAGAAAAACGTTATGATGAGACTTCCACCCTTCATCCCCTGCCATCCATCATCTCCACACCCCTAATTCCCCTGTATTTGTTTCAGTTTCTGCTTCCCTCTCTCTTTCATAAATGTTATATTTTTATACAATAATAAAATATTATGTGTGTTGTTACTTTATTCCTCTGTGTCTTAGTTTTTAAACAAAGGCAGTTAAGTTGTGCGCGGACAGCACGGGTGTCCGGAATGTCAGTAATTAACCAAAATGGAGGTGTCCTAAGGACACTATACCTGTCGTACTATCCGCAATCAAAATGGAAGTGTTCTTAGAACACACTCAATGTCCGGGATGTCCGCAAATAACCAAAATGGAGGTGTCCTAAGGACACTATACCGGTCCGTACTGTCCGCAATCAAAATGGAACTGTTCTTAGAACACACTTGATGTCCGGGATGTCCGCAATTAATCAAAATTGAGGTGTCCTAAGGACACTATACCTGTCCGTACTGTCCGCAATCATAATGGAAGTGTTCTTAGAACACACTCAATGTCGGGGATGTCCGCAATTAACCGAAATGGAGGTATCCTAAGGACACTATACCTGTCCATACTGTCCGCAATCAAAATGGAAGTGTTCTTAGAACACACTCGATGTCCGGGATGTCCGCAATTAATCAAAATGGAGATGTCCTAAGGACACTATACCTGTCCGTACTGTCCACAATCAAAATGGAACTGTTCTTAGAACACACTTGATGTCCAGGATGTCCGCAATTAACCAAAATGGCGGTGTCGTAAGGACACTATACCTGTCCGTACTGTCCGCAATCAAAATGGAATCGTTCTTAGAACACACTCGATGTCCGGGATGTCTGCACAAAATGGAGGTGTCCTAGGGACACTATACCAGTCTGTACTGTTTGTAATTAAAATGGGAGTGTCCACAGGACATGACATCGTTTGCATGTCTGTAATTATTTAAATTAAAGTGTCCTAAGAACATCCCCCTGTTCGCAATGTCCACAACCAGAATGGATATGTCCGTAGAACACTTATCAGGTCCGCCTGTCAGCAATGTTATGATGCACATTTATTTTATTTGGGGTCTTCGACACTGTCCGTATAACATCTACGCACATGCGCACCACACCTAGGGGTCCTACGAAAATCGGGCCTGTCCATAACTGTCCGTCGCACATGTGTCACACTTTTAATTAGTTTGGGGACTAGAACACTCTCCGTAGAGCACCCGCATGCATGCGCACAACTGATCATGCACATTTGGTGTCCTGCGGACGGCCGTCCCATTCATGACCATATCCGCAATGTCATCATGTGACCTCACCCACGCTGAGCACGTGTCCTTATTTGCAGACACTGTCCAGGCCCCTGAACATTTGAAAAGTGCTTTTTTGGACAATCCAAGGTTTTTTACAGTAAATGTTCACCATTGCACATGTCCCAGACAATGTCCCTGGCGATCTACATACTTTTTGGAACTTTTTGAGCCTTTTTTTTGTGTTCGATCTGTCCGCGTACAGGGCGGCTGTCCGTGAAGCACGCACCAGCACCCCTATAAAAGGCCACACCCTAAATTGCTCTTCATTGTGCTTCTGGCTAATTGACAGAGCATTGCTTCTGACCTGCATTCACTGCATTGCTGCTGACTTCTACCTGCTATCCTCCAGATGGCAACCATGGCTGCTTCGGCTTCATCACCACCCCCAACCCCTCCACCACCACCACCTCCCCAAGGACCTTCAGAGGGGAACAGGTGTGAGGATGCAGAGGAGACGGATGAAGAGGATGAAGAGGATGAGGCAGTGGAAGTCTCTACTACCAGAACTCGCTGTGAGTCTTGGGTGTGGTGGTTATTTACCACTCTTGATGGAGTGCCAAAAGCTTGTACGAATAAGGTTATCTGCAATCAGTGCTGATTGGTGCTGAGTCGTGGAAGGCCTGGTTCGTATAGCTTTGGTACGACATCAATGACGCGACACCTGAAGTTGTTCCACGGTGGGGCTATTCGTAAGGTTGTACCTTGCGATAAACGTAGTAGGTTGAGTTCCTCTACAGCATCCTCTGTTTCCACTCCTGTCACCACAAGAGACACTCCGGTGGGACAGCGCATACCTCCAGCTGCCTCGCAGGCCATTCATGATGCTGTTGACCCTTACCTTTCGAGGGTAACAATATTGTGTATGTACTTCGACGCAGTACTCTGCAGGGGGGAGAACCTTCGGAGTGCTTTCGAGACTGAGGTCAAGGAGCATGAGAAGGTCTGCGACCTACCTCAATAAGGCCCACCATACATCTTCCTCTCTCCACCTGCCCTTTCTTATCCCCGTGGATGGTGTCCCTTTCTTACCCTCCTTTCCCCTCCTTTCCTTGTGTGTCGTGTTTAAAAAACCAAAAAATATATAAAACAACAAAAAAACAAAAAAAAGGCTCTTTTCAGAGCTGCCTTTCACAGTTTAAAAATAGAAGTGACAAATAAATAGTGCAGGGCTCTGTGCATTTTTTTTAGAAGTTCGCGGACAGTCCGCGGACATCTAACATATTTGAGGTGCTGCCCTATTAGAACTATTGCACTTTTCTCTGAAAGGAAGTGGTGGCTCTGAAAAGAACCTTTTGGTGGTGTTCTTTTGTGTTTCAAAAACTTCAAATGATTAACACCTACTGCAAAATTTATTAATGTAATTCCAAAAAAGGTCGCAATGCATTTTTTGTATATTTTGCAGAAAAATCTGATTGCCAGCATAAGTAAGATGTACTCCATCTCTGCGAAAAATGTATGTGCTACGAAACATAATATTTTCATTGTGAAAAGAGGACATGCCAACATCTCTTAAAAAGGCACAAACAGCTTTATTGACATTGCGCCTCGCTTTCTCAATTTGTGGACCAAATGAGGAAGAACACAACCACATTTGTCTCTGCGTAATACGGGAAAAAATTACTTAGGAATTTGAAAACATGTCCATGACCTTCCCAAGTCCTTCTTTCATTGCAAATTGCAAAGAAATTCCAGACACATGTCCTAAACTGTTCCCTCCACAATGAATAATAATAATGTACGGATGACACTGTGTCACCAAAGTTGCACAAAGAGGTACCCAATCCAGCCACTTAATTCCATGCACTCCATGCTAGTGCACTTCCACATGAGGGAATCCAAGATGTGCATCCACTCCACAGCGTTCTGTATGCACCTCTAACCAATTTATACATGAGTCTCCCAAAATCCAGATAATCTGTTTTCTGAAACACAGAGCCATAGCTATCTGTTCTTCTCTCAGGAAAAAGACTTTCTGACAAACTCTCTCCTTACACAACACACCCAGTAAACCTTATTGACCAATACCTTGCTCTGCTCAGTCTCATTTGCATGCCTCTCAACCCCAAAATCCCTGTATGTAATATGTGTTGTCCGCGGACAACCGCGGTGTCCGTGGACAAATCGGAAAGTCTGAGCGTGGTGAATGTATATTTAAATAGTGTGCCCCATTTCCCCTTTGAGGTTGGCTCTGAAAAGAGCCTTTTTTGGGGTTTTTTTGCAGATGCTTGAGAGACACCGTTTATTTTGATTTTGTTTTCTTATTTTACTCCTAAAATCTTCACATTAGCTTCTCCAAAGCAACCCTTATGTTCCAAAACAGCATGGAATTTCCCATAAAAGATAAAGAAATGCCATCTTCTTTAAATTAAACAACATTACCAGAATCAATGTTCTCATTCTTACAAAAGAACATACGAGCTCTAGGCATGGAAGCAAACATGCCTCGGTTGATTGCACACCTAGCAATGTTTTGCTAAGGAAAAACAGAACTATTGTCCCATATTGCCCTAGGTACTAAACCAGAAAAAATAACTTTGGCATTTGGAAGGACTTTCATTACTGCTTGAACCAAGTGTTCCAAATCTGCCAACAAAGTAGGGGCACTGACATAGCCCAAATGCAAAGCACCACAGTGCAAAACTACCACATGGAGACTGTTCACCCTACCCATATCTTCACAAACTCGTACAATTCCCTGCACATTGAAATCAGGCACAGTGCTCCACACCCCCTCCACTCCTTTAGCATCAAAATTGTTTGCCACATTCCTGCATTTAGCATACTGCTCCAAACCATGCACACACATATCTGTAACCACCAACACCCTGACTTTCCCCACCTCTGCCATCTTTACTACACACAGCCTCTTTCAACACAAATCCACAACTTCAACACCTGATTGGCTAATCCCTACAGTCCTATTTCCATACCAACTGTGTTCAGAAGTCCTGTATGTGGCACGTTTTGTCCGCGGACAGTCGTGGTGTCCGCGAAGTGCGTAACTCTTGGGCAGCCCTTCTACCCTTTGCTGGTGCAAAGTACATCTGAAGTGCTGAACTATGATGATGGAGTTAGATGTAGAGTTCTTGGATGTGATTGGTGGATGTTGTGTGACTGCTTAGCTGTAGCCAATGAGGGAATGGTCATTGGCTACAGCTAAGCAGTCACACAACATCCACCAATCACATCCAAGAACTCTACATCTAACTCCATCATCATAGTTCAGCACTTCAGATGTACTGTTGATCACTCTGAGTACTTTGGAAAGCACCTACTACAATAACTACTGTACAAGTCTCCAAGATTTCTACTTGCAGCTTCATGCATATCCACATGCATGAATACAAACTACATGTATGCATATTTTCTGCACAGTACATGTACAGCTCTTGTATAAATGCATATAAACAGGGTAACTGCCCCTTAACCTGTATAACATACAAAAATGAACTTACTGTAATTTTTCCCATCTGCTATAATCAACTGTCACTTGCAAACCTGTCTGCTCTCCAAATTTATTTTTTTACACACACAGCTATCTAAAAAAGTGTATTTTCATATTAAAAGATGGGAGAAATAAAATTATAATTGTAGAAAAACACTTTGTAGTGTATTATAAAATTACACGCAGCCAGGATGAGTTCATGCATCTTTATACACTCACACTGATAGACACTATCATTAGAAAGGCTCCAGCTGAAACAACACCACTGCCTCTATATCACATCCTTCTGCTTTATTACCCACACCTTCACAAGTGCATACATTCCATGCTTTTCTATACAGTTTCTGCCATTTACCCTATAAAAATAGCAAAATAAGTATATGATTATTTCTTCTATCTCCTAACATCCAATAACACAGCCTTAATAAGCCAAGTGAGCTTCATACGCTTAGTATTATACTCATTTGTAAAGCATGTTCAACTAACAGATTCTAAGTAAAATATACAGGCTGCACATAGGCAAAGGAAACTGCATGTACACACTATGTTCAGTTATCAGAAAGCACTACTACTACAAAAACATAAAAATCAATGTCTAATTTAACATCAGTGCTATAAACACACAAATTTACTAACTTCTTTCTTTTACAATTGCAGTGAAGACCACTCTCCTGAAAAGCAGCAGCATCTGAAGTACGAACAACAACTCAGAAGAAACCTACTCTTTCCATACAAAGAAGTCAATACAATATTACCATAATGTTCTAACTGTTAATCAAACACACTAGAATGTTAGTATTGCAGAACAAACAACTGTTTTAATTCTATACCATTAGATTTGCAGGGTAATTCACAGAATTTTGCACAAAAGTGGCGCACGCGGCTGGCACACAGTGTGCGCGTGTGAATGTCTGCGCCAGCCGCGTGCGCTAAAATCGATTTCCGCGCACAGCTTATTCATGGATTTTAGCCTTCAAAACCAGCCGTGGCGCAGAGTGGCGCAGCGACCCTGCAGCAGCTCCAGTTACGCCCCCAAGAACACCCTCGCACAAGGAAAAGCCATCAAAATTCCCAATTCATCGCAAAGGGCTGCGCTAACCCTGGACCAGTTTAAAAGGCTGCCAAACAGCAAACGCCAAGCGGGGAACGTGTATTACTGGGGTGCGCGTGAAGTTTCACACGCGAAAGGGCCTGTGCGAGTGGGGTAACTGTATGGGGTTCGCGGGAAGTTTCACACGCAATTTCAGCAGGGTACGTGTATTACGGGGTTCGCGGGAAGTTTAACACGCAATTGGCCTGGGTACGTGTATTTCAGGGGTGCGCGGGAAGTTTCACACGCGATTGGCCTGGGTACGTGTATTTCAGGGGTGCGCGGGAAGTTTCACACGCGATTGGCCTGGGTACGTGTATTTCAGGGGTGCGGGGGAAGTTTCACACGCGATTGGCCTGGGTACGTGGATTTCAGGGGTGCGTGGGAAGTTTCACACGCGATTGGCCTAGGTACGTGTATTTCAGGGGTGCACGGGAAGTTTCACACGCGATTGGCTGGGTACGTGTATTTCAGGGGTGCGCGAGAAGTTTCACACGCAATAGGCCTGGGTACGTGTATTTCAGGGGTGCTTGTGAAGTTTCACATGCGATTGGGCTTCGTACGTGTATTTTGGGGGTGTGCGGGAAGTTTCACACGCGATTGGCCTGGGTACGTGTATTTCAGGGGTGCGTGGGAACTTTCACACGCGATTGTCCTGGGTACGTGTATTTCAGGGGTGCGCGGGAACTTTCACACGCGATTGTCCTGGGTACGTGTATTTCAGGGGTGCGCGGGAACTTTCACACGCGATTGGCCTGGGTACGTGTATTTCAGGGGTGCACGGGAAGTTTCAAACGTGATTGGCCTGGGTACGTGTATTTCAGGGGTGTGCAGAAAGTTTCACATGCGATTGGGCTTCGTACGTGTATTTCGGGGGTGCGCGGGAAGTTTCACATGTGATTGGCCTAGGTACGTGTGTTTCAGGGGTGCGCAGGAACTTTCACACGCGATTGGCCTGGGTATGTGTATTTCGGGGGTGCGCTGGGAGTACTACATGTGAATTGGCAGTGTGGGTCCTCCCAGGTGTCCCCTCTACCCCCTCCACTGCCCCTGCAGGCAGCCCATACCACAGGGGACTACCCTGCACCCCTGGTCATGTCCCGCAGGCAGCCCATCCACCAAGGGCATGCCCCCAGCCAAGCCACATGTCACGTTGCAATATGATCACCAACTCATGTCTCCCAGCACCCCACCCCCCCAGCAGTGCAGGGCACCTGCCAGCAGTCCCCCACTCATGTCCCACTAATGTCCCCTTGCACCCCCATGCCCCAGCAGTGCAGGGCACCTGCCAGCAGGCCCCCACTCATGTCCCACTCATGTCCCCTTGCACCCCCACCCCCAGCAGTGCAGGGCACCTGCCAGCAGGCCCCCACTCATGTCCCACTCATGTCCCCTTGCACCCCCACACCCCAGCAGTGCAGGGCATCTGCCAGCAGGCCCCCACTATGTCCCACACATGTCCCCCAGCACCCTCACCCCCCAGCAGTGCAGGGCACCTGCCAGCAGGCCCCCACTCATGTCCCACTCATATCCCCTTGCACCCCCACCCCCAGCAGTGCAGGGCACTTGCCGGCAAGCCCCCACTCATGTCCCCCAGCACCCCCACCCCCCAGCAGTCAGGGGCACCTGCCAGCAGGCCCCCACACATGTCATGTCCTCCAGCACCCCCACCCCCCAGCAGTCAGGGGCACCTGCCAGCAGGCCCCCACTCATGTCCCCTTGCACCCCCACCCTCCAGCAGTGCAGGGCACCTGCCAGCAGGCCCCCACTCATGTCCCCCAGCACCCCCACCCCCAGCAGTGCAGGGCACCTGCCAGCAGGCCCCCACTCATGTTCCACTCATGTCCCCTTGCACCCGCACCCCCCAGCAGTGCAGGGCACCTGCCAGCAGGCCCCCACTCATGTCCCCTTGCACCCCCACCCCCCAGCAGTGCAGGGCACCTGCCATCAGGCCCCAACTCATGTCCCCCAGCACCCTCACCCCCCAGCAGTGCAGGGCACCTGCCAGCAGGCTCCCACTCATGTCCCCCAGCACCCCCACCTCCAGCAGTCAGGGGCACCTGCCAGCAGGACCCACTCATGTCCCACTCATGTCCCCCAGCACCCTCACCCCCAGCAGTGCATGGCACCTACCAGCAGGCCCCCACTCATGTCCCCTTGCACCCCCACCCCCCAGCAGTGCAGGGCACCTGCCAGCAGGCCCCCACTCATGTCCCCCAGTGCCCCCACCCCCCAGCAGTGCAGGGCACCTGCCAGCAGGCCCCCACTCATGTCCCCCAGCACCCTCACCCCCCAGCAGTGCAGGGCACCTGCCAGCAGGCCTCCACCCATGTCCCACTCATGTCCCCTTGCACCCCCACCCACCAGCAGTGCAGGCCACCTGCTAGCAGGCCCCCACTCATGTCCCACTCATGTCCCCTTGCACCCCCACCCCCCAGCAGTGCAGGGCACCTGCCAGCAGGCCCCTACTCATGTCCCACTCATGTCCCCTTGCACCCCCACCCCCAGCAATGAGGGGCACCTGCCAGCAGGCCCCCACTCATGTCCCACTCATGTCCCCTTGCACCCCCAGCAGTGCAGGGCACCTGCTAGCAGGCCCCCACTCATGTCCCCCAGCACCCCCACCCCCCAGCAGTGCAGGGCACCTGCCAGCAGGACCCCACTCATGTCCCCCAGCACCCCCACCCCCCAGCACTGAGGGGCACCTGCCAGCAGGCCCCCACTCATGTCCCCCAGCACCCCCACCCCCCAGCAGTGCAGGGTACCTGCCAGCAGGCCCCCACTCATGTCCCACTCATGTCCCCTTGCACCCCCACCTCCAGCAATGAGGGGCACCTGCCAGCAGGCCCTCACTCATGTCCCACTCATGTCCCCCAGCACCCCGACCCCCCAGCAGTCAGGGGCACCTGCCAGCAGGCCCCCACTCATGTCCCACTCATGTCCCCTTGCACCCCCAGCAGTGCAGGGCACCTGCTAGCAGGACCCCACACATGTCCCCTAGCACCCCACCCCCCAGCAGTCAGGGGCACTTGCCAGCAGGCCCCCACTCATGTCCCACTCATGCCCCCATGCGCCCCCACTCCCCAGCAGTGCAGGGCACCTGCCAGCAGGCCCCCACTCATGTCCCCCAGTACCCCCTCCCCCCAGCAGTGCAGGGCACATGCCAGCAGGCCCTCACTCATGTCCACCAGCACCCCCACCCCCCAGCACTGAGGGGCACCTGCCAGCAGGCCCCCACTCATGTCCCACTGCCCCCAGGTCATAACAATCCTCAATCATGGCCCTTATGGCCAGCCTCCCCAGCCCAACGACCCAACCAAGTATTGCATCCACCCACATAGAAAAGGCAATTACATGATACAACCCCAATGGCAAGTATGTAAATGAACACATGTCCGTCACACACACACAATGGTTGCAAGTGAATGTGAAAACTCATATCATGACATGCATGAAACCAATGAGATAATACCACACATCGAAGTATGAAGAACATTTTTTATTAAACGCAACATGAATGGAATTAAAATCAAACAAACAACAATGGGAATAAAAAAAGAAAAGCTGCATGTCCGTAAAATAATGAAAACCAATAAATCATAATCCAAAGGAAAGGTGTCCAAAGTCACAGTCCAACAAAGCAAATCCAAGGGAAAAACAAAAGTGAAAACCATTGCTCCATGGGGAAATCCAAAAAAAAGAGATGAATCCAATAGTGAACTATATACAGATGAACAATCCAGGGTCCATGATCCCAACTGAAGAAATGAAACCTATCAGAAATACTACCTAATGAAAAACTATATACAGAAACGTGGTGCATTGTCCAAGCGCAACCAAAATAAAGAAAAAAACAAAGGAAACCTAACACTATCTAACTATTTACAAGGGCAGTGGGCTAGTCCGACGGCTCATTTTTGGATGTCCCGGGCCAGGGCATCATCGAACTCCTGCTCAATGTCCCAGAGGCAGTCCTCGTCCATGGCCCCGAGGGTTCGCAGGGACGATGACATGTTCTCCTCCAACTCCCTGAGAATTGCCTCAAGGCACTCGGCCCGCCTCAGGGCCCGCCGCATGGAGTTCTCTGCCCTGACCATCGTGAGCCGTGCTTCTTCTGCCCGCTGCCGCTCCGCATCTATGGCATGGCCTAACTGCTGCCACACAGAAGACCCTTCCCGTCCTGGGTCCTCCTGCCCTCTGGCCGATGCCTGCCCCTCCGATGACGAAGGCCCCGAGCCATCATGGTTCCCACCTTGTTGCTGCTGCTGCTGTGCCTCTGCCCGTGCCCTGGCTGTTGCTGCCTGCACATCCTCCTCCGGCTGGGGTGCAGTTGTTGAGGTGGCCCCCCCTGCTGGACGTCCGACTCCCGACTGTGGCAGGGACGTGTCCTCCGCCAGCCTGGCCGCAGGGTCACAGGCAGCTCCACAGGGCACCCAGGTGACACATGGGTGGGAAGATGGCACGGAGTACGACTGGCGCATAGGGGGTTCAATTGAGGAGGGGGTCGGAACAAGGCCCAGCAAATGGAGGAATCCGGCCCTGGTGACCTGTCCCAGTAGGTGGACGTGGTCAACGAGCCATTCCAGATGACATGCAGTCTCCCCATGAAAAGACTGCATTTCGCCTCGCATGGCCCATTGACGCAACGCCACACCACCCAGGACAGGCTCAACCCGGTCCCGGATAGCCATGTCCGCAGGCAGAGGAAGGCCAGTTTTCGTAAGCTCATCCCCTGCCTGAAAACGGGTCTGGCGTAGGTATCCCTGCTGGTGCAGGATGATGCAGTCACAGGATTGGGGAAAGGATTACACACAGGCACCTCCGTGGCCTGTGCTGCCTCCTGTCCCTGCCCCTGCACCACTAGCACCAGTGGAATCCCCACCTCCAGACCCCGTCTCTGTCCCTTGCAATTCGGCCTTCTGGGCAGGAGCGTGGTCTTCCGTGTGCTTACACGTGGCCAGCTTGATACGGAGTGATTTGGCACGTGAAAATATTGCACGTCAGCATGTAATTCGAGGAAAGGCCCTTAGCGCGTAAGCGCGTCAGCACACGTACGCGATTTCATTGGACCAAAGGCCCTTAGCGCGTACGCGTATCTGTGACGTGCGCGTGCGGGCGTTTCCCTGAACACGGGTGCATGTTACACGTCCAAGAACTGCATGTCCGAGTGTCAGCTCGTGTAATTTGAGGATAGGGCCTTAGCGCGTATACGCGGAAGTGACGTTGGATGTGTGGGCCGGTTTAAAAGGTACATGTAGGACGTCATTTCCTTGTACATGCTTTTCGTGGAGAGCGAGTGGGTGAATTCTGTACTTCTTGTTTGTTCACACGCGATTTACTTCACAGCGTTTCTAGTTCGTACTCCCTGTTACCTCTGACAGCTTTTTTCTGATTTTCTGTTGGGCCTGTTTCCTCAAACAGCATTCACTTCTTCTTTTGTCCTGTCTCCTCAGACAGCGTACAATTCTTCTTTTGGCGGGGGTGTTGCCAACGCGCACACGTGCGTCTTTTTCACGCTCTTTTTCCAGGCAGACGGTGAGTCGTGCAAGTATTTACCAACTGTGCTTGCTCCGTGTGTCGCGTACCCCTTCAGAGGTCATTGTAGGCTGCGTGTAACACGCGTACGCTTATTTTTGTGTTTCTGGGTGCCACAGCGTAGTGCGGGTTCATTTTTCCACGCACGTGGTCTACGAGGAGTTGCATGCACCTTATTTTCTGTTTTTGGGGTGCCTGTGCGTTGCGTGACCCGTCATCTTCCCCCAGGGGTCACATACAGCCTTGCCAGTGCACTAGGGTACGAATTCCATCTAGTACCCTACCCCTTTGACCCCCAATTGCCCAGGACAATAGTTTATTGCAACTCCCATACGCACAACAACATCAGTGCCATGGCTGGGAGGCGAGCAAGCGGTAAGGGAGGCAAAGGTGGCCGAGCTTCAACAGGTGGGCGTGGTGGGTGCGGTAGGGGACGTGGCCGGGATTTGCAGAGTGCCCCTATCCCCCAATGTGTGGCAGACCAATCAGGGACACCCATGCCCCCCCCCCCATGGTTGAAGGAAACATGGCCGACACCATCCCAACTCAGTCCTTGTTGGTCCGGCCCATTGTGGCACCTGACCTGGCACAGGAAGACTCCCAGGCTGACTTCCAGGTCAGCAAGTCTAGGCCATGTGTGGCAGTGCAAGTTGGTGTCACCAGGCCACGTGGATCTGGGGCAGCTATGTCATCTGCTGCCCTGAGTAGGCAGGGTGGGGAGGCTGCAGGGGCAGCTGCAGCTCCATCCACCCCAGCTCTGACTCTCCCAGCCAGGACAGTGTCGGTCCCGGTCCATCAAACTGACGTACCCCCTGCCAACATCACACTCCAGCCAATGCCTGCACCAAGTCCTATGGTCAGTGTGCTTTCGCACACTCCTACTACCCAGTCCACCGGTGCTCCTGCCCCTAGTGACCGAAGCGGTGTAAGCCACTCACAATCCCCACCACCTTCCAAAAGAAAGAGGAAGAGTGCTCGTCCACTACAGGCTGATACCCCAGACATGGCTACGCAGTCTGGCACGCCAAGGAAGCCTAGCTTCAATGATGCCGAACGTGATGCACTTGTGCAGTATGTGTCCGCACATGACCGCGAAATGTTGATAACTGCAGGGTGCAAGACCACACCTGTTCAACGTCAGGCACACTGGCAGACCTTCGCGGACATCATAAGTGGCCTTGGATTTGTGAGGCGCACAGCTGGTGATTGCTACAAGCGCTGGAATGACCTTAAACGCAGGGCAAAGAAAAAGCTGGCCTCAAATCATGCCGCTACTCTGGTGACTGGAGGTGGGTCTCCACCAGAGGACATTGAACTCACTGTAGATGAGTATGTTGCTGGGACCTATGTCACAGAGGAACAGATCCAAGGTGTGGGAGAACTGCCAGATTACGAGGCATTGTCCGGTGAGTGCACATGCATGTGTGGGTGATCCATGTGTATGTTGTGTGTGTGTGAGGGGTTCGGATTGAGTGCCAGGTGAGGGTGTGTGTGTCTGAGTGGTTTGGGTCACCCATGTGCTTCATCCAAAACATTCTGCGCCCCTGGATTTGGTATTACAGTATCCCTTCTGCCCACAGTAGACATTTTGCGCGACATCACGCCAGTTGCCCTTGAAGTGGCATCTTGCAACAACATTGTTCCGTATTTTTCAGTGTTCATTCAGGCTGATTGTTTCAATTCCCCCACTTTTACTACGCATTTCTCAGCCCTATTGTCAAACAATATGTGACATGCCTATGGAACATGCCATCTGTGTGATGGCATGTGTCATGTATGTGGATTGGACATGCCACTCACAGGTCAATGTGTGATGGCACTGCTAGCCAGCATGCAGCTAATGTGTTGCTCTTCCATCTTGGTGTCATCAGTGTCTGCCATTTGCCTCCCCTTCAAACTCAGTGACAGTGCATGCATGGGAGGGTTATAGTCATGTGGGACATGTGTCAATCAAGTACTGGTTCTGTAGCTTGTCAGACCTAATTGTGTGCCATGGTGCTAATACCTGTGTCCATTTTTTGTCTTTCATGTTTTTGCAAGGTATGACGCACTTGATGCTGTTGAGGTTGAGGAGATGGTGAAGACCCAGGAGGGATCTCAGGCACGACCGGGCACCAGTGGGGGATGTGGTGTGGTAGTGGGAGAGAACCAACTCTTGCTGCAGACCATTCTCTCCAGGAGTGTCTCTGGGTGCACCTCCCCAGACCTCTATTCAGGTGTTGATTCGGATGATGAGACCTTTGTGGCGTCGCAGGAAAGTGTTTCTGGCAGGGATTCTGTTCTGTCCAACCCACCTGCAGCAGGGGTAGAACCCTCTATGGGGATGTCAGTGTTGGTAGGTCTGCCTCTGGTGGTTATGGATGCAGGGTCACACTCCGCAACATCTGATCCTGTTCCTGGGCCAGCAGATCAGAGGGGGAATGCAGTCCTGCAGCCTCAGGCAGTGCCGGCACAGCAAGGCGCAGTTCGCCTTGCCCCAGACAGGCGTGGTGCCCGCCAACGCGGTGGCCGTACGCCACCAGGCGATACCGCATGGGAGAAATCCATATACGGTATGGCAAAACAACAGGCAGCATTATCTGAGATGATGGCTCAAGCAATGGAGAGGGTGGGCACTTCCATTGTCCCCCCTGAAAGGCAGATGGAGCAACTACAGCAGGCAACAGGCTCCATTTGCCAATCATTCAGGGAGGACATGTTGGCGTCCAACAGGGACAGACGGGCGGCACTGGAGACTCTGCGGGAAGCCATTTCTATAGAGTCCCAGGGCCACAGGGAAGCCCTGAGGGTAGAACTCCATCACCTCAGGGAGACTCTTGTTGACCTTGAGGCTTCCACTATCTTGAGGACAGAACAGCAGCTGGAGTGGGTCACATGTATGCTCTCAGCTGAGATGCAGGCAACTCGGGAGGAGGTCCGGGCATCACGTCAGGTGGTGCATGGGGATCTCCGCACTATAATCCTCCAGAACAAGACCTTCCACACCTGCATGCTTGCTGCCATGGAGGACCAGACTAGGGCTTTGCGTGGGCTGCCTCCCATAGCACCACCACCTCCTGTGGTGGCAGCAGCACAGGGTGATGAGAGCGACCACAGCGATTCTGATTCTCTCACGATAGCGTAGCCGTGCAGGCCATGAGCCCATGGAGGTGTTTTTTTTCCCCAACATCCACACAGGTGGCTGTTGGTGTACACCCTGTCCTCGGACCTCCTGGGTGGCCTCCCCCACCTCCCCCCTGACCCCCACATGGCCATTTTTGATTTTTGATTTTTTGTTACAGTGTGTTGCCTTGTGTGGCTCCCGTAGGCATCCACTGTATTCCGTCTGGGCACATGCAGGCTTGTCCTGAGTTTGGGTTAGATGCTTGGGTTCGTGAGACACACACCCCTCCTGCTTCCCATTTCCATGGGCTTGCAAAGGGTGTGTCCAAGTCACAATGACTTACACAGTGAAGTTGGACTCCCATGCGCTGTGTGGGCAGTCTGTAGTCAATACTGTGTAGACATTACTTGTGTATATTGTTGTTGTATTGTACACAGCATGTTGTAATTATGTATGCTTCTGCTTCCATGTCTCCCTCTAAATTTTCAGGTTCATTCCTCATGTCTTCACAAGGTCGTCTACTTTGGCGATGGAGTTCATGTTGTATGCAGTACACAGACAAGTTTTGAAGCCTGCAAGACTACAGTTGGAAGGGGGTGATTTGGTGGCATATTCAGGTTGTATGACTACGACTACTTTAACTTAGTACTGTCATGTTTTAGTTATGTTTGAGCTTGTGTAGCTGCATTGTATTGTTGGTAAGTATTTGGTCATGTGTGTTGTTAGTTCAACATTACTGGGAGCATATTGTGTGTGGCCAGTTTCCATTAGGGACACTGTACTTTGTGACACTTGTGTCAGGGTTTCGGTATTGCTTTGTTTGCTCTCACATAGCATGACATGCCATGGTGTGTTGGGTGGTGGTGCTGGGGAGGGGTTGGGTGACATGGCAATGTTCTCATGTTGTATTTTGCAAGGGGTTAATGCATTTAGCAGCATATGTGTCTTTTGATGACACAGCATTGGTGGTGTTTCTGTAGGTAGGGATGCACACATTGTGACACTTCCCGGTGACCAATCTCAGGCTGGTATGGTTGTGACAGTTGACTGTCCCTTGTGCCATCATCGATTGTCAGCTGGTATGTGGCAGGGCTGTGTGCACTCCACAGGGGTGTGATTCTAAGTGAAGTAATAAGCCACCAGCTGCGTTCGGGCTGCCTCACCCCGTGCCCTTTCCCCTCCCATGCGCAGCGGGCGTGCATGTGGTTGGGGATGTGGGGGAACCACCATGTCCACCGGCAGGCCCTGACGTGTTGCAACGTTGTGCAGGACACATGCTGCCACTATGATCCTGCACACTACTGGGGGAGCGTATAACAGCTGCCCGCCAGAACGGTCAAGGGAGCGAAAGCGTGACTTGAGCACTCCGAATGTGCGCTCCACTATGCCCCGGGTTGCAATATGGGCTGTGTTGTATCTTACCTCGGGTGGCGTGGTGGGGTTCCGAATTGGCATCATCATGTGGGTGCTCAGAGGGTAGGCACTGTCCCCTGGGGAGGTGGTGATGGGTATCATTAGTAGGGTTGTGACATTACTCAGTATCTGGCATGCTTGCATGTGCTGTGGCATTTATACTCACCAAGCAGCCATGTATCGCCATGCCGCCCAGCTTCTAGGTCCCGGTTTAGGGTTGACATTCTGTAAATGAAACTGTCGTGGGTGGACCCTGGATAGTTGGCATATACTGAGGTGATGATTCCCTTGGCATCACATACTACCTGCACGTTGATGGAATGCCAGTGCTTGCGGTTTCTATAGATGTGCTCTAATGCCCTGGGGGGACGTAGAGCCACATGGGTGCAATCAATGGCACCTAGGACTTTGGGGAATTGTGCCACCCCATAGAAATCCTGGACGGCAGCCTGCCTTTCTGCAGGTGTTCTGGGCAGGTATATGTGCCTGCGGACTGATGGGCGTGCAGTCATGATGGCCAAGACCTGGTGTAAGCAGCGTGACTGCGTGGCCTGTGACACCCCCCCCCACTATGGCACTTGTCCGCTGAAATGATCCGGTGGCCAAAAAGTGCAGTACATTGAGGACCTTCTCCAGGGGGCTGAGTGCTTGGGAGCAAAGGGTGGGTGATGTGAGGTCATCCTCCCACTCACTGACCAGGTCGAGTATTATGTAAGGTGGAAACCTGTACCTCCCATACACCTAGTCATCAGGCATCCCAAAAAGGCTGGTTCTGGGTGTGAAAATTCTGGGCCTGACTATCCTCTTCCTCCTCCTGCGGTATCCCAAGACCACTGCTGCTAGGAATGGTATGTTCATCCTGGCGTCTGAGCTTGCTTGTTGTTTGCGTGCACTTTTATGCTGTGCGGGTCCACGTAGCCTGCTTCCTGCTGGCGTACGTGTTTCCGAATTAGCGTGTCTTTTGTGGCACGTGCGTGTGGGCGTTCTGCGCATTTGCCTCCTGTACTTCCCCGCCCACCACAGTAATACACGTACCCCGCTCGCCCAGGCCCAATCGTGTGTAAAACTTCCCGCGAGCCCCTGAGATACACGTACCCCGCTCGCCCAGGCCCAATCGCGTGTAAAACTTCCCGCGAGCCCCTGAAATACACGTACCCCGCTCGCCCAGGCCCAATCGCGTGTGAAACTTCCCGCACACCCCCGAAATACACGCTATTTTTGACACAGCGGGTGTCTGTGTTTGTCGCGTACCCCTTTGCACATCATTTGTCCTAGAGGGCCACAGTATGGGACATTTATCAGAGCTGTATATACATGCTTTTTGTTAGCGCACATTTTTTTTAATGCGCAGGGACGCTACCGCCAGCCTTCGTGTGGCGGACATGTGTTGATGTACATAGTTGACTTTTGGTTTGTGTCATGAGATCGCCATTGCACTGCTGGGGGTGGGGTGCTTGTGCAAGGGGACATGAGTGGGACATGAGTGGGGGCCTGCTGGCAGGTGCCCCTCAGTGCTGGGGTGTGGGGGTGCAAGGGGACATGAGTGGGGGCCTGCTGGCAGGTGCCCCTCAGTGCTGGGGGGTGGTGTTGCTGGGGGACATGAGTGGGGGCCTGCTGGCAGGTGCCCCTCAGTGCTGGGGGTGGGGGTGCAAGGGGACATGAGTGGGAAATGAATGCGGGCCTGCTGGCAGGTGCCCTGCACTGCTGGGGGCTGGGGGTGCTGGGGTACATGAGTGGGGGCCTGGTGGCAGGTGCCCCTCAGTGCTGGGGGGTGGGGGTGCAAGGGGACATGAGTGGGACATGAGTGGGGGCCCTGCACTGCTGGAGGGTGGGGGTGCTGGGGGGACATGAGTGGGGGCCTGCTGGCAGGTGCCCCTCAGTGCTAGGGGGTGGGGGTGCTGGGAGACATGAGTGGGGGCCTGCTGGCAGGTGCCCTGCACTGCTGGGGGGTAGGGGTGCTGGGGGACATGAGTGGGGGCCTGCTGGCAGGTGCCCCTCAGTGCTGGGGGGTGGGAGTGCTGGGGGACATGAGTGGGGGTGTGCTGCCAGGTGCCCTGCACTGCTGGGGGGTGGGGGTGCTGGGGGACATGAGTGGGACATGAGTGGGGGCCTGCTGGCAGGTGCCCATCAGAGCTGGGGGTGGGGGTGCTGGGGGACATGAGAGAGGGCCTGCTGGCAGGTGCCCCTCAGTGCTGGGGGGTGGGGGGGCTGGGGGACATGAGTGGGGGCCTGCTGACAGGTTCCCCTCACTGCTGGGGGTGGGGGTGCTGCGGTACATGAGTGGGGGCCTGCTGGCAGGTGCCCTGCACTGCTGGGGGGTGGGGGTGCAAGGGGACATGAGTGGGACATGAGCGGGGGCCTGCTGGCTGGTGCCCCTGACAGCTGGGGGCTGGGGGTGCTGGGGGACATGAGTGGGGGCCTGCTGGCAGGTGCCCTGCAATGCTTTGAGGTGGGGGTGCTGGGGGACACATGTGGGACATGAGTGGGGGCCTGCTGGCAGGTGCCCTGCACTGCTGGGGTGTGGGGGTTTAAGGGGACATGTGTGGGACATGAGTGGGGGCCTGCTGGCAGGTGCCTTGCACTGCTGGGGGGGTGGGGTTGCAAGGGGACATGTGTGGGACATGAGTGGGGGCCTGCTGGCAGGTGCCCTGCACTGCTGGGGGGTGTGGGTGCAGGGGGACATGTGTGGTTCATGAGTGGGGGCCTGCTGGCAGGTGCCCTGCACTGCTGGGGGGTGGGGATGCAAGGGGACATGTGTGGGACATGAGTGGGGGCCTGCTGGCAGGTGCCCCTGACTGCTGGGGGTGCTGGGGGACATGAGCGGGCGCCTGCTGGCAGGTGCCCCTCAGTGCTGGGGGGTGCGGGTGCAAGCGGACATGAGTGAGACATGAGTGGGGGCCTGCTGGCAGGTGCCCCTCAGTGCTGGGGGGTGGGGGTGCAAGGGGACATGAGTGGGGGCCTGCTGGCAGGTGCCCCTCAGTGCTGGGGGGTGGGAGTGCAAGTGGACATGAGTGGGGGTCTGCTGGCAGGTGCCCCTTAGTGCTGGGGGGGTGGGGGTGCTGGGGGACATGAGTGGGGGCCTGCTGGCAGGTGCCCTGCACTGCTGAGGGGTGGGGGTACTGGGGGACATGCGTGGGACATGAGTGGGGGCCTACTGGCAGGTGCCCCTCAGTGCTGGGGGGTGGGGATGCTGGGGGTTGCCAGACATTTGGTTGAAAAAAATTGGTCGACCAGACAAATGGTCGAACCAATTTGGTCGAAAACCAAATGGTCAAATTTTTTTTTTAATTATTTTCACCCCTTTTTTATTTTTTTGGGGGGGTCCCCCCAACCCCCTTTTTTTCTCTAAAAACCCCTTTTTTTAAAAAACGAAAACTGGAAAAATAAATATATAAATAAAAAAAAAATTCGACCATTTGGTTTTCGACCAAATTGCGTCGACCAAATGTCATTCGACCAGTTTTCAGTCGACCAAATGACTGGACACCGATGCTGGGGACATGGGTGGGGGCCTGCTGGCAGGTGCCCTGCACTGCTCGGGGAGTGGGGGTGCTGGGGGACATGAGTGGGGGCCTGCTGGCAGGTGCCCCTCACTGCCGGGGGGTGGGGGTGCTGGGGGACATGAGTGGGGGCCTGCTGGCAGGTGCCCTGCACTGCTGGGGGGTGGGGGTGCTGGGGGACATGAGTGGGGGCCTACTGGCAGGTGCCCCTCAGTGCTGGGGGGTGGGGGTTCAATGGGACATGAGTGGGGGCCTGCTGGCAGGTGCCCTGCACTGCTGGGGGATGGGGGTGCTGGGGGACATGAGTGGGTGCCTGCTGGCAGGTACCCCTCACTGCTGGGGGTGGGGGTGAAAGGGGACATGAGTGGGACATGAGTGGGGGCCTGCTGGCAGGTGCCCTGCACTGCTGGGGGGTGGGGGTGCTGGGGGACATGAGTGGGGGCCTGCTGGCAGGTGCCCCTCAGTGCTGGGGGTGGGGGTGCTGGGGTACATGAGTGGGGGCCTGCTGGCAGGTGCCCTGCACTGCTGGGGGAGTGGGGGTGCTGGGGGACATGAGTGGGGGCCTGCTGGCAGGTGCCCCTCACTGCCGGGGGGTGGGGGTGCTGGGGGACATGAGTGGGGGCCTGCTGGCAGGTGCCCTGCACTGCTGGGGGGTGGGGGTGCTGGGGGACATGAGTAGGGGCCTGCTGGCAGGTGCCCCTCAGTGCTGGGGGTGGGGGTTCAATGGGACATGAGTGGGACATGAGTGGGGGCCTGCTGGCAGGCGCCCTGCACTGCTGGGGGATGGGGGTGCTGGGGGATATGAGTGGGGGCCTGCTGGCAGGTGCCCCTCAGTGCTGGGGGGTGGGGGTGCAAGGGGACATGAGTGGGACATGAGTGGGGGTCTGCTGGCAGGTTCCCTGCACTGCTGGGGGTGGGGGTACTGGGGGACATGAGTGGGGGCATGCTGGCAGGTACCCCTCAGTGCTGGGGGATAAGGGTGCAAGGGGACATGAGTAGGACATGAGTGGGGGCCTGCTGGCAGGTGCCCTGCACTGCTGGGGGGTGGAGGTGCTGGGGGACAGGAGTGGCGGCCTGCTGGCAGGTGCCCCTCAGTGCTGGGGGGTGGGGGTAGAAGGGGACATGAGTGGGGGCCTGATGGCAGGTGCCCTGCACTGCTGGGGGGTGGGGGTGCTGTGGGACATGAGTGTGGGCCTGCTGGCAGGTGCCCCTCAGTGCTGGGGGGTGGGGGTGCTGGGGGACATGAGTGGGGGCCTGCTGGTAGGTGCCCCTCAGTGCTGGGGGTGGGGGTGCTGGGGGACATGAGTGGGGCCTGCTGGCCGGTGCCCTGCACTGCTGGGGGGTGGGGGTGCTGGGGGACATGAGTGGGACATGAGTGGGGGCCTGCTGGCAGGTGCCCCTCAGTGATGGGGGTGCTGGGGGACATGAGTGGGGGCCTGCTGGCAGGTGCCCTGCACTGCTGGGGGGTGGGGGTGCTGGGGGACATGAGTGGGGGCCTGCAGGCAGGTGCCCCTCAGTGCTGGGGGGGTGGGGGTGCTGGGGGACATGAGTGGGGGCCTGCTGGCAGGTGCCCTGCACTGCTGGGGGGTGGGGGTGCTGGAGAACATGAGTGGGACATGAGTGGGGGCCTGCTGGCAGGTGCCCCTCAGTGCTGAGGGGTGGGGGTGCTGGGGGACATGAGTTGGGGCCTGCTGGCAGGTGCCCCTCACTGCTGGGGGGTGGGGGTAGTGGGGGACATGAGTGGGGGCCTGCTGGCAGGTGCCCTTTACTGTTGGGGGGTGGGGTGCTGGGGGACATGAGTGGGGGCCTGCTGGCAGGTGCCCCTCAGTGCTGGGGGTGGGGGTGCAAGGGGACATGCGTGGGACATGAGTGGGGGCCTGCTGGCAGGTGCCCTGCACTGCTGGGGGGTGGGGGTTTTGGGGGACATGAATGGGGCCTGCTGGTAGGTGCCCCTCACTGCTGGGGGTGGGGGTGCTAGGGGACATGAGTGGGGGCCTGCTGGCAGGTGCCCTGCACTGCTGGGGGGTGGGGGTGCTGGGGGACACGAGTGGGACATGAGTGGGGGCCTGCTGGGCTGGCAGGTACCCTGCACTGCTGGGGATTGGGGGTGCAAGGGGACATGAGTGGGACATGAGTGGGGGTCTGCTGGCAGGTGCCCTGCACTGCTGGGGGGTGGGGGTGCTGGGGGACATGAGTGGGGGCCTGCTGGCAGGTGCCCCTCAGTGCTGAGGGGTGGGGGTGGAGGGGGTCATGCGTTGGTGATCAGTAGTGCAAGCTGACATGTGGCTTGCCTGGGGGGCATGCCCATGGTGGATGGGCTGCCTGCGGGACATGACCAGGGGTGCAGGGTAGTCCCCTGTGGTGTGGGCTGCCTGCAGGGGCCGTGGAGGGTGTAGAGCGAACACCTGGGAGGAGCCAAACTGCCAATTGATGTGTAGGACTCCACCACGGCACCCCCGAAATACACATACCCTGCTGAAATCGCATGTGAGACTTCCCGCAAACCCCAGATTTACACGTACCCAGGCCAATCGCGTGTGAAACTTCCCACGAACCCCAGATTTACATGTACCCAGGCCAATCGCGTGTGAAACTTCACGCGAACCCCAGATTTACACATACCCCGCTCGCCCAAGGCCAATTGCGTGTGAAACTTCCTGCGCACCCCCGAAATACACGCACACGCTATTTTTGACACAGCGGGTGTCCGTGTTTGTCGCGTACCCCTTTGCACCTCATTTGTCCTAGAGGGCCACAGTATGGGACATTCATCAGAGCTGTATAAACGTGCTTTTTGTTAGCGCACATTTTGGCACACATTTTTTCATGCGCAGGGACGCTACCGCCTGCCTTCGTGTGGCGGACGTGTTTAGGCCTGTGCGCGTCTTTGCCCGTGCGCTGTTTTTCCCTATTCGAGTCCATGAATACGTGCTGTAGGCGAGCGTGTGGACGTTCCGCGCACTTGCCTCCTGTACTTCCCCCGTGACGCCCACATTTTCATGAGTTGTTCCCCATTCCACGTGTCACGCCCCGTGTTACGCCTACTTTTATTATGTGCGCCGCGCTATGTGCGCTTTCGCTGTGGCCGTAGCACACGCTGTTAGATGACCTGTGCGCCGGCGTGCGCCATGCAGATTTTCAGCGCACATCCCAGATTTTACTCGCGCACGGACTTCCATGAATCGATTTGTGCGGGTTTCACTGCGATTTTTGCACTTGAACTGCGATACGCACGATTTTGCACGCTTGCGCAGGAATTTTCAGCGCACATTAATTCCATGAATTGGCCTCTTAGTATTAGTGCTTCCCCTCACCACTAGCTTACTTTGTATAGTCATCTGAACCCCAGTATAGTAATACACAGATACAAGAATAGCCTTCCCAAATTGTTGTAGCTGGCCATTGCACAATCACACACCTCCACATACATCCTTACCATCATACTCAGACACTAATGCACATAGCACACATATATTGCACAACAGCCCAACCCACACTTTCTTTTTTTCTCCAACAGACCCCAAAGAATGCCTACCAAAAAGCAACTCCATAGAAAGCAACGCAGAAGTAGAGCAAATCAAAATAAAAGTGTCCAAAATAAGGATCCAGCTCTAGCAGAATTTGTACAAAAAGTTCAAACAAAACAGCTAATTCAGTCATTAAGTGAAACAAAACAAGCTTCCAGTACAGAAACTTTGCCCCTCTTTGAAAACATAAAACGAAACAGAAAGTGATTAACAAGCATTCAGCTACCTCTACTGCTAACACTGCACCTATAAATCTTGATGTAGTGGCAAGTAACTATACCAAAAAAAGTATTTTACAAAATGAATTCTGTCACAGAGTCCTTCAGAACCTTATAAAAATAGGAGAGAAATCATGCACAACCCTTAAAACCTACCGTAGAAAATGTATCCTAGAAGCTCTCGTAGACAGTGCATTCCTTCTCAAAGGGAAGTTATTTATTTTAGTTTTTAACAGAATGAAACCACTAACAAAACTAACTACTAAACTACAAAAAAGACTTCTCAATAAATGGAATGTCAACAAAAATAATTCTTAAATATCTGTGGAGGTGAATGGAGTCACACCACGAGCACAGAACCATATTTAAATGAAGAAGCATACAAACAAAGCAAACAAACACAATTGCCATACATAGCAGTGGATGAGGGTATGAAAAACGTAATATTCCATAATGGAACAAGAAATGCCGCTTACAAAAATATCCCCAGAAAACTCAGTATCACCTCTCCATTCAACTGAACCAATACGTCCAGTGTACAAATGGCCGTGCACATCAATGTGTAACATTGCCAAAAAATCTTTCAAATCTTTACGCCAGTTCCTCAATCAGTGTGTGAAAGGCAAAGAAAAATTCAAAATGAAACTACTACAAAATATGGGTACCTGTCCAGTGCGCAAATACACAGGACTACAAGGACATTCATTAGCCTGCATTTCAGGACCTATTTGCAAAAGCATCTTCCATCACATCAAAATGATATCAACACATCATTCAACTATAAGAAATCTGGTCCATAAACTGTACTATGCTAAAAGTCCGGCTTTGGCACTAGCCAAATTAAATAACAATCTTCTACATGGTACAGCCAAAGAACTACTCGAAGAAATAGAGCATATCCAGAGAAAATATTTTGGAAGTGAAAGCCACTTACAAAATGCAATAGCTTTACAACAGACTAGCAACAATTGTACAGATTGCAACCTTCTACTACACACATACAAAAAAGAAATACTAACATTTAAAAGTACATCCGCTGAAGTACCAAACCATGTGTGTGTGTGTTGCCGCAGAACATTTTATAAAAGTAGCACAAAAACTGTAGACATAGGAGGTCATTACAACCTTGGTGCTAAGTGCACCAACTTTACCACCATGGTGTAAACTATGTTTACACCATGGTGGATGGCGGATTTACTGCCCCATTCCAAGGTGAGTGGGGCGGTAAATCCCCATTTCTCATTTTCCCTTCCCCATTCCCATTTTTGCCCCATAGGGCATAATGGGAGTGGGAAAGGCGCTAATTATGCCGCCGTAAATTACGGCGGCGTAATTAGCACCATGGCGGGTTAGCGCCATGGACTTTAACGTCTGCCAAAAGCAGGCGTTAAAGTGGGAATCCGGCGTTAAGGGTTAACGCCGTCGTTAACCCTTAACGCCGGGGTTGTAATGACCTCCATAACGTACAAAATAGAAGACAATGAAGATTCCAAATGGTTTGAATTAGCTCTCTACCTTATAGCAGAAAACAAATACGAAATTACTGACCCCTTAATATTTTGCAGTTACTGCACTGCAAAACTTGACAACAACCAAACTCCTTCACGTGCTATCAAAAATAACTTGGAATTATTCCCACTACCAAAACCCCTGCAACAACTCAATTTATATGACAGCATCATAATTCAAACTGTGCACCCATTTCAAGCAATAATACACCTTCAACCAAAATCAGAAAAATTGCCTCCCTCTGAATTAGTGAAAGGTATTTGTGGCAAAGTAGTTTATTTACCATTAGA
The DNA here is from genome assembly GCF_040938575.1 of Ambystoma mexicanum. Classification (NCBI taxonomy): domain Eukaryota; kingdom Metazoa; phylum Chordata; class Amphibia; order Caudata; family Ambystomatidae; genus Ambystoma; species Ambystoma mexicanum. The sequence goes on from NC_090929.1 coordinate 544,470,096, forward strand.
TCTGAAAGAAATGTACACACTCTGGGAGTGCAATGTCCAATAGATCAATCTTTAATTGTCTTAGTAACTGGTGTGCCTACAAAAGCCAAAATAAATTGGCAACAACTCGTGAACTTACATAAAGTTAGACAAGCCTTGCAATATCTAAAAGACAACAATGAATACTACAATCACCAGAAACTGGTCAATTTCAACTTCTAGATCCTGCTACAGTGTCCAATATGTTAGACCATTATACTTCTCATCCATTACACTCTAAAGACACCATAGATGATGCACTGGAAACGTACCAAATGCGACAAGCCAACGTATCACCAATCAGCATATGGGAAAAAGTTCAGAAGCACGTGCCTTTCCTCTACTCTTTCCTACTAGAAAAGGAGGAATGTACGATGATAGACCCACACAAATAACAGTGTTAGAATACCGCTCTTTACAAATGTATTCTGAAGATCCCAGATTTAGACAAAATGTGGACTACATATTCCACATACTCTTTGAAAGTGAACTAGCAACTCTATGCTACAGAGGTGCACACACATTGAAATCAGGTACCCATTTTCAAAATATGTCAGCAACGCAATTACTACAAAAAGTGCAAGAAAAAGATGATGTTCTACAATCAAGCATTACAAATCTTTTAGCAAACATGCGTGGTAAAAAAGAATACTGGTTCAACGTCACAGAGATGTACGTTGTATAATAACAAACCTTGGCTGACCCACTTGGTTTGTTACATTAAGTTGTGCAGAATATGCATGGGAAGATTTACATGATTTCCTACGCATAGCAAACAAAAACAAAACAAACAAAGATATACTAACACTTGGAGAACTCTGCTCTCTAGATCCTGTTAATGTGTCAAGATATTTCCATCATCGCTTCATTGCTATGCTACACTTTATTTGTAATAAAACTATTCCTCCCCTAGGAGAAGTGCAACACTTCTTTTGGAGATAAAAATATCAAGCCAGAGGTGCACCACATATTCGCATGCTTTTATGGATTAAAGATGCTCCTAAATTTGGTCAAGACAGTGATGCCACTGTTTTACAGTTTATCGAAAAATATGTCACTTGTGAAATTCCTTCACAAACAACAAATAGTGACCTTCATGCACACATTTTACAATTTCAAAGACACAAATGTGGGAAATATTGTCGTCGCAAATATAAAAACAAAGGGAAATACTGCACCAAATGCCACTTTGGTTTCCCTAGACCAGTTACAACAACATGTCAAGTAAACAACTTCATGTCTTCAGTTAGACATAGTGTCAAAGGTAAATCACCTAAGAACATATATTACATAAAAAGGACAGAAGAAGCAAAATATATTAATGATTACAATGCAATCATTGCCCTCTTATGGAATGCAAAGATAGATGTGCAGTACATTGCAGACAATTGCACTGCAGTTGCACGATATGACACAGCCTACTTAACCAAAGCAGAAAAAAAAGGAGCTTCTAGACCTCTGGGATGACTTATCATCTGACAAAACACTGTCACAGAAATTGTACAGCTTAGGCATAAAAATACTCTCTCATAGAGAATGTGGCTGCTATGAAGCTGCAGACCGTTTAACCGGTACTGCTATGTATAGAAAATCTGAAAATATAAAATGACTAAGTCTTGGTCCTGCTAAATGTAGAAAAAGAGTTCTCAAATCATATGAGGACATAGAAACAATAGCCAAAAACGATCCCAACAGCCAAGACATTTTGAAAAACAATTCACGAGACACATACTACCCAAACAGGAGTACCACTTTGGAAACCATGTGTCTATACCACATATCCCAAAACTTCACATACAAAAATAATATAAAACCAGATGAAAACAAAGGTAGATACAGAGTGACAAATTGTGAAGGCAGCTTAGTGAAACTTACCAAATGAAGCTTAATTAATCATATCAAATTGTATTTAAAAACTCCTCAACATAAAGAACTATATTACATGTCCCTGCTACAACTTTTTAACCATGGAGAAAAGAAGAAGAGTTACTAGACATCTATGAATCCTATGAAGACACTTTCACAGCAAATGAAAGTACTATAACAGATGTAAACTGTACACCGTACAAAACAATGTTGCACAATGAACAGCAACACAAAGAAGAACTCCAGGCCGAACTAGATGAGGACACTCCCGACAGTAGTCAACCTTCTGTAACAGGAAGCCAAGAACCACTGGCACAGCCACTAATAGCAAATGAGGCAGAATTAGCTAGGACAGAAGTAGAAAACACCATCCCTCATTATTAGTGTGGTGGAAAGGCAACAATGGCACCGGTAGTGCTACCGGCGTTGTTGTTACCTCTCCACCACACTACGAGTTCTGCTTGCGGGTGCCACACTGCACGCCTGGTCTGACCAGGCGTGCATATCGGTACCCATGAGCAGAAATCATGATTCCACCAGCACCGTTATTAACGGTGCCGGTGCAACCATTCTCCCGACCACCATTCTGCCCTATGGGGCAGAATGGGAATGGGGAGGCTGGCCATAACGGCACCCACGAATGGGCAATTACCGGGTCCGCCAAACACGGCACGACCCGGTTATTGCCCATTTGCGGGTGCCGGAAAAAAAACATCTCCGGCGGCTACCGCCAGAGTTGTAGTGAGGGCCCATGTGTCACTATGAACAAGCTACAGAAGACTTCACTGTAATGAAATCAAAACTGAACAATGAGCAGCATAGCATTTTCCAAGAACTAACAAAACAAATTGAACATGGTGTACAACATGAAAATACTACACTGCTATACGTCAGTCAAGCTGGTTCAGGCAAAACATTCTTAATCAAAATCATCAGCAAGTTCCTTCAACAATTGACAAACAACAAATTGTCAGCTGTTGTCACTGCACCCACAGGTTTAGCTACCTACAACATAGGCAGTGTCACTTTATACCGATTACTACTCCTACCAGTAGAACACCAAAACAAATTAGATTATTACAAACTTTCTACAGAAGCTACAATGGAACTACGCAGAGTTTTGAAACAAATGAAAATGCTACTAATAGATGAAGTGAGCATGGTCTCCAACCTAATGTTGGCTTTGATTCACCTCAGATTACAAGAGGTACTCAAAACAGATTACGAAGCGCTCTTTGGAGGAAAACTCATTATTGTTTTCGCAGATCTTCTTCAATTAACACCAGTGAAAGGTGAACCTATTTTTAAAATCTTAGGGCACAAACTCTGCCGTAAAACTCTTGGCAGCATAGGAAATGTCAACCTTTGGCAAAATTTCCAATACAGAGAATTAACAGAAAACATGCACCAGTCTGCAGACCTCACATACGCCAACATTTTAAAAAGTATTAGATTTTGTGTACTATCTGAAGAAGCACAAGCAATATTAAAAACCCGGCACATCCATGCACTCTATGGCCATAACTTATGTGCTATTGATGTCATAGAACAATTAGCACACACAAATGTCAATTGTATGTCCTTGATGCCAACACTTGCAAGCTGTTCATAATTCAATGAAACAATGTTGAAAAAAGAAATTTAACCAATAATTGAAATTTGCTCCACAGACAAACTGGACGCACATGGTATGACACTACTAATGTGTCAACAAGCCACAACAAGAATAAATACCTTAGAAAACACAGGTGGTTTGGAGAAAATATTACAATTATCTTTAAAATGTAGAGTAATGCTTAAACGTAACCTTGACGTGGAGCAAGGACTAGTTAATGGAACACTTGGTACAGGTGGTGGCTTTCAAACATACCCACATGACAACAACATTCAGTTTGTCAATATTTTCATTGACAAACTATCAGAAGTTAAAAGAATAGGACGCTCAACAGCCCGCTTCCTTCTTTTCAAAGACATGTATGTACGCAGAGAACAATTTTCTCTAACTCTTGCATACGCAGTCACCATTCACAAATCACAAGGTCTTACCCTAGATAAAGCATTGATAGATATTGGGAGCACAGTCTTTAACGAAGGCATAAGCTATATAGCACTATCACCCTTACGTACACTTGACTGATTATTTCTAATCAACTTTGATGCAAGTAAAGTAAATGCTGATATTGCTTGCATTCTAGAATACAATAGACTACGTTCTCTGTACACCCCCAATCTAAAAACCTATCCTGTTCCACAAAAAGCAAAACGTTTTAAAAGAAAACTACTTCAAACAGGAACGATACAGGATCTCACTGCAATTTATCCAAAGAAAGTAAAAGAAGCTAATACTTCGTCAATTACTACAACCAAAGAAGAATCTACTGCTCAAAGTAACTAAAGTACTTCTTCAAAGAAGCAACACACACTCTGAACAAATGACTTGGACACAGAACTGTCAGGTCCATTCAAATTTTCAAATATAACTGGTGTAAATTGCTACGCAAATGTAGCAATAAATATTCTGTTCCATTTGCCACCAATTATTGACAACATTTACTTATACAATACAGACCAATTGTGTTTGCACATGTTAGTACTTCATAGAAATGCAACCAACCATCCTGACAACACCTACAGTGTTCATGGAATAAGACAAGAATTGGACTACTGTGCTGGAATAGTCAAATTCACTATAAACTCACAAGAAGATCCACAAGAATTTCTAATGTACTTACTACAAGTAACGGAAAACAGAAACATACCTATAAATGAAATCTTCCAGATTTCATACATGTGGAAACATACATGCACTCTCTGCAGCCATGTGGCACAGGAACAAATCCCTAATGAACGCTTTGTGTATGTATCCATACCTAACTGTGAATCCATTCCATTTCAGCAACTTGTACAAAATGCAAACCATGGCAGATTATGAACCACCTGCAATTCAGATAATCACTCCACCTTACAAATACAGACACATAGTAAATACATAATAGTAATACTTTTACGTTACAATGCAGATGGTATCAAAAACAACTGCAAGCTGACTGGATTCACACATGGTCAAGTATCACTTGGTACGAAAATGTTCACAACAATAGGCATAATTTACCACGTAGGAGCCACAACCAATGCAGGTCACTACACTGCATATATAAAAAATAATTGTGGATGGTTTGAATGTAATGATACTACATTACTCTAAAACAAAGATTACCAGCAAATCTCATAAATGCTTATTTAATATTCTTAAAACCAAAATGTAATAACTAATCTGTGCATAAACATTAACAAAACTTTAATTACAAAACTATAAACAGTTAGAATATGCCAACAGGTATCTAACTGCCCCAAGATTCTGCAACAACCAAACAGATAAATCAATACTACTAAAATACAACAAGAAATAAACAGTTAGAATACACCAACAGGTATCTAACTGCTCCAAAAATCTGCAACAACTCAACAGATAGAAGATTAGCATAAAACTATAAGTAAACAATTAGAATACACCAACAAGTATCAAACTGCCCCAAACATCTGTAACAAGCCAACAGATAGAAGATTAGCAAGAAACAACAAATAAACACTGAAAACAAAGAAAGAAATATAGTGTACCATAACAAAAAAGTTTTTTTTAATCCAGCATGGATTTATTTTCCCACAGACACAATCATTTAATAAACAAACACAGAAACTGAGCATATTGCACAGTACACTCATTTGAAATATAGCACTTCTAAAGTACTAAATATAAGGGTCAAAACAATGCAGAAATGTCTATTATGCAATACAATAACTCGTTATGAACTACCTAAACCAACATATGATCTTTTCTTTTATCACAGAGATTGAAAAAGAATATCTGCTCCAGTTACCCAAGTCATGAAAAAAAATGTATCTAATCACACAAAGTCAAACAGTAAGTATATAATAGATTCAATAATTCAACTCCCAAATACTGCTGCATAACACAACCATTCAAGCAAACATCTAACCATACACCACAATCCAAATTGTTTACTTCCATGGATATGCTATACTACAGTTCTTGTTACCAAACTCTACAATCTTAATTGCATGAATTAGCCAAAACCTCACATACAAACTCTACAAATCAAACAGTACACAAACCTTTGACTTGTGGATATTTGATGGATGTTTGATTCTATGGGTGTGTTATGCTGCGGTGGTTGTGGCCAGGGCCTAGAGTCTTGGGTGCATGACCGAAGTCCATATACCACATTTTAACTGTGGTATATGGACTACTTATAGGGGATATTAATTACAATCAATGCTCTATTAACAACCCAAAACCAACATCATATTAAAGTAAAATAGCTAGTAGTGCATTTATTATTTCTGCGGACAGCCGTGAAGACCGCGGACATAGCGAACACATCAGGGGCACCTACCACCTAAACAAATACAGCATTTGACCATCTCTTACTCCCCCACCCTCCCCAAGCACTCTTACACACCAACACAATCCCCGAAATTGTATTTTCCCCCGTTCAATGCTGCGCTGTCCACGGATGTCCGTGGATCCAAGATGGAGGGCGCATCAAAACAATGTGATGCACCTCACGCTTCACCCCAGCCAATCAGCAAACACGTCACATGTCCGCGGACATGACGCAAGCCGATTAGCCAATTGGTGTCCTGTCCGCGGAGCGAAAAGGGAAATGCGTCCGTTGCGTGGACATAGATATCACACATTTTTTTAGACCTACTTTTTGGATGTTTTTTAAAAAACTACTGGATGGATTTCCACCAAATATACAAAAACACTCTTTCGGGACCAAGCAGCTGCTCCTGCCGCAAATTTGGTGCAAATCTGTCCAGCGGTTTGAGCTGTAGGCGTGAGCAAAGTTTTTCCCCCATTCAATCTATGGGAAGAAAAAAAAATGTGGGACCTCCCTATAACTTTGCCCCCCCTGGACCAAACCTCACTAAACTTTGCAAAACAATTCACAGTGGGACATATACTTTTTTTTCAAAGTTTGGTGTGGATTCGTGCAGGGAGAGCGAAGTTATACGCCACCCAAAAAGTGGGATTAGCAATTTAACCATAACTACATGGCCGCTACCGCAGGCCATGTAATAACCTGGATATCCCGGTCATCTATGTGCATGATAAGGCTTGGCTGGCGCATTTCTCCTCCTTAAATAGTGCCTGTTGGGGGCCTGAGCACTGTGAATCTGCTCCTGCGGTAGCCAAGGGTGTTTGGCTATTGATGCCGTTGAGACAAGCAATGTTTTTTCGCTAGATGAGATTAAGAAAGCTATAGGTTGCCAACGCTGTAAATGAGCGCCGGGTCCAGATAATGTCCCGGCAGATCTGTTCATCATGGCCCCTGATTTCTGGGCCCCTGTACTGGCCCAGGGCTTCAATGCTACCTGTCCGTGGTGTGGGGGAGTAATACCCCCCTCATGGCCTAGCACGATCATTCAGCCGATCTACAAAAAGGGGCCCTGGGCATCTCCTGTATCATATAGACCTATACAGCTTTTAGACTCTCTTTTCAAAATCTTGGGTCGCGCCATTATGGCCCGCCTTTAGGAATGGGTAATGAGTAGTGGGGTTCTTTCTCAAGTCCAGTTGGGATTTCAGCCGGTGTTGGGCACGACAGAGCAGGTCCTTAATCTCTATCTGGTGGCTGGATACTCGCTTTATGTAAGGGAAGAGCCTATCTATTTGGCATTCATGCACATGAGCCCGGCTTCTGACAAGGTGAATTGCAGAAAGTTGTGGGATGTGCTCAGATCCATGAAATGCCCTCCGGCCTTGGTGAGTCATTTGTCCAGGCTGCATGATGTACATACGCAGACGAGTGTCAGGGGTAATGCCAATGTACAGTGTACATGTTTTTTTGCAGGCGAACTTGGAGTGTGCCAGGGCTGTGTCCTGGCGCCTCTCCTTTTCTGCTTGTATATTAATGGCCTTTATAAACATCTCCTAAACTCTTCCCTGATGTACCTAGGATAGGTGGTCGATCTCTCCCGGTTCTTGTATACGTGGATGACTCTGTTTTGATGGCACGTACCCCGAGAGCTCTGCAGTCCCTAATTTCTGACTATGCCGTTTTTATGGATGAGCTAGATTTAGTGGTAAATACAGCAAAGTTGGCGGTAATGGTTTGTTTGTAAGGAAGGCTCATGGTCAAATTTAGGGCCATGCATTGCAAAAGTAACGTGATCCCCAGGGTCGATCACTTCGACCACTTGGGTGTCAGATTTCCCACCAGCTTCTGTGCCACCGCCCACATAACAAAGCAGGCTGTGTGGTTCAAGATGGGTCTGGATTGGGTTACCAGGGCTATGACCATGTTTAGAGCCAGGTCAATTGACTTACTGCTCAAACTTTACAAAGGCAAGGCGGCCTCAGTGGCCAGATTTTGAATGCTAATGTTAATGCTGTCCAAATTGTGGATAATCATTTCTTCAAGAAACTGTTGGGCCTGCCATCGTCATCCCCAAATTCTGAAGTATACATGGAGCTGGGCTGTAGGCTAATTGGAGATGTGGTCTCCTTGCAGCCCGCCCTGCATTGACTTAGGCTTTGGGGCAATGAAATAGCTATTCTTACACATGAACTGATTACCTCTATGATTGCTAAAGATATTGGTGGCAAGGTCCCATAGTTGTGCCATGTCATGAAACAATTGAGGGCTATTACTATCACTAATTTGTTCCCTCCCCGCAATGTGCTCTCTCGAGATGAGATAAAACTGTGGACTGCCCGCTTTTACATGTATGTGAGTACTAATAGAGAAAGCGTGGAGCTGCTGAAACCCAAGAACAGAGGGTTAATGATCATCATATCCCCTGGCATCCAGAAATATTTGTTGTGGGCAGAATTCGGAACAAACTGTGTACTTATAACTAGGGCATAGTTTGATTCTGTCCCGTTACAGGCAGTGGTGGCGGCTTGGTCTTGGGGGATGCCAATCGGTCCTGCCCTCTGTGTCATGCACCACACAAGGACCTTACACATTTGGTACTTTTCCGTCCCACATATGTGAAAGTGAGAGGTTCTGTTCTATGGCCCTTATTGCGTGAAATGGGTTTTGTGCAATATCGCCATGCTATAATATAGTTTTTGTGGGCTGACTCACCTCGCGTGGGCTGGTCCCTGCTTACATACTTAAAATAAGCACTTTATTTGAGGAAATGTATGCTCAGAAGTATGACATGAAAAGAGAATTTGTATGGCTATTAATGTGTCAGGACGCAAATTTCTTAGTTTTTTTTATAGCGATTTTAGAGATTCTATCCTTATTGTAATATATTTGCATTGCACTCAGTATTCTGTATTTTGTACTGTTTTTATGCAATGTAATGTGCATTTCCGAAAATAAACATGATGATGATGATGAATACAAATATAGTGCTGACCTGTTTAACGAAGTGAACAAAAACATCTTCAGGATTAGTAGTAAAACATAGCCATTTAAGGGAGAAAAGTAGCCTGAGCTAACTATGCAGGCTGAGTTCATTAGACTGTGTGAACGCCACAGGTTGATGTGGGACAAGCATGATTGGTCGGGCGGGCGTGCGGGAAAGGAAAGATGTCTGTATGCAGTGACATTCAGGCATCCCAATATGAGTCTAATCTAAATGGCTATTAATATCTATGAGGGTTTAATTCAGTCATAAATAATAACATGGCCAGGTTTGTAAGAACAGCAATGTATGCAAGAAACATGTATGGATTGATGAAGGATGACATGATTCCAAAACGGCTCTGTTGAAGGTGCTTAAAGAAACTGACTCAACCCAAGGTGAACGATTTGTAGTCCATGTGATCTGTTAAAAAAATCTGGGCAAGCTAAGGTTAGAAAATGATAATTGGGGGAAGCTCTCAATTCTTGTTCGTTTTTATTTATTTATTTTGTAATTAAGTGCATATGGTTAAATTAACCTTTTGCAGAACAAGAATACAACTTTTAAAAAGCATATTCAAAATGTAAACCTTGCCACATTACAACAATTAATTAAATACCTTATAGAAAAAAAAAGAAATAGAAAACTGTATTGAAGCATAATAGTTGGAACAGGAGACAGAAAAGAAAACATGCTCAATCACATAATCTAATCTTCAACTTCTCCCAGATATGAAACGCCCCATCGTTGTTCTAGTGGAGATACAAAAACATTCTGGAAAATAGTAGTGAATGGTTCTGGTAGACAGGGTCATCTTAAGCACTTTTGGGGCCCTGGGCATGGTTATCTTTGGGGCCCCCCTACACCAAACCAAATCACCACAATCATAACCCATAGGTTGCTATGTTGCCTCACAGCATTAAAAATAAGGATGTTTACTCCCTTTAAGTCCCCTTACCCTCTTCATCCTTGCTCTAATCAGAAAGATAAACAAGTACCATTTGAAGGCCAACATTATCAGTCTATGAAGAGGTTACTTCTGTTTTAGCATGGATTCAGGAGGCTTTTTATCAATAGAATTCAGGAAGATATGCAGCCTGTACTATTAATGCAGGGTTTGTGTAAAAGGTACATGTAACCCAAAATAGACAACAATCTCACATTAGCTGACTCACAGAATGCAAACGTGGTCAAGCCTGGACAGAGGACGCCAAGTGGAAGGAAGGAGAAAGCTACATATACCATAGCTGGACAGTGGATGCAGATTAGAAGCTACCAGGAAGGTGTCTGTGTTCAGACAGACTGAGATTAGAATTGGGACATGGTTTACAAATAGTGCTGCCATTAGAGATGATCAAAGGAGCAAGTGCCTGTGGTGTGCAATATATCAATGCTCACTTTTAAAGTGAAAGCAACACTGTAGCCAGTCAAACACTGTAGCCAGAGGCAATTAGTGAGGCTGTTTTGAAGAGCATAGCCTAAGAATGAAATCTCTCTGAAGGGATGACAATTTTGAAAGGTTTAGCGACTGGCAATTTCGAGAGGCTAGGCAATACAAGATTAAATTCGATGCCCAGCATTACACACACTGGTTAAGGGGTGAATCTGGGATTTGTGCCAACTCTGCAATTTCTGCATTTAAACACTTTCATTACCAGTTCTTACCATGAACTAAAATAATCTCATTTTATAAAACGGACTTGGAAAGTAGACCAATCACATTACCATTTTTAAAACAAAATATTATAGAAGGGTGTTACACAGAATGATCCTAGCTTCATTCTCTCTGGGTGTAAGGTTTGCCCATAACCATCTGTGGAAAAAACATTTGATTAAAACCACTATGTTGCTAAATCAATCTGCTTGAGGTATCTTACATTTTTCAGTTTACTTTGCGGGCAATGCAGTGCATGGTGGCCCAGTGCTTTGTAAATGATCCAACAAAGAGGATGAATTTGAATTAGTGAAGCTTGGTGTCTTACCTGAACCAATGCGCTAGTTTATCTGGCGCTTAATCTCTTGCCAATTTCGGCCAGTCCATAGATATCAACCGTTTTCTGTGGCTATCGATTTCCTGTAATTAAAAGGTTGTAGTATCGAAATTAATTATTGGGGGGTTCAATGGCATTGGCTGGATATTATAAGTGTAGTTTGTTGGAATATGCTGTGATGACACTAAAAGTGTGACTGTCGTCATCTGTCTGTTGAAACTAAAATGCACTTCCTTTTTTTTGGTCTTCATTCACTGGCCATAGGAAATGTGTATTTACACTTTCAAAACTGTTACATTTGTTATCCATGTAGGGTGGGCAATTTCTACTTTTTGTAAGCTGATGCTCATGTGGTCTGCTGGAGTTTGGAGTGTGATCTTGCGGCAACCCTTTGGATCTAAACATCTTTTAAAGCTTATTAATGCTGCTAATTGTTTGTAATGTATACGTTATTTTTAATCCTTTAAAAGCGATTACATGCTGTATGCATTTTATTTTCTAATGTGTGAATGTTCTAGTTATTTATGGCTTATACGATACGTTGATGTATTTCACAATCACTTTAATTGTGCTTGTTTCATGGATTGAAAAAATATCCAAATAAACATGAATTGAAATGAAAGACATATGTGATTTTTTTAATCATCTTACCGTATTTCACTCTCACTTTGGGGCCACTTTCAGTTGTTCTAAAACCTTTATTCGGCATAAGCCATCAGGCAGAAGTACAGCATAATACAACAATTTCTAAAACATGCAGGCACGAGTGGTAAGACTTTTCCCCATGATAAGTTTTTCTCAACCTTCAAAGTGGCAAGAGGGTTGGGGGGTGTGACAGGAAACGTATAGCTCAGGAGTTCAGGTTAGCCAACAGTAGGTTTGTATGGAAAAAGACAGTCTACGTTAAGAGGCATATTTTGCTTTTTAGGATGTCACGTGTCACTTCGGGCTGCACAGTCCATTGAAAATGGTCCTTACCCATGGTGGGCTGGGGGCAGACCTGCAGGTGTTAATAATCCTGTGTGGCTGAAGTCACAGAGCTGGAGAAAACACACATTCTGCATTTTAATGCTATGTACTCTCACAAATATGAAGTCACAAGGATGCAGTAAACATTACTACACATTCCGAATTGTAGAAAAGAATGAGAAATGTACTAGATAACACTATATTGTATCAGGGAAGGAGAGACACTTCAATATCTTCGGCACAGCTAAAATAGAATTTCTAAGGGGTGTCGGTAGGATGTGGGGGTCATCGCTCTACACATTGGAGGAGTAGAGTTCACCCTATAATGAGTCTGTGTGGGAAAAACATAGTGGGACAGTCTCATTTTTTAAAAAGTGAACATTATTTTTTGAGAGGCCCAAATGAGATGTCTGCTTCTACTGTCCATTGAAAATGTGCGTGAAGAATAGGGTGCGGGGGCCCTTGATGGATAACCTGGATACTAAACTGGCTTTTGGCAGTCAGTCTGGTGTGAACGAGTGGGTCGGGGGAGCTTAATTGGAGGCCAGCTTTGTATGAGGTCGTTCACCAACAAGGACAGCCTCTGTGGGAGGAGGATTAGAGGACAGATAGGTCAACATAAACCCATGATTCTTGGGAGCCATGCCGAAACTATGCATTGAGGGCATCATGGGAACACATATAAAGCTTTACACTGTGGGCATCATCATGAGTTGGGCAGAGCGGTAAAATGCGGCAGTAAAACTATTACTGACGCATTTACTGCTCTGAATTATCCCCAGTTTGGCCACATTCACCTCCATCTCAGAGCTGGAGGTGAATGCGCCGGCAGTATGGGCTATTTTGGTGCTATTACCGCCAGCGGTATTTGCACCATCGGTTACAGCACCACCCATCCCCATTGCGTCCAAGGACCCAGGGGGAATGGGGATTTACCGCCTTACCCGTTCTCGTGATCCGGCACAAATTGCTCAGGACCGAGTAGCAATAACGCAAATTGAGTTGGGTGGTATCCCGGCACTATTTCCGCCGGGATACCGCCCAACTTGTGATGAGGCCCTGTATCTCTTAGTATAGCCTTTTGGGCAAGTGCAGCAGTAAAATATTCTGTATCTCTTGGCACAATGTTTGGAACAGGGCCTATAGCAACCTATGCCAGAGCTGGTTTACCTTGACTGTTGACCCCTTGCCCAACTCATCAGTTCCGTGTTTATACACATTCACAGGAATGGATCACTGTGTTTATATCAGTCAGAAAAACATATATTTTTTAAACTGTTTGCCATCACCTTATGTGTGAACTGACAAATAATGATAATAGTGTCTAGACAGTGAGACAGAGAGGTGTGGACAGAGCTTGTGAACATCGTCAGAAGGTTCAGGGGCATACACTAATTGCCTATCATACTTCAGGTTCCAAAAATCTTGCAGCATGGGGAGACCAAAAGTCGTAGAAAAAATAGGAGCGATGAGAGGCTGGAGAGACATCAAAGGGGGAGATGGAAAGCAGTGAGAATACAACCTGGGAAATGCGCTGGTGGTTTATGGAGGAGACAAAAAGTGCCTTCCATGCTACGGGTCTACAGCATCTTGCAGAGTGGAGAGGGGAAAGAGAGGGGAGAGAGAAGGGAGGATGCCATGGTGAGAGATACAGGAAAGAAAATACACAGCTACAGGTGAGAAAGAATGCATCGAGCCATGTAAAGAGACAGAAGAAGCAGACAGACACAGAGATCGAGGGAGAGATGCAGAGCATTGGCGACAGAGGTAGAGAAAGAATATACATAAATGTGCCTGTGAGAGGTGATATGTAGAGAGAGAGAAAGAGAGAGACAGAGAAAGAGACCGCGAGAGAGAGATTAAGTAAAGTATGCATGACTATATATCATCAAACAAAGCACCCAAGAGCATCGATATCCTATTCAAAAAGTTGTGATTTACTATCAGTTTTTTCACAACAGCTATTGTCGGAATAAAGTGATTATGTGAACACATGTGTTGATTTCAAAACTAAAACTCATTACTGATACTTTAAAAACACTTCCATTCCATACAACATTTTCATAATTAAGGGGGTTAGTATGTGCTACAACCAACCAACCAATGTTTAACTCTTCTGTTATGAAAAAAACAGCTGAACACTAAACATCAGCTGCCAAGTGCTTCACAGATCGGATGACTTTGTAAAATCATCAGTGCCTGCTAAAGACTACTCAGTCTCGATGTCAGTCTAACACCTTTAACCCAAAGAAATCTCCATCGGAACACTGTGTTTCGGCCATTTTTATAGGGTTTGAAGCCTTGAGTAATCCCACAACCTTTACACATTTGTCTTAGGTTTAGAGCTCACCTGTGGTTTGCTGGGGTTCTTGATTTTGTTGTCGTGCAAGTAGGGACGGTCCTCTCTGGCTGCCAGGGCTCTCTAAAGTGAAACAGGGTAAACCAGCTGCCAGAGGGGCCGGTACCCCAAGGAGAAAAACCCCTCCAACGAGGAAAAAAACCTGATTGGATGCTGGTGTAGCTGAAGGTCCGGGTTGATGAGAAGAGCAGCAGAGAACTCAAGGCTAATCGCAGGGGAAACAGGATGCAAGTCTATGGATAGACTTATCAAAGGGAAACAGTTTCCCTTTGACAGTTCAGTCCAGTTCCCCAGCCACACATGCTCACTGCGCCATGCAAGACTGGGGGCATTTTGCTTCACTAGTGTTACATATCTCATTGGAAATGATGGCTGGGGCACCGCATGTCTGTATGTGTGAGGGGGAGCTCCTGCGCCTCCTCACACATACAGACAGATCAACCTGGAGCGGGGCATTTCAGCACCCACGTGTAGGCCCCTGCAGAAGGTACGTTTATGTTCATTTATTTTTCATTTAAATATGTGTATGGATGCGTGTATGCTTGTGTTATGAGTGAGTGTATAATGATGAGTGCTCGTGTGAATGATAGAATGAATGATAGAGTGATTGCTGTGTGAATGTGTGTGTGTGTTTGTTTTGGTCTGTTGAGCTGATTTTGGCGTGTGGGGGGTTGAGGGGGAAGGAGGGTTGTACAACAAAGGTATTTAAAAAAAGTCTTTGTTGCACGATCCCCCTTCCCACCTGCCAAAATAAGCTCTCCTTCTGAGGCGCTGTGGAGCCCAGGGGACAGGGATGGTAATTCTTGTTACTCAATATCTATCATAGATGTCCAGTCAAAAATACCATGCTTTCCCCCTTGGTACCCCAGCGCCTTGCATACACACATAATCATGTTGATTGTGGTAGGCCCAGAGGACCAGGATGGTATCTTTTTACTGGACATCTGTCATAGATGTCTAGTAAAAAATGTCATGCCTGCCCCCTTGCTCCAGCACCAATTGCAAACTATTTGGCTGTTTACCCATTTTTTATTAAAGTATGCTCTACAATGCAACATTTTAACCCATTATTTTAAAAAGAATTCATAGGGGGAATGCCCCTCAAACCCCTCTTGATTGGTTCGGGCTCCCTCACTGCAATCTGTCGCTATGGCATTTTTGGGGAAAATATTTATGCCCATCCACTTAAAATATTCACCAACCGCCACTGGCCCTCGGACTGTGTTGGGAACAGGGTGGGGGGAGCCGAGGGACTGTGGTGGGAGCAGGATGGGCGAGAGCCATGGGATAGTGGTGGGAGCAGGGTGGGGAGAGCCCAGGGTCTGTGATGGGGTGGGGAGAGCGCCGGGACTGGGTAGGAGTGGGATGAGGGAGCCCAGTGACTGTGTTGGGAGCAGGTGGGGGGAGCCCAGGTACTATACTGGGAGTAGGGTGTGGTGACAGCACGCAATAGTTCATAGCCATTTGTAGATACTGTTCATTTGGCATTTTTGGGGGTCCCAGGCCAAAAATGTTTGAAGACCTGTGTCTTAGAGGGTCAGCACTCGCCTAATGAGAATCTGAATTGTGCTCCAAAGCCCCTGTTAAACTTGAACCACTGCTTTAGTTAACTAGCTCCCTGCACCGTTTCCTCGTCTGTTTAACACTGCGAATTGACATCAGCAGAATTCAGATTCTGATCAGGTGAGTGCTGACTCTCTAAAATGTGGTATCCAAAAGAAAATTCATTGTGATGCAAACATAAGCATAAAGTGGTGTGAATGTAAATAAAGCTTGCAGTGCCTTTCGTATAAGCAATGGGCAATTTAATTGCGCCTGCTCAAATACTCGAGTAGTAAAAAGTACTACAATACAATACACTGCAATGGGGACCTGGAGGATCATTCTTCAAAATAAGACAAAAGTGTACAGGCTTCAAAGACTTTTACTGTATTTTGGTTAAGCTCTGAAATGTTAAACTGCTGAATATTTTTTAGCATGATAGATGTCCAGAAAAAAGATACCATCCCTGTCACCTCGGCCTACCACAATCAACATGATTATGTGTGCTGAAAAGAAAACGAGAATTGTCTCAATAATGTGGCCACGCCTTCCAGACGAGAAATACCCATCTACTTCGGGTGTACACATACGCGCAACATGGCCTTGCAGACTTTGCTCAACGTTTGGCATTTGTGGGAAGGGGTGATTGTGGTAAGGCGCGGGCACCACTGCCCTGACCCCAACTTGAACTGCAATAGCAGGCAAAATGCAGCCATGACTACCTATGTCCTCAGACTTTCCTGACATGTTTCATAGAATATTGTAATGCACTGCTGAGTATGGGTGTTTTTTGCAGCTGCTAAGTGACCTTGATGCCTGGCGACAGCAGGAAGAACTCGGTTAGCGTCCGCAAAGTGGCTATGATTATGGAAGCTGTCACCTATTATACAGTAGGGGGCTTGTCTTTTAAAAACTTAATGGGTTAACACTCGTCAAAAGCTCTAGTTGAAAGATGCAATAGTATTTTTTAAAGAGACTAGCTGAGTGGACGAAAATAAAAGGAAGATCGATGGTCATTGATAGTGTCCAAATGTTGACAGGTGACAATTCTACATGCATGATCCTTCGGAAACTACCAAAGCCATGACATCATTTTCACCTCAGCTTTCAAATATGAACTGTACATTAATCACTTAATTCAGAAGGAAAGGGGAGCCTGACTGACTTATGCTACTGAAGAAAGGCCTTATACTGTAGCTGATGGCCTAGTAGAAATCCTCTGCAACGGACACCATATTTCAGTCCTTGGCTTTGCTACAACTTCCAGAAAGTAAGTGATTGAGAAATGGGAGCTTTCGACTGGGGTGACAGTCTTCTGGTTCACTTAGTCGAGGACCACAAGATCAGCAGGGACTTTAATGGAAAGCATTATCTCACTGGGATGGTTACAACTTCCAAATGAGAAATGTCCACCTACTTAATGGCAGGCATGTATAACATTGTGCCATATTATATAATACATACAAATAAATGTTCGACAACAGAATTGCTGTATTGACTCGGCTCACTGTGGTGCTTTTGGTAGTAATAGCATTTCCTTTGCCTTTTCATTTGACTTTTTACCGAGAACGGCACCTGCTAAAAATTCTAACTTTGTTTTAAATCCAGATGACCACGTTTAGCATTTTAAACTTCAAATGTTATGCAATCATCATCACTATCGCACTGAACTTTTTGATTCCTCCAAGTCTTATCTGATTGGATTGATGAAGAGCAACATGCTGACCTTAGGAACAGGAGGATGATGGGTGCCATGGATTTGATAGCCAAGTCGGGACAATTGAACCATTCACCCTCTGAAGTTGATAAATTGAGGACCATAAGTGGGTAAAAATAGTGACATCAATTATTATAGTGCTTTGAAGCTGGGGGAATCTTGCATGATGTACTACATAAATAATTAAGTCGCCCAAGATTCTTGTATCTTTGAAATTGTACTCAACTTCTCTCTCAAACTCATGCATGACCTCCTGGTGGATTTCAGTGTGTCCTTCAAGCATTACACTGGCGACAACCGTATAGCACTCCCACTGAGGGGGTACACATACGATAACCTGAGCTTCATTCAATCAACGTTTCAAAAACTCTCTGGATGGATGCCTACCAAATGGCTAAGTTCAAACCCAGACAAAACTGAGCTCCTTATAATTCATCCAAGATCCATGAGCTGCAGAGAAATTACACTTCCCAAGGAAATATCATTTTGTAATTGCTATACTCAAATTTCGGATAAGGTGAAAATCATTGGCATGATTTTAGATGCCTCTCTGTGTATGACCTGCCCATTTAGTAACATATTGAGCTGTACAAAGCACCGCTTAATGACCCTCAAACAATGAAGTACCCTGCTACCTGAAATAGACAGTGCTACTTTAGCCAAGGTTATTATTTGTTCTAAAAATTATTATTGTAATAGTTTACACTTTGACTCGTCTAAACAAGTTATTCAATGTCTGTAGAGGATTCAAATTGCTGTATCTCGAATCCTTACTAAGAGCCTCAAAAGGGATTTACATTAGACCAGTGTTCAAGTGGCTGATTTGCTTTTTGTCAGCAATTGGATCAAGTTTAAATTACTCATGTTGATCTACAAGACCATACGTGGATCCGCTTGTTTGCATTTTATGGAACGCTTCATCCATTATGAGTCCTCCAGACTGCTTAGATCTTCTAGGGAACTGAAGCTGCTAATTCTCAGATTTCAGAAAAACAAGGTCTTTGCATGATCATGCAGAGGGAAGGGTGCCAGACTCTGAAGCAGCCTTCCTTTATGTATTAGAGACATTCCTGATCGTCTTCTCTTCAGGAAAGAGGTAAAAACCTCTCTATTTGCTCAGGAGCAGTGGCAGATTTCAGGCAAAGGGCCCAGTGGGCATCACATGACATAGGGCCCTAGCTGGGCCAGCCATGGAGGCGAAGCCTAGGGTGGGCAGATTTGATTGTGGTCACAATTGCATCATGGTGAACATTAGTGACAAAGGTAATTTTTTTAAAAAGTTGTCTTTATTACAGTTACCTGTGTTTATGGGTCTAACAAACTGGGAACAGCTGGGCCTCCTCAGCAGGCTTTGCTATCAATGGTAGTATTGGATGATCAAGCCTGAAACTAATGTTGGAAATGAACATGTTTCTTCAAGGCTAAGACCAATAGCGAATTACTTACAGCTTATCAAGAACACACAATCTACTAGAAGAATTGCTTTAAGAAGGCTCGTTGCATCCATTCTTTGATGACTGATGCACATGGGTGCTTGGCAGGGCAAGTCTTAAAAAGACAAGCATTGGCAATGCCAGCACTTTGGGCTTTTGTGTTGGCATGGGAAAGACAGTTGCCAGGCACAGCCGTTGTGGTATTAACTAGCCATTGTTGGTAGCAGGTGCAAAAGGGTGCGAGTAGCTGGGCATCGAATAAGAGCGCCTGGCAAAAGCTTCAAATGTATGCACAAGCCAAAAAGTTTGGTTTTGCCAATGGTTGTTTTAAACCAGACTTCAGTGACGGAAACGCAGATTGCTTATAAATTGAGAGGCTGAGGGCAGGCCTGGTAAAACAGCGTGATTACAACTCCAATTAAGTCTTTAACTCTCAGAAGACTGCTTTGAACAAACACTGGTAGACACTTTGAATGCAAAGCCTGATGGTAAGGCATGGATAAAGCAAGCTCAAAGTGTTCCCATGAGGAGGTGTTTGGGGTGGGTAGAGGCAGGAATGGCCATAGGGATTAGCATCGCCATGGGCAGGCAATGGGTGGGCCAATAACCAAACAACACCTACCGACTGTGTCCCTCCTCATATGCTATTCCTCTGTGTCCCACCTCATATGCCATTCTTTATCTGTACTCGAATGCAATAGTTTTGGCTTATAGGTGTCACAAGCAACACCTAATAATCCAAGCTAAAAATGAGACAATGTTGTGTAGAAAGATATTCAAACGGGGTATACAAGACTGTTAATGCAGCTTAAAGTTTAGCATACTACAGACACCCCACTGTTCACAAGCCCAACATGTTTCAATCCCTCCAAACTATGTGATCTTCCTCAGGGGCAATATTGGCAGGATATGGTGATGTGTATAATGAGGAACACAGGAGGTGAAAAATCAGAAAGAAAAACTAATCAGCAACCAAATAATAATTGAAGCTAGTTAATTTATTAATTAGAACATAATTATTGTTTTTGTTCACTAACCTCATCCCATGATAATTAGCCGATGTAGTACAAGAGGCAAAATTAGTATGCACTTATTCCTTCTCCTATTGTCCAAGTATAATACAATTTCATCAGTAGGACTAGATGCGCCACAAAACAAGAGTGGAGTATTCATTGGTATAGACCCTATCAGTTGTGTGAACAAGTGTATAGATATTGAAAAATGGAAAAAAGGGGTTTTATCCTTACCACAATGTTAAGGTGTTCTCTCTATAACTCACAAAGTTTGTAGGAAGAGGTTTGGACAAAAAGCTGTCGAACAATTATATATATATGGAGAATGAGAGACTACTAAATAGATATCCTGTTTGTAAGCTTGTTAGGTGCAAGATCACAACCCGATTGAACCTACCATGGTTGACGAATACACACAGAATTCTCACATAGTAGGATGTCAGTGGGCTAGGTGTAACCCCCATCATGCAACGCACCGGTTTAAGTAACCGTTGGTAAGAAATCAGCACAATTAGTCAGCCATAGTAAGATGGCGCCGATGCAGAAAAAGCAATACAATGCAGAGTGCCATGTTTGAGAGCAGTGCAGTAGACAGTATTGCAACCAGTGCAATAGAGCATTTATAGTGAACTAGGTAAACAAGGCAATTAGTGGGGCCACAGAGACACATAAGGTCCTAATGAAGACCATTGATGTGAGACATTTAGTCAGACACCACTAGAGGAACTGCCATCATCAACCAACCTATGTCGGCCTTGTTCTTGTGAACATGGTGTCCCTCACATGAGATGTGTACAATACATCAGACCTCAAAGTGAGGGCTTCGGCAGAAGTCAGTTGTAAATAAAACAAGCATTGGCAAAGCCAATAGTTTTGGTGGTTGCTAGTGTGCATTACACTTTGTATTTAAAGCCAAAAGGGATTGAGGAAAGATGTGGAGGAGGATGCAGAGGCAAGAGAATGAGAGAGCGAGGGAGAGGGTGAAAGTAGGCATGAGCAAGAGGAGGTGTGAGCAAGAGAGCCTGAGAGCAGGTTTGTAAGAGTGAGGGGTGAGAGGAAGGTTGAGAGAGAAAGTGGGAGAGCAATGGAAGATGTGATGATGCACGCATGGTTGGTAGGGAGAGGATGAGAGTGTGAGGATGTAAGTGAGAGAGTGAAGACTAGAGAGGAACAGGGAAAGAGTGTATGAGAATTAGAGAGCAAGAGCAGAATGAAAAAAAGGAGGGCGAAAAGGGGAGGGAAAGAAGTGAGTAAATGACAAAACACCGCTCAAAGAAGGACCTAAAACTGTCACAAAAATATATGCCAGGATCACTTTGGAAATACAGTCACAATGATTAGGGAAGGGAAATAAGATTCTTAAAACCACTTATAAGCAACATAAGAAATAGGAAATAATACTTAGCTGCACAGTGACTTATGTTTTGTGAAATACACTCAGGCAGTCTTGGACGAAGACAAAAGGAGATACTAACATTTCCCATTTCATTCAGGAGGTTCCAGTTCAATCCTGGCTTTGACTTTGCACTCTGGGACTTGTAGTCCTGGTTTCCCCATTATAAAGCCAGGACTATAATTCAGAGAATACAAAGATAAAAGCAGGACTGAACTACCAACACCCTAATGATGTTAAAGCCTTACATTAAGGGTAACCACATTTTCCAACTAAAAGGTAGGACATCATCTGAAGAGCTATAAAATATGATCGTCCAAAAAGGCTAAGCCCACAAAATGATATGTACATCAGAATTTCAATAACACCTGAGCTATCTTTGGCTTCTTTACTGGCCATTTTGAGTATTGTGGCAAGTGGCTCTGCACTGTTGGGCCTGCAGCCCGAATTAAACATTTCTGATGCCCATTAGGCAACCCTCCGCTCCCTAGTACAATACATTGTTTGCAGCTGTCACTTCAGCAACATCAGTTTCCACCGGTGCTCTTCTGTATTCCAAGCATGTCAAGCTTTTAGACATTCTGGTCCTGCCGGATTTACCGTACTGTAGTTAAAGAAATCAATACGCTCCCCACGTGTCTGTTCTGGCAACTTTTGTGTACTAACGAGGAAACAATTGACCATGAAAATGTTTCTCTTGCAGGCTTTTCTTTCTACTAAAATGGCCCATGACGTAATGTGGTGCCTTTGTTCTCCTAATTAAATACAGCAATTCCATTGCAAGGTACTTATAAACACCCTTCCTCAAATGAAGATTTTCTTGCTGGACATAGGCACGACATCGCCATTGGCAGGTGAAGCTTTATGGCATGCCTATTCATCCTCCATCGCCACTTAATAAAACCCAACCGAGGTGACATGCATGTTCATCAGAACTTAATCTAAAGCACACCATCAACCCGTCTGAAATTAGCTTCAAATATAGAATTAGCAGCTGTCCTTACTATCAAGTTCACTGCAATTCACATTTTAAACTAAATCCCTCGCGTGGGAGGCTTCAATGTGAACCTGTGAGCTCTCACACTTCTACATTCCTAAATTGACCATGTGTTGCCATTGAACCAACATTGTATCACTTAATTAATAATTATATGATTTGCAGCGAACAGCTGATAATGTAAACATTTCTGGAGGGTTAGTGCGAATACCTTTTCCTTAAACCTTCTGGAGTTGCTAGGCTGAACGCAACAAACGTTTTAAGAAATAGCCTTCACTATAGTTAATCTTATACTAACATGACTCCTTTCATTCAGGGAACGCTACTCCAGTCCGGTTTTAACTTTGCATTTTGGGACATTTAGTCCTGGATTTCCCCTGCATATTTGAGGACTACAAGTTCCAGAATGCAAAGTGCAAACCAGGACGACATGTATTGATCAACAGACTTTGAAAAATATAAAATAAAGTGTGCAATGCACGGTATGCAAATATAGCTAACAAATACTGAATACTGAATGCTGAATCCTGAACACCCTTACAATGAAGTTGCTTTGCTAAGCTGAAGAATGTTTGATGTGGCAATACAAAGCTTAGACACTTTATACGTTAGCAATTCCTCGCGGGACACCGTGCAAAATAGAGTGCCTTATTTGACCTGTTGTCTTAAATTAAATGCACAAATAGCTTGGTTGCCACCACACAACCCACTAAGCTACATAAGCTACATATTGCTGTACGTTTGTTCCATTAATGGAATATCCTCACGTTTTCGATGGCTGTTGGTTAATATGGCTTATGACATTAACGTTGCACCTGTGGCATTAAAAAATATGAATGGAAGTGTCATCAAAAAAGCTGTGAAAGAACGAGAGATCTGAGCTCCAGTGCGGAACCGATAGCGGTTGATCAGTGAAGGCTCGCAGTCTTTCTACAGTCATAAGAAAAGCTGTGTATAGAAGGGGAGACGACTAGTAAGGGCCAGGGGTGGTTAATGGCTCCTTTGTGGATGCAATCGGTGCGATTGACGGAGGATGGGGTGTAGCACTAGCTAACTGGGCCAATTGTTGTAGGCGTGGGGGGAGACATGGCTGTATGGGCAGTGCGGATACCGGGTACTGGGGCAGGGAGTTGTGACCGGACCCTGGACACACCAGATACAAAAGTATGCCAATGTTAGAACATGGCAGCTAGCATGGCAAGCCCCTCTCCACTCCTCTAAGAGCCCGGCGCCCAAGCCCTCCTTTCAGCTTCTTCTGACTGGGCCACCCCCAGGAACTGGTAGAGGAGGGAGTGAAAGCCAGAAGGGATCCTTCGGGAGAAAGGCGAAGCTGTGGGCTCCTCCTATTGACAGCAAGCACCACTCAAAGCCTCCCCTTCTCCTCCATGCTGTGCCAGTGGAAAACAAATGTGCACTTTTGAATCAGGATGTATGCATGTAAAAAGAAAAGAAACGCAAGAAATATTTGTATTAGTTAAAAATAGGGTTAATCCGTTTTTTAACATTAATTAGTGTTCTTGTGAAATCATATCTTACATATATTTAAAATTCGCACTATATATAAAAGGAAACTGTAATTGGAAAATATGAGCTAATAGCCTGAAAATGTATCATTTTATTTGGAAGATGCATGGTATATTTCCCATTCAAAGATAGACGCTAATTTTGGCTTGTTTCCAGAGCGCTTTGTTAGAGACAGTCATCCAAGATAGCCGCAACCATGGAAAAGCGCAGTGCTAAAAGTGTTCCCGAGATGGGCAGGAAAGGGTGGGATTAGTGTAGTATAATGAAGAAGATTCTCTCGTGGCATCTACATTGGGGCTTTTGCAAGGGGTGAGTATCTCTTGTGTTCTCTCCGTTGTGCAATGCTTCTCAAACATTGCTACACAGTCCATGTTCCATGTGTGGCCATCCTCTGTGTGAATGTGATTCATCCCTCTGTGTATGACTTTTATGGGTTGACTGAACTTTGAACCTGCCCTTTGGTCTTTGCAAGGTAGGCGTATTTTGATCAAGTCATCTTCTTTGACTTCACGACTTTGGGTCATTCTTCTCCGGTCACTCCATATCTTCATGCATGCTTTACTGGTTTTCAAACTCCACACAATTTCTGCCATGTCTACTTCATCATGTTCTTTTACTCTGGTCAACCATGGTAGTACCACTGTGGATACCACTCTTCTCCCCCTCAGCATTAGGAATGGCGACACTTGGGTGATGCCGTTGGGGATTAATCTATGGGCCACTACAGCCTCCTTGACAGTTTTGAGGGAATCCATGCCCGAAGCCTTGCTAACTGGAGGGCCCCTTTGATAAACCTGTTAGCCCTTTCAACTAGTCCATTTCCCTGGGGATGGTACAGTGCAGCCTTTCTCTGCTTTCTGTTGCGTTTGTGCAGGTATGACTCAATTTCCGTGATACCAGTTGTACCCCATTGTCCATGGCTAAGTCTTAAGGGAGACCATCCCTCTGAAATATGGATGTGAGGACTTCTATGACAGTAGCCGTAGTAATGTTGGGGACAAATTCTGCTTCTACCCATTTTGACAGGTAGTCTACAATCACTATGCCATACCGATGCTCGGGAGCCATCGCCTCCAATGGTCCAATGAAATCCAACCCCACTTTGTGCGACACTGCCTCTGGGGTCTTCGTGGGAATCATCAGGACTTGTCTGGTCTTCTGGCGTTTGTCACTGTTGAAAAACTCGTGGCATCTCTCTATAATGGAGCGTATTTCCTGGTCCATGGCAGGCCACCAGTACACCTTTCTCACCCGTCGCAATGTCATTGTGTTTTCTAAGTGCCCTGAGTGAGCCCTGCACAGGATGACTTTTCTCATTCCCACTGGAACTATTACTTGGTCATCCTTGATGATCAATCCTTCTGCCTCTGAAATGTCTTCCGCCACCTTCCAAAACGGCCACAAGCCTTCCGATATGGCTCTTTTTTTCTGGCCATCCGCTCCTGACCCACCCTCTAAGTCTCACCATGCTGGGGTCTTTACCGTCCTCCTCGTTCCAGTGTCCTTCACTCAACTCTAGGAATTCTGGACCCCTGAGCTACTGGATGGATGTGACAATGCATTAATATTGCAGAAACGTGGTAGATTTCTCTTTGTTTCCAGGTAACCTTGACATTCAGTCCACCTGGGTATTTCTCCAACTGGCTATGTTGGTTATTTCAAATGTGTATTACTGGAGTTTGGCCGTGATGCGTGCCAACCAGGGTGTTGACGATTTCGTCCCCGGACTAAGTATATCAATGAGAGGCTTATGGTCAGTGACCAATTTGAACCTGGTGCCCCATACATAGGTCCTGAAATGCACTAAGACCCATGCGCAGGATAGCATCTCTTTCTTCACTGTGGAGTAATTCTTCTAAACTGTGGACAGGGCTTTAGAGGCGAATGCAACTACATGTTTGGTATCACCTTTCTTATGGGTGAGTATGGCACCTAAACCACACGCACTGGCATCCGTGGTGATGGCTGTTTCCCACGCTGGATTGAAAAGCTGTAGGCATGGTGCTTCCACTATCCGTCCTTTTATGTTCTCTACAGTATCCTTCTGGGCCTCCAACCAAGTGAACTCCATGCCATTTTTAAGCAGACTTCTCAGTGGAGTATTGATTTCTGAAAAGTTGGGGATAAACTTGGCATAATATTCTGCAAGTCCCAGAAACGACCTTACTCCGTCCTTGTTAGCTGGCTCCAGGGCCTTTACAATGGCTTGCACCAGGTTTTGTTTGGGGCTTATATCCCGGGCAGAAATCTTGTACCCCAGATATTTGACCTCTCGTGCCCTTAGGATGCACTTTTTGTATCTCAACTTGACTCCAGCATCCTGTAATTTGGTGAGGACCATTTTCAAATTGACATCATGCATGTGTTCATTCGCGGCATACACCAATATATCGTTCTGGAAATAGGACACATTTCCAATGTCTCGCAATAGTAAGTCCACCAGGTGCTGAAAAGCTGAGGCTGCTGACGACAGGCCGAACGGCATCTTAGTAAACTGGGACATGCCAAACAGGGTGATAAACGCTGTGAGTGGCTTGGATTCTTTGTGAAGATGAATCTGATGATATGCATCCCTCATATCCAGTTTGGAAAACACTCTGGCTTCCTTCATCACGAGGATGAGTTAATTTATGCTAGGGAGGGGATAGCTATCTGAAATGACCGCCAAGTTGAGGCTGTGCAAGTCTATGCAAACCCTCAAGTCTTGTGAGTTTTGTTTCTTGATAAGGACAATGGAGCTCAGCCACTCTGAGGCTTCCACTTCCTCAATGGTGCCCTCCTTTACCATTTTGTTAAGTTTGGTTCTAAGCATGTCCCTGGCTGTTGCTGGACCGGACGTACATTATGCTCAATGGGGATTGCATTTGCCTTGAGCATTATCTTTTGTACAAAGTTCTCGATCTTCCCTGGCCCCTCCGAAAAAAGTTTTGGAAAGTCTTTCTTCACTATCGGCACTCCTCCTGTATTGTTAGTACCTGATCTTCCGTGCTGGGATCTAAGTTGATCTTGAGCTTGGCTTGATCGTCCAAATCTTTTGTGAAGTATACTTTCGTGGTGGTCTCTCTTTCCTTGAACTCCACGATTCCTTTGATATACCCTAGTAGGTCCACAGACACACGTCCAAATACGGTGGGTTTGTGGCATGTGGTGAGGACTTCCACTGTATCGGTGCCCATCTTTTCTTTGTAGGTACATTGGGGTAGTATGGTCAGATCGGAGCCTGAATCAGCCATCACTCTCGTCTCCATGCCGTTCAATTTGATTGCGCACTGCAGCTTTTCTCTCCTGGCTCGTGAGCTGTTTACCATCAACACTGTGGGTCTACCTTCTTCTTCAGATGTGGATTCTCCTTCCACGTTGTGTTCTGCATTGATGTTTGCAATTTTTCTATTTCACCACCGGCATACTAGTGAAAAGTGTCTGATTTTCTTACACACAGAGCACTCCTTGTCTCTTGCTGGACATTCTCTGTCGTTGTCCAAGAGTTTGGTGTTGGTACATATGTGGCACTTTAGTGGTTCCTTCATTCCCTACTTCCCTTCTCTTGTGTAGGTCACTTGTGACCCCAGACAACGGGTCCTTTAAGACTAGGTAACAGTATCTGAGATGGATGGGGATGCAGATCTTTCTCAAAAATCAATAATCAGACCGACTCAAGAAGTTGGCAAAAGGTAAAGCTGTTTTATTAACAAGTGTTTTAAAACAACACTTTTATAAAACCTGTCATAAGTGATGTCATACTACGTGGCAAATAAGAAAAACCTACAGGGGGTTGTGGTTGGTGAATGGGGAACATCAATACATATACTTTCTATGGGCTACAGGAGCGTGATTGGATCTCTAAGGTCAGGTGAGCAGCTAAGCCCATCCCAAGTGCAAGTCATCTTCTGTGGCATGAAAATATACGACATAGAATTGGCTTCTCAAACCATAGGGCTCCTTAATACGTGGCCCACTACAATTGGTTGGCACGCTTGTACCCTTCTAGAACTTTCCATACACTAGCAGCATACAACTGGGACGCCAGATGCTGGGGGGTTTGGCCTGGTCATGCCTCCCCACCCAATTAGCCCAACAGCCATCATCACTCCTGGGGTCTGCCATTCAATTAATACCTTTGAACCTGACCTTGCAGAGGCTCACTGCACCTGAGAATAAAAGGGAGTGAAGCATGGCCTTATCTTCTGGTCTCGGTGTGGCTTGACCCAAAGTCTATCACCCTCGATGGATTTCATTACACCTCAAACAGAATCTGAGCTTGCATCTCATATTTATGTATCTTCTCAAGTACATGGCTAGGCTCTCAGCGGACCCAACTCTTGACACTGGGCCAGACAAGCCTTTCTCGTCTTTTCCATCGCTGTCAGCTATTATTATGCTGTGCCACACTTCCAGTTCTTCCATTCACGGGGTCCAAGTTTGCTAAAGTGCATTGTGGAACATCCAGATTCTATATATTCCTATTTATATACATTGGCGCATCGCTGCAATCTATTCACCAGGGTCGGACTGGGACAAGAAATAGGCCTGGTCAGCCAAAAAAAAGTGGCCCACCCCTTGCCTCACGACCCTTGACCTCTGACGACATCACCAGAAGTAATGTCATTTGACACCACCCCAAAGTGACATCCCGGGAAGCGATGAAACATGACCTTTCACCCCTTGACAAAACAGGAAGTGGCATCAAATAGCAGTGTCCCCAAGTACACTAAATTACTGTGAATCCGAGCAGACGTCCAAGGCCAAATGATAATATGTTATTGTATAGCACTTATGCTTAAGCTCTTTTTTATAGAACAAATATGCATACAATATCATCCAACCTGTGTTGGTACTCATTTATTGACCTAAGAAGGATGAAAGGCTATTTGAAAGAAAAATAAAATTAAAAAAAACCAAAACTTTTTTGTTCTATATTTTTTTTCTCCAAACCGGCCCAGGCATGGCCACAAACCGGCCCCCACTCTCCAGGGACGATTTCGGCCTGGCCACGGACCAAAAGGTCGAGGGGCCAATCCGACCCTGCTATTCACTACATAGCCAGTCTTATGATTACTTTGTCTACTTGCATTACTGCATCTGTACAATTGGAAAATGGTTTTGCATTTTCTTCGGTGCCTCTCCGCAGATGCAATCTTCATTTCAGGGGTGAAAGATTACACACTTCATTACTTCACCATCAGGTTCTAAAATGTCTATATCCTTACTTTATTTATATCCCTTCTGTGTGTGTCACCTCTACTTCATGTGACGTCACCAGTTCTTTCTTTCATTCATTTTCACACTTCTTCCAGAACTTCCTTCAGAAGAGCATCATTTCTTCATGGATAAATATCGGGTTTTCTCAATCGATACCTTGTTCCAAGGGCTTTTCGAGGCATTGGCACTCTTAGTGGTATTGCACATGTGGCAATCTCCAGTTGCCAACATATAGGCTAAATAGGTGTGGAACTTCCGATAGAGGTACTTGGCTCCTCCTCTACACATGTTTCTCCTTCCTATTCCTAAAAGTGATCGCTTCGACCTCTGCTGGGCCGGAGTTTTCTGCATACTCTTTCGGTCACCCTGCGGTTTCTTCCACTGCCCTTGCTATCTCTATGGCCTTTTCCATTTGGAGTTCTTTCTCCAAAATAAATTTGTCCTGCACTTTTCTGCTGTTGGTGTGGACTGTTAACATGTCTTCGATCATCCCTTCTACATTATTGCCAAAATTGCGCAATGTGGCTAGTTCGCATAGCTTGGTAACATAATCAGCTAAGGGTTCAGACGCTTCTTGTTTACGACTATAAAATCGTATCCTGTGTAGCACTGTATTTCTTTGCTGGCAAAGCACTTGATAATTCATCTGACGGCTTCTTTGTAAACATTGTCGTTCTCATCCATCCCTACTTCAGGCATAAGGCCTGCAAACACTTGTTGACCTACCCCCAGCGCGTTTGATAACATTGCCCTGCGCCTTGCTGCTGTGTAACCTGCACCTCCTTGCGCTTCCAGGTAAGTTGTGAACAGGGGTTGCCATGCAGGCCAACCTGGTGTTGCTCCTTGCATGATGATCTGTGGGTTCCAATCCTGATTCTTGTTGCCAAATATGTAGTATAATGAAAAAGATTCAAAGCTGCTGGATTTGACAACTTTATTAGTTGTAGTAACAAACAGGTAGTTAACAATGAAACTGTGTCCACTCAATGTTCATGGGCTGGCACAGTAAGTAATTCAGGACTGAGGTGTCCTGCCCTGCTCTAGGATATTGTGGCAGTCTTTAGTTCCATGTTAGGAGGAGCGCGACCTGCTCCTGTGTGTTGGTGCCTTTGGAATTGTCGTTCGCTGCACAGTCCCATGGGAAGTCTCACAAGACTATGTGATGCCATGTCTCGTGACCTTCCTACAATTAGCCATAGGGATTAGCACGGCTAGGGGCAGGGAATGGGTGGGATCAATAACCAAACAACACCAAAATACACTGTGTGTCCCTCCTCAAATGTCATTCATGTGTGCCCCTTGTCACAAACCCTTCTACCTTGTGTACACATGAATCAGTATTTGAATGCAATAGTTTGGGCTATCGAAGGTGTCACTAGCAACACCTAATAGCCCAAACCAAAAAAAGAAGAAAAATGGGGGCCTTATTAACATGGGCAATGGGAGGACGTCACAGGAGGTGACATCACAGGATTATTCCTACAGCATGCAGATCCATTTTATGCATGGCCCTGGTGTCCTTACCCCACACATGTAAAATATCAGTAAACAGGCACCCAAACTATAGAGTTGTTACATATTAATAATAAGTGTCCATTCATATATTGCACACCACAAAATTCTCTTGGTTTGTACAGAAAAAACCTGGCATCCAGAATGGTCAAAATTAATGTCTAATAACATTATTTTGCTTAACCTCCTTCTATAACAATGCATACTGTCAGGTTATTGTATTATGTGATTTGTGTACTTTTCAAGGCTTTGCCAGAAAACAAATTATTTAACCTTTTAACTCCCAAACCTCAGCAAATACTGATATGAAGTAGACCTGGGAAGATATGTGGTCAAATTCTTACATCTCCGCTTCGGACGAAATCTGGGTTTTGCAACTTTAGAAAAGTGTGTAATCCTGGCCAAATCATGCAACCTCATTGTGCCTGATCTACTGTCATTGGAAGCCCATAAAAGCAATTTAGTTTGCAACTTTTGCTATGAAATAAAATCTACTCTCAATAGTCACTAAACTCTAGTTAATGATAATTATTGGTTATTTATATAGGCATTCACCAAACCACTATACATAGAACATATTCACATACAATTATCAGCCAAACAAAGATAGTTCTGATTTATCGTCCTCTGAAGGAAGAAAGGCTGATTTGGCCGTGCCAGTATTAGAGTCTTCGACTTGCAGATCACACACACATCACAGAAGCGAGCACTTGATCCACTGAGCTACCTTGTTACATATTAATAATATACTCTCCATTCATATAGCGCACAACAAACTCCTCTTGGCATACACATGAAAACCTCTTAATGTTAATACCAATGATGCCATACAGTACTGAAGATCAACGTCACTTTTAGTAATGTTATTTTCTGCGATGTTTCTCACCTCAAGCTATAACATAGGATTTAGGGAGCCTGCATGTCTATTTCTGTAGAGGCCACAAAGAAAAATCTTACGTGATATTTCACTGTGCTGCGTGCAGGCTAAATGCCTTTTGCATACCATAAGAAGTATGCATGATGCCAACTGTGCACACTACAAACTGTTTCTGATGTGCCGCTGCCATCGAGCCTAAAGTGGCCTGCAAAATCATTTTGCCAAGGGAAGGTGACCCCCGCTAAGTGGTGGAAGGGTAGCGGGAGGATGATTTACAGCGTGGGGCACAAAGGCTGAGAAAGGAAGACCCGAGGCCCCGGAACGGATGGTGAAGGGGTGCAGCTTGGACAGAAACATCTGGAAAATCTGGGCAGGCCCACAGGGGACTGAAGTTCTGGGCCCAGCCAATATAACACCCGGGTCAGGAACCAGGGTGGGGGAGCTCTAGAGTGGTAAAGAAAGGCCTAGAAAAGGGGAGAGGGCCCCAGGGGAATGAGATAATCAACCAAAGTGAACTAGAAGGAGGGGTGGAGGAATGGTGCAGCGAGGGCTAGAAAGGAGAAGAAATGCCAGGAAATCAGGACAGGGCTCCAAGGGATGGGTGTGAGGCCCGACAATGAAACCCCCAGGGCCCAGGTCACAGCAACCCGGGTCAGTGAAGGGCTCAATGGAAGTAGGTCACAAAGGGAGGGACAGCGCCTGATAGTTGTAATACTTACCCTGGTTTTCCTGTCTGCCTGCGCGATCCGATGCTGCAGAAACAAACTTCTCTCGTCTTTGCAGTGTCCCCCGAGCCTTCAGCATGCCCACACCTTCAATAACAATTACAAAGTGCAGACCATGGCCACCGGCACCTTAGGCTTATTATAGGCCCAGTGGCCATGGCGGCTCCTTCTTGCTTGTGGGTGGCACGTAGCAGGTGGCGTAGAAGAATGCAATTTAAACTGCATGTGATATCACAGATGCTTTCTGCCATAAGTGAAGAGGTGGGGCTGCGGGGTGGGGGTGTCAATCATATAAGAGCCTGGGCCCCCTGTCTCGTCTTGCTGGTGGGAGCATTAAGCACTCAAGAACGCAGCCATCATAAACCATGATGGGGGAGAGTTAGAGAGCTGAATAGGGAAGGATGTTTTCCACATAAATGCATCCACTCCATGGCCTTGGCAAACTCCTCCTCCTCCAGCGTGAATGTCACTTTTCTTGTGCACCTTTGGGAGCTTTATATGGTGCAGCATATCTCTAACACCTACTACAGGATAGGATTTCTAGCTTCCCACAACTCCCTTTGCACACTGAGTTCAATGTGTGAAGCTGATCTCTCATGTATTCCTCCTGATGCACTTGCTGATGATGTGGATAGTTATGGTTAATGTCTTACACCAGCACCCAACACAATACACATGGTGTCTTGTTAAGGATTTCAATCAGGCGACGCACACCTTAGTCTCGGCCCAGTATGCCGTTAGATTCTATTGTTAGATTCAATATTGAGATGGTACACCACTCATATAACACCCCCTTTTTAAATACCCCAGCTCACAATGGACCATGAACCAGGCTGGTTGATACAATGTAATCTTTATTTATTTATTTTAAAATTCAAAAGAAATCACACCATTTTTAATATGGGGCAAAAATCACCAATAGGGTGATAAGAACTATAGGAATGTAAGCAATTCACTTAGTTTAACCTTCTATTGGCACAATTACAAAACACCAGGAAATAGGAGCACTTTTTGATTTTATGTAATATAGCGCTTGAGTTAGAATTTCCCCCTGCAATGTTCCCTCAACCTACACTAAGTGCAAAAAAAGAAGCAGCAGGTAATCAGGAATGACAAATGGACACAGAATTAAAATCTGACCTTCCCTCCCCAAACAAGAGAGAAAAACGGATTTTAAACCCTGGCAATGCTAAAAATGACACTCGGAAATGGATGAATAAAACAATGAATGTGTATAAAACTCTTGAAACAAAACAATTCTTTACTGGAGCAACACTGGAAAGATACTAGCAATCACAATCAATGGATTGAGCAAAATCATACACTTCGAAATTGAATGGAAGATTTAAAACAGTTTATAATCAAATGACACATTGTAAATTTAGCAAACTTTTACAATTCCGCCTGAATTGACCAAAACGGTTTTTAAGAAAAATGGGTGATATATTGTAAATCGTGATGCGGGTTTTGTGTTGGGAAGTTGCTATGGATCATAGGTACAATATGGAAGTGAAATGAGGTCTCTAGCTGGTAAATTGAGTGAGTTATGCAAAATCTAGTGAGGTGCCTTTTTAGAAAATGAAGGCGCGAAAAAGGAAAAGAAATCAATTTTGACAAGAACAGTTTTACTCTACACTACAGTATTCAGGCTAGGCTACCAGATTGAGACACAGTAAGCTCCAGGATTGACTCGCGGGTTCAACCCTAGCACCTCCGCGCCTGCCTTGGCGGAACCTGTCCGATCACTTGAAAGAGGACTAAGGGTTTAGGATTTCACAAGACAAAATTATTAAAGATATTGGCGCTAGCAGAAGAAATCAAAGGCAGGGTTTCAAGAATGATTTTTAACAATATTACAAGTTGTCAGGATAAGGATAGGATGACTAAGAGAGTGGAACTAAGGACAAGGCAAGGCAAGATATACTATGGTTTTCTATGGTTCCTATTGATACTCACAGTCCACTTTTTTGTTTGGATTTTGGACAGTCAGCGGTTCTGGTCACCACACGGATCTGCTCTAACAAAGGACAACCAGACCAAATCAGCTGGGCAGGGACTGAATACCAAAGGATAGTTGTTCTGGACTGGCAATTCCGGTTACAGGATACTATAGGTTATCAGGGTAGCAGGATAACAGCAGCATGCAATGAGTGGCGGCAACCAATCTGGATTAGGATACCAAAAGTGCCATAGTTTCTCCTGGTTACTGGGAGATTTATGGGTTTTGAATATGGTAGGGTAGGCCTTGCTGGAGCAGGATCAGCAATGCTTGGGTTTTGCAATGGAACCTGAAATAGGATCAGCAATGCTTCGCCTTGTAGTTGGAGTCTGGAGTCTGAAAGATGAAAGATGAACAGTAACGCAGCGCAGGAAATCAGGAAGAGTGTGTGTCTAGGATCTTGTCAGGGACCCTTATTTATAATGCAAAATAACATCATCAAGGTAGAGGCTGGGCAGGGTTAACTACGCCCGCCCCTAAACTACTTGGATTAGGCAGGGGAAATAGTCTGCGCCTCGTTCTCAGTTGGTTGGACTTCTAAGGGAAAGATGTCAGATTTATGAGGTGAGGTTTACAGTGTCCAAACACTCCCACATTTACTTTACTTAAAATCCGATTTTGCCAAAAACATACATTTATTTACTTGTAATCTCTTGGCAAATTATACACACAGGTTACATATCATGTGCATCACATTTTAGTCCAATCCTCAGGTCTGTGCGACCTTGTTTCGCCTTTCTGGTACATTTTGTTAATTTTACTTATTAAGTATTTGGCCTAAAATACTGCAATTTTATACAAAAATGCGGATTGACCCCAGGGATGTATGCAGCAAATGTTATGTTTTCCACATTGATACTTTCCTTGGAATCTGTCATATTTTGTAACTTCTGTTCCCCAGGCAGCAATGAGTTCTACCAAGTTTTAAAAGACAGCCCACAAAATTAGATTTAAAACTGTGAATTTTTAAATTTCTGCAAATTTTTGTTACAGAAATAAAAGTCTTTCTTTATAACATAGTCTCTGGCACCAAAAGGCACCAAAAGGCAGTCGATTTGTTACTAGATCCTGTTTTTTTTTCTCCCTCCAACTGCAAGCAGCTGTCATTTCCTTCCAGGCAAGAGGTTTCCAGTCTTAATTGAAGGTTTTATTGCCCCTTCACAACTGACAGGTGAGTGTCCCAGGACTGCTATCATCCCAGCCTGGAGCACAGACGAATGTCTGATGAGCTTGTGAACTTTCATTGTCCTGTCCCATACAAAGTTTTTCAAGGTGGCACTTCGCATCTACGTGTCCTAGATTTATGGTGTATCTCCCTTCCTTGGAGGACTTTCAAGGCTGGCAACTCGAATAATAGGTTTTTCTGAGAGATTGCAACTCCAGCCTATGTGTTTTAAACTGTTTAATTTCTTACTTTGGTTCTTGAATTAAACAAACCTATGACAGAAGATATCATATGTGTGTATTATCACCACTAACATAATTCCTTTACATTTCATTAACAATTTAGTTTTAAACAGGCCAATTTTTTCTCTTCAGTCATCACAGCCCACATGTGTTAAAAACTGCTAGCATTTCTTTCTTTAATTCGGTTTGCAGCTCCTCAGATTGCCACTGTCTTTGCAGCTGTAGTCATTTTCCTTGCAGCAGGACTCTTATCGAAAGTATAGATACATTTATCCATGACCTGGCCCAGAGAGTAAAAAGTCTCTTTGAACTGCTGTGCCTGGATACATTTTGGCAAGAAATAAACGCGTGTTCCCATGCGAGTAAAGAAAGTTGCTTGTTGATTTCTTTCAAATCTACTTTGACAGGACCTGTCATTCAGGAATCATGCCCGGTTTTTCTGAGGCACAATGAATTATCCTGGGCCTGGCAGGGCCGTTTCCATCACAGTGGTTTCAGAATGCAGAGATGGAAATAGCATAACACAGCATTTTGAAAGGGTGAAAAAGGTTTCATTCTGAAGGGGAATTTTTGGCTTTTGCAGCAATGCAGTGCTGCCTGTTCACTTGATTCCATATATATGTCTCAGAACACACTGGCATACTTTTTCAGTGTGTCCCCTTGTTCCATCTTGCCTGAAGTGTACTAGGCAGGATGGTACAGCCATCTTTTGTTGCAGCCAAAATGTCCTGGTGCGCACAGGAGCCAGTGCAGCCAGTTTGCTGTTTCCTGCACAACTGCAGTTTAGTGATGTGAGGCAATGCAGTTGAGTGGGTCAGTATATCCCACAGTCTAACATGGGTGACAAACTCTGCACCTGGGAAGCTGACCTCCATGACATAGAGATAGTTGCCTCTGGCTTCCCCAATGTACTTAAAACACTCTCCCGCTGACACAAAATGGGTTGCCACTTCCTGCTCTACACTCAAGAGTGTCAAATATGCAGTTTAGATGCTCTTCTTCATGGAGCTACAGCTAGAGGGTGAGTATATGAGTGAGGTGGAGCAGTGGCCTGTTGTGGGCATTGAGTGGTCCACGCCTTCATGTAGTCACTATTGCTAAGGCCTTACCTTGCCTGCGCCTCCCTCTTCTAGACAGCCTAGGTCTGAACCAGTCCACACCACAGCAAAGTGGGATTTTCAGGCTTTCACAGCTGTGTCTCTCATTTACACTATTATAATTGGGGTATTTTTTATTTCTTTTTATTTGTTATAGCGGAAATTATAACCCCAGCCGGGTGTCCACTAGCTGTAAATTACCTTCAAGTGGACAGTATCATAATGTATAACTTCAATGTCGACTGTTATCCTGTGACCCTTCGCTGCATGTATGTACTATACTGCTAATTTATCTATTTGTGCAACCAAGCTGAGAACCTTCCTGTAACCTTCGCGCCATGATACCCTTGGGTTTGGAGTACGCTACAAATGAGTAAACAAACAAACAAACAAACAAACAAACAAACATAAACAGCCTTTCAAATATTACAACGTATATAAGAACAAAACAATATCAAAACATATTTTCAGTATCTTATGTACAACATATCCATTAGTTTCAGACATCTCATAAATAAAAAGTTATAAAAATACAATTAGATTCAAACATTGTGCAAATGAATTTGCAAAACAGCTTAAAAGTTATCTTAGTTAAACATTAACTGTAGAAGCATCTTGGTTTTTTAGGTTTCCCTCTGGTAAATTTAGAGATTGCATACATTTCACCATAACTACATTCACTGAAAAGGGTTCTCCACAAGTTATCCGTAGTCATTATACAATGATCCTGAAACCTCTGATAGAAAAATGTGGTACGTAGGTTACATAAAAGAGGGCATTTGGCAATCAGATGTTTTATAGTTTCAGTTTGGGATATCTTGCAGCAACATCTACAAACATTATCAGCGGTTACTTTGCGTGTGTATAGCACATCATTGGTGTACCAGAGGTTCATTTTTAGTCTCATAAAGAGATTTCCCATCTTGGGATCTGGAAATATTGTCATATAGGGCTCTGGAGTATGTAATCTTTTCGACATAAAAGCATGATCTACAAATAGGTGGAGTTTACAACATTTTTCCCTCGTTCTTATCCAGTCTATAAAACAATGGGCTCTACTGGATATTAGATACTGCCTATATAATGAAAAGAGTTTCCACGTATAGGTTGCATGGAGGGAAAATATACCAAGTTCATGTCTTAACAGGCATTGATGTAGATCTCCAGTACAGACCCTCCATCCTTTGCCAATATGTCTCTGAGTGCCATGCTCTGGTTTCTGCCCCATATGTGAGAATGGTGCGACTTTTTGTTTAAAAAAGGTAATGGCAGGTAGGATTGAAAATGTTTCATATCTAGCCTGAATGATGCGGGCTTGAGAGATGGCTGTTTTTAGTTTGGACTGCAAATGAAGGTGATATGATTTATCAGACAGTTGATTACTGATGATAAGGCCTAAGTACTTGTATTCCTGAACTACCTTGAATTGGGTGCCTTGAAGCATTCATGGGGAGAGTTTTCTATCCTTTCTACCATTCCTGTCGATAATCATGAACTTGCATTTGGACTGATTGATTTTTAAAATGTTAATAGTCACATATTTGCCCAATTGAGAAAGGAGGGCGCGCAACCCCCTGGGAGCCTTGGCCAGCAACACAAGGTCTTCAGCGTAAAACAACCAAAGGATTGCTCGCCAGCCCAACCTCAGTGAATCAGAGGTAATATGTGCAAACTCATGACGCATGTCACAAATGAAAAAGTTGAACAGCGTGGATGCTAATAAGCATCCCTGTTTGAGACCCCTAAAAGTTTAAATAGGTTCCGGTAAATTACCATCAAGGGACATCCTAATTTGTATCGTTGTCTGAGAGTGTGATTGATAAATCCAGAATAGCAGGTGTTCAGGACAGGCAGCACTAGATAGTTCTTTCATTAGCAAATCTCTGCATACGGAATCGAATGCTGCTTGGAAATCAATTAATGCCACATAGAATGGTTGTTTATTTTGTTGTTCTTGCAATTTGATTGCGTGCAAAGTGTGAAGGTTAATAGCTGTTCTGAGGCCAGGCATAAAACATGTCTGATTAGGATCCTGTAATTCGGTATCCGCTATCCACTGATTGAACTCTTTCAAAATTAATTTGGCAAATAGTTTACTAGGAACATCGAGTAAGGCAATCGGCCTATAGTTACCTGGGTCAGATCGATCACCCTTTTTGTATAACGGGATCACGATGGACTTCTTCCACGAAGAAGGTAGCTGGGGATTTCTCACTACCTGTCTAAAGATCACCATTAATATGTTGGCCCAAGCTATTGGATGTTCTTTGACCATTTGATTGGACATGCCATTGGGGCCAGGGGTCCTAGATGTGCTAAGTTTTGATATGCGATTTAATATATCATCTATATCAAAATCAAGTCGGCATAGAGTAGTGCAAGAGCGATCAACAGCATTGTCCGATAGAGGAGTGGCAGCATAGGGAGTCTTATAGAATTTCAGCCACACTTCCTCAGGCACTACATTTATTTGGATGTTAGTTGTGAGAAACCTTGCACACAATTCAACAGCCCCCATATCTTGGCAGAGTTTTTGGCGGCTATTGCTGTAAGCATGTGTTCTGCATACCGTTGGTATTTGAGAGCTCTCCTAGCCTTTATCCAATTTTTATATTGCCATTTAAGAGAATTGAGTCTTACTATTTTGCAGATGCCAGAAAGAGATTGGATTTTCCTCTTCTCTTTTCAAGAGGAATTTTTCGTTTCGGCTACCTCAGGGTCATAACTATGTACATGACTTCTCATGTTACTTGAAATCATTTGTTTCTTAATTTTGAAAATCTGCATAGCAGTGACATACGAATCTGGATCTGAATAGGGGGTCGCTCTTGTAATATGTGATAATTGTGTTAAGGTCTTGTTTAGGGTATCTAGCGTGTCCGATGTCCATCGAGATCTATTTTTGCCCTTAGAGTCATGCCACGGGCCACAGAAGGATAGAGGGGGCGGCGAGGATGGAGCCCTTTCCATGAGAAAGAGAGGAGGTTATGATTGCTAGTAGTTTGCGCTAACACCTGGAACTGAAATATAAAATCAAACAGGCTTCTATCAGCATATGCATAGTCAATCCGAGCTGATCAGAACGAAGCCTATATTGTATAACTCTGAATGGGCTTGCCAAAGGGCATTTCTTATTACCCCTGATCTCATCCATAATTTGAAAACCGATAGATCGTAGTCATGTAAAAATTCGATCTGATCAATGTTGTTAGAGCAGAGTTCTTCTAGGGCAGGTATGTCACTTAGTATGTTCATAACACACTGCCTGTTGAGATCAAATGTTGGAAAAGGGTGAGGCCGATATTGCAAAATTAGCTGAAATAAATTTGAACTCTTATTTTGCAGCAATAATTTTAGTTTTACACCGTTGGTTAGAGATGGTATAGACATAAAATTGTTGTTTTTTATTGTCAGAGGTTAAGTGTGGGTCAGCAGTTGTCTGATTGTCTCTAGAAAGGTTAGTTGTCTCCTGTTATATTGTTTATGGTTAAGAAAAGAATATCTAAAAGGATTTCGCAAATTTGTTTTCTCCTGTCCTCAAGTGCCATTAATATATCAGAATTAGAGTCTCTGGGATGAATCGTTCTATTGTCGTGTCATGGCGTTTAACTAGAGAGTCCCTCGTTGGAGTCGAGAAGAGTGCAGTTATATTAGTTTTATTTACTCGTTCTTCTTTGTTTGCAGACAATTGTTGGACATTGTTTTGTTGTTCAATCAATTGAACACTTTCTTCTTTATTCGAAGATTGCAATGATTGGTCATCATTTTGTTGTTTGGTCAATTGTAATAAGATGTCCAACGGTTCGCATGGTTGGGGTTGGTTCTGTGGCTTCATCCTGAAAGGTTGTGAATTATTCAGTTGGTCACTTTGCCATATTTCTTAGCAATGGGCATTCGGGCCAAACCTGTCGCAGATTTGGGAAGCGTAAAATTTTGAATAAATTGACGAAAGCCGGTAGTTTTATTTCCAGCAGTGGTTTTCATGTTTTTTTTATTTTTATTGGATTATTCGCACCAGGTGGTTTGGTTTTATTTTCAAAGATGTTATAATATATTATCGGAAGTGGAGCAGCATGTTCTTGCTCCTTGTCCCATTCAATTGCAAGTGCAGTGATTTCCACTTGGTTGTTAACAGATTCTTGAAGATGATTATTTTTTTTTTATTTTTTTTTCTTTAGACAGGTTATATCAGGATGACAAATTGAGTCCATAAGATTATTACTCTTTTGAGGTGAGGAGTTGGAATTTTCTCTCAATTCAAGAGGAACAGATTTTATTAGTGCATCGTCACTATTGGCTTGGGTACGTTTTACGTGTTGGAGGTGGCTACACTTTGTTGGTGCCATTGCCTCTATTTCTGAATAGACTTCATTATGCAAATCATGCCTGTGACTGCCAGTAGATGTACTAGCATCTTTGTATTTATTTTTTACTAATTGCAATATAAATCTATGTTGTGTGTTAAGCTTATTGTCAATTGTTTCATATTATTTATTCAATGCAATTAAAGCCATGTTCATTGATCGTAGGGACGTATCAAACCACACTTTATAGTCTATTGCTGCTGAGTTCGAGATGGCTGAGGGGGACTCCAGCTTCTGTCTTGGAGTTGGCTGCGTAAATGA
The DNA here is from genome assembly GCF_040938575.1 of Ambystoma mexicanum. Taxonomy (NCBI): domain Eukaryota; kingdom Metazoa; phylum Chordata; class Amphibia; order Caudata; family Ambystomatidae; genus Ambystoma; species Ambystoma mexicanum. Next base: position 544,511,745 of record NC_090929.1, read on the forward strand.
GATGGACAAGATTGAAGAATTCTCAGTCATAGGGGAAAATATAGCAGGGGATTGAGATATTTCTCTGACCGTGAGGTTTTTATCAAGATGTCGTGGAGAGTTAAAGGGATGGTTCACCCAAAATGTTTTATTTCAAAAATAGATAGGCAATATAAAAAAAAAACGATTGGCAATTTTTTTTTTCAAGTCCCTAAGAAAAATGTTGAGCAAATCAAGCTCAAAGAAAGCACATGGGGGCATCCATTTTGTGAAATGGATGCCCGCCGCTGTGCTCGCTTTAGCTTTTGTGGCACCAATGAAGGAAAAGCCAGCCAGCTGTAGTAAACAAAAGCTACCACTGGGTGGCTTTTCCTTCATTGGTGCTGTACGCGGAGGGCCTTTGGGTCCAGTGGTATATCACGGCCAAGGACGTTGGAGAGTTCGCCGCAGCAGGCTTCCCAAAAGGTTTGTATCCGGGGACATGACCACAGGGTATGTATAAAGGTCCCCTCCCCGCACCGAAGACAGTTTGGGTTTGAGGCCCGTTTCAAACCGTAAAGGCATGTCCTAGGGTAGTAAACCCGGTGTAGTATTTTCAGCTGAACAAGGCGAAGCCTGGAGGAAATGGCTATTTCTTGGGGATGTATAAGAACCTGTATCCAATCCTCCGGGTCTATGCCGCCCACATCCACTTCCCATTTCGCTTTCAAACTGATCAATTCGGGGGTGGCACAGGATGTAATGGCATTGTATAGGATAGAAGTGCATTTGGCGGGGATGTATGCTGGTAGGATGTTACGCTCAATAGGAGTGTAGTCCGAAACATTAGCGTCTGCCGGTATGTGGGCCTTTAGAGCATGGGCCAGGCGCATATAGTGATATCGTTCTGTGCACGGGATCTGGAATTGTGATTGTAGGGAGTCAAATGGAGCCAATTTTCCATCTATAAGAATATCCCCCACTCTCAGGACCCCAGCCCTTACCCAGTTGGGCCAAGGCTCCAACTTCCCGATTTCAGACAGGTTGCTATTTTGCCACAGAGGTTGTGCGGTGGTAATCTTGTTCTCCCACCCAATGAAATGATGTGCCTGTCTCCAGACCGTAATAAGATGTGATGTGGCTGTGGGCGGAGAGGGTCTCGGTAGGGATCGGTACAGGAGGGTTAGTGGGTCTGTGCTATGAATAGTCGCTATCTCAGCCCGTATATGAGGCAGGTCCGGATCTCCATGTAGGAGGTCGTTGACCACTACTAGTTGTGAGGCCCAATAATAGGTTTGGAGACGAGGGACCCCTATGCTGCCCTCCCAGATCGATCTTTGGAGTGTACTGAGCAATGCGAGCCTGGCCTCCCCCCCATATGAGATCTCTGAGAAGTGTCTCCACCTGGCGGAATTCCGAGACTGGGATCCCGAGTGGGGCATTCTGAAGAACGTAGAGAAATCTTGGAAGGGTGATCATTTTAAAGAGCGCCGCTCTGCCCATGAGAGTCAGGGGAAGGAGCTTCCAATGATTGACGTCAGTGGTGAAGCGATCCATAATCGGCCGGAAGATTATGTTTTATGTACCCCGTCAAATCCCCCGATATCCAGATCCCGAGGCATCGGAAGCCCCGCTGTTCCACCCGGTATGGGCAGTTCTGGGGGAAGGCTTGTGTTCCCCCCTTCACTGGGAAGAGGACCGATTTTCCACAGTTGATTCTAAGACCACTAAACTCCCCAAAACGGATGAGTATTTGAGCCACAATGGGGCAGGACCGGATTGGATCCCCCAGATATACTAGGAGATCATCTGCGTACAAAGATGTCCGGCCATCGTGGCCTTCTGGCCAACTGAACCCTATCCGGGCTGCGTTCTGGCGGAGCCACAGAGTGAGCGGCTCAATCGCAAGGGCGAAGAGAAGGGGAGAGAGCGGGCAACCTTGTCGCGTCTCCCTGCTGAGAGGGAAGCATCGGGAGGACCAGCCATTTACTCTTACATCTGCCTGGACATTTGTGTAAAGCAGTCGTACCCACCCCAGAAAGGTCTCTCCAAACCCCATATGATGCATAACCTCCGAAAGGCTGTCCCATCTAATTGAATCGAATGCTTTTTCGAAGTCAATTGCCAAAAGGGCCAAAGGTCCGTCTATGACCGGGGAATGTTCCAATGCCAAGTGGAGACGTCGTAGATTCATCCGGGTTGATTTGTGCGGCATAAAGCCACATTGGTCCGGGTGGATCAGGGCGGGTGCAACCTGTTGTAGGCGATTTGCTAAGAGTTTAGCAAGGACCTTAGCCTCGCCGTTAATCAGTGATATGGTTCTGTAGGAGGCACAATTGTCCGGGGGTTTATCGGGTTTAGGAATGACCACAATGGATGCCTTACATAAATCTGGAGGGAGGGTCCCTTGCTCTCGGGCAGCGAGGAACATTCTATGGAGGGGGGGCCCCATCCTGTCACTACCCAGTTTCTGCCAGGTTTCAACAGGGAATCCGTTAGGACCCGGTGTTTTCCCCGTTTGTAGTTGGGATATCGCCTCTGAGATTTCAGTATCGGACAAGGCGGAGTCTAGTTGATCCCGCTGCTGCAGAGAGAGAGCTGGTAGAGTTATGGAATCTAAGAGGGAGGCGTCAAGCGGTAGAGTAGGGGCTCGATATAAGTCTTCGTAGAATTCCGCAAAAGCTTCTGCTATCTCGGCATCTGATTGGCACTTAGTCCCCTGATCTGTGACTATTTCCCGCACATGGCGCTGTCCCTCATCTCTCCTCTCCAGCCAGGCGAGCATTCCGCCCGTCTTGTCCCCGAGTTCATAAATTCTAGCCCTAGATTGCCAGTGGGCCTTCCTAGCATTATCCATCGTCCGATTCTGAAAGCGCTCCTGGGCGCGTTGCAGGGAACGGTGAGACTCAGGGGTGGGGTCAAGAACATGCCTAGCCTCCGAACTGCGCACCTCGCCTTCAGCTTCTAATATCTTCTTGAGTTGAGTTTTCCTTTAGTGTGCCATCCATGAGATTATCTCTCCTCTAAGCACTGTTTTATATGCCTCCCAAGTTATCGCAGGGCTGTCCACCGATTCTGCATTGATTTCAAAGTATTCGGTGGATACTTCAGCAAGGCGATCGGTCAGTTTAGGGAACCCGAGGTAGTAGTTGTTTAACCTCCAAGGTCTAGGGGGAAGAGCACCTTGCATACGTATTTCCATTGTAAGGGGTGAGTGGTCCGAGATGCCTCAAGGAAGCAGTTCTGCGGACATCGCCCTATGGAGGTCAGTATTTGGTAGAAAGAAGTAATCTATCCTGGACATTGACCCATGGGCTCCCGAGTGGAACGAGTATTCTCTAGTGCCGGGGTGTAACTCCCGCCAGACATCCCGGAGCCCTAAAGTGGATGAGAAGTTGGGCAGTTTGGTAGGGGTATTTGGGTTCCGATTCCTAAGGTGGGAGCGGTCAGTGCTATCGTCCATGGCATCATTGAAATCCCCCCCCAGGATGTATGTGTCGGGTTGGTGTTTCCCCATAAGGGTAGTGCTCTCCTCTAGTAAGTCCTGACCTAGCCCGGGTGGCGAATAGATCGAGGCGATGGCCAATTTCTCACCCCAAATTGACCCTAAAATGAACACATAGCGTCCCCTAGGGTCCTGTTTAGTGGTCTCCAGGATGAACGGAATATGCTTGTGTATCAGGATAAGGGTGCCCCTGGAGCCCATTGTGTACCCCGCGTGGAAAGCTAGGCGGTAGTTGGTTCTCTGGAAAAAGGCACACCTCGACCCCGCCAGATGGGTCTCAGTCAAGAGGGACATATCTGGAGAGTGTCTATTTAAAAATTGCATAATAAGGCGTCTTTTGATCCCCGATCCCATTCCATTCACATTCCAAGTGACCAGTTTAAGCGATCTTGGGTATTGCATAGGCGGTGCTTGGGTACCCACAGATGTCATTTATGGCGGGTTGTGGAGGTTCTCAGGATATTGCGACCAAATAGGAAGGGGCGGTATCCCTTTGTTCAGTACAGTGTGAGTAAAGTTCTTATGTGAAGTGATAGAAAATGGTCCCGTTGGGGGACAGTGACTAAGTCGGCCTGAGAACATGTAATAGTCCCGAAAAAACATAAAAGAAGAACAAACTTTCAATCCGTCCCAATCCTCCCCCTCCCCATACTCCACCCCAACACGAAGTACCTGTCGCCCAAACATCGCTGACACTCAAACCAAGGGTGCCAACTCTAACTCCCAACGTCTGAATAGAGTTCAAGAAAAGGAAGAAGGGGGGGTTCACCGGGAGGGGTGGGTGGGTGAGTGGGTGGGTGAGTCCTTCCCGGGGGCCCCTTCTCTTGCGCCGAATGTTAGCGTCTTTCATGATGGGTTGCTGTAACGCTCACCTGATTCCCACGGAGGCGCAGGTCTGGCTTCGAGTGCTGATGCTTCTTCAATGGTGAAGCGCAGGACTCTGAAGATGGATAGGAAGGGCCCTCTACTCTGGCTTCTCCGGCTCGCAGGAATATTCCCCTGTGCGTGAAAAGGGAGTATTACCTACTGACTGAGTTATGCTCAAGCCTCCCACTCTCTTCCAACCCTCCACGATACCCTTCCCATGCAAGTTCAAAAGTTCAAGCTTTAAATAATAATGTTCATTGTCTTTTTTCAGGTGATGAATGAAGATTCCTTTGGAGACTTCTTGGAACAAAGCGCTGACGTTGATGTCTTTTCCCCATAGGGGCCGGGGTTCGGAATGCCGGAGATATGGCCCCGACCCGAAGTGAAACGTGCAGTTCCAGTAAAGATCTGGTAAGTCCTAGATGAGCGCTCAGGTAATGTTTTTGCATTCGCTCATCTAATGTCTTTGTCTTTTTTCCCCATAGGGGCCGGGGTCCTGCTTGGAAGCAGCAAGACCCGAAATGAAATGGGAATGACCCAACAGGTAAGTCTTAGAAGGAAACTGAGCTTTTCCTATTCCCTTCGTTCTCTCACCTCTTATTCTTGTCTTTTTCTCTAGGCTCTGGGAAGTGGCTGTGTATCCGGATGATCGCTGCTGAAGATGGAGGAACCCAGGAAAAGTGAGTGAAATGCAGCGCTGCAGCGATCGTAACGAAATGCTTTTAAAAATGATGTCTTCCCTTTCAGGATCGTCGGTGATGTCTCCGTGGTGCAGATTAGCTGGTAGGTCTCTTGTCTCCCTTTGCAGGTGACCCAGGATGCTGACAGGCGTGGCTGAAGTCCAGATGCAGGAGCTGACACGGTGAGCGTCCAGCTGCGAGGAGCAGAACAACGCGAAGCGTGAGTTGCTGATCGGGTGTGGTTTAAATAGCTTTGGAAGAAGTTCCAAGTGTGTATCCTTCCTCCGATCAGGTATGTATCTTTCCCCGACCACACCCGGGTGGAAACTAGTCCCACAGGGTAAGTAGTTCCTATTCAGGCCTCAAGAGGGCCTGGATGTGGCAGCATGGTCTGCATCACGTAAGTGCACATTAAAACACTTGAACACATGTCTAGCTTTATGAGCCTGGCGCCTAAGGCGCCAGGACAGAGGTCCAACATGAGCCTGGCGCCTAAGGCGCCAGGACTGCGTCCAAAGGGCCCCAGCTTGGGCCTGCTGGCACTCCCCTGGGGGAAATGATGCCTGCCTCTGGGGTTGCTGGGTCGGACCTGGCTCCTTGGAGGTAGGCATCATGACAGTTGCTTCTCGTGACTAAGCCTGAGGCGTGAATTCGGCACATCTGTCCGCTGCTGTAGTTCATTTCGTCCCTCCAATGCAGGATAGTACGTTGTTCAGTGTTCGTCCTGTTCCGCAGCTGGCTCTAGGGGTTCCCCATTCCCCTCTCCAGATTCCTCCTCGGGGAGGCCCTCCGTGGCCCGGGTCGGGGTCTTCCTCTTTGTCTACCTGGTCTCGTGGACCAATCGCCCTCAATATGAGCCTCGGCCCATTTCCAGGCCTCTTGTGGGTCCGTAAAATGAACTGTCGATCCCTTATGGTAGATCGTGAGTTGAGCCGGGAAGAGGAGGCCATATTTCACCTTCGACTGAGCCAGTTGTTTTTTAAGTGGCTCAAAGGATTGCCGTGCGCGCTGCACCTCCCGGGTGTAGTCTGGAAAAAAGGCTATTCGCGACCCGTTGTGTGCGATCGTCCCATGTGAGCGCGACATCTGCAGGAGAGAGTCCCTGACGCGATAGTTGAGCAATCTGGCGATTATTGTCCGAGGCGGGGCACCCGGGATCGGTTTGCCCGAGGGCATTCTGTGGGCCCTCTCCATGGAGAAAAACTTTGAGAAGGAGTGGGGTTCAAAGATGTCCGCGAGCCACTGATCTAGGAACAATTCCATGCACTGCCCCTCCTCTCCCTCCGGCAGACCCAGAATGCGGATGTTATTGCGGCGCGCCCTTCCCTCACCCTCATCCACTCTAGCTTCCAGGGTTTTCAGGCGGTTTAGGGCTTGGGACAGCTGTCTATTAATCCCATTAATGTTGTCCTCTGCTTCAGAAATGCGGTGCTCGGCCTCGCCAGTTCTAGAGGTCAATTTTTGTAGATCATGCCGCAGGAAGGAGACATCCGCCGCAATGCTATCCTTCTTGATCTCCATGGAGGAGCGGGAGCTGGCGATGGCTGCCATGACGTCCCGCAAGGAGAGAGGTTCTTCACCTGTGGGGGAGTTTGGTCGTGTTGTCGGGCCCGCCTGAGCCGGGGTGGTAGCGACCGCAAACTGGTCCATGCTGCTTTGGGTAGACGCTTTCTTCTGCCTATCTTTCCCCATCTTGATGGAGTCTGCAAGTTTTGGTGCTGCAATGAAGGGATCAGTACTGTGTGACCCGGCCCTGGGATGGCGGACGAGTCGCAGAGGGGTCCAGTACTTTCGTTGGCGTCGATTCCTGGTGGTAGCCCCCCCAATGTGCACTGCGTTGTGTCCTGCCCTTCACCAGGAGTATCTGCCGGGTGATGCTTGTATCTTGGGTCTCTTTCCAGATGGGGACGGGAGTACCTCCTGCAATGGGCCCGGTGACAGTATGGTCAAGACACCCCAAGAAGGGCCCCCTGCCGGATCCCGGGTTCCCTATTGAATTCTTTTAATTTGTTGGCCTGCCGGGGCCCCCCGCACACCCTCCCTAGTGGGGAGAGACCACCCCTTTGTTTCGGGTATTTCATGGATCGACTGTTCACTGGTGTCAGGCACCGCTTACAGGCAAGGTTCAGGGAGGGGGGTCCACTTACTCGCTGTACTTCAGGACTGCGTCTAGTCCGGGCGCAGGCCTCCTCCCGCTGGCTTCTCCCAGTACATCGCTACGGCCCGAGAGCCAGGGCATGCCCCGTCCAGGTGCGCGGGTGCAGGGAAGAGGAGAAGGTTTGCCACGTTCGGCTGTCACAGGCGAGTCAGGCGGTCGGGCGAAGACTATTCCCTGGCGCCGGCGGCCATCTTAGATGTAGGTCGCAGAGGTACCGGCCCTCAGAGTTTTGCAAAGTTCTCTGCTCCCACAGCTAGGTAGACACTATGAGTCCTGTTGGTACGGAACACTTATATCTAGTCCGAGTGCACACCACGTGTGGGGTTCAGAAGTGCCGGTAGGTAGTAATGCAAACACAGTCTGGAGATGGGCAATCTTCTTATGGGGCACTAAACAGTAAATGCCACAAGTGTTTCGTGAGTTCTGCCCCCCCCTTGCCCAGTCTAGGGGTGTCGTTAGGTTGCAAATCAGAGGTGTATCGCCGTGGGTAAGGCAATTAGTCCACCACCCGCCGTTATATCCCGGCATCAAATGCCCTTGTTGCCCGTTCTCCTCCAGCCGTGCACATGAGGGCTAGTTCATAGGTATCTATGGTCTGCTCACCTTATGAGAGCCAGGGGGTTGTACGCAGCAGTTGTGTCGGGGTGCGGTATGTGCACTCCAGCAGATGGTAGTCTCGCGTATCAGGAGAAGAGGAGATTTCAGCTGATTCCGTCAGTGATTCCGTCCGTGCGGCGGATCCGAGTCCTGCGGAATGGCACTCTCCTCCCCCGGCGCCCGCAGTTACTGCCACTCTCGACGGCCACCGTCGCTGCTGCCCGCAGTGTAGAAAGCAGTACGAAACTGCACAGCGGGTCGTGGGATCGGCGATATGACCCCAAAGCAGGGCTTGCAGCCGGCGGAGATGGGGTTATGTGTTCCGAACCCTTCTCTCCGTCACAAGCGTAGAGCTCACCCGATCTCCAAGGGCACTGACGGGAGTCCCCTCGCCTCGTGGTCTCGGGGACGGCGCCAACGGTGTTTGCAGTGCGCCGTCTCTTCTTCAGCCGGGCATCGGGTGTCAGTGCAGCTCACAGTCCTTCAGCAGTCGTTCACAGAGAACGGATATTATCTGTCTGGCCCCGGTGTGAAGCAGGTGGAGAGGTCCTCTCTCACCGATGGCTCCGGGAGGCTCCGTCAGTTAGGGATGTCGAGCCGAGGCGGCCATTTTGCAGGCACCTTGCTGTATACTACGCGCTGGGACTCTTCCTCTCCGCAGCACCCCAGGGATTAGGATTTCGGGGCTGAAATTTGTCACAGAGCTGCTGCGGGTGGTCACACAGCTGCTTCTGCAATCACAAGTCGCTTCATCCCATCAAACAGGATAATATTGCAGGATATTGTCGGCGGCAAGAGGAGCTCACAGGATTCACGTCTCCTTAGCTTGCATGTTGGCCAGGAATAATATTTTTAATGGTAAAGGCTCTGATGAGGTTTTAATTGGAATGACAGATTGACCTATCAACATAGAGGACGATTTGCGGTGTTGTAAAGACTATAGTAACAAAATGCCCGCATTGACTAAGGAGTCGGACGGCGTATGAGTCAATTCAACTCTATTGTCATTTGAATTGTTTGCCTGCGGTTTATGTAAGGTTGCAGGGGCACGCAGTGAAGGCGGCGATCAGGGTCGGATTGGCCCCTCGGCCTTTCGGCCCATGGCCGGGCCGAAATCGTGCCTGGGGAGTGGGGGCCGGTTTCTGGCCATGCCTGGGCCAGTTTGGAGGGAAATAAAAGTGAAAAAAATATTTTTTTTCAACATTTTTTTCTTTTCAAAAAGCCTTTCATCCTTCTTAGGTCGATAAATGAGTACCAACACAGGTTGGGTGATATTGTATGCATATGTGTTCTATAAAAAAGAGCTTAAGCGTAAGTGCTATACAATAAATAACATAGTGTCACTTGGCCTTGGACGTCTGCTTGGATTCACAGTAATTTAGCGTACTTAGGAACAATGCTATTTGATGCCACTTACTGTTTTGTCAAGGGGTGAAAGGTCGTGTTTCATTGCTTCCCTGTGATGTCATCAGAGGTCAAGTGTCGTGAGGCGAGAGGTGGGCTACTTTTTTGAGGCGAGGGGTGGGCCACTTTTTTTGGGGTGACCGTCCCTATTTCTTGTCCCAGTCCGACCCTGGCGGCGATACAAGCAGAGCTTCGCCAGACTTGTATTCAGTGGCACAAAACTTCCGTATATCGGATGTTATGGATGTTGGACGTACATTCAGAGCAGCGTTGCTGCTCCGTGAAAGGTGAATCGCGCGAGACGATGTTTTCGGAGTAATCAAAGACGCAGAGGTTCGAGTGGTAATTTCGCTGACTGACGGCATGTCGGATGTTAAAATATATAGCCTCGACCTGCAGGGTAGGGTTTAAAAGTAGACCAACCAACTCACAAGGTTACTTTGAACCTCGTTCAAAGTAATACAAACACAAAATAAGTAATAAACGGAAGAAAGATTCAGAAAGCAAATATGATACGTATAAGCTCACGCTCCCGCACCCAGTGTCCATCTGACAGCCGACAGCACTTGTCAAAAGCACTTCCCAAAATACGTGCGAGCAAAATGCGCACGCCTGTTGTTAATATGGGATTCAGGGAAGGGGGGCGGAGCTGGCACCGGATTAACTCTAAAAACAAGGAAAAAAAAACACGTATAAATAACAATATAGTATTATAAAACTGATATTAAGGTTAGAGTTTGTGACTGAGGTCTGATACAGTCTTTAAGGAGTGTTCATACCAAACAGATATATTCTTTGCAGACTTTGTGCAGCTGTACACAACAGACACCAGCAGACGACAGCATTTGCCAAAAGCACTTTCCCAAAATGCATGCACGCAAAATGCACACGCCTGATGTTAATATGGGATTCTGGGAAGGGGGCGGAGCTTGCACCTGATTAATTCTAAAAACAAGGAAAAAACACATATGAACCACAATATAGTATTACAAAACTGATATTAAGGTCAGAGTTTGTGACTGAGGTCTGACAAAGTCTTTAAGGAGTGTTCTTATCAAACAGGTATATTATTTGCAGATTTTGGGCAGCAGGACACACCAGACACCAGCAGCCGACAGCACTTGCCAAAAGCACTTACCCAAAATGTGTGCGCGCAAAATGCGCGTGCCTGTTATTGATATGGGATTGTGGGAAGGGGAGCTGAGCTTGCACCTGATTAACTCAAACAAGGATATTCTTTGCAGATTTTGGGCAGCAGGACACACAAGACACCAGCAGCCGACAGCACTTGCCAAAAGCACTTTCCCAAAATGGAGGTATACACAACATAGAAGACATTGAGGCTTATTGCTGCGAACTCTTGAGAGCTTTCAGGCTAACTGCCTTGCCTGAAATGAGTAGAACATAACATACAATCTTAGATGGAGCAAAAAAGACTAAAAAGTGGCATGCATTGCTTGGTGTGGCCCTTTGCCTGAGATATAGCAGGCGGTATTTTGGCATATATAGTTTTCGTGTACTGCAGAGATCAACCTTTGCACTCAGAATCTTTTACCCCACTTCTGACTTCAAAATAAAGGAGGAAGAATAATCCTTCAATGATTGATCCAATGTGCCTGAAAGAAATGATACACTTAACCATGTTTTACTTCAGAGTCAAACCAAATGCGCTTTGATGCCCGCGGGCTGCAGCGCTTTATAAATATATAAAAGAAATAAATAAATACATAAAAATAAGTGTGATGCGTCTTGCATTTCTGCTTCCATTGGCCACGCGCTTTTGAAGCTGTTACAAGCGTAACTTTATTGCAAATGGCCCAAACAGACAGGTCACCTGATCATCGTAGTTGTGTACAGCTAACCCCGCACCAGGCCCACTCTAAAACACAAGAACATACAGAAAGTAAACATTTTAGTCACTGATTCACAGGGTCGCTGCATGACATGGGCCACATGTGCAGCTTCATTGGGCTTTAGGCTCTGAGGCCCCACAGCCTTCGATTGACACCAGAACTGTGATGACAGAATGCCTGTGGTGGGTTACTGGGCACTGTTCTGACAGTGAATTAAGAAGGGCCTCCCTATGAGGCCCTCACAATAACGTGTTTTTCATTGTCTTTGTTATGAGAAAAGAATTTAAATGGGAGACTTTCATTTGTGGTGAATCACTGGGGAAACCATTGTTTCAAACGTGACCCTAAAAAGTATTACTGTTTGGGTTTACAAACTGATTGGTGCATTTGCTTCTGAAAGTACACACAAAGTTTCAGTTAGTTACCCATATCTCTGCCCTCTCTGAAGAACATTGAACTGACACACATTTAAAAAAAAACGTTTACCCTTATTTTCAATGTGTTCCTATTTGACACACACCAAAAAGGAGGTGCTTTTTTGTGCAACTTCACATTTTCTTCACATCGCATATACTAACAAGTACACGCCTGTGTTGAACAACGACAAAAAGCAAATGACCTTATCATGCAGTATCTTTTTTGTGTGTCTTTCATTGCTGAAAGTGCATTTGCAAAGCCCAGAGGACATTTATTAGGCTCACATTACTTTGTATTCTGGTACTTGTACACTTCCAGTCAGGATAGTGAAAATGAAGCCGCAACCATACTTTTTTGCTTAACGTATTTCTTTAAAGATTCATATATATTTGGCAGATTGGTATATCATTTGATTTGTCTATTTTTCACTTCTTTTACTTTTTTATTTTATTTATGTGCTTGTAAAGCGCCGAAAGCCTGCAGGCATCAGGGCGCGTAACATAAAAACATATAAATTACAGACAGGACTTATAACGCTCTAACCTAAACCGACTGGATATCCGGGTGCTGAAATCCTCTTATTTAAAGATGTGGGTTTTAAGGTTCTTTCTGAAGGCACGGTAGCTTGGCTTGAGTCGGAGAGTCAAGGGTAGATTGTTCCATTTCTTAGCAGCCAGAACAGGGAAGGCCCTACCTGTGGCAAGGCTATGTGATCCTGCCTTGCGTCTTCGATCTCAATGAACGATTTGGGATATAGCGTGCAATTTTTGTTTCTTGAGGTATACTGGTGCAATGCCATACAGGCACTTGTGCACTAGTGTCAAGATTTTGAACTGGATCCTATCTTTGATTTTCAGCCAATGCAAATCTTTCCTTTCCATGGAGATATGATCGCTTTTCTTCATACCTTTGGTAATTCGCGCAGCATTGTTTTCCATGATCTGGCATCTCTCTATGCAGTTTTTAGTGGCCCCGAGCATCAAAGAGTTTGCATAGTCTAAATGGGATAGAATGATTGCCCTTGCAATCGTGGCACAGTTCTTCTTGCTTATGAATGGACGGATAGATCTGAGTAAGCGGAGATAGTAGGAGTGTTCTTGTGTAGATAATGAACCTGCGCCTCTGCTCCCAAGGATGCCTCCATGATCATTCCGAGGGCTATAACCTGCACTGACATCTGGGTGCTTGTGTCCTTGATGTAAAAGGCCTCGTAGTCTGGCCCTAGTTTAGCTCGGACTTGACGCTCTATAAAAAGGAGTACTCTTGAAAGATAAGCATTGACGCATAGTTCTAACTAAAGCTAAATATGTGGCCAAGTGGCTAACACGGCAGACTGCCCTCAAATCCCAGCCTTGCAAGTCCACTGACATGTGTAATCTTGGGCATATCGTTTAGCTAGCAGTGCATTAACTGCCACAAAGCAAAACTCACTAGAACTGAATCAGTTCGCAGTGCACCTTAGTCATGGTATTGCACAATATAAAATATTAATAGTGACCAGTCAAATATTGCACACTGCACAGTGATTTGTCTATTGGATTACGCTAATGTCTGTAATGTAGATTTCCATAATGCTCTATAATATCCGAAGCACGCGTCAGTCGCCTTGACATCATTTTCTATGATGTCACTTTCAGTGATCCCTATGCATATGCAAATTAGGAGACATGCAGTTCTTTTGCTGCACCTTCTCAAGCAAATCCTAGACCCGGGCCCGGCCCTGCTGATAAGCGATTGACAGCCTTTGCATCAGCCCACGGTACTCTTCAAGATTCTGCATTTCTGCTGCCTTTGCGAGGAGCCTGCCCACCTCTTCCAAGCCTCTCTCTATTAGGCTTTATTAATGCGTCAATTTCAGGGTTTAACAAAGCCACCTCAATTAAGTCCAGTATATTGGTCTAATGTCTCAATGTATTCAGAGACAATCCCACCTGACACTGCCCAGTCTAACCTCTTGTGGTTAATTATTTCCTCACATCCATATATCTAGATGTTCAGCGCTCTCCTCTCGCAGTTCAAATGATTTTTGGAAGCTCGGTTCCTGTGAACGCGCTAAGTGCAGAGTTTAGTGGGAAGCAACTGCTGAGATTCTGATTGGAGGAATTAAGTCAGGCAAATGGTACCTAAGCTCACATGAAGCTGGAAGGTCCAGAGGGTCCCCTCATTAGAAGATCTTCTCCCGCACTCGGAGCATGGGCTGGAATGAGTAATCACACCTTGGATTAAGGGAAGTGAGCAAGCGAAGAAATGCGCAGAAGAGACCTCCTGGCTGAGCATGTCATTACCAGCTGTCTCCATATATTGCAATGCGCTGCGGCCGGGCCCTCGGGGACCAAAGCACATTTATTATAAGCCCCGTTAAGACCTACATGTTGGAGGTGGCTGCTGACGTAGCACTTTTTTTATTTGACAGTCCAGAGCTTTATACTTTTAATCCACGCTCTGCCACTGACTCCAGTCATTTAAGGTAATTTAGCGGGCTTTCAATCCACTAATGAGAATGGCCAGGGTTTTGGGGCCCAAGGACATGGCGCTCTTTGTACCTGATGATGGCGCACTAGGCAGCTGGCGGAAAGAGCTTTTCCTTACAACAAGATTTTACTTTAGGGGGATATTTCTGCCTTGCCATATTTCATTAAAATCCATGTATTGCTTCAAACCCATCTAGTTCCGAAGTTGCACTCATTTCATTTGATTTCATTTTAGCACTTCAAAATGCACTAAAATTGCAGTTTAATGCCTCGAAGCTTAGGGAGAGGGAACCAGGGACATCGATACACTTAAAAATGTCAAGGGTAGCGGACGTGACATCACACACCTGATGACATCACGGGAAGTGATGTCACATGCCCTTTGACTCAGCTGGCATCAGTACTGCTTTAACCGTGATGACATCACCAGAAGTGGCTTGCAGGCGTTAATAAAAATGCATAAAAGTACAATTTAAACAAAAAAAATAGGTACTAAAGCAGACTGGAATATTTTAGATGCCAACCACATTTTAACAAGGGTGATGCCTTCATATGCCATGCAGTGGGTCATGATATGATAGGGTTACATCCAATACAATCAACATATGCCAAAGCACTACCACATGTATGCCACTTTAGCATTGTACGACCAGTTACTTCCATATTATGCCAATTATAGCTGCATGTAAGTTATTGTCATTAAATAAGTAGAGCCCCTATGTTGCCAGTTGCTACGATATTACGGTATCCAATAATCCAATAGATGCAAGCCACCAACAGTGCATAGGAGCATTAATGCATTGGTTCATGATAATGATTTGTTATTTATATAGCGCTTTTGCCAAAACACTATAATAGTACATATGTATATACAATTATTATCTCAACCGAAGTTGGTACTTATTTAGCAACCTCGGAAGAAAGAAAGGTTTAATTGGTCTTGCCGGCATTCGAACCGGCAGATCACACATCGATCGCAGAAGTGAGTGCTCAACCCGCTGAGCTATTTTACTGTTTTGCTAATAAAAATGCAATGCCACGATAAGAAAACATGTTAAAGCTATTCGCACACTCTAGGCTAGTCACGTAATAACACTTCTCATCTTTGCTGTAGCCTTGGTGAGGCACAGTAAAAAATGCCATGCCACAGTAAGACATAGATAGATGGGCTATACGAAAATGCCAATCTAACTGTGTAAATAACACTTATCATGCTTATTTTATCATAGATGCCCAGAAAAATATACCATGCCACAGTAAGGAAAGGCTAGACTGCACCCAAAGGCAAGTCCAGCCAGGTAATTACACTTACAATGATTGCTTTATCAGAGATGCCCAGTACAAAATGTCAGGCAGAGAGAGAGAACCCATCCTCCATCCTCCCAGGAAGGATCCGTTCACTCCCCCAGAGTAAAGGGCCAATCTAGTCCACGGATTTGTAGCTTAAATACAGGTTTGTCCTCGACTGCACTGTTTCTTTCGATTGATTGTCAGAATGCTTCTCGGCAATCATCTTTCAAACATATCGTTGTGATTTAAACATTTAAATCGAGTTTATTTGGGAGTGTTGTGTTACCTCGACCTGCCGGCTAAACTAGCATGGATCTGGTCTCTTATCTGCCAAATTTGTGAGCATTTACTATCATTAGACTAAACCACGATACACAAAAACGATACATTTGCAGTGCATTGACAGCTGCAATTTATAACGAAAAGACCTGTTTGTGTGTGGGTGTGTGTTTATTTTCTGTTTAGCGCAATTGCAAATTGATTTAACTCTATGCACTTTACATCATTGGGGAGTATGGGTTGCAACTGGCTATTGTGAAAGGTTGATGCCTGCCTGCCTGAGAGCATTTTAAACGGGGTCCCTCCACATAGACATGCAGGCTTCTCGCACAGCCTCCCAGTGCGCAAGGTGCCGGTTCATGAAGGCACCCACCCTGCCCGTACGTTTCATGAATCTCTGTTGAGAGTGCGATGATAGGTTTTAGCACACATAGAGATGGCCGTCAAGCAGAGACCACTGAAAACAGAACAGAGGCACATCAGAAAGTAGTGGATGCTAGCTACAGGTGATGTGGCGGTGAAAGGTTCTTAAACCCTTCTTCAAAGCATCGAGACACACCCACCTCCCATCAGTGGCAGACGTTTTCCACATGTATAGGAACGGAAAGCTCTGGGAGCTTTAACCTAAATTTCGCAGTTATAATAAACTCCACAATGTGTACACAAACAATAAACCATTGAACAATGCACTCCCAACCAAGAAAGAAGCCAGCGAGCACAGGGAAGGGTCTATCTAGTAAACAACTGGTGGCTAGCCGATGCTTCCCGTGACACAGCCTTCTGAAACCAGAACGATGCTAAGATAGCTCAGAGGATTCAGTGCTTGCTGTAACTGTTCGAGTCACATTTTTGAATCCTTGGATTTCAGAGGTACCACTAGTAATTATGCTACGTGTTATTTAGGCACCAATGCCTAAGTGGACAAGCCGAGAGCACAACCCAGTATCTGGCACTCCACTACACGAATGGAAACCACTTTGATGGGTGGACAGTTTTCACCTGTTTTCACGCAATCCCAATTTGTTAAGCAAATAACGAGACCTACTACAAAATACTGCAATTTGATCGGAATCACACCAGGTTTAAGAAGGTATGCCAAGATTAAAAACCATGTCTCGTGGCCCACGACCCACTACTTAACCAGTGCACCAGCAGCGTTGTTTCTTAACCCAGTTTGCTTTCCTCCATCTTGTCTTGTTTTTTATATTTATTAGACCACGCCCACTCCATAAGTACCCTCAAACAAACATTAAACGGGAAATCACAGCAAGCACGCTTATATAAGGCAAAAAATAGAAACTTGATTTCCCAAAAAAAAGCAGAAAGCATACTATTTTTGCTTACGCCTACAGCCGAAACCGCTCAATGGATTTTCACCAAATTTGCTGCAGGAGCGGCGGTTTGTTCCCAAAAGTGTGCTTTTGTAAATTTGGTGTAAATCTGTTGAGTCGTTTTTTTTAAAAAACAGGCAAAATGTAGGACCCAAAAAATTAGTGATATCTGGGTCCAGTCCACGGACCCATTTCCCTGTTTGGTCCGCGGACATCGGACACGCCCCCTGGTTGGTTGATGAAAAGGACGAAGTGCATCAGATTTTTGGAAACACCCGCCATGTTGGAATCGCGGACAGCGGGCAGTTTCCGTTGACATTGCGGTAAAAACCTATTACAAAACACAACATTGCACGTGTCAAACTCATCAAACAATCTTTCGGGAGGTGAAAGGTGATGAGGATGGGATGGGATATGGCCATAAGAAGCCAAAAAACTGGTGTTTTTCACCCCAAAAGTCCGCAAACAGTCCAGATGGTTGGGGCCGTCCTGTGTAGTTCTCGGACACTTCAGATGCTCAGGGGCATCTGTGACTATTTCTGCAGAGCTGGTTAAAAGCAGTTCTTGGACGGTTTATAACTTTGGCGCTGCTCAGTGAAACTGAATGAAATTTTGGAATTTCATTCTAGACTTGATTCTGAATGGTTTTGGAAAGTGTGGAGCTGTTTTGTCAAGAGGGAACACATTTAGAGGGGGGGACCCAAAATATTGTAAAGGCTTATTAATGTGGTGCGATTTGAAAAATGTGCACAAAAGTTTGCAAAACGATTTTAAATCTAGATATAAATGTTGTAAGGTTTGGTGGGATTTTCTCAGGAGGGGGCTAAATTAGAGGGGGCTCTCAACATTTGTAGATGGATTATGTGTTAAGACTGAATGGATTTTGTCAAATGGATGTGTTATATGACTATTGTATGTACATAATTTTTGACACTTTTGACAAAATAAAACATGGACGGATTTCAAGCAAACTCCTTTAAGGAGCACTGCCAACGATCCTTAAAGCATGGTTTTGCAAATGTGCCCGTGTTTTATTTTTGACAAGTGTCAATATGTAGGTACAAAAAATAGTGATATACCTTTGGTGACTGAGGTATAGCCTGTGGCCATGGGCAGTGGCCAGATTGTCCGGGTTATGGTATAAGGTCATGACCTGGACAATCTGGCTAATGGTTAATGGCCATGACCATGAGGGACAAAAAATGGTGTTAAAGTGGCCATGTTCATCTGTGACCGGCTATGTGGTAAAGTTATTTGAAAGTGGGATAGGTTTGAAAGGGAAAAAAAATGCTCATGGTAATATGGTCATAGGGTTCTGTCTTTGCCTTCTGCAGGCTGCCATGGAAAGGGAAGAGGGGCTCTGTACGGAGCCTCGCCTTCTCTTTCTATGGTGGCCATTCGGCATCCCGCTGTAGGATGAAAAATCTATTTTTTAGTACCATGGGTTGAATGATATGAGTGATGTTATCTTTGATGTCCTGGATGTTAGTTTTGCAAGTGCACAGTGGTGGCGCGAGTTATGGTTGCTTAGCTTACCCTAACTGGTGAATTTCAGCGGTTTTTCGGTTTTACTTGTAACCATAACGTCCATTTAACAATGTTTTTTTTCATTGAATTTCATAGCTTTTTATTAGTGCAACTTAACCATAGCATCCCTTTAACCAAAGTTTTTTCATTGAATTTCCTAGGTTTTTATTAGTGCAACTTAACCATAACGTCCATTGAACAAAGTTTTTTCATTGAATTTCATAGGTTTTTATTAGTGCAACTTAACCATAATGTCCCTTTAATAAAGTTTTTTCATTAAATTTCATTGGTTTTTATTAGTGCAGCTTAACCATATCGTCCCTTTAACAAAGTTTTTTCAGTTAATTTTATAGGTTTTTATTGGTGCAACTTAACCATAATGTCTCTTTAACAAAGCTTTTTTTCAGAGAATTTCATGGGTTTCTACCAATGCATGCTATTTTCATACAACTTACTAATATTATACTTACCCCAATGTAGCAACATGTTTGTCCAATTTACAAAGTTTCACCTTAAAACTCTGCCATTTCCCACCTTCTAGCATAATTCTAAACACTTTTATACTTTTTCCACAGTTTTTGCTTTCCTCGACGTCAGCGAATGTCTGACGTCATCATGGACCTTCCGGACAGTGCCACGTGACCATGTGCTTCAAGCTCAAAATGTACCCTTGCACAGCTCCTACACCTATTCTTACTCATTATCCATTAGCAATCTAGTACAAAGCACATACCTGTAAGAATAGTAGCATAACTGATATTTATCTTAAAATGGCATCACCTATTGCCATCCCTCCTCCCCAAGAGCCACCACCACCACCAGCTGGAGGACCCAAACAACAAAAAAAGCACAGTTTTTCCAAAGACAATGAAGAGGACCAAGAAGATGACGTAGAGGAAGTGCCTACCTCTAGCACCCAGAGAGAATCATGGGTTTGGCAATTATTTACCACTGTTGGGAATGTACCAAAGGCTAAAGCTACAAAAGTGAAATGCACTGAGTGCAACTTTGCGCTCAGTCGAGGACTACCTAGACATTACTCCTATGGGACCACCTCCATGCACCGCCACATGAAATCCAACTACCGCAATGTTCTCAGAAAGATTGTTCCTTTCTTAGCAAGTAGTAGGCTGTCTTCCTCCACAGCACCTTCCTCAACCAATGCTGTAACCACATAGCTTACTTCTGTGAGACACAAAATCCCACCAGCTACCTTTCAAGCAATAAAAGAGGCTGTTGCTCCATATCTTTGGAGGACAACAGTCCACTGTATATACTGCAACACAACAATCGGCAGGGGGAAGCAATTTGAAAGTGCTTTTGAAGCTGAAATCAAGGAGCATGAGAAACTCTTGCCACTACCTTAGAAGTAACACACGCGCAACATCATCCCTTGTCCACCTGCCCCTCCATATTAGTGCTTGGTGCCTCTTCGCTCATTTCCCTCCTCACCTTACGTTCTAACCGCTCCTGCAAACATTTATTTTTTTTAAACTACAAAAGAAAGGTTACTTTAGGAACCACTTTCACAGTTAAAAAATAGAACTAAATAAAAATCTTATAGACTCCAATTACTTTACATTTCTCAGTACACCACAGTAGTAATATATGTATAATAATTGTAGGTAATGTAGTAGGATTATGGCCAGAATCACCACAGTTGTACTATGTGTATAGTAATGATAGGTAATGTAGTGGGAGTATAAAGTGTTTATAATATGGTGGAATTATATAATTGAACTGTATATGGTACTTGTGATTGTAGTACAATTTAGGATATTGCTTATAGAATATGTATGTGATTATACTTGGTATGGTTACTTATTTTTGTACCATCTGCATTGTACCTTAGAACCATTATCATGATATATTGGCTATGTGAGTTCATTTGTGTGGTGGAACGATAGTCTGAATTGCAAAAAGGGCATAATATGCCAGGATTTGCATTCTGCAGAAATTGGTGAAATGCAATGGATTCAGTATTTGGTACAGATACATATACACATTGTTCATTAGGGATGTGCTCTTGTGAAACATGGTTGCAGAGAGTATGTTTTCACGTGTATGAAATCTGGAAAATTGCATTTATAGGGATGTTTTTGGTTTCCAGTACTTGTAGTAAGTACATTAGGAATTCGTGTGGAGCTTCATGTGTGTTTATTGTACATTTTACTATTCCTGCTCAGTACTTCAATTCTTTCCTTATACCTGAGACACTGTAAGTGTTGTCAGGATAATTTGTGGTATTTCTATGAAGGACAACCATTTGCAAACACAACCGGCCTGAGCCTTTAAGTAAATGTTGTGAACAATTGGTGGCAATTGAAAAAGAAGATTGATTGTTACATTAGCATAACAATTTACTCCAGTTGTGTTGCTGAATTTAAAAGGAGTTCTGTTTGTGCATCGTTTGATGGGCCTGCAGATTTTTGTGGAGAAGAGACATTTGTGTCTTTGTTTTTTGATAGACGTGCAGTTGATTTTGTACTAGACTGTTTTGTGGTTGTATTCTTTGATGCAGAGGAGATGGTTGTTGTTTTTTAGCGGTATTGTTGGGAGATCTGTTATAGATGCTGTTTGTATTATTTCTCTTCTTAAAGGTTTCCTTTTTGATGTACAGGGTACATATTTACATAGGGGGTATAGTGCACATAGTCTGTTGTGTTCCAGGATTCAAGGAATGTCAGCATTGAATTTGTTTGCATCAAAGCAATAGATCATTGAGTGTACACAGATGTGAACGAGCTACAAAACTCATATCTTCTTTAAAGACTGTGCTGCCAAGGTCAATCAATGCTTGATCTAGGGTTAGATCATGTGATATGTGAATAGTGACAGCACATACAAGAGATAGAGAAAATTGTTCTCTGCCTACATACATGTCTTTGAAAAGGAGGAAATGTGGCATTGTGCAGCCATTTTGTTTAACTCTCCAAGTTTATCAAAGTGGATGTGGACAAAATGAATGTTGTTGTCATGTGGATATGTTTGGAAGCCAACAACTGTACCAATTGCTCATTGACTAAACCTTGTTCAATGTCAAGGTTATGTTTTAGAATTACTCTGCAGTTTAGGCACAAAGTCAGTATCTTCTCCAATGCAGCTGTGTTGGACATACAGTTTTTTTCTAAGCTATTTAGTTGTGATGTTGTTTGTTGACACATCAGAAGTGTCATGCCATTTACTTTGGCTGGGGAGGTGGCAGCCACAGCACCCCTGTCTGTGGAAGACCCACAGGATGACATTTGGGTGCCCGTTGAGGACGATGTATCGGAAGTGGTCCGTACACCAAGTCCACCGGCATCCCCACAAATATTGTACCTCGATACAGAGTATGCCACCACCCCAGTGCACTCTGGTCAGGAGCGGATGGAAGGGCACTTCAGGCCCATTTTGACTACTAGGGAGGCTGAGCAGGACAGCCAGGGACCAACAACATCCGCAGGTGCACCCGCAGGGCCGCAGCGGTCGGAACAGCTTACTGCCCTTGTGCGGCAGTTTGTCGAGGACAACAGACTGGCCAGACAGGAGTGGCGTGAGAACTTCACCTCTCTAGGCAGGTCCATCACGGACAACACTGCCTCCATGGCCAAATCATATGCAGACAACACCAGCCGCCTCTGCGAGGAGGTCTTGGCACTCTGCCAGGTCTTAGGCCGCATAGCGGATGCCATGGAGGCAGGCCATCCCACTACCCAATCCCAGCAGGCGGCCACACCATCATCCTCCAGTTTGACGCAGACGAGCCTGCTCCGCAGGTCGGCATGTACTCTGCGCCACCAAGACATGCCGCCACGTGGACCAGGGAGTGCCAATTGATAGACAGGGCAGCCTCATGTAGGCATTGGACACCTGATGGGACATGTGTGGGGGGGTTGTGGGGGGAGGAGGAGGGGGGTGTGGGTGTCTGGGGGAGGTGTGGGGGGAGGTGGAGGGGGGTGAGGGTGTGTGGGGGAGTTGTGGGGAGAGTGGGAGGGGGGTGAGGGTGGTGGTTGGTTTTTGCACTTTCATTAACATTGTTATATTTAATGCACCCGTTGTGTGAAAAGCAAGACCTGAGTGGACATTCATCATTGTGCATGTGTCATTTATTCATATACAGAGCATAGTGTACATGTACCCCCACACCCAATGCCCTCTGTCCAACTATCATGTCACCCTCTGCTGCCATGTGTGTCAGAAATATTGTGCAATCACTGACTGGCGCACAGCACGTCCCTCCTGTGCATCGGCACCACGATGATGTCCGGCCACATCTTCTTCTTCCCCTTCATGTTCATCAAGTGGTAGCAATTCAATGTCAGGGGGCAGGGGTACATTCCGGCAGATACACATATTGTGCAGCATGACACATGCCATGGTGATCTTGGCCACCTTCTCATGCCTGTAGAGGAGTGCCCCACCTGACCGGCTAAGGCAGCAAAATCGTGCCTTCAACAGGCCAAAGGTCTGCTTGATGACCACACAGATATGGGTATGTGAACGATTGCAGTCCTCCTCGTGCCTGTTCTGTGGATTTCAGACAGGGGTGAGGAGCCACGGCTTCTAGGGATAGCCGCTATCACCTGAATGGCAATAAAAGGTAAATGTTAGGCGATTCATGAGGGACAGCTGTACTAGTCACACATGCCTGCAGATTATCGTTGCCCACATGCACATGTCCCTGGATGTATTTATGCCATTTTCAGTCCCTCAATGTGTCCTGTGCCATGGACTAATGGTGTGGTTTGCATCTTCAAGATGATACATGGTGTGCACTGACGTCTTGTTGCACATGCATTGTGTACGCATACAGCTATGATAGTGTCAAATTAGTGAGGTGTTGTGTTCTGTGAGATTTACTTAGAGGGAGCGTTGGCAGTAGTCTGTGCAATATTGGGCAATCAGCGCTGATCATTCCCATGGTGACATGCAGCACTCCTGTGGGTGTGGCGGCCCTGTGGCAGACAGTGGATTCCCTAGTTGGTTCAGTTTGATGCACTCACAGGGATGCTTGGCCTGTGTGGTGATAGGCTGGAGACAGTAACATAGTGCATATGCACTGCAAGGTGCTGGATGGCATTACGGAGGGTGACGGCCGCTGGTGAGTGGTGCACGTGTTGTGGGATGTGGGGTGGTTTCCTGTTATCATGTAGTGATAGGTGTCATTCATATGGGATTTGGGTGTCATGTACCGTTTGTGATGCTTTGGGGCACAGTGTTCGGTGATGTGCACATCGTGCAGTCACGTCAACATTGACAGCATGGTGGTGTGTGCATCTCTCCCCCCATTTCAATGCCATGTGCCAGTCCTGCAACTTACCAAGCAGCCAGGCACGTCTTCCAGCATGTGGTTCCATGAAGCGTGGTAGCGTGGAGTTCCGCAGGACCATAGAGTCATGAGTTGATCCGGGATATCGGGCACAACAATGTGTGATGATATTGCTGGCGTCGCATACCATCTGCACATTGATGGAGTGGTATTGCTTGCGGTTGCGGTACACCACCTCCATGGCATGCGGAACCACCAACTCCACGTGGGTGCAGTCGAGGGCACCTACACAATTCGGCATGCCTGGCAGTGCATGGAAGCCAACTTTTGTATCAAATATCTTCTGGGGAGTCCGTGGTAGGGATATGTAGTCCCCTGTGTGCTTCAGGAGGGCATTCAGCACTTGGTTCAGAATCTGATAAAATAAGGGTTGTGATATGCCATGCATGTGCCCCACTGTGTGCTGGTAGGTGACTGTGGCAAGGAAGTAGAGCACAGATACTACCTTCAGTAGTGGGGGGATGGCTGTGTGTATTTCAATGAGGCTCACTATGTCATCGTGTATCATGTCCACAATGGTCGTGATGGTGTCCCAGTACAGACGGTACAGGGTGTGGATCTGCTCAGGGGTTAGGTTGAAAGGACTGGCTCTGATGTGAGGGATTGGGGGCTGCCAGCGTGGTAACGTTGGCTGTACTGGTGGGGCATGCTGGGCCTGTCTCACCTTCCTTCTCCTCCTGCATCTCCTCTGTGGTGCCAGCTGTTGTTGTTGTTGATGTTGTGGCAATGCAAGCATGTCCTCCAGCTCCAGTAATGCTACTACTATTGGAATCATCTTGGTGTGGGAGGGGGTGTGGTGTGTGGGTGTGCTCCTTTTGTATTCGGACAGACTCCATTGCCTCCACCTGTGCTTATTGTGTGCACCTGTGGCAGTTGGGAACACTGTTCAAGGCATTTTACGGTTCGTCTGCGATGCCAGTATTTACGGCATGCCGGTAACCACTTTTTCTGCCTTCATGATGCCGTTATTTCCATGCCGCTTCACTTGTGATCTACTCCAGTTTACGTCATGCCACTATTGCCGGCATGATGGGTCGCGTGCCCACGCCCAGTCCGCTATTAACGGCATCGTACTTTGCGATGACACTAATAGCAGTCAGGCTGGTCAGAATAGCCCGTAGCGGTAATCAATGCCGATATTCCTTTACCGGCATCGTTTATCCCTTAGCACCAACCTCGGAATGACTCCCTATGTCTTGTTAGATGTAGATCTTGTTGAATTTGGAAATAGGCATCTTGGAAATGTTTTTAGTTTTTGATACCGATGCCTTTGATTAACAGAAGGTATGTACTCTCAGAGTTCAAGTGTACATGTGAAGTGTTTAACTGAGAGGGCAGGGTTAGGTGTACAGTTTCTGGATGTGATTGGTGGATGAATGTGTGACTCTTTGAAAGCAGCCAATGAATGAGTGCTGATAACATGGGAGTGGAAAGGGTAGAAGGGCTGCCGCTGTGTTATGAGGTCGGCGGACACCGTGATTGTCCACGGATGGCAAGTGCCACATCCGGGTCTTTTGAGGATGCCTGGCATGGAAAGGAGACTGTGGGGATCAGCCCATTAGGTTTGCTGGGTGTGGTGTACAAGAAGAGAGGGTAGCAGGAGTTTTGTTTGCAGGAGTTGTGAGAGCAGTGAAAATGGCTATGGCTGTGTGTTTGAGAAGGCAGAGTGTGTGGATGTTGGGGGAACTCTTGGGTCCATTGCTGGATGGTCTAAACAGAGCAGTGTGGATTGGTGGAACATCTTGGAAATGTAGAGTGTACAGTACTACTGTAAATAAATGCAAAACAAGGATAAAAAGGTGTGTGCTAAGAACCTGCCCCCCAAAAAGGTGTTTTTCAGAGCAACCACTAAAGAACAAATGACTGAAATTGAGTTTACACTCCCACCTACCCCTTTGATTGGCCCTGACATCCGCGGACACTGCAGTAGTCCACGGATGGCACGTGTCCCATCCATGTCTTTTAAGGATGCCTAGCATGGAATGGGGACTGCGGAGACCTCGGACAGTTGTGGGTGTCTGCAGATATCGGGGGAATCAGCCAATTAGGTTTCATGGGTGTGGTGTACAGGAAGAGAGGGTAGCGGGAGTTTTGTTAGTAGGAGTTGTGAGAGCACTGACAATGGCTATGGCTATATGTTTGAGAAGGCAGAGTGTGTGGATTTTGGGGGACTGCTGGGTCCATTGCTTAAAGGACTAGGCAGTGCAGTGTGGATTGGTGGACAATCTTGGATTCCATGAATTTGAAGTGTCATGGTATCGAGTGAGAGGGAGGAAGTGGGTGGACTTGATCCCATTTTGTGCAAATATGGATAAATTGAAACATCCTTACATTATCATTCTTCACTGTGGAGGAAACAGTTTGGGTTATGTGACTGGAATTGCATTGCAGTTTGCAATGAAGGAGACATTGGGAAAGATGAAGGAAATGTTCTCAAATAAGAAAAAAGAAATTCTCACATTGCTCAGAGACAGATGTGGATGCATTCAAGTTTATTTAGTCTGCAAATGGAAAACACTGCGCAGCGTCAATAAAGCTGTGTGTGCTGTTCTGCAAGATATTGGCATGACAACATGTATTTTAATAATGACAACATTACATTTTATATTGCCAACATTTTTCAGAGCGATGGTGTCCATCTGACTGATGTCGGTAATCAGATTTTCGTTGAACACATTCTAAAATGCTTTGACGCAGTTTTTATGAAAGTTAGGAGAAATAATAAAATTCAATAAAATATTTCTTAGTTCAGTTTATAAAACAAATCATTAAAATAAAATATATAAAAGCCAAAAACACAAAAAAGGTTATTTTAAGAGCCACAATTGTTTAATGCAAAACAAGTAAAATGATTTCAACTCTCCCACCCCACGCCTGGAATTGTTTAGATGTCTGCAGACTACTGCACTGTTCGGGGACTATGCAGGCTGCAAAGGGGGTTGTGACTTTTTTTCTCACTTCTATTTTTTAACTGGGAAAGGTGGCTCCTAAAGGAAACCTTTTTGTGTGTTTTTTGGTTTTGTAATTGTTTTGCCTTTTTTTCAGGAGAGGCATGGTAGGGAGGGTAGGGGTACCAGCCACAGAGATGAAGGATCAGGTGGACAGAGGAAGATGTTGGGCGGCCCTTAAATTTAAGGTGGGGCACAGTGTTTCTCGTGTTGTGTGACAGCAGCCTCAAAAGCACTCTGAAACTGTTCCCCCTACAGATCGGTGCTTCACAGTACCAACATAGCACTGTGACCCTTAAAAGGTAAGGGTCAACAGCATTCTGTATGGCTTGTGAAGTAGCTGCTGGGATCCTCTTCCCCAAAGGAGTATACTTTGTGGTAACTGGAGCAGTTGAAGATGATGGGGTGGAGGATGTCAACCTACTCTTACCTGTGAAATGTATCATCTTTCTCAGAGCAGTCGGTGGTTAGATTTGGTGTGGCACCTCATGGAAGTTGTCCCGTAGGAATACAAACCAAGTTTCCTGTCAGTGAGTACAACTTTGCACTCAGTGCATCGAACCTTGCTTGCAAAAACCTTCAGGACATTTCCAACGGTCGTAAAAAAATGCCACACCCAGGACTCACTCTGAATACTGGAGATAGGGACTTTCTCCACTTCATTCTCTTCTTCCTCTTGATCCTCATCTGTATCTCTGTGCCTGTTCCCCTGTCCAGGCTCTCCAGATGGTGATGATGGTGGTGGGGGTGGTTGTGGATCAGAAGTGGCCATGGCAGAAGCCAAGATGGTCTCTACAAAACAGATCTGCAAAGCAGGAACTGTCTCCTGGTTAGCCATATTGAGAATGAGGAAAAATAATGGATGAGTCCCATCTGAGGAACCGTCCACGGACAGTCATGCTGTCCACGGGCAACCGATTTGAAAATAGGACTTGAAAAGTTGTACAAGTTGTAGTTGCAAAATCAATCAAGAATGGGTCTGGAAGCTGTGCAAGGGTAACGTTTCAGCTTGAAACACTCTAGATTGGCAAAAAATCCTGTTTTAAACTGTCCGCGGTCACGAACACTGTTCGTGACACCCCCATCACGCCACACAGGTGTGGTCACATGATGATGTACGCAGCCATCCGTGGTCATTATGGCTGTACGCAGACACTCATCGGGGAGGAATCGCAGGGCGCATGCGCTGGGTGTCTGTAGAACAGGCACGTTGTCCGCAGACTAATTAAAAGAGCGTAATGTGAAACCGGACATGTCGGGACATCATGCCTGTCCAGGGGGAACTCCATTTTGAGTGCGGACACCTCGGACAGTCATACTGTCTGCAGACTCATAATGGGGCTTTTAAAATAAAATCAATACCACACAATGATGAACAACACATTTATAGCTTAAAAATGCATTTATTTATGAAAGGGATGGGATAGCGGAATGGGAAACATAAATAGGAGGATTAGATTAGGAATTTCTGCACACTAATGATGAGGGGAGGAAGGGAGTGAGTTTTCATCAAAGGGTCTTTGATTAAAATGTTCAAAATTTGATGGGGATGATTGCTGGGATCAAGGGGGACAGGTGCAAGAAGGACAGTGATGAGGAACATTTCTAATGACATGATTTTTCACATAGGGCCTCATTACAAATCAGGCGGTCCGGAAATAACGGTGGCGGTAAACCCGCCGCCACCGTTTTTTCTGGACCACCTGATCCCGACTCCTGCAGGCGGGAGGTGATGTTCCCGCCAGGTTTGACCTGGCGGGTTTAACACTGCCCGCCTGCAGGCGGACGAGGAAACACCGGCAGCATTACGAGATGCTGCCGTTGTTTCCATGATCCCCATTCCCATTGAGTCCCATAGGACTCAATGGGAATGGGGATTTAACACCATTCCGCCTCCGTGATTCCCGGAAAACCGGGGTTGTAATGCCCCGGTAATTCCGGGAATCATGGAGGCGGAATGGTAATACGAGTCCGGCGGTAACCAGGCAGTTTTACCGCCTTGGTTACCGCCTGACTCGTAATGAGGCCCATATTGTAAAAGCTCTTTAAAATCATTACTTAGTTCATCTAATTTGGTAGTCAAGTTCATAATTCCATTATTTACAGTTGGGGATAGGGCTTCTCTTTCTGATTCTTGGGATTGTATACAATAAAACTGGGTGTGGTTTCTTCATGAAAACTATGTGCTGTAAGAAAAACAGAAATTATTATTTTAGTAAGGCGTGTGCATTATTTGTTTACATTAAAATATGTATTGTGTACCATTATAGATGTTATCGTGACTCCTTTCTTCTTTTGGGAAGTCCTCCTCTAACCACTCAAGTGCATTTGCCATTTCTGTGAAGAAAAATAAAGTGCTTCTGTCTTATAACATGTTTATATAAAGACAGCTAATAATAGAGAAATAAATACAATGCACTTACTATTTAGTGAGAATTTGTTCTCCAATAAGCACCTTGTGTTTGTCAATTTGTATGCAGAGTTCAGTTGAGAAGATTATATGAAGTGTACATTTATGGTTTTGATTTGTGCATTCCATTGTAATGTCAGCTAAATGAAAAAAGAATTTGTATTGAGGTAAGTGTTTGTACAAAAAGTTATATGTGTGTTCCGTAAACATTAGTAATGATTTTATGTACATGTGTTTGTTGGTTGATGGGTACAACTTTTTTGGGTCTCCCCTATGATTCTGGGCTTTGTGAATGCCGCCCATAGACTACCTTAGTGTCCGCGGACTCTATAGCTGCCACAATGGGTGTGGGTATAATATAAGGAACTTGTAGCAGATTAAGGGTGTACTAGTAAAAACCGAAGAAATTCACTGGAAAAACTTTGTTAAAGGGATATTATGGTTACAAGTAAAACCAAGAAAAACTTGAAATTCGCGAGTTATGGTACGCTAAACAACCATAAATTGTGACACCTCTGTGCACTGCTAAGACTAACACCCAGTCATTGTTGACATCACTGATGACATCACATATCTAGGCCATTTGTTTTTGTTCACTGACATATCTAGGCCAGGTGTTTTTGTGGAATCATACCATAATGTCACCACAATTGTGGTGACATTACTATTAATACAACTGCGCCGTAGCGCGGTATGAAAATCCTGACCCCCATTACTGTGCAAAGCAAGTTAAAATAACACAGGAAAAAGAAGCAAAGGGAGAAACAACAATTAGCATGATGGTTTGTGATAGAGGAAGTGACAGGCGGTCGGACCTTGTGAACTCAAGACATGTGGATGCTGGGCCTAGGAGAATAAAGACGGAATTCCAGTTTTGAGTATCCTGCATATTATTTGAAGGAAAGTTTAGATATAAGATCCAGCAGAAGATTGTTTCATTGTTTGGATGTAAATGCGATTACGATTGGAACTTGAGCTCAGAAGGTTAAGCCTTCATAACATGAAACAAGTTGGCTTGTGTATGAGACAGAGCCTTCATATAGGAAATCATCCTTCATGCACCACTGTAGGCTGTTGTATTATTAATTCTTATATTGCCATAAGGGGATGTAAAATATACAATATAAACATATGTGATGACAAGCAAGACTGTAGATTTAGGGGTCTCAATGGCTGTTCATAAAGAGTATTAACCTCAACACTTTTTCAGTATAAGCGATGGATTTACAAATATCTTCTATTTAGATTTGACGTCTCAAATGTATTTTCTGTGAATATCGTGAAAACATGGAGTGAATTTAGCTCTTTGAACTAGACGTGGACATCGTAGTTGTGGGCTATAGTCCCTTTCAGTGCAATCCCATGCAGTACTCTGACTTGAAAACAATATGTAGCTGAGCCTTTCTCATCTCAGGTCAGACACTGCTGCATCTTGCTGAAAGCAGGCATGCCCCAACGGCTGAACCATCCATTTGATTTGATCTAAGATCCCTTTATTGCAATTTGCATCAATGGTCTGGCCATGTGCGTTTATCCCTCCTTTTTGAGCAGCCTAATTTATGTTGACCTTGTTGGTGTCTGGCCGCCATCTAGCATATTACCAAAAAATATATTGACTAGTGAAGTTGTGTCCAAACAAGGTTCTACAAAAATATATGTGTAACCCGTGGCCCCATGGGGCCCAGCCAGTGGGGCTACATGCTTGTCCTCTGAGGGAATACCTAGAAAGAAAGACAGACACCAGGTTAATAAAGGTTTATTTAAAAGTGTAGTGTAGTGTGTTCTTTCTTTATTTTTTTTTCTTTATTGTACATTTGGTTATTTATAAGAAACACCTCACGCACTACAACATTTAAAAGATTACAACCATCATAAAAATAAGATACAATTTACAGATAAGTTATTAAAAAACGTTCAATTTTTTACTCCAACAGCTTTAGTACTTCTCCTAGACATGGAATGCTGCTGCTGTGATGAATGTGGATTTGCCTCCAATCAATGTCGCCCAGAACTGATCCAATTCTATCCGATCTAAGTCACTTGCAAATTAACTGTAACTTCTCAAATATTGAGACTTTAGAAATGGACATGCAATTAACAAGTGCCAAATTGTCTCCATCTCTTTGTTATAGAGTTTACATATATGATCTGTAAGTGGAATATTGCCCCATCAACCTAGATACTCAAGGCGT
Source organism: Ambystoma mexicanum (assembly GCF_040938575.1). Lineage (NCBI taxonomy): Eukaryota > Metazoa > Chordata > Amphibia > Caudata > Ambystomatidae > Ambystoma > Ambystoma mexicanum. Next base: position 544,542,943 of record NC_090929.1, read on the forward strand.
GGCAATATATTTAGCCTGAGATGTAAGATAAAGCATTTCAGGTTCACAGCGCAGGGTTTTGTCAGCTATATACATGGCGTATCAAGACCAAAGGCTTGATTTGAGAATTCATTATATCATTGTTTCATTGATAAATTATCAATGCTATTGATCTGATCCGATGCCTTGATCTTTTCCTTTAATTTGCTTTCTAAATTTGGGAAATCAAGCTACATTGATGGAAGCATATCCAAATTCGTAAAACAAGGCAATTTACTTTTTTCCAGAGTCTATATTTCGCTGTGTTTTCGTGTCACCAATCCATTCTTTTCTAGTAATTTCATCAAGGGGTTAGAATTTACATTGGGCGATATTATTTTGCAATACAGCAGGAACATTTGCAGGCACCAAGATGCCAGTAATGAGGTGAGTCCATATTCCAACCTTAGAGCTGCCACTGGCACTGTAGCAGGGATGTTTATCACTGTTCGTAGTATTTTGCCCTCTATCTTATCCAGTCACGCAGTATGTTTTCAGAGGAAGAGCTGCCAGGCCGTATAGTAGACTGGGCACTATACTTAAACGATAGATTTCCAAAATGCCTTCAGTGTTTAAGCACCCGTTTCTAGCTATACAATGTTTAATCGCCAACCATTCTTTCCACATTTATGGTATATAGCTACTACTATAATAGTTTGAGGAGGGTTTACTTTTTTATAGGGAATTCCAGATAGCAGTAGTGATCCACTATTTCCAGTACTTCCCAGTTGAGTTTTCACTGAAATGCTGGTTTTTTTAGGGAGGCTAACCACCAAAAACATAATTTTCGTTTTACAGATGTTCATTTTCATATTATTTACTTCAGCATATTTTTCAAACTCATTTAGAGATCTCGGAAAACCCACAGGAGTCACATTGAAAATAACTATATCATCGGCATAAGCCATACGCAAGATTTGTTCCGCATTCATTTTTTGGGGAAAATGTCTTGCTACACCGAGTGCCGCTTCCATATCGGCAGTAAACAGATTATAAAGAAGGGGTGCTCAAACGTACCCCTGCTAGAGTCCCCGGTTGGTAGGAATGTACTTTCTCAAGTTTCCTATTTGATCCAATTGTATTGACGGGCTTGTATTTGTATGCAGCAACTCAATAAAATACAATAACCCAGGATCTATTTCCCAGTCCTTAAAGGAATAGTGTGCTCAAAAATATTATTGTCCCAAAAGATGGGCAATAATCCAAAACATGCATGAAACATAATTTTAATGGAAGTTCCTATGTAAACATTTGAGCAAACAAGGCTCAAAACATCCATTTTGCCATGTCAGGCAGCCTCCCCAGCTCATTTTAAGGTCTGGCCTGGCGGCACTAAACAAGCAGCAAAAGCCCCCTACTGGGAGCTTTTCCTTAATCCAGCCAGAGCAGAGCTGCATGAGCTTAGGAGGATGCCTTCACTTTTATTTTATGTTTTGCGGTGCTGCCCAAGCCAAGGGAAGCACAGAAAACATAAAATGAAAGGCAAAAAGCAAAGGCGCAGTAATTATAAATACAACGTTGTATTTCTGACTAGGGCAGCTTTCGCTTTGAGTCTCCTGGGCTCCCCCAGGTCGGGGGAACCCAGGAGACTCAAAGCGAAAGCAGCCGCAATCAGAAATACAATGTTGTTGTATTTGTGAATACTGGAGCATTTACAAATACAACAACATTGTATTTCTGACTCCAGCAGCTTTTGCTTTGAGTCTCCTGGGCTCCCCCAGGTCAGGCTCCAGGAAATGTAGAAAGAAAAGTGCAGCATATTTAAATACAACAAGGTTGTATTTATGTTTGCTGTGGCTTCAGCTTTGAAGCCACAGCAAACATAAATACAAGTTATAAATGCTGCGGTTTTCTTTCTAAGTTAGAAAATAAACCACAGCATTTATTTTCCAGTGCTTTTAAAAAAGAAATTTAAAGCACTTACCAGCAGCAGGTTATGTTAATCTCTGCTCTCCGGCAATAATTAAGCAAAAACCACCTGCTGGTAGCTTTTGTGTATTACAGCTGGCTGGCTTTTGCTTCATTAGTGCTGCACGGGCAGAAATTAACACAAGTACAGGAGGATCATCCATTTCACAAAATTGATGCCTCCTAGCGCTTTAAATCTGTGACTTAGAACCTCGTTTGCTCAAAAGTTTACATAGCAACTTTCTTAATGAATATTTTTTATATATATTTTTTATGATGGCCCATCTTTTGAGCCAATACATGTTTTTATGGCACTACCGCTTTAAGTTTTTCTCAAATGAGCTCTCGAGATACTAGGTCAAAAGCTTTACTGAAATCAAAAAAACAACAGTATAGATTGTTCTTTTGACCACTAGCTGCATCTGCTATCGGATATTGTATAACAGATATGTTATCGATTCTACTATAGCTTTTTTGAAAGCCTGCATTGGTCATTTTAAGTAGGTTTTTCCCCTCTGCCCAACTTGTCATTCTTTTATGGAGGATTTTAGCAAAGATCTTCTGGCTAGTATCATTCATAGCAAGTAAGCAGTAATTCTCTGGACTTGCTCTATCACACTGGCACACGTATAGATTGTAATCAGCTATCCGGGAAACTACCGCTACTTTCTATATGTTTAAACAGGGTTAATAAAATTCTTGACCATATCTGTGGATCTCCCTTCAGTACAATATTGGGAATGCCATCTGGCCCAGGAGCTCTGGAGGATTTTATTTTTCCAATAATGATTTCTAAGTCCTCCAGAGTTATTTCCGAATGTCTCTGCTTTGAGACTTTAAGCTCCAAGCTGACCTTCTCAGCCACCTTTTCAGGGTCAGCATACAGGTCATTTATGTATAGTTCCCATGCTGTCTCTGTAACTGGGTTTCTCTAGATAAGGGCAATTTTTGATAATCGTTAAATCTGTACCAAAATTGACGGCTATCACAAGACCTTAGCAAGACAACCATTTCCAGCCAATTGTGCTGTTTGAGCCAATTATTATAGCGTGTGGCTGTATTAACAAGTTGTGCCTCTTTTTGCATTGTAGACAGTGCAGCATTACCTCTAATGGTAGCCCTTTCTTTACGGTATACTACCTTTCGCTGATAAATTATTGCATCGGAGGGGGCCCTGATACAAATGATTTTGATTACAAAATGGGTTCTTCTGCTCCTTATACAAACAATTTGTATTGATTGAGCTCCCACTAGGGCAGCCAGATCCCATACATTTCAGTCACCCTTCCTCCTTATCTGAGTAATTGCTCAACAGGTGAACATTGATGCTCTCAATTCTAACAGTTGTCCACATTATGCGATTGCCTTTATATTTATGTTTATGTTCATTTTTCCCAGATTGCTAGGCTTGGACACGGCTATATTAACCATCCATGTTGTATAAGCATGATCGCTTAGTTCAGTGGAATTGCTTTTAGCCAGTCCACACAATACTGTCATTTCTGGGTCGGCAATAACATAGTCAATGTGCATATTGTAAGAAAGGTATGGTATCAACAGTAAGGCAGTCACAATTGACCACAGTTCAAGGGTGTTTATTGAACTTCAAAAAGGGTCTGAAAAAAATGCCTATCTAATCCTAAATCTACAGATGGGAACAAGCTACGACCATCATATAATAATAACACAGTCCCAGTGGTGTCTTGTCAAAATAAAAGGGCCTATACTAATACACCTATTTCCAATCCTTACCTCTAAATACAAATAGTGTGGGAAATATGGTTATGAAAAAGGAAGAAGTGTTCACAAAATGATATGTCAGGCTGTTCAGGCCATTGGCCTCCTTTCCCCACGTTTTCAGCATGAGACAAGGCGGTTCACTAGAGCGCAGCACAGTCTCTGGCTTCTTTAGCACGAGGATACAGTTCAATCATTAGCATCAGGGCCTTCTGTGCTCAGGTCTCTCTGCTTCTCAGAGTCTCTTCATTCAGAGGGCCTGATGCGACCAAATAAACAACAAGTTATTTTCCTGTTTAGATTTTCACAAGTATTCACTTTAAGTGATTTGATTCACTATTCACCCCAGAACCCCCTCCGCTGTGCTTGTGTCCCTTTAGCACAATGTTTGTCACCTTGGATCCCCCTTATCCAGGCTCAGATCCCTTTAACACAATGTTCGTAGGATTTCTTTTTAGGGTGACTCACGGTTCACCTCGGGTCCCCCTCAGCCAGGATCAGATCCCTTTTTAACACAATTAGTCTCCCTCAGCCGGGCTCAGACCAATTTCAATTTTACATCAAGTAACAAAGTCTTTCGAATGTGAACAAGGTTTGGCTTGACCCGCTGCAGGACCACTTCGATTTCACAATTCCTTTTCTTTTAACATTCAACACTTTCAGTTGGATACTTAACCGAGACCTTCGAATGAGCACCCACGTGGTGCCAGACTACTCTGTCTGCGGTATTGTACTTTAGCTTTAATGTTCTGTCACTCATCGTCTGTATTAATTATATTTGCGTTGCTTGCCACATACGCTTCATACACTGTTCTCTTCAATTTTCTTTATACAATGTTGCTGCTTGCAACCTTGTTTTCCATGCAGACCGGTTTAGTATCAGTCTCCCCAACTCACCAACTGTGACAGTACCACAGAGGCAAACGATTCTCCCCACCTTGATAATCGATGCAGGAGAGCCCTGGGTACCTCCGACACACAATGCAGGATTCTTCAGCTTTCATTCCTGGTCTTATGTTTCCTTTACTCAAAGGCTCATGAAAATTACTGTCTTTCGGTGAAAAGGTCAAGGGCACTTCCCTTCTTGCAATCCTCTTTTTTCCTGCCATCTTTCACCTTGTATTAAACTGCTATCTTGAAACTGCTGCTTTCTCGTGTGCTTTACCTTGTTCAGAGTGTGATTTCGCACTCTGCCTTTTATTTGTGTGGGGAAGTGTGATGGATGTCAGATGTGTGTAATGATCAGTAATTGCCTAACCCTGCCTGAACATTGTATTGGAACACGTCAGGTATACGGCTCGGGTGTTAGTCTGTTTTCTCTCACAGTGAGCTGTCAGTGAGTAAGCGTTTGTGTTGGGAAAGGGGGGGTGAGTTACTAAGTATCTTACCTGGTAGGATGGGGTAAAGGTGTTACAGGGAAGGGGATGCTGCATCTCGCCATCCAGTGTCCCACTTCCACTCCTCGAAGACCCCTCACCCAGGAACTGGATCCAAAAACGATGGCTGTGTCCTGGTCATCTGGATGACAGATCCCGGGGACTAGCGGGCGAGAGACCTTGAGGTTTCACACAGTGTAAATTGAACCATTAGTCCATGTATGGGTCGGTATGTCTGTATTCTCTTTTTCAAATGACAGGAAGTCCAATGCCTGTGTAGAAAGAAAGCTCCTCCATTGTCTGTCCCCAGAGGACCCCCACGATGCACCCAGGTGTAAATCTCTTGCATTTAGGTCACCAGACAATATAATTGGATCTCTTGGATGGGTCTCATACCATACAAGCACAGTTTTACCAATTATCTTTTGTATCCTTTTTGTATGGGAGCCCATGGGAGGATCATAGACATTGATAATCAGAATGCTCCTTTTTAAAAAGTCTGGCACTGTAAGTACAGCACATAAAACATACGATGAGGAAAAATCACACAAAAAGGGCTCTAGTGTGTAGTTTGATCTTGCTCCTATTGCTAATCCCCCACTAGATCTGCCCCGAATCAACAGGATCGCACATTTATACACAAAAAAATACCCATCAATATGGAAGGGCATAGTCAGCCCAGTCTCTTGTAATATAAAATCATCAGATGACAAGAGTTTCTGAAGCCCAGCCGGTTTGGCAAGAAACCTTTAATAGCCCCTTGTGTTCCATGAAAGCCGGTGCATTTTTCTTCCAGTTCCCATTTGTCAATGGCTTCTATTTTAAACTCGCTCTGGCACCCAGTATTCTTTTTCTTGATTTGCAATTTGCTGATGGGTGTTGTTTTGAAGGGCTAGCAGGGTTGCTTGTGCAGTTAGGAATAGACTGTCCCTTCTCATGCTTTCTTGATTGGGCTGACAATTAACAGTTTTAAAGTTTTCCTTTTTTTCTTTGCGATAGATAGTAAGCGCAAAACCCAATTCCTCCAGGAAAGAGGCACGCTTTTGCAAGCAAACCACTAGAAGTCGGTTAGTAGATTGTATAAGTGCCCAATTATTTGCGCAACCCACTCTTGGAAGCACCAGTGAGAGTATATTGGCAGATTTGATTACTCTTAACTGGCTTATTTGATTAAAGATAGCCAGAATGCCAGAGCGATTTAGGAAAGGGTTGGAGTTGGTAGGGTGTATTTCCTCCAAATATACCCATTTGCCCAATTTTCCTACTTCACAGTGGCTATTTTTCTCTGCAATGGGAACATATGCATTGGGCTCGGTCACTTACTTTAATTTGCTGTCTAGTGGCCTCCTCCATTTCCTTCACAACATCGACATTTGCATCTTTTAATGTATACGTCACTTGTTCTTAACCCTCCATATAACTAACCAGTAGAATATCTTTTTATTGTTATTCACATGCGGCTGGGTTTGTTCAGTTGTTCAGTTTCAATCGTTGTAGGTGCTTTGGTCCATTTGTCCAGAGGGCCATGCATACATGTTTTTCTCTTAGTGCCATTCACTAGATGGCTAGTTACTAATGATCTTTTCCCTTTTTGGCAGCAACATTTCTGGGGCAAGTAGTTTGCTGAGGCTTTGTGTTTGGCCCCATCTTTACAGTGTTTTTTGCTTTGACTTGATTAACTACTGCCTGAGCACCATTAGCTGAGGACGGTATAAAGCCGGAATGTGAATTTCCCCATAATCCCAGCCAGTAGAAGAGGCGGGTGAGGAAAAAGCAATAGCTTTTACCATGGATTTTTGGGTTCTTGCACCATCATTTACCAAATGAGTTGCCCCCCTCTTATTTCCAGCACTTCTTCCCAGAGAAGTATGCAACATCATGTCTTTAACTGTTTTTTGAAGGGGAGGTTCTTCAGCTTCAAGTTGAGAAGAATGATCCAAAATTAAGTCCACAATCTTAATCAAAATAGATTTAAAATCTAATTGTTCATGTACAACATTACCAATTAGTGCTGACAATGCAACTATTTTTGCTCCTAGTACATCAAATGATTTTGGTAAAGTCTGTACTGCTGCATGCACCCTACTGCCATCACTCAATGTGTTCTCCTCTTCGTAGTTGCTGTCAGTCTCATCTAAAGAATCCGAAGACGAAGCGTCCGATTCATCTGAGGATGTTAGTAGTGTGGTAAGGTCTGGAGTGATAGACAGGTCCACACCTATTTCTTCCCCAGGATGAATATCAACAGGGAGACTTTGATCCCCGCCCACGAACGCACTGCAGACGAATACACATGTTTAGAAGCAACTGATTATTATCTATTGTTGGTGGCAAGGGCATGCCAGAATTTTCGTGCCCTGTTCTTCAATTTCGACATTTGTAGAAGGAATGGCATCAAAGAAACAGGTAATTTTCAGTTGTATCAGAGGCTGTGCACTGTGGTCATTGGTTTTGGTGTTTAGTGGCGCCTGATCTGAAAGATGTTCACATATGTCAACACTCAAGCGCCTTTTCCTCGCTTTTGTAGTCATGCTACGTAAGCCGGCAAGTTAACGGTAAGCAAATTAAGAGTTAGACAAAGGCTTACTTTAAACCCCATTTAGGGGATAATCCTCTCACCTTTCGGCCGCTGTCCACTGACCCCAGTGGTGTTAGGGAGAATTCTACAAATGTGCTAATTTCCCTTACCTTTTGAGACCCCCAGCAACTTTGCTGGATTTTTAGGAATTTCTTTTTTACCTGGAAAGAGTGTGAGCCTTTTTTTCCAGCTCTTTAATGTATTTTGATGTGTGTTTTACTTTTGTGTTCTTTGGTTATGGTGCTTTAAATAAACTCCATGGCATCATCTTTTTCTGTGTGTCACACAGCACCTTCAGTGAAGTGGCACAGGGGTGTCTTTCAGACTCCCCAAGGTTTAAATACCTTCTCTGAGACTCACTACTGTCTCCCAGAGCATGTAAAGTTAAATTGACTTTACTAGTCTCTTTAAATTTACTGACCCAGCACACACTATCTTACTATAGAGAGCTGGAGGGTTTGCCAAGCTTCCCCTGAGTCAAAACACTCATGTAACAGTAAAATGTTACCCTTTCCTACTTTAAATGGCTGGTGGCAGTGGTTTAGCTCAAACTACCATGTTTTTCCCTACCGCTAACAACAGTAGCTAAAAATCGGGTCAGCCATGTTTTTCAATATGGTGCCCAAGACCTATCTGTAAAAACAGACTCCGGTCATCTTTTTTCGCCATTTCTTTTAAGAAAGGTCCTTCTTATGTTTGTCTCTGCGCGCCAAACCAGGTTTGGTCCCTTTGTTCATTGGCCTTTGGTGGGCTTCAGTGCTGAAGCCCTCCTCTGGTGCCAGGTTGTCTGGGGTGGACAGGATGTGAGGGAGGTGCCGAAACTCCCTGTGCTTAGTCTCCAGGAGACCTCAATGCATTCTGGCGTGATTGGCCGGCTGGCTGTCCGGCAAGGACAGCCACCCTTCTGTGTGAGTGACAGCCAGGCGGGAATGAATGAGCAAAACTGTTTAAAAGCAGGTCTCTGGGACTTGGAAAGCAGAGTCGACCACTAGAACGAAAGAACCGAAGAGGAGAGGAAGGAAGAGGACTGCGGCAACTCCCGACCGGTGAAGCCCTGCTGCAGGTCCGAATTGCCTGAAACTCCAACGACAAAGAAGCCCTTCAAGGTTAACTTCTTCCCTTGAGTTTGGTGGGAACAACCAACTCGCAAACCACCTGGACACCGTCCTATACTGGTCGAATTTTCATCAGAGTGCTGTTGAAAACTGGATAGCCAGAGGGAAGGAAACCAGCTTGTGGGCTTTAAGGCACTCACACCTTAAACTGGTGTCTTGCTACAGCTTTTGGCCTCTTCTCTGGGCAGTGCAGGAACCTCCCGACATCCTCCTTCTTGTCCCCATGACTGAAGCTCAGGAACAGCGAAATCTGCTCGAACTGCCAGGAACAACTGCCTCAGCTACAGCTTTCTTCATTGACAAGGTACTGTGCAAACGCGGTCCGGAAATATTTTCGGCCATCGAGAAATCGCGTGAAACTTTCCTCAACTTCGAAGGCTTGTCCTTCCCTAAACATTCGTCAAACGTTTCGCCTAGCCACATCCTTTAAAAACCCATGGCAAAGACTTAACCGTTACATACCAGAAATGTGCTATCCTATAGAAAATACTCTGAACCATTGACTTTGGCCCAGGCCTATTCAGAAGAATTGCTGGTTGTATCTAACTGAAACCCTTTGCCCTGCCTATGAATGTATTTGGGCTGTCTATTCTTGTAACCTTGTCTTTTCCCTCCCTTATTAAGTATCTGAAGTGGCATTTTGCTCACACTTCATTTTTTAGCTAAACTTGTTCAATTACTTACCAGTTGGATTTATGTGGTGTATTAGTGTGTGATATTGAGCTGCTTGTGCTAGTGTAATGTTTTATAACTGACTGAATAAATAAATGTATATTCTTTTACCAAGAAACCTTGAGTAAGTGTTTGCTTGAATCACTGTAGTGGTTGGTCCTTTGTGTAACTTGTTCTACTGCTCACTTAAACTCTTGAGATAAGTCTGGCTGCTCAGCCATCTCTACCACTTTACTGTCTAGTACAGGTTTGTACCAAAGGTGAAATTGTGCTTACACTTGTAGTCCTAATTACCTGTAGTGTTCCCAAAGGGTACTGCAGATGATTCTGCCTAACAAGGGGCAAAAACTCTGGCAACTTCACCCTCACAATCTGGCTTATGGGGAGTGCCGTCTTGCTGCACAAACTCCCACAGACCACAAAAACCACTTTTCCACCACTTGTCCTGCTGTTCTCGAAATAGATTTCAATCAAGGAGGAAAGAGGAGGAGCTACATAGGCATGAATATAAACATATGCGCAAATCTGAGGCTTACTACAGAGATTGTGCTTCTATCTTTTATTTTAATTCAGCCTATGTGCTGTACAGTAAGGGTGGGGGCTAGAGGCTGGTATTAGTACTACGAGCGGTGTTCAGCGGCAATCAGCAGGCATGCTGATAAGAATTAATGAAGCTGCTTGTTTATTATGAACGCACTGCAGCACCGTATTTTACAGGCTAAAAAAGGGCTGGAAAATAATACTGATAGACTGGGGCACCAAGCTTGCAACTTACCCTCTAATGCCCAGACTCCCGGGTGCTTCGCTCCAAGACACTCCAATGCCGCTTTGACTATGGCTCTAGCTCCCAACCCAAAACAATCAGGGGAAAGGACCTCTGAGAACGCTGTGTCAAGCTGCACCTCATAGGTTAGAGAACAGGAAGTAGAACAGTCCTGTGTCCTGTCTGTGAGTGTATTTTATTTTGTACTAATCCATTCCGCAGACCATAGGGCTGGATGGAATGTTGAAGGAAGAGAAAGAAAGGAATAATAGAAAATAACTCCCATGCCCAGGAATGGGCCTGGCAGGGAAGAGAAGAAGTATCCTGAGGATTCAAAAGGAAAGACAGCTAGGAACGACAGTTGAAGGGTGGGCAACAAAAGGAGAGGAACAAGATGCCTACCTGAGGAGGGGGTCACTGCCTTGAGCAGACCTCCCATGGCCTATATCCATCAAATATCTCCAGGTTGTGTGTGGGGAGCCCCCACAGGGCCTAATCCACAGGGGCTGAGCTGCTTTGACAGTGGCAGCTCACCCGCCCCAGGCTGTGGTGCCTGTCAGCCCACCCAGGAGCCAGACCGGACGGGCCCAAAGACATTCGTGGCCCAGGCAGCATGTGAGGGGCTGCCTGCGCCCATAAGCAACAGCCTGGCCCAAACCGCATGTGGGGGCAGCTCAAACTGGGCTGCCTGGCTGTGCCTCCGAAGGCTGACCTCATGGCTAGTGAGGCAGGCCCATCAGTCAAGTCCTCTCACGCTGAGTATGCCATATGCAGCCCGAGAGGTGAAGCTAGGAGGCAACAAGCCCCATGAAGATATAAGTCCCGGGTTGGCCTGCAAGGCCAACCCTGGTGAAGAGTGGTGGAAGTCCCGGGCTGCTCCGTTGATCGGCCTGGGTGAAGAAAGCCCTGGACCACCCAGCGGAGCAGCTCGGATGAAGGTGAGTGGCCCTGCACCTCATGATTAATTGCAGAGGGGGTGGGCCTGAGGATCAAGGCAGCGGGAGCCCTGTGGTGAGCACAGCGGGGTCCACTTTTGCCATGGGAACACTGTGACACCCAAGATGTCCTCAGGGCAGACATGGGTGTCGTGGTGTCCCCATGACATTGGGGAGCCTGTTGAAGATAACATGGCACTGCAGGATGCAGTTGTGATGTCATTTGGGGTGTCCAGTCAACAGTGCCCACCCAGAATAATATTACTACGGGTGCGCGGTGAGGGCAGCCAACAGGGCTCACCTGTAGGGACACTGTATTTCATTGCTCTCAGTGTCCCTATACACCCTGAAGATGAAAAAGAGCAGCGGGCTGCTTGGTGAATGAGGGCAGGTCTGCACTTTCGCAAGGGCACGCCACATCTTTCAAAATAGTGCAAGCTGTGGGGTGAGAGCGGTTGGCCCCATGTGGCAGATGGGGCCACCCTGGAGAGAAGAGCATGAGCTAGGCCCCAGTCATCACCTGGAGGAACAGGATCAACAGGAGCAGCCCTGATTGCAGCCCTGCATCAGCCCTGCTCCAGACTGCATAGCACCAGCGCTCATCGACAGACTCAAGGTACTGTGAAGAGTGGCTGACTGCAGCAGTCACCCTATTGTGACATGGAGTTTTATGTTGTATATATGTTGTGAGTTAATGTATATATGTATGTGTATGGTTATTTTAAGTAAACGCTAAGTAGGATAAATGTTAAGTAGGGTGGCAGTGTAGAAGTATTAGGCGTAGGTTAAGTAGAGTACATGATAACTAGGGTTAGAATGTATAGATAGACATTAGTCTAAGAAGGGGTAGAAGGGAGGTTCCCTATCGTGAGGCAGCGGGATGGTGTAGCGGCCTGCCTGAGACCAACTAGCAAGGTTGGACAATCCACAGAGGCCATGCTCTAGCCTCACACTACATGTGGATGGTACCTGAGGTGGGCAGTGGATCTGTTGTGGCAGACTCACACTAAGGGTCACCTAGACCCCTCCAAGGAATGATGAGCTGATGTAGCAGGTTGCCCAGTCAGTTGGGGCTCAACCCAGAGAAATCCCAGAAGGAAAAATGAATTAGTGCGTTTTATTAAATAAAGAGGAGTCCATGTTGGGATCCCTATAAAATGCACTCTCGCGTCTGTGTCTATTAGTGATCAAGGAACTCAGGGGGTGGCCCATCTCCTGTGAACAGTGATTTTATTTGGCAGATGCAGCACCCCTCCCTATGCAGGTGGACTGGGAGGTGGGTGTGGTGGTATCCATGGGAGCTGTCACTGTTCCGGGTAAAGGAAGACCCTGGGAAACAGGGGAAACACGCACCATGCTCTATGGCTCGAGGTAGGCATAGCTTTTATTCACAGTGTACCCTGCCACCAGCTTAGGCGACTCATGATCACCATAGTTTTGGATACAGTGGGACATATCTTAAATGCCACCTTTGTGCTGCAGGGTCTTGGCTGTCTCTGAGGCTGTCAAGTGGGCACCTTGTGACCTAGAAAACCACTTTGTGCCATGGGTAGATCGGGTGTCGCAGATCAGGCTACTGATGCGGCAGGGCCCAAGTGAACTCTGCTTTTGGCATGGAGTTGACGAAAAGGGGAATCTGGTTAGCAGATTATCCTTTTGGAGATGGAATTACCTGCATAATATCATGTGTTAATACTAAAAATTCAGGGCTTTCACACCCTTGCCAAATGACAATCTGTCAGAGTTAGTTCTTTCAGTCTCTTTTCTACCAGCCTAGAGAGGTGTGCAGCAGAGTGGCGGGCCTTGGTCCCCAGCAAGAGTCACCCCCATTGTGGTCGGAGAGTTGATAGGGAGTACTCCCTCACCTTAATGGCAGAGGGTTTTGGGAAGGTGAAACTCTCTGAAAAGGGGTCCTAATAGTTCTTCATTTTATCCTTCATGGTCCAAAAGTGAATCAAAGAAGGAGTGGGAAACCAACTCTTTTATATTGAAATGTCAACAGGTGATTGGACAAAAGCAAGCCTGCTTTCAGAGGCCCAATCCCTCCTATTGTGAGAAGGGATGCTTATCTTCCTGCTTCAAACCCAAAGTGCTTTGTGCTGAAGGAAGTGGAGGGGAGAGGAATGAGCAGTACAAAGAGAAACAAGATGTTTGAGCCCTTCCCCAACGGTGTGGAGCTCCCTCTGTCTACACTAACCTGCCCATCTCTCAGGTCCATAGCATCAAAGGCCCTCTGGTAAGCAGGACCCTGGTGTGAGGCTAATCCTTTTGTGAAGGGTGTGCCCTTTGATTCTTGTTTCACAGAACTGCTGAGGGGCTGTGTTGCTGTAGAGAGGTGTCACCTGACATCACAAAGGATCAAAAGAGACACAACTCCCACTGGCTCTTGTCCTGCTGGGTGCAGCAAGGCAGCTAGTCAAAGGTGAATACACATAACCTGTTCACGGCTTGGCTGGTCTCTCAGGGCTGAGATAAGTATGATACCAATTTGATATGACTTTAATAATTAAAAGAAATACCATCCACCATACTCTAACTCAGGCATGGCTTATGTTTAAAGATTATAACTGCCACTAGGATGGTGATTTCTTATAAGTTTGTAGTTGGCAAACAAGGGTACAAGAGTGCATATTTTAAATGCAGCACCTGTGTTGAAATGACTTGGCTGTCACTGCAGCTGTCAAGTGGCAACCCCTGACATCTGAACCTGTTCGTTGCCACTGGAAAGCAGGCACTGCAGATCAGGATACTGATGTTGCAGAACACAGGTGTATCCTATTCTTTCGGCATGGATTTTGCTGAAAGGGGGCCTTGTTAGCAGACCATGGTTTCTGGGATACAATTACCCTTATAATGTTATTTAATAAACATTGAAAAAAACAGGGCACCTATGCCATGCCAGATGACAATCCTTCACAGTTAATTATCACATGCAATCAACTGGTTGTGGGAGAATTTCAATAAAGAAACAGAGGAGAAGTGTGCAATGGCTTGTCAGTCAATTTGCAAGTGGTGTCCAATCTTAGAGCATTTTTTCAGAAGCATTCTGTATCACCAAAAAGGTATCATAAGACTTCAAGCCACAAGGGCATGCAGAGTATGGAATATGATCTGGAATATTTCGCGAAAACGATCACGGGGGAAGTTATTGTAACTTATTTAACTTTTTATATCAAGCACAAGGTATCTCAATGCACAAGAGTGTGTACAAAGAGTCTAAACCAAAATATTTAAAATACAACAGACACTTCTGTAAAACAATGGCAACATAATTGCACTTACCGCAAAAACATTTTACAGAGAGCTGGAGAACTAAATATTTATTACTCATCGCCTGAAGCATGTTTTACCTGCTTCATGAAAGGGAACAGGTCAAGAATTTGACAAAGTGGATTGGAAACGAATTCCAACATAGGATAGGGCCCCCTGAAAAATCATCTTGTAGAAGCAGAGGTAAACCTGGCTAATAAAGCCGAAAGTGTGTACAATCTAAAAGGGATTCTTACTGGCACAACATCGACGTTGCCAAGTCATGTAAATAAATTATGTCATTGCGTCATATAAACAAATGACGTCACTGTGTTGTATATGCGTGACATAATACTCATAAAGTTGCAATTCTTTTAGCACGCCAGTACGGCTTTTCAGGATCACTTCAGCGAAGGTGAATTTACCAAATATGATTCCATTCTGAGAAGTTAGGTAAGACTTGCTCTACATTTCCTGAATAAACCTCATAAAGACTAGATAGTAATGTATTCTCTTTCTCCCACCCTGACCAGACAATATCCTTATTTCACATCCGCAGATATTTATGAACGAGACGTCCTTCCTAACTATACCTTTGAGTTATTATCAGAAGGTGATCTAGCCTAGTTTACACTCGTGTTCACCTACCACCTTCCTACTAGGCTTTCTCTCAAAACCCCCCCCGCCTTTTTAACTGAGCTGGAGAACCAACCAGGACCATCCAAAGTGGTCACAAATCTTAGAATCCTAATAGACAACGAGCCCACACCAGAGCCACAAGTCAACGCAGTAGTTAAGAAATGATTCTTCCATTACATTCAAGTTGATACTTCCCTTCTTCACCTTCCCACAAAGAAAACTCACTGTCATCTCTCTTATCATGTCAAGAATAGATTATGACAACAGCATCTATCTCGGAATGCCAGAATACCTTATGAGAAAACTACAACAAATACAGAATGCAGCAGGAAGATTACTCCTCAGACTGACTAAGAGAGAACACATTACACCAGCGCTGAGAACACTACATTGGTTACCAGTCAAAAAACGAGTGTTCCTCAAAACACTCTGCATAACACACAGAGCAATCAATGGCCAAGGAGCAGAATTCATACAGGAAACAAACCTCCATCTACAAACCAACACAAAAACTAAGGTCCAGCAATGACATTTGCCTCGAATGAAACAATACGCAAAACACTAATTCGGTGGATCAGCATTTTCCTGCATAGCGGGGAGACTTTGACACTCACTCTCAAAGGAAATACGAATAACAGAAGATCACCTAAAATTCAGCAAAATGTTACAAACATGGCTTTTTAACACCAAGCAAAAGAGGGAACACAGGCGAAAGAAAAGCCACCAATGAAACACAATAAGAAACTGCGAAACTGGATCACCCAAAGAAACAAACAAACAACTCAAACCCCAAACTCAATAAAATAAGATTAACCCAACAGATCAAACCAACACACAGAAAAAGACCAAGGTGATCCCCGACTAACCATGCTAAACACTCATCAGATACTGTGCATACTCAGCACCCAACACTGAAGAAACAAGACACATACCATTGCCACAAAAGCACAGCAAACTACAAGCACTCTAATCACTCTCCAGAACAACCAAGATGCACATAAAACACCCACATTTAACCAACCACCAAACACAACACAAATGTTGATCAACTAAAAACATACCAGCACACAGTCACAGTTGTTTCCGAACCAAAGCCACCAACAGCACAACACAGCTCTCTTGTGCTTTTCCCCTCTCAATCCCATTAACTAACCCATCCCAACCCTCTTCCTTTTTAGATCTGCCTGGGCGGCTGGAGACCATGAAAATGGCAGCGCTGCACGGTATAAAGCACGGTAGGATAACCCAACATTAGCACGCTCTTCACAGTGACATGGCATTCAGTGATTGCAATATCTACCAAATAAATTATATTTATTGACCTAGCAACATTATCTTATAAACAAGATAACTTTATTCTACGATACTTTTCATTGTATGTCAAAATAGAAATGGTCACCATGAGAATAAACTGTAAACTACATAATGCACCGCAGTTGTAACCATCATGCATCAATGTTAGCTATTAGTTACGCATTCACAGAATAATCAATTAGTACTAGAGCCACATCACAGAGCCACGCCAACACAAAGAATACTCAATGAGTGCAACTATGTGGACTATGCGATCAATTTTCATGATCAGCATATTTAGCCACTTATTTACATTTCACCTCTGTCACCATCTCCGGCGGTGTCCCACTACTCACGCAGTCTCACAGAATGAATGTGAAATAATCTCTATTCTGGCAAACATCAAACCACTGCATCACAGAGTAAGAATAATAGTATCAGTGATAAGTATTAGCTGTAAACCTTATCACCCTATTGTTTTAATTGTCTGCAGTCAAGATACTGTTTTTCCTGAACTCAATTGCTTTTGTAAAGTAGGCATTCAGAGGGTCCAAAATGCAGCAGCAAGGCTGCTGCTGAATCTGGGCCACAGAGAGCATATCTCGCCTGCTCTTCACACCTTACACTGGTTATCTGTTTGCCAACAATTTAAATGTTAAGCTCTTTGTATTTTCCCACACAGCCTTTTACAATCTGGCCAAGGGTGTCCTGAGCAGTAAGCTCCAAGAGTATTAACCCACTAGAGTGCTTCGCCCAGCTTCGGCGAATCTCCTCGTCACCACCAAATTTAGGTTGGAAAGATAGGGTGGACGTTCGTTCTCCGTCCAAGCAGTGATACTCTGGAACTCCCTGGAGCTCTCTGTGGCATCTCAAACTACCTCTTCTTTAGCGGTAAAGACCTTCCTCTTTCCACCATGATAATTGGGCTTTCTGTCAGGGCAGGCGGGGAGGGAACTGAATTATTGAGTTTCTATTGCCCTGATGTTTTCGCTTGCTCAGCTCCATGATGCCTTTTCAAGGGGAATGTTGCGCTTTATAAGTGTGTGTACCATATTATACCATTCTGTGTCACATGTGATGCAACGTGGCTAAATGCTAGCTTACAAAGATCAACTGGGAAATGTTCTTTCCTATATAACTTGTATGTTGTTTCAACACCCAGTTCTTTTGCGAGGTGAATTATGGAATGCATTGTGCATTGCGTCTTGCCCCGATCAGCTTGGGTGGTGTGCTGATGGTGTGGTGGGGTCATACTGGAGCAACTGAGGGTGGGCCGATGCCATGTTATGAGAGAGGGAATTGAACGCATGCCATCTTGTGCACTGTCTTCCCTTTTTCAATTCAAGATGGGGCGGATGTTGTGTTGGAGGCTGCAAGGCCTGGAGAGAAAAGGGCACTATGCAGAGGCCTATGCATATTCCCCCATGCTTACAGTTTCCCCTTTACTGTTGATAAGGTGGGCATTGCTAGACATATCGCTACCCAACGCCCTGCCTCCTGCCCCCCGACCCCCAGCCCCGGACTAGGACTCATTTCAATTTGTGTACTGACTTATTATTTGATAATACGGGTGTTGAGCAGACATCCCTCGTGGGGTTCACTGAGGTTGAATGGAGTGCTAAAAGGCATGTTGGTAAGGATGGACTGATATCGAACTGCACCATGAGTTGGACTCCAGAAGTGTAAACGGGATCATACTCTGCCAGGATGCCGAGGGTCACGCTCGAAGGTACATGCGCTGTAAACCCTGAGTGGTGCAACAGTTGCAAGAGCTAGAAAGACGTAAGACATTAAATGAGTCTCCCAAAGCTCCCAGAGTCTCACCACAGGAGGATAGCTCAGAGGCAACGTCGACATGGAGCAACACAGGTTCAATCCCCGGGTCCGAGTTTAGAAACCTCTGGCTATTAAGCACGTTATAAATAACATCATATCATATCATATCATATTATATCATATCAAAGCAGTACTTCTGCGCAGAGGGTGCAAAACGCCCAGTGAAGTAACAGTCAGCTGTAGCAGAAACCATACATTCCCAAACAGGCATAGGCAACAGGGTTTCATCAGCAGATGTAGGTGTAGACCATCGAACCGAAAATAAGAGAATAAATGCAGGCATGCAGAAATTGTCCGGTAACAGTAGAGCGCCATTCCAATCTCAGTGTGATGTTGGCCTCTTGTAATTCTGCAAGACTGTGGAGTTGGGCACTCAGGTATATAGTGCTGGTGGAGTGCAGAGATGGTTGCATAAAAGAAAAACTGATAGAGCGCAAAACTCTGACCCTGCAAGAAGCCATGGTATTGGCCCACTGCATCAAATTATTAAGGAAACAATCCTATGTTAAAAAACGCTATCAGGCAGGGGAACATGCAGATCACAGTGAGTGAAGAATGCCACGAAGGGACACCAGAAGTAATTGGAGAGAAGTGAAGAGCAAAGTTTTGGGGAAGAAGGATAGCTCAGGGGCAACGCGTTTTTCTTGGAAGCAGGACAACGCAGTGCAAATCCCGATCCCGCGCTTAGAAACCACTCGTTGGTATTAAGCGCGTTATAAAAGCACAATTCTAAATGTTGCCATAAGCAGAGAGTGGGATAGGTGCGTGCTCATGGGCTCATTGACTACACCTTACAGTGGGCAGACATTCACTTCCTGGAGGATGGAGATAGAGATTAAATAGAACGGGAAACACAGCCCAGCTAGTGACCGATAGTAGACTTCAGTACCTGTCGACGGAGAAACACACTTACCTACAGGAGAATGGCATCCAGCACATAACATGGGTGATGCCCTATTCCACTTAAGGTAGGTTGAAAGGATGAACAGGTAATTCAACCCATCAGGCAGGCACCTAGATTGCAAGGAATCCGTGTACTGTGCCCTAGCATTCCACTGAGTTTCACAAAACACGGTGCTAGTCTTCTCATAAGAGGCAATCATGCAATACACTGACACCTGCATTGAGCCTTCAGGGAATGGCTTCACATCTACTAACAATCAAGGAATCAGAGATTGCAGGAATCTTAATCAGCATAAATCAGTGATAAGAGGAAGGCCATGAAAGCATACTCTTTCAGAAAGGCAACTGGGTGAGGATGAGATTATTGCATAAACTCAGGTGGACACAGTCACCCACTCAGACAATTAAAGGTGCATCAAGTAATAAGCACCGATGGGATAGCTTAAAGTGTAGAAAGAATTGCTGTGTGCTAGATGTGGCAAAGAGGGGAAACGAGCGTCTCAATAGGACAGGAGGTGATGGAGAGTGGTGACTGAGCAGAACCAGACCAAATTGAGCAGGGATTTTACGAAGCTTCAATCTGGATGGGGGAATATAGAAATACAGAAGAAAAGCAACCAGCAGGCAGCAGAACCCCATGAAGGAAGGTGAGAAGATTGTGAAGGACATTCAAGACTATGACATAAACACTATGTGACTCATCTCTTCATTTATTTTATTTATTGAACATTTGTAAGTTACCTTTACATCGGAAAGTGTTTCCAGGTAACACAAGGCAAAGGGGGGAGAACAGAGGAGAATAAACAACAATAAACAGTCATACTAGGCCTTGTGACATTTGACTCGCGCAAGTGCAGCAAACAGGAAGTGCAGATGGGAGGGGTGGATGAGGAGGAGGGGGAAAGTAGGGAGTTGGAGGGGGGATATTTAGGGGGAAGGGTGGGCTGGGTAAGTGCTGGGGGGTAAGTGCAGGAAGGGAGCCTGGAGGGCAAGTGTGCAAGGGACAGGATAAGGGTAACTAGTATGAGGAGGGGGTGGACCAGACTCAGTAGTCCAGTCAGGGAAGGGTGCCTGAAGGCAAATGCTCGAAGGAGGTACTGAGGCAGACTGGTCAAGGGTTCCCGTGTATGACTCAGAAGGGACCAGGCAGCCAGTCACAGCAGCAGGGGGTTCATGAACAAGGAAGGGGGGGAGGAAAGGAGGAGGAGAAAGGGAAGGTCTGGAGAAGCTTCCAGATCTTAAGGAGATCCAGCTCAAGACTGAGAGGGGTGGGGAGGCCATTCCTGAGGCAGGCTCCTGCAGAAGGAAGAGATCTACTCCCCACTCTCTGCTTGGAGAAACGTCTGACCTGCAGAGAGTTAGAGCTAGAGGACCGAAGGACTCTAGCAGGGAGGTATTTATTTATCTTTTGTAATGGAAGGGATGATGTAGTATACTGTCCCCTTTCGTTGTTTGTGGCTCTGGTGATTGCCGGCGAATGAGAAAAGGGGTGGTGTGGGAGCTATAGAAACAAAGGAGGGTGCAAGTGAAAAGGCTGCTGCGGCACACATGCTCAGTATCTGAAAAAGTTAAGAAAATACATAGGGCCCATGTGTATCTGGTGTTCCTTTTTGCGTGATTCCTTAATGCTAGCAAGCATGGGCCCCCACAGTTCCTATGTGGTGATGTGTGTGTCTATTAGTGATTGTGTTGTTTTGTTCCACTACTCAGGAGCCCAGTAGTGTGGTGTGCGGGAAGGTTTATAGTCATTTTTTCGAATACAAAAATGTCGAGTTATTTTTTCGAATATCGATTTTTTTTATTACGTTTATTATTCGAAATGGGGGTTCTCTCCCAAACCCCCTTTTTTTTTTACCCATTTGTTTTTATTCCCGGACCCCAAAATAAATATATAATAAAAAAAAAGAGAATTCGACTTTTTTTTTTTAATATGATTTTTTCGGCATTATTGTCTTTCTTTTTTTTTCTCGAAATAATGACTGACCACCGTGCGGGAAATAGTTGTGGCACTGCTAACTTACTTTTTCAAAACTGTTGGGAACAGAACTACATGCACATTAAGAAAGATCTGCTATCCTAAATGTGAACTACCTTTTAAATTAATCTGCCCCTTAACAGGATCCAAAATGATGAGTATAGACCTGCCTGATGACTTTAGTGTAAGGGTATGGGAAGAGAATATGCAATAAATATGTGAAGTGAGTTTCATGAGCCTGTACCTACTTAGAGAGAGTGATTACCAGCTACTATTTTAAAGCTACAGTACTAAAGCCTGTTGTGTTGACACGCCTTGCCTCTAGTGTCCATCCTCGCACGTCCCTTTCAGGAAGCCTAGAACTGTAATATTCTGGGGCGGTTTAAAGGTTGTGTTAATTGCCCACTTTTGCCTCTGTTATGCTTGCGATTCAGTTCAAGTACAATATTTGAGTACTTTGTAAAGGAACTTTGACCGTAGACATCTGTTATTGAATAACGTTTTTAATTATTCATGTTTTAATTCAGTGCAAATATAACGCAGCAAGCCACCAAGGGACCTGTTTTCTTTTTATTACTCAGCCCTAGAGATCAAGCGCTAGAAAGCACGACCTTTTAATTGTAATAAAAGGATAATTAATAGATGAGATGGAATGTGTGAACCCGTATCACGTACGATTCTATAAGGAGCTTATAAAGTACAATACTAATTACTTTTTCCATTCACCCATTTTTATTCTCATTTTTTACTGCATGATCTTAATCATAATTGTATTCACGAGTTCTTTTTTTCAGTCTTACTTCTAAATCCACCTTCTACGTTTGATCCCGTACAAAGCCAGGAGGATTGGAATTGGAAGACTCACCACCAGTCAGCATTCTGGTAGAACCTCTTTATCGCCTTCCACGTCTCTGCTCTGGCTTTTCTTTTACGTTCAGCAACTATTGCCATTGGGTCCCCATCTAACCGGTGAGAAAACAGCACTGCTCATTTATAGGCACTGCTGGCATTAACTTTCTTTGTCGGGCATATACCCCTCAAGTTCTATCTCATTGTCACTATTCCCTACAAATCTTGCACACCCTACATATGACTGGCCATATGACAGGAAGGTCAGAATGTAATTGGTTTTCTGCTAGTCTGCCATCTCTTCCAGGCAAACATTATGGTAAATGGAGTGTCCATGGCTTATAGGCCCTCATATGAAAACCTAACATCTTCTGGGGCAGATATAATTCTGTCTGCCAGGTGGACAAGTCTAGGCTAAGTAGGATTACAAAAAAGTGTGTTTATTCATTTTATTGTTCATTTATAGCGCTTTATAAAAAAGGCCCTTTACATGTTTTATATGAAAGGGTACCTAAGTGATTGAAATGGTAACATTATATGAGCAGGACAGAAAAATAAAAGTATGACAGCAAGGTAACGCTCGTGCAGAACGAATGGATGGGAGGACAGATATTACTGAAGCTAGATGGGAAAAGCATCAAGGAAGTTAGGCAAAGAGAAGATAGAGACGAACAATATAGAAAAGACAGGGAACGGGAAACAAGGTTGAAGGAAGACGAGCATAAACGAAAGAGCAAGGGGCGACGAGAGCAAATGTATCAGGAGGAGCAAGAGAAAAAGAGGAACAGGCAGAAGCGCAAAGAAAGTATGACAATAGCAGAGAGCAACTGAAGATAGGGATAAATGAGAAAGGAAGAGAGAGGAGGAGGAGCCCATATTAAAGGGACAAAAGGATACAGAGATGAAGGGAAGTAGAGGAAAGAAGGGAAGGAGTAAGGAGAGAAGAACGAAGACAAGAGGAAGAGAGAATTAGAAGGGAGGCAAGAAAGTGAAGAGAACTAGATAAAGAATTCGAACAAAGGAGGAGACAGTGGGATCTTGATAGTAGTCTTATTCGCAAAGAACCAGTCGAGCCAAGCCCAGCAATACGGTGGGACAGAATGGAAGAGTTCCTTCTGATAAAGGAAGCAACGTCAGGGGTATCTAGACTAGTACTGGAAGAAGAAAACTTTTATGTGGAAGCATCGGAAACAGAATCGATAAGGCCTATCACAAATTAAAGGAAAGTAGCAAATAAGGAAGTCAAGGGAAGGGGGATCCATCCCTAGTATTTCAATCACAAAGTGAAGAAGAACATCTTTTCAGTCTCGAGCATAGAGCCTTATCCTTAATCAGACTGAACCTAGAAAAAGGTGAAGGGGATGATAGTCACACTAGTTGGGGACGAGATATGTCAGACAAAGAGAGAGAATCCTTCCATGGGGAAGAGGGAGGGAGCGTGTGTGCCCCAGAGGGAAGCCTGCAAGTAGACAAAGAATTAAGATGGTCTGATCTAGACCAACCTAAGGATAGAACGCCTGATCCTACAGTGTACCCAGAGCATCCCAGAGGATGATCGTATAGTGAGAAGGAAGAATCACCGCTATATGTGAGCAGGTTAAGGTCCCTACCGACGAGGAGACGGACAGGTACGATCGTCCCTGCCATGGACAGGCTAATGATGGGAGCCGACTGCGGGTTAGGATTCACACAGTTTCTCTACAGGTCTCCAGAGAGGAAAGGGGCCATTTTAAACTGTAACTGCACCAACCAGGAAGGTCCCTGCATGCTCCTGTCCCCCTTGCAAACTCCAAACAAAGGTGCAGTGCATCGACGAGTGCGTTTAAATGCGCAATACTAACATTCAGCTGTATTTCCTCTTTTGGGCTTGGGTTGACTTGACAGGTTTTCCCGCATCGAACATGTTTGTGTTCTCCTGGCAACCCTTTTATCTGGCAGTGAAATGTGGTTATGTTAACAGTACAGTTACACTTCTGACATTTGTATTAATTTTCTCTACTTTTGTCCTTTTTCAGGGACATCTTCCCATTCTTGCTCCAAAACATGGATAGAGATTGCTGATTAAACCATCATTTCAGAAAGGTTTATTTGGGCAATCAATATTTAATTATTAATTATTTAGTTTTCCTTAATTTTTGTGTGCAGATAAACGAAATGTATGTTCTTGTTCATGAGATAATAAAAAATAACTGGGCCTACATAATTCTTTTATTAACACATATACTGAGCTTAGGCAACAAAGAATTGACTAAGGCTACAGGAAAGGAGTTAAGAACTGGGTGTCAGACTCTAGGTCTTGAGGTGCAAAAGCAAGTTGAATTTTTGGGATATCCTTAATATTTATGAGATCAATGTACCTACAATGATTCTAAATGCATGCAAATTCATCCCATGAACACCAATGAGGGATTGGGGTGAGTCTTGGTTCATGTCCTGCTGGCCACTATGAATCCATGGTTGAATGCTGATGTGTGCAGAGTGAATGCTAGCTCAGAGAATGTTGAATAGTGAGTTTGAATCAATGTTCTATGTGTGTGTCAGCGGTGGCCTGAGCAAGGTCGAGAAAAGTGTTCGGCTGATGTCTCCTGCCTTATGTGTACTTGAGGCTTAAGAGGCTAACTGAAGAAATTGTCCTGTTAATAAGGCCAAATTACTTGTTACCTGAAGTCTCTTGCCTCATCTGTGCTATATTCCTTGTTGACATGCATTTGAATATGATGACCTTACATCTTTCTTATGTCTCCACTTTTCAATGCTGATGTACTATTCTTGTAATAGAGTCCTAAAATAAGTGTTGTAATACCTTCCAGTTCTCTGCACTACATGAATTAATTAACATAAACAAAATCCTAAAACCAGATACAACAGATATCTTGATTTCTTGTTTGCAGCTATCGAATCCTGCAGTTCAGCATCCTTGGGTTCAGATATATGAGGAGCTTTCCTGAAATGTTTTCTCTTTTGAGCCTACAGAACAATAAGCAATTTTGCTTTGGGCTGTGAGTTAACGGGTTGTACTGTCATCAGTGGCACTCCTCCAAGTATGAGTGTGATTTTTGATTTCATACTGAAACAGGAGAAAACTGAATTGTAAAATAAAATAAAAGACTGAAAAAAGTAATTGAGTTCAGTCCACTTGAGGAAGGCCACTTTTAAATGAGCAGCAAGCAGCATACACGTATCATGCGTTTCATAGTTAGGAAGGCCTACATCTATAATTGATAGTTGGACTCTTTTCGTGTGTCTCCAGAGCTCCAGTTATGGATGTCTAAAGCCGCATTTCATGGCACATGAGCCTGCTTATTTCATTTATTTGTGCACATTTAGTACTTATTGCCAAATCGCTGAACAAAGTAGAAAGAACAAATCAGTCAGTTAATGGTACAATTGATGGTTTCAATGGTGTCCTTCCTTAAGAAGAGGAAAGAAAGTGAGATGTTTTATTACTATTATTATTTTTATTATTATTCTAGCTGAGTACGGAATAAACAGCACAGCATACGAGAACACATATTTTTTTTTTTTTTTTTTTTTATTTAGTTTGGGATGGTTAATTAAATTAACCTTTCAAACAAAATTACTTTTATACAAAACACATACAATAAAAGGCAAGGTATGCCAATTCAATACAATAAAAGGCAAGGTATGTCAATTTAACAGATAAAAACATCATACAATATCACATGTGATTAGCATGATTGATCATATAATCGGAATACAAAAAGCAATCAATTACTCACTTGGACAGATTGGGCATAGAAGCTTATTTAAAAATTGAATAGTAGCTATTCTTACTGTGATTTTTGGAGTTGCAAATAGCTCATTCCATAATTCATCATTTGAGCGTCTTATATAGTGATGTCTTGTTAATTTATCGATAATGTCTTTTCTCTGCATTTTTAAAGCTGTGCATTCTATTAAAAGATGTTTCAGACTTTCTTTGGATAGTTTATCATTACAAAATCGACAGAATGAATCATCCAACTTAATGATGCCCCTTCTTACCAAAATTTGTTTGGTCGGCCATAAAGTCAGGCGAAACCTCAATATTTGGTTTCTGAGTTTGTGGGAGGGGCATTTTAGTAAGTAATCCGCGGTTTGGCGGAATTTTTTATGCCCAAACAGAGCTCTATCAAAATCTTTTAATTTTAGACAATCTTGTTGGGTTATATGCCAATCAAGTTGATATAATTTAATTTTGGCTTTAGAGGGATTAATTAGTAGAGTGTCTAATGAGATATTGGCTTCCGTCAAATCGGACATAACTGCAGCTCTCCAACTTGATGGAAATAAGTGTGCTGAACGTAGAAGATAGTCTGCCAGAATCTTAAGTATGCCATTACTCGCCAGGCCCAACACACATTTTCTGAATAAACAGCATCTCTTCCATGAAGCATGTATATTTACTGATAGAATTCCCAACTCAAAGCGGAGCAGTGCTGTTGGACTAGAGTTTGGGAGATTCAAGACTTTCTTCCAAAATTTTGCCTCGAATTTGTTCCAGTAGCATGCCTCCACAGGTAACCAAGCCTCACATCCATAGGTAATAATGGGGAGTACCTTTTGCTGATAAAAGGTAAGAATATGTTTACATGAGAACTTACCATACTTGTATAGCAATATTCTGGCTTGTGATATTAATGTGGTCAATTTACCATTTAGACTGTCTCTTTGGGGCTTATTTGTGGGAGAGTTACTGAATAGAACACCCAGGTATTTGTATTCATTCACCACGGTCAACTTTTGCTTATTCAGAAACCAACAGTACTGTTTCCTTAATCTTGACTTCTGTCTCCCCAATTCCATCACTTGAGTTTTTTCCAAGTTCAAAGTAAGATTATTCTTGGTGGCGTATTGATCTAATTTATCAAGCATATTTTGTAGGCCACTCGGTGTTTTCGAGACGAGGACTAAATCGTCTGCATACAAAAGCCATGCAATGATCTGGTTCCCTAGTTTCGGAGCATCATTCACTACAATATTGAATTCATTGCCTAAATCTAGAATAAACAAATTGAACAGTGTGGCAGCAAGGATACATCCTTGTTTCAGGCCTCGCTGCGTTAGAATCTCTTCAGATAGTAGTCCTTCCAAATTTAATTTAACTTTCATTGAAGTATTAGAATGGAGTAAAAATATTAAATGTACAAGTGAAGATGGACATCCAAATTTTAACAATTTCTCAAATAGCAGACTCCGATCTACGGAGTCAAACGCTACTCGAAAATCAACATAAGCAAGATAAATTGGTTGATTTCTTGATGTATACAGTTCTTTAATTGCATTCAGAGTCGTTATGTTAATACTGGTGCCAAGACCTGCCACAAATCCAGTTTGAAATGGGTCTCGCCGATTCTCTTCTGACGCCCAGTTGTTGAGCTCTCTTAGAATAATTCTACTAAAGATCTTACCTGGGGCGTCAAGAGGACACATATATAGATGGAGGGAATTTCAAAGTTTTGGAGCGAAGAGGGAGTAGGAACAGAGACGTGATTGGAACATGTAGGTGGAGGGACAGAAAGAAGAAAAGGAGATTGGGACCGGCGGGATACAAGAGAACTGAGATATTGAGGTGCCATGACAAAGAGGAATTTGAAAACAATAGTAAGTGGATGATATTACAGACGATGTGCTAAAAATAGCCATTAAAGGGAGTTAAGGGCCACAGAAATAGAACTACAACGATTGAGGGAGCGTATAAATCATACAGATGAGTGAAAAATGGAGAGAAGTGGGGCAAGATGAGTAGCAGGAAAATCATGAAAAAAAGAGGCGCAAGAGCCGAGACAAGTGACAATAATGCTAGACACTAGGAGCGTAGGTGCCCTGAATGTTTAAAAAGGATGAGCTTTGCATACATTGAAGAGGTGAAAACGGCATGCACGCTCGGTTGCGAGAATATGCACACAGAAGGTCCAGGAGGGGGCGAAAGTAATGCCAAGATTATGAGCGGCCGAAGACAATGTTAGCTGAGTCAGAGGAAAGAAAATAGAAGTAGGAGGAATGGGGGAAGGAATTTGAGAGGAAGGGAAGATTAGAATTTCCTTCTTCGATGAATTAAGATGCAGAAAATGCGAGACTGGATGGACGAAAGAGAGGCAGGAAGTTTAGCATACTCCAAAAAAGATGAGCCGGAAAAGAAAATGTAGGTGTCATCTGCATAAAGATGATAGGAGAAATTATAGGGGGGAAATAATGGCAAAAAGAGTTATAGTACAAAGGACTGATCCTTGGGGAACCCCAAAGCGGAGAGAGAGAGAAGAAGAGTGGACAGCCCATGAAACAGAGTAAGTGCGGTTAGACACATAGGAACAGAACCATTTGTGAACCGTGCCAGAGATGCGAAGTGATAGAAGCCTAACAGAAAGAATGCGGTGATTGACAGTGTTGAATGCAGCAGGAAGGTCTAGTATGATAAATAGGGAAGAGTGCTTAGTATATCAAGCAACTAGAAGGGAGTCAGTTACAGAGAGTAAAGTAGTTTCAGTAGAGTGAAAGGGTTTAGTTTAGTTTAGTTTAGTTTAGTTTATTATTTATAATGCGCCGAAAAGCCCAAGGGTAACAAGGCGCAGCAGATACAAGAATTTGCAAGACTTAGTTACAGACAGTAATATATGTACAGGTATGAATACAGTAATAATATCAATCAGCGGTAAATATAACATATGTACAGTTAGCAGTTGTGTATCCAGGATGTGGGCCAGGAGGTTCTAGATGATGGCTGTCTTCAGCCAGGATTTGAACTTTGAGCGAAAGTTTTGGTAGGGTAGGTCCATTCTAAGAGTGGGTGGTAGGGAGTTCCAAAGCTTGGCTGCTTTCACTGGGAAGCTATTCCCACCTATAGTTGCACGTTTGTAAGAAGGGACGGATAGGCAGTCTCTGTAAGCTAACCTCGTCGGTCTTATGGATGTTAGTCTGTGAAATCTGTTAATCAGATAGGTAGGGGCTGCATTATTAATGGACTTATGGGTGAGTGAGGCAGTTTTCAAGGAGATTTTATCTATAATGGGGGTCCAGTTTTGTTGTTTGCTATATGTAGTGATGTGGTCTCTTCTTGAGATGCCCAGGGCCGCTCTAAGTGCGTTATTCTGGAGAGTTTGTAATTTGCCAGTGACGGCTTTGGATGACCCAAGGTAGAGGGCGTTGCAATAGTCCAAGCGGGAGAGTATAAGGGCTCTGGCCAGGGTCAGACAACTGGCCTCGGATAAAAAAGGTTTAGCTGTCCGGATCAATTTACAAGTATACGACGTGGAGGAGGCTAGTGAGTTCACTTGTCTGTTAAAATTGAAGTTAGAGTCCAAGTAAAAGCCCAGTGTTTTGACTTCATGTCCAACCCTGATAGTATTACCATCAATTATAAATGATGAGTATGCCGGGCTCAGGTTCTTTAGGCTAGTTTTAGTACCCAGTGTGATGAGTTCCGTTTTATCATCATTCAGGCATAGACCGTGAGTGGCCATCCATGCCTGGATGATGATGTAGACCCTATTCACCAAGGCCAAATCCTTTGCATAATCTCCAGAAAGCGGAAGGAGGATCTGGGTATCATCTGCATAGTTAGTGTAGGTGATACCGAGATGATCCAGATCATCGAAAAGGGGCTTGGTAAATATGTTGTACAGTGTCGGGGAGACACAGGAACCCTGAGGCACACCGCAGGTGATGGGTATAGGGTCTGCCGCGTCTGTCGGCGAGAAGACCCTCATAGTTCTGCCATCAAGGAAGGATCTGATCCAAGTAATAGCCTCTGGGGAAAAATGGGCAGCCGAGTGGAGATGGGAACAGAGGACAGCGTGGTCGACCAGGTTGAATGCTGCGGAAAGGTCAAGGAGGAGGAGTAAAGCTGCTTGACCATTGTCTTTGAGCAGATCAATCTGTGTTTTAAGGTCGATGAGAGCTGTTTCGGTCCCATGTTGGGGTCGGAAGCCTGATTGTCTGGCTCCTAGCAAGTGGTGATCCTCCAGGTGCTTCTGTATTTGTACATAGGCGACCTTATCCAGAATTTTCAGAAGGAATGGTACTGTTGTTATAGGCCTATAGTTAGTTGGTATTGCTGGGTCGAGGGTGTTTTTTTTTAGTAGGGGCAGTACCCAGGATTGTTTTAGATTAGTTGGGATGGAACCGGTGGAGAAGGAAGCATTGATTAATTTAGTGATAAAAGGGGAAAGGTCACGGGCAGCGTCTTTTATGAGCTGTGCTGGGCATAAGTCTCCTTGGCAGTTAGATGGCTTTAATGACATGATGATTTTTTCCACTTCAAGTATGGTCACTTTAGTGAAGTTAAATCGTAAATGTTCAGTTGTGGACCGTTTCTCAGGTTTAGGCAGGGCAGGATTGTTCAAGGAGGCTTTTTTACAAGATATTTTCTTTTGTAGCGTGGCGATTTTGTTAGCTAGGGCAAGTTGGATGTTGGTACACCAGTTCTTGTCTTTTATACAGGTGTCTATGGGTGCTATGGGGGTTTCTACTTCTTTTAGAATTGAGAATAGTTCCTTTGTATTTGAACTGGCTTGGGAGATGCGAGAGTCAAAGGAGGTACGTTTAGCAAGGAGGATTTCTTTTTTTTACAGGGCCGCTAATTTGGTAAATTTAAGTTTGGAATCTAGTTGGAACCTAGATTGCAGGAGCAGGAGCAAGGAATGGAGGTTTAGAAAAGAGGGTACCTGGGAATAAAGGATTTGTTGTAGAATTTGAGAAAGAAAGGATAGGAGGGCGATAGGGTGGAAATTAGAAGAAATAGAGGGTACAAGAGTGGGTTTTTGTAGGATGGGAATGACCATAGCATTTTCAATGGTAATAGGACAAACAGCAGACAATAGAGAGTTGTTGAATAAGGAGGTGAGATGAGGAATTTAAAGAGGAAAGATTTGAGGATTAAGAGAGGACAGCACTGGATCTGTGGGAGCAGCTGTGGGGTTGGCCCAATCAAGTAAAAGAGTGCTATCAGTAAGAGAGGAGAAGAAGGGTAAGGAATAAGGAAGAGGGGGATTGTCAGTAGGAAGTAAAGTTTCAGAGTTAGTCGAGCAGGATGATGGAAGATTGAAAACTTTAGTGGGGAAGTAAGAGGCAAAATCATCAAGTGTAAGAGGGGAATACAAAGTAGGATCAGTACGAGGGGAGAGAAGGGAATTTAGTTCATGGAATATTCTGCGAGGATGGGCCGAAAGAGTCGTAAGAAGACTAGAGTAGTAGGGTTGGTTAGCAGAAAGTAAAGGGTTGTCATAGAGAGAATGGAAGTAAGAGCAACGCAAGGTCAAAAGACAAGTGATTTTCTTTCAACTATGCTCTACCAGGAGTAGCTGGGTTCTAAGAAAATGAAGAGAAGAAGTAAGCCAGGGTTAAGGAGTTTTACAGGAGGAGGAGAAAGAACGAGCGGGATGAAGATGATCCAGGAAAGATTGAAGACCAGAGGAAAAGAAATGTGCAGCAGTCTCAGCCGAGAATAATGCAAATTGAGTAACAGAAGGCAGAGTAGAACTAAGCAAAGAAGCGAACATAGATGGGTTAAACTTTCTAAGGTCAAGGCAAAAATATCAGATGGGAAGGAGAAAGGGGCAACGATTGTGGGAAGGAGAGAGAAAAAAAGAAGGGAGTGGTCCAAAAAAAGGATAGTGGAAATAGAAGAATAGGAGGGAAGAGAAATAAAGAGGTGGTTCAGTGAGGAACCCAAGAAATAAGGGGGAGGCCTAGGCATGTGGAACAAGTGATACGATTCAGTTGGAATGAAGTAACATGAATTATGAACAGTAGCAAGGTGGCGATTGAAGTCACAAAGGAAAATAGTAGGAATAGAAGTAACACGCCCAGGTCTTCACAGAAAGATGCACTAGGTCCAGGGGGGCCATAGATAACAATTACATTCAGAAGAAAAGCAGACTTAAAGGAATTAAAGTTGAATTCAAAGTAGGAAAAAGACAGTAGTTCAAGGCCCGGGAAGGACAATAGCCATGAAGAGTTTGAATCCCGGTTCCACCCCCACGACCAGTGGAATGAAGTGAGTGAGAGAATTTAGAGAGAGGGGTAGACAGAGCAGCAACAGGGGCAGTGTTAGAGGGAAAAAGCCAGGTTCTAGTAAGACACACGAGTTGTAGAATTAGTCAAAAGAATTGGACCCGAATAGAATGCGTTTTGTTACAAATGGAACAAGCGTTCGTTCGAGAGGGCTACAGAGAGAGTGGTATCAAGATAAGGAGTAGTGAAGGCATAACACAGGTTAGAAAGATTACGACCACCAGACAGGGAAGAATGAGATGGGGGCTGAGAGGAGTAATGTACAGGTATAGAGCCTGGTATTGTCTGTGAAAGAATGCGAATGGAAACAGTGAGAGCAGCACAGAGAAAAGGTAAAGAACAGGGAGTAGAACATTAGCTGAATAGAGGAGTAACGT
Source organism: Ambystoma mexicanum (assembly GCF_040938575.1). Taxonomy (NCBI): domain Eukaryota; kingdom Metazoa; phylum Chordata; class Amphibia; order Caudata; family Ambystomatidae; genus Ambystoma; species Ambystoma mexicanum. Next base: position 544,575,177 of record NC_090929.1, read on the forward strand.
GGTGCACGTGGACAGTCGGGCATTGATGAAAGACAACCTTCGATGAATGGTTGAGGGGCCCCTCTGAGCTTCAACAAAGCAGGAGAAAAGGAAGTGCGACCCAGGCATCTGCCTGAAAGGTGGAAGGATACAGGCGGAGTAATTGCTGGACGGGGATGGTGATGGTACCGGAGACATAGATCGAGAGAATAGAGGACCTAACCACCGAGGACAGCCGCAGGCAGCAGTGCAGTCACTTGCCCGACTTCGCCCCAGTAGCAGCTCTTGCTGCCTCGTGGTTCCGTCATTCGGTGTCGAGGGGGAAGGGCTCTGATGTAAAAGGAGGGCGAAGCTCACCATGTCGAGCAGGGGAGGAGGTGTTCCCTCAGGCAGATCTCGGCCCCAGCATAGGGGCAGCAACAAGCAACACCAGCAGGACGGGCTCGGCAAGTCCCCCAGGATGTTAGCAGTCTAACGTATAAAGTGTCTAAGCTTTGTATTGCCACATCCATGGGCGTCATTTTAGGGGGGGACATGGGTGTTTGTCCCCCCCAACTTTCATGGCACACCATTTTGTCCCCATTCATTTGGCTGGGGCGCCTTTTCTTCAGATGTCATGTTGCCCCCAGCATTTTCAGCAAAGTTACTCCACTGGCAGTCACGAGGATGCAAAGCGGCAGAAGAGGTGAGTCTCCTTCCTTCCCCAAAACAGTGCAGGTATCAGTGCAGTGACTTGGCTTATCCTACATACTGGTACTAAGCCACCTTTGATTGTGTTCAAGGTGCAGAAAATGTATACAATACCAACGACCAGGGGTTTTAGTTCTGATATGTGGATGGAAGGTTGTATCTCACAGAGTTTCGTTCAAATACAATTTGCTCCCACAGGACCTTAAATGGAATTTAAGTCTGTAGTTATTTTACTCTAGGGCAGCGGATGAGGAATTATAACCACAGATATCTTTACTTTCAACCGACTCAGTTTTCTTCATAAAAGGAGATGACACAATAGAAAGATAACGGAGTTAAATAACATTATTAACAATGCAAGTTATTAATGCAAAAAACTGCAATAAAACATTTACATTTAGATCTAATTGCATACAATGTACTCACATTTCTGATAGTGTGCAAAAAGTGCACATTTCTGATGGAAATATATAAACGTGCAAAAATACTCATTTACATTTTTTGACAATCCTCATTCATTTACCTTTTCAGGTTTACTAAATTCAAGCCATATTTTAAATGGCTGGAGATACAGTGTGGTCCCTCAGACAGATGAGTTCAGTGACGTGAAACAATACGATGGCATATTACGCCACAAGTCTACGCTGTTTCAAAAGTCTACGCTGTTTCAAACAGTTAGTCCTAATTCATAGTGCATGTTAATGATACAGAAGGTTGCAGTGTTCTTATCAGGTACAGCAAGAAGATGAAATAAAATTGCCCAGGTCGGGCTATATTTTTTAAAAAATGAGGCGTTTTTTACTTCTTAGGTTTGTTCGCCCTCATTTTTAATTTTGGCTGTTAGGTGGTTCTGTAAGCATCACCTATAATCCAAAATTACTGTCATTGGAATTAAAGATAGGGGAACAATGGGAACCTAAGGGGCACAGAGCCTATGGGGTGATTGGCCTTTTCCTACCCATTGAGCGCCCATGACCACTAGTCCCTAGGGCCACTCTGCCTCACTTTCCTTCCACTCCCTGCCGAAAACGTGTCCTCCAGTACCTCTCTGAGCTACCACTGTGCTTTCAGAGCAACCTTTTGAAAGGTAATGGCTCATTTGCGGCTATAAACCGGCTAAACCAGCTCCTGGTGTTATAGAAATGTCTGAACAAAGTATGGCTGTTTTATAAGCAGCATATGTGTCCTTGCATCTGATCCTTGCACTGAGTTCCTGTTTAAAAAAAAAAACAAGCATTGGCAAAGCCAACAGTGTTGGCTCTTGTATAGGCATTAAATAGGCACCAGTTTCCCCACCAGTCCAAAACTCAGTCTTGGTAGCATTCCAAAAACTAGTCTTGAAAGACTTGCAAAACAAATCAAATTCCAGAACAGAACACGATCCTCTTATAAAAGCCAAGACGGCAGTAATGTCTATTCAGTGCTTTTATTGTGCAATGTTAAGCACAACATATAAAGACCCCCAACACATTCAGGATATCAGCCTTAACTGAAATTACTTAAGAAACAACAACACTGCTAAAACATTCCACATTCCAATAGAACATTCCCTTGCATGGCTATTCTAGAATAAGCATGGTTAAGCAAACCATGAAATAGCTAGACATTTATAGAACACATCCCCCTCCCCTATTTTACAAACAATAATTATATACGAGAACACAGATTTTTGTCTTAAATAAATGAAAAACAAATAAAATTTAAATCATCTTTCAATCTTCGCAACTCTGGACATATTCCAGACTTGACCACATTAAATCATCTTTTAATCTTCGCAACTCTGGACATATTCCAGACTTGACCACTTTCCAACCCTACAGCGTTCCTGAAAACTCGCACAACCCTAACAGGGTCAGTGTACAGGGGCTCTCCTTTCTTCGAGAGCACAGCTTTTCTTATTCGAACCCAATCTCCAACTTCAACCACAGTTCTCTTTTTGGGATGTTTCTCATTGACTCTCTCCACCCATTTACCTTTGCGCACATCCATTTTCCCTTTTACCTCATCTACAACCACATCTGTCTCTCTCGCTCTGCCCAACCAGGCTGGCGACACCATGGTGTTGGCTTTTCGACTCCTCATGAGTTCAAAGGACTCATACCTGTCTCGACACCTGGAGCCATCCGCAACGCATACAACCTTTCCTTCACCGCCACTCTCCTGTCTAGGCCACACGCATTTGCTCCTCGAATGGCTTCCATAATACATCGATTTACCCTTTCAACCATACCATTTCCTTGAGGATAATATAAAGGAGTTCTTTTGTGCCCAATCCCACATTTAACAAGGTAATCCCGGAGCAACTTTCCCGTGAATTGTGGCCCATTATCTGTGAGAATACTCTTAGGTAGGCCCTCTCTCTCAAATACATTTTCCAGAAATTCTATAACACATTGACAAGTGACTTCTCTCCCAATCTTGAATTCAGTCCATCTTGAGAAGGTATCAACTAGGGCAAGGATGAACCTTCCTCTACCCATCCCCATATCAACCGCACCCAAAACATCCATGGCTAAATCCTGCCACACTCCCTCAGGAGTGCTTGTCTTCCCCATTGGCTGGGAAACTGCTAACACATTTTTCCCGGATTTGACACAATCAGTGCATGCACCAACTACCCTCTCAATTTCACGGTCAATCCCTGGCCACCAATAATCTGCTTTTATCACTTCTTTCGTTTTACACACGCCTATATGTCCTTGATGGGCAGATCTTATCAACTTTTCCCTCAAACTTCCAGGAACCACCAGTTTGTCCCACCGAAATAGGAAACCCCCTTTCACCGACAATTCAATTCTTACTTCCCATAGGGACCTTTCCTCTACAGTAAGTAATATTTTTTCAGGCCATCCTTCTTCTACAAAGGTCATCACACGTTTCCACATTTCATCTGATTCTAAAACACAAATCCATTCTTGCCTCTGTATAATACCTTCCACAGTTACAAAAACCATTTCATTTTCACCATATCCATTGCTGCCTCCCTCACTGGCACCATTCTCCACTTTCACCCTTGAGGCATAATCTGCTTGTACATTCTTTTTGCCTGCAACCACCTCTATTGTGAATTTGTGGCATTGTAGCCTTGTCACCCAACCCGCAACTCTCCTAGATATTTTGTCAAGGCCTTTACATTCAAAAATTGACTTAAGAGGCTTATGGTCTGTTCTTAAGGTAAAATCTTGTCCCCACACGAAATTCTTCATTTTCTCTATGCTCCAATGGCACGCCAAAGCTTCCTTTTCCAAAACAGAATAATTGAGTTCTGCACCTCTTAACTTGCGGGATGCATGCATGACAACCATCTCTGTGCCATCAACATCTGGCTGCAACATTACCACACCTATACCAGTATCACTGGCATTGACCGACAAAATAGTCCTCTTCCGAGTGTCAAACATTGATAAAGGTTTGGCCATATCAATCTTTCTTTTCATCACTTCAAATTCTCTCTCACAATCATTGATCCAAATAAATTCAACACCTTTTTTTAATAGTCCCCTTGAACTGGTTATACAGTCAACATAATTTTCAACGAACAGATGATAAAATTCAATAGTACCAAGAAATGACCGCAATTCTGCTTTATTCTTTGGCACTTGTGTTTTAAGAATGGAATCTACCAAATTCCTTTTTGGTCTGAGCCCTTGCTCCGATATCTCATGACCTAAATATTCAACAACCCGAGTCATAAAAACACATTTATCACCCCGCAACATTATACCCCTCGCCTTAAAAATGGTCAGGACCTCATCAAGTCTTCCCTTCAATTCTTCCTCATCTTTACCACATATGAGAACATCGCCCTGAAAGCACCACACTTCGCTAGCATATCTTAACAACTTGTCCATAACTTTTTGGAATACTGAAGATGCCGATATTAATCCAAAAGGCATGCGCCGAAATTGATATATTCCCTCATAGGTAATGAACGCAGTCAATTTGCGTGATTCAGCATCTAAACTAATTTGATGGTAAGCACTTGCCATATCAAGTTTTGCAAAGAATTTTGCACTTCCAATCCTACTCAGCAACTCACCCATGTTAGGGAGAGGGTGACGATCAGCCACAGCGCACCGATTGAGTTCTCTCAGGTCAACACATACTCTCAAATCCCCACTACTTTTCTTTACTACTACCACAGGAGAAATCCACTCCACTGCCTTGGCGGGCTCAATAATACCTTCTTTTTCCAATTTCATGAGCTCCTCACGCACAGCTTTTCGCATTGACAAAGGTAAAGGCATAAGTTTAGATGCAACTGGTTTGCTTCCATCTTTTACAACAATCTTGTGGACCATTCCTTTTAGGCAGCCTACATTACTGCTGAATACTTCTGGGTACTTAAGTAACATCTCATGACTTCTGGGATTATTTCTACTCGATCCAGGTATATTGGCCACATTAAGTACTTGCTCCTCACTATTGGGATCTAACTTAATACACAATCCTCTCTGTTCCTTCCAGCCCAGCAATGTTTCACCCCTTTTTGTGACATACATTTTTCCATAAGTCACTCTGCCCTTAAACTTGAACTCAGCATTGCAACATCCCAAAATGTCTATCTCGTCTCCATTGTACCCACCAGGCATTTTATCGGAGGGAAACAGATGCTCTATAGAACCACCAACCACATTTTCAAAAACCACTCTGGACATCAACTTGATTTTTAAACATGAGTCTGCTAACATTTTAACTAAACGTCCATTCACTTCTATCCAGGCAGAGGGGTGTTCACATTCATCAGACCCGGTGCACTTTACCATGTGAACAGTAACAATTTCATTCTCAGACATGTCACCTTCCTCAGATGATGCACCATCATACTCTTCAATAAGAAGCGTTCCTTTTCCACTACCAACCCGATAATTTTTGCAGCAATTCTCAAAATGACCCCATCTTTTACAAATACTGCAATTGACACGCCTTCCAGGACATATGGGAGACGTGGACAAATGTCGAGGGCTGCCACATCGAAAACACAATCTATCATCCCTTTTTATGTTACCCTGGGCGCTATCTTTCCGAATACTTCTATTTCCTTGTTCACTACCCCCAACTTTGCTTTGAGTAGCCTCATGACGCCTATTAGGTTTGAACTTCTGCCTCTTCTTTTCTTTCGGATAGGCTCCCTTCTTTTACCCACCCTCAAAACCTCAACATTTGGCACTGACTTATTTTCTTTAACCGCCAATTTTGCTACACACTGTAAGGTGTGCTCGATCCTTTTTGCAATGCCTATAACCTCCTCTAAATTGGGGTCGTCTTTCAACCAAATTTCTTCACGAATTTTATCATTCACACAGTGTAACATAAACTGGTCCCTTATATGTTCATCTAGACTATCACCAAATTTATAATTAAGAGACAAATGTCTCAGAGCCATAATATAGTCTTCGACAGATTCTCCCTCATTCTGGAATCTCATGCCACAATGGTATCTTTCCAAGACAGTACTCGTCTTAGCCTCAAAATGTTTGTCCAACTTAGACAAAGCCTCATCAAAATCGTTAGATCCCCCTTCCAAGTCCAGCTCAGGAATGTCTGGGAGAGTGTCATATATTCTCTGACCCTCATATCCCAAAAAGTGCATCAGCATTGCCACCTTCCGCTCCAACGACATTCCATTTTCACAGGTAGCTTTAACATAATGTAAAAACCCCTTTTTCCAGGGTGCCCACTTGATCTTGGGAGGGCCTGGAGTGGGCATAAACACTTGGGGACCAGGAACCCCAGAAAGCGCCATGTTATATCTTCACTCCACAACACTGGATATTAAATGAGCGTCTGGGATCCCTTGTCCAGCACCAGAGCACCAACTCAGATGGCCCCTCCCCTTCCGGTATAATTGGTGTCACAAAACTGGAGGCAGTCCTCCTCAAAGGGTTCCCCCTTGTCAAAGGGATTATGGGAATTACACAAGCAAGTCAGTACTCTTTCCCGCTGGGAAAATATTTTCCTCCCTTGCGGACACACCTCCCCAGTGCGATCTCACCTGGGTATCTCCGTGTACCACAGCACTCCCAGACCGGCTTCCCCAGAGGGCCCTGGGTGGGTTCAACACATCACTCGCTCCGCGCCGCAATGTGAGACCGCTAATTCAAACGCGGACTCACTTGCTCAGAGCCGCGATCCGAGGAAATACAAACACGCGGTTCCTTCCGTGATGATTGCTCAATATCCGGACACGTGACAATTCACGGGATAGGCGCATGCTTGGACGCGTTCTGTGCCACCGCCTCACCCAAAATGTAGAGCGATCTCCGCGCCGTGATCGAAAGCAAGCTCCTTCAGTGCATTGGGCTTTGAAAGGACGTGCCGCGCCTCCAGGTCCCGATGAGATTCCGCACCCGGCGTCTCACTGCTCCCTCCGCTACTCGGATCGGCACAGCTGTCTGGGTCAGCACAAATCCGCTCCTCTGCACAGACGAGGCGCAGGTGGCAAACCAACGCTACCACACTCTGGGCGCCAGTTCCTAATCACTGCATGAGACATGGCGAGGGTTGCCCTTTCGGCCAGCCGGTGTTGGGGGTCTTGATGGGGATCAATGATTGTTGATGAAGCGGGACAGGCTTCACAGGAACACACATCCCATCCTCGTCGCCATTCTTATAAAAGCCAACACGCCAGTAATGTCTTTTCAGTGCTTTTATTGTGCAATGTTAAGCACAACATATAAAGACCCCCAACACATTCAGGATATCAGCCTTAACTGAAATTACTTAAGAAACAACAACACTGCTAAAACATTCCACATTCCAATAGAACATTCCCTCGCATGGCTATTCTAGAATAAGCATGGTTAAGCAAACCATGAAATAGCTAGACATTTATACAACAGATCCAATTTATCAAACAGGGAGAATCAAGTCTTACAAAAGTTGTGGCAGAATCCTGATATAATCATCAACCCCGCCAATAAGGCGGGAGCCTTAATGAGCTGGGATACAATCAAGTACAAAATTGAGATGGAAAAACAACTGAGTGATCAAGACACCTTTCTTGAAATATTCAATGACCCAATCGAACAGGTACGGGAAATAATCAAGAAGACATTGGACGAGGCAGAATTAGATGAAATCATCACACATAAAACCAAAGCATTCCTTACCAACATACATCCCATGATGCCAGTCATTTATATTTTGCCTAAAGTCCCAAAACGTTTTGAAGAACCACCTGGACGCCCCATCATAGCAGGAACCAACAGCTTGTTAGAACCACTGGCCCAGTACATTGACAAAGTCATTCAACCTCTAACACATAAATCGAGAACATACATTTAAGACACCAATCATTTCCTGAAGAAACTGGATTCAGTCACTTTTGAAGAAAACGTGTACATTCTGTTTACAATGGACGTAACAAGCCTTTATACCAACATCACCCAGCATGCAGGGCTCGAAGCAATGGAATGGATGTTACATAACACTGAAGAAGTAGTAAAAGGTGATCGGTTATTGATTCTCAAAATTCTGAGCATTGTACTTAATAACAACTTTTTCTATGTTTGAGGACCGTTATTTCGTCCAAATCTCCGGAACCTCGATGGGGCCGTGATGGCCCCAAGTTATGCTAATGTCTATATGGCATACCTAGAGGAGACTCAAGTGATAAAAAATCCAAGATGGGAGAGAAAACTCAAATGCCTAGTAAAGTATATTGATGAGCTTTTTGGAGTTTGGTATGGTACCGAAGAGGAGTTGGGAGATTTTTTTCAATTCATGGACATTCTAGCCCCGAGGATTAAATTCACGCACGATAGAATTTCTAGATATTTTGGTTTACCTTAAATGGTACCAGTTAGAGACAACGACTTTTACCAAATCAACAGATAGGAACAGCTTACTATTAGCATCGAGCTTTCACCCAAAAAACTCACTATAGAAAGTATCCCTCGTAGCCAGTGCCCTAGATATAGGAGAATTGTATCTGATGTAGAAGAATATGACATCAAGGCTACGGAACTGACCAATATGTTTCTGAATAGAGGATATAATGAGGAGACAGTGTCAAAACATGCTACCAGAGTAGAAAATACACCAAGACCGGAGGCTTTGAAACCAAGCATGAAAACTGCCAAGACCGATTTGGTATATGTCACTACGTTCTCTCAACAAAGCAGTAGGATAAAGAAAATATTCAAGAAAAATTTGAAAATGTTATCATTGGATCCAATATTAGCAAATGTGTTGCCAACCCCGCAACTGTTTGCCTACAGTAAAAGCAGATCACTTCGGGATCACCTTATTAAATCTGATTTTAGTCATAAAAGATCGAACAAAAAGACCTTTATTGGAACTATTCCTTGTAACAACTGCAATTGCTGTAATAATGTGATCAAAGGTAATTACATTAATCACCCACATAAAGGACACAGAATTCCACTAATACACACATCCACGTGTGACACAAAGAATGTCAGTGTCATGGCCACTGGTCAAGGGACATTAACTGTGTGCCCTGCAGGGTCCCAATGGACCCAGTCCTGGCACCTATGGCACCAAGCTCATTTAAAAGTGTGCTGTGCACACAGTATGCTTAAAGCACATGCATCTAGTCCGGGCGTGGCCATACAGAGGCATTGGAAGCACATGCAGAAGACAGGGGGAGTGGCAAGGTGGGACCACAAGGCCTAAGGGAGTAGCTGGGGCCAGGCTATACAAGCCAGCCCCACCAGCATGTTGGCGCTTCGTGTTAGTCTGCTGGATCAGCGTAACACTTACCGCCGTCTACAGATCCTTACCTTTTCCAGTTCAGCATGAGCATCGTACTCTCCGGAGTCCATCCTGCATCTTACCTGGAACCAGCCACGCCATCGCTGGAAGCACTGCTACCCACTTCCAACTCTGCAGTTGCCGTGTGCATCTTACCTGGAACCACCCACGCCATCGCTGGAATCAATGGTACCTGCTTCCAACTCTGCAGTCACTGCGCGCATCTTACCTGAGGCAAGCCACGCCATTGCTTGAAGCCGTACTACCGCTTCCAACTCTACAGCTATCACACGCCTCTTACCTGTCTCCACGAAACCACCTCTTGCAGCTCCTTGCATCCCTACCTGACCCGAACGCCCATCAACACAGTCATCTTCCGGCGCAGCATCCTCGCGGATCCTTCCATCTGGCAGCCGGCAGGAATTCGGAGTACCGCTCGCCATCAAACACTGACGAGCTGCACCTGAAAAAGAGACAGAAAGCACAAGGTTAGCAATTGCACAAACTTTAAACGCTGGGCAGGACAACTTGCAAACTTTGCGCATCATCTGGAAATTCAACTTACCTCTTTTAGGTTTTCCGGATTGGACTCTCTTCCATCACCTCATACTTGTGGGGCCATCTTCATACCTGGAGGGAGAGGAAAGGACAATATAACGTTACGGACAATAATCATTGGGGATATCATCACCACGAATAGGGACAATAATCATTATTATAAAACATCTACCTTCAAGGCAGTATTGGTCGCAGCCAGTCTGGGCCACCACACAAAGGACCAGTGACGCAACTAGGTCCATCCACAGCGCCCCAGCTGAGAGAAAGCAGGACGGAGGTCATCCTTACACTAAAACAGGTGAGCTTGCATGGGCAAACTCTTGCTCACTTCATTCTGGCACAGAAGGGTCGAGGGGAATCACGACACCACCACGCCATTCTCATTGCCTCTCATCTTCCCTCAGGGGCAGTACCAGCATCCAGAGACTTCGATTTTGCATCAGCTGGGGGGTAAGAGTCGATCCAAGAGAGCCAGGTCCTGGGAGGGCTCCAACCGTGCCCCAACATCCCCGCAGAGACCAGGTGAGCGTAACATTCAGATATGGGAGAAAATGCCCATGTGGGTTATACTACGTGGGACTTATGGGCAGAAAGGCGAAAATCCGATGGGGAGAAAATAAATCAAACATCAGACAGTTCTCAGTAAAATCACCAGTAGCACAACATTTCAATTATCAGAAACACACAATTGCACAAATCCAGTTTGTGATTTTGGAACATGTGATCCTACCCAGGAGGGGGGGGCTAACTAAACTGCTCCTACAAAGAGAAATGTATTGGATTGATAAGCTCGACACAATGTACCACGTGGGATGATTTTCAATAGGGATCTGAACTGTTATTTGTAAATCAATGATTTAGCTAATTAATTAGCTAATTAATACAATTTTTACATCTGAATCTATATGAAATTCTTACAAGGAATGTGTTAACTAGATGTACATATGTGTTACACGATTGTATAATGCCTAGGAAAAACTCACACATTTGTTACCAGACATGACAATTAGAAAATCAGTAGTTATCTGATCAGTTTAGACTTTCATAACCAAATGGAGATTTATTTAGAGAGTATGTTATACTTACCATGAACCAACTTGCGAGCAGGATGTATGTAGAGGCTATATTCACAAATTACCAAATTGTAAAAAATTATATCTCTGCAAGTTAACTTAAAGGGAGATTTATTCAGAGAGTATGATACACTTACCATGAACTAACCCCTCAACAGGAGGCATGTACAGGTAATGCTCACAAATTACTATGTGTGAAATTTATCTTCGCAAGCTAATCTATGATTTTTATCAGAATGTTCACTACGTGCTATCCCCCAAAGATGAGGCATATTTAGTCAATACTCAGTAGTCACCATATGTAAAATGTAACAAACATATTTACAACTTAAATTGGTCAGAAAAATTATTGAAGATCAAGTACACGCATGCTTGACTTACTGTAACTGTATAGATTGTCCTGACAGTACATGCTTATTGTAATGCCAGTTGAATCATTACCCATTGTTTAGACAATGCCGCAGACTAAGTCCATTCATACATGATTTATTCTAATTATACGGCTTTCCATCGTAACATTCAGTGAACAGGTGTTCTGTGTAGCGCAAACAAGATTATCTAAATCGGACAGATTAGTTTATAATTTTTCACCGAAGAAATAACCATTCTCAAATACGTATAGAGTAAATGATTAGACGTATTCACTATACACGCAAGATGGCGTCCGAATGCCGACAAATGAGAAACTAAGTGCACACACAAAAGACAGACAAACATCGGGGTTGACCAGCAACACGCCGATGCACACTCTGTGTGAAGCTGATCAGAGTGGCTGAGGACCCACGGGAACATCAAACGCTACTGAGGACGACGCCACAGCGTTTCCGAGCAACACAGAAAAGACATGCGGGAACAGGACAAACGTTCCGTGCTTAAAGGTATGAGCGGACAGATATCAAATACATCCCTAAAAGAATGTTGTAACACAGTAAAAGTAATTAAATAGCAGATCATTAACACCCATGATTATTTCCAGCTAATGAAGACACAACACACCAGTAAAAAGAAGCAGCTTATACAATACACCACAGTAAACCTGCTAGGTGAATGTAATTGGCCTAATAGATCTAGCACATCATGAGTTTTTATGTACATTGGTCTCCTAGTGGGACACAACGCCTTACCACCGACTTGTCCCACAGGAGAGCATTTTTAGCCACTGTAGATACAATAATAGAGTATTCTTACCTCTAGAACAGGCAGGTGAAAACATTATTTCTGACAAACAAAAAGTGTCTGGCAATCTGGCTCTCTTCTGATTCTAAGGTTAGTGACCATGAGTTTTAAGAACCAATTTGTATTATGAGTGAGTAGAAACTGCAACACGAAGTATTAACATTAGTAAATTGCATAAAGCCTTGATAGCTTTACCTCAGGAAGGGCACTTCGAAGCCCGAAATGCGTAGTGAAGAATAGGGGATGCCTATTTTAGAGTTACCAACACGACTGCAGCATCCATAATTAGTTCCTATCAAGATATCTGGGTCCATAAATTACTTTGAATGCAATGTTGACAATTTTATTGGAATGTGATATACGCTTTGAGAAAATAATGTTGATTCAATGAAAGTCTTCATATTACCCGCAAATTGATAAACCTAAATGCTGATATGAGAAGCACCGTAATGAGGAATAATTACTTTGTATAACCATTGATCGTATTGTAAACTGAAACAATACATTTGTCTGTATATTTATTGACCTAGCACACTAATTGTAGAAAGTAAAAAAATCAAACTGTATGGCTGAAAATTATAGATTTTTTACCAATTATTTTGGAACAAGTGTGCCCTTGTTTCCCCCTCGTTTTGTTTCGTGGGGCTTGTATTAAATAGGCATTTGCCAGGCACTGCCATCATTTCCCCAGGCACTAACGACATCTTGTCAGGTGTTGCCATCCTATAGCCAAGAATGACAATGCATTGCAACATTTAATGGGTTAAGCGAGCTTTATAGGAATATCATCATGGAATCTATTTTAAGGGCTCATATAAAGGATTTCAGAGTGCCTGCCCCCTTGCAAATTACTCCTTCTCAACTTTTTCATCTTTAAGTGGTGCTATTGGTGAAGGTAATTACACCATCTATAAGGGTCACAGTCAATATTTTATGTGGGAATATTTTCATGTGCTGCAAAGGTAGCCATTTGTGGGGCTCCCACTCTTCAATGTTCCCCACTATATTGTTTGTTTGTTTAGGTCTACTGAGGACAGTTGGTGTGCATTGCGACCACAAACTGCGGACCACCGACACCGAGCGCTGTTGCTGCTGTGTCCGCAGCGGCACTGCTGAGTCAGTAGTTTGCATCAACTTTGCCAACTTGCATACATGCTCGAAGAAGGAGCGGGAAACTGCAGCGCAACCAGATTGCAGTGGTTAGGGCTGGTGTAATGGTCAAGACAGACCATGCCACTATGAAGTCCATGATGAAACGTTAATGAGACACTGTGGGTGAAATGCAAGCCAGGGTTCTTCTGAAACATGTGTTCATTCTTTGCAGCTTTTGCAGTCAGGGGACCGGCCTGGTTTTTTCACATCTTGCCTCACTTGTGTGCTGCTCATTGCTGTGCACTCTTCGGTCAATATGTTTGAAGCCTATTTTACTCTTATCCCTTGTAGTGTCTCCCTATTGACTTTGACGTACATGCGTCCGCGTATTGCCGTCTGCAGCCAACGGTTTGTAGCCATTTGCACATGTTGCAATGTTGTTTTAATCCATTTAATGTCGGTGTGTGATTATATTGCATTCCCCCGGACAAAGGTGTGGGTTTGTCTCTGCTTACCCCATCTGAAACCAGATAAAAATTAAGTTGTCTGTTCGTTCATTGTTTGTCAAGTCAGTAATGACTCACGGAGATTCAGTCACATTACTAGCAACGTTGGTTTTATCTCCTTTTAAAGGCCTGGGATTGGTGCAAGGTGACAGCTGCTCGCGCCTTCCGGCACATGTTATCCGCCTCTCTCCACACCTAAGGCATTTTCCCAGCCAAGCCCCACTTACCTCAGGCCTGCAGCTGCTGCCTCATCCTACTTACTGCCTGCCACGTGCGTTCCTCCCTCCTCGGCATCATGGAAATTAATGAGGGTGCTTCACTGGAGCCCTGGTGGCCATCATTAACATTGTTTTATATTGTGTGAAATAGGGTCCTGTATTTTGTGGTGCTGTCTCAATTTAGTGGGCTGTTGCCCCGCATGTAACACACAGGCTGTCGGGGATGAGATACATTTTCCGACTGGGACCCACTGTAGCAGGATAAGCTCTATAAAGCTTTCCAAGACCAGACTTCCCGCTTTTTCGTGTGATAGTTCAAATGGGAGAGGGGCGCCTCCCCTCCTCCCCTTACTTTCTTCTATGCACCTACTCTATCAGAATTGTCCCTGGACCTAGTATGATAGCAACCTTGTCTGTCTCCTCGCTCCTCCCCTTTCTTGTCCCCCCCCAGCACTATCTGAAATGTCGTCAGGCCTAGTACAATAGTCGCTTGTTTTTTTCCTCCCCTCCCTTTCTACACCCCTCTCCCTCACCTTTTGTTTTCTCCGGCTCTACCAGAAATGTCGCCAGGCCTAGTACAGTAGTCACCTGTCTGTTTCCATTTCCTTCTCCCTCTCCCCCTCCCTTGCTTATCTATGTCTTAGCTCTTGCATTATCTGACATGTCGTCAGGCCAAGTATGATAATGAATTTCAGATCCTTACTGTTCATGACCTGTAAGAATGTCATTGTATTTTCCCTTGTTCCCTCCCTTGCCTTGAAGCGCTTTGAAACACATTGTGTATGGGAATTATATAAATAAACTATCATATCATATCATATCCTCCTGAGGTCCAGCTTTGTTTCAACAAAGCATTACAATACGAGCGTAGAGGTTGATGACTCAGGCACCCAATACATGGGAAGGACTATTGTTCCATAAGAGATGCAAATGGTGGGCGATATGGGAGGGGAGCATAACACTGCATTTTATTTCGCTGGTGGATACAGGTTTAAACCCCCAATGAGATTTGTTTGGGTTCATGTACCTTTCCACGCTGCTGCTGAAATTGCCCAATCACGATGAGGACAAGTAAGGCTATGTGTACATTAATTTATCCCAACTTGTTTCTATAACAATTTATATGTAGTTCGGGTAGCTTCTTAGGTCGTTCGTGTACTTTTCAAGGCATTACAATAAAATGAATATTATTTATTCTTTTGAAGCCCAACCCCTAACAAATACGTATATGTACTAAAACTGGGAAAATATCTGGTCAGCTGCTTATATCATCCGCTAGGCCCAAATCTCGTTTCATCACTTAACTGAAGTGTGTAATCCTGGTCAAATGGTATCCCTACGAAATATCCCCACCAAAAATATTGCTGTACATATTGCCGTTTGACTCGCCATAGGCGATATTTTTGGGAGGGATAATTTGTGGGAGGGGTGTCCCGCGCACATTTTAAAACAATGCAGGAGTTGCAGGGGTGTCCCCCGCAAGGTCCATAGGTCAATATTGTGCAAAAATATGGCGAAATTTTTGTATCGCAATATTTTTGTGGGGATATTAACACATGGAAACGGTCAAATCTTCAATCTCACCTTGTTTTATCTGCGAAAATTGATAGACCCTGGAGGTGGTTCAGTTGGCACCCTTTTCTATTAAAAATACATTCTCGTGGTTTGCGCGACTGCAGAGTTGCTACATGTACAATAATAGTAATCATTAATTTATTGAACACCACAAAGTTATTTGGCTCTTGGTTTAAACATGGCCACTTTTAATTTCACTGCCACTAATGCTCGATAGTATCAAAGTATGATGGCACTCCTGGCAATGTTATTTCCTGCGATATCACTTCTGATGATGTCAATATATATATGCAAATGAGGGTGCTGCATGGCTTTTGCTACATAGAGCCTTGAAAATCCCAGCACAGACCCTGGAGACAATTCTAACAGATCAGTGGCCTATATGCAAAACACTCCGACAGGTTTCCTAGTTTTCTTTTGTGTTCAGCGTGTGTTAAAATGCCTGTGTCACTAATGTTACCATGAAAAGGGGCACACGTGATGCTGCATGGAGCCACGTAAACTGCAAACTACTACTGATGCGCCTCTGCATCTAAACTGTCTTGGGAAATCATTTTGTGAAATATGAAAAGACTGGCGGTATGCTTGGCGCGGCCCCTTTTTTCCATATGAAAAAGTCCCTTAGCACACCAGATATTTTGCTGGCGTTCTAACATTATATATGATGGATTCGATGAGCCTAACTGCATTATGACAATCCACTGATCTCATTAAAGCTGCTCATTTTGCTCAAGTCAATGAACCTGGCGGTGATTTGCCAATCCCACCCAGCATGGCCCCCAGAACTCACCATTAATGATTTACTTAGTATCATTGCGGGTTCTAGTTTACTTTTATGATATCCTGATCTCATGTCCTCTCCAACCCGATGAATGATTACTGGGTCAGAACTCGCATTTGACTTTTATTTTTGCCTCAAACTGTCCCTGCTGAGAATTACAGGAAAGTATACAATTGTGCTGACTTGAAAGAATCTTTATTCCGCAGCAGTAAACCTTTGAGCCACAGTAAAACTCTATTTTCTACCTGAGCAAACCCCAAATTAGAGATGAACGTTTGTGTTTTGTGAGGGGAAATCGAAAGACAGCAATTTGTTCCTAGCTGAAGAAAGCCAGAAATGTGTGCTTTTATCTTGTGCCGGCTTTCATCATATAAGTAGCCTGATTCCATAAGATCAGAGGCTCTTAATTCCTCTGGAGAATAATACAGAGGTCATTTCGAAGATGCTTATTTCGTTTTTGTATCTCTGCAAACTATTCTCTAAGTAACTGTGTTTTCTCAGGACACAGTATGAGTGTTGCACAGGCTGCTTATTACAACTTATTTTGCTTGTCACTGTGCACCATTTTCAATACCTGACTACTGTAAAGGAAACTGACAAAAACACGTTCACCCAACTGCCTTTGGGTTTGAGGGCAGGGGTGGACTGGGAAGCAAAAGAGGCCCTGGAAATAATTTTCAGCAAGCCCAACCCTTTTCTTATGGGAAAATTTGAAAATACCACACAAAAGAGGCCCACCGGGCTAGTCCACCCCTGGTTGAGGGCTCTGTGGGGAGCTGCCAGGCAAGGGCCTTGAATTTCAACTCTTCTTTTCCAGATCCTAATGTAATCAGGCAAGCCAAAGAGGTGCGCCTTATGGGCATTTGGTTCATTGATTTCAGTGAATTCCTTGCCGGAAGACAAGTCGCACAATAGGCAAGGGTGACACTTAGAATAAAGACAGGACAGATTGATGACATCCATGCAGAATTCTGCTAGGTCAGAGTTCAATATTCGGAGTTCGTTTAGGGTCCCCTCAACTTTTGTCTGGATATCTTGGGTTTTGGACTTTATTTTTCCTCCCAGCTGAACTTAATCCAAAACCTGACAGAGTGTGAACACTATTTTGTGTGCTCTGCCTTAGGAATCCGTATGACTCCTAAGGCAGGGGTACCTCAAAAGTACCCATAGTGTTCCAGAGTGGGTACTACGTCTTTGTAAGTAGGGTGGCTAGGCAGGTGGCAGCTTTACGCTTTGTGTAATATGTTTCCTCATGGCGGAATCCATTTGACCAAGTTGGGTGCTTTTTTACCCCCTAATTCTTTGTGTGTGTGGAGGGAAGTAGCCGTCTTTAGCCACAGGATGCCTGTATCCCACGTCTGAGGGCGGTAGTAATAGTATGATCAGACATTGGCCAAACACCCCTCTGTTTGAATGATATGATATGATATGGCATTTATAACACACCTATACACAAGTGTTTCAATGCGCGATGAGGCAAGGGAGGGGGAACAGAGGAAAGACAGACACAACGATATTACTAGGCCAGGTGACATTGAGATCGAGATGATGCTTGGTGTGTAATTTGGTGCTGCTTTCACTCACTGCCTCCCAAGGGGGATGAAAGTAGACCCTAGAGCCACTCATATAGTCTTCTGCTGAATTCTGAAGGACCAAAACTCTACACCTGCACCCTCTGACACTCCACTGAAACTGATCACAAAGCTCTACAAAAGACAAAAAGGAACTGACTGTATCTCTCTTTTCCCCTGATCAAGCAGGAATAACTAGATCACAGCTCCTGCTCAAAGGACCTATCTCCCAGAAGCTCCTGACTTTGCCTTCATCAACAGATCCAGAAGTGTGAGGCGCTTCCCTGCCAGATACCGGAAGACTCTCCGGCCTCTTGGACATGTGTTTCTTCATCCCAGGACATCGGGCAAGCTTCCTGGTTCCATATACCACCTCTGGGAATCTACATCAGCCTGTGCTGCACTTTGTCCTGCAATTGCACTCAGAACTCGCCTCCCGGTCCTCCTTCCATGCCTGGATCCTATAAAGTGAGCCTCTGTGGGTGAATTGTCAATAATCATCCTGCACAGGGATCTCATCAATCTGACCCCATATTCAGAAGATGAATCCTGAACCTGAGGATGGCAGAGGATCCCTGCAATTTCAATTACCACCGACCACAGCTTCATCATCTTTCAGCTTCTCTGGCTCAGAAGTTCGACCCTAAAGATACTGAATCTTCAACAATCCTCCTTCCCAAGGGTCTTGATATCCCTCCTGCATTGGTGTGTCATCAATGAAACCCTTTGTGGTCGCAAAGCAAAATGCACAGTTATTTCATTAGGAAACCTCTAAACGGCTGCTTTAGAATTGCTTTTTGGACACAGAGCATTGCTCTCCTGACTGCTGCTGACGAGTAATTATTTCCCCTCTGGGTCCCCTCTTTATCAAAAAGGTCTTCTGTAGATTATACTCCACCAGATCTCCAGGCGCTGCTTCTTTGCACATGTTTGCAAAAAATTCCCTCTTTCCAAAAAGCCAGGCCAAATCTTCCCAATCAGATTGACCCTTGGTAGCTCTGAAAATAAACTCTTTCTAGCTTAATTAGGAAAATTAGTTTACCGACCTTTGAACGCACTTTCCTTCCTGGGATGGACTCTTTGCTGAACCTTTGGGAGCTCTTTCAAAACTATTTCTGCTTACCTATTACAGCATTTATTTTATGAAGTTTACTTACCTGCTAGTATAGTATTTTATCTCTTGCATTTTTCACAAAAAGAATATATTTTTATCATTTATTATTTGTGAAAAGTGTGTGCTGTACCTGTTAACCACCCTGCTCAGCTCATAAGAGTTAAGCTTGGGCTGCTCTGCCACATTACCTCTCATGCAGCGTTGGAAAACCTGATAACATCTTTCTTCTTGGTATTCATTATCAATCCCTGACCTGGATTGAATCCTACTTTGCGCCTCGCCAATTCTTTGTCTCCTGGAGCATCAACACCTCTCAACTCACTCCTCTAACTGTTGTTGTTCCACAAGGCTCTGTCTTGGGTCCACTCCTCTTTACACTCTACACCTCTGCTCTTGGAGCACTAATCTCCTCCTTTGGGTTCTCTGTTATGCTATGGTTAATCAATATAAATTGAATCACAGAAGATCACCTTACCTTGAACCTTGCCCCGGGGATACAGCAGCTGAAGCTAATAGTAATCCCCCTGTGAGTCCCTAAGCGGTCCGGCCAATAAGAGCTTGACCAGGGAAACCCTCATTGGGAAAAAAACCTTGGTGGAGCTGATGGGGAGCACTGGTTAGATGCCTCTTCTTATGAAAGATGGTATTCCCACCAGTATGAACCCATCCAGCAGGTTAAGGTTAGGATTCGGAATCCCTTCTAGGCAGTACTAGAAAAGTAGGAGGAGACAATTAGTTTAGGGAGATAAGCCACAGAGGAATAGAAAGAATCCTACCTATCCCCGTCTTTCTTACCACTGTGAAAACAAAAGTAAGGCTTTCCTCAGAAAGTTGTGGTCACCAGAAGCTGATCTGTTGATTATGTTGTTTCTGGGTCGCTAACAAGAGGAAGTGAAAAAGATATGAATAAAAGTTGGGCTGAAAAAAGGGAGATACCCCAGATAAGAGGGAGGACAAAGGCTGACCTGTCAGGATGAGCCTTAATGATCCGATATGAAGTGAAGGATCCTGGGATATGTAGTCCCAATAAACAGTCCCGAGGACTAGCGTAACACAACTACAGAAAGGACGTTAATGAGCAATATAGAATATGATGGATACACAGGCGTATCCTTAAGTAGATTCTAACACCTAGCCGTGAGCTGAGCAGGGAACAGCTGATCAAGTGGAGAGCCGCAAGGTCGAATGTGCGTTCCTCCGACGCTGACCGCGGTGTGACAGAGAACTGTAAACCCAATAGAACATACGTCTAGCAAAGAAGGAAAGAAGGTTAGAAGGAGGCGGACACAGGGATGAAGATTAAAGTTCTTAGGTTTAGAGTTCCCTAAAGCAAAACTTACGGAGCGTGTGGCAACTCCTTGGAGAGTAGCTACGCAAGAGTCTTTCCTTCTGATGATGTTTATACCAGCAGTGACCCGCAGTGGAGGCGTGTCCCAATCCGGAAGTCGTTCTACTCCACAGTCCAAATGAACTAGACTGTTACACTGTTCAGGAGGGGACACGTTGGGGGGAGATAGTGCCCGCGCAATATGGGATACCGCTGGGGTGATCATCACAGTATGACCCTCTTAGAGGGAGTCCCTCCTGGTTTACCCGGATGAACTTGGTGAAACTTTTTCACCAAACGAGGTGCATGAACTGCAGTTGCAGATTCCCAGGACCTTTCTGCAGGGGAGTACCCCTTCCAGTCCACCAGGTACTGTAGCTTTCCACGATGGTAGCGTGAGTCACAAATATCTGCCACTTCGAATTCTGGCCCTAATGCGGTAAGGATGGGTGGAGTTCTTACTGTGGCCTTAGGATGAAACCACTTCTTTGGTCTGGTTTCAATTGGGATATATGAAAAACCGGATGAATTCAAGACCATGAATTTGGGAGACGAAGTCGGAAGGCTGCAGACCCAATTAATGCCAAGACCCTAAAAGGCCCAAAGAACCTAGGGGATAGTTTGTATGGTACCAGATGTCTTGGGAGAAAGCGTGAGGACAACCACACAGAATCACCAGGTTCGATGACAGGCGCGGGTGTTCGGTGTCTGTCGGCAAATCGCTTTACCCGATCTTGTGAGTCTCGGAGCACCATTCTAGCTGCGGTATGACACTGTTGGAGTTGTTTCATCAGATGATCTGTGTCAGGGAATTGCGAACTGATGGTTTAAGAACAGGAAAGGAGGAGGGATGGAACAAATAAGTGCAGTAAAAAGGACTCATCTTGATGGTGTAATGGTAGGAATTATTATAAGCGTACTCTGCTATTGGTAACTCTGTACGGACGACACCCAAATCTTCTTCTCTTTTCCTGAACTCTCCTCTGATCTCGCTTTCAAAATTTCAAAATGTTTCTCTGCCAATAAATATTGTATGGCTTTGCACTCTCTGATGTTAACCTCTACCAAAACAGGGGTGTTCTTCTTTCCTGCCAAAAGCTCTCTCTCATCTCTTCCTCTGCCTATCCAGTTCCCACCACACGCTCCCCTACACTTCTTCAGCTAGAAACCTTGGCATCATCTATTACCCTTCTCATAACTTCTTTACTCTCATCTCCAAAACTGGAACAGTAGCTCACCTTATCCTCCTAAATATTAGGAAAATCATACACCTCCTTCTTCTCAACACCGCCAAGCTCTGCCTCCTCGACTACCCTTGTGGCTCCTCACCCTGCCTGTGCTTCCTCTTGCTTCCGCTCCTTCTCTCTTCTTGCTCCACTTGCATGGAATTTTCTTCTTCCGGACATCAAAGAAACAGTCCGCACAGATTTGTTGAAAACCAAACTAAAAGCCTACGTCCTTGCCGCTGAGTTACCCTCTAAACCTACCTCTCATCGCCTGCTAGCTAACATGTGTTCCTCTCCTCTAACCTACCTCTGTCCCTCACTTTTGTCTCCCTCAGTGGTCAAAGTAAGCGGGAGCGGTCGGGAGCAGTACTCCTTTACTTTTTTAAATGACCTTTTACAGCTCCTACACTTTTATTTTAAATAGGAACTGTTCGGGAATGGTTTCATTTTAAAATAAAAGTGTAGGAAGACGTTGCAGCTTGCACTTTCAGTGCACTGCCCTGAACGTTCAGTTATACAGTAGGTGCAAGCGTTTGGGGGTTTGTATTGTTTGCGGGAGTGGGCGTGGTGATGGGGTTTGTGGGAGCGGGGACAGGCCAGCAGGGAACATATTTCCACTACTTCCTGCACGCTGGCACTTCACCCGAGCACAGCTGGCCTTACCCTGGCTGTACTGCCTATCTGCACTTAAAAATGTCAAATGTCAGTTGTCCTTAATCTGTGTATGTCTACTTATGTATTGTCCCTGTTGTCTGTTCCATTTACTCTCCTCCACAACCTGGTTAGAATGTCTCTCAAGCTCACCCATTCAAAGAAGCTCACTGCTTCCCATTTTCTGATTTCCTATCTATTGTACGTTCTTTGTGATCAAAAGACCATTGTTCCATCTGTACATTAATAAATATATAAAATCCATGGACCCTAAGTATGCAAGTCATACCTAAAGACCCTGATCACAGGGCATAAGGAAAATCTACCGAACAAAGATGCAGTGTGGAGATTGGGGTTATTAAGTAATTTATGGTTTGTGCATAAATTAGCACAAAAGGGGATTGTGGAAATGTGTCTGCATCTGGCACATTGGACTGCAGAAAGGGGAGGGAGGCAGCACAGACGGCTGGTCCCCTCTGTTGTACCAAATGCTGGCACGTTTTTGACACAGAAATCATTTAGAAAAATCGCTATGGCTATCTGCCACTTTATTATTTCTTTGGACATAAGATGTGCCATTGGCCCTTGGGGAAAGGCAAAAGTCTACAAATGGTAGGCCATTCATGCAGAGTGAATACAATGGGTAAAATACGACACTCCCTTATAAACCGGGGCATTCAAGCCAGAGGTAAAACAGGCAGCAATCACAATGGGAAGGGGGATAGGGACAGAGGTGATTGAAGCTGGAGCAGGGTGCAGGATGGATCAATCGGGGTGGCGGGAAGCCTGGAATAGAATAAATTAAGCAAAGGCGGTGGTGGTGAAATGCACGAGCATTTCTAGTCAATTTCATTCTGCGGGTTGAACAGGCAGGTGGTTTACACAAACATTTTAAATAGAACACATCAACTCGATAGTCACGATTATGAAACAGAATGACCTGTTGGGCCCAGAGCATTACACGTGCCCACTCAGAAAACATAAAGAACAACGGGAAGGAGGATGGGCTAGGGAGAAGAGAAGTGGGAAAAGATGGCAAAACGGGGAAACTGAATGTTATCAGTGGTGCTGATACTTTATGGGTACCTGTCGTACCTGGGACTCCAACAGGGAACATCTACTATCGGTTGGGTTGTAGCGGTTAATCCCCTAAAACCAGGCTCCTAGCTGATCCTGCCAAAGGTTCGAACATCAAACCAGCGCCGCCTGAACCTTCACCACTGTAGCCACGCTTCATGTCCCGTTATTTCTAAAATGACAGCCCCAGCCATCTGCGTGGCATCCTTACTGGACATGTGCAGTGGTAAACCCTTTGCCACATTGCTGGTATCCCTTACTCTTACAAAGTCTCCCAGAGAGAAATGGAATGCCCTTATCATCCAGTCTCCTGATGCAGCCCTACACACTCTTTAACTGCTTCTCTGTCACCCTCCTGCCCCACCCACAACAGTTTGCCCATGTCTGACTCAACAGGAATATCCTCCTGTGTCCAAGTCAGACTGAGTTTACAACACGGCTTCCTTGCCCTCATTAAGATGAATGTGTGTGGTGTAAAGGTGTATGCTGTTATTGCTTCACTTAAAAACACTTTCCAATTTAAATCACTAGCAGTAGTGAGCTGCGCAGTGCCCATGATGAAACAAACAATCAACTCTTTTGATCAGACTGTTGGTTGAGGGGTGACAGAAGGCAGTCCAGTGCTGCTCAATACATATGATCTATTCAGGAACTCCTGCATCTGTTGGGAATAACGCCCCCCCGCCCCCCATTATTTGTCTCTCGTGTCAACAGAGCCCCTTACCTCCTGAAAATGTTCTCCAAATATGGCAATGGCCCTCTCTTTGGTGACTGTGCTCATAATATCCCACTCTAGTTATTTGGAAATGTAATCCACTAACATAACCAGATTTATGGGAGCAGAGCTCAGGGACTAGAGTGTTCGTGATGCCCATTGCCAACTTCTCCCACACACACCTGGTTATTTCTACCTTAGTAAGGGGTAAACAACCCATGTTTTTCGATTGATCACTCTCTTCACGAGCTATTCAGTCTTTCCCAGATTCCAAACTATCTCCACTAGCCTGCCTGCACGCTGAGTGTCAGCTGAAAGAAGATACATAGATCAGCAGGCAAGGTAAAACATAAGCAACCAGCTGCTCTTCTCCACCAATTAACTGCTTATCGAATGCGGTATCCTGGATGCACGTCACAGTTCAGAGTTCCATTACAACACTTCTCCCCACGCCCCTCATGGAAGGAATAGAAGAAGACAGAAACCAAAGAAAAGACCGGACAGGAAGGACAAGAAGGAAAAAAAGGAACAAAAGGACACAATGTCAAGCCCATTACATCATGTAAATGGAATAATAGAACTTGCAAGGAAATTGAATCACAAAAGAAATTGAATCATCCAACTTGAATTGGAAAATCATTTCCTAGCTCCCCGAAGCACATAATCCTTACACTTTATGGAAGGCAGCTTAATGCTTGCGGTTTGACCCTGACCCAACACACTCCTCACCGGAACAACACTGCTCCTGGCCCATTACCTTTTGCACAGATGGAACAGGAGGATAAAAACCCTCCTTGCCCATTCACCCATCACACACTTCACCACCCGCACCAACACTCCTTTTTCCATTCACACCAACACTCACATGACGCCTTGCTTCGCGGACCACACTCTTGAAACCATCACTGTGTCCCCATGTACACACAGCTCCCTCACTTGAAACAACCTTGCGCAGAATAAATGATCCCTTCTGTACCACCAACCTTCTTTTGCTCCATCTCAAACCGTCATCAAGCACAAAGTACCCACCTTCTACCTTCACCACGGTGTAAGGTGACATGTACACGCTGCAATCCTTGGGCACAAACCACTGATTGTTCACACATACACAATATCCCACTGACACTTCCAGAGGCCTCCTGTCCAACTGCTATAATCTCACTTTCCTGCTGTAGACGCACCTTTGCCAAAACCTAAGTCATATCCACTGCCGTACAGATGACTCACCCAAAGCAGCAGCCCTCAATTTGGAACCAGCCCTTCTACCTCTCATGAGCTCAAATAGAGATTGTCCAGAGACCACTGAAGGTGTACGCCTATATGCCGACAAAGCCTCAGACAAAACCTCAGTCCAAATCCACCCATTGGCAACAGCCAACTGGTTAGCACCCTTGACAAAACAGTTCATCCTCTCCATCAAACGGTTTGGTGAGGGATTGTACAAAGCTGGTTTGTGGTGCCTTATTCCCAATTTCCTCAGAAAATCTTGCATGTAACTCAATTCAAACTGCACCCCGTTATCAGTAACAATACTGTCCGGCACACCTTCCCTGTCAAACACTTTACCCAGAAATGACGCAATCTTCTCAGCCGTGACAGACTCCAGAGCAGTGACCTCCACCCAGCGTGAAGTGTAATCTACCAGAACTACGACAAACCTCAACTCACCTCCTAAAGCATCCATGGGCCCCACAATATCCACAGCCAATTTTGACTACACATCCTTGGGAATCTCCACGGGGTACACCAGCTGCCTTGCTCTTATCGCTTACAGAGCACGCAACACAATCCGTCACCACCAACTCAACCTCTTCATCCATCCTTGGCCACCAATATGAATCCTGCAACCTTCTTTTCATCAGAGATCTCCATAGATGTCCTTCATGAGCCAAATCCACCAACCTGGACCTCAAACTGAGAGGAAGAACCAACCTGTACCCTCTCATGACACCCCATGCCCCTTCAGACAACTCGCACCACATGTGCACTTAACCCTTTGCTTTTTCCTAGCAGTCCAGCTCTGACCAACCATTTCTAAGACCCTCCTTAATCCATGCCAACTCTGGATCCACTGCACACTCTCTGTCCCATTTGTTTTTACCAATTGTTGGGAACACACTGGCCACCTGCGTGTTCTCCTCAATCTCCTCCTGCAAATCCTTGAATCCACCAGGCAACCGTGACAAACAATCTGCCACTGCATATTTAGAACCTGGTATATATTCCACTCTAAAGTTAAACTCCTGTAGATTGGCCTTCCACCTAGCTATCCTAGGAGAAACTGAACCCATTCCTTTAGCTGTCAATACAGATGTAAGGGGTGTGTGGTCCATCCAGACCACTTATGGGATACCACAGAGAAATGTTCTGAAATGCTTGGATGCCCAAACAACCGCTAACATCTCTCTCTCAATGATGACATAATGCTTCTCACCATTCCTCAACACTCTAAAAGCAAACGCTATGGCCGACGCTTTCATTCTGCCATTGCTTTAACACAGCTCTCAGACCCACATCACTGGCATGTACAGTAAGTATGGACTAGAGGTTAAATGGAACTAAAGATGGAGCATGATCCACATTGCTTTTCAACTCTACAAACTACCTTTGATAACACTCTGTCCAGTTAAACTTGGCATTGTTTTTCAACAAAGCCTGCATATTCACAGTTTTCTCAGCATATGAAGGTATGAATCTAACATAGTATTCTGTCATTCCTAAAAATGACCTGCGCTGCTCCCTGTTCACTGGAGCAGGCGCCTCCCTTATCACATTTACCAATTCCCCCTTGGGACTTATTCCCTTAACATCCAATGTGTGACCTGAATAGGTGACACTCGGAATTCCCACGTGGCACTTCGACCACTTCACAGTCAACCCACTCTTCTTCAGCACATTCAATACTTTGATTACTCTACAAACATGTTCCTTGCAGTCTTTGCCCCAAACCAAAATATCATCCTGGAAATATTCCACACCAGACACTCCTCTGAACAGCATCTGCATCAACCTCTGAAATAATGTGGGGGCCGACGCTAAACCAGAAGTCATGCAACAAAATCGGTACACCTCGAAAGGAGTGACAAAAGAGGTCAGGGGTCGGTATTCCTTGTGTACGTTTTTTTAGTGGTAGGTTCTAGACAGGTCAAAGGTGGATAAACAAATTGCACTCCCACTGATGCCAGGAGCTCATAAGCGTTAGGCATAGGGTGGCGATCAACCCATATGTTGGTGTTCGGTTCCCTCAAATCAACACACATCCTAAGGTTCCCATCTGCCTTCCGCGCCAGTACCACTGGTGATAACCATTCAGAACACTCAATTTCCTCAATTATACCAGCATCCATAAGTTTGGCAAGTTCGTTTTTCAATCCTTCCCTGGCTATCACAGGTACTTTCCTCATTCTATGAGCTTTGGGCACCTCTCCTCTTTTCAGCACGATTTTGTGCAAAAAAACATTTCGCTTCCCTAGTTTATCTGAGAGCACGTTGGGAAAGGTATCTTCAAATACTCGGCAGACACAATGCCCTCCATCAATATCCCATTCCATTCCTCCACACACAACACTGGAATTGTTTTGCCTGGACGTATCTCAATTTCCAAAGCAACCTGCTCATCCCACCCTAGAGCACTGTCACCCTTGTGTGCAACGTATGATTTCCCTTCAGCAGTATAGCCCTTAAATTCAATACTTGCCCACTCATAACCCAGAACATTTATGGGTACACAGCCATATGCATACAGATTTATGTCAGAGGGTTTTAGAGTAGACAATTCCTTTCCTTAGCGTTTGGTATACAATTCGGTGATATCATGGTATATGGAGACCCTGAATCAACAAGCATTTTAACCTGGGCCCCATTTATAGTCATAGTAGCCCATGGTCCTTTCTTCTGTGCTCCTCCCACACCCAACAACACTCCTTCTCATAATCCCTCACTCATATATCCCACAACATCATCCATACTTTCCTCAGCATCCAACATTCTCACTGTTTGTCTCCCTTCAGCGAGTGTTCTGCACATACGTGCAAAATGCCCCCTTCCATTGCATCTCCTACACTCTGCATTCCAAGCTGGACACTCCTTGGCTCCTGCGGAGTGACATGTCCAACCACATTTCCTGCAAATTTGTTTGCCTGTGGATGATCCCCTGTTGTCCTTGCCGGCACAAAAATCTCTCCTCACTTATATTTCCCCCTTCCTTCACCTCCACTTCTCTTGGTCATCAATGCGTGCACCAATTTCCCTTGTCCACCCTGGATCTCCTTGTCATTTCTCTCAGTTACTGCTTCCACACTCACTCATGACTCTTCAATTGCCCTGGCAATTTCAATCACCTCTCCAGGGTAGGGTCTCTGTCGATCCATAGTCTCTCTCTCACTTTGGCATTGCTTGTCTTCATCATTACTTGATATCTAATATATTTCTCATGCACGCCAGTAAACTTGCAGGTCTCTATTAGTGTACACAGTGCACTGATGTAGGCACCTATTGACTCACCAATGCCTTGTACCCTTGAGAAAAAATGGTATCTTTTTAATACAACATTGGGCCTTTCGCCAAAACGCCCCTCTAGTTTCTTAAGAGATGTTTTATAAATGCTCACAACCATTGCTCCTTCTCCTGCACCTGGAACACATATATCATCTCCAGGAAGGTCCCTGAACACACGTAGCCCTTCAGATCCCAAGCAGTTTAGTAACACTGCATCTTTTTCATCATCAGAATATTTTGCACCACCAGCTGCCCTTAAGTATACCTTGAATGCATCAATCCATGGATCCCATGCAGCTGGAGGTTCGCCAGGATTGGACATGAATGTGGGTGGGGGTGGGCACTGGTTTGCTGCATTATGGGATTTATGTTATGCAAGGAAATTCCCTACAACATCCTTAATGTCAGGTGCAGGTGATCCGTTTTAAAAAAACATTTTTATTTATGGTCGTAGTAGCTTATTGGCCGGGGAATCATCCTTGGTGCTCTGCCGCCACGTTGCTTGTTTACTTTTGACCTTGTTTACGACATTGCTTGGCAACTTAAGATGGCCGCCCACTGATCGCATCCCAACCTCTTCATCCTTTGTTTGTTTCGTTGCTGGGCAACAATGATGGCTGCAACGCCCGTTCACGTCGCAAAGGTCTTTTTCTTGCTATTCCTCGCGTTTAAGTCCTGGCGCGTGAGGTTGCTGCGCTTTCCATTTCCACCTGATTAATTACCAGTTAAGGCAACTAGGTTCCACTCGGTCCCCCTTTCAAATAAAGGGACCAGCGCTTCCAGGAACAGAAATGGATGTGGGGATGCCCTTCGATTTCTTCTGCGATGGTGGTTGGGCACAACAAGGTGGTTCGGTGTGGCAAGGGTTGCAAGACCAGTTCTCGCATAGATTTGTCACTCCAGATCCTCGTTGCCAGTGAAAGAAGGTGCATACATCAGCAGATAAGGTAAAACGTAAGGTTTATTGGCAACAAACTTCAGCACCCAGCCGCTCTTCCCTACCAAATCAACTGCCAATCGAATGCTGAACTCTCGACACACTTACAACATCAGATTATCCCTGCCCACCAAATTGCACTCTGACCTCTCCACACTCCTCCCTGTTGCCATGAACAGACTCTCAGAGCTCAGTGCATGGCAACCTCCATGCAGAGGTTCATACAAAATACTAGGCTGCCCAACCAGCTGAACTACAGTTCCCAGCTCACCCTGCGGATGACCTGTGACATACTTGGGATGCATGACCTGGGATGCATGACAGAAGGAATGTTTGTGGCCCACAGAGTGCATACCCATCACAGAGGCAAATGCATGACATGGGTGAGATACCACATGCCTCACCAGGAGTGGATGGTGGTTGATCCTGCCAGTGGTTACAGTAATGGTGGGTGCTTGATTCTTGTGATGCTGCCTTATTCACTTTTCGCTGATATCCAGCCACTGGGAGTTGACGGAAGTTGCCCTCTTAACCACAGTTCCCCTTAAGGCTTTCCCAGGCACTTATTGGTTCCAGGGTCATGTGCACAGGTGTCACTCATTCACACTGTTGCTATTAAGAAGTTCAAGGTCAGCGACACTGCCTGGAACTCGGGGCGTTGTTTACAAACAGCATTCTGAAATAGAACAGAGCAACTGGAAAGCCAGATTCCCAAATAGAATGGCCTGTATAACACTTTCCTTTTCCTATTTGCATTTTTTCAGTATGAGAATTTACGTTCGTGGTGATTAGTCATCATTGTAATTCATCATTTTGTTTGTTGATTGAATTTATCGTACTGGCATTTTGTTGCAATTCGACATTACAAAATAATGATGAGAAATGAATACAAACAATTTCCAACATAATATTTGTACCACGTTAAACTGTTTCTAATACACATCTTCCATGCAGGTCCAAAGAGGTGTTACCAGCGAAATACGATAACCTAATATTGAAAATAGGACACACTCTAAATTTGAATAAGGGCGAATAGAAACGACTTTTATTGATTATAATGTCAATGTACAATATCACAAGTGCAATTCCTACCCGAACAACAGGAGAAAGACTAAAGACATCTCATACCACTCTCACCCATGAAATAACAAAACTACATTTCGCTAAGTAAACCACAGCCAAATGATTGAACACATTAGAATGTGACTATATGCAATAATAATGAACTGCAATTACTAAAACCAACTTTTTTGTACATTTTGTAATTGCGAAAGTGCGACAATAGAATATAAAAACCCTTTAATCTGGATCGGAAGGTTATGCGGGGAAAAATGAAGGAAAGCACGTCTGCAGCAGCACTCTCGAAGACAGTTCAAGAATCAGGCCTCTGTGTGTTGCAGTGCAGCTCATCTGCACCATCCCATAACTCTTCAATTTCAGCCACAGGTAGAGGTTTCTGAAACACTGAAGACACATAGACCACATTCAGGAACAGACTATGTGTTGATATATGTACCTACTCTCCAATCCTCCCTCATGTGCTCTCTTTATCGTTGGTGAGAGCTGCACACCTGGTTGATCAACCACATAATGGGGGACGGACTGGCCATCAAAAACCGACAGAGGCCCCATGGCCACTGAGCTCTTCTCAAAGGCCACTTGGTGCTGTACCCATAACTGATCTGAAGCATCACGATGAACTTCCACCCACTGGGATAGCAGGTGCTGACCTCCTGACAGATCCACAGCATCATAAAGACACTGCCTCATCTGGTATATCAGTCTTGAAGGGCAAGGCCTGTGGGGCAGACAGAGGAAACAGACTAGTGGGAGGGTGGTCCTGACAATCTAAGGAACACAGGGGGGCTAGGGAAGAGGTAGTGGGCAAAGCTGCAGAGGAGGGAGAACAGAAACAGCCAACCAGTAGGCTATGCTGCCATTCCACTTTTCTAAGTCACAGGAAATTGCTCTGGATCAGAGCGGGGCCATTGAGGGAACAAACAAGTGTCAACAAATCCATATCACCAACATATATTTGCTCCTGAGGAAGGGCCCAGCCCGAAACACGCAGAATTCAAGATTTCATTAGAAGAAAAGAAGTTTGAATCTTGTTAATGTTGATTATGAATAACCATTGTGAATGTGAAATGGTATAATATTCAGATACTTTATTTAAAATTAGATATGAAACGTATACATTACTGACTGACTTAGTCAGTACAAAAGGTGTGCAGGGGACGGAAGTGTGCATTACCAAAGGGCACTTAGAATTTATTTGCTCATGTTTCAGCTTGCTGTGCCAGAGCTGTGTTTTTTCCCTGCGCCCAAAAATAGCTCATACATATTCTAGATATCATCTAAATAGCTAAAACAAACTTCCTAGCGGGTGTGCAGGTCACAATAGTTTTTCTATATTTTTCTATACCACAAATCCATAAGATTCAGACCCTGTGTAGGAAGAGCCTTAGACCCGAAGGATACTTCTACTAAAGCCAGAGCTCTTCTTTCCATAATTTCCTGATACATATTTAAAACAATCATGATCAATCCTGCCCTTTTTTACTGAATCATGGCACGTCTTGTCAGAAGTGGGACATTTCCAGGGTCCAGACTCAGTGTGTAACAACGTCTAACAAGTGTCTCGGAAGACCAGCAACTTCTTCAGGACCAAGCTGACACATATTGCGAGTCATTGCTATTGCCTTATGAGACAACCCGATAATATCATTTGCCAAGAGTGTTTTCAGAATACCACATTAAGCTGCTAGTGCCCACACAACTCCATCAGACGTCCTAGGCAGGAGGAGAGCCCAGATTCTTCTTTGTACTTTTTGGGAAGGTAGCCACAGAACCCAGGTGGCCACATGCTCCATGGGTATAATACATAACTATTGCTCTGGCCACATGCTCCATGGGTATAGTACATACCTATTGCTCTGGCCACATGCTCCATGGGTATAATACATAACTATTGCTCTCTCCAGCAGATTGCAAAAGGGACACTAGCCTGTAAAACCCGATGGGGACACTGTATATGGTGAAGTGAATCGGACCCTCTTTCACAGAAGTCTCTAAGAGGACCCAAGAGGTCTGGTGGCAGCTGGTGATCTCTTA
Source organism: Ambystoma mexicanum (assembly GCF_040938575.1). NCBI lineage: Eukaryota > Metazoa > Chordata > Amphibia > Caudata > Ambystomatidae > Ambystoma > Ambystoma mexicanum. The sequence continues at coordinate 544,607,772 of NC_090929.1, forward strand.
ACCATTATTTGAAGACGTTTTGTAATCTGAACATAGAACCATCCCCAATGCTCATATCAGGGGGGTGAAAGGTGGTGGATAGAGTCCTACATAAACCATTTGTTTTTTGTCTTGGAATTTATACGGATGTCAACCAACATTGTGAAAACCTCCTCCATTTGTCAAAAATGATCCGGTGCTTGAGTCCCAAGATCCTCTCTTAAAGCTTTAGTAGTGAATGATGTATATTTTGAAACAGTGTCTTTGAACATTGTCGGCCCATTTCAGTCGTACATGCTAGTAGTAATGCACTATACAGCCATGATTTCTGTAGATTATCCTTTTTAGAGTCTTGACAACGACGGCTGCCACAAATGCTCAAATTAACATCTACTTTTGATTGGTGTTCCCCCAAAGGAGTTCTAACAGACGAAGGCAGGACCTTTGAATCAGATGGATAAAACAACTACAGAAAGGATTGCTCATAGGAGATACAACCACATTCATATTTCATCCCCAAACAAGTGTTTTCATTCAAAGCATTAACAAATGATGAGTGTTTCCCTGAGGAAGATGGTAGCTAGTTACAGCAAACACTGGGGGTACTTCTGGCACCCGGTAATATTACCCCCACACAAATGGTCGCCATAAATATAGTCGCTGGGGAAAAGGGTGTGGCGACATTTTGGATGGCAACCATTTGTGAGGGGAGCGGGGTTGGCCCCCACTCGCCTTTGGGGAATTATTATTTTTCTTTTTTTACTGGGGGCTGCAGGGGTGTCCTCCGCAGGTTCACAGTGATAATGTTGCCACAAACCACAGCCTTTTTATTGTGACTTTGTTGCCATATGGCCTTTTGCAGGGATGTTATCACATGGAACCATACTTCCATGGACCCTTTTGCAATACAAATGGCCCCTCAAGCTTCAGCAGGCTTGTCAAACTTCAAACTAGTATATGGTTGACAACTTAATGTATTTTATTTTATTGAGCATTTGTAAGGTGCTTTATACAACAGAACTGTGTTTCTAAGTGGCACAAGGATAAATGGCAATGGAGCAGGGGATGTAAAAACAATGGCAATACAATAATATACAGTCGTGGTCCCACTAGGCCTTGTGGCATTCAGCCGTGCAAGTGCATTGATGGGAAGTGCAGGGGAAGGGGATGGAATAGGGAACAAAGGAGTTGACAAGCACTGGAGGAGGGTCCAGGAGGAAAGTGCTTAGGGGAGCCAAGGAGGAGAACCTCAGGCTAAGTGCTGGTACAGGTGACACTCAAAGGTGGGATGTGGCGCCACCAAGACGGGCCAGCAGGGCAATGCAGTGAAAAGGGAAAGGGGTGTTGGTATTGACTGAGAGAGAGGGTCTGGGATTCTGTAAGATTCATGAGGATCAGGTCTCCAGTCACAGTGGCATTGGGGTGATTGGTGGGGAAAAGCAAGAGGGAAAGAGGTAGAGAAGAGCAGAGTTTTGAGCAGTTTCTGGAACTTAAGGAGGTCCGGCTCAAGTCTGAGAGGGTCACGGAGGCTGTTCCAAAGGAAGGTACCAGCTGAGGAGAGAGATCTGCCCCCCACTCTCTGCTTGGAGAAGCGTTTGACAGCCAGAGAGTTGGAATTAGAGGAGCGCAGGGCTCTAGAAGGGGAATATTTAGGTAGGGAAAGTTGGAGTTAGCGTGGTCCCAGGCCCCAGAAGGCCATGTGGATGATGCAGAGGGTCTTGCATTTTATCCTTGCAGCCACCAGGAGCCAGTGGAGGGATTTTAAGGCTGGAGAGATACAGTGTCACGAACCTCGCCCAAAACCCCCTCTGGTAAACCCATTGGCCAGGTGGAGTCAGGACTCGGGCCTCTAGAACCTGGCATCCTTTTCCAAAACCCTCTTGGGGCCACTCCTGGCGCCTATGGCGCCAGGCTCAGAACACCATGAAAAACATATGCTTGGGAACTACTTAATGTGTTACCAGCCAACATGGAGGCTTCCACATAGCTTGGTTCCAAAGAACCAAGCTATGCGGTCTAGTGTTTTGGGTGTGGCAGCCTAGGGACTACTTTACCTGGACTATTTTGTTGGGGCTATTTAAACCACACCCGAGCAAGACAACACACTTCGCGTTACTTTGCAGCTTGCAACGTGACGCTCACCGTGTCCAGCTATTCCCTCGATCCTCGGAGAAGCAGAACCTGCAAGGAGACAAAAGGAACATCATTAGCAGCAGCATCTTACCTGCAGTCTTCATCTTTAGCCACTCGCAGCTACTGAGAACAGCTTCCTCGAATCTGCACGCCTCCCGGACAGAACGGCCTGAAAGAGGAAGATAGGGGCAACATTAAAGAAAACAGTAGAGACATTTGCAAGTTACGAACTGCTCAAAAGGCTTACCTGGCTGGTCGCCTCTTGGCTGGCACCACTCCGGACATTCCACTCGCGCTAAAGAACACCGTGACCTACAAGGAAGGAAAACACAGGTTAGCAAAGGCAAGACTTTGCTGCGCTGCGCATGGCGCTTACTTAGCGCATCATAGTGCTCTTAATACGCCATCATTTACAAGCGGGTTTCAAACAAGCCAATTCGCTGCTCTGAAGAGTCGCATACCTAAGGGAGAAAAAAGAGACATTTTTAAACAAAGAAAGGCATGCAGGATAACAACAAAACTAAAGAACAGCAATAAGACCTACCTGAACAATATCAAACGGGCCGGCGTCTGTGAAGTAACTGGACCGCACAAGCCCATGAAAGACAACGCGCCCCTGCAAAGAAGGCAGGACGGAGAGCACGCCTAACTGTACCACAAGGCAGAACCTTCCCCACAGACCACATCTGGGCAATGCTGAGAAGCATACCAACGAGTAACCCGGCTGGGTGGCGTCCCTGTGGATATCAGGTGAGCGTAACATACAGTCCCTGGGCTCACGGCAAAGGATGAGTCTTGCAGCTGTGTTCTGGATTAGCTGGAGGGGGCGAAGGGAGGAAAGAGGGAGATTTAGATAGAGGCTGTTGTTCTGTAGTCCAGCATGGAGAGGACCAGAGCTCTGGAGACATTGAGCTTCTGAGAGAAGGTGAGAAAGGAAGAATGCCTCTGAGGAGGTTGAGCTGGGAGTGGGACTTCTTAGTAAGGTCCATGATGTGAGGGGTGAAGGAGAGAGCAGAGTCAAAGATGATCCCAAGGTTTCTGGCCTCACAAGAAGGTGGGGGTAGAGGGCCCAAAGAGGGTGGCCAGTGGGTAGGATGTGCGGTGGGAAGAGTGGGAGAACCAGCCCTGAAAAAAGCAGATGGTTTACTCTTCTGTATGGTTCCAGGTGTGGATAATGTCTAAGAAACAAGCTGCCCTACACCAGAAATGTTTACGGATCAAGCAAGTCAAAAAGGTACAGTATAGCAAGGGTGGCAATCTACATAAGGCAGTTGATGATCAAATGATGGTATTGCAGCCTAATACTTCCTACAAGCTGTTAACTGCCATAAGAGTGCATATTTGCTCACATTTCTATTCATTGTTATATGCCTTAAATTAATCACAATAAATATTTAATTAAAATAAAACACACATTCCAGAAAGAAAATAATAATAATATTAATTGTAGAGCAAATTGCCAAATAGCATCATCCAACCATATAGTCCTAAAGGTGAACACATACTCAATGTAAAAAGAAAGATGTAAATGCATCACTATGTTTAACCTTGATATTTGTAGACTAATATAACCCAAAAGGGGCCCCTAAACTTCCATTAGTCATGTTGCATGTCTTTACGATAAACTACGTACAAAAAAGAGGTCGGGGATTAGACTGTTGGACCAAAAAGCCCCCTAACTTTAGGAACACCTAAATAACATAAACTAAAGTTTGGTCAACAGTATATTGCCACAGGGTCAGGTGTCCAACCTCACTTGCAGGAAAACTGAGAAAAAGGGGAAGAATCAGTTTGCCATATCTCTAACCAGTTGCTATTCACTGCATAAATTGCACAGTAGAGGGTAGATGCATGAAAACTGCTCAGTTAACAAAATATTCACATATCAATGTTATTAAACATTCAACAGTATTTTAAAATTCACCATAAAAATGCCAGAATGGCACAGTTAATTATTTCATAAAAATCTTTGGCACAGGCCATAAAAAATGTGCATAAATAGAAAAAAAGAAGAAAAATAACCAAAACACAGTAGTGACAATTTAAGTACACTGGGAATAGAAGTGTACAAAAAACCCATAAACAAAGTATGTAGTTTAAGAAGCAGTTACGTAAATAATTGCATCTCAATTAACTAGCTCCTTCTGAGCCCAGCCATAAACAATAAGGTTTAAAGAAAAATAACAAGGCTATATTGACTGCTAAATCTCATACTCCTTCACTCCCATTCAACCCAAACTTCCCTTAGCCATGTTGCATGTCTTTATGATGCCTTAAAAATGTAGGAGTTAAGAACCTGGTTTGAGTGCTCTGCTACATTCTTTGCTGATAACCCTGGATTAATATCAGATAGTAGCATTCTATTGAAACCAAATATGCCATTCTATTCTATGTCTACCGGAAATCATGCCAATTTTGGATGTACAAGGAATGGTGGGACAATTTGAAATTGGAAAAATGGTACACAGATTTACACAGGCAATGACACTCTCCTATGGTACTTAGGCCAAATCCCAAAGAAAGAATCAATATCTTTTATCAATTTTGGCAAATTTGATGGTGGCTCCCAAATTGATAACTGGCAAGCCCAAGAGTAGATTATATTAGTAGATTATCTTGCAGAGAATTTAGTCAAGGCCAGTTACAGCCTGACTAAAGGCTTCTGTCAAATTCCATTTAATTTCAATGATAGAGAAAACATATCCTTCCCCATTATCATCTATAGTGCAGATTGGAACTGCCCTCTGAAATAGCTTCCTACAGTTGCTGAACTTTACAAAGGCACAGTAAGTGACTAATCCCATGAAGTCTACCCTTGCGTGCAAATCTGCAAAATTACAAGGCTATATGGTGGGGAAAGTGAAAATCTGGTCCCCAACTATTGACTATAGAAGCCATTAAAACACCTCTTATTAAAACAAAGAAGTATGTGAGGGGTTTTCTTCCAAATCATTGGATAGTTTCAAATGCAAGAAACATCCCTGCTAAAAGAAGAATCCCACAAACAAATTCTAATGGACACTTAGTGTCCACAATACTTTCTTTGATCTAAAAGGCATCTTGTGTTCTGATGCAGGACTATGTGATAATTCTTGCCACCTTTTAATTCTCTAAATGGATGCATTAGATAAGGGACTAGAATCAAAATTTCAGAGAAGGAATAATTGATTGAGAAACTGTCCTGTATACAGGTCACACGTGACTATCCCCACAACAAGCCTATTCCAGCGGGTAAAAGGACAAGCTTGCAGCTTGGAAACATTGCTTGACAATCTAGACAAGCAAATTATGCCACTCCCATCTAAATGGTCGAACTCAAAGAGCATAATACCAGGATGCATTGCTGGCTCCCAGCTGTACATCCATTGCCATTCTCTTTAACACACTAGAAAGGCACAGTGCAACCAGTGTTGACTTTTGAACCCTGGAAGGGCCCTTTTAACCAGTCACACGTCATACAAGCATGGGGATGCAAAATAACTCTTGCACTAAGTAATAAGACCGACTCATAAAGTTGGTAAAATGTCTCCTCTGACTGTTTTATTTTCAATTGTCTAAAACAGGGAGTTACAATGGACATCAATGGACGTTCGATCGTGCTCTCAATCATTTTGCATAAAAACACATTTATATAATAGAAATTTGTCATACATGACGTCATACTATGTGGCAAACTAAGAAAAACCTATGGAAGATTGTGACAGGCTCAAGGGGAACATCTAAGTATACTTTTTTTAAGGGAACGGGTTGTGATTGGGTCTCTCCAGTCAGGTGGACAACTTATGCCCACCGCTAGTGCAAGTCATCTTCATCAGTTACTAGATACACGGCACACCATTGGCTATCAAACTTTAAGGCCCTTCATTATATGGCCTTCTAGAATTGGTTGGCATGCTTGTACCCTTCTGGAACATTCAATTCACTCGCAGCATTTAAGCTGGTACCCCAGGTGCCAGCGGGTGGTCTTGACCATATCTCCCCACCCAATTAGCCCAACATCTCTCATGCCTCTGCCATTCAGATTTTCTTTGAACTTGTCTTTGCAAAGTATCACTGCTCCTGAGAATAAAGGGCGTATAGGCACACTCTTATCCATTTCTGGTTGGTATGCCCAACTCCTATTTCCATCCTTGACACACGTGAGAGGAGACTGCACTTCGGCCTGTTTTGCAGCATTTAATTGTCTTGAATTAATAAATATGGCACTCATGCTGTACTTTCTTGCACCTTAACAAGGGATGATTCAGCTTCTCACGTTCACTGTTGTTCAGGGATAGATAACCGGTTTTTGGCCGCTCCATCCTTTGGCGCCAGGCCAGACAGCTATTGCAGGCCTTTTCTTGATCTTCAGCTATTCTCTTGCTGCGACACAGCCCTCCTCCTTCTTCCTTCATGGGTCTAAGCTTACAAAATATGTGACACGGATAACCAGAATTCTATACAATGGCGGCACCGCCTGCAGTGTATTCCCTATGTATAGCCAGCCTTTATGATCACTTAGTCTACTTGCGTTACTGCATCTGCACAGTTATAAAATGACTTGCATTTTCTGCAGTGCTCTTCACACGTGCAATCTTCGTTCCGCATATGAAAGTTCACTCGATTCTTTACTTAGCCATCAAATTCTATAATGTCTATGCGTCTTCTTCTTTGACCATTCTTCTTAGTGCGTCACATTCATTCCTTGTGACATCACCAGTCTCTTTTCCTCTCATCTTCATATTCCTTCGGTGATCTCCTCCAAGAGGTCATCATCTCTACAAGGGTACATCACATAGGGTTTTCTTAATGGATATCTTTTCTCGAAGACTCTCCATGGAACAGGCACAATCACTGGTGTCGTGCATGTCACAAATTCCGGTTTCCAACATATAGGCAAGATGGGGCGGGACTTCCTGTAGAGGCATTCAGCTGCTCCTCTACACTTGTTATCATTGGCTCCTCAATGTTCTTTCGGTTGTGGGATGTACTGACCCATTCTGCTATACTATGCGGTCTCACTTTGCTATTTATGGTGCAAGAAATAACAAACTGGCGGCAAAACCCTTTGTGTGTGCCAAAAAGCCTTCAAAACCATGTTTCAACACACAAAAAGATGGCTTCAGAACCTGCCACCAATGGTGCATGTGTGGTGGAACAGAGTACATGATGCAGAAAAAGTGCCAGTGGACTCCCTGATAAGTAAACATAGAGTACAGAGGGAGAAGCAGCACTATGCAAATTAAACTCTAAAAATGTGCCTGTAAATGACATTTAATTTGCTGCTGAAACTCAACAATGCCTGCACAAAACACCTTTCAACACTCAATATCTTGCTTGGTGCTAAAATCCATTTAACTTAAGGAAGCACTATGAATGTACAAAGTCCTGAAATGTTAAGAGCAAAACCTCCTCAGCAAAACTGGATTGCCTGTGAAGGACAGTTCCTGTCAAAAATCTGAGTGCAGCATACTGGGCTACCTGTGAATGACATTTCCTGTCAAATGGACTCTCCTGATTAAGCTTTGAAGTTATCTAAACTAAAAGCCTGCCAGATTACAAAATATAAAAGGATTGTTGCTGAAAGAAACACAGATTTCAGTTGTTTTTGATCCCACAGGTTTAAATCTAAGAAAGTAATTTGATGCAACAAGTTTGTTTTCTGCTGGATTTTAAGTCAAGAAATCAAGAATAAATTAGGCTGGCTGGGCCTATCAGAAGTTGAAAAACCGGTTTTTCCACCCAAGGGGAGGGCATTCCTCTCAGCAGATACTCACTGACATATGATAATTGTGGTGTAGGACAGACTTTTGTCTGCAGCCAGAGACTGAACAATGGCAGATTCTCCAGGCCAGGAAATGAATGTGTGAAGAGGTCATAAACTTGGCTTGCAGAAGGTTCCCAAAGATGGGGGCTACTCCTTGAGCTCCAGGGCGAGACAAAAGGCGGACCATTTGCTGCTAAGAACATAGAATGAACAATTTTTAGAGACTCATAACCTGTTATCAGAAAGGGTGAAAAATATCAAAAGGGCAGATTTGTTGGTCTAATTTTTGGCACTACATTTCAAAATGTAGTGGAACTGTGTAGCATATTCTGAACAGGAATGGCAATATATGTGATTTTATGGGAACTGTATTTATGCTAGAATTGTTAAACTTTACACACACATCCCTATGGTAAACACACATATTTGTGGAAATTTGGAGAAAGTTTGAAAAATGTTTTCATGGAGAAATTGACAAAATGCTGCAGAAAGGCAAAACAAGATCTCACAGCTGCAGGATTTTGATGAACAGATACTTCATAAAATATGGAATCCTTGTGTGTGATTTTTGTAGAGGTTACAAATGTATCAATATGTATTTAGGACAAAATTCGATTTTGGTACTAGTGGGTAGGTTTCTAAGGATTGTAAAAACCAAACCATAAACTTGACATCACCTGTGTTTGAGCCAATCACTCAGATGCAAGGTGGAGAGGAGGCTCTGATCCAATCCCAGTCCACAGGGGTGAGTTTAGTTAAGCCGGCCCATGCACCCATTTTTGTGATGACAGTTGAAAGGATAAATAGAGACAGCTGACAACACATCGGACTCACTTTTCTGATTCCAGCAAAGCACTCTGATCCATCATTCAACATCCAGCATTCAACATCCTTCCAGATCCAGATGCCAAGGACCAGGCCAAGCAGTAGCTGAACCATTTTCAGCAAGGCCTCAATCCTCAACTTATCCTTACAACCCAGTGAAGCACTGTGGTGTGAGAAAGTATCCTGAAACTAGCATCCTGAAACTATCTGGCTTGCTGCCATAATGCTTGCCTGATGAACTCGCCATCCCGCTGATTTGAAATACCCAGAAACAAGAAGGGCAGATCCTGTGCCGTTCCGGTGACCGGCCTAGCTGATCCAGTCCCACGCCTGATGTGCTGTCTTGCCTTGATAGATCCAATCCATTGACCAGAACCGTGACTGTCCAAAAATATTAAAATCCCAGTGGATTGTGAGTATTAATAGGACGCTAGAGAACTATTGTATACCTTGCATTATCTTGTTCCATTCTGATCTCTGATCTATCCCTACTTTCCTAACCAGTAACAGTGTCAACATCTGTAGTGTTATCTTATTCTGTCTAGTTGCTAAAGCGCCATTTTCATAGCCATCTTTATTTGTGCAACTCTGATCCATAAATCCCACTTTGAGTGTTTGGACTGGTGCCGCCGGGGAAGGTGATGGGATCTGTTACTGAACACATCAATCAGTCTCAGAGCGTACTTTGTCCTGACTTGGTTGCCTAGCCTGAACGCTCTAGCCTTGAGTAAAAGAATAAGACATATTTCCTGATTCGAAACTGAAGTCTGTGTCCAAATTCGTGTCTTTATTTTCGAAAAACACCTCTCACTAAAACCTCTATAACTCTCTCAGTTTTTAAGTTAGAAGCGAAATTTCAACTCCCATTTGTACCTAACATCCTTAGCCACCCCTAAGACGCATTGTGAAACAGACCCGTTATATCAAAAATCGCATAAGTAAAAGTTTGCCACAAATTGACATTTGGGAAAGTTTTACACGTGTTCATTACCTTTAAATTATTTCCCACTTGGCCTTTGAGATCCCAACTGTTTCCTTTTGATTAAATCATTGCTTGTGTTTACTTTCATCTGTTCAATGCGGCTCCCATAGGAATTTATTTTTAACATATTTTATGTTTTTGCTCTGCCATTTTCAAAACCATTCTGACAGTTGAAAGTCAAATCCATTTTTCTCTTGTGTTTAAGGGGGAAGGTGGGAGTGATATTCTTTTTGGTCTCCATTATTCCCGAATACCTGCTCTCTCCTCACATCTATTTAAATATCCTATTGGTGGGTTGAGGGGTGTTGCAGGGGGAACCTCTAACCCTAGCGCTATCTGTTCCAAACCAACTCAGAAGTATTCTTTTCTTTGCTGCATTCTTTTTGTGTTTATTACTTCATTCTTGGCACATTAAAGATATTATTCATTGTTCCTGTCACCCCATTGGTGATTGTTACCTATTAAGAATATATTGTGATTTTACATTCTAAATAAATAAACAAATAATTACCTTCACAACTAGCCTGATCACTGGTTCATTGTAACCTGGGGGGTATTTTGAGGAAGGTGTGTTATGAGTGGTATATCATTCAGAATATTGAACTTATAGATACAAATAAATAAGGGTTTCATTTGCGCAGTACATGCTGGGCGAGACTTGGGTGTCTGCCTGATTGAAATCACTTACACACGGTATACAATGATTTTAACGAATTCACAATAACGAATCACATTTATAACAAACCCTAAATAACAATCAAATATCAAATGTATTGTTTAAAGTAATGTATTGGGGGTCCTGCTTCTCATCTTTTCAAGCATCAGGCATGTATGAACACTTCTAAGGGAGAGAGAGAGAGAGACATCATGGCCTTTATTCGCTGTAATAACAAGACACACACTCAAAGAAATGTTTTTCTTTAGCCTGCTTTATAGTCACTTGAGATGATGCAAAATGTTTATGCAAATGACAACCTTGTACATGGCATACTTCTGATAGGCCCCCTTAGTAGAGAAAAACTAAATCCTTCAGTATCATAGGCTAGATTAACATATGTGTACAACAAGCCCACATTAGCATAGCTGGCATCCACAATTTTCTCTGATGCATGAAACTGATATGCTTATTTTAGACTTGGCTGGGCACAACCATGACCGTGCTCAACTCCTGCCAAGAACATTTTGACGCACTGATATCTAATCCTTATCTGATTGCTGAGGTCCTTCTAAGTTAGTTAGTGCTCTGTACTGTTGGAGAAATATATATATATACTCTATATGGTGCCAGACTAATATCGCTGGTCTGTCAGAATAGTCTGCATGATACATGGTGTGCCCTCTCCAATAAGAACATAGATAAATGTATCTAAACTTCCCTTACTTAGCTGGCCTCATCACAAGCTTGTCTGCTTTTTCTGCCAATTTCAATTTTTAACCTAACAAACCTAATTACTTTGCTGCAAGGTACTGCCAAAGACTATCTCCAATGTATCAGCCTCTGTTGCTTGTCTGAAAACTCTTGGCATGGGTCATAGCCCCCCACACCTGGCTTAGGCCTGGAAACCATTTTGCACTTGAGTTATCCATTTTGAAATATATTTTTGTCTGACACTGTATTTTCCTTCAGGGAGCTATTATTATTTTAATTAAGTATCTCTCACTTTGTATTCTTTATTCATAATATATCCTTATACACTTATGGTATGTGTGTGATATTTGAAGCACCCTTCATTTCCTGTTCCACCCTAATCCAAATATGCGCAGTGTGTCATGATCACTGCTTCCAAGGGGCTAGGACCAGCCCAACGTCCTTGGAAGCAGGCCTCTAACCTTCATCCTAGGCACCAGCCGGTCCCCATTGGGACCTTTTGGACCTTGTCCTGGCGCCGGTGGCACCAGGCTCATCAAAATCACTGGTCCCGGCACTGGAAGCGCCGGGCTCATAACATGTATAAAGATGCTTGGGTGGACTTACCTGCAGCAGACCATGCTGCTTACTTACCAGCCATATGGGAATCATCTACGAGCCGGGACTAGTTTCTTACCTGGGTGGGGCAGGCTCCACTCCCTGGATACAACACTGGAACTCTTCTAGAACAGGAACTCTTTTCTTTCCTGGGCGAGGCAGTGGAGGAAGACGCCTCATCACTCCAAGGCTATTTAAACCACACCCGATTGATGCAACGTGCTTCGCGTTATTCTGCATCTGCAGCAGAATGCTCACCGTGTCGGTTCCAGTCTTCATTCTTCCGATCCTGAACCTGTGAGAACAAAAGCTTACCTTTCTTGTATCCAGCCTTCAGAAGCACCTGCAAAGACAAAGAAACAACAGGTTAGCACAGCAACCTTCACTCTCAGTGCTTTCCTCACCTGATCCATCAGCAGTTACCAACTCTTCGCGCTGCTCCTCCGCCATTATAGAAGCCTGTGAAGACAAAAGCATAATTATTCCTGTGGGGAATTTACTTACCGGCACCCCTCAAATTCCGGTTTTCATCAACGCTGCATTCCTGCACCTGAAAGAGAAAAGGAGAGACATTAGGCAGGCTATTTACTCACGCGCCATCGCGCCCTCCACAATTAGGCGCCTGCAAATACCCCGGCGTTTTCCAGAGTCTCTTCAGCATCCGAACTCATACCTGCAAAAGAAAAGAGACAGTTGGAGTGCATTTCGAAAGCAGGCAACAGGCACTTACTTACGCAATCCCAAGCGCTTCATTCCTATGCGCTGGTTGGAACTCCGGCTCTCTTCAAACCACCATCTTCCGCCTCAAGAGCCCTGCAAGACAAAAGGCACCATTTGAAAAGAACATTATACAGAGCCCTATTCCATACTAACGTGCCCACGCACCTAAAGACTGTAAGGACATTAAAGGTGCCCGGAAACTCACCGTTCGTGCAGTTAACGACGGTTAGCAGTCCTCTGAAGTCAAGAGGCCTACGTTTCAACCCAGTGAAGGAACTGGTAACAGCACCCTGCACCAGACGCAGATGGAGAGTCCAGCATTCACCTATCTAAGGTGAGCACGTTGACCTTGGGGCTCCACGGAAAAGTGAGAGGGGGAGAGAGAGAGACACCCGACAATCCCAGGTCATTAACCCCATATTCTTTCACCTGCAGACATCTTACTCTTCGAGTTAGACACACAGTGCGAAGAGGCCCAGCCCCGGAAGCCAATCGAGTCCTGCACTTCACTTTTCAAGATACAGTTACCACCCTGCCAAGACCAGTGCCTCCGTGGGAATCAGGTGAGCGTTACACAGTGCCATGTGCACTTTTTACTTTTAATGAAGGCAATCTAATCCTGATTTCTACAATGATGGAACTATTTGATCTGCCTGCCATGTTATCTATATTCAGAAGAGGGAGGGGCGGTTGGCACACCCTATACAGTAAATATGGGGAGGGGTAAGGGATTAAAAGGGGTGGGGAGAGGGTTGGGGTGACATAATAAAGCTGGGGTAAAAGGGGGCTTGGGGAGGACCCCCCAAATTGAAAAACAAAAACAAATCTATATTTTTCTTTATTTATAATTTGTTACAAATGTTTTCGTAAATGTTTGATTCATTAACATCACACGGAACTCTTCTATCCACTTTCCCAACTTGGTGATGCTGAGGGGGAATGCATATGGTTAGTTGGTCAATCACAATGTAGGTAAGGGTTTGGCCATCGACAGAGGCCCTACAGGCAAATAGGTTCTTCTCGCTGCCCCAGGGTAACCCTGTGCACTGGGGCTCCCGATGCCATACCACTGACAAATCACCAGAACCTCAAAGGACTTCAGCCCACTGGGATATTGGGTGCTGTGCCCGTCAGAGCAGCAGAATCATAATAAAAGGCAATTATCTGGTATTTAAGGAGGGACAAACGGAGCCTGATGTGGAGGACAAAGGCGGCAGGGACCAGTGAGAGGAAGAGTCTGACCACCCAACAACTCACAGGAGAAGGGGTGAGGGCAGACATGATGTGGGTCAAGGCTAAACAATCCAATAGGTGGCCAAACCGACTAAGCATGGGATTGAGAAGTGCTACAGCTTGTAAGGAGGCCACCAGAGGATACAGAGACTAGTCTGTAAGAACACTTCTACTAAGCCAGAGATTTTATGTGCAGAAATATTCTAATAAACCACAAACTTAGTCTCAATCAAGGCCCTTTTCATTACATACTGAAAATGGCTGATCATTATGACATCACTGAGGTGGTGCATCTGATAATCAGACAAACAGACACCTGGTGCACTGATAGCTCACTCCTGGCTGCCTTTGAAATGGCCAGCAGGGTTTCATTAATCCAATTTGCTGTTGTATTATACCTCAAGGTCCTCCCCTTCCTAGCAGTAGGAGTGACACCCCACCACAGCACTTGCATTTTACTCATTGGTGACTCATTGAACATAGTTTAGGGGCTGTTGCAGGAATGTGCAATTGCATATTGGCTATCTTCATGTGAACCTTGCTTCTATTTCATAATGATGTAGAGTGTGTAGTGCTGGTAGTGGCACCCATGCTATGTTTCTAGTGGGTCTCTCTGGGTTACGGCTGACCTTTTAATAGTCTTTTTCCTCCATCTTTGCTAACCAATGTGCCTCTTGTGAGGATGTTGATCCTGTCAAAAACTTAGAGAATCTTATGATTACTGACCATGCACCTTTAACTGGTAGAGCAGCACCGCAGCCATGATTTAGGGAGCCAACATGTTGAGCCATGAGTGAGAAGAATTGGTTGGCAGAAATCCTTGAACCCCTTAGGCTGTGTGGCTGCGATGTAAATCTGTGCAAAGGAGGCACGCCAAATGATACATGAGTCATCCCATATGCAGGTGAGGCACACTCGCTTAAGAACATGAACAAGGGTCACGTCAGTGTCTGGTATCAGACCATGGCACATTACGTATGATGAATCGATCCGCTGTGAGCAGAGATTATGTCAATTGTGTAGGTCGAGTGGAATTATAAAGGCCTAGCATGGTGCAGAAAATCCATGCCCTGAAGGTGAGAGGATATTCTGTTAGGAGGTCCTTTGTTTATGTAACTGACTAAATATATCTTGATGATTGCCAGAACAAAAGACTGACAGGCTGTGAAGACGGCCCCCGCAAACTTGGTCTTCTGTTTCTACTTCTGCTGATCCTTTGGTACCCCTGTACATGACTGTTGCCCCCTAGGACTCTGTCCCCTCAATTGTAACAACCCCTGCTTCCTTCTCTGAAAGTTCCAGGCTGCAACCATGGAAGGTCAATGTACTGCTTCATTTTGAGCTCTGTGACGTTGCCTAGAGACCACAAACAGATTTATGTATAGCTTGTATGGTGTAAAACCATAAGAAATCCCTAAGAAAACTGCACTTGGAGGTTTGGGGACATTTTCAATACAGGGATAGTCTGCTGGTTTCTGTCTGCTTCTCTACAGCGGTACAGAAATAAACCTGAACCTGCTGCCGCTCTCAGCGTTGCTTTATTGGAGTTTTCTGGCAAGTTTCTACAACCTATATGGCGTGAATGCCACCCATCCGTTGCATGGCACTAATCATCACTGCGTTGATATCATAATCATCGTGTCCCTGACCGAATGGTAGTTTACAGGTACAGGTTTACTGTTATGAAAGGTGTAGAGGAGGTCCCAAATAAAGCCTGCACTCCAATCATCCATTTTGAAGTACCAGGAACGTTTACACCGAGATATGTGACATATGATGAGCAAATAAACCAGCAGAGAGCCGCAGTAGGGCTCTGCACAGTACCCATTAGAAGAGCAGCACCTATTGACGTACCTATACTAAGAAAACCATGGAAGATTAAGGTATCCATTAAGAAAACCCTACCAGCAAATGAGACGAAATGAAGATTGCCTAAGCACCATCCTGGAAGAAACCAAAAAGGTCTTAATGGAAGACGAATGGTGATGTCATGAGAGCCCGGACAGACTCCCAGATAGAACAAATGACAAACCAAGAATGACACAAGGAGACGAAACGCCATGAGAAAAGAGATTGTGAGCTTATAGTGATAGGAAGCAATCAAACGTAAGAGAGTTAAGCTGTAAGCAGGATGAAGATATTCAACCAGCTAACACCTGCACATATGCTTGAAACCGCAAGAAAGCTAAGAAAACAGTACGGCTTGCTATGCTAAGTAGAAGAATAGCACCGCAAGCGTCATTGTATATAATCTACCTCAAAACAAAGCACAGTATTATAAGTGCAATTCCACTTTAGGTGAAAAGCAGAATCAACTCAGGTTACTAAAGGCCAAACAAGACAAGATTCATATTCTAGCAAAATGAGAAGAGACGGCTGAATTGAAACTCACAGATGCAACTCTTGCAAGAGAGCCAAGGTCATACCAATAGAAGGAACGAACAGTAGCTACATCTAATTGAAACCTAAGAACAGAATATCTTGTCTCTGAAAGGTCAAGATAAGGAAGCGTAGGCAGGTGGCAAGCCGAATAAGAATTAAATGCACAAATCAAGACAAACTAGGCAAATTCGCAGTGTCTGCATCACATGACCAGCCGAGCGAGGAGCAGCACGAGTTCACACCTACTCCTGGCATCCGCCCAGCTTCGAGGGCACCCTGCACCTGGCTGACCATTCTGAATTTGGTTCAGGTCCATGATAGATGGGTTAGGGCACAGCACGAGGTTTTCTATTCTGAATTTTCATTTGTATTTCGGTTTCTCTCCCATCACACCTTTTCCTTGGCCTATAAGTGCAACTACTCAAGGAGACCAGCTGTGACCTCCTCTTCCACTTCCTGGTTGATGAAACACTTCCTTACCTGCATGAAAGTGGTGGTCCAAGCCTAAGATGAAGAATCTAGAAAACATACGTTCAATTCGTTGCTCCTGCAATTGGCACAACCTCAAGGACACCAGACATGTCTGCCTTTATGATTTTTGGTAATTTGTTTGCTATAAATGCGTGTAAGAGTGGATTTTGTGTCTGACTTTGGGATGGATTTCTGTATTCTGCATTCTCCCAACTAGCAGATCTCTGTATTTTGTATGGTCTCTCAGAAAGTCATCTCTAGTTGGTTTCCCTGGGGAACCCAGTGCTTGATTACATAGATGCATTCTATGCCACTTTGCTAGGCTATTAACCCCAGTGTCTCAAAAGGTTGGGCAATCAGCTGGCTCTATAATGTTTGAGTAGAGATTTTCTGTTCCCTCAGCAGAAAAACCCTCTCTGGTTCAAACTAAGACCAACCCTGAAATCCTTTGCCTCCTGTGTTTCAGGAAAGGCCGCTTCATGTTTAACCCATCTGATGAATCTTTGTATCCCTTAATGAGCTTTAACCGTGGGGGAACTGTGATGCCCACATCGGAATTTCGTGGATGGGTTTTGGCGCAGTCAGGCAACCAATCCCTTTCACTTATTCAACATTGAAGGAGCAGCTGATCCCACAGTTCGACTATTTTTAATGATGGATTCTGGAAAACCAGGCATAGCAGAGGTCCAATTTCATACCTTGCACTATGCAAAAGGCTCATGTTCGAACCAGTTTAATAAAGTATTAGACTTCTTGTCAAACAGGTTTGCCAACATACCCTGTACCTCTAATTCTAAAGCAACACCCATTTAAATGCCTGCAGCCTCAATAACACAGGGGCCTGATTTACAAAAGCGTGTTACAATGGCACAGTGCTTTTGAGAAAAGCTTTGTAAATCAGGCCCAGGGTGTCTGTGCAACCCGTTTTCCCTTCGGTGATATTAGTGGTTCAGCAATGCCACACACGTATTTGCAAATGCGGTTGATACATAGGGAAAGGAAACAGCTTGCAATTTACAAAGTACATTAAATAGCATATCTGGGGCCTTGACATAAAAGCCCAGGCAATCCCTTGCAGGATTAGAGACGCGGGCTTGTTACCGACGCCCCATCACCACCACAATTACAGCCCTGCTACAGGCTGAGAAGCGCCATTAGGAGACGAAAGACTGGCATAAAATGATTGCATTACAGGTAAATGTCCCGCGGGACTCGAAACTGCAAACAGTGATATTGCTTTTTTTTTTCTTTCAATGGCAGTGCACTCGGAATGAAACCTAATTACTGTGAGACAAGCACAGGGACAATATAGGTAAAAAAGAAAGACACGTGAATAGGCTGTGTGCTGGATGCAACATTTTCACTGTCTCTTCTAAAACAATATCGTGCTAAGGGCCACATCCTAGGGAAGTGTCAAAAAACAGGGTTGAAATCATGAACAGACAAACTGAGTTGAAAAAGCCGAATGTCAGGTCAATAAACATAATATAGACTAGTAAGTAATGTTCTCATGTACGTAAAACCGATAGGTATAACTAACTAACAAGACACCAATATTCTGGTTCTTGTATATATGCATGTTTTATTTTTAATTTGGTTCTATTTGGTAATTGCTACACAGCACAGATACAGAACAAGGCTGCTATGTAATGGAAGGCTGTCCGGATTCCAGCCAGGGTCAGCATACAATGTTATAGTTAATGGGCAGCTAACGTTGTTTCCGGCGCACCGGCCAAGTCACCATACCAACCAGCGTCTCCCCATATAAACCTCTTACCTTTATACCAGCTTCTGTGGTTACAACATTTGGAAACTAGCGGTGGAAATGCAGCCGGCCCGCCCGGGGTAATTCGCTTAAGGAGTGTGGCGGAGGCAGCCTCGCAACTTCCAGACCGAGGTCCAGACTTTGAGCTCACAGGCACTCCCAAAGTAAAGAGCATTGAACCCTGGCTGCCACTACATATGGGGGGATCGTGCCAGCGCCCGTCGTCCCCATGACCGGGCAACAATTAAGCGCGTGAGGACATTTTGGAGACTCCACCTGCCTGTCTTGCCACATGCTTGAAGGGTTGCCTCCACAGAGTAAGCAATCCTTGAGCTCAGCCGCTGGTATTTCTGGGTAACGTATTCCCCTACAATAGGCCTCATCACGACTTCGGCGGTAATGCAGCGGATTATCCGCCCGACGTAAATAGCGCTAACGCCAAGGCCCCCGGCGGATAATCCGCCAGATCACGAGTTATTGTGCACGCGCCCCGGTCCATGGCGGTATCGCGAATTGCGCAAACCTTTAAATCCGGCGCACCGTGCGCTACTGCCATATCGCGCTCCTAGCGCACGGGAAACGCGTCACCGCCGGAACGGGAAATTAAGTGCCGGCCACCTTGGAAATCACAATCCATCGGATATCACAGCCCCTGGAAGCCATCCACGCCATCCAACCCCATAACATGTCCCCCGGAGCGCACTAGGGGCAAGACCGCCCTGGACAGGGTGCGAAAGTCCAAATTCAGTTACCAGGAGCTATCTGTACTGGTCGAGGAGACCGAGATACACCACGAGAAGCTGCAGCAGCCCAAAACAAGTGGCCAGCGCAGAGCACAAATATGGTGATCAATCAGCTAAAGGGTCAGTGCTGTGGGGCACGTGCCCCGGGATGGGGAGGATTGCAGCAAGCGCCTGAACAACCTGCACGTGCAAGTCCGTGGCATCCTGTCACAGCACCGGAGTGCAAGTAGGACCACTGGAGGAGGCCCACCACCACCCCCACCCGAACTCACACCTTGGGAGGAGAAAATGACAGCCCTGATAGATGTTGGCACCATCGAGGGCATTGGTGGAGCAGAGGCAGGCACTGGCATCGACCCAACTGCAGGTGAGTCCCACTCCGAATGCATGCAGCTGAAAGTACCACACATGCAGACCCTGAGTGAATGAATGCGAAGAAATGTGTCTGAGGTACTGCATTCACCCATAAGTGAGGCCTACATCCATTGAACTGTAGTACTGCCTAGACGACCCTGCACATGCAGTGCATGAATGACAGGGGCAGGGGATAGACATCCATAGCCATAGGACAGCTACGTATAGTATGAGTGTGCATGAATACACCCCAAAACCCAGAGCGCAGTGCACCCCAACCACGCATGCAATCTTGTCACTCCGACATTCCCATGCAGTGTACCTCCATACACACTCACAACAAGCACCACATGGCGACTGAACAGAATGCAATTTTAATGCGTGATTGATACTGTCCTCAATCACACTTGTTGGCATGAACTGCATCGCACAAATATATGTAGCATTGAACTCAAACCACACCCTACGTACCCCACAGGCACACGTTGATCCCAACGGGACGAAGATGATGGGGAGGAGGCCACACCAACACAGCGCCCACGGCAGCGTGCCTCCACCAGCACCACCACCCCACAAAGAGGCCGCATGGAAGGGAGACGACCCAGGCCAACACCCACTTCACCCCAATGCAACCCCACCAGACAGCAGCAGCCACATGGCCGCAGGGAGGCCACCTCCAGCTCGCCCCAAGCCACCAGTCACAGCCCCGATGCTAAGGGACAGAGGTCTGGATCTGAGCCCAACGTGGGAGCAACACCTCCACGTGGCCATCATGCCGGAGGATAGCACTCTCCCGGAAGCAGTGAGGCCGAAGGGATGATCACACCCCAGGGAAGCCCAAGCCCAGGCACACACCATGCACTGTCCACACACCACAGCCAGACGTGGACACGCCATCATACAGCAGCCCAGAAGACCGGCACTCCGAGCCAGGCAGCCCAGTCCAAGCTGGCGCCATGCAGCCCCCCCTCGACAGCACACAATTCGCAGGCCAGCACATAACACACAAGGGGTGCCCTTTGTCACTGGGGCAGCAGTGATGGGCCGACTCGACATTATTGAGGCCAAACAGGCCAGGGTGGAATCAATGGCCAAGGTGCAGAGCCGGCACATCAAGGCTGTCAATGCATCTATACATCATGGGTGCAAATACATAGCGCGGGACAATGCGCGCACACACAGAGTCGTTGAACAATGTACCGCTGCCCTGACAGGCTTCGGGCAACCAGTGAGGGAGTTGACGGAGGCAGTCTCAGCACTTGATAAGCAAACAAGGGAGGGAAACAACCTCATGCGACAGCACATGATGGCCGCCCCTTCAGTCCCTTCGACATCGACCACACCCATGGAGGGTTCCCTCGAGCCATCTCCTAGGTGCCGGTCCATGCGCCACCTAAGGGCATGCACACCAGAGGGGCCCGGAAAAGGAAAGCTCCCACGACCATCCTAGTGGTGCATGGCATCGTTGTTGGTGCCCTGATAAGACACATTTGCCTATCTGCACAGTTGGGGGTAGTTCACTGGGGGAGGGAGGATTGTGTGCTGGGTGTTTACTGGGGGGAGGGGGGATTCTGTGCTGGGTGTTTACTGGGGGAAGGGGGGATTGTGTGCTGGATGTTTACTGGGGGAGGGGGGTTTGTTGGATGGAAAATAAATCACGTTAGAAAAATCACAATGCATGGACAGTAGTGATTGTTACTAATGCAATTTAATGTTGAAGTGACATATTTTCAATTTACCCATTACCCATTTCTAAAAAAATCCATCTATCAATCCCTGTCTTGCCAACCTCCCCTCCCTCAGCCCAATCCTTTGTGCATGTTCAACACCTTCTGGCACTTAATCGCCCTCACTACCATCCTCAGGTGGCTGCACATGAGCATCAGGAGGCAGTGGCACATTTCTGCGACAGCAGATGTTGTGCAGCATGGCACATGTCAGTACAATTTTGCCAACTTTTTCTGGTGCATACATCATTGCCCCTCCTGTGCGGTCGAGGCACCGGAAGCGTGCCTTCAGCAGTCCAAATGCCCTCTCCAAGCAGATCCGTGTATGGGCATGGCCAAGGTTGTATGCCCGCTCCACCGCCATGTGTGGGTGACGCACAGGGGCCATGAACCACGTGTACTAGGGATATCCAGAATCACCTTTAGGGGAGAGAAAGCCGGTATGGGGACAAGGTAAGTCCAGTGGGTGTACAGAGCTCTGTCATCAGTGTGATTTTGCCATATTTGTCATTTGGCCTATGACATTGTGGAGTGTGCTCTCCTACGGGCATGATTGAATCAATGGGGTACTCTCCACTTGGGACGCCTATGTTTCTGTATGTAACAGTACTCATTCACTTGTTGCAGGATAAGGGGGCCCTTCCATCTATTTCTAAATGACAGAAGTGGCTGCCTCATGTGCCATTGCAAATCCATTTGGTTACAGTTGCATTTGCTGGTCGTCACTATTCTGTACGGTTCTCCATGCATTTACCTGGCCATTTTGGGGACAATGTTCGTGGGATGTACATTGTCATTACTCGGCCTGCTTATGTGTGGTGCATTTGTGGATGTGCCAGTTTATGGTTTGGAATTTCATTACTGTCGGATGGCCAAGGTGGGATTTCTGTACTGTCTCAGTGTTGGGAGCCATGGTGCTACTCACACAGGAGGCTTTATTATGGTGGGGCTTCCATATGTCACTGTGCCGCCACATGTCTTACATCCTGCATTGGTGTGTTCTGCTGTGTTGGACATGTCCAAGGTTTATCGTGCAAGGTGCTTGTGTTTTGGCCTCGGTGCCTTTCCATGTACGCCGGCAGGGTACTGTTGCACAGGACCATAGAGTTGTGGGTGGATCCTGGGTAGCGGGCACAGCAGTGGCTGAAGGTGAGGTCAGGACCACGTGTCATCTGCACATTGAGGGAATGGTACTGTTTACGGTTTCTGTAGGCAGCCTCATGTGCCTGGGTGGTACGAGTGCCACATGTGTGCAGTCCAGGGCTGCTATTACATTCGGGACTTGGGCAATGGCATAGAATTGACCCTTCAGCTGGTGCACCTGTGCCTGTGTGGCTGGCAATGCAATGTGTTTGTTCACATGATTCAACAGTGCATCGAGCACCTGTCCCAGCATGGCACTGAATGTGGACTGAGACATTCCATGCATCATGGCAACGGTATGTTGGTAGCTGCCAGTCCCAAGCAATTGAAGCACAGACACGAGCTTCACTAGGGGATGTACTGCCGTGCTTGTGGCTATGCGGCTGCCAATGTCACCCTGGATTGTGTTCAGCAATTGGGTGATGGTTGCCCTGTCCAGCCGATATTCTGTCACTAACTGACCATCAGTCAGGGCCCAGGGTGTTGGCCTGACCCTGGGGATGGCTGGCCGCCTTGCTGGTGCTGCTCTCCTCCTCCTTCTCCTCATCCCCACTGCTCCCTGCACTCCCAGGGCCCTGGCCTGGTTGGCTGGCCTCTGTAGCTCCAGGCACAGCAGGTAGAATTCAACATCAAGGCTCCCGGCTCCAAATGGCAGCATGGTGTTGGGGAGGTTGTGTTGTGCATGGGTGGCTCCTTTGTAGGCCACTGATTTGCATTGGTTCCACCTGGGCCCTTATTGCTGTCTCCTCCCTGCTCCTGCTGGTGTAATGGTGTTGGGGAGGGTGTGTTGTGCATGGGTGGCTCCTTTGTAGGCCTCTGATTTGCATTGGTTCCACCTGGGCCCTTATTGCTGTCTCCTCCCTGCTCCTCCTGGTGTAATGGTGTTGGGGAGGGTGTGTTGTCCATGGGTGGCTCCTTTGTAGGCCTCTGATTTGCATTGGTTCCACCTGGGCCCTTATTGCTGTGGCCTGTGTTCTGTTACCTCCAGCTTTTTGCAGGAGGTATTTTCGGCGGATTATCCGCTGCTTTTCTGGCGCTAATAGCGCCTACGCCGGACTCGTGATTTCTGATGTTTTAGCGTGAATGGTTCCTGGTGCTGTTATGGCCGGCGCTTGCATAGCCGGCTGTACTTGCGCCGGCTGTAATGGCGTCGCCGGTATTTCGACTCGTGATCCGACGGACCCTTAAAATCGGCGCTAATAGCGTTACCGCCGATTTTAAGGCTTACCGCCAAAGTCGTGATGAGGCCCAATGACAATGGCTCCCAGATGCATTGTGTTGTCACAGGCCAGTGGAACACAATAACAGGAGAACTCACGTTTAACAAACCACCACCATATGCTATTGTGCCAAAACAGGAACATCACTGTGGCCATAGAATAGGAAACCGTGATATTGCTGGACCCTCAAGGAACTGGCATTACACATTTTTGACATCACAGAAACCATTTGCTATTTGTAAAAGTAGTTGGAAAAATGGCACTACAGAGATGTGGCGGCACAGAAACCCATTGCTATTTTTATTTGTGTTTTCCTATGTAAAAGTATATTTACACAAAAAGAAACAAGAAGTAAATGAAAATCTTTCATAACAAATGACATAGACAATACAACACCTAACACAGTCAAATCCTGAAGAAACTTTGCCGGGAACAAAGAAAAGGAATACATTTACAATTAAAATTAGACTGCCTGACCCAAAACATGATTCATTCATCAGGAGGAGATAGAAACACAATCCATAATGCCAGGACCTCCTCAATTGCTCACTTTAGTTTGGTGTCTCTGACCAAACCTTACACCTTTATCCAAGCAAAGAATCCTCTAAACGCAACAAGTCGCTGATCCCTTGTTTGGATACCCTTGCTAATTGTGAAAAAATTGTTATTAACATTTTATCCAATGCAATAACCAATGACGTTTGAGGGGTCGTCATCAGTCTAGGCCACAGATATTGCCTTAGGATCTGCGATGTAGAGTTTACAAATCTGCCCAGGCTTTCAATTCATAGTGACAGGAAACATGGACAGCTCAGCATGAGGTGCAACACATTTTCAAAGTCCCATGTGTCACACATTCTGCAGACTCTCAGGTCCTTAGGTATTCCTAGTTTCGGCCCCAAGTATTCCAAGGTGGGATGGCATTGTAGTTGAGACCTAAGGTACCAAAACCAGAGTTTTACAGATGGAAATCTCACCTAGTACCCCCTTGGCGCCTTTATTGGCAGAAAGAATTGCTCCTTACCCTCTTACTGCTTTAGTCTACTTAGATCTTGTGGATCTATTATACCATCCCAAGAAATTCTCTTTCTCTTCACTATTGCTTCTGATTTGGACCCTAACAAATCCAGGTCTTTCCTCATTTGATTCACTTGTTTTTTAACTTTCTTTAAGTAAGAATTTGAATCTGCTGCTAAAAGCGCCATAAGGAAACCCTTTCAATATTTCCCATTAGGGACAGAGACCTTCGAGTATATTGGGCCCACAAAGAGGTCAGGCCCAATTCCAGTCGGATGGTACTGACTGGTGTAGAAAGTTGAAGGCCCAGAACTCGTTTATGATTTTTTGCTTCGCGGACGTCGAGAAAATTCCTGTCCCTTACGTTTAGCAGTTCACAACCATATAAAACCATTGGTGACACTTTAGTTTTATAGAGCTGAATGAGGGGGCTTAGTGAAAAGGCATATAATTTACTTTGTATGCCTAACTGCAATGGAATACAGGAGCACATTTTCCCATGTAGTCATGACGTCAACTGATCTCGAAGCTTCAATACTGAGATTGGGAATCCTAAATAGCAATTGAGGTGACCCTTATAATAGAAATTGTTATCAAGAGACCAGGTAAAGAGTTTTAGCTTCTTATGGGTGTAAGCAATCATAATACATGATTTACTCAGGTTTGTCTATAAGTTGTTTGATTTTAAATATTTTTCTAGACCTTTCAGTTGTCGCTGTAATCCCACTTGTGTATAATCCATCAATATGAGATCATCAGCATAGATGAACCTTCATTTCAAATTAGGCAAACTGGCGACAAACCCGTCCCATTCTATACCCTTCATACACAAATCCACCAGGTACAAATTGAATAGTGTGGGTGCAAGCACACACCCCTGACACACACCTCTATTAAGGGGGATCTTGCAGGATAATTCCCCATTATAGTCAGCCTTACCTTAGTCGAGTTATTCGAGTACAGTAGTTGGATCAACGACAGGAGGCCCAGATCTTTCCCCCACTTAGCCAGTTTCTGCCAGAGTCTGGCGATGTTAATGTTATCAAAAGCGGCCGACACATCTATTGTTGCCACATGCAGTGAACGACCTGTCGGATGCCCAAAATCTGAAAGACATGCTGTTAGAGTCAACCCACTAGTAAATGTTTCCGCCTCCTCTCTTAAAGCCTGATTGAAGTGGTTTTAGGTGGGCCCCATCGACCCACCTAGTGAGTTCACCCAAAAGTAATGTCGCAAAAATCTTTGATGTTGTATCGATAAAAGGGATGGGTCTTTAAAATGAAAGATTCTCTCTATCGCCCCTTTGTTGCCTCAAATTTTTTTCCCCTTAACTTTATCCTCCCACTCTTTTAGTGTACACTTAATCAACTGTCACAGTTCCCTTCTCAACTGACATTTACACCTTTGAATTTCCCTATCATAAGTCTGATCGGTCCCAATTTAAGCGAACTTCGATTGAACAGGCATGTTTACCATCCTCTGTTTTCTCAATCTCAACAAGATTTCGGGGAACTTGGTTGGATCAGAGTACATTATCTTATTGTTCTGGGAGAGATTTTCCCACCATTTAGAGAGATCTAAATTGACTGAGTTAACATTAGTACTGTTTTGTACTGTCCTGTTCCCCTGGGTTGAGATTACCAGTGACCCCACCTCTGAAACCCCCGCCGCAACCCCCAAATACAGAACCCTCAGGGTTAAGTGCAGCATTGTGTGATCACTCAAAGTTGTCCTTACAATCCTAAAGTCAACCACCTCCTCCACATCTACATTTTTAAGGAAGATGTAATCAATAATAGATGTAGGCAGAGCATTTGACCATGTCGGAATCCCTGCATGCACCTCCCTGAAGAGTAGGTTTCATTGCATGAAAGACGAGCTTGACAAAAAATTAGACCATATTTTACCACAAGTAATTTTGTTTGATAAACAAGAAAGAGGGATGACCCCCTGCCTGTCGTCTAGATCTTCCCAGTCTCCGTCTGTAGTTAAGCAGCTACAGTTAAAGTCCCCTGCTATAATGACTACCCCGGAAGGTTGCTCACTGGACCATGTTATTAGAATTTTCTCCAGATGGTAGGTAAGTTTTACAGCAACCATGCATGGGGGGTTAAAGTAAAAATGAATCACCAGTATCACTTTTTGTTTGTGAACTTCATTGTCATCACAGATCATTGTTACTAAGAACGCCTCTGATTTGGTTGGAATTTGTATCATGGAATGACACCTTCTGATTTTCATACCTGTCAGGAGACCACCCTTTGGCCTCCCCAAGTAAGCCTTCTTTGCCGGCAGCGAGTGAATCATAAAAACTCCCATATTGAGTTGCTCCTACGCCATGTTTCTTGAATGAGGATGATGTCAAAAATATGAAGGAGCTGCTATTGGGAAACCACAGAGCCCTTGTCTCAATGTGACATTGCAGAGCACCCCCTAGGAGTCCAACATTGCTAAGAACAATTTAGTTACTCAAAGTGTGTCACAACATCAAAGTCACACCGAAAAGCCACAGCAGGTTTGAAGTGCACGGGACAAATCACCAGAGCCTAATGTCATAAGACTGACCAACACCACGTCCTGGTCTGCCGTACAAGAGTCATGTGACCACGAACATCGATCCCATCGAGAATCACACAGAATGTCCCCAAGTCCTGTCCCTTTCTGGCAACACTGGGAGAAAGAACAATCCTCTGAGAACAGTGGGTGAACTCATTCTAAGCACACCTCCGAACCATTGGTGGCAAAACATTTTAAAATGACCTAAAAGAGGAAACTCTCCTGAACTGCCTAAGCACATTTTAATCAGGCATGGCAGATGTTGGCAAAGAAACATTCACCAGGGAAAACAGCAGGGAATATGACAGTATACCAAACCCCCCCCACAGTGTATTGCTGGATCTAGGCCGTCCATTTTAACATTGTGCAGATGATACACAAATAGGATTTGAATTAGAAGACCATTGCATATCATGGATGAGATTTATTCCATCTTCAATATAATAGATAAATGGATGCAAGAGAATTGGTTATGCTTAAACCCTACAGAAACGGAAACTCAGCTAGTATAATTGTGCCGTGCGTGACCCTTCAAGTAGTGTCTAAAACCTCTAAGAACTTGAAAATCCAGGTAAGTGAAATATCAGAACAAGAGAAAGTTAAAACGCTAGTAGTATGTTTCAATTCTATGCTAACTATGTCTGAAGATGCTAAGTTAACGAAGCATTAGCGCCACAGTGTACCATTTTATGCCCCTTCACCGGGTGAAACCCTCCCTAACATGAGATCACTTAAGAAAACATTGCCCAAGCAATTATAAGCTCACAAATTGATTACTGTAACTCTTTGTTCCTAAGGCACCATTGTATGTGACAAACCGTCTGCAGGCACTCAATAATGCCACTGCATGAATTGTTATTATTAGATGTAAATAGTTATTGACCTCCTGCTAGACAATTAGAATGTAAAGCAGACAGGGAAACAATGCAATTTTCAGGCGAGATTTTGTTTCATACAAAAGAGGAAGATAAAACTTTAGAAAATGTTTTCACTTTCTTAAAGAGAAACCGTTTACTTTTGGCTTACTGCACAAAAACCCAGACTCATTTAAAAGTGGAAAAGGTCGCTTTAATGTGACAGGCCAAAGCTTACAATCAAAACGCTTAACTGGCTCCATGGCCTAACAAGCTAAATAGCTATTTGAACAATCAATAAATAACTTAAACATTTCCCATTTTCCCCCAACAATTAAATAATTAAATAACCAATTTCCTCCCTAATGATCCCTTGGATCCTACCGTATCCTTACCCCTTTTCCAGGCGTCCCGCTTTCTCCCCAGGGGCCATGCCCCTCCAGGCTCAATACCTGATCCCCCGGGGTGACCTGCTTGTGCAAACAGCGCCCCCCCTCCTTTCCCGTGTCATTCCCCCATTGTGCTTCCCTCCCCCCACATCAAAAGGGGCCATGCCCCCGGCGCCCCGGCCCACTTCAAACCCCGATAACTCCCCTCTACACCAAACTCCCCCTTCCTGTGACCTGCAGCCAGCCTGACCGGCCACATCAGCAACAATCTTACAACACCGCTCCCGATGCCCTGACCTGTCACACAAAACTACCACCCCTACCTCTAGCAACAAACCCCCCCACAAAATGTACCCTGGACCCTCTCCCGGCTTCAAACAGGCCTATGGCCTAAAAACCAAAATGAAGGGGTGGGAGGGCGGGACAATCGCCAAGTCCTAACCGTCGCCTGCCTCCCGAACCTTCCCTGAGCCCTTAAATACCTCGGGACGGGGCGCTCTGCACCCCACGGCCACTCGCTGGCCGTGTGCAGCGCCAAAAAACTCCCCGGGGGGAAACGCTTCGCGTTCCCCCCGGGGCCCCCCTTTTGGCTTACTGCACAAAAACCCAGACTCATTTAAAAGTGGAAAAGGTCGCTTTAATGTGACAGGCCAAAGCTTACAATCAAAACGCTTAACTGGCTCCATGGCCTAACAAGCTAAATAGCTATTTGAACAATCAATAAATAACTTAAACATTTCCCATTTTCCCCCAACAATTAAATAATTAAATAACCAATTTCCTCCCTAATGATCCCTTGGATCCTACCGTATCCTTACCCCTTTTCCAGGCGTCCCGCTTTCTCCCCAGGGGCCATGCCCCTCCAGGCTCAATACCTGATCCCCGGGGGTGACCTGCTTGTGCAAACAGCGCCCCCCCTCCTTTCCCGTGTCATTCCCCCATTGTGCTTCCCTCCCCCCACATCAAAAGGGGCCATGCCCCCGGCACCAGAAAAACCCTCCCCCGAGGAGTTCTTTCTGCCCCAAACCCCCCCCCCTTTATCCTACCTCAAACTTTTCACCCAGTCTCCCAGCCACGAACCCAAGTCCGCCAGGTAGTAACTGTTCCCGTACATGGACAAGTGTACCCCATCCTCTCTAAAGATAAGAAACCCCTCATATGTTATCTCCTTATGGTCCATGACCCTCACTTTCACCGACGCACACAATTTCTCCATTTCCCTGTTTATCCCCTTCCTAGCCCGCTCTATTGCTCCCTCATTCCTTGCTCCCCTCCAAACTCTTCTCGGTAACAACTTCGTCCACACCACCACCGCTTGAGGCCACATATCCCTAATCCAACCTAAGTCCCTCCTCATCTTTCTCAGCAGAGCCACCCCCGTATTCGTAACCAGGTCATTCTCCCCCGCATGCAGCATCACCACCTGAGGAACTCGATAGCGCTCCCTCATTCCTGCCAATATGGGCAGCAGCTGATCCCATCGCAGGCCCCCCAAACCATGCCACCTCACCACCACTTCCTTATAACTGCACCCCAGCTGTCTTCCAAACACCCTTTTTTCCGCCTCTTTGCCAGCCCACTTCACAATTGAATGTCCAACAATCCAAACTTGCGCCAACTCCCCCTTTCTTTGCGCAGCATCTGAAACAAAAATTACACAAATTACTGACAAGTCATCTTATTTCAAAAAGAAAACAACTTGCCCCCCAAGTCCTCCACCAACTGTCTTCAGCAATCCCCTTTCCCAAACTCCCTAACGTATCCCTTGTATTTTCCCGACCTCCAACGCCCCAAGCTTTTCACCCTTTCTTCCGTAAAACTCAGTCTGCTACCCTCAGATGCTGCGCCCATCCTAAAAGAATGAGTCCCAAACTCCTCCCCCTTTTCTCCTACCCTGCCCAGCGCCTTACGCAATACCCCCAACACCTGCGCTGCTGTAACCGGGGATCCATCCGAATGCTGGAAAACCAATCCTGATTTAAACCCACAGCGCTCCTTCCATACCTTACCCACCTTAATTGGGCATAGAGCCTCGCTCCCTCGACCCAGCCGGACCCAAGAGCCCCTTCCCTTCTGATCCGTCTTGGACTTTTTAATCTTGATGTCTAAACCTTCCTCCGTAATCTGCACATCTTCCCACTGCAGCCCCCCTATCCCCCCTTTTCCCCCGACCAACTCAGAAACCCTAAAGGCCCCAAAAAATAACCATGTAAAACAAGCCGCAAACAGTTCCACTTCCCATACCGACCAGCAAACTCCCCCCAAAACCTCAATCAACCTCTGCAGCAATTCAGCCGATATCGGCCTCCTCTTATCTTTGTCCCTCTTACTCTCCCTTGCCCATCCTTCCAACATCCTACTTGCCATCTCCCCCCCACTTGGTTGAAAACCCCAAAACCATTTTCCGTAAAAGGAGATCCCTGCTAGCTTTCCTGTTATCGTTGCCCTTGACCAGCCCCTGTCCATGCACCTCAGCATGAAATTAATAACGTCGTCCCTCCTCCGTTCTTCCGCGTCCCATCTACCCCTCCAACTACTAGCTCCTCCTCTAATAAAATCCTCCCAGGCCCTCCTGTATGACTTCTTGGATGCCGCGGCCAATGAACCCTCCACCAGTGCCAGCGCTCTCACCCTCCTATCTTCCACAGCTCCTTCGGAATCTGCCGCCCCTCCCGATCTGCCTCTGGAGCCAATCCACGGAATCTCTGCCATTGAAAACGAGATAATGCATCAGCGATGCCATTATCCTTCCCTGGCACATGTGTTGCTTTAAACACCACATTCCATTCCATGCAACGCAGGACAAATTCTCTCATCAGCCTTGCCACCCTCTGATCCCTCGCTGACTGCCTGTTCACCACATGGACCATGCACTCATTGTCTACATTGAAATTCACATTCTTATTTCGCAGCTCCTTCCCCCACAACTCCAATGCCACTAGCAATGGAAAAAACTCAAGGAACGCTATGCTCCTCCCTTCCTTCAACCATCTCTCCGGCCATTTCTCGGCACACCATTTTCCCCCCCAAAATACTCCAAAACCACCTGCCCCCGCTGCATCCGAGAGAATCTGCACTTCCCAAGTCACTGGATCTCCCTGCAACCACATAGACGTTCCATTGAAACCCTCCAAAAAGCGCAACCAAATCCTGCAATCCTCCCTCACTGCCCCCGATACTCTTATCCGGTGATGTGGGCACTTCGCTCCCGCCATGGCCCTTGCCATATTTCTGCAAAACGTCCTCCCCGGGGCCACCACTTTACATGCAAAATTCAAATGCCCCACCAATCTCTGCATCTCCACCAGCATCATTTTCTTGGCCCCTACTGTTTTTCCAACAGTACCACCAGTTTGCTCACCTTGTCGTGCGGCAAGCGTGAGGTCATGGCCACTGAATCCAACTCAATTCCCAGGAATGTTAACACCACTGCCGGCCCTTCCGTCTTGTCCTCGGCTAATGGTACCCCCAGCTCCTCCATCAAGTCTTGAAACAACTTTAGCATTCTTCTGCAATCCTCCTCCCTTTTTGCCCCGCTAATGAACAGAAAGTCATCCAAATAGTGCAACACACTCTCCCACCCTGAACTGAATGAGAAAACCCACTGTAAAAAAGAGCTAAATCGTTCAAACAGCGCACAGGAAATTGCGCACCCCATAGGCAATGCTTTGTCTATGTAAATACGGTCCTCAAACTGCAACCCCAACAACCAAAAATCCTCTGGGTGCACTGGCAATAATCTAAACGCCGCCTTGATATCGCACTTGGCCATGAAGGCCCCTCGCCCTTCTTTCCTTATTAGCTCCACCGCCTGGTCTACACTCGCGTACACAACCCCACACTCTTCCGGGGCAATGAAGTCATTAACTGACATACCCTCCGGCCACGACAAGTGATGAATCAGTCTGAACTCCCCCGGGGCTTTCTTGGGCACCACCCCCAATGGAGATATTACTAAGTCACCCGGTACTTCATCAAACGGACCCACCATCCTGCCCGCCGCCAATTCCTTGCTCAATTTTTGCCTTACCACCTCCGTATTCTCTCTTGCTGACTTCAGATTTTCCGCCCATCTCCGCACCCTTGGACCCTGGTAACCTAATCTGAACCCCTGCCCAAAACCCTCACTCAAAATCTTAGCCCCTTCCCTATCCGGGTAAAATTGCAACCATTCTTCCAACACCCCCACTTTAATTGGAGTAGAAGCTTTTCCCCCCAACCCCTTTTCCTGCACCTCTCCCCCTTCCCCTGTCTCCTTGTTGGAAACACTGCGTGAGAGGGTGTTTTCCCCCACACTTGCTGCACTCATGCTTGAACCTACACATGGTTCTTGCGCAGCTCTCCTTATTGTACCCCCAGCATGCTGCTGAGGACTGGCCCCTGCCTCCTCCCCCCGCCCCTTCATGGGCGGGGCGACCAAGAAAGGGCCGGAAAGGCACTGGCAGCCCGCTCGCCGTGTGTAATGTCGGTGCTGGCCTCGTTGGGGCCATCCATTGCAGCCAAAGATCCATATCTATCTCCCCCCAGACCGCCTGACTGTCCTCCGCCATTCTTGCTCTAAATTCCTCGTCATACCTTACCCAGGCAAAGCCCCCAAAGCTCGTGAAAGCCTTCCTTATTACATCCATGTATTTAAGCAGGGCCACGCAACGCTCCGGGAATTTTTCACAATACACGCTGGCATAAATGATAAACGCCGACGTCCAATTCTCAATGGTCACCGGGACCCTCGGGCGTGAAGCCAGCTCTCTCTCTTCCTCCTTAGACCCCTCTTTCGCTCTCACCTCCCTATGCAGCAACTTGAAGACATCCACAAAATCACCTCCCTGTATCTTCTCCCTGGTCGCTGCCATCAAATGTGCCCCCAATGGTTTTGTTATCCCCATGTATGGCAATTTCTTCTCCTTTCCCTTTACCTCCACCTCTTTATCTTTTCCCGCCTGCACCTCGAGCCCCAATGGCTCCACCACTTTGTCCGTTTGGACCTCCACTGAGCAAATGTTCTTTACAACCCCTTCGGCTCCAAAAGCCTGCACCCCGACTTCCTTCATCACACCTTGAAGACCACCCCGATCATCCCCCAACCCCCTATTTGTGACCCCTCTCTGCCATGCAGATGACCATACCCTTTCCCGCTCACCTCTTTCCACGCCTGCCATCTGCGGCCTGTCATCCACACCGCTGCTCCTCCTCTCCCTTCTCAGAGGGCTCCTGCTGCGGGGACAAAACATGTCAGCACAATCGCCCAGCCAATAATTTCCTCGACCCATTTCCCCCCGACCCCCTTGTACTTCCCTTTCCTTGTCCCACCTTGAACTTCTTCTCTCCTCCACCCTTTCCCTTTCCGCCCTGTAATCCTCAAATTCCCATTGACCCCCGTATTCCTCCCAACCAACTTCATCACCCCTTAAATACCATTGAGGATGCGGGCTCCTGCCCGAGATGATTTGCTGATCTTCCTCCGAGCCCGGGGCGTCCGCCCCGCCACTCCTCTGACGTCTTCTCGGCGGGGCTGTGGGAACCTCTGCCTGGTCCTCTTCTCTTGGGCGAGGCGTTCCGACCTCCACCCTGACATCCTCGTTGCTAGGGGCTGTGCTGTGCCCTCTAGGCTCTCCTTGCGCTAACCGAGGAGGGGCCGTACCAAAACCCTCACCCTCCATCTGCACAGCGGGGGCTGCGCAGCGCCCTCCGCCCCCACTCCTCCTATCCGGGGGGGCCGTTCCGCGCCCCACCCTACCTTCTTCCATTGACGGGGACCTCCCCCTCCTTCTCCCACCTGCGCTCTTCTGCAGGTATTTTCCCCCTCTTCCTCTCTGCCCTGCCACTCCCACCTGCCCTCCACCCCTACCCCCACTGGTGTTCCCTCGGTCCCTACCATCTCGAGCGCTCCCCTCTACCCCAGAGCTATCATACCCTTCCTCCGTCTCTGGCTGCCCCCCTGAACTCGTTAAACCCCCATCTGCCCTCTTATCTATCTCCCTCCTCATCTTCCTGCCCCTAGATTCCCAAATCTCCCCTCTCCCTGCCGTAGGGGTGCAAGCCACCACCGCCGCCAATGCACCGTCTGCCGCCGCTCTGCGCTGCGGCCGGCCCCCACCGCTCCCTTCCTCTCCCGTAACTTCCCCTACCGCACTTTCCAATTGGGCTTTAGTTGCCCTGCTAATGATTTCCAGGGCCTTCTTCAAGGCCCCGGCATCCACCAGCCCCTTCTTGCTCGCCCCCCGGCCTGTCATTGTGCACACTAAAATGTGTGTGCCCAGCAAATATACCCCTTCAAAATTGCCCTAAATACTCTATGCCCCCGAGCCGGGACCTACCCGTGGACTAGCCCTTTTGGCCCTGAAACCTCAAAAACTTAAAAGGAGCTAAGCGCCCCCAAAAACCCCAATCACCACACACACCTAGTGTGAATCCCTGAAAATAGTCTCCCTAATAGTGCCAATTAATAAAGGCAACAAATTTCAAACTAACCTTCCTTAGCTGGATTTTTTTTTTTTTTTTTTACTACCCTACTGCTAAATTGAAAATTATAAATTAGCAATTTTTTTTTTTTTTTTTTTTTTTGTTAAACCCGCCCAACTACCACTTAGTACCTTACCCTCACCCTCCCCACCACCTATTCCAGAAGCGGGAGCACTGAACCCCCAGAAGCAAGCACTAGTTAGCACTTGCTAACAGGCAGAACACTGCCACCTGGCCGTGTCCCGAGCGCACCGCACTCCACCAACCAACAATCGGGACGCGGCTCCTTTAAGCCCGCCGCCCGGCCCCCTTTATGTGCGAGCGCTGAAGAAAACGCCCTCGCACACGGAACCGACGCTCGAAAGCGGAGCGGGAATAGTCACAGGAGCCCCGCGGACAAAACGCTGCCGAGCCACTGAAGCTCCGCTCCCCCTTCTGCCCCAACGCCCACACGAAACGCGGGTCTGAGAGGATGACTAATCCTATACCAAACCAACGAGAAAACACAGAGCCCCAAGCCCCCCCCGCTCGCGGGCCACAAACCGGTAATCCGCGAGGGGTGTCTTATTTACGGCACCCCTCCTACCCTGCTAACCAACCGAACTTTTTCCTTTTTTTTTATTTTTAATTACCTACCCGCCCTCCCGCTAAACTAAATCCCCTATCTCACCTGCACTAAACCTCCAACTAGGCCCAAGGAACCAGGGAAGGCTCGGGAGCAGGCAACGGGACCTGTACAATCGCCAAGTCCTAACCGTCGCCTGCCTCCCGAACCTTCCCTGAGCCCTTAAATACCCCGGGACGGGGCGCTCTGCACCCCACGGCCACTCGCTGGCCGTGTGCGGCGCCAAAAAACTCCCCAGGGGGAAACGCTTCGCGTTCCCCCCGGGGCCCCCCTTTTACATGACACCTAATGTATGCTCAGACAGCTAATGTATGCTCATGTTAAACCTGTTGCAGTTTAACCAAGTTACAATACTTGACTTATGAAGACAACCATACTATTTAAATACCAAATAAAACAACATTTAATTTAATAAGTAATTTTGTCTATTTAACTTTACTCACTCTTCAAGCACCATTTGTAACTTCACCATGAAAACCCCAAAACGTGCATTGCTTCTACCCCCGTACGCTAATAGCTTTATACACCTTTGAAGGGGTCATTATCGCTTGGGAAAATGAATGACCCTTTGCATAAGGCCCTAACTTGGTGGTGGGTCACTATCCCGCGATAACGGCCCCTCCCCGGGTCTTTAAGCATATATTAGTGTCATGCATTAGACACGCATGAGCAATATGGCACTCCTCTGCATTTTTCACAGGACTTCTCTGGAATTCTCTCCCTGAAGAAATTCGATTGACTGACAGCGGGTTGTCTTCCACACCTAAAATCACTACCTGGATCTTTTGATCTTTTAATCTTTCTGTGTTTAGTCTCTTTCCTACACTGGGTAATGTAGTGGAAAAATCCCCATACAGCAGTAATCCAATCTTGGAGAAGATTGAAAAACGCCTCTTATGGCAGCCATACAAACAATCCACAGAACAGGACACAAACCAAACGTATGAACGGTATATGGAGCAGCATCCACCCTATCCGGGTTTACATGGTTATCAAACTTTCCACTACCACTTGTCTTCTATGGAAGGGGTGCCTCATACAACTTTCCATGACAACAGTGTACAATGTTTCAAGAGAATGCAATGTATCAAGGTAACATCAACCTGTTCCACAAGGTACTCATAACATGGCACATAAACATAGACTGCATTCTCACGTCTGTTTGAAGGCATTTTGCAACAAGGAGCAGATATCCTCAGATCCCATTTCTAGCAAGTCAGCAGATTCTAGTATTACTACAATTCCCATAGGACTTAGGTGGTGCATGGTTTGCCTAATGTTGCTAATTCTACATGCAAAGGCCGTCTTGCAGAGCGAAGCAAGAGTGTGGGGAAGCACTAAAATATGCTTGCATGAGCCAAAATGGAATGATTAAAATTGAACAGTCCATGAAGTAGGCAGCTTCTCGCACCTAACCTATAGCACATTTGGTTAGGACATATGCACAGCATAGGGCAAGCAGTTATAGGCAGTAAGGTACAATTCAACATGCCAAATGGGGAAGGCTGTGCTTTTGCAAGCAAGGTACAGTGTAGTACAGTCCAGGTTTATGACACCCAGGGGCAAATCTTTGGTATCTGCTGTTTACTGCAATGTGAACCACAAGTGTCATGACAGATGTCCTGGCTAATAGGAGACTCCAACCTGCAGGTGTGTTGCTAGTTCTGGAAAAGATCGGGCTATGCTAATGTTGGGACTAACAGGGCTCCGGGACAGCTAGCCTTTTGATTGTAGACCCTAAGCTTCTATCCAGGGCTGCAATCAAAAGAGCGGGCCAAACCCCATTTGTTTTTGTCCGAAGAATGTGCGCTTACATCTGTGTGGTCACCCAAAGTCCTCTATCATGCGGTCCCGTTAACGGCCTGCACAATCCGGGTACAGCGTCCTGCTCCAGGGAAAGACAGGAATTCTGATAACACAGCTCCTGTAAATCTCTCAAAGGATGTGCACAAAGCAGACTGGTCACTGCAGATGGGTGCGGCCCCTCCGGATGTGCGGCCAGGAAACCTCCATCCTAGCGCGGGAGTCTGGGATCATGTCGGGCTCACCAATAATGTAGGGCAACTCTTCGGCAACCAGACCAAGAAAATACAACCCACTAGGGAAAAAGGCTAGGTGCACCCTTTTTCGAGAAGAACAAGACCTCTATTTTGTACACAAAAAGGAATGGGTGATAGGGTATTACAAATCCACTTCCACAGAGCTCTGACCTCCTCCACAATATTAGCGTGAGAGCAGTAGGGAACCCAGACAAGAATGCACTTATACTATGAGTGGCATATAAGAATATGGCAATTGTAGAATAACCTGAACCATAGGATATGCTGCAGTCGTAGGGGTATTGGTGATTTCCCTATATCACCGTAGATAAAAAAATTAACAAAGGTAAGATAACCTCTGCTGGCTGCGCTCTCCCAATTAGTGATATTGTTTAGGCAGAAAGGAAAGGCAACGCTGGTTGCATATTTTTATGCCTGTGTGGCTTATATTTATTGCAGGAATAATATGGAATGAGTCAAAAGGTAGCACAAAGATCACACTAGATCAAAAGGTAACACAAAGATCACACTCTTATATGAGGCATATAATGAAAAGAATGCCCACTGCCTGCCATACTTGGCACGTAGAAACAAATATTCCACCAGCTTGCCTGGGAAGCAAAATAAGAACACCATTGGTATAACACAAACTGTTAATTAAACATGTATTCCAGCTTAGCTGGTAGCCAAAATAAGAACACCGTTGGTCAAACACAAACTGTTAGTCAAACATTAAACTCAATATAGCAGCTTGTTTGTTGAAAGCATTGGTATTTGTTTGCCCACTTGTATGAACAATAGGTGATTAAATGTGTGCCTGTCGACACATGTTTCGACCTTCTGAGGTCGTCTTCAGGGCTGCACTTAATTAACCATTTTAGATTGCATGTGTCAATACATTATGATCACATATAGTATAATCAGTGATTAATTGTATATTTCAATACATTGACGTCACATATGATGTAATCTGTGGTAAGTTGTGACATAGTCAAAGACCCTGGAAGGGGGCAATGATGAGAGAGGGCACAGGGTGGGAAAAAGGACAAAGGGGAGGGGAAGCGAGAAGAGAGGAGAGAAAAACGGAAAGGCGTTAGATAAACCAATATTTGTATTGAGCAAAATATTTGATTCATTTACTGCTGATTATTGCACGGTAAGGATGTTAAAGCCGGTTTGCTAATGAAAAGAGCAATTCGACTGTTGCCAAGTAACCCCTCTATACTGGGTACTGGGAAACTAGGAATAGCACCTGGTCTGTGTGTATTCTCTAAACATTGATAAGGCATGGTGATTAAGGAAAGGAACATGCAGGAATGCAGTGGGAATACGGCTGGTAACTTGCTATTGGTTCAAATATATGATTATAATCTGGGAGTTAGGCATTTGGATTACCTTTAATTAGCATAAATTGCGATACTTCTGATAAATGAAGCTGCTCTGAGGAACGCCTGTGGCGGTCCCAAAGCAGGACGGGTCAAAGATGCGAGTATGCAAGTATTCTGCCGATCGATTGACACTCAGTTTGAAGACCAAGTGATTTCAAGCGTGAAGTCTGTGGAAAACGGAATCTCTTAAACGGTCGTTTAAGAGATTGGTTTTTGCAGATTACTCCAGAACGTCTGGGGCACTGTTTTAATAGAAAAACGGAGAATACCTAATGTATGGGAAAATTACAGACGCTTATCCCATTGCATTAATGAAGAACACGAACAGTGGAGGCTGCTTACAATGCAGAGGGCGTTCCACACAGCACAAATGAAACTGGCGTGTGGAGCATCTGGGTATTTCCGTATTACATTTGGGTCACATGCATGGTCATGTGATCTGAGTGCTGTTGCCATGGCTACATAAGGGAAAACAAGGAGTACAAACTAAAAGCACAGTGTCAAGCTTCGTCCCTGGAAGCGTTGGCATCGGTGGAGACTGGGAGGAATTGTGCGCACTAACCGGCTGCAATGCTCTAGTGTACACCTAAGATGGCCGCCGCATGTTTATAGGTGGTTACTTCCGGATACACTTCGCGTTGCATCCGTCTAAGGACCCTCGATGCTTGTGCGCCTCGCTCGTACTAGCGTTTTTGTGCTTTCCCATTTATTCCACTTTCTCCCAGTTTGCCTTAATTTCCTTACCCCTTTCCAGTGTTACTTTCTGTTCTTCTAGCTATTCTTACCTTGATTTCCGTTTGCTTTTCTGCCTTCGGTTCCCCGTGAAGTAACGACTCTTCGTTACTTCCGGCTTTATCGCTAACCATTTCTGTCCGCCCTCTGGACATTCTCTGGACATTCTTGTTCTGGTAACAGTTCTTTTCTTTATCCTTCGACTATCACATTTAACTAGGCGTTTTCACCAGTTACTTCTTCTTTTTTTTTTTATTATTCTTACCTGGGTATTTTCTTGCTCCGGTCTCTTCGGTTTTGGCATCCTCTTCCGGTAACCGCACTGCTCGCACCTTTCGCGTGTTGGTTCTGAATTGCTGTTCTTTGTAATTTTTTCTCCTCTTATAGCCTCTTTTCATGCTTACCTTCTTTTCCTAGTCTTTGTAGATCCTTTCTGTTTTCCTTTTCGGTGTTAATTTTGGACGCCGTCCGGTTGCTGCAAGATCTATTGGAAGTTGCCTGGACATCTGTGTTCAATCCTGACTAAATACGGGAGACCTTGTTTCTGACACCGGGGGTCAAGAGTGATTCCTTAAAGATCTACACAGCAGGGAAAGAGAGACCTTTCCTTTTTTGCTGGTTCCTGTATATTTCAACTACCAAGGACATCATCTTGATGGTCCATACTGAACTGTCACCTCATCAGGGTTTTTTCCACCACATCAGCTTTTTCCCTGGACATTTTCTGGGGGCTTGCTCCTTGGGGTTCCCCCTGATTCTGTCTGTTTACAGGTCAGGGTGGCCTCTGAGGGAGTTCACCCTGATCTGCACGAGAAAAAGGAGAAAAAGAAGAAGGAAACTAAAGGAACCTGAAAGAAAAAGGTACTGGACGTCATAACGGAAGACCCAGGTGAGGGGATGGAACGGGGTGCTAGCACAGACTCTCACACTATACAACGCCCATTTACAACCATGCTTCCCTGCAACAATACCAGGAATGATCTAATGCCATTCAGGGGCTTTGTTTGGAGGTACAGACTCTCAAGGATCAAAACACCGCTCTGGGCCAACAAGTTGTTCTTCGAGAAGACACCCGAGGCGATCTTCCTGCTCTTCCATTCCCCTTTGGAAAGTATGACGGCAACCCCAAGCACCTTAAGGAATTTCTGGATGCCTGTCAAGTATATTTTTCCTTCCGCCCTAAAACCTACGAAACAGATAGATCCAAGGTAGGCTTTACGATTGCTAATCTAATAGGGAATGCACTTTCTTGGGCAACTCCTTTAGTCACTAATGCTGATCCATCAATGTCTAATTATATACAATTTGTTGAAAACTTCAAGAGCCGTTTTGACCGCACTGAGGTGCAATTCTCTTCATATGAGGCAATGGTAGACATCAGACAAGGAGCACAGGATTTACAGACATATGTCTCACAATTTCAACATTACTCTGCACAATCAGGATGGCCCGATTCGGCAAAACAGATGCTGTTTCACAGAGGATTGCATATTGAAATTAAAGATGAGTTGGCAAGAATGCCCGGACCCAACACGTCTCAGGAACGTCTCAGGAGCATCTGGGTATTTCCGTATTACATTTGGGTCACATGCATGGTCATGTGATCTGAGTGCTGTTGCCATGGCTACATAAGGGAAAACAAGGAGTACAAACTAAAAGCACAGTGTCAAGCTTCGTCCCTGGAAGCGTTGGCATCGGTGGAGACTGGGAGGAATTGTGCGCACTAACCGGCTGCAATGCTCTAGTGTACACCTAAGATGGCCGCCGCATGTTTATAGGTGGTTACTTCCGGATACACTTCGCGTTGCATCCGTCTAAGGACCCTCGCTGCTTGTGCGCCTCGCTCGTACTAGCGTTTTTGTGCTTTCCCATTTATTCCACTTTCTCCCAGTTTGCCTTAATTTCCTTACCCCTTTCCAGTGTTACTTTCTGTTCTTCTAGCTATTCTTACCTTGATTTCCGTTTGCTTTTCTGCCTTCGGTTCCCCGTGAAGTAACGACTCTTCGTTACTTCCGGCTTTATCGCTAACCATTTCTGTCCGCCCTCTGGACATTCTCTGGACATTCTTGTTCTGGTAACAGTTCTTTTCTTTATCCTTCGACTATCACATTTAACTAGGCGTTTTCACCAGTTACTTCTTCTTTTTTTTTTTATTATTCTTACCTGGGTATTTTCTTGCTCCGGTCTCTTCGGTTTTGGCATCCTCTTCCGGTAACCGCACTGCTCGCACCTTTCGCGTGTTGGTTCTGAATTGCTGTTCTTTGTAATTTTTTCTCCTCTTATAGCCTCTTTTCATGCTTACCTTCTTTTCCTAGTCTTTGTAGATCCTTTCTGTTTTCCTTTTCGGTGTTAATTTTGGACGCCGTCCGGTTGCTGCAAGATCTATTGGAAGTTGCCTGGACATCTGTGTTCAATCCTGACTAAATACGGGAGACCTTGTTTCTGACACCGGGGGTCAAGAGCGATTCCTTAAAGATCTACACAGCAGGGAAAGAGAGACCTTTCCTTTTTTGCTGGTTCCTGTATATTTCAACTACCAAGGACATCATCTTGATGGTCCATACTGAACTGTCACCTCATCAGGGTTTTTTCCACCACATCAGCTTTTTCCCTGGACATTTTCTGGGGGCTTGCTCCTTGGGGTTCCCCCTGATTCTGTCTGTTTACAGGTCAGGGTGGCCTCTGAGGGAGTTCACCCTGATCTGCACAAGAAAAAGGAGAAAAAGAAGAAGGAAACTAAAGGAACCTGAAAGAAAAAGGTACTGGACGTCATAACGGAAGACCCAGGTGAGGGGATGGAACGGGGTGCTAGCACAGACTCTCACACTATACAACGCCCATTTACAACCATGCTTCCCTGCAACAATACCAGGAATGATCTAATGCCATTCAGGGGCTTTGTTTGGAGGTACAGACTCTCAAGGATCAAAACACCGCTCTGGGCCAACAAGTTGTTCTTCGAGAAGACACCCGAGGCGATCTTCCTGCTCTTCCATTCCCCTTTGGAAAGTATGACGGCAACCCCAAGCACCTTAAGGAATTTCTGGATGCCTGTCAAGTATATTTTTCCTTCCGCCCTAAAACCTACGAAACAGATAGATCCAAGGTAGGCTTTACGATTGCTAATCTAATAGGGAATGCACTTTCTTGGGCAACTCCTTTAGTCACTAATGCTGATCCATCAATGTCTAATTATATACAATTTGTTGAAAACTTCAAGAGCCGTTTTGACCGCACTGAGGTGCAATTCTCTTCATATGAGGCAATGGTAGACATCAGACAAGGATCACAGGATGTACAGACATATGTCTCACAATTTCAACATTACTCTGCACAATCAGGATGGCCCGATTCGGCAAAACAGATGCTGTTTCACAGAGGATTGCATATTGAAATTAAAGATGAGTTGGCAAGAATGCCCGGACCCAACACGTCTCAGGAACTCGCTACAGCGGCACTACAGATCGAATTTTGCTGTAATGAAAGAAAGAAGGAATGAAGAAGAGGAAGACTTTACTCCCCGTTACCAACCTTCTTACCCAACCCAAGAGATCGTGGATCCGCTGAAGAACCTTTGCAGATAGGAGCTACAAGAGGACCGTTGTCCGCTGAGGAAAGAAGAAGACAAAGAGAACAAGGTCTCTGTGCCTACTGTGGCTCAGCTAAACACCAATTAAGTACCTGTCCAGAAATATTCTTAAAGGTCAGGGAAACAAGCAACCCCAAACCTATGCAGGGGAGGTATTGGGGAGTTGTGCATCAAACCCTGTGACTGTCCAAACCAGTAGAAGAAGAGGAAGACAATCGTCTTAAGGTGTTCACGATACAGTTACAGATTACCCCTCATCAGAGTCTCAAGACACATGCCATGTTGGACTGTGGAGTCGCAGGAAACTTTATGGATATTACCTGGGTCAAGAACAACTTGCTATAACTCAGAGAGAAAAACAAGCCTATCCCTGTGGAAGGGGTGGATGGTACTCCCTTATCATCCGGACCCATAATTATGGAGCCTCTTCCCATTCAGGTGACGTTGGTCAGTCATACAGAACATTTAACGTTTGACATAATTAGAGCTGCTCACTTCCCAGTCATACTTGGAATACCATGGCTGAGACGTCATAATACTAAAATAGATTGGAAATCCAACACTCTTCGTTTTGCAGCCACCGACTGTACACAGTTCTGCCTCACTGACTCTGAGAAGGTGTCACAGACAAGTGAACAAATCACACCCATCAAGGTATCTGTGTCTTTAGTACCCAGGCAATATCAGGAATACCAGGAGGTGTTTGAGGATAGACTCCCTCGGTTGTTACCTCCTCACAGACCTGAAAACTCTGGTATCGAACTCCAGGAAGGTGCTCAAATTCCATTTGGACTGATGTTTACTCTCTCTGTTCCAGAGAAGCTGGCCCTCAAGGAGTATCTGGATGCCAATCTGCATAACAGACTTATTCAAGTGTCTAAATCTCCAGGAGGTGCGTCCTTATCTTATTCTCCAAAAAAGGGTCTTCTGAACTAAGACCTTGTATAGATTACATAGGTCTCAATTCCTTGACCATCAGAGATCGATACCCTATGCCACTCATAAGGGACATTCTTCAAGCGGTTCGTGGGTCTCGATACTTTACTAAGTTAGATCTACGTGGAGCCTACCACTTACTGCGGATCAAGAAGGGCGATGAGTGGAAGACCGCATTTCCAATGCCATTGGGTCTCTACGAATACAGGGTCATGCCTTTCGGGCTTGCCAACCCCCCTGCTATCTTTCAAAGGTTTGTGGATAAGATATTCGCTGACCTCTTATTCTTGTCCATGGGTGTGTACTTGGATGATATCTTGATATTCTCCACTACCCTTGAAGAGCATCGCAAACAGGTTAAAGAGGTGTTGGGCAGATTGCAAGCCAACCAATTGTATGCCAAACCGGAGAAATTTATTTTTGAGGCTACTC
Organism: Ambystoma mexicanum; assembly: GCF_040938575.1. NCBI lineage: Eukaryota > Metazoa > Chordata > Amphibia > Caudata > Ambystomatidae > Ambystoma > Ambystoma mexicanum. Next base: position 544,652,180 of record NC_090929.1, read on the forward strand.
AGGTCTCCTATTTAGGATTCATATTAACATCCAAAGGTGTTCAAATGGATCCGGACAAGGTCAAGGCTATCTTAGAATGGAAGGAACCTACAACAGTGAAGGAGGTTCAGAGGTTTTTGGGACTGGCAAATTTCTATAGACGGTTCATATCTAATTTCTCAGAAGATATCCTGCCCATAACCTCTTTACTTAAGAAGGGTGTTCCATTCTTGTTCTCCACTTCTGCACAAGAAGACTTCCAAAGATTGAAACAGTTGTTTACTGCAGCTCCTATACTTATACAGCCTGATCAGACACAACCCTTCATTCTAGAAGCAGATGCTTCAGGAGGCGCCATTGGTGCAGTGCTAATTAAGGAAAAGGAAGGAATTGAACATCCTATTACTTATTACTCACACACCCTGACCACCAGTGAAAGGAATTATTCTGTTCTTGAAAGAGAACTTTTAGCCATTCACCAAGCTTGCAAGGAATGCCGACATCTTCTCCAAGGTGCTACTCATCCCTTTCTGGTCAGAACTGACCACCGCAATCTCCGGGTTCTCCAACAGATGGAGTGCAAGAACTCTCACCATGCCAGATGGGCATACTATTTCTTGCATTTTGATTTCAATATCACTTACGTTCCCGGTTCAAAAAATGTTGTGGCAGACTCTTTATCCAGGAGTCTAGGCAATTTGTCTGGCAAGTATACCGACAATGAACCTCTCTTGCATAATCCCAGGTTTCTGGATGCTGTCATTCCATTTCTTAAGGATGTACTCAAAGCCACCGAGAGAATGAAGAAGGAAGGATTTCCCGAGAATTTGACTTCTCTGGGAAATGCTTTAATGGTCCATGAGGGAGCGCTCTTTTTGCCATCTCCTGCATTACAAGCTCAGGCACTACAATGGTGCCACGACAACCCTATGTCTGGCCACAAAGGACAAAATTCTACTGTGGAATTACTCTCCAGACAGTTCTGGTGGCCTCATATGAATAAGGATGCCAAGTTGTATGTCAAGTCTTGTCCCATTTGTGCCTGAGCAAAGTATCCAGGCAAAAACCACTAGGACTACTTCAACAGAAAGAATTACCATATAGGCCTTGGGAACCGATATCGATGGATTTCATTGTGGACTTACCTGTTTCCAATCACCATACTACCATAATGGTGACAGTAGATATTTACAGTAAATTAGCACATTTCTCTGCTTTAACTGGAGTTCCCTCAGCACCGGAGATGACCAGGATTTTTCTCATGGATGTGGTTAAATTACATGGGTTACCTCAGACCATTACATCTGATCGAGGGGTACAGTTCACCCCTAGGTTCTGGGCTTCTCTTTGCGAACAGATGGGCATACATCGGGTTCTTTCCTTGGGGTACCAACCTCAGATGAATGACCAAACTGAGCGATTGAATGCCACGCTGGAGCAGTACCTTCGCTGTTTTTGTAATATCGAACAAGATGACTGGGCTGCCTACCTTCCCATGGCGGAATTCTCATATAACAATGCCAAACATACCGCCATTAACATGAGTCCGTTTTTCTGCACTTATGGGTTCAATCCTCAACACTTACCCTGGGGTGGATTCTCTACCACCAACTCTCCTTCAGTGGATAACCGATTAACCTCCCTCGGACAGGTTCACACGAATGCCCTGAAATCCTTCGAGGATAGTCGCCGATCCTACAAGGGTCAGTCTAATCAGTTTCGTAGACTCAATCCGGACTGGATGCCTGGTACTTTGGTGTAGTTGTCGACCAAGTTTTTGCCCCATTGGGTTTGCAGGGGAAAGTTCTCTCCCAGATACATTCGGCCATTCTCTGTGGTCTCCAGAGTTAACCCAGTGGCATTCAAATTGAAACTACCTCTGTCTCTTAAAAGGGTTCACCCTATCTTCCATACGTCTCTTCTCAAGCTCTATGTCAAGGATCCTTTTAGAAGAACACTACCTTCAGTAAGACAACCAGGTGTTCAAGAACCTGACGAATATGAGGTGAACAGATTGGTAGATTCAAGATATAGAAGAGATGGCATCCAATACCTTGTACATTGGAAAGGCTATACTTCTTCTGAGAGGATATGGGAACCAGCCCGCAACATTCACTCTCCCCGCCTTCTCTGGCGGTTTCCTGCTTTGTACCCTGCTAAACCGGGTGGTGCTGGCTTAAGAAGGCGGCATACTGTCACGCTTCGTCCCTGGAAGCGTTGGTATCGGTGGAGACTCGGAGGAATTGTGCGCACTAACCGGCTGCAATACTCTAGTGTACACCTAAGATGGCCACCGCATGTTTATAGGCGGTTACTTCAGGATACGCTTCGTGTTGTATCCGTCTAAGGACCCTTGCTGCTTGGGCGCCTCACTCGTACTAGCGTTTTTGTGCTTTCCCATTTATTCCACTTTCTCCTAGTTTGCCTTAATTTCCTTACCCGTTTTCAACATTACTTTCTGTTCTTCTAGCTATTCTTACCTTGATTTCTGTTTGCTTTTCTGCCTTTGGTTCCCTGTGAAGTAACAACTCTTCATTACTTCTGGCTTTATCGCTGACCGTTTCTGTCCGCCCTCCGGGCATTCGCTATACATTCTTGTTCTGGTAACAGTTCTTTTCTTTATCCTTCGACTATCACATTTAACTAGGTGTTTTCACCATATACTTCTTCTTTAGTATTCTTACCTGGGTATTTTCTCGCTCCGGTCTCTTCGGTTTCGGCATCCCCTTCCGGTAACCGCACTGCTCGCTCCTTTCGCTTGTTGGTTCTGAATTACTGTTCTTCGTTATTTTTTCTCCTCTTATAGCATCTTTTCATACTTACCTTCTTTTCCTAGTCTTTGTAGATCCTTTCTGTTTTCCTTTTCGGTGTTGATTTTGGACGCCGTCCGGTTGCTGCAAGATCTATTGGAAGTTGCCTGGACGTCTGTGTTCAATCCTGACTAAATACCAGAGATCTTGTTTCTGTCTCCGGGGGTTCAAGGGTGATTCCTTAAAGATCTACACAGCAGGGAAAGAGAGACTTTTCCTTTTTTCCTGGTTCCTTTATATTTCAACTACCAAGGACATCATCTCGACGGTCCATACTGAACTGTCATCTCATCAGGGTTTTTTCCGCCCCATTGGCTTTTTCCCTGGACATTTTTAGGGGTTCCCCCTGATTCTGTCTGTTTACAGGTCAGGGTGGCCTCCGAGGGAGCTCGCCCATCTGCACGAGAAAAAGGAGAAAAAAAAGATGGAAACTAAAGGAACCACTAAGAAAAAGGAACTGGACGTCATAACGGAAGATCTAGGTGAGGAGGTGGAATGGGGTGGTAGCGTGGAATCTGACACACGGGGGAAACCATACATATCTGCAAGGTCTCGGATTGGCGCTAGCAGAGTGTATTCTGCCAAACCAATTTTAGGGGAATACTTCTCAGCAAACGATAGTTGGAAAAATCCATTCTTGAGCACAGGTCACATGCTTGGTCATGTGATCTGTTGCAGTTTCCAAAACAACGTTGGTGTTACACAGAAGTAAGGTGAAGGATGGAAACTGAATCGCTATTGAGTACCGATAAGGTTAATTATACCAGACTAGTCAGCTGATTGTGATATTTAACATGAAGTATTATTGAGATAAGTCAAAATCGCCTGCAAGAACTGATTAATTGTTGAATTGGTCTGCTGAGCGTTATATCTGTGGTAAATAAGATATCTAATTAAATGATCCTGGATTCCTATGTCGCAGCCTGCATGTTGGGCTATGTAATGAATTGGACTTAATTAATTAAAAACCTGACAGGGCCTAGCAAGCTTGGTGAGATGAATTAAGGGCACGGGTTTGGGAGATTGTCTTAAATGAATTACCTGAGCAAATTTGTTGTAATGTAACAGAGGTCTCAAAACATGATTGCCTGACAAATATTGAGTCATTTGAAAAGCTCCCAAACCGAAAAGGGATTGCACGACATTTTAGTAAAGCTCCCAAATGCGGGTGTTTGAACATCCTTAATTAATTTGCGGGCTAGAAACATGAACTGGTGGTCACAATGTTGACATACATGAATTATGATCAATAGAAAAACATGATTGATTTAGGAAATAATTTTAGAGAAAGACATTTAACTCATGTTCTCTGTTGCGGCCGAGGTGGAGGCAACAATGTTTGCAAATCATTCTGGCCTCACATTGTCGTAGTTGTAGTTGTCTGTCTCCTCCTCGGGGATGAGCTTTAATATGTCTAAGTCCAACAAATTGAATATCCTTCGAATTGTCTGGTTGATTTAGTGTCTTCCAATGCTGGGCAAAGGGGAGTCTTGGTTCTTGACTATGGAGATTGTGACTATGGCGATGTTCTCTGATTCTGACACATAACTCACGAATAGTGCAACCCACATAGACTTTGTTGCATACACATCTTATTCCATAGATTACAAATTTGGTGCGACAATTGATAAAGTCTGTGATGACAACTTCAAGTCCGCCATGGCAATGAATGACCTTAGTTGGAGATTAGGCAAATTTACAAAAGTTGCATGTGCCACATTTGTGAAAGCCTGCTGGTTTCGTTTTGGCAGCTAGCCAATTGGACTGTTAATTGGACTGTTCTGTGGTGTCAGGTTTGAGGAAAGAGGTACTGAATGCATTACGCAAGGTGGGTGATTTGGTGGATTTGATATTTGGTTGAGCTGAGATGTACTCCGTCAGTTCAGAATCTAGTTCCAGTATGTGCCAATGTTTGTGGAGTATCTGATACTGACATTTACTATCAATGGAATATTTGGTGATAAAGTTCACTTGATTTGGCAAATTGGTTTTGACTTGTTTGGTTCCAGTTAGTAACAGATTTCGGTCCACTTTGTGAGTAAATCTGGCCACTTTGTCAATAGTAACTTGGCGGTATCCTCTTTCCATAAACCTGGCACCAATTGACTTACATTCTACTTGATATTGAGACTCAGTACTGCAGTTTCGTCTAGATCTTAAAAACTCCCCCCTAGGAATATTTTCTATTACACTTTTTCTCTGACTACTGGGCGCATGTAGTATTGCATTAACAGCCGTGGTTTTCCTATGGGTACACGTGGAGATAGTATTACTCACAATGTTGATGTCTAAATCTAAAAACACCATCTTTGTATCATGGATATTACCTGTGAATTCAATCCCAAATCGGCTGTTGTTCAGATGGTTAAGAAAGTTATCAAATCTGTCAGGTGTTCCAGTCCAGATCATCAGTACATCATCTAAGCTAATGGGGGGAAGGGGTGTATTTCGCGCCCATAGCAATACCTTGAGACTGCAAGTAATAAGTTGTAGCGTGAAGTTGAGGAAACTTTTTATCATTTCCACATGCATTGTGTGTGAAGCTGAAAATGTCTTGGATAGAGATGTATAAAGCTTTAACATCCAATGTTACTAGAAAGTAATGCTTCTGTCAGGTAAATTGATTAAAAATGTGAAGTGTGTGGGTGGTATCTTTTAAATTTGCTGGTATCAATGGTACCATGTATTTAATGGCCAAGTCAATATATTGGGCCATACCTTCCATGGGACCTGCTTGTCCACTCATTATTGGTCGTACGGGTGGCAAAGGAAGGTACGTTTTAAGCACTTTTGGTAAAAGATATATAGTAGGCATTCGTGGTTTGAGCCTAATGAGAAAATCCCTTTCGTCATCTGTCAAAAGCCCTTTTTGATACCAATACTGGATCAGCATGTGTTGTTCCTTAACAGTATTTGACAAAGGATTGCAGTCAAGTTTTATACAGCATCCAGGTGTCGAAAGATGCTCCATGGCCATAATGATATAATCCTTAATGATATTGCCACCCTTATCTGCTTCTTTAATTGTAATATGTGGATCTTCCACTAAGTCCTTAAGAACCATTCTTTCTTGTTTGGTTAGATTACATTTTCTGCTGGTAAATATATTGGAACTTGCATCGATATGGTTGTGAATTTCTGTCGTGATAGCCCGATAAAGATTTCTATTGCGTTGTCCCCAAATTGGGGAGGCATAAACTTAGATCTCCTCTTGTGTTCTTCCATATCAATATTGCGCTGGTAAATACCCAATTCGCTTTGTATTTAAGCAATTGTTTTAATCTGATCTTACAACAGATTGGTCAAGACATGAATTTTTTCAATCTCTTGAATGCTTAGGTTACTCAAAGGTGGGGGCACATCAACTGATTTGAATGTTTTGGGTTTATTGTGAAAGAATTTTGAGCTGTCTGGTAAATGTGTGTAGGTCAATCTGAACCTCAGTCATGTCTGATGCCAAACATGGGGCAAAGGAGAGTCCATGGTTGAGTAGTGATATGTGATGAGGCGTGAGTTGTTTGTCTGAAAAGTTGGTGACTAAGCTTTGAGCATAGATTTGTTCATCCGATTTTTGAGACTGGATCTGGTGAGTCTTTTGTTGGTACTGTTGACGTCTCCTCTTTCTAGCTCCTCTTCCTCTTCCACCTCAGAGGTGGTTGGTGTTGTTATGGTATTGGGCTCTAAAGGGGCCTGTGATTTGAACCAAACTTTTTTAATAGGCTGATTGTTATTTGTCTGGTTGTAATTAAACTGGTTGCCCTTTTTAAATCTTTTTATCTCCGCTAGGAAACCTCTCCTGTTGTTTCTGGCTATATCTAATGGTGTCTGGTTTTCTAATCCTTCTTCTGTCATATTATTGGTTTCTGGATCTGAATCAGCCTCTGAAGTATTAGGGGTACCTGTGGGTGTTTTCAGTAAATGTAAATCTCCATCATATTTAGGCTGAAAAGTATAAACACAGTCATTAAGGTAATCCTTTTAGTCTCTGAAGAATTTGCAACAGTTTTGCTTCTTAATTTTGTCTTGGTATTCTCCTAGAATGTTGTACATTTTTTCATAATTTTTGTCTTTAGAAGTGGTAGGATTCTTCATTTCAGCAATCTCTTTTTAATGTTTTCAATTTCCGTAGTAACACGTGTGTGTTCGCGGTCAGCATGCATGATAAGGATCTTCATCATGTTTTCCGAGCTGGTGGTGATGTTCGCCTCCCAGTCTGCTGCTAAATCTTTTTAATCCTTATGCGTGAAGTTGGGAAATATAAGAATCCAAAGGCCTCTTGGAATCATATTTTGTTTAAGATAATTTTTCAGAGATACTTGTTCCCAATATTTATTAATTTCTTTTTTACACAAACGTTCCAATTTAATACATTTTTAGACTAAAGTTTCAGCTGTTGTGCTACGGTTTTTACTGTATAATAAAAAATATTGACTTCCTTATAAACGTACAAATCATTATTCATGACGCACTTGGTATACAGTGTTCATCCTGCACCCTCATTGGCTGCCTCCTATTACATGCTAATAGTTTCATATAGACCATCTTCCAATTGGTTGTGTTGTTTTCTATTACATCTGCACCACACGTGGGTAACAAGCTCTTCCGCCTTGATGCGCTACAAGGAAATTGGTTAGACTCGAATGGAACCACCCTACCTTTACCCCAAACCATGTGATGTGCACCTGGTCATTAACATGAACGCGGCAGATAACTTTGAGGTCATCATGGCCCTTGCAAACAAAGCAAACCTTTTCTCATCCCAGACACGCTGGCGTCCCCGTCATGTCTCCCCACTGTATGGTCATCACTCTTGGCTATCCCTGGTACAAATCACAGATAATGTTGTCCTATGCTCCCCCCTGTGTCAGTTCTTCTCCCAAGAAGTAAACTTAGTGTCCCATTAATCAATCCATTTCGCAAAGGATTTAAGACCCATTTTTTGCACATCTGGTGTAACTCAAATAGAATGACCATCATTCTGGGGGGTGCTAGTGTCTTAAATCTTGGTTCATGTTTTGGCAACTCAAGACTTTTGCTGTGACTCACAAGAGTATGCCCTTCGTGCTGGGCCGCAGCCCTTCGTGTATTCAGCTGCACACATTTCTGCCTAATTGTTCAAAGGCCTAACTGAATACATTTATATGTGGATGTACATGAGTGTTCCTTGCCACGCCTGGGGAATTGAAATATGATGATCAGGCAAGAGATGGGGCCTTTTTTTTCTGTGCCTCCAACATGGCCTGTGAGGATTCAGGCCTTGGACTTCATCACGAGTTGGGCGGTAACTCGAGTAACACGAGTCGGAATTCCCGAATGGGCCCAATGGGGAATGGGTATTAGCTCTACCGCCAAACCTCCCAGTGCTTTTAGCGCCGGATCACGGGTTTGGCGGAACGGTTAGTGCCCATCCCCCATTGGGCCCATTCGGGAATTCCTCATTCCCCATTGTGCCCAATGGGGAAAATGTGCGCTGAAAATTGGCAAATTTGTAGCGGATTTCCCCCCAGCTGAGAGCTGGGGGGAAATCTGCCAATGCCATGATCTGGAGGACCCTTAAATGCAGCGGTAATAGCATTACTGCCACATTTAAGAGTTACCGCCAGACTAGTGATGAGGCCCCTACTCTTAAACGCAGCAGTAATTCATGTTATAGCTTGTTAGGGAGAATTATCATTTCTGTGTTAATTCCCTTCAACCTTAGAGACCCCCAGCTCTTTTGCTGGACTTTAGGACTTTTTAATGTTAACCTTGGAGTGAGTGGGACCTTTTTCTCACTCTCTCGTGTGTTTTGACCTGATTTGGATTATGTGTTTTCGCTGTTTTTGGAGTCTCACAAACTCCATAGGCATCTAGTTTTTGTATGGTGACACACAGCACTTTCGGTGCAGTGTCACAGAGAAATCCTTTAGATTTTTCATAAGGTTTAAATACCTCTTCTTGTATGAACTACTCTTCCCAAGAATAGTAAAGTGAAATTGACTTTACTTACCTTTCCTCTTTGTGGGTACCGCACACGGCTCCCAGTCAATTGGTCGAAAACATTTGGTCGACAGGACAACTGGTCGACGCCATTTGGTCGAATGCCAAATGGTCGAATTTTTTTTTTTTTTTTTTTACCCCTTTTTTGGTTTTTTTTGGGGGGGTCCCCCCCCAACCCCCATTTTTTTCTTTTTTATTTTTTTTCCCCACACGAAAACCCACAAAACACATATATATATATATAAAAAAAAAAATTCGATCATTTGGCATTCGACCAAATGGTGTCGACCAAATTGCAGTCGACCAGTTTGCTGTCGACCAATTGACTGGACACCACCGCACACACCATCTTATGTGGAGTGCTGGGGGGTTACCTCATAGCCCCTTATCCTACATTCTCATGTATCATTTGTTATGTCACCGACAATACTTTAAATAGCTGGTGGCAATGGTTTAATTTTCCTACCATTGTGCTTTTCTCTCGCAGGCTGAATCCTCAGCTGCGGTATAACACCCTTTGGTGACAATTTTGTCAAAATGGCCCTGGTCTTCTTTTTTTGCCATTTTCTGTTTGTGAGGTCTTTCTTGGGTTTTAATCTGCACGCTGATCCAGGTTTGAACCCTTTTTCCTTTCTTTTGTCAGTCCTGAATGCGCCTCTGTCTCCAGTGTGTCTGGAAAGGCAGGATGTGAGGGAGGTTCCGAAACTCCCCTGTCCTTTGTCTCTAGGAATGCCTGAATGCAACCACCAATGGAAGCAGACCCGCCGGAACTGTTAGGCCAGGTCCTCTTTGCACAGAAATACAAGCAACCCAGACATGTTTCGGCCTTGTTGGGCCTCCTCAGTGAGGTGCAGCTTAGTTCCCTATGGCGAGTCTGCCGGGCCTAGAGACACAAACTACTCCTCATTGATGATGCCCAACCGGCTGAAACATGTCTGGGGATGCTTGTGGTCTTGTGCAGAAGGGATGTGACCTAGGAGTTCAGACTGGACTGCCGGTTTTGGGGTAGGACCAAGCCTGATTTGCATATGCTTTTTCTCCTTTCTGTAATGGCTTGGCAGGCTGAAAAACGATGGTCTCGAGGGTTGCCCAGAGCTGTGCCCATGGTTATGAATAATTCAAAACGGGCCTGGGCTTGGCAGCCATGCTGTAGGCAGCAAGGCTTCAGAGCTCAGTCAAGATCCTATATGCAAATCGGTCAAGCTGGCGAGATTTGCTAAACAAACACTGTTAAAACACAACTAGAAGGTGGCTGAGAGTCCAGAGAACTGCTGGGAGATTCTTGTGGAGAACTGGAGCAAGAAACGGGGGAAAAAGTAACACAGAAGGTCCTTGCCGCTGAATCCAATATTTTGGGTGCTTGCAGCGCGGCTCACTAAGGAGGACCCTTGCAGCGTGGGAGCCGACGACTGCCTGGCAAGGGACGAGAGGCGTGTGGTGGCATGACTAGCGGGCAGCCTCACCACAAGCGGTGTCCAGAGAGCACATCGAGAGCAGTGGAACAACGACAGGACTTTGGTGGGCCGAGGGTACCTGGTCTGCCCAGAAAGCGCAGGTAGCAGAGAACGCCGAAGGAAGGCTGACAGAGGTGCAGAGCACCAGTCGCCAAGACACCAGGCGAGTGAGAGCCAGTACTGGTAATGCGCTCGACAACTACCGTGAGTGAGCCGGAGAACCGGGCAAGCCCTCACCAGTGTCAACAGCGCCTGGGGCTGCCCCGGGTCCTGAGGCGCGATGAAGAGACTCAGGACCTGCGGTCCGTCCTCCCCAAACATGGGGAACAACAGCAATCCAAGGTGACCCAAGCGGAAAGTGACAGCAGCCCCCCATCCCGGGGGTGGAAGCGGAACATTGCCCACCTGAGCCACGACACACAAGGGAAAGACGATATCCACTTTCCGTAACACGCAGTCGGAGCAGACGGGCCGGTTGGCCTGCCAAGAGCTGCAGCGAGACCACAGTGGAACCCATGCCAGCCTGCCCCCATTACAACAGCGATAATAATTGCAGCCCCTGCACGGGGGAGAGAGGTGAGCCCGTGTTCGTGGGCCATCACCGCGTCTGGGAGGCGAATAGGAGAACCGGCGGGATCCGCACAGACCAAGCAGGCCCGCGTGAAGGTGAGCAGCACTGCATCTAAAAGGCGCCAGAGGGCAATGCAAGCTCAAGGCCTACTAAGGAGGGCACAGTACTTCGAAGATTTCAGATACACCCAGCAGTGTGGGAGGCCACAACCCACTGCTATATTACACTGACGCAGACGCTGTTCAAGACATTGGTCTGGGTCCATAGGGTCGGGCCAAGGGCAGACCGTTGAAGCAGTTCAGTGCTCTCCGGCCCGTCCAGAAATGGTAGAAGACACCATTTGGGGGCGCTTGACAAATCCACCAGCTTGCATGCACGATCATTGCGCGGAGCACCCTGAGGCATATGTGAGCACACCAGACATAGTGCGAAACCCCGTGACACGGGGGTAGAGTGAGAGGAGATAACCCCGTACAGTTGGGGGAAAAACATCAATACGGCCAATTGAACGGGTGAGGCACATGATACAAGGCCATGAGGGGACCTAGCCAAGGACAAGGGGAACAATCACCTCCGGACTACAGTTGGTGTAAACACCCGAAACAAGTGCAAATACACAAACATTGACATGTGGGAGGGCGCAATCCATGGTGTCCCCTGAGGCCAACTGAACTACACCCACACTGCATGGCCTGGCTGATAAAGGACAAGTGCACCCTGTGAGCATACACCCACCATGAGGTGGCAACAAGCAAGGCCAATATAAGCAAGAGAGGGGGGAAATGCCTTGGACCAGAGAGGAGCACCTGTGACCTGTGACAGCCAGATAGATATAGCAAGCAAGACACTGAGCGAATCCGCAGGAGGCCTCAGAGAAGGGCAGGAAAACTGAAAAACTACTCAAGAACTAGACCTGCCGTGCCTACGAGGAAGTAAAGGGGTGAGAGGAGACCCCAGTCTGGTCCAGCAGCAGGGGCAGCAGAAAACCCACACCAAGTAACCTCGCAGGAGACCCCATCACAGCAAAGAGACACTTTTATACATCCCCACAGAACCACCACCTGCGGGAGAGGGCCTTGCTTTAGTTGCTAAGAAGGTAGCCGAGTCTTGCATCAAACCAAGGGGAGAAGAATGCCAGACAAATCAAAGGGCAGAAAGGGTAAACAGACCAGTATGGAATAATTTGCTAAAAAGCATGACAAAAGCCAACCCACCACGTCAGACGCAAGCATGACTGCGACTAGCTCAGAACAACAGGAAGGAGGTCAAAGTGAGGGTCCCATATTAGCGACTATAGCGGCCCTGAAGGCATCCCTGGAAAACAAACAAGATTTAGTCATGGTGGATATGGGCCTCCTTTGGAAGGACGTACGCACTCTGGCAGACCGAGGGAGTACGGTGAAACAGCAGGTACAGAATCACACCACCGACATTGTTACTACCCAATCCCAAATGTCAGATGTATTACAACGGATAAAGACCCTCGAGCACAGGGTGGAAGATCCAGAGGGGAGGGCATGAAGAAATAATGTCTGGATTGTAGGATGGCCGGAGGGGGAGTAAGGCAGAGACCCCACAAAGAACGTCAAAAACCTCTTGTTGCAAGAGATCAGGGCAGGGGTGCAGGGGTGCTGTCCCAGGGATTCGCAGTGGAGAGAGCCCACAGGGCACTGACCAGGAAACGTCAACTGGGAGCCCCCCCAAGACCGATGATCGCCACGATCATAAACTTTGAAGATCGGGAGAAAATACTCATATTGAAGGGGGGGTAATAACCAGAAACTCCTCTAGGGTAGCAATCTACCCGGGCTACACGGCTCTGGTCCAGAGACAATGGGGGCGCTCTTTGGACCGACTAAGGAATGCCTCAGGGTAGCAAACATAAGATATATGCTACTGTACCCCGCCAAATTAAAAGTGATGTGAGAAGGCAGATTGTACTTCTTCGAAATGACAGAGGAGGCCCATGCATGGATGGACCCACAGCCCATCTACCCCAGTGACAATATGTGCAGAAGTAACACTGAATATGGACACCGATGATACCATCAATATGACGCAAGCCAGATGAAGTATACATGAAGGAGCAGCAGATCTTGGTCCTGCTGCAGAAGACGAAGGGACACAAACCCCCCAAAATTACTACAAGTACAGATGCCAGTTCAAAGGCATCACGCTGCTGCGGGCCTGTCCCAACTAGGGAGGGCAGTGCAAGAGAAGCAGCAGTGCCTGAGCAGGGTGAGGGAGGCTGGACGTTTGTTGCTCGGAAGAAGGCACAGGAAGGGGAGGGTATATTACATAGATAAGACGATACGAAGGCGCAAGAAACAAAATGAGTAAAAGTCGAAAAAGTGGAAGGCCGTGCATTACACCACCCAGCTGTAGGAACTTTGCAAGAGTCACATGGAGTGGGGAGGACATAGACACTTGGGGATTGACGATGACAGCAAGAGCTACGCTCAACAATGTGAGGACAAGAGACCAGGAGACAAGCAAGGAAACCAAAATAGGCCCACAGGGATTGATGGGCCAAGACAGGACACAGTGGTATGAACTCAGAAGAACTCACAATAGCTACCACGAACATCCGGGGACTGAATGCCTACATTAAGAGGCTGTGGGCGTACACCTGGCTCAACAAATCAAGAGTCAAAATAGCGATGCTGCAGGAAACCCACATGACGGTACGCAAAGAGTCCAAGATAGCAACCAAGTAGGCTGGACAAATGTTCAGCTCTACCTAGTCCACCTACGTCAGAGGGGTGCTAACTTGGAGAGCCCCAGGGGCCCCTTTCCAGCTGTTAATGCAAGATCAGGACAGAGAGGGCAGATGGATGTTGGTACATGGGATGCTAGAAAACAAGGAAGTGGACTTGGTTAACACATATGCCCCGAACCAGGATGCAAAAATGTTCTTTCAGAAACTAGCACCACGGCTGGCCCAATACAGAGAGGAAGCATTCATTTGGGCAGGAGATTTCAACTGTGTATTGATCCTGCTCCTAGATCGATCAGACAATAAATGCAAGGAGTCGGCCCCACCAACGGAAGCTTTGCAGAAAATTCTGGAGCAGCTAAAACTGGAGGACATCTGTAGAAGACTGCATGCAGATAAGAGGGGATACGCCTACTATAGCGCCTCACACGGTACGTTTACACGTTTAGATTATCTCTTTACTGGCAGCAAGACACTAGGGGAATTCACCAGTGCACACATTAGAGCAAGCACACTCTCAGATCAGAGCCCGGTGACAGCAATATGGGCATACACGCACAGAAAGGCCCCCATTCTGACCTGCAGATTGAGAGCAGAGGCACTGCTGGAAGGGGATGTCCAAGGGCACCTGCAGGATATAATGGACATTTTTTTCAACTCAACACAGGTAGCGCAGACAGATCAGCAGCGGTGTGGGACACCTTCAAGGTAGTAGTCAGAGGAGCAGCGATTGGGAGATTGAACGAGAAATAGAGAGGATGGAATTGCAGGCGGGCTCGTTGGGGGAGGACCCACTTGAACTTGTGTCCCTCAAGATACAGTGCAACACAGTCTGAGAGAAATAGGGGAATCTAAACTATGGGAAATACACAGAGAGACTGCATGCCGAAGGGGATAAGCCAAGGAGGCTCTTGGCCTGGCTAATCAAACAGGATGTTAGGAAAGTCCCGATCAACATGGTTAGAGACAACACAGGGGAGGAGGTGAGGACCCTAGAGGGGATTAACCAAGTTTTTTTAAACAATTTTACGAGGCCCTATACTGGAGCGCTCGTAAAGCAGACAGCTCTGACATTGCTGATGCCCTAGACCAGATTGAACTCCCAAAATTGGATGTAGAGCAGGCGCAGATACTCGAGGCTCCCTTAACGGCAGAAGAACTGGAAGCGGTAATAGACAGCCTCCCGACATCCAAGACTCCGGAACCCGATGGGCAACCTGCAGAGTTCTACAAAACATACAAGACCACTTAAGCTGCTAAATTAATAGATGTGTATCAGGAGGCGTTTGAAAGTGGCCAGTTACCAGACAGCATACGAGAAATCGTAATAATACCCATCCTGAAACCGGGAAAACCACCCCTGGAGTCAGACTCTTACAGACCTATTTCATTGATAAATCAAGACTGCGAAATCCTAACAGCAGCCCTTGCTGATAGGCTCAAAAGGGCTATACACAAGCTGATGCACCCGGGCAAACAGGCTATGTCCCAGGGCGCAACACCACATGGAATTTGCAGAGGCTACCATGTGGTGGATCAAACCAATGATATACGGGGCGAATGCACAATAGTGTCTTTAGACGCGGTTAAGGCCACGATTCTGTGAATTGGAATTGGTTGTTCAGGGTGCTGGCCTATTTTGGTATGGGTGTGGGCTTTCGTAGATGGATCAGGTTACTGTATACATACCCCAAAGCCAGTGTTAAAACGGGGAGGCATATCTCGGAAGCAATGAGGATATATAGGGGCACAAAACAGGACTGCCCGCTATCCTGAGCACCATATGCCAACACAGCAATACAAATAGACAACATCATACATCTAGTGTCACTGTATGCTGACAATGTGCTTTTGTTTGTCACAAACCCATGTGAAAACCTCCCGGACCTGCTTGAGGCAATAGATGCATATGCTAGACTATCGGGCATTTCCATAAATAAAGAAAACTCCATCTTGTACCCCCTGGCAGAACTCATACAGGTTCCCATAGAACAGTTGCCATGCCTGGGACTCACGTGGGCATCATGTACCTTCCGCTATTTGGGTATAGACATACATCACGATCCTATAGAGACACACACTGCCAACACGCAAGCAGCCCTAGAGAATATGGTCAAGTCCATGGAGTTCTGGAGGACATTGCCACTAGGGGTGATAGGGAGGGCAGCCCTGTTGAAAATGATGGTCCTACCCTGTCTGTTATATTACTTTACGAACATACCCCACACCATACCTTGGACATTTTTTAAGAAACTGAACACAATAGTGCAGGAATTCCTGTGGGGAGGTGGGCGGAACAGACTAGCCCTACATGCGCTGCAAATGGACTACTAGTCCGGGGGAATCAAAGTGCCAGATTACGAGAGATACTATCTAGCAGGGCAGCTGCAGTTTGTGATCCGATGGTTGGGGGATGAAGAATCCATAGACTCACTACTATTTCAGCCAGCACTCCAGAATTGCTATTTACGAGAACTTATCTGGCTGGAAAAGCCCAGGATCGAGGGCCTGCCTACCCTGCTCAGATTGGGGCTAATGCTATGGAAGAGGGCGTGGAAGATCCAAGGAATCCAAGACCCATGCTCCTTGCAGATTCCCCTTGCGGAACTCGTGGGCACCCGGCCAGAAGCCCTGGCTGCATATAGGACACATTGGGAAGCCAAATGAGTCGGCCAGGTGGTAGACCTGTGGAAGGAGGGAAAATGGGTGGACTTCAACACTCTTGGAGGAGAAAACAAAAAACACAAAGGACAGTTCATGCTGCACAATAGCATGGTCCAAACCATCAAGAAAAGGTGGCCGGATCTCACCAGAGAGGATGGACTAAAGGAAGACCTAGACACATGGTATAACATCTCCGAAGGAGGGCACACAACATCCAGGCTCTACGAACAGTTTATGAAAACCAATAACGTCAAGGAACTGCATGTACGAGACCAATGGGAGAAGGAACTCCAAATGTCCTTCACTGATCAGGAATGGTCAAGGGTCCTACGATATACAAAAACGGTCTTGAGAAATGCAAGATTCAAGCTGACACAGCACTATGTCACACACAGAGCGCATCTCACCCCAAAAGGATTATCCAAGATAGGGATTTAAAACACTCAAACTTGCCCCAGATGTGCCGCAGAAAACGCAGACATGCTCCACATGTTCTGGGAGTGCCCAGTAATACAGACATATTGGGAAGGCATCAAGGCAAGGGCAACAGTGGGCTGATTACAAATGCAAGAATGGATGCCAGAATGCTACTTGTTGGGACTGTTCCCAAGGGATGGCAAACAAAAGACACATATAGCCAAGCTGAAGGACTTGATGTGCATCCTGGCAAAATGCTGGATCGCATTGGCATGGAAGGCCGACACAGGGCCCAGCATAGAAGCATGGTGGGCGACCTGAATCGCTGGGCACTGCCACAGACAACAATATGGACCAGCGCAGAACAGAAAGGGTCAAGAGAAAGTAGCAACAAGATAATTGCTTGGAACACACTACTACAGGATATGCTGGGATCCAGAGAAGACAGGGATACTGAGGACCGTGACGGGACAGAAAGCGAGGTTACAAACCCAATGAACCAAGAGGAAAGCCCCAACGAAGGTGTCTAACCAGCCGTGGGAGCTATTCGAACACCAGTTCACTGGATTTGGTGAATAGACAAACCGCTGAAAAGAGGTAACCCGAGGATTGTGCACATAAACATAAGAAAGCGCCATGATAATCGCAATTGTGAGAGACTCCCTGCAAGCAGTGCCATTCTGTATGTTATCTTATGGTATTTGCTGTATTGTTTTTTAGTGTGGAATGTTGTAAAAACACAATAAAGCGTTAAAAAAAGGATTAATTCAAAACCTTCCAGCCATCACCTTTTTTTTGCTAAAGTTACCCCAAGTTGGACGGGATGCCCATACGTGGGTCCTGAGTCTGCCGGTCCTAGAGCCCCAAGCTACCCCTCACTGATGACACCCACCAAGGCTGAAACATTTTTGGGGATGCTTGTGGTCTTGGGCAGAAGGGATGTGACATAGCAGTTTGTGCTGGACTGCCCCTTGTGGGGTAGAACCAAGCCTGATTCGCATATGGTTTTTCCCCTTCTGTAATGGCTTGGCAGGCTGAAATAGGATGGTCTGGAGGGTTGCCCAGAGCTGTGCCCGTGGTTCTGATTAATTCACAACCTTCCAGCCATCACCTTTTTGTTATGCTAAAGTCACCCCGAGTGGGACAGGTATGCCCAGATGTGGATCCCGAGTCTGCTGGGCCTAGAGACCCAAGCTACTCCTCATTGATGATGCCCAACAACGCTGACACATATCAGGGGGTGCTTGTGGTCTCATGCAGAAGGGATGTGACCTAGACATTCGGGCTGGACTGCCTCTTTTGGGGGAGGACCAAGCCTGATTTGCATATGTTTTTTTCCCTTCTGTAATGGATTGGCAGGCTGAAAAACGATAGTCTGGAGGGTTGCCCATAGCTGTGCCCGTGGTTATGAATAATTCAAAACCTTCCAGCCTCACCTTTTTGTTTTGCTGGCTGTCCTTTCCACCCTACTGTGTGAATGACAGCCTAGGTTGTGCATGAATGGGAGAAACCTGCTTAAAAGTGAAGGGTTTTGGGACTGGAGTCAGAGTTGAGCACTGGGAGAAACACCTGATGAAGAAACTGTGAACGAAGATTGCTGTATCCTCTTGGACCTTTGAATCACCGGGTGAAGCCCTGCTGCTGTGCTGAAACTCCTTTTTCTGATCGACAAGAGAAGCACCGGAAGGGACGACTTCTTCCCTTGGGTTAGTGGGACCAACTAACCCTGAGATGAACTCCACTGGACCATCTTTCCTGATTGGCTGTACTTCTTCGCTGCTGCAAGAACTGAGTGCCAGGGGTCGAGAAATCTGTAGTTGAGTGCAAACTCAGCAGTCTGGCCAGAAGCTCTAGGAGTCTCCTAAGGACCCTCCAGAAGCAGGACGACTGGAACTTGAATCCCCTCACCAGAGTGCCAGACTCAAGGAGTGAAGGAAGCCGGACTGGTATACGAGATCCGCTGTGGTGCTGTTTACTGCACACTGAAACCATGAAGTGCTGCTGATCCGAAAAGACCCCGTAGCTTACGACGACCTCCAAATTGCAGCTGCAGAAGTCCTCCAGACGTCCTCTCTCATGTCCGCTCTACTGAAGCTCAGGAACCAAGGATCTGCATCACTGCAACAGAACATAATGCAGCTGGACCACTCTTCTTCAAAGCAGAGGTACTGTTTGGACTTGGGGTACTTACCGCAGTGTCATTAGCTGTTCTCTTCTCAGTTGAGACTTGCATTGGCTACTTTTGTTGGAGTTGATTTGAACTCTACTTTTTACAAGTGTAACAGCTTGTGAGCCGACAAGTGATTTCTACAAAACTCTCTAACTTTGTGCAAGACTTATTTTATCTAAGAATGACTCTGATCCATAGACTGTGCTCCAATTGACGTTGGCTTTCCCGGCTCCCTGCAGACTCTTCTAGTCCATTGACTTTGTTATTTCTGCCCCTGATAGGTGGTAACTTGTTTTAGACTGTTATTGCTGGGAAAGGCTTGTCTAGACTTCATTGGAAGATTTAAGTATACTCATATGCCTTGAGAACCTGTTGTAACCTTTTCCTTCCTTTAACCTTTCCTTTATGCAACCTCAGAATCTCAAAAGTATAACTATTGATATGTAAATGCCATTACTGTCATTGTGAATGGAGTCCTCTCCGGATGCAGGAAGTGTGTAAAAAGCATCTCTAAAGAGTATGCACTAAACATGTGCTGATTCTGGAAAAGTATTTTAAAGTATATTTGGTTATTACCTATTTTACCCTTTTAACGAACGCTTATTTAAAAGTTGATATTAAATAAATAATATATCTATTTATAACTGAAACTTTGATCGCAAGTGTTATTTGGCTACTTGTATTTGTAAATTTCATTGCTACAGCTCTACAGTTCACATTTACCCCTCTTGAGATGGGCCTGGCCAATCAGTCACACTACCAACTTGTGTACTACAGACCTATACCAAAAGGTGGGTTAACTTATACTAAGCAGATGAGTGTTGTGTAGTCTCACACAGTGTTACTACATCAATTCTTACCGAACATAGCTACCCTGCATATGTAATATATTCTACATAACTCTAACACAAAGCAAATGGTTAGTTCCCCCCTATGTAACTTCCCACTCCCGCCAGTTATTTCCATCCTTAAAGCACCTCCTTCCCCCCTACACCACCTGTTACATATTTTCCATGTTTTAATATATTTTCCACAATCTACATTGTCTAGGATGGGTGGAAATCTGAATATACACCCCAACAGTGAGTTGTATTGTGTAGGGTGCTAGAACTGTCTGTTTTGATAATAATAAAGTAGATATTTGTATACAACCATGACTGGACAGTCCCTTTTATCATTGGGTAATAATTGGACTTTTGCTGTGTTGCAACTAACCAATGATCCATGACCTTTTGGAGATAAGCCTGCTGTTCCATCCACATTCCCAAAATATGACAAGGCAGTGTATAATTTGCTTGTGTTTCCAATCTGTTCGGATCCCTTTGGTGTACTAGAGATGTGGGCCCGATTGATGGTTTAGAAACCGATGTTCATCCCTGCACCACTGGTGCCCTGTAAGTTGATTCATCACATTGGTGGCAAGCGGTCAGATCGAGTTGGAGCCTTGCGCACAGCTTAGTCTCCCAACAATAAAGGTACTGTTGCAGTCAACGTTTAGACACTGCTAGGTATTTGTAATAATCATGGATCTTGACATAGAGCCTGTGAAAGGCATGACCACGAATGTTCTGCGTGTCCTATGGCAAGAGAGGGGACTTTCCCACCGCACTGAGGTTAATAAACCTGAGTCGCTGACCAGCCTCCAAGCTTTGGTAGAAGCGAGTACAGCTGGGGAGAAGACCCCAGGGGATGGGCTAGGTCCAGTGTTCCCGAGCGGAAAAGTCCTTCTGGGAGGGAAAGTGGAAGATGACAAGGAAGACATCATGAGCAGCCCAACCATCCCTCCGGGAGGCCATCGTGGTTTCCCAGCACTCAGGAGTGTCAGTGAGGTCAGGGGCTAGTGTTGCATCCCACAGGTTCCAGGCCTCGGCAAGGTCTCTAAGTGGCCCTGCAATTGTTCTGGCTGTTAACAATGTAGCAGATGGAAAACTCCTGCTAGAGGAGATGAGACTAGCGCTAGAGAAACAGAAACAGTGGGACAAGGTCACCATAGAACTGTGCAAGCTGGTGCTTGAAGAGAAGAAGGAGGCCACCAAATCCACCTCTAGCTAAAGCAGCAGTAGTGGCTCAAACCAGGGTGCCCGGGATAAGCCTTGCCGGCACATCCCCAAAGACTTAGTGCAGGCTTACGAAGTGGGGAAGGATATTTCTGACGGGTTTGAAGCACTCAAGCTTGCTTTTGAGCTACAGGAGGTGGATGAGGTACTGTAGGGTGCAGCCCTGAAGAGTCGCTTAACAACACCAGGGACTGATGCAAATCTTCAGTTAACTCCTGAGGAGAGGCATTAAGCATTAAGGTGGCCATCCTCAGGAAGTTCTGTAAAACCCCTGAACAGTATCTCAAGAGCTTGAGAGAGCCCGGAAAGAAAGGTTGGCAGACATTTGAAGCATTCAGACACGTGTTGTTGAAATATCTGAACAGGTGGGTGGCTGGTAAAAAAGTTGACACATTTAAAGGGATGTTCAATTTGATTGTGTGTGAGCCTGTATTGAAGAATTGTGAGGTTGACCTGAAATAGAATCTTGTGGACAAGACTATCACAGACCCTAGGAAGCTTGCACAGGATGTCGACAGGTTTGTGAGTATGCAAGTCTAGAAAAAGGCTCAGGCGAGCACACCTAAACCGGAAGAGAAATCTTCGGACAGAAAAGTTAACACGGATGGGAAGGACAAAGGTCCAACCCAATCCTCTTCGCATTCAGACAACCAAAAGAATGAAGGGAAATCCCAAAACTTTAGTTCAGCTGTACACACTGAAAAGAAGAGCGCAGGCACTCTAACACAGGGACACCCTACGTTCTCACCACTCAAAGGTTGTTATGAGTGTAAGGAGCTGGGCTATAGGAAAGGGTATCCTGATTGCAAGGGCTTACCCAAGCAAGCCATAGTGAAGGTTGGACTCGTGGAAGAGGCCATCATTAGCATGGGCGTCCTACAGGAGGACTTTGCACTAGGCCAGGGAGTGGCCAAATGCGGATTGGTTACACTGAGTGGGAATGGTACCGGGCCTCCAGAAGGGATCCCAGTTCCCAATAATACTCAACTCTATCTAGAACATGTGCATATCAATGGACACATAACTCCTGCGGTCGAAAACAATCCTACTAGTTTCACTCCGGTCACCCGGCAGTGGGTTTAGCCATGCCAGTATATTGATGGGCCTGATTGTAGCGTCAGTGGGTTTGACGGAAAGAGTAAATGCCCCATGTCAATAGTAGAGATCTGCTGGCAAGGTCAATTGACCCGGCGCCGTGTTGCGGTGAAAGACTCCATCCCTGCCCCATGTCTGTTGGGCAATGGTCTTTCTGATTCCGAGATAGTCATAGCAGCTGTGAAATCAAGGGCACAAGAGCCCATCAGATTGAAGACTCTCTGAGCCTTAGGCTCTGGAATGCAGACTGCTGAGTCGTCTACTCCTGTGGGAGAGGGGCCAGTAGCCACTGAGGACCCTACTTTGGTAGCAGGGGACTCAGTGACTTCAGAGTTGCCTGCAGCAGTGCAGGAACCTTAGGTGGAGGACCAGTTGAGTGCAGATCTGAAGTGCCTGCCCAAGTTGGATTAGTTTGCATCAGCTGGGGGCCCAGATCAGACTGACTTCTTCAAAGCCTGGAAAGGATGTCCCACTCGGGTGGGCCTGTGGAAGCAGGCAGAGGAGCAGGCTAAGGGCGAGACCCCTGGCCTGTTCAAAGGGTACTGGGAGCATGGACTCCTTTACAGTGAGCCAAAAGACTCGGAGGTCAAGGGCATCAGAAGGTTGGTCATTTCCCAGTGCCACAGAAGTTCCTTTTGGATTTGGCTCACCAAATTCCTTTAGCGGGTCACTTGGGACTGATGACTAAGACATCAGAGCAGTTGTCTGCTCACTTTTAATAGCCGCAAGTTCGGTGTAAAGGTATAGGAATTTGTCCGGTTCTGCCCAAATTGTCAAGCTTCTGGCAAGTTAGGTGGTGCTACAAAGACCCCTTTAATTCCACTACCCTTGGTTGGGCGGCCTTTCGAGAGAATAGGCATGGATATTGTGGGTCCTTTGGATCCTCAAACCAGCTCAGGGAACAGATATATCTTGGTGGTGGTAGACCACGCCACAAGGTATCCTGAGGCTGTCCCTCTTAGGAGCATCAAAGCCCCTGTAGTTGCGAAGGCTATGTTTGGGATGTTTTCCTGTGCTTGATTCCCCAAAGAAGTAATTTCGATCAAACTTCATATCAGCGTATATGATGGTTAAAGGGAAGAGTGTGGAGTCATCTACCGGTTCTCTACATCTTTCATCCACAAAAAAACAGGCTTATTGAGCTGTTCAGCAAGACCCTGAAAGGTATGATAGGTGGCTTTGAAGATCCCCTTAGGAGAAAAAGGTATATTCTCCTGCCATGCCCTCTGTTCGCCTAAGGGGGTGCCACAGAATGGAGTAGGGTTAAGCCCCTTTGAGCTTCAGTGGACAACCTGTATGAGGTACCCTCAGTCTAGTGAAAGAGGGATGGGAGGACAACCCCTCATCCCCTTCACAAGATGTGGTGGACTATGTACTTGGCCTTCGGTCTAGAATGGCAAAGTACATGGAACAGTCAATGAAAAACCTAAAAGGCAGTCAGTAACTGATGAAACACTGCCACGACCAGAAGGACCCAGTGACAGTCTATTCTCCAGGCCACTGGGTGGTGATTATGGAGCCTGTCAAACCTGGTGCCCTCCAGAACAAGTGGACTGGACCTTACTGTGTGCTGGAAAAAGTCAGTGAGGAAAATTACCTCATTGATGTAAAAGGTACTAAACAGATGTGCAGGGTCTTTAACTTCAACCGGCTAAAACCCCATTATAGATGGGATAATTTGCTCATGGCATTAGTGAGTGAAGGAGAGACTGAGGAGGAGACCAATCCCCTCCCATGCCTCCTGCACGCTGAAGCCACAGATGGCTCAGTTGAAGGTGTCAGCCTTGCAACAAACCTGTCAGAACAGCAGCTCACAGACTTGTGCCGGTTATTGGGACAATTTGCCGGCCTGTGTTTAATGACTCCAGGTCGTGCAGATTGGTGCACCCATGATATGGACGCTGGAAACAGTAAGCCGGTGAAGATTAGGATTCACCAGATGTCCAATAAGGTAAGGGACACCATCAAGGAGGACGGTTTCAAGATGCTGTCCACAGGAGTGATAGAGCCATCCCACCGACCCTGGGCTAGCCCAGTGGTACTGGTCCCTAAAAAGACCAGTTGAGGGAAGACTGAAGTTTGCTTTTGTGTGGACTACATGTGGCTCAATTCTGTCATGAAGACAGATGCTCACCCCATTCCTCAGACAGATGAGCTCATTGACAAGCTTGCCGTTGCCAAGTACATGAGTACCTTTGACCTCATGGCAGGGTACTGGCAGGTCGGCTTGACAGATGGAGCGAGAGAGAGGTCAGCATTCTCAACCCCAGAAGGACATTAACAGTTCAGTGTGATGCCCTTCGGATTGAAGAATGCCCCTGCCACTTTTCAGCAGATGGTTAACCAGGCTTTGCCTGGTCGGGAAAAAAGTCAGTATTTTGTATTTTATAAAGCGCATAACGCGCCTTAAGACAAGGCGCTGTACAGAGGATATGAGACGGTACACATAATGAATAAACATAAGTTCAGAAGACAATCAATCAGGGATGTTGCAGCAAATGAGACTTCAGTGAGCCACGAAATAAAGAATAGACAGAAATAGAATAAAGAGAGCAAGGAGGAGCATTCCAGTAAAGAGGGTCTAGCAGCTCGAAGGTGCGAAGATGAGATTGGGCACAAGGAGGATGAGGTGCTACCAATAAAAACTGAGAAGAAGAGCGTAGAGAACAAGAAGGAGTATAGAAAGATATCAAAGCAGTGAGATAGCTAGGAGCAAGACCATAGAGGAACTCAAACACAAGACAAAGAAAATTAAATCTAATTTGAGTATTAAAAGGTAACCAGCCAAAAGTGGCAAGATAAGAGGAAATAGAATCTGGAAAAGAGAGAAGACAGAGGATGGATAAAAGAATTGAATACAGATTTGAGAGGGGAAGAAGAGAGCTAAGAAGTTGAAAGAGGGCAGTAGAGCAAAAGAAGAGTCGGAAAAAGATTAAGGAGGAAATTAGAAGTTTAGATGCTTGAAACGTTAGAAATTGATGAGCTTTGCGAATATTGTGAAGGAGGAAGTGATAGGAGCGCGACATTAAAGAGATATGGTGAGAGATGGAAAGATTAGAGTTGAAGTGAAGGCCAGGATTTCAGGCCGTAGGTGAGATTGAAAGCTTGGATGGAGGAAAAGAAATAAAGGAAGGCGGAGGGTGATGGGGAGACTGTTAGCGGGAAAAAAAAGAGGCTTTCAGTCTTCCCAGCATTAACCGCAAGATAGTGAGAGGACATCCAGGATTTAATGGCAACTAGACAGCCAGAAAGAGTATGGTGAATTCCAGATGAGAATGAAGAAAAAGAGAGAAAGAGTTGAGTATCGTCAGCATAAACGCGATCTGATAAACCAAAGAAAGAGATGGTAGCTGCAAGAGGGGAGGTGTAAAGAGAGAACAGAAAAGGGCCCAAGACTGACCCTTGAGGTACACCATGGGCAAGCTGGAAAGATTTAGATGACTTGCCGGCCCAAGAAACAGAAAATATTCTGTGAGATAGATAGTAATGAAACCAAGACAGGACAGAACCTTTGATACCAAAGGAAGAAAGTGACGCCAAAAGTAGAGAGTGGTCAACGGTGTCAAAAACAGCAGATGGTTCCAAGAGGATGAGAAAAGGTAAGTATTTAGAGTACTGCACAGAAGGAATGGAGTTCACCAACGAAAGAAGAGCAGTCTCAGGGGAGTGAAGAGGACAAAAGCCAGGCTGGAACTGTGGGAGAATAGAAGAGTTGGAGACAAACGTCAAAGAGCAGTTCTAATAATTTAGAGAGATTGAGTAGTAAAGGTATAGGATGGAAGTAAGAGAAAATCAGTGGATTAGGAGTAGGGTTCTTTAAAATTGGGACAATCGAGGCATGCTTTGAAGGACGTGGTAAAGGTAGAGGGAGTTTATTTATTTATTTATTCACATTTGTTAAGCGTGCAACATCCCAGAGGCATTGTGCCGCTGTTGCGAGATATTGAAAAAGGAAGTAAGGTAAGAGACTAGAGAAGGATAGACCTTAAGAATAAGTGCAGAAAGGAGTGGGTCAATAGGGGATGCAGTAGGGTGAGGTTTAGCTAATAGAAGGGAAAAATCATTATTAGAGAGAGGTTCAAAACTGGCAATAGAAGAGGTACAGAAATAGAAGGAGTCGCAACTTCAGATAGGATGGATGCTTCGATATCATTAGGAAGAGAGGTTACTTTAGACGAGAAAAATTGAGCAAAGTCAGAGGCAGATAAGGTGGAATTCGCGGAATAGTCGATAGTAGGAGGAGACAAAAGCAGAGTGAGGTTTTGAAAAAGGCACCTAGAATGGGCAGACTGAGTGTGTAAGAGATCAGAAAAGTAGAGACACTTAGCAGAGAGTAGACAGTCGTCATAGAGGGCATGATAGGAGAAATAAGAGGACTGACCAGATGTCGATTTGGTCTTAAGCTAGCGCCTTTCAAGACAACGGAGAAAACGGTGCATAGAGCAAAGCTGAGGGGCAAGCCAAGGTTGGGAGGGTTTGTGGGTAGTATGCAAGGGAGATAAAGGGTAAAGCGAGTCAAGGGAGGAAGAGAGAGACAAGGAGATAGAAGAAGCACTCTCGTCAGAAGTAAGAGCTGAGAAAGAGGAACGAGGAAGAAGAACAGAAGTACAAGCAGAAATAAAGAGTGATGGGTTAAAATTGCATAGATCATGCAGAGAAAAGGTTGAAGTGGTGGAAAAAAGCAGAGGAACATACAGGGATTTGTGGAGACAGTGATACAGAAAGAAGATAATGGTCGGAAAGATAGACAGGGAGAGAAGACACAGGAGAAGCAGAGAAGGACAAGATACACATCAGATCAAGGCAGGAGCCCGAAATATGAGTAGGAGGAGTAGAAAGAGGAGGAAGAAGATGAGAGCCAAGAATCGGAAGAAAAGGAGTATTGGAGTATGTTGACGAGAGATGGAGCTTGAAGTCTCCAAGCAGTACTTCAGGGACAGAACTAGGGAGAATGTGAGAAAGAAGATGATGAATATCCTCTAAGGCCAGGGAGCCGGTAGACAAGAACAAAAGAAATGGGATGGGGTTTTGAAAAGATTTTATAAGTAAATTGAAATGAGGAATAAGTAGGAAGGACAAGAGCATAAGAAATAATAGAAAAGGAAGAATGGTAAAGAATGCCAATACAACAGAAAAAAACGACCTTGAGTTCCAAAGTCACAGGTCAGTTACTGCAGTACTAGTCGAACATGAAGGGTAGATAAGATTATCATAGTTACGAGTATAGGTACATCTTGAAGTAGAAAGATTGCAATCTGGAGGCATAATGCTGAAGCCAGAAGTGAATGTGAACAATGTTACCAGCACCTTAATAAGATGGAGCATAGATCCCGGAATCTGATCATCTGGATGTGCTGGGGAATGGGAACCAGGACTGGATGACATTGCCTGTCAAGCTGGTACAACTTGCAGGCGCCCACTGACTGATGGTCGTACCACGGACCGTGTCCTTGCCATGGACAGCTGCAGACAGCAGGAGCTTGACTTAGCCCGACTTCACCCAGGCTTTCCCTGGGCTGGATGTTAAGTGCTATGTGCGGGATGGGAGCAAGGCTGGAGCTGTACCGTCGCCCGTTGCCTGGCAATGGAAATGCTGCAGGAAATTACGCCGGAGGAGCGGGCCAGGCAGCAACACCGTACTCCAGTACAGCGTGTTGCAGCAAGACCCTCACAACCAGGGAGGCAGGTGCTGACTGAAGGAAGCCATGGATGCCACAGACAGCAAGGGCTCAATTTAGCCCAACTTCGTGCAGGCTTCGCCTGAGTCCGATGTTAAGTGCTGCCTATTTAGACGACATTGCTGTGTTCAGTCACACCTGGGTGTGATCACTTATCCAACCTGAAACAAGTGCTTCAGGCATTGCAGAATGCAGGTGTGACTATCAAGGCCATGAAGTGCCAGAAAGCTCATGGCACAATGACTTACCTAGGCCACCTGGTTGGTGGAGGTAAGAAACAACCTCTTGAAGCGAAGGTCCAGGCTGTGAAGAATTTGGACATCCCCACCACACAGACGCAGGTGAGAGGCTTTCTAGGTCAATGCCAGCAACACAGAGATTCTTCTCATTGGTACGTCTGTTCCTAGTTTCCCCATCACTCTCTGGCCAGACTCCTTGGGTCCCTTCCCCACACCCACTTGTAAGACAAAAAGCTTGGGATCATCTTCGACACCTCCCTCTCCTCTCCACACATAAAAGACGTTGCCAATAAGTAAAATGTTCACCTTCATATCCTCAGGGGCATTCTGCCTTTCCTCGCCTTCCCCAGAAGCTCAATGTCTCCAGAGCCCTGGTGCTCTCTAGGCTTGACTACTGCAATAACCTCTTCCTCAACCTTACTCTTTCCTCCCTTTGCCCCCTCCATCCAATCCAGAATAGGACTGCAAGGCTTATCCTTGGCCTCAAGTTCAGGGACCACATCTCTCCAGCCCTAAAATCTCTCCACTGCCTCTGGATGACTGCAAGGATAAGATTCAAGACACTCTGCATCATCCACATGGCTGCCTGGGGCCTGGGACCTCTCTACATCCAGCTCTATCTCCCACAATACCTCTCAGCCAGAGTCCTTCAGTCGTCTGGTGCCAGGGCAAATGTTTCTCCAAGCATAGAGTGGGTGGTCTATCCCTCTCCTCGGCTGGGGCCTCCCTATGGGACAGCCTCCCTCACTCATCAGACTTGAACCAGATCTTCTTAAGTTTTGGAAACTTCTCAAGACGTTCCTTTTCTCCTCTTCCTTTCCTCTCCCCCTCCCTTGCTAAACTCTCCATCTGCTGCTGGTCTGTGGCCTGTTCCCCTCAGAGTCATACAATGGCCAGGCCACCCCCTACCAGTCTCCCCCCAGCATCCTCTGCCAGCATTTGCCCTTGGGCTCCCTTTCCCATACTATCCCAACTTGGTCCTCCTGTCCACTGCACTCCTCCTCCTCTCCCCCCTACACTCCCCTGGCACTTGCCACATCAGCCCAACCAGCACTTGCCCACCCCACCCATGGGGGCACACCACTTTTGCATTTCTCCCTCTAACTCCCTCCTCCTTGCACATATCACCTTGTTCATGCACTTGCATGGTAGGATTGTCACAAGACCAATATAAATGTTTCTTTGATGTTGTATTCTAATGATTTCCCATGTCCCCCCACACCTCTGCTTTATGTTGTGGTGCCTGCAAACACCTGTGTATAGGTGCCATAAAAATGTTCAATAAATAAAATAAATAAATATGGGACCATTGCCAAGCCCCTTAATGATGTAACTTCCAAGAAAATGTTGAAGAAGGTAACTTGGACCGCTGACTGTCAAACCTCCTTTCAGGATTTAAAGGATGGATTGTGCAGGGCCCCAGTTCTGAAAGTGCCAGACTATGGCCAGGAGTTCATTATCCAGAGAGACGCTTGTGATTTTGGGATTGTAGTAGTGTTAGCTCAGCAGAACTCTCAAGGGTAGAGCAACCTGTCACCTAAATTAGCAGGTGATTGACAAAAAGGGAAAGCAACTGGGCCGACATTGAAAAAGAGGCTTATACAGTCATGGGGGCCGTAAAGAAGCTAAAACCCTACATGTTTGGGTTGCACTTTATGATCCAGACAGACGACTGGCCTCTTCGATGGCTAATGGTCATGCAAGTGGAGAACCCTAAGGTTTTGCATTGGGCCATATCCCTACAGGGATTAGATATGGACATCCCAGCATGGAAATGCAGATGGCAAACCAGACCCTCAGTAGGGTGGTGGCTCACATGTTGAGGCTGGGGGGGCATGTGAGGAATTTGACCGTCCACACAGTGGGTGTGCGCTCACCTGGGATTTTTTGAACTTGTATAGGAAGTTGCATGATGGTAGATCAACCTCTGGAAAATGTTTGGGGCTAATCCGTGTACATTTTTCTGTGTTCACCACTCAACATACTCATAGACCAGTGTACCCTGGGTGGACACAGCCTACAGGCGCAGTCCTCCCTGTCATATTTAGTTGGGATCTGACAGGTGGAGTACATGATGAATCTCAGAAGGGGGGGGCCCTAACTGTCCTCTGTCATGGCCATCCTAATTAACACACAAAGGCTCCATGATCCACTGTGTCGTTTTGTGAACCCTGCAGATGGTGGCAGCCATTAACATAATTAAAATACAAATAGAATGTACTTCAAACAGGCCCACATAGGGCCTGGCTGCAGAGGTTAACAAAGGAGACAGGAAACCCCAACAAACTTTGATACGCACTGTGTCAACCTGAAGCCAGTTCCCGCCCTTAGTATCAATGGACAGTGAACTGTCATGTCTGGGACTGCGTGTATCACAGTAGTCATCCCCGCAGAGGGATCCCATTCAGAAGGGACGAGTATGTGGATTGATGGAGACAGAAAGCCTGGTCTGGCTGCATCTTATAGAGAGACCTGAAGCTTTAATCAGGAACCACAGAGGGCTCCATTATCTAGAGAGACCCTTTGATCCAAAACAGACAGGAAGATGGGTGAGACCTAGTATTGCATGTTTTCACCCCTTTCCCTTTTCTGTTGCAAAGCACTCTGGTTATGACCTCATGCATATATGTCAAGGATGACGTCATGAGGATGGGACATACCTGTTTTCTTCATGGTAGGCGTGGATCTTGAAGCCAGGCTTTCGGGATTCCAGGCTGCTGAAGACTAAGTAGCGCTGGGTGCCAACCGAAAACATCTCTGATTAACAGAAAGGTACTGGATCAGCTCCCAACGCCACGGGACGGCACTTCCCAGGTTTGTGTGATGTCAGGACAGTGCAAGCACTGATAGGGAAGACCACTGCAGATGTAGAGGATCCCGGATGTTCAAACCATGGCTATCAACAGAGAAGTTCCAGATGGTGGCTCAGGCTGACGCACAAGCAGAGACATCAGTTACGTAGACCATAATAGAACAAAGAGGTAAGTCATAAAAGACTGAATGAGAATCCAGTGAGACAGTAAACAGCGCAGGACCCAAGCAAGTGAGCACAGACCAAACCCAAGTAACAGGGAACCAATAGGAGCAACCCCTACCCGAACCCAACAGAGCAAGGCAAGAAAAGGGGGATTGGGGAGGGAAGGAATCAAGGAGCCAAGGAAGGCAAGAGGCAAGAAGAGCTCAAGGCAGGGCTCAGGGCAGAAGAACGAGAGAGCTGAAGGAGCGATACACGATTCAACGGGAACTGCATTGAGACGCAACTGGCAATGTCTGAGCGGAGAAAAACAGAGACCATGCATGCACAGACCCAGGTGAAGCAGCAACTCCCTGAAAGCCCAGTACAGTATGCTGAGTCAACCGGGAAAGGCACCAAGAGGGATAGAGCCTCAAGTGAGGGACAACTAAAGCTTGGCAAACCCAGCACCGCCCACGGGTGAGTGACAGGACAATCCAGGAGATTGTTGGTGGGGACCTAGGATTGGTTCATTAAGGTACGCTTAGCCTAGACCAATCACTGTGGCCAATTTGGCTTTAAAAGAGGGCTGAGTCCCTCTTTTAGCAGATTATCTGAAGACTTTGCAAGGAGTAGGAAGAATAACTCAGCATTGGAACCTGGCTGAAGGTACAGTCTGCCTTACATCTTCCGCCAGTGAATGAAGGCTAGGACCTCCAAGAGGGAAGCAAGATCCCTCCCCTAAACATCTCACAGGGAACAGAGGGAGAAACTGAATCCAGAGGAAACTCCAGCAGCTCCAGAACCGGTACCCAGCCAGCACACAGCGTGCCCAGCTAGGCTCTGCAGCAAGCTTCCTAGGTGGGAAGTGCCAGAGAGTCTCTGAACCAAACCAAGGACAAGGCAGCTACATGCAACACTCTTTTCAGCTTTGGGCCGTCCACCTTAAAGGATGATACAAGCCCAGTGAAGAAGCTAGGAGGAGTGCATCGCCACGCATCTACCGATGTCCATCTTAAAGGACATTTTTGAGCCAGTCGAGCCCCTTGAGCTGCAACCGACTGCATCGCTGACTGTTGTCATGCCGCAGTCGATAATGCCATCCAAGATGCCTCTACCAGTGCTACAGAACCGCCGACCAGCATTGAGACGATTCTTGACCCTGAGCCTCTGTGTAGGACAGCCTGCAGCTGTCCGTCCAGCTTTGCTTGCCGAACTTCCTGCCGCCTGATACCCGCAGCTGTTTCCCGTCTTCAACTCTGATGCAGAAGCTGCAAAGCGCCCTGAAACCGACTCCACCCTGTCGAGCACAAAGAACTCCTACAGCACAAGGTACATTAGGGTTCTGTCCCCCTGGTCCTCCTCCAAAGGCCCCTAGATACATTTTACGACCCATTGCTCTCTTTGAAACCGAGAATCCTTGAACTATTGTGATTAATTACTATTCCGACTACCCTTCTGTCAGTATCTAGAGTGCATACCTTTTTCTTCTTTGAAACTGTCTGTCCTCTGCATTCCTTTGCAGAGTGGGTTGTGTTTGGTAGTGTGCTAGAACTGTCTGTTGTGATAATAATAAAGTAGATTTTTGTATACAACCTTGACTGGGCAGTCCCTTGAATCACTGGGTAATTGTATTTTAGCTGTCTTGCAACTAACCAAGGATCCACCACCTTGCGGAGATAAGCCTGCCATTCCATCCACGTTACCAAAATTGGACAAGGAGGTTTATAATTTACTTATGTTTCCAATCTGTTCGGATCCCTTCTGGTGTACTAGAGGTGTGGGGCTGATTGATGGTTTAGAAACCGATATTCCTCCCTGGGCCACTGGCGCCCCAGAGGTTGATTCATCCTAATGTGCCTATGCTCCCATTGCTTGCATTTGTATCCCTCCACCTGGGGGTATCACGTGGTTGATTACGCACTGCTAAGTTAAAGTATCTGCCCTGCACTCTACTACCGTACCTACCCCTTTCATTTGAATGCTCTCCGCCTTGGGCAACGCCTGCTGCTCAATGTTCGATGTTCCACAAGACTCTTTCAATATGCACATCGAGCTTTTTTTGTGCCAGTTCCTCTGCAGTAGAAGAGTGCACAGGGGAGTGGAGCCCCTGTGCTTGAACCTTGTAGGTCAGGGTGAAAATGTCCAGTTGCCAGCTATTAGCCAAGCATGAAATTCACCAGGTGCATAGGGTGTAGAAAGGTCTACCACGGAAATACTCTGCTGCGATATAACTGTGTCTTATTGCCTAGAATCAGTAGATTTCTATCACTCGTCTTCTTATATTATTGTTATAAATGTTGGGATTTATATTCGTATTTTTCTTGGGCTTTTGGGCATTTTTTGCATGCTAACTCCCTTTCCAGCAGTGCAAAGCCATTTTGCACCGTGCAAAACATTCCATGAATCGGGTCCTTTGTTCTTTCTTGGCACTGTCAAGTCATTTAAAGCAGCGTGGCACTTGGTATATGTATAAAGGAAAAAGGCGTGCAATGACCGGCATATTACTTTTTTCTAACTAATTAAGGAAGTGTTGGAGCAAACACAATCGTGTGAAAGGCAGTCGACTACCTCCACTTTCAGCACTATACAACAACCCATAGCCACAGCAAAGATGAATGACTTTGCCAAAGCATGTTTCACTTTCTTATTAAATTGCCCCGCAGCACACCTGAGTTATCTTCTATTTTCGGCTAATATAAATGAATATTGCAGCAACATTTTCTGTGCGTTTTCCGGGAAAGCCACAGGGACTTTCTAGCTCTTAACAACCACCTCCTGCGGCTAAGCAGCGCCCCCTCGCCTTACATGGCTCAGCACATGGTGCACGCTCCAACGAATGCAAGGGTCGCCCGCTCCATGGAGACTGCGCCGCGTGAAGCTTTGACTAACGCTCTGTCAAGGGTCCCCTGGTGATGATAACATTGCTGTGCGTTAGAGCCACACGTGCTGTAGCACAACACTTCCTTTGCGACGTGCACAACCACAGAGAGCACATACAATGGAATGCTTAAGTGTCAGGAAGAGCAGACATTTCCCTTAAACCGTGAGAGGGAGGAGTGGTGGTGGGGGCGGGGGGGGACTCCCACATCACGAACACTGTCACCGTTTCTCATGGCGTTCTGTCTTTGAACGGTGGAGGTTGCTAAGGCAACTGACTCCTATATTGAACGCCAAAGTAAATAGTCGTGTTAAATCCACATTAACAGTAGCTGAGTTAAAGAGCCCAGGACACCTTTTGGCAATGCTGGCAGTGCTGCTCCTTTTGAAGAAGCATTTGAAGATTTCTTTTTTCCAGAGCATGCCAATTGTATTTTATGAGCCCAAGATTATATAAAAAGATTTTTATTGTAACACCATCTGCCAATGTGCCCACATGCTATTCACACGAGCTCAACTGACACCGCATTCTTACTTTTATAAAAAAAAACCTTGTGCACTGATACGCCCCTTCTTGTATGGTCTGTCTGTGTCAGTGCTTAATTTGTGGGGGTGGTTGCTGGTGGCCAACACCGGCACTCTTTTTTGGGCACCGGAACTCATGCGGGGCCAGCGCACATGCAATTGCTTTGTTTGTTCTTCCACTTTGCTTCAATTATAAATCATTGGGATTTGTCATCCTGATCTCGATCTCTCTCTCGTGCTTGCAGGTTGCAGGTCATGGCTGGCTGGGCCTGGGAGGGGCCAGCAATAGCAATGAACAACAAACTGTTACAAACAACAACCAATGAAAATTACCATTCGGTTGTTACTATGCTGTATTTTATACATTAGTATATAGTAACACAGAATGTGCAGTTTTCATTGGCTGTTCTTCTGAGCCAGTGAAATTACATGGTGATGTGTTGTTGTTGCCACAGGAGGCAGCACGGCGCCAGCTTCATTTCACAAGTTACTGTGAAGTGAAGGTGTTGAGGCGTGGCATCGTCAGACCTGACTTGTAAGAGAGAGAGCCTGGGTGGTGCGGCCTAGTCGCTTCCTGGGGCGCCCTCTGCCTGCTTTTTCATTTGTGCGGGTGCCAGTGTGCGCACCCGGCACCCCCCACCCTGAGGCCCCGACAGGAGACTAAGTCCCAGCCAGCAAAGCAGGTAAGTCACTTGTTGTTGCGTGCGGTGCAGGCTGAGCCTGTTACAGTCAAGTGATCAGGCAAGGCCCAGGTCGGGGCCCGGGTGGCAGCACGGTCCCCTGGTGGGGGCCTGACTGCCCAGGAGTCAGGACCCCACCAGGGGCCCGTCCGTGCCTGGGCTTCTGTCTGTGTGACCTGTGTGCAGTGTGCTGCTGACTGCAGTCAGTGCCAGGCCCAGGCCAATTTCTGTGACACGGGCTGCCGGCTGCCGCAGACTGAGTCGGATAACTCTGTCACGGGCGGCCAGGCCCGTGGATTGTGCCCAAAAGTAAGTTTTTTACTTTTTCTTTGAAAACCTGACCTTCTGTGGGGCCGGTGGCTCCAACGGAAATTGGAGCTCAACCAGCCTTTAGCATCAAGCATAGCATGACAGCACTCAGGCTTAGTTAGCGCTGGAAAGTGCTGGAAAGCACATTTTATTTTTCTAAGAGCTCAATCATCAGTTACCTGGACATGACAAGCAATAGCATCAGCTATTTGCATCTTGATGCTATACCAAGGGCTGATGATAGAGTCATCTGTACCAGATTATGTCTGAATCAATTGCCACTCAACAGTGTAAGAGTCAGGTGCGCACCAACATCATCTGATGATCTGGGACAATGCCTTTGCGCTAAGAGACCCAGAATCCAGGGCAAATGTTCTCTTTTGTTGCGCATGGAATGATACCGCGAGAAGAAAGTGGCTTATTCTGCTCCTGAGGACTTTCATCCCGCTGGTTTATAAGGATGCTGAAAGTTAATTTCTTTGCCTGCCAACTGCAACAGCTTTGCATACACCTAACTTTAATAAAAAAAATAGCTGTGAATAAACACGAATAAGGCTGAATTAATAATTTTAATAAGTGACTTGAGATATCGTGCAGTTTATGGTTGTCAAATACTTTTTGTCTTTTTAAATTTACTTTTGTTTTATTGGAATGCTTTATTGTTCACTTTATTTGCTGTTTCCATGTGACTGTTGTAATTAATTTGAGATAATATTGTACTTTGTGTAATGCTTTGCGCGACTCAATGTCAAAATAAAGCTATTCTTCATCCTCAAATCCCTGCATGATGTTCCTTTGTTTACTCTCACACCCCACCTGCACTAGACACTCATAGTGATCCGTATTTTTCAATTCTTCTCTCTCCTGACCCAACCCGATCTCTTCCTCCTCTCCCCTTTCTCCAACCCCTTGTCCAGTGGCGTTGTTAGGTTTGTAAAAGATCCGGGGCTTGAGCCCATGTCATGGCAAGTTTAGACATCACATAACTATATCATATGAACGCACGTGCCCCGTCACGCTTTAGAGCATAAATATTGCATACTATACTGCTCATACTGATTTGGAAGTACTGATAACATGCTGTACTGCCACTCCAAAGTGTGATCATTAATTCAATAGTGCTAGGTAATACTTTGTGAGGTTTTATAAAACAAAGAAAAGCCTTTAGACAGGACAGCCAAAGACTTGCTGTGGATTGAGAAATTGTATTTATGCAGCAGCTGGAGAGCTACCTATTTGCCACATTAGCCATGCAGTCGCTTGCTTCTGGTTGTTGGGCTGACAAACTAACAGGGGCTTAAAATGTGGTGGCAAAGAAAAAACAAAGAGGTGACGGCTGGAAGGTTTAGAATAAATCCTAACCTCTGCCATTGCTCTGAGCACCCCTCCAGATCATCGTTCTTCGCCTGCCAAGCCATTACAGAAGGGGAAAGACCATATGCAAATTAGGCTTGGTCACACCTCAAAAGGGGCAGTCCTGCCCGAACTGCTAGGTCATATCCTTTCTGCACGAGACCACAAACATCCCCAAACATGTTTGGGCCTTGTTGGGCCTCATCAGTGTGGAGTAGCTTGGGTCTCTAGGCCCAGCAGCCACTTAACCAACATCTGGGCATACCCGTCCCACTCTGCGTGATAAGGCAAAGGTGATGGCTGGAAGGTTTAGAAAGAATCTTAACCTCTGGCATTGCTCTGGGAAACCCTCCAGACTATCGATCTTCACCTTCTAGCCGTCACTTCTTTGTTTTTGCCGAGTGGGACGGGTATGCCCAGATGTGGGACCCATTCCTGCCGGGCCTAGAGACCTACACTACTCCTCAATGATGAGGCCCAACAAGGCCGAAACATGTTTGGGAATGCATTGTGGCCAGGCTGGACATTGGCTGGAATAATACACTATAATGGCATTCGATGTGTCCCTGACAGAAATATCTAACAATATATTCAGTAGTAGAAATCTTTGATACAACTTTGCATGTAAACTAAACAAGATACTATTTGACATACGACTCTTTAGAACATGTTTATTAGTGTTATATGTGAATCATCACTTACATTAAACACACACTTGCAAATATAGTTTATACATATGTTGATTGGCAATAAAATGTGAACTGCAGCATGCTCTATACATTGTCAGAAGGTACAAATGCCATTTTCCTATATGAATAGTAGAGGAAGGTAATCCATCTATGACGGGACAGTTTAATGTTCATTTTAAATTACTGTATCTTTTCTCTTAATGAATACTTTTATTTGTTCATAACAGTAAATGAGCGAAATAGAAAGCAAGTATTCTGAGCAAGCCCATACCTGCACCTTTAACTCAATACACTTTGGGTCTGATTCACAGAAGCGTTTTATAATGGTGCAATCCTGTAGGAAAACCCTCTGTGAATCAGGCCATTTGTAGTTAGTTGCCAGTAATAATATGACTGAGTCACTTTAATTGAATCCAGACATTTGCAAAGACAACAGATTTGGCTTTTGTGTAGGCATGGAATAGGCATTTTCCAGGCACTGTCATAATGGCATTACATGGCCATAAGATGCAAAAGCTGGAACATGGCTTGATTATCTAGACATATGCCTACCTAATAGCTATATAGAAGCCAAAACTGTTGACTTTGTCAAAGTTTGTTTAGACTGGACTTCAGTGCACGGAACATATATTAATCAAATGGTCGTAGGCACACCTACGACATTTTTATTAAACCTGTATCACTTTTGCAGCTGCAATTAGTTCATTAACATTTAACTTGCAGCAAGAATACTTAGAAACAGTGGCGTGTCCAGGGAGTGACCTGGGGAGGCACGTGCAACACCTGGAGTCTGATTTGCCACCCCAGGTGCCATTCCATTATCCTAAAACATGATCAGTATGTGTGTGTGCGCTCATACTTTATGCCACCCCTCCATAAGTAGTCCCCCACTTGTGCCACCCTGTCAAAAGAGTTTGGACACGCCACTGTTTAGAATTAACACTGACAGGCACATGTTTGATGTTTTTGCTTGATAGAGATAGCTCAAAGGACCTCCTAGGAGGATGTGTTTTGGGTAGGGTGGGAGGGGCCCGTAGCAGGTGGTAATGGTGAAAGGGATCAAAATGCCCATGGCTAGTCAGTGGGCTGATAAATAACTAAACCCCACCCTCAATTGTGTGTCCTTCATATGTTTTCACCTTCCTAGCTTTACTCCAGTGTAATACGTTTGCCTTATAAGCACCACCTGATAGCCAAAACGAACACAAATGGACTGAAGTAAAACTACAGTACAAGTAAAGCTGTGGTTGGGTACAAGTAAAGCTGTGGTTAGGTGTCCCTCTGTGTGTCACCCCCCCCTGCTTCTTGACTGTTCTGATGAGTCACTATCCTCTGATCCTTGGCTCCCTTGAGAGCTGCTCCTATGGTCCACCCCATGTCTGGCCCTTGACTCCCTGGTTAGTCACTGTCAAAAACAAACTGAAGCAAAAGGCTTCAATTTTCTGTGTGCTGTTGCTGTGTAAAGTGTACTTTGAAAGCCTCAAATTCCCACTCTTGCATGATGTGCCAATGCAATTAAGTTCGCTATTGATTTAAGAAAGATATGGTAACAATAGCCATTTCAAAATCACTATAATAGCTGTTTCTATCTCCCACCCTAAATGAAAATACATGCAGCACGCAACCCGTGTGCCAAAAAACACAGGTTACACAATGGCACATACACAATCTCAATGCACATATAGCACTAAATTTCCCTGAGCACTAAACTAATCAACCACAGTACACCTACATAACTCCCCACACTCCTTAAGCACCACTATCTGACGGCCCCATGTACAACCACACAAACAAGTACCTTATCAACCTGTAGTAAACATTAACTACCCCTCCAGATAACTCACAAAATATCTAGAACTTACACCACCCAGAGCCACATCTTCAGATCTGCGCACATCAACATTGTAGCAAGCAATCTTGCCCTGGTCGCGTGCTACTGCACCAGTCTCCTACCCCGCTGCTTGCAGATCCTGAAGCTCCTAGAAAGTGAGAAAATGATAGCAGCTGTGATATAAAAGCTGCAATAAAATAGCATAACAGGACATAGCAAAGAGTTTCACTCATTCTTTTGTGGGGTAGTACTCTGCATGGCACAATCAACATCTGCGACTGTCAGCAACAGGGGAGAAGATTAATGTTGGCTCTGCCACAGTTAGTCTACCAAAGATTCTAGTGTAGTGGACTGACTGGCTGTTGAGACTTTTGGACTTTTGGACTTTTGGACAGAGGGAGCGCCGGTGCACCAATAATGAAATTCTAGGTGACAGCTTTGGGGTCCAATAACAGAGAAGCACAAATGCACAGTGTTTTCTTCTTATCCATTGAATCTGTCCCATTGCAAGGGTGTCTTATTTTTCAAATAGTGTGATTACATTTGCAATAAGGACTCCACACACTGATTTAACTGCACACATTGATTAAATAACTGACCAGGATCACATATATTGACTAAAGGGTGAAGCAGGGGTGCCCACTCTGTAAATTTGACCAGATTCTTTCCAAGTTTTACCTCAAACACATATTTAAGTTTTGGATTTCGAGGCCAACAATAAAACTGTCTTTTAGAGCTTACAAAATATGCAAATTGCATAGTAGAGCAACATGACAACATGTAAATCCTTATAGGAACATAGGAAGTCGCAAGAATATCATTCTGGCTTTAATTTTCACATCCTGAATGCTAAAATATAAGTCCCAGAATGCAGGATAATACAAACTTGAAAAATCTACTCATCCCCACTGTACTTTCAGCCATTTAAGACATGCAATAAATAAATAATAATGAACGCAAATAGATATGGAAATTCTGTGTCACAAACCGCAACCTCTGATGATGTTGAGAACATTTGATTAGTGACGTACAGCAACTTTATTGTTTTGCATGTATGTACACAAATCTTTAAATGGGTGCTTTGTGTTACTCACTTTAACTATCATAGATTTGCAAGGTAACTGGAGCTTTGCAATGTCTTTCAGTTGGCAATGTGCCATCGTGCTTATAAAAGGCCCTGCTGCTGATAAAACAAATGTGTTTGCAAGGTGATTAAGGTGCTCAGGTTGCATGGACTCTGTGTTGTCTATGCCTGGCCGTGACTTGGGAAATTAGCACTGCTTGAATGTCCGGTATGAGCTGATTTCTATATTTGGCTTTGGAGAAAGAAAAAGCGTTGTGGATGCTTTTCTTGAGTCTTTCAACTAAAGGCACACTCTGTAAAATGCAAACTAGTGGTACAGCGCACCAATGATTTATATTATACTTCCATTTGTGCTCGGTGCTAGCCTTTTGGTTGCAGCCCCTGAGCTTCTATCTGGGGCTACAACCAAAAGACCCGGGGCTATAACGCCCCTAGTACTCCCCAACAACCCCTTTGCCCCTGTCTCCTGTCACGCACCAATGGTCTGTCTCAGGTTTCCCTCCCCGTGGACATTTCAGCTCCTTCACCTTTTTACATTTCGCCATTCTCTCTACACGATCATCTCCAATGCTATCTGCTTGCTCTGCTATGCTGGCTCTTCTATATGGGTATAACTTTATTAGCTGTTCTGCTATTTTCCTTTAAATGTTTTTCAATGGGGTGTCCCTTATGCTGCCTCCACCTATCCCTAAGAGTTCTGCAAAGTGGTCTGCAACATTTGCCACTCCAGATGTCTTGCACTACAACTCCCACCAGCAATGGCCAGCATAGCTAAAGGTGAAGGATCATGGGAGTTGTTGTCGACAACATCTGGAGTGGCTCAGGTTGCAAACCCCTGTGCTGGAAACTCATATTGGTCCCTGTCTTTTTCAGTCCTTCTCTCTGCTAGCCCCACCTGATCTCTTCTGCCTTTCCATTTTCTCCAGTTGCC
This sequence comes from Ambystoma mexicanum, assembly GCF_040938575.1. Classification (NCBI taxonomy): domain Eukaryota; kingdom Metazoa; phylum Chordata; class Amphibia; order Caudata; family Ambystomatidae; genus Ambystoma; species Ambystoma mexicanum. The sequence continues at coordinate 544,693,244 of NC_090929.1, forward strand.
TGACTGCTGCCACAGGTCACTGGTACCTACGCAGGTTTCCCACCCCTCAGACAATTCACCTCACCTCCCTGTCAATCGGCAGGAGCAGACCACTCTCCTGCGGTCACAGCCTCAAGCACCAGGCATGTGCCTCCATTAACAAAGGCTACACAGGTGAGGCGTTTGTGAATAACGTTATTTATTCAGGATCACACGTGAATTGCCGTAACTCCCCTCCCGTCATCCTGCCCCCTCCCTAACCCAACGTCACTTCCCATTCAACCATCGGGCCCGAACTGGGACCACCCACATAACGATGTGGGACAACATGGTGGCCTGTCGCTTCACAACTTGACATCTCTACCCTTTTTAACGTGCTGTGTCGCTCAAACCTACACCCCATTTCTTCAATGAGTCCCTGAGGTTTTATTTGGCATTGTTGAGGCCTCGCGTGACAAAAGAGTTCCTCTGCTGTTGCCTCGTCACCTCCAATGTTCTCTTCTCCTTCCGACTGCTAACCATCTCCCTGATAAGGGTCATCTGAGAACTGGTCATCTGTAAAGATTTGCGATTGTTACCACATCTGGGGCAGGCTGCCCGCAAGTTTCTTAAAGTGGGAACAGTTCCTGTTATGGAGAGGTAGTGTTCTCCGCTGGCGGTTATCATAGTGCCCTTTCTGCTGGTTACTACCAACTGTTCAGGCACGAAGGTTGGGTCTTTGTTTCCCATTTTCGGTTTGGCATACCACCACTTGGTCTCCTGGTTCAATTTCACATTCTTTCGCCCCTCGCCATGCGTCGGCTCTCTCCTTCATTCTTTCTTTCTGTTCTTGATCTCAATCTTTGATCAGTTGTTCTTGGGATGTGGTCTGAGTTAGATCTGGGGCTTCAGGTAGTCTCGTTCTAATGACTCGATGAAACATGAGATCGGATGGGCTGACTCTGATGGTGCTGTGTGGCGTGTGGCGGTATTCCCGGAGAAGTTGCTATAAAAATGGTTTATTGATGAGGTTGGCTGTCTGCAGGGTTCTCTTGATGTTGGTCATGAACCGTTCCATGACGCTGTTGACTTGGGGCCATGTGATGCTTGAGCTAAAACATGGTGCTGGTGCGCAGTGCATTCTGGAGCACTCAGAGCCATAATGGTTATTTATTCCATGCCTCAGTGGAAGCTGCACTTGCTGAAAAACATGTTTTCAATGTTATTCGTTGCTGAGAATGGTATGCATGCCTCTGCGAAGGACACAGCGCTGGGAAAGCTAGGATCCACAGGTGCCGGCTGGTACCAGATAAAAAAGGTTTGTTATGGCTTGCTATGTCTGCGCCAAGGTCTCAAGATGAGTTATGGAATTGTTTTCTGTGGTGCTTTAGGAGAGGGAAGAGCTTTGCTCTTTGGGGTTACTGTCGGTTGACCCGGCCGGCAGCCAACGGTCACTCATCAATGCGCAGGCGCTAATGCCAGAAGGTTCGAGAAATTGCCACCCCTTTTGAGCAGTGCATATATGCGGAGCTCTGGAAAGGTTTGGCGGAAAAAGCACAAAGACCTCAGTCGGAGGGGGGACGCCTTGTTCCGACACACCTGTGGGCTGTTGTGCTCTCGGCCTGGCTGTTACTGGAGTCTTCCAGCCGCTTCTGGCGAGATGAGGAATTCAGTTACGCACATGGTGATGTATTCTTGCTAACTTACTATCATTTCTGTGATTTACTTCTGTGTTATCTATCACTTACTGCTTTATGTGTGTTTAACTATGAATAAATAACTGTATAAGTGCTCAGTATCCTCTAACTGCACGTGTGGGTGTGAGTTATTGTTCCGTCTACCTGTGTTCAAAGTATTTGCTCTGCCCTGCAAATGTACTGGTGATAAATAACTGTCTGTGCACTCTTGGCGAGCAATACATTTTTGGCGACGAGGATGGGATATTTGTGATGAATTGCTCCAAATATTAAAGAATCTGTTTGAACGCAGATAGGCTTTGCTTACATTTTGCAAGCGAAAGGTTGTTTTCATTTGGCAGTGAGTGTCAGATTGTATTAATCTGTTTTTTTATGTGCGTGCTTGTGTGAGTGACTGCAGAGGAGAAAAGAAAAAAAAGAGGTTTTGCAAATTACTGTAATGATGAATAGTTGGTTCAGGAAAAATGGCGTTCCCGCTGGCAGTGAATGTCCCGATGTTATGATCCCAGGGTGGGCTAAAGGCCCATATGATAAATTGGCCCAGGTGTGGGCATGTGGCGCTGGGCTGAGTGAAACATGGGACGATGGTTTGGGAGAAGCTGCTCCGTCAGAAGTAATATTTTGCTTACAACAGATTTCAGTAGAGAGAGGAAAGGAATGCACCCCGCTATGCAGGCGGGGTTGGGTTCTCTTGCATGCCTACAGGAAAATACATCAGAAAAATATGGAAATGAAAGAGCATATTTTGCAATTCGAAAAAGAGTTGGCTGCCAAGCAGCAGATAGCGTTAATGCAGGAATTACAGATTAAACTTTTTAAAGACAAGGCTGATAAGTATCAGGCTGTGGCAGAGAGGGCAGCAGTCAGAGTGGCCCGGTACAAGTATAGGAAAAGACGAGGGGGGTTGACCAAAGAAAAGTGGCAGCTGTAATCGCTACGGCAGGTGTGGATTGGGACCCTGATAAGTGAGATGGAGATATTTTTAACTCAACAAGCCCAGAGAGTAGCTCGGCAAATGAGTCAGATTCCAAAGCAGAACTTAATCAAAAGACAGTGGCGGCTAAACCGGTTGGAAGACTCCACACGCAGAATCCTGCGGGTGGGGTTGTTGATTTAACCACGCTGGAAGATTACACTCAGCAGGAGGTTGGGGAAATCATTACTCGTTTGAGGCAAAAGTCAGGCGAACCTTTACTGACATGGATCGTGAGATTGCTAGATGGGGGCGCCGCAGGGTTGTTGGTAGATTCCACAGACTCACCGCGCTTTTTGCCTTTGTCAACTGACACCAATGTACAGGAGGTCTTAAGGGCAGGGCCGCCCCCTGATGATGATGGGCAAGCTTCACAGGTGTCTTTGTTGCACCTAGCAGCTCAGGCCTGTAACCGCAAGTATCCTATTTCCACAGACTGGCCCAGTTAGGAAAAGAAATGGTACACTTTGAAAGAGGTGATTCAAAAGGTCAGAGAGCATGCTATGAAGGAGGCAATTCATGTAGTTGAACCAGGACACATGGGGTTCATGCCGCTTTCAGTTTCAACCAGGAATATGGTGATAAGAACTTCCCGCCCGCATACAAAAGTGTCATTATGACTTCGCTCGTATGTGTGACGGGCAAACCCACTGATGAAATGGTGGATGCCATCCGGGAACTGGCAGACCTATGGGAGTGGGACAAGAGTGATGACAAGCTGCGGGAGAGAGAGGGGCGTAGTGAGAGAAGAACTGAAGGCAGGAGGCAAGATAGTAGAGACTCCCGAGTGTCCAGAAAGGACATGTTTTTGGCTTTGTTAAAAGATGGTGTGCCACGAGAAGAAATTGATGGCATTGAAACCAGGGTAATGTATGAACTATATAAAAAGAGAGGGCTTTCAGCCAAAGAGCACTATAAACAGGTTAAGAAACAGGTGGTGACTAAGCCACAGAGGGACACCTCACCTTCCGCCCCTCCTGAGGAAGAACAGGAAGAAGGGTGTATGGGGATTCCTTCCCCGTACCAGCCAACATATGCTGATTTAAGGAAGGTGGTGAGTGCGATGTTAGAGGCAGAGTCAGGTTACACTCATTCAAAATTTGACTAGAGATACGGCCAAGTTCCGGCAGCATCCGCTCGCATAAATGTTGATAGGCGACCTCATGTTAATGTTAAGATTTTTTGGGGGCCGGGAAATACGCAAGGGGTGCGAGCTTTGATAGACACCGGGGCGGAGGCCTCTCTGATTCATGGAAATCCAACACGATTCAAAGGCAGACACTTTACCATTACAGGTCTAGGGGGGAAGGAGACCCCGCAGTACAAACAGAAGTGGATATGAAAATAGGCAATTTGACTAGGCAGAAATACCAATTGTTGATTGTCCCGTTACCTGAGTACATAATTGCCTTTGACATTCTAGAAGGATTGACTTTGGGACTTGGAGGTAAGACTTATCAGTTTGAGGTGAGTGCATTGACCTGCACACCCATTACCGGAGGCAAATTGAAGATGTCCCCAGTGCAGGTGCCTGTGGTAACCAAGCGTGTAGCGATGAAACAATACTGCATTCCCGGGGGGCACAAGGAAATTTCAGACACCATCATAGGGTACATAGGGGCGGGTGTGTTATGCCCTATTACTACCGCATGGAACAACCCACTCTGCCCTGTCAAAAAAGGGGATGGGTCTCGGATGTTGACCGCAGATTACTGCAAGTTAAATAACACACTTCACCCTTAGTGCCCGCAGTCCCAGATCCCATTACCTTGATTGAGAATGTCTAAAAGTTTGAGGGGACCTGGTATGCAGTGGTAGATTTAGAAAATGCATTTTTCTCTGTGCCAATTGCTGAAGAGTGCCAAGAGCAGTTCGCATTTTATTGGAGCTGGCGTCAGTACACCTTCACGAGGTTACCTATGGGGTACATACATAGCACGACTATCTGTCACCGGCTGGTGGCAGAGCACTTAGACAAGCTACTGTGTAAACCTGACATACAAATTTCTCACTACATTAATGATATTTTGACTCAGGGCAAGGATGAGCAAAGTGTGCAAAACCAGTTAGAAGTCATTATGGAAGATTGAAGAAGGAAGGGTGGGAGATTAACCCGAACAAAATTCAAGGGCCAGCTGAGACAGTGATATTCCTAGGATTCAGTGGCATAATGGGCATCGAGAGATGGCGCCGAAGGCCCGACGGAAAATACTTGAGTTCACCACTCCAATGAACAAAAAGCAAGCTCAGCAGTTCATAGGGCTGTTTGGGTTTTGGAGACAGCACATTCCCCATTTAGAGCAGATACTGGCCCCCCTCTACAAAGTGACACGAAAGAAAAATGAGTTTTATTGGGGGGAAGAGCAGCAAAAAGCATTTGATTTGGCGAAAAACAGTGTGCAGCAGGTGCTTGATTTATGGCCATTGAAGGAAGGCGAAGTGGAATTGAATGTATCTGTGCAAGACAATTACGCTAACTGGAGTGTTTGGCATTAACAGGTGCAGGAAACGTGTGCCATTGGGGTTCTGGAGTCGTAAATTGCCCGATGCTGGTAACTCATACACTCCGTTCGAGAAGCAGTTGCTGGCATGTTATTGGGCCCTCGTCGATACTGAGCAAATGACAGTGGGACATGATGTTGATGTTGATGAGGCCTGAAATCCCAATCATGCAATGGGTGTTGAGCTCTCTTAAAACACACAGAATCGGACACGCTCAAGAAGCTAGCATAATTAAATGGAAATGGTACATTCAAGACAGAGATAAATCAGGGAAAGGTGGGGTTGCAAAATTACATGAGCAAGTAGCCAACATACCACCTCAGATAACATACCGCAGGAAGTGTCTGAGAAATGCAAGTCTCCCGTGAAATGGGGAGTACCTTATGGCGATGTGACCGTAGAGCAGACAGAGCATGCCTGGTTTACAGACGGCTTGGCCCGATATGTGGGAACCGAGTGATACTGGAAAGCGGTGCCATACAATCCCAAGACTAAAAAGATTTTGACAACGTCAGGGAAAGGGAAGAGGAGTCAGTTTGCAGAACTTTACGCAGTTTACCAAGCATTGAAACAAGAGACCCCTGGTCGATGTCACTTGTACACAGATTCATGGTCAGTGGCGAATGGGTTGTCGGTGTGCCTGCCAACCTGGCAAAAGAATGGGTGGAAGATTCATTCAAAAGCGTTGTGGGGAAAAGAACTGTGGCAAGATATTGCGGAAATGTTATCACAAAGTGAAGTTACTGTGTATCATGTGGATGCGCATTGTGCTACAGATTCAGATTTCATCTGTGGATGCAGAGGCAAGGGAAGACGATTTGGAGGGTTTGGCCAAGTGGGCTCACCAGAAATGTGGGCACCTTGGAGAAAAGGCTACTATCAGGTGGGCACAAGCTCGAGGAATCAGTATTCCTTTAGAGGTAGTGAAAACCATCATTTTGCAATGTCCAGTGTGCCAACACCAACAGCATAGGCCTATCCCTCAGATTGTTCGGCGTACGCTACAAAGAGGAAAGTTACCAGGACAAATTTGGCAGATTGATTATATCGGTCCTCTGCCAATCAGCAAAGGCTGTCAGTGTGCATGCACTATTGTAGATACATACTCTGGATATATGATGGTTTTGCCATGCAAACGTGCTACACAACTGAACACCCTTAAGTTGTTAGATCAGATCACGTTGCATTACGGAGTGCCTTTGCAGATTCAAAGTGACAATGGGTCACACTTCAAAGGCAAGTTAATTCAGGAATATTGTCAAGAAAAGAGTATTGAGTGGCTCTACCACGTGCTCTATCACCCCGAAGCATCAGGATTAATTGAAAGGATCAATGGTTTGTTGAAAGAACAGCTGCGCAAATCTGGAGATGGCAGTTTAGCAGGCTGGCGTGATCGTGTGTTTGACACGAATTATAACCTACAATATAACTCAAGGGGATGTCTGTTATTTTATGACCTGTCGACCGAGTGAGATTGGCAAATGCCAACAGTTGAATTTAACAAAACAGGAAAATCAAACTGCATTTGAGAAAAGGCTGTGTTCACGAGTTCCAAGCACATGTACCAGTGTGAACAATACTATGGGCCTCATTACGACCCCGGCGCAGGTGCTATTAGCACCATGGTCCATCCCGGGGTCCGCCATGGTGAATGACGGAATTACCGCCCCATTCCAAGGTTGGCGGGGCGGTAATTCCCCATTCAACATGGCCCCTTCCCCATTCCCATTTTTGGCCCTTAGTGCTCAATGGGAATGGGGAAGGCGCTAATTACGGCACCGTAAATTACAGTGCCGTAATTAGCTCCTAGATCCCTTTGCGGGTTTTTTTTAACGCCTGCTAAAAGCAGGCATTAAAGTGCAACCCGCAAAGGGACCTCGTAATCAGGCGTTAAGGGTTTAACGGGGCCGACACCTTTTACGGTGCCGTTAACCCCTTAACGCCTGGGTTGTAATGAGGCCCAATGTCTTGTAATCATACAGTGATAGCTGCCAGTCATCTAAATCATGTGAAACTTCCAACAGGATGGCTTTTCTCATGTGGCAACATCACATACACTTACATTCCAGCTAACATTTCCGGAGGTCCATGTGCCTCAGCTCGATTAGGACTAATGATGTTCCCTTTACACCCAGCAATGTCTCAAAGCAAAAGATCAACTTTCGAATCTGTGGATCTCCAGATTGTGATTCACATGTGCATTTGTTATCGGAGGCTGAGGTTCTAGCATTAACCCTTTAATTAGTGGGAGTTTGGGGTTTAGCTGCTGGGGGTTACACATCTTTAATTGAAATATCATGTTTAGTTGTAAAAGGACTTAATCATACTTCTCAAGCATTAGAAGAGTTGCTCTTTGATAGCAACGTTATTAGAAAAGCAGCTTTACAAAACAGGGCTGCCGTTAATTATTTATTGCTGAAACATAATTTGGGTTGTAATGCAGTTGAAGCTATGTGTTGTTTTAATCTAAGTGACCATTCACGATCCATTGAAAGTCATATCCGAGGTTTGTGGGACTTAATTTCCCAAGTGTCTCAAGATCATACTGGAAAATTGGTGGGATTGGTTATTTTCATGGATTCCTGATAATGGGGGTACACTGCGTTACGCCTTTGCTTGCATTTGTATTATATTAGCTATCATAATAGCTGGTTGTTGTTGTATTCAATGTATTCCCAACTTTGTTCTGATGTTTCGTCGGTTTCAAAGACCGGCTCCTGTACCACTGGGCTATGGAAAGTAAATATCCAAGGGTGGATTGTGATGCTTGAGCTAAAACATGGCGCTGGTGCGCAGTGTATTCTGGGGGCACTCAGAGCCATAATGGATATTTATTCCATGTCTCAGTGGAAGCTGCACTTGCTGAAAATGTTTTCAACGTTATTCGCTGCTGAGACTGGTATGCATGCCTCAGCCAAGAACACAGCGCTGGAAAAGCTAGGATCCACAGGTGCTGGCTGGTACCAGATAAAAAAGGTTTGTTATGGCTTGCTATGTCTGCGCCAAGGTCTCACGATGAGTTATGGAATTGTTTTCCGTGGTGCTTTAGGAGAGGGAAGCGCTTTGCTCCTTGGGTTTACTGTCGGTTGACTCGGCCGGCAGCCAACGGTCACTCATCAATGCGCAAGCGCTAATGCCAGAAGGTTCGAGAAATTGCCACCCCTTTTTAGGAGTGCATATGTGCACAGCTCTCGAAAGTTCAGGCGGAAAAAGCACAAAGACCTAGGTCGGAGGGGGGACGCCTTGTTCCAACATACCTGTGGGCTGTTGTGCTCTCGGCCTGGCTGTTACTGAAGTCTTCCAGCCGCTTCTGGTGAGATGAGGAATTCAGTTACGCCCATGGTGATGTATTCTTGCTAACTTACTATCTTTTCTGTGATTTACTTCTGTGTTATCACTTATTGCTTTATGTATGTTTAACTATGAATAAATAGCTGTATAAGTGCTCATTATCCTCTAACTGCATGTGTGGGTGTGAGTAATTGTTCCGTCTACCTGCGTTCAAAGTATTTGCTCTGCTCTGCAAATGTACTGGTGATAAATAACTCTCTGTGCACACTTGGAGAGCAATACAGGCCATCACAGGGTGATCTTGCAGTGTTGGAACCCTATGTAGCTAACAAAGGTCTCAAGATCATGGCTCATGAACGGTGGCCCATTGTCTGACTTCATTATCTTCGGTATTCCCTAGGTCGATAACATGTGGTCTAGTGCTGGGATGATGCATGTCGCCGAGGTAGATTCGATCAGTTGCACGTCTGGGAAGCGTGAGAGTTCATCAATTAGCACCAACACGTACATCCTATTGCATAGCGGTCCAAAGAAGTCTAGGGCCACTTCTTCCCAAACGCCCTCAGGGAGAGAGGACATCTGTAGTGGGTTGGGGTGCGGTGGCGGAGCCACCAGTGGGCAGGTGTTGCATCTGCCAACGATTTCCTCCACTAGAGCATCTAGTTTGGGAACCGCATCTTTTGGCGCAAGAGGCGTTTCATGGAAACTACCCCTCCGTGGCTTTCGTGCGCCAGCATGACTGTCTTTTCTAGCAGCGAAAATTGAATGATGACCTTGCAGCCCTTCAGAACAATGTGGTCGTCCACCACCGTCAGTTAGTCTTTCACCAGCTCCAGGGACCTGATGTCTTCCCTCACAGATGCCGGCTCCTGTCTGGCTTGGTGTTTGATGTGGGCTGTTCTGCCCGTTTGAATGCAGTGAGTCACTATCGCCAGGGCCGGATAACTTTCTGATTCCCTTGCCAGGATGGCCCAATCCACTGGTAGGTGTTGCAGGTGGTGGATGATGTAGTTGATGTATGCATCCGCGATAGAACGGCCCACCTGTGGTGAGCCTGTCAGATGCCGGGACAGGTAGTCGGCAGGGTTGTGTTCTTTGCCCAGGCTATGCACTATATCAAATTTATAGTCTTGCAGTGTCAAAAGAGAAATTATATTGTGCCTCCTGTTGCAATAAATATATGTATATTGGCCTACGCCAAGCTGATCGAAAGTCACTTGCAAAGGTATCCGTGTTGCAAGGTCCTGACCTTAAAATCAATGTAATCTGCCATTTTAGGTTAATCCGCCATTTTAGGATTCGCTTTGTAAAGTCACCCTGTGAGTTAAAATGGTGGACGATGTCATTCCAAAAATAAAACATGGCCGTCTTGACCTCTGTACATAGCTAATATGTAACTTGCCTGCAGGCAGCTTGTTGAGGTCGTGAACTGAGACCTTGTCCTTCGTTGACCTGCGTGTAAGGGATTACTCGTGTAAAGAAACTAATCCACGAGTATACTATAAAAACAATGTATTCAAATACTGAACATAGAACACTTGTTTAACCACATTGTATTAATGTTTAAGAAGACTAACATGGAAAATCCCAGAATACACAGTTGCTGTATAGGCTTGTTGATACATGTATTAAAAGCGAACAAGTTATATGCGGTTGATCGAGACTTGGCATGAACCCTAGATCGGTGATGTATTAAGTGGAATATTAACCCGAAGTGGGGCTGGACATCGTGCTCACAAAGTGTATAAAAAGCCAATGCATTCTAATGTATAGCGCCTCTCATTGAACACACTGAACCACGCTGGAGTTGGTTGTGTTGGTTGTGTACTGAGGGCTGATAGCTATCTGATTTTGCTCTGTTTTTGTAACTGGATTCAGTATAAAATAAAGTACTTTGTATGTTCGTTTGTAACCCGTGTTCGGTGTATTTCCTTTTGGGGTACTCAGCCTCGATATTTTGATTTTGTTTTCACAGCAGCTGCAGCCCCCACTTGGCTATTCTAGGGGGCATTCTTGCCTTGGTGTCACCGAATATTGTCGGAAGAGCCTGATGGTCGGTGATGACGGTGAACGCCTTCCCATATAAGAAGAGGTGAAGGTACTCACAGGCCCACACTACTGTAAGGCTCTCTTTCTCTGCCTGTGAATACGCCTGTTCCATGGCTGTGAGACTCGTGTTTGCATATGCCATGATGAACTTGCCGTTCGGGTCAGCAGGGTCTCGTTGTGTCAGAATAGCACCGCGGCGGACTGGGCTGGCATCGACAATTAACTCAGTCTTTCTGTCTCCGTCAAAGTAAGCCATGTCCTCTGCTTTGGAGATGTTGTTTCCGATGGTCTCAAATGCACATTGGCAGTCCGACGGGCACTCAAAGGGCTGGTTCTTCCGAGTCAGTAGGAAGAGGGGGTTGCTGACGGTGGCATAGTCTTGCAAGTACCTCGACCAATAGCTTGCTAGTCCCAGAAATGACTGTAACTCTGAGATGTTTTGGGGTGGCCGGGCCAATGCCACCACCTTCTCGGGGTCTGGCCTCATGCCTTTCTCTGACAATATGTGGCTGAAGAATCTGAGAGAGCTTTTCCTGAATTCACCTTTCACTCTGTGTTTTAGCCCTACTGCCTCAAGTGCTGAGCAGACCTTTTGTAGGGCCGCGTCGTGTTCCTCTTTTGACTTGCCAAAGACCAGCATGTCATCCGAGTAGTTCAGGCAGTTCAGGACAAGGCGGATGACCTTGTGGATTTACTCCTGAAAGATCTCTGCCGCTGACAAGGTGCCGAAGCAGAGCTGTTTGTATTGAAATAGGCCCATGTGTGTGCCGAAGGTGGTAGCCTTTCGTAAGGTCCAACTTCAACATGCAGTAGGTGTATCATGTCCATTATTCGGGTGGCCTGGTGCCATTCCCTTTCTATCACCTCATTCGGCCTCCTCATATCTACACATAGTCTGATGGAGCCGTCCAGAGATTTCTTTGGGACGGGTACAATGGGGGATACCCATGTAGTGGGCCCTGTCGCAGGCTCGATGACATGTTGCTTTAAGAGTTTGTTGATCTCCTCCTCCACCTGCCTCTGGATATTAATGGGTATGCCCCTGTAGTGTTGGGTGATGGGCTTGACCTCTGGGTTGATTTGGAGCTGGACTTTGTGGTTTCTCAGTTTACCTAGCCCTTTAAACAGATTAGGGAATGCAGCTTCAATGTCCTTGGGTCTTGCAAAGTACTTGTGGGCCATCAGCTGGTATAGAATGTGTACTAGCCCCATTTCCTATGGCCGTCTTAAAGTCGAGTATACAACCACTGTTCACTTCCGTCTTGAGAATATGCAGCAGGATCTTTGCAGCGTGAGCCTTGTGCATGCACATGGCAGAGATGACGCCTTTGCACGGTAGTGGCATGGTGGAGCTGTAGGGGTAAATGTCGACGGAGGACTTTCTGAGGTTCGGTGTCTTCGTGAGGGTGCCCTATGCCTCTTCACTGATTATGTTAACCATGGCTCCAGTGTCTATCAGGAATTCCAGCGGCGTGTCATTCACTTGGAGTATCAGCAACGGGCTGTGTTGGGTTGCAGTGCTGTTGTTTAGGGCCCAAACATATCCTTTTTCATCAGGTCTTCACTCGATGATGGGGAGTAACTGCTGGATCGTGACCTCATTTCAATGTAGCGGATGTAGCGTCTGTGGCCACTCAATCTGGCACCTTCCTACGGTCACGCTTGTCACGTCGCTGCCATCTTGGTTCATTGTTGTGTCCACCCTCGCAGGGGCTCAATGGTGCAGTCCTTCTGCGTTCCCTCATGCTTCTCCAGCTGCCCTGGGCAATGGGTGCATTTTTGCAGATGGCTCTGAAATGGTCATCGCCTCTACATGCAGTGCATTTCTGTCCCAGGGCAGGGCATTTGCCTGTGTGAGGGTATTCATAACCACAACTGTAGCATGTGTAGTCTGTGCATCTGTGCAGTTGGTTCGGTGTGGTGAAAAGTTTGTTGATGGCATCTGGTTCAAGGGTCTTTGGCTGTAGTGTGACTTTGTCTAGGCTGTCCACCTGGGACTTGGTCGTTGCTTCCATGAATGCCAGGGCTAGAATTTCTTCCAGTGACCGCTGCTTCTGGAGAAGTTTTCTTTCCAAATGACTGGGAGTCACACCCAGCTATGACCTGAGACCATAGGGCTTCCTTGTTGGAGTATCGATGAAATTCTTAATGTTTTAGTTTGATGAGCAGTCTCATTACAAAGTTGTCTAGGGATTCACCCTTGTCCTGCCGTGTGGTGTCAAAGGCTACCCTAACCCAAAACGTGACATGGGGTCACAACATTTGCAGCGAAGCTAGGTAGTGGCTAGCTTGAAAAGACAAAGGCCCTCATTACAACTCAGGTGTTAAGGGTTAACGCCACCGTTAACCCTTAACGCCTGATTCCCACCTTAACGCCTGCTTTTTGCAGGCGTTAAGTTCCATGGTGCTAAGGCACCTTGGTGCTAATTACGGCACCGTAATTTACGGTGCCGTAATTAGCGCCTTCCCCACTCCCATTATGCCCTATGGGGCAAAAATGGGAATGGGGAAGGGAAAATGGGAAATGGGGATTTACCGCCCCACTCACCTTGTAATGGGGCGGTAAATCCGCCATCCACCATGGTGTAAACGTAGTTTACACCATGGTGGTAAAGTTGGTGCACTTAGCACCTCAGTTGTAATGAGGGCCAAACACCTTAAAAAGGAAGAGTGTATCAAGAAAAAGGTTTATTAACACTAACACAATAGACATATTTTCAAAAACGAGACATATTTTCAAAAGAGTGCCATTGCACTAAGGGTGTGCATCATTGAGCACATAAATATCTGCTTTTTCGTGGGTTAGTAGGCAGAGTCAAGAATTAATACATGTATTGCTTGGAATCACAATACGATCGTTTTGTCGACACAAAGACTGGTGTTTCTGGTTCGGTGTATTTGATGATATGTTGCAGTGGCTGTACAGGGTGGAGCAGCGCTGCTTGGATGTACCGAACGGTCTTCAGGACTGTAAGTTGTGGTTGGAGTCATGGTGGTGAAGTGCGTCCATCTAAATTTTTTGAGAAAGGACTGGGTTAGTCTAGGGGCGGTGGTGTCAATGATTAACAGATTTGAAGAAAGAACGCTGCAAAAAGTGGACCTACCATGTTCGGGTAATTGTACGTCTAGGTCAAGGTCCAATACAATTATATTTGGACTGGCGGGCATCTGCGAATAAGTCAGATGTCAGGAGCTGTAAGTCACACAAATGAAAAGGTAAATAGGTATTGCCCTGATTTGTGGCAACGAATACTTGAAAGTGCCTACAAAGTGCTGTGCTGCATGTGGTGCGGCAGAGAGAACCGTCTGTGTTGGGTACAGGTGGTCGTGCAAAAATTATTATGTACAAAGGACTGGTGGTGCATCCAGTACTGGTTGGGCAGAGGTGCAGAAAACATGCAGAACTGTTAATGCAGGTAATCGTTGGTGCAGTGCTCGTCTTAATGTGAATAACCTGCGCTTTAAATTCTAGCGGGTTGTGTCTCAGTGGGCATGGCAGCGTGAGCACTCTTGCCGATAGACGTGCCAGCCTACGGATTGATTATGTGCGAGGATTGGGTTAGGGCAGGTGACCCGGGGGGGCAAGCATAGATACCTGGTATTAGTCGGCTGGGGAGCTGTGCTGCATCCGGTGCTCGGTCCCGAGGTCCTGTGGATAATGAGCTGCGTACCTCGTGAGGACAGATAGTGCGCCTGCGCGTTGGCGGGTCGTTTTTGAAAAAGCGAGACATGGGCTGCAGTGCGCATGTCGCCGGGGTTTAGTGTACAGGCGCATGAGTCGATGCGGACTGAGCGCCACTTCGTCAGTCGGGAGTTAGTGTCTGATCAGGCAGATAAGTGGTTGCCAGTGCCTATGATGATAGGCGATCTTGTTAAAGAGTTGTAAAGGCACCTAGACATGGGCCCATGCACTTAACGATGCATGTGGTATTTACAATAGAATACATGTTGTAGTACATAATCGTGATACTTCGCATGTTGGCATCCGAAAAGTAAACATTCACTATTGTGGTAAAGAAAACATTTTGGAATGGATGTCAAGAATGTGACAAAGTAGGCAGAAGGTTTTGGCTTACAGGTTAGATGGCACGCCAGTACATTTAGTGCACTTGACTACTTATACATACAATTTTTCATAGTAAGGTGGTCAAATTTAACAAGACCGACGTTGGTAGGAAAAACATCGATTGCGACATTTCTTAGGAAGGAACATTGGTTAACAGTAGGCACAAAAAACAAACATTGTGTATTGCGGCTCGTATGATGGATCCTGTCCGAACCAAAGTGGACATTTTATTACAGATATTAGCATTTTTTACACAGAGCTCTGTTGTTAACAAGTACACCTCAGTGTATGTTTTGGGTGACAGCTAAAATAGGCAGTTTCCTAACTAATTATGGGCAATAAGGCCAAACATGTTTGCTGGCTAATGCTTTGTTGTGAGGATCGCTTTATTTGTTAAAAAAGAGATTCCATTCGATTGAAATGTTTAAACCCTGTTTGACAGAGTCTAGGCGGTAGATCCATTTCTGTTCAAGTTTTCGCAGGACCAGGTCCCTGTTGCCTCCGCGAAAGGGGTTCCCTACTATTTGCAGTAATGCCCAGAAAATGTCGTTGTGGGTATGGTTCTTGGCTTTGAAGTGTGCCACCAGGGGTTTGTCGTCTACTTGGTTGCGCACACAAGAGCGATGTTCGCATATACGTTGTCTAATCTCCCTTTTGGATTTGCCAACGTAGATGAGGTCGCAGGGACATTTGATTATGTATACAGACAATCTGGTTTTGCAATTAGAGAAGGAATTAAGGGTCCACTGACGGCCCTTCAGGTCAATGGTTTTTAGGTTGGCTGTTAGGGAGCAGACCGAACAATTGCCGCATTTAAAGTGTCCTTTTACTGGCGGAAGGTGCCAGAGGGTGGTTTGTTGGTTTCTTGAGGTCTCAACTTCGGTATACGTGTGAACCAGGTGATCTTTAAGGTTGCGACTTTGTTTAAATGTGAATCTTGGTTTCTCTGGTTTAAAAGAGTCGGTTTGGAGTATGTCCCAATGTTTAAGGATCACCTTTCTGATGGTGTTGCTTAGTGGCGTAAAGGTGGTTACGCAAGTCATCTTAGTCGCCAGTTGGTCTCTTTTAGTTGGTGTAAGACATGATTCTCGATTTGTGTTTTTTACACGCTTGCGGGCTTGTCTGACAATATGTTTTGGATAGCCTCTTTCTTGTAGTCGGGTCGCTAGTTCTTTACTCTTTGATACGTATTCGCTCATTGTGGAACAGTTTCTTCTTATGCGTAGGAATTGGCCATATGGAAGATTGATCTTGAGGCCTGAGGGGTGGAAACTTGAGTACTCTAGGAGTGTGTTCTTTGATGTGGGTTTGCGGTATAGAGTTGTACTTAGAGAGTTTTCCAAGTTTTTGTAAATTTCTAGATCTAGAAATGGTATTTTGTTCTTGTTGTGGTCCATGGTGAATTTTATACAGTTGTTGCATGAGTTAAGCCATTGTAGGAAACAGAGGAGGTCGTCTTCTCTTCCTTGCCATACCATGAATATGTCGTCTATATATCGTAGCCAGCATTTGATCGACTGTTTGAAGGTATTTTGTTCGTTGTAGATTGAGTCCTTCTCAAAAGCGTCCATAAAAAGATTGGCTACATCAGTGGCAAATGTGGCCCCCATACTGGTTCCATGACATTGTTGATAAAAAATCTGTTTATAAATAAAGTAATTCTCCATCAGAGCTATTCTTGTGCATTCGAGAAGAAATGCTGTAGGTGGTTCCACTTTTGGTCTTTTATCTAGGTATGTCTTGAGGACTTGCAAACACTCCATTTGTGGAATGCTTGTGTACAACGATTCCACGTCTAAAGTTACTAGTAGATCTTCTGGTTCTACTACTATGGTGTCCAACTTTTTTATCATCGCTGTGGTGTCCTGGATGTAGGAAGGCATCTTGCAGATGAAGGGTCTTAAAATGTAGTCAATGTAGATGGACAAAGGTTCTAAAACTGATCCTATACCGGCTACAATAGGTCTTCCAGGAGGTGTTTGTTGATTTTTGTGGATTTTGGGAAGCAAATAGAAAGCTGGGATGACCGGGTGTTGGTTGACTAAGAATAATTTCTCATCGTCATCTATCCAGCCTTCATCGTGTGCGTGGCTCATGAGACTTGTTATTTCTGACAGTATCCTGGACGTTGGATTGATGATTAGCTGTTTGTAGAACAATGTGTTAGAGAGTTGTCTGGTGACTTCTGTATCGTATAGGGTGTTGCTCCACAGTACTATACCTTCACCTTTGTCGGCTGGTTTGATTAGGAAGGTCTTATTATTTTCTAGGGCCTGGAGTGTGAGTCTTTCGGAAGATGAAAGGTTGTTTTTGAAAAAAGTTTTTTGATCAACCGTCTTGTGTACTTCGAGGAGAATGCGATTTTCGAAGGATAGTATTTCAGGACATATCATGGTCGATGGAGGGGTAAAAGTAGATGCGGGTCTTAGTCCTGTGGTTTCGAGAGTTTCTTTTTCCGGGCTGTCCCTGAAGAAATATCGTAAACGGATGGTGCGAAAGAATTTCCGTAGTTCGACTTCCGTATCAAAGATGTTGGCAGTGGTACTTGGGATGAAACTAAGGCCTTTACTTAGTACATCTATTTCGCTGGAAGACAAAATGTGTTCACTAAGATTAAAGATAGGGATCACCATGTTTGCTGAGGTCGTGGGACTCACTGTCGTGTTCGCATGGGGTGCTGGCCTTGGTGTCGTGACCTGCCGCGTTGTCCCCTCCCTTGAAAACTTGAGGCCTGTTGTGGACTAGTTGATCCACTGGTTGTTGAATCCGAGTCACTGCTGTTAGAGCTGTTGGAAAACGTTACAAATGTTTTCTTCTGTTGTCTCCGTGGGTTTTGTCTTGATGCATTTGAGTTAAGTTGATTATAGAAGCCAGGGACCAGGTAAGGGTATGTCTTCTCTTCTTTGTAGTTTTTGATGTCGTTTTGCAGTTTCCACAGCTTTTTGTCAATCGTGAATTTTTGAAATTTCTTAATTTCTTCTTCAATCTTTTCCAGATGAGTTTTAATGTCTGTTATTACAGAATCTTTTTTGATTTGGTCTTCAAGGGTTTTTAGTTCTTGCTGTTGTGTCTTGGTCTCCTCTTCTGCTGTCTCTATTACTAAAATGACCCAATCGCGTCAACATTTGTTGCCAACGCCGCTGAATTTGGTCATGAATCTCGGATTGTCTAGGAAGACACAGGGTATATTTTTTACCTGTAGGCCTTCCGGTATTATGCCAGCTTTCAGATATTCTAGCATCAGTTGACCATGCGATTCTGTACGGATAAGTTTCTTCTTTTTTTGGAATAGGATGTCTAAGTCATCGAGTGCCGGATCTTTGGCTGGTGTTGCTGGGGTGTTTTTGACCCCTAGTAACGACGGGGTGTCTAAAAGTTTTTTATACAAATCATTGGAGAAACTAACTATGTTTACGTTCTCCATTTAGTGTTTATCAAGTGAATGATGCCCAACAACCAGGGGGTTGTCCTGAGGGATGAGAGAAAAAATGGGCGGAACCCTCTTTTTTGTAAAGGGGGCCTGACTCTTGAGGGAGGGTATAATGGAAGGAAAGAAAATGGAGTCAAAGCCTACCCTAACCCAAAACGTGACAGGGGGTCACAACATTTGCAGCGAAGCTAGGTAGTGGCTAGCTTGAAAAGACAAACACCTTAAAAAGGAAGAGTGTATCAAGAAAAAGGTTTATTAACACTAACACAATAGACATATTTTCAAAAACGAGACATATTTTCAAAAGAGTGCCATTGCACTAAGGGTGTGCATCATTGAGCACATAAATATCTGCTTTTTCGTGGGTTAGTAGGCAGAGTGAAGAATTAATACATGTATTGCTTGGAATCACAAGTATTGTAAGTATTGTGATTCCAATCTACTTTTACCCCTCCATCGACCATGATATGTCCTGAAATACTATCCTTCGAAAATCGCATTCTCCTCGAAGTACACAAGACGGTTGATCAAAAAACTTTTTTCAAAAACAACCTTTCATCTTCCGAAAGACTCACACTCCAGGCCCTAGAAAATAACAAGACCTTCCTAATCAAACCAGCCGACAAAGGTGGAGGTATAGTACTGTGGAGCAACACCCTATACGATACAGAAGTCACCAGACAACTCTCTAACACATTGTTCTACAAACAGCTAATCATCAATCCAACGTCCAGGATACTGTCAGAAATAACAAGTCTCATGAGCCACGCACACGATGAAGGCTGGATAGATGACGATGAGAAATTATTCTTAGTCAACCAACACCCGGTCATCCCAGCTTTCTATTTGCTTCCCAAAATCCACAAAAATCAACAAACACCTCCTGGAAGACCTATTGTAGCCGGTATAGGATCAGTTTTAGAACCTTTGTCCATCTACATTGACTACATCT
Organism: Ambystoma mexicanum; assembly: GCF_040938575.1. NCBI lineage: Eukaryota > Metazoa > Chordata > Amphibia > Caudata > Ambystomatidae > Ambystoma > Ambystoma mexicanum. The sequence goes on from NC_090929.1 coordinate 544,712,162, forward strand.
TAAGACCCTTCATCTGCAAGATGCCTTCCTACATCCAGGACACCACAGCGATGATAAAAAAGTTGGACACCATAGTAGTAGAACCAGAAGATCTACTAGTAACTTTAGACGTGGAATCGTTGTACACAAGCATTCCACAAATGGAGTGTTTGCAAGTCCTCAAGACATACCTAGATAAAAGACCAAAAGTGGAACCACCTACAGCATTTCTTCTCGAATGCACAAGAATAGCTCTGATGGAGAATTACTTTATTTATAAACAGATTTTTTATCAACAATGTCATGGAACCAGTATGGGGGCCACATTTGCCCCTGATGTAGCCAATCTTTTTATGGACGCTTTTGAGAAGGACTCAATCTACAACGAACAAAATACCTTCAAACAGTCGATCAAATGCTGGCTACGATATATAGACGACGTATTCATGGTATGGCAAGGAAGAGAAGACTACCTCCTCTGTTTCCTACAATGGCTTAACTCATGCAACAACTGTATAAAATTCACCATGGACCACAACAAGAACAAAATACCACTTCTAGATCTAGAAATTTACAAAAACTCGGACAACTCTCTAAGTACAACTCTATACCGCAAACCCACATCAAAGAACACACTCCTAGAGTACTCAAGTTTCCACCCCTCAGGCCTCAAGATCAATCTTCCATATGGCCAATTCCTACGCATAAGAAGAAACTGTTCCACAATGAGCGAATACGTATCAAAGAGTAAAGAACTAGCGACCCGACTACAAGAAAGAGGCTATCCAAAACATATTGTCAGACAAGCCCGCAAGCGTGTAAAAAACACAAATCGAGAATCATGTCTTACACCAACTAAAAGAGACCAACTGGCGACTAAGATGACTTGCGTAACCACCTTTACGCCACTAAGCAACACCATCAGAAAGGTGATCCTTAAACATTGGGACATACTCCAAACCGACTCTTTTAAACCAGAGAAACCAAGATTCGCATTTAAACAAAGTCGCAACCTTAAAGATCACCTGGTTCACACGTATACCGAAGTTGAGACCTCAAGAAACCAACAAACCACCCTCTGGCACCTTCCGCCAGTAAAAGGACACTTTAAATGCGGCAATTGTTCGGTCTGCTCCCTAACAGCCAACCTAAAAACCATTGACCTGAAGGGCCGTCAGTGGACCCTTAATTCCTTCTCTAATTGCAAAACCAGATGGTCTGTATACATAATCAAATGTCCCTGCGACCTCATCTACGTTGGCAAATCCAAAAGGGAGATTAGGCAACGTATATGCGAACATCGCTCTTGTGTGCGCAACCAAGTAGACGACAAACCCCTGGTGGCACACTTCAAAGCCAAGAACCATACCCACAACGACATTTTCTGGGCATTACTGCAAATAGTAGGGAACCCCTTTCGCGGAGGCAACAGGGACCTGGTCCTGCGAAAACTTGAACAGAAATGGATCTACCGCCTAGACTCTGTCAAACAGGGTTTAAACATTTCAATCGAATGGAATCTCTTTATTAACAAATAAAGCGATCCTCACAACAAAGCATTAGCCAGCAAACATGTTTGGCCTTATTGCCCATAATTAGTTAGGAAACTGCCTATTTTAGCTGTCACCCAAAACATACACTGAGGTGTACTTGTTAACAACAGAGCTCTGTGTAAAAAATGCTAATATCTGTAATAAAATGTCCACTTTGGTTCGGACAGGATCCATCATACGAGCCGCAATACACAATTTTTGTTTTTTGTGCCCACTGTTAACCAATGTTCCTTCCTAAGAAATGTCGCAATCGATGTTTTTCCTACCAACGTCGGTCTTGTTAAATTTGACCACCTTACTATGAAAAATTGTATGTATAAGTAGTCAAGTGCACTAAATGTACTGGCGTGCCATCTAACCTGTAAGCCAAAACCTTCTGCCTACTTTGTCACATTCTTGACATCCATTCCAAAATGTTTTCTTTACCACAATAGTGAATGTTTACTTTTCGGATGCCAACATGCGAAGTATCACGATTATGTACTACAACATGTATTCTATTGTAAATACCACATGCATCGTTAAGTGCATGGGCCCATGTCTAGGTGCCTTTACAACTCTTTAACAAGATCGCCTATCATCATAGGCACTGGCAACCACTTATCTGCCTGATCAGACACTAACTCCCGACTGACGAAGTGGCGCTCAGTCCGCATCGACTCATGCGCCTGTACACTAAACCCCGGCGACATGCGCGCTGCAGCCCATGTCTCGCTTTTTCAAAAACGACCCGCCAACGTGCAGGCGCACTATCTGTCCTCACGAGGTACGCAGCTCATTATCCACGGGACCTCGGGACCGAGCACCGGATGCAGCACAGCTCCCCAGCCGACTAATACCAGGTATCTATGCTTGCCCCCCCGGGTCACCTGCCCTATCCCAATCCTCGCACATAATCAATCCGTAGGCTGGCACGTCTATCGGCAAGAGTGCTCACGCTGCCATGCCCACTGAGACACAACCCGCTAGAATTTAAAGCGCAGGTTATTCACATTAAGACGAGCACTGCACCAACGATTACCTGCATTAACAGTTCTGCATGTTTTCTGCACCTCTGCCCAACCAGTACTGGATGCACCACCAGTCCTTTGTACATAATAATTTTTGCACGACCACCTGTACCCAACACAGACGGTTCTCTCTGCCGCACCACATGCAGCACAGCACTTTGTAGGCACTTTCAAGTATTCGTTGCCACAAATCAGGGCAATACCTATTTACCTTTTCATTTGTGTGACTTACAGCTCCTGACATCTGACTTATTCGCAGATGCCCGCCAGTCCAAATATAATTGTATTGGACCTTGACCTAGACGTACAATTACCCGAACATGGTAGGTCCACTTTTTGCAGCGTTCCTTCTTCAAATCTGTTAATCATTGACACCACCGCCCCTAGACTAACCCAGGCCTTTCTCAAAAAATTTAGATGGACGCACTTCACCACCATGACTCCAACCACAACTTACAGTCCTGAAGACCGTTCGGTACATCCAAGCAGCGCTGCTCCACCCTGTACAGCCACTGCAACATATCATCAAATACACCGAACCAGAAACACCAGTCTTTGTGTCGACAAAACGATCGTATTGTGATTCCAAGCAATACATGTATTAATTCTTCACTCTGCCTACTAACCCACGAAAAAGCAGATATTTATGTGCTCAATGATGCACACCCTTAGTGCAATGGCACTCTTTTGAAAATATGTCTCGTTTTTGAAAATATGTCTATTGTGTTAGTGTTAATAAACCTTTTTCTTGATACACTCTTCCTTTTTAAGGTGTTTGTCTTTTCAAGCTAGCCACTACCTAGCTTCGCTGCAAATGTTGTGACCCCCTGTCACGTTTTGGGTTAGGGTAGTCTTTGACTCCATTTTCTTTCCTTCCATTATACCCTCCCTCAAGAGTCAGGCCCCCTTTACAAAAAAGAGGCATCCGCCCATTTTTTCTCTCATCACTGCCGTGTGGTGTGAAAGAGATGCCTTTAATAGTCGATGTTGGTATGGCGTGTAAAATATTCAGATAACTTGGTTTGCAGGTCATGATAGGATGCAGTGTTGAGGTTGAGTAGCTCGCCTGTGATGTCTCTGACTGCCTGTCCGACTGCCATGTATAATGTGTTTTAAAGCCACATGTCATCATTGAGTCCTATGGCCCCCACGTAAATCTTGAAGTCGCGTAACCAGGTCATCCATCTGGGGCCCAGATTGCTGGTGTTGTGTACATCGAAAGCATGGGGTAGGTGTAGTACTTAAGAGCCTCCGCCTTAGAGGGGCACGTGTCCTGTGGGCCCTCCACCCGATGCGGATGTAACTTCCTCATCCAACATGATTGTTTGTCCTGGTGGGGCACCAGTGGCTGACTGGGCTTTGGTGGGTGACTTCTAGTGTTTCACGGCTGCTGTAGCGGTGATAGAGGGTGATAGAGCCAGTATACAGTATGGGTGGGTAGGGTAGGTTGCACTCGTGTCCCCATGACCAGCCTCAGGGATCTGTGCGTTGCTTTTGCGTGTCCTTCTTGGCCTGTGGAGCAGGGTGGAGCTGTCTGGTGCCCCTTTAGCATGTGCCTCATGCCTTACCTGCACGGCCTGATCTGTGTGTTGTGAGTGGGGTGTCCTGAGGTTTTATGGGATGCTAGAGGTGCCAGGCCTCTTGTGTAGGCCTTCCCCTCTTTACTGTTTATTTGCTCTCTCCTTCGCAGTCCATGCTGTTGACTGCTGAATATGTATAGCACTCTGAGGGCGTGTGTGGGGGCGTGGCTTAATGGTGCCAGGCCTCCGGTATAGACCTTCCCTTTGCCCCCGTACCTGGGCGCCTCATATGCAGAAGCGTGCCGACACACGTATTGTGTGTCTGATGTCAACCTGTGAGGCTGCACTTCAGGGAGAGCGCAGCCCGCCTTCTTGACCCCGGGTGTGGTGTCTGCAGGCCAGCGTGACCTCCGGGACAGCGCTGGATATGGCGTGTGGTCGTATCAACCCTCATCGCCAAGATCAATCAGCAGGAGAGGACCACGCTCCTACGGTCACAGCCTCAAGCACCAGGCATACGCCTCCATTACGAAAGGCTACACATGCGAGGCGTTTGTGAAGAACCTTCTTCATTCAGGCTCACACGTGAACTGCCATAACTCCCCTCCCCTCATCCCACCCCCTCCCTAGCCCAACATCACTTCCCCTTCAACCATACTGCCCGAACTGGGACCACTCACATAATGATGTGGGACAACATGGGGGCCTGTCACTTCACAACGTGACACTCCCCTCGTTACCTTTCCCTACTCTCTGTCCCCAGGTCAAGTGCCAATGCTGTCTGCTTGCTCTGCTATGCTTGCTCTGGTAGCTTGCTCTCCTATTTGGTAACAACCTTCTAGGCTATCCTGCTCTTTTCATTCAAATTGTTTTCAATTGGGGCAGTGGCAGCTGTTGAATTTTTTAAGTGGAGGGGTTTGAATATTTCCCCCAAATATGTCTTAGCAACCAAGCATAGTGAGGGCGCCTGAACCAATGAGGAAGGGTTTCAGGGGGATTCTCACCCCAATTTTCATTTAAATAATGGGTTCAAAAGGTGCCTTTCAAAGCACTCTTTTTTGAAAAATTGGGTAAAGGCGGCAAACAGTTTGCAACTGGTTTTGTAGGGTAACTAATGAAAAAAATCAGATGCAAGTCCCCAATGTGCACATGAGCATTTCACCAACATATTTCCATGATGCCTTTGGCCACAATATGTGCAAGTATAAAAACATTTTCAAGCTGGCTGTACCCATTCATTTCCATACTGGCTGTACCAATATATGTTTGCTACATACTCATGTTTGCTATGTGCATAATGCCAGTAATGCTACTATAAGAAAATATGTCCACGCTGGTTCTACCAATATATGCCAGTAACCCCACAACCTACTCCTCTTGGCTTTCACAAAATGCACATTGCAGTGTGAAAATATATTCAAACTGGCTGCACCAAAATGCCAGTCTAGCTACACAATAACACTTAACATGCTGCTTAACAAAGATGCCCAATACAAAATGTCATACCACAATAAGAAATGGCTAGGCTGGCTGCATTAAATTCCAGTTTAGCTACATATTGACACTTATCATGCTTGCTTTATGGAAGATGACAATACAAAATGTCATGCCACAGTAAGAATTGGCTTGACTAGATGCACAAAATGCCAGTCCAGACACCTAACATCACTTATCATGCTTGTGTCAAAGATGCCAATACAAAATGTCATGCAACAGTAAGGAATGACTAGACTGGCTGCATTAAAATGCAGGTCTAGCTATATAATAACACTTATCATGCCTGCTTTATAAAAGATGCACAATAAGAAATGGCTGGACTGCATGCACCAAAATGCCAGTCCAGCCACATAATAATACTTATCATTCTCGCTGTATCAAAGATGGCCAGTAAATAAATGCCATGCCTGGCCCCTGGTGCGGCAGCGCCTCGCACTCACACATAATCACATTGCTAATGTGATTATGTGTGCGCGTGAGGCACTGGGATCCAAGGGGACAGTGATGGCATTTATAACTGGGCATACATGCCCAGTAAAAATGCCATGCCTGCGCCCTGGTGCACCCAGTGCCTCACAGGCACACAATCAAATGTGTGCATACGAGGCGCTGTTGGGCCCAGGAATGGCATTTTTAACTGGGCATCTAACATAGTTGCCCAGTAAAACAAATGACATGCCTGCCCTTTGGACCCCCAGTTCCTGACACATGCACATAATCAGTGTGATTATTGGTGTATGTGAGGCGCTGCCAGCCCAGAGGTCAGGCATGGTATTTGTTTACTAGACATCTATCATAGATGTCTAGTACAAATACCATGCCTGTCCCAAAGGCCTAACATAGCCTCAGAGTCTTACACAATCAACTTGATTTTTTATGTATGGGTGGCGCTGGGGGGCCAAGGGGGCAAGCATGGTATTTTTTACTAGACACCTATTATAGATGGCTAGTAAAGAAATACCATCCCTGTCCCCTGGGCCTCACAGCGCCTCAAAAGGAGAGCTGATTTTGGCTGGAGGGGGACCGTGCAACAAAGGCATTTTTAAAATGCCATTGTTGTGCTGTTGTGCAACCTTCCCCCCCACTTGCCAAAATCAACTTCACTGACATGTACAAACACAGACACACACATTCACACAGTATGAACTCACTCAGTCACACAAGAACCCATCATGATAAACTCACTCATACCAATACACTCATCCATACACATATTTAAATAATAAATAATCATAAACAGAGGTGCAAGTGGTGGCTAAGTGGTTTTTGGTGGGGGACAGTCTGTCTTTGCTGCCTATGCCAGAGTGAGAAGGAGGAGGAGCACATAACCACTACTGCCGCGCAGAGAAGGCACGCAGGTGCAAGTGGGGGCCAAGTGCTTTTGGTGGTTTGTGGCGGAGCGGCATGGAGGGGGCAGTATCAGACATCAAGGTCTGAAAGGTTGCAACTCTTCAGCAGTACAGACGCCCCCTCTACCTCCTACTTCTGCTTTTCTGGGGGTTTAGCTCGACGTATCCACAATTTACTGGAAAGCAGGGATGCGTCAGACGTGAAAAACTGCAAACCTGTATCTAAGTTTTATTGCAGCCCCCCTTTTCCGCCCACTATTGTTTGCCCAGCTGTTGGAGTGGCTTGTGGAAACTAGCTTGCCTATTTTGAAGCCTATTTGGAACAGAGAATGAAAGAGGGCGCCTGGCTTAATCATTAATCGTTTTTTACGTGCCAGCACCATTAATTGGTTACTGAGTTTTCAATGGACTCATTGGGCCTCATTACGACCCAGGCGGTAAGTTACCGCCTGGGCCGTCACTTTACCACCATGGCGTAAACTACGTTTACGCCATGGTGGTTGGCGGACTTACCGCCCCATTCCGACCTTGGCGGGGCGGTAAGTCCCCAATCCCCATTTACCCTTCCCCATTCCCATTTTTGCCCCATAGGGCATAATGGGAGTGGGGAAGGCGTTAATTACGCCACCGTAAATTACGGTGGCGTAATTAACTCCATGGTCCCTTAGCGCCATGGATTTTAACACCCGCTAAAAGCGGGTGTTAAAACCTCCATGGCGCTAAGGGACCTCGTAATTGGCGGTAAGGGGTCGGCGCAGCTAACGCTGGCGTAAACCCCTTACCGCCAGGGTCGTAATGAGGCCCAATATTGACTTCATTGATTTCGATTGAACTATACCGCCCTCCAACACCTTCGACTGCCTCAAGTTTTACGCGCAGGAAAAATGGGGGGAACGGGGGGGGGGGGAAGAGATGGACTCAGGCGGCTCCTTGAGCCGTCTTGCGTTCCCTGTCTCCTCTCCAAGGTGTCCTTGGTAGTCTCCTGGAAGAGCTTCCTGAGGCCCTGCCTCTGGTGACTGTTTGTGTGTGTGAAGGCTTTGTGAAAGCTTGTGGTTCTAAGTTGCCCTGATGCAGTTTTTATTTAGGGGCGGAACATCGTGGTCCCTTGTGGCCTCTTGCATTTTGCCTTTGTAACCTTACACAAATCACATTTGTTGTATGTGGGAAGGTACTGTTGCACATTTAACGCTAGACCTTGAGTTAGTGGTCTAGCGGTTGGTTCCTTCTCTAGTAATTTTATCCCTATTTCATGTATTGTTTTTAGGCACTTTATGGTTTTAAATATTTTGAATTGTTTTTGTATGCAAGGCACTTCTTACGTATTGTGTTGAATTGAGCTGCATTGTGTTGTATTGACACTAACCTCATTATCTCTATGGGGAAAAGGAAAGCATGGGATGATGGGAGACTAGGGTTGCTGGCAAAAAGTGCAAAAAAGAACCAAACAACTAAAAATGGGACGTGAGCCTGCAAAGGGTAAGCCTAAACTTCTGCAACGCTCCCTTGATTCTTTTTTGGAAGATACGGCCAATAAAATAGTGACCCATATTAATATCTCTGAAAAAGCCACACAGGATGCTGCTCCAGGTTTAGTAGGGAACCCTACAGTCAGCAACATTGACCAGATAGCCTGTATGAATGGAATGGGGGTCTGAGAGTCCAGGGTGACTAATGCAATGGATCCCCAGGAGCAGGTGAGGGGGGTTTGCATGTCTCAGGACTTCCCGCTTGGAAGGGATGTAGTCAAGGAAGTAGATCTGAGAGGGTAAGTGGAACTGGAGGGGATAGGTCAAGGGAGTGGAGTGACAAAGGCAAGTGTGGGGGTAGGAACGGCCCCTCTGGTGAGCAGCCCCATGGGTAGGAGCCTAGAAAGAGAACTGAGTCAAGATCTTAATTCCTCCTCTGGGGTGGAGGATGATAAGCTTTGGCTGAAATCTCTCTTAGATGCAAAGCTTAAGCCCCTCCAGACCGTACTTGACTCATTGCAGGCTTTCAAGTCTGGGGTTATGAACACACTGGCTATCCTGGACGATTCAATTAGAGTCTTATCCAAAAGAGTGGCAGACTTGGGTATAGTTGGGGTTGGAGTTGGGGTAGGTGTTGAGCTAAACGGTAAGTCTGCCCCAGGGGGTGGGGTGAGTGGTGAGCGCTTTGGCTCCGGCATAGAATTGGTGGGCCTTTGGTGTCAGTATGTGAAACAGGAATCACCCCTAAGTTAAACTCAGGAACTGTTAGTTCTAATCTTATGGGGTCCGGGCGGACCAGGTTAAGCTCTAGGCCTCTGATAGGGGATTGCGGGGCTGATGTATCCACAGGTGTGTTGGAAAAATGCCTTTTGAATTTACCACATGCAGTAGCCCATTTTGTGGGGATTATCATGGGTGTACCGGGGCTTCCAAAGGGTGGATTTGAATCGACTATCTCTCTAACTAATAAATCGACTCACTGGATAAACAGTAATCTGACAGGTCCGAACATTGATCCAAGCCTTATATTAATGGCAAGAAGGCTAGGTTGGGTTGGTCAAAAGCCCAAATGAATGGATGGGGACTGAGTAGTGGAGTCCTTTTCGAACCCAACAGTGGTTCGCTATTTGGTCAATTCAAACCTCTCTCGAGGCTTAAAACCAAGTGGCTATAGCCTCCATAGCAGGCTGGTTTAATTAGATTTTTTTCTATTCCTGTTCAGAGAGGGTGCCTGATGCAGGGAATAGCTTGTGTGAATCTACCAGGAGGAGGGTAGTTCGAGCAATGCCTGCGTACAGGGACCTTTGTACCCACTTTTTGCTCTCAGACTATCTGCGGGTCGGAGGAACAATACCCGTTTTGAAAGGCTGAACCCAAAGAGGGCAGGGGCATCCACTACTGGGGTCGAGCCAGTCAACCGCTATTAGGTCCTAACCTCCTGAGAAGATCTGGATTGACGCATGGTTGACCAGGCCTGCCCAGACAGCCAGGAGGGCCCCGAGGGGAGGGCCCCAGGGGCCTTAGCATAGTGGGGAATTAACGCTACCTACTGTAGCCCCCATGGTGTCCAGTTTGCTATCATGGAACATTGCCCGGGCTAGGGGTAAATTCTACAGGGAATAAATACACTGTTGAGTTTTTAAAAGCCCATGATGTTATTCTGCTTCAGGAGACTTGGGCCACGGAGACCCCGCTGTTAGACGGTTTCTTATCATTCAGGATTCCAGCAAATAAAATGCAAGAGGGAGATGCTATGGGGGCCTGGCAGTTCTTATCAAGACATCTCTTAATTGCAGGTTTAGGGTAATGGAGACTAACATAGACTATATTCAAGTGCTCTGCATCTTTCCTTCAAGCAACGACTCAGTAATAATCTTGAACCTCTACAATAGCCACCATAATGCTGAGGCGGACAGGTTAGCATCGGTTAAGGTGTTCATTCATGCATTATTGCTAAATAGGAGGAATTTGTATATGGGGAGGTGATTTTAACCTCAAAATGTGTGTAGGTTTGTCCCAGGATTTAATAGACCTACGGGAGGACTGGTCATTGAATATTCCCGTGCCCCTGATGAAAGATGAACGGATGTGTGCAAACGGCCTCCAAATGTGCCTATGGCACATAGAATGGGGGTTGCGCTCGGTTAACGGACGCATATCACCCGATATACTGGTTAACCTTACCCTTAATAACCACCAAGTTTCCTCAACAATTGATTATTTTTGTATCTCCCTTGAACTGTGGGATAGGGTTGTGGGTGTTAAAGTGCTGCTGGATATTAGCAGTGATAATCACCCAATATACCTAAACGTGAAGGGTGTGGTGGGGGAAGGTCCTCCGAGACTCCCCGGTGATCCTGGCAAATGTGAATGCTGCCTCTACTAGAAGAATCAAATGGGAGAAAATACGAGATTCCAATTTGCATATACACACTATGGGCCTCATTAGGACCCTGGCGGAGAGGGTATTACGCCAGCGTAGTGCATGGCGTACCTCTCCGCCATACTACGAGTTCCCGTAGCGCCATGGAGGTTTTCTCCGCCTGGTTTTACCAGCCGGAGAAAACCATGGCGCTACGGGACCTCGTTGTTAATTACGCCACCGTATTTTACGGTGGCGTAATTAACTCCTTCCCCACTCCCATTATACCCTATGGGGAAAAAATGGGAATGGGGAAGGGCAGAATGGGGATTGGGGATTTACCGCTCCGCCGAGGTCGGAATGGGGCGGTAAATCCGCCAACCCCCATGGCGCTATCGGCGGCTTTCCGCCATGCTTCGCGGTGCATTTAGCACCGCGAAGTCCGCCTGGGTCGTAATGAGGCCCTATGTCTGAGAATGTATTGCTTATTTACGTCCTTTTGGCCAGCTCCGCATCCGCTGGTTTGGTGGTGGATCAGTTTATAAATCTACTGGGGGCTTTGACTAAAAGCTTCACTTTACATAGTAAGAGGAACGGGAAACCTCATAAAAGCGGGCGGTTTGATAGGGCCTGCACTAACGCTAAGAAAGCCCTCTTGAGGGTCCTGAACGCACTGCTTTGCACAGGAGTGAGATTGATCAGGCCAGACCTAACTACAGAGAAGGAAAATGGAAATCAAAGGGGAAGCATGGGAGGGCTTCTTGGATGCCTCAAGGCGTAATGACCAGAAAGCCTTTTGGGAATATGTGAAAAGGGGCTTAACCCCACTCACAATGGAAAGATCTAGCAGGACGCATGTGGAAGAAACAGCATGGGTAGGGTGTTTTGGAAATTCGTTTGGTGGAGGGGTTCAAGCAGAAAGCCCTGGGAGAAGTTACCCACAACTGAAGTTCAAGCTAAAGGATGTGTTCCAGACCATTACTTAACAGGCCCGTAATCATGCACCAGGCCCTCATGCGATCCCCTCAGACCTTTTTCTGGATCCTCTGGATCTTTGGGCTCCTTTGCTGACACAAGTGTTTAATGCTTGCATGGATATGGGCCTTTATCCTCCCTCGTGGAAAAGGGCCATTATTTTTCCCATTTTTAAGAAAGGAGACCCAGCGAGCCCTATGTCCTACAGACCCATTTTGCTGTTAGACTCCTCCTTTAAGATCTTCAGAGGGGTTCTGTTGGGGCATACTGAGGCTTGGCTATCTGAGAGGGCGGTCCTCTCTGATGTCCAGTTTGGTTTTCGCCCTGTGTGGGTACTATGGATCACAATATTAATCTGTACCTACTTGATTTCAACTCAGTTTTTTGCAGGTCGGAGGGAGTGTATCTTGCCTTCATGGATCTGAGCACAGCCTTTGACAAAGTAGATAGTTCAAAGCTGTGGGCCATTCTTGGCTCAGTGGGGTGTCCTGGTTCCATCTTGGCATTACTAGAGGAACTGCCGAGGGAGAATGAGGCTTGCGTGTGCAGTGGCCCTGGCGGACACTGCACAGCGTGTTTCAAGGTCAGGTGTGGGGTCCAGCAGAGGTGTGTCTTGGCCTTTTTCACACTGTACATTAATGGGTTCCTAAAGGCTTTGGTGGACACGAAGGCAGATTATCCATATCTGGGGGGCAGGGCTTTCTAAGTCCTGGCACACGCGGTTGATACCGTGTTACTAACCAGGACCGGAAAGGCCCTCCAAATTCTGATCTCTGCCTACACAGCCTTTATGGAAAATCTGGGGCTCAAAATTAACATCAAGAAATTGGCTGGAATGGGTTGTGTGGGACGAAAGAGGTCGGCAAATATGCACCCAATGCTTTGGAATGGGGAGAAAATCCCCAGAGTCAAGGAGTTTGGCTATCTGGGGGTTAGATTCTTAGAGTCGTTCACGGGCATCGCTCATATTAAAAAACAAACAGACAAGCTGAGTCAACAAGTGGGGGGGATTTCACGCTTTCTGTCCCGTTGTCAGGGACAACCGCTTGAAGTTGTCCTTTGAATCTATTCCGCCCAGATGAAAGCTGTGACTTTATATGGAGCACCAATGTGCGGTTTCCAGTCAGCCTGTGAAATCCAGGCGAAGGAGAACATCTTTTTCAGAAGGCTACTCAGACTCCTTGGTTTCTTTCCCCGTATCTCTATTGAAAGGGAAGTGGGAATGGAATTCTGGGAGGTCCAGTGGGCTCTGGCCCCAATTATATTCTGGATTTGAATTTGGGTGAATTAATGTGCTACCCTTTGCCACTTTATAATAAAGTCATTAATGGTTGTGGATGGTTGGAGAAAAATCCTGTGACTTGACTATATTGACAAAGCTTTGGCCCATGGTAATATCCGGGTTCTCTCTCCCCCCAACGCCCTGCTGACCAAATCTCAGTTGAGATCCTATAAAGGTAACTTGGGAGATGCGATTAAATCCAAAAAAGGGCTTGTACAGAGTTTGCAACTAATTCTGATAAAGAATATGCAGTGATTAGCCGGGTGAAGGAGATTCAGCCCTACTTAATTTGGACCTCCACAAAGAAAGATTGCTGGCTAATCAGCCGTGTAATATTTGACCGTTTACAGCTCAGTGGTACCACAGCAAAATGGAGTGGGTACCCTGATTTGGCGGATTGTCCAGCGTGTGGTGGTGTTAAAGAGGACATGGTTAATTTGTTATTGTTTTGCATAGGCTACAATAATATCAGACAGCTACTTTACTGCCGGTCCTACGGCAGCCAACATCCGTTTCTATAGCCCGGCAGTTCTGTTCCTTCTGTCTGCTGACCCTGTCTTAACAGTGTGGGCACTACTATCAATACTGCATTATAGAAAGGGGCTGTTAACCTGATTGTTCGAAAAAGAATGGCAAGTCATCACAAATTTAGATGTAGTATCGGCTCCAATGAACCAGGGGCACCATGTTATTTTTTCTCTCGGTTATCTATTGCTTCTATGAATGTTTACAATCGAGGACTGCGCCTTTATGCACTTTACCTAAATGAATGTGTGTGGTATTTTATGAACTGTTTGTATTACGTCATAGCTTTTTTATTTCTCTTTTAGAGAGTTATATTTATATTGATATTTTTACTTGGGATTTTGGTCTTCATGAAATGTTTGTATATTGCTACTATCCTTTTATTTTTATTGTGAATCGTGTATTGATTGGTTTTTCCAACTAGAGGGATTAGCAATTTTATTATGTCTCTGTATTTTGTATGTGTTTGATGGATTATTGGATCTGAATAAACATATTGGGCCTCATTACGACCCAGGCGGTAAGTTACCGCCTGGGTCGTACCCTTACCACCATGGTGTAAACTACGTTTACACCATGGTGGATGGCGGATTTACTGCCCCATTCCAAGTAAATCCCCATTTCCCATTTTACCCTTCCCCATTCCCATTTTTGCCCCATAGGGCATAATGGGAGTGGGGAAGGCGCTAATTACGCCACCGTAAATTACAGTGGCGTAATTAGCACCATGGTCCCTTAGCGCCATGGGTTTTAACGCCTGCAAAAAGCAGGCATTAATATCACCATGGTGCTAACGGACCTTGTAATCAGGCGTTAAGGGTCGGCGCCGTTTACGGCGCCGTCAACCCCTTAACGCCTGATTCGTAATGAGGCCCTTTGACTGACTGCTTCTATTGGCAAACTCTAAGCAAATCTTAAAGATCTTAGACATTTTCTCTGAGAGTGATTTTTAGTAGAGTCATTAAGCTTGTAATTCTTGCTTTTCATTTTGGTAGATAATGGGACGGGCAACTCTTTGTTGGTAATTTTAGAGCCCTCAGCCCATTTTATCCTGTTTTCCCTTTTTGGAAATTTCATTACCATTACTTTTAAAGATTTTGTTTGCACTTGTACATAAAAGGGGAGGTGGGCATGCACAGCCGATTCTCAACCCCCACATGTTTTTCAGCAATATTCATGTTTAAAGAGTCAATATTGAATTGAACATATTCTAGGTTCAATTATGTTTCTTTATCATCACTAGTGATTAACGGGGCTCCTTTCTTTCTCTAGTCACATGGCTTCCTGCCTGGGTATGCAGTGATTTTAATGAATTAAATTACAGAGAATGCTGTAATAATGACAATTTTATAATGAAAGAACATTGAATATTTTTAAAAAAAAGTATATGGGGTGGGGTAAGGGGTTACAACAGGTGGAGAGGGGGCGGGGATGGGTTTAAAAGCATAGGGAAACAAGGGGTTTGGGGTGGGACTCTCAAAATAAAAAATAAATGAAACATTCGATATTTTTCGGTGTAACATTGTAATTCGTTAAAATCTCATGTAACCCCGTCTGCTATGTCAAGCTTAGAAAATGCAGCCTTTATGATTTTTGTATTGGATTTATCTTCTCAGTGAATATTATCCTAAGGCCAGACCAACGATTGAAGGACCAGATGTAACACTGAGATGGCGGTTGGCTCCATAGTCGTTTGAGAGATGTTAGGCATCATGGAAATTCAGCTTGATGTATTTATTCCCTGATCTCTGGGACTGAGTGTAATTAGAGCCAAGACTTTTCCCATAGGCCACCTCTTCTATTAGGCTCGGCATCAGGTCCCTCCCTCACAGAATTTGTCGTCTCAGTACCCAAATACAGACCAGTGCAGAGATGCAGAAAAGAGCGGTCCAATGATGTGGGGGACTTAGAAGCAAGAGAAAACTCTCTCTGAGTGGCGGAACAACGAGCCAAATCTTTACATTGGTGGTAAGTAGTACATTGTAAAGCACGTTGGGTCAGTAACATTGTTCAAAAATACCATGCAAGTTGCACAATGCACTAATTTTTCAGAATGAAATACGTAATTGGCACATACTGTCTGACTTGTTGCTCCAGCCTTTTGGGCGTTGCCTTGTTGAACCATAGGGGTGGGACCAAGCCTGATTTGCATATAATTATATTACAATCATAATGATATGCAAATATGGTCTTTCCCTTTTTCTATTGGCTTGGCAGGTGGAGCACAGTGGTCTGGGGGGCTGCCCAGAGCAATGCCAGAGGTTAAGATTTAATTCTAAACCTTCCAGCTATCACCTCTTTTGTTTTGTTGTTGGACCATAGGCCATGGTGAGCCTCCTGTTGTTGCAGATTTCACCTCTCACTACTCAGGCGACAGAAGGATTAGGTCTGAGAAATAACCACCCCCAACGTGAAGGGAACACATGACGGGGGCGTGTGACAAAGGACCACAGGAGGCACAAACTTTCTAATCTCAATGAATTTGAAAAAGGCTTCCTGGAAATCATATATGAACATGTGAAGGAATTTCAATCCTCGAATTATTTATTTATTATTATACAAATGTTGCACAAGAAGACATCTAAAAAAACATTCATATAGAAGCTAAAACCATCTGTGAAATCAACATGACTTACTAAAAATACTATACTTTAACATTCAATAGAAAAACGCCTCTACGTCAGTCCCCACAGCACACATTGTTGCCCTCAGCACAGTCACTGGTTCAGTCGCCTGTACTAAAACACAATGGCCTCATCACGAGTTTGGCGGTATCCCTTAAATCCGGTCGCGCTATCACCGCCGAATTTAAGGGTCCGCCAAATCAGGGCTTCGGCGGATTTCTCCCCAGCTCTGAGGTGGGGGGAAATCTGCTGAAAACTTGCGCTATTACCGCCAGCGGGAAATCCGCTGGCGGTAAGAACGCGAAAATTCCCCATTGAGCCCAATGGGGAATGGGGCATTCCCAAATGGGCTCAGTCGGGGATGGGGAATTCCATTACCACCCAACCCGTGATCCGGCACTAATAGCGCCGGGGGTTTGGCGGTAGGGCTAATACCATATCATATCATATTTTCACGCAAAGCTAAAAAGTGTAAACGCAGAATGTTAAAAAAGTCCCTCCAATAGTCATTTCTGATTACTTCTCCAAGAGAAGCTTCTTTTTTGTATCCGAAATATCACAGTAATTTCTGCTTGTTAGAAATAAATTGGCCTGACAGCTGAAATCATGTCTGCCTCAACACACCATATCAAGGCTTTGCCATTTAGATTCAAGCATACATAGTTATTTCATTTCACTGTGCAGCCCTTTGCCTCATTATATTTATTTGTAATACTTAAGATAGGACGAACTAGGCCAAAGACAAAGAAGCGCTTCACATTGATGTATAAAAATTCTAAAACATACACTGGTCAGATCTGCGAGAAAGCAGTAGTTGATTAAGACCAAAAGAACCTTTGCAATGGACGGGTCTATTTATCGACGCAAGTCATATCATCGTGTGGCAAAACGTGGACGTTATGGAACAGTGGTCGTCAGTCTTCAGCGATCGCACGTCTTCTTTGCCCGACACACATTCATTTTGTGTGTATAGGGGTTGCATTTCGGCGCGTGGGAGAGTGACTCCTGCCCCTCACAGAAGTGTTTGCTGCAGGCCCAGGAGTGAACAAGAGATTATGCAGGGACTGCCAATGCGCTCCGGGCAGCAGGTGGAATGCATGCCAGGGGGCACGAGGGAAATGTGGGGCACAGCCTGATAGGGTAAAATCTTGGCCAGAAGAGGGGGATGCAGGAAAGAGGTGAGTTTGGGTGGGAGTCTTCCAAGAAAGGGAAAACAAATGGGCCTCATTGCATAGGAAAGAAGAGGTGGTAGAACATGAGTGTTGGGGGTGGAAACACCTAAAAGGAAAACAAGCCGCGGTCTGGGAGGTTTGCGTGGGTGAAGGTAGACTTTGACAGTGAGGGGCAAACTGAGCCTGAGAAAGACTGTGGGAATTGGGGGGTGCTCAAAGGGTGGTGTGGGCATTTCATGCAGGGTAGTAGAAGGAGGGTTCAGGGTGGTGGTGGGGGGAGGGGTAGTATATTCTCCCTAAAACAAAATGGCAGCTTCAAGCAGAGCCATTCCGTAACTGCCATAACAAAGGTCACTAAGATCACATCATGTGGTCGACCAGTTGGTGTTCAGTGATTGGCAAAAACCCATTTATTTGAAATGTGTCGAGCCGTTGATCATGGAGATCACTTTCTGGTTAGATGATGGTGTGTTAACCCTTATTTGGGATCAATAGACATACATCATTTCAGGGGATGTAAAGAGGAAGGCCCAGCAGAATGCATCCCCAACATTTATGTGGGCAGGACAACGGAGTGTACAATGCTATGTTATGTTATGTCGATTTATACCACTACCACCCAAGGGCAGTCTCCAGGCCCTAACGTGGCTCTGCAAGAAAGAGGGCAGGGTTGGTTAGTGAAGGTAGAGTAATACGATAGGTCCAGAACCAGGAGAAACTGGCGTCTGCATGTGTTGGCTTGCGGCTGGGATTGCATGCACTGGGCCTCATTCCGAGTATGGCGGTAAGGGATAGCGGCCACCGCTAACGAGAGCGGTGGCGGTAATCCCTTACCGCCATACTCCGAGTTCCCTTTGCGCCATGGTGGTTTTAACACCTGCTTTTAGCAGGTGTTAAAAACCATGGCGCTAAGGGACCTTGATGTTAATTACGCCACCGTAATTTACGGTGGCGTAATTGACGCCTTCCCCACTCCCATTATGCCCTATGGGGCAAGAATGGGAATGGGGAAGGGTAAATGGGGATTGGGGAATTACCGCCCCGCCAACCTTGGAATGGGGCGGTAATTCCGCCATCCACCAAGGCGCTGCCGGTCCGGGTACGGCGTCAACCAAGGCGTTAATAGCGCCATTGGTTAGCGCCGTACTCGGAATGAGGCCCCCTGTCTTGTTGTATCCGTACAGCTAAGGTCCAATGCCTGGGTTGTTTCTACGTGACTGTTGTTATGTAGGAGTGTGTGTGTGTTTTATGTGTAGATTGGATGGTATTTCAAGTTGTGCGCACTGACTTGTATCCGTACGGGTATGGGCCAATGCCTAGGTTGTTTTTATGTGACTGTTTGTTATGTACGAGTGTGTATGTATGTTTTATGTGCAGATTGGATAATATTTCAGGTTGTGTGCACCAGCTTGTTGTATCTGTATGGATAAGGTTCAGTGTCCAGGTTTGTTGTTGCAAGCTTGTGTTGGGTGAGCGTTAGTGTATAGGTTGGCTAGCC
Organism: Ambystoma mexicanum; assembly: GCF_040938575.1. NCBI lineage: Eukaryota > Metazoa > Chordata > Amphibia > Caudata > Ambystomatidae > Ambystoma > Ambystoma mexicanum. The sequence goes on from NC_090929.1 coordinate 544,730,974, forward strand.
CAGTGGCCGTGTATAGTGTTTGGTGGTGTGTTGGAGGAAGCAAGGAGTGGGGTGGTCAGTACATTGGCTACTCTCTAAGTTCTTCTATGTGGCTAATCTACACAATTCTATATAGTGATACATATGGTTAATTTCACAGTCTATCTAAGTGTGACGCGTGGCTAACCTTCAAAAATTCCTCTAAAAGTGCTGCATGGCTAATCTTCACATTACTCTCTAAATGTGACGCATGGCCAATCTTCTCAAATGTAACTAAAAGTGCTGCATGACTAATCTTCACATTCCTATCTAAATGTGCTGCATTGCTATACTTCACAATCTAAGTGTGACGCGTGGCTAATCTTCACAATTATAAGTGAGACGCGTGGGGGGTCCTTGCAATTGCTAAATGCAGAGTGTGACTACATGACACAATTGTGCTAACAGCAGAGGATTGCTTCCTGACACAATTAGGCTAAAAGCTGAATAGTGCTACATGACACAATTAGGCTAAAAGCAGAATTTGGCTAGCTGGCACAATTGGGCTAACTGCATGTAGGCATATGATATTAGTTAATTGGAGAGGTGAGGTTTTTCACATAATAGGGTAAATGCAAGATAAGGCTGACTAACACAAATGGGCTATAAGCAAGGTGAGGCTACCCTACACGATTAGGAAAATATCCAAAATATGGATACCTTAGACGGATAGTCTATATTTATAATGGGTATTAAGAGTGGTGGGATTGTAATGGAATACGGTAATGGCTGTACTCCCTACCTACACCACACTTACTTTATCATATGCTGTTGCAGGCCTCCCATGCAAACAAGGGCAAACACAGACTGCCGCTGCTTCTTCTGGAGCTGCCCTTTGCCATAGAACACTGAGCCGTGAGCTGTCCGGGCAGGGACTTGTCCTGGGGGTCATCCTCCAAAAGGGTTACTTGGGCCAATCCGGGCTCTGGGCCTGGTGGGGAGGCCGGCGGCTGTGGGAACAAGGAGGGGGGTCGGGGTTCACACTGGGATGAGCTAGTGCACAAAAGGACACCTAACTGCCTCAGCCAATTGCTTAAGGGCTGGGTGCGGAAGGGAAAAATCCACAAACAATCAAAAGACTACAGCTTCAAGCCAGGAAACTCTACAGGCAGACTAGCCTGCAAAACGGGTTGGGATTCAAAAGGAAACCACAAATAAATACCTCTGAAAATCAAAACTAGCCCAAAAAAAGATTGCAATATACTCACAAATCCCTCCAAAAGGCACCCAAATTGTAGCCAAAATCGGTTTGGAACAAAGGTACCTGCCAGGGATTCATAGGGGGTCATTACGAGTTTGGAGGCAGCCATGGCGCTATTAGCGCCATGGCTGCCTCCAAACTTGTGTCTGGGTCCGGGTTCTCTGAATGGGGATTTACCGGATCATTCCAACCTTGGAGGACCCGGTAAGTCCCCATTCAGAAAACCATTCCCCATTCCCATTCGAGCCCCCATAGGGCTCAATGGGAATGGGGAGGGAGCTAATAACGGGCCCGTAAATTACGGGCCCGTTATTAGCTCCTGGTCCCTTAGTGGCTCCCGCTAAGGGACCTCGGAATGCGGCGGTAAGGGGTTAACGGCACCGGCATCCTTACCGGTGCCATTAACCCCTTACCGCCGCACTCGTAATGAGCCCCTAGTCTTTGCATCGAAACAAAACCATCCAAAATGACATCCATCGAAAAAAATGTAACGAAAACAAATGCATTGAAATGCTATGTTTACATGTAAAAGTACATATCCATTTAAACTTGTCCATTGAATATAGGAATGGACAAGTTTCGATGGATATGTACTTTTAAATGTAAAAGACAGCACTTCCATGCATTTTTGCTATTTATTCGTGAGAGACTGATTTCACCCAATTTTATGAGTCATACACTGCATGCAAAGTATAAAATATCTGCTATGTATGTGGCGGCTGCTAAACTGCAAAGATCATGCTGTTTAGCAAGTGTGTATATGAGCAGGAGAAAACTGCAATTCTAGTAATTTTTTTGTCTGGCTCCAAAGTTCAGTTCAGATGTGATAGATGCCACTTTCGGAATTCCTTCAGGTAATTAATTACTACAGCAAAGCAACAACACATTTGCTAATGCTCCTGGGCTAGCCAGGCCTCTGATCCTGCAGGCATATGTGGCAAGGACCACCCAAACAGGACTGTGATAGTCTGATTGGAGGCAACTTGAGAGATTTCTTCAGGGTTTTCTTTAGTGACTGTTACAGTACAATGTGTGATCCCATAGCGCACTGCATAGCGGTTGTCGCTATTACCTAGCTCAACAGCACTTATTTTGTCAACCCCTGAAGGATGAAAGCATGAGGGTGCGATCCTTTGAAATCTATGTCATGGGGGAGGGGGAGAAACACACATATTTCTTACAGAGGGAGCTTGAATCAGCCTCTCCAGTGCGCCCAGTTACTGGGCATGATTCACAAAGCATTTTTCAATGGGGTTTTCCCATTCAAAAGTGTCTTTGTAAATAGATTGATCCAGTGTCACCACCTGCTAACACAGTGCTGTTGTTTCTCTGCCTGTTCTTGTACACACATTGCGTCACTGTGCACCTCGCACAGTCCGATGCTGATGCTGAGCAAGCGCAAGCTGGCACATGACCACTGCATGCTTGGCTAGATGATATGCCCGCCTAGACACCAGGCCTCTATCTGTCCAGAGATTGATATATAGCCCTGTTCAAAATCATAAAGTAACATATAAAGCGCTTCATGCAGATACCTCCCGCCTCTAAGCGCCGTAGTAATGGCTATTATACAGTGGAAAGCTATGACTGTGGAAAACTGGGGGTGGAGTCTTAGCTTTCGGCCGTGCTACAGAAGACAAATGTAGCTACTTAGCAGTAAGTGTGCTGGGCACCGGTGTGGGGATGCTGGCAGAGGGTGCCTGTAGATGGGGTGATGGTAGATAGCATGCTGGACATAGGGCACTTTAAGCAAATGGGCTGGAGACACTTGTTGCTCTGAAGAGGGGGAAGTAGGCACAAGGTTTGCTATGCACAAAGAAGAGAGGAGTCACTTCACAAGGATGCCATCAAGAGTGGGCCCACATACTGAAAGGGTGCTGGGCACACAGAATGCTTAGTAGTGCAATCAACCAAAACAGCGTTCCGGATACAGAAATTAAAGGAATGAATTAAGTGTTTAATGTAGTGTAGCAGTCTGGGCTCTTTTTGAGAAGTCGGCCTTGAAGTTTAGTTCAAAGAGGGAGAGTTCAAGAAAGTTGAGAAATAGAAATACAGACAGTACCTTTGCGCTGAGGTTCTCAAAAAGATTTTATATAATTATTCCTTAAAGATGGATATTTCCTAACATAATAAAATATCCATCAAAATAATTTTAAATAGCTGATAACAAAGAAACACATATTATCTGAGAAATTCAGAAAAAATAGGTTTATCTAAGGTGTATATCTTAAAAAACATCACAAACGCATCCAATTACAGAACCTCTGGTCCCCACCTCCACCGGACACTCTCAAAGAATACATGATTTTAGAATTAAAACATATGAAGGAACTTAATAATGCTCACAATCATATATATGCGTGAGTAACAGCAGAGTGTGTCAATCTCATGATATTACATAACAGTTTGAGCAAGAGAATGCTTCTTCAGTGATACCATATCACATCCTCAATATAACATGAGGCACTAGTGAAGTTAAAACAAATTCAATGGCGACTGTGAATTATGTAAAGTGAATATAATAGAGCTAGTATTGCTCGGATCTGTAGGCGGCCCAAACTGCACACTAATTTGTGGCCTTGGTAATGGAGCAATGACGCAAGCAAGCTGTGACGTCATGACACGTGTGACGTCACTGTGTTAGGGCACGTCACGAGCGTGACGCTATAAAAAAGGTGAAACAAGATGGCAGCACAGTTCCTGAATGCAGGACGAGGCTCCAGACCCAGCTGAAATTATGCCCATAGCCTCAGGTGAGAATGTAAGCAAAGATAGACTCTCCTCTGTATGCTGTGTTGGTGGATACTACAATTGATCCAAACACAGCTTTGACTATTTTCTGATGAAGACACTGACTATGGACATTTTTCTTAAGGAACATACACAGATGTGGTGAACTGATCCTTAGTGGGAATACAGAAACTGGCCAATCAATTAAAGGGACACGCAAGTGGTTGGTTTAGAGTCTTGCAACCACTACACAACCCATGCAGCAGGGGTGGTGCGTTACAAGTAGTTAGAGTTCACATAGAAGCTAAACAATCACTACGTAGGGGAGCGCTGAGTCACGTTATCAAACACATGAGCTTATTTTTTCCACTTATAACAAGTTGGCCGGTGCGGTAATAAAGTGCCGGTATTAACGAGTTGGGGTGCAGGAATTACCTCCAGCTAAAAGCTGGAGGTAATTTTGATATCCTACCGCAATAATAGCCTGTATTACAGGCAAATACCCCTATAGGACTCCATGGAATCTGGATTTACCACCCTTACTGCCACTTATAATCTGGTGGTAATTCCACTGGACCAAGTCGCGGTAACTGTAATTCTGTTTGCCGGTATCCGGGTGGATTTACAGCCAGGATACTGGCAAATTTATAATGAGGCCCAAGGTATTTGGCAGAGTCAACTGGTTTAGGAGTGATGTTATTAGAGACCATGGCTGAAAGCCGTTCCTGAACTTTAACCCTAGTTGTAGAGAGGCGGCAATTAACATTTACTGTGTTTTTGAAGGAATGAGTTTTAGATGAAAATGGCCACCACTGTTCACCAGGTCTGTCTGTTCTTTCTGTGGAGCTTCCCAAAGGGATATGAAGTGGGCACAGATAGTCTTACCTTCACAAAAAGGCAACTGATGTTAGCATAGTGAGGCAATTCACAAGGTATACTTGGTCATTAAATCTAATATAGAGCAACCGCTGATATTTGTATGGTTTCTTAGCCGTTTGGGTGCTGTCAGAAAAGGATTGGGTAGCTACTTTAATGTGGCATACCGGATGACCGAAAGATTGCTTTTACTGAACTAGTGATGTAAGGGAAGTTGGAGAAATCATACTTTTCTGCAGGTAAGCAGCTGCGTGTTATTACAAATTCGGAGGTGTGGTAAACAATTGTGGTAATGCAGTGGTAACCACACTTTAGAAGCACAGGTTTGCAGGTAAGACAGATGCAACACCTCCAGCATTCTGGAGGTAATTCCTGTGCCTTACTGCCCAAAAATGCCAAAATCGACAGTATTACTGCCAGTGATAATACCGCCAGTGATAACACTGCAGAAATCCCCATGGACTCCTATCGAATCCAATTAATGGGGACTAACACTGCCTACCACTACTTGCAATACTGCTGCTGGTAATACCTCCAGTGGGAATACTGCCAAACCAAGCGGTGGTTATGGTAATACCATTTGGTGTCATCTCCGTGGTATTACTGCTGAGATACCACCACACTCGTAATGAGGCTGATTTGAACTGCTATGGATTTTGCAGGAAGATGTTATGTTACTAGGTAATCAGTTATCTTAATGGCTGTAGACTTCTAGAGGATGAATCCTGGATTACACATGCATTGCCATGTGTAAATCTGGTGTGTTGGTTAGTGCATAGTGTGTAGGTATAGGAGAAGTTTCCATATATGAGTGGTTTAGCAGCAAGTGGTGGCTGGGGCTAGTTTAGAGGTGGGTCCTGCAGACTTCCTTAAGAGACTGGCGCTAATGGTACATCAGCATGATGCTCCAGGGCTCAGTACTGGGGCTAAAAAGAGGACAACAACATGGAGTTTATAAATCCTATAGGAGTAAGATGCTGTTTCCTAATGTGTAAAAGAGTAAAAGAATGTAAAATAATGTAAAAACTCGCATGAATGCATTCCAAACAATCTTGTCATTAATCCGACTCTAAAGAGATGTGCCTTAAAAAAAATGTGTTATGATGTCGACGGGAAGCATTGCACTGTGGCACGAGAATGCAGACTTCGACCAACTGTGCTGGGAAAGGTTGCTGTGCTGTAGTGCACATTGAGGCCCATATTCTCATCTTGGCGCAGTGAAGGTGCTAAAATGCAAGATTCATTACGACAAAAGAGGAGGCCCAGGCTCCACTTCTATTCTCAAGTGGGCCTGGGCGTCCTCGGAGAGCACGACAGTGATTTATGTGGATTGCGCCTGTTTGAAGGGGTTACGGGCGCAATCCAATCTCAACAGCATTTTTCTAAAATAATGACAGATTCGTTATTTTACGAAAATGCTGCTGAGAAATCACACGTGCCACTGTTTACAAATAGAATTGAAAGCTTCCATTTGTAAACGCATGGCAGATGGGAAAAAAAAACAGAAGGCCATAAAGGACAGTGTTTAAAGTCCTCCGTCCACCCATGCAAACCCGCGTTTAGGAATCCCATTGCATGAAGCAGGTGTAGAAATGTCTCTATTAGGATACGTTTCAATATTGAAACGTATCCTAATAGAGACATCTGCAAATCCTTCACATAGCTTTGCAAGGGTGGACAGCACTGCAGATTCCCTGCCTTCGTCCAGCTGCTCACCTGCACTAGCTCCGACTTTTTTGTGGCACTCCTCAAGTTTAACGGCACCCAAAGGGTACCGTATTTGTGCGCATGTTTATCGCACACATTAAACTGGCAGAGTGTTACAAAAATAGGCTTCCAAAAAGCCTGTTTCCGAATGTGGTGGTTGCTAGGTTGGTTTGCAACCCATCGCAGCAACCGACACATATATTCTGAAATTGGCGCATTCCTTCCGACTTCGGAGGAATGCGCCAACTTCAGAATAGGTCTTAAGTACCGAAAAGTTCGTTAAGCCTTTTAACGTCCTTTTCTGTACTTAACACCTACATGAGAATAGGGCACTAAGAAGGGTATTTTTTGGGTTTATTACCTTAGTTTGATCTCTTAAGGGTCTCTGCGTTCGGTTTCTGCAACCTGATCTGGCTGTCTACTAACTGCTTTAACGCATGCTCTAATGCCATCTTCTCAGGGAGATTTTCTTTTAGCTAAACTCCTTCCTGCTCGTTTATCGGAATCAGCATCTAGGCGTCCTCTCTCTCTGTTCTATTGGGAGTGCCAGTAACAGCGACCCTCTTCTAATCTTCTAATCTTCTAATCTTCTTTCCTCGGGAGCTGGAACACCCCTAGAAGTCTTTCTAATAAATGCCCGCTCACCAGTGAAAAAACACTTTCTATTAAATTATCTAATTTTAGGGATGAGATTAAACAGTTTTTGCCTAAGTGAAACTCGCTTATGGGAAGCTAATTGCAGTAGTTTAAATTACGTTGTACCGCCAGACAACAAATCTATTGTTTGTAAACGGATTGCTAGACCTGGTGGTGAAATCTTAATCATTTTAAAATGCTGCTCGGAGATGTGAAGTTGTGACAGTAATAACAGAGACACATGTACTGCGTTTATGGGCTCGTTCCTCCCTTTATTTGCTTATGCCTCTCACTCCTTGCGTCATGACCAGAGCGTGATGACGCGCTCTTCCGTCTCACAATACCACATCGCTCCCCAACTTGAATGAAAAGAAAACAAAACATGATTCCTGACATTAGCTCACAGTTCATTGATACACTCCATGAAGGACGAATACTCTTAGCTTTGTGGAGGGCTGAGGATAGTTTTGTAGAGAGTAGTGAAACCGACTCTCTCTGCTGAAAGGTGAGCTGCCAACTGTCATGGCACTTCCTGTTGCCCCGGGTTGTCTCTGTGGGGTGTCTACTCGCTGACATGCTGGCGTATCCCTTAGGTTGTAGTCATTACGCTGTCCTACATTTTCTGTCTCTTCTTGGTCCTTAGCTGGTGTTGGCTTTATCGTTTCTCTCCACATCATGTGTGGTACCTTCCTGAAGTGAGAAACATTCCGGGTCACTGTCAAATTTCCTCTGATTTCAGTTACCATTCCATGTTCTTTCCCTTTAATTCACCACAGGCGAGACTCATAGCATAGTGTTATTTTCTTTTGCTGTGTCCTGTTCCTGACCAGGGCACTGTCACAGGCGGTCAGATCATGGTGTTGGGTGCATCTCGGCCAGGCTTTCTTTCTCATTGTAAGTTTTTCTTACTCTCTCCATTTGGTCATGGCCCACTTCTAGGACATTCCAGTACTGGTGGAGGGACCGTCCCAGCTGTATCGGGACCCCGAACATCAGAGCCACAGGGCTCACCGGTGTTGACGAGTCTGGCGTCTGTCGGTATGACCGGAGGAACTGGTATATTTCAAGTGGCCAGTGTCTTTGTTGGTCATTTGCTATCCTTTTTACCTTGTTCAGTGATGCCAGAAAACGTTTTGCATCACAGTTGGCTTGCAGCCAGCACAGCGATATCCGATAGTGGCGCACATTAAGGTTATCCAGGAACCCTTGTAGTTCCCACCCTTTGAAGGGTGTCCATTATCACTTTGTACCTTGCTGGAGATACCATGCACCGCAAACATTTTCTCCAGTGCTGTGGTGCATCGGTGGACCGCACTTACTCTATTTATGGGTACCAACTGAACCTATTGACTGCTACCAGTAGGTAAGCCTTTTTGGTGATGGCGCAAAAGCCTATGCTGATCGCCTTCCTCCTTTCCTCGCTGCAGTGTGGATTGGCAATTGGTTCAGGAGGCCCTAGGCGTTGAGAGGACTGGCACACTGTGCACGACCTTACCAGGGACATTACTTTCCTCTGTATGTTCGGTAGCCAGACACTTGATTTAAGGAACGTCTGTGTTTTGACATTGCCTTGATGTCCTTCATTGTCTAGCTGAAGCATTCTTTTTTTCCCCGATTTGCTGGTATGATAATTCGATGTCCTTTTAGCACTAGCACTTTGGGGCAAATCAGCAGTTCATGGCATATGCCAAACAGGCTTTGTAGCATTTCTTGGGCTGTTGCTGTGCGATGCGTAATGACAGTTAGGAATTTCTTCCAATCACATGTTGCTTTTGACCCTTTTCTTTTGCCAGTTGTAAGCAGGTATCCTTTTGCCAGTTGTAAGCAGGTCTCATCCAAAATCTCTTGTAGTTTCATTGCCTTTGGTCAGGCACATGCGACTACATGGCAGACATGTTTGGCGGTCTCCTGTACAGCTTCACATTCTACAGGTGTTGTCAGACAGGAGTGGCGTGATAGATAATCTGTAGGGTTGTCTGCACCTGCTCAGTATAGTACTGCAGTGTGAAACGGCTACAGTTGAAGCACCACAATTCAAGCCATGCTGGTGGGTGTGGTGAAGACCCCTTGAATATTGGTACTAGTGGTTTGTGGTCCGTGTATACCTTAAGGGGCTGTCCTATGAGATATGCATGGAAATGTCAACACCCCCATAGGATGGCCAGTGCTTCCTTTTCAATGTGGGCATTACTTTGTTCAGTTTTTGTGAGAACCCAGCTGGCAAACACAATTGGGTATTTTGTCCGTTCTCTGTCAGTTTGTGTCAATACGTTCCGTGTTTCGAGGTGTCAAAAAATGCCATGGCTGTGCCAGTTAGGAGGCAGTCTTTAATTTTTTTAAACACATGGAGCCTCATTACACGGTAGGTGCTAAACCATGGTGCTATTAGCACCATGGTTCATGCCGGTAATTTACCGATTCCACCATGGCGGAATGGGGAATTACCACCCCATTCCGAGGTTGGCGGGGCGGTAATTCCACATGCAGCCATGGCCCTTCCCCATTCCCATTTTTGCCCCATAGGGCATAATGGGAATGGGGAAGGCGCTAATTACGGTACCGCAAATTGCGGTACCGTAATTAGCACCAAGGTCCCTTTGCGGGTCCGTACTTTAATGGCTGGTCTACACCAGCCATTAAGGTCGGGTCCCGCAAAGGGACCTCGTAGTAAGGCGGTAAGGGTTAACGGTCACCGGTAGCATTACCGGTGACCGTTAACCCTTACCGCCGTCCGTGTAATGAGGCCCATGGTCTTGTTTGTTTCCCCATCCCCATGAGGCACCCTTCTTAGTCGGGTCTCTCAACAGTGCTGCTATCGTCACTTGGTTGGGAATGAAATGGCTGCAGTACGTGGTCACGGCCAGGAATGTCTGTTATTCTGGGGCTGAAGTTGGAGGAACTGCACTTTTAAAGTTAGCAACTTTAGCCAGGTGCGGTGACACTCCTCCTATTGAACACATGCTAGTTTGCACCTACGGAACTCACACTTCTCCACGTGGAGGGTTAGGCCAGAATCCCCCAGGCTCTGTAGCACTGCTGCTAGGCGGGGTTTGTGTTCCCTGGTAGTTATTCTATAGACTAGTATGTCATTGGTGAGATTAATTCCTGGCAAGTCTTGCAGCACCCTCCTGAACTTGTTTTGGAACACTTCAACCGCTGATGAGATTCCAACATTTAACCTATGATATCTTCGGAGACCTAGGTGTGAGGAGAATGTGGTGATGTAGCATGAGTCCTCGACTAGTTTGATCTGTAGTAATTGGAGCGTAGGGCCAATTTGCTAAATAGTTTGGCCCCTGTTAGGTCCATGATCAGCTAGTCAATCGTCGGGGTGATGTGGCGTTCGCGGCCTATGGCCAAGTTCGGCAGTGGCATGTCTATGGGTATCCTTACTGCGTTTGGTTATTTAGGTTTGGTCGTGACTACTATCGGGGAGAGGATATCAATGGGGTAGGACCGGAGATTTTCTCAATAATGTGAAGATCTTCCAACTTCTTTAACTCGATTTCTACCACTTCTCTCATGTGGAAGGGCAGTCTTCTATGACAAACTGCTCAGGGCTCTACTGTGGGGTAAATGTGAAGCGTGACAGTGTGATTTATGAGGCATCCAATGTCCTGAAATAGTTTAGAGTGCTTCTCCAGAAGTGTCTCAATCTAGGGTGTGTTTACACTGAACGTGAACTGAATGATTTTCAGGCGTTCTTCTATTTTGCAGCAAAGGACCTTACGATCCCTGAATCTACTACATAGATGTTAGTGTGACACAACTCTCCATTGTATATAAGGTTAGACTTGAACAACCCTGTAACTAGTAGTGACATTTTGCAGGTAGTGACATTTTGCATCCATACACGAATAGCCGTATGGTTTTACACTGCAGTTGGGGCACGTAGTGAGGTTATCAAACCGGGTGGCCAGCTTTATGTTCAGCATTCACTGTGGCTGCTGTGTCGATCACCATAGGTTTTGGCACCCCATCAGCTTGAACCTTGCAGGTCGGCTGGGATCTGTGTTTTGTTGATTAGATGTACTCTTTCACTTTTCTTTTTGCGATGTCCATATGGCCGTCTTGGGGATGACTCGTCCTCTGGTGATCCATCATCCTCACTGTCACTGTCACAGGGTCCAGGCCCTGTTGATACTACTCTTGCTATTCTTTTGTCGCGTCTCTGATAGCTCCTCGTGGGGCGGTTGCTCGTGCTCTTGTCTTCTGAGTCTTTTCGCAGCATCAAACTCTGGCAGACAGAGGCGAAGTGGTTGAGCTTGCCGTATGTCCTGCACATCACATCCAGTGCTGGGCATGGTTCACTTTTGTACCATGCTCCCCGACACCACTTACACATCTCTTGATGTCTTTGTGTGGGGTTTCCTCTGCTGCGTACCTGTTTCTTGTTTTCAGTGCAGCCACAAATGCTTCAAAGCTCTCTGCATCCACTGGTAGCTGACTTATTACTGTTTCTACTGCCGCTACTTGGGCATTCGTTTGTTCACTTTGGCGTGCCATTGTTAGAACCCGGTCTCGTGAGAGGTTCCTCTTTGATAGGATGGCTCTCCTGAGTTTTTCAGACGATATTACATCAATGACTTGCTGTCGTACTGCAAATTCCTCGACAGGGAAGTCACATCTGACAGCCATCTCCCTGAGCCTGGCGTGAAAATCTATTGTCTTGTTCGGCCTTTGCTGTGCAAGGCTCATTTGGGCTCTTTTGTAGTCTGGATTGAGTTAGGGCTTAAATGTGTTGTCGCAAGCTGTCTTGGCTCTCTCGTAGTTATCTCGCAGTCGTCGGTTGGGTAGTGCGTTGAAGAGTCTCAGAGCTAATGCTCCCAAATTCAGAATGATGAAGATTCTTATGTCTTCATTTCCCGTTATCTTCCTCGACTATGTGTGTAGTTTCAATCGTCGCAAATGTAGTTCCCATTGCAGAGCTCCTGGGCCATTAGGTTCAAACGGCTTCATGAAGGTCTCTTGGAATAAGTCTAGCCACATGGCCACTTCTGGGGCAAGTTCTTGGTCTTCTTGCGCACCTCTGGCTCCCACCCTTGCTGGTGTTGCTTGATGGTCATCTGCCATGTGTCCTGCTGGCGGGTTTGCATGTTGTGCTGCGCCTGCCCCACCTTGTGAGTGCATTTGAGGAGTTAGTGTCATTGATTCCTGAAATTTGCTTCAGCTGGGTCTCTGTCTGCGTGTGCGTGCCTGCACCCGTAGTGAAGGTGTGTGGGGGTGGGTGCAATCTTGTATGCAAGAGACATATGTTGTTGTTGGCTGGCTCTCAATGCGCAATGTTAGGTGTGGTGGGGTCTGTTTTGAGCAGCTAGGGGTGAACTCTGGCAAGTCCTGTTTTGTTAGGATCGGACATTCCTCCTTAGTTTATTCGTTTAGTGCTCATTGTGCTGTACTAAAATATATAATGTGCATCATGTTCATCATTATTTACTTATTTTTGTTGTTTCTCTTACCCCGTCCGTCAGATCAGCATGACACATGTTCTCCTGCTCTCGGCGTACCGGTGGCTGGTGTTATGGCATGGTGATGGCAGGTCAGGCGTTGTCGCATCTGTTTATTATTTATTTATTCAATATTTGTTGAGGCCCCGGCCGTTTGGTGCCCAATGTTCACAGTGCGTTGCAGCTCAAGTCACTGGGGACACTTGACTGTGTTGGGCGTTGGTCCGCGTGGGCCCTAAACTGGCACAGTGAAGCATTCAATTAATGACCATTGCCCAAAGGGAAATACACTACAATTAGTCACTGAAGGGAACAGTAATCCGAATAGTAGAAACACCTGATAAGAAACTATCAAAAAGGCAGTTACACTATTGCATACAGGGAAAATGTGGAATAGCCATTGAAGGATGATACTGAGCAATACGCACAATCAAAAGGACGATAACATAGCTCAGAGTTTGGAACCTAGGAAAAGAGAGCGAGCTACTGACAAGAACACAGAGAGTGGAGAAAGGTAGCTACCATGAATACCCTGCTGAGGGCTAAGTCAATGGCACTGGGGGGACCAGAAATTGAGAGTAGTGTAAGGGCCTGCAGGGGGCTATATCACTAGTGCTGGGAGGGACCAGATATAGAGAGCAGTGTAAGAGACTGATGGGGGGTTACATCACTGACACTGTGGGGGACCAATATAGAGAGTAGTGTAAGAGCCTGCGGGGGACTATATCACTGGTACTGGAAGGGACCAGATATAAAGAGTGGTGTAAGAGCCTGCTGGGGGCTATATCACTGGTACTGGGAGGGACCAGATATAAAGAGTGGTGTAAGAGCCTGCTGGGGACTATATCACTGGTACTGGAAGGGACCAGATATAAAGAGTGGTGTAAGAGCTTGCTGATGGTTATATCACTGGCATTGGGAGATGCTAGATATAAAGAGTACTGTAAGAGCCTGCTGGGGCCCTTTCACTGGCAGTGTATGGGACCATATATAGAGAGTAGTGTAAGAGCCTGCTGGGAGCTATGGCAATAGATCTGTGAGGGGCCAGACATAAAGATTAGTTTAAGTTTGGTGATCTGTGGCTCACAGAGAACCACCCACGTAATTGCTCTGGAAGGCATGGTGGGGTTGGGCTGGTATTGCGCATGTATGAATTATAGGATGGGTCATGCTATGGGAAAGGTAACAAATGAAAAGGTTCAGTATGTGCTCCATATCTGGGTAGACTCGCCATGCTATCTGCCTAGAAGAACCTGGAAGTACAAGCCGAAATACTCCCCTTGTTGCATATAGTTGGAGCATAGACTGTCGGTGTCGCTAACCGTTTTATCGCAGCCACAAGAATCGACAGAAGAAGCCAATTACCTGAATGGGCACACAAACAACAAATCACCAAGCTTCCTATATTACTGACCACTTTGACTATCATCATCCTCAACTTTCACTTCTTGCCATCACAGAAACCTGGATCCACCTATATGACTCTACACTGACTCTTCTATCTTCACCCACTCTAACTGAGCTGTTGGCAAGTGTTGCATTGCAGGGGTTCCTTATCAGTAAGGCACTGTCACAGGTCCTGCTTTTAGGCTCCAACAAAGGAAGGGAGGGAGGTGCTTGCCCGCCCCACCCCAACATCCTGGACCATGTCAGAATGAAGGCAGACTCACTCCTAGCCCCTTCTTATCTATACTGATGGTGGCATCACAGCTGCAGGAGAATGCCAGCAGAGAAGAGCCAAAACGTCTCACGCAGTCTGGTACAGGAACATCCATGGGGTGCTGCGAACATGACTACACTGGGCACAGAGGAGGAGGAGGAGGAGGAAGAGGCGGAGGGCGCAAAACCTAGGTGTGCAGCAGCCAGGATAACACTGGCTGCTGCAGTGAAAAAAGAGCTCAGCTCCAGTTGGCAGTGTCAGCTGGAGCCTGCATGTAAACACAAATCCATTAGCCCACCGGGGAGAGTTTTAATAATTAAGAATGGGCCCATAGAGGGCTTAAGTACAAATCCACTAACCCACCAAGGATATTATTAAGGGAAGGCCTCCAGGAGGGCTTGACAGTCCCTGAGAACCATTAACGGCTTTAAGTTAGAAATGCAGTTAGACTGCATGGGAAAGGGGCGAGGCTTACCAACCCTTATCAGCCCTCACGAAGGCCCATCCCCTCATTCCCCCTGGAGCCAGGTACGTCTATTGGTCAGGCCAAGTATCCAATCCTGGGAGGGGGTGATGTATATAAGTAAGTCTGTGCGAGTGGCTTGGTGTGGGTTAGTTGGGTAAGGACAGGAGTTGGTGGAGGACGTCCGAGAGACCAGAGGAGGCAAGAGCGACCAGAGTGTGAAAGCTACTGGAGAGAGGGAGTCTGCATAGTATTTGTGAATAAGTGAATAATGTGAGGAAAAGAGTTAGAGTAGGAGTAGAAGGGCAGTAGAAGTAGCGAAGTGCTGGTAGTTGTGGTAGTAGTAGGGTGGTGGTAGTAGAAGGTTGGTAGTAGTGGACCATAAAATGTCTTAGTTATTGGTATTTGCAGCAGTCGAGGAGGCAGAAGATAGTAGTGGTAGCAGAGAAGCTCTAGTAGCGATAGTGAGTTGGAGAACAGGAGTGGTGGTAGGAGTAGTGGTAGGAAAGGAGAGGCAGTAGAAGTTGTAACAGAGGAAGCCCGGAGCCAGGAGGGAGGAAAGTATAACAGCAGAACGAGCAGTGGAATGATAGCTGTAGATCATATAGATAGTAAGAGTAGGAGTAACAAGAGAAGTAAGATCAAAGGGTGGAGGCGGAAAGGCGGAGTCAGAGATGGGAGGGACAGTAATATGGTGTGAGAAGAACATCTGTTGAGCCCAATGCAGGAAAGAGTCAGGAGAGCACATGAATGAGAGACAGAAGTGTGATACAGAGTGATAAAAGGCAAATTCACAAACTCCCTAAGACTACTGAGCAGGATAGGTCAGGCAAAGATTAGAGGTCCAATAGGGAGTCAAGTAGCCACTGTATTAGGGAGAATACCATTAGTTCCAGGAAGAACAACAGACAGTAGGGCTTTCCTGGCCCTACGGATGCCTGGGCTAAGGAAGGGGTAAACCAGCAGGAAGTAGAGTGAGGGGTGGCCCTAGCATCAATTCCCCAGAACCTGTTTAAATTGACAGCTACCCCAGAAACCCTGGCTCGGACAACAGATTGTAAAGACCCAATAAAAACCCTTGGATTTACCATTTAAGTTAGCATGGTTATTTGTCGTGGACCACCACGTCACATGTGGTGTCAGAGGAATCCGAAACCCAGAGAGCAAGAGAGGCCAAACAAACACTCCAAGAATGGATATATCATGGTTCAGCACAGAGTGAGAACAGTACCAACACAGGAAGGGTCTGTGTCAGCCACCCTTTTTGGAGCCTGAGCAAAGGGTACAAGGAGATGGGTAAAGACTGACCTCAAACAGAGGGAAGATAACCCAGTGAAGAGCCCACTTGAGTGCAGCATGCAGCAGCACGCAATGCACAGCTCGCACAGTGGAGGCATATAGAGACTGGGGACAAAGAAGGACAATTTATTTTCCCTACAGTGGGAAACCCATACCAAATAGCCCTATAAACCAAGGATCCAACAAAGATTGATGATGTGTTACATGCTTTGGTAGAGGGGCAGCTGCATATCAGCTTGTAGCACCAAGATACATTGGCTTCTGTACAGACTGTGATGACTGAAGGATGGGAACAACCAGCTATTCCCCCAGCATTCTTCAGAAGATGGGTTCAAGAGATGATCCTGCAGCATTTTGTATTCATTTTGGGAGGATCGAGGAGATGGCTGGATCGCATTGGGACCACTGGAGACGTTATATTGCTCCCCCCTAACAGTAGAGGCCCAACAAGCTTTCCAGGCTTTGTACCCCGATGGGAGTACCACTTATGATGGCCTTCAGGGGGGACTATTGGAATGGTTGGGGCAAGACCGGGAACATTATCGGATGAAGTTACACCACCTACAATTACGTCAGTGAGGGATGCCAAGACAGATGTCTTACAGAGTCCGAGACCTCTTTGACAAATGGCTAACCAATATAACACTGGAAGAGGTGAAGGAGATGTTAATCCAAGAGCAGGTCATTGATTCCTTTGCTCCCTATCTACAGAAGGTAGCGTTGCAGTTACACGAGCCAAGCCTGGAGGAAGCTATTCAAACAGCTAATGCTCACCAAAGAGCTATGTCCTTTAGGGAGGCCGGAGCCATTCCAAAGAAAACCACAGAAATTCGACCCACTGTTAAACTCAAAGAAGACAATCCCTTTTTTAGGAAGTTGCCCCCAATATTTTCAGGCTTGAACGGGGCCCGATCTATAGCACCTATGCCTACCGAAACCTGACCCAGAACTCCTACTACAGCAGGAGTCTGGCCAGCTGGGTCCCTCTTAAGAGCTGGAGCTGGACTATCTTGCCAGGATAATTTTTCTACATGTTTATACAGACGTATACCCTCAGGCCAGATTCAAGAAACATATTAGATAAAGTCCTCACAGTTGCTATATGCATTCTCTACAATCGACCCAGATCCTCCCATGCTTCTACCTACAAACAACATGCTAGTTGGCTCTCCATGCACAACCACTGCCTTTTCAAGTTTGTTCCCCATGTCTACAAAGCTATCAATGCTCTTACTCCTCAGTATCTGCCGCATTGTGTCTCTGTTTACCCACCATCTTGTTCCCTCAGGTCGTCCTCTGCACTGAACCTCACTGTCATATGTACCCCAGTGCCTCCTATAATTTCTGCCCTTTGTCCCTACTCACCCACCTCCACTGGAACCTGCTGCCCATCATAATGAAAGCCAGCCCAAATGTGGATCTCTTCAGCGCTCAGCTTAAACCTCACTTACATGCTAAAGAGGGAGCTCCCCCTGCCCTCTCCCCAATACGTACTACTTGACCACACCACTCCCTCCACTGATGCTTAAAATCTAAATGTATATATTTATATAGCACACCTCTTTAGTTTGAAGCACTTGGCTCCTAATGATAATGTTATCATTCTAAGTCACCTGTTTTCCTATCTATATTTTGTTCTGTTTGCTTTGATCTGTCCCAGGTATATGTACCACTTTTCTACACCCTCATAAACTTGCTCACTTGTGTTCTTATCTTTGTGCTATTGTATAGGCATTGAAATTCACATTCCTGTTCTTCAAATAAATACAAATACTAACACTGTTTTGATTTTACTTATTAATTACTATTTTAAATATTGGCACTGTTAACCAATATGAGAAAGTATTAATACATTGCACATATTGTATATGATATTGCATTGCTTGCACAGTCACTTTAGAAATAGTAGGTGCTAATCAAATAAGAAAGGCTGGTTTTATTTAATACATGAAAAGCACTCTTAAGAGAATGTTGTATAAAGGGATAATTATGTGCTGCCTTTTTAAAATCTCCTTTATTTTATTGTTTTTTTAATTGTTTAGTTTACTGCTAAAACGTGTGACTTCTTGCCTGTTTTCCTATTAAACCTTTGTTGTAAAGCACTCTGCTGCTTCTCTGAGCATGCCCCTCGCTCTATAAATACCGACAATAAATAAAAATATAGGTAAAACAATGTATTTTTTGCATATGTGTATTATATACTGTCTTGTGATGTGAAATACACAAAATTGAAAGTGAAATAGGATTGGGCATAACAGAGCCTCGATCCCATAACAAATAACATGAAGTACTTTAACAATTCAAGGTAACATCACATAACATATGAGAGGTGCAACATATTCACATGCTTACGTCTTTCAAAGTTTTCTAATTGAAGATTTTACTTGCATTTGTGAGGGATGACATGTGAGTCTGACGGAAGACCACTAAAAAATATTGACTCGAATTTCCATATCATCCTCTTTACTAACCACTTTTTGTTTTCCATATGTTCGCTATCACATTTAACTGACCTATTTTTTTCCAGTTTCTATAGTGAACATAGTGGCACGATTACTTACAGGTATTCTTCAATGCACTGAGTCATGGTCTTCCACGTCACAGTCCTTACTTAGCTCTGGTTGCGCAGGACAGACTCTCCGTACTATCTTTCCCTTTTTAAACATGAAGATTCCTTGCTACAACTGTATTCCCTCTCTGTGTATATCCTTCTCTCTTTTTAGTTTCACACAAAAGCCCTTCCCACTCCAAAGTCAGCCTGGGCATACCCAAGCCATGACGCTGCGGGAGGGAGATGAGAGAGTATGTAGGACTGTGACGAGGAAGACCAGGACTTGGTGTAATTATTATCATTATGAGTATTATTATTATTATTTAATGCTTATATTATGCAACACGCCTGAAGGCCTCCATGCGCATGAAGGCAAGACCTGGTCAGAGAGAGAAAGGAGGTCAGTGCTGTGGGTAAATGCAAAGAGACAAAGAACTAATCATTAGAATTGAAGAGATGTGTTTTTAAGGCTCTCTGAAAACTAGAGAGACTCGGAAAGGTTCCCCAGATCTAGGGGAAGAGAATTCCATACATTTGGGGTGAATACTTGAAAACGGGTGCCACCAAAATTCTTCAAATTGTGTCTTGGTACAAAAGGTGTGTGGCCCTACTAGGGTGAAGAATGCACTCAGTTGTTGCCTTACACAAAAGGTACTTAAGGTACCTCGGAGCCTTGTCAGTTAGAGTGAGAATGTTATGTGAGATGTGTTGGCTAACTGGAAGCCAATGCAGCGCTCTTCTTGAATCCGAGACATGGTCTTGTGGACCAGGATTGCAGAAAACTCTTACAGCCACATTCTGGGCTGTTTGAAGTCTTCTCAAATTATGTTTAGATGTACCTGCAAGGAGACTATTGCAATAATTGAGCAGAAGATTGCTGGTAAGTAATCAGGCAATTATGCCCTCATCAGTTATCCTCATCATCCTTACCTATCTGAGGACCTAACAAGCAGCGTAATAGCATGACACTAGAGCCCAGAATATTTGCACACCCTGTGTGTTTATTAAATTATGAGTGAGAAACCGACACTGATACTGTTATTTCTAAAATGTGTAGGAATATTTTCCACCACCATTTTTGACTGTCTAATGCATGTGATTGGTGTTGCCCAGGTGGCTATCTGGCACATTTCTTCCATAGATGTTCCCCTAAACTCTGCCCATGATGCTGCCACCCCCCTTGTTGACCTACCCTGAACGAAGGATGGAACAGGCACCTGGGCTTCTGAATAGGCAGACTGAATGACAAAGTTGATCCACCTGATTGTGGATGCTGCTAGCTTTAGCCATGGCTTGGAAGAACCAAACGTCACAAACAGGGAATCAACCTGCCCAACTGAGGCCATGCGTGACATGTAATTCAAGAGGGCTCTAGCAACAACCATGGATTGGGAGCCCGATGATGAAGGTCGATGGAAAGAATGGGAAGGTCCATTTCCTGATCCTGGTAGAATAGAGATGCCACTTTGGGATGAAAAGAGGGGAGAAACCTAAGGGCTACCCTATCCAACAACAAAAAAAAGGATTGTGACATAGCAGAGGCTCAATCTCCTTTACCCACCTACCAGAGGTAAAAGCAGATAGCAAAGCAACAACTTTGGCCAACAGAAATATTAAAGGGACTTCCACCAATGGATCCAATGGTGGCTATTGAAGAGCACAACATACTAAAGGGAGATCCCACAGAAAAATCATGGATCAAACAGGGGGGTCTTTTCTGCTACAAACCCTAGAAAACCTTCTTGTCAAAGGACTCAGTCTGAGAAAGGCCTTCCAATTAAATTTGACTTCCTTGATTGTCACGCACAAGCATCGCAATGTCAAGATCACGAGTCCCATAAAAAAAAACACCCCTCAGGAAATCTAACACTTAACATGGGTTTGCCTGAAGAGGCATAACATGTTTCTGAACACACCCAGGCAAGAATTACTCAAAATGCAGCTGGTATGCCTGCAACAGGGAGGACTTGCGTTCTGCTAGAATACACAATGTTAGCCCGTTCAAATATTCTAGACGCTGACATTCTTGCTGCTCATTCTCCAATACACCAGGCAGAGTCTTTGCAATGTCTGCTGTGTGAGTGGGGGATAGCATAGAGGAGTAAGGGGCAGGGGAAGAAACAAGGGCTCCTATAGCCAGAGGCGTAGCCAGGAGTGTCTAACATGTGGGGCCTGAAGCTAATGTAGTTGGGACCACCGCAGTGACATTAACATCTGTAAATGCCCACAGAGCACTGCTGAGTGGGCATTTACAGATTTTGGGTGGGCCGTGCCCCTCAGGCCCTACCCTGTCTACTCCTCTGCCTCTAGCCAGCTGTTGCATTAACATAGAGGCCAATATTGAATGATTGCAATCAGGCTTTGTCTGCAGGTATTTTCTTGAGTACCCTATGGATCTGGGGAAATTTGGGACATACATAGAGTCAGCTTGGGGGCAACAGGAGGGATAGACTATCTATTCTCGAGGCATGTGGTGAGGAACCCACAGACACAAACAGTTCACAAACAGTTCTGAAGCAAACAGATTGATCGTTGGAGTTCTAAATTGATTAAATAGGTGTCAAAATAATGAGGGATGCAGGCAGTAATGAACTGAGCATTATTGAACAGTTATTATTGTTCAATTAAGTGGTTCACGGTATCTTTAACGGTATACCGTTATACCGTTACAACCCTAGTTGACAGTACTGGGTGCATGTCAGCCACCACGCATTTGGTCCACTGGGCCCAGGCCCACCTCAAGCCCCTAGTCCAACACATATTATCGCAGTGGTTCACAGCGTCCCTTTACTACAAAGCCTTGATTCAGTGGAAGCCCTCTTCCAGTGCTTTGGTGGCTTCATTGGGATCATGTATTGAGGGGTATCCCTCTCCTGGCCCCGGCCTCTCTTGTCCTGACCAAAGATGCAAGCGACTTAGATTGTGGGGTGTCTCTAAGTTCCTATTTGTTGAATTAGTGGGAGCACTCAGCAGGAGAGACTCCTGCTCACCTTTTCTGTAAGCGTATTCTCCCTGCACGGGCGATAAGCTGCTGTAAGATTCTGCAATGTCTCCTCAATCCACATGAGAATTCTTTGGGCAATCTGTCTGGGGGCTTGCATGGAGTCCGCCCACTACAAATTGATATATGATTTCACCATTGTTTTGTCAGTATGAACCATAAAGGAGTGGCCCTGCGGGAATGGCAAATATTGCAACAGTGCCCTCTAAATCCCTGAGTGTTCCCACCAATTCGACAAATAGGAACTTAGAGTCACCCCACAATCTAAGTTGCTTGAATCTGTGGTCAGTACAAGAGAGGCCGGGGCCAGGAGAAGGATACCCCTCAATACATGATCCCAATGAAGCCACCAAAGCACTGGAAGAGGGCTTCCACTGAATCAGGGCTTTGTAGTAAAGGGACGCTGTGAACCACTGCGATAATATGTGTTGGACTAAGGGCTTGAGGTGGGCCTGGGCCCAGTGGACCAATTGCGTGGTGGCTGACATGCACATAGCACTGTCAACTAGGGATGTAACGGTATAACGGTATTCCGTTAAAGATACCGTGAACCACTTAATTGAACAATAGTAACCGTCACGTTGTTTATACTGGTATACCCTTTATACCGTTAAGTGTGCCTTTCAATCTAATTTGGAAAGGCTGTAACGTAAAGAGTGTGCGTGTGTGTATGCGCACAAGCGTATACTACAATCAGCCTCCATTGATCTGTGGCATGTAGGCTATCAAGATGGCAAAATGTTCATTGTCACCAGTAGCCATTGGGGGAGCTAAAAGCCTAAATGACCACTTAAGAAAAGCTATTCTCCACACGTGTGTTTGTGTTTGGTGGAAGCAAGGGGTGGCATTTCAGTGGAAAGTATGTTGAAAAGCCCAATTCTGGCCCTGGGTGCGTGGTTTTGTTTGTGATGATAAATCTGACAATTTATGACCTTTTAGAAAATATTTGTTAAGATTAGTTAACTCCACCTACCGCGATAGCCATGATATACCGTCATTTTTGCAAGAAAGTTATCGTACCGTCATAAAATTAATACTGTGACACCCCTACTGTCAACCAGTCCCTGGTTTATGATGAAGGGAGTGACAACAGAGTCCAAACTTAGTATGAAGCCTTTCTATTCTGCACCAATGAATTGAAGGGTATTCAGTGATAATAGAAAATACAATTACAGAGAATGCTATAACAGAGAAACAAAAACAGAAAAAAAACATTGACATTTTTTAAAAATAGGTATGGAAGTAAAATAGGTGGGAATGGGGTTGGGGTTGGTTAAAGCACATAGAGAAACAGGGGGTTTTCAGCCACCCCCCTTCCCCCCAAATAAATCTCACTCTTATTGTTTTGGCTGGAATAGCATTCTCTATTATGTATTGTCTGTAATCACATAGAACCAAATTGAGGGGACTGGCACTGGTCTAGGTGGTACTCCTTCTAGTTCATCAGAAACCCAAACTCCTGATGATTCTGGCACACCGTCACCACATCTCTGGATGCCCTAAGGAATGAAGGACTAGAAATCAGCCTGTCATCAAGATATGGTAATACATGTAACCCTGCTCATGTAATGTCGACATTATTGGTGCAATAACCTTGGTGATGATCCTGGGCAGGCATAGGCTAGTCCAAATGGCAGAACCAGGAACTGGTAATATCTCCTGCCATAGGCCAACACGAGGAAGGCATGATCCTGCTGGTATCGCGGTATCCATCACGAGGGGCACTGGGTCTTCTTGCTCCTTTTAGTATTTCAAACTCCTTTTTAATATCCCTTGCTAATGCTTGCTCTACATAGGTGGCATATGTCCGTGCTGTGATGGCAAAATCGGAGTAAGAAAAGGGTATTTTCAGTGCCACCTCAATTTCTTTATTCCAAAGGCACTAATGTTTGTGCCAATAAGTTACAGGTTAGGTAATCCACCTTGGGCGCATGTAGAAACTCAGTCTCAAAATCCACCAATGGATATCTTCAGGCCAAAAAGCTAGGGAGCACTGGCCGGTCAATGTCCTTCCTTTCTTTGATAAGCAGATTGCGAGTTACATTTTGGACTGGTAACCCTTCAAGCTCGCTGACCACATTGCCCCCAAACAGGTCATTCCCTCAGGCACAAGGAGTGAGGGCTCCAGTGGATTCAGTACTTCTCTAATGTGGCCTAAGGCTTTTGCCAGATCTACTCCTTGCAGATACCTGGCCTTCTTCTGTGATACACCCCAGAGACGTTTTTATGGGAGGGAAAAAGGGGCACTTGCCCGGGGACCCCACCTCGGAGGGTGCCCCACGAGGCTAGCTGATCTGAAGAAGTAAGATTCCATTGTTCCCCAGTCTTTAAAAGCACTCGTCAGGATATTTTATGGGGTGCTGCTGAGGCTCTAAACTCATTGTCTTTCTGTTTTGGCAAGTACATTCTGCCTTGATCAATTCATCATGTATTGCTGTCTGTTTTCACTGTCGTATACATAGTTTCATGTGTGCCTTACGGCACAACTCTGTAGCATTCATTCCTTCCTGTGGGAATGATGTTGGTCATGTGCAATAGGCAACAGTGAAATACATGTTGAAAAATTGAGTGCCACAGTGGTTCAGAATTTAGCTTAGTGTATGAAGCACCCATTGCAGAGATATGTGTTCATATGCACAATTAGAATGTTAAATTCCAGCAAGGCTGGCTGAGCTTTTCCTGTGTCTGAAGTTTATAAACCTGCCTGCATACGTACTTTGTTTTGCAGAACAACATCTGCTATTATCAGCACTGTGCCTGCACCAGATAGGGGTTGCTATAAAAACTAACACATCAACCGTATGTGAAGGTCTAGAAATCGGTTTTTTCAGATGGGGTGTTGTGAAACCTAGGCAATCGCCTCCAACAATGGCATAAATTGTTAGTCCAAGAGGTGAATAAGTATCAAAATTCAAGTCTATGTAATGAAAGCGTTCATGCTTGTATTCTGGATTTGCCAGCAGACATACAGTTATCCTGGTCAAATCATCTAATATATCTTAAATTACTGTGCTGTCTTCTGTGAGGTTTGCCTTCTTGCATGCTGCTGTATAATGTAACCTATTAATTGATCTTTCTTCTTATGTAGGACATTTGGGTGGAAGGGATGGTAGACAGAAGAGAGCGGACCATATGTTGCAGGCCTCAGGCAAGCATATTTTAAGGTCGGCTTGTTTGACACAAAAACTGTTTTCTTTATGGTAAAAAACAAAGGTGTTTATGGACGTTTATAAATTAAAATGTCACAAGCCATTGTTTTGGAAGTATTTACAGCTTTAAAATATGAAAGACAAACCCAGATTTAATTTGTTAAATCACATAGATTGGTATGCTGATTCTTATATACTTCCCTTGATGATGGAGAGAATGAAGCTAGAATCATTCCCATTTTGCATAACACCCTTCTATAATATTTTGTTTAAAAATTGTCATATTTGGTTATGTGATTTGTGTACTTTTCATGTCCGTTTTTTTATAAAATCAGATTGTTTTAGTTCAGGGTAAGAACTGGAAAAGAAAGTGTTCAAATGCAGAAATTGCAGAGTTGGTACAAATCCCAGCTTCACCCCTTCATCCCTTTACCAATGTGTGATCCTGGGCATCTCATTTAATCTTGTATTGCCTAACCTCTCAATATTGTCAATCCCTAAACCTTTCAAAATTGTCAGCCCTTCCGAGTGATTTCCTTCTCATTGTATGATCTTCATAAAAGCCTTGTTTATGGTTTCTCTGTGTTAATAGTGAGCATATTTATATTGCACGCCACAGGCATTTGATCCTTTGATATCTAGTGGCAACACTATTTGGAAACCATATCCCACTTCTAATCTCAGTCTACTGGATAAAGACACCTTTCTGGTAGCTTCTAATCTACCTCCACTATCCCTGCTACCGTTTGTGTAGTGTTCTCCTTCCTTCTAATTGGTGGTCTCTATCCATGCACAAGCACTTTTGCATTCTGAGAGGCAGCTAATGTGAGTTCTCGGTCTATTATGGGTTACATGTACCTTTCTATATACAGTCCTGCATTAATACTACAGGATGCATACCTTCCTGGATATTATTGATAAAAAAGTATCCTGTATGTACTAGAAAAATAACCTCTGATGTTGATCTTCAAATGCTACTGGTTCCATTCTGAATGAAGAGGCTAAGGGGACTTAAAGGGAGTAAACCTGTTTATTATGCTGCGAGACAGCATATCAACCTATAGGTTGTGGGTGGCATGGGTGGGGGGGCGTGACCAGTATTCTTGATTCCTTTGGTTTGGTGGAAGGGAGCCCCAAAAATGTCTGTGCCCAGGGCCCCAAAAGTGCTTAAGATGACCCTGATACACCCAATGCCTCTCTGGTTGGGAAATTCCCAGGCAAGTGCCTCTTGTTCTTTAAAGGCCACAATTACTGCCATTGCTATCATCCTTTGAAACCTGTCCTCTTTCATAATGGTCAAGGAGGGGTGGACAGTCTGTGCTCTCTAAAGCTGTTTACTCTTTTTCAGGCATTTGCGGGTTGCCTGGGCTCCATGTAAAATTCTGGTTGATGCCATACGAGCCTGTGAATCTGCTCTCCTGGAACGGGTCGGCGCTACAAGCATCTGTGTCTCTGGTGCATGAAGTGGCCGCTCTGCTGATGATATCTAATTACTGCTCACCCGGTGAAGAGGCCGCCGGGTGGTGTCCCTCACTCCAGCCAGCGTTGCGATGAACCACTTCCCACCATTGGCTTTCACTTGTAGATTACCACCGTATGGGTCCAGGTTTCATAAACAGTACCCAATGACTTAATCCTGTAATGTGGGCAGCCCACTAAGACCTACGAGCTGAAACAGAACCATTTTAGACTAACATCAATACATTATAAAACGTAGTGTCATGAGAGATTCCACTCCTGAGGGACAGACAACAAAACAGGCTGACTTCAGAGTGGGAAGCGGTTTTGAATGCAACCAACAAAAAAAACACGTATGGTAAACAGAGGAGGGACTACCGTTGTAGTAATAATCCTCCATTTTTAAAAAGGGAAAATAGTTTGGAGAGTCTGTCCTAGGAGGCACAACTTCATTTAAATAAGTACTGTGATGGGGAAATGTGGAAGAGGGGGTCATATAAAGTTTGCAAGAGAAGTATATTTTTTAAAAAAATGAATACGTGAGATATTAGGGATAATGGTCAAGATGATACACACAGTGAATCATTTTGAAGAAGAATTCGAAGCGATGGTAAGATTTACGGTTGGGAGCTCGGAGTTTGGGAAATCTAAAAATACACGTTGACAGAAGTAGATTAGTATGAGTTGTGCTCTGAGCTGTTGAGGGCCTCCTCCCTAATGTGTAGGTCTTTGCAGTGTGTTGTAAAGGGTTGTTTCATGTTCGGAAAGGTGAGTTGTGAAGACTAGACAGCTGTGAGCGACGTGAGTCAGTATAAACACCACTGTGGATTCTTATAGAAGATGGGCCTCATTATAAGGGTGGCAGTGACGGTATGAACGGTGCCGGTAATGCACCGGCACCGTTCATACCGTCCCACCGCATTACAAGTTCTGCTCGTGGGTGCCTGACAGCCCGCCAGATCCTACCTGACGGGCGGTGTGGCACCCGCGAGCATAACTCGTAATCCCGCCGGCACCGTTATCAACGGTGCCGGCGCATCCATGCTCCCCACCCCCATTCTGCCCTATCGAGCAGAATGGGGATCGGGAGCCCGGCAATACCGTCACCCGCGAATGAGCAATTACCGGCCCATTCATCTCGGCCAGGTATTGCCCAATCGCGGGAGGCGGTGCCGGTAGCGAGCATGGCGGTAGCCGTGCCTGCTACACAGGCACGGCTACCGCCATGCTTGTAATGAGGCCCATTGTAACGTGCGCTGGAGAGGTGTTGATCCTGCAGCTGAAGTGCGGTTAGGTTTTTCATCTCGTGTTGTGTCTGGTACACACGTGATAAGGGGAGAGACAGTGGGATGACTTTGCATTGTCTATGCAGAATGTAACTACCATTTGAAGTGCAAACTCAACGACTGAGCCGGTGAGGTCGAAATTAATATTTTCTACTATGTATATCCAGCTATGACTAGGAACTTCTGATGTGATATCAGTCTTATTCAGAGAGAGAAACCGTAAGCGCTTGGTATCTGATGCTGTGCACATTACTCAATGTTCAGCCTCCAGCTGTGGATGGTTGGGATCTACAGTCCATATCAAATGACCCGGTTATTTTTTGTGGTGTTACTCTTCAGGAACCTGGTGCATCAGGTGGATCAGGCGGTGAAAGTAAATGTTATTTTCTAGAAAAAGGAGCCAAGCATACATGCAAGTGCCCTGGGAGATCATATGTGCTTACTCAGGTTACTTGAGTCATCACTGACCTCTTGATTTGTAAAATAGTGGGATTTTATTTCAATTTGTAATGATTTGTTTTATGATGTGTCATATACGTATTACAGCTTTATAATATGCATCTACCTCGCCTTGGTTGGTATTTGTTTGGACTTTATAATTAATGGAATACAACTAAATGGGGGTAGTCGAAGAACTTGATGGAAGCATTTTAACCACTTCAGTGCTAGGCCGCCCACACCTATGATGTCAAAGAGCTGAGCAAAGGTGAGATATTTGAAGATATTTAGGGCCCGATTCATGGAATTTTTTGCACAGTTCAAAGTGACTTCGCACTGCCGAAAAGTGACTTTGCAGTGCTGACACAAACCCTTATATAGTACACAAATTTGTATAGTACGAAATGCATTAAAGGCTAGATTCATGGAGTTTTTTGCATGGTTCAAAGTGACTTTGCACTGCTGAAAAGCGACTTTGCACTGCCGACATGACCCCTGATTCATGGAACTGTGCAAAGTGCATTTTTGCAGCGCAAAGTCCATACAAAGCTCATTTTGTACTGCAAAAATGACAATGCACTGACTTTGCACTTCAAAAATACACTTTGCACAGTTCCATGAATCAGTGGCCATGTCGGCAGTGCAAAGTCGCTTTTCAGCAGTGCAAAGTCACTTTGAACCGTGCAAACAAATTCCATGAATCTGGCCTTTAATGCATTTCTTACTATACAAATATGAACTCCCTGCGGCGTCTCGAAATAGCTCTAGAGCTAGAAATGATAAAGACACTTCTAGACCTTTTGAAACATATATTCATTGGGCCAAAGGGTAAATCTGAATGCAAACAAAACACGAACATTCTTTATTACTCACAGTGCATGCTGCCCTCCACAAAATGCTGTGCGTGTGTACGGTTTAGCTGTAGGGAGACTCTTTAGGGATTATGCATTTAATGTTCTCTCTGTATGAGTCACAGTTCTTCTAATCCTGCCATTGACTGTGGGGGCTATTTTGAGAATGGCTACACTGTTAGATCTAAGCAAGCTAAGCCTGGAAGATTAATAGTGAAGTATGAATACATAGCGTGCTCAAATCAACTGCTGGGGCACTCCATCGCCAGAGAGCCGTGCCTGCTATGATAGTTATTGCACCTGTTCCTCCGATGTCTGCAGGTATAATTCAATCACTCCTAAAGGCCACTGTTTGCAAAGTTTGCTAAACAATGCCTGTTCATAATTCCACCAAATGGGTGTATGTGTTTATAAATTAACAACTGTGAGCTATAGTTTCATGGATTAACTTTAAAGACGGATTACTTTAAATCTGTGTGCCTCATTGCTTTAGTAGATAAGCATATGTGAATATGTTTCATACAAGGACAGCCTCCAACTTTATCTAGAAAGGAACAGATTTTCCGTGTTCCAAGTTACTTCTGATATCACTATTCATCCGTAATAACATGTTGATACCACTGCGCAGTCTGCAATACCGATATAAAAGCCTACAGTGCTTTTTCTTATTACAGGCTGGTTGTGACTTCGCTACTGACCTGCAATAAGAACAGTACATCACTCCAGCTCTGTAATCAGTAATCACGCTTTAGTTGTGCCCGCTGCTTGTGCCACAACAGAATAAGGAAAGCTGTGACAAGCCTTTTAAGTTTCTTTCATGTAAAATAGATTTCTGTAACACTTTGCAGCCATTAACTGAGTAGTAACTGTTTATTATCGTCCGTTTTTGCGCACTGCTGGAGTTTAACGCTTGAGAGCAAGAATCTGTGTGTTATTTATTAATTATTTTAAAGTGCATAATGAAAACGTTTTCCAGATGCATTTGATGAAATTGCTTAAACTATTCTTCTGCAACACATTTGAAGCTGCATATTATTTTAAATCAAAACAGATTGTAAATGGATTATATCTATCAGCAACCAGAAGACATCTTATGTTACAAAAAGCAAGAGACCATATATTAAACAGGGATTGACAGTGTATGGCCATGCATTATAATTAATAAAATATCCCTTACAGTATGTAAAAAGGTTATTGCAATGAACCTCTGATTTCCATGGCCAAATAGAGGAACGAGACCAACTGCTCGGTGTCTTGCAACATCCTTATAAGTACTAAACGGGCTACTTTATCCCATACACAATGCATTCCAGTCAGGCTCTGACATCAAACTGTTAGATAGAGTTGAAAGCGGTCAGTAGCTGACATTGAAACTAATGAATGGCAGTATCTTATCATCGCTCTAAATTTTCTTGAATTAAAAATACATCACAATGAAAAATACCTCAAAAAATAATTATCCAATCCAAGGTCATTTAACTGAAAATTCACTCATCGATGGATTTATTAAACTCAGCAGTTATTAAAAATAGTTTAAAAAAGAAACGCATTCACTATACAATTGAACAGGATAATAATCTATTAACCTTTAATGGCTTGAGTTTATAAACAGCGGTGGATCAGGGAATCATCAATGGCAACCAACTAGGAAACAAACCTACTTCTCTACAAAGTCTGCCTGATGAATACGTGCTTTGAGATGGTTGTACAATAATATTTAGCATTTAACAAAACAACTAAATAGTTACAAAATTAACTTTTATATTTTATAATCCTGAAGTCTCTGGGCTTCCTAGTTGATACAGTGAACGTGCTACAAGCAGGTGAAAGTTTATAGGACAACTAGATATTTAGGACCACATTATGGAAACTTTCTTTGGCACAAGTGATGAGATGTGCTAGTGCCAACCATCACTTGTGCCAAAAAAGATGCACCTAATTGCCATAGGGTATTTGATAGTGAGCATCATAACATTTTACATGCATATGCCCTTTGCCACCTCATTTGCACAAATCCTCCAGGGATGTATCGTTTGCACGTGGGCACGCCCTCTGAAAATGTGGAGGTAACTTTTGCGGATAAAGTGGCCTGTGCATTTCCAGCATGGAGCATCCAAATATAGTGCATGCTCTGCACTACCTTTTGATTCTCCATTTTTTGGGGGAATCTGGACGATAATGTTTTCCCAAAGATAACAAAGTTGTTTTCTCTTATCGAATTCAAGGTGAGACTAGTACACGGCATAGAGTCTTTAACTGTCATGCTCTTACTGCTAAAAAGCACCAGGTTGGGAGGGGACTCCTGAGGTCTACCAATGGGACCTGAAAGAAGGGCACTGTTGGGTTTGCATCTTCTGGGGAGGCAACATGGGTGCTCCTGATTATCCTTTTTGGCACCAAGGATATCAATGTTCATTATATTCTGAATTCAACTGGGAACCAATGAAGTTGTCTGGTGATAAATGAGGTGTGGGCATGTTTCCTGCTCCAACCATCACTCTTGCTATGGCGTTCTGCAGGCGAGTAATCAACTTTTCAGGTCTACCCACGTTCAAGGTATTTAATTAATATAGGTTCTCCCTAATGACCACCCTGTGTATGATCACCAAATGTGTATTATAAATAAGTAGATGCGACCTAAAATGGTGACTATGACTAGTTGTGCGTTTAGTCACACGATCCTTCATAACCAGTTCAACTTTGAATATACATCCCAGGGCTGTAACTTTAGAAAGGATTCTAAGCGAAGTAGATTTCAATGAAGGCTTATTGTAAGAGAAGTACATGCATTTCATCTTTTCCTTGTTGCCCAACAGTATTAGTTAACTGTTTGTGATGCGTTCAGGCTAAACTAGTCAAGTTTCATCAAGTTCTTAATGGTGATAAACTGAAGACAAGCCTTTTAGCACCTGTTTGCTGCTCTTCCATAGGTTTATGCAACATCTGAGTGTTATCTGGGTAATCAAAGCCCACGTTGGACCAACCAGAAGGTCATGCAGTGGGGCTTAGTTTAAATATTAGTGGTTTAGAGCTGAAGATTTTGGAATTCCACAAACACCTTCAGAGTACATGGGCTACACAATGCTAAGCTTATTTTGCATATGCTGATCTTGGAACAACATAGCAAACTTGGACTAGATTTTTCAGAACAGTCTTCTGACCTCGACATCAAGCGCGACAAAATGACTGTACAGTTCGGAATGTAAAAAACATTTTTTTGTGGTATCAATGACGTATCTATAGGTTGGGCACGCTGAAGTCATATTATGTGCTTACAATTATGGTCATTGAAGCCTTTTTTCTGATTTATTGTAACACTCTCAAGGCATTTATGTTTTAGTCCATATCTGACCTATGGTTTACACAGTGACTTGGTAGTCAACTTTTTGTCCTGCATTACCCATATTGGATAGCTTGGCAAAGTAAGAAAACATTTGGTTTTTACAATTAAGATTGGTGACCTTTTTCTTATCTAAAAACATTTTGTGGTTCTGGTTATCAAGCCAGATATGTGGTTTGGCTGCAAGAGAGGGTTACATATGTTTATCTGCTTAATGGTCATATCTTGTGGATTCATGGAATTAAATGGTGTATAGTATATTCATCTAAAATGGAGACAATTTTGGAATTAGGTACATGAGATCAGCCATTTCAAAAACAATTGCTATGACTGGAGTTCATAATTATTTTTCTTTTGTTGGTGAAATGGTTTGATTCCGTTCACACATTATTTAAGTGCAGACCTGACTAATGAGGTAAACCACCTTGAGAACATGTGGAGATAATGACCTATCATCTCTGAAGGCAGTGTGGATTATTGGAATTTCTCCCTCCCTGGCCACTCAAATTCTTTACAAATGTGTATAGAAAATGGACCTTACAGCACTGTTTTTTTTAAAAAAAAAAAGATTGGACAAATGTGGGTCTCAGAGAGCTCATGAACCAATTCAAGACTTCATGATCTACCACAGTACCTAGTACTCAGGTAGCAGAAATGTATATGTAGGCACTAAAAGAAAGCATTTAAGGTTCAGTATAAACAATGGAGTTTATTCACTTGTAAAGTGGTAAACACTGCTCAAATGCAATGCAGGATATTTTATACCACTGGAGAACAGGAAAAACACGTGTGTGTGTTAGAAAGAACAAATATCGATTATTATAACCTACGTGTCTGGCCCAAAAATTCAGGCAGGATACAGTATGGCAGATAATGGCAACAGAAAGAATTGTGCCTGAAAACATGCCAATAACAGATAATTGGCCTCATTCTAAGTTTGGCGGTCTGGAAATAAGGGTGCCGGTAACAACGTACCAGCACCCTTTCTGGACCACAAGACTACCTGAATGCCTTCAGGGCCAAAATCTCCCAGCATGTCTGACTTTCCGGGAGTACCGGTCCCTGCAGGCATGTTTCTCACGGAAGCACCGGCACCGATAGCAACGATGCCGGTGCTTCCGTGTCCCCGTTCCTATGCAGTCATATGGGACTCCACGGGAATGTGGATTTACAGTTTCTGCCGCCTGACATCCCGGGCCGCCGTGACTTGTAATGTCTTGGTGGCACTGGGATATCAAGCGGTGGAGCGGTGTTACGAGGTCGGCAGCAACCCCCTGATAGCACTGGCGGGTTACCGTCGACCTCATAATGAGGCCAATATGTGTGACTAGAATAAAGTAAAGAAGGGGCCAGAAGAAGGTTTCCCTCATAATTTAGATGTGAGGAGAATACGTGCATAAAAACTGATGCACCACAGAGTTTGATAATCAGAAATCCTGTGCCACTGCTTATCATTAACAATACATTGCCATGAAACAGAGCTGGGAAAACACTTACTGATAACCAGCCCTACACATAAGAAGCACACCAGTGATTTTCACTCACTTTAAATAGGCAGATACCCTCAACTAAAAAAATGGGAGTAAAACTACTCCCAACAAAAAAAGGAAGCAATTGATAGATAGCAGCCCAGGCCCTTCTTCATTCACAAAGTTCCAGTGATGTTTTTGGATCGGTGGCGGCATCACAGGAAGGAGTTCTTCTAATATTTATGTTTGATCCAACGAGGAACTTTAAGGGAACACATATGTTTAGATTAGCATGACTCTCTAAGTAAAAAGATGGTTGGCACCCAAAAATATGTCTGTTCCAAAGTTAAAATATATTTCCACTTACCTAAAAAATTCCCTGCTTGCAATGCAATTTTCTTTTTTAGTCCTCGAAATCATTTAACTCCAAACTTCCTAAAATATGGAGTAACATATAATGAAAGCCCTACTTGTGAAACAGCCAAAGGAAGTGAAATGATTTAGCACAGAATCTAGCCAATAGTGTGTCGGTCTAACCTCCTTACCCCAGTCTAAATATAAACAGGAGCCTCATTGAGGGTCCTTAGGGAGCCCCTATCAAGAAAATCACAAAGATTTGCCTTAAAAGTAAATATCAACTAAGGGTCTCTCTTCTGCCATTCACTGTTAACAGTTAAACAAGATGTAAGGGATGCTACAGGCTCGAAATACAGAATGAATGGCTATATTGAAAAGCCTTCACTCCCTAAACACAGAAAACAAACAGAAGGCACTGTTTCCTAAACTGTTACTAGGGGTTGCTGTTCTTCAATGATTCGTTGGAGCTTAAAGGCCTACATACTCTTGAATAAGCTGTGTAAAGTAGTGAAATCTCAGGAAGGTGTGATTGACCACTATGTTACAAAACCCTGCCTTATGAAAATAATAAAGAGGCTTATTTTGTGAAAGGAAGCAGTAATAGCATCTTACATACATCACGTACTGCAGAATTTGATTTTGATGTTTGCTAAAATGCTGATGATTGTGACCATATATTGATTATGTCCCCGTATCACGACAGCTCTCTGGAAGAGGATGTGGATATGACCAACCCAAACACCATCAGTGACATAGAACTGGGATTGATGGAGGAACAAGAAGACTGTAAAATGGCACCTACCACCGCCACAACCATACCACACGTTTTGAGTTCAGATATACAACCAAGTGCTCATCCTGTTTGCGGTCTCTTTGCAGCATCTCAGAGATAGAAACATGTATTTATGCTTAGTTGTAAGATACAATAGTTCTTGCAATGAGAAAGGTACTAAACAGTGTAGAGGTTAGGAAAGTATATTATCATGTGGAACATTGTAAAAGAAGCATAATGAGGCACTAGGTTATTCTCTCTTCCGTTGGAGGGAACAGGAGACATGCCAGGAGCATGTTGTACACCTCCACCATATTTATGCATACAATTCGTTGACAACAGTACCTACAATGAAGCAGAGATGTGGGTGAAAGTAGAGTCGATAGTGCAAGAGTGGCTAAGGCTTTGCTTTTGTGGTGATGATCATTTGCTCCAATGTCATTGCTGCTCTTTGGCTGGGCAACAGAGCACATGCGCTTACCTGTTCTCCAATTTTATGAGCCGTTTCGTTTGTGATATAACCCTTTTCATAAGTTGCATGCTGTGGTACAAAGTATTTGTTCACATTTACACCATCAGAAAGGTGAAGAATTACTTTGAGAGGTCTGAAGATGAACCAAAATCTGCCACACCATTAAATGAATATGCCTATGTTTATTCAAAAGGAATTTGACATTACACATGCTCTACCTCTTCTGTGAACAATGCAGTGCAACACTTTCAGTGGACAGAGCCAGAAACACAGATTAGCACTGAATGAGGCTCTTTTCAATCTGACCCTCTGGGAGCTCATTTACGATTTATGTTCTCTGCTATGGCCCTTTGTGAAGGCCACCAACTGTGTGAGCCACTAGTCTGTGTCTCTTTGCAAGGCACTGCCATTGAAATCTTTCCTGTAAATGAACTGAGTGGACTTTCCAGAATTAATTCAGGATTCAATAACCTTGCTGAGGCAGACATTGCACAGCTAGTGTGACAACCTGAGGCACACTTTCATGTCATGCATGTTACATATAAAAGAAAACAGTGGAACATTTTGGAATCACTGCTAAAACCCTGCTTTATGGTAAACATTGCTACATTTAAGACTGGAGAGGGCACATGAAGACACACTTGCAATGTGCAGGACAATAAAGTAGAGGCGCTTGAATACATATAGTAACTGCCTGACGAAGTCCTAGCGGGGACGGCACGCGTGGCATTTTTCTACTTGTTTGTGTACAGGCTGTTGTTCAGCCATTACTGAAATTTAACACCAATTTATCTTACTGGATTGTGTATGTACAATCAAATCACTTTACCTCTTGTTGCACCTTTAAATAACGAGTGCCCGAGTCTTTCTTGTAGTGTGGTGAGGTTATTTACTCTTTTGGCCCTGGCTTTCTACTTGTTTTTATGCGTAACAATTGGGGCTGCTTTCGGCACCCACCGCACCGTTAGAGACAGATTGCTCATTCTTTTGAAAGCTGTTTTCAAAGATATATATATATATATATATATGGTAGACCCTGTACAGAAGTGCAGGGAAAGCGGAAGGCACTCCAGGAAGCGATCTTGCATACAGGAATCACGGCAAAACACTGAGGCAGCAAACCATTCTAGTCAGCCAAAAAATGTTCTTTAATTCATTAAATGTCCAGGTCAGAAAGGGAAAACAGCACGAAAAAGACGCGTTTCGCGGTAACAAACCGCTTGCTCATGTTAAGGGCGAGAAACACAAAGGAAGGACTATTTATACAGATTTGAACTCTATGATTTTAGTGTATAGAGAGTCGCGCACATTTCCTATGGGTCTGTTACACAAGTCTGCCATCTCTGAATGGGTTCAAGAGCTGAGCTACACGTAATGGCATAACAAAACAAAACTAAGCATGCTGTGAAATCGAACATTCTGAGTAGTAGGCAAAGTCCTATTACAAAGTAAAAATCACTGCATATCAGGTGTCTATTGATATGAACAATACAGTATTTGAAATTTAGTGCAAAGTGCACTTACAGGGTAATTCATAGAATTTCGCACAAAAGTGGCGCACGCGGCTGGCGCACAGTGTGCGCGTGCGAATGTCTGCGCCAGCTGAGTGCGCTAAAATCGATATCCGCGCACAGCGTATTCATGGATTTTAGCCTCCAAAACCAGCTGTGGCGCAGAGCGGCGCAGCGACCCTGCAGCAGCGCCAGTTACGTCCCCAAGAACGCCCTCGCGCAAGGAAAAGCCATCAAAATTCCCAATTCACCGCAAAGGGCTGCGCCAACCCTGGACCAGTATACAGGGCTGGCAAACAGCAAACGCCGAGCGGGGAACGTGTATTACTGGGGTGCGCGGGAAGTTCCACATGCAATTTCAGCAGGGTACGTGTATTTCTGGGGTGAGGGGAAGTTTAACATGCGATTACAGCAGGGTACGTGTATTACAGGGGTGCGCGGGAAGTTCCACATGCGATTTCAGCAGGGTACGTGTATTTCTGGGGTGCGGGGAAGTTTAACACGCAATTTCAGCAGGGTACGTGTATTACAGGGGTGCGCGGGAAGTCCCACACGCGATTTCAGCAGGGTATGTGTATTTCCGGGGTGCGGGGAAGTTTAACACGCGTTTACAGCAGGGTACGTGTATTACAGGGGTGCGCGGGAAGTTCCACACGCGATTTCAGCAGGGTACGTGTATTTCTGGGGTGCGAGGAAGTTTAACACGCGATTTCAGCAGGGTACGTGTATTACAGGGGTGCGCGGGAAGTTACACACGCAATTTCAGCAGGGTACGTGTATTTCTGGGGTGCGGGGAAGTTTAACACGCGATTTCAGCAGGGTACGTGTATTAAAGGGGTGCGCGGGAAGTTCCACACGCGATTTCAGCAGGGTACATGTATTTCTGGGGTGCGGGGATGTTTAACACGCGATTTCAGCAGGGTACGTGTATTACAGGGGTCGCGGGAAGTTACACACGCGATTTCAGCAGGGTACATGTATTTCTAGGGTGCGGGAAGTTTAACACGCGATTACAGCAGGGTACGTGTATTAGAGGGGTGCGCGGAAAGTTTAACACGCAATTTTAGCAGGGTACGTGTATTTCTGGGCTGCGGGGAAGTTTAACACGCAATTTCAGCAGGGTACGTGTATTACAGGGGTGCGCGGGAAGTTCCACACGCGATATCAGCAGGGTACGTGTATTTCTGGGGTGCGGGGAAGTTTAACACGCGATTACAGCAGGGTACGTGTATTACAGGGGTGCGCGGGAAGTTCCACACGCGATTTCAGCAGGGTACGTGTATTTCTGGGGTGCGGGGAAGTTTAACACGCGATTTCAGCAGGGTACGTGTATTACAGGGGTGCGCGGGAAGTTACTCATGTGATTTCAGCAGGGTACGTGTATTTCTGGGGTGCAGGGAAGTTTAACACACAATTTCAGCAGGGTACATGTGTTACAGGGATGCACGGGAAGTTCCACATGCGATTTCAGCAGGGTACGTGTATTTCTGGGGTGCGGGGAAGTTTAACACGCGATTACAGCAGGGTACGTGTATTAAAGGGGTGCGCAGGAAGTTCCACATGCGATTTCAGCAGGGTACATGTATTTCTGGGGTGCGGGGAAGTTTAACACGCAATTTCAGCAGGGTACGTGTATTACAGGGGTGCGCGGGAAGTTACACACGCGATTTCAGCAGGGTACGTGTATTACAGGGGTGCACTGGAAGTTACTCACGTGATTTCAGCAGGGTACGTGTATTTCTGGGGTGTGGGGAAGTTTAACACGCGATTACAGCAGGGTATGTGTATTACAGGGGTGCGTGGGAAGTTCCACACGCGATTTCAGCAGGGTACGTGTATTTCTGGGGTACGGGGAAGTTTAACATGCGATTTCAGCAGGGTACGTGTATCACAGGGGTGCGCGGGAAGTTCCACACGCGATTTCAGCAGGGTACGTGTATTACGGGGTGCGGGCAAGTTTCGCACGCGATAGGCCCTGTGCGAGTGGGGTACATGTATTTCGGGGGTGCAGGGGAGTCCTACACGTGAACTGGCAGTGTGGGTCCTCCCAGGTGTTCCCTCTACACCCTCCACGGCCCCTGCAGGCAGACCACACCACAGGGGACTACCCTGCACCCCTGGTCATGTCCCGCAGGCAGCCCATCTACCATGGGCATGCCCCCCCAGCCAAGCCAGATGTCACCTTGCACTAGTGATCACCAACGCATTACCCCCTTGCACCCCCACCCCACAGCACTGCAGGGCACCTGCCAGCAGGCCCCCACTCATGTCCCCTTGCACACCCAGCCCCCAGCAGTGCGGGGCACCTGCCAGCAGGCCCCCACTCATGTCCCCTTGCACTCCCACCCCCAAGAAGTGCAGGGCACCTGCCAGCAGGCCCCCACTCATGCCCCACTCATGTCCCCTTGCACCCCCACCCCCCAGCACGGAGGGGCACCTGCCAGCAGGCCCCCACTCATGTCCCCTTGCACCCCCACCCCCCAGCAGTGCAGGGCACCTGCCAGCAGGCCCCCACTCATGTCCCACTCATGTCCCCTTGCACCCCCACCCCCCAGCACTGAGGGACACCTGCCAACAGGCCCCCACACATGTCCCCTGCACCCCCACCCCCCAGCAGTGCGGGGGACCTGCCAGCAGGCCCCGACACATGTCCCCTAGCCAACACGTCATCACAATTTAGATCCCTGGCCCTTATGGCCAGCCTCCACATGCCAAAGACCCACCCAATTATTGCATCCACCCACATAGAAATGCCAATTACATGATACAACCCCAATGGCAAGTATGTAAATGAACACATGTCCGTCACACACACACAATGAGTGCAAGTGAATGTCAAAACCCATATCATGACATGCATGAAACCAATGAGATGATACCACAAATGGAAGTATAAAACAATATATATTAAAGATAACATGAACGTAAATCAAATTAAACACACAACAATGGGAATAACAAAAGAAATGATCCATGTCCGATAAATTATGAAAATCAAGAAAACATAAGCAAAAGAAATCCAAGAAGAAATGTTGTCCAAAGTCACAGTTCAAAAAATCAAATCCAAGGGAAAATAAAAAGTAAAAACCATTGCTCCATGGTGAACACAAAAAAATATTAAAAAAGATGAATCCAATGTAAAACTATGTACAATTGAAGAATCCAGGGTCCATGGGCCCAACTTAAGAAATGAAACCTACCAAAAACTACTACCTAATAAAAAAACTATATACAAAAATGTGGTCCATTGTCCAAGCGGTCCAAAATAAAGAAAAAACCAAAGGAAACCTCATACTAACCATCACTACAATAACCAGAATACCTTGAGACTGAAATTGAAAAAAGTAATTAGCAACACCTGAAAAGGAACACAGCTAACACAGCCTCCCTGATGAGAGTTTGAGACTTGAAAGTACTTGGAGGAGTAGAACTAACTATTGTGCTTTGGAACTGTAGCAGTTGGGATTTAACTCTGGTAATTTATTTATATTGTTGGGACTATTTGCATCTGGGATTCAGCCCTGTTATTATTTTTTGAACTGTGTTGGGATTCAACCCTTTTATTACTTACATCAGGATTAAATGACTTGGAACCAGAGTGCGCGCCTGACCTTCTTTTTCTACTTAATGTTACAGGAGACCCGGGCTCCAGAGGCAGCAGCACCGGGGCTATTATGCCCCCACTTTGGAGAGCCATAGTCATGGTTTTCCCCCCTCCCCCAATTGTGGGTAAGATCTGTGTTTGGAGGGGAGTTGGTTCCCGGTCTCCTGAATGAAACACTTGTGCCAACACTACAATAACCAGAATCCCTTGAGACTGAAATTGAAAAAAGTAATTAGCAACACCTGAAAAGGAACACAGCTAACACAGCCTCCCTGATGAGAGTTTGAGACTTGAAAGTACTTGGAGGAGTAGAACTAACTATTGTGCTTTGGAACTGTAGCAGTTGGGATTTAACCCTGGTAATTTTTTTACATTGTTGGGACTATTTGCATCTGGGATTCAGCCCTGTTATTATTTTTTGAACTGTGTTGGGATTCAACCCTGTTATTACTTACATCAGGATTAAATGACTTGGAACCAGAGTGCGCGCCTGACCTTCTTTTTCTACCTAATACTAACTAACTCACTCTTTACAAGGGCAGCGGGCAAGTCCAACGGGTCACATGTTGATGTTCCGGGCCAGGACATCATCGAACTCCTGCTCGATGTCCCGGAGGCGGTCCTCTTCCATGGCCCCGAGGGTTCGCAGGGACGATGACATCTGGAACTCCAGGTCCCTGCGAATGGCTTCGAGGCACTCGGCCCGCTTTAGGGCCCTACGCATGGTGTTCTCCGCCCTGACTATCGTGAGCCGTGCCTCTTCCGCCCGCTGCCGCTCCGCATCTATCGCATGGCCCAACCACTGCCACACGGAAGACACTTCCCATCCAGGGTCCTCCTGCCCTGTGGCCGATGCCTTCCCCTCCGATGTTGATGGCCCCGAGCCATCATTGCTCCCACCTACAGCCTGCTCCTGCTGCTGCTGCTGCTGTCCATGTGCTCTGTCCGATGGTGCCTGCACATCCTCCATCTGCTGGTCTCCAGTTGTGGTGTCCACCCCTGCTGGACCGCCAACTCCCAACTTTGGCAGGGATGGGATCTCCACCAAGCTGGCTGTGTTGGTCAGGCCAGGTCCACAGGGGGCCCTGGTGGAATCTGGGCCGGAAGACTATGTGGAGAACGACCGGCGCATAGCCTCCACAGAGGAGGAGAGGTCCGCCAGAGTGCGTGTCACATGTAGGAACCCACCGACCAGGGCCCCTCCCAGCAGTGCCACGTCACAACGCTGCTCTTCGTGATGGCATGCGTTCTCCGCCCAGGAAGAACGCACGTCATCACGAATGACACGCGTGCGCAATGCGACACCCACCAGGACGGATCCCATACAGTCGCGGGACCCCTCGCCCGCAGGTAGTGGAGAGACAGGTGGTATGGCACTCTCCCCTACCTGCGGACGGGCCTGGGACGGGGCCTCCCTGCTGGTGCATGATGGTGCAGTCACAGGGTCAAGGACAGCGACATGCACAGGCCCCTCCGCGGTGACCTGTGCTGCCTCCTGACCCTGGCCCTGGACTGCACCACTTGCACCAGTGGTACTATCCCCACTAGGCCCCATGTGCGGCTCAGTAGCAGGCTCCTCCTCCTCTGTGGAGACCACCAACCTGGATGTCTCCACACCGTCTTCCGCCATTGGAAGCCCCTGTGGGGGTTCACCCGGCCCTTCCGCCACAGCCGTTGTGGCAGACGCAGCACCAGCCCCCTCGCTCCCGGATGATGGTAATTCCTGGGAGGGTGGCTGGGCCTTGCATCGCCGCCCAGTGGAGGCATCCCCGCCGCTTGGCTCCACAGAGCCGTCTCCGCCCTCTTCTTCACTTGACGCTGCGTAGAGGGAGACATAGAACACAAGCAGCAGGGTACAGTACAAAATACCCTAGACAGGAAGCAATAACACATGAGTGGCACTGTCAAATGTCTCTTCCATCCTGTCATTCCACAACACATGGGTGAATGCACACAACACACAT
Source organism: Ambystoma mexicanum (assembly GCF_040938575.1). NCBI lineage: Eukaryota > Metazoa > Chordata > Amphibia > Caudata > Ambystomatidae > Ambystoma > Ambystoma mexicanum. The sequence continues at coordinate 544,773,234 of NC_090929.1, forward strand.
GCAGAAATAGTCCTGGCACCTGCAATCAACATCAACATCCATGTAGAAGGGCCCCTGTAAACCAAGATGTTGCCTTCAAAGTCACATGCATCCATGGCATTTCAAAGTCACACACACACTTCTCAGGCACACACACACAGACATGTGCACCATACATGTACATGACATCAGCGCCCATTCCTCACCCCCCCTCCATGTCCAGGAACAGAGACAGCCATGCTTTCATGTGTGCATTCCACATAGAGCTCCCCATGTTGCATTAAAACACATGCACCAACCATGTGGTTCACACATAACTGGTCTCACAGGCATGACCATGATGTCCCTGCACACACACATCCATACATGGCCTATGTCACACATACAGGCAAGCATTAAACTACCGACCACAAAAGTGATGGGTGGAAGGTTTCGAATGAATCTAAACCACTGGCAATTGCTCTGGGCAACCTTCCACACCACCGTTTTTTAGCCCGTCTGCGCCATTGCAAAAGGGGACCAGCCATGTGCAAATCAGTCAGCAGCTGCCGCCACCGAAGGTAGCAGCCCAGCCCGAACTGCTAGGCCAGGTCCCCTCTGCACAGAAAACCAAGCAACCCCAGACATGTTTCGGCCTTTTTGGACCTCCTCAGTGAGGTGCAGCCTGGTTCCCTGTGGCGCAGCGAGCAAGGGACCCACGTCTGGGCATACCCTCTCTCACAAGGAGATACAAACTGACCACAAAAGTGATGGGTGGAAGGTTTCGAATGAATCTAAACCACTGGCAATTGCTCTGGGCAACCTTCCACACCACCGTTTTTTAGCCCGTCTGCGCCATTGCAAAACTAAACTACCAGCACACTGCAACATGCACTGTCTCACACAGCAATGCTTGGCCACTTACCGCTCAACTCCAGACGGGTCTGCCTCCGAAGGATCTGGGCGTGGAGCACTGGGCCTACGCGATCCAGGACCCTCATCTGGATGTTACTCATGCGTGCCCGGCCCCCCTCCACGAGGCGCCCGGGCCTTGTGGAGGGTCCTGGACCTGAAGTCCTCCCAGCGCTTCTTGACGTGCTTGATGTCGCGGGTTGCCACCCCCTCGGCGTTGATGGCAACCACTACATCGTCCCAGATCCTCTCCCGTCCTTCCTTGTTGGCGCGTGATGTTCCGAAGAGGGCATCATAATGCCCCAGGACATGCTCCACCAGGACACCAACTTCGGTGGCAGTGAAGCTGGTGGCCATCTGCCTCTCTGGCTTGGGGTTGCCAGTGGTGCCAGATGGAGATGTGCCCGACATGGCAACCCCAGAGGCAGGAGTGAGTGGGCAACTGGGTCCTGGGGCTGGGCTGTGGAGCGATGGAATCCCAGTCGGGAGTCTTCTGTTCCAGCAGGGGTGGACACAGCAACTGGAACCCTGCAGATGACTGACGTGCAGGCACCAAATAGCAGGGCACGTGGGCAGCAGGCAGACAGGCAGCAGCAGATGGCTGGTGGGAGCGTGCCCGGGGCTCTGGGGGGCAGGAAAATGGCCTTCTGGGCAGGAGCATGGTCTTCTGTGTGTGTATGCATGGCCAGCTTGATATGGAGTGATTTGGCACGTGAAAATCTTGCACGTCAATGTGTAATTCTAGGAAAGGCCCTTAGCGCGTAAGCGCGTCAGCACACGTATGCGATGTCATTGGACCAAAGGCCCTTAGCGCATGAGCGCGTCTGTGACGTATTGTGCATGGGCGTTGACCTTTCGCATGTAAAACTTGCCGCGCACCCCTGAAATTCACGTACTACCTCGACCAGGGCCCTTTCGCGTGTGAAACTTCACGCGAAGCCCGTAATACACGTAACCTCTTGAAATCGCGGGTGAAACTGCACGCGAGCCCCAGGAATACACGTACCCTACTGAAATCGCGGATGAAACTGCACGCGAACCCCAGGAATACACGAACCCTGCTGAAATCGCGGGTGAAACTGCACGCGAACCCCAGGAATACACATACTCTGCTCAACAGGGCCCTTTCGTGTGTAAAACTTCACGCTGTACCCCAGAACTACACGTACCCCACTCGCTCGCACAGGGCCAATATTCCTGGGGTTCGCGTGAAGTTTGACACGCGATAGGCCCTGTGCGAGTGGGGTACGTTTATTACTGGCTTTCGCGGGAAGTTTCACCCGCGATAGGCCCTGTGCGATTGGGGTATGTGTATTTCAGGGGTTCGCGGGAAGTTCCACACGCGATTTAGCTGTCAGCGTGGGGTACGTGAATTTTGGGGGTGCGCTGGGAGTCCTACACGTGAATTGGCAGTGTGGGTCCTCCCAGGTGTTCCCCCTACACCCTCCACGGCCCCTGCAGGCAGACCACACCACAGGGGACTACCCCGCACCCCTGGTCATGTCCCGCAGGCAGCCCATCCACCATGTCCATGCACCCCAGCCAAGCCACCTGTCCGCTTGCACCACTGATCATCAACTCATGTCCCCCTGCACCCCCACCCCCCAAGTACTGCAGGGCACCTGCCAGCAGGCACCCACTCATGTCCCCTTGCACCCTGCCCCCCAGCAGTGCAGGGCACCTGCCAGCAGGCCCCCACTCATGTCCCACGCATGTCCCCTTGCACCCCCACACCCAGCAGTGCGGGGCACCTGCCAGCAGGCCCCCACTCATGTCCCCTTACACACCCACCCCCCCAGTAGTGCAGGGCACCTGCCAGCAGGCCCCCACTCATGTCCCCTTGCATCCCCGCCCACCAGCAGTGCAGGGCACCTGCCAGCAGGCCCCCACTCATGTCCCACTCATGTCCCCTTGCACCACCAGCCCCCAGCAGTGCAGGGCACCTGCCAGCAGGCCCCCACTCATGTCCCCTTGCACACCCACCCCCCAGCAGTGCAGGGCACCTGCCAGCAGGCCCCCACTCATGTCCATTTGCACCCCTTCCCCCCAGCAGTGCAGAGCACCTGCCAGCAGGCCACCACTCATGTCCCACTCATGTCGCCTTGCACCCCCACCCCCCAGCAGTGCGCGGCACCTGCCAGCAGGCCCCCACTCATGTCCCCCTGCACACCCACCCCCAGCAGTATGGGGCACCTGCCAGCAGGCCCCCACTCATGTCCCCTTGCACACCCACCCCCCAGCAGTGCGGGGCACATGCCAGCAGGCCCCCACTCATATCCCACTCATGTCCCCTTGCACCCCCACCCCCCAGTAGTGCAGGGCACCTGCCAGCAGGCCCCCACTCATGTCCCACTGCCCCCAGTTCATGACGATCCTCAATCATGGCCCTTATGGCCAGCCTCCCCAGCCCAAAGACCCAACCAAGTATTGCATCCACCCACATAGAAAAGGCAATTACATGATACAACCCCAATGGCAAGTATGTAAATGAACACATGTCTGTCACACACACACAATGGTTGCAAGTGAATGTGAAAACCCAACCAATTAGATAATACCACACATGGAAGTATGAAGAAAAACATGTATTAAAAGCAACATGAATGGAATTAAAATCAAACAAACAACAATGGGAATAAAAAAAGAAAAGCTGTAGGTCCGTAAAAAAATGAAAAACAAGAAATCATAATCCAAAGGAAAGGTGTCCAAAGTCACAGTCCAACAAAGCAAATCCAAGGGAAAAACAAAAGCGAAAACCATTGCTCCATGGGGAAATCCCAACAAAAAAAAAAATGAATTCAATAGTGAACTATATACAGATGAACAATCCAGGGTCCATGATCCCAACTGAAGAAATGAAACCTAACAAAAATACTACCTAATGAAAAACTATATACAGAAACGTGGTGCATTGTCCAAGCGCAACCAAAATAAAGAAAAAACCAAAGGAAACCTAACACTATCTAACTATTTACAAGGGCAGCGGGCAAGTCCAACGGCTCACATGTTGATGTCCCGGGCCAGGGCATCATCGAACTCCTGCTCGATGTCCCGGAGGCGGTCCTCTTCCATGGCCCCGAGGGTTCGCAGGGACGATGACATCTGGAACTCCAGGTCCCTGCGAATGGCCTCAAGGCACTCGGCCCGCCTCAGGGCCCTATGCATGGAGTTCTCCGCCCTGACCATCGTGAGCCGTGCCTCTTCCTCCCGCTGCCGCTCCGCATCTATCGCATGGCCCAACCGCTGCCACACAGAAGACACTTCCCGTCCAGAGTCCTCCTGCCCCCCGGCCGATACCTGCCCCTCCGATGATGAAGGCCCTGAGCCATCAGGGCTCCCACCTTGTTGCTGCTGCTGCTGTGCCGCTGCCTGTGCCCTGGCTCCTGCTGCCTGCACATCCTCCTCCAGCTGGAGTGCAGTTGTTGAGGTGGCCACACCTGCTGGATGTCCGACTCCCGACTGTGGCAGGGATGTTTCCTCCACCAGCCTGGCCGCAGGGTCAGAGGCAGCTCCACAGGGCACCCAGGTGACACATGGGTGGGAAGATGGCAAGGGGTACGACTGGCGCATAGGGGGTTCAGTTGAGGAGGGGGTCGGAACAGGTCCAGAAAACGGAGGAATCCGGCCCTGGTGAGCTGTCCCAGTGGATCAACGCGGTCAACGAGCCATGCAAGAAGACGTGCAGTCTCCTCATGAAAAGACTGCAGGTCAGCTCGCATGGCTCGTTGACGCAACGCCACCCCACCCAGGACAGGCTCAACCCGGTGCCGGATAGCCACATCTGCAGGGAGAGGAAGGCCAGTTGGTGTAATTCAATCCCCTCCCTGAGAACACGTCTGGACGTAGGTATCCCTGCTGGTGCAAGATGATGCAGTCACAGGATCGGGGACAGGATTACACACAGGCACCTCCGCTGCAGCCTGTGCTGCCTCCTGTCCCTGCCCCTGCACTGCACCACTAGCACCAGTGGAATCCCCACCTCCAGACCCCGTCTCTGTCCCTTGCACGGCCTCCTCCTCCACCATACCCCCACCAACCTGGATGACTCCGTGCCATCTTCCTCCGTCGGGCCCTGTGGGGTCTCAGCTGCCCCTTCGGCTGCCGAGGAGTTCAACTCCAACATCCACCTCTTGGACCTCCCCTCGGCAGCTGCGACCTGGGATGCGGCACCAGACTCCTCACTCCCCGGCGAGATGACAACCTGGGAGGGGAGCCGGGCCTTGCGTCTCCGGCTGGCGGTGCGATCCCTGCCGCTGTGCTCCACAGTACCTTCTCCGCCCTCTTCATCAGTTGACGCTGCAGACAGGGAGAGATAGGAGACAGGCATCAGGGCACTGTACAATGGACTCATACACACATGGCAGTTGTACATGAATGGCATTGTCAAACTTCAGACATGGCATCACAATCCCCAACACAAATGTCATTGCAACTCACACACATGAGCTATTCCACAGCCATATTGCAACAGCCAGCACCATCCATACACATACAGCAGCATGAGCAGCCAAAGGTGAGCCAGACATCACATGAAACATAGGGAGTGCACTAGACATGCACACATGCCACCACAATTACATGCATGTGTACACCTCCGCCAACTGTCGCAGTGATGAGATTGGCATCCATGTCACATCTGGCAATCAGTCTTCTACATATCAGTCTCACATGCATCCATGTTGCATCACTGTTGCACCCATGTCAAATACACACACATGCACATGTACACGGTGCAGATACATGCAGCTGGAACCAACATCCATGTGTGACACCACAACCATGCCAACTTACATACACAGTAATCCAAACATGTTTGCTCACACATCTGCATTTGGCCTGCATGCTTACCCACACATACACCATCCATGTGTCTCACACATGAAAGGACTTGCATGTGTCAGCCTCACAGCCCTGTACATACACATCCATACATGGCCCTACAAAACCACATGTACAACCTGCACACTACTGGCACACCACCACACGCACAGCTTCCAATCAGTATGCATGTACACTTACCGCTCGACTCCAGACGGGTCTGCCTCTCAAGGACCTGGACGTAGAGCGCTGGGCATATGCATTCCAGGACCCTCATCTGATGTTCCGACAGGTGGCCCCGGCGCCCCTTAGCATCCGCTGCCTTCAAGAGGCGCCGGGCCTTGTTGAGGGTCCTGGACCTGAAGTCCTCCCAGCGCTTCTTGACATGTTGGAAGTCGCAGACTGTCACCCCCTCCGCGTTGATGGCAGTCACGATATCCGTCCAGATCCGAGTCCGTCCCTCCTTGTCGGCGGGCGACCTTCCGAAGAGGGCATCATACTGCCCCAGGACTTGCTCCACCAGGACACCAACTTTGGTGGCAGTGAAGCTGGTGGCCCTCTGCCTCTCTGGCTGGGGGTTGCCAGTGGTGCCAGATGGTGTAGTGCTCAACATGGCAACCCCAGAGTCAGGTCTGGGTGGGCAACTGGGTCCTGGGGCTGGGCTGTGGAGTGATGGAATAGCAGTCGGGAGTCTTCGGTTCCAGCAGGGGTGGTCACAGCAACAGCACCCCGGGCTGACGTGCAGGCAGCAAATGGCAGGGCACGTGGGCAGCAGGCAATCAGGCAGCAGCAGATGGCAGGTGGGAGCGTGCTCGGGGCTCTGGGAGGCAGTAATTCGGCCTTCTGGGCAGGAGCGTGGTCTTCCGTGTGGGAACACGTGGCCAGCTTGATACGGAGTGATTTGGCACGTGAAAATCTTGCACGTCAGCGTGTAATTCGAGGAAAGGCCCTTAGCGCGTAAGCGCATCAGCACGCGTACGCGATTTCATTGGACCAAAGGCCCTTAGCGCGTAAGCGTGTCTGTGACGTGTGCGCGCGGGTGTTTCCCTGAACCCGGGTGCATGTTACACGTCCAAGAACTGCACGTCCGAGTGTCAGCTCGTGTAATTGGAGGATAGGGTCTTAACGCGTAAAACGCGGAAGGGACGTTGGACGTGTGGGCCGGTTCAAAAGGTACGTTTAGGACGTCATTTCCTTGTACGTGCTTTTCGTGGAGAGCAAGTGGGTGAATTCTGTACTTCTTGTGGGTTCACACGCGATTTACTTCACAGCGTTTCTAGTTCGTACTCCCTGTTACCTCTGACAGCTTTTTTCTGATTTTCTGTTGGGCCTGTTTCCTCAAACAGCGTTCACTTCTTCTTTTGTCCTGTCTCCTCAGACAGCGTACAATTCTTCTTTTGGCGGGGGTGTTGCCAACGCGCACACTTATTTTTCACGCTCTTTTTCCAGGCAGACGGTGAGTCGCACACGTATTTACCAACTGTGCTTGCCCCGTGTGTCGCGTACCCCTTCAGAGGTCATTAGAGGCAGCGTGTAATACGCGTACGTTAATTTTTGTCTTTCTGGGTGCCACAGCATAGTGCGGGTTCATTCTTCCACGCACGTGGTCTACGAGGGGTTGCATGCACGTTATTTTCTGTTTTTAAAGTGCCTGTGCGTTGCGTGACCAGTCATCTTTCCCCAGGGGTCACATACAGCCTTGCTAGAGCACTAGGGTACAAATTCCATCTAGTACCCTACCCCTTTGACCCCCAATTGCCCAGGACAATAGTTCACTGCAACTCCCATACGCACAACAACATCAGTGCCATGGTTGGGAGGTGGCCAAGAAGTAAGGGTGGCAAAGGTGGCCGAGCCTCAAGAGGTGGGTATGGTGGGCGTGGTAGGCGACGTGGCCGGAATTTGCAGGGTATCTCTAGCCCCCCGTGTGTGGAGGACCAGTCAGGGACACCCATGCCCCCCCCCATGGTTGAGGGAAACGTGGCTGACACCATCTCTTCTCAGCCCTTGTTGGACCAAGTCTAGGCCACGTGTGGCGGTGCAAGTTGGTGTCACCAGGCCACGTGGATCAGGGGCAGCTATGTCATCTGCTGCCCCGAGTAGGCAGGGTGGGGAGGCTGCAGGGGCAGCTGCAGCTCCATCCACCCCAGCTCTGACTCTTCCAGCCAGGGCAGTGTTGGTCCCAGTCCATCTTGCTAACGTTCCCCCTGACTACGTCACACTTCAGCCAATGCCTGCACCAAGTCCCATGCTCAGTGTGCATTCCCACAATCCAACTACCCAGTCCACCGATGCTCCTGCCCCTAGTGGCCAGAGCGGCGTAGGCCACTCAGGATCCCCACCACCTTCCAAAAGAAAGAGGAAGAGTGCTCGTCCACTACAGGCTGATATCCCAGACACGGCTACGCAGTCCGGCACACCAAGGAAGCCTAGCTTCAATGATGCCGAACGTGATGCACTTGTGCAGTATGTGTCTGCACATGACAGCGAAATGTTGATCACTTCAGGGTGCAAGACCACACCTGCTCGACGTCAGGCACACTGGCAGACTGTCACAGACATCATAAGTGCCCTTGGATTTGTGAGGCGCACAGCTGGTGAGTGCTACAAGCGCTGGAATGACCTTAAGCGCAGGGCAAAGAAAAAGCTGGCCTCAAGTCATGCCGCTACTCTGGTGACTGGAGGTGGGTCTCCACAAGAGGACATTGAACTCACTGTACATGAGTCTATTGCTGGGACCTACGTCACAGAGGAACAGATCCAAGGTGTGGGAGAACTGCCAGATTACAAGGCATTGTCCGGTGAGTGCACATGCATGTGTGTGTGATCCATGTGTATGTTGTGTGTGTGAGGGGTTCTGATTCAGTGCCAGGTAAGGGTGTGTGTGCCTGAGTGGTTTGGGTCACCCATGTGCTTCATCCAAAACATTCTGCGCCCCTGGATTTGGGTATTACAGTATCCCTTCTGCCCACAGTAGACATTTTGTGCAACATCACGCCAGTTGCCCTTGAAGTGGCATCTTGCAACAACATTGTTGCATATTTTTCAGTGTTCATTCAGGCTGATTGTTTCAATTCCCCCACTTTCACTACGCATTTCTCAGCCCTATTGTCAAACAATATGTGATATGCCTATGGTACATGCCATCTGTGTGATGGCATGTGTCATGTATGTGGATTGGACATGCCACTCACAGGCCAATGTGTGATGGCACTGCTAGCCAGCATGCAGCTAATGTGTTGCTCTTCCATCTTGGTGTCATCAGTGTCTGACATTTTCCTCCCCTTCAAACTCAGTAACAGTGCATGCATGGGAGGGTTATAGTCATGTGGGACATGTGTCAATCAAGTACTGGTTCTGTAGCTTGTCAGGCCTAATTGTGTGCCATGGTGCTAATGCCTGTTTCCATTTTTTGTCTTTCATCTTTTTGCAGGGGATGACGCACTTGATGCTGTTGAGGGTGAGGAGATGGTGCAGACCCAGGAGGGATCTCAGGCACGACCGGGCACCAGTGGGGGACGGGGTGTGGTGGTGGGTGAGAACCCACTCTTGCTGCAGACCGTTCTCTCCAGGGGTGTCTCTGGGTGCACCTCCCCAGACCTCTATTCAGGTGTTGATTCGGATGATGAGACCTATGTGGTTTCGCAGGTAGGTGTTTCTGGAAGGGATTCTGTTCTGTCTGACCCACCAGCACCAGGTGTACAGCCCACTATGGGGATGTCAGTGTTGGTAGGTCCGCCTTTGGTGGTTACGGATGCAGGGCCACACTCTGCAACATCTGATCCTGTTCCTGGGCCAGCAGATCAGAGGGGGAATGCAGTCCTGCAGCCTCAGGCAGTGCCGACACAGCAAGGCACGGTTCGCCTTGCCCCAGAGAGGTGTGGTGCCCGCCAACGCGCTGGCCGTACGCCACCAGGCAATACCGCATGGGAGCAATCCATATACGGTATGGCAAACCAACAGGCAGCATCATCTGAGATGATGGCTCAAGCAATGGCTCAAGCAATGGAGAGGGTGGCCACTTCCATTGTCCCCCCAGAAAGGCAGATGGAGCAACTACAGCAGGCAACAGACTCCATTTGCCAATCACTCATGGAGGACATGTTGGCGTTCAACAGGGACAGACAGGCGGCCCTGGACACTCTGCGGGAAGCCATTTCTTTAGAGTCCCAGGGCCAGAGGGAAGTCCTGAGGGTAGAAGTCCTCAGACAGACTCTTGTGGACCTTGAGGGTTCCACTGTCACAAGGACAGAACAGCTGCTGGAGCGGGTTACATGTACGCTCTCCTCAGAGATGAAGGCAACTCGGGAGGAGGTCCGGGCATCATGTCAGGTGGTGCATGGGGATCTTCGCACCATATTCCTCCAGAACGAGACCTTCCACACCCGCATGCTTGCTGCCATGGAGGACCAGACTAGGGCTTTGCGTGGGCTGCCTCCCATAGCACCACCACCTCCTGTGGCGGAAGCAGCACAGAGTGATGAGAGCGACCACAGCAATTCTGATTCTCTCACGATAGCGTAGCCGTGCAGGCCATGAGCCCATGGAGGTGTTTTTTTTTTCGCAACATCCACACAGGTGGCTGTTGGTGTGCACCCTGTCCTCGGACCTCCTGGGTGGCCTTCCCCACCCCTGTGACCCCACATGGCCATTGATTTTTGATTTTTGATTTTTGATTTTTGATTTTTGATTTTTGATTTTTTATTACAGTGTGTTGCCTTGTGTGGCTCCCGTGGGCATCCACTGTATTCCGGCTGGGCACATGCAGGCTTGTCCTGAGTTTGGGTTAGATGCTTGGGTTCGTGAGACACACACCTCCTGCTTCCCGTTTCCATGGGCTTGCAAAGGGTGTGCCCAAGTGACAGTGACTTACACAGTGACGTTGGACTCCCATGACATGTGTGGGCAGTCTGTAGTCAATACTGTGTATACATTCCTATTGCATATTGTTGTAGTATTGTACACTGCATGGTGTATTGATGTGTGCTTGTGCATCCATGTCTCCCTCATAATTTGCAGGTTCATTCCTCATGTCTTCACAAGGCCGTCTACTTTGGAGATGGAGTTCATGTTGTAAGCAGTGCACTTCCAGATTTGCGTGGCACCAACACTGTACAGTTGGAAGTGGCCGATGTGCTGGCATCACCAGGTTGTAAGACTACGGCCCTCATTACAACTCAGGCGTTAAGGGTTTACGCCACCGTTAACCCTTAACGCCTGATTCTGATTTTAACACCTGCTTTTAGCAGGCGTTAAAATCCATGGCGCTAACCCGCCATGGTGCTAATTACGCCGCCGTAAATTACGGCGGCGTAATTAGCGCCTTCCCCACTCCCATTATGCCCTACGGGGCAAAAATGGGAATGGGGAAGGGAAAATGGGAAATGGGGATTTACCGCCCCACTCACCTTGGAATGGGGCGGTAAATCCGCCATCCACCATGGTGTAAACGGAGTTTACACCATGGTGGTAAAGTTGGTGCACTTAGCACCAAGGTTGTAATGACCGCCTACGTATCCTTTAACTTAGTACTGTCATGTGAATGCTATGTTTGGGGTTGGGTAGCTGCATTGTATTGTGGTAAGTATTTGGTCATGTGTGTTGTCAGTTGTACATTAATGGGAGCATATTGTGTGTGGCCAGTTTCCATTCGGGACACTGTACTTTGTGACACTTGTGTCATGTTTTGGGGATTCCTTTGTTGGCTCTCACATAGCATGACATGCCATGGTGTGTTGGGTGGCGGTGCTGGGGAGGGGTTGGGTGACATGGCACTGTTGTCATGTTGTATCTTGCAAGGGGGTAATGATTTTAGCAGCATAGAAGTGTGTCTTTTGATGACACAGTATTGGTGGTGTTTGTGTAGGTAGGAATGCACACAATGGAACACTTCCAGGTGAACAATCTCAGGCTGGTATGGTTGTGAAAGTTGATTGTCACTTGACTCATCATCATTGATAGTCAGCTGGTATGTGCCAGGGCTGTGTGCACTCCACAGGGGTGTGATTTTAGGTGAAGTAATTAGCCACCAGCTGCGTACGGGCTGCCTCACCCCGTACCCTTTCCCCTCCCCTGCGCAGCGGGTGTGCATGTGGTTGGGGATGTGTGGGCATCACCATGTCCACGGCCAGGCCCCGCGTGTTGCAACGTTGTGCAGGACACATGCTGCCACTAAGATCCTGCACACTACTGGGGGAGCGTATAACAGCTGCCCGCCAGAACGGTCAAGGGAGCGAAAGCGTGACTTGAGCATTCCGAATGTGCGCTCCACTATGCCCCGGGTTGCAATGTGGGCTGTGTTGTATCTTACCTGGGGTGGCGTGGTGGGGTTCCGAATCGGCATCATCATGTGGGTGCTCAGAGGGTAGGCACTGTCCCCTGGGGAGGTGGTGATGGGTATCATTAGTGGGGTTGTGACATTACTCAGTATCTGACATGCATGCATGTGCAGTGGCATTTATACTCACCAAGCAGCCATGTATTGCCATGCCGCCCAGCTTCTAGGTCTCGGTTTAGGGTTGACATTCTGTAAATGAAACTGTCGTGGGTGGACCCTGGATAGTTGGCATATACTGAGGTGATGATTCCCTTGGCATCGCATACTACATGGACGTTGATGGAATGCCAGTGCTTGCGGTTTCTATAGATGTGCTCAGATGCACTGGGGTGACGTAGAGCCACATGGGTGCAATCAATGGCACCTAGCACTTTGGGGAATTGTGCCATCCAGTAGAAATCCTGGGCAGCAGCCTGCCTTTCTGCAGGTGTTCTGGGCAGGTATATGTGCCTGCGGACTGATGGGTGTGTAGTGATGATGGCCAAGACCTTGCGTAGGCAGCGTGACTGCGTGGCCTGTGACACCCCCCCCACTATGGCACTTGTCCGCTGAATTGATCCAGTGGCCAAGAAGTGCAGTACATTAAGGACCTTCTCCAGGGGGCTGAGTGCTTGGGAGCACAGGGTGGATGATGTGAGGTCATCCTCCCACTCACTGACCAGGTCGAGTATTATGTGAGATGGAAACCTGTACCTCCCATACACGTGGTCATCAGGCATCCCAAAAAGGCTGGTTCTGGGTGTAAAAATTCTGGCCCTGACTATCCTCCTCCTCCTCCTGCGGTATCCCACGGCCACTGCTGCTAGGAACGGTATATTCATCCTAGCGTCTGAGCTTGTTTGTTGTTTGCGTGCACTTTTATGATGCGCGGGTCAACGTACGCCTGCTTCCTGCTGGCGTACGTGTTTCCGGATTGGCCTGTCTTTTTGGGCGCATGCCTTAGCCACGTTCGATTCCATGAATACGTGTTGTAGGCGAGCGTGTGAAATTTCCCGCGCACCCCAGTAATACACGTACCCCTCTCGGCCAGGCCCAATCGTGTGTGAAACTTCACGTGAACCCCTGAAATACACGTACCCAGGCCAATCGCGTGTGACACTTCCCGCGCACCCCAGTAATACACGTACCCCGCTCACCCAGGCCCGATCGCGTGTGAAACTTCCCGTGCTCCCCTGGAATACACGTACCCCGCTCCCCCAGGCCCCATCACGTGTAGAACTTCATGCACACCCCTGAAATACACGTACCCCGCTCCCCCAGGCCCGATCGCGTGTAAAACTTCCTGCGCACACCCGTACTACACGCACACGCTATTTTTCACACAGAGGGTGTCACTGTTTGTCGCGTACCCCTTTGCACGTCATTTGTCCTAGGGGGCCACAGTATGGGACATTCATCAGAGCTGTATATTCGTGCTTTTTGTTAGCGCACATTTTGGCGCACATTTTTTTCCAGCGCAGGGACGCTACCGCCTGCCTTCGTGTGGCGGACGGGTTTGGGTCTGTTCACGTCTTTGCCCGTGCACTGTTTTGCCCTATTCGATTCCATGAATACGTGTTGTAGGCAAGCGTGTGGGCGTTCCGTGCACTTGCCTCCTGTACTTCCCCCGTGACGCCAACATTTTGACGAGTTGTTCCCCATTCCGAGTGTTACGCCCCGTGTTCCGCCTACTTTTGTTATGTGCGCCGCGCTATGTGCGCTTTCGCTGTGGCCTTAGCGCACGCCGTTAGATGACCTGTGCGCTGGCGTGCGCCGCGCACTTTTTCAGCGCACATCCCTGATTTTACTCGCGCACGGACTTCCATGAATAGATGTGCGCTGGTGTCCCTGCGATATTCGCACTTGCACTTTGATTTTCGCTCTTTCACTGCGAATCGCACGTTTTCGCACGCTTGCGCCGAAATCTTCAGCGCACATTAATTCCATGAATCGGCCTGTTAGTCTTTTCATTTTAAGACTCATGTATATTTCAATTACTTGTTCTAATACAAATGCCTATTTAGACTGTGCAAAATATGCCATATACAACAAAATGTTGTTAAAGTGCTATGTGCAATCAGCAGCCACGGAGTACAGATCCTAATTAGTAAGGTGCAGTGTGCATTTAGCAGCCGCTCAGTATTATTCTCTGAGTGAGAATAAAATAAAGTGCTTAGTGCATAAGAGGTTTTTTTTGGACTATAAAAATACACATGTTTCATTAATTACCGCAATGATTAAAAGCTCGCAACAATCGTAAAATCAATTGCCTACATTTAATAAAACCTCACTTGCAAAGTAAATCATAAGTGGTGTTGCCAACCCAAAAGTTATTTCAACCAAAGATGGAGAGAGACAGACAAGGAAAGATTGTGCATGCAGGTAGTTCTATTCTTGTGTTAACAAAAAGATAAGTTGCTCGCCCTGACAAGAGAAAAGAAGTGAACAAATATTAATATGTATATATTTGTGAGAGATAATAGCCCCACGTGGCTGAATTGTGTTAATATATTGATTTGCTGCACTTAGGGCTTCTAAGAATTAGACTGCAGTGGAATAATTATGTGTCATAAATAAGTCACTAGGCAAGAGAGCTAAATATTGCAAAATAACACACTTAGATCACGCACATTTTAAGAGCTATTTTTATATGAGGTGTTGCATTTCTATTTTAGAATGGCAACGCGAGATGGCAATAAGTAATGGCAGGTTGGTTTATAAACAGGTTAAGATGGCCGCCAGGTTTGTAAACTTGTTTGAGGGTGACAAGACATAGCCACATGACTTAGATGATCAGCTGATTAGAACGTTTGTAGAAATAAAGAAATGCCCGCATTGGCATTATGTAATTTCCGCCTGAGGTAGTCCATGTGTTTGGGATGGAACATGTGGTGTGGAGGTTTAAAGTTGAGGACTGAATGCACTGTTTTGTTAGTCTTTGTTGGTTTTAATTAACTTTAAATGCCGATTTTATGAGAGAATAAAATGAAAGCTTTTTCTGCACTTTAGCTGACCTAGTGCTCTAACGTGTTTTGTCCAATCCTTAACGAACTAGTTCACATTGATGGTAAACAGTGATTGGGTTGAATTGTTTTTCATATATATATATATATATATATATATATATATATATATATATATATAGTAGAATAGGCATTTTCAGTTAACAAGCCATAATGTCATGACACCACCCAATCGAAAGACATATCTGGAAAATCCCCTTTGGGTAAGAACCATTAAGTGATGAATTGTGGAATGCAAATTACCTCCAAATCACTGTCTTTGCTCAAAAAATGTGCCTTTGCTTTATGTGGAAACAGTATTTTATGCAACATTTGCAAACTCAAAAACACAAAGCCTCAAAGCTGCTGACAGCCACACCCACTTTTTTTTGTTTTGGGTTCATCGTTTGGTCCGGATATGGTAAATCGGCACTTTCAGAATCGCCCACTTTATTCATCAGTCTCAAGAATCATCAATACAACATGTGTAGAAGCCGTATCTGTTGACCTTTGGCTGTGAAAGGAAAAGGTCATGTTAGGCTGTAAGGGTACATTACTTACACATCCGAGTATTACCGCTGACAGGGGGCGGTCATTGTTTCTTTACTCACTCACTCACCACCAGTGGCTCCTTGTCGATGTCATTGTCTGATCTGTCAATGATCTCATAGTACCTAAGGAGGCTGTGGATCATCCACCAACAGGATTCAGTCAATGTTTCATTCTTCCCCACCACTAGGAGGTTCCTGGAAAAGAGAAGCACACCTTTAAAGCAGTGCAGGATTCTCCAGCAGGCCTGGATATCTTGCTGTGTGTTGGACCCTAGCAACAAAGCATACAACACTGACTCAGCAGTGATGTTTGTTATAGGGATCAGGCTGCCCTGCCACGTAAGACCCTCATCAAGTCTCTGGAGTAGATTCAGTCCTACAAGAGGGGGACTCCATTTCATCTGCTGTGCATCCGCTCGTTCAGCTCCTGAAGCAGTTCAGTCCTCTGGTGTGCATGAAGGCTTGCAATGGAAGACTCCCCTGGATGGCAATCAAGGTGATGTCTTGGGAGGATAGCTCAGAGGCAACGTGCTTGTCTTGGAAGCAAGAAAACATGGAGCACCACAGGTTCGATCCCTGTGTCCGCGCTTAGAAACCTCTGGGTATTAAGTACATTATAAATAACGTATCACATCATATCATGTCCTTGGGCTTGTTGGTCAGCTGCTATGATGTGATGTTCTCCCACGCATGTTCTTCTGTCGCTGAAATAGGGCACCATTTTGCTCACAGATGTCTTTCTCATGGATGCGTGCATAGATGCCCCCTGTGTTCCACTGGCACGGTGCTGTTGCCTCCAGCTGAAAGGTCCTCACAAATTCCTCTGCTTCTGTGTAGTACCAAGATGCCGTCCATTTGTATGGGATCCTGGTGTTCCACTCTGCCCACCCCAGTCTTTGCCAGACCGGCTGGAGGAAGAAGCAGGCAATCAAGAATACCATATGACTCTTGTTGCTGCTATTCAGTGTGATCCTCACGCAGTTGCAGGTGAAGAAGCACCACAGAATGATGGGGGTGTCGGGGACTCCCTTCCCTCGTTTCTCGGCTTCTTGTACATTGTGTCTCTCTTCACTCAGTCCATCTTGGAGTTCCAGATAAATTTGATGGTCCTCGTGGCCTCTTCTGCATGTGCCAGGCATGTGCCACATACTGCTTGGCCTTCACCACTCATTTATCCCATGTCCTTGTCCCGGCTCCTTCATGCATGAACCGCACTCCCAGGGTCTTCATGAGGACCAGCTGATGGGGAAGAGCAGCGACTTGTGTGCAGTGTTCCAGTCTCTGAAGTGCATGGCCTCTGACTTTGTGCAGCTTATCTTGGACCCTGAAACTTTGCTGAAGTCCTCGCAGGTCTTCACCAGGGCCCTCACATATTTTCCATCTACACAGAAGACTAACATGCCGTCTACATAGAGGTTGCACTTCACCCGCCTTTCCCGTTGATTCCTGGCACCTTGATCCCTTTGATGTCCTCATTCCATCTGATGTGTTCCACCAGGAGCTCTATAACACAAATAAACAGAAGAGGCTCGAGGGGACACCCTTGCCGGACCCCTGACTCCGCTGGCAAGGAGGTGGTCGTCCAACAGTTTACCATAGCACTACTGATGATGTCTTTATATATTCAATTCACCATGTCACAGAAGAGGTCTCGCAGTGCCCGGAGGGCCCGGTCCATGAACTCGTCGGATACTCAGTAAAATGCCTTTTCCTTAGCCAGGCTGACCAGAGCCACCCAGACACTTGGGTCCTTGCCATACTCGATTTTATCCCTGATCAGGGCCAGGCTATCTATGATCTGGTGACCGGGTATGCCACAGGACTGGTCTGCTATTGTTTGATCACTCTTTTCAGATGGTTAACCATTACTTTTGCAAGGATCTTGCAGTCCACATTCAGGAGAGAGATTTACTGCTAGTTCGTGAGGCCCCCTTGTTCTCCTTTCTGTTTGCACAAGATTGCAATTGTGCCTTCTCTCAGGGACTGTGGCATGCTATCCCTTTCTGCCATCTCCTTGTATAGCCCAAGCAAATCCAGCCCGATCAGGTCCCAGAGTTTGATATACAATTTGACCTGGAGACTGTCACTGCCTGGGGTCTTGCCATGCTTATAGGACATGACTGCTTGATGCAGCTCCCCCAGTGTGAATGGGGTATTTCATCCTGCTCTCTCTTCTGGACCCGGTATATTTGAGATCCCAGCCAGGGACATGTCCGCCTGGTCTCTCTCTCTGAAAACCTAGGTTGAGTAGAGGCTGCCATAAAAGTCAATGAGAACCTCCATAATCGCCTCTTTCCCACCTTGGAGGTGTCTCTCTGGGTCACCGAGTTCCACTAAAGACGTGGCTGTGGAGTGTAGCTTCTTGATGAAAAATGAGTTACACTTCTCTTCCTTCTCAAGTGGCCTGACCCTTGAAAAGAACATGACTTTCCTGGATTCCACCTGGAGCTCTACTTATAACACTCTCTTCTGTTTGTTTTGCAGGTCACTGAACAATCTTCCTTTCCCTTGCAGCAGCTCTGCTTGCATTCTGGAAGAATCTCCAGACATGGGTCTTGACCCACTCCTACCACTCCCTGTAGAATGAAAGAAGTCACTCATGCCTTTCCGCCCTGCGTATGACTCTGTGAGATTTGCCTTAGTCTCCTCATTGTCCAACAGTGTACAATTTAGCTTCCAGGAGCCTGGGCCCCATGGGAACTTTCCTGAAAATTACTCCTGTATCTCATTGCTCTTTGGTCAGTGAAGTGGACAGCAACCATCGAGCTCTGGACAGGTTTGGTAGGTGAAGATGAAGTCAATCCTGGAGCGCACTGAGCCATCAGCGCGACTCCAGGAGAAGTTTCTGGCATTCTCCCCCATGCCTCCAATGACATCCCTTAGGGAAGCCTCCCCAACAACCTCCTGGAGCAGCCTGGATGTCACATCTATTCCTGCAGAGCCAGGGACAATGTATCTATCCTTCTAAATGTTTCATTTAAGGTCACACTCCATTAGGATGGTCCTGTAGGTGGTGAGCAGCAGCCTCAGGTTTTGAAACAATTCCAATCATTCATTCTTGGTCGGGGGGTATACACATTGAACAGTTGGATTGGGTTGCCTACCCATGAGCCGTCAACGGCCAGCACTCTGCCATTCACCTGCTCTGTTACTGATTTAACCGTGAGATGCCCCCTTTAACCCGAATGGTGACACCTGAGGACTTTCAGTCATTCCCTCTCAACCAAAACGATTGACCATGCCTCCACTCTGCCTCAAGTTTGTATGGCTGGTCATACGGTATACCACACTCCTGAGCAAAGCACACATCACAATTCTGGGATGGCAAAAACCTCAATGCACTAAACCGTCTGTTCCTGTCCTTCAAGCTTTGGACATTCAAAGTGAGCAATGATATTGCCATCCTAGCAATGTTTAAATTGTGGTATTTGGGTCCATTAGAGTTTGCTCTGGGCCCTATATATATGTTGCCCGGGCTTGTGCCCTCCATGTGCTCCAACTTGTTTTCTCCTTCGATCCTGGCTATTGCCAGCTCCTCTGTGGTCTGGACTATCTATTCGATCAGCCGCTCCATGATGGGTCCTACTGCCTGGTTTCCGCATCCCATCTCTGGTGTCTGGTGGACACCGTTCAGTTTCCTGGGGATTCTTGCCAACTGCTCCCGGGGTTCCAGTGTTTCTTCATTGTTGTCTTCTTCTTCGATGACCTCCTGGTTCTCCCATACCGCCTTATTGTTCAAGTAGAAGTCAGTCTCTTCTTTGCTGAATGGGTGGTCCATGCAGGGTCTTCTTTTACGGTGTCATCTGTAGGTGGCACTGCTGGGGTGCAGTCATCTGGTCTGCCTCTGCTTGTGTTCATCTCATCTTCCTCTTTCCTCTTTTTCATGCTCTTCTTTCTCTTGGCCTTCATCTTCCTTCCTTTCCCTCTGCTCATGTGGGCCCATTCCTCACACACATATTATGCCATCAATAAGTGTGAGCAGCATGGTAAAGGTTTACATCCTCGAAACTGGAGCATTAGGGCATATTTGAAAACACCATCAATGTTCTGGTGGATTTAAAAATGCTTGGAAAATCCCTGTTAGCTGAAATGTGAGAGAAGAATAAGCCATTTCAGCAAACAAGCTGTACATGCCACCGTGTCACCAATTAGCAATTCCTGGAAATTCAGCACTGATTCAGAAACACTGAGCAATGCATTGTATGCATACAAAATAGCACACATGCATGAATATTTAACCAGGAAACCGAGCTGATACCCAAAATGCATTGCTCAGTGACTGTGAACTCAAGGTGAACTTCCAGGGATGGCTACTGGATTGCACATGTGTGGTGTGTTAAATGAAATGGTCTATTCTAATGTCACAGGTTTTCTTCATGCATTTTTATTTTTGTAAAAATTGTCATAACATTGATGATGTTTGGTGATGTTTGCTACACATACCCCAATCCTCCAATGACAATGATATCAGACTCTAACACCCTGGTGATCTCTAATGATGGTGAAATGTGTTGTTGTCTGTCTGGCCCATATAAGGCTAAGCTCAAATAGTCAGCAAGAAGATTTCACTCCTTTTCTTATGAACTAAAGTAAAAATGTCCAGGTTGTGATTTGTTGTCATATTTGTAGTCAATAGATGCATTTTGTTAATTTCTGGTTACTTCTGAATTTTATCATCCCTCTCACAGAAATCATGATGAATCAGAATTGAGGCGAACACATGTTTTGCTATAAAGCTTTCTCAAAGCCTCTACAAATTGTTCCCTGTGAAAATATATTCATGACTGTGAAATGTTTTTGCGTTAAATGTTTCCTCTGAATATTAAATTCCCTGTAAATATGCAAGTTCAACGTCCTAAATGTGTTTCCAAGTACAAGACAAGTAATTTCTTTTAGCAAGGCACCATACGCCTGGTAGTGATGTAGGTGTCACATGCTGTAGGTGTCACATCCGTGAACAGGGGGATACCACAGGGGCAAAACGATGGTCTTGCAAACAAGACGGCACAGAGCAACAGAAGTTCAAATCCCAGATTTGCGCTTAGAATCCCAACTCAGGTATGGTATTAGGCACGTAAAAAAAAATAAGAAAATGCTTTCTGTGGTGTAACATTGTATCCAGAATAGATGTAGATTTTCCACACTTCAGGGAGCTTTCAGGCTGTGTGCTGCATGGAAAAACACATGTACAGCAAAGTATTTTAATATTGCATTGTTTTCATCAGACCTATATTATTAGATAAGGTTATAGTTTGGATTTATTTGGATTGTGTAGAGTGAATTCTAGTATGTGTAGTTGTTAGTTGCTGTATTGAGCGAGATGTCTGCCATGTTAAAATACACCATTGCTGAAGGCTGCAGATGTTGTCATTCTATTGTGCAAGGCCGCATTTATGAGCTATGGTAATTTAATTGAAGATTTATTTTTGCTGTTGGGCAGAAAGCTCCAAGTAGCCAAGGTCAGAATTAAAAGGGATGCCATACCAGTTTCCAATTAATTTTTCGACGAGAGATGTTCTCATGGGCCTGAAACTACACTTGAGACAGCAGGTGTCTTCCTAGATGGTAGAAGAATGCACAGTAGAATACACTGTTAGCACACATTAAAATACACAAGAAGGTCCAGACAGCAGCATTGCCAGAATATAGGACTAGGATTGTAAACACGGTGTCCCCACTGAGAGCAGGGCATTTGGCTCTGAGGTAAAGGTGCCTTGGCAGAATTGATAAATAGAAGGAATTCATTTCCAGGAGCAGGGTGCAAGCACATCTTTTTTCATGCACCTATTAATTGTGAGAAGATAACTAGAGGTTGCGTCCAGAGTTGGCAACATGTATTGAGATGGGAGTTGCAGTTGCAAGGGTCGGGAGGCCAATGGGCCAATTTTGGGGAAGGTATTGCTGTGTTCCATCGGATGCAACAATGTTTGGACCTCACTGATTTACACTCGCTATGTTATTGGTCTATCTCGGTGGGATGCTACAGCCAGAGCTTCCTCAGTTGTCACTGTCCAATTAGGGCAGATCTTTTTTATCATTTGCACCATGAAGAGTACCAACTAATAGCAATGCAGCATTTTGTGATAACTATGAAATGGTGTCATGTTTGAGGGCTAGTACTTGTAATGGTAAAGAGAAAGGAAACTTCTGAACATAATGTTTAATGTATAGTGTTCTTTAGGGGCTAGAATGAATGTTACGTTTGGAGAATATGTACATTTTTTGGTTTTCCCCCTTAAATATTGTAGCCACGAATGGACGTGTTGAGTTTGTCCTCAGTTCAGTTCCACTTAGCTGTCTGACATTCACCCGGCTGTATTTGCAAATAAAAAGCTTCTTTTTTTTCTTGCAAGTTGCAGACTTAATTTTTGATTACTTTTGTATTCTTTTTTATATTACTTTGTGGAACTGCACCTTTACATTTGGAGGTCCCAGCGAGTTCTCCAGTGCACCTGAATGGCTGGGGGCTCCCTACGGCACACCTTGTGGGACACAGAGCCAGCCTGCAGAAAGCAGTTTTTCATGTGCTCAAACAAAGGATGTGAGCAGACGTGGAATTACGCAATGGTCTGTCTGATCCCTTGGGCAGGCCGCCGATCAACGTGGAGCAGGCAGTTGAGAGGGCAGACTCAGCATCGAGGGGACTCAGAAGACTCATGTACAGGGGAGTGTACGCTTGCATGAAAGCTCAGTATTGTGGAAGTCTTGTTTTAATTTCAGTGAAAGCCTCCATTGGCGGAACGATGGCACCATGTAGTATTGCATGTGAATTATAATGAGATATTGAAGGGGAACTCTTCCGTTGTAAGGAAAGATGACATCATAAGTAGAATAGAGTTGTGAATTGATATGGGATCTTCTCTTATAAGGGGAATTACAGTGTTGTGTAGAAGTAGAAAGGAATCTTTACATCCTTCTTTGGGGGCGAGAGGAAGGTATTGTAAATATTATTGGATGAATTTTGTTGGAGTGACATATTTAGAGGTTTTGGCTGATTTTTGTTAGAGTGGTGTATTTAGAAGTGTTTGTGTTGAGATGTGGATGATTTGGTTGATATGAGGAATGTGTGAGTAAGAAGAGCTTAAGTGTATGTGTGAGTGCAGGCACCTTTAAAAAGAAACAAGAAAACCAGTTTACAATTGGACTTTTTGCAAATTGTTTTATTGTTGGGACGCAGAGGCTTTTGAATATACAGCACTATTGGAACAGTGTCGGCAGATATTCAATATGGAGGGGTGGGGCTCATTGGCATTATGGAGACTCCATTAGAGCCCCTGTGTAAAAGGATTGCACAGTATAGGCGTAACATATTGAAGTACCATGCAGAGTGGGTACAGAGGACTGCAGGAACAATGTTTAAACAGTGGCCCGTGGCAGGCACGCATTAAAAAGACATTTTAGAACACATGTACACATACCTATTGTTAACAAACAAAGGAAAAAAGTAGAAGAGTAGACAAAGCATAATAGAATTGTGGAAAATTTGTGGAAAAAGTGGCCCCTTATGGCTTCTTTCCTCTACAACCTGCTGCAGGATATACCAATCCCCATTATACCTGTATGGGATGATAAAAAGGGGCAAATAAAGAAACCAGCAGGTGCTATTAGAAACACATCAACAAACACTGTTGGGAATACAACAACAAATACTGTTAGAAACCCATTACTTGCAGAAATAGGGAAACATGCACAAAGGCAGATAGGCAATGTATTAAAACGAGCAGAGGAGGAGCTTCTAAGAGCAGCAGAGGAGCATGAGGAGGGGCGGTGTGCAGTGGTAGCAACAGGTAAGTAGACATCAGGAACGATTATGTTTAAACTTGACAGTGAACCTGTCACAGAACTCCCTATCATAGAAGAAGTGGATATCAGCTCAACATGTCGCCACGCACAGGCAGAAAGCAATGATGGCAGGTCTGTAACAGAAGGGGCAGTGGACAGGGTCTTTAGGGAAAACAGAAATAGGATATCATGGTCCGGGGAGGACAGAGATCGGATATCATCATGGTCTGGGTGGCTCAGGAGAAGGCCCACCAATATAGCTGTAGTAAGTAGCAAGAAGGAAGAGGAGACATAACAGCCCCAGATGCAGGGGACACAGCTTCCTCTATTACAGAAAGGTTGAGGGTGGCCTCAGTACCTTCCTTGGCCAAATATGGATATGGACAATTTAATAAACAGCTTACATCCCTCACAGCAGGAGCAGGCAAGTGGATTTATGCCCTTCAGAAACAGACAGCAGGGATTACCCTAGCTGTAGGGGATATGAAACACTTGTTTGCCTCTTTATTGGGTGAACAGGCAGTCACACTCTGAAGACAGACAGGATATGATGGGGTGAAATTGAACAGTAATGAACATGATGGCGTGCCATTCAATAACTGCTGAGCACACATATGGAAAGCATTAAGGGAAATGTACCCAGATACATCAGACATGCAGTCTTATCTCGCAGTATGGGACCAGATGAGAATCCAGCACAGTACATTCAGCAGATACAGGATATGTGGCGGTTAGAGACACGACAACATGGTATAGGAACACTCCTGTTGTTTATCACATATTGGTGAAAGAACTCCCAGAAGGAGTACAAGCAGAATTAGGGAAGGTGGTAGACATTGAAACGTAAGGATGGGCCGTGATACAAGCACACATACTACACCACTGCAAAGCAAAACAGGACAAGGAGAGAAGCAAAATTGACCAAACGCAGAAAGCAGAAGTGAAATTCGTACAAAAGAAATTATCTACATTTAACATGGAAGGGGCAGGAAGGGGGATTGGATTTGGATATGGAGGGGCAAGACCCCGATTCAGAGGACCATGCTATGTTTGTGGGCAATTAGACACTTTGCAAAAGGGTGAAGGAGCATAAATCAAGTACATAATGGTCCTGGTTGTATCCCTGAATACCAGACTATAACCTATCCCCCACACCCACATTTACAACCCCAACAGATGAAATTCCTGTTTCCTCCAAATGCCCCACAGAAGATGCACCCAGTCACACAGATTCCATCAGTTGCCCAGACTATACAGAGTACTGTCCAACAGCAGCAGTTGCCCCAAAACCCACCATTGAGCCACCTCCAAGCACATCTCAAACCCTTGCTCAGCAATGGGGAAAATGTGTTACCCCAAGGTGCAGTGCCACACTACACAGGAGTGACAGTATTGGGAGGAATCCCTTTCACATTCCCAGGCACAGGCATGAATACTCAATAGGATAGCCCACAGGGGACTCTGACGTGCTGAGTCTTTTCAGAAAGTGCAGACCTGGAAAAGAATCACAGGTTGCACGGACGATAGGTTGACACATGAGTTACCAAGTCTTGTATTAGTGAAGGAAGATTTCCTTTGTTGCACAACATAACGGACACACAGGGATTATCTGGGGCTGTTGTATTGGTTCCTTTCCTTGAAACTTTACCCCTTACCATAGGTACACAAGAGGTTGAAGCACCCTGGTGGTATTCAAGAGAAAAGCCAATTAACATATTGGGCCAAGACACTACGAACAACCCAAACATGACAATTTCATTCTCCAAAAAGGGCATAGTTTGTTCCACCCCGGCGTGTATTACCCATGGATCGCTGCAATTATACAAGCATTTTGTGCCTATAGCGCTATGTGTGGTGCACCACTTTACCCAGAGTTATTCCTTTAAACCCTTCTGAAGGGGCTCATTCAGAGAGTAAGAAGGGGGTGCCGAGAGTAGTTGTTCCCACTACTCCAAAGGGGTGCAGGCCTTCTTGATTAAAGGAGAAAGCAGGGGTCCAACAGGACAGCAGAGGGCAAAGGGTGCCAAAACCTTCCAAAGCATCTACGGTGGTTTAACAAGTCTGTTTCTTCATGTACACTTGGCCCTTCTGCAGTTCGGTAAGAACACAGGTGATCAACCTGGAATGGCTGCAGAGCCCTTCTCTTATCCAATATTAGCTTTGTGCAAAAATTGAGGACTTCCAATACAAGATCTGGTCTCTTGCAGGCATCCCAGATATGGACCAACCACAGCCCACGGTGGTCTCAATCATTCAGGCACTCCAGACATCCTGGCACCAGTAGTGTGGATTGGGACTAGGCAGTCTCAGCCCACTTCCTGGGCACACATACATTACAGGCAGAAGCCTGCGAAAGAGATAGTTTTTTTGCGGGAGGCTGCATGTTCAAATAAGGAAACCTGGGTTACTCAACCTGGGTGAAGGCATTTTCAGACCTGGCTCACAGTCTTGAGCCAAACACTTTAAACATGGTTTAACTCAGCAAAAAGAAGTAAAACATTATGAAAAGTAACTGCTGCCACCAGTTTGTCCCAGGCACACTCGTACAATTGACAAAAAAATCCTTTGAGTGTGTCTAGGGCCATAAACCAAAAGGGACCCCAGCGCACAGTACTGGAAGGTACATTGTGCACTGTTAAAAAGTTAACAAGAAATGGCAACATAGTCAAAGGGTGTGTCAGTTTTCCCATAACAAGTGAGCAAAAGCCCAGGGGAGTTCAGCTGAAGGCTGGGCTCCACTGGAAAAATTCACGTTAGTATAGCCAAACAAAAGCAAAAAGTTTGGGGGGCCCATAAATGGAGGGAAAATTGCACATACATGAAATCTTGCTGGATTCCCTCTTGCGCTATCTCAACCAACACATTGCACTTGCCACCACTTCCCACCACCCAGACCCAGTTCAACGACATGAAGGCAAGGTTCTATGCCAACGCATAACTGCCTAATGTCATAGCAGCCATTGACTGCACCGATGTTGCGTTGGTGCTGCCCCAGGCCCATGAGGCTGTATGCAGGAACTGTAAGCACTACCACTCCCTCAATGGGCAGGTGACTTGCGGGCCTGACCTCATCATCACCCACTGCTGTGCCCATTACCCAGAGTCCACCCATGACTCCATATTCCTATGCAATAACACACTTCACGGATGCATGGAGAGGCACAGAGGACAGCGGACCTGCATAGTGGGTGAGTACAATCCCTGCCACATATGCACAGTGAAGCACCAGACCAAAAAGGGTGGGGGTGGGTGTGTGGCAACACTGAAAAGAAGCATGGCATGAGAAGTGGATGCACTGGCAGCATCCAAGCAGCACCTGCACCAATGACAGGGTGCATCAAAGGGAGCATGCACATGTCGAACACTCCTGGACACACACTCTGATGTACACACAGTGCTGACATCACTTCGACATATTATACTGCATGCAACAGAATGCATCAGGAATGCTGCACTGCGCAGATCCACACAGCAGCACCCAACAGCATGTCCACCCGTGCCAGAGCCATGTGTCCATGTGCAGTCACCTGGGACATGCCACAGAACACCCGCCACATTTCCACAGGGTGCATGTACAGGCAAAGGTATGCATGTCACCATCCACAAAGGCTGCACAGACACCACACATACACAGCATGTGCAGGATGTACACATGCATGCACACGGCTAACACTGGCATGATACGTTGTGAATAGCAGACACAAGTATGAGACAACTAACTGATGTCTGTATCCCACCCCATGCAGGTGACTCTGGATATCCGCAGCTGGCGTGGCTGATGACCCCTGTGCATGACCCACATACACTGCAGCCATGCCCACAGCCATACATGTATCTGCATAGAGCACACCTTTGGACTGCTCAAGCCACAATTCTGTTGCCCTGATCGCACAGGTGGAGTCCTAATGTATGCCCCTGACAAAGTTGGGAGAATTGTCATGGTGTGTGCAATGCTTCACAACATATGCTTGAGGAGGAATGTGACACTACCCTGATGCGAACAGGCCACATCCATAGAAAGACCCAGATGAACAGCAGGAGACAGTAGCCAGAGCAGAAACTCACAGGAATGAGGTGTGGGAAGGGAGTCTGGCCCGGCAGGCATGAATCGACAAATTATTTCTAGAAAACCCTGCATCTGTCCACTACCAGCACCATGATTAAATTGTACATGTAGACAATCATGAATGTCCATGCATTATTGATGTTCAACTAACTTTTATCTAACAATTTTGCACAAACTAACCCCCCTCCCCCGACCCCCACCAACTCCCCAGCACACAATCCGCCTGCCCTCACAACTCCCCACCACACAATCCCCTCCCCTCACCCCCCACCAACTCCCCAGCACAGCCACTCATGGCAGCCAGTGTCCTAGCATCCCTCAATGTCAGGGCCTCTTCCCCCTCTTGACAGCACCAGGTGATTTAGGATGCATGAGGCACCACATTTGGTGCAGCAGAGAGTCCTCTTGTGACCACTTCACGGGTGTCATAGAGGTGGATAGGAGGGAGGTGCCCACAAGATTCTGCTGGCGCTGGAGTTAATTCCCCTACCGGATGGCTTTGGCAAGGGCAGACACAACCTCAGAGAGTTCCTGCACATGCTGGGCATATACTGTCAGAGCGGATGTGTTGGCACTTGTCTCCACCCTGCTGCACCCCATTTGACACACAATCCTGGTGTGGCCCCCTGGATTGAGTACCTGATGGTGTGCAGGTGTTCAGAGCGTATTTGGGCGATGACCTCCATCTCCCACTGCCTACGCTCCATGGCATCAAGCCTTTGGAGTACCACATTGGTGGGTGTACTATGCGGTTGGAGAGGTGGCTAGGCATCGGGCAGGGGCTGGATGCAGGCAATCTATAAGCTGGTAAGTCTACATCAGCCTCCGGTGTTGCCACAGGGCTCTCTGGGTTGTGTGAGTCTTGCCTAGGTGTGGACCCAGGCCTGATGTCCCCTTGTGGCTCCCCAGTGTCATTTGCAGCAGCCATTGCCTCCCTGTCCTTGCTGATGGCTGCAGGTGTGGTTGCAGCTTTGCTTCTACTGCCCCACCTGTCTGCTGCTTTAGCAGCAGGGCCAGTGGTGTCACAGGCAGCCTTGCCCTTGCTGGGTGCAGGTGTGCTATGGCGGGCCATGCACCTAGGTGACAGAGTCAAGGCCCTTCATGGGATGGTGTTGGTGGCAGACCATGATTGTCTTGTGGCTCCACTGCCTGATGGCCCTGCTGCCTCCTCCTCCTCTGCCTCCTCAGGAGCTTCTGGAAATGCATGCATGCCTGTAGGGGACATAGGACATTGCATCAGGGATGGTTTGACCACATGATTTGGCATGCATTACTTGATTGATATGATACAGAGTGTGCCCTCAAACATGTGACCAAATGGGCATGTTTGGCCATGCGGGTTGCATGTGGGCCCACCGCCAGGGGGTGCCAGTGGCAATGGGTGTGTGGCCCATGGCCTGTTGGCTATTTCCCTGTGTGTGGGTTGGCCAGGGAGCATAGCAGGGTTTGATTACAATGACATGCATTACTGTGGCACTTCATACCCTCCCTGGGTGGCAGTGACATGGTGGGGGAGTGCCTTTTTCCATGGCACCTTTGTGGCTCTGTGAGCCACCGCTGTACGGCTAGCAGGGCTGTTCAGTGGTGGATGTTGATTGGCAGGCTGTGGACATGTTTACAGGGGTGTTCTTCCATGTGGCTTGGCTGCGGTGCCCTCATGGGAATGGCCTACTGGGTCCCTACATTCAGGGGTGATGGATGCCTCAGACCTGCTGTCACAAGGTGCAAGAGTAGGGGTGGGGTGCACATGAATTTGTTTTTGGGATTCACTTGCCACCCTCCCACGGCTGTGGCTCTCAGGGGTGCCCTTGGTGCCCTGCCCCATGACTGCCCTGGGGTTGCCTGATGTGACGGGCCATCACTCAGCCCCGTCAGCGTGCTGCACTTTGTGGCATGATGTCATGTCTCCCTGTGCATGTGGGTTTATAGTGCAGGGTTGTCACTTGTACATGCAGGGGCTAGGGGTTCACTCACTTCCTGCCACCTTGCTGCTGGCTCCTGCTTCAGCACTGCCACCTCCCTCAAACCCTCGAGGTCGAGCACCGTTCTGCTTTTTTCTTCCCATGGTGTCAGGACCAGTGGCTGGGCACTGCCTCCTCCACTTGCAAGCGACTCTTTGCAGTGTTTTGCAAGCATTCCCAGCTCCTGTACCCTCGTATCATTCGACTATTTCTGCCAATCCTCACCATCACAGGGTACACAGGACACGGCCGATACCTTCTGGCCAATGCTGGCCCATATGGCTGTGTGCCGCTGCCCCCTGGTCTTCCTAAGGCATGGTTCATAGAGCTCATTTATGTGGCCCACTACCTTCGCTGCCAGTTCCACAAGCTCACCCTCGCTGAGCCAATGTTCTGGCTCCTTGCCTCTCAGCCTCTCCTGTGACATTTTCTGCTCCCAGTTCTGCTGAATGGCTGCTGGAAGTTGAGGTTTGAAATGGATTGTGTTTTCCAAAATGGTCACCGCAATGCTTTCTGTTCCGTGACACAGTTTGCACAGGAGCTAATAGCGCCGGAGCTTTTAATGCCGCTGCTCCAACAGTAGTGCAATTAGAACCAGATTTATGGCAGTGGCCCTTATTTGGGTGCAATTACTGCCGGCCGCTAATAGCGTTACCATCAGAGTCAGGGGCGCTTGCATGCCAGGTTGTGATGTGGTGCAGATACTGCCGCATGACCCGAAGGTAACCCTATTTGTGCCTGATGGCAATTTAATTTAATTAATTATATTTATTGCGCCGTTAACTCGCGAGTTTCGAGGCGCAGAAACGTGGACACAAAGAGAACAGAAATGGACGGGACAGTTCCTGGAATCAATGATTTAGTGGGTCATGAAAGTGGTCAGTTGAAAAGATATGTTTTCACTAATTTACGAAAACGTAAGTAGTTAGATTCTTTCCTTATGTGGGCTGGCATATTATTCCAGATGCCTGCTGTAATGACTGGGAAGGATTTTCCAATTGCGCTGTATTACCACCGTACTCGTGATGAGGCACAAAGTGATTGTGCATCATGCAGCCAATGATGGGATTGAATGGCACACTGCCTTATGCATTAACCCAGTACAGAACTTGACAGACTTGACTGATGAACAGCTTTTTCAGATGATGATGACGTAGGGGAGATGATGTTTCAGATATGCATACCATGTCAGGAAGTTGTATAACACAGAGAGGTTCCTTAGAAAGTACTTCTTACAAAAAACACTATCAGCACACATAAAAGAGGACTTGAAAAGATGCCAAAAGAAATATGGACCAGCGGCTCCCATGATGTGGGTCTCTTGAAAGGAATTGGGGCCATCCACATCAAGATGAAACCAAGGGTGATATTATCTCGGGTCAAACAGTACCCTGTGTCACCGGAAGTGGACGAGGGAATATATGACACCATTGTAGCTTTGTGGTGACAGGGTATCATACATCCATCAGAATCCCCATGTAACACGGCTATATACCCAGTGAAAAAAGCAAAAGAGGGGTCTTGGAGGATGATTCAGGACCTCTGCCGTTTAAACAACATTGTAGAATCAGAATTCCCAGTGGTGCCAAATCCAGCCACCATTTTGTTTAACGTTCCCACAGAAGCAAATTACTTCACAGTATTTAATCTTAAGAATGCATTCTTTTCCATTCCGTTGCATCCAGATTCCCAGCACCTTACTGCATTTACCTTCCACAGGCAAAGTTCCACCACACTCATTTACCACAAGGGTATTGCGAATGCCCAAGTGACAGAGTTTAACAAATGGATTTAGGAAACTTGCAAACACAAAGCACAGTGATAAAAAACGTGGATGACCTACTGGTGTGTAGCACTCTAGAAGAACAGTGAAGAGAGGATTCAGTGACATTCTTGACACTATTGGCAGAAAAGGGGGAAAGGTTGACAAACAGAAGCTGCAATACTGCCAGAAAGAGGTAATGTATCTAGGGCAGATAATGTCATCAGCAGGTAGATGGGTAACCCCAAAAATGGCAGTAGCGGTACAAACACACACCTCAGCTAAGCACAGTGAAGGAGATGCAACAATTCTTGAGCCTGTTCAACAGTTGCTGGTTCTGGGTCTTTGTTTATGCCAGTTACACCAAACCCCTCCTACAGGTGTTGAGGGAAGGATGAACATAAAGTGAAGGGCCCCTTTATATAGACACCTGAAATTATTGACTCATTCACAGGATTAAAGAATGCACATAGTAATACACCTGTTTTAGCAACCCCAGATTATAATAAACAATGTTTTCTTTTTTCACATTCTTATTATCAGGTGATGACGGCTGTCCTCACCCAGAAAGCTTCACAAGTACACACCCCTTTAGCTTATTACAGTGGTCTTGTAGACCCAGTAATGCAGAGATATTTCCCATGTGAGAAAGCACATGCAGCAACAACTTTTGCAATTAATCAATCATCAACAATTACAATGGGATGCCCAGTGACACTCTATGTAGAGTATGCTGTGTTTGCAGTTCTGGATAAATCGAAATCTACCCTTACAACCCACCGAGCTTTGGGGTATCAGGTAATATTATCCAATCACCCCATTAACATATTGAGGTGTCACATTGTTAATCCAGTAACATTCACCGCAAACCAGTGCAGCCAGATGACTTTATACATGATTGTAGCACAAATCAAGAGATATTAGATGACCTAACCCATGTTAAGGAAGATCCCTTGGAGGAAGGAGAGATACTTTACATTGACGGGTCATTATCGATCGATCAGAACATGGGCTACATACACACTGGGGTGGTATTGGTATGTTATGAGGATGGGGAGTTTGAGGTTGTTTCAAAAATGTGACTTCCACTACAATATTTAGTAAAAGCAGCAGATGTTGTGCGACCATGTATTCAGAGTTGACATATGTCACATCAACAGTGTACTTAGGGTTGTCCAGATGGAAGTGAAGAGGGTTTAAAAAATCAGATGGCACACCCGTGCAACACGCAGATTTGATTTCCAGGTTAATAGAAGCAACGCTCCTTCCTTCAGCATTAACAGTTGTGAAGTGTATAGCCCATACAAAAGGTACAGACCTAATATCTCAGGGCAATGATGTAGCAGACACAGCCGCAAAAAAGGCATCATATTTGCCACACATTACAGAAAAGGTTCTCACAAACATCCCCTGACAGCAGGTACAAATCACTGAACCCTTTAATGCCCTGCCAGTGGCTCAAATAACAGAGTTACAGGGATGTGCCTCTCAGCAAGAACAAGCACTATGGACAAAGAGAGGGTGTTCTTTATCACCCACAGATTTATTATGGAGACAATGTATTTCTGGGAAACCCGTTATGCCCCAGGAGCTACTTAAGGTTGCCCTAGACCTATTGCACTGCCCAGCACACACATCCAAAGAATACATTACAGCCGATCACGAAGAGGATTAGTTTGCTTGCTCCAAATATACAGGAACATGTGGCAGAGTTCATTACAAATTGTGTAACATGTCACTGTAATACTGAGGATCACATGGTAAAAACGATTAAGACAACATTACTTCGCCCTACAGGACCTTCTTGACATGTCCACGTATATTTTGTAGATATGCTTACTAGATACAATAATTTTCACTATTTGATTTTTGTTGTGTGCCCATTTCCTCATTGGCTTGCAGTAGGACCATGTGCCCACCACAATGCCAAATCAGCAGCTAAATTCCTTGTGTGCGAGGTGTTCCCATGATGGGGTATCTGTGAGGTGTTAAGGTCTGATAATGGGCGATATTTTTTCAATGACCTCTGTAACAACATTTCCTTATTGGGCATAAAGCATAAATGTGTTCAGCTTACCACCCCAAGCCAACAAAATTGTGGAGCGCCTCAACGGCTTACTAAAACAATGCCTTGCAAAGATGTGTGAAATGCTTCACAAGAGCTGGCTGCACTTCTCGTCTTTAGCTCTATTTGCTTTAAGGAACCAGCCTAGTTACGACCATAATTTAACCCTGTATGAGATCATCAGGGGCAGGAGACTGCAAGCTCTGTTTATTCCTGTCCATACAGCTTCTGATGCTCACAGTATCTTAGGGAGCTTACCCATTCTCTCAAGTACATTTCCCAGCAAGTTGCACCCTGTTGAAGTGGACTAGCCACATCAACAGCAAAAGCACCTTTGCCACAAGACAATGCGTCACTGCTACAGCAACCTCAACTTCACCTGGGCAGCCAAGTCTATATAAAGAATGTCACATGCAAGTGGAACCATCTTCATTTTAGTGGCCCCTTCATAGTGACTTACACTGCATCAACTGCTGTCACGGTTGCTGGTCAGAAGCCCTGGTTCCACATTTCTGACATCCGGAATGACAAAGGCAACACCACCCTTCCAGGACAAGAAAAGGGGGAAATATGGGGAGTATTGTCCAACTAACTGTCACCTTTTTTACCTCAATTTGTCTCTTTAGGAAATCAGACTCTCTTTTTTCAAAACCGCAGCAGACAATACCTGGAGTAGTGATGAAAAATATGTTATGTTTTATTGTTGTTTTCTTTTTTAGAACTTTCTCTTCCTTTCCTTCTGTTTAGATTAGAATGAGGTTTTATAACCCATAACACTAAGGATTTATATGTAGCAGAGGATGTCAATATATCTCTGATTAGGAGTAAGAGGGATGCATCAAATGATACTTGCTATATCTGCTCCCTAATTCTACATGTGACTGATACACCTAAACTCTTTATCCTGCAGGAGGTACCAACACAGACAAACGCTGTCTTTATGCAAGGTTAGAGGGCTGTTACAGGGATACAAGGCCCAGGTACGGTGGGTGGTAGAGGGCGATGTTGTTTACGAGGACAAATATATCAAGCTTAGTAAAATGACAGAAAAGGAAGAAATGAAGGATGTTGTATTACATTTTGAAACAAAGGAACCAAGAAGAGGGAAACTATCATTTACAGCACAATCCACACCTTCTTGAGAAAATTAAACAGGACATGCATTGCCTTGGTGTAGGACGAAGGTGTTGTTTTTTACAAGGACAAGTGGGTAGACAAAGGGCTCATAGGATGTAGAGGAGAAGGATTGGTCGGATTTGCAGAGGAGCTGGTAATACATATCAACAACACTTGGTTTAGCGTTTGGGAAAGAAATGTGCAGACTCTAACATGGATAGATGAAAAAAGCAACCAGTTAAAATAACGAGACTCACACAATATTCTTTTGTCTTTCATATCCAGGGGTAGCATTACATTGGAAATAAACAAGTGGTGCACAAGAACAGTGGAACTCCTGCGCCTACGAGGAGGAACAGCAGCACTAATAGATCACTACTGGGTGTTTGGCATACATCCAACTACCACTACGTTCAGCTGGAGTTTCCTAGCTTGTTACCCTGCACTCACCAGCACTTGTAGTACCCCATTCCGATCTTGGGTCATTTGCTCAACTTCCTGTTCTTCAAGATGTGTATCACAAGCAGACTAAGAGGTCCCTGAACTTGCAAAGATGTTGTCGCAATAACAATTACTTTGCACAAGAATCCTCTGATGGACCAGCAGAAATACCTATGCAACATCTCCTTTTCAGCAAGGCAGCAACTTTTTGCACATCACTTCTTGCAGCAGGTATCCAGACTGTGGCGAATGAGAAATAGATCCAGATAACTCGCTGGGAGATATTGCAGCTCGCAAATGGTACAGAGCCGGGTTTGAATGGCACCAGGGAAGAACTCAGTGCAGTTAGCTTGACCACCCTGCAGAACAGATATGTCCTCTATCTCATAACAGCAATGGAAGGAGGAATGTGTGCAAAGATCAGCAGTTCCTGTTGCACATACATGCCATCAAATGATGCTGCCAGTGCACGTTTGACTGAAGCTATCAATGCACTGCGCACACTCCACACTACTATGGGGAAAGAAATTAGCAGGGTGGCCGAAGAGGACTCGTATAGTAAAAATAATTCTTGGTTGCCCACTTGGTTGAGTAATATCATGAAGGTGCTAGTTCCTATCCTCGTAGTGGTGCTCAATGCTCTTTGTGCCTGCCAAATAGTTTGGGGGTGTTGCAGAGGGGTTGGGGCTTAGGGTACATCTATGATGTCAGTTATACTGAGGAATTTCAGTGACACTACCACACCCCTCTCGAGATATGTATATACATAGGCAGATACATGGAATGGTGAGGTTGAATCCTGCATGGTTTAGATAACAAATCCAATTGGTCCTCTGGTGACGCTCTTTGGTGAACCCCCAGATCCTGAGAACTACACTGAGCATTGGATAGATTGTAACTCTGATGGTGATTGCTATTTTATGACCTGTATACCTGAGGAGTGCAGAGCATAGGAAAATGTGTATTTGGTGTCTGCAGGTCATGGGTCCAAAAGATGACTAGGAAGTAGTAGGAGGGGTTATTTGTTAATGAATTATTGAAAGGGGGGAGTATAAATATGCAAGTCCAACGTCCTAAAGGTATGCACAAGTACAATATTAAAATAATATATTTTAGCAATGTACCAGACCCCTGGTAATGACATAGGTGTCACATACATTCAGTGGTGTGACACTGTATTTTGAATAGATGTAGTTTTGACACACTTCAGGGAGCTTTCAGGCTATGTGCTGCATGGAAAAAATACATAGAGCAAAGTATTTTTATATTGCATTCTTTTCACCACACTTATATTATTAGATAAGGTTATGTAGTTTGGATTTATTTGAATTGTGGAGATTGTGTTCTAGTACGTTTAGTTGTTAGTTGCTGTATTGAACAAGCAGTCTGCCTTGTTAAAATACACCATTGCTAAAGGCTGCAGATTTTTCCATCCTAGTGTGCAAGGCCACATTTCTGAGCTATGGTCATTTAATTGAAGTTTTATTTTTTCTGTTGCGCAGAAAGCTCCAAGTAGCATGGTCAGGATGGAAAGGGATGCCAAAACAGTTTCCAATTAATTGTTGGGAGGGAGGATGTTCTCAGGCACCTGAAACTATACTCGAGACAGCAGGTGCCTTACCAGACGATAGATGAAGAATACACAAGGACTGTGAAGTACACATTAGAATACACAAGAAGGCCCAGACATCAGCATTGCCAGAATATAGGACTAGGATTAGAGGACTAGGATTGTGAACACAGTGCCCCCACTGAGAGCAGGGTATTTGTTTTGGAGGTAAAAGTGCCTTGGCAGAACAAATAATTAGAAGGAATACATTTTTACGAGCAGGGCCGCATACATGTCTTTTCATGCAGTTATTCATTGTGAGAAGCTAACTAAAAGGTTACATCCAGAGTTGACATCATGTATCGAGATGGGAGTTGCAGGTGCAAGGGGCGGGTGGCCAAAGGGCCAACTATGGGCAAGGTATTGCGATGTTCCATGGGATGTAACAAAGTTTTGACCTCACTGATTTCCATTTGCTATATGCTTGGTCTGTCCTGGTGCGATGCTACAGCCTGAGCTGCCTCAGGTGTCACTGTCCAATTAGGGCAGGGCTTTTTTTATCAATTGCACCATGAAGAGTGCCAACCAATGGCAATGCAGCATTTTGGTCTGACTATGAAACTATGCCATGTTTGAGAGGTGGTATTTGTAATGGCCAAGAGAAAGGAACCTTCCAATCTTAATCTTTAACATACAATGTTCTTTTGGGGCTTGATGACGAGCAGGCAATTGAAATCTTAGAATTAGAATCAATGTTGCATTTGTATAATATGTTAATTTTGTGGTTTTTTGCCCTAAATATTGTAGCCCGAAATGGGTGTTTTTGAGTTGATCCTTAGCTCAATTCCAAAGAGCTGTCTGACATTCTCCTGGCCGTATTTGCAAATAAAAAGCTGATTTTCTTGCAAGTTGTACACTCAATTTTTGATTACTTACGTGTTGTTTTTTAGATTACCTTGCGCGACTGAACCTTTACTGCCCCCATTATTGAAAAAGTGTGTTTCCTTTCAACTATACATATGTCAATGTGTATTTGCATGTTGCAAAATGACTGTTCCTTGTTTTGCAACATGGGTATATCCATCCATATAAGTACAGTTGAAAGAAAACATACTTTTGGTAATTAGTATTCTGGACAGGAGAAGAAGCTGTTAATGCAAGAACCTTTAACATTAGTTTATAAAACGTCATTGTGAAAAAGAATTGTGGATGCCTTGAGAAAGATTTATAGTGAAACACGTATCGGCCTATATTGTGATTTATCATGGCTTTTGTGAGAAGGATGATTACATATTTTCTGATCAATTTGTAAATTAGAGGGGAATGTCTAAGGGTGGCTACTCGGCAGCGCTGTGGCGTGTGTGGCTTGTTAGCTGAAATTGTCTATTTTACTGTTACATTTCAAGTAGGAGGCGATTTCCCATGCATGTTTAATCCACCATAACATTGATAATGTTTGGAAAACTTACCCCAATGCTCCAAGCACAAGGGTGTCATGCTATGCAATACTGATGATTCCTAATGATGCAGAAATGCATACTTGGATGTCTGCATCTGTGAGAGCTGTCTGTTTTGGGTTGATAAAGCTACTTATAAAATGGAGCTGTCCAAGAACAAATATTTTGGTAGAGCATGATGCATCCTTTTGAGTTAATTTTCATTCCGACAATGCTGTGTTGAGTGGCTCTGAACAGGGGGTGAACTTCCAAGAATGGCTTTTTTGTCGTGCTGCGGC
This sequence comes from Ambystoma mexicanum, assembly GCF_040938575.1. Taxonomy (NCBI): domain Eukaryota; kingdom Metazoa; phylum Chordata; class Amphibia; order Caudata; family Ambystomatidae; genus Ambystoma; species Ambystoma mexicanum. The sequence goes on from NC_090929.1 coordinate 544,811,268, forward strand.
AAGTGTGGCTAGTTAGTTGAACTGGCCTTTTATTTTCTTACATCGTAGAGCTTTTTTAAATGAATTCTTGCACTTACCATAACATTGATGGTGTTTGCTAAACATTCCCCAACACTCCGATCACAATGATATTAGGCATTACCATATTATTGATCTCAAATGAGGGTGAAACCCGAAGTGGTTGTCTTGTTTGTTTAAGGGAAGTTTGTCTTGGGTTGTTAAAGCTATATATAAAATAGCACAGTCCTATGGAACTAAGCTAACTTTCGGAAACAAATGCATGTTATCATGTGATTACGTCAACCTGGGTTCTTATATATTTTATCTTTCCTCATATCTATAAACGAATATAACAAGATCAACATGAGCATACTTTAGTTTCTACTGATTAAAAATAAGGTAACTATTTTAAATACTTTGTTTTAAACCACTCCCTCATTACTAAGTTCACTGGCCTTGCTGTTGAATCATTTGGTAAAAGATTGGTGTATGCCTTGTTCAGCATTTTGTATAGAAAAATCGGTTGCTGCTTATTGATTTCTAGCTACATTTCGTAGGTGCCATTCTAGGCTTTCAAAATGTTTTGTATCAGTCTTTAATCCATAGTTCTAACATCTTTACTACATATTAAATCACTGGGTAATTCACAACAGGTATTGATGTTTAGATGGTGAAGTCCTACAATTGTAAGACTTTATGAATACATACTGACATGGCTACAGGATAGTAAGACATGGTAAAGACTTTATGAATACATACTGACATGGCTACAGGATAGTAAGATATGGTAAAGACTTTCTGAATACATACTGACATGGCTACAGGATAGTAAGATATGGTAAAGACTTTCTGAATACATACTGACATGGCTACAGGATAGTAAGATATGGTAAAGACTTTCTGAATACATACTGACATGGCTACAGGATAGTAAGATATGGTAAAGACTTTCTGAATACATACTGACATGGCTACAGGATAGTAAGATATGGTAAAGACTTTCTGAATACATACTGACATGGCTACAGGATAGTACGATATGGTAAAGACTTTCTGAATACATACTGACATGGCTACAGGATAGTAAGATATGGTAAAGACTTTATGAATACATACTGACATGGCTACAGGATAGTAAGATATGGTAAAGACTTTCTGAATACATACTGACATGGCTACAGGATAGTAAGATATGGTAAAGACTTTCTGAATACATACTGACATGGCTACAGGATAGTAAGATATGGTAAAGACTTTCTGAATACATACTGACATGGCTACAGGATAGTAAGATATGGTAAAGACTTTCTGAGTACATACTGACATGGCTACAGGATAGTAAGATATGGTAAAGACTTTCTGAATACATACTGACATGGCTACAGGATAGTAAGATATGGTAAAGACTTTCTGAATACATACTGACATGGCTACAGGATAGTAAGATATGGTAAAGACTTTCTGAATACATACTGACATGGCTACAGGATAGTAAGATATGGTAAAGACTTTATGAATACATACTGACATGGCTACAGGATAGTAAGATATGGTAAAGACTTTATGAATACATACTGACATGGCTACAGGATAGTAAGATATGGTAAGGTAAAAATGCAGTAATCGTAATGTACATGAACTATAAACAGATACAGATAACATCACAACAATAATAACATAAAGAAATACACTTGAATGTTTTACTGATTAAATAAGTTGTTGAATATGAAGAAGTAGCCTGTGGTCGTTTCTAAAGTCATGTACAGTTGGTGGTGAGGATAACATGTAGGCACCTCAATAATGTAATTAAAATTGAAGATATTGTATATACACATATATTTTAAGGTTGTGATGTAAAGTTTTTCTAATCGTTTTGGTATTAAGTTTAATAAACATTTATAGAGTAACTTGTAATAGGTATAATGGTTTTCAAGATTGCTTGGCAATTTTTGGTGTTAAAATGTTATATACGATAGTTGCCCATAATTGATTTCATATGACATTGCCACCTGGTACTGTGTCAAACTGTGATACTAGCCAAGTACAAAAGAGAGGAAAGACTTGTATACACAATGTTGAACTTGTTCCACAACCCAGCTCACTGTTTTTCAGTCATAAATGTAAAGCAAATAGATGGTGAATTGTATACCCCCTTTGCCTCTGTATTGGTAGCATGGATCAAGGGCAAGTTCTACTCTTCAAAGATGTTGAATGAGCAGCAGTGGTAGCTTCCTAAAACAATGTTGTAAACACCAGCATAAAATCAATGTCCAAGCAAAGGCTTTGAAAAAAAAACACAGAATCACTAAACACACTAAGCAGCCACCCTGCAATGGAAAAGCACATGGTAATACTGGCTAAAAGTGAAATGAAAAGCTCCACTGTAGGGATATAGAAGATAGGCAAATAGATCAATGGAAAAGGGAAACACATTTAAATTTAATATGTTTTACACTGACTTTTGGTAAGGTAGGGAACAGGAACCTAACCAGTCTTTAGCACCCAAGGTAATACCAGGGGATCAGTGTACTTAGAGTGCTTGGGAAGGAAACCTGTCGCCTGTGTTCTCTGCCTTAGTCTGCTAGCTGGCTTAACAGCGTCAATCAGGAATGCGAGATATAATCCAGGCACCTTGATGTGGCAAGTCAACTTGAAGAGACTTGGGAAGGAGGGCACCACCCTAATTCTAAATAGTATAAATAGAATTCTACAAGAAAATATACTGGGGTTCGCAGGAGCACTGTGGCAAAACCCTGGGCACTAGGGTAGTGAAAGCACTGTGTGCTCACCGTAGATGCTCAGTGAGCTAATGAAAAGGTTGCATTCTGTTTATGCAGTTAAGACAAACAAGACAGACAAGAAGGGTTCTAGAATGGAGATACGTGTCATCCAGGATGAGGAGATAGGGCTGGAATCCCATTTCTTTCTTTTAGAAGATCACCAGTGTACAGATATTTGAAGACTATGGGCCTCATTACAAGGTTGATGGTATCCTGGTGGTATTACTGCCAGGATACCGGCAACCTGTAACACGGTTATCGGCACTCAGTCTGGCGGAATTACCACTGGATCATGAGTGCTGGTAAGGGCAGAGGATTTGCTGATATTATTGGCACTGGTAATACCGTTGCTGATAATACCAGATATTTTTCCGTTGAGGTGGCGTAATTACCTGTAGCTCTTGATTCGGGGTAATTCTGGCCACCCCACTGGCAAAGTTGTACTTTGCCATTGCGGTAACGTGCCAGTAGATCGAATTACTGGTACGTTATTGCCACAATGGCAAGATCATAATGAGGCCCCAGTTACAGAGGTAGCTGTGAAGACGGACTTTGTCCAAAATGCACTCTCTTCCTCATCTTAGAAAAAGAAATATCTGTTCCCTTTTCTATCAATATAAGAATGTTGTTTTTGATTAAATATGCCATGTTGTTTGTCTTAACTGCATACACAGAATGCACTCTTTTCTTTAGCTCACTGAGCAAGTCAGCTTAAAGAGCCTTGATTGACAGAGGATGGCTTGGGCCAAGCGTCACGACTGGCTGTTCGGGATACTGAACCAAAGCAGGTGGTCTAGTCCAGAAGGCCAACAGATGCATACATCATCCACACTTCAAAGGATATTTGGGGATGGCTCGTCAGGCTCTAATGTGTCTTAAATGCAAAATGTTACAATTCATAGCAACATCAACACAAAGAGTATTTCCTTTGGACTTTAGAATGCTGGTTGTTTCAGTACAGCTTGCCTACATAAAGATGGTAGGCCTCACTTCTGTACATCCCAAGCCAGGGATGTTGCCAAATTCACCTGCAGCACGCAGCTTCCCTCGGCGTTAGATGGGTGTCCTGAGTACTTGTTCTTTAACTACAGTCAGAATTCTGGTTCTTCTAGCTGCTAGTCTTTCAGACCATCAGACCATCGGAAATTGGCAAGGAAAGGGCCTTAAAACCCTTTTTGGAAATATGTTTGCACCCCTAGGGACGGGGACTAAGAGCTGTCAACAACTCCAACATGCATCATTGTAATAATGGGATGCCACTCCATGTATAATTAATTCCTAGCAGGGATTGGTGTCGTTTGAAGTCCTCTGCTCAGTACCAATCAAGAACACTTTTGGAAGAGATGCCTTCCTTTTTCACTGTAGATGAGAGACCTAAGTCCCACGAAAGTCATGCAGCGTTGAGCTAGGGGTGCAGAGAATTAATCCAAAATAGGATCCTTTCTGCATGGTGCTACACTTCCCTTACACTCATTTGGATGAGGTGATACTTTATCACTAGGTTCTATCGAAGGGGTGGGTTGCTGGGTGGAACTGAACCATATCCTTTCATCTTGTGATGAGGGGAATACATTTAGTGCATGCATGCCCCTTGCATATGATCACTCAATGAGCGGTCGACAAGGAAATTGTCATCTTTACAAAAGAAATTTCGGAATTGCCCATTACTTTAACTTTCCCCATATGCTTATCTTTACTAGAGCACTGATGTATCATTACTTTAATCCGGCATCCAATGTGTAGGCTTCTAGGAATCTGTCCCCAGGCATGAGTGACAAATCAAATAGCCGGTGTATGTTAGCATGGGGTTTTGGAATTTCAAGAAAAAAACAATTTGCTGCCAGAGTTAGTTAATGCTCAGCAGACTTGATGTATTCATAATATATTTTCATCGTGTTGATAGGGGTGATGCTGGAGGTCTCACTAGTCACTAGACAACTGTGCACTATTAAACTCATATCCTTATGGACTGTGGTCTCTTTCAAGTAAGTCAACATGAAGAACAGCATCAGGGTTTTCATTTGCATGTTTAAAAAAAGTAAATGCGAAACTGACCATAATTGTGTTGCTGTACATGCTACACATACATCATTGGGAGACAAACTGCATTCGGTTTCCAGCTGTCTAGCCTCCAATGAGGCTGCTATGTTGCTTCTATCAGGTATGACAGACAACTTGACATGTCAATGTAATGTTAACTTTGTGGCTACACTTTTCAAGAAACCCCCATTCTGCTTACCATTGTTTGCTACTTATCCATCATGTAAAGTAAATAACATAATTCCTCTGGATAGTATTTTGGTGTTACTAGCATCAGGGGTGTGAAGTTAGAACTGCAGATCATTAAGTTGCTCATTTTAAAGCCATTACACATTTAAAAGGATAGTTACAGGAATAATTATTTCACCCTTAATGTGCACATTTTCTTGCTGTACGTGAGTTCCCTTTTGAGTAGTCATGTTGCTTAACAGTTGCCAGTATGTCAAGTTTAGTTGTTTTACATATGGATGTTAGTGAATCAGTACCTGGTTTTCATGGATATTTCCAGTACATTTGGTTTTGTTGATAGGAAATTGTTATGGGCCCAATTGGAAGCAAAGTGCATTCCACAATAAATATTGATATTGTCCGTCATTGAGATTTGTAGGTCACAATAAGACTTGGCATAGCTGGATAGTTCACCTCCTCATTTCCGCCATCGAGAGGTTTTAGGCAGGGATGTTTGTAAATGATAATGATGTGTTATTTATATAGCGCCTTTATCCAAAGCGCTTTACAGAGCACATATCTTTATACAATATCACCCAATCGAAATTGGTTCTCATTTATCGACCTCGGAAGGATGAAAGTCTGAGTTGGCCTTGCCGGGATTCAAAACTGTGACCGGCAGATCACGCTCAGATCACAGTAGCGAGCGCTCAACCCGCTGGGCTATCTTACCGGCTTGTGCATCGCTGCTGCTGAATTTGTACACTAAAGATATTAATGAATATCCCAGAGATCTCAGCAATATGCCTAAAGTGGAATGCTAACCACACCCCATCTTAGTTTAAAAGGCGAGGCCGATCTACTGGCCAGTGCTCCCAAAGTATATGCCATTGAGCCCTTCCCCTTAGATTCATACCTCTGAGATAACTGGACGTCTGAAGGAATCCTTTTGATAAAACATAGGGCCTCATTACAATACCGACGGTAGTCATATCGGTACAACAGGCAAGGCTGCGCCGATATATTTTTTTTCTGGTGCCCAGGAATGGCTAATTACCGGGTCATTCTGGCCAAGCCGGCCCGGTAATTGCCCATTCCTGGGCCCTGGAAAAAAATGCTCTCCATTCCCACTGAAGCCCCTCAGGGCTCAATGGGAATGGGTGGGCCGGATGCACCGCCACCATTCAGAATGGTGCCGGTGCATCCGACATGGGTAGTTTGCCGGTCCAGTAACTACGGTACTGGCAAGCTTACCGGTACCGTAGTTACCAGACCGGCAAACTTGGAATGAGGCCCTAGTGCTTAGCAGAAAATCTGGTTGTCAATGCATACATACAGATGTTGTATTATGTATTCAGTAGTCACCTTTACCTTCAGTCTCCACGGCTTGAACTCCCCGAATGCAACCTATGCCAATTACTGTCAGGGCTTGTTCCTCTCGCGGCAGCAGCAGGTGCTTTTTGCAGGGCCAGGGAGCTGTAGAGGTCAGGACAGAGCAGAAACACAATTAAAAGGTGAGCTGTAGGATGCAAGCAGGGCAGGTTGGCAGCAGTAGAGACAAGACCGAAGTTTAGATACAAGCTTTAGGAGGATGTTGGAAAGGTGGCATGGAAGTCTTAAAATATTACCGAACCTCAGGGGAGGCTCTCTGGGTCATTGGGACTCATTACGAGCATGGCGGTAGCCGTGCCTGTATGGCAGGCATGGCTACTGCCATGCTCGCTACTGGCACCACCTCCTGCAATTGGGCAATAACCGCCTGTTAGGCAGAATCCTGTGCAGTGCCCTTAGGGACCACTACACACAATTAAGACTACAGGTGGCAATACAAGATTTACCTTTGGTATAAGCCAGTACTACTATGTCAGAGTGGTAGCAGTGGCAGAGCAGCCAGGATTATCTCAAGAATATATGAGCAGTAGCATAGATTACACAAAGGGACCACAATTACGGTGACTCAAGCAAACACTGACTCAAGGTTTCAGGTAAAAAAATATAAGTACATTTATTTTTAGACCATTCGTTATAAACACAACACTTCTATTAAACTCAAATAAAAATCACACGTTAAATATACTACAACTAACCAATTCACTTTGTATAGTAAGTCTCAAGATAAGTACCCTGTGTTTGAATGAACCGGTGTTACGAACAAAACACGTTACAGCGAATACGATTGCGATCACTTCTTGACAGTTCGGTCGACTAAATAAACGCGTATCCTTGACATGAAATGCTACCGGGGCAAAAGCACACTTAGCACCTGAGATACCCAGAGGGAGTTGGAGGCAAAAATCACATGCAATATTTTGGTTAGGGAGGCAGAATCAAGAACCACTCAGAGACAGGAGTTCAAAAGTCAAAGGGCCGGAGCCAGGGTCGAAAGACACCGGGGCCTGTTGTCGAAGATCACACAGTCAGACAGTTCACGATTCAACGTAGTCAAAAGTACTTCGATATTGTCAATGTTCGGAAGCAAAAGTTATAAGAAGGAGGGAAGACAAGGGCAAGCCTTGGAAATGAAGAAAGGGGATTCACCCAGTTTCCTCAAGTAGAACACAGTACCTTGTTCCAATGGTGCAGCTGGTACCCTGGCAGTTGCTCCTGTTGGTATTTCTGCAGACCCACAATTCCTGGAGCTTTGTTCTGAAGGAGGACGTCTCAAGGGGGTCTGCACCACACGGGGATGAAGCCAGCAGCATCGACGAGGAATAAAAGGTGCGCTCCTTAAAAACAGGAGAGGGGCTATCCAGACCACTACAGCAGCGTGCAGCGATTTCGACCAAGGAAGAGGATCCTCTGGCTGTGGAAGATGAGCTGGTTATCCCCACGAAGCTCAAGGGAAAAAGACTCTGGACTGGATCTTCTCTGAGTCATTGAAGGGAAGATAGCTCAGGACTGCAGCAGGGCTTCACCGGGACAGGGTAGTTGCAGCAGCCGTTGTTATCTCCGCTTCTCTTCGGTTCCTTGTAGTTCCAGTGGCGACTCTCTGACTTCTAGCCCAAGAGACTTGCCTTTTATGCGAAAACCCCCCATTCACACAGCCTGGCTGTCAATCACCCAGCAGGGGGGGGTTGTCCAGCCAGGACAACTACCCTGGCCAATCATGACAAAGTGCGACTTGGGTTTCCTAGGATACCCTGTGCAGGGGGTGACTACACCCCTCCCTCACATTCAGCCCACCTAGACACCCAGGCGCCTTGAGGAGGGCTTCTGAGCAGAAGCTTGCCAAAAAACAGTGAACAAAGAAGGCAAACCTAGTTTGCCGCACAAAGTAAGACACAAGAAGGACTTTAACAAAATGAAACGGTGAATAAACCCAACTGGAGCCAAAAGAAAGACGATTTGGTCAAGCGGGTTTATGTTTGAGGCTAATATAATAGCCAAGAACAGTACCACATTTATCTAATATAATCGCGGTAGAAAAGTTAGGGTAGATACCACTACCACCAGCCAACTCTAAATGTTAAAAGAGCGAAACAATGCTCTAGGAGGTAGAGATAAAAAGGGATATGAATTAACCCTTTCCAGGACTCCATGGGAGATGGGGTGTACTGGATCTGTGGTAGATTGACTAAGTAATGTTAACTTTACCCCTTTACCCTTTTCTGGGGGACGGTAGTCGCCTCAGAAATGGAGTTGAGGGAAGTCTCAAAGACAACCCTGTGCCACGGCACTGAAGGTGCTGTGTGACACACAAAAATAAGGGGACTTCAGAGTCCACAATCAAAAAAACAGGTAGAAGCACATAGCAAAACACAGGTAAGAGTGGGGAAAAAGCTCTTACTCTTACCAAGTAGAAAAAAATAAACTCCAGAAGTCCAGCAAAGCTGTTGGGGGATGCACTAGGTGAGGGAAATTAGCCATAGATGAGAATTCTCCCTAACACCGCCCATTACGAGATGAGTGGGCCAGTAATTGCCCATCCGCGGGTGGCGGTAAAGCCGGGCTCCGAATCCCCATTCTGCACCATAGGACAGAATGGGGGTGGGGAGCATGGTTGCACCGGCACCATTGATAACGGTGCCGGTGCAATCACGAGTTCTGCACAGCCTGCCAGGTAAAACTCAGTTCTACATACAATGTAGATGTTGCATGGAAAGCATGAAAATCCACAATAAAAGGCTGATCTGAGATGGGTCCCTGGATCAAGGTGATCTCAAGCATTCTGCTATTACGCAGCACTTAGTTGTGGATCTGGGTGATGGTCATGGTACTTCCTCTCCCGTTCTCTATGTGATTGGATGCCCGAGTGTTACATCTGTGCTTTTGAAATAGACAGAAGTGGAATGCATGAAGGAGGCATTGTATGCAGATTCTATGCATGTGAACACAGCAATTTACGGCACTAGATAATTTATATGCAGAAACACAGCTCTATACATAATGCCTTTGGTGCATGGAAAAAAACCCCCACAAGAGTCCGGTGAAAAGGCTGGAGTGTTCTATGTCATTTAATCGATGGATTTTTTCAATGGGTTTTTAGCGAATATTTTTCAATGAAAAAACTAATTGAATTTGATTTTTTATAATTTTGGGGGATTCTCCCCCAAGCCCTCACCCCTTATTGATTTTCTCTATTCCAGACTCCCCTCATCACTTATATGCACTTTCCCACTCCCCCGTTATATTTTTCGAGGATTTTTGTCGTTGAAGGTTTTTCATTAAAAAAAACATCGAAAAAAAGACTGTCGATGAAATGACATTGTAGGGGCTGGGCATGACTGAATATATAAGCGGTAAGCCTAGATCGGGCAGATTCTCTGCCCACATAAAGACAAGGATTTGCAATGCCAATAGTTTAGATTTTTAAATTCTCCTCAGCCTATGCAGGTGGGAGTCCCAGGGAGGGTTATCAATTAATTGGGATTTTGCCACTGTTTAGGCGGTGTCCAGAAACAGGTGGGAATTGAGGGAGGTTCATATTAGACAAGGTCATCTGGCAGCGTTAGATTAGAGGGCACCCTTTTACGGTTGCCAGACCTGGCTGAAGATGTGCAGGGGCCCCTTTCAACACGATCGTTGTGGTCCCCCTGCTCAGAATGAAAACAGTCTGAGGCCCCCCTGGGGTGCATACATTACAATGGCAAAAAAGATAAGGTAATAGCCGCTGATTGTCACAAGGTGGCCGGTATGCCAGGAGGGATCTTAAAAAAATGCTCACTAAAGAACTATAAACCCATATTTGTCAGCAAGTGTCTGATGTGGAGGGACCAGTGTTAGAAGACAATTATGTGATAACACTTCTGTAAATCCCGTGGAAAAGAGGGCAGAACGGCTCTAGAAAACGCAGTTTGTAATGCGAGCGCCGTACGTTTTAAGTCTCAGAACGAAAACAGAGAAAGTAATATATTGCCAGAGTACAAGACTGCTGACTGGCAACATGGGGGCAGTTACTGGTGGCCCCCCGAGGCCCATTTAATTTAAAAAGAAGGCTGAAAGGCCGTGACGCCGTGACGCCGTCTCAGATGGTTGCTCTGTGAAGACAAGCCCTTTTCATGAGTGCACAGAGGTCGAAAAACAGGGAGGATGTCTGTTATGTCATGTGTGTGCGAAAGGAGTCAACAGGGCATGTCAGAAAATCTGATCATGCTTTGAAAGCACCAGAGGCCCACTTGCGCAGGAGCTAACTGAAAGCCCCAGAACATATCGATTGTTCACTAGCCCAGGGATGTATTTCCATCCATGCTAGTAGTGATTTCCCCCACTGACAGTGCCATGGCGAAGTGAACACGTCCTTGAATCAGTATACGCTGAATTTGTATACCCGTGTACACACACCAATTACGTATCTTAAAGCAAGCACAAACATACACACACACAGCAAGCAACTCTGGTGATTTACATCTTTACACAATGTGCGCAGTAATCGTACACTATAGCATGCTTTGTCAAACATGCACACACCACTTAAATGACACATGCCTTAATATCCTTCACTTCACTTTTATGGCTGATGGATATACAGAATAATACACCCTCACTTACACATAAGCACATGTGCTCCCTTCTAGATCCGTGTGCACATGCTAACAGGGTATAGGTATACATTGTGCAGCGTGTGTATAGTACCAAAGAAGGAAGAAAGCAAAAGGTGTGTGCCTAGTTTTGCTCTTATCCCTTTGAAAGGTTGAAAGACCCAGACACCGTCCCTGATGTTTGCTCTGGCAAGACAAGTCCTTCTCCCCTGATGTTTGCTCTGTCAAGACATGTCCCTTCATGAGTGCACAGAGGCTGGGCTCTGCAACAACACCTTGACATCAACTTTGTGGTTGAACAACAGGGACAATGTCTGATGTGTCGTGTGTGCGTGCTAGGGAGAATTCTCCAAATGTGCTAATTTCCTTTACCTTTTGAGACGCCCAGCAACTTTGCTGGATTTCTGGGATTTGATGTTTTACCTGGAAAGAATGTAAGCCTTTTTCTCCCACTCTTTCATGTATTTTGGGTGTGTTTTACTTTCGTGTTCTTTGGTTATGGAGTTTTAAAACAACTCCAGTGGCATCATCTTTTTCTGTGTGTCACACAGCACCTTCAGTGCAGTGGCACAGGGATGTCTTTTCAGACTCCCCAAAGGTTTAAATACCTTCCCTGAGAAGGACTACTGTGTCTCAGGGCATGTAAAGTTAAATTGACTTTACTAGTCTCTTTAAATTTACTGACCCAGCACATCCTATCTTACTGGAGGGGTTGCTTAGCTTCCCCTGAGTCCAAACACTCATGTAACAGTAAAATACTACCTTTTCCTATTTTAAATAGCTATTGGCAGTGGTTTAGATCAACTACCGTGATTTTCTGCGACCGCTAACAACGGTAGCTCAAAATCAGGGGTAGGCATGTTTTTCAATATGGCGCCCCAGACCTATCTGTAAAAACGGACTCTGGTCATCTTTTGTCGCCATTTCTTGTAGGAAAAGTCCTTCTTGTGTGTAACTCTGCGTGCCAAACCAGGTTTCGTCCCTTTGTTCGTGCCCTTTGGCGGGCTTCTGTGCTGAAGCACTCCTCTGGTGCCAGAGTGTCTGGGGTGGACAGGATGTGAGGGAGGTGCCCGAAACTCCCTGTGCTTAGTCTCCTAGGAGACCTGAATGCACTCTGGTGTGATTGGCTGGCTGACTGTCCGGCAAGGACAGCCACCCTGCTGGGTGAGTGAGAGCCAGGCTGAATGAATGGGGGAAAACTGTTTAAAAACGGGTCTCTGGGACTTGAAAAGCAGAGTCGACAACTGGAACGAAAGAACCGAAGAGGAGAGGAAGGAAGTGGACTGCTGCAACTCCTGGACGACCGGTGAAGCCCTGCTGCAGGACCGAATTACCTGAAACTCCGACGACAGAGAAGCCCTTCAAAGTTAACTTATTCCCTTGAGTTTGGTGGGAAGAACCTACGTGCAAGCCACCTCGACACTGTCCTATTCTGTTCGAATTTTCATCAGAGTGCTGTTGAAAACCGGATAGCCAGAGGGAAGGAAACCAGGTGGACTTTAAGGCACTCAAACCTTAAACTGACGTCTTGCTACATCTTTTGGCCTCTTCCCTGGGCAGTGCACAAACCTCCCAATGTCCTCCTTCTTGTCCCCATGACTGAAGCACAGGAACAGTGAGATCTGCTTGAACTGCCACAAACAACTGCCTCAGCTACAGCTTTCATAATTTAAAAAGGTACTGTGCAAACGCGGTCGGAAATCTTTTCGGCCATCGAGAAAGTGCTTGAACTTTCCTCAACTACGAAGGCTTTTCCTTCCCTAAACATTCGTCAAACTTTTTGCCTAGCCAAATCCTTTAAAAATCTGTGGCAAAGACTTAACCGTTATAAACCAGAACTGTGCTACCTTATACAAAAGAATCTGAACCATTGACTTTGGCCCAGGCCTGTTGAGAACAATTTCTGGTTGTATTTAACTGAAACCCTTTGCCCTGCCTATGAATGTACAAGGCTGTCTATTCTTATAACCTTGTCTTTTCCCTCCTTTTATAAGTATCTCAAGTGCCATTTTGCTCCTACTTCATTTTTGTTCAGTTACTTACCGGTTGGATTTTTGTGGTGTATTAGTGTGTGATATTGAGCTGCTTATGCTAGTGTAATGTTTTATAAATGAATGATTGAGTAAATAAATGTATTTCTTTTACTAAGAAACCTTGAGTACGTATTTACTTGAATCACTGTATTAGTTCGTCCTTTGTGTAACTTGTTCTACTGCTCACTTAAACTCTTGAGATAAGTCTGGCTGCTTGTACCAAAGGTGAAATTGTGCTTACACTTGTAGTCCTAATTACCTGTAGTGTTCCCAAGGGGTACTGCAGGCCATTCTCCCTAACAGTGCAATAGGAGTCAACAGGGCATGTCAGCAAAGCCGATCATGCTTTAAAAGCACCAGAGGCCCACTTGCGCAGGAGCTAACTGAACATCCCAGAACATATCAATTGTTTACTAGCTCAGGGATGTATTTCCGTCCATGCTAGTAGTCATTTCCCCCACTGACAGTGCTCTGGCGAAGTTAACACGTAACTACCGTTCTAATTCCTGTCCACCGCCGCACATTAGATTAGATTGGTACAATTAATTCTAAATGGCCGGCCTTCATGCTGTTCAAAGATTACCCTCTAATGTGCAGAATGCTCAGTTAAACCGGGCCCCTGTGGGGTAGCTGATGAAAAGTATCCCTTGCACTGTTTACATGTCGCACGTTTGAACAGAGCAAGATGATTTTCCTACTGTGCACTTGTTGGTAATTAGTATTGCGTCAAGAGAAAAACTAACCTGATCTGCAAAGAAAGGTTGTGCTTTCAATTATATGGTTTGTTTTGATTAACACAACACACAGATAGGACTGAGAGAGAAAATACAGGCTAAAGACTTGACCCTCGTGTTCTGTCCTTCGGCTCTCACCTACTTTCACTGCGTATCCTGCCATCAGCACTACTCGCGGGCTATGGAAAACAAAATATGGCACTGGCTCACTCACTTGCCACCGCACTGCAAACAGAGAGTGCGAAAAATGAGCAGGCATACCAGAACCGAAGTGCAACTGGACTAGAGAGACCCAAACATAGACACTAAAAAAGGGCTTAAAATCTGACCGGGTGACGTGTTGTAATGGCCTTGGTAAACAACAACAAAGATCCAGAGCTACCAAAAACCAGACAACTCTGCGAATGAGAAAACTGCCAAGCTTGGCTGTGTGGATGAGAGATGCTCATGCTAGGCTGCACAACAGTGAAATGTATTAAAACACTATCACAGTGACTTCTAGAAGGCTGGCCCTGGAACAATCCAAAGTTAACTGTCATGCTGTAAAATTCAGAACCTAAATTGATTTTGCCAAGTAAAGTCACAGAGGTTCCATGGTTTCTGAAGCTGCTATAAGTGGTGTGCTGCACTGTTTTAAACACCAATAATTAAACAATTGTTATGGTGAATAGGATCCAATAGTCATACTCTGGCACTGACCATCCGGTACTTGCTACTAATAATCTTCAATTTCCACACTTGGTATGTGTTTGCAATATATATTCTTTTATTGTTTGTCATGTGCTTTTTACAGTGATAGTCATTCTTGTGACATACATTCTAGTTATTTCCGATTTCCATAGTATAACAAAGAGGCTATTGCCCCGGTATAACTGGTGCCGACACGTGTTTCAACCTTAAGGTTTTTCTCAAGGCAAGAGAGTTGAATGTGTGGTCCCGGATGGGTAAAGATGATTGTCAATATTTGATGGTGTACTGTTTAGTAGGGCACGGGCAATTCTCAGTCGCACTGCGCCCAAGAGTGCAATATAGACATCTGTTGCAAGTAATTAAAGAGAGATGTGGTTATAAGTCCGATGTATTTGTTTGCAAAGTAGCCTGACACGTGTTTCGAGTCTAAACTGACTCTTCATCCGAGGCTGTAAATGGGAGATGGGACCTAAGATAAATTGAATGAAGGACAGTGCCAGAAAACTCTCTCACGGCTTCGCAATTGCGGTAAATTCAGCACAGCAGGAAAAGCTAAAGTGATTTGATGTGATGTCAGCCATCATCCACAGCAGACAGAGAATGGAATAAACCCTTTGAACGAATACAGCCTTAGCAAAGGGTAAGCAGAGAAAGGCTCCAAGAGAATATAACATTAATGTCTGCCTATGAATGCCCTGTGAAACTGAGACCTAGATCATTGCTTTACAGAGCGACTTACAATTGAAAAACAAACGTAGAGATGGGAAGTTTAAGAAGCCATGTAAGGAAAGTCTGAACTGTTCAACACGGGTAATATAAACCCCATGTAGACCATTTTCTAGATGCCATAACAAACTCAAGAGGAAATGATGGTTCCAATTTTGTGTATTCCCTTTTAGGGAAATCTAATATCAAGACGCCCTGTGAAAGAAATAAAGAACCACCCCTCCCCCTGAAATTGAAAAAGGAGATCAAGACAGAAAAGAAGAAATTTGTCTTTTTAATGTGTTTATTTGCCACAATATGTCAAATTTGTTATAGTCCTGAAGAAAGCGGAAAGTAAACTTCACTCCGCTGAAACTGGTTGACACAATAAGCTCAGGGTGATGGCCTGGGCTCTAAGACTTGTATAACATCTCACCAGCTTGGCAAAATAATATCATTTTAGAAGAGGTCTGCTTCTGTTAAATGAAGAATAGATATCAGACGCAACAATCCATGAATTACTAAAATAAAATGCAGCTTTTATGAACTGATAAGTCACACTAGAAGGAAGCAATACGAATAAAAGAAACATAAATTGATTTCCGGCAGTGTGCATCCATTTTTAGTGGTTAGTAAAAGTATTGAGAGAGGGTAGGCCGAGTCTCTTATCTATCCCCTAATCACCTAGATAGGCGTTAAACCAGTGCTTACTAGGGACAAATACCGAAATAAGGGATAGTTAGACTCTTTTGAACAAGGAAACTTTGTTAAGTCGCAGGTGACTTGAGACGTAGGAATTGTGATTTAATAAATTACTCTGTCTGTTTTGTGTGAAAAATAGTCGGGCCAGGACAGAAGTGGGCTGCCCAGTGACTTTGTCTGTATTGCGTAATGGAATTGTGGAATGACAGGACATACTGTGTGCAAATGCGAGAGCTGAGGGAATGTACAAAATAGACAGTTTTTCAGAGGGGGGACAGCTTATCCTCTGCCATACAGCACACAGACCAGAGAGGACTTTGCCCATGATTACACATCTTATCAGGCACAAGCACTGCAAATACAGCAGATGCCATAACAGGGACAAGCACAAATGAATCCACCAAAGGGGCAGTCACAACAAGCCTCGATGGAGACCCAGCAGTATGCAAATACAAGTATTGACACATAGAATAGGAGGTGTCACTCTGGTAGGAGGGAATCCTTTTACAGGGACAGGGATGAGTTTGTACCCACAAAAGGACAGCTCACAGGGTGACCCGATGTGTTCAGTACTATCTGTGACACCAAACCCTCAAGAGGAACCAAGGGTAGATGTGACGACAGGAGGCAAATCCTTTTCTTTTCTTCTAGAGACTGAAGCAACTTGTTTGTGTGTAACAGAAAGAAAATATCCAATGTCAGGTGTTGCCATAAATGCTCAAGGGTTCTCGGATCTATGAGTCAAGCTCCTTTTACTGATAACTTACCAGTCTCCATAGGAGATTGTGACATGTCCGTTCCTTTATTATATTCAAGACAGACACCAGTTAATATTTTAGGAAGAGATTTAATGATGAAACTTAAGATTACTATTTCCTTTACTGATCAAGGAATAGTGTGCTCCACTCCAGGGATACACTATTTAAATGTGGGAGAGTTCATACTTGCGTTCACAGGGCAAGTAGTGCTGCAAGGCGTTCCAGTAGATCCAGAGATTTTTCTTTATGGAGTAAGTATTTTGTTGACATGGCTACCTGGCTTAGTAGGAAAGATCGTGAGGATACCTGATGAGTTTTTGTTTAGACCACAAATACCTATGGATGAGGACGGTGGACAGACTGTCCTTATATATTTGGAAGCAGAGTTGGAAGCAGCTGTAGTACGAAGAGAGATGGCAATTCTCAAAGGGATAGACGATGAGGGTAAACCATGGGGAACAGTAATGAGGAGGGATACAGACTGACTGATATAACTGATGATGATATGTTCACAGAGATCCAAAGCAATAACAAAGTGGTGTTCTTCATGAGCATTAAATATTGGATAAAGATAGAAAAAAAGGAAAGTTCCACAAAGAATGGTGATAATGCAGCAACAACCAGCATTTTAAAGGAAGATCTTGAAAGGGCACCAAGCACCCTATGGACCACAGGCCCCTGTGATGTAGGTTTATTAAAGGGAATAGGAGAGGTTAAAATAAAGTGTATACCAGGATAAATTTAATCCTGAGCAAACCAATACCCTATGTCTCGAGAATCTGATGAAGGTATATTTCAGACTATTTCAGCACTGATGAATCAGGGGATTCTGGTGCCATCAGAATCAATGTGTAATACAGAAGTGTATTCAATTAAAACATCTAAAGCAGGGTCGTAGATATTTATCCAGGATTTGAGACCTCTTAACCAGATTGTAGATGCTGAGTTTCCTTTAGTTCCTAATCCTGCAACAATATTGTGTAGTATCCCAGTAGAAGCTCAGTATTTCACGGTGATCGATTGGAAAACTTAATTTTTCTTGATCCCGTTGCATAAGGACTCCCAAGACTTGATTTCATTTATGTTTCACCAAAAGAGACTAAAACATACTTGTTTGCCTCAAGGGTACTGTTACACTTTGCCGCAAGTGGTCTCTATGGGCACAGGCCCGCTTGTGCGGCGCTTTGTTTCCTAACACCTCCAAGTTGGAAGCTTGTGATTCTCCCCGACCGGCTGGTAGCGGTTTAGTTGTTGCACGCTCCTTTGACGTGCGCCCGACCCATCACGTGATCCTTTATCCGGAAACGAAGCGGCCAGTGCTTCGTGTCGCTTCTGCCTTTGACGCTCAGTGAGTTCGCTTCTGAATCCTCCTCTCTCTCCATGCTTGCATTTCCCTCTGTGCTTGCGGTTCCGACTTACCCTGTGTTTACTTTCCCTCTTCAGATCCTTCCCTCAGCTTTCGCTAGCTTCGTTCTCAGTCAGCTTCGCGGATCAATCTCATTAGTTTCCCGTTATGGCCAGTCTCCCATCTGAGTAAGTTCCCATCCTCTAGGGTTCCCTTGTGTATTTCTACCTGGTTCTCATCTCCCGTTATCCTTCCAGATTCTCCCGAAGCTTTCCTACTCAGCCAGGTTCCAGATTCGAACTCTCGTCCTCTTCCCTCAGTCCTTTTCGGGTAAGAGGATTTCCATTGACCTCTCTTTCCTTTTCTGTCCTTGGGCTCTCCTCTAACCTGCTCCCTATTTCTTCCCTTCTCATAACTGCAGACAAGGTGTTTTATGTGATTCCCGGGGGGTTCCTGTCAGAGACATCCAACTTTCTACCATCAGCCTGATCTGCACGAGCGGGATTTCGTCCAGGGTTTTCTTCCCATTGAGGGTTTCCCTGGGAGTCCTGCTCTCTCACCTGGGTCACTTTACCCTGGGCTGAGTGGCCAGGGCTGTCACTGGGAAATCTTCCCATCTGCTTTGGTTCTCCCAGTTGGAGTCATCGATTGCCAAGGTGAGCTGTTTGTGGATTCTTACCTAAATTTGTACTACAACAGCTTTAATTACTGATATATACAGTGGATTAACAGGTACTGTGAGTCTCCATTAATTTTTAACAGGGTCCTACAGATGAATTAAGTAATGTTTATCTTAAAAGTGCGGTGATACAGTACGTAGATGATCTTTTGATATGCAGTAAAACAGAGGATGAGTGTAGGCAGGACTCTATTCAACTGATTACTATTTTAGCAGACAAAGGATATAAGGTGGACAACGAGAAATTACAGTATTGTCAAGAAAAGGTGTTATACATAGGTTAGTTAATCTCGCATGAAGGAAAGAAAGTGACACCTGAGAGAGCTCAGGCAATCATGAAAACATCAAAGCTGAACACAGTGGGACAGATGGAACAGTTTCTGGGTTTATGAAATTATGTTAGATCCTGGGTGTTTGATTACAGCACATATACAAGGCAACTTCAGCAAGCATTAAAGAAAGCGCAAGTTGGCAAAACAAAACTTGAATGGCCCAAAGAAATAGAGGAAGGATTTGAGGAGCTAAAATAGCAATCTGTACAGCCCCAGTTTCAGGGATTCCCAGTTATGGTGAGGAACTTTATTTGATTTCACACACAAATGGGTCAGTAATGATAGCAGTGCTTATACAAAGGACAACATTGGGGTACAAACCTTTAGCATACTACAGTGGGATTATAGACCCAGTTATGAGAGGACACTTCCCATGCAAACAATCTTTGGCAGCTGCCGCGTTTGCAATTGAGAAGTCCACAATTATTGTCATGGACTGCTGCTCTATGACCTTTTACATGCAGCATGCTCTATTTGAAATTCTAGAGAAACCCAAGGGCACATTCACATCCCAAAGAGCTTCAGTTTAGGAGGTAATGATTTCTAACCCAACCATTACAATTGTAAGATATAAAATAGTGAACCTAGCCACATTCATGGCTGAACCCATAGAAGAAGGTGATCATGTGCATGACTGTGCCAATTATGTTGGATTTTATGATGATATACCCTGTGTGAAGAAGAATGCTTTGGCAGGAGGGGAGATTCTTTCTATTGACGGTTCTTCTAAAATTGACCAAACTAGTGGGGAGAGGCATTCAGGCACTGCAGTCATTAGACACAGATTAAATGGAGAATTTGAAGTAGTGGCGAGTGCAAGACTACCATCTGACTTTTCAGCACAAGCAGCAGAATTAGTAGCACTTATTGTCACGCTTGAGAAATATAAAGAGCAGGAAATGACGTTGCACAGTGACTCTGCCTATGTGACGTCAACCATACAAGCAGAGTTGGCACATTGGAAAAGGAGGGGCTACCTCTGTGCAAATGGCACTCTAGTGCAACATGCGTCTCTACAGGCTTATTAAGGCACTACAACTCCCAGTAGCCATAGCAGTTGTAAAATGTGCAGCGCATACTAAACAAATAGAGTTTATCTCTTGCGAGAACAAAGCCGCAGATGTAGAAGCCAAAATAGTTTCATATTCTCCAGAAATTTCGAGTTTTGACACTGAGGATATTAAAGAAAAGTTGGCTACACCCATGTTATTGCAGGAGGGGTTTAATATGCTGTCAATATCCCAATTAATAGAGATTCAGGGAAGCATACCACAGGATGAGCAAGAACTATGGAAATAAAGGGGTTGTTCTTTATCCCCCACGGAAGCTTTATGGCAAGAGGACAGCACTGGAAAGCCAGTTATGCCAATAAATGTATTGAAAGTCACGCCTGAACAGCTGCATTACCCCGCAAATATAACTACAGAAAGCCTTGCTGCTAATATCGCAGAAGACTCGTTCATTTCTAATTTGTTGGAACACGTTGCACGGTTTATGGTGAATTGCATTGTGTGTCAAAGGTTTACTGCTGGCATGCACTAAGAACGATCATAGGCGTAATACCATGACTGAATGGTTAATTTCAGCATTTACATATTGACTATGTTATTATGTTGCTGACATGTAATGGATATAGGTATCTATTTGTGGTGGTGTGCCCATTCTCCAGGTAGATCGAAGCTGGTCCGTGTGCACACCCTGATGCCACTTGTGCAGTGAAGTTTTTAGTATGCACATTTTTCCCGAGGTGTGTTTGAAGTGCTACGATCCGATAATGGCACACATTTTGTCAATGAGATATTTCAACAAATAGGGATTTTATTAAGTATAAAGCACATGTTCTCTTGTGTGTATCACCTGCAAGCAAACATGATTTCTGAAAGACTCAATGGCCTCCTCAAAGAAAGGATTTCCAAAATTAAAATGACTTTAAAAAATGGATGTCTGTATTGCATACCCCTGGCCTTATATGCCATTCAGAATCATTCAGGATCAGACCACCACCTCACCCTGCACGAGCTTGTAACATTGCGTTGAATGAGAATGGCCCTTACACCTCTGTCTAGGATTAGGATTGGTCTAGGAACATGGAAGAAGATAATTTGGCGACCAATACGAGTGGACTATTGCTACCACCTACGTTATATGTTGGGGACCTAGTTTTAATCAAAAATGTCACTCAGAAGTGGCATGAGCCTGACTTTAATGGCCCATTCTCTGTTGAAGAAGTGTCCCCTTCAGCTGTTAAGGTACAATGACATGAAGATTTATAAAGGCGAAGAAGAATTTCCGCATGTGCAGACTCAATTGATGACTAAGAAAAAGGATGATAAAAAAGGAGTGATTAACGTGTACTTTATTTGTACTGGAATTCAATAGACACTCCTTATATATATATTTTAGCAGAGAGTGCAAGGACTTTCAGAGAATTGCAGGAGTTTTGAAATGAACTTTTAGAACTATATTGAAGCAGTGAATAATGCATCAGAATGATACCTAAATGTCAGTTCTTGATCAAAAATTGGAAGAGATCAATATCAGATTCATTTAGTGGCGAATATTTGTTTTAGTTGATAAAAACACATGATACCTGCCGACAGTGATGTTGATTGGCTTTTGGTTGCTGTCTTTGTGTTCATACTTCAATCCTACCCTGCTCTTGTAAGAAGAGACAATTATATTCTTACTTCTTTACAGGATCCTAAAAATGGTCCAGTTATTAGAAGACTCCTTATTGCTATAATTGAACACTTTGTACAGTTACAGATTTAAAAGAAGTTCAATAATTGTATTAGAAATGATTATTGAAGAAGACAATACGATTATAGAAAGACCACAAGTTCGGCAAGCAGTAGGATTGCATGAGAAATGACTACCCAGATTTCGATAAATAATTTATATTTGCATGATTGTTCTTTTTGTTTTTTGTTTCTTATCTTTCACAGTCTCTATCATCTTAAATTTTTCTACTGAAGAAAGAGCTCCTACGATTCTCCCCACTATGAAAACGAATAATGACAAGTTCCTTGATCTTTATAAGTATATTGGGAGACATAAAAGAGATGTGGAGGAAGATAATGAAGGAATAAATACTTATCTGGATAATTCAGCTCATCTGGGGAATAACATGTGGTATCAGCACATGAAAAACGTAGGGCAAAGAGCATCTGATGAGAGTTGCTATGTCTTCTCCCTCTTCCCCATGCCATGATTACAGTAAAGACTTTCATTTCAAAGGAGGTATCAGCACATGATGCGACAATTTGAAGGAAGTTTGGCGACTTTGTGATGGAGATCAAAATGGTCATTTCCATACCAGGATGACTATATCAAGACAACACAAATGGAGAAGGGGCATGGATGGGAAAGCAAAATGCTTGCATATCCTGCTGCAGGACAGGATGAGGTGATCATTGAAGAAATGAAGAGTGTGAATTGTCCTGATGTGACAGAAATAGCGGGAACGCCTGGATGTTGGGAACAAACTCAAATATTGATCTATGAACGAGTGCATACCAAGAAGGGATGAGAATAAGGGATGGTGTCCTGTGCAGCTCATCTGCTGAAAACGGACTACGTACAAGAAGTGCTCAAAGTGAATGATGGATGTTTAAAGTCATGGGCCAAGCACTCTAAATTATTGACATGGGTAAAAGACGAATCAGGCCCAGTAATTGAGTCCCATTGGTTAATGCGACACTACGTTTCTGAAACCATGGAAAGAACCATGTGGGATATAACAAAGAATGCAAAGTCACAATTGACGTTCTTGGGATGAGAGAAGGGACAACCGTCTTTATAGATCGATATTGGGCTTTTGGATCGAGAGCCTATATGAAGTTGCCCAAGGATTGAGGTGGAGTGTGTCCCCTGCTGGTCATCCATGTTCCAGCATTAGTGATTCCTCAGAGTGATCTAAACATTGGTGAATTTCCAAAAGTGGATGACCCTTTGAAAAAAAGAATATCGCTTGAACTGCTCCAATAAACGAAACGAGAACATTATTTCTCAGCCAAGTTGATAACAGCGTATTATACCATTCCTGAGGAGCACAAGTTGTTCAGCAAGACTGCTATGATAATGCCAGCTATATTCATGCCTGAATCCAAACAGTGGCAAATGCCAAGTAGTTGCATATTACCAGATGGGAGCTTTTGCAGACAATCAATGCTACCATAAAGGGATTCAACGCCATTAAGGAAGAGCTGAGGGCCATATGACTGATGACCCTCCATAATAGGTATGTCCCTGATATGACCAGAGCGATGGAAGGAGGAGTTGGTGCCAAAATCGGGCCATCATGTTGCAGATTTATACCTTCTCACAGTGACCAGAATGTAACCTTCACAGAGGCCATAACGTTGTTTACAGACCTACATGCCACGATGGAAGACGAGACAGATGACATTGAAGATGACAGTTAGTTTGCCTCTTTGTTGTCCTGGATTCCACAGTGGTTGGCAAATATATTCAAGGTTCCTGGAGTAATACTGGTGCTAGTAATGTTTGGATTCTGTATATTCAGGATGGTAATTCCCCAATGCAACAAAACGGCAAAGAAGGTGGTAGGGAGGAAGATCATGATCGATTTCAAACCTGAACCAAACGTCAAGGAGCTGACTGATGACGTTGTTAAAAAATACATAGAGGCTAGCATTGTAGCACCTGAAGGAACCAAGTTTCTGTAGCCAAAGAATCATAATGGACAATGTAACTATATGACCTGGAGTGTAGATGAACATGTCAAAACAGCAGGCTCCCTGAGGGGGGTTATGAAGATATAGACACCCAAGAAACACTTATTTAAGAGAAAATAACAGGATGTGCAAACAATTGAAGAGGTGGTTGAGGACTCGACCTGCAGGGTTAATGTAGAGGAGCAGCTGCATGCCTCTGCAGTGCCAAGTTTAATTTGTTTAAAACATTTAAAAAGCTGCAAAATGGAGCAAATCATGGTCTCCTGTCATGTGAGCCAAGGATGAAAATGGAGTTCAAACTTGGAGTCCCAGAACACGATAGTGAGTGTTCTCACTCCTATGCATTCCAAGAGACAAGGGTACTGTGAAGGCCAAGTTCAAAGGCAAATTTCATGGCAGAAGGCATGGGCGATGAGAGATGCTGGGCTAATTGGTTGGGGAGGTAATGTTATGCCTCATCTGCTTGCACCTGGGTCTGGGCTTATGTGCTGGTAAATGAACCAAATGTTCCAGACTGGCACAAGCATGCCAACCAATTGTATTAGTTCATATAATGAAGGACCTTTTAGTTTGAAAACCAATGAGAAACTGTGTATCTAATGTTTCTGAAGATTACATATTTTAGAGGTAGGCATATGTTGTCCACCTGGTAGTGGGCAGCCAATCAAAATCCTAGTTCCAATAGAAAGTATCTTTGGATGTTCCCCTTAGCCAATCCAGACTCTTGATAGGTTTTTCATTATTGCCACGTAGTGTGACATCACATCTGACGTATTTCTAATATAAAAGCTCTGATTTGTGTGAAGATCGCAGAGAAAAATTGAGCGTACGCCTGTTGATGTTTGTTGTAACTCCCCATTTTATATAATTGATAATACAACAGTACTTTTCCATCTTCCTGAGTTGGTTTGGTTATTTGGACTCGGAATGTATCTGTGTGATCTCATCCATTACATATGCACGTTCCTAAAGGGCCCCAAGCTCACCTCATGGTGGAATTATATTCTATGTCTGCCTCATCAACAGATTGCAGATATCAGAGACCCCCTGTGACGGATTTCATCTGCTAGGGGGACTCTCCAAAACATTTCAGAAAATGTAGGAGCTGCAATAAATGGATTCTGCCATGAAAGTCAGTACTCAAACGGCCCAGGACAATAGACTCTTTTTGTACACAACTCAAATGTGTGGCTCTTGGTTTTCTGTATCCACAGGTCAGAAAAAATGTATGGCAAGGGAAACTGCAGCTGCACAGAAATGCCCAATGACCCCTGAGTTTCTGTCTCCTGAGGGAACTGAACCAGTGGCTTCTCAATGTCCTACTTTTACAGGCAAGGAACCTGAGCTCGTCCTAGCTCCCCAAATTACACACCTGAAGGTCTTACCTGTTATGACTGAGTTGTAGAAAACAGGAGGCCCTGATTCTTTTGACTTTGACCATGTTCTGCAAGAGAAGCTTGTCTTGAGGGACCTGTCACACAGGATGTCAAATGGTAGGTAGAGAACCCAGCACTGGATAAGCTAAGAGGGGAGGTGAGGAGTGTATACCTTTTGTCGAAATACCACTGCCATAAGAGCAACTGAAAAGTCTGCCTCAAAGGGTCCCTATGGTCGCAAACCAAAAGGCGGTCCAGGATTCTTTGAGTAAGAATCCTGTGCTCAATTTAGTTGTGACATGTTGCTACTGGTTAGGGCAACTTCTCCTTGTCATCTGCGAGGAGAGAGGACATTGACCCAGAGAGTGTTCCTTTCAAATTGCTCTCTACAGTTTTCAACTTACTTATTATGGGTCCAGTTGGGATACACAGCTTCTGGACAGTGCAACTGTCTCTTCACTGGGACTTCTCCTGGTGATCTAAGAGAAGTCTCTAATGAAGGCTCCCCCTGAAGATGGAAATCCAGTTCTGAGGTTCCTGCCTCTGCTGACTGAGTTGTTGCCACCGGGAAGCTCAGATCAGACTAATCTATGCCAGGTACTGTGAGAGCATGCTGTCCTGGCAGGGCTTTGTACACAGGGGAGTATCCAGATCCAGGGGGAAAGATCTGGCTATTAGGTGTTTTATTGAACTTACCAACATTCCTATATATGACATCCCGTATACGTTGAGCTGGCCATGAGTGATTGGCATACCAGCAACTGTTTGAACATACAGTACCTAATATAAATGTTTGCACAGAAGTAAATATGCACCTGCAGAATCTAAATGACAGTTTCTCACAGTTTCTCCTTTTAAAGTGTAATTGGCTCTAAGGGAACCCCTTTGCATTGTAGAGATGTCTATTGACACATCTCACCTTAATAATCCAGTATTATATTGTGAGGGAAAGTATGGTGTGTCCTTACAAACAGTCTGCTAAAGTTAAATTAAATTAAATTAATCTTTAGTAGAACTGCGGTGCCATTTTCAAAAGTGCCCCCAGCTGATTTGTTCACTAAAACGTGGAAACCCGCTTTTGCATGTTAATATTGCTAAAAGTGGATGGTTAATTCCTGACTATACCAAGAAGGTGGCCTCCAAAGAATTTCTTGCTGGCATGTATGGAATCAGAGGCATTCTAAATTCCTCATTGGTAATCTTTGGAAGGGGGAAGTCACACCAGGTAGATAATGACGGGAGCTCCTTTGATATAAGGCAGACAGGGAGAGGAGGGAGGTTAAGGTGGCTTGTGGGAGGATGCATTCACATAGGATGATGTACACTAGCTGAAGGTCCTGCCTCAAAAACAAACCTCCCTGGGCCAACAACACCCAAGACCCAGCCTGCATCCTACCTGCAAGTCTGAAGACATATTGAGCACTCTGGCTCCCAGAGGGACATGTGACACTCAGCCTTATTATTATTGGGTCTCCCCTGGGCATCCTGCTCTAAAGTTGCCAGCTAAGGGCCAAAAGCAGCAAAGAGCAACTCCATGTTTGGGCCTTTAAGGGTGGAAAAAGCCACGGGCCACATACCCATCTCGTGGTTGGAGTTTGCAGTGCTCACCCTTTGCCTAACTACTGATTTCACACATAGAAATCCTTCGGTCCAGTGTCTCTCCATTACCTTTAAAATCCAAGGAACATCACTGATTTGGTCCGGGTTAACTGTCTTTTGTTTACCTGTAGCCCCATTCTAGCCAAACACAGAACTTAAACCTGCTCCTTTCAGCCAAACTTGCCCCCTTCCTTTTCCACTTACCCACCCTCTGCCCCTTGATCTGCACCCTTCCTCCGCTGTCTTAATTTGCCTATTGTGTCTACCCGCCCTCATGTACCTTGTGAAGGGTGGCCATTTGAGGATCCTTATAAATAAGGCCCTCACCACTGCCCCTCTGGCACACCTCTTTCTCTTTTGAATACGCCACTATTCAACTCCTCCCTCCTACTCATCTCACTCTTCGGGCTCTCTACTGACTCCCTGGTCCTCACAACTCCTTCTTCCCTGACTTTCTCCTTCTCCACGGGCGACTTCCCACTGACATTCCCATTGTCCCCAATGTCATGCTGAGGGACTTGAGCTTGCCAAAGCTCTTCGCAGCCATGGCCCACAACTCCCTCCCTTTACCATGAGCCCCAGGTGCTGGTTAAATCACCTTTTCCTGCCTTGCACTAAGACAATTTTTATAAAGGCACCAATTTCAATTTGTGTTTAACCTTTTTCAATGATCTTTCTCTGCATACTGTTTCCCTCTTGCCATCTAATCCCCAGAGTGTACAGCCTATCAATATTTAATCTGTAGTATCTATTCACTTGCCTTTCAGGAAGTTGGGGTGCATTGTAGTGCCTTTAATAAGTGTCTGTGTTTAAGTAAAGTGCATATTTCATAGAACTTTGCTTAGACATTTATTTTAGTTGATATGATATGATATTTTATTTATATAGCGCCTATACACAATGTGTTTGAAAGTGCTTCATGGCAAGGGAGGGAACAAGGGAAAATACAATGACATTCTTACAGGCCATCAACAGGAAGGATGTGAAATTAACTATTGTACTCGGCCTGACAACATTTCAGATAGTGCAAGAGCTAAGACATAGATAAGGAAGGGAGGGGGAGAGTGGGAAGGAAATGGAAACAGACAGGCAACTACTGTACTAGGCCTGATGACATTTCTGGTATCATACTAGGCCTGACGACTTTTCAGATAGTGCTGTGGGGGGGCAGGAAAAAACAAGTAAGAGGAGGGGGAGGAGTTGGCACTTATTGATGTTTGTATGCTTCCACTGATGGCTCACACATCTTGTGATGAGTATAGTCTGCCCCGGCCCATGCTACCACTATAGAGGCGAAGGAGTTATGCAAATTAATTTTTGCCTGTTTAACCTTTATGACTGAGATGCTACTTGGCTCTGCTGTGATACACAGCTGGGCACAGTGCTTGAACGCCCTTGCTCTGCCTTGTCCTGTAGCTGGACACTAACCGTTTCATTATGGTATGGACAGATTTTAAGAAGAAGAATGTGCTGGTGCAGGAACTGATGCCCACCTGAGGCAAGCACAGTGAGTGACACATAGGAACAGAAAGGAACTGAGTAAGTCCAGGAGACCGTAAGAAGGTACGAAGCTTGGGAACAGAGGTGACTGAGTGAAGGAGATGAAAGATTGTAGCTGAGCAGAAAAGACAGAGATCATTGAGAGCGTGAACCTAGGAGTAGTTGGCTGACACCTGCTCTAGAAGCTGGTAGAGTACAGCAACCAGTAAGATGCAAGGAACGGAAGACACATATCAGCAGTTATTGCCCGCATTCGGAGCCAGATTGGCTTTCAGTTAGTGTTGTTCCTGGATGAAAATTATTTTTGACAAGATCAGTACTTCGATTGATTTAATCACAGGTGCTGCTAGAGGCATTATTCAAGTAGTGATCATTACTGCTAATCACCCTGAAATGACACTCAGGGAGTAGTTGCAGACTCTTCCGGACTAAGTCCAGAACTTCCTGGAAAGGTGCAGCAGGAAACCTTGTCTCACTGAATAGCCATTCCTGAGGGAGCTGACCTATTCCTGCCCACTGCTGCAAAATATAACACCCTCACGCCCCACTTGTGTTACAAGTTGTGAGGAGAAAGCATATAGAGACTTGTGATGTGCAAGGGTGAGGGGGCTATCGGGATTCCGCTGCTGGGGGGAAAAAGTGCTGGCACAGGGCCACTACTCATTGGGGGCTTGTAGCTCTTGTATCTCCCCCCCTATTCTTGCTCTCCTCCTACGCCTCGCTCTCCAGCACTACTCAGAAAGGTCATCTGGCTTCATACATTGGTCGCCTGTTTTGTCCTTCTCCTCCCCACTCACCCTTTATCCCTCTTCCCCTCCCTCCCTTCCTCTTGTTAAATTCCGAAACTACCTCAATTGCTGTCAGGCATAGTAATTGTAGCCGCCTATCTTTCACATCCTCCTTCCCTCCATACCCATCCCTTGCTCTTCTTAAATTCCGGTAATTGTAGCTGCATGTCTTTTTCATCCTCCTGCCCTCTCGTCCCCACCCCTCCCCTCCACATCTTAAATTCTGGTGCTACCTCAATTGCCATCAGGCATAGTAATTGTAGCCGCCAGTCTTTCTCATCCACTCTCCTCTTCCCCTCCCTATTACTGTTCATTAGCACTTACTCTATCTTTTGTCCCGTGAATTTGTGATAGCAGCGTGTTTGTCTCTTCTCTCCCCTCCTTGTTTCTCCTCCTCCTTCCCCCTCTAGCACTACTCTGAATCATTGTTCAGACCTAGTATTTTAGTTGCTTGTTTTGTTCTTCTCCATTTCCATCACTACATACCCCACCCCGTACCCTTCCTCTTGTTTAATTTTCCAGCACTACATCAAATGTTGTCAGGCATAGTAATGTAACCACTTGTTTTGTCTCATCCCCCCCTCCCTTATTTGTTCCTTGCACTTGCACTATCTGAAATGTCCCCAGGCTGATTAAGACAGTTATTTTTCACTTCTGAATTGTTTCAAGAACCTGCAAGAATGTAACTGTTTTTCTCCCATGTTCCCTCCCTCCTTGAAGTGCTTTGAAACACATTGTGTATAGTGCTATACAAATAAACAATCAATCAATCAATCAAAACCCCTTTTTTGTTGCTTACCACCAGAGCTGTCATGATGGGAAGACCTGTTAAAAATGCCATAGAGTTTCAATTGTCTGTGACAAGTCCTCTGAGTAGCTGAAAATGTTTAAATGAAAACACCTGAGTTGAAGACCACTGAAAGCACGCTAGTTTCATCAACCTCCTCTCTCCCTCCAAAGTATTTCTCAATTTAGCTACCAAATCCTTGAATTCTTTCAGGGTATCAAAAAAACATAATTAACAAATAACCTCAATTTTGCTAAAATTAATAGTTTATTTCCATGTTTTCTGCTTGTCTAAAGTGCAAAAAAACGTTTTTACTTTTTGGTAGAACTTCAAATGATCTTCACATCATGAAAAACAAGCTGCACTTCTGTTTGTGCGTTTGACCTTATCACCGTTACTTTTGCTTTGCCCACTCACTAGTCTTTAAACTACAATAATAAAACTCAGATGTGATGTTTATTTGGTTGACATCAAATCGGATGCGGGTAGCTGTCGGCTTCACATTTTCTGGTTTATAGTGCGCCGGCAATTAAATTACTTTTCTATAACGTATTTATAATTTGTAAATACATTGGGCCTCATTAAGAGTGTGGCGGCGACCGTAAGGGACCAGCACCGTTCATTCCGGGCCGCCACATTACGAGTTCTTCAGCGGGTCCCACTCTTCACGCCTGGTCAGACCAGACGTGCAGAGCGGGACCCGCTAACAAACCAGGATGCTAACAACGGGCCCGTCATTGTTAGCATCCTCCCCATTCCCATTGAGCCCTGTAAGGTCTCAATGGGAATGGGGACGTACCGGCTCCTGCGAAAGGAAATTACCGGGCCCTCCAAGGTTGGAATGGCCTGGTAAATCCCCTTTTGCGGGACGCAGACCCGGAACCGAGTTTTGGGGTAGCCATGCTGCTAAAATCGGCATGGCTACCTCCAAACTCGTAATGAGGCGCATTATCAGGTTGGATAAGAGCATCGTCCTTGGTCCGTTGCCAAGAACTGAAGCTCAACCACCATCGCTCAAAACATGCTCCCACTTCTTCTGGGTTCCTAGCAGGAGCGTGCAGTACACGGGTGCTACACGGATGCTCTAGGTACCGAGCCCCCACAAGTAAAGGCCAATTTTGTGAAAGTCACTATACGTTTCAATGGGACTTTATTTTTGCGAACGGTAGTCGACAGCGGTTTATTTCATATGATCCCATACACAAGTGTTTCCATACAAACGTTCAGACTAGCGTAACACAAAATGTGGGCGCCGCACTGCAAGCTCTGCTCTGCTGAGGCCCCCATCGCCACTGGGTACTTTGGGGCCCCTGCAGCTGGGGGGCCCCCGTTACGCCTGTGTAAATCAGCCACTTCTAAACGTAATTAGAGCTTCCCGTACGTCGGCCTGTAACACTCTGCGGGCCTCATTACACAGAAGGCGATAACCATGGCGCTATTAGCGCCATGGTTGCCGCCGGTAATTTACCGATCCTGCCATGGTGAATGGCGGAATTACCGCCCCATTCCAAGGTTGGCGGGGCCGTAATTCCCCATTCACCATTGGCCCTTCCCCATTGAGCCCCCATAGGGCTCAATGGGAATGGGGAAGGCGGCAATTACGGTACCGCAAAACCAATCGTTAAGGTAGGGACCAGCAAAGGGACCTCGTAGTAGGGCGGTAAGGGATTACCGGCACTGGTGCCCTTACCGGTGCCGGTAATCCCTTACCGCCATACGTGTAATGAGGCCCTTCATGTTCTTAAAAATAAAAGCAGAATTGATGGGGGATAAACACAACAGCAAAAGAAATGTTTCTTTTCACAGATGCTTTTGTTCGCTGGAATTGCATGCAGCCGTGACCTTGGCACTGCATGAATGGGCATCCTTGGCAGGAAAGCGCCTTTCAGTTTCAGAAAGGGGAGCAGAGCTCTTTCAGGAAAATGAATAAAACCCCGCGGAAATATCCAACTATGCATCTGTACTAATTGCAGAAATAGGACTGCGTGCGCATTGTGGCTGCTCAAGGTTCTGAAGATGGCGGCTGTCAGATTACTGATAACCTTGGCACGCTTTTTTTCGGTCATCGGCACGGGGATCTAAAGACGACGCGTGCCACTCTGGCTTGGTTTGTGTTCTGCATAATCATATCCAGCGCTCATAACGACAGGCATTTATCCGAATCCCAAAACACGCCGTCGCTGGCGCGTTGGGTTCTGTTCTAAAAAAGGTATTTAAAGGGGCATTCACATGGTCTTTGTAGACACTAAAATGGAGCTACCCTTTGATTAAGAAATAGCCGCGCAATCAGGCAATGATGGTTAATTATCCGCTGTCAGATTAAAATAACAACTTGGCTGGCAGTTGTGCAAATGCCCCTGGCATCATAGAGTCTGTCTTTGTGGGTGTCAGTGAGTTAAATGAGATTTTACAGCTGTTTTAGACGGTGCTGCCTACAAGTGCCTGATATTAACGTGAAAAAGTCCACGGAAACAGAGAAAATTGGACACCCTGTCTGGTCTGGGCTGGGATCGGACTGGAGCATAAAATGGTCTCGGGCATCAATAAAAAAGTGGCCTGCCGTTGCAAATGGCAATTAATTCCTTTTGTGACAGACTGTTTGAGTAGCACCCAAGGACGTGGTTTCTGATAAATGTGATGCAAATTTTGCATTTATAAAAATATTTATTCAGTAACACTACTGGCTGCATGGTGATGCAGGGGTGTTGCTAGATCCAGAAAGGATCTGGGGCTAGGCTAATATCGGGACTGTGGGAGTGTCGGGACTCAGGGCTAGCTAGCCGTTTGCTTTTAGACCTTGAGCCTATCTGGGGCTACAACCAAAAAACCTGGGCCTATATTCCCCCATCGCCCCCCAGCCCCAAAGCAACGTCTATGTGGTGAACTAACTTATCAAAGTGGCCCACATGGCCCAAAAGAGTGGCCAACTTTGACCCAAAAAACAGGCCCACATTAGCATTTTGTGTTTTTGGTTCGGGCACTGGCCTATAGGGCCTATAGGCCAGTCCGAGCCTGGGCCTGGCTAAAGGACCTATGCACAACGGCACCCAGGACTCAGCTATTAACAGAGGAGAGTCAAAAGCTCTCTAAAGTGTGCTTGTTTTGCATACAGTAATTTGGCTGAGCTCAAAGTTTACCTCTACAACACATGTGGAGGGATGGAAGAAAAAGGTACATAATCCAAAATAGTAACAATGTACTAGACATACACTATTATTAATTCAAATTAAGTAACAATAACCCAAATAGAATACAAATTCAATCAACCATCCAGAAGGGGTTAGAGTGACTACCCTACAATAAATGTTTGCTACAAAGGTCCATTAAGTGTACACTGCATGAAACATGTCCTAGAAAATGACTAAGGGGCGAATCCCCAAAATTCCAGACCTTAGTGTGCAATTGTAACATGCACAGTTCAAGTTTGTTCCTTTGTGCAAACTGTGTGTAGAGGGTGATACACACAAATAATGACTGGCTACACATACAACAGCCAGCCACATAGTGTGTGCAACACATTATCCAACAAGCATGTATAGGGGTGACACATTGATTTCTGCCCTGTACAAGTACAAGGATGAGTAGAGGCTAAAACGCCCACTCACCCCTCACTTTTCTACAAACCAAGAGTCGACACAATCACAAAGGTAAAACAGACACAGTTAAAAGTTATACTTCCTTTGCCTTTTGTCGTAACGTGGGCAGAGGGTGGGCTATACTCTTAAGAGGGGTGTGAATGTGGTTTAGTAGCAACCGAAACAGGAAATAAAGGATTTTCCAATCAAGGTTCTATACAAATATATATACTTTAATTAAACACACCATGTATAATAATAACTAACTAGAACAATGCAACACGAAACCCAGCCCAGATGAAAGAACACAGAATAAGCATAGATAGCAAAATCCAGCACTGTTAGTTAATGAAAAGGAGTCTAAGGTATGGAAGTACTAACCACTATGTTCTATTAAAAGGATTTGCCCTTGCAGGAAGGGATTCATGTGACCTAGGAAGTCTTTAGGGCTGAAAGATGGATTAAGGGGGCAGAAAGCAGCCAATAATACTTTTCAAGGTTCTTGGTGGTGCAGCAGAGTCGAACCAGATGACTTGGTGCTGGGCGAACGATTTAAAAATTGGGAGAGTAAAAAGGTAGCACTGGAGGGTCCTGGCGTTTTGAATGTGTCATATAACCTCTGAAACACGTCTCCAAACAGTTCAACTGTTATATCTCTAGGATCCCAGCTGTCTTGGCTCTCAGGGTGCTGTGAGCCCCAATCCACGGGCTCAGGGACAAGACAACTCTTTTTCTCCTGCTCCCAAACATGTGGTTGGGGGGCTGGCATTAGACTGCAAAGGTCTTTCAACTGGCTGGCAGGGAGGCAGGTCTTGCTCCAGCAGCAGGCCCCTCCTCAGGGTGCTATGAGTCCTACTCCAGCGAAGTAGCGACAAGGTAGGTCCTTGTTAACAGCCTGCAAAGCACAGGGGAGTCTAGCACACAACTGCAGAAGTCCTTCAACATGGTGATTTCTTTGGTACCGCTTTGCCTGACAGAGAGGCATGTCTTTTTCCAGCAGCAGGTCAACCCAGTCAGACCGTGGTCTGTCTGGGATCGCTGGAGGAGGAAGCCTATGCCAACCACTATCAGCATAACAGCTTGGAATTCTGCCATACACAATATGGCTGCCACGTTCTGTACATACATCATGTCTAGTAAGTGCAGAAGGAAGAGCCTACAGTCCCTAACAACAAAGGAAGACTGAAGACGCTAACCGGTGCGTTGCAACCTTTGTGTTGCATCATGCTGTTCTGTTTCATTCCTTTCCTTCTTGCTACCTCCTGTAAACCCCCTTGCCTATGGCTTCCTTGCTCTGTGTTCCTTTCACTCGCTCCTTCCTTAATTGTTTGCAGCAAGCTTCTCACAGCTCTGCTTCCCTTCTACCTTTTCCTATGCTTGACTGCCTGACATCCTCTAGATCCTCGCCTTTGCCTGCTCTTTCCAATCATTTATGCAAACCCTGCATCCTATTTATCAGCCTTTCACTGGCGATTTTTAGGATTCTGGGGCACATTCAGCTTACCAGCTTTTCAGTACTCCGCCTGCACTTTATAGGATTTGGATGTCCTCTGATCTACATTCTGGATGCCGAACTGCACTTCCTCTGACTGGAGTTTTTTTTCCTCAAACCTGAGTTTTTACTTGGGTCAGACCTCTCTTTTTGCCTGGCCTCTCTGTTCCAATTCAAGCGCTCCTGGATTTTTGATAGGATCAACCCTATCTCTACCAACGACGAACCACTGGCCAGGATCAAGCAAGGCCAGTATCTGAAACCCCCAATCTTCCCTGGGAATAGTTAGGGAGCATAGCTTGCCCCTGCCTTGAACTACCTGTCTTCACATTATAACTGGAGCACTTTGGAAAGGATTGCTCTCCCACAGTGTCCAAATAAATTCTTCTTCAGGGGATGAAGTACAGAGATAAATCAAAGAAGGAGTGGGGGAACCCTTCTTTTAAAGGCCAATGGCGATTGGACTAAGTCTAGCCTTCTTTTTATGGTTGAATACATGTTTTTAAAGCAAGTGGACTTTGCCTCCTGACATCATACACAAAGTGCTTTGTGCTACAAGAAGCAGGGGGGATAGGACGGAAAGATAGATACACAGAGAAACAAAATGATGGAACCTTCCTCCAGCTGTAAAGAACACATTATGTCTACTCTAACCCTGCCGCTTTCCCTTCTCACTAGAATCAAAGACCTTTAGATATGCAGCATCCTGGTGTGAGGCTACTCCTTTTGCGAATGGGTGTGTTCTTTGCTTGCTGTTCCCAGTAACGCTTCATGTGGAGTGTTGGTCTCCCTAGGGAGGGTGTTTGCAGCCCTCACAAAGGAACAAAGAGATGCATTCCCCAAGGCTACCTTCCTGCCAACAGCGGCAAGGTCCAGCCTGTCTGCAAAGAATTCTCATAATCCTTTCACATCTGAGCTGGGCTCACAGGCCTGTTTTTTTTTTTTTTTTTTTTTTTTTTAATTTATTTAGTATAGCGCGCAAAACCCAGGGGTAACAGGGCGCAACAGAGGTCAGGAAGATAGGATTGCATAAAAACTTGGTTACAGAATAAGATAGGCATGAGAAAAAGAGCATTGCATTTACAGTTACATTGTGTGGGATGTGCACATATACATATAATTGAGCGAAAGCTTACAGGTTTACATATTAATACTGTGCATAGGGGCAGTTCGGTTGCATTTACATATTTACAAATTAAGGCTGTACATGGTAGTCAGGCTATAGCACTGGCATGATCAGATTAGATGGCAGGGTTAGTCGTGAGGATCATTGGCCCGCAGCCAAGTGAGGGTGTTTCGCCTGAAGCTAAAGTAGGATTGGTCAGTCCTAATGTGGAGTGGGAGGGCGTTCCAGTGTTGGGCTGCCAGGACAGGGAAGCTGCTGCCGCCGGTTTTCTTTTGTCTGAAATTGGGTACTTGCAGGCAGTAGGAATTGATCGATCTGGTGGGGCGGGAGGACGTTTTTTTCTTTATTCTGGATGCGAGATAGGGGGGGGCTGTGTTGTTTAAGCATTTGTGGGTGAGTGATGCCGTTTTGAGGGAGATGCGGTCATGGATTTTAAGCCATTTGTGTTCTCTTCTTTTGTTGGAGATGTGTTCCTTAGAGGGTAGGTTGAGGGCTGTTCTGAGAGCGTTGTTTTGTAGTGTCTGTAGTTTGTTGGTTATGCATTTGTTGGCTCCTAGGTACATGGCGTTGCAATAGTCCAGTCTGGATAGTATTAGGGCGTTGGCTATGATGATGCAGCTAGCTTGGGTGAGGAAGGCTCTACTTGCCCTAATTAGCTTGCATGTGTAGGCGGTGGAGGATGCTAGTGAGTTGACTTGTTTTTTTAGTGACATGGTTGCATCAAGGTGAAAGCCTAGTGTTTTCACTGTTTTGGCCACTGTGATGGTATTGCCATCAATGTTGAAGGCCTTGTAGTTAGAACTGAGTTTTTTGAGATTGGTATTGGATCCGAGGAGCAGGATTTCGGTTTTCTCATCATTTAGACATAGACCGTGTGTGGCCATCCATGCCTGAATGATGAGATATATTTTGTTTACCAAGGCCGTATCTGAAGCGTAGTTGCCTGAAAGGGGTATGAGGATTTGGGTGTCATCTGCATAATTGGTATATGAGACACCCAGTCTGTCCAGCTTGTCAAATAGGGGCTTGGTAAAGATGTTGTAGAGGGTGGGAGAGACGCAGGAGCCTTGGGGCACCCCACAGGTTATTTTAATGGGGTCTGCTGAGGCTAGGGTGGAGAAGACCCTCATAGTTCGGTTGTCCAGGAATGATTGGATCCAGGCTATAGCCTCTTTCGAGAAGTGGGCTGCTGAGGCCAGGTGTTCGCACAGGACTGCGTGATCCACCAGGTCAAATGCTTCCGACAGATCGAGGAGTAGTAACATGGCAGTGTTCCCTTTGTCGTTAATCTCATTGATCTGGGTTTTAAGATCGATTAAGGCTGTCTCGGTGCCGTGCTTCGGTCTGAAGCCTGATTGGTGGGTGCCTAGTAGTTTGTGAGTTTCAAGATATTGCTGAATCTGCAGGTATGCTACTCTATCTATTATCTTTAACAGGAATGGCACCGTGGTGATGGGCCTGTAATTGGTGGGGATAGCGGGGTCTAGGGTTTGCTTCTTGAGGAGAGGCAGGACCCAAGATTCTTTGAGGTTGCTTGGTATGGTGTTGGAGGAGAAAGATGCGTTGATCAGCTTGGTTATAAAGGGGGCTAGATCCCTAGCAGCATCCTTGATTATCTGGGCCTGACTCATGTGTGATACCAAATTGATGTGGCTTGTAATAATTATGAAAAATACAATCCAGCACACTATGACTCAGGTAAGGCTTTATTTAAAGATCTCTCTGCCACGAGGAGGGTAGACTCATAATTATAGGGTTTTGGTGCATCGGTACATATCTTAAATTCAGCCCTGGCACTGCAGAGACTTAGCTTCATTGCCCACTACGCTTTTGACATGGAACCTATGAAAGGGGAATCTGATCAGCAGATCTCTTTTGCAGCGATGGAATTACATGCATCATTTTATTAATTAATACGAATCCACAGATTGTACACCATTGACAGGTGGCAATTCCTCCCAATAGGAAAAGAATCGCATGGTGTGACCTTTTCACTTCACAATCTGTGACCATAGGTTGTCAGAGCACAAAGATGTTATGAGCCAATAAAAAAAAAATGTAAAACCAAAATAACTACTTTCCCAAACATGTTAACGACAACCAAGGAAATGGCACTTGAAAAAAGAAGAACAAAGCAAGGGCACTAAACTCAGAGCCCTTCGCCTATAACCATGTTACTTGAAAGGGGACAGCAGATGGCAAGGGCCATCTATCGAAACGGACAGGTCTCAGTACCCCTGGCTGCTGATTAGCAGGATCCTGTGTGCTTGAATCCCCTCCCCCAGTGCCGGGAATTAGGATTAGAGGCACACACATATCTTTTTAACAAATCCTTGTGCAATTCAATGGCTAGATCTTTACCAGTATTCAATAGTGTTAATACTTTGGTGCTAAGAACTGATGGGTGCTTTTTCATCTGAAAGGCCCAGCGTACCTATAGATGACAACTGCAAATTGTGTCTTCTTTTTAGACATTTAAACCACTGACCCCCTTTTTATACCCTCTAGTGTATTTTCATGATGGCTGCTTGATCTTTAGGAAGGTCACATTTTCATTACATTTATTTATTTATTTATGTTTATTTTTGTTTTTATTTTATTTATTTACTTATATAGCGCTGGTAGCTCGCAAGCATCAGGGCGAATTTACATGAACATAATGGAAGAGGGGACATACATCAGCAACACAGGACTAAAGGCCTAGGCCACACAAAATGCAGGGAATGTCTAACAGAGCCATGGATTATCTATCAAAAACAGGGATTTTGATCATTTAA
Source organism: Ambystoma mexicanum (assembly GCF_040938575.1). Classification (NCBI taxonomy): domain Eukaryota; kingdom Metazoa; phylum Chordata; class Amphibia; order Caudata; family Ambystomatidae; genus Ambystoma; species Ambystoma mexicanum. The sequence goes on from NC_090929.1 coordinate 544,849,929, forward strand.
ATAGTTGAGTTTTCAGTTTTCTTCGGAAGATAAGGTATCTAGATTCAAGTGTTAGGTTAGGGGGTAGTTTATTCCATTCACGAGTTGCATCAGTAGGGAAAGCTTTCCCCATGTCGTTAGAGTGCTTATAAGGTGCAATTGCTATTGAACCGGATGTTGCTTATCTTAGAGTTCGACCTGGGACATACAGATTTATCATAGCCTTAAGGTACGCAGGCGCTTTCCCGTGGATACATTTATGTACCAACGTGAGAGCTTTGAAGTATACTCTGTCTTCTACTCTTAACCAGTGCAGGTCTCTTCTAGAACCACTGATATGCTTGGTTCTGGATTTTTGTTTAATTATCCTTACTGCATTGTTCTGAATATGTTTGTATCTAGCCACACATTGTTTGTTAGCTCCCAACAGAAGAGCATTGCCGTAATCCAAGCATGATAGAATGGTTGCTCTTGCTATAGTGGCACAGATGTCTTCACTTAAGTGGGGTTTGATAGCTTTCAATAGGTAATAGGTAATAGGTAATAGGTAATAGGAACAGTTTTTTCTGATGTAGTGAGCTTGCACATCAGTGCTCATAGACGCTTCCAATACCATCCCAAGAGTTTTAACTTTACTCAGAACCTGGATGTGAGTATCCTTAATCAGGAAGGTTTAATAATTGGAGGATAATTTTGCTCTGGCTTGATGTGATCCAAAATCCAAAAACCATCAACAAGTTTTCTTGCTGTTTAAACACATCCAGTTGGGATCCATCCAGGATTCGACTGTGTTGTATAAATTGGTTATAGTTTCACTGTCTTTCTTGTAGTCCCCGCTTAACTCAAACACCAGCTGAGTATCATCAGCGTAATTAGTGAAGAAGATGTTAATATGATTGAGGACTAAGCACAGAAGCCTCAGATAAAGATTTAAGAGCAACAGTGACTGCTAGCACCTTGCGGAACTCCACAGGCAATGTTTTTTTCAAAGGAGAATTTGTCCCTCCAGTGTACTCTAGATTTCCTATTAGATAGAATTATGATATCCAGCCAATTGCCTCTTCAGTACAGTTGGCAGTTTTCTGTAAATCCTTCTTTAAGAGGTCATGATTGATAAGATCAAAGGTGGCACTAAGGGCAAGGAGGATGAGGAGACCAGACTTTCCATTGTCCATTATGCTCAACATTTTAGTCTGGAGATCTAGCATAGCGGTCTCAGTACTGTGGGCAGCGCAGAAACCTGATTGTTGATGATGTAACAACTGACTGGCTATGAAATGTGGTAATTTTGTCCATGACTTTCAATATAAAGTTGCAGTTAGTTATAGGCCCAAGATTTCTGGGGCCTCTTCGGTCGAGGGTGGGCTTTTTGACCAAACGTGTGATGGTGACCTTCGTTATACTGCTAGGCACAACTTGGTCCCGAAAAGGATGCATTTATGATTTTCGTTAGGAAAGGCGTAAAGATATTGGTATTCTCTAGAATTATCTTACGAGGTAAGATGTTCTCTGCACACGAGGTGGGTTTCATTTTAGCCAACACTTTCACCATGTCCTCAGTGGCTATCTCTGTAAATCTAAAAGGTACTCAAATGTTGGCGATGGTCCCCATGGGAATATCAGAAGTGTTTTTACTAGCTAATGTGTTCCTTATTAAGTCCCTGGCATTCGATATTTTGTTGGAAAAGGCACTTTGGGTGCTGTCACAATCAGCTTGGGAAGGTGCAAATGGTGCTAGGGAATTAGGCTGCTCTACAGATTTCAGTATATTGAACAGTTTGCTGGATGCGTTGACGGCATTTGATATCTGCTCGTTAAAGTGATTTTTCTTAGCTTCGCTGATACTGTTCCTATAAGCTTTCTCACTTTCCCTCCATAAGTCTTTGTTGGATATCGTGGGATTTTTTCTCCAACTATTTTCTCTTCTCCTTTTCTCCTTCTTCATCTCAATGAGTTCAGCATTGAACCATTTTTGATGTTTAGTGATAGGTCCAATTAGTTTAGGCAGTAATGGTGCTTTTTGGTCGACTAGCTTTTTAGTATGGTAGGACAGGCTTGCTATGAGGGAATCACATGTGTCCTCAGCCTTACATTCGTCCTCAATGTCCTTCATACATTGCACTAGGTGACATCTTTCAATTACATTGTGCACACACGCTTTACATTTCTGTAAGGATTTATATGTTTGTCAGGTAAGTGAACTGGATATCCCAGCCCCTTTGATGGGGATGCAGTTTCTATTCATACATCAATAATCAAAACGACTCAGGTAGTTTGGCAAAAGGAAATATGTTTTAATGTCAATTATCTAAAAAAGGGAGTACAATGAACATCAACACCCGCTTGATCCTCTTACTCAACGAATATTACAAAAAACAGAGGTTATATTAAGCAAATCGTCATCAGTGGCGTGTTGACCTGCGTCATTACCAATGTCATCCTCTGTGGCAAACTTCAAAAACCTATTGAAGAAAGTGATAGGCTCTTAGTGAATATCTAAGTATTAGTTCCATATCAGGATAGAACAGTGAAGGGAAAGTGATAGGGTACTTAACATCAGGTCGGGCAACTAAGCCCTCCCCTTAAAATGTCCACTATGAACATTAGTCAATACACAACATCCCATTGGCTACACAAACTATAGGACCCTTAATTACACAGTCCTCTACAATTGGTTGGCTTCTAACTCCTGTCAGTACTTTTCCACCTACGTCTAGCAGCTTGCAGACTGAACATCCAGGTGCTGGTGAGCTCGTCTTAACACTAGCTTCCCACCAATTAGCAAATCAATCAATCATCACTTCAATGGTCCAGTGTCAATTAGGGCTTTGAAGCCTGGCCCTGAGTTTGTACTGTGCTCTGTGAAATTTTAAGGAGTGTGGGCACACTCTTCCCTCGTGCGTAGGTGTGACCACCTCGTTCTTCCAACTTCATTCTTCCACGTGACTGGAGACCATGGAAAAAAGCCTTTTAGTGTATTAACATACTATTTTCTAATAGTCCTCTGACGTCTTTTGTTTTGATTAAGCCTTCTGAGCAGGAGTTTCTATTCTTTCACATAAATTGTGTGCAATGTCAGTTCACTCCAGTTTGATAAGACCTTGGCTTCTTTGGCTTATTCAACTGCGTCTGCTGAGATTCATTTTGTAATTCAATTTGCTTTTTAACTGCGCCACACTGAAATGAGGCCTTCTTGCTAATGTCCAGCACTGCTTATAATGCGCAGTGGAAACATCCATCCTTTACTCGTCCATATGCGTATATATATATATGTATTGGCGCTTGCCACAATCTATTTATTATAAAGCTAGGCTCAAGATGACTTTGTTGCATTTCTTTTGCATCTGTACACGTATACACTAGCTTTAATATCTTCATCTGGTTCTATGGCATAAACTTTTTCACTTTGATCCCAAGATGTCACTTATCCTTGATACTTTCTTGATGCCTTATAGAATATCTGCATTCTCTGGTCTCTGCATCTCTTCTACAGACGTCAGCTCGATTCTGTGCGACGTCACCATTCATCTTTGCCATTTATCTGCTCTGCTTCTTCAGGAATCTCATTCAAATTGCCATCATATTTTCTTGTATGCAGGTACAATTTTCTCAGTGGGTACCTTGCCTCCCAGATCTTCTTAGGTTTTGGTACTTTCACTGGTACTGCACAGAGGCCATACTCTGCTCTTTGTCTGTTCAACTGCTCCGTGCATGTCTCATACTCTGGTTTCCAACAGACAGGTAATATGGGGGGCCGGTTAGAGTAGGGGTACTTGGCTCCTTCTCTACACTAGTTTACGATATATTTTTAATCAATTAGAGTTGCGAAGATATGTGGTGAAGAGCGTAAATTGCAGCCTCGGCACAAATCCTACTTTCACCACAAGTGTGTGACCATAAGAGAACCATTTTCTCTTACTCTGACGTATGAAATTCCAAGTCTGTTGATGTAATTCAGTGTACAGTGCTTGTTTTCCGAAAATGCTTCAATCATATCTTTAGCAGACTAAAGTGTCACTCCACTTACAATATTTGTGACCATATGCATATCACAAAGGCAATTGTATTTCAGCTTACTCATGGCAAAACATTTTTTAAAGAGGAATGGCCACCACCAACTGAACAAACGTGTACATTTCCAAACTAAGGAACTGATAGGAGCACTAGAGTGACCTCAAATGGCAAAATTGGGGTAATTGCAAATCAGAAAAACGCCTAAGTGTATAACTTTGGTGGTTTGTGCTCATATAATAGGCTTCTAATAGCCAATCAACGCTAGAATTACTTTTTTAGCAATAGTATGAACAATTAAGAACATCCAGAATTGAAGACAAGGGTCTTTCACAGTGCATACATTCCACATATTGTGACACAGAAGCAAACTACTTGGGTGATCGCTCTGGTGTTCAAAGGTAAACAGCTTAAGTACAAAAGCACATATCACACAAAATGAATCATACCTATGCAAGCAAAGGTATAAATCAAAAACCCAATATGAAGAAGAGAATAGGCATCTGAGACAAAACGAGATGTGATAAAAGTATGCCATTTAAACCAAATACTTGTGTCACCTAAGAAATGCTGATTCACCCTTCTGAAAATAAAACAATAAAATTAAATCAATGATTCCTTATCTCATTACAAAAATGTTTACAAAAATGTACACTCATATTTCTAAGAGTAGAGGCCAGTTGGCTTAACAAAGTTAGGCATGTGGCTATCGAAATGCTAAAACCTCTCACTGTTTGAGAAAAACACTGGAAGTGGCATGCACGTATGCACAATGACGTCATTCCATCTAGTGCGATGACCTCATGCATCTAAATAATGAAAAAACATGCTTGGCTGAAATATTGTCAAGGAATGTGTCTCTGTTAGGCGGAATCACATGCAGTGCCCTTTGGGAGCACTACATCCAATTAAGACTACAAGTATAAGCACAATTTCACCTTTGGTACAAGCCTGTACTACACAGTGAAGTGGTAGCGATGGCTGAGCAGCCAGACTTATCTCAAGAGTTTAAGTGAGCAGTAGAACAAGTTACACAAAGGACCAACTAATACACTGATTCAAACAAACACTTACTCAAGGTTCCTTGGTAAAAGAATATACATTTATTTACTCAGTCAGTTCGAAAACATTACACTAGCATAAGCAGCTCAATATCACACACTAATAAACCAAAACAATACAACCGGTAAGTAAATTAACAAGTTTATCGCCCCTGAAGTGGGAACAAAATGGCACTTCAGATACTTAATAAAGGGGTAAAAACACAAGGTTATAAGAATAGACAGCCCAAATACATTCATAGGCAGGGCAAAGGGTTTCAGTTAACTACAACCAGCAATTCTTCTCATAGGCCTGGGGCAAAGTCAATGGTTCAGAGTCTTTGTATAAGATAGCACAGTTCTGGTAGTAGCGGTTAAGTCTTTGTCACAGAGTTTAGAAGAATTTGGCTAAGCGAAAAGTTTGACGAATGTTTAGGGAAGGACAAGCTTTCAAACTTGAGGAAAGTTCCGCAAACTTCCTCGATGGCCGAAAAGATTTCCGGACTGCGGTTGCACAGTCCCTTGTTAATGAAGAAGAGCTGTAGCTGAGGCAGTTGTTCCTGGCAGTTCGAGCACATCTAGCTGTTCCTGAGCTTCAGTCGTGGGGACAAGAAGGAGGACATCGGGAGGTTCCTGCACTGCCCATGGATGAGGCCAAAAGCTTAGCAAGATGTCAGTTTAAGGTATGAGTGCCTTAAAGTCCACAAACTGGTTTCCTTCCCTCTGGCTATCTGGTTTTCAACAGCACTCTGATGAAAATTCGACCAGATGGGGACCGTGTCCAGGTGGCTTGCGAGTTGGTTGTTCCCACCAAACTCAAGGGAAGAAGTTAACCTTGAAGGGCTTCTCTGTCGATTGGAGTTTCAGGTGATTTGGACCTGCGGCAGGGCTTCATCGGTAGTCCAGGAGTTGCAGCAGTCCTCTTCCTTCATCTCGTCTTCGGTTCTTTTGTTCCAGTGGTTGACTCTGCTTTCCAAGTCCCAGAGACCTGCTTTTCAACAGTTTTCCCCCATTCATTCCAGCCTGGCTGTCACTCACACAACAGGGTGGCTGTCCTTGCCGGACAGCCAGCCGGCCAATCATGGCAGAGTCTATTCAGGTCTCCTAGGAGACTAAGCACAGGGAGTTTTGGGCACCTGCCTCACATCCTGTCCGCCCCAGACACTCAGGCGCCAGAGGAGTGTTTCAGCACTGAAGCCTGCCAAAGGCCAACAAACAAAGGGACCAAAGCTGGTTTGGCACGCAGAGACAAACACAAGAAGCACTTTTCCTAAAAGAAATGGCGAAAAAAGATGACCGGAGTCTGTTTTTACAGATAGGTCTTGGGCGCCATATTGAAAAACATGGCTGCCCCGGTTTTTAGCTACCGTTGTTAGCGGTCAGGAAAAATCACGGTAGTTGATCTAAACCACTGCCACCAGTCATTTAAAGTAGGAAAAGGTAACATTTGACTGTTACATGAGTGTTTTGACTCAGTGGAAGCTAGGCAACCCCTCCCGCACTCTATAGGAAGATAGTGTGTGCTGGGTTAGTAAATTTAAAAAGACTAGAAAAGCTATTTTAACTTTACATGCTCTGGGAGAAAGTAGTCAGTCCCAGAGAAGTTATTTAAACCTTGGGAAGTCTGAAAGGCATCCCTGTGCCACTGCACTGAAGGTGCTGTGTAACACACAGAAAACGATGATGCCACTAGAGTAGTTTTAAAACTCCATAACCAAAGAACACAAAAGTAAAACACACACAAAATACATGGAAGAGTGGGAAAAAAGGCTTGCACTCTTCCCACGTAAATAAATCAAATCCTAGAAATCCAGCAAAGTTTCTGGGGGTCTCAAAAGGTAAGGGAAATTAGCACATTTTGAGAACTCTCCCTAACAGTCTCGCTGGTGCCATGTGCCTGGTCTTCCCTGGTGCTCTGTTGTGATTGTGCTGGAAATATACTGATGTGGAGTAGTGCAGAGAATTGCTTCCGCACCCCCAGGAAGATAAACACCTGGTGCAGTCGCCCCGACTCCTCACACCATGGAGAGCTTCCCCTGTATTTACATGGTACGAGGACATTGCGGACACTGGCAGGGAAAGCGTTGGTTGCCTGCAGGCGGGTTGATCTTAGATGCCGAAGACAGGCAGGACTGAGAGGTATCTGGTGCAGGCCAAGCAATAGTACAATGCCGAAGAAAGACTTGTTGAAGGGCAGGAAAGCGTTATGGGATTCCAGAGTACAGAGGTAGAGTAAGGTAGTCAGGCAGGCAGGACTGAAAAAGGTAGACAGGCAGGCAGGGCTGAATGAGATATACGGGTAGGGAGTGTAGGGGAGGACTGGTCCAAAAGACCCTCCTCGCCCACGTCTCCTCCCCAGGTGAGGGCCATGGCTCACTGGGCGTCCCCTCATACCACCCGGGCCCAGGTGGTGGAGGGTTCACCTGCTGACGACATTGCCCACACGTATTGATGCCCACATATATCGAATTTAGCTAGGCCCAGAAACCATTTTGTCTAATCAAAGCTGGTGTGAGCTCTGCGCGCTGCAGCGCGGCCCCCACCCACGGAGAGTTTTCAATTCATCCCTGTCGCCACAGCTCCCTGGCAGATCCGCTGCAAGCATGTTCCCACGAGAAGGACGGACATGAGCTAACACAATACACTGACACTGTAACATTTCACCGTCCGCAGGGCATCACTGCTCCCAGAATGACCCGGTCAGCAGGGCCTGGGTGTTGGGAAGGTCTGTAGAATGGTCCTCTGATGAAAGAGGAAGAGTACCCAGAGATAAATGCAAAAAACTACTTGTTGCATTCCCCCCATACACGCCATGCATGCCAAAGATACCTGTAGAATTGTGTAGTTAGTGTACATAACACCAGCCATAAAGGACCCGCACTCCCCGCGGTCCCGCGCCATACCTGAACTAATGCTGCTACAGTACACAAGAAGGCGAGTGTAACCATGCAGGGGGCACCAGTGATGGGAGTGCGAGAATGCACTCGCCACGTATGTATGTTCAAAGCCCCTTGCATACAGCCACCGTCACATACGGTGGCGGTTCATTTTCTGTGTGCTGCACAAACCGTAATGCTACCTCACTTATTGCAAGATGTATATGCATATAGTTTAATACTGTAATTGTTGAAATATCGTGTACTAATAAGGTGCTCGGACTGAACATAACTGAAATGCTTCCAGCAAAGTGAAATGTGTGTTCTCAAGTAATTCAAACAAATATTATAAAGTGTTCTAATGATTGTAATGTTCACACCTCCAAAAACCGGCAACACATGAGGAAGATACCTTTGCAAATATGTGCAAGGCCATTCCCCTCCCACCCTGCGCAGGCTGCCAAAAGCATGAGAACAGAGGCCCGAGCCGCGCTGCCCCACCTCCCCCAACTAGGCTGGAGCCGCTCCACAGATGCGTAGCCCCCCTTTACAGCACCCAAGGCCACGGGCCGCCACCTGCATTATTTACAGCATAGCAGTAAACCTCTGCCTGAACCCACACTTCCAAAGGCGCCCCCTCGTGAACCCCACAACCCACCAGATCATCTTAGACTTATGGCCCTGTACAACGAGGACACCCAACACCGTGGCAACACACAGCGACACATTTATAACTACATCTAACAAGACAGGGAGACTTGTACCGTTCGTCCCATGCCCCGAAGCTTAGCCCCTCAACCTATGGTACTGGTCAACAGGACGCTGGTAACCATGCCCTGATGAATGACCATCAGACCTCTCACAAGGTGCATTCCTCCTGTGTTGCATTAACCTGTAAAATAACCTATTGAAAGATTTATTAAAGAGAATAACACTGTAATGACTGAATGACTGCGGTGTGCATGGCCTAGGGCAAAGAAGTCAGGAAAAGACATTCATCTCTGACATTGGACGCGGAGGCACACCAACACCACCCGGATGAACTCTGCCAACTTGTCAGGCCGAGCCCTAACCACGAGGCTGACCAATGACGTTCTTCTGCCACGACCAACCACCTCGCAGCAGCACCTATAGTTAGTCATCGCCACCCAATCCCATTGTATTTGTGCCCCCTATAGTATGTAGGTTTTTGATGACGTTTTTTGTAATTATATACGCCTGTCTATGTGATTGTCAGACAGAGCGCTCTCGGAGTTTGCAGAGTTCTTTGCATGCCCTATTCTGATCGATAAACTCCCATTTAAGCTCACCCGCACTCTGTCTTGGCTTTATTCCCTACCTGGGAGAGTCCTTCATTGTCTCTCATTGCGGGGAGGATCGTGCTGGCTGGGGACGCTCCCTTTCAGGAGGCAGGGCTAAGCAAGGGTAGGCAGAGCAAGAAAGACAGGCATGCAAAGGCAGATGGCAAACCTGGCAGACAAGCAACAAGAAGCAAAAGTACAGCAACAAAAGTACTGTCTGAACATAATAAAATGCACTTGAAAATCAGGGACAGGGGTTTAAATAGTCCTGCGGTGAGGGAACGAGGCTATGGATAGTTTTTTTGTGCTTTTGCCAACCAATGTATGGTTGGTTTGTTTTTCCCTACCAACGTATGGGCGGTTGGTATTTTTGCCAACCAACGGTGGATCTGCAAGACCTCTCATGAACGGAACCATGGGGCTGGCCCACTGTGCATTCACGGCCCAATGACCATGGCAGCACCCATGAAACAGTGGTGTCCCTGAGCGGCATGTGTCCCAGTACTTCTAACGCCCAAGCCCCACTGCTGATGTAAGCCCCAGGACGGGCGCTTCAGCTAAGTGAGTGTGAATGGATGCATGCTAGTGGTAGTGTCTAAGTGTTTGTTTGTTTGTAGAAGGTGGAGTTGGGCATAAGTAATACACGTGTGGTATGGGGTTCATAGCATGTGGCTGTGCGACAAATATGCTCTGAAAATATAATCGCTCAGCATCTTGTCACAGTAAAAGTGTGTAAAGGCAACAAAAAGGCAGAAAAATAAATCACTAAAAAAAGCTGTAATTGGCTATTGTGAAAGTAGTACTGTGGTTGACAAATGGAAATGGTGATAGAATCATTCATGGAAATAGGAGGGATGAAATAAAAGTGAAAATAATGATTGTAGACATGAAAATATAAAATTTTAAAAAAGATAAAAAAGAGAGCATTTATGATAGATAATCAGAAAAAGGTATATCAATAAACATGGGACACATAAAAGCAATACCAGAATGAGTACTCAATTCGGTTAATAAAAATGACAAATTATAGGAAACATGATAAACTGCATTCCTTGTTCATGCCTCCTGAGGCTACGGAGTGCAGTCTGTCTATCCAATATGACTCTGCAATTAATTATTTTGTGAAAGTCCTCATATGGTGCAGTTGTTATAACCTCCAAAATCTCCATAGCAAATTTTGGATATTTGATGGCGGTATTCTTGAAAATGTCTTGCCACTGCAGAGTTCAAATTGTGTGTATGAATGTTAGATTTGTCTCCTTCCAGTTGGTGGTAAAAAGTTCTTTACAAACATAATGGGCCTCATTACGAGGTTGGAGGTAGCCTTGCGGTTTTGCCGGCAAGGCTACCCCCAAACTCACATCCGGCTCCAACACCCGCGAAACCCGTCCTCGGTGGACCTGGTAAATCCCTTTGCGCGGGTGCCGGAGCCGGTACATCCCCATTCCCATTTGAGCCCAGATAGGGCTCAAATGGGAATGGGGAGGATGGTACGAGCGGTACCGTTTATAACGGTACCATTTCTACCATCATGTTCTGCTCGCGGGTACTGGTACGGCCACCTGGTCAGACCAGGTGGCTGCAAGGGCACCCGCAAGCAGAAGTCCTAGTATGGCGGTACGGTAGCAACGGTACCTCCTTAAAATCCTATCTCTTTCATTCTCCTCCTTAAAACCCTTTGCTTCCTCTTACTTCTTTTAATATTCTCTCCAACCCCTCCTTTTCCTTTCCTACTTCCCTTCCCCCTCTCTCTCCTTTCTCTCCACTCTCTACTTCCTTATATCCTGTTCGTTTCTCACCCTCCTCTATTCCTTCCTTCTCCCTACTCCCTCTGCCTCCTCTCATACTTCTACTCTCACCTTTTCTCCGACCCACTATCTCTTCTCTCTCCTTGACCCCTCCCTTCTCTTCTTCCCCTTCCATAATGTAAATTGTTTTTTGTACTGCTTTCTGGTTTAATTCAATTGTTATCAATGCTTGCTGTATATTGTTTGTTCCTCTTGCAAAGTGTTTTGGATTAAAACGTTATATAAATTCAATAAAATAAAAAATACAAATACTACTCATGAGGCTCAATGTCTTTTGTAGGTAATAAAGTAAACAAATGCACTCTTCAAGTGCTACAATGCCCCAGTCCCAGTGGGATGGCTGCCTTCCCCCGAGGTTCCTGAGTATCTCAAGTGAGTCAAAACCTGACCAGACCTCGAGCACTGCTCGTGAGAGGGCAGGAGCCCTCTCAGCTGATCTCCCAGCTGATCGACCTGAACACACTACAGCAAACACCAACGGCATGGAGTGAAGCCCAGCGCCTCACCCACCTTTCTCCCCTCCTGCCACAGCAGACTCTGTGTGCCCGTGAGCACTCACCAGCGAGGGCCTTGTTCCTCACACACACGTGGCATCAGCGAGAGCCACCATTGTTCTTTGTGTTCTGTTGCCATGACGACCTGTAAAATGCCTGCTTCATCGCCCTGACGCCTCTGACGACGCGAAAACAGCTGATTGGCCAGCATCAGCTACTTCCCTGGAGTGCCTGCACCGGAGGCGGAAGCCGGCCCAATTGCCAGAAGGCCCGGTGCTAAAAGGCCCAGTCTGAGCCATTGATCGCATCCAGACCTCGAGCACTGCTCGTGAGAGGGCAGGAGCCCTCTCAGCTGATCTCCCAGCTGATCGACCTGAACACACTACGGCGAACACCAACGGCATGGAGTGAAGCCCAGCGCCTCACCCACCTTTCTCCCCTCCTGCCACAGCAGACTCTGTGTGCCCGTGAGCACCCACCAGCGAGGGCCTTGTTCCTCACACACACGTGGCATCAGCGAGAGCCACCCTTGTTCTTTGTGTTCTGTTGCCATGACGACCTGTAAAATGGCCGCTGCATCGCCCCGACGCCTCTGACGACGCGGAAACAGCTGATTGGCCAGCATCAGCTACTTCCCTGGAGTGCCTGCACCAGAGGCGGAAGCCGGCCCAATTGCCAGAAGGCCCGGTGCTAAAAGGCTCAGTCTGAACCATTGATCGCATCCAGACCTCGAGCACTGCTTGTGAGAGGGCAGGAGCCCTCTCAGCTGATCTCCCAGCTGATCGACCTGAACACACTACGGCGAACACCAACGGCATGGAGTGAAGCCCAGCGCCTCACCCACCTTTCTCCCCTCCTTCCACAGCAGACTCTGTGTGCCCGTGAGCACCCACCAGCGAGGGCCTTGTTCCTCACACACACGTGGCATCAGTGAGAGCCACCATTGTTCTTTGCGTTCTGTTGCCATGACGACCTGTAAAATGGCCGCTGCATCGCCCCGACGCCTCTGACGACGCGAAAACAGCTGATTGGCCAGCATCAGCTACTTCCCCGGAGTGCCTGCACTGGAGGTGGAAGCCGGCCCAATTGCCAGAAGGGCCGGTGCTAAAAGGCCCAGTCTGAGCCAGTCCGAGACACCGTGTACCGTCTGCCAGACACGCTCTTTCAACACTACAAACTCTCTAACATTGTGCTCCTGTAGCTCCTCTCCATCACCCTTCTGAGCATTGAACGCCCCAGAGACATCCACCATAGCCTCCGGCCCCTGCAACTACCTCTTGGTAAGCACTGGGCACTTTAAATAGTACTGGCCATCTCTTACCTCTAGGATCTAATGTTGCACGCACCATACTTCTGTATATTGCCTTGTTTGTATTGTGAGTGATTGGGCCCCCTACCCCTCATGGCCACCCATGAAGCTATATGTGCACCACATACACTGCCTCTTTCTGACATGCTTAGCTTTGTGCTCGGCCTCCTCAACGCAGGGGTAGGCACCCTGCACTTTCACATCGTTAGACATCTCTCTAACCTATAACTGTAAATGCATGTATGAGTAGCCACCCAGGAACATAAGAGCCTGTCCCCCCACCATTGCATATCTGTAGCCCTGCATTCATTGCTCCACCAATGTAATGAGTAAGTACTCTTAAAATGAATGAAGAAAGTGTTCTTACAATATAACTAAATACGCCTATAATATAACCAAGTATTCGTGTAACACAACTATGTACTCCTGTAACCAAACTAAGTATTCTTGTAACGCAAGTTCTCGTGTAATGTAACTAAGATCTTGCAATGTAACTAATAAAGTATTCTTGCAACAGCGCCACTATGCCCGAGGGCTGCTGTGCGCTTTATAAATGCAAAATAAATAAATAAATAAACAAACAAATAAATAAATAAATAAATAAAACAATGTTATCTTCACCAGGGGAAATGGTTCCCTTTCCCTGGCCTTCTCAGGCTTTCACAGTGTTGCAAAACAATGTTCTCTGCGCCAGGGGAAATGTTTCTATTTCCCTGGCCTTCTCTGGCTTTCACAATGATGCAACACAATGTTCTCTTCACCAGGGGAAATGGTTCCGTTTCCCTGGCCTTCTCAGGCTTTCACAGTATTGCAAAACAATGTTCTCTGCGCCAGGGGACATGTTTCTCTTTCCCTGGCCTTCTCAGGCTTTCGCAATGATACAAAACAATGTTCTTTACTTTCGTGCGTCCCAGTCTTCTAACTCACATAGAGGGTAGGTCTGGTTCACTTGCCTGGCAGACACTACCAATGGGATGATTCATTTCTGTATTTGAGGAGCCAATCCTTTTATTCTTCTGGGTCCCAGACCTCAGATTCTCTTAAAATCCCTTTCTTCTACAGTTAGCCTCTGTTCCTTCTCAACCTGATACTGTGACTATGAAGATCTGTAAATTATGAAGCTTTTCCTAATTCTAAGGCTTTCACTTGGGTGTGGGTCCCAGACTCGCAGTTTCATCCTATGTTGCTTGGTTTACTTGGCTGGCCAAGCATATGTTGTTTCTTTTCACCCTCTTTGTATCTTAGGCCGCAGACCCTCATATCCGATTCTCAGTATCTGCCCCTCGGCTTCACCAGACCTCCAGCACCACTCGGGTCACCCGCGTACCTGCCTGGTTCACGTCAATGCCAGCGTCTTGCAAGCAGCTGTGCTCCTCCAAGAGGCTCTGGTAGTGTTTGTGTACTTCATTTCAGATGTGGCATTGCCACAGGTTGCGGTTTCTTCCCAGGCATGCAGTTTCCCTCTCCTACTGTTCCACAGAATTTGGAAGGCCCAGAGGTTCTGTTCGGCAGCAGCTCGTGTAGTCCCTTCATCTTGGACTACCCACGGGCTCTCTTTCTCCTACGTACATGGATTCCCGTTCTGCTTCGCTCATTCTGCTGTACAGGTGTATCTCACGGTTCCTCCGGGCAGATGGATCTCTCTTGTTGGGCTTCCCTCTTTTATTTTGCATCAGATCTGTCCAAGCAGATCCTGAGAAAGACTAGACTGTTCACTCCGGTTCTCTGGAGTGATCTTCATTTTTCCACCCATCTTCTTCCTTACAGTAGTTATTTTGTAGAGGTCTGACAGGAATGGTTTGTTCTTATGTGTCCTGGTACTTTTTAAGGTATGGGGATGGTTTACCTTACATGAGACACTAATCTCACAACGGCTAACACCATGGTGGGGGAATCACAGCCTTCCTTCCACAGTTTTTAAGCATATAAAAATATATTCAATGTTATTGTAAATTTTCACATACAATATAATGAATAAAACCACAATATATTACAAGACTGAATACACAAATCATGCATGTGAAACCACTGTATATGAATACAGTGGATTACAACAATGTGGATGTATCAATCACACTGTGCACTTTAATTTGTGCATGTAGTCTGTCCATACTTGTGCGCATGTCTGTTCCACGAGTGCTGCTATTTTCTCAGATAATCCTAAAAGTTCTTCGGCCTTGGATGCATGTGTTGTTTCTTGCCACGCGTTGTTGTCATATCTCGCCCCGTCGATTACTAGATGTGGTTCTTTCAGACAGTTGGGGTTAGTGGAACGGGTTTTGCATTTTTGGGGGTCTGGATCGATGAGTTCTAGGTGAACGTCGCATGCCTGGAAAGTTCCTTTGATCCTACATGGTACAAGATGAATTAGGCATTGGGTCTCTATCATGGGTACTTCTTGCGGTACTAAGACCTTGGGTGCCCCAGATGCATGCCATATTAAGGAACAGACATGGCTACTCCCATTAGTCATTCACCTTCATTGCACTCATGTCGGAGTACCAACTGTTTGAGTATTCATGATGATGAATATCTTCGACTGCATCTAGTCCTAAACCATGGTATGCATCATATTTTTGTTGGCGCGCTTGTCTTTTCTTTCTTGTACTACATATTGCATGCCTTTTCCCGATTGGACTCCTGCTGCTAATAATATTTACATTGCTGCTTCCATTACATGAAGAGTTTTTACATGCAGAATTCCTACTTGAAACATTTTGATATTACATACAGTGGCTTAGGAGCTGCTACTATTTGCAGGGGTCACGTTATACATTGGCCCTGTTTCCGTTATAGCGTTTGGTTCTGAGACATTGGATGGTACACTTTCATTTATTCTTTCATTCAGGTTTGGGCTTGGGCCGGAACTTAGTGTTATGACAGGGGAGGAAGTGGGGGTCCGGGTCGATTTAGTTACTGTGGAGCAAATAGGGGATAAACTAGCGACAGTGGACGGTACTCCAGTTACATTTGAAAGAAATACAGTAACATTGAAGGGTAATTCAGTACCATTCGGAAGTAATCCAGTGACATTGGAAGGTGTACTCATGTTCCAGGTCCCCATATTCCCCCCCTCTTTTAGATGACCAGCCCAGATAAAAGACATTCCCCACTAAATTCCTAATGCAAACATCCTTACTGCACATAAAATAGCCATAAAGTGGAGGCCACAGTTGTAACGGTACATTCTAGTACTACTAACACTGTCTCTATCTACTGCTGAGGAGTATCTGGGCGTGGTCATTTCCATCACTTGCATACGTGTAATTTTGAAAAAACGGCGAGTGGAAAGGAAAACAAGGTGAGGAGAGGTTGAGGGGTGGGAAGGAAAAAGGGAGAGAGAAAGAGAGAGATAGGGAGATAGAGTTTTAATTCACATAGCTGATGCTGTAGCAGCAATGCATGTTTTCTTACTTTTTACACATGCACTTAATATAATCAACAAGAAGCTATGCAAGCTGAGGCAGTGTTGATGTCTTAATTTTGGACACTTTGTGTTGAGTTCAGTGAGCCCCTGCTAATGTCTGAGAGGTGTACCAATATCTTAACTCCATCACATTCAATGTGAGGGGGGTGGAAAATACAACCTCGTAGGGCCCATGGAACCTGGGGTTGTTCCATTTTCACACAAAGCTTCTGACATAGACCAGTTTCCCTGGGAAACAATGGTTGTGTGGTTGTGGTGTCAGTTTGTAGGGCAGTTGTCTTTTGTGCTTCTTCTTCTGTATGTGGTGGAGCCATCTGTTTTGTGATGCATCTTATTGCACATGTCAGTTGGGACAGGTATTGTTGAAACTCTTCTCCTAGGATTGCTGCTGCTCTATGAGCATCTGATGCTCTCCTAACAAGTGAAAGGGGTGTTTGCATATGCATGCTGCATGCTAGTCATTATTTGGTGGGGGGACAGCTTGTGGTCCTTACTGGGCTGTGTGCGCAGATGAAACGGGCCAGAGACAGGCAATACACCCAATTCTTTTTTAGGGTGTTACATAGTTTGGAGAGTCTGCTATTAAGGAGGCTGTTGATCCTCTTTACTAGCCCATTCGCTTGTGGGTGGTAGATTGAACACATACACTGTTAAATTCCTAACAGGGCAATTATTTCCTTGAAAAGCTCATTGAAAAAATGAGTGCCGCTATCTGATCTTAAAACATCACACTCTCACTAAGAGGGGAAGACCTCTCTAAAGAGGAATTTCACAGCACACTTGGCATCTGGGTGGGCATATGGGCCAGCCTCAACCCACTGGGAAAATGGACACGCCACCACAATTATATATCATGCCCCATTGCATCATTCCCCCATGTCTGCATAATCAATGTGCAGCCCACGGAATCGGCCGACAGGGTGTGGCAAAGTTCATCTCAGTGTTCTCAGTGTCATCCCTGTACTAACTACTTGACATGTTGTACATTGGACCACCATTGTTGTGAGGAACTCCTGTAGGTTTGGGATGAACCATCTTCCTGAATGTCTGCTTCAATGTGTTGCTTGGAGCTATGGGATGGGTAATGCAATTGCGTGAAGGCTGTGTGCAATAATTCCACGGGCATTACTACTTTCCCTGTGCTCTGTTGTTTCCATAAAAGATCAGTGGGTTATTGCATGCACCCACGTTTGAGCCATATATACTGTTCTTCTAGGGGTGCCCTACGCTGCAGCTCAATTATCTGGGTGATAGGGAAAGCTGTGTTTGCATGTGTGTCTGGCCTGGCATTTACTGTGTAACAACGTATTCAGAAGATGTTGGCACTGGCAGATAAGCTGCAGCTTTTGCTGCCACATCAGCGGTTGCATTTCCCAGCAAGATTTCATCTGTATTGTGTGTATGTGCTGCACATTTTACAACTGTTACCACAGAGGGCTTTGCGAGGGCGGAGCTCAATGTGTTGAGCAGGGTGGCATGCTGCTCTTCTGAACCCCCTCCTCTCCAATGTGACAGACCTGGGTGTACCGTGGTGGTGACATAGGCAGAGTCTGAATAGATGGTGGCATAGCACCCCTTAGAGGCCTGCAGGGCTTCTATGAGCGCAACCAGTTCAGCATGTGCTGAATAATGTGTGGGTAGTCTCTTCATTCCCAATGTCTCATATTCTCCCTCCTCTAAGCATACCACTGCTGCCCCAACATGTCTTTCACCTGTTTCCTGATCAATTGATGCTGACCCATCAATGAAGAGGATCTCTCCATCTTGTGGGGGGTGGTCTTTGGCTTTGGGGATGCCATCATCTTCCCCTTCATAAGATACAAAGTCATGCTGTTGCAAATCTTCGTCAGTGCATGGTGGTGTGAGGAACGTGGCAGGATTTACTGTCTTGCATCTTACAAAATGAATGTGGGGGCTTCACAATATTATTTCATAGGCTGATGCTCTCTGTGTGGTGAGTGTTTACTTTGAACGATCTAGAATTGCAAAAAGTGAGTGCTCCACATATGTTACTGAGCATCGCACAACATTTGTATAGCTTTTTTTCATTCACAAAGGCTGCAACTGCAAGAGCTTGTTCGCAGGTGACCAGTCCCTGCATTAGAATGGAGTCTGCCCCTGTAATAGGCCAATGGCTTATGGCCCATTGTGCTCTTCTGTATGAGTACTGCTGTCACGATTGTGCCATTTGAGGGTGAGAAAATATAAAACTCCTGTGTGTAATCTGGGGTGGTGAGGACAGGTGCTGTTGAAATTACTTCTTTTATGTCATTGAAACTAGCTATCACCCCTGGGGTCCACTCTATTGCCCCATTTTTGTGCTTCCTTGAGGCCCTGTAGGAGTGGCCTGGTGTATGCTGCGAAATCTAGGATCCATGCTCTGCAATAGTTGCATAATCCTAATAAGTTCTGCATGTCTTTCACTGTGAGTGGTTTGGGAGTGGCACACACTGTTGCTGCCCTGTCAGGGATTATTCTTTTTCCGTCCTTGGAAATGGGTTGCCCCAGTTAAAGTACCTCCAGTTGGCAGTACTGGAGCTTTGCTTTGTCCACTTTGTACCCTTTCTTTGCTAGCAACTGTAATAATGTGATAGAGTCTCTTCGACAGCCTTGCTCGATGTTGCTGCAAATTAGTACGTACCTGTATGTTGCCTAGGTCTTCATGTAGTATTATGTTGAAAATGCGAGGGCTCTTGCAGTACCCCTGGGGCAAACAAGTGTGTTCATAGCACTTTCCGCCCAGGGTAAAGGCTGTGAGGTATTGTGAGTCTGGATGCAGGATAACTGAGAGGAAGGCATTCTTCAAATCCACAACAGAGAAATGAGTTGCCTCTTTGGGGATGCTGTACAAGGTGGACGCAGGGTTTGGGACATCTGGATACTCCTTCTGTACTACGTCATCAAGGGGGCAGAGATCCTGGATCATCCTCCGACTGCCCCAGTTGCCTTTTTAATGGGCTATGTAGTCATATTGTATGGGAAGGTGGAGGGTACTATGATCCCTTGGTGCAATAGGGCTTGCAGTGTTTCTCAAATCCCTTCCTCCGCTTCTCTGGACGGCGGGCATTGTTTTACCTGCCGAAGAACTACCTCTGGTTTGAGTGTTATATTTACAGGGGTCACCTCTTTCAGCCTCTCTACATCATGTGGGTTTGTTGTACATAAATGTGTGGGGACGTATTGTAAGTCAGCCTGGCTGAATCGTGGTGGTGCGACAATAGCCATCAGGGGGCTCTGAACTTTCCTATATTGCACCATGATCTCACAGGGTATACAGATCTCGAGGATGATTTCCCCATCATTATTATGATCTTCAAAGAGCGCTTTATCAGACAATTGTTGCAGGGGCACATTGGGAGCAATGCATAGTACAGTTCGCCATTGGCACCCGTGAGGATTAGTAACCAGCACTGCAATCCTTTTTGCGGACACCACTAGGCCTTTCAGATCTAATGATAGGATTGTGCCAGCAACCAGCACGGGGAGTAGGTCAGGTCAAAAAATGAAGTCAGTTGGTACTCTCCACTCCTTTCTGGTGATCTGGTGGACTGCTCGGGCGAGTACCTTGATGCCATAAGCAAACATGTCAGGGTTGACAGGGATACCTCTCACTGCCACTTCACTCACCACGGCATGTTTCACCAGCATCTCTCTTAGGGTGCACATGCCGGGTGTGGCGCAGCTGATACCCCTGTCTGTAAATGAAATCATTATGTCCAACTTGCTGAGCTTATCCCTACCAAGCAAGTTGACAGGAGAACTCTCAGAGTAGAGGAGTGGGGCTCGTTCAGCCTTCCCTCTCACCTTGACGTCTAGATCTTTCATGTAAGGAATCGTCAAAACAGCCCCAGAGAATCCCTGTGTGTTGAGAGTCTTTCCTGATAGCGGGAAGTCACCTTCACTGATGCATGACTTCTCTACTCTTGAGTCCACCATAAAGATTAATTGTTTATTGCCTATCTGTCAGGCTGATTCTTGTTCGTAGATCTGCAGAAGCTGCTGAACCCCAACAGACCCTCAAAGGTGTGGATCACTCAACTACCTCCATTACAGATGAGCCCTCCACACCTCTGGTGGAAAGGGGAAGTGGGGAAAATAACAAAGTAACAGCCTCCTTCTGCACCGTCAAGAAGATCTGCAGCTGGGAAGTAAAGCAAAGATTATGACAATTATCACATTAACTGAAACCCTTGTAGTAATTCAACGTTTATATTTAACTTAAATATCTGTTATTCCTCTGCTCTTTGCCCAGAGGAAGCTATCACTTTTATCTGCAACAATCCTGAGGAATTCTTTGAAGTTTGCTGTATTGCTTAAGAGAAAAGAATTCCACCTGAGTTCCATATATGTTCAACTTGACTTTGTTTAAAGAACTTGTGCATTGCGAATATGTCAAATCAAGAGAATCAGTAAGTGAATCTTGACTCTTCAGATGTGCACAGCTTAACCTTTTGAAAATTCTCCTGTCCAATGCACCAGAGACAATGCTTCCTTTTTGGGAAAGGATTTGGAAAATTCAAGTGTTTCCAAATAGACTAATTGCTTCATAGTTTTTGACTAGTCACTGCGCTCTTGTCTCCACTGCATGGAGAAAAAATAAATGGCACTGCGCTCACAAAAACAAAGGTCTGGTCAGATGCTTATATTAAAGAGACTACCTGGTCCAAATATAACCTTTAATATTAAAGAGACTACTTGGTCCAAATATAACCTTTAGTCATAGTTCAAAATCACTGCAGTGCTTGCCTGACAACCGTTTGGCCTGTTCCGGGTAACCACGGGGCAAAAAAGTAACAAAACAACTATTTACATTAGCTTCTACTTTCTTATTCAGTGTCAATAGAGGGTAAGCAAAACTAATGCGGTCAGCATACGCAACCTGAAAATTAAACAATTGAAATGTGGTTACTACGAACGCCTCCAGCTAGCAAGAACACAGCTAATTGCTGTCAGAGCGACTATCAACGCTTTCCCTTTCTCAGCGGCCACTGGGGAAGAAAAATACACACCTTCTACTAACGTAGCACTCCACAGAAAAACCCACGTGCTATAAAAAGATGACGTGTGAATAACGCCAAGCGATTGTATTCCATGAACAACTTCAATCATAACCCTGTTCGTTGTGCTCGCTCACGTCCAGGACAGCAACCGGAAAGGAACTAAGATACAATCTTTTCCTTATTACGCTGCACACATCTGAAAGGATTGATCAATAGTATTTCAACAAAATGACAGCTACAGAAGTAAAGTTTACGGTTCACTGTTCCAATAAGTAGCAGATGAAAGCAATGGGCTGATATTTCATTTATCTTAAAAAATGAAGTGTTCACAGCATACAGTCTGCCTTGTTCTTCAGCACCTCTTAGTTGTTTCTTCCTGACACCCTGAATCCTGGCAAGGCCCTTGAACACAGGCCTCATAAACTGGAACTTCACAAATAATGACCTGCTCTGCTGAAGGTTGACAATGAAAGGCAGTTGAGAACTCACTCCAAAAGAACAAAAGTAATTCTCGACCAATCATCTCACTGACCTTATTCTCCATCTTGGCTTGGGCACTTGTCAATGCTTTAAACAACCAAGTTAAGGCCCAACCTGCATTAGAAAGCGGAATTCACAAAATAAAATATCTTAACCCACCAACCACCCTCAAAGGTATATAACTATATGACCTAAGTATAGCAACCCTGACACTACCTCTGCCCCCACCAACGGTTCTTCTTTTGCATTTAGGGTCATTGGCAGGACTGGACACGGAAGTGCTCTCTGTGTGCTGTCCTAGTTGGGGTACATGTCTGTCCCAGGGAACGAGAAAGGGTTTCCCCCTACTACTGTAGCCCCTTGATATGGGGCTTCTGCGCCATTGAGTGTAGTTCCGAAAGTGTGTCTGTTCTTTGTGGGTTACTGGTTAAGGTGGGGCTTGTGTGGTTGCATTGCTTGTTGCTGGTGTGGTGGGTGGTAGAGGCCGGAGATCTGAGGGCGTAACTGCGTGCAGGCCTGGTGAATCTCATGGGGTATCGAAGTAATTCAGGGGGTCGTCCCTTGGGGGCTACCTGGTTGGGGGAACTCATACTGTTGCTGATTGTAGTTATAATTCCCTCTGTGCCTGCTGCAACATTCTCAAAAAATGGCCCCACCTCCCGCATGTCCAGCACTGTCCCGGCCTTCCACCTCTGGGTCCTGACCCCCCAAATACCACTTCTCTTGGCCCTTGGAACCCTCCTCATCCTCGTTCCTGTCCTCCTTGCCACTGGGGTCCCACAAAGTGCTGGTTCCCCCCCACTGTCCTTGACTGCCTTCAGCCCAAACTGCTGCTATTCTTGCCTGGGTCATGGTAGAGCTGCACCCCTACTCTCCCGTTTGCTCTGGGGGTGGCCCTGTTGATACTGTGGCTACCTTCACTAGTTTATTTTGAACTAGTTTCACTTCCTCTGCCTGCCACCTCTGAATAGTTTCTTTTTCTCACTCTTTGATCCTCCTACAATGGTGAACTATAATGCTTTGGATCTCGGGTCACACCTTTGTTTCCACCCTGACTATCTTATCAAGCGCTTTCTGTACTTCTTTAGGGGGTCCTCTTTTTAAAATGAAATAAAATAGTGATGTTGATTGGTCCAAGGCACTGCCCATTTCTGCTCTCCACATCTCTTGAACCCTATGAATGTATTGTGCAGCATCTTCCTCATCCCCCATTGCATTAATGATTATAAATCTAGAGTGTTTGGGAACGTACGTCGCAGCACATCCCATACTGATGCTGTAATTTAGTTGAATGATGCTCCATCATGGTCATCATTACTTAGCCTTACTCGCGGGTAAGCAGCTTTAATCCACACCGTCTCTGCTTGATTTCCCACTGCTGCCACCAACAAACTCTTAATGTCCCCTATTGCTATGGGTACCCCTGCAGTGTTTTTCTCAAATGCATAAATCCATTTCCCTGCCCCCGCTGTGAGTGGTGAGAGTGCCTTTAGGAGGTTATTTTTGTCCATTTGTGCTCAGATTACATAGTGTGATCGGCACCAGCGCCCATGTGTATCAGGGGAATTTGCAGCTTCACCTTTCCTTTCCAGCCCTTAGTTGCACTTCCCTTTTTCCGTGCTAACACTATTTTGTCAAACCTCTCCCTTAATCTTACGTCCCATAGACTTTCTAATCTCGGGGTGGCTTGGGGTGCCTGCTCGGCCCCTCCCTCTCCATCTTCTTCTGTGTTGTCAAAATCACTCCAGTATTCCTCGTCCCCTCTTCGGGACCCTACATTCTCATATCCCAAACTGTCTGTTTCCCCATCCCGCTCTACGTGGATGGTTCTCATGGGTGCACTCTCTATTCTGAACAGGAAGTCACCTGACTTTCATTAGTCCCCGGGTGGTTGTTGGGGCACGCCCGCTGGCAACATTGGAGTCCCTGCCATCCTCATTGCCTCACATGCTGCCCGTAATCTTGCCAGTTCAGTGCGCATTGAGGCTAGTGCCACCGCTAAATTTCTTGCGCTCACCTCAGTGTGGGCCAATACCTCTGGGGTTGAGACGTATGGTGGGGGTGGGGCTGTACCTGGCACGGCCATCATAGTGCCCTCCAACACATATGTTAGTTTTGTATACACTTCTGCTGGGCGTGTGGCTAATGGGTATATTCCCTTTTTCATCTCCCCACTTTTCTCAGTCTCCTCTGTACTCATCTTCTTATTACTCTCGGTGTCACCCCATCAACTTTTGGGTCCTCTGTTTCGCTGAACATTCTCCAGAGGTCTAATACTTCCCTTCTATTCTGCAATGGTCTCCCCTTATACTTTGTGGTCAAGTAAGTGGACATGTGGTCCAGAGCGCATCTGTCAAAAGACCCATGTTCTGGCCAGGAGTGGGGCATTCCCTTCCCTTTAGTCTCAGTCACCCATTGGTTGTGGTACTTTTTAATGTTCTCACAATACAGGAGCAAGGCCTTACATATAAGGTCTAGGGGTGTGTCTGTCCCTATAGTCATGCCTAGCAGGGGTCTTGGGTTGGGGCTACGCCTATACTACTGCACCACAGTCAAAACAGGAATTTGTCTAAAACAGTTGAAGCATATACAACTTAGTTTTGTCTTTAGTACATATCAATGCTGTCAATTAATTCACAGAAAAATCATTAGTTCACTTTTCCCCCTGCAATATTCACCACTAGAGCTTTGTCATACACTCCCTACATGCTCTCCGGTTGTGCTTGCACATGTCACACACGCCCCTCCTGGGCCTCCTCCTTACACATTAAAATGCACCAACAAAACAAACTAAAATAAGCTAAAACAATAACCACTTCTTCTCCTGCGCGCTCTAATTATGCAGAGCTCCTATATTTCTCCTTATATTTGTCTCCTGCACTGATAGAGACATGTGGCACCATCCTCCCCTCTTACTCGGAGGGGCTCCCATATTCATTTTCCCTTATCCTCAATATCCTTAAAAAAGTAAATAGAAAATGGCTAAAAGAATCACCAGAATCCACAATCCAAAACACACTCTCAATTTCATTCACTGCATGTTCACCCTATTCACACTGGCCCACACACTAAGCCCTACTTTGTTAACCCTTGCAGGCTATACTCACGTGTTCGCATTCTTCTGAAATCCTCAGTTCACAGGGGATCCACAACAGGCTTGAATCTCTCCTTGAGGCTGCACCTCACTGCAATGAGAAGGCGGGATTCTGCAAAGACAGCACCCACAAGGCCACTTCAGCGTAAATGTTTGGGGACTGGTCACCATAGGTGGGCACAACCCTTTCGGAGAAGCCACCTGGATATCTCTGCACGTACGAGGATGATGGAATCATGTTGCAAGGGTCACCAAATGACGGCAAGTCCCTTCTAACGCACACTACAGAGTGGCTACAACCCTCTAGGGAAATAGGCCAGGAGATAGCTTATAAGGATAACACAGTTTTAATTGTACAGAATACAACATATCAGCAAAGAACTCTGCTGTTAGCGAACATTCTGGTTAGTCCTGGTACAAACAAGAGCTTAAAAAGCCTTGTGGCATCCTCACATACAGTAAAATCAGAGCCACTGATTGGCAATACTATGTACATGGGCCTGTTCATAGGGGATGCCAGGCTATCATTGGTTAGTCCATCGCCATCAGTCAGGCTCAACGTGGGTCAGCTGATCTCATCTTTGAGGCTGGTTGAAGGTCAGGGCACTTACAAAGCACAATGTTGCTTCTAATCTAGTATGCTAAGCTTACCTACTATATCACTGTGGCATGTACCTGGGTGGCTTGGGAAATTGGTGCCAGGGGGAAGGGAGGATACAATGCAGTCATCCTTACCCACACATTCAGGACTTCATTGATACCATACCTCCTGCAATCAAGGTCTCCACCCTGGGTTTGATCTTGAACTTATCCCTCCCTGTACTTCATTTTACAAAGGATGTATTTTATGCTGGGAGAAAAACAGTCGTGCATGCTTAGATATTTTATGGACACTTGATTTATGTTGCTATAGGAGGTTTGCTTGCTTATCATGGAATGCAGAGGTGTTTGGGTCAGGTCAGTGGTGTGGGGCTGACTCTGGGCTGGCTGGGTGGGGGTTAGAGGCCTGCTGGCAGCTTAGTGGTGATGAATGGATGCTGCGCAGAGCCTGGTGTTGTCTCACGCTCTTGCAGGGCACATTCCTCTGAATGATACTAAATGATTGCAACAGTAAAGGGACATGGGGGAAGTGGACTTCCTTGGAGGGAACTGGCGGTGTTCATTTGCTCTGCCATGAGGGTGTTGTGCCCAGCAGATTCTTTCCATGGAGCTCAGCTGATGCAGCGCAGTCACACAAGCCTGTGTTTTCGCCATAACTACAAAACGGCATTTCTTTCTAAAATGGCGTTTCTTTCTATGTGCCTCCTAATGCCATGCATCTGCTGTTCACACACTATCACTTTTGCACCGAGTTTCATGGTACGATTTTCTCCCCCCTTGTACACTACACTATCTCGTAGGGGACTCGCCTCACCTGAAAGCACTTAGGGCAGTGGTATATACTCATTTACATCCCAACACTTGGAAGGATAAGTCTGATTAGTCAACTTGTTAGATAGCTTCCCAACTTCATACACCTTCTTTGTCCTGCTATTATGTTTCAGTCTAAGAAATTGACCAAACGGTAAATTGTCTATGATATGCCTGGTGTGATGGCTAGTGTAATGTAGTAATAAGGCATTCTTGTCTGTTAAACAAGGGGGGTTCTGGGAGTCTCTCTACCGGCACAACCACACCCCATTGACCTGTTCTTGGGTGAATGCCCCCCGGGAGAGTCTCAATCAAGTCTTTAGCTCACTGTCCCTTTCACAGAGGAGAAATATCCCAGCATATCAGTCTTTGTCCTGCACAGGGGCAGTCCAGCACCGAAATGCTAGGCAAATCTCCTCTGAACAAAAGTACCAACAGCAACCCCAGAAATGTGTTTCGGCCTAGTCAGGCCTCATCAGTGAGGTGGAGCTGTGCCTCTCTAAGAACAGTGACCAAGTCTGGATTCCACTGGTAATTTAGGGTGAGACCCAAAGTTACTTAATATGCAAAACAAGGGGGGTTCTGGGAGTCTCTCCCCGGGGCCATCCACCCAAAAACAGGTAAATGGGCTGTGTTCGTACCGGTAGAGGGTTTCCCAGATCTCTTTATACAAATTCTTGGCTGTTATTTTGCTATACTGTTTGACCAAAAGATTGCCGTCTTGGTGGTAAATGGAAATATCCAAGAAATTAACCTCTGTGTCACTGATCTTTTTAGTGTATTTGAGGTATCGCTTCTGATCACAAAGCCAAGCAATGAATGCATTTGCACTATCAATATAGCCTTTCCACAAAATAAAAATAGCACAAATGTATCTTAGCCACTGTTTCAAATGTGGTCGGAAAGGGTTCTGCTCAGAGTAGATTATTATATTCTCAAACATATCTACATAAAGGTTAATCAGGTTAAGAGCCATGGTGGCACCCATTGCTGTACCTTCAATTTGTAGATAGAAACGGCTTTGAAATTGAAAACAGTTTTTGGTGGTTGGTGAAAAGCAGACATTGGATGGCTTATAACTTTGACGCCACTCAATGAAACTGCATGGAATTTTGGAATTCTATTGTAGACCTGATTCTGAAAAGTTTGGTGGGATTCTGTCAAGAGGGCCCAAAATTAGAGGGGGGTCCCAAAATAATGCAAAGGCTTATAAATGTGGTGCCATTTGATGAATCTACTCAAAAGTGTGCAAAAACATTTCAGGTCTAGATGTAAATGTTTTTGTAAAGTTTGTTGGGATTTTGTCAAGAGAGGAAAAATTAGAGGGGGGTCTCAACATTTTTAAATGGCTTATAACTTTGTTGCTGTTTGACAAATGTGGACAAAAGTTTCCAGAAAGATCCTAGACCCAACTTTGAATGTTTGTGTAAAGAATAAATGTGTATCGTCAAGTGGGGGCTAAATTATATGACTATTGTATATACATATATTTTGACACTTTTGAAAAAATAAAACATGGGCGGATTTCCAGCAAACTCATGTAAGGAGCATTGGCAAGGACCTTAAAGCATGGTTTTGCAAATGTTCCTGTGTTTTATTTTTTGACAATTGTCATAATATAGGTCCAAAAAATAGTTATATACTGTTGGTGACTGAGGTATAGTCTGTGGCCATGGGCAGTAGCCAGATTGTCCGGCTCATGGCATAAGGTCATGACCCGGACAATCGGGCTACTGACCATGACCACGAGGGACGGCATCAATACCATTTGTGATGTCATCTTTGATGTCCTGGCTGTTAGTCTTAGGAGTGCCCAGTAGTGGCGCGAGTTATGTTTGCTTAGCTTACCATAACTGGCAAATTTCTCAGGTTTTTCGGTTTTACTTGTAACCATAACGTCCCTTTAACAATGTTATTTCATTGAATTTCATAGGTTTTTATTAGTGCAACTTAACCATAACGTCCCTTTAACAACATTTTTTCAGTGAATATAAATAAATATCTCCAGCAGTGGGTAGACGAAGCCCATATTTTGAGCTGGATTTAGGTCAGACTGAATTTCGGTCAGGGTGTAGTACTACCCACAACATAAGGGCTATGGACAAGCTATTTAGGGAGGCAACTTCCAAGGGGGGGTCTGCCCTGTAAACCATCTTGGTGGATTTCAAGGCGGCCTTCGATGGGGTGTGCCGGGCAAAACTGTGGGCCAAAATGGAGTGTTGGGGATGCCCTTGGTGGTTGCTAAATATTATAAAAGGGTTGTATAGTAATACTTCTATACAGGTTAGGTTAGATGATCGGGGAGGCCTGACCTTACCAGTACACACCTGGGTAGGAGTAAAACAGGGATGCACATGAGTCCCCCTATTGTATTGTATATATACTGCAGACTTACCCAAGATATTTAACCAGAAAGTAGGATGTTGTCCCAATTTGGGGGGGACAGGAAATCCCCAATTTGGGGGGACAGTTAATCCCGTGCATGTTGTATTCAGATGATCTGGCGCTTTTTAATTACACTTATAGCGGAGTGAAAGCCATGTTTGAAAAACTGGTGGAGTATACTAAGATTAATGACCTTGTTATAAACATGGAAAAAACAAAGGTTTTGATTGTTGGGCCAAATATAATAAAATGCCCACCTTTGACAACTAGCTTGGGTACATTGGAAAGAGTGGTTAAATATACCTGTTTTGGTATGGAAATGAGTGCATCGAGAAGTTATACTTTTATTAGGGAATCCAAAATTGTTAAAGCCAAACGTCTAACGAATCTGGTATGCCGGTTTGCTCTACAAACAGCAGGCTATTCGTTGGAGGGAATATTAAAAATATACACTCAATGTTTCTGTATGATGTTTTATATGGACTTGATGCATTGGCCATGGAAGATTTGAGGTGGCTGGATAGCATCGAAGGATACTTTTGGAAAAAGGTATTAGGCCTACCAAGATCTCCTCGATTCAACACATTAGGCTCGAGTTGGGTTTAACATCTCTTAAAAGTATGGCCTTATTAAGGCAGGGTATATTGTACCTGAAAATTAACTCTAAACCTAAATGTGAATTATTGTCTTTAATGGCTATTAGTGGAGGTATTGCCTTAAAGGTTAAAGACGAAGATTATATTGGAGCTAGGGTAAAATGTTTTGAAATGGTGATTTGGAATGGTGGCTTGGATTCTGGACTTTAGACATGGTACCAACTTCATTGTACTAAAGAGGATTTATACATATAGACTGCATCAGTGGGACTGGACAGAGAATTATATGTATCTTAATAGTCTGAAGTCTCATGCCGGGTTGGAAATGGTTACACATACTTATTTGAGGGCACAGACATACATTATTCGTTGCCCTAGCCCGGTACTTAGAACATTTTTAATGAAGCTTAGATTAAACCAACTGCCGATACTATGTAATATAGGGGCTAGATATGCAATACCAAGCCAGCTACGTCTTTGTCGGGCTTGCAATAGTAAGTCCCAATTGGAGACTGCCAAACATTTGTTTACCGAGTGTATTAGGATGGAATCGGTTATAAGAACAATTTTTGGCTCTTTTGTGTACTGTGAGGAAAATATAAAAACAGATTCCTTTTGGGCATATTGTCTTAATACTGGTAACAAAAAAGTAAATTTTGCCATGTTTAGAGTGTGGTGTTCGATTAAAAAGATTGTTATGCGTGACATTACTAGGCTGATAGGACTGGGGGGTAATAAGGCTTGAATGGCATTCCTTATCATCCAAAGAAAGTATAGGTTTGTTTTTAATATGCAGATTTTTCTGCTGTTTTAACTATTTATCATATTAAAATAATGTATTTATTGTGTGAGGTCTGGGATAGGTAATACTTTTTCGGTAGTGAATGGAAGGTCAAGGGCATACCCCCCCCCCCAGCCCTCCACCCTCCACTCCTTACCCCCTACCCCTCCCTCTTTTCTGGTATGGGATTGGATTTGATGTTTAGTTGGTTTTATTTTCGTCATAATTGGAACCATATTTTGTGGAGTTTTGGACCCTTTGAACTTTAAGGCTAATGTCTATTGTGCAATTCAGAAAGTTGATATAATTTGAATTTTATTATGGTCAAATTTTAAAAGAAAATGTTTAACACATTTTATTTTTAAATGTGTACACTGTGTAAATGTATGTTGAACGATGTATTTAGTATGTTTTATTTTGCTCTGTTTTACTGTGATGTATGTATTTGTAAAAGTTTAAATACTGTATACAAATAAATAAATAAAAAATAAAAAATAAATATATATATATTACACGGCCTGCAGCAGTTATGGTTAAGTTGCTCAACCCATGGGAAGAGTATTTTTTGGGTGGCTTATAACTTCGCCCCCCGCCCCCAGACGAATCCTCATGAAACTTTGCAAAAAAAGCATATGCAGGGGGGGCAACGTTTTTGGGGGGGGGTCCCAGCATTTTTAGTTTTTCCAATAGACTGAATGAAAAATAAATTTTGTTCATGCCTACAGCACAAACCGCTGGACGGATTTTCAAGAAATGTGTGCCAGAAGTGGCGGCCTGGTCCTGAAAGCGTGCTTCTGTACATTTGGTGTAAATCCGTCCAGTAGATATTTTTTGAATGCCCAAAAAGTAGGTAAAACAAATCAGTGATATCTGGGTTAGTTTTGCAGACACTCTTCGCTGTTCGGCCCTGGAAGGGCCTCCGATTGGTCCAGTGGGTGGCGTGATGTCCGCGGACATCGGATGAACCTGCTGATTGGATGGTGAAAAGCTTGAGGTGAGTCATATTTTTGAGAAACGGTCATCATGTTGGGTTTGCAGACTGCTCATGTAGTCCTCGAACAGCGCAGTAAAAAACATATTAAGAACCACAACATTGCATTTGTCAAACTAATGAAACAATCTCTGTGGAGTTGAGGGGTAATGACGGTGGGGTGGCATATGGCCATAAAAAGCCAAATAACAGGTGGTTTTTCATCTGCGCAGTGTGTAAACAGTTTGGGGACAGCCCTGTGATGTTCACGAACATTTCATATGTTCGAGGGCATCCATACACATTCTTGCATTACACGGTTGGTGAAAAGCAGTTTTTGGATGGCTTATAACTTTGGCGCCAACTCAATGAAACTGTATGAAATGTTGTGATATTATTCTAGACGTGACCTTGAATGGTTCTGGTGCTGGTTTACAAAGAGGGAAAACAATTAGAGGGGGTTTCCCAAAATATTTGAAAGGCTTATAAATTTGGTGCTGTTTGCAAAAAGATTTAAAACCCAGATTTTAATGTTTTTGCTAAATTTGGTGGGATTTTGTGAAGATGGGGGGTTTACACATTTTTAGATGGGTATAGCTTTGTTGCCATTTGACAAATGTGCACAAATGATTTTAGAAAGATTATAGACTGAACCTTGAATTTTTCTGCAAAGTCTGAATGGATTTTGTCAACTGGGAGCTAAGTTTATGATTATTTTAAGTACGTACATTTTGAAACCTTTCAAAAAATAACACATGGAGGGATTTGCAGGAAAGTTGTGCGAGCATTGGCAAGAACTTGAAAGCCTGGTTTTGTAAATGTGTCTGTGTCTTATTTTTTTAAAAGTGTCATAATGTAGATACAAAAAATAGTGATATACAACAAGTGACTGAGGTATAGCCGGTAGGCATGGGCAGTGGCCAGATTGTCTGATTCATGGCCTAAGGCCATGACTCAGAAAATCTGGCTACTGGCCATGACCATGAGGGACTGGCAATGGTGTTACAGTGGACATGGTCACCAGAGACTGGCTAAGTGATGAAGTCAAAATCAGATAGGTATGAATGGGAAAATAAATTCTGCCCATGGCACACATTCTGTCTGTGGCTACAGCCCGAAGTGCTGCACAGGATTGCTTGAACAGATCCCCATGACTATTGCTCGATACACTCTGAGACAATGCTAATCAGCAGATAATTACCAACACACCAAACCAGGTACCCACGTGGTCACCAGGCCGCCCCTTGAAATCATTACCCACCGTTATTTGCAACCATAGTGGGACAAGATATTGGGATTGGATGCTGGACTAATTTCCACAACCACTCAGCAATGACTGGCCCACAATCCAAATGCCTTGCAAAAGACTCTAGAGAGTCAAATTACGTGTCAGCTGAGTTCTAACAATAAATATAGCATCAAGAATGGTTTTGAGGACTGCTTCATTATGAGAACAGTTACTTATTGAATAACCCAGTGCTGAGGTGAACAGCATGAAGACGGAAGGGCACCTTCACAAAAGAAACACATCACCAGCAGCAGGGTAACCTGTTTAAAGTACTAGATGAAGTGCAGTGATCTACCCATTCTACCGGCCCCCAATTACTTGATAATCGTGTACTCTGATTTGATTATTGGGGTATGCAGCATGACTGAGTCCTAGGTTTGAATGGGAAGAAATGTTTTGCTTGCGGCTACAGCCTGAAATGCTGTACTGAATGATAAGAAACCTGCGCGAGGAGCATCAGCAAGGACCTGAAAGCATGCTTTGTAAATCTGTTTTGTGTTTTATTTTTCCAAAATGTCCAAATGTAAGCATAAAACATTGTGATATAAGTTTGGTGCATGGACAATGGGCCTGGCCATCGGCAAGGATAAATGCCTACTCTGAGTTACTTATTGGGGCATGCGGCATGGCTGAAGCTCTAGGCTCAAATGTGAAAGAAAATTCTGCTTGTGACTGCAGCCTGGAGTGCTGGACGGGATTGCAGAAAAGTTGTGCGAGGAGCATCAGCAAGAACCTGTAAGAATGCTTTTGGAAATATGGCCTGTGTTTTACTGCTTTCAAATTGCCGAAACGTAAGTACAGAAAATAGTGATATAACTTGTCTGCCGTGCCATAGGGCTTGGTCTTTGGAAAGGACAAATGTCTACTCTGATTTGCCTATTGGGGTATGCACTTCTGATAATGACTCACATAAGTATGCGTTGCAAAAAATATGTTTGTTAAAGGAGGTTTATAGTTGTTTCAT
Organism: Ambystoma mexicanum; assembly: GCF_040938575.1. Classification (NCBI taxonomy): domain Eukaryota; kingdom Metazoa; phylum Chordata; class Amphibia; order Caudata; family Ambystomatidae; genus Ambystoma; species Ambystoma mexicanum. The sequence goes on from NC_090929.1 coordinate 544,883,142, forward strand.
ATATATTAAAGAGGAATTATTAATAACTTATATACACTGATGTAACATTATGAAACATTTTCACTTATGAAGACATATTCAATTACAGAAAAAACTGTTAAAGGGACGTTAAGGTTAAGATGTACAAATTCAATAGCAATTGAGGTGGCACTAAAGTACAAGCGACACCACCTAGTTTTCAGTGTACAATTTAGATCCAGTGTATTTGGCAAGCTGGAAAAACCAAGGATCTAGACCAAAACTCAATCTCCAAGTCTTGAAAAATGTACATTCAAATCAAAAAGGATCCGACTCCAGCACAAACACCACAAACCTTCAATTTTAAAGTATCTTATAACACCATAAGTGATTTCATTTTGAAAATAAACTTAAATTGCAGAAATGTGTATTCTTTCTCTAGGTTTTATTGAACTTAGACTTATATGACTGTTTCTAATTAGAAATACAAACAACAAAGTCACGCTTATAACATGTTGTTTCTAACTGAACATTCAAGAAAACAAAATCCAACACTTGTTTCAATCTTTCACAGGTTTTCATGAGGGATATGTTATATAGTTTCTTAATACAGCATTATATCACACATTTGAACATCACCCCAAAGTTGGGAAATGAGAAAGAAGAGCATACAATGGGAAACCACAAAAGAAACAGTAAATGATAATTAAAATTGGATATGTTGTAACACCCTGTCATGTTTTTTCATGTACTTCTATTATGAAACACATGAGATCTAAAACTCTTCATGTCTTAATCATGTTTGTATAATTCCTGTAAACATGCATAAACACCTAAGTGCCACCGCTATTAGTGATCTTCCACTGTAGTTAGTTTAACACCACTTAATCCATATCCATTGCTGTCTAGCTCTTTCACCACCATCACCAAACCCACCTGCATTTGGGGGGACCATATACAATATGCAAAAAGTTTTGCATCCATGTTATGAAACAAGAGCATGCCTTTACCCACAATCAGAATCCTAGTATCAACCGTGTAGATGCTAAATAGCAAGGACCAATAATAGCTTGTTCTTTTAAGTGATCCACCTGGCAACAAACAATAAAAAGGGGGGCTTGTGTTAAAAGTCTCACTCCATCGAAGCAATAACTAAATTCTCATAAATCCAAAGTTGGGAAGGTTCCTAGAGAACAAATGATCTAATTTTAGGATTTTCAAAAATCAATCCACTCTTTTCTAAAACAAACCATCCCAGGCTGAGTTCCGCCAGTGACTTAATATTAAGTCTTAGTCTAAACAATTAATAAACCAGCAAAGTTGTGTCCTAACCCAGCATCTAAGTAGAAGGGACCTCTTTCAGGCTCCCTCGATAAGCGTTCCTAGTGGAAATGGAATGCGGCCATGTTGTATCCCATTTTTTATACCAAAAACGTGTGTTTGCCGGTAACGTGTGCCATCACACGTTCTCCCGGCAGAGGTAAACAAAGCGATGAGGCCAAAGCACTTGAATTGTGTACGGCCACTTATGAAAGTGAACAGTTGGTCTCTCATTATTATGGTTGATCATCGTAGTAAAAGAACCAATATTTCTGGAAATATGTTCCTTATTTGTTTCTGAATTTTTTTATTTATATATAAAGAGACCCATTCTAAATAACTTTTGCATTTATGTTTTTATGCTCCTGAAATAAAGGTCAGTGAAAATACTTCTACCTCGCTGAAACCTTGTCGATAAGGTGACACAAGAGAAGCCCAACCTATAATCGCAAAAAACATTCTTTGGGTTTTGATATCAGTGGTGAGAGTTCTTGACCCAAGGGATCATCATCAGCTATAATTCCAACTCTATTAAATTGCTAAAATATTTAATACTGCAGTAATCTCGAGAAAGGTACATCAACTATCATTCTAACTATATTCCATTGCTCCAATACACCACAATAACCTCAATAACAAACCATGATTGCATTTGTTGTAATATTCACAATGCATAACCAACCATAATCTCAATTATGTTGTTACCCAATGGATTAAAACCTGTTATATTCAGAGTTCATTAACCAAATTCATTAGAAATAAAATCAAATTCTAATATTCAATATAGGATTAAAAACCAATGAATACATTAATTCGATGACAAATCCTCTTACAAATATTCAGAGGAAAAATCCCATTTCCTGATCTGAATTCAGTCCTTTCATTACAGTCTGATTTTTGCAAATCATCCTCGTTCCATTTGCCTCAGCCGTTTTTCTCTTTCACCTCCTCTCAAATCCTGGTGACCCAGCCTTAGTCACACAAACTTAATTTCTGCTTTGTCGTCCATTTGATGCTTGGTTTGCCAATGTGCCAAAAGTGGTAATCTGGAATCATCATTTCTCAAGGCATTTAAGTGTTCTCTGATCCTTATTCTGATTTCTCTAATTGCGCTCCAAATATATATTAAACCACACACTTCAAATTTTGACTTACAGTTAATGAAGTCTAGGATTTCAAATGGTTCCTTAATATTCATGTGTATACTTTTAGTCTCTTTCCCATATTGGCACATGCTGCACGTGCCACATTTGAAAAATCCTGTTAAATTGCGCTGCAACCAGGTTTGGGGTTTTTCGATGAATTAACTGTTGTTTTGATCGTTGGAGCCATTGTGGAAATGAAAGTTGGTTTCTTGTGAATGTATTCTGTTACTGTTTTTTGAATACCGGGTAATCATCTTTACCCTTAAATCCTTGCTTCTTTTGTCTTTCTTCTTAGGTTTCAGAAGATCAATTCTTACATTGTCTAATCGTTTCTTACCAGATTTAAACATGGTGATGTCTGTGTAGCCTCTCACCCTGAACCTTGAATGTAACACCTCGCATTCTCTCTGATATCCATCTAATTCAGTGCAGTTTCTTCTCGCTCTGATATACTCACCAGTCGGTATATTCTAAGTTGTACTAGCCCTATGGCAACTTTTAGCAACTAGTATTGAATTAACATTCATACTTTTCCTAAATGTTTTAGACAATAGTCTCTGGGTTAGTGATGCATGTGAATTCAATCCCAGATTTGTTTGCATTCAGATAAGTGACATATTCTTGTAATATATTCTGACTGCCCTGCCAAATCAAGAAAACTTCATCAATATAACATAACCACAATCCTTGGTGTCCATGCATTTTCACTGTGTACGTATTTTTTTCAAACATGCCCATAAACAAGTTAGCTAAAGGTGGTGCATGGTTAGTCCCCATCGCAATCCTTCTTGTCTGTCGATACATTTTTTGATTGAATATGAAAATATTATTGGTCAAAGTAAATCTTAACATCTCTTTCAACATCATCATGTGTAGGAAATATGAGGCTGATCTATCTGCAAATGTGTAACCTAGCATCTCCAGTGCCAAATCATACTGAATAGATGTATAAAGAGCCTTAACATCTAGGGTCACAAACCGATATCCATCCTGCCATTCAAAAGTGTCCAAAATCTGTAATAAGTGCAAGGTGCCATGTAAAAAGGTGGGTACTTTTACCACTTGCCTTATTAAAATGTAATCCATATATTTGGAGAATTCTTCAGTCATCCAGTCTATCCCACTTACTATAGGATGCCCTTCTGGGATAGTTTCATACACTTTATGGACCTTAGGTAGGTATAGATTGTAGGCAAGGTTGGATATTTGACTGTTAAGATTGTCCTCTCATCCTCCATTAACCGATCTGTTCTTACCCATTTTGTTACTAATTCCATTGCAGCTGCATTCACCTCCTTAGTAGGATTGGACAACATGTTTACATAACAATCTGGCTATTTTAGATGTCTTTCCCCATTTCGATGTAGTGAGAACTATTTAGTATCACCACATTTCCTCCTTTGTCTGCTTGTTTAATGACTATTGAATTGTCTTTAGACAGAATTGCAATGTTTTTTTCTCTTCTGAACACAGATTTTCAAATCCTTTGTTTTTGGTAGATCTGTCAATTATTTTATGTACATCTTATGTTATTGATCTCTGAAATATATCAATTGCTTTTTCACTAGCAAAGACTGGTACAAATTTAGATTTGTCCTTCATCTCTAGGTCTGTCAAATGTTTAGAATCAATTTCAAGATTCCTAATCAGTTTTAATTAATCAACTGGGTCTTGACCCTCCAAAGAAAGTAACAAGAGTGGGTCACTGAACCCTTTACTGTAATGTCACTTACATTGATGTTTTCCTATGCAGTTTGACTTTGAAGTTCTTTATTGTGATCAAATTTATTTAGTTTCAATTTCCCTGTGAATTTAAAAAAATCCATTTTGATTTGGATCCAATTTGTCTCTTTACTTGGAGCAAAGGATAATCCTTTGTTCAAAATATCTGATTCTGTTTTTGATAATTCTCTATTTGACAAATTGAGCACCCGATTATTCTCTATTATATTCTCTGTTGTCTCTGAGTAAAGGATCTGGTTATCCTTCTTCTCGTGTCATTGTCTACATCTTCCTCTTCTTCCTCCTCTGGTTCGTCTTCTAGTCCCAGATTGGTTGGAGTACCTGAAATGGTGAGGTCTAAGAAACATACCCGTTTTGGTTGAGTCTTCAAATATCCCTTTCTGATCTTTTTTAATTGGTCTGATGATGTTTTTCTGCATCATGAGCTGGGGCGAAACCCTGAGGAAAGTACCTTAACAACATAGGACTAGAAATAAAGCATATTTTCAATGTAAACATTCTTACTATCAGTAAAGAAAATCACCAGGTCTAGATTTGTCAGTGAACAAAAAGAAGTGTACTACATATGTAATGTCATAAGTGATATCATCAATGACATTTGTCATGTCATCTTTGATGTCCTGGATGTTAGTTTTAGCAGTGCACGGTGGTGGCGCGTATTATGGTTGCTTAGCTTACCATAGCTGGTGAATTCCAATGGTTTTTCAGTTTTACTTGTCACCATAATGTCCCTTTAACACAATTCTTTCACTTTCACTGAATATATATATTGGCCAGTTATGGCATGATGACATGACATATGTGGGCACTTGTTTTTGTTCACTGACATGTCTATGTCACTTGTTTTTCTTCAATGACATTAAGAATTTTATAATTGAAAAGGTGCTTTATATCTAGAAGCTAACCTTGCCCTATGTTGTTAAGGTACTTTCTTTAGGCTATGCACTCAGTTAATGGTACACATACATGGTGAAATAAGCATACATCAAACACAGAATTAATTTGAATATACATAATAATACATTCTAATCTATCATTTTCTAGTGATGCTCTTTCTTCCCTCTTTTCATGAGTTTCCCTGTTTGTGCCTCAGGTTCCTATGCATTGTAGCTTTTCATATGTATTGTTTGTACTAACACAAGTGTGTAGTAAGTCTTCATTGTTAGCTATGATTTCCAATTTTAATATTAGACAGAATTCTGATTACCAGATAAAAAATACTGTACTTGTGTGGTGCATGCTGCACCCATTTCCTGTGTGTATATATTATTATGTTGTTTTATTAACGAGAACACTCCAATATAACATTTTGTTTAAATGAGTACATTTTGTAATACATTAAGTAGTTCATGAGATTCTTCAACAGAATTAATTTGATATCTGATATGTGATGTCATCAGTGATGCCATCAATTAAATGTTGTATGTCATCTTTGATGTCCTGGGTGTTAGGCGTAATAGTGCCCCAATTGGAGCCATCTTTCACAGTTAAAAAAATAGAACTAAAAAAAAGAATCTTATAGACTTCATCTGCTTTACATTGTTTACTAAAGTAGTTACATTGAATAAGATATGCCAACATTTCCATTAGCATGTTGTACTATGCTAAAGGAAATAGTGGACCATTGTATACTAGAGAAAAAGGAAAAAGGACAGAAACAATTTTCTGTCCCAAATAATTTTCGCTGGTATACAACAAGGACCATAATCTGCAGACCTTTGTGACTGTCTGCGGTTTCTGCAGTCCCCTTGCCATGCCATGACATGCATCCTTAAAAGACCCGGTTGGCACGTGGACACCATCGCCCAGGGCAGCCCTTCTACCCTTTTTACTTTTATGTTTGTAACACTCCCACATTGGCTGCTTTCAAACAGTCACACATCCATCCAGCAATCACATCCAAAATCTCTACTTGTAAGCCTGTCATCTCAGTTCATCACTTCAGAAGTACTCTTGAACTCTCAGAGTACATGTCTCCTGTTATTCACAGCCACATGCATCAAAAATTACTGTGAAACTCTTCAGGGTTTCTATTTGCAGATTCAACAATATCTACATTGAACAAAACATAGTACAGGTTTACATATATTTTAAAGTCATATTTTAAGCAACTTCTCTCTCTCTCTCTCTCTCTCTCTCTATATATATATATATATATATATGGTTACTGCCTGTAATAAGCTTCTCAATAACCATATTCTCTTTTTTAACCACTCTATCAAATGCCAAGTAATGTAGCATTCTGCACCTGGTCACATCAAGCGGCAGTTACTTACATTTACTGCCAACATATTAAACTTCCATACACCAACTGCCACTTAACAATGTTCTACAAATCTTTTGCATTTGCAGGTCCCTATTTTTAAACGCACAGCCTTTCGCATTTTTCCTTCGATATGCATGTCATACTTTCCAACCTTTCCCATTATATTCCTTAAAGTGCCACCATTCTCCACCTGCTCACAAATATGTGTATACTGCCAAATTATCTGTATACACTTCTCTTCTTGCAAATAAAGTACTGTTATTTTCCAACCACTACTATAACACACCGTACACTGCTCCAACTATAAACAGCCATTTCATTACCACTAGGCCACTATGTCTCTATTCTTTAAAAATACTGCAACATACTACAAATACAGTGTACCACAAACACAGCACTTCTTCTATTTAAAGCATCAACACAGAAAGTACCCTACTGCAAAAGTAATGTGTCATCCATTTGTAAATGAAGCCAACCTTTGCTGCATAACTAAGACGATTACATATTAGCCACATAAGAAACTTTCCTGTGCTGCAGAAATAACCTAGATATGCATCTTTTTTACACACCCAGTTTTGCCCTGTTCCTTATAATGTCCCAAATAACACTAGTAATAGTCCATTTGTTCTAACAACATAGTTAACATACTTTACTACACCACCGATAACACAACTTTATTACCTATTTTTCCCAACAACTCCTCCTACCTTAATAAATAAACTTTCTTACTGAAAGTACTTCACCATTACCAGGTACATCCATTTGCATTCTTTTACAATTACAGTAAAAAAAAGATTGACAAAGACAGCTAATGAAGAGAGAATACTCTTCACATCCTACAAAGTAAGTACATGAATATAGAATATATATCTCTATAAATGTAACAATGTACTTTCACTATATATTAGCCTAGGGTATTTGTTTTTACTCAACAATATTACATTTCACTCTTACCCATTCTATTGCAGCATTCATACTCTTCCTATTCCTATCTAAACATTGCTCTTTATTCAATACACCACCAATTCGTAACTGCTTAGCAACACATCCATCTCTCATCAATTTCTATGCCATAATTGAATGTCCTTACTCTTCCATACCCCTATCCACCTGAGGTCCTAATTGCAACCCAACAACTTTCAAAATCATTGCATTCCAAACACAAATTAGCACACATACACACACTTCCTCACCCCTTTTCAGTTACACCGACACAACCCTCATGCCAATGCACTAAATCACACCCCTATAACAACCACTGTCTTTCTCAAGATCCATAATATTCCTGCATATATAAATATAGAGCAGATACAAATAAAATACAAGCCATATAGTCATCCAACTCTGAAACAATTTATAGAGAACATTAAAACAGAACAGCTTGTAACCTCACTCAACAAAACAAAAGCAGCCACCACTAAAAAAGGTGAGGCCCCTCTTGCAAAAGCTAAAAGTAAGAAAAGATATACAAACAAAAGCAGACTTACTAATTAACCTAACACTATGGGCTTCATTACGAGTATGGAGGCAGCCATGCCCTTAGTAAAGGCATGGCTGCCTCCATACCGGGTTCCAGTACCAGGTTCCTTCAATGAGGAATTACCGGGTCATGCCAACCTTGGAGGCCCCGGTAATTCCTCATTGAAAAAACCCATCCCCATTCCCATTTCAGCCCCCATAGGGCTCAATGGGAATGGGGAGGGAGCTAATAATGGGCCTGTTAATAACTGGCCCGTTTTTAGATCCCTAGTCCCCTTGCGGGACCCGCTAACAATGTCTGGTTTTACCAGACGTTCTGAGCGGGTCCCGCAAGGGAACCTCGTAATAGGACATCCCCTAATGTACGGTGCCGGTCCCGTACCGGCACTGTTTATTACTGCCAGGGTCGTAATGAGGCCCTATATTTACCAATGTTAACATAGCCACAGTGAGGCATTCTAAAAAATCTATTTTACACAACAATTTCCACTGTAGAGTTCTTAATCTTATAAAGACAGCTATAAAGTCACTAGTGTACCCTCAAAAACTACCACAGAACATGAATCCTTGAAACTCTAATTGACAGCGCATTTCTACTGAAAAAAAGTTGTTTATATTAATTTTAAATAGAATGAAATCACTAACTAAATTAATCAATAAATTACGAAAAATACTTGTAAACATGCGCAATGTCAATATAGAGACATTTTCAAACTTCTGTGAAGATGAATAGATTCACACAAGCTGCACAGAACCATATTTCAATGAAGACACTTATAAACAAGAACAAAAAAAATCCCAATTGCCATAGACAATAATGGTTGAGGCTATAAAATCTTAGGAGACACCATTATGGCAAAAGAAACACTTATAGAAAAACATTTCAACCAAATGTTCCTTTCTTCCAAACAAACCGCTCAGTGCAAATAATGGACGTGCAGCTCAATATGTAACGTACGGCAACAATCCTTCCAATCTTTATGACAATTCCTCAATCACTATGTGAAACTAAAAGACAAAAGTAGAATAAAAACTTTACAAAACATGGACTCCTGCCCAGTATGCATACACACTGGACTACGAGGACATTCATTAGCCTGCATTTCGGGAACTGCTTGCAAAAGCACCTTGCACCACATCAAAATGTTAGTAACAAACCATTCTGCTACACAAAATCTTGTTTATAGATTGTAATATGCAAAAAGTCCTGCTCTATAACTGCAAAATTGAAATAACATTCTCCTACATGGAACAGCCAAAGAACTACTGCAAGAAATAGAGCACATTCAAAGTAAATATTTTGGAAACTCACAAACACCAAACAGATACAAAAAAGAAATATATAAGTTTCAAAACATATCTGCTGAAATACCAGACAAAGAATGTGCCTCATTCTAAGTGTGGCATTCCAGGGTGTCAGTCGAATCTGACCTGCTGGGCGCAACAGCCCCAGACGTCAGAGTTTTCACGGAAGCACCAGCACTGTTAACAACAGCACGTTGCTTCCATGAACCCATTCCCATGAAGTTCTATGGGACTACATGGGGATGGGGACTTCCTGAATCTGCCTCCTGATATCCCGGGCCACCAGGACTTTTAATGTCCCGGTAGCACCGGGATATCAGGTGGTGGATTCCGTGTTATGAGGATGGGGGCAACCTGCCGGTTCCACAGGCCAGTTTCCGCCGTCATCGTCAAAAGAGTCCCTATGTGTTTGTTGCCGCAGAACTTTCCTTAAAAATAGCACAAAATAGTAGATATGGCCTACAAAATAAAGGACAATGAGGAATCCCATTGGTTCCAATTAGCTTTATATCTAACATCAGAAAATAAATACAAAATAACTGGCCCCTCAATAGTTTGCACATACTGAGCTTGACAATAACCAAATGTCATCACGTGCTATCACTACTAACTTCCCACTTCCAAAAGCTCTCCAACAACCTTTCTTGCAAAAGAGCATTATAATCCAAACAGTAAACCCATTTCAAGCTCTAATACGCCTTCAACCAAATACAGCCAAATTGCCTCCATCTGAGTTACTAAAAAGCATTAATGGAAAAGTAATATATTTGCCATTAGATCTTAAAGAAAATGTAGAAACTCTACGAGTATAATGCAGACGGTCAATAAAATTACAGTAAGCTTACCAGTTTAACACACATCGAAGTAACTCTTGGCAAGAAAACATTTATAAACAGTAGGCATAATCTACCACTCTGGTGATACAACCACTTTAAAACACTATTCTGCATTTGTCAAAAAAGAAGTGGTTGGTTTGAATGTAATGATACTTCCATTACTACAAAACATAGGTTACCAGCAAATCTAACAAATGTCTACCTAATGTTCCTTCAACCCATATTTACTCACTAAAGTATAGTACAATGCACAGTTTAGAGTACGCCAACAGGTATCTAAATAATATTCAAGACAGTTAGAATATGCCAAATGGTATCTAACTACTTTAAACATACTCTTAATTACAACACACTTCAAACAAAGGTCCTATGACACTTACACTCACATAGTATTTCCATGCTACCACACACATGTATTCTGTAACATGTATATTCTTTAAAACTATGTAAATGCAAAAACTGTATGTAAAAGCAGTAGGTTTTTTTTAATCAAATGTGGAATTTGTTTTTCCAATGACCCAATGATTAGTTTGTGTTAATACAACAACAGTGTACCACACACTAATGTTGTACCAAATATAGTACATGGAATGTACTATTTATGAGGGTCAAAAAAGTAAATCCATATGTAGAATCATAGGCAATTAAAGGTTATAAACTCTCATTTAACAAATTATACTGTTTTTGTCACAAAAAAAGAACCAGAGATCCCAGCTTTATTACTATTTGCAACCAAGTAACGATACCCAGTATTATCTTATTTCTTTTCTTCACAAAGAAACAACTACAGATTCCATAAGCACCATCCTCGATTGAACTATGATCATAAATACCATGTACACTTCAATTATATCATTCCTCCATATTGAAATACTGTACACTCGGCCTATAGTACCTATAATTTCTATACACATATTCTTACAGTGTGCCAGACCAGTGGCCAGATTCTTGAGGGCATGGCCAATGGACACAATCACCACAATAGAATTAAGCCATATAAGTAAGTACAATACATCCTTCAAATAACAATACTCACCCAGAAACCTCTAATCACAAAGACGTCCGCAGACAGTAAAATTGATCGCGCACTAGGTGGCACCTAACAGCTTTTTTTCACCTATACAAAGAGCTCCATATTCCACTCTCCCACCCTTTCCAGGCCCTTTTTGGGCCACAAAATACCCCCAAATGTATTTTCCAGACTTTTTCCTCACTGCGTTGTGGTCCACGGATCCAATATAGCAACTGTTTAAAAAATGATGACGCACCTCATGTTTTTGAACATCCAATCAGTGTGCGCCTTTGATGTCTGTAGACACCAATCCACCCTGTGGTTGGTCTAGGGGTCGTCCGCGGACTCTAAATCAAGAAATGGGTCCATGGACCAGACCCAGATATCACAAATTGTTTTTTACCTACTTTTTGGCAATTTTTAACAAAAAATACTGGATGGATTTACATCAAATTTGCAAAAGCATGCTTTGGAGACCAATCTGCCACTCCTCAAGCAAGTTTGGTTAAACTCTGTACAGCGGTTTGGGCTGCAGGCGCAAGCACATTCTTTTTTCCATTATCTCTATGAGGATTTCAAAAGTTTTGGGATGCCCCCAATACTTTGCTCCCCCTGAACGAAACTTCACCAAACTTTGAAAAATCATTCCGAAGTGGTCATATACTTTTTGCAATGTTTGGTGAGGATTCGGCAAATGATGTCAAAGTTATAAGCTGGCCAAAAACTGCTCTTACTATGAGTTGCAACTTGACCATAACTGCATGGCCGCTACTGCAGGCCATGTAATATTATATTTTGGACTGATGTACGATTGCTGTTTGCAATGCTACAGTTCCACATTCACACCTCTCTTGAGAGTATATCCTGCCATCAGCCCATGTTATCACAAAAAGGTGAAGGGCTTACTAGGCAGTTTAGCTACTACTGATCCTTCACTCCTGCCGGGTATTTCATGATACTAGGACTCCGGTAATGGAATAAAAGCATATGGAATAAAAGCCTAGGGCCTTATAATGGGGCTCATTATGAGTTGGGTTGTAATATGGCGGTAATTCTGCCTACCATTGCCGGTGTGGTGTCAGGCTGTATTACAACTTGGGGGGGGCGTGCACTCACCATTGTAATGGTTATTCCGTCCAGTGGAATTACTGCAGAAACTGAGTTTGTGATGGTAATTCCACCCATATTTGGCAGAATTGGCATTACCGCCATATATTCGACTTAATATGCCTAAAGAAAAAGCATCATCACCGGAATGGGAAGCATGTTGGCTGCCATTTTAAAAAACTCAATCCGTTCTGAATCCACCGCTTCCTGTAGCCATCCAGACCCACAGGACAGGACAATCATGTCACAGGAAAAATCAAAGTGGAAGGTACTAGACCAGAGGCAAAGATTTACAGGCCGATTCATGGAATAAATGTGCGCCGAAAATCCCGGCGCAGAGGGGCCAATACGTGCGCTGCGCCTAAAATCAGCGCAAAGCGCAGGGAAACCAGCGCACGTCGATTCATGGAAGTCCCTGCGCAAGAAAAGCAGAGGACGTGCGCGGAAAAAACGCGCGGCGCAGGCCGGCGCACAGGTCAACCAACGTCGTGCGCCACGGCCACTGCGCCATCACTCCGAGCGCAGCGCACAGCTCTAAAGTAGACGGGACACAGGGCGGGACACTCGGAATGGGGAATAAAATGGGGCACAACACTCGGAATGGGGAAGAATGTGGGCGGCACGGGGAAAGTTCAGGAGGCAAGTGCGCGGAACGCCCACACGCTCGCATACAACACGTATTCATGGAATAGAATAGGGCAAAAAAGCGCACGCTCAAAGCAGCGCACAGGCACAAACAGGCACAAACACGACCGCCACAAGAAAGCAGGCGGTAGCGTCTCTGCGCCTGCAAGAAATGTGCGCTAAAAGGTGCGCCAACAAATAGCACCTATATACAGACATGATCAATGTCCAATACTGTGGCCCTCCAGGACAAATGACGTACAAAGGGGTACCCACAAACACAGACACGCGCAGAGAGAAAAAATAAACGTGTGCGTGCATACCGGGGTGCGCGGTAAGTTGCACACGCGATATGGCCGGGTACGTGGATTTCAGGGGTGCGCGGGAAGTTCCACACGTGATATGGCAGGGTACGTGGATTACAGGGGTGCGCGGGAAGTTCCACACGCGATATGGCCGGCTACGTGGATCCCAGGGGTGCGCGGGAAGTTCCACACGCGATATGGCCCGGTACGTGGATTGCAGGGGTGCGCGGGAAGTTCCACACGCGATATGGCAGGGTACGTGGATTGCAGGGGTGCGCGGGAAGTTCCACACGCGAAATGGCAGGGAACGTGGATTTCAGGGGTGCGCGGGAAGTTCCACACGCGATATGGCCGGCTACGTGGATTGCAGGGGTGCGCGGGAAGTTCCACACGCGATATGGCAGGGTACGTGGATTGCAGGGGTGCGCGGGAAGTTCCACACGCGAAATGGCAGGGAACGTGGATTTCAGGGGTGCGCGGGAAGTTCCACACGCGATATGGCCGGCTACGTGGATTGCAGGGGTGCGCGGGAAGTTACACACGCGATATGGCAGGGTACGTGGATTTCAGGGGTGCGCGGGAAGTTGCACACGCGAAATGGCCGGCTACGTGGATTTCAGGGGTGCGCGGGAAGTTCCACACGCGATATGGCCGGCTACGTGGATTCCAGGGGTGCGCGGGAAGTTCCACACGCGATATGGCAGGGTACGTGGATTCCAGGGGTGCGCGGGAAGTTGCACACGCGAAATGGCCGGCTACGTGGATTTCAGGGGTGCGCGGGAAGTCCCACACGCGAAATGGCCCGGTACGTGGATTGCAGGGGTGCGCGGGAAGTTCCACACGCGATATGGCAGGGTACGTGGATTCCAGGGGTGCGCGGGAAGTTCCACACGCGAAATGGCCGGCTACGTGGATTACAGGGGTGCGCGGGAAGTTCCACACGCGAAATGGCGGGCTACGTGGATTTCAGGGGTGCGCGGGAAGTTCCACACGCGATATGGCCGGCTACGTGGATTCCAGGGGTGCGCAGGAAGTTGCACACGCAAAATGGCAGGGTACGTGGATTCCAGGGGTGCGCGGGAAGTTCCACACGCGATATGGCCGGCTACGTGGATTCCAGGGGTGCGCGGGAAGTTCCACACGCGATATGGCAGGGTACGTGGATTCCAGGGGTGCGCGGGAAGTTGCACACGCGAAATGGCCGGCTACGTGGATTTCAGGGGTGCGCGGGAAGTCCCACACGCGAAATGGCCCGGTACGTGGATTGCAGGGGTGCGCGGGAAGTTCCACACGCGATATGGCAGGGTACGTGGATTCCAGGGGTGCGCGGGAAGTTCCACACGCGAAATGGCCGCCTACGTGGATTTCAGGGGTGCGCGGGAAGTTCCACACGTGAAATGGCGGGCTACGTGGATTTCAGGGGTGCGCGGGAAGTTCCACACGCGATATGGCCGGCTACGTGGATTCCAGGGGTGCGCGGGAAGTTGCACACGCGATATGGCAGGGTACGTGGATTCCAGGGGTGCGCGGGAAGTTACACACGCGATATGGCCAGCTACGTGGATTCCAGGGGTGCGCGGGAAGTACCACACGCGATATGGCCGGGTACGTGGATTGCAGGAGTGCGCGGGAAGTTCCACACGCGAATTGGCTGTGTGCTCCCAGGCATTACCTGTACACCCTCCACGGCCCCTGCAGGCAGCACACACAACAGGGAACTACCCTGCACACCTGCTCATGTCTCCCACCACCCCCACCCCCCATCCACCAGGGACACCCTCCACCAGGCCCCCACCCATGTCTCCCACCACCCCCACCCCCAGCACTGTGGGGAACCTGCCAGCAGGCCCCCACCCATGTCCAACCCATGTCTCCCACCACCCCCAACCCCCCATCCACCAGGGGCACCCTCCACCAGGCCCCCACCCATGTCTCCCACCACCCCCACCCCCAGCACTGTGGGGAACCTGCCAGCAGGCCCCCACCCATGTCCAACCCATGTCTCCCACCACCCCCAACCCCCCATCCACCAGGGGCACCCTCCACCAGGCCCCCACCCATGTCTCCCACCACCCCCACCCCCAGCACTGTGGGGAACCTGCCAGCAGGCCCCCACCCATGTCCAACCCATGTCTCCCACCACCCCCACCCCCCATCCACCAGGGACACCCTCCACCAGGCCCCCACCCATGTCTCCCACCACCCCCAACCCCCCATCCACCAGGGACACCCTCCACCAGGCCCCCACCCATGTCTCCCACCACCCCCACCCCCAGCACTGTGGGGAACCTGCCAGCAGGCCCCCACCCATGTCCAACCCATGTCTCCCACCACCCCCACCCCCCATCCACCAGGGACACCCTCCACCAGGCCCCCACCCATGTCTCCCACCACCCCCAACCCCCCATCCACCAGGGACACCCTCCACCAGGCCCCCACCCATGTCTCCCACCACCCCCACCCCCCATCCACCAGGGACACCCTCCACCAGGCCCCCACCCATGTCTCCCACCACCCCCAACCCCCCATCCACCAGGGACACCCTCCACCAGGCCCCCACCCATGTCTCCCACCACCCCCACCACTGTGGGGAACCTGTCAGCAGGCCCCCACCCATGTCCAACCCATGTCTCCCACCACCCCCAACCCCCATCCACCAGGGACACCCTCCACCAGGCCCCCACCCATGTCTCCCACCACCCCCAACCCCCCATCCACCAGGGACACCCTCCACCAGGCCCCCACCCATGTCTCCCACCACCCCCACCCCCAGCACTGTGGGGAACCTGCCAGCAGGCCCCCACCCATGTCCAACTCATGTCTCCCACCACCCCCAACCCCCCATCCACCAGGGGCACCCTCCACCAGGCCCCCACCCATGTCCCCCTGGCCCCTGGTCCTGACGATACACAATAATGGCAGTAATGGCCAGCATACCCAGCACAAACACCCAGGCAAGGATTGCATGCACCCACATAGTGAATGCAATCACATGACACAACCCCAAAGGCAAGTATGCAAAAGAACACATGTCCGCCACACACACATACACAATGGGTGCAAGTGAATGTCAAAACCCATATCATGACATGTAAGAAACCAAAGAAAAAATGACACAAGTGTAAGATAATATAAAAATGTATTAAATAAAAAAATAAGTAAACTAATACAACTATCTGGCAAAGCAAATAAAAGGTCCATGTCCGGGAACAAAAATGAGAAACCAAAAAACAAAGGATAGAAAAATCAATAGATTTTGTCCAAAGCAAACACATGTAGCATGAAATCAAAGAAAAACCATTACGACATGGTGTAAACAATATGAAATTAAAAAAATGTATCTCCCAAAAAATAACAATATATACAGGAATGTTCAAGGGTCCATGAGCCCAACACCACTAATGAAACCTAATACTAACTAAGTTAAAAAATATGTACAAAAAAGTGGCCATTGTCCAAGCGGTCCAAAATAATAAAAAGAAATAAAGGAAACCTAGCACTAACTAACTAAAAAACTATATACAAAGGCAGCGGGCTAGTCCTGCGGCTCACTTGGTGATGCTGGCCAGGGCATCCTCGAACTCCATGTCAATGTCCTGGAGGCGGGACTCAGTCCTGGCCCCGAGGTCTCGCAGGGACAACCCCATGTGCTCACCAAATTCCCTGCGAGCCTCCTCGAGGCACTCAGCCCGCCTCAATGCCTGATGCATGGAGATCTCCGCCCTGGCCATGGCGAGCCGCTCCTCTTCCGCCCGCTGCCGCTCCGCATCTATCCGCTGGCCAAACTCCTCCCACACGGAACACACCGCCATGCCAGGGTTGCCCTGCCCTCCGGCCGATGCCTGCCCCTCTGATCTTGATGGCCCTGAGCCATGATGCCTCCCACGTCGAGCCCGCTGCTGCCTCCGACGCCACTGCCTCTGCCAGCACGACGGCATCCAGGCTGATGGTAACCACCGACGCCGTCGTGCACGTGCCCTGCCCGATGATGCCGGCACATCTTCCATCTGCTGGGGTCCACTTGCTGTGTCGTCCACCCCTGCTGGACCTCCGACTCCCAACTGCGGCAGGGATGGGATCCCCACCGAGCTGGCTGCATTGGTCGGGGCAGGTCCACAGGGGGCCATGGTGGCATCTGGGCCGGAAGACGGCAAGGAGAACGACCAGTGGATAGCCTGCACAGAGGAGGAGAGGGCCGTCAGATTGGCCAACACATGCAGGAATCCCCCGAACATGGCCGATCCCAATTGGGCCATGTCGGCACGGTGCACTTCGTGATGACGTGCGTGCTCCTCCCGGGAAGCACGCACGGCATCACGAATCACAGCCGTGCGCATCGCGACCCCAATCAGGACCTGCTCCACGCGGCCAGGGGTTCCCACGGCCGCAGGTGGAGGGGAGTCAGTTGACATGGACATCCCCTCTACCTGCGGACGGGCCTGGGACGGGGCATCCCTGCTGGTGCATGGTGGTGCACTCACAGGGTCAGGGACAGCGACATGCACAGGCACCTCCACGGTGACCTGTGCTGCCTCCTGCCCCTGGCCCTGGACTGCACCACTTGCACCAGCAGGGATGCTCCCACCAGGCCCCATGTGTGCACCAGTGTCGGCCTCCTCCTCCTCTGTGCAAACCACCAACCTGGATGGCTCCTCACCGTCTCCCGCCGTAGCAGGCCCCTGTGGGGGCTCACCCACCCCTTCCGCTGCAGCCGTGGGGGCATCCCCGCCGCCTTGCTCCACAGCGCCGTCTCCGCCCTCTTCTTCACTAGCCGCTGCGTAGAGGGAGACAAAGGACACAAGCATCAGGCTACTGTACAATGGTCCCCTAGACAGGAAGCAATAGCAGATGAGCACCCCTGTCAAAGTACACTTTCATCATGTCCCTCCACAACACATGGGTCAGTCCAGGCAAAACACACACAGTAACAGGCATGGTGCATGCCATGCACATTTCCATGCATGTCCAATTGACTCTTGAAACATTCAATGATATGTAACTCACATGCATCATGGCTCATGCATATCACATGCACACACTTCACCTCAGTCACATCCATCTGGCCCCAATCACACCGAACACAGGCAAAACAAGGGGAAGTTGGGTGCGTCACTGAATCTGTGCATTGTCACACACATGTGTCATGCATCCATGGCATGCACAAGTCACAGACATGCAGGTCAGGCACACAGACATGACTACCATATATGTACCTGGCATCAGCACCCATCCTTCACCCCCATCCATGTCCAGGTACAGAGACTGGCATGCTCTCATGTCCCAAATCTGCATAGTGCTCCCCATGCCGCATTTCAACACATGCAACAACCATGTGGGTCACACATCACTGGTCGCACATGCATTACCATGATGTCCCAGCACACATACATGCATACATGGCCCATGGCACACATACAGGCAAGTATCATAGAACCAGCACACCGCAACATGCACTGTCTCACACAGTGATGCTTGGACACTTACCGCTCAACTCCAGACGGGTCTCCCTCTCAAGGATCTGGGCGTGGAGCGCTGGGCGTACGCGTTCCAGGACCCTCTTCTGGATGGAACTCATGTGGCCCCGGCCCCCCTCCACGAGGCGCCGGGCCTTCACAAGGGTCCTGGACCTCAAGTCCTCCCAGCGCTTCTTGATCTTCAAGACGTTGCGGGTTGCCACCCCCTCCGCGTTGATGGCAACCACACAGTCGGCCCAGATCCTCTCCCGTCCTTCCTTGCTGGCGCGGGACGATCCAAAGAGGGCATCATACTGCCCCAGGACATGCTCCACCAGGACACCAACTTCGGTGGCAGTGAAGCTGGTGCCCCTCTGCCCCTCTGGCCTGGGGTTGCCACTGGTGCCAGATGTAGAAGTGCCCGACATGGCAACCCCAGAGGCAGGTGTGGGTGGGCAACTGGGTCCTGGGGCTGGGCTGTGGAGCGATGTAATCCCAGTTGGGAGTCTTCAGTTCCAGCAGGGGTGGACACAGCAACTGGACCCCTGCAGATGGCTGATGTGCAGGCACCAAATGGCAGGGCACGGTGGCAGCAGGCAGGCAGGCAGGCAGGCAGCAGCAGATAGCACGTGGGAGGCTGCTCAGGGCACTGGGGGGGCAGTAACTCGGCCTTCGGGGCAGGAGCGTGGTGTTCCGTGTGTTTTCGGGTGGCCAGCTTGATACGGAC
Organism: Ambystoma mexicanum; assembly: GCF_040938575.1. Classification (NCBI taxonomy): domain Eukaryota; kingdom Metazoa; phylum Chordata; class Amphibia; order Caudata; family Ambystomatidae; genus Ambystoma; species Ambystoma mexicanum. The sequence continues at coordinate 544,902,422 of NC_090929.1, forward strand.
TGATTTGGCACATGAAATTCCTGCACGTCAGCGTGAAATCCGAGGAAAGGCCCTTAGCGCGTAAGTGCGTCAGCACGCATACGCGATTCTATTGGACCAGAGTCCCTCATCGCGTAAGCGCGTCTGACGTGATCCGCACGGGCGTTCCCCACTCAGCACGTGAAGACGGAGCACACGCGGAAATACTGCACGTCAGAGTGTCATCGCGTGTAATTGGCCAAAAGTGCGCGTACACGCCATTGGCCTATGTACGTGTATTTCATCGCGTGTAATTGGCCAAAAGTGCGCGTACACGCCATTGGCCTATGTACGTGTATTTCATCGCGTGTAATTGGGCAAAAGTGCGCGTACACGCCATTGGCATAAGTACGTGTATTTCAGGGGTGCGCGGCCACTTACACAAGCAAGTACGTCAGCGCACCTGTATGCCTGCTGCGTGGGAATTTCCACACGCGATTGGAGTGGGAACTCGATTCCAGGGGTGCGAGGCTCACACGCTCGCCTACAACACGCGCAAGGCATTAATTTGCGCACTTTTCAATAAACAAGCCAGATGCCAGGATGAACATACCGTTCCTAGCAGCAGTGGCAGTGGGCTACCAAAGGAGGAGGAGGAGGAGAGTCAGGGCCAGAATATTCACACCCAGAACCAGCCTATTCGGGATGCCTGATGACCAGGTGTATGGGAGGTACAGGTTTCCAGCACACATCATACTGGACCTGGTCAGTGAGTGGGAGGATGACCTCACATCACCCACCCTGTGCTCCCAAGCACTCAGCCCCCTGCAGAAGGTCCTGAATGTACTGCACTTCTTGGCCACTGGATCCTTTCAGCGGACAAGTGCCATAGTGGGTGGTGTGTCACAGGCCACGCAGTCACGCTGCCTACACCAGGTCTTGAACATCATCACTGCACGGCCATCAGTCCGCAGGCACATATATCTCCCCAGGACTCATGCAGAAAGGCGGACGTGCATCCAGGAATTCTATGGTGTGGCTCAATTCCCCAAAGTGCTTGGTGCAATTGACTGCACACATGTGGCTCTACGTCCACCCAGGGCAACAGAGCACATCTATAGAAACCGCAAGCACTGGCATTCCATCAACGTGCAAGTTGTATGCAATGCCAAGGGAATAATCACATCAGTATATGCCAACTATCCAGGGTCCACCCACGACAGCTTCATCTACAGAATGTCTACCCTATGCCGGGACCTAGAGGCTGGACAGCATGGAGATACATGGCTGCTTGGTGAGCATGAATGCCACTGCACATGCATGCATGTCAGATACTGGGTCATGACACAACACCACTAATGATACCCATCACCACCTCCACAGGGGACAGTGCCTACCCTATCAGCCCCCACATGATGACCCCAATCCGGAACCCCACCACGCCACCCCAGGTAAGGTACAACACAGCCCACATAGGAACAGAGAGTATGCCCTTGTGAAGATCTGTGTGAAATACCTGCAAAACATGAGCAACATATGTAAGTAGAGGCACATATCAAACCATCATGCATAGTTAGGTGCAACAACAATGAACACTATGAATGTCTACACAGTATTGACTATGGACTGGCCAACAGCTCATGGGAGTCCAATGTCACCGTGTAATTTGATGTCACTTGGGCACACCCTTTGCAAGCCCATGGAAACGGAAGCAGGAGGGGTGTGGATGTCTGCTACCCAAGCATCGAAACCAAACTCAGGACAAGCCTGCATGTGCCCAGCCACAATACAGTGTATGCCCAGGTACCCACACAAGGCAACACTCTTGCAAAATAAAAATAAAATAGAGAAAAAATGGCCATGAAAGGGCCGGCGGGGGGGGGGGGGGCACCTATGAGGTCCGAGGACAGGATGCACGCCACAATCCACCTGTGTGGATCATGGGAAACGAAAACACCCCATAGGCTCGTGGCCCACACGGCTACTCTGTTGTGGGAGATGAGTCGCTATGGCTCTGGCCAGACCCTGCAGCTGACTCTGGAGGTGGGGGAGCTGCCTCAGAAGATGGTGTGACAATGGGAGGCAGCCCACGCAAAGCACGAGTTTGCTCCTCCATGGCTGCAAGCAGGCGGGTCTGGTAGTTCTGGTTCTGGGTTATAATCATGCGGAGGTCCCCATGCAGTAACTCCCGGGATGACCTGACCTCCGCACGAGTTGCCTGCATCTCGGCCGAGAGCGTCCGTGTCAGACGCTCCAGCTGCTCCTCTGTCCTTCTATGGGATGAAGCCTCAAGCTCTAACAGGGTCGACCTGAGGTGACGGAGTTCTTCCCTCAGGCCTTCCCTGTGGCGCTGGGACTCCATGGAAAGTGATTCCCGCCGAGTCGCCAGTGCCGCCCGCCTGTCCATGTTGGACGCCAACATATCCTCCCTGTGTGCCTGGCAGATGGACTCTGTAGCCTGCTCCAGTCGCTCCATCAGCCTTTCTGGGGGGACAATGGAAGTGGCCACCCTATCCATGGCCTGTGCAATCATCTCGGATGATGCTGCCTGTTGGGTGGCCATACCGTAGATGGATTGCTCCCAAACGGTATTGCCAGGTGGCATACGGCCACCACGTTGACGGGCACCACACCTGCCTGGGGCAAGGCGGACTGCGCCTTGCTGTGCCGGCAAGGCCTCAGGCTGCAGGACTGCATTCCCTCTCTGATCTGCAGCCCCAGGAACAGGATCAGAGATTGGGTGGTGTGGCCCTGCATCCGTAACCACCGGAGGCTGATCTGCCGACACTGACATCCCCATTGAGGGCAATGGCCCGGCTGCAGGTGGGTCGGACAGAGGAGATTCTCTCCCAAGAACACTCACCTGCGACTGCACATAGGTGTCATCCTCCGAGTCTACACCTGAATACTGCTCGGGGGAGGAACCCCCAGAGACACCCCTCGACAGCACGACCTGCAGCACTTGTGGGTTTTCACCCACAAACACACCACGTCCCTCACTTGTGGTAGGTCGGCCCGGGTTGCCCTCCTGGGACGGCTCAACCACCACATCCCCAGCATCAACAAGTGCTTCGTCCCCTGCAAAGACATGAAAGAGAAAAATGGAAACAGGCATTAGCACCATGGCATGCAACAAGGCTGATGAACAACAGAGGCAGTAGTTCTACGACACATGTCCCACATGACTGGGAGACCTCCTATGCATTCACCATCACTGGGTCTGTAGGGGAGGCTCAGGGCATACAATGTACAGATTGGAGAGCAACGCCTGCTCACCATGCTGCCTAGCACTGCCATCACACATTGGCCGGTGATTGCCATGTCAAAGGCACATGCCATCACACACATGGCATGTGACATAGCCACCAAGTGAAGAGGGAGAGGAGGGCGAGTTTTTTGGATTTCAACCACTCTGGTCCTGACATTGCATCGTCACTTCAATAAGTATACATGTTGTACATGGATCTGCTAGTCCAAATAGGCCACGATGCACAGTGCCTTGTCTACATCAACAAAATGCAGTAAACAATGTGATTCCACCTCCCCATCACCTGTAAAGGATTCATATTGCATTCGTGAAGCACCGGTCCAGAAATGTATGAAGGTACAGCGGAGCACTGAGGGGTGGTGGGGCAGAAGGGGATGCCAGTCAACAATCCTACTGGTGCTGGTGTCATTCATGTCACGCAAGTGCAGGGGTGGGTGGCACAATGAAGTGCAAGGGGAAGTGGCGGCTGGAAGTGCTGTACAAGGTAAGTAGGACTTGACGTCAAGGGCAGATGGTGTTAGGCGCAGACAAGTGCTGGGGGGGTGGCCTATAGGGGTACAGAGTCAATCATGCAGTGCTGTGGGCTCGGAGGGGACAGGGGAGGTACACACTGCATCTGGCTCGGCAAGGTCCTTGCAGATTTCTATGTGTCCTGCAGAGTTGTCACATGCCGCAGATATGTGCCCTTGGATTGGGGATCTCATCTTGGTGAAAAGGGTGAGGCGCTATTGCCTTTGGAGCATGTGGCAGGCCAGTTTGCCAGAGGATGGCCATGATGCAGGACATTCCCTCTCTGGCACCCGGCACCTGTGGTTTGGGTTCACAAGATCCGAGTCATGCCAGGACTCTGCATTGGCATGGGGCTTCAGACAGGTGGTCATGACCGTGGCAAAGACATTCAGTGTACCTGACATGGAGTGGAGCATGGAGTGGGCCCTGTCAGGATGGGAGTGAGCCTAAGGGGGAGCTGGATGGGGGGGAGATTTTGGCAGCATGAGCCTCGACTGACACACACTTCATGGGTCGGAATACCAAGAAGGTGTGTGACAGTGGTGAGGGTGGCTTTGCCTGTGGGGTGGTGAGGGTGAGCTGGGAGGAGAGGAGAATGTGATCACTCCAGGAGAGAGGAGTGCAGAGATGGACGGAGAGGGGAAAGTCAGATGAGATCAGAGCATCAAGAGTGTGCCCTGCAGAATGAGTAGGGACAGACGGGAGTCTAGAGGGTGAGAGGGAGTTGCTGAGGTCACAGAAAGGTCACGTGGGGGCGTCAACAAGCATGCAGGTGGATGCGTACAGCACCAAGGATGAGGATTTCTGTGTCTGGGGACATGAGTGAGGAGGAGAGGTGAGGACACTCAGAAAGGAAGTAGTACATTTGACCAGTTTTCCCAGACACAGTACGCACTGTTTGAGAATGTCAAGGTGTGGTGGAGAGAGACGTCACACAAGCCATTCCAGAGTGGAGTAGGTCTAAGTAGGAGTGACAGTGGCAGGAATACCCTCAGGGAAGCCAAGGGCACACCCCCCCTGCACAGTAGTGGCGGGCCAAGGAGAGGGTCTCCTGAACATCAGGTAGGAGTGTGTGAAGGATGCAGACAGAGCTGGCCGTCAGACATGTTTCCATGAGACCAAGGATGTCAAGGTGCATAACCTCATGTAAGTGACAGATATCGGAGGAATGCCTGATGCAGCCGCAGTGAAAGGAGTGTAATTGTGGAGGAGGTTGACAGCCTTGTAGGACTTACGGGGAGTGCTAGAGATCAGGGGTGCAGCATGTGTAGGAGTTGGAGTGGGAGGCGGAGAAGGTTCATGGGAGGGTGCAGGGAGGCAGTGCAGGATTGATGAGGAGAGAGGAGGGGGGACAGCAGGAGAGGTAAGGAAGTTGATGAGATGTGGGTAGCATTTCTCAAGGAGATTGAGGTTGGCCTAAGGGCCTTGGACTGGGACGCTCCCATTACCATGCACATCAATAGTGGCCTCTGAGGATTGGTAGGAGGCCAGGAGTACACCCCAACGGGTCCCACCATTGATGGTGGAAGAGGAGCAAGGAGAGAGGACAGGGACCATGTGAAAGGTCTATGGGACAGGCAAAGGCATGTATGAGCAGATGTCAGTGAGAGTTAGCTTTGAGTAGGCTCAGATGCACTGGTCAGCAATAGGGTGGGTCGCATTGGAGGGCAGGGTGCCCTCATTTGACTTTTGGCAAGCAGGTGTCGTGAGTAGGGCACGATGGTCTGAACTGTAGAAGTCATGGAAGATAGACCATGAAGAGCAGCATGGAGTGTGAGGGAATGGGGCTCGAAACCAGACGGTACCAAAGCCCACAGGTAGGAGGTGGATGTCAAGGCAACATCCACAGTATGACAGCATGTTGTTTGGCATTTATATACAGAGGACGCATTAGCATGTGGTATCATTGCATGTCAGGCATGTGAAGATGAAACTTGAATGGCTGGGGGAAAGTATAGGAATGGTATGTAAGACATCAGATGAATAGACAGGGGAGTATGAGCAACAATGTAGTGACAAAATGACAATTCAAGGGCAACTTCCATGGTGTCGGGCCATATGTGCACTGTTGCCAGTAGGGATAGTGCTGTGGGCAGATGGTGTTGCACTGAACATACTGGATGGGGCACATGGGTGCCACTATCAACTCTGCCACACACCCCCTTGACAGGCACCCAACATGAATGCTTCACACACACACCATGCACATGGATAATACACACATGCATGTGCACTCACCGGATGATGCCTCGTAATCAGGGAGGTCTCCCACACCTTGGAGTTGTCCCTCGGTGATGTAGGATCCAGCTACGGACTCGTGTGGTGTGAGTTCTATTTCCTGTGCTGGGGACCCACCTCCAGTCACCAAGGTTGCGGCATGACTTGAGGCCAGCTTATCCTTTGCCCTGCGCTTAAGGTCATTCCAGCGCTTCTGGCAATCACTAGCTGTGCGCCTCACTACTCCAAGGGCACTTATTCTGTCAGCAATGGTCTGCCAGTGTGCCTGGCGTCTGGCATGTGTGGTCTTGGACCCTGCAACGATGACCATTTCCCTATCATGATCTGACACATACTGAACAAGTGCATTCAGTTCGGCGTCTGTGAAGCTTGGCTTCCTTGATGGGCCGGACTGTGCAGCCGTGCCTGGTGCATCAGCCTGTGCCGGACGTGCACTCTTCCTCTTGCGCTTGGAAGGGGGTGGGGATCCAGAGTGTCCTACGCCGCTGTGGACACTAGGGGCAGGAGCCGTGGTGGACTCAGTACTGGGTGTGTGGGATTGCCCACTCAGCATGGGAGTAGGTGCAGGCATTGGGGGTAGTGGGATGGGGTCAGGCCTGATCTGAGGTGCATGAACTAGGACCGACACAGTCTTGGCAGGGTGTATGAGAGGTGGGGTGGATGGAGCCACACCCTGGCTACGGGGGCCAGCAGATGACCTATCTGGCATAGATGCGCGTGCCCTGATGACACCAATGTGCACCGGTGCACGTGCAGTGGACCTGCTGACCTGGATGTCAGCGATGGGATCACCCTCGGACAGGTCTGGTGCCACAATGGCCTGGTCCGACAAGGGCTGATCAGGGTTGGTATCAGCCACATGACTCTCAACTGGGGGGGGGGGGGCATGGGTGTCCCTGACTGGTCCTCCAGACTGGGGGGGACAGGGGCACCCTGCAAGTCACAACCACGTCCCCTAGTGGATCCTCCACGGCCACCACGTGTGGCTCGGCCACCTTTGCCACCCTTACGGCTTGCACGCCTCCCAACCATGGCACTGATGGTATTGTGCGTATGGGAGTCGGTGTGCACAATTGTCCTGGGCAATTGGGTGTCAAAGGGGTTGGGTACCAGATGGTATTCCTACCCTAGTGCAGTGGCAAGGCTATATGACACCCCTGGGGAAAGATGACGGGTCACGCAACGCACAGGCACCCCAAAAAAGTTAAGGAACGTGCACAATACCCCTCCTAGACCACGTGTGCTGATGGAAAACCCTGCACTACGCTGTGGCATCCAGTAACACAATGAACGTATGCGTGTCACACGCAGCCTAGAATGACCTCTGAAGGGGTAGGCTACACACGGGGCAAGCACAGAAGTTAGATACGTGCGTGACTCACCGTCTGCCAGGTAAAAGAGCGTGAAAAATGAGCGCGTTTGGTTGGCAACACCCCCGCCAAAAGAAGATGTGTACGCTGTCTGAGGAGACAGGACAACAGTAGAAGGGGACACTGTTTGAGGGAACAGGCCCAGGTAAACCAGTACTAGAGGAAAAAGAGAAAAAGCTGTCAGAGGTAACAGGGAGTACGAACTGGAAACTTTGTGAAGTCAATCGCGTGTGAAACGACAAGAAGTACAGAATTCACCCACTCGCTCTCCACGAAAAGCACGTACAAGGAAATGGTGTTCAACACTACCTTTTATACAGGCCCACACGTACAGCGTCACTTACGGCGTGTACGTGCTTGGCCCATGTTCACCAATCACACGCTTTGTCACTTCTGCGTGTGGATCCTTTTTCACCAATCACACGCTTTGACACTCCTGCGTGTAGCTCACTTTTCACCAATCACACGCTTTGTCACTCCTGCGTGTGGATCCTTTTTCACCAATCACACGCTTTGACACTCCTGCGTGTAGCTCACTTTTCACCAATCACACGCTTTGTCACTCCTGCGTGTAGATCCTTTTTCACCAATCACACGCTTTGACACTGCACGTGCAGGTAACTATTGACGCACATATGCTGGGGACGGCTTTTCGCGCGATTCGCTGAGTGTGGGGTTTTCACGTGCAAAATCACTCCCTATCAGGCTGTCCACGCGTTCAAACACGAAAGACCACGCTCCTGGCCAGGAGGCCAAATTAAAGTCCCCCAGAGCCCTGAGCACGCTCCCACCTGCCATCTGCTGCTGCCTGACTGCCTGCTGGCCACGTGCCCCACAGTGCTGGTGGGTGGGGGTGGTGGGAGACATGGGTGGGGGCCTGGTGGAGGGTGCCCCTGGTGGATGGGGGGTGGGGGTGGTGGGAGACATGGGTGGGGGCCTGATGGCAGGTGCCCCTGCACTGCTGGGGGGTGGGGGTGGTGGGAGACATGAGTGGGGGCCTGGTGGAGGGTGCCCCTGGTGGATGGGGGTGCAGGGGGACATGATCAGGTGTGCAGGGTAGTCCACTGTTTTGTGGGCTGCCTGCAGGGGCCGTGGAGGGTGTACAGGGTACACCTGTGAGGTCCCACCCAGCCTAATCGTGTGTGATAATTCCCGCGTACCCCTGTGATACACGTTCCCTGGCCTATCGCGTGTTCTACTTCACGCGTCCCCCTGTAATACACGTTCCCTGGCCAATCGCGTGTTGAACTTCCCGCTACCCCTGTAATACACGCACCCTGGCTGTTCGCGTGTGATAATTCCCGCGTACCCCTGTCATACACGTTCCCTGGCCTATCGCGTGTTCTACTTCACGCGTACCCCTGTAATACACGTACCCTGGCCAATCGCGTGTTGGATTTCCCGCTACCCCTGTAATACACGCACCCTGGCTGTTCGCGTGTGATAATTCCCGCGTACCCCTGTAATACACGTTCCCTGGCCTATCGCGTGTTCTACTTCACGCGTACCCCTGTAATACACGTACCCTGGCCAATCGCGTGTTGGACTTCCCGCTACCCCTGTAATACACGCACCCTGGCTGTTCGCGTGTGATGATTCCCGCGTACCCCTGTAATACACGTTCCCTGGCCTATCGCGTGTTCTACTTCACGCGTACCCCTGTAATACACGTACCCTGGCTGTTCGCGTGTGGTGATTCCCGCGTACCCCTGTAATACACGTTCCCTGGCCTATCGCGTGTTCTACTTCACGCGTACCCCTGTAATACACGCACCCTGGCTGTTCGCGTGTGGTGATTCCCGCGTACCCCTGTAATTCACGTTCCCTGCCTAGTCGCGTGTAGTACTTCCCGCGTACTCATGATTTGAAGATTGCCCGCTTTGCTTTCCTTGTTTGCCTGCCCTGTGAAGTGGTCCAGGGTTAGCGCAGCCCTTAGCGATGATTTAGCGATTTTGATGGCTTTTCCTTGCGCGAGGGCGTTCTTGGGGGCGTTACTGGCGCTGCTGCAGGCTCGCTGCGATTCTCTGCGCCACGGCTGGTTTGGGAGCTTGAAATCCATGAATACGCTGTGCGCGGAAATCTGTTTTAGCGCACGTGCCTGGCGCAGACTATCGCAGGCGCACGCTGTGCGCCAGCCGCGTGCGCTACTTGTGCGCTGGATTCTATGAATTAGCCTGTTAGTGAGGATGAGCTGCAGGTCTTCACTGACAAGGTGGTGGCCCATGCTGAGAAGGTATATGGCTCCTAGCACTGCAAAGCATTTGTGCACCATAAGTCTGGTTGGGTATCAGCAAGAAGGTTATAACTGTGGGCACAGTATGTAGTATAATTTAGTGTGTTTTGGAGTGCAGTGCCAATGCATGGGATTATATTATTGCTATAATGTGGCACATATAGCCAGCCATGTGTCGCCAGTGTAACATATGGATATGCAAATGAAAACAGAATTTCGTTTTTCTCTACAGATTTAAAAGCACACCAGAATTTTTCTTTCTTTTTCTTATCTCACTTGAAATGCCTCATTCACAGGAGACCACATTAGCTATCTAATTGACTGACTTAATTAACAAATACTAACACCAATATTAACTCATTAACATTATAATGTGCTCTCCATGTGAAAAGAGGAGACAGAAAAGACATGCGCTGAGAGTCATTTTTAAATGTGCAGTTAGATTTTTTTTTCTTGCTCTCTCTGTTCACTGTATTGCAGGAAGCGAAATCTGCATGCCAGGAAATTATTTAGATACAGTTGCTTACTGTAAATGTGAGCTATTGTTAAGGAAGGAGGATGTGATATTGTGAATTTGATTGGTGCTACGTAAGCCTAGGGGATGTAACAGAGGTTTTTTGGAATAGCTCTGACAGAATTATAGGGAGAAGACATTTTGCGGAGTTGCAGTGATGTCGCCTTCGTTCTGCTGCTGTGAGGAGCTGGAATACTGACCTTCAAAGATTGGTGGTTCCTGGTCACTTGGCACTGGCTTGAGAACTGCAGATTGCAGATTGAACTGCATGTTCTCACTGTGGGCTTTAAAGAAAAAAAGAAAGCCCTGGGTCACTGCTCGGAGGCGACAAGCCAGGAGATTTTGCGTGCTAAAAAGCTACAAACAACTGGTAATTATACAAATGGAGTGAGATTACTGTGACTGCCGGATGAATGATCTACTATCAGGCATCAGAGTAGCGATAGGGAATTCCCCTGTGTTTAACTGCCACGTTATAATGTTGCAAGGCAAATGATGTAATTTTTCTCTTTCTTGTTGCAAATGTAAAGTGAAATTTGTGGTATTATTGCATTTATTTCTCTTATGTTTATTTCAGAGAGGATTGTCTCACAAGAATGGTAATGTATCATTTTGAAATGAAATTGTGATAACACACATGTCTGCCTAAGAGTGATCTTGCTTCTGTTTTTCATTTGGTGCCTCTAAAAAAAGGGAATGATGTTTAATGTGGCAAGTTTCCTTTACAGATGAAGCAATGTCATGAGCAATTATAAATAGCTGTGTGTGTCATTCCACTCAAGGTATGTGTGTGTGGCTTCTGAGTGGAATGTAATACAATAGTCTGCTGAGCGTACATGAATCAGCAGAGAGAGGCCTCTGGAAACATAATCTCACTAATGTAAATAAAATAGTGATAATACCACATGTTATTGTGAATACTCCATGGAAACATGGTTCACTAGTGTAGATAAATCAGTGATAACAGCCATAGGTGGCACTCTAAATGAAAATGTGGTGTTTCTGAATAATGTAGGCCCGAGGCCTCTCTAGTTGTCACACGAACAGACCAAGCAAGAAGAAGGCGGTTTTGTATATTAGGGCCACAAATAAAAAAGAAAGCTATGCTCATCACTATACCACAACAAAATGCATACCAACAAAATGTATTTGTGTACTGAAATAATGCATCATCACTATACCACCATAAAGCCAAACCCAATCTAAATGCAAGGAGTAGTTATTACTACATTACCTTTGTTTTTGGCGGTAAGAAAATACCGCTAGGCCCCAAATTTACAAAAAATACCCTACAAGTCCCAGAGGAAGGAGTATGACTGCAGGAAGTGGTGGAAGGTCCTGAATGGCAACATATGCAGCCTCCTGTTCAAACACCGGTGGGAGCCATGAGCCACAGGAGGCAGCACCATGGACCCCCCTGTCCTGACCCTTTGGCGGCAGAAGCCCATCTTCACCCTCCACATGGAGGGATCGAAGGAGTAGGGAGTGCCAAGCCCGGAAACAGAAGCAAAGTTGGATCTGGTGAGTTTGAATGTCCCCCTCCCCCTGACAATGCACTGGGCAAATGACTATCCCAAGCATCTGTCCATTAGCATGGATGAGCCCAATGGACAGGGTAAGATGTCACCAAATGGCAATGCTCCCAAAGGAAACACCATCCAACGCATATCTAAGCAGAGCCAGGTTCAGGCATGGGCGGGCCGGGCATTCGCTTGGGCCAACACATCAGCCCCCCTGACACGCCAGCTTGGAGTAGTCTAACAAGGGATCCTCCTTGCTGGCATGATGAAGGCTTCTTATCATGATGGAAAGCACACAGCTCCCATGCTGGAGCAGGGAGTCAATAATTTCAACAGAGCACCGCTGTCAAACCAGCATGGGGCAGCCTTCAGAAGGCTACTCTATGCATGTATAGCAGTGGTGCTCAGTTGAAATAATCAATTCCCTGCACCAGCATAAGAGCTGGATGCTTTACATTGTAATATGGCAACACAGCTACCCCAGCAAGGGTCTTCAAGGCTGCACCATGCTGTTGTGGCACTGCAACCACAAATGTTTTTCCCCCTCGACCCCCACACTCCCCACCACATATATTTTTTACTCAGGCGCTGCCAGGGCTAATGCCGGCACTGTATTTAGGGGTAGGTGTGCAACTGTGCATGTACCCATGAACAGCAGTACAAATGTGCATAGGAGCACAAATATGCATATGCGCACATGCAACTATGTGCAGGACACATATGTGCTGAGAAAAGCCAAGTGCCAAAGTGGACCCCCAGCACAACCATATGTACATGCCACCTTGGAAGCACATGGAGCAAATAGCACAGACAAATGGAGTATACACCCTCAGCAGACACTACCCCCACCTTGCAGTTACCATATGCATTGTCCTGCAATGTACCAAACCCTTCAGACCACATGTGTAGGATGTTCCTCCAACATGTAGCAGCTGTGACTAGCAAGCCCACGTATGCATGATGACTAACAGCATGTCACTGTTCACCCAACAAGTTCACAGGCGACTCAGGTGGAGGAGGAGAATGCAAGCACATCTACATTCCATTGTGGAGCCACCAGGGCAACACCAACAGCCACCACCCCTGCACCGCCCAGTGATGGGAAGGAACGTAGAAAGGGCAGGCTTGTCACACCAGGGCCCATCAGCACCACACATGCCAGCTCCAGCAAAGCACCGGATGGCAGCGATGAAGACACAGCTGCAAGTACTGTGCCCCTGGCACCTGCAACCACCTGTCCAACAGCCAGCCACTGTGGTTGTGACAGGGGAGCCAGCTGATTGCAGGCACACAGAAGTCACTGCACAAGAACCCACCCAAATGGCCCATGAATCCCCTTGTAACCTGGGTGGGAAACCCAGCCACGTAGGCAGCATGGTTAGGAGTCAGAGGGTGACACAAATGGCAAGTTGAATAGCTCACCCTGCTTCAGCCCGAGCTCTTCCCATAGCCCTCAACCCATACCCCATGCATCACAGATGCTCTTGCTTGGAAACACTTGCAAGCACACAAGTCCAACACCTTCAGGCCATCTGTGACTGTGTTCAACGTGCCTCATGAAGGACAGCAAGGGCCATGGACTGGGGCTGATGACAGGCAGCTGTAACATCTGCTACCCTGACTGTCATCGACAGAGGGTGAGGGAGAAGACATAGAACATTGTAGCCTTTGCTGAGGCTATGCAGGTCAGTATTCCCTTTAAACTCCAACATAACCAGGGGCCAGAGTTGGACCAATCCAACTCTGTCACCTCCACTGACGGATCTTTGCCCTGCACCCCAGGTTGCCACTCCACGTGCGTGCAATAGGGCTCCAAATGTGCTGGAGGAGACCAGTAAAGGCAAGAGGCCAACCAAGTGACTGTACATGTTTATGTAGGCATAAGGGAGGTGGTGGGGAAGGTGTATTGGTCATGTTGTTGTGGGGAGGGGGATGTGGGGTGTGTGTGTTGGGCATGGTGTTGTGGGGATGAGGAGGTGGGGGGGTTGGGGATGGGGTTGTGGGGAAGGGGGTGGTGGGGGAGGGTGTTTGCTATTTCTATATTAAATAATAAATCACTTGAAGCAATGCTTGGACATTCCTTATTGTGTACATGTGTTTAATTTATGACATGCCTATATTTAGAGAGGTGCACAGCATGTGGATATCAATGTGCTAAAATAAATTTGTCCATCAGGTCTTGCCGAACCAGACGTCCATCCATGTACTCTCTCTTCCTGCCTGCTGCGTGACAGCGCATCACCCACAGGCAGTGAGTCCTCTTCTGGGGGTGGCATGTTGACATCAGGTGATAATGGAACATTTCCACCTGAGGTATATATTATGCAGCATGGTACAAGCAAGAACAATTCAACCTTCTAAGGCCCCTCCAGTCTGGTGTAGGCACCAGAAACATGCCTTCCTCAGGCCAAATGTCTTCTCTATGCACAGCCTGGTTCTGACAAGTGCCTCATCGTAGGCCACTTCCTGTGACATCTGTGTATTCCGCAAGGGTGTCACTAGCCATGGGGGCTGGGGGCATTTAGAGTCTCCTGCTAGGGCAAAGGTCATAGGTGTCAGTCATAGAGCATTGCGGATGTGTTGCCTTTTGCTCTGGCATGTTGATAGACACTCTGTGCATCCATTTTACGAGTATTGTTGCACAACATGTCTTACAATCACAGAAGTAGCAGTTGGAGTCATTCACTATTTGCTTTGTAATGTTAACACCATGCACACAGTTCATGGCCAGCATGTGTCACTTTCAGGGTCTGTGATTGTCATAGCAGGATGCCATGGTGCCTTTGTTGGGCCTGTGCATTGCTTTCATGCATGTGCCGTGATGGTTGGTTAGTCACACTTCTGTAGGTTTGTGTTGTCTGCATCTTTTCCATGATGACTTCATATGCATGATTACCTGATTATATTGCATTACTACTACCAGTGTTGCATGCCTTTGGTATAGTGTGGAACTTTGTTGTTCCATGAATCAGGATGTGTAATGTTTTGTATTTGTATTTGTTTAATATTTATAACGCGCACCTCACCCTGAGGTAACTGGGCGCTGGAAAGGCTTAACATGTTACAGAAAGTACATACATAGGTAAACACAGTTGGTACGACCAAGGTTACAGGTAGGTCTGGTGCAATAAATACGAAATTAGGTGATGACATGACAAGAAAAAATAACATATGGTCATAGCTAAGGACGGCAAGAATATGAGAGCCAGTTTTATAGGTCTAGGTAGGTGTGCCTGTTGGGCCTCAGATGTTAGCTTTCTGTTAAAGCCAGCTTTTTACTTTTGTTCTTAATAACCCGAAGGAAGGTTGCATTCTAATGGACGGTGGTAGAGAGTTCCAGAGTTTGGCGGCTTGAACTGGGAAGCTAGCACCACCTGCGGTTTTTAAATTGAACCTCGGGACTGTGAGGAGTTGGGAATGGGTGGATCTAGTGGGACGGGCCGGTTGGTATTTGGAGAACTTGTCAGCCAAGTTAATGGGAGCAGAGTTAGAAAGGCATTTGTGGGTGATTGCTAGAGCGCTTAGAGCTATTCTATCGCGCACAGACAACTAGTTTGAGTTCTGTTTTAGGCTCGAGATGTGGCTGGATCTAGGAATGCTTAATGCAGATCTTAGAGACCTTGAGTCTATTGAGATTGAGTTCTGAGGAACCTAAGAAGAGCGTATTACAGTAGTCTATTTTAGAGAGCGCCAGAGCTCTTGCTAACGTCATACAACTGGTTGGGGAGAGGTAAGATTTACAAGCATTAATCAACTTATTGTTGTAGGCTGTAGATGATGCAATAGCGCTAACTTGTCTTTTTAGTGATAAAGTAGAGTCCAGGTAGACTCCCAGTCTTTTTATTTCTTTCCCAATTTTAATTAGGTTGCCATCTATATTGAAGGATGTGTATTGTATGTCGAGTTTGGATAGGCGTGTTACGTGCCGACAATCAAGAGCTCAGTTTTTTCTTCATTTAGACAAAGGCTGTGGGCCGCCATTCAGGCCTGGATTTCAAGGTATATGTCATTTATTGGCTTAGAGTCATTTTCATAGCATCCTGACAGCGTGATGAGAACCTGCGTGTCATCTGCGCAGTTTGTGTAGATGACACCCAGGTTGTCGAGACGGTTGATGAGGAGCTTTGTGAAAATGTTGTATAGCATTGGTGAAACGCAGGAACCTTGGGGTACCCCACAATGGATGGGAATTGGGTCTGCTGAGGCTGAGGCAGAGAAGACTCTCGTGGTTTTCGGTTGATCAGGAAGGATTTAATCCAATTGGATGCGTTAGTGGAGAATGCTGCTGCTGTGGACAGGTGTTCAGTAAGGATCTGGTGATCAACCAGATCAAAGGCAGCTGAGAGGTCTAAAAGGAGTAGGATAGTGAGTTTGCCTTTGTCTTTGGCCTCGTCCATCTGTATTTTCAGATCCAGTAGGGCAGTCTCAGTACTGTGTCTAGGCCGAAAGCCAGATTGGTGGAGGCCGAGCATGTTATTATCTTCTAGGTGTTTCTGGATTTGCAGATATGCAACCCTATCTAGAATCTTCAGAAGGAAGGGGACAGTAGTTATAGGTCTGAAGTTGGTTGGTATATTAGGGTCTAGAGAAGGTTTTTTTAAGAGGGGCATGACCCAAGCCTCCTTGAGGTTGTTGGGGAGCTGGCTGGTGTTGAAGGTAGTGTTTATTAATGTGGCGATGAATGGGGAGAGATCCTTGGCTGCTTCCTTGATAATGGGTGCAGGGCAGACATCTCCTTGGCATGTTAAAGGTTTTAGGCCTCTAATGATATCTTCAACTTCTTTGGCTGAGACTGAGGAGAATCCAAACAATGGTCATTTTGGTGCTTGCTGATTGGGTGAGTGCTTGTGAGAAATGATGCTAGTGAGTCTATTGTTTTTTGCATCAGTTTTCATTTGTAGAGAGGCAATTTTGTCAGAGAGAGCTTTTTGTATTTTAGCATTTTAGTATGTTGCATTGTGGTTCTGTATTCATATGTGTGTGTTGGTAGCCTGTTGGAGCAATATGCATTGGCGACTTCCTACAGCATTGTACATCATGAGGTTGTAGGCTGTCATGTGTGCAGTGAGAGGACGGGTCCTGCATGTACAGCATTGACAATGCCCCCCACCCCCATCACATTTCATTAGTGCTGCAAGATTACTTTGTTTGATGGCACTTGCACTCACCCAATATCTACGTCCATAGCCCTATATGCTTCTCCATGTATGCAGACAGTGTGCCGTTCAGCGGGATCACAGCAACATGGGTGAAACCTGGGAAGTGGGCACAGCACTGTGTGATGAAGATGTCAGGATCACAGGTGACCTGGACATTGAGGGAGTGATACTGCTTCTGGCTGCTGTATACTTCTTTACATTCCTGAGGGGTCACCAATGCCACTTGGGTGAAGTCCACAGCAGCTGTGACATTGGGCATGTGGGCGACTGCATAAAAACGTGCCTCCATGGCATTCTCCAATGCCACGGGGTGGTGGGCAGGGAAATGTGCCGGGACACATGGCGCACAAGGGCTTCCAGCACCTGCACGAGCATATTCGAAAATGTGTCCTGGGACATACCGTGCAGCATGCCCACAGTGTGCTGCAAGGTGCCAGTTGCCAGGAATTGCAGGACGGACATGAACTTCAGCAGAGGGGTTAAGACTGTTCTTAAGTTGATCCTGCTCTCAATGTCATCCTTGATCAGGGTGAGCAGCTCAACTATTGTCTCCCTATTCAGCAGGTACATGGTGTGTAGCTGCATGTCTGTCAAGATCCAGGGTTAGGGCCTGACCTTGGGTATGGGTGCTCGCCTCACATGGCATCTCCTCCTCCTCCTCCTCTCTGCTCCCTGTGCCCTGTGCTGCTCTTCTTGCCCCTGCAGCTCAATTTGAAGCAGGAGCTGCTGCATGTCCACATCTGCAAGAGCTAGCAGAAATATGGTGTTGTAAAGTCTGTTTGGGGAAGGCATATGCCTTATGTACCCCTCTTGAGTGGATTGGGTGCTCCTGTGGCTTAATTTATGGCACCTGCATGCATTTACCACCACCTTTCAGGTGGAGGTAACTGCACTGTGTTTTTGGCCGAATTACAGCCCATTTTCTGCAGTATTTTTATTTGGCGTTATTTCTACTTGTAATGCAGTGGAAATACCATTTTGGAGCTGGGCAGTGATTATGCTGCCGGAGTTACCACTGGGGTTGATTCAGCAATGTGTCATCAGTAATTCCGCCAGAGCTAATTCTGCCAGCTGAATTACTGTTGACTCATAATTTGGTGGTATGGTTAGAGTGGCAGTAATTCTGTTACTGCCACTTTTACTGTATACTGTCATAGTCATAATGACCCCAATGTGCCAGCTGATCTTTTTAAACAGATTCCTGAACTTTGGGCCCCATTATTTTGCTAGTTTATGAGTTTCCCGGTATCCCGCTAGTAGTTCCGTTGCGATACCGGGAAACAGGACTACCATTACTGGCACCTGATATCCCGGTTATTCTGGTATAATCCAGGTGCCGGCAATGTCAGCCATTCCCCATTGCATGGAGTCACATATGACTCCATGGGGGAAACTGCATGTATTTCCAGCAACGGTAATACTGCTGCCGGAAATGCCTGCTGTTATTTGCCAGTGGGGGCCTAATTTACCTACAGATCTTTTCAGGAGGGAAGTCAGTAAACTCCCAGCAGCAAACGTGTAGTTTTGTGGTGCAGGCAGGAAAAATGGCGATCACGGAATTAGCGCCACTTTTACCGGCACTTTTCATGAACTGCAAAACCTGTAATGAGGGCGATTACTTATAAATGAGTCATCTTTCTTGGCAAAAAGCAATGTTTTTTGTCTGTTAAAAAAGGCTGACTGATCGGATACCTAGTCTTATAGATGCAGAACTCTATCGGCTTTGTCACCGCAAATTATTTGATGGCAAAAGTTCAAACAGGTTATTGTTATTCTCATGGAGAAGTTTGTCATCCCCCAACTGACCCACCACACCGAATTGGCTGTTTGCCTCCACAACCACCAGTCTGGATTCAGAGCATCCAGAGGCACGGAAACTGCTCTCGTGAACACCAGTCATGGCCTGCTCTCAAATCTGGATTGCAACTCTACCGCTGTTCTGATCCTTCTCGATCTTTCCTCTGCCTTTGACACAGTCAATCATGCCAACCTCATAAATCGTCTCCTTGATACCCAAGGCATCACAGACTGGGCACTGGCCTGGCTGACCTTTTTCCTTTCTAACCAACCCTCCCAAGTGCAAGTGGGCTCTATCTTCTCCTCCACCTCACTTTCTAGCTGCGGCATCCCTCAGGGCTCCAGCCTATTGCCGAGGCTCTTCAATATCTACCACGCCCCTCTGGCCCACTTGATCTCCCCCTTCTCTCCTCACTTCCAGTGTTATGCTGATGACACACACCTCTCCTTTAAGCTTACATTCTCTAACTCCTCTTCTTCTTCTCTCATAGCTGACTGTTTGACAGCTATTCAGGCGTGGTGCTCTGCTAACGATCTATGCCTTAATGCCAGTAACACAGAGATCCTTCTCATTGGGATGCCTGCTCCTTGTTTCCCTCACAATGTATGGCCACCCAGCTTGGGTCCCTTCCCTTCACCCGCTTGTGAGGAAAGAAAACTTGGGGTAATCTTTGACTCCTCTCGCTCTCCTTCTTTCTGCATATTATGGACCTTGACAAGAAGTTCAACTTTTAGCTCCACGTCCTCAGAGGTATTCTTCCTTTCCTCACCTTTCCCCAGAAGCTCAATGTCCCCAGAGCTCTGGTTCTCTCTAGGCTGGATTACCACAACAGCCTATTCCACAATCTGCCTCTTTCCACCCTTCGCCCACTTCAACTAATCCAGAAAAGGGCAGCAAGACTTATCCTTGGCCTCAAGCCCCGGGACTGCACCTCTCCGGCGCCAGAATCTCTCCACTGGCTCCCAGTGACTGCAAGGATCAAATTCAAGACTCTTTGCATCATCCACAAGGCTGTCTGGGAACTGGGACCTCGCTGCATCCAGATTTCTTCCCCAAATATCTCCCAGCTAGAGTTCTTTGGTCCTCTAGCTCCAACTCTGCAGATCAGACATTTCTCCAAGTAGAGAGTGGGAGGTAGATCTCTTTCTTCGACAGGAGTCTCCCTCTGGAATGGCCTCCCTGCCCCCCTCAGACTTGAGCCGGATCTCCTTATGTTCCGGAAACTTCTCAAGATTTTACTTTTCTCCTCCTCCTTACTTCTCCACCTCCCACACTCATGTCCACCTGCCTCCACAACTGGTGCCTGGTCCCTTATGAGTCTTACAGGGGCCAGACCCTCCTCGACCATTCTACCTCAGTACCCCTAACAAGCAATTGCCCTCAGGCACCCTTCCCGGACTAGCCTGAATCTGGTCCACCCCGTCCATCGCACTTGTTCCCCTTTCCCCTTGTTTCCCCTGGCACTTGCCTTCCGTGGCTCCCCTTAGTACTTGCTCAGCCCCTTGGGCCCCCACCACCTACACTTCCTTCCTCCCCCTTCCCTCATCCCAGCCCTTCTGCCTTGTCCTTCACCCTCCCCTTGCACGTTTGTCACTGTACTTGCACGGTCAGAATGCCAGAAGGTCTAACAGGACCATTACTGTTGTTTTTTCCTCTGTCCCCTCCCCCTAATTTCTGTCTTGTGGAGCCTGGAAACACGTGTGTATAGGCGCCTTACAAATGCCCAATAAATAAATAAATAAATAAATAAATAAATAAATAAATAAATAAATTGCCTTGGGCTGACCATCAAGTACATCTGCATTCATGGCTTTCCATTGCCCTTGTAAGACTTTACTCCGTCTTTACCTCCCTCCTTCCGCCACCTATTGTCAATGTCCTTGCACCATCAGAAATGTCATCAGGCCTAGCATGATGGTCATTCTATGGTCCTCTCCCTGCCAACCCCCTCCTTCTATCAATCATTGTCAATGCTCTTGCAATTTCAGAAATGTCGTCAGGCCTAATACGATAGTATATTACCCATCCTTAATGCCTCAAGGCCTTGTAAGAATGTTATTGTATTTTCCCTTGCTCCCTCCCCTGCCTTGAAGCGCTTTGAAACACATGTGTATAGGCGTTATACAAATAAACGATCATATCATATCATATTAAACATGAAGCGAAACAATTATTCTGTATGCAGCAGTTTATTAGGCGTTTTGTTCAATTTGGTAAGCAATTTTAAGGTGCGACCCATTGACCAAATGATCAACATGTCTTGCCAATGTTAAAGCAGCTGCCTTATTTGGATCTAGCATTCGGGGTTATCTGTGCCTAGCTAGTGTTTGCTCAAAACACATTTTGTAAAAGGCTGTTGGTGCTATATTTCGCTGAGCAGGTAGAAATGTGAATGCACTTTTTGGAGGATACTTATGAAATTACACCCACTGCATTGTATTTATCTTTTTGTAACAATCCAAAGGCATTCTTATCCCACAAGATCTCAACATCTATTAAATCTAGTGGGAAAGCAGCAGAGATCCCCTGGCTTTGCTCTGTTGCGAAGCAAATTAACCTTTTTAACATCACAATTTCATCTGCCTTGAAGTCATCTTTTCTAAGGCTGATATTAAAACAGCTCCTGGTGCGCTCTCCATGAGAGTGGAAGGCTCCAGAGAAGATTGGAAGTTAAGGAAACCTCAAAATAGGCAGGTTGGGTTACTGCTCTCGTAATTACTTGTCTTGGTTTCAATGCTCTTTGTTTAACTACTGCACTGGCCAAATGGACACGTGACTACAACGATGTAAGCTCTACTTTCTCTGATTGTTCGTTCTGCGCAGGTGCTGCTGGTTCACATCTTCACTTTGTTTTATTTCGCACCGAGTACTTGCAATTTAGAAGAAAACGTTATTTTGTTGTCTGTTAACTCATTGAACGCCATGTTTTGTTCCTGCATGGAAAAGGAAGAAATATGCAGGAGAATGAATTAGGCTGATATGCATAAATTATTTTTTCTGTTTAGATTTATTTTATGCATGTTATTCAACACATGTCATTGAATTGTTTTCTTTTTTATTTTATGGCTGTTACATTAATGGGAGACTTTCTCCCGGAATAAAGATATAGGGCCTGATTCATGGAATAATTTGCACAGTAAATAGGGACTTTGCGTGCCAAACTGCATGTGAAATCCTGTTTGCCGATTCATTTAATCGACTGCGCTACACTTTTTTGTACTTTGCGGGGGCTTCGCACAGGCTCGGTACGTCCCTTTGAGCGGCTGAGATACCAGGCAGAGCGTGGGCGTGGCTTGCACAGAGGGCAGGGACAGGGGCGGAACTCAGAAAACGAGGAAGAACAAGGAAAAATGCAGGCCGTCCATCGCATGCCCACTATTGCGTGGAATGATATGTATTCATGGATCCGACCGTGCAACCTCTCGGCGGGGAAATGGCCACGCAAAGCCCTCATACTATCTGCCACCCGAAGCCAGGCTTACAATTCGCAGCGCAGTCAGGATTCTGATCTAATTTAAGGGTGCAGGAACGGTTTACGGGTGTTCGCATGCAGATTTTCCAAGTTATACCTGAGTTACGATAAATCATATGCATGTTGTTGGGATGCCGGTAACTGTTACGGGGGACCTCCCGCATAGTCGTGGAGATGCAGGCCTGCTTGCAGGACACCCCACACACTGTTTAAAGGGTGCATCTATTTGCGCCTGGGCAGCATGCAAAGGTGGTAGTTTCTGGCTGTTTCTTGCTTTGCATAGGAGCGTGTCACGGGCATATTCGGTTACATTGCGCAAACAATTCCATGAATGTAAAGAGTCGTTCTTGACACACGTGCTTTACAGGATTTCTGGCACTCTATTCCATGAATCTGGCTCATAGTAGCTAACTAGAAGTTATTAATGTAACATTCTTCCTTTTGAATGGTCATCAGAGTATTCTGGCTATTGGGTCTAATTTATAGAAAACGCGCTAACACCACCCAAAACCTTTTTGCAAATCAGGTCCATTGAATTTTGAGTGGAAATCGGTTACTGACTGATTAAGTTGTTTCAAGGAGTGTTCAATGAAATGTCACATTATTATCACACAATGCGCATGCGCAATCTGCGTTTGCACATAGAAGCCAAGAATGCACCTGAACTGCATTTGCGCTGGTGACAGAAAAGAGGGAGTGAGCGAGTCGCCAAAGGAATTGAAGTAGATACGAATGAACTGGCGCTCTTTGCACGCTGATAACGCAGTAGTGTGCGCTGGTGAAACTGGAGAGAGGCATGGAGGAAGGAGACGGAAAACATGGGGAAAAGGAGAGGGCTGATACGTACAATTAACCAGCGACTAGAAGAAGCTTTCTGTAACACATGTGAGGAAGTCTTGAATGTTAATAGTGAGATGCACATTTTTAGTATTTTAAAGAAAAGAATATTGATTACAAAATAAATATTAAAAGCAGTAGTATTCCTCTCTATTTCATCTAAGTTATACATCTGCGTATATTTGATGCAATTGCAACAGCGCAGAAACATGACCGAGATTTCAAATATGCCAGGGACTATACAGACTCTGCACATGCCTCCAATTGCGTTCCGATCGTCTAGAAAACTTTGACAAACCTTTAGATGAAATGTATCAGAAAGAAGTGCCTTGCAACAGGTGCTATTAGTCATTGGATTGTTTGCTTACTCTGGGGTGATCAGCATTGGATCTCATTTGCATTGCAATCAAGGGTTCCCCTCAGCATTTATGGCATAGAATCAGACATGCACACCTAGAACAGGCAATACCTTACCTGCAAGGTTTGTGAACCAAATGCACTCACCCTAGCGGAAGCCCCTGGTTATCGGTTCGAGTGTCTTCCATACTGCAAGGTAGGATCGCAGATCATCCTTTGCAGAGTCAATTGTATTTCGACCTTAAGGAGGCTCCCATAAAGCTTGACTGTGAAGCAGCCATCCTCGTTAACTTTTTGCCATTCGGATGTCATCAGCAATATCCTCAGTAGGGGAGCAGGATTTTGGAATCTGGGAATGATGGCCTCACTGAATAGCTAATAGTACAGGTAAGACACTTCTCCTTTTCTAGGTATGGCTCCTCCACAGAAATATAGACTTTGAATAGACTAGAGTGTCCTCCAGAGACCAATTTGCATATTGATAGCACCTTTTTTGCATGTATTAATCTATCTTTGGCATGTTAGATATGACTCTCAAGGTATGCCAGAGGGATGCTGGGGGTCCGCGGACTCAGTGAGCCTAACGCCCTCCTCAAAATAAATGGAGGACTCAGTCAGACGGCAAGTACAAACTGCAGTGTATTGCAAATAAAGCCAACAGGGATTGATACAAGAACACAAAAAGATTCCGCTACCTAACACCACTTCATGGTACACAGGCCAGATTTGTTCGAATTCTACATCACATTCTGGGCCCATCTCCGGAGACTTATCGGGCCGAGGGATTGGGTATTGAGAGTACTATAACTTATACGATCCACCTTTACGTCTTTTTTACTGGCTCCTATATGTCAGGTGGCTGGCCCGTCCAGTCCCCAAACAATATTGTATTACATTATTGCAGAGTGGGCTTACCATTGTTTCGTTCCCTTTGCCATCCACCCCTGGAATACTATACTTGATTGGTTAGAGCACCTGCCCCCAGGCCTCAGACTCAATCAAGTTCTCTGCTCGCTGTGCACATCTTCAAGGTGATGTGAAAGATTATGGGTCTCATTACACGGAAGGCGGTAATGGTTAACGGCCACCGTTAATGGTAACGGTGACCGTTAACCATTACCGCCTTACTACGAGGTCCCTTAGCGGGTTGGTGCTTTAACGCCTGCCTTTTGCAGGCGTTAATAACCAACCCGCTAAGGGACCTCGGAGCTAATTACGGCACCGCAAAATTGCGGTGCCGTAATTAGCGCCTTCCCCATTCCCATAGAGCCCTATGGAGCAGAAATGGGAATGGGGAAGGGCAATGGCGGAAGGGGGATTTACCGCCCCACCAACCTTGGAATGGGGCGGTAAATCCCCTTTCCGCCAAGGCGGTGCTGGTAATTTACCGGCATGGTCCAGGGTGCTAATAGCACCCTGGATCACCGCCTTCTGTGTAATGAGGCCCTATGTGTCTGTATTGAAACTAATGCACACCACCTTGCCTTATGAGAATATTCTCTGTACAGTAGTAACACTTGCGATCTGCGTCTGGTTGCTGAGACTAGCTCCTTTTTCTCACAGGGTTGACTGTCTGTTGTCTTGTTTGGCTGCATCACGTGTTTAGAGACCACAAATTTGAGCTCTGTAGCTCATAACTATGAGGATTTATTCTGTGTTTCTGCAGCTGGTCCCTTTGTCGTCTGGGGATTGGAATGTGTCTTCATATCTCTGACCTTGGCTGTGACCCTGTCTCACGCATCTTGCTCTCTGTGCAACTTTAGTCAGCTCTGTTTGTCTCCTGCTCAGCTAAGTGGCTTGAGGCCTGCTGTAATTTTTAAAAATCTTATAAGGCAGTTTATATGTTGTCTGTGTTATGCTACATTCCCTACGGGTTAGCTATTCCTGGTTCGATCAGGTTCCATATATACTCCTGTATCTCCATGCATACGTAAGATTCAAGCATCAGCAAGCTTTGTCAGGATCTCTTGAGCCTTGTGGTTCTGTGTTACTGTATTTGGCTAATGACAAAATAATAAAAGCATTGACAGTATGTATGTGTATTTGTCCTCTAGCTATAGAAATGTGCACTCATGTTCTTCATATATACGAGTGTGCGTTTATGTAGTGCAGTGCAGACTGCACATGTGTTTCATGTGAGACACTGCTATGTCGTGGTGTCACTAATGACTTCAGCACCATGGCTTCTTGGTGCTTAGTCGAGGCTGTCCATATGGGTGTTGCTGTCCACGATCACTGGCTCTTCTCCCACACACAGGAAGACTTGCATTATATTCAGCCTGTATGGCCGGCTAACAGGATATCTTTCAGTGTACTTGTGGATCATTGGTGCACTCGGGATTCGTGCAAGATAAGATGAATGGCAGCAAGCGTTTCTAGCTCTTCGTCATGAGAAGACATTGGGGGCGTGGTCTCAGGACTCCCTCTTCAGGCCTGTTTGCAAACCAATTGTCTCCTAGCTTTAGATGCAAATTGCTGTCTAGAAAGCTTACATTCCCTCATTTACTCCAAAGAATATCTGTGAACACTTTTGAAATATCACATTTGCAAAACTTGTTTCGCTGGAGGAAACATTTGCAAATCTGGGTGCCAGATTAAGCATCTGGTTCAGCTGGTACTACAATACTACTTTAGGCAGGAATGACCTGTCAGTTCACATGCTCTCTTTGTCCAGTCAGACTGATGAAGGCGTGGAGTCCACTGAACCAATGAGCAGATGCTGGTAAAATCAGCTTTCAAGACTGAATCCTATTGCCGAATGTATGCATGATTTGCAATCCCATTAAGTTGATCCCATTAAGTTGTATTAAATGACAATGATCTCCAAATATGGGTCACCTCCAGCGGCCAGTGTAAAACACGACTGGAGCCCTTTTTGGAAACACTGAGTAATAGGCATCTTGAATCCGTCATAGCTAAATGTGCTCTTATATAACCTGATCGTAGGTTGATGCAAACTGCGCGAGGTAATAACTTGCTACTAACGCGAGAGATAGACAGATAGAAGGAACACAAGATAAAGTGAAAGAGAGAGAGAGGGGAAAGAGAGTTAACTTGATTTGTGAAGTTTATTCGAAAAATTATGCTCATTCAGAACTGCTTGTGAATCTTATCACTTATTTGCAATTACTTTGTAAAAACTGTGCTGCAAAATGCACAATTGTCAAGCTTTTGTCTTAGTTGTCTTGGTAGGAGAAGCCCCTCTACACCCATGCCAGGCTGGTGAGGATCAGTTGTGGATTGAACGATCGATTGGATCCATATTGAATACCTCACTTGTGACGCAGGACATGTTTGACTCTTAACTTGGTAGCAAATGTAATCATCTATGAAGCGAGAAAGGAAATACTGCTCATCTGTTTATTGCAAGTCATAAGCATGGTTTTGATGGGCGCTGGCCGGAAGAACCCGTTTCCTGCGTGGCAATTCTGCTTTCTGTGGGTTTGGTACTTGGGAGTATGTTATCTGAAGGAAAGCGCTCAAGATATGATACATCTACTGGTTTCAGCAAAGCATGTTTCTACACCAAACAGACAAAAGATTACATTAAATGATGCATTGAAAGCGAGATTGAGCACCTGAGACTCTGGAGAAGTTATCTAACAAGATCTTATCTGCTTATGACTGATTTCATATGTTAAAGAGGTGCTATTCACAATTCCAGCTTCCTGAGGCATCCACATCAGAGCTATTCAACTGTTTTGTGAAGCAAGAGCATGTTGCTTTGTATATTGTTACTGCCATGTGTAGAGATCATAGCTGCCATTGGTATGGACTCGAATGCTTTGTAAGTAAAATATTGTCTCAGTGTAATAAGATACTGTTTTTAACATTATCAGCCTTTTTATAGCACTTCATACAGGATTCCTCACACTTATTAACACTATCATAATAGTTTGTAATATTGCACAACTAATTGTAGGCTATTTATCAACCTCTGAAAGGAGAAAGGGTTGAGTCTTTCCTGCCGGGATTCTAATTTTCAAAAGTAAGCTGTGCCCCACCCTAGATGAGAGTGCGTAACCTACCAGCTATTGTCCAGACTGTAGCCACCTCATCGTAATGTAGATGGATGGGTGCAAGGATACAGGGATGGAATTATGCCTTTGATCCATGGTGGCTGTTATGGACAGTGTCATATTTTTTAGGCTGTCAAGAGTCAGGTGTCATTTGATAAATGTACTAAGTCACTGCATAGAGTGCAGCAGCAGCTATTCTATGAATGTTGAAAAGTGGTTAAAATGCAGTCACAGAACTAGATCTCATGCAGGCACCAATATCCCATGTGTGTGGTTTTATGGGTTCGGGGATTGAGAATTATCTATATTGGTGGGAATAATGCTTGAAAACATGCTGCATGCCATTGACTCATCCACTCCATACTGTGTCAGTATAGCTTTTTTTTTACTGTTTAAAAATAAATTCAACCTGAAATCTACAAATCACATACAAAACAATTCTTGTTTAAAAAAGAAGTAATTAAAATAAAGCATTACAATCACAGATTCTCTAAATAAACATACATTGAATCAACACCTGTGCTGAAAAGAAGGGTCTAAATCTCATTTATTTTTAAGCTGTGCAACAAATTTAGCACAGAGACCCAGTAGATGTTTTGGAACCAGTAATGCATGTTTCCCAAAATGAGTCTTGATCAATGCTCTCACAGGCATCAACAATTCATTTAAAGTGCAGATACGTCAGAGACTCAATAATGGTGATTCAGCATTTCAGCCCTGTCTGCCTGTTGGCAGAATGTACATTGGACCTCATTGACAGATATCGCATTCCTTCTAGACAGTACTTCCTTGGTCAAAAGCTGTTTTTATCTAAAGCAAATGAATACATTTCTCATTTGATTGCATGGGAACCTAACCAGATAAGAAGGAAGAGTCCCTCTATGATTGTGATCGAATTGAAGATGTGACATAGTGGTATAACCATCTTTTTGTGTTGTGGCACCAATCTTGATCCAACAACTTACATTTCGTCCTGCTTGGATTAGCTACCAAGTCATCTGACCTAAGATCAAGGTCATGCAGTATTTTTTCACATCGTGCTTTAAGTGTCCCTAGAGACTGATCTTGTTCAAGATTCATGACCCTTGCAAGGTGCCAATACAAGGTTTTCCTACACGATTGCACAAGCTTCCCATATAATAATAGAAGATGCCATTGACCCTTTACTTTCAGTGAGAAAAGGACAAATTCATGTCGGATGATTGCTACTGTTACTGAGTTTGATATACCCCGTACTTTGTGCCCTATCTCACCTTCAATTAGAGAGAGATAGTCCAATGCCCATTTGCCCAGCAACTCAACACCATTCAAGAGTTTGAGGCAAATCCTACCTTCAAAAAATTTAATAATCGGTTCCAATGAGAATTTACAGCAACAATTATTAATGTGTTTCATCTTGGGAATGGCGAAGTCTGCTTTTGCTCTCAGATGATTCTTGAGAGATGCTTTGTTGGGAGAACTAAGAAATAGATGATGGAATTAACTCTTTTTAAAGCTAGGCTATTTAAATATCAGCTCAGGATGGTCTTACATTTCCCTGATACCACAGCAATGAGTTGAGATTTTTGGGGGTTGATTTTTAAATTGTTTTCCCTTGCATAGCTTTTAAAAGGCTGTCAGTAGCTGATGTAGACCAGTTTGGGTGCAATCGATCAGGACAAAATCATCTGCATAAGCCATCCAACAAATTTGCAAATGTCCAATTGTTGTGGGAGCAAAGGAGACCACTTCCAAATATTTACCAACGTCTGCCACATAAAGCTTGAATACACAGGAGGTCAATATACACCCCTGTCTCAGGCTGTTACAGCTCGGGATCTTTCTAGTCAATGAACCCTGCTGGTTTAATCGTACTCTGACATGGGTGCCTTCATTTAGCAAAATTATCAATTCAAGGAGGCCTTTGGGAATTCCCCACTGCCTTTTTTTCTCACACAGTCTGGCTCTAATAATAGGGTCACATGCGCTAGATAAGTCCAGTGCCACCATATGTAACACTGGATAAGTTCCCCTATTGACAGAGTCCTGAAGACATCCCCACAGGAAACCATTCAAGTTAGTTCCATGAGATTTCCTGAAACCTGTTTGAAAGGTTGAGAGTAGATCGTTGCTATTGACCCAGGACTCCAGATACTTCAATATAATAGTCGCAAATATTTTGCTGCCACAGTCCAAAATGGATATAAATCGATAGTTTGCTGGGGCGATCTACATTTTATAGTATCGGCATTATTTATGCAGTCCCCCAACTAGCCAGATAAATGCCTCTCATTAAGATGTCATCAAGGAGAATTTGAGAATCCAACCCACACTGATGGAGCACCTTTAAACAGTTTGTTAGAAGTTTTATTGGGGTCGGGAGCTCTAGAGTCACTAGCTCCTTTAATGGCATCCAATACATCCTGTAGCTCAACGGTGGTTGACCCATTAACTCAAGACCACTTCTATTTTGAATGACAGGGATGGAGCAATCTGGGGGAACTTCCCATAAGGTCCCCAAATTATGTCACCCTATCATTTTCTGAGGCAGCATTAATAATTTTTTCCCATAAACCATTACCTTGAAAATTCATTATTGCCCAAAAAGGGTGAGGTTCTTGCATTTGAAGGTGGCCCAATATGACCACAGAATCTAGCTGAATCATGTGAGCCCGATGGTTTCTGATCCAGGTTTTGTGTCTTTGTCTGAAAGTCTTTATGGGGTCGGAACAAACCACACATGCCGTAACAAAGATTTGTATTTCTCGAATCCGTTGCCTTCATTTCATTTTTTTTCAGCAACCGCTTTGTCAAATTTGTGTGTTTTCTTATCATTAGGATTTTTTCCATGACCTGTTTGTGATTACCACCAATGGCTGGTCCTAAAGACTCCCGCAGGAAGGCTCCAAAATTTTCATGCATGAATCTCTTCAGTTTCCATTCATAATCAGTGCGATCAATAACCCCTTGTATTTTATCATTCACATTATCAATCTTTTGTTGATTCCCCATGATTCTATTTTGAATTGAATTAAGCAGTATAGGTTCTTCAAAACTATCATGTGCAGTCACAGGTAGCAAGTTAATTTCACATTTCAATAGACAGTGATCACTCCATACATTTCTCAGAATTTCACAGTCTTTACAATTGGACGATAGAAAGGTATCTAGGAAAATGTAATCCAGGGCGGAACTACGAGAACCACTGTACAAAGCAGAATATTCCCCAGTCTCCCCTACAATGGAGCCATTTAGAAGTTTTAGTCTCAGACTACGCATGCAGTTATTCCATGTAACAACTTTCTCACAAGTCCCGGGGGTGTTAGTACATAAAGACACCTCCACATAGACTGTTGGGTTGTGAATACTGTCATTTCTGTCAGCCTTATAACAACAGGAGTTAAAGTTCCCGACACAATTATGTGACCTTCATTGTACCTTCCCATCCATTCAGTGGTAAAGTTGACCAAAGTCTCCAAAAATGTACTTTAATGACATACACCTTTGTTTCAATAAATGTTACACAATGGAAGTTGCAAGGTCGTATTGCCATATGTTCCTGACATATCCACAGCCAGAAGACCATTCGAGACATCATACCATTTTGTACATTGTATGGCACAATCAGGTCTACACAGACTGGTGAGGCCTCCCTTAGGTCTCCCCCTAAAGCCCTTGGTAGCCAGTTGAGAAATGGCAGTGTGGTCATCCAATACCACAAGTTCCATCAGCCACGTCTCTTGTAGACAAATGAAATACAGATTGCGTAGCATAAGTCCCACCTCTGGGTTTTGGAATAGCTGATTATGTCCTCTAGTGTTCCTTGTGGCTAACAGGATGGAGTTTGGTGCTAGAACCTACAAGGCGTCTTATCAGTAAAGCAGGTGAATTTATTGCTGGAGCCACCCAAGACCAGTCCTGCTGGCTGGAGTCACTGTTCACTTCAGCACCATCAGTAAAAACTGACCTGTCCCGAGTTCCCAAATCCATCCTTCTGCAGATGGATGAAAATTGAGAGGGATTTAACTGGGTCTTAAATTTGGGGAAATCCTTGTGTTAGTGAACGTGTGTTTAAACCCCAGTTGCTTCAAGGTGGTGCCTTCTTTCAGCAGCAAATCGAACACAACCCTGGAGTTAAGCCCAATAACCACAGACGGAACATAGGCCCAAAACTGCTGAGCAATTCAGTACTTAATTCTCATCAAAGTACCGTGACCCTTCCAGAAGAAGTTGGTAAGGGGCCTTATGTTTGAGAGGGTGCTGATTACTTTCCGTTGCCTCATTATGAGTAGAGTGCGATTAATACAAGTTGCTGAGATCCTTGGCCCCAGCAAAAGAGCGGCGAGAATCTTCACCACTCTTAGCACCTTGCAGAATTGAACGAACTGGATACTGATTGTGTCCCTCTTTTTTGTACAGTGGGTGTTTCCCAGACTTACATAGCTTTCGGTAGAAAAATTGTTACCCAATAAGATCCAGCATATTATCAGTAAGCTCCTCCTCCTTACTTGCATTGGTAAGTTTTCTCTTGTAACTTCCATCGAGCCTATGGTTTGTTTGTTGGTCCCATGGTTCGAAGGACACACAGTACTACGATATGGGAGGGTGTATCCTCTGTGAGTTGGTTTTAACTGACTCACTCCTTAAAGACCCCCAAAGTTACAGTACAGGTAATGTCCCCAAAGGAACGTGTTAGATAAGGATCAATGAGGGTACCTGAGGAACATGTTAGATGACAGTCAGTGAGGCCGTGCATTTACATTTCAGTGTCACATTGGCAACCGACTCCCCGAAGGTTGCAGCCCTTGGTGATGAGTTCTGATCTGACTCCCTCTACAGGCAATATATCCCCTAATGACATGCATGGGGGATGTTAATGTTAATGTTAAAGGATATTTGTACTGCGCACTACAACCACCGGAGTGGTCCCCTGGTGCTCTAGCAGATCTGAAACAAAAAAGGGGGTAGGTTAGGTGTGTTAGTAGGACAATTTTTGAGTTGTAAAGTACTGTTGGCAGCTTGAGTTCGGTTAACACTGTTCGCCGAGCATATTGGTGTGGTATTCGGTTCTGAGACCGTTGTGTGCTGTTGTGTGGGGTTATGTGTGGTGCGGTTGTTGTTGCAGTGTGGTGAAGTGCATGCAGGTTGCTGTGGCTTTAAGAGGGGTGGTTGTGTTTGGTTAGAGTGTGAGAGGTGTGTGAGGAGTGATGAGATTTTTAGCAGTTTTTGGGGTTGGTTAGTAGCCTTGCTGTTAGGAGAAATGCGCAATCCTATTGTGTCTCCCTCATGATTTAGAGATGGTAGTTTCCTTTCGGTGATTAAGTTTCAGCATGATAAGTCTGTCCGATCTCTCTGTCATTATGCTAAGACAGCTACTTTTGTGTTTTCCATCTTTGTATTTGGACAGCCCTTTTATCCCAGTTTGTCTTTGCTACAACCTAGTCCTTACGGATTGATTTACTTGCAAACTATGCCCGTACCCTACAGCCGTCCTGAGTGCGTAATGTTATTGTTAGTGTTGGGCATGTATGCTATTTTCCTGTCCTAATAGGGTTATCGCTTGCATTCTGTTCCAACTAGCATCGTCTCTCTTGCTCTTTTTAGGAGTTTCCCTTAGTCAGTCCTGGGTGCTATCTGTGCCATCATATATTCTATCAGTCTGTTCTTTGAGTTTCCTGTTTGAATGTTTTTGTTGTTTCAATTTGGTTCCGAGGTGTTGAAGAGCCAGGTTTTTAGAAGTTTTCTAAATTTTAGGTGGTCTTTGGTGTTTCTTAGTTTTTTTGGGAGGTTGTTCCAGGTTTTTGCATCTAGGTGGGAGAAAGAGGAGCCCCCTAGTTTTTTCCTGAAGTATGGTTTTGGTTCCAGGCAGATTTCATTGCTTGATCTGAGGAGTCTCCTTGGCTTGTAGATTGTTATTTTCTTTTGTAGGAATTCCACTGCCTGTCTGCTGATTGCCCGCTGTGTTATGCACATTGTTTTGAATGTGATACGATGTTTGATTGGGAGCCAATGTGGTATTTTTAGCGCAGGAGTGATGTTGTCTCTTCTGGATAGTTTGAGGAGGAGTTTAGCTGCTGCATTTTGGATGCGTTGTAATTTCTTCAGGAGGTATTCCAGTATCCTGAGGTAGAGGCTGTTTCTTGTCGATTCTTGACATGACGAGGGCGATGATTTTCAGTGTTTTGTGGGTGAAGTAGAGGAAATGTAGGATTCTTCTGTGTGTGAAGGAGGAAGAATCATTTCTTAATTGTTGCATTTACTTGTGGTTCTAAGGTTAGAGCATTGTCCATTAGGACACCCAGGTTTTTTACTACCTTAGTTGGTGTGGGCGTGGTCCCTAGTTCCGTCAGCTAGGGAATGTAGGTGTTGTTCTGTTAGTTTTTGGATATAATCATTATTTCTGTCTTTCCTGGGTTGATTTTTAAGTTGTTTCATCCAGTCAAAGATTTCTTTTAGACATTCTACTAGGGTTGAGTGAATGTCTTGTGTATCTTCAATTTTGTTGATGATCTGAGTGTCGTCTGCATAATTGTAACATGTAATGTTATATTTTTTGAAGATCCTTATTAGTGGAGTCTGGTAGATGTTTAAGTATAGTGGTGATAGTGAGGATCCTTGTGGTACTCCACAGTCAGTAACTCATGGAGTAGATTTGAAGGGTTTTATCTATACAGTTTCTGTCCTGTCTGCTAGGAATGATTTAATCCAGAGTATTGCCATGTCCGTTATACCTATATCTTCTAATCTTTTGATTAGGGTGTCATTGCTTACTGTGTTGAAAGTTGCTTAGAGGTTGAGCAGAATCAAAGCCGAGATTGTGTTGGAGTTTGCATTTCTTTTTAGGTTGTCCCAGATGGATAGTAGTGCCGATTCTGTTCCTCTTGCGGGTCTAAAGCCGACTTGTGCTTGGTCTAGCAACTGGTGTTTTTCTACATGTTCTTTGGTTAATTTGTATACGTATGTTTCTAGGAGTTTTGCTGGGTAGGGAATATTTGAAATCAGTCGGTAGTTGGAGAGGTCTTCCACTTTGCCACATGTGGTTTTTAAAAGTGGCTTAATATATGCTGATTTGACAAGTCGTGGTTCAGTCCCTGCTGTGAGCTACAGATTTAAGAGGTTTCTGTAATATTCCGACACCGTCCCTTGTGTGAGGTTTGATTTGTAAATGTCAGGGGGGCAGTGATCCATGGGTGATCCTGCTTTCTTGCTGTGTTTGTAGCAGATTAAATAATGTCTCTACTGATATTTCCAGGAAGTTTTGTAGTTTGTGCTGTGGTGCCTTATCCGTTTTGTATGATTTGGCGGATGTCGTTGATTTAGTTTTTTAAATGGCCTGCCAAGTTGTTGCATAGTTTCTGTGAGGGTATTGGAGTATTGTGGCGACCTGGTCGGATTCTCATTTTGTTTATGATGTTGAATATTTCTTTTTGGGTGTTGGTGGCTTTGGAAATTCTGTCATCATAATGCCTTTTCTTTGCCTTTTGAATTTCCTTCTTATATGATCGGATTTGTTTCTGGGACTGTTTTATTTTTCTTGGTCGTATTCTTTCCATCATTCCAATTCCAGCTTCTTGTTGTTCTTTTTCGTGGTGCTTAGTAGTGGGATGATCCATTTTGCCATTGCTCTTTTTCTTGAGGGGGTAAATGGTTTTTACGGGGAGATGTTTTCGATTGTATCAGTAATCCATTTATATGAAGTAGCTCCACTTTCCCGTCTAGGTCTGCCTTCTGCAGTTCTGATGTTGAAGGTTTGGTCATCTCCAGTTGTTCTATTAGGTTGCTTGCTTTGATGGTTTTCCAGTATCCTTTTGTGGTGGTTGGGAGCTTAAGGGGCTGGATGCTGACTTTGGTTGGTAGTGTGATCACAAATGGACTGATGGGAAGGTTGCTCCAGAGTATTTGTATTGGTGGTGCTGTGGTGATATGTTTTTTCTTGGTGAAGATTGTTTCAAGGGTGTGTTCTGCGGAGTGTGTTGCCCCTTTGACCAACTGTTTTAGTTTCATGGTTGTTAGCTGCCCAATTAGTGAGTTTTGAGAGTTGGAGTGTTTTTCTTCCAACCAGATGTTGAAGTTCCCCAGGATTATCAGATGGTCGTGTTGGATGACGATGTTGGTCATGGCTTCTATGTAGTTGTCGATGAAGGTTGCATCATATGTCAGTGGCATGTAAACCAGTATGAATTTAATGTTTGTTTTTGGATTCGCCAATTGGTGTATAACCTTGGATTTGCAGTTCATGATGTTAAGGGGTTCGTCTGCTTTTACTTTCAGGTGATCTTTGAATGTTACTGCAAAGCCTCCTCCTTTTTCATTTTTCATGTTTAACTGAAGGCATTTGAAGTTGGTGGGGAGGCAGCTTTGGAGTGTGATTTTATAGTTGTCGTCCAGCCATGTTTCTGTGATGAATAGGATGTCGATATCGTTGTCACAGAGAACATCGAAGATCTCTGTTGAGTGTTTTGACATGGATCTTGTGTTTATTAAGTTGCAGTGGATTTTTAAGGTATAGTTTGGTTTGTGATTTATTGTTGGTGTTGTCTTCTGACTGGTTTAGGTTTCCTTTCTAGTCGATCTCTAGTTGAGGTGCTGGTACAGTTAGTTGTGTCTGTGTCATCGAAAAGCTCTTCTAGGTTCAGTATTGGGTTTTTGTTTTCATCAGGCTCCTCTTCTAAATTTTGTGGCTGTCGAGCAGAGGATCCTCTTGTTTTGGTGATGTAATGCATTGATTATGTTCTTGTTATCTCTAGCTTTGTCCATTCTTCTTCTGCGTGGTTGTGTTTGGTTGTTGGTCATTCTTAATTTGTAAATTGGGTTGGTTTGTTCCCATGAATGGTTGTTTGCGAGATATGGTGTTAGGTATAGGGATTTCTCTCTTCTCTTGGCGCTGGTTCTGTTATCGTTCTTGTCTGTGGGAGTGTGTTCTGCAGTTGTGAGTCTTCAGTGATGCTCAGTTGGGTTTGTTCTTTCTGCTCATTGTCATTCATTTGGTACAATTCATTTTCACAGCATTTTGGTTTTGAGTGTTTTTCTGGTTGGTTTTGTTTGGTTCGTTGTTGCAGAGTTGGCCTATGTGCTTTTGGTCTGGCTGTCTTGTGGTGTTGGACTGGGTGTGGGGAATTATCAATTACAAGCTTAGGCTCTGTCTGTTGGGGGCAGTCTAGTTGGGTGATATCGCAAGGGTAATTCAGTCGCTCTCTTGGGTTTGGGGTTTGTCAGGTTGGGGAGGTCTAATAGGGTTATATCGCTAGGGTATGTTGCCCTAATGTGGCTGTGGTGCGACACAGGGTACTGTTCACAGCACTATCTCAGAATGTCAGGGCCAATGATCACAGTACCATCTTGGCGCGGCAGGGCTAATACTTTCAGTGCTGTCCCAATGTGGCACCCTCTAGTTGTGATGTAAAGGCCCTTTTAAGAATTCTCTAATGGTGTGAATCAGGCCAGCATTCACAGAGCTATCGCAGTTTGGTTCATGCTAATAGTCACAGTATTATCCCAGTGTGCAACAGGGTGATTATTACTGTGCAATCCTCGAGAGGCACAAACTGGTAATCCCAGCATTGTTCTTATTGTGTTGTTTTCCAGATGTGATTCAAATTAATATCTACAAATCTGTACAGGTGTTGCAGAGGCCAGTAATTACAGAACTTTCCCAGAGAGGCACAAGCTAATAATCATGGTACTATCCTAGAAAGGCAGAGCTGGTAATCAAAATACTGTTCTACTGTGGGGCTTTATGGATGTCTTTCAAGTCAATATGTGCTAATCTCTAAGGGTGCGGCACGGTCTAATAAACACAGTACTATCTTAGAGATGTACCAGCTAGTAATCACGGTACTGTCCTAGAGAGACACAGGCCAAGACTCACAGCACTATCCATGAAAGGCACAAGCAGATAATCACATCACCTATCCTAGGTGCAAAATTAATAATAACAGTACTATTTTAGAAAGGCACAGGTCAATAATCCCCATATTATTGTATAGTGGTGCTTTCTAGATTTGATTCAATTTAGTATGTGGTAAACTTCAAGGGCACGGCACAGTCTAATAATCACAGTACTATCCTCGAAAGGCAGAAGTCAATAATCCCAACACTATCCTAGAAGGCAAAGCTAATAATCACAGTATTATCTTAGAAAGGCATAAATCAATAATCTCAGTACTATTTTGTTGCAGTGCTTTCTAGATGTGATTCAAGTCAGTATGTGCTAATCTCTGAGGGTGGGGCACAATCTAATGATCTCAGTACTATACAAGAAAGCCCGAGCTAATAATCACGGTACTATCCTTAAGGAACAAGCTAATAATCACAGTAGTATCCTAGAAGGTACAGTATTATCTTAGAAAGGCATAAGTCAATAATTGCAGTACTATTCTGCTATGGTGCTTTCTAGATGTGATTTAAGTCAGTATGTGGTGAACTCTAAGGGTGCAGTGCAGTCTAATAGCCAAAGTACTATCCCAGAGGCATAAGCTAATAATCACAGTACTATCCTAAAGGCAGAAGCTGATAATCACAGTACTATTCTAAAGGCACAAGCTAATAATCACAATACTATCCCAATGGTCAATCAGGGATGGTGGGCAGGCTGTGAGGAGGGAGCGAAGCGCATGTGAGGAAATGGATGTCGGGGAGGGGGTGCAGTGTACAGTGGGCTAGTGGCTCAGGCAGGGAACAAATAACCAACAGGGAGGCTAAGGAGGAGAGATCAGAAAATGCTCACCTGATTTTCAGAAAAGAAACGAACACAGTGTATTGCGGGTCGCTACACCAAGCACATTGCTGGGGATTGGCCAATCAGGAATGGTGATCGGGCTTGGTCGGCGGGTGGATAGTGCAACTGAGGAAATGGATGCAGGGAGGGGGTGCGGTGTACAGCGGACAAGTGGCTCAGGCAGGGAACAAATAACCAACAGGGAGGCCAAGGAGGAGAGATCAGAAAATGCTCACCTGATTTTCAAAAAAGAAACTAACCATTTTTAATTCCATTGTATTGGGTAGAAGTGGAAATCATTTTGGATTCCTTGGATATGGTGGATAATGAACATGAGACTACTGCTGACCCCAAAAGGTCCCAGTTGTTGGTGGTCTGCTATGTCATTACCGACTGAGACGTGTTCTTAAAGTGATTCGGGAGATATGATTGGTGTTCCCCGAAAGTTAGCACACATCCAGAGTGATCCCATGTACATAGGTCTGTTGCACTGTGTGATAATGGACTGTGTTCTTGCTGCCAAGAGCTTGGGAATAGTGGGGTTTCGTTTGATGTTGTCCAGGGCCTTAGGCTGAGGGTCCTTATGCCCCATGTCTTTGTTTGCTTTTTTCTGTAGTTTTCCATTTTTACCAGCCCCCTTCCTGGGAGGCTGGGCAGCCGGTACCTCAGCGGTATCAGGGACAGTTGAGGGAGCAGTGGCATCATTGATTACTTCTACCGAATGATTGAGCAGTTCTTCAATTGCAGGTGGTATCAGGTCCTCTCTTAACCCCACCGCATCTCTCTCAATCATAGCCACAGCTTGTGAGAGCTCAGAGCCCGTAGGAGGGGGGGACTGTGGCCCCAGATTTTTGCTCCTGGCTGTGTTTCCATAAAGTTCAATTTGTTTTCAATTGTTTGCAAGATGATGGCGTGTGCCGCATTTCCTCCCTTATTTCTTCATAGAGACCAGCCAAAGTGGAAATTACTTGATTTATAGAGGAAAGTGCTGCCTGTGCTTGTGATTCGCTGTTTGTGTTCTGCCGAGAGGAGGGGTAGAAGGAGCTGCATCTCGGCAGGACATGGAGTAGAGACATAAGAAGTGCTGGAACAAACAGAACTAACGATCTCTACTGCATCTTCATCATAATCTGATTATTATGATAGAGAGAATTCTCCACAAGGGTTGGTGACTGTGTGATCATTTTCAACAGCGGCTGCAAGCTCTGCGTCAGACGGGTGCACTGATTCTGACACGTGATCAACGTGGCTTGCATTTGATTCATGGTCTGCTTCATTAGGAAAGTCCTCTTGTGGCGGGGCTTCCTCATGGGAGCCAGTCTTATCTCTGGGTCCCGAGCCTGGAGGAAAGATGAAAGACTGAGCTCCCTTACAGTTAGAGTGTGGGGAAGGTGGCAACGGCAGATCTGTTGGCATTTCCATCATTTGCTCATGCAGTGATTTGCTTGAGTGTTTAGAACACAAATGTGTCATTAACGGTGTCCCGCAGTGATTAACAGTAAACCACTCGACCTCCACTCCTTCTCTGAACCGTGCTTCGTGCGAATGGTAGGATTTGTAGTGAACACACAACACCAGTGACAGGGTCCGCCTCCAGGAACTGTTGAGATGTCAAACATATTCTGGTTGCAGTATTAAAGAGCAGAACCACGGTAAATCACTCGACCTCCACTCCACTCCTTATCTTCTGTGTCAGTATATCTAGTGTGTGTAGCTGCATGGTGGAGCACACTGAGAAAGACGACATTTTAACGATTTTCTGGAGGCTAGTTTTGCCTCGGGACAGCAAAAATGCCTCATCATAGTTTCAAAGGTTAGCCGTCTGTACAATGAAAGAATTCCTCCAAAGAACGCTCTCAAAGAAGTGCGGCACCGCAATGCTGTGACTGGCTGGCAATACCCTGCCATAAAAAGGTGATACATCTCACATAGTAAGGTAAAATGAAAAGATCTTTATATAATCAGAAATTGCAATGTATGTGTTGGTTTTTCTTCATCTGGCTACCTAAGATCCAAGAGATTGCTTTCACCCCCATGGGTCTCCCTATAGTTTCGTTGCCAGTCTGCTCAGTGTCTTGTATGGCATATAAATTGTCACTTCTCTTCGCCATCTTGGACTTGGATTGGGACTAGTATTGGGGCTTTGGACTTTCTGTTTTCCCCAATGTCCAGTGTGTTACTCTCAGTGTATTGGTGAGTGCTGAGGTGGATTTTCTAACTATTGTTCAGGATTCGGACGATGAAGCTCATAAACCTATTTCCGTCTCTCACAGATTTGATTTGGGTCTGAGATGTGTTCATCCAACATACAACCAATTATTCACCTTCTCTTTCAGTCTTCAATAATTTAGGCTGGGAAAGTACTTTCTTTTCCCACATACACAAGACGTTCACTTCTCCTTCAATCTCTGTAAGATTTAGCTGTTTGTTTAGTTTCCCAAAATAAACAAAGTGATTCAGATTTTCTCTTTGTCTCTGCAACCTCAGCTGAGGTTAAGGCTTCATTTTCCATTATACAACTGTTTTTCAATGAATGTCTTTATGCTCTGGATCTCACAAAGTATATCAGATTGTCTAGCTTTATTCTCCTTATTTGGACTAACATTTGACCGGATGTTAGTTTATGTTTTTCAGCCTAGAAAAAATGGTTGAAGTGCTTTCTCTTGGCATTGGGTTAGAGACAGGTTGCGGGTTGGACCTTGATTCCCATCTTACCTCAAATGATTGAAGTTTTCTTTCTCAGGCATGGTTCGCTTTCTTACTTTCTTTGGTTATGGCTCGTTACTGGCCTTCATTCCCCAGCATTCATCAAAGGATTCACATTCTTTTTAAGAATTTCACGAACAGTTTTGCCAGTAAATCATGGGCCCAGTTCTCTCTGTGTCTCCCCTTTTGCTTTCTACTCTCTGCTCAAGGTTTTGTTTCCCTTCCTCACCCGAAGGCATTTGAGAGGTGGTTCTCTCACTACTGCTTGTTCGTCTGTCCTCACATGTCTTCAATATTCTCACTGTTACAGGTTGGTTGTGATATATGGGTTTGGACTTGATTAACTCTTGCAGTGACTTCTCTGCATTTCCAACTCACACTTGGTCTGAGGGTTCCTGTCTGGCAGCTTCTGTTCATGGAACTGCTGCTGTTAACCCTCAGATTGACAGCTCTGGTCCTTATAGACAGCAACGTTCTTTCTCAAACTCCAGGCACACCACCTACTTCTTCTGACAACTTGCCATTAGAAAGGGCTGCAGATCAACTGGCTTGTCAGATTCTGAAACTTCCACTAATAGTTTCTACTATAGAAGTGATTCATCACTCAATTGAGTGAGGTCCTGTAGCAAAACAGGCTGGCTTTTTGAACTGCGGGCCTGGCCATGCAAGGTCCGGTAAGTGATGAGAAGGGCCTTTAATGATGCAGTGAGAATATATATTGTGGAGAAATGCTGTGCTTCCAACCAGTTTGTAGTCCAGAGGATGTGCTTTATACATGATAGAGTTTGTGTATTAAGTATGTGTGAGATCCTATAAATTGTGCATAACATTATGCAGGCAGTTGAGAGCCAAAAGCATGGTTGCTTGGGCCTTTTTAGTAAAAAAGTTTAATTCAAAGTACTGATTGATTTGACTGAGGTTAGGAGGATCATGGGCCTCATTACGACCCTTGCGCTCCCGGAATGAAGGGGGCCGGTACGGGCTGGCCCCCTTTATTCCGGGAGCGCCTATTATGAGGTTCCCTTCGCGGGACCCGGATCAGACGTCTGGTAAAACCAGACGTCTTTTCTGGGTTTGGCGAGGGGAAGAGGGAGGTAATAACGGGCCAGATGTAATCTGCCCGTTATTACCTCCCTCCCCATTCCCATTGAGCCCTATGGGGGCACAAATGGGAATGGGGATGGGTTCCTGCAAGGAGGAATTTCCGTGTGACCCAGTTATTCCTCGTTGCAGGAACCCG
Organism: Ambystoma mexicanum; assembly: GCF_040938575.1. Taxonomy (NCBI): domain Eukaryota; kingdom Metazoa; phylum Chordata; class Amphibia; order Caudata; family Ambystomatidae; genus Ambystoma; species Ambystoma mexicanum. The sequence goes on from NC_090929.1 coordinate 544,944,317, forward strand.
GTAAAGGAGCCCGGTTTGGAGGCAGCCATGGAGCTAATAGTTCCATGGCTGCCTCCAAACTCGTAATGAGGCCCAATGGGCCTCATTACATGTTGTGCAGTAACCATGGTGCTATTAGTGCCATGGTTGCCGCCGGTATTTGAACGTGTCCGCCTTGGTGGATGGCGGAATTACCGGCCTACTCCAAGGTGAGCGGGGCCGGTAATTCCCCATTCACCAAGGGCCTTCCCCATTCCCATTTTTGCCCTGATAGGGCATAATGGGAATGGGGAAGGTGGTAATTACGGTACCGAAAATTGCGGTACCGTATTTAGCACCGAGGTCGCTTTGCGGCACCCTACTTTAACGGCTGGTAAACCAGCCGTTAAGGTCGGGTCCCGCAAAGGGAACTCGCAGTAAGGCGGTAAGGGTTTACTGGTACCGGTGCCCTTACCGGTACCGGTAAACCCTTACCGCCTACCGTGTAATGAGGCCCAATGTCTTTTATTGAGGGTGACACCTAGAGGTGTTACCATCTTCGAAGAAACAGGGGAGAGCCTAAATGGAATGTCCAGTTATGATGTTTAAATAGGCGACAAGTATATCTATAGGTAAAAGTCTCCGGTTTTTCATGATTTTACTTGAGATCGGTGATAGTCACCCATCAATTCAATCATAAAAGGCACTTGCCTGAATTATTGGAGTTGGAAGAGGTTGATTATTAAATTGTTATGATAATGCGGGTGTCCAAAATATAACTGTAAATGTAGTCATGGCAAAGGAAGGGTTCAGTGAGGCCATGGACTACGGTAAATGTTCTTTGGCAAATGAGTCTGAATTGAGCTTTGTGGAGCCCTGACAGGCAGAGACGTTGCTAAGGAGGGGCTGAGGGGGCTGTAGCCCGGATCATTTGGTTGTAGCCCTGGATAGAAGCTCAAGGGCTAAAACCAAAAGGCTAGCTAGCCCTGAGTATGGACAGTCCTGACATTAGCGTAGCCCCAGATCTTTTCCAGACATAGCAACACCCCTGCTGACAGGTCAAAGTAGATAAGGACCCTATTTGGGATCTTCCAGCAAAGACAGAGGTGATCGTCTTCAAGAATAGGCTGTGAAATGTCACTTGAATATGACTAAGTGGCACACAGTGCTGGAGAAAAAGTTAATTACAACAAGGTGGCCCTTCATTAGAATTGGCCAGCATCATGAAGTTCTTCCAGATGATATAAGAACAACTTTCCAGGTCTACCTTGCCAGAAACCCACTTAGACCTGGTTGATTAGCTTGCTGCATTACATTAACAGTAAGGGTTCAAATTACATAGGTCGCTCAGGAGTACAGCCATAGAGTATTCATTGGATATGGTTCAATAGCTATACAAATATTCTGCTTGCAGGGAGTGTTTCCTAGGGATAAACCTAACATGGACAATGTGCATGGTTCTTCAATGCAGCCAGGGAGAAAAGCCTCCAGGGTGGCATTAGGGGAGAGTACTGGATAGAGTTTGGAGGTGACAGTAAAATGGGAAAAGGGGAACGTTCATATATTAGCTGTGAAGAGAGAGTGCAAGGGATCGGATTTGTAATTAAATAGTTCAGAGACTGAGAAAGAGAATTTGGAAGGGGTTATTATATTAGCACCTGCTAAAGCCAAGGCTGACATCTGAATTGAGTTTATGCAAATCTTGGGTCAGGGAGTGGGCATAAGCGATTTATTGGGGTTATGGGCATTTTATGGACTTGCCTGGCTATGCCCTTTATGGTGTACATTCCTGTGTACTAATGAGAGGATTGCCTCTACCTTGTCTAAATTTAAACACAATGAAACAGTACAAAGACTGCAGACATAAAAACCACTGGTACGATTAGTGAACTGCTGGCATGGTAGCTTATCTGCCGATATGATAGCTCAACTGCTGGTAAGATTACTAACGTTGATCGCTGGATTCATACATTTTTCTATAAATTTCTGTGAGTAACCTGAAGGTCACACATTAGAAGTCCAGAAGGACCTATCAGCCTCACATCTGAGGTCCATAAAATGAGCACTTGTTTGTCAGGAAAGAATAGAAGCTGTTATCAATGCTGTGACATGGATAAGTGTGATATATAAATGTAGTAATTGATATTATCTGTAACTAAAAGCACGACCCCACACTGACCTGCAGGGGTATGCTTTCTCACACCGATGGCATGGTCTAAATAAAAAGGTATCACTTTACTAACTGCAAGAAGTGTATGCAGCCTTTGTTAGGAGAGTTTTTCTGAAGTCCAACTAAGGGCTTAGTAAAACCATTCAACTGAGACAGTACAAGACTCCACTCTTAGTATAAGGCTGTACCACCTGAGTTCAGGGTAGCCATAGACAGAGCAGCAGGGCTTATCTCAGGAGGGACAGAGGGCTCTAGAATCCGTACAATGAAATTGTAATACAAGTGGACCAAAGAAACACTGAAACACTATGTATTGTAAAAATAAATGGTTTATTTAAATACAAGTAGGCAGAGATAAATTGTGGGGAAATACCTACTATCACATTATATATAACCACAATTATAAAAACACAAACTATGCTTGAAGGTAAACAGACCAAAACATATAACCTAATTTGGAACACCTAACAGTAGTTCTAGGGAAGTCAAAACCAATAGTTACTTTTAGATAACTTTCAGTAATACCATAGTAGTAGACCCTGTATATTGTCCAGTTGACGCTCACAATATGTCAACTGGACAATATACTTTTCAGAATAGTGGAACATTTATTCTAGGAACAGTAAAACACCTATAACTCTGATTCAGGATAACACAGTTATTCTAGGGAAGTTGGACCTTGGGGTATAATATTCAATTACAGTTGCCTTTCAGTTCACAGACTAAGGGAAGCAATAACTTATTTTAAGATAACACAGCTATACTCAAGGTAAGGTAAGTAACACCTATATTTACCTCTGTAAGGAGCTACCAGCAAACTAAAAGCTAAGTATGACCAGGCAGACTTGTTCTGGTCAGGCTAACAGCAAGTCAGGGGAAGAAAGACTCAATTGAGGACACTCATACAATTATCCTAACAGGAATAATAAAGTGAAACCAACAGCATTACTTTTGGGAAGAGGGGAAACCAATTCACAGGTGAGGAAGTTAACCTTCTATCTACTTTCTGTTAGAATGGTGAGGCAGTTTGTAAGGAAAGTAAGACTTGGAGAATACTTATTTAAGAAGGCACACAGCTTATTCAAGGTAAGTAAATCCTATATATACTTTTCAGAATGGCAGAACATATCTAAGATAAGTAATACCTTTTTGTAACTATTCACTCTGAAAGTTTAAAGTTACCAACTAACTCATTCCCAGGTAAGTAATCTTTTCAACACTTGTTTTAATTTTCAAAGCAGACCCCTTAAAGTATCCAGCCCTTGCCAATTCTAGTACATGAGTTCTCTCAGAGGCCCTTCCCAATTCTAGTACATGAGTTCTCTCAGAGGCAGAAGAGGGGCCCTGGTGGTCCAGGAGCCAGCTGTAGGCAGGGTGAGAGGGTTCAGTTGCAGGCAAAGTTCAGAGTTCCAGAGAAAGACTGTTCAAACCAGTAAGTACTCAACTTTAGAGTTAGTTGAGGGTCCAGAGACTTCAGAGAAGACACCATAGGAGGATTCCAGCAGTGGGCCTGGGTGAACTGGAAGAGAGACCTCCCAAACACATTAAACACCCCAGAACTACAGAGGAATCCCAAGAGACTTAAGGTAAGTAAATACCCAATCTACCACAGTACCTGAGCACAGAAGAAGATTTTGCAGTAGGATGACTTCAGGATCTGTAGCTAAAATCCAAGGCATTGAATTCCTTGTAAGGAGGACAGAAGACAGGACCCTGGGTGGGATTTCTCAGCAGGGATTGACACAGAAGGATTCAGGAAAGGGTTTCTTTGTGGCTGGATGCGGCTCTTTTGCATTTGACACCTTTTCAGGAGCACAGAGGAAGGCAGAATATCTCTGGTCAAATTCTCGTTGTTTGCAAGGTCCAGCATTGTAGTTAGGGGACTTTTTTTGGACTTGGTTCATGTCACTGTATCTCCAGCCGTATGTCCACAACATTTCAGCAAGATTCGGAATTCGGAAGACTGTGCACTGCACAATGGCCTGATTTCCCAGGGTATTGGGGATTTGCAGCCGCACAAGGTTGCAGCATGATGTTGGAGGGCTCAAAATGCAGGTCTTCTTGAAGCATAGTGGGTCTCACCAGGCTCTGGGCTGGGGTAGTCTTTTTCGGAGTGCCCAGATCAATTGGAAGGAAGGGCAACAACAGAATCTGGTAGGCTCTTCGGTTGCTGTAAATCGTCTCAGCTCCGGTTTCCTCATCTAGCTCTTTGGATTTAGTTCCAGTGATTGACTATTTCTTCAGGCTCCAGGATCAGACATTTATGCAGGAACCCATCCAATCAAACAAGCCTGCAACATTCAAACTTGGGGGATTTGGCAATCCTTTCTGGATGGACCGCCTTCCAGTTTGAACTGGATTCTTGTTCTCAGACTGGAATACAAAGGCGTGCAGAGTTTTGGACTCATCCCTCGCTTCCTGCCTTCACAGACATTATGGAGTCTGATCAGGAATTCCACCGGACTCCCGTCATATATATAAATCACACAACAGAATTTCCTGCCCTGGAGTTCAGGGGAAAGAACAAGAAAGGACAAGGAACACTAAGATGGCAAAAAAAGTAGGGGCCAATTTGGTAAAATGAGCACCCATGGGTGCCTTTACTGGGGCTCTGCAAACAGCCTGCGGTAAAGGTGCACTGAATGAATAAAAAGGTTCAATGCCACCAGCCATTAAAGATAAGTTTGTCCTTTTAACATAAATGATACATTTAAAATGAGAAAGGGGATACTCAGTATCTCCCCAGCACTCCACATAAGGTGGGGGGTGCAGGTCTCACTTAATAAAATGTAAAAGGGATCCAAAGATTCTACCCTTGGGAACAGCAATTCCCAAAAGGTTAGCCAGAGAAAGTTAAAAGGGCAGCCCCTAGGGCAACCCTGCAACAATAGGCACTCATTGCCAAAAAGTTGTCAAAGGGGATAACTTTTGAAGACACTATGGAGAGTCTTAAAAATGGCAACCATAAAATGAGTAAAAGATTCCGTGAGTGTGGAAAAAGGTTCCCACTCACAGAGGTATAAGGAAAAATAATCCACCAGTAAAGCAAAAAGTTCTCGGGTTGACGGGGGTCAGGAAGTTTTATCATTACTATGAAAATCTTACCTAACAGGCTTGTGCTCTGCTTAGTGCATTGCTGTATCTACACTGTAGTTTGCACACATAATTTACACCTAGAGATTGTGAGGGAATGAGAGACAATGGATTCAGAGTTCTTTCAATATATTAAATTAATATAAGTTGTAAATGAACACTCTTGCACTAACCTAGGTCTATAGCCGAAGACTACTGCTTCCGTGGCAATCAGAGGAATCACAGCAGAACTCTTCCACATTTATCATTAAATCAGATAATCCAGAGTACAAATAAGGTGGAACGAGAGAAGGAGAGAGAGAGAGAGAGAGAGAGAGAAAGGGAGGGAGATAGAACGAGAGAGAGGGCATGCACACCCGTGGATGAGAGAGGATAAGTTTGATTGAGAGAGCAAGGGTTCTATTGGCAGGAAGAATATATGAGGGAGAGACATGGGGGGGAGACAGTGTGAGTGAATCTGGGTGAGTGGGTGGGACGAGATGTGGTTTAGAGTGGAAAAGAGTGAGATTAATAGTTGGAAGTGAAAAGGTGTAGGTAAGCGTGAAAAAGGCGTGTCTGTGGAAAAGAGATCCATGAGTGGAGGGGCTCAAGGTGGAGCGCTAGTGAGTGAAGTTGAGGAAAGCTACATCTGTGGATAGCATCACATTGGGAGAATAGAGAGCATCACCATAAGCACATTCTCTGTTCTGCATTAACCAGTTACTGCTATGTGCTGTTATTTTACTATCTCAAAACGCTTTGATCTATGCGAATTATTTCATTCCATGCTATTAGCAACCATTAAAACAATTGTCTTGGTTAAATCACTGTATCACAGGCAATGGCATCAACAAGACTCTTGGAGGGTCGTGGTCAATAGCCCCTCAAGCTAAATACAGGGAACGTGAGCTCTGGTGGAGTGGCAAGCACCATTCATGTGCTTCATTCCTCTTAAAGCCAGTCAGAACCATCATAAATGCTGCCAAAGATGGGCGGATGATTCTGGTCTGAAGTTGCTCCCTTGGTGTGGCATAAACTGAAATGCAGCAACCTAAAAGCACAGAACAGTGCAGCTAAACAATGGTGTCCCTAAATTCATCTTAATGAGGGTGCTCCTCAGTAGGAGAGCTATGCTACCAGTCAATCCCTCACCCGTGACACTTCCTGACCTGGTGGAGCTCCTGGTGGGGGTCTCCACTAATGTCCTACAATTCCCGGAGTTTTGGAGCTAAAGCATGGAGTCCCCATAGCCAGGGTCACTTTGGCTGGCAGCCTCAGTATATGTGTTTTGGCAGGCTTCCTCGGATGCTGTGGAGGACGAGCTGTGGGTGCAGCCCTTGGTAAGTGAGAGTCCACACAAACACCTGAATGCAACATCAGCAATATCAGGATTCTGAAGTGGAAGCGAGAGTGGCCTAGGGACACAATGGCAATACCATCCCCAAACACGCACCATTGTTGGAGCTATCTGAGGCATAATGCTGACCCTAACACTACACTCATGGGCAGTTGAGTCTTTGATGCATGCCATATGTTCTCTCATTCATTGCCCTCACTCATTGGCCTGAATAAAAAGACATTTCAAACCTATGAATCAAAGAGCTACGTCTTTGCTGGAAACAAAGAATGTTATCCCCTATCTCCAAAAGGACATTGAGCACACACAAAATGCAATCCCAGAGCATCTCCCATCCAAATCTGAGTGAACAACAATGTTATTCATTTTTCCAAGAGTAATGCTTGCCCACAATTCTGTGGTATTTTGATGTCTACAAGCAGGAAATCTTGAAGGTCACTGTATCTTTCCTGCTAAATCTGTCATAGGTGGAAAAACGTTTATTAACTATGAATCTGTCCTATAAGATCTGACTGCAAAGTAAGTTCAAACAACACAGCAACTAGTGAGGCTGGAGCAGATTACAAATGTCCTCGAGTCAAAGTAACCTAGAAAACTGTTCTGCCAGAGAGAATATGACAGCTAAACTCCTAAGAGGCTCAAAAACAACTTGAATACAGAGGCTGTAGCAGATGATTCTGAGACTCAACGTCTGATGGATATTGCAATTGAAAATCACTGCCCAAGGAAAATCCTAGAGATGTTGTGGTGGAATTACAGTATTAACACCTTCAAAATATCTCAGTGGTGGCTCGAAAACAGACACACCCTGTGATTAAATTGCATAGAAGAGCAATATTTCCAGGATCTGGCTCCCACCAATGTAATGAAGATGAGAAGATTTGGGCAGTCAAAAGGGAAATTGTTAAAAGAAATATCAGATATTGCTGATTGTTTCCTTTTGGCTTTCAATTCCAACTGGAGAGATAGAGACAGACCATCAATAGAGATAGACCATCATGACCAAACATGTGGAATGATGCTTTCTGGGCATTCCCGCAACTGCTGACAATGTGCAGGTCCCCTCGAGAGATGACCCACAACTACAACATTGTAGAACTGACTCACACAGTAGAAGATGCAAACCCCACTGAATCTCACATATGTCAAACAATAACACTGAGACATCCAGCAAAACATGGTCTATACCTCTGGGAGATATCACAGAAGCATGTAAGTCATGGTATTAGTAGGTAGAAGAATTGTAGATTTCTTTCCTGATAGGGTGCGGTCAGGACCAGTTACAGGTGTTGTTTTTGTGTCATCTAAGCTATCTATATGTTGTCTAATTTAACTCCAGCAAGACCATTCCTGTTCTCTGTTGACTGGACAGAAAGCAGTTGACTTAATTTCTTTCTGATTAATTTACAGGGAAATATATGGGTTTACAAAGGGGAAAGGACCTGGTGTTTTACATGAAATTCCACACTTTATAATTAATGGGAAAGTTGAAACCAAAACATGTGGCAGAGTATTGTTTCATGATAGGCATATTCAGTGCTGATTCATATGTGGTAAGAATGTGGAGATTTGCCTATGGTTTAGTCTGAAAAGTGGGGGTCGGGGTTCTGAGAAATATGCATAATCTATGTCTAGAGGTCTGCTCAAGCTATCTACATGAGCCTCCAGGCTGACCTTAACTGTTGCTGAAGCAGCAGGATATCAATATGCCCCTTGGCAGGATTCTATTCACAAGGTTCCAAGGGCCCCAAAAGGCATTTACTGTGCAGTCAAAATTCAACACTTAAAATAGTCCAGATCTTGACGCTGCACATGCGGGGTGTTACTCCACCAGCTAAAAGAATGAAGATCTGGAATTGTATAAAACAAGATGCCCCAGATGCTCTATCACTAAAAGAAACACAATTTCAAGGGCAAAAACAGCTTTTCCGACAGAGGGCATGTCCATGCTGTGGAGAGACAAAACTGGCATGGGTCCTCATAGATTTACACAAAGATCCCCCCATCATTGATGCCTCAGTTAAAAGGGATAAAAAGGATAGGTAATTAATAAGAGGGAGATTGCACTCAAGTTTATAAAGCAGTGCATTGACTAAATCCCTCTAGTGAGGGCTGATTCAATGTATAATGTTAAGGTTACTAGACTTTCTTGATCCTGTTCACAATCATTAATAGTTCCAAAAAAACATAACAAAGATAATTATATAATGAGAAGTTAAATTAAATATTGTATTAAAACAAAAAATCAATGAGTTTATTAGGACATGGTAAACATTTTCTTGAGACAATCTGAAGAAAGTCATATATTCAGAGAATAAGAAAAATGTTTTGGTCTCTGCAAGTTCTAAAATGGAAAATAAAAAGTGTATTAATCTCAATATCAAATACAGCCCCTAATACTTATACTCAATTCACTTTTGCAATAGCTCTACAAAACATGGCCTTACCCAAGTACAGTAGTAAGAATTAGTGAGAGTGATTTTCCATATTTTAATGCAATAATAACAAACAAAGGAATAGACTAAAGAAGGGAGAAAGGAGCAACATGTACAATGTATTTTATTAAGAGAAAGACATTTTCGGGCCGATTCATGGAATAAATGTGCGCCGAAAAGGGGAGTGCAAGCGGGAAAATCGCAGCGCAAACGTGAAAATCGCAGCGCACGTGTGTCAAAGCACGCTCATTGATTCATGGAATTCAGTGCGCGTGTAAATCCTGGGATGTGCGCTAAAATCGTGGGTGGCATGTCATTAAATGGCGTGCGCTACGCGCACAGGGAAAGCGCACATAGCGCAGCGCACACAACAAAAGTGGGCGTAACACAGGGTGTAACACGCAGAATGGGCAACAACCCGTGAAAATGTGGGCATTACAGGGGAAGTACAGGAGGTAAATGCTTGCAACACCCACACGTGCGCCAACAACACGTATTCATGGAATCGAACAGGGGAAAGGCGTGCGCCAAAAAAGACACGCTAATCCGGAAACACGTACGCCAGCAGGAAGCAGGCGTAAGTGGCCCCGCGCAGTATAAAAGTGAGCGCAAACAACAAACAAGCTCAGACGCTACGCTACGATGAATATACCGTTCCTCGCAGCAGTGGTCGTGGTACATCGCAGGAGGAGGAGGATAGCCAGGGCCTGCATTTTTTTACCCAGGACCAGCCTTTTAGGGATGCCTGTTGACCAGGTGTATGGGAGGTACAGGTTTCCACCTCACATAATCCTAGAACTGGTCAGGGAGTGGGAGGATGACCTCACATCACCCACCCTGTGCTCCCAAGCACTAAGCCCCTTCGAAAAGGTGCTCAATGTACTGCACTTCTTGAATACTGGGTCATTTCAGCGGACAAGTGCAATAGTGGGGGGTGTCACAGGCCACGCAGTCACGCTACCTACACCAGGTGTTGGCCATCATGACTGCACGCCCCTCAGTCCGCAGGCACATATACATGCCCAGAAAACCTGCAGAAAGGCAGGCCGTGGTGCAGGACTTTTATGGGGTGTCACACTTCCCCAAAGTGCTAGGTGCCATTGATTGCACCCATGTGGCTCTACGTCTTCCCTGGCCACTGAGCACATATATCGAAACCGCAAGCACTGGCATTCAATCAACGTGCAGGTAGTTTGTGATGCCAAAAGGGAATAATCACTTCAGTATATGCCAACTATCCAGGGTCAAACCAGGATAGTTTCATTTTCAGAATGTCACCCCTAAACCTGGACCTGGAAGCTGGGTGACATGGCGACACATGGCCGATTGGTGAGTATAAATGCCTCTGCACATGCATGCATGTCAGATACTGAGTAATGTGACAACCCCACTAATGATAGCCATCATCACCTCCCCAGGGGACAGGGCCTACCCTCTGAGCACCTACATGATAACGCCAATTCGGAACCCCACCACACCACCCGAGGTAAGATACAACACAGCCCATATTGCAACCCGGGGCATAGCGGAGCGCACATTCGGAGTGCTCAAGTCACGCTTTCGCTCCCTTGACGGCTCTGGTGGGCAGCTGCTATACGCGCCCCAAGTAGTGTGCAGGATCATAGTGGCAGCATGTGTCCTGCACAACGTTGCAACATGCCGGCGCGTGCCAGTGGACATGGTGGTGCCCCCACATCCCCAACCACATGCACGGGCGCTGCGCACGGGAGGTGAAAGGGCATGTGGTGAGTCAGCCCGTACCCAGCTTGTGGCAAATTACTTCACCTAAAATCCCACCCCTGTGGAGTGCACACAGGCCTGGCACATACCAGCTGACTATCAATGATGATGACAAAAGGGACAGTCAACTGTCACAACCATACCAGCCTGAGATTGTTCACCTGGAAGTGTTACATTGTGTGCATCCCTACCTACTTAAAGACACCCAATGCTGTGTCACAAAAAGACACACATTCATGCAGCAGGAATGACTACCCCCTTACAAAATACCACATCAAAATAGTGCCATGTCACCCAACCCCTCCCCATCTCAGCTATCCAACACACCATGGCATGCAATGTGAAAGCAACTAAATGAATGCACAACACATGACACAAGTGTCACAAAGTGCACTGTCCCTAATGTAAACAGTCCACAGATAATATGCTCTCAGTAATCAATAAGAAACACCATACATGAACAAATGCTTACCAGCAACACAAAACATCATTACAGGATGAAACCGTGGCAATATATGACAGCAAAAAGTAGTGCAAGTCTCACAACCTGACTAAGGCAGCAGATCGACCCCTTCCAACTGCAGAGTGTTGCTGTCGGGCAAATGTCTCAGTGTACTGCATACAACATGAACTGCATCTGCAAAGGAGACGGCTTTGTGAAGACATGAAGAACCTACATGTATATAAGGAGAAAGACATGGATGCACAAGCACATATCAATACACCATGCAGTGTAGAATCCAGCAACAAACCCCACTAGGGATGTACACACAGTTTTGACTAAAGACTGCCCCCACAATTCATGGGAGCCCATTGTCACTGTGTAAGTTACTGTCACTTGGTCGCACCCTTTGCAAGCCCATGGAAAGGGGAAGCAGGAGGGGTGTGTGTGTGTCAGGAAACCAAGCATCTAACCCAAAGACAGGACAAACCTGCATGTGCCCAGCTGGAATACACAGCGGATGCCCACGGGAGCCACACAAAGCAACACACTGTAAAAAAACAGTTAAAAAAACATCAATATAAAAAATGGCCATGTGTGGACTGGGGGGGGCTCCCAGGAGGGACGAGGTACAGGGAGCATCCCAACACCCACATGTGTGGATGTTGAAAAAAAAATGAAAAAAGCTCCATGGGCCCATGGCCTGCACGGCTACACTACAGTGGAAGAACTGCTGTCACTGTCATCACCCTCTGCTGCTACATCAGGAGGTGGCCATGATATGGGAGGTAGCCCACGCAAAGTCCTGGTATGGTCCTCCATGGCAGAAAGCATGCAGGTCTGGAAGGTTTGGTTCTGCAGGATGATGGTACGGAGATTCCCATGCAGCACCTCATGGGTAGCATGCATTTCTGCCTGCATGGCCTTGTGTGATGCCCGGATCTCCTGACGGGTTGCCTGGAGCTCAGCTGACAGTGAACGTGTGAGCTGCTCCAGCTGCTGTTCTGACCTAAATTTCCGGGAAACCTCAAGTTCACCCAGACTATCTCTGAGGGACCCGTGCTCTAACCTCAGGGCTTCCCTGTGGGCCTGTGACTCTACAGATATGGCTGCACGCAGAGTCTCCAGTGCAGCGCGTCGGTCCCTGTTGGACGCCAACATGTCCTCCCTGTGTGAGTGGCAAATGGAGTCTGTTGCTTGCTGCTGGAGCGCCATCTGCCTTTCAGGGGGGAGAATGGAAGTGGCCACCCTATCCATTGCCTGAGCCATCATTTCACACAATGCCCTCTGTTGTGCTGCTATACTGTAAATGGAGTTCACTCACACAGTATTGCCTGGTGGCGCACGGCCACCACGTTGGCGGGCACCCCACCTGTTTGGGGCAAGGCGATCTGCACCTTGCTGTGCTGGCACTGCCTGAGGCTGTAGAACTGCATTCCTCCTTTGATCTGCTGGCCCAGGAACAGGAGCAAATATTGTGGAGTGTGACCCTGCATCCGTAACCACCACAGGCGGACTTTCCAACACTGAAATCCCCATAGAGGGGTCTACCCCCGGTGCAGGTGGGTTGGACAGAACAGCATCCCTGACAGAAACACTCACCTATGATGGCACATATGTCTCACTGTCAGATTCAGCACCTGATTCATAGAGGTCTGCGAGACACCCATGGACAGTATGGTCTGCAGGAGGATTGGGTTTTCACCCACCACCACCCCACGTCCTCCACTGGGGCCCGGTTGTGGCTGAGATTCCTCCTGGGTCTGCACCATCTCCTCCTCCTCAACAGCATCAAGTGCCTCATCACCTGCAAAAACACAAAAGACAACAAATGGAAACAGGCATGAGCACCATAGCACACACATAGGCCTGATGAGGCAGAGATCCAGTACATACATTGCACATGTCCCACATGACTATAAGCCTGGCATGCATGCAATGTCAATGAGTTGGAAGGGGAGGCAAAAAGTACACACTGAGGACTCCAAGATGGAAAAGCAACACATGTGCAGCATGCTGGATAGCACTGGCAGCACACATTAGCCTGTGAGTGGCATGTCCAAAACACATACATGACACATGCCATCACACAGATGGCACGTAGCATAGCCATGGTACATTTGACAAGTACAGCAATATGGTAGGAAATCAGAACTGTCACCCATCCATGTGAGATGGACATGATGAGATGAAACATGAAAAATAGTGTGACAAAACACGCATGTGCCACACGCTGCAACAGATCCAGTGTTCACTGATACAGTGATGGCAGGCAGATGAATACATCAATGGTTGGTCACTTTAACATGACAGAAGACAACAGTAATTTTCAACATTCAAACAGGTCCCAAAAATGATTGTGTGCAGCCCATTACTCAATCAGCCTGAATGGCTAAATTATTCCCATAACAAGGTAATAAATGTGGGCCATTGTGGGGTGTAATGTATGACAGAAGTGTGTCACATTTGTGGCAGTACGTCAAAAAATGTGTCCTAAAATTGGCAAGGATAGAAACAATCAGGCTGAATAAACAGGAAAACATTTTGAACAATGTAGTTGCAAGATGACAGTTGAAGGGCAACTGCAGTAATCTGGTGCAAATTAGCAACTGTGGTCAGAATAGATACTGTCATACCCAAACCCAAGGCCGGGGAATGGTTTGGATGGACCACATGGGTGACCCATACCAGTCATGACTACACAGCCCCTCACCTGGCACTCAATCAGAACACATCACCCAAGCAACATACACATGGATTGCACACACATGCATGGGCACTCACCGAACAATGCTTCAAAATCTGGTAGGTCTCCCACGCCTCGGATCTGTTCCTCCGTGATGAAGCCTCCAGTGACCGACTCATGTTCAGTGAGTTGGTCGTCGTCTGGTGGAGACCCACTGCCAGTCACCAGTGTAGAGGCATGATTGGAAGCCATCTTGTTCTTTGTTCTGTGTTTCAGGTCATTCCACAGCTTATAGCAATAATCAGCTGTGTGCCTCACAAATCCAAGGGCACTAATGTGGTCCGCGATGGTCTGAAAGTGGGCCTTACGTTGAGCAGGCGTAGTCTTGCACCCTGAAGTCACCACCATTTTGGGGCTATGTGCCAACACATAGACCACAAGTGCATCTAGTTCGGCGTCATTGAAGCTAGGCTTCCTTGACGTGCCGGAGTGTGTAGCCGTGTCTGGGCTCCCAGCCTGTAGTGCAAGAGCACCCTTCTTCTTCTTGGAAGGTGTTGTGGATCCTGAGTGGCTTACGCCGCTCTGGTTGGTAGGGGCAGAAGCGCAGGTGGACTGGGTACTTGAAGTTTGCAAAGGCACAATGACCAAAGGTCTCACTGCAGGCATTGGCTGCAGGGTGATGTTGGGCAGGGGTGTCCGGTCAAATGGTCGAAAATAAAAGATCGAATGACCATTTGATCGAAGTAAAATGGTCGAAAAAAAAAAGGTCGCATTTTTTATTTATTTATTTAGTTTTGGTTGGTTAAAAAATATTTTTAATAAAGAAAAAGGGGGGTTGGGGAGCGAACCTTTTTTTTCGACCATTTTATTTCGATCAAATGGTCATTCGATCATTTCGTTTTTGACCATTTGACCTACAACCGTTGGCAGGACCAACCTCGGTGTGAAGGACTTGGACCGATACTGTCCCGGCTGGGAGACTCTGAGCTGGGGTGGATTGAGCTGCAGCTGCCCCTGCAGTCTCCTCACCCTGGCTACTTGTGGTAGCAGATGACATTGCTGCCCCAGATCCATGTGGCCTGGTGACAGCAACTTTCACCGCCACACGTGGCTTAGACTTGGTGACACGGAAGTCAGCCTGGGAGTCATCCTGTGCCGGTTCAGTTGACAATATGGGCCTGTTTAACAAGGGCTGAGCTGGGATGGTGTCAGCTACATTTCCCACAACCATTGGGGGTGGGGGGAGCATAGGTGGCCCCGATTGGTCCTCCACACACTGGTCTCTTGGGCCACCCTGCACATCCTGGCCATGTCCCCTACCGCGCCCACCTTTGGAGGTCAGCCACCTTTGCCTCCCTTACTGCTTGGTCGCCTCCCAACCATGGCACTGATGTTGTTGTGCGTATGGGAGTTGCAGTAAACAATTGTCCTGGGCAATTGGGGTGAAAGGGGTAAGGTACTAGATGGAATTTGTACCCTGGTGCTCTAGCAAGGCTGTCTGTGACCCCTCGGGGAAGATGATGGGTCACGCAAAGCACAGGCACCCCGAAAACAAAATTAAACATGCACGCAACCCCTGGTAGACCACGTGCGTGGAAAAAATAACACAAACTACGCTGTGGCACCCAGAAACACAAAAATAAGCGTACGCGTGATACACGCAGCCTACAATGACCTCTGAAGGGGTACGCGACACACGGGGGCAACCACAGTTGGAAAATACGTGCGCGACTCACCGTCTGCCTGGAAAAAGAATGTGAAAAAGACGCGCATGCGCACGTTGGCAACACCCCCGCCAAAAGAAGAATTGAACGCTGTCTGAGTAAACAGGGAGTACGAACTGGAACCGTTGTGACGTAATCACGTGTGAACCATCAAGAAATACAAGAATCACCCGCTCACTCTCCACAAAAAGCATGTATAAGAAAATGGCACCTACGCGTACCTTTTAAGCCAGCCCACACGTGCCATGTCACTTACACGCATACGCGCTAAGGGCCTTTCCTCCAATTACACGCAGTGCCACCCAGACGTGCATATTTTTCACATGTACAATGAACATGCACCCGTGTTGTGGGAAATGCCTGCGTAATGTCACAGACGTGCTTACGCGCTAAGGACCTTTCCTCGAATTACATGCTGACGTGCAGTTTTTTTACGTGCCAAATCACTCCGTATCAAGCTGGCCACGTGACAACACATGGAAGACCATGCTCCTGCCCAAAAGGCCATTTTCCTGCTCCCCAGAGCCCCGAGCACGCTCCCACCTGCCATCTGCTGCTGCCTGCATGCCTGCTGCCCACGTGCCCTACCATTTGGTGCCTGCACGTCAGCCATCTGCAGGGGTCCAGTTGCTGTGTCCATCCCTGCTGGAACAGAAGACTCCTGACTGGGATACCATCGCTCCACAGCCCAGCCGCAGGACCCAGTTGCCCACCCACACCTACCTCGGGGGTCGCCATGTCAGGGCAAATACCATCAGAGACCACTGGCAACCCCGAGCCAGAGAGGCAGAGGGCTACCAGCTTCAGTGACAAGGAGGTTGGTATCCTGGTGGAGCAAGTTCTGGGGCATTATGATGCCCTCTTCACACCATCGCATGCCGACAAGGAAGGACGCGAGAGGATCTGGGAGGACGTAGTGGTTGCCATCAATGTGGAGGGGGTGGCAACCCGCGACATCAAGCACGTCCAGAAGCGCTGGGAGGACTTCAGGTCCAGGACCCTCAACAAGGCCCGGCACCTCTTGAAGGCAGAGGATGCAGAGGGGTGCCGGGTCAGCCTGACCAACATCCAGATAAGGGTCCTGGAACGCATAAGCCCAGCGCTCCACGTCCAGATCCTTCGAAGGAAGACCCGTCTGGAGTCGAGCGGTAAGTGGCCATGCATTGCTGTCTGAAACAGGGCATGTTGCAGTGTGCTGGTAGTCAGCTACTTGCCTGTATGTGTTACATAGGCCATGTATGGATGTGTGTGTGCAGGGACATCATGGTAATGCATGTGAGATCAGTAATGCGTGAACCACATGGATGGTGCATGTGTTCCAATGCAACATGGGGAGCTGCATGCGGAATGCACACATGAATGCATGCCTGTCTCTGTTCTTGGACATGGATGGGGGTGGGAGATTGGTGCTGCTCTTATGTACATGTATGTTGTACATGTCTGTGTGTCTGAGAAGTGTGTGTGTGTGACTTTGAAACGCCATGAATGCATGACACATGTCTGTGACGATGTGTTGATTCACTTATGCAGTCTAGTCACCCTTGTATCCACTGTATCTGTGGTGTACGAGCCCTGATGCATGACCCTCCGGTGATGTGTGTGCATGGGATCAGTATGAGCCATGATGCATGTGAGTTTGAAGACAAACCTTTATGTCAATAGAGGCCCTTGTACATGGATGCTGATGTTGATTGCATGCGCTGTGTCTGTTTCTGCATGTGTGTTGCCTGCATTGACCCATGTGTTGTGGAGCGACAGCATGGAAGTGACGTTTGGCAGTGCCACACATGTGTTATTGCTTCCTGTCTAGGGGACTATTGTACAGTACCCTGATGCTTGTGTTCTATGTCTCCCTCTACGCAGCGTCGAGTGAAGAAGAGGGCGGAGACGGCGCTGTGGAGCAAAGCGGCAGGGATGCCTCCACTCGGCGGCGACGCAAGGCCCAGCCACCCTCCCAAGAATTGCCATCATCTGGGAGCGAGGGGACTGGTGCCGCTTCTGCCACTACGGCTGTAGCGGAAGGGCTGGGTGAGCCCCCACAGGGGCTTGCAATGGTGGAAGACAGTGTGCAGACATCCAGGTTGGTGGTCTCCACAGAGGAGGAGGAGCCCACTACTGAGCCGCACATGGGGCCTGGTGTGGGTAGTACCCCTGGTGCAAGTGGTCCAGTCCAGGGACAGGGGCAAGAGGCAGAACTGGTCACCGCAGAGGGGCCTGTGCATGTCGCTGTCCCTGACCATGTGACTGCACCACCATGCACCAGCAGGGATGCCCCGTCCCAGGCCCGTCCGCAGGTAGGGGGGAGGCCCACGTCATCTGGCAGTACACTACCTGCGGACGAGGATTCCCATGACCGTATGGGCTCCGTCCTTATTGGTGTCGCGTTGCGCACGTGTGTCATTCGTGATGACGTGCTTTCTTCCTGGGGGGGCCACGCATGCCATCACGAAGAGCTGCGTGGCAACGTGGCACAGTTGGGAAGGGCCATGGTCAGAGGGTTCCTACATGTGTCGCACACTCTGGCGGACCTCTCCTCCTCTGTGGAGACTATGCGCCAGTCGTTCTCCCTGCCGTCTTCCGGCCCAGATTCCACCAGGGCCCCCTGTGGACCTGGCCCAACCAACACAGCCAGCTTTGTGGAGATCCCATCCCTGCCACAGTCGGGAGTCGGAGGTCCAGCAGGGGTGGACACCCCACCAACTGAAGACCAGCAGATGGGGGATGTGCAGGCATCATAGGACAGGGCACATGGACAGCAGCAGCAGCAGGCTCAATGTGGGAGCGATGATGGCTTGAGGCCATCAACATCAGAGGGGCAGGCATCGGCCAGAAGGCAGGAGGACCCTGGAATGGGAGTGTCTTCCATGTGGCTGCGGTTGGGCCAGCGGATAGATGCGCAGCGGCGGCGGGCGGAAGAGGCGCAGCTCACCATGGTGAGGGCGGAGTTCTCCATGCGCCGGGCATTGAGGCGGGCTGAGTGCCTCGAGGCAACTCGCAGGGAGTTGGAACAGGCCTTGACTGCATCCCTGCGAGACCTCAGGGCCAGGGCAGAGGCCCGCCTCTGGGACATCGACATGAAGTTCGATGATGTCCTGGCGCGGAACATCACAGAGTGAGTCGTTGGACTTGCCCGCCACCATTGTATATAGTTAGTTAGTGTTAGGTTTCCTTTCTGTTTTCTTTTTGGGACGCTTGGACAATGCCCGACGTTTTTGTATATAGTTCTTCATTAGGTAGGTTTTTTTTTATAGGTTTCATTTAATTCTTTGGGCTCATGGACCCTGGATTGAATCTTTGTACATAGTTGAACTGTGGATTTATGAAAAATCTTTTTTTTTTAATCACCATGGATCAATGGATTTTACAATTTACGTTTCGTTTGGATTTGCTTTGGTGGACGGAGAGTTTGGACTAACTTTCTTTTGGATTACTTTGGATTGAGACTTCATTTCTTTTTTTCATTTTTGGACATGCATTTCTTTTCTTGTTTGAAATATTTTTCATGTTTTCATTCCATTACCTTCATTTTGTGCAAAATACATTTTGATTTATTACTTCCATGTGTGGTATTCGCTAATTGGTTTACTGTATATCACAATGTGGGTTTACACAATCACTGGCACCCAGTGTGTGTGACGACATGTGCTGATGTACATAGTTGACTTTTGGTTTGTGTCATGAAATAGGCCTTTCAGTGTGGGGTGGATGGGAAACTTGATTGGATCTCAAGAATGGGGTGGTGTACAGTGGTATTTTGGTGGACATGAGACCCATGAATGTGCATCTTTATGACATGTTGGGGGAGACATGAGTCGGGGCCTGCTGGCAGGTTCCCGTCAATGCTGGATGGGTGTGGGTGCTGGGGGACATGAGTCGGGGCCTGCTGGCAGGTGCCCGTCAATTCTGGATGGCTGGGGGTGCTGGGGTACATGAGTCGGGGACTGCTGGCAGGTGCCCGTCAATGCCGGATGGGTGGGGGTGCTGGGGGACCTGAGTCGGGGCCTGCTGGCAGGTGCCCGTCAATGCTGGATGGGTGGGGGTGCTGGGGGACATGAGTCGGGGCCTGCTGGCAGGTGCCCGTCAATGCCAGATGGCTGGGGTGCAGGGGGACATGAGTCGGGGCCTGCTGGAGGGTGCCCGTCAATGCTGGATGGGTGGGGGTGCTGGGGGACATGAGTTGGTGCTCACTAGTGCATGGTGACATGTGGGCTGGCTGGGGGGCATGCCCAGGGTGAATGGGCTGCCTATGGGACATGACCAGGGGTGCAGGGTAGTCCCTTGTGGTGTGGGCTACCTGCAGGGGCTGGAGAGGGGGTAGAGGGCACACCTGGAAGGACCCACACTGCCAATTCATGGGTGAAACTCCCCGCACACCCCTCAGAATACATGTACCCCACTCACACAGCGAAATGATGTGTGAAACTCCCTGCGCACCCCACAGAATATACATACCCCGCTCACACAGAGAAATTGCATGTGAAACTCCCTGCACACCCTCAGGATACATGTATTCCGCTCACACAGGGCCTATCGCGTGTGAAACTTCCCACGCACCCCAGAAATACACGTACCCCGCTCGCACAGAGCCTATGGTGTGTGAAACTTCCTGCGCATCCCAGAAATACACATACCCCACTTGCACAGAGCCTATCACGTGTGAAACTTCCCGCGCACCCCAGAAATAATGTACCCCACTCGCACAGGGCCTTTCGCATGTGATTCTCCATGTGCACCCCCGAAATACACGTACCCCGCTCGCACAAGGCCTTTCGTGTGTGATTCTCCACGTGCACCCCCCAAATACACGTACCCCGCTCGCACAGAGCCTATCACGTGTGATTCTCCACGCGCACCCCCAAAATACACATACCCCGCTCGTACAAGGCCTTTCGTGTGTGATTCTCCCTGTGCACCCCTCAGAATACACGTACCCCGCTCGCACAAGGCCTATCGCGTGTGAAACTTCCAGCGCACCCCAGAAATACACATACCCCACTCGCACATGGCCTATTGTGTGTGAAACTTCCCCCGCACCCCAGAAATACAAGTACTCCGCTCGCACAGGGCCTATCACGTGTGAAACTTCCTGCACACCCCAGAAATACACGTACCCCACTCACACAGGGCCTATCGCGTGTGAAACTTCCCGAGCACCCCAAAAATACACGTACCCCGCTCGCACAAGGCCTATCACGTGTGATTCTCCTTGCGCGTGTGAAACTTCCAGCGCACCCCAGAAATACACGTACCCCACTCGCACAGGGCCTATTGCATGTGAAACTTCCCACGCACCTCAGAAATACAAGTACCCCGCTCGCACAGGGCCTATCGCGTGTGAAACTTCCTGCACACCCCAGAAATACACGTACCCCGCTCACACAGGGCCTATCGCGTGTGAAACTTCCTGCGCACCCCAAAAATACACATACCCCGCTCGCACAAGGCCTATCACGTGTGATTCTCCCCGCGCACCCCTCGGAATACACGTACCCCGCTCGGCCAAGGACTATCTCATGTGATACTTCCCGCACACCCCCAGAAATACACATACCCCGCTCGCACGAGCCCTGTCGCGTGTGATAATTCCAGCGCACCCCAGAAATACACGTTCCCCGCTCGCGCGATTGCAGTGTAGTGGCCCTGTAAGCTGGTCCAGAGTTAGCGCGGGCCTTTGTGCTGCATTGGGGATTTCAATGGCTTTTCCTTGCGCAAGGGGCGTTCTTGGGGGCGTAACTGGCGCTGCGGGATGTTCTCTGCGCCAGCGCTCATTATGGCTTTGGAATTCCATGAATACGCGGTGCACCAGAATGCTGTTTAGCGCACACGGCTGACGCATGCTGGCGCATGATCCCTCTCTGCACTGCGCGCGTGCACTGCCTCTGCTCTGAAATCTATGAATTAATCTGTTTGTTTGACTACTTATGTGGATATGTTTACAATTGCCAGAGGTAACATGCTACACTTATGCCCTTTAGGTCTTGGATTTGTAATATTGTTAGGTCATTTCTGGGAAAATAATCTGTATGAACAATAAATGGAAACAGGCATACCTGATATTCTAAAAGAGTGGCAAACAAATTCTCACTATTGGCACCTGTCCCATTTACATGATCTTTACATATTAAAAGTGGGGCTTCTCCAAAAAGAGACTCATCAATGAAATGTTGCCTATGTTGGAACACTTTAACTATGTTCACAAATTTGGCACCATTTCCCATAAGGCGAGGTTGTCCTGCGCTTCCCTCAAGAGTAATGGCACAGCTAATAATGTTAACCGGATGACGTGACTCATTTTTATGAACGAACATGAAACACCCATTATGTTGGGATGAAGCTCAAAGTGCTGTTGAGATGACAATGTCGTTATGAATACGTTTGGCACCATTTGCCATAAGGCGATAAAGCAAAGTTGACCTACGTTACACTCCAGAGTAACGGCATAGCTAATAATGTTAAAGGGATGACGCACCTCTTTTTTTATTAATGAACATGAAACACCCATTATGTTGGTGCGATGATACATGGTGTTAAAAGTGCCATTGAGATGACAACGTCGTTATGAATATAGGAAAAAATAACAATACAGACCTATATGCAAAACCAATAAGTGGAACATAGTGCTGAATTATGATAATAAAAACAGAGTGGACATTTACAATAAAATATTGAATATCAAAAGTGATCCATTTAAAGATTACAAACTCAGAATGAATCATGTATTCAAAGGTTACATGAAAGGTAGAAAACAAGGAAATTAACTAAAAGATAATTACAACGAGAATTATTACAATGCACATTAAGCAACAATCTAAAACAGAAACAGATGTTTTAAATTCAATCATCAAAACATTATAACATGTATTTACTAAATGAAAAGTATCTCGGTAAACTTCAGTAGATTACCATCAATATACTCATTTGTCCCATTAAAAGTTAAAGGTTTGTAAAGCATACATCCAAAATGTTTCTCATGGTATCAGCCTTTTAACGATTAGGGTGTGTTGCTATATCTTAAACTCCAAAGAACCGCAAATTACTGCTTTATGGACATGTGTTATTAAAAGCATTATGACACTTTCATAAGCACATTCTTATATCAGTCCTGTGCTTGAATATTTCCTACTGAGGTTATCTACTTTTTTTCCCAATATATAAATGTCAACATATGCACTTTTAATGCATACATCATATATTCACTGAGACATGTATAAATGGTGTGTATTAAAGTTTGGGCAGTAAGAAGATGTAAGAGCGTTGCTTTGTAACGCATCTTATCACAACAAGACCAACTAAAGCATTACAATGATCCTGTGCTCTCAATAGTCAAACATGTTTGTCTTTCATAATGTAAAACGTGCTAGATTTGAATAATCTCCTAAATTGGTAATTCTTGTAGCAAAATATGGGTTGATCTTCGTGATGTGGAAAATACTGCATTTCTTTTTAAAAACAGCCCAATATTCTGAAATAATATTAACAATTTGGTTAATTTTGTGACCATATGTTAACACAGTGAATCGTTGAAGTATTTGGGGTAGATGTTTTGAGTTCTAATAATTCACTGCAAGAGTTTTCTAGGGGTTACATTGACCCTAATACTTGTATAGCCCAATTCTGTTTCATAGGTTTAATTGACTGAATCATTGTTTTTAGCGATAATGAGCTCCATTCTGAAAAACTGATAGTGTGGTTTATTAATATTTATTTGATGCATGGATAATGCCTTTAAAGGAAGAGAGCTTTTGTTGGTTGGTTTTGAGAACACTTCAAGAATTGGGACACTATCGTAAATTGTAAAATGAAAATCCAGAAAACAACATGTTTTGACAGCAACATCAAATGTACATTGAACCCATCCTGGGGTGTAATGCATCATTTTTTGTCAAAACATGTTCTAAGATCAGGAATCTGATTGCACATCTCCATGACACCCTAGGAATCACAGGTCAGGCCCTGGCATGGTTAACATCCTTCCTCTCCGACTGCCTATCCCAGGTGGAACTCAGAGCCTTTCAGTCGACTATCACTCTCTCAACCTGTGGCGTTCCCCAGGGATCTAACCTATCCCCCTGGTCCTTCAACATCTATATGTCTGCCTTGGCATGGGTGATTGCCACCTTTACTTCTAACTTCCAGTGCTATGCGGATAACATACAACTATCTTTCAGGCTACCCTCAGCTGCCACCTCCTCCTCCTCGCTCATATCTGACTGTCCTCTATTCAGTCAAGGTGTGCAGCAAACGACCTCAGCCTTAATGCCACCTAGACTGAGATTGTGCGCATTGGGACCCCTGCTCCTGCTTTCCCAATTTCCGTCTGGCCGGCCTTCCTTGGCTCTGCACCTGCACCCACCTGAAAAGCAAGAAACATTGGGGTTATCTTTGATTCCACTCTTGCCTTCGCTTCTAACATTTCAGACATCTGTAAAAAAATCTAACTATCAACTACACCTCCTCAGAGGTAATCTACCCTTTCTCACTTTCCCCCTTAGGCTCACTGTCTCCAGTGCCCTGGTTCTCTCCAGGCTGGACTTTTGCAATAGCCTCTTCCTCAACCTCCCTTCTTCTGCCCTGCGCCCTCTGCAACTCATCCAGAACTGAACTGCAAGACTTATTCTTGGCCTCACGCCCAGGGACCGCATCTCTCCGGCGCTAAAATCCCTCCACTGGCTCCCGTGGCTGCAAGGATAAATCCAATACCCTCTGCATTGTCCACAAGGCTTTCTGGGGCTTGGGACCTATCTACCTGCAACAATGCCTACCTAAATACTGTCCCTCACGAGCCCTCTGGTCATCTACCTCCAACCTTCTGCGAGTGCGCCGGTTCTCCAAGCAGAGATTTGGTGGAAGATCCTCTGGAATAGCCTCCCTGCTGCCCTATATCTTGAGCCGGATCTCCTGAAATGCCGGATATTCCAGAAACTCCCCAAGACCTTCTTCTTCTCCTCTTTCTTCTCTCTTCCTCGACCCTATCGCGCTCTGAAAAACTTGTGTATGAGCGCAATATAAATAAAATATAATTTCATTTAATTTCATTTACCCTGCTAACTTAGCTCTCTCTCCTTTCCCTCTCTCACTCCCATTCCTTACAGCATGCTAACTGGCCACCTGGTGTACTTCAGAGTCTCAATGGTCCCTGTCACCCCCGCCAGTCCTCTCGCACTTGCCTCAGTGCCCTACATCCTGCCCTCACTCAACACACTGAGAAATGTACCCAAGAGAGTGGCTCCCTCTGCACTTACCCCAGTCTGAACTGACTGGGTGCACTTGACCCTCCCAGCCCTGTTTAGTTTAGTTTCTTTATTTGTACCATGCACCGAACCCTCAGGTAACTGGGCACTTACAGCTTATACAGAGGTTACAAAATTATGATCACAGAGATCCACAGTTAATACAGGAAATACAGGTGATTTAGGAGGCAGAGATATACATAGACAGAGCAGGGTGACCAGAGGTTGCAGCATGTGGTTGAGGAGGGGAGCAACAAGAAGCAGTGTCAGGAAGGGGGTTTATACAGGGCAGGGTAGAGTGGCTGGGCCAGGGACTGAGCAAATGGGGAGCTTCCCGAAGAGCCAGATTTTAACTTTAGCACTGAATGTCCAGAATGCGGGTTCCGTCCTGATGCTAAGGGGAAGGTCATTTCCTTTTTTGGCAGCTAGAACTGGGAAGCTTGCTCCCCCTGCTCTTTTCAGTAGGAATCTTGGCACGGCTAGACAATGCAAGTAGATGGTCCTGGTTGGTCTGGAGGGCTGGCGTATGTTGAATTTATCAGCTAGGTATTTGGGGGCGGTGTTTGATAGACACATGTGGGTGATGACAAGCTTGCGAAGGGCGATTCTGTCCCATACTGGGAGCCAGTGGGCGTCCTGCCTGAAACTAGTGATGTGCATGGATCTTGGTATACTTAGCGCTGCTCTTAAGGCGTTATTTTGAAGGACCTGGAGTTTGTTGAGGTTCCCTTCAGAAGTGCCTAGGTAGAGAGTGTTGCAGTAGTCGATCTTGGATAACAGTAGAGCCCTGGCTAGTGTGACGCTACTGGGCGAGAGGGATTGCTTGCAGGCGTTAATTAGTTTGTTAGTGTAGGCCCTAGAAGACGCAGTTGAGTTCACCTGATTCTTAAAGGACAGTGTGGAGTCTACGTAGACTCCCAAAGTTTTGATCTCTTTGGCCACTTTGATTGGGTTTCCATCGATGTTGATGGACACATAGCGGGGGTCTAGTTTGTTCAGGCAGGTTTGGGGCCGACGATCAAGAGCTCTGTTTTTTCGACGTTGAGGCATAGGCAGTGATCTGCCATCCACGCCTGGATTTCCAGGTATATCTCGTTGATTCTTTTACAATCATCTTCATAGCTCCCAGAGAGGGTGATGAGAACCTGTGTGTCATCAGCATAGTTGGTGGATGTGACACCCAGGTTGTCAAGACGGTCAAAGAGGAGCTTCGTGAAGATGTTGTAAAGCGTTGGAGAAACGCACAAGCCTTGTGGTACAGCGCAATGCATGGGGATCGGGTCCGCAAAGGCAGAGGGTGCACATGTGACCTTTGACCCTCTGTGCACAACTCGATCCATACACACCACATCTGAAGATTGTCTTGTCTGTTTCTTCCCTGTCTTCACCCCAATTGCACTGTTAAAAATTGTAGAATCTCCCTCAGGTCTATTTGCAATATCCCACACTGTTAAATGTATTTTATGCACTTACTCTGCCTGCGTAGACTATTATCGTCTCAAAACTGTTGTTGTTTTTCCCCATGTTCCCACCCTCCTTGCTCGCTTTGAAAAAGTTGCCTGTCTATAGGCGCTATGTAAATAAACAATACAATACAATACATTGACAGATTGTAAAAGTTGATATATGAATTTCAGCCATTTAGCTCCCCTATGTCCTCATTCTTTTAATGGAAATACACAATTACATTAATGCCACTCTTTTACAATATCTGGGTGTAAGCATTGTACCCATCAATGCTCCTGGTAACTGTTGGTAAAAAACTGATCAGAGTGAAAATAATTATTCTTCGAGGATAAACTGAGAGCAACTAAGCACTTCTGTTAGACACCTGGTAAGCTGGCATGTTATAACGCATCTCTAAATTCTCCGGTCCCATCATTGTACGGGTTGTTGGGCTAGAAACTAACAACATCAATAGCTCCCTGTGTTGGTATCTGTGTGTCTCAAGAGTTTTCTTATGAAGTCCATGGCCTTAAGGATATGATGTACATCTTTTGAGACACGTTGGGACAGAACTGGGGTTGTGGAAACTTTTTTGAGAAAGATGCTGCTGTGTTCTCAGAAATATTACCATGTATACTTGTACCAAAAATACTTTGATCAATTGCTTGACCAAATCAAAAACGTGGAATGATCATTCAATTGTTGTAAAGCCTATTCATCAAGCCTCTGGACCACTTGCCAGCAGAAAATGTTGTGAATTATGTGGAAATTGTTGATATTGTGTTATATATGTAACAACACATTTTTGGGGTGCATTTATGATTTGCTGTGACAACTGCCAGCACCACCTCCTACTCTCCAGGAACATCACTGTTCATATTTAATAACATCTCTGTCCAAGACACCCTACATATATTAAAAGTCGCCATCCAGATGTAAAGGGGGCATCTGCCCCGCCCCTCTCATCAAAGAATGAGCTGAAGCACTAGCGCCATATATCACAGCAGTCATCAACTCCTCTTTCTTCTCTTGCCTGGTAGCATCCATCCTCAAGGAAGCCTGGGTCTTACCTCTCCTAAAAAAATCGACTCTCCACCATGCCATACCCATCACGACAGTTCCATTTCCGTTCCTATTAAAAATATTGGACAGACAGGCTATGTATAAATTCAGCATCACTTAGAAACAAACCATATCCTAGGAGTCCCTCAATCTGGCTTCCGCCCAGGGCATGGCACAGAGTCAGCTCTCCTCGACTTGAAAAATCAGATGGATGAGATAAAGGATCAGGGGAACCGGCCGTACTGCTCCTCCTAGACTTGTCCACAGCCTTCAACCTAGTCCATCATAACATTGTATGCCACCACCTCAACTCTGCAGCCTCCTTTTCCCCTGAAGCAGCATCCTGGATCCCATCCTTCCTCAAGGGCAGAGTAATGAATGTATTCTGCTAAAATGCCAGTGCTGCACCTTCTCCCATCAACTGTGGTGTACCCCAAGGGTCTTGCGTCTCACTGACTCTCTAAAATATATTTACAAAGCCACTCTTTGACCTCGTAGACTCTCTTGGCATAGCATACACAAATTACGTGGATGATACTCAAATTCTCCTCCCACTCTGTGGTTCCCACAGAGATGATGCCACCACACTAAACTTCACATACGCCTCCATCCAAGCATGGATGGCTACACATGGCCTCTGCCCCAAAGATCAGAAAACTGAACTTCTCATCATTGGGCAACCAGCTGTGCTAAACAACTTGACCCTGAGTACTCAGCCTTATCCATTGATGGCACCAAGATCCCAGTCTCACCAGCTGTCAAAACACTTGGAGTGAGTGTACCTTGACACATCACTCTCCCTTACCCATCAAGTCAGTGCTATTTCTTCATCAGAAGTCTACTTTACCAAACTTCTCAATGCTGCCAGACCGTTCCTACCCAGAGACCGCTGCCTAACTATTGCCCATGCAGTTGTGGGTGCAAGGCTCGACTATTGCAATGCCTTGTTCGCAGAACCCCTGCACAGAACATACAAAAACTCCAGAACATCCCGAACAATGCCCTGCAAGCTGCCCTAAACCTCCTTAGATCTGAACACATATCAACAGCCCTTAGGTCAGTCCACTGGCTCCCTATCCATGAAAGAATTATTTCAAAACACTCACCATTACCATCAGATGTATCTCCAAATCTGCATCACCGTATTTAGTTCAAAGAATGACCAAGTCTCACTCTGACAGGCCCGCCAGAACACCTTACACTCATAGATTGGTTCAACCAATGTTCAAACGTGCCAGAACAGGCAGAACAAATTTCCCAGTTATTGCAATGGAACTCCCTATATCATGCCCTGAGAGCAGAGGAATCCTACTGGTCCTTCCAGAAAGCCCTTACAACTTGGATGTTTGATTAGAGTGCTTAAAGCCTAATGTCTGATATTTCTATACCTGGTGTAACTCAATATATGTGTAATGTAACTACTTTGTGGATTATTATGTTTTCTACCCTACCTCCGGGCTATATGTAACTGGTCCTCTCCAGCATTCTGATGCCTCAGGGTTTGTGTGCGCTATACACATGAAATAAATAAGTAAACAAATAAATAAATCATATGTCAAACGGCTGATAATTGCAACTTCTCCTCCATTACCCGCCCTTCTTAGAACACTTTCTTTATCCTGTCATAAACATTTTTATACTGATCACTCTCTAAAGGTGGGTTTGTTATAGTGTTTGAATTTCTTAAAATCAACTTGAATTACATCAGTCCCAGCCATGTTCATAAATGTGTTTAAACTTGCATTAGTTATTCTGGGTGCGAGCATTACTCTTATGTTTGAGCTCCTCACAAGGAGATTGAGTTTCTTCTTCAAAAAGAATCTGTGAAAATACATTAAGCATCAAGGTCCTGAAATGATGCTGTTCTATTTCAGCAGTGAAGGTGTTATTCATGTTAGTTAGAACACACGTGATTGCCCTTTCAAATAGTGACTTTTCCTTATTAGGTAATTTTCTGTTAGATAAACTCACAATCAACATTGAATGCTTAAGGGACTTTTTACATTTGTTTTCCTCATCTCAGCACTTTGGTTCTGGAGGTGTATCTACGTCAAAAAAAGAAAGCTTACATGCTAAATCACCAGTAGAAGCAGAA
The DNA here is from genome assembly GCF_040938575.1 of Ambystoma mexicanum. NCBI lineage: Eukaryota > Metazoa > Chordata > Amphibia > Caudata > Ambystomatidae > Ambystoma > Ambystoma mexicanum. The sequence goes on from NC_090929.1 coordinate 544,973,734, forward strand.
CATACTTCTTCTGCCATGACTGCCACCCTTACTTAAATGACAGAGGAATCTGTGAGGTTTCCTGAACCAACAAATAAATTGTGTGTTTATCGGGATGGTGAGGAGCAGTTTTGGTGTGCATATGTGTTTGGAAGAGAGGAATCACATATTCAGGCATTGACTCTGATGAATAAAAGCAAGGTATTTTCTTAACACAAGTCCTTGTTGGGTGCCAAAGGTAGAAAGGTCATTTGCACACTTCGGAGGAAATAAATATTATTTTTCTAAAGCCTCCTCGTTCTCTTATAGACCCATGGTCAAAGGTAGTAAGTCCAAAAAAAGGACGAGGAAAGTGGCTCTGTTCACGTCCTCTGGGAATGAGGAGGATTGCGATTCAGATTTCTTGGATCCTCTCCATTTTACACTCTTCACCTCTGCTCATGGGGCACTAATCTCCTCCTTTGGGCTCCCGTACCAACTGTTCATGGACAACACCCACATCTTCTACTCTATTCCTAAACTCTCCCTGATCTCTCTATCCAAATTTCAAACTGTCTTTCTGCCATTAAATATTGGATGGCTTAGCACTCTCTGATGTTAAACTCTACCAAAACAGAGGTGCTCTTTTTCCTTGCCTTATACTCTTATCTCCTCTCCTGCCTATCCTGATACCCTGCCCTTTCCTCTTCAGCTAGACATCCCGGTTTCATCTATGACTCTTCTCACACCTTTTACTTTTGTCTCCAAAGCTGCAATGGCTACTTGCCTCAACCTTGTAAATATTAGGAAAATTAGCAACCTACTTCCTTTTTAACACCACAATGCACTCTTAATTAATCTTGTCTGCACTAAACTGGACTAATGTGCCAGCACCCTCTTTGCTCTCCCTAACTATGCTTTCTGTACTCATGTCAAGATCATTAACTTCGCTATAAGGACTATCTTTGAAGTCCATGACTTCACGCCTACTTCCTCTTAATCTCACTAGGCTAGATGGCTGAAGGTGCAAAAAGGCCAGATTTAAAAGTCTTCTTCTGCTTCACAAATATTTCCATGGTAAGGCATGGCCATATCTATCCTCCTCTTTCCAAGCCTTCTTGTAACCTCGGCTCTGCCTTTTTGGCTACTCTTTGGCACCTTGCCCTCCCTGTGCTTCCTCTCCGTTCTGCTCTTTTCACTTCTTCCTCCACTTGCATGGAATTCTCTTTCCCCAGACATCTAAGAAACAGTCCACACCAATTTATTCAAAGCCAAACTGAAAGCCACCTCTGTGCCTCTACGTTATCCTCCTAACGTACCTCTCAGGTGCCTTCGAGCTAATATTTTTCCGTTGCCTCTAACCTGTCTCTTTCCCTCAATTTCTCTTCCTCTTTCTTTAACACTTAATACATCTTGGTTGCATCCCTAACATAGCTGGCCGTACTGCCTACCTGCACTTAGAATGTCTACGGTTGATTGTCCTTAATATATACTAGTTCACCCATGTATTGTCCCGGGTTACTGTTCCATTTACTCCCCACCACAACCTGGTCAGAATGCCACACAAACTCCCATTAAAAGAAGCTAATTGCTCCTCGTCAAATGTGATCTCTTATCTAGTTTATGTTCTTTTTCTATCAAAAGAACAATGTTCTTCCCTGTATACAAATAAAAGAATACATTGTGTGTTTTTAATGCCTTTTGTATGAGCATCCTAGAAGATTTTGGCTCAAACCAATATTGAACAGAGATGAGATAAAATCAATGAGAGACACAAGAGTGTTCCTCAAATTAATCAAACTACCGGATATTTGCAATGCTACAGTGAACATCTTAATGAAAGCTCTGGCAATAAGGTGAAGCCGTGTTTATTACCAAGTGCTATTGTATATGCGTGCCTCTGACTTAATAATATTGATGATTTTGGGGGGATGAATTGTTTACTTGTGTATCATAGCTATGAAATGACAATGGTTTTTGTATTAGTTATTCACTTGTTTGAAATAAATTACGTGTAATGGATGCTTTTATGATGTAATGTCAAAATAAAGCAAGTGAGAGGAATGGAATTTTTGTCACTGGCTGCTCCATGACATGTTAACACTGAAACAATTGACTGCAAAGGTAACCATCGCATTGTGCCCCATTTCCTTCAGAAGAGTTTCTGATGTGAAAGCCTTGGAAGGTAACAATAGGACTTTTCTACTTTTGCTTTGTGTTTCAAAGTTACTAATCATACTAAATGTGCTTCTGTCACTGTGAATTACCCTGCTTTTCCTGAACATGATACATATTATCTGTAATATAATGCATAATGCAGCATGAAAGTGTTGCAGCCCATCTCAGAAATGCCAATCAATCCCGGTTACGTATTCCTGGCAAGAAGCCATTTGGCCCCGTTTGCCCTCCCACTCTTGCTAGATGAGTTCCCTGGGTCATGTTTTTTTCTGGCATCGATCTCTCCCGGTTTGGGATCATTACTTCGGGATGCCACTGCTGCAAAATCCTTCCTGTTCAGGGGTTCACCTCAGGGCATTCTGAGATCGGATCATTGGTCCAGTGATTCTACTTTAAAGGCTATAGCCAGTTCTGCAGGCTTCACAGGTGGTTGCTAATGCGCTTTGAACATGCAAAGTGGCAGCCTCTGTCTTGACCTAAAGTATTGATTTTCTTAGCTAGCCGTGTAGGAAAATCACAATTTAAAAAAAGAAAAAAGCCACAGCGTTCTCCTTCATTCATGGCCAATTCATTTTGAAGGCATTGTGGAGATCCAGGTCCAGAAGGAGTGCTTCTTCTACATTTCAATTTGTTTGCAAAGGTTCTAGATGTGCCTAAAGAAGAGGAAGTGACCCTGGAGTGACCCTGGAGTGAGGTGCATTTATGGACTGGGGATACTGGTAATAGCCACATGGGTTAACAAACCTGTATTATTCACGCTGATGATGCTCTTTTCAGCTTTAGCTATTAAATGTCACTAAAGTACCAGCTATGAGGCAAAATTATTGCATCAACATACAGTAAGGAGGGTGATAGGATGTGAGGAAGCACACACAGCATGGGGTTGTCGCTTGGTTACCCACCCATTTTCTTCCCATGGCCATGCTAAGTCATATGGTCATTCACACCAACTACTTACCCTTCCCCACCCAAAACACATCCTCCCGAGATCGTTTTGAGACAGTTTTATCAGGCAGTAACACCAAACTTTGTATTGTAAGTACCCACTAGTGTTATTTCACAGCTGTCTTTTGAGAGTTCATGGCGTAATTCCAGCTGTAAATTGTGCCACTGGGGTAATAAAAATGTCTTAACCAAGTGAACCTTCAGCCACTAGATCAATATGTGTGTTGTTGCAATAAAGACCTGTTAAAAAACAATGACAAAGTCAACCATTTTGGATTGTGTATAGGTATTGCATAGGAATTTGACAGGCACTGCTATTTTATGTCTATGTACACACACCATTTTGCAGCTATTGTCATCCTATGGCCATGTAATAATGGACAGTGCTTGACAAATGGTTTTCTGATTCCTACACAAAAGCCAAACATGTTGGCTTTGCAATGCTTCTTTGGTCTAGCTGTCACTTTTAGTAAATACAGCATGTTTTGACATTTATCTCTGACATGCACAGATTTTGAGTAGTGTTTGTTAAAAACTTCGAATGGATTTGCGTTATCCTCATATTGTAAGTGCCGAGATGATGTGTGGAGTTGATTTCTTACTTATCAGTTACGTTCAATGCGTTCTCATCATTTATCACAGCCCTTGCCTCTCTCCCACCCATCCTCCTGATTAGCTGTTGTCTTTAAACAATGGGATTCATGAATATGGCAGGACAAACACTGTCACCTTATTTCCAAGAATATTTGACTGTCTGCAAATCCCTTCAGGTTATCCACTTTTTTTCTGGAACATAGGGCCCAGTTACATGGTAACACAAGGAGGTGCTGGATTGATAGAGGATCTGTAAGCACAAGGCATGCTGAAATCCTGCTGGCCCACATGTGGAGTGGGTTGAACCGCTTCCATGTGATAATTTCCTCGCAAAAATGTCGGCATGCAAAAATGGTGCCGTTTTTTTTTTGCTGCAACATTATTTATTTCTTTTTAAGGGCACAGGGACATCCCTGCACCCCTCGCTCCCATTTACGCCATATATTGTCCCCATATATAATGTTGCCTATGCTGTTTCCCGGCGACTAAATGTATGGTGACATTATATATGGGGATCATAATACCTGATAATGGTGAATCTCAGTAACAACTCATTGTTATACTGGCTGCCAACTGGACACAGTTTGGAGTTTTCCTGCACCTGGTCATTTCCATCTACTACCTTCTCCTCCCTGCCCAAAACACCCTCCTGACATGGGATTTATTTGAACTAACTCGGTGCTTTTAAGGGGATGCTAATGTTATTTCTAAGTAGCCTTCTGAAAGGAAACTGCTTAAATGCAGCTGCAAAGCATCTCGTGGTGTAAAGAAAATGACAAACAAGTGTGCCTTCTGTTACTTAATTCAAACGAAATATCCGTGCCTTTGCAACGATTCCTTTAACAGAATTCCTGTTAAAACCACTGATTCATCTTTTCTTTAGTCATAATATACCAATGTACTAACATCGTTGGCCAGCTGTTGCCATCTTATGGTGAAGTAGTCCTATTATGGCAGTGCGTGTAAAAGGCCTACACAAAAGCCCAAACTGTTGGCTTTGCCAATGCTTATTTTTAAGTTAATTCTTTCAGACTTTGCTGATAGCAGTTTAGTAAATAAGTTCTATCCAAAATCTCATGCCTCTTTGTCTTAATTAAAATTGTGATTTTCCTACACCGCTAGATAAGGAAAAAAATGAGAAGACATATCAAAATGCTTGTTATCCCTGTGACTGTTTAAGTGGCAGTTTTGTATTCTGTTCAGGGATCTGCCTTTCACAGCTGCTCGGCCATTTTGCAACTCAATTTTATTGCAGTTGAGTACCGGAAATGTGGGTAATAATGATGGTAATTAGTAACACCTGTTACAAAGCTCTCTGAAACTGGATTTTCCAGTAGACAGTCCTATGTAAAAAAAAGTAACTGTTTTCATTTGTATTAATAATATTAATAATATTATTATGATGTGATTTTAATTTTAAAGGATCATATTAATGACAAGACTGTTATAACATACATTTCAGGTGTATGGATAGTACATCATTATTATTGGTATTGTTACCATTATTATTGTTAATATTATTATTTCCTCGAGGCTTACCTTTCTTAAAATACAAACCACCCATCATTGAAAGTTTGAGCGGTGGCGGCATATAACTCTGCCCTCTCCAGCTTTTTGCTTGAAGGGAGAGATGGGAGAAAGGCCTGCTCTGAAGCCAACACCATCCTCGGGAGATAATTGAAGCGCCTCACCTGTGAAGGTTGATTAGGCCTCTCTCGCTGGTAGGCAATGGCAGCCCGGATCCCTCATGGCTGCCGCACCTCTGAGTTATAGGTCCTTCCCGCCCATAAAAGGCACATAATGTTCACCCTTCACGAGTGAGGTGTCGGCGATTGCTACTTGTCATGAAATGAGAGCTGCTTTGACGCGTTCTGCATCCGTAGCCCTGCTGTCTGCCGGACTTGACAGAAGGCGCATCCGAAGGCCCAGTCGCCATCGGCTCCGCTTCCCGCGCTGTCGGTGATTTGCCACTTTCCTTAATGCTATTTGTTTGACCTCTCCCTTTGTACCCTTGAGGTACTGGAAGGTTGTTTCTAAATAAGTCCAAACGCCCATAACCAGAAAAAATGCTACTACGACATAAATTAATACCTGCTTGTTTATGACACCCATCTTTATATTGGTCTTTAAATGCACCTAACGTTTCATGGCCCGCAAAATTAAATTGATGCAGCGAAGCGCCTGAGATCTAATTGAAGAAATGAGATTTAAACCTGTAAGCCGATAATTGGCCATCTTTCTCAGGCTGGGACAACATTAAAAGAAACCATGCAAATTCCGGCACCGGCACTTAAGGCACGATTCATGGAATTTTTAGCACGGTGCAAAGTGACTCAGCACTGCCAACAAACACATTCACAGAACGCTGCAAAGTGTATTTTTGCAGTGCAAAGTGACTTTGCACTCGTGCAAAGACAATGCACTGCAAACACGTACTTTGCACTGCTCTGTGAATCAGGGTGTTAGTTGGCAGTGCTAAGTCACTTTACACTGCGTCAAATATTCCATGAACCAGTCCGGCTCTATGAATAGTGGTCGGACACTTAAGGAAGCCGCGGTCTTGGCCATTTCTCTCCACGATCAGCCTTAGAAAATTTTCCCTAAAAAAGGACCACAGAAAAGGTCCAAATGCATTGGGTTTACTTGTATTCTGCTTCTCACAAAAATGAACTCTAATTAAAATACTTTTTGATCACGTGACAATGACACAAGGGACTCTTGTTTTTGCTCAAACACAGAATAAGATGAAATGAATGAATGCATCTTTCCAATAGTATTCACCACAATAATTGGCGACCCCAGGTCTGATGAACATTTTCATCAGACACTTTTTTCCGGACACCCAGGAAAGCCTTCTGAGAACAGCACTTTCAGCTTGGCAGAAGTGTCACCTTTATTTCAGATGAACTCATCCCTAACCATTTTGTGGATGAATAATTGACTGTTAAGAAGGATTCCTCTAGCCTTGATTTGGGCTCAGGGAGCCCCTCCCTAAACCTAGCCAAGCAGGATTTCCTTAACCTTTCTTTGCTAACAATCTAAAACATGGTGGTTAAGGTTGCAAGCGCGGTTGCAGCAAATTATATATTCAGTATTCCGCAGGACAACGAGTAGTTCACCCAGCCCTCCACAAAAGCGGAACTGTTGTTTTATCAATTTATAAAACTTCAAACATAATAAATTCCCTTCAAAAACGAATTTTTGAATACCCATGCCCATTTTTTCTTATTTCTCTTGTTGTCGCCTATAGAATGTGTTTGGGTAATGCACAAGGACCTTGAAGGCTGGACGGACCCACATCAGGACAGAGGCGCAGGGGCGCTCCCGTACCCCACCTGGGGAGATTACAGAAGCCCAGCGCATCAATTCAGGATAAAGATGCCAACTAACCAATTGCACTTACAATTTCCCCCTCTGCATATACTTCTCAAACTCCAAACCAAACACAACCACAAACCTACAGCACAACAAACTGCAAAAACTTCACTATATTGCAAAAACAAAACAAAAAGCACACATAGACTCGCACAACGGTACACAACGACTACCGGCCGAAAAAACCCCCAGGCCCAGCCAACGGACCCACCGGGCTGAGGCCGCCAACAGCACATCACTGCTCTCTTGCACTTTTCTGGCTACTTCCCACTAACCACCCCTCCCTTCTTCTTTTATAGCCGCCAGAGTGCCAGCGGACAACTCCGGTGGTGATAGTGTGCGGTACACTTTTCCTTTAACATTAACATTAACATTAACATGATTAGGGGGAACCCCATTTCAATAGCCGAGCAGTTTGCCTTTTTATGTATCCATGGGTGTAGACAGCATTGGGCCGAGCGGCGCTCTGCCCAAGTACCTGAGACAACACCTCTGCAAATATAATAATGAGATTGGAAGTGATTGCATGCAAACTCTGTGGTATAGCTTTCTTAAAAGGTAATGATTTTAATTTAGTGTATTATTTTGCAAAATTGAATGATGCGATTTTTAAGATTCATATACTGTGATGAAGTGGCTTTTTATGTATTTTTTGTACTCCTTTTTTACTGCATGATGTGATGGATAATTGCGTATATGCATATAAGATATGTTTATAAGGGGCATATGTAAGCAGATAAAAAGAAAAGTACCTGAGAAGAGTCCAAAGATAGAGGAGACAGCTGGGCAGTTTCTAGGGAGGGGAGTGCCTCTGCTGTATGTTCCTCACATAGTCAAATGTTTCTCTTGTCCTACCGAGCTTGTCTTTTGACTTTTGTCTCTGGTAGGACACAGAAACACAGAGGAAGCAATAACATGCCTCAGTGTAAAGGTTAACTGGGGGTTACGGGTCGGATTCATAGAATATTTTACCAGTGCAAAGTGACTTTGCACTGCTGACACAAACCCTGTTTCATGGAACTATGCAGAGTGTATTTTTGCTGTGCAAAGTCCGGGCAAAGTCATTTTGTACTGCAAAAATGACTATGCCCTGAAGAAAGTCATTTTTCAGCAGTGCAAATTCACATAGGGGACACAGATCTCTGCAGCATTCCCATTCCCCCCAAACTATTTTGCAAGGATTGTAATTTACGGTCCCGATATGGATCTGTGCAAAAGACACATTAGATCCCTTCGTTGTCTCGAAGCAGGTGGAACTATTGAAATTGGAACCTGTGGCTTAGAAGCTACGCATAGTTATTATAAAGCAAACATTGACAAAAGGCAACTTTTCTGTCATTGTAATAAAAAAAAATTCTTCGAGCTCACCTTTTCCCAATCTCCTATCTCCGTATTCAATCCAAGAAGCCCCAAAAGCTTCTTATATTTACTTCCATTTACATGCCTTGGAATCTTTGTGTTTCTATGTTGTATTTTATTGTCATTTATATAGTGCTTTGGCCAAAGCACTGTACCGAAAATACAAGAACATGGTACAATGAATGAGAGGCAAGCAAACAAAGTAAAATGTTTAGGTAAAAGAGAGTGATGGAAGTTAATGAGCTTTGAGATGAGAACGAAAGATGTGGTGAGAGCAGTGAACAAAGGTAGGGTGGCGCAAGAACATGATAGCATTTAAAGACAAGACCAAGAAAGTGAAACAGAAGCCGGGAATCGAATGGAAGAAGCGAGATGGAAAGGCGTTCAGGAGATAGGGGGGAGCAAAAAACAAAGCCTAATGGCGGAATTGAAAACTGAATGAAGGGGAGCGAGGTGCGAAGAGGGAATTACAACAAGACGAGCGGATCAGTAGTTGAGACAGATAGAACAGACTAGAAAATAAGGAGTTTGGTTGCTTGAAAGGATCATTTATTTTTTTTATTTTTATTTTTTTATTTAATTTAACATTTATAAAGCGCTCACACAGCCCACAGGCATCGAGGCGCTGTTACAGGAATTTTTTGTTTTTCTTAGTTGTGTAATTGTGTTGGTTTTTTTTGTCTTAGTTACGTATTTATAACGCGCTTAAACACCGAGAGGTTTCTAAGCGCGGACCCAGGGATCGAACCTGTTGTTGCTTCGTGTCGTCTTGCTTCCAAGACGCGCACGCTGCCGCTGAGCTATCCTCCCGGGACTCATGTTAGTGTGTGTCCTTTCAATTATCCAGACCTGCTACGTTGGCCACACTGACTCCCTATTCATCCTCAGACAGCCTCATCGCGATGATGCTTGTTTTCTCCACAGCTCTGCTGCCAGTTTCTTGGTTATGGTTCCCATATGTCCAAGGAGACTCAGTTGTGATAGTCTGCTAATCCTCCACGCTTCACTTTTATTGGCAAAAAGGGATTTCCTGCACCTCAGCCTCTGTGCAGACAGCCATAGCAATCAAAAACACAGATGGTGATGTACCCAGCAGCGTGCAGACAGCACCGTGGTGATATGAGGTGTCACACACAATGTGCGTGCCACGGGAGGAGGGGATCACTCCCACTGATGTCCACCATTGATTCAAATGTATTACTGTAGGCCACACACTCTGTTGGTTACCAGGTGTCCAAATAGCCAGCTTCATGCTTCTTAGCCATCGTGGTCAGTGCAGTGAGCAGGTGAAGCCAAGCCTCCAAAGGCGGCATGGTTTTGAGTCTTCCCAATGCAGTCAAACTTAGTTCACTGTCTTGAAAAGCAGGTGCCGGCCACTAGCTCTGTCAGTTGGCCTTTCTTCCATTGTCCTGCACTTCTGTCTCTTGCTGCTGGGTCCTTGCATGGAATGGGCAGCAAGGAATTCTGGGGAATAGGGGAATTCTGAGAGCTTGCCGCTTGACTGGTCTCGCCGCATGAAGGGAAGAGAGCACCGAGCCTTTGGCACTCTGTGTCGATAAAAGCCGGGTCTCCACAGATAGCAGGCAGAGCTTCACCATCAGAACTGCTTGCGGAACAGTGTTCAAAGTAGAGGCTCTGGCAAGTGCTGCTTTTCACTAAAATAAGAGGGGGCTCGACATCCTGTTGCTACTGAACCATTGATTGTACCAGACGAGCAAACCTTTCCAGAGCAATTGCTGTAGGTGGGTTCACCTTCACATATTGTTTTAAAGGGCTTCTTGTGGTGCATTTGTTTATATGAGCAGGTCATCTAAAGATAGCAGGTCGAATATCAAAGGGACCTGTAACTAGTGAGAAATCACCTGAAAAACAACCAGAGAGCAGGTGAAGTAGGCCACAGGGAACAGACTGGTCTTAATCCACTAACACACCTTACAAAGGTCTGTCTTAAAGACAGGTACTATGGGACCTGTCTTTAATGTAATACTTCCCAGTTTCGCATAATGCCCTGTTTGCATTAGTCCTTTGCAGCTTCAAATAAGATTATATTCCAAACAGAAACACGAGCCCCCTGTTCTTGGCAATGCGTTCACCGGAAACCCTGAGCTGCAGCAGAGATGTAGCCCATCTCAACTATTTTGTCTTGTGATTTAATGGCAATCAGAAATACTGTGGTATGTTATAAAAGCACCTCCAGGACTGCTTTGCAAGGACTGGTAGGGACATCTGAAAAAGTGTTTGCTCAATACAAAAGTTGGCCCACATTAGGGCTGTGCATCTGAATAAGTCACTCATGATACTGTGCCATAGAACAATGCTTCTTGGAATCTAGGACCCAGGCCATGTTCACCGAATATTGTGTCACATTATACGACACTGGACTATTGTGCAGTAAATTCGGTTCATGATTAGTGTTATCTGCAGAAATAGAGCTATTAAGCACAGTGCATGCAGCATACCGCTCAGCAGGCCCTCCTTCCAACCTGGAAGCAGAAAGCGTGAAACCAAACACTGGCATGCTTTATTACAATGAACAAGAAAAGCTGCTTAATCATTTATTAGTTTTGGCTGAAAGTTGGAGAATCCGACTTGGCCAACATATTCCTATAGTGCGGGCTTTCAAACTCATCTGAGGACACACTGCAGTTCCGCTTGCTGTTTTCTTCCTGTACTTCATTTATCCAATCACATGTTTGCTTGATCCATAGATGCAGGGATCAAGTCGTAAAATAAAATGGCTGGACTCTGACGTACACAATGGGAAGTGACATCACAGGAAGTGAACATATCCAAAACGAATTAGCATTTGCCAAGAAAACAGATTTTTATATGTTATTGCTGGCTAAGTATAAAGAGTGTGCTTCTTTTATGTCTAAGAATCTGTACCAAAACCTGTCCTGTAGAGCAGACTGTGAACAAGACACTTTTCAAACTAGCAACAAGCATTCCTACGGGCGTGTGGTTAAATGTTTGGCCTCAAAGTTACAGGTCAAGCGTTCAAAGCGACTAGAGTTCAAGTCATGTAGCGCCACGGAGCACTTCAAGCAGGGTGGAGCTAATTATTCATTTTTAAATTCCTTTTAAACAAAACACACAGGGGGGACAGCGACTGCGCTCTGAAAAAAGTGGGCGAAGACCGTCCACCCCCGTGATCCCTCAACTTGTTCCTTGCAAATGGCAGCATAAGGTACAACCTAGTTGGATGAACACTCTTAGGACATATTTACAACCCAGCAGCCCCACTTGCTCCTACTCCACCTATTTGCCCCCTGCTCAGCATTCAAAAAGGGACCATGCTTTCAGTTTCCCTCCTATTACCAAATATAACAAGGACACATCAAAATAAAGTGAGTTGCTTAGGATTGAACATTTTGGCATTTTGTTGTCACCACGTTTCGAAACACAGGCACAAGACCACATTTGAAAACACCTCTTTGAAACAAAGCCTTTTGAAGCATCATGTTACTCCTTCCAGCATAGTTCCTTCGGATATCCCTATGCCCACCAGAGCTGTGCGCAGGGTGTGTCTCGGCGACAGAGAGGACAGGTTGAAAGGCAGGAGCCTGCATGACCCTTATCCTAGTTAGTGATTAGCTGGAATTCAGTCTGCTGGAGGACACTGCGACACCTGGCTTGTACGCATCAGACACTAGTCACTTATTATAGACAGCTATCCTTGGATTAAAATTCCTAGCAGCAATTTTACGATTCATAACCCAGTCCCCTGTTATTTTTTATCCATGTACTGCACATTCAGTTTAAATTTACCGCATGCCAAGTGAACCGAATGTTTGCGATCCAGACAATCTCTTTAAAAGGCATTGGTTCACCCAGCTATTGGCAGCCCATAACACACAACACCAGATGATACAAACCCAGAGAGTGGCGCCATTTTTAAAGTTGAGGACCATTCAGCACACCCTTCTTCCTGCCTATTCCCGATCAATTACCCATTCACTTTGAGAAGCTTCTCGCTCCCTTCATTTGTGCTATTTTTCTGAAAACAATAGAGGGGGATCAAGGAAAAGAAAATAAACGTCATTGCTTTTCACCTGCAACAATGCTTTTCAGTTCCCTCAATTAGAAGGAAGAAAATGTGCAGTTGTGTCATCCACAGCACACTGAACCCGTGCATGCAAGTAAAGGACGCGTGGAGTAGAAGCCAGACTAGGAAACATAAGCATGACATACAATGTATAGACCGCAGGCCAACAGACGGTCCTGCTAAGTCTACAGGCGGGCTGGCAGGTGAATGGGAAAAGCAAACCAAGGCAAGACACTTATTTTGGGCTTACTACACAAAAATACCCAGACTCACTTTAAAGTGGAAAATGTTGCTTTAATGTCACAGGCCACAGCTCACAAAGAAACGCTACCTTGGCTCCCTGGCCTTACAGACTAATTAACAGTTTTAATAATTGCCAAACAATTAAATAAATAAACAATTTCCTTTATTTCAAATTTCTCCCTTCCTATCCCTTGCTCCCTTTCATCTCCTTAAAACTCCTCAACCTTAATTCCCGCTTTCTCCCCAAGGGCATGCCCCTCCTTCAATACCTGTTCCCCCTCTTTGTACCACCGGGGTAGCCCGTTCTTGCAAACAGAACCACCCCCTTCCTTTACTGCGCTAGTACCCCATTGTGCTTCCCCCACCCCTCCTCCAAAGGGCGATGTCCCCGGCACCAGAAAAACCATCCCCTGAGGTGTTCTTTCTGCCCCACCCAACCTAACCTTTCTTCTATGTCCAATTGTTGTGTCCTGCCCGCCAACGTTACATCCACTAATTAATAACTTTTCCATATACCAATAAATGCACTCCATCCTCTCGAAACCAAAATAATCCTCCAAAGTTATTTCCCTGTGCTACCTGTTAAACTTCCTCCTAGACCCTCCCCGTGCCCCTTCATTCACTGCCCCCCTCCAAACCCTCCTCAGCGACCACTTTGTCGAGGCCCCCTTACCTTGAGCCATACCTCCCGAAACCAGCTAGGTCCCCTATTACTTTGTTAACCATGCTACTCCCATTTCATTTGCTAAGCCCATCCCCCGAGTGTACTATTATTACGTCCGGACCCCATGACGCTCCCCTCCTCACATTAACATGGGCAGCAGTTAGTCCCACCTAAGCCCCCTCTCTCACTAAAGCACTGTTGTACTGTATCCCAGTTGTGTCCCAACAATCCTTTTTCTCCCCCAATCCCTGCCCATTAACAATTTGATCGACACAATTCCATATCTGCATCAACTCACCACTCCTCCATGCCCCCATCTGAAAAAGAAAATTATTATGAGTTTCTCTTCACCACTGCCAACTCCCCCCACCCCCGCACTTACCCTCGTTCCTAATCGGCCCCAAATCCCTGCACTCTTTGCATTTAAACCCTAGTACTTTCCTTAACCCAGCCCCACCCCTTTTTCCTCCTTCTCGGCTAGGCCCTTCCTGCTACCTTCAGATGCCGCCCATCAACTTCCTGAAAGCATTATTTCCCAACCCCTCTGCTCTCTCCCCCATTGCCACCAAAACCCTCCTGACAACCCATCCTAACCGGGCAAAACTTCTTACTCTCCCTGCAGAAACACCCCACAGCCCTTTTCTTCCCGGTCCAGCTTTAATTCGTGCATCTTTTACCCACCTAAATCTAAATACATGCACCTTCCACAAGTTATAGCTCCTTCCTCTGCTATCCTGTTAACCCCTCTGTACTCACTTGACCAACCCTCTAGCACCTTACGTCCATTTCACCATGTTTCCCACACTGCACCAGGGGCCCCTGCGCACCCCAGTCCATGCAGACCCCTCTCCTCGCTTCACCCCCGCTGCACCAGGGGCCCACCTGTGCCCCATCCATGCAGTCTGATCCACATAACCTGCCCCTCCATCACCTTACATTCCTCTCACCCTGTTGCCCACACTGCACCAGGGGCCCTCATGCACCCCCTTCTATGTAGTCACATCTCAACGCTCTCCCCCCAACTGCACCAGGGGCCACACGGGCACCCCCACCCATGCATTCCAACCCACATAACCAGCTCCTCCAGCACCTCACGCCCATTTCACTGTGTTCCCACACTGCACCGGGCGCCCTCGCGCACCCTCGTCCATGCAGCCACATCTCATTGCTCCCCCCCAATGCACTAGGGGCCAAACGAGCACCCCCGTCCATGCAGTCCAATCCACATAAACTGCCCCTTCCCGTACCCTCTCGGCACACTAATCCCTTTAGGTGCCTCTCTTCTTCTGCTCCCACCTTGATCACCGACTCTGACATAACCCCTTTTTGCCTCCAGCCAACACTTAAAATAATCCCAGGCAAACTTGCAATTCCCTTGAACGCACCTGCCAAACTCATCCTGTCCTTTGTGTACTGAGTTTCCGCCACAGCGCGCACCCTGTCTTCTACCCACATGCGAAACGGATAGGGTAGTGGACCCTACAATCAAAATTACGATATCCACTTAACCTCAGTCAGACTCTCAGCCTTATTTCCGCGCCGCTATCACCCTCTCAAGCTACCCCCCCAAGCCTGCTCACCTTGTCGTGCGGCAAGAGTGAGGGCCCTGCCACGGTCGTCACCACCCTCCCCATAACAGCCAACAACCTCTAACTGCCCTTCCGTCATATCCCCCACCCCGGCACACCCCTTCCTGCCGATCTCAACCTCCACCTAGTGCCTGTTCTCGCCCCCTCCCTTGGGATCGTCCTGTTATTGCCCCCCCTTGTAGATAGACCAAACCACCAGTAAACCTTGCTGCACCCCCAAATCCAAAATGCGCAACCCTGCCCTGACAACCTTGCCCGCCCTTAGGAACGCTTTGTCCACATAACTCTGACTTATGAACTGCATCCACCTCACTCCTGGACCTTGATGACTTCTTAACATCCATGCGAAACCTATCCCCGAACCATTCCCCTCCCACCCTTTCTGGTAAAACCGATGCACCCTCCAGAACCCCAACTTCAACTGGTGCATGGGCCTTCCCCCCCAAAACCCGCTCCTCACCCTTTCCCTCTATCCCCTGCTTGAAAGCATTGCGTAATTGGATGCCGACCCGTGCATCTGCTGCACTCATGCTTAAATTTCCTCATGCAGCCATCTTTATTAAAGGCCCAGCATCCTACCGAGGACTGACCTCTGCCTCCTTCCACCACCCCTTCTGGGGCGGGGTGACCAAGAAAGGGCCGGTAAGGCACGGGTAAACTGCTCGCTGTGTGTAAAGTTGGTGCCGGCCTTGTCGGTGCTATCCATTGCAACCAGAGATCCATGTCGATCTCCCCCCTGACTGCCTGGCTGTCCTCCGCCATCCTCGCCCTGAATTTCTCGTCATATCACACCCACTCGAAATCCCCAAAAAGTGTGAATGCCACACACTTCTCTGGAAATTTCTCAGAGTAGACGCTCGCATTAATAATAAAAGCTGATGTCCAATTCTCAATAGTCACTGGCACCTTCGGACGCTGGGCCAACTCCCTCTCCTCCTCCTTAGACCCCTCCTTCGCTCTCACTTCCCTATGAAGGAGCTTGAACACGTCCACAAATTCCCCAGCCCAAATCTTCTCCTTTGTTGAACCCATCAAATGTGCTCCCAATGGCTTTGTAATGCCCATATATGGCAACTTTCTATCCTTCCCGATACCTTCCACAGCCTGCTCTTTCGAGGCCTGTACCTCGGGTGCCCCGGGCTCATCCACCTTGTCCATCTGCACCTCCAAAGAGGATACCCTCCTCTCCAATTCCACGACCCCTGTGGCCAGCAAGCCCTTCTCTCCCCATCCCCTGTACCCACACCCTTCCCCTCCTGCCCCCCACCTTGCGCTCCGCTGATCAATCCCCTTCCCTCTCACCTCTTTGTGCTCTGCTGTTGCCCAGCCACAGCCTGGCCTCCACTCCAACATTCCCCATCTCCTTCCTCACTAGGCTCCTGTTGTGGGGACAAAACATAACAGCAGTCTCACCTAACCAACTTCCCTGAAGTCCCCCTGCACACCTGCCCCCCATTCTTGACTTTCCCCTTCCCACCTTAAACTCCCCCTCACCCTTTCCCTCCCTTTTGCACCACTGTAGTCTCATCCTCCCACTGCCCAACATATGCCTCCTCCCCTTCTTCATATTCAATGCAATAGCATGGCTGTTGCGAGTGCCTGCTCGGGCCGGGCAGCTCCTCCTCGGGGAAGCCCGGGGCGTCCGCCCCACCGCTCCATCGGGACCTTCTCAGCAGGGCTTTGGGAACCCCTGCCTGGTCCTCCATTCTCAGGTGAGGAGTCCTCTCCTCCACCCTTTGGCCCTCCGTGCTAGGGGCCATGCTGCACCCTCTAGCCTGTCCTCCTAAGTCCCACAGAGGGGCTGTTCTTAAGCCCGCTCCCGTCTCTTCCTCCAAAACCGCAGGGGCCGTATTATGCCCTCCACCAGACGACTTACCAGGCAGGGAGGCCGTTGCACACCTCTTCCTTTCTTCACTACTCGAAGGGGACCACCCTCTTCTCCTCCCACCTGCACTCTTCTGCAGGTATTTTCCTCCCTTAGCCCTCCGCCCGACGAATCTCTCTGCTCCCCGGCACCACTATCCTCACCCGCAGCCTGCCTTGCACCCTTTGCATTCCCCTTCCACCGGCGTTTTTCCCCTAACCCCTTCCTTGACCCCTCTCCTACCTCACTGTGATGTCCACGTGACCGTGGTCACATGGACATCTGGAAATAAAGACGAGCGCAGAGTTTGCCAATGGCAGTTCCTGCTCTGACTCCGATACCTGGTGTCCGTGTCATTTACTGCACGTATTATTATGTGCGTCACAGCATTGGGCTTAGTCCTCGTCCCGCCTCACACATCACACTAGCGACGAGGCTGGGGATTCCCTGTGAACCCGTCGGGAGGATCCTCAGGTGTTCACGCTTCCCCGATAGCCCAGGCTCGCTGAATTACTCTCGCTGGGCAGGAAAAGTCGGGGAGTGTGAAGGGAAACAAAAAAAACAATGTCATAAGCCCGCCATCGCGGACTTAAAAAGTAATTGCTGAGCTTCCTGTTCCATGCGCAACAGCTAACGGCCAATTACACAAGCTCTAGCTGTGCCCCAGCACACCCACATAACATGTGAGGAAGGGGCCGAAAAAAAAAAAACATTTTTTTTTTACAAAATACTTCACCTGAACAAGAAAAAAAAAGAAATCTATGTGTGAGGAGTAAATTATATCATGGACATTATCTGGAAAATAGAGTACAACAACACGGAACCCAAGTATAAGCTCAGAGGGAAATACTGCCTCAGTGAAAACAGTATTACAACATATACTTAAACCCAAGTATATGCTCAGAGGGAAATACTGCCTCAGTGAAAACAGTAATACAACATATACTAGCACTGAGCACCTACAGAGACTGTAACACAATTAAAAAGGTACAAACCTTCTGCTGCAGGCGAAAACAACAACACAGCACATGCAAGCACTGAGCGTTTAGTAGCTTATAATTTAATTTTGCAGTGTCATAAATTTGAAG
This sequence comes from Ambystoma mexicanum, assembly GCF_040938575.1. NCBI lineage: Eukaryota > Metazoa > Chordata > Amphibia > Caudata > Ambystomatidae > Ambystoma > Ambystoma mexicanum. Next base: position 544,991,636 of record NC_090929.1, read on the forward strand.
CTTAAATATAGCATCACAATTATCTCATTTTATGTGAAGAGCATGTTGGAACCCCACACATGTGGTAACTTTACTGATTCATCTACAACCAAGCCACGTTTGTCAAGAAGAAGTGGCAAAGAATAAGTGTAAACATGGCAGATGACATCACAACGACACAGAGGTTGCAAAACCAAAGCCAGTACCCAGACACCAGCACATGGTTAGATACTGCACAAGGTACATTCATGCAACCTTTTCAACCATTTGGGACTGCATTGGTCTTAGGTGGGAATTGTGGTTACAACAGTTTGAACTTTCCCTCCACACCCATAAAATTGAAGATGAAGAGATGAAGAGAGCGTTTCTTATGTTGAACCTAGGCACCATGGCCCTTCGCATTTTCAATGCCCTGCAAAACCGAGGTACAGATGATGACTACGCTACTGCTAGAGACGTCCTCACGAAGAAATTTAAACCAAAAGCCAGCCATGACTTTGAAAGATTCAATATGAGTCAAACCAGACAACGTCCACAAGAAAACATAGATGACTTTCATAGTCGGCTGAGAGAGATGGCACTGTCATGTGTTTTTCCAGATGAGGAGTTTGCAGTCCTGCAACAAGTCATACATGGGCTGTCATCGGAGAAGTTAAGGCGTGCAGTTTTAGCTGAAGAAGACCGCCCGCTCGACACTATTCTGACAATGGGACGATTACGTGAAAGGACAGAGGAACATGCAGCAGAGATGGAGCAGATTATAAGCCGTTTACCACTAGACGCTGATCTGTCAAAGAGCAATCCCCCAACTGTCAATGCCCTGAGGCACCAGAGGGAAATCATCCAATAAGAAGTCAAAAGACTGCATATGGTGTGGAGGACAACACAGCAGAAATGAACCATGCCCTGCATACGGCACCACGTGCCATAAGTGTGGGAAAGAGAATCATTACGCATCTGTATGTTTGAGTTCAAAGTCAACTAGAGATACTACTGGCCGGTGGAAAACACCACGACACAGAAATGGTGTAGGAACCAAGGATCCGCCACGCATCGAGAAAAGCAACAGCACCATTGGGAAAGAACAAAAGAAAAACCCCGGCAAAGCAAAAGTGGGCGTGCACGTGCCATTGGAGGTGAAGAGTCTGACAGTGCTAGTAGCAGTGAAGAAAGTCAATCTAGCAGGGAGACATCTCCAAGTAACTCCAGATGAAACTACAATAAGAAAAAAGAGAAAGCACATATGATATCAGCTGTGAAACCAGGAAACAACAATAATCACAATGGTGCCAAGTCACGACGGTGCACAGTGCTAGTGGAAGACATTCCAGTTACCATGATGATAGACACTGGATAGACCCCTCTCCTACCTCACCTACCCCCCTGAGCGCTCTCCTGGGGATTTCCTTCCTGCTCCTCCTGCCCACTTTCTCCCAAGCCTCTCCTCTGCCGGGCTGCAGGGCTGGATGCCACCACTGCAGCGAGTGCCCCATCCGCTGCTGCTCTCTGCTGTGGCCTCCCCCCACTGGCCCCATTACTCCCCATCACTTCGCCCACAGCCCCCTCAAGCTCAGCTTTGGATGCCCTGCTGATGATATCCAGGGCTTCCTTCAGAGTCTGGGCATCAACCCACCCCTTCTTCTTAGCTCCTTGTCCCACCATCGTTATTCAAACTGTGCAAACCGCCCCTTGGTACACCCCAAAAATATATAGTCTGGCCCCTGAGCCAAATGCCTGCCCGCATGTGCTGCCTTAGTGCCGGGGGAAAGTACCAGGCCTCATAAATGACACCTAGAAACGTATTCTCCCGCGAACTATAATTAACCTGCCTGGAAAAACAAAATAACTATTTGGCCCCTCTACCCTATCTTAATTTTATTTATATTTTTTTATTTTTGGTTTTATTTTTTTGATTTATTGGCTGCCTGCCCCACCAATCACTGAACGTGATGCCAATAAAACTTCTGAGTTGCTGCCTGGATCAGATCGCAGCCAAGCAGTCATGCAGCTGCTATGTACTTGAAGAGGCCCTCCGCTGGGTACTCCGCAGAGGCAGGCCTCTGCACGCCTAAATATGCAACAGCACCTTAATGCACTGGCCCTTTAATGCCGCTGCACTGCCCCCTTGCTAAGAGGAGCGGACACCGCACTCCTCACACTGAGCTGCAACAAAGGAAAATGCAACCCCAAGTGACCCTGGCAGTGCGCAGGGCGAGCTCCTCTGCCCGTGCTCTCAAACACTCCCCTAAACCCCCACCTGCTCCCTGCCGGGTCACCTCACAGCAACCGAACGGCCGTGATCCTCCCCACTGAAAAAGGACCATGTGGACAGACCTCCTGGACTAAGATATGCGACCCGCTGCACCTAAGCGTCCCGCTAAACCCACCGGGCCAGAAAATGTCAAAGAAATAGTGCATATGCCAGTGACTTCAGCAAGCAATAGTGAAGGGTGTGGGTGTTGTGATTCTGTCTGAATCGGCACCATTGAAAAACAAAGTAATCCACACAAAACATGGGACATCTGTGCTTGACTATTCTCTCACTCTCCCTGCTCTATCACACTCCCTCTCTATCCCCCTTTCGCCTCTGGGAATATTCTGCCCGCTCTCTGTTCTTCTCCCACTGCTCACTATTCACTGCCCTTCCCAATTCTGGTCTTGTTTAATCCATTCAGTGTTCCCACTGTGTTATTTATCCATTACTCACTCAACTTCAAACTCAATCACTTATCTATTCATCCTAACACTCACTCATTCTCCCATCCTCATTCGACTGCCCATCCAGAGATTCATATATCCATCCCTAGATGCTTATTGAATGATCAATTAATCCATAGCACACTTATATATAACCATCAGTGTATTATCACACTATTATCTAACATATGCTCCTAATCTTATTAACCAATCTTCGTATTCTTTTATTCTTCTCTCCAGCACGATGCGCTTGCACTTTTGCATACCCTCAACCATTCATTCACACATCCCCCCTCACTCTCTTTCATTCTCCTCACATTCATATTCAACCACCCTTTTGGAAAGCTCTTTCCGCTCAATCAAATTTCTCCTCGACATATCCTCGATCTGCGGAAGTGTGTCTTTAGGAATGAGCTCAAATTTCTTTCATTAGAAAAAAATCCCAAACTATTGGCTTTGTCAATGTTTATTTCTATTTAGGGGCAGATAAACCGATCAGTTCCTGGAAGTTCTGCAATTGCTGTTATAAAAAGACAGATGCCATCTTTATAACACGCAGAGTCTTGCTCTTTCCAATTTCAAGAACTCTGCTATGCTGAAAGTCACCCAGAATCTGTTTTTGATACCGAGACACAATTAGAGCTGTGCTCTCAATAATACCCCAAATCACTGTTCATGTTTCTAACCAGAGTCACTAAAAGCTTTGCTACTAATAACAGCGAGTTTTAATTATACCTTGCTGTGGATAATGTATAGGTTCAAGCACACGATTAATGTTATATAACTGAGTCTCCCCCACAGCCAATCTCTGATAATAAGCAACATTAACACAAAGCTCATTATAACACATCCATGTATTCACATAAATCTCTGTTAGGGATAGTACCCATATTAACCTAGTCCTCTGATCTGTATATTTAAAGGAAGCTAGCAAGTAGATTTTAAATATGGCCAATTTCTTTGAGGAAAAGCTAGTGCAATAAAGCAGATGTATAATGGATCATCTTTGTGAAATACACCACAGGCAGAAAAAACATAAACTATGTTGTCACATTCGGTCTCTGACTAACGCACAAAATCAAAAGGACTTCATCTGAGTCCTTCTGTTCACTGCTTTTCTGAGGAAGATGTACATTTCTGCACCAAACTGAGAGCGGTTTTGGCGGGTAGCTCGAGGATGTGTCCAGCCACATGCCGTTCAATAGACAGGGCGTGTACTGCAACATATTGCGCAGTTCAGCACTTCAATGTTGCTGGTTAATGTAGGACTGGGTTTGTAAGAGGAATTCAGTTTCCGCAGGCAGCTGAGACTTCAGGTACAACAATGTATTTCAAAACGCCTTGCTCTGTTTTTTACGAACTAATGCAAGTGATACCTCACAATAAGAACACACTCCTAGAATGTTTATCTAAAGCATTAGGTAATTATACCTCTTCTTAGGGTATGCATGCATATTACAGCTGTGCGAAATTGAAGGACTTCACCTTTGCACACTAATTGAAGTTTGGCACAAAATATTGCTAAATGTATGAAGTTGCAAAGTGTTCACAGGCAATATGTATTAAATGCCTTCATTGGATTCACTGAGGAAAAATAGCTAGGGCATATGGGTAGGACTCTCAACAAGTGTCTATAAGAGGGCTTTTTTTCTTACACTCACCTCTCCCGATCCAAAAGTTAAAGGGATGTTTAATGCCCATGGGATCCTTACATCATGCTTATGGATCTCCTTGGCATCTTGGGAGGTTCTCCTTTCAAGTTCATAAGCCACTTTAAGGGATCATGATCTGCCTGGACTCTGAACGTAGACCCAGTGAAGGAGGGTCAAAAAATACCTGAGCGACCACGCAATTGCAAAAGACTCTTTCCCGACAGTGGTCCATTTAAGTTTTCTACAATTAAGTTGCCTACTGATGAATATCACAGGATGGTCCCTACTAACTTAGACAGGACTTCAGCTAAACCTGGTTCAGAAGCATCTGCCTGCACTAGGAAAGGATTACTTTAATCAAGTACCATCAAGACTGGAGATCTGAAGAGGGTACCTTACAATCTCTGGAAGGCCCTTTGAGAATCCTCTGTATAAATAATCTGTTTAGGAAATGTGTTAAATGTGATTGCTCTAAGGGATTTGCTACTATTCATGGTAAATCTGAATGTTAATGCAGTACAGAGTTAGAGTCGTAAATGCTCTCAATGTTCTGTGAGGGTGTTGGCATCCCAGTTTTGTATAGTGTCTACGTCGCTTAAAAGAGGCTGACCCCAAACCCCCCTTAACCTCATGTCAAGGTAGACCACTGAACACTGTTTAATCTTTGAAGCCTTTATGATCAGACTGACCATATTCATGGCCTGGAATACTTTATCAAGGTAGTTCAATGCTCCTCCTAAGTGAAACTGAAGTCTGCTATGTCTTTTAAATAGGCAACCCAGAAGTTCTCCTGACTACTGAGGTCATGGTAGACCAAACCTTGAAAGAAGGTAGCTGCATTGTTCTGCCTCATAAAATATGGACTGGAATGTTAAAGGCTTTCAGGGTTACCAAATGTGGTCTCCTCCTTCTCAAGGTCTGAGAGGGCAATCTTCCAATACATTGAAGTTAGGACAAAGGCCCTCAAAACTTTGCAGAACTGACCTTGCCCACAAGCTCATTCGCCATGGGCAATGGGTGAGCATCTGTCTCTACGACCAAGCTTACAACTCTATAGGGTACACAGAAATTCAGGTCTTCAGTTCCTAATTTTAGTTACATAATAACAAAACTGATTCATGGACTAGTGGAGGGCTCAAACAGCCCTAAACCTATCAGCTTGGTGATCACAGCATCAATGGGATGTCTGACTTTATCTGACATCCTATAATTTCTGCTCTTTAGATGCAAGCTATCTCAGTGTCTTTGCCATGTTTTCACCACACATTATGCCCAGCATTAGGGGCAATAGTAAGTCAAAATGCTTTAGCAAAGCTGTGCAGGCCTACTGTTGATCATGATCCAATTGAGGCGATAGTTCAGCTCCATCCCCTGGACCATCTTTAAGTTTGCTCCGGAGGTGGTCTGGAAGAGGCTCACTCTCTCCCTCCTCCCTCCTTGCCTGAAGCCAATTCCTCACAACCGTTGTAAGGATTAAGTCTGTCAATGTTGAAAACTCAAGTAGCTTTCATAGGGACACCTAAATCGACAAGTTAGCCATCCTCACTCACTAGTGCAGCCATCTTGTAGGGTCCATTGTAACTATCTTGCAAAAACGTACACTGTCCTGGTTTGAATACATCCAAAGATGACTCCTGGTCATACCAATGTTTCATCAGAGCTTGGCTTTTCTTTAGGCTCTTAGATGTACTGGTCATAGTGTTTCCCATTCTCCTCCTTAGGACTAGCACATGTTTAATGGCGTTAGTCTGTGAATTTTAAAAGGGAACCCCAGATTCCTCCTTGACTAAGGCAAGGGAGCCTCACACAAGAAAGCCAATGGATGGATCAATAGGTCTGAAACTAACTCCAGGCTGAAGAACTTCTCAATAGGCAAAAAGCAGACATGCTACTGGACAATCCAACTTCATCCTAAGGGGCTCTTCCAAGCCACATAATGCTCTTTAAGGTTTTGTTAAACTTGTCAATCAGACCATTGGTCTGGGAATGCCAAGTGGTGGCAAATGTATAACAAACAGCACACACCTGCTTCATGGCTTTTATGTAGTGAGACATGAATTGGTTTCCTATGTCAGACACAGGCTCCTTGAGGAAAACTGACATTGTAAAGATACCAAAGAGAACCTGTGCACTGCTTTGACAGTGACAGTTCTCAATGGAATTACTTCCTGATGCCTGACAGTCCGGTCAACTGCCACTAAGATTACATGTTTTTTTTACTGAAGAAGGGGGACGATCAAACGGAAGAAAAATGTTAAGCACCATCCCTTCCGAGGGAGCCCCAGACACTGGTAATGGAACCAAACACAATTAGCAAGTTTGATAAGTACTGCAGTACTCTTCAATCTGGACCCCCATCTTAGTCCAGTAAAAGTGAAGAGATAGTCCTTATCAAGTCTTCTTTTCCCCTCCTGCAAGCATAAATTCAGATGCTAACTGCAACAGGTAAGACTTTTGATCCACAGGCACCATCAGCCTTCTTTGTGACCCATGCTCAAGCTGTAAATGTGTATAACCTTCAAGACCTTTTGTATTTCTAGTTTTCTCCCTTTTCAATGGGGATTGTTATGTTAATGTTATGTTATGTTAAGTAGTTTGTAATGCGCACCTGGTACCCGAAGGCTGATGGGCGCATACTAACAAAACACAAAACAGGCCACAAATACAGCTGAACTATTGTCTATCCATTGTCCCACTGGGCGGGTTTAGGCAAAAAGCAGTGTTTTCAATTTCTTTTTAAAAAGTTCTGTTGAAACCAACGTTCTTTTTGAGGTTGGAAGGGCATTACAAGCAATTGGTGCTGCAACTTCAAATAACCCCTGCCTTGTTTTGTTGGTCTTATGCCAGGGTACACTGAGTGTATTAGAGTTATCTGATCTAAGTGACCTTCCCTTGTCCTTCACGATTATGGCTTCCTTCAGATATGATGGCATTGGACCTACAATGCATTTTTGGGTAATGAGCAGAAGTCTAAAATGAATTCTTTCTCCAACCGGCAACCAATGAAGGCTCCTTCTGGCCTCTGATACGTGATCTCTTTTACTTAAGCCCTTAACTACTCTCACAGCCCCATTTTGAATTACCTGAAGACGATGAATCTCGGTCTGAGGGATACCCACCAAAAGGCTGCATCCATAATCTAATTTTGAGCCAATGATTGCTCTAGCCAATGATTCTGAATTTTTTTCAGAAATAAATGGACGAAGATGGCGAAAAAGTTTGAGGAAATAGGAGGCTGACGAAACAAGACTGTTCACCTGAGCCTTCATATTTAGGTGTCTATCCAGGCATACGCCCAGGGTCTTAACTTTGGACAAGGTTTTGATAACACAATTGTCCAGGTTAATGTTCTTATATTCTGCTCCTAATTTATCCAATTTACTTGGCGAGCCCACCAAAAGAAGTTCAGGGGTCTGATGTCCCAGGCCTTCAAGAGAGGTACAATCAATTTGACCTTTAAAAAGCTTTACTTTCCTGGGACCTCTTTCTTCAAAATACCCTTGCATTTTAGGGATGTTTGTGATATTATCAACCTGCAGACACCTCATCTTCCTCTCTCATGCTTGGAGACAAAATGGCAGTTAACGGGTTGGATAATTTCTAGTTTTATATAGCGCTACAATCCTGCAGGCATCTGAGCACTGAGATAACAGTTGATATCAATTTATCCACCTTGGAAGGACGAAAGGTTGAGTTGGCCTTGTCGGGATTCGAACCTGCATCAGCAGGCTGCACACAGATGTCAGAAGTCCACATACAACAGTGGGGGAGCCACATCCATACCATTCTTTCGACCCTTAGATGCTTTCACATCCTTCTTAAAGGCATGAAACATAGGTTTCCCCCTTGCTTGTGATATGGTAACCACATCTGAAGGAACGTGAGTTGGATCCTTCATCAAATTTAGCTTGGTAAGTCATTCCCAAGCAAAACAATTGTTGGGCCATTGCTATCGATCTTCCCATGTAGGATTACAGCCTTTTCACTTGCCTGAAAGAATGCAAAAGAAGTATAGATTCTACTTAGGTCGCCACCAGCTTCTCTGGTGATTTTAGCAGGACGTGTAACAAGTCTTTGTGTCTAATCAGCCTCATGTCTAGCATAACCATACTGGCCCCAGTATTCCTGAGTTCACTAGTCTTTTGACTATTCACATATGCACAGCTTATGCACTTTCTTGTGTTTTGGGATCTCTTCTTGTAATGCAGAGTCCCTCTCCAGGCCCCGAGGTCCACTTACACTAGCCGTTAGGTATCACAAATTGGTTCCATCTCCAATGAAGGTCTAACTCGCAGCGTGCACTCCCCCAACTCTGCCTTTGCAGCGTAAAGGATTTGTCCTGTGATCAGTCACCCTACAATCCCAATAGATATCTTAGATCCTGGAAATAAAGTTTTTCTCAGCACTATTCTGGTTTTCAGCAGAGAGTATACTAGCCTTACTCAGACAAACACCCTTATATTTCAGAACCTCGTTGGGATTTGGATGTTTAATACTAGACTGACACTTCATAGTATATTGTGGGAAGTCCTCTGCTTGTCCTTTTGGTGTACCCCCTGTGACATCCATATGATAGCTGCAATAGATCACTTTTTGGGGTCCTCAATCTTAATCTGAGGCAACTAAATTGGGCAAGCATCAAAAATGGGTTCAACCATAGTTACATTTACAATAAAACTTAAATCAATGTACTTTGTTAGCCTTAATCAGTCCAAATGATCCACCCACGCAACCCAGTTCATTGTATCTTTCTTGTTGTGTTCCATAAAAGTCTCCAAATACTGGGTGGTAGCCCTACCAAAAATGTTCACTAGTGTGGGAGCCCCTCTCCTGAGAATGAATATAGTTCAAATAACCTGTCCCAGGAGTTTATCCACTGCTCAATTGTTGCAAGTATGAATTGGAATTTGTGTTCCACATATTATGCTATTTTCAATAATTTAAATATAAAAATCTTTCATTTTCTTCTAACGAGCTGCAGAGCAGCCAGTGGGTTAAGGCACAATACCTGTTTGTACACTTACAATTGTACCATTCACAAACTCCAATCACACGCCCTTGCGCCTACATTTAAAATCATAATAAATTGGAATTCTTTATTAGATTGCTTAACGGTTTTTCATATTTACACTATTCTATTGTATAGTTCTATACCGACTCATTTTTTTCATTGTCCAAGGATAGTTTCAACTTCCTTGGTTAAAATGCTATTATTCATTTTTCATATTGCAAATATCATTTATTTTCATAATTGTCAATTAGCCCAAATATAATTTTCAAACAGGAATTTTGACCAAAACTAATTGACAACACGTGTTTCACTCGTCTCTCCATTGATATTGGTGCCCTCTAGTGAGCTTTGTCAGGGTATATAGCAGAGCCCCCAACTCTAGACAGTTGCCCTAATGTTTGATAGGCTATTTAAAATATCCATTCACCCTCCCATAGAATATAGCTGAGTCCTACGAAAAATTAAAATCAATTCGAAAAATCTAGCTGGCCCGCTCCAAGTGTATTGTAAAAAAGTAACACATCCTGCAACTGCTTGTGCTCGGCTCGCCTGCCCTTGAAGGGGGGGAAGTCTTGCACCCAATCTCTGCTCTCTGACACTCTGACCCCCAGGTTTGTATTATCTGTTTCCTCTCCTGCGTCTCGGAGGAGGTCCCAGGGGTTCCCTGCTTCTGCGCCGTCGGGTTCATGGTGGATGACATGATCGAGGGCTGCAGTGAGACCCGGTGGAGCCCCGGATCCAGAAGGCTGAGGACCCCCAGTACGTCCCCTCTTCCCAGTGGTCTCTTGTGAAGATAGTGATGGCGTTGTGTCCTCCCCTGGTAAGTAAAATGTTAGGGTTGGTGGGGAGCTTGATTATTTGATTACCCGTGTATCATTTTATCCCCGTTGTCATTGCGCTAGTAGCTCATTTGAATGCTTGCATAAAGAGGCCAGGGGGAGGTGTCCCCTCTTGTACCCTGGCATTGTTGCCACTTGCCACTTTAATGTAGTGCCATTTTTATGCAAATAAAGAGCCTTTGAGCATACTCGTCGAGGACAGGCTTGTGTGCAGGGCAAAATCACGATTCATTTTCTGACTGAACATCACCTGGCGGTATAACTTCCTACGCTGGCGGTGATTGTTACACGGGATATTCCCCGCCAGTGGAAAGAGGAGGAGTGACTCATGCGGTGCACCGGGCAATGAATGCCACTTGTTTCCGTAAATGCAGATGCCATTGTTTTGATCGGTGAAGTAACTGTCTTGTAAATTAGTCTAATTATTATGTGTTTTTTTTGTTCTTGTGGTGCAGGCAGACACTTTTTCCTACTTGTAGCTTGTTCTTTTTGTACTTGCTGTTCGACAGCAAGAAACTATTTTGAGAACGTTGCGTCTTGTAAACAGGGTCCTGACAAATGCAAAGCATCCATCGAGTGGAGAAGATGCTCTTTTGTTGGACTCTGTGGCAGGCTCGGACTGGCCTATCGGGCAATGCCTGAACCAAAAAACACAAAATGCTAGTGTGGACCAGTTTTTGGGTCAAAGTGAGCAACTTTTTGAGCGAATGTGGGCCAGTGTGATGAGTCACTTCACTATGCAGCTATTAGTTTTGACCAGTGTTGCTGAATAAATATCTTTAAAATGCACAATTTGCATCACTTTTTATAAAAAATCTCCCCCTTGGGTATTATTCAAACAGTCGGTCACCAGAGGAATATATTGCTATTTGCAACTGTGGGCCACTTTTTCATTGGTGCCCGAGATGATTTGAATGCCCCGCCCGACCCTGCTCTCTGGTGATAATCATGTAACATAATGTGCAAAGATCAAGAAATATCCAGCACTGCAAGAGTGGAGAAAGAGCGCTCAGGTATCTTAACCCACAGACACCTATATTCTCCGAAAACAAAAGACAGCTTTTCCCAACACTGCAGCACTTCTTATTTAAAGCAAAAGAGGGATGAACAATCCAAGCTGTTGTCAGGGAGAAAAAAGAAAGTTGTTTTAGGGGGAAAAAAGTAATGTGTGTGTGACAGAAAAATGCAAGTTATTGTTGTGCAGAAAAAGACAAGTTGCTCAACTGTTGTAGCAGATCCAAGACTCTTAGTTTTTACACAAGGCATGATGTGTCCCAGAAACAGTGTAACCATGTGCAAACCTTACAGTTAGAACAAAAAAAACTCCTTTGGCTTGGAATGGATTGCAAAGAAAAACAAGCATTGGCAATGCCAACAGTTTTGGCTTTTTTGAAGATATGGGAACAATATTTGCCAGGCATTGCTGTAATCACACTAGCTGGCCATGAATGGTGGCAGCTTTAAAATTGTGCATGTAACTGGGCATATTGGGGCAGTGGCTGACAAATGCTCATCTAATACATATACTCAAGCCAAACTATTGCTAATGTTTGCTTTTAATTGGACTTCCATAGTTCTTATAAATCAAGTGGCTGAAGGCAGACCTCGTGAAGATATTTCTATTACACCAGTAGTGCGTTTTGCAGCAACTATCAAACCAGTAGCTCTCAGAAGACTGCTTTGAAAAAACAATGGCAGGCACTTTGAGTGCAATGTTTGATGGTAAGGCTTGATTAAAGCGAGTTCCAAGTCTTCCCAAGAGGAGGTGTTTTGGGTGGGAATAGCAGGAACTAGGTGGGCATGGCCATGGGGATTAACATGAGCAAAACCAAAAGTTGATGGCTGGAAGGTTTTGAATAAATCAGAACCATGGGGTGGGACCAAGCCTGATTTGCATATGGTCTTTCCCCTTTTGTAATGGCTTGGCAGGGGAACCCTCCATAAGTAGCATTTTCTGTAAAGTCGTGAATTGATGCAATTCACGGATGATGGTTTGAGGGACGCTTTTTTTTAGGCGAGAGGTGGGCCACTTTTTTTGGGTGTCCGTGCCTATTTCTTGTCCCAGTCCGACCCGGGTTCTTGACTCCATTCACCAAAATACCTTTTTAAACAAAAAACTTTTTGGCCTTGCAATTTTCTTAGGACCCATTTCAGGGCAAAATTATTTGAAATGTCTGATCCGTATTTACGTTATATTTCATAAATATCCAATTGCATTAATGAACTGGAACTCGTTAAACAAGCACTGGCAAAGTTAATAATTATGGCATGTGCAGTTGCTTACTGAATTGTTCATTTACATGGATGAAATTGGGGTAGCACCATAACGAATGGACCTAGCTTGAAGAACAAGCAAACTGAAGTGCCAATCATCACATGACAATTATTAGGCTTGCTGTTCACCTCAGATGAAGGATTAAATACTTCTAATATTTGTAATCCAAGCTGAGGTACTAAGCCTGTATCTTACACAGCCTGCAACAAAAATCCCATAACATGCTTTTGATCTTTATAACATCAACATAACATCATCCATTTTACAATACACGTTTAAGTCTGCATTACCTGGGCTGTGAATTCTATATAGAAGATTAGTGTAACCCCTAACAATCCATTTACTACAGGGCCAAAATGTTTGACGCTACCCCTTGGAAATAGAATACAGACATACATCATATATGTGACCATAGATGTTGCAAGTAATGTGCCACTTGATAACTATTGCTTGCAGAACGATTTGAATATTGTGCTTTACCAAAACACAGGATCCCATCACTTGTGCTACCCATACAGAGACGCCATCAACATTCATGTACCCATGCGAGCTAGTCTGATGTAAGGGACATATAAAAGCTTGAAAGCCATAGTCTCATGTCCAGCTGAGAAACATTTTAGCCGCATTTATGGCTTAACATTCACCTCAGAAACAAATGAAGCCGCTGTTCTTATTATTCCTTGCCTGCAAGTTTTACACTTTATACTAGTGCTTAAGTTCCATGCATACCTAAAAATCTCAACACGAGCGAACTTCCCGTTAAAAATACCACGCCATGATCAATGTGCAGACTTGGGGGGTAGGGTGTGTGCAGTGCCTAACAGAGTGACAATTGAACGCATTACATCACATTTAATGCTTTCAGTTTCCAGGCCCCTTACAGACTGTCCATTTTGACGTCACTTTGGTGTAGCTTTCTCTTGTACTATTTTCATCCTGAACAGCATCACACACCCCAGTGACACGAATGAAGAAAGAGAGAACGATGTGTAGATCTGAAATGGGCTTTTGACTCTGGAAGAGGGAGTTGTAGTGGGAGTCTCTGTAAATGTAAGGCCTGAGGGAAGGGACACAGGTGTATGCTGTTTCCCATCCTATTTATTCTGTTCCAGAAAGATTTAGAGGAGTTTCTGTCTGGCCACCACCTGGATGTGCCCAAAGTAGGAGGTCTGATCATTCCACTCCTGCAATTTGTGGTGCTACTCACTCACACTAACATGGCAATGCATAAACTACAGGGCACCGTTTGTAATTACTGCAAGAAGCCTATCACTAACAAGCACAAAACAAAGGCATTGGTGATGGCACCAGGTAAAAGGTAGATGTTTAAAGGTAGTATTCTACTTTGATTGCCTGGGCATTCACTTTGATAATGCATCAGGATGGAGGGTGCAGGTGCAAAGGAGTGGGAATAGGGGAATATATTGGGCTAATCTGCTGATGTGGCTCTGAGGTTCAATATGCCATGTGTGGTGCTCAAGTCTGGGGATATGCACTATGTCCTTGGTGACTGTAAATGAAAAGGTTTTCCTTAAAACATCTTTTCATTGTCGAAGTGAACTCCAACCATAACTATGCGTGTGTCTTATTGCTGATCTTCTACCCTCTTACCTACTGAATACTGCTAAGGTTATGTGTAACCAGGATCCAGAATAAACTAAGCTAACATGAATGATTTTTAGGGTTGGATGCTTGCATGAAGATACTGCAGGTGGCCTAATTGAAGAAAACGTTCTATACATCAGGCTCTGGAACCCTGCAGAAGTCTCCAACTACGATGACTAGGGATTCCCTTTAGAAAGTGAGGGAGATATTTTGGGAGGTGAGAAGGAAGGTGATGTTGGGCAACCAGAGTAGATACCTAATGCTGTTCTGGTATTTGAAACATAAGAATCTTTGTGGGATGGAGGCTTATGTGGTCTGAAGTATTCAAAAATATGCCATGAAGCTATGTATGCAGGATAGGTTGGGGGGTGACCCTCCAGGCTAGCTAACTACTAAGTGGAACAAAGCACCTATGGTTGGACTGTTGATACCATGGTACTTTTCCTACTTTTATGCCCATGTTCTCGCAGATGGAGGCGGAACGTCAAACAATAGTAAAACCTGGATGGAGGCCATGGAATAGTGGACATCAGCTATCATTGAGATGGTGATGAAAGTAAAGTACCACTATCTCACTTCAGCCTGGCACAGAAGAAAAAGGACCATTACTCCCTAGAAGTGCAGCCCTTTCTGAAGTCAGCGATATGCAGATCTGTATAAAAGGGACACGTGTACGTTTTATGGAATTTGTAATTTCTGTTGCAGATCTCTTAATACAGTTAGGGCACATTTTTTAAACTTTGGTCAATGCATTATATTTTGTGTGTATAGTTCTGTGATTATATTGTATTGTGCTATATAGTAAGGGATTTTCCTACCCAATACAGTGATAATGATGAGAATGAGAGACTGAGATAGTAAGCAAGAGATGAAGTGAGACAGAGAGTGAGATAAAGAGGGTAATATGGATGAGGAAAAGTTGAATGAAAGTATACAATGGTCAGAGAGAGGGAATCTGTGACTAACTGAGAGACTGTGCCCTAGACAAATGATCTATGACAAAGGCAAAGTGCTGTGACAAGAGAGAAGGACTATGGTGAAGGAGAAGGTCCATTAAAAAGGAATGAAAGATTGTGACAAGGAAGTACTGCAACAAAAGAGAAGGACATTGAAAAAGGAGAAGGACTTGCATAAAGTAGGACTGAGATAACCGACTGTGGTGACAGAGAAGGACTGTGGTGAATCAAAAGGCCTGCGATGAAGGACTGATGAAGGAGAAAGGCTGTGGTGAAGGAGGAATGTGGTGAAGGAGACAAAGAGAGGTACTGGCAAATTACACAGACTCTACCAAAGGGCTGCGATGAAGGTGATGTACTGTGACAAAGACGAAGGTCTGTGACAAAGGGCCATGATGGAGGAGAAGGAATGAGATAAAGGAAAATAACTTTGTTGAAGGAAGGGGACTATTACAAAGGAGGACTGTGGTGAAGGAGCAAAAAGACCTGCAATAAAGAATTGGAATAAAGTAGAAGGACTGTCATGCAGTAAACAGCCTGTGATGAAGGAGTAGGACTATGACAAAGAGGGGATCTGTTGAAGGAGAAGGAGGTACTGTGAAAAATGGTAAGGGCTGTGATGAAACAACAAGTTTGCTTCTCAACATCCTTCACCATCTCCATCTTCACAGTAGAATTGCATAGAATTGCATTGACCACAGGGGGGCACTTATGTGTACCAAAACAGCAAAATAGGGTACATACACAGAACCTTGGCTGTATGGCCATCAGGAAGGACATGAGAGCAAACTTACAATGCATCCGTATTCAAATCTGAAAGATCATACACAGTAACAGTTTGGTAAAGTTGGCTTTGACAATTTTCAGCAAGAACCAAGGGTGTAATTGTAATTGAAATTGGTTATTTATAATGCTCTTAATGCCAAACAGGTTTCTAAACAGGAACCCAGGATTCACACCTGTGTTACTGTGCATCGTCTTGCTTCCAAGACAAGCATGTTGCCCTTGAGCTATCCTCCCGGGGACTACAGTCGTTTAGTAATTGGAGGGAAACTGCACTTTTAAGCTACTGATATAGGCTAATGATCGTATCAATATTTGATGCAATTGATAATGCAAAACCTACCCAAGCCTACACCCAATACAATCAAGAGATATCGACCAAATTCCATCTAGTTTGGTGTCTGAAGTAATATTGGATGTGGGAAAACAGCTCTGACCTCTTGGTTACGATATATTTGAAGTAGATAGGAGGGACATTTTACAATCTATGAATTCATTTCCTACTACTACTACAAATAGTATTAGTGACCCCTTGTGATTTTTACCCTTGAGGGTGACGTACTCCCAGACAAATCAATTATGAAGCAAAGACATAGAGATTATCAAAACTGCCCCAGAGGAAGTTGGGAGAGACAATTGGTCTTGGCTCCCTGAATCCTTGGTTAACAGGTTGATTAAGCATTGGCTAAGGGGGTGGAATACTAGAGGGTATAGTTATCTGCTCAGTAAAGAGGATAATCCTTTGGGTCTCCTTGATGTCATCTTCCTGCAGGGGACTTGGCTCATGTTCCCTCCCATTTTGGATGGGTATTTCCTTACCCTTTTATGTGTGAACAGAGGTTTGCAAGGCCGTTCTATCTCTGGCTTGCTAACTGCATGTTGTAATGGTATAGGATTTACCCTAGAGCCTTGGGCTTCCCTGAACCCTTTTCCCAATTGTCAATTGTCAACATTATTTTGGTAAAATAAGCAAGGTGAGCCCTGCAGGGCACTGGGCTTACTTAATCTATATTGAAATTCAGCAGGTGTTAGTACGGATTGCTTTTTGGATGGGGTAACAAGTCTTCTACATTTTTGTGCTTTAGACCCGTTGATTTCAGATATAGTTATTGCTGGTGACCTAAATATAACATGTGTGAGTACACAGTGTTTTTCTAGCAATTAGAGAGCTAAAAAAATGGCTGGGTCTGATGAAGGAGAGGGGGTTTCATATGGTCAACAGTAGTGTAAAGGGATATTCCTCCATGACCAACTTGGAAAAGGGCAAATTACACAGCTACAATTGATAACCTTTTTGTCTCCAGCACTAAATACATGTGGATACAGGAGCTACACGTGGTTCTGCAAAAGAGGAGTGACCATGATTTGGTGCTAAATGGAGCATTCCGACCATGAATTATAAAAAAGGATGTTTATGGGGGAAACCTGTTGATTGGCCCATGTAAAAACGTTTTAAATGGAATGTGTGCTCCCTTGTTGCTCTCAATAATCATCTATTGAAGAGGGCATATATCGGCTTCGACCTAGCCAATATTTAGTGGACTTTACCAATGCTTTGAATTTGTTTATAGTTAAATCTACAGGCTCAAAGGGAAGAGTGTTTGCACATAAGCACTTTTTTGAACCTGAAATACAAGCTAGGAAGGGGTTCACCAGAGCGGAAACTAGATGCATGAGGATTGGGAATTTTGAGGGTGGATTTACAAAGATCAAACTCCTTAAACAAAACAAAATTTTAAAAATTTGCTTTGAGACCAAATGATCATTCTTGCGCAAAGGAACAGTGAATGCATGTTAGCTGCCATGGCTTCCAAGGATAGTGTGGAGATTGGTCTATGTTAACACATTCTAATAATAGTCAGCTTACAGGCCAACCCCATAGCTGAAGAAGCCTGCGTGTCCTATTTTAGTGCTTTGTTTGTGTCAGGTGCGGAAGGTGCTCAGGAAAAGGAGAGGGTAATGCACACTGAATGGGTGCTGCCCTTTAAGAGGGATATCATAAGGATGATAATAGGTAAACCGAGTAACTCACGAGTGCCAGGCCTAGATGGCCTATCCAATTAGATGTTTATGATCTATACGGAGGAGTGGGTAAACATTCTTAATACCTTGTTTAAGAGAATTTTAGAGATTAGATGTGTTCTTGCTTCATGCACGAAATCTGTAGTGGTGGCAATTTTTAAAAAGGTACCCGGACTGACCCGCAGAACTAACAACACATTACCCTTTTAGATGCCTTGGGTAAGGTTTTTGCCCTGGTGGTTGTGAGACAGCTGTTGGAATGGGTCAGAGAATCTAAGAGCTTTGATGCTCTCCAATAATAGTATATTGCTGGGCTGGGTACCTCGGTCAATTTGGTTGCACTAGTTTTAATTAAAAGGAAAGCTCATCTCACAGGCCAGCTGGTGATTCTGGCATTCACTGATTTTAAATTGTCCATTGTGGTGTTGATAGAGCAAAGTTATGGGCCAAGCTCAAGAATTTTGATTTTTACTTCTCACCTGCTGGCTATAGGAAAAGATTTGTATTCAGAAACACCCATGCAGGTGCGGTTGAATCGCCAGGGCCAGCTATCTAAACCTATTCCTACGTATGGAGGTTTGAAGAGGGGTGCATTTTGGCCCCTGCTTTGTTTAACCTCTTTATTCCCGACCTGGGGTTGCATTTGTGTAGGGCCCAATTATTTCCTCCAACATTGGGTAAATACCCAGGGGCCGATTCATGGAACAAATGTGCGCCGAAATCGTGGCGCAAGGTGGCGCAAGCATGAAAAAACAAGCGCACGTGCACGCGTGCGATTCATGGAAGGCCCTGCGCCTGTTTTCCCCCGGGAAGGGTGCCAAATCCATGCGTGGCGCACACGGGCGCACACGTCATTGCAACATCCAGAACACCATGCGCGAGGCGCAAAGCGAAAGCGCACAACGTTAGCGCAGACACCAAAAAGGGGGCAGAACACGGTGGCGTAACGTGCAGAATGTGGAACAACGCGTGAAAATAAGGGTGTAACTGGGGATGTGCTGCTGGGAAGTACACGGAATGCCCACACGCACCCGAACCACACGTATTCATGGAATCGAATAGTGGAAACCCGTGCATGGCAAAAGACACACACAGGCCTAAACACGTCCGCCACACGAAGGCAGTCGGTAGCGTCCCTGCGCATTACAAAAGTGTGCGCAAACAAAAAACACGTATATACAGTTACGATGAATGTCCCATTCTGTGGCCCCCTAGGAGAAATGACGTGTCACGCAAAGCACAGGCATCCCATAAAAGCAAGAAAAAGAGATAGGCGCCCCCTGTTGCCCACGTGCGTGTAAAAAAACACACGCAGTACGCTGTGGCAGCCAGGAGCCCAAAAAATACATACGCGAGCAACACGCAGGCTAGTATGCCCGTAAAAAAGGTGTACGCGACAAACATGGACACCTGCAGTGGGAAAAATAGCGTGTGCGACTCACCGTCTGCCTTGCGTGTAGAAGAAGAACGCGTAGCCAACACCCACCCACTGTGAAGTAATCGCGTGTGAACCCCAACGCCTGGAAAACACGCACCGCTTCCCACGAAAAGTAGGTACAGAGCGATGGAAACCCACGTGGGACCTTCAACCCGTGCCAGGGGAACGCCCCAGCGCGTGTCTCGTCACTAACGTGCTTACGTGCTAAAGGCCTTTCCTTGAATTACACGCTGATGTGCTGTTTTTTCACGTGCCAAATCACTCCGTATCAAGCTGGCCACGCGACAACACACGGAAGACCACGCTCCTGCACAGAAGGCTATTTTCCTGCCCCCCAGAACCCTGAGACCACTCCCACCTGCCATATGCTGCTGCCTGCCTGCCTGCTGGCCACGTGCCCTGCTGTTTGGTGCCTGCACGTCAGCCTTCTGCAGGGGTCCAGTTGCTGTGACCACCCTTGTTGGAACAGAAGACTCCCGACTGAAGTTCCATCGCTCCACAGCCCAGCCCCAGCCCCAGGACCCAGTTGCCCACCCACACCTGCCTCGGGGGTTGCCATGTCCGACACAACACCATCTGGCACCAGTGGCAACCCCCCAGCAGAGAGGCAGAGGGCTGCCAGCTTCACTGCCAATGAAGTTGGCATCCTGGTGGAGCAAGTCCTGGGGCATTATGATGCCCTCTTTGGAAGTTCACGCGCCGACAATGAAGGATGGAAGAGGATCTGGAAGGACATCGTGGGTGCCATCAACGTGGAGGGGGTGGCAGCCCGCGACATGCAACACGTCCGGAAGCGCTGGGAGGACTTCAGGTCCAGGACCCTAAGCAAGGCCCGGCGCCTCTTGAAGGCAAAGCATGCAGAGGGGTGCCGGGTCCGCCTTACCAACATCCAGATGAGGGTCCTGGAACGCATACAACCAGCGCTCCACCTCCAGATCCTTCAGAGGCAGACCCGTCCGGAGTCGAGCGGTAAGTGTCCATGCGTACTGATTGGACGCTGTGCATGTTGAGGTGTGGCAGGAGTGTGCAGGTTGCAAATATGTCTTTGAAGGCCCATGTATGGATGTGTATGTACAGGGACATGAGCCTGCCACATGTGAGTCCAGTCATGTGTGAGGCACATCAATGGTGTATGTGTTCAAATGCATGGTGCCCAAATGCATGTGTCGGTGCATACATGTTTAAATTAATGTGTATTTACTGTGGCATGGTTGTGGTGTGACACATGGATGCTGGTTCTACCTTCATGTATGTACACAATGTACATGTGCGTGTCTGTGTATTTGACATGTGTGCCACTTTGATACGCCATGGATGCATGTGACACCGACATGTAGGAGGCTGATTGGCAGATGTGACATGGATGCCAATGATTTCACTGCGACAGGTGGTGGAGATGTACAGATGCATGTATGTCTGGTGGCATGTGTGCATGTGTTTGGCACTCACTGTGTTACATGTGACGTCAGGCTAACCTTCGTATGCTCATGCTGTTGTATGTGTATGGATGGTGCTGCCTTCTGCAACATTCCTGTTGATTTGCGCATGTGTGTGGGTTCAAATGATATGTGTGTTGGGGAGTGTGACGCCATGTGTGAAGTTTGAGACTGCCACTCATGCACAACTGTCATGTGTGTATCAGACCATTGTACAGTGCCCTGATGCCTGTGTTCTGTCTGTCTCTCCCTGTCTGCAGCGTCAACTGATGAAGAGGGCAGAGACGGTGCTGTGTAGCACAGCAGCAGGGATCCCAACGCCAGCCGGAGACGCAAGGCCCAGCTCCCCTCCCATGTTGTCATCTCGTTGGGGAGTGAGGGCTCTGGTGCCGCGTACACGGCCTCAGCTGGCGATGGTCGGTCCAAGAGCCGGAGGTCGTAGGTGGACTCCTCAGCAGCAGAAGGGGCAGCTGAGACCCCATAGGGGCCTATGGAGGAAGATGGCACCGAGTCATCCAGGTTGGTGGAGGGTTTGGTTGAGGAGGAGGCCGTGGAAGGGCCACACATGGGGTGTGGAGGGGGGGATTCCACTGGTGCCAGTGGTGCAGTCCAGGGGCAGGGACAGGACGCATCACAGGCGGCGAGGTGCCTGTGTGTAATCCTGTCCCCGATCCTGTGACTGCATCATCCCGTACCAGCAGGGATGCCTTCGTCCAGACCCGTTTTCAGCGAGGGGATCCGCTAACAACAACTGGCCTTCCTCTCCCTGTGGACGTGGCAATCCAGGACCGTGTTGAGCCTGTCCTGGCTGGGGTGGCGTTGCGTCAACTTGGCATCCGGGATAACGTGCAGGTTTCTCATGAGAACGCTGCACGTTATTTCAGATGCCTTGTTGACCGCGTCGACCGACTATGAGGGATCACCAGTGCTGGACCTTCTAGCGACCCCCTCCTCAACTGAACCCCCTATGCGGCAGTCGTCCTCTGTGCCATCTTCCTGCCCAAGTATCACCTGGGCACCCCGTGGAGCTGCCTCTGACCCAGCGGCCAGGCTGGTGGAGGTCACATCCATGCCACAGTCAGGAGTCGGAGGTCCTGCAGGGGTGGCCACCCCAACAACTGGTCCCCAGCAGGAGGAGGACGTGCAGGCATCAACAGGCAGGGCACATGCACGGCAGCAGCAGGCTCAAGGGGGAGCGATGATGGCTCGGGGCCATCAACATCAGAGGGGCAGGCATCGGGCAGAGGGCAGGAGGACCCTGGATTGGGAGTGTCTTCCGTGTGGGAGCGGTTGGGCCGGGAAAAATAGATGCAGAGCGGGGGCGGGAGAACTCCATGCGCAGGGCGTTGAGGCGGGCTGAGTGCCTCGAGGAAATTCGCAGGGAGTTGGAGGTGGACATGGCTTTATCCCTGAGAGACCTCGGGTCCAGGGAACAGGCCCGCCTCCAATACGTTGAAGAGAAGTTCGATGATACCCTGGCACGGGGCATCAACAAGTGAGCCGTTGGGCTTGCCCGCCGCCTTTGTAAATAGTTCTGTAGGTGTAAGTTTCCTTTCTATTTTTTTTCCTTTGGGGCGCATGGACTATGCCCTGCCTTTTTGTATATAGTTATTTATTAGGTAGGCTTTTTGGTAGGTTTCCTTTGGATTGTTGGGCTCAAGGACCCTGGATTTTTAGATTGTATATAGTTCTGGACTGGATTTGACTTAATTGATTTTTTTTTTTACCATGGAGCAATGGTTTTCTTAATTTTTTAAACTTTGGATTTGGTTTAATGGACGAACGCTTTGGAGCCATTTTAATTTGGATTTAATTGGATTCAACATTCACATTTTTTCATTCATTTTGGACATCCAGGCTTTTGTTTATTATTTCTTTTCTTGTGTGATTTTCTTTCATTCCTTCAATTTTGTATACAATACATTTTTGTTTCAAACTTCATTTGTGTGGTATTCTCTCATTGGTTTCGTGCATGTCACAATGTGGGTTTTCTCATTCACGTGCCCCCATTGTTGTGTGTGTCTGACGGACATGTATTGATGTGCATACTTATCATTTGTGATCTATCATGACATGGGTATTTCAATATGGAGAGGATGGAATGCTTGGTTGGGTGTTTGGACTGGGGTGGCGTGGGGTGGGATTTGGGTGGCCATAAGGGACATGAGTGTGGATCGTGATGACGTGTTGGGTGGGGGGACATGAGTCGGGGCCCGCTGGCAGGTGCCCATCACTGGGGGTGGGTGGGTGATCGACATGAGTCAGGGCTTACAAGTGCGCTCACAAGTGCATGGTGCCATGTGGGCTGCCTGCAGGGCATGGTGAGGATTGTAGGGTAGTCCCCTGTGGTGTGGGCTGCCTGCAGGGCATGGGGAGGGGGGAAACCGCACACATGAGAGGGCCCACGATGCCAAATTGCATGTGAAACTCCCCGTGTACGCCCGGAATACACATACCCCGCTCGCACAGGGCCTATCGCGTGTCAAACTCCCCGCGTACCCCCCAAATACACGTACCCCGCTCTCGCCTGGATTATCGCGTGTGAAACTTCCCGCGCACCCCCGAGATACATGTTCCCCGCTCACCCAATTCCTGTCGTGTGTGAAACTTCCCGCGCACCCCCGAGATACACGTTCTCCGCTCGCCCAAGGCCTGTCGCCTGTGAAACTTCCCGCGCACCCCCGAGATACACGTTCACCACTCGCCCAAGGCCTGTCGCATGTGAAACTTCACGTGCACCCCCAAAATACACATTTCCCGCTCGCCCAAGGCCTGTCACATGTGAAACTGCCCGCGCACCCCTGAGATACATGTTCGCCGCTCGCGCAAGGCCTGTCGCGTGTGAAACATCCTACGCACCCCCAAAATACACACAGACATCCCATCCACCCTGGACATGCCCCACAGGCAGCCCACTCACCCTCCCCATGCCCCACAGGCAGGCCATCCACCCTGGGCATGCCTCACAGGCAGCCCACGCCACAGGGGTGTGATTTTTCTACGCAATTTACCTGGCGTGGGCTGGGTATGTGTATTTTGGGGCGTGCGCAGGGAGATTTACACGCGATGGGCCTGGCGCGAGCGGGTTACATGTATTCCGATGGGTGCGCAGGGAATTTTACACCCGATGGGCCTGGCGCGAGCAGGGTACGTGTATTTTGGGGCATGCGTGGGGAGTTTTACACGCATTTTCACTGGCGCGAGCGGGGTACGTGTATTCCGAGGGGTGCGCGGGGAGTTTTAAACGCGGTGGGCCTGGCACGAGCGGGGTACGTGTATTCTGGGGCATGCACGGGGAGTTTTACACACGTTTTCGTGGTTGGGGGGCTGTATGCTGGTCCACTGGCCTTTGCGCCATGTACTGGATTTGTGCGATGTTTTTGGCGCACAGGGCGGGGTTGGGGGCGTAACTGGCGCTGCTACAGGGTCGCTGCGCCACTCTGCGCCACGGCTGCTTATGGATGTTAAAATCCATGAATACGCTGTGCGCCTAAATGGGTTTTGGCACACGCGGCTGGTGCAGACTGCCGCACGCGCACTCTGTGCGCCAGCCGCGTGCACCACTTGTGCACCGAATTCTATGAACTACCCCCGCAGTCTCATGGCTACTATACGCAAATGATCTGGTCCTTTTGGACCAGACTCCTGTGGGACTCCAGAGACAGCTATCAATGCTAGAGTTGTATGCTATAGACAAAGTAAAACAAATGGTATGTGCCTTAATTCAAAACCTGTAAGGAACAAAATTACTTCAAATGGCGATTGTATAATGCCCCATTATTGAGGTAGATACCTGGATGTTTGTACCAATAATAATTTGACAGAAGCCCCCTACCTTATTGAAATAAGACAAAAGACAGAAACAGCTACCTCTCAAGGTATTATTTATCGTAGAGCCATTAATAACATTATATAAGCAAAAGGTGTTTCCTACCCTAACATAGGGTGCCAAAACAAAGCTATTTGCTCAGAGCCTGGATTGGAACTTCAATGAGGGGCAATTTTGGAAAAGGGTCTAGGCTCTTCCTCGGGGAGTTCCAATACAGGTTGTACACTATGAGCAGGTGTAAAATGGAAAGCCTTGGCTGTATTGAGAAAATTCTTGTTAGCTCATTCAAATTCCATTCTACTGTGTTTTAGATCTTTTCTCGAGGATGAATCATACTGTTTATTGTCCAAATGGAAGGGGGAATGTCGAGAATGGTCGGTTGCAGTGGATATATCACTTGAAACTTTAATATCAACACCTGATAAGGCTAAAAAGGTGCTCTGGAGGAATAATTGGTGTATGACGCTGGAGCAATGCAGTAACTATAAGGTTTTCAAAAATGTTAAGTATGCAATAAAGTCTCTTAATACCCTTCCGAGATATGCAATGACATTTCCCTGCTATAAAACTCACAATTGTTTTTAAGGTTGTGGTGCGGCTAAACTTCTGGCCTACAAGAGAAGTTAGAGGGATAAAGTTTAAATGGCCGCAGGAAGAAAGATGTTGCCATTTTTGTTAAGTTGCTGATGAAATTGACACGTTGAGGCATCTTCCAATATGTTGCCTAAAATTGGTGGAAAAAAGGAAGTTATTTTTGACTAAATGTTTTGAACATTATAGAATTGTATCAAAAGAGAAACTATGGGCAATGATTTTTAGCGGCCAATATGTATCCCTGATTTAGCTACCGTTAGACTTGTTATTGGAATTGATATTTTAACTGATTCTGTTAAAGAGAGGTCAGACAGTATTGTAATACATTTTTGTTAAAAGGATGACTTTTATTATGAGGTTTTTAATTGCTGTTGATATTATGAATGTATTAGAATAATATGACTTTTAATAACATCTGTCTTGCCTTTCGAAAGGTTAATTTATTTCAACCATAACAATATAAATAAATGCAAAACTAAGTTTGACGTTCTCTATATGTAAGCAAGTACACCTGCAGGGGACAACATGAACCTTTCTTCCGTGTCCTGCTTGTTTTGCATTCTGTCCAACATACAAAGAATATGACATGTTTTAAACATGTTTGTAAAATTGAAATGTTTTCAACACTTTGTTCCTGATTCATAGAGCGTTTTCCAATGGGATTGAGCCATTATAAAATTCTTCTGTGAATTAGGCACTTTATGTTCACTTTGCATCCTGGAGTACAGTTTCATTGCGAATACAATGTAACGCACAGAACAGAAAACTTATAAACTCATGTCTTATATATTTTGTTGAGAAACACCAATAGAAGGCAGTCTTTGCTTGAATCAATTCTCCTTTCCCAGAATCTTAAAATATTGATACCGAAGCCAGCTCTTCGTGTTATATTGAAATCTCTGTACTCGTGCTTGTTTTATGTAAAATTAGCTGCTGAGATGTTTTCATGATAGTTTTAAGCATTGTTGGCATAGCACATGCTCCTGTTCAAATACATTTCTGATTGATAATGTTACTCTCAGCAAGTGCCTTAACATCTTCCTTTAGTGCTGCCACATCTCTGGAAGTGCATTGCTGCATATAGTTCAGGGATTCCAGTGGATCGTGTGGCACCACTGCATAGCAAATGGCAGTACCGTAAGGGCAATACAAATAGAACTATAGATGGGTAGATATCGGCCCCGGGGATGCGAGTGACATCTGATAGACAACCAGCGGGAAGCCTAAGGTGGAATATACTTCAGAGTGTATGACTACTCATGTGTAATTGTGTGTTGTGTTTGGCCTCTGCATTACCTTTCCACACCTGCATGATCCCCATGGACAGTATTGCAGGTTGAGCAGCCTTTTGCAGGGTGAGAGCCACAGCTTCCGTACCGTGGCAGAGTGCTGGAAAGAAGTGGGCTCTGACTAGGGTTTGTTATCTCATGACGAATTAAACCCAGGGAAGGCAGGGAAAATGCTGCACCCATCTGCCATGATGCCATGTAAACTTAACTTACAGCATTCAGAAAGGGAAGCCAAACACAACATTTGAATGTTCATTATAGCACCCAAGGCCGCCCACCCCTATCATATGCCGGTATCCTGCACTCTTGGTGCTCTTTATCTCTCTCTCATTCTGTCTCTCTCTGTACCAGACAGCATGATTATGTTTCTGTGAGCGAGAGTCACACTGTCACCTTAACATTCTCTGTTCTCTCCCTCACTGCCATTGCGGTCTGGTATGCTCTCACTTTCTTTCTCTTTCGATGTGATCTGTTTCTCTCTACCCGTTCCACTGTTAGTGTGCACTTGCAGGTTCTGTTCACCATGTACGGCTCTGTCAGTATGGTCTGATTTTCTTCTTGCCTATCCTCCTCCCCCTTATAGTGTCTATGGGCCTCATTACGACCCAGGCGGTAAGTTACCGCCTGGGCCGTCACTTTACCACCATGGCGTAAACTACGTTTACGCCATGGTGGTTGGCGGACTTACCGCCCCATTCCGACCTTGGCGGGGCGGTAAGTCCCCAATCCCCATTTACCCTTCCCCATTCCCATTTTTGCCCCATAGGGCATAATGGGAGTGGGGAAGGCGTTAATTACGCCACCGTAAATTACGGTGGCGTAATTAACTCCATGGCGCTAAGGGACCTCGTAATTGGCGGTAAGGGGTCGGCGCAGCTAACACTGGCGTAAACCCCTTACCGCCAGGGTCGTAATGAGGCCCTATGTCTTTCACGCCTCTCTTTATCTCTTTCTTCCTTGGTCTTTCCTTCTGTGTTTCTCTCCCTCTCTGCCTCTCCTTGTCTCTATCACTCTGTACCTTTCCCTGTGTGTACCTCTCCATTTCGAGCAGTATGTGTCTCTCTGCTATCCATCAGCTTGTCTCTCTCTATATCTCTTTGTCTCTCTTTCTCTCGGTCTCTCTCTCTCACGTACCTTCTATCTCTCCCACTCTCTCTCGCTCTATGTGTCTCCTATTTACAGATTGCCTTGGCGCTGCTGACAGGGCAAACAGCTCATTGGTTTTAATCTGTGCGTGTCCCTTTTCAAAAAGGAAAGACATTTTGACGGACAAAATGGTGGCTACTCATGGAAAAATTAACTAGTAAAAAAGAAAATTATTTTATTGTGCTAACTTTGTAAACTGTTTCTTTTTTTTATCGTTTTCCACTTTGTTTAATGGAAAGTTGTTTTAATCAAGTAAATTTGATTTTTCAACAAATACAATTATAAAATGTTGTTAAAAATTCATTACAATAACTTAAAACATTTTTAAAACGAGAAACAAAAATAAAGTATATTTGACGATTCAACTTAAATCAAAAACAAAACAACTCTTCTTTTAAAGACAGTAATGATAATAAATGATAAGATATCCATCTTATTCAGAAATGAAGTACAAAGGAGAAATGCATATGATCATAATTTGCTCTGGATCGATCTCTTACCTATCAATCTTAAACTGTACAAGAAATTCAGAATGGCATATCTTAATGTCTGTCTATTAGTATGAAACAACAGGTCTCACAATCTGTCACTAGTGGGAATGATGTGATCCATTAATAATGGTTTAAGATACTTGATTCTTTGCATAAGTAACGCAGGACAGTCTGAACACAGATGTTTCAGGGTTTCTGGAAAGACCTTACAAAAACAACAAAAGCGCTCGTGCTCAGATATTAGTTTGCGTTTATATAGTAGTTCATTGGTTGGCCAAAGATTCAATCGATAGCGCACGAAATCATCACGCAGTCGTGAACTGGGGAACATGATTAAATAACTTTCAATTGTACCATAACGTTTCAGATTAAAGCAAGTATTTATAAAAGTCCGATATTGGGTACACGCAAGTCGCATCTGTATACAATCGTACTCCCATAATCGTATATTTGCTCGGTTCGGATTCTCTAGTAATAATGTTATTGAGATCCCGGTTTCACTGATGATTTCCTGCGCTTTAAGTCTCCAGCTAAGAGGAAATACATCCATTGAATGTAGGAGAAGTTTCGCAATGATTTTAATTAAACCAGATTTGTCATCTGCCATAACACATTTCCTATAGAGTGAACAAATTTTCCATTTGCAAATGGCATACAAAGACACCAGTCCCAATTCGTGTCTCACGATACACATGGGATAGGAAAGTGGTAAGGGCAAGACTTGTTTCCAATAACGTCCCTCAATGGCAGTCCAGTAAATATAGGTTTTTTCAAGGATGCCTCAGTTCCATAAGTTATTACTGGAACAAACTTTTGCTTGTAATAAACAATTGTCGGGACCAAAGAGAACTTGCAATACTTAGCCTTGATCAAACGGGTCTGCGATACTGCTGATATGACCTTTTGTTTTACACAATGATCATCAGCATTGATATTTGTGTTATTTGTAACCAAAGTGCCTAGGTATATGTATGATGGTACAGTTTCCAAAGTTGTACATTGTAAGGGCCATTGATGATTAACCCATCGTTGTTTCCTCGTGCCGAATTGAAATACCTTGGTTTTCGCTATATTGACAGTTATACAATTTTCCATAGAATAGCGGTCCAAAGCATTCAATAGGGCACGGAGGCCATTTGCAGTTTTCGAGAGTAATACCATGTCATCAGCATATAGCAAATGCCTAATTTGGATATCATTAATTTTTGGAGAATCAGTAATGATTGAGGCAAATATTTGTCTTACATCGGAGATGAAAAAATTAAATATTGCTGACGCAAAGATGCAGCCCTGTTTGAGGCCACGTGCAGTCTCTATTGGTTCTGACAATAGACCTTCATTATTCAATCTAATCTGTATGGAGGTACCCGTGTGCAGCTGGATAATCCATTTCAGGATAAACCAAGGACAGCCTTTATCCATGAGTTTTTTGTATATTAGCTCACGGGGAATTGCGTCAAACGCCATGCGAAAGTCAACGAAAGCCATGTATAATACTTGGCACTGTTGACGAGCATGTTGAATGACAGAGTTTATTGTGATCACATTGATGGCAGTGCCTAAACCAGGTAGAAACCCTGTTTGAAATGGATCCCGTAAATCACTCGAATCGAGCCAGAGATTGAATTGTTTTAAGACAAGGCGGGCAAAAATGTTGCCCGGGCAATCGAGAAGGGCGATAGGACGATATGCTGTAGGGTCAGCCGTATCGCCCTTTTTAAAAATTGGCACAATAATTGAGCGCCTCCATGAGTTGGGGATTTCACCAACATTGAAGATGTGCTGAAAAATTTCGAAGAGAATAGATGTCCATTCATGAGGGTGATCTTTGAGCATACCATTATGTAGGCCATCAGGGCCAACCGCTCTTGACTGGCTGGGATTTTGAATAGAATCTAGTATATCTACATGGTCTATTCGAAAGTCATGAGGTGAATTTATAATCTGTAACCCCCATAAGAGATCTGGAAAAGGGGAACGATATAGAATGCTGAAGTGCTCACACCGTTTTTCATTTGGGACTGCAGAAGTAAGTACAGCAGACTGCAGTCTATGGGTGGCTGCATTTAAGCAGTTCCAAATGCCACTGGTAGATTTGGTGAGCATCTGTCTCAACATATCCTCTCTGTCTTTCTGATATCGCAGGCAATTCTGGCCTTTCAGCCATTGTCTATATCTGGCTTTCAGGAGCCTTTTCAGTGTTGGTCTATTAAGGGCTGGCTCGTCCCTTAGGTTACGTATAGCTTGCCTTAGCTTCGTCTTTCTTTGCTGAAGTTCAACATCATAACTATGTAAGTGCTTATGTCTGATGCTAGAGTCAGGCATTTAAATTTGCCTGAAGATTTGTATCATGGTGACATAGCACTGGGGATCCTTTGAAGACGGAGCTCTATGGGAATCAGTCAAGTCCTGTTTAAACTGATTCAGTGTCTTTGGATTCCAACGTAAGTGGGTGCCGCTATTGTTCACTTTGAAAGATTGTGGATAGGTGTTTTGATTTAGTAGTTGTTGCCCTGCTGGAAAGTCAAAGTGCATAACAAGTTTATTATGGTCACTCACTGATGAGGATATCACATTCATAGACTGCACCTAGGATAAGCATTTCTTATTTATATAGATATAATCTATGATTGCCTGCTGCGAGGCACAAGACCAAGTTGCACGGGCGGGTACATCACCAGCCACAGTATTATTCACCATAACATACCCCCTTTCTTGCATCATAGTGCACTACATTTGTTCTTCGGGCCTATACCTGCTATTAACCGTTGGTAAAATGTGTAGGTTTAGATCACCGAGAACGATGGAACATATGATACTAGTGTCAGCAATTATTTTATCCAAATGGAGGGTCAAATGCATAAAAAACATCTCATCTGTTAAATTCTGCCTACTCCAATATATGTTGATAATAGCTAAGCTCGTCATACCCCGAGTTAATTTTACTGCTTGGAAATACGGGGATGAGGAGGGGTACTGTACAACGGCAAAACCACTATCATGCTCAACTGCTAGAAGCAAGCCGCCAGAGGTGCGCCCCGTGGATTTTTTGACAGCATAAGAGGAAATGATTGTATGCGAAGCACAGATTGGGGCAGTCATGAGTCATGTTTCCTGCAAGGCTACGATATCAAATCGATGTAAGTCACTTATGGCTGAATTTATAAAGTGAGTGTAGCCTCTAGTATTCCAACACAGAAGAGTAACAGTATCTTTTCTGAGGGTTAGTTATGATTGACCCACATACTCTTGGGATCCCAAGTCTAGGGATGCATGATAAGGAGTTAGGCTTCGAGAAGTGTCGTGCTGTTTTGACTGACATGTCAGAATTTGAACTTTTTCTGTTTTGTCAGTGATTGGCTTGATATCTTGGGACAAAATAAATCCGAAGTCAAATAATGGCATTCGCGCCTGCCATAGCATATTGAATACTAGACCTAAGCGTACGTGTATCTTAATTTCTGACAAGTCATCTTGGTTAACAAACGCTATGAATTCAATGTCAGTGGTGGATAGATCTTTAAGAGTTGCAACATCCGCACAAATGTTCAATATGCTTGATCTGTTAAGAACATATGTTGGAAAGGGTGCTGCACGACACTTCATATTCAATTAATAAAATTGTGGTTTACCAGTGGGACACAGATTTTGAGGATTCGCAATTAACTTTTGCATACATGTATCACAAGGCATGGGTTTATTCGTGACAAGATTCAGCTGCTTATTTGGTATCTTAGGGTTTTGATGAGACATATTTGTTTTAAGAGAGATAGCTGAACAAGTTATGGTCCTGGCTAATGGACTTAAGTTCAGAAAAACAAGATTCGATCTTGTTCTGAAGTTGAGAATCGAGTGGCAGATTCTGCATGCAAGTCATGAGTTATTATAGGATTCAATATAGAAATCGCTTGCATCTGTAGATATTTTGCAGAGTCAGCTATAATAGGCTGCACATGTTCCACATGTGTGTCAGTAGGTAAACATGCAGTAGTAATCTGAGGAACGATGGTGGGTTGTTCAATTTGACTCATAGGTAGCTGCATGGTTGGATTCATCATGCCTTGTGTTGGATCTATACACGATGGAAGAGTTAATTGTGAGGTCGAAGGAGAATGTGCAGTATAAGCATTAATCAAGGCTCTTATTGCTTCTCTTGGTTGTGAGATAATTGATTCAACATGTGCGTTGGAACCTGGTAGAGAAGCTATTGTTGTTAAAGGCATAGTGCCTGTTGGGACTCTTGAATCGGGTGGCATAGCCGTCCCAGGGCCAGACTTAGATTGAAACATGGACAGAGACGAAGCAGAAGAGATGGGGCCTGCTTTGCTAAGGTTATGAGATCATTAAGTGGTTGATATGGTATTATCGCTGGGATCGCATTGGTTAGAACTTCAATGGTTGATGACACTAAAGGTTTTTCTAATCGAGATGGAATTTTGATACATTTTCGGGGATTATCGCTTACTTTTGAGCAAGGCTTTGCTATTTGCACAGCTTTTTTCATTCTTTTCCAATCTTTCCTCGAACGACGAGAGGTACAAGATTTGGATGAGGAATTGGACACAGCTGGTGCAAATAATTCAAAGATGTTAGCAGAGTTTTTAGAAGGCAATTTAGGGTCTCGGATTACTGTAGATTCGCTTGATGATTGTGTAATTTCATCAGTATCAGTCTGAGGTGGTGGGGGATGACAAGCATTAGTTGAGCTTGATAAAGTAATGGGCCGGTCTTTTTCACCCATTAAAGTGTTCACGAGTTGAGAGCTCCTGTTTTCCTGCATCGAATTGGCAGGTTCTGTGGTCATTAAGCAAATATAGAATTTGTAGAAGTAATGACAATAGGATTTCTATTTTCAACTAAAAAATCCTTATTGAAATATTGTTCTATGAGCATTGATTGGTGAGTTACCTTGTTGTCTAATGCCTCATACAATTTCGCAATGGTTAGTAATGCAGTGTTCATCGCACTTAAGGTGTTATTCAGAGCTGGGGCCTCCGGGAGTGAGAAGCGCTTGTCCTGAGCTCTTTGTATAAAAAATTCTGATATCTAGTCGGCTTCCCGAAATCTTGTGCGACGAGAAGTGGGCACTATAAAAGAAGGCGACTCATTTACAATGTCAGTGTAGGTTTTATCCAGTATAACGGATGCTGGGGAATTAGGATGGGTAGATTGGGGAGAAGAAGAGTGTTTGGCAGGTATGATGGTAGTATTATGTGAGAGATCTTCCTGTAACTGTATTAGATCCCCTGTATTTGAACATACGTATAACACATCAGAGGTGGGATAAGAAGAGTTGTTGGACAAGTCCATAAACTCTAAAGCATCATCATCTACTTTGCCCGTTATGCGAAGTTGTTCATAGGCTTGACGTAATTGCACTTGGGCAGCCACCGAGCACTGCGCGGGTTCCATAGAGATGCCTGGAGTTAAGGTGCTCTGTGGAATGCTATTGATGTTTGTATCCATAGCAAAGTTGGCCAGTTCAGTGCAAGAGTAAAATGAAGGGCTGGTTAATTTCGTGTGGGCATCAGCATGTAGTTCGCCTGCAAGACAGGGGGTTTCCAAGGTAGTATCAGTGACTTCTTCAACAGAATGTTTACTTGCCAAGCTTTCGAGATTGGTGTGGATTAACTCCACTCCAGTGGGGGGGGCAAAGAGCCTCTAGGCGGACTGACGTGAGGATCAAGCACCTTAGGAATAATCACGGCCACTGTAGGCAGTGATTCTTGTCCCCCACAGGTGGCCGTGGTTGGGGGAACCATTGATGCCCCTCCAGGCGCGACAGGCAATGTCTCGCCTGGAAGGGCATCGTGAATACGATGGCAGCATACATTAGAAGAAAGGGACTTAGAACGTTGATACTTAGAACCTGTAAAATTGACTGTTTTAAAGAGGGACCGGCCGCTGTACTAAGGTGACTCGCAATGCTTTCCGGCATGCCGGTTTTCAATGTGTATTTACGAGCTACCATTGAGTTTACAAAGAAAAAGTAAGTTGCACTTCTGATAACACTCGTGCAAATGGGTTATGGACCTGCTTGTTAAAAAAAAAAGGTGGTGCTTTGACCTGCGCTACTTCACTAAACAGCACCGCACTTCACCACTAATAGAATTCCCTGTACAATGCGACCACTCGAAGCGCTTAACAGACTCAAAGCATCCAGAAGGGATCAAAGAGGGAATACCTCCGCAGTCTCCCGTCCGGTTAAGACGCCACCAGCGCCTAACAGCCGCACAACAGCCAGCGCCCTTTCCACCAACAGGGTTACCGCTGCAAGGGTGTCTTGCTTGCCGTTATGTAGAGGTCTAAAACCACGTGAATGGTCACGTGACAAACTCAGGACCGCCTCCTCCATGAAGCAATATGCATGGCAGCAAGAGCTACAGGGCTCGCAGTGCTGCAGCTGTCACAGGTATTGCAGTCTAAAATGCCGTTAAGGTAAAAGCAAGCGTTTGTCCTCCAAATGATCACACACGCCGCACGGGCGTCTTGCTTGCTGTTATGTAGAGGTCTAAAACCACGTGATTGGTCATGTGACAAACTCAGGACCGCCTCCTCTAGGAAGCGATATGCACAGAAGCAAGAGCTACAAGGCTCGCAGTGCTGTAGCTGTCACAGGTATTTCAGTCTAAAATGCCGTTAAGGTAAAAGCAAGCGTTCGTCCTCCAAATGATCACACACGCCACTCAGGCGTCTTGCGTTGCCGTTATGTAGAGGTCTAAAACCACGTGATTGGTCACATGACAAACTCAGGACCGCTTCCTCCAGGAAGCGATATGCACGGCAGCAAGAGCTACAAGGCTCGCAGTGCTGCAGCTGTCAAAGGTATTGCAGTCTAAAATGCCGTTATGGTAAAAGCAAGCGTTCGTCCTCCAAATGATTTAAACTGTTTCAATGTTATTTCTAAGGATCACTTCCAGTATATTTTATAGTCACAATAATGGTACACTAACCTTACCTAGGTTGCATGATGGGCAGCTTAGTATACCCCCATTGTACTCTTTCAAAATACCCCTACGACGAAGGGGACATATAGTACCAATAATGATTTCTCATTGCTTTGCATACAAACCAAGACTATTTTTGTCACCTAAGAATGACTACAGACCTATTTGACAAATACATCTGTGATAAAAGGGTTTTGTGCTCGATTTCCTATGAGGCTGATACACACTGGGTTTGGTGCTCATTTCATTTTTCATAACACTCTAACATTAAAGCAGTTGACACCTTGAACTGCATATACTTAATATGACACCTTCAGGATTTGGATGTGAGGTTAAAAATACTATGCCATCCGTCTCTCCATTGTGATCCAAGAGTGGTACCCCTTGTGTCCCAAAATAATCTTCCCTTTACCCACGATTTTAGAACAGATGGGGAAGCTGGCCGTTATGTACAGACACATTTAGTTTAAAATTGTACGAAGGTACTATACAAGGGGTGCCGTGCAAGTGTTTTGCCTCTAGATATGCAATGGGTGAAATTGGCCAAAAACCCAGTGAAGGCATTAGATCATTTGGAAACTAGTGTTTTATATGGAAGTGGTTCCGATTAAGTATACTTTTGCAACTGCCAGCAGGTACATAATTTACCTTTTCACACACGTCTTCAATCATATATGGAAAACATCATAAATGGCGATTGTAATTTTGATTAACAGTCTTATGTTAAGAACAAGATGGTAGCTGGTGTTGTACCTTGGCTTCGGGCCATGATCTGCTTGCTTTGGTTGTGTATGGTTCTGTGTTGTATCTGCAAGGAAAGGCAGTGTGTTGTATCTTGTGCTCCCCTGTATGAGTGATGTGAGGTCATGATAGCATGTTTGTTGTGTGTGGACTGTTTGTACTTGACTGAATGTTCCGCCACAGGCAGTTGGAATTATCTAGCCTGGTTGGTGGTAGCCAGTGGGCTTTTCTCCCTGCCCTAGCTATAATCCTAATGGATTGTACCTGCTGCCACCAGATTACCTCTGTAACTATAATAAAGGATATTTGCTTGCTGCCTTCATGTAATCAACTTCATTTCAGCTGGCACATATTTTTCTTATTGTGCTCTGCTTAATGGCTTTTTTTCTGTGGTCCTTTGTTTAACATCGCATGACAAAATGACTGTAGCCTTTTTACCTTATTTTATGTACTAGATCAAAAAACAACATGTTTTTGTTTGTACAAAGAGTTTAAATATTCGGGATGTTATCAATAAAACAGGTGAACAAACATATGTTAGCTTGCATTCAGGTCACTGTGGGTTCTTATTTCAAATTAGAATTTGAAATGGACCAGCTACAGAGGACTTGGTCTTACGAATTGCCGACAAGACTATGGGCCTCATTACGACTGTGCCAGTATGGTAGCAACAGCGCTGGTAAGCCTACGGGCACCATTGTAACCGGACCAGCACAGTACGACTCTGAGGGTGGTTGTCATCCTGCCCTCCAGGGTCAGACCTGGCGGGCGGACTGACACCCGCCCTCAGAGTTTCACAGAAGCACCGGCACCGTTATTAACAGTGCTTGTGCTTCGGTGGTCCCCATTCCCATTGAGTCCTATGGGACTGAAATGGGAATGGGGATTTACCATTTACCGGCACCTGACTTCCCGGAACGCCAGGGTTGTAATCCCCAGGCGCCGTAAATATTGCAAGTCCGGTAGCACCGGCAGGGTTACCGATGGACTTGTAATGAGTCTCTATATCTTTTAAAACAAAGAAATAGAAAAACACAGGAATAATATCACTTTTTAACTAACAGGATGGACAGCCTCAATCATAAGCCCGAATGGTTCGGCAGTGCGATATGCAACATCACGCAAGCCTCTGCGTGCTGTGCTACCCGGCACTGCATGAAATTCTGCAGGCATTTGTCTGCAACATAGGTATTCATAGGCTCATCGCCACCTATTTTTCCACATGGGCAACAGGCGTGAACTCCGAAGCATGGCTTTACTATGAACAAATAGCTGATACTGGTTTTCATAAATATAAATATCAAACAATAACCCATTTTGACAGGACAAAAAAATGTACAAGGGAAAAGATTAGACCATTTTGTCATTGCATGAAATAATTCAGGCAGATAGATCAATTATTTGAATAAGGACGATGCTGACATAATCATTCAAATCTGGGGTGGAAGACATGCCACTGTTTGGGCAAATAGCTTTTGCAGAACAGGATATATATAGAGAGAGATATAATCATTGTCACGCACATTCAAGTGTAAACATTGTCTGCCTGTCAAATGGCAGTAGCTTAATAAGGGAAAAATAGTGAAATATGAGAGGCACAATTATGAGTACTTCACAATTCAAGGCAACATTTCCTCAGCAGCGGGATTGTCTGCCATGTCCAGGCTTTGTGAAATGCTGTGATTAACTAATGGAGAAGCCAATCTTACATCAAAGAGAGCCACTGGTAAGAATGGCTCATATCACATCGTAAATGACAATAGAAGCCAACAAAACAAATATGCAGAACAATCAGGCTTCTGTGCAATTAGTACCTGGCGAGGGACAATCAGATTGTAGCATGCAATTTGATTGGCCCTTGCCGGATGCTTTACCCGACCGGGAATCCCTCTCCCGACGTTCTTTTCCTCTGTCGTGGGGGGGCGAGGGGTGGCAGCCCCTCAGCCAAGGAGGAAGCTCGGAATGGGGCTGGAGGCTGCCATTCTCCCCCACCGGGGAGCGAAGTAAGTGTTCCCGCCAATCCAAACAATCCCTTCCTCGTCCTCCCAACCCCACTTACCTTCTTTTCGAACTAAGATCCTTTAACAATGAACACTAAGGGTTCAATAAGATTCTTTAACTTGTAAAATTTGAAAAAAAAGAGGAACTCAATGGAGAATATATTGTTCACTCTCCAGTATTTTAGAGAAAACCCATTAAAGACTTAAGAATGTCTTCATCTGAAATGCGCAGACACATGGACAGCCATTAGTGGCCTAACATGTGTTTTTAGCACGCCAGAGTGCACCCACATGCACTTGTAACTATGGGCCCCAGCCCTTTGCCTGACTCGGCAATGCCCCAGTGGCTCGGGGCTTATTGCTTAATTGAAAGTTCACAGAAAACTTCTTAGCATAGAGGGGCGCTTGAGATGTCAATCTTGCAGGTGCAAGGTGAATGCATGGCTATCAGATTATTATTGGTAACTTTCAGGGGCTACAATAGGGCATGCATGCTCGCGGCACATAGTTATTCAGAAACATACCCATATCTCTTAAAGCTTCTGCATCATTAAGATTGTAAACCAAGCATCCAGAGGAGAAATCTTTGTTGCTTGCAATAGCCAGTCTTTCAGCATTGGTATGTGCTTCACTAAGACTGCATAGTTTGTCCATCAGGAACAAGATTACAGAAGCTTTGCACTGGTGCAAGTGCAATTTTGCACAATATTACCACTAGGGCAAAGTCTGCCCTGGTGCAAAAAACAATACCTGTGCACCATGGCAAGTGCAATTGTGCATGGTATCAGCACTAGTGTACAAACTTCCTGGCTACAAAAACCATATACTTTCAATGCATTTTTGAACCAGGACAAAGTTTGCCCTAGTGTGATTACCATTCTTTTTTAGCACTAGAGCAAACTTTGACCTTGTGAAAAAATGCATTTGAAGAAGAGGTTTTACCAAGGGCACACTTTGCCCTAGTGATAATACCATGCAACATTGCACTTGTACTAGTGCAAACATTTTCTAATACGGCCCAAATGTTTTGGGCACTTGGGAAAAGTTTGCCCTAGTTCATAGCTCTTGCGCGGTGCAACCTTTCTGTAATCTGGCCCCAGGGGCACAATCACTTTCCATCAGTAGTCAGCCCATCATGACCCACTTAACGTAGATCATTCCTGAGGCACCCCTTTGGCAAAACTCAAATTTAAGATTGCTGCAAGTGGTTTTCCTTTTTTGAAGACTGGGTCCTGATTTATAGAGCGCTTTTGATTGGGATTACCATATTGTAAAATTTACCACAAAATCATTATTTCAAAATATTGCATTGTTTTTTTTTAAAAAAAAACCTGTGAGGGGTCCCCCCCATGCACCTCATTCCCCTTCATTACTTTGCCTACCATAAACCAATCCCAACCTCCTTTTTACCCCTTACCCCACAAATACATATATTTTTCAATGACATTTCGAAGTAATTACTTCCTAGTAAATTACCACAAAGTAATAACTGTCGATGAAAGAACGTGATACCACTGAAATGATTTAGTTTATATTTTAATAAAACTCTGATTGGATTGCAGAAAATGCTACATGCTTTGCAAGAATACATATTATGCCGAAGACAATAATACCATCTCCGATCAGAGAAGTAATCTATATTCTTGGTATGTGGGAGGGGACACATTAGACATAGGTAGATACTGTATATATTGGAGCTTGCATATTTGGTCAAAAGTGAATGTATTCAAGATTTGTAATCATCTGAAAAATTGAGCTATTGTTTTTGTGGCCCAAATGGCTAAATTAGATACGAAACATAGTGCTTTTAATTTCTTTCAGTACTGAAATTGTATATATCTTAAGTGGTCCCTGTCCCACTGCATGGAACAGAACGTATTCATACTAATCACAGCATTAGCTGGCACAGGATTGAGGGCTTGCTATTGAGGAGGATATTACTCTTGCCTAGGAATGTTCCCTGCTCAGTACTCAGATCTGAAATGGGGCTTACCTCTTTTGAGGCTACAATGACATGGCACACACAATCTATGTATCGTAAGATTTTAGCCTTCCCTTCCAAGTCATTATTTTCAGCTTTGAGATTAGCAGTACAACAATCCTCTAAAACTATTATGCTTTGGGCACATTCTTGTGTTGTGCACTGAAGTTCTAATAACATGTACTAAGGGCCCATGAAGGTGGCCACTGTTTTTCAGACCTGCTGATGGAGTGAAATGATGATGGTTAAGTCACCTTCAGTTATCTACCATAAGCTTTCTACTAAAACCATGTGCATGCATTGGTCCTCCCATTGGCCCGATGGGGGCAAGGACTTCAAGGTCTTGGAGTAATTTATTTTGTAAGAAGCTCAAGTCATATTCCTTGAATGGGATGAGATATGAGATTCAAGAATTCCACTAGAGCAACTCCTACTCATCCAATGAACTGAATTGACTTTCTTTCACATTTGAGCCCTCAAATCTCTCGCCTTAATCACATTTTGATCAGTGAAAGCCTGACTCTCTTTTTACACAGGTCAGTGGACCAGTAAAACCCACTTGAATGACACTAACTCCGGTGCTAACCATTAACAAACAGCAGGAAGTAATCATTCTCCACCCTCCACTCCATGTGCTTAAATGCCTGCCTGCTGGCTTCCAACTCTTACTATCGATTCTACTCAAATGCAAATGTGCTCATCGTGAACAAAGCGAAAATGTATTTAGTCAGGCAACTACATTTATATGATTGGGCATCAAAGAAAATCAGTCTTCTTTTACAACCGTGTAATGAATTTCTGTATATCGGTTCCTTTTGAGCCAATTCTAAAGCATCAGTTGACTAATGCATTTCCTGCTTTTTGGATATCACAGTCTATTTTTCACTGGGATTTCTAGCACTGCAATATCCTTCAGAACATTTTACGCCGTTCAGTTATTGTAGTGTGAATGTCACAACTGAGCAATTTAGCGTACCTAAAACGCAAATTCAGCCCCTATCGGTATTAGCTGTAGGTCAGACACCGGTGATGTTCTTCTTTCATTCTCGAAACCCTAAGCCCTGTTTTACCTTTATTGATGATCAATGTGGCAGGTCATATTGAAGTACATTTTTAGATATGCTCATGTGATCGACCCTGCTGCCATCCTTTACTGTCAGTCATGCTTTGTTAACATCCGGTGCTGACCACTGTGAAGAAAGGGTGTCTGGAACTGAGAATAAGAAAAACATGCTGACTGCGGTAATTCCTTTACTCTTAAACTTTCACTCCTCCACCGCCCCCATCACGAAATGAAAGTATTATATTTTCAGGCTAAAGCACAGGGATGTAATTGAAATCACAACCAATCTATTCAGGCCTCAACCACCTTGCACTGATTACAGGGATTTAGGTATTCAGATTGGGGTGACACACGCTAACCAGATTCAACAGGAGAACCAAAGTCATTGGTACGAAAAGTGAGAGTTAAGCTATTGGGAGTAATAATGGAAACTATGATATTGACGCATAAGCTGTTTTCGGATGTCAGAGAAAAGCTATACACTAATGTCTATGTAATATAGCCTTATAGACTGAGAGAGGGGTTGATTTCCACTCGGGCCATAAAATGGTGGCGCGTCATTATCCCAAGCAATATTGATCACCCCCAACCCCTCCCAAGGTCTATAAGGCCATTAGCACATGGTGGTAGTCTCAATACATGTTTTGGAGTTTTGGTGGTGAAGTAAAAAAATAGACGAACTGAGTTGGTAAATCGAATGTGTTTTTTATTTTGTGGTATTTAAATAACATGCTTGACATGAAGTATTTTAATTGCAACTTGGTTGAACTGGAACGGGTTTAACATGAGTATGCGCTAGATGTAATGTAAAAGTAAACAGTTTCTCTATAAGAAAGTGAAGGCATTTTAAAATGATTTTGCTTTCTCCTTTATGTGTTAAATAGCATGTTGCAGCCAAAAAAAGGTCCTCTCAGTTCATGGAATAATCTGGGCTGAAAATAGGGTGCTTGCACGTGAAATTGCGCGCAAGACCCAGTTTGTCGATTCATGGAACAGAATGCGCTGGACTTGCCCAGGACTTTTGAGGAATCCGCACCGGGCCTGCTCATCAATGCTAATGGATGAACGCTTTGCACACTGTTAGGGAGATTTCTCACACAAATGCTAAATTCCCTCTACCTTAGAGCCCTCCAGCTCTCGCTATATTTTGGGGCTTTGTACTTTCCATTTTTAGTGTTTTACTTTTGTGTTTGTTGGTTATGTAGTTTTAAAACAACTTCAGAGGCATCATCTTTTTCTGTGTGTCACACAGCACCTTCAGTGCAGTGGGACAGGAATGTCTTTCAGACTTCCCAAGGTTTAAATACCTTCTCTGGGACTGACTACTGTCTCCCAGAGCATGTAAAGTTACATTGACTTTACTAGTCTCTTTAAATTTACAGACCCAGCACACTATCTTCTTATAGAGTGCTGAGGGGTTGCCTAGCATCCCCTGAGTCAAAACACTCATGTAACAGTCAAATGATACCCTTTCGTACTTTAAATGGCTGGTGGCAGGGGTTTAGATCAAACTACCATGATTTTTCCCGACCGCGAACAATGGTAGCTAAAAATTGGGTCAGCCATGTTTTTCAATATGGCCCCCAAGACCTATCTGTAAAAACAGACTCCGGTCATCTTTTTTCGCCAATTCTTTTTGGAAAGGTCCTTCTTGTGTTTGTCTCTGCACGCCAAACCAGGTTTGGTCCCTTTGTTCGTTGGCCTTTGGAAGGCTTCTGTGCTGAAGCCCTCCTCTGGCGCCTGAGTGTCTGGGATGGACAGGATGTGAGGGAGGTGCCTGAAACTCCCTGTGCTTAGTCTCCTAGGAGACCTGAATGCACTCTGGCGCGATTGGCTGGATGGCTGTCCGGCAAGGACAGCCACCCTGCTGCGTGAGTGACATCCAGGGTGGAATGAATGGGGGAAAACTGTTTAAAAGCAGGTCTCTGGGACATGGAAAGCAGAGTAGACCACCGGAACGAAAGAAACGAAGACGAGCTGAAGGAAGAGGACTGCTGCAACTCCTGGATGACCGGTGAAGCCCTGCTGCAGGTCCGAATTGCCTGAAACTCTATCAACGGAGAAGCCCTTCAAGGTTAACTTCTTCCCTTGAGTTTGGTGGGAACAACCAACTCGTAAGCTGCCTGGACACCGTCCCCTCCTGGTTGAATTTTCTGCAGAGTGCTGTGGAAAACCGGGTAGCCAGTGGGAAGGATACCAGTTTGTGGTCTTTAAGGCACTCACACCTTAAACTGGCGTAGGTACAGCCTGCCCGCCCGCAGGGGAAATGAGAGCGTGAATGAGGTGATTTTAACAAAAATCCTCCCGTTGTGTCCCCGCCCTGGGGGACAGGTTTACATGACCATGGATTGTATATAGCGGTGGCAAGCAGCGTAAGGAGAGAGGGGGTTGGCATCTTCCTGAACACGCAGAGCGCCCAGGCCCTCTGTGCTGAAGAGGTCCACTGAGGGCAGCACCAGGCCTTCTTGCTCTCTCCGCTCTCCAGGGTCGAGAAAGCAAGCAGCAGTGCCCGTGTGTTCACGCCAGTCGATGAGACAGATGGTAGCGGATGTGAGTCTGCCCGTCCCCTCTCAATGACAGGAGGTAGGAGCGGAAATGTTTACTGAGCCGGCAACATAGTGCAGCATGTTGGAACTATAAAAGTATATTGTCTGGCTGTTTTCAGCCTTGGCGGCATATGTCGATTTCCTGTCACATCTTAAAGAAGAGAATGTCGGAGAGTGTAGGGGGATGTGGATTAGCAGGGTATTGCTGATAATACAGTCAGTGGCGTGTTCATTAAAGCAGAGCTATAGAAGGGGAGAAAATTAGAGAAAGCCTCAAGGGTAGAGGCCCCTGTTTAGGCCTCTCTACGGTTACTGCTGTACATTGGAAGAGAAATTCGTCTGGCATCTCTTGTCAGAAAAGAGCTACCATCAAGGCACTCAGCCGGATTTTGCTCATTAGATCCAACCTCACTGAGCACCTAATCCTGGAGTTACGCTCATCACGGGTTTTCAGGGGGTATCTAGGTAATGGCCAATACTGGCCCAGACCACCGAGTGGCTCTCAAGAGGAATGTTTTCTCTTAGGACCTAGAGTACTACTTGATGAGGGTCCACAAACTATGAGGGGCATAGATGGTGGCCAGCAGATGCTGAGAAGTACTAAAACTACGGAAGAGTTGGTTATTTATCAAATATGACAAATCTCGCTCGCAAATGCCCCATATGAAGTGAAACAGTGTTTATTTATCAAATGTGACCAATCTCGCTCACAAATGCCTCTCATGACGTGTAAGAGTGTTTATTTATCAAATGTGAATAATCTCGCTCCCCAATGCTCCTCATGAAGTGAAAGAGTGGTTATTTATCAATGTGACCAATCTCGCTCGCAAATGCCCCCCATCAAGTGAAAGAGTGTTTATTGATCAAGTGTGAATAATCTCGCTCGCAAATGCCCCTCATGAAGTGAGAGTCTTTATTCATTAAATGTGACTAATCCCGCTTGCAAATGCCCCTTATAAAGTGAAAAAGTTTTTATTTATCAAATGTGACCAATCCCGCTCGCAAATGCCCTAATGAAGTGAAAGAGTGTTTATCTATCAATGTGAATAATCTTGC
This sequence comes from Ambystoma mexicanum, assembly GCF_040938575.1. Taxonomy (NCBI): domain Eukaryota; kingdom Metazoa; phylum Chordata; class Amphibia; order Caudata; family Ambystomatidae; genus Ambystoma; species Ambystoma mexicanum. The sequence continues at coordinate 545,036,012 of NC_090929.1, forward strand.
TTGCAAATTCTCCCATTGAAGTGAAAGAGTGTTTATCAAAGGTGACATATCTCGCTCGCAAATGCCTCTCATGAAGTCATTTATTTATCAAATGTGAATAATGTAACTCGTCAAGCCTCCACATCCATGTGAAACTGTTGGTTACTTACCATATGTGAAGGATGATGCACTAAGGTACCCCCAACAAAGGAAAAAAAGTTATGTAGTTATCCAATGAGACTGGGCTGTCAATAGGGAAAAGCCTAAACCATCCCCCTTGTGTTCGCATTCGCCCATGTGTGCGGTAAAGTGTGTTATTCCCGGCTCAGGACTCTTACAGGTTGCTGCTCATCCCTCCCACCCCTAGGGAGAACCACCTTAAAGAATATTCAACTAATATTGTAAAGAATAAAAAATAAAACATTCATTTGTTGCCACATCCCATTCATTAACCATTGCACAGTATTTTTCTTCAAATGAGGCTATCGACAAAATTAGGTCAAGTGGAATTCATCCAACATCAATATAATTTTGGAGGGAATGTTCCTTCCACCATTTACTTATTTCTTTCTTATGTAACTTTTCCAACTGTCTTCCCTGTATACCAGCATTATTTCCTATTTTCATTGTTAGGTTGCCCCAATATTTCCAGGTGAATCAAACAGTTTGAAGGGACCTTGATCTCGAATTTTCGAACAATTCCTTTTACTAGTAACTCATCAAAACAAACAAATGAATAGCAAGCTCAGCAGCCCGTTACATGCAAAATCAAGCACTGATGTTTTCTTGTGACTGTAATAAAATTGGGTGTAATTAGAGGAGTTCAAAATAAGTTCACTTGTATTCTGCGAGTCACACTTATATTCTGATCCATTTGACACTCACCTTTCCGCAGTGAACGTCTTCTCACATTATTCTTCTTGATGCTTCATCTTCAGAGCACAGGGATCATTGAAATTGATGAAGGATTGTATGTTGATGAACATAGAGGAAGGGAAATGCACTATTGTTACTATTTAACTCACTGTTGGTTGTGCTTTTATTGAGTGCAAGCTCTCAGGAGACCAAAACACATCTTGGGGCACATCCAAACATTGTGTGAATGCTGTTCATTTGATGGTTCGTGGCATAAAGCTCCAATTGGACCCAGTGGCCATCACAGCCACATATTTCTTTATAGCTGCAGCTATCCTATTTGACACTACCAAGCTCTCAGCATGTAGGTGCATCTGTCTCCAGGCCATGTGTTGCATGCTTCTTCTCATTTCACTCAATTCTTCCCGGGTTACCCTCAGCTCATCCCGAATTTCTGGCACTCTTCTTGTCTAACCCTGCGCTCCTCTCAGGTCACCCAGAATCCCATCTACATAGCCTGCCTACACCCACAATGTCCTTTGAGACACTCTGCAGGCCCTCACCCAAAGTGCTTTTGATGGAATTCATCTGGATGCACACTGTGACTTGGTGTTAGCACATTTCTTCCTCTGAGGTTAATCTGTAGCTTAGTTGTGCACCTACCCCTCGCTCAATGTCTGGGTGTTGCCCCTTGCTCTGGTAGGTTTGTTGGTGTGGTATATGGGCTAGTGCTCACCTGTTCATCTGGTGGCAGGTTGCAAGGGTCTAAGGGAGGAAGGGTCGTTTGCCCCACCTGTACATTCGACACAAAGGAGACTCAATACTCATGCAATAGTGGGGAGACGTCCTCCTTGCCCTTCCCTGGCTACAGCGGAAGAGGGGCTACTGCACAACACACTAGGACTCCATTTTGTGTACCTCCAGAATCCATTTCTGGACAAGGCCACATCCCGAGGCTGAGAAGCCTTCTCTCCCCTTTGCAGTGCCGCGCACCATGCACGCTGACAGCCACACCTCCTCCTCCTGTGTTTGTGCCGTACAGGCTCCTTTCTCACGGAAGCTCTGGCGTGAATTGTTGCAAAACAGACACTGTATTCTTGTATCCTTCCTCTGCGCTCATTGTCCTGTGTGTATGACCGGGGGTGAATTTTGACTTGTGGCCCAACTGTCCTCATAAATCCGCTCCTGCTTCTCTCACCCCCACCGTTGGAAGTTATTGCTGGTATAACCTTTTTTCCTCCATGCTTTCTTTGATGTAACAGAAGTGTGATCCTTCCCAACTGACCACCCTAGAGTGCCCCCAATATAACTGGTTGGATGTCATCATATATCCCGCTTAAAACCAACACCTATCAATCCACTCACTCATGCACTGGAGCGCCATGGCAAATAAATCCTAGATCAAGCCCACAGATAAAGCACCTGGAGGGCAAAACCCTCATATCTCTATCTTCTACAAAGACCCAAGGTGGGAATGTGTAAATACGTGTTTATGATTTATAGGCGCCCCCACATTCTAGTACATGGTTTATACTCTCCATTATTCATTGCATGTCTTGAGATAGTATGTAGCTTAGATTAGACAGCGTGACCTCTCCTTGTGGAAAAGACCCGGCCTTCCCACCACCCAGATGAGCCCAGCTGACCATGTGCCGCTCGGAGTAACAGCCCTGCACCAGTCAATCATGTGGAGCCGGCCCATATACTGCCATTCTGTATCTATGTCTTCTACCAATCCCACTACAACTTGATGTACCTATAGGGACACGTCACTAGTGATGTTTCCAAAGCTTATCATATACTGTTCTTGTTTTGTTTGGCAGAGCGCTCTCGAGGCAGCAGAATCCTCTGCATGCATTCTCTTTATAAATCTTTGTTTTACTCACAACCTTTCTCTTAGTCTCATTCCCTACTGGGGTGTGTCCTTTTATTATGAGTATATGTTTGTATTTTGGGGAATGACCACCTTAACTTGGTGACCCCGGCTATGTGATTGTGGGTGCCCTGAGAGAAACTCCTGTGCCGTGCAGCGAGATCCGGGACACCCCCATCAAGACCATTGCCATCTATGGCTGACAAGTAGAGCGTACACACCAAAGCGGTTCCAAGGTTCCCCGCATTTGCAAATACCTGACTGCTCGCCAGAGCCGGGCACGGCTTGATTGGGGACGGACCCCTGATTGTGGATAGACCATGAATGGAGGCTTTCGGATCACCTCAGACACGTGAGTATTGGTTGCTAGAAAATTAAAGAAAAGGAAATTAAAGGGGGTAAAAAAAAAAGTGTAACCGTGAGGGACCGGTTTGGGAGTCAGATTAAGTGTGCATGGGATTTTATTAGTGTCGATTAGTGCATTTTTCTTCTTCTTTTCTTTATATGGCAATTAGTTTCTTTTTTTATATAGATAACGGAATAAGAGGAGAAATACGGGAACCTAGCTCCGAAAAGGGGTTGAAGGCGGCGCTGCGTAGTACTGTCTCGACCAGTGCAGGGATATAAGTGGAAATAAAAAGAAAATACTAAGAGTCTTGTATATTGAGTAGACTCGGGAGAAATTAGCAAACTCTTTTTCTTGTGCGAACAACTTTCTTAGAGGTCGGCCCAGAAGGGGCCCAGGTAGAGGTGAATGTGAAGGGTGAATGTGGGGGAAGAATCTAACAGTTTTTTATAAGGGGGAAGGGCGAAAAACAAAGTGTTACAGATACCTGTTTCATGTTCTTTGTTGTTAGAGAAGTATGTCAGTTCATTGAGTATATTCATCAAATGGTTTTATGTGTCATTTGTTTTGATTATGTTCATGTAATGTTCCAAATCGAGCAAGGTGTAAGTGAAATGTTTTAAAACTGTGATGTTACAAGTTTTCTTGGTTAAGTTTAAAAGCAACCTAAGGTATGTTGATGCACTACTATTGTCACCACCACACATGCACGCAAGCAGTGAACCAGGTAGAATCATGCGAGCAAATACACCTTTGATGCATATTTGTCAGCACCTCCCTCTGTAAAGTGAAAAGATAAAAAAGTCTCATGACCAATGGCTCACTGAGATTAAGGGGGAGGGGACATCCCAGGTATGGCCAAAAGGGGGATCATTTGATAAAACAGAATTGGACCTAATGACAACATATTTACTGGCCAAATACAAGGGGAAATAACCCCAAAATAGACCAGAGGTCCTGGATCTCTGGAGGATGTTCGAAGAAAGGCCTCCTGCTGGTAGCACGGAAAGGAAGCGCCACCTGAAGCAGTACCTGCCCAGGCAGTAGGGGGTGGAGAAAGTGAGGGAGGGGAGCCCAAAAAACTCTACCCACTACTAACTTTTCCTGCCGAGGGATAAAGTGATCCGTTATATTCGCCCCAGCCTAGTGCACCCTCAACACCCGCTGCAGCACCTCCGCCCCCTTATGAAATCAGAGGTTTGTACGGCCCCACGTGTGCTCGCCAGTAAACATTGCACGTCTTACTAGGGATTAAGAGGCACAACTAACCACAACACAAGCGGAATTAACCCGTCTGAGAACACTGTGTGATAGGAGCCAAATCTTGCCAGGAAGCGGTGAGACACCATCATCATCTCCATCAAAAAAAACTCCAGTCTAACAGAGGATAAGTGGAAGTCTGGAGAATTTTTCTTCCACCTTAATAACACCCCAATAAAAGTATTGTGAGTAGAGCAAGGGAGCAACCAAGCAAGTGATGAACAGGGCAGTGTAGCATCTGACAGGGAAATAGAAGAATGTTAGAGTGATTTGGATGAATATGAGGAAGGAGCAGCCGCAGCAGGCCTGCCATTGCCGCTGCGAACACACCCGGAAGAAGGGGAACCAGTGAGGGAAAGATGGCAGGGAAGGCTCAGGAGCCGGGTAGGGAACATGGTACTGACAAAAAAGAAAGGATTAAAGGTAAGCAAGACAAAGGGGAAGACAAAGTTACAGATGCCCCTCATTCGCAAAGTAGCGGGAAGGCCTCATTATGTACCCTGGGCATTGATGTACAAAATCTAAGGAATCCCACAAAACAGCTTCCTTCCCTTTCTGCTGAGAGTGAGTTATCCTAGATGCATGCAACCCTAGTCATGTTCACCCCTTGACCAAAAAAGGGCGAATAACCATGTAATTATCAAAAATACACATTTTAATATTTATCAAAAACACTTAACACATTACAATATATTTTTCTAAAACAACACAACAATATGTTTAAAACACACACTAAAATTCATATTGGTGTGTGTACATATTCTACAAATGTCAAACACGCAAACATTTCGAAATCGTTTTTTGTGCCTAACTGGAGGGAATGTCTCCATTTAACCCTCTACTGTTATTAATGATACCCTTCTTAATTCATACGGGAAAAAGAAACTGTGCCAACACTTGAAAAATGTGTTTCTAGAACCAACATGAATCTCAAAAATAAACACAGGATTAAATCCCCATTGTTTATCCTGTTGGTGCTGTCATCAGGGCACTTAATTTTTGTTATATACTGGTTCTCACGTATATCTTCACGTGCCAATTGCCATAGTTTCAATATTTCTAAAAAACAAACAAACATTTAATCTTAAAAACATGGTTTTCAATTTTTTACACAACAAGACGTGCATAACAACTTTTTCAACTTCATCTCCATTTCTAATGTAAGCAAAGGGATTTAGTCATTCGTGGTCTTTTTACTGTCCACTACTACACAATTTTTCAACATTTTACTTAACCTAATTTAGTACAATGTCCTGATTTCATACAATTTTACAACTTTTTACATGTCCTACAAGGGAGAGAGAAACATCCCTGTCGTTCAGAACAATACGTGTCCTTATGTGAATGTTTACCTCTTGCTGGTTCCCCAAAAATTGACCAACGTAGCACTGGTAACCATTCCGTATTAGCTATACGGTTCCACCCTTCACTCCACTCTTCCATTTGTTGGCACAGTTTCTTTTTCCCGTATGAATTAAGAAGGGTATCATTAATAACAGTAGAGGGTTAAATAGAGACATTCCCTCCAGTTAGGCACAAAAAACGATTTCGAAATGTTTGCGTGTTTGCCATTTGTAGAATATGTACACACACCAATATGAACTTTAGCGTGTGTTTTAAACATATTGTTGTGTTGTTTTAGAAAAATATATTGTAATGTGTTAAGTGTTTTTGATAATATTTAATCAATAAAATGTGTATTTTTGATAATTACATGGTTATTCGCCCATTTTTGGTCAAGGGGTGAACATGACTAGGGTTGCATGCATCTAGGACAACTCACTCTCAGCAGAAAGGGAAGGAAGCTGTTTTGTGGGATTCCTTAGATTTTGTATTTCACGATCCTCACCCACACAGCCCCTAAAAAGAGGAACTTTTCAGCTCATGGTAGTTGACCCAGGGCATTGATGGACAAAACTAATCTGTAAAAAGCTTTGCCTCCTCTGTCAGGAGAGGTGAGTAAGTGGATATATGCCTTTGAGAAAAACACTTCAGGGGTCCCACTGGCCATAGGAGATGTTAAAAGCCAGCTAGTGTCCGCCATGGGTGACCAAGCAGTCGGGGTGTGGGTGAAGGCGGGGTTCCCAGGAGTAACAATTGATTGTGACTGCCATGACGGGTCATCCTTTAATAACGTGAGGGCCCAGGTGTGGGATGCACTGCGGAGAACCTTCCCTGACACTCCTGATTTACACTCTGTGATGCAATGCATAATGGTGGATGAGAAAGACGCTGCACAGTACATTCTTCAGGTGCAGGACATGTGGAGGGCAGAGACGGGCACCGCTTGGGACCAGTCTACCTCCCTTTTTATTTCATTATCAAAAGAGGCCTCCCAAAGGAGGTACAGAAGGCCCTAGATAAAATTGGTGGAATAGATGCCAAGGGTTGGCCTGAAATACAGAGTATCATAGTACACCACTGTAGGAGGATCAAAGAAAGGGAGAAAGAAATTGCACAAAGAAGGTTGGCGGATGAAGCGAAGCTTGTGCAAAACAAATTGGTGAAGGTTGCAGCGGTAACAGCCGCCCTACCCTTTGAGAGGCAGGGGGATGGAGGTAAGGGTTCAGTAGCGTTACTGGCAAGGATGGCAGAAATGTGGGTAGCGAACCAGCCAGAGCAATGGGCTGGAGAGGAGCAGTAGGAGGGGCCCCAATGGGAGGGAAGGCCTGGAAGAGGTGGGTACAGAGGACAGAGAGGAGGATATGGAGGGCAAGGGCCTCGAGGAGGGGGACAAGGCACATATTGGGCTTGTGGGAGGTGGGGCAATCTTTCAAGGGAATGTCGCACTCGACCCATGGAATACTACCAAAATACACAGCGCTTTGGCAATGAGCAGCAGTTCGGACACTTCCACCCAGGTAGCCCGTATGGATTGCCAATTGGAGGCAACAGACAACAGGAACAATATGACAACAATTACCAACAAGAGCCTCAACAATCACAGCAAGGACCCCAAGCACCACCACCAGGGATATAGCAGCCACTCACACATCAAAATATAATGGGGAACACACACACAAATCCTTTCGTCACTACAGCGAATGGCGCACCTACGCCCTTTCATGGAACAGCCATGATGGGAGAAAGCATTTTTGCCTTCCCAGGTACAAACACCCATCCAGATTAGGACAGCCCACAGAGAGCAATTGCGTGTCCAGTCATATCAACTACCCAGACGAGGAACCACTGGTGGGGGCGGAGAGAGAAAACAAGTAGTTCATCTTTATGGTGGACTCAGGGGCAGAAGAATCGTGCTTCATGGAAGGACGGTTTCCGCTGTGGGTCAAAATTTTGGAAACACAGGGATTCTCTGGGGCAATTTTGAAGGTTCCCTACACTAAAGATTTGGATGTAACGGTGGGAAGAAAAACAGTGCGAGCACCCCGACTATACCATGAAGACTCTCCAATAAATCTGGTAGGGAGGGATCTTCTTAGTAAGCTCAATATGATCATTTCTCTTACCGAAAGAGGCGTGGTGTGCTCCACCCTGGGCAATGTTAATGATTAACACTAAGACAAATGAAGTAGCAGTGAAGGGGGTGCCTACAAATGCAGACATCTTTATCTATGGAATACAGGTACTAGCAAGAGTGGTGCCGGAAATAACAAGGACAAAATGGTGAGTACCCTCTGATTTTATTTTCCGCCCAGGGGCGGCCCCAGAGATTTTACCAGGTACCGTCCTCTCTTTAGACTTACAGGGAGTGCAAGTATCAGCTAAACGTATTGTGGCAATAGGACTGGACACACATGGATATGAATGGAGGACAGTGTTCTGCATAGACCCAAACATAGCACTGCACGATTTAACTGATGAGGAATTGTTCACTGACGACGTCCATGATGGGGAAATTATAATGGAAATTTGCATGTCATGTGACATAATGATTCAAAACAGATGAGTGACCAACCCCCTCATGGCCATTGTCTGTGCACCACCATCAATCTTTGATGACGATATTGAACAAGTGACTGTAGATCTATGGACCACAGGCCCCCACGATGTAGGGCTCTTACAGGAAGTAACACCAGTAAAAATAAAACTCAAACCAGGTGCAGTTCTGCCTGGGGTCAAACAGTACCCCTTGTCCAGGAAAGCGGAGTAGGGGATAAAAGAAATAATACATGCACTACTTCAGCAAGGTATCATTGTACCATCAAATTTACCTTGTAATACTGCAATTTATCCGATTAAAAAGGCAAGGGGATGGGGCTTGGAGGATGATACACGACCCACGCCCACTTAATGACATCATACAGAAGGAGTTCCCTCTCGTCCCAAACCCTGCGTCCATCTTGTGCAGTATTCCAAAAGAAGCCACTTGTTTCACAGCGGTGGACTTGAAAAATGCTTTTTTCTCGGTACCACTTGACCCAAGTCCCCAATATCTTACAGCATTTACCCTAGGGGGAGAAAGGTATGAACATTGCAGATTACCCCAGGGCTTTTGTGAGAGCCCGAGTATTTTCAACAGAATATTGCACGAAAATCTAGGCAACATTGATGTTAAAAGCGCAGTAATTCAGTATGTAGATGACCTTCTGATGTGTAGTGAAAGTAAAGAACAGTGTAGAGCAGACTCAAAAACATTGCTGAACTTATTGGCACAGAAAGGATACTAGGCGGACAAAGGGAAATTGCTATACTGTCTAGCCGAAGTATTGTATCTGGGGCAGTTAATATCTAAAGATAGCAAAAGAATAATTCCAGACAGAGCAGCAGCAATACACGCAACAATAATGCCCAAAAATGTAAAAGACATGCGAACGTTTTTAGGTATATGTAACTATTGCCGAGCTTGGATACTTGATTATGCAGCATACTCATGACCCCTACTTCAAGCCCTCAAGGAGGCACGAAAATAGAGCACAGCACTAAAATGAACACTTAAGATGATCACAGCATTTTAGCAATTAAAAGCTCTCATCTCAACGGCACCCGTTCTGACAACCCCCGATTATGATTGGGAGTTCTACCTATTTTCACACTGTAATGGCACGCTCATGACGGCAGTAATGACACAAAAAACATTACTAGGTCACAAGCCATTGGCCTATTAGAGCAGCACTTTGGATTCTGTGATGCATGGGAATTTCGTGTGCGAACAAGCTCTCACAGCCGCCGCCTTTGCGATTGAAAAAAGAGCCACCATATTGATGGGGTGCTCAGTGACACTATTAGTTGAACACTCATTGTTTGCTATACTTGAGCGATCAAAATCCACATTCACGACACAGCGGGCTACAGCATATGAAATAATTATTTTGATATCGAATATACATGTGGTGCGTTGCAAAACTGTAAACACAGCCACCTTTATCACAGAGCCATGCACAGTAGAAGACATGCAGGAACATGACTGTGCCACCTATGAGTGGGAGAGTGACGACATTCCCAAGGCAAGTGAAAATGCTGTAGGGGATGGTGAAGTGTGATGGGTCTGCATCCATTGACCCTGAGACAGGTGAAACGCATGTGGGTGCAGCAGTAGTGAGGTTGGAAGGGGAAGAATATGAGATCATATTTCAAAAAAGACTTCCCTCACATTATTCAGCACAGGCAGCAGAACTGATAGCGCTAACCAAAGAGTTACACACAGCGAAAGGATGCGCAGTAACAATATACTCAGATTAGGCATACGTGATGACCACGGTACACGCTGGGTGATCATGATGGCGGAGAAGGGGTTTCATTAGGGCAGACGGTTCCCCAGTACAAGACGCACAGTTATTAAGTGACCTAATAGAAGCATTAGCAGAGCCCTCAGTGATTGCTTTGGTAAAATGCTAGGCCCACACCAACAACAATGACGTCATCTCATTAGAAAATGCAGCAGCAGATGTTGCTGCAAAACAGGCAGCATACTTTCACAAACCCTAAGCAGTAGAATGAATACTTGAAAATAACACACAGGAAAACAAGGAAGAGGGATATAACACAGGGCCCATTTCACAGATAATTGAGTTACAAAAACGTGCACCAAATGATGAGCAAGAAATATGGAAGAGGAGGGGTTGTAAACAATCACCAACTGATCTCCTCTGGCAGCAAGAAATAACAGGAAAAGTAGTAATGCCTATAGAGCTATTACACATAGCATTCCAACAGCTCCACTTCCCGGCACACACCTCAAAACTACACATAGCCACAGACATTCAAGAAGACTGGTTTGCCTCAAACCTCCATGAACACCTGACTCAAATGACAATAGAGTGTACCACTTGCCAAATGTACAACTCAGGGATGACACTCAGAACCTTGCGGGGTACACTCCCTCGGCCCAGTGGACATTTTTCCGGGAACTACACATAGATTACGCAGTCATGGAAGAGATGTGTAATGGGGCAAGGTACCTTATAGTAGTACGTTGCCCGTTTTCTCGTTGGGTGGAAGCAGGTCCTTGTACACACCCAGATGCGAAATGTGCTGCAACATTTTTTTTGAAAGAGGTGTTCCCGCGATGGGGCATTTGAGATGTCATACGATTAGATAATGGGACACATTTTGTAAATTACCTTTTCAAAGAAGTAACATCCCTGCTAGGAATAAAACACAAATTATGTTCAATTTACCACCTGTAAGCGAACGGAATGGTTGAAAAAATAAACAGCCTCCTTAAAAGCAGATTGTCCAAACTGTGCCACACCTTAAAGAATAACTGGGTGTATTGTCTCCCTCTAGCTCTGTTTCAGCTGAGAACTGTATTATTATTATATTATTATTGTATTATTAAATTATTATTATTATTATTATTAACTCAGCCAAGCAAGGACCATCATTTGTCCCCGCACAAAATCGTGACAGGGAGACACATTCAAACACCACTGTCCTCAGTAAGAAGAGCATCTGATGCTCATAGAGCTGCCACAGTGCTGGGGGATGAATTAAAGGAGGATCTGGCACAACTCACAAGAGCAGTGAGAAGCATAGCTAAACATATAGCCCCACAATTCACGTGAGAAGGGGAAACAGACACCAACACACCAGAAACAGATAGCACCACTTCTCAATTAATGCCCAGGGAATTTGTATACATGCGCAGCGTCATGCGTAGATGGAACTCTCCAAGATTTCATGGCCCTTATGAGGTGATATACTACACACCCTCTTCAGTGAAAGTTAAGGCCTGAAATATTGGATACACCTCTCTGATATCAGAAAAGTACATGGCAGTACAGTGCCTGAAGAAAAAGAACTGCAAGAGCAAGAAAGGGCTGTACCATGATGGGAAAAAGGAAACAGAATTAATATTCGTGTGAATATTCGTAACAAGAAGGAAAATGTGAATATGAATGTAATGTACAGTTTCCTTATAGTGTAAGTGAAAAAGTGGTTAAATGTCTCTCTCTCTCTCTCTCTCTCTCTCTCTCTCTCTCTCTCTCTCTCTCTCTCTCCCTCTCCTTTTCTATTTCACACCCTACTTCTCTTGACTATACTGCCTAAAGAGAAAAGTTGACATTTTTTAACAGTAATTTACATGTGTACTTAATCAAATGTATTGCCCTCTTCAGGTTCAAATGTGGTGGAAACGAGGGCCCTCAATGACAATGCCACAGACGTACATAGCAATAGGGGAAATATTAGCGCTACTAGAGCTTATTCATATGAATGAAGGCTTTACTTTGTTGCAATAGTGTTTTCTATAATGTTGTTTTGCCTAGGTTTGTACTGAAGCCTAGCTTTTATTCTTGAGGGTATAAAAGAGGGGGGTGTGTGGTAAAACCGGTCCAGGAGGGAACACAACTCATCTGCAATGGGTTTAAAGTAATCAGGACCATAATGTCTCCACAAATCTTAATCTCACCTCTCTATAAAAGAATCACACTGTTAGGGCCCCACTGGTCACCTATTCTGAAATGAATTAAGATGAGAATGCTTTGAATGATTATAATCCTGACAGTGCAATTCTTGATATATCAGTGCCGCTATCTGCACACATGCAAACAATCAATGAACCTACCAGAAAGGGTGAGTTCATGCACTTTATATCCCAAACCCCGACCCCACAAATGTGTTCTGTTCCACAACCTTGGCAGAGCACTATTGAACATAATGGTGAAATGTGGTCAGGCATTTTTCCCATACAGTATCAAAGGTTGATGAAGTTGCACAATGATCTAGGGTGGAAAAGGGGGCGGCGGAACGTAAAAGATATGATGTCTACCACGGCCTGGGATTAGATGCAGTAGAAGACCCCCGCTACCCTGATCAGTCCAATAAATGGTACTCTGATATGAGTGCAATGGCCAAACAGGCAACAAATGAAAGTTACTATGTTTGCTCTTTAATACCCCACACGTCTGGAATGCCCAAGGTCCTCATACCCCAGGTAGCACCTTTAGCGGATGCCCAATGTCTTGTTCATCTGACTCTTTGTAGAATTTGAAGTACCTTCCAAGCACACACAGTAACGTTATAGCTGCTGCTGAATGAGTAAACCTGCCATAGCAGGCCCCAAGGAGTACTCTCCGTGAAGGAGCCAATTTTTGTTCTAAAGGTGACAAAGTTTGCAGAAAACAGGTGGCAAGAAGAAGCACTAATGTGAAAAGCAGAAGCACTGTGAGGACTATCAGAGGAGAAATTTCAATGGGTCAAAAAAACATGCACTCCAATTTGGTCTCAGCACATTACCAGACTGACATGTGTAACAGCTGTCGAAAAACCCATCAAGATCCAACGAGAAGTGTATGTACTTTGCTTTCACAGAGAAGAAAAAGTGCCCATGGGATCAAACAAACACTGCAACAAAACACTGACATGAAGAAAGGCACAGCAGCCTTAATGGATATTTACTGGGTAAGCGGCAAGCAAGCGTATCTGCATCTCCCACCGTCATGGAGGGGTACCTGTGCCCTGGCCACACTGCATTCTGCCCTGATGGTGATTACAGAGAGCCATGTCTGAGGGGAGAGGGTGCCTGCCAGAGCGTCTCCCGCACCCCAGTCAATGACTGAAGAACCACCCCACGTATGACATCCTGTCTGAGGATGAGCTGCAGGACAGAGTGTCTCGCAAAAGGAGAGCATCAAACTACATTTCCAGAGAATCATCAGAACTTCTGGCACAAATTCTGGATCATAATACACTCTTCAATACTGCAGAGAAATTTTTTACATCACTCGTACCAAGCATCCAGACATGAGCCAACGCCAAATGGCTCCAAACAGTACGGTGGGAGCTGATCAAGTTAGCAAACGACATTGAAGAGGGGTTTAATGTCATCAAAGTGGAACTTAGAGCCCTGCTATTGATGACCATGCAAAACCGCTACATCCTGGTTCTCATCTCAGCTATGGACAGCAGTGTTTGCCGAAAAATCGGGAGTGCATGTTGCACATTCGTGCCTTCTGCTGAAGCTGCCAATGGGACCCTATTGCATGTGATAACCACAGTCCACAACCTCGGAGAATGAACGAAGAAGGAATGAGGGGTGCAACAAAGTGACTGGTTGGACTCCATTTTTGACTGGATTGCCTCGTGGCTCGGAACAACAATGAAAATACTCGTCCCTGCTATAATGTTTTTGTTACTGCTTTTTTGTGTGTGCCAGGTAGGTGTTTGATGCTGTGCAAAATCCATGCCTAGTAGTGCAATGATGATGGTGACAATGGGCAGTCCAGTGAAGGTGCAGACAATGAAAGATGCACAAATACAGACAGGAGATAACTCTGAGCCCACATTTCGCATGATAGCAGTATATCGTAACACTGATGATAAGGTGGACAGCTTATACCACACAACTATCAAGGAATTGCAATGGTATAGGGAAGTGTGGGTGGACCTGGATGGGGATGGGGGTATATATATGATGTGTACTCCTGATGAGTATGCCAGATGGGGTCAGAGTTTAAGAGGTGTATGCAGAGCTTGGATGCACATAAAAGGAACCCCCACATGGGACGAGGCGGTGAAGGAGGCGGAACACTGCGGGAGCGGCATTAATAATAATAAAAGTAATTTGTTACTTTAGATGTAACGAAAGGGGGGAATGTAAGGGAGGAAGGGTCGTTTTGCCTCCCCTGTACATTCGACACAAAGGAGACTCAATACTCATACAATAGTCAGGAGAGGTCCTCCTTGCCCTTCCCTGGTTACAGCAGAAATGAAGCTACTGCACGACACATTAGGACTCCATTTTGTGTACCTCCAGACTCCATTTTTGGACTAGGCCGCATCCCGAGCCCTGAGAAGCCTTCTCTCCCCTTTGCAGCACTGCGCACCATACACACTGACAGCCCCCACCTCCTCCTCCCATGCCTGTGCCGTCCAGGCTCTTTTCTCACGGATGCTCTGCCACAAATTGTTGCAAACAGAACTGTATTCTTTTATCCTTCCTAAGAGCTCCATCCTCATAAATCTGCTCCTGCTCCTCTCACCCCCACAGTTGGAAGTTCTTGCTGGTATAACCTTTTGGCCCTCCATGGTTTCTTTGATGTAACAGAAGTGTGACCCTTCCCAACTGATAGTATGTAGCTTATATTAGACAGAGTGACCTCTCCTGGTGGAAAAGAACCGATTTTGAAACCACCCAGATGAGCCCAGCTGACCATGTGCTGCTCGGAGTAACAGCCCTGCACCAACTAATCATATGGAGCCGGCCCATATACTGCCATACTCTATCTATGTCTTGTTTGGCAGAGCGCTCTCGAGGCAGCAGAGTCCTCTGCATGCATTATCTTTATAAATCTTTGTTTTACTCACAACCTTTCTCTTGGTCTCATTCCCTACTGGGAGTTGTCCTTTTAATATGATTATATGTTTGTATTTTGGGGAATGACCACCTTCACCGGATTGAGGCTACTGATACTACAGAGTTTGGCACACCCACACCCTGGGTTTCTGTGGTTTCCGTGGTGACCCTACCATCACCACTGTCTCAGGATCTCCTCCCTCTGGGGGTGGGTGGGAGCATGACTGGGTCCAGGCCACTGACTGTGTTCTGTCCTGCAGCATCTGTGATGAAAATTGGGAATGTGAAAATCTTGCAACCATACGTTAGATGCATGTGTACTCTGATTAAGGGGATTTCAAAAAGCTTAATCAGTGGGCATTCATATTTTAGACATTATGTGCCAGTTAAGCCCTGTCACACATCCCTTCCATATGCACTGTTGGGATTGCTTCCTCTGTGGCATGTAATATGTATAGAGTTTATCATTGGCAGAATGATGGACATGTGTACTAGTCATCAGGGATAGCTATGGATTCAAACTTTTGGGGGTAGGGGAAACACGTGGACCTACTTGGGATTTCTATGAAATACCAATTACTATGCTGCCCCAATTACATTCCCACTCCTCTGCACCTTGTTTTTCGAAGGGAGATATATGTACACAAAGTTACATCCCCCTGATACTGTGTCTCTCACTTAATACTGGTGCAGCAGTATTAGGTCCACTGATGTCCTGCACTGCTATGGACTCTAATATGCCTGCTACTACTCATCCATGGGTATGATGGCTACGTTGCTTGATGTCCCACCTCTTGTGGCACTGGCATGGGCCCAGAGGTCTGCCAGCCTTTTCTGGGTACTCCTCTTCATGTCCCCCCACCACTTCTTTACTTCATTGAGGGTTCGTACCACTACTCCAAGGGCATTAATATTTTCTGAAAGTTTCCAAAGGGAATTTTTGACTGCAATGATGTGTCTCTGGCCATGCTGACTGGTGAGTGTCACTTCATGGTCCTCCATGAAATTGGCCATGACATACAGCTCTTCCTGAGTGAAGTTCCTGGCATGACAGTCCTTCTCACTGCCTTTTCCCTTCATCATTTTGTCTGGATACCATTCCCAGACGCATGATGCGTGTGGATTAGTTTGCAGGCCTTCACAATGTCTCAATGCCCATCTGCTGTTTGGAGGCTGCTTCTAGGTTTGTGACTGTTTTTGGGGTTAGTTGTGCTCTGTTTTGATGCATCTGATGTGATACACCCTTTTTTGATGTATCTGATGTGATACGCTCGTTTTTGACACCACGTCAAGTGCAAAGATGCATTTGGTCTCCTTTTGTACTCGTCTAACGAATGTGTCAGTGTTAATGAGCACTTTATGATGCGCCTATATTTGCTCAAATTTTGCACCATTATTTATGCTACTATTTGAGCTTAGCTTTGCTGACTGCTTATTTGTTTCTTTGAATATGTGCAGGGCAATGAAATGCACAATGGCACAGGCGCCTCTTTGCTCCATTGCTCATCACATTGAGATATTTTTAAGAATCTGTCCCATAGTGTTTGGATGCATGCTGGGCTCTAGATGTCTTCAATCCACCCAGTTAAATTGGGGTGGCTGTTTGACTCGGGCAAACTCCCAAACAATATACGACTGCCATCCACAGGGGTCAGATGTGAGCCAGTTTAGAATAGACTGTATGAAAACTGAATGTAGTTGAAGAACAAAAGGTTGGAACGGGCTGCTATGGAATTGTGGACACTTTCACTGATATTTTGTAAGTCTGTCACTCCAGCAGAGGAATTGTTTTATATTCTTATATCATATTGTGTGAGAGTGCAGGCGCTGCAAGGGTTCCTGTGCAGGGGCTGCATATGTTTAATGACTTTTGCCATAAAGCTACAAAACACTAGTTCAGGAACGGGAACGGGATCTTTCAGGCTGCAAACCAACAATGTAATCATCAGTGCAGCAAAAGATCAGCACCGAAGGGACCCACAGGCCCCAAACTGTCATTTGTATAGCAGGGATACATTGGTGTAACTGAAGTCACTTACATACTAGGGTGGCTTTCAGTATGCAGGTTCCCTGCTGAGGATATAGCTTGGAGGCTGCTACCTGAGCAGTCCTTGGGTCCTGCCAGGAAACCTTTGAGAACTCATGGGGTGTTTTGCCCTTCTTAAGTGCTGACTGGTTCCTCTCTGAATAATATGATATATACAACCACTTTCCTGAGCTGTATTTTCCTACTTAAGTTAACACGTGGAAGTAGGGTGAACCCAGATAGCTTTGGGAAAACGTCAGGGTTCACTGGAGAACCTGCTCTTTGTACAGCTATTGTCAGTCTTCAGGCACAAAGTCCTACGACAGTCTTCAGTACATTTGCTCCAAAATTAAGTCAGGGCAAGAACAATGGTGTTCTGGCAGCCACCGTTAGATCATTTTAACAACACCAGTACACAGGTCACAGTTGTATGTCAGAAACGCATATGGACCATGTTGTGTCCGGTCTTGTGGTGAGTTGTACCAGTGAATGAAGGAAGGGAGATGTGTTATATCTTGTCTTATGGGTATTGTACTAGTGAGAGAGGTAAGGGAGATGTGTTATGTACTGTCTTGCGTCTGTGCATGGATTGAATGAGGTCACAGATGGAATGTTTCGTAGTGTTTGAATGTTGGTGTGGATGAGTGTTCCACCCATGGCAGTTAGAGATATAGCCTGGGTGGAGGGAGCCAATGGGTATCCCTCTCCCTGTGCCTGTCCTTGTTCCTTACCTATAAAGGTATCACATGAAGAATCTTAATAAAGTAACTTGTTATGCCTTACCTTGCTGCCTCGAGTATCTTTGCTTTCTAACAACGGGTGATGAGCTGGTCCTTGATCCGGGCCCAAGAAGTGAAGGAAGATAAAGGTGAAGAAATACATCGTCAGATGTGTAAAAAAGGACATGTCAGCTGCTGTGGTGGATGCAGTCAGAAGGATCACATTTTGGAGAAAGAAGAAGAGGTCTGACTGCCCCCACCCCTCCCCTCCATGGAGTCATCCCACCACCCACGGCAAGTATAGCCCCCAGCAGATTGGAGTGTTACTGAAAGTGAGCATGGGTACCTTGAAGAATGAGAGGAGATGGAGAGATTTTGTCACAACGTGCTGGAAGATTTGAAAGGGAGCTTCTTTCTTCCAGCTGTGTCGCTCCTAACTGAAGGGAGCTATGCTGACAGGTTGCTACAGTGTGAAAGACTTGTCATGCGAGAGGACATATTGTGCTGTAACCTGCTTTAGAGGTTGGTGAGGATGAACTAATGTCTCCCGGAGTGTATGCTGTGATGTTGTCAGCCCGTGTCAAGGAGCGGATTGTGCATGGACCTTGGTGCGATGGGGGAGTTGGCACCTGCAGCCATTACAGCGGTTTGCATGGTGAGCTCCACTCCCTGCTGAGGTTTGCCAGTGAGTGATGACGTCACCTGGATGGTGAGGGTGATGGTCACCCTTCCTTCACCAGTGTTTGCGTTCCGGTAATGTCGTTCTTTCTTCTCTGGCGTGCCTGGCTGCAGGACATAGAAAAGAACTTTATGGTGTTTGTTTACGGGAAGGGGTCACATTTGTTACTGAATAGATGTCAGCCGGGGAAGCCCCAAAAATGCGTTGGCTGTGCGTTTTGTGAAGCTGCAGGTTGCGTCTGTCGCTCTCCACAGGAAATAATGTTCATGGCCAAGAGAAATCTCTCTATCTGTAAATGGGAAATTTGAGGATATGTGTGTGTCTGTTTGAAATGTTCAGCATACTTCCAAACATGCTACACACCTGAAATTTGGCATGTGGGTAGGTTCCATTGTGTAGACAATGTAAAAAGTATAAAATATAAATATACTGAAGGCAAGTCCCTGAATGTTCACACCAGAGTGAATACAACCCGCTAGGGAAGAAAGGCCCAAGTGGATCTTGTAAACATAAAAAGTTTTAATCTGACACAGATGAGCGCAACAGCAAAAAACTCTGCTGCTAAGAATGTTCTGCCCTTAGGGTACAAGCAGAGGCTTAAGAAGAGACACATCATCATAGTGACACCATAGTTACAGTAAAAACCTGCATGGCTGGTTGGTGTGCACCTATACATGATCCGCCTGCCCCATAAGGAATGTCAGATCATTGGTTCCAGCCCAGTCCGTCTGCCTTCCATCACGTGGGTGCCACAGAGATCATCTTCTTGGCACCCACGTGGTGGAAGGCAGACGGACTGGGCGAGAAGGTCACTTCATCGTTGAGAAGGTTGAATAACAAATTAACAACACTCCTAACATAATGCTACTTTATAATTATACTGTGCACCTTGCAGGCCGTAAGACTGGCACAAAGGAGGTTCTGGGGCGCTCTAAACTTCACACACACTTTTCACTCACTCCCTTCTGTGCCATCCGGCTCCAAGGTCTCCACCCTCATTTTGAACTATAATGTATCCCTCCCAGCACCTTGCAATACAAATCACATAATTGCACCTCAAAGACGTGCAATGTCCGTCCTCTTTGAACATTTCAGGACTTGTTAGTTTGGGGTTGGTGGTAAAAGGGCTTCTGGTGCCATTGAATTTAGGGATCTTGAGGTTTAGTCAATTATATGGGCTATAACTCGTGGTTGCCTGGGGATGGGCTGGGTCATGGTTTGGCCAGTGTGAGATAACATGCACACCAGACGCCGGTCTATGATCGCGGCCATGTAGGTGTAAGGATATTTGGCGTGTTACAGCACAGAGTACAGCACTACTGCACAGGTAGCAATTTTTTTGATGCAGCACCACCACATGGGTGTGGTGCATTGCTATATGTGTTGCCAGAGTAACATGGACATATAAGTAAAGACAGGCTATTCAGTCAAAAACGATTTTTACATATAAGATGCAAATCTATTTTTACAGTTAAAAGCACACGTGCACATTCAAAAATGCACACTATTTTTCACCTGAAATGCCTATGGTGCAAGAGACACATTTGAAAATTAATAACTAATCTTATTAATAACTAACCTGACTAATAAAACTGCATTTAACATAACCCACTAATAAAAATGTGTCTCCACTGCAGAATTAGGCCTACTCTGAAAGTGAACTTTTAAACGCACATTCATTTTTTTCTTTTTCTCTGCTGCTCTGTCCACATAACTACAGGAAGCAAAGGGCTCGAAGGAACAGGAAATCAGTTGGTTACAAATGGTTACTGTAGAAATGAGCCATTGTGTAGTGAGGGAGGAGAAGGCATGATTGATTCTGATTGGAGCAGCGTCATAGCAAGTATCATGCTAGAGGCAGTGATTAGAGTTTTGCTGGGGAAGCTTGAGGAGAGGGGGAGGACAATCAAGATTTGGCAGAGCTGGGAAAAGGACCTGTTTCCTGGCTGAAGCAGAGAATTCCAGGCAATAACCCCGGTTTGAGAACGAAAGACGCTTGTTTTCATTGGGGTTAATCTTCAAGGGAGCCAAATTCAGAAAGAGAACAGCCGGAGAAAACTCATGCTGAACAGATAAGGTAATTACAGAAATGTGGGGGCTGAGTGTGTACGAGAATATTCAGTCAGTGTAGGAAAGGAGATTCCTGTGCTTTACTCACGTGTTTAATGTTGCAAATTGAGTTCTTGTCTCCGCCACTCTCTTTTCAGTGTATCACAGATAATGCTGTTACTGTGCTATTTTATTTATTTCTGTAAAGAGTGAGATTGTGTTTAAATGCAACTTTTATAATACACAAAAATATTTGAAAGCAGACGGGTGGTGTGTTTTATATTTACCAATACAGTGCTGATGATGTGGGGAGATGTTTAGACAGTGCAATTGTCATTTTCAAGGTAGCTAAACATCAAATTTGGCTGCAGCCGTGTGCACAATGTAATTCAGTATGAGCAATTATAACTAACTGTGTGTGTTGTAGTTTGTCCTAGGTCTATGAGTCGGCAAAAAGGGAGGCCCGGGACATAGTTCACTACCGTATATAAGATAGTGAAAATACCACATGATAGCTCGCTGCCGTAGATAAGACAGAGAGAAATTGCCCATGGTGGCAAACTAAAAATGAAAATGTGGTGTTCCTGAAATGCAAGCCTGAGGTCTCTCTAGTGATTACACGAAACATCTAAACAAAAATAAGGGGTTCTGGATATTGGGGCTACAAATAAAACAAGGGAATTATGCTCACCAAAATACCACCAACCACGCATACCAACCACGCATACCAAATACGCATGTCTGTGTGCTGAAATAATGCATGTCCACTGTATTATTGTTGTACATGGCCCAATCTGAATACAAGGAGTGATTGTTGCTAAGTTATTTTTCGGCGGTAAGAAAATACCGTCAGGCCCCAAATCTCCACAAAATACCCTACATATTTATGGTGCGTTGCAGGCCGGGAAAGTGATCATAGAGTACCTACTGGGCGTGGCAAGCGTGTCTCACACTGCCATTTGCACATTAAAGGGAACCCATTTTATAATAGCAGTGTGCCACTAAAAACGAATTTCAGAATTTCACAAAGGGAAACCACATTTTCAGACCTAGTGCAATATTTAGAGGCAAAGTTGTTTGAACATGGGACGTGGTCGTCGAACAGCATGTTAGAATGGCGTGACCGCATTCAGGGTGAGGTGCAGAAAGAAAAACTAGACAATATTTTTGCAGAAGGCAGCATAATTCAGGTCTGCCTTACAAGATTATTGAATGCAGCCGATAAAAGTGCAGAGAAAGACTGTTTAATATGGCTATGCGGCAAAATATGGTTTATTTTGAATAAGTCCCTGCGAATGCAGGAGAATGATACTCAGCTAATTAACAGGTTAAAGACTGAATTAGATGGGGCAAGTAAAAATCAGGAAATGTTAAGAGCAAAATTGGATGTATGCCAAAAAGACATGCAATTAAAATGCAGAGACTTTGATGCTCAGTTATCCAAAAGCAAGAAACAATTTGAGGATAGTGAGCAAGAATTGGTACACTTAAAAGCCTTAGTGGACCACATTAGACAGGATAAAGATGAGGTTGTTTCAGAAATGCAGATTTTACAAAAAGAACATTGTGAAAAAGAATGTGATCTCCAGAGTGCAGAACAAGAAATGATTAAAATGATTCAAGAAAGAGACAAGAGAAATAAAGAGTTCAATGAATGCCAAATGCAAATGTGCGACATGCAGGAGGTGATTAATAAGATGAGTGATGAAAACTACTATTTGCAAAATGAAGCAAACAGACTCCTTAAAAAGTGTAAGGACTTAGAACAGCAAATGTGCATTCCCAGGTCCCAGGAGA
The DNA here is from genome assembly GCF_040938575.1 of Ambystoma mexicanum. Taxonomy (NCBI): domain Eukaryota; kingdom Metazoa; phylum Chordata; class Amphibia; order Caudata; family Ambystomatidae; genus Ambystoma; species Ambystoma mexicanum. Next base: position 545,058,291 of record NC_090929.1, read on the forward strand.
GGCGGCAGGGTACCACATTCAATGGAGTGGAGGTGAATTCTAGCTCTGCCCAAAGAGCTAGTGCTCCAGTGACTGGGCCGGTGACTGAACTTGGTTGCAGCGCCCTTGGGGGATTTGATACTCCCATTGGGGGCAGCCACCAATCTCATACACCTGAAAACAGGATTGAATCACAAAATAGTGCATTTCCATGCATTGCAACAAGTAGCCCCATAAAAATAATGAAATCCATTAAAGCCCTGATCAAACCATTTAAAAAGGGAGGTGAATGCTGCATTGAGGATCACTTAGAAGCGGTGCATGACATTTTTAAAGCACTCCAGATACCTAAGGAACAGTACAGACAATATTTTCATTTAACTTTAGATGCCCCCACGGCCAGCATCATAAGGGGATTAAATGAACAGCAGAATATGACCTGGTTGGAGTTTGAAAAAGAAATTAGGCGTCATTTTTCTCCTTTTCAGACATTGCAGGAGGCAAAGAAAGTCGCTTACACAATTACTGCTGGACCTAATACATCCCCTCGCCAATTTTTACAAGACTTAAAAAGAGCATTTTCTTGCTTTGATGTATCTTTTGACTCAAATTCCAATGAGTTTAAAACTGCATACTTCTATGGGCTACAGAAAGACATCATATCCCAATTGGTCCGTGAATTTGACCGTGACAAGTCCCTTGAATGGATTGTACATCAAAGCACAAAACTATATGAGGTACTCTATTGTCAGGGTAGAGAAAGTGATAAAATGAAAGATACTAGACCTAAATCTAAAGAACCCTCAGCCACAGTAATGGAAATCAGGTCAGCCAAAATGTCCCTTGAGTCTGCTCAAAGCCAAGGTAAAAATAATGTGACACCTGAACAAAGGGGTAATCAACAAAGATCGCCATTTCCTGTACCAATGTTCCAATCACATGATCCTAGTAATAGAGAGAGCTACATCAGCCCTAGGTATTTAGGGGACAGACCCCGGGTAGGATATCGGCCTGATATGGCAGGTATGAACAATAACCAGAGACAAAATCAAGATCAAAGAAATGATGGTCCCTACCAGTCATTGGGGACACAGAGCAGATTTGATCCCAACACCATGATATATGGTAATCAGGATAGACCCGATATGTGGATCGATTTACTGATAATGGAAATCGACATAGGGGCCAGTACCCACAATCTGAGAGACAGGACATGAGGCAAAACGTGAACTACAATCCACGTCAGTACAATGATTCCCCACCAGGGGACTATAACCAAAGGATGGGTGCAACCCGCTCCCCTCCACAAATGAATCAAGAGTTCAGAAACCATCCCAACCGACATCAATCACCTGAGAGGTATAAGAATAGATCCAATCAGGGGGAAAACAACCAATATCGACCTAGGCCACATAAAGAGGATCCTAGAGAGATGGAAAGGTTCCAGTGCCTTGAGGCCCAAGTGAAAATGTTAGCTGAGCAAATAGGAAAGCTCTGTACAGCGCAAAAACAACCTTCCAAAGAGGGGGCTGATGGCCATAGCAATGACCGGGGGGCTTCCGAAAAGTGACTAAGTACTCATGATAACTGCAGTGCCAAAATGACAGATTGCTCTGATATAATTTTGCATAATGACTGTGAGATGCCTAATGGATTAAAAATGAAAGTGCCAGTAAATGAACTTGTGACAGAAAGTGCAAATACTTCTAAAAAAGAGGTACGGTTTAACCTAGAGCTAAATAAAACAGTAAAGATTTGTACAAATGAAAAAGAACCATTAGGAATTCCAAAAGAACAAAGGGGCAGATTTAAGAAAAATGACTCATGCATGGGGAATACCAGTGAACAGGGAATAAGTGGGGATGCTATAGCTACTTCCCTGGGCAAGCAAAACAATGACCAAACACAGACAGAAAAAGGAAATACTCAAAAGGAGGGTACAAGTCAATCACCTGAAGAATTCTTTGAGCCACATATTTTTGAAGAGGCTGAAAGGGCTGGTATCACACTAAATGATCAAAAATGCACAGAATTAAAAAATGACAAATTGCTGAATGATGTTGTTACACATGTTCAGTTGGAAGGTTGTAATGTGGTCTCTGATGTTACCCAGATGGATGGGCGAACAGTGGCCACACTCCAAAAAACCTCTGATCATGGAGAAATGAATAAAGTCTCTCGCGCAGAAATGGGTAAAAAGGAGGGAAAAATGTCTTTCCTTTTACCAATGTGTTTAGCCAAAAGTGAAAAAGACCTGAGAAAGGTGAGCCCTGAAATCAGTAAGAATTCACATTTCTTATGTGTATTAGAGGAAGTTGAGGACAGATATTATGCCCCCATCACTGTAGAAGAAAAATGCCACACCTTTGCTATGATTGACACTGGCGCACAGGCCACAATTATGTCCAAGGAGCTGGTAAAGAGTATCAATGAAGGGAGACCCCCACATAGTCAGATCACAGTGAAGGAAAATCAAGGCCCAGTGCATAACTTTAATGGGGAGGAGGTGCCCATCATAGGTGTAACTGAGGTTGACATAAAAATAGGAAAGCACAGAATGAAACAAGAGGTATTGATAACATCTATTTGTGAAATTCCATTTCTGATGGGGACAGATTGCCTGAAAAGATTGTCTCCTCTCATAGATGGGGTGAATGGAGTGCTGTGGTCCTTAACCAAAAAACCATTGAGGCCTAAGAAACTAAAATCACAAAACAGCAATATAAATGAATGTCATACCGTTGCCAAAACAAATGATGCTGTGGAGGTATATCTCCAGAATAGCTGCATACCTAGTGTCACTGTTATATTAATGTGTCAAGACAAAATGCAGAGCGACAATGAAAAACTACCTGTACAAATATACTTGGACCCAAGGAAAAATTGGCAGACTTCCATAGATGAGCACACAATACGTTTTTATTTAAAAGAGAAAACATGCAAACAGAATATTGCTCCTAAAACAGATTCAGAAAAACACATTACCACTCTGGCAGAAATACACATGGAAGATGAGCAACCATGGGTTCATGTTGGTATAAATGACTATTTTAAAACAATAAAAGCCACTTTAGCGCTTGGACATGAAAGGAGTTTCATTAATGAGAAATTGTTGCAAAAAATAATGGAGAGGGAAGAAATCCCGAAATTTAGGATTAAAAACCAATATGTTTCTGGGTTGGACAGTCCAGACTTTGAAAACCGAATTGCAGGCAGATGCATGCTTAAAATTAGCATTGGGCAGAAAACAATTTACCATAATGTATGGATAGTGAGTGGAGCACAAAATGAATTTTACATGGGCAATGACATCATGCACAGAATGTGTATGGTGTTAGATTTCCTTAATCAGAAAATATGGTCACGCCTAGGTGGTCCGGCACCTGAATTTGAAGACAAAAGAAGGGCTTATCATTGTGCACAACTGGTTCCTTATGCAATCGAATTACAAATGAGGAAAGATACTATTATTCCTGCATTTACAAAACAGTTTGCAATAACACTGAAATGCAAAAATGGACAGCAGATGAAAGGCTCTGATGCATTTGTATGCCTGAATGAATCCATAAAACAGCAAGACCTGTATTATGAATACATTCCATTGGTAGACATTGGTGAAGGATCTGTAAAAATTATGGTAAATAATAAAGGTTGTCAGGATATTCATTTAGAGGAAAACTCCCCATTAGGAATGGCCATACAAAAATCACATTATACGGCGGATTTAAATAACATGGTGATTGGAAATATTCCTGAAAAGTATGTAGATGCCAAGGGTGAGTTGCCAGAACACCTGGACTCTCAGCCCAAAGGAATATTTAAAATTCATTCTGTGTATCCTTATGATTCAAATGAGACAGTGTGCTGCCATCAAGAGGATTGCATAATATTTAATTTAAATGAAAATGAAACAGAAAATCAGCCCATTGAAGTGGAAGCTGATATGCCAAAATATTTAAAAGTGGCAGCTTTACAAAAAGACACAGCCACACAGTTAGAGGAAAGCGCCGAGATTCCCTTACCAGAAGAGTTTCCAGAATTTTCCAAAATGGTAGAAGAGCAGATCTCCTTAGCGGATGCGTGTGAAAGCAATGAGGATAGGGACAATCTGAGGGAGATATTTATGGAGTTTAAGGATGTATTTGCAAAAGATGCTTATGATTGTGGTTTAACTGATTTACATGTGGCCACACTACCAGAAGGGTGTTGCAGAAATCCAGTGTTTGTACGCCAGTATAGACTACCGCTGGCATGTTTAGAATCATTGGCAGAGATTATAAAAAATTTGGAATCGCGGGGAATCAGCAGGCCATTCATAGCACATCCAATACACCTATTTTAGGTGTGTTAAAGCCAAATGGTCAATGGCGGCTATGTGCAGACTTGAGAGAGTTAAATAAAAGAGTACCAGTATCTAGATGGCCACTGCCATTCATTGATCAGGGCCTAGCTCAGGTACATGGTTCAAATGTATTTACCACATTAGATCTCACCTCTGGATATTGGTGCGTGCCATTGGCAGAGGAGATACAACATTTATTTTCCTTTACATTTGACAGGACTCAATATGCCTGGCTTAGAGCTCCGTTCGGGTACATCAATAGTGGGAGTGAATTTGGCATATGTTTGAGAAAGGCCATGCCGAATGCAGCGGAAAGAGGAACAATAGTTTATGTGGACGATGTCCTGATAAAAAATGAAAGCCTGAAAAGCCATTTTGATGAAATAAGACATGTACTTGGCCAATTGCAGAAAGCAGGCGCCAAAGTATCTTTGCAAAAAGCACAATGGTGCAAGAAAAAAGTGAACTTTCTAGGGCATGAAGTGACTGAACATGGGCTAAATACACAAAAGAAGAAAATAGAGGCCATACAAAGATTAAAAGATCCTAAAAATGTGAAAGGAGTAAAAAGTTTATTAGGGATGACAGGCTATAACAGAAAGTCCATTGAAAATTATGCAGAAATCACTCAACCATTGACTAAACTGCTTAAACTGAATACTCCCTGGAAATGAGAAAAAGAGCAGTCTGATGCAGTGGCTAAATTAAAGGAATGTCTTGTAAAGGCACCATGTTTAGCATGCCCCATAAAGGACAGGGATTTCTTTATAGAAATAGGTTTTTCTGAACATTGTATGTCAGCAGTGTTATCAAAAAAACACGATTTGAATCACAAAACCATTGCCTATGCAAGTAAGGCATTTTCCCAAGTTGAAATGAAATTTAATGTATGTGAAAAGGCCCTATTAAGCACTGTGTGGGCGCTACAACATTTCCGCCCCATTGTTCAGGGAGAAAAGGTGATTATTGAAACAAATCATCAACCTTTGCAATTTTTAGAGAGTAAAAGAATTAGATCAGGTAATCTAGCGCAATCCAGAATCACTTCATGGACGCTGGCATTACAAGGTTTTCCCGTAGAAGTGAGATATGGACAAAATAAAAAGAACCCAATTGCTCAAGGGTTAGCTGACTTACATGACTGTGCAGCTGAACAAATACCAAATGAAATGGAAGTGGAAACTAGTTTGCAGGAATTTGAACAATCACCACACAAAGCTTTTGATGAAAAAACATGCAAGGATTTGCCAACTGTATACGTGGATGGTTGTGCTTTTCTCATTGAAAATGACAGTAATAAACAGTTAGTGGCAGGAATAGGAAATGTCTGGTTGAAATGTGAAGGCGTCCCCAGTATAGGGATGAGGATTGGAGATAGGAGCAGTCAGGTGGCGGAATTGGCAGCCATTTATAAAGCAATTGCTACTGCAGTTGATAAAAAGTTCAGTGAAATTGTCCTGGTGACCGATTCTGACTATGCACGGAATAGCTTTGTGGAGTATTTGCCTGGTTGGAAAGCAAGAGGCATGGTTACATACAACAAAAAGCCACTTAAACATGGAAAAATGTTACAAGCCATAGACAAATTGGTGTCAGAGAATAATTTAACAATATACTGGAGAAAAATTTGTGGGCATTTAAAAACACCAGGAGAGGATAAGGAGGGAAATTATAAGGCAGACCACCTGGCTAAGATTGGGGCTGTGATGGGAGAATTGCTACCTATTGATTATTTAATGGGTGAAATACAAATTGATGCAGTGACACGTTCTAAAGCACCAAAGGAGGTAGATCAACCGGTGGTGCAGTGGAGTCATGACACGCCAGACCAAGATTTGATTGAGGCACAAAAGAATGATCGAATTTTGGGAATCTATTATAATCATTTGATAGATCCTGAACAAAATTCTTTAACAGAAAATGATTGTATGGGAAAAGAAGAGTTGAGGGTGCTATTAAAGAACAAAACACAAATTAGATTACAGGATGGACTCATGATTAGAGAGTCCATAACAGGACAAATACAGTGGGTACTACCCCTTTCATTCAGAGGACTAATGCTACACCATGCACATGATGCCATAACTGCAGGCCATAGAGGTTCACAAAAAACATTAGAAATACTAAAAGATTATGCTTACTGGCCACATATGTCCCAAGATGTGGAATTATATACTAGAGGATGTCTAGTATGCGCCCAATTTAAACCTGCTTCACCAATGCATAGAGCACCATTGATGAAAAGAGGCCTAACTCTCCCATGGTCAGATTTGTAAATAGACTATGTAGGTCCTTTAAAAAGGTCGAGCAGGGGAAACCGTTATATTTTAAGTGTGGTATGTTTGATGTCGAAGTGGATTGAATGCATTCCTGCACCAGATAGTAGTGCACAAACAGCAGCCACATTGCTGGTGAATCATGTGTTCTCAAGGTTTGGGTTGCCACAAAGAATTGAGTCAGACAGAGGAAGTCATTTCACAAGTACTCTAATGAGTAAGGTATGGCAAATACTAGGTGTGAAAAGGAAACTACATATCGCATATCGGGCAGCGTCTTCAGGTACAGTTGAAAGAAGCAATAGGTCTGTTGTGGATATTTTAAAGAAATTTGTGGCAGAAGCAGGTTCCAGCTGGGATTTACGTTTACCGTTGATTTTGATGGCAATCAGATCAACTCCTGCCAAAGCAACAGGTGTTAGCCCCCATGAGGTCTTGACAGGTAGGAAAATGGTGTTACCACAACACCTACTATACAGAACACATGAGCAGCCACTTGTGAGTGCATCCACAGTTCATGAATATATTGATGAACTGAGGAGGCATTTGCAACATGCATTTGCTTTTGTGAAGAGAAATCTGGAAAGAGCTGCTGACAGTGCAAAGTCTTATTATGACAAAAAGACATCAGTAAAGGAATACAGTGTAGGGGATCAGGTGTACAAGTTTCATTTTGGAAAAAGTAAACAGAAAAATTCGAAATTTCTAGCAGCCTGGCAGGGGCAATTTTCGAATTATAGATAAGGTCTCTCCTGTAGTTTATAAAATTTTGAAAAATGAAGATGAAACGGCAATAGAGCAGTTTGTCCATGTAAATCAAATCAAACCATGCCATCCCAGACATGAGATCCGGCAGCTTGAGCATGTAGAAACAGATAAAGTCCCTTGAACACAAAAAGAGAAAATAAATGGGTACAATCAGGAGGCAGTGACAAAGAAGTTAAAAAGTTGATTGTTATAATGGCACATAAACACTGTAATATATGTAAAAATATATAATATAAAATAAATAAATAAATAAATATATATAATGGAAGCTCATGGTTGGTGTGCAGAGAGAAAATGTATTAAATCAGAAAAAAAAAAAAAAAAAAAAAAACGAAATATTTTTACCAAGCATGTTTTATTTTTGGCAAAAGGGTGAAGTTAGTATTGTGCTATGTACTTAATTTGTTTCTTTTCTATTTGATTTAGAAAATTAACATTATTTGGTCGGAGGTTCCGGGATCAGAGCCCACGGGAGACGATGGAGTCCTGGAGCCCACGCGGACGGATTCCGGGAAAGCCCCAAAGAGGGGTGAAGACTGTAAGGATATTTGGCGTGTTACAGCACAGAGTACAGCACTACTGCACAGGTAGCAATTTTTTTTCATGCAGCACCACCACAAGGGTGCGGTGCATTGCTATATGTGTTACCAGATTAACAAGGAAAGACAGGCTATTCAGTCAAAAACGATTTTAACATATAAGATGCAAATCTATTTTTACAGTTAAAAGCACACGTACACATTCAAAAATGAACACTATTTTTCACCTGAAATGCCTATGGTGCGAGAGACACATTTGAAAATTAATAACTAACATTACTCATAACTAACCTGACTAATGAAACTGAAGTTAACATAATCCACTAATAAAAATGTGTCTCCACTGCAGAATTAGGCCTATTCTGAAAGTGAACTTTTAAAGGCACATCCATTTTTTTTTTTTCTTTTCGTTTTCTCTGCTGCCCTGTCCACATAAATACAGGAAGCAAAAGGGCTCGAAAGAACAGGAAATCAGTTGGTTACAAAGTATTACTATAAAAATGAGCCATTGTGTAGAGAAGGAGGAGATGGCATGATTGATTCTGATTGGAGCAGCGTCATAGCAAGTATCATGCTAGAGGGAGTGATCAGAGTTCTGCTGGGGGGAGTTTGAGGAGAGAGAAGGACAGTCAAGATTTGGCAGAGCTGGGAGAAGGACCTTTTTTTCCTGGCTGGAGCATTCCTATCTGCAAAAGCTGTGAATTCCAGGCAATGACCCCGGTTTGAGAAGGAAAGGCGCTCCTTTTCACTGGGGTTAATCTTCAAGGGAGCCACATTCAGAAAGAGAACAGCTGAAGAAAACTCGGCTGAACAGATAAGGTAATTACATAAGTGTGGAAGCTGAGTGTGTACGAGAATATTCAGTCAGAGTAGGAAAGGAGATTCCGGTGCCTTAATCACATGTTAATGTTGCAAATTGGGTTCTGTTCTCCGCCACTCTTTTTTCAGTGTATCACAGACAATGCTGTTACTGTGCTATTTTATTTATTTCTGTAAAGAGTGAGATCGTGTTTAAATGCAACTTTTATAATACAGAAAAATATTTGAAAGCAGACGGGTGGTGTGTCTTATATTTACCAATACAGTGCTGATGATGAGGGGAGATTTTAAACAATGCAATTGTCATTTTAAGACAGATGTGTGCATGATCATATTCAGTATGGACAGTTGAGAGTGATTGTTTGTAGCATAGCTCGTTGGAGGTACATGAGCCAACGGGAAGAGGGACTCTCTTGACATAGTTCCCTACCGTATATAAGGTAGTGGAAATTACCACAAAATTACCACATATAGCTCTCTGTCGTAAATAAGTCAGTGAGATCGCCCATGGTGGCACACTAACACTAACACTGAAAATGTGCTATTCCTGAAATGTAGGTCTGAGGTCTCTCTAGTGATTACATGAAAAATCTAAGCAAAGATAAGGGATTCTGGACATTGGGGCCACAAATAAAACAAGGGAATTATGCTCACCAAAATACCACCAACCACGCATACCAACCACGCATACCAAATATGCATGTCTGGGTGCTGAAATAATGCATGTCCACTGTATTATTGTTGCACATGGCCCAATCTGAATACAAGGAGTGATTATTGCTAAGTTATTTTTCGGCGGTAAGAAAATACCGTCAGGCCCCAAATCTCCACAAAATACCCTACATATTTATGGTGCGTTGCAGGCCGGGAAAGTGATCATAGAGTACCTACTGGGCGTGGCAAGCGTGTCTCACACTGCCATTTACAGATTAAAGGGAACCCATTTTATAATAGCAGTGTGCCACTAAAAACGAATTTCAGAATGTCACAAAGGGAAACCACATTCTCAGATCTAGTGCAATATTTAGAGGCAAAGTTGTTTGCACATGGGAATTGGTCGTCGAATAGCACGTTAGAATGGAGTAACCGCATTCAGGGTGAGGTGCAGAAAGAAAAACTAGACAATATTTTTGCAGAAGGCAGCATAATTCAGGTCTGCCTTACAAGATTATTGAATGCAGCCGATAAAAGTGCAGAGAAAGACTGTTTAATACGGCTATGCGGCAAAATATGGTTTATTTTAAACAAGTCCCTGCGAATGCAAGAGAATGATACTCAGCTAATTAACAGGTTAAAGACTGAATTAGATGGGGCAAGTAAAAATCAGGAAATGTTGAGAGCAGAATTGGATGTCAAAAAGACATGCAATTAAAATGCAGAGACTTTGATACTCAGTTATCCAAAAGCAAGAAACAATTTGAAGATAGTGAGCAAGAATTGGCACACTTAAAAGCCTTAGTGGATCACATTAGACGGGATAAAGATGAGGTTGTTTCAGAGATGCAGATTTTACAAAAAGAACATTGTGAAAAAGAAGGTGATCTCCAGAGTGCAGAACAAGAAATGATTAAAATGATTCAAGAAAGAGACAAGAGAAATAAAGAGTTCAATGAATGCCAAATGCAAATGTGCGACATGCAGGAGGTGATTAATAAGATGAATGGTGAAAACAACTATTTGCAAGACGAAGCCAACAGACTCCTTAAAAAGTGTAAGGACTTAGAACAGCAAATGTGCATTCCCAGGTCCCAGGAGAGGCGGCAGGGTACCACATTCAATGGAGTGGAGGTGAATTCTAGCTCTGCCCAAAGAGCTAGTGCTCCAGTGACTGGGCCGGTGACTGAACTTGGTTGCAGCGCCCTTGGGGGATTTGATACTCCCATTGGGGGCAGCCACCAATCTCATACACCTGAAAACAGGAGTGAATCACAAAATAGTGCAATTCCATGCATTGCAACAAGTAGCCCCATAAAAATAATGAAATCCATTAAAGCCCTGATCAAACCATTTAAAAAGGGAGGTGAATGCTGCATTGAGGATCACTTAGAAGCGGTGCATGACATTTTTAAAGCACTCCAGATACCTAAGGAACAGTATAGACAATATTTTCATTTAACTTTAGATGCCCCGACGGCCAGCATCATAAGGGGATTAAATGAACAGCAGAATATGACATGGCTGGAGTTCGAAAAAGAAATTAGGCGTCATTTTTCTCCTTTTCAGTCATTGCAGGAGGCAAAGAAAGTCACGTACACAATTACTGCTGGACCTAATACATCTCCTCGCCAATTTTTACAAGACTTAAAAAGAGCATTTTCTCGCTTTGATGTATCTTTTGACTCAAATTCCAATGAGTTTAAAACTGCATACTTCTATGGGCTACAGAAAGACATCATATCCCAATTGGTCCGTGAATTTGACCGTGACAAGTCCCTTGAATGGATTGTACATCAAAGCACAAGACTATATGAGGTACTCTATTGTCAGGGTAGAGAAAGTGATAAAATGAAAGATACTAGACCTAAATCTAAAGAACCCTCAGCCACAGTAATGGAAATCAGGTCAGCCAAAATGTCCCTTGAGTCTGCTCAAAGCCAAGGTAAAAATAATGTGACACCTGAACAAAGGGGTAATCAACAAAGATCGCCATTTCCTGGACCAATGTTCCAATCACATGATCCTAGTAATAGAGAGAGCTACATCAGCCCTAGGTATTTAGGGGACAGACCCCGGGTAGGATACCGGCCTGATATGGCAGGTATGACCAATAACCAGAGACAAAATCAAGATCAAAGAAATGATGTTCCCTACCAGTCATTGGGGACACAGAGCAGATTTGATCCCAGCACCATGATATATGGTAATCAGGATAGGCCCCGATATGTGGATCGATTTACTGATAATGGAAATCAACCTAGGGGCCAGTACCCACAATCTGAGAGACAGGACATGAGGCAAAACGTGAACTACAATCCACGCCAGTACAATGATTCCCCACCAGGGGACTATAATCAAAGGATGGGTGCAACCCGCTCCCCTCCACAAATGAATCAAGAGTTCAGAAACCATCCCAACCGACATCAATCACCTGAGAGGTATCAGAATAGATCCAATCAGGGGGAAAACAACCAATATCGACCTAGGCCACAGAAAGAGGATCCTAGAGAGATGGAAAGGTTCCAGTGCCTTGAGGCCCAAGTGAAAATGTTAGCTGAGCAAATAGGAAAGCTCTATACAGCGCAACAACAACCTTCCAAAGAGGGGGCTGATGGCCATAGCAATGACTGGGGGGCTTCCGAAAAGTGACTAAGTACTCATGATAACTGTAGTGCCAAAATGACAGATTGCTCTGATATAATTTTGCATAACGACTCTGAGATGCCTAATGGATTAAAAATGAAAGTACCAGTAAATGAAATTGTGACAGAAAGTGCAAATACTTCTAAAAAAGAGGTACGGTTTAACCTAGAGCTAAATAAAACAGTAAAGATTTGCACAAATGAAAAAGAAACATTAGGAATTCCAAAAGAACAAAGGGACAGATTTAAGAAAAATGACTCATGCATGGGGAATACCAGTGAACAGGGAGTAAGTGGGGATGCTATAGCTCCTTCCCTGGGCAAGCAAAACAATGACCAAACACAGACAGAAAAAGGAAATACTCACAAGGAGGTTACAAGTCAATCACCTGAAGAATTCTTTGAGCCACATATTTTTGAAGAGGCTGAAAGGGCTGGTATCACACTAAATGATCACAAATGCACAGAATTAAAAAATGACAAATTGCTGAATGATGTTGTTACACATGTACAGTTGGAGGATTGTAATGTGGTCTCTGATGTTACCCAGATGGATGGGCGAACAGTGGCCACACTCCAAAAAACCTCTGATCATGGAGAAATGAATAAAATCTCTCGCGCAGAAATGGGTAAAAAGGAGGGAAAAATGTCTTTCCATTTACCAATGTGCTTAGCCAAAAGTGAAAAAGATCTGAGAAAGGTGAGCCCTGAACTCAGTAAGAATTCACACTTTTTATGTGTATTAGAGGAAGTTGAGGACAGATATTATGCACCCATCACTGTAGAAGAAAAATGCCACACCTTTGCTATGATTGACACTGGCGCACAGGCCACAATTATGTCCAAGGAGCTGGTAAAGAGTATCAATGAAGGGAGACCTCCACAGAGTCAGATCACAGTGAAGGAAAATCAAGGCCCAGTGCATAACTTTAATGGGGAGGAGGTGCCCATCATAGGTGTAACTGAGGTTGACATAAAAATAGGAAAGCACAGAATGAAACAAGAGGTATTGATCACATCTATTTGTGAAATTCCATTTCTGATGGGGACAGATTGTCTGAAAAGATTGGCTCCTCTAATAGATGGGGTGAATGGAGTGCTGTGGTCCTAAACAAAAAAACCATTGAGGCCTAAGAAACTAAAATCACAAAACAGCAATATAAATGAATGTCACGCCGTTGCCAAAACAAATGATGCTGTGGAGGTATATCTCCAGAATAGCTGCATACCTAGTGTCACTGTTATATTAATGTGTCAAGACAAAATGCAGAGCGACAATGAAAACTACCTGTACAAATATACTTGGACCCAAGGAAAAATTGGCAGACTGCCATAGATGAGCACACATTACGTTTTTATTTAAAAGAGAAAACATGCAAACCGAATATTGCTCCTAAAACAGATTCAGAAAAACACATTACCACTCTGGCAGAAATACACATGGAAGATGAGCAACCATGGGTTCATGTTGGTATAAATGACTATTTTAAAACAATAAAAGCCACTTTAGCGCTTGAACATGAAAGGAGTTTCATTAATGAGAAATTGTTGCAAAAAATAATGGAAAGGGAAGAAATTCCGAGATTTAGGATTAAAAACCAATATGTTTCTGGGTTGGACAGTCCAGACTTTGAAAACCGAATTGCAGGCAGATGCATGCTTAAAATTAGCATTGGGCAGAAAACAATTTACCATAATGTATGGATAGTGAGTGGAGCACAAAATGAATTTTACATGGGCAATGACATCATGCACAGAATGTGTATGGTGTTAGATTTCCTTAATCAAAAAATATGGTCACGCCTAGGTGGTCCGGCACCTGAATTTGAAGACAAAAGAAGGGCTTACCATTGTGCACAACTGGTTCCTTATGCAATCGAATTACAAATGAGGAAAGATACTATTATTCCTGCATTTACAAAACAGTTTGCAATAACACTGAAATGCAAAAATGGACAGCAGATGAAAGGCTCTGATGCATTTGTATGCCTGAATGAATCCATAAAACAGCAAGGCCTGGATTATGAATACATTCCATTGGTAGATATTGGTGAAGGATCTGTAAAAAGTATGGTAAATAATAAAGGTTGTCAGGATATTCATTTAGAGGAAAACTCCCCATTAGGAATGGCCATACAAAAATCACATTATACGGCAGATTTAAATAACATGGTGATTGGAAATATTCCTGAAAAGTATGTAGATGCCAAGGGTGAGTTACCAGAACACCTGGACTCTCAGCCCAAAGGAATATTTAAAATTCATTCTGTGTATCCTTATTCAAATGAGACAGTGTGCTGCCATCAAGAGGATTGCATAATATTTAATTTAAATGAAAATGAAACAGAAAATCAGCCCATTGAAGTGGAAGCTGATATGCCAAAATATTTAAAAGTGGCAGCTTTACAAAAAGACACAGCCACACAGTTAGAGGAAAGCGCTGAGATTACCTTACCAGAAGATTTTCCAGAATTTTCCAAAATGGTAGAAGAGCAGATCTCCTTAGCGGATGCATGTGAAAGCAATGAAGAGAGGGACAATCTGAGGGAGATATTTATGGAGTTTAAGGATGTATTTGCAAAAGATGCTTATGATTGTGGTTTAACTGATTTACATGTGGCCACACTACCAGAAGGGTGTAGCAGAAATCCAGTGTTTGTACGCCAGTATAGACTACCGCTGGCATGTTTAGAATCATTGACAGAGTTTATTAAAAATTTGGAATCGCGGGCAATCATCAGGCCCATTCATAGCACATCCAATACACCTATTTTAGGTGTGTTAAAGCCAAATGGTCAATGGCGGCTGTGTGCAGACTTGAGAGAGTTAAATAAAAGAGTACCAATATCTAGATGGCCACTGCCATTCTTTGATCAGGGCCTAGCTCAAGTACATGGTTCAAATGTATTTACCACATTAGATCTCACCTCTGGATATTGGTGCGTGCCATTGGCAGAGGAGATACAACATTTATTTTCCTTTACATTTGACAGGACTCAATATGCCTGGCTTAGAGCTCCGTTCGGGTACATCAATAGTGGGAGTGAATTTGGCATATTTTTGAGAAAGGCCATGCCGGATGCAGCGGAAAGAGGAACAATAGTTTATGTGGACGATGTCCTGATAAAAAATGAAAGCCTGAAAAGCCATTTTGATGAAATAAGACATGTACTTGGCCAATTGCAGAAAGCAGGCGCCAAAGTATCTTTGCAAAAAGGACAATGGTGCAAGAAAAAAGTGAACTTTCTAGGGCATGAAGTGACTGAACATGGGCTAAATCCACAAAAGAAGAAAATAGAGGCCATACAAAGATTAAAAGATCCTAAAAATGTGAAAGGAGTAAAAAGTTTATTAGGGATGACAGGCTATAACAGAAAGTTCATTGAAAATTATGCAGAAATCACTCAACCATTGACTAAACTGCTTAAACTGAATACTCCCTGGAAATGGGAAAAAGGGCAGTCTGATGCAGTGGCTAAATTAAAGGAATGTCTTGTAAAGGCACCATGTTTAGCATACCCCATAAAGGACAGGGATTTCTTTATAGAAATAGGTTTTTCTGAACATTGTATGTCAGCAGTGTTATCACAAAAACACGATTTGAATCACAAAACCATTGCATATGCAAGTAAGGCATTTTCCCAAGTTGAAATGAAATTTAATGAATGTGAAAAGGCCCTATTAACCACTGTGTGGGCGCTACAACACTTCCGCCCCATTGTTCAGGGAGAAAAGGTAATTATTGAAACAAATCATCAACCTTTGCAATTTTTAGAGAGTAAAAGAATTAGATCAGGTAATCTAGCGCAATCCAGAATCACTTCATGGACGCTAGCATTACAAGGTTTTCCCGTAGAAGTGAGATATGGACAAAATAAAAAGAACCCAATTGCTCAAGGGTTAGCTGACTTACATGACTGTGCAGCTGAACAAATACCAAATGAAATGGAAGTAGAAACTAGTTTGCAGGAATTTGAACAATCACCACACAAAGCTTTTGATGAAAAAACATGCAAGGATTTGCCAACTGTATATGTTGATGGTTGTGCTTTTCACATTGAAAAGGACAGTAATAAACAGTTAGTGGCAGGAATAGGAAATGTCTGGTTGAAATGTGAAGGTGTCCCCAGTATAGGGGTGAGGATTGGAGATAGGAGCAGTCAGGTGGCGGAATTGGCAGCCATTTATAAAGCAATTGCTACTGCAGTTGATAAAAAGTTCAGTGAAATTGTCCTGGTGACTGATTCTGACTATGCACGGAATAGCTTTGTGGAGTATGTGCCTGGTTGGAAAGCAAGAGGCATGGTTACATACAACAAAAAGCCACTTAAGCATGGAAAAATGATACAAGCCATAGACAAATTGGTGTCAGAGAATAAGTTAACAATATACTGGAGAAAAATTTGTGGGCATTTAAAAACACCAGGAGAGGATAAGGAGGGAAATGATAAGGCAGACCACCTGGCTAAGATTGGGGCTGTGATGGGAGAATTGCTACCTATTGATTATTTAATGGGTGAAATACAAATTGATGCAGTCACACGTTCTAAAGCACCAAAGGAGGTAGATCAACCGGTGGTGCAGTGGAGTCATGACACGCCAGACCAAGATTTGATTGAGGCACAAAAGAATGATCACATTTTGGGAATCTATTATAATCATTTGATAGATCCCGAACAAAATCCTTTAACAGAAAATGATTGTATGGGAAAAGAAGAGTTGAGGGTGCTATTAAAGAACAAAACACGAATTAGATTACAGGATGGACTCATGATTAGAGAGTCCATAACAGGACAAATACAGTGGGTAGTACCCCTTTCATTCAGAGGACTAATGCTACACCATGCACATGATGCCATAACTGCAAGCCATAGAGGTTCACAAAAAACATTAGAAATACTAAAAGATTATGCTTACTGGCCACATATGTCCCAAGATGTGGAATTATATACTAGAGGATGTCTAGTATGCGCCCAATTTAAACCTGCTTCACCAATGCATAGAGCACCATTGATGAAAAGAGGCCTAACTCTCCCATGGTCAGATTTGCAAATAGACTATGTAGGTCCTTTAAAAAGGTCGAGCAGGGGACACCGTTATATTTTGAGTGTGGTATGTTTGATGTCGAAGTGGATTGAATGCATTGCTGCACCATATTGTAGTGCGCAAACAGCAGCCACATTGCTGGTTAACCATGTGTTCTCAAGGTTTGGGTTGCCACAAAGAATTGAGTCAGACAGAGGAAGTCATTTCACAAGTACTCTAATGAGTAAGGTATGGCAAATACTAGGTGTGAAAAGGAAACTACATATCGCATATCGGGCGGCGTCTTCAGGTACAGTTGAAAGAAGCAATAGGTCTGTTGTGGATATTTTAAAGAAATTTGTGGCAGAAGCAGGTTCCAGCTGGGATTTACGTTTACCGTTGGTTTTGATGGCAATCAGGTCGACTCCTGCCAAAGCAACAGGTGTTAGCCCCCATGAGGTCTTAACAGGTAGGAAAATGGTGTTACCACAACACCTACTATATAGAACACAGGAGCAGACACTTGTGAGTGCATCCACAGTTCATGAATATATTGATGAACTGAGGAGGCATTTGCAACATGCATTTGCTTTTGTGCAGAGAAATCTGCAAAGAGCTGCTGACAGTGCAAAATCTTATTATGATAAAAAGACATCAGTAAAGGAATACAGTGTAGGGGATCAGGTGTACAAGTTTCATTTTGGAAAAAGTAAACAGAAAAATTCTAAATTTCTAGCAGCCTGGCAGGGGCCATTTCGAATTATAGATAAGGTCTCTCCTGTAGTTTATAAAATTTTGAAAAATGAAGGTGAAACAGCAATAGAGCAGTTTGTCCATGTAAATCAAATCAAACCATGCCATCCCAGACATGAGATCAGGCAGCTTGAGCATGTAGAAACAGATAAAGTCCCTTGAACACAAAAAGAGAAAATAAATGGGTGCAATCAGGAGGCAGTGACAAAGGAGTTAAAAAGTTGATTGTTATGATGGCACATAAACACTGTAGTATATGTAAAAATATATAATATAAAATAAATAGATAAATGCACATATAATGGAAGCTCATGGTTGGTGTGCAGAGAGAAAATGTGTTAAATACTGAATACTGTTTTATATCTGCTTGTTTTTTTTTAACTTGTGTTTAATTAAAAAAAAAAAAAAATAAATAGAAAAAAAAAATGAAATATTTTTACCAAGCATGTTTTATTTTTGGCAAAAGGGTGAAGTTAATATTGTGCTATGTACTTAATTTGCTTATTTTCTATTTTGATTTAGAAAATTAACATTATTTGGTCGGAGGTTCCGGGATCAGAGCCCACGGGAGACGATGGAGTCCTGGAGCCCATGTGGACGGATTCCGAGAAAGCCCCAAAGAGGGGTGAAGACCAAGGTTGCAAAGCAATCAGCATTGAAGATGATACCGATGATATGGTTAATGATGATGATATTTGGAGGGATCTTCAAGAATTCAGAAGCACAGGTTGTCATTGAACCTGGACCAGCATCTGGTATCGCGGTGGAAGAGGCACCAGGATTCATCATGAGTGATAGAAGGATGATTTTCCAAAATATATACATACCATTGAATCCTGAGATTTTGATTGAAAAACATTTGAACAATACCAGAATTAAGATTGAACAGACTAAAGAGTGGCTGGAAATAAGAAAAGAGGACAATAAGCAGTCAATAAGAGATATATTAATGCAATTGGAAAAAACATTCGTGAATTCAGCAGACGTTAAGAAGAGGAGAGGAAAGAGAGGTGCGGTGATGCTCGCGATATCATTGGTAATGTCTATAGTTGGAGCCATAATAGGTACCACAATATCAACAGCCAATTCTATTTCGGTAGGAACACTGAGTACTAAAGCGCAACAACTGAGTATTGACCTAGAAATAATACAAAAAACATTAGATGGAATTAGAGGGGGACTGGATGAACAAGTAAGATTCATAAATGAAACTGCAATCATTATAAATGAACAAGCGGATGTAATGCAACGGGCGACTAAAATAATACTTAAGCATGACAGAACTTTAAATGAAATATTGAACATAATGAGTCCTGTTGATAGACTATTAACGAATTATATGAGAGAAGTTCAAACTGCAGTTTCACAATTGATTCAAGGACATATTCCCTTGTATTTTGTTTCGCAGGATATTATTCGTCAAATGATAGAAAGATTGACCAGGAGGGAGATTGATATAATACAGGTAAAAATTGCATTCGAAATGGGTAACGGGTACTGCAATGCCGTTATATGTGGACTTGGAAAGACTAGAGATCGGATTTTTGCTGTGCATCCCATATGTAGCCCCTGAACTTATTTATCAAACGAAGTGGGTACACAACGTGGGATTTTGGCAAGAGGACAAATTTATTAAGATTAAGACTCCAGAAGTGGTGGCATTTCAGTCATGGGAACCTGAAGTTTATTTCATACCAAATCTGGAAACATGTGTAAAATTTAAAGAACAAAATTATATGTGTCCAGGTAAACCGTTTGTTCCTGATGCCACAGATGCTATTTGTGGTTTGAAATCTGACCCAAGTATATCAGAAGGATGTGAAGTGATTATTAGCAATATGGGGAGTGAAGAAATGGCACAGGCTAAGATGGTCAGAGGTAAATGGTTGGTCAGCACCTGTTTAAAGAACATGACGGTAGTACATTTAAACCATGGAACATACGTGGTTAAACAGGTGAAATATAATGTTTTTTATTTACAGTTTCCAAAGGATACAATTGTGTCAATTGGGGGGTTAACATTGTTTCATGTAACAAATGATGTTTGGGAAAGCCAAGTGGAAAATATCGATTTTTTTCAAAGGGATACTTTTCCAATAGATCCGGATGTGGAATATTTATTGAATCACAAAGAAAGACATGTTATAAAAATGAATTTGAGAAAAAACAATATTACAATTAGTAATATGGGGATAATAGAAGTGGAAAGATTTAATTGGGGAACCTGGGGGGAACGCTCAATAGTGGGTTTGGCTGTCCTGGTGCTAATCATGGGTGGATGGTTGATTGTGCTATCAGTAAAAATGAAAATGTTACTGATTTTAGTAGCTACGTCAGGAAGAGAAAGATATCCCAATACACATGCATTTTAAAAGAGCAAGTTGTTTTTAGGAATTGGCTTGGATCGTAGCCAAGTTCTAAAAACAAAAGGAGGGTATGTAAGGATATTTGGCGTGTTACAGCACAGAGTACAGCACTACTGCACAGGTAGCAATTTTTTTGATGCAGCACCACCACATGGGTGTGGTGCATTGCTATATGTGTTGCCAGAGTAACATGGACATATAAGTAAAGACAGGCTATTCAGTCAAAAACGATTTTTACATATAAGATGCAAATCTATTTTTACAGTTAAAAGCACACGTGCACATTCAAAAATGCACACTATTTTTCACCTGAAATGCCTATGGTGCAAGAGACACATTTGAAAATTAATAACTAATCTTATTAATAACTAACCTGACTAATAAAACTGCATTTAACATAACCCACTAATAAAAATGTGTCTCCACTGCAGAATTAGGCCTACTCTGAAAGTGAACTTTTAAACGCACATTCATTTTTTTCTTTTTCTCTGCTGCTCTGTCCACATAACTACAGAAAGCAAAGGGCTCGAAGGAACAGGAAATCAGTTGGTTACAAATGGTTACTGTAGAAATGAGCCATTGTGTAGTGAGGGAGGAGATGGCATGATTGATTCTGATTGGAGCAGCGTCATAGCAAGTATCGTGCTAGAGGCAGTAATTAGAGTTTTGCTGGGGAAGCTTGAGGAGAGGGGGAGGACAATCGAGATTTGGCAGAGCTGGGAGAAGGACCTGTTTCCTGGCTGAAGCATTCCTGCTGCAAAAGCTGAGAATTCCAGGCAATAACCCCGGTTTGAGAACGAAAGACGCTTGTTTTCACTGGGGTTAATCTTCAAGGGAGCCAAATTCAGAAAGAGAACAGCCGGAGAAAACTCATGCTGTACAGATAAGGTAATTACAGAAGTGTGGGGGCTGAGTGTGTACGAGAATATTCAGTCAGTGTAGGAAAGGAGATTCCTGTGCTTTATTCACGTGTTTAATGTTGCAAATTGAGTTCTTGTCTCCGGCACTCTCTTTTCAGTGTATCACAGATAATGCTGTTACTGTGCTATTTTATTTATTTCTGTAGAGAGTGAGATCGTGTTTAAATGCAACTTTTATAATACACAAAAATATTTGAAAGCAGACGGGTGGTGTGTTTTATATTTACCAATACAGTGGTGATGATGTGGGGAGATAATTAGACAGTGCAATTGTCATTTTCAAGGTAGCTAAACATCAAATTTGGCTGCAGCCGTGTGCACAATGTAATTCAGTATGA
Organism: Ambystoma mexicanum; assembly: GCF_040938575.1. Lineage (NCBI taxonomy): Eukaryota > Metazoa > Chordata > Amphibia > Caudata > Ambystomatidae > Ambystoma > Ambystoma mexicanum. The sequence continues at coordinate 545,079,715 of NC_090929.1, forward strand.
GCAATTATAACTAACTGTGTGTGTTGTAGTTTGTCGGAGGTCTATGAGTCGGCAAAAAGGGAGGCCCGGGACATAGTTCACTACCTTATATAAGATAGTGAAAATACCACATGATAGCTCGCTGCCGTAGATAAGACAGAGAGAAATTGCCCATGGTGGCACACTAAAAATGAAAATGTGGTGTTCCTGAAATGCAAGCCTGAGGTCTCTCTAGTGATTACACGAAAAATCTAAACAAAAATAAGGGGTTCTGGATATTGGGGCCACAAATAAAACAAGGGAATTATGCTCACCAAAATACCACCAACCACGCATACCAACCACGCATACCAACCACGCATACCAAATACGCATGTCTGTGTGCTGAAATAATGCATGTCCACTGTATTATTGTTGTACATGGCCCAATCTGAATACAAGGAGTGATTGTTGCTAAGTTATTTTTCGGCGGTAAGAAAATACCGTCAGGCCCCAAATCTCCACAAAATACCCTACAAGGGCACATTCCTTTCGGATAGAAAAACATCTTTGCACATTGTTAGAACAATGAATGTGTTTTATGGCGGTCGGGGTGTGGCTTATCCTCATGGGAACTCGGGCACGGCTGGAGATTTCCCTCATCTTGCAATTAGGACCTAATGCATGAAATACTGCATTCGCCACATAGGCCTTGTCTCTAAACTATGGTTACTAACCTCTATACAGAATGGACTAACATCCATACAAAATGGCAGTCTTGCTTGCACCTTGGACCTTACTATGTGGGTTGATTATATTGGGGTGGTGGGGTCATACCACTGTCCCCGTCCCCCCTCGCTCATCATAGTGTTTTTGTGCTCGCCTTACCCTAAAGCGCTTAGGGGGGTGGGACGGGGTCACCCCTTCCAACAATACCTTTGTCTAATTATTTTATAGGGGAAATTTGTGGATATGTGTGTGTGTCTGTTATTTTTTTAAGTGTTTTCTTTAAGCGGTGTGCAATGCTTGCATGTGTGTGTGTGATTGGTCAAAATGTTCAGCATACTTCCCAACATACTGCAAACCTGAAAATAGGCATGTGGGTAGGTTGCATGTTGTTGACAATGTAAAAAGTATAAAATATAAATATACCTTTGTCTACTTTTGTTTTGTAGAAATTGCTGCGTGAAGCATGCGTACAACTGCTAGTAAATATATGAAAGGGACATTTGTGGATATGTGTGTGTTTCTGTTCGAAATGTTCAGCATAATTTCTAACATGCTGCAAATCTGAAATGCGGCATGTGGGTAGGTTTCATGCTATAGACAATGCAAAAAGTATAAAATATAAATGTTTCTAATATTTTCTTTAAGCTTTTTTTAAAGTGGCCTGCAATGCTTGGTTATGTGTGTGTGTGTGTATGTTCAAAATGTTCAGCATACTTCCCAAAATGCTACAAACCGAAAATGTGGCATGTGGGTAGGTAGCATGGTGTAGACAATGTAAAAAGCATAAAATGTACATTTTTCTAATGTTATTATTTTTTAAAGTATTTTCTTTAAGCAGTCTGCAATACTTGTATATGTATCTGTTTGTGATGTTCAGCATGCTTGCCAACATGCTAAAAACCTAAAATTTGGCATGTCTGTATGTTCCCTGGTGTAGACAATGGAAAACATATAACTTGGACATTTTTCTAATTTTGTCATTTTTTTTAAAAGTGTTTTATTTTAAGCGGTCTTCAATGCTTGGATATGTGTCCGTGTGTCTTTTCGAAATGTTCAGCGTCCTTTCCCAACATGCGGCAAAGCTGAAATTTGGCATGTTTGTAAGTTGCGTGGAGTAGAAATTGTAAAAAGTATAAAATATATATTTTTCTAATTATGTTTTTTTATAGCATTTTTTTAAGCAGTCTGCAATGCTTGGATGTGTGAATGGGCTCATTCCCCAACATAGATCCCAAATTCGGAATAAATGGACACATCCCAGTAGGGAATGAGACCAGGAGATAGATTGCAAGTTTAAAAAAGTTTTATATCAGATAAAAGATGCATGCAGAGAACTCTGCTGCCCCGAGAGCGCTCTGCCAAACATTACATGGGCAGCACATTATAAGATTGAAACATGTGACTGCTGACGCTTCAATATAGGAACATAATACTTGAATGTCATAGGCTTGACGTGCAGATACATTATAGATACATAGGAGACAGTTGCACCAGATTGGCTCCAGGCTTAGGTGTTTCGCCGAGCAGCACGTGGGTCAGCTGGGCTCATGTCCATGTGGTGAAGGTCAGGCACACATGATGAAACATAGCTAACTAATCTATCGTAGCAAAATAGGAACTGAAGGCATGCAACAAATAACAATTGGAGAAAAGTGGACAATCATGGAGATGCCGTGGAGTTCATTCTGTTAGATATTTGATCGATTTTGCCCTTTGAACATTATGGACTGTAAACCCTGATGCCCGGGCCCAGGTGCCCACCTTGGGAGTTTTGATTTGCTTGATGCCTCATGATATAAGCCGACATGAGTTATGTTTACCAATGAAATACAACGGTAGTGGATTAGATCTGGGATGGGTGGTTAACCTGTTCATAAAATGGGGGTCAGATGTGTATCTGCATCAAGAGAGGTTGGGGGACTGTGGCTCCTCAAGGTGGGGGTCGATGGGCCATAGACAGGTTTGTGGAGACGGATGGGCATGCTCCGGTCACACACAGGGCAGTGAGCTCAGAGGAAGAGAAATAATACTCTATCTGTTTGCAACAATCTGCACCTGGGCTTCCGTGAGAAAAGGGCTTGTGCGATGCTGACAGAGGAGGTAGTGGGGTGGTTGGGGTGGCTGTGCGTGGCACTGGACAGAGGGAGAGATGGTTTTTGGGAATCATTTTGCAGACTAGTAAAAAAGATGGAGTTTGGGGTAGTATAAAATGGAGTTTTTGTGTCATCCAATGGCTCCTGTCCTCTGTCTTCAGGGACAGAACGTGGGGACGTCTCCCATGATTGGATGAGCATAAGATTAATTCCATACAGAATGTACAGGGGGGTCAAAAGGACCCTTCCTCCCTGACATGTGTGTGTGTGTCTGTTCAAAATGTTCAGCATACTTCCCAATATGCTGCAAACCTGATATTTGGCATGCAGGTAGGTTCCATGGTTTGGGCATTGTTAAAAGTATAACATATACATTTTCAAATTTGTTGTTAAGTGTTTTTTTCTAACTGGTCTGCAATGCTTGGATACAGTTATGTGTCTATTTGAAATGTTCAGCATACTTGCCAACATGCAACAAACCAGAAATGTGCCATGTCGGTAGGTTTCATGGTACAGGCATTGTACAAAGTATAAAATATACATTTTCGAAATTTGCGGTCTGTAATGCTTGGATATGTGTGCTTGTTCTAAATGTTCGGCATACTTCCCAACATGCTACAAACCTGAAAATTGGCATGTGAGTAGGTTCCATAGTGCAGACAATATACATACACATTGTAAAATGTACATTTTTGTAATTGTTTTTCGTTTAAGCGGTCTACAATGGTTGGATATGTGTATGTGTCTGTTTGAAATGTTCAGCAAACTTCCTGACTTGCTACAAACCTGAAATGTGGCATGTGTGTAGGTTCCATGGTGTAGACAATGTCAAAAGTATAAAATGTACATTTTCGAATTTTTGTGGTCTGTAATGCTTGGATATGTGTGTTTGTTCGAAATGTTCGGCATACTTCCCAACATGCAATAAACCTGAAATTTGGCATGTGAGTAGGTTCCATAGTGCAGACAATATACACATTGTAAAATGTACATTTTTGTAACTGTTTTTCTTTTAAGCAGTCTACAATGATTGGATATGTGTGTGTGTCTGTTCGAAATGTTCAGCATACTTCCCAACTTGCTACAAACCTGGAATGTGGCATGTCGGTAAGTTCCACAGTGGGGACAATGTAAAAAGTATAAAATGAACATTTTTCTAATTTTGTTATTTTATTAAGCGGTCTGCAATGCTTGGAAATGTGTGTGTGTCATTTCATAGTGTTCAGCATACTTCCAAACATGCTACAAAGCTAACATTTTGCTTGTGGGTAGGTTCCATGGTGTAGACAATGTAAAAAGTATAACATATAAATATACCTTTGTCTAATTCTTCTTTTTTGGGGGACATTTGTGAATATGTGTGTGTGTTTGTTCAAAATGTTCAGTATACTTCCCAGCATGCTACAACCCTGAATTTCGGCATTTTGGTAGGTTCCATGCAGTAGGCAATGTGAACAGTATGACATGTTGATTTTTGTAATTCTGTTTTTTTTAAAGCTTTTTTGTAAGCAGTCTGCAATGCTTGGGTATGTGTATTTTTTCAAATTTTTAAGCATAATTCCCACCATGCTACAAACCTGAAATTTGGCATGTGGGTAGGTTCCATAGTGTAGACAATGTACACATTGTACAATGTACATTTTTGTAATTGTATTTCTTTTAAGCAGTCTGCAATGCTTGGATATGTGTGTGTGTCTGTTCTAAATGTTCAGCATACTTTACAACATGCTACAAACCTGAAATTTGGCATGAGCCTTAGTTCAATTCTGTAGACAATGTATTAAGTATCAAATGTACATTTTTCTAATTGTGTTATTATTTGAGCAGTCTGCAATGCTGGGATATATGTGTGTGTCTTTTCATAATGTTCAGCATGCTTTCAAACTGTCAGTGCTGGTGGGGGTAGGTGGTCTGGTAGATGGAGTTGGCCTGTGGTGATTCATAGAATAGGAGGGTGTTTTCACAAAGTTAAACAGTGCAGTCTTCCCAAGCTAAAATGGTGGAATTTTGGGCTAATCTGATTGGTTGGGAGAACAATGTTCTGGGTACTTGGCTGGAGCACAGGGTTCTTTAACTGCCTTTCATCCAGAGTGTTTCAGAGACAGGTGTAATTTTCAGTTCATTTATTTAGGTCCAATCCAGATTAAATACTTGAAAACTAAAGGACAGAATTTAGCAGTTAATTTAGTAAATCTTAGTAAGAAAAAGCATATGACCAGTTGTGAACAGCAAGAGAGTAAGAGTTGAAGCCGTCAAGTGAACTGTAGAACTGTAATTTACGCAGTTAAATGTAAATAAGTTCAAGTCAAAAGTCAATAAGAGTGTGTCATGCGAATGCCAATCAAAGTTGTTTCTCTGAGAGCGTGCAGAGCAGTGTGAGGTATCACAGCTTTGAACTGAAAGAAATGTTAACTCCAATGAAGTGGTATTTAAACGTGTGCAGCTTAAGAAGAGCAGCTAACAGTGGGTAGCCAGCGTTATGCTTGAGGTGTGTGCGTGTACAAGTTAATGCTGCAATTCCAAGTGTGTGACTTTTTAAATCATTTTGTTGCGAGCAACTACACGGCGCTAGTATTATAAACCGACAGCATCAGCAGCGTTGTGTAATTCTAGCGCGTGGTTCCATTCAGCTCGGCAACACCTGGTGCGTGTCCTATTTGCAGCGAAGCGCGGTGTGGCGGAAAACTTATAACGCTTGGGTCAACTCTTTCGGAGCGCGGTAAGGCACGGGCAAAGAGATCTAACAATGCGCGGGTAACTACTTATAAGCGTAGTGAGGCTATGAGTAAAATTACCAACCATGTTTAATCTGAGTTAAGCTATTTCATCACATGCAGTTCCTTTGAAGTCGCCTTTGCGACATGAAGAATTTTGAAAAGGCCCACAGAAAGCGCGTCTCAATATAGACGCCCACTTGCAAAAGCATTTGAAAAGGAGTTCACAGAAAGAGAAAGATGACTACACTAACTTTAGGGAAATAATTCCTTGTTTTAGTAAAACAGTTTCTTAGGGTCCAAGAACCTTGTAAAATAATATTTACCAATAGCAACTGCAAAAAGGAAGAAAACGAGATGAATTTCAGTAAGCAGTTGTAAGTTTGGTAGAGAGTCATAATATTCAACTACCAGTTGCCTGAATATGGAAAATACATTGTTTTAAGCTACCAATGAAGATTAAAGCAGCACCAGTGGAACAAGTTTACTTCTTTTGCGAAAACAGAGGGTGCAGAAGCTGATTCCTCAGTAATAGTCACTGGAAGAGAGACTAATTATAGAACTCTAATATTCTTGAACTATTTATACTGGGCACATTTTAGTCAGTCCTTTAGTGAACCTATAATTTGACTATATCACACCTCTAAGCTAATAGAAGAGGCTTAGCAGGTAATAGATTTAGTAGTTACAGTTAATATCTTATGCACATGTTCAACACAGATTATATGTTACCAAGTGTATTTGTTTTGCTACAGAAACCAGACGGGCCATAAGGTTGAGAGTCCGCTGTATCTCATTTATTATTTTATCCATTACCCCTTTCCCTTTCTTGGGGTTCTCGACTCAGCTGTAAATATAGTGTTGAGCAGGGAACTCCTGGTGAGGGTTTGTGGGATAATCATCAGCTCCTGCGGATTCCAGCAAGCCAGTCCTGACCGAACATGCTACAAACATACAATTTGGCATGTGGGTAGGTTATATGGTGTAGATAATGTAAAAAGTATAACGTATTAATATACCTTATACCTTTGTCTAATTATTCTTTTTGAGGGGTAATTTGTGGATATGTGTGTGTGTGTGTGTGTTCGAAATGTTCAGTATACTTCCCAATATGCTACAAACCTGACATTTGGCATGTGGGTAGGTTCGATTGTGTAAGGAAACCACAACGTGGATTGAGCGCTGTGAAGAAGACAATCACATCTTCTCCTCCAAGCCATACCTAAAAGGTGAGTGGTTACAGAAGCACAAATAAGGAAGATTAAGAAACAATAGCTCAATATGGAAAATTAAGAAACACTACCTGTTCCCTGGAACTCTACAGAAACCCAAAGAGGGGCCCTTTTTCAAAATCAGACTCTCTCCTGATGAACCATGGGAATACCTGTTGGGAAACACATGTCGAGAGAAGTTTATCTAAGCCTTGACCTATGAAGCTTTTGCCTGAGAGAAGTTTATCTAAGCCTTGACCTATAAAGTTATTGCCTAATAAGAGTGTAACAAAAATTGCACATCAGGAATACCTAAGGAAATATTGTATGACAAAAAATACACTATGGACAATAAGCATTACCTATTGTATGATGAAACAATACAATTAGGTTCAAGAAATTAAACTGGCAAAACATATAATAAATCAGAATTGAACTTAATCTAAACCAATGTGTTTGTAATCATTTAAGACTTACCAAGAACAACAGTTAGTGCACAGTCTAAATGCACTACTCCTAAATAAACACAGGTTCCATGGTGTAGTCAATGTACAAAGTATAAAATACATATCTTTCCAAATTTATATGTGTAAGCATAGATGAGTCTTGGTGTATGAAGAAAGGGAGGTGTGTTGTGTCTGGTCTTGTGGTTAGTTGTACTAGTGAGTGACAGAAGAGAGATGTGTTCTGTCTTGTCTTGTGTGTGTGTGCATGGATTGAATGTTCTGTAGTGCTGGAATGTTGCTGTATTCATGTATTTTTCACCCATGGTAGTTAGAGATGTAGCCTGGTTTCTACAAGCCAGTGGGCTTCCCTCTATCTGCTCCTATCATTGTTCCTTACCTGTAAAGTTATCACATGTACAATTTTAATACAGGAAGTTGTTATGCCTTACCTTGCTTCCTCAAGGATCTTTCCTTTGTAACAGAACATTTTGAGACTCCCTGAAAAATGAGAAACATTTTTGATTTTCTACATATTGTGTTACATTATGTTAAAAAGTTGTTATTGTGCACCATATCACCACTGTGGTAGTCTCAGGGCACCTAGTCTTGTCCAAAACATGGTGCATTGTGTTCATTCTGAGGTTTCCAGAAAGTAGTGTGCGAGGAAAGGGAAAACTGATGGATCAAGTCAAGAGATGATATTTTGGTTTGAATATTTTTTTCTTATATGTCCTAGTTGATTATATTGTTGCTGAAGATTTGCAGGTGATGGCAATTATACAATAGGTCTTTCTTCTTTGATGAATTTCAGTCAGCAATTGTAAGTTTGGTAGAGAGTCATAATATGCAACTACCAGTTGCCTGAATATGGAAAATACATTGTTTTAAGCTACCAATGAAGATTAAAGCAGCACCATTGGAACACGTTTACTTCTTTTCAGAAAACAGAGGGTGCAGAAGCTGATTCCTCAGTAATAGTCACTGGAAGAGAGACTAATTATAGAACTCTAATATTCTTGAACTATTTATACTGGGCACATTTGAGTCAGTCATTTAATGATCCTTTAATTTGACTATATCACACCTCTAAGATAACAGTAGAGGCTTAGCAGGTAATAGATTTAGTAGTTACAGTTTATATCTTATGCACATGTTCAACACAGATTAAATGTAACCAAGTGCATTTGTTTTGCTACAGATACCAGAGACGGGCCATAAGGTTGAGAGTTTGCTGTATCTCATTTATTATTTTATCCATTACCCCTTTCCCTTTCTTAGGGTTCTCAACTCAGCTGTAAATATAGTGTTGAGCAGGGAACTCCTGGTGAGGGTCTGTGGGATAATCATCAGCTCCAGCGGATTCCATCAAGCCGATCCTGACCCAACATGCTACACACCTACAATTTGGCATGTGGGTAGTGTAAGAGTATTTAGCATTATTTTTATGCAGCACCACTGCATGGGTTTGGTGCATTGCTATAATGCGGTACGGCAAGGCATGTGTTGCCAGTGTGACATGGACATGTAAATGAAAACAGGCTATTCAGTCAAAAACGATTCCTACATCTAAAATGCAAATATTTTTTTTTCACAGTTAAAAGCATATATTTTTTTTTCTTTTCTCTACCTGAAATTCCTCTGTTGCAGGAGACACATTTGAGGATTAATGAACTAACCTCATTAACAATACTAACGATTCTAACTCATTAATAATATAATGTGTTCTCCAGTGCAAAATGAGATGGAAAATGACAGGCTCTGAAAGTCATTTTAAAAGCGCATCCAGATTTTTTTTTGCTTCTATCTGCACTCTGTCCACAGTATTTGCAGGAAGCAAAGACTCGAATAGGCAGGAAATCAGTTTGGTTACAGTTGCAAGTGTATAAGCCAAGCCATTGTTCAAGAGAAGGAGGGTAGGACATGATAGAATTTCATTGGTTGAACTCGTTTGGCAGGCTGTAACAGAGCTTTGCTAATGAATCTCGGGGAAGAAGAGAGGAGAAGACATTTTACACAGCTGGGAGAAAGACCTGGCTGGTGGCTGGGGATTTTCTGATTGAAAAAGCAGATCCCAGTGCACTGTTGCAGAGACTGGGAATTCCAGTCAATAAGCCCCGGTTTGAGTGACGGCAGATGCTCATCCTTGCTGGGGTGATTTAAGAAGGATTCATTGAACCACTTCCAGAAGGCGACCAGCCGACGAACTTCACATGCTGGACAGGCCTGGTAATTATATTACAGAGTGTGGGGGCAGTGTGTATGTGTGCGAAACTATTCAGTCAGCGTAGAAGAGGGAGCTCTAGTGTTTTATCAACATGTTTAATGTTGCGAATTGAATATGTTCTCGCCGCTCTCTTCTCATTTTGTTACAGATAAGGTTGTTACTGTGCAATTTCCATTTATTTCTGTAAAAAGAGTAAGACCGTGTTGAAATGCAATTTTTAAAATACACAAAAAAAAATCAAGTCAAGTCAAACAACTTTATTCGGCCTAAAAAAGACCATCAAAGTACAGCCTACTAAAACATTTCTAAAAATGAGGGTACAATTCTGATACAGAATTACAAAGAATCAGCAACAAAGAAAACAACGGGGCAGAGCAACCAATCCACCCCCTCCATTGGAAGCCCTAAACAGACGGATAGTGTGTTTTATTTTTCTCTTTTATTTGTGCATCTACCATTACAGTACTGATAATATGGGGAGAGGTTTAGACAGTGCAATTGTCATTTTAAGCTAGCTAAAAATAAGACTTAGCGGTAGCTGTGTGCATGATTCCATTCAGTATATAAGTGTATGTTTTCTGAACGGAACATAATAATAACATAATGAAATAGACTGCTGCTGGAGGTACATGAGTCAGCAGAAAGAGAGGCCCTGGACATAGTTCACCGATGTAGATAAGTTGGTGATGAATACCACATATTAGCTCGCTGCCGTAGATAAGCCAGTGAGGACAACCCATGCTGGCACTCCAATTGAACATGTGGTGTTCCTGAAATGTAAGCCTGAGGCATCTCTAGTGATCACATGAACAAACTAAGCAAAAATAAGGGGTTCTGGATATTGGGGTCACATATAAAACAAAGGAATTATGCTCATCAGAAATACCACCAATAACGCATACCAACACAATGCATACCACTAAATGTATCTGTGTGCTGAAATAATGTATGTATACTGTAGTACTATATACCAAATCTAATCTGAATGCAAAGAGTGATTATTACTGAATTATTTTCATTTTGGCGGTAAGAAAATCCTGCTAGGCCCCAAATCTATACAAAATACCCAACATATTTATGGTGCGTTGCAGGCCGGGAAAGTGATCATAGAGCACCTACTGGGCGTGGCAAGTGTGTCTCACACTGTCATCTGTACATTAAAGGGACCCCATTTCATAATAACAGTGTGTCACCAAAAACGAATTTCAGAATGTCACAAAGGGAAACCACATTCTCAGACCTAGTGCAATATTTAGAGGCAAAGTTGTTTGCACATGGGACGTGGTCATCAAACAGTACCTCAGAATGGCATGACCGCATTCAGGGTGAGGTGCAGAAAGAAAAACTAGACAATATTTTTGCAGAAGGCAGCATAATTCAGGTCTGCCTTACAAGGTTATTGAATTCAGCCGATAAAAGTGCAGAGAAAGACTGTTTAATACGGCTCTGCGCCAAAATATGGTTTATTTTGAATAGGTCCCTGCGAATGCAAGAAAATGATACCCAGCTAATTAACAGGTTAAAGACTGACTTAGATGGGGCAAGTAAAAAAGAGGAGATGTTAAGAACAGAATTAGAAGGATGCCAAAAAGACATGCCATTAAAATGCAGAGATTTTGATATTCAGTTGTCCAAAAGGAAGAAACAGTTTGAAGACAGTGAACAAGAATTGGTACACTTAAAAGCCTTAGTGGATCACATTAGACAGGATAAAGATGAGATTGTTTCAGAAATGCAGATTTTACAAAAAGAACATTTTGAAAAAGAAAGTGATCTCCAAGGTGCAGAGCAAGAAATAGTTAAAATGATTCAAGAAAGAGACAAGAGAAACAAAGAATTCAATGAATGCCAAATGCAAATGTGTGACATGCAGGAGTTAATAAATAAAATGAGTGATGAAAACAACTATCTGCAAAATAAAGCACACAGGCTCCTTAAAAAGTGCAAAGACTTAGAACAGCAAATGTGCATTCCCAGGTCCCAGGAGAGGCGGCAGGGTACTACATTCAATGGATTGGAGTTGAATTCTAGTTCTGCCCAAAGAGCTAGTGCTCCAGTGACTGGCCCGGTGACTGAACTTGGTTGCAGCGCCCTTGGGGGATTTGATACTCCCATTGGGGGCAGCCACCAATCCCATACACCTGGAACCAGGATTGAGTCACCAAGTAGTGCAATTCCATGCATTGCAACAAGTTGCCCCATAAACAAAATGAAATCTATTAAAGCTCGGATCAAACCATTTAAAAAAGGAGGGGAATGCTGCATTGAGGATCACGTAGAGGTGGTTCATGACATTTTTAAAGCACTCCAGATACCTAAGGAACAGTACAGACAATATTTTCATTTAACTTTAGATGCTCCGACGGCCAGCATCATAAGGGGATTAAATGAACAGCAGAATATGACATGGGTGGAGTTTGAAAAAGAAATTAGGCGTCATTTTTCTCCTTTCCAGTCATTACAGGAGGCAAAGAAAGCTGCTTACACACTTACTGCTGGGCCGAATACATCCCCTCGCCAGTTTTTACAAGACTTAAAAAGAGCATTTTCTCGCTTTGATGTATCTTTTGACCCCAATTCTAATGAATTTAAAACCACCTACTTGTATGGGCTACAGAAAGACATCATATCCCAATTGGTTCGTGAATTTGATTGTGACAAGTCCCTTGAGTGGATTGTGCATCAAAGCACAAAACTATATGAGGTACTCCATTGTCAGGGTAAAGAAAGTGATAAAATGAAAGATACTAGACCTAAATCTAAAGAACCTTCAGCAACAGTGATGGAAATGAGGTCAGCCAAGATGTCCCTTGAATCTGCTCAAAGTCCAGGTAAAAACAATTCGGCACCTGAACAAAGGGTTAATCAACAAAGGTCATTACACTCTGCACCAATGTTTCCATTACATGTTCCTAGTAATAGGGAGAGCTACATCAGTCCTAGGTATTTAGGAGATAGGCCCCGGGCAGGCTATCGGCCTGATATGTCAGGTATGAACCATAATCAGAGACAAAATCAAGATCAAAGAAATGATGGTCCCTACCAGACATTGGGGACACAGAGCAAATTTGATCCCAACACCATGATATATGGTAATCAGGATAGACCCCGATATGTGGATCGATTTGCTGATAATGGGAATAAACATAGGGACCAGTACCCACAACATGAGAGACAGGACATGAGACAGAACATGAATTACACTCCACATCAGTACAATGATTCCCCACCAGGGGACTACAACCAAAGGATGGGTGCACCCAGCTCCCCTCCACAAATGAATCAACAGTTCAGAAACTATCCTAATAGAAATCATTCACCTGAGAGGTATCAGAATAGATCCAATCAGGGAGAAAGCAACCAATATCGATCTAGGCCACAGAGAGAGGATTCTAGAGAGATGGAAAGGTTCCAGTGCCTTGAGGCCCAAGTGAAAATGTTAGCTGAACAAATAGGGAAGCTTTGTACAGCACAAAAACAGTCATCAAAGGAGGGGGCTGATGGCCATAGCAATGACCGGGGGGCTTCTTCTGAAAAGTGACTAAGTACCCATGATACCTGCAGTACCAAAAAGACAGATTGCTCTGATGTAATTTCGCATAATGACTCTGAGATGTCTAATGATTTAAAAGTGAAAATGCCAGTAAATGAACATGTAACAGAAAGTGCAAATACTTCTAAAAGAGAGGTACAGTTTAACTTAGAGCTAAATCAGACATTGGAGATTTTTACAAATGAAATAAGAAAACCTGAAACTCCAAGAGAACAAAGGGACAGATTTAAGAAAAAATACTCATGCATGGGGAATACCAGTAAACAGGGAGTAAGTGGGGATGCTATGATTTCTTCCCTGGGCAGTCAAAACAATGACCAAACACAGGCAGAAAAAGGAAATACTCCAAAGGAGGGTACATGCCAATCACCTGAAGAATTCTTTGAGCCACATATTTTTGAAGAGGCTGAAAGGGCTGGTACCACACTAAATAATCACAAATGCACAGAATTAAACAATGACAGATTGCTGAATGATGTTGTTACACATGTTCAGTTGGAGGGTTGTAATGTGGCCTCTGATGATACCTGGATGGAAAGGCGAACAGTGGCCACACTCCAAAAAACCTCTGATCATGGAGAAATGAATAAAGTCTCTCGCGCAGAAATGGGTAAAAAGGAGGGAAAAATGTCTTTCCATTTACCAATGTGCTTAGCCAAAAGTGAAAAAGGCCTGAGAAAGGTGAGTCCTGAAATCAGTAAGAATTCACACTTCTTATGTGTATTAGAGGAAGTTGAGGACAGGTATTATGCTCCCATCACTGTAGAAGAAAAATGCCAAACATTTGCAATGATTGACACTGGCGCACAGGCCACAGTTATGTCCAAGGAGCTGGTAAAGAGTATCAATGAAGGGAGATCCCCACAGAATCAGATCACAATGAAGGACCAGTGCATAACTTTAATGGGGAGGAGGTGTCCATCATAGGTGTAACTGAGGTTGACATAAAAATAGGAAAGCACAGAATGAAACAAGAGGTATTGATCACATCTATTTGTGAAATTCCATTTCTGATGGGGACAGATTGCCTGAAAAGATTGTCTCCTCTCATAGATGGGGTGAATGGAGTGCTGTGGTCTTTAACCAAAAAACCATTGAGACCTAAGAAACTAAAATCACAAAACAGCAACATAAATGAATGTCACACCGTTGCCAAAACAAATGATGCTGTGGAGGTATATCTCCAGAATAGTTGCATACCTAGTGTCACTGTTATATTAATGTGTCAAGACAAAATGCAGAGCGACAATGAAAACTACCTGTACAAATATACTTGGACCCAAGGAAAAATTGGCAGACCGCCATAGATGAGCACACATTAAGTTTTTATTTAAAAGAAAAGATATGCAAACAAAATATTACTCCTAAAGCAGATTCAGAAAAACACATTACCACTCTTGCTGAAATACACATGAAGATGAGCAACCATGGGTTCATGTTGGTATAAATGACTGTTTTAAAACAATAAAAGCCACTTTAGCACTTGAACAGGAGAGGAGCTTCATTAATGAGAAATTGTTGCAAAAAATAATGGAGAGGGAGGAAATCCCGAAATTTAGGATTAAAAACCAATATGTTTCTGGGTTGGACAGTCCAGACTTTGAAAACCGAATTGCAGGCAGATGCATGCTTAAAATTAGCATTTGGCAGAAAACAATTTACTATAATGTATGGATAGTGAGTGGAGCACAAAATGATTTTTACATGGGCAATGACATCACGCACAGAATGTGTATGGTGTTAGATTTCCTTAATCAGAAAATATGGTCACACCTAGGTGGTCCGGCACCTGAATTTGAAGACAAAAGAAGGGCTTATCATTGTGCACAACTGGTTCCTTATGCAATCGAATTACAAATGAGGAAAGATACTATTATTCCTGCATTTACAAAACAGTTTGCAATAACACTGAAATGCAAAAATGGACAGCAGATGAAAGGCTCTGATGCATTTGTATGCCTGAATGAATCCATAAAACAGCAAGACCTGTATTATGAATACATTCCATTGGTAGACATTGGTGAAGGATCTGTAAAAATTATGGTAAATAATAAAGGTTGTCAGGATATTCATTTAGAGGAAAACTCCCCATTAGGAATGGCCATACAAAAATCACATTATACGGCGGATTTAAATAACATGGTGATTGGAAATATTCCTGAAAAGTATGTAGATGCCAAGGGTGAGTTGCCAGAACACCTGGACTCTCAGCCCAAAGGAATATTTAAAATTCATTCTGTGTACCCTTATGATTCAAGTGAGACAGTGTGCTGTTATCAAGAGAGTTGTATAACATTTGATTTAAGTGAAAATGAAATGGAAAATCAGCCCATTGAAATGGAAGCTGACATGACAAAACATTTAAAAGTGGCAGCTTTACAAAGAGACACAGCCATACAGCTAGAGGAAAGCGCAGAGATTCCACTACCAGAACATTTTCCGGAATTTTCCAAAATGGTAGAAGAGCAGATCTCCTTAACGGATGCGTGTGACAACGATGAGGATAGAAACGAATTGAGGAAGATATTTATGGAATTTAAAGATGTATTTGCAAAAGATGCCTATGATTGCGGGTTGACTCATTTACATGTGGCCACACTTCCAGAAGGGTGTAGGAGAAGTCCAGTATTTGTACGCCAGTATAGACTACCGCTGGCATGTTTAGAATCATTGGCAGAGATTATTAAAAATGTAGAATCGCGAGGAATCATCAGGCCTATCCATAGCACGTCCAACACGCCCATTTTAGGTGTGTTAAAGCCAAATGGTCAATGGCGGCTTTGTGCAGATTTGAGGGAGTTAAATAAAAGAGTACCAGTGTCCAGATGGCCACTGCCATTCATTGATCAGGGCCTAGCTCAGGTACATGGTTCAAAAGTGTTTACCACATTAGATCTCACCTCTGGATATTGGTGCGTGCCATTGGCAGAGGAGATACAGAATTTAGTTTCCTTTACATTTGACAGGACTCAATACGCATGGGTTAGAACTCCGTTCGGGTACGTTAATAGTGGGAGTGAATTTGGAATATTTTTTAGGAAGGCCATGCCTTATGCAGAGGAAAGAGGAACCATAGTTTATGTGGATGATGTCCTGATAAAAAAGGAAAGCTTAAAAAAACATTTTGATGAAATAAGGCATGTGCTTGGCCAATTGCAGAAAGCAGGCGCCAAAGTGTCACAATGGTGCAAGAAAAAAGTGAATTTTTTAGGCCATGAAGTAACTGAACATGGACTAAATCCACAAAAGAAGAAAATAGAGGCCATACAAAAACTAAAAGACCCTAAAAATGTGAAAGGGGTGAAAAGTTTTTTAGGAATGACAGGCTATAACAGAAAGTTCATTGAAAATGATGCTGAAATCACTCAACCATTGAATAAACTGCTAAAACTAAATACGCCCTGGAAATGGGAGAAAGAGCAGTCTGAGGCAGTAGCCAAATTGAAGGAATGTTTAGCATACCCCATAAAGGACAGGGATTTCTTTATAGAAATAGGTTTCTCTGAACATTGTATGTCAGCAGTGTTATCACAAAAACATGATGTGAATCACAAAACCATTGCCTATGCAAGTAAAGCATTTTCCCAAGTTGAAATGAAATTCAATGAATGTGAAAAGGCCCTATTAACCACTGTGTGGGCGCTACAACATTTGCGCCCCATTGTTCAGGGAGAAAAGGTGATTATTGAAACAAATCATCAACCTTTGCAATTCTTAGAGAGTAAAAGAATTAGGTCAGGTAATTTAGCGCAGTCCAGAATCACTTCATGGACGTTAGCATTACAAGGTTTTCCTGTAGAAGTGAGATATGGCCAAAATAAAAAGAGCCCAATTGCTCAAAATTTAGCAGATTTACACGACTGTGCAGCTGAACAAGCATCAAACGAAATGGAAATAGAACCTAATTTACAGGAGTTTGAACAATCACCACACAAAGCTTTTGATGAAAAAACATGCAAGGACTTGCCAACTGTATATGTCGATGGTTGTGCTTTTCACATTGAAAATGACAGTAATAAACAGTTAGTGTCAGGAATAGGAAATGTCTGGTTGAAATGTGAAGGTATCCCCAGCATAGGGATGAGAATTGGATCTAGGAGCAGTCAAGTAGCGGAATTGGCAGCCATTTTTAAAGCAATTGCTACTGCAATTGATAAGAAATTCAGTGAAATTGTCCTGGTGACTGATTCTGACTATGCACGAAACAGCTTTGTGGAATATCTACCTGGCTGGAAAGCGAGAGGCATGATTACATACAACAAAAAGCCACTTAAGCATGGAAAAATGATACAAGCCATAGACAAATTAGTGTCAGAAAATAATTTGACAATATACTGGAGAAAAATGTGTGGGCATTTAAAAACTCCAGGAGAGGATAAAGAGGGGAATGATAAGGCAGACCACCTGGCTAAAATTGGGGCTGAGATGGGAGAATTGCTACCTATTGAACATTTACTGGGTAAAATACAGATTGATGCAGTAACACGTTCTAAAGCACCAAAGGAGACAGAACAATCAGTGGTACAATGGAGTTACAACACTCCAGACCAAGATTTGATTGAGGCACAAAAGAATGATCGAATTTTGGGAATCTGTTATAACCATTTGATAGATCCTGGACAAAACCCTTTAACAGAAGATGATTGTGTGGGAAAAGAGGAATTGAGGGTGCTATTAAAGAATAAAAAACGAATTAGACTACAGGATTGTTAGAGAGTCCATAATAGAACAGATACAATGGGTGGTACCCCTTTCATTTAGAGGGCTAATGCTACACGATGTACATGATGCCATAAGTGCAGGCCACAGAGGTTCACAAAAAACATTGGAAATACTAAAAGATTATGCTTATTGGCCACATATGTCCCAAGATGTGGAATTGTATACTAGAGGATGTCTAGTATGTGCCCAATTTAAACATGATTCACCAATGCACAGAGCTCCACTAATGAAACGAGGCTTAACCATTCCATGTTCAGAATTGCAAATAGACTATGTAGGGCCTTTAAAAAGGTCGGGCAGAGGAAACCGTTATATTTTGAGTGTGGTATGTTTGATGTCGAAGTGGATTGAATGTATTCCTGAACCAGATTGTAGTGCGCAAACAGCAGCCACATTGCTAGTGAATCATGTGTTCTCAAGGTTTGGGTTGCCACAAAGAATTGAGTCAGACAGAGGAAGTCATTTCACAAGTGCTCTAATGAGCAAGGTACGGCAAATACTGGGTGTGAAAAGGAAACTACATATCGCATATCGGGCGGCTTCTTCAGGTGGAGTTGAACGGGGTAATAGGTCTGTTGTGGACATTTTAAAGAAATTTGTAGCTGAAGCAGGTTCCAGCTGGGATTTACGTTTACCGTTGGTTTTGATGGCAATCAGATCAACTCCTGCCAAAGCAACAGGTATTAGCCCACATGAGGTCTTGACAGGTAGGAAAATGGTGTTGCCACAACACCTGCTATACAGAACACACGAGCAAACACTTGTAAGCGCATCTACAGGTCATGAATACATTGATGAGCTTAGGAAGCATTTACAACATGCATTTGCTTTTGTACAGAGAAATCTGGAAAGGGCTGCTGACGGTGCTAAAACATATTATGATAAAAAGTCAACAGTAAAGGAATATTGTGTAAGGGATTAGGTGTATAAATTCCATTTTGGAAAAAGTAAACAGAAAAATTCCAAATTCCTAGCAGCCTGGCAGGGGCAAATTCCGAATTATAGATAAAGTCTCTCCTGTAGTTTATAAAATTTGAAAGACTGAAGGTGAAACAGCAACAGAACAGTTTGTGCATGTAAACCAAATCAAGCCATGTCATCCAAGACATGAGATAAAAAATCTGGAGCGTGTAGAAACAGATAAAGTCCCTTGAACACAAAAAGGTAAAATAAATGGGTACAGTCAGGAGGCAATGACAGAGAAGTTAAATAAAGATGGTTGATTATAATGGCACATAAACACTGTAATATATGTAAATACATATATAATATAAAAAAAAATAGAAGCTGAAGTTTATGGAGTTGGTGCGCAGAATGAAAATGCATTAAATATTGAATGTTGTTTTATGTATGCTTATTCTCTATAACCTGTGCTTAATTTCAGAAGGCGAAAGAAAAAGGGCAAAATGTTTTACAAAGCATGTTTTATTTTTGACATAAGGGTGAAGTTAGTATTGTGCTATATACTTAATCTGTTTCTTTTCTATTTGATTTAGAATATTAACATATTTGTACCAGAGGTCACGGGAGACGATGGAGTCCTGGAGTCCCCTGGATAAAGATCGAATGATGCCTGCCTCCGGGTGGAGGTGAAGACAAAATAACCGGAATGCCAAAGAAAAGATGACTTCTATAGAAAAGGATCCAAGAGTACCAAGATGGAAGAACACCCAAATGAGCCAAATGATGTGACATCGCTGGTCGGGCCATATCAGAGGCAGACAAGTGTCCTGGCGTATGGAGTTCCACGTATTTATTATTTTAATTAATTATTTTAATCTGTTATGTTAATTCTTTGTTTTAGTTATTTGTTTTATCTTATTGTTTTTGATTGACTTCAAGTATAAAATTGAAGCACTGAACTATGGACACTTCCATTGGGAAGGAACATATGGACCCAAAGATGAATTTTGATATTATGTTGATTGGACAGTGGTTTTTCAACTTTTTCGTTTTTGCATGTGAATATTCATTTTGTTGGATTGCTACATTTTAAAAGAAGGAAGGGAGCAAGTTGATTATCCTCTAATTATGGCTTGGACTGCCAAATTCTCAGAAAAAAGGAGGGAATATGTAAGAGTATTTAGCATTATTTTTATGCAGCACCACTGCATGGGTTTGGTGCATTGCTATAATGCGGTACAGCAAGGCATGTGTTGCCAGTGTGACATGGGCCCTCATTACGACCCTGGCGGATTTTTTCCGCCATCGACGGACTTTCCGGCCATGGCGCAAAGTCCCTTTACGCCATGGCGGATGGCGGACTTACCGCCCCATTCCGAGGTCGGCGGGGCGGTAAGTCCCCATTGACCCATTTACCCTTCCCCATTCCCATTTCGGCCCCATAGGGCTCAATGGGAGTGGGGAAGGAGTTAATTACGCCACCGTAAAATACGGTGGCGTAATTAACACCAAGGTCCCAGAGCGCCATGGATTTTTCCGCCCGCAAAAAGCGGGCGGAAAAATGACCATGGCGCTCCAGGAACTCGTAGTTGGCGGTAAGGGGTCCGCGCAGCTAACGCTGGCGCAGACCCCTTAGCGCCAGGGTCGTAATGAGGCCCATGGACATGTAAATTAAAACAGGCTATTCAGTCAAAAACGATTTCTACATCTAAAATGCAAATTATTTTTTTTCACAGTTAAAAGCATATTTTTTTTTTCTTTTCTCCACCTGAAATTCCTCTGTTGCAGGAGACACATTTGAGGATTAATGAACTAACCTCATTAACAATACTAACAATTCTAACTCATTAATAATATAATGTGTTCTCCAGTGCAAAATGAGATGGAAAATGACAGGCTCTGAAAGTCATTTTAAATGCGCATCCAGATTTTTTTTTCTTTGCTTCTATCTGCGCTCTGTCCACAGTATTTGCAGGAAGCAAAGACTCGAATAAGCAGGAAATCAGTTTGGTTACAGTTGCAACTGTATAAGCCAACGTACATATACCACTAGCTACCCACCTCTAACACACCGAAAGGTGGCTACTTGTCAGAAATTTACCTCACAGAAGGAATTTCATAGGATTATATCTCCCACCATAGACAAAGAAATGTGTTTAGCATATTTTAATTATTATATCAAACAACATGGTAAAACAACATAAAAAACCTATTTCCAGCGTTCGTTATTTGTAGAAACACAAATGGGCGGAAGGAACAGACACCAAAACATTTGCTATGTACAATTTGCGTGATGTTAGTAATGATGTATTTTGATCGCATTTTCAATTGTACAACAACATGGTATAATAGCGTCAACATTTGAATATGTTTCTAGGGAGAAGGACACCACTGTTGCAGTTTAAAGCTCATCAGTAAAGTCCAACGCCCCGTCTTCAGGACGCGATAGGTTAAAGAAACACGTTACACTGGCAACATGGTGCCTATGTGTCAGTGTAGTGACCTAAAAAGATAAATCCAAATTGTTTTACTCAAACATGATAAAAACGGTGATGGTAGTGTTTGTGTGCATACAAAACAAGTAGCCAGGTTGCTAACCTTAAAAGTGATTTCTTTTGGTGTGATGGGCAAAGCGATTGCATGAATCAATTTTATTGAGGCGGCAGACCAGTCCGTCTTAAGAATTCAAGCTGTAAATCAATACGTACATTTATTTAAATTTTTGTTGAAACAAGTAACATATTGAACCAACAATAGTTACATTTTGATATATGAATCAATCATATTTACCACTTTATGTGTAAGGCAGGGATTTTTGTTTCAAGTCCTGCAGAGAAATGTCAGTGGTGTACCGAGTTTCTATGGTATTCTGGATACTACATGTCCCATAATGCATAATGGAATCTAAAAGAAATGCGAAAAGCCTTTCAATTTCACAGGTTTCACCTGATTTACGTTTCTTTCAAGCATTTAAGTGGCAGAGAGTAACACTTACTTGGCCATAATGATCCCCAAGGCTGTCTTGCATTGTTATATATTGGGTTAGATATTTTAAACCGCTCACGTGTCAGTGAATGGCTCTGTGTGGGAGACAAAGGCACCAGAGAGTACAATTAGACTCTCTGTACGTTTTTGAGCAACAATCAATTGTGGCATGGATTTCAAAGCAGGCTTACCTGTCGTGTGTGCATTCGCCTTCACAGAATCGCTTTACCCCGTGGCTTTTTCCTTGGTTGAATACTGGTGTAAGCCAAATGTCATTGGGTGACATCGAAAGAGGACTGCCAAGTCCAGTCCATTCATGTGTGTGATAGAGGAAGGACTTTCCTCAGTATTGGAAAGGGGTCGGCCATTTTTGAGTGTATATGGATCCTATGAAGGTATACTTAACACTGCAGTAAATAATGATCTGCTTGCTAGTTCTCAGTAAGGGGGTGTGTATATTGTGTCAAATACATTTTTTCTTATAGAGCAAATTTGTGCACACAATGGTTATGCATTATGTGACAATTTTAGACAAGGCATCACCCTGCAGCAGATATGATAGACATAAATGGCAATGAGATCATATTTCATTAACCCCCCACTGGTTGTCTGAGCTATTAGTGGATAAACAGACTCCACTCTACGGCAATATTTAGATCGGACTGGACTGTATTGAGATTATAAATCCATTTTTGCTCAATTTTCTTAAGGAACAGATCCCTATTCCCTCCCCGTGGGTGAGCTTTAGATGTCTCAATAACAAACCAAAATATATCTTCGCATGTGTGTTTCACTTGTAAATAATGGGCCACCAATGGTTTATCCGGAGTACCATTCCGTATGGGTGAGCGATGTTCGCCAATTCGTAATTTCACTGACCTGATCGTTTTGCCTATATAGATTAACCCACAAGGGCATTTTATCCCATAGATCACCCATTTAGTCAGGCAATTTGAGAAGGATTGGTATTTCCATAGCCTGTCATACAGATCAATCTGTTTCAAATTCTTGGTCAAATGGCAGACTGAACAATGTCCGCATGCATAATGACCACTGACTGGTGGCAGTCCCCATAATGTAGATTGAATGGGTGTCTCAATGTTGTTAATAGGGTAAGTGTGTACTAATTTATCCCGCAGATTAGGCATCCACTTGAAGGCAAATCTAGGACAATTGGGTTGAAAATCATCGCTATGAATGATTTTCCAATTTTGTAGTATCACCCTTCTTAGGTCATTACTCAGGGGCAAAAAAGATGAGACACATGTAATTCTATCATCTTGTGGTTTTGTGTGTTTCTGAAGGATCACTTCGCGATTTGCGTTACGTGCTCTCTTCATAGATCTCTTGATTATTTTCCGAGGATATTGTCTCTGTTTTAGTTTTTCGCTCAAGAACTGGCTATTGATTTTAAAGTCAGCCAATTCACTACAGTTCCGTCGGATTCTAAGAAATTGTCCGTAGGGTAAATTTTCCCGTAGACTAGACGGATGGAAGCTACTGAACAATAAAAGCGTATTCTTGTCTGTGGGTTTTTTGAATAATCTAGTACCCAGTTGGTTTTCCTTTTTGAAGATTTTCAGGTCAAGAAAGGCTATATTGTCAGTGCTTGATGACATGGTGAATTTGATGGTTAGAGTTTGGCTGTTGAGCCATATTAAAAAGAGATCTAGTTGGTCCTGGCTTCCGTGCCAAAGCATGAACACATCGTCTATGTAACGATGCCATGAACTAATGTGTTCATGGAAGGGATTAGTCGCCGTGTAGATGAAATTAGATTAGAACTGGGTACTACATTATTCATAAAACCCACAGACAAGAATACGCTTTTATTGTTCAGTAGCTTCCATCCGTCTAGTCTACGGGAAAATTTACCCTACGGACAATTTCTTAGAATCCGACGGAACTGTAGTGAATTGGCTGACTTTAAAATCAATAGCCAGTTCTTGAGCGAAAAACTAAAACAGAGACAATATCCTCGGAAAATAATCAAGAGATCTATGAAGAGAGCACGTAACGCAAATTGCGAAGTGATCCTTCAGAAACACACAAAACCACAAGATGATAGCATTACATGTGTCTCATCTTTTTCGCCCCTGAGTAATGACCTAAGAAGGGTGATACTAAAAAATTGGAAAATCATTCATACCAATGATTTTCAACCCAATTGTCCTAGATTTGCCTTCAAGCGGATGCCTAATCTGTGGGATAAATTAGTACACACTTACCCTATTAACAACATTGAGACACCCATTCAATCTACATTATGGGGACTGCCATCAGTCAGTGTTCATTATGCATGCAGACATTGTTCAGTCTGCCATTTGACCAAGAATTTGAAACAGATTGATCTGTATGACAGGCTATGGAAATACCAATTCTTCTCAAATTGCCTGACTAAATGGGTGATCTATCGGATAAAATGCCCTTGTGGGTTAATCTATATAGGCAAAACGATCAGGTCAGTGAAATCACGAATTGGCGAACATCGCTCAGCCATACGGAATGGTACTCCGGATAAACCATTGGTGGCCCATTATTTACAAGCAAAACACACATGCGAAGATATATTTTGGTTTGTTATTGAGACATCTAAAGCTCACCCACGGGGAGGGAATAGGGATCTGTTCCTTAAAAAAATGGAGCAAAAATGGATTTATAATCTCAATACAGTCCAGTCCGGTCTAAATATTGCCGTAGAGTGAAGTCTGTTTATCCACTAATAGCTCAGACAACCAGTGGGGGGTTAATGAAATATGATCTCATTGCCATTTATGTCTATCATGTATGCTGGAGGGTGATGCCTTGTCTAAAATTGTCATATAATGCATAATCATTGTGTGCACAAATTTGCTCTATAAGAAAAAATGTATTTGACACACTATACACACCCCCTTACTGAGAACTAGCAAGCAGATCATTATTTACTGCAGTGTTAAGTATACCTTCATAGGATCTATATACACTCAAAAATGGCCGACCCCTTTCTAATACTGAGGAAAGTCCTTCCTCTATTACACACATGAATGGACTGGACTTGGCAGTCCTCTTTCGATGTCAACGAATGACATTTGGCTTACACCAGTATTCAACCAAGGAAAAAGCCACGGGGTAAAGCGATTCTGTGAAGGCGAATGCACACACGACACGTAAGCCTGCTTTGAAATCCATGCCACACTTGATTGTTGCTCAAAACTGTACAGAGAGTCTAATTGTACTCTCTGGTGCCTTTGTCTCCCACACAGAGCCATTCACTGACACGCGAGCGGTTTAAAATATCTAACCCAATATATAACAATGCAAGACAGCCTTGGGGATCATTATGGCCAAGTAAGTGTTACTCCCTGCCACTTAAATGCTTGAAAGAAACGTAAATCAGGTGAAACCTGTGAAATTGAAAGGCTTTTCGCATTTCTTTTAGATTCCATGATGCATTATGGCACATGTAGTATACGGAATACCATAGAAATTCGGTACACCACTGAAATTTCTCTGCAGGACTTGAAACAAAAATCCCTGCCTTACACATAAAGTGGTAAATATGATTGATTCATATATCAAAATGTAACTATTGTTGGTTCAATATGTTACTTGTTTCAATAAAAATCTAAATAAATTTACGTATTGATTTACAGCTTGAATTTTTAAGACGGACTGGTCTGCCGCCTCAATTAAATTGATTCATGCAATCGCTTTGCCCATCACACCAAAAGAAATCACTTTTAAGGTTAGCAACTTGGCTACTTGTTTTGTATGCACACAAACACCACCATCACCGTTTTTATCATGTTTGAGTAAAACAATTTTTATTTATCTTTTTAGGTCACTACACTGACACATAGGCACCATGTTGCAAGTGTAACGTGTTTCTTTAAACTATCGCGTCCTGAAGACGGGGCGTTGGACTTTACTGATGAGCTTTAAACTGCAACAGTGTTGTCCTTCTCCCTAGAAACATATTCAAATGTTGACGCTATTATACCATGTTGTTGTATAATTGAAAATGCGATCAAAATACACCATTACTAACATCACGCAAATTGTACATTGCAAATGTTTTGGTGTCTGTTTCTTCCGCCCATTTGTGTTTCTACAAATAACGAACGCTGGAAATAGGTTTTTTATGTTGTTTTACCATGTTGTTTGATATAATAATTAAAATATGCTAAACACATTTCTTTGTCTATGGTGGGAGATATAATCCTATGAAATTCCTACTGTGAGGTACATTTCTGACAAGTAGCCACCTTTCGGTGTGTTAGAGGTGGGTAGCTAGTGGTATATGTATGTTTTTTTCTGCTGTATCTCTCCTCACATACCACAGCCCCCTTAAAAAACTGAGGAAACCCTTGTGCTCACAACACTTGCTTATCCCACTGTATAAGCCAAGCCATTGTTCAAGAGAAGGAGGGTAGGACATGATAGAATTTCATTGGTTGAACTCGTTTGGCAGGTTGTAACAGAGCTTTGCTAATGAATCTCGGGGAAGAAGAGAGGAGAAGACATTTTACACAGCTGGGAGAAAGACCTGGCTGGTGGCTGGGGATTTTCCTGATTGAAAAAGCAGATCCCAGTGCACTGCTGCAGAGACTGGGAATTCCAGTCAATAAGCCCCGGTTTGAGTGACGACAGATGCTTGTCCTTGCTGGGGTGATTTAAGAAGAATTCATTGAACCACTTCCAGAAGGCGACCAGCCGACAAACTTCACATGCTGGACAGGCCTGGTAATTATATTACAGAGTGTGGGGGCAGTTTGTATGTGTGCGAAACTATTCAGTCAGCATGGAAGAGGGAACTACAGTGTTTTATCAACATGTTTAATGTTGCGAATTGAATATGTTCTCGCCGCTCTCTTCTCATTTTGTTATAGATAAGGTTGTTACTGTGCAATTTCCATTTATTTCTGTAAAAAGAGTAAGATCGTGTTGAAATGCAATTTTTATAACACACAAAACAAAAATATCTGAAAGCAGACGGATAGTGTGTTTTATTTTTCTCTTTTATTTGTGCATTTACCATTACAGTACTGATAATATGGGGAGAGGTTTAGACAGTGCAATTGTCATTTTAAGCTAGCTAAAAATAAGATTTAGCGGTAGCTGTGTGCATGATTCCATTCAGTATATAAGTGTATGTTTTCTGAACGGAACATAATAATAACATAATGAAATAGACTGCTGCTGGAGGTACATGAGTCAGCAGAAAGAGAGGCCCTGGACATAGTTCACTGATGTAGATAAGTTGGTGATGAATACCACATATTAGCTCGCTGCCGTAGATAAGCCAGTGAGGACAGCCCATGGTGGCACTCCAATTGAAAATGCGGTGTTCCTGAAATGTAAGCCTGAGGCATCTCTAGTGATCACACAAACAAACTAAGCAAAAATAAGGGGTTCTGGATATTGGGGCCACATATTAAACAAAGGAATTATGCTCACCAGAAATACCACCAATAACACATACCAACACAATGCATACCACTAAATGTATCTGTGTGCTGAAATAATGTATGTATACTGTAGTACTATATACCAAATCTAATCTGAATGCAAAGAGTGATTATTACTGAATTATTTTCATTTTGGCGGTAAGAAAATACTGCTAGTCCCTAAATCTATACAAAATACCCAACAGTAGGTCATATGGTGTAGATAATGTAAAAAGTATAACATATAAATATACCTCACACCTTTGTCTAATTATTCTTTTTGGGGGGTCATTTGTGGATATGTTTGTGTGTGTGTGTTCGAAATGTTCAGTTTTCTTCCCAACATGCTACAAACCTGACATTTGGCATGTGGGTAGGTTCCATGGTGTAAGGGAACCACAACGTGGATTGAGCGCTGTGAAGAAGACAATCGCATCTTCTCCTCCAAGCCAGACCTAAAAGGTGAGTGGATACAGAAGCACAAATAAGGAAAATAAGGAACAATAGCTCAATATGGAAAATTAAGAAACACCCCCTGTTCTCTGGAACTCGACAGAAACCCAATTAGGGGCCCTTTTTCAAAATCAGACTCTCTCCTGATGAACCATGGGAAAACCTGTGGGGAAACACGTGTCGAGAGAAGTTTATCTAAGCCTTGACCTATGAAGCTTTTTGCCTGAGAGAAGTTTATCTAAGCCTTGACCTATGAAGTTTTTGTCTAATAAGAGTGTAACAAAAATTGCACATTAGGAATACCTAAGGAAATATTGTATGACAAAAAATATACTATGGACAATAAGCATTAGCTATTGCACGATGAAACAATACAATTAGGTTCAATAAATTAAACTGGAAAAACATATAATAAATCAGAAATTAACTAAATGTAAACCAATGTGTTTGTATTCATTTAAGACTTACTAAGAACAACAGTTAGTGCACAGTCTAAATGCACTACTCCGAAATAAACACAGGTTCCATGGTGTAGTCAATGTGCAAAGTATAAAATATACATCTTTCCAAATGTATATTTGTAAGCGTAGATGAGTCTTGGTGTATGAAGAAAGGGAGGTGTGTTGTATCTGGTCTTGTGGTTAGTTGTACTAGTGAGCGACAGAAGAGAGATGTGTTCTGTCTTGTCTTGTGTGTGTGCATGGATTGAATGTTCTGTAGTGTTGGAATGTTGCTGTATTCATGTATTTTCCACCCATAGTGGTTAGAGATGTAGCCTGTGTGTTGCAAGCCAGTGGGCTTCCCTCTCTCTGCTCCTATCCTTGTACCTTACCTGTAAAGTTATCACATGTGCAATCTTAATACAGGAACATGTTATTCCTTACCTTGCTGCTTCAAGGATCTTTCCTTTGTAACAGAACATTTTTGAGACTCCCTGACAAATGAGAAACATTTTTGATTTTCTACATATTGTGTTACATTATGTTAAAAAGTTGTTATTGTGCACCATATCACCACTGTGGTAGTCTCAGGGCACCTAGTCTTGTCCAAAACGTGGTGAATTATGCCAATTCTGAGGTTTCCAGAAAGTAGTGTGCGAGGAAAGGGAACATTGATGGATCAAGTCAAGAGATGATCTTTTGGTTTGAACATTTTTTTCTTATATGTCCTAGTTGATTATATTGTTGCTGAAGATTTGCAGGTGATGGCAATGATGCAGTCGGCCATTCTTCTTTGCTTGCGCATATACCTTTTATTTTCAGTGTTGATTGAAGGTGAGGAGCTTTTATCTGTATCCTTTTGCTATTTGAGATAGAGTTATCTTTGAATGCTCGCTCATGATGCAGTGTTCACAGATCCTAGAACGCAATGCTATAAGGAGTTTGCATGTTATAATTGAGGATGTGTTTGCTGGTAACTTGTTTCACCATTGGCTGCTTAATTTTGCTGATTCGATTCCTTTAGAAAGTCTATAATAATTTGTTTGTGTGAGGATAAAATGGCGATTTTAACCGGGCTTTTCATTTTTAACAATTTCTGAATTTGAGCAACTAATTGTCCACCCTTTGGTCCTCATGTCCCTTCAATCATTATATTCTCAGAGTTCTGTTTCTCCTCAAATAAACAATTTGTCTTGCTTTTCCGAGAAGTTTGTTATCAGTGATTTCGGCTCTTCTTTATTTCAGGATTGTAGAAGTTGGTACAATAAACAATCTTACTCAGCTTTGCCGGTTAGTGTTTTCCCTTCCATTAGTCTGAAAATAAACTATGGGCACTTGTTTATTTCTCTGAGAGAGTTTATGCCCCTTTGAAGGGTTAACGTTATGCTTCTTCCTGAGCTGGAGGTTAGGGGCAGATTTCTGCACATCCAGGTTTTTCAGGTGTGATGAGCAGGGCAGGTGGAGTTCTTGATTATTTCCAATAATCAATATGGTCCTGTAGCAGTCAGTCTCTTCTATGCTTCTATCACCCTGCTCTGGAGGAAGCTCTGAAAGAATAAGAGAGAAAGTGTCTCACTTTCCCCTTACCTACCCTTTGCTGATAGTCTAGAATGCTTAGGGCAAGGGGCTGAAGGGAATTAGCCCACCCAGTGCAAAAGTGCCTGGAATGTACTTGGAAAGATATTCCTAGTGCTGTTCTTCTGACGTTAGAATGAGCTGGCCTCTCTGGTCCACTTTAAAAGAGGCAATGGTGCACGTTGCCTTTGAAGTTGCAGGTCTTTGGCAGAGCTGGAGTTGTTATTTCTTTATGGATGGCAGAGGCCATTTCAACAGGTCCCACAGAATGAAGGCAGTCTTAGCAGAGCCAGGGAAGGAAGTCTCACATAGGGTAGGGGCCATTCGTCCAGGCATAAGGAATTAATGTTGCCTCCTGGTGGCCACTGCTTTTCTGCTTTTCTTGGGTGAGTGAGGCCATGAGGGATTGCTGTGGTGGTCACCATGGAGACAAGGACATTGTGACATTGGCTGGCTGGCTCGGCTTTGCCACAAGCTGCTGAAATAATGGGCATGATGGGCACTCTGTCTCCTGCACAAAGTAGAGGTGTTTGTAAGGAGGCCCTAAACGTTCTCCTCAAGGTGTTGAGAGGTTTATCTGGACAGGTAGACTGAAGAATGAGCATGACCACTTAGCAACAGACACTTTGCTATCACTGTTAGGATATTTGTTAAATTGTCTATATTTTCATTCTGATTTCCCACAGTAACATAATGGGACACTTGTCCTATAACGTCTATTACATTTTTCTGTTATTCTCAAAATCACATTTGAAGACAGTTTGCTTCCATTCTCAGGACCCCCTTTTGTCTCTTGAGTAATTACTAGTAACCTGCACTTGTATGTAGTTAGTGCCTTGTTTCTTAGTTGATGATATGACATTTGCAGAGGATGGCATTGATGATATAGAACGTTCTTAATTGCTGAACTGGTTTTGTCTGTATCTGTTGAGGGCAATTATCATATGTGTAGCTTACTACAATTCTGAATGTATAATTGTTCCTCTATGGGTGATATGTCAAGCTGCAGTCTTCCTGGATCCTCAGAAGTATAATAATTCATGTTCTTATGATTTAGTGGACTATCGGTTTGGCTGTAGCTTGTTGGAGTATTGGCTGCTTCCGTCTGCCATTTCGATTCCTCTTTTAAATCAATAATCTCTTTGTGGAATCAAGTTGTGCTTTCAGTGGTGCTGCTTGTTGTGGACAGTTCTTGGATGTGTCTGTTCCTTTTGCCCCTTTGTTCCTTCTTTCTTTTACTGTCTGAGTTAATTATTGTTTTTTCCAGTTGTTCCAGCCTCTTACTTGTCTTCTCTTTCAAGCTTGTAGAAGTATGCACAATTCACAAATTCACTGAGTCACTGGTTTGAATATTCTCTCCCTTTGGTCTCACAATCAACTAATGGATGCATGACGATTGCTCGGAAGGGGCACTTGTCCCCCTTCAAAGGGTTAATATGATCTTTTCTGTATGATGTTGTCCGATCAGGAAAGAGTTCATCAGACTGAGCTTTGTAGCAGGTATTTAGTAGGGCAATGTGCATCCTTAATACTTTCTGTTGGTTAACATGACCCTATATCAGACTCTTCGGTCCCTCCCTGCCCAGCTCAGTGGGCATCCGAATGAAGACGGGATAGGACATGTGGCTATCCCCTCACCTGCTGTTGCTGATACTCTAGCCTTCATACCAAAAGGGGATGAACAGGAGCTTCACCCTATGAACAATTGATGGGAATGTAGTGGGACACACTGTTATGTGGCCTTTCGCCTATCCTTTGCAGCAGCAAGCGCCAGTTGTCCACCTTCAAGTGGGTGGCATTGCATTTCTCTCTTGCCTGGCCTCACCTCCTTCTCAGGAACATCGCCTAAGCAGTTTATTTTTTTAGTTTCAAAATTACTCTGTCCTTATGGTATTTAAGTAAGAGTGTTCCCTCATTCTGAGAAGGAAATTTAAAGCTAGTTTACTTTCCATTCCCAAGACCCCGTACCTTCTTTTTGCTGAATAATTAATATGAGCCCATTCATGTGTGCAGTTAGTAGTCCTGCTTTGTGCTTGGTTGGTGATCTGAATGTTGAAGACTTACGCATTTGGCAGTGACGAAGAGGGACTTTCTTCATTGATTGAACTTAGAAGTTGTATTTTCTGAGTCAGTTATGGGGGCCTAGCATTTTTTATGCATTTCGTGGCTTTTCTGGAGATATAGTTCTTTCTCTTAGCATGCTCCGCCATGCAGCAGTTGACCCAGTTGCTCTGGAGCGTTAATATATGTGTTCTCATGGTTCGATGGCATACCCGTTGACTCGAAGCTTATTGGGCCATTGGCTGCCTCCTTCTGCTGATTCGCTTGCTCTACAGTCTATATTCTCTTTGTGAGGGAATAGAATTGTACTTTCAATGTTGCTGTTCGTTTAGTAAGTTATTGAATGTGTGCAACTAAGCTGTCCTCCGTTTCCACCCTGCGCTCCTTCAATTATTCCATTGGTTGAATGTTTTTTTTTTGTTGCAAAGAGATACTTAGTTTCTGGCTTGTTTCCAGCAGCCCTACAATCAGGGAACCTGCTCTTCTTTGAGGCTTGTAGAAATTGGCACAATTCACAGAGTGAGCCAAAGGTTGGAATTTACTCTCCCGTTAGTCTCATAATAGACTAATGGGTGATGCTCATTTCTCAAAATGTTTATGCCATTTCAAATTGTTACCTTTCTCTCCCTTCGCTGGTAGTTCAGGATGGAGTTCCTCCAACCCAGCTTTGCATGCTCTAATAATCAAGGCACAGGATTCTCATGATTGATATGATGCTGTAGCAGGCAGTCTATTTGGTCCTTCTATCATTTTGCTTTGCAGCCAGTGCTAAAAGATATTCCACATTCCGGGTTTGGAGCTAACCATGGAGTAATTAGCTCCATGGTTGCCTCCGAAACCGTCACAAATCCGGCATGGTGAATGGAGTAATTACCGGTCCATTCCAGGGTTGGAGGGACCGGTAATTCCCCATTCACCTTTTGCCCTTCCCCATTCCCATTTCTGCCCCATAGGGCTCAATGGGAATGGGGAAGGAGGTAATTACGGCACCATAAATTACGGTACCGTATACCTCCAAAGTACCTTTGCGGGTCCTGTACTTAACTCCTGCTAAAAGCAGGAGGTAAGGAAGGACCCGCAAAGGGACCTCGGAATACAGAGGTAAGGGATTACCGGCATTGGCACCCTTACCGGTGCCGGTAATTCCTTACCTCCAACCTCAGAATGACCCCCATTTACATTTCCCCTCGCCTGCCCTTACAGATCCTTTCGACGCCCTAGGGAAAGTGGGTGAAGAGAATTGGGTCCGCACTATGTACAAGTGCTGGGAATGTGCTCCAAACAACTGCCCTGTGGCTGCCTCTCTGTACAGAGCAGGGGCTGGCCCCAGCAAACTGCCTTGAAGGCAACAAAATGTATCTTATTGCTATTGGAGATAGAGTTCTTTGTCTTTGAATGCTTGATCATGCTGCAGTCTTCACATGTTCTCATGTTATAACCAAGGATGTGTTTGCTGGTAAATTGTTTGACCATTCTCTGCTTCGTTTTGCTGATTAGATTCCTTTTCAAAGTCTAGAATAGTTGTGATTTTCGTAGTGCTGTTAATTTTTTTACAATTTCAGAATTTTAGGAACTAATTGGTCCACCCTTTTGTCCTTATGTCCTTTCAATAATGTTATTCTCGGAGTGAGTTTTTGTTTCTCCTCAAATAGTCTTGCTTTTCCCCCCCAGTTCATTATCAGGGTTTCTGCTCTTCTTTAATTCAAGCTTAAAGAAGTTGGGACAACTCATAATCTTACTCAGCTTTGCAAGTTCGAGCTTTCACTCTAATGGGTCTGAAAATAAACTATTGGGCACTTGCTTATTTCTCTGCGAGAGTTTATGCCCCTTAGAAGGGTTAACTTTATTCTTCCTGAGTCAGAGGTTTGGGACAGAGTTCTTTTTCGGGTGTAATGAGCAGGGGTGTGGGAGTCCTTGATTATTTCCAATAATCAATATGGTCCTGCAGCAGTCAGTCTCTTCCGTCCTTCATCACCCTGCTCCTGCTCTGCATGCAGCTCTGAAAGAGGAAAAGAGGAAGTGGAGATCATTTTCAGAGTGGCCCCATATTATACATTTTCAGCAATTCCAACCCTTTTCCTACGAGAACATTTGGAAATAAAATAGGCTACAACACAAAAGAGGCCCAGGGTGCAGAGGCCCACCAAGTAATCTCCTGAGTTCCCTGTAGGCCAGACAACCCCTGGTCTCACTGTCCCCTTACCTGCCTTTGCTGATAGACCAGACTTCTTAGGGAAAGAGATTGAAGGGAATAAGTCCACCCTGTGCACAAGTTCCTGGAATGTACTTGGAAAACACTTCCTCAGTCATTCCCTCTGACTTTAGCGTGAGCAGGCCTCTCTGGTCCACCTTAAAACAGGCAATGGTGCACGCTTCTTTTGGCCGGCCTCACTTCTGTGCGCGTATCTTGTCTTTGGAGTGGCAGGTCTTCCGCAGAGCTGGATCTGTGCTATTTCCTTATGGATGACAGACCATTTCGGCAGGTACCACAGAGTATAGGCAGGCTTAATAGAGCTAGGGAAGGAAGTCCCACATAGGATAGGGCCAGACACCCCAGGCATCAGCAACTAACGTTGTCCTCCCGGAGGCCACTGCTTTTCTGCCTTGCTCGTGTGAGTGGGGCCATGAGGGATTGCTGCTGTGGTCACCATGGAGACAAGGCCATTGTGACATGGGCTTGCTGGCTCAGCCTGACCACAAGCTGCTGACATAATGTGCGATCTGCCTCCTGCCGAAAAGAGCAGAACTTATAAGGAGTCCCTTAAGGTGTTGAGAGTGGTTTTCTGGGCAGGTAGACTGAAGAATGAGCCTGATCACCTTGAAACAGACACTTTGCAATCGGTTTTAAATGTGTTAAATTGTCTAAATTTCCAATTTGTTATTCTCTGGTTACAGGATTGCAATTCTGAAGAGGGACTTTCTTTTCTGCTTGAACGTAGATGCTGGCTTTCAGCAGAGGCATTGCTGAGGGGAACAAGGGGTCTATAGCCTCAGATATTTTGGTTGTATTGAAGTGCATGCAGAAGTGTGGCTGTTGTGCTGCAATTTCTGCAACTTTTGCTGTTTCTTTGCCTGTTTCGTGAGTTTTGAAGTGCGCTGAAGTGATTCTGCCCGTCGGCAAGAGGAAGCACTGAGGCCGTTGAAACATGAGGAGGAGGACTCGCCCCCATGTAACAAAAATCTACCCCTTTTGCCCACCCCCTAGCCCACCCCCAGCCACAGCCACTTCCTGTTAAGCACCGGTGCACGCGCATTCCGCGCGTGCATCCGAAGTGCATTCGGAATTGTGGCTGTTGGGCTGCAACTTCTGCAACTTTTGCTGTTTCCTTGCCTGTTTTGTGAGTTTTGAAGTGCGCTGAAGTGATTCTGCCCGTCGGCAAGAGGAAGCACTGAGGCCGTTGAAATGTGAGGAGGAGGACTCGCCCCCACGTAACAAAAGTAACTTTGGATTTTGGGACTTGTAAATCATTTGGGACTTTGGTGCTTGTTTCTAACAAGACCCAGGGTTTCCCGCGGGTCTTTCTGCTAATGTGTTATTGCTGCTATAGCGAATGCGCAATTCCCAGAGAGCGCTAAGGTTCTCTTTTTCTTTTCCATTCCAGATCCGCCCCTTTTGCCCACCCCCTGGCCAACCCCCAGCCACAGTCACTTCCTGTAAAGCATTGGTGCACACGCATCTCGTGCGCGCATCCGAAGTGCATTCGGAAGTGTGGCTGTTGGGCTGTTCGGCTGGCGGCGGACGCGGAACAGGGTTTTGTGCTGTAATCACTTTGACTAGAGAAGCTTTGTATGAGCAGATTCTGATAAATTATGGGGAAAAACAAATTGCCGCTTATACGCAAAGAAGCGGGTGCTGACTTCTTTACAGCGGTGAGTACCAGACGAGCTAGTCTTGCTCGTGCTGTAGCCTTACCACTACCTGAAGCTAATGAAGAGGAGGTGGAACTCTTGCAGTGTGCACAAGAGTGCTCATTGTTAGATAAACAGAGGGATGAAAATATAGACCCCCCACAACCACTGTTTGGGGAGGATGATTTGCCCAATAACATGTTAGCTAAAATGAAGGCCTTGGGCTCAAGATTCCAAGTCGCACCCGTTTCGAAAATGACAACTGTACTCCTAGTGACTTTAACTATAATAATTTGTTGGACCTTTCTAATAATCTTCCTACGCATGACGAGAAATCTGTAACAAGCCAGCCTGACACACTTGCTCCCGAATTTTCTGTAATGATGAGCCTCTTCAATCGGCTAATACTTACAGAATTACGGAAGCAAACGGAATCCATTCTGGATCTGGCTTCTGAAATCACGTTATTACCATGTAAATTATCTGATTCATTGAGTAGAATACTGATGGAGAGGTTGGGGGAGAGCCCCAAGTCTAAAGATGCTAGTTCTGGGTCCGCAAAGTCTCTTTCGGCTTTGTTAGCAGATGATATTATTGTTATATCTGCTACTCAGGAATCTGAAGCAGAGAGAGGCTTGGTCAGTACTAACAATGATCCGGCGGAAAAAGAACAAACTGATCAGGGGTGAATGAATCCATGAATATGATGGGAACTGGTACGATCGAATCTAGACTTTCAAAAAGACAAGGAAAAAAGCTAGCCAAATTGAGAAAAAAAACAATAATAATAAAAACGGAGGTTTGGCGAAGTCGTCGAGAAAGTTCCTGAGGGATTGCAACTACGAAGAGGAGGTTGTTGAATTGTTAGCTTCTGTAAACAAACAACTACAGAGCAAAATTCCTGTAATCTGTAAAGACCCCCCTTTGAATGCTAATAGAGGGAAAGATCAATCAACACAGAGCATATATATTGAGGTGGACTACCCACTTTGTGAAATTATGAAAAAAAAACACTGGGATGCTTTGTATCTTTAATGCTGCTC
The DNA here is from genome assembly GCF_040938575.1 of Ambystoma mexicanum. NCBI lineage: Eukaryota > Metazoa > Chordata > Amphibia > Caudata > Ambystomatidae > Ambystoma > Ambystoma mexicanum. The sequence continues at coordinate 545,116,103 of NC_090929.1, forward strand.
CGCCGCAGGGAACCACTGTGGAATCTTTTAAGCCACTGGATGGTGAGGACAATACTCACCCACATAGAAAAGATGTAGTTATGCTAGAAAGTAAGATCAGAAATGTGGGTGAAACTGGCCGTGGTGTAATCCCAGTGAGAAACCATGTAGGCATTACGGTCAATAATGGTCTCGGTAGTACCGATCGGTAAATCACATCTGGTAAGGCATCTAAAGACAACTATCTTGATACGAACACAAGGGCAAATATCTCAAATCCAGAAAGACCCGATATAGAACCCACCAATATGATGAATGAGCGGGATACTAAACTGAATGTGAATGATGATGCACTATATCAATCTATAATGAGAGTTCTTAAGGAGAAGCACCCACAATAGGCTTCTCAATTTTTGGCAGGGCAACCGCTGGTCAAGAAGGGTGTTGGGACATATGGGGAATACTGTGCAGATTCGGCTTGGGACAGGCAGGGAACTAATAAACAGAGTGGTCATGTGGAGGTCGATGAACAGCTCCAGGATCATCGGCGGTTTGACCTGAAAGATCCTGTGTGACCGGAGTTACCGGGGCTTGTTCTGACAACCTTATTTAATGACCCTGCTAATACCTCTCTAAATAGGATATTTATACTATCTTTACTGGGTCAAATTCCAGATCTAAGCTTGATCACTTCGGCAGACATTGAACTAGTTGACTATATTCATAGGCAATGACTAGATTATGTCTGATTAGTGATTCCATGGCCATTGTTCAGAAACCTGCTTTTGAAAGAGGCTGAACAGTTTCAACGCAGAGGTTATGATATTTTTGAATTTGTGCATACTCAACCTCAGGTAAAACACTTGTTGCCGACTAATAATAGATATGCGAAGGAAGTCTCTCCTAATAATGTGGTTAGGGCAACTGAGGTTGCAGTTGACAACTTGGAAAAACAGGATTGGAGGTGGCTTGCCTTGACCCTCCGTGAGTCCATTGATACCCTTAAAAAACTGGGGAAGCCTCTCTACTACCGCAGAAACTAACTTTGAAATTACTGAGTTGGAACTCAAGAGGATCATCAAATCTGTTGCATAATCCAATCTTCATGAGTGATCTTGCTCATTTTGATTTTGTGTTTATCCAAGAAACTTGGAGGAGGGTTCACCTATGTTGGGAGGGTTTCACAGTGTCTTTGCTATGTGCACAAGGGGGCAGGCGTGGCCGGCTGAAAGGCGGTCTCGTAACTACAGTGAAAAACGATGTTAACCCTAGAATTACTGGTGAATGGGTATTTTCTCAACATTGTTTAGTGGTGGGTTAAATACTGAAGTTTAATGCTGTTGATACTGCGTTTCTGTTTGTGAATACATATTGGAACCCGGTGGAACATTCAGATCATCAATTGTGGTTGGAACTGTGTAACTTGGGTTCACTAATGGAAAGCTGGTTGGCTGTGAATCTAGGGGGGCATATTGTGATTGTTGGGGATCTCAATGCTGATATTCTTGAAGATCCTCTAATTGGTGACCTATACATTTGTAATCTCGAGGCCTTACCATCATATGGGGGCAACCCGAAGCGTCGGGGAAGAATCTGGTTTCATTTTACTGAGGTTGTGGGGCTGGAAATTCTTGTTAATCATCTTACTACTTGGAAATCTAGAGGCCTTAAATCCACGATTGACTATATTATCTGCTCTGGGGGTGTGTTTAACTGTACAGGAAAGTTTGATATCCTTGAGACCAACTTCAGTGATCATTGTATGCTTTCCCTAGAAATTGGCACAGTGGATCAACATAATCCTAAAATGATATACAACTATGACCTAGGTATTAACCGTGCAGGGAACCGAATTAAGTGGACTGAGAAAAAAAAAACACTTGCTTTACTGCCACCATGATCAAAGATCATGAGAGCTTCTCCGACTATCAGCGGGATGACACATACTCGGCCCTCAAATTCACAGACTATATAAGTAGCGCCCTTACAATAATGGAGGACTCCTTTGGTCATGGGAAGACTCGTAATAACCATAAGACCCATAATTTTGATCTGGAAGTGAGGGATTGTAAGCGTGTGATGAGGAAAGATATCAGACAGGTTAGGAAAGACGGGCACTCGACCACTGATACAGTGGACATGTTAAAGAAAATAAAGCAAAACTATACAAACTGCTCTATTCCACATCGTATGAGCCGATGTCAGAGGGATGGGGAAGTTATGTTAAACTCCTTACGAGGAACCAATTCAGCCAATTTCTGGAATTTAATTAATGATCTAGATAAACCACAGAAAGAGACACTCCTTAATCCTATTAATGAATCCACTTGGCTGGGACACTTTGCTAACATGTATCACACCAAAAGGGATGAAGTACCTGTAACCTTGAAATGTAAATCTCAATGGCTTTTGAACTTCAACACGAGGGATATTGAAGATCTAATTAATAAATATAAAAACTCAGGGGCACCTGGGCCGAATTATTTATCCAACAATATTTTTAAGCGCGAACCTGTGATATAGCAAAAATACTTACCATTCTGTTTAAAAACATACTATTGACTAAAGTTATTCCTCTGTCCTGGAGGGTATTGATTATTATCCCAATCTTTAAGAAGGGATCTCGACTATGTGCTTCGAGTTATAGGCCAATTGCCATTGCAGATCCAGAATCAAAACTGTTTGCCTCATTGGTTCTTAAAGATATACAGAAGTGGATGCTAGAGGAACAAATCCTAGATATGAGACAAATAGGTTTTAGGAAAAATATGGGAACTGGATGTGGTGGGCTGATACTTAATTGTTTGCGAGCTGAAGCTATGAAGAAGGGTGCTAGTTCAATCTTAGTTGCATCCATGGATCTAAGCTCTGCTTGTGACCTGGTGGATAGAACTATTCTGTGGGGGAGATTGAGAGTATTGAATATGCCCCCTATTCTGTTGGATATAGTAATGGCTATTTATTCAGATACAGGACTGAAGGTCAGACTGGACTCTGAGGGCACTCCCTCCAATGAACTCATTATATACAATGGTCTTTGTCAAGGCTGCAGGCTGGCTCCTACATTATTTAAGCTTTATGTGAGTGGTGCGGATATTGCCTTGTCAAACAAAGGCCTAGTAGCCCCCAGATTACGGAATACCCGTCTCGCCTGGCAAGCTTATGCAGACGATTTCCTCCTTATGGACAACACTAAGGTTGGTCTCCAAAGAATGCTCAAACCTTTGGGGAATTTATTACCTCCATATCATTGAAGATCAATCCCTCTAAAACAGTGATAGTTCACTTGGGAAGAAGATTTAAGAAGTTAAACACATACACATGGTCATGTGGTAACAACCGACTTAAAGCTCAGCCTGTGTTTAAATATCTGGGCTTTGTTATATCTAGGGCTAATTCGAGACCTTTATTTAGGTCACAACTTAGACTTAAAGCGGATATTGCTATTTGACAAATGCGCGCTATAGAATCCAAATTTGCCAAATTTACAATTATTCCTCTGAGAGAATTTTACATGAAAAAAGTAATTCTCCGATTAATTTATGGGGCGGAATTACAATCAAATATTTGTGAGGGGGAGTGGTCCTCCACTGAGAGCTACATCTGGAAATCAGTTCTGTACTTTTTACCGAAATGCATTCCTTTTGATTTAATTAATTATGAACTTGGTTTAAATTCTCTCTTGGCTTGGGCAACTTGGAAAAGACTTATGTTGTGGAGAAAATGTAAAACAACAAAAGTTAGTTCACTGTATCGTTGTGCAGGTCAGGACATTGAAAATCCTTTTATACAAGCATTGAATTCTGAGTTATTACAGAACTTGAAATTTCTAGGTATGTCGGTAACCTCTCTTATGAATAAACCCTCACGGGTTAAAGAAAGTGTCATGGGTTTTGATTGGTTACACACACAAAATAGAATTCTGGAATATAAACTCTATCATCAAGTATGTGCACTAAATAAATGGCTGCCAGATATGGAAAATTACTTATCCAAATATCCTATTAAAAGAATTAGAAATTATTTTATGCATTTTAGGTTTAACGTTTTTTCTACAAACCAGATTAGCTCTATTAGACTGACTTTGTCAGGTACTTGGACATGGTGTAGATTCTGCTGTGTAGAAGGGATGGTTGAGAATTTACAGCATATTTTGCTGGTGTGTCCGGCACTCAAAGCCAAAAGGCTCTTATATTTTGGTCAGTACTTATCAAATACCGCTGATGTTGATAGGGGATTTATCTGGATGAAAATGCTACATAATAGCAAAGGCAACCTAAACATCAGGGTTGCAACATTTTTGAGAAATGTTTGTGCTCTTTTTTAACTGATCGGAATTGAATTTAATTTTAAAAATAGGTTTAGAAGTCATCTTAAGTGAGGGTAACTATTCTTTTAATTTTGGGTGAGATGATATGTGTTTTCTGTTTTTGTTTTTTTTTGTCATGACTTTATGTTTTATTGCGGCTAATTTATGTCCCTATGTATTTCTTTTGGTGCATGTTTAGTTAAGTTTATGTCCTACCTAACACGATTTGAATTGTTTACTTCTTCTGCTATATTTTTGTACAAAGAACTTCTGAAATCGTGTTTTTAATATTTTGTAAAGGTTTATACAAACCAAAACAAATAAAGGAAAAAAAAATGTTGGTTGTAGCCTTGGATTGAAGCTCAGGGGCTGCAACCAAAAGGCCAGCTAGCCCCGAGTTCCGACAGTCCCCACATTAGCATAGCCCTGGATCTTTTCCAGACTTAGCAACACTCCAGTCTTTTAGTGTCATTTATGGTGAAGAACATTTGGATGAACTTCATTGCTTTCTTCTGCTGATTTGGTTGCTCTTTAAAGTCTATAATATCATGAGGGAATGTAATTGTATTTTCAATGTTACTGATTTGGACAATTCTTGAATGTGTGCAACTAAAATGTGCTCCCTTTTCACCATGTGCTCCATCAATTATTTCATTGGCTCAATGCATTTTGGATTTTCTGAAAAGATACTGTTTCTTGCTTGTTTTTTCCCGCAGCTTCTAGAAGTTGGAACAACTCACAGAGTGACTGAGTCAAAGGTTAGAATTTGCTCTCACTTTAGTCTCAAAATAAACCTATGGGTGGATGCTAATTTTCTAAGAGTTATATCCTTTCAAACTTTTAACTTTCTTCTCTCTTTGCTGCTAGTTGAGAATGGAGGTCTTCAAACCCAGCTTTGCATGCTCTAGTGAACAAGGCATGGGGTATCCTTGATGCTTTCCCTTGACTGATATGATGCTGTCACAGTCAGTCTCTTAGATCGTTCTATCACTCTGCTTTGCAGCCAGTGCTAAGAGAAGAGAGGAGGATTTAACTTTTCCCTGTTCACTGTCCTTACCGATCCTTTGGACGTCCCAGTAAATATGGCTGAAAAGAATCGGGTCCACACCATGCACAAGTGCTGGGAATATGCTCCAAACAACTGTACTGGGGATGTACTCTCTGTCCTGGGCAGGGGCTGGCAACAGCGATCTGCTTTGAAGGGGGCAATTTTTTAAATTTTTTTATTTGTATTTAGTTCAGTTACAAAGAAAAATTACTTTGTAGAACCTTTACAAAATCAATTACAAAAAATAAGAATAAAATATTTACATTTCAATTATCATTGAAATTCATATTTCAACATAAAACTTTACATCATATTGTTCACAGGTTACAAAAATGGAGGATATTGTGTCATACACTTTATATCCTCCACGTCTTAAAATTTAAGCAATTCTTTTTCAATATGCTTACACAGGCTGACCAATTCAAATATCATCGGTTTGTGGGTGTCTTGCATAATGCGTGTCCATAGAAATTGCAAGCAATCTTCAAAATCTGTATTCACAAATTTCGAGAACCGATTTGTCCACATTAAACTAAAATGTGGACATTCTAGTATAAGATGTTTCATTGGGCCTCATTACGACCCTGGCGGAGGTCCATGGTGCAATTAGCACCATGGACCTTGGCGGATATGTGAAAATACCGCCATGGGGGTTGGCGGACTTACCGCCCCATTCCGACCTTGGCGGGGCGGTAAGTCCCCAATCCCCATTTTACCCTTCCCCATTCCCATTCTTGCCCCATAGGGTATAATGGGAGTGGGGAAGGCGTTAATTACGCCACCGTAAAATACGGTGGCGTAATTAACGACAAGGTCCCTTACCGCCATGGATTTTTCCGCCTGCAAAAAGCAGGCGGAAAAATCTCCATGGCGGTAAGGAATCTCGTAATCTGGCGGAGAGGTACGCCATGCATTACGCTGGCGTAATACCCTCTCCGCCAGGGTCGTAATGAGGCCCATTGTCTCAATCGGTTCCTTGCACGATGGAAAGCGACACTTCATTACCTTGGGTTCACCAGTTTTAGCCCAATTAGCAATACGTTCTCTTGTATAGTATAGATTTAACCTGTACCTAATATAGGCTTGTCGGGTATGGTTGCATGGAAATAAAACCACATGGTCATATCGGGGCATACGTCGTTTTAAGAACGCCCCATACTCCCTGTACATGTGATATGTTGATATGGTATCGATTGTGTTCCTCCAATCTTGTTCAAAAAGTTTATTTTTTGCAAAAGCAGGACGTTGATATACGTCTTCTATGGTAATACCTAAGGAGTTCAAGATATGTTGCTATTGTATTCATTAAAGGAAGCAGAAGAGGAGGACTTCAGCATGCTGTTCAAATCACCGTACAAGGAGTTTTTGGGTGCAAAATGAATCTTAACATAACCTGATATTTGACGCCATTTCCAGCGTGTGGATAGTGCAACCAACCCGAGCTCGTGACGTATCACTGCGTTTGGTATATTCAAGGGAAGGTGCATGGCAGATTTTATCAATGATCCTTGCGTGGTATTCAAAATTGCAGTAACATCTTTTAGACACATGTCAATGGAGTATAAGATGACCGATTCAATTTTTAGTGTCAAAAAGTCAATCAATGGAGTTAGTGAAAATGTGCAATATTTTGCGTAGATCATTTTTTGTTGAGATAATAAAGGCCGCGACTTATTTTTGATTAAGTCTGTCCAAGCTTTTAATGAGTTTTGATCGGTCAAGTTATAGCCGAGATATATCGCACTACAGGTACATGGGATTTGAGTTTTCATAATTTCCCATTTGTATCCCTTACTATTTTGTTTAGTACCACATTTTAAAATGGCTGTTTTTGCAGGGTTTGGAGTGAGGTTATGAGCAACTGCAAAATCTTGAAAAAGCAAAAGCTTAATTTGCAATCCAGCAGGCGTAGGATCAAAGACTATGATGTCGTCTGCGAACGCAATCCATTTAAGTCTTAAAGCACCAACTTTAACTGAGAATAAATTACTGTGTTCCCACTCCTTGTCAAGATCAGAAAGGTAAAGATTAAAGAAAGTTGCGGCTAAATTGCACCCTTGTTTAAGACCAATGGATATGGTGATGGGATCGGTTGTTCTACCATCTGCAGAGATTTTTATTTTATACGAGGTGTTAGTATGTAATTGAATAAACCAATATAGTAATACTGTAGGAATTCCCATTGATCTCAATTTATTCCATAATAGGTTTCGTACGACGTTATCAAAAGCTGATGTCATGTCTATCATAGCCATATATACGGATTGAGAGTTCTTGCCTTTTGTGCCCGCGACAAGATGAGACATGACAGCAGCGTTGAGCGAGGTACTCATTCCTTTCCTAAAACCTGTTTGGTATTTAGAATAAAGGTTGTTCTCTTCAATATATTTTTCAAGGTCATGCGGGAGAAGAATGGCAAAAAGTTTTGCATCTGTGCCAATCAATGAGATAGGTCTATAGTTCTGTGGAAGAGAAGGATCGCCCTTTTTGAATAGTGGGACAATATTCGCTGTTGTCCATGAGGGAGGAATTTGACCAGTACTAATGATTGAGTTAAATTTAGGTTTCAAAATTTCTATCCAAAACTCAGGATCAGCTTTATAGAGGCAGGGAGGAATCCCATCGGGGCCTGCTGATTTAGAATAAGATGTTTTCGATATTGCCCATTTAAGATCATCATGTGTCCATTTCAATCGGGCGATCCTGCTATAACACAATTGTACATTTGGCACAGATTCAAATCTCAAAGGGATGTGAAATTTAGCTGATATGTAATCATACCATACTCCTTCAGATATACAAGAGAGGGTAATCAGGGGAGTTCTTTTATCATCCTCTTTGATCGTGCGCCATATGGTTCTAGTGTCGTGCATAGTTATGGCTCTTATTAGATCACAGTTCTCTCTGTTGTATTTCAGTATGCGAGCGTGTTTCATGTTCCTCTTGTATTCTTTCAGAATTTGTGCCTGGATAAACCTGAAGTGGTCTACTCCATAACCCGATGTTTTGAGTTGTCTTATTGCTTTAGTTTTTTCACGTTTTAGGATCTTACAGGTGGAGTCAAATGGATGGGGATGAGCACTCTCCGTATACTTTTTACTGAATATGGATAGGGCTTTCTTTATCACCTCAGAATAACCATTTATGCTTAAGAATTCAGGCTTATTGTCAGAAAGTCGAGATGATTGTATTTGTTGAAATACATAGTTAACAAATTGCTGACATAAGCTTTGATTCCATCTGATGGAAATTAGGGGATGGTCAATCTCTACTAAAGAGAATGTGGGATCGATAACCAAAGGCCTGCATTCCTATTTCAAAATGCAATTTATACGTGCATGATCACTGGTTAGGATACGGCTACAATGCGTAGACGATGTAATAGTAGATAGAGTTCGAGTAACAAAAATGAAGTCAATTGTCGAAGATTTGGATCCACGGGACCATGTAATCTGAGACTTCACCTCATTACTTGCAACTGTGTCCATATCCCAATTTTCCAGTAGCTCCCTGAATTGCGAGCCCCTTCCCCGGGAAAGATAAGAGGGCTTATCTAGTCCACATTCACTTAGTTCTCTACAGTCGCAATTGAAGTCACCGCCAATGATAATTTCTAAAGGTTGCTATTTACTGGATATATTCTCTAAACATTCATCCAATTCCTCAAGCATCGTTTCAATCAAGGATGTGGCGGGGTTCCAGTATATGGAGATAATTAAGATTGAAGGGATCGTTTTTGACAAAAAATTCTGTACAAGTACACCCAATAGGTTTGCAGATTCCCATTCCCACTTTAACTGGAGATTGACCGAATTATTTATAGCAATTACCAGGCCACCGCTGGGCCAGCCTAAAAAAGGTCTTGTTGCAAACTTGCAATACGTGGTAAACCCTGGGATGGTAAATTTGGTCAGTTTCATGGTCTCCTGTAATATGAGAATCGTTGGTTGTTTTTCAGGAGTTAAAGAAGCATTCCATCCAATGAAGTTAGCATAACCACAGGTATTCCATGAAAGTATCTTATGTGAGCTATCTTGTGCAAGCTATGAGGTGGTCGATGACATTTTAGATCCTCAAATAGCAGTGAGCATTGGTTCAAGCCAAGGGATATCCTTTGTTATGGCTATATCCGCTAGGAGTGTGTGGAAGTCACCATCAATGCTACCCTTGGTTTGTTGAGCACTAGTTTCGCTTGCTGCTTTTGCAGTGACAGTTGGGTCATTGTAGGCAAGGAAATCGTTGGCTTGCGATTCTAGTTCGTGGGTGGTTAGATTTAGCCCATGGTTTTTAATCTCTTCACGATTAAACCATATAAATTTCAATATTGTTTCAGAGCTCAGGTAGCATACTGCTCTACAGTTGTAGATAGATACAGTTGGATAGAAGGGGGCAATCTTACACATTCAATTACAAATGGTACCCAGCTCCCTTTCTGGGATCTCCCCTGTGGAGGGGCAGATTTTTGGCAAAGCTGGATCTGTGATCTTTCTGAGTATGACAGACATTTTTTAAAAGGCGCACCCTGTTGGGGGAGGAGAAGGAAATACCAGTGAGATTCAGAGTAGGGTGTCTTAGGTAGGGTAGGCCCAGCAGCACTGGCACAAGGATCCGCTGATGACTCCTGCATGGCAGACTTGAGGGGGGACAGGTAAAGCTGGTGAGAGCCAGAAAAGGATGCCTGAGGCAGGGTCGACCCATCAGCATAAGGGTCTGCTGATGTCCTCATGGATTCCCCTCATGGATACATCTCTTGTAACACAAGGTACAGGGAGGGATATATTAAAGATCAAAAACCCTGGGTGGAGAACTTGAGTGCGGGAACTGCAGTATTGATGAAGACCTGAAAGTGTGGGTAAAAAGGGACTCGCCTTCACTTATTTGCCTATTATGGGTCCTCGGGGATGGCTGTAGACGTCTCCATTGAGACGAACATTTTAAATTCCTTTTCCCCTGTCCTAACATACCTCTGTAAATGTATCTAGATATTGCTATCACTTTTTCACAGCCCATTTTGGTATCTGGACTGCAGCCCAAGTTCGTAGGTTCTATTTCGGCTTCCCAGATATACAGTGTTCTTCCTATAAATGGAATGTGTGCCAGCTGCAACTCCTTACAATTACCATAAAGTTTGCTTTTGCTGTCCTAGAGCTGCTTTCCTTGACATATAAATACCCCATTGTATTCTTCCTAGAAGCCTCATATGTTATAATATTCTCTGAAGGATTTACATACATTGACCCATTCTGGATGCAAATGGATCCCGTGGTTTATGTTTTTTTCTCCTTTTATCAATTTTCAGGGCCTTGCGTCTTTGTTCTCTGACTGATTTGGGCTTGCCATGGTGTTTGCAGATGGTAGACCCAGTACACCAAATGTGCATTAATAATGTATTTCTTGCAGGGAATACATTTTTCACCACTTTACTGGCTCCCAGTAAAACATTTCCATCACCTTCAAAACAATGTGCATAACGCATAGGGCAATCAGTGGACAAGGAGCAGAATTCCTACAAAAGCAAATAACAATCTACAAACCAACGAGACCCCTCTGAGCAAGCAACGAAGTCCGCTTAGAACTCAAACCATACCTTAAGAAAAAGCTTGGAGGCACCTCCTTCTATCACCTAGCCGCAAAACCCTGGAACAACATCCCAAAAGAAATAAGAAACACTGAAGATCACCTAAAATTTAGGAAATCACTAAAAACCTGGCTCTTCAACACCTCAGACCCAAACTGAAACAAAAAGAGAAAAAGGATTACTAAACTGAAAAGGACACATTCCCAGAAATGACAAGGAAGCTCCTATGGCTTCTCGACGGGTGACACCGGTTAGGTGGAACACAGGCGACACGCACGGAGACAGAGTTCAACCACCCCAGCCAACCCCACCTAACATCTCCACCCGCTCCTTAGTTACCACCAGATGCCACAGTGCTGTGGAATGGTCGAAATATTGACAATTCACCACACTACCTGACTTCTGGACATCGTCCGGTGCACTGGCCACAGAAATATGTAGGGAGGACAGGGTGGTATATGATCGAGGTGAGCGAGCCGGATAGAGGTAGGGGCCAGAGAATTAAGGAACATCGGAATGTCAGATGGACCCAGATCAGGACAGAGCCGAATCAGGGGAGACTACGTAAGCCAGCACTTCAATCCAGTATAGAGATGCCAACTAACCAACTCCACTAACAATTTCCCCTCTGCATACACCTCTGAAACTCCAAACCCAACACAACCAAACCTACAGCCCAACAAACCACACAAACTTCACTACATTGCAACAACAAAACAAAAGGCACATAGACTCGCACAACAGTACACGACGACTACCGGCCGCACACACCCCAGGCCCAGCCAACGGACCCACCGGGCTGAGGCCGCCAACAGCACATCACTGCTCTCTTGCAATTTTCCTGCTTACTCCCACTAACTCTACCTCCCCTCCTCTTTCAGAGGCGCCAGAGCGCCAGGGAACCACTCCGGTGGTGATAGTGTGCGGTACAAATGTCCTTTAACATTAACATTAACATTAACACTTAGCAAGCCCCGCCCACCTGGTGCCTTCCTGCTTGCCGCTCTTTTTCACCACTTAGCAAGCCCCACCCATCTGGCGCCTTCCTGCTTGCCGCTCTTTTTCCCTACTTAAGGAGGCCTTCAGCCTCTTTTCCTTTGCAGATGGGGAGCAGGTGCAAGTGGATCTAGGTCACCTGGCCTAAGCCCCGCCCTCCTGGTACCTTCCTGCCTGCCACTCTTTTTCACCACTTAGCAAGCCCCGCCCACCTGGAGCCTTCCTGTTTACCGCTCTTTTTCACCACTTAGCAAGCCCCGCCTACCTGGTGCCTTCCTGTTTACCTCTCTTTTTCCCTACTTAAGGTGCCCTCCAGCCTCTTTTCCTTTGCAGATGGGGAGCAGGTGCAAGTGGATCTAGGTCACCTGGCTTAAGCACTACCCACCTTCTTAGCCCTGCCTCTTCCTTCCTGCTCTTAACTTTTAGATCAAGGGCGTCTCTCGTCCGGGCGTCCTAAGCGAAGGGCAGGCGAAGAAAAGGGCAATTCCTGTTCGGACAAGGAGGAACAAGGCTGACCCCCTGCTCATACAGCAGGTAAGCATGCACCAACATGTGTTACTCCCTCTGTCCCCACAGACCATCCCCACCCCCTCTTGTCCCTCAGTGATGTTTCCTTGTGCCCCCACCATTCTCGCACACAGGTGTTGCCTGTTTTGCTTCCTTCTTCTACCCTGCTCCCCCTCACCCTCCTCAAGCCTACTTCTGCAGGAGTCTGTCCTGATAAATTCTGGTTTCACCATCACCGTCTTGTGGCCAATGCTGGATTTGACTTTTATGGACTCCATTCATTCACGATGCATCACCCTTTCTCAACTCTCACGCTGGGCTTTCTTTGCATCTTGTACTCATGGTGGCCCTGAATCATGCTGTTCCCATCTTCATCTTGTATCCTGGAGTGCAACATGTGTTACTACTGACTTCTGCATTTGTATCCACTCTCCCCTCTTGCTTCTCCACTCTTTTGACTTCTAACTCTCTGTTCTCTCCTCTTTTCCCTTCTCCCTTTTCTTCTCTCCTCCCCTTACTTTCTTCTATGCACTTACTCTATAAGATGTGTCCCTGGACCTAGTATGATAGCAACCTCGTATGTCTACTCACCCCTCCCCTTACTGGTTTTTTCCTCCCACCCCCCAGCACTATCTGAATTGTCGTCAGGCCTAGTATGATATTCGCTTGTTTTGTTCCTCCCCTATCTTTCTGCACCCCTCTCCCTCACCTCTTGTTTTTCTCCGGCTCTACCAGAAATGTCGTCAGGCCCACTCTCCCCCTCCCTTCCTTATCTGTGTCTTGGCTCTTGCACTATCTGAAATGTCGTCATCCAAGCACAATGGTCAATTTCACATCCTTACTGTTCATGGCCTGTAAGAATGTCATCATATTTTCCCTTGTTCCCTCCCTTGCCTTGAAGTGCTTTGAAACACATTGGCCCTCATTACGACCCTGGCGGAGTGGGTTTACGCCAGCGTTATTCGCGGCGGACCCGTCCGCCCTACTACGAGTTCCCGTAGCGCCATGGAACGTTTTCCGCCTGGTTTTTCCGGGCGGAGAAATCCATGGCGCTACGGGACCTTGATGTTAATTACGCCACCGTATTTTGCGGTGGCGCAATTAACGCCTTCCCCACTCCCATTATACCCTATGGGGCAAAAATGGGAATGGGGAAGGGTAAAATGGGGAATGGGGATTTACCGCCCCGCCAAGGTCGGCATGGGGCGGAAAATCCGCCAACCTCCATGGCGCTATCGGCAGCTTTCCGCCGTGCTCCGCGGTGCATTTAGCACCGCGATTTCCGCCAGGGTCGTAATGAGGGCCATTGTGTCTAGGCGCTATATAAATAAACTATCATATCAAGCTATCATATCATATCAGGGTGAGTAGAGCAAATATACAAGGTTCTCCTCTTGTGATATGTCTTTTTATCACCTATTATAATGTCACCTGTCCTAAAAGTCCTCTTGAAATGCTCTCCTACCTAAATCTCGACCTCCAATACTTACACCCAATTTTAGCAAAAACTTGACCACGAAATCTCACAACTAGTATTTAACATACAAAATGCCTCAGGCAAGATATGTGAAACAATAAAAACGGGGCAATCCCCCTTTTGCCCCCCAGTTAACGCTCCACTTCCACACCTGCCTTTAATTAAATCCTTTAGTTGGCCCTAAAACTCCTTGCTTTACTCAGCACATATTCCAATCAAACGGATTACTATTCACATATTATTGCATGTGACCACTAGATGGCAGTGAAGCTACATGAATGCCAACAGCAGAGACGAGATTGTGATAAAACGAAAAAAGGATGTGATGATGTAAAAAAAAACACATTCAGGCCTGACTAGATTGGTGTGGAGGAACAAGGGACTGGATACCCACAGCTTGTGTTTGAGCAGGCTGTAGATGATGTAGATGGTGCGTTGGTAGAGGGAGTATTTCCCTTAGTAAATGAAGGTGCATCAAGACGGTAAGCTGAGGCATTCTTTTCAAAATCTTTGAACAATTGTTTGCGTTGCTAGAATATATCTGCCTTTATGTATTTATTTCCCTCGTTCACTGGTTGTGTACAGTGAAACTGCTTTTGATGTTATTGATTGGATGGATATTAGAGATCTAGCTCAATCTGCCCAAAGATGGACTGGCCTTTTGCCTGTGTAGGATCAAGCCTGCCAGGACAGCAATATCAACATCTCCACAGCTGGGTCCCTGTTGGTTTAGGGCTGCCTTGCTCACTTGATCACTTCCCACGACTCCTGCCCATGAAGGCAAGGTTTGTGTTTTCAGGGGCAAAACAACACAATCACATGCCATTAGCATAACTAACATAACTGACGTACTTATGACACTTTGCAACGACTCCCTTGTATAGACACCCACAACTACACAGATGTTGTTTGCTTGCAAGAGAGCTATCTCACAGAGTTACCTCCGTGTTCTGTTCACGATGGAGATAATTTGTTCGAGTCCTAGGAGGTCCAACGCCTTTTATGTTTTTCTGGGGTTGATAAAGTGCGCATTTCTCCTTCCCTCTGCTCCTGCTTCCCCTCCCCTCCTCCATCCATGCTCCTGAGGCACTACAATCACTCCCAACGAGACCGCATGGCAGGGTTAACCCAGTTGGGCTTTTTGGACCACAACTTGCTCTCCCTCTGCAGCATTCCGTTTTTGAGCGTAATTCCAACACCCATTGTGCTCTATGATATGGGGTCACCATGAGAACATGCATCAGCGTGTCCATCGACTTTTCCATGCAATCTGTGCCATCTGGCTGCTGGACTTTGCAACAATGGTCTCTGCATTTTTCCATCATGGCCACCGCTTTTAGGCCTCACTACAGACACTGGAGTGTCTTTCCACCTTTGTGCCTTGCCAGTTGTGATTGGCCCTTACCCACCATCTAAGGACCTAAGGGTGAGCCGGCAGGCAGAAGCCGGCCCACCTCCGAAGTCCCACCAGCTAAGTCCCCTGTCCAAGCCTGTCCGAGCATGGGAAAGTCAGGGGCCTCTGCCTCCCGCAACAAATCCTGCTACCTACCTGAGACACCACCTTCAACCCAGGCACAGTGAGCTCTGCTGCCTTCACCATGTGAGTGCAGTCCACTGCTCTTCGGCATGCAGCACGCCCTGTTTTTGACTATCACAGACATCCCCCTCTAAACCTACCTCATGTACCTCTCTTGAACCTTGCTACTAATCTCACTACCCTTCATACCTATTCTATACCCCCATACTCTGTATCACAATACGTGCCTTTCCACGAAATTGAAAGGAAAGTAATCTCTAAGCAAATTGTTACTCTGCCTCCCTTGCATTGCTCGTTCCCTCTAAACTCGACTACCGTGTGCACCCTGCATTTGTTTAACATCTAAATTCGTACTGGTTGCGAGCACTATCTGCAGTCTCTACTTTCCTCCCCCTGTTTTCTCCTCCACCCCTTCCCTTCCCACCCCTCCCTAACCCTCCTCTCTGCTCGTACTCTCCTCTTCTTCTATCCCTCATGTATTGTTGGTGTATAGTCCCCCCTTCTGTTTCCACCCTCCCAAACCCATTATTTTCTCCCCATCTCCCCTACTTGCCCCCATCCTCCCTAACTTGCCTATCCCTTTTTTGGATTACAACATGAAAATTGCTCAGCAACTTTGAGCGTAGTAATGCCCAGTAGTCTACCTGTTCCCCCTCTCTTCCTGCCCTACCTCTTCCCTCCCTTCCCTAACCCCCCACCTGCCACCCACCCACCCCTCTCCACTGTCTCTATGTAGTGCTGCTATATGATAATTGTATGATGCACTCTAGCCTAGTATTGTATAGCAATCTGTCTGTCCTACTACCACCCCCCCACCTTTACCCTATTTTGTGTAAGGCACTTTGAAAAACTAAGGATCGTCGTCAGACCTGAAAGCGTTATCTTCACTGTTATACTATATATATATACATATATATACTGTAAAAAAATGTTGTTAAAAGGACGTTATGGTTACAAGTAAAATCGAAAAAACCCTGAAATTCCCCAGTTATTGTAAGCTAAGCTACCATAACTCGCACCTCCACCGTGCACTGCTAAGACTAACACCCAGGACATCAACGATGACATCACAAATATCATTGATATTTTTTTTCCCCATTCAGTCTATGTAGTCCCCCACGTTTTTTCCCCATTCAGTCTATGTAGTCAATGTGAAAAAAAAAGTTTTGGGACCCACCTATAACTTTGCCTCCCCCAGACCGAAACTCACCAAACTTTATAATTCAGAGTGGGCCATATACTTTTTGGGCAAAGTCTGGTAAGGATTCTTCCAGGGGGAGCGAGGTTATAAGCCACCCAAATATATATGCGCTTGTTCCTGCACCTTTCATGCTCTGAGCAGACTTGTATCATTCAGGGCACTGAATGACTGTTGTTTTTATTCCACTGCGCCCTCACCCCCTCCTTGAGCACTTTGAAACACTTTCTCTGTGTATAGGCGCTATACAAATAAACAATACAATACAGTACAATACAATTCAATTATTACACTGGGTAATATTGACACAGGTGCTGTGAAGCAGGGTAGCACGCATTTGAAGAAAAACATATTGGCCCTCATTACGACCCTGGCGGAGGACCATGGTGCAATTTGCACCATGGTCCATGGCGCTAGGCTGCCAACTCCGCCATGGGGGTTGGCGGACTTACCGCCCCATGCCGACCTTGGCGGGGCGGTAAGTCCCCAATCCCCATTTACCCTTCCCCATTCCCATTTTTGCCCCATAGGGTATAATGGGAGTGGGGAAGGCGTTAATTACGCCACCGTAAATTACGGTGGCGTAATTAACAACGAGTCCCGTAGCGCCATGGATTTTTCCGCCTGCAAAAAGCCGTCGTAAAAATCACCATGGCGCTACGGGAACTCGTAGTCAGGCGGAAAGGTGCGCCATGGTTTACGCTGGCGTAAACACCTTTCCGCCAGGGTCGTAATGAGGCCCATTGTCATTTACTTTTATTTTTACAATGACTCGTGCACAGTGTTTATGCACAATGGGCCTCATTACACAGAAGGCGTTAAGGGTTAACGGCCACCGGTAATGGTACCGGTGACCGTTAACCCTTACCGCCTTACTACGAGGTCCCTTTGCGGGTTGGTACTTTAACGCCGGCTTTTTAGCAGGTGTTAAAAACCAACCCACAAAGGGACCAGGGTGCTAATTACGGTACCGCAATTTGCGGTACCGTAATTAGCACCTTCCCCATTCCCATTATGCCCTATGGGGCAAAAATGGGACTGGGGAAGGGCAATGGGGGAAGGGGGAATTACCGCCCCGCCAAACTTGGAATAGGGCGGTAATTCCCCTTTCCTCCAAGGCGGTGCCGACATTTTACCGGCATGGACCAAGGTGCTAATAGCACCTTGGTCCACCGCCTACCGTGTAATGAGACCCAATGTCTCATGCAGAACACAGTGTTTGGGAGAGAACATTAATCCATTACAGATGACAGAGCTGTTTCAGCAATGGGGGTGCAAGTGTTTGTGTACGGCAATGCATCTGAGCAGTCACAACAGTCACAGTAGTGCGTGTGTGTGTGGAGGGTACTACACGGGGTTTGACACTGGGCTGCATTTCAAACTGGCTGGGCTGCTGGGAACATCCCAGTCCATTTCTGAATGGAAGTTTACCAATTTACATATGGCTGTTTCTGAGGCATGGCGTTTTTGGAAGTTAAGGACAGTGTGGGTGACATTGGTGACCAACTAATCCCTGCCTGGTGTATCATTTCTCCATTTTGTATTTTCTCATACAAGCACCTTTGTAGCCCCACATACGTTTAGGGCAAAACATGCATGTTGTGCGAAATACATTTAATATCCAGCGCTCTGCCTAAACACACCGACTTCCGTGTATTTGTAAAACACATTTTATTGTGCATTAATGTGTAAGATGATGTAAAAAGTTGTAATGTAAATTTGAAGATCTAAAACATGTTCAATGTACTTGCTGTGACTCTAACAATATGATAGAATTAATTACTTCTCATAGGTGATCAAAAAGGGTTTATTAGAGAGTGTCTTGCAAGACAAATAGACATCATCCTAGCAGTAACCCATTCTGATCTAACTAACCTCGGCCGCGCCCTCCAGATGAGCTTCTTTATGCGCCCACACAATGGACCCCATGACGTTGGAAGGCACTTACCAGGCCTTCCAGCATGTTACACCTGCCTTATTTAGTAAAATTATCGACTTTGTCCCTAGCGATTGTACCTTTCTTTATGTCCATGGGGTGTCACCTAACTCACAAGCTCTGGGTAAACATGGCGGCGATGATGCTTCTCTGATGGCACCCTCAGGAGAGGGAGCCTCAATGACACCTTTTGCTACAGGCAAAGCCGTTTGTGGGAGGTGGTTCAAACCGGCGTGAACCATTGGCATTGCGCTAACAACCTTGCTCCAGTAACCTGTCAGCACCTTTATTGAGTCTGCGCAGGCCAATGTACTAACAATAAACATTGCACGGCACCAATAGGAATGGGATGGCCTGACTGGAGTCCACCATGATTCAAAGGAAAATAATAAACAGTAGGGCCAGCATAACGAAGTCATGTCTGGGTGTAAAACTGTTTTTCTTCCTTCCTTGTTTTATTTTTCCAGGGAATTTCCCTACAAACCCTCCTCGCTCTGGTGTGATGACCCCTCCCCATTTTGAGCCATCCAGTTTAGTTTAGTTGATTTGTATTGCACGCCTGGCCCAGAGGCATCTGGGCACATTTCTTACAGTTACAGGTAAGTAAGTCACAGTAGGGTTATTATTATTTTATTTAGTTTAACTTGGGGTCTGCGCCCTTCCACAATGCAAATGCAATGTAAGTGCTTACTGTCATACATTAGCTGCTTTTCCATCGTAAACAGTTCAACCCTTGGAAAGTAAACACTGGACACCATTTTAGAAAAACTATCACTTACCTGATAGGCTATTCTACCACAAATGGCTTCCCTGGGTTGTGTCTCTGCAAGGAGACACTGACTAAACCCTGAGAAAAGGCCAACATTTGCCTGTCACCCCTATGGGGACAGTGAATAAGGATGCATCCTCCTGGTCATATATATATGTTACAGGGCCTGCGGTAGCAGCCCTGTAGTTATGGTTAAGTTGCTCAACCCATAGGAAGAGCACTTTTTGGGCGGCTTATAACTTCACCCCTATGGACGAATCCTCACAAAACTTTGCAAAAGAAGGATATGGCCCCATCAGATTGAATCTGCAAAGTTTGGTGAGGTTTCGTTAAGGGGGGCAAAGTTATAGGGAGGTCCCAAAATATGCTCACGCCTACAACCCAAGCCACTCGATGGATTTTCACCAAATTAGTGGCAGGAGCAGCGGCTTGGTCCCAAAAGCATGCTTTTGTAGAACATGGTGTAAATCTGTCTAGTAGTTGTTTTTCAAATTTCCAAAAAGTAGGTACACAAAAATGAGTGATATCTCGGTTAGGTCCGCAGACTGCTTTCCATGTTCGGTCCGCGGACAGGTATCTGATTGGCCCAGAGGGTGGTGTCACTGACATTGGACGTGCCCACTGATTGAATGGTGAAAAGTGTGAGATGCGTCAAATTTTTGGATGCACCCGCCATGTTGGATTCACCATGTTGACATGTTGGATTCACGGACAGCCGTGAATCCAACATGGCGGGCATTTCCAAAAAACACTTGTGACCATAACCTCTGATTTTCATTGGTTTTTGTTAGTGCAACTTAAGCATAACGTCCCTTTAACAAAGTTTTTCAATTCATTTCATGGGTTTTTGTTAGTGCAACTTAACCATAATGTCCCTTTAACAAAGGGTTTTCAGTGAATTTCTTAGGACTTAACTAGTTCACCTTTAATCTGCTACAAGTTCCTTATATTATACCCCCCACCCCCAATGTGGCAGCTATGGAGTCCGCGGACAGCGCAGTAGTCCGTGGACATTGGACAGCATTCACAAGGCTCAGAATCATAGGGGAGACACAAAAAAAGATGTACCCATCAACCAACAAACAGATGTACATAAAAATACAAATAATGTTTACAACACGCAAATATACTTTTCTGTGCAAACACTTTAATAAAAATATATATATGTATACATATTTATCCCACATTACAATGGAATGCACCAATCACGAACCGTAACTGTACACTTCATATCATCTCATTACAAGGTGCTTATTGGACAACACATTCTCACTAAATAGTAAGTGCATTGTATTCAGTACTCTATTATTAGCTTTCATTATGTAAACATGTGTCATAAGACAAAAGCACTTTTTTTTTCTCCACAGAAATGGCAAACACACTTAAGGGGTTAGAGGAGAACTTCCCAAAAGAAAAAATGAGTGACGATAACATCTCTAATGGTATAGAATACATATTTTAATGTATACAAATAAAGTAATTTGTATACACATTACTAAAATAATAATTTCTGTTTTCCGTACAGTACATAGTTTTCATGAAGAAACCATGCCCTAGGTTAACTAAACACAATCCCAAGAATCACAAAGAGAATTCCTATACCCAACTGTAAATAATCAAATCATAAACTTGTCTAAAAAATTGAATGAACTAAGTAATGATTTTAAGGACCTTTACAGTATGTCAAAAATCATTTAATTAAAAATGTTCCCTATGACTTTCCTTCTTGCACCTGTCCCCTTTTTCCCCAGCAATCATCCCCATCAAATTCTGAACATTTTAATCAAAGACGCTTTGATGAAACCTCACTGCCTTCTTCCCCTCATGATTATTGTACAAAAATTCCTAATCCTCCGATTTATGTTTCCCATTCCGATACGCCATCCCTTTCTTGAATAAATATATTTTTTAGACTATAAATGTTTTGTATACTGTTGTGTGATATATATATATATTTTAAACTCACATTATGAGTCTCTAGACACCACGACTGTCTGGGCTGTCTGCACACAACATGGAGGTGCCCCCGGACAGGCGAGATGTCCGGACATACAAAAAAGGTAGCAGGCGCCCCTCTCTCGAAAGAACAAGGCATGAAACCTGTTCAGTGGTTATTAACCACATTGAGAGTTCGCAGCCATTGCTTTTTGCTCACTGTACCTTCACAGATGGGAAATATCCATTTGCATATCAGTCTTTGTCCCACCCACAAGGGCAGTCCAGCACCGAAATGCTATGGCAATTCCTCTCTGAACAAGAGTACCATCAGCAACCCCATACACGTGTTTCAGCCTTGTTGGGCATCATCAGTGAGGTGAAGCTGAGCCTCTCTAAGCACAATGAGCAGGGAGTCCACGTCTGGTTTCCCCCAGGTAACCTAGGGTGACCAACCCCAAGTTCCTTTAAAAAATACAAAAAAGGTAGCAGGCACCTCTCTCTCGAAAGAACAAGGCATGATAACCTGTTCAGTGGTTATTAACCACATTGAGAGTTCGCAGCCATTGCTTTTTGCTCACTGTACCTTCACAGATGGGAAATATCCATTTGCATATCAGTCTTTGTCCCACCCACAAGGGCAGTCCAGCACCGAAATGCTATGGCAATTCCTCTCTGAACAAGAGTACCATCAGCAACCCCATACACGTGTTTCAGCCTTGTTGGGCATCATCAGTGAGGTGAAGCTGAGCCTCTCTAAGCACAGTGAGCAGGGAGTCCACTTCTGGTTGCCCCGAGGTAACCTAGGGTGACCAACCCCAAGTTCCTTTAAAAAATACAAAAAAAGGTAGCAGGCGCCCGCCCCTCTCTCAAAAGAACAAGGCATGATAACCTGTTCAGTGGTTATTAACCACATTGAGAGTTTGCAGCCATTGCTTTTTGCTCACTGTACCTTCACAGATGGGAAATATCCATTTGCATATCAGTCTTTGTCCGACCCACAAGGGCAGTCCAGCACCAAAATGCTATGGCAATTCCTCTCTGAACAAGAGTACCATCAGCAACCCCATACAGGTGTTTCAGCCTTGTTGGGCATCATCAGTGAGGTGAAGCTGAGCCTCTCTAAGCATAGTGAGCAGGGAGTCCACGTCTGGTTGCCCCCTGGTAACCTAGGGTGACCAACCCCAAGTTCCTTTAAAAAATACAAAAAAGGTAGCAGGCGCCCCTCTCTCGAAAGAACAAGGCATGATAACCTGTTCAGTGGTTATTAACCACATTGAGAGTTCGCAGCCATTGCTTTTTTTTTGCTCACTGTACCTTCACAGATGGGAAATATCCATTTGCATATCAGTCTTTGTCCCACCCACAAGGGCAGTCCAGCACCGAAATGCTATGGCAATTCCTCTCTGAACAAGAGTACCATCAGCAACCCCATACACGGATGTCCGGACATGTTCGGTTCTGCATGTGCACTTTTAATTAGTCTGTGGACACCGCACATGTTCTACAGCCACACAGCACATGCACCCTGCGATTCCCACTCAATGTGTGTCCGTGGATGGCTGCCAGGGCAGTGGACGGCCGTTGACATCATGATCATTTGTGATGTCATCTTTGATGTCCTAGGTGTTAGTCTTAGCAGTGCATGGTGGTGGCGCGAGTTATGGTGGCGCGAGTTATGGTTGCTTAGCTTACCATAAATGGCAAATTTCTGAGATTTTTCGGTTTTACCTGTAACCATAACATCCCTGTAACAACGTTTTTCCATTGAATTTCATAGGTTTTCATCAGTGCAACTTCATCATAATGTGATTTTTACTAGTGCATCTTAACCATAATGTCCCTTTAACGTTTTTTCATTGAATTTCATAGGTTTTTATTGGTGCAACTTAACCATAAAGTCCCCTTATCTACGTTTTTTCATTGAATTTTATACGCTTTTACTGGTGCAACTTAACCATAACGTCCCTTTAACAAAGTTTTTTCATTGAATTTGATAGGTTTTTATTAGTGCAACTTAACCATAAAGTCCCTTTAAGAAAGTTTTTTAATTGAATTGTATAGGTTTTTATTGGTGAAACTTAACCATAACATCTCTTTAAGAACACTTTTTTCAGAGAATTCCATGGGTTTTTACCAGTGCATGCTATTTTCCACCAACTCACGAATATTATACTTACACCAATATAGCAACGTATTTGTGTCCAATTTACAAGATTTCACCTTAAAACTCTGCCATTTCCCACCTTCTAGCATAATTTTTAACACTTCTATACTTTTTCCACTGTTTTTTGCTTCCATCGACGTCCACAAATGTCTGACGTCACTGTGGACCTTCCAGACAGTGCCATGTGACCATACATAGGGCCTCATTATGATTTTGGCAGTAGCCATACCGCCATTGGCGGCATGGCTGCCGCCAAAATCGGGTCTGGGTTCCCAAAATGGGGAATTACCGGGCCATTCCGAGTTCGGAGGGCCCGGTAATTCCTCCCTCCAGGAACCCGGGCCCGGTCCTTCCCCATTCCCATCTCAGCCCCCATAGGCCTGAATGGGAATGGGAGAGGGAGCAAACAACGGGCAGATTAACAGCAGCCCGTTGTTTGCTCCCTCTTCCCCTCGCGGGACTCGCTCTGCACGTCTGGCAAAACCAGACGTGCAGAGCAGGTCCCACGAGGGGACCTCGTAATGTGGCGGAATGGTGTTAACGGGTCCGCATGCTTCTGCGGCACCCGTTAACCCATTCCGCCACAGTTGTAATGAGGCCCATAGACTCAATACATTTTTCAAACATTTCCATTTGCATTTTGTGTGTTATGCTAAGGGGAATAATGTGGCGTTCATGCCCCATTCCAGTGACTGGAATGGGGGACGATTGTCTGCAGACCTAGTTATCGGCTAAAACGAAGTATGTCTGTGTGCGCCCTGATGCCTGCAGACTTTGGCGCATTATAAATAAATAAATAAATAAATGACAAGGGCTCCAGACCATTATCCTCCATTGCAGCCCCTGCATTCGGGGATAAAGGCCATTGGCACCCCTGGTTCCCAAAGCGGGAAACCAGGGTCTAAAAAATAGATGTTTCTTCCCACAGCGGGACACCAGCGGCATCCCGATGAGGGAAGGAAAATACTTTTCCAAGATGGCCACCATGGAAAAAGAAGGCACAGCTCAGTACAGAGCCCCTCTTCCCTTTGCATGGCAGCCTGCAGAAGGCAAAGTCAAAACCTGATGACCATATTACC
This sequence comes from Ambystoma mexicanum, assembly GCF_040938575.1. NCBI lineage: Eukaryota > Metazoa > Chordata > Amphibia > Caudata > Ambystomatidae > Ambystoma > Ambystoma mexicanum. The sequence continues at coordinate 545,140,618 of NC_090929.1, forward strand.
ACAAGCACATTTTATTTCCCTTTCAAACCTATCATACTTTCGAATAACTTTATCACATAGCCGGTCCCAGGTGGACATGGCCCCTTTAACACCATTTTTCATCCCTCGCGGTCAAGGCCAGTAGCCAGATTGTCCGGGTCATGACCTTATACCATGACCCAGAAAATCTGGCCACTGCACAGGGCCACAGACTATACCTCAGTCACCACAGGTATATCACTATTTTTTGTACCTACATTATGACACTTGTCAAAAAATAAAGTGAAGTGTGTCTGTCTGTGTGCGCTCTGATGCCTGCGGGCTTCGGCGCATTATAAATAAGTAAATAAATAAATAAATAAATAAATAAATAAATAAATAACGGGCTCCGGACCATTATCCTCCATTGCAGCCACTGCAATGGGGGATATAGGCCATTAGCACCCCTGGTTCCCAAAGTGGGAAACCGGGGTGCTAAGAAAATAGAATTTTCTTCCTACAGCGGGACGCCTGTGGCATCCCGCTGTAGGAAGGAAAATCCTTTTCCAGGATGGCCACCATGTAAATCGAAGGCGGGGCTCAGTACAGAGACCCTCTTCCCTTTTCATGGCAGCCTGCAGAGGGCAAAGTAAAAACCCTATGACCATATTACCACAAGCACATTTTATTCCCTTTCAAACCTATCATACTTTCGAATAACTTTATCACATAGCCGGTCCCAGGGGGACATGGCCACTTTAACGCCATTTTTCATCTCTTGCAGACAAGGCCAGTAGCCAGATTGTCCGGGTCATGACCTTATACGATGACCCAGACAATCTGGCCACTGCCCATGGCCACAGAATATACCTCACTCACCAAAGGTATATCACTATTTTTTGAACCTACATTATGACACTTGTCAAAAAATAAAGTGAAGTGTGTCTGTGTGCTCCCAGATGCCTGTGGGCTTTGGCACATTATAAATAAATAAATAAACGAGGGCTCTGGACCATTATCCTCCATTGCAGCCCCTGCAATGGGAGATAAAGGTCATTAGTACCCCTGGTTCCCAAAGCGGGAACCTGGGCTGCTAAAAAATAGATTTTTCTTCCTACAGCGGGACGCCAGCGGCATCCTGCTGTCGGAAGGAAAATCCTTTTCCAAGATGGTCACCACGGAAAAAGAAGGCAGGGATCAGTACAGAGCCCCTCTTCCCTTTCCATGGCAGCCTGCAGATGGCGAAGTCTAAAACCTATGACCATATTACCACGAGCAAATTATTTTCCCTTTCAAACCTGTCATACTTTCGAATAACTTTATCACATAGTTGGTCCCAGGTGGACATGGCCAATTTAACACCATTTTTCATCCCTCGCAAACAAGGCCAGTAGCCAGATTGTCCCGGTCATGACCTTATACCATGACCCAGACAATCTCGCCACTGCCCATGGCCACAGACTATATCTCAGTCACCAGAGGTATATCACAATTTTCTGTACCTACATTATGACACTTTTCAAAAAATAAAACACTGGCACATTTGCAAAACGTTGCTTTCAGGTCCTTGCCAATGCTCCTTACATGAGTTTGCTTGAAATCTGCCCATGTTTTTTTTTTCAAAAGTTGAAAATGTATGTACATACAACAGTCATATAACGTAGCCCCCAACTTGATAAAATCCATTCAGACTTTACACAAACATTCAAAGTTGGGTCTATAATCTTTCTGAAAACTTTTGTCCACATTCGTCAAAAGGCAACAAAGTTTTAAGCCATCTAAAAATGTTGAGACCCCCTCTAATTTAGCCCCTTCTTGAGAAAATCCCACCATACTTTACAAAAATATGTATATCTATATTTAAAATCATTTTGCAAACTTTTGTGCAGATTCGTCAAATGGCACCGCATTTATAAACCATTACAATATTTTGAGACCCACCCTCTAATTTTGCCCCACTTTACAGAATGCCACCAAACTTTGCAGAGCCGTTCAGTACCAGGTCTAGAATATAATTCCAAAATTTCATGCAGTTTTATTTAGTGGTGCCAAGGTTATAAGCCATCCAAGAACTGCTCCTCAACATCCGAAGGGTCCCTGAACTTCACAGGACTGTACAGCAAAAAACACCAGTTTTTTGGCTTCTAATGGCCATATCCCATCCCATCCACATCACCCCTCACCTCCCCAGAGATTTTTTTATAAGTTTGACAAGTATAATGTGTTTTTTTTATATTTCTGTACTGTGATGTCTGCGGGAATCGGCGAATGTCCGCAAATCCAACATGGCGGGCGTTTCCAAAAATCTGACTCACTTCACGCTTTTCACCATCCAATCAGTGGAAGCATCTGATGTCCGCGGACATCACGTCACCCTCTCAGCCAATCGAAGTCCTGTCCACGTACAGAACAGAGAAATAGGTCAGCGGACTGAACCCAGATATCACAAATTCTTTTCGACCTACTTTTTTGTTGTTTTAAAAAAATAATACTGGATGGATTTAAACCAAATTTACCAAACCGCTGCTCCTGCCGCAAATTTGGTGAAAATCCGTCCAGCGGTTTGGGCTGCAGGCATGAGCAAAGTTTTTCTCCAATCAGTCTATGGGAAAAAAATAAATGTTGGAACCCCCCATATAACTTTGCCCCCCCTTGATGCACAAAAACTCAGAGCGGACCACATACTTTTCTTTGCAAAGTTTGGTGAGGATTCGTCGAGGGGGAGCGAAGTTATAAGCCGCCCAAAAAGTGCTCTTCCTATGAGATGAGCAACTTAACCATAACTACACGGCCGCTACCGCGGGCCATGTAATATAGAGAGTTCCTGCTACTTACCCTGTACTAAGCTTCTCAATAACAATATTCTCTGTTTTACCCACTCTAGCAAATGCCATGCATTGCAGCATTCATCACCTGCTCACGTGAAGCATCAAAGAATTAGAATGCTTTGCATTTCAAAATGTTTCTTTGTACAAGCATTGTGATGAAAGTAAAAAAATGCATATGTACATGTACACAGCACTGTATCATGTTTTCATAAAAGAAAGGAAATACAGATAAAATAGATCTGTAGACCATTTTTACGTGGCACTTAGTGTCTGCCTGTTTAATATGTAGGAAGCACCTGTATACTTCCTAACATAACCCATTCCAATCTTCAGTTGCTTATGCAGTCCTCATTTTTTCTCTACAATCTGGGACTTGTACTCCAACATTTATAATGGGAAAAGTGGAACTATAAGTCTTAAAAACGCAAACAACAAATCTAGGACTACAGAAACACCTACAGATTAGAATGCATCATGTTGGCAAGTATGCATATATTCCTAACGTATTAAACTTCCACACCCCAACTGCCATTTAAAAGTGTACTACAAATCTTTTCCATTAACTTTTCTTCTCTTTTACAAAACATTACAGAGCTTCTATAAATGCACATAAGCATTTCTTAACATTCCATGAAAATGCTCCTAAAAACAAACATCTTTAACCATCCACCAATTTTATTAACTGTTTTTCCCACCACTCCTCCTTCCTTCATGAATAAAAACCTTTCCTACTAAAAGTACTTCACCATTACCACATATCCCAACTAACTTTCTTTTACAATTACAGGAAAGGAGCACATTACCGAAGACAATACCTGAAAACTATACCCTTCACATCCAACAAATGCACATAATTACAGCAGCACAGTTCTATCTATTACCCCAGACTACTCTTTTCAAACCAAGATTTCCTTCACTCTAAGCCACTATATTCCACCATTCGCACTCCTCCTATTCCCATCTAAACACCACCATTGCAACACCCACTCTGTTCCTCAAAACAGTACAATGTCCCTACAGATTCCATCACACCACGACTCCCTTACTCACTAACCCAACACCATCACACCTCTGCAGACTCTTTACTCTCACAACCTTCTCAACCACACCTAATAAACCAGCTCACAATCAAACAGCACTCTATTCATGTCTACAATCACACCCACAAACCCATGCACCATACATACATACATGCATGCACATTGCACAAATTTCCATCCCAATCATTCTCTTTTCCCAACAGACACAGCAAAATGCCTACTAAAAAGCAACTCTATAGAAAAGAATCTAAAAATAGAGCAGATAAGAATAAGACTACACCATATAGTAATCTACCTCTAAAACAATGTATAGAAAACATTCAAACAAAAGAGCTAATAACCTCACTCAACAAACCTTAAACAGCCATGACTAAAAAAGATAATCCCTCTCTTGCCAAATTAAAAAGTAAACAAATATGTACAAAGAAAAGCAGACCTACTAATGACCCTAACACTGTATCTACCAGCGTTAACCCAGTCACAGTAAAGCAATCCAAAACATTTATGTTACAGAAAATGTTCCACCTCATAGTTCTTCACAATCTCATAAAAACAGCTGAAAAGTCATGTTCTACCCTTAAAAACTACTGCAGGAGACTAATCCTGTAAGCTCTAATTTACAGCACTTTACTACTAAAGAGTAAATTGTTTATATTGATTTTTAACAGAATAAAAACCACTAACTAAATGAATCAATAAATTACAAAACATACTTTTAAACATGCACAGCATCAATATACAGACTTTTTCAAACTTCTGTTATGGTGAATGGATTCACACAAGCAGCATAGAACCATACTTCAATAGAGAAGCTTATAAACAAGAACAACAACAAATAATTGCCATAGACAATAATGGTTGAGGGTATGAAATGGTGGAAAACACCATTATGGGCAAAATAAACTCTTATAGAAAAAAAGTCTGCAACAAACATTCAACCAAATGCTCCTTTCACCCAAACAAACTTTCCAGTGTACAAATGGACATGAAGCTCAATGTGTAATATACGCCAGCAATCTTTTAAATCTTTATGACAATTCCTCAGTCACCATGTGAAAGTAAAAGAGAAAAATAGAATGAAAAATTTACAAAGCATGGACTCGTGTCCAGTGCACAGCTACACTGGTCTGCAAAGACATTAATTAGCCTGCATTTTAGGAATAACTTGCAAAACACTTTCCAGCACATCAAAATGTTAGCAACACACCATTCTATTATACAAAATCTTGTGCATTGACTATACAATGCAAACAATCCTGCTCTTGAACTGCAACATTTAAATAATATTCTCCTACATGGAACAGCCAAAGAACTGCTTCAAGAAATAGAGCACATCCAACGTAAATACTTTGGAACTGAAGTTGACTTAGAGAATTCTGTACCTTCAGAAAACATTACTGAAAACATCAGAAACACCAACGTCCTAATAAAGACATACAGAAAAGAAATAGCTACATTTCAAAACACTTCTGCTGAAATACCAGACCAAAAAAGAACACAAAAATAGGAGATATAGCCTACAAAATAGAAGACAATGAAGAATCCCAATGGTTCCAATTAGCTATATATCTAACAGTGGAAACTAAATACAAAATAACTGACCCCTCAACAGTTTGCATGTACTGCAACACCAAGATTGACAAAAACCAAATGTCATCACATGCTATCACTAATAACTTAACTGAAAGCTCTCTAACAACCTAACTTGTATGAGAGCATTATAATTCAAACAGTGCACCCATTTCAAGCTTTAAAACGACTTCAACCGAAATCAGCCAAATTACCTCCATCCGAGATACTAAAGGGCATCCGTGGCAAAGTAGTATATTTGCCGGTCAGTTCAAAGACCAATAGATCAATCTTTGATTGTACTAGTTAATGGTGTACCAACAAAAACATTTGGCAACAAGTTGTCGACTTAAACAAAATTATACATGCCCAACAATATCTAAAAGAAAACAATGAATAATACAAAGACATAAACATAGAGGAAAACGTAAGAGAAACCACCCAAATAATTCCAGACTCACCAGCAACTGGCCAATTTGAACGTGTAGATCCTGTCACTGTAGCCAACATTTTAGACCAGTATACAATTCACCCACTACACTCCAAAGACACTAATGACGAATCATTAGAAACATATCAAATGCATCAATCCAAAGGATCCCCAATGAGCATATGGAAAAAAAGTGTAAAAGCATGTTCTTTTCCTCTTCTCTTTCCTACGGGAAAAGGAGGAAGATATGATGAAAGGTCCACGCAAATTAGTGAATCAGAATATCGCTCTTAAAGAATGTATTCTGAAGACCCCAGAGAAAAAAAAGTCAAATACATTTTCCACCTCCTCTTCCAAAAGTGAATTAGCAAATCTATGTTATCGAGCTGCACACATATTAAAAACAGGCTCAACTTTTTAAACGTCCACTGCTTCAAAAAATAAAAGACAGAGATAAAGTTTTGCAGTCAAGTATAACAAATCTCTTGGCAAACATGCATGGTAAAATAGAATACTGGTTCCGGCATCACGCTGATGTACGTTGTATGCTAAAGAACCTAGGACCACCCACATGGTTTGTTACTTTAAGTTGTGCAGAGTACGCATTGGATGACTTGCATGGCTTTTTATGCACTGCAAACCAAAATAAAGATGGAATAGATATAAAAACACCAGGAGAACTCTGTTCTCTTGACCCTGGTACTTTCACCATTGCTTCATTGCCAGGTTGCACTTTATCTGCAATAAAACGACCCTTCTGCTTGGAGAAGTGCAACACTTCTTTTGGCGAAATGAATATCAATCCAGAGGAGCCCCACACATCCACATGCTTTTGTGGATAAAAATGCTCCTAAATTTGGCCATGATAGTGATGCCACAGTTTTATAATGTATTGAAGAATGTGTTACATGCAAAATCCCTTCAGAAACCACAGATAGTGACCTACATACACAAATAATACGCTTACAAAACATAAGTGTGGCAAATACTGCTGACCTAGATATAAAAACAAAGGCAAATACTATGACAAAAATGTTGCTTTGGCTTCCCCAGACCAATTTGCAAAAAAGGACAAGTAAATAGCTTGATGTCTTCTGTTAGACACAGCATAAACGGTGAATCCCCTAAACACATATACAACATTAAAAGGGACAAACCATCCAAGTACATCAATGATTACAATGCAATCATTTCCCTCTTGTGGAATGCAAACATAGACATACAATACATTGCAGACAATTCCACTGCATTTGCAAGATATGTGACAGCCTATCTCACCAAAGTTGAGAAAACAGAGCTAAAAGACCTCTGGAATTACATATCATCTGACAAAACACTATCACAAAAATTGTACAGCTTCGGTATAAAAATGCTCTCCCATAGAGAATGTGGGTGCTATGAAGCTGCAGACCATTTAACAGGTACAACCTTATATGGCAAATCTGAACACATTGTCTGGCTGAACCTTGCACCAGCTTCATCCCGAAAAAGAGTACAAAAATCCTACCAAGAGATTGAAAGCATAGCCACAAATGATCTCAACAGCCAGGACTAAACTATTTCATTGACACATGCTACCCAAACAGAAGTACTGCTTTGGAAAACATGTGTCTGTACGACATTGCCCAAAACTAAACCTACAAAAACAATGTCACATCAAATGAGACAACTGGCAAATATTCAATCTCAACTTGTGAAGGAAAGCTAGTGAAACTCACCAAGCCCAGTCTAATTAATCATATAAAGTTATCATTTAAATCTCCACAACATAGAGAACTGTATTACATGGCCTTACTCAAACTTTTTAAACCTTGGAGAAAAGAAAAAGAATTGTTAGGTAACTTTGACTCATTTGAATTTGCATTCAAAGCAAATAAAAACAGTATAATAAATGACAATTTCATACAATACAAACAAATGTTGGAGAATGAATGCCAACAAGGGGAAGAAATTGAAGCTCAACTAGACAAAGACACTCCTGAGGGCAGTGGACCTTGCCTTACAGGAAGCCAAGAACCACTTGGAGAACCACACATTCTAAATGAAGCAGAAATAGCCATGACTGAGGTAGAAAATACCATGTATCATTCAAAACAATCTGACGAATTCTTCTCTTTGCTTGAAGCACAGCTAAATGATGACCAACTGACCATTTATCTAGAAGTCACTCAAGAAATTAAACAAGGTTTTAAACATGAAACTAACACCTGTAGCTGCTGTAAAAATGTGAAACCTCTGATCCTGTATGTAAGTGGTGAAGCTGGCTGTGGTAAAACATTCTTATTTTTCAAATAATAAACACATTTCTCCAAAACTTACCAAACAACAACCTTTTGGCTGTAGTAACAGCTGTCACAGGTTTAGCTGCCTACAACATAGGAGATGTAACTTTACACTGACCACTGCTCCTTCCCATAGAATACCAAAACCAATTAGAATACTACAAATTATCAGCAGAAGCTGCTACTGAAGTACGCAGAATTCTAAAAAAATGGAAAGTGCTCCTGATAGATGAAGTAAGCATGGTTTCCAACCTTATCTTGGCTTTAAATCATCTCAGAATGCAAGAAGTCCTAAAAAACAACCACAAAGAACTGTTTGGAGGAAAATATGTTATTGTTTTCAGAGACCTCCCACAGTTAACACCAGTGAAAGGTCAGCCTTTTTTCAAAACATTCAGACACAAACGATGCCACAATAGCTTCTGCAGCATTGAAATGTAAATCTCTGGCAACATTTTCACTACAGAGAACTAACTCAAAACATGTGTCAGTCTGCAGACCTCACCTATGCTAACATTTTTAAAAAGCATTAGAACTGGTCTGCTTTCTAGAGATGCAAAATCCATCATAAAAGACTAATACAAGAGCTATATGGATGAAAGACATCTGCTCCTGATGTCATGGAACAATTAACTCAACAAAATCTAAAATGCATGTCCTTAATGCCAACCCTTGCAAGCTGTAGTCACTTCAGCGAGACAATGTTGAAAAGTGAAATGCAAAGCATACTGCATATCAACTCCACAGACAAACTAAAAGTGAACGGCATGACACTTCCTATGTGTCAACAAGCAACAGCAGGACTAAATAGCTTAGAAAAATGTATCTCTAACAAAGTTGGATTGGAGAAGATATTGACTTTGTGTCTAAACTGCAGAGTAATTCTAAAACGTAACCTTGGCGTAGAACAAGGTTCAGTCAATGGAGCAATTGGTACAGTTGTTGACTGTCTAGCTTATGCTGTCACTATTCACAAATCACAAGGTCTAACCCTAGATCAATCATTGATTGACACTGGCAGCACAGTCTTTAAAGAAGGTATGAGTTACATAGCACCCTCACATCTGGGTACACTCAATGGTCTATTTATAGTTAACTTTGATGCGAACAAAGTCAACGCTGACATTCCTTGCATCCTAGAAGACAACAGGCTATGGGCATAATACACCGACCATCTAAATATGTACCCTGTACCCTAAAAAAGAAACCTTTAAAAAGACAAGTAATACAAACTGAATCTATAACAGATCTCCCAACAAAACCGCTAAAGAAACAATTACCAACTCCTTTCACATCAACCAATACAACCACAAAACTTACTATTACAAAGTCAACTGCACATCCATCAGAAAAGAAAGACACAAATGTCCATTCTCAAGAAAGATCTGCAGGCCTATCAAACGATCCACAAACCAAACTCTCTGGTTCATTCAAATTTAACAACACAACTGGAGTAAATTGTTATGCTAATGTAACAATTAATCTTCTCTTTCAATTTCCACCAATTTTTCACAACATTTACTTAAACAGCTCGGACCGGTTGTGTTTGCAAATTCTCGTCCTTCATAGAAATGCCACAAGTAATCCTGGCAACACTTACTGTGTCTCAAATATACAGCAAAAACTGGACTACCGTGCAGGAATGGTAACATTTACCATAAACACCCAGGATGATCCACAAGAATTCCTAATGCACTTACTACAAGTACTGGAAACCAAGAACATGCCTATAAATGAAATCTTGCAGATTTCATACATGTGGAAACATACATGCATTCTCTGCAACCATGTTTCACAAGACCACACCACGAACAAACAATTCCTAAATGTATCCATACCAAATTCTGAATCCATTCCATTTCACTAGCTTCTTCAGAATGCAAATCATGGCATATTATGCCCGTTTTGCAATTCAGACAATCGTTCCTCCATACAAATAAACCCACATAGCCAATATGTCATACTAAGGCTTCTAAGGTAGAATAGATATGGTACCAAAAATAACTGTAAGATTACAGGCTTCACACACGGACAAGTATCTCTTGGAAAGAAAACTTTCAGAACAGTAGGTATAGTGTACCACACTTGTGCCACAGCAACTTCTGGGCACTACACTGCATATGTCAAAAAAAAGAAGTGGTTGGTTTGAATGTAATGATACCTGCATTACCCCAAAACATAGGTTATCAGAAAATTTAACAAATGCCTACTTAATATTCCTACAACCCAAATTTAGTCACTATACTATACCACATTTTACAGTTAGAATACACCAACAGGTATCTAACTACAGCCATAATACTATAATCGTTTTATTTGAAAATCAATCTAGTTAGATAATGGCAACAGGTACATTCATATAATTGTAATCATTTTTTTTAAATCCAGTATGGATTTTTTTCCCAATGACCCAATGATTATTTAATGTGAAAACAACAGCAGTGTGTCATACACTAAGGTTGTACCAAACATAGTTCTTACAGTGTACTGTGTATGAGGGTCTAAAAATAAATGTACATGTAAAATTGTACACAACTAAAGCTTTTAAACCATCGTGCTTAACAAATTGTACTGTTTTTTTCCACAGAAAATAAATCATAGATTCCGGCATCATAACGCTATGAAACTAAGTAACCATAGCAAGTATAATCAAATGCATATTCTATGAGCACTATCCTCAATTGTACTACAATCATTACTACTATATACAGTTCCATTACATCATTCATCCATATTACAAACACTTTGGGCCTCATTATAAGTTTGCCGGTCTGTTAACAATGGTACCGGTAAGCTTGCTGGTACCGTTGTTACTGGACCGGAAAATTGCAAGTTCTGCTTGTGGATGCCATCCCGCCCGCCAGGTCAGACCTGGCGGGCATACCGGCACCCATGAGCAGACCATGTCATATGCACCAGCACCATTCATGAATGGTGCCGGTGCATCCGACCTCCCCATGCCCATTGAGCCCTATAGGGCTCAAATGGGGAGCATTTCATTCTGGCGCCCACGAATGGGCAATTACTGGGTCCGGCAGGGCCGTAATGACCTGGTAATTGCCCATTCGTGGGTGCCTGAAAAAATGGTACTGGCAGCAGCCGTGCCGGTTCTACCGGCACGGTTCCCGCCGGTCTCATAATGAGGCCCTTCGTCCTCCCACTACATTACCTATAATTACATTACCCAAATTACTAGTGTGCAGCCATGCCCACCAGAATCTGGCCACTGGCCACAACCACCACAAAACAATTAACTATATAACAAATACATACCATAGACCACAACTACCACAATACAATTAACTATATAAAATGTACCTACCATACACTGTCAACTAATAAAACTCACCCTGACTCCCATGCAATCGAAATGATGTCTGCGGACACCGAAAGTGACAGCGGACTCAGCGGCATTTCCAAACCCTTTTTTCACCTGTAGAAAAAGCTCCACATTACTTTCATTCCACTTCCCTACCATTTCTATACCCGCTTTCAGCCATCAAATAACCTAATGGGCCTCATTATGAGAACAGCGGTAGCTCTGCCGGTAAAATTGGCACGGCTGTCGCGGGAATCATTTTTTTTGGGGGGCACCGGAAAATGTTAGTCCCCATTCTTATTTGAGTCCTATTGGACTCAATGGGAATGGGGAGGCCGGATGCAATGGCACCATTCGTGAATGGTGCCGGTGCATCAGAAATGGTCAGCTTGCGGGTGCCGGTCCGCCAGTCAGACTTGGCGGGCGAAAAGGCTTTTGGAAGCAGACATTGTAGTTTGCCAGTCCGGTAACAACGGTATCGGCAAGCTTACCGGTACCGTTGTTACCGGACCGGCAAGCTAATAATGAGGCCCAATGTCTTTTCCAAGCTGTCCATTCACTGCGTTGTCCGTGGACCACTATGACAGCTGCCCAAACTTTTTCCACCTACAAAAATAGCCTCATATCATCTTTTTTCCACTCCTCCACCCTTCCCAGCCCCTCTATTGGCCATCAAATAACCTAAAATGTGTTTCCCAGACTTCCCCCACCGCAATGTCCACAGACACTGACCGTTGTCCGCAAATCGTACATGGCAGGCTTTTCCAAAAATCTGATGCACCTAGCGTTTTTCACCATGCAATCAGCGGGTGCGTCCAATGTCCACAGACCTCACCCCGCCCTCTGGGCCAATGGAAGGCCCGTCTACGGACTGAACAGGAAAGTGAGCCTATGCACCGAACCAGGATATCACACATTTTTTGTAACCTACTTTTTGGTCGTTTTAAAAGAAACTACTGGATGGATTTACACCAAGTTTAGAAAAACATGCTTTTGGGACCAAGCCGCCGCTCCTGCCACAGATTTGGTGAAAATCCGTCCAGCAGTTAGGGCTGTAGGCGTGAGCGAGATTTATTTTCCATTGTGTCTATGAGAAAAACTGAAATGTTGGGATCCCCCTAGAACAGGGCCAGAATCCGGATAGGTTTTCAGGCTATCCAGCATGAATATTCATCAGATAAAATTGCATACATTTTGAACCATTGTATGCAAATGTATCTCATGAATATTAATGAGGGGTATCCTGAAAATCTGACATGGTTCCGGCCCTCCAGACCTGAGTTAGACAACCCTGCCCTAGAAGCTTGCCCACACAGATGGAACTTCACAAACTTTGCAGAATCAATCTGACAGGGCCATACACTTTTTTTCTGCAAAGTTTGGTGTATTCATCCAGGGGAGAGGGGTGAAGATATAAGCCACCTAAAAAGTGCCTTTCCTATGGGTTGAGCAACTTAACCATAACTACAGGGCCGCTACCACGGGCCCTGTAATATGTATCTTAGCCCACTAATCCTGGGGGAGACCTGAGGGCTCTGTCATCTGGGGAAGGCTGCTGTCCTTAGAAATTGTGTCAGCCTGACTTAGGTCTGCATTAGGATTTTTCTTTGTGCTCGCTTTTGGATGTCCTAAGTAGATCATGAGAGCACTCAGGATACAGTGTTCAGACTGAAGCAAAGGAGAGGCTGACTATCCTGGAACCTGCGGTCTAAAGAAAAAACCCACCATTTGATATGTTTTGATATGATATGGCATTTATAACGTGACTATACACATGTGTTTCAAGGCGCGACGAGGCAATAGAGGGGAAACAGAGGGAAGAGAGAGACAGCGATCCTACTAGGCCAGGTGACATTGAGATTGCGCAAGTGTGGCGGGAAAGGGGAGGGGGCAGTGCAGTACATAGGATAACAGTACAATAAATAAAGATAATAAATAAATAAAAGTGCGGCCAGCTGGTGGCAAGTTCAAGGGTAAGTTCAGACATCAGGTGTCAAGTGCTAGAAGGGGCTGTAGGGATACAGAAACAGTCCCTGAATGTAACGGTTGCCAGGGGGTCAGTGAATGTGTGCAACTGGTGGGGAGGGGACCCGGGCATGAGATCAGAGAGTAGCCAGATAACCAGTGCAGTTTCAGATTCAGCCAGGAGATCAGCAGGGGAGAGGAGGAGAGAAAAAAGAATCAAAGAGGAAAGTCTTGAGGTGCTTCTGGAACCGGAGATGGTTCGCCTCAAGTTTCAGAGAGGCAGAGAGGCTGTTCCAGAGGGAGGCCACAGCTGAAGAAAGAGATCTACCACCAACTTGTTGCTTAGAGAAGCGACTAACACTGAGGGAGTTGGAGGTGGATGAGCAAAATACTGTAATGCTTTCTGTGTTCACTATGGTACAACTATAGCATTCTGACCTTTCTGGGAGAATTACATTGATCACGTCCAATAATCAAAGTTGAAATGCATATCGATAAATGTGAGTGCAGTGATGGTTCAGAAGAGAGGACAGTGTGTAAATCATCCATTGCAGAGATTTGTGTTCATATGCAGGATTCCAGCAAGGACCACTCAGCCTTTCCTATGCCTGAAGTTCATAAACCTTCAGGTATATGTACTTTGTTTTGCAGCACAACAGGTGCTATTATCAGCAATGCACCTTCAGCAGGTAGCGGTTGCTATACAAACAAACTTGCATTGGTGTGGTGAAAGTCTACAAATTGGTTTGTTCAGATGGAGAGATGTAAAGCGGAGGCAGCCCCCGTCAATGATGGGCATAAAGTGTTGGTTTGGAGAAGTGATTAAGTATCCAAATTGGAACCAAAGCCTTCATGCTTGTATCGAGGCAGGATATCAAACTGGATTGTGATCGTAACGAGGGGGGCGCAACAAGATATTCTGGATCCCTTAATTAATTTGTTTCGGGAGAGGAACATTTCTATCTCCCGGCCCCAAAAATGCTTAAGTAGGACTTGCATCAGAGGCCAGTATTGAGAACCATGCACTGTGGGACATAGAGAGGAGAGTGAAAAGGCTATTTGTTGTCATCAGCATTCCTGCACTGAGAAAGAATATGATTGCAAAGTGGTATGGGCACACTCCCCAAAGCCCTCATTATGGGGAAGTCTGAATGGAACAGGCTGACTCAGCTCATGTGCCCCAGGTGGAGTTGGCCTGCAAGTGCCCCTTCCAATGATATACATGCAACATTAGTCCTGGGCATGACTCCTCCGGTGAAGAGGAGCATTAGCACCAGTCACTGGCCCGTGATGTGATACCGCTAGTTGTGTCCTGGGCTCATCATTGCGGCTCCTGCATTGTTGGCACCCCTGCTGTGCTCCTCTGGTTATGGGGAGTGTGGCTGGTTCTGCCCTGGTGTCCCAAGTGCTCTGTCGCCTGAAAAAAAGAAAGAATACTAAAATCCAACCTCTCTTCAGCCAAACCTATTTGAGACCTTAAGCCTGTGCCAGAAACCTCTTTGCTCATAAAATAGTGCCTGCTCCAGATACAGTGCTGCTGGATAAGGACAAGCAACAGAAACCAAGGAAATCCTAAGCATTCTGGGCTTCCCATAGTACTGCTGCCCGGGTGGTGAAGTAATGAGCCCCGGGCCTATCTGCATGGGAGAGCTCGTGCCTCCCACTCTATAATACTAAATACAAAATCGTCTCTTTTTCTATGTACTGCAGGTTCCACCCTTCACTCATGGATAATAAGTATAATGAACGCTGTCACGGCAGGAGCATGAGTGCCATGGTGGATGCTTTTAGAAGACAAATGCCCCTGAAGAGAAGTATGAGCCAGTGTGTGATCTCAGTTTCCACACACTGCCATAGGAGAAGTGAAGGTAAACAAGGGATTCCTCACTGAGAAGTCAGTATCCTCAGCCCTTTCGACTTGTGCAGGGATCCTGTGCCTTAAAAGTGTTAAGAGTGACTCCACCCCATCCAGCCGATGTGGTATCCATCTTCCTAAATAAAAGCAGGTGCAGGCAAGCGGGTCAGCCAGCCTTGCCATTGGGGCTTCTCTAAGCGATTGATAGGTGCTAGTCTATGAGCCCCAGTTGAAACCACAGTATCACCAGCAAAGCTACCTAGCCTCGCCAGCCTCTGTGAGCTCCAGCGCCAGCTCTGCCACAGTAGAAGAGAGACGGTAAATCGCCAAGGAGTTGCCTCTCCAGCCGCTTTCTGGCCAGAGCAGCCACAGAGCACAGAGCAGGCCTATTGCAGTCCAGAAGCCAGTGGAAGGTTTGCAGAAGACACGTACGCCTACTTTTGTTTTTTTTCCTAGTTGAGAGCATCGATTTTTTTTATTCTTCCTGTCTGCAGCTATCTTCCAGTTAAAATAGATTCTAAGGCGTGAGGTGGCTCTTTGGGACTCACAGTGAAGTGCATTTTCAAATTCAACGACAAGCACCCGCTTAAATATAAAAGGGTTCTATAACTGACTGCGCAGGGCTGGGGCAGAGGGACTGAAAGCAACTCCAGCGACTGTAATGAATAGTCGATTCATGTGTAGATCTGTTTGTATGGATTCAAAAAGTATTTATCAGGTATTAACTACTGCCTGCTGCCTAATTTTACATTATTATATTATTTAAACGGTTATTTATTAGACGATGGTATTCATGTCTGGCAGCAATGCCTATTTATTGAGAGTCTTTGCACATACATATTTAATGACATAGAATGTGCTTCATGCAGGCTAAGAGACTCTGCATTACACTGCTTTGGGGCTGCCAGAGATGAACGTGAGAGTGTGCATTTGAAAATGCAAGTAGTATCCTTTAAAAGGGATTTGACTCGCCATTATTGAGTTGCATGTTCTTTATTTGCTGACACTGACAGTGTGTGTTCATTGTAATATTGCATTGTGTTTGCTTGCATGTTGTTTTCACTGACCAACAGGAGGATCCTGGAGCTTTCCTCCAAAATCTACTCCAGGTGGAGGCACATTCGTTTACTAGTACTTTTTTGCACAGGGCATTGTCATTGACTTTCAGGTACAGCACCCGCTGGCCCCTCCTAAATCCCCCAAAGAATGTGTTAACACTCTGTCAGCAGTATGAACCATTATCTGTTTGATATATATCATCACTCAGGTTTCACACACACACAGTCCCATCATTCCAGCTGGAGCATTTGCCCTATAATATTTCCTTTCAGGTTCCCACTATCCATTGGGAATCACAATCACACTACCCTCCCACAATATGCAGTCGTCAACAATGGGTTACCCTTTTAATTGGGGAGTACTGTCTCTTATTGACCATTCCTTTATGTCTGACTTCTATGTCAGAGTTGTTACCTGGAAGGCTATTTCCTTTGGGTGTTTGGTGTTCTGACTCATGGGGTGCAGAGGTCCCCTGAAGTGCTGTCTGAATTGTCTATTTAGCCTGAGTCACCTACATCCAAACGTTTGGCTGTTGTCACCTTCAATAACCCCATTCACTTGCTTTCAATGAGGGAGGTGCACATGGTCCTTCATGATATTCATGGCCTTGGTGATGTTTTATGGGTGCCCCTTTGCTCCTACTCCTGTTCTTGACAGTGTGGCATTATCCTTCCAGCTTGAATTTACAAGTAAACCCCTTTAACGAGAATACGCCTAGGGCTGGTCGACCATTTCTCTTTCCTGCATTCCAATGGCAGGCCATGACAGCACCTGGATTCAGTTTGCATATAATTATCAGGTGTGCCCATTTTCTTTACATTGTTGATAGTGTAGAAACCTGCCAATACAATGCACTAAGGGAAACCAGGCAGCAGCAGAGTAAAGTTCATTTTCATACAGTCGCGCAGTCGTGCAGAAATGGACAGAGAAAACAGCACAGTAGGGGATAGAAATAAGGCTCCTAAGCCACATAATTCTCAGTCTTTTGGGATTTTACACAAAGGGGGTTCATACCGAAAATCATCATCGTGCATTTAATCAGTTACTGTACCAATGGGTCTCCTAACAGAACATAATCTGGCCTTGAGGGGCATGGCTTAACAGTACATGCTAGATATGTACAATTCTGCTTGGCCTACCCTGCTGAAACAACAATCACCTCTATCGGATTCCTCCATCATATGTAACAGGCCCTAGTTGGGTAGCCAGCACACATGTGATCCCTATTCTGGTTCTCAGCGAAGTATACCTTGCCCTCATTTGTGACGTTGGGCAGTCGTAGATCCCGGGAAGAGACTAACATCACAGCCACACAGCTGTATGTGCTTGCTATTTTCTGCCAGCCAATCACGTTGATGTGTGGATCTTGTCACAACCCTCCGCCCCTTAGTCATGGCTGTGGTACTGCTCCACCATTGCTTACAGAAAAAATATAAAATACTGTCACTTTCGATATTAGCCTCCTCTATTAGAAGTCGTACAGGCCTTTTCCCTATGCAGTTGGTTTGCATCAAGAATTGGGCATCTGCCAGAGATGTCGCCAACCAGACAACAGGGTGATCATATAGGCTGTTTTGCATTAGCAGTCCAATGGTTCGGTTCCAAAATAATCACCATGGCATGGACACACAGACACTTTGACTTGAGGGATCACACCTCTTATCCTCATTGCCCTTTACACGTTTTCAAGCAAACAGATGTCTGCACAGGGGCTCACAAAACTCCTGTTCACATTGTTCTCATGGTTCAGTGAAGCCTTTAGGTCTTAAGGGTTTTCTAGAATTCCTGTAAGCTTTCCAGCAGCACTCCTTGTGGCCACCCAGTGTAATCTAGCAAGTGAAAAGGGCTACATACAAGTGTTTGGAAGAGATGCAGCATGCAAGCATAGGTGTCCACCCGAGGTCCAGTGGCAGCACTTCATAGCCCTCACCCCTGATAGGAAGACAAGAGAGAAAAGCAAGGAACCACAATGTGGAGTGGGTTTAAAGTGCTTTTTTGAAAACATAGGAGTAGGCTATAGAAAAAGGGATATTTAAAGAGAACAAAAGGGAATGCTTTGCTTGCTGAAGAATAAGTTTGTGTACCTCACCAACTCATGGAGAACCTTTAGTCACCTGCCCATCAACGTCACCTGACACAAACACCAAACTCAGAAACATCACATCATCACCTCATTGTTGCAGCTGATTGGACTATTGACTTTGCCTGTCCCCTGACATCACCCCTCTTTTCTAAGTACCCTAACTGTGCATGCGCCTGCAAACTGAATTGTTGGCATAAATTCCAAAACTCCTAGAAGGTCTACAACTCCTTTGGCTGTAGGGACCCTCTCTGAGCCTTGCGCTTGCCCTGTGTAACGCTTACCCTGTACTCTGCAGGAGCGCCTGCACAGGGACACATCTTCCTACCGTCTGTGGTTGGGTTGGTGGTGTGGAGTGCTGTTGCAGGATGGAGACCCTTGGATTCTTCCCCTAAAAATTAACAGGTGGGTCATAGGTATATTAGACTCGTAATGCACCCCTTGACGCCCCGTCCCATGAAAGGCTAGACTCACCTGTTGGCTTGCACTATGGCACTCTCCTTCCTGCTGTCTGGCGCAGGGGCACTTGGTTCTCGCTCTTGTCTTTGCTTGGTTCACCTCCAGTTACTTCACTAGATAAGCCCAGGCTGGATGTGGCTTAGGTGAAGAGTGGCTTTATTTTCCTTCACTCCTGTTTTGCCTTAGATAGTTGTAAACAGGGATGTTATTTAGGGGTCGCTAGAGGTCGCAACTGCAACCTCTGAGGTCTCCCGTGCGACTTCTGTGGTTTCCGTTGCGACCTCTAAAAAAACAAACAAAACAAAATGCAAGCTCCTGGGCTGTGGCCAGCACCATGTGGCTCTTTACTTCTGGAGTGGCTGGCTTTCTTGTTCAGGCCCTTTAAAAAAAAGAAGAAAAATAAGAACAGGAGTGCCGCAAGTCTACGGGCCTCATTAGGAGTTTGGGGGTAGCCATGCCCTTAATTAGGGCATGGCTACCCCCAAACTCGGGTTCCGGTCCGGGTCCCGCATAGGGCTCAATGGGAATAGGAAGGATAGTAACAACGGCCCCGTTAATAACAGGGCTGTTGCTGCCACCTGGTACTGCTTGCAGGTGCCGCTCTGCACGCCTGGCCTGACCAGGTGTTCCAGAGCGGCACCCGCGAGCATTCTCGGAATGTTGCGGAGAGCAATACCGGCGCCATTGTTGCCTTTCCACCACAATTGTAATGAGGCTCTAACACTTACAGCACTGAACCTAAATAAGAAAGAATAGGAATACCAAATAATGTGTCTTTCTGGAATTCTATACAATAATTGCTAGACTCATTAAAGGTTTATTTCAGCCACACTTCAGGGGGTGAGTCACTTATTTAGTCTGTTCTTAAATGCCTCAACTCAGCCTTTCATCCTTCTGAGGTCAATAAATGGGTACCAACACAGGTTGGGTGATATTGGGTGTATATTTTTTCTATATAAAGCGCTTAAGCGTAAGTGCTATATAATAACACATCATTATCCTTTGGTCATGGACATCTGCTTGCATTCACAGCAATTTGGTAATATGGGCCTATACATACTGATCTTAACGATACATATGGCGATCCATTCTTATATGAAATGTACATCACATTATAGTGATATCGTAACCATATTTTTCGTAGTGTACAATGCTATGTGATGCCACTTCCTGTTTTGTCAACTGGTGAAAGGTTGTGTTCCATCGCTTCACGTGATATCACTTTGTGGTGGGGTCGAATTACATCACTTCCTGTAATGTCATCATGGGTCAAGGTTCGTGTGATGTCACTTTCCCTACCCCTGGAATTTTGGTGAAATGACGTCCCTGATTCTAAAGTCTTTTCCCAAAGTCTAGCGCTAATTTCCTGGTGCACATTATAGACTTTGTGCTCTGAGCTTGTGTGTCTTGCAGCTGCTGAACGCGCTGTGCGCTCTCTTTCCTTTTCTGCTGTTCAACAGGGCTGAGCGCGTTCTAATTAACTTTCCCCTTCTTCTCTATGCAGGTGCTAGGCAGAAGCCTGATGAGTTGGGAGCCACTGATGGAGCTCTGGAGTCAGAGCAGGGTGGAGCCTGAGGCACCAGACGCACCAGAGGACCAATGCTTGCGCTGATCGGAAGCTGCGCGAGAAAGCAAGCAAACCGGTAGGTGTTCTGAAATTCAATTGTAATTATCTGTCTTTAAATCTTTGTCTTTTTCCTTTGCAGGATCAGGATATCAGAAGCCGGTGTAGCATCCTGCCTTGAGGCAGAATGATACGATGCAAGGAACCCCAGCATGGGTGTGGTTTAAATAGAGCACCACCCATGAACATTAGACCACCAGGCTAAGAGATGTGAAATGGCCTAGTCATCGGTCATCTTGGAGGTAATCCAGGCAGACTCCTGGAGCGTCCATCTTGGATTTCTTCCCATACAATGTTAAAGGTCAGACTCAAGGCCCTATTAAGTGCCAAGTGCGCCACAACGAGGTCCAGCCTTCCCGATTCCTTGTTTTCCTGGCCTAAGATGTAGATGCAATGTGGACATGTGGGTGAGAACTGGACGGGAACCCCTGGTAATCATGACACCCTGCACCTTATGATATTTGGGTGTGAAAGAAATACTGCAATTACTGACACTACTTATACAATGGATCACACATCCTGGAAATGGTGGTAATTGTACTGCTGGTGGTAAGTGGTCAATTCTGTAGGTTGTAGAATAACCACAATTCCAGAAGGACCAAATTCTGCTTCATCCGAAAAAACACTACCGATTTGCCGCTTCGCCATTGGGAAGTAAAATATGGGGTACATTTGCTGATGATGACTTCTAAAACAGTTGTAATTACTATGAAAAAGAAGATTAGCGCTGAGCAGTTTTAAAAAAAAATATATGTCACCAGTTAAATTCTACTGTAGTGTAGTCAGATAACACAAATGTAATCATAGGTACGTGTCCTTTCCTACAAGTGGTCCTATTCTAGCCCAGCAATTGACATTTGTTTTGACCGATGGTATGTTAAGTTGATTTTATTTTTATCACTGCTAGGATTCACAGTGCTGCAGAAGATAATGAAAATATGGCTCTGTTGTGGCATTTTTATAACTAGCAATACTTATCACCAACGCTTCATATTTCCATGTTGTCATAGGTGAACCAGAATACCAACTTTAGAATATCTTATCTGTCCCAGAGTGGTTTGGGCAGAACATTGCTAGCAGTTTTATATCTCATACTCTAGTCATCACAATCCAGTAGAGTAGAATGTTGTTATTTAAGATGAGGATGTTAAATGATTGCATTGTATAGAGAGTCAGTTGGAGGAAGGGGAGAGTGTAGAATGGCTGTACTGCAGCTGCGTACAGATGGAGTATAAATAAAATTTCAATCACTCAATCAGGTGTACTCACTTCATTATACCAGTGGTGAGGTGTCTGCCCCCCCTCCCACACCCACCTCCGAGACAGCACTGACAGCTGTAGTAGAGGAGCGTGTCTTGTGAGTGGGCAGACCTGACCGGACTGTACTCACAATGTGTACAGCAGTTGGGAGCTGAAGACTGGAGGCTGATTGGTCCCCAGGCACAAGGAATCACACCACTTGTTGCATACCCCAAAACTTTGCAATTTCGAATATTTACACTTGAGCATGAGAAGCGTTCTGCAGAGGCCTTGTGCTAGTGGCTGATGGAGCTGTGTGCACATGTGCGTGCAAGGAAGGTCTCCACATCAGTGCTCAATGTGGCACATCAAGAAAAGGACACATCTTCTGTATCCAGGTTGCTAGGCAACCGGATGCATATGCTCTGAAGCGAAGGAGAGGGGACTTATACAAGCTACTGTGAAGCGGAGAGAAGAAAGACAAGTGTATTTTTGTATCACATTTCATCATCATTTGCCTAACTGGCAGAGAATATACAATAGACCTCTCAAAATTTAAAAGGGAATAAAAGAAAGATTACAGGAATAATTAAACATCACCAACATCCCGGGACCTGTATGTTTATATCCCACGCTGGAGAACCAATCATCAAATGGGAGTATTGGAAGGAGGATATTCTAAAATGTGTGTTGTTAGCCTGCAGGCAAAGTTACTCAATAGGGAGGAAGGATGTGTTATTGAATTACTGTCTAGGTTACGCTGGACAAGAAATTTAAAAGAGATTGCGTGATCCACCACAACCCGATGGTGGAGAGATGTTAAGTGCATTTGAAGTAAGCCTAGCCAAACTCGAAAAACATTTTATAGTGAGGTATCATTTTGCCAGCTAGCTCTAAAGTTTGAGTTTGGTCACTGTCACGAAGAAGACTTACGTGATCAGGTGATGATTAAGTGTGTGAATGAGCACATTCATGAGGAGTCACGGAAAGAACAGGGATTCAACTTGGATTGAGCTAGTAAAAAAGCTAAGCAAGTTGAGCACACTGCTCTGTGCATCAAGGAGTTGGGTAGTGATGACAGCAAGGCATCCGGAGAAACTAATGTTGTAACCAAAGGAAACAATACAAGGATTTATAATTCGGGATTCCGACATCGAGCTGGTGGGAGACCTAACGACAAAGATTGTCGAAGAGGAATCATGACAGAAAGGAGTTTTGCATAGAATGTCAAGCCAAAAGATCTTTCAGATGTGGAAATACTCAACATTTTCGTATGGACAAAGAGTGCATGGCAGTATTCGGTGAGTGCAGCTTCTGTTGTTACAAAAGAGGACATTTAGCTATGTGTAGGCTGAGAGTTAGTCGCAATGGTGGTGTGAATGAGAACCCGCTTAAAAAAGACACTGATGAGAGAATGAATTATAGGATAGGGGTATTCAACACCATGTGGCCGATTCATGGAACAAACGTGCGCCGAAAATCTACGCGCAAGTAGGCGCAAGCAGGCGCAAGCGGAAAAAAACAGGCGCACGCGCACGCGTGCGATTCATGGAAGTCCCTGCGCGTGTTCACCGCGCGATGTGCGCCAAACCCGTGCATGGCGCACAAGTCACTGCAACATCGCGAAAGGCGTGCGCGACGGTGCGCGACGCGCACAGTGAAAGCGCACAACCTCAGCGCACACAGCAGAAAGTGGGCGGGACATGGGGCGTAACGCGCGGAATGGGGAACAACACGCGAAAATAAGGGCGTAACTGGGGATGCACTGCACGGAAGCAGAGGTAACGCCCACACGCACACGAACCACACGTATCCATGGAATGGAATAGGGCAAACCCACGCACAGCCAAAGCCGCGCACAAGCTGAAACACGTCCGCCACACGAAGGCAGGCGGTAGAGTCCCAGCGCATCAAAAAAGTGGCGCTGCGGGAAGTAAAATACGCGATTGAGCGGGGTACTTGTATTCCGGGGGTGCGCGGGAAGTTACACACGCGAATGAGCGGGCTACGTGTATTCCGGGGGTGCGCGGGAAGTGACACACGCGATTGAGCGGGGTACGTGCATTCCGGGGGTGCGCGGGAAGTTACACACGCGAATGAGCGGGGTACGTGTATTCCGGGGGTGCGCGGGAAGTTCCACACGCGATTTGGCCGGGTACGTGGATTTCAGGGGTGCGCGGGAAGTTCCACACGCGATTGAGCGGGGTACGTGTATTCCGGGGGTGCGCGGGAAGTTCCACACGCGATTTGGCCGGGTACGTGGATATCAGGGGTGCGCGGGAAGTTCCACACGCGATTGAGCGGGGTACGTGTATTTCGGGGGTGCGCGGGAAGTTCCACACGCGATTCGGCCTGGTACGTGGATATCAGGGGTGCGCGGGAAGTTCCACACGCGATTGAGCGGGGTACGTGTATTTCGGGGGTGCGCGGGAAGTTCCACACGCGATTCGGCCTGGTACGTGGATATCAGGGGTGTGCGGGAAGTTCCACACGCGATTTGGCCGGGTACGTGGATTTCAGGGGTGCGCGGGAAGTTCCACACGCGATTGAGCGGGGTACGTGTATTTCGGGGGTGCGCGGGAAGTTCCACACGCGAATCGGCCTGGTACGTGGATATCAGGGGTGCACGGGAAGTTCCACACGCGATTTGGCCGGGTACGTGGATTTCAGGGGTGCGCGGGAAGTTCCACACGCGATTGAGCGGGGTACGTGTATTTCGGGGGTGCGCGGGAAGTTCCACACGCGATTTGGCCGGGTACGTGGATTTCAGGGGTGCGCGGGAAGTTCCACACGCGATTGAGCGGGGTACGTGTATTTCGGGGGTGCGCGGGAAGTTCCACACGCGATTTGGCCGGGTACGTGGATTTCAGGGGTGCGCGGGAAGTTCCACACGCGATTGAGCGGGGTACGTGTATTTCGGGGGTGCGCGGGGAGCAGCACACGTGAATTGCACGTGTGGGTCCTCCCAGGTGTACCCTCTACACCCTCCACGGCCCCTGCAGGTGGCTCACACCACAGGGGCCTACCCAGCACATGTCCTGCAGGCACCCCATCCACCATGGCCATGCCCACCAGCCAACCCACATATCAACTAGCACTACTGCCCACCAACGCATGTCCCCCTGCACCCCCACCCCCCAGCAGTGCAGGGGCAGCCTCAAACAGGCCCCCACTCATGTCCCCCTGCACCCCCACCCCCTAGCATCCAGGGGCACCCTCCACCAGGCCCCCACTCATGTCTCCCACCCCCCAGCACTGTGGGGCACCTGCCAGCAGGCCCCCACCCATGTCTCCCACCACCCCCACCCCCCAGCATCCAGGGGCACCCTCCACCAGGCCCCCACACATGTCTCCCAGCACCCCCACCCCCTAGCATCCAGGGGCACCCTCCACCAGGCCCCCACTCATGTCTCCCACCACCCCCACCCCCCAGCCACCAGGGGCACCCTCCACCAGGCCCCCACTCATGTCTCCCACCACCCCCACCCCCCCAGCATCCAGGGGCACCCTCCACCAGGCCCCCACACATGTCTCCCAGCACCCCCACCCCCTAGCATCCAGGGGCACCCTCCACCAGGCCCCCACTCATGTCCCCCTGCACCCCCACCCCCTAGCATCCAGGGGCACCCTCCACCAGGCCCCCACTCATGTCTCCCACCCCCCAGCACTGTGGGGCACCTGCCAGCAGGCCCCCACCCATGTCTCCCACCACCCCCACCCCCCCAGCATCCAGGGGCACCCTCCACCAGGCCCCCACACATGTCTCCCAGCACCCCCACCCCCCAGCATCCAGGGGCACCCTCCACCAGGCCCCCACTCATGTCTCCCATCCCCCCCACTCCCCAGCAGTGCAGGGCACCCTCCACCAGGCCCCCACTCATGTCTCCCACCACCCCCACCCCCCCAGCATCCAGGGGCACCCTCCACCAGGCCCCCACACATGTCTCCCACCACCCCCACCCCCCAGCATCCAGGGGCACCCTCCACCAGGCCCCCACCCATGTCTCCCATCCCCCCCACTCCCCAGCAGTGCAGGGCACCCTCCACCAGGCCCCCACTCATGTCTCCCACCATCCCCACCCCCCAGCATCCAGGGGCACCCTCCACCAGGCCCCCACACATGTCTCCCAGCACCCCCACCCCCAGCATCCAGGGGCACCCTCCACCAGGCCCCCACACATGTCTCCCAGCACCCCCACCCCCAGCATCCAGGGGCACCCTCCACCAGGCCCCCACACATGTCTCCCATCCCCCCCACTCCCCAGCAGTGCAGGGCACCCTCCACCAGGCCCCACTCATGTCTCCCAACACCCCCACCCCCCCAGCATCCAGGGGCACCCTCCACCAGGCCCCCACACATGTCTCCCAGCACCCCCACCCCCAGCATCCAGGGGCACCCTCCACCAGGCCCCCACACATGTCTCCCAGCACCCCCACCCCCAGCATCCAGGGGCACCCTCCACCAGGCCCCCACACATGTCTCCCATCCCCCCCACTCCCCAGCAGTGCAGGGCACCCTCCACCAGGCCCCACTCATGTCTCCCAACACCCCCACCCCCCCAGCATCCAGGTGCACCCTCCACCAGGCCCCCACTCATGTCTCCCACCCCCCAGCACTGTGGGGCACCTGCCAGCAGGCCCCCACCCATGTCCAACTCATGTTCCCCACCCAACATGTCATCACAGTCCAGATCCCTGGTCTCTATGGTCAGCCCCCAAATGCAAAACACCCACCCGAGTATTGCATCCACCCACTCATATTCTGCAATTACATCACAGAACACCAATTGCAAGTTCCAAAACAAACACATGTCCCTCACATACACCCAATGGGTGTCAGTGAATCTCAAAACACATAACATGAAATGCATGAAAACAATGAGACACCACACATTGAAGTGCAACAAATAAATAATGTATTAAAGGAAAGATGAATAGAAACAAAAATGAAGAAACTGAAATGTGAATGGAAAAAATGAAAAGAAGCATGTCCGTCCAAAAAAAAGAAAAAATCAAAGATTATAGAAATCCAAAGTAATGTACTACAAAGTCAATGTCCACCAAACAAAATCCAATGTGAAAAAAAAACATAAGCCATTGATCCATGGATAATTTAAAAAAATAAAGTATGTACAAGTCCACAACTATGTACAAAGCAAGAAGCCAGGGTCCATCATCCCAACAAAATAAAGGAAACCTAACTAACTACACTAACCAATAAAAAAAACTATATACAAAAATGTGGCCAATGTCCAAAAGGTCCAAATGAAATAAAAACAAAAATGAAACTTAACACTACCTACATAACTATGTACAAGGGCAGCGGGCTAGTTCCACGGCTCACTTCTGGATGTGCCGGGCCAGGGCATCATCGAACTCCTCCTCTATGTCCCGGAGGCGGTCCTCCTCCATGGCCCCGAGGGTCCGCAGGGCCGTCGACGTGTCCACCTCCAAAGCCCTGCGGATTGCCTCGAGGCACTCGACCCGCCTCAGGGCCCTCTGCATGGAGTTCTCCGCCCTGACCATTGAGAGCCGTGCCTCTTCCGCCCGCTGCCGCTCCGCATCTATGGCGTGGCCCAACCGCTGCCACACGGAAGACACTTTTTGTCCTGGGTCCTCCTGCCCTCCGGCCGATGCCTGCCCCTCCGATGTCGAAGGCCCCGAGCCTTCATGGCTCCCACCATGGAGCTGCTGCTGCTGTGCCTCTGCCCCTGCACTGCCTCCTGCTGCCTGCACATCCTCCGCCGGCTGGGGTGCAGTCGTTGACGTGGCCACCCCTGCTGGACGTCCGACTCCCGACTGTGGCAGGGATGCCTCCTCCACCAGCCTGGCCGCACCGTCAGAGGCAGCTCCACAGGGCACCCAGGTGACTGATGGGTGGGAAGATGGCACAGAGGACGACTGGCGCGTAGGGGGTCCAGCTGAGGAGGGGGTCGTGGCAAGCCCCATCAGACGGAGGAATCCGGCCTGGGTGACCTGTCCCAGCAGGCTGACGTGGTCAACGAGCCATTCGAGATGACCTGCAGTCTCTTCATGAAAAGACTGCAGGTCGCCTCGCATGGCCCGTTGACGCAACGCCACTCCAGCCAGGACAGGCTCAACCCGGGCCTGGATAGCCACGTCCGCAGGCAGGGGAAGGCCAGTTGACGTCAGCTCATCCCCTGCCTGAAAACTGGTCTGGACATGGGCATCCCTGCTGGTGCAAGATGATGCAGGGACAGGATCAGGGACAGGATTGCACACAGGCACCTCCGCGGCGGCCTGTGCTGCCTCCTGTCCCTGGTCCTGCACTGCACCACTAGCACCAGTGGGATCCCCACCCCCAGACCCCGTCTCCGGTGCTTGCACGGCCTCCTCCTCCACCAAACCCCCCACCAACCTGGATGACTCTGTGCCATCTTCCCCCGTTGGGCCCTGTGGGGTCCCAGCTGCCCCTTCTGCTGCCGAGGAGTCCAACTGCAACCTCCGCCTCTTGGACCTCCCCCCGGCAGCTGCGGCCTGGGACGCGGCACCGGACTCCTCACTCCCCGACGAGATGACAACCTGGGAGGGGAGCCGGGCCTTGCGTCTCCGGCTGGCGGTGGGATCCCCGCCGCTGTGCTCCACAGCACCTTCTCCGCCCTCTTCATCAGTTGACGCTGCAGACAGGGAGAAACAAAACACAGGCATCAGGGCACTGTACAATGTACACATACACACATGACAGTTGTACATGAGTGGCATTGGCAAACCTCTGACATGTCATCACAATCCCCAACACACATGTCATTACAACTTGCACACACGAGCCATACCACAGCCATGTTGCAACTGCCAACACCATCCATACACATACAACAGCATCAGCAGGCAAAGGTGAGCCAGACATCACATGCAACACAGGAAGTGCACCACACATGTACACACACCACCACACTTGCATGCATGTGTACACCTCTGCTAAGTGTCGCAGTGTTCAGACGGGCATCCATGTCACATCTGCCAATCAGGCTTCCACATACCGCTGTCACATGCATCCATGTTGCATCACTGTTGCACCCTTGTCAAATACACACACATGCACATGTACACAGCGCTGATACAATCAGCTGAAAACAACATACATGCGTGACATCACGGACATGTCTACTCACATACACATTCATACAGACTTGTGTGCCCACACAACTGCATTTGGCATGCAAGCCCACACACACAGGCACCATCCATGTCTCACACATTACAGCCCTCGCATGTGTCAGCCCCACGGCCCTGTACACCCGCACCCATACTCGACCCCATACAAACAGATGTGCAACCTGCACACTACTGAACAATCACCACACGCACTGCTCACAATCAGGATGCATGTACACTCACCGCTCGACTCCAGACGGGTCTGCCTCTCAAGGACCTGGACGTGGAGCGCTGGGGATATGTGTTCCAGGACCCTCATCTGTTCTTCCGACAAGTGGCCCCGGCGCCCCTTGGCATCCGCTGCCTTCAAGAGGCGCCGGGCCTTGGTCAGGGTCCTGGACCTGAAGTCCTCCCAGCGCTTCTTGACATGTTGGAAGTCGCGGACTGCCACCCCCTCCGCGTTGATGGCAGTCACGATGTCAGTCCAGATCCGAGTCCGTCCTTCCTTGTCGGCGCGGCAACTTCCGAAGAGGGCATCATACTGGCCCAGGACTTGCTCCACCAGGACACCAACTTCGGTGGCACTGAAGCTGGTGCCCCTCTGCCTCTCTGGCCGGGGGTTGTCAGTGGTCACAGATGGAGTTGGCCCCGACATGACAACCTCAGAGGCAGGAGTGGGTGGGCAACTGGGTCCTGGGGCTGGGCTGTGGAGCGATGGAATCCCAGTCGGGAGTCTTTGGTTCCAGCAGGGGTGGTCACACCAACAGCACCCCTGGCTGATGTGCAGGCAGCAAATGGCAGGGCACGTGGGCAGCAGGCAGTCAGGCAGCAGCAGATGGCAGGTGGGAGCGTGCTCGGGGCTCTGGGGGGCAGTAGTTCGGCCTTCTGGGCAGGAGCGTGGTCTTCCGTGTGCTTACGCGTGGCCAGCTTGATACGGAGTGATTAGGCACGTGAAAATTCTGCACGTCAGCGTGTAATTCGAGGAAAGGCCCTTAGCGCGTAAGCGCGTCTGCACGCATACGCATTTTCATTGGACCAAAGGCCCTCAGCGCGTGAGCGCGTCTGTGACGTGACGTGCGAGGGAGTATCCCTCATTGCACGTGATGACAGTACACACGTGGATCCCAACCAATCGCGTGTGAAAGTTCACGGGACCCCGAAACACACGTACCCCGGCCAATCGCGTGTGGAACTTCCTGCGCACCCCGAAACACACGTACCCAGGCCAATCGCGTGTGGAACTACCCGCGCACCCCGAAACACACGTACCCCGGCCAATCGCGTGTGGAACTTCCCGCGCACCCCGAAACACACGTACCCAGGCCAATCGCGTGTGGAACTACCCGCGCACCCCGAAACACACGTACCCAGGCCAATCGCGTGTGGAACTTCCCGCGCACCCCGAAACACACGTACCCAGGCCAATCGCGTGTGGAACTACCCGCGCACCCCGAAACACACGTACCCAGGCCAATCGCGTGTGGAACTTCCCGCGCACCCCGAAACACACGTACCCAGGCCAATCGCATGTACGCTCGCTGCCCTCCGATCACACGCGATGACACCAGAATACGGGAAACCAACGAGTCCGCCCACACGGAGGCGTCCCGCGCCCGCGCCCAGCATAAAAGTGCGCGCAAACAACAAACGCGTATATACAGCGACGATGAATGCCCCATTTGTTGCTGCAGTGATTGTGGGACACCGCAGGAGGAGGAGAATAGCCAGGGCACGCATTTTTGCACCACGGACAGGCCTTTTTGGGATGCCTGACGACCAGGTCTACGGCAGGTATAGGTTTCCACCCCATATCATCCTAGACCTGGTCAGGGAGTGGGAAGATGACCTCACATCCCCCACCCTTTGCTCCCAAGCATTGAGCCCCTTGGAGAAGCTGCTCAATGTCTTGCATTTCTTGGCCACTGGGTCGTTTCAGCGGACCACTGCCATAGTGGGGGGGGTCTCACAGGCCACGCAGTCACGCTGCCTACACCAGGTACTGGCAATCATGACAGCGCGCCCCTCAGTCCGCAGGCACATATACATGCCCAGAACACCCGCAGAAAGGCAGGCCGTTGTCCTGGATTTTTTCAGGGTGGCACACTTCCCCAAAGTGCTCGGTGCCATAGATTGCACCCATGTGGCCCTACGTCCACCTAGGGCCACTGAGCACATCTACCGAAACCGCAAGCACTGGCATTCCATCAATGTACAGGTGGTATGCGATGCAAAGGGAATCATCACCTCTGTGTATGCAAACTACCCTGGCTCCACCCATGACAGTTTCATATACAGAATGTCCGCCCTGAGCCGGGCCCTGGAAGCTGGGCAGCATGGCGACACATGGCTCCTAGGTGAGTACAAATGCCCTTGCACATGCATGCAAGTCACACACAGACAAATATACCAACCCCATTAATCTGAACAATTATCACCTCCCCAGGGGACAGTGCCTACCCTCTGAGCAACCACATGATGACGCCAATCCGGAACCCCACCACACCACCCCAGGTAAGATACAACGCTGCCCATATTGCAACCAGGGGCATAGTGGAGCGCACATTCGGAGTGCTCAAGTCACGTTTCCGCTCCCTTGACCGCTCTGGTGGGCAACTACTCTATGCACCAGCAGTTGTGTGCAGGATCATTGTGGCAGCATGTGTCCTGCACAATGTTGCAACACGGCAGGGCGTCCCGGTGGACATGGTGGTGCCCCCACATCCCCAACCACAGGCACAGGCGCTGCCCATGGGAGGGGACAGGGCACGTGGCGAGGTAGCCCGGACCCAGCTTGTGGCCACATTTTTCACCTAAACTCCCACCCCTGCGGAGTGCACACAGGCCTGGCACATACCAGGTGACAATCGATGATGACAAAGTGACAGTCAACTGTCACAACCCTACCACCCTGAGATAGTTGCCATGGAAGTGCCACATTGTCTGCATCCCTAGCTACTTAAACACAAGCTATCCTGTGCAACCAAAATGCACACATATGACATGTGACATGACATGAGCCATACACAAGTATTACAAGGCACAATGAGGCAGGGGGGGGGAACAAGGGAACACAGAGATTGGTACTACTAGGCCAGGTGTCATTGTGATTGTGCAAGTGCAGGGGTAGGGGGAAGGGAAAAGAAAAGGGGGGGGGGGAGTCCAGTACAGGGGAAGTAGGCCAAACAATTATACATAGGTCGCCTGGTGGCAACTGCTAAGGTAAGTGCAGACGAGTGCTGGGAAGGGAGGGCTGTAGGGATAGAGAGACAGTACTGCAGTGCAGGGGTTGCCAGGGTGGCAGTGCAAGTGGACAGTGGCTGGGCCAGGGACCGAGGTTGGTGAGAGTGGCCCAGTTGCAGCTCCTGTGCAGTTCCAGTGAAGAATTCTGCAAGGGAGAGGCAGAGAGTAAGCAGAAGCAAAGAGGAAGGTCTTGAGGTGCTTCCTGAACTGGAGATGGTTCCCCTCAAGGTCAAGTCAGGAAGTCGGTTTGAGGGGGAGGGCCCTGCTGCGGAGAGAAACCTACCCCCAGCTAGTTGCTCTGAGAAGCGGATGACCTGGACATGCAAGGTGTGCATCACACACACCTGCAAAACAGGCCATGGCCATCACTGTCATGACAGTCAAACCCTCCCAAACATCAACATGACATGGCAAGCAATACCCATACACCGACCCAGTAACGATAAGGTACACATTTCCATGTCCTAAATGTACAGTGGCATCGGACAATGATGCCTGACCCGGAATCCGATGAAATGACAGACCAACAAAATGTCCCACCAAAAATAAGTCGATTCCTAATGCATTACAACTGTCGTAGACGTAACATCACAATGAATGCCTGGCTATATGCACATGATGCATTGCAAAATGAACACTGCAGCTCATGTGTGCAATGTCCTACTCCTGCATCACACTGCTCAGCGCACAGCACAGTGAACAGCCATTGCGTGTGATGCACACCCTGAGCATCACATCTAAGTGACAGACTACATCAAACATCAAATTAGGCATGTACTCGAACCATAATCGGTCACAGAACATGTGCTGGCGGGACACAGTGGCCACCAGAAGGCAAACAGTGTACACGTGGATATGCAAGGGTGGGAGTACATGGAGTGCATCCGAGTGCAAGTGTGTGGTTCTGCAAGGACATGCACTCCACATATGCATGTGCACTCAAGTGACCATCAGTGTTCCCTACACATCACATGTGAACATCCACCATGTGTACACCCCAGCATGTCAAACCACTACTATCCCCTCGCACCTGAAAGGAAAACACAACACATGAACAGGCATTGATCAGCAGAACTCAACATGTACATAGGACAACAACATTACAATGTCAGAGTTCCCATCACACTGCAGGGCAACGCAACTATCAACAACAACCCCCCCCCCCTCGCAAATGACCATGACCCACTGAACAACTGCACCTGGGTCATGGAGCCTCCAACCCTCATTCCCACCTGGCCACAGGATCACCTTTACCCTTCGTGTCCATCTCCCACCTTGTGTGTAAAGAGATGCCTGAACCCTCAGAATCCACACTCATTTCCAAAATCACATAATCCAAGGCATGAAAAGGAACCCAAACACCCTCCAGTAGATGACTTGACATAGCAGTACGTCTCAAAGGCCAAGTACTACCACAATGATGCAACAACCAAGGTAGCACAGCAAAACAATGTCACGACTGGATGTGAGACATGTGTGGTACATGACATAGGATGATGCACCATGAATGGATGTGTACTGTCACAGATCCCCTGTACAGGCGCTGGAGTCTCATGAAACAACCACCCACACCATGTCCCGGGTGCCTGCAAGGTCAAACTCACACAGGCCCCTGAGATCCTGGTGGGGAAAGAGGTTCAGGGATATGCAGTCTGGACAGGTGTAGACACACTGGATGACTGGAATGCGTGGCAGGTGAGGGGAGCAGGAATGACACATGAAACCAGGGAATGCACGAAAATGTACAACCTGCATGAACACATGCACAATCCAAACAAACTTGGACATCATTGTCATGGCCTTCTGTAGTCCAGGCTCAGGAGTGGTACGAACCAACCACCCCCTCTAGGGTTTTGGCGCCTGCAAGTTCGGGGCTTACACAGGCATCCGCAACCCCAGTGGGGAAAGAGGGTCAGGGAACATTGCTTGGATAGGCATGGGAAGCAGGAACACCGGGTAGAGGGTACAGGTTTCGAAATTGCATAGGATCAAGGGTGATTAGGGTAAAAAACATACCAAATAGGACCACACATACATCCATGCATCAGTACACTCCCCAGCAAGCCTATGCAGGGCAGTTTGTAAGAAAATACAACAAGACACTTAGCTCTGGTTTTGAGTGCTGGCCTCCTGCCTGCGCACTCTCAGGTCCGGTTACAGGAGCACTGCAATGCTGCAAAGAGAGACACAGTCAGCAACCAGTACATGCCAATTACACAAAAACACAACACAAAACATGCCCCATAACAACATACACCTCTACAAACAGAAAATCTGTGCTCCATGCTTCGTACCCATATATAACATCAACCCTGTGACGGGTCATTCACAGTCAATGCAGTAAGTCAGCCGCTGGTGGGTGCGTGGCAAATGGAACACCAATGTGTCACAATTCACACAACATGCAATGTTCCCTGGGTAAGCAGACAGACCCATATGGCAAGCCATGACTACAGATCAAGTTGCGTACCACCATGACCAAAACAAAGTTGCCAGTGCATTTATCATGAAGTACGTGGAATAGACATGCACTGCACCCGAGTATGTCCCTTGCTGTATGTCCCTGTGAGCTGCCCCTTTCCATGTCTTGGAAGGCTACATGGTTGATACAAGTGCCTCAATGAACCTTGGTGTACCGCAGGGTATGTGCCACTGCCCCCGCATGTGTCCCAGACAACCCTACTATCAACAGCCATCAGTCCACAAACACATCTGAGCTGCATTCTGTGCTTCAACACCAATATTTGTCTAAGCTCACCCTCAGTGCTGTGACTAAGCCTGCACGTGCAACTCGCCTGGTGCAAGCTTTGCTGTCTCGTGGCCCCCCTGTGATGCTCACCTTGCCTGGAGTTGCTTGGAACATGTCAGCAGTTCTAGGATGTGGGTCTGCAATCACTGTGGCTCTGCTTGTGCACACATGTGCATGTGGGCACCAACAAACGGGTCAGGAATTAGGTCGTCCAATGGGCCATGTCTGCTGGCAAAGGTGCTCTGATGCCTCATCCCCCTGCAGAAAGTGCATGAAACACATGATTAATGCATCAAAGTGATCTGTGTGTGTCTCATCAGGCATCTCATTACTTGACCATGTCAGAGAGTCACATCACAAATCACACCATCAGTCCGTCTTTCACCTCCAAAGTGTGGAACACTATCTACAGCATGATTTGCAACAAGCACGTGTACAGGAAAGATATGAAACATAATACACAATGCATAGCAATCAATGTCCACATTAATCATGACACGCCCCATCTAGCAAAAGCTGAACAGTGGACAATTACACCTAAATCATCCCCACTAGGGGTGTCAACACAAGTCAAAAAGCA
This sequence comes from Ambystoma mexicanum, assembly GCF_040938575.1. Lineage (NCBI taxonomy): Eukaryota > Metazoa > Chordata > Amphibia > Caudata > Ambystomatidae > Ambystoma > Ambystoma mexicanum. The sequence continues at coordinate 545,176,010 of NC_090929.1, forward strand.
CCAGACATGCCACAGATATGACAGTCCAAAGCCCTTGTGTAAAAATCTGTTACACCGAACCATCCTTGCGAGCCCATGGATAAGGGAGGCAGGAGTGGCATATGTGAGTCAAGGAACCCAAGCAGCAAACACATACACAAGACAACCATGAAGGGCCCAGCTGGAACAGACAGTGGATGCCTTCAAAAACCACAAGGCACCACACTGTCACATGTAAGCACAATAGACTACAAATTTTAAACTAACTCAACTATTAACTAATTACACTAACTAAGGAAAACCTACATTACCTATTTAAACTAACTATCAAACAGAAACTTAACTAACTAAACTAAAAGAAAAATCAAAAATGGCCACATACGACCCGGGGGGGAGGGGAGGCACCCAGGAGGGGGGAGGTACAGGGTGCTGCTCAACATCCACATGCGATGATGCTGAGCCAAAAAAAAATACCTCCATGGGCTCAACGCCTTCACAGCACGACCTATGTGGGAGATAGATGGTCGTCCGAGTCTGGCTCATCCTGGAAAGGAGGACGTGGCACAGTAGCCTGGCCACGCCTAGCCGCAGCTTGCCCCTCGTCAGCAGCAAGTCTGCCGGACAGGTGAGCCTGGTTCTGTGTGGCGATGTTACATAGGTCTGCATGCAGGACCTCACGTGATACACGTGCTTCCTCTTGCAAGGTAGCACGTGTAACACGGAGTTCCTCCTGCAAGGCCTGGCTGGACAACCGCTGCACCTCCCGGCAAGCCTGTAGCTCAGCCGAGATGGTGCGCTCAAGCTGTGCAAACCTCTCCTCTGCCTGCTGCCTCTGGGACATCATAAGGACACCCAGAGTGGATCTGAGGGAGGCATACTCCTCCCTCAGGGCATCCATGTGCGCCTCTGCGTGAGCAGCAATTGCTTGACGCAGAGACGACATTTCAGCCTGGCGTGCCCTGTCTGAGGCCGCCATGCCCAGCCTGAGTGAGCGGGCCGTGGACCGTGCCGCCTGCTGCTGGAGTAGCACCTGCCTAGCAGGGGGGAGCACAGATCGGGCCACACGCTCCATGCTGTCAGCGATGTTCTCCATTGCTGCCCCCTGCCGTTCTGAATTGGCAGTCATGTCTTGCTCCCACTCAGTATACAGCGGTTGCGCGCGGCGACCGCGTTGCCGGGCTTGACCCCTGCGGGACCCAAGGACCGGGGGTCCTCGCTGTGTTGGCACCGCCTGCGGCTGCACGACTACATGCCCCCGTCGACGTGATGTCCCAGGCACATCAGTGACTGGTGTGGAGGGTGACCCTGCGTCCCGATCCACCACGGGCGGAGGAACCAAGACTGTCTGATCCCTCAGTGCAGGGGTCGCAGACAGAGGAGTGTCCACATCAGAATCACTCACCCCTGACACATGGACTTGATGGTCATCCAACTCAACATGGACGTCAGAGTCGTCATCAAGGCTGGACTCATAGACAGCCAGAGACAGGATGGACTGCAGCACTTGGGGGTTTTCGTGGCCTACCACCCCACGACCCCCACTAGTGCCGGGTTGATGTGGTCTTACCAACCCTGTGTCTGGCATGACAACACCATCCTCTGCATCCATTGCGTCATCACCTGAAAAATAGAGAGGAAAGGGTCAGTACACATGTCAGAAGCACACAACACACACACACACACCGACAGCAAAGGCATCTGGCAGACATGTGACACACAACATATGACCTTGCATGCATGCTGGGTCTACTTAGAATAGCTTCTGTGATCAGACCTGTTGAAAGGTGGCAGTTTGCATGGAAGTGGGTCTATGCAGTGCAGAAAATGTGTACGCCACTCACTACCTACATGTACAAGCACTCCATGGTGTGTGCCAGGAAATGTGAAGGCAGTGCAATGTCAAAATCAGACATCACGTGCATTGTGTATTCAATGTGTACCATGTCTAGAAGGCAAGCACCCCTCCACCCCAGTACCAAAGCAGGGATGCCTAGCATGGTATCAAAAGGCTGACCATACACCTGTGTATTGACAAGCAGTGTTGACTGGCATCAACAGCTTAATGTGATTTCAATTACAACACTGCAAATGATGCTGGGACAGTGGGCAGGACACATGATGGAAGATCCGGAGGCCGGCCACGTGTGTAGAAGACACGACAGGAGTTGGACAGAGTCATTGGCCATTGAACAGGCTGAGGCCTGTGAGCCACACAGATTGTCAGAGCCTAAACATGTGTGCAACGCAGGACTGAGCCACAGTTGACATGGGGAGGCCGATAATATGGCAGGCAATGTATGTAACCAAGGACTCATATTACAGTGATCATCCAGTCAAGGACACATAGGGGCATGTGTGCAATGCACATGGAGCATGAATGGGCACTCATGTCCCTGCGGGACATCTGACCCATGCACAGTACAAGTGGGATGCCCTGCATCGAGTACTAAGGCTGTACCACACGGCATATGTCTGGCAGTTTCTAAGCTGGAAGTTAGCATCTACACAGGACACATGAACATGAAACTACACATTGGCAAGAATGTAGCAGACCAGTGCAAAGGTGGAACTGGGGTGCAGAGTGGCGGAGGAGGGGCAAGGGAGCATGGCCACATGGAGTCCCGCATGCAGGCAGAGGAGACATGCATGACGGTGGCATTGCATTACTTACACATCAGAACCATGTACAGGTCACATGTAGCAGCAATCATGCACAACACATCCCACATGTGAAACACACACGTCCTCAACAACTACGCATCAACACTCACTGGACTGGGCATCAAAGTCCAGCATCTCTCCCACACCTTCGACCAATTCTGGTGGTATGAACTCCGCAACGAGAGCCTCATGCGGAGTGAGTTCTTCCTCCTCTGGTGCAGGCCCACCGCCAGTCACCAGAGTCAAGTTGTAATTTGAGGCACGCTTGGCCTTAGTGCTGCGCTTGATGTCATTCCAGCGCTTTTTGCACTCCTGCGCCGTGCGCACCTCATGGCCGAATGAACTGACATGTTCCGCCACATGCTTCCAGTGGGTGTCACGTTGGGCAGCCGTAGTCTGACTATTGGCACCCACTAGCATGTCACGGCTGTGTCCCCGCACGTAGTCCACGAGGAAGTCCAGTTCCTGCTTACAGAAAGGCTTCTTCCTCGACGTGCAGGAGGTCGTGGCTGTGTGTGGGGTCCCAGCCTGTGCTGCAGATGCAACCTTCCTCCTCTTGGACTGTGGCGCAGACCCTGGCTGGCTAATGCCGCCCTGACCAGTATGGCCAGTGGGTTGGGTGGATTGAGCCGAGGGAGTGGCAGGTGGAGGGATGACCAAAGGCCTGACTTGTGTCAGTGGCAGCTGGGTGCCCACTAATGGACCCTGCGCAGCAACATCAGCTGTGGCAGGGTCATTGACCGCAACGGTCCTGGTTGGCAGACTCACAACCGGGGTGCTGTTGGGTGCATCTGCCCCTGCACTTGCCAACACCCGGCTGTTCGGGGCAGCAGATGACATGACTGCCCCAGGGACACGTGTCTTGGTCTGAGCAGCCCGGCCTGCCCCAATGGTTTCCCCCCTGGCCTGTTGGAGATCTACCAAGGGCTCTTCAAGTGCCAACGCAGCCTGCGCTGGCAGACCCTGAGCCTGGGTGGCGGTGTCCACAACTGCACCTGCAGCTACCGCTACCCTTGGGCCCGTGGCAGTCGATGGAACGGACTGCCGGGTCATACGGGTGCCAGTGCCAGATGCAGGAGCTGCATCCCCCTGAACCACAGGGGGTGGTGGCATGGCTGCACCGACACATGGCACAACATTGTGCTCAAGTGGCGCACCCCTGCCTCTTCCCCCTCTGTGGCTGCCCTGGACACCCTGGAGTCCCCCTACTCCCTGGTCACCACGGCCACGTCCCCGACCACGCCCGCCACGAGGAGGACGCCCAGCTGAGGCGCCCCTCACCTTTGGTAGCCTCCCTACCATGGCACAGATGTTATAGTGCTGGCACAGATGGAGTGGTGCCAATGGGAGGTGTACAGCACAATTGACCTGGGCAATTGGGGTGAAGGGGGTGGGAAGCAAGATGTTAACAGCCCCCCTGCACCTGCAAGGCTGTATGTGACCCCGGTGATGTGTTGACGGGTCACGCAACGCTCAGGCACCCCAAAACTGCAGTAAAACCGTGCACGCAACCCTGCAGCCTACGTGCGTGGATTAAACCTCCCGCAGTACGCGGTGGCACCCAGTAACACGTATAACGCGTACGCGTGAGACACGCAGGCTACGATGACATCGAAAATGGGTGCGATACACAGGGGCACCCGCAGTGGGAAAAGGAGCGTTTGCGACTCACCGTCTGACTAGCGCGATGCAGAAAAACACGCGTAGCCAATACCCCCGCCAAAAGAAGAGATACGTCCTTGAGAGCTGTGAAGTAGATGGCGCGCGAAACAACTGGAAGCAGCAACACACGTCGGTCTCCACGAAAGGCACGTACAGCGAACTGCTGGGCCCGCTCACCTTTAACCCGTGCTGAGGGAAAACGCACGCGCGCGTCAAGTCACATGCGGACGTGCACTTTTTCACGTTTGATTACGCGCATTACACGCGGACGTGCAGTTTTTCACGCGCGCACGCTTATGCATGGGCCCTTTCCTCCTATTACACGCGGACGTGCAGTTTTTCACGCGCGCTTACGTGCATTACACGCAGCGTGCAGATTTTTCACGTGCCTAATCACTCCGTATGAAGCTGGCCACGCGAAAACGCACGGAAGACCACGCTCCTGCCCAGAAGGACACTTCACTGGCCCCCAGTGCCCCAAGCAGCCTCCCACATGCCATCTGCTGCTGCCTGCCTGCCTGCCTGCTGCCACCGTGCCCTGCCATTTGGTGCCTGCACATCAGCCATCTGCAGGGGTCCAGTTGCTGTGTCCACCCCTGCTGGTACAGAAGAGTCCCGACTCAAATGACATCGCTCCACAGCCCAGCCCCAGGACCCAGTTGGTCAGCCACTCCTGCCCCTGGGGTTGCCATGTGGAGCACATCCACATCTGACACCAGTTGCAACCCCCGGCCAGAGGGGCAGAGGGGCAGAGGGGCACCAGCTTCACTGCCACCGAAGTTGGTGTCCTGGTGGAGCAAGTCCTGGGGCAGTATGATGCCCTCTTCGGATCGTCCCGCGCCAAGAGGGAAGGACGGGAGAGGACGCGGAGGGGGTGGCAACCCGCACCATCCAGAAGGTCAAGAAGCGCTGGGAGGACTTGAGGTCAAGGACCCTCATGAAGGCCCGGCGCCTTGTGGAGGGGGGCCGGGGCCGCATGAGTTCCATCCAGTTGAGGGTCCTGGAACGCATACACCCAGCGCTCCACGCCCAGGTCCTTGAGAGGGAGACCCGTCTGGAGTTGAGCGGTAAGTGGCCAAGCATTGCTGTGTGAGACAGGGCATGTTGCAGTGTGCTGGTTGTCTGATACCTGCCTGTATGTGTGACATAGGCCATGTACGCATGTATGTGTGCAGGGACATCATGGTAATGCATGTGCGACCTGTAATGTGTGAACCGCATGGTTGTTGCATGTGTTTGAATGTGACATGGGGAGCCCTGTGCAGATTGCACACATGACAGCATGGAAGTCTCTGTTCCTGGACATGGGTGGGGGCCTGGTGGAGGCTGCCCCTGGTGGCTGGGGGGTGGGGGTGGTGGGAGACATGTGTGGGTGCCAGGTGGAGGGTGCCCCTGGATGCTAGGGGGTGGGGGTGCAGGGGGACATATGTGTGGGGGCCTGGTGGAGGGTGCCCCTGGTGGCTGGGGGGGTGGGGGTGCTTGGAGACATGGGTGGGGGCCTGGTGGAGGCTGCCCCTGGTGGCTGGGGGGGTGGGGGTGCTTGGAGACATGGGTGGGGGCCTGGTGGAGGCTGCCCCTGGTGGCTGGGGGGTGGGGGTGGTGGGAGACATGTGTGGGTGCCAGGTGGAGGGTGCCCCTGGATGCTAGGGGGTGGGGGTGCAGGGGGACATATGTGTGGGGGCCTGGTGGAGGGTGCCCCTGGTGGCTGGGGGGGTGGGGGTGCTTGGAGACATGGGTGGGGGCCTGGTGGAGGCTGCCCCTGGTGGCTGGGGGGTGGGGGTGGTGGGAGACATGGGTGGGGGCCTGGTGGAGGCTGCCCCTGGTGGCTGGGGGGGTGGGGGTGCTGGGAGACATGAGTCGGACATGTGTGGGGGCCTGGTGGAGGCTGCCCCTGGTGGCTGGGGGGTGGTGGTGCTGGGAGACATGTGTGGGGGCCTGGTGGAGGCTGCCCCTGGTGGCTGGGGGGTGGTGGTGCTGGGAGACATGGGTGGGGGCCTGGTGGAGGCTGCCCCTGGTGGCTGGGGGGTGGGGGTGCAGGGGGACATATGGGTGGGGGCCTGGTGGAGGCTGCCCCTGGTGGCTGGGGGGGTGGGGGTGCTGGGAGACATGGGTGGGGGCCTGGTGGAGGCTGCCCCTGGTGGCTGGGGGGGTGGGGGTGCTTGGAGACATGGGTGGGGGCCTGGTGGAGGCTGCCCCTGGTGGCTGGTGACTGGGGGTGGTGGGAGACATGGGTGGGGGCCTGGTGGAGGCTGCCCCTGCACTGCTGGGGGGTGGGGGTGCAGGGGGACATGAGTGGGGGCCTGCTGGGGGGTGGGGGTGCAAGGGGACATGTGGCTTGGCTGGGGGGCATGCCCATGGTGGATGGGCTGCCTGCGGGACATGACCAGGGGTGCAGGGTAGTCCCCTGTGGTGTGGGCTGCCTGCAGAGGTCGTGGAGGGGGTAGAGGGGAGACCTGGGAGGACCCACACTGGCAATTCACCTCTTCAACTTCCCGCACACCTACGTAATACACTGCCCCACTCGCACAGGCCCAATCGCGTGTAGGATTTCTCGCGCACCCCTGAAATCCACGTACCCAGGCCAATCGCGTGTAGAATTTCTCGCACACCCCTGAAATCCACGTACCCAGCCCAATCGCGTGTAGATTTTCTCGCGCACCCCTGAAATCCACGTACCCAGGCCAATCGCGTGTAGAATTTCTCGCGCACCCCTGAAATCCACGTACCCAGCCCAATCGCGTGTAGATTTTCTCGCGCACCCCTGAAATCCACGTACCCAGGCCAATCGCGTGTAGAATTTCTCGCGCACCCCTGAAATCCACGTACCCAGCACAATCGCGTGTAGAATTTCTCGCGCACCCCTGAAATCCACGTACCCAGGCCAATCGCGTGTAGAATTTCTCGCGCACCCCTGAAATCCACGTACCCAGGCCAATCGCGTGTAGATTTTCTCACGCACCCCTGAAATCCACGTACCCAGGCCAATCGCGTGTAGAATTTCTCGCGAACCCCTGAAATCCACGTACCCAGGCCAATCGCGTGTAGAATTTCTCGCGCACCCCTGAAATCCACGTACCCAGGCCAATCGCGTGTAGAATTTCTCGCGAACCCCTGAAATCCACGTACCCAGGCCAATCGCGTGTAGAATTTCTCGCGCACCCTTGAAATCCACGTACCCAGCCCAATCGCGTGTAGAATTTCTCGCGCACCCCTGAAATCCACGTACCCAGGCCAATCGCGTGTAGAATTTCTCGCGCACCCCTGTAATACACGTACCCAGGCTAATCGCGTGTAGAATTTCTCGCGCACCCCTGAAATCCACGTACCCAGGCCAATCGCGTGTAGATTTTCTCGCGCACCCCTGTAATACACGTACCCAGGCCTATCGCGTGTGGGGACACCCGCACACCCCTGAAATACACGCTCCCCGCACTGCGTTTGCTGCTGCCCTTTGCGCTGGATTGGGGATTTTGATGGCTTTTCCCTGCGCAAGGGGCGTTCTTGGGGGCGTAACTGACGCTGCTGCAGGGTCGCTGCGCCACTCTGCGCCACGGCTGGTTGTGGATGTTGGAATCCATGAATACGCTGTGCGCCTGAATGGGTTTCGGCGCACGCGGCTGGCGCAGCCTACCGCACGCGCACACTGTGCGCCAGCCGCGTGCGCCACTTGTGCGCCGAATTCTATGAATTGGCCCCCATGTGTAATGCTGTAATATGTTTGAAAATAAAGAAATCACAAGCCATAATCAAGGTAAATGGTGTAGGGATACAGATGTTAGTGGATAGTGCTGCTGACTACACGCTAATTAGTAGTTAGACCTGGAAACTAGCGCTCCTTTGCTGTACCCGGCAGGAGTGCTTATGGAGAAAAACCTATTGAGATCATAGTTGAGCTGTGACTGGTTTTGGAGGAAAGCTGTTGTCTTGGGGTTGTCAGTCAGAGTTGGGGACCAGATTCGATCCAAACGCTAACCAACAAGTTTACATGACACATTTTGGAGATACAATGAAGTTGAGAGTTGGGTACCAGGTGTGTTTGAAAATGGAACGTTTCAGTGTTTGACGAATTTTGTGTGTAAGATTAAGATGAAGCATGGAGCCAAACTAACAGTAGTGAAGTTATAGGCAGTCCCTTTGAAAAGAGGTCGAAGAAGAGTTGACGAAAAAGCAACATGAAGGGGTTATTGAACCTACAGTGTCTTCAGAATGGGTTAGTCCCGTAGTGGCGGTAGACAGGCCAGTGGGGCTGTTGGAATATGCATAGATTTAAGAGAACTCAATCAAAACATAGTTGCTGAAAGGTTTCTTTTACTTAAGATAGATGAGTTTATTTCAGAGATATCTGGAACAATTTTTTTTTCATTATTAGATCTCAGATCTGCATATCACCACGTTTATAGCCCACTTGGCAATGTTGAAATAAGGGAGAATGCCGTTCGGGTTGGTTTCTGCTTCCAGTTTAAGATACTGGATGGATTAAGAGGGGCAACATTTTATCAGGATGACATACTGATTTGGGGTTGAGATAGCAAAAGAACATCATTGTAGGTTATGTGAAGCGTTTGAGAGATTGGGAAATGCGGGTCCCACATTATCACTAGAGAAGTGTAAGTTCAGAGAGAAGTTGACTACTTGGGGCACAAATTGTCAATGGATGGAGTCAAACCTAAATTTGACAGTCAAGGACATACAAGATATGCCCACACCCAAGAACAAGATCGAAGTGCCATCATTTTTAGAGATAATTACACATTATTCAAAATTCATCAAAGGTTTGTTGAATACGTCCAAGAACATGAGATTATAAGGAATCTAAGCACTTTATGTGCGCGAGAGAATGTGATATGGAGTTCAAGGAGGTCAAAAGGGATTTCAGACAAGTTTCAGTATTGAAGGGATATAAAGATGACTTTAGGACAATAGTGCATTCAGATGCGAGTGCATGCAACAGTTTTGTCACAAGAGGAGGGGTCTGCAGAGAAAATGGTTGCATTTGCTTTGAGAACATTGAAGGATGCTGAGTCCAGATGCTCTGTCATTGAGGAAGAAACTCTGGCATGTGTTTGGTCAGTAATCCAAATTTAAGTCACATTTTTTATGGATGACACTTTTCAATAAGGACAGACCACAAACCCATAGTAGCACTATTCAATGACAAGGGATGGATGGGGTTTGCAGAAGAATTGTTAAGTGGATCACAGGTTTGTTAGGCTTACATTTTGAGGTACACCATGTAGATGGCAAAAGACATGATGTTGCTGATGGGTTGTCGCAGAATCCTATCATAAGCCTGAGAAAATTCGAACTGGAGAATGTTAAAGAGGTTGGAAGCAGAGATTACTTAGTGGACGATTTGTATCAAAAGTTGAAAGAGCATGTAAGTTGTGGTTAGAAAGCCTCTAACTGTAATATTGATGAACTTAATAATAATCACAAGGGTTTCAAAGGAATTAGAGATGAGTTGGGCATGTAGAGGTTAGTGGTACCTGGTGGTATGAAAGAAGCTGTGGTAAAGTTAGGACATAAAGCACACATGGGTAGTTCTAAAACCAAAGCAGTAATACGCACAGATTGTTGGTGGATTAACATGGATGCATTTATTGAGTTAAGAGTAAAAGACTGCAAGGAGGGCAATAATAGTGACACAATCTTACAAACCAGAGTTCCTCCAATCGTTGTGTCAAAGACTCCTGAAGTTTCATGGGATTTGTCAGCGGTAGACTTACTTAATTTCAAAGGAGATAGAGATGATTCTGTAACAGTAGCTATGGACCTATTACCTAAATTGCCAGAAGTAAGTGTTCTGAGAGATGCCACCACAACACGTATTAGACATTTTTTAGAATCTGTTTTGTAAGGAAGGCACTGGCTAATTTGTTGAGTGACAATGGTATGCAGTTGGTGTTGAGAGAATTTCAGGAATTCTTGTGTGATTATGGGTTAAAACCTAGTTATATCATCCCAAAACCAATGGGTGTGTTGAGAGGTTTAAAAGAACTTTTATGGATGGCATGAGAATGTCAGTCAGACCAAGTGGAGATTGGGTTCGAGATTTGATGGAGAGAGTTTTTCAATATAGGATCACACTCACAGCACGAATGGAGCATCACCTTTTGCGGTTTTGCAAAATAGACAAACCAACAAATGTTTGTGTCCTGGATGGGTAAGTCTAAGATATTAATAACAGACATTAAATCTATCAGGGAGAAGATTAGGACGAGTCAAGAGACATCCAAAGCAAGACATGACAGTAAGTATAGTTGCAAGAAGAAAATGTTTGACCCTGGTGAGTGACTACAAATAACTTCCCCAGGACAGTAAGGAAAGGTGAGTGTAGATTTTCCTGGAGAAGAACAGTGCAGGAAGATTTTGGCATGGGTTATGGTGGGAAGGAGGTGACGTGTAGAATCAAGAAAGGATAGTTGGAAATGGGTAATCCAGAATGTATGCATGTTATGTTCACTCTAAACCCACATAGCGTGTGTTCTATTAACTGCCCTAGTTGGTTTGTTGTTTATACCTTGTTTCCGGATCACTAAATTCAAGTCAACCGAACCTCAACTTGTTCAGGTTAATTGGGTCTTTCAACGTTGTGCTTTTACATAGTTAGACATACTAGTCTATTCAACCTCCACGTAGCTCCTGCATATTCAATCACATATAGCCAAGGTAGTCACTTGTGAGGAAAGGTCTGTGTTATATCTCACATTCTAGTCATCATAATCTAATAGAGTAGATTGGTATTTAAGTGGAGAATGTTGAAAAATGGGAATGCATTGAGAGTCATTTGGAAGAAGGAGATAGTGGAGGGTAGATGTACTTCAGTTGTCTACAGATGGAGTCTAAATAAACTTTCATTCACTCAATCAAGCAGCCTCGCTTTATTATAAGCAGTATTTGGGGAATGAGGCTCAATTATTCCCTCTACTAGGCCAGTATGTGGGTCCTATTCTTCTGATGGGCAATCTAAAGGAGCTGAGGGAGTGAGGCAGTGTAGGTATGTCATAGTAGCAAAAGCAGTTAGTTGCACTTGACAGTCCTACAGCACTGGCTCCATTTATGTTTCACAGAGTCCATGCCATGCATTATGAAACACATAGGGGTATGGGTAATGCCCAATGTAAAAGGGAGCTGGAAACTGCCATGGGAACATTGCTGCTTTTAACTAGAGTGTCCCCTTAAACAAGCATAACAGTTCACTTTCTCAACAGTGATATGGATAGCTCAATGTACTTGTTTGTACCTGGATACTGTCTGTTTTTCTACATATTCACCTCACATTAGTGCCTGGTTTGGGGAGCCAGCCACTCAGCTCTCTCCAATGCTGTAGCTGCACAGAGAGTGACATCCCTAAATCGGAGGGAGCTGTTGGTGCTCCTCTGAGTGACAGCTGATAGTGTTCCCCACATCTCCCAACTTTCCCTAATGCTGGATCCGCACTTACCTCCACCTCAGCACCATGATACCACCATCAACCTGCTACCCACCAGTTGTCATGGATAGCAATGTTAGGTCAATGAAAACATCTGAAAACATCTGATACCCAGTTCTTGATAGCAGCAAATCACAGAGGCAGATTATTTCTATACAGCTCTAGAGAGACACAGAAACAGGCAGAGCCCCCCTGTCCCAAAATATGGTGCCACCACATGCCATTTAATCAACATTTTATAGGGTTTAAGACAACAGAAAATATACATTGATGTGTTATGTTAGGTTATCTGATATTTGTATAGTGCCTACTGCCCTTGTTATGGCCTCAAAGGGCTGTGGGATGGCAGGCTCTTCGGAAGGCCATAAATAACAAACACAATCTAAATAAAAGAACATTGCATTGCATGTGAATAGTATTTAGAAATTACGCAATTATTCAATAACTAGCTAAGTTTAAAAACATTATTAAAAACAATCCAAAGCAGTGTGTTCAGGCACAGAGATGACTGCTATGTCAGTGTCTATGGGACTGCAGTGCTAAATGTTTCATGGGACTCAGCTGTATTCTATGGGCTGCAGGACAAAAGGAGGCACATGTATTATAAAATGATCTATCAACCCCCAGGCAACTGTTGACAGTTGATGGATCGGCTATACGTTACATGCATAACACATGCACACTGAATAACATACATTGACATGCAAATGACATGAACAATTGCCAGATATGTCAAAAATACATTCAATGCATGCCCTCTTGTCTGGAACATGGGGTTAATGCTGTTGAAATGTTTTCTATTGGATACAAAAATAGTGTTGTAGTGTTAAATGTAGTGAGAAAGCCAACTTTAGTAATGGTGATAATACATAGACGTCCATAGAGAAAATACAACCTGAGCTATCCCTGCAGGCTGAGTTTATAGAGTGTGCAAATATTGAAGCTGCAGCCTAAGAATAAGAAAAGGAGCGAAAAGAGCAAGGCATATGATACATTTAGTTAATTACACCTGAACATCATACTTCCTAATTAAACAATTTTTAACCTGGAAACAACGTCAGCAGAGTCACATCTCCCAATTACAAATCTCCAGCTAGCCTAACAACATGACCACTGGCAGGGATACCCCCGGGGCAACAGGGGCCCCCTGAAGCTGGCCTGCCACACTTCAGATTCTGCGGCCCCTTGTTATGTCAGCAGTGAAAAATAATCAGTAAACTCCATTACAGAGGTGTAATTTGTGGACATGTGTTTTGGACCCATTTCTACTGTTAACTGGGCTTGTTTCCATGAAAAAGAGAAAGCAAGCACACATTTACCTAGAAATTGTCACAGAACTCATGTAAATCCACATTGATGGTGAGAGGGTCACTGGGGATAATCCCGGAGGAAGAGAAGCCCACAGAAGCAACCAGCAGCATGTGAACTAAAGAGAGGTAAAGCAAAAAAGTATGCATGTTTCACTGTATTTCATAGTGTGTGCAAGATGTTGAATGTATGTTTATTTATGTTTGTGTGAGTGTGTGTGTGTGTGCGTACGTACGTACGTACGTACGTACGTACGTACGTACGTACGTACGTACGTACGTACGTGTGCATGTGACTACATCATATAATATTTAAAGAGACAATGCAGGCTTATTTTGTTTGTTATCACAGTGAAATATTGGGAATTATGATTCTGGCATAGATTGTGACCACCAATTCATGCAAGTGACTTACAGTGACCCCGGTGGCAAAGATTGGGGCAGCAGCTTCCTGAACGTGATTTACAGTGACCATTGTCCTCAACCACATTAAAGTGACTTTGCTGGCATAGATTGCGGGCATAACATCAATGTAATTTACACTGGCAATGCTGGTCAATTTCATGGTTGCTGCTGCATGAAAGTGACTAACATTGTCAATGTTGACATGTGATGTGGATAGATGCATTATGAACATGTTGTAAAATGATATGTGTCCTGTTGGTGACATGGCATTTGCAGATTTTTTATGCGTTACACCAGAGAACCAATTGTAAATTGAATGTTTTTTGTACCCCATTTTGGTCAAAATTGTGTTCTAAAATGCACTATTTCAACACATTTAAAAAATGTTCTTGTGTGTTAAACCTTCCCAAGCCCATACATCACTTGGGACCTTCCCACTACTCTCAGTTGCATGCACCAATTTGTAGGAGATGTTAATGTTCCTTCATTAAAAATATTCACCAGCTGCTGCCCCCTTCGGCTCCAAAAGCTGCCTCAGCCACAAGCATGCACATATCATTTTGCGGCAGCACACAGTGACGGATGGTATGTTAGGGAGCCAGGCACTGCCCCTCTTGTTAGTACACTATGTGAAAGAAGTAAGGTTTGATTTAAAACATCTCTACCTTCACCTAGTGTGCCAGGCTCCTCTGGCAACATGGCCATAATATGCATGGCACAGATATAGACAGAGCGATTGTATACATATGTGGAATGCACATCATGTTCTTTCATAGAGCGTTATTCATTTCTCAAGTCAACAACCGTAAAGTGTGTTGCCTCCTAGGCTACATAAAATTGTGGGGGAGGAGGGCTTGGGAACCACAGGAAATTCTTGCTGTACAATATCATTGAGGGGGCACAAGTCCTGGATCAATTCCCCACTGTTGCCTTTTTCACAGGGTATACAGCCATGTTGCATGGGGATGTGGATGGCACCATTTTCCCCTGGGCGGGTAGGGCACTGATGGTGTATTTAATTCCTTCTTCTGCTTCTCTTGAATGTGGGTACTGTGATACGCGTGACAGCACTGCTCCTGGCTTTAGTGAAATGCACACTCGGGGCACTCCCTGTAGGAGCCCTACATCATGGGGGTAATTGTCCACAGTCTCAGGGGCACCTGCTTTAAGTCTGTATCTAGGAATGGAGATGGGGCTAAGCGGGCCATTATGGGGAACCAGACCTTTCTTTACAGTACCAAAATCTCACAAGGGATACATATTTCCAGTACAATTTCTCTGTCTTCTGGTTTGTCTTCAAACGGTTCTGCCTCGGTGACCTCCTTCAGGAGTATCTTGGGGTCAATGCAAAGTACTGTGTACCACTCGTACCCATGCTGGTCATTCCCTACCACTACAATATTCTTGCCAAAACCACCAATCCTTGTAAGTCTAGTGACAGTATTGTACCTGGTGCCAGTTCAGGTGATACAACAGGGTGAAAAATGAAATCCGAGGACACTCGCCAACAACCTTTTCCAATTTGAGGCACCGCCTCCACAAGCACAATTATGCCATACATAAACATGTCCAGATCAATGGGAATTCCCCGAACCACCACCTCTCCCCCCAGTTCGTGTATTATCAACATTGACCCTATGGAACACATTCCTGGAAAGTCGCAAACTATGCCGTTGTCCGTGAATGAAATTGTCATGTTAAGCTTGCTGAGCAGGTCCCTACCCAACAGGTAAACTGGCAAACTTTCAGAATACAGTAGGGGGGCCCACACCACCTTCACCACTATGTTGATGTCAACCTCTTGAGTATATGGATCCGTGGAGACAGCCCCAGAAAAGCCCTGCATGTCAAGGGTTTTGCCCGAGAGTGGGAAATTTCCCTCACTGGTGCATGATTTTGTGGCACATGAGTCAACCATGAAAAAAAGTTGTTTGTTTCCTGTCTCTGTGCCCACCGAGAGTTCCTTGTCAGGGTGAATTGTCATAGATAGGACTGGGCATGCAAGCGCTCTCTGTGGGCTGTCCAAGTCTGGATAGGTGTTGGACCCTGGGAACTTGAATGGGTTTGTACCCATTATGCTCACCCCTCTATAAGGTGCTATGGTGCTATTCAGAACTTCACTGGTTGAATGCATTTCGCTGTTTCCATGTTGGGGCATAAGCTGTTGTGGGTAATGTCGTTGCTGGGGCTGTATCTGCTGTGCTTGCGCTCCTGAAGCAAGGGCGGCAGTTGCATATAACCTTGGTGTATCTAATAAGGGAAAGTGGTCATCCTCTGTGCAGTACTCTGGGGTGTGTGGTAGGTGTTATACATGTTATATCTGCCACCTTGCCTGCTCCTGCAGTCCCTCGTGAAGTGTCCCCACTTCCCGCAATTACAACACTGGGAGGGAATCATGCCCACTCCTCTTGGCTCCATTCCTCCAGAGCCCCCTCCACTTTCCCATAACCAACCCCTCCCATGCTGCTGACCTGCTTGTTGCCACTCCTGGGTGGGTTACTATTGTCCTCCTCCACACTGCCCTTATCCTCCTTTTGACCACATCGCTGCCATCTGGACCTATGAGAAACCTTGCACACCTCCTATTACCTCTCTTTGTGCCCGCGCAGATATCACCCCTTCTACATACTACCTTAGCCAGCTTCTTCTGTGCTAGTTTCACCTAATTTGCTTGCAGCTGCTCGCCACTTCCCGTTCACACTTCTTGATTTACTTGTACTGGTGTATTAATATTGTCTGTATTTCCGCCCATTTCTTCGCCTCAAATGCCTATAATTTTGTCTAGTGCCTTCTGTACTTCCTTCGGTAAACCCAGTTTAATTACAAAATAGAAAAGAGGAATTAATCGGTCCCAATGTTCGCCCATCTTCGCTCTCCTCATCTCCTGAATTGTAATAATGTACTGTGTGGGGTCTTCGTCGTCACCCATAGGTTTTTGCATTATGGACTGGAAGTCGGGCGTATCTGGGTAGGTGTGCCAAAGCAGGTCCCACACCTGTGCCCTGATATTGTTGAATGCTGCCACATCATGTGCATCGTCATCTAATCTCACCATTGGGTATCCAGCTTTAATCCACACATCTCCTGCTTTCTCTCCCACTATCGATACTAGTAAACTTTTCATGTCACCCACTGCAAGGGGCACAACCGCTGTCTGTTTCTCAAATGCATATATCCACTTCCCCTTCTCTGGCTGTCAGCGGTGGGAGTACCTTTATCAAATTGTTTTTGTCCATCCGTGTCCACATTTACCGATGTATCAGGGGCATCTGTAAATCTGCTCCCTTTCTTTTGTTCCTTTTAACACTTCCCTTTTTCCTTGCTACCGCCTTCCGGCCATGCCTCCATATTCTTTCATTCCACAAGCTTTCCATCCAAGGTGTTATTTCAGGGGCTTGTTCTTCACCATCATCCTCAAATTCATCAACGGTGCTACACCCCTCCTCCTCTGTACCCCTACCTAACCCACTCCTATACGTCACAGTTCTGTACCCAGCATTGGCAGTCCGCCTGTGCTCTCTCTTTTCTATAAGCACGTCATTTATTGCTTTGCTGTCCATTCGGAACAAAAAGTCCACGCCCTCCTTTCATCCAATCCTTTCTCCTTTGTTTCACTTTGCACTGCCCTTAGTCGTTCTAACTCCGCCCATGCTGATTCTAGTGCTTCTTCTAGTTCCCTCTGTCATGCACACTCCTGGGGCGGGGCTGTTGCTACGGGTGTGTATGATGGTGGTGGGACAGGGGCATGCATAGACACATAGGTTGGGTTGCTATAACCCGTTGCTGGGAGAGAAGCCAATGGGTATAGCCCTTTGCATTCAGTTCAGGTCCCCTCTGCTTCTGCATGCTTCTGGGGTGCATTTAAAGGCCCTAGACAGAAACCCCCCTCACCTGAACAGCAGCTATTATTTCATCTGAGTGATACAAATGTGTACACTGCAACCAAAAACGGCCCTGTTTTGCTGTTATTTCACATGAATGACAAGAAGCTATGCACTGCAACCAAAAACAGCCTTGCATGACTTTTATTTCATCTGAATGACAAGAAGTTATACACTGCAACCAAAAATAGCTTGCATGGCTTTTATTTCATCTGAATGACGCGAAGTTATACACTGCAACCAAAAACGACCTTTCTTTACTTGTATTTCACATGAGGGGCAAGAATTGCAATACTACAAACTAAAAATGGCTTTTGCTTTTCTTCTCACATGAACAACAGCCCTTTAAACACTGCAAACGAAAAACAGCTTGGCTTTTTATTTGTGTTTATGTCAAATTAAAGAACCATGTGAAAGGGGTCCTACCCATCATTGCCAATGGACCAACAGCAAATGTAAATTCACCAAAGATGGAGGAATCCAAGAATCCTGTGACCTACAAGACAAGATTTTAAACATTAAAATCAAAAACAGCCTGTAAACGTGTAAAAAGAAAAACTACTTTAAAAAGCCACAGTGGAAAAAGATAG
The DNA here is from genome assembly GCF_040938575.1 of Ambystoma mexicanum. Lineage (NCBI taxonomy): Eukaryota > Metazoa > Chordata > Amphibia > Caudata > Ambystomatidae > Ambystoma > Ambystoma mexicanum. The sequence continues at coordinate 545,193,927 of NC_090929.1, forward strand.
CACTGCTCGCACAGAGAAGTGGCAGGGGAATATGATGGGGGCAGAGGGTTGACCAAACTGAATGGAGATATTGTTCCAACCCACAAAACTCCAGTCACCTTTAAATGGACCCCTACTGCAGGAACACCCAGTTCTGGCATGAAGGCAAGAACTCATCATGACAAAGCCCAATTTCCTGCTGGATATCACACATATCCTATAACCATCCCGCAATAAAATGAGATGCTGTTGAGGGCGTCATAATTCCCTGCTCTGCCAGACATGAAGGCAGGAGCCCAGAGAAGAAGGACTAGTGTGGCTAAAGCTTGACCAGGAGGTGTGAGCCCTTCCTGCACCATTACAAAGAGAAAACTGCAATTTCAAAGGGAGTCATAAAAATCTCTGGTCACCGGCTGAGCCTAGAGGAAGACAGATGGCTGTGGGGGATGAAGTGGCCCTCCCAGAGGTGGAACAAGGCACCCCCAAGTGACATCACAAGACTGATTTCATTTTAGGAATTTTTCGCAGCAATCAGAATGCATATCAATTTCATTTTCTGCAATTATTTCATGTAATTTCCAGGCAGTTGTAAAGACACTAATTGCATTTCCCTAGGATTTTGGGGGCTGAAATGGCCAGTTAAGACTTTTTTCTGGCTGATCTGAACAGGTGACAAATATGAGAGTTGATGAAAAGATGGAAGATGAAATCAGGAACATTGTTGATCATTTGCAGATTCATAACTTTTGTACATTTTATGAAAAGGAAACAATTTGCCAAATGGCCATGCTACTCCGTAGAGGTTTGACAATCGGCTTACATAATTCCCCATGACCAGCTAAAACCGCATATCTGTTTCATATGGCGGTGGCTATTATAAGTATGAAGTTTTGATACATAACTAGTTTTTGCCAAAAAGTTGAGCTGAGAACAAAGCAGGTTAATAAAGGGGAAAGACAGATGGTGCTCCAAAATCCCTGCTCCAATCATGACTGGGGGCAGAGAGACAGAGAGAAACTGTCCAATCCTGGTGGCAGGGATAATTACAGGGTACTCCCCCTAGATTGTAAAGTTAGTGCTGTCATTTTTGCGATATAAGGGGGGCTGTACTAGGTCAGAGAGGGACACACCAAAATCTGGGGAGACAGGAGAAGGAGGACAGAGAGAAGGCGGCTGAACCTCACCATCTTTGAGAGTGCAGTGATCAGAACCCTTGCCTTAGCTGTCCAGAGTGTCCCGAGATGCAGCTGGCTTTCCTGAATCCTAAACCAAGACATGCATTGTGAGTAGAATATACGCCAGCCCTAAATTGCATAAGACCTTCATTTTTGTAGTATTACATCCAATATTTCTCCCATTGAAAACCCCAGTGAAAACTCCATTGAACCCCCCAAAAATTGCCAGTGTAATTCAGTCACCTTCTCAGAAAGGAATCTATTATTAGCCTGTGTATGTTAGCAGTTCTCCTTAAAAAAACTCTCAGTTGTCTGGGCAAATCATTAGTATTTTTCGTAAGTAATCAATTAATTCCCCCATTGAAATTCACTGTGGAAGATTGTTGAAATTTGAAATCAGCCATCTTGTCCCGGGTGTTTGTATTTCATTATTATAGTCATTAAAGTATTGCCTCAAAAGAATTAGTCTCCTTGTAACTGAAAACCAAATTTGGCACTTTATTGTGTGCAATAAAGCACCAGGGTTACTGTGCACCACTTTAGAGAGCCATATTGATGGTTCTCTCCCCTCCCCCAAATTTGGGAAAGACTAGTGCACTAGGAGGGGTGTTGGTTCCTGGTCACCTGATTTGGTAACATGTTAACACTACAGCTACCAAAATCCCTAGAGACTAAAAGACTTGCTAATTGGTATCACCTGAATATAAGCACAGCCTCCCTGATGATTGTTTGTGACAAGAAAGCGCTAGGAGAAGAAGAAAAACAGAGCAACTGAACAGCAGATGGGATCCAACCCTCTTAATACTTGTTAAATTTTTGGGATTTAATCTTTGTTTTATTTTTATTATTTATTTGTTTTGATTTTAAATGAAAAACCTTTACAAACCAAATGTATGCATAAAAAAAGACATCTAAAAGTGAACATATAGAAAGATAATAAATCAGAAAATACTAAAGAAACCAGGGGCTACAAGGGGGACCGATCAAGGCCATGTTGCGCTCATCTAGATGGCAGATGTCTAACACTTATAAAAGGATTGAGAATTTTCTCAAGACCTTTACTATTGTTGCCGTGAGCATAATCTCTTGACCTGCGATCAGCCTATCCCAAAAAATGTCATGTATTAGGCTATCTTCTTTAGCCACAAATCTCCTAAGTAACAACAGTCTTGTTTCCCAAGTACCTTTGCACTCCATTAACAAGTGTCTTAGGGATTGTTGGTTTGGAGAGAAACATTGTCTACATAACTTTTTTACTTGGTCCCCCAGATCTCTTCTAACCAAAATGTCCCCAGTGTGAGCTAGATTCAGTCTCAATCTCATAAAGTCATTTCTTACTCCCTTCTCAGGAAACTTTTGGAGATAACGAGGGAGAGTACCAAGTTTTTTATCCACCTATAGAAAAGGATTTGGGGGATTAAGGTTCCTTACTCCGTCAATAGTGGTAATCCAGTCTCTTATTTCTAATGACTTTTTTACTTTCATGGGGTTGCAAACTAAAATTTCTGATGTCAAATCAAGCCTGAGCAAGATACCTCTCACTTTTTCTCCAGCCCGGAAAGTAATTTTGACTTTGCATTTCCCAGGTGTTCTTTTACATCGAAATAGAGGGAGGACTGGACTGCTGTTATTTTTTCACGGTTTAATGAGTTTCCACTCAGCTCGACAACCGAGGGAGGTCAGACCCAATTCAAATCGAAGGCTCACAAGCGGGGTGCACATTGGGAGGGCTAGAGATTTTTTCCACAGGAGACCCTCCAGTTTGTTCCAATCAAAATGCCAAAGCAGAGGCTTCACTTCCAGACCATACAGAAGGACTGGAACATCTTTGCCCATATAATACTTGATAAGCGGGAGTAATGACAATTTACACAATCTTCCACTCAGTTTCTTCATATGAGGAATGATTCTAATGGCTTTTTCCAGGATGGTTGTACTCACTTTGTTCTGAGCAGGAGAGGCGAAGATTTCATAGCCAAGATAGGTAAGTTCTTCTACGCGGGGGACTGCTTTTCCATCCAAAACCCAGTTACCAAAACCTAGTTTCTTCTTAGGATGTTTAAAGATAATAATCTTGGATTTTGAGGGATTGATTGAGAGCCCATTTAGGGTGGCATATTCCCCCAGTTTGGACAAAATCTGCTGAAGACCAATTGCCGATATATCCAACAGGACCAAGTCATCCGCGTAAGCGAGCCAATGTATTCTCCTCCCGTTAATCACAGGGCTGGCTAGTGATGATGAAGCCAGGAAGTCGCCCAAATCTGACAGGAAAAGATTGAAAAATAGGGGGGCTCCTAGACATCCTGGCCTCACCCCTTTGAAGACCTGTTTGATATCTGATAGGTGACCCTGGTCGTCCAGCCTCAGTCTTATGGTAGTGTTCTTATGAAGCTCAATGAGCATTGCTAGAAGTGGAGCTGGGATCCCCCAACTATGGAGTTTCCGCCAAAGGAGAGATCTGTCCACTAAATCGAATGCCTTGGACAGATTAACCCAGGCCCCATAAAGGGGAGTACACTCTTTCTCATTTGACTTTTCACTCAGCATATTTAAGATGAGCCCATTAAGACTGGTAGAAAGCCCTTTTCTGAATCCTGTTTGGTGCTGTGAGAGGATCTGCTTCGAATCCACCCAATATGAAAGTTCTCTTAGCAGCAACCACATGAAAAGTTTACTATCGATGTCAAGGAGGGCAATTGGGCGATAGTTTGCAGGACTTAATCGATCGCCCCCCTTAAAGAGTGGAATAACTAAGGCATTTTTCCATGATGGAGGAAAAACCCTAGTATAAAGAATTTCATGAAAAAGGCGATTTAACAACTTGGCCCATAGTTCCGGATTGTTTTTTAGGACCTGATAGGTTAGGCCATTGGGGCCAGCAGCTTTCGATGAGGAGCAAGTTGATATTAATTCCACGATGTCCTGTTGGTCAAAAGTGAGAGACCAAAATGGGTCTCCTGGCATGATGAAATCTGGGGACCCTGTTGGTCCAAAGTTCTCTGACAGATGTGCAACCCATCTATGCTCTGGGACTAAATTACAAAGGGAACTGTTACACCCGGTCTCTAATTGTCCCAGCGCCGGCCAGAAGTTTCTGGAGTTGTTTGTGTTAAGTAGATAAAGCATTTTCTCGCCATCTTCTTGCATTTTTTGATATTATTGGTTTTTCGACCAGTTTCTATAGGTCTGTTGGGCCCTTCTTGATTCATGCTTACGAGTGATGGGGTCATCATGCTTTTTTTTAATAAGATGTTCTTGTTTACCAGCGACCTTTGTTTCACTTGGAGGATGAATAGACCAGATGAAGTTCCCAAATTTCTCCGAATGGACTTTGTCGTTCTCAATTGAGGGCGAAATTGCTTCAAGTAGTTTGTTCAGCCTTTTTCCCCCTTGATTATAATTTACAACTCTCAATTTCCCCTTAAGACCCTCCAGTTCTTGGGTATTTTTAACATGCCAATACTTTTGCATGTTAGGAAACAAGAGTTCCAGACTTGCATGGTCACTGCCCCCCTCCCAATTTATAGTGAGACTGGAGCAGAGACTAGATAGACCAGAAGAAACAAAAATATAATCTAGGGTAGACTCTAGGGTTCCTTGATGGCAAGTTGCTCCTGTTTTATCCGCTTCCTTGAGCTTTAGAAAATCCCTCCACAATTTTCCTTTCCGCTTCGAATTCCACTTTGTTTGTCCTGACTTGCCACTATAGGGGATAATATGATCTGCATTAAAATCCCCTGCTAGTAAGATGTTTGCTCCCTCATATTCTGTTTTCACCACTGTTAGGAGGGAGTCCAATATATCTAGGAAATGCTGGAGTTTTGAGCTGGCAGGGTTCCAGTAAATATTGATGATTACCATGATAGGTTGAGGGGTGTCCATTTCCAGTTGAACCTTACAGGCTTGGATTCCCACGTCGTTGTTACAGAGTGGCGTGATATTTTTAATGCTGGAATTTTTTAGGGCAATTATCAACCCTCACGCTGGTCTCCCTTTTAACTTTTGCAAAGCCCGAAGGTTTTGGATTGTAAAACCCTCTATCTCCATAGGATTAACTAACCACGTTTCCTGTAGTAACAGAATGTCATTCTGCCCCAAAAGTTCAGCTTTCAGTTTTTTCTTTATCAGGAAACTTGGGCCTCGCATTTTCCATGAGACTAATTTCAGGCCCCTTTGACTAAAGGCTATTTTCCTCCACTCCTAATTTTAGGAATATTTGGGAGATAATCTCTGGGAGTTTCGCTATTAGGTTCCCATTTGTGCTTGAACCTGCAGCCATGTTCTTGTCTGACCCTCTTGTTTTCCCCATAACACCATCATTTGTAACATCTTCTTCCACCTCCAGTCCGCCCTCCTCCCCGTTCTTGTAAACAAACAGGCCATCTCTAGCGAGCTCATTTTTGTTGCCAAATAATGCCTGCCGGGCTCTCTGCGAGTTAAGTCCAATTTCCACAAAGAACTTATCCCCTTTAGATGGAAACTTCACGTACTCAATATCCTCAGATGCAAAGAGAAACAGATTATGATTTTGTTTTATCTCGGTCAATAACACTGATCTGCATTTGATCTTATTTTGTTTAACTAGCCTGTGCCAGGCTTTAGGAATCGTAAAATCCGACACACCTGGTTCATTCTGTCCAGTTGACATTATTGGCAAGTTTTCATCTTGCCCCTCTGCCCCATTCCCCAAAGGCAGTGGCACCAGAGTTCTGCTTTTCCCCTGGCCGTTCCAACAATCGTTCTCATTTGGAATGGGTCTTGATGATACTTCCTCCTGCGTAGGAGTTGGTTGACAAGGGATACTCAGGTCCCGGAGAGGCACAGATTTTGCATTTGATTTAAAAAAAATTGGTGCCAATTTCACAGGGATCTTTAAGGCCACTTTTCTATCCTTAGGCACTATGTTGACTTTTTGAGCTCTTTGAGCTCTTTGAGCACCATGTTTTAAAAATATTGGGGCAATTTTGATACTGGGTTGGCCCGTTTTATGACATTGATTGTTCAATGTCTTTTTCGGTGATGTTACTAAGTCTGTTTTCAGGCCAATACTTGATGTTTGCACCTTGGGGTCCTTGGGACCCATATTTAGATTCTGAGGGCTCTTTTTTTCCCATTTTTCCCAGAGACTAGTTTTATTGGGATATTTTGGTTTGTGCAGGAACTCTGAACTGATTCAGAAACTGGTTTAGCAAAGGTGTTAATTTCCGACGGTTTCTCAGCTGATGGTAGAGCCAGATTTTTCAAAAACACATTTGTTCCTGTATTCTTTGTTCCGGGATTTTTCTGATTTTTCGAAAAGATTTTTGAGTTCTTCTCAGCTGTGGCAGCAGAGTTCTAGACTTCACAATCCACCCTTTTTTCCGTTTTAGCCTCCTTCTGCCCTTGTAGTTTTGACAGGACGCTGGGGTCCAGTTTTTTTCACTGGTAGAGAGCTCTTGAGGAGCCTTGTCCTTATTGAGCAATGTGTCTTCAAAGACTCCCTCCTCCTCATAAATGACTACATTAGCTAGTCTCCTAAATTCTTCTAAGGTTGATTCGGTTAACGGAGTATCATCGAAAATTGGGTTGTCTTCAAGGACTTCTTCAATGGGGGAGTAGACTGAGGTTTGAATATTCAGAACTTTAATTGAGAGGTCTTTTAGGAGCTCCTGTGTAACGGGCTTTTCATTTTTCCCCTGTTTAAGTAAGCTGAAGATTTGTGTAAGGTCCAACCCTTGTCTCACTCCTTCTACTTGTGTTTCCTTGAGATTAGGAATTAAAATAGTGTTCATGATGTTACTTAAGGCCACCATTGCTCATTCACTCTTGGTCATCTCATTTGATAGTTCCAGTAATAATCCTGCTTGAGTTTGTACCTCCGATTTTAAAAGTTCAAATACTGAAACCAAAGAGTTTAATACAAAACTTAAGGCTGCCAGTGTGCTGTCACTGGCTTGGGGAGAAGCACCAGTAGAGGCTGTGGCGGGACCATCTTGGTGTCCTGAGTTGTGGACAGTCTCACCTCATTTTGTATAATTGTGTTTGATGCCATGGTTTCCGTATGCACACTTTCTGGGCATAGTAATCCTTCTTCCCCCTCTTGCACACAATCAAGCGCTTGCCACGCGCAATCTGTTAAATTTGCCACATCATTCACACTTTTATGTCTTTTCCTTGAAAAATGATAATTAATTCTGCTCTGAATTTTGCTTCGTCGTACTCGTATATTCCAAACCCCGCTTCCATCCTTTCTGAATAATGGAGGTCGGAGCAGTTTCTTCTAATATTTTTTCTCCATGTGTGTGAATGAGGGCGTGAGTAGTAATAGGAGCTGGCTGAATTGGAGTAGGGACGGGGGTATTAGAGGCAGCTGACCCTGGTTCCTCCCCTCTGTCCAGATATGAATCTTCCTGATCAGCCATATCTTCTGAAAGTGGGGTATTGCGAAGTCTCATTTGTTACCCCAGTAGTGATAAGATTTTCTATGAATGCCTCAAATCGAGCAAAAAGGGTACTCCCAAATTGTTATAACAATCAGTTTATAAATACATATATGAATGTTATGTTTTTGTTTTTCTTGACACCTTTCTTGAGACCCCAACTTTTGCTCTTGTGGGGGATCCCACTTATCACTAGATCGCCTCTGAGTCCTGTGTCCAAGAATGTGTTTTATTTGATGTCGAGCCTGGTGAACTGCAACTATACCAAAGATGCAGCTAATAGCCCTCGACTCTGGATGCAGTATACAGAGGCTGCCACACAATTACCTTTTATAGGCGCTCCTTCTTTGCCCTCCAGAGCCAAACAGCAGACAAACAGTACTGCAGATGCTGCGCCCTTGTCCCCACTGCAGGCTTAACGCTGCAAGGGTAGTTGGGGCTGCACTACATGCTCGGCAAGGGTCACGTGATCAGTCACGTGACCGCGGGCAAACTCCGCCTCCTCCGGGAAGCAAACGTTGCTCAGCAAGAGCCTCTGGCAGCTCTCAGTGCTGAGATAAATAAAATAAAAGCAGAAAAATGAACGTTCTTTGCATGCAGCGGTCCTTCTCAGGGTTCACAGTACTCGCCGCTCGGGCGGTTGGGGCTACACTATATGCTCGGCAAGGGTCACGTGATCAGTAACGTGACCGCGGGCAAACACTGCCTCCGGGAAGCGAACGTTGCTCAGCAAGAGCCTCTGGCAGCTCGCAGTGCTGAGATAAATGCAGCAGACAAATAAACGTTCTTTGCATGCAGCGGTCCTTCTCAGGGTTCACAGTACTCGCCACTCGGGCGGTTGGGGCTGCACTATATGCTCGGCAAGGGTCATGTGATCAGTCACGTGAACGCGGGCAAACTCTGCCTCTTCCGGGAAGCGAACGTTGCTCAGCAAGAGCCTCTGACAGCTTGCAGTGCTGAGATAAATGCAGCAGAAAAATAAACATTCTTTGCATGCAGCGGTCCTTCTCAGGGTTCACAGTACTTGCCGCTCGGGCGGTTGGGGCTGCACTATATGCTCGGCAAGGGTCACGTGATCAGTCACGTGACCGCGGGCACACTCCGCCTCCTCCGGGTAGCAACGTTGCTCAGCAAGAGCCTCTGGCAGCTCGCAGTGCTGAGATAAATGTAGCAGAAAAATAAACATTATTTGCATGAAGCAGTCCTTCTTAGGGTTCACAGTACTCGCCGCTCGGGCGGTTGGGGCTGCACTATATGCTCGGCAAGGGTCACGTGATCAGTCACGTGACTGCGGGCAAACTCCTCCTCCTCCGGGAAGCGAACATTGCTCAGCAAAAGCCTCTGGCAGCTCGCAGTGCTGAGATAAATAAAATAAAAGCAGAAAAACGAATGTTCTTTGCATGCAGCGGTCCTTCTCAGGGTTCACAGTACTCACCACTCGGGCGGTTGGGGCTGCACTATATGTTCGGCAAGGGTCACGTGATCAGTCACGTGACCACGGGCAAACTCTGCCTCCTCCCGGAAGCGAACGTTGCTCAGCAAGAGCCTCTGGCAGCTCGCAGTGCTGAGATAAATGCAGCAGAAAAATAAACATTCTTTGCATGCAGCGGTCCTTCTCAGGGTTCACAGTACTCGCTGCTCGGGCGGTTGGGGCTGCACTATATGTTCGGCAAGGGTCACGTGATCAGTAACGTGACGGCTGGCAAACTCTGCCTCCTCCGGGTAGCGAACGTTGCTCAGCAAGAGCCTCTGGCAGCTCGCAGTGCTCAGATAAATAAAATAAAAGCAGAAAAATGAATGTTATTTGCATGCAGCGGTCCTTCTCAGGGTTCACAGGATTTAATCCTGTTAACACTTGTTAATTTTTTTTTGGGATCCAACCCAGTTACTTTTTGCATAAGGTACATTTTCACTGGGAACCGGAGTGAGCGCCTCGCCATCCCCCTTTTTTCTCACAAGGTTTAATAAGGACTTGAGGAACCCTGACATATTTAGAGAGTGACAGGGCAATCCCAAAATCATGGTGTAGGGCCCTCTGTAACAGGGGTCTCAAGCCAACTTACCACCTTGTATGCTCAAGGCACTGCTAAATACATGTCTACCAGTTCACGAGTACCAGGAACCATGAGGCAGCCATACTCAATTAGGCCTAGCAAGATTTAACCTGCAGGCCATGTTAAGGATTCTAATCGGGCATCACACACAAGCCCAGGACTCTTGCCACTGGCCTAGGTTGCAGAGCACAATTAAAACACTTTTATTTTATTTTCTAAGAATTGAAATTGAGATGGCACCCAACCCGTCTCAACCCCCTTTTACAAATTTATCCTCCTTTCTTCCCTTTTACAAACCCCCTGGGTCAAAATGGACTATGAACCAGGCCGGTGGGTGATAATATTAAATGTATTTATTTTAAATTTAAATAAAACCACACTCATTTAATATTGGGAAGCAATCACCAATGGGATGATAATTACAAGGTAAATTGATGAAATACACTTAGTTTGACCTTCTAATATAACATACACAAAGCACAAATGAATGAGAACAATATTACTTTTTGGGTAGATAGTACCCAAGTTAAGGTTTCCCCCTGCAATACACCTTCAAACCCCTATTAACCGAATTGTGGGTGGGTATCAAGGGGTAACAAGGAGCCAGGTATACTAGGCAGCAAACAGAAGTGAAATCCGACCTTCCCCCACGAAATATGAGGCAAAATTTAATTTAAAACCCTTTGCAATAGAACAAAATAGCACTCAGAATTAGTAAAGATTTGATTTACATGTGCGGTTGAATGAATGAGGTAAATATGAATGTTAGCAGTATCAGGGATGTAAGAACACCAGCAAACTACAAGCAATGCCCTAACAACTGGCATACAATTCAGAAACTCAACTTGGAAGTGAAAAACACAGTGCAGCCAAATCACACGTGTAGAAATTGCCTTTGCTAATTTACACGGGTTCAAAATGGCAAAACAGCTTAAAAAACAGGTGAAATAGACAGAATCGGAATGCGGTTTTTATGCTGAGTGACAGATGCACATCACAGCGATAATATGAAAATGAAAGAGTGACTCTAAATTAATGACAGGATGAGATTCTCAATGGAAAATGAAATTCGGTTTTAAAAATGAAAGCAGTGGACAAAGAAAATCGGTTTAGAAAGGTAAAGAACAAGTTTCACTTAAACTAGATTTTTGTGGCTAGAAAAGAGAAACACCACCCGTGAATAGAAAGGTTAAGCTGCAGTTTTAACTCCTTCACGCTGTGTGCCTCTTTTAGGGAGAATTAATTTATTTAATCAAAATAATACTAAAGACTTACACCAGGACAGACATGAGTGGAAGATAATGGGGCTAACACTTGAAGATCGAGGACAGGATGCACAGAGGATTCTGACAATTTTAAGGATTCCTGATAAGGCAGTTATGGGATTTCTATGGGATTGGACTTAATACAATGTAACAGAGCAAGGGATGCAGTTTGTGGTAGTTGGGGAAGGGAAATACTCACAACAAGCAGTTGATTGGGGTATTTTGGACAGCAGACCCAGTTTCTGGACAGCAAGGCAATATCTGGTCACTGGTCACAACGGCATGCTCTCCTAGAAGAAAACCGCTGGGCAAAGATCTGGTCACTGCACAGCGGCACCTCAGCTGGATAAACCGGGTAGCAGGGCAAGCAGGTAGTACTGGATAATCCCAATGAGGATCTAGCCACCTTTCTTCTTTCGCCCTCATTTATTGGGATTTTTAGTGGGGTTTTTCTGGATCAGTGGTCCTGCCTGGATAGGGTCAGCTATGCTCTGGCCTGGCAGTGGAATCTGGAATCTTGCAGGATGAATATGGAATATCTGGATATGCAGGAGCTGGAAAATTCCGAATAGAGTGTCCTTTGTCTTTGTGAGCTTCCACCTTTTATAAGGCGGATGACATCTCAGGATTTACTATGGGGGCAGACCTGTGGCTGGACATGCCTCTAACAACTGGATTGGTCAGGGGTTACTGATACCGCCTTCCTGTCAGCCAGTTGGACTTCAGGGACATGACATCCGTTTTATGGGGTGTGCTTACAAGGCCCATGGCCCACCCACAGTTCTTTTAGCCAAAATCAGTTATGACATAAATTGCACATATTTACAGTTATAGCACTTTTGAAAATCACATAGGCAGATTCCACATTTTACACTAAACATGTCATTCCAATTCCCACATTTCTACGATATCGTTTTGCTGTTCTAATAATCTTTTGCCATTTCTAGTGGGAATTCACAATTTTAGATATGTGTACCTATTATCACAAAGGATGTTTGCATTAAATTTCAAAGTTATACCATGTATACTTTTCCCATGATTTACATTTTTCTGCCGTTTGCGTCCCCCACATGGTAGGGAAAGCTACAATGTCTTGTTTTAACGCCGCCAAAATTACATTTAAACTGTTAAACTGTCGTATTACTGCGTTTTCTGGTTGCCGAAATAAAAGTCATGAAGTTTATTAATTCAGAACAGTCTTTTGCCTCAAATGGGCTAGTATTGTCTTCCAAATAAGGGCATAATCCCAAACCCCCAGCTAAATGATGTCAGGCTTTAGCCAGCCTGAATCCAGTGTTGCTCTGGAGTTGCCTTTGAAGCTCCCCAGTTTGTGTTGAGGGGAGGTGCTGCTAAAAGGTCACACCTATGTGTCCCAGAAATCCATTGTACCAGGCTGGAGCACTGCCACAGAGTCTGACGAGGGTGCAAGATCCACCACCCTTGTCTATTCATATACCCTGGGGGCTGCTTCACTTGAAGGGAGGCAGATCCTGTTCTCAGGAAGCAAAGTCCTTTTAAGCCGCGCCAGGAAAAAACCTGTTCTGTGGCTTCAACAAATTTCTTTTTTCTTTCCTGAACCAGAAAGCAAAACTGTTGGAATTAAATAGCCTACATATGTTTTAAAACAAACCCCCCTCACCTTTCTATGCAAGGACAGGGCCTTAATTCATTAATTTACTTTTAAACAGACATTTCCTTGTTTGTAAAAAGCACCATTATACACGTGGTTAATTTTCCTTTGCTGTCACTTCACAATGCGTTTTTTTTTACCTACATCTACATTCTAAACGTTATTTGTAGCCCTAGTCAATTTCTCACACACAGAAATCTGTTCAAGGCAAGGGTCCACTGAAACTGACATAAGCACAGAGAGATAGGGCTTCTTGTGAAGAGTTTAGCTGTGATACTTTGTTCCAAAAAGTCAAACGTTTTTCCGTACGGCTTGGAGTAAAGTTCTTTGTTATTTGCCTGACACAGTCATTCAGTGAGAAATGCCCCCTTTTGGTGGAGCACAACCTGAATATGGATGGACATAGCTGGGTCTCACTGGAACAAAACTGTGTACTGTTGAAATGGTGGAAAAGAGCATCAGGGCACAGTCATTTTAAATGCAAATTATTTCCTTTTTCAATGCGAAATTTTGAGCTAGCAGCATAGCAGTGCTGCTTTTCAATTCTTTTTTTCTTTGGTGCACATAAGAAAACACTGGCAGCCTTTCTCTGGGTGTTCCATGTTCCATCTCGCCCCATAGGTGATTGGCAAAGACAGCGCAGCCATTTTTTCAGTGACTGCAAAACGTAGTTTTGGTGCAATGCAATGGGGCTCAACAGAGCCAGCGCAGCCATTCTGCTGGTACTGCTGAAAAATGCAGTTAGATGATGTAGGGGAGTTCTGCTGGGCAGATAAATGTACCCCACAGCCAGCGTCAATCAGAGATTGATGGACCTGCCTCACTGCTTAGGCTCAAAAATATTTTGGCCAATGTATCTGACCAGGAGTACTCCTATGAAGAGAAGATCAGTGAGTTAAACTGGCGGAAACATCAGCTACAAACGGACCACCTGGTCCACTTTGCAGATAAAAAGGAGTCTGAGTTTAGGCCCCAAAAGAGTATCCTGAAAACCTCCACCCAATCAGGGAGTTCGAAAGAGGGAATTACAAGGGAGTGACCCAGAGATCCCAAAATACAGCAGGGGAGAAGAGACTAGGCCCTGTCATTCTGGAAGAGACTCTCAGTCTCCAAACATCAGGGAGCACCTAGAGGATGGGGATGGGACCTGAAATAGCAGCAGCAGTGTGAGGGAAAATGGACTCAGGTGCAGCAGAAAAAGAAGGCTGCCAAACAAAAGAGAATTCTGGTCAAAGATCCCATTAGACAAATAAAAGCCATTAGAAACTTCATTACCCTTTATCATAAAAATGCCAAGTACTCTGTGAGCATCTGGAGCTGTATGACCAGATGATGATGTCATTTGGCATAAAAAATGACCATAATTCTATAGAGTTTGCGAAATGGACATTCTCCCCAGAATACTCCAGCTTCTTTGCTGGGCTGGAGGATCAGAATCATTCAAGGTGGTCTACATACAAGGCGGCCATCTTGTAGCAATTCTCTGTGCACCGAAACCCCCAGGAGGCTCGCACAGTGGCCTACAACCAGCAGTGCAGAGAGGATCAGGCCCCTAGAGAATTTGTCCAAGAATTGAAGTGGACATTTGCACAAACCGCTAGGTGGGGCGCACGAACAGTAGGGAGTTTATCAATACTTATTACCATGGACTCCATAAGTATATTATGAAGCAACTGGTTAGGGACTTCCACGAAGAAAGGACCCTATACTGCGTAATAGAGCAAGCTACCTGATCTATGAGGTCCAAAAGCCTGTAGAAAATAAGAATTCCTCCAAAAATCCCAAACCAACCAACACTCCTGCTGTTGCCAAGGTGGCAGAGGTGAAGGTGAAAAATACACCTCTGATTAACCAACCAAACCAGAGGCAGAGAATGCCCTCTGACCAGTACCAGGCAGGTGGTAGCCAGGCAGGGTACCCCACAAATGTGTCACCTGACTCTGCCACCTACATCAGCCTGAGGTACAAGGGGAATAGACCAATCTTGGGGTACGTAAGGACTCCCCCGGCTCAGGGGGGGATCCAATCAGGTGAGTAAGGCCCCAGGGAACTTCCCTCCAAGCTTCCCCCCAAAGTTCCCTCAGCAGGGCAGTAATCTTCCACCCTCTAGTTTAAGTTTCTTCCCCAGATACCCTTGAAACCCCAACATTCAGAATCACCCACCTTTCTCTCACCGCTTTCAGGAGTCTAGACCACCAAATCAGGGAGAAGGGAGACCAAGAATGGAGGGCTACCAGTGAAACCTTCCATATCAAAGTTACTCTGGGAGAAGGTACAATTACCCTTCCCAAGAGCAGCAAAGATTTGACCCAAGACCCCTGTATCAGCCAGAGAGGGTGTCACAACTGGAGCACCAGGTCCAGAGCTTGACCCAAGACCTGAGTCACGTGTTGAGGGCTCAGCACCCAGACCCAGAACCACAAATCCTTGAACCCCAAAAATGTCACCCCAATGACTCTGAAATCCATGAACCAAAGGACCCTGACTTAGGCTGGGTAAGTATGGGGACTGACCCAGAAGCAAAAATCCCTGAACCAAAAAAATCTCACCCCAACGACTTTGAAATAAATGAGGGATCCTCCCCCCAAACCGTGACTGTCTCCAGGAAAAGGGGGACACCACAAAATCAGGATAAGAAGAGGATTGCTAAATCCCCCAAACCAGTTGAAGTGGCTGTCTCCAGGAAAAGGGGGACAGCACAGAATCAGGGGAAGACAGGGTACTCCTAAATCCCCCAAAGCGGTTCAAGTGACTGTCTACAGGAAAAGGGGGACAACACAGAATAAGGGGAAAACAGGATTCCCAAATCCCCCAAACCAGTTCAAGTGACTGTCTCCAGGAAAAGGGGGACAGCACAACATCAAGGGACGGGGATTCCCAAACTCCCCAAATCTCAGAAGGCCAAATTTTATTTACAGATTCCCAAACTTCAACACAGAAGACTGCCCAAGATACCACGGTGTCGCAGTCCAAAATGAAGGAATTAACTGCCCAGCTGGCCCAAAATGCCCATTTCCTTTGCCCCTTGGAGGAGAAATGTGGGATGTATTGACCCACTCAGCTGTGCTGTACAACATCACTATGCTGCATTGGTGCAAGAAACAGCAAAATGGCAACACTGGCTCCTGTGCACACCAGGATCTCAAAATTGTGTTTTTCAACCATCCAAGAAATGGCTGCACCACCCTGCCACACACAGTTCAGGCGGGGAGGAACAGAGTACACACTGCAGGAGTGTGTCAGTGTGATCTGCAACGTTTCACATGGAATTAAGTGAAATAGGCAGCATTAAAATGACACCTTTTTCAACCTTAAAAGTGCTGTTTGACGCTAAACTCATCCAGTCCTTATGAAACCATTGAGATTAAAAGGCCCTGCAATGCCAGAATCATCCATTGTGTCTCAGTAAAACTGGGCCTAATTCCAGAATGACAGCTCCTGTCAAAATTAACTTTGAAAAAGTAACCAAGAACTTTGCTTTTATTTGCACGAGGAAGTGCGCGTATTTCTCCACAATGTATCAAACATTAGCTGTCTTCAAAAGAACTTTAACTATCAGAGCCTTGTCAGTTTCATATACCAGTGTTCACATAAAACTCATGCATTCAAAGAAAATAGCTGCAAGGACATTGTGGAAATCTGAGTAAGCTGCCCAAAACCAAATTAAAGAAATTTCAGTTTGCACCACGTGTGAAAATAGGCTGCTTACAAAATAAGGAAAAACAAATGCCTGTGTTTTAAAACAGTACACTGGTAAATACAAGTTTTACTTGTCTTTAGAAATATAAAGGGGTTGGTTACTAGGGAGAATATATCACATTTGTTATTTGATGTAACAGGCTTATTTAATTCTGGATTTAAGGTCAAAAGTGAAAGATGTTAAACCCAGGGTGGCTTGAGTTACCAAAATGAAAAACAGGTTTTCTGCTTGGAGGAGGGCTCTCTCTCTCAGCAGCTCTTGGCAACTCCCTGATAATTACAGGGTTAGACAGACTTTCGTCTCTATTGAGCCCACGGACAACAGAGCTCCCAGGCCAAGGAAGTTGGAAGTGTGAAAGGGCAATAAAATCTACAATCAAGCTGAAAGCCCGCATCGTGCTTGGAAGAAACTGCCTATTGGTGTTAGCTGGGAAGAAAAAAATGCCAGACGACTCCCATTTGTCTTAAGACTATTTATAAAGAACTTTAAAAAGACTTATATCTCAGCTGTCAAAATTGGTAAAAATGTGGAATTTTCACAGCGTAAAAGTGGGATTGTGGGCTGTGTTTGAAAACTTGGTAGAATGTCATGGCACACTCTGGACCGAAACGGTGATATATGTTGTATTACCAGAAAAGCATTCATGTTGAAAATGTCAAGTTTTGTACATACATCCCTGGGGACAATTTGCATCTGTGTATAAAATTGGGGAATTGTGGGGCAAATCTTTAATGTGTAAAATTACCAAAATGTGTCAGAAAGGCGAAACAAGGTCACACAGATTAAAGGTTTGGACTAATCTGTGCTGCACAAAATATGTAACCTGTGTATCTGATTTACTAAGAGGTGGCAACAGCATAAATATCTGTTTTCAGCGAAGGAAATGTGGGAGTTTCTAGATACAGTAAAAATCACATCATAAACATGACATCACTCTTCTGATATCCAACCAATTGTGAGTAAGGCAGAGACTATGCCCTTGCCCAATCCTATTGTTAGGGGCGTGGGTAGTGAATCCTGCCCCTGTCATATACTGTAATGATGTCATCTGGCATTATAAATAAGGGCACCTGACTAGCACTCAGAACACACTGATTCCTGATTCCTGTCTGTTCCTGTCTTCATCTTGCATCTATCCATCTAAACTCCACATCCCAACCACAAGGCCAAGCAATTGCTGATCCTGCTTCAGCTACGCCTCAATTGTAAAATAATCCCCATAACCAAGTGAAGCTCTGTGGTGTTTTGGGGAAGCATCCTGAATTATCCTGGCTTGATGCCACTCAGTGCTATCCTGCTATCTGCTATCCTGATGCCCTATAGTATCCAGTTACCAGAACTACCAGTCCAAAAGATGTTGGGTGTCCTGACCCAGGTTTGGACTATTATGCTGCAACATTTGGTGCTGTGGGCTTAGGAAATCCAAGAGGGCAGAAAAGGCCACATTTGCGCCAGAATCCTGGAGACCCGTGCAGTTTTGCGCACAGCAAAATGGTCCCCTGACCTGCCACCCACCAGTGCAAAGAAAGATGGTTCTGTTCAAAACCCGTTTTTATTAACGTCAAAAATTGCTAAGATCATGGGCCCGGAACCACCAAACAAAAATCCAACTATGGTTGAGTGTTTTACTTTACTCTACTACAGATCCACATGAATGCCATGTCAAGCAAGGATCATATTCTATCAAGTAAAATCCTTTCCTTTTGAAATGTATTAATTCAAGACAGCTGTCAAAAATAGGTGCAGTACCGGCATTGGACACTAACCGGTGCTGGTGCTCTATAAATCCTGACAGGAGAGCTGTCTTGCAGAACTGTGCAGTGAACAGAAGGGGGTCTTATGTAATTAAAAGTCCA
Organism: Ambystoma mexicanum; assembly: GCF_040938575.1. Classification (NCBI taxonomy): domain Eukaryota; kingdom Metazoa; phylum Chordata; class Amphibia; order Caudata; family Ambystomatidae; genus Ambystoma; species Ambystoma mexicanum. The sequence goes on from NC_090929.1 coordinate 545,212,008, forward strand.
AAAGACATGCCTTTCCTGAGAACTCTTAACACCCCAGAGACCTACACCAGGAGGCAGGATATCACATGGCCCTGTTAATTGAGAGGGAGGGGACTTCCCTGCAGCCTGCTGGACCCAACACAATAGACCCTTTCAATTGAATGGAGTATGCTGATTTGGGTGTGGACTGTAAACAGAGCTCTGCCTGAAAGGAGAGACATGTGATCCCTGACTCCCCCAGTTCCTAGGGCGGGCCAGACACGTTTTGTGAATTGAATTGAAGGCAAATATATGTTTTATAAAAACACTGATAACTAATTGTAACCAGATGACAGGAATGTACAATTTGGAGATCCTTAAAATGGAAATGTACCTACAATTTGAGTCTAAACTCAATTCCGTACGATGTTCTGGGACCGAACCCCGCAATTTATTCATGTTGCAGACACTGGGTTTAAGCTAGAGACAAGGAAATTTACTGGAATATGTGTAGAGAGACAGGGTACCTCTGTGTAAATTTGGGTAAAAGTCCAATATTGGGAAACCAACCAAAAAGCGCAAAATGTTGTCATTTCTTAATCCAAGCTCTTAGAAACATCAGAGTTGGAACAGAGACTACCTTATGTGATATATGATGTGTGTATGTAATTTCAACAAATTGTGTATCTGGGAAATATGTATTTGGATCAGAAATAGATTTGTGTGCAATTTGACAAGGGGAGGATCCTCTGACCATAAACCTACCTCATCACTCTGACTCACAACTCAGTTCCCCCAATCAAGGGAGAGAGGAGAACTGGGCCAATGATAAGTTGATGGGGCAGGCTTAGTTATGCCTACGCACACACCCATTTTCTAAAGTCATAAAAGGAACACCAAAACCCAGGTAGGGACATTCACTTTCCACTTTCTTGCGGGACGCTTTGCTGGGAGACTCCAGACTTCAAATCCATCAATCTCCAGAGACCAGAACTTTGAATCCAGACTCCAGAACTTGTAGCAGAGAGGCCTGAATCTACAAGCTGAATCCTTTTTCAGCAGGCCTCAAAATCATTTGCAAATTATTCAAACAGCCGGGCTGAGCTGTCTGATTATGGCCTAGAACCCTGTGCCAGAAACACCCAGAAAGCAGAGCTGTATCCAGAACCGCAGACCGGACCCAGACCACTGTGAGCAGAACCAGCGATCCAGACCAGACCAGAACCAGAGATCCAGAACCAGAGAACCAGTACCAGAAACCGCCCAGAAGTCCATTCCAACCTGTTGACCAGATCCGTGACGAGGCCCATTCCTTCCAAAATTAGGAGTGAGTACCTAGCTAGAACTGTGCAGAACCCATCTTTTAGCTTAAATTTATCTGATTCAAAACATTTGAACCTGTCCCGAACTGCATCATAGAATCGTGTGTTCCTTCTCCGATTTTCAACCTGTAAAAGTGTCATTTGCCATTTTGAATCATTATTTCATTTCTGAAAAACTACCTTCACGAAATCGTCCGTATCTCTTGAACCCAGAACCGACTTTCTATTCATTATACTTTTTCCGTAATCGCGCTCGACGCACTCGGAAAAAGTGCCTCAATTTGTGATTTGGCTCAAATTTCTTCACTTGTCAAAATAGCAGCTTCTTGCTTTCCTTTGCTGAAATTCGTTTGCAACCTGACAATCATTCATAGAGCATTGCTAAAGTGATCCTGAACTAATTTAAAGTAGCTATCACCCACCCTGAATCTCTTATAGGGAATTAAAATCATTTTTAGCATATTTTTCCCTTCTTTGCAAACCACACTTAAAGTATTTTGCCTGTGTTTTAAAATCATCCCTGTGATCTAAGCTTGCTAGGGGGGAACTGAACTACATTTGATTGTACTCCTGAGAACTGTGTGCTTTGCTTCCATCGCCTTATATTGCATAAAGGGGGGGAGTGAATTGCCACAAGGGGAAAAGTGAACATATTAGCTTTTGTTGAACCCATATCAGTTTATTCCTGTGCTGCATTCTTTTCCATCACTGCATTCATTGAAATCATAAAAGTATTCTCAGCTACCTTGTTCTTTCCGTACCAAGTCCTAAGTAATAAAATAAGTGTGCTAGTTTAACATTTTCCATTGTTGATCGAAATTATACTCATAAGTGTGATATCAAATATTAATTTATTATAAAGTGTGATATATATCTATTGTTTATTTTTTCAAATAAACCTTTTCAATTTGCAAAACAAACCTACTTCTTGGCACAGTGGGGTCAGGGGGATTCTAAGAGAGGGGCTTTATACAAGGGTTCATCATCCAGATTATAACTTGTCATAAAAATATATAAATAAGGGCTTCCCTTGAGCAATCCCAGACCAGGCGTTGACTTAGTGGGAATGCTTGATTGCAGTCATTAACAGAGTGGGGCTCGTCCGGGATTCTGGATTAGATCTATCACTTGTGCAGATTAATACAGTGTGCTAAGTGACAGGATATATAAATTCTGTTGGATCACCACGCCGTGTTACACTGTAAAAACACCCCTCAAAGGAACGCTCTAAGGAAACGGTCTGTTTTGCAAAATAAAATACAAACTTCTGTAAGTCAGGAAGGAAATCAAGTTCCAGAATGACGACCTTGGTAGATATCAAAATAGCCAGAGAACACCTCTTACATAAGCTATTTGTGAGCGGTGAGTGGGCTCATCAGGACCAGGCGGTCTGGTTGCAGGCAATCGCACCCCAGATCACTGAAACAGGGTCAGATATATGGAGAGATCAGGGTCCCTTACATGTGGCCCTGAGTGAACTATATATGACCCCTAAGGCCAAGGATGAGAACAACAAGATTGCCAGGGTAGCGGCATATTTATATCTATATATGGGAGCCATGCAGGACAAATGTGCTGAAGGGCAAGATCTGGCGAGTAGGCAACTGCTGGCATTACAGAAGGCACAATCTGATCTCGACTCCTCTGAGCAGAGGCTGCACAGAAGCCAGGAGTCCGAAAATGAGAGTAGACAGTACATCATTAAAATAAAGGAGGATATGGATATCCTGCAACAGGAAAAGGCTGACCAGGATACCAGAATTCTGGCCTTGCAGAAGGAGCACCAAGACAGTTTGGACTCCTTACTACAGTGCCAGAAAAAGCTGGAGCAACAGATCAATTTCAACAGGGCATGCACAGAGCAGGTAGCCACCCTGCAAATCCAACTAGACAGAGAGAAAGAGGAAAGCAATACATTAATTTTGAAAGACCTGGATACCCAGGCAGAGTTTGATGAAGAGCGCCAGAAAGCTGGTGCCCTTTAATGGCAGAGGGACGACCTGGCGGCACAGATGCAGGCTCTTACTCAGGAAAGGGATACCTTAGGCCAGGAAGTCTGCCACTTAAAAAGAAAAATTCAAGAAAATCACTTGGCCCTCCAGGGACTGGGTGACCTCCAAAAAGAGCATCAGAACTTGTTAGAACACACCAGGAGGGTGGAAGATGCTCTGACAAGAAAGGAGCAGGCCAGTAGGGACGGTGCCCAGGAGGTAACCACCCTGCAGCAAAGACTGGCCCAGTATTCCAGGACCAACCAGGAAGCGCAGAGAGAAAATGAGGCTCTCTGTCAGCACAATGATGGGCTCCAGCAACAGGTAGCCATGCAGGAGAGACTGATAGAGTCTAGTAAGGCCTTAACTGAGGAACTGAAAGAGCAGCCTCTTGCATTGCAACAGGGAGCAGGGGCTGACAGAGATGAAGTTCGCTGGGAAAGGGAAACACCTGAGCATAACCTCAGGAGCCCTAGTACCAGAGGCCTTCATCTCTCTCAGTCCTTGGACTCTGCCCCCCCTATGTCCCCTGGCGCGCATGAGCACAGGGCCACAGGGAGGGCAGATTACTATCCAGCCAAAAGTATGGGGTTCATAGGCCAGTACCTCCCAGGAATGGATGGGCGGGCATCCTGGTATGGACACCCAAGCACAGTGCAATTTATTGGGGAACCCCAGGAAAGTAGACCCACTAAGGGCATCCTAAAAATCTCTGCCCAGTTAGGTCAGTGGGGGAGTACCCATCAAATCCTGGCAGCAAGGAGGGATCTGAAGACTCCTCTGAGCGGCCCAGGACACAGGAGACCAGGTCCCCACATTCTGCCAGCCATTCCCCGGCTCGCAGAATCCAGGAAAACCTTGAAGATCAGACGGGCACCTCTGGGAGCAGTGCCTCTGAGTCAGAGGATGAGTGGACCAGGGTTACCCGAACCAAAAAGGCCAATAAGGCAAAAAAGAACCTTGCTTAAGGACCCCTTAAAGCAGATCAAGGCAATAAGGAGTGTCATCACCCCTTATCACAAGAACGCCAAGTATTCTGTTTGGGAACACTTGGAGCTTTATGAGCAAATGATGGAGACTTTCCATTTGAAGGACAGCAGTAGCTGTATCCAGTACGTCAAATGGACATTCTCCCCAGAATACTCCATTTTCTTTGCGGGGCTGGAGGACCAAAATCATTCAAGATGGTCCACCTATAGGGCGGCCATCTTGAAAAAAAAATCTGTTCATAGAAATTCTCAAGAGGCTCGCAAGGCAGCCTACAATTTGCAATGTGGGGAGCATCAGGCCCCACAAGAATTTGTGCAGGAGTTCAAGCGTGCTTTTGCGCAAACTACCAAAAGTGTGCGCACCGACAGTAAGGAATTTGTTAATAAGTTTTTCCATGCCTTACCCAAATACATAATGACCCAGCTCGTGAGAGATTTTCACGAGAAAAGATCTTTAGACTGGGTCATTGAGCAAGCCACCCACATCTATGAAGTGCAGAAACCGGTGGAAAATAAGAATCAGCCCAAAAAAACCCAAACCAACAGCACCCCTGCTGCTGCCAAGGTAAAGGTTGCCCCCGTTTTAGATTTGGAGATGGGGTGCCAAAAAATCTGCCTGCAACGAACAATTCACAGCCCAGAAGGCCCTTCGGCCAGTCACAGACAGGGGGCCAAGGAGGTAATCCCACAAATGGGGTCCCCCGCTCCCCTGACTAGGTAAATCCCCGCTACAAGGGAAACAGACCCATCCTGGGATACGTGTGGACTCCTCCAGCCCAACGGTGGGGCTCCAGCCAAGCACCTGACCCAGGGAACTTCCCTCCTAACTTCCCACAGGGGGGCAGAAATTCACCAAATCCTGGGCAGAACTTGCTCCCCAGGTATCCACCCAACTTTCAGTCCCAAAATCATCCATCCTTCTTTCCCCAATTCCTTGAGCCCAGACAACCGAATCCGGGAGAGGGGAGGCCAAGGGTGGAGGGGTACCCAAATCTTCCCAACCCAGGGTATTACCAGAGAAGGGATAGCTACCCTTCCCGGGATCAGCCCAGGGGAGAAAACAGAACCCCGTATCAGCCTGAGCGGGTTTCCCAACTTGAGCGCCAGGTCCAAAATATGGCCCGGGATCTGGGTCACATACTGAGGGCTCAACAGAACTCTCAGATGAGCATGCCACCACAGAATGCCCCAAACTCTGGGCCTGGTGCTCCAGAACAATGACGGGGGCAGCACCCCGATAACCCACCAGTTCCCAGGGAGGAGGCACAAAGGGAAGGGGGTTGTAAAGCCTTGTAGGAAGCTTCCTTCCCCACTTGTAAACAGCCCCTGGAAACCCAGGAACTGGAAACAAAATCTCCTACCCCTGAAAGTCTGCCACCCAAGGAGCAAAGATGAGGTAGGAGAAACAAAGGACCCAAACAGACCCATTTTGTGGAGAAGGTACAGGTCTTCCAATTTGAGGGAGAGGGATCCTCAGAGGATCCTTGGAAAAGGATCTTCTCCTTCAGAGATGGGCGAACTCCTCCCAAGGAAAAATGGGTCCCAAGGGATTCCAACCCAGACTGGGTAGATCTGGGGATTGAGCTGTCGCCGCCCATCATTCTATCCCAGAACCGACAAGACCGAAAACCCCTGGTTCAAACCCATCCAATTGACTGCCTTCAAAAAGGGGGGGGCGGCCCAGAACCGGAACCAGGGTAACCAAAAAACGCATCAATATCCAGTTGCAAACTTTTTCTTTCAGATTCCCATGACTCTCCACAGAATTCTGCCCAAATCTCTTCTCTAGCAATTTCCAAAACTAAAAAATTAGCCCACCAGTTGTCCAAAAATGTGCATTATCTGTGCCCCTTGAGGAGAAGGAGGGAAGATACTATGCCCCGGTACAAGTACAGGGGCAGGGTACAATTTTGGCGCTGGTGGACACTGGATCTCAAGCTACCCTTCTGTCCAGAAAGGCCTTTGATGAACTGAATTCAGGTAGGGGGGAGAAGTACCAAATTCTCCTCACCTCTCTTCCTGGCCAGCTTCAGAACTTCGACGGGAAGGAAATTCCCATCGAGGGGACTGCAGATTTGGACATCAAAATTGGGCGACACAAGGTGAAACACCCGGTCCTAGTAGTGACTCCAGAGGGCACCCCTTGTTTACTAGGGAATGACCTCCTGAGAAGGTTGTCACCCCTAATAGATTGCGTAAACAAGGTCCTCTGGACCCAGACTAGCCGACCAATAAGATTAAAACAGAGTGTCAACCATGTTAGTTTAAACGGCACCTGCCACAAGGTTGAACAAAAATCTGACCAAGTAGAATTTCACTTCCAGAACAACCAAATTCCAGACGTGACAGTAATAGCAGTAAGACAACAGACTGGTGATGGGGGGTCCTCTCTATTTCTGAAAATCAACCTTCCTTCCAGTTTAAGGTGGTATTCCACACTGGAAGGAAATACTCTGAAATTCTTTACTAATCCACAATCAGACATTCCCACTCCGATAGTCCAGAAAGATGTGAAATCAGCTCAGAGCCTGGCTGATATTCAGCAAATTGGAGAGCAGTTGTTCATCCCTGTTCAGTTAAATGATGGGAAGGACTCTGTTCTCGCCCGAGTGTGTGTGAACAACGGCAAGAGCTTCATCAGCGAAGCCATGTTCCGCCAACTCCCAAAAGATCCAGACATTCCCGCATTCAAACTGATAGACAAATGGGAAATGGACCTGGAAGCACCTAATTCCAAACATCTCCTGCCAAGCAGGTGCATGCTCAAAATCTCCATTGGCAACAAGAGCATAGTCCATAATTGTTGGGTCGTGCGAGATGTCACTGCCGCCTTTTACTTAGGCAGTGACATTCTCAATCGCTTTGCCATTAGTTTGGACCTAATAAACTTCAAAGCTTGGTCCCGATTAGCGGATTATCCCATGGGCTTTGATGATCCAGAAAAAGCATTTAGGTCAGCTCAATTGCTACCTTATGCAGTTGAAATTCAGATTAAAGCGGAAGTCACCATCCCAGAAAGGAACCGACAATTCTCCCTGGAAGTGAAAGTTAAAAGAGGACAAAAATTGAAAAACCCTGATGCTTATATTCATCTAAATGCTTCTCTCCAACAGCAAGGCTTGGGGGTAAACCCAACACCATTAGTCAACATAGAACATAACACCATTCCAATAGAGGTGGATAACAGCGACTTAAATAGTATTACTCTAGCCGCGGGCACCATTATTGGAATGGCGGTTGATGACCGACATTTCTCCATTGATTTAGGAAATGAACTGTTAGGACCAATCCCCAAGGACTGTTTTGACAGTGACAGTGATGACAATACAACACCAGACAGGATCTTTACCCGGCATGGGGGAACTTCCTGGTGTACACTTCTTGCCCTTATGGTAAGGAAGATGTGACTTGTGACTTCAGAAGGGATGAGGTGATTTTCCAGGTCCATGAGGGCTGCCTTTCCCACCTGAAGCCTCCGGTCCAAATCAGCACTCTGACCAGGGACTTCTCCACCCAGCTGGAGGAGGCCGCTGAGATAGCAAAACCAGAAGTCTTTCCAGGCTTCAGGCAGATGGTGGAAGAGAGAGTCAACCTAGCTGATGCCTGTGTGACTCTGGAACAGAAGCAAAAATTGAAACAAGTTTTCTTGGATTTCCAAGATCTCTTTGCGGTAGACTCATATGACTGTGTTCGCACCAACATCCACACAACAACAATTCCCACGGACCCTGGCATGACTCCAGTGTTTGTGAAGCAATATCGCTTGCCTCTCGCATCAATGGAGTCCCTTACTGAAATAATTAAGAACCTTGAGTCCCGAGGAATAATCCGTCCAGTAGACAGCACCTTCAATAATCCGGTGCTGGGAATATTGAAGCCAAACGGCCAGTGGAGACTCTGTGCCGACCTTAGGGAGCTCAACAAAGGGGTCCATACTTCCCGATGGCCTCTGCCCTACATTGACCAAGGGCTGGCCCAGGTTCAGGGGTCACAGGTATTCACTGAAATAGAGCTGACCAATGGATCCTGGACCGTGCCTGTCAGTAGGGAGGATCAATACAAACTGGCTTTTACCTTTGGGGGCCAGCAGTACACATGCACCCGGACTCCCTTCGGATACCTCAACTCCGGCAATGAATTCAACATTTTCCTACATAAGGCCATGCCCGACCTGGGTGCGAGGGGTAACCTGGTTTATGTAGATGATGTCCTCATCAAAAGTTAATCTGTGGAAGAACACATAGCGGAGATCCGTTATGTTCTGACACAGATGAGGGCTGCCGTAGCTTCCTTGATGATTAACCACATCTTTTGCCGTTTTGGTCTACCTCAAAGGATTGAGTCAGACAGAGGTAGCCATTTTACCAGCGAAGTAATGACTAAGATGTGGGAGATACTGGGGGTCAAAAGGAAGCTACACATTGCTTACCGAACAGCTTCTTCTGGGGCAGTAGAACGCTATAACCAAACCATTATGAGCATCTTAAAAAAGTTTGTGGCAGATTCTGGGCCAAGTTGGGATATCCGATTACCTCTGGTCCTAATGACCATCAGATCTACCCCTTCATCTGCAACCAAAATGTCACCATTTGAGTTGATGACTGGACGCAAGATGGTGCTTCCCCAGCATTTGCTCTACAGGACCCAAGAGCAGACGTTGATCAATGCCTCCACAACTCATGAGTATGTGGAGAATTTGAGGAAACACCTCCAACATGCTTTTGCCTATGCTCAGCGGAATCTAGAAAGATCAGCTGAAAGCATGAAGACCCATGACGATTTGAAAACCACCAGGAAGGAATATAAGGTGGGGGACCGGGTCTATCTATACAATTTCCAGAGGAACCAGGCCAAGCAGCGACATTTTTTGCATACATGGAAGGGACCCTTTGAAATTATAGACAAGATCTCCCCAATTGCATACAAGATCCGCCTCCCAAAAGGCAGTTTGGCAGAGGGGGAAGACAAGTGGGTCCACATCAATCAGCTAAAGTGTTGCCATTCCAGGCACACTCTGCAGCGACTGGGGGAGTCCTCTGCAATACCAGAGGGGGCCGCTCCAGAGTAAGTCAGTTCCAACTCTAAAATATCCCACATATCAAAAAGATAGTAACGTAATGCAATGTTCCCTGATTATATCTTGTTTTTAAAATAAGACTGCAAAATGTATCCGGATGTATAAAATGTATATGTTCACCACACCATTAATAGTGGTGGAAAAATGTCTAGGAATGTGTATTGCCGCTTTGCTTTATCATCCTAGGAGAGATGAAACCATGGAGACTGACCAAGGAGAACGACCCGGGGACCAGGAGCAAAGATCCGAGGGGCCCGGGGTACCGCCCAATATTCCCATCAGGACAGGCGGGGAGAACCGATCGATCCAACCGGATGGAGGAAAAGATGCTGAACTGTGCCATCTGTGGAATTGGAAGAAGATGATGCGGACATACCAGGATCAAAACATCCTTTGCACCCGACTCCCTCGACTCAAAATCAAAGCGCAGTCGGGCGGGGGGGGCTTGTTGGGTGTCCTGACCCAGGTTTGGACTATTATGCTGCAACATTTGGTGCTGTGGGCTTAGGAAATCCAAGAGGGCAGAAAAGGCCACATTTGCGCCAGAATCCTGGAGACCCGTGCAGTTTTGCGCACAGCAAAATGGTCCCCTGACCTGCCACCCACCAGTGCAAAGAAAGGTGGTTCTGTTCAAAACCCGTTTTTATTAACGTCAAAAATTGCTAAGATCATGGGCCCATAACCACCAAACAAAAATCCAACTATGGTTGAGTGTTTTACTTTACTCTACTGCAGATCCACATCAATGCCATGTCAAGCAAGGATCATATACTATCAAGTAAAATCCTTTCCTTTCCTTTTGAAATGTATTAATTCAAGACAGCTGTCAAAAATAGGTGCAGTACCGGCATTGGACACTGACCGGCGCTGGCGCTCTATAAATCCTGACAGGAGAGCTGTCTTGCAGAACTGTGCAGTGAACAGAAGGGGGTCTTATGTAATTAAAAGTTCAAAAGACATGCTTTTCCTGAGAACTCTTAACACCCCAGAGACCCACACCAGGAGGCAGGGTATCACATGGCCCTGTTCATTGAGAGGGAGGGGACTTCCCTGCAGCCTGCTGGACCCAACACAATAGACCCTTTCAATTGAATGGAGTATGCTGATTTGGGTGTGGACTGTAAACAGAGCTCTGCCTGAAAGGAGAGACATGTGATCCCTGACTCCCCCAGTTCCTAGGGCGGGCCAGACCCTTTTTGTGAATTGAATTGAAGGCAAATATATGTTTTATAAAAACACTGATAACTAATTGTAACCAGATGACAGGAATGTACAATTCGGAGATCCTTAAAATGGAATATGTACCTACAATTTGAGTCTAAACTCAATTCCGTACTATCAGGCCCGGTTTTAGATGGTTCCGATTCCTGGTCACCCCGCTCCCACTCCTCCTCCTCACCTGATGCTTCAGATTCCGGTTTTGCTCCGAACCTCTTTCGCCACAAGGTTTTTTCTTTGCTGTGCAGATAAGGTCGGCCGCGAGAGGAAGCCACCCTGACCCTTTGAAAGGAGGTCCAGGAGGGGCACTCCTTCCGCAGCGGACCGGTCCGGGGAAAAAGCCTTACGGCATAAAAAACCCCGGTCTTGGTGAGTTGTAGAGGAGATCCGGAGGACTACGTGTATTCCGATGTAGGAGTCCCCTGGTCGTTCCAGCAAACAAGCACAAGGCGGTGTGAGGTAAGTAGGGGGCATACAGGTAAGCGAATACGGAGAGATATGGGGTAGAAGGCAGAAGGAGAGAGGGGAGCACTGGGACAGAGCAGAAGCAAGGCGAAACAGGGGGGAAGGAAAAACAAGAAAGAGCAAGAGGAAAAACAGCGTGTTAACCCGAAAGCCTGAACGCGAAGGGTTGAAACGTGTCGGCTTCCGGGTTGAACGTAAGGAAAAAGGCTTGCGACGGCGTAGCCTGAAAGGCTAGACCGTCACAATACGGTGCGTGGGAACGTGGCGGCATACTCAATGGCGGCTCATACGCCAACGGGGCCACAACCTCCAGCTTCCACGATTTGTGACACGTACGATGTTCTGGGACCGAACCCCACAATTTATTCATGTTGCAGACACTGGGTTTAAGCTAGAGACATGGAAATTTACTGGAATATTTGTAGAGAGACAGGGTACCTCTGTGTAAATTTGGGTAAAAGTCCAATATTGGGAAACCAACCAAAAAGCGCAAAATGTTGTCATTTCTTAATCCAAGCTCTTAGAAACATCAGAGTTGGAACAGAGACTACCTTATGTGATATATGATGTGTGTATGTAATTTCAACAAATTGTGTATCTGGGAAATATGTATTTGGATCAGAAATAGATTTGTGTGCAATTTGACAAGGGGAGGATCCTCTGACCATAAACCTACCTCATCACTCTGACTCACAACTCAGTTCCCCCAATCAAGGGAGAGAGGAGAACTGGGCCAATGATAAGTTGAGAGGGGCAGGCTTAGTTATGCCTACGCACACACCCATTTTCTAAAGACATAAAAGGAACACCAAAACCCAGGTAGGGGCATTCACTTTCCACTTTCTTGCAGGACGCTTTGCCGGGAGACTCCAGACTTCAAATCCATCAATCTCCAGAGACCAGAACTTTGAATCCAGACTCCAGAACTTGTAGCAGAGAGTCCGGAATCCACAAGCTGAATCCTTTTTCAGCAGGCCTCAAAATCATTTGCAAATTATTCAAACAGCCGGGCTGAGCTGTCGGATTATGGCCTAGAACCCTGTGCCAGAAACACCCAGAAAGCAGAGCTGTATCCAGAACCGCAGACCGGACCCAGACCAGATCGCTGTGAGCAGAACCAGAGATCCAGACCAGACAAGACCAGAACCAGAGATCCAGAACCAGAGAACCAGTACCAGAAACCGCCCAGAAGTCCAGTCCAACCTGTTGACCAGATCCGTGACGAGGCCCATTCCTTCCAAAATTAGGAGTGAGTACCCAGCTAGAACTGTGCAGAACCCATCTCTTAGCTTAAATTAATCTGATTCAAAACATTTGAACCTGTCCCGAACTGCATCATAGAATCGTGTGCCCCTTCTCCGATTTTCAACCTGTAAAAGTGTCATTTGCCATTTTGAATCATTATTTCATTTCTGAAAAACTACCTTCACGAAATCGTCCGTATCTCTTGAACCGTTTGTGCTATGAGCGAGTTTTTCATCTTATAGCTAAGATTCTGGGCTTTCCAACAAACCCAGAAGCGACTTTCTATTCATTATACTTTTTCCGTAATCGCGCTCGACGCACTCGGAAAAAGGGCTGCGATTTGCGATTTGGCTCAAATTTCTTCACTTGTCAAAATAGCAGCTTCTTGCTTTCCTTTGCTGAAATTCATTTGCAACCTGACATTCATTCATAGAGCATTGCTAAAGTGATCCTGAACTAATTTAAAGTAGCTATCACCCACCCTGAATCTCTTATAGGGAATTAAATCATTTTTAGCATATTTTTCCCTTCTTTGCAAACCACACTTAAAGTATTTTGCCTGTGTTTTAAAATCATCCCTGTGATCTAAGCTTGCTAGGGGGGAACTGAACTACATTTGATTGTATTCCTGAGAACTGTGTGCTTTACTTCCATCTCCTTATATTGCATAAAGGGGGGAGTGAATTGCCACAAGGGGAAAAGTGAACATATTAGCTTTTTTTTTAACCCATATCAGTTTATTCCTGTGCTGCATTCTTTTCCATGACTGCATTCATTGAAATCATAAAACTATTCTCAGCTACCTTGTTCTTTCCATACCAACTCCTAAGTAATAAAATAAGTGTGCTTGTATAACATTATCTATTGTTGATCGACATTATACTCATAAGTGTGATAGCAAATATTAATTTATTATAAAGTGTGATATATATCTATTGTTTAATTTTTCAAATAAACCTTTTCAATTTGCAAAACAAACCTACTTCTTGGCTCAGTGGGGTCAGGGGGATTCTAAGAGAGGGGCTTTATACAAGGGTTCATCATCCAGATTATAACTTGTCATAAAAATATATATATAAGGGCTTCCCTTGAGCAATCCCAGACCAGGCATTGACTTAGTGGGAATGCTTGATTGGAGTCATTAACAAAGAACAATCCTTTGGTATCCAGTCCCTGCCCAGCTGACTCTGCCCCGCTGAGTTTGTCCGGCTGCCCTGTGTTAGACCAGATCTGTGTGGTGATCCAGAGCGCTGACTGTCCAAAATCCAAACTAAAAGTGGACTGTGAGTATCAATAGGAACCATAGAAACATAGTAAACCCTGCCTTGCTTTGTTCCATCCCAATCTCTAAGTCATCCAATCCTTATCCTGATAACTGTAATATTGTCACAATCATTCTTGAAACCCTGGCTTTGATTCCTTGCACTAGTGCTAACTTCTTCAATAATTTTGTCTTGTGAAATCCTCAACCCTTAGTCCTCCCTCGGGTGATCGGACTGGGTCCGCCAGGGCGGGCGCGGAGGTGCTAGGGTTGATTCCGCCGATCAACTCCGGAACTTACTGTGGCTCAAGCTGGTAGCCTAGCCTGAATGCCCTAGTGTAGAGTAAAACTGTCCTTGCCAAAATTTATTTCTGTTCCTTTTTCGCGCCTTTATTTTCCAAAAACTCACTTCACTTGATCTCAATTTAACAGCTAGAGTCCTCATTTTACTTTCATATTGTACCTAGGATCCATAGCTACCCCCCAATCCAAAAACCGCATCCAGATTTAAAATAAAATATTTCACCCGTTTTTATTAAAAACCGTTTTGGTAAATTCAGGCGGGATTTGCAAAAGTGTGTAGTTTTACAACATGTCATTTTGGTTATAAATGGTTTTCAATCTTCCATTCAATTTCGAATTGTATGCTTTTGCTCAATCCATTGCTTGTGATTGCTAGTATCTTTCCAGTGTTGCTCCAGTAAAGAATTGTTTTTGTTTCAAGAGTTTTAGACACATTCATTGTTTATCCATCCATTTCCGAGTGTCATTTTAGCATTGCCAGGGTTTAAATCTGTTTTTCTCTTTTGTTACGGGAAGGAAAGTCAGATTTCTATTTGGTTTCTTATTTGTCATTCCTGATTACCTGCTAATTCTGTTTATCCACTTAAAATTGATTATTTGTGGGTTGAAGAAATGTTGCAGGGGAAATTCTAACTCCAGTGCTATCTTTCCAAAAAAAAAGTATCTCTATTCTCTGGTGTTTTGTAGTTGTGCTAATAGACGGTTAAACTAAGTGTATTGCACACATTCATTATGTACTTATCACCCCATTGGTGGTAGCTGAGCCATATATTAAAAAGTGTGTGATTTTCTTGAATTTCTAAATAAATAAATAAATATGACCTTTTCCTACCAGCCTGGTTCCTGGTCCATGGTGACCCGGGGTATTTGAAATGGGGGTGTGATATGAGTGGTGTATCTCTCAAATATTGAAACTATATATAACAAAATAAGCATTTCAGTTGTGCGCTGCATACTCGGTATATCGCCTGATTGAAATCCTTAACAGAAAGAAGGAAGGTTTTATGCCCCCACCTGGGTGCAAGGGCAGTGTGCAATTTCAGCACTGGTGGATACCGGATCCCAAGCCACCCTCCTGTCCAAAAAGACATTTGAGCTACTTATTCAGGAATGTGGGTGAGTCACCAAATTCCCCTCACACCTCTTCCTGGACAACTCCAGAACTTCGACAGGAATGACATTCCCATTGAGGGGACTGCAGATCTTGAGATCAAAATTGGGTGACACAAGGTGAAACACCCGATTATAGTCGTTATTCCAGAGGGAACACCCTCTCTTAGGGAATGACCTCCTTTGGATGTTGTCATCACTAATAGACTGTGAGAACAAAGTCCTCTGGACCCACACTAACCGGCCAATAAAATTAAAACAGAGCACCAGCTTTGTAAGTCTAAATGGTACATGCCATAGGGTTGAGCAGTGGTCTGACAAAATTGAGTTCCATATTCAGAACAATCAAGTCCCCAACATAACTGTAATTGCTGTAGGAGAAAATCTGGTGATGGGAACCCTTCTCCATTCTTGAAAATCAACCTTCCTCCCAGTTTTAAGTGGCATTCCACAATGGAAGGACATACACTGAAATGTTATACTGATCCAAAATTTGAAAACCTAAATCCTATGATAAAAGGCTGATTAAAGAATCCAGTGAGGGTAGAGTCCAGGAATCCTCTGAAGAGTACAGGTAAGAAACTGGAACCCAAATGAGGAAAATAATATATATAAAGGCTGTTATATTATATGCAACCTTTGCTGCAGTTGTTGCTGTTGGATTTCCGTGATTTCTTGGATTACTGGAACACTTTTGTTCGTGGAGTGCTGCTCGCCTGAATAGTTTCTGGTTGAAGCCGTTCGTAATTGAAACATTTTCACGCTGACCATGTTGCAGCGCGGAGCAGCACCAACGCTTTATTATGGGATGCAATGCGCCTGAAAGCATTTCGGACGTGGGTTTCTTTGCTTTCCAAGGCAGCTGGGAACTCGTCTAAAGGATCGCATACAACATTCCACTCTAATTAGCAGTTGGAAGAGAAAAGCCGAGGCCAGCATAAACTGACGGTGTCGGAGGGCGCAGGAAGTTAAGGCTGCTTTGGTAAGTACTCGTCACAACTTGCCTGTGTATTTTAAACATGATGTTTAAAGTAAGTAGAAATTGCGAGTTCCCCCATTGAAGGAAGCGTGTCGCAGTACAGGGATTTCACAGTACTGAAGAGCGACCGTCATCCATTTGGATATTAAGAGTGTTCCAAAGTAAAACATCTAAATTGACTTTAAAATATATTTTCACGGACTCCCAAGGCAAAATAGAGGGGATTTCCAACTCTACCTATTATGGCCTCCCAAGCCAGCAGAGAGGCAGCAAGGAAGGAACAGGCTAGCTCGCTGTTCAATGAAACTTTGCCGACAATCAAGCCAAATAATTTATCTCATATAGATAAAATTAAGGACAACAATGAAATAACATTACTTAAAGACCTCGAAAAGTTACGGAAAAAGGAGATTAGCAAATGGTGGGAGGAGCACTCCTTACAAAATTACCTAGACGTGGGTAGAATACCGCGCGGGTTACGTATTTTAACCATACCATCGTATGAAGAACAAGATCCTGCAATGTTGCAAGAATGGGGAGATGCGACTAATCAATGTTCAAAAAAATTCCTGCAGTTGCTGGTGAAATATGCGGGCAATGATCGTGCCAAAGTCCTGTTACAAATCGCGGAGTTGGAAGAAAAATTGAAAATCATAAAGCAAACAGAAGAAGGTAAAAAATTACATGCCAGCATCGAAACAGGATTACAGTCTTTTGAGGAAGAAATTAAACTAAGAAAGCAACGGAAGTTCTTAAGAGACAAAGGTGACTATGAGCAAGGCCGAGTCTACACCTTTGCACATAGATTTGATCAAATACGACACAAAGCAAAGGAAATACCGTCGGCTTCCATGGTGCAAAATGTCAATCCTCAGCAATCATTAGCCTCTACCTCGGAATCAGATGTGACGGAAGGCGAAGAAGATGCGCCCATCACACGCTTGAATTTTTTAGAGGAAATGAGACTGTTGTGTCAAGATGGGCGGACAAAAAACAAAAAAGCCAGAGGAGGAGCTCAAAATACCAGAGGACGAGGACGAGGGGGAAGAAAAAAACAAGGAGGGGGCAGAGGGGCAATAAATTCAAACAGCCCCATGCCGTCAAGATCGCTGCGCTCTGGGAAATAAATAACCAAGTGAGAGATGCTATGACAAAACAGCAGATCATTAACCTATCTGACCATGTCCTCACTGCAGAAGAGGAACAAATTTTGAAACTGGGACTTAATTTTTGTC
Organism: Ambystoma mexicanum; assembly: GCF_040938575.1. Classification (NCBI taxonomy): domain Eukaryota; kingdom Metazoa; phylum Chordata; class Amphibia; order Caudata; family Ambystomatidae; genus Ambystoma; species Ambystoma mexicanum. The sequence continues at coordinate 545,229,161 of NC_090929.1, forward strand.
CACTTGCGAGTTTTAACTATGTGGAAACTAGGATTGATTTGGATAGATTCATCCGGAAATTACGACTCAAGAAGTTTTTTGCTACCTCTAATTTTAAAAAAAAGCCAAAAGACATCCTAGAGGGAAGAACAGAAATTACCGTTGCCGAGATGGATACCCTGATAATTCTTGATGATCTGGAACAGGAGAGTCACATAGAAAGCCATGAGCTAGGCACTAACTTGGAAAGATTAGGCATTTGCACAGACTGGCCATCTACCAGCAAACTAAGGTGTAAATCTAAATTTAACCCATTGAGTGCCCAAAACAGCCACATCGAAGCCTTCGCTAATGTAGTCATCGATGACTTGAAAGAAGAGAGAAGAAAGACCAACAGACGAACTAAGAGCAACTTGTCGCAAATGCAAAAGAAAGTATTAACAGAGATTGCAAAGCTTGACAAATATATAATTAAACCAGCTGATAAGGGCTGCAATATAGTCATCATGAACAAACAAGACTATATTAAAGAAGCTTATAAACAATTAAATGATGTGAACTGTTATGAACGACTTAAGATAAATCCCATCAAGCAATTGGAGGATGAAGTATGGACTTTTTTAACTAAATGGCAAAGGGCAGATATTCTGGACGAGGAAATGGTCCAATTCTTATTTACTAAGAATTCTATAATTCCCACTATCTATTTTCTTCCTAAGATTCACAAGAACCCTCTCAAGCCTCCTGGGAGACCCATCGTGACATTGTGTGGGTCACTCTTGGAAAATATGTCTCGATTCATTGATGAGGTTCTTTGTACCTTTGTCACTACATTACCATCATATGTCAGGGACACTACGGATTTCTTATTGAAAATCGATGAACTTCCTTGGGAACCTACATATTTACTAGCAACCATGGACGTAGTGTCCCTATACACGTCTATCAAACATCACGATGGGATTTCTGCTTGCAAATACTTCCTCAACACAAGATCATTGAATTACCTACAACATTCACTTATGATCTTAGAGATGATCAACATATGTCTGACAAATAATATTTTTCTATTCAACAATGAAATTTTCCGCCAAATTCAAGGAACGGCGATGGGTACAACTTTCGCGCCATCATATGCGAACTTAATGATGGGATACTGGGAGAAAACAACAGTATGGGCAGAAGTAAATGCAAAATATAGCGAAAAAATTATATTATGGCTCCGTTACATCGACGATTTGTTCATAATTTGGGACGGCTCAGCCGAGCTGTGGTGTGAATTCGTCAAATCTCTTAACATTAATAATGTAAATTTGAAATTTACGGAACACCACAGCCGTACATCTATTGTATTCTTGGACGTGGAAGTCAAGATAGAAGAACAAAAAATTGAATCATGTCTTCATCGAAAAATCACAGGTGCTAATATTCCGCTACACTCGAATAGTGCCCATCCAAAGAGTCTCCTCTGGAGTATTCCATATGGGGAGTTTATCCGCATTAGACGCAACTGCAGTAAGATTGAGGATTTCGATTCAGCCAGCAAAGTAACGGCCTTTAATTTCCTACAACAGCAGTACCCCAAAAGGATTATTGAAAGGGCGTATTTGAAGGTCCGGGAAATGAATAGACATGAAATGTTAACAACATCTAAAACGGACCGAGCAAAAGAGGAGGAGCAGAATACCACCAGGTTAATTCTGACATTTGGAAGCCATTCGAATAGCATTAGACGAATAGTCAACAAGTATTGGAAAGTGTTAAAAGCCGACAAGGATATAGGTGGCATGCTTCACGACCATCCTGATATCACCTTTCGCAAAAGTGCTTCTATCAAAGACTTATTGGTAAAAAGTTATATGGCCACAGAAAGGAATGACACGAACACCAATTGGCTTTCTCTAACAGGAACAGGTTTCTTCAAATGTACCAGATGTAAGATTTGTAAATACGCAAAGAACTGCAAAAGTTATGAGCATCCCATACTGAAACATCTGGTCTACATCAACAGCAAAATCACATGTGAATCTGAATTGGTGGTATATGCTTTGATATGTCCTTGCTCAAAATGGTACATTGGAAGCACAAAATGCAAGCTGAAAGTACGTATCTTGCAACATGTGAGAGCCATTATTAATAAGGACTGCTCTTACCCTATGGCCAAACATTTTTCGGAAATGCATAATGCCGATCCGGTCCATCTTACGTTTTTTGGCATTCATAAGGTCATCCCAGGTCCCAGGGGAGGCGATAATGAAAGAACACTCCGCCAGGAAGAGACTAAATACATCTTAGACTTTGAGAGTAAAACACCGTTAGGACATAACATCGATGAGGAGCTTTACACATTTTTGGGGACATAAAAGATCATATTAAACACGATAACACCCCCGGCAGCTCATTTATTCAAATGACTTTTCCTAATTGTATATGCTTAATGGATTGGGCATTGTTTCATTTTTTATTCCTTTTTATTCCTTTTTACTTATCACTTCTCTCTTTCACTTTTTATGGTGACTTTCAATTTGACTCAAAAATTATTTGTTCAATACACTTGGCTTGGATATGCCCATTGAGAGGCCTGTTTTGGATTTACTGATTTCGGCCGGGCAAGCAAGTTCCAATCTGAATGCAATTCTAAAATTTAGATGTGCTTAAGATGGTGTGATTATATTCGCAGTTCAGAGTTGACATCTGGGTATTCTTTACCAGGTATTATACTTGACAGTATCCTTTCCCCTTTTTAGATCTATTTTTTGATATTATCAAGTTACAAAAACACGAGAACATCATAAGGCAAGGGGGTCATTTGAAGTCACCATTACGAGTGAATGTTGGGACATATTTAATTTTAATGTGTTGTATTATACAAAAAAATGAATTCCTACGTTTTGTATTGAACAATTTTAGAGAGATGTTTATTGCTGGCACAATGCACTTTATAATATGACATGAATGTTCTTTATATTCTTCTATTAATACTTATTGTATCATAGGAATGCATTGTTTGCACAACAGCACTACGCACTTTATATTGTCTCTACGCTACTTATTTAGCGAAGATATCTATCTCGACTCCAGATACTTCGTAATTATGGTGAAAAATACATATAATTACTTCTTTGCCTCGCTAGTAATATTTTTGGCAGACTTTTTCTGTTGCTCTTGCACTTTCACATTTATGTACCCTATGTGACAGGTAACACGATACTAACCAGTCAAATAAACATGGCAACATCACATGGCAAGGGAGCTATTTGAAGCCACTACTAGAAGCAGATGTCGAGATATATTTGCACTAAGCACTTTATAATATAACATTAATGTGCCCTATTGTTTCATATGAACTAATCAGATCATAGGAATGCATTGTTTACATAAATGCACTATGCACTTTACATTGACTCAATATTATATGTATAGCGAAGATATCAATCTCGCTTTGTAGGCACCTCATAAACATGTCAAGATGCATTAGTAGTCACCTTTTCGCTCCATATACATTTCAGACAGGTCTATTTTGTTATACGTGTCACTATGTATCAAATGGGAAAGACAACACTATGTTTACAATATGACAATCTTGATGTTTCTCGTAATGCACTTACAATTATATTTTATGTCATACATTATGAACTGATTCTCTGAAATAGCACCAATATTTAAAATGCCAATTTTATTTTTATTGGTCTTGCTGTGGCTGAAAAGTCATGTTTATATTTAAACATATGCTTATATCCTTCCTTTTTTAATGTGAACCAGCAGCCAAAGCCAAGATGTCTAATTGCCATTATTTTTGAGATTTTAAGTCACCTTTTTTATGTCCTTCACTTTGGTGGGAGTGTTTGGTGTAAAAACAAACACTCTATGGTTGATGAGTAACTGTGATCAAGCCACTGGTTAGTGGTGAAACGCGTCAGGCTGCCGTCTGGCCAAGCATAAAATTGCACTGGGATATTACTTTTTCATCTGTTGCACACGTTAAATAAAGGCTGTTATATTATATGCAACCTTTGCTGCAGTTGTTGCTGTTGGATTTCCGTGATTTCTTGGATTACTGGAACACTTTTGTTCGTGGAGTGCTGCTCGCCTGAATAGTTTCTGGTTGAAGCCGTTCGTAATTGAAATATATATATATATATATATATGGGAGTAATTTACTTGGTGTTATTGTATAAATGGAAAAAAGAGAAAAATAGTGTATGATACAAAAAATGTCATATGAAAGTTGCAAATTGGTGTCATTGTAAATTCATTGTAAATTCTTTGTAAATCTTCTGGGAAAAAATGTTTGTAAAAAGTACTGAAACTTGTTTTTTTAAATCTTCTATGAGAGAACTCAAGCAAGGGCTTCACTAAGGGCTGTTATTGCTGTTGCTGGACGTGCTTTTTCCTGCTCCTTCTGGCTGCTGTCCACATCGTTGTGTCCAAATTGGAACCGAAAACACGTGACACACGAAGTCTCCACCTCCCCCTCCCAGAAGCCCTATATCATTTGAGCGCACGCGCATTCGTGCGCGCGCATTCAAGCAAGGGCTTCACTAAGGGCTGTTATTGCTGTTGCTGGACGTGCTTTTTCCTGCTCCTTCTGGCTGCTGTCCACATCGTTGTGTCCAAATTGGAACCGAAAACACGGTATTGACTTTCATGCACTTTACAGCAAGAGATTTTTCTAGCAGTATATAGCAGTGGACACTAAGACACTAAAATAGCAAAATTTGCTAAATTTTATTATTCTGCTTCATCTTATAGTGACACACGAAGTCTCCACCTCCCCCTCCCAGACGCCCTATATCATCTGAGCGCACGCGCATTCGCGCGCGCGCATTCAAGCAATGGCTTCACTAAGGGCTGTTATTGCTGTTGTGGCTGGAGGGCGTGGAGGCGGAGGTCTGTTCATACTTTCCATTTGTTTCCGAGTGAAACTGGCTATTATCCCACTCGTTAGCACAATTTAGCATGAAATAATTGGGAATATTCATTGAATCTTTTAATTTTCATTTTTACTCACTCTGTGCCATTCAGGATTGTATTGTTGATATTTGTTCCCTGTGTCTGCTGTTCACCGACCATTTATATTTGGGCAACCATATGGTAAAACTATATACCCTTATGTCTGGTATGCCACCACCAGACCAAGTGGCAATTGCGCTTTTTTCAAATAATGAAACACCTAAACGTCCAACTCAAACAAAGACAAATAAATTAGCAGGACGTCCAAAATCAACGTCCTGTCTAGCAGATATATGCAAATTCTACCCTGATAAAATATCTATAAAAGAGAAAGTCATGTCTGAGATCATAAACAATACTCCTTTACCTCAAGCAAGTTCTTTCATTCCATCTACGGAAACGTCTTTAAATCCGCAAATTGATTTATGTACACCCTCAGACTCGCTACTAGCTGCGTTCTCAGAAACCAATCTACTGGGAGATTTCGCTTTGCCTTCTACAAACAAAGCCACAACGCTAGTCCAGTTTCATGCTGAAAATAATGATGGTCACCCAGTCCTGATAACCCCAGATGTACAAATCATAAATTCTGTTTTAAAGGACTCAACAGAAACATTCATTGCAATATCGACAAAAGATCAGGCTTGTCAATCACCCTTAACCTCACCTAAACAGATAAATTAGACCCATGATTATGATCATTTATCTCAGTCACCTGTGATGTTTACTCATTCACCTAATAAGTCTTCTGCTCTATCTATTTCTTTTATTCAGCCAACTCCGAGGCAGTCAAAACCTCACCCTCAGTTAGCAACATCGCCGGATGTTACTTCTTCTGCAAACTTAACTTTACAAGCAATGAATACTGCTTTATTTTCTTTAGCTAAACTCTATGAAACCTTGGATTCACGTCTTGTTCATCAGAATTTTCTTTTAAAAGAAATATTAGAAACCAAATGCCATACAACCCTGTCGTTGAATCCAGTTACTACAATCCATCAACACTCTCGAGCATTAGAACAAGCTAGAGTTAGTGATAAAACGCTGTATCTACAAGAGGAAGATTCTTCCGCAAAGTGTGCAGAAAATTCCAAGAATATCAAACTGAGCGAAACAAAGAATGAAATCGAGTTAGAAACAGCGACCATTGAAAAATTGCAAACGGCAGAGACACAAAATCCACAGAAAAAAACCTTGAAGAACTCACAACGGTCAGGTTGTGTCCATGATGATCAACCTAAAGCTGAAATAATTGAATCCCTCAATTTACCATCTACTAAAGCATCTGGAGAACCTTCATTAGATCAAAATACAACAAATAAACTACCATTCAATATATTTGTTCAAAGAGGTGGACCCAAAAATGCATTGAACAATGGAACATCGCTTAAAAAATCTAAAAAACAACAAATCATGAAGGCTCAAAAAAAGAACAATACTCAACAATTCATTAAATCGATCTCAATGCCTGACAGAAGAACGAATGACAAAAGAGCTGCTATTATTAGAAAATACGCAACAATATCCAAACACAAAGCTTCCTTACTTAAATTGAGTATGGATAATACATCTAACAAGCCCACACCTAATGTCGATTTAATGTATCCTCCTCTGGATATTTTGATTAATGAAGCACGAAAACAGGCTCTTATAACAACTGTGCCTACACACACTGTCACATCTGGTATCCTCTCTGCTCCAAAATTCCAACAGTTGCCTCCAGATGACACTTCATTAACAACATTAGAAAAAAGAAGAGAAGAAATTCAAAAATCACTTAAAGTGTATATGTCTAAACCGTCGCAAATGATTAATCAACAGACACAAATACAGAATGATTCACGTCTGACTCAATCAAATATGAGTATTACAAAACATGTAACTTTCCAACAAAATCCTGATGCAAAAACTCCAAAAATCACGGCAACTAATATAATTAAAGAATCACAACAAGGGAATCAGATGACTAATCCCAAAATGGAAAACCGACGGAACAAACATCAAAGTACTGCGTGCTTTAGTTTAATACTACAGAGCTGCACCAGTGATTACAGGTTATGTAATCTCAACCGAGCTACAGTTTTGAATCTCATGAGCAACATAGATAGCTTACAAGATGTAACGACAACTGATATAGCTCAAGTAGAATTTATACATCCACATGACACATCTGAATTAAAATTATGGATGAAGTCAGGTTTGGTGAGGAATATTATATGGCAAGCTAGACATGAGCTTTATCAGCTGGGGTATATGCTGTTGAACACTACTGACAAAGCCATGGAGGATGCACAGAGTCCATCTAAGATTCAAAATGTAATCTCAGCAAAATCCTGGCCACCCACAGCAATGACAATCTCTTGCTCCTCGACAAATCAAAGCAGCACGCGAACAGTATCCCTCCCAAATAACCACTTGCTGGAAGATCAACAATAACAATCCGAACCCAATTCGGAAGTCCAACTAAGCATGGCCTCATGGAATACTCGTGGCAATAAACATCTAACAACTACATCGATGAGCTTATTGGCAGAATATGACATTATATTTCTTCAAGAAGTCTGGTTAACCATTGCGCCAGTTTGGGAAAACCATCAACTAGTGTTAAATCCAGCCTCAAATGTGCTCAGAGGAAGACCCATGGCAGGACTTATAACAGCTGTAAAAAGCACCAAAGATCTCACTGTCACCTTCTGGGCAGCCCCAAGTAATCACATACAGTTAACTCGACTTACCATTCACAAGAGACAGATAGCCTGCCTGAACTTATACTGGAATCATATAGCCATTCGAGATGAACAATTTTTTAAGTGTGAAGAAAAATGCCTGGACATCATTGCCGCAGACCCTGATATAGATCACACCATCTTAGCAGGAGATCTTAATATGAACTGCTTAAAGAAATCAGGCAACAAGTACCAAAACTTAATAAAAAGATGGAGTCACCTCATGAAGGAGAGAGGCCTCTACATGGTAAATGATTCTATAGACCATGATGCTCCTCCGAAAAATACTTGGAAGAGAGGCAAGCAAGCATCCTTGATAGATTACATCTTTGTTGATGCCAGTCTTCTTTCCTCCATAACATCCTTTAATGTGATTGAACAACACATTAGTGATCATGACATCTTGGAAATGATCTGGGAATGGTCAATATCTCCGTTAATAATCCTACCTGAAAAGTATAACACCCAGATTGCAGTTGCATCAGCAGGTTTCAAATATAAATGGAGCCCCACAAATCTGAATGAATTACTTCAAATCATCTCCTTTCCTCCAGACATTCTATGTCCCGACATCATCATCAGAGATGGAACTTATGTTGCAGCCCTACGGACTTTTGAGCAAAGAACAAGCACAATTATGAACTCTGCTAATATAAAGAAAAATCATAAGCATACTTGGGATGATTTAGTTAAGAAAGAGAAAGCCATAATGAGAAAGCAAATTCGAGACTTAAAATATCTGTCATTAGACCAAAGAATTTTGCAAAAAAGAAAAATCAAAAACAGATATGCCAACTGGCTGAAACGACATAAAGCTAGCATGCAACTAAATGATGCACAGTTAATGCTGCGAACTATAGCTTCAAAAAGCTCAGCCATGATTTGGGGCTTAATCAAGACCATCTATACCCCCCAACAATCCATTGTACAACTTAATGCAGTATCTGAGGAAGTGTGGGTCGCATATTATAGTTCATTCTATGCAGACTTTCCATGGACCAACCAACCCACCTATATACCTCCACATAACTTGACTCATTTAGAAATAAATCCTAGCGATATATTAAGGAACATAAAAAAACTCAGTATGTCTAAAGCTCCAGGGCCAGACGGTCTATCTAATGTCATGCTAAAGTCCCAGCCAGAAGCCTGGGCTAACATATTAAGAGTCATTTTCAATCAAATAATTATATCTCAACAAATACCTCAGTCGTGGCGCAAATCCATTATTCTCCATATTTATAAAAAACATAATAGACAAGATCCCAGAAGCTATAGGCCGATAGCGCTACTTGATGTGCCTGGAAAACTGTTTGCCCGACTAATCCTGGCCGAAATTTGTTGAGTGGTCAAATAAATCCAACATTAACGATCCATACCAAACAGGTTTTATTGCTGGCCTAGGAACATCTGTTAATTTACATATTCTGCATGCCATCAAACACAAAGAGTGGCAATTAAAACAACCAATATTCATGGCCTTTATTGATCTAGAAACGGCATTTGACTCAATTTCCAGAAACCTTCTCTTTGACAAACTGCAGAAAAGCAATTGCCCTGTTCATCTTCAGCATTGGATACGAGAATTTCACACTGACACCTCAATCCAGATAAGACTCTCTATGGATGGAAAACTTTCCAAATGCATACACACATATAGAGGATTGAAGCAAGGCTGTCTGTTGGCTTCCTCTCTGTTTAACTTTTACATATCTGATATAATGAACCATTTCATGAACATAACATCTGATTCCCCTCGATTGCTAAATTATACGATACCTTATCTATTCTATGCTGATGACCTCGTACATTTAGCAAAAACAGCAAGAGGACTTCAAATGTTATTGGATCAATTACACGATTATGTTACCAAGAATAAACTGACTATAAATTTGGAGAAATCTAAAATTATGATTGTGGCTACTAACAACGCAAAGCGAAGAATTCGGCAATTGTGGTACATGCAGAAGAAACCTCTGGAGATTGTATCAGAGTATAAGTATTTGGGCCTAAATGTAAACAACGTTATTTCTGATGCACCGTACTATAATGAAATTAGGACCAAAATGAACACAGCCACATTCCAGGCAAGAATACTAAACCACAAATATGGCAAATTTTCCATGAAGCCAGCTTTGATCTTTTATTGCCAGAAAACCATACCGACGGTGTTATATGGCTCTGATACAAGAGCATGGCGAGATTCTTCATTCTGGACAATCATAGAAGGCTCGTTCTGGAAAAAGCTATTGCGTTTACCCAAATCTGTACCAATGTGTTTGATACGATATGAATTAGGACTAACGTCCCTGTATGCTATGTACATGTGGAAGATCTGCAGTCTCTATCGGAAATGCATTATAGCTTCAAAAGAAGGCACACTACTCGACATTTTTTCTAAGTACCAGGAAGAAACCACTCACAAAAACATGAAAGAATGGCAATTAGAAACTAAAAAGTATCTACTTGAATCAAATGTCACTGAGGAGTTGCTGATTAATAATCCTGAAAAAGCTAAGGAAAAAATAATGCTTTCAGATTGGATTCAAACAAGATCTCAATGTCTTGCAACTAAGCACTCAAAAGTTTTCTGCACTTTAATTAAAAAAGTCAGAACACCAGAATCGTACTTATTGCAATTTCCAAATGCGAGATTTCGAGATCTTTTCATCAGATTTAGATTGGATGTTTGGCATACAAGGGCACAAGGGCAACTCTGGCTGAATGGAAATGAATTCCACCATTGCAAAACATCTGTCGCTTTTGTAAAAATTCAAGTGAAACAGAGACATTACCTCATTTAGTAACAAGTTGTCCTATGCTGCTAAATCATCGCATAAAACACCTTAAACATCACTTTGAGGGTTTGCTTATTACAACTGCTGAACAATTATGGCTTACCTTGTATAACACGTCTCTTAATAAAAATAGAATTGCAATTGTAAATTACTTAATAGCACTTGATTTAGAGACATATAGTACAGAAGATTCAAAGAATGTGTGAAACAATGTCAACAATATTGACGAATTGTTTGGTAAAAATATGTTGGCCACGTTGTCATTCCACTGGCCTTGTGAAAATTGAGTATAGTTCAGCATGTCAATTGTTTTTGCTTTTCCTTTGTTGTATTTATTTTTTTATTTTCTCTCTATCTATTTAAATAGTGATCATGGTGATGTTTTTCTAAATCTTATGAGATGTGTATTTTTATTTCTATATATCATGCCTATGCGTGATACATGAATTGTTCTATTTTTAATGCTATTGTATGAAATTCTGATATATTTTTGTATTTTATAAATTAGATATATTGAAAAGTTGTATTCCAACTATATCAATAAAAAAAAAAAAAATATTAGAGAACTAACATCCTTAAATTTTAGCCTGGAGAGGAAATCCCTGGGGACCTGGAAGGAAAGGAAGGAAGGGGTTGCCGTTTCACACTCTCCAACCCAAAGATGGAAGGGGATACTGGAGTGCCCACTCCAAAAAGAAGGAAGAAAAGGGGGAGCCATGCCATACTCCCCAACCCAGAGATGGAAGGGGATACTGGAATGCTCATTCCCTGATGAAGGAAAATTATGCTGAAGGAAACCCTACTCTGCCCTACTCTTCCCAACAAAAAGTCATGGAAGAGAAGGGGGTTCTGTGGGGTGCATTTAAAGGCCCTAGATAGAAGCCCCCCTCACCTGAACAGCAGCATTTAAAAACTGCCACCAAAAACGGCATTGTTTTGCTTTTTTTTATCTGAGTGACACACATTTCTACACTGCAACCACAAACGGCCCTGTTTTGCTGTTATTTCACAAGAATGACAAGACGTTATACACTGCAACCAAAAACACCCTTGCTTGACTTTAATTTCATCTGAATGACAAGAAGTTATACACTGCAACCAAAAACAACCTTGCTTTACCTGTATTTCACACAAGGGGCATGAATTGCAATACTACAACCACAAATGGCTTTTGCTTTCCCTTTCACATGAACAACAGCCCTTTAAACACTGCAAATGAAAAACGGCTTGGCTTTTTCTTTATGTTTATGTCAAATGATAGAACCATGTGAAAGGGGGCCTATCCATCAATGGCAATGGACCAACAGCAAATGTAAATTCACCCATGAAGGAGGAATCAAAGAATCCTGTGACCTGCAAAACAGGATTTTAAACCTTAAAAGCATGTTAAACCTTACATGCACACATGTAAAAAATAAAAACGGCTTTAAAAAGTCACAGTGGAAAAAGAAAGCAATGCTCGCACGGAGAAATGTCAGGAGGATATGATGCGGGGGTTGACCAAAGCGAATGCAGATTATGTTCCAACCCACAAAACTCCAGTCACCTTTGAATAGACCCTTATTACAGGAAAAACCAGTTCTGGCATGACGGCAGAAACTCATGATGACAAAGCCCCACGTCCTGCTGGATATCACACATATCCTATAACCATCACACAGAAAAATTAGATGCTGTTGAGGGTGTCGTAATTCCCTGCTCTGCCAGACATGAAGGCAGGAGCCCAGAGTTTTCAAAAAAGGCAAAGTGTGGCTAAAGCTTGACTAGGAGGTGTGAGCCCTTCCCCCACCCACTACAAAGAGCAGACTGCAATTTCAAAGGGAGTCATAAATATCTCTGGTCACCTGCTTAGCCCAGAGGAAGATAGATGGCTGTGGGGGATGAAGCGGCCACCCCACAGGTGGAACAAGACACTCCCAAGTGACATTAAAAGACTGATTTCATTTTAAGCATTTTCTGCAGCAATCAGAATGCAGATTCATTTTGTTTTATGCCATTTTTTCATGTAAGTTCTAGGCAGTTGTAAATACATTAATTGCATTTCCCTAGGACTTTGAGGACTGGAGTGGCCAGTTAAGACTAGTTTCTGGCTGATCTGAACAAGTGACAAATATGACAGTTGATAAAAAGATGGAAGCTGAAATTAGGAACTTTGTTGATCATTTGCAGATTCATAACTTTATGTACATATTATGAAAAGGACAAAAATGTGCCAAATGGCCATGCTACATCGTTTGGATTTACTATTTACGATAAGCGATTGGCTTACATAATTCCCCATGACCAGCTAAAACTGCTTATCTGTTTCATATGGCGGTGGCTAGTATAAGTATGATGTTATGAGACATAACTAGTTTTTGACAAAATGTTTAGCGTAGAACAATGCAGGATAATAAAGGGGGAAGACAGATGGTGCTCCAAAATCCCTGATCCAATCAGGACTGGGGGCAGAGAGACAGAGAGAAACTGTCCAATCCTGGCGGCAGGGATAATTACAGGGTACTCCCCCTAGATTGTAAAGTTAGTGATGTCATTTGTGCTATATAAGGGGGGGCTGTACTAGGTCAGAGAGCAACAAACCCAAATCTGGGGAGACAGGAGAAGGAGCATGGAGAGAAGGCAGCTGAACCTTACAATCTTTGAGAGTGCAGTGACCAGACCCCTTGCCCTAGCTGTCCAGAGTGTCCTGAGATCCAAATGGCTTTCCTGAATCCTAAACCAAGGCTTTTTATGTACGTAGCATATACCCCAGCCCTAAATTGCATAAGCCCTTCATTTGTGTAGCATTGCATCCAATATTTCTCCCAATGAAAACCCCATTGGAAACTCTGAAAATGGCCAGTGTAATTCAGTCACCTTCCAAGAGACTAATCTATTATTAGCCTGTGAATGTTTGCAGATCTCCTTAAAAAAACTCTCATTTGTCTGTGTAAATCCTTAGTATTTTTCTTAAGTAAATCAATTAATTCCTCCATTGAAATTCACCGTTCAATATTGTTGAAATTCAAAATCAGCCATCTTGTCCCTGGTGTTTGTATTTAATTGTTATAGTCATTTAAGTATTGCCTCAAAAGAATTAGTCTCCTTGTAACTGAAAACTAAATTTGTTTGTGCCTTGTGTGCATTACCAAATAAATTCCTATTTGCATCTGTCTTATTAAACCCCAAACCGTTGTTCCATTGTGAGCAATCACTTTTACCAAGAAGTCTACCTGTTATGTGTCTCTGTCCTTGACATTGAAAACTGATTTTTCTATTGTAAGCTAAACCCCTTCCCTGAGCTGTCTGTCATTGTAAACCCAGTGTAAACAAATTTCCATTTGCCACTATATTTTTCCCTTTTGCATTTGCTTTCTCCCAAAACCGATTTTCCCACTTCAGTTCTATTTTTGCCTAGTGTGCTGATTAGTATTCTATAAACTTTCCCAATCTCCTGAAGGGTAAGCAATAAAATGTCCTTCAATTCTGTCCCCTAGTGGTTGTGAGTAATAATCAAAATCCCATTCTTCCATTTTGCTCCAAAAACGGGTTTTCACTTTCTTTGCTGGCTTCCCATCTTGTGGTTGTGAGCTTTACCCCAAATCCGAGTTTCTCTCTCTATTCCTGCTCTTTGCCTCTGCCTTCAATTCCAAAGAATCAAGTTTAGCTGATGTTTGGGGGTGAGTGTTGCAGGGGGAAGTGGTCAACTGTCGGTACTATCATTTTGTGATAAATTATTCATTTTCTGTTCTGCCATTAAAACAAGGACCACTACGATTAAGAGTGATTATTTCGACAGCCATAGTTTCGGCAAAAAATGCATAGAAAAAATGTATTTTTTTATTTTTTTTAATGGGGGGGGTCCCCCAACCCCTGTTTTGACCCCTTAAAACCCATGTTGGCAAAATAAAACCTTTACCCACAAACAAAATTCATTTTTTCGATGTATTTTTGTCAAAAACTTTGGCATGCAAAACTATTTTTTCGAAACAATGCCTGGATACCAACCACTACTGTTCTCGAGCCCACTAATTATGCGGGGCTCCTATGTATTTCCTTTTCCTCCATTGCACAATCACCTCCATTGAGCAGGTTCCTAGTTATCAAAGGTCTTAGCTTCCAGTAGGCCTTGTGCAGCCAGCAGGTCATACCAAATGTTCCTCTGGGATGGTTGAGGTAAAATGCTTGCCCTCTGTAAGCACAGGAAAGCAATCAGGGAGGCCTCTTCCAACCTCATGGATACTTGCACACACCTCCAAAGCAACTACCCTGACTCTCTGCTCAGTACCTACAATACTAGAGTGCTGCTATCCCCCACGATGAATTTGGGCTAGCTTCACCCATGATCATATACCACCTTGCACAGGGCAACAACCTTTAGAATGCAGCTATGCCACACAATAAATTCAGCCTAGCTGCAAACATAATTACACATACTAGCAGCACCTCCACTAGAATGCAGTTAACCCCATGACAATGTGACCTAGCTGAACACATACTACCAGTCTCACATACCCTGCGCACAACTTCTAGCATTAGAATACAGCTACGCACCATGAAAAATGTAGTCTAGCTGCCCACATACAGAGTGCACACCTGCACTATTTACTGCTCTATCTCCACTGACCTGGACTATGGTCCCTAAGGGCGTTCTGCCTATAGTGCTTTCAGACCGTACAAATGGTGAAAGGCGCCATAGAAATGCCCACTTACATAACATATAGGGCCTCATTACTAGGTTGGCGGAATGGGTTTACCGGCACCGGTAAACCCATTCCGCCCTATTACGAGGTTTCCTTGCGGGACCCGCACAGAACGTCTGGTCAGACCAGACGTCCTTTGCGGGTCCCGCAAGGGGACCAAGGAGCTACTAACGGGCCCATTTGTTAACAGGCCCGTTATTAGCTCCATTTCCATTCACATTGAGCCCCATAGGGGCTCAATTGGGAATGGGGATTGGTTTTGTGAATGAGGAATTACCGGGTCCTCCAAGGTTGGAATGACAGAGTAATTCCTCATTCACAGAACCCAGACCCGGACACGATTTTGGAGGCAGCCATGAAGCTAATAGCACCATGGCTACCTCCAAACTCATAGGGCCTCATTACACGGAAGGCGGTGAGCCATGGCGCTATTAGCGCCATGGCTCATGCCGGTAAAATACCGGCACCGCCTTGGCGGAAAGGGGATTTACCGCCCCATTCCAAGGTTGGTGGGGCGGTAAATCCCCCTTCCGCCATTGCCCTTCCCCATTCCCATTTCTGCCCCATAGGGCTCTATGGGAATGGGGAAGGCGCTAATTACGGCACCGCAATTTTGCGGTGCCGTAATTAGCTCCGAGGTCCCTTAGCGGGTTGGTTTTTAACGCCTGCAAAAAGCAGGCGTTAAAGCACCAACCCGCTAAGGGACCTCGTAGTAAGGCGGTAATGGTTAACGGTCACCGTTACCATTAACGGTGGCCGTTAACCATTACCGCCTTCCGTGTAATGAGGCCCATAGTCATGATTTTTCGTGAGGTGAAGAAGGATATTATGTCGCTAAAATACACATTCCTGTATGGTTTTCATTATATAAATATATAAAATCAATGCAAGTATAAACTATACTACAAAGGAGGGGAGAAGGTGGGAAGAACATTGGACTTTTGCTGCTCACTTTGGCGTAAAAAATTTTGTCCAAGACAGGCAAAGGTTTGTTAAAGCTGACGCATTGTGCTGCAAAGTAATGAGTCGGTTGAGCGCAAGAGGCCAGAAGCAATGTCCTAAATGGTGTGTGAATAGGAAACAGAGTAACTCAATTGGTCTTCTGAGGGGGCTTTTTGTTTCATAAAATCAAACATTGACAATAGTTTCTACAACGAAATTAATGACCCAATATGAATGTAAATTGCATCAGAAGAATTGTGCCTCAATATTTTTTTATCGATTAGTAATAGCTCAAATGTGATGTTAGCAAAAATTGCGGAAAATCATCATATTGCATATTTGCTGCACAATGCATACACAAACATATTCTACGCACATCAATTCTTGGGATTTTGCTTCCCTGGGGTTAGAAATCTTGCCGAATATGATTAGTCATGCACTGAATTTTTTTGCACTTCTAAGATTTGGGCAGTGAAACTAAACCAGGATCTACACATCTCTTCTTACAACAAAAGGCGGTAAAATGGATTCCATCAAGCAAGGCCGCGTCCCCAGGGCACGCAATCCAGAGATTGGGTTTTATTCAACACCTATGCCTGCCCCGAATCCAGCACACCTCGAGCCGGAGCACCCGCTGATAGATGATTAATTAGCTGAGAGAAGGCAGGGCTGACCTCTGTGCGCACACTTCTCCAGGGAGCAGTCTCTGCTATGGCTGGTTAGGCCCCAGACACGCTTTTGGCGGGAAGACGGATAGGCGAGCATAAAACAAATGATAGATGCAAGCCAGCACAAGGTGTTCCAGGTAATCTGTCATTATAAATATCTTCACATGATTTTCAGGACCCACACCGAGGCTGCTTTTTGTATCTGACGGCTCGTTTCTTTTACCAATGAATTGCAGGCTGTATATATTAATTTCGTAAACTTTCCTCGAAGTCTCGCTTTCGCGCCACAATCACCCTCCTACAATTACCTATTACCACTGGCGGCATGACAAATCAGTGGTGTTGCGGCATGACAAATCAGTGGTGTTAAATATGGCATGTGGTAATGACCTCCAGTGGTTAAGTAGACCATTAGCAAACACTGAATTGTTAGCATTTTTGGGATAAAGAATTTCTGCCTGGGGTTAAAATGTACTGCCGGTGGTAAATCCCACAGGCTGTGAACTGCATGTAGTGGTAGCTAGTTTTGATTTGTACCCTGTTTAGTATTATCGTATACCCGACCTTATTTCTGGTGGTAACTACCAGCATTTTTCGACTTCATTTATTTCTGTAATGGGTTTGTGGCAGCTGTAATGTAATGATTTCCACGACCGGAATTGTATACCCTGCTGCACATTTCTACCAGTTTCATCTTTCTATAATGGATGGCATTGGACCCCCGTTGGTAAATACCACTTGTGGTAAATATACCACCCTTTGACTAATGTGCCCTTAGGCTGGCTGTGCAACTGTTCCCATCGGCCAGGGACGTGGAGGGCACTAAGGCGTTGTGGGTGTGAGACAAGGAAAGGCGAGGGATGTTGCAGCTAACACAGACCACCCCTGGCTAATACCAGTCGCCTCAGACATCCGGTCCCCATACACATTTATGTTGTTAGATTTACATGGTAAAAATCCCACTACATTTGCCAGTTTTTAGAGGTAACTCGAAGTGAGCAGTTTATTGGAGGAGTGCAGATTATTTAAAAACATATTTCCTGTTTCCTATACTTTCAAGTTTATCTTCACAATTGACGTTGAAGCATTTTTGCCTATTCTCCTACAGGTGGTTGCTGGAGAAAATTGTAGAAAAAGGCTGTCTGCGTTTTATTTCCACATCCATCCCCGCACCTTTATTGATTGGACTCACTCATACAGCGTATTACCATGTGGCACACAGAAGGACAACATCGCCCCGCCTTCCATCTTCGTTTATCACTAAGGGCCCTTCCACATTCTCTTTTTTCACTGTCTACTCTTGACTCTGCTACACTTGGCAGCCTGGATGGGCAGCCCCTGAAATTGTATTCTGGGCTTTGTTCAAGGTTAGAAATTAGCCTCCAGAATACAAGGGTCCACTTGAGCACATCTGAAGCCCATCACACAACCACAGACCACGCCCACTGCTGTGAGTTTATCACTCGGAAACTGTCTTCATGACAAACTCCCTCACTAGTACAAATGCAATATAACTCTCTGTCTAAATTCCTCACTCTCTCTATCTGTTGATAAACATGGGTCCAATCACCTACAAAAATTATCCTTGCCCCCCCCCCTGCAAGTCGTTCTCCAAAATTCGGTTTTGTGTAAACTTGTACCCACTTAACCATTCCCGTACCCTCTTTTCTCTTTTTTTCTTTCTCCTTCCTTGGCTATGGTCTGGATACCCCTTGACAGGAGCACAAGCACAACAAGCCAACTCGCATTAAAGGCATTGTGAAACCTGTAGAGTGGTGAGTTTGTGCAGTATAAAGGCTCTATAACAGAACACAACATAACGTACATAACATCTACCGAGTCTCATGTGTCTGGAGATCTGCCAGTAGTGTGTTCTCATGCTTGAAGATTTTGGGCCTCAACATGAGTTGGGCGGAGTGCTAAAATGTGGTGGTAATGCTATTACTGCTGCATTTGCCGCTCTGCCTAGTCACCTCCAGCCTCCAATGGACCCAATAGGGAATGGGGATTTACCACCTTACCACTACCCATGATCCGGCGCAAATTGCACCGAACCGAGTAGAGGTAATGCAAATTGTATTGGGCAGTATCCCGGCACAATTACCGTTGGGATACCATCCAAGTTGTGATAGAGCCCTTAGTGTGGACATGAGGAAATTCCCTTACAGACCCAAACACAGAGAATCAGAACAATTCTGCGGTGGACATAGGTACCATCATACACTTTTGGCCTTCCTGGGGAGAGCAGCGCCACTCCTGACCTTGCCCCAGCCAATCAGGAAAAAACATTACGAGGCCCTCTTGGACCATACAAATGATTTCACTGAGTGCAAGAGGAGGGTGGGCCCAGCTGTTTTTTTCTCTTCTGCCAAAATGCCTGAAAAGCATAAAGAAAACAATGATTTTTTGCATACATACAGGCCTGCTACTCAATCGTTTCTGCAAGCATGCAGAGAATGTGTGATATGTATCCTTGGGATGCAGATCACAAGGGGACTACCCTGAGATAAGCCTAAGCACTGTTTCCGGAAGCAGTTGGTCTATTTATGTGGCGCAATGAGATCATAAGTAGACACGATGCATTTGATTATTTAATGATGCTGCTAATTATGATGAGGGATGTATGAGTATTTTCTTGGGGTCTTCTCCTTTGCGTCTTTTGTAAATTTTGCGTTTTAAAGTGTATGGGCATGACATTTAGAATGCACCGTGCCTTTTCATGAACCATCACATTAGGGAGATGAACTGCATTCTTACACTTGTATAATATGACCAGCACACCAAAACTGAATACAACAATTTAGGGCCCGATTCATGGAATTATTTGCGTGAAAAATCTGGTACTTGCGCATCAAACTGCGTGAAACACTGCTCGTCGATTCATGGAACCGACTGTGCAGGACTTTTCTGGAACTTCCGTGGAGTTTGCACATGTTAGGCACGGCTCTGCGAGTGGCCGAGCACCTTGTGCGAGACTCCTTGCAGGGGGTGGGCGTGGCCTGCGTAGGGGCCAGAATAGGAGGCAGAACATGCAAAATGGGGAGGAAAAAGCCAGAAAGTGGGCACAACAAAGCATATTCATGGATGTGACCGTGCAACCTCTCGCCTGTAAAATGCCCACGCAGTTCCCTTGAAATCTCTGCCACCTGGAAGTAGGCATATGGACTTGCACGGAGAATCGCAACTCTGGAAGTGCATTTGCATGTCAGATTGAGGGGTGCATGCTCAGGGGTGCGTGTATGCAGCGTAACGGGGTGCAGGGACTGTATACGAGGGTTCACACGCATTTTCCCCAGGAAAATAAATGCTTTGCATTAAACTGTACAAATGTCCTTGGGGTGCCAGTTACAGTTACGGGGGACCCCACGCAGGGTCCCCGAGATGCAGGACCGCTTGCGGGGTACCCCACGCACTGTTTGAAGGGTGTGTGTATTCGCACCTGGGGTGCACGCAAAGGTAGTGACTGTACTTGTTGTTTTTTGCTTTGTGTGGGGGTGTGTCGGGGGCGTTCCATCCGCGACTTTCGTATACGGTTACTTTGCGCAAAAATTCCATGAATATGCAGGGCATGCATTTTTTATTTTGCGCACATGCTCGTGCATGGTCGTTCTCGGCGCACAACAATTGCGGGGGAAATGCACACTTGTCTATGAATTGAGCTGTAAATGTTTAATATTGTGCAGGTTAATTTCCTAACTTTTTGCAGCTCCAAATACAACCTTTGCTGCAGCTTCAAAGACACCCTTTGCTATACTTCTTCTGGTTTCGTTTTCACATGTAATTAGATGTGGGGTTATTGGCAGGGAAGCAACTCCCTTTGATTTCAAAGAATGTGGGAGAGAATTACAACTCTATTTCACTTTCACTCTGGGCTCAGCACCTTTATATTGACAAGCGGGAAAAAAAGTGTGATATTGTTACTAAAACAGTGGATGATGTAATTCATTGAAATCATCATTTTTTAATGTTTTTTTAATTCCTGTCTAACAAATATAAAAAAGATCAATTGATATTTACTGAATTTATTTGTTTATTTGGTGTTTTGCAAAGTGCCACATGCAAACATGATGTTTTAGAGTGCTGATAACTGGTCAATATTATTATTATGCAACCTTGTGCTTATCTAGGCCAAATTTTGCATGGGATGCACAGATAGTTGCAGGAGTTTCTTCTTACTGAGCAAGGGCAGCTGCTCGCTTAGATATTGGTGCACCACCCTCCTCCCCTCCAAGAGAATGTAGAGGCATTGTGACTGCAGCCAGCCACTCAGTCACTCCATCAACAGCACAGCACTGCACTACAAGGACCTTAGGACCTTAGTATTAGTAAAACAAGCATTGGCAATGGAAACAGTTTACTTTTTTGTAGGCATGGGATATTCTTTTACCAGGCCCTGCCATAGTATTATTAACTGTCCATCAATGGAAGCAGTTACAAAATGGTGTGAGTACCTGGGCATTTAATAGCAGTGCCTGGCAAATGACTAATACTAATACATAAGCATAAATTGCTGCCTTTCCCAATGCTTGTTTGTGTGGAAGATTAGGGTCAAGGCCCAGGCCACTTGAATGGGGATGCCTAGTGCTCAGGGGGGCGACAGGAGCAATCCCGGCCATTGTCCGTGTGGGGGTCCTCAGCTGTCCCGATAGCAAACAATGGTGGCACACTGTTATTTGCCATGGCCTGCACAGGTCAATCTGCCGGAGTAGCCATCCGAGCTGCGGCCAGTATGCGGCAGATCTTGGGTGGTCGTGGATCACTGTTGTGTTGGGGAGGGGTTTTGATCTTGTTTATGTGGACACTTGTTAGGGCTCCCAGGGAAATGGTGTTGCGAGGTTCTTCATGGCTGCCTGATGGCTATCTTCTGACGTGTGCTCCCTCGGGCGAGCCAGCGGAACTCACTGCAGGATGCGTGGGAGCCTCCGTGTTAGGGGGGCACGTTCTGGTTGGCGAAGGCTTTATATCCGTTGGTGGATCTAGTGTCTCCGCAGCTTCGCCGGTCAGCGTGTCTGCTAAGTGCCATTGGTTCAATTGCACACAACAGCGCTGTTTATACAGGATAAAATACAACCCTCGTAGCACCGTGTGTGAGCGCCGGGTCTGGTTCCAGGTATGGCTGCCCCGTGTTATGCCTCTGGAGGGGGAGGGGAAGTGCAGGGCCCAAGTCACAGTATCCACATACCTGTTGTACTTGATATATCTGCCTGTCGGTGGGCTCTTGAGGGGACCCGGGCAGTCGCCGGCTCAAACGACACTCCCCCGGTGGGCAGACGGTGTATCTGTGTCAGGGCCTGCCACAGGGGCCATGGACCCGAGGATCGGGACCTTGTACATCCAGCCACCCTCCCCGCCCATTGTGTCCATCTGGGACGGCGGATGGTGAGCAGAGTCCTTCTCGGTCTGACCAGGGCTCGGGACGTTGAGGGATCCCTGTTCGGAGGGTGATCTCTGACTTTGCCTGCAGAGGCCTATCACACGGGCCTCAGAGCTTCGAGGTATGCGTTGGAGATATTCTCTGTGCAGGGCTGTGAGGTCTTGCTAGTTGATGCCGTGGTCGCTAGACGCTGTGGGTCGGAACGAGCCCAGTCAGCCCTGTTTCTTCTCTCATCCCACCGGCAGGATGGGGGTTTTTCTTCGGCGGATTGCAGGTGAAGTTTACAGATTGCAAGCGTCCCGAAGGGCGGTGCAGGCTGTGATCCGCGGCAGGGCTCCTCTCCTGTCGGATGCCCTTGCGGATGCTTCTCGTTGAAGTGGCGCTCCGCGGCTTTGCAGTTAATGCCCTGCTGATCTTGGGGGCACAGGGAGCCGGTTCCGTTCGGCTTCGGTCAGGCTTCAAACTATAGGCATACGATTTAAAGGATTTAAGGGAGTGATGCTGCAGCTCACAGAGGAGCCACCATCTTGGCTGGCCCTCTAGCACCCTCTGTAAACAGTTCCTTTCTTAATGAACTTTGGGTGATGACTTTTCACGCCTTGATCTCCCTCTGCCGGGCTCAGGCCCCACATGACAAGGAGGAAAGTTCCCCTCTCTTTGTTTTGCAATACTTCCTGTTTTCACAAATCTTGATGTCTTTTTAAACAGTACCTCTGCTGGGTTCACTCTGGCCACCTTTCAGAACAGTTCACTGCAGACACCCCTCAGTAGTGTTCTCTTCTGTCAACACACTTTTCATAGGGGCTTCAGGCTTTGCCCCTTTTCGTTAGCACCCCTCTGCCAGGTTCACTCTTTGCCTACATTTACGATACACAGTTCATGCGTTCACTTCACCAAGTGGGATTCATTTCCCTTTCACTACACAATCATCTGTTTGTCAAAGACTTTTGACGGTACAGAGGATTTTGCAAGACTGTTGTATGACCACTTTCACCTTCTTTTGGCTTTCATCCAAAGCCTTCTGGTTATCGTAGTTTCAACAACTTAGTAATTGCCAGAGTTCCCTAAGTGAGCACCCATTTGGTACCGGACTCCTCTGCTGCTGGTTTTCGCCCTTCAAATAATAAAAGTTCTTTGTTTGTTCAAAGTTCAATTAGCCACTTGCTACTTTTCGTTCAACACTGTTCAGTTTCCTATCGGTTCTCCCCTTGACTCACCGGCTGTGATGAACCGTTCAGCTTTTATTTTCTCTGCAGTCAAGGTCGTTACCTCTGAGACAAGTGTCTCTCCCCGGCTTGGTTATCAGCAGAGCAGGGTCGTGAGTACCTCTGACATCTGCTACAACACAGGCTGGCTATTGTTTGGAGTCTTATGTTTGGTTCTGCAGAGGCTTCATGGGCGTGGCTCGGAAAAGGCAAGGTCACTTCTCTCTTTATCACCCTTTCGCTTCACTCCATCTTTCTCCTTCTCTTGAAATGCCATGCTGAGTCCGCCCTCTCATCGTCCGGTCTGCCTTGCCCTTTCTGCGCTCTTGTGCTCCACATTTTATCCCTGTGGGGAAGGGAAAGGGTAATCAGGTGTGTGTGATTCTGGTTAATTGCCTGATTTTGACTGACCCTCGTATTGGGACATTTCAGGTAAACAGCTCTGGTGTTAGTCCATTGCTTTTTGTGTTGTGTGCAGTGGTCAAAGTGTACGAAAAGAAGTAGCGGAAATATGTTCCCTGCTGGCCTGCACCCACTCCTCACAAGCTCCATTGCCACGACCCCTCCCACACACAATACACCCCCCAAACACGTGCACCTGCTGTTTAAGGGAACGTTCCGTGCAGTGTACTGAAAGTGAAGGTTTCAACTTCTTCCTACACTTTTATTTTAAAACAAAACCACTCCGGAACTGTTTCTTTAAAATAAAAGTATAGGAGCTGTGAAAAGATAATTTAAAAAAGTAGAGGAGCATCGCTCCCGACCGCTCCCGCTCCTTTCGACCACTGGTTGTGGGAAAGTGTTCATTTGGGAAAAGGGGGGCAGCGTTTTGGAATATCATGCATAATCAGCAAAATGTGTTGAAAGAAGGGGGATACCAAGTCTCACCCGTCAGTGGTCCACTCTCACCTGCCAAGGACCCTTCATCCAGGTGATACTACCTCACTAGTCCACCCCCAGGAACTGGATCCAATAGCAATGGCTATGTCTTGGCCACTTGGATGACAGATCCCCGGGGACTAGCCAGGGAGACACTGCCAGGTTTCTCACACTATGCATAAACACAGCTCCAACGTTGTTCTATGTTACGTGTCAAGTGTCTTGCAAATGCTTGCTGTACAGTCATGTCCTTCTGTATACTTCTGGAATATTTTGATCTTGTTTCCCCACAATTAACACTGGACTATAAGCACCAGGAAGCAAAGAAATGGAAGTTTAAAACCAGAACTGGATGGCTGAGTGTATCGCATCTGACATGAACACAATGTTAGCCCTCTTGAAACTCTGTTACAAGCAGGGGTCGAAAATTACAAAAAAGTAGTGGAACTCTATTCACTGCTGGCCCGATTCACCCCAAACCCTTACCCACACTCCCTCCCAACATCTACACCCCAACTAAGCTACAAAGACTGAAAGATATCCAGTGAAGGAAAATGCACCTTAATTGCCCACCATTACTTTCATTGCCCCCTAAAGCACAGAGCTTTGTACACCCTCATCTTTTCAACAGCCACCATTCCCAAAGGCTAAAGACACTCGTCCCACCCACCCATGGCTACACACACAGCTGTGCATACAGCAATTTCACGGTAATTGGTTGCTTAAATATAGATGACAAATGCTGACCACTGCAGGAACAAGACTATAAGGTGGCTCAGGAATCGGTTTTATGTCCCGGGCAGGCTACTAAAATAAACAACAGGCAGCTGCGAGATAGCTGCACAGGGCGTGACATTGGAGCGATTCCAGCAGTGTTGAAGTTCGAATCCCCAGTAAGGGGGCTGCTAAATAGATACATGCTCTTCCCTTGCTGTCCAGAAATGGTTCTCAACTGATATAAGTATGAGAACGATGGCTGATTTTACCAAAAGGTAGAGTAACGTCTGGAACAGCTTCCCTGCCTCTATGAAACTTGAGGAGAACCATCTCTGACTCCGGAAGCACCTCAAGACCTTTCTCTTTGCTTCCGCTTTCTCTCCTCCTCTGCCCTGCTGAACTCCTGACTGAAACTGCACTGGTCATCTGGCTACCCCCTGATCTCGGGCCCAGGTCCCCTGCCACGCCAGCTGCACACCTGCACTGCCTCCCGGGTAACCCCTGCACTTGGGGGCTGTTTCTGTATCCCTACAGTCCCCCAGCTCTTGCACTTGATGTCTGCACTTACGCCTGCACCCGTTACTAGCTGGCCACACTTTTACCTACTGTTTTATTTATTGTTTACTGTTGATCCTATGTATTGCACTGCCCCCTCTCCCTTCCCCCTGCACTTACCCTCTCCCCCTTCCCCTGCACTTACGCAATCTCAATGTCACCTGGCCTAGTATGATCGTTGTCTTTGTCTTCCCTCTGTCCCCCCTCCCTTGCCTCGTCTTGCCTTGAAACACTTGTGTATAGGCGTGTTATAAATGCCTTATCATATCATACCCTTTAGTTCCCTCCCACTTCGGCCCTTGATTGCTAACCAGGCTCAAG
Source organism: Ambystoma mexicanum (assembly GCF_040938575.1). Taxonomy (NCBI): domain Eukaryota; kingdom Metazoa; phylum Chordata; class Amphibia; order Caudata; family Ambystomatidae; genus Ambystoma; species Ambystoma mexicanum. Next base: position 545,254,960 of record NC_090929.1, read on the forward strand.
GCTTTCCTTGTAGTGTAGCACGGTAGCGTCACACTTTCATGAAGATGCAAAGTCTCCAATAGAGGTCACCACGCACAAAGTTTCAAGGAGTAGGGTCAAAATCCTACACATAGCTTGAGCATATGCCCCCAATTTTCATCACGTTTTTTTTTTTTTATTGATATTTTATTTCTATCACGCTCGTACACAAGTGTTTCAGAGCGAGACAAGGCAAGGGAGGGGAACAGGGGAGAACAAAACAGTCATCTTACTAGGCCCAGTGACATTGAGAACGTGCAAGTGCATGGGAGAGAGGGGAGGGGAAAATTGCATGGGAGGGGGGAGAGGTGGAAAGTGCGAAGCAGAGAAACAGATAAATAACAATAAATAAATAGTAAAGGCAACAATCAGTGGTAATGCAGCCAGCAATTTGCAAGTGCTAGGTTTAAGGCAGCAGACAGGGTAGGTCTGATAAGTGCAGGAAGAAAAAGGGGGGGCTGTATGGGTACAGATACAGACCCCAGTGCAAGTTGCTTAGCAGTTCTGCTTGTGTGAAGAAAAACACCTGGATAGAAATAAACACCTGGCTAAAATAAACACCTGGCTAGAAATAAACACCTTGCTAGAAACTTGGCTTGTCGACACAACTCCATCGCACACTGCCCTTGCTGCACATCAATGGTAGGGACCTGCACACAACCCTGCTTCACAACATCACCCAATCACATATAAAGCACACCCAGCACAACTTTCCTCGCGCACGTTCACCACTCCTAAATCAGTTACTGTAAATCGTGTTACAGATCAGACATGTTTTTTAAATCATTGGGATTGAGTTTCATATTTTCCATGAGAGATGAAATAATGGGTATTTTTCAGACTCAAGTGAAATAAGTTTCAGTAGTTTAAACAAATATACTTCCTATATCTCAGTTTACACGAACATACTTGTCAATAAATGGTAAGAAAGCTTCCTGTCACTTGACTGAAGCCACTACACTGAAAGCATTCCATCCTCCCTTTACCTTGCCGTGTAATTCTAACAGCCCGATGTAAAATGTGCGCCACAAACCTGATAAACAACAACGCAATCATGTCACCCTGCTTTCTTGCGAGGTTTGCGCGTATTACATATATATTCATAGACATGCTATCCTTCAAACTGTGCATGACTTCAAACGGTGCCTGTCATTCTGGGGTTAAAAAAAAAAAGTTGCATTTTTTACCAATTGTAAATGTATTGCTTGCTAAACCAACAGTAGCCACTAGATGTCCTCCCATGCACGTCTTAAAAACAATGCAGTTACATTTTAAGGCCAACACCATATTGCCCACCATCCGATCCTACCAATAAGCACACATCCTCATTGCCACATTCCTTTTCCTGGGGCTCGGTAGGTCCCAGTCAAAGGTGCACGCCCCACCCCACTCGGTATGCATTTTCGGTGGTCGCAGGCCGGCCCCAGGTTAACCAGCCCACCATTTACTTTCCCATGTTGTTCAGAGAGCCATGCAGGACAGAGGTCATGCCTCAGGTTTATCTTATCTCTCTCAAGCATTGCACAATGGGGCACCATCTGTACAGGGCCGTGGGTGCTGCATTGAGGTAATACAAGATTCAAATCCGGCCTCATTGAAAGACGTCAGAGGGTGCAGAAATGGCGCTTTGCCCAGTGGCAGAAGTCCGTGCATAAGCCTTGAAATTGGACGCAGCCGACTGCGCAGTCTGCTCGGACTCGGATGGCCCTTGCAGACCTTCACAAGAAGATACAAAATCCATCCATCAAATTCACCTTAGAATAGCTGCAGGGGTTACCTTCTCCTCCAGTCCTCCTTTAGAGACCCTGTAATTTCTTCCCTGTGCCCCTTGAAGCCTGTATTGCAGACTTGTGGCGTGCAATCTGTTTACAAGATGCGCGCATTTAGGAAACTGAGTAGTTATCTTCTGCAGATACAGAACAGCCAGCATGAGAGTAATTTTAGGGGGGGGCAAGGGTGTTTGATCCCCCCCAACTTTTGTGCACACCATGTTGTCCCTCTCATTTAGCAGGAACCACTTTCATTTAGATGTCATGCCCCCTCCCCTCCAACAGTTTCAGCAAAGTTACACCACTGACAGCCAGCACCCAAAAGTGGAAGCTAGCCAAAGGGGTAGGGCGTGTGGTGTGCAGGCATGGCACTGCTAGGGTGAGTGTTGTAACAAATGAAAAAGCCCAGTGTGCATTACTTCCACAGACGTTTTGCAAGGTTGAACTTATTACCGCAGTGATATTTAACAAATCGGTTTACATTCCTGTGTTCCCCAAATGCACTTTGCTGTTATGCAAAGCATACAGTCTGTCACATTCGAGGCCAGCCCAGGCATGTGTAGTTGGGTCACCCATGGCTCCACCCTCAGGAAGGCCATGTGTATACCAACCAATAGTGTGTTGCGTAGTGCGACTCTGTTACAAAATTCCTTTTGCTTCACAGGAGTACCTGAATGAGCATTGGCTGTACCGCCTACTAAGCTCCACACTCTACAAAACCAGCAGTAATCCCAGGCCTAAAGGTAAAACAGACTCAGCCCGACAAATATACTTCCTACTCCCTTTGTGGTAACCTGGGCTGAGGGTAGGCTATACGCTCAGGAGCAGTGCGAAGGAATCGCAGTAGCAACAACCCGAATAGCTATCGAACAAAGATTCCAAACAAAAGAATGTCCAATCAAGGTTCTATAAATGCATCTATATATCAGTTAAAGAATTGCAGCAATGTCTATGTTCAAAAAGGTTATGGTCTATAAAGGATTACCATCTGGCAACGGTGGAGAAGGCATGGATTTTTTTCATTTTTTTTATTATTAATAATACAATAATATGGGGAATTCTATCACAGAAAGGGGGGTTCTGTCCGACCACCCTTTCAGCTAACTTAATGCCAAAAGAATAGTTTACACCTGTTCGCTGCTGAATCAGAATCCTGATCTGCAGCACCTCCTCTACTATCACACAGAGCCGGTCCAGGGGTCACAGGTGCCACCTGACAGCTGCGGTGACAGCCAAGCCACTTCAGCACAGAGGCTGCATTTTAGATCTGCACACCTGCTTCGAAAACCATGCACTTATGAGAGTTGCTATCCTGGTGGAACTTCTAACCATTCAATATAAGCCATACATGAGTTAAAGGTATGGTGACTAGTGTCTCTCATTAGAACCACATCAAATTGATATCATATATGTGTCAACCCAGGGGTTCCAGCTCAACTCTGGAAAGGTTATGTGTATTCTGGTCAGACTGCCTGGTCATGCCAGCTTGCAGGGCAGGATACTGAATGGCTGGTTCTCTCCTTTGATCCTTTATGAGGTCCGGTAACACCTCTCTCTTCAGGACAGCCTCCAACAAAAGGCAGGGCCTTCTCAAGACTTATTACGTAGGAATTCCACAGTGTCTTATTTTGCTAATCTGTAGCAGTGATGGGGGCTTTCCAAGCAAGGTAAATCTTCCTTAAGGGCTTAAGTGCCGTAGCAAAGTGGAAAAATGTAGTGCATACTCACTAGATTTCCAGCCGTTCAAAGAGCCTTAAGGGAATTTAGGTTTTATGGCCATCTTTTGAACATAATGTTAAGCCTTCCAATGAGTCCCACGCAGCTCTATATCCAGTTTTGGTGGTGCTGCTATGCCTCTTTGGAGATCTGCATGGAAAGATCACCTTCTAGACTGATTACATGCTGATGACCCAGGCCAACAACAGAAATGTACTTTATGCTCATGCTGTTTGTACCTTTTCACCCTATGTTCTGCGTCAATCCTTTCTTAGAGTTCAAATTGCTGAGAACCGCAATGTTGCCTTTACTTAACTTCAACAGACCATCTCTAAATGTGCTGCTTTTATATTGATTTTTAAATGTTCTATAGTGCAGCAAAAATTGCCTTGTGCCCAAATTCAAATCTCTTGAGTAGCTGAGAGAAACACAATCCATATATATGGAAACTGTGCAATGAGAGTGCACACTGCATGGTGATTAGATTGATGTAAATGAGGAAAACGAGCCAGGTTAAGATGGTTGAAGTGGGTTTCAATTGGCCTTTTGTTTCTTTGCATGACATGGGAAGGGTGATGTTTATGGGCATAGATGTTATGGCGAACAACATAAAAATCTTCCTCATCTATAAAATATGGTCCCACTGGTAAAACTAATTGGGTGGTCGCCCACCTGCAAAGCATGGCATCTGGAGCTGTTGCACATGGTCTCCTGTAAGTTTTGCTCCCATTCCTTCGAGTTGATTGGGGTACTGCACATCAGCGATGTAGGTAAAATTGAGCATAATCATCAAGCAATCTGAGAGGAATCCGTGTTTCCCGATTTATAGATCCAAAATGAATCAAGCAGTTAAGGGAAGCATGTAGCGTGCACCGTCCAGATCCTCAGCTGCTCGCTGCAGGTCAGACTCAAGGCGCTCATCTTCCCGATAGTAAGGGGGAATGGGACACCGTGGTCCAGGTTGAAGTTCATGTGGGTGAGAAAGAGAACAAAACTGGCAATTGATTTACAAAGGAGGACTTTGAATCCCACTTATTTCAAATTACTACAGCAATGGTGGAAGTTGTCTAGGCGACAAGGACATAACGTTATGCAATTATATCAATGAAGCAGCAATAGGAGGTGAAATAATATGTGACCATCTGAATAGGGCCAATCATCACAGCCAGTTGGTGTCTTTCTGTATCCCTCTGTGGAGGAAATTTGGAAATGAATATGTTATGTACTACCCTTGCCTGTCACTGCAGTATTATGGTGAATAGGCGTTGTAACTTGCCATGTTGAAATGTTGCTTCTTGCTTATGCGAGAAAAAGACGGTAGGATGCACTTGGCATGTCTTTGCAACAAAGGCTACTCGCCTAGCTTGTTGGAATGCTCACTTTCCCATCTCTTGCTTCTGACGTGTTTCCCTTTTGGCATATACAGGACTGGTATAGACTCAAACTTTCTTATGAAAAGTGCCACTGGGGGGGCGAAAGTCATCCTATTGCTAACACTCTTGCTTGCCTCAAAGCGTATGGGTCTCTTTAAGGAGTATGGGCACTTTGACTAACTGAGTTACGGCAGGTTGATCGCACAAATACATGGCTTCAAATTGATGGAGTTGGGTGCTATTTAGCTCCTGCTTCTGGCCAAGGAGAGCATGGTTAGGTTTAAAGCAACAGCTACCAGGAGCTACCTTCTGGCTCCCCAGGCTGACTGGTGCCTTACAACCATGAATATGTGATATTAACTTTGAGTGTTTAAGAATGTTAGTAAAGAACATTTAGGACACATCTAGGACACATGTCAACATAATGCATCATACACAACGGCCACCAAGTTTAAGTTTGAATTTCATCTGGAAGTTAGATTTGCAGTGTGCTGTGTACTCACTCCTGGTTCCCCAGTGGTAGCTCCTGGCTACTGGGTGATGCCTGACACAAAGGGACCGAATGGAGCTTCCGCTCCTCGATTCTGTATTTCAAACCCTGCTGGTAACACTGGCTTACATGTAAAAGTGCATATGGTGGCAAAGGCTAATATAATAAAGCTTTGTTCTTTGCTAGCAGGATGAATTTAGTATGCAACCTTGACCTGTTGGGACCACCCCTTCCATTGGATAGCATTTGCCCTGATGGGTATATAGGCACGGGTTGGACGGAAGGAGATTCGGAATCGGCGTCTTGTGGTGCAGTTTAGTTCGTGTTGTCACTGCTTTCTACTAATGAAGTGTTCACTTATCCACCCAAGTAGTGAGTGATAATTTTTCCTCAACACCTCCATAGAAGCCTGAGGTTGTTTGATGCCGCTCAGCCAATGGCCTGCCTCGTCATGGTGCCTGACAAAAGTTCCCTCGGTTCATTCCTTGATGTATCATCTCTTGCGGTAGTACCGCTAAGTCTAATTAAATGATTGCTCCTTTTTAAATGTACACATCCGTCATGTTTGGGGGATGCCATGAAGGCACAGCCAGAGTCTTCATAAACAAGTCTCCTGTCCCCCATGCTTCAATTTAGACTCAAGTCCACCATTCAAGGGCTATTATCAATGGAAAGAAATCTTTCGCTAAGCTCACAATAACCAAAACATTTCAGCTTCAAGGTTCAAGGTGCTCAAACATGAAACATCAATAGAGCAACCAGACAAACAACAGCACAACAGCACCTAGAAAGTTCAAGTATCCAGTCACGGTTGGGAACAAAGAGCAGAAAAAGTCTGCCAGACCCGCAAGCTCCCCTGGTTCGCGACTGAGGTTGGCGGCTGGTACTTTGTGTGCGCAAACCAGAGGTAGCTTCTATCATTCTTCATCCTGCATGCCATGATCTGCGCATGTCCAGATATTAAAAACGTATAACCAAGAACACACTACTGCTTTTATGTTTGGATGGATATATAATTATGCGCTGACAGCATTGCAGACCCTAGGAAAAGAGATCCGTTGCTGCCTCAACATGCAAGAGATGATCATTAGTGCTTTCAAGTCGGTTTTCGTGTTATATTATTTAATGAAGATTTTGTTTCCCAAGCGTAGCATCAAAAGAATTTTTAATTTGAGCTATAAACTCTGCAGACGACAGCCGGTGCTCTGCTAGTGCCCTCGTCCTGTCCTGATTAGCATTAGTCATAAATACAATGTCGCCTGCAGTGGTGTCTTCTGAAGTTTCCCTTCCAATGAATCCTAAAGCATAGCGAATAATAAACAAACAACTTCAAATGTGAATATTCAAAGTTTTAATGGGAACTGATCTTTTAGCGAAGAACATTTGAGAACTTTATTTTTCTCCCCTTCGAAATTCCATCTTTGCAACGAGTCTTAAATTCATCTAATTTGAAAACTTGATTTGTTGTTTTTTTAAAATCATTTTTACCAGTAGAGTCTCACACATGAGGAGATAGCGTCAGGGTGTTGGAATCTTAAAACGTATACCCTGTTTAATCTCAGTCGACAGATACAACATATTTCAACAAATACAACAGAAATAACATGAAATAGCATTAAAACCATAGACAACAGTCAAACCCACTCATAAAGCACTGGTCGATATAATAATTGGTGCTGGTTACATTGCCTGTTTAAAGTGCTGCCTGCAAAGTGCAAAGCCACTCACTGTCTGTATCCATAGATTGTACCAACGAGCGAGGCAGTTTTAAGCCTGTAGGTTCAGTATATTTAATGAAAACAATTTGCATTCATTTGCCTATGTTACAAAAAATTAAAATAGGATCCGACGGGGCTGCTTGGGGTGAATGCTTTCTGCCTGCCATGGGCCATAAAGACGTCTACCATCTTGGAACTCGCCATGCCTGGCAGGTTACCGGTCATTGCCATCTGGGGACTGTTCCAAAGTATGCCAGTTCCAATATGACCGATCTCTTCCAATCGCCCTGCAACACTCGTACATGTTCTTCTGGCACGTTCTTATAAAGATATGATTTAAACATGCTTTTACATGCCAGTTATTTTATGTTTTGTGTGTGCCTGTGTGCACGGTGTGTGTGTGTGTGTGCGCGCATGCGCTTCTTGGCAGTCGCTGTCTTGGTCTGGGGGTCAAAAAATCAACCTTGACACATTAATGTCACTTCATGTGTGCCAAGACTCAGTCGTTCCTCTATAATGAGAGGCTTAAAATATGAAAAGAGGTGAAGTCAACCAAAGTAGATAAGGATATATTTTGGATGTCTCCACTTTAAGTTCTCCAATACGCCATCCTCATACCGTAGGAGTTGGGGGTTGATCGCTGGAGCCCATTCCTCCTACCAACCGCAAAGAAGTGAAATGTTATTGACCTCTGCCCCTTGAGGTACCCATCGCCCTCATTTTTGGAATGCACATATTTTATGTTTTTTTTCTTGAAAATAACAGACATGTTTTAAAATGGACGGAATGGGATATCACTCAAAGAGTGTTGGCTCAAGTATATTTATCCATAGATTTCTTTAATGATCACTTGCACACTTTGTGCCTGATTCACAGAGCGTTTTCCTATGGGATTGCGCCATTAGAAAACGCTTCTGTTAATCCGGCCCTTTGGGTACAGGTTACTAGACAAGTTTAATGCAGCCGCTCTGACAAACGGTATATTGTGCAGGGCTCTGGAAGGAAAGACATCTTTAAGTGCATTTGAAACCTTTCTGGAAAGAATTGTACATTGAGGAGGGAGGAAGGTTATTTGAAGGAATATACTCACACACATTTAGGTGGTCTTGTTCAATCCTGGCTATATTTCCTTCTTACGTCAAAGAGGACGAATACTCCACATAGAGGATGCCAATATCGCCACATGAAGTTCACACGAACCTGTGTCTCGGCACAGCACGACCAAATCAGAAAAGCATTCGTAGTCCTGGAGATATAGACTACTCTGACAATCCTTTCGACCTGCATGATACAGTACAAGTTAAGCAGTACTCAAGAGTGGTTGTGTTAACCCCACTCCTATAAAAGTGGATTTTGACTAATGTGTTACGTGCAGATTCTGCCAAAATATAATGAAGTAATCGATTTTTTAATATTTTGTCGCGCTTGGATGGGGATCTGATATCAAAAAGGAATGAATCTTAACTGACACAATTCAAGCTATTGCACAAGGTGCTCTTGTGCCAATCTGCTGCATACCAACCAACCTCCAAGAGCACCAAGGATAATTTCCTCAAACTTTAAAGTAATACTCAAAGGAATTCGGAGGAAGAACAATAGCAATTAAAAGAGCACAGTTATAGAATCATGTCCCCTCTGTATTTATGCCTACCACCGACATTGCCTCTCCATCATTAGACTGCAAAATCACTGTCCAGTCAAGGAATTTCTCGGGTCTACTATGTACATGGTGGAACAAAGCTGTGGGCCTCATAACGTGTTTAGCGTGGGTATTGCCACAAACATTATTTTCAGGGCGATTCATGCATAAATGTGCGCCGAAAATCTCAGCGCAAGCGTGGGAAAGCGTGCGAATCGCAGTGCAAGTGCGAAAATTGCAGTGCAAGCGTACGAAATCTGCGCACATCGATTCATGGAAGTCTGTGCATGTGTAAATTCTGGGATGTGCGCTAAAATTCTGCGTGGGCAATGCAGGCGCACACGTCATCAAACAACGTGCGCTACGCGCACAGCGAATGCGCACATAGCGCGGCGCACACAACAAAAGTAGGCGGAACACGGAGCGTAACACGCGGAATGGTGAACAACGCGTGAAATTGTGGGTGTTACGGGGGAAGTACAGGAGGCAAATGCGCAGAACGCCCGCACTCGCGCCTACAACACGTATTCATGGAATCGAACAGGGCAAACGCGTGCGCCAAAAAAGACGCACTAATCCGGAAACATGTTCGCCAGCAGGAAGGAGGCGTACACGGACCCGCGCAGCAGAAAAGTGCATGCAAACAACCAACAAGCTCAGACGCTACGATGAATATACCGTTCCTCGCAGCAGTGGTCATGGGACACCGCAGGAGGAGGAGGATAGTCAGGGCCAGAATTTTTACACCTAGGACCAGCCTTTTTGGGATGCCTGATGACCAAGTGTATGGGAGGTACAGGTTTCCACCTCACATAACACTCGACCTGGTGGGTGAGTGAGTGGGAGGATGACCTCACATCACCCACCATGTGCTCCCAAGCACTGAGCCCCTTGGAAAAGGTACTCAAGGTACTGCACTTCTTGGCCAATGGTTCATTTCAGCGGACAAGTGCCATAGTGGGGGGGGGCGTCACAGGCCACGCAGTCACGCTGCCTGCACCAGGTGTTGGCCATCATGACTGCACGCCCATCAGTCCGCAGGCACATATACCTGCCCAGAACACCTGCAGAAAAGCCGTCCAGGATTTCTACGGGGTGGCACACTTCCCCAAAGTGCTAGGTGCCATTGATTGCACCCATGTGGCTCTACGTCCTCCCAGGACAAGTGAGCACATCTATAGAAACCGCAAGCACTGGCATTCCATCAACGTGCAGGTAGTATGTAATGCCAAGGGAATCATCACCTCAGTATATGCCAACTATCCAGGGTCCACCCATGCCAGTTTCATCTACAGAATGTGAACCCTAAACCGGGACCTAGAAGCTGGGCGGCATGGCGATACATGGCTGCTTGGTGAGTATAAATGCCGCTGCACATGCATGCATGTCAGATACTGAGTAATGTCACAACCCCACTAATGATACCCATCATCATCTCCCCAGGTGACAGTGCCTACCCTCTGAGTACCCACATGATGACGCGAATTCGGAACCCCACCACACCACCTGAGGTAAGATACAACACAGCCCATATTGCAACTCAGGGCACAGTGGAGCGCACATTCGGAGTGCTCAAGTCATGCTTTCGCTCCCTTGACCGCTCTGGTGGGCAGCTGCTATACGTGCCCCCAGTAGTGTGCAGGATCATAGTGGCAGCATGTGTCCTGCACAACGTTGCAACCCGCTCGGGCCTGCCGGTGGACATGGTGGTGCCCCCACATCCCCAACCACATGCACGGCCGCTGCACATGGGAGGAGAAAGGGCACGTGGTGAGGCAGCCCATACGCAGCTGGTGGCTAATTACTTCACCTAAAATCACACCCCTGTGGAGTGCACACAGCCCTGGCACATACCAGCTGACAATCAATGATGATGACATAAGGGACAGTCAACTGTCACAACCATACCAGCCTGAGAGTGGTCACCTGGAAGTGTTAAATTGTGTGCATCCCTACCTACCGAAAGACAACCAATGCTGTGTCACAAAAAGACACACATGTATGCCTCATGAATGACTACCCCCTTGCAAAATACAACATGAAAATAGTGCCATGTCACCCAACCCCTCCCCATGTCCGCCACCCAACAAACCATGACATGTCATGCAATGTGAAAGCAAACAAAGGAATGCACAACACATGACACAAGTGTCACAAAGTGCACTGTCCCAAATGGAAAGAGGCCACAGACAATATGCTCCCAGTAATCAATAACAAACAGCACACATGACTAAATACTTACCAGCAACACAATACAGCAACACAGCATGAAACATTGGCAAGATATGACAGTACATACTCAAAGTAGTGCAAGTCTTACAACCTGAATAATCCAGCACATCCACCCCTTCCAACTGCAATGTGTCAGTGTACTGCATACAACATGAACTGGATCGCAAAGGAGACGGCCTTGTGAAGACATGAAGAAGGTACCTGCGAATAAGGAGAAAGACATGGATGCACAAGCACATATCAATACACCATGCAGTGTTCAATACAAAAATGAACCCCACTAGGGATGTCCACACAGTTATGACCACAGACTGCCCACACAGCTCATGGGAGACCAATGTCATTGTTTAAGTCACTGTCACTTGGTCACACCCTTTGCAAGCCCATGGAAACGGGAAGCAGGAGGTGTGTGTGTGTCAGGAACCCAAGCATCTAACCCAAACACAGGACAAGCCTGCATGTGCCCAGACGGAATACACAGTGGATGCCCACGGGAGCCATACAAGGCAACACACTGTAAAAAAGAAAAATGGCCATGCGGGGGCGAGGGGGGGGGGCCACCCAGGAGGTTTGAGGACAGGATGCACACCAACAGCCACCTGCGTGGATTTTGCGAGAAAAAAAAATACCTCCATGGGCTCATGGCCTGCACGGCTACGCTAGTGTGGGAGGAGTGCTGCTGTCGCTCCCATCACCCTCTGCTGCATCAGGAGGTGGTGGTGCTATGGGACGCAGCCCACGCAAAGCCCTGGTATGGTCCTCCATGGCAGCAAGCATGCGGGTGTGGAAGGTCTCGTTCTGGAGGATGATAGTACGGAGATCCCCATGCAGCACCTGACGGGTTGCGTGCATTTCTGCACGTATGGCCTCCCGTGATGCACGGATCTCCTCCCAAGTTGCCTGCAGCTCAGCTGAGAGCGAACGTGTGAGCTGCTCCAGCTGCTGTTCTGACCTTAAATTTTGGTATGCCTCAAGTTCACCCAGAGTCTCCCTGAGGTTATGGAGTTCTACCCTCAGGGCTTCCCTGTGGCCTTGTGACTCTATAGATATGGCTTCGCGCAGAGTCTGCAGTGCTACCCGTCGGTCCCTGTTGGACGCCAACATGTCTTCCCTGTGTGATTGGCAAATGGAGTCAGTTGTCTGCTGTTGTTGCTCCATCTGCTTTTCAGGGGGGAGAATGGAAGTGGCCACCCTCTCCATTGCCTGAGCCATCATTTCATCCGATGCTCCCTGTTGGGCTCCTATACTGTAAATGGAGTTTTCCCAGATAGTATTGCCTGGTGGCGTACGGCCACCGCGTCGGCAGGCACCACACCTGTTCTGGGCAAGGCGATCTGCACCTTGCGATGCTGGCACTGCCTGAGGCTGCAGGACTGCATGTTGTGGAGTGTGACCCTGCATCCGTAACCGCCAAAGGTGGATTTACCAACATTGACATCCCCATAAAGGGTTCTACCCCTGGTGCAGGTGGGTTGGACAGAACAGAATCCCTGCCAGAAACACTCACCTGCAACTGCACATCAGTCTCATCATCCGATTCAGCACCTGAATAGAGGTCTGGGGAGGTGCACCCAGAGACACCCCTGGACAGTGTGGTCTGCAGTAAGATTGGATTTTCACCCACCACCACACCACGTCCCCCACTTGTGCCCGGTCATGCCTGAGATTCCTCCTGGGTCTGCACCATCTCCTCAACCTCAACAGCATCAAGTGCGTCATCACCTGCAAAAACATGAAAGACATACAATGGAAACAGGCATGAGCACCATAGCACACACATAGGCCTGACAAGCCAGAGATCCAGTACATGATTTACACATGTCCCACATGACTATAACCCTGGCATGCATGCGCTGTCAATGAGTTGGAAGGGGAGGCAAAAAGCAGACACTGAGGACACCAAGATGGAAAAGCAACACATCTGCTGCATGCTGGGTAGCACTGGCATCACACATTAGCCTGTGAGTGGCATGTCCAATACACATACATGACACATGCCAGCACACAGATGGCATGTAGTATAGCCATGGTACATTTGACAAGTACATCCATATGTCAGTGAATGAGTACTGTCACCCATCCATGTGAGATGGACATGATGAGATGAAAAATGCTACATAGTGTGACAAAATACGCATGTGCCACACACTGCAACACATCCAGTGTACAATAATACAGTGATGGCAGGCAGATGTACAGGAAACAACTATCATGTATCACAGTCAAACAGGCCCCAAAAATTAATGTGATCAGGCCAATACTCAATCAGCCTGAATGGTCTAATCATTCACATAACAAGGTAACAATTTTGGGCCAATGTGGGGTGTAATCAATGACAGAAGCATGTCACATATGTGGTATTAGGGCTGATAAATGCGTTGCAAAAATGGGAGAATTGAAACAATCAGCCTGAATGAACCCTGAATAAATCTGAACAATGTTGTTGCAAGATGACAGTTCAAGGGCAACTGCAGTAATGTTGCGCTAATTGGCTACTGTGGGCAGAAGAGATACTGTCATACGCATATTCAAGGCCGGTGAATGTTTTGAAGGAAGCACATGGGTGACCCATACCACTCAGGAGTACACACCCTCACCTGGCACTCAATCAGAACCCGTCACCCAAATAACATACACATGGATTAACCACACATGCATGGGCACTCACCTGACAATGCGTCGTTATCTGGTAGGTCTCCCATGCCTTAGATCTGTTCCTCTGTGATGAAGGTTCCAGCAACAGACTCATGTTCAGTGAGTTGGTTGTCCTCTGGTGGAGACCCACCGCCAGTCACCAGAGTAGAGGCATAATTTGAGGCCAGCTTGTTCTTTGCTCTGCATTTCAGGTCATTCCACTGCTTGTAGCAGTCATCAGCTGTGCGCCTCGCAAATCCAAGGGCACTAATGATGTCCGTGATGGTCTGCCAGTGTGCCTTACGTTGACCAGGTGTGGTCTTGCACCCTGCAGTCACCACCATTTCGCGGCTATGTGCCGACACATAGGCCACAAGTGCATCAAGTTTGACGTCATTAAAGCTAGGCTTCATTGACGTGCCTGAGTGTGTAGCTGTGTCTGGGGTCTCAGCCTGTAGTGCCAGAGCACCCTTCTTCTTTTTCAGTGGTGTTGCGGATCCTGAGTGGCTTACATCACTCTGGTCAGTAGGGGCAGAAGCGCCGGTGGACTGGGTACTAGGAGTGTGCGAATGCACAATGACCATAGGTCTTGGTGCAGGCATTGACTGCAGAGTGATGTTGGCAGGGCCAACATCAGTTTGATGGACCTGGACCGACACTGTCCCAGCTGGGAAACTCAGAGCTGGGGTGGATAGAGCTGCCCCTGAAGCCTCCCCACCCTGCCTACTTGGGGCAGCAGATGACATTGCTGCCCCAGATCCATGTGGCCTGGTGACAGCAATTTGCACCGCCACACGTGGCTTAGACTTGCTGACCTGGAAGTCATCCTGTGCCGGTTCAGGTGCCAAAATGGGCTGGTCCAACAAGGGCTGAGCTGGGATGGTGGCAGCTAGGTTTCCCACAACCATGGGGGGGAATGGGTGTCCCTGATTAGTCCTCCACACACGGGGGTATAGGGGCACCCTGCAAATCCTGGCCACGTCCCCTACCGCGCCCACCACGCCCACCTTTTGGAGGTCGGCCACCTTTGCCTCTCTTTACCGCTTGGTTGCCTCCCAACCATGGCACTGATGTTGTTGTGCGTATGGGAGTAGCAGTAAACTATTGTCCTGGGCAATTGGAGGTGAAAGGGGTAGCGTACTAGATGGAATTTGTACCCTAGTGCTCTAGCAAGGCTGTCTGTGACCCCTGGGGGAAGATGACGAGTCACGCAATGCACAGGCACCCCGAAAACAAAAATGAACATGCACGCAACCCCTCATAGACCACGTGCGTGGAAAAATGAACCTGCACTATGCTGTGGCACCCAGAAACAATAAAATAAGCATACGCGTAATACACGCAGCCTACAGTGACCTCTGAAGGGTACGCGACACACGGGGCAAGCACAGTTGGTAAATATGTGCGCGACTCACTGTATGCCTGGAAAAAGAATGTGAAAAGACACGCGTTGGCAACACCCCCGCCAAAAGAAGAATTGTACGCTGTCTGAGGAAACAGGACAAAAGAAGAAGTGAACGCTGTTTGAGGAAACAGGCCAAAATAAGAATTGAACGCTGTCAGAGGTAACAGGGAGTACAAACTTGAACCGTTGTGAAGTAATCGCATGTGAACCGACTAGAAGTACAAAATTCACCGACTCGCTCTCCACGAAAAGCACGTACAAGAAAATGGCGTCCTACACGTACCTTTTCAACTGGCCCACACATACAACTTCACTTACGCGTGTACGCGCTAAGGCCCTTTCCTCCAATTACACGAGCTGACACTCGGACGTGCAGTTTTTGCACGTGTACAATGAACATGCACCCGTGTTGAGGGAAACGCCCTTGCGCGTCTCGTCACAGACGCGCTTACGCGCTAAGGCCCTTTGGTCCAATGACTTCGCATATGTGCTGTGGCTTCACGTGCTGATTCACTATGTACCCGTCACGAGGGAAACACCCGCGCGCGTAACATCACAGATGCGCTTACGCGCAAAGGGCCTTTCCTCAAATTACACGCTGACGTGCAATTTTTTCACGTGCCAAATCACTCCGTATCAAGCTGGCCACGCGACAACACACGGAAGACCACGCTCCTGCCCAGAAGGCTGAATTACTGCCCCCAAGGGCCCCGAGCATGCACCCACCTGCCATCTGCTGCTGCCTGCCTGCCTGCTGCCCACGTGCCCTGCTATTTGCTGCTTGCACGTCAGCCAGGGGTGCAGTTGCTGTGACCACCCCTGCTGGAACCGAAGACTCCCGACTGGGATACCATCGCTCCACAGGCCAGCCCCAGGACCCAGTTGCCGCAACATCAAACATGTCCGGAAGCGCTGGGAGGACTTCAGGTCCAGGACCCTCGACAAGGCTCAGCGCCTCTTGAAGGCAGCGAATGCCAAGGGGCGCCGGGGCCATCTGTCAGACCACCAAATGAGGGTCCTGGAATGCATACGCCCAGCGCTCCACGTCAAGGTCCTTGAGAGGCAGACCCGTCTGGATTTGAGCGGAAAGTGTACATGCATACTGATTGGACGCTGTGCGTGTTGTGGTGTGCCAGTAGTGTGCAGGTTATACATGTGTTTTTGTAGGGCCATGTATGGATGTGTATGTACAAGGGCGTGAGGCTGACACATGTGAGTCCTCTCATGTGTGAGACACATGGATGGTGTATGTGTTGGTAAGCATGCAGGCCAAATGCAGGTGTGGGAGCACACAAGTTTGCATTGCTGTGTATGTACGTTGGCATGGTTGCGGTGTCACACATGGATGGTGGTTCCAGCTGCATGTATCTGCACTGTGTGCATGTGTGTGTGTATTTGACAAGTGTGCAACTGTGATGAAACATGGATGCATGTGGCACTGACATGTAGAAGGCTGAATGCCAGATGTGACATGGATGGCGATCTCATCACTGTGACATTTGGTGGACATGTACACATGCATGTAAGTGTGTTGGTGTGTGTGCATGTGTTTCGCACTCCCCGTGTTTCATGTGACGTCAGGCTCACCTTCGGATGCTGATGCTGTTGTATGTGTATGTATGGTGCTGCCTGGTGCAATATTGCTGTGGAATTGCTCATGTGTGTGAGTAGAAATGACATGTGTGTTAGGGATTGTGATGCCATGTCTGAAGTTTGACACTGCCACTCATGTACAACTGTTATGTGTGTATCAGTCCATTGTACAGTGCCCTGATGCCTTTGTTCTATCTCTCCCTTTCTGCAGCATCAACTGATGAAGAGGGCGGAGAGGGTGCTGTGGAGCAAAGCGGCAGGAATCGCACCACCAGCCGGAGACGCAAGGCCCGGCTCCCCTCCCAGATTGTCATCTCTTCGGGGAGTGAGGAGTCTGGTGCCGCGTCCCAGGCCACAGCTGCCGAGAGTAGGTCCAAGAGGCGGAGGTCAGAGATGGACTCCTCGGGAGCAGAAGGGGCAGCTGAGACCCCACCGGGTCCGACGGAGGAAGATGGTATGGAGTCATCCAGGTTGGTGGGGGGTTTGGTGGAGGAGGAGGCCATGGAAGGGACACACACGGGATCTGGAGGTGGGGATTCCACTGGTGCTAGTGGTGCAGTGCAGGGGCAGGGACAGGAGGCAGCACAGGCCGCCGCGGAGGTGCCTGTGTGTAATTCTGTCCCTGATCCTGTGACTGCATCATCCGGCACCAGCAGGGATTCCTACGTCCAGACCCGTTTTCAGGGAGGGGATGGGTGCACAACAACTGGCCTTCCTCTCCCTGCGGACGTGGCTATCCGGGACCAGGTTGAGCCTGTCCTGGCTGGGATAGCGTTGCGTCAACGGGGCATGCGAGGTGACCTGCGGTATTTTCGTGAAGACACTGCACATCATCTAGGATGCCTCTTTGACCGCGTTGACCTACTGGGACGGATCACCAGTGCTGGATTCCTCCGTGTGCTGGACCTTCTTTCGACCCCCTCCTCACCTAAACCCCCTACGCGCCAGTCGTTCTCCATGCCATCTTCCCACCCATTTGTCACCTGGGTACCCTGTGGAGCTGCGTCTGGCCCAGTGTCCAGGCTGGTGGAGACACAGCCCTGCCACAGACGGGAGTGGGACGTCCAGCAGGGGTGGCCACCACGACAACTGCACCCCAGTCAGAGGAGGACGTTCAGGCAGCAATAGCCAGGGCACAGGCACAGGCACAGCAGCAGCAGCAACATGGTGGGAGCAATGATGGCTCGGGGCCTTCAACATCGGATGGGCAGGCATCGGCCAGAGGGCAGGAGGACCCAGGATTACAAGTGTCTTCCGTGTGGCAGTGGTTGGGCCACGCCATAGATGTGGAGCGGCAGCGGGTGGAAGAGGCACGGCTCACAATGTTCAGGGCGGAGAACTCCATGCGGAAGGCACTGAGGCGGGCCGAGTGCCTCGAGGCAATTCGCAGGGAGTTGGAGGTCAACATGTCATCGTCCCTGCGAACCCTCGAGGCCAGGGAAGAGGACCGCCTCAGGACATTGAGCGGGAGTTCGATGATGACCTGTCCCGGGACATCAAAAAGTGAGCCGTCGGACTAGCCCGTTGCCATTGTAAATAGTTAGTTAGGTTTCATTTTTGTTTTCATTTTTTTTGGGGGCGCTTGGACAATATCCCACATTTTTGTATATAGATCTTCATTAGTTAGTGTATTTTTGTAGGTTTCATTTGGACAGTTGGGCTCATGGACCCAGGATTTCATCCTTGTAAATAGTTGGAGTGCGGATTTGTCGGCATTTTCTTATTTGATTTTTCCATGAAGCAATGGATTTTACTTTTTCATTTCTGTTTGGATTTGCTTTGTTGGAGGGAGACTTTGGAGACATTTTTGATTTCATATATTTTGGATTCTGATTTCCTTCTTTTATCATTATGTGACATTCTGCATTGTTTTCCTTATGTCCATTGTTTGGTGTGTAAATTTGTTTCACCACATTTTTTGTTCAATACATTTTTTCCCGTACTTCAATGTGTGGTATTCTCTCATTGGTTTCATGCATGTCACGATGTGGGTTTTCACATTGACTGGCACCCATTGTGTGTGTGTGACGGACATGTGTTGATGTACCTAGATGCCATTTGGGTTGTTTCATGTAATGGCCATTTCAATGTTGGGGGTATGTTATGCTTGGTTGGTTATTTGGGCAGGGGTGGTGTGCGGTGGGATTTGAGTGGCCATGAGGGCCATGATTGTGGGTCATGTTGATGTGTTGGGGGGGACATGAGTGGGGGCCTGCTGGCAGGTGCCCTTCACTGCTTTCGGGTGGGCGGACATGAGTGGTGGCATGCTGGCAGGTGCCCTTCACTGCTGGGTGGGTGGGTGGGGGGACATGAGTGGGGGCCTGCTGTCAGGTGCCCTTCACTGCTGGGTGGGTGGGTGCGTGGGGGGACATGAGTGGGGGCCTGCTGGCAGGTGCCCTTCACTGCTGGGTGGGTGGGTGGGTGGGTGGGGGGACATGAGTGGGGGCCTGCTGGCAGGTGCTCTTCACTGCTGGGTGGTTGGGTGGGTGGGGTTTAATGTGTGGGGGCATGCTGGCAGGTGCCCTTCACTGCTGGGTGGGTGGGGGGAAATGAG
The DNA here is from genome assembly GCF_040938575.1 of Ambystoma mexicanum. Classification (NCBI taxonomy): domain Eukaryota; kingdom Metazoa; phylum Chordata; class Amphibia; order Caudata; family Ambystomatidae; genus Ambystoma; species Ambystoma mexicanum. The sequence goes on from NC_090929.1 coordinate 545,274,101, forward strand.
TGGGGGCCTGCTGGCAGGTGCCCTTCACTGCTGGGTGGGTGGGGGACATGAGTGGGGCCATGCTGGCAGGTGCCCTTCACTGCTGGGTGGGTGGGTGGGTGGGTGGGGAGACATGAGTGACGTTCTGCTGGCAGGTGCCCTTCACTGCTGGGTGGGTGGGGGGACATGAGTGGGGGCCTGCTGGCAGATGCCCTTCATGGGTGGGTGGGTGGGGAACATGAGTGGGGTCCTTCTGGCAGGTGTCCTTCACTGCTGGGTAGGTGGGTGGGTTGGGGGACATGAGTCAGTGCTCACTTGTGCATGGTGACATGTGGGCTGGCTGGGGAGCTTCGCCAGGGTGGATGAGCTGCCTGTGAGGCATGGCCAGGGGTGCAGTGTGTTCACCTGTGTTGTGGTCTGCCTGCAGGCCCTGGGGAGGGGTGTGAGGGCACACCTGGGAGGACACACACTGCCAATTCGTTTGGGCACCCCAGAAATACACGTGACCCGCTCGCACAGAGCTTACCGGGTGTGAAACTCCCCGCAAACCCCAGAAATACACGTGCCGCGCGCGCACAGGGCCTACCGCATGTGAAACTCCCCGCGAACCCCAGTAATACATGTGCCCCGCTCGCCCAAGGCCTATCGCGTGTGAAACTCCGCGCGAACCCCAGTAATACACATGCCCCGCTCGCCCAAGGCCTATTGCGTGTGTAACTTCCCGCGAACCCCAGTAATACACATACTCCGTTCGCACAGTGCCTGCCACGTGTGAAACTCCCCGCGAACCCCAGAAATACACGTGTCCCACTCGCACAGGGCCCACCGCGTGTGAAACTCCCCGTGAACCCCAGTAATACACGTACCCCGCTCGTACAAGGCCTACCGCGTGTGAAACTCCCCGGGAACCCCAGAAATACACATGCCCCGCTCACGCTAGGTCTATAGCATGTGAAACTTCCCACGAATGAGCAGGGTACGTGTATTCCGCTGGGAGTTTTACACGCGATTGGCCTAGTGCGAGCGGGGTACGTGTATTCTGAGGGGTGCACAGGGAGTTTTACACGCGATTGGCCTAGCGCAAGCAGGGTACGTGTATTACGAGGGGTGCGCAGGGAGTTTTACATGCATTTTCGTGGTTGGGGGGCTGTATGCTGGTCCACTGGCCTGTGCGCCATGTACTGGATTTGTGCACTGTTCGTGGCGCGCGGGGTGGGGTTGGGGTCGTAACTGGCGCGGCTGCAGGGTCACTGTGCCACTCTGCGCCACGGCTGCTTAGGGATGTTAAAATCCATGAATACGCTGTGCGCCGAAATGGGTTTTGACGCACGCGGCTGGCGCAGCTGCTGCACGCGCACACTGTGCGCCAGCCGCATGTGCCACTTGTGCACTGAATTCTATGAATTACCCCCTTAATGTTTACATCACTCGGTCCCGTCCAATTACTGTTTGCTTACGTATTGAGAAATAGTCATGTTATGCCCCATTTTCACACTCTATAGTACTCCATAGTGATTTCATTGGATTTATCGTAGGCAGTAATTCTGCTGCAATAAATCATATAATGTTGGGAGATAAACTGGAGGATTCGCTTCCAGCTTTTTGCTGTAGGTGAATCGTCCACTTCATCATGGAACCTGTAATTTAGAAGAGCAGTAAAGTGGCAGTGACAGAATTATCGCTAAAATAGCACCATTTTAATCTGCACCTGCGAACTCGTAATGAGACCCTATGTGTTATTTCATTTTCATTGCGACCAAGGGAAAGGTGTGCATCTTGATAGGATCCAAGCATTCTGCAGGTGCAGAAAGTTACATGCTAGTTCTGAGAAAATCCAGAAAGTAGTGACTTGCCAGAGGTTGCCCTCCTTATATACAATTGATGGTCAAGATTCACCAATCAAGGGCTGATGATCCATTACACGATACACATATTGATGCAATTCAGATCCCACATTATTCCATTCAGGGAACATGGAATCCTGCTTACTGGGGGGGCCTTGATTAGCAAATTTAATCATATCTTGCAGGAATTAGATCCCCATAATGGCAATAAGTCACCAACCCACACAGTGCCCTAAATTTGTCAGAAACCCTTGTCCCTATGATAGTAAAAACCTAAGAAGATAGATCCAAAGACAGAAAAACTCAAATGGCCCGTTCAATGGCTAAGAGAAGACCTTCATCCATGTTTTATCTAGCTGGAAGCACAGTCTCCCGTTGCTGTCCCACTACTTATCTTGGACCCAGAATTAGTATATTTCAGAAATGCTGAGGATGGGAATACAGTGACCTTCATGATCAAATTTATCTTCGTCACCTTCACACAAAATGGTGCTACAAATATGGCTTAATTTGCTGAGTGAACCATCATCTAGTCATGTTTTCTAGCATTCTCATCAGTACCGTATTTAGGTCGACGAAGAGAGCTTAATTTGTAGATAACCTGTCAACTAGGAGATGAATAGGCCAATGCTACTCCTGAAGTATGCAAAGGTGACTAGGGTCAGGGCTGAAGGTTGGTCAATTCTTCCAGTGGAGGATAGGCTGAACGTCCCCAACGCAAGGCTGGACGTTGGACTAGATGCCTCTAATGCTGTGTCTGAAATGCGGTAAATCTTAGATGAAGATAGGCTGACCCAGCACACCTTGCAGGCTGGCGAAATACCAATGGAATACAGGTATTTAGGGTTTTTTGACTGTGCCTTCTGCACATGCTTCAATGAATGTACTTACTGCATCTGCCAGTTTTCAGTGACAGAGATACACAAAGCTACACGACAAGTCCAGGCGCTGCAGATTAGCAAAGGGATGAGAATATGTTACATTTTAGTTTATTTTAATGTAAGTCTTCACGTCTATGAATAACTCAATGTCCCCAAGCATGAGGCAATATGTGTAGAAATGAGTATACTCCTGCCTTGCCTTCGCATGAACAGACCTTCACCCTCATGATGAGAGCCATTGAGGTCAGAGCGCGGCCCCTTGGTTTTGGAAGTCATGTATCACAGTTATTTGTTGCCTTACAATGCTGGAATGTGCCTTCTCAATAGAGTCTGAGTGATAAGGGTCAATCTATCTTAATTTGCTTTACATGTCCATAGACACTTGTGTGAATTCAAATGGTGTGAAATCACAGCACCAGCACTTCATCTTCAAAATGAATTGTGGCCCTCTGCTAACTGTGCTTCCATAGGCTGTACACTCACAACACATTGGCCCTCATTACGACTTTAATAAGTGCATGGCTGCCTCCAATAAGGGATCCGGGTCCGGGTTCCCTGAATGGGGAATTACTGGGCCTTTCTGACCTAGGAGGGCCTGGTATTTCCCCATTCAGGGAACCCGGACCCGGACCATCCCTATTCCCATTTGAGCCCCAATAGGGCTCAATGGGAATGGGGATGATGCTAACAACGGGCCTGTTAGTAACGGGCCCGTTGTTAGCATGCTGGTCCCCTCGCGGGACCCGCAAAGGACGTCTGGTCTGACCAGACGTCCAGAGCGGGTCCCACGAGGGAACCTCGTAATGAGGCAGAATGGGATTAACGGGATTAACGGCGCCGGCACCTTTACCGGCGCCGTTAAACCTATTCTGCCAGGGTCGTAATGAGGTCCATACTCTCTTTGTGGATCATATGCATTCTAGACATGTATATGTATAGACATGTATATATTGTGCATGCTAGACATAACTGTTTGGAATGTGCTTTTGAAAGAAATACATCTTAAGGACTCCATACACCTGCTGCTATCCATATGTTTTGGACTATGATCCCTCACCACTGACTGTGCTTGCTTGGGCTGATGGGAATTGTATTCAAAACCTCTGGAGAGCCAAAGGTGCAGACCCCCGATCTAAAGACTCAGCTTTACCAGGCACAAAGGCAAGGACACTACTCCCCTTTTGCCTACCCCCCATGTACCATACTCCTGTTTGTTACCCAAACCTTCCTTTTATCCACCCCAAATACTGATTTCTGTTGCGATTCCTGATTTCACATGTCCCATCATCTCTAAAGGCGTGGGCGTTTTCATCTGTAACCTTCCCTTAACAATGCTTTTATGGAACATCGGAGCAATAAGGGACCAGTACCGAGTTACTTTTAAAGTTCCAGCCTCTGTGAAGTATTCCTTTTTGTCAGTGCTTGGTATCGACTTCATTCATTAAATTGAAGTGTCACTAAGAATATGTTTAAAATATCTGATATGAAGCCCTGGACATAAAGTCACCAACATGGTAGTGGAGTGACGTCACATGTCGAATGCGTTCAAAGGAAATGGTGTCACATGAACATTACCTCAGTGGCATCCCAGGAAACGACATCAAAGATGTAAAAACATTTTAAAAAAAACATAAACATGCTTACGATGAACAGCAAATAGTTACTAAAGCAACAATAGAATATGTTTGTTGTTAAACACATTTTTACTACAGTGCTGCCTGGGTATTCCAGCATGGGAGCATAACTACAGGACAGGGGTACACCCAGCTGAACCAACACGGACTAAGGGCACTGCCTTCACATGCCAGTACAGAATCATATGGTAATTACTGCCCTACTACACCAGTTACATCCAGGTGAAGTTAATATATCTTAAAGCAGCTCCACGGTCCTGCTAAGTGTAAATTCATATATGTGGAAGCTGCAATCATATGACTAATATAGTTCAGAATTCCACCAATCCGCACAAGCAGGTAAGTGCGAAAATTGTGCACCGGGTACTAATTTGTGTTATGCAACCTACATTTCCAATTGTTTCCATCATATACCAAGCCCAGCATCAAATGAACCAGTATTGCCATCAATGCCTCATAAACACAGCCGTCACTACACAAAGGGCCCGATTCATGGAATAATCTGCGCTGAAAATCGGGTACTTACATGTGAAATCACATGCAGGTGCCCGTTTGTCGATTTATGGTACGCAATGCACAGGGCTTACCCAGGACTTGCGAGGAATCCTTGGCAGTCCACCACGTCACGATGAACACCTTGCACAAGACTTCAAGGGAAGAGTCGGCTGGGCCTGGAGCACATGGAATGAGGAAGAGCAAGCGAAAATGTCGGCGTTACCAGGGACATATCACCGTCAAACACACGCAACGCCTATATGCCTGCAAAACAAATGTATTCATGGAATTAAACAGGGAACGTCAGTGTGTGAAAAATCATGCACAAATCCAGAAACACCTATGCCACGCGATAGCAGGTGTAAACGTCAACGCACACAGTAACAAATGCATAAAAAGCACACACGATCAACAAGCGCACTGATACAGCCTCGATAAATGCAAAATTTGATGCAGCAATCATACAGGGACTTCACAGGAGAAGGAGGATGGCCAGGGCCTGGATCTTCCCCCAAGGACCAGCCATTTTGGGATGCCTGATGACCAGGTCTATGGCAGGTATAGGTTCCCCCATATCAGCCTAGACCTGCTCACAGAGTGGGAAGATGACCTCACATTACCCAACATGTGTTCCCAAGCACTGAGCCCCTTGCTCGGTATTTTTTGGCCACTGGCTCATTCCAGTGAACCACCGCCATAGTAGGTGGCATCTCCCAGGCCATGTAGTCTCGCTGCTTACACCAGGTTTTGGCAATCATAACTGCACGTCCTTTAGTCTGCCAGCCTATCTATTTGCATAGAACACTGGCAGAAAGGCAAGTAGTGGTCCAGGATTTTTATGGGGTGGCTTGCTTTCCAAAAGTGCTAGGTGCCATTTATTGCACCCATGTTGCTCTACTCCCACCTCGAGCAACTAAGCACATCCACCGCAACCGGAAACATTGGCACTCCATCAATGTTCAGGTTGTGTGTGATGCTAAGGGCATCATTAGCAAAGTGTATGCCAACTATCTTGGTAGCACACATGATAATTACATCTTCACGATGTACCCGTTAAATCGGGCCCTGGAAGCTGGGAAGCATGGCAACACATGGCTCATTGCTGAGTATGAATGGCCATGCACATGCATGCATGTTGCACACAGACCAATAGACAATGCCAACAGATGACAATGACAACCCACAGGGGGCAGTGCCTATGCTCTGAGCACATACATGATGACTCCCATACGCAACCCCAGCACACCTGCTGAGGTAAGGTACAACAGTGCCCCTATTGCAACTTGGGGCATAGTGGAGCACACATTCAGAGTACTCAAGTCACGTTTCTACTCCTTTTGACCACTCTGGTGGTGTGTTTCTATATTCACCACCAGTAGTCTGCACAATGTTGCAACACAGCGTGGGGTCCCAGTGGACATGGTGGTGGCACACCATCCACACCCACAGGCACACTTATTACATATGGCTGGGCAAAGTGCACGTGGAGAGGCTGCACGTACCCAGCTTGTGCAATCTTTTTTCACCTAGAATCCTTCCCCTGTGGAGTGCACACAATACCGCCAAATACCAAGTGACATTCAATGATGACAAAGGGCCAATCCGCTGTGCCCACAAAACCACGCTGAGAAAGAGCCCTTGGAAGTGCAAAATTGTGTGCATCCCTTAGAACTTAAAAGACATTTCATTTTGTGTTTCCAAAAGAAACGCATTGAAGAGGGAGTACACTACTACTACCATCGCAACCATTAAATGAAATCACCCCTTTGGCACCAAAAACTTCCCATGTGATTAACACACCAGTCAAATGTGTACACCACAATAATTCCTGAAACATATCTGAGCTGCAAGCCATAAACGGCTTAAAAAATGAACCTGGAAATAAAATACAACCGGAATGGCATACAGCTGCACACATGTCCTAGAATGTGCATGATGCGCACATACATGTCCTTATTGTGGTATGTAGAAAACTAGTGCAGTATTGATGCACATGTTACTCAATCTGGCTACATGACCAGAATAAACCCCATCCCGAAAACAACTATCAACAAGAGGTAATAGACAATTGTGACAAAGAGGGCAACCCACCAGAATTGCCACATCCAGACACGATCAAGATAAATGCACCTCTTACCTGTCCCCTTGGCATGCAGTCGACAGTTAAATTTCATACCATGAAATAGCCATCATTCCGTGATGGAAGGATCTACGGACAATGAACAAAATGAAACAGAGTGCAGCTAACACATCCATGCACCCAAGAGCTCAAGACCCAAGGGTCCCTCTCAGTGACATACAACACGTGCAAACAACAACTCACAAGACAACCATCAACATGTGTCCCAGCACACATGCAGAAACACCTGCACACTGCATGCAAATCAAACACACAAAACAAACACAAACACACTGACAAACAACAACCCCCACACTGCCTGGCCCCCTCAATGACATCCATTAAATGTACATGTCTCATATCCTCATTCACAAAACAATGGCACATACACAATGCACACATCAGTCAAGATGCTGCATGACAATGAGAAGACTTCAATTATGCAGATAATAGAGCACCCAAAAAATCAGGGAAAAACCCTGGAATATTACCAATGACATAATGAGGCATGCCATCACATGCGTAGTATTGGGACAGTGAACTGAACACAGTCATGGCATCCCATGATGCAAAGCACAAGAATGCAAATACACAAATACTCACCTCTTGCACTCCAGGCAGGATCATGCTTGACGCAGCAATTCACAGAGGCAGATGTCAGATTGGAAGGCTGGCCACCGAGGCAGCTGCCATAGAAGACATAAGCAGAAAAGACAAAGCAATGTGATACTGCAAGCAAGGATAAATGCATGCTAAACGTAGGATGCAAAGTAAAAGTGCAAGGTCAATGCAGACTTCATTGTGACAGCATAAAATTGGTACAATTGTGCATTCAATTCAATGCAGCAGTACCATGCACCCAGCTGCAGTCAACTTGAAGCTGCAAACACCATGGTGCAGGATAAATGGGACATGCTTGTGAAAACACCAACCCCGCAAAACGTAATGTGCTGGTACACAACAGGGCGTTCCAAAAAAGTGCATCAATGTTTCCATGGTTGTGGCTCATAACTGGGGCTGCACACCATAATTGGGGAACCTGAAGCAAGAGAGGCCAAATGTGCTGACAAACCATTACCCCACAAACATTGCAAGGGACGTGAAGTGTCACTCAGTACACATGGTCGAAGTGCAATGAGACACACAGCAGCACAACCATCAACACCTGTCACAGGCCACAAATAGGCGGCCCTGCCACCCACTCCCAACCACCCAAGAAAGGCCCACACTGTTGGAACTCGAACAATTTAGAATATGAAACCACTGGCCCCACCAATCCATAGAAACAACACCATGCCCAGACCTAGCACCAGAACCACACCCTGTGAAACATGCACCCATGCAGTAGTACTGGTACCCCACAAGACAAGTCAATCCAAAGTGATCACACACAGTGCAAGACTCCCAGCCAAACACTGCACAAGTGTCTGCAAATGCCTATCACTTACCTGCACAGGGTACCCACGAGCCTTGCATACAATGCAACCCATCAGGAGACGCTTCCCCTAAATGCAATGACATGCATAGTAACAACAGAAAGAACATGCATATTCATGCACATTCATGACAACACATGCATTGGTCCTTAAACTATTCAGAGAGCACCCACTGCAGAAGCACCACAGGGTGCAAGAGGGTGATAGGACATAGATTGTGATCTGTCCATGAGTGCAGGATACCACAACAGATAGGGGGAGAGAGAGTGACATTGAGAGGGAAGGCCAAGTGAAACACACATAAACAAGTACACTGCTTGGATTGGAGTTGGCCAATTACATGCACTACACTATAGTAGGTGCAGGCATAGATGAGTTCACTGAGGGAGGTAACACAGTGCCATGAGTACCCCTTAAATAACCATCCTGGCATGGTAGCATGCAAAGCACATATAAGTAAAGTTACACATGCAGCAAACATGATGACCAATGACGCATGCTCTGCATGCAAGACAGTGCTCATGCTTACCCACTGATGGTGCTGGCATGGTGTGAATCCTGCATCACCTTCACCAGGAACTGTGTGTCCAAATTAGGGACAGGAGGGCCAGTGCCTGGTGGAGGGCATGGGTAGCATGGACGTTAAAGGGTGCAGGGTTTCTCCCCCGGGGCAGCAGTCACAGCCACATCACAGATTACTGAAACAACATGGGAGACAACATCACAACAGGCATAGTGAAGTACCATTCGCACAGCACACATGTGCGAGGAAACACTGAACCCATAGTTACCTGTACATGCCATTCAGTGCACCACAATGCAACCATGCAAGTTGACCTTACTACGCATGTCTGCATGTACACCACTGCAAACGTCATGGCCTTGATAGGTTAACTGCACAAATCAAGGAAAAAAAAATAAAAAACACAAATTAAACCTGAAAAGGGCAACTAAAACATCCAGCCCCTGGGTCAACAAAAGTATAAAAAAATGAACCAAAATATCAAAAATGTCCATCATGGACCAGTGTGGGGGGAGGTTCAATGATAACATCTCCTGGCGGAACAGTCTTCTTCTGGCTGCCTCTTCCTCACAGATTGCAACTTTGTGGGCCAACAACTCATGCCTCAGCGCTTCTCTATGTGCCCGACCCTCTGCAAGCAGGAATGCCTGTAGACATTGCAGATCTACCCATTGGCCCCGGATGTTGGTCTCCATGCGCAGCCTGTGGGAGGGGCATGTGGACTGCATGACTTGCATCTGTTGCTCCACCTGTGACGTGCCCCAACTGCTCCACCCATTGGTGCACTCACCTCAGCCAGCATTGAGGACTGCACATCCGGTTCAGCATCAGAGCTACTTGAGTCCAAAGAGTCCGAAGTATCTGCAGCATGGCTCAGGATGGTTTGTAGCACCAGTGGGTTTTCACAGGCTGCCACGCCATCACCTCCACTGGTGGTCTGAAGCACCAGAGACTCTTCTTCCTCCACTTCCTTGTCCTCTGCATCTGGTGCCTCCTCACCTGCACATGGACAGAAAAATACACGTGGAGACATGTACAAAGTGTCTACAGTAAACATGTGCATCACATTGTTGTCATGCAACTATATGCAGGGCATGTCACCATAAGAAATACAGCATCAACACACTATGGACAACAAGCTATCTGAGCTTGGCATATGCAGACTGGCAACAAAAGGCTCTGCTCAGTGCCATGCTGCCAGTGGACACATTGCCAACCAACAGGGTTGTTAAGAAGCACATTATGGCCCATGGCACTGCAAACTGTAGACTAATACCAGTGAAATGGGCATGGACATGTGGATCTGTGACGTGCAATTACATCACATTGCAACAGGCAGACACACATATTCACATCAAAGTCTGCATCCATCACATGCCACACCAGTGTTGTCCTGGTACAGGGACTGTACACAATGGGAACACGCCGTAAGCCTGGGAAAAAGGAAACAGTCCCAGTTAATGTATGGCTGTAAGAGTACCACCTAGGCAAGGTCCGTGAAGTGGAGAGAGTAAGTCAATGGAGTTGTAGATAGGAACAAGGTACAATGACCCACAAGAGGGAGAGGGGCATGGACACATGGAGTGTGGGCTGAGTGTTGGAGGGTAACTGGGAGCATGTGTCACAATGTTTTGGCTCAAGAGTCATTACCATTGGGGCAGCAGGGATGTGCACAGTCTAGTCATAAGCACAGTCACTCAGGGCACACCATAAGGCATGCTGGTTGTCATCCTGGATGTTCTATGTAGCATGGAAGCACCTATGTACATGTGTGAAAAGAGATTCTATACCCTGCAGGGCATGAAGTGTAACTCCTATTTCAGACACAAGCACATGTCTAGCAGAGCCGAGTCACTGACATCAAGGATGCAGCTAACAAGAGTGCACATTGTAGTATCATGTTTCAGATGTTGTCGGGGTATGCTAGTGGGGGATGAGTACTGTCACACGGACATGTTCAACTGATGTATAAACACGTGGTTTGTATCCACTCCTGTGTACACTGGACAGGAGCCAGTACACCACATGACATGGTTCATCCGGGGCAGTCATTCAAATGAAGCAAGATGTGCACCACAATTATACATCTTTTTGATGCTTCACTTCAAATACTAAGGATGCATAATTTTGGTCACTCACTGGATGTGTCCTCATAATTTTCCAACCCTCCCACGCCTTGCACCTGCTCCTGTAGAATGAACTAGCTCATAGCCCCCTGGTGCTGGGTCAGCTCCTCCTCCTCTGTTGACGCCGCTCCAGTTGCCAGAGAAGAGGCATGGTTGGCATCCAGCTTGCACTTGGTGTGACGGTGAGATCATTTTAGCGCTTCACTTCCTGTGCAGCAGTACGCTTCTCAAACCCTAAGGCGTGGATCTCATCCTTGACATGCTGTCAATGCACCATACTCTGAGCAGGTGTATGTGTGCTCCCCAATTGTCACAGTGGTGATTGGCTACATAGTCCATGAGGATCTGGAGTTCTTCATCATGGAAGTTCTTCTTCCTCATTGTGCCAGTGTCCTCTGCCTTGTCATGGGGTTGGGCCTGTTCCTGCTGCGCAGGCTTTGTCTTCTTGCCACATGGTTTTGTTGCCACCCGTGTGTGGCTGGTACCACTCTTGGGTCCAGATGCCCAACCACAAGTGGCCTGGGGCATGGCATTGCCCCCTGGGGCTGGTACAGCTGCTTCTGCAGCACATCCCTTACCCTTTTGGGCTGGGGCAGCTGCTTTCGCAGCACCTTCCTCACCCTTTCGGGCTGGGGCAGCTGCTTCTGCAGCACGTCCCTTACCCTTTCTGGCTGGGGCAGCTGCTTTCGGCGCACGCCCCTGAACCCTTGGGGCTTGGGCAGCTGCTTCCACAGCATGTCCCTTAACCCATGGGTCTCGGGCAGCTCCTTCCGCAGCACATCCCTGACCTCAGCCATGTCTGCCCCATTTCCCTCTTGGGGCCTTTCCACTCATGTTCCAGGTGTAACGGAAATATGGAAGGCACACCAAGTAATTGTCCTGGGTAATTTGAATGAGGGGGCAGTCTATGTGATGGAAGACATCGTTCTGTGGTCCAGCAAGGCTCAATTGTACGCCAGGTGTGAAAAATATGGTATGCCTAACGCACAGGCACACCAAAATACAAATAAATGCGTTTCCGATCTGAGGATAGTTTCCGAAATAAGAAAAAAGCAGTACGGGATACGCAGTGGACACAATAAATGCATATGCGATCCCCTGAAAGCTATCAGAAAAGTAAAAATAATGGTACGCAATACACAGGGGCACCCAAAGATGTAACTAATGATTACACGACTCACTGTTAGCCTTGCAATAATCAAAAGTAAATGCACCTATGCGTGGAGGCAAAGCCCCCCCCCAAAGAAAATGGGTACGCGAAACCTCAAGGGAATGATTCCGTATCAAATATAGCACCATACAAATGTGATTTGTAACCTCAGCCTTCATGCCCACAACTTGTGATGCATGTCGCGTGACTTATATTCTTTTGTTAATGATGTGAACGCGTAGGGGTTCCGCGTAGGCTTTGCTGAGTCTACTCTTGCAGAACGTAACTTGTGCTTTTCCTATCACGATACTAGGGCCTTTACTCTGCTGCTGGCAACTGCGGATGCGTGACACACACCATGATGTTGGAATTGAAACAATATTATGCCTCCTATCGCAGCAATTGTATGTGTATTGACCTACGCCAAGTTGTCTAAAACATCATGCGAATAAACTCTGCGGCAAGGTCTTGACCTTAGAGAAAGTAATGTAAGTCGCCATCTTGGATTAAGCCGCCATTTTAGGTTCTCTTGTAATGTGGAAGTCACCCTGAACATCAAAATGGAGGCCGAATGACATTCTGAGTAAGATTCTGGCCGTTGTGACCTCCGCACACACGAATAATTAATATACCTACAGGCTACTTGTTGGGGTCGCGAACTGAGACCTTGTCCTATTGCTGACCTATGTGCAAATATACAACTATATCAGCGAAACTAATCAAAATACATAAATTATAGGATTGACCTGGCTAGAAACCCTTAGGCCCGATCCCTAGAATGGTTAACCCACGAGAGGGTTGGCCAAGGGCTGGACAAATCGTATAAAAGACCCAAGTATTCCAATGTACGGTCTCTCTTACTAATGCATCGAACCTTTGTTGAAGTTTGTTACGTTACTCTGAGAGCCGAATAGCTATCCGTTTGTCAATTGACTTTGGTAACTGTTGTAGCTTTTAAATACAGCACTTGTATGTTCTTTGTAACCTGTGTTGGTGTGTTTCTTTTGGGCTTCCCGGCCTCATATTATTTTTATGTTTTCACAGTTGGCGCCCGAATAGGGACCCTCAAGATTGATGCCAGATCATTGAAGGTTGACGCAGACTATCGAACCGGGATCGGACGGTGTGATACAGCGGGCCCGACCGAACGAGATGCGATACCTCGGCAGCGCTGCACGATCCGATCCTCGGACGATAGTCATGTGGTCTGACACGGCATCTTGACGAGGGTCCATTTTTGAGGCGGGCAGATTTGTCGAAACCACCAAACACAAGGTAAAATTCGTTAGGTAAGTTCTTTGGTAAACCGTACGGTCCTCCTTTGGTCAGGTGCAGTCGTGACCCGGCTTTTAATTTAACCCTGACATTTTGAATTTGGCGTATTGTATCTGCAGACACAATTATTGACCAGGTAACACCAATTTTTTGTGAAATGCCTGGGAAATTGTCTAGCTGCTTTAGGGCTCTGTTCCGCAGTGATCGACAATCTTTGGAATTTAGCCGCCCGGCACCACAGGAGGGGTCGCCGGCATGTACTATGTACTGTAAATATGGCATTGGAAGTATAGTATTCAATGATATTTGGCACAGACAAACCAGACATGCCTCTGAATTTCAGTGGCCAATCAATGGTAGTTTTGAGATCCCCCGTATTGAATACCTAGAATCGGTCTTGCTAAAAAAGAAGGCCAGACCTGCAGCCTTTGATGTTTTGCAGAATTGGAAAAAAGAAGCATTGCAGCAGCTTAAAAGTAGGGATAAACATGCACGCCGTCATAAAACAAATGCCGAAAAGGCGTTATATGATAAAGAAAAATATTCAGAGTCAGTTAAAAATATGGATAGGGCTTTTTCACTCGGAATCCAGAAAATGTATCTCTCTAAAGATTTGCATGTTTCTGAAGAATTTATTGAAAAATTGTTAAACGAACGAAGGCCTGGTGCCTCTGCGCCACCTCCGTATGATCCTCTCCCGGGTGCTCTACCCATCCCTGCTGTTGTTCCTGCTGTTATTCCTGTTCCCCCTGTACAACCTATTGTTCCTATTCCTCTAGTTGTTGTTCCTCCACCTATTGTACCACCCCTTTCTCTTGCGCCGATAGTTGCACCTTTGTTGAATTTGCCTGCACCTCCGCTCCCGAGTGGTTCCGTGTTGACTGACGTTGATCAGGGTGCGGGGTCAAAGATTGTCACTCGTAATACTGTTTCTACAGACAAGAAACGGGAATTGTTTGCATGGGCTAAGCACTGTATGGAGAAAGGTGATCAAGTTAATGTTTTTTCCACATTATCAAATTTTAACAGTTTTCCCGAGAAAAATGTTTTTATCGAAGGTTTGGGGACACATTTATGTGTGATGTGGGGTAGATTACAAAATTCGGATCTCCCTACAAGGGTGAGGGATCTAAATGTTTTAGCACTTTCGAGGGACACAGAGGACAAAGTACATGGTCATGTTGAAAGATTGTTTGAGTATAGAAGGGACTTTGAAAAATCACGAGATGAGGATGATGAAGACGACAGTATGTATGTGCAGAAACGGTTCCTTCCGTGTCGTAGATCAGCACCTGAGGAAGTACGAATTTGTACCAAAGATGCGATTCGATGGATCTCGGATTCATCGATTCCGCCAGATGAAGTATATGACACGTATAGTCAGTATACAGTAGAAATGCAAAGGAAGGTGATCCAGGTAATGGTACAGTACCTGCAGGAAGAATGTGTAAGGAAGAAGGTTAGTTGTCCTATAGAGTTATTGGGGATTTGTAAAAGGGATTTTTCGCCCGACACTTCTTCGACTGCCTTAGCGCTCGACCTGGCTCTGTTGCTTAGTAAGCGGTCGGAGTTACCTATATCTCAGTTGCCTATGAGAGAGGTTCCTCCGACATTTGTCCCAAAGGTTGAGATTCCTGCTAACGTTGGGACTGGTGCACCCGCTATGGATATCCCTGCGCATTATGTATCGCAATTTGTTCACGTCCCGTTTTCACGACAGGAAGTGAACACTATTAGACAATCAATTCCCGATATCAGGAAAACCCGACAGGGTTTTACAAAGAGATAGAGTCCGTTTTGCAGTCCTCTGTGTTCACCTTAAGTGATATTGACTTGCTATTCCCTGTACTCCTACCCGTAGATTTATGGAAGCAGGTTCGGACAATAGACGATGTGCCAGGGTTGGGAGATACGTGGGCTAACATGACTAGGTTTGATGGGGAAAGACCAGCTGGTGAGAAACCACCTCAGGTAATACTCACTTTGCCTGATAGAATTGTCGCAAAATTTAAAACTATAATTCCAGAGAAAAGAATTATTTGGGACAAGCTTACGGCCTGTGTTCAAGGAAAAACTGAAGGCGCCACCGAATTCTTTAATAGATTCAAACAGGTATTTTCTGACTTCAGTGGACAGGACTTGGGTACAGAGTCTGGGAAAAGGTTGTTTGTGGACAAATTTGTACATGGATTGTTGCCCGACATCCAGTCACAGATTATGTCCTCTGAGAGCGCTTGGCAGGCGAAATCTCAATCTGAAGTTTTGCACATGGCTCAGTATTATGAGAAACGTGTTAGTAATGAAAAGGAGAAAATAGAGAAGAGGAAAGGAGATCTGAAGACTAAAGTATTATTACAACAAATTGTCAAAAACCCCAGAGGAGGTACGACACAGATCAGAGGTCAGTATGTCCCAAAAGGAAACGCTCCTTTGGGTTCTGTGAATATTAATCAGTGTGCCTGTTGCCGCCAGGAAGGTCATTGGCGAGCACAGTGCCCCGTCCTTCGACAAAGGTCAAACAATGCGTTTGGGAGTATGGGTAGACGACCTAGAAGTCGCCCTGGAGCAGGCGGCACTGATAGAGGTCAGTTTTCACAAGATCCTCAACAACCTTTTTCACGGGAAAATCAGACCTCGAGTGTGGACGCAAGAAACATATTTGATCACCCTTCTGCTGCCTACCTTTCTGAAGAGCTTCCTTCCGACGACGTTTTATTTCGTTAGGACTGCCCGAAACAGGGTTTGGAACCTTTACCTATTCCCGTTAATTAGAAAGGCCCCTACGTTGAATTGTTAGTGGGGAATAGGAAACACCAGTTTTTGATAGACACTGGAGCACAGAAGTGCTCCATTGATCATTCCCGGGTTCCAAACATTCCACTGTCAGGGCAAACAAATGTTTCTGTAGGGTTTTCTGGTATACCAATTGTTTGTCCGGTTTCTTCACCGGTGTCTGTTTCTCTGGGTCCCTTTACGGACCATTGTCCCTTCCTTCTGACTTCGAACTGTGGAGAGAATTTGCTGGGGGTAAATCTGTTGAAGAAATTGAATGCAGTAATTCATTGTTCCTCTGACGGAGTACGACTGACGGTTTCACCACAGCAACTTCCCAATTCTCAGTTTCTGATTCGACAATTGCCTCCTGAGTTCAGCGTTGTTCCGGAATGTTTATGGGCAGTGGACGACAATGATGTCGGGGTACTAGAGATTGAACCCGTCAAAATAGTTTTGAAACGTGGAGTTAAATTACCGCACATTCCGCAGTATAAAATATCAGTTGAGGGCGAACGTGCTTTGAAGTGCATTGTCTCCGATTTTGTGCATCGTGGGGTGATTGAGGAGATTGCAGGTAGTTTATGTAACAGCCCGATTTTGCCTGTATACAAGAAAGGCGACAATGCTATCCCGTACCGGTTCATCATTGATCTTCGTGCTATTAACAAAGTCGTCGCCCCACAATTTCCAATTGTGCCTGATGTAACAACGATACTAACAATGATCCCTGCTACGGCTACGCACTTCAGTGTTGTGGATTTAAAAAATGCTTTCTTTAGCATTCCTGTACACAAAGAGAGTAGATATTTGTTTGCGTTCACCTTGGGGGGACGTTCATTTACATTTACTCGGGCACCTCAAGGGTATACTGAAAGTCCAAGCATTTATAGTAGAGCTTTGAAAGAGCAGCTTGATACCCTTGAATTGCCACCTACTTGTACACTGCTTCAGTATGTCGATGATTTGCTTTTGGCTGCAGATTCTGAAAGTGCTTGTAAAGAAGGCACTGTACTGTTGCTTGTTCATCTAGCTAAAAATGGTCATAAAGCTTCGCTCAAAAAATGTCAATATTGTTGTCAGGAGGTTGCCTATTTACACCTGAAAGAATAAAACACATTTCTGGCATGTCTGTTCCAAATACACAGAAGGAAGTCAGAGCCTTAATAGGTATGGCTTCTTACTGTAGGTTGTGGATCCCGAACTTTTCACTAGTGATAAAACCGATGTTGGCTTTGACGAAGAAGGGCATTTCTCTGCCACTGCCAGGGAAGTCGGAACATCAACGATCATTTGAGCTTCTCAAAACCGCGTTATGCTCTGCACCGGTTCTGGGTACTCCAAATTATAAGGCCTTTGTGTTGTTTGTGCATGAATGTGATGGATGTGCTTTGGCTGTGTTAACACAGGAACACGGAGGGAAGAATAGGCCGTGCAGCTACTAATCCTCCGCCCTGGATCCTGTAGCATGCGCTTTGCCAAGATGTTTGCGAGCTGTCGCTGCTGCTGCCGCGTCTGTAAAACAGAGTGAGGGAATGGTCCTAGGCCATGATTTAATTTTGATGGCACCTCACTCTGTAGATATCCTATTGAATAAAACCCAAACGCAACACCTCACCTCTGCACGGCTAATAAGGTATGAATTAATTCTGTTTGCCCCTCACATTCAAATTAAGAGGTGTTGTGTTCTTAATCCGGCTGAACTTCTACCTTTCCCGCAAAATACTGTTTGCGGTGACAGAGAATTACATGACTGCCTGTATACCACTGAACAGGAAACAAAGGGCAGGATAGATCTTATAGATACTCCTTTGGACAATGCAGAAGGGGAGCTGTTTTGTGATGGCTCCTTCTTCAAACTTCCAGATGGTACATCTACAGCTGCCTATGCAGTTACTACGTTGAGTACGGTTGTTGAAACAAAGAGAATTTCGTATAACTCCGTGCAGGCCGCAGAGATTATAGCGTTGACCCGAGCTTGTGAACTCTCCGAAGGGCGTATAGTAAACATATATACTGATAGCCAGTACGCCTTTGGGGTGGCTCACAACTTTGGGAGGCTCTGGTCGGAAAGAGGGTTCCTAACCTCACATGGGACCAAGAACCAGCATGGTCCCCTGATAGTGCAATTACTCTCGGCACTCTCACTCCCTAGGCAGTTAGCGATCATGAATTGTGCAGCACATCGTAAGGTCATAGATGATGTGGGAAAAGGGAACGCTTTCGCTGACCAGATAGCCAGGCAAACGGCTACAGACCTTAGCGCGGACATGTATGCTCTAAGGGAAACAAAAGATTCCTATGTAATGGATGAGGGTATTGGGTCTGTGCGAGATATTCAAACTGATGCCACAGTAGAAGAGTCTAAAAGGTGGGCCGAAGGAATGGAGAAACTGGATGATGATGGGTGTAGGGTGGATGCATCTGAAGGAAAATGGTTGCTCCCTGATTCATATGTGCTGGCAATGGTTACGATGGCACACGGTCCTACGCATGTGTGTGCTCAGCAGATCACGAAAATGTTAGAACAAGTCTGGGTGAATGATAAAATTTTGAAGACTGCACAGCGACATGTTCAGAATTGTATGATTTGCTTACAGCACAATGTGGGGAAGGGGACAGTAACCCCAAGGGGAAGCTTTGGGCCCACTTCTGTTCCCTTCGAGATCATCCACTTTGATTTTATTGAGATGGAACGGTGTAACAATCTAAAATATGTTCTTGTGATTATTTGTGCTTTTAGTAAATGGGTCGAGGCTTTCCTCGTTAAAGATGCTACTGCCATGACCACTGCAAAGACTATGGTAAAAGAATTCTTTCCACGATTTGGGCTTCCATGGGTAATTTGGTCGGACAATGGTCCCCATTTTGTTGCAGCAGTAATTTTGCAGATATGGACAGCGTTACACATTGAAAAACGATTTCACTCAGCTAGACATCCTCAAAGTGCTGGGTTGGTAGAGAGATATAATGGTATCTTAAAGAATAAGCTTGCAAAAACATGTGCCGATACCAAATTGAAATGGCTAGATGCCTTACCTATTGTATTATTAGCCATGCGTACCACACCTCAAACTAAGACCGTGCTTTCTCCATTTGAGGTAGTGATGGGGAGACCTGCTAACATTTGGGGTCTTCCGAAGTCTAAAGCCCTGAGAGAGGTGGAGAATGTATTGCTTGTAGACTACTGCAACCAGTTGACTAAAAACCTGTATTTCATTTATCATCAGGTTCACTCAGCTTTACCTGTACGGTTCACGGGCCCAGGACACGATATTCAGCCTGGAAGTTGGGTCCTAGTGAAGGCCTACGAAAGGTCTTCCTGTCACGCTCCTCGCTGGAGGGGACCCTACCAGGTGCTGTTGGTCACCTGTACAGCAGTGCGGGTGGCTGGGAAAAAACACTGGATCCACGCGACTCATGTCAAGAAACTTCCTCACCCGACGCCACACGTTACAGAAGAAGCAGAACCCCTCACTGATGCTACAATCTCTGATCTTGGAGTAGCAAACAGCACTATGAGTGCATCAGAGAATTTCTCTGAGCCCGTGGAGCTTGGGGAACAGTCCATTTCTTCTCCACACTCTTTGGAAAAGTCACTTCCGGAAAACACTGTTTCAAGTTCTGCGACTTCCGTCGCCTCCGATACGTCGCTTCCCTCAGGAAGTGACGACGCCTTGTTTCCAGATCAAACAGTTTTGGGTACCACCAGGTACGACCTTCGACGAAGAAGATAGAACTACGGCACGGGTCTTTCCGTGCATTTGGAAAAAAGAAGTGATTGAAAGTTTTCTCTTGTAAAAGAAAGTTCCTTTTGAGCATAAAGGAAAAAAAAGGGGGATTCTGCTGGCTAGGTTTGGGAAGGACTAAGAAGTCGCGCGACCGTAGTGTCGCCAGCAACGAACATTGGGGTCGTCGATTGAGAAACTGCAATGCCTGCCACCTCCACCGCTGCTCCCCGCACTGGACTTGTAAATAGGGGGATGACCAACTCGGACAACGCACAATGTGCCTGGGCCCCGAAAACGTATTGCTGTGTTGTGTTAATAATGGTTGGAATTTGTGTAATTACTGCCGTAGGACTTTGGTACTTCGAAGAAATTTACCCTCTAAAACCTCTACTGCCAATTGAGATTGAACCTACTGCTTTGGCTCCCTCTGTACACCTTCACACTCTGTCACCTAGAGACTCCCAGCATAGATGGAAGTATCATAATAACACTTTAATGATAGTAATGAATGCAGCACATGCCATTTTTAATAAGAGTAATTGTTGGATTTGCACTCATTTACCGCAACATGGAAACAAGGGGCTAGGATGGTATATTCACCCTTTACCTTTAACGACTGCTTGCTATGCTTCTCTTAGAGCACTATTCTTTGGCCGTTGGAATGATAGCATCTCAGGGAACTTTGATGGAACTAATTTAAATGATTTTGAGAAACGTGAATTAACTCCCCTGAGATGCTCGCTTTTTGCAAATAGAAGTAAACCTAATGTTGCTTCTATTAGGCCATCTGATAAACTATCTCTTCCTTTTCAAACTCTAATTTCCTTTAAAATGGCTCCTATAGGCAATAAGGACGCCGTGCCTCCTTCCTACTCTATAAATCATAGCCCTGATTCAGTCCCCTTTTGTGTACAAAGAAATGGCACTCGGCCAATGGGAGATTTTGAAGGTTGTATGAACATTGTAAATTTGACTGGAGAGAACAGGCCTCTGCATGTAGGGGGGCCTGTTTATTTCATTTGTGGTAGTTCAGCATTTAACTGGTTGCCCAAGGATTGGCAGGGAACCTGTTATTTAGGAATCCTGTTACCTGGGGTATTTGTAGCTAGTACATTGGAGGTCTCTAAGGCTCGCCCACGGCGGGACGAGAACGGAGATACCCCTGGGCAAGTATTGGGAGATATAGCAAAATCAGTTGTGCCCTTTTGGGGACAGATAGCAAACTCTGAAAACATTAGGGGACTAGCAAGAGTACTGGAGAGAACCATCAACCAGACCACGGACATACTCTACAATATGACACTAGAACAAAAGGCAATAAGATTGGTAGCACCCCAAAATCGGATGGCATTAGATGTCATTCTGGCAGAACGTGGTGGAGTATGCAAATTAGTGGGGTCCGCTTGTTGTGTTTTCACACCAGATTCCTCGCCGACAATTTTCAAAGCAATACAGAACTTGCACATCCTTAGTTCTGAGGTGCATGTTACTGTGGGAGATTGGAATATTAGTGCCTGGTTTTGGGATTCTCTACGATCATGGGGTTGGAAGGTGCTTTCTGTTATTCTGGTTATTTTAGGGATCCTGCTATTCCTTTGTTGCTGTTTTCAATGTCTACCTAGAATATGTGTAATGCTAGGGGGATGTTGTGCTCAAGCAGTGAGCACAGTAGGGCACAGAATGTATGCCCCAGATACAGCATCTAAAGAGTTTGTGTTACAAGAGGTTCTGATGAACGACCTAATGGCTATAGACATTACAGATAATGATTCAGGATGTATGGATGAAAATGCATGGAGTTATTTGCAAAAGCATTAGAAATGATATTAGCACTTGGCATAGGCCAAAAGGAGGGTCTGTCGGAATTGAAACAATATTATGCCTCCTATCACAGCAATTGTATTTGTATTGGCCTACGCCAAGTTGTCTAAAACATCATGCGAATAAACTCCGCGGCAAGGTCTTGACCTTGGAGAAAGTAATGTAAGTCGCCATCTTGGATTAAGCCGCCATTTTAGGTTCTCCCTGAACACCAAAATGGAGGCCGAATGACATTCTGAGTAAGATTCTGGCCGTTGTGACCTCCGCACACACGAATAATTAATATACCTACAGGCTACTTGTTGGGGTCGCGAACTGAGACCTTGTCCTATTGCTGACCCATGTGTAAATATACAACTATATCAGCGAAAATATACAACTATATCAGCGAAACTAATCAAAATACAAAATACATAAATTATAGGATTGACCTGGCTAGAAACCCTTAGGCCCGATCCCTAGAATGGTTAACCCGCGAGAGGGTTGGCCAAGGGCTGGACAAATCATATAAAAGACCCAAGTATTCCAATGTACGGTCTCTCTTACTAATGCATCGAACCTTCATTGAAGTTCGTTACGTTACTCTGAGAGCCGAATAGCTATCCGTTTGTCAATTGACTTTGGTAACTGTTGTAGCTTTTAAATAAAGCACTTGTATGTTCTTTGTAACCTGTGTTGGTGTGTTTCTTTTGGGCTTCCCAGCCTCATATTATTTTTATGTTTTCACAATAATACCTCCTGCCCAAACTGCTGCTTGTCTTGTCTCCTCTGGCCCTGCTTTGCCCCATTCACCCCTATAATGCTTCTGCATGCTCGGGTGTGAGTGTCTGCCTGCAACCTGCACTGTCTTCTTGAGCCAGCTGCTCCACTTTTGACTGGAACCCTGTGTTGGCCCTGCAACCACCTCCACTGTACTTCCAGGGACTTCCACCTCTGCAAAGACCACTGTTGCTCTATGACATTCATCCAGGATCAAGGAAGCACATACCTGCCTCAGGGGGGCCATGTCTGCCCCCATCTGCATTATCTGGTGAGTGCAGCACCCCCACATCAAAGCAGAGGGCACCCAAATTCACTGACATCGAATTGGTGGATCAGGTCCAGGACGCCTACGATGCCCTATACAACCCAGTCACGCAGCTGCGCTCTGACGCAAGGCTGAGGATCTGGGATGAGAGCACGACTGCCATCAACCCAAAGGGGGTGGCAGTCTGAACCAGGGAATGTGTGAAGAAACATTGCAACAATCTCAAGACTTGCAGCTATATCAAGGTGTTGGAAGCTCTTGAGATAAACCCACTGAGGAGGTGCATTGTGCAGGGTGCCACCACTTCTAACGGACACAACTGTGGGTAGTTGCAAGGTTCTACCTGGACCTCCACTCCCAGTACTTGGCCTGGAAAATACCTCTGGATGACACTGGTGAGTAGCCATGTGGAATTATACCTTATGGTGCATGTGTGGCATGCATGCTTGCTGGTGCCACATCCTGTTTGTGTCTTGTGTGTGTTGTGAGTTGCAGCTGATTGCTGTCTCATGCCAATGGTATGCATTTGTTGCGTATGACATTGTATAGTATCAATTGCGTCTCCATTGGTTTATGGCGCAGCCATGGCTTGTTGTTGGTCACATGCAGGGTGTTTGCATGATGTAGATGCTTGGATATGGCAGATGTGGACTGGATGGGTTGTGGGCATGTAAGCGACATGCATGATGTCCAAGTCTATGTGTGGTAGTACTGCCAGTGCATGCATGCAGGTACATATGATGGATGTGACACAGGTGTTCAAATGCCTGCATTTGTGCATTGTATGTGAATCAGTTCATGGATGTGACATGATGCCTTACTTGGCATGTTAATTTTGTATATGCCAGACATTAATTGGCAACCATGACTGATGTCAATGATTTGTCTCCTATATTTGTACCATTGCTGCGGCTCATGGAGAGGGCGGAGGCATTGTTGTGGAGCATCATGGCAGGGAGAAGACTGGCAGGTGTAAGCAGAGGAGGAGGAAGATGAAGGCCAGGGCACGGGGCTGGGTGGAGGTATCCAGGAGGGGATTCAGGCTGCATCCCATACAACAGGGATCGGACGATGTGCAGTGCACCGTGAAGGGCACTAACCAACCTCCTGTCCCTGATCCATCTGATGCAGCAGGGATCAACCTCGTGGATGCCTCCACTCAGGCCGGGCACCCCATTGGGGCCATGATGGTCACCCCAGAGATTTTGGATGTCCTGCTGGCTGGGATTGCGAGGCAGGTGGGTGTAATCTGTGATGATATAAGGGTAATTTGTGAGGGACTCTCAGATCAACACAGATCAATGAGCAACTCCCTGTCCTAAACGGCATGGGCACAGCTCTCGGGTGCTCTGTGTGCACTGGCACATTCAGCTACCCACTCCTCCAATGCCTCCTCTGTGCTCAAATCGCCCTCCAGGGGGCCTTCCTTGCAGGTTCTCATCACAGCCCCCTCTACTCTTGTCGTGTCCACTGCACCGTCTGGTGGTTGCAATGTCCCTGAGGTGGATGTCCAAGGGAGTACAGTGGAGGTGGTTGCTGTGCCTGACCAGGCTCCTACACAGGACCAGGCATCAGTGGGGCAACTGGCACAGCAGGACAGTGCTGGCACCGTACCCCCCATCAACCAACATCAAGATGGCGGGGGTGCATGCGCAGGGCACACTGGAACAGGCAACTGCACTATGGAAGTGGTCAGGGGCACTCTTCCCAGGGCCAATTTAGACCGAGGAGGCAAGATGCACAGAGGTCAACAGTGACCAGACAAGAGGAGCACCGCTGCTCAAGGGACATTATGTGTGTCCAGGTGGAACCGATGATGCTGCTGGTGGCAGAGTGGGAGCGGGATTGGGAGGCACAAGTTGACATGGCCAGGGCAGAGGCGGTGGAGAGGAGGGCCTAGAGGTGGGTCCAGATTGTGGAAGAGGCTTGAAGGGATGCGGGGGTGCTGGAGAGGAGGATGAGAGACAGCCTGCAAGCCATCCAGGACCAGGCAATGGCCTACCTCCAAGAGGAAAAGGAGGAATGTGAGTCTGCCCTGCATAGCCTAAGGGATGAACTACGAGCCCGCTTCCCATGTAAATAGTTAATGTGTGTCTCTCTATTTTCTGTTTTGCCCTTGAACATTTCCCCCTTCCAACATCCATGATCAATTTTGTGTGCATGTTAGTAATACAGTTTTCGGTTGTTGCACACACGTTTTTTGTTATCTCTTTGTTGGTTCATAGACATAATTTCGAATACAAAATATTCGAAAGTCAAAAAGTCGAAAAGAAAACATCGAAAAAAAAAATGTCGAATTTTTTTTTAATGACGTTTTTTTTCGAAATGGGGGGGTTCCCCCCCAACCCCCCTTTTTTTTATTTTTACCTATTTTTTTTCACAGAAACTAGAGCCAAAAAAAAAATATCGAAAAAAAAACAATTCGACATTTTTTTTTGACATTTTTGATTCGACTTTTTTTACTTTCGAAATTATGTTTTCGAAATTATGACTGGACACCCTCTCTGTTCATGGGCAGCATGTGGTTTGCTTGCTATGTCTTTGTTATATGACTGTCAGGTGGGTCGTGGGCATGACTGTGGAGATGTGGCATGCACTCATCAGTCATGCACACCAACACACAATACTTTCCATACTGTGTGTGCTTTTGTGTCGTGCTACTCATCAGCCACTGTGGTGCTTCACATTGCATGGCGTTGTTTTGCAGTGTTACTTGCCCATGGTATTGCCTGAGTGTGGTGTTAGAGGTGAGACAGGCTGGGGAGTGGTGTGGGGGATACTTGGGGGTGGTGTTGGAGGTAAGAGACCTGGGTGTGGTGTTAGAGGTGAGGGGGCTGGAGGTGGTGTGGGGGCTGCCTGGGGTGGTGTCGGAGGTGAGGGGGCTGGCAGGTGGTGTGGGGGCTGCCTGGGTGTTGTGTCAGAGGTGAGGAGGCTTGGGGTGGTGTGGGGGCTACCTGGGGGTGGTGTAAGAGGTGAGGGGTTGGTGTCAGTACTTGAGGGGACTGCCTAGGGCTGGTGTCGGAGGTACAGTGTCTGGGGGGTGGTGTGGGGTCTGCCTGGGGGTGGTGTTGGAGTTGAGGGGGCTGGGGAGTGGTGTGGGGGTTGCCTGGGGGTGGTGTCAGAGGTGAGGGGGCTGGAGGGTGGTATGGGGGCTTTCTTGGGGTGGTGTCAGAGGAGAGGTGGCTGGGGGCGGTGTGGGAGCTGACTGGGGTTGGTGTCAGAGGTGAGAGGGTAGTGTCAGTACTTAAGGGGGCTGCCTGGGCTGGTGTCAGAGGTGAGGGTCCTGGGGGTGGTGTGTGACTGCCTGGGGTCGGTGTCAGAGGTGAGGGGGTTGTGAGGTGGTGTGGGCACTGCTTGGTGTGCATTCGGGGTATGGGCTGGCACTTTGTGTGCGGTGGGTGTAGGGGGGATGGTTCGCAGGGGTGCAGACATTACTTGGTGTGTCCTCGCACAGAGTAGCTGGGGTGCAGACGTTAATTACATGGGTCATTGTGCAGAGTAGCTGGGGTGCAGCCGTTACTTATGTGGATCCTCGCACAGAGTAGCTGGGGTGCAGTTGTTAATTATGTGGGTCCTCGCACAGAGTACATGTGGTGCAGCTGGTACTTATGTGGATCCTCGCGCAGAGTAGCTGGGGTGCAGCCATTAATTATGTGCGTCCTCGCGCAGAGTAGCTGGGGTGCAGCCATTGCTTATGTGGATCCCCGCAGAGAGTAGCTGGGGTGCAGCCGTTAAATACGTGGGTCCTCTCGCCGAGTAGCTGGGGTGCAGCCGTTACTTACGTGGCTCCTCACACAGAGTAGCTCGGGTTCAGCCTGGGCTTCTGAGGTGTGGCATGCAATTTCGCCTCCACTTATGAGGGAGGGCACGCAATTTCACTGGGGTGCTGCCTCCACTTATGAGGGAGGGCATGAATTTCGCTGGCATGCAGCCTGGGCTTGCGGGCGAGGGCGCACCTTCTCACAGGGGCACTGGATTGTGGGTCAGTGGTGGACGCGGAGGCTTGCCCCAGGTTTGCCCTTTAGCTTGCTTTTTGGTGTGCATAGGGGCGTGTTGTGGGCGTTCCTTGTGCAGCTCATTTTTACTTGTGCGATGGCTAGTAATGCGCCTTTGAATTCATGAGTACGCGGGGCATGCAATATTTCTTCTGTGCCACGGCTCGTTCAGTGTCCTTCTCGATATGTGGACCATGCGCCATTTCTGTGCCCGATTCCATGATTTGGGCCCATAATGTGCAACCTTGCATGTCCAATTACAGACTTTAGATACAAAAAACGGTGTTAACTGCACCAGTATTGTCATCCAATGTCACGTAATGCCTCATATGCATGACAGAGTCAGCATAGGTTAGGTGCAGCCTCACATATGCATCTGCTTCTTCTCCAGGACAGCTAGTGGCTAAGGAAACTTTTGGTGCTGGTTGGTGGTGGCTAGCTCCTGAAGGGGCACAAAGATTCTAAATGATTCATGGGTGAGCCCTCACGGGGGTGATTAATGTTTTCAGTGAAGGGTTCCAAGTGTTTCCTCAAATTAGCATGAGCAGCCGAGCGTAGCGTAGGGTGTTCGGCCGGGTAGAGGGGTTCACCCACGACAATTTTTTTATAAATAATATGCTAAAATGATGCACTGTGCAGCAAATTTTTTTAGAAAAATGGGATGAAAAGTCATACAATTGATAACTGGTTTTCTGCAGAAACAACAAACATATCCATTAAATTTCATGATTCATGGCCAGTCATGCCTGTTGAATATTTTAAGTGAAAGGGCCTAAATATTTCCCCAGATTAGTGCGATAATAATTCAGCACATTATTTAAAATAATGTGCTGAAATAATGCGTTTTGCAGCACACTTTTTGACAAAAGAGGTAAAAGACCATACAATTTAGAGTTGGTACACATGAAGAAAAAAAACAGGAAATGCCATGCCAACAAAAGTACACTAAATAGGAGCACTTTCTGTTATTTTCATTAGGCTGCAGCCATAACCTATCTATGCCAGTAATGGCCACTTTAAACCACATGCATGAGGCTGCTATGATAACATATCTATGCCAGTAAGAGTGACTTTATATCACATGCATGAAGGAGGGCTTGGGGAGGGGGTATAATATTGGGTTAAAATGTTGCATTATACAGCACACTTTATTTGGAAAAACTGGGTAAAAAGTCAAACAGTTTGCAATTGGTTTTGTAGGGTATCTATCCCCAATCCATAAATGCAACAGATGCAGGCCCCCAACAGTGCAAAGGAACATTTCACAACACCCAAGATATATGCCAGCATAAACATATTTTCACACTGGCTGTGCTGATACACTTCTGTGCTGAATGAACCATTATTTGCCAAAATTCCTGTATAAGAACATACTCATGTTTGCTTTGGACATAATGCCAGCAATGATACTATAAGAAAACATGTCCACACTGGCTCTGCCAATGTATGGCACTATCCCAACAAAAGAACAGACTCATTTTGGCTTTGCCTTTAAAAAAAATACCATGTCACAAAAGGGAAATATGTCCAAATTGGTTGCACAATGTATTCCACGCTAGCCACGTACTAACACTTATCAATTTGCGTTATTCTTGATGCACAGAAAAACATGTCATGCCACAGTAAGAAATAGCTACACTGGCTTCGCCAGAATGCCAGTATAGCCACGTTATTACACTTAACATGGTTGCTTTATCATAAATGCCCAGAATAAAATGCCATGCCACAGCTGACTACACCAAAATGTTAGTCTAGGCAAGTAAAGACACATACCATTCTTGGTTTTCATAGATGCCCAGTAAAACATGTCATGCCACAAGTAAGAAAGGGCTAGACTGGCTGCCTCAAAATGTCAGTCTATCCAAGTAATAAAGGAGTGTTGGAGCCCCTCTGCTGCGAACGAACATGGATCAAATACCCTGTTCAATGGAATTTCTCCCACTCAGGAGTGTCTACAACCCTGTTTTAGCTCACTGCACCGTTCACAGAGGAGAAATAAATATTTGCATATCAGTCTTTTTCCCACCCACAAGGGTAGTCCAACACCAAAACACTACGCAAATTTCCTCTGACCAAGAGTACTATCACCAACCCCAGACACCTGTTTCGGCATAGTCAGGCCTCATCAGTGAGGTGAAGCTGTACCTCTCTAAGACACAATGAGCAAGGGGTCTATGTCTGGATCACCCTGGGTTACTTAGGGTGAAGCACCAAGTTGTACAAAGGAGTGTGGGAGACCCTCTACTGAGAGCAAACAGTGGTCAAATACCCTGTTCTATGGAATTTCTTCCACTCAGGAGGTTCTACAACCCTGTTTTAGCTCATTGCACCCATCACAGAGGAGAAATATCTATTTGTATATCAGTCTTTGTCCCACCCACAAGGGAAGTCCAGCACTGAAATGCTAGGCAAATCTCCTCTGAACAAAAGTACCATCAGAAAACCCAGACACGTGCTTTGGCCTAGTCGGGTCTCATCAGTGAGTTGGGCCTCCTCTCCAACATACACAAGCATGCATACATACATGCACAGCTAGACTCACTCCATTAGTCATTCATGGCATGAACACACACATACAATCCATTATGTTCAAACATATTCATACATACATAATATATACATATACACACATAAATGCATAATAGATATATAATATATACATAGTACACAATAAATACACATACATACAAACAACACTTACCTTTTGTTTTAGGACAGGCTAGGGCAACGCACTGGACACGGGCAGGCAGCACAAGCGACGAAAATAGGTGTGTGGTGCGGGCTGGCACCGCATGTAGCAACGCTAGCGTGGTTGCCATGGCAACCCTGTGAGTGGCGCACTGCACTCGTCCCATTTCACTCACAGTTTTTTATATATCATCTGATTATGTTAAATAACAAAAAAATACCCTGTCAGTGACTCGCTGCACTTGTTGGTATGCCATTCATAGTTGTTTTTATTCTCAGGGCCAGCGCTCAGTCAGTGCCAGTTCTGAATGAGCACAAGCTGAGCGGACGGGATGAGGAGTGCACTGGGCACTAGGGGGGGCATGGAGGGCAACAGCCACCCCTGTCCATTCTCTGGCTCCACCACTGATGATAGCTTTAACCCAGATGCCTCGCCTCCCAAAGTTACCTATTCACATCCGCATCTTCTGACTTAACCCATACTGGGTAGTCTTTTCCTTGCCTCCACAGCCCTGGTTTCCATCTTTTAAGGTGCAGTGCTGTTCCTTGACCCATAAACTCTAATTCCTGCAGCTTCTTCCTGTTAAGGATTTCAACCAGGCGATACACTCTGCTCCCGGCCTAGTGTACAGCACAATGGAAAAACTTATTTGATATACCGATTCAATTATTTGAAAGATGTACCACTCGTATCACACCCCTTATTCAAGAATACCCCGGGTTACGCTGGACCAGAAATCAGGCTGGTTTGTAAAAGGTATGATTTATTTACTTATTTAAGATCAGAATCACAGTATATATATTAATAGGTAAACAACAATCACCAATGGGGTGACAGAACACAGAATGATATCTTTAATACACTAGGACTGAGTAATGAACAAAACAAATACAGCACAGAAAATAATACTTTTGTGTTGGTTTCCGATCAGATGGCACAATAGTTAGAAATTCCCCCTGCCACACCCCTCAACCCACCAATAAGCACATTTAAATAATTGTGAGTAGATAACAGGTTTCAGAAATAGTACATATTAAATAATGTCTCACTTCCACCTTCCCTCCTTACACAGAAAGAGAAAAACAAATTGGGTTTTTCAACTGTCAGAATGACTTTTAAAGTGGCTGAGCAAGAACTCTAAATGTGGGGAAAAATGCTTAAATTGTTGTAAATTACTATGGGAGCTGCTTTGAACAGTTGCAC
The DNA here is from genome assembly GCF_040938575.1 of Ambystoma mexicanum. Taxonomy (NCBI): domain Eukaryota; kingdom Metazoa; phylum Chordata; class Amphibia; order Caudata; family Ambystomatidae; genus Ambystoma; species Ambystoma mexicanum. The sequence goes on from NC_090929.1 coordinate 545,304,801, forward strand.
ACAAGCATAAACAATGATTTATCAGCAGAAAACATTTGCAATCATAAAATCCAAGTCAGAAGCAGTTTAAATCTATTTTACACGTGTAAAATTTCTCAGGATTTTAAAATCATGGCAAACTTTTCTGTGTGCAATATTCACGATAACGGGAGAATGCACTGTTTTGAAATGGATTCTATGGATAGATATGGGTGTTAGCTACAAGTGGAAGTTGAAATTTCGTTTCTATCACAAATACAGAGGGAGTTATAGCAGTTTAAGTAAAGGTCATTTTTGTGAGATAGGTGCGAGAATGGAAAGAAGCTTAAGTTTTAAAATCAGAAAAATATTGACTATGGACTAGAACATCCAAGCTAAGCTACCAGGACGGCACAAGTAAGAGTCAGGAGTGATTCGCAACTCAGTCCTGGTTCCTCGCTGTTCACCTTGGAGCGCTAGGCTGGTCACTCGAATGAAATTAATAGATAAAAGTTGACAAAATGACTAGGAAAAGGATGCTTTTACGGATAGACAGAATAAGATTTCACTACAGATTTATACAATGTTACTGACTATGGAAGTAAGGATAGTTCAGGGGTTAGGAGGGGACAAGATAATGCACGGGAATCAACAGTTTCTAGCTTCCTGTGAATACTCACAAAACAAAATGGATTTAAGATTTTGGACCGTCAGTATTCTGGACCATCAGGATTCTGTCAGGGACTGACACCTGGGCACATCAGACTGTACAGGGTCAGCAAGGCGGTCTGGTCACAGCACAGCACAGCAGAGCATGGGATCTGCCCTTCTTGGTTTTGGGGATATTTCAATTCAGCAGGCAAGCAGTAACAGCACAGCCCGGCTGTATTATGATGCTTCCCCTAGGCTTTTTGGGTTCTGTTCTAGGATTTGAGGCCCAGCTGAGAATGGTTCAGCTATGCAATAGGCCTTTGCTTTGCCAACTTTATGGAGTCTGGAACAAGGAAAATGTAGATTTCAGCAGCAGGGCACTCCGCCAGCATCAGGATAGTGAGTGGATCTGTGTGACTCTATGTGCTGTCAGTTGTCTCTGTTTGTGCTATAAAATGACATCATAAAGGGGGGTGTGTGCCGGCTTAGCTAAGCTAGCCCCTGTGAGCTGTGATTGGACCCCACTTCATCTCCACCCTGCAATTTGAGTGATTGGATCAATGCTGACTGATGTCAGGTTTTATGATTTGCTTTACAATCCTCAGAGACCTCCCTTTAGCCACTGGTCTTAAAATCGGATTTTACATTAAACACACATTCTATATTAGTCACTTTTATAGAAATCACATATAAAGATGCCATATTTCACATAGCAGCTATTCCTCAAAACCCTGCAGTGGTGGGATCTTGTCTCCACTTTATACAGAATTTTGCCCTTTTTGCTATGTACACACTTTCCAATTTTTCGACACATTTCCACAAATATGCGTGTTTAACATGGGGACATGCGTATACATTTTCACAATTCTAACAGTAATACATTTTGCATAAAACCGCATATCTTGCCATTCCTGCCCAGAACATGTCACACGATTTTACCGCCTCTTCACATGTGCAGCCGGAAATTAAATTAACAACTCTGTCATTTTTATATTTTTCACCATTCTGAATAGCAAGTTATAAGTCTTTTAAAAAGTGTTCTTTGTTCATGTTTAGCAACAGATGGTCACTTGGCTCCGCCTCTTTTTGTCTCCATGCAGTCTATGGCATCCCCCTCCTGGCTTCTTCCTTCCAGAGGCCATTTGCAACCCCTTTTCACACTTCAAATTTCCTGGGCTGCACTTGGTCATTGTTCATCTGCTCTCTGCAGACAAATGTCTGGGCTACCCAGCACTTAACACCTCCCCGTGAGTTTCTGCTGAGGAGGAAGGCCCTCCTTCTAGGAGGAAACCTGCTTTTCCAGTTCTGGCAGCCCCAGCCAGGCTAATTAACTTTTAAACTTAGAAAAAAAGAACACATCTGTTGCATCACATACAAATACATTTCTTTCTTGGCCTTAAAATCTGTGGAAGCAAAAACACAACTAAAATCTGCATCCTTTTTTACCACAATCCTGTTTATGTTTCTTAATTCAGCAGACCTTTGAGTTTTAGGTCATTTTAGAGCTTTCTCAGTCCTCTCTGACAGCTGTCATTCTGGCGGCCCCGGGTACTGCAACCAGATTTTGGCATAGAGGCTGTCAGTTCCAGACTTGGTATGTTTCACATGTTTCATTTGATACCTGGATTTTAGCACCAGGCAATATTGTGAATGTTGAAAAGTGTTGTGTTACCGGCATTCTGGAGTTTTTGGCAACAAAGCAAATGTCATTTGTAGGCACGTTTTCGAGTTTTATTTGCAAAGTGCTGCTTTTCTCTCTGCACTCTGTTGGTCATGGAACCCACTGGCACATTTCTGCAGGGTGTGCTCTATTCCCTCTGCACATTCACCATGGGTGGCAGGTTGTGCCTCCCTCTTTTTGTGTGCTGTAGCACACAGTTTTGGGAGGTTTATGTAGGTTTTTGACGCGCACAAGGGTTTTGCCACCATTGTTGCTGCTTCTTTCCCCATAACTGGCAAGAGATTCTGCATAGCACAGCGGAGTGGGTCAATACATCCCACATTCCGGATTTAATTCTTACAGCTTGCCGCACAACAGCACGTTCTGTTGATGTGGTTAGAGTAGGGAAAAAGAATTCATGCCCCTTGTCCCTCCCCTAACCCCACAGTAGCCATTAGGAGGTTGGCTAGGGGATAAGGGAAGCAAAGGGAATGGGAATTACCGAAATTAGACTTGGTCTGATCAGACCCTTGTTCACTTTTCTTCCAGACTGTCCTTGTGATCCCTGAACCAGCAATCCTAAGGTCAGTGGTAGAGGGACCAAAAGATTTTCCAGGGGTACCAGTTGATAAATAAACATTCTAGAGAAAGATGCACTAGCGTAATGTTCACATATTTTTGATTTTTTATATTGAAAAAGCAAATGGATAATTATGTGCATTTTATAAGACTCAATTGCACACAGATATATATATTTCTCTTACAAAAGGTAATTTGGGATATCCCCCCGTAACATCTCGAGTTTTGATAGATTTCTGTGAACTAAACACAGTCTACATATGTTCGACACTTCGAGTGTCTTCTTGTGCAATGACACAAGAACTGTGCTTCTTAAGGGCCATACATACATATCTGAGTATTTTAACATGACTTTTATAATATCTTTGCTTGGTAATAATAGTTGCACAGTAGGACTTTTGTTACTCGCATTCAGATACACTGTATGTAATTATTATAGTATTCTTACCTTTGTCATTACCACACTTAGATCCAACTTTTCAAAATTTAAACAGTGGTATTTCCAGTCAAACATTAATCTCTCTCATGCAGACGAGGGCATGTAATCTCTCATCGGTCTGTCTATCGCTTCGCAATGGCGTCCCCACTCAGCACCCCTGCAGACCCCCAAATGACAACCATGTTTGAAGTGTGCTTTTTGACCAATCTTAAAACAGTAGCACTCCAAGGGCCCGATTCTCATCTTGGCGCAGTGAGCTTGCTAAATAGCACAACTCACTGCGCCATTTCTTGACGTCCAGGCACCACTGCTATTCTCATGTGGGCCTGGGCGTCTTCGCAAAGCACGACAGTGCTTTCGCTGTAATCCGCCTGTTTCTAATGCAAACAGGCAGATTGCAGAATCTCGGCAGCATTTTCGTTAAATAACGAGGGAATCGTTATTTAACGAAAATGCTACCGATACACCAAAGTGAACAGCTTCAACATTGCAGGATGTTGAAGCTGCTTACTTTGGTGTATAGGAAAGTGTTCATATACACCCATGTGGTGAATATGAACACTTTCATTTAAAGCATGCAGCTTCAACGTTGCATCCTGCAACGTTGAAGCTGCTGGCTTTGGTGTAAATGAAAGTGTTCATATACACCCATGCGGTGTACATGAACACTTTCATTTACACCAAAGCCAGCAGCTTCAACGTTGCAGAATGTAAAGTTGAAGCTGCTCGCATTGGTTTAAATAAAAGTGTTCCTATACACCCATGCGGTGTATATGAACACTTTCATTTAGAGCGAGAAGCTTCAACATTGCATCCTGCAACGTTGAAGCTGCTCGCTTTAGTGTAAATGAAAGTGTTCATATACACCAGTGTGTTGTATATGAACACTTTCATGTACACCAAAGCAAGCTGCTTCAATGTTGCAGCAACGTTGAAGCTGCTTGCTTTAGTGTACATGAAAGTGTCCATATACAACACGGGTGTATATGGACACTTCTATGTACACCAAACAATGCTTCTTGTGGCAATCCTCCAGTTTAACAGCAGCAAAAGGGTATCGTGTGTGTGCGCTAGTTTAGCGCACATATTAAACTGGAGGAGTGCCACAAGAATAGGCTTCCAAAAAGCCAGTTTACAAATGTGGCGGTTGCTAGGTTGGTTTCCAACCCATCCTAGCAACTGCCACATGTATTCTGAAAGTGGGGCATTCCTTCCGACTTCGGAAGAATGCGCCACCTTCAGAATAGTTCTTAAGTACCGAAAAGGTCGTTAACCCTTTCAACGTCCTTTTCGGTACTTAACACCTTGATGAGAATCGGGGCCCAAGTCTGATATAGATCGGACCCGGGCACAGAGAGAGTGTCCTACTACCTGTCTCCCGCCACTTGAAAGTTCTATTGATATTTTCATGAGGCATTAAAGTAATAGAGAAGACAGTTGATCATAATTTACTTGTCTGTAGGTTTGGTACTATCCAACCCAGTGGTCTTCAAACCTTTTAGGCCTGCCCCCCATCCCCAAGCAAAATGTGCTGTCCTAGGAGTTGGCACTAGGATCCCTGACAGATATGGGTTGTTTGACCTAAAAAACCTGACCTACTGACTATTTGACCTAATTTGTTTGACCCCATTTATTTTGTACCCACTGCGGAGGGAGACCCCTGCAAACCCCTGACTTACCCCACCTCAACCTATTCCCTTATTCAACCCCACAACTATTTTTTAATTAGATCAAAAAGATGTGGTCAAATGGGAATAGGTCATTACTTGGCATTAGGTCAACTATGCCAATACCTCCCTGACAACAGCGGCATGCTAAGGTCAGGAGGTAAATGAAAGAAGTGCTGTATTTACTTGTCGACCTGCGCCTCAAAAAGCCCTGCATGCGCACCTCTGCATGTTCCGTACTTGCTATCTGTAGTACACGGCTGGCTTTATTATGACATAGGTGAGGTGGTAGTGCATGTATATTAACCTCCGTATCATTTATAACACATACATGCCACGTTTTATTAGTAGCCAATGCCAGCGTCTGTTTCTGACGTGCTACATAGGAATAATGGGTTCAGTGCCATAGTACACGGTCTCTGCTCGCCAAGTCCCTACCAATGTAGCACAGAGCTCCGATAAAAAAGCGAAGACAGTGTTCTTCAGGTGTCAATGAAAAGAATTGATGCAATATCAAAGATGGCTTCCCCGGCGCACGGAACATTCCGTACCTTCGAGCACAGGCCACATAACTTCAAGCCTGTTTAACGCAGAGGTCAATCCTTCACTTCACAGAGGTCTTTGGGGACGCTGTGTCGTCTTTGGTTAACAGGGGATAATGTGTCCTCGGAGAAGTGATCAATTTCTTTAATTTTCTTGTCCTAAGTGAGCAGGTTAAAATATAGCGCAATACTTTAAGCGGTCAGGGCAGCACCAAGCCAATTGTAACTGAGTTATAAGTGTCATCCCAAATGGGGAAAACGTTATGATGTATCGCACAATTCAATACCCACTATCCTTATTAGGAAAGTGAGCTGTAATTGCCTATATTTTTCACTCATTGGGTCATGAAAACCACTTTGAGGCGCATTCATGCGAAATTACAGTGGGTGGCTGTTGGAGGCATGGGTGAATGCGGCTGAGTCTCATTCAAACCTGATAGGAAATGCTTCAGTGATGAATGCGAGAGAACGCCATGGAGGTCTTTGCTTGCCTTAACTCTGCACATTTTGTAAGGTAATTGTGTGCTGGTTTTCAAGTTAAACATGTTCATTGAAATTAACTTTCGCTTATGAATTCTATACTTAGGATTTTCAAGTGATGAAGAATACCGTACCACAGTGGCATTCAAACTTTTTCATACCGAGCGAGTAAAAATATTGTTTCTGGTGCCCCCCGTTCCCAACATAGGGCTTGGCCCTCCTCTAAGGGGGCGCAAAAAGGATGTCCAGGGAGTGCCATGCTCTCTAAAAAAGGAATAAAGTGGGTGCTTTTTATAGAAAATACAAGCAGTAGAAAATATGTTTATATATTATATTAAAAACAGTAATTCTAATTCCTTTTTAAAGAGTCTGCCGCATTATATGTTACCTGGAAAAAATGCATGGGGGATTTGTCAATTTAAATAGGTAAAATTGTGCAAATTCAATGCGAATTCGTGCATATAACCTAATTCGGGGCTCTTTGTCACACCGCCCCCCGCACGAGCTACGACTCGTCCTACTAAGGCACGCCCCTCCACGTCCACAGCCTCTTCTCAACCAACACCCAAACACACACGTCCCAACAGGGGTACCTTATCACCTTATCAGGTGTCACGCTATGGGGCAAGGCGTGGCATGCTCGGAAGGGCTGGAGTCTATCGCCCTTCATGTTTGTGGCAAGCGAACTGGAGGCTTCATCACAGAAATGTACGGAGGACTGTGCGACCTAGCGCAGCTCGGAACACGTGACTCGTTGCCTAGCAATTCTCAATGCTTGGGTATACGTGTCACGTGTTAGTGGTCACGTGTTTCCTCTCCATGGATAAAAGGAGTCCGGTTACGGAAAGCGTTGCTTCACAGCTGTTCTATCTGGATCACGTGTTGCTTACTCTTCGTTTCAAGACTCCTCACTTCATCTGACCTCGGCTTTGTTATACGGATTGCTCAGTGCCTATCTCTTGTCTGCTTTGGAACTTTGGACTATTGGTTGACGAACTATTTTTACCCAACGGATTGCTTGTGTCTTGCCCCTTTGCTACCTTGGAATTTGGATCCACTGATGCCGACCTACGCTCTGCCCTACGGACTGCCTTGTGTTTAGCCCCTCAGACTGCTTTGGTACTCTCTACGTTTCATGTGTTACGTCAGGACTCCGGTCCTGTCTTAGGTGGTTACCTGCCCTTCTCTGCTGCCACGCCTGCTCGGACCCGCTGCCCCGTTCTGAACAACTGGCTAACGCCTACTTTCGGTTCTCTGAGATAACGCTTCAGTCCTCACAGGTATTTAGTGCCCTGGTTGTTTTCACTAAGAATACTACATACTGTACAGTTACATAACCTTATCCCTTCCTTTGCAGCGCTCCAGGGGTTCTTCCGGTTGTTCCTGAGTCCTGGCTTTACGGACTACCTTCTTTGGTCCCAAGCATCACTCTGGCGGTATTTCCGTGATTGTCAGTCTGATACTTGGGAACAGAGGGATAGCCCATACTCTGCACGACCAACAGCTGCGTAACAGACTGTGAAGCCTTCTTGGTCATCCAGAGTATGAATCCCTCCACCGGGGACCCAGTGACCGCTTTGATGCAAGCAGTAGCGGCCCTGAGGACCGACATGGCCGCCGCCACAACAGCCATACACGACCGTCTTGACGCCTTACAGAGCACACGTTACCCATTACCCCCAGACACCGAATTCGGGGACTCCGGTCCCTTGGATCAGCCAGCACCTATCCCGGCCCCTGCACCCACTCCTATGTTGTTTCCGACACCCGTTCCTCTTGCTGCCCCAGAACGCTACCAGGGGGACCCTCGGAAATACCGTACCTTCATTAATCAATGTAAACTCCACTTCTTGTGCAGACCCTTGGCTTTCCCCGATTCAGTCACAAAGGCCGCATTTCTTCTGTCACATTTATCTGGGGTGGCGGCCACCTGGGCAAACCCAATGTTGGAAAGCGATCATCCCGCTCTGTATGATTTTGACCTTCTTACATCGGAAATGGCCAAGGTCTTTAATACACACCATAAAGCTCAATCGAGGGACCTGGAACTCCTGGACCTAACACAGAGTAAACTATCATTGATTGAATACATTGCTCGATATAACCAGCTCGCCGCCGAGACTTCCTGGCCGGAGGAGAAAAAGGCGATTGTGTTCTACCGTGGTTTATGTAACTCCATGAAAGATGCGCTTTCAGTAGTTCCTGCCCTTCCCTCTGTGTTCTCGGATCTGGTGGATCTCGCTTTACAGATAGATGCAAGGAGATCCGAGAGAAGGACATAAACAATGTTCACTAGCCAGTCAGGTCAGGCCTCTTCTACCACCCCTTCCGAACCCATGCAAATTGGTGGTATCCGAAGCCCAATAACACCGTCCGAGCGTGAACGCCGGAGGGCGGATAACGCCTGCTTTTATTGCGGATTAAACGGGCACTATGTAAGGGAATGCCCCCGACGCCCTAAGAACAAAACCCCGAGTTTTCAGAGGGCTCGCCCATGATACAGGGGGCACCGGCGAGCCTGTCTTCAAACCCCTCTGAACCCGCCTTTGGCCCTGTCAGACCAGTAATAGTCCAGGCCCTTATGAAACCCACCAAGGAGATCGCACATGTGGTCCAAATTGTAATTGACTCTGGGGCCACAGGTTGTTTTATTGATATTGCCTTGGCCCATCGTCTCAACCTACCCCTGGTCAGGAAAGAACACCCGGAACCCGTACATGCTGTGGACGGCAAGTCTTTGTCGTCCGGCCCCATTCAGTTTCAGACCGCGCCCTTGGAAGTATTGATTCAAAGCACCCACAGGGAAATCATGTCGTTTGACCTTATCACCACACCTCAATTCGGTGTCATTTTGGGAATACCCTGGTTACGGCAACACAACCCGTTGATTAACTGGGGGACAGGACAGGTCACGTTCGAATCAGAGGTGTGTCAGCAGTTTTGTCTTGTGGATGGTGATACGCTCTCCTCTCCTGCCACTATCCTGGGCGCCATGGCCTCTACTCGCATTACTGACGTAACCTCAGAGGCTGGGCCTTCACATACTGTGGGCGCCATCCTGGCTAATATCCCCATCGAATACCACGAATTCCACATGGTATTTGATAAAGCCAAGGCGGAGGGTCTACCCCCACATAGACCATACGACTGTCCGATTGATTTGGTTCCGGATGCACCTATACCCAGGGGGAGGATCTACTCACTGTCCCCATCAGAGGAGCAGGCCCTCAATGAATACATCCAGCAGGCGTTGCAATTGGGTCACATCCGTCCATCGAGTTCCCCTGCTGCCAGCCCGATATTTTTCGTGCCAAAAAGGGAAGGCGATTTGCGTCCATGTGTGGACTACAGGAAATTGAATGCCGTTACTATAAAAAACAGGTACCCTCTCCCCCTCATCTCCACACTGTTGGACAGGTTAACAAGGGCTACCGTTTTCACCAAGTTGGACTTAAGAGGGGCATACAACCTGATCCGTATGCGACTTGGGGATGAGTGGAAGACGGCCTTCTGTTCTCGGCAGGGGTTATTTGAGTACACCGTAATGCCCTTTGGGCTTTGTAACGCTCCCGCAACTTTCCAGCGGTTTATCAATGACGTATTCTCTGACATCTTGGATACGTACGTAGTGGTATACCTGGACGATATATTGGTTTTTTCACCCTCGTTAGAGGAACACATTGGTCACGTCAGAGAGGTCCTCTCTCGCCTTAGGGCGAACGCCCTGTTCGCCAAGCTGGAGAAATGTACTTTCCATTCAAAGGAAGTAGAGTTCCTAGGTTTTCACATCTCCCCTGGAGGCCTGTCCATGAACCAGTCCAAGGTTCGCGCTGTCATGGAATGGCCGACCCCGACTAACATTAAACAACTTCAGTCCTTTCTTGGTTTTGCTAATTTCTACCGACGGTTCATCGCCGGCTTCTCTTCCATCGTTTCTCCATTGACCGCTTTGACCAGTCCTCTTGTCCCGTACTCTTGGACCCCTACGCAGCAAAGGGCATTCGAGACACTCAAATCCAGGTTTACTTCTGCCCCGGTCCTACAACACCCCGATTCCGACCTCCCCTACGTCCTGGAAGCAGACGCCTCTTCGTTTGCACTAGGTGCGGTGTTGTCCCAGCCATGTCCAGCCACGGGTCGGTTACATCCGGTGGCCTATCACTCTAGGAAGTTCACAACAGCCGAGACTCACTACACTGTAACCGAGAAAGAGCTGCTGGCCATCAAGGACGCCCTCCAGACATGGCAACATCATCTCATGGGGGCAAAGCACCAAACGGTGGTTTATACAGACCACAAAAACCTGCAAGACCTGGCCTCCCTGAAGTGCGTAAACAGCCGGCAGGTACGCTGGCACTTGTTTTTTGCTGCCTTCGATTTTGTTGTTAAACATAGACCAGGCCACATCAATGGCAAGGCTGACGCTTTGTCCCGATCTCCCGGTGGTGAATCCTTGGTTACATTTCCAGACACATTATTAGGGAAAAGTCATGTTGTTTGCTTGTGTACACCCTCGCCACTCATGCTCACTGCCATTAGAGAATGGGTTTCTCAACATCCTCATACACTCACGGAATGGGACATAACTCTCCAGGACGGGCTACCTTTCATTCAGGGCAAACTATTCCTTCCTACATGCGATGCACGCAACCAGGCGCTGGCATGGTCGCACGATGCGGCCATAAATGGCCATCCCGGGCAACAACGCACCCTTGAATTATTACAACGCTGGTGCTGGTGGCCGTCCATGAGAAAGGACATAGAAAACTATGTAAACACATGTTCTATATGCGCACAATGCAAAACACGTAGAGGACGGCCATTGGGGTTACTCCTACCATTACCCATACCTCCCAGGCCGTGGCACACCATCTCTATGGACCTCATAACTGATCTACCTCGCAGACAGGGTTACGATACCATATGTGTTATCGTCGACTCATATACCAAAATGGCCCGTTTCATTCCCTGCACAGGCATCCCGTCGGCCCCAACACTGGCTCGCCTGTTCTTCAAAACGGTTTTCTGTCTTTTCGGTTTCCCACATGTCATTATATCAGACCGGGGATCCCAGTTCACGTCCTGCTTCTGGCGTGCTCTTACCGGACTCCTGAAGATCGATGCCCGCTTCTCTTCGGCGTACCACCCTGAAAGCGATGGGCAGACGGAGAGGGTTAACCAAGCCCTAGAGCAGTACCTGCGCTGTCTGTCCCTTCAGTACCAGGACTCCTGGTTCAAGCTGCTCTATCTGGCTGAGTTCGCATACAATAACTCACGTCATTCGGCCACTGGGTTCTCCCCTTTCTACTCTCTGTATGGACAACATCCTCGCGCCCTACCGCTCCCTGATTTCTCCTCTGTCACTCCTGCCGCTAACGCCTGCGTGCGTGATCTAGCAGGTGTCCATGCACAAACACTGGTCCACCTCCACGAGGCTCAGTCGGTGATGAAGGTCAAAGCAGACCGTAAGCGGGCCGAGGCACCGGTGTATCATGTGGGCGATCGGGTATGGTTGTCGACCAGACACTTGCGAATCCCTGGTTGTCGCAAGCTGTTGCCCCGCTTTGTGGGCCCCTATCGGATCGTCAGAATACTTAATCCTGTGGCCCTGCGTCTGTCTGTTCCGCGTGCTTGGCGGATCCACCCGGTTTTCCATGTCTCCCTTCTTAAGCCATTCCTTGCTTCCACTCGCATCCTTGTTCCTCCCGCCCCTGTCTCTGTGTCTTCCCAGGACGTTTTTGAGGTCAGTGCCATCCTCGGGTCCCGATTCCATAGGGGCCGGCTACAGTACCTGGTGGACTGGCTGGGTTATGGTCCCGAGGACCGATCCTGGGTTCCCTCCCATGACGTCCAGGCCCCTCTTCTGGTGTCACAGTTCCATAGGGACAACCCGGCTAGCCCACGGGGTCGTGGGCCGTTGCGGGGGGATTCTGTCACACCGCCCCCCGCACGAGCTACGACTCGTCCTACTAAGGCACGCCCCTCCACGTCCACAGCCTCTTCTCAACCAACACCCAAACACACACGTCCCGACAGGGGTACCTTATCACCTCATCAGGTGTCACGCTATGGGGCAAGGCGTGGCATGCTCGGAAGGGCTGGAGTCTATCGCCCTTCATGTTTGTGGCAAGCGAACTGGAGGCTTCATCACAGAAATGCACGGAGGACTGTGCGACCTAGCGCAGCTCGGAACACGTGACTCGTTGCCTAGCAATTCTCAATGCTTGGGTATACGTGTCACGTGTTAGTGGTCACGTGTTTCCTCTCCATGGATAAAAGGAGTCCGGTTACGGAAAGCGTTGCTTCACAGCTGTTCTATCTGGATCACGTGTTGCTTACTCTTCGTTTCAAGACTCCTCACTTCATCTGACCTCGGCTTTGTTATACGGATTGCTCAGTGCCTATCTCTTGTCTGCTTTGGAACTTTGGACTATTGGTTGACGAACTATTTTTACCCAACGGATTGCTTGTGTCTTGCCCCTTTGCTACCTTGGAATTTGGATCCACTGATGCCGACCTACGCTCTGCCCTACGGACTGCCTTGTGTTTAGCCCCTCGGACTGCTTTGGTACTCTCTACGTTTCATGTGTTACGTCAGGACTCCGGTCCTGTCTTAGGTGGTTACCTGCCCTTCTCTGCTGCCACGCCTGCTCGGACCCGCTGCCCCGTTCTGAACAACTGGCTAACGCCTACTTTCGGTTCTCTGAGATAACGCTTCAGTCCTCACAGGTATTTAGTGCCCTGGTTGTTTTCACTAAGAATACTACATACTGTACAGTTACATAACCTTATCCCTTCCTTTGCAGCGCTCCAGGGGTTCTTCCGGTTGTTCCTGAGTCCTGGCTTTACGGACTACCTTCTTTGGCCCCAAGCATCACTCTGGCGGTATTTCCGTGATTGTCAGTCTGATACTTGGGAACAGAGGGATAGCCCATACTCTGCACGACCAACAGCTGCGTAACACTCTTCCATTCTGATTCTGATGAATAGTCAAGTGGATCAGCAATTCAACATTTTTCAAAGAGGTGCAGTTTAAGAAACCAGTATATGTGAACATCATGTACTGATGAAAGTCGTTTAGGTGCATGTGCAGGCACAGGTCCTCCGGCTGAATTGGCGAAGAAAGGGTTCATGGGGGACTGCCTGAAGAAAGCTTTAGTACAAGAAAGAGAAAGCAGCAGTGTTACGAGGGAGGGGAGATGTATTTCCAGCTGTGCTGAATGACTCTAGCTTGGAATTCGGATTAACGTACTCAAGAGATGTAGTAACTTAATTGGTATAGTATGGTATGGTCTTATTTATAAAGCGCCTATGCACAGGCAGTGTTTCAAAGCACTCAAGGAGGGTGGGAACACTGGGAAGAAACAACAGTCGCTCAGAGCCCTTGACATTCTGCGACGATAACTGTCTGCAAATGCAGAGTAAGTAAAAAAAGATACATTTAACAGTTGGGATACAGCAATTAGGCCTGACAGCGATTCTGTGGCTTTTATCAAGTGCACATTAAGGGGTGAAGAAAAGGAAAACAGACAGGCGATCTTCAGGCAGAGATGCATTCAGATTGTGCAAGTGCAAGACTGTCAAGGGTGCGGGGGTTCCAAGTGCACCCAGTCGGTAGAGGCTGGGATAAGTGCAGAGAGAGAAGCTCTCATGGATTTATTCAGAAGTGCAGTGAGGGGGATGAGGTGCAGAGCCCTGAGGCAAGTGCAAAGAGGACTTGCAGGGGTGTGTGGGACCTGTGCGACTCTGAGGTAGACCATGCGGCCAGTCAGCAAAGCTGTATAAAAGAGGGAGAGATGGAAAGAGCAGAGAGCTAGGTTAGCAGGGTAGGGGGAGAGAGAAGGAGAAGAGAAAGATCTTGAGGAGTTTCCGGAATTTAAGAAGATCAGGCTCAAAACAGAGGGTGGCAGGGAGGCTATTCCAGAGGGACGTGCCTGCTGAGGATAAGGATCTCCCTCCAAATCTCTGCTTGGAGAACCGGCTCACTCAAAGAAAGTTGGAGGTAGATGAGCAGAGGGCTCGAGAGGGACAGCAGTTAGGTAGGTAACATTGTAGGTAAGTAGTTTCCAGGCCCCAGAAAGCCTTGTGGACAATGCAAATAGTCTTGAATTTGATCCTTGCAGCCACGGGGAGCCAGTGAAGGGATTTCAGCAAGAGAAAGATGCAGTCCCTGGGCTTGAGGCCAAGGCTTACTCTCTATTCTGGATGAATTGCAGAGGGTGCAGGGCAGACGCAGGGAGGTTGAGGAAGAGGCCTTTACAGTAGTGCAGCCTAGAGAGAACCAGGGCTCTGGAGACAGTGAGGCGCTCAGGGAAAGTGAGAAAAGGTAGATTACCTCTGAGTAGGTGTAGTTGATAGACTTTTTTGAGATGTCAGAAATGTGAGAGCAGAAAGAGAGAGTGGAGTCGAAGATGACCCCAAGGTTTTTGGCCTTGCATGTGGGGGAGGGCGCGGGGCCAAGGGCATCCTGGCGTAGTGAAAGAGGGAAAGTGGGAGAAGGGGTCCCATTGTGAACAATCTCAATTGTACTGGCGTTGAGGCAGAGGTTGTTTGCAGCACACCAGAAATTAGAGGCAAAAGTGCTGATCACACATGCCATGGTATCCACATAGACGTTGAAGAACCGGGGCATAGGATTGATCCCTGGGGAACGCCGCAGGTTGACAGAGTGATAGTCAAGAGAAAGGCTTCAAGTTCCACCTGGGATGAGCGGTCGGAGAGGAAAGAGGTTAACCATGCCAGACTCTGACCTGTGATTCCCAGGGTGTCACAAAGATGTGCGATCAGGCTGTTGTGGTTAACCATGTCAAAGGCTGAGGAGAGATCAAGGAGAATGAGGATGCAGGGAGTGTTAGAGTCAAGAATTGAGAGAAAGTCTTCATGGGTGTTCAGAAGAGCAGTTTCCGTGCCTCTGGATGCTCCAAAGCCAGACTGATGGTCATGCAAGCAGCCAGTTGATTCAGTGTGGAGGTTCAGCTGAGACATAACCAACTTCTCAAGGAGTTTGCCCAGGAAAGGAGTGATAGAGATCGGACAATAGTTTGCCGGAATTGAGGGGTCAGCAGAGGGTTTCTTGAGCAGAGCTTGCACAAGGGAGTGCTTAAGAGCAGTTGGGACAACTCCAGTGGAAAATGAGAGATTTCAAAGGTCAGCCAAGGCTGGGGCAAGGGAATCAATGTTGTCCTTAATGGTTTTGGAGGGGCAAGGGTCCACTTGTTTGGATGAGGTCTTCATAGACCGGACTTGTCTGACAGCCTCATTGGGTGTGACGGGTGAGAGAGAGAAGAGGTGGAGTGGAGGTGGGGCGAATGGAGGCACCGGTGTTGTTGTGTGCTGTGATGTGGGTGGAAGGGAGGAGAGGATGGGCCTCATTACACGGACGGCGGTAAGGGTTAACGGTCACCGTTAATGGCAACGGTGACCGTTAACCCTTACCGCCGTACTACGAGGTCCCTTTGCGGGTTGGAGGAATTAACGCCTGCTTCTTGCAGGCGTTAAGTACCAACCCGCTAAGGGACCTCGGAGCTAATTACGGCACCGCAAAATTGCGGTGCCGTAATTAGCGCCTTCCCCATTCCCATAGAGCCCTATGGGGCAGAAATGGGAATGGGGAAGGGCAATGGCGGAAAGGGGATTTACCGCCCCTCCAACCTTGGAATGGGGCGGTAAATCCCCTTTCCGCCAAGGCGGTGCCGGTAATTTACCGGCATGGTCCAGGGTGCTAATAGCACCCTGGATTACCGCCTTCCGTGTAATGAGGCCCGATGTCTTGGGTTTTGGTGGTGAAGTGTGCTGCCAGGGCAGAACAGAGGTCCTAGGAGGGTGTAACAGAAGAAGAGGCGGATGCAGAATTGGACTGTTCCTTTCAGACTTTGAAGAGTTCGGCCATTTCTAGGTCCTACATTGTCTCAATTTGCAGTATAAAGGAACTTTGACACCTTGTGTGCCAAAAATAGTGCCAAAAGTTAGAATTAGTGAGCACAATGATGCATGGGCACTCCTTGTATGTGTTCCTAGCCTGTCCTTAAAAATAACCTGTATGTTGTTACAAAAGGGTCTCCACGTGGTGAGTAGGTTGCATTGATTGTATGTTTTGAGGGTGTTTCTGTAGCAGTTTCTGTAACATACTGTTTGCATGCTCATCTATTGCTTGGCTGTTTTAGGATTTATATCAATGAAATGCTTCTATTGTACAATAAGCCTTCCCCAAAAAAAAATGCATACTTAAAAAAATACAAAAAAACCACAATGATAGTCTTATTATGAGACCCTCTGTCCGGCCCCATGTCCTCTCTTTACCCTCTTTGCTCTGTGACCACACGCACATTCAGGCCTAGATTGTGGCCTTCGAGCTTAGCTGTGAAAATCCTCTGACATCCTCCACTCTTTGCCCTCATTTTTCTCTCTCTTCTCACTTACCGCTCTCAATCATGATCTGAATGCGAGCTTCAGGCTTTGCTGAAAATGTCCCTGGCGCCTTCTTCTCTGTCCTCCCTTTCCTCTCTCTGTTTGCTTGGGCTTCAGGGTTAGCTGGGAATATCCCCTGACCCGGACTCCCTGTCATCTCTTTACTGTTTCCATTCTCTTCCCAAATCACTTAGGGTTTGGCATGATCTTTGCCGAATCTCCTGCTTCTCCACCACACTTGTGAAGTAATAATTAATTGCAATGCAGTACATTACCGGGCACCAATAAATAGATACGGTTAAAATGCATTACTTACAAGGCCTCTCTTATCCACATTCCTATGTCCATAGTTTTACCCCACACATTACCACAGATACACACCAGGTTTCCTACAAATAGTCCCTGCAAGCAAAACTGATAGCTGTAAATGTCTCTGCTTCCTAAAACAGCAGTTATTGAACTCCCTTTTGGAAGTCATGCTAAATACAGAAAAGTAACACTGCAAGGGTTTGAAATCCTTCTTTCTAACCACTGTTGTGCTCTATTTTGTGAGCATCTGTCTACCTCCAAAGTAGAAAGGGACATCAGAAGAAGCATGCAGATCCATTATAGACAAAAAGATGAAAAGTAAAATGTTGTATTCGCTTTAATTCCCACTAAGACATTAATATTCAGAGTAATTCAGCCTCACTACTACTCGATAGTCTCTAACACACAGTATCCTGCCCCTTCACAAGCTTGTTATTATAGAGTACTTCCTTATGATCCTATACCACCCCCCCCAAGATATTTGCTTGGTGAACCTGCACCCCATGCTCAAAAGAAATGCATACATAAGGAACATGCCCCCTTAAATGCAATGCTGATACTACTTCTATTATTACACTAATTCAAACCATGTTACTAATGCTATTAGCACACTGTTGCTGTTGACACTGTGGGCCTCATTACGAGTTTGGCCGTAGCCATGGAGCTGTTAGCTCCATGGCTGCCACCAAACCGGGCTCCTTTACCGGGTTCCCAGAATGAGGAATTACCGGGCCATTCCGAGTTCGGAGGGCCCGGTAATTCCTCCCTCTGGGAACCTGGCCCTGGACCTTCCCCATTCCCATCTGAGCCCCCATAGGGCTCAATGGGAATGGGAGAGGGAGCCAACAATGGGCCGATTACGACTGGCCCGTTGTTAGCTCCCTCTTCCCCTCGCGGGACCCGGTAAGGACACCTGGTTTTACCAGGTGTCCTTACCGGGTCCCGCGAGGGGACCTCGTTATTTTGCAGGACGGGTTAAACGGGTCCACCTCCATTAGCGGAGCCCGTTAACCTGTTCTGTGAAACTTATAATGAGGCCCTGTTATTATAACGGGAGCATGATCATCCTCTGGTTTTTCTGATAGTAATATTTGTAATAATACTACAGCACTGTTTCCTTCTACTAGTCCACCATGTGCTTCATCTATCATATTATGATTGGTACCACTACCAATGTGTATACCAATGTTGATACTAATATTAGTGCTACTAATGCAAGTGTAATTACTTCTGATTCTGGTGCACCTTACAGGAAGACTGTGACAGTAAATGGAGCCCAAGTTTGTTTCTCTAAAGCAAACCGATGCTGAACAACTGTGAACTGCACTGCTACTTTAACATATAAGGGAAATTGCTCAATGTAGGAAGTCTTACAGACTAATGGAGACTGTTCCAAGTTTAAGTGTTTAAGTAAGAGAGGGGTCAGAACAATGTATCATTTTATGTCTGATATTTGCCTTTTACTTGATACCACAGCAAGGGTGCATTTGCGGGATGCAAATAATAACCTGCACACTTGAGAGATAGCACTCAACACATTTGGCCTTTGAGTATATTTCACCCAAAGGCTAATTTTCTACCAATGTCAAGTGAAAACAGAAGATTCAGAGTGCACCAGTTTAAAATAGAAATTAATTTCTAAACGTGAAAAGAGACCTGAATCTGTCCAAATATAATCCTGTTAACTAGAAAACACAGACTGTGTAACAGAAATTTAAAAATGATAGATGTCCAGTGGTAGGATGTTGTCAGTTGTTCTGAATCGTGGTGTTCATAAGGGTTGTTGTGCTTGTGTATATTGGTTGGGGAGGTAGACATGCTTTGAGCTCCCAAGAGTTGAAAAATAAAACCCAATCAATCTATCCAATGTAGCAGAGCAAAACTCAGCATCGTAATCAGACAAGAAGAGATGTCTTCTGGGCTCTGAGCCAGCGGCCAATTTGCTACCCTGTCCCGAGAAATGTGTGCTAGATCCTTACTTCCAGCTAGGCTGGGAGCGGGGGGGTTTCATCATAAATGTGGTGCCATTTGACGAATCTGCACAACATTTTGCAAAAAGGTGTTAGATGTAGATATGAATGTTTTCACAATGTTTGGTGGGATTTTGTCAAGAGGGAGCAAAATTAGATTATATTTTAAAGGCTTATAAATGTGGTGTCATTTGACAAATGTGGACAAAGGTTTTCAGAAAGATTATAGACCCAACATTGAATGTTTGTGCAAAGTCTGAATGGATTTTGTGAAGTGTGTGCTAAGTTATATGACTATTTTATGTACGCACATTTTGACACTTTTCAAAAAATGAAACATGGTCGGATTTGCAGCAAACTCGTGCAAGGAGCATTGGCGAGGACATGAAAGCATGGTTTTGCAAATGTGTCTGTGTTTTATTTTTTGAAAAGTGTCATAATGTAGGTACAAAAAATAGTGATATACCTTTGGTGAGTGAGGTATAGCCTGTGGCCAATATGTTTCAATCTTAGGGCACCTGGCTAGGTCCCGATTTACCCAGGTGGGTATGCGTAATATAAACAAAATAATCGGGATGGGGAGATCCAAAACATCGACACAGAAGTGCTAAGTGTGTGGGTTTATTATGTATTCACACAGGACGTGGTAGATAGCTTCACAATTTAATTTACATTACTTCCGATAAGCACGAAAGTTTAGATGAAGAAGACGGACAGGGTTGGTTTATGCAGTAGTGACACAGGTGGGTGTGGGCCTCTGAAGTATAGAGGTCAGCACTACACTAGGATACATGTTGCCTCATATATTGAGGGGGTATAGGAACCCGCAGTTACACAAAACAAAAAGTACATACAACAATCTTTGAATTTTGACAGGTGCAAGTAGTGATACAGTTGTGATAGGAAGTTCGACACAGGGAGTGACACAGGGTGTGTTTCAGCCAAAGAAAGTGGCTTGGTTGTAGCCGTCTTTGTGCTGGCCTTCGTCAGGAAAAGGGGCACCAGTGGTGGTGCTGTCCGTGCTGTCTGCCGTTCAGGGAAAACAGGTGGGTGCTGTCGGGGAAGCCGCGAAAAGTGCGGAACGTCCGGTGCTGGGATTAGCACTTGGTGAAAGGCTTTTGTTTCCTAGGAGCTGGCGTGGTTCAGAGTCTCACGAAGCCGGAGTGGGGCGTAATTGGACCCAAGTTGTTGTCTGGGTGGTACGCTGCCGTGCTGGACGTGGACTGCTGGGAGCCGGATGAATTACGCCCCACTCCGGCTTCGTGAGACTCTGAACCACGCCAGCTCCTAGGAAACAAAAGCCTTTCACCAAGTGCTAATCCCAGCACCGGACGTTCCGCACTTTTCGCGGCTTCCCCGACAGCACCCACCTGTTTTCCCTGAACGGCAGACAGCACGGACAGCACCACCACTGGTGCCCCTTTTCCTGACGAAGGCCAGCACAAAGACGGCTACAACCAAGCCACTTTCTTTGGCCGAAACACACCCTGTGTCACTCCCTGTGTCGAACTTCCTATCACAACTGTATCACTACTTGCACCTGTCAAAATTCAAAGATTGTTGTATGTACTTTTTGTTTTGTGTAACTGCGGGTTCCTATACCCCCTCGATATATGAGGCAACATGTATCCTAGTGTAGTGCTGACCTCTATACTTCAGAGGCCCACACCCACCTGTGTCACTACTGCATAAACCAACCCTGTCCGTCTTCTTCATCTAAACTTTCGTGCTTATCGGAAGTAATGTAAATTAAATTGTGAAGCTATCTACCACGTCCTGTGTGAATACATAATAAACCCACACACTTAGCACTTCTGTGTCGATGTTTTGGATCTCCCCATCCCGATTATTTTGTTTATATTTAGCCTGTGGCCATAGGCAGTGGCCAGATTGTCCGGTCATGACCAAAGGCCATGACCAAAGGCCATGATCCAGACAATCTCACTTCTGGCCATAATCACGAGGAACCATCAATGGGTTTAAAGTGGACATGGCCACCACGGACCAGATATGTAAAGTTTTTCAAAATTGGGAAAGGTTTGGATGGGAAATAAAAATCTGCATGTGGGTACAGGTTGAAGTGCTGGATGGGATTCCAGCAAATATGCACAAGGATGGTCAGCAAGAACTTCAAAGCATGGTTTTTCAAATATGTCCTGTGTTTTATTTTTGAAAGTAAGAAAGTACACAACACAGTGATATAACATTGGTGTCTGTGCAATGGGCCTAGCCGATCAGCAAGGAGAAATGTGTACCGTAATTTGCTTATTCCGGCATGCGCATGGCCGAAGCGGTATGTTTGGATAGGAAAACATATTCTGCTTGCGGTTACAGACTGAAGTGGTGGACTAGAATTCAACAAACATGCGCGACAAGCATTAGCAAGGACTTAAAAGCATATTTTTGGAAATATGTCTTGTGTTTTATTTTTCCAAAGTGTAAGAATGTAAGTAGAATAACTAGTGATATACATTTGGTGTCTGGGTAGTGGGCCTGGCACTCGGCAAATGCAAATGTGCAAATGTGCACTCTGATTTGCTTATTGGGTAATGCGCCACGGACGTAGCCCATGGCCCATGGATTTGGAGACTGGCCATGGCTGCAAGCCGTGAGCACTGGCCATTGGTTACATTATTAGGGTTTAGTGGGCACTGAGCTAGGATGCAGGGTATGTACAGTGAATAATAGGAATGGTTGAAGCAGATCTCTGTGTTCACCCTGATGCTAAATCTGCTGCCACATTTCTAGTGCAGGAAGTATTCCCGCGGTGGGCAATATGTGATGTCCTGAGATTAGACAACAGGTCTCACTTTTTCAATGAGATGTTTAAAGAGATTTCCTCTTGATTGGGCATAAAGCACAAACTGTGCTCTATTGATCACACCAGGCCAACAGGATAGTGGAACGCATAAATGGTTTATTGAAATGAAGACTTATGCAATACTCTGCACAAGAGTTGGCTCACTGTCTGCTGATTGCCTTGTTTGCACTAAGAAACCAGCCTGATCTCATCATCACCTTACACTGCATGACATAGACACTGCCAGGAGGCTGCATACACCCCTCACAACTGCATGCACCACCTCTGATACACATAGTCCTGCTGAGATTTTAGTTGATGAGTTTGGGTGTATCTTAGGGAACTAACAAAATCTGTTAGATTTATATCTCACTGATTGGGCCCCACCAAATAAAGCATGCTTCACCAGTGACTGACTCATCGCAGCAACAGCAAGAATTGTCACAGTTACAGCCACTATAGATCTTCACAGGCAATCGTGTGTGGGTACAGAACTTCATGCACAAGTGGAAGGAACCTAAATTCATGGGATGCATGACTTAATCAACATCTCGCCTACAGCTGTAAAAGTTGCCGGCAAGAAGCCATGGATCCACATCAGCGATGTCAGGAAGGAGAAGAGCTCCATCCTCCCTCCCCAACAGCAGGGGGAAGACGAGGGGGAAATAATAAGATGAGTGACATTTCTTTAACCTTTCTAAAAGCAATACATCTGTTTGGGCTGTTGGACATTAACGTTTCTCCCCAGAATACAAAGACTACTGAGAATATAGCAAAGTATATGCCTTACATTATTATTCTCTTTTGCCTTATGCCTTTATCTTTCTTCATGGTCGAATCCATATGATTTCTTTATAGGGGTGGGTCCAATAATGATTTCGACATTGCAAATGTACCAGTGAATATTAGTGCTTCTATGACTAGAACTATGAGATAAATGTTTGAGTCTAGGTAGATTTAAGGATGTGCTACCATGTTTAATGAACCTGGCCTTATGTAGGGTGTGAAGGCTGATTCAGGGACACAGGTTCAAGTACAGTTGGTAGAAGATATAACAACAGTTTAAGAAGATAACTATATAAAATTTAAAAAGATGACAGTGAGAGTCCATTTGAAGAGTAATATACTTAGCTATCGAACAAACGGGGAGGGGAAGAATAGTATTGTTTTTATGGTACAAACCACATTCCAGTGTTCTGATGAAGTAGGCCAGGGGCATCTTCATTTCAGAAGAAGACCTTGGTTAGAGATAAAAGCTGTTATTTTCATGCATATTATACACATAATAATCCTTTTGCACTGAACAACTATCATATTTCCTATTTGAACATCTAAAATGTCATTACATAGAATAAAAAAGATAGCTAAAATAGAGCATTATAAATCCCTACAATTTAAACAGTTCATCTCCATCTCAAACCAATTTACACATAACGCTTATCTGAACATCAGGTTTGCTGTAAAGTCTCGCTAAGAAGCGACTTAAAGCTAGCAGCAACGCAATACAACTACCTTCCATTGCATTATTCCATAGAGAGTCAGCAGCACCTTCATATGGACTGTAAACAAACCGACTAAAATAAAATATCCTTAAAATACCAGTCTCCACACAGTTAAAAGTTAGGTGTTTCAATGTCTCAATAGTATTTAAATCATTGTGTGGAAGTTTTTTTCGGAATAATCAACCACAATTGTAGGACTGATGCATTCAAGTGTCAGGAGCTGATTCAACTTGGATCTGGTGTAGATTGATTGTAATGCGCTACTTGGAAACAAATAAATATAGCGAGACAAGATTTCCTTTCTTTAAAAAATTGGATATTCCTTAAATAAATTATAACCATTCAGTTGGTCGATTGTTTCCCTTCAAACCTTCTCATATAACCATCTTCTAATCATTAAAGGGTTTGTTATTAAATAGTGAATGTTGGAATCAGTTTTCTCTAATATTGCATTCATAGACATACTGAACTTATTTAGAGAGCGAACACATCCAAGTTGTAAAATGACATTCAAATCATTGTAAAAGGAGTGTGCAGGAGGAGCACATATTTTGGCATATATGCTGCTATTTTCTACAAAATGGAATGGGTCGAAGTGCTGATTGGGTGCAAAGCAGGAGGAATGTTTGGGTTACCAGAGAGTGCAGTACTACAAATAAATGAAAACAGTTTTGCTGTCTGGGAAAATTATGCACAAAATAGCTGAACCTGGATTGATCCATTTAAATTACCGACAAAGATCATGGAACTTACATGATTCTCCTTGTGTTTGAGCTGCAACTGCATTGTTTTTGTTGGCACTAACACGCGGTGTAACATGGCCATCGATCTCCCTCACATCCAAGGGGGCAGCACTCATGGAAATGTTTTGGGTGTGTGGAGGGATGACTTATTTGCAATTGCTGCCATCCTGGAGAGGAATATGTTCCATGGCAAGACTACAAGCACCCATGTTAGTAATCCCACAGCAATCAGCAAACACCCAATGGCCAAGCCTATGTACTTAATGCATCAATGGACCCAGCTCTCTTTGGGCCTGCAACACCACCGCCTTAGCAACTACTTGTCCCAGGACTCCAGTGATAAGCTAAAAAACATACCCGATATATATAGATTATTTAGCAGGGCCGAAATGTTTTTTTGACTCATATTATGCTCCTGGGATACAAACAGCGACCATTGCCAATGGCTCGAAATAACGAGATGGAAATTGATACAATTGGCTAATGAAACTGAACATAGGCTGAATCCCATAAGGGAAGAACTGAGAGCACTTAGGCTGAACACTCTTCAGAACTGCTACTTTTTAGATGTATCATCTGCATTGGAAGGCAGAGGTTGTGTGAAACTGGGTATTTCCTGTTGTTCCTTCCAACGACGTGCACAATGGAACTCTTACCCAGGCAATACATGCAATAGACAATTTGTGCACCACAATGGACAAAGAGGGTGGGGTGAAGGAAAATGATTGGCTTACATACATTTTTCATGGGTGTCCTCATGGAGGAGTAATATTTTTCAACTGCTGATTCCTGTTCTTGTTTTGCTACTTGTTTTCTGCACTTGTCAACTAATTGTGGGATGCTCCAAGAAGATAATGTTCGAAACAATACCCATGATGTCACTCACACTGAAACCTGTCAATGACACTCCCTTTTTGAAAGATGGTCAAACACAAACAGAACAATGGACTGGCAAGGATCCACCTTGCATGGTTAGTCATAGTCACATATCTATAGTCATAATCCAAGCTGGGGAGGGTGAGCTAACCAATCAGATGGTTGAAACAGTAGGCAGGAATACAAAATACCCTCCTGCTGTTCCAGCCACCCGAGGCCCTTCCCCGGGTGGCACTTTTATTTTTTCTTTCTAATGTAGGGAGGCAACAGGGAAGTTCTCCCTGTTGCCTCCTCACCCCCAAATCATTTTATTCCCCTTCCTGCCCTCACTTACCTGCGGGAACGAAGCCTTGCACTCCGGTCCCTAAACTCCTCCCGTCTGGACACCACCATTGAGCTAGAAAAGGGACTAAGTCCCTTTCCAGATGACTGCAGCCATTTTGGAACATGTTTTCAATGGCCACCATCTTCCGAAAAGGGACCTAGTCCCTTTTCCATTTCAATGGCAGAAGACATTTTTTTTACTATTTTTTTTTCTCCGACGGGTGATGGGCTCATGATGACCTGGAGCCTCATTATGTCCCAGGCGGAATGGGTTTAATGGCGCCAATAAAGGTGCCGGTGCCATTAAACCCATTCCGCCCTATTACGAGGTTCCCTTGCAGGACCCGCTCTGGACGTCTGGTCAGACCAGACATCCGTTGCGGGACCCACGAGGGGACCAGGGAGCTAACAACGGGCCCGTTATTAACGGGCCCGTTGTTAGCTCCCTCCCCATTCCCATTAAGCCCTATCGTTGCTCAAATGGGAATGGGGATCTGTTCCCTGAATGGGGAAATACCGGGTCCTCCAAGGTTGGAATGGCCCGATATTTCCCTATTCAGGGACCACTGACCCGGACCCGGGTTTGGGCGCAGCCATGCCCTCCTTATTAAGGGCATGGCTACCTCCAAACTCGTAATGAGGCCCCTGATCTCTTATTGGATGGAAAAAAAGAAAACTATCTGCTCTTCAGTAAATCCCTGGGCATCTTTCAAACCCTGGCTAGGGGGCAGCCCAAGCTGAGGCCGTTGCTTCACTCGGGGCTACCAAAGCTCTGGCTGGAAGACCGTTAAAGCCCATGTCCACTGTGAAAGCTACAGTAGTTGCTTCATTCATTTTAGTATCCGAACTAATAGTTATAGGTGAGCTGGCAGTCTTAACAGCAGCAGTAGTTTTTTTGTTTTTATTGAGCTTTTGTTAGGAGCCTTACACAACAGAATTGTGTTTCTAAGTGCCACACGGCTAAATGGGAAGGAAATGGGAATATTAGCAATGGCAGAACAGTAAAATACAGTTATAGTTCTACAAAGCCTTGTGGCATTCGGACGTGCAAGTGCAGTGAGAAAAGTTCAGGAGATAGGGAGGGGGGGGCAGAAGAGCGGACAAGTGCTGGTGGAGGACCTGGGAGGGAAGTGCTAAGGAGAGCTAAGGAGGAGAACCTCAGGGTAAGTGCTTGTGCTGTTGACTCGCAAGGGTGGAATGCAAAGAGGTTGTACCAGTAACAACAGTCATAGTAGAGATACTATAAAGTGAGTACTAATAGTGATACCACAGTTACTTCTACTACCACTACTACCACCTGTGCTACTACTACTATCAGTACTACTACTTAGTATTACAACTACTACTAATACCAGAGTACCACTAGTACTAGTAATATTTTTCTACACGTAGTAATACCACTACAATTAATAATAGTACTACACATGCAATTAGTATCACCACTAGTAGTAGCAATTGTACTAATATAAGCACTACTGCTGGTATCCCTACTACTACTACTACTTCTGCTGCTACTACTAGTAGTATTATTGCTACAAGTAGCAGTAGTAGCACTAGTATTGTAAACTCTATCGTACCACCATTGCCTATTTTATTACTGGCAATATCACAGATCACAATGCTGAAGCAGCAGCAGACCTGGAATAGTAGTGATATTATTACTCATATTATTACTCACATTATTAATAGTAATTAAATGAAGCCCACAAGGTGTAAAGGGCGTGCTGTTAACTGCTGTGAGGCTGTTCTGGTTGAACATTCTTTTTGGAACATTTTCTGTTACCTGGAGGAAAGACTGCTCCCGCTCCGATTCGCGTGAGTCTATCAGCTCCAGCTGATGGCAGTTGAAGCGAGCAGCGCTAAGTTCCTGCATCAGCATGTGACTCGTGTCACGTGACAATTTGAGGCCACTCCCCTATCTGAACAACATAAAAGCAGAACAGCGTGACCCTTGCGGCGTGAAGCCCACGAGGAGTAAAGGGTGCGCTGTTAACTGCTGTGAGGCTGTTCTGGTTGAAAATACTTTTTGGAACATTTTCTGTTACTTGGAGGAAAGACTGCTCCAGCTCCGATTCGCGTGAGTCTATCAGCTCCGGCTGATAGCAGTTGAAGCGAGCAGCGCTAAGTTCCTGCATCAGCACATGACTCGTGTCACGTGACAATTTGAGGCCACTCCCCCATCTGAAGAACTTAAAAGCAGAACAGCGCAACCCTTGCGGCGTGAAGCTCGCGAGGAGTAAAGGGCGTGCTAACTGCTGTTTACGGCTGTGACCGGCAGGAACTACTGGTAAGTGCACATAAATAAAACTAAAGTATAAAGACAGTTTGAAGTACTTGTACATATATCACAATATATACCTGAAAAAGGAATTGACAAAACCCCGTACAAGACTACAAGAGAAATTAGAAGAGTCTGTAGCCTTGGTCAATAAAATCACTCACTGCCCAAATCTGAATGAGAAAGCTAGGACACCCATTAAAATCAAAAATGTGAGGACTGGCCCATACAAAATGAACGAGAGCCTCATACAAAAACAAGTTATAAAAGAGAAATTGGACGAGCAACAAATAAAGGTATTGCTGATTAAGGACTGTAACATGGCAGACCAAGATCACAATACTAATAAAAGTGCTTCAGATCTGACAAAGGATCTATCTACTGAAACTCTACCCCAACCAGTAACACAGAGGGTAGCACGATTCCAATACAGCCAGTCATCAAACCTTGTTAAACCAATAGCGGGATATCTCAATTACCAACGACAGAGAAAATCCATCAGGACAATCTACCACTTAATGCTGGCACTCCAGTTTCAATGATCCAAGAGCAAACTAAAACACCAAGTAAAAAATTACAAAAAGCCAAATCTGAAGATACCACTTGTACTCCATCACTGCAAGAGAGAGCCAGGATAGCCAAACAGCAATGGCACTCAACATACTATCCTACGGACTCCATTAATGATGACTATACCAAATCTTTACCTATCCGAATAGCACAGCTGTCGCTCGATATTACAGAGATAGATGCTATAATGGATTCCCAAGAAAAAAGAGCAGAAGTGTTTAATGGAGTTCTCACACCAGCCCAAATTAAACAGATCAATACATCTACACCGATCATACCTAAAGGAAATCAGATCCTGCTAAAAACAACTCTAGAAACCCCTTGTAACCCTACAAAAAATCAAAGAACAGGGGATCTTAATTCTCACTCCATGAGTATGAAAGATGAATTTTCAAGGGATATGTCCAAATCACCATATAGAGTGCCTACTACGATGCTAGATCTACAGAACACCTTGGTAGCAGTACTTTCAAATGCAATGATTCCTTTCCTAAAAATCCAGGAATATATGGTTGATGCAACAAAAGATCAAGCAACTCTTCTTGCGATGATCATGACTAAACAAACTCAGCTTGAATCCTTTACAAATACCATACAAGAAAGATTTAAATTTGAAGCTGAAACTTCTAGGATGTGGCAAACAAGATTAGCAGACATGGCAAGAACCGATCGCATAGACAAACAAAACTTGATGGAAACTGTGTCTACTATAACAAAAAAACTGATAGATGACAAAGCAAAAAAACAAATACAAATGCCGGCCCAACTATTATCTCTGGCTAAAGAAACACAAACTGAAGAAAAAATGGATGTCAAGAAGACCGACCAAATAACTCAATATGAAATGCAAAATTTTCCTACATAACACTACAGTCCCGACATTCCCGGGCAATAACGAACCATCAATATGTACACCCTTTGACATTTTCGACTTGGCCAAACGAGGAACAGCAGATCAAGTTTCATCAAACAAACCAATGCACAAAAAAGCGATTAAGAAAACACAAACAGGTTCTCGTGCGTTCTTGCGCAAAATGCAAACAGTACAAACATCATTAGGGGAAAAGACCCAATCAACCAAACAACGAGATACTACTAAGGACATGGTGCAACAGGGACAGAATTTCAAACTTGATAACAAACAAGATTTTGACAACAATATCTCAAAAAGCTAATCACATCCAGCCTGAACCAGTGGATGAGTTATTAGCAGAAATTAATCAGGATACAACAAACAAGCAAAAAACTCTTCCAATAACCGGAGTGATAGTGATAAGTGAAGATGCAATAGAAAGTAACTTAGCCTCCATAAATTCACAAGACGAGGCACTAATAATCATAGATGAATGTTACGATACAACCATGGACTGTTCAACTAACACACAAGGCTCAGATGAACAAACAAATAATCTATCACTCACATACTCAGTGGTATCGAATGAGGAAATTTGGTCATCTTCACCTGTGCAAGATGGAACAAGAGGAAATGAAAGACCGGTCTCTTGTGGAAGTCCACCAATCACAGGACCAAAAATTTCACAACCCACGGAGCACTACATTTGCTTACAGAACATCACTATTCCAAACGAGGACAACCACAGAACAACCAGTGATACTTAACAGATCTAATATTCTGCGGTTATTCAAAGCTATACCCCAACTGAAGTCAATCGGAACTGACGATATCGAAGTAGTCATTTTCCCAAACAAAAATCATATGGAGAAAGTTAACATTGATTTCTACTCTGAAGAGATTATGCAACCTGTACTTGCGACGAACCATCAATTAGGAAAATTAGGATTTAACACAGAAGAAATCTTTGTAACAAGATGCATGGCTGAAAACAAATCCAAGAATATAGCGCACTCTTATCAAAATCAGAAAGAGAGAAAAATGGAGCAAACAAACAGAGGTAAAAATGGGAGAGAATCTACTAGTACTCCAACATCAAGTTCTGAATTTAGAAGAGTATACCAATGTCAAGAGATGAGGAAAACATACTTATAACAACCAAAAGAGAAAGAAGGACAGCTAAACATAATATCTTTAACATCATGGAATATGAGAGGACACAAACATCTCCTCGAAGATTCTTCACTAACCCTTGCAGAATCAGAAATAATCTGTCTGCAAGAAACATGGTTGACAGAAGAGGTCCTCTGTGAAGGTTACATAACTTGGATGAATCCTGCAATAACTTCGGTTCTAGGTCGGCCTGCTTCAGGAATGATGATTTTAATGAAAAACATCCCTACATGGTCAATAGTACCTAGAAAAAACATACATCCTTGGGCTCAATATACAACCATTAATTTGGATGGTGATAATGACAACAACTTGACCCAGTGCAGGGAATCCGGGTGTATATCAGTCTTTAACATCTACTGGAATCCGACAGCTATCAATGACAACGAATTAATTGATTCGATATGCGATGAAATTGACCTCATCACTCTGTCCAACAGCAATAATTAATTCATCATTGTAGGAGACTTCAATATACACCTATTTAATAAAGGAGGAGACACATGTAATATACAAGAAATGACAATCGTGCAAGAAAATGGATGAAAGAAATGAGAATTCGGAATATCAATTTATGTGAACAACCTATGAATCAAAAGGGTTTACCGCGTCCTACTTGGACACATGAAAATTCCACCTCTATCATCGATTATATATTCACATCAGTGAGTTTACAGAAATTAATAATTGCGACTAACAATTCACCACACATTGCAAGCGACCATCACCAAATATCTATCACTTGGAAAGCAAAGAGGAAAGAAGCTGATCGTATTTATTCACCAGCACTTGAAGTCACAAATGGGATGAATAAACTGCAAATCCAACAACATCAAGTACCAGAAATACTTACTTCACTGGAAAATGTGGTGCTTAAAGATCATGCAAAACTGAATTATGGCTGGATACTAGAAAAATATAAAAATGTCAATTCAAAGCCCAAGTATACATCAAACCATATACATAAACATCAATACAACATTGAAATTAAACAAACAAAACAACATCACTAGAAAAGTCTGCGACAATTGGAAAAAAAGAAAGAACCTGATTATAAAAATCAAATCAGAAAAGAAAAAGAAAAATACTCCAATTTTCTAAAAACAAATACGGCAATGATAAAACAAACGGACGCGGAAGCAATTCTTGCTGCACTAGAAACTAAAAATACGAGAAACCTTTGGTCAATGATGAACAACACACCAAAACAACAAACAAACAATGATCCAAGAAGTAGAGGCCAGCCTATGGGTCAAGCACTATGCAGGACTGTATAAGAACAAAGAGAAGAAGTTGATCAAAGATATCGAAAAGGATGTGTCACCGTGGAATCTTAACAGGGACGAAGAAAGTGTTATAAACACCATCAAGGCTCTAAATTCATCCAGAGCCCCAGGCCCAGATGGCCTCTCAAATACAATGCTCAAGGAAGCACCAGAAATATGGGCAAAGTTCCTGCTTCATCTGTTCCAAATTATGGAAAAGACTAAGGAGATCCCACATACCTGGACAACTGCCATCTTCATTCCGATCTTCAAAGCAGGTGATAGAATAAACCCAGGCAATTATAGACCAATGGCCCTTTTAGATCCCTTGGGAAAGCTTTTTGCAGCTTATCTCCAAAGAAAACTCAATAATTGGGCAGCGAGCAATGGAAAACAAGCAAAAAGACAAACAGGCTTTGTAACTAAGATTGGAACTAATGTAAATCTTTTGTTATTGAACATCCTAAAAACAGAAGCATTTGCCAGAAACCAACAAATCTATGCTCTCTTCATAGACTTAAAGATGGCGTTTGACTCCGTAAACAGGAACAAACTTTGGATCAAATTAAATTCATTGGGTTGTCCTTCTGATATCCTAAATCCAATAAAAAACTGTATGCAAACACATCTGTGCGAGTGCGACTAACATCTGATGGTATAGTCACTGAATCCATTCCCACTTGGAATGGGTTGAAGCAACGATGCCCCTTAGCAGCATGCCTATATAACTTGTACACCAGTGACTTTGGAGAACAAATACAAAATAATAAAGCAAATCCACCTAAAATCAACAGTGAAGTAATTCAGACACTAATATATGCTGACAACATCATCATTCTTGATAAAACTGTGAAAGGATTACAACAAACCCTGGACAAAGCACAGGAATATATGATAGAAAATGACTTACAAATCAATACTGGCAAAACAAAAGTGATGAAACTGTCAACACAGAAGACAAAAATTCAATAAGACAGAAAACTGATGTTAGAAAGTCAAGTAATTAGTACAACAAAGACAATCAAATATTTGGGTGCCTTGATCAACCCCTCGAAGAACGAAAATGAATGGAATGAATATATCGAAGAGAAAGCCAGCTCCTTGGCAAGACAAGGGTGATTTTTTCACTTGAAATATGGAACATATTCGGCCAAAGCAACAACCTTGTTATACAAACAAAAGGTAATTCCGATATTAACCTACGCAAGTGAAACCCTAGTCAACCAGGAGGCAATCAAATGGTCTTATCTTGAAGGAATATACTTGCGAAAGACACTAGCCCTACCAAAATCATTTCCTATAGCAAGAATCAGATTCGAATTGGGTCTTCAATCCATACAATCCATAGTGCTATGGAAGCAGATGGACTTGTATAGGAAAATAATATCAGAGGATAAGATTCGGTCATTGGAAATATTAAAAGAAAAAGGACAAGCCATGCAAGTCTCAGCTTTCTCAAAATGGACTGCTGAAATAAAAACGAAAATGCAGATAGAGGAAATCACAGAGGAAATGCTGACAAAAAGACCACAACACGCAAAGTGAAAATTAAAAACTAATGACTGGATAAAAACGATAGATCTTCAAACAAGCTTTAAACGTTATCTTAAAGGTGGAAATGAAGTAAGATCACTCAATGAACTACCCCAATACTTAAAACAATTTCCAGATACCAAGATCCGTGATCTCTTTCTGCGGTTTTGACTCAACATTTTACCAACTAGAGACTACTTAGCGATGATCAACAAACCACCCAATATATCTCCCGCATGACGATTTTGTGAAAAACAGGAAGAAAGAGAAACCTTATTTCACCTGATTATGATTTGCCCAGCACTGAAAGAGAAAAGAGAATTGTATAGAGACTTTTTCAAGATATCTAAGAAAACAATGACGACAGAAGAGAGATGGGCGCACTTGCTACAAGGAAAGGACAAATGGCTCATTATCACAGTAATTACATTTTGGATAGACACTACAAAGGAGACTTAATTGCATGAAAGAATTGAAAGGAACTGTTGTATTACCATAATTGCTCTATATGAAATCGTGTGAGAATTATAAATGAAAAATTTGTAAAAGCAAACAAAACATTTTAACAAAAAAACAAATTATTAATAGTAATACTGGTAGTAGCAAATTATTGTTATTATTGAAAGTATTACTGATGGTCTGCTATGTAAGCACCAGAAGTATCAATAGTAGCGGTATATCAATGAGGTGCCATGTGGTAATGAAAGTAGGATTCAAAATAGCACTAGTAGACGTATGTAAAGGAGCCCTGTAGAGAACGGTTGCAGTATAAACATAAGTTGAAACAGCAAGAGAGAGCCACTGCTCAGAACTGGCACTCACCCATATAATTAATTAATAAGTTAAGTCAATCATGGATATGATTTTGGGAGTAGCTCTGGACATATTCATCGGGCAAGGTCATAGAGTCATTTTTTAAAAGACATCCTCATGCACTGGCTATTGAAACCCAATTAGAATCAGAACCAGCATCACATTTCAAAGTTAGAAATGTTTTGGTCTACCTCTAATGATATGAACTAGAACATAATGTGCCTTCTGAACGGAGTCTGAGCCATCAGAAGTTTGCCACTCATGCATGAAGCATCAGTAAAACCCTCGTAGCATTCAAAACCTTTCTGGGGTTTGAGGACCAACATTGACTCAGCGTGTGTTAAAACACTGTAATTTTAATTCATTGTTGTTGTATAGCTGGTTGGCCAAATGTGGCTGGCATGGGCTTGTGAACCGATCAACCTGTACTGTTTTTTCATCCTTGGTATTTGCTTAATAGAATCACATGCATTATGCCATACCTTAAGGGGCTCCTCCTTCTCCCACTTAGCCACAAAAACCTGGAACAACATCCCGAAAGAAATAAGAAACACCGAAGACCATCTACAATTCAGAACATTACTAAAGACCTGGCTCTTCAACATTACAGATTCAAACTGAAAAAGCTAAACTACCGAACGGTAAACACAAAGAAAAGGATGACAAATCCAGGATGACACTGACAACATCCAGAACCGAATAAAGAAACTCTTACTACAACAAGAGAGAGGACACTAAGTCGAATAGGCCATGAGTGACACCCATAAGGACAGAAATCAGGATACCTAGCCAACTTCCAGCGAACAACCTCACCCGCTCCATAATTGCTAATGGAATTCATACCTGCATAGAGTTGTGTGAACGTCTGCACTTGCTATACTCGAAGCAAGTTGTGGATACTGGTAGGGGCATTGACCGAAGGGAGTTGTG
This sequence comes from Ambystoma mexicanum, assembly GCF_040938575.1. NCBI lineage: Eukaryota > Metazoa > Chordata > Amphibia > Caudata > Ambystomatidae > Ambystoma > Ambystoma mexicanum. Next base: position 545,339,123 of record NC_090929.1, read on the forward strand.
AATGAAGGCAGATGCCGCCCCTGGACATAACTGCAAGCGTTGGCATTTACCACGTTCCAAAGGGGCTGGGAGCAGTAGCTTGCAGTAGCGAGCAGTAGCATGCATGAGCAACTGAATAAGATGATGAATGCTGAGCAGCCGCCACATATGGAGGGAATAACCCTGGCTGACAAAACAGGTGCCAGGTAGGCGGCTGGTGCCCAACTTGGGCAAGGTTATGAATGTGAGTGAATGCCAGGTGGGAAAGGGACTGTGAAGGTCAGATAGCCCCAGATCTAGACAGAGATGCATAGATGCTCACGCAACCCACCTGAAGAGAATACGGAAAGTTAGCACCTCACTTCCAGACAGCGAGGCCAATTTAACAAGCCCACTAACAATTTCGCTCCTCTGCGTACACCTCTCAAACTCTAACCAAACACAACCACAAGCCTACAACACAACAATCCGCACAAACTTCACTACACTGCAAAAACAAAACAAACCACACATAGACCCGCACAACAGCACACGACGGCTACCGACTGTAAAACACCCCAAGCCCAACCAACGGACCTCCACGCCGAGGCCGCAAACAGCACATCACTGCTCTCTTTCACTTTTCCAGCTTATTTCCACTAACTCACCCCCCACCCCTCCCTTTTTCAGAGCCGCCAGAGCACCAAGGGAGTGCTCCGGTGGTGAAAGTGGGCGGTACGAATATCGTTTAACATTAACATTAACTTTGCCCATTGTATAAACTAGGTGAGCAATTGGTTCTAATATGTTTTCTTTCGCTCCCCATTGCTGATGTGGTCAGTGTACTGGCAATAGCTTTAATGGGAATATTGTCCAAGAGAACACACTTCATTAGGTTTCTAGAAATACAATTGAGTGCTTTCCCCCACCTTGTTATGAGGCTATGGTGGTCATTGATTTTAATTATTACCATTCCCCAACTATTTTATGGTGGGTTCAAAAAAAGCAAGTCAATAAAATCGCATTTAACTGAAATGTGAGAGTAAAAGGCAATTTTGACTAAAAAACCACACACACAGCACTGCCAAGCACGTATTAGCCATCACTGCAAGTTAACCTCCAGATTAGAGCCACAAAGCAAAGCACTATGAACTATGAGTATGCAAATCAGATGAACAACGTGCTGTTTGCTCCTGAGAAAATTGTCACTGGGCCTCATAATAAGTTTGGCGGTACAGTACCAACGGTGCTGCTATGGCACTGGCACCGTTGGTACCGTACCGCCAAACTACGAGTTTTTCTCGCGGGTACCTGACAGCCCACCAGGTCTGACCTGGCAGACTGTGCGGCACCCGCAAGCAAAGGCCGCGGATGCATCAGCACCATTATTAACGGTGCCGGTGCATCCATGCCCGAGAGCGCAGCATTACCGGCACCCGTGAATGGGTAATTATCAGGCCGGAATACTCATAATGGCCCGGTAATTACCCATTTGTGGGTGCCAGTGCCGAAGGCGAGTTTGGCGGTAGCCGTGCCTGTCATAGAGGCACGACTACCGCCAAACTCATAATGAGGCCCATTGTCTTTTAGTCCAATGCTATTTTATACAAAGATGTATCAACTCAATATTTAATTATTAAAGAAATGAGATGGGGGGAAAGCTATGGGCATCATGTTTCGAAACTGCTTTTCTTAAAAAACAACCTCAGAGCATCACAGGAGATGAAGCATTTCACTTTACATGGATTGATGCAACTATCGCATCATGACTTCTGGAACAGTCCATTTACTGACTAGTATATATATTTTCAGAGTGTCCAATCAATCTCAGCATAATATCGTTACACCAGTCCACCATATCTTTCTTGCTGTCCAATCCCATATAATGCTTTCCCTTGAGTGGTATGTCCTCAATTCAAGAATGATGAGCTCAGCAAATAGTTTCTATGAGGAATCCAAGTTCCTGTGTGCCGCAAAGATAGCGACATTGGGCCTCATTACACGGATGGCGGTGGACCAAGGTGCTAGTAGCACCTTGGTCCATGCCGGTAAAATACCGGTACCGGTAAACCCTTACCGCCTACCCTGTAATGTGGCCCGTTGTGTTAATGTATGCTTCTTCTGTATCACAGCAAAATGCCACATCTTGAAGCCACAGCGTCACATTCGGAGCATGGCTTTTCCACCAAGTCTTGGCTAAGCATCTACAAGTAAAAATAACATCCCAGCATGTATTTGCACATGTTAGAGAATCCATTTAGTCTATCAAATCAAAATAATCAAAGGGGAACTCACTATCTGTTCACCTAAAATCATAATCACGTTCTCAAAAGCCTCTTTCTAAAACCTGTCTATGCCTCTACACGTCTGCTAGTTCCAAGTGACAACAAGTACAGACATGCGAGACTTCCCTGTGTTGTACCGCAGTCTTGTTAAAACCTATTAGAGACATGATGTTCAAACATAATCTGCCGTTATGTTGATTGTACAATAGAGTAATCACGGAGAGAGGTAAGACCCTAGACCCATTCGATGGAATGCTGTGAAGAGGAACGGCCACACCATAGAGTTCAATGCTTTTTCAGAATCCATCGAGAAAGAATCTGCCATATGATCAGGATCGCGCCTTGAAACACTTGTGTATAGGCACTTTATAAATGACATATCATATCATATCATGAAGTAAGAGAAACAGACCAAACAACTGTCAAACACCATAGAAGGTTGACTGCCTCGGATGAAACCTTCCTGATCATTAGCAACACAATTTATCATGAGAGGGAGAAGCATATTAGAAAATATGTTAGCAAAAATATTATTCCTCAAATTTATAAGTGAGATGGGTCAATATGCAGAACAGCCCATAGAGTCCTTGTTGGGCTTTTATAAAAGAACATTGATGTCCTTTCTCGTGGACTCTGGCAACATCCCATTCTCAATGGCTTCACAAGATACACTCTGGAGGTGTGGAGCGAGGATATTTGAAAATTCCTTATAAAAGTCCACCATCAAGACATCCAATCTAGGGAATCTTCCCTCAAAAAACCTTGACTACCCTGACACATTTCTGTAATGGTTATTAAATTATTGTCAGGATTAATCAGGTGAGTACAAAGGCAGCGAATATGGCAAGGGAAATGTGCACAAAATCGCACAGTGAATAACCTTGAATCAAACAACGTGCACACAAGAACCACGACTCATAATACTAAAGGAGTGCAGATAGAGTGAAACAAAAATACCTATATATGAAAAGGGATGTGGGGTAAGCACTTAGAACCTCCTTATGACTGAAAGGAAAGTCGGCAAACTCCTTACCCACTATGCTCTTACAGATACTGACAGCGCTAAGCCCACATAGAGGGCAAGCAAGGACAGGATCTGTGTGCTGACACTCTGGATGATACTGAATAAGGAACTTAGAAACAGTACTCACGAGAACCGGAAAGACCACTTGAATGTCAGTAACCCCACGAACCCAGTTGATGAAACGAGGACCCAGAAGGCTATAACAGCAATGGGTGGAGGATAACTAAATACCTAAGACCTAAGTCAAGGAGCAAGTAGGAATTGTGATTAAAGAAATAGTGAGGAAAACAAATTCACACAGGGACTAGTTACTACAGCACCCCACACCTAAATAATCAAATGGGAAATAAATGCAGAAGTGAAATGGAAAACATGGCATGGATCCCAATAGGAAGTAAGGATCAGGAGCAGGGAAAATGATATCACAAAAGGAAACCTTACCCACCCATCCAAGGAGAAAAGGCAGGAAACTAAATCTAAAAAAAGGAAAGACTAATGCATCAAGTTTTTCAGTAGCAAAGGACAGCATCAAAGAAAAAGAAAACACAGGCAAATTGGGCTGCATCAAAGGGTAAAGCACAGAGAAAGGCTGCCTGCAGACAGAGGAAGACAAAAAGGGAAATCCAGAAAGCAGAAATCAATTTAGCACATGAATCCGAAATCCAGGGCGGAGGAACAAGAAACAGGAACTAGGAACTAGGCACAAAAGCTAGGAACAAGGAACAAGGGACTAGTCACAACAGGAACACTGCAACGATGACCAGAGCTGGACTGAAGTAAACTGAGGCTTTTAAAGCTGCTTAACGAGCACACCCCTCAGGTGTGCCGCCTGCTGCACCTGCAGCCACAGGTGTTGCCTATCCTCCACCCAACCTTGTCCTGCAAGGGAGGAGGTGAAGCAGTGAGCCAGGCATTCTGGGAAGCATAGTCATTTGAGTAAAGTAGCATGCTGGCTGCCAAAAACCTGGAATGGATCCGGAACGGAAGTAACTTGGAAAATAAGGTTTTAGCGCTCCCAATTCATCACAGCACTGTAGCATTAGGTTCAGAGGAAATGTCCAGTAGGGAATAAACCCCAAAACATGCCCCCAGGTGGCGGGAACGGGAGCCAAGGGAGCGAGTCGTGACAGTATACCCCCTTCCACGGCCGTCTCCAGGCGACCGTCACCCGCACAAAACATCTTCCTTCTATGATAGGAGCGCTTTGTCTTTGGAGGTGGCACTGATGGAAACGGTGGCCTGTGGGCAAAAGCAGATGGACTGGAATGAATAGAATCAAGCTGCAGTCTAGAAGAGTCATAGGCAGGCTTCTGGTGAGGAAGAGACTCATGGTTCGAAGAAAGGCATGAAGGACTTGCAGGACCTGAAGCAGAGTTGGAAGGTCCAGGAAGCTCAGTCACTGGGAGTGGACAGTTATAAGTCTTTGAGGAGGGAGACAGGCTGGTGTAACATGCCTTAGACAATGGTAGAAGCCCTGTTAACCCTTCTGCCGAGAGTGGACTCGCAGGAGGTGATGAAACTGCCGGTTTCAGGAAATGTTTATGTTCAGAAAAAGAAGGTGGCGGCCGAGGTAGAGGTTCGGATCCTTTTCTGTCATCCATCTGGGAAAAGGCTTGTGGTTGAAAGTGACTAATGTTTGACTGCATATGTTCCATGCCTTGGAGGCCTGGAAGTCCTATGGGTTGTTCGAGGCTGGCACTCCCGGTGACAGTCGTGTAGCCACCTTGTTGCACGTGGGATACAACCGCAGGGACATTTGGCATACTGATAGGAGTGATAGAGGCAGAACTTAGTACATCAGGCACACTCGCAGCAGGAGCAATAACAGGCACATCTTGAACTGCAGCAGTCATTCCCTTCCTTTGGCTAGTAGCACCCAACTGGTGCTGCTGCTGGGTGGCCGTGCCCGTCCCTTCCCTCGGGCTCATGCGTGATCCGGCAACAAAAAAGCTGTCAAGCGGCTGATCCAAACCGGACCCCAGATGCGAACCACCCAGCCCGCTATCCTGGTCGGCTACTGGTTCGGTGACTGGGCCGTGGCGGATGGTATCCGTCTCCCTCTCGTAGTACTCCAGGCAAGTCCAATGGCCTCGCTTGTAAGGCTCTCCCGAGTCATGATCCAGCTTAATGTTTCTGAAGTGAGAGCTGGCAGAAGTTTCAAACTCAGATGTTGCATCTTCGGGAGGCTCTGATGCTACAGTCAAGCAGTTGGGAGAATTGTCTTGTGAAAAAGGCAGGCAATCTGGTGATCCCCCTGAAGCATACAAAGGGCAGGCTGGACCTTCATCAGTAATAAATGGTTGGGATTCAGGAGGAATCTCTGGAGCAGAAGAATATGCAGCAGGATCTGACAGTGTAGACAGGTACACCTCCGATATTGGCCGCGAGGCTGAGCAGGATACAGGTCTCTCATGAACTGAAGCCAAACTAGCAGTAGGCTCTGGGACCGAAGACATGCACTTAGAATGTACTACCGGAGGCTCCATGGCTGAAGGATAATCTGCTGGATGAGTCACTGTAGCCGAATACAGGCATACCAGAGGAAATTCTGAGGCTGAAGGCATGCAAGCTGGAGCCATCTCGTTAGCTGAAGACAAACTTGTCAAGGTCTTTGGCACTGACCAAGTACATGGTGAAGGCTCTTGAGTGAATGGCAGACATGGCAGTTGTTCATTGATTGAAGACACGTGTGTCAAAGATGACTGCAGAGCTGTGGACGGATAATAGAAGAGTCAATGGTTGTAGGAGGACAGACTGAAGTCCCAGAAGTCGACAGACACATGTGTGGCTCAGGAATGGAAAACACCTTTAGGGCAGTTGACTCCTTGGCACCAGTAACCAAAGACTGAGCTGTACCCCTGCAGTCCCTCTCCTTAGTGGATGGCACAGAGTCTCTTCCTTTGTAGAAGTCAATATCAACCAGAGGAATCACCATAGTAAAGTCTCTGTTAATCAGGATTTCGTCAATTGTCCATTCCTCTGTCTTAGCTTCTGAAAGTGGCAGATTAACAATCAACAGTTCAGGAATCGTCTGCCAGGTTTTTGGTTCAGTATACTGTGGAATGAGTCCAGCAAAATCTGAAATCTGTACTGTTTCTGACTGTTCGTTGTGACAAAAATTGGCAGAAGGAAGAGCGAACACAGAGGTAGCATCGTTTTCCACATCAACTTGAACGTCTACTTCAGTCTCAGCAGCAAGATCAAGGACAGAACCTAAGCCTACAGTAGTGACTGATTCTGTGTATGTCACCATTGTGGATTGTGTTTAGAAATCAGAAGCAAGTATGTGTTCAAGCTCAGAATTATGACAAACTGCTACACAGGAAATTTTAGGTAAAGGAGTGGCTTGTAAATCTTCAGCTAACTGCAATCCCTGACAAACAGCAGAACAATTGTCAGAAACTGTGCCCAGATTAAGCGCTGTGCTAGAAGAAAGACTTTCACTCCCAATAGATCTAACATATTGACAAATATCATAGGTTACCAAAGTCTCTGCACTCAGGGGCTGAACAGTGTTCACTTCATCAACATCAACGGATAAAGTCTGAGGTGTATTCAGTAAAGAGTGCAAGGTCTTATTCTCTTCTTGTAAAGAAAGGAATTCTTGTCTCAACTCCTCAAGCTTAGCTCTTAGCATGCCCTGCATTAATTGTACATCACTATCAGTAGGCACAGGGGGAGGCATAGTGGCATCAGGGCTGGATCATCCACTAGCAATCTGGATGTGCACCGATTGTACATTGTCATCTACTGCTTGCAGGTTCGGAGATTTATACTTTCTCTTACCAACTTGGTCTGTGTTTCCCTTAAGCAAACTATTGACATTAGACCTCTTGGCATTAGGGACTACAGTATGTACTTGTGCAAAGGAGTATGCTTTAGACTGAGGGTAGAAAACAGAGGTTATGCAAGGAACCCCTCCATTCTTTATGTTTGTACCATGAAACTGTTCAATCTGAGCTGAAGCACAACTGGAATCATGGGGTTCAACAACAGAGGTACTCTTGTATAATAAGTCTAACAGTGTGTTGTTTTCTGCTGCTAAGGCTTGTGCTGACATAGAATCTGGATCAGAATAAAAGACAGAACTAGGATCAGACAATGTAAGATGTGCCATCCTGTGGGAAAAATACTCTGCGCGTAAATGCCCATTCGTGACAAGGAGTTCATTCAAGTCAGGACTAGTGCTTTGATTGTCACAGGTAAATGTAGGGGAAGCTTTCTGTACAAATTTGTTAGAGGCCTTGCTGCCTTTCTTTCTTAAACTTGCCATATTCAATGGGAATTTAGGGCTGGTCATTCTGTCAGGATTAATCAGGTGAGTACAAAGGCAGCGAATATGGCAAGGGAAATGTGCACAAAATCGCACAGTGAATAACCTTGAATCAAACAACGTGCACACAAGAACCACGACTCATAATACTAAAACCCAGGAGTGCAGATAGAGTGAAACAAAAATACCTATATATGAAAAGGGATGTGGGGTAAGCACTTAGAACCTCCTTATGACTGAAAGGAAAGTCGGCAAACTCCTTACCCACTATGCTCTTACAGATACTGACAGCGCTAAGCCCACGTAGAGGGCAAGCAAGGACAGGATCTGTGTGCTGACACTCTGGATGATACTGAATAAGGAACTTAGAAACAGTACTCACGAGAACCGGAAAGACCACTTGAATGTCAGTAAACCCACGAACCCAGTTGATCAAACAAGGACCCAGAAGGCTATAACAGCAATGGGTGGAGGATAACTAAATACCTAAGACCTAAGTCAAGGAGCAAGTAGGAATTGTGATTAAAGAAATAGTGAGGAAAACAAAATCACACAGGGACTAGTTACTACAGCACCCCACACCTAAATAATCAAATGGGAAATAAATGCAGAAGTGAAATGGAAAACATGGCATGGATCCCAATAGGAAGTAAGGATCAGGAGCAGGGAAAATGATATCACAAAAGGAAACCTTACTCACCCATCCTAGGAGAAAAGGCAGGGAACTAAATCTAAAAAAAGGAAAGACTAATGCATCAAGTTTTTCAGTAGCAAAGGACAGCATCAAAGAAAAAGAAAACACAGGCAAATTGGGCTGCATCAAAGGGTAAAGCACAGAGAAAGGCTGCCTGCAGACAGAGGAAGACAGAAAGGGACATCCAGAAAGCAGAAATCAATTTAGCACATGAATCCGAAATCCAGGGCGGAGGAACAAGAAACAGGAACTAGGAACTAGGCACAAAAGCTAGGAACAAGGGACTAGTCACAACAGGAACACTGCAACAATGACCAGCGCTGGACTGAAGTAAACTGAGGCTTTTAAAGCTGCTTAACGAGCACAGCCCTCAGGTGTGCTGCCTGCTGCACCTGCAGCCACAGGTGTTGCCTATCCTCCACCCAACCTTGTCCTGCAAGGGAGGAGGTGAAGCAGTGAGCCAGGCATTCTGGGAAGCATAGTCATTTGAGTAAAGTAGCATGCTGGCTGCCAAAAACCTGGAATGGATCCGGAAGGGAAGTAACTTGGAAAATAAGGTTTTAGCGCTCCCAATTCATCACAGCACTGTAGCATTAGGTTCGGAGGAAATGTCCAGTAGGGAATAAACCCCAAAACATGCCCCCAAGTGGCGGGAACGGGAGCGAAGGGAGCGAGTCGTGACAATTATTTCCTCTCATGGCTCTCATTCCAATATAGGCACATTTGATCCAAATATTGTTCAATTCAATGTAATTAGTCATTGGTTCAAGCAGAGCATAGTCTAGCATAGACTTGCACAAAATCTTTAACAATCTCTTAGTCTGTATGATAAAAATTGCCATCCCCATCCCTAATAGTTAGTACAAGAGTATTTTGCCTTTCCATGCTTGTCAACTATGCTGAAATATTGCTGGGTCTTGCACCCTCCCCATACTATTTTCCTGTATGTTGATAACACACATATTGTACCTCTCCGTTTACTCTGTTTCACAGAACTGCTGGAATGATGGTTTCAGTTCCGCCAACAAAGCAGTATTCGGTCTAAGTGGTATTCCTTTTCCATACCCCTCACATTTCTTCAGATGTGCCTAATGAGTCTCTGATAATACTTCCTTGGGTATGCAGAATCCTCAAATGTACTACTTAGAAGTCTCCTATAGCATACCAGAAGAGTCCAAAGACCCTTCATTCTTCATTTATCTAAAAAAACACTATTACTTCTTGGGGGTCGGAACAAAAAGTCACATCTGCCATGGCTTCTGGTTTGAATCGATAAACTCTAAAAGAAGGTCTGTCTATTGGAATATTAAGTTGAATATTTACAGATGGTGATCATAAAGAGTATGGGCAAAGCTGGAGCAGTTATCAATCTACAAAGGCCCCCGGCCAGAAATTAGGAAAAAGTATTTGTGACACAGCGTCATGGACCAAGGAGTAAAAGATAAAGCCTCAAACAAGAAGATGCAACATTTTCCAAACATCAATCATTTCATGAAAATCACAAAGAAGCATTATTCTTTATGCAGACCTAGACAAGCGGCTAGATGCAACCGGAGATCTATCTAAGTGCGTGTCTTGTGGTCCCCTCCCCATACAATTACAATGTCTGTGAGCCTCAGTAAAATGTAAGCCATCCAATCACAGTACTTGGGGGCTTCCACAATTTGAGTGCAGCTATTTATCAATATGACATTGCAACCATTAATATCCCGTGAAACTATGAGAGATCCATCCGCTGGATCACTCAAGGACTCATACAGTTTACAACACAGGGACTGGTGTATCAATATAGCAACCCTTCTAGCATGGAGGGAGAACTAAGAATTGTATCTGTGATATCCCTTCTTCAGAGCAAACCCAGTTGCTGCCGTTTGAGCAAAGTATGTCTCTTGTAAGAGTGCCACATTGAGCCTGTGCCTTCCAAATAAAATACAGCTTAATCTTTCTGGTGATTTATGCATTTTATATTACAAATAAGTAAATGTACACAGATATTGTCACTTTTAGCCATAGCATAGTAAAGCTTATATTCCAAACAAAGTCTCCTCATTGCTTGAAAACAAAAGGAGGTGCCATAAACGGCCTGGCACCTCAATAATTCCATAATTGGTCCCGGCAGGCACACATCTCCCCACTTCTGCAACACTGCCACTTAGGCCATCATTGTACATTGTATTCATTGACATTTTTACAATTGCTTCAACTTGATAACATCTCATCACCTGTGTTAAAACATTTTCCCACCGTCACTGACAACCCGCCAATAGTCAGTGTAGCACCCGCCACCCATATTTGCCAATCAACCATAACTTCAAGTGGAGCGCACAGGAGTAACATCCCGGGCTGGCCATATACACCCAGCCAGCATTATGATAAACAAACACATATCAATTGGAGTGCAGGCAGGCCTAGTTCATAGTCATTAAGTTCTAACACTAAAGTCAGCGCACCCCTCCCATATAAATTCCTGTATGAACTCACAGAGGACAACTCCATGCCATTTCATCTCTTCACTCATTACTCAGTGATGAATCTAGGAGAATTGTAACCATTCTGCCACAACTTGTTGATGATGTACTACAACATGTGTCAGACTTACTCTCACCTAACATATGTATTAGCGTACCCACAATAGTTCAGATATGTCATGTAACATGACCCACGGGCCGACATGTCATAAAGGCAGTCAGCACATCAACAAGCGTTTCACTCAAGTGTCATTTTTAGGGGATAGGCCTCCATTGTTGAGAGATTATAGGGGATCCGCTGGCTAGGGTGCAGACTGCAGCATAACAGTGAAATCATTTGCTAATTCAGGAGACTAAAAGAAATGCACTTTTATATCATGCACCCTATATGTAACTTTGTAGGGAAAAACACTGAATATTTATATTTAATATGTTTAGCTCTCAAGGCCTTTTTTACATGCAAATAATATTCTGGAAACCTGCACCTATGTTGAGAAATCCAGAAAGATGTGGATCGAATTTCCTTCATATTGCAAGTTGCAGCATAAGGATTGTGTCCCAATCCAAAACATTCAGCAGCCTGTCAATAATGAGCTTCAGGGGAGAGAATGGCATATTTTTTGTGGCTGGAACCGTGGGAGCGCTCTCCACAAAAAACATAGTTGAACATTAAGGTGAATCAAATACATCCTTGACGACCTGTTCTACAAAGGGTTCCATTGAGTTTATGGGATCACATTCCCCGACTCATGTTATCCGTATATTATTCTTGTGGGAGTGGATTTCCAGGTCATCATTTTAAGTAGTTACATTTTTCAAAAGCTTATGCACGCTGTACAGGTTTTAGGACATATTAGCCACACTGTCGTCCGCAGTGGATATTGTAAGTGATTTCAATCCGGCACTTCACCTAAATCAACGCCTAGCGTGTAATGCACAACTGAAATCCTTATTTATTTATTTGTGTCTAAAAGTTCTTTTATTCTGAATGATGTACCACATATATCACGCCCCTCTGTTGGAACTCCCCCGCCCCCCACCCCGGTCACGCTGAACTAGGAATCAGGCTGGTTTGCAAAGTTAAAATATGCATTTATATATTCCACAATATAATCACACTATGTTTAAGGGGTATACAATAATCACCAATGGAGTGATGTCACACTAAGCAATCTCTTTAATCACAAGGATAATAATAAGCAAAAACAATGCAGCACGGCAATAATACTTTTGTGGGTGTGTGTTCAGATCAAATGGCAATGTGGTTACTATTTCCCCCTGCACACTCCTCAACCCCGCCATATGCAATGTAGAGAGATCGGAGGAGAGAGAACAGGTTTCAGGAATGCAGAATTCAAATACAATGTCAATCCCAATTTCCCCCAACAAACACAAGAGAGAAACAGAATTGATTGGCAAACGGTCAAAATGGTTTTAAAGTTGGCTTTGAATGGAATAGGTAAAACACTAAAAATGGCTTAAATGACTGAAATTGTTTAAATTCTAATGGGAGCCACTTTATCTGGTTGCAGACAAACACTAGCAATGATTTGACACCAATAAGCAATGTGGAAACTGAAATTTGATGTCGGGTGCAATGAAAAGCTATTTAACACGTGATATTTTGCCAAAATGAAAATTCGTGGCAAACTTTTCCGTGCACGTTAATCATGACTGCGGAAAAACTATAGGGATTTGAGATGCGGTGTTTGATTCTGTGGAAAGCTGTGGATGTTAGCTACAAGGAGACATTTAAATTCTGTTTCTAGCATAAAATATGAAGAAGTTATGGACGTTTTCGTGGAGGTCGTTTTTTTATCAAATAAGCGTAAAATCTGAAAACAGGGATGCGCTTTCAAAAGACAAACAGGATATATTTACACTAGGGTCAGACTATGAAGAAGCAAATACTACACGGGAGCACAGCCACTAGACCAGGACACCGCTGGATCAAGTTTTTGCCTGCCGAGGAGCTTGCCTTCTTCAGATGAAATTTATCAGCGCAAAGATATGTTTAACAATACTATTACAGAACAAAGGTAGTAGGGATAAGATAAAGAGTTCAGGCAATTCAAAAATATTTCTAACCATAGGCTAGTGACACAGTTCTATACTCTGGATACTCACTATATGTATTTGAACAGAACCGTCAGGAATTCTGGTCAGTCAAGATTTCTGGACAGGAATTCTGCTGGGCACACCAGACTGGGACAGGCAGCTGGGCACACCGCACGACAGGACTGGACAGGATTGGCACAGCACGGCACAGCACGGCACAGGATTGGGTTTAATCTGCCCTTCTCGGTTCTGAAGATAATTATTTAGCAGGAAAGCAGTTACAGCACAGCCCAGCTGCTTTTTTGGTTTCCCCTTTAAGTTTGTGGGATTCTGGTTCTAGAAGTTCAAGGCCCAGCTGAGAATGGTTCAGCTATAGAGTGGGCCTTTCTGCTTTGCCAAGTTTCTGGAGTCTGGAGCAAAGAATATGAATGGATCTCCTTCAGGGTGCTTCGCCAGGATCAGGATAGTGGGTGGATCTGCGTGTGTTTTCTGATTCCTCAGCTTTCTCTATTTATGCACATGATAAAGGGGTGTGTGTGCTGAATTATCCTAAGACCGTCCCCTAGGCTGGCTATAGGTTATAATCTCCCCTCTCCCTTGATTGGAGTAGGAAGGAAACATGATGTCACCATGATGATGTGGGTTTATGAGTCAGAGAATCCTCCCCTTGGCTTTTGAACATGAAATCTACTTTTAGTATAATACATATTTACACTTTTGCAAACTTCATAACAATAACATATCTACATCACATATTTTGTGGATCAAATGCTCTTCTAAGCCCCGTCATTGTAGGATCTTGTGTCGGCTTTTGACAGAATTCTGCCCTTTTGGGCCGGAACATGATATTTAGTTTGTCCACAAATTTGTACAACGGTGCGCATTGTAAATGGGCATAAGCGTGTGAAGTTTCATGCTTTTGACATAATTACATTTGGTATAAAACCACAATTTCTATAGTTACTTCCCAGAACATAGCACAGAGTTCTGGCTCCTCCTAAAATGTGCAGCCAAAAATGAGGTTCAGAAGTCCGGGGTTTACATATTTTTTACAATTGTACACAGTAAATTAAGAGTCTTTTTAGAAATATGCTTATTGTCCATTGTGAATCAACAAAAGTTGTCTGTCCCCACATCCTTCCTCTTCTTGCAGCTCAGGAGCAATCTCCGCCCCTTCCGTCTGGCAGAGGCCATTTACGATCCTTCCTGATTAGCAGCTCCTTGCCTTGGAGGAAGTCCATTGTGCTCTTCCTACAGCAGCCCAAGTTCCCCTCCCCTCTTAATCAACACAAAGGTGTGAGTTCCTGGTCTAGAGAGCAGAAGGGAGGTGCCTGGCCCTGTGGGGGAAGTTGTTTGTGGTTTGGCTTGGAGTCAGGCTTAATTTTAAATGTCATTTTGTTGCAATTTTCTTTGTTTAAATAAACTTGTAATTTTAAAACAAGCAGCTAGAACACTTATTCCAGACTCTAAACCATGAAGTTTAAATAGTTACAACCTAGGTTACTCTTGATAAAAGGTTACTTAGATTTCAGACATTAGATCTTAATGGTACAAGTTTACAGTTTTAATGCAGGCTTTTGAAACAGTCATTCAGGCGGCCGCTGGTACTGCTCCCAGATTTTGACAGATCCCACAGGCAGGCAAACTTGTGCTGTGGGTGTTTGATGACCAATTCAGCTTTCCAGGATCTTGTAATTTCACAATGATTTATTGAATTCAGTAAAATGTGACACCCAGCAAGACTATTGGATGTTTGTGGTTGTTTTGCACCAGCATTTTGTATTTTCAGCAACCAAGAAAAGAGTTAAAATGCAAGATTCCGGATTTCTTTCAGCAAGCACTGCTTTTCATGCAGGCTCCATTTTTACTGGTTGGGCAGCCCAATGACATGTTTCAGGAGTGAGGTCTCCGTTCCACCACTGACAACATGCATGGTAGATTTGGCAGCCATCTTTTTGTGCTTTGTAGAGTGCAATTATCATAGGTTTTGGCGCGCACAGGGGTATTGCGGCCATTTTGATGAATCTGGCACCATCAGCACACAGTGATGCCACAGGGCAGAGCATAAGTGGGTTAATACATCCTGCAATATTGTATCCTCAGCAGCATCCATTCAAGTGCCATGTTTATGTAGTCTTTCTTTAAAATGATACAGTGTACATTTTAGTGTATCTGTTGTCACACTTATGTGGGCCTTGAGCTGCAGAAACATTTCTTTACGCTCCATAGTCCTTGCTGCCGGGGCACCCAGACAATTGCGGCTCATATTCCACCACCTGTATTACTCTGTTTTTCACCTACTGCGAGTGGAACCAAGTGAGAGCTGGGGCTGCTGCTTGCTGTGGTTCCCATTGTCGATTTGGAGGATCCAAACCTTACACCCCTACCTGATAGATTGTCCCTTTACTGCTGCTTGTATTGCTCTCACCCAGCTCAACCTGCCCCATCGGGAAGCCCAAGAGGCAGTGCCAGACATAAGGATCCTGCACCCCTCAGGCTCAGGCTCTCACCAACCACCACCTACCAACGCAGCAGTACGTCCAACATTAGGGCCTGAAAATTACTCCAGTGATTTGTATCTTCAACAATCTCAGGGGCTCAGCCGAGATGGATGCAGCAAAAACAGCAGCCGAGCCGCACCACCAATGAGGAGCAAACACAATCGCTGGCATACTGTTCTCCCACACTCCACATTGGTGGTGCGGATCCACATAGATCTCTGCAATAGGTCCATTTATCTACTGAGAGATCTGACTGCAAAGTTGAATGAGCTGTCCTACTTGGATAACATTCACAGATGAACAAGATTCCATCTCCTCTTGCTAACCTCTCCAACCAGCTTCACCTGACCCATACCTTTCCTCTAAGATGTATCCCCCTGCTTGAAGCCTTTTAAGTTATTTTGGGTATGTTGTTTCCCCAAAAAACCACCATATCTATAACCTTTCCCGAAATCCTCTGAATATGTATGGGTTTTAAAGGCGATTTGGCCGTAAAAAAAATCCACGAGAACCTGTCAATCTACCTAAATCTCACTAGGACATTTGCAGGGGTCCACTGTGCACTTTAAAGAAAGTTCCCCTAGACATATTCACAAATACTCACCATTTAGCGCCTGCATTCCTATGACTGGCTGACACTGTAGTTCTGTCAGAATGTTCTCATTATTTTGTTTCTTTTTTTTTTTTTTTTTTTTTTTTATTACGAGTGTATAATCACCGTGGTGATTTTTACAAGAAGATGAACGAAAAACACTCCCCAGTTCCAACAATTATCTGTCAAACTGTCTAACTGTGGCCAGGCCCGTTAAGACGGGGGTACATGTACGAAGATCTGATCCAAAATTTTTGTGGCTGCAATAGACCAAGATGTTCTCAAGCCTCCTATTAAGCGCTCCCACCAGAGCTCTTCCTCCCTCAGATAGGAGTTTTTTAAGTGATGGAGAATGTATGGTGATCTAAATTTGTCAGTACCTGGACATAGTAGTAAAAGGTGCCGTAAAGTTTCGCTTTGTTCAATGTTATTACAAAAGCGGCAAGTATTTGTTGTTGAAAGGCCCCTTGTGTACAGAATCTCATTTGTAGGTAGCAAATTTAGCCTCGCACGGAGTAGGGTGTTCCTAGTTTTTTTGTCTGGGTGCTTTGTCAGGAAGGGTTGAAGTACATTCAGTTTTCTGTTTGTTGGTGGAAGGTGGCTAGTTAACTTGTACTCAGATGCCTTTTCCAATGTATTTATCCAGTCCAATTCTTCTAATCGGGTTTTAGTTTTAGTCGGGTTCCCCAGAAGTTCTTCAATCGAGCTGCCGCAGATATCAAGTTGCTGTAATCACATTTGCTCCCATTTGGACGATAACATGGATTTGCTTGAGTTCATCTCTTCATGGACCATCTGGAAAATTGCAGAGGAAGAAGGATCTATTATTTTCCGATATAACATAACTGACGCTCTTTTCACAATTGACTCTAAGGAGGAGAGGGAAAGTTCACGTCTAATCAGAGCAATCGGAGTAGAAGATGGCATGTTCAGTACTGAGCGCCAGAACTGACTCTCCAGTCTGGCCCATATGAAGTGAGGTAAAGATGGCATGGCCTCGGCTCCATAGGTGATGGCCGGGATAACTTTGCCCCTGTAGAATTTAAGTAGTGGCAACAATGAAAAACGTCCGTATTTGTTGTCCAGTATTTTTGCTTGCGAGGCTAGAGTTTTCATTTTTCCAGAAAGATGGTGCTGCATCGCTGAGTCATTGGCCGTGGAGTCAATGAGGACTCCAAGATATTTAAATTCAGCCACTTGTTCGATTTTGTTTGTGGCCAGATACCACGAGATATTCTTCATCTTTGTCTTTTTTTGATTCTTTCCAAATACCATTATCTTCGTTTTCTGTTTGTTTACTTCTAGGTCGTTGGCGGCTGTATATGTGGTCAATGCAGACAGCTGCCGTTGTAAACCAATTGGGGTCTGGTCCAATTGAATGAGGTCGTCTGCATACAGGAGTCTCGGGATCTTCTCTTTACCCAGTTCTGGGGGGAATACTCATGTGCTGATTAGAGAATCTTTATAGTCCCCAAAATAGGCCAGAAAAAGGGCTGGTGCTAGTGGGCAGCCTTGTTTGACCCCTCTGTCTGTTGTTATGGATGACGAGAGTAGGCCACTGGTGTTCAGTCGTACCTGCATTGATGTGGCAGCGTGCAGGGCCTTGATGGGATTCAGGATCTCCTGAGGGCAGTCCCAACTGGAAAGTTTTCCCCAGAGCTTCCTTCGGTTGACCAAGTCGAAGGCCTGGGACAGATCTATAAATGCCAAAAACAGGTTCCGATTTTTTTCGCGAGCTTTTGCTTTTAAGAGGCTGAGGATAAAGATGTTTATACTAGTTCCTACTCCTTTTTTAAACCCCGATTGGAGAGGGTCATTACAGGGCGCACTTTTTGCCCACTGATTAAAGTGATCCAACAGAAGGGAACCATAAACTTTCCCTATAACATCTAAGAGGGCCACCGGGCGAAAATTTCTAGGGTCGTCCTTCCTTCCTTTTTTGAATATGGGAATAATGACTCCTGAGGTCCAAGTGGGCGGGATTGAGCGGGAGGTAGTGCATTTGTAAAAAATTATGCTCAGCAAGTTTGCCCATTCTTCTGGCGCGGATTTCAAGTTCTCGTTTGACAGACCGTCAGGCCCTGGAGCCCTTGATTTCTTTAGCTTGAATATTTTGTCCAGAATTTCAGCTCTGTCCGAAAGGTCGACCCACCGAGCTGTCGTCAGGCGATATAAAGGTCCTTCCTCAGAGTCTGGAGATTTGAAGAGTGTTGAGTAGAACCCAGTCCATGCTGGTTCTGATATACTGTTTAGCATCATTGTAGATGCCTCCTTAGCTCGTGGGTTAACCAGACTCCAAAAGTCTCTGGAGTTGGATTTTCCAATTTGTTCTAACATGTTTTCAGAGTCTTGTTGGTGTAGTTTTAGACGGTGGCCCCGTAGCCAGTTTTTATAGGCTCTTGTTGTCTCCTTCATGTAAGCCCTAGTAGCGGGCGAGTTGTTTCTTGCAGCCATTCTTTTAGCTCTGCGGAGGATGTTTCGCTGTGCCACCAGAAGCGAGTCAAAAGTATGTGCATGGTAGGTCTGGGTTGTATTGGGCCCCTTCGATCTTTTTAACGAGGCTCTATAAGGTTCCAAAAATGGTCTGTAATCCACCTTTGCGGCCTCCTTGCTGCTTCCATACAAACAAGTAATTTCTTGAATGTTGGTCCGTGAGATCCTTACCCGGTTGCCTTTTCCTACCGGTTCGATTCTTTCAGAGTAATGATCTGTATCTGGTTTTGTGGAGGCCCATTTAATGGCCAGCAGGTTGTGGTCGCTTTGCTGTGACTGGCAAATGTTGAAGTCTATCAACCGGGCTAACAGCAAATCAGAGACAAATATGTAGTCTATTGTTGAGCTGGTCAAACCTCTTTTCCATGTTGGTAGAGAGATAGAATCAAGAAATGTAGTTGCAGAGTTGAAAAGATGTCTGGCCGTCATCAGCTTCTGCCAGGCTAAGCCTTGTTTACAAGGCTTACTCTGTGCGTGGTCTGTCGTGCTATTATTAATCAATGGGCACTTGATGTTTAAGTCCCCACATATTATAACATCGCATACCCCAACCTCTAAGTAGACTGAGTCCAATGTGGAGGTTACTATATCAAACAGTGCAGTCTGTTGAATCCCTTTGTGGTTCCAATAGATCGACATCACCAACAGGGGGGTGCATGTTTGATGTTCTTCCCTAGCCTCCTTTCGTTGCCACGAGATGAGTACCGCGATGGCGTATGGGGTCTTCAAGATGGTTTTGGTTATTTCTAAACCCACACCCATCCGGACTGCGACGATTAGGCCTGAAGATGGTCTTCCTTTAGTGCCCGCTAATGCTTCTGAGAAGGCAATCTCAAAACCATCCAATGTTGGTTTGGTTTGTAACCAGACTTCTTGGAGGCATAAGATGTCATAGTCCCCTAAGTTGATGTCTCCAGAAGTTGTCAAATGTAGAAACCCTCTTGTGTTCCATGTTGCCAGAGTCAGTTGATGTAGGTCTTGGTCAGTTTTTGTAGATTCTGATGGCTATTTCTGGAGGCGTGTGGATAAAGCTTTTGGTAGCCAGGCCCATGAAGACGATTCAAAAGACGGTCTGGACTGAGTCACTTTTTGGGTCTCTTCTAAGGTTGTGGGAGCCTTTGTGTTAGAAAAAATACTAGGGGAATTTGCTTTCCCCTGAGAAATAGAGTCGATCGTGTTGGACTTAAGAGTAGCTGGTGGTTTCTTTACGGAATTTTCCTTTGAGTTAGTGGACTGACATTCTTCGTTTGATCTTTCCTCCATTGTACGATCCTTTGTCTTGTCATTATCTGTTCTAGGTGGTTTGGTTATTGTTAGCTCAAACCCTTGTTTGAATAGTACTTCCTCTGCTGCTAGTAGTGCTGTAGTCACATCAGCTGACGATGTGTATAGCAGACAATATGCTGTATGGTCCTTGTGGAAAGGTTCCACCGTTGTAAGGTCCTCTGATTTTAAATTTCTTAAAGAGGAGATACTATGTAGCAGTCTCAACACCGTACGTCTGTTTAGTACCAGATATTTTTGGTTCCCAGACCGTTGACGTATTTTGACCGCTGGATTCTTGTTGTGATGTTTCAAGTCTTGGTGCGACTTCTTCGTATGATGGAATCTATGATCCCCATTCTCATGTTGTTTATATTCTTGAGGTCCCTTTCTCTTATGAGAATACGTCAAGTCTTTAGAATTATCCGGTAGGTCAGGTTTTGTTTGAGTGTGAACTCTTGATCTATACGTCACTTGAGGCCGATGAGAAGATGGGACCACTTCACAATTTTGTTCAGGACGCTTTTCAGTAAATTTCCTGAATTGATCCCCTTGAGTGCTACGTAGAGATTTGAAGCGCTCATCCAGTGAACTGAAGCCTGAAAGGTCTCTCGTGACTGACTGCTGGTTGTATGTCATCTTAGTTAGATGAGAGTTCGCCCCTTTCTGTTTGTCCGGGGAGTCGTCAAAGTGTTGACTTATGTCCATCAAGTCCTTTTGCATAAGAAAATCTTCTGTTGTTTTTGGTGACTGCGATGGGACTTCTAGATGTGCCTCTGTGTCTGTCACTTTTGTTGTCACTGGTTTCGTCCCTCCCCAGTTTTGGGGCGTCTTTGGTAAGGGATCTTTTTGTTGGAGATCACATTGCAGCGTTACTGGAGATGCTTTAAACAAAGGAGCCGTCTTGAGGCATGTGTGCGTTCTGAGAGTCTGTTGCTTTGGTCTCATGTCCAAATTCCCCTCAAAACGCGGCCCTGGGTTCATTGGTTTGTGGCCTGGGCCTTGGGTGAGTTTCGATCCTAAGTGGTCTTTCTGTGGGAGGATGGCGTCTAAACAAATTACATCGTTTACGCTCAGATTGTTAGATGTCAGATTTGCTCTGATTGGCAGTGTATTGAGAGAGCCTGACATGGAGGTTGAGCCCGCTTTTGGCCTTGTCCCACAATCATTGTAGGATACGTCGCTGCACGGAGTGACTGGTGCTGTTATTTGGGTACTTACATCCATCCCTAGGCTATCTTTGTTGGTTTTTCTTAAGCTTGATAGGACTTCCATGAACTCAACTTGCTGGAGCTGCAAAGCACCAATTGGGTCAGTTTTTCTTTTCTCTAAAGCGTTGATGTAACCTTCTAAGTAAATGAGCTTAGAGTTCATCATCGCGAAGATAGAAGTATGGTCTTTCAAAGAGTCGTTTATTGCCTCATAGAGTTTGCAAAAAGGTGCTAGAGCGATGGTTACAGCAGACATGATGTACATGAAATCCGCTTTTTTGACGGAGTCTCCTTAGGGATAGTGTAAGAAGCCTCACTTGATCTTCTATTAGATGCGGAACTCACAGGTGTTGAAGGCGGCCATAGCCGCGGCAGTTCCTTTGATTTCTGTTGGGAGGTCGTCAACCTTGGGATGGAGCCCTCTCGGGGGTCCAGCAGGACCTCTTTGTTTCCATTTTCCTCAAGTGCTTCGCTGGCCGAAGGAGCCACCGAAGGGGTGGGCTTGTATCCCGAGTTGCTTTTCTCAAAAGGGTACTCCGTCAGACTTGGACTGTCAGCTAGCCCCAACCTGTTTAGATCCGGTGACACTGAAAGAGGTGGTATTGATCCTGTACTGTCTGACTGGGGTAAGAAATTCCTTCTTCCCAGTAGAGATTCAATTAAAGGCTCAGCCTCCAAGACAGTTGGGGCTTCACTGTGAGACTCCTGGACTTCACCACAAGGCTCATTATGCACTAGTGATGGTGGTGGAGTTACCGATTTCTCTATCCCAGTTTTTTGTAGTTCCAAGATAGTTGGTGAGCCTGATGGTCCGAAGTTAGGAGTATCTAATAGATGTGCCTTTGTCTGAGTTGATGGAGCCATAAACCCACTGCTAGAGGAATTCTTCTGAGAGTCCGATGATGCAGTGAGTAGAGGTTCTAGGAGAGCTTCCAAAAGGTCTGCGTCTGAAATTTCCCCAAGCCCTGCATGGTGCAATTTCTTTATGGCCTGTCTGTGAAAAAGCGTTTTTAGTGAGTTTTCCAAACGCTGACTCGCCATTGGTATTACTAATCTCGGAGGTTTTTTTGCAGCTGTTCGCTTGGTAGACTTTGGAAGGTCAAACTTTTTCTTAGAAAGCAGTCTAAATGGGATTCCATGTAATTGGCGAGTTGGATCCCCCTGTTTGCTACCCCTCCTCAAGTCTATAGATTTGACAACCTCAAGTTCGATGGGCTCAAGACTTATGGGGGCCAAAGGAGAGAAGGTTAGTGCGGGCGAGGTTGAAATCGTCTCAACTGAGTGTTCAAGAGTCTTGTCCCCTCCCTCTGGCGACTTTAGGCCATTTCTATCATAAATGGACAATTCTGCATGTTCTGCTGGTGGTGAAGAAAGTTTATTATGAACTTGAGCCTTAGTTAGAATTTGTAGTGGGGGCTCTGTCACAATATCCGTGTCCGCCTGATGGCGCTGTGGGGCAGCTAAACCAGGAGGAGTCAAGTTTAAGGGCTTCTCTGCCCCGCAGACTCTGGTTTCCTCATCCGGATGCTGGAGTGTGCACGAAGCTCCCTTGAGTGCAACAGGACCTGTGCAGCCCAGCCGCGGCTCCCCCCGGTCCACGACCCGGGAGGCCTCCCCTCCTCCGAGGGACGGCTCCTCCGAGTCATCCACCGGGACTGGACACCGGGCCTCAGCCTGCCCAGCTCCTGTGCAAATCCGTCCGCGCTCGGCCCTAGCCTCCAACAGCTGTTCAAACGAGGCTTTCCCGCAACTCCGTTGATCCAGGGAGCCCCGGCTAGCCCCGCCGCCAGCCCCGCTCGCGAGCTCCTCGCCGACGCCATCCGACCCCAGCCCCACCCGGTCCCCAGCCCGGGAGGCCCCCCCTCCTACGAGGGGGGGACCCCCCACGCCGTCCACCGATGCAGCCGGGGGTCGTGGCACCGCGGCTCCTCTGGGGCTGGAGCCCATCACCGGCTCTAAGGCGAAAATGCCACACCGCTCCAGTCGCCTCGATCCGCCAGCGGCGTCCCCAGCCGTGGGGAAACCAGAGGTATGTTCGATCCACTCCTCTGGTAATAGTTGTTGTTTGTGCTTCTGTATGGAGATGTTGTTTTTAGTGGCATGCTGTTGCACAGTTGATTGCACAGTTGATTTGAGTAACTTCTTTGATGGGATGTTTTGTAGTTTGCCTCCTGATCTTTTCAAAGAGCCTGCACAGGCTAGAGTGTTAGAAAGCAGGGTAGAGTGAATTTCTCTAGAAGGTGAGGGAGCAAACAAAAGGGCAGACGAACTGTTGGCACTCCGCAGTCTTCGTGGAGCATCCTCCTCTTCAAAGATGTTGTGTCTCAGGTCCAGGGTCTCTCCCCCATCCGCCCTAGACGCCATTAGACTGCCGCAGACTGCCCACTCTCACACCACTCCGCTCCGCTTCGCTGCTGCCTTCTGATTTTGAAGGAAAAAGGCGCCAAAAATGTCTCTGTAGCCACTGTAGAAAGACTGTAGAAAGGCTGAGAGGGACTGCCGCAGACTGCCCACTCTCACACCACTCCGCTCCACTTCGCTGCTGCCTTCTGATTTTGAAGGAAAAAGGCGCCAAAAATGTCTCTTTAGCCACTGTAGAAAGACTGTAGAAAGGCTGAGAGGGACTGCCGCAGACTGCCCACTCTCACACCACTCCGCTCCGCTTCGCTGCTGCCTTCTGATTTTGAAGGAAAAAGGCGCCAAAAATGTCTCTGTAGCCACTGTAGAAAGACTGTAGAAAGGCTGAGAGGGACTGCCGCAGACTGCCCACTCTCACACCACTCCGCTCCGCTTCGCTGCTGCCTTCTGATTTTGAAGGAAAAAGGCGCCAAAAATGTCTCTCTAGCAACTGTAGAAAGACTGTAGAAAGGCTGAGAGGGACTGCCGCAGACTGCCCACTCTCACACCACTCCGCTTTAACTACTTAGAATCAGGTCTGTTGTGTGTGCCAAAAAGGGTTAATATGCTGTGGCTTTTTTGTGGATCTTTGATTGATTGGTAATCTACCTGCAGCGTGTCTGTATTTCATGGGAATTAATTCCCGATTCTCTGTATTGTATGAAATTGCACAACACATAGGTGACATGCTGACAAGGGCGAATAGGTTGTGGCTTTGGTAACGTGAGTTTCGGAGTCATATGCTGGTGGCATGCCTGTGGTAATTCTAGTGTTTCAGTCCACATAATGGTGGCGCATGTTTAGAATTTTTGGAGCCGGTTTTCACACTGTGGCCCAGATGCACATTTTCTGCCAGTCCTACGCAGTTGGCTGCTGGAGAGCCCAACAGAAAAAAACCAAAAGAAGTTATCTGAGGAAGCACTAGTCATCATAGTTTTAAGGTAGTTCCACACAACGCTATATGGTCTGGTGTAAAGTCACATTGCAACCACACCCTTGAATGCCACAGGATGAAATAGTGAACCGCATCAACAGCTTGCCTGCTATATGACCCAGTGTTATGAGCTGAAAAAGAAAGTAAGGGAAAATATATTTCTACCAAACCTCACAGCAAGGCAACCAAAGGATGGGGGTTGGGGGGAGGGTAATGAATATCAAATTGAGCTCGGCTGAACAGAATATCCTGCACATGGCAAGTCTCGAAGGTTAGGGTGTGGTGGACACTCAAAGCACCAAGAAGAACGAGAATACAGATTCCCTCTCTAAGAAGTGCAACAGGTCACCATAGGAAACCATGTTTTTCTTATAGTAGTAAAGATACTGCTTTAGCCCAAGAGATTGTTACTGCTATATTTTACCTCATGGGCCTGATTCACAGAGGTTTAGACTATGATAGAAAGAGTACTCGTCCATGTAGAAACGAGAGATCTCCCATTGCTACTCCTAAAGCATGAGTACATGTAGGAACGCCAGTAGCATCTTACACATGCCCTGCTGTCTGTCAGAGCCACACGTGTGTTTGGGGCGTCTATGAGAGTCTCCACTTCACATTAACAGTATTGCCATCTGCCAAGAGTTTAGGGCTGCCTGAATGACATATGTTCATGAGGATCTCAAACATGTTCACAGATGAGCGTGGAGGGTCCCCTGGGAAGTAGCTTGCTTGCAATCTAGCATATTATAAATCTCCAATCAAATTAAAAAGGCCAAATAAATCGAACTCATTGGGGTGCAAGATGGTGTATATCATAGATGCCGGGGAAGATCTCCAGAATCGAATTCGTGTGAATTATTGTCAAACTCGCCATCAAGTGTTTAGTGAATGAATTAAGATTCTTTTCCAGTGTCTATATATAACCAATGCTCCTGTGTCTTCCTTTTCAGTGAGAGCAGCTAGTACACCCGACACTGAGGGGACAAGGTGCCATGATGACTCCAATGAGGTAGCATTAATTAAGCAAGAAGCCCCAACGGGCAGGGGCATTAATGGGTTAGGGGATGCCCGGGGCAGAGTTACAGGCCCAGTGAAACGAAGGCCTTAACGTTAACCCCGGGGGCATTACCAGAGATGGTTATGCCCCTACACGTACAGGTGTATTGCTATTTGCACCCTGCCATGTTTTACCCGGTTACTAATCGTTTTTTTTTCAAGTTGGGAAATGGCGCTTTTTTCCTTTCTCCCCTTGCAAATATGAAAATGTATTGATAGAGTGACTGCTGCATTAAACACAAGCTTTTAGAACAGATCCACTCTACAGAAGGAGATGATAATAGTGTGTGGTGGCCTCCAATCTTTCACTGCAAGGAGCACCAAATCATTGGTGAAAGAGACCAACCTCAACAAAAATAAACCAACTGCAAAGCCAATTATTCCAGACTCTGCGACATTGCCAAATGCTGGGAAAGAGTTATCTCTGGGAATGAAGATGACAGATTATCCTCATACAGCGGCAAATTGCCCCTAATCCACACACAAAGGCACATGCAATGTGAGGATGTTCCTCGTGTGAAAGAAAAACAAGTAATCATTGGAAACGTGTAAGCCTGTAGCAATATCTCATTTGCATTGAAAACACTTACAGGCCGATTCATGGAATTAATGTGCGCCGAAAATTCCAGCGCAGATGTGCCAAAACGTGCGAATCACAGTGCAAGTGCGAAAATCGCAAGGGAAACCAGCGCACATCGATTCATGGAAGTCCGTGCGCGAGAAAAATATTGGATGTGCGCTGAAAAAGTGCGCGGAGCACGCCGGCTCACAGGTCATCCAACGGCGTGCGCCACGGCCACAGCGAAATCGCACATAGCGTGGCGCACATAACAAAAGTAGGCGGAATACGGGGCGTAACACTCGGAATGGGGAACAACGCATGAAAATATGGGCGTCACGGGGAAGTACAGGAGGCAAGTGCGCGGAACGCCCACACGCTCGCCTACAACTCGTATTCATGGAATTGAATAGGGCAAACCAGCGCACGGGCAAAGACGCGCACAGGGCCAAACAAGTCCGCCACAAGAAAGCAGGCGGTAGCTTCCCTGCGCCTGAAATAAATGTGCGCCAAAAAGCACCTATATACAGCTATGATGAATGATCCATACTGTGGCTCACTAGGACAAATGAGGTGCAAAGGGGTACGCGACAAACACGGACACCCGCTGTGTGAAAAATAGCGTGTGCGTGTATTTCGGGGTGTGCGGGAAGTTCCACACGCGATTGTCCTTGGTGCATGTATTCCGGGGTTCGCGTGAACTTCCACACGCGACATCAGCAGGGTACGTGTATTACGGGGTTCGTGTGAACTTCCACACGCGATATCAGCAGGGTACGTGTGTTTCGGCGTGCGCGTGAAGTTCCACACGCGATTTCAGCAGGGTACGTGCACTTCGGGTGCGCGGGAAGTTCCACACGCGAATCCAGCAGCCTACGTGTATTTTGGGGGTGCCTGGGAGTACTACACGTGAATTGGCCATGTGGGTTCTCCCAGGTGTTCCCTCTACACCCTCCACGGCCCCTGCAGGCAGCCCACACCACAGGGGACTACTCTGCACCCCTGCAGATGTCCTGCAGGCAGCCCATCCACCATGGCCATGCCCCCCAGCCAACCCACATGTCACCTTGCACTACTGCCCACCAACGCATGCCCCCCTGCACCCCCATCCCCCAGCATCCAGGGGCACCTGCCACCAGGCCCCCACTCATGTCCCCCTGCACTCCCACCCCCCAGCATCCAGGGGCACCTGCCAGCAGGCCCTCACTCATGTCCAACTCATGTCCCCCTGCACCCCCTCCCCCCAGCAGTCAGGGGCACCCTCCACCAGGCCCCCACTCATGTCCAACTCATGACTCCCTGCACCCCCACCCCCCAGCAGTCAGGGGCACCCTCCACTAGGCCCCCACTCATGTCCCCCAGCACCCCCACCCCCCAGCATCCAGTGGCACCTGCCAGCAGGCCCCCACTCATGTCCAACTCATGTCCCCCTGCACCCCCACCCCCAGCAGTCAGGGGCACCCTCCACCAGGCCCCCACTCATGTCCAACTCATGTCTCCCTGCATCCCCACCCCCCAGCAGTCAGGGTCACCCTCCACCAGGCCCCCACTCATGTCTCCCAGCACCCCCACCCCCCAGCATCCAGGGGCACCCTCCACCAGGCCCCCACTCATGTCCAACTCATGTCCCCCTGCACCCCCAAACCCCAGCATCCAGGGGCACCCTCCACCAGGCCCCCACTCATGTCCCCCTGCACCCCCACCCCCCAACATCCAGGGGCACCCTCCACCATGCCCCCACTCATGTCCGACTCATGTCTCCCTGCACCCCCAACCCCCAGCAGTCAGGGGCACCCTCCAACAGGCCCCCACTCATGTCCCCCTGCACCCCCACCCCCCAGCATCCAGGGGCACCTGCCAGCAGGCCCCCACTCATGTCCAACTCATGTCCCCCTGCACCCCCAGCCCCCGGCAGTCAGGGGTACCCTCCACCAGGCCTCCACTCATGTCTCCCAGCACCCCCAGCCCCCAGCAGTGCGATTGGCCTGGGTACGTGTATTTCAGGGGTGCACGGATAGTTTTACACGCGATTACAGCAGGGTACGTGTATTACGGGTTCGCGTGAACCTCCACACGCGATATCAGCAGGGTACGTGT
Organism: Ambystoma mexicanum; assembly: GCF_040938575.1. Classification (NCBI taxonomy): domain Eukaryota; kingdom Metazoa; phylum Chordata; class Amphibia; order Caudata; family Ambystomatidae; genus Ambystoma; species Ambystoma mexicanum. The sequence goes on from NC_090929.1 coordinate 545,366,986, forward strand.
ATTACGGGGTTTGCGTGAACTTCCACACGCGACATCAGCAGGGTACGTGTATTACGGGGTTCGCGTGAACTTCCACACGCGATATCAGCAGGGTACGTGCACTTCGGGTGCGTGGGAAGTTCCCCACACGAATCCAGCAGCCTACGTGTATTTCGGGGGTGCCGGGGAGTACTACACGTGAATTGGCTCTGTGGGTCCTCCCAGGTGTTCCCTCTACACCCTCCACTGCCCCTGAAAGCAGCCCACACCACAGGGGACTACCCTGAACCCCTGCACATGTCCCGCAGGCAGCCCATCCATCATGGCCATGCCCCCCAGCCAAACCACATGTCACCTTGCACTACTGCCCACCAACGCATGTCTCCCAGCACCCCCACCCCCCAGCATCCAGGGGCACCCTCCACCAGGCCCCCACTCATGTCTCCCAGCATCCCCACCCCCCAGCATCCAGGGGCACCCTCCACCAGGCCCCCACTCATGTCTCCCAGCACCCCCACCCCCCAGCATCCAGGGGCACCTGCCAGCAGGCCCCCACTCATGTCCAGCTCATGCCCCCCTGCACCCCCACCCCCCAGCAGTCAGGGTCACCCTCCACCAGGCCCCCACTCATGTCTCCCAGCACCCCCACCAGGCCCCCATTCATGTCCAACTCATGTCCCCCTGCACCCCCACCCCCCAGCATCCAGAGGCACCCTCCACCAGGCCCCCACTCATGTCCCCCTGCACCCCCACCCCCAGCATCCAGGGGCACCTGCCAGCAGGCCCTCACTCATGTCCAACTCATGTCCCCCTGCACCCCCACCCCCCAGCAGTCAGGGGCACCCTCCACCAGGCCCCCACTCATGTCCCCCTGAACCCCCACACCCCAGCAGTCAGGGGCACCCTCCACCAGGCCCCCACTCATGTCTCCCAGCACCCCCACCCCCCAGCAGTGCGATTGGCCTGGGTACGTGTATTCCTGGGGTGGGTGGGAAGATTTACACGCAACTGGGCCTGGGAGAGCGTGTTACGTGTATTCCTGGGGTGGGCGGGAAGATTTACACGGTCGCCTACAACGCACCAAAAAAGACGGTCCAATCCGGAAACACGTACGCCAGCATGAAGCAGGCGCACATCGACTCGCAGGAAGCAGGCGTACGTCGACCCGCGCAACATAAAAGTGTGCGCAAACAACAAACAAGCTCAGACGCCAGGATGAATATACTGTTCCTAGCAGCAGTGGCCGTGGGATATCGCAGGAGGAAGAGGATAGTCAGGGCCAGAATCTTTACACCCAGAACCAGCCTTTTTGGTATGCCTGATGACCAGGTGTATGGGAGGTACAGGTTTCCACCTCACATAATACTCGACCTGGTCAGTGAGAGGGAGGATGACCTCACATCACCCACCCTGTGCTCCCAAGCACTCAGCCCCCTGGAGAAGGTCCTCAATGTACTGCACTTCTTGGCTACCGCATCATTTCAGCGGACAAGTGCCATAGTGGGGGGGTGTCACAGGCCACGCAGTCACGGTGCCTACACCAGGTGTTGGCCATCATCACTGCACGCCCATCAGTCCGCAGGCACATATACCTGCCCAGAACACCTGCAGAAAGGCAGGCTGTCATCCAGGATTTCTACGGGGTGGTACAATTCCCCAAAGTGCTAGGTGCCATTAATTTCACCCAAGTGGCTCTACGTCCCCCCAGGGCATCTGAGCACATCTATAGAAACCGCAAGCACTGGCATTCCATCAACGTCCAGGTAGTATGTGATGCCAAGGGAATCATCACCTCAGTATATGCCAACTATCCAGGGTCCACCCACGACAGCTTCATTTACAGGATGTCAACCCTAAACAGGGACATGGAAGCTGGGCGGCATGGCGATGCATGGCTGCTTGGTGAGTATAAATGCCACAGCACACGCATGCATGTCAGATACAGAGTAATGTCACTACCCCACTAATGATACCCATCACCACCTCCCCAGGGGACAGTGCCTACCCTCTGAGCACCCACATGATGACGCCAATTCGGAACCCCATCACGCCTCCCGAGGTAAGATATAACACAGCCCATATTGTAACCCGGGGCATAGTGGAGCGCACATTCGGAGTGCTCAAGTCACGCTTTCGCTCTCTTGACTGTTTGGCGGGCAGCTGTTATACGCTCCCCTAGTAGTGTGCAGGATCATAGTGGCAGCATGTGTCCTGCACAATGTTGCAACACGCCGGGGCTATGGCTGTGGACATGGTGGTGCCCCCACATCCCCAACCACATGCACGCCCGCTGCGCATGGGAGGGGAAAGGGCACGGGGTGAGGCAGCCCGTACGGAGCTGGTGGCTAATTACTTCACATAGAAATCACACCCCTGTGAAGGTCACACAGCCCTGGCACATACCATCTGACAATCAATGATGACTCAATCCGACAATTATGATGAATGAAGGGACAGTCAACTGTCAGAACCATAGCAGCCTGTTACACTCACCTGACTCCCACGGAGGCGCTGGCCTGGTTCGCGCTGCTGTGTCCTCTTCTAAGGTGATGCGCAGGGTTCGGAAGACGGACTGGACCGGGCCCCCAAATCTGGCTTGTCTGGCTTGCAGAAGTATCCTTCTGTAGGCGAAAATAGGGGATTAACTGTCTGCGGGGTAATGCAATCGGCCTCCCACTTTCCCCTCTCACCCTCCTCGAAACCCTTCTGTGATTTCTCATAGCGTCTCACCTTAAGGTCTGGAAGGACGAGCTCTCCATCCTGCTTCTGATGCAGGGGCGCGTTGGTATCCAGTTACTTCACTGGATTTTCGGATTGGTGAGAATCAAACTTGCTTGGCTTCCAGGTAAGTTTTTTGATAAGAGGTTTCCCTGTGTCCATGCATTAATGTACTAATGCTAGTGTCTTTTTCCCCATAGGGGCCGGGGTACGGAATGCCGAGGAACAGGCATCGACCCGAGATGAGAGGTGAAATCCTTGTAGAAATCAGGTAAGTCTTTAATGAGCGTTTTTTGGTAATGTCTTTTCATTCGCTCATTAACGCTGATGTCTCTTTTTCCCCTTAGGGGCCGGGGTCCGGAAATGCCAGGATGCGGCGCGGACCCGAAATGAAGAGGGAATGAATCAACAGGTAAGTCTTAACATGGAGATTTAGCTTTCCTTATTCCCTTCTCTCTCTCACCTTTTGTTCTGGTCTTTTTCTCCCTAGGCGCTGGGGCGTGACTGCGAATCCGGATGATCGCTGCTGAACATGGAGGCGCCCTGTAAAGGTGAGTGGAATGCGGCGCTGCAGCGATCGACGCGATGAGCTTTTAAATTAAAGTCTTCCTTTTCAGGATTGTCGGCGATATGTCTCCGGGATGCAGATTTAGCAGGTAAGGACTTTTCCTTCTTCTGTTCTCTTCTTCTCTTCCTTTGCAGGTGATCCAGGATGCTGGCAGGCGTGGCAGAAGTCAGGATGCAGGAGCAGACACAGTGAGCGTCCAGCTGCTAGATGCAGAACAACGCGAAGCATGTGTGGCTGTTCGGGTGGGGTTTAAATAGCCTTGAAAGAAGTTCTAGGTATGTATCCTTCGTCCAAGCAGGTATGTATCCTTCCCCGACCACGCCCGGATGGTAAATTAGTCCCACAGGTAAAGTAGTTCCTTTCAGGCCTCAAGGAGGCCGGGATCCTGCAGCATGGTCTGCATCAGGTAAGTGCACCCAAGCACTCCCATAATGAGCCTGGCGCCTTTGGCGCCAGGACTGATGTCTTTTATGAGCCTGGCGCCATAGGCGCCAGGACACTGTCCAAAGGGCCCCTATATGGGGTTGCTGGGTCCTTCCATGGGGACTGGATGTCCGCTTTCGGGGACGCAGGGCTTGAACCGGCTCCCTGGGAGCGGGCATCATGACAGCACTCCCCCCCATGGCCCCTCCCAAGGTTGTTCCCTCCGTGGGTTTTGGTTTGTCTGGGAAGAGTCGGTGGAATTTCCTGACTAATCGAGGTGCATGCACATGGTCGCTGGGTTCCCACAACCTCTCCTGAGGTCCGTACCCCTTCCAATCAATTAGGTAGAACAGTTTTGACCTAAACATTTTTGAGTCTAAAATGTTCTTCACTTCGAATTCGGGCTCCCCATCTATTGGAATAGGTTCTGGAGGTTTGAGTAGTCGGGTTCCGGGTACCACTGGTTTCAGAAGTGACACATGAAAAACAGGGTGAATTCGCATACTAGCTGGTAAATCAAGTTTAACAGCCACTGGGTTAATTATTGCCGTAATAGAATAAGGTCCTAGATATTTTGGGTTAAAAGTTCGAGGCCCTTTGAGTGGTAAATGTCTGGTAGTTAACCACACTTGATCCCCAATCTGATACGGAGGTGCTTCACTCCGATGTAGATCAGCATTCTCCTTGTATTTACTCTTAGCTTGTTGTAAATGCGTAGTTGCCTCTTTGAAGGCTTGGGTAATTGTAGAATGCAGATGTTCTACTGCAGGCATTCCGAGGTTCTGAGGTGAGTCAAGGTTTGAGGTTCGAGGGTGATGCCCAAACAAAGTATAAAAAGGACTGTGGCCAGTTCCAGAGTGTACCGAATTATTATATGCGTATTCGGCTATCCAAAGAATGTCTTTCCAGTTGCTTTCAGATTGCTGTAACATACACCGTAAGTACTGTTCAAGGGTCTGATTTGTCCTCTCGGTCTGACCATCGGTCTGAGGGTGGTGACTGGTCGATAATCTTACGTCGATCTGCGCCATTTGACAACATTTGCGCCAGAAGTGGGAAATGAATTGGCTTCCCCGGTCAGAGATTAGTATAGATGGGAATCCATGTAGCCGAACAATATTTTCGAGGAATTCTTTGGCTAGGACAGAAGCTGAAGGTAAACCTTTCAAAGGAATAAAGTGGGCCATTTTGGAAAACAAATCCACAATTACCAGAATAGTATTGTACCCCGAACAAGGAGGCAGGTCCGTAATAAAATCCATTGATAGGGTGTGCCAGGGTGCTGGTGGTATGTCTAGAGGTTGAAGGATACCGGCTGTTCTTTTCTTTTGACTTTTATTTTGGGCGCAAACACCACAGGACATCACAAAAGATTTAACATCTTTTCCCCAAGAGAGCCACCAAAATTGTCGTTTCACCTTTTCCTCTGTCTTGGCAATACCGGGGTGTCCCTCTATTAATGTATCATGATAACCGGAAATAATTAGTTCGTGTAATTCCATATGTGGCAGGAATAAGCGTCCTTGGAAATAAGGTAAACCATTATCTATGGTAAAGTCTGATCCCTTTTGTATCCATTCCTGTAAGGTTGTAGGGTCCAGGAGTTGTTTCCCTCTGGCTTGAATGTCTTCAAGCGTCTGTAACGAAGTCATGCCTAGAATCCTCTGTTCGGGAAATATTGGTACTGGTTCTGAGTTTGTATCAGATTCTCCCATTCCAATTCAGGATAAGGCGTCTGCTTTGCCATTCTTGCAGCCAGGTCGATAGGTAATCACGAAATCAAATTCAGCGAAAAACAAAGCCCATCGGAGCTGCCGTGATGACTGAGCCTTGGCGGTTTTCAAATACTGTAAATTCCGGTGATCAGTGATCATGGTGATGGTATGTCGAGCGCCAAGCAGATAATGCTGCCAGGCTTTAAAAGCAGACTTAATGGCTAACAGTTCTTTGTCCGTGATTGCATAATTAACCTCGGGTGCCGAGAATTTTCTGGACCAAAATGCTACGGGATGCAGTTGGTTGGTTTCGGGATCTCTTTGGGACAGGACAGCTCCCATGGCTAGGCTGGATGCGTCAGTCTCGACGACATAAGGGAGATCTGGACGCGGGTGTTTCAGTATAGGTGCGGAGGTAAACTTAGCTTTTAAATCCTGAAAGGCCTGCTCGGCTTCTTCAGACCATTCAAAACGTTTATTTTTCCTCAAGAGTGCAGTAATGGGTTGTACCATGCGTGAAAATTCCGGGATTAACCTGCTATAGAAATTGGCAAAGCCGAACATGCTTTGAACCCCTTTTACAGAGCTAGGTGATGGCCATTTGAGGATGGCATCCACTTTTCTTGAGTCCATTCGGACTCCTTTGGGTGTCAGGATGAAACCTAGAAACTCGACTTCTGTGGTATGGAAAACACATTTCTCCAATTTAGCAAATAGTTTGTGTTGGCGCAGTTTTTCAAGTACTGCCCTGACGTGTTTTCTGTGATCAGATTCTGAAGAGGAGTACACCAGAATGTCATCGATATATACGACAACACAAACATCGATGAGTTCCCGAAGGACATGATTCATGAAGTATTGGAAGGCAGCCGGCGCGTTACACAATCTGAAAGGCATCACCTGGTACTCGAATAATCCGTATTTAGTACGGAAGGCAGTTTTCCATTCGTCGCCTTCTTTAACTCGTACCAGATGATAAGCCCCCCGGAGATCTAACTTGGTGTATATGCAAGCGTCCTTCACCTGGTCAAGGAGTTCAGGGATCAGAGGCAGAGGATAACGGTTTTTAACCGTTATCTGGTTCAATGCGCGGTAATCGATACAAGTTCTAAGGTCGCCTTCTTTTTTGGGCACGAAAAACAAAGCCGAGGATGCCGGGGACTTTGACGGGCGAATAAAACCATTAGCTAGGTATTGATCCAAATATTGTCTCAAATGCAGATTCTCAGGTTCGGTAAGGGCATAAATCCTGCTACAAGGGGGTTGTGCACCGGGCACCAGATCGATTTGGCAATCGTACGATCTGTGAGGAGGTAACGTGTTGGCCTGTTCCTTTTGGAAGACGTCCTGAAAGTCTTGGTATTCCGGAGGTAGTTGCATGGAGGCAGAGGTTACAGATGCTAGATTAATCTTCAGGTTTTCTGGGTAGCAGGTTTGTGTACAATCCGGGAAGGTTATTCTCTTAGCTCGCCAATCAATTCGAGGATTATGTGTCTCTAACCAAGGGATTCCAAGAATAACCTGAAACTGTGGAGCCTTGATTACATCAAACACAACACCCTCCCGATGGCCGTCGGGACCAATAAGAGTCACCTCAGTAGTGGAATGTGTTACCGGTCCAGAGGCAATTTCAGTTCCATCGACTGTGGTGATGACATCTTTGCTGGTTTTAGGACGGAGAGGGAGGTTAATCCTAGAGTCCAATTCACGATCCACATAGTTTCCAATAGCCCCACTATCGATGTATGCCTTTATTGCATGCAACCGCTTAGGCTGTTCTGGATCTACGAGAACCATTGGCACAATGAAATGCGAGGTCTGAGAGTTAGTTTTCAAGCTCGGCAAGCGGACCCCTACACTTGTCGGGCGGAGTCGTTTCCCGAAACAGAGTCTTCATGATTTTTATCAGCGGCTTCTACCGCCTTTCGGGGCGGTTTTGCCGGGCAATCTCGTAGAAAGTGTCCAGAATTCCTACAATAAAGACATAATTTTAACTGCCGCCTCCTTTCACGTTCCTTTTGAGTTAAGGGTTTTTTAACCCCTCCAATTTGCATAGACTCAGAGACATCAACTCCCTTGGGATTAGCATGGGTCTTGACCAACACCCGTGTCTCAAACCTGGACCGATCTGTTTTTCTGTTTTGAAGTCTGTGATCCAATTGGACCACTAAGTCTATATACTCTGTGCATTCTTGGGGCGGATTTACAACTTGGGCCAAGACATCTTTAAGTTCTCCGGAAAGGCCTCGATAAAACAACGTGACTCTTTTATCCTCTGGCCATCCCGTTTCCACAATTAGTCTATTAAAGGTTGCAATATAGGATAGGAGGTCCTGATTGCCCTGTCGCAGGGATAGAAGTTCGTCATCCAGAGCCTGCCCCTGAGAGTGTCGAGCAAATAACCTTTCCATGCTTGCTTGAAACCTTTGAAAATCACGGAGAATCGGGTCATCTTGAGTAACCAGTGGAACTGACCAATTGGCAGCGCAGCCGCTGAGATATGACAATACAAAGGCTACCTTGGTCTGATCATTAGGGAAGGCCCCAGGTCTGCATAGGAAGTGCAAACGACACTGATTCATGAATACGGCGAATCGTTTGGGGTCCCCAGCAAAGCGTTCGGGTGGGGCCAGCGGCATGTTTCCAGGTAGATTAATCTGCACAGGGTTACTGGAAACCACAGGAGCGGGGTTCCCTCCGGAACCGGGTAGAGGAGTTTGCCCAGCTTGACCTTGCAAAAGCTGTCTGGCCAGGTCATCAGTTCTTTCCTTTGATATTATTAATTCCCTCCTGAGGGCATTAGTCTCTTGACGAGCGGCATGTACTTTGGCCCGTAATTCCCCCAGTAATTGGGCCAACTGATCAGTCTCAGAACTTTCCATAGCGCCTGGGTGGGAATTCGTAGGAAGGCTTCGCGTTCTGTTACGCTCACCTGACACCCACGGAGGCGCTGGCCTGGTTCGCGCTGCTTTGAGCTCTTCTAAGGTGATGCGCAGGGTTCGGAAGACGGACTGGACCGGGCCCCCAAATCTGGCTTGTCTGGCTTGCAGAAGTATCCTTCTGTAGGCGAAAATAGGGGATTAACTGTCTGTGGGGTAATGCAATCGGCCTCCCACTTTCCCCTCTCACCCTCCTCGAAACCCTTCTGTGATTTCTCGTAGCGTCTCACCTTAGGGTCTGGAAGGACGAGCTCTCCATCCTGCTTCTGATGCAGGGGCGCGTTGGTATCCAGTTACTTCACTGGATTTTCGGATTGGTGAGAACCAAACTTGCTTGGCTTCCAGGTAAGTTTTTTGATAATAGGTTCCCCTGTGTCCATGCATTAATGTACTAATGCTAGTGTCTTTTTCCCCATAGGGGCCGGGGTACGGAATTCCGGGAACAGGCATCGACCCGAGATGAGAGGTGAAATCCTTGTAGAAATCAGGTAAGTCTTTAATGAGCGTTTTTTGGTAATGTCTTTTCATTCGCTCATTAACGCTGATGTCTCTTTTTCCCCTTAGGGGCCGGGGTCCGGAAATGCCAGGATGCGGCGCAGACCCGAAATGAAGAGGGAATGAATCAACAGGTAAGTCTTAACATGGAGATTTAGCTTTCCTTATTCCATTCTCTCTCTCACCTTTTGTTCTGGTCTTTTTCTCCCTCGGCGCTGGGGCGTGACTGCGAATCCGGATGATCGCTGCTGAACATGGAGGCGCCCTGTAAAGGTGAGTGGAATGCGGCGCTGCAGCGATCGACGCGATGAGCTTTTAAATTAAAGTCTTCCTTTTCAGGATTGTCGGCGATATGTCTCTGGGATGCAGATTTAGCAGGTAAGGACTTTTCCTTCTTCTGTTCTCTTCTTCTCTTCCTTTGCAGGTGATCCAGGATGCTGGCAGGCGTGGCAGAAGTCAGGATGCAGGAGCAGACACGGTGAGCGTCCAGCTGCTAGATGCAGAACAACGCGAAGCACGTGTGGCTGTTCGGGTGGGGTTTAAATAGCCTTGGAAGAAGTTCCAGGTATGTATCCTTCCTCCAATCAGGTATGTATCCTTCCCTGACCACGCCCGGATGGTAAATTAGTCCCACAGGTAAAGTAGTTCCTTTCAGGCCTCAAGGAGGCCGGGATCCTGCAGCATGGTCTGCATCAGGTAAGTGCACCCAAGCACTCCCATAATGAGCCTGGCGCCTATGGCGCCAGGACTGATGTCTTTTATGAGCCTGGCGCCATAAGCGCCAGGACACTGTCCAAAGGGCCCCTATATGGGGTTGCTGGGTCCTTCCATGGGGACTGGATGTCCGCTTTCGGGGACGCAGGGCTTGAACCGGCTCCCCGGGAGCGGGCATCATGACACAGCCTGAGATTGTTCACCTGGAAGTGTCACAATGTGTCCATCCCTACCTACACAAACACCACCAATGCAGTGTCATCAAAAGACACACTTGTATGCAGCAAAAATGAATACCCACTTGCAAAATACAACATGAGAACAGTGCCATGTCACCCAACCCCTCCCCGGCACCGCCACACAACACACCATGGCATGTCATGCTATGTGAGAGCAAACAAAGTAATCCCCACAACATGACACAAGTGTCACAAAGTACAGTGTCCCTAATGGAAACTGGCCACACATGAAATGCTCACAGTAATGCAGGACCAACAACACACATTACCAAATATTTAGCAATAATACAAATCACCTACACAACCTCAAACCTACCATAAACATGAAGGTACAGATTTAAAAAATTGGTAGTCTCACTACCTGATAATGCCAGCACTTTGACCACTTCCAACTGTACAGTGTTAGCGCCCCGCAAAAGTGTAGGTGCACTGCTTACAACATGGACTCCATTTCCAAAGTAGACCGCCTTGTGAAGACATGAGGAATGGATCTGCAAATTAGGAGGATGAGATGGATGCAGAGGCACATATCAATACACCATGCAGTGTACAATACAACAACAATATGCACTAGGAATGTATACACAGTATTGACTACAGACTGCCCACACATCAAGTCCAACGTCACTGTGTAAGTCAATGTCACTTGGGCACACCCTTTGCAAGCCCATGGAAACGGGAAGCAGGAGGGGTGTGTGTCACACAAACCCAAGCATCTAACCCAAATTCAGGACAAGCCTGCATGTGCCCAGCCACAATACAGCGTATGCCCACGGGAGCCACACAAGGCAACACGCTGTAAAAAAAATCAAAAATCAAAAATCAAAAATCAAAAATCAAAATTCAAAAATCAAAAATCAAAAATGGCCATGTATGGGCCACGGGGGGGTGGGGAAGGCCAACCAGGAGGTCCGAGGACAGGGTGCACACCAAAACCCATCTGTGTGGATTCTGGGGCAAAAAAACATCTCCATGGGCTCATGGCCTGCACGGCTACCCTATTGTGAGAGAATCGCTGCTGTCGCTCTCCTCACCCTCTGCAGCTGCATCAGGAGGTGGTGGTACTATGGGAGGCAGCCCACGCAAAGCCCTAGTCTGGTCCTCCATGGCAGCAAGCATGCGGGTGTGGAAGGTCTGGTTCAGGAGGATAATCGTGCGGAGGTCCCAATGCAAAAACTCACGGGATGCCCGGACCTCCTCCCGAGTTGCCTGCATGTCAGCTGAGAGCGTACGTGTGAGCCGCTCCAGCTGCTGTTCTGTCCTCGTGTCAGTTGAAGCCTCAGCTCAACAAGAGTCACCCTGAGCTGACGGAGTTCCACCCTCAGGGCTTCCCTGTGGCCCTGGGACTCAATAGAAATGGCTTCCCGCAGAGCCTCCAGTGTCGCCCGTCTGTCCCTGTTGGACGCCAACATGTCCTCCCTGTGTGACTGGCAAATGGAGTCTGTTGCCTGCTGTAGTTGTTCCATCAGCCTTTCTTGGGGGACAATGGAAGTGGCCACCCTATCCATGGCCTGAGCCATCATCTCAGATGATGCTGCCTGTTGGCTTGCCATACCGTATATGGATTGCTCCCATGCGGTATTGCCAGGTGGCGTGCGGCCACCGCGTCGGCGGGCACCACACCTGTCTGGGGCAAGGCGAACTCTGCCTTGCTGTGCCGGCACTGCCTGAGGCTGCAGGACTGCATTCCCCCTCTGATCTGCTGGCCCAGGAACAGGATCAGATGTTGCAGAGTGTGACCCTGCATCCGTAACCACCAAAGGCGGACCTACCAACACTGACATACCCATTGAGGGTTCTACCCCTGGTGCAGGTGGGTTGGACAGTACAAAATCCCTTCCAGAAACACTTACCTGCAACGGCACATAGGTCTCATCATCCGAATCGACACCTGAATAGAGCTCGGGGGAGGTGCACCCAGAGACACCCCTTGAGAGAATGGTCTGCAGCAAGTGTGGGTTCTCACCCACCACCACACCACGTCCCTCAAAGGTGCCCGGTCGGGCCTGAAACCCCTCCTGGGTCTGCACCATCTCCACAACCCCAGCATTATCAAGTGCGTCATCCCCTGCAAAGACATGAAAGAAAAGAAATGGGAACAGGCATTAGCACCATGGCACACAATTAGGGCTGAGAAGCAACAGAACGAGTACTTCATTGACACATGTCCCACATGACTATAACCCTCCCATGCATGCACCGTCACTGCGTATGAAGGGGAGGCAAATGGCGCACATTGATGACACCAAGATGGAAGACCAACACATTTGCTGCATGCTGGCTAGCAGTGCCATCACACATTGGCCTGTGATTGGCATGTCCAATACACATACATGACACATGCCATCACACAGATGGCATGTACCATAGCCATGTCACACATTTGACAACAGGACTGAGAAATGCCTAGTGAAAGTGGTGGAATGCAAACAATCAGCCTGAATGAACACAGAATAATACACAACAATGTTGTGGCAAGATGACACTTCAAGGGCAACTGGCGTGAGGTCGGGCTAAATGTCTACTGTTGCCAGAAGGGATACTGCAATACCCAAACCCTGGTGCGCAGAATGTATTGGATGAAGCACATGGGTGACCAAAACCACTCAGGCACACACACCCTCACCTGGCACTCAATCAGAAGCCCTCACACACACACCATGCACATGGATGACGCACACATGCATGTGCACTTACCTGACAATGGCTCGTAATCTGGCAGGTCTCCCACGCCTTGCATCTGTCCCTCCGTGACGTAGGTCCCAGCAAAATACTCATGTGGAGTGAGTTCAATGTCCTCTGCTGGAGACCCACCTCCAGTCACTAGAGTAGCGGCATGACTTGAGGCCAGCTTTTTCTTTGCCTTGCGCTTCAGGTCATTCCAGCGCTTGTAGCAATCATTAGCTGTGCGCCTCACGAATCCAAGGGCACTTATGATGTCCGCGATGGTCTGCCAGTGTGCCAGACGTTGTGCAGGTGTGGTCTTGCATCCTGCAGTAATCACCATTTCGCTGTCATGTGCGGACACATACTCCACAAGTGCATCAAGTTCGGCCTGATTGAAGCTGGGCTTCCTTGGTGGGCCGGACTGTGTAGCCGTGTCTGGGGCATCAGCCTGTACTGGACTAGCACTCTTCCTCTTCCGCTTGGAAGGTGGTGGGGATCCTGAGTGTCCTACACCACTCTGGACACTAGGGGCAGGAGCCCCGGTGGACTGTGGACTAGGAGTGTGGGAATGAACACTCACCATGGGACTTGGTGCAGGCATTAGCTGAAGTGTGATGTAGTCAGGGGGAACGTCAGCAGGATGGACTGGGACCGACACTGTCCTGGCTGGGAGACTCAGAGCTGGGGTGGATGGAGCCGCAGCTGCCCCTGCAGCCTCCCCACCCTGCCTACTCGGGGCAGCAGATGACATAGCTGCCCCTGATCCACGTGGCTGGTGACACCAACGTGCACCGCCAAACGTGGCCTAGACCTGCTGACCTGGAAGTCAGCCATGGAGTCACCCTGTGCCAGGTCTGGTGCCACAATGGGCTGGTCCAACAAGGGCTGAGCAGGGATGGTGTCAGCCATGTTACCCTCAACCGGGGGGAGGGGGCATGGGTGTCCCTGACTGGTCACCCATATATGGGGGGCTAGGGGAACCCTGCAAGTCCCAGCCACATCCCCTACCGTATCCACCACGCCCACCTCTTGAAGCTCGGCCACCTTTGCCACCCTTACCACGTGCTCGCCTCCCAACCATGGCATTGATGTTGTTGTGCGTATGGGAGTTGCAGTAAATTATTGTCCTGGGCAATTGGGGGTCAAAGGGGTAGGGTACTAGATGAAATTCGTACCCTAGTGCTCTAGCAAGGCTGTATGTGACCCCTGGGGGAAGATGACGGGTCACGCAACGCACAGGCACCCCAAAAAAGGGAGATAATGTGCACACAACCCCTCCTAGACCACGTGCGTGGAAAAATAAACCTGCACTACGCTGTGGCACCCAGAAACACAAAAATGAACGTATGCGTGTCACACACAGCCTAGAATGACCTCTGAAGGGGTACGCGACACACGGGGCAAGCACAGATGTTAAATACGTGCGCGACTCACCGTCTGCCTGGAAAAATAGCGTAAAAAAAACGCGCGTGTGTGCGTTGGCAACACCCCCGCAAAAAGAAGAATTGTACGCTGTCTGAGGAGACAGGACAACAGAAGAAGTGAACGCTGTTTGAGGAAACAGGCCCAGGAAAAAGACAAAAAGAGAAAAAGCTGTCAGAGGTAACAGGGAGTACGAACTTGGAACGCCGTGAAGTAAATCGAGTGTGAACCGATAAGAAATACAGATTCACCCACTAGCTCTCCACGAAAAGCACGTACAAGGAAATGGCGTTCTACACGTACCTTTTAAACATGCCCACACATCCAGCGTCACTTCCGCGTGTACGCGCTAAGGCCCTATCCTCCAATTACATGAGCTGACACTCTGACGTGCAGTCATTGGACGTGTAACATGCACCCATGTACAGGGAAATGCCCGCGCACGCACTTCACAGACGCGCATACGTGCTGAGGCCCTTTCAACCAATTACACGCTATGACACTCTGACGTGCTTATTTTTTCTACGCGCCATGGAAAACACACGTGCGCGTAACGTCATAGACGCGCCTACACGCTGGGGGCCTTTGGGCCAATGAATTCGCGTACGTGTGCTGACGCGCTTACGCGCTAAGGCCCTTTCCTCGAATTACACGCAGACGTGCTGGATTTCACGTGCCAAATCACTCCGTATCAAGCTGGCCACGCGTAAGCACACAGAAGACCACGCTCCTGCCCAGAAGGCCGAATTACTGCCCCCCAGAGCCCCAAGCACACTCTCACCTGCCATCTGCTGCTGCCTGATTGCCTGCTGCCCACGTGCCCTGCCATTTGCTGCCTGCACATCAGCCAGGGGTGCTGTTGCTGTGACCACCCCTGCTGGAACCGAAGACTCCCGACTGGGATTCCATCGCTCCACAGGCTAGCCCCAGGACCCAGTTGCCCATCCACTCCTGCCTCTGGGGTTGTCATGTCGGGCACTGCAACATCTGGCACCACTGGCAACCCCCGGCCAGAGAGGCAGAGGGGCACCAGCTTCACTGCCACCGAAGTTGGTGTCCTGGTGGAGCAAGTCCTGGGGCAGTATGATGCCCTCTTCGGAAGTTTGCGCACCGACAAGGAAGGACGGACTCGGATCTGGACGGACATCGTGACTGCCATCAACGCGGAGGGGGTGGCAGTCCGACTATTCCATCATGTCAAGAAGCGCTGGGAGGACTTCAGGTCCAGGACCCTGAACAAGGCCCGGCGCCTCTTGAAGGCAGCGGATGCTAAGGAGCGCCGGGGCCACTTGTCGGAAGATCAGATGAGGGTGCTGGAACGCATATCCCCAGCGCTCCACGTCCAGGTCCTTCAGAGGCAGACCCGTCTGGAGTCGAGCGGTAAGTGTACATGCATCCTGATTGTAAGCTGTGCGTGTGGTGGTGTGCCAGTAGTGTGCAGGATGCACATGTGTTTTTATGGGGCCAAGTATGGGGAGGGGTGTACAGGGCCGTGAGGCTAACACATGCGAGGGCTCTCATGTGTGAGACATGGATGGTGCTTGTGTGTGTAGGCTTGCATGCCAAATGCAGATGTGTGTGCACACATGTTTGAATGTATGTGTATGTAAGTAGGCATGTTTGTGATGTCACACATGGATGTTGGTTTCAGCTGCATGTATCTGCACTGTGTACATGTGAATGTGTGTGTATTTGACAAGGGGGCAACAGTGATGCAATATGGATGCATGTGACACCGGGATGTGGAAGACTGATTGGCAGATGTGACATGGATGCCGATCTCAACACTGCAACAGTTGGTAGAGGTGTACACATGCATGCAAGTGTGGTGGTGTGTGTGCATGTGTAGTGCACTCCTTGTGTTGCATGTGATGTCTGGCTCACCTTTGCCTGCTCATGCTGTTGTATGTGTATGGATGGTGCTGGCTGTTGCGATATGGCTGTGGTATGGCTCGTGTGTGCGAGTTGAAATGACATGTGTGTTGGCGATTGTGATGCCATGTCTGAGGTTTGCCAATGCCACTCATGTACAACTGTCATGTGTGTATGTGTCCATTGTACAGTGCCCTGATGCCTGTGTTTTATTTCTCCCTGTCTGCAGCGTCAACTGATGAAGAGGGCGGAGAAGGTGCTGTGGAGCACAGCGGCAGGGATTGCACCGCCAGCCGGAGACGCAAGGCCCGGCTCCCCTCCCAGGTTGTCATCTCGTCTGGGAGTGAGGAGTCCGGTGCCGCAGCTGCCGGGGGGAGGTCCAAGAGGCGGAGGTCGGAGTTGGACTCCTCGGCAGCAGAATGGGCAGCTGCGATCCCACAGGGCCCAACGGGGGAAGATGGCACGGAGTCATCCAGGTTGGTGGGGGTTTGGTGGAGGAGGAGGCCGTGCAAGCGACAGAGACGGGGACTGGAGGTGGGGATTCCACTGGTGCTAGTGGTGCAGTGCAGAACCAGGGACAGGGGGCAGCACAGGCCCCCGCGGAGGTGCCTGTGTGCAATCCTGTCCCTGATCCTGTCACTGCATCATCTTGCACCAGCAGGGATGCCTACGTCCAGACCCGTTTTCAGGCAGCGGATGAGCTTACAACAACTGGCCTTCCTCTGCCTGCGGACGTGGCTATGCAGGTACGGGTTGAGCCTGTCCTGACTGGTGTGGCGTTACGTCAACGGGCCATGCGAGGTGACCTGCAGTCTTTTCATGAGGAGACTGCACGTCATCTCGAATGGCTCGTTGACCGCGTCGGCCTACTGGGACAGGTCACCCAGGCCGGATACCTCCGTTTGCTGGAGCTTGTTCCGACGCCCTCCTCAACTGAACACCCTATGCGCCAGTCGTCCTCCGTGCCATCTTTACACCCATTTGTCACATGGGTGCCCTGTGGAGCTGCCTCTGACGGTGCGGCCAGGCTGGTGGAGGACACATCCCTGCCACAGTCGGGAGTCGGACGTCCAGCAGGGTTGGCCACATCAACGACTGCACCGCGGCCGGTGGAGGATGTGCAGGCAGCAGGAGCCAGGGCACGGGCGCAGGCACAGCAGCAGCAGCAACGAGGTGGGAGCCATGATGGCTCGGGCCTTCGACATCGGAGGGGCAGGCATCGGCCGGAGGGCAGGAGGACCCAGGCCGGGAAGTATCTTCCGTGTGGCAGTGGTTGGGCCATGCCATAGATGCGGAGTGGCAGCGGGCGGAAGAGGCACGGCTCACGATGGTCAGGGCGGAGAACTCCATGCGGAGGGCCCTGAGGCGGGCCGAGTGCCTCGAGGCAATCCGCAGGGAGTTGGAGGAGAACATGTCATCATACCTGCAGATCCTCGGGGCCATGGAAGAGGACCCCTTCCGGGACATTGAGCAGGAGTTCGATGATGCCCTGGCCCGGAACATCCAGAAGTGAGCCGTCGGACTAGCCCGCTGCCCTTGTAAATAGTTATTTAGTGTTCATTTTCCTTTCGGTTTTGTTTTGTTTTGGGGCACTTGGACGATGCCCCAACTTCTTGTATATAGTTCTTCATTAGGTAGGATTTTATTTTATAGGTTTCATTTAAAGGATTGGGCACATGGACCCTGGATGTTCACTTTGTACATAGTTTGACAATGGATTTGGATTGTTGATTTTTTTTTCCCATGGATCAATGGTTTTTTATTATTTTTGCACCTTGGATTTATTTTCTCAGACTGACACTTTGGAGACTTGATTTTGGATTGCTTTTCATTTGGATTTCATGCCTCTTTTTCATTTATTGGACATGCTGGATTTCATTTATTATTTCCATTTTCTTCTGTTCCATTTCATTGCTTTGCTTTTCTGTTTAATACATTATCATATGGTACTTCAATGTGTGGTATTCCTTCTTTGGTTTCATGCATGTCGCAATGTGTGTTTTATCATTCACATGCTGTCATTGTGTGGGTTTGACGGATATGTGTTGATCTGCAGACTAGCCATTTGGGATGCATCATGTGCTGGTGATTTCTTTGTGGGGTGGATGTCATACCTGGTGGTGTATTCGGACTGGGGTGGCGTGGGCAGTGTATTGAGGGGGATGGGGGCCATGATTATGGATCGTCATGAGGTGTTGGGGGGGCATGAGTGTGGGCCTGGTGGAGGGTGCCCCTGCACTGCTGGCGGGTGGGGGTGCAGGGACACATGTGTGGGGGCCTGGTCGTGGGTGCCCCTGACTGCTGGGGGGTGGGGATGCAGGGGGACATGTGTGGGGGCCTGGTGGAGGGTGCCCCTGCACTGCTGGGGGGTGGGGGTGCAGGGAGACATGTGTGGGGGCCTGGTGGAGGGTGCCCCTGACTGCTGGGGAGTGGGGATGCAGGGGGACATGTGTGGGGGCCTGGTGGAGGGTGCCCCTGCACTGCTGGGGGGTGGGGGTACAGGGCGGACATGAGTGGGGGCCTGGTGGAGGGTGCCCCTGACTGCTGGGGGTGGGGTGCTGGGAGACATGTGTGGGGGCCTGGTGGAGGGTGCCCCTGGATGCTGGGGGGCTGGTGCAGGGGGACATGAGTGGGGGCCTGCTGGCAGGTGCCCCACAGTGTTGGGGGGTGGGGGTGCTGGGAGACATGTGTTATTGATCAGTAGTGCAAGGTGACATGTGGCTTGGCTGGGGGGCATGCCTATGATGGATGGGCTGCCTGCGGGACATGAGCAGGGGTGCAGGGTAGTCCCCTGTGGTGTGGGCTGCCTGCAGGGGCGGTGGAGGGTGTAGAGGGAACACCTGGGAGGACCCACATGGCCAATTCACGTGTAGTACTCCCCGGAACCCCTGAAATACACGTACCCTGCTGAATTCGCATGTGAAACTTCCCGCGCACCCCTAAATGACGTGCAAAGGAGTACGCGACAAACACGGACACCCGCTGTGTGAATAATAGCGTGTGAATGTATTTCGTGGGTGCGCGGGAAGTTTAACACGCGATCGGGCCTGGGGGAGCGGGGTACGTGTATTTCAGGGGCTCGCGGAAAGTTTAACACGCGATCGGGCTTGGGGGAGCGGGGTACGTGTATTTCAGGGGCTCGTGGGAAGTTTAACACGCGATCGGGCCTGGGGGAGCGGGGTTCGTGTATTTCAGGGGCTCGCGGGAAATTTAACACGCAATCGGGCATGGGGGAGCGGGGTACGTGTATTTCAGGGGCTCGTGGGAAGTTTAACACGCGATCGGGCCTGGGGGAGCGGGGTTCGTGTATTTCAGGGGCTCGCGGGAAATTTAACACGCAATCGGGCCTGGGGGAGCGGGGTACGTGTATTTTAGGGTCTCGCGGGAAGTTTAACACGCGATCGGGCCTGGGGGAGCAGGGTACCACTCACCGTCTGCCTTGCGTGTAGAAGAACGCATAGCCAACACCCACCCGCTGTGAAGTAATTGCGTGTGAACCCCAACGCCTGCAGAACACATGCACCTCACCCCACGAAAAGCACATACAGAACAATCAAAATCCACATGGGATCTTCAAGCCCTGCCAGGGCAACGCCCGTGCGCGATATGTCACAGACGCACTTACGCGCTAAGGGCCTTTGGTCCAATGGAATCGTGTATGCGTGTTGACGTGCTTATGCGCTAAGGGCCTTTCCTCGAATTACACGCTGACGTGCAGAATTTTCACGTGCCAAATCACTCCATATCAAGCTGGCCACGCGTAAGCACACGGAAGACCACGTTCCTGCCCAAAAGGCTGAATTACTGCCCCCGAGAGCCCTGAGCAGCCTCCCACGAGCCATCTGCTGCTGCCTGCCTGCCTGCCTGCCTGCTGCCACCGTGCCCTGCCATTTGGTGCCTGCACATCAGCCATCTGCAGGGGTCCAGTTGCTGTGTCCACCCCTGCTGGAACAGAAGACTCCCGACTGGGATACCATCGCTCCACAGCCCAGCCCCAGGACCCAGTTGCCCACCCACGCCTGCCTCGGGGGTCGCCATGTCAGGGCAAACACAATCCGAGACCACTGGCGACCCCCAGCCAGAGAGGCAGAGGGCCACCAGCTTCAGTCAGACGGAAGTTGGTGTCCTGGTGGAGCTTGTCCTGGGGCATTATGATGCCCTCTTCGGATCATCATGCGGAATGGACACATGAGAGCATGCCAGTCTCTGTTCCTGGACATGGGAGGGGGTGAGAGATGGGTGCTGATGCCATGTACATGTATGGTGTCCATGTTTGTGTGTCAGACCTGCGTGTCTGTGACTTGTGAATGCCATGGATGCATGACACATGTCTGTGACAATGTTCAGAATCACTGATGCAGCCTAGTTATCCTTGCATCCACTGTGTCTGGGGTGTACGAGTCCAGATGGATGAAAGTACGGTGAAGTGTGTGCATGTGATAGGCATGACCCATGATGCATGTGCGTTGCAAAACAACATTGTATGTTTCAAGAATCCCTTGGACATGTTTGCTAATGTCCATAGCATGCGCCATGCCTGTTACTGCATGTGTTTTGCCTGCACTGACCCATGTGTTGTGGAGGGACATGATGGAAGTGATCTTTGACAGTGCCACTCATCTGCTATTGCTTCCTGTGTAGGAGACCATTGTACAGTACCCTGATGCTTGTGTTCTATGTCTCCCTCTACACAGCGCAAAGTGAAGAAGAGGTCGGAGACGGCGCTGTGGAGCAAAGCGGCGGGGATGCCCCCACGGCTGCAGCGGAAGGGGTGGGTGAGCCCCCACAGGGGCTTGCAACGGCGGAAGACGGGGTGGAGCCACCCAGGTTGGTGGTTTCCACAGAGGAGGAGGAGGCCGCTCCTGAGCCGCACATGGGGCTTGGTGGGGGCATCCCTGCTGGTGCATGTGGTGCAGTCCAGGGGCAGGGGCAGGAGGCAGCACAGGTCACCGTGGAGGTGTCTGTGCATGTCACTGTCCCTGACACTGTGACTGCACCACCATGCACCAGCAGGGATGCCCCATCCCAGGCCCGTCCGCAGGTAGGGGGGATGTCCATGTCATCTGACTCCCCTCCACCTGCGGACGAGGGGAACCCTGGCCATATGGAGAAGGTCCTGATTGGTGTCGCGTTGAGCATGGGTGTCATTCGTGATGAGGTGCGTGCTTCCCGGGGGGAGCACGCACGTCATCACGAAGAGCACCGTGCCAACGTGGCCCAGTTGGGAGCGGCCGTGGTCGGGGGTTTCGTACATGTGTCGGGCACTCTGGCGACCCTCTCCTCCTCTGTGGAGGCTATGGGCCAGTTGTTCTCCATGCCGTCTTCCGGCCCAGATGCCACCAGGGCGCCCTGTGGACCTGCCCCGACCAACGCAGCCAATTCGGTGGGGATCCCATCCCTGCCACAGTCGGGAGTCGGAGGTCCAGCAGGGGTGGACACACCAGCAACTGGACCCCAGCAGATGGAGGATGTGAGGGCATCATCGGGCAGGGCACGTGCACCACGGTGTCGGTGGATTCCATCAGCCTGGATGCCGTCGTGCTGGCACAGACAGTTGTGTCGGAGGCAGCGGCAGGCTCGACGTGGGAGGCATCATGGCTCGGGGCCATCAACATCAGGGGGGCAGGCATCGGCCGAAGGGCAGGAGAACCCTGGAATGGGAGTGTCTTCCGTGTGGGAGCAGTTGGGCCAGCAGATAGGTGTGGAGCGGCAGTGTGCAGAACTGCTCACAATGGTCAGGGTGGAGAACTCCATGCGAAGGGCGCTGAGGCGGGCTGAGGGCCTCCAGGGTATTTGCAGGGAGTTGGAGCTGGACACTGCATTATCCCTGCGAGACCTCGGGGCCAGGGAACATGCCCGCCTCCAAGCCATTGAACAGGAGTTCGATGATGCCCTGGCCCATGACAACAACCAGTGAGCCATCGGACTAGCCCGCTGCCCTTGTAAATAGTTATGTAGTTAGTGTTAGGTTTCCTTTGCTTTTTTATTTATTTTGGACCTTTTGGACAATGGACCACATTTTTGTATATAGTTTTTTTATTAGGTAGTATTATTAGATAGGTTTCATTTCTTCAGTTGGGATCATGGACCCTGGATTGTTTATCTGTACATAGTTGACTGTTGGATTTTAGTTTTTTCTTTTTTTTTTTGGATTTACCCATGGAGCAATGGTTTTCGGTTTTGTTTTTCCCTTGGATTTACTTTTTTGAACTGTGACTTTGGACACCTTTCCTTTGGATTATGATTTGTGGTTTTTCATTCTTTTACGGACATGCTGCTTTTGGTTTTTAATTCCCATTGTTATTTGTTTATTTTTAATTCCATTTATGTTGCTTTTAATACATTTTTTTCATCAAACTTCAATGTGTAGTATCATCTCATTGGTTTCATGCATATCATGATATGGGTTTTGACATTGTGTGTATGTGAGGGACATGTGTTCATTTACATACTTGCCATTGGGGTTGTATCATGTAATTGGCATTTCTGACAGCAGGTGCCCCGCAATGCTGGGGGGTGGGGGGTGCAGGGGGACATGAGTGGGACATGAGTGGGGGCCTGCTGGCAGGTGCCCCGCAATGCTGGGGGGTGGGGGTGCAGGGGGACATGAGTGGGACATGAGTGGGGGCCTGCTGGCAGGTGCCCCGCAATGCTGGGGGTGGGGGTGCAAGGGGACATGAGTTGGTGATCAGTAGTGCAAGGAGACATGTGCCTTTGCTGGGGGGCATGCTCATGTTGGGTGGGCTGCCTGCGGGACATGACCAGGGATGCAGGGTGGTCCCCTGTGGTGTGGGCTGCCTGCAGGGGCCGTGGAGGGTGTACAGGGTACACCTGGGAGGACCCACACTGCCAGATCACGTGTAGGACTCCTCGGCACCCCCGAAATACACGTACCCTGCTGAAATCGCGTGTGAAACTTCCCGCGCACCCCTGAAATACACGGACCCAGGCCAATCACGTGTGAAACTTCACGCGAACCCCAGTTATACACGTACACCGCTCCCCCAGGCCAATCGCGTGTGAAAACACCTGCGCACCCCTGAAATACACGTACCCAGGCCAATCGCGTGTAGAACTTCCCGCGCACCCCTGAAATACACGTACCCCTGTTAATATCAGGCCCGTTGTTAGCTCCCTGGTCTGCTAGCAGGACCCGCTAAGGGCGCCTGGTTTTACCAGGCGCCCTTTGCGGGTCCCGCGAGCAGACTCGTAATGGGGCGGTAAGGGGTTGACGGCTCCGGCACCATTACCGGTGCCGTTAACCCCTTAGCGCCAAGGTCGTAATGACCCCCCTAGAGTTAATGTCGCAAAAGTGTTATCAACGTCCAACCTCACCTCAGAATAGCTTTCATAGTAGCTGTAACTTCCTCCCAGAATTTCCTGACACCCCTATTTATTTATTTATTTCACATTTATAAGGCGCTCACACAGCCCGCAGGCATCGAGGCGCTGTTACAGGAATTGTCTTGCGTAATTGTGTGCTTTTTTTTTTTTCTTAGTTACGTATTTATAACGCGCTTAAACACCCAAAGGTTTCTAAGCGCGGACCAGGGGATCGAACCTGATGTTGCTCCGTGTCGTCTTGCTTCCAAGACGCGCACGCTGCCGCTGAGCTATCCTCCCGGGACTATCCTCCCTGCATTCCCTAGCTTATGTTCCAATGTCCCCCTCCTGTATTTGCAACCCCAACATGAATCAGAGTCACACAAGACCCTATCAGCAATTCGACCCAGAGTCCAAAACACTCTGTTCAATGGTGTAACCTGTCTCGCTCTGTCCCCTAACTTTATTTATAGTTCTGTTAACTTTTGGGTTTAGGTGACGTTCTTAATCCTTGTTTTGGTGAAGATGTTGACATCTGTGGAGTGCTTGGTACTTCTTCTGTATGCAAATTGCACCTTTACAAATGGGATCCAGTTACTGTCTATTGTGAACTGCTGGGTGATGGGAGGAAAGTAAGGGGATGGCACCTTGAGCCCTTAAAGATGTGTAAATAAACGTGTCCTCAAGAGTTGCACGGCTTAGGTCACATTTAGTTGTCTAGAGCAAAAACATGTGCATGGGCAGAGTGGTATCCTGCCAAGTGCCCCACTGGAAGGAGATTGGAGAGGCCAGGTACTTTCTCTTTAGGCATATATACAATGAGGAAAAAGAAAACAAAGGTCACTCGATGAGGCAAGGCATCTCACAGTCTCACATTAGGGCAAAGGACATATCTGTACTGCTTTAGTCCCCAAAATATACATTTTTCCCACGGGCGACCTCTACTGATCTGGTCAGGATCTGCAGTTTCTCTGCTCAAAACCGACTGGGTGTTTTTTGGCAATAAGAGGCCAAAAAATCACTTCACCCATCCTGAGGTCAGGGCAAGCCTCGGGGGGGAGGGGCTCATATACGGCCCTTTCCAATTTCTTTTCATGACACATTTTGGTACCAAAATCTACAGATTTCAGAAGAGGCCAGCATATTCAAGAGGTCATTAGCCTATTGATCGACCTTTGCAGCTTTTTCTGCTATTACTCGACGAAGTGGTTGCCAGTTTGGACTTGTAGACCATTTAAACAGGTTGACCTGTTGAATAGATTGACCACTTAAGGATGATCCGGGACACTATCTACAAAGTGAGGGGGGCTAGGGTGGAAGCGGTTGGGAGGAATGCATGGTAGGGTTTTGCTGGTGAGGTGAGAGGGGGCATGGGTGGGAGCAGCTGGGAGAATGTATAGTGGGTGTGCTACCAATGTGGGTGGGTCGCTGGGGAGGACTGGAAGTTTAGGGGCGTTGGTAACTGGAAAGGTGAAATGAGACAGGGATGGTAGGGGGTGGTGTAGTATAGTGGTAGTGGGCGATAGTGCCCAGTTGGACTGATGGGGAATAGGAAAGGGTATACAGGAGGCAATCCTCCTGAAATGGGGAGAACAGGGAGGGTATTGGGGGGGAAGGGAAATGGGTAAAAGGGAGGTTTAGGGAGTTGCTTTTGGAGTGGACGTTGTATATGTCATCCACCTGGGGTCGAGCAATATGCAACTCGACATAGAAAATAATAGGGGCGAGCAGTTGGAGGGGGGTGAGCAGTTGGGTTCCAGCAAAAGACGTAACCGCTTGGTTTTCAATATTTAGGCAAACATCCATCCAAGATGGCCAGTGCTTGAGATGTTCCAGTCCGAGCTGAGACAATGAAAAGAAACCCCATACTCAAATGGCGGATCAGTGGATCCAATGAGTACCCAGAAATCGGGTACCAGTGAATCAAACTGAATTATTTACTTTTTAGCAAATGCAATTGAAGCTTTTAAATTCAAAATTGCAGATTTGGAATTAACTGGCAAAATATACATTAAAAAATGACCCAGATATTTTTTATTCTATTTTTTAAAACGTTGTATGTGTTTCCGTAGACAAAGCAAAGAACTAAATTTGGACCAGACGCCAGCTCCTCATAAAAGATTGGTGCAAATTAGTCCACTTTATTTTCTGTAGATCAGAAGAATAATTTCCTACAGAAACTTGAATGAGAAATCACACTTTTCGGAACTCCTTATAAGTTTGGTGCTGTGGACAGAACTTCAATTAACCTTCCAGAATAAGTCAGAGGAGCATGCATATCATTTTTTTACACGTTTACGTGCAGAACCAATGAAGGAGGAGGACAAAGAGGATAGCCTATTATGAAGGCACAGGACTGATGTAGGAGGACTGTGTAGAAGGACTCCGACAAAGGACTGTGGTGAATAAGGACTCTGATAATGGACTGAGATGAAGGAGACAGACTATAATAGAGGAGGGCTGTGGTGAAAATAACGTCCTTGGATGACTGTTAAGAAGCACAGTAGAAAGGAGAAGGATTGTACCAGAAGAAAAAGACTGCGATAAAAGACAGCCACAAAGAAGAAATACAGTGGCAAAGGAGAAAGATGACAAAGAAGGAGGAGGACTGTAATGAAGGAGAAGGCCTGCAATGATACAGAGAATGGCTGTGATGAAGGACCACGACAAAGCAGAAAGACTGTGATGGAGGAAAAGGATTGCAATGAAGAAGGGCTATGATGAAATAGGACTGTGAGAAAGGCAATGGACTATGACAAAGGTGAATGACTATGACAAAAGAGATTGACTATGATGTAAGAGAAGGACTGTGTTGGAGAAATGTGAGAAAGAACAGTAATAAGGGAAAAGGACGCTGGCATATTATTTTAGTGTAGAAGAAGTCCTATGAAGAAGTACAAGGATTAGGACAACCAACTATGATAGAGAAGGACTGTGGAAAAGTCAAAGGACTTTAACAAAGAAAAACCATGATGAAGGAAAAGGACTATTATGCAGATGAACTGTGATGTAGGAGTAGTTCCATGATGAAGAAGGACTATGGTGATGTAGAAAGAATATGACAAAGAGAAGGACTAGGGGAAAGGAGAAGGACTATGATAAACGGGATGGATTGTGATGAAGGATTGTGATTAAGGACTGTGATCAAGAACTGTGATGAAGAACTGTGCTGAAGGAGAAGGACTATAATGAAGGAGAAGGACTAGAATAAAGGGAAATGACTGGAATGAAGGACTACCATGAGGGAGAAGGTCTAAAATGAAGGACAAAGAAGATGGATAAAGACTGTGATGAAGGAGAAGCAGTTGGAACACCGACTATAAAGAAGGAGAAGGGTTAGGCCGAATGACCAGGACAAAGGAAAATGACAACTAGAATGAATTTGACGAGGGACTAAGAAAAGGAGAACGTATATACTGAAGCTGAGGGACTTTGATGAATGACTAAAAAAAGAATGCTGAGCAGAAGAACACAATAAATAACATTTCATGTCAGAAGCATTGTCAGTTGCCATGGCAAATAAATATTCTGCTTCTCAACACCCTTCCTCTTCACTTTCTTCTCCGTAGTATCACTTTTATCACAAGGTCATGATATGTGACAAAACCAGGAACAGCAAGATAGGATGCATACAGCAGGCTTGGATGCATGCACACCAGAAGGAAAATGGAAAACCGAATTACAATGTATTCTTGCACTAATCTGAAAGCACATATACACAGAGATACATAGAGAAACTTGACTTTGCCACCTTTCAGGCAAAACAAAATAGGGGCTAAGAATGCCTTGTACTATGGCCAGCATTTGTCAGACTAGTGGTACAATTGCTGGTACTTTTGGTATTCGTAGAGTCACTGTTAGCAACGTGTATCGATCTACAGCAATACTGTAATAACCACCAACAACAGGCACACAGCTTTCCCGAATGTATTGTTTAAGATCTCAAATGCCCAGTATCTTCACAGACATATATAAAGTAGACAATTACCAATCAGTCAATTCCATTCATGGGTGAGTGTTGACACCACATCAGGTAATCTGCTACTGCACAGAATGATTCTGGAATGTGCTGTGTGACAAATCGAAATAATGTATCCTTTCGCCTGAAAGTGGAGCCACCCCATTTGGGACTAGGCAGGTGATACTGCTACACAATCCCCTCCCTAGGGAACATGGCACGTGGAATCCCGATGGGGTGGCTCGCTCTGGGGACAAGGAATGCCCAAAGAAGGATAACATTCCACCATCCCTTACCCATAAGTATGAAATGTTTATTGTTTACATGGGAAGTGAACAGGGCAATTATGTGCAGGTCCCTTTAAATGTGGAAGGCTCTGTTTCTGACCTGTATTTGCCACAACCTTCTTGTGGAAGCCAGCACCAACAAGTTCTTCCATTTCAGGGAGAAACTTAAAGACTGATGAAAATCGGAAAAAGGAGAGAACATCCACCAAAGAGGGAGGAATGTGGGCTTTCGGGACACATGGAGGAGGAGCCACGTACGAAGCAGACGCTGTGGTGGGTGAAACCCAGAGACGGTGCAGAAAACACTGTAGCTTTGACAAAGGTGCATCCTTGAGCCAGATGGGGCTGCTAAGGTAGGAAGCACCACCACCACTGAAAAACGTGAGGCACCGGTGTCCTGGAGCACAAACACCAGGATGAGACTGCTTTCGAACAGCGCCACTGAAGGGGGAAGAGAAGCCTGTAGCCTGTGAGGGGCTGTCTAGAGCACACCCCAGGACAGGGTGAGTGAAACCAAACAAGTGAAGGGTCCAGAGAAGCCTGTAGCCTGTGGGGGACCAACCAAGAACACACCCCAGGACGGGGTAAACAAAACAGCGCAAAGAGGCAAGAGAAGCCCCTAGTCCACGAGTGGCCGATGGAGAGCATACCCCAGAATAGGGTGAAGAAGCCCGAACAAGCAGAAAGGACAGACAAGCCCCTAGCCTGCGAGGGGCCAACCGAGCCCATAACCATGGATGGGGTGACCAAAACACAACAAGTGAAAGGGCCAAAGAAGCCATTAGCACTTGAGGGACCAACCACGAGTATAACCCAGGATGGAGTCAATGAAACCGAACCAACAACTGGGCCAGAGCCGCCCAGATCCCACTGGGGCTAAGAAAAGTACCAAACCACTGAAAGGTAAAGAAACAGAGAATGGGAATGAGGAAGCACACCGTCTAACCAAGGTAGTGAGGAGTGAGAGCCCAGGAGGGCCCAGGAATGAACATTCTTGGACTTGGAAGTAAATCTGCCTATACGGAGAAATGATACAATCATTTGGTTGGATGAGCAGGTTGTTTTGAACACAACAGGAACTTTGAGAGACATTTTTCTTTTGAAAACGTTCTTTCATTTTGAGCCACAAGAGTCTCTCTGAACTCTGGGGAAAGCCTTCTTTCTATCTTATTTTTCATAGATAAGAGTAGTGTTAGGTTAGCGCAGGTTTGGGACGGAGCACTGACTTTAGTTTGTGAGACAAACTGACAAGCACCTTTTTTGTTATTTCATAGCATAGAGAACTCATCTCAGAAGAAGGGACTAGAACTTTTTTTTTCTTTAATCTACTTAATAAAGTAGCATTGAACTATGCCTCCGTGTTCGCCTCATCTGTCTGATGTACCACAGCTGATACAGGAAATATGGCATTGCAGGAGTTTATCAAGACATCCAATGAACAAAACATCTTCACCTTAATGAAGTGTTGTGTGGTTTCCTACTCCAGAACATCTGTTCATGGGCAAGTGGCAGGGTTAGGCTAATATGTGTACAATCTATGACATCTACCATATTAGAGAAAACATTAGTGAAGTAGAACTCACTTTTGACCAATACAGGTTCTGCATGTGTTTTGGGGAATTATGTTAATGTGGGATCAACTACAAGATGATATATATTGCAAAACGTCGACTGAGTAAACCCGGCATACTTGACAACAGTCCCTTTCAAGGATTACAGTGATTAATACAGGCAATTGACCTAAACAATTGATTAACGGACACTGAAACAAAGGCAGCAACGGATACTGCTTGCACGACTAATGACTCTTCAGACATGTTTTTATATTCGTCCTGTGATAGAATTGCCATCTATTGAGGTCAGAGTAGCCTGAGATTTGTTTTTTTATTAACAAGAAACTGACACAGATAATGAAGTTTCTGAAATGGAGGTCTGCTAATCAAAACTCCCCCTTTCATAAATGCTGTATGCCAAAATTACTGTACACATGTGCCTTTGCTGTAACGAGTCTCCTGTCATCTAAAGCCCCAGCTCTGCAATGTCACAGAAAGGTTCAAATGTCAAATGTGCATCTGTGACAGCTGCTGGAACAAAGTATCCCTGAAGACAGAGATGACCTTTTAATCTTCTGCACTTCGGATATAAATTATAATATGTATATGCCTTAGTCGGTGTGGTGGCACATACATCTTTAAATGGAAGCCATACCTGGTTGTGACATGCTGATTTATAAGAACACATAATTATACAATCACATCAATTTGATATTCTGTGAAAAGGGCTTCGCTCTGACTGGATTGATGGATGTTGGTGTCTGGACTTTCTCCACAGCTGCTACTTGAGACACTGGATGCTGCTTCGGTTGATCCCATGAAGGTGAACAACATCTTCCCTCATGGAGCAGGAACCTGACACAGGATGTCTCCTGGGAACCTTTGTTTCAGAGATAGCACTGACATCACATTGCCCCTCTCTTACCAGGATTATTGCCAGTGAGTCCATTTGAAGTCAGCAAGTATTGGAAAGAGGCAGAGTTAGAGTACTCAGAGAAGAGGTCGGTTGAAAGAAAGGTTCCAACACCTTCTTTTTTCCTGTGCCCACCATTTTCTGCAGACAAGATACTCTATGTGTGATTGTGATGTTGGAAATGCCTTATGGAGGGGCACGGCCTCCCAGTCCTTGTGCTACCACTTCTCTCTCTGTGTTTTCCTTATGTTTTCTGCCACTGCTTCTTGGGAGGATAGCTCAGGGGCAATGTGATCGTCTTGGAAGCAAGATGACACAGAGCAACACAGGTTCCATATGGCTCTGGGGCTGCCTCCTGTCAGACTGACTGGAGCCTTCCCAGATGCTGTGTGAATGGAGTTGGGAGTCAACTCACATTTTCTGTTATGGGTGTCTGGTTTGTGTGTGTGACACAATGAACAAGATAGCCCTGAATGAAACTTACATTAATGCAGTGTAGTATGCTGAAAGACTGGGTGCTTACCTCAATCCACATTCTTTGTTATGGGTGTCTGGGTGGAGTGAATTGCCTGATAGCATGTGAGCCTCATTGGCTGCCTTCCTGCATTAATGCCCTTTTGCCTGATTGGCTGACTGAGTCTGGCTCAGCCAGAGTGAATGGGTAAAAGATGTGTATATCTGGGGACCTCACACATACCAATTTGTTCAAAAGCTTAAGTCGAAGCTTAGCAAGAAGAAGCTGTTCCTTGAAGCACAGCTGGAGGAAAAGTCTGCTGCTGAATTTTCTTTGTGTAATCCAAAATCGTCTGTGTTCTTCCAAGAACTGATTCAGAGAGGACCTGCAAAGGAGACCTCTCCCCAAGCTACGAGGGATAATCGTAAAAACGTATGTTCTTCCTTCGAAGCGCCCTGGAAGCCAGTCCTGTATGCCTGCTGTCTGCAGAAGGGGTCTTTGTGAGTCCTGAAGAGGAGTGCCTGGGCATCTCAAGTTGAAAAAGTCCATTGGTGTCAACCAGGGTCCGGAGGTGCGTTTCTTGACCGCTGGAAGACATTGCTGTCTGCCACCCAGAAGATGGGGTACCCTGGCATAGTACTGCTGGACACCCAGAGCTGCAAAAGTTCCAAACTGCATAGGGACATTTCAAGGGACTCTCCAGAGAGAGTCCAGAGTGGCGAGTTCAGGGGAAGGTCAGTTGGTGTATTTCCCATCACTAGAAGCAAATGAAGAACTCCCGAGGGTCCAGACTATGTGAGGGTCCGAGTTCCACTGCAGTGTTCAGTTCCAGTTCACCAGAAGCTGTCCAGAGGTCTGGGCTGATGAACCAGAGAACCAAAAGGCGGAAAACCGCAATATTTTAAAACTGGACACCAAAAGTGACCTATGCACCAGTCGCACCAGAAGTCATTGAAGGGTCCCATGGATCTTACTCGCATCAGCCAAGCCTTTAAGTAGCCCACAGCTAGTTTCATCTTCACAGGACTTTTACAGTCCAAAAAATCATTCCCCAAAGGAGAGCACTGCAAAGAGTAAAAATACTGCACTTCAGAAAGACTTTGATTCTATTATTCTTGTGGACTCAGTATCCCAATGGCTCCTTCTTCTAAGGGGGGGGGGGTCCATCCTCAAAGGGAATCGTCGAGTGAAACCGAGAAACCCTGTCACTTTTCCTGCCAAGGCACCAAAAGTACTTTGACAAGGAAGAGCATCCTCTCGCCTCAGGAGTCATCCTTGTGTCCTAGATTCGTCTTGGATCCTGTTCTCCTGTGGTCTCTCAGGTATTTTGGGGTAATAGAACCTTATAAAAGAAAGCAGAAGGATATTGAGCATTATTAGACTGAGCTGTAAAAGACAAGATAAGGTACTCCCTAACCTTTGCCTTGCAGGTTGCCCAGGTGGGTGGATCTTCACACAGAATTGTATATCTAGTCTAAAGAAAGCATTCTGCCACTGTTTGCAAATAAACTCCCTTTCTTCCCTATTCTATGCTGATACACCTAACTTATGAATTCACATGCCTATTTAAAACTGCCTGCAATTAGTGCATTTCTTACTGTGGGTATTTTGTGGTGCCACGTAGGATGTATATATTTGCCATTCTTTGAATAAGTGTTCCAAGTACAAAGTGTTATTATTTATATGTATATATAAGGTAAAGGTAGCAACCTTATTTTATATAAATAAGCTGTGTGAACACCTTACAGTGTGTGGAGATTCCTTTGTGGGGAGTTTGGGGAAACACTGTACTTAAGAACCAGCCTGCATCCCCTCCTGAAAGCTTACGTCTGTCTGCTCACCCATCGTTACCAAATTGAGAGCCTTGCTGCATTGTTCTGTGCCTTTAACCTACCATATAGAGGGCAGAGGTACAGATACCGCCCACCAGTCTTTACACTGATCTTAGCAGTCAAAGGGAACTTGTTATAGCCACCTGAATTGGACTGATTACAACAAGATTGCTTTGAATGATTACCCTGTGACATTCTGTTTTTCAAAGGAGAGGGGCATGCCTTAATTCTTTGATTAATGTTTGAACCATCAAGAGCAGTACAAGGATACACTTTTGGACCACTGTTGCGACAGCAGTCCATGCGTAAGTCCTCTGCTACAGAGGTAAAGACAGTAGGCATTCAAGGCAGAAGATAGCTATGTCCCCTACCCATCCATTGGTAACAGTGGGGTTGACTTCTGCTGGAGGTAAAGACAGTAGGCATTTAAGGCAGAAGATAGCTCTGTCCCCTACCCATCCATTGGTAACAGTGGGGTTGACTTCTTCTGGACCAATGCATCTCTACTGGTTGCACTAGAACCAGGCTTTTGTTCACTCAAGGCAAAGTATCCTCTCTAGGATATAGCTACACTCACTGGACTCGGAGTCCAAAACAAAGGAACTCTACTTGTCCTGGAGACCCTAGATTGGGACTCCCAACAAACCCAAAGCACAGAAGCAGCTAGAATCCTGTTTCACAGTCTTGAGACACCTTTGAACCAGCTGGACTGTGCTCAATGCCTTTGAGCTCCCACAACCGTCAGTGCTGCTTTTGACACTTGTTGAGACGGGGTCGGACCCAACTCACTGCGCTAGGCGGTTCAGAGTGGGACAAGCTCCATTAGGAGAGCTGTAGTGGACTAAGGGAGGAGGTGGGCATCTAAGTATCCGCATACGTTCATCATGTTATGCTTATTAGATGTAGTATAGGCATGTAAACAAGCGCACCATTTTATTATGAATGAGCGCCGTTTTGTTAGCCATAGCGAGAACAGAATGCCAGACATTGCATGAAGGAAACTGACTCCCAAAACCACAGTGAGATGGACTGTGCTTACGACCCCCAAGAAATCCTCCTTTGTTACAGGATGTTGCAAATGTGTTCTCTTTAGAAGGAATGTGCCCTGCAAGGCCATGAGTCAGCGCCAGTCACCTCAACGTGCATGTTTATCGAGGCCTGGCTAAAGCAGGCCTCTGACCCCCCACACCGCTAACCACGAGTTACAGCCCTCATAACTGTCTTAGATTCAAGATCCCCTGAATTCCACGATGGATGATCCCAGTCCAACACCCATAAACTAAATGGCTACTAGAGATCTAAAGAATAAGGCTGCACCATTGTCAGTGCATCAGCACAGGATTTGTAATGTGAGGTACAGAGA
Organism: Ambystoma mexicanum; assembly: GCF_040938575.1. Taxonomy (NCBI): domain Eukaryota; kingdom Metazoa; phylum Chordata; class Amphibia; order Caudata; family Ambystomatidae; genus Ambystoma; species Ambystoma mexicanum. Next base: position 545,400,420 of record NC_090929.1, read on the forward strand.
GGAATACATTATAGTTCAAAACGAGAGTGGAAACCTTGGGTGCAGACAATGCTATAAGGAATGAATGGAGGATGTGTGGGTTAGCAGGATCTAAGGCTTCTCTTGTGCCAGTCCCTGAGCCTCCTAGGTGCACAATGTAACGGTAGAAATAACAATGTTGCATTGTTAGAATTAATTGGTAGTTTGACCTCAGTTCCCTGGAGATTATGAGCCCAGCAGCACTCACATGGACGAAACAAAGACGAACAGATGAAGATGGACCAATGATCTGGCATCCCATATGCAGAAGACCCTATATGTGTAGTGCCCCATCCAATAGGGATGGTGAAATGTATCACTTACTATTACGTCATGAGTGGCACTGTTCGTAGTTATAAGGTGCTGTCAGGGAACAGAGAGCCTGAACGTTCCGTAGTAGCAGAGGCCTTTGCTGTTACCTATTTTGTATGGAAATACAAACTTATCCTTGCAAGAGCTTCTTGGGCCTTTTTCCCTAGTGGGTTGTATTTTCTCTGGTGTGATCGATCAGGGGTGTGCCTTCACACTCTATGCAATTTCGAACTGCTTGCTGTTTCTTGTGCCATCCTCAACCTTGAAGTGAGCAAATGATTTGAGCACTGACTCAACATACTCGAAGCCATATACTCACCATCTCTACTTGACCCTTCAGCAGATTGTACCATGTAACCGACTTCACACCGACTGCTGGTGGGATTGCAACAACTCGAACTGTCTTGACCTTGGCTCAACTGCAGCTCAGTTGCAAAGAAGCCCAGCTCGACACTGTTGAGCTACCAAAGACCTGAATCAAAGTACTTGGACCACTTTCAGGAATTTAGTGACTTTTAAACCACCCTTCCCTACCTTGTTCTATAAGAAATATCCTTTGAACATTGGCATTGTGCCAACCTTGGGCCTGAATAACCCTCTTCATCTACCCAGAGTGCCCTCTGCATTCTCTGTCAGAGGTTGGGTGTTTCCTACTGCGTTCTGATTAGTTTATTTGAGTTTTATTATTGTATTAAAAGTCTATATTTTCGTAGAACCTTGGTTGAAGATTCCTTTACTTTGGTCCATTGGACTTAGGTTGTTTGGGTTGCTACCGTTATCACCTCTCACCCCTCCTAAAGAGCATAGCCTGCCCTTGGCCCATTTTACAACAATAGGTGAAGTGGGTGTCCCAGTCGAGCTCCGCCTCATTCATCTTTATGATTGGATCAATGGTAGTTTGATAGTAGTGTGCAAATTTGTTGGCGGTTTAGCCACCACTCATTCCTGTACTCCTGCAGAGCAGTAGTCATTTTGTCACACCTAATGATTAGCCTTGTTTTTTTGTTGATAAAACCCATCAAAATACAGTCAAAAAAGGAACAAGGACCGATATAAAGGAGACGGTCATTTGGACAACATGCACCACATCCACTCTTTCTTACAAAATCAAAATAGGTTGCGAAAACCAAATGTGGGAACTTCCCCCGCGGACACTATACTGTTACCTTTCCTCCCAAAGACATAATAAAGGTAACATTAAAATAGGTACCCAAGAGAAGTGGTGTGATCTTTTTGAGGCACCGGCGCAGCCAGGTGGGTGTATTTTGTAATATGAACACCATGTTAGGAACGCTGACAGTGTAAACGATAATACATGGAACTGGTTTGACAGATGTAAACACTTGCATTACCAGTCAACCACCTATGCGAGAAGATTCAATTAACTCGCAGAAGAAGCCCAACTAGTCATAAAAACAAACATAAATATCATAGGATAATAAAATAAAACAAACTACATTTTTGTCTTTTTTTTGCCAGAGATAATACGTTAGCGTGAGATGGTTTGAACTACGCCACATTATTTTATATGGCCTAATGTGAATTAAAGAGCATGAATATGGGCAGCTTCACACACTCGCTGAAAGGCTGCCCTTTTCACCTATTGTCAACTTATTGTAAACATTGTCAAGTCTTGCAAAACCTCATTTTTATCTTGAATTATTTATGCCTGTTCTTTTTTTCCAAAGGAACATAGCTCTTTGACAGCTGTGAATAAGTAATCATTGGAGTGAACATTCATTTCAGTTACGGAAATCGTTTCTCCTCCGGGTTGTATCTCTTCCTGTTATGTTGATTTCATAGAAAATTGGGACAAATGATGCTGCAGCCAGGCTCAGAGCCATCCTGCTCTCCTCTTTGTCTTCTCGCACTGTGAAGCCTAGCTTCGGGCCGAGTGATGCACACTGGCTCGACACATCACTCTAATGACCTCTCTTTTAAGCACGTGCTCCACTATACATTTTCATTTTGAGTCAGGCGGGCTACACGTTTTCTTGTCTGAATCCTATACTAATTTTATGCTCTAGGTTGTTTGCCAAGGTTATCAACAAAATGGAATACACGTGTTTTATGGCCACTGACGCATTCTATTGACAATAGCTTCCCAGTGAGCTCGACAATGCCGGCATTATGTTTCTAGGTAGCCCACCTGAAAACAAGTAAAACAGGCAAAAACAAAGCTGGAACTTTACAGAGATGTGCTACTATAAGAGAGGTCATGCGAGGGGTAGAGGTGTCAACCTCGCATGGTCTTTGGGAGAGCAGGAAGTGCAGTGATGCGTTAACTCACAGTGTCCTCCAAGGGCTGATCAAGCAGCAGGTGACAGACACCCTGTGTAGGGCACCACCTGGAAAAGGGAAAGCCTTTTTGGGGCTATTGGACTGGCTATATAGCTGTTAAGGGTAGCTTTCCATTGGAAGATTAAGTTGTGGTGGCCATCTTTGTATTGAGGCGAGGAAAAGATTGTTGAGGGAGATGGTAACAGTGGTGCTGGAGAGAGAGAGAGGGAGATGGAGAGAGAGAGACCAAGTGGGCGAGGATCATGGGAATGGTGACCTGCCAAGTGGATTGAATGGAGACCATTGGAGCTGCTTCACACGGAGATCAGGTTGTAAAAGGGTGTCAAAAGTGGAAGAGGGAGAATTGGCTAGACAACTGAGATTGGCCACTAGCATTAATAACTGTATGTATTTATTTTCTATGATTTTTACATGCGCTGCTTACAAGGACTTCATGGGAAGAGGGTAAACAAAGATGAAATTAAAGGTTAAGATGGATATGTTACAATAGAGATTCCTTTCCGGATGCTTTCAAGTTATATCAATGTCACAGGTGTCTTTAAAGTCTTAAGCTCGTTGGGATATTATTTTATGAGCTTTCCTTAAAGTGCTTACAGTTTTGAACTTGGTGAGCATCCTGGGCGTAGGTATAAGGTGAATTTATTCCAAATCACTTGCCCATATGACAATAGTAATCTGCTGTTTATCTTGTTGGATGCTTGTAGTTATTGCTGTTGTTGATCCTCAGCTTCTGGGCCAGTGTAATATGTGTATATGTGGCTAGATTTGGAAACTGCCTAGATATGCAACGTTTTCCCCCGTGTGTTTTTCATTTCCATTAGGCCCTTTGTGTAGTCCCTTCCTTCACCTCCCTGCCTCACAGTCCCCCATTGATGGGTGCCTCGATCATGTAGCCGGAAATAAAAAAGCCTAAAGGGCCTTTAATTACATTCAGGAACCTCTCCACTCCACTTGAACTTGGGCCTGGGGTGGGTGAGCATCTTTGGCCAGCATCTGCTATTTATGTGCATTTATTTGTGTAACTTGTACACTCTTTCATGTTTTCCCATGCTCCACACCCCACCTTGAGCCTCCTCATGCTCCCTCCCTCTGCCCGGACCTGACCATAATTGGGCACTAAGTCCTACTTAACTTTTGCACTCAGGGAAGCCCCACTGCCCATTGCAGCCCCCTCCGGCAAAGGTCCCAGAGGCAAAGGACAACTCCAGTGGAAGCAGCTCTAGATCGTGTCCACCGGTGTCGCCCGGGGAAGCGAGAAGCCTGCAGCCGTCAACCTGGTTTAAACTGCCAAAGTAAGTGCAGTTGCAGTCATGGGAGGCAGCATTCACTGTACTCCTCTAGACCGACCCACCCCTCTTATTACTCCTATTTCTCTTATTGCCCTACTCATAAGCATCTCTGTGAACATATAGTCTAGCCATCTTTCACATCTCTCTAGGAAAGTCATATTCTTCTTTGCATTTCTGCTCTGTTGAAAACTAGGCCTTTTACCTTCTTTCTGGGAAAGTTGAATTTGGTTGTTTCTCCTGCATTGCTGCTGTGCTAAAACTCAGAGGGCTTTTTCCAACAGGTTTTTTGCCATTATAAAAGCTTCTGTGAATTAGGCCCTAAGCCTTTTCTCTTCTTTTTCTCCTCTTTTTCAAATTTGGGTGTTTTAACTGCATGTTGCTGTGCTAAAAACTAGAAGTGTTTCCCTCTTTTCAGGAAAGTTGAATTTGAGTGTTTCTTGCATTGCTGTTGCATTGCTGTTGCATTCAAAATTAGGCCTTTCCCTCTACTGGGAGGGTTGAATCTGGGTGTATCTCGCAGTGTGTGTATTTCAACCTAATGCCTTCCAATCTGCTCTGTCTCTGCACACCCTACTACTGACTACTGTTGATTACTGTTGGATCTTTTTGATTGCTGCTGGAGCCACTGCGCCCCCACCCCTCTTGGCTGTTGATCTCTGTTGTCCCCCATCCTCTGTCCCTTCTGTTACTGCGTTCCCCCATTGTGTGTTACCTGCTTGTGCCTCTTTCTGTGTTAACCCTGCCCCTCCGGTGTTTCTGTGGTGCGCGGCTCTGGGCTGTACTGCTTTCCCTCCCTCCCCCTTGCCTATTTCCTCCCCGCACCCCCTATGATGCTCTCAGTATCCCCCATCTTCTCAAACTGATACTGACATGTATCTCCCTCCCGCCGAGCACTTAAGCGGCTGGCTGTGGAAGAACTTATTCATTTTAAAGTGGCATGCCTTATATTCAAATGCCTGAATGGATCAGCTCCGTACTATTTGAGGGGTAAGATCAGCCATTATCAGCCTTCCAAGTGCTTACGATCACAGGATCAATACTTTTGAGTTCCACCTCATCCCCCTTTGTATCAAGGCGGGATAGAAGATTTCCTTTCTTCAACCCAAAGCTCTGGAACAGTATTCATAGAGAGATCAGGGCTTTGGACACTCTTTATCAATTTTGTAGGGTACTTAAAACATTCCAGTTTAGATAGTTGTCTATCAATATGTTTGTGACATGAATTCTGTTTCAAATCTGATGGTGGCTACAGTCTGTTCAATTTCTTTCATAATGTCAGCTGTGCCACTACACGGTCATCATGAGCGCGATACAAATACTCCAAATCAAATAAAAATCTAACAAAACAGATCAATATATTATAAGGGAGCAGAGAAAGGAAAATAAAACAACAACTTCCATAATTTATACATTTGTCAGGGTCCAATCATATAGTTGCATAGATGATCATGTTAACTATATAGGTTTAGCTCCTTGAGCATTTGAATCACAGCATAAGTTAAAAATAATCCAGTGGACAGATGTTTCCACATATCCCCTGAAAGTACAAAATCATTGTCATTACAGAAAAAGCAACCTAAGTGTGGTGTTCTAATATCAGCCAAAGCAGGGCATTCTACCAGAAGATGTTGAAGGGTTTCTGGCCTTTCAGCAACATTACAATGTGTGCAAGTATTATTCGTTGCTTCTTGTGTCATAGATCGAGAATATCTAATTTTACCGGTTGGCAAAGCATTCAACCGGAATCTCAAGAACGCTTGTCTTCTTACAGGGCAGGAATAACAGCAGAGGTATTTGGGCAAGTCTCCCAGTGGATTATCGATATACTGGAAGGCTGAATGTATTTTATATCGTCGTGTTGTGTCAGTAGTGGCAATCCAGTCCCACTGCTTTAATGATTTTTTATAGACATAGAATTTGCCACTAATACAGAGCGATCTTGTTTCATTTGGTTCAACAGATCACCAGTAGGTGCTGACATTACATTAATAAATTGGGAAACCTTATGCTTCAAATAGTCCTCTAGATTTTCAAACAAGGTATTTGGCAAGGGAGACACACTTTTTGCAAAGATTGATAGCACTCACCAATTGAACCAATAATGCAGAGACAACAGACACAATTCAAAACACAGAGATGCCATGGGAAGAGAGGAAAACAGTCCCAATATATCCCATTTGATGCAATATGCTGCCCCATCCACTTCATCACCATTCATAATTTTGGGATTACTATTCCCACATAGAAATGTATCCAGGGTTTGATAGTAAACTTACAGAACTTTCCCAGGATTTGTCTCATCTGGAAGGACAGTTGGTTAATTGTTTTCCCAAATTCAGAGTGGTGTACAGTTTGCTCAAATATCTGTTGATATTAAATCCCAGATACAGCACTTCCTTCCATTATATATTGGGCAAAAATAGGTGCAGTACTGGTACCTTATTTCACCAGCCCTCAAAGCATTTCACTGACTGGCTGCCTTTCAAACTCAGAGTTTGCGCAATGTCCTCTGCCTAACTACCAAGAATTAAACAACAAGCATCCCACTGACCTCAGAAACCTCCCTTCACCTGATGCTCCTGCCAGAAGTCTGAGACCTTCAGGTGAGAACCTCCCAAAGAACACGCATCCACTTACCTCAGAAACCTCCCTTCATCTGATACTCCTGCCAGGAATCTGATACCCTGATGCGATAACCTCCTGAAGAACAAACATCCCACTTACCTCAGAAATCTCCCTTCACCTGATACTCCTGCTAGGAATCTGAGACCCTCAGGTGAGAGCCTCCTGAGGAACAAGCATCTCACTTACCTCAGAAACATCCCTTCACCTGATGCTCCTGCCAGGAATCTGAGACCCTCAGGTGAGAACCTCCTGAGGAACAAGCATCTCACTTACCTCAGAAACATCCCTTCACCTGATACTCCTGCAAGGAATCTGAGACCCTCAGGTAAGAACCTGCTGAAGAATCCAAAATTCAGAAACTGGAAGCTAGGAGACAGATCAAAAAAATTCGAAGGGCCTCCAAACTCTGTAGCAACCTACCAAAGGCCCCACACTTGAGCCAAACTTCAACCGATTTAAAAAGGAACTTGGAAATGCTGCTTTCCTGGATCACTAGAACCCACCTCAAAAACTCTAAAGTGACAGCTGTCCCTAAGACCCTACGCATGTTATGGCTTTTAGCCTCTAAAATTCTGGCCCACATCAGAGGGGTCGAGAGCTGGAGTCTACAAAACCTATCAGCGCTTACTCGTGTGACCACGTTCTGCAATAAACACACACTTGCTATGTGTTTTTGTGCAAATTTGCTGCAATAGTTTTACCCAACTGCTTTTCTTTTCAACAAAACTTTTTATTAGCATTTTCACATTATAAACATCAACATGCTTTACAGACATGTATGTAGACAAGTAGGCACACACTGGTATCACTGTTGGTGCTGATCAATAGTTCGAGGCTAGGTAGAGTCTTGTTGTGTTTGGGCTCGGGCCTCCTCCTCCAGTTGCTTACCAGGCCTTAGAAGGATCATTGTGTGAATGTGGGTTTTATCATTCTGGGGAGTTTCCACATGACCGGTGGTTTGGAATCCGCCGCGTTGGCAGTGCTATTTGAGCCATCTGGTCATGGGGGACGGTGAGTTATCCCAGGGAATTTCTCAGAATAGTCCAGGAATGCATCCCATGTGCTGTGGAATCTGTTCATGTTCTCCAGACGGATGGCCGTGTTTTTTTCGGGCGACTACTATGTCCCAACATTTCATCTACCACATGGGGACGGCTGGGCCATCAGAGTGTTTCCGCAGGTGGGCTATGGTGATTTTAGCCGCATCCAGTAGTTGGGTGCATAGGTTTGCAATGTGTCCAGTGAGTGCGAAAACTCCTCCTTTAGTGTCTCCCAGTAGAACTAAGGCCGGGTCCCATGGAATGCTTAGACCTGTAATTAGCTGGATGTGTTCCAGCACCTCTCGCCAAAATTGTGACACTTTTGGACAGGCCCAGAGTAAGTGAAATAAGGACCCAGTAGTTGAACATCCTCTCCAACATTGAGCTGAGATCGTCTGATTACTTTTGTTTGATAGTTCAGGAGTCAGATACAATATAAAGCAAACTTTCATCCCCCCTTCCTTATTAGTAACACCTTTAGAGCTTTTATGCATTCGAGCCCAAATCCGGTGTCAGTGTTCCAGCTCCAGTACCCGTTCCAGGTCCCTTTCCCAGTTGAGCATGTATTTTTCCTTTCTATTCTGGTCAGTTTTGTCAAGAAGGCGGTATAAGGTTGAGACTTCGCCTTTGTATGTTCGTGTTGTAAGTGTGCGTTCTAAAGCAGTCAGGTGGTCCCTCCCTCCATTGACCCTAACAGGGCCTTGTGACAGCCAATGCCTTACTTGTGTGTAGTGAAATCTTTCAGCCTCCGTCACCAGGAACTTTACTTTGCATTCTTCAAATGTTAGGGACGACCCATTGACCAGGAAGTCTGAAACCTGCGTTAGTCCCCCCTCCCTCCATCTGATGATTCCTTGCGATGCAAACCAGGTGAGAAATCGGGATTGTTCCATGTTGGGGTTAGAGGCCTGAGAGTGCCTTTGCATCCCCATTTGCGGGATGCATTCCTCCAACTTTTTATTGTATTCTTGGTAGAGGTTAGTGGCCTGAGATTGGGGTAGCTTGGTGTGCTGCGAGATGTGGGAGATTCATGAATGGAGCTGAGCTCCAGGCTTCTTCCAGCAGCATCCATCGAGGCCGGTTGGTCGTAACCTACCACGTGAAAGCATGAGAGAGTTGCACCGCCCTGCAATATCTAGATATATCCGTGACCCCCAGTCTGCCCATGCTAGTGCTTCGCAACAAGATTCGTTTTGCTATGCGCGGTTGGCCCCCCTCTCCCAAACGAACTTCAATATTCTATTTTGCAGTTTTTGGAGGTCACCCTCTGGGATATGAACAGACAGGGCTGAGCAGTGGTAGATTAGCCTTGGTACAATGTTCATTTTCACCGCCGATATTCTCCCCAACCAAGAGACCTCCTGTCTATGCCAGCATTCTAGGTCTTTGTGTAGCTCGTTGAATAGTTGTGGGAAATTAGCTCAGTATATGCCTTCTATTTCGTTTGAGATTTGCACTCCTAAGTAGCTGACGTGCGATTTAGCCCAGGGCATAGGGTGTTTGGTTTCCAGAGCTGCCCTATGCTTTCGTGATATGTTGATTGCCAAGGCTGCGGATTTCGAGTAATTGACCGTAAAACCTGATAATTACTAAATGGTTCAATTTCTTGCCAGAGGGCTGCCATTGAGCTATCCGCCTGAGTTAGGGTGAGAAGGACATTGTCCGCGTACATAGCAGCTTTGTATGCATGTGACCCCACTTTTAGGCCTTGTATATGCTTGTTCTCCCGAAGTTCTATGGCGAATGGCTTCCGTAGATAGTGCAAATATTAGTGGAGACAGTGAGCAGCCTTGGCGGGCACCTCTGGATATGTTGATTTTAGTTGATCTTGTGCCATTTATCCTGAGGGAAGGGGTGGGATGCTGGTAGTTGGCCATGGACCATTTCATAAAGTTGGGGCCGAATCCGAAATGGGTCAATGCTTGGATGATATACCCCCAATCTAGGAAATCAAAGGCTTTATGTTCGTCGAGGGAGATAATAACCAGTTCCGTGTTCATTCGGTGGCACTTTCTACTAGGTTAATTGTCCACCTAATCTTGGGTGTTGTGCCTGGGAATGAAACCCATTTGATCTGGATGAATTAATTCAGAAAGGACCGTTCATACTCTACCTGCTAAAATCTTGGAAAACATCTTAGCGTCATTCTTCATGAGTGGGGTCCTTGCCTGGTTTGGAAATGAGTACTGTTATTGTTACATCCATGGATGGGGTAATGCCCCCCGTTTTTAGGAAGGAGTTGAAGAGGGTTGAACGCTGCAGGGCTAGAATATGGGTGAATGCCTTATAAAACCGTGCTGTGAGCCTGTCCGTTGTTTCCTCTGTTGTAATCGGAAGCTCTAGGGAATCCAGCTGCATGGGAGGAGGGGAATTTTACATAGATCGCAGGTAGTGTGTTCGGGCCTCAAGCTCTGTGGGGGGCCCTGTCATGATATCTCTATGGTGGTTGACCAATATTTCTGTTTTCTCTCCCTCTGTGTACCGGAGCACCCCATCCGGCCCCCTGAGCTTTTGGTTATTATTCCTCATATGGCAGTCGGTTCACCTGATTACCATTCACATAGTAGTATTGTTTAGTGAATACTAGCGTCCTAGCTGATTTGTCATCTAAGTGGATCTCTAATGCAGTTTTTGCTTTTTTGAGGTCCCTAGCCCCTTCACTCGATTGGCATTTTTTAAAAATCCTTTCCAGTTCCTCCACTCACTTTTCTAGCTTCATCTGTTGGAGCTGACCATTTCGTCTTAGTGCAGCTGTGGCGCTAATTAAGACCCCTAGCACCACTGGCTTCATGTTGTCCCAGACCGTGGCCAATGGGCAGTCCCCTGTTCTGTTCTCCCTAAAATAGTGTGTAAGGATCTCAGCTATGTCATTCCCGATTAAGAGATATAATAGGATAGAGTCCTGGAGCTTCCAGTGTTTCTGAGGGGGGCATGGGAGGCCTTGAATTCACAAGTCCGCCATGAACGGTGCGTGGTCTGAGAGTGCCCTTGGCAGAGTTTGGACCCTTTCCAGGCAAGGAAAAAGGACGTTGGACATTAAAAGAAGGTCTATCCTAGAGAAACCTTTGTGCAAGTGCGAATAAAAGGTGAAGTCTTGGGAACACATGTTATCCAGCCTCCAAATGTCCACTGTTCATGCCTCCCTCTGAAATTCAGCCACCCCCAAAGCCTGGGAGAAGTCTGTCCTTGTTGGGGGCAGAGTTTTATCAATTTGAAATCACCCCCGATTATACGGTGGCCCTCTGTGAATTCCAGCATGGATGGGATTATTTTCTGTAAGAACCGATCTTGTGCGCTGTTCGGACACTAGATAGAGGCAAAGGTTAATGGTTGCTCAAGGAGGTACCGTTTCATCCACAGGAATCTGCCCATGGGATCCTGCTTTACAGTAACTCGTGTTAGGGGGACATTCTCACTAAGTAGGAGAACTACGCCTCCCTTTTTCTCCCCTGCTGTTGCAAAGTAGCGCTTTTTAAATATGTTGAAGCTGATTCGTTTTTCATCTACCTCCAGGAGATGAGTCTCTGCATATACACCACATCTGGCGATAGTTGTGCTAATCACTGCTCTACCGACTTCCTCTTGCCTGGGAAGTTTAGACCCTGCACATTCCAAGTTAGGAACCGAAGTTCCCTGTCTTCCACAGTTGTCATGTCCACCATTGTGTTTTCCATCCCATTATGTCTTCTCCCCAGCACTGTTCCTTGTGAGATCTCATAATAGGTACCGATTGTCTACTCTCATGTTCCTTGGTGTAGGCAATGTTTTGTTCTGTTTGTTCACCTTAGTGCTCAAAAACGTTTCAACTCTACCTCCCCCCTTTCCCCACCACCCCCCACTCCCTAACTTGCGGTGTTGAGTCCAGCCCTCAACCAACAGGGTATCAGGCTCCGGCTTGCCACCGACCCCCTTGGGGGCCAACGGGTCCTTTGCTCAACATTTGGCAAACATTGTGAAAGTTGTGCAGTGGAACTTATCGTATTGGGGGCCAACTGGCCCTTTGTGTAACCATTAGCTGAACATTGTAAAGATTGTGTTGTGAAAATTATCTTAAACAGCTCGTGTCCCCACTCTGCACAATCAGCATTAGCACTCAGACCCCAACCCAGGGGCCAAGGCAAAATGTCAGAGGAGAGATCCATCGCTGAGTGTTCAGAGGCCCATGTGCCATGAACATACCAGTAGGCAGGTGTTGTTATTCAGTCCTTGTCCGGCTTTTTGTTCTTCTGCGCTTATGTTCCACCTGGGACCATGCTGCTATGGGGGCTCTTCCGGAAGATGCGTGAAGTGTTGCTCCTTTTTTTACATCTTCACTTTCCTCTTCGGCGCCCAAGAGTTTTTCCACCTCTTTCGGATTGTGAATTTGCCATTGTTTGCCCTCCCAATTGAAGTTCAGTGAGTTAGGGAAACCCCAATGGTACGGGACCTTCCTTTGCCTCAGCCATTCAGTGCTTCAGGGCTTTCCTTTTACAATAACGTGCTATTCGCTAGGTCTTGGTAGAGCAGAATAGTTGCCTCCCTGAACTGGATATGATAAGAGTTTCTTACCTCCTGCATAATTTCCTCCTTCACCTTGTAGAAGTGCACCCTTAGTAGCACATCTGGGGGAGTGGAGAAAGCTTGTTTGTTTCTGGTGTGGTGCACTCTATCGATCTCCAGCGGGGCACTATCTGGAAGCATTAGTATGAATCGGAATAATTCTTTCATGGAGCCTTCTAATTCTGCATCCTTGACCGAGGTGGGTATGCCCCGTAGTCGGATGTTGTTCCGTCTAGAGTGGTTCTCTACATCTTCTTGTTTCAATTCCAGTGATTCGCTTCATGCTTCAACGGGTAGTATCCTCTCCACCCCCTTTCCGATCTCAAATGCTTGCTCGCAAAAGTTGTTTTCTATTTCCGCCGTCCTGCTTTCCACTCCCTCGATGCGCTTGTCCATCGTGGATATTTTCTTCATCACCTCTGTGCCTTTCTGGTACTCCCTGGTCATTGCTGCCAGTAGATCCTGGAAGTCTGATTTTGTTACTGATTGTGCAGAAGTAAGGAAACTGGGGTTTGCATCTCCCTCAGATAGCTGTGGCTCTGCTTGTTCACCCTTTTTTGCTTTGTAGGGTGTTGGTATGACCCAGCAATGTGGTCTGTTTCGTGTTCTTTCCATTCTTCGCCATTGTTCCTCCTGGGGTTTCCACTCATTAGTGTTGCGACAGAGCCCCACCCTATTGCAACTGAGTATGATGTAAGGTGTGGAGCCTGAGAGCTGCCAATTCCACAAGTATTGTGGACGTGCCAGATGTGGAGCTTCCTGGAGTGTATCTGCCCTCAGACTGTTTGGGTCCACTGGATTTTAGTGGGTAACTTTGCTTTCTGTCCTGCCGGAGGTTGCGGCCGTATTATGGACTTGCAGACTTGCAGTAGGAGCTTTCTTGCAAGTTTGCTTAACTAGGATTGACCCTAGCTGGGGTTCCCTCTTGGATCCTCCAGGGACCAGGGAGCTGCTGTAGGGAACAATGACCAGGAGTTTACATTTGGTGGCCTCCGCCTTATTGTGTTCCCGGGGTTCCAGTGTTTCAATCCCGGGCTTGGTTCCAGACGATAGACCAGGCTGTAGTTAGGGGCTGCTTGTTTTTCTCCTTCCGGTGCCCACAGAAGTAGATTGAGTGTGTGGGTTTGTCTATATTGTCTTAGTGTTGCCCCCCCTCCAAGGGGATTGCATGTACTGGTCTCTCCCCCGGTTCCTGTGATTACAGTATCCCGCCAATTTCACCTTATTCCTTTGCAGCGCTGAAGAGCCCCGTGCCTGGGGGCCTTTACAGTTTCAGGTGTTGGCTGGATCTGCCGTTTCAGGATTCCCTTGTGCTGGCCCTCCCGGTTCAGTCTAGTCGGGCGGGAAAAGCAGGCTGCCGTGTGGATAGAGGGACGAGTGATGTAATTAGTCCCTCAGCTGCAAGCAGTGCTGTTATTATTGGGAGCCAGCCTGCTGGGGGCTCTGACTGTTTATTTTAGCGGGGGCGTGTTTCATGCCCTCATTTGCAGGGGGGCCTCTCTTGAGTGGCAGTGTTGGCTTGGTGAGGTCCGGGGCAGGGATCAGCGAGTAGAAGGGCTCCAGCTTACCCAGCTTCATCACCTATGCTGCGGTGCGAGGGGTTCGCTTACTTGGTAATATCCCGGTCGCGATGAGCTGCCCCATCGGTCCTTCAGCGTGTTCTCTATCCGTTGGATCCTGGTCCATGGGCTGCTGCTGGTGGGTGCCTTGGTGTGAATTGTGGCCATCGGAGACCACTCTGTGCTGCGTAGCGGGTTCTGCTTGGGGTATGGATGCTCCGGCTCTCACCCTTTAGCCTTCCTGCTGCCTGCACTTTGGATTTCGGTGGGCAGGATACTGGAATATGATCTTCCGGATAGGGATGCCATAAAGTAAGTGGAGCGTAGAATCTGCGCTCTCACCTTCTTTTAGTGGTCTGCTGTAGGTACGGACTCGACGTGCCTGCCATTTTGGAATTCTACTCGACCCTCCGGGGCCGAATACACCTCTGCATTTATCATGTTCGGGGCTGATTTTAGAGCTCTGTCTCTAACAAGTGCCCCATACCTTCATTTCCCGATTGCACTGCTTGTTACATTTCTGCAGTTTGAATTGCCAGCGGAATTTCGGTTGATGGCAGGCCGGTGCCAGGAGCTTCTACGCAGCCATGCCAAACGCCACGGCTCCAAGCCACGCCCCCCAAACTGCTTTTTGTTATTCAGAATGTTTGTGTGCACGGCCTGTTGTTCATTTTCCTGCACTTAGAAACTATGCATTTTGTAAATTGGTGCAATACAAAACCACAGTAATATAGGGCCTCATTACGACCCTGGCGGTATTGGTTTAACGGTGCCGGTAGAGCTGCCCTATTACGAGGTCGCCTTGCGGGACCCGCTCTGGACGTCTGGTTTTACCAGACGTCCTTAGCGGGTCCCGCGAGGGGGCCAGCATGCTAACAAGGGGCCCGTCATTAACCGGCCCGTTGTTAGCATGCTCCCCATTCCCATTGAGCCCTATTGGGGCTCATATGGGAATGGGGATGGTGTGGGTCTGGGTTCCCTGAATCGGGAAATACCAGGCCCTCCAAGGTCGGAATGGCCCGGTATTTCCCTATTCAGGGAACCCGGACCCGAGTTTGGAGGCAGCCATGCCCTTATTAAGGGCATGGCTGCCTCCAAACTCGTAATGAGGCCCACAATATATAATGCATAGATAGGCAGTCCCTAAGAGCAGGTCCTGGGGAATATGGCAGGAGTAAGAAGGAGAGAACTGCGGTGTTCCCTTTCAGCTACATTATGTGAGCAAATAGGGCTGTGGCTTTGCTGGCAATGACTGCACCAAGGATATTTCTAGACAGCGACTCAGCTTGTTTTTACACAAAATGATTACACAGCCCGGGGATGCAATAGAAGCAGGAGGAACACCGGCACTGGGAAACAAAACTTTAATAAATTCTAAAAGAACAATAAAACAGCTCGGGTTTGACAGCCAAGCCAGCAGCGGAGACAACGCGCCCGGAGGCAGTCCTCAAGGGCCGATTCTTCTCTGCTGCAGCACTAAATTCCTGGAAAGATAGTGGGCTGCCAAAGCCAAATTGTTGAGGCGTGTACGGCAGTTTACCGCGTCGCTTCTTTTGCTCTGTGTATTACGCAATATATGAGACTGGCTGGCTTCATGATGGTAGGCCCTGTGAACATAAACGCGGTCGCCTTAGATCCGTCATACATGGGCTGCGTCACCTGCAAAGCGAACGCAAATACATTACGTGACCGGTGTAATATAAAACCAGGGCACAATTTGCGCCTGCCGCAAATAGGTTGATTCACAAAAATGGAGCAAATCCCCAGGACAAAGTCCCCAGTAGGGTTCATTCACAAAGTGGGGTGAACAAAGCTTTACTTTTCAATGATGGGGTGTCAAACTTTGGGTGGGGGGCAGGCGGTTGAGTGAGACACCTATAGATAAAAATGTCATACATTGCGGCTGGAAGGTTTTTCGAGACTGGCCAGTTGGTGTTTGAATCATTTCAGGTGATGTCAATGTTTGACACTTTTTTAGAAGACAGAACCAGAGCTCCTTACACACCTTTTAATTCTATTTTATAAGCATGACATAAACAGTGCTTACTCCCCTCCTGGATCTACGGTGCAGCCCAGCCAGGAGCCAAAAGATGTCTCCTGTGGAAATATGAGTTTACCACTTGCAAATGGTTCCTACTGGATCCGGTTGCTCACACATCTGTTTTTTTTGGGGGGGGGGGTTTGCATCTAGTGTGCGGCAATAGACAACATTCCAGTCCATTGCAGTTTAGGTTTCTATCTCATCAATTGTATCTAATGATGTCACATTTTCACAGTTGGAACTTTTATGGACCTAGTACCATTGCCCTTATTTCCCCAGTGTTCAAAAACCCATGAATTGCAACTATATGCAGATGAAGCAAGTTGTAGCAGTTGACAATTCTGTCAGGAGTGGTGGATGCTCACTGGCCTGGCCCAGGGACTGGACAGATGAAGGCTCAATCAGGCGAGAATTTGCAATGCCCAGAATGTCGCTGTAGTAGAAGGGCGGAAATAAAGTGGTGTGCTGGTGCATTCCATGTGCAGGGAAGAAGCACACATGACTTAAGAGGAGCTTTTGGTTTGATGCGAGTACACAGATTTCCAGAAGCAATGCATCGTGGTACCCAGTGTAGCACAGAGGAGGGTCATGGTCTCCCATCTGCCCAGCCCTCTTGACATGATTCCAGGAGGATTACACATTGTACTGCAAATGCTCAAAAGAATAATCAAAGAGCACAGTGCTGTGAAGACTGTACAGACGTAATCTGGGAGCTTTGAATATTGGTAACCGCCATGCATCACTCTCTTCTGTTGCCTTGCAGCAAATATGCAATGCAAGCATCCAATGTGGGAAAACATCATATATTTATTCTTAATCCCTTTCCCCTGTACTTTCCATCACTTTTCCTACTTCTCCTTTGCGTCCATGTCCCCTCCAAGCGACCTGAGAGCAGACACCCTCTTTCTTATCAGGCTTTTCAAATGATCAAGAAGAGTCTACCTTCCAAGATAGGCACTCAGCTGCCCAACCACCAAACTATTCCATTGCTCATCAGCATAAGCCCCTCCCCTTCCATGGGGAAGCCATAAAGAACCACCCCAGCCAATGCGCTTCCTGTATAGTTACCCAAGCAACCAAACTTCATAGTCCCAAGCAATCCTTAAGCAGTGCGGAGGGAGTCTCCCATCTTGACGTTTTCTTTCCCCCAAATCTAAGCCCTCCCGCAGAGGACAGGGGAGATACTGGTGTGTCGAGAACAGCATTCCTGTATGAGGCATAGCGATTGCTTTGCTGACAAAGCAAGCAAAAAGCACGTTAGGACACCCTGCATTTGTAGAGTGTAAGTTGAACCCCAGTCACCCCTTACTGATAAAAGATGGGTGGGAAGGGCAGAGATGGTAACTGCCTGGCCCCTGCTTGGTTTAGACTGTTGAGTTGAGGGGGTTGGGGTGGCAGATGGCTTCACTAAGTTCAAGTGAAATAAATGTCCCTTCTTCTTCCTCTGCTGCCCCATGAGGCTCCTCATCCATGAAGAAGGGCAGGAAAGGTCCCAGGGGGATGAGAGTGGGAGTCCCCATTCACACGGGAGTCATTATATGTATGCTTCAAATATTAGGAGATCAGGAGACCCACACGGATGGCCTTGCCTCTTTAAGAAGGGAACTAAGCACAAGTCTCCATGTTGGACTTCCTCAAGACTGGGATTACTGAATGAAGACTTTTCAGAGATCACAGCTCCTGCAGGCGGTCGGAGACTCTTCTCCTATTTCCTAGGTCTAATCCTTGGGGTTTTGGTGGAGATCATCTGCTATGTTGTGTGGGTCCTGCTCAATGATTCCAGTTCAATTAGGATTGAACCTCAAGACTCTCATCTTTGCTTCTGCCTTCTCTCGTCCCCTCCCCTGCTGATCTGTCTGTTTCTCCCCTGGACACCTGGTCACCCTCTATATTCAGGCCCATATCCCTGTCCACCCGTCTGCTTACTCGCACTGCCTCTTGGCAACCTTTGCACTTGAGACCGTATCTGCAACCCTACAGTCCCCTTACTGCCACTTATCCGACACTCGTGTCTGCGCTTAAATTATGCACTTGCCACTCGCCGACTGCACTATCTTTTCTTGTTCTTTTGTTACTTTTAACTCCTATTTCAGCACTTTCCACTCCTCCACTTCCCCCTTGAATCCCCCCGGGATGCACCTGTGAGTTCTCAATGTCACTGGGCCTAGAAAGATCGTTTTGTTTTTATTGTTTCCTCCCTTGTTCCCCTCCCTTGCCTAGTCACACCCTGAAACACTTGTGTATGGGAGCGATATAAATTAACTATCATATCATATTATATTGCCACAGGTACATTTGAAAGGAACACTGTTTCAATTTCATTTAAAAGCCATCTCTGGGTGTAGATATGCCACTTGGCAGCTAGGATATTCTTGGTATATATTTCAAAAAAGGTAGCAGGTGCTCCTCTCCAGAAAGAACATGGCATGATCACCTGCTCTGAGATGAGAGTTTGCAGCACACACTTTTTGCTCACTGTATCTTTCACAGATGGGAAATATCCATTTGCATATTAGTCTTTGTGCCGCCCACATGGGCAGTGCAGCACCGAAATGCTACGGCACTTCCTCTCTGAACAAGAGTACTAACAGCAACCCCAGTTTGTTGGGCCTCATCAGATTTCACAGATGGGAAATATCAGACTAATATGCAAATGGATATTTCCCATCTGTGAAAGGTACAGTGAGCACAAAGGGTGTGCTGCAAACTCGCATCTCATAACAGGTTATCATGCCATGTTCTTTCTGGAGAGGAGCACCTGCTACCTTTTTGAAATATTTGAAAGGAACATAATGTTGGTTACCCTGAGTTACCCGGGGCAACCAGACGTGGACTCCCTGCTCACTGTGCTCACAGAGGCACAGCTTCACCTCACTAATGAGGCCCAACAAGGCTAAAACACTGCAGGGTCAACAGGGATGGCTTGTTGTCTTCGTTTCAGAGACTGGAATAGAGATAGGTTTTCCTTATTTAGATCAGCAATAGTTTGCCTACCGTTTAAAAAAAAAAATTGGGAACAAGAATGGGTTTCAGGGGTGGGAGTTGGGGGCGGGCGTGGCAGACAGTCGCCAGAAGGGGCTTCTCTTACAGAGGTTTCTCACTGGGCCTGGCTATGCTGAGGAAGATAAATCAAAATATCGATTTGGTTGCACTGCATACATTTCCACTGCACTTGGCTTATATAATGTTCTTTCATTGGCCAGGGATAATCCATTCTTCACATGTATTCATAGGAGCTCAAGTTGTGTCCCATACGTTATTTACACAGAGCTTCATTTTACATTAAATACCAACGCAGCTGCTCTGAGTGGTGCTGACCTCGAGCACATCTCGGCAGCATGTTCAATAGGTTCAAATGGGACACCACTTTCTTTTTTTACCGTCTTCATACTGCCAGTCACCACAGCCATTGGCATGCAAGAATTGATTGACAGCATGGGGAACGAACCAGGGCTCTGTTATTCCCGTCATTACAAATACAGAGAGAAAGAAAACAGATTGATTCCCTTCTGTATTTATGTTCAAAAATCAATCAAAACAGAAAAAACACTCAGTATGAATTAGAGCTCTTTGTTTTTCATGTTTACACATAAATACAGAAGGAAATCAATCCGCTTTAGGTGTATATTTCTTTGTATACGAAAAAGGAAGTGTGCTCCTATGCTTGTGTTCCCAGGCCGTTGGTCAGGCTCTACAGGCCAATAGATTTGCGACCTCCACCCTGGGCAGTGTGTCAAAGGGCGATGGTATGCTTTTTAAATTGCTTTAAAGGCATGCCCTGATCAGGAAGTGTCGCAGCGATTGCATGCATGGCAAACATTGAGCAAGGTTTGGTGTGCACGAACCCAACTGAGCTCCATTTCTGCTCCATGTGTAGTGCGTGTTTTCTAATCAAGCATAAGCAATGTTTATCACTACCTGTAAAATGACTCCAAAAGAGCGAAGCATAAATACGGAGGGAAATGCTGAGGACATATGGTACAATACAACTGGGAGGCTTGAGGCTGTGGGTCCAGGGTCCTCACGGCTCCAGGGCCGGTCTTTGCGCTTGCTGTTTATACTGAAGGATGCGTTATGTAAGTGTTCCTTCACTGCAATGCTTTGCATTTGTGTTTTCCGTAGCTCAAAGCAAAATCACCCTGCTTGAGGACACAGTGAAAGAGTGCAAGTATTCGGATGGGAAAGACAGAATTAGAGTTATGAGGGTAACTGGTAAGAAATGGTGGCATAACATGTGACTCTCTCCATCCTGCTCTATGACTGCTTCCTTCCCTTCCTCCTATGCAATCCGTGACTTTTCCTCTACTTCAGTCCTCTGGTGTCTCTACATTTGTAAGTTTATGTTTTTGACGCAAACAGCATTAGTTGCCCCCCATCCTGCCGGTCATAGTCCAACACCTTGATATAGCCACCAACAGTCCCTCATACACAGATCAGCAGACTCACATATTGCACAATCTGACCCCAATGCGGCCACAACGGACGCTCATGTTGCCCACAAATTTTCATTCATATATCATATGTAGGAAACCCACATAGCTCCCACCAGACACCCACGCTGTCCACAACAGAGCCTCATGTGGTCCACAAAGGACTCTCATATAGCGCATAACATGTCACAATAAGAGCACATGTCCAAACTGGTTCCAATGTAAGCCAGTCTAGAACCATAAGAACACTTATCATGCTTGCTTCATCATAGATACTCAGTGGATAAAAAGCCATGCTATAGTAAGAAATATACATGCCGCTACACCAAAACATCAGTCTAGCGAGGTAATACTATGTATCATGCTTGCTTTATCAAAGATTCTGAGTAATACATGTCATGCCACAGTAAGCAATGACTAGACTGGCTGCACCAAAATGCTAGTCTGGCCAGGTAATGACACACATGAACTTGGATTTGCCCAAAGATACCAGTAAAACATGCAAAGTCAAAAAAGGATATGTCATAAATGTCTCCCAGGACCTTAAACACACACACACACACACACACACACACACACACACACACACACACACACACACACACACACACACACACACACACACACACACACACACACACACACACACACACACACACACACACACACACACACATCCCCTTTCACCCACTGATTATTCACCCATATATCTCCTCTCACATTCATTCACACTGCATTCACCACACAGCCATACACCTACCGACCCAGAACATTCACACACACAATCACATTCATACCCATTCACCCACCATTCACTCAACCATATACCTTCTCTCACATAAACTCACACTGGCACCCACCCACCCAGAACATTCACATTCTCACAACACTCCCATTCCTACTCACACTCCCACCATTCACTCACCCATAAACCTCTCATGTCCACTTGCACTGCATTCTCCCCACAGGAATGCACCCACCCACCAGAACATTCAAACACACACTATCACATTCCTACTAATTCACCCACCACTCACCGACCCATACACCTTCTCTCATATCCACTCACACTGCATTATCCACACAGGCATGCTCCCATCCAGAACATTCAAACACACTATCACATGCATACTCATTCACCCACCAGTCACTCACTCATACACCTTCGCTCACATCCACACACACTGCATTATCTACACAGGCAGATACCCACCCAGAACATTCAAACACACACTCACATTCCTACTCATTCACCCACGAGTCACTCACTCATATACCTTCTCTCGCGTCCACTCACACTGCATTCTCCATGCAGACGTACATAGCACATTCAAACACAACCTATCACATGCATATTCCTTCACCCAGAAGTCACTCACTCATACACCTTCTCTTCCACGCTCACTGCATTCTTTACACAGGCACACACACACTCAAAAACACTCTGTCACATTCCTACTCATTCACCCACCAGTCACTCACTCATACACCGTTGCTTACATCCACTCTCACTGCATTATCTTCACATGCACACATCCACCCACCCAGAACATTCAAACACACACCCTCACATTGCTAATCATTCACCCATCAGTCACCCACTCATACACCTTCTCATACATCCAGTCCACTGCATTCTCTACACAAGCACACACTCATCCACCCACCGAAAACATTCAAACACACACTATCGCATTCCTGCTAATTCACCCTCCACTCACTGACCCATACACCTTTTCTTGCATCCACTCACACTGTATTATCCACACAGGCACGCACCCGTCCAGAACAATCATTCACACTTTCACATTCATACTCATTCACCCACCAGTCACTCACTCATACACCTTCGCTCACATCCACTCAGACTGCATTATTCACACAGGCACATACCCACCCAGAATAGTCAAACACACACTATCACATTTCTACTCATTCACCTACCAGTCACTCACTCACAAACCTTTTCTCGCATCCACTCACACTGCATTCTCCACACAGGCATGTACCCACCCACCCAGAACATTCAAACCCACACTACCATATTCTTATTAATTAACCCACCAGTCAACCACCCATACACCTTATCTCACATCCACTCACACTGCATTCTCCACACAGGAACACATAGAACATTCAAACATACGCTATCACATTCATACTCCTTCACCCGCCAGTCACTCACTCATACGCCTTCTCTTACATCCACTTTCACTGCATTCTCCACAGAGGCACACCTCCACCCACCCACTCACTCAGAACGTTCAAACACACACTATCACATTTCTTCTCATTCACCCACCACTCACTGGCCCATTGCACATACATTATTTCATATGTGGGTTGCCCCACACTACGGTGATACCCCTCCTACCAAGTGGGGATATACTATTTATTTAATCAAAAGAAGGGACATATACATATTTCTTTAACACAACATGTTACCCTCAGTAATCTGAAACCTGATCATGCAGCCATTCAAACAAATATAGGCTGTGTAAAGTCTAATAAGTGACATCTATCCAACATTTAAAATATTATATTTTAATTCATTTGCTAAACAGCACAAGTATCAAAAAACATTTTACTAAAAAATGCATTTACACCACATAAAAGATATACAATGTTTACAAATGGTGATTTCACCACACATATTCAAGTTAAGCAAATACTTGAAAACACACAACAGTAGCAAACTCAATATTTCTTATTTCCTACTGTGTACAACAACTTGGCCCGACTTATATAAGTTTCTGTCCTGGATGTTACTATTAACTGGACATTCTTCAGGGGCAGAAAATTGTCTTGTGCTTCCCGTAGACTAATTTCTATGGGTTCCGGTTTCTATAGTTGGGGGTACATACAAAACATACAAATTACTACATTGGCATAATTGGTTATTTTACTTAACCTAGCCAAACCTAATCACCATTAGGATGCATCAAGTATATACTTTATAAAATACTAGTGCTTCAAACTTGTAGCCAATAAATGTTATACAGGTTTATATGACAATCACAATTCTTGTCCTTCACCATTAACAGTGGTTTGGAGAGAGACAGCCCAAATTTTACCACATTCTCTACTGTCATCATCAAAAACATTGTGCTTACTAATGTATATTCTAATCATTGAGCACACATCTCTATTCTGAAAGCCTAAATAAATAGACCAAAACCAGTCTTACAGGGCATACCCTCACCTCAGTTCCAATACTGATTGTTCTCTCTTGTAGGCACAGAATATAGGATCTTTTCCAACCCAAATCAGGGTTATGCATTCACCATGCGGTATGCGCTCTGTTAAAAAAACACACAGGACACTCTGTAGGTTCTTAATTTTAAGGTTAAAGCCTCAAAAAGGGAAAACCAAGGGAGAAAAAACGATCCTACCTTCGTATCCCTCAGTTGTAAAGTGTAGTTACTTCCTGGGGTCTGCAGTCTTGTAAAAAGGGCTCACAGAAACTAATTTCTACTCCACATTGTAGCCCTCTGTGGGAAAAACGGCTTCCCTATAATGGGAATGTAACGAAAAAAAGTACACCCTTAAATACTCAATTTACATAGGGGCAAAATTGTAAATACTGAACCTCAAATATGCCCCTTGTAGGCGCTCTAGCTTACCTCTTTTAATGCTGAACCGGAATCCCATGCACAGTTCGTTATTTTCCTGCTGGCACGTACACAACGCGAGCCGTTCTATTCATATCGCGCATAGCGATCTTGCGCGCATAGATGACGTCATCGCGTCGGACGTAACGCGATGACGTCATCACGTCGCATGATGCCGTCGCTGGAAAATGCAACGTTGCCTTAGCAACCCGCAACAATGCCACTAGTAAACAAAGCTCTTCTAGGTTGCTACATTTATTTGAAAAAAAGGAGTAAAAAAAGGTAAAAATAATTCTCTCCATTAATACCGTGATGCAAATATTGCATCCACCGGTAAATGAGCACACAGAGCCTATCTACTATATAAAGAAATCTCAGCTATCTGTATGGGTAGGGTTTAAGGAAACACAGGACCATGCAGACAAATACCCTACACTTGATGATATTAATCATTCAATATAGCCAGGTCCACATCTCCCTATCTTGTGTCACACTCCGGGGAAGATCCTTTATACTGACTAGTTCCCTAACCACGTCGTTTCCTGACATGGATTCCAAGATATAAATCCTTATTTAACAATAAATATGTCTTGATAGGAAATGCCACCAGACCATGCATGACACGACCGACAATATTTGATACACAAAAATAATTCATTTGATGTTGTGCCATTCAATATTTTCATTAAGTCCTATTACATGGCTATTAGTTAGAAAAATCAATTTCTGTTCCAAATTCAACAATTTTCTATTGATATCTTCTTGTGTTTTCCCTTTTACTTTCTTAAGGATACACCATTCAAAATCCATAAAAGAATGGCCCTTCTCCTCAAAATGTTTCACCAGAGGGGCTTTCTCAACATGGTTTTTAAGGCAGCTCTTGTGTTCTATCATGCGTGTCTTGCATCTTCTGTTGGTCTTTCCTATGTACAATAAGGCACACGGGCATCTAATCTTATAGATCACATTATCAGTCTGACAATTAGTATGTTCCCTCATTTGCCATTCTGATTTTAAACCCAGATTCACAGAGGTCATTTTTCGTGTAAGGGGGCACATAATGCAATCACCGCAAGGATGATGTCCTACAATCCTGGGTAATCCCCATAATGTGCTCTGTCTCACTTCAGTGCTACGAGATTTCTGCACATCATTCCTCATTACTAAATTGCGAATGTTGGTCCTTTTCTTAAAAGCCACTAGAGGAGGTGGAATGGTCATTATCTTTTTCCAATTCTTATGGATGATATTCTTGACTTTATAAGAAATATTGCTAAAGGTGTTTACGAATACTAATGGGCTTTCTACATTGTCTCTATTTTTCTTTTCAAACAAAGCTTCTCGATGATTATTAAAAGCTCGTTTCGCTGATTGTTTAACAATCTTGGCTGGGTACCCTCTCTCTGTAAGTTTGTTAATCAAAATGTTGGCCCCTTCTTCATAGTCTGACCTAGTGCTACTATTGCGTTTAAGGCGCAAAAATTGCCCGAAGGGCAAATTGACACGCACATGTTTGGCATGGTGACTGCCATAATGCAGTAATGCATTCTTATCGGTACTTTTTACAAATGGTTTGACCCACAATTGATTGTCTCTTTGATAAGTAGTCAAATCTAAATAATTAACTTCATTGGAACTCATAGATGCTGTGAATTTCAGGTACCTGTTTTGGTTGTTCAGCCACACGACAAAATTGTTAGCTTCTTCTACTGATCCATGCCACACCATAAAGACATCATCAATATATCGCAACCACTGAGATATTTGTTGTCTAAAAGGATTGACCCCAGAGTAAATGACGGTTTGTTCCACCATATCTACATATAGGTTTGCTAAATTAGGGGCCATTGCTGCACCCATGGCGGTGCCTTCCACCTGCATATAAAATTGGCCCATGAATTGAAAAAAGTTTTTAGTAGAAGGGCCATTCTTTTATGGATTTTGAATGGTGTATCCTTAAGAAAGTAAAAGGGAAAACACAAGAAGATATCAATAGAAAATTGTTGAATTTGGAACAGAAATTGATTTTTCTAACTAATAGCCATGTAATAGGACTTAATGAAAATATTGAATGGCACAACATCAAATGAATTATTTTTGTGTATCAAATATTGTCGGTCGTGTCATGCATGGTCTGGTGGCATTTCCTATCAAGACATATTTATTGTTAAATAAGGATTTATATCTTGGAATCCATGTCAGGAAACAACGTGGTCAGGGAACTAGTCAGTATAAATGATCTTCCCTGGAGTGTGACACAGGATAGGGGGATGTGGACCTGGCTATATTGAATGATTAATATCATCAAGTGTAGGGTATTTGTCTGCATGGTCCTGTTTTTCCTTAAACCCTACCCATACAGATAGCTGAGATATCTTTATATAGTAGATAGGCTCTGTGTGCTCATTTGCCGGTGGATGCAATATTTGCATCACGGTATTAATGGAGAGAATTATTTTTACCTTTTTTTACTCCTTTTTTTCAAATAAATGTAGCAACCTAGAAGAGCTTTGTTTACTAGTGGCATTGTTGCGGGTTGCTAAGGCAACGTCGCATTTTCCAGCGACGGCGTCGTGCGACGCGATGACGTCATCGCGTTACGTCCGACGCGATGACATCATCTATGCGCACAAGATCGCTATGCGCGATATGAATAGAACGGCTCGCGTTGTGAACGTGACAGCAGGAAAATAACGAACTGCGCATGGGATTCCGGTTCAGCATTAAAAGAGGTAAGCTAGAGTGCCTACAAAGGGCATATGTGAGGTCCAGTATTTACAATTTTGCCCCTATGTAAATTGAGTATTTAAGGGTGTACTTTTTTTCGTTACATTCCCATTATAGGGAAGCCGTTTTTCCCACAGAGGGCTACAATGTGGAGTAGAAATTAGTTTCTGTGAGCCCTTTTTACAAGACTGCAGACCCCAGGATGTAACTACACTTTACAACTGAGGGATACGAAGGTAGGATCGTTTTTTCTCCCTTGGTTTTCCCTTTTTGAGGCTTTAACCTTAAAATTAAGAACCTACAGAGTGTCCTGTGTGTTTTTTTAACAGAGCGCATACCGCATGGTGAATGCATAACCCTGATTTGGGTTGGAAAAGATCCTATATTCTGTGCCTACAAGAGAGAACAATCAGTATTGGAACTGAGGTGAGGGTATGCCCTGTAAGACTGGTTTTGGTCTATTTATTTAGGCTTTCAGAATAGAGATGTGTGTTCAATGATTAGAATATACGTTAGTAAGCACAATGTTTTTGATGATGACAGTAGAGAATGTGGTAAGATGTGGGCTGTCTCTCTCCAAACCACTGTTAATGGTGAAGGACAAGAATTGTGATTGTCATATAAACCTGTATAACATTTATTGGCTACAAGTTTGAAGCACTTGTATTTTATAAAGTATATACTTGATGCATCCTAATGGTGATTAGGTTTGGCTAGGTTAAGTAAAATAACCAATTATGCCAATGTAGTAATTTGTATGTTTTGTATGTACCCCCAACTATAGAAACCGGAACCATAGAAAGTAGTCTACGGGAAGCACAAGACAATTTTCTGCCCCTGAAGAATGTCCAGTTAATAGTAACATCCAGGACAGAAACTTATATAAGTCGGGCCAAGTTGTTGTACACAACACAAGAAAAATTGAGTTTGCTACTGTTGTGTGTTTTCAAGTATTTGCTTAACTTGAATATGTGTGGTGAAATCCCCATTTTTAAACATTGTATATCTTTTATGTGGTGTAAATGCATTTTTTAGTAAAATGTTTTTTGATACTTGTGCTGTTTAGCAAATGAATTAAAATATAATATTTTAAATGTTGGATAGATGTCACTTATTAGACTTTACACAGCCTATATTTGTTTGAATGGCTGCGTGATCAGGTTTCAGATTCCATTGTACATACGTACATCTGCACTTCACACATGCAAAATACACATCACATTTTTTTCAAATGCTTCTGACCTGTTTTTCCAGCTTCAGTCCGTAACTACGGACCCCCACGACTCCTCCGTGCTTCTTACAAACAGGAACCAGGAAGCTGGGAGAGCTTCCTGGTTCCTGTATATGAGCCGCGAGGAAGCCAGTGGTGCAGGGGTTGGAGATGAACATGGCATGTGACATGTACCACATGTCACAGTCAGCTCCAACCCCTGCTGAGTGCCTCCTTCTGCAAACTCCAGCCCAGTCTTCGCCCTGATGGGTGAGGACTGGGCCAGGCCCCCCCCAGACCTTGTGTGGTGGGGCCCCCACAACTGCAGGGGCTACAGGGGCCCCCACTATGCCAGCGAAGTACACATACATGAAGCATTTGTTAATTCTGTATTTTTATGTTTGAATCCGGGCAGGGTCCTTTCTCCCTTTCATCCTTACACAGCCATTAAATGAAGGACCATTTAGTTGGACAATAGTAACATCTGTTAATAACAATGTAATGAAGAAAGTCTATAAAAGCTGAAACTTCAGCCATTTGCTGAAGCTCAAAAATCAAACACTCAACTTGAACAAATCTCCCTCAGTTAATGGGGATCCTTGCATTGGCTACATGCAGGCCCACCCTGCGCTAACCTTCAGTCTACACCACTAATAAAACTAAAGAGGGCTACAAAGGACTAGGGAGAGGAGCAAGTACAAGAAAAAGATTCAGATCCCTAGAGAGACATAAGCAAACATAGATTGGCTGGATCTAGAGAAAGATCAATAGAGATACTGTTGCATAAATATTAGGAGTGATATTATGATACAATGCTCTACTCGCAGGGGTCCCAGATGCCACCTTGGCTCCTCTGAAACCATCCAGCATGATGCAGCACGCCGCATCACAGGACTCTGAAAATTCAACTACATCACCCCCAATCTCAAGGAGCTGAACTGGCTACCTACCCATTCAAGCATACATCATATTCAGGACTGCCTACATCACCTACCAAGCAGTCACAGTCAAGACACCACTCTACTTGGCCGAGAAACTCACCATCTTCGTAGCCCAGCAGACCACCAGAAGCCACGACATCGCCTTGCTCGAGACAAATGCAAGGGGGAAAGAACAGGAAACCAGCATTTTCCTGATATACACCCTGTCTCTATAACAAGTTACCAACAGAGATAAGACTGACCCCCTCCATACTACACTTCAGGAAGGACATAAAAATGGTACTCTTCAAAGAACATCCCGCCACTCACTGATTGCTCCACTCAACTCAACCCTTGTTCCCCCTCTGAAACTCCACAGCGGCCTAGCCACCCTTAACCATCCCAGCTCCTCTTGTACCCCTAAACCCTGCTTGTAAGCCCGAGTTGTGTCCCCTTTGTATAGCGTTGTCTTACATCACAGCTAGGTTTGTGCTTTATAAATCCCATACATACACGTCATGATGAAAGCAAGAGAGGAAAAGTGCTCTGTGGGCAATCGAGAGGTGCATGGTACTTGATCGATTCGGGTCTGGCTGCATCTGAGATCAGATCCTATACCTCTCCTTTACTTCCTACTCTGCTATAGTTTGCACTTTACTGGCCCTTCCGCAGAAACCTGAAGACATAGCTGTTCAACTGACTGTACGCCCACTAAGACTATTGCGTTCCCTTTTGCCTTGCCCAACCCCCCCACTCTTTAACTTCCTTCTTTATTGTAATAAAATGTTAGGAATTTCGTTAAGGTTTCATGCACCTCTTTTTATGCGATGTAACCTGTAACATTGCACCCAGTGTAACTAATGTACCTAACTAATGCACCCCAATGAAACTAACGCCGAGATACCCGTAGGTTTTGTGCTCTGTAACAAATGAATAAATAAATAAATAAAAATACTCCATATCAACATACTATGATTAAGGATATTATTATATTAACATACATTGTGCACTGGAAATGTCGCGCCTTGAAACACTTGTGTATAGGCGCGTTATAAATGCCATATCATATCAAATATTGTTCTTAACCTGTACTTAATATCCTTACCCATAGGGAATGTAGCTGCAAACCTGCAGAGGTCTAAACGGAACATGTTGAACATTGAAATGTATTAAAGTAAATAAGGTTTGGTTTTCAACGCTTGACCTGTGTTACAGAAAATAGAGGGGAAAGAGGGCAAAATGTGTGGGAAAGAGATAAGCGATGAAGGCAAAGGATCTTCTCTTTGCACACCTCAGTGTTTATGTAGCTGTCCTGCAGGCTCCACAATGGGATGTGACTGGAGTCAGAGGTGTCTGACTCCCCCAGAAACCACTGGGTTCCAAGTGGGGAGACAAATCATATTGCATACATGCATATAATAACATTTGCGGATTCTGGCTTGTCGATAACTGTGCTGGGTAACAAAGGCACTTTTGGGCAGCAATACATCACTGTGAACTCATACCAATAACAGCTGTGTGCCATACAAAAAACCTTTTGACTGTGAGATTGCGGATAAAGCCACACAATCACACAAAGACTGTCTTAGCTCATTGGCTTGTTCATGTCAATCACGAAACTGGGCCTTTTACAATGCACAACAAGGGTCATCTGCTGTGTGTGTGTGTGCTTGTATGTGAGCAAATGTAGAGAAATATTCTTTATTGCGTTTGACTTATATGATTATGGCTTGCACCCAAACCACGGCCTTTGTTTTATGTTTAGGGTACGGGTATGCAGTGCATGATATGACTATGAGTGCCCGCTGCACCCCATTTTAGATCTGTCCGAGCAATGAGGAAGAATTGATCATGTTCCAATGCGACGTCTGTCGACCAGTGAGAAAAGCCCTGAGTTGTTCCAGAGCAGAGCACCTCCTGTTTATCCCATTCATCACCCGCAGCCTTGCCTTTCCCGCGTGTTTTCTTTAGCAACATTTACCCTGTGTGGAAGCACTGGAAGGGCACAAGTCACTGCATTGGCATATGCTAATCCGTCGCAATGAAGAAAGTGACCTTTGAACCAGTGATACATTATACCTTTAACCCTGCGATAACTCAGGGCAGTGCAGTTCCCAATAAGGGGACCAATATTTTAAAAAAAAGTCAAATCCACTTTCATCTCCATCAAAGACCATGTGAGGTCACGCTCCCTGGTGTAGTCTATTGTTATATCTGCAAACGACAAGCAGCAATATCTTGGTTAAACTGCTCTTGGGCAATTATTGTGCTCCTGCCACATTGTATTCTACATTTTTTTACCAAGTCAATCAAGGCATACATTGCTCAGCTAAGGGCTGCTCATGCTGCCTTTGCCATTAGCATCTGTTCTTTCAACAATGCGTCCAAGCCCAAAACCGCCACGAAAGCGTCCTTCTCCCTCCCACCCCGCACCTCCTCACACAT
Source organism: Ambystoma mexicanum (assembly GCF_040938575.1). NCBI lineage: Eukaryota > Metazoa > Chordata > Amphibia > Caudata > Ambystomatidae > Ambystoma > Ambystoma mexicanum. The sequence goes on from NC_090929.1 coordinate 545,431,487, forward strand.
GCACGCTCACACACCGCCCCATGGCCAGAATTACCCTTCTCTGTGCGCAATGCCCGCTCACTTGATGGCAGTGTTCTACTGGATTCCCAGTTTGCAGGCTTGCAGTTCAGTAAAATGGCACCTTGACAGCATAAGCTGGCGTGGATGGAAGTGGCTGAGTCGAATGACAGAATGTTATAGCAAACATATGCATTAAGTTAAGAGATGTGAGCAGATGGCATGACAAATACATTGCCAAGCAGGATGCGATTGCAGAGCCCAGTATAAAGATGAGATGCCAGGACAGGGAGTGATTTCAGGGTGAGTTACTGCATTTCTAGGAAAAGCAAAAGGAGGGTGTGCTGGAGTTGCTGTCCTATTTTGCGCTGGGGTATACAAGACTGGTAAGAGCATGGCTGGAAGAGAAACTATAATGTGGTGCTATCCACCCCGCCCACACCCTGCGCACCCTGGGGGGGAGGGTAGGGCACCACATTTCGTTTCACTCCACGCTCCCACGCCGGAGCAGGGAGTTAATTAGCATCAGTGCCCTATTGTTATTAAACGCGCCCGCTCCCACGCTGCAAAGCCCTGGCACCAGCACAAGAGGAGGGTGCATTTAATTTCAATAGAGCGCCTGCCGCACCTTCTCCCACCATGCCAGCTCGGGGAGACCTTGAAAGACTCGCCCGAGCTGGTGTGGCGGGGGGTAATGGTGCTCCTGGCAGTTGGCCTTGCCATAAGGCCAGTCCTGGGTAAGAGGGAGGGATTGCCTGTATCGGGCTCTAAGGTCTGTGTGAGAACAGGTGCCTACGAGTAAGTTTGAGTCATGGCGGCACTGAGTGGACAAGTTTTGGAAAATGTGGGTAGGTTTTGCCATGTGGGTATGTTATTACGTAGGAGTACTGGCATATATTGGCAGAGTCAGCTTTGTGCCTAGTGCCAGTAATGATACTATAAAAACATCTCAAAGGGATCATGTGTATGTTCTTATATGGGATTATTACCATATGTTGGTGGAGCCAGCATGGAAATGTATGGGAACAGTCAACATGAAAATCTTGTTTATACTGGCATATATTGCAGGGAACCGTATAATAATAGTTTAGCATTTATATAGCGCTACAAACCCTCAGGTATCTGAGCACTGCTTATTATTACCCACGGTAGGTGGTGCTCATTTATCGACGTCAGAAGGATGAAAGGCTGAGTTCAGCCTGCTGGGATTCGAACCTGCGTCAGCAGGCTCTGCACAGATGTCAAAGCGAGTGCTCTACCCGCTGTGCTAAGACCAGCTGATGCGTATGACAATGCATTGGAAAATGTGCCTGTGTACTTTTGGTGACTTGCATCTATTGTACTTTTTTTCATGAGTTGCCTTACACCCTACAAAACCGATTGCAAACTGTCTGGACTTTTACCCACACTTTCACAGAAAGTGTACTGTGTAATGCACCTTTTTAACCCATCATTCAAAACGTTTTCTCAGGGGAGAGGGAAGAATCAGTTTTTGTTAGTTTGGACTCCCTCACTACGCTTGGTCTCAATTGCATACTTGAGACAAATATTTAAACCCTCCCAATAAAACAACTCATAAGCCACCACTGGTGGCTAGTACATTTGGAGACCAAACACCATCCGGTCTTTCTACGCTAAGTGAAACATTTGATCTTTGATGAAAATAATGATGTACTCCTTCACTTAGATTAGTGCATGCCACTGCAGCAGCATAATCATCATGGGCATTGTGCACACGTGATGGTCCGGGCAGGGTGTAGTGTGCCCTGTTCTTTGTTACGCAGCTGGGGCGAGGGGCTCAGCATGGCTCATGGGGGGGGGCAAATATTGTGCTATGCCACTGGTGTACTTGAGCACATGGGATGAACCTTATTAATTAGCAGCACCTTTCCCAGCTCTCTCCATCTTTGGGTCCCTGTATGTGCTCCCTTTTTTGTTCAGTGCTCAATTGCTTGATAGCTAGGGTGTGCTATACACATCTCATACATACATGCTTTCTGTTCTGCCACACAACAGTAATCTACATGCAAAATCTAAATCTAGTAATTTAGAAAATCAATGGCCCTCATTACGACCCAGGCGGTAAGTTACAGCCTGGGTTGTACCATTACCACCATGGCGTAAACTATGTTTACGCCATGGTGGTTGGCGGATTTACCGCCCCATTCCAAGGTGAGTGGGGCGGTAAATCCCCATTTCCCATTTTACCCTTCCCCATTCCCATTTTCGCCCCATAGGGCATAATGGGAATGGGGAAAGGCGATAACTATCGCCAAGGTCCCTTTGCGGCATGGATTTTAACGGCTGCAAAAAAAGCAGCCGTTAAAAGCCATCCCGCAAAGGGAACCTTGTAATCAGGCGTTAAGGGTCGGCGCCGTTTACGGCGCCGTAAACCCCTTAACGCCTGAGTCAGAATGAGGGCCAATGCCAACTTCTTCAATCACACTCTTGTTTTGTAAAAACTATAGGCCTCATTACGACCCAGGCGCTAATGGGTTAACAGCGCCGTAAAAGGCTGCGGCGCCGTTAACCTATTAGCGCCTAATTACGAGGTCCCTTTGCTGGTTTAGACCAGCCGTTAAAGTAGGGACCCGCAAAGGGACCTTGGTGCTAATTACGGTGCCGCAATTTGCGGCACCGTACTTAGCGCCTTCCCCATTCCCATTGAGTCCTATGGGGCAAAAATGGGAATGGGGAAGGGCCATGGAGTAAGGGGGAATTACCGCCCCGCCAACCTTGGAATGGGGTGGTAATTCCCCCTTTCTCCATTGCAGAGTCGGTAACTTACTGGCATGGACCATGGTGTTAATAGCACCATGGTCTTCCGCCAGGGTCGTAATGAGGCCCTATGTGTTGAAAAATATATCTAAAATCATGTTGTCTAAGTCTTGGGTTATTAGCACTTATTTTGAATTATTGTTCAGTTCATCAATACAGAAAATGAAACACCTGAATGCTATATGATGTGAGCGTAAATGGCAAGTTTGGGTAAATATGTCACACCTGGCATGGGACAACTTGAGTGTCCGTCCAAGGAGTGGCATTACTTTCAAGACTTAGACACACCTCAGAAGTGTCTTCGTGATAAAGTCATATGATGAGAGTACTATTTTGACAAAGGCATGTAGATTGCTGTAATGCATAACACAGCAAAGTGGATCAAATCTCTGCACATCAGATGATATTATATGATATGGCATTTATAACGCTCCTGTACACAAGTGTTTCTAGGCAAGACAAGGAGGGGGAAACAAAAAGGAGGTCAAAACAATGATCTTACTAGGCCTTATGACATTCAGATTGCGCAAGAGCATGGAAGGGGAGGGGTGAAGTGCTGAGGCTAGGACGAGGATGGACAAGTGCAGGACAAAGGAGAGGAACAAGAGGGCAACCAGCGGGTGGCAAGTCCGGGTACTCATAAGTGCAGCCAGGGGGTGGCAAAATATTGCAAGGGAGGGGACTGTAGGGTTACAGATACAGACCACAAGTGCAGGGGAGCCAAGAGACAGTGCAGGATTGTAGCTGGACAGGCAAGGACCTGGCCCGAATCCAGAGGGTGACCAGGTGACCAGTGCATGGAACAGGCTTATGATCAGCAAGGGAGAGAATGAGAGAAGGCAGAAGCAAAGAGAAAGGTCTTGAGTTGCTTACGGAACCAGAGATGGTTCAGCTCAAGTTTCAGAGAGGCAGAGAGGCTGTTCCAGAGGGAGGCCCCAGCCGAAGAAAGAGATCTGCACCCAACCCTTTCCTTGGAAAAGCAAGTGATCCTCAGAGAGTTGGAGGTGGAAAAGTGGAGAGCTTGGGAAGGCAGATATTTCGGAAGAGAGAGCTGGAGGTAGTGTGGTCCCAGGCCCTAGAAAGCTTTGTGGACAATCCAAAGGGTCTTGAACTTGATCCTAGCCGCCACTGGGAGCCAGTGAAGGGATTTCAGAGCTGGAAAGTTGTGATCCCTGGGCTTGAGGCCCAGGATAAGCCCCAAACAGGAACATATGCAGCCTTATTGCCTGTGAAGAACAGCTCTGAACATCAGGGCTGATATACTGCATGTATGACAAGTTTGTCCCAAGGGCAATGGGAGTGGGATTTGCGCCTCATTCGACAGAATGTGTATGCTACTGATTTGTATGCATTTCCTATTCTTTCTTTCTCCCTGTCTCTCTCCCTCTTCCGTCTCTCTCTCTCTCTCTCACACACACTCTCTCTTTCACACTTCCTCCTTTTCAGCAGCCGCAACCCTGCCAGGCTTTGGGGGCACCCCTGACTTCATCTTTACTAGTGGTTTTCGCTGCATTTAAACCAGACTGTCCCTCAAAATACATCTGATGTCATGGAGAGGTTGATTTGGTGCAAACATCTGCTGGCATGTCATTGAGGTTCCACATAAGGGCTCTAACTGATGGGTTCAGATGTCACCAGCTCTCTGCACAGACCGTTTCCAAAAAATGTTGGTCACAAGGCTGGTTATCCGATTTTTGAGATCAAATAGACTCCATTGCACAGGTACTAAGTGTGGCTGAAGGTTATTGTCAATATTGGACTTAAGGTGATCCCATCTGCAAAAGGCTAAAGAAAGTACATATAGCCTAGGGCATGATCTAGCCAAACCTCGGCACTACGAAAGCTTGGTTTGAGATTAAAATCAAGCCCTACAAGCCATCGTTATTTCTGGGAAGATGGTCCAGTAGAGCGTGGTGTAGACTTTTTTTTATTAATGTCGTTTTTTGTAATAATGTTTTAAATGATATATCTACGAGCATAAATGATCTAAGAGATTCCCCAAAAAAGGTCAAACTCACCCTGTATAAGCGGGATTGTTGTGTTACCATAGATCAGCGGTATTCAAACTGTGGGTCGCGACCCCCCAGGGATCCGCGGGTGCATCCCTGGGGGGCCCTGAGAGCTCAGCAAGAAATATTTGAAAGTTGAAGGATGAAACTGTCTCGGGCAACAATGAAAAAGTGGCCCGCAGTTGTAAATGGATATTCATTCCTTTAGTCACAGACTGGGCCTCATTACCACTATGGCGGTATGGTAACAACGGTGCTGGTAAGATACCGGCACCGTTGCTACCGTACCGCCCTAGTACGAGTTGTGCTTGCGGGTGCCTGACAGCCCGCCAGGTCTGACCTAGCAGGCCGTGCGGTACCCTTGAGCACAGCCGTCGGATGCACCGGCACCATTATTAACGGTGCCGGTGCATCCGAGCTCTCCATTCCCATTGAGCCCTATGGGGCTCAGATGGGAATGGGTATCTACCGGTACCACCGGCATCCGCGAAAGGGCAATTATCAGGTCTGCCTAACTCGGCATGACCCGGTAATTGCCCATTCACGCGTGGCGGACCCGGATACAACTCCGCCAGGGTTGTAATGAGGCCCAATGTTTCAATAGTACCCAATGGGGTGCTTTGTGTTAAAATGAAAGTAAATTGTGATATATTCAGCAACAATGGTCAAAATTACTAACTGCATAGTTAAGTAACTCATAAACCTGGTCCACATTGGCCAAAATGGTGGCCCATTTCGACTGGCCCACACTAGCATTTTACATTTTTGATACAGGCATTGCCCTATAGGCCAGTCCGAGCCTGGCGGCTCATCCATAATGGCGAGGGGACGCCCACCCAGTGGCCCCTCACCCATTATGGAGGAGCTAAGGAGCCAGCCCAGTGAAAAAGTGAGCACTCCCTCAGCTGCTTTTTCCAGGTAATGGAGTGCTCCTGGGCTGGCTGAACTGTCAAAGGGAAACACTGTTCCCTTTGACAGTTCAGTTTAGTTCCCCAGCCGCACATGCTCACTGAGCCATGCAAGTGCTGGGATGTTTTGCTTCGCCAGCATTGCATAGCTCATTGGAAATGCTGGCTGCGGCACTGCATGTCTGTATGTCCGAGGGGGAGCTCCTGCACCTCCTCGCACATACGGACAGAGCAGCCTGGAGCAGGGCGTTTCAGCACCCACACGTAGGCCAATGCAGAAGGTATGTTTATGTTCATTGTTTTTATTTAAACATGTGTATGGATGCGTGCATGCTTATGTTATGAGTGAGTGTATGGTGATGGATGCTCGTGTGAATGATAGAGTGATTGCTGTATGAATGTGCAGCGCCTTGCATACACACATAATCATGTTGATTGTGTTAGGCCTAGTGGGGTCCAGGAGACAGGGATGGTATATTTTTACTGGACATCTATCATAGATGTCCAGTAAAAAATGTCATGCCTGCCCCCTGGCCCCCAGCACCATTTGCAAACTGATTGTTTATTTACCCATTTTTTTGTTAAAAGTATGATCTACAATGCAACATTTCAACCCATTATTTAACAAAAATTCACAGGGGGAACCCCCCCCGAACCCTCCTTTATTGGTTCGGGCTCCCTCACTATGCTGGGTCGCTATGCCATTTTTGGGGGAAATAGTTATGCCCTTCGACTTAAAAAAATCACCAGCCGCCACGGGCCCTCAGACTGTGTTGGGAACGGGATGGGGGGAATCCAGGGACTATGGTGGGAGCACAATGGGCGGGAACCATGGGATAGTGGTGGGAGCAGAGTGGGGAGAGCCCGGGATGTGTGATGGGGTGGGGAGAGATCAGGGACTGGGTAGGAGTGGGATGAGGGAGCCCAGCGACTGTGATGGGAGCAGGTGACGGCGCGCAATACATACTGTCCATTTGGAATTTCTGGAGTGTCCCAACCAGCCCAAATTTTGCTCAGGGGGGCCCCGGCCAAAAAAGTTTGAAGACCACTGCCATAGATAGATTTCATGAATCCCTTTCAATGTATTAGGTGGTTTATGAGCATAAGTGCTTGGTAGTATTGGATCCTCATTTTCAATGGTTTCTGTGACCGAAGGCTAGATCATTGTTTACCAGATTTCATTGAAACTTGTTTTTACCTAATCAGATTATTTTGAGATATAAGAAGATTGCGACCCAGATGCTTATTGCAGGTTCTGCAAACGTGTAAATGTACTAGACACTATGAAGCACATCGTCACTTTATGCCCCAGTCCCTATGCGATCCTGTCCCGTTATTTAGGACCTTTTTTTTAAAAAAGATTTGGTGATGCCTGATAGTAAAAGGTTTTGGAGGAAGTGCCTAGGTGGGTGCTCTTCTTCGTTGAATTTGGCCATTTCGGGATTTTTTAAATGTATGAATTTGGATGTTATTCAATTTGATTAAATAATTTCCTTTTTTTCCTTCTTTTTTTCTTCTATTTTTATTATACTTTGTATCTAAATTTTTGTACTGTATTATGTCATCTGTTATTGTATTTATAAATAGTCATTTTATGTGTGTTTTATATTGTTATGGTTGAAACTTTGTTTTAGCAAATATCCAATAGACAAATAAAAACAAGAGCGCACTGTACTTGTCGATGTGTGCGTATGTGTTTAACTGCAATCACACGGATGAAGTTATTGTGTGTAGAGGAAGATGTATGCCATATGTTTGGTGCTGTTTGTAGAATGTGCCATGATGTGGATCGTAAAAAAGTAAATCTTTGATTACATTTGGCCCGAGCATGTCTTACAAAGTAGTGGAGCTTCCAATATTATGCTCAGCAGCAGGCATTTCACAGTGCACGTGATCAGTGTTCAGCTACTGCTCTGTCAAGCACTTCCTGTTTGACCATTCTGAAGGGCAATGTCTATTCAATGCATTGCCTGTCAACCTGAAATCACTCTGCTGTTCAGTTGGGCTTGCTTGTTTCCTGTGAGAACTCTGCTGGTCTTTCAATACTGCTAATGATTCAAGTGAAGACTGAAGCTTACAAGACACCTTTAAAGAACTCCTCTTTAGATAAAGGGCAGCTCTGTGGCTTAATCAACTCTTGGCTGCCAGTTACCCAAATCACAAACTACAAAGACAGCATAAGTTCCAGGGAAACATCGTGATATAACTACAGTTACTCTCCAATGGAATTGTGTATTGTATGTTTCCAAGGTGTGCACTCTACCCCGTTAGTACCATTCCAGGGTCTTTACCCTTGGAAAACAGCTTGCCAAACCTGTAGAATGGAGCATCAGCCTTGGAGTACCTCCAATCTTAACATAATTGCCACCCTGCCAGACACAGCTGGAGTCCACAAAAAAGAGTGAATGGAAACCCTTCTCCTCTTAATTGTATATTATGATTTTCGATGTGCTGTGTGATGCCATTCAAGCATAGATTGAACTCCTTAGAAACTACACACATTTTTTAATTTAGATTCATTTGCAATTATAAGGGCCAATTAAAGTAATGTTGCTGTATTAGACAAAGGGATATTTCTGTGATTCCCCAACCCATGTGCACACCCTTCCCTCTACTAGCTCTCATTTTAATAGACATTTATTTCAGGGAATGTCTTCCAGAGAATAATTTTAAAATAAAATTTAAAAAAAGACTTAACTGTTCAAGGGAGCCTTCAATGACTCTGAAAAAAAGTGAATTCACCTGCACCCACAGTCTATTGGTTTGGCTGGTTTCCTATTGATGAAAATGGGGCATTACTCTGACAGCACTGAGATACCAACAATCATGTTTTGGTTCAATGAATGTGATCAAACCCCTAGACAACGGATTCTGTCTGCTGTGGAATGGGTGGATCCTGAAGTGGTGGATGGATTTACATGCCCAGCACCCACCCTGTTCATCTACCTAAAAACCTTCCCCAACACAACTTTCCTCTTTGGCTACTCTCAACCAATGTATTGCACTCTGTGTGTTACTAATCAATGTTATGTCATGTTATAACATTTATATAGCGCCAATGCCCCAAGGCATCCAGGCGCTCACAAGCAGAAAAAAGGACAGCGAGCATGGCCGATGTTTATGTGAACAGTGTGTCGTGATAGATTAATATTGTCAATGATAGATTAATTGGGAAAGTGGATCTTTATGAAAGGAATTCTACTTGCTGTGATGTCCGCTTCTGCTGGCTGGAGCCCTACACTGTTTCCTTCATTGCGTAATGGATTGTGCCATCCCTGCCAATGATGGAAACATAAGGGATGAGTGTCTTGTCACTGACCACTATGGATGCATGTCTTGTCACTTACCACTGGTCGCACACGGCACTCTATTGAGATATCCCACTATTATACATGCAGGCGACAAACTGCTTTGCTAGTCTCTTTCGCTGGCTCTTACTTTACAGCCATAGTGTTTGCAATTAAAGAGCAACTTGCTCTTCTCAATGCATTATTCTCTTACGCAAGTGGAGATGCCATGGGCTCGGCTACAAACGACATAAGGCATTATTGCTGGCTTCCTCGTGCAGGGTCTTTATGTCTGTGGGCGTGCCGCCTTAATCCCTAACTTTATGAGCCAGGCACTGACACTGTCTTTTCAGTTTGTTTTGCTTATTTAAGGTTAGTTGCAAGGCAACCTTTCCTTGCCTTATTTTCATAATCTTTAGCATTTTGATGTAATATAACTGCCTGCTTTCATATTGCCTTGCCAGGCTTCCTCTCCCATTCAGCGATGCAACCCAGAATGCATCTCTGTAATGAAGGTAATATAATTATCTAAGCAGCTTTGGAAGGGAAAATGTATTTACTGAGTCCAGGTTTAATAATGCAGAACTTTACCAACTGCTCCTTTGCTATTGTTTTATTCGTCTCGGCGCGGCTGTTTCCTTCTTTCTTTATTAGAACGCGAAGAACAGAAATCGATTAGGACGCCTCCTTTCTTTTTATGAGGTTTTGTGCTAATGCTGCTACGGGGGCCTATCTGGCTCTTATTGTGATTCACTGAGCACTGAGCCTACCAGGCAAGAGCTAGAGCTCTGCCTATTCATTGGATAGTCAAACATCGGATCTGTCTGCCCCTTTCCCATGTCCTCTACTCTACCCTGAATTATGCGTTTTCAGGAAAAAACTAGCTGAGTATTGCTTAGTTTTACCACATGTATAACCCTTATTTTTCCCAAATCTCTTAATTATGGTATGGGATACAATATGTGATAGTTTTGTTTTTCCTTTTATTCAATTCCATACCACAAAGCATAAATTGATGATGGCCAATTTGTCGCCTGCCATCACTATGTCATTGTTCAATTCGCCTGCCATCACTATGTCATTGTTCAATTTTGCCTGTCTCTCTCTCTCTCTCTCTCTTTCTTTCTCTCTGTCTCTTTCTCTCTATCTCTCCCCCACTTTCTCTTTAACCTCTCTCTTTTTCTCTATTTATCTCTTTCTCTCTCTTGGTGAGTACTTACATGCTGATTTTTCTACATCTCTCAGTTTAAATATCTGATTTGGTCTGCCTGCCTTTGTATTTCCAGCATTGTATCTGCCTGTCTTCATCTATCCATCGTGGTAGTCACATCAGAAGAATCGAATAATAGCACCAGAAGGTAAAGCTTCAGTTTTTAATAAAGAGTGAATACTTAGGGCCTAATTACAACTTTGGGAATGTTCTAGAGGGTTGGGTGGAGCAATGCCAGAAGTTAAGATTAATTCTTAACCTTCCAGCTATCACCTCTTTTGTTTTGCTGTAGTCACCCTGAGTGGGACATGTATGCCCAGACGTGGGTGCCATGACCGCAGGGCCTAGAGACCCAAGGTACTCCTCACTGATGAGGACCAACAAGGCCGCAACATGTTTGGGGATGCTTGTAGTCTTGTGCAGAAGGGTTGTGACTAAGGAGTTTGGGCTGGACTGTGCCTTTTGGGGTGAGACCAAGTCTGATCTGCATATGGTCTTTCCCCTTTTGTAACGGTTTGGTAAGAAAAGAATGATGGTCTGGAGGGTTGCCCAGAGCAATGTCAGAGGTTAAGATTAATTCTAAATCTTCCACCCTTCTCCTCTTTTGTTTTGACCTACAGTATGTCAATGCCAATGTATTTCTCTCTATGTTACCCTGTCTATCTGTGCTCTTGTCATTCTGTGTTTAACGCTCATGCCCTCCTCTGCTCATGTCTTTCGATATCCATGTGCCTCTATCTTTTGGTCGTTGGTTTTCTGTCTGTGTGTCTGTGTCATTCTTTGCCATCATGCACCTGGATTTGGTTGTCGATGTATCCCTTTCTTTCAGGGCCTGTTTTTTATGTCTATGCTCCCTGTCTTTCTGTGACAGTGTCTTCATGTTTCTATGGGCTCCTGCCTTTGTCTACAGGCCCCTGTCTTTCAGTGGTGATCTCATGCCACATCCTATGTCCGTCTGTGGCCCCATCTCCCTGTCACGTTCTCCTTTAGTATCCATCACTCCCTTTACCAAACTGCTCTGTTCTCATCTTTCTCTGATGCTCTCCTTCTGTGACCACTTATCAGTGACCTGTCCATTTATTGGTGACCATCTGTCTCGTCTTCCGTCTCTCTATACCGCTCTCTTTCTGACTCTTTTTGCACACCTCTTTTGTATTCTGTTTTTCTGTCCTGGTTTCCTTTTGGCTTCCCTTCAGTTTTTTCTGCACATGGTGGCACCTCAGCGGCTTCCTGTTGCCAAAACAATGCTATAGAGATTACAAGGAAGGGATGGGTTTTGAGAAGTAGAATCAGTGGTTGTCATGGAAAATGGCAACGCTTGTGGCACATATTGAATGCATCATTGTTATTTTTTGATGTTTCAACTTATTAACCATTGAAGGGATGTCTGACTAAATTTGTGCCAATCAGGAGTTAGTATGTAGGAAGTTTTTGCTTTCTCACAAAATGCCGGGAATGGAGCCCACTCTTTTGACTGCCGCCACACCCAATGCTCATTTTACTGCAAGCCACCACCTGGATGCGCATGTTCATGCTCTGCCTGTTTGATGGGCCCTGCTGTGCATTGAGGACTGACGATAGGTAAGAAACATAGCTTTTACCATCACTCTGAACTCACTATAAACTGGTTTATAGGGTCGAGATGCACTTTCTCGAGGCCTTGAACATGTTTATATTATTACCTCAGAATGAGGGCACTGCATTAAAAAAAAAAAAAACATAAAACATATTGTTCATGTTCAAGTTTTGGAGTCAGCTATTTTACAAGGTTGCATCACATATCTTCTATGACATTTTCAACTGAAGCACAGGGGTTTAAGCAACCTTGTAAATATACGTTTACGTACATGCACCAGACAGTAAGCCACTGAGGGGCCCTGTTGGGAAAGTGCAAAGCGGGGACTGGCATAAGTCACCACATGGCAAGGGACAATAACTCTTTCACCTACTAGTGTCCTTTTGCTTTTACTCTCCATGCGCCTACTCTAGCACCAGTTATACCGATACTTTTGAGTCATTGCTCACGTTGGGATAGACCCAAATGGACCTGACTGTATCTTCCTGCTTGTACAGCATGCTAGGAGTGCAAGAGACCTGCGGGAATGGAGCCCGGGAATGGAGCCCACTCTTATGACTAGTGTGAGTGAAAGGTCATCAATTGTAGTCAGTACACCCAGGGTCTTAATCTGGAATTTTGGCTACTGAAACCTCACAATGCAATCTCACTTTTGTTATCTGGATACACAGCATTCCCGGATCTTCAGGCCGGGAGCAGTGTTGTTGTGGGTGATCAGAAATGATACTACAGTGTTTGGGTGAGATCAGGGGGTGGCCAGGAGAGGTTAAATAGGCCCTTGGACAAGATTAACATTAGGAAAGACCTTCCTGTGATGAATTCATAATGATTACGTGATGACTGTTAGGTACCAGTGAATCAGATCTTGCAGAGATCTTGCAGAAGTTGTGGCACCCTGTTGACCCCCCTTCTCCTCCCGAGCATCCTGTCTGCTAACTGTGTACTACCTGACGTACCTTTCATGACACCCCTTCAGGGAAAGGGGAAGTAGCTAAAATTACAAAAACAAGGGTCAGGAAATTCTCTCGCTTCTTGACCCTTGCTCGAAGCCTGAAAACAACAACATAAAAAAACACACACACAAACACACACATACACACACACACACACACACAAACACACACACAATGCGCGCAGGCGTGTGCTCTGATTACCAAAGGTTTTGTACTAGGATTTCCCCTAACTCTTCCACCCCCAGTCACTGCCCTAAATTACCTGGTTTCCTCTGCTAAGGTCCGAGAGGCAGGTGAGTTTACCTCCTGTTGGTAGTCTCTAGGAATGATTCTCTTATCTGTATATGAATTGTTTGTTTTATTTTGTTTTCTTACTTTTAACAATTCCTACTGAAAGTGAAAACCTATTACTAACTATTTCATTTTATCCCTAACACACTATGGCCCTCATTACAAGTCAGGCGTTAAGGGTTTAACGGCGCCTCTGGCGCCGTTAACCCTTAATGCCTGATTCACACTTTAACGCCTGCTTTTTGCAGGCGTTAAAGTCCAAGGCGCTAAGCGACCTTGGTGCTAATTACGGCACCGTAATTTACAGTGCCGTAATTAGCGCCTTCCCCATCACCATTATGCCCTATGGGGCAAAAATGGGAATGGGGAAGGACAAATGGTGAATGGGGAATTACCGCCCCACTCACCTTGGAATGGGGCGGTAATTCCGCCATCCACCATGACTGAATCCGGCATGGACCATGGTGCTAATAGCACCATGGTCCACCGCCTGACTTGTAATGAGGGCCTATGACATCTAAGGCTGTACATTAAAACTTTAAAACTCTCTTTCCCACGAAGGCTTGTGGATCGGCATATAACTTTAGACTCCTCTTGTACTGTGGTCTATTTTGAGTTCACCAAACTATGCACAGAACTGGTTGGAGTGTCTCTCAGAGTGTTACTTGGGGTCCAGAAAAGATTGTTTGTGTCCAAAGGATTCAGCTGCATGCTCCAATTCTCCATCCATACCATCACCTCTAACTCCACAGATGTGCAGAAAGCTGCATCCAAGCCGTGAAGCGCACCCATCCCTCAACTCAATTGTATCTTCCTGGTCTAACTTTGGTTTCTATGACTAACTGTCTGCATAGTCCTGCATAGATTCCAAAGCTTCCTATGAAGGAGGCACGGGATGAACATGCTTGAAGGTCCTCTTTCCTAGTGATGCTTCTGGTGCGACCTGTAATTATTCATAGCTGAATCACACGCACCAAGCAAATCCGATTACCCACACTTCGAGTACATCATTATTGAGTAAATATACAGCTTAATGGGCCTCATTATAATGTTGGCGGTTACGGTATGAACGGTGCTGGTAAGGCACCGCTACCGTTCATACCGTACCGCCGAATTACGGGTTCTGCTCGCGGGTGCCTGACAGCCCGCCAGAGATGCACCGTTATCAATGGTGCCGGTGCATCCATGCTCCCGACCCCCATTCTGCCCTGTGGGGCAGAATGGGGATGGGGAGCCCTGCAACACTGCCACCCGCAAATTGGCAATTACTGGCCCATTCAACTTGTAATTACCCAGTAATTGCCCATTCGCGGATGGCGGTGCCGGTAGCGAGTTTGGCGGTAGCCGTGCCTGTAAAACAAGCACGTCTACCACCAAGCTCGTAATGAGGCCCAATGTCTTTTTGGAGTTCTGTGCCAAACCCTTTAGCACATTTTATCAAGAAATAATGTGTCTCCTCTCTCAAGCAAGAACTTAAAGGCAATTTAGCTGATGACTTGGATTAAGTTTTGGATAAGTAAGAATTCTGACACCAATTTTCCTGCTACCTGTCCCGCATCAGATTATTGTTTCCTGCACAACTTCTTTCCCAAAAGATGAGTCTAGATGGGCTTTGCCAGAGAGCCCCAAGGACCTAAGACCTGCCAGCACACATATTTCTGATGAAAAAATCGCCCACCGAATTACCTCTCACCAAATACTCAAACCTCCCATCACACAGCTCAATCACCTGAACAAGAAACCTCTCAATTTATGAATTACCACTTCCTGCCTTACAGCACCCCTGAGCTTGGAGGCCTTGACAATGGCTCTGTTTGTATTTAATGGTGGGTGCAATGCAGGTGTGGCCTTTGCTCTCAGCATGAGGTGGAATTCTAATTCTAATGGAATGGCTGCTGGCAAGAACGACTCCCGGAATGCCCCAGCTTTGCATGCACACCTTTGCTGGTCAAGGGAGTGCTAAACGACCACCATACCTACCCCTGCCTCCTCTAACCCACTTACACCTTTAGAAAATACCATAACATTGCCCACAATTCAACTTTTACAGCACGTTAACCACTTACATAACTTCGGTTGGGATTTAAGAGTAGGATTGGCTTCACCTAGCTTGATACTTGCAGCCATGTGGTATGCTTTGCAGCATCAGTGATTTATCCAGTGTGAGGATTGTCATAT
Source organism: Ambystoma mexicanum (assembly GCF_040938575.1). Classification (NCBI taxonomy): domain Eukaryota; kingdom Metazoa; phylum Chordata; class Amphibia; order Caudata; family Ambystomatidae; genus Ambystoma; species Ambystoma mexicanum. The sequence goes on from NC_090929.1 coordinate 545,446,674, forward strand.
TAAAAGTGAGCTGGCATCTTTTGTGGATATCAGAAACTGAGTTTTCCAGCCTACCACCCTTAACTATTTATGAACACACTACAGTCTTGATGCATGCATGGGCGTAATTATAGGGGGGGACAGAGGGTTTTGTCCCCCCAACTTCTGTGGCATGCCTGTTTGCCCCCCCCAACTTTTGGAGTGAGGGCATGGGGACTGCAATCATCAATTATGTAATTGGACAATGCAAGCCCGGCTGGAGTGCCCAACAAGGCTTGCACTGTCTCATTACATAATGCTGAGATGCCTGGCAGCAGTGCTGCAACTCATTCAAGGCCAGGATGCCCTGCATGGCTCAGTCCCTCACCCTGGCTGGCCTGACTCAAAGTCAGCAGCCAGGGGGCTGAACTGGGTGTTGCAGGGACTGGCGCCTGTGCTGCCATGCTAGCAGCAGCACTTACAGGGGCCGCAGCACAGAGTATCGCTTTCCGGCTTTGTGTTTGTGCGACACACAGACAGGAACTAGGAAGCTCATTCAGCTTGCTGGTTTCTGTCTGGAGGTGCGAGAGTGCGAAGAGGTTAGGTTGGTGTAACATGAGACGTGGCCCGGGCGGCATTTGAAAGCAAAGGTCCTTTTTTTTTCATAATCATTTTTAATTGTGTTTGTGTATGTGTATGTTTGTTCGAGGCTGGGATGCGGGCTGACCCTAGTGAGGGCGCATGTCACATTTGGACAATGTGAGCAGAGCTAACAGTACACATTAAGGCCCCAGGTATGAAGACACACTAACAATAACAAATGGTGCAGTCTATGTGGCAAGCCATAGCTCTGCAATACCTCAAAAATTAGTCTTGCCACTTTTCAGATTCTACTAAAAAGCCACCATCCTAATTTCAAAATGAAGTTGGCAGAAGGTACGCATTCCACAAGTAGAGTGGAAAGAGTCAAGCTGAGAAAACCTGTGACCGAAAACTGTCGCAAATTCTGTGAAATAAATTGGAGTGCTATACGCCTTCCAAACATGATGAACTTTTGTTATCAGTTTTTGCTCTAGGTGCACAGAAGGAACCGTATGGGATTTTGTGTTAAAAGCTCACTTTTAGGAGCCCTGCATAACTTTTCCCCTGCTGCCAAAAATAATCTTCACCAAACTGGCAAAAAGTATTTTGAGTTTTGCAGACACTTTTTCAGGACGGTTTGGTGCAGATTAGTAAACGGGTGTCATGGTTCAGGTTACAGGCCTCCAAAAACTGCTTCACTTACTAAACTAAGCAGGGGAGTATCCCACATTGTAAGAGTGGGAGGTGTGGGGGGGGTGAGCAATGAAATGCAGTGTGTGGAATTCCATATGGTCTCGTTGGCGCCCCCAAACTGCCCACACCTGCCCCAATCTACCTTTTTGGTAACATTAGGGGAAGATGGCATTTTAACACACAACCACAACAATAAAACTACAGGATCATTCCAGATGCAAGAAACTCATCTATTAGAGCTCTGTCCAAGCCATCTGAGGCAAAATACATGCATATTTCCTAATTATTATATGGATTGCACCAATAGAGGTGACCTCACAGAAAAGGACATTGCAAGCCGCATCATCAGTCCTTGATACTTGGAGGAACCATGGAAGTACTTTAGAATAAGTTTCCATAAATAAGCCAAGTGACAAATAACTTTGTGGTGCAAAATATCAAAATTGCACTTTTGTTATATGTGGAGCAACACTATTGCCATCATGCTTTTCCATTATAATACCATGATACATTAACATAAGCTTTGAAGTGAATCAGAGTCACTTGCAGAGCTGCAGATAAGGCACAAAGGGATTAAATCATTTGCTCAGGATCACACACTTGGTTAAATGGTGAAACTGGGATATGGACAATTTAAGCGACCGCACACATCTTTCCAGGTTTAGTTGATATAGATATTTACTGAGGTTTTGCTTTGCATTTCATGTGCTTACATAATTATTTATAGCAATGCCTTGGAAACAAACCACGTTACATCATAACAAGCCTTCCACAGAAAACTAACCATACACTATAAACATTGTCATAGAAATATGTTTAGCAATGGGAGTATGGCTTTAGTTTTATTCTCCCCATTTTGCATGCAAAGTCACAATCGCAACATGTAGATTAATGTAGCCTAACAAATCCCCCTTGGGTATTAAAGCCATTGGGCCTCATTCCGAGTATGGCGGTAAGGGATACCGGTCACCGTTAATGAGACCAATGCCGGTAATCCCTTACCGCCACATTCCGAGTTCCCTTTGCGCCCTTGTCCTTAACGCCTGCTTTTAGCAGGCGTTAGGAACGGGGGCGCAAAGGGGCTTTTAAGTCAATAACGGTGACCGTAAAGTACGGTCACCGTTATTTGCAATTTCCCCATTCCCATTGAGCCCTATGGGGGCTCATTTGGGAATGGGGAAGAGCCCTGGGGAATGGGAAATTACCGCCCTGGTCAACTCGGAATAGGGCGGTAATTTCCCATTCCACCAGGGCGGTGCCGGTACGGGTCCTGCGCCGACCAAGGTGCTAATAGCGCCATTGGTTAGCGCCAGACTCGTAATGAGGCCCATAGTCATTATTTCATAAAGCATGTAACATTATGCTCCCTTCTCACTTCTGATCACGCCCTCCCGTTCCCATTTCTAAAGGGACAAAAGTCCCTGCTAATAGTGAACCCCCCTCCCTCCCATCAGTGCGTAATTGCTCACATTGCAATGCTCATTTGATACAGAGCAACTTGAGGACCCGCTGCTGCCCAGAGCTTCTTGGGACATTGTTCTGGCAGCAGGACACCTCTACCATTCGGAACAGGTAATGAACGTGCTGAGCAGGAATTGCTCAGTACTTCATTCAGTCGCCATGTGCACCAGGCACTGGCTTTCTGTTAAAGGTTTTGCTGATAACCACACATTTTAAAACAAATACAGATCTTCTTCGCCCACTACGATTACACGGTTTACTTTTTCACTTTCTGGCAGCTGTAATGGAAAGCGGAAAAAGACTTTCTATGCAACGGCCGCCTTCCCTTTCCATGGTGGCCATCTTGGAAAAGGATTTGTTGTCTTCAAACGGTAACGTCGGAGGCATTCCGGATGAAGATAAAAAATAATTTCTTTTGGTGCAATGGGTTAGTGGCGTAAAATCTGTATAGCTAATGGAATTCAGCACCCATTCTTTTAGGGTACAATGGAGTTTGCTGATTCAAAGACCTTGGCATGCACTCTTCCTTCTATTGTGGTGCAAAATTCTTTGCCTTCTGTACGCACATTTTTGCCAAACATATTCCCTGTACTGTCCACACATTTAAAGGTCATTGCACACAAACAAACTCCTTTGTGTTTTACATGTGGTAGTGTTTTCATACTTCACAAGTGTCGTCATGTACATAAGAAATCAACGGTATGCCTTTCGTCTCTGAAGGGTACACTGTAGGTATGCTTGCTGGCCACAATGTCGGGGAGATACATACTGCCATTTACTGGTTGGGAGAAAACATCCTTTGCCATTGGGCGCCCTCTTTGATGTGCCAAACGGGAGAAGTGTCCCAATGACAAATGCCCCGGTCTGGCTCTTAAAAGAGTCATGAGGGGCAGCTTGCCACCCTTGCCTCTCCCCCTTAGTAGTCCACTGCTTGGAGACATTTGAACACAGGAAAACATACCTTAATTTTAATCAGTCCGAAGCTTGTAGAAAAATCTAACAGCACATACACATATAAGGTGCTGTGCAGAACCCAAGTTTGGAGATATATGGCATTTAAAAATTGAAACCAAGTATACTTGGTCTCCCACTGCACTGGATTGACCGATGGCTTCTGCCTTTGAATGAATGGAAAAAGGGAATTGCGGACATTCCAATGAATCTGTTCCTTTCGGCCATGGCTTTATAGTTCAGCTACGTCAAGTCAACTTAGCCCAAAATTTCAAGGAGTGATAAAGCCTGGTCTGCTCAATGGACATTGCCCACTGCTTACATGTGTTATTGTATCTGTACATATAAATGTTGCGTGCACACAGTGTATGTCAATGGAGGTGCTGGGTGCATTTGTGTGTGAGTGAGAGTGTATTCAAGCATATGTGTGTTGACTTTTGTGTCTGAATGAATGATAAATAATGCATTGTTATTATGTTCTATTGGAATTAAGTTTGTGAATGTTATGTTGTGTCAGTGGGTGCATGGCCCAATTGAATTTTAAAGATAGGCCACCAGTATTATGAAAGTTATAACAGAGCGTCAGCAATGGAAGCTTGTGGTGTAGTAGTCTAGTGTTATCCCTCAGGGATTTAGGTTGTTTGACCGAGGTACAAAATCACGGCGAAATTGACTGTAGTCATTTTCGCTGCAAATACGTTTTTACCTCAGTACAAAAAAACAGTCCAACCGTAAGCCCCCCCGAACTTACCTTTTCTCCATCTGCCGCCACTCCTGGACCCTGCAGCGTCAAATCCATCCATGTAACGCGGGTCGGATCTGATCCTGCAGGGTCCCTTTTTCTTATTTTTTTTTGTTGAGTCCCCTGCCACCAGTGCTGAGAAAGCGGGGGACACCCCCGCAACTGCTGAAGTCAAAAATACCGAACATGGGGAGCGGGGACACCCCCGCAACCCCAGCTCTTCTTGTTCGGTATCTTCGGCTTTGAACTAATGGTGGTGACCGAATCAGTCAAATCTACCATTCAACCAAATTTTATTAAACAATTTGGACGAAACAATCCCTAAGAGCCACCACTTGCCCTCCCTCCACCCCTCCTCTGTCCCCCCCAACATTTTCAGCAAAGTTACTCCACTGGATGCAAGCTATGTGTTTCATAAGGTTCTACTTATATTAGCATGCACTGTCTGATATAGATGTAAATACAATCCCACTCTTCAACTCTTGAATAGTGCGTGTCATTTTATGGACCTGAAAGGAATGAAACGGGTCTGTCAGAGTATGATGTCTAGCCCCCAGCTTATGCAGGCATCTTTTTAGAGGCGTCCACATTATCCCACAAAGCTATTTCACCAATTGTCAAGTAAAGCAAGTCCTTTCATAAAAGTGGTAGCAGTGGAAAGTGCTGATGGGAAAAATGGGTGATTAGCCTACCATAACTCCCGAATTCCAGGGGTTTTTAGATATTACTTGTAATCATAACAGCCTTTTTACAAAGTTTTTGTACAGAATGGCATAGGTTTTTAATAGGGCAACTTAACCATAATGTCCCTTTAACAAAGTTTTTTTGTAGTGAATTTTGGACGTTTTTAGTAGTGCAACGTTACCATAATGTCCCTTTGAGAAACATTTTTTCAAATATTTGCATACGTTGGCAGTACTGTAAGTGAATCATATCATAAATTGACCAAAGTTTGTATTGAGTATTTGGAAGGATTCCAATAGTAATACATAAGCATACTGTAAAGCAATATTTGACTGCAGTGCCCTTCTTTCTACAAATTGCACAGTAGCATATGCTATAGCACAGCATGGCCACATGATACAAAACTCATACACACTTCACAATAGTATGGGTGAGTTGTTGATAGTGCAGAAGGACATTGTATATTGTTGTACGAACTTGTAACTGAAGCAATTCCCGTTCAAAACTCAACAGGGCAGGTTTGCACCACAATAGAAGCAAGAGTGCATACTGAGGTCTTTGAAGTAGTAAACCCCATTGCACCCTAAAAAAATGGGGGCTGAATGCCATTACCAATACAGAGTTTAAGGCACTAACTCATTGCACCAAAAGAATGGATTTTTTATCTGCAACCGGAACGCCTCCGACGTTCCCGTTTGAATAAGGGAAAGCCTTTTCCAAGATGGCCACCATGGAAAGGGAAGGCAGCCGTTGCATAGAAAGTCTTTTGCCGCTTTCCGTTACAGCTGCCAGAAAATAAAAAAAGAAAACTTGTGACCGTACTGGGCGAAGAAGATTTGTATTCGTTCTAAAATGTGTGGTTATCAGCAACACCTTTAACAGAAAGCCAGTGCCGGGTGCACATGGCGACTACAATGCTATGTTTTCTCCCAACCAGTCAATGGCAGTATGTATCTCCCCGACATTGTGGCCAGCAAGCATACCTAAAGTGTACCCTTCAGAGACGAAAGGCATACCGTTGATTTCTTATGTACATGACAACAATCGTGAAGTATGAAAACACTACCACATGTAAAACACAAAGGTGTTTGTTTGTGTGCAATGACCTTTAAATGTGTGGAAAGTACAGGGAATATGTTTGACAAAAATGTGCGTACAGAAGGCAAAGAATTTTGCACCACAATAGAAGGAAGAGTGCATACCAAGGTCTTTGAATCAGCAAACTCCATTGTACCCTAAAAGAATGGGCGCTGAATTCCATTAGCTATACACATTTTACGCCACTAACCCAGTGCACCAAAAGAAATGATTTTTTATCTTCAACCAGAATGCCTCCGGCGTTACCATTTGAAGACAACAAATCCTTTTCCAAGATGGCCACCATGGAAAGGGAAGGCGGCCGTTGCATAGAAAGTCTTTTTCCGCTTTCCATTACAGCTGCCAGAAAGTGAAAAAGTAAAACGTGTAATCGTAGTGGGCGAAGAAGATTTGTATTTGTTTTAAAATGTGTGGTTATCAGCAAAACCTTTAACAGAAAGCCAGTGCCTGGTGCACATGGCAACTGCAATGTAATGTTTTGTCCCAAGCAGTAAATGGTTGTATGTACCGCCCCGCCATTGTGGTCAGTAAGCATACCTACATCGTACCCTTCAGAGACGAAAGGGGTACCGTTGTTGTGTTATGTACATGACGACACTTGGGAAGTGTGAAAACACTACCAGATGTAAAACACAAAGGTGTTTGTTCGTGCGCAATGACCTTTCCATAAATGTGTGGAACATGCAGAGAATATGTTTGGCAAAAATGTGCGTACAGAAGGCAAAGAATTAGTGTTCTAATGTGTGGACAAAAACACAACAAACCCTGTGAAGCGAAGTGCACTAATGGTAGAAATATTGCAAGCAACACCATTACCACTGACCTGTGCACACATTTTTGTGTAAGTGTCACAAGGTGAGATGGGTGAAAAAAGGTGCACTGAGAAGGTATAAGGAAGCATTGCTTTTGAAACATTTCTGTACAGCAAACACTTTCACTGCACCTGATCTCATTTTTCCACTTATAGAAAGATACCAAAACTGACAACATAGCGTCTTCATGCAGAACTGATCTCGGTAATTGGGGCATCTGGGTTTCAGAAAGTACCCTAACGGCACGAAAGCATAATAGATGGCCCTGAGCCTAACGTTGCCAAAGCAAGTGGTGTCCAATAGCGCTCTGGATAACGTACCTTAGCACCGTAAAGAAATTATTCCATAAAGCCTTACGTAGTGTGATACGCCACCTATGAAAGCACATACTACAACCCGCAACGTAGCATGGCAGTTTATGAAGGGGAACGTGAAATGGTTAAAAAACACACTAACATGTGAGCAGTAGTAAGGGACTTTTATTTCACAATGCACAGTGTTAAATCATTGCCCTGTTCTCAGTTGCAAAGAATCTGGAAATTTGTGTCTGTGCTGCACAATTGAAATGTTAGTTTTGACGGTCGCGTATATGTTTTCCCACACAGTCACCATGCGTTGGCGCCACAGTGTTTAACACATACACAGTATGCAGTGGCGACACAGTAGGCGGTTTCCTCTCACATTCATTGTGAAGACGACGTCAATCGCTGTGATGTAGTCCATCAGAAAGTATAGTATGTTACTTATAATGAATGTTACTGCCAATGGTGACGTTGTTGTTTAAGCACACTGAAATTATGCGTTGTTGACACAGAATGCGTATTCCTGTCACAGTGATTTACAAGATGACGTGAATGGCTGCGAACTATGACACCAGAAAGGATGGTAGGTTGCTTCTTACTGCTACAACCGCGTACGGACATAGAGGTCCGATGCGGTCATTCCATTCAATGATGACGCACATACAACCGGTGACGAAAAGCTGCACTTGATGATTAAAGAAACCGTCAGTCGGACTCTGAAGTCCATGACATTCGCAGTATGGAAGGAAGTAGCTGCGGGTAAAAAAAAAAAGGTATGAATACAAAGCCTTTGCGGAAATGTAAAGGGTAGCACATTACATTTCTATAAAGAATTATTTTTATATGGGGAAATATATTGACTCCTTAGAAAAGGCGACAATGTACAATCTGTATAGTAGTTAAAACAATATGATTGTCACATAAATGTCGTAGGTAATAGTGGAAATTGTAGTGACATTGTACAGATGGCGCTAATGTGCGATATGAATTTTGAACGGCACACAAACTTCCAAAAGGGCGGTAATGTGCAATATGAAATTTCAACGGCACACACACTTTCAAAATCATTATTAGTAATAAATATTTTTTTTTTTTCAGACTAAGTAAATAATGGCAGGTTGGTGTACAGGCCTTACATGATATGCACCGGCTCCATTTCGACCTCCGCAGTCACACAGTAGTTCTTTGCTAGAAGACTTTCACAGGAACTGATATTTCATGTGCCTCACAAACCTTTTTGAAGCATAAGTTATCAAAGGGAATGTTTCGCAAACTGTGACTCCCTACATTCTTTCTGTCTCTGTTCCCTGTACATCAAGGTCCAAAAACAATTGACCCTTATGAGGCTTTGTACGTGCGTGACCATACTGAGCGCCTTCTGAAAAAATGAAATGAGATGAACTGACCTTCACTCCGAATGCAAATAAATTCTCTTTTTGCTGCTACATATCAGCAGTCACTCATGAGAACCGTTACTCCCGACCACGTGCAGACGCACTCTGTTTACGAAACCGTGCAGGTGGCTGCATCACATTCCAAAATATAGGACGCCAGTCTAACCGCAGTAATGTTGGTGTTGGCTTCTTACAAAGACGTAGTAAATAATTGTAGTACATTGTCTACCAGGTTGCAGTGCACGGTACGATAGTGGTAACAAGAACAAAGTACTGTTTCACTTTCTACTGCCGCTTATAAGTAATGCTTACCTTTTGACACAAGGTTCCATAAGGGTTTGTTTGCAGTGATTTCGGTGCACAACTCAAAAACTAAGTGACCATGGCGGCCGTATCAAAAGAATGCTATGAACTTGACGCTGGGCAGACCCAATCGGTGAAAGCGCAACATCTTGAAGTACAGCATGCCATGGAGTAGGCAATAGAAATATTCTCCACTGAGCCAACAGGGAAGTGGGACCGCGGAGCGGACATAGATATCACTAAATCTTAGAGAGCTATTTTTTGATCATTTTAAAGGAAACTACAATAAGATTTTGCACAAAATTTACAAAAGCACACTTTGGTGAACAAGCCCCTGCCGCAAAATTGATGACAATCCGTCCAGTGGTCTGGCCTGTAGCCATGCGCAAACCTTTTGCCCCATTCAGTCTATGGGAAAAAAATATGTTTTAGGACCCCCCTATAACTTTGGCCCCCCTTGACGAATCGTTATCAAACTTTTGGAAACAATTCAGAGTGGCCCATATACTTTTTTTTGCAAAATTTGGTAAGGATTCGTCCAGGGGGAGCTGAGTTACAAGCCGCCCAAAAAGTGCTCTTCCAATGGAAACAGCAACTTAACCATAACTACATGGCCACTACCGTGGCCATGTAATATATATATATATATATATATATATATATATATATATATATATATATATATACATATATATATATGTATATATATATATATATATGTATATATATATATATGTATATATATATATATATATATATATATATATATATATATATATATATATATATATATATATATATATATATTTCTGTCAGGCAGCTGTCTGGCTCTCAACACCCTGCAATGTGTGCAAGCAGACACCATGAGATGAGAAAGCGCTAGACATTTCAAAAACACAAGTATTTATACAGATTTTTCACAATCCCTGACACATCGTCCAGCCCCTCTTCGTGCAATACATTTACCTAGGGTTCATTGCCTATCTACATAACTAAGTCATCCTTAAACATCTTTGAATAGTTTGTTGTTTCCCTTTAAACATTTCACATGTTTTCTAAATATAAGACACAAAGGTAACATTCCATATTTTGCTCGCTTATATTTGTCTATCATTTATTCTTGAGTTTAAAGTCAGCTTAGTTTCAAGGAGCAAAAACAAAGATTTCTGCAAGAAGAGCACGTTCAACTATTCATCATTCTACTTTGCTGTTTGAATGGAGAAGGCACTATTGTAACAGATGGTATCTAAATTACTGATTAGTACGGCTTTTAACTCCAAGGTTTCTCAGTGTAGGACAAACAATCCACTTTAGCAGCTTCAACATTTTTATCTACGTTGACATCATGGAAACAGTACAAAGTTCATTTTGCTCTGCTGGAGCCAAAAACACAATTCTAAACATGGGACAGAAAGCAAGAGGCGATAAAAATGGCGGATAACTCAAAATGGCGGCGTAGTCAGCCTTTTTCAGGTTCATTCAATGCAATTTATAGTGCATTGCGAATGTGCTTAGGCCAATCGTTCACTATCTGGTGGTATTCATGCAAAATATACTTTTACAAAACTATAGGAAACATAGCACAGCACGAACATGTAGAAATCATATTATAAGTCTAAGGAAAATTACTGAAGGCATCAATACAAAGAACAAGAAACAAGAGGAGCTGGCTCAGTCTACACGAAGCGCAGAACAAGCTTACAGCCAAGGTCGGAGATAAACAGTTGCATTACAAACTAGACGACAAGGGACCAGCTGCAGAAAAAATGAATAAATCCTCATGAATGCAGATAAAAGAGCTTGATTTTTTCGTCCACAAGCACGTGATGCAGACAAACTAGACAATAGGCATTCACCCGTGGTGGGAAGGCAAGCCATTCTCAGCAGCCCAGGTGGAAGGTGAAACATGTGTTGCAACGTGGAGATGAACTCTCATAAGCAAGGTGGTATAGTACCAGATACTATTCAGACCCATAGGGCCTGATTCACAGAGCGTTTTCCTATGGGATTGCACCATTATAAAATGCTTCTGTGAATCAGGCCCATAGTCATTTCACATCACCTTGAATAGGTGCACAAAGGGCTGAGGACCGAGTCCGGTCCCAGGTCTGGGGAGACCAGCTCCAGCCAATCACGAGAGAGAAAGACGGGGGTGGATGGCAAGGGGCAAGAACCAATGGTAAGTCCACTATTCTGCAACAATGTGAGTTCATTGGGGACGTGGCTGGTCCACCAGCTGACATGTGAGGACCAGTAGAATAACCTCTTCAGGGGATGTCTATTTGGGTTACCACTCTTAGCATCCAATCGGTTATGGTGACAGGTTTTTTGGGAAGGGCTTAGGTGATGACGACAAACCACATCAAAACTGCAGAGCATGCATTGTAAAGTTGAGATGTACTGGAGAATCCTCATTGTCTTGTATGATCTCTGCTGGTTTTTTGTAATGAAGCACAGTTCCAACTTCCCATTGGCTGAGTCCTCCGTTTATTCTGGGGAAGGGAGTTGGGCCCTTGGGAGTCAGACTGTTAAACTGTATTCACATATTACCACCTTATTATGAATATTGGCTTAAGCCCTTTCGCGTTACATAGAAAACCGCATCTGAAATGTTCCACTTTTTCGATCGATGTCGCCACCATTTTAAGAATCGTCCGCCATTTTGATTTCAACTCTTGTTTCTGTGTTCTAAAATGGTGGACTGTGTTTTCAACTTGCAGCTGAGCTGAACGACCTTTGAGTTCTGTTAATGTTTAGGCTGACCGAGAGCAGACTGTTTGACCAATGTAAGGAAACCTTGTGACTCAATGAACTGCCATCCAAGTGTTGTCTACGCTCACAAGCCTCATCCTTATATAAACAATGAGACAATGGAAAACAAACTCAGATTGTGTGTTCTGGCTGAACTGCATTGTAGCAATTCTTGGAACAAGGCTTACCATGGATCAGAGAACCAACAAGCATCATTGTAACTTCATGGACATGCAAACTCGTTTAATCCCTTGTACAATCTTGTAATATTTGTCATTTGAACTCGGTACGAACTCTAGCCAATAACTTATTAGCTTGTAGAGAGGCTTGACTATGATTCAAAAATGGTATAAATATGTCTGTGTTTAGATGTCCAGCACTCTTACCCCTCACTGTGTCTGCTGGTACACACTGCGAGGTGTTGGGAGCCAGATAGCTAGCTGTTTGCTTTGATACTGTACAGTAATAAAAGATACTTGTATCTTTTCAACCCGTGATTGGCGTATTACATTTGTGGTACTAAGCCTCGATATTTCTTTGGTCTTTCAGACGATGCCTGACTAGGGACCTTCAAGATTGATGTCACCTTGCTGAAGAGAAGACACGGCTATCGGACCGGGATCGGAGGGTGAGAATAAGGGGGCCCCTTTGTATGAGACGTGATACCTCAACAGAACTGCAACTTCCGATCCTTGAATGGTGAGCACGCGGTTCGAGAGGGCATCTTGACGAGGGCCCCTATATCGAGGTGGGCTGTTTTGCCGAAATCACCAACCACGAGGGTCCTTTGTAATCACAATCCGACCTCCTAAGTCCTCTGCAATCAGGTGAGTCGTGACCCGATTCCTAAGTATTCTGATATTTGGTTGCAGATTTGTACTCAGCAATTTCAAACAACACCAGGTAACACCAGTGATCTGATATGCCTGGGAAATTGTCTGTCTGTTTCAGGGGTTTATTCCGCAGAGACAGACAATCTTTGGAATTTGGCCGACCGGTGCCACAGGAGGGGTCGCCTGCATGTACTAGGTACTGTAAGTACGGCATTGGTAGTATCGTATTCAACGATATTTGGCACAGACAAACTAGACATGCTTCCGAATTTCAGTGGCCAGTTCATGGTAGTTTTGAGGTTGCTCGTATAGAGTATTTGGAGTCTATATTGTTAAAGAAAAAGGTTAGGCCTGCAGCATTTGATGTAATTCAGAATTGGAAAAAGGATGCTATGCAGCAACTTAAGAGTAAAGAGAAACATGCACATCGTCACATGTCTAACTCAGAGAAAGCAATATTGTATGATCAACAGAAACAGTCAGGGTCTTGTATAAATATGGATAAGGCTTTCCAACTTAGTGTACAGGAAATATATCCGTCTAAGGATTTCAGTGCCTCAGACAAACTAATTAATAAGCTTTTAAATGAAAGTAGGACTGTTGCCACTGCACCACCTCACCATGTGCCTCTTCCTGCTGCCTTACCTCTTCCCGCTGTTGCACCTCCTCCTGCTGTTATTCCTGTTCCTCCTGTTGTAGCTCCTCCTCCAATTGTTGCTCCTCTTCCTGCTGTTGCTCCTCCTTCTGCATCTCTGCCCTTACCGCCAGTTGTTGTTCCTTTAATTCCATCTTTACCGCCAACGTTAGCATCTCCACTACCGGTTCTACAAGATTTTTCTGGACTTTCTTTTCCAAGTGGTTCTGCTCCACTCGAAACAATTGAAAGGGTGAGTGCCGATTCAAAAGTAGTGACTCGAAGTACAGTTTCAAAAGCTAGAGAAAGAGAATTGTATGCATGGGCTAAGAAATGTATAGAAAAAGGTGAAAAATCAACTGTCTTACTGCAATTTCTAACCAAAAAAGTATTCCTGAACAGAATATTTTTATAGAGGGGATGGGAATGCACTTAGCTGAAATGTGGAATGATTTGACGGACATGGATGTCCCACAAAGGTTGAGGGATTTGAATGCCTTAGCCTACTCAAGTGACACTGCAGAGAAGGTACATGATCATGTTGAGAGGGTTTTTGAGTTTAACAGTGAGTTAGATTGGTTAGAGAATGATGAAACAGATGGTGGTAGATTAGACGCTCTGTATGTGCAGAAACAGTTTCTTCCTTCTTGTAATGCAATGAGTGAAGAGACGCGAATTTGCACACGGGATGCACTTAGATGGATTTCAGATGTTTCGATATCTCCCCTTGAAGTATATGATACATTTAGTCAGTATACTCCAGAAATGCAAAAGAAAGTATTACAGGTGATGGTAGAGTACCGGCAGGAAGAGTGTATGAAGAAAAAGATGTGTTGCCCCGCAGATTTGATGATTATTTATAAAAGAGCATTTTCACCTGACACTGCTTTGACTACTTTGTCACTCGATTTAGCTCTATTGCCTAACAAGCGTTCGGAGTTGCCTACTTATCAATTGCCAATGAGGGAGGTTCCTCTGACATTTGTTCCTAAATTGAAAATTCCAGATGCCGCAGCAGGCACACCAGTTACCACTATTGAAGCTCATTATATTTCACAATGTGTTCATGTCCAGTTCTCTAGACAGGAAGTGAATACTATTAGACAGTCGATTCCAGATATTAGGAAAAATCCAACAGGGTTTTATAAAGAAATAGGATCTGTTTTGCATTCGTCAGTTTTCACTCTGGGTGATATAGACTTGTTGTTCCCTGTGATCCTACCTGCTGTTTTATGGAAACAGATTAGAACTGTAGATGATCAGGCAGGGCTGGGTGACAAATGGGTTAACTTGGTACGGATTGATGGAGAAAGGAAAGCTGGTGAGAGACCACCACAGGTGATACTAACACTGCAAGACAGAATAGTTACAAAATTAAAGACTATCGTTCCGGAGAGAAGGATAGTTTGGGGCAAGATGACTGCTTGCACCCAGGGGAAATCCAAAGGTGCTACCAAATTTTTTAATCGGTTCGAACAAGTATTTTCAGATTTTAGTGGTCAGGGTTTAAGTACTGAGTCAGGGAAAAGGTTGTTTGTGGATAAATTTGTGCGTGGATTGTTGCCTGATATCCATTCACAAATTAGGACTTCTGAAAGTGCCTAGCAAGCTAAATCACAGTGCAAAGTATTGCATATGGCTCAGTATTATGATAATAGAGCCAATACTGAAAAAGAGAGAATAGAAAAGAAGAAGGGAGTCTTGATAACCAAAGTATTGTTGCAGCAGATAATAAGAGGGACTAGAGGTGGGAGTACACACTTTACAGGTCAGTTTGCTCCACTGAGTAATGTGCAGATGGGTCCTGTACACATGAACCAATGTGCTTATTGTAGACAAAAGGTCATTGGCAAGCACAATGCCAGATCCTTCAGCAGAGATTGAATAACACATATGGTGTCATGGGTAGACGATCCAGAGGCCACCCTGGGATGGGGGTCCTGGTAGAGGTCAGTTCTCTCAGAATCCACAGTCATTCTCGCAAGACCGACAGCAACATAATGTTGATAATAGGAATATTTTGATAATCCTTCCACTGCCTATCTTTCTGAGGATCTCGTATTCGATGATATATTGTTCCGTTAGGACAGCCCAAAGCAAAGTCTGGAACCGGTGCCTATTCCCATCTATAAGAAAGGGCCCTATGTAGAAATGAAGGTGGGGAAAAGGAAGCATCTACTTTTGATAGATACGGGAGCACAGAAGTGTTCCATAGATCATTCAGGGGTTCCAGATAGTCCACTGTCAAGGCAAAATAACATTTCTGTAGGGTTTTCTGGCACGCCCGTGGTTAGTCCAGTTTCTCAGCCGGTACCGATTTCACTGGGGCCATTCATGGATCAATGTCCATTTCTTTTGACAATGAATTGTGTCGAGAATTTGTTGGGGTTGAATCTGTTGAAAGAATTAAATGCGGTAATTCATTGTTCTCCGGATGGAGTACATTTGATGATTTCACCTCAGCAATTTTCTGCTTCACAATTTCTGACTAGGCCTTTACTGACTGAATTAGATAAAGTTCTGGCATGTTTATCGGCAGTTGATGATAATGATGTTGGCATTTTGCAAATTGAACCTGTTAAGATTGTCTTGAAACCAGGTGTTAAGTTGCCATGTATCCAAAATATAAGATTTCAGTTGACGGTGAGCAAGCTTTAAAAAGTATAGTCTCTGATTTTGTACATCGAGGAATGATTGAGGAAATTGCAGGAAGTTTGTGCAATAGCCCGATTTTACTGGTGCATAAGAAAGGGGATAATGCGATTCCTTTCCGTTTCATTATTGATTTACGTGCTAAAAGATTGTTGCTCCACAATTTCCAATTGTGCCTGATGTGACTACAATATTAACGATGATTACAGCTTCTGCTACTCATGTCAGTTTTGTGGATCTTAAGAATGCCTTCTTTAGCATTCATGTACACGTTGAAAGTCGATACTTGTTCACGTTTACCCTAGGGTGAAGCTCGTTTACATTCATTCGTGTTCCACAATGGTACACTGAGAGTCCAAGTATTTACAGTAGAGCTTTGAAGGAACAGCTTGATACACTTGAGCTCCTTCCCACTTGTACATTGTTTCACTATGTTGACGATCTTCTTTTAGCAGCAGACTCAGAAGTTGCTTGCAAGGAGGGCACTGTGTTGCTGCTTATCCACCTAGCAGAGCATGGGCATGTGGCTTCATTGAAAAAGTTTCAATATTGTCGGCAGGAGGTCACCTATTTTGGCTATCTCCTGTCAAAGGCGGGAAGAAGACTGACACCCGAATGGATGAAAAGCATCTCTAGCATGTCTGTTCCAAATACGCAGAAAGAGCCTTGATAGGCATGGCTTTGTACTGTAGACAGTGGATCCCTAACTTCTCATTAATGATTAAACCAATGTTGGTATTGACAAAAAAGGGCATTTCTTTTCCATTACTGTCATGAACCATCGGACGCGTCCCTTTTGGACTTCCTGGTCCCTGACACTTAGGGGCTTGCACTCAGCAGTACTCCCAACATGGTCGTTAAACACGGAATGTTGTTTACCAGCTTCCTCGTCAGACGCAGCATGTTCTATAAAGAAGACATGCCCCTGCGGCCCTGCGCGCCTCAACGCTACCACTTGCAGTGGCTAGACGTGTGCTGCCGTAGTGCGCTCTCGCTACCTCTTTTGATTCCTGGTTCCTGGCCCCTGTTTTTCCCTCCTCATTCATTCCCTTCCTCTTCATTACCTCTTGCATCCCGGATCTCCGTGTACCCGTCTCCGAGCACACACTTATCATTTTGCAGGACTTCCCGGACATTCTGAATGTTCCAGGAGTCGGAACACTGAACGCACGCTCGAACCCGAGGACGTTCGCACAGGGTTATACAAGACCCAAACTGTGCGCAAGAAGACTCCTCCAAAGATCTCCAATAAACAACACAGACAGGTGAGAAGGGGGGCAACCTGTGACAGATTGAGGCGCCAACAAACTGAAATTGATACGGACATGGAGGCGGCAGTTCAAGACCTCATGCGCGTCATGCAGGAGTTAACAACAGAAGTGCAGAATCTTAAAGCCGAGAATGCTGCAATAAAACAATTAGTCCTGTCCCGTGATTCCGCGACCAAGGAAAGCGTATTGCTGGGCGGAGTAGTAGATACATACGATGGTTCTTCAAAAAACCTTCACAGATTCCTTCATTCATGTTTAGTCCACTTTACCTTTAAGCCCTACTACTTCTCTACCCCAGGGCAAAGGTGGGCTTTATGATTTTGCATCTTTCTGGGAATGCATTAACTTGGGCTACGCCTTTAGTTAATTCTGGAGATGCCCTCCTGGATGACCACGATGGATTTGTACAGGCTCTAAAGACTGTGTTTGACCTCCCAGAACAGGTCTACAGTGCCCAGGAACGCCTACTGGATTTCCAACAAGGTCCCCAGGATATGCTTACATATGTGACACGCTTTAAGCAACTGGCCAAAGAAGCAGATTGGTCCTCAGAAGCCTGCTTTACCCTTTTTCGAAGAGGACCGAATGAAGAAATAAAGGATGAGCTAGCCAGAGTGGCTCACCCAGGTTCCTTCCAGGCTCTTATGGACCTCTCTGTACAGATAGACTTCCGTATCCAGGTAAGGAAGGAAGAAAAGAAGAAGACTAGAATGCCTTACCAAAAGACCTCCATAGAACCTTCCTCTAAGGCTGAGCCCACTCCTGCCCCCACTACAGATCCAGAGCCCATGCAACTGGGGGCCTTCTGCGGACCCATATCCACGCAAGAAAGAATGCAACGGATTCACACTGGGCTGTGTATGTATTGTGCCTCAGACAAACATCTTGTGAGAGAATGTCCCGTAGCTCCTCCACGGTGTTCGGGAAACGCCAGCTCCCGATCCTAGATGGAGCACAGCTTCGGGAGAGAGATGTTTGCTCCACATCTATTCCATCCTTGAACTCTCCTGGACAAAACAATCTTGTGATCTTGCAGGCCTTTCTATCGCCATCCAAGAACGAAACCTACCCCATTTTGGCATTGGTGGATTGTGGAGCCATGGGGATATTTATAGATCAATATTGGGTCACTATCCACCACAATCCATATGAAACTCGAGGCATCATGCAACCTGTAGAGGCTATCGATGGAAGACCTCTCTCTTCAGGACCCATAACCCTACAAACCAAAGAGATCCAACTCTCAATAAACCATCATTGAGAGGTGATCAAATTTGACATCATAAAGTCTGCTCATTACGCAATGGTACTGGGTATGCCCTGGTTACAGAAGCACAACCCATACATCAACTGGGCAGCAGGATCCTTGTTTCTTGGTTCCGAGCATTGTATTTCTCACTGTCTATCCCTGGATTCCTCGTCGACATCTTCTGAAGATACGATGACAAACCAGCAAGGCCCATTCATGGTCTCAAATATCATCCAGGTTCCTAGGGCCTATCACGATTACACTGATGTGTTTTCAACTGCCATAGTTTAGGGCTTACCCCCTCACAGACCTGAATACTGCACTATTGACACTGAACCCTCAGCAGTGATTCCTTTTGGAAGGATGTTCATTTTATCCGAACCAGAGAAAAGGGCCCTCCGAGAATACTTGGATACCAACCCTGAAAATGGTACCATACGACCTTCCAAATCTCCAGCGGGAGCTTTGTTGTTTTTTGTTCCAAAGAAAGATATTAAAGAGCTTAGGCCTTACACGCGTCCCTTTTGGACTTCCTGGTCCCTGACACGTAGGGGCTTGCACTCAGCAGTACTCCCAACATGGCCGTCAAACACGGAACATTGTTTACCAGCTTCCGTGTCGGACGCAGCACGTTCTATAAAGAAGACACGGCCCGCGCATCTCAACGCTACCACTTGCAGTGGCTAGATGTGTGCGGCCGTAGTTCGCTCTCGCTACCTCTTTTGATTCCTGGTTCCTGGCCCCTGTTTTTCCCTCCTCATTCATTCCCTTCCTCTTCATTACCTCTTGCATCCCGGATCTCCGTGTACCCGTCTCCATCGTTTTCCAGGAATTCTCAGACATTCTGAACGTTCCAGGAGTCGGAACGCTGAACGCACGCTAGAACCCGACGACGTTCGCACAGGGTTATACAAGACCCGAACTGTGGGCAAGAAGACTCCTCCAAAGAACTCCAATAAACAACACAAACAGGTGAGAAGGGGGAAACCTGTGACAATTACTGTGAAACTTGGATTGCCAGAAAGCTTTTGATCTGCTCAAGGCTGCGTTGTGTTCAGCACCAGTTTTGGGCACACCAAATTATCACAAGGCCTTTGTTTTATATGTGCATGAATGTGATGGATGTGCTTTGGCTGTGTCAATGCAGGAACAAGGGGGAAGAATAGACTGCGGTTATTTTTCCTCCACGTTTGATCCTGTTGCATGCGCTTTGCCGAGATGTCTGAGAGCTGTTGCTGCTGCTGCTGCATCTGTAAAACAAAGTGAGGGTATGGTTTGAGGTCACTCTTTAACCGTGATGGTACCCCACTCTGTAGACCTTCTATTGAACAGAACACAAACAAAACATCTTACCGCAGCATGATTAACAAGATACGAGCTGACTCTATTTGCACCGCATATCTAAATTAAGAGATGTTGCATATTAAATCCGGCCCTACTATTGCCTCTTCTGCAAGACATTGCTTGCAGTGACAAGATGTCACATGACTGCCTCTATACCACAGAGCAAGAAACCAAAGGCAGAATCGATTTAAATGACACACCATTGAAAAATCCACAAGGGGAGCTGTTTTGCGATGGCTCCTCCTTCAAACTTCCAGATGGTACATCCACTGCTGCTTATGCCATCACTATATTAAGCACTATTGTGGAAACCAAAAGAACTGCACATAACTCTGCGTAGGCCGCAGAGATTATCGCATTGACTCGAGCTTGTGAACTTTCCGAAAAGGGCTTAGTGTAAATATATTTACAGATAGCCAATATGCCTTTGGGGTGGTTCACAACTTCGGTAGATTATGGGAAGAGGGAGGTTTTTTGACCGCACATAGAACTAAGATTCAACATGGCGCTTTGATAGTTCGGCTACTCTCAGCACTTGCGCTTCATACTCAACTAGCAATAATGAAGTGTGCCGCACACCAGAAAGTAACAGATGATGTGGGGAGAGGATACGCTTTTGCTGACAGGATAGCCAAACAGACTGCCACCAATTTATATTCTGAAATGTATGTAACAAAAGAAGCCACCAACACTTGTATAATAGATGAAGGAATTGATTCTATAAAAAACATTCAAGCTGATGCCACTCCAGAAGAGATCAAGCAATGGGCAAGCTTAGATGATGAAGGTTGTTGGGTAGACAATGTAAAGAAAAGATGGATGCTACCTGATGCTTATGTCACTGCTTTGGTTACGATGGCTCATGGTCCCACTCATATATGTGCTAGAAAAATGTGTAAACTGCTAGAACCTGTCTGGATAAATGTAAACATCTCAAAGACGGCTGAGCGTTTGGTCCAAAATTGCATAGTATGCTTACAGCATAATGTAGGGAAAGGTACATCAACACCGAGGGGTAGCTTTGGTCCCCCCTCTGTGCTCTTTGATGTAATATATTTCGACTTCATCGAAATGGAGCCCTGACAAAATTACAAATACGTTCTGGTAGTCATTTGTGCCTTTAGCAAATGGGTCAAAGCATTCCCTGTAAAAGATGCCACACCAATAACAACGGGGAAAACTATGCTTAAGGAATATTCTCCTAGGTTTGGGTTGCCGAGGGTCATTTGGTCGGACAATGGTCCACATTTTATCATTGCTGTCATCCTGCAAATATGCGCAGGATTACAGATCGATAAACGGTTCCATTCGGCCAGACACGCTCAAAATGCCGGACTTGTAGAATGCCATAATGGTATATTAAAGACTAAGATGGCGAAAGTTTGCGCCAATAGCAATTTGAAATGGCCAGATGCTTTACCGATAGCTCTTTTGTCTAAATGGACGATCCCACAAACAAAAACTGGGCTCTCCCCCTATGAGATAGTGATGGGGAGGCCAGCCAATATTGGAACATGCCCAAGCCCAAGCGAATGAAAGACGTGGAGCATTTGCTCCTTTCTGAATACTGTGACCAGTTAATACAAAACTTGTATTTGATTTATCAACAGGTGCGAGAAGCCCTCCGAGTAAAATATGAGGGGCCAGGTCATCGACTTTGACCCGGCGACTGGGTGCTCACCAAGGTTTTTGATAGAGCATCCTGTCTCGCACCACGTTGGAGAGGACCGTTCCAAGTCCTGTTGGCCACACAGACTGCTGTACGAGTAGACAGAAAGAAACAGTGGATACACGCGACGCACGTTAAGAAGATACCTTTTCCTCTGCCACACGACGAAGGAGAAGAGAAAGAAATGGTTCACTTTGTTCCTCATCACAAGGCCGTTCTGACTGACACCAAGGGTGTCCCGGAAACCATTCCTGAGCTTTTGGGCCTGGGGAGATTGCTGTTTTGCCTTTGAATTCTTCTTCAGATATTTCTGCATCATTGAGAAATCTTGCTTCTGTTTCACCACTTCCATCAGGAAGCGACGACACGTTGTTCGCAGATCACGCCATACCTGAAGTCTTGAGGTACGATCTGCGTCCGCGGCACTATACTTACAGCATAGCATCGGCTGTGCCCACAAGAAACCACTGTTGAGCTAGTCCCTTGCCACGCTCTCACTGAAACGGAAGTAAGTGCCAGGGACCGGCAAAGTTACCTTCAAGCAAGATAGGCCATGTGGTCAGGGGCCACTGACGGATGAACTAAAAGAGCCTGATGGAGAGGCTTCTGAACGGAATCTGAGAAACAATTCCCTTTTCTAACTCTAATCGTACGTATCAAGCTATTGGTCTTGTGGCTGACAAAGAATCTGATCATCAAAGATCATGGTCCTTGAGGACGCATTGTTTTCTTGTCACAATCTTAATCGGTCTGACAGTTGTATTTTCACTTAGGTTTTGGCATTTAGAAAGGATGCGCCCACTTCAGACTTTGTTACTAACTGAAATTATTCCCACTATGTCTTCACCTTTCGTGCATCTGCACACTCTACATCCTATGGATTCCCAACACAGACAGAGTTATCACAATAACACTCTCCTATTAATCATGAATGCCACCCATGCGATTCTAAACAAAACAAATTGCTGGGTATGGTCACATTTGCAACAGCACGGGGAAAACGGGTTGGGCTGATATATTCATCCTCTTCCTTTGACTACCGCATGCTAAGCCTCACTGAGGCCACTATTCTTTGGTCGTTGGAATGACAGTATCTCTGGGAACTTCGATGGGACTAATCTGAACGAATTCGAAAAACGGGTCCTGACACCTTTGGGATGTTCCCTTTTTGCGAATAGGAGCAAACTAAATGTTGCTTCTATTAGGCCTTCAGATAGACTTTCTAGACCTTTCCAATCGCTAATTTCTTTCAAGATGGCTCCCGTAGGCAACCGGGATGCCATCCCTCCTTCCTACACCATCAATCATAGCCCCAACTCTGTATCCTTCTGTAGACAAAGGGATGGTTCTCAGCCGATGGGTACATCCAAGGGTTGTACCAACATTGCAAACCTAACTAATGAGGACAGACCTTTGTATGTAGGATATCCCATTTATTTTGTCTGTGGCAATGAAGCTTATCCTTGGTTACGTAGAGATTGGCAAGGTACTTGTTACTTGGGTATCTTGTTACCAGGGGTATATGTGGCTAGCACCTCTGAGGTTTCTAGAGCTCATCCAAGGTGGGAGGAGAATGGTGATACTCCTTTGCAGGTTATGGGTGATGTAGCAAAATCCTTTGTACCATTTTGGGGATAGATAATGAACTCTGAGGATATTAGGAGACTAGCAAGAGTATTGGAGAAAACCATCAACAGAACCACCAATATACTATACAGCATGACGCTGGAAAAAAAAGCAATCAGATTAGTGGCCCTTCAGAATAGGATGGTGTTAGATGTCATCCTAGCTGAGTGTGGTGGGGTATTTAAATTAGTGGGAACTGCTTACTGTGTTTCGTACCTGACTCCTCCCCTACTATATTCAAGGTGATACAAAATCTGCATACCTTGCGTACGGAAGTACATGTCCCCGAGGGAAACTGCGATCTTATTGCTTGGTTTTGGGACTTTCTACGTTCATGGGGCTGGAAGCTCTTTTCAGTCTTAGTGATAATTCTTAGTGTTCTATTGTTTTGTTGTTGTTGTAAACAATGTCTTCCTGCCATATGTTCGATGTTAGGAGGATGTTGTGCGCAAACTATGGGCACATTAGGACCAAAGGAACATGCGCCGAAGGAAACTGCTAACGCTTTAGTAATGAAAGATATCACTATCAAGCAACTCATGGTGATTGATATTTCTGAAGAATGTGATTCAGAATGTACGAACATTGAGATGTGGGGTTTTGAGTAAAGCGAATGTTTGAGTGATGCTCTTGGCTTAGGCCAAAAGGAGGGTTTGTTAAACTGTATTCTCATATTA
Organism: Ambystoma mexicanum; assembly: GCF_040938575.1. Classification (NCBI taxonomy): domain Eukaryota; kingdom Metazoa; phylum Chordata; class Amphibia; order Caudata; family Ambystomatidae; genus Ambystoma; species Ambystoma mexicanum. The sequence continues at coordinate 545,470,360 of NC_090929.1, forward strand.
CCGCCTTATTATGAATATTGGCCTGAGCCCTTTCGCGTTACACAGAAAACCGCATCTGAAATGTTCTGCTTTTCAATCGATGTCGCCACCATTTTAAGAATCGTCTGCCATTTTGGTTTCAACTCTTGTTTCTGTGTTCTAAAATGGTGGACCGTGTTTTCAACTTGCAGCCAAGCTGAACGACCTTTGAGTTCTGTTAATCTTAAGGCTGACCGAGAGCAGACTGTTTGGCCAATGTAAAGACACCTTGTGACTCGAATGAACTGCCATCCAAGTGTTGTCTGAGCTCACAAGCTCACAAGCCTCATCCTCATATAAACAATGAGACAATGGAAAACAAACTCAGATTGCTGAGGAATCGTTTAATCCCTTGTACAATATTGTAATATTTGACCTATGAACTGGGCACAAACTCTAGCCAGTAACTTATTAGCTTAGAGAGAGGCTGGACAATGTTTCAAAAATGGTATAAATATGTCTGTGTTTAGATATACAGCTCTCTCAACCCTCACTGTGTCTACTGGTAAACACTGTGATGTGGTGGGAGACAGATAGCTATCTGTTTTGCTTTGATATTGCACAGTAATAAAAGATTCCTGTATCTTTTCAACCCGTGATTGGCGTATTTCATTTGTGGTACTACGCCTCCATATTTCTTTGGTCTTTCAAGACGGATGCCCAGACAACCTCTGACATACCAGGGAACCATCCCAACAAGTTGGTCGCAGAGGTGATGGTTGGGCTACGCTAGTCCGGCACAAAGCTGACTCTCCTGCCGTAGAGCATGGAGGCTGCGGGATGCCTCACGGGTTTCGAGACAACCGGGAAAGCGCCCCCCATGTAAAGGCCTTCAGGAGCCAGCCTGGGAAATATCCTTTCCATGGTCCGTGAGGAGTCCAGCAGTCCAGAAGGGCGAAGTGGCAGCTGTGTGGGGTTCAAGGGTGGTATTGAGCATTGTTGAGTATCATAGAGAATTGGCAAGTATTGTCTAGTATTTTCAAGTTTAGCAGGGAAAGGAGCTGAGGTAGATGTCATTTTCTGTGGTTAGGGCACATTCAGTTTTGAGGTAACAGGTTCTGGTGAACAACCTAGACTATTGGCTCGAGGGCACGGATGACAGAAGTTATTGGATTTCCTGTTGGTTGGGCATTTTAGCTCGGGTCATAGATGACGGTATCCCCATAAGGTTTAGCAAAGGGAGCTGGCCTAGATTACGGAAGGTGATTCGACTGGTTAGTTCTTGGGGAGGCAGTTACTTGTAAGGCTACACTGCAGGTACAGATCGAACACAAGAGAATATTGATATACTCTGCTAGGAGGCAGGAAGACAGCTGTGTTGTTTGTGTTGGGGTTGTATGCATTTTTGGGGCAGCGGGAGTCTAGCATTGTGCACACTGTAAGTGATTTCTAGCACTACCTTGCTTAGTGAATTGGTGACGCCACCCGTATGTTTGTGCATAGGACTTGGAGGACAAGGGGTTGTGGACAGGGTGGTGAGAAACTTGAAATTGATTGAGAAGGTTGTCCAGTGGTGGTGCGCAGAATGCGCATGCGCAAGATTTGTGGCTGTGCCTGGGGAGCCGGAGAGTTGTGCGAGGGCGGTGCACGGAGCACGCCTGCCAGGTTGTTGTGGAGCCAGAAAGGCTTGAAGTAAATGGAAAAACCTGCCATTACACTGTGTTTTTCCCCTAACAGCAGATTGTCAAAAAACCTTGACTTGAGGTCAAGTAAGAATAAACGCAATGTATCAAGGGAAGTGTGGGGGCGACATGCCCATACAGCACTTATGTAAGATTCTTCACCCTACAGGGCCAACATTTGTAAATATGGTGTGGAATGGACTAAAAGCACCAATGGTAAATTGACTAAGCCACGGCACAATGTGGACGTTTCGCCAAGGATATGCAGCAATCACCACTGACACACTTACAGGGTACCTTTAAGGGGAAAAAGTTAGCAAACCACATGCCAATATTTGAGTGTGGAGGATGTTTCAGGAGGGATAGGGGGTTGTATCGAGGCATCAATGGATGCAGAGTCAGCAGGAGGCTCAGGGGCTCTCTGCTCCCCCACCCACTCCTGTGAATGAAACATCTGAGGACACAGGCGATGAGCAGGGGATGTACCCACTACACGAGCTAAAAGTGGCAGAGGGATATTCAAACCCAATATTTAAACCACCACCATATACCAAGGAGGTACAGAAAAGAATGAGGCAAACAATCGGCAAAAATGGAGCATGCAGTGAGGTGCAGAGGGGCACGAAGGAGGGGCTAGAGGGCAAAGCCACAAATGAGTGGGTATGGGGTCAGATTCTCCTAAAGCTAGAGGCGAAGAAAACAGGAGAGAAAGAGGGAGCTACGAAGGAAAATGAAGGCGTTAAGGGGATCAGGAAAGCAAAAGACTGCGCAGAAATAATGGAGGAAGTAGAGAAAAGGGAGAGGAAAGAGAAGAGTGACTAAAGAGGGAGTGCTGACAATGGAAGAGGGAGGAAGAGAATGATCTGGAGGAGCAAGAAAGGAGGAGGAAGCAGCAAGAAGAGATTGAGAAAAGAAGGGAAGCAGATGAGAAGGAAAAACTAATGTTAGTGGACAGAGAACAGAGGAAATGGCAGATAGAGCAAATCGCATGAGAGCGTGCACTCAAGGAGGAGGAGCACGCAATTGGAGACATACAAACATGATGGACAATGAGCACAGGAAATGACAGAGTAGGAGGGGGCAGGTGAGCGGAGACGGACAGCATGACCTCACAGGATAGGACTGCCGTCGTATCAGACAGAACAGGCCCAGGGTCCAGTGGGCAAACCCAACATAGACACAATTTCTAGGAGACTGAGCTTCGAGGATGATTTTTGCAGTAATGTGGGCTCTGACTCAGACAATAAAGCATGGGATAGTGGGGATGATGGAAGCTGGCAACTTAAACCCCAGTCAATGGGGAAAGGCGCAGACAAAGGTGTGACCTGGGACATGGGGAAAGGTACAGGGGTATCGAAGGGAGACAAGGATGACCGAACACCACGGTCAGTGGACAATTTATGCAACATCAATGACCTGGTCCATACATTGGGAGACTTAGGGATCTCCCAGGACGAAGGAAGAGAGAAACGACCATAGCATGCTCTAACACCAGGATCACAGGAGGATCAGACAGGTGTGCAAAACTGACACGAAGAGCGCCAGTAGAGGCATACAGTGACATTAGAGATGCCAAATAGCAGTTTAGACTGACTAGAGGAGTGAGCAAGGAGGTGGGGTTCACCCAGCTGCCCCGATTGGAAAAGGGAAGTGGGCGACCACAATACATATCATGGAAACACATTGACAAGGAAAACGAGAGATGTAGGCTACCTTCATTAACTGTGGGTGCGGGGAAAGGATATACGAAATGGAAAGAATGACAGTGGGACAGAGATTGGCTGTGGGGGACCTAAAAGGACTATTAGTGATGATCCTTGGGAGGGTGCTGGTGATGTATGGAAAAGGGCAGGGTTTCTAGGAGTGACCATCCAGGACACAGCACAGGATGGTTCGCTGTTAGCAAATTGCCGAGCTGCCGTATGGCAAGCTCTAAGGACACAATGCCCAGAAACATCAGACATAAGTGCGATTATGGCCCGCAGGATGGGGAAGAAGAAGTCCCTGTTCACTATATTCAGGCGATCAAAGAGTTTTGGCACCTTGAAACGCGAGAACTGTGGGACAAAACAGTAGATTTATTTTATCACATATTGTGCCTGGGGCTGCCAGTACCGGTACAGAAGCAGCTTAAGAAATTAGTGTGCATGGAGGCAGAACCTTGACCAGAAATACAAGCTCACAATAGTACACCATTGTAGGCTATTGCAAGAGAAGACGAGGAAAGAAAGCAAGAGGAAGTGAAGTTAGTGCAAAATAAATTATCCAAGTATGCCTTGGAAGGGATGGTACTGAGAAACTCAGGGAGACAGAGAACACCAGAACAACAGTACATACCTCTGCCAGCAGTGGGAGGATTCATGTGGCGGGGGAACATGCAGCATGGGTATCGAGGAAGAGGGGGGCCACCGATGGGATGTGGGTATGGACCCGAGATACACAACCAATGGGGATTCCCAGGAGGGTTTGAGGATATGGGCAGAAGGTGCAGCAGGGCCCATGGGAGTATTCTGGGAGTTTCCAAGGGCAAGGGAGGGAGCCACCACATTGTGGGCTGATAGGACACATTTTGAGTGTGTGCAGAAGCAGGTGGTGCAACAGAATGGGGAATGTAATACCAGCATATCAAGGGGAACAGGATAAGGATTACGCACAGGATCAAGCACAACAACAGCAAGGACAGACACCGAGCGCATATCCGCAGACACACCAGCCCATGGCACAGATACCACAAATGCAAACACCCATACAACAGTATTTGCAATCACCCCAGACTTGAGGTAACACACAGCAGGTACTGCAGATACAGAACAGAACACAGCCAAGCAACGGGATAGTGGCATGCACAGACTCCATAGCAAAGACCCCCATTAGGAGCCTGGGAGGGGTCACCATGGTGGGGAACTGTTATTCTCAAAAATGTGCTAATTCCCTTGACCTTCGAGACCCCCAGCAACTCTGCTGGATTTTGAGGACTTGATTTTTTTACCTGGAAAGAGTGTGAGCCTTTTTTCCCACTCATTCATGTATTTTGATGTGTGTTTTACTCTTGTGTTCTTTGATTATGGAGTTGTAAGATAACTCCATAGGCATCTTTTCATGTGTGTTACACAGCACCCTTAGTGCAGTGACACAGGGATGTCTTATTAGACTTCCAAAAGGTTTAAATACCTTCTCTGGGATAAACTACTGTTTCCCAGAGAATGTAAAATGAAATTGACTTTACTAGTCTTTCCAAATTCCTAGACCCAGCACACACTATCTTACAATAGAGTGCTGGAGGGGTTACATAGTATTCCCTGTGTCTAAATACTCATGTAGCAGTCAAATGCTACCCTTTCCTATTGAAATGGCTGGTGGCAGTGGTTTTACAACAAACTACTATGGTTTTTCCTGACCGCAAACACCGGTATCTAAAAATCGCGGGAGCCATGTTTTTCAAGATGGCGCCTTAAGCCCCTTTGTTTAAACAGGTCCCAGTCTTCTTTTTTCACTGTTTCATTTTGGAACGGTCCTTCTAGAGTTTGTCTCTGCCCACCAAACTAGGTTTGGTCCCTTTGTCCGTATGCCTTTGGCGGGCTTCAGGACTGAAGACAGCCTCTGGCGTCTGAGTGTCTGGGGTGGCCAGGAAGTGAGGGAGGTGCATGAAACTCCCTGTGCGTAGTCTCCTAGGAGACCCAAATGCACTCTGACATGATTGGCTGGCTGACTGTCCGGCAAAGACAGCCAGCCCGCTGGGTGAGTGACAGATAGACTGCAATCAAAGGGAGAAAACTGTTTAGAAGGCAAGTCTTTTTGACTAGAAAGCAGAGTCGTCCACTGGAATGAAAGAACCGAAGATGAGCTGGAAGAGGAGGGCTGCTGCAACTCCTGGACCGTTGGTTGCCCGGTTAAGCCCTGCTGCATGTCCGAATTGCCAAGTTCACCTCGAGAGAGAAGCCCCTTCAAGGACAACGTCTTCCTTTGAGTTGGTGGGACCAATCAACACGTGAGCCACCTGGATACCATTCTCGAAGCTGGTTAGGATTAACCAGGGGGAAGGACACCAGCTTGTGTGCTTGACTACAGCTACTCAAACTGAAGTGACTCAATTTTGTCAGCGTTTTCCGATGATCCCGTGCAGTGCAGGAGTCTCCCGACGTCCTCCCTCTTGTCCCCACGACTGAGGCTCAGGAACAGTGAGATCTGCAGGAACCGCCAGGAACCAATGTCTTCAGCTGCATCTTTTGCTTCATATTAAGGTACTGTGCCAACCCATTTGAGAGAACGCATCTCTTGCGGTGAAAGTTTATGGAACTTTCCCAACTTGCAGGCCTAATCAGCATGTGACCCAACATATGATTCTTTTTCGTACAAACTACTTCTGAGAACTTTTGCAAAGACTTTACCATTTACTGCTCTTTCCTATCCAAGACACTAGTCCATTGACTTTGGCCTAGGCCTATTGAACTGAATCAAGTCCTCTGGTGGACTGAAACTATTTGCACTGCCTAAGAAAGTATTTGTGATCTATTCTGCTAACTTGTGCCTTTTACTCCCATTCAAAGTAACTGAAATGACATTTTGCTCCTATTTCAGGGGAAACTAATTTACTCAGAAATGTATTGGTTCAGTACTGAAGTGTGTTTGTGTATAATATTAAGTTGCATCCTTCTAGTGAATGTTTTCTAAATGATTGTGTAATAAATTAATATGTTTTTTACCAAGAAACCTTGTGATTGTAAGACCTCTGTGTAACATCCTTGTAATGCTCACATTCCCTCTTGAGATAAGCCTGGCTGCTCAGCTCGCTACCAAAAACTGTGTAGTACAGACTTATACCAAAGGTTGGTTTTGTTTACACCTGTAGTCCTAATGGAATGTGGTGGTCCCAGAGGGTACTGCATGCAATTCTGCCTAACAGGAACATTCCATTTTTGGGGAATGGGACGTCCTTATACCCTCAATGGGAGAGCCCACAGACGGACATGATGTGTTCCATCCTGTCAATTACAACCAACCCTGTGGAGGAACCAAGCATAGGGGCATCGATAGGTGACAAAACGTTTTTCTTTCTCGTAGACACAGGAGGGACAAAGTCCTGCATCTGAGAGGGAAGCTATACGTTGTCAGGCGATGCCATGAATACTCAAGGATTCTCTGGGGCTTCGGAAGTGGTTCCTTTCACAAACAATATTTCCCTCTCTATAGGGGAACACGATTTATCTTTGCCTTTGCTCTACTCTGGACAGCCACCTGTAAACATACTGGGGAGAGACATTATGAGCAGACTTAATATGATGATTTAATTTACAGACAGGGGGATAGTGTGCTCCACACCAGGGATACATTTTCTCAATGCAAGGGAGATCATTCAAGCATATTGTGGAAGGAAGGTACAGAGGGGGGTGCCAGTGGATGAGGAACTGTTCCAATACGGGATTCAGATTGCAATTGCATGGCTCCCAGGGATTCAAGGAAAGTTGTGGCGCATCCCAAATGAGTATTTATTCAGACCAGAGATACCATTGGATGAGGCAGAAGGGACAATAGTGTAACTAGAATTGGAGGCAGCGATTGTGGGAGACGAGCGGATAGCGGTGCACAGGATGGACAACACAGGACGATCATGGTGAGCAGTGATCGCTGTGGCTGAGCGATACAGGTTGACCACAGTGACAGACAAAGAACTATTCAGAGACAAAAGATCAGACCACGAGATGGTGTTTGAAATGAGTGTCACATACTTGATAAAGATACATTACAGAGAGGTCCCATGGAGGATGGCGATGGCGCAGAAGGCACCACCGTCCTTCTGCGAGGAGGATCTGGCTAAGGTTGCCAGCATTTTATGGACCACTAGTCACTATGTGTTAGGGTTGTTATGCTTTGATGGAAGGGAGGTATTAAGGGTGATACTCTCTCCTCTCTGTCCACCTGCTTGCATGTATGATGAGTGCCTGAGTGTTGATGTCATGAGTGTTCTACCCAGGGGCAGTTGAGATGATGTAGCCTGGGTGGTGGGAGCCAGTGGGCTTTGCTCTGATCCTGTATCTAACTGATGTATCTCCTTGATGACACCTGATTAAAGAAACATGAAGTACTCCTGGCCTCCAGCATATCCTTTGACCTGTAGAACCCACATAGGGTCACAACCGTATGATTTGGGGCTTCTGAAGGGGGTGTGAGGGGTGAAGATAAAGCTGAAGCCAGAAGCAATCTTACCCAGAGTCAAATAATACCCACTCTCAAGGGAAGCAGACAAGGGCATTTATGAGACAATTGCGGCACTAGTGAAATAGGCCATCCTACTACCATCAGAATCATCATGCAACATGGCTGTGTACCATGTCAAAAAGGCAAAGGGGGTCATGGCATTTTAAACAGGACTGTCACCGTCTTAATCATATTGTAGGAGGAGAATATCCCTTGGTTGCGAATCCAGTGACAATTGTGGGCAGCATTCCAGCAGAAGGTGCTAGTTTCACGGTCATAGGCTTGAAGAATGCCTTCTTTGCTATGCCATTACACCCAGACTCACAAGTCTTGACTTCCTATCTGTATAGAAACAAGAAGGGGAAACATACAAGACTCAAGGGTACTGTGTAATGCTCACCTGGTATCCACGGGGACGTCACACAGCCTGTTCTGACCTCTTACGACCTCAAACCCTTCCCTGGAGTCTACTCAACTGGAGACTGGGCCCAAAACACAGGATTGGTAGAGTTTAACTCCCTATTGTCTCTTTGTGCTTGAACCCCTTCTTCCCCGGGGTCCAACCCTTCCCTTTGATCCACAGGTCACCTTGTTTTCTTGGAAAGTGTGCTCTCCGTCCTGCTTTCAGCGCAGGGGTGCGTTGATTGATGCAGGCTTGTTGCTGCCTAGTTACTTCACTGGCAAGAGTTCGACAGGTAAGTATAATGAGTCTTTTGAACAGTTCTCTAACTTCGTTCCTTTCCTTCCTTAGATGATGGCCGGCGTCCGGGGATGGCGACGTGCTGCTGAGATGAGTAGCGCTGAAGGTGAGTGAGAGCACCATGCGCGATGCGACCCTTTCATATTTGTATTGAACTGAGTTATTTTTCTGTGTCTTTTAGGTGCAGCGACGTTTTCAGTGTGGATGGCGGTTATGAAGAAGAAATGCGGTGAGTAAGCGCGGTATGCGGCGCCTCTAGATGTTTCCACGCTAACCTGGAGTGTCTTTTCCCTCTTGCAGATGGATGAGAAGTTCCGGAGACAGAATTCCCCCAGAGCGGCTGGGATGCAGGTAAGCGTTTGAAGCTCGTACAACAGTCTTTAAAAATAAGCGAAGATTTGCTGAATGCTTACTAATGCCTTTTTTTCTGTTCTTTTCCCTTTTCCTTAGGAAGCGGCGTGCTGGGATGGGAATGACACCGCCGAAGATGCCCGCAGAACAGAAGAAGCGATGAATGATGGGCAGAAGCGCTGCAAGGTAAGGCTGTTCCTAACGGTGTTCTTGTTCTTGCAGGAGCTTAGCACAGAAGAAAGATGCAGGCCTACTGGAGACCAATCCGAACACGGTGAGTGTCACACTGCAGGTGCGCATGCAGAAAACACAACGCATGTTTCTCAGCCTGGCCGTGGCTTAAATAGTCTCTGGGTATCCCAGGTGTCTCTGGGCTGAACCACACGCAAAAGAATAGACTGCACATGCAGTTCTGGGAACCAAAATATGTGGGGGCATCCATCTTGTCCCCATCAATGCACTACAAGTCCAATCCCCAATGTTATCCTATGAGAGTGAGTGAGTCTGGTGCCACAAGCGCCAAGTCTGACTCCAAGTGGGTCTTTGGAGGGATGGAGAGGCCCTTGAGGGCCATGTAGGTGATCGTGGCCGGCTCCAACCCGACATCTTGGAAGGCTGGGGACATGAGGGGCAGGAATCATGACATACTGTGAGTCACCCTCCATATTCAATAGGGTCCTCCAGATGGACCTAGGCAATGTACAGACGGAGAGCACTATCATACAGTACATAGATGACATTTTGATTTCCAGCACAATGGAAGAACAGTGTAGAAATGTCTCAGTGCACATGCTGATGGTGTTACCTGACAAGGGGTGCAAAGTGGAGAAAGCCAAACTACAGAACTGTTAGAAATAAGGGCTGTACATTGGACAAATGATCTCCCAAAATGGCCAACAGGTAACACCAGATAGGGTGGTTGCAATATGCAGGACAGCAAAACCCACGACAGTGAGAGAAATGCAGCAGTTTATGGGCCTATGCAATTATTGCAGTGCATGGGTCTTTGATTACAGCACTTACACCAGCCTCTATTTTGCATACTGAGGGAAGCACAAAAAGGGCCCAAGACATTACAATGGACAACAGAGATGACTGAGGCATTCAATGAGCTGAAAAAAGCAAAATGGACAGCTCCAGTGTTATGGATCCGAGACTATAATAAGGAATTCTTTTTTTTTTTTTACACTCAGATTGGGTAGTGAAAATGACAGTACTGACACAGATGACACACTTGGGACACAAACCACTAGCATACTACAGCAGAAAATTAGACCCAGTAATGAGAGGACGCTATCCTAGGAACAAGTTTAGGCTGCAGTCGCATTTGCAGTGGACAAGTCAGCGAGTATTACCACGGGGTGCAGCACCACTCTTTACGTGGAGCATGCCATCTTCGCAATACTGGAGAGGCCAAAGAGCACACTGACAACACAGAGAGCATCAGCGTACAAGGTGCTACTATCAAACCCATCCATGAAGGTAGTGAGGTGCAGACTTGTCAATCCGGTGACTTTTCTCGCCGAAATCTTACAGGAAGGTGACTATGCACATGACTGCACCGACAACTTACAGGAATTCACTGACAACCACAAAGTTCAGGAGGACGCAGAGACAGGCTTTACATTGATGCTTCATCAACAATTGATAAAAAACCCTTGGCTTGGAAGGTTTGGTCTAAACTGGCGACATCCGATAGTGGTAAGAAACTGAATGTCATAAATGAAAGTAGTCCAATAAGTCCTTGAAGTCGCGTCCCACCAAGTCGGGGGTTTAGCCAAGTACAAGACCCCTTGCTGAATAGTGTGAAGTATAGGTGACCTGGGAGGAGACTGCGCCTGATTCTTGCACACGAGACTTATTTTTTTAATTTTATATTTTTTATTTTTTATTTTTCAGAAAAGATTGCCCTTAACGTTGATGACACGTGTTTCGGTCCTCCAAGGACCTTTCTCAAATCAGGGCTATTGATTAGTCTTAATCATAATAAAGTCATAAAAAGACAAAAAATAAACACATAAATAATCACAAAGAAAAATATGTGCATGTATCCAAAACATCAAAGTAACGGTTTGAGTATTAAAGTTAGATCAGCATAGAAAAATAAGCATTTTTAGGTGAGATGCATACACACAAAAGTACATAGATGTAAAAATAATAAAAATAAAAATAAAAAGCCAGACAATAAATGGATGGGAAAAAAGGGTAGGAGAGAAGGGGTAAGATTCAAAAAGAAGATAAATACAAAATCTCCATTAGTTATTGTACACAATAAATTACTAAAACAAGCAATTTGTAATGGTCATTGTATGTCTCAGAAACAAGTGGAAACATGTTACCTTATGGTCATGTAAGAGGCCCCTGTCACAAGATGTGAAAGATAAGCTTCCATATATCATTGGGATAAATCCCTGAAAAAGCAAAAATAAACAAATAAAATTTTTTTTTTATGATATAATAAATAAACTCTTGTCTTACCCTAATATAAAGCTCAAAAAGTGAATAATGCACTGGGTATTGGGTTACCAAATGGCGTGTGTTCTTGAATATTAAGGATTATTAGTTGAAAACCAAAATTACACGTGAAAAGGTTAGCTTCGCACTCCTAATAACAAATGGTACGCTTTCGCGTGTGAAAATATACGTGGAAAGACATATTACACGTATGAGTACTTGCAAGGTAATCCCGCGTGAGAAAATATGATACAATGAAAGGATCCTAGTGCCTCGCGTGAGAATGTCAACCCGTAAAGTCGTAATGCTGGCTTGCCACGTATACTGAACTCTAAGCGCACAAACGCGTGCGCGATAATCCATGTTGAAGCGTAAAAGTACATCTCTACAATTATAGTACGCACATTCGCGTGCGCGTGAAAAAATGCTCTTATCGCATCTGACCGCGTGAAAATGTGATCGCGTGAAATCGTGATTAAGGATAGGGACGTATTCTGTACTGGATGCGTACGATCGCGTGCTGGCTTGCCACGTATACTAAACTCAAAGCGCACAAACGCGTGCGCGATAATCCATGTTGAAGCGTAAAAATACATCTCTACAGTTATAATACGCACATTCGCGTGCGCGTGAAAAAATGCTCTTATCTCATCTGACCGCGTGAAAATGTGATCGCGTGAAATCGTAATTATGGATAGAGACGTATTCTTTACTGGATGCGTACGATCGCGTGCGCCTAATACATGATAAAGCGTGCGAGTAGTTTTATACAGGGTGAGTATGCACAATCGCGTGCGCGTGAAATTACAGAATCTTAGCGTGAAAAACTAGGTAGTCGATTCACACGCGTTCGCGTACGCGAAAATCGCATGAGAATGTGGATGCGTGAAAAATTCAGACGCTCTCTTACCTGCTGTTCAGATTAAGCGCGTACAATCGCAGAATTGCTACAAGTCAAGAGGGGGCGCCATTATGCATCCTCACTGTTGTTTTATATGTTGCTAAGGGAACAATTCTCATAGAATGTCCTTCCTTCATGTTTAGTCGTATGTTCACTGGTGGCCATATTGTAATGGAGTGAAAATGCGATAAAGGTATATGTTGAGTGGCAAATTGAGAAGTAATATGTATTCAAATAAAGTCTGCACGTCATGAACTTTTGATAAATTATCAAAAAAAGCAGAATTGCATAAAAAAAACATGTGTGTGAATGTATGAAAGAGAAAATGTCTTAATAAAGAAGACAATAATATGGAATAATGTACATAAACTGGTAAGAATGTTTACTCTTCATTATAGTTACCACAAAGTTGTAACTATAAAAAGGACACCATTTCATTATCAGAATTAAGTCCGAGTACTGTTGAATTAAATTTGCAAATCATTTTCGCCTCAGTTTGTCTGAGTCTCTTTTCTCTGTCACCTCCACGTCTTCCAAGGGTAACTTTTTGAAGGCCAATGAACTTGATGTCAGCTTTGTTATCCAATTGATGTTTCTCTTGCCAATGACAGGCAAGAGGCAGTCTAGGGTCCTGGCTTCCAATTTTGGCAAGATGTTCACGTACTCTAGTCCTGAGTTCCCTAATGGTGCTTCCAATGTATATTAATTTGCACACACATACAATCGCATAAACCACATATTTTGTCCTACAGTTAATAGATTGCTTGATTTTTATAGTCTTGTTATTGCTGCCCTTGAAACAATCTGTTTTTTCATGTGCATATTTGCAAATGGTGCAAGTTCCACATTTCCTGAAGCCATGGGTAGATTGTAGCCAATTCGATGTTCCCTCTGGTAGATCCGGTAAGTCTGAAGGGCTTAGTTTGTTTTTGAGTGTCTGTGCTCTCTTAAAGATGATTCGTGGTTTGTTGTCAATAAAATTGGAAATGTGGTCATCCAATTTCAAGAGATTCCAGTGTTTGGCCAGTATTTTTCTCACATGTTTGTGGTCGTTACCAAATTTCGTGATGAATCCTATGGTGGATGGCTCCGCAGATCTGTTCTTACTAGCTAGAGTCTGTTCCTGAGTTAGTTGTAGACTTTTGTCCAATGCCTTAGCGACACAATTGTTCGAATATCCTCTTGCCAGAAATCTTGATTGTAGAAGCCCACATTCTTTCTCGAAGTATTCTTTGGTCTGACAATTTCTTCTTGCTCTTATGAATTCACCTGCTGGTATGTTGAGAATCGTTGTACGATGATGGCAACTAGTAGCATGTAAGGTGGCATTGACTTCCGTAGGTTTACGAAATGTACGCGTTTTTATCTGGTTTTGTTCAATATATATTGTAAGGTCCAAAAAATCAATACTATTAGCATCGCAGACACCCGTGAATTGTATACCCATTTCATTAACATTGATTCTGTTTAAAAAAGCCTGGAATTCTGCTTCTGTGCCTTTCCATAATATCAACACATCATCAATGTATCTTAACCAATACATAAGATCCTTCTGATACACTTTGTCCTTGTATATGACTGAATCCTCAAACAGTCCCATGAAGAGGTTTGCTAGGGCTGGGGCATATTTGGTGCCCATAGCAACCCCTCTTGTTTGTCTATAAAAGACATTGTTGAAATTGAAAATGTTGCATTGTAGGGAAAGCTCTAACATTTCCTTGATCATGACAATTTGATGGTACATTGAGGCTGACTCCTCCCTGAAGGTATAATCAATAGTTTTCAGAGCCCATGTATGTTGAATTGAGGTATATAATGCTTTCACATCCATGGTTGCTAAAAAACAATCATGTTCCCAGTTCCAAGATTGTATCTTAGTAATGACATCTGTAGTGTCCTTAAGGTATGCCTTTAGTTGAGTTGCCCTGGGTCTCAAAATATTGTCCAAATACTGTGAGATATTCTCTGTTGCCCAACCTATCCCACTGACAATCGGACGGCCCTCTGGTATTGAATCATATTGCTTGTGGATTTTCGGTAAGAAATATATTATAGGTATGGTTGGGTTCTTGATAGTAAGAAAGCTCTTTTCATTGTCCGAAATAAGACCTTTTCGATACCATTCCGAAATGTAGAGTTCCACTTTTTGAGTGAACTAATTTGTAGGGTTGACTGGTAATTTCTCATAACAACCTGGGGTGTTGAGATGATTGCCGGCCATTTTCAAATAATCATCTCGGTCCATAATAACAATGTTCCCTCCTTTGTCCGCTTCTTTGATGATTATTGAGCGGTCGGTTTCCAATTGATGTAATGCTTCTTGTTCCCTGAGGGTAAGATTGGGTTTAGTTTTGGATTGAGGATTTTTAAAATCCATTTTATACAGATCTTGAGATACTGCCTTGTAAAAGGTGTCAATGACATTGTCAGTTGCTAATTGAGGTACAAATTTAGATGTCGGTTTCAGCTCCTTCATTGATAAGGAATCGGGTTGCACATTGAAGTCTCTTAATACATTGGTGATGTCGTAATCCATAGGTTCTGCGATTGATCTTAGTAAGTAAATCTCTTCAATCTCTTTAATGCTTAGGTCACTATGAATGGTTTTGGGTTGATGTGTGTACATGCCTGGTGCCTTAGTGGCAAAGAACTTTTTTAGTTTCAATTTTCGAACAAACTTGAAAAGATCGATGTGTAGATCTGTCTCATTATGAATTGTAGATGGCGCAAACGAAAGTCCTTTGTTAAGAAGCATACTTTCTTCAGTTGAAATCGGTCTAGATGATAAATTAAGAATTAAGTTTGAGCCTATTTCACTCTGTTCACTTCTCTTGAGGTTGCTCTTGTAAGCCTTTTGTTTACATTTTCTTGTGAGTCATTGACACCTTTTACAAGGCAGTATCTCAAGATCTGTATAAAATGGATTTTAAAAATCCTCAATCCAAAACTAAACCCAATCTTACCCTCAGGGAACAAGAAGCATTACATCAATTGGAAACCGACCGCTCAATAATCATCAAAGAAGCGGACAAAGGAGGGAACATTGTTATTATGGACCGAGATGATTATTTGAAAATGGCCGGCAATCATCTCAACACCCCAGGTTGTTATGAGAAATTACCAGTCAACCCTACAAATGAGTTCACTCAAAAAGTGGAACTCTACATTTCGGAATGGTATCGAAAAGGTCTTATTTCGGACAATGAAAAGAGCTTTCTTACTATCAAGAACCCAACCATACCTATAATATATTTCTTACCGAAAATCCACAAGCAATATGATTCAATACCAGAGGGCCGTCCGATTGTCAGTGGGATAGGTTGGGCAACAGAGAATATCTCACAGTATTTGGACAATATTTTGAGACCCAGGGCAACTCAACTAAAGGCATACCTTAAGGACACTACAGATGTCATTACTAAGATACAATCTTGGAACTGGGAACATGATTGTTTTTTAGCAACCATGGATGTGAAAGCATTATATACCTCAATTCAACATACATGGGCTCTGAAAACTATTGATTATACCTTCAGGGAGGAGTCAGCCTCAATGTACCATCAAATTGTCATGATCAAGGAAATGTTAGAGCTTTCCCTACAATGCAACATTTTCAATTTCAACAATGTCTTTTATAGACAAACAAGAGGGGTTGCTATGGGCACCAAATATGCCCCAGCCCTAGCAAACCTCTTCATGGGACTGTTTGAGGATTCAGTCATATACAAGGACAAAGTGTATCAGAAGGATCTTATGTATTGGTTAAGATACATTGATGATGTGTTGATATTATGGAAAGGCACAGAAGCAGAATTCCAGGCTTTTTTAAACAGAATCAATGTTAATGAAATGGGTATACAATTCACGGGTGTCTGCGATGCTAATAGTATTGATTTTTTGGACCTTACAATATATATTGAACAAAACCAGATAAAAACGCGTACATTTCGTAAACCTACGGAGGTCAATGCCACCTTACATGCTACTAGTTGCCATCATCGTACAACGATTCTCAACATACCAGCAGGTGAATTCATAAGAGCAAGAAGAAATTGTCAGACCAAAGAATACTTCGAGAAAGAATGTGGGCTTCTACAATCAAGATTTCTGGCAAGAGGATATTCGAACAATTGTGTCGCTAAGGCATTGGACAAAAGTCTACAACTAACTCAGGAACAGACTCTAGCTAGTAAGAACAGATCTGCGGAGCCATCCACCATAGGATTCATCACGAAATTTGGTAACGACCACAAACATGTGAGAAAAATACTGGCCAAACACTGGAATCTCTTGAAATTGGATGACCACATTTCCAATTTTATTGACAACAAACCACGAATCATCTTTAAGAGAGCACAGACACTCAAAAACAAACTAAGCCCTTCAGACTTACCGGATCTACCAGAGGGAACATCGAATTGGCTACAATCTACCCATGGCTTCAGGAAATGTGGAACTTGCACCATTTGCAAATATGCACATGAAAAAACAGATTGTTTCAAGGGCAGCAATAACAAGACTATAAAAATCAAGCAATCTATTAACTGTAGGACAAAATATGTGGTTTATGCGATTGTATGTGTGTGCAAATTAATATACATTGGAAGCACCATTAGGGAACTCAGGACTAGAGTACGTGAACATCTTGCCAAAATTGGAAGCCAGGACCCTAGACTGCCTCTTGCCTGTCATTGGCAAGAGAAACATCAATTGGATAACAAAGCTGACATCAAGTTCATTGGCCTTCAAAAAGTTACCCTTGGAAGACGTGGAGGTGACAGAGAAAAGAGACTCAGACAAACTGAGGCGAAAATGATTTGCAAATTTAATTCAACAGTACTCGGACTTAATTCTGATAATGAAATGGTGTCCTTTTTATAGTTACAACTTTGTGGTAACTATAATGAAGAGTAAACATTCTTACCAGTTTATGTACATTATTCCATATTATTGTCTTCTTTATTAAGACATTTTCTCTTTCATACATTCACACACATGTTTTTTCTATGCAATTCTGCTTTTTTTGATAATTTATCAAAAGTTCATGACGTGCAGACTTTATTTGAATACATATTACTTCTCAATTTGCCACTCAACATATACCTTTATCGCATTTTCACTCCATTACAATATGGCCACCAGTGAACATACGACTAAACATGAAGGAAGGACATTCTATGAGAATTGTTCCCTTAGCAACATATAAAACAACAGTGAGGACGCATAATGGCGCCCCCTTGAGACTTGTAGCAATTCTGCGATTGTACGCGCTTAATCTGAACAGCAGGTAAGAGAGCGTCTGAATTTTTCACGCATCCACATTCTCATGCGATTTTCGCGTACGCGAACGCGTGTGAATCGACTACCTAGTTTTTCACGCTAAGATTCTGTAATTTCACGCGCACGCGATTGTGCATACTCACCCTGTATAAAACTACTCGCACGCTTTATCATGTATTAGGCGCACGCGATCGTACGCATCCAGTAAAGAATACGTCTCTATCCATAATTACGATTTCACGCGATCACATTTTCACGCGGTCAGATGAGATAAGAGCATTTTTTCACGCGCACGCGAATGTGCGTATTATAACTGTAGAGATGTATTTTTACGCTTCAACATGGATTATCGCGCACGCGTTTGTGCGCTTTGAGTTTAGTATACGTGGCAAGCCAGCACGCGATCGTACGCATCCAGTACAGAATACGTCCCTATCCTTAATTACGATTTCACGCGATCACATTTTCACGCGGTCAGATGCGATAAGAGCATTTTTTCACGCGCACGCGAATGTGCGTACTATAATTGTAGAGATGTACTTTTACGCTTCAACATGGATTATCGCGCACGCGTTTGTGCGCTTAGAGTTCAGTATACGTGGCAAGCCAGCATTACGACTTTACGGGTTGACATTCTCACGCGAGGCACTAGGATCCTTTCATTGTATCATATTTTCTCACGCGGGATTACCTTGCAAGTACTCATACGTGTAATATGTCTTTCCACGTATATTTTCACACGCGAAAGCGTACCATTTGTTATTAGGAGTGCGAAGCTAACCTTTTCACGTGTAATTTTGGTTTTCAACTAATAATCCTTAATATTCAAGAACACACGCCATTTGGTAACCCAATACCCAGTGCATTATTCACTTTTTGAGCTTTATATTAGGGTAAGACAAGAGTTTATTTATTATATCATAAAAAAAAAATTTTATTTGTTTATTTTTGCTTTTTCAGGGATTTATCCCAATGATATATGGAAGCTTATCTTTCACATCTTGTGACAGGGGCCTCTTACATGACCATAAGGTAACATGTTTCCACTTGTTTCTGAGACATACAATGACCATTACAAATTGCTTGTTTTAGTAATTTATTGTGTACAATAACTAATGGAGATTTTGTATTTATCTTCTTTTTGAATCTTACCCCTTCTCTCCTACCCTTTTTTCCCATCCATTTATTGTCTGGCTTTTTATTTTTATTTTTATTATTTTTACATCTATGTATTTTTGTGTGTATGCATCTCACCTAAAAATGCTTATTTTTCTATGCTGATCTAACTTTAATACTCAAACCGTTACTTTGATGTTTTGGATACATGCACATATTTTTCTTTGTGATTATTTATGTGTTTATTTTTTGTCTTTTTATGACTTTATTATGATTAAGACTAATCAATAGCCCTGATTTGAGAAAGGTCCTTGGAGGACCGAAACACGTGTCATCAACGTTAAGGGCAATCTTTTCTGAAAAATAAAAAATAAAAAATATAAAATTAAAAAAATAAGTCTCGTGTGCAAGAATCAGGCGCAGTCTCCTCCCAGGTCACCTATACTTCACACTATTCATCAACAATTGGCCAGACAGATGGGGTCAGACATACAGGAACGGCAGTGGTAAGGCTAAGGGAGGATGGAACCAGTAAAGTAGTGGTTAGTGTGCCATTGCCATCACATTATTCAGCACAGGCAGCAGAAGGAGTGGCATTAATATTGGCATTGGAGCACAGCAGAAAGAGGGAGGTGATTATTTACTCAGATTCCGCATACGTAATGTCAACAGTACAATCAGGACTGTCACGATGGATGAGCAGGGGTTTCAGGAGGGCTGATGAGTCACCAGTACAGCATGCTTTCCTATTGGGCAGATTAGTGGATGTCATACATTATCCTGAGCAACTAGCAATAGTTAAGTGCCAAGCACATACACGAGGGGAGGATCCTTTCTCAAGTGGAAATGAAGCAGCAGACGTGGAAGCAAAGTGTGCCAATTATTTTGAAGAACTCCTAGAAATCGAGGCCTCGTCACACACCTGTGACTATGCAAAAACAATAATACTCAAGGAGGGGTACAACGTATTGCCAGTAACACAAATAATGGTAATGCAGGGAGCTGCACCCAGAGAGAAGAAGGATCTGTGGACTAGGAGGGCATGTACAGTATCTCTAACAGATGACCTATGGTGGCAGAATAACACAGGGAAAGTGGTTATGCCACTCGCATTGTTGCACACAGCATTGACACAGTTCCATCATCCAACACATATAGGGAAGGCGGCGCTTGCCACCCATATTGGAGAAACATGGTTCTGTCCTAATTTGGCAGAACAAGTGGCCTAATTTATGATTAACTGCTTGACCTGCAAGCAGTTTACTGCAGGGCATACATTGAGAGATGTGAGAGGAGCCATACCTCACCCAGTTGCTCCATGTCAACACCTCCATGTCGACTATGTCGACATGATCCAAGTCTGCCAAGGATACTGCTACATGATAGTGGGTGTATGACCATTCTCTCAGTGTATTGAGGCAGTCCCTTGTTCTCATCCTGGCACCCTTAGAGCGGCAAAATATCTGGCCTGAGAAATGTTCTCACAATGGGGCGTGTGTGAGGTTGTGCAGTCTGACAATGGCCCTCACTTTGCCAACAAAATGTTCAAGCACATCATAACGTTGCTGGCCATTCAACACACATTCTCCTGTGCTTATCAACCACAAGCGAACGGGATGTGTGAACACCTCAATGGTGTTCTGAAAGAGTGTATTGCCAAAACTAAAAAGAGTACCAACAGGAACTGGCTCCATTGCTTACCCTTAGCACTGTTTGCATTCTGCAACAATCCTGGGTCTGACCATCATTTAACCCCACATGTGGTGGTGACCGGATGGCGCATGCAACTTCCCCTAGGGCACTTAAAGATGCAGAGATTAGTGCAACTGTTTTAGGTCAAGAAATGCACGATTATTTTATTTCCTTGATTGCTAGTGCCTCTTTTATCTCTCACCAGATACAACGAAACCAGGGAGGCCCTCAAGCCAACAGAGAAAGTGACAGTGCCAACGCAGCAGAGGACATACTTAAGCAAGCACCTGTTTTTCCTGGGGACTAAGTCCTCCTACGCAGTTTTGTCCGTCGCTGGGATGTACTCAGTTTCACAGGCCCTCACAACATCGAAGCAGTGACTGAGAGAGCAGTAAAGTTAGAAGGAAAGACTGTTTGGAACCATATCACGGACATCAAGCCCTACAAAGCTGTGGCCTCACCTGGCAATGCGATCGACAGGGCCAACAATCATCAATAAGAGGAACAACAAGATCATTTGGAACTTACACTGCCGAGCAGAGGACATCCAATGGTTACTCGCTCAAGTGCAGCAGAGTTAGGGCAAGGACTTCCTACACATCCAGAGTGAGGATACACTGTTTGTTATTTTATTCTCTACATACATTCATAAAGAAAGTGCGACTGTCTTGTTTTATGACTGTTCATGTTGCCCAATGATCTACACCTGCTACTTTTTTGGGCCAATTTGTCCACTTCATTCGAAGGTCCAACAGATTTCGAGCACGTCCTCCTAGAATATATTACCATGTTTTCATAGAATATTTTACCCAAGCTTACCCACAACTCGAACGAGGAACCCCCTCTGTCCTCGCAGTACTCTGAGACCCTAGAATTAGAAGTGTGTGGGAACAGCTATTTGTGTTTGCAATGAGCGATTATATGATTCACAGGGCTGAAGACAAACACTAATCAATTAATGCACAGTTTTTGCGCTTTTCAAGCGGGCAACTAATATCTTCAAGCTGCACAAGGATCCAGCAGCACAAGTAAAAGGGTTAAATTATTAAAAATATGCTTATCTTGTCTTTTTTTTTAATTCCCAAATGGGGTCTTTGCATTCATCTTCTGGTGAATATTGCTTGTGTCTAGTGAAACCACTGTATCCTCTACTAACATTACCCAAAACCCAGCAGGTGGAAAGACCATGTCAGGTGGACAAGGGGGCACTGTAAGCACGGTAATGAGAGGTAAGCGCAGTGCTGACACAAACATGGGGGTAGATATGTATCTCACTGACACTGCTTGGGTGTCTAATAACATGTGGTAAAAACACATGACCAAGGTATGCAAGGAAGCCACCCGTGAGAGATGTTATGTCTGCTCACTAATCCCCTATTCCATGAGTGCTTCCAGAATGTTCACAGTAACTGAAATACCAGCAGCAAGAGCCCAATGCCTCATTTACCTATCCATGGTAACAACTCGAGGAAGATTCCAAGGGAAGACAGTGACAATGAGATGGATGTCTGAAGGATCCTACCCTATGAAGACAGTTACATAAAGTTTCTTGACATGATGAACAATTATTGGCAGTTAGACCAAGCTATACACTATATAACCATTTGGCTGCAGAAAAGCGAAACAAAAATGATAACACTGAAAAAGCTGACCTGCCTAGGAGCGCATTAGCCTACTCCTACCTAGCCTGTGTCACAACAGACTTTCCTGATCTTCGGTCCCTTTAGCACTTTAGCAAAGTCACACACATGTAAAAACGTATTCTGCTAGCCCACACCCAGCAGCCATACACCAGCCACGCTCACAGCACCCACACCTTTCCTCCCCAATCAACCAGCATTTCCGATTACACCCCAAGCCCATGCCAAAATCCGCCCTATACTAGGAAGCACTCGCCGCAAACGCCTCTCATCTAGAACTGCTTACACCACTACTCCAACTATAATCAGTGCTGTCACTAAAAGAAACTCCAGACTCTCAGCACATACCCATCTCCAACACCTCCCCATCTATACCCAACACCCCCACTGCCATTTTACCACTACCTCGTCACCCATAACCCATGATTGCCAAAACAACACAATCACCAGACACCAGCAGACAACCATTCCTACCATACTCCCCCCTCTTAACACCAAAGCTATCATCAGTCCCACCCATCCCACCAATCTCCCACTTCTCCCAATACCAGACAACCTCTCATAGGAGGCTTACTAAATGTCAGATCCCTTGGTGCACACACAATCGAGACACACAATTGTATTCTAGAGTTTAAACTTGACTTCTTAGTGATCACTGAAACCTGGTCACATTCTGCCTCAGGTCCACAGATCACTTTGGCCGCCCCTACCGACTACACCATCCTCAGAACAGACCGCCATGATGCCATAAGTGGAGGAGTGGCCTTCATCCACAAAACATCATTACTCTTTAGGGAATACAAAACAGAAACTCTTAGTGGATACGAAACCCTCTGCCTTAAACTAGCCATCAACCATCATGAAACTATCAACTTTCTCATAGTTTACAGAAGGCTTAGCGCCCCTAGCAAACCAGTCATAGATCTACCACTTTTAATTACACCCATACTATAACCTAAAACAAAATATATCCTACTAGAGGATCTCAATTAAGTCTACAATGACCCAGCAGACACTAAAGCGGCAGCATGCCAAAAGGCGTTTCTCGAAATGCAATTCTCCCAAACAGTGAACACCCCCACCCAGGCCAAAGGCAGAATCCTTGACTGGATACTCACCCTTAACATCACAGTATCCATAACAGATGTCCTTAATTTGCACTGGTCCGACCATTGCCTTA
Organism: Ambystoma mexicanum; assembly: GCF_040938575.1. Taxonomy (NCBI): domain Eukaryota; kingdom Metazoa; phylum Chordata; class Amphibia; order Caudata; family Ambystomatidae; genus Ambystoma; species Ambystoma mexicanum. The sequence continues at coordinate 545,493,509 of NC_090929.1, forward strand.
TTAACTTCAAAATAAACTTAGATACAGACTACGCTACCAAAACCTGAAATTCTCCATCCATCCAGGTCAGAAATGCGCACAAGCTCACCTCTGAGAACTTAAATCCAGTTCTCAAGAACTTTCTCAAAACTAAACCACTAGAAAACCTTAACTCAGAGAGTATTGCTATGCATTACCACCAATGCCTAAAATTAGCAGTCGGCGAAGTAGGCCCCCTTAAAACCAAAGTACCCAAACTCGAATGCAGCGCCCCCTGGTTCAACAACATACTCATAGAACTTATAGGAGAAAAAAAGAGTATTAGAACACCTAACAAGGAAGAACAACTCCCCAAACTTCAAACCAAACTATAGCAAATATCTAAAACCTACAAACTTAGTGTACTCCCCCACAAAGCAGATTCCCTTAATGACCGTATAGGAGCAGCAGCCTCCAATACTAAAGAGCTATTCACTATTATTAGAGAACTAGAATCCCCTATCCTTCCCACTAGCACCATAATCGAGAGCAAAGACTGGTGCACCACTATTCAGGACGCTCTATTCTCCAAAGTGACCATGCTCCAAAACAAAATAGCCACGCAAAAAAACTACTAGAGCTTAACTCTACGCCCCCCACCATCCGATCAGGATTACTACCTCGGATGCACCAGAATTCCACTTTACACAAGTAACCCCTGAGCAAGTCCTCAAAACTATAGCATCACTTAAGACCTCCAATTGTAAAGGCGACAGCACTCCTGCCAAAGTAATTAAAGGCTGTGCCTCCACGCTAGCACCCACCATCACTTGCTTCATAAATGAGTCCTTTAATTCCAGCAAAATACCAGCATCCATCAAAGTAGCTTGGGTCACACCCTTACTCAAAAAAACATTGCTAGACCTAACTATCCCCACTAACAACAGGCCAATAACAACAGTGCCATTTCTCCTCAAAATCATCGATAAAATAGCCTATACCCAAGTACAATCACATCTTGAACAAAATCACCTACTAGGGGAAAGATAATCAGGCTTACACCCCACCCACAGTACTGAAACCGCCCTACTGGATCTAAAAAACCAGATGGACGCTATCAGGGTAAATTGTGCATCCTATTACTCCTAGACCTCTCAGCGGCGTATTGACTTGGTTGACCATGACAAACTATGCCAAACACTCTCCACCAATTTCCACTTCTCCCAGAAGGCCATGGACTGGATACAATCCTTCCTCTCCGACCGCACCTCAAGAGTCACCCTAGGAGAAGTGGCAGCAGACCCTATCCCTGTATCACTAGGGGTACCACAAGGCTCCTGTCTCTCCCCCCACCCTATACAATGCCTACACCAAATTACTCTTTGCGGCACTAGATGCAATGGGAGTAATTTACACAAACTTTGCTGACAACACACAGATTCTCATCCCCATCACGGGCAACCTGGAACAGGACACGGCCACCATAAACACTATCCATTCCCATATCCAAAATTGGATGGCGAATAACAGCCTTTGCCTTAATGAAGAAAAAACTGAGATCCTCATAATTGGTTCCCCGACGAAACTCAGCAAACTCCACCCAGACTACAACTCCATCGTGATCTATGGCACACCCATCACCATCCCCCACAACGTCAAAACACTAGGAGTAGACCTCGACTCCAACCTCACAATGAACAGTCACATCACATCATAAATAAAATAAAAAATATAGGAAACATAGCACGGCACAAGCATGTAGAAATCATATTTTAAGTCTAAGGATAATTACAGAAAGCCTCAAGACACAGAACACGAGACAAGAGGAGCTGGCTCAGGCTGCACGAAGTACAGAGCAAGCTCACAGTCAAGGTCAGAGATAAACAGTTGCATTCCAAACTATATATGGCAAGGGACCACCTGCAGAAAAATAATGGAATACATCCTCATAAATGCAGACCCAAGAGCTCGTTTTTTTCTTTGCAGGCCGCAGGTGATGACGACAAACCACAGCAAAACTGGGGTGCACGCATTGTAAAGTTGATATGTACTGGAGAATCCTGATTATCTTATATGATCCCTTTTGGTTCTTTGTAATAAACCACAGTTTTAACTTGTCATTGGCTGAGTCCTCCATTTATTCTGGGGAAGGGAGTTGGGCCCTTGAGAGTCGGACAGACCCCCAGACGGCCTCTCTGGCAGGGAACCATCCCAACAAATCAGACGAAACATGTAGTGGAAAAAATTGAATGAATGACACACTTTGAAACTGATACACTTTGCATTTAATATTGCTATTAAAGAAGAACTGGACACATTGAACTGTGACTTTGTATCAAGAGTGCACATGAATGGCTCAGACATGGAAGCAGCCATTTTCGTTATCCACGTTTTTAGGCACAGGTCGAATGAAAATTCGTTTTTCAGGGTGATGCTGGTACATATTTTTTAGACAGGCCACAGCTTTCCTTTGGACACACCCAGACGGTATTACAAAATGCTTCTCTCTACGTTTGCAAAAATGTTGGCAAATAACGGTGTTCTCTCCTATGCTGACCATCTCTTCTAACACCTTTACTCTTTTATGTTTGCCCCCTCCCTCTCCTTGTTCACACCCTTACTTTCTCTCTAAGCCTTCTTCTCTCACACACACTCTCACCTCTCCCGTTTGCACCTCCTCTTGCTCACACTTGCTGGCACCCTCTCATTGACACATTCCCTTGTTTGCAATGCCCCTCTTTTTCACTCTCTGTTCTCATTGTTCTCACTCAGCTGCATCCATTCCAGAACCTTCACTCTCACCTCTGAACTCCCTAACTTGCTAACTGTCCCTGATGAATGCCAAAAGTATTGCCTTTGCCAATGCTGGTTTCTCCATGCCATGGTCTCTTTGTGTTGTCTCTTTCAGTTGTTGCTCTGTCTCTCGGGGTCCACTATCTTTTGTCTACCAGCCAAATCTCTGAATCCTGTGTTTGTGCACAGCCATTGTGTGTACTTACTTTGTTTGTGAACTGTGTTTCTTTTTTTGTCCCTGTCTCTCCATGTCCCTTGTGCTACCCATCTTTTTTGTGTGCCTCCTAAACCCGTGCACCCCCATGATCCCATTTGCCTCATGCCTCTCTCTCTGTTCTCTCTGGTTTCTTTCCCATGCCTATTTGTATTTCATGTCTCTGCTACCTGCTTCTTTTAGTGCCTTCCATTTGCATGCCCTCTTGGTGCATCCTCTGACTTCTGCCACAACCCCCAGACAGCCCCCTCAAGTTCAGACACTATCCTTCACCCCTGACCTCCACCACAACCACCAGGCCGCCCCCTCAAGTATTGACACCACCACTCACCACCCTGACCTCCACAACAACCCCCAGGCAGCCCCCTGCAAGTACACCCTCCTTGAATCACCTCTCTGTCCTGCGCCACAACCCCCAGGCAGCCCTCTGTTGTACACCCCCCAGCCAAAACCCTCCTGACCTCCGCCACAACCCCCAGGCAGCCTTCTCAAGTCCTGACATGACCCCTCACCCCTCTAAACTCAGCCACAATCCCCAGGCAGCCTTCGCAAGTACTGACACCACCCCTCACCCCACTGACCTCCACCACAACCCACAGGCAGTCCACTGCTAGTACACCCCCTCCCAACACCCCAACCTCCACCTCAGTCCCCAGGCATCCCCTACTAGTACACCCCCTTCCAGCCCCTTCTGACCTCTGCCACAACCTCCAGGCAGCCCCCTCAAGTCCAGACACCACCCTTACCCCTGACCTCTGTCACAACCACCATGCTTCCCCCTCAAGTCCTGAAACCACCTCTCATCCCCTGACCACCACAACAACCCCAAGGCAGCCCCCTGCTAGTACACTCCCCTCCTATCATCCCCCTGACCTCCACCTCAAACCCCAGGCAGGCCCTGCTAGTGTATGCCCACCAACACTCCCACTCACGTCCATCCACTACCCCAGGCAGGCCCTGCCAAATTACACCCCTACCAGTCCAATGTTGAACAATAACTTACCTCAACTTCTTTGACCTGCCACCAACATGAAGTACACTGGCCACATATTCTCCCCCAACCTGAAGAAATGGTAGCACTGCTGCTGAATCCACGTCTGTTGCTCCTTACAGGACTCCCTGGTGTATCACACTCAGTTACCCATCAGCCGGACGGCATAACTTAGCACCAGATACACCTTGACCACAGAACGTACCTCTGACATAGTAATGCAATGGAATTCAATGTCACGTATGACTGTGCTCATTGCAATGGCCTCAAAACACTAAGTGAATATCCGTGGAGGACCCAAGTCCGAGACAACAGAGAGTGGTCTGAGTCATTAGTAATGTGTGTGCATTGTAGCTGCTACAAAGGGAGGAATCAAGGTAGACAGGTAGATAGGCAGGGGTGCAAAAGTCCCTGCACATGACTCAAGTAGAACAGACTTGTGGTTTGGAGATAGTGAAGGCTGTCAGAGAGTGTGTAAGTCAAGGAAATGGAAAATGAGTACAGTCCGACAGAGTAAACAACCATGTGAATATGCAGCATTTGAGTGGTAGATGTGCATCATCATATGAGAGCGGGTAGTATATGATTGCAGATGTGTGCAGGTGGGTGGCCATGCTTTGGGAGGGTTACGTCTTCCAAATATTGAATGCACAACTGATGTACTCACACATACACAGTGATTCCCCAACCCACGTGACAGTCACAGAAGAAATGCATTTGTACAACATTGAAAAGGGGATTCTGCACATGGACAAAGAGAATGCAAGAAGCGTGGTATAAAGATTCAGAAACTTATATTCAATCTATTTATACAACAATGATGAAATATGGGGAAAGGCAAAATGTCCAGGGATGAAAACAAAATAAAAGACCACAATGAAATGTAATACTATTTTACACGGGCAGCGGGCATCAATGTCGCTCAATGCATCATCCAGGGCAGAGTCACACTCCTCTTCTCCCACCTGGAGGTGGGCCTCCGTTCCTGCCTGGAAGGCTGGCAAGCCCTCAACCATCCACCTCTCATCCTCCCCTGCATCCCTGCAAGCAACCTCCAGAATTGCTGCCCACCCCATTGTCCACCTCTCTCCCACCTCTGCCCTGGCCCTGGCAATGTTTCTCTCCCTAGCCCGCTGCCTCTCCACCATCAGCTGCCTCTGATAGTGGGTTCTGATGCACACCAACTGCAGGATGCCTCCTTTTCCTGCTGCCAGATCTGAAACATTTCTTGCCTGATTTGCCTCCTCTGGGTGGAATGGCCCTGCATCGACTGCCTTTTCATACTCCTGATCTGCTGCTGTCTGGCAGAGTGTAAGCTGCCTAGGTACCCACTCAGACCGGATAACACTTGTCGGGGGTTGGGGGGTGGCACAGCAACTGCACTGGCCTGAAATGCAATCTGTCCCTCCACTGCCTGTATCTTTGCTGGTACCTGGGCAAGCACAGTGACCGCCTCAAGTGGAGTACTTGGAACTTCCACCAAAGGCTAGGACAGAGGCACAACCAGACTGGGAACTGGTGCACAGTGGGTCGTGGTGTTATAAGCATGGCAGGCTCCCTGGAGGATGACTGGGGAACAGAGGAGGAAGTGGAGGAGGGGGCAATTGCATGTGACAGTGCACAGAGTCCACCCGAGAGCAGTGCTCTTGCCAGCTGGCCCAGGAATTGGCACATCGACTCATGATGCTGACCCAGCTCCTCATGAGTAGCTGACACAGAATCATGAATCAATGAGGTCTGCCTCACAAGACCAGCCAGCAGGGTCTGCAATTCAACTTTGCTGGCCCCCTCAGTCTCAAGGAGGGCCTTGATCTGGGTGGAGGCATCCACAACAGTGGTCATTGCTGCAGCACATGGCGCAAGGACAGGAGGTTGTACAGAAACCTCTACGGTTTGCCTGCACATCCTCATGTCTCTGGGCCAGGTGTGCAGCCTGAACACCCTCATGGATGCCTCAACCAGACCCTGTGGGCTGGACTTCAATTGACCCTTCCTCCACCTCCTCCGCCATCATCCCTGATGACTCCAGAGAGTCTTCCACCCTTGATGGCCCCTGCGGCTCTGCACCTTGTCCCAGAGCTCCCGAGGTGAGGTGTCCCCCACCATAATCTCCTCCTGGGACTTACCCTCAGTAGTCACCCATGACGGTACTGGCGCTCCCCCAGCTAATTCCCCCTCAGGACAGGTGGTGCCACACACACACACACACACACACACACACACACACACACACACACACACACCACACACACACACACACACACACCCCCCCCCCCCCCCCCCCTGTGTACACCAAAGCAATTAGCAGGACTACTGACACACAAATGTAGGGATAATGATGACTCACAGTCATGACACATGTACATGTCAAACCAATGCATTGTTGTGAGGCCACAAACACATTTCCAAAAACATGCAGTGCCACTACACCAATGCCAACGTGTCACACGTTTGACATGTAGCCTGCGCCATGGGAAGTGCACCTGGGCACCTGTTCACCAAATTACAGTTAGCAACATGTATCCCTGACTGAATGACCTGCAGCATCAACATGTACTGGCACACATTTTGATGGACAAGCGCTAGTGCTGTTTTCCCATGCACCTACATATTGCATGATCACACATCAACTCAGCCTTCACATGCAGTGGAACGACACATCACATCCCCATCCTTGAGAGGTCAATGCCCCAACATGACATTCCCAGACATCCATGCATATGTGTCACTCTCAGCCGATGTGTGTGGATGGCCACAATTTCAGATGTGCAACACAGAGAGGTGCCCTGCATGCATGTCCCTCACATGGCCACACAATTGTAAGCCTGCATCCATACTGTCTCAGCACTTGTTCTCATGATCTCACATAGCATGTGCACCAAGGACAAACAGTGCATATACCATTGTGTGTCCCATAAACATATTTATGCCACCACTTATGCCCAGCATTGTCAGGAGGCTGAATTCCGCTGTGTCTCACTTCAATGCACATGCTCTATACAGAAGAGTTCACCTGCAATCATGCATGTCCATTCACGACATACATACACTGTAGAACAATGTACCACACGGGTACTCACCAGCAGCTCCCATATGTCATTTCCACTTACAGATCTCGGAGTGAAGTTCTGGGTAGAACCTCTCATGGACCTGCAACTAGTTTAGTGACACCTTGTGGCAGCCTGCATGGTGCACCTTCACTGTGGGATCTGTTGCGAGGGCTACCATCGCCTTTGAATGTCTCCGGGTCTTAAGGTTCTCCTATCGCTTCCTCACGGTATTCAGTGTATGGTCTGCCAACCCCTCTGCATTGATGGCAACCACAATCTCTCCCCAGATATGTACACGTCTGTCATGTCCAAGCTGCATTTAAGGTTGGAAGAGGGTGTCATACCTGCGTAGTAACTGATCTACCAGGATGCCAACTTTGGTGCTTGTGAAGTTGGCAGCCCTCTGCCTCACTGTCATGGGGGTGCCGCTCCCTCCAGATGAGGTAGATGGTGCTGACATGGCAACCCCAGAAGCAGGTGTGGATTATCTGGATCCTGGATATGTGCTGTGGAGCTATTGTGGAGGTGGTAGGGAATTGTGGAAGTCCCAAATTTCCAGATGAGGTGGTCACAGGCCTGACACAGGAGAACAAGCAATGGCAGAACAGCCGGCACTCTAAGACAGTGCTGGTTGGCAGCAGGCACTTACAGTCAATCAGGCAGCAGCATATGTTGAGTGTTGGAGACAATGCAGGGCACGGGGAGGCAAAACAAATGGTGCAGAGGCAGGGGGAACTTCGGTGTGCATCTCACATTCGAGGCAACAAATACCAGAGTAAAGGCACATAGCACGCATACGTGGCTTACGTGGTACACATCACTGACCGGGATATTTAAGAGGTGCGACATGCATCACTGGTTGTGCAAGAAAAGGTATGAAGTTGGACTATTGTGTTTCGCTGACATGCATATTTGCGGGTGCTACACATACTCCTTCAAGTAACACATACTGTATTTTTCTTTTTGGGGTTTGCCTCTGCGCATATGCATATTTATTTGTGTTCATTGTGAGGCTTTCGGTGTATCGCATATGCATTTTTTGGCTTTCGGGTTGCCACTGCATATCATACTGCTTTTATTCCTGTTTTAAAGCTTTACGAGTATCACGTATGCAATATTTGTATTTAGGGTACTGCTGCGTATTGTGTGCACTTTGTCTTGGTTTTTGGGTGCCTTTGAGCCTTGCTTGACCTTGTAGTCCATCACATAGACTGTTCCCTTTCATATATTCTTTTGAGACATATTTGGGTTTGTTTTTTATTCATTCATATTGCCTGCACCATGTGTGGCAAAGGCCCAAAACGAGAAAGGGAGAAGATGGGGATATAGTGAGGATACATGTGACCCAGCCCCAGGTGGTCGTGGTGAGCCTAGGCCCAAAGGTGACCAGGAACGTGCGTGTGGACATGGTCAGAGGCTAAGAGATGGACCAGCACCACGAAGGGCCACTTGGTGCAAGAAGGGATGCCCTGCAGAGCAGGAAGAAGCTCACCCCCAAGATCAGCCACAGGAGAAGGGTCCATCGAGGATGCGGTGCTTCACTGATGAGAAGCTTCAGATCCTCATAGATTTCGTGATGGATCACCATTTTGAGATGTACCCCTCAGCGGGCAGCACACATACTCCCACCCAGCGAATGGCACAATGACAGCATGTCACACACCTCATCAATGGCTGTGGTGTGGCGAGGTGCACTGCTAAAGAGGTCCAGAAGTGTTCTCATGCAAATAAACATCCTTCACATCAATGAATCATAACTAGACTAATGGAGCCAGTTTCTTTGCATTGCACATCAAGAATAAAAACTATATGATGTTGCAACTCAGCAGTTGCTGCTGAGGTGAATGTTTTTTCTGTCACCTGCTCATACGGAACACCTTGTCAGAATGCATTTCCAAGCTGCAACTTGTGTTGTGACCAGCCTACCGGGGTCTGAGTATCCACAGACTACTGCTCTATGTTGCAGGCGTTATGCTGAAACAACCTCGCTTGTATATTGTAAGCACTGGTCGAAGTGGGCAGGAGCGGTCGGGTCGGTGATCCTCTACTTCTTTTAATTAAGTTTAAGTGTTTCTATACTTTTATTTTAAAAAGAAACCATTCCGGAATGGTTTCGTTTTGAAATAAAAGTGTAGGAAGAAGTTGAAACTTGTAGTTACAGTGCACTGCACTGAATGTTCCCCTAAACAGCAGGCGCATGTGCTTTGGAGTTTGTATTGTGCGTGGGAGGTGGGGTGGCGATGGGATTTGTGGGCAGTGGTGCAGGCCAGTAGGGAACATAGTTCCACTGCTTCTTTGCGTACACTTCGACCACTGATTGTAAGAGGCGACACTAGACCAAACATAGGTTTAATTCGCTGATAGCGGGTCATCATTCCAAGGTGGACAGTCTGGTGCTCTCCTTTTGTACTGTCTGAAGATAGCCCATGAGAAAGAGTAAATGGATGAATAACACCAAGGAGTGTACCTGGCTGCTTTGAATGTAAGGAATGTACATTTTTAATTGAAACAATGATCACAGAGCTTTAGATTCCATTTATCAGTCTGTGATGATCACACTCACACTAACATGCAATGTCTGTAAACATGACACACACATACTTGTCCAGAGATGTACATTCATTGGGTTATGGAATGTCATGGCAGCAACATCGCCCATTCAGATGGGGCATGAGGGCTCTGTTGCTCCATGTCTAAATGGAGAATTGCAGATGAGGATGGGCTGGGTGTCAGTCTGAGCATGCCCAGGCACCAATACAGACTCATCTTCAGTGGATGATGTTCATAGGCAAGAACAGATGCCCCATAAGAATCACCCAGAGAGGAATAATACATGTAGTGAATGATTGTTCCACTTGCTATGACATGATATGATGTTTTATTTGTATTGCCCCCATACACGTGTTTCAGAGCTCAATGAGGCAGGGGAGGGGAAACAAGGGAGGACAAAACAACGATCTTACTAGGCCCAGTGGCATGGGGAAAGTGCAAGGGGCAGTGGAGGTGTGGAAAGTGCTGAACACGTCATAGGAACAACAACAGGAAGTGCAGGCAACAGGTGGTAAGTGCAAGGGTAAGATGTAGACAATGGGTGTCTGATAAGTGCTGGAAGGGCACTGTAGGGTAGCAGGTACAGACCCAAGTGCAAGGATTTCCAGGAGGCAGTGCAGGTGTGAGGCTGGGAGGGCAGGGATCTGGGCCCGAAATGATAGGGTAACCAGGTGCCCGGTGCCAGAGCAGCCTGATTAGCAGGGGAGAGGAAGAGCGAAGGCAGAAGCAAAGAGGATAGTCTTGAGATGCTTCTGGAACCGAAGATGGTTCTCCTCAAGTTTCAGAGAGGCAGGGAAGCTGTTCCAGAGGGAAGTCCCAGTCGCTTGAATTTGATCCTTGCAGCCACTGCGAGCCAATGAAGAGAAAGGGCTGGAGAAATACTATCCCAGGGCTTGTGACCAAGGACAAGTCTTGCAGTCCTGTTCTGGATGAGCTGCAGAGGGTGGAGGGTGGTTGTAGGCAGATTTAGAAAGAGGCTCTTGCAATAGTCCAGCCTAGAGAGAACCAGAGTCCTAGAGTCCAGCTCTAGAGAAAGTGTGCTTCTGGGGGAAGGAAAGGAAAGGAAGACTACCTCTGAGGAGGTGCAGTTAGTAGTTAGACTTCTTTGAGACATCAGAGTTGTGTGGAGAAAATGAAAGTATGGAGTCGAAGATGACCATGAAGCTCTTAACCTCGCAGGTAGGAGCACGGAGAGGGCCAAGGGAGGTTGGCCAGAGAGTGACAGGAAAGGAAGGTGCAGATGTGCCGATGCTGAGGATCTCTGTCTTACTGGCATTAATGCAGAGGTCATTGGCGGAATTCCACTCCTGGATTGCAGACAGTCAGGAATGAGAGAGGGGGGAGAGGTTGCAGAAGGGAGCCTAAAAGCAAGTTGGGTGTCATCCGCATAGCACTGAAAGTTTGAGCAGAGAGTGGCAATGTAGTGGGCGAGTGGTGCCAGGTGTTGGTTGAAAAGCCAGGGAGAGAGCTTAGACCCCTGGGGAACACACAGGTAGAAAGTGAGATAGAGAAAAGGAAGGGCCCAAGTAGGACTTGCGAGGGACAGTTGGAGAGGAAGGAGGTCAGCCAGGCCAAGGCCTGATCAGTGATACCCAGGTTATCATGGAGGAGATTGAGCAGGATGACATGGTTGACCATAGCAAAGGCAGAGGAAAGATCAAGTAGGATGAGGACAGATGGGATATTAGAATCAAGGTAGGAGAGCTGGTCATCATGGATGTTCTGGAGAGCAGTTTCCATACTTCTGGCAGCTCTGAAGCCAGACTGATGGTCATGGAGACAACCAACAGAATTGGTGTGAAAATTAAGCTGGGGGATGGCCAGCTTTTCCAGGAGTTTGCCCAGGAAAGGAATGATGGAGATCGGGCAGTAGTTAGCTGGGTAAGAGGGGACGGCTGTGGGTTTCTTGAGAAGAGGGTGCACAAGAGAGTACTTCAGAGGGGAGGGGAAGGCTCCAGAGGTGAAACAGTGGTTGCAGAAGTCAGTCAGAGCAGGAGCAATGGTGGCAATGTGGTCCTTGATGCTTTTGGATGAACAGGAAAGAACCTGTTTTGTCAAGATTTTCATAGATCAGACTTGTCTGGATATCTTGTCAGGGGAGAACAGAGGAAAAGATGAGAAAGAGAGGAGAGTGGTGGCTGAATGGGGTCAGGAACAGTGGAGAAAGAAGGGAAGGAGAAGGAGAGGACAAGCGGGTGGACAGGATGTTCTGGGTTTCTGAGATGAAATTAGAGGCAAGGGCTGTGCAGAGGGCGTGGGAGATGACAGGAGAGGTAGAGACTGCAGCAGGATTAGCCAGCTCCTTGCAGATTTTAAAGAATTCGGCCAAGTTGTTAGATGCCGCAGAGACACAGGCATGGATGTGGGCTCACTTCTTAGAGTGGACAAGGAGCCGGTATTGCCTTTGGAACCGGTGGCAGGCCAGTTTGTCAGAGGATGCACAGGAAGCACACTTTTTCCTTTCAGACACCCTACACTTGTGATTAAGGGTAACTAGGTCATAGTCATACCAAGAGTTGCACTTGGCTTTGGGTTTCAAGTGGATCCCCATGACAGGGGCAAGAACATCAAGAGTATCTGAGATAGAAGTAGTAGAGCAGGAGAGAGCTGTGTCAGGATGTGAGTCAGCCAGAGGAGGAGGAGGTGGAGGGAAAGGGGTAGCGAAAGCCTCAACTGACACACACTCATGGGTCGGATGACCGAGAAGGTAGGTGGCAGTGTTGGAGTTGGCTTTGCCTGAGGGGTAGAGAGGGAGAGATGGGAGGAAAGGAGAGAGTGATCACTCCAAGAGAGAGGAGTGGTCAGAGGTATAGAGAGGGGGAGGTCTGAAGAGATCAGAGCATCCAAAGTGTACTCTGCAGAGTGTGTCAGGCCAGAGGGGAGAGAGAGAGAGATTCACAGAGGTCCTGAAAGAGTACAGAGGATGGACAAGGAGCCTCATGATGGATGTTGAAGTCTCCAAGAAGAAGGAGTTGAGTGGTCAAGGCCAGGAGGGAGGAGGAGAGGTTCCCCCACTAAGAGAGAAAGAAGGTGATCTGACCAGGTGACCAATAGATAGTAGGCATGGTAAGAGAGTGGCCAGGAGAGAGAGAGAGCCTGCAGACAAGGCATTCAAAAGAGGAGTAGGCCTGCAGAGGAATGACAGAGGCAGGAATTTACTCCGGAAAGATCAAAGCTACACTCCCTCCAGAGCAGTTGGATCTGGGCGCAGAGAGGATATTGCAGCCATCAGGGAGGAGAGTGTCAAAGCTAGTGGCAGAGCTGGCTGTCAACCATGTCTCGGTGGGACAGAGGACGTTGAGGTTTAGTTCTTCCAGGAGGCGGCAGATGTCAGAGAAGTGTTTGACAGCTGACCGAGAGTTGAGAGTGGCAATATGGAGAAGGTTGCCATCCTTGAAGGACTTCCGGGGAGGGGTACAAATCAGAGATAAGCCCTGCGGAAGTGTATTAGGAGCCTGAGGGGGGCAGAAGATGAAGTAGGAGAGGGAAAGGTAGCCAAGGAGGAGGCAAAGGGGGTAGGCAAGGAAGCTGAGGAAGGGAAGAAGAGACAGCAGGAGAAGAAAGTTAATTGATGAGACAAGGGAAGCATCTATCAAAGAGGAGAAGGTTGGCCTGAGGGCCTTGGACCAAGATGATGCCATTCAGGTATACATTAATGATGAACTTGGAAGAGTGGAAGGGGGCCAGGAGGGCCTCCCACCGGGTGCCACCATTAATGGGAGAATAAGAGAAAGGAGAGAGCACAGAGACCATATAAAGAGTCTATAGGTCTGTTGAGGGAACAACAAAAAGGATGTTGGTGATGGTTTGTCTGGAGGATGCGCTGGTGTGGGTGTCAGCAATAGGGAGACCAGGGTTGAACACCAAGATATCCTTTTGAACTTCTTCCTGCCAGACTTAGTGAGAAGGGAAGGATAGTCACTGGAGAAACAGTTAGAGTAGATAGGAGAAGCAGAGATCCCCATGGGTGAAGTGGAGAGGGGGGAAGCAAGGGGAGGTAGATCAGGATAGGAACAGCGGGTGAAGAGTAGCACAATACAGTCACTGGGCACCGCCACATTAAAGAGAGAGAAAGCGCACAGTACAGCCACATGTGAAACAAAATTCGAATTGGCAGCAGAGGAAATCAGACACGAGGGCACATAAAGTTCAAACTGGTGGCAAGTGAAATAAAGTACAGTCACAGGTGAAACAGAATTCTAATGGGCAGCAGATGAAATCCAGCGCGAGGGCATGCAAAGTTTGAACTGGTAGCAGGTGGAAAAAAGTACAGCCACAGGGAAAACCGAAATTTGAATTGGCAGCAGATGAAATCAGCCATGAGGGCACACAAAGTTTTGGTAGGTTGGTAGCAGGTGAAATAAGGAACAGCAACTAGCAGATGGACTAAGAGCCACTCACACAACAAGAGGGGATAGAGTGAAGTTTGGAAGCCAGGGGGAAAGTCAGTTGAGCAAGGTAAGGAGAGGCAGCTAACCCATGGCTCTAACAACGTAGGCCTACCGCAGTTCAGGTTCCACCGGAGAGAGCAGGAGCACCAGTCACATTGGGCCTCATTCCGAGTATGGCGCTAAGGGATAGCGGCCACCGCTAACGAGAGCGGTGGCGGTAATCCCTTACCGCCATACTCCGAGTTCCCTTAGCGCCATGGTGCTTTTAACACCTGCTTTTAGCAGGCGTTAAATACCATGGCGCTAAGGGACCTTGATGTTAATTACGCCACCGTAATTTACGGTGGCGTAATTGACGCCTTCCCCACTCCCATTATGCCCTATGGGGCAAGAATGGGAATGGGGAAGGGTAAATGGGGATTGGGGAATTACCGCCCCGCCAACCTTGGAATGGGGCGGTAATTCCGCCAACCACCAAGGCGCTGCCGGTCCGGGTACGGCGTCAACCAAGGCGTTAATAGCGCCATTGGTTAGCGCCGTACTCGGAATGAGGCCCACTGTGTTGGTGAGGTAGTGGGAGGACCACCAGGAACGTCCAAGCAGCAGACAGGGAGCAGACAGGGCCTTTGTTGCAGGCCTTGGTTGCACTGGGCCGGCTCCCATCTCCCAGTTGCTGCTATTGGCGAAATAAGTCAAGCCAAACTATGGGAGGGGGAGCAGGCCAGGCAACAGGCCATCTCATTCCCGGCAATGCGGGGCTGCTATCTTAGAAGAGCCTCAAATTAGGGCAGCAAGGCATATGAGGAGACCTGCAATGCACTCCGGGATAAAGCGAGTGCTTAATAAGAAAAGCCTTTGTCAGCAAAGTTGCGATCATCAGCTGGCAATTTTTATGAAAGATTAAAGGAGTTCCAAATTATTATCGCGCTGAGGTGCACAATGTGCAGTGATGCCTGATGGAGGCTGTAGTCTTACCCCAAGCAGAGGGAGCCCAAGGGGGCCAGTGGGCAGCCAGGATCGGGAGCAAAGGCAGCAGGACTTCCTTCCATGAGAGGAGAGAGGAAATGGCTTGAAGCGGGTCTCGTTGCGGGCCTTGGTTGCACTGGGCCGGCTCCCGCCTCTCGGTTGCTGCAAATGGCTAAAGAAGTCAAGCCAACCAATGGGAGGGGAGCAGGCCAGGCAACAGGCCAGCTCAGTACCGGCAGTGTGGGGTGGCCATCTTAGAAGGGAATCAAATTAGGGCAGCAAGGCACATGAAGAGACCTGCAATGCACTCCAGGATAAAGCGAGTGCTTGATAAAAAAAACCTTTGGCGGCAGTCGCAATCATCACCTGGCAATTTTTATGAAAAATTTCCAAATTATTATCGCGTCGAGGTGCACAATGTGCAGTGATGCCAGTGATGCCTGATGGGTGCTGTAGTCTTACCCCTAGCAGCAGGGCCAAAGAGGGCCTTCTGAGAATTAAACTGACTATTAATTATCTAATGAAACATTTAGAACAAAACTGGCATCTGAATCGTTGTAAGGGGTCCACATTTCCCTAGCCACTGCCTCCACACCATTAAGCATGCCCCAGGGGCAATTCCGGCATAAAAGGGCAGGACCATTCTTTGCCTGATAGTGCTGGCATAAGCATCTCTTCCTAGTGCGGGCCTACAGCCAGTGAATATCATGTTGTGGCAGTGTGGTAAGGTTGTATAGCCCATGTTGATGTTCAATTTGAGGGTACTTGTGTGATTGATTAATATGAGTAAGTGTGGGGACAGTATGGCACACTCATAGATGCATATGTCAAATATCACAGTTTCGCCATTGTATGGACAATGGACACAGAGATGGCTCAAGGGACTGTTCAGTTCTGTGGTCACACAGGGCCACTGCAAATATAGTGCACAGCCAACACACACAATGTAAGTGTCACTTTACATTGTGTGAGCTGACAGCACCCTTTACATGACAGTGTCATGTAAAGTGTCTGTCAGTGAATGTCAGTCCCTCACTTAAAAAACAGTCATTGACTGACACTTTACACGCCCCTGCCATGTGACGTGCACTGCTAGATCACACAATGTAAAGTGGCAATGTGTTTTCATGAATTGCACCAGGCAAAGAGCAGGGCGCTCCTGCCCACTTGAATTATAACACAGGGTGCTGGTAGACCTGGTGTATGCACTGATGTAACAGATGTTAATGCTAATGTGAAATTATATTTATACTGTGCACTATCACCACCGGAGTGGTCCCCTGTCGCTCATCAGACAGTTACAGACATATGTGTTGTTTCATATTGGGGCAGCACATGGAGGCTTTGACAAAAAGGGTGGTGATATGGCAAGTGCAATAATCATTGATGCACACATATCACAGCACTGATTGTACATGGACTATGGTCTGCACAGTGACACAATGGACCCTGCTGTCCAAATCACGGTGCAAAGTCACATTGAGGACACATCTGGCAGCTGCTGGCCTGTTCAGAGGGCGGAGAGTATATTGCTGGCGGGCGAATGAATGTACACCATGTCCCAATGTATCCACTAGAGCACTTTAGCAAGGATACCACAGTGAACCTCCATATGTAGCAATGACATGATATTCATGAACAGTGTATATGTGTGAATTGACAAGACATGGAAATTAAGCACATTGTTTATATCTTTTCATGTGTGACATGTTTTACATCTTGAAAGTATCTGTAGATTTGACCAGCTAACTGATGCTTTGTGCTGGCCTTCAGAATTACAATTCCCATGTGCAGTACTTATCAATGGGTTTTGCAAGCAAAAGCTTGTTGCATGAGTCATCAGTCATGAGTAGTCCACAATTGTATAGCTCTGTCTACACTAAGGGCATTATCTGGACATGGGGGAGGGGGTGTTCCCAATGTGCACTCCATGCATACATGAGCATGCATGTTCCTTTACCAGCTGTGTACTCAGAGTCAGATGTCTGGGTCTGAACCTTCCTGTGCCCACCCCTGTGGGCCTTGAGCTATGCTCCCCAGGAAGTCGCTAACTCTGCATCGACCATGAGATGGTGCAGCTTGTACGTGTGACAATGGCATGCAACACACAGTGTCTTGCATGTGTATTGTCCAGTGGGCAAGACAATCATGACTTGCGCAGTGTCATGAAATGATATGCATGTTTTAACAGACAGTCTTCCATTACCTTGCCCTTGCGGTCGGTGGACATGAATGAGCAACAATGTATGTGCATAGATGCATGAGGGCCTCTTCCCGATGGAACAACATGTGGATGGCCAATAGTTGTCTCTTTGTAGTTCATCACACATATGGAGTGTCAATGGAGCAGTGGCCGTGCAAGTGTGCATTTGTCAGCTCCATGTCACTGTCTCCTCACACATGTATGCAAGGCGTGTGACTGTGACCAGCCATGTAGCTTGTGGGAGGAAAATGTTGCAATTGTGATTGGGGATGTCATGGAAACACATATCCCTGCATGAAATTGGTGGCCTCAGATGTGCAGGTCACACTTCCACATGTAAATATACGGGTTGTGCATGCGATCACAGATGATGCACAGACCTTCATCCTTCCACTGATGTGTTTCACTGCCACTCACGTCCGGTTGTATATTTGTACCCCTGCACGTGCAGACCATGCCATGTTACACTGCCTGGCATGCCCGGCCATGACTGGGCATGTCAGGAAATGCCATTCATCTGTGATGTACAGGTCACAGTGTGCCAAGTCACAATGTGTGATGTATGTAACTCCCGTCTTTTTGTATCTGTATGCATTGTAATACACATATGCTTGTTTGGTAAGGTACTCATGACTTGAAATGTTGTTTTCTGTCTATGTGCAGGTGATGATGCAGCAGATGCAGAGGAGGAGGACAACGAGGTGGTCGTACATAAGTCCACCATTGGTGGCCATTGTGTTGTTCGCTATGAACATCCACAGGTGCTACAGAAAATCCTTAGTCGTGTTTCTTAATCTTGTGACCCTGAAAGTGAGGTTGCAGAACTAGATGAAGATGACACATTAAGGGACATGGAGCGTGCCTCAATGGGCAGTCCGGACCATTGATTCTGAGGAGGTGATCCAGGCTTCACAGGTCCAGTCACTGGAAAGCCCCACGTCTGCAGTAGTAATGGCTACAAGATCGGCCTCACCTGAGTTGGGTTCAGTTTCAGGGAATGGTGTCGAACGGAGGTTTGCAGACCTGCCACCAAGGACATGGGTTTCATTGTGACGGGCCTGGACCCTGGTATCCCACCACCATTGGTCCCTCACACATGGCACATGTTTGTATGCCGGAGAGACAGTGTGGATTTAGTGGATGTTGCGTGCGGCCATCCGGCAAGACGACAAGTTGCATGAGATTTCTGGGGAAATACATTGTGTTAAGTAAAATTCATATGTGGACCGCCCAACCTTATGCTTTTGTTTCAGCATCCTGTCCTGACTTTTTGCCAATGGAGCAAAGCCTTCAGCTGGACGCCATTGGGACTTTGCTCATTGTTCTGGGGGCAACTGATTTGTCCTTCAGACCGTCAGTACTAGGAAACATTGTTTCTCTTAGTCGCATAACTTTGTTGCCACTTTTGGCAACTGTATTTCAGTGCGCAAAGTACATTACTGTAATGCGCACTGGGGTGTTTGCGTTTTTGGGCCCTAGTCATCCACTAATGATTTTTTGGTAACTGGACAATGTGCCTAGGAGTAGACTGGTGGCCGCAGATGTGTTTTAATGTATTACATGAACTTTTACTGAGCCATACTACGCTTACTGTGTTTGGCTCGTGACTGTTGCTAGTGTCCGTCAAGGTCATGCCACAGGTATTTTGTCTTCTCCTTTAGCCATTTTGTCCGTTGGCCTTCCTACTAATCTTTGTGACCTGGGGATTCCTTATTCGGGCATGCATTCACCCACAAAAGCCATCACTTTTCACAGGCTAATGCATGTCATGTGTGTAGGTACCCAGGAAGCAGGCTGGGACTGTCTGGTCCCAATCCACACTACTGATGCCAGGATGTTTGGTATACATGAGGACATGAGAGCAGCAGGGGTCCCTGATTGGACCACTGCTGGTGTGCATGAGTAGGGTAGATCTCATCATTGACCAGCTGAGTGTGAGCACCACTGGAGTTTAGGATATGAGGAGGGGTCCCGAGTGCAGACCCTCAGATCACCAATAGGTCAGAATCGACCTATACACATTGCCAAGTATCCAGAGCTGTGAAGCAGATCCAAGGATATCCGGAACTGTGCAGAGAATTTTTGGCATCCTGAGCCCACTATTGTCCCAGTAGAGCCATGCTTGGCATTTGATCTATGAAGCCCTGCAAAGGGGCTTCAACACCTTGGACCAATCACCCTCAACGTCTCCTTGGTGCCATGAAAACAAGCATTCTCAGAAGTGTCCCTGGGTGCTCCAGTGGACTAACCAGCTTGTACCTTGGCACCTGTGCTGGAGCGTTGTTTCATTGAGTTTCAGCTTGAGCATTGGGGAAATCCAAGTTCCCACTGCAAAGCACTGCAAAGCACATTGCTGCCGAATTTCTTTGTCCCAGCTGGCTTGGGCCATGAGAGAGAAGCGTGCATCCTTCCACGAGTGCCCCTGCATCATTGTGCGACATTAGTGGTCGCTGCTGGTGACTTTCCAGCCTTTATTAAAATATACTGAGACTATCTGCATCAGTGCTTTCTTTGTCCAGCAATCATGATGAGAGGTCCAGCTCCAGTTGTAAAATGGATCTGCACCCACAGCGCCTGTGCACCTTGAAGCTTAACCAAGGAGGCGATTTCGCCTTCAAACCTTCCAAGTTTCATCCCAGAGTTAGCTAAGTGCAGTGAGTAATCATACCACTTACCGGTGGCCCCTTGCTCATTCAAACCCCTTTTACGCAGAAAGGATCCTTGTAATCATTGCTTTGGCTTGGGTGTCCTTCGCTTTCTAAAGCCATCTGAAAGTTGGGGACAGCTTTGTTCTCCGTAGCAGATCCTCCTCTGACTCTTGGATCCAAATTTCCACACTCCAGTATCCTCTTCAAACGTTTCCTTCCCCTTGAATTTTTTACTTTGTAGCTTTACGCATCACTGAGCACTTTTACGCACAAACATAAGATTGAGCATAAGGCTCCAATCTTCGTAGGGCTGGACTTATAAAGTAAGGGATATCCATTCCTGGAGTTGGCCATTTTGATCAAGTTTGTCTGCTTTCCCTCCTAACAGGTTTCGGCAGAAATCCACACTTTACTGCATTGACCGAAAGGTATTGTATTGTATTGTATTGTATTGTATTGTATATACATTTGTATTGCGCCTCAATGACCCAATGTCTTACGTATAAGTGACTTTCGTATATATTTTTCCTAGTGTGTGTTTAAGAAGTAGTATGGCTGTGTTTTTCATTATTCACTTGTGTTTGTTCTGGGCCTAATAAATTGTTTAATTTTGCTATACCACTGTCTAAGGGTAATTCTTGTTGTCCTACAGGGTGTCGGCATCCAAGACCCCAGTTCACCCCACTACTCCTGAGACTTAGCCATCACTGCTCTGCAAGCTACCTTGAATTGTCCTGGCTAACTTTGCAGAAGTGTTCCCTGTTTCACGAACCAGGGTGGCCTCCTGCACACCTTTTCACAAGAGCAGAGTTCAGAAATCCATTCTAACACATGGGCCTCATTACAGGTTTGCCGGTCCGGTAAGAACAGTACTGGAAAGCTAGCCGGTACCGTTGTTACCGGACCAGCAAACTACGAGTTCTGCTTGTGGATGCCTTCTCACCCGCCAGGTCTGATCTGGTGGGTGTACCGGCACCTGCAAGCAGAGCATGTCGAATGCACTGGCACCATTCACGAATGGTGCCGGTGCATCTGACCTCCCCATTCCATTTGAGCTGCCCAATGGGGCTCAAATGGAATGGGGAGGATTTCATTCCGGCGCCCGCTAATGGGCAATTATTGGGTCTGGCAAGGCCATAATGACATGGTAATTGCCCATTCATGGACATCAGAAAAAAAATTATACCGGCGGCAACCATGTCAGTTTTACTGGCATGACTACCGCCAGTCTCATAATGAGGCCCATTGCAAGGTTGAGAACATCTCCACACCAGCTGCCCGGGATGCACAACATCTGGACTCTCTATGACATGAGCAGCAACTGTTTTCCAGCCTGGAGAAGAAACTGCATGCTGAGATGAGGTCCTCAAGTCTCTCCCACAAACTGGGTGGGGAGGCGAACATCAAGGGTCGATGGGCTGATCTGAAGTGTCTGCAGGACTACCTGCATATAGATGCAGTGGCACATTAGAGAAGCCCTGAAACAGGAGATGTTGGCATCTAGAGACTCCAAATGCTTTGAGATCGAGAGCTTTAGGGATTCACTGTGTAAGGAACTTTGAGCCACTAGGTCCCAGCTCCATGAGGAGATGGATGCCTTGAAGCAGACGCTCTCCCGGCAAATTGAAGCCTCACAAGTGAGTGCACATTCAGACTCTGTGGCCACCCGGGAGGAAGTTTATAGTAAACTCTCAGTCATTGGGATGCTGGTGCATGCGTCTATATTACAGGTGGCCCTAGCCAATGAAGAGAAGGCTTTGGCACTGCGTCGACAGGATGCACTGCCACCCCCGCCACCACCTGATGATCCACTGCAGAAAGGCAGTCTCAAGCTACCCATGCACCTCAGCCACCTGTTCCCTGATGTCCACGAGCCCATGGAGGGTTATTATTTTGTTGTTGGTGTTGAATTTACTCTATCCACTCATGTGGACCTGAAGACAAACTCCTCCCTTTCCCCCTACAGGGTGGACATTACTTTTCCCCCAGTCCAAGATATATATTTTTTTTTGTATAATCCAGTCTGGGATGGCGTGATTTTTCATTTTTTACACGCCTGTTCGGGATGGACACATTGAACTTATTTTTCGTACTCCTGTTCAGGATGGACGCGTTTTTGTTTTTTGACCCAAGACCTGGGATGGACATGTTTTTCTTTTTTTATTTACAACCTTGTGAGAGATGTTTATGCCCTATTCAGGACTTTATGAATAAAGAACTGGAAGTGCAGCCATGTGCTGTGGTGTTCACTGCCATTGTTCACTTGACTGCAACAGTATCACACATATAGGTGTAGATGAGTCAAAACATTGTGGTACATATGTGCAGCTGGCTTGATTTACTCCTATAGCTGTTAAAATGATATGTCCCATGTGGTTGCAAGGATCCTGATTCATCCAGTAACTGCACGTCTTCTGAGGTCTACCCAGCACTCTTTCACCGCCCTAGTCCCAATGCTCTCTGCCCTGCACTAACCCTCCATTAACAAATGCAGAGGAACAGTGTTTGGAGGAGGTGATGAGGGAATCACATCAGGGCAGCTCTGCCGGCCAGTAAGGTTGTGTACTGTCAATCATGTCAATGGGCCTCAATACGACCCTTGCGGAATGGGTTTACCAGCACCGGTAATGTTGCCGGTAAACCCATTATGCCCTATTACGAGGTTCCCTCACAGGACCCGGAACAGATGTCTGGTAAAACCAGACATCCTTTCCGGGTCCCGTGAGGGGACCAAGGAGCTAATAACGGGCCTGTTATTAACAGGCCCGTTATCAGCACCATCCCCATTCCCATTGAGCCCTATGGGGGCTCAAATAGGAATAGAGAATGGTTTTGTAAATGAGGAATTACCGGGTCCTCCAAGGTTGGAATGACCTGGTAAATCCTCATTCACAGACCACGGACCCGGACACGATTTTGGAGGCAGCTATAGCGCTAATAGCACCATGGCTACCTCCAAACTCGTAATGAGGCCCAATGTCTGGTTAAGTGTGCATCACAATGTTGACATGGAGTGGCACATGTAGGGTTTTGATAGGCCATGTGATTTTGGAATGGTGATTCTCAGTGTGATCTGAGTGTGTCCACATGTTCCTGTGTGTATGTCATGTCCCCTTGAACATCAATGCATGTGCATTGGTTTTCTGGGTGCACTTCCACAAAGGACAGCAGACTTAGGAGACTGTGTAGTACTGGTCTCCCATGAGACTTTAGCAGTCTTTGACACTTTCTACGACAGCATCCTCATCCTCAGACTCAAATCTCTGGATGTCTGGATTCTTCAATCTGATTGTTTACCTCTTGCCTTGCTTTGCGTTCTCGTCTTCTTCCTACCACACTTCTCCTCCCCCCATCTCTCATATGCAGTCCAGCAGGTGTACTCCCTGTCCAGCCTACTCTTCAAACTGTAGCAGAGCACACTCTACACCCTTATCCACTCATATGACCTTCCCTGCCACAACTCTCTTTTCTGCCTGTTGCCTCTGTGCCCTGCCTTCCCCAATACTGATGCCTGTTTGCCCAGCTACATTCTGACTGATCCTGTCTTCACTACAATTGATGAAAAGGTCACCTTCAGTCATCTTGGACATTCCATCCTCAGCTCCCCTGTCAGTGTTTCCTACACTGTCCTGATGCCACGTTAATCAGGGAAGCCACATTGTGGCATTGGGAGGGCTTCCAAGG
Organism: Ambystoma mexicanum; assembly: GCF_040938575.1. NCBI lineage: Eukaryota > Metazoa > Chordata > Amphibia > Caudata > Ambystomatidae > Ambystoma > Ambystoma mexicanum. Next base: position 545,516,957 of record NC_090929.1, read on the forward strand.
AGATCCTGTGTTTTCAACCTCTCAGTGATCTCTATTTGGGAGTTCTTTCAGTGTCAATCTGACTACAGCCGGATATGAAGTATCCCAATGACCCCTCACCGGAACAAGGGGTAAGTGGAACCTGGTACTTCACAGCATGGCACTGGGGGCGGCAGGCAGTGGAGGTGTTTTGGGGCTGGATGGTGTCACTGTGTGGGGTGTTTTTAATTGCATTGACCTGAGCTGAGCAAGTCCGGCTGCATGGGTGAAGAGCAGATATGGTGACGGAAGGCTGCTGAGTCATTGCTTGCAGATGTTCCATGGTATGCAAGGGGGAACAGGGTCTGGAGTCATTGGTGGGAGGGATGGTGTCACTCTCTGGGGTGCTTTTCATTGCTTTGAGGTGAGCAGGTCTGGCTGCATGGGTGCAGAGGATACATGGCGACTGGAGGCTGTGAGTCATTGCTTGCACTTGTTGCATTGCACTGAAGGGGGGCACAGGATGTGGTGTCATTGGGTGAATGGATGTGTTACCTGCTCTGACTTTGTGTTATTTTACTCTACTGAGGCATTCTGCAATGGAAAATGGTTGCTGCTATTCCAGGGAACAGTGTTGTGGGATGCCTGCACACAACACATTGCCAGAGTAGGCTTGCTTGGACACCTACAGAGGGGAGCATGGATACATTGCTGGGTACAGTTGGAGCAAGCTCGCAACAGTAAAGATATGAGGTGAGATGTGCATACTTCTTGAAGTGAGCTTGCAATTTTCTCAGTTTGTATGACTATTTAGATGTAGATGCGCATTGTGAGCATAATTGTTGTCAGGGAATGGGGCGACACTCCACCCATTTATTGTTGTGAGACACGCATAGGGTTGCCGGGGCAGTCCTCACAAGTGTTAGTTATTGATTACATTTTGTGCTGTGACTTCCTACTTGTGTTCTCTTGTGCATTGTTGGGGGTCTGCATGCACAATAGTTGGTGGGGGCATGTGGAAGTGGTAGTGGATTTCGTAGATTATGTTGTATAATTTGACATGAGTAACATGTATACTGTTGTTTCCACTTGCTATGACTGTCTCAGTGGTTGGTGCAGTCTATTTGATGGCTAGGCACACACAGTTAGCCTCTCTAAGACACACATTCTCAGGGTGTTGTTATTGGCATGGTGGATTGGCCCTAATTCATCATTGAATGGCACCAGGGATGTGGCTTCACTTTGTGTGCTCCACAGGGGCTGGTATTCATGTGAAGTAGATTTGCATGAGAAATTGTGCATAACCTCTCCCTGTGCCCTTTGGCTGACCAAGGACATGGGTGGTGCCAGCGGCTGAGGGTGATGTCCTTCCTGTATCTCTACTGGTATGCCACATTGTGTGGCAACATTGTGCAGGACAAAAGCTGCCACAATGATTTTTCATACTACTGGTGGGGCATATAGCAATACAGCTACAGAGTGGTCAAGGAAGAGGAAAGTGACTTGAGCACCCTGAACATGTGCTCAACTATACCCCTAGTGGCTATGTGTGCTGCATTGTACCTTTGCTCAGCTGGTGTGGCAGGATTCCTGAATGATGTGAACAGGAATGTTGATAGCGGGTTGGCACTGTCCCCTGCAAATGTATAAATGGTTATTATTGGCATTGATTGTCATGGTCTGTTGTTCAGTTTGTCACGTGACTGCATGCATGTACGTGACAGTTGATACTCACCAATAAGCAAGGTGTTGCCAAAGGTTTCCGATGCTAGGGCCTGGTACAGTGGTTACTGGCGGTAAATGAAGCTGTCATGTGTGCCTACGGGGAAACTGGCATGGACATGCATGATGACTCTGTTTGCGTCACTGATGACCTGAACATTGATTGAATGCCAATGTTTTCGGTTGCTGTAAATTTGCTCCATCAATCGGGGCGGGGGTGGGCAATAGCACAACATGCGCGCAATCAGTGGCTCAGAGGACATGTGGGAAATATGTTTTGGTATAAAACCCCTGGCACACTCTCTACTTTGCCTGAAGTGTGTGTGGCAGGTATATGTGCCCATGCACACACACATGTGCAGTCCTATACCCAAACCAGTCCATCGACAATATACATGCAGTGGTGTCATTAGAAATGCACTTTTACATGTAAAAAGTACCATTTCCATGCTTTTTTTTTGTAACTTTAAAACATTACATGGCGCTGTCCAGTGCTGAAATTTTAGCACTGGCCAGCTCCTTGTAACATTTTTAAGTATTTCTGTATATTGGGGGGTTCCCCTTCAGCCTCCCTGCCAAATCCCAAGCCCATCCCCCCAACCCTAACCCTAACCCTAGCCCTAACCCTAACACTAACCCAAACCCCAACCCTTACCCCAATGTAACCCTTAATCTAACCCTAGCCCCAACCGTAACCCTAGCCCCAACCATAACCCTAACCCCAATGGTAACCCTTAATCCAAACCTAGCCCCAACCCTAACTCCAACCCTAGCCCCAACCCTAACCCTAATGTAACCCTTAATCTAACCTTAGCCCCAACCCTAACACCGAACCCTAACCGTAACCCTAATTTAACCCTTAAGCTAACCCTAGCCCCAACCCTAACCCTAACCCTAATGTAACCCTTAATCTAAACCTAGCCCCAACCCTAACCCTAATGTAACCGTTAAGCTAACCCTAGCCCCAACCCTAACCCTAACCCTAATGTAACCCTTAAACTAACCCTAGCCCCACCCCTAACCCTAACCCTAATGTAACCCTTAATCTAACCCTAGCCCCAACCCTAACCCTAACACAACCTTAACCATAATCTAACCCCTAATCATAACATTACATTTCGATGGATCCATCAAATTTTATTCAACAAAATGGCCATTCTATGGAATGGTATTTCGATGGAAAAAATGTGATGGTTTGGTGTTAGATGGATTGTCATTCGAGGGAATGACTGGATACCCTGGTGTAGCAGCGGGATTGTATGGCCTGTGATATGCCCCCAACAATTGCATTGGTGCGTTGAAAGCAGCCTGTGGTTTGGACATGTGCGGCTGTCTTCCTCCCACTCTCTGACTCGGTCTAGGATGACATGGGATGTGAACCTGTACCTTGCATAGACCTGGTCATCAGGCATCCCAAAGAGGGTACTACATGGTAGTAAAATTCTGTCCCTCACCATCCTCCTCATCCTCCTATGGGCATGTACGATTGCTCTTGGTGTACCTGCATTCATACAGGTTGAGTGAGCGACCTTCGAATGGTGTGCATTGCGTGCTTTAATATACATTTTCTTTGCATGTTTTACTTAGCGTCTCCTATCATGTAGCAGTAAGATCATGAGGTTTGTGGGTTTGTGTGTGAGATTTGCCGATGTGAAGTTACTCCTTGGAGTCCATGAATTCGGTTGGGTTAGCGCATGGCTGGGCGCGAGGTTTCTTTGCATCGCCCATCCCTCAACACATCCATGCCATTCCTCATTCTTTCTCATTTTGAGGTGAGAATGGGTAATATTCATGTTCTGCCCCTATTTATTTCTTTGCGTAGCCCGTCCCACACTTTGCACAGTGTTCAATGCGAAGCACTCGACGGCGCGCAAAGTTGTGATGGACCTGTTCAAAGTCACGCAAAGTCTGATACAAGAATTGGAAAGAGGAGTCTTTTGCGCTGATAAGGGTGAAAAGTCAATTATCAGTACGCAAAACATTCTGTGAATCAGGCATTTAGTGCTTATTTGTGAATTTGGCCCATTTAGCATGGTGCAAAAAGTACTTTTGCAGTACAAAGTGATTTTGCTCCACAAAAATACACTTAACCCTGCTCTGTATATTAGGCCTGCTGGAAAATGTTTGTTGACAGTGCAAAGTCACTTGCTCCGCTCTAACCTAATTCATGCAACATTTTGCATGGTGCAAAGTGACTTTGCACTGCCAACAAACACATTGAACCGGCCATAATTCACAGTGGTGCAAAGTGTATTTTTGCAGGGCAAAGTCACTTTGCCATGCAAAAGTACTCTTTGCACTGTGCTAAATGGGCCTAATTCACAAAAAAAGCACTAGGGGGTCAATTCATGGAATCTTTTGCACGGTTCAAAGTGACTTTGCACTGCAGACACAAACCCTGATTCGTGGAACTGTTCGAAGTGTATTTTTGCAGTGCAAAGTCAGTGCATAGTCATTTTTGCAGTACAAAATAACTGCACAGACTTTGCACTGCAAAAATACACTTTGCATGGTTCCATGAATCAGGGTTTGTGTCGGCAGTGCAAAGTCACTTTTCAGCAGTGCAAAGTCACTTTCATTAATCAGGCCCTAATTTCATACTTACTAGTGTTTTTTTTTTTAATTAGGCCCATTTAGCATGGTACAATTCATACTTTTGCAGTGGAAAGTGACTTTGCTCTACAAAAAACACACTTTGCACTACTTGGTGAATTAGGTCCGGTTCAATGTGTTTATTGGCAGTGCAAGGAGCAAAAATACACTTTGCACCGCTCTGTGAATTAGGCCCGGTTCAACCTGTTTGTTGGCAGTCAAAGTCACTTTGCACCGTGCTAAACGTTCCATGAATTAGGCCCAAAGCATTCCATGAATCAGGCCCTTAGCACAATGCAAAGAGTACTTTTGCAGTGCAAAGTCACTTCGCTCGTGCTATACTTTCTGTGAAAATAGGCACTAAGTATGGATGCTAAACACGTTTAGTGAAGAGTTGCTGTAGATTTATTTGGTTTGCCTGCACTCGCTGCCGTCTGCCACTTGTAACCTTTTCTACAATGGAGAAAGGTAGAGGTTCTGACGTTAATAGCATGGTGTGTGGAATGACAGAACTACTTGGAATGAGTGATCCTCCTGCATTCTGCACAGCAGAAACTGCAGTTTTCTTTCGTTTTGTCAAATGGTGCTAAATCATACCATTGCAGGAGTGTGGAACTTGGGACATCATGTGACTAAAGAAAATCGAAGGATGTGCCATCACGTGACCTTAGATTGCAATAATATTCCAGTAAGTGACATCCAGAATATGTGTACAATTCAAACGATAACAAATAGTAGAAAATCGAATAGAAGTCTGCTGTAGTTGTTAACCTTATTTCTAGTAGGATGCTACCACTATTTAATGTCAAAGAAGAGGGGCATTGCCATCCTATGTTCTGCCGGCCACATTTGGTGTCCTCCTATACCAGTTCAAGGCAACTGTGGCAGATTCAGCCATCATTAGCTAAATAGTGCCCCTTGTGTTCAGTTGCTGCCATAATATGCTAAGTGCAGTGCCGTAAACCCACTTATTGACATGTTATGAAATGTTAAGACTCACATGTCAGTCACTGTAATCAAATGCAAGGTATATCTTCAACGGGCCAGTGTAAAGACTGGTAGGGGATGTCTGTACTTTCGCTCTCTATATGGTAGAGGAGAGGCACAGAGGACCCCAGCCAAGATTCTCTATTATTGGTACGTGGTCGAGCAATCAAGGCCTAGCTTCTCAGGAGGTGATGCAGGCTGGTTCTTAAGTACAGTGTAGTCCCCGAACCCCCACAAAGGAATGTCCACACACTGTATTACTGAAAACACAGGCTTTATATAATTAATATTCAAAGGTATGTACACGATCACAATAACGCACTTTGTACTCGGAAGTCAATAGTGATAAATATATACAATTCTAAAGTGGTACCACTAATGTTATCAAATCTCAGTAAAGTGCATCAACTGTACGGTTAAAATGTCATACAGATTAATAAAGAGGAAACCAGCAATAGAGATAGGCAGGAACGTAAAATGGTTGAAACAATAGGCAGAATGCTAACCCCTACCGCTAGGCACAGCTCTGTGTGGAGTTCCCTCCACCTGGGCAACCTGTAAATGAAGATATATAGCACAAGCCCAGTCCATATGTTCAATAGTCTCACTTCTTCCTATTAAGGTTTTACCCCCCAATGTACCTGGTGGAGTAGAGTTTTCCGACGATGCGTCGACCGATCCTTCTTGAGTGCCTCTCTTTCAGGCGGGAGCCACGGATCGTCGAGAGGTGTCGGGGAACTTGGCGTTCAGTGTCGGGGAATCGACGGCCCTTCTTGAGTGCCCTCCCTTTAAGGCGGGAGTCACGGGTCGTCGAACGTCCGACGGTGAACAGGGTGAACTACGGCAGGGAAGTGGCCGCTTCGTTCCTAGCGGCGCTCTTCGACGACAGAGCGTTGGCGTCCTGCAAGGAAGAGGCGTGCGGGGCACCTCAGTGACGATAGTTCTGGACTGCAAAGAGATGATGAAGAACTGTGGCCCAGGAAGGGCGTTGAGTCGTCGGCGTCTCTGTGGTCTTTAGGTGGCGGGAAACCCACCGGTGGATGCTCCTCGGCGCGTCGACAGTCGGGTCTTCTCCAGCGGGAGACAAGCGGGTGACGATGCAAGTGAGAGCGTCCGATGATCAATGGAAGTTCTTAGGCAAACGGGAGCACGGGAGCACGGCAGCTCCGGTCGGCGATGGCGGTCGTCGACAGTGGCGGACAACAGTCCAAGTGCTTCTCCTTGGAGTTCCGCAGCAGTCCCCATATCGGTCGGCAGCCTGTCGAAGGTCTGTCTACCAGGGAGCGTTGGCAAAGGTCAGCTGTGCACGATGGTCCCTCGTAGCTCGGGAAGAGGGCCCCTTACCAGGTCCTCTCTGGGTCAGTCCTTGAAAACACAGCAGCTTTCAGATTGTGAAGGAGAACCACGGCACTTCTTCTCGTCCAGCAGGGTTTCAAGGTCAAGCGTCAGTTATTCCAGTTACTCGTCGTAGTGGACTTCAGCTTCTGAACACGATTCCTAGCAGTGAGAGGTCCCCAGATATACTGTTGATCTCCTATTCACTCCGCTGGGTCACACTCAAGCATCCAATCACGACTAAGGGCATTCATGCAGGCAGGCAGCCAATCAGGCATACAAGGTATTCAGGCCATTCACTTCTCTCCAGACACTCACAACAAGTTATGTGTATTGGGACAAGTAGCGAGCCATTCAACACTCCAAGCTGCATTCATACCGGTTTCGGGCAGGGTTGTCTCAGTCATTGTGTCAACCACCAGATACTAGACACCCACAACACAGAATGCATATTCGTCACACACTCTATTCACCCAGGTCCCACCCATAGGAGGTACCCACAACATACATCACCGGGAAGACTCCAGCTAGTCTAGCCGGGCCTTCACAACAACACCATATATGGCATTTCCACCCAACAGTCAGTCAGGGGGAAGGGACAGAGTCAGGGCTTCCCAGGACTTTGGGAAAACAAGGTAATGAGGAATAGAAAGCAAGAGGCCACAGGGGCCATCTTGTTTTCCATCAGGAATCAACGGATCCCAATGGCAGGGCCGGGGTACCCCAAAATGGAGGATACTCTGCGCACCTGTCAATTTCAGCATGGAGCTGCCACCAGCCCATACCCTGCTCTGCGGGCAACCCACAGGTGCCCAAAAACATACACTAGGGGCACAGGGTTGTACCCCCACCCATGGGTGCCATAAGGGTATCCCACGGGTCCGTTCACCAAACCAAAAGAAAGAGAGCTGCACCACCAGGAGTCCCCCATGAACTCCTGCGTGGAAAACACGACAGAACACACGATAAAAAGCAGTAAAGGACAAGGATACGGAGACCCTGTCCCTCTGATGCATTTCCAGCATCACAGTCACCCCCCCAGACTGAGGTGGAGGGTGCCTAATCTCCCATGGGATAGACACCCTCATCCAGACGGTCAACATACCTTCTGGAAAGGCCATCTGCATTATCGTGACTCTCCCCTGGTCTGTGCTCTATGGTGAAGTCTAGTCCTTGCAGGCTAATGGACCACCTGAGCAGTTACGGGTTCTCACCCTTCATCTGCATAAGCCACTTCAGGGGCTTATGATCTGTTTGGACCTTGAAGGTTGACCCCGTAAGGTAGGGCCTAAAACACCTATGGCTCCAAACTATACTAAAACATTCCTTTTCAACAGTAGCCCACCTAAGTTCTCTACCCTTGAGTTGTCTACTGATGAATATGATAGGATGTTCTCTCCTTTTGTCATCTAACTGGGACAAGACAGCTCCAATTCTGGTGTCGCAGGCATCCGTCTGGACGATAAAGGGTCGGCTGTAGTCAGGCGCACACAACACGGGTGCCCGACACAGACTTTCTTTCAAGCCATCAAAGGCCCTCTGACAGTCTTCAGCCAATTAACCTTCCTAGGCTGCTTGGGTGAAGTCAGAGCTGTCAGTGGTGCAGCTATGGTTCCATAGTCCGCCATGAAATTGCGATAATACCCGGTGAGGCCCAAAAAGGCTCTTACCTGAGTTTGAGTAGAGGGAGTCTCCCAGTCCTGTACATCCTGTACCTTACTGGGGAGAGGTTGGATTTGACCCCCTCCGACCTCATGACCAAGATACGTGACTTTCCTCTGAGCTATCTGGCACTTGATGGCCTTGATAGTGAGGTTAGCCCTTTTTAAGGCCTGCAACACTCTACCCAGATGTGTCAAGTGCTCTTCCCAAGTTGAACTGTAGACGGCAATGTCGTCTAAATAAGCCACACAAAAGGCTTCCAGCCCACTGAGGGCATGATTGACCAATCTCTGGAAGGTGGCAGGGGCATTCTTCAACCCAAAAGGCATGACCCTAAACTGGTAGAGTCCCTCTGGTGTTGAGAACGCCGTCTTTTCCTTGGCATGGTCCGTCAGAGCTATTTGCCAATAGCCTGAGGTGAAGTCAAAGGTGCTCACAAATTTGGCAGCACCTATGGTGTCCACGAGCTCATCAGCCCTGGGCAATGTGTGCGCGGCAGTTTTGGTGAAGGCATTACTCCTCGGTAGTCCACACAGGACCTCCAATCCTTGGTACCTGCCTGGGAACTTGCCTTGGGGACAAGGACCACGGGACTGGACCAGGGACTGGTTGAGGGTTCAATAACACCCAGATCCAACATCTTGGCGACCTCAGCCTGGATGTGGTTCTTAACCGTATCTGACATTCGGTAGCTCCTGCTTTTGACAGGCACGCTGTCACCAGTGTCAATCTCGTGCTTACACCACGGTGTAAGGCCTGGCGTCAGCAAAAACAGAGAGGCATACTGCTGGAGCAAAGTCCTGCAGGCCCTCTGCTGCTCGGCTGTCAAATCGGGAGAGAGCTGCACTCCCTCCACTGAGCCATCCTGAGGGTTGCTATGCAGCAAATCAGGAAGGGGCTCACTCTCATCCTCTTCTTGCTCTGAAGCTAGCAAGAGACATGAGACTTCGGCTCGCCTGTGGAAAGGCTTGAGCCTATTGACATGGAATACCTGAGGGGCTACCCCTGGGATTCCCATGTCAACCAGATAGTTGACCTCGCCCATCTTGGAGATTATCCTGAAGGGTCCAGTCCATTTATCTGCCAATGCCCAAGGCTTGGTAGGCTCCATCATGAGGACCTCCTGTCCCGGAGTCCAATCCACTTGCGATGCTTTAAGGTCATGCCAGTATTTGTTCAATTCCTGGCTGGCCTTGAGGTTCGCTGTTGCTTGACCCATCATCTGTGTCATCCTCCGCCTGAGGCCTTACACATAGTCCCCCACTTGTTTGGTGGGACCGGGAGGGGGGGCTTCCAAACCTTCTCTGATCAAGGCAAGGGGCCCCCTCACGGGATGTCCAAAGAGTAACTCAAAGGGGCTGAAACCAACACCCTCTTGAAGTACCTCTCTGTAAGCAAACAGCAGGGATGGCAGGAGGAGATCCCATTTCCTCCTTAGGGGCTCTTCCGAAGCACCCAGCATGCCCTTGAGAGTTTTATTAAATCTCTCAACCAGACCATTGGTCTAAGGTGGTAAGAAGTGGAGAACTTGTAGGTTACCCCGCACTCTTTTCACATGGTTTTCATGTAACTAGACATGAAGTTGGATCCTCGGTCAGAGACAACCTCCTTGGGGAATCCAACACGGGTGAAAATGCCCAGGAGGGCCCGGGCAACCACCTTGGCAGTAACAGTCCGAAGGGGTATAGCCTCAGGGTACCTGGTGGCATGATCTACCAAAACCAGGATGAACCAATGTCCACCTGACATGGGAGGGTCAAGGGGACCGACGATGTCGATGCCCACCCTCTCAAATGGTGTGCCAACCACTGGCAATGGCTGCAGTGGGGCAATGACACTGCCTCCAGTCTTGCCAGACAACTGACAAGTTGGGCAGGTCCTGCAGTGGGACTCCACGTCTACTCCCATTCAAGGCCAGTAGAAATGGGCAGAGAGCCTCTGCTTAGTCTTCTTGGTACCAAGATGACCAACCAAGGGCACCTCATACGCCAACTGCAGTAGGAAGGGCCGGTAAACCTGGGGTACCACCAACCTCTTGAGGGCACCAGGTTCAGGCTTAGTGGGCTCACTAACAAGGAGCTCACCCTCCCAATAAATCCAGAAAGTCCTAGGCACTTCTCTTTGTGCCTGGGACAGGGCCTGTTTCCTCAGACCCTCGAGAGAGGGACACTCTCTCTGTCCTTTACAGAAGTCTGCCCGGGAGGGTCCCCCTTCAGCTAACAAGCATTGAAGATCGGGATAATCCTCCAGGTTGAGAACCTCTCCCACAGGAGAGTCTTCTGGCTCTTCTCCCACAGGAGTTGAGATGGGGTTTACCACTGGACCCAGCCCATCCGGAGCATGGATCCCAATGGGTGCTGTAGGAACAGCAGGAAGAGAAGGAGCTCCCTCCTCAGATGTGGCCTTCTTGCTCTTCCTTCGTCTTGCCTTAGGCCGCGCCTACGGCTCGGGTACCTGACTCACAGCCAGACCCGGTGTCACCTGTGACCTAGTGACCGCTGCAGAAGTCATGGGAAGACCATCCGCGATCAATCCCAACTCGACTAGATCGTTACCTAACAGAATGTTAGCAGGGACGTTTTCCTGAACCAGGACAGGAAGCTTTGCTGTCTTGTCTCCAATTACGAGTGTGACTCGGGCTACAGGCGATAATTTGGGAGGCCCACCAGCTAACCTGGTGGTTCTCAGAGGAGCATCTACAAAGGCCTCTGGCTTGAGCAGGGTCCTGTCCACCACTGTCATGCTTGCCCCAGTGTCTCTCAAACCAGTAGAAGGCTGGCCATTCAGGAGGGCACTTCTCAAAAATCTACGGGTGTTCTGTGGGATAGTCGCCAGTACTTCCGTGTACTGGTCCCAGGCCCCAAGGGACACTAAGGAAATCTCTACGGGAGCACCAAAAGTGATCCCGGTAGAGGAGGGGAGGACAGTGGCCTCCACCTCAGACATGGAGTAAGGGTAGTTCAGGCTGACAGCCTGTACTCTGAGTGCCTTACCTTTACACTTGGAGTCGCCCCTTTTGTGATCCAGAACCCCACAGTCCCAACAAGTGCCAGGAGTGCAGGGTACGGTACTGGAACCACCGGGAGCCTGCTTTGCAGCAGGTGGACCACTACTCTTATTCCCACCCACAGATGACTTATCCCCACTAGATTTTTGGGTCTTAGGAGAGGAGGGTTTAGGTTTATTCGACTGTGACTGCTTTTGGGACTCCTCAGCTTTCTGAGAGGCCCCCTTTCCTTTGTCCTTGTCCTCCCACTGGAGTCCTTAGGGGACACCCGGTGGGAGACCCACTTGTCAGCTAACCTAGCCAGCTTAAAGTGATCCAAAATGTTCTGGTCAGCAACATACTGACGCAGCTCTGGTGAACAGGCTTCAGAAAAATGCTCACTAAACAACAGGTGGGACAATTCAACAAAAGTTTTCACCTTGTAACCATCAATCCACCCCATTATATTCGTGTGCGCAGCACTCACCCAGTCAACCCAAGACACATTCTCTCTTTTCTTAAAATCCCTGAACCTTTTAAGATATTGGGTAGGCGTCTTGCCAAACTTGGCAATCAAAGCAGATTTCATACACTCATACTGACCCCTTTCTACCACACTCAGCTTCAGAATACAGTCATATCCAGTTTGAGGCACTCTGCTTAGCAAACACTTAGCCCAATCTCTTTTGTCAACATCATGAATTGCACAAGCCATTTCAAACACTTCAATCCATTGGAGGATATCAGAACCCTCCGAAAACACACCAACCAAATCCTTCATAAATTTAGTGGCTGGGGACCTGACACTCTCACTGGGTTTCGCTGAAGTCTCCACACAAGCTTTCTCTAGCTGCATTCTCTGACATTCAGTGTCCTTGTCTTTGAGTTCAAGATCCCTATTCTTGAGTTCCACTTGTTGCGCCAGCTCCTCTTTCTTAAGCTCAGCATCTATTTCCAACTTGCGATATTCAAAGGCCAATTTCATCCTTAATAACTCAAGTTCCAAGGAATTGCTGGGGTTCGGAACCAAAAGAAAGAGTGCTGCATCGCCAGGAGTCCCCCATGAACTCCTGCACAGAAAACACGACAGAACACATGATAAAAAGCAGTAAAGGACAAGGATACGGAGGCCCTGTCCCTCCGATGCATTTCCAGCATCACAGCCAGGTGCTGCCATCATGTGCCACGTGCAGCCTCAATCACCCAGGTACTGATTCTTATGCCATGTCAGATATAGTTATCATATGTACTTTTCAGTCTCACATGTCAAGGTGCTTCCATCCTATGCCAATTGTAGCCTTATGTTCTCTGACAAAGCTTGGTGCCACTGGTCCACCCCGCCCTGCCAGAAGTGGTAGCCTGAAGTCAAACATCCAAAGGGACAAAAATGTCAAATGCGGCCATAGGAAGACAGGGTTTGAGGATGGGGAGCAGGATGGGAGTGTTTTTTTTTATAGTGCAAATCAAGCTGAACCATGTTTAGATGATTTAATTTGAGGTAAACTGATTTGCGTTGGACCACACAGTTTGGCCATGTGGAAAGCGTGAATTTGTGAAGGTGTCCTGGTTCACAGTTTTCAGTTTGGCTAGTATACCAAATGTCCAACCATCATTTTACGACAAAATACAATGACTACAGTATTGTCGTCTGTGGAGGAAAACCAGGTCTCTGAGTTTAATAAAGCTGAGCTGCAGGGCACCAGCCCACATGTTAAAGTTACCTGACAACATCTTTGTATAACCATGTTTAGTAAATTGTGTTTAGAGCTTGCCAATGCACATTTTCAGTTTCACAAATAACAATCCTTATCGTTATGGAACTCAATGGCCTGCTGGTATTCAAACCTGTGCAAGACTGTAGGATGATCACAGTTACGCAAAACCAACATTTAACTCACTGAGCTATCATGCACTTTTAAACACTGATTAGAAAGAGGCCAATTCCTGAAATGTATGAACAGAAACGAGAGCTTCGCACAGTTAGCAATTAAGTGTCACAAATAAAATATTAAGAGCCACACTTAAGCACATTGTAAACACGGAAATGCCCTAATCCTTATGTCAATACATGCAGCTGGCAAACCTGCACGAGATGCTTGTGGAGGCGGATGAAGCCGTTCTGATTAAGAAAGATAGGAACTCACACACATACGGTGTAAAAACCAAAGAGATACATTTGTGTCCAACAGGTGCTTCACAAAGCAAAACACATCAATGCAGAGGTCACTGCACCTGCCCTTGTGGCCAGGGGATGCACATGTACTGACATGAGTACCACGGGGATTATCAGAGATGGCAGGGGTAGCAATTGCGACCCCTCGAACCACTTATTGATTTCTGTCGTTCCTTCGTGTATACATGCCCCAGGGCACAAAGCCAGCACGAGAAAGCACGGTCCGCAGGCATGCCTGGGCACATCTTGGACGGAATATAGAGTCAGTCGTGACCAGTCTACCGGTCCAGCAAGAAACAGGGTGAAGAGTCAGAGTAGAGAAAATAGCTCAGGAAAGAAAAGTCTGTGTGCAGCATATGGTGCAATCAACAGTCACGTGCCGAAAATGGCCTCCCGACTCAGAGAGCACGTGCAAGATGACATGATGGGAAACTATTAAGGCTGAATGATTACATCATTCCTCACGGTGGAAGCACCGTACGAAATGCCTTTCTTTATGTTCCCAGATTTTGATTCATGCTTTATGTATTTTAAATGGTTTTAGGTTGAGCGCTGCCTGATAGTAAAGGATCGAGGTGACAGCCCCAACCCTGTTAAACTCCTGAGGGGATTTTTGTGATTTAGGCTTCCACATTCCTAGGTCACCAGGACCATCTCGGCCTTTCTGTGGTTACGATTTAATGCAGATTAATGCTCTAATACTCTTTCCTGGGGCACAGTTTGAAACGAGGCTTGAAAAACCCCATATGTATATTTCTTTTGTCATGCAGATTACGACGTGAGTTGTGTATGAAATATACAGCATGCAAACTTTAGGCATGTTTTCTGCATGGGCACCGTATCTAATTTTTAATAAATGCTCCTAAGTGCCAACAGTGCTATGCAGTAATTCTATGCGCAGATTAGCGCAGCTTTGGACATTTCTCGAAGGGTATCAATATTCTAGCACTTTTCTTGTCGGAGCGATTCATTGCAATCCTCCCACACACAAGGTTCAACCATGATAAACCTATGACCCCTAGGCTTGGGTGGAAGGGGACTGTGCCCTGTGCCATTGTTGCATATCACCCCCACTGACCTCTGTGTTCATGTTGCAGCCTGAGGAGGATCAGGTCCAGGTGGGGCATTTGCAGCAATGCTCTAAGCAGCCACAGATCCTGCTGTTGGAGCTGTGCTGACCGCTTGATAGTGCTCAAGGAGCTCACTTGCCTGCTAGTTGTCATGCAGACCCCAAAAGTGATGGGCCTGATGGCAGCCTCTCCCCAGAGGTGTACAATGGTATGAAGGGGCCAAGGTTCCCCCTGCCCTGAGGGAAGGACTGGCGAAGATAATTGAAGCATCCCCTGCAATACAGAAGCACTATCCAGTGCCCCAAGCTGCCAAGTATAACGGCTACCCCAGATCAGTGTTCATCAAAATAATCCACTCACCTTGATAAAGACCTTGAAGTGGTCAAAACACGTGTCACCACCTCAGCAACATTAAAAACAATGGCACAAGGCAAGATAAAAGTTGTTGTGAATTTTTGAAATAGAAACATGACAAACGCAATTGAATTCTAATATGTGAATCATGTGTACAGCGCCAACTCTAAATGAATCTCCAGTTCTACGTTATTTCGTCGACCACTTTTTCATCGTGGGACTTTTCATCGCCGACCCTTTCATCGCCAACATTTTTATTTATTTATTTTTTTTTTATTTATGGGGGGCTGTGCCCCCCAAACCTCTCCCTTACTTAAATAATCATACCCCAACCCGCACAAACACCACACCTAAAAAAAAAAAAAAAATTTAAAAAATGTTGGCGATGAAAGGGTCGGCGATGAAAAGTCCCACGATGAAAAAGTGGTCGACGAAATGCGTGTATACAGAATCTCCAACCCCTCTGCAACGTCTTACCAGGGCCTTCGAGCATGGCCCCACTGGGTTCTTACAACGGTCTGCAAGTACGCATTAACCTAAAAAAAGTAAGCTCCAGTGCAGTAGCCACACCTTCCCGGTGCTCACAAAACCCCCGTCTTAATAATATTTAGGCAATCCTCTTCCAACCGTGTCACTATTGTGAGGTGGGAAGAGGCATTGAATGCTATCTGTACAGGGTTTATAAAGTGAACTTACCTGGGACCCAATAGAGCGCTGTACATAGGGGACACATCTAGGGTGTCGCAACTTTGGTGCGGGGTAGCAGAGGAGCTGCGATGAGTAAGGGGAACAGCAGAGGCTGGGAACCAGTTGGGGAGAAGAAGAGTTACATAGAGCAATCACTGATTGTCAAGGGTCTTCAAGTCCTTCCAGAAATGTGCAATGGATGAGACCACTCTTATCCGCATTAATAACTTTTAGCTGTGGATGGAGCACAGCAGGAAACAGCCTGTTTTCCCTCTTGCAGTTTTCTTTTTGGCTTTTGTTGTTGCGCTGCCCTTTGAAGATGGTGTGAACCTCAGGTCAGGCAAAGAGGTGTTTTGGTTGTGAGCTCTTTGAAGGTGATACAGGATATCTTGGACATGATGGATGCTTGAAAGGGTAGCTGGTGCAGCTCCTTGAGGATGGGGGTGATGTCTGGAATTTGCATAGTTCTGTGATGAGGCAGCAGGATAAATGGCTTTCAGTAGCTGCAGGATGACATCTGGGACTCCTGCAAGTAGAGTGTTGTCGTGGTCCAGGTGGAAGATGACTAGAGCTTGGACAACTATTCTGAAATTGGATCAATGAGGAAAGTCTTAACTCTGGTAGCACATAGCCTGACTCTTTTTGGTGATGTGGGTTTTGTTTGAGAGGTCACATTCAGTGGTAAAGTTAAGAGATTTTTCACTGGGTGAAAATAAAATAAAGGCATTAATCAGCTTCATGTCAGTCATCCAGTTCTGGACTTGTATGCTTAATGGAGCTTCATATGAGAATACAGTCAGTCTTTGTTGGGTGAGCTTTCCTCACTTTATACCTTTGCTGTCTAGTGAAAGAGCAATGCATGGTTCGGGGGCCAGTAGTGGTACAGGCTCCTCTCTTTAGTCAATCATGTTTCCCGCCACAACATCATAACAAGCCTGCTCTGCACCATAGCCAGGTCACCTACTGCATGCAGCCTGTCCTTGCACCCCAGTGTGTTGTAATGTTCCCATTAGGCGGTCTACTCTTGCCGCTCCAGAGCCGCCATCACACTGCAGGGGTGACAGCTGGGCCTTCTTTTCAACATCTAGCAGTGCCTCCAGTCCTCACCTCCATCTGGGCAATCAGGAAAGTTGTCATAGGAATCGAAGAGGATTTCAACATACTTCCGCTATTAGGACACCAGTTCCTTGCTGCCTGTGTCGCTTTCATTCTCAGCTTAGTTTGTGGGGACTGGTGTGTGATGATTTGTCCGACTTTAGCTGCTCCATAAACGCCATTACATTGCAGGTGTCACCACAGACCCCCCCTCTCAACCATAAAGCAACTCTGCCAGGTGCACCTTCATCTGGACGAACACGTGACTTGTTAAGTGCTGTGATCTTCCCCCTTATCTTCCAGTTCTTAGGGCATCCACATTTTATGTGTGCAGTTTTGAGCGAGGAAGCTTTAAAGGGTGTTTCCTTTTTTCAATTCGTGCATGCACCAGCTTGCTCCCAGTTCTTTGCTTGCCTGTGCAACTGGATCTGTTTACCAGCGTTCACTGCTCACCATGACGTTATACATCCTTTTTCTTATCTCTCAACTCTTTACATGGTGTTGCCCATGACTGTCTGTCCCCCTTTCTCTAGACCTCGGCGTACATCCCACATCCCGCCTAGTGCCATGCTCCAATTTGATTAACCCTACTATACATGATTCTCTTCCAGTCGCTATTAATTTAAGAAGCGTTCTTCCACTCAATCTGTTAATTCGACAGTGTCCTTCTAAGTGTGCTGGCTGAAAATGTAGACACCATCTTGGGTATCAGTATTTTGTGAATGGAAAAGCAAAATGACTGGGGGTAACAGGACTTTAATTAGACTGCGTAGCTAATGTATACAGGAAGTAGATAACTAGACATATAAAAGTGTCACTGATTTCAATGGGTTTTGTGATAGGTCTCTTAATTTTTCCCCCACGTTGCCATTGTTGGTCCAATTGAGAAGATTTAAGACGATTTAGGCCATCCCCTTCAAAACATGTTACTATCTTGAGGTGGGATGAGGTGTTGAATGCTATGTATGTGCGAGATTTATAAAGTTAAAACTTAGCTGGGAACCAATGAAGCGCCGTATAGTTAGGTGTGGGTAGGCAGAGGAGCAGGGATGGTTTAGGGGAACAGCAGATGGTGACCACCAGCTGAGGAGAAGAGAGGTTATGTAGAGCAATCAGCGATTGTCAAGATGTTCTTAAAATTGTAGTGTCTTCAAGTCCTTCCTGAAATGTGCAGTGGATGGGACCACTCATATCTGCATTGGTAACTTTTACCTGTGGATGGAGCCTAGAAGGAAACAGTGTGTTTTTTGTTTATTTCCCTCTTGTCGTTTTTTGTTTGGCTTTTGTTGCACTGCCCTTTGAAGATGGTGTGATCCTCAGGTCAGGCAAAGAGGTGTTTTGGTTGTGAGCTCTTTGAAGGTGATGAAGGATATCTTGGACATGATGGATGCTTGAAAGGGTAGCTGGTGCAGGTCCTTGAGGATAGGGGTGATGTCTGGAATCTTCATAGTCCCGTGATGAGGCAGCAGGATAAATGGGTTTCAGAAGACTGAGTAAGGCATCTGGGACACCTTCATGTAAGTTGTTGCCCCGGTCCATGTGGAAGATGACTAGGGCTTGGACAACTATTCTGAAACTTGGATCAGTGTTGAAAGACTTCTATCTATCTATTATGGTTTTTATATAGCACCCTATCGCCCATAGGCCTCAAAGCGCTCACAAAAACAGACAACATAAAACAGAAGTTCAGGCCAAAGAGAGGAAAGAGGGACTATTAAGTTTCTCCTTCATCGAACAAGTGTGACTTAAGAAGTTTCTTAAAAATGGCAAGAGACACACTGTTTACTGTTTTTAATGAGAAGGGGCGTAGAATTCCAGATTATAGGAGCCCAGTGAACAAAATTCGTACCACCTACTCTTTCCAGGATTTTACGTGGTTGTTGTAGGTTATATTTATCATTGGATCAAAGATTTCTTCGAACAAAAAAAAATATTTTTTTGCTAGATTGCTAGGGGCAGTGCCGGCTAGACACTTAAAAATCACAACGGAGCATTTGAACTTAATCCGCAGTTGGACTGGTAGCCAGTGAAGTTTTCTTCTGGCTGCTGAAATTTTTTCCTGACGATTCAATCCAAAAACAGCCCTAACCGCACCATTCTGTATGGTCTGAAGTTTAGTGGTATTGCCCTTGGAAGTACCAATCAGGAGACTATTGCAGTAATCCAATTTCACATTCATTATGGCACCTGCAATCAACGCCAGGTTTTGTTCAATTAAGTATGGTCGAATTTGCCATATAAGATTAGTGTAGAAAACACATGTGGATTTTGAGTAGGAGACATGTTACTTGTACGAAAGATGTGAGTTCATGAAAATACCCAAGGTCTTAACATGCTCCGAGACTATTATTAATCTTACGTTTTTTATATTGTAGATCTAATTTTCCTATTTTCTCAGGTGTGCCAAGTATTAGGAGTTCGGTTTTTGCATTGTTAAGAGCAAGATAATGATTAGGCATCCATTTCTGGATGGCATTAAACACTTCATTGATTCTTAGCACATCCTTTTCATAGGAACCTGACAGTTCAAATACCAACTAGGTATTGTCAGTGTAGTTCGTGAACTGGACACTCATCTTTTGAAGCATGTCACACAACAATTTCAAGAAAATGTTAAAGAACAATGGTGACAAACATGATCTCTCTGGGACACCACAGGTCAACAGTGTCTTTAAGGAGCTAAAGTTACCCCATAACAACTGCAGCCATTCTTGGGCCCAAAAACGATTTAAACGAGTTAGTTGCTGAGGGAGAACATCTACCCGTTGTTCTCAGTCTCTCGGCCAGTAGATCATGATAATAAGATCAAACGCTGAAGAGAGATCAAGCAGCATAAGCAAGGCAGTATTTCTTTGCTCAATAATGCTGGCGATGTTTGCCTGAAGATCCAAAAGAGCAGTTTCAGTTCCATGCTTAGCCCAAAATCCGGACTGCTCATTAGCCAATAGATCGCTTGTGTCTATGAATTTTTGATACTGTAAGTAGGCAATCCTGTCGATAATCTTAAGCAAGAAAAGCACATTTGTTACAAGCAAAAACGTTGCAAGGAATTGAGGGGTCAAGGTTTTCCTTTTTTAGAAGTGGCCTCTTCAAATGACTGATTAACAAATTGCACTACCGAGGGTGCTAAAGTATCTGCGTAGTCCTTAAATAGTTTTGTGGGGAAGATGTCCCCTTGACAAGAGGATGGCCTTAAATTATGTATAACCTCCAAAACCTCTAAAACAGAAACACTTTCAAAAGAGAAGGAATCTGGAAGGCTGTCAGACGGATCACTCTTAATCGTGTGTGACATGTAGACGGTGTTCTTAGGATCTGAAAACAGTTTTTTTTGGGTTTCAATAGCCTATTGATGTTTACAGGTTTTTTCAGAAAAACTTTCATGAATGGCCTGAGACCACTTGTCCCTCTCTTGGGCTAGGTTGGTAGCTGGAGGGTCTTTCAATTCTTTAAGAAATGAAAATATTTCTTTAGATTGGGATTTAGCTTGTCTGATTCTCTTATTAAAATTAAAGTGTTCTGCTTTAGCTTGAAAAATTGTCGATTTATATGCTTTAGCAGCTAACTTATAGGATGCTAATAATGATGCAGACGGATCTTTCCTCCATAAATGCTCAGCTTTATGCTTGGCTCTTCTGGCCTCTAGAATATCACTGGAAAACCATGCATTCAAATTGTTAGATTTTGACTTTGCAGAAAGCCAATCTGGTAGCACATAACCTAACTCGTCTTGATGATGTGGGCTTTGTTTGAGAGGTCACAGTCAATGGTAAAGGTAAGAGATTTTGCACTGGAACCCTGATACACCAAGGTAAACCCAGTTTGGGCCCATCAAAAGCAGCGGATTTCACCACTTGCATCTTGGCATTGCATGCAATAATTTAGAATTTCAAATGCTGTTTTTTTTTCATTTTGCCGCTGTGCTTGTCAAGTGCACTGAAAATGGATCAAGTGAGGAATATGATAATCTCAGCATAAGCAGTGCTCTGTTGGTGCTTCCCGTGTTACCGATTGCAAAATTAGTGTTTTTCCCAGTATACCAGAATATTTTGTTTGCTCGTGGCCACACTCCAAGATGGCCGCCTTCGCCTTTGCGCAGTAAGCCATCCTCTTCGTGTGGGCCTGGTCACCTGTGATTGGCTGAGACACCTCTACTTGATCCAATCAGGGCCATCGGGAGGCGGGGAGCCGGCGCCACACTGAAGGCCCTCACCCAAGGCCCTGTCTGTTCCTGTCCGGTCAAGGCTGGGCCTCCAGACCCTACTCTCCTACTACTGCATGCAAAGATGCTTCATCATGTTGGTTACTCCACCCACACACCTCTGGACTGTGACATTCCCCCTCTTGCCATCACGTGATTACTGACTGTTGGTTGGTGGCTGTCTACTCTCTACTTCACTCACTCCCTCTGCCTCTCCAGCCACTCACATTGGCCAGCTTTGCTGACAGTTATCCCTTGTACTACGGTGAAACTTCACTCTGCTGTTCACTCCCTAAACTACATTTCTACTGACCCCATCTATGCACTGGTGTGGTGCAATTACCTGTGTCATCTTGCATTGTATGTTACTGTTAGTCTACAAATCGAATGTAGGTGTGCCTTCATCCAGCATTGTATTTGTCTATTAGTGTAAGATTCACATTTAGGTGTGCCTTCATCCAGCATTGTATTTGTCTGTTAGTGTAAGATTCAAATTTAGGTGTGTATTTGTCTGTTAGTGTGAGATTTGAATATAGGTGTGCCTTCATCCAGCATTGTATTGGTCTGTTAGTGTAAGATTCAAATTTAGATGTGCCTTTATCCAGTATTGTCTGTTACTGTTAGTGTAAAAATCGAATTTAGTTGTGTATTTGTCTGTTAGTGTAAGATTCGAATTTGGGTGTGTCTTCATCCAGCATTGTATGTTACTGGTAGGGTAAACATCACATTTCGGTGTGTATTTGTCTGTTAGTGTAGGATTCAAATTTAGGTGTGCCTTCATCCAGCATTGTATGTTACTGTTAGTGTAAAAATCGAATTTAGGTGTGTATTTGTTTGTTAGTATAGAGTTTGAATTTAGGTGTGCCTTCATCCAGCATTCTGTTTGTCTGTTAGAAATCGAATTAGGTGTACCTTCATCCTGCATTGTTTTGTGTTGTACTCCTAACACCTACTTGGCCACCTGTGTATCTGGTTCAAAACTGTGCATTGCAGCACACCTCCCCACCCCTTCTCGCTTTCTCTCTGCTTCTCACTTCCTCCTCACGCTCTGAGATGGCACTCCTCACCTCCCCAATCTACTCCAACTGCTACACCATCACCTATACTCCCTCTCTTACAGAATCTAGACAGAAAAAAACATAAAAGGACATCCTTGCTGCAAACCCTGGCCTCCCAATTGCAGACACCTATATCAGTGCATCCTCGAGAGAAATCTTCACTGACACCCTATTCTCTGTCCCATCTCCTGACATATGAACCTCTCCCCTCACTGCCTCTCTCCCACCTTATTCTAACACATCCATTAATGGTGGCAGCAAGTGGGAAGTCCTCCTTAATGGCTTCTTCTCATAGGCACAGTCCTGGTTCAAGGCCCTCAGACCAACCTACTTCTTTTTGACCAGATCCTGCTATCTCTCATCAATTTCCTTCCTTCCTTCGCCTGCCTCTCCCACTTCTACACCCTCTGCTCCACCACTTCTGACGGATGCCCTACACTCCGCCTCATAAAACCTTCAAAGGCAATGATCATCTCCACCTGGTGACACTCAACTCATGCTGAGCCATCAAACACTCTGCTGACATCTGCCTTCTCCTTGAAGACACTGACATGGTCATACTTGCACTAATTGAATTTGGTTCAAAACCGGGTCAGTTAGTTCCTTTGTCTGACTGCTACCCAACAATTTTAAGATCACCTCAAAGCCTCAACCCCACCGTGCTGGTGTAGGGGTTGCCTTAATCTTCCCAGAGTGGATTCCTTCTTCCATCCTACCCACTCAGCCCTATTTGTCCTTCGAGAGCCTAGTATGCAAATTGGTCATCTCCTCTTCCACCACCTTGACCATTGCTACCATCTACCGGCCCCCAGGCTCTTCTTCTCTGTTCTTCTCTGAGTGGGCGGACTTCTGTTCCTCCCTACTCTCTACCACCTCCAACCTCTACTAGGGGACTTCAACTTCCACCTAGACTCCCCTTGCACAGCAACCATCCTCTTCACTGATGATAATGAGAGGTTATTTATAATGCGCTTAATACCCAGAGGTTTCTAAGCACGGATTCAGGGATCGAACCTGTGTTTCTCCATGTGGTCTTGCTACCCAGGCGAACACGTTGCAGCTGAGTTATCCTTCCAAGACCTTCTAACACTGACCTCTGCTCCTCCCTATCCCTCTCCATTCGTCCCTATGGCCCTACCCATTCTGCTGGACACACGCTAGAAGCCATCCTCCACTCCAACCTCACTCTCTCTACTCCCCTGGCCACTCCTCTCTCCTGGTCTGACCACTCTCACCTCACCGCTCATCTGGGTCCCTATTGCCCCATGACAACTCCTCATAAAGCACAGCCAACCTCGTTCATAAACATCTGTCCGATGAAATGAGTGTCAGCTGCTGTCTTCTCTTGAACCTTCATTCCCCCTTGCCCATCCAACACAGACTCTACCACTGATTCTGCCCTCAGTAACCTCTATCTGTCCCTTACCAGCACCCTTGACATCCTTGCCCCAGTCATGAGGACCTACCTGAAACCTGCCTCAAAACGTAACACCTGGTATGACTCCAAACTTGCAGACCTGAAATGTAAGTGCAGGGCTGCCGAACGGAAGTGGCACACTTCAGGCTCACCCTCTGACAGAATGGCCATCTGAGTGATCTAGACACTGCAGACTCTCCATCCGTGCCAAAAAAAAGAGGCGACATTCAGGCACAAGTGTCCAATGCATCCAACAACACAGCTGAACTCTTCAAAATCTGCAGGGAATTTGCTAACCCATCTGCAGTATCTTCTGCCCCTACTCCTTGCCAGGCCCTTTGCAATGTACTTGCCCCTCACTTCATTTTCAAAACCCAGGACATACTGAACAGCCTTGTCATGCCCTCTTCCAACCCTATGCCCCTACCTCTCCCTCCCACCTTCACCTCCTTTGCTCCTGTCTCCCCTGAAGTTGTCAACTCCATGAAGGTCCCTTCAAAACAGGTTGCCCCATGCTCTTCCAGAACCATCAAGGACAACATCTCCTCTCTTGCCCCTGCTCTGCAATCCCTTGTGCACCCACTACTTAAAAAAACATCTGCAGAGCCTTCCTGCCCAGCCAACTACCACCCCATTTCCATTACCCCCTGCCTTGGGAAACTGCTCGAGAAGTGGGCCCTCCCCCAACACAACTCTCATAACTCTCATACCGAACTTGTTGGTGGTCTACATGACGACCGGTCTGGATTTTGAGCATTGAGAGGCACGGAAACCTCTCTTCTGAACACCCGTGAAGAACTGCTTGTATCCCTTGACTCCAACTCCCCTGCTGTCCTCATCCTCCTTGATCTCTCTTCTGCATTTGACACAGCGAACCATTCCATCCTCATAAAAAAGGCTCATGATACCCTTGGTATCTCGGAGTCGCACTGGACTGGCTTACCTCCTTCCTAACTGACCATTCCTCCAAAACTATTCTGGGCCCTTTCTCTTCTCCTACTTCCTCCTCCAACTGTGGTGTCCCCAAGGGCACCATTCTTTCACCCTGGCTCTTTAACATATAACTTTCCTTGCTGGTATGCCTCATTTCCTCCTTCTCCCCCAATTTCCAGTGCTAAACTGATGACACACAACTCTTCTTCAAACTTCCTAATGAGGCCCTTGCACCTTGTTTCATCCCTGGCTGCCTCTCTGCCACCCAGGCCTGATACACTGCTAATGATCTCTGCCTCAATGCCAGCAAAACAGATATTCTCCCTATTGGGTTGCCTGCACCCTACTTTTTCTGCTCCCCCCTGCCTTTCTCCATGGGTTCCCCCTAGCCCCCTCCTCTGAAGCCAGGAATCTCAGTGTCATCTTCAATTCCTCCATTTCCTTCATCCCTCATATTCAGGACATTGTCAAGAAGTCCCACTTTCAGCTCTTCCTTCTCAAAGAAACTCTACCCTTCCTCACTTTCCCCCAGAGACTCAATGTTACCGGTGTTCTGGTTCTCTCCAGGCTAGACTATTTCAATTGCCTCCTCCTTAATCTCCATGTGTCCTCCCTGCGACCCCTCCAGCTATCCCAGAATAGGGCAGCAAGACTTATCCTTGGCCTTAAGCACAGGGACCTCATCTTTCCTGCCCTAAAAAGCCTTCACTGATTCCGTCTCTCAGCACAGATTAAATATAAATCTCTGATCATCCACAAGGCTATCTGGGTCCGGGGTCCAATGCATCCTGACCAAACACCCCCTTCTGCACTCCTGTGTTTCACTGGCACCAACTCACTGCATGTGAAGCAGTTTGCTAAACAATGAGCTGAAGGTCAATCCCTTTCCTCTGCGGGATCCCTCCTGTGTAATGGCCTCCCTCTCCCTCTGTGTCTTCAGCAGGACATCCTTAAATTCAGAAAAATGACTCAAGACCTTTCTCTTTACCTCTTCCTTTTCCTCCTCTCTTCCCTGCTAATTTTACAGTAACATGACTGATGTGCAGGGCCCTTATGTATCCTCAGGGCCCTGACCCCCACAGCCCTCATCCCAGCCACTGTCTATTTACTGCACTTACTTTGGCTCTTACTTACCCTCCCTGCGGGTGGTTGCACTTACGTTCTTCTCTTATAAGAATTTCACCCTAAGTACTTCTCCATGAGCATCACAGCACCTATCCCTTACCCCCTCCCCTCTGCACTTGCATGTTCTGAACACTCACAAGGCATAGTAGGTTTGTCTCCCCTCCCTGATTTTCTCATTATTTGTTTGTACTATTAATTCAATTATTTATCTTTGTTGTAATTCATTGTCTGCCTTCCCCTGTTCCCACCCTGTTGACCTGTGTGCACTTTGAAACAGTTGTTGCTAATTGCATAAGTACATAACAAATGACCAATAAATAAATAAAGATCACATGCATACACAGACCTATGCAGCACAAATGGCACCAGCAGAGCACGCACCAGTGCAGCTGCAATAGCCCATGATGCAGACACAATAAGCAGAAATATATACACAGCAACTGCAGGTAGCATTACAAGTGCCGACACAACAGTACACTGTAGCCACAGGGAATTTTGACAACGCGGTACAGACTCCCGCAACGAGACCAGGGAATGTGGCCATAGTGGGAGGGAATCCTTTCACAGGGAGAGGGATGAGCATATATCCACGTGAGGGCAGCCCACAGACTGACTTGATGTGTTCAATCCCATCTGTTACACCCCACCCGACCCGAACGGGAACCACAAGTGGTGTTAACCATAGGTGACAATACTTTCTCCTTACTTGTAGATACGGGAGCCACCAGGTCCTGTGCTAGAGAGGGGAGATACCCCATTTCAGGCATTGCCATGAATCCTCAAGGGTTTTCTGGGGCCATGTTAAGATGGATTTCTAAACTCTGACTTGGTGGCCAGAGGTTTAGGAGGCCACCCTAGTTTAGTGAAACTGGCATCTGAAACCGACTTCTGTACAAGTCAGACCAATCTATATAGCTTGGCAGGCAGTTAAGACTAAGTCTCAGGACGGGTGAGAGTGATCAAAAACCCAGAATGAGCACACACAGTAAAAAACCACAGATTGCTCTTAGACAAGTATATATCAAACATATCTATACATTTATTGCCAGCCGGACCAATTGCCACAAGTAAACTTCAGTTATATAACAACAGTTACCACACAATTCCTATACTAAGTAATATATATATATACAATTTGTTTCCTAATGCGACAAAGGAGTACAACACAACCTGAAAGGAGAAGGGTGAGTTAACACACTAGGAGCATTAGACAATTCTTCAGAGTCGTTCCCTAACTTTCTCAGTCCAGCCATAAGAAGTGGGGAGTCTTGTGCTCAACAGTACAGTGCATAAAAACACACAATCAAGCATGTAGATCAAAAAGTAGGTCTTCTTGAGGGAGCTGTAGTGAGTCAGGAAGGGGCTTGAGGTGATGCAGAATTGGTTCCCACTATTCGAGTAGGGTCTGCCAATGGTGGCAGAGTAGTTTTCAAAAGGTGGGAATAGCTAGGGAGTGTAGGCTAACCCAGCCACAAGTGAATACCTTTTCAGGGATATTCGTGAGTAAAAGAGATCCGTTGTGCCAGGGGGCCACCGGTAAGTGATGCAAGTACGCACAGACCCTTGGCATAGTCCAGACCAAACTTTGCCAATTTAGTCAAGGTTGCTAGTAGGTTTGAGTCCTGCAATTTCACTGCGCTCTGGCTCTCAGTGGCTGTGGGATAGAACAATCGTCTGTAATGGGACAGTTGCCTTTTCTCAGCTTCCGAAGATACAAAGAGTGACGCGGGTTTCAGAGATGCGTGTGGCATTCCACACTCTCCTGATTCACGCCTATGAAATTTTGGTGGGAAAGGGCACGGGACAACAAGCAAGCATTGTCCCAAGTCTCCAGTTGAAACTTCAGACAGCAGCGATTCTGTGGGATAACCCAAGGTAGAGCTGGAAAGTTCACTGGATGACCCAGGAACACTTCAAAAAGGGCTCCTTCAATGGGTAAGCAGGGGGCGCTGAGAGTAGTCGTTCACAGTACTCCAAAGGAGCAAAGTGCCCTAAGGTTGTAAGGGATAGGTGCTGTGATGCTCATGGAGAAGTACTTAGGGTGAAATTCCTATAAGAGAAGAACGTAAGTGCAACCACCCGCAGGGAGGGTAAGTAAGAGCCAAAGTAAGTGCAGTAAATAGACAGTGGCTGGGATGAGGGCTGTGGGGGTCAGGGCCCTGAGGATACATAAGGGCCCTGCACATCAGTCACGCTTGTGTAAAATTAGCAGGGAAGAGAGGAGGAGAAGGAAGAGGTAAAGAGAAAGGTCTTGAGTCTTTTTTCTGAATTTAAGGAGGTCCTGCTGAAGACATAGAGGGAGAGGGAGGCCATTACACAGGAGGGATCCCGCAGAGGAAAGAGATAGACCTTCAGCTCATTGTTTAGCAAACCGCTTCACATGCAGTGAGTTGGTGCCAGTGAAACACAGGAGTGTAGAAGGGGGGTATTTGGTCAGGATGCATTGGACCCCGGATCCAGATAGCCTTGTGGATGATCAGAGATTTCTATTTAATCTGTGCAGAGGGCAAAGTTTTCCGAACCTTCCATTGCATCTCTGGCAGTTTCATGAGTCAATTTCTTCCTTGCAGGATACTTGGTTGCTTCTGTAGTTTGGAGAGATCTCAGGTGATCGACCTGAAATGGATACAGAGCCCCTTCTCTATGCAAGATTAGCTTTGTGCCAAAATCAAGGAGTTACAATAGAAGATCTGCATTTATGCAGGCATCCCTGTGTCAAGGAGTTCCCCCCTTCTCACCTGGGTCCGTTCTTTGCTGGAGTCCTTGGTCGCTGCCTTCTTGCGGACAGACCTGGTTTTGAACAAGGCTGCCCGAGTCTCTTCCTACTCCAGAGTGCGTTCAGTTCCCGGGATGCGGATTCAGGAATCCGAGGAACTAGGAAAGGTGCAACTAGCACACGAGTCCAGGAAATAGGAGGAAAGGAAGGGGCAAGGAACGGGTAGATAGACAGGTGCAAGGAAACAATATCGCGAGCTACGGGACACACGTCGGATCGCTACTTTGCAATAGCATTGAGACACGCGGAGCCACGGAAGGCGTAGTCTATAAATAGAATACGTTACGTCCAGTGCGTGGAGCGAGAAAGGGGTTTCAGGCTGGACGACCATGTTGGGAGTATTATGGAGTGCACATCCCGTTGTGACAAGGACCAGGAAGTCCAAAAGGGATGTGTTCTGTAGTTCATGACAACATGCCTCCTCCGAAGACCCTTTCCTCCAGGTTTGCCCGGGTGTATGAGGTGAAATCTTCTGAGCAACCGAGGGGCCTTGATATTAGAAATAGGTTCCCAGTTTCTTTCACTACGAGGGTATCCTTTCCATTCAACCAGGTATTGAAGCTGGCCCCGTTTATACCTGGAATCGCAAATCCGGGATACCTCATATTCCAGTTGGTTGTCGACCAGCAGAGGAGGAGGTCTACAGGATTTCCGGGAGGATGGAATGTAGGGTTTTAATAAGGATGTATGAAAAACTGGATGAATTTTCTTCCAGGAGTCTGGTAGTTTGATCCGGTATGAGACGGGGTTAATCATTTCCTTGATGGGAAATGGACCATAGTAACGGGGAGCCAATTTGTTTGGTCTTAGATGTCGGGGTAGTAATTTTGATGACAACCATACTTGGTCACCGACTGTATAAGAGGGGCCTGGTCTTCTTTTGGAATCCGCATATCTCTTGGTCTACGTTCTGGCCTTCTCTAAGCATTCCTTGGCCCCGTATGTTGACGAGTGTTTCAATCCAGGAGTCAACAGTAGGTACCGGTGTAGAATGAGGAAGAACAGAGGGTAAAACCGATGGATGGAACCCTTGACTACAATAAAAATGACTGTTTTTGAGCGCTGAATGTTCGGAGTTGTTGTAGGCGAATTCAGCAACAGGTATCAGGAGTGACCAGTCATCCTAGACCTTTGTGGCGAAACATTGAATATACTGTTCCAGGGTCTGATTCTCACGTTCTGTGGCTCCGTTGGTTTGGGGGTGATACCCTGAAGAAAGGGCACGTTGAATTCCCAGAATTCGACAGAGATGTTTCCAGAATTGTGAGACGTATTGCGGTCCTCTATGAGATATGATCTTGGAAGGAAGTCCATGCAGGCGGAATATGTGTTCCAGAAAGATTCCAGCTAGTTCGGAGGAGGATGGTAGTTTACTGAGGGGCGTAAAATGAGCCATATGAGTGAACAAGTCTATGGTAACCATGTAGTGATGAATTCCCATGGCCTAGTTGGCAGTGTTTTTTGCAGTAGAAGACCCGCTGGTCTCTTGTTATAATGCATATTTTGAGCACAGACAATGCAAGATTGGACGTACTGCTGTACGTCAGTCTTCATCTTAGGCCACCAGAGCTGTCTCTGTATAAAACGGAGGGTATTGGTGATTCCACGATGCCCGGAGTGAAGTGTGTCATGACAGAGGTTTATTATTTTCTGTTGTAATTTCTTTGTAGGAATGAGCAGTGCATTGTCCTTGAATAAATATCCTTTCTTGGCTCTTAGATTCCATTGATTTTTCCTTGACATATCCTTCCATAACTCAGAGGATTGGGTTTGCGCTCGGATTTCTTCCAGGAGGTTGACTGCTTGAGCTACGAAGATCGTGGGGGAAAACATCTTAGGATATGCCTTATCTTCAGTGGTTATGTAGTCAGGGCGTCGAGACAAGGCGTCAGCAATCAGGTTATGTGATCCGGGAACATGAGTGATGTGGAACTGGTACTGTGCAAAAAAGTAGGCCCAACGCGCCTGACGACTATTTCTACATTCCTATGACTGTAGAATCTGAAGATTCCGATGGTCCGTACGGACTTGGACTGGATGTCTAGCTCCCAGAAGTAGATGCCACCATTCAGGGAAGGCTTGGCGGATGGCTAACAATTCCTTTTCCAGGACGGAGTAGTGTGTTTCACTTGGAGTGAGGGTTCGTGAATGATAAGCAATGGGGTGTTCCAGTTTATCATCTAATTTCTGTTTCAACACTGCTCCTATGGTGTAATTAGAGGCATCCGTTTCCATTAGAAATGGTCGGCTTATGTCGGGTTGGACTAAGATAGGAGCTTGTGTAAACTCGGTCTTCAAACGCTGGAATGCTGTGTGTTGCTGTGTGGACCAGATAAAAGGGGTGTCCTTCTTTAAGAGAGCAACAATCGGTTGAACAATCTCGGGAAAGGTGGATATGAACTTTCGGTAGAAATTGGCAAGCCCCAGGAAGGATTGAACTTGTTTCACGGACGTGGGAGCAGGCCATGCCAGAATAGCCTTTACCTTTGAAGGGTCCATACCAATTCCCTCTGGGCGAAGGATAAATCCTAGGTAGTGAACTGAGATACCGTGAAACAAGCATTTTTCGGGTTTGGCTAAGAGTTGGTGTTCACAGAGTCTTTGTAGTACTGCCTTTACGTGTTCTTCATGCTTTTGACGGTCCTTGGAAAAGATCAATATGTCATCCAGATATACAATGACGAAGAGGAACAACATGTCAGAGAACACCCTATCCATAAAACGTTGGAAGACTGCCAGGGCATTAGCTAGTCCAAAGGGCATGACCAGGTATTCGTAATGGCCAAAGGGTGTTCTAAAGGCGGTTTTCCACTCGGCTCCTTCCCGGATACGGATCAAATGATAGGCACCCCGGAGATCCGACTTGGTGAATATTACCGCGCCTCTTACGGCTTCCAGGATATCGAAATCAAGGGTAGTGGGTAACGGTCTTTGAGGGTGCATTGATTTAGGCCACGATAATCGAGGCAGGGTCTGAG
This sequence comes from Ambystoma mexicanum, assembly GCF_040938575.1. NCBI lineage: Eukaryota > Metazoa > Chordata > Amphibia > Caudata > Ambystomatidae > Ambystoma > Ambystoma mexicanum. Next base: position 545,548,066 of record NC_090929.1, read on the forward strand.
TTCCTGGGTATCCTTTTTGGGAACAAAGAATAACAAAGCACCTGCTGGAGATTTTGAAGATCTTTGGTGCCATTTTCAAGGTTGGTATCCAGGTATTCTTTGAGGGCCTTTTTCTCGGGTTCAGAAAGGATGAACATCCTGCCGAAGGGAATCACTGCTGAGGGTTCCATTTCTATTGCACAGTCTTCAGGCCTGTGTGGGGGTAAGGCCTGGACTATGGCAGTCGAAAACACATCAGGGTAACCTTGGTAGGCCTCAGGGACTTTTATGATATTGGGAACCATGAGTGGTGTTTCTTGGTCTTTATGCGGTTCTTTAGGGGGTGTTAATGAAGGTTCCAGGAATAGACAGTGAGACATACAAAACTCTGAGCCTAGGAATAGTGATCCTGCTGTCCAGTTGATATATACGGATTGTGTCTTTGTAACCAGGGCATACCCAATATCATGGGGTAGTGGGCTGACTTAATGATGTCGAACCTAATCAGCTCTTGATGATGATTTATTGAGAGCTGGATCTCCTTGGTCTGCAGGCTTATGGGCCCTGAAGTGAGGGGTCTTCCGTAGATGGCTTCCACAGCCTGCAAGGTACTTTGTGTCTCGTACGGAATCTGGTGACTAAGCAACCCAATCATGATCAATGAAGATCCCCATAGCTCCGCAGACTACCAGGGCCAAAATGGGATAGGTCTTGCTCTTGGAGGGTGATAGAAATGCCTGTAGTATGACCAATTTGTTTTGTCCAGGAGAGTTCAAGGATGGAATTGATGTGGAGCAAACATCTCTCTCCCGAAGCTCTGCTACATCTAGGATAGGGAGCTGGCGTTTCCCGAACGCCGAGGGGGGGCTAGAGGACATTCCCTAACCAAATGTTTGTCCGAAGCACAATACATACACAACCCCGTATGAATTCTTCTCATCCTTTCTTGCGGGGATATGGGTCCACGGAAAGCTCCTATCTGCATGGGTTCTGGTTCTGTGACTGAGCCTGGGTTTGTGTCCGTTCTGACGGTGCTCTCAAAGGACACCTTGGAAGTATTTCCCCTGGATTTCTTGTTTTCAGCCTTTCTTTCCTGGATACGGAAGTCTATTTGCATGGCAAGGTCCATTAGTGCCTGGAATGAGTTTGGTCGAGCCACTCTGGCCAACTCATCCTTAATTCTATCATTCAGTCCTCTCCTGAACAGGGTGAAACTCGCCTCAGAGGACCAATCAGCTTCCTTAGCCAATTGTTTGAATCGGGTCACATAAGTGAGCATATCCTGGGAACCCTGCTGAAAGTCTAACAGACGTTCCTGGGCACTATAGACCTGCTCAGGGCGATCAAACATGTTTTTAAGGGCCTGTATGAACCCATCATAGTCATCTAGGAGGGCATCACCGGAGTTAACGAGGGGTGTAGCCCAGGTTAAGGCATTCCCGGAAAGGTGAGAAATTATGAAACCCACCTTAGCCCTGGGAGTCGAAAAGTAATAAGGCTTAAATGTAAAGTGAACCAAACATGAATCCAGGAATCCACGAAGGGTTTTTGCCGACCCATCGTATTTGTCAACAATGCCGCCCAACAAGACGCTTTCTTTTGTGGCCGAATCCCGGGATAGGACCAATTGTTTGAGTGCGGCGTTTTCCGCCTTTAGATTTTGGACCTCGGTTGATAGTTCTTGCATGCGGCGCATCAGGTCCTGAACGGCAGCTTCCATGTCGCTATCGAGTTCGGTCGAGTGGCGTCTCAAACTGTCAAGGAGTTCCCCCCTTCTCACCTGGGTCCGTTCTTTGCTGGAGTCCTTGGTCGCTGCCTTCTTGCGGATGGACCTGGTTTTGAACAAGGCTGCCCGAGTCTCTTCCGACTCCAGAGTGCGTTCAGTTTCCTGGACGCGGATCCAGGAATCCGAGGAACTAGAAAAGGTGCAACTAGCACACGAGTCCAGGAAATAGGAGGAAAGGAAGGGGCAAGGAACGGGTAGATAGGCAGGTACAAGGAAACAATACCGCGAGCTACGGGACATACGTCGGATCGCTACTTTGCAATAGCATTGGGACACGCGGAGCCACGGAAGGTGTGGTCTATTAATAGAATACGTTACATCCAGCACGTGGAGCGAGAAAAGGGTTTCACGCTGAACGACCATGTTGGGAGTATTATGGAGTGCACGCCCCATTGTGACAAGGACCAGGAAGGGACGTGTTCTGTAGTTCATGACACCCTGTCATGGACCAATCATGATCCATGGTGGTCCCAGTCATTCAGGCACTTCAGACAGTCCCAACCTGCTTCCTGGGAACACACACGTGACATGCAGAAGCCCGCAAAAGAGATGGGTTTTCGTGGGAGGCTGCATGCCCAAATAAGGAAAACCCAGGTCACTCGACCTGGGGGAAGGCAAGGGACTAAATGGCCATGCAACCAAATAAAAGACTTTGGGCCTCATTACACGGTAGGCGGTAAGGGTTTACCGGTACCGGTATTTTACCGGTACTGGTAAATCCTTACCGCCTTACTACGAGGTCCCTTTGCGGGTTGGGGAATTTAACGCCTGCTTTTTGCAGGCATTAAAAACCAACCCGCAAAGGGACCAGTGGAGCTAATTACGGTACCGCAATTTGCGGTACCGTGATTAGCGCCTTCCCCATTCCCATAGAGCCCTATGGAGCAAAAATGGGAATGGGGAAGGGCAATGGTGGAAGGGGGAATTACCGCCCCGCTAAGTTTGGAATGGGGCGGTAATTCCCCTTTCCACCAAGGCGGTGCTGGTATTTTACCGGCATGAACCATGGCGCTAATAGCGCCATGGTTCACTGCCTACCGTGTAATGAGGCCCTTTGTGTCTCAGCCATTTTCAGACCTGGCCACAGCCTTGAACCAAATGCTTAAACGCAATGTGATCAAGTAAAAAGAAGTAAAACATTATAAAAAATAACTGCTGCCACCAGTTTGTCCCAGGCACACTTGTAAAATCACCAAGAAATCCTTTGAGGGTTTCTAGGGCCATAAAACAAAAAGGACCCCAGTGCACGGTACTGGAAGGTACATTGTGCACTGTTAAAAGTTAACAAGAAATGGCAACATAGTCGAAGGCAAAGGGAAACATAGTTTCCCCATACTGACAGTCTGAAGAACGTGTCAGTTTCCCCTTAACAAATGAGCAAAAGCCCAGGGGAGCACAGCAGAAGGCTGTGCTCCACTGGCAAAAGTCAGGATAGAATAGCCATACAAAACAAAACATTTTGGGGGTCCGCAAATGGAGGGAAAATACACATTGATTAAATCTTTCCTAACAGGCCACAGATTTTGTTCTGTTCACAAATTACCAATCTTCGTTGGAGAGCATGACCTTACTATGCCACTGTTATATTCCTGCCAGACACCCCTTAACATAACGGGAAGGGACATGATGAGTAAACTCAACATGAGCATCTCATTCACTGAACAGGGGATAGCGTGTTCTACCCCAGGGATTCACTATATGAATGCACAAGAATGTATTCAAGCATTCTGCGGCCAGACTTTACAGAGAGGGGTGCCCCTAATTCCCAAGGTATTCCAGTATGGAGTGAATATAATACTAGCATAGCTCCCATGGATACAGGGTAAATTACTTCGTCTACCAAACAAGATTTTTTTCAGACCAGAAATTTCCCTGGACGAGGAGGAAGGACAGGTGTTCCCATTAGAATTGTAATTGTAATTGTTTATTAATTTAAAATGCACACCGGGCCCGTGGGTATCTGGGCACAGTAAGGTTACATAGTTACAAATGACAAGGAACATAAAATACAGATGCATACATGTAAGCTTTGTGGTCACTGTGTGCTATAATAACAATAGAATATATTTATAATAGAGAGAATCCTTTGGTTACGGTTTCTTGCTTAAAAGTGGTCAGCTGGAATGGATGCAAGTATACAGGCACAAGAGGTCACTGGTCTATTGAATGTAGCCACCTCTTGACATTGACAATTGGAAATAGTTATAGGGAAGAGAGAATAGTAATTCATGGGACTGATGATTCAGAGAAAGCTTGGAGAGCAGTAATAGAGGTAGGAGAAGGACACAGACTGACTTGACAGATGAAGAACTGTTTCGGGATGACTATCCTGATTTTGAGACGTTTTTCATGAGCATTACTTCATGGATGAGAGTTACGTACAGGGAAGTCCCACAGAGGATGGCCCTAATGAAAAAGATACCACCGCCCTTACTTGAGGAAGACCTAGTACAGGTGCTAAGCATATTATGGACCAACAGCCCATATGACGTTGGCCTGTTGAGTGGGGTAGGATCAGGCAAAGGCATTTTTGAAACAATTTCCATGCTAGTCCTGCAGGGAATCTCAGTATCATCAGAATCTCAATGTAACACAGCTTTGCACCCAATAAAGAAGGCAATGGAGGGATTGTGGCATTTTATTCAGGATTTGCATCCTCTGAACAATATTGTTGAAGGAGAGTTTCTCTTAGTTCCTAATTCAATGACAGTTTTGTGTAGTATCCCACCAGAAGCCACACATTTCATTGTAATAGACTTGAAGAATGTGCTCTTCTCGATTCCCCTTCATGAAGAATCATATGATTTGACCTTGTTTCAATATAGAATCTGGAAATATGTGAGGCTTCCACAGGGGTATTGTGAATCCCCTTCCATATTCAAAAGGGTCCTTCAAATGGAACTGGGGAATGCACATTTAGAAAGCACAGTGATCCAATAGATGGATAAAATTCTGATATCTAGCAGGACAGAAGAACACTGTTGAAATGACTCAATAAAGTTGTTGACAGTTTTGACAGAGAAGGGATACAAGGTGGACAAGACACAATTACAATAACTCCAGGAAGAGGTTCTATACATTGGACAGTTAATCTCCCAGCAAGGCAGGAAGGTAACCCCTGAAAGAGCAAAGGTGATTATGAAAATACAGCAGCGAAAGACTGTGAGGGAGATGGTGCAATTTTGGGGTCTTTGCAATTATTGCAAGGCCTGGGTGTTTGACTGCAGCACATACACTAGACACCTTTTAAACGAACTTAAAGAAGCTCATAGTACTAGTGGTAAAATAACCTGCACCTGAATTGAGAAGGATAATATGCACAGCACCAGTTTTGGGAATGCCTGATTACAGTGCAGAATTTTACTTATTCTCACACTCAAATGGAGTAATGATGACAGCAGTGCTCACACAGAAAACACCCTTGGGATACAAACCGTTAGCCTACTACAGTGGGCATCTGGATCCAGTGATAAGAGGTCTTTTCCCTTGCGAACAAGCATTGGCTGCTGCTGCCTTTGCAATTGAGAGATCAGCAAGTATTACAATGGGCTGCAGTACCACGATCTACAGGGAGCGTGCCCTCTTTAGCCATTCTTTAGAAACCCAAAAGCACATTGACCACACAGAGAACATATGGATGCAAGGTGATCATCTCAAATCCAGCAGTAAAAGTAGTGAGATGCAGAGTTGTAAACCCAGCGACCTTCAGTGGAAGAGGGAGACTACGTACAACTCTGCACTAAATACACTGAATACTTTAACGACATCCCAAGGGTCAGAGAAAATGCCCTCGGGGTAGGGGACGTTGTCTTTATTGATGCCCCTCAACAATTGATCAGACATCAGGGGAAAGACCTACTGGGATGGCAGTGGTATAATTGAGACAGAACTACACATTTGAGGTAGTGGCAAACACAAGACTGCCCTCACATTTTTCAGCACAAACAGCAGAATTGGTAGCACTCATAATAGCGTTAGAAACAAATGAGAATGAGAAGATTGCAATGTACTCTGACTCTGCATATGTGAAATCAACAGTACATGCAGGACTGACATGATGGAAAAGGCGGGGCACCCAACGTGCTGACGGCACACCAGTGCAACACAAGCCCCTTTTGGACAGGCTCATAGATGCACTACAACTCCCATCAACCATTACAGCAGTGAAGTGCCCAGCCCACACGAGGTGGGAGGACAGGGTTTCCCATGGCAACAAAGCTGCAGAAGCAAACAGAGCAGAGATAAATGAATTTGATACCCACCCATAGACACACATAAGTGCATAGCATGGTAATAAAAGAAGGGTCTATTTCATTGCCCATTACCCAGGTAATGGAGATACAGGGATGAGCACCAGTGCAGGAAATGGAATTGTTGATAAGGAGGGGGTTTTCAGTATCCCCAATGGATGCATGTGGTGACAAGAGAACACCGGAAAGCTGGTCATGCCCCTCACATTACTCCAGACTGCCCTAACGCAGCTTCATTACCCAACCCATATAAGTAAATAAGGTCTTGCAGCGCATATAGTACAAGAATTGTTCTGTCCCATCTTGATGGAGCATGTTGCTGTCTTCATGAATAATTGTATTGTTTGTCAATAATTCACAGCAGGACACATGTAGCGAGTAGTGAGAAGAGAAATACCCTGCTCTAATGGGCCCTTCCAAAATTTACATATAGATTACGTGGACATGGTCTTAATTGTCACGGCTACAGGTACATGTTTGTGGCCGTATACCCATTTTCTAGATGGATCGAAGTTGGTCCATGCGCATTCCCCAATGCCACCAGTGCTGCAAAATTCCTTGTTAGAGAGATATTCCCATGATGGGGTGTGTGCGAGGTCCTCCGGTCTGATAATTGTTATGCTCACCTGGCTCCCACAGGGGCGTCGATCTGAACTGGACAGCTGCGGTCTCCACCAATGTGACGCGTAGTGCCGAGATGACGGACTGGACTGGCCCACTTAGCTTCGTTTGCTTGGCCCGTAGGAATATTCTTCTGCAAATGGAGAAAGGGAATTAACCACCCGTGGAGTTGAGCGTTAACCCCCCCCCCCACTCCCGCTGTTCTCCCCACTGATCACCTTTGATGTCCCCTCTTATAGTCTGATGGTTTGGAAAGATGAGCTCTCCATCCTGCATTGAGCGCAGGGGCGCGTAGATAACCAGTTGCTTCACTGGCTCGAAGGAATTGGTGAGTTCCAGAACAATATTGACTCTGAGATTCATGGCAAGACGCCGTAAGTATGTAGTTCTTAAGAGTTCAACTGTCTGACTTTCACTCTGTCTGATTCCTTGCAGGTTGCAGCTTGACCCTAGCGAAGAGTTCCTCGTGGCAACCGGTAATATTCAGGTAAGGGTTTGTATTATCCAACACAGTTCGATAAAATAATGTCAATATGTAACCTGTTGCTTTCTCCCTTATTCAGGCGCTGAGAGAAAGTATCAAGTCTCGGGGAATAATGCCTCCGGCGGTAAAATCAGGTAAGTCTATTGTGGTGAGGAGGTTTCCCCTTGTTTGTCCCTTTGTTTCACCTTGCTGTCCTTTTGTTTACCCTTAGGGGCCGGGGTTCAGCGAGGATGCAGTGGAAGCTGCGCCGACCCGTGAAGAGGAATAGCACCCCCGGTGGTAAAATCAGGTAAATCTATGGGGGGTGACTAATATTGCCTCTGTGTAATCCCTTGGCTCACCTTGCTGTTCTTGTCTTCCCCTTAGGTGCCGGAGTGCAGCGGTAACATGCAGAAGGTTGCGGTGGAATGTGAAGATGCTGTGAAGACCGGTGAGTTAAGCGCGGCGCTGCAGCAGGCGAGGTGACGCGCATAAAATAACTTCTTTCTTCCAGCTCGAAGGCGCGATGGATTGGGAATTCAGGTAAGGATCAAAGGTATTGCTCTTGTTCTAACCTTTTCTCCTTCTTTCTCACTTTTTCTAGGAGCTCCAGACTCGAGGCGGGCGTGGCAGAAGACTGGATGCAGACTTGCAGGCACGGTGAGCGTTACGCTGCTGGATGCAGAATAACGCGAAGCGTGTGCTGCTCTTCGGGCGTGGTTTAAATAGCCTCCAAAGTAGTCCCAGGTAATTATTCCTCCCCAGCCCCACCCGAGTAAAAAAATAGTCCCTAGGTAAAGTAGTCCCTTCCAAGCCTCTTTTGGCTTGGAGCTCTTGCAGCATGGTCTGCATCAGGTAAGTTTGCAGCATGGTCTACATCAGGTAAGTTTTAATCTATGAGCCTGGCACCTATGGCGCCAGGACTGACTCTCCATATGAGCCTGGCGCCATAGATGCCAGGGCTGCACCCAAATAGCCCCTAGCAGGGGTTGTTGGACTTGCTTGGAATAACTTGATGCCTGCTTCCGGGGTTGCTGGACTTGGTCTGGGTCCCCGGGGGTAGGCATCATGACAATAATGGACTGCACTTCGTACACAAAGTGTTTGAGCATATCACGATCATACTAGGAATCAAGCATAAGTTTTCCTGCACTTATCACCCACAGGCAAACAGGATTTGTGAATGCCTCAATGGCCTGATCAAAGGAAAGATTGCAAAATTGAAAATGACTCTGAAAAAGTGATGGCTTCTTTGCCTGCCCATAGCTTTGTTCACGTTGCAAAATCAGGCTGCTTCTGAACATCACTTAACTCCCCAACAGGTGGGGTCAGGGCATCACATGCCTCTCCCACTTGCTCCTCCCACTAGAGTGCTATCGGATGCCCAGAATGCAGCTACGATTTTGGGTAATTAAATGTATGAGTTTCTCACTTCAATGATAACTAGTGCTTCTTTGATTTCTCAACAACTACAGTTAGCGCAGCAGAGGTCAAGGAAGAATGATGAAGACAACACAGATGTAGAACCACAAGAACTTCCCAAAGCCCCACTTCTCTATCCGGGGGATAAGTTCTTATTACAAAACTTTAATCGAAACTGTCAGAAGCCTAGATTTGATGGTCCCTTTACTTTAGAGGAAGCCACTGACAAAGCTGTAAAGTTGGTAGGGAAGAACGCCTGGAATTACCTGGGAGAAATCAAGCCCTGCAGAGTTGAGACCCCCCCATTGCCCATAATGCAGATGGTACAGCACAGGAAGAAGAAGTGCGACAGATCCAGGCACGTTCCAGGACAAGGGCTAGACAATAGCATACCGAATGTCAATTTAGGCACACTGTCCTTTTTTACACTTAAGCTACTAGCATACCTGCATGAACTGAGTTTCGACGAGCGATTTTGTACCTTCACAATACAACATAAAAAAAACACTTTTGAATTGACAGGGACAAGGTTCAAATGTTGCCAGTAGAACTATTTGTTTACGTTTTAATAAATGTTGCAAATAGCTATCCGATACTCAAAAAGAGTAACGTGCCTATTATCTCCTTGCTTGGTAACCCTAAAGTGTATTTCCATTTTATTTTTGAGCGACTCCTTGTTGCCATTTTAGTACAATTCTTTCATTATAGAGACTGACCACTTATAATAAACATAATATAAGAGGTTGTGAATTTGGGTAAGCATCAATTTCAAGCTCATGGACAATGCCCAGGTCATGCGTACATTGAACACATCGATGTGATATGAGGTGGCGTTTGTAACGCGCCTGCACACAAGTGTTTTTAGGCATGAACATGGATACTGCTGCGAAAGCTATTGTATTTATATTCTTTCTACTCTGCTGTCTCTACCTCTTTACCCTCTTTTATCTGCAGAGAGCTGCCTTTTACTACACACACGCTCAAGCATATGCCAACTCAACACCTGTTCCATTAGTAAATGAAGATATACCTGAGCTGGCCACCAGTGCTGTCGAATAAGTAAAAAGGCCTAAGCAAAGCATTGACACCAATTTTGAACATGTGAATGCTTATATGACCATTTCAGCCCACATCACCAATAAAATGTGGTACCAGCACATGATGAAGGTGGGGTTAGAAACCGAAAGTGCGAACTGCCACGTGGGATCTCTCATCCCGTATGCCATGAGTGCCTCCAGGACATTCGTAGCAACAGAAATTCCAGCAGCCAGAGCACAATGCCATATGTACTTGGTGCTGTGTACAACAAGGGGCCAGTTTCAAAGGAAACAAGCCACACTGCGGTGCATGTCACAAAAGACATTTCCATGAGAAGACAGCTATATAATGACTCAAGAAATGATAGAAGATTACTATAGCTCAGACAAAATGATACAATATATACTGGATGGCCAAAACAAAGGGGAAGCTAGAGTAGTAACACAAAAGGAGTTGCAGTGCCTGAAAACAGGGAAAAGAAAAATGGGGGAATTCCAGGGTGTTGGGAAATACCTCAACTGTTGGTGTATGGACAGGAAAAGAATGGGAAGAAGGGATAATGGGATGCAAAGCACAAGTGCCCCCGACAGTTCCAGTAGAAGTGGTGCAGAAAGAGAATGATGAATGCCTTCAGGAATGGATAGCAAGTACCAGACTGCTCACGTGGGTCGAAAATTAAGCAGTCCCTCTACCAATAAAACCAATCGAGAATGCCTTACTGTGTTTCTAGAAAGATGGTCCAGTAAAGGTTTGGGTGAAAAGAGAAGGTAGACGAACATCAAAAATACCTGGTGTGAAGGTTGGCAGCGCAGTAATAATGGGCTACTATTGGGCCTGTAGTTCCAAGTCATACATGCAATTACCACCAAACTTTGGAGGGATATGTTCTCTGGTACAGCTGAATGCACCAGCCATGGCAGTGCCTCAGAAAGACATACAAATAGAAGGATTCTCTAAGATGGATGCACACCAGAGAAAAAGAAGATCAGTAGTGTTGACGAGGGTGAAGGGGGAAATAACATTTCGAGCAAGATGGAAGAAGCCCTCGATGCAATACCACTGGAGCATAGACTGTTCAGCAGGACTGAGATGTTCTTTGCTTCAATTGTTCCAGGGTGTCAAGCGAATGAGAATGCCAAGTGGCTCCAGATCACCAGATGGGAGCTGTGAAGATATTCAATTCAATGTTTAAGGGGTTCAACACCATAAAGGAAGAACTCAGAGCCAAGAGACTCATGTCCCTTCTAAATAGGTACATCCTAGATCTCCTCAGAGTTATGGGGTGCAGCGTCTGCATACAGATTGGGCCATCCTTCTGTACCTATGACCCTGCCCAAGATGAAGATAATGGGACCCTAACAGTAGCCATAATGCACCTGTTAGACCTACAGGCCAAGATGGAAGAAATAACAAACTCAGCAGGGGACAATGATGATTGGCTGGCATACATCTTTTCCTGCATCCCGTCATGGATGGCCAATGGACTGAAAGTACAGTACTATTCACAGCCTGTGTTATCAGAATAGCTACAGCATAGTGCAAGAAGACTACCACGAAGACGAAAAGTATGAAAAATATGACTAGATGTGAAGACGAAAACCGACGAACAAACACAGACTTTTGAAGTATTGCAGTCACAATTGAAGCAGTGTTCCGTTTTTCCTCCATGCACTAAATTCCTTTACCCCCCTGATCCGTGCAAATATATGGGACATTCACTGTGGTGCAAACCTGATGGAGAATGCTGCTGCATGACCTGGAGCATGGATGAACATGTGAAGTACCATGCCAGCCTGAGGGGGCTGGCAAAAATGTGGACTCCAAAGCTTTACTTCTGTAGGGAGGACCTTCAAGGAGGTGTGGTCGATATCTTGACTAGAGAGGGGATTGAAGAGAGAGATATGAATGCAGCCCTTGCTGTGCCGGTCCCTTCCTCATCCTGATGTCACAAAAATTAAAGCTGTACATTGTTCTTGGCCCCTCCTCCCCATTACCACTGTACCACAGATGCAAAAAAAGCTGTTCACTTAGCCAGCCATGTAGACCCTACCCTGATGCTGTTATAGAGGCGATAAGCTTGCAGCCAATGGAGCAAGTGGACTGACTGAGACCGTGCAGAGGGTCAATGACATCATGGCTAGGATTATGATGTAGATGCATTAGACATGAAGCACACATGCTTCCCTGCATGGAGCTACGCAGGCACCTACGTTAAATTGCACTTAGACACAGAGAACATGCTTTTGACCACTTAGAGGATATATAATCTTTTGCTATGCTGAAATGCAAGAGGCGCGAGAATGAACAGCTTGTACAATGCTGAACGCAGTTAACATAAGTAGCCAGAGAAATCAAAATGGAAGATTCAGCTACACTGGAGTGAATGGAAAGCACAGGGAGAGGCACGACTTGCTGTTTTAGCAGGGAAACACAGACCAGACTGTTTGTGCAGCTGGTGTATATATTTCCTACCAAGGGAGGGAGAGATTTACATTTGCAGAGGAGAAAGGACACCTGCATGTGTAAAAGCTAAAGATCCTCATAAATGTGAGCAGGAAAATTACGTTTGTGGTCCCTACACATGTGATCTGAGACTTGTGGACAAAGCCTATTATTTTGTGCCAGACAGAGACCATTGTTCCCATCAGCTTAGGACAGATAATACAAAAGTTATACTAGGATGAAAGCTAAATGGAGCGAATATGGTAACCTTATTAGTACAGACAGCACCCTTTGGGTAGTTTTCATCACCTTGCATTGTTGCTAATGGGCTGGTAACCGCCCTAAGTGCCAAGGCTGAGAAGACCCTCACTGACCTATCCCTGCCCACCTTCCACGATAGTTCACACATGGTTGCAGCTTCCAATTAATGTGCTAACGTGACATGCCCTTATTTGCAATATTTAGATGGTGGTAACAGTTGGAGCCACCAGATAGTGTGTAGCCAATGAAATCACTAACCCTAAATAGCTTCTATATGTACCTTACCTCACTTACCAATACCAGTCAACTTTAGGTTTCATGGAATATTTTATCATTTATGATGTAATCACCCATTAGAAACTCTCGATAAGCCTGTAACCAGTTGAGAGTGCCTTGGAAATCTTGAGATGTCCAGTGCGATCCATACCTCTGAGAGCTCTTACTAAAGCAGTGTTTTTTCACATTTATGGACTTTTTCCATTTCTTGGGCATGGATATATCCCCCTGAACCAGACCTCTTGATTATAGAATGGGGAATAACCCACATCTCAACTACAGTGTTATGCATTCTAAACCTCTGGTCCATTTGCCTACTGCATGACACTCATAGATGGTTGCTCAAAGGTTTGATAAACAGTTATGTGAGAAACAAAAGTATGATTTTAGCATTGTGTACGCAGGTGGCAAAGATAATGTGATGGTTTTGATTGGCAGGTGGTTATGTTGTACATGCATTTAGTATTTTGTGATAGATCATATGCAGCCACTGGTCAAACAACCATTGCATTGCTGGAAGGGAAGAGTGTCCGGATCTAGTTGTGAACCAAGATGGTTAATTTTGATGATGTTATTAAGAAGGCAAGGATGCGCAAGGAGAAATAAAAAAGATATTGTGATGAGGAGAAAAGGGACAAGTGTGGGCAGGAAGAGTAGGGAGAAAAAGCAGAAGCGAGACGAGGCACAGGGAGGGTATGGACATTGAGGGTGAGTGCAGAGGAGGATCTGAGGGAACAAGATGGTGAGAAACCTGAGATACTCAAACGGTTCTGTGTAGAACACAGAGCGCAGGTCTCGCCACAAAACTGAGCACTTTGGTCCCACATTCGCCATTCGAGCTCAATTCCAAAATACTGAAACATATATTTTCCAATGTGTTGCTCATGAAAGAAAAAAAACACCTTTGAAAGGCATTTCTTGTACAGGTTTAAGGTGAATGTTAACAACACACCATTTTCATTCTAGCAGCTCTCTGCGGTGAGACATGACAGTGAGATGTTGACGTGTCCAAGGGTTTAGACGGGATGTGGTATAAGGGTGCCCCAATGTGCAACCTGTCTTTCTGACTACAGCTCAGATTTGTTCAGAGATGTTTCTGATAGCTGCTGATGGTTCATATTTGCTTATTTGTGAAAATAAACTCTTAAACAGTTTTCTGGAACTGCCAATGTTATTTACAAAATGCATAACAAAAATACAGAAATGTGTGACTTATGTATCTTCTCAGGATCTCCCATGCCAGGTGTGAAATAATAAATCAATCTTGATTTCTAAGCTCACACCACATTGCATTCAGGTATTAGTACTCTTGTATTTATAAATGATACAGGAATGCAAAATGACACTTACTCATAAAGCCAGAGTTACAATACAGAACTTGATTTAAGAGCTCTGCTTCAGAATTATTTTTCAAAACAAGAGTGCGAATGAAGGAGTTGGGTTTGTCTGCATAACCAGTGTAAAGACTGGAGTGGGTATCTGTACTTCTGCCCTCCATATGGTAGGGTAAATGCACAGAACAGCGCAGCAAGGCTGTCAATTTGGTAACAGTGGGCAAGTAGCCAGGCTTAAGCTTTCAGGAGGTGATGCAGGCAGGTTCTTAAGTACAGTGTTTCCCCAGAGCACCCACAACAGAATGTCCACACACTATGTTAGCTGATAACACAGCTTCTTTATATAAAATAAGGTTGCTACTGCTAGCATATATTACATGGCCTGCGGTAGCGGCCATGTAGTTATGGTTAAGTTGCTAATCCCATAGGAAGACCACTTTTTGGGCGGCTTATAACTTTGCCCCCCCTAGATGAATACAAACTTGGTAAAAAAAGTATATGGCCCACTCTGAATTTCTTTGCAAAGTTTGGTGAGGTTTGGTCCAGGGGTGCAAAGTTATAGGAGGGGCCCAACATTTATTTTTTTCCCATAGACTAAACGAAGAAAAAATGTCTGTCATGCCTACAGCCCAAACTGCTGGACGGATTTCCACCAAGTGGTATCAGGTAATATCATCGCCATATATATGGTCGCCGTAAATAATATCGCCGGGAAAATTTAGTGGCAATATTATTTGGGTGACCATATATATGGGGACAGGGGCAAAAAAAAAAAAAAAGTTTTAAAAAAAGAACAAAAAAAAAGTTTGGGGGTTGCGGGGGTATCCCCCGCATGTTCCATGCAATAATGTCGCCACAAAAAACAGCAATTTTTCGGCAATATTTTTCCATGGTGAGATTTTTGTGGCAACATTATTACATGGAACCCACCAAGTTTGCAGCATGAGTGGCGGCTAAGTCCCGAAAGCGTGCATTTGTTAATTTGGTGTAAATCCGTCCAGCAGTTTGTTTTTAAATGACCAAAACGTAAGGCAAAACAATTTGTGATATCTATGTGCATTCAGCGGACACACTCCCCTGTTCGCTCCGCGGACAGGACACCGATTGGCTAATCGGCTTGCATCATGTCCACGAACAGGCAGTGTGTTCGCTGATTGGCTGGAGTGAGGTGCATCACATTGTTTCGATGTGCCCGCCATCCTGTATCCGTGGACACCCGCAGACAGCGCAGCGGCGAACAGAGGCAAAATGCCATTTTGGGGAGTGTGTTGGTGTGCAGGAGTGCTTGGGGAGGGTTGGGGAGTAAAAGATGGGTGAAATACTGTATTTCTTTTAGGTGGCAGGTGCCCCTGATGTGTTTGCTGTGTCCGCGGTCATCACGGCTGACCCCGGACATAATAAATGCACTACTAGCTATTTTACTTCAGTATTATGTTGCTTTTGGGTTGTGAGTAGAGCATTGATTGTAATTAACATCCCCTATAAGCAGCCCACATACCATATTGAAAACGTTTGGCTTCGGTCATGCACCCAAGACTCTAGGCCCTGGCCACAACCACCGCAGCATAACACACCCATATAATCAAACACTGATCAAATATCCACAACCCAAAGGTTTGTGTACTGTTTCATTTGTAGAGTTTGTATGTAAAGTTCTGGCTAGGCTATGCAGTTAAGATTGTAGAGTTTGTAACAAGCACTGCAACATAAGATACCCATGGAAGTAAACATTTTGGATTGTGGTGTATGGTAAGATGTTTGCTTGCATGGCTGTGTTATGCAGCAGTGTTTGTGAGTGTATTTATTTTATACTTACTGGTGGAGTTTTTTGTGGTTGTATGCAGCTTTTTCATGACTTGGGTAATTGGACCAGACAGAGTTTTTTTGATATCTGTGTTAAAAGAAAAGATCATATGTTAGAGTAGGTAGTTCATAATGAGTTATTGCATTGCATAATAGACATTTCTGTATTTTTTTACCCTCATATTTAGTACTTTACAAGTACTATAGTTCAAACCAGTGTACTGCACAATTTGCTCTGTTTCTGTGTTTGTTTTCTAAATCATTGGGTCTTTGGGAAAAAAAAATCCATGATGGATTTTAAAAAAAAAAACCTTCTATGTTGTTGTGGTACAATATATTCTCATTGTTTTATTGTTTATTTCTTGTTTTTTTGCTAATCTTCTATCTGTTGGCTTGTTCCAGATTTTTGGGGCAATTAGAGACCTCTTGGCGTATTCTAATTGTTCATTTTTACTTATTGCTATTTATCTCTCTGTTGGGTTGTTGTAGATTTTTTGGGACAGTTAGATACCTGTTGGCATATTCTAACTGTATATTTCTTGTTTTATTTTAGTGGTATTTATTTATCTATTTGCTTGTTTCAGAATCTTGGCGCAGTGAGATACCTGTTGTCGCATTCTAACTGTTTATTTCTTGTTACATTTTAGTGGTATTCATTTATCTGTTTGCATGTTTCAGAATATTGGGGCAGTTAGATATATGTTGGTGTATACTAACTGTGCATAGTTTTGAAGTCAAGGTTTTGCTTATGTTCATATACAGGTTACGCATTAAATTTTGGTTTTAAGAATATTAAGTAAGCATTTACAAGATTTGCTGGTAATCTCTGCTTTAGAGTAATAGTACTATCATTACATTCAAAACATCCACAATTCTTCTTTATATGTGCAGTGTAGCGACCTGCATTGGTTGTGGCTCCTGCATGGTTGATTATGCCTATTATAGTGAAGGTTTTCTTACCAAGTGATACTTGACCATGTGTGAATCCGGTCAGTTTACAGTTGTTTTTGGTACCATCTGCATTGTAACGTAAAAGCATTACTATTACATATTTACTATGTGTCTGTATTTGTAAGGTGGAGCGATTATCTGAATTGCAGGTAGTACATAATCTGCCATGGTTTGCATTTTGTAAAAGTTGCTGAAATGGAATGGATTCACAGTTAGGTATGGATAAATACACAAAGCGTTCATTAGGGACTTGTTCCTGTGCCACACGTCTGCAGAGAGTGCATGTGTGTTTCCACATGTATGAAATCTGGAAGATTTCATTTATAGGTGTGTTTTTGTTTTCCAGTACTTGTAGTAAGTACATTAGACATTCTTGTGGATCTTCTTGTGAGTTTATAGTGAATTTGAGCATTCCAGCACAGTAGTCCAATTCTTGTCTTATTCCATGAACACTGTAAGTGTTGTCAGGATTGTTGGTTGCATTTATATGAAGTACTAAAATGTGCAAACACAATTGGTCTGTACTGTGTAAGTAAATGTTGGCAATAATTGGTGGCAATTGGAATAGAATATTTATTGCTACATTTGCATAGCAATTTACACCAATTGTATTTGAAAATTTGAATGGACCTGACAGTTCTGTGTTGAAGTCATTTGTTTGGAGTGTGTGTTGCTTCTTTGAAGAAGTAGTTGAGTTACTTTGAGCAGTAGATTCTTCTTTGTTTGTGGTACTTGATGAAGTATTAGCTTCTTTGTCTTTCTTTGGAGGAATTGTAGTGAGATCCTGTATCGTTTCAGTTTAAAGTAGTTTTCTTTTACAATGTTTTGCTTTTCGCGGAACAGGATAGGTTTTTAGATGGGGTGTAGAGTAAATGCAGTCTATTGTATTCTAGAATGCAAGGAATATCGGCATTTACTTTACTTGCATCAAAGTTGATTAGAAATAGCCCGTCAAGTGTACGTAAGCGAGATAGTGCTACATAGCTCATGCCTTCTTTAAAGACTGTGCTACCAATATTTATCAATGCTTTATCTAGGGTAAGACCTTGTGATTTGTGAATGGTGACTGCATATGCTAGAGTTAGTGAAAATTGTTCTCTGCGTACATACATGTCTTTGAAAAGAAGGAAGCTGGCTGTTGAGTGTCCTATCCTTTTACCTTCTGACAGTTTGTCAAAGAGAATATTGACAAACTGAATGTTGTTGTCATGTGGGTAGGTTTGAAAGCCAACAACTGTACCAAGTGCTCCATTAATTAGTCCTTGTTCCATGTCAAGGTTGCGTTTAAGCATTACTCTACAGTTTAAAGATCATTTTGATATTTTCTCCAAACCAGCTGTGTTGGAGATAGAGTTTTCCAAGGTGTTTAGCCCTGTTGTGGCTTGTTGACACATAGGTAGTGTCATACCATGTACGCCCCATTTATCTGTGGAGCAAATTACAATTATTGATTGCATTTCTTTTTTCAACATTGTTTCATTGAATTTTGAACATCTTGCAAGAGTTGGCATCAAGGACATACAATTGACATTTTTGTGTGCTAATTGTTCCATGACATCAGTAGCACATGAGGTAAGGCCATAGAGTGCATGGATGTGCCTGGTTTTTAATATTGATTGTGCTTCTTGAGATAGTACACCAACTCTAATACTTTTTAAAATGTTGGCGTATGTGAGGTCTGTAGACTGGCACATGTTTTCTGTAAATTCTCTGTATTGGAAATGTTGCCAAAGGTTGACATTTCCTATGCTGCCAAGAGTTTTACGGCACAGTTTGTGGCCCAAGGTTTTAAAAATAGGTTCACCTTTCACTGGTGTCAATTGAAGAAGCTCTCCGAAAACAGTAATGTGTTTTCCTCCAAAAGTGTTCTTAATAGTCTGTTTTGAGGACCTCTTGTAATCTGAGATGAATCAAAGCCAACCTTAGGTTGGAGACCATGCTCACCTCATCTATTAGCAGCATTTTCATTCGTTTGAAAGCTCTCCGTAGTTCCAATGCAGCTTCTGTGGAAAGTTTGTAATAGTCTAATTTGTTTTGGTGTTCTACTGGAAGGAGTAGTAAGCGTGTAAAGTGACACCGCCTATGTTGTAGGCAGCTAAACATGCAGGGGCAGTTATAACAGCTGACAATTTGTTGTTTGTCAATTGTTGGAGGAACATGCTGATGATTTTGATTTTGAATGTCTTGCCTGAACCAGCTTGACCACTCACGTATAGCAGTATAGGTTTGTAGTCTTGGCAGGTACAGTTTTTATTTTCATGTTGTAGACCATGTTCAGTTTGTTTTGTTATTTCTTGGAAAATGCTATGCTGCTCATTGTTCAGTTTTGATTTCAGTACAGCAGTCTTCTGTAGCCTGTTCATACTGACACATGGTGTTTTCTACGTCTGTCATGGCTAATTCTGACTCATTTGCTATTAGTGGCTGTCCAAGTGGTTCTTGACTTCCTGTAACAGAAGGTTGACTACTGTCAGGAGTGTCCACTTCTAGTTGGGCCTGGAGTTCTTCTTCGTGTTGCTGTTCATTGTGCAACATTGTTTGGTATTGTGTAAAGTTTATGTCCGTTATACTGCTTTCATTTGCTTTGAAAGCATCTTCATAGGAGTCATATGTATACAGAAACTCTTCTTTTCTCCACGGTTTAAAAAGTTGTAGCCGGGACATGTAATAAAGTTCTTTATGTTGAGGAGTTTTTAATGACAATTTGATATGACTAATTAAGCTGCATTTGGTAAATTTCACTGAGCTGTCTTCACAATTTAAAACTCTTTATCTACCTTTATTTTTATCTGGATTAATATTATTTTTGTATGTAAACTTTTGGGCTACGTTGTAGAGACACATGGTTTCCAAAGTGGTAGTCCTGTTTGGGTAGTATGTGTCCAGTAAAATCTTTTTCAAAATGTGTTTGCTGTTGGGATCATTTTTGGCTATTGTTTCTATGTCCTCATATGATTTGAGAACTCTTTTTCTAGATTTAGCAGGACCAAGACTTAGACATGCTATATTGTCAGATTTTCCATATAAGGCAGTAACGGTTAAACAGGCTGCAGCTTCATAACAGCCACATTCTCTATGAGAGAGCATTGTTATGCCTAAGCTGTACAATTTCTGTGATAGTGTTTTGTCAGATGATATGTCATCCCAGAGGTCCTGATGCTCTGTTTTTTCTGCTTTGGTTAAGTAGGCTGTGACATATCGTGCAACTGCAGTGGAACTGTCTGCAATGTACTGCACATGTATGTTTGCATTCCATAGGAGGGCAATGATTGCATTGTAATCATTGATGTATTTTGATTCTTCTGTTGTTTTTATGTAATACGTGTTCGTAGGTGATTTACCTTTTGACACTATGGGGGTCATTATGAGTTGGGCGGTAAGGGATACCGGGCACCGGTAAGGAGACCGTTGCCGGTAATCCCTTACTGGCCAATTCCGAGGTCCCTTAGCGGGACCCGTAAAGGACGTGTGGTCTGACCACATGTCCTTTAAGGGTCCCGCTAAGGGACCAGGGTGCTAATTACGGGCCTGCTGTTAGCAGGCCTGTAATTACCGCCTTCCCCATTCCCATTGAGTCCTATGGGGGCTCAAATGGGAATGGGGAACGGCTGGTTGAATGGGGACTTACCGAGTCCTCCAGGGTCCGAATGACCCAGTAAGTCCCCATCCAACCAGACCGGACTCGGACCCGGTATTGGAGGCAGCCATGGCGCTAATAGCGCCATGGCTACCTCCAATCTCGGAATGAGGCCCTATGTCTGACTGAAAACATGAAGTTGTTTACTTGACCTTTTGCTGAAACTGGTCTAGGGAAATCAAAGTGGCATTTGCTGTAGTATTTCCCTTTGTTTTTATATTTGCAACAACAATATTTCCCACATTTGTGTCTTTGAAATTGTAAAATGTGTGCATGAAGGTCAATATGTGTTGTTTGTGAAGGAATTTCACAAGTGACATATTTTTGGATGAACTGCAAAACAGTGGCATCACTGTCCTGATGAAATTTAGGAGCATCTTTAATCCATAATAGCATGTGGATGTGTGGTGCTCCTCTGGCTTGGTATTCTTTTCTCCAAAAGAGGTGTTGAACTTCTCCAAGGGAAGGAACAGTCTTATTACAAATAAAGAGTAGCATAGAAATGAAGCGATGTTGGAAATATCTTGATACATTTACTGGATCTAGAGAGCAGAGTTCTCCTGGTGTTGTTATATCTATGTTTGTTTTGTTTTTGTTTGCTATGCACAGGAAATCGTGTAAATCTTCCTATGCATATTCTGCACAACTTAATGTAACAACCCAAGTGGGTTGGCCAAGGTTTCTTATCATACAGCGTACATCTCCGTGACGTCGGAACCAGTATTCTTTTGTACCACGCATGTTTGCTAAAATATTTGTAATACTTGATGGTAAAACCTCATCTTTTTGTTACACTTTTTGTAATAATTGTGTAGCTGACATATTTTGAAAATGGGTACCTGATTTTAATGTGTGTGCAACTCTGTAGCATAGAGTTGCTAGTTCACTTTCAAAGAGAAGAAGGAATATGTATTCCACGTTTTGTCTGAATCTGGGGTCGTCAGAATACATTCGTAAAGAGCGATATTCTGATGCTGTCATCTGTGTGGGTCTATCATCGTACCTTCCTCCTTTTCCAGTAGGAAAGAGTAAAGGAAAGGCCTGTGCTTTTCTACTTTTTTCCCATATGATGATTGGAGATCCTTTGGATTGTCGCATTTAGCATGTTTCCAGTGCATCATCTATAGTGTCTTTAGAGTGTAAAGGATGAATTGTATAATGGTCTAAAGTATTGGACTCTGTAGCAGGATTTAGAAGTTGAAATTGACCAGTTTCTGGTGACTCTTGAATTATTTCAATGGTTTCTCTCAGGTTTTCTTCAATATTAATCTCTTTGTAGTATTCATTGTTGTTTTTTAGATATTGCAGGTCTTGTCTAACTTTATGTAAGTCCACGAGTTGTTGCCAAATGTTTGTGTCTTTTGTTGGTACACCATTTACTAAGACAATTAAAGATTGATTTATTGGCCATTGCACTCGTAGAGTGTGTACATTTTCTTTGAGATCTAATTGTAAATAAACTACTTTGCCACAAATGCCTTTCACTCATTCAGAGGGAGGTAATTTTGCCATTGGGTGCACTGTTTGAATTATGATGCTCTCATATAAATTTAGTTGTTGCAGGGGTTTTGGTAGTGGGAATAATTCCAAGTTATTTGTGATAGCACGTGAAGGTGTTTGGTTGTTGTCAAGTTTTGCAGTGCAGTAATTGCAAAGTGTTAAGGGGTCTGTAATTTCTTTTTTGTTTTCTGCTATAAGGTAGAGAACTAATAGGAATCATTTGGAATTTTCATTGTCTTCTATTTTGTACGTTATGTCTACAGTTTTTGTGCTACTTTTATAAAAAGTCCTGCGGGAACACACACACACACACATGGTTTGGTACTTCAGCGGAGGTACTTTTAAACGTTAGTATTTCTTTTTGTATGTGTTTGATAGAAGGTTGCTATGTGTACAGTAGTTGCTGGGTTGTTGTAAATCTATTGGATTTTGTAAGTGGCTTTTACTTCCAAAATATTTTCTCTGGATATGCTCTATTTTTTCGAGTAGTTGTCTGGCTGTACCATGTAGAAGATTGTTATTTAAATTGGCTAGTGCTAAAGCAGGACCTTTAGCACAGTAGAGTTTATGGACCAGATTTCTTATAGTTGAATGATGTGTTGATATCATTTTGATATGATGGAAGGTGCTTTTGCAAATAGGTCCTGAAATGCAGGCTAATTAATGTCCTTGAAGTCCTGTGTATTTGCGCACTGGACAGGCATCCATATTTTGTAGTAGTTTCATTTTGCATTTCTCTTTGCTTTTTACATACTGATTGAGGAACTGGCGTAAAGATTTGAAAGAATTTTTGGCAATGTTACACATTGATGTGCACGGCCATTTGTAGACTGGACGTTTTGGTTCAGTAGAATGGAGAGGTGATACTGAGTTTTCTGGGGATATTTTTGTGAGCAGAGTTTCTTGGTCCATAATGGTGTTATTAGGTTTTTCATACCCTTGTCCACTGCTATGTATGGCAATTGGGTTTGTTTGCTTTTGTTTATATGCTTCTTCATTAAAATATGGTTCTGTGCTCATGGTGTGACTCCATTCACCTCCACAGATGTTTAAGAAGCAATTATTTTGATGTTTCATTCTGTTTAAAACTAAAATAAATAACTTCCTTTTGAGAAGGATTGCACTGTCTATGAGAGCTTCTAGGGTTAATTTTGTTCGGTAGGTTTTAAGGGTTGTGCATGATTTCTCTCCTGCTTTTATAAGGTTCTGAAGGACTCTGTGGCGGAACATTTTTTTGTAAAATATTTTTTTTAGTATGGTTACTTGCCACTACATTAAGATTTGTAGGTGCAGCGTCAGCAGTAGTGGTAGCTGAAGTCTTGTTAATCACTTTCTGTTTTTATTTACATTTTGATAGAGGAGGGAAAGTTTCTGTACTGGAAGCTTGTTTTGTTTCGCTTAATGACTGTATTAGCTGTTTTGTTTGAACTTTTTGTACAAAATCTGCTAGAGATGGTTGCTTATTTTGGACACTTATATTTTGATTTGCTCTACTTCTGTGTTGCTTTCTATGGAGTTGCTTTTTGGTAGGCATTCTTTGGGGTCTGTTGGAGGAAAAAAAGAAAGTGTGGGTTGGGCTGTTGTGTAGTGTATGCTTGCTCTGTGCATGCATGTCTGAGTATGATGGTAAGGATGTTTGTGGAGGCGTGTGATTGTGCAATGGGCAGCTACATCTAGTTGGGAAGGCTATTCTTGTATTTGTTTGTTACTATACTGGGCTTCAGATGACAATATAAAGTATGGAACTGGTAAGCTGAAGAACTAATACTACATTTAACGGTAAAGGATTACTACACTTGTTTCTTCTACAATACTAAAATGCTAGTATGTTTGAGTAACAGTTAGAACATTATGTTAGTTTTGTACATACTTTTTTGTATGGAAAGAGTAGGTTTCTTCTAAGTCCTTGTTCGTACTTCAGACGTTGCTGCTTTTCAGGAGAGGTCTCTTCATTGCAATTGTAAAAGAAAGAAGTTAGTGAATATGTGTGTTTATAACACTTTTGTTAATGTAGACATTGTTTTTTTGAACTAGAAGTGTTTTCTTACAACTGAGCATAGTATGGACATGCACTTTCCTTTGTCCATGTGCATCCTGGATATTTTACTTAGAATCTGTTAGTTGAATATGTTTTACAAATGAGTATAATAGTAAAAGTATAGAGCAGACTTGTTTTTTTAAGGCTATGTTATTGGATGTTAAGAGTTAGAAGATATAATTATATGCATTTTTTGCTATTTTTACAGGGTAAATGGCATAGATTGTACAGAAAAGCATGCAATGTATGTATTTGTGAAGGTGTGGGAAATAAAGCAGAAGGATTTTATATATCGGCAGTGGTGTTGTTTCAGCTAGGTGTGTGTGGATGAATGAAGATGCATGTACTCATCCTGGCTGTGTGTAATTTCTCCCATATTTTAATATGAAGAACATTTTTTAGATAGCTGTGTGTGTAAACAAAAATTTGGAGAGCAGACAGGTTTGCAAGTGACACTTCATCATAGCAGATGGGAGAAATGACAGTAAATGTATTTTACAGTTTATACAGGGTAAGTGGCAGTTACTCTGTTTATATGTTTTCCTAGAAGAGCTGTGTATGTACTGTGTAGAAAATATTCATACCTTTAGTCTGTGTTCATGCATGTGGATGTGCATGAATCTGCAAGTAGAAATCTTGGGGAGTTTTATAGTAGTTGTTGCTGTAGGTCCTTTGCAGTCACAGTCCAATTGTACTGAGAGTGATCAATAGTACATCTAAAGTGCTGATCTGTGATGATAAAGTTAGATGTAGAGTTCTTGGATGTGATTGGCGTATGATTATGTGGCTGCTTAACAGTAGCCAATGAGGAAATGGTGCAGAGTATGAAGTGGAAAGGGTAGAAGGGCTGCCCCAGTGTTACATGCTTCGTGGATACCGCGGCTGTCTGCGGACAGGGCGTTCCACATGCGGGTTTCTCAGCAAATTTAGCATTTAAAGGGGACTGTAGGGATCAGCCAATCAGATGTTGAGATTGTGGTTTGTGTTGAAAGAGGCTGTGTGTAGTGAAGATGGCAGAGGTGGGGAAAGTCAGGGTGTTGGTGGTTGGAGATATGTTTGTGCATGGTTTGGAGCAGTATGCTAAATGCAGGAATGTAGCAAAGAATTTTGATGTTAAAGGAGTGGAGGTGGTGTGGAGCACTTTTCCTGATTTCAATGAGCAGGGAATTGTATATGTTGTGGAGATATGGGCAGGATGAACAGTCCACATGTTGTTTTGCACTGTGGTGCTTTCCATTTGGGCTATGTCAGTGCCCCGACTTTTTTGGCAGATTTGGAGCACTTAGTTCAGGCAGTAATGGAAACACTTCCAAATGCCAAAGTTATTTTTTCTGGTCTAGTACTAGGGCAATATGGGACAATAGTCCTGCTTTTTGTCCTCAGCAAAATATTGCTAGGTGTGCAATTAACCGAGGCATGTTTGCTTTCATGCTTAGAGCTGGTATGTTCTTTTGTAATAATGAGGACATTGATTATGGCAATGTTGTTTATTTTAAAGAAGATGGCATGTCTTTATCTTTTATGGGAAATGCCATACTGTTTTGGAACATAAGGGTTGCTTTGGAGATGGTAATGTGAAGATTTTTGGAAGAAAATAAGAAAAAAAAATAGAGAAAATACAAAATAAAAGGTATTTCTGAAGCATCTGCAAAAAAACAAAAATAGGCTCTTTTCAGAGCCAACCTCAAAAATGGAAATGGGGCACAACATTTACATTTTCATTCCCCATGCTCGGATTTTTTTATTTGTCCGTGGACAGTGCGTATTACATACAGGAATTTTGGGGTTGAGAGGCATGCAAATGAGATTGAGCAGAGGAAGGGATTGGTCAATAAGGTTTACTGGGTGTGTTGTGTAAGGATAGAGTTTGTCAGAAAGTTTTTTTCCTGAGAGGAGAGCAGATAGCTATGGCTGTGTGTTTCAGAAAGCAGATTGTTTAGATTTTGGGAGATTCGTTGATAAATTGGTTGGAGGTGCTTGCAGATCGCTGTGGAGTGGCTGCACATCTGGGATTACCTCATGTAGAAGTGCACTGGCATGGAGTACATGGAATGAAGTGGCAGGATTTGGTACCTCTTTGTGCTACTTTGGTGACAGAGTGTCATCCAGACATTATTATTATTCATTGTGGAGGGAACAGTTTGGACATGTCTCTGAAATCTCTTTGCAATTTGCAGTGAAAGAAGTACTTGGGAAGGTCATGGACATGTCTCCAAATTCCCAAGTAATTTTCATATTGCACAGAAACAAATGTGGCTGCGTTCTCCTTCGTTTGGTCCATAAATGGAGAAAGCGAGGCACAATGTCAATAAGTCTGTTTGTGCCTTTTTTTGAGAGAGATGTTGGCATGTCCTCTTTTCCCAATGAAAATATTATGTTTCGTAGCACAAACATTTTTCGCAGAGATGGAGTACATCTTACTTACGCCGGCAATCAGATTTTTCTGCGAAATATTCAAAATGCATTGCAACTTTTTTTGGAAATACAGCAATCCATTTTGAAGTAGGTGTTGACCATTTGAAGTTTTTGAAATACTTAAAACACCACAAAAAGGCTCTTTTCAGAGCCACCACTTCCTCCCAGAGAAAAGTGCAATGGTTCTGATAGGACAGCACCCCAAAATTTTAGATGTCCGCGGACTGTCTACGGACTTCTAAAAAATGCACAGGGCCCTGCACCATTTATTTGCCACTTCTATTTTTAAACTGTGAGAGCCTTTTTTTTGTTTTTCTGTTGTTTTATATTTTTTTGTTTTTTTAAACACGACACACAAGGAAAGGAGGGGAAAGAAGGGTAAGGAAGGGACACCAACCACGGGGATAAGAAAGGGCAGGTGGAGAGAGGAAGATGTAGGGTGGGTCTTATTGAGGTAGGTCGCAGACCTTCTCATGCTCCTTGACCGCAATCTCGAAAGCACTCTGAATGTTCTCCACCCTGCAGAGTACTGCATCGCAGTACATGCACAATATTGAGACCCTCAAAAGGTAAGGGTCAAAAGCATCACGAATGGCCTGCGAGGCAGCTCGAGGGATGCGTTGTCCCATACGAGTGTCTCTTGTGGTGATAGGAGCGGAAACGGAGGATGTTGTAGAGGAACTCAACCTACTACGTTTATCGCAAGGTACAACCTTACGAATAGCCCCACTGTGGAATGACTTTAGGTGTTGCTTCATTGATGTCATACCATAGCTATATGAACCAGACCTTCCATGACTCAGCACCATGCGGCACTAGTGCAGATCACCTTATTCGCACAAACTTTTGGCACTCCATCAACGGTGGTAAACAACCACCACACCCAAGACTCACGACGAGTGTTGGTAGTAAGGACTTCCACTACCTCATCCTCTTCATCCTCTTCATCCGTCTCCTCTGCATCCTCAGGCCTGTTCCCCTCTGCAGGTCCTTGGGGAGGTGGTGGTGGTCGAGGGGATGGGGGTGGTGATGAAGCCAAAGCAGCCATGGTTGCCATCTGGAGGATAGCAGGCAGAAGTCACCAGCAATGCAGTGAATGCAGGTCAGAAGCTATGCTCTGTCAGATACCCAGAAGCACAATGAGGAGCAATTCTAGGGTGTGGCCTTTTATAGGGGTGCTGTTGCGCGCTTTACGGACAGGAACGCTGTCCGCGGACAGATCGAACACCAAGAAAGGCCTCAAAAAGTTCCAAAAAGTATGTAGATCGGCAGGGACATAGTCTGGGACATGTGCAATGGGGAACTTTTACTGTAGAATACCTTGGATTGCCCAAAAAAGCACTTTTTAAATGTTCAGAGGCCTGGACAGTGTCCGCAAATAAGGACACATGCTCAGTGCGGGTGTGGTCACATGATGACATCGTGAATACGTTTGCAGATGGGACAGCTGTCCGTAGGACACCAAATGCGCAGGGAAGGGTGTGCGCATGCGCACGGGTGTTCTACGGACAGTGTTCCGGTCCTTGAACTAATTAAAAGTGTGAAACACCTGCGGCGGACAGTTACAGACAGGTGAAATGTTCATAGGACCCAATGGTGTGTGGCGCATGTGCGTGGGTGTTCTCCGAACAGTGTTGAAGTCATAAATGTGCATCAAAAACTTTGCGGAAATGCTGATGGGATATGTGTTCTATGGATATATTCATTCTGGTTGTGGACGTTACGAACAGGGGGGCGTTCTTAAAACACCCTAATTTGAATAGTTACAGACATGTGGATGGATTTGGAGTCCTGCGGACACTCGCATTTAACTACGAACGGGTATTAGGACAATTGCGGACAGGCGGACATCGTGTGTCCTAAGGACACTTCCATTTTAATTACAGACAGTACGGACAGGTATAGTGTCCTTAGGACACCCCCATTTTGGTTAATTATGGACAGGCGGACATCTTGTGTGTCCTAAGGACACCTCCATTTTAAGTACAGACAGTACGGACAGGTATAGTGTCCTTAGGACACCCCCATTTTGGTTAATTGCGGACAGGCAGGCATCTTGTGTGTTCTAAGGACACCCCCATTTTAAATACAGACAGTGCGGACTGGTATAGGGTCCTTAGGACACCCCCATTTTGGTTAAGTGCAGACATAACAGACACCTGTGCTGTCCGCGGACACCTTAACTGCCTTTTTAAAAAAAAAGACACAGGCATATACTAAGAACACATTTAAAATGTTATTATTGCTTAACAGTATAAACATTAGAAAACAGAGGGGAAAGCAGAAACTTAAACAAATACAGGGGAATAAGGGTTTTGGACATTATGTAGGGGAGGGGAGGAAAGGATGGAAGTCTCTTCGTAACATTTCTGTTGCTGAGGAGGGTTTGGGGATAGTTGGCTGGGACATGGAGAGGGGGAACAGGTACATGTGGGACAGTGATATTTAGGGGCCGATTCATGGAACAAACGTGCGCCGAAAATCTTCGCGCAAGCAGGCGCAAGCAGGCACAAGCAGGCGCAAGCGGAAAAAAACAGGCGCACGCGCACGCGTGCGATTCATGGAAGTCCCTGCGCGTGTTTACCTCGGGATGTGCGCCAAACCCGTGCATGGCGCACACGTCACTGCAACATCCCGAAAGACGTGCGCGACGCGCACAGTGAAAGCGCACAACCTCGGCGCATACACTAGAAAGTGGGCGGAACACGGGGCGTAACGCGCGGAATGGGGAACAACTCGCGAAAACAAGGGCGTAACTGGGGTTGTACTGCAGGGAAGCAGACGGAACGCCCACATGCACCCGAACCACACGTATTCATGGAATCGAATAGGGCAAAGCCACGCACAGCGAGAGACACGCACAAGCCGAAACACGTCCGCCACACGAAGGCAGGCGGTAGTGTCCCTGCACATTACAAAAGTGGCAACATACAGCAATTGGGCCTGTGCGAGCGGGGCACGTGTATATCGGGGGTTCGCGTGAAGTTTTTCACGCGATCGGGCCTGGGGGAGCGGGCTACGTGTATTTCAGGGGTTCGCGTGAAGTTTTTCACGCGATCGGGCCTGGGGGAGCGGGCTACGTGTATTTCAGGGGTTCGCGTGAAGTTTCTCACGCGATCGGGCCTGGGGGAGCGGGCTACGTGTATTTCAGGGGTTCGCGTGAAGTTTTTCACGCAATCTGGCCTGAGGGCGCGGGGCACGTGTATATCGAGGGTTCGCGTGAAGTTTTTCACGCGATCGGGCCTGGGGGAGCGGCCTACGTGTATTTCAGGGGTTCACGTGAAGTTTTTCACGCGATCGGGCCTGGGGGTGCGGGGTACCACTCACCGTCTGCCTTGCGTGTAGAAGAACGCGTAGCCAACACCCGCTGTGAAGTAATAGCGTGTGAACCCCAACGGATGGAAAACACACGCACCGCACGAAAAGCACGTACAGAACTTAAAGGCACGCGGGATCTCCAAGCCCTGCCAGGGCAACGCCCGTGCGCAAAACGTCACAGACGCGCTTACGCTGTAAGGGCCTTTGGTCCAATGAAATCGCGTATGCATGCTGACGCGCTTACGCGCTAAGGGCCTTTCCTTGATTTTCACGCTGACGTGCAGGATTTTCACGTGCCAAATCACTCCGTATCAAGCTGGCCACGCGAAAACACACGGAAGACCACGCTCCTGCCCAGAAGGCCGAATTACTGCCCCCCAGTGCCCCGAGCAGCCTCCCACGTGCCATCTGCTGCTGCCTGCCTGCCTGCCTGCTGCCACCATGCCCTGCCATTTGGTGCCTGCACATCAGCCATCTGCAGGGGTCCAGTTGCTGTGCCCACCCCTGCTGGAACAGAAGACTCCCGACTCGGATAACATCGCTCCACAGCCCAGCCCCAGGACCCAGTTGCCCACCCACTCCTGCCCCTGGGGTTGCCATGTCGGGCACATCCACATCTGGCACCAGTGGCAACCCCCGGCCATGGGGGCAGAGGGGCACCAGCTTCACTGCCACCGAAGTTGGTGTCCTGGTGGAGCAAGTCCTGGGGCAGTATGATGCCCTCTTCGGATCGTCCTGTGCCAACAAGGAAGGACGGGAGAGGATCTGGGCCGACTGTGTGGTTGCCATCAACGCGGAGAGGGTGGCAACCCGCACCATCCAGAAGGTCAAGAAGCGCTGGGAAGACTTGAGGTCCAGGACCCTCATAAAGGCCCGGCGCCTCGTGGAGGGGGCCGGGGCCGCATGAGTTCCATCCAGATGAGGGTCCTGGAACGCGTACACCCAGCGCTCCACGCCCAGGTCCTTGAGAGGGAGACCCGTCTGGAGTTGAGCGGTAAGTGGCCAAGCATTGCTGTGTGAGACAGGGCATGTTGCAGTGTGCTGGTTGTCTGATACTTGCCTGTATGTGTGACATAGGCCATGTACGCATGTATGTGTGCAGGGACATCATGGTAATGCATGTGCGATCAGCAATGTGTGAACCGCACGGTCGTTGCATGTGTTTAAATGCGACATGGGGAGCCCTATGCAGATTGTACACATGAGAGCATGGCAGTCTCTGTTCCTGGACATGGGTGGGGGTGAGGGATGGGTGCTGATGCCAGGTACATATATCGTATCCATGTCTGTGTGCCTGACCTGCGTGTCTGTGACTTGTGAATGCCATGGATGCATGACACATGTCTGTGACAATGTACAGATTCACTGATGCAGCCTAGTCATCCTTGTATCCACTGTGATTGGGGTGTACGGGGCCAGATGGATGTGACTGAGGTGAAGTGTGTGCATGTGATAGGCATGACCCATGATGCATGTGAGTACCATTACATTGTATGTTTCGAGAGTCCATTGGACATGTATGGAAATGTCCATGGCATGCACCATGACTGTCACTGTGTGTGTTTTGCCTGGACTGACACATGTGTTGTGGAGGGACATGATGGAAGTGTACTTTGACAGTGGCACTCATCTGCTATTGCTTCCTGTCTAGGGGACCATTGTACAGTACCCTGATGCTTGTGTTCTATGTCTCCCTCTACGCAGCGGCTAGTGAAGAAGAGGGCGGAGACGGCGCTGTGGAGCAAGGCGGCGGGGATGCCCCCACGGCTGCAGCAGAAGGGGTGGGTGAGCCCCCACAGAGGCCTGCTACGGCGGAAGACGGTGAGGAGCCATCCAGGTTGGTGGTTTCCACAGAGGAGGAGGAGGCCGCCACTGAGGCGCACATGGGGCCTTGTGGGGGCATCCCTGCTGGTGCAAGTGGTGCAGTCCAGGGGCAGGGGCAGGAGGCAGCACAGGTCACCGTGGAGGGGCCTGTGCATGTCGCTGTCCCTGACCCTGTGGGTGCACCACCATGCACCAGCAGGGATGTCCCGTCCCAGGCCCGTCCGCAGGTAGAGGGGATGTCCATGTCATCTGACTCCCCTCCACCTGCGGACGAGGGGACCCCTGGCCGTATGGAGAAGGTCCTGATTGGGGTCGCGATGCGCACGGCTGTGATTCGTGATGCCGTGCGTGCTTCCCAGGAGGAGCACGCACGTCATCACGAAGAGCACCGTGCCGACGTGGCCCAATTGGGATCGTCCATGTTGGGGGGTTTCCTGCATGTGTCGGCCAATCTGGCGGCCCTCTCCTCCTCTGTGGAGACTATACGCCAGTCGTTCTCCTTGCTGTCTTCCGGCCCAGATGCCACCAGGGCCGCCTGTGGACCTGCCCTGACCAATGCAGCCAGCTCGGTGGGGATCCCATCCCTGCCACAGTCGGGAGTCAGAGGTCCAGCAGGGGTGGACACACCAGCAACTGGACCCCAGCAGATGGAGGATGTGACGGCATCATCGGGCAGGGCACGTGCACGACGGCGTCGGTGGTTTCCATCAGCCTGGATGCCGTCGTGCTGGCACAGGCAGTTGCCTTGGAGGCAGCAGCAGGCTCAATGTGGGAGGCATCATGGCTCGGGGCCATCAACATCAGGGGTGCAGGCATCGGCCGGAGGGCAGGAGAACCCTGGAATGGGAGTGGCTTCTGTGTGGGAGCGTTTGTGCCAGCAGATAGGTGCGGAGCGGCAACGGGCAGAGGAGGAACGGCTCACAATGGTCAGGGCGGAGGACTCCATGCGGAGGGCGCTGAGGCGGGCTGAGTGCCTCGAGGGTCTTCGCAGGGAGTTGGAGCTGGACACTGCATTATCCCTGCGGCACCTCGGGGCCAGGGAACATGCCCGCCTCCAAGCCATTGAACGGGAGTTCGATGATGCCCTAGCCCATGACAACAACCAGTGAGCCGTCGGACTAGCCCGCTGCCTTTGTATATAGTTATATAGTTAGTGGTAGGTTTCCTTTAAATTATTTTTTTTTTATTTGGTTGCGATTGGACAATGCGCCACTTTTTTGTATATAGTTCAGTTTTTAGTTAGTTGACATAGTTAGGTTTCATTTGGTTGGGCTCATGGACCCGGGATTGTCTTGTAAATAGTTCTTCTATGGATTTTTTGATTTTTTGGATTTTTTTCATGGACATTCATCTTCTTTTTGTTGTTTTGCTTTGTGGTTTTTCTCATTTCATTTCCATTCTAGTTGATTTTCAATACATTTTTATTTTCATCCTTCAATGTGTCGTATCATCTCATTACTTTCATGCATGTCATGTTGGGTGTTTTAACATTCACTTGCAGCCATTGTGTGTGACAGACATGTGTTCATTTGCATTATTTACATTGGGTGTGTAACATGTAATTGCCTTTGATATGTGGGTGGATGTGATAGTTGGTTGGGCCTTTTGGCAGGGGAGGATGGCCATTACGGACATGATTGGGGATTGTTGGGACCCAGGTGCAGGGGGGCATGGATGGGACATGGGCGAGGGCCTGGTGGAGGGTGCCCCGCAATGCTGGGGGTGGGGGTGGTGGGGGACATGAGTTGGACATGGGTGGGGGCCTGCTGGCAGGTGCTCCACAGTGCTGGGGGGTGGGGGTGCAAGGGGACATGAGTTGGACATGGGTGGGGGCCTGCTGGCAGGTGCCCCGCAGTGCTGGGGGGTGGGGGTGCAAGGGGACATGAGTTGGACATGGGTGGGGGCCTGCTGGCAGGTGCCCCGGAGTGCTGGGGGGTGGGGCTGGTGGGGGACATGAGTTGGACATGGGTGGGGGCCTGCTGGCAGGTGCCCCACAGTGCTGGGGGGTGGGGGTGCAAGGGGACATGAGTTGGACATGGGTGGGGGCCTGCTGGCAGGTGCCCCACAGTGCTGGGGGGTGGGGGTGGTGGGGGACATGAGTTGGACATGGGTGGGGGCCTGCTGGCAGGTGCCCCACAGTGCTGGGGGGTGGGGGTGCAAGGGGACATGAGTTGGACATGGGTGGGGGCCTGCTGGCAGGTGCCCCACAGTGCTGGGGGGTGGGGGTGCAAGGGGACATGAGTTGGTGTTCATTAGTTCAAGGAGACATGTGCCTTTGCTGGGGGGCATGCCCATGTTGGGTGGGCTGCCTGCGGGACATGACCAGGGATGCAGGGTAGTCCCCTGTGGTGTGGGCTGCCTGCAGGGGACGTGGAGGGTGTACAGGGAACAACTGGGAGGACCCACACTGTCAAATCACATGTAGGACTCCCCGGCACCCCTGAAATACACGTACCCTGCTGAAATCGCGTGTAAAACTTTCCGCGCACCCCTGAAATACACGCGCCCAGGCCAATCGCGTGTGGAACTTCCCGCGCACCCCTGAAATACACGCGCCCAGGCCAATCGCGTGTGGAACTTCCCGTGCACCCCTGAAATACACGCGCCCAGGCCATTCGCGTGTGGAACTTCCCGCGCACCCCTGAAATACACGCGCCCAGGCCAATCGCGTGTGGAACTTCCCGCGCACCCCTGAAATACACGCGCCCAGGCCAATCGCGTGTGGAACTTCCCGCGCACCCCTGAAATACACGCGCCCAGGCCAATCGCGTGTGGAACTTCCCGCGCACCCCTGAAATACACGCGCCCAGGCCATTCGCGTGTGGAACTTCCCGCGCACCCCTGAAATACACGCGCCCAGGCCATTCGCGTGTGGAACTTCCCGCGCACCCCTGAAATACACGCGCCCAGGCCAATCGTGTGTGGAACTTTCCTGCGCACCCCTGAAATACACGCGCCCAGGCCAATTGCGTGTGGAACTTCCCGCGCACCCCTGAAATACACGCGCCCAGGCCATTCGCGTGTTGAACTTCCCGCGCACCCCTGAAATACACGGGCCCAGGCCAATCGCGTGTGGAATTTCCTGTGCACCCCTGAAATACACGCGCCCAGGCCATTCGCGTGTGGAACTTCCAGAGCACCCCTGAAATACATGCGCCCAGGCCAATCGCGTGTGGAACTTCCCGCGCACCCCTGAAATACACGCGCCCAGGCCAATCGTGTGTGGAACTTCCCGCGCACCCCTGAAATACAAACGCCCAGGCCAATCGCGTGTGGAACTTCCCGCGCACCCCTGAAATACACGCGCCCAGGCCATTCACGTGTGGAACTTCCCGCGCACCCCTGAAATACACGCGCCCAGGCCAATCGCGTGTGGAACTTCCCGCGCACCCCTGAAATACACGCGCCCAGGCCAATCGCGTGTGGAACTTCCCGCACTCCGAAATACACGTACCTGATGGAATCGCGTGAGGTACTTCCCGCGCACCCCAGTGATACACGTAGCCCGCTTGCTGTGCTGGTACAGGGTTAGCGCAGCCCTTTGCGCTGGATTGGGTATATTGATGGCTTTTCCCTGCGCGAGAGGAGTTCTTGGGGGCGTAACTGCCGCTGCTGCAGGGTCGCTGCGCCACTGTGCGCCACGGCTGGTTTTGGTGGCTGGAATCCATGAATACGCTGTGCGCGGAAATGGATTTTAGCGCACGCGGGTGGCGCAGGGATTCGCACGCGCACACTGTGCGCCAGCCGCGTGCGCCACTTGTGCGCTGAATTCTATGAATTACCCCCTTAATGCTTTCTTTAATGTGGTACACAACACAGTCTTTTAGTTGATTGAAGTGTTGTAGTAATAAATCCGTTTTCAATTCCATTCTTTCGAGAGGATCTTCTATTATCTCTTGTGGTATATTAGTTTTATTGGTTGTCTGGTCTGTTAAAAAAATGTGTTTAGTACACATAAAGTAATGTTCTTTTTAATTTTTTTAATTTAATTTAGTTGAAAATTCAACTTTACAAATACATAAAATTTGTCATTAGTAACATGATATAGATAATTTTAAAACATAATAATTAAAACAAGAGAAGACATGATAACACTAAGAACTAAGAAAGAGACTAGATTTTATCATACCGATCTTAACATAACATAGTGGAAAATAATTAAGGATAATTCACAAAACATTAGTTCATTAAGAGCAGCAGTACATTTCCATAATACTAGCTCAGGAAAGATAGGGAAAGGGAATCACAGTTTAATTTTGATTTTGCAATCACAGGGGAATTCATTTCATAAGGAAAAGCAGCATCAAGAACATGCAAGGTTGCAATTCTAACTGAGATTTTACCAGAGCCAAAAATTTCAGCCCATATTTCATTATTGGTTCTCTGAATGTACTTTCATGTCATGCACTTGACAAGTTTCAGATGCTGCGATGTTTAAAGCTTTACATTTTGTGATGATATGACGCAGAGTTTCTGTCTGTGACTTGTCTTTGCAGAATCGGCAATAGGCTAGTTCTTTTTTGACTAGGCTTCGTCTGACCAAGATCTCATTAACAGGCCACAAATGAAGGTGAAATCTTAAAATTTTCTATCTTAGTACAGGTGAAGGACATTTTACGAGATAGTCTGCCATTGTTCGCAATCGTTTGTGACCAAGAGATATCTGTCAAACTCTCTTAATGTTAGACATTTATCTTGTGTAAGTAGCCAATCAGCCTGATAAAGTTTGACCTTAGCTCTGTTCAGATTCGTGGGAAGGAGCTCAATCGAGATATTTGCATTGGCTAACGGATTCAAGGTATGTGTTCTCCAATTTAAGGGGAACGTCTGCTTAGAGGTCAACAAATGACTAGCTAAAATGGCAAGGCTATTTCGATTAGTGATTCCCAGTAGACATTTCCAAAGTAAGGCACACATTTTCCAGGTAACCTGAACATGAACTGATAAAAGACCAAGTTCAAATCTAAGTAACATGGTTGCCGTGCTTTTTGGAAGGTTAAATACATTTTTCCAGAATCTTGCTTCTAGATGGTTCCAAAATTGTTGTGTTCTTGTAGCACAGTTTCCATCCCATAAGTAATAATTGGCAACATTTGTGATGTCATCTTTGATGTTCTGGGTGTTCGTTTTAGCAGTGCACCTTGGTGGCGCGAGTTATGGCTGCTTAGCTTACCATAACGGGTGAATGTCAGGGGTTTTTCGATTTTTGTTGGAACCATAACGTCCCTTTAACAACATTTTTTTACTGAATTTCATAGGTTTTTAGTTGCACAACTTAACCATAACGTCCCTTTAACAAAGTATTTTCCACTGAATATACATATAAATAATCACATTTTGTACTTGGAATACTTATTCAAAGAATGCCAAATATATACACCCTTTGTGGTACCACACACTACCGGGATCCAGTAATAGATGCACTGACTGCAGATAGTTTTAAATAAGCAGGTAGATTCTTAAGTTAGGTGTATCAGCATGCAATAGGAAAGAAGAGCAGGTTAAGTATGAACAGTGGCTGAATGCTTTCTTTAAACTAAACAAGTAATTCTTAGCCCCTGTGGAACATGTAAGGGAAAAGTTAGGGAGTAACTTATGTTGGGCCTCATTACACGGTAGGCGGAGGACCAAGGTGCTATTAGCACCTTGGTCCATGCCGGTAAAATACCGGCACCGCCTTGGTGGAAAGGGGAATTACCGCCCTATTCCAAGGTTGGCAGGGCGGTAATTCCCCCTTCCCCCATTGCCCTTCCCCATTCCCATTTTTGACCCATAGGGCTCTATGGGAATGGGGAAGACGCTAATTACGGTGCTGCAAATTGCGGTACCGTAATTAGCACCCTGGTCCCTTTGCGGGTTGGTTTTTAACACCTTCTAAACAGCAGGCGTTAAAGTACCAACCCGCGAAGGGACCTCATAGTAAGGCGGTAAGGGTTTACCGGTACCGGTGCCCTTATCGGTACCGGTAAACCCTTACCGCGTCCGTGTAATGATGCCTGTTGTCTATTACAGCCCAGTCCAATAATTCAATAACCTTGTGCTTTCTGTTCCACCACCCCTAAGTATATGAGAGGCCACAGGAGAACAGGATCCAAGATGAATTTGGGACCCCTGGTTGACTCCTGAAGCTAGAAGGTGTTCTTCCTCATCACAGTACCTTTGGTGCCTTGGCAGGCGAAGTGGCAGAGTTTCTTGGTTTTACTCAACGATTCCCTCCGATGATGGACCCCCTTTGGAAGAAGGAGCCACTGGGATGCTGAGTCCAAGAATAAAAAGGAACCAAAGTCTTTCCGAATTGCAGCAGTTTGGCTCTTTACAGTGCTCTCCTTTGGTCGATGATTTCTCCGGCTGGAGAAGTCCTGTGAAGATTAAACTTTCTGTGGGCTCCTGAAAGGCTTGGAGATTAAAATAAGAAGCCTAGGATCCTTCAATGACTTCGGTCGGCGGTGGATGCATAGGTAATTTCTGGTGTTGGTTTTTGGAATATTGCGGCTTTCCAACTTTTGGTTCTTCAGTGCTGCAGTCACAGTACAGACTTCTGGACAGCCTCTGGTGACCTGGACTTGACCACTGGTGTGGACCTTGGACTCTCACCAAGTCTGGACCCTTGGGATGTCTTCGTTAACTTCTGGTGGTGGGAAACACCCAGTTGGACCTTCCTCAGCACTCAGTGACTCTGGGCTCTCTCCGGTGGGGAAAATTGGTCAGTGATGATGGCAAGAATGGCCTTTCAAATGTTCTTAGGTAGTTTGGAACTTTTGAAGCTCCGGGTGCCAGCAGCACTATGCCAGGACACCCCCTCTTCTGGGCGGAAGACTGCAGCGGCTTACAGCAGTCATGAAATGCACCTACGGACCCTGTTCGAAACCAATGGACTTCTCTGGCTCGAGATGTCCAGCACTCCTCGTCTGGACTTTGATTAACACTTCGCTGGATGGCAGGCACACCGGAATGGCTTCCAGGATACTTTGATGAAGAGCAACAGCTTTGCATGATGGTCCCTCGTAGCTCGGGGGAGGTCTTCCTTGCAGGTCTTCTCTGGTTCAATCCTTGTGAGACACGACAGCTTTTGGAGTACTTGAAGAAATTCAGCAGCAGACTTCTCCTCCAGCTGAGCTTCAAGGAATAGCTTTTTCTTGCTTCAGCTTTGACTTCAGCTTCTGAACAAATTGGTAAGTAAGTGGTCAGCAGATATACACATCTCTTCCCCATTCACTGTGGCTGAGCCAGGCTCAGCCAACCAATCACGCAGAAGGGTATTCATGCAGGCAGGCAGCCAATCAGCCTCACAGGCATTCAGGCCATTCACTCCACCCAGACACCCATAACACAGAATGTGGATAGGGTCAAGTACGCAGCCTTTCAGCACACTACACTGCATTCATGTCAGTTTCAGTCAGGGCTGTCTCATTCATTGTGTCATACACACAGAAACCAGACACCCACAACAGAGAATGTCGCAACTCTATTCACACGGGACCCACCCCTAGGGTGTACCCACAACACACTGGGAAGGCTCCAGTCAGTCTGACAGGAGTCAGCCCCGGAGCCATATGTGGTATTTCCACCCAAAAGCCAGTCAGGGGGAAAGGGAACAGAGAAATATATTGTGTCTACACCAAACTGCCATTCAGAAGGAAGGGACAGAGCCAGGGCTTCACAGGATTCTGGGAAACAAGGTAAAAGGCAATAGAAACCAAGAAGCCACAGGGGCCATCTTTCTTTCTATTAGGCATCCATTGATTCTTATGGCAGGGCCTGGGTGTCCCAAAACTGGAGGACATTCAAAGCCACTGTCAAGTCAGCATGTAGCTGCCACCAGCCAATAACCTGCTCTGTAGTCAACACACATGTGCCCCTAAACATACACAAGGCTTACAAGGGTGTACCCCCACCCATGGGTGCCATAAGGGTATCCAATGTGTGTTGTTCACTGGAAGATAAAATGAAGAGCTGCACTGCCAGACATCCAGGCTGGACCTCGTTGGCAGAAAACCTAAGGAAAAGACACACCGAGAACATAGAAAAGACTGGAGGCCCTGTCCCTCGATAAGGCATCTCCAGCATTACACCCAGTATTTGCATTTTACATGCAGAATACTGTTGTGAGGTTGAAGAGAAAATATTGCCTATATATGGCTTTCCTTTATCCAGCTGAAAACTAACTTCCAAGAAATGGTGCACTGTACTTATAAATCGAGTGGCTGAAGGCAGACATTTAAAGACATTTTTATTACACCAGTGGTGGAATGGCCAAAGGGATTAGCATGGCCATGGACAATGAATGGCTGGGCAAATAAACAAACAACACCTAGAGGCTGTGATACTCATGGAATATGTTCACTGCCTTCCCAAATCATTAGGTCGATCTATGCAAAATAAAACTACAAGTAACTATAAACCCTGGCTAGGTGAAGCTACTGATTTA
The DNA here is from genome assembly GCF_040938575.1 of Ambystoma mexicanum. Classification (NCBI taxonomy): domain Eukaryota; kingdom Metazoa; phylum Chordata; class Amphibia; order Caudata; family Ambystomatidae; genus Ambystoma; species Ambystoma mexicanum. The sequence goes on from NC_090929.1 coordinate 545,587,852, forward strand.
TGACAGAGAACTCGAGTCCTCCTCATTTGCATGTCCACTTCCCCAGGTTGCCCTCCCTGTGTTCACGTGCCTAGCCTTCCTTCCAAGTATTCAGTCATCTCCATCCCCTGCCATGTGTTGCCTGTAAGTGTCCTTGTTGTGCCATTCAAAAACTGACAGCTCCCCCATACTACCTTGGCAACCAATATCCCCACGTCTCCTACTGTGTATGCTGACAGCACTGACCAAAAAGTTAAAATGGGGCATGAGAGGTGCGGCTGCCCCAGAGTCATTCCTGCCTAATCACCCGCCCTGTTGCTTGAGAGGCAGTTAAGGAGTCCAGTGCTGCCGCCTGTGCTTGCAGCGCTGACCGAAAGTCAATGGGCCTCATTACGAGTTTGGAGGTAGCCATGCCCTTAATAAGTGTATGGCTACCCCGAAACTCGGGTCCGGGTATGGGTCACGCAAAAGGGGACATATCGGGCCATTCTGACCTTGGAGGGCCAAAATGGCCCTCCAAGGTCAATGACCATGACCTTGGGACCGCTGCTACCATCCTGGTCTGCTTGCGGGTGCCGCTCTGCACGCCTGGTCTGACCAGGTGTCCACAGCGGCACATGCAAGCAAACTCGGAATGTTGCGGCGAGGTAACAATGCCGCCGGTAGCACTACTGGTGCCCTTGTTGCCTTACCGCAACACTCCTAATGAGGCCCAATGTCCTCCGCCTGCCTGTCACTGCACAGCTTAAAGCCCCGATTTCAGCCACTGCGTCCGGCATGAAACTGGCTGAAGTTGACTGGGGACGTGGCACTAAGATCTTTTTCCAATCAGGGGATGATGGATATAGCAGCAGAGAAGCACCCAAAGCTTCAAATGACAGCAATTAATTCCCCCTCTATGGTTGTCTGACGCAATGAGATAGTTCCACTTCTGGCTGTAGCGTATGTGTGCTTCCCCGGCATGAACGTAGAAGACTGACAAAAAAAGACAGCTTTTTTTCTTCAATCAAACTTTATAAATCACGCAAGTTATACATTTGCTGCACATGGACTACTAGTACCTAGCCCTGATCTGTGACTGTGAGGCAGATGCACAAATTACACCCGAGTTCTCCTGACTAGCAGGTAGCTGGTAGGCAGTGGTCAAAATTGAGCCTTCACTTCCTCAGAACCTACTTCCTTTGGGAATTTGTGACCAAACAGTGAACTTCCAGGCAGCCTGCACTTTACGTCAGCATGTTGTACAAACAACTAATTGAATGCCCTTATTAAAGCGAGCCTGCAAGCTCAAAGAGTTCCCATGATGAGGAGTTTGGTGAGGGGAGAGGCAGGAATGGATGGGAATGGCTATATGGATTACCATGACTATGGACAAGCAATGGGTGGGCTCATAACCAAACAACACTTGGAACAACAGGAACTGATAACATTACCACACACTGTGCCAAAAGACCACCTGGGTGGTAAACGTTGCACTTTACAAACACTTTCATGAGTAAATATAAAAATGAATAACTTTCAATGCTGCTCTTTCAGCCAAGCACAACTCCCGCCACAGCTAAAGGGCACCAAAATAATTCACACTGAGAAAAGTGACAACAGTCATTAAAGTGCTTAAAATTAAACAGGCTTGCCCTTTAAATAAAAACAAAGCCTGTTCTTTCAAGCCGAGCATGACTGCCAGCAGAGGCAACCAATTGCAATTAAGACACCTGCAGAATGCTTCCTTCCTTCCGTCCAATCACAAATCCAGAAGCATGCGAAAAGAGGAAACAATGACACAACACTAATGTCATACAATAATGTCATACAAACAAAAGCCATCTACTACTATCCATATCCAATATGCATGCTCTACCAACTGTGGCAAATATCATGCCAATATTAAAAAGTGATAGTGATTAACAGGGCTTTGAATGGGCCAGTTAGAGACCAGGCAAATATTAGGAAGACTGTTCCCTGTAAATTCCTAGAATCCTGGCTGCCTGACAACGTCCTTCATTACGGGCATCAAGCAAGAGAAGGGACACCTTTCCAACACAGAACGCGTTTCCTCTTTTAATACAAGAAACAACAAAAGCGCCGACGCATCATTTTCATTTCCCCAGCAATTTCAATCGGACTTTGAAAAGGACTGTGGGGGTAGAAGTGTACTGACCAACAGAGCCGGCCTTGGGGGGGCCAAGCCAGCTCGGAGGAACCTTCAAAGGGCTCCCCTGAGCCGGCCTTGTGGGAGAAGGTGCAGCAGGTGGCCTTTTACTGTAAATTGTGCCCGCGGCAGGGGGGTGCATTTAAATGCGGCCCTCTGCCATGGGCACTTTTCACAAGAAAAGGCACCATTAGCCCCACCAAACCAGCTCCGGGGAGACTTTCATGGCCCCTCCTGGCCCCGCCCCCTTCAGCCCCGCCCCCTGTTAACCAGGGGCGCCAATTCGCCCAGGGCGCTGCTGCCCTTAAGGCCTAAAGGCCTTAAGGCTGGCCCTGCTGACCAACGTCTGTCTACCCACAATTCTTTGCAAACGAAGGTTCACATTCTTGGAGCACTGGAAGTAGTGTGGGGACACAAACTGGTGAAAGTCTGTCTGCAGATTCAGTGTCCCAGCTGCAGTAGCCGCATCGCCTGACCGTAGAAATCTGTGATTTTGACAATGAAATCTGTGATTTTGACAATGAAACGCTCAGAGACTATCATGCGTCTTGTCCCAGCTTCGGGGAAACAGTGTACCCTTTCTAATGGCTTTCTGGAGAGCTTATTTTTTAACTTAAACAAGTATCTAAAGTTAAGCAATGCCCTACCTTCCCACCACTGACATTTTGATAGCGGTATTCAGACTTCTAAAAAATATGTTTCTTTCCATTCGTCCACATCAACTATATGTCACATTTTCTCAGTGGCTGATGAACGTGTTAATAGCCATAGTATTGTGAGTGGATGGCGTGCTATCTTACACTTTTGCTTAAGTACAACAATTCACATTTTTACAACAGAGCGGAAGGACTATATTTGTTGTTTAATAGCAAGAAGAATAGCTTATGATTTTTAGTGCTTATCTTGAAAACGTGTTACAAAGAGGATTTTTCAGTTACTATATTATACAGTATGCTTTGTGCCAAAGTATGTCAGTTCAGGTTTAATGAAGGACTACGGTCCTGCTAGGGCATAAAATCCGCCCAGACACAAATTAAAAAGTGGGCCACAATCACACATTTCAATTCCTTACTATCCAGAACAGACTGTTTGTGGTAAAATACGTCGCAACAAATGCAGTTCAAAACATATTTGCTTTGTAATATTTGTTAAAACGTATGAAACTGGCCTACTCTGGCAACAAAAAGTGGTCCATTCTGTCAAAAAAAGGTACCATCCTAGAAGCATGGGCTGGCACTTCAGGCATTGCCATATAGGCCAGTCTGAGCCTAGAATGACTGCAAGAATATTTACATAATTCGCATAGGATAGATTATGTTGTTTAGGCCAGGCCTCCAGAACCACCACCCAGTGCTTTAAGTGGGCCGGGGCCTGCCGGGGCCGGGCCCCGGCAGTCTCCAGAAAGTGGGGCTGAGCCGGGGCCCAGCCGGGGCCCCCCGTCCCACACAACATTGACGGGATGCATTATCCCGCCACGGCCGCGGGCCGCGACGGGAGATGCGCCCGTCATTATGTCGGCCAAGCTGACAGAAGTGCCAGCCAGCCAGAGCGATGCTGAGGCTGGCGGCACTTCTGTCAGTTAGTGTAACTCCCTCTGATGACCCCTCATCAGGGTCATCAGAGGGAGTTACTGTCCCTTTGTTTTCCCTCCCCAGGTCACTGACCCCCGCGGGCTCCGTGATCTAATATGCAGATTAAATCACGGAGCCCGCGGGTTCGCAGAGGGTGAAAGACGCCTCGGGCTTAGTGATCTATGTGCTCTGAGCAGATAGATCACAGAGCCCGAGGTGCTTTCTCCGTCGGCAAAGCTTTATAAAAGATGCCTTGAACTGTGTACGTTTCAAGCCATCTTTTATAAAGGTAGAAATATTTCTATGTTTATAAAAGACGGCTTGAAACGTGCACAATTCAAGGCATCTTTTATAAAGCTTTGTCGACGGACAAAGCCACCTTGCGGTTTGTTTTATCCGTCATCAACGCTTCATAAAAGATGCCTTGAATTGTTTACGGTCAAGCCATCTTTTAGAAACATAGAAACATGTTACAAATATCTATGTTTATAAAAGGTGGCTTGAAAAGTACACAAACCATAGTAAGGTAAGCACACAAGTGTGCGTAACTTACTATTGTTTGTGCACTTTTCAAGCCACCTTTTATAAACATAGAAATATGTAACATTGCTATGTTTATAAAATATGGCTTGAAAAGTACACACACCATAGTAGTACGCATACAAACATATAAATGCTCACATACATTTATATATTTGTTTGCGCACCTTACTATGATTTGTGCACTTTTAGGCCACGCCCACAATGAAAACCACGCCCCCAAACGAGGGCCCCCCCTCAATTTCTTACCCCACTTAAAGCACTGCCACCACCCTTTTCATTCCATTTAAAGCACTGCCTAGTAGATATGTTATGTTAAGTTGACTTATACCATGCAACGTTATCACCAGCTGGGGCAATCTCCAGGCGCTCACGTGGCTCTACAAGAAAGAGGATGGGGTGGGTTAGTGAGGGTAGAATGATAGGATAGGTCCAGAGCCAGTGTGTGTTTTCTTGCAGCTGGGTTGATTGCGTGAACTGCTTGTTGTATCTGTAGGGGTGAGGCGCAATGCCTGGGTTGTTTGTTTTATGTGAATGTTTGTTATGTTGGTTGTGTATTTGTGTGTTTTATGTGTAGATTGGCTGGTAGTTACAGTTGTGGTTGTGCACACTGGCTTGCTGTATCCGTACGATACGGTCCAGTGCGTGGGATTGTTAGTTGTATGCAAGTGTTACTTATGTTGTTTGTGCATTTGTGTGCAGTTTGGTTAGCCCATACAGTGTGTATAGTACATGGGAGGTGTGTTGGAGGCGAGCAGGAGCAAGGTAGTTAGGACATTGGGTTCTCTCAAAATTTCTTCCAGGTGGCTACTCTATGCAATTCTATCTAATGTGCCGCATGGCTAATCTTCACAATTCTATCTAATTGTGACACATGGCTAATCTTCACAGTTCTATCTAATTGTGACACATGGATAATGCTCACAAATCTATCTAATGTTAGGAATGGCTAATCTTCACAAATCTATCTACATGTGACGCATGACTAATATGCCCAATTGTATCTAAATGTGATGCATGGCTAATCTTCACAAATCTATCCAAGAGTGAAGCATGGCTAATCTTCATAATTCTATCTAATGTGACACATAGCTAATCTTCACAATTCTATCTTATGTGACACATGGCTAATCTTCACAAGTTGTCTATTGTATCACATGTCCAGCTGCCACTATACATCTAATTTCAACACCTTTCCTGCCCCCAAAGTACATCTAGGTGCAACACATTTCCTTTACGGCAAAATGCATTTAAATCCAACACAAAGTCTGCCCCCTAACATACGTCTAGATGTAACACATTTCCTTCCGCAATTCAGTACAATGGCTAACTAAGGAGTGCAGCGCAGATCAACACAATGGCTAACTGAAGACTGCAGTTCAATATGTATGGATATCAACATATTGTTTAGATCTTTGCTGATTTCATGATAAAAAGAATAATAATAGAATTGCTGGCAAGCAATAGCATCATTCATTCACTTTTTTGTTTCAATGAACACACATTGCTTTCTCCTCCAATTCATCAGCTATCATCATTCTCGATTCATCGATCCTTTTTCTGCCTGTCCTTGCATTTTTCAGTATTTTGTCCATGGACAGCATTTGCAAGGCCCTGTCAATGTTAGCGCATCGGCACAGCAGAAAGGTAGCTAGCAGGAGAAGAATCAATCATCCTAAAAGAGAGCGGTCTGCAATCCTCTCGTGGTCAGTGCGATGGATATGTCTTTCACACAGAGATGGCAGGTTTGCAAGCAGATGGACAGCACTGGGCCAGTAATAGAAATACAGTGTCTCACTGGCACACAATCAGCAGAAGCATTGCTGACAATTGTAGCTCTATTTCTTCCAGTAAAAAAGTATCTCCTGATGGAAACTATACAGAACCATGTTTACCCCGTGACAAGTGAGGTGGGCTTGAATGCTGAAAATCACAGTTACTGAATCAAAAGTTAGCATGACTAGATCAATTCAGCAAACCTCAAACCTCTTGAATTTTGTCAGATTCAATCAGGTCAAATATGTGATTTTTTTTCTCCAGATTCTAGTAAACACAAATCGAGTGAGTTTGATTGCACATCTTTTTAAGACAATGCTTCAAAATTTAGAACTTCCCAGCAAGGAGTATCGAAAGACACAAGGACAGGTTAGAGCTCAGTCTAATGTCGTTAAGGGAATTTATTTCATATATGGGTAGAGCAGGAATACAAGTGGAGTATTTTACAGCAAAATTAAATTGAGAGGGGGGTGTAGATAGGGTGAGCGAATTAGGGTAGAGCAGTGATGAACAGCTTGTTCCAGGGGATATCAAATCAACACCAAAATGCAGGATGGCCCACTTTGTATTTTGGGTGATGTGATAGTAAAATTACATAGCTAGGCACAGGATGTTATGGCATGGCTGAACACAAAGCCAAAGAGAGCAAAGGCGATTGTTTTGCCAGAGGAGATCTTCAAATCACAGGGAGGCACATATGATTTTTATGCAGATGAGATCAGAAATTCACAGAGGCATGTGCACATTTTGTCTGAGAAGGACACCAAATAACATTGAAGTGAACATGTTTTTTGGACAGAGAAAATACAAAATCATGACACTTTTTTGTCTCAGAAGAACACAAAAGCACAAATATGCACAAATGATTTCTTCGTTGCATGGGAAGGCAAAATCACAAATAGTCACATGGAATTTTTGTGCAAGAAAAACAACAAATCCAAAATAGTGAAGCCTGTTTTTGGCACAGCAGAAGACAAAATCAAAGAGAAGCTCATGGAATCTGTAAGTTAAGGAGAAAAAAAATCAGATAGGGGCACATGTGATGTATCGACACAAGACACAATAACATCACTGAGAACACAAAATCAAAGAGCTGCATACATGATATTTTGGTAGAGTAGAGAAAATGAACACAGACAGGCGGTTTTGATTCTTCGTGCAGGACAAGATAGACTCACATATAGACAGATGTCATTTGCGGGGATCTGCGTGATTTATCCGCGGCTGATTTTCCCATGACAGTAATGTTCGCATGAGAAATGTACGCATTACAAAATGTTTGTACATTTCCCATGCAAACATTTCCATTACAAATCACGCAGCTTTTCTCACTCACACCCTCACTCACCTCACACCGCCACCACACCCCCACCCCCTACTTACCTTTCCTTCAGACCCGCTGTGTCCCTGCAGCACCGGTTCCCTTTCACTTCTGTGATCGGGAACCGGCACTGCAGGGTCCTTTTTTGTTTATTTTTTATTTTATTTCATTTTTTATTACTTTTGCTCGGGTGAGTTGCGGGGATGTCCCCCGCAACCCTCGGCCACTATACTATATAGTATAGTGAGCGGGGTGTTGCGGGCGACACCCCCGCAGCTCTTTTTTGTTTTTGTTCTGTCAGGTGTTTCGGTGGGGTCGGTATGGGGTTGGGGGTGTCCCCCACAACACTCCGCTCACTGCATTGTTGGCCCATACCAACCGCATCGAAACACCTAAACACATACCACAAAAAGTTCAAACTTTTGGTAATTAGAACTTTTCGTGGTGTGTGTTTTAGGTCGTTTGGTGGGGTCGGTAATTTTAACTCCATTTGCGTGGAAGTACAACTGCAAAACACAGCCAGGCACATATGTTTTTAAAATAAGAACAGCAAATCAGAGAAAGTAACATATTTTTTCTGACACAGGAGAGAACAAAATCACAATGTGATTTATTTTGGCGGAGGAGATGACAAATCCTAGTGAGGCTTAATTTATTGGTGAGCGAGAATACAAAATCACAAAGAGGACACAAAAACTTTGACTGGAGAACAAAATTGCAGAGAGACAGGCATTGTTTTCCGGGAGCAGGGGAACAACACATCATTGTAGAGTACATGATATTTAATGGCACAAGAGATCACACAATCATAAAGAAGCACATGCAATCTGTTGGTGCAGGAGAACACTAAATTACAGAGAGGCACATGTGATTTACTGGTACTGGAGAACATAAAACCACAAAGCATCAGTTGTGATTTTTTGTGCAGGAGAAGACAAAATCACTGATAGGCAAACATGATTTTTTGAGAAAGCAGAACTGAAAATCACATCAAGTGATATATTTTTTGTCAAAGGAGAGCAGCAAATCACAGATAGGCAACTGTTTTTTTGTGGCACAGCAGAACATAAAATGAGAGCTCAACATTTGTGATGTTTTAGATGGAGAGGAATAGAAGATCAAAGTAAGGCTTTGATACCATATTAGTGTTGAGGAATACACAATATCAAAGAGGTAAACAACAATTTTGTGTCGAGAACAAAATTACAGCAAGGCAGGAGACAGCAAAGAACACCAAATCAGTGAGGGGGCACATGATTTATCTTCCAGGAGAACACACAATCATGGAGAGGCACACACAATTTGTGTGTGGCGGAGAACAAAATTATAATGGGGTGAGTGGGATTCTTCTGACAGAGGAGAACATCAAATCAGAGAAAAGTAACTATTGGGGTGGAGACACACACATTTACTGTGATATACACATGACTTATTATTGCAGGAGAACATAGAATCATAGATTTGTCTTTCCTGGTGGAGGGTAACAACAAATCACTGTGAGGCACTCATGGTTTATTAGCAATGGGAAACACAAATTCACACAGAATCATAGTATTTATTTTGGCACATAAGAACAAAACGTCTCAGTGAAATGCATACGATTTATAGCCACATGCGAACATACAATCATAACAATGCACACATGATGTTTTGAACTGGAAGAGAACATGAGTCATAGTGAGGCATGCATGATATATTGTCACAGGAGAATACAGGTCCACATTGACCAATTATGCCTGCAGTAGGTGCTGGGGAAAAGTGCATCTGGCAGTCATTCTCACTAGCAAATGCAGCTGCTTTATGTACTGGAGAGACCCAATTGGGAGTTGGGTCTATGCACCAATGCCTACCTGTAGCTGTAGATGTTCATCTGTGCAAATAATGGGCACGTCTGCTACAAGTCACTCTCGGTTTTGGAACTTGTACAGGTAACACACTTGAATCAGGTTACGAGGAGGTTGAATCTCCATTCTCTAGAGAATAGAGAAAGAGTAGAGACCACATCATGTCAGGTACAGAAAGAAAACGCAACAGACAATATACAGGAATATCTTTGACTATTCCATGCCTCTCAGTGCATTGATTCAGACCACAATGATGAGCAAGACAGAGATTATGCTCTGCCCCCTCGGTCAAGGCTGAGAGACAGCTTTGTGAGTATACGACTAATAACAAGGGTACAATGGCACATATTAAGAAAATGCAGACTTGCTGAGCCACTGCAACAGACAAATGCAAACACTGTGCAGAGGGAGCAATACTCAGTCTTTAGAAATCTGCCCATGCAAAGACTCTCCAAAAATCAGCCTAACACTCTCATTGTGCTGTTGCAAGTTGTTATCGAGTGACATCACAAGAACAAGAAGAGCCCACAACACAAATCTGCTGCATGGATGTTCTTGAACACAGACAACAAATGACCACACATGGCATCCTGCACTCTGTACATAAGAAGCATTTGCTAATGTATGCCTGGGGACAACTCGGGCACCTGATCTCTGTGTGTTCAAATGAGGTGGGGGCATCTAGGAATATGAAAGGAAGAGCCAGGCTTCCAACAGCTTTCTTCCATCATCCACAGTCAGTGGCCACACATCCCTTACCAATAACACATTTGGTCATTGCCAAACCCTATTTGTACAGAATCTATGGAATCAATGGTAATCTGAATACTCAATTACCCACAAAGCACCAGTGCACCACGTTTGAGACATTAATAAATGCATAAACTAACAATAAATGCATGGTGGGGTGCATTTTCTGAATGCAAACTTGGCTGTCAATTTGGATGTGGAGTTTCTGCCATACATTGTTGTTTGAGGTCCTGAGTTTCATCAAACCTTGGTAACTACAGATGCCTGCTGGGAAATTTCAATTCACCATTACTGCTCAAGAATCGCTGTTTCATGCTTGCATGAGCAGGCTCTCATTGCAGTCAGGAGGTCACCAAAACTAGTGTGAGGTGAAAAAAGTCTATTTAACCATGGACATATCGATGAGTGGCCAAATATTTCATCACGTAGTCACCTTTCCTGTGATCAGTTAACAGCAATATTCATGGTAGCAGCCACAGTGTGCCATTTACTAGTAGAATAGTGATCTAGAATAGTGAACTAGCAGTGAGTGATGGATTTCCCCTTTTGGGATGGCACCACATCTGGTTTCAATATGGTATTCCCCGTCTGTAGTTGCGTGGCCAACTGAAAGTGATGGCTTTGGACGCTACACATAACAATATCATTGGATATATTGTATTAGAACCAAGCAAAAGGGTGCCAACCAATCAGTGCCTCGGCGCACAAGAGCAGAACTGCAAATATAAGCATATGTTTCAGGACAGCTGATTGCTGCTCCCTAGTTTCCATTCTCCTTTGTCGTGTACCACCGTCTGCCTCAGTGCCCTCCTGCCCCTGCCTGCCCACCCACCTGGTCCTGCTCCTCCGACCCCTTCATCATCTGCCCACTAATGTTTTCACTTTCCTAGTGGCTGTTGTGTATGCCTTACATCTCGCGATGCAGTGACGTAAGGCGTGTTTAATAAAAGCCCCGCCTTCACCACGAAGAGGCAGTTCCGGGCAAAGCACGAGCCCCTGTGTGCGCCTCTTTCATTTCGTTCCTCAACCAGGCCCACGGGGCCCCACATGCTTTCTCTCTCTCCGGCGCACCGGCAGGAGAAGATATCACACTGGTGACAAAGGAACGAACTATGACACACCACCTGTGTGTGCTTAAACAATAACTATAAGCCCTCGACATGGGCACATTTTTGGAAACACGGTGGGGGGCCAAACCCCCACCGAAAAAAAAAAAAATGTTCTTCTTCTAAAAAAAGATTTTTTTTCTCTCCTATTACTTCCATCTGGCCCACTGCATACATTTTTTTGCATCAAACCCACCTACGGGTTTCTCTCACAAGTACAACACTATTGATGCATGCCTGAGGTCACTGCATGCTTGGAGCCAGCCAACAGACCCCCAGGCAGTCCAGGCAACACTGTACCGCCAAGCTACAATCCCCCTGGAGGAAATTTCGGCGCACGCTCTCTACTACAACCCACACTTCAGCACATCATGGTGACAGGCCTATCCACACCCAGGCCTGGCACACCATTGAGGAATGCGGCCAACCTAACGCCCACAGCACCGTCCGTGTGACGGCAAGGGGGTACCACGATGGCATTCGGACCTTTTGACCCATACACAGACCCCCTCATCTGTGGGCCCCCGATGGCTGTTGTGGGTCCAGAAATTTGAAATGGCCATGGACTGCAAAGACGTCACAACACCCAGGAAAATTAGGTCACACCTCCTACTCAACGTGGGTGACGAAGTCCTACGCATCTTCAACTCTCTCGTCATCGGAGATGGCTTAGACGTCTACAAGCTAGCAAAGGACGCTCTCACAGTCCATTTTATGCCACAATTAAACCCAGACTACGAGACTTTCATCTTCTGAACCACCATCCAGCTAGAAGAGGAAATGCTCAATGCATATCACACGAGACTCAGAAAACTTGCGCTCTCATGTGAGTTTGACAACATCAAAAAAGAGATCAGATGCCAAGTCATCAATGGCATGCACTCGGAAAAGCTACGCAGGATGGTGTTGAGCGAAAAGGGCATCTCACTGGCCAGAATCCTTCAATACGGACGTCAGAGGGAACTATCACATGCGAGGGCGGCATACATGAGCACCAACCTGCAGAAGCTCCAGATAACACTGACGACAGCGACGATAGCGCAAATTGCCAGCCGCCAACAGTCAAGAGAAGACCCCAACGATGCAAACACTCCACCTCGGTGGCAATCAAGGATTCCAGAGCCTGCTGAATGTGGGTGGTGCGGAGGCTCACATCATGGAAGGCGAAATTGCCCAGCACAAGGAACCATGTGTGGAGCATGTGGCCGGAAGGATCACTACGCGAGAGTCTGCAGATCGTCAGGGCCTGCACAACGCCCCCAGCTGCAACAAGAGAAATGGGCCCAGAGGAAAAAGAAACAGGCCAATGCCCACCGCATCGAGACAGCCAACTCATCCACCGACGAAGAAGGTGATGGCGATGGCAACACTACAAAAGTGTCAGAAATCGGGACAACTGAGAAAAGGAAGGACAGTATACCTAGTCTCTGCACTTGATCACAGAAGCACAGGGTCGACAAAAAGGCAAAGAAGACGGAAATGCATAGTGGCCATACAATGCTAAGAGACACAAATGACAATCGATACGGGGCATCAGTGAATGTTATGCCGGCAACTATGTTCCTAAAACTACACCCCCCCCAGTCCTAAAGAAGACAAATATGCTTCTATTTGCCTACGGGTGCAAAACTCCACTACCAGTGGTAGGGTGCTTTTGGACAACTCTCAGCAGAGGCGACCGAACAATGCAATCCATGGTGTATGTCGTTGACGCAGGCATTGAATGCCTGCTGAGTGGGGGTGCAGCAGAAGATCTAGAATTAACACACTTTGTCTGCAACATAAACAACCCATCAGACATTGCCAGCCTCCTTGACAAGCACCCAGGCCTCCTCAAAGGTGTCGGATGCCTGAAAGGCAAACTCGTCAAACTTGATATCAACGAATCAGTACAGCCCCGAGCGGTGCGTAACAGAAGGACACAGTTTCACATGAGATACCAAGTCGAAAAGGAGCTGCGAGAACTTGAGAAAGCTGGCATCGTAGAGGAAGTAACTGGGCAGACACCGTGGGTTTCACCCATGGTGGTAACCAAGAAGCCAAAACAACCGGGGAAGGTGAGGATCTGTATCGACATACGCCTCCCAATGCAGCCATGAAGCGGAAATGACACATCACCCCCACGCTTGCTGAAATAATCACAGACCTCACAGGATCAAAGGAGTTCTCCAAGGTTGACCTCAATGCGGGATACCATCAGTTGAAACTTCATCAGGACTCGAGATATATCACAACCTTCTCCACACACCTGGGTTTGCGCCGATACAAAAGACTGAGCTTCGGCATATCCTCAGCGGCCGAAGTCTTCCAGCAGGCCATTCAGGAAGTCATACAGGGCATCCCGGGAGTACTCAATGTCAGTGATGATATTCTCATCCACGCCAGCGACAGGCAAGAACACATGCGTCGACTCGAGATGGTACTTAGCAGGCTAGAGATTGCAGGGATAATAATTCACTGGTAGAAGTGCGAGTTCATGAAGGAAGAGATCCCTTTCTTCGGATTTGTGTTCAACGGCACTGGAGTCTCTGCCGACCCACAAAAAGTTGCAGACAATAAAGAAGTCTCACCCCCAACAACACCCACAGAAGTACGCAGTTTCTTGGGGATGGTGATGTACTGCAGGAGATTCATCTCCAATCTGGCAACGATGTCTGAGCCACTCAGGGAACTCACCAAATCTAATAGAAAATGGGTGTGGAGCCCCAAATGCCAGGAGGCTTTCCAACAGATCAAGACGTCCCTGTCAGCCGACACCACAATGGCATACTACGACCCCACACTGTCGACGGAACTATATGTTGATGCCAGCCCCGTTGGCCTTGGAGCGATCCTGGTCCAAGTTGCCAAGAGAGGAGAAATGAAGCCGATTGCCCATGCGCCCTGCACATTAACTCCCACTGAACAACGGTACTCTCATATTGAAAAAGAGGCCATTGTGGTACTGTGGGGCTGCCGCCACTTTCACATATACCTATATGGATGGAAATTCAAGGCATACATGGACCACAAGCCTCTCATCCCCATTTTCACAGTATCCTCTTCACACTCCCTGGCGAGGATAGGGAAGTGGCTGCTATACCTGCAACAATATGAATTTGAACTAACATATCAACCTGGCATCAGCAACCCCACTGACTTCCTATCCAGACACCTGAGAGCAGCCATGTTAAGAGAGGTGAATGTGTCAGAAGAAACCGAGGAACACATCTGCCAGGTTGTGCACACAATGAAACTAAGAGCAATCGGCACTGAGGTCATGGCACAAGCCACACAAGCTGACCCCTGTTGTGACCTCGTCAAGGACTCCATCATCTCTGGCGGATGGAAAATCTTTTTTGCGAAACGTGCACAATCGCACACCCGAAGCCAGAGACTTCCTCACGGGCATATTCCCAGTGCGACAAGACCTGTCTGTCATCAAGGAAGGACTCATACTAAGAGGAGCTCGGATCGTCATACCCGAAAGTCTGCAAGACATAGTCATTCCGCTGGCTCACGAAGGTCACCAAGGCATGGTCAGGACTAAAGCCAGGATCAGGCAAAAGTATGGTTCCCGCACCTCGACACCAAGGTAGAACAACTCATAACAGCATGCCTCCAGTGTCAGATCACAAGCGCACCACCGAACCCCGAACCCATACAAGCGGCAGAGCGGGGGTCCTCAAGATGGGACACAATCAGTGTTGACTTCTGCATGGTCCAAGAAGGCACGTATTTGTTAGTGGCCATTGATGAACACTCAAGATATCCCGAGTTGGAAATCGTGCCATCGACCTCCGCAGACATGGTGATGCCGGCTGTGGAGAAGATCGTTGCCACCCATGGCCTACCTCGGCGCATCTGGAGCGACAACGGACCACCGTTCCAAGGGGCAGAAATCAAAAAATACCTGGATGATCTGAACATCAAATTCCACCACATCACGCCGAGATCGCCTCAAGCCAATAGAGACTCAGAGAGATTCAAGCGTACCCTCAACAAAGTGCTACGCCTATCCCGGGTGCACTCCAGCTCATGGAGGGTAGACCTATACCGATTCCTAAGGAGCTACAGATTGACACCCCACAGCACCACAGGAATACCACCGGCAGACATAATGTACGGGACTGTGATAAACTCATCCATTCCACACCATCCAAGCAGGGGCAAAGATGCCTACGACAGCGAACGCACAAATCAAAGAAGGATCATGGCAAATGAGCGCATGAGCACCAAGAGACACGCAAAGGAATCCAGACACCAAGTCAGCGATCAAGTGCTGGTGAAATGGAACCCCTCGAAAACGAAGTTGGATACCCAGTACGAAGTCGTTCCCTGGACTGTAACTCGACGACGAAGTACCATGATAACGGCCACACGAGGGCAGCGACAGAACACCAGGAACGCATCATGGTTCAAGGGAGTGCCATGACAAATATGGACTGATGGGACCAGCAGCCCCCGGAGGAAGCAGGGTTGCTGCCGGAAGATGATTACCAACAACCAGAGGAGGAGTCGACCGAGGAGCACGAGACAGACGGACTGTTGGAGGAACCGAGGGAGGCGTCTCCAAATAAGGCAGGTGAGCCGCAACAGGAAGCAATCGTGGGGACAGCCCCTAGATGTGGGCGCTATGCTCTCAGAACTGCACGAGAGCCCCAGAAAAGTTAAGAGACTATGAGTGGTAGGACTATAAGGTGTTCTGACTAGAATGCACAGTAGAGTTAAGTTGAATCAGTTTGACATGATTGTATTTAGTATGTTGTGTTTTAAGTTGTTGGAAAAAAGGAGGAATGTTGTGTATGCCTTGTGTCCCGCGATGCAGTGACGTAAGGTGTGTTTAATAAACACCCTGCCCCCGCCACAAGGAGGCAGTTCCGGGCAAAGCACGAGCCCCTGTGTGCGCCTCTTTCATTTTGTTCCGCAGCCAGGCCCGTGGGGCCCCACTTGCTTTCTCCCTCGCCGGCACACTGGCAGGAGAAGATATGACCCTGGCCGGGGGCTCCATCGCTTCACCAGCACGTTCCTCCGCCCAAGACCAGATGCTTCAATTGAAAGTGAGAAGGGATTTGCTCCTGAGCCCCTCTCCTTCATCAATCACCGCCATCTTTAAAGGGTTAATTTGAGCAGCCCGCCGTGCTTGCCCATTCATCAAAGGGAAAAATGAGCCAGGTACCAAAAGTGTTGAGCCCCATGTTCCAAAGAGGGCTTGTGTGGTAATGGACCCAAGCCCTCGCTGATGACATCACTTTGCTCAGGCCTAGCGAGGCTCGGGGTATTGGACTGTTACATGGGCTTCATGCTATACGAAATACTTCCCCATACATCACTCTTCAATTGTGCATTATTTGCCCTATGTGGGATTGGTGTTACCTCAGACGTGCATCTTGTGTCCAGAGTATCACCTCACTGATGACACCCAGAGAGGCAAAGACATTCCACGATTTTGATGTGTGCTCATGCAGATGATTTATTAAAAACCCAATTTTGTAAAAGTCATTTATAATGCCATTTATGTCATATCTACTATGTCATGGCATGTTATGAACTTAAAAGTTTCTGAGCCAACCATTTATTTTGATTAAACCCACCTAACACATGGATACAACAACAGGAGTTGAGGCGTGACAGGGTGCAAGGATAGCTAATGCATGGTCAACTAATAAGCACGAACAGCACGAATAATCCATCAGAGAACTCAGAAAGATCCTGAACCAACTACATGTACCTAGAACTGGCGCAAAGACGACCTCTCTTTGTACATAACATTTTCATATGCTGCCTCTTTAACAATGCACTTAACCAGTCATCCATGTCTAGTTTAGCTCTTGTTTTCCTAAGGTGAGAAATAACTTTTTTTTTTTGCAACCAGAAGAAACTTGCAAATGTATTCCCTCATAACTCTAGGTAAGGTCAATACACCATTATCATAGGTAAAAGGTAAGTCTAATTGGTATCCCCAATCGAGTACCTCTCCTTGTATCTTCTCCGACTGGATGTGAAGTTTAAAGGGACCACTGCACCCTGGCCTACAGCCTTTTGTGATGAATGGAACTATGACACTGATAGCAAATTAGATGCCAAACGTGCAATTACACATGTGTGTGCAACCTGCAGTCACAGGATCAAACATGTTGGTGAAGACTCCAACCATCATCCTCTTAGGAGACATACATTGCTTAACATTGCATTTTATAAAATTAACACCGAGGATTGCAGTACTTGGAATGGGGAGGCATGCTTTATTTAAGTTTGGCGTTTTTTCATCATGAAGCACATAAAATAACACTCCTTTTCGAAGAGTGAGTAAGGGTTGGAAACGAGCAAGTGTTGAGCCAGACTCGGGGTAGAGGGAGGCCACGCTCTCATCTGGACCAACTGTCACATTCCTTCAACCAAGGAATATTAGAATTAGTGTTATTCACAATTTGCATTTACATATCTACACAGTTCATTAAGTCATAGAGATTTGAAGTTAATTTCCTCATAGGGCACATGCTCACTTGATGATCCCAAATACTTTGGGGCATATCAAGCTTGGTATGTGGGCCCTTTGGAATTCACTGAGCACCCTGGTGTTGCTATTAGGGGGGCATCTTATTCGTTGAAAGCATTATGGAACAGTAAAGCGTTGTGTGCTTTTCTAAACCATAGGTAACCCTGATGAAGGCAAAGCTCCTCTTGAAGAGAGTTTCCCAGTTTCAATACGTTATACTCCCTCGTTCTTCCTCCAAATGTATGTTTTATTTTCGGTTTGGCCACACAGAGCTGGCCAGATCTGTAAGTGGCGTACAATAATTTGACATTATAATACCATCATAGTTGCAGATTCACTTGAGTCTGACTCAGAAGCACAACTACCCCAGAAATAATACTAAGTCAAGTCTTGCTTCCAAGAAATAATTCTCCATCTTGCACTACAATGCGTTTCTGTTGAAGTTGAATAAAAGGCCCCTTTAGGTTCCTTAAGACATCTGCCTCATCACAAGTTGGTCCCTAGCCCTTAAATGTGGCAGTAACGCTATTGCTGCCGTATTTAAGGGTTGGCCCAATGAAGAGTTGGCGCTAACTGGGAGTTTAACCAACTTTTTGCTGGAGGTACAAATCTCCATTTAACGCCCGTTTTGGGAGCTATTAGCACTGTACTAATTGCGCCGGTGCTAATAGCACCATGAAATCCCCAGTGGGTCCAATAGACCCAATGGGGAATGGGGCTTAACCACCCAACTGCTACTCATAGCGGCAATGCTATTTGCATTGCCAGTATCTCGGCGCAATTACCTCTGGGATACCGCCAAGGCTGTGATAGAGCTGTGATCTGTGTCTCTAGTTACAGGCTTCCTTATCTCTTATGACTGCGAATGATGCAGATGCCTGGGACCCAACTGGTTGACTCACCACTTTGAGAACTGCAAGCCCAGAACGGACAACTCCCTTCACTAGATGCCATCCTTCAATGGATTCCTATTCACAGCCTCTGATGAAGTCATGGAATAAATCATCGATCCAGTCTAGCATAGGCAGGGTTGATTTTTATCACCTTGAGGTAAGAATCTGTCTTTTGGTCCGACATGTATTGCATAAGGCTTCTGTGATGGATAGCCTCCTATTTGCCGCCACTGACTTGTTCTAAAGACATTAGCAGTGCTTAAGCTTTGGAGATACAAACATTGTGTCTGACCTTTAATAGTGAAGCAATTAAATTGCGACTGGCAACAATATCCAATTATTTTTCTTCTCATACCTTCTGATTGCTTTACCAAGGCATTATTTTCAGAGCACCGTTCGTGCTATTTCGTTGCCTTGGATTAATGACAGTACCCGTATCCATATCCGCTGCAAAGCGAATTTGGCAGTCTTGCCATCAAACTGGAAAATCTTGCCTACTTTGCAGTTTAAGAGGTGGGCTGGTGAACTTTGATAATACTCATGGGACTAGATAATTAGAATTATCTGAACTAGAAACAATTACCAACCCCCAACAATAAAACATTGCCAGTATTGCTAATCAAGCAAAAACAAAGAGGTAATGGCTGGAAGGTTTAGAATGAATCTTAACCACTGGCATTGCTCTGGGCAACCCTCCAGACCACCGTTCTTCGCCTGCCAAGCCATTACAGAAGGGGAAAGACCATATGCAAATCAGTCTTGACCCCACCCCAAAAGGGGCAGTCAAGCCCGAACTGCTAGGCCACATCCCTTCTGCACGAGACCACAAGCATCCCCAAAAATGTTTCGCCCTTGTTGGGGCTCATCAGTGAGGAGTAGCTTGGGTCTCTAGGCCCAGCAGGCACAGGACCCATGTCTAGGCATACCCGTCCCACTCGGGGTGACAAAGCAAAAACAAAGAGGTGATGGCTGGAAGGTTTAGAATGAATCTTAACCACCGGCATTGCTCTTGGCAACCCTCCAGACCACCGTTCTTCGCCTGCCTAGCCATTACAGAAGGGGAAAGACCATATGCAAATCAATCTTGACCCCACCCCAAAAGGGGCAGTCCAGTCTGAACTGCTAGGTCACATCCCTTCTGTACGAGACTACAAGCATCCCCAAACACGTTTCGCCCTTGTTGGGGCTCATCAGTGAGGAGTAGCTTGGGTCTCTAGGCCCAGCAGGCACGGGACCCACGTCTGGGCATTCCCGTCCCACTCGGGGTGACAAAGCAAAAACAAAGAGGTGATGGCTGGAAGGTTTAGAATGAATCTTAACCACTGGCATTGCCCTGGGCAACCCTCCAGACCACTGTTCTTCGCCTGCCAAGCCATTACAGAAGGGGAAAGACCATATGCAAATCAGGCTTGACCCCACCCCAAAAGGGGCAGTCCAGCCCGAACTGCTAGGTCACATCCCTTCTGCACGAGACCACAAGCATCCCCAAACATGTTTCGCCCTTGTTGGGGCTCATCAGTGAGGAGTAGCTTGGGTCTCTAGGCCCAGCAGGCATGGGACCCACATCTGGGCATACCCGTCCCACTCGGGGTGACAAAGCAAAAACAAAGAGGTGATGGCTGGAAGGTTTAGAATGAATCTTAACCACTGGCATTGCTCTGGGCAACCCTCCAGACCACTGTTCTTCGCCTGCCAAGCCATTACAGAAGGGGCAAGACCATATGCCAATCAGGCTTGACCCCACCCCAAAAAGGCCGAAACATGTCTGGGGTTGTTTGGTTTTCTGTGCAGAGGGGACCTGGCCTAGCAGTTCGGGCTGGGCTGCTACCTTCGGTGGCGGCAGCTGCTGACTGATTTGCACATGGCTGGTCCCCTTTTGCAATGGCGCAGAAGGGCTAAAAAACGGTGGTGTGGAAGGTTGCCCAGAGCAATTGCCAGTGGTTTAGATTCATTTGAAACCTTCCACCCATCACTTTTGTGGTCAGTTTGTTTCTCCTTGTGAGAGAGGGTATGCCCAGACGTGAGTCCCTTGCTCGCTGTGCCACAGGGAACCAGGCTGCACCTCACTGAGGAGGTCCAACAAGGCCGAAACATGTCTGGGGTTGCTTGGTTTTCTGTGCAGAGGGGACCTGGCCTAGCAGTTCGGGCTGGGCTGCTACCTTCGGTGGCGGCAGCTGCTGACTGATTTGCACATGGCTGGTCCCATTTTGCAATGGCGCAGACGGGCTAAAAAACGGTGGTGTGGAAAGTTGCCCAGAGCAATTGCCAGTGGTTTAGATTCATTCGAAACCTTCCACCCATCACTTTTGTGGTCAGTATTGCTAATCAAAACATTTTAAAAACATTTATTTTAGTTTATTCTCAGAGGTTTTTTGCAGATAACCTGATCTAAGCCTTGCATATGAAGGTACTACTTTAGCATGCTTTTCTTCCAAGTTGTTTTCCTCTTTCGTGGAAAGGTGTTCTTTCCAACCTTGCTTCTTGTCTTCCGAGGGTCTGCAAGTCTCAGAACTTAGTCTTCTTGTTTCCAATATGTACACAATCTCATTGACTTCATTAATCTTAATGTTAGGTTTTCAAGTACATTTTTATGATGATGACACTCGGATTTTCTTTCCCTTCATTCAGCGATTTCCCTCACCAATGTTTGTCTTCAATGCTTATCTTCTATTGAATCTTGGATGGCCGCTTACTGCTTGAGCCTAAACCCTAAGACAACTGAAATTCTTGTCTTTCCTTCTACTGCAATAGATACTAATCCTTCTTTGGGCTATTTACCTCTTTTGCAAGTAGCCATTTTCACCTTAGCCTAAAATTTAGGTTTTCATTGTAAATCTTCCTTTTCTTTTCAGGATCAAATGTTGTTAGTAAATTGTACCCGCCATTGCCAGTTATATAACTTGAAACAAAACTATTCTTGTACTTCAATTTTCTTTCATTAAATGGGGAGTATTTCCCGATCAAATCACTGTTGCTCTCTGGTGTTGGGTCAACCAAAGTATGCATTACTCTCATTTCAGTCTATATTGCATTCTTCTCTTCACATTCGTTTTGCTTTATGTTTTCATCTCATGTCTCACCATGTCAGGCTCATCTACGCTGGATTCCATTTATTCCTGGATTTGAGTTTCACATAATTTGTATAATTTTGTAATGTTTTCATGCCCTTGCTCTTTTTTAGCATTCTGATTTCATCTGATTGCATCTGCCTCCTTGGCATTTGCAGTCTTCTGCTGAAGTGCTCAATTGCCCTCCATTTTAAGATCGGGTCAACACGACACAGTGAGTAAGTTATAGCAACAGGCGTTATTGAATACAACAGGGGATGACGTAACATAAATTAGGGAATAAGATAAATCTATGGATTGACCCCACTGGACTCCAGCTCTCTCTCCTAGCTCGTCCGCCAACCGTCATCGCTCACTCCCTCATGTCACCGCCTTCTAGACGCGGGCTGATCCGCGCACCAACCTCGCACTGCTCGTGGCCCATTGAGGCAGATACTACATCCATCTGCCTCTATACATTTTTGGTAATTTCAATTGGTATCTCCTAAATTATGGAACATCTTTTCTCTAAATACAAATTGGTGTTACGCTTTAACCTTGTCAAAAAGTGCACAAAAGAACATCAGTTGATTATTGCTTTCCCATGGTCATAAACTCAAAAGATGTATGCAGTGATGACTCTGGAGCCAGGTCTCATGTAGGAGTGTAGTTTATTCTTTACAGAATCCGGTAACATTAGTGACAATCAGGGACATTAGTTAGAAGTAGGTTGGTAATAAGATAGCTACAGGTAACACCAGGAAACACAACTTGGTTAGAAACATGTTTTTGTTGTTGTATGGAAATCAATGCTTTTAAATAGGTACATTAATTTACATAATTTTTAATGCTAATCACAGTAAAACCTGATCATTCCTCTAATGATTTGTGGGTACAAATTCTTATTCATTGTGTGGGAGCGAGGGGCCAATGGGCATCTCTCTGACATCACTTCTCAGTACAAAACTCGGACCAAGTGCCTCCAGTGGCGGGTACGCCCCTCGCCCTTATGCAATGTTAACTTTGGGTTACATTCGCGTAGATGGGACCACTGAGCAGCACACGGGCATCCATTTTTTGTACCCCCTTTCGACTCCATCTTGGTGACCAGGTCTCACTGCGATAGTACAAAATGCCCCTCTCCCTTTCCCCACCGCAGCAGCTCGGAGCACATGGCCCCCACCCTCGTTCCCACTCTGACTGGAAAACTCTGCTGCTCCATTCTCACGCTGAAGCCGGAGATGCTTGCAACAAATAATAAATGTAACACATCTCTTTTCCTCTGAGATCACTGTCCTGCATGTGAACCAACATGAGCCAAGCACGTAGCTCGTCCATCTCCACAAAAGTGTCCTTGCCCTCTTAAACTCGCCAGTTGCAACTTATTGCCATTCTAACCCTGTGTCCCTGCAAGATATTCCTTTCATGTGCCAGACCGCTGACCATGCTATGAAGCCCACCCAACAGACCCCCAACTAACATTAGACCCCTGCTGCAGTATATCGTGCCCAATACTAACAAATGCCACATACCTGAGATTCTTGTGAGACTAACCCCACAGTTCAATGAGAGTATTATGGTGGTCAAGACCCGTAAACCTGTGACCTGAATAACCCAAATGTTATAGATGATATAGATACCTGTGTGATTTGTATAATGACATGATAAACTACTGAGGGTCTTTTGATCAACCATTATTTAGTGCATGCATTATTTAGAATGTATTTTCTTAGCTTAGGTAGTGACCACCATGTTTCACAGCGACCTGACCGTCACCCATCTGGAGCACAGATGTCTGACGTCAATTCTCCCGCCAACCAAGCAACCAACCCGGAGGAAGAGATGATGCCCACACCTAAGACACCACCCTGGCTAACCAATTCGGGTCCAACGTAGCATCATATGTTAGATATGCCAATGTGCTTATATAAATATGTTGTAACCTTGATGTGGTCAGAGCGCTCTCAGAGATCTAGATAAACTTTTCCTTGAACTCTCGCAGCCTGCTCTTTTGTGCCTTATTCCCTGTCCAGGGAGTGTCTGTTTTATTCATTTTTACACGTATAAGTCAGGGAGGGCACAAACAATTGCTTGAGAGTTTCAAAGAACATGCCTCAATCTTCTAAAAAAATATTTTTGTGCAATCTTCCATAGGTCAGTAGTTTGGAATGAGATCCAATGAGTATGTTCCAGCAGCTTAATCACTATTGTTTTTTCTTGCAGCAGTTGTTACAAATTTACACGACTAAAAATATGGTTTTTATCATGAGATCAAGTGTTGTGCCATTTTTGGTTAATGCAAATTGCACTCGAATGTCGGCAGACTGCAAATGATCTGGAATAGCAAGGCTCTTTAGTATGCTTCTTCTGAATGATTCGGTTTTACAATGTACAGCCTGAAAATAGCGCTGCACCGCGCAACAATGGCCAAGTGTCGGAAATTGAGGCTCTTACTATATTAAATATCAACTTTAATACATATATCACTTGTGTATCATACTTTGATGGCAATTTACCAGGAACTCAAATAATTATCAAGGGCTTATTACAATTACATATACAAGTTGAGAACACATGGGCTTGTCAGGGCATATTACCATCCTTTCAGAAACATATATTTCACACATGTGTATAAGACATCGCATCTGCTTTCAGGAAAGTCTAGAAGCTATTTAAACATTGCCATAGTAATCTGTGATTAGGGATAGCAATCGTTGGGCACGCTCTTCCTTTCTTTAATAGTACTATCAAGGCATCCCTCACTCAGCTGCAACACGTCCTTTCTGACTTGTTTTGCAGAGAGGAGCATTCAACATCTGTAATCCATAGCAAAATATGTAAGCATGTTGCAGATGGTTGCCTTCTGAGAATGTTCCTGCAGGTGACCACTCTTGTGTATGATAGGATAGCTCAGGGGCAATGTGCTCGCCTTGGAAGCAAGTCAACCTGGAGCACCACAAGTTTGAACCACGGTCTGCACTTAGAAAACGTTATTAATAACATATCATATCATATGTCTCTGCAAGGAGAAAATTATTGATCTGTGACATGAACAAAAGCAAATTGATTCCACTCTGCTGCAAAGCATATAGAATTAAGCAAATAGCTTTTAGTTGATCTGTATTTGCATACACAGACACACACACACATACACACACTTACACACCTATAGATATTAAAAATACATGGTCGAGCAGACATGGCATTGTTTGTGTACATTCACAGCGCTCTATGTAAGTTAGCACTCATGTTCAGGCAAGCAATCCAATATGTCTGTGAGTGTTTGTGTCATATATGCCACGGACTTGTTAGCCATATGCCACTGTGCGGGACTGACATGGGCAAAACAGTGCCTTCCCCAGACACTGCAATCAGGGTGCTGCAGATCCCTCCATATTTGCATTGAGCCCACCATTGCCCGTTTGCCAAGTGTCATGCAGACTTCCATTCCAGCTGCTTAGCTTTCCTTGCCTTTCTTTTAGTACCTCTACCATTTGCAGAATCTGCTGTCTTTCACCAGCCTCCTCCACTCATCATGTCATTGGCCAAGTGCTTCATTCCTTCCTATTTCCACTCTTTGACCTCTCTTGACCCTCACACACTACCCTTTTGGGTGCTGGAGCCCTCAGTCTTTGTCCACGTTTCTTCTTCCATGTGCTTGACACTGGGATCCGTGTTTGTTTCTCTGTGTGGATGCATAGTCATCTACACAGCTGGCCACCACCAGTACAAATAAATTACAGACCACATGCACACATGCACAGTAGCCACTTGCATTTATGTTTTGTCCCCAATATCATTCTATCTAGGAAAGGATAACAAGAGTATAGGCCACCCCATTTAAATATGTATCTTTGTCTTGTTCAGAGCATTGCATTTATTGTATTTATTGAAGAACATGGTGTTATTTCGAACAGAAATGAAGTACAAATAAGGCATACAGATAAGAGCATTGTTTGATTAACATACATTGGATGATGGAGGGTTAAGAGTGGAAGCACACAAAAGGGACTGGAGGGCCTAAAATTTTAACATTGATATCCTAAGGCCAGTATGTAAATTACAGAGAGTGGGCCTGAGGGAAGAATACAGGAGAAGTGAGTCAGGTTTCTAGTTTGGATATCAGGATAGAAAGGCTCGGGGTACTCCTTGCACAGCTTGAAGGTGTAGTTTGAGCCACGTTTTGAAGAGTTCCATTGAAGAGATGACTTTGATGGGCATAAATAAATCACTGGAGTGAGACAAAGGGGGCAAAGGAGTAAAAAAGTTCGAGGAAGTAATTGTGTGGGGGATTGAAAGGTTGTTAAAAGGTTAGGAGTACAGAGTTTGAGATGGAAAGTATAGTGAGGTTGTCAGTGAGGTAGAGGGGAGCAAGACTGGATGGATTTATAGTTGAGCAGCTGATATTTAAACAGCAAGAGATTTTACATGGAAAGCAATCCATCTCGGTGACAGTAGGTAAAGGTGGTGGAGGATCCAGGTAGGTTGAAAAGTGAACATTTGAGAAATTTGTTGAGGGGAAGAAAGTTGGAAAGGATAATGTGTTTTCTATTGATATTCCCTTTAAGTAGTTTGCTAGGTCATTGGAAGAGGGAGAGGTGGAAACAGAGAGGTCCGTAGGAGGGAAAGCCTGGCCTGGATGATCCCTAACAGTTTGCACGTGTGCGAGTGTACAGGTGAAACAGATTAATGTATTAAAAGGACTTTGCTGTGGCAAGCTTTGTGGCAAGGGTCAGCAGAGAGTCCTTGTGGAAAGTGAGGAGAGTGGGGGATTGGTCTTTGCACAAGCAGCCTAAACTGCAACACTTTTGTGTCCTTAGCAGATTCATGGCTGGGGTGATCCATGGTTGAGGAGAGGGACAGGATAGTTAAAGGAGTGCATAGGTCTATGATAATTAAAGGGCATGGGAAGTGCATAGTTCATGTCAGTAAAGGTGAGATCAAAGGAGTGAGCAAGTGGAGAAGAGAGTGATTGTGGAAAGATGTTGACTTTGTTTGAGTCATTCTTGAATGCACATGTTATTATAGATGAGGGAAGGGAATGGGAGAGTGGGTGAGGAATAGAGATTATTGAAGTGGATGAGAACATGGTCAGCAGGTGAGGGTCAATTGTGGATGCAGGTTAGAGCAGGTTGGAAGGTACGAACATGACGTTGAGATAGTTGCCTTGGTGTGGGTTGAAAGGTTGACCAGTGAGTTGCCAGAGAGAGTGGAGTGAAGTTGGACCTGATCAGCCTTATGCATATTGGGTTTGAGGTCACCAATTACGATTCTGAGCTAGGGGACATCTAGATTATAGAAGAGAAGAAGAGGTTGGGGATACCTGGTATGTGCTTGATGAGGAGGATAGTAAGAGAGAAAGAGAAAGAGAAAGAGAGAGAGAAAGAGCAAGGAGTTTAACTGAGATTTGCTCAAAGGAGGAGGGATTGAAATCAGAGAAGGGAAGGGCTGTAAATCAGAGAGGGGAAGGGCTGCCGGTGATGTGTCTTTACTAATTATGAGACTAAATCAATTTTGTGCAGTGATGAGGGGTGTGAGAGAAAGATGCACAGTTGGTGTGACTGTCTGTCTTGGTGGTGATGTAATCAGGAGAAATCCAGGTTATGATTATAGCCAATGCAAGAGTTTGAGGTGATGGTCATCAGAATGATTAGTGCGAAAGGAGGTTTTTGCAGCAAGATGTGTCATTTTAAGAGAACCAGTGTGAGGCCAGTAGTGGGCAGAGAAGGTAACTCTGGTTTAACTGGTGGGAGGTAAATAGGGCAGATAAGATTGAAGTTGTGGGAGGTTGGAGAGAGGAGTGACATGAGTGGTGTTGAGAAGAGAGTGAAGGATGGGGAGGCGGAGACATGAGTAGGCGAGTCGGGGGAGTGGAGTGAAGAGAGGGGCTGGGCAGGGGCCATCAGAAAGAGAGAGAGAGAGAGGGATATATATAGATATATTACATGGCCTGCGGTAGCGGCCATGTAGTTATGGTTAAGTTGCTAAACCCCTGGGAAGAGCACTTTTTGGGCGTCTTATAACTTAGCTCCCCGTGGATGAATCCTCACCAGACTTTGCAAAAAAAGTATATGGCCCACTCTGAATTTGCAAAGTTTGGTGAGGTTTGGTCCAGGGGGGGGCAAAGTTATAGGAGAGCCCAAAATGTCTTTTTTTCCCATAGACTGAACGAAGAAAAAATGTCTGTCGTGCCTACAGCCCAAACCGCTGGACGGATTTTCACCAAATTTGCAGCAGGAGCGGTGGCTTGGTCCAGAAAGCGTGCTTTTGCAAATTTAGTGAAAATCCGTCCAGTAGTTTTTTTTTTAAATGACCAAAAGTAGTTCTGAAAAACCTACGTGGACAGGACACTGATTGGTTGATTGGCTTACATCATGTCCGCGGACACGCAACATGTTCTCTGACTGGCTGGGATGAGGCGTGAGGTGCATCACATTGTTTCGATGCGCCCGCCACATTGGATCTGCAGACATCCATGGACAGCGCGATGTGGAAGTGAGCATAAATCCAATTTTGGGGAGTCTGTTGGTGTGTAGGGGTGCTTGGAGAGGTTGGGGGAGTAAGAGATGTGTCAAATGCTGTATTTTTTTAGGTGGGAGAAGGCTGTGATGTGTTTGCGGTGTCCATGGACACCATGGCTGTCCGCGGACATACTAAACACTGGGCCCACTACTGTCTATCGATAGTAGAGCATTGGGTGAAGAGTGTATGTATTGAAGAGTCTGTCCGTTGGTTGTAATTTTTTTTTAGAAAGTTAATTGAATAGGATAGGTTTTGAGGTGGATGTATTATGTTTTTGGGTTGTGGTCATTTGGTAGGTGTTTGTTTCTATGGGTGTGTTATGCTGCAGTGGTTGTGGCCAGGGCCTAGAATCGTGGGTGCATGGTCGAAGAGCCGTAGGCCACAACCACCACAGCATAACTCACCTATGCTACCAAGGATTTTGACTGTGGTATGTGGGCTGCTTAGGGGATATGTTTTCAAAAATGTGTTTACTGATTGGTAGTAGTGTAATAGTGTTTATGGGATAGTGAAATGGTGTGTGTTAGTTTGTTTGTTGGATTGTGTTCAGAATGTTGGTATTGAAGACTCTAGGCATTTTGGGTTGTATTTATTGGTGAGGTGTTAGTTTGCATGGCTGTGTTATGTTGCAGTGTTTGTGAGTTTAATTATGATATACTTACTGTTTCCTTTGTTGAGGCTGTATGTAGTTTTGGCCAGGCCATGGTGTCAAGATTGTAGTGTTTGGCAACAAGCGCTGCAGCATAAGATACCCATGGAAGCAAACATTTTGGATTGTGGTCTATGGTCAGGTGATTGCTTGAATGGGTGTGTTATGCTGTGGTGTTTGTGAGTCCAATCATTATATACTTACTGTTTGACTTTTTGTGGTTGTATGCAGTTTTTTCATGACATGGGTAGTTGGAGCAGACATTTTTTCCAATCACTGTGATAAAAGAAAAAAATCACATGTTAGTTTAGGTAGTTTATAATGAGTATTGCATTACATAGTAGACATTTGTGTATTTTGTTGACCCTCATAGTTAGTACTTTAGAAGTACTATAGTTCAAACCAGTGTACTGTGCAATTTGCTCCGTTCCCGTGTTTGTTGATTAAATCATTGGGTCTGCGGGGAAAAACAATCCATGCTGGATTAAAAAAAAAACTTTCTACGTTGTGGTACAACATATTTCTTTCATTGATTTCAATAGGAGGAATTGAATAGGTGTATGGTTTTTGATTTGGAAGTGGTGGTAGTATTGTTGCAATTAGATAGCAGCTGGTGTATTCTATTTGTTTATCTCTTTTTCCATTTTAGTGGTATTCATCTATCTGTTGGCTTGTTGCAGATTTTTGGGGCAGTTAGATTCCTGTTTGCGTACTCTAACTGTTTATTTCTTGTTTCATTTTAATGGTATTCATTTATTTGTTTGCTTGTTGCAGAATCTTGGGGCAGTTAGATACCTGTTGGCGTATTCTAACTGGTCATAGTTTTGAAGTTCAAGTATTGTTTATTTTCATACACAGATTAGTTATAACATTTTAGTTTTAAGAATATTAAGTAAGCGTTTACAAGATTTTCTGGTAATCTCTGTTTTAGAGTAATGTTAGTATCATTACATTCGAACCATCCACAATTCTTTTTTACATATGCAGTGTAGTGACAGTGACCTGCATTGGTTGTGGCTCCTGCATGGTAGATTATACCTATTGTTGTGAAGGTTTTCTTACCAAGTGATATTTGACCATGTGTGAATCCAGTAGCTTGTAGTTGTTTTTGGTACCATCTGCATTATAATGTAAAAGCATTTCTATTATGTATTTACTATGTGTTTGTATTTGTAAGGTGGAACGATTATCGGAATTGCAGGTAGTACATAATCTGCCATGGTTTGTATTTTGTACAAGTTGCTGAAATGGAATGGATTCACAGTTAGGTATGGATACATACACAAAGCGTTCATTAGGAACTTCTTCTTGTACTACATGCCTTCAAAGAGTGCATGTATGTTTCCACATATATGAAATCTGGAAGATTTCATTTATAGGTATGTTTTTGGTTTCTAATACTTGTAGTAAGTACATTAGAACGTTGTGTGGATCTTCTTGTGAGTTTATAGTGAATTTGACCATTCCAGCACAGTAGTCCAATTCCTGCCTTATTCCAGAAACACAGCCTCATTACGAGTATGGAGGCAAACATGGTGCTATTAGCACCCTGGCTGCCTCCATACCGGGCACCAAAACCAGGTTCCTTCAATGAGGAATAACCGGGTCATTCCAACATTGGAGGACCCGGTAATTCCTCCTTGAAGGAACCATTCCCCATTCCCATTTGAGCCCCCATAGGGCTCAATCGGAATTGGGAGGGAGCTAATAACGGAAGTAAATAACGGCCCGTTATTAGCTCCCTGTTCCCCTCACGGGTCCCGGAAAGGAGGTATGGTTTTACCAGACGTCTGTTCCGAGTCCCGCAAAGGGAACCTCGTAATAGGCACTCCCATAATGAAGGGTGCCGGTCCCGTAACGGCAACCTTCATTATGGGAGTGCCAGGGTCGTAATGAGGCCCACTGTAAGTTTTGTCAGGATTTTTGGTTGCATTTCTATGAAGGACTAACATTTGCAAACACAATTGGTCTGTACTATGTAAGTAAATGTTAATAATTGGTGGCAATTGGAATAGAATATTTATTGCTACATTTGCGTAGCAATCTACACCAGTTGTGTTTGAAAATGTAAATGGACCTGACAGTTCTGTGTCCAAGTCATTTGTTAGGAGTGTGTGTTGCTTCTTTGAAGAGGTAGTGGAGTTACTTTGAGCAGTAGATTCTTCGTTGGTTGTTGTCCTTGATGAAGTATTAGCTTCTTAGCTTCTTTTACTTTCTTTGGAGGAATTGCTGTGAGATCCTGCATAGCTTGTAGTTTTTTTTTAACAACATTTTGCTTTTTGCTGAACAGGATAGGTTTTTAGATGGGGTGCAGAGTGAACACAGTCTATTGCATTCTAGAATGCAATAAATATCAGCATTTACTTAACTTGCATCAAAGTTGATTAGAAATAGTCCAGCAAGTGTACGTAAGCGTGATAGTGCTACATGGCTCATGCCTTCTTTAAAGACTGTAATAAGTAAGTGAATTTGGCAAACAAGGACAGCGAGACTCAGCGCAAGGACCTGAATTATAAGAGTGGTGTGAGGAGCGCTGCAGGTGAGTGTGGGTGTGGGGACTTGCCAAGTCTGCCACCAATAAGACAGAACCAAGTTGTTTTTACAGACACACTGCGCGCACACACAGTATAAATTGCAGTTGGTATATGTTTATTTCCCAAGAAGGTAGCCTGACACGTGTTTCGAGCTCTTGCTCTTCTACTGAGGCTACAGGTTAATGCACATGCAGAATAGGCCAGTACAAAGAATTACAGAGTAATGTATTATACATGGAAACAACCTAAGCAACAAAGCAAAAAGAGAGTGGCAAGTTCAACATACAATTGCACATCAAGCATATGAGATCAAAAGCAATCATATTAAACACAAAAAAGTAATCAAGGACATGAGAAAATAATTTGATTACCAAATAGAGTATGCCAGTGCATGTAGGAAAAGAAGAACAGAAAATTATTCAGAAAATGGCAATAAAAATGGCATACAGAAGAAAGAATGAGGAGAAAAAAAACACAAGAATAACATAAATGTTAGCATGTTTCATCTAGGTTGGCCATCGAGTTAGTTGATGTATTTCCAAAAGGTTAAAATAATTTACCTGAGTAGTGGAAAATCTTTAATAATATCACTAAAAGACAGGAAAATTGTGGGGAAGAAATAGCATGTGAAAACTAATGGCTCGGTTGAGGGCATGGTAATTTGAGAAACCAAGAAACAATTGAATTTACCAATAGATGTGGTAAGAAACAAAGAATAGAAGAATCGTGGGCTCCACTGTAAAAATAGTCATAACATACACCATGTTAATGGTGAATTGAATAATTACACAAAGTTAACAAAATTGAAAAGGCACAAGCCTTCATACCTTAATATGCAGTTGCAAGGACAATTGAAAGCGTAATCACATGAAACTGTAACTACGGCAGTGAGTGGAGGTACACACGGAACAGGTTGCAGTCGGGGGGGGAGAAAGCAGGCAGGACAGCATGATTAGTAATTGAGTGAAGGTGCGTATCTGGGCACAAAGTAGATGTGTGCGAAGCCCCTCCATCAGGTTAGGGGTCTACGCGAAGTAGCTGGTCTTACCAGCGTCTCGGCTGCAACAGTGAACAGGAGCCAGGCGTTCGCGGCTCCTCCTGCAGAGTAATTAAGCACATAGTCCGACTGCCGATAGACGGCACGGGTGGCGAGACAAAGACGCCATCTTGAGTGAGGACTGGTTACTGAGAAGTAAAGCAGAGGCGATACAAGGGTCAGAGGCTCAAGTGTAGGAGTCAGCTAAAACACACTGAATGTGGCGAACTCTAATAGTTCCGTATGCTGAATTAATAGAGTTACAATTTGTAAAATTGAATTACGAAAGAGGACGGAAATTAGGGAAGATAAGGAACTAGAAGCAGGAGTGGAATGAACAGGTTTATACACATGATACAGAACCTTAGGAGAATAAGCAATTAGATGATGGTGTAAAAGGTTAGCCAATGTAGAGGATTAGATTCAAAAATCACCTATGGCGGGGGGGGGGCAAATTATGCCCCATACCTCTGGCTATGGGGTTCCCGCCTCGGTTGGGCTGGTGACAGCAACGGATAAGTATATATGTAATAAATACTAAATGGATGGCCACCGATGAGTAAAAAGTTGTACGTCTTGCGACAAGGTTACAATGTTACATTGAGAAAGCAATTACTCATAAAAATACAGATAATTCGTGGTCTGTATTGAGACCTTGTGTGACAGTGCGATATTGACAAATAAGGCGAGCCTCTAATTGTCTCAATTTGAGGACAAGGTTGCCCCCTCGTTGTGGCAGGGTCACTTTCGCCATCCCAGTAAATTTTATTTGTGCCTTATTGTCCATTTGATGGGCTTTTTGCCAGTGTACCGGCAATGGGTACTTTGAATCAACCTGGGAAATGGATGCAAGATGTTCCCTTATCCTGATTTTTAATGGTCGGATAGTGCTGCCAATATAGCATTGTCCACAAAAACAAATAATACAATATACACAAAAGTTAGTGTTGCAATTAATGAAAGATTGGATTCTATGAGTGCCCAGTTGACCAAATTCAATTGTGCTAGTTTCGTGTGCGTAAGCACACATAGAGCATCCTCCACACTTGCAAAAACCTTTATTAATTGGTTGGTGTAGCCAAGTAGTGGTATGTTGTGGGTTCGACATAAAGGAGGGTGAGAGCATGCCCTTGAGATTAGTGGCCTTAGTGTAGATGAAGTTGGGCGAGTCATCTACCCAGGAGTCAATTTCTCTGTCAAGCTGAAGAATATGCCAATGTTTATTGACAATTTTGTACGGACTGGAACTATCTGCATTGTATCTTGTAATAAATTTCAGTTTGTTGCTATGCGTACTTTGAGAGCATACTTTAGGAGTAAGCAAATCCTCTCTCTTCATGGATTTGACCTCACGTTGTGCTTTTTCTAAGAAGCTGCTGCTGTAGCCTCTGGCCAAAAACAGGTTGCGAATTAATGCACATTCCGTGTTAAAATCCTTGTTTAGAGAGCAATTGCGTCTGGCACATACAAATTCCCCTTTAGGGATATTTTGTGAGACCGATTTCTTGTGGCAGCTACTTGCATGTAGTACTGCATTAACTGATGTGAATTTGCGATAAGTCTTGGTAACAAATTTATTGTCAGAGATGCTGATCGAAAGGTCCAAAAAATCAATGTTAGTGAATCTGGAGGTGTGGGTAAATTTAATACCCCATGTGTTGGAATTTAAATATGACACAAAATCATGGAGAGAATCACAAGAGCCTGTCCAAATCAGGAACATGTCATCTATATATCTTTTCCATGTATGAATATATGATAAGAACAAACCATTAGTAAAGGCAAACATTTGCTCATAGTGATGCATGAATATGTTTGCGAGTGCGGGGGCATAGCTGGCTCCCATTGCTATGCCTATCAGTTGTCTGTAGTAAGTATTATTGAACAAGGCACATTGTTAGAGAGTGCACATAATAAAAGTTCTTTGACCAATTCTATATGCTCAAAAAAGGAGGCCGAATGTTCTCAAAAGATAAAATCAACACTGGCGATTGCCCTTTGGTGGTTAATCAAAGTGTATAATGCCTTCACATCAAGTGTCACTAATAGCATGTTAGGTAATACAGAAAGTGAATCTAAGATGTGTAAAATATGCATAGTGTCTCGAATAAAGCTTGGAATGGAGGTTACCAAAGGTGCGAGACATTCATTGATGTAAATAGAGATTGGCTCAAAAATGCCACCACCCCCACTCAAGATAGGTTTCCCTTCTGGTATATTGACAAAGTCTTTGTGTATCTTAGGTAGGAAGTAGGCTGTGGGCATAACTGGGCCATCTACAATGAGAAATTGTTTCTCAACATCTGTTAGCAAGCCTTTGTTGTGCCATCTTGACACAAGAGAGTTAACTGTTACTCGTAGTTGATTTGTGGGATTGGATGCCAAAACCTCATAGCACCCTTGGGAGTTCAAATGTTCTAGGCCCATGGTAATGTAGTCATCCATATTCATAAGCACCACATTGCCACCTTTGTCTGCCTCTTTGATAATTACATTTTCATTCGCTGCTAAATTGCAAAGGGCTGTTTGTTCACGAGATGATAAATTACGTTTACCCTTATGCTTATTTTTGACTTGGTCTTGTAATTTGTGAATGTCATTAGTGACTGCTTGGTGAAAAGTATCTATTAGATTGTCTTAAGGAGATGTAGGCACACATTTGGATTTAGTTGACAACTCTTTTATTTTCAAGTTTTGCCTATAATCTCATATGTGCAATTGTATGTTGAACTTGCCACTCTCTTTTTGCTTTGTTGCTTGGGTTGTTTCCATGTATAATACATTACTCTGTAATTCTATGTACTGGCCTATTCTGCATGTACATTAACCTGTAGCCTCAGTAGAAGAGCAAGAGCTCGAAACACATGTCAGGCTACCTTCTTGGGAAATAAACATATACCAACTGCAATTTATACTGTGTGTGCGCACAGTGTGTCTGTAAAAACAACTTCTTTAAAGACTGTGCTACCAATACCTATCAATGATTTATCTAGGGTAAGACCTTGTGATTTGTGAATAGTGACTGCGTATGCCAGAGTTAGAGAAAACTGTTCTCTGTGTACATACATGTCTTTGAAAAGAAGGAAGCGGGCGGTTGAGCATCCTATCCTTTCAATTTCAGATAGTTTGTCAAAGAGAATATTGACAAATTGAATGTTGTTGTCACGGGGGTATGTTTGAAAGCCAACAACTGTACCAAGTGCTCCATTACCTAGTCCTTGGTCCACGTCAAGGTTACGTTCAAGCATTACTCTACAGTTTAAAGATAACTTTAATATTTTCTCCAAACCAGCTGTGTTAGAGATAGAGTTTTCCAACATGTTTAGCCTTGTTGTGGCCTGTTGACACATGGGTAGTGTCATACCATGTACGTCCAGTTTGTCTATGGAGCAAATTTGAATTGTTGGTTGCATTTCTTTTTTTTAACATTGTTTCATTAAATTTTGAACAGCTTGCAAGAGTTGGCATCAAGGACATACAATTGACATTTTGTGTGCTAATTGTTCCATGACATCAGTAGCACATGAGTTATGGCTATAGAGTGCATGGATGTGCCTGGTTTTTAATATAGATTGTGCTTCTTGAGATAGTACACCAACTCTAATACTTTTTAAAATGTTGGTGTATGTGATGTCTGCAGACTGATGCATATTTTCAGTTAATTCTCTGTATTGGAAATGTTGCCAAAGGTTGACATGTCCTATGCTGCCAAGAGATTTACGGCACAGTTTGTGCTCTAAGGTTTCAAAAATAGGTTCACCTTTCACTGGTGTTAATTGAAGAAGATCTCTGAAAACAATAATGTGTTTTCCTCCAAGAGCTCTTTGTAGTCTGTTTTGAGGACCTCTTGTAATCTGAGGTGAATCAAAGCCAAAATTAAGTTGGAGACCATGCTCATCTCATCTATTAGCAGCATTTTCATTTATTTTTAAAACACTGCGTAGTTCCATTGCAGCTTCTGTGGAAAGTTTGTAATAGTCTCATTTGTTTTGGTGTTCTACTGGAAGGAGTAGTAATCAGTGTAAAGTGACACCGCCTATGTTGTAGGCAGCTAAAACATTGGGGGCAGTTACAACAGCTGACAGTTTGTTGTTTGTCAAGGAACTTGCTGATGATTTTGATTAAGAATATTTTGCCTGAACCAGCTTGACCACTCACGTATAGCAGTATAGGTTTGTAGTCTTGGAAGGTACAGTTTTTATTTTCATGTTGCACAATGTGTTCCATTTGGTTTGTTACTTCTTGGAAAATGCTGCAGTGCTCATTGTTTAGTTGTGATTTCAGTACAGCAAAGTCTTCTATCGATTGCTCATACTGACACATGGGGCCTCATTACGAGTTTGGAGGTAGCCGCTGCCTCCAAACCGGGCTCCTTTTCCGGGTTTCTGCAATGGGGAGTTACCGGGTCATTCCGACATAGGAGGACCTGGTAAGTCCTCCTTGCAGGAACTATTCCCCATTCCCATTTGAGCCTGCATAGGGACATTATAAGTGCACATTATAAGTGTCCCGTTGTTACCACCTTCTTCCCCTCGCGGGACCCGAAAAGGATGCCTGGGTTTACCAGGCGTCCGATCCCGGTCCCGCGATGGGAAGCTCATAATCAGCCCTGACAGAATGAAGAGGGCCGGTCCCGTACCAGCCCCCTTCATTCCGTCAGCATCTGCCTTGTAATGAGGCCCATGGTGTTTTCTACTTCTGTCATGGTAATTCTGCCTCATTTGCTATTAGTGGCTGTCCAAATGGTTCTTGGCTTCCTGTTACAGAAGGTTAACTACTGTCAGGAGTGTCCACATCTAGTTGGGCCTGGAGTTCTTCTTCATGTTGTTGTTCATTGTGCAACATTGTTTGGTACTGTGTAAAGTTTACGTCTGATAAAGTGCTTTCAATATTTTCCACATTTGTGTCTTTGAAATTGTAAAATCTGTGCATGAAGGTCACTATGGGCCTCATTACGACCCAGGCGGTAAGTTACCGCCTGGGTCGTACCTTTACCACCATGGCGTAAACTACATTTACGCCATGGTGGTTGGCGGACTTACCCCCCATTCCGAGGTCGGCGGGGCGGTAAGTCCCCAATCCCCATTTACCCTTCCCCATTCCCATTTTTGCCCCATAGGGCATAATGGGAGTGGGGAAGGCGTTAATTACGCCACCGTAAATTACGGTGGCGTAATTAACATCAAGGTCCCTTAGCGCCATGGATTTTAACACCTGCTAAAAGCAGGTGTTAAAACCTCCATGGCGCTAAGGGACCTCGGAATCAGGCGGTAAGGGTCGGCGCTGTTTACGCCGCCGTAAACCCCTTACCGCCTGAGTCGTAATGAGGCCCTATGTGTTGTTTGTGAAGGGATTTCACAAGTGACATATTTTTGGATGAATGTAAAACAGTGGCATCACTGTCCTGACCAAATGTATTAGCATCTTTAATCCACAAAAGCATGTGGATGTGTGGTGCTCCTCTGGCTTGGTATTCTTTTTTCCAAAAGAAGTGTTGCACTTCTCTGAGGGGTGGAAGAGTTTCATTACAAATGAAGTGTAGCATAGCAATGAAGCGATGATGGAAATATCTTGATACATTTACAGGATCTAGAGAGTTTTCCTGGTGTTTTTATATCTATGTTTGTTTTGTTTTTGTTTGCTATGCGTAGGAAATCGAGTAAATCTTCCCATGTATATTCTGCACAACTTAATGTCACAAACCAAATGGGTGGGCCAAGGTTTCTTATCATACAGCGTACATCTCCGTGACATTGGAACCAGTATTATTTTGTACCAAGCATGTTTGCTAAAAGATTTGTGATGCTTTACTGTAAAATCTCATCTTTTTCTTGCACTTTTTGTAGTAATTCCGTAGCTGACATATTTTGGAAATGGGTACTTGATTTCAATGCGTGTGCAACGCCGTAGCATAGAGTTGCTGATTCACTTTCAAAGAGAAGGTGGAATATGTATTTCACGTTTTTGTCTGAATCCTGGGTCTTCAGAATAAATTCGTAATGAGCGGTATTCTGATGCTGTTATTTGTGTGGGTCTATTATCGTACCTTCTTCCTTTTCCAGTAGGAAAGAGTAGAGGAAAGGCATGTGCTTCTATACTTTTTTCCCATATGCTGATTGGAGATCCTTTGACTTGTCGCCTTTGGTACGTTTCCAGTGCATCATCTATGGTGTCTTTAGAGTGTAATGGATGACTTGTATAATGGTCTAAAATATTGGATTATATAGCAGGATCTAGAAGTTAAAATTGACCAGTTTCTGATGACTCTTGACTTATTATAATGGTTGCCCTCAGGTTTTATTCAATATTAATTTCTTTGTAGTATTCATTGTTGTCTTTTAGATATTGCAGGGCATGTCTAACTTTATGTAAGTCCACGAGTTGTTGCCAAATTGTTTTGCCTTTTGTTGGTACGCCATTTACAGTTTATGGACCAGATTTCTTATAGCTGAATAATGTGTTGATATCATTTTGATATGATGGAAGGTGGTTTTGCAAATAGGTCCAGAAATGCACGCTAATGAATGTTCTTGTAGTTCTGTGTATTTGCGCACTGGACAGGAGTCCATATTTGGTAGAAGTTTCAATAGTTTCATTTTGAATTTGTCTTCGCCTTTCACATACTGATTGAGGAACTGGTGGCGTAAAGATTTGAAAGATATTTTGGCAATGTTACACATTGATGTGCACGGCCATTTGTAGACTGGACATATTGGTTCAGTGGAACGGACAGTTGATACTGATTTTTCTGGGGATATTTTTGTGAGCAGCGTTTTTTGTTCCATAATGGTATTATACATTTTTTCATACCCTCGTCCACTGCTATTTATGGCAATTGGGTTTACTCGCTTTTGTTTGTATGCTTCTTCATTGAAATATGGTTCTGTGCACCTGGTGAGACTCCATTCAACTCCACAGATGTTTGTGAAACTATCTTTGTTGATATTCCATTTATTGCAAAGTTTTTTTTGTAGTTTAGTACTTAGTTTTGTTAGTGGTTTCATTCTGATTAAAACTAAAATAAACAATTTTCTTTTGAGAAGGATTGCACTGTCTATGAGAGATTGTAGAATTAATTTTCTACGGTAAGTTTTAAGGGTTGTGTGTGATTTCTTTCCTGTTTTTATAAGGTTCTGAAGGACTCTATGGCAGAACATTTTTTGCAAAATATTTTTTTTGGTATGCTTACTTACCGCTACATCAAGATTTATAGGTGCAGTGTTAGCACTAGTGGTAGCTGCAGTCTTGTTAATCACTTTCTGTTTTGTTTTATATTTTGAAAGAGGTGGCAAAGTTTCTGTACTGGAAGATTGTCTTGTTTCGCTTAATGACTGTATTAGCTGTTTTGTTTGAACTTTTGTACAAATTCTGCTAGAGGTGGATGCTTATTTTGGAGAGTTTTAGTTTGATTTCGTTTACTTTTGTGTTGCTTTCTATGGAATTGCTTTTTGGTAGGCATTCTTTGGGGTCCGTTGGAGAAAAAAAGAAAGTGTGGGTTGGGATCTTGTGCAGTGTATGTGTGCTTTGTGCATGAGTGTCTGAGTATGACGGTAATGATGCATGCAGAGGTGTGTGATTGTGCAATGGGCTGCTACATCAGGTTGGAAAGGCTTTTCTTGTATTTGTGTGTTACTATACTGGTGTTCAGATGACAATGCAAAGTATG
Organism: Ambystoma mexicanum; assembly: GCF_040938575.1. Classification (NCBI taxonomy): domain Eukaryota; kingdom Metazoa; phylum Chordata; class Amphibia; order Caudata; family Ambystomatidae; genus Ambystoma; species Ambystoma mexicanum. Next base: position 545,627,713 of record NC_090929.1, read on the forward strand.
GAGCTGGTGAGTGGAAGCACTAATACTGAATCTAATGTTGCAGGGTTAATACAATTGTTTGTTCTAGAGTACTAGAATTCTACAGTGTTTGAGTAACAGTTAGAACATTATGGCAGCATTGTATTTACTTTTTTGGATGGAAAGGGTAGGTCTCTTCTGATTTCTCTTTCAGACTTCAGACGCTGCTGCTTTTCAGGGGAGTGGTCTTCACTGCAATTGTGAAAGAAAGAAGTTAGTAAACATGTGTTTTAATAGCACTGCTGTTAATGTAGACATGGATTTCTTTGTTTTTGCAGTAGTAGTGCTTTCCGATAACTGTGCATAGCATGCACATGCACTTTCCTTTGCCTATGGGCATTCTGTATATTTTATTTAGAATTTGTTAGTTGAATGTGCTTTAGAAATCAGTACAATAGTAAGTGCACAGAGCACACTTGGCTTCTTAAGGCAGTGTTTTTGGATGTTAGGAGATAGAAGAAATAATCGTATGCTTTGTTTGCTATTTTTACATGGTAAATGGCAGGAAATGTACTGAAAAGTATGCAATTTATGCATTTGTGAAGGTGTGGGAAATAAATCAAAATGATTTGATGGGGTCAGCAGCTTATTACTCAGTAGATGATTACCAAACTACTGGGTGATTCTGTGGTGCTTGGAGATGGGGGAGTCTGAAATAAAGCAAGGGTTACAAGGAAGGATCTGGTGCTTGCCTTGCAGACTGAAGGGAAGTGGGGAGATGTTGTATGTCTTGTTTTTCAACACTGGAAATAGTTGTAGATGAAGTGATAGACGTGACTGCACCTGTGCATAGTCGAATGCTGTTGTAAATTCTAGAACGGAGTGGGCAACCACCTGGAATGAGAGAGCTGTCTAGATTGGAGGAACAGTTGTAGAGGCAGTGGTGTTGTTTCAGCTGGGAGCCTTTCAAATGATATTGGCTATCTGTGTACATAAATAAAGATGCATGTACACATCCTGGCTGCGTGTCATTTTATAACACACTAGAAAGCGTTTTTTCATAATTATACTGTTATTTCTCCCATCTTTTAACATTAAATGACACTTTGTTAGATAGCTGTGTGTGTTGTGTCTGATTACTATTATAATCATTTCTAAAGGAAGTTCAAATGATAGAATGCATGTTAGCTATGCAGAATGTATAGAAAGAAATTGTATGTACATCCTATGTACTATAATGCATTAAATGCTATTATGGTTGAAATGTTGATAAATAGGTGGCTGTGGTTACACAAATGATAGAATTAATGAAGGAAATAACAGTTTGCACATTGCAGTTAGTAATATGGGTAAATACAAATGTGGAGAGCACACAACTTTGCAAGTGACACTTGTTCATAGCACATGGGAGAAATGACAGTAAGCTTGTTTTACAGGTTATACTGGGTAAGTGGCTGTTACTCTGCTTATATGCATTAATACAAGAGTTGTACATGTACTGTGCAGAAGATATGCATACCTGTAGTTTGTGTTCATGCATGTGGATGTGCTTGAATCTGCAAGTAGAAATGTTGGAGAGTTTGCTAGTTGTTGCTGTAGGTGCTTTGCAGTCACAGCCCAATTGTACTCAGAGTGATAACATTACATGTTAAGTGCTGAATTGTAATGATGGAGTTAGATGTAGAGTTCTTGGATGTGATTGGTGGATGGTGGTGTGACTGCTTAACAGTAGCCAATGAGGGAATGGTTCAGAGAGTGAAGTGGAAAGGGTAGAAGGGCTGCCCAGTGTTAAGCACTCTGCAGACACTGCGGCTGTTCGCGGACAGGGTGTGCCACATCCGGGGTTTCTCAGCAAATCCAGCATGGAAAGGGGACTGTAGGCATTAGCCAATGAGGTGTTGAGGTTCTGCTTTGTAGTGAGAGAGGCTATGTGTAGTGAAGATGACAGAGGTGGAGAAAGCCAGGGGTTTGGTGCTTGGAGATATGTTTGTGAATGGTTTGAAGCAGTATACAAAATGTAGGAATGTGGGAAACAATTTAGATGTAAAAGGAGTGGAGGTGGTGTGGAGCCCTGCACCTGGTTTCAATTTGCAGGCAATGGTGGAAGTTTGTCAAGTAAAATAATGAAAGAAAGGGGGAACCAGAAACTGATACAAATAAAGAGGTATTAAGGGTTTGTACATAATGGATGGTAGGGGAGGAAGGGATTGAAGTCCCATCATAACGTTTTTCTTGCTGAGGAGTTTTTGGGATGGTTGGCTGGACATGGAGAAGGGGTACAGGTATTTATTTTGTTTTGGTATATTCCATTATGCTGCATATGCTATGTAATTGCATGGTTGGTCTATGATATAAGTGGTTGTATGTCCCACTTTTTTGTGCAGGGGGTCTATGTCATGAGGGTATGGAACAATACTTTAAACACAGGGACATAGACTACCCCACCTGTCTGGCACTTGCCGGTAGTGTAATATCGCACACAGGAATCGATCATAACATTTGGTCTACCCTTAGATTTAGAGAGCACCCACGATTGAATTCACACATTTAACAGATTCTATTATCTAGAAAATCATTAAAAAGCCTATTCAGGCTGTTTTGTATATATAGCCATTTTTAACCCCATGTTTTATGGGAGATTATACAAAAGCAATCATATTAAATATTCAGACGGATGTTTTGGTTATAATAACCACAATCTTTTTGATTGATTGATAGATTGATATTTTATTTCTATCGCGCTCGTACACAAGTGTTTCAGAGCGCGACAAGGCAAGGGAGGGGAACAGGGGAGAACAAAACAGCGATCATACTAGGCCCAGTGACATTGAGAACGCACAAGTGCATGGGGGAGGGAGGAGGGGAAAAGTGCATGGAAGGGGGGAGACGTGGAAAGTGCAAAGCAGAGGAGAAACAGATAAATAACAATAAATAAATAATAAAGGCAACAAACAGTGGTAATGCAGCCAGCAATTTGCAAGTGCTAGGTTTAAGGCAGCAGACAGGGTAGGTCTGATAAGTGCAGGAAGAAAAAGGGGGAGCTGTATGGGTACAGATACAGACCCCAGTGCAAGAGGTGGCCCGGAGGCAGTGCGGCAGGGTGGTAGGATGAGCAGGTACCTGGGCCCAAAAGTCAGAGGGTGGCCAGGTGCACAGTGCCAAGAGAGAACAGATCAGCAGGGGAGAGGGGGAGCGAAGGCAGAAGAAAAGAGGAAGGTCTTGAGGTGCTTCCGGAACCAGAGATGGTTCTCCTCAAGTTTTAGAGTGGCAGGGAGGCTGTTCCAGAGGGAGACCCCAGCTGAAGACAGAGATCTACCCCCAGCTCGTTTCTTAGAAAAACAACTGATCCTGAGTGAGTTGGAGGCAGAGGAGCGAAGAGCTCGAGAGGGGAGGTATTTGCGGAGGGATAGCTGAAGGTATTTTGGACCCAGGCCCCAGAAAGCCTTGTGGACAATGCAGAGGGTTTTTAATTTAATCCTTGCATCCACTGGGAGCCAGTAGACAGATTTCAGAGCTGGAGAGATACGATCCCAGGGCTTGAGGCCAAGGACAAGTCTCGCAGTCCTGTTCTGGATTAGTTGCAGAGGGCGGAGAGTAGAGGCAGGTAGATTTAGAAAGAGGCTGTTACAATAGTCCAAGCTAGAGAGAACCAGAGCTTGAGATACCATGAGCCTCTGGGGGAAGGAGAGGAAAGGCAGAGTACCTCTGAGGAGGTGCATTCGGAAATTTGACTTTTTAGAGACCTCAGAGATGTGAGCGGAGAAGGAAAGGGTGGAGTCAAAGATGACCCTGAGGTTCTTAGCCTCGCAGGCGGGGATAGGGGAGGGCCAAGGGAGGCCGGCCATAGAGTGAGGGGAAAGGATGGTGAAGGTGTGCCGATGAGGAGGATGTCCGTCTTGCTGGCATTCAGACAAAGATCATTGGCGGCACACCAATCTTGAATGGCAGTTAGGCAATCAGAGATGAGAGAGGGAGAGGAGGTGGCAGAGGGCAGCTTGAGAATGAGTTGAGTGTCGTCAGCGTCGCACTGGAAATTTGAGCAGAAAATGGCAATGCAGTGGGCGAGAGTTGCCAGGTATTGGTTGAAAAGCCAGGGCGAGAGGTTAGACCCCTGGAGAACACCACAGGTAGAGAGGAAGATTGATGAAAGGAAGGACCCAAGTTGGACCTGGGAGGGTCGATCTGAGAGGAAAGAGGTCAGCCAGGCCAGAGCCTGATCAGTGATACCCAGGTTTTCACAGAGACGGTTGAGCAGGATGGTATGGTTGACCGTGTCGAAGGCAGAAGAGAGATCGAGGAGATTCTCAGTCACAACCTGTACTAACCCTCACAAATTAAGTGTGTTACCATTTGTTAGTCATATGAAACATGGGGTTGAAAATGTCTCTATGTACACAACAGCCTGATCGATTCCTGTGTGTGATATTACACTACCGGCAATTGCCAGACAGGTGGGGTACCCTATTGGACGGTTGGTGTCTTACATATACAGTTTCCACTTCTTATTTATTATTGAATGTAATGTATTTATGTGCAGCTTTTTTAACATGTTGAGTGTTTTTATTGCATGATACAACAATGTAAGATACCCCCTGAGTTTTTGGATAGTGTTTATGTTGACCGCGTCCATCCGCGGACATGCGCATGGTCTGCGGACATCAGAACCACTACCGCAGGTAGGGAGTTCAGTATGTTCTATGTTATATATATATAAACTAAGGGAATCCTAATAAACATTTATCAAATTTATATTATCTATATCTATATTCAGTGAAAAAACATTGTTAAAGGAACGTATGGTTAAGTTGCGCTACTAAAAACCTATGAAATTCAGTAAAAAAATGTTGTTAAAGGGACATTATGGTTAATTTGCGCTACTAAAAACCTATGAAAATCAGTGAAAAAAACATTGTTAAAAGGACTTTATGGTTCCAAGTAAAACTGAGAAACCCCATAAATTCACCATTAATTACATTTGCGATGTCATCTTTTATGTAATGGGTGTTAGGCTTAGCAGTGCACGGTGGTGGCCTGAGTTATGGTTGCTTAGCTTACCATAACTGGCGAATTTCAGGGGGTTTTCAGTTTTACTTGGAACCATAACGTCCTTTTAACGGTAGTGGCCATGTAGTTATGGTTAAGTTGGTGTTTCAATAGGAAGAGCACTTTTTGCGCGTCTTATAACTTCACTCCCCCTGGACGAATCCTCACCAAACATTGCAAAAGAAGTATATGGCCCACTCTGAATTTTTTGCAAAGTTTGGTGGGGATTCGTCCAGGGGGGGGGCAAAGTTATAGGGGGGTCCCAAAACTTTTTTTTTCCCATAGACTGAATGGGAAATAAATTTTGCTCGCACCTACAGCCCAAACCGCTGGACGGATTTTCACCAAATTTAGACCAGGAGCAGCGGCTTGGTCCCGAAAGTGTGCTTTTGCAAATTTGGTGAAAATCCGTCCAGTAGTTTTTTTTTAAATGACCAAAAAGTAGGTAAAAAAAAATTAGTGATATCTGTGTTCGGTCCCCGGACACACTTTCCTGTTCGCTCCGCGGACAGTGTCCTAATTGGCTGAGTGGCTTACGTCATGTCCGCGGACATGCAGCGTGTTCGCTGATTGGACGGTGTGAAGCGTGAAGCGTGTCAGATTTTTGGTAGCGCCCGCCATCTTGGATTCGCGGACGTCCGCGGACAGCGCGGTGAAAGTTTGTTCAAAATGTGTATTTAGTAGAGCATGTTGGTGTGTAGGAGTGTTTGGGGAGGATTGGAGGGTATGAGATAGGTTAAATGTTGTGCTTTTTTATGTGGTAGACGTTCTTTTTGTTTTCGATTTGTCTGCAGACATCACGGTGTTCTGAAATGTTCTAAATATACTGAATGGGGGTGTTCTGAGGACTCAATATGTGTCTGTTTTGTTCGCAAGCAAGCTGAAACTGTTCTAAGAACACTCGCGGTGTCCTGAAATGTTCGCAAATAAACAAAATGGGGGTGTTCTGAGGATGCTGTCCGTATTGTTCTGTGGCAAGCTGAATGTGTTGTAAGAACACTCGCGGTGTCCTGAAATGTCACAAATGAACAAAATGGGGGTGTTTTGAGGACACTGTCCGTATTGTTTGTTGTCAAGTTGAAAGTATTCTAAGAACTCTTGCGTTGTCCTGAAATGTTCGTAGGGGGTGTATTGAAGACACTGTCCGTATTGTTCTTTATCAAGTTGATTGTGTTCTAAGAACACTCGTGGTGTCCGAAAATGTTCGTAGGGGGTGTCCTGAAGACGCTGTCCGTATTGTTCGTTGTCAAGTTGAAAATATTCTAAGAACTCTCGCGGTGTCCTGAAATGTTCGTAGGGGGTGTCCTGAAGACGTTGTTCGTATTGTTCGCTGGCAAGTTGAATGTGTTCTCAGAACACTCGCGGTGTCCTGAAATGTTCGCAAACAAACAAAATGGGGGTGTTCTGAGGACGCTGTCCGTATTGTTCGTTGTCAAGTTGAATGTGTTCTAAGAACACTTGCGGTGTCCTAAAATGTTCGCAAATAAACAAAATGGGGGTGTTCTGAGGACGCTGTCCGTATTGTTTGATGGTAAGTTGAATGTGTTCTAAGAACACTTGTGGTGTCCTGAAATGTTCGTAGGGTGTGTCCTGAAGACGCTGTCCGTATTGTTCATTGACAAGTTGAAAGTGTTCTAAGAACTCACGCGTTGTCCTGAAATGTTCGTAGGGGGTGTCCTGAAGACGCTGTCCGTATTGTTCAATGGCAAGTTGAATGTGTTCTAAGAACACTCGTGGTGTCCTGAAATGTTTGCAAATAAACAAAATGGGGGTGTTCTGAGGACGCAGTCCGTATTGTTCTGTGGCAAGCTGAATATGTTCTAAGAACACTCGCGGTGTCCTGAAATGTTTGCAAATAAACAAAATGGGGGTGTTCTGAGGACACTGTCTGTATTGTTCGTTGTCAAGTTGAAAGTGTTCTAAGAACTCTCGCGTTGTCCTGAAATGTTCGTAGGGGGTGTCCTGAAGACGCTGTTCGTATTGTTCGCTGGCAAGTTGAATGTGTTCTCAGAACACTCGCGGTGTCCTGAAAGTTTCGCAAACAAACAAAATGGAGGTGTTCTGAGGATGATGTCCGTATTGTTCTTTGTCAAGTCTGTATTGTTCTTTGTCAAGTTGAATGTGTTCTAAGAACACTTGCGGTGTCCTAAAATGTTCGTAAATAAACAAAATGGGGGTGTTCTGAGGACGCTGTCCGTATTGTTCTTTGTCAAGTTGAATGTGTTCTAAGAACACTCGTGGTGTCTTGAAATGTTCGCAAATAAACAAAACGGGGGTGTTCTGAGGACACTGTCCGTATTGTTCGTTGTTCGTTGTCAAGTTGAATGTGTTCTAAGAACACTCGTGGTGTCCTTAAATGTTTGTAGGGGGTGTCCTGAATACGCTGTCCGTATTGTTCGATGGCAAGTTGAATGTGTTCTAAGAACAGTCGCAGTGTACTGAAATGTTCGCAAATAAACCAAATGGGGATGTTCTGAGGACGGTGTCCATATTGTTCGTTGTCAAGTTGAAAGTGTTCTAAGAACTCTCGCGGTGTCCTGAAATGTTCGTAGGGGGTGTCCTGAAGACGCTGTCCGTATTGTTCGCTGGCAAGTTTAAAGTGTTCTAAGAACACTGGTAATGTCCGCGGACATTAAAAGTTTCCATCGGCCATAGTTGAAATGTTTGATTCTATGGGTGTGATATGCTGCGGTGGTTGTAGCCAGGACATAGAGTGTTGGGTGCATGACCATTTGACCATTTGGTCATGCACCCAACACTCTATGCCCTGGCCACAACCACCGCAGCATATCACACTTATAGTTGCTTATAACTTTGGATCTAAAACAAATTTATAATGAACAAAGTTATAAGATATTATGGGTGTGATATGCTGCGATGGTTGTGGCCATAGTATAGAGTGTACAATACACTTACTGTTTGGTTTAGTACCTGGAGTACATGTATTTCTTGTTAATTTCTGTGATAAAAGAAAATAGCATGTTATTATTAGTATTTTGTAATGACTTATTACATTGTATAATCAACATTTATTTATTTTTTTGGACCCTCATATTTAGTAGATTACAAACCAGAGTACTGTGCAATTTGCTCAGTTTCTGTGTTCATTGCTAAAATCATTGGGTCTGTGGGAGAAAAAAAAATCCATGTTGGAGTAAAAAAAAAACTTTTTCTGTTATGCTACAGTTTATTTGTTTGTTTGTTTTCAGTGTTCACTTGTTGCTTTTGGCTAATGCTTTATACATTGGGTTGTTGCATTTTTTTGGAGCACTAACATATTATTTATTTGTTTGGATATTATGAAATTTTGGAGCAGTTAGATACCAGTAGGCGTATTTTAACTGTCTATTTATTGATATATTTTAGTGGTATTGATTTATCTGTTTGGATATTGTTAAATTGTTGGACAGTTAGATACCAATTGGCGTATTCTAACTGTCTATTTTTTTATATATTTTATTGGTATTGATTTATCTGTTTCCATATTGTTAAATTTTGGGACAGTTATATACCAATTGGCGTATTCTAACTGTCTATTTTTTGCTCTAATTTAGTGGTATTCATTTATCTGATTAGTTGTTGTACAATCTTTGGGCAGTTAGATAGCTTTTGGAATATTCTAACAGTTTATATTTTTTTACTACAAGTTTACTTACAGTTTAAGTACAGTTTAGTTATCAAATTTTGGTTTTAAGGACATTAAATAAGCGTTTGTAAGATTTGCTGGTAATCTCTGCTTTAGAGTAATCGTACTATCATTACATTCAAACCATCCACATTTCTTTTTTATATATGCAGTGTAGTGCCCTGAATTGGTTGTGGCTCCTGCGTGGTAGATTATACCTATTGTTGTGAAGGTTTTCTTACCAAGTGATATTTGACCATGTGTGAATCCAGTCAGCTTGCATTTGCTTTTGGTACCACCTGCATTGTAACGTAGAAGCATTAGCATTATGTATTTACTATGTGTTTGTATTACTAACGTGGAGCGATTATATGAATTGCAGGTAGAACATAATCTACCATGGTTTGCATTTTGTACAAGTTGCTGAAATGGAATGGATTCACAATTAGGTATTGATATATATATGAAGCATTCATTGTGGATTTCTTCTTGTGTCACATTGTTGCAGAGAGTGCATGTATGTTTCCACATGTATGAAATCTGGAAGATTTCATTTATAGGTATGTTTTTGTTTTAAGTAGTAAGTACATTAGAAATTCTTGAGGATCTTCCTGTGAGTTTATAGTGAATTTCACCATTCCAGCACAGTAGTCCAATTGTTGTCTTATTCCATAAACACTATACGTGTTGTCAGGATTGTTTGCTGCATTTCTGTGAAGTACTAACATTTGCATACACAATGGGTGTGTACTGTGTAAGTAAATGTTGTCAACAATTGGTGGTAATTGAAATAGAATATTCATTGCTACAATTGCGTAGCAACTTACACCAACTATATTTGAGAGTTTAAATGGACCAGGTAGTTCTGTATATGACTGCTTTTTTTGGAGTTTGTCTTCCTTCTTTGAAGAAGTACCTGGTTTACTTTCCCTAATTGATTCTTTTTTGCTTGTGGTACTTGATGAAGTATTACTTTCTTTTACTCTCTTTGGAGGATTTGCAGTGACATCCTGTTGCATTTCTGTTTGATTATTTTTCTTTTATAACATTTTACTTTTTGTGGAACAGAATATGTGTTTAGATGGGGGGTGTATAGTGAGCGTTCTAAAATGCAAGGAATATCAGCATTTATTTTACTTGCATCAAAGTTGATTAGAAATAGACCGTCAAGTGTACGTAAGCGTGATAGTGCTACGTAGCTCATGCCTTCTTTAAAGACTGTGTTACCAATATCTATCATTGCTTTGACTAGGGTAAGACCTTGTGATTTATGAATCGTGACTGTGTATGCAAGAGTTAAAGAAAATTGTTCTCTGCGTACATACATGTCTTTGAAGAGAAGGAATCGAGCTGTTGAGCGTCCTATCCTTTTTACTTCTGAAAGTTTGTCAAATAGTATATTGACAAACTGAATTTTGTTGTCACGTGGGTATGTTTGAAAGCCAACAACTGTACCCAGTGCTCCATTAACTAGTCCTTGGTCCACGTCAAGGTTACGTTTAAGCATTACTCTGCAATTTAAGGATAATTGTTATATCTTTTCTAACCCTGCTCTGTTTGAGATTGATTTTTCTAAACTATTTAGGGGTCGATTCATGGAACAAACGTGCGCCGAAAATCTTTGCGCAAGCAGGCGCAAGCGGAAAAAAACAGGCGCACGCGCACACGTGCGATTCATGGAAGTCCCTGCGCGTGTACACCCCGGGATGTGCGCCAATCCCATGCATGGAGCACAAGTCACTGCAACATCCCGAAAGGCGTGCGCGACGCGCACAGTGAAAGTGCACAACCTCGGCGCATACACCAGAAAGTGGGCGGGACACGGGGCGTAACGCGCGGAATGGGGAACAACGCGCGAAAATAAGGGCGTAACTGGGGATGTACTGCAGGGAAGCAGACGGAACGCCCACAAGCACTCGAACCACACGTATTCATGGAATCGAATAGGGCAAAGCCACGCACAGCCAAAGACAAGCACAAGCCGAAACACGTCCGCCACACCAAGGCAGGCGGTAGCATCCCTGCGCATTACAAAAGTGGCAACATACAGCAATTGGGCCTGTGCGAGCGGGCTACGTGTATTTCAGGGGTTCGCGTGAAGTTTTTCACGCGATCGGGCCTGGGGGAGCGGGCTACGTGTATATCAGGAGTTTGCGTGAAGTTTTTCACGCGATCGGGCCTGGGGGAGTGGGCTACGTGTATATCAGGGGTTCGCGTGAAGTTTCTCACGCGATCGGGCCTGGGGGAGCGGGCTACGTGTATTTCAGGGGTTCGCGTGAAGTTAAATACACGTAGCCCGCTCCCCCAGGCCCGATCGCGTGAGAAACTTCACGCGAACCCCTGAAGTTTTTCATGCGATCGGGCCTGGGGGAGCGGGGTACCACTCACCGTCTGCCTTGCGTGTAGAAGAACGCGTAGCCAACACCCGCTGTGAAGTAATAGCGTGTGAACCCCAACGGATGGAAAACACACGCACTGCACGAAAAGCACGTACAGAGCAGTTTAAAGGCACGCGGGATCTCCAAGCCCTGCCAGGGCAACGCCCATGCGCGAAACGTCAAAGACGCGCTTACGCTGTAAGGGCCTTTGGTCCAATGAAATCGCGTACGCGTGCTGACACGCTTACGCGCTAAGGGCCTTTCCTCGAATATCACGCTAACGTGCAGGAATTTCACGTGCCAAATCACTCCATATCAAGCTGGCCACGCGAAAACACACGGAAGACCACGCTCCTGCCCAGAAGGCCGAATTACTGCCCCCCAGTGCCCCGAGCAGCCTCTCACGTGCCATCTGCTGCTGCCTGCCTGCCTGCCTGCCTGCCGCCACCGTGCCTGCCATTTGGTGCCTGCACATCAGCCATCTGCAGGGGTCCAGTTGCTGTGTCCACCCCTCCTGGAACAGAAGACTCCCGACTCGGATAACATCGCTCCACAGCCCAGCCCCAGGACCCAGTTGCCCACCCACTCCTGCCCCTGGGGTTGCCATGTCGGGCACATCAACATCTGGCACCAGTGGCAACCCCCGGCCAGAGGGGCAGAGAGGCACCAGCTTCACTGCCACCGAAGTTGGTGTCCTGGTGGAGCAAGTCCTGGGGCAGTAGCCCTCTTCGGATCGTCCCGCGCCAACAAGGAAGGACGGGAGAGGATCTGGGCTGACTGTGTGGTTGCCATCAACGCGGAGGGGGTGGCAACCCGCACCATCCAGAAGGTCAAGAAGCGCTGGGAGGACTTGAGGTCCAGGACCCTCATAAAGGCCCGGCGCCTCGTGGAGGGGGGCCGGGGCCACATGAGTTCCATCCAGATGAGGGTCCTGGAACACGTACACCCAGCGCTCCACGCCCAGGTCCTTGAGAGGGAGACCCGTCTGGAGTTGAGCGGTAAGTGGCCAAGCATTGCTGTGTGAGACAGGGCATGTTGCAGTGTGCTGGTTGTCTGATACTTGCCTGTATGTGTGACATAGGCCATGTACGCATGTATGTGTGCAGGGACATCATGGTGATGCATGTGCGACCAGTAATGTGTGAACCGCACGGTTGTTGCATGTGTTTAAATGCGACATGGGGAGCCCTATGCAGATTGTACACATGAGAGCATGGCAGTCTCTGTTCCTGGACATGGGTGGGGGTGAGGGTTGGGTGCTGATGCCAGGTACATATATGGTATGCATGTCTGTGTGCCTGACCTGCGTGTCTGTGACTTGTGAATGCCATGGATGCATGACACATGTCTGTGACAATGTACAGATTCACTGATGCAGCCAAGTCATCCTTGTATCCACTGTGATTGGGGTGTACGGGGCCAGATGGATGTGACTGAGGTGAAGTGTGTGCATGTGATAGGCATGACCCATGATGCATGTGAGTTCCATTACATTGTATGTTTCGAGAGTCCATTGGACATGTATGGAAATGTCCATGGCATGCACCATGACTGTCACTGTGTGTGTTTTGCCTGGACTGACAAATGTGTTGTGGAGGGACATGATGGAAGTGTACTTTGACAGTGGCACTCATCTGCTATTGCTTCCTGTCTAGGGGACCATTGTACAGTACCCTGATGCTTGTGTTCTATGTCTCCCTCTACGCAGCGGCTAGTGAAGAAGAGGGCGGAGACGGCGCTGTGGAGCAAGGCGGCGGGGATGCCCCCACGGCTGCAGCGAAAGGGGTGGGTGAGCCCCCACAGGGGCCTGCTACGGCGGAAGACGGTGAGGAGCCATCCAGGTTGGTGGTTTCCACAGAGGAGGAGGAGGCCGCCACTCAGGCGCACATGGGTCCTGGTGGGGGCATCCCTGCTGGTGCAAGTGGTGCAGTCCAGGGGCAGGGGCAGGAGGCAGCACAGGTCACCGTGGAGGGGCCTGTGCATGTCGCTGTCCCTGACCCTGTGGGTGCACCACCATGCACCAGCAGGGATGCCCCGTCCCAAGCCCGTCCGCAGGTAGAGGGGATGTCCATGTCATCTGACTCCCCTCCACCTGCGGACGAGGGGACCCCTGGCCGTATGGAGAAGGTCCTGATTGGGGTCGCGATGCGCACGGCTGTGATTCGTGATGCCGTGCGTGCTTCCCAGGAGGAGCACGCACGTCATCACAAAGAGCACCGTGCCCAATTGGGATCGTCCATGTTCGGGGGTTTCCTGCATGTGTCGGCCAATCTGGCGGCCCTCTCCTCCTCTGTGGAGACTATATGCCAGTCGTTCTCCTTGCCGTCTTCCGGCCCAGATGCCACCAGGGCCCCCTGTGGACCTGCCCTGACCAATGCAGCCAGCTCGGTGGGGATCCCATCCCTGCCACAGTCGGGAGTCGGAGGTCCAGCAGGGGTGGACACCACAGCAACTGTACCCCAGCAGATGGAGGATGTGCCGGCATCATCAGGCAGGGCACGTGCACGACGGCGTCGGTGGATTCCATCAGCCTGGATGCCGTCGTGCTGGCAGAGGCAGTTGCGTCGGAGGCAGCAGCAGAGTCAACGTGGGAGGCATCATGGCTCGGGGCCATCAACATCGGAGGGGCAGGCATCGGCCGGAAGGCAGGAGGACCCAGGACAGGAAGTGTCTTCCGTGTGGCTGCGGTTGGGCCAGCAGATAGTTGCGGAGCGGCGGCGGGCGGAAGAGGCACGGCTCACGATGGTCAGGGTGGAGAACTCCATCCGGAGGGCCCTGGGGCGGTCCGAGTGCCTCGAGGCAATCCGCAGGGGGTTGGAGGAGCAGATGGCGTTGTCCCTGCGGACCCTCGGTGCCATGGAACAGGACCGCCTCCGGGACATAGACGAGGAGTTTGATGATGCCCTGGCCCGGAACACCACGGAGTGAGCCGCTGGACTTGCCCGCCGCCTTTGTACATAGTTCTTTAGTTTTAGGTTTCATTTGTTTCTTCTTATGATTTGGAGTCGACGGACACAGCTCCACTTTTTGTATATAGTTGCATTTTAGTTAGGGTTTTTTGTAGGTTTCCTTTGTTCAGTTGGGCTCATGGACCCTTGAATGTTTTGTACATAGTTCTTCATTGGATTGTTTTATTTTTTTATTTTTGATTTATTCTCCATGGAGCAATGGTCTTTGCATTTATTTTTATCTCTCGGATTGATTTCATTTTTAATGTGACTTTGAACAACATTTTTTTGGATTTGGATTTGTAGTTTTGATTTTTTTGGACGGACATGCAGCTTATCTTTTTTTCATTAACATTGTAGTTTGTTTCATTTCATTTGCATTCAATTTTTTTTAATACAATTTTGTTTTCATACTTCACTGTGTGGTATCATCTTATTGGTTTCATGCATGTCATGTTGGGTGTTTTCCCATTCATTTGCAACCATTGTGTGTGACGGACATGGGTTCATTTGCTTTATGAACATTGGGGGTGTAACATGTAATTTCCATTTCCATGTGGGTGAATGAGTTACTTGGTAGGGCCTTTTGGCTGTGGAGGCTGACCATAACGCACATGATTGGGGATTGTGAGGACCTGGGTGCAGGGGGACATGAGTGGGGGCCTGGTGGAGGCTGCCCCTGCACTGCTGGGGGGTGGCGGTGGTGGGAGACATGAGCGGGGGCCTGGTGGAGGCTGCCCTTGATGGCTGGAGGGGGGGGGTGATGGGAGACATGAGTGGGGGCCTGGTGGAGGCTGCCCCTGCACTGCTGGGGGGTGGGGGTGGTGGGAGACATGGGTGGGTGCCTGGCCTGGTGGAGGGTGCCCCACAGTGCTGAGGGGTTCGGGGGGGTGGGAGACATGAGTGGGGGCCTGGTGGAGGGTGCCCCTCAGTGCTGGGGGGGGTGGGGGGTGGGAGACATGAGTGGGGGCCTGGTGGAGGGTGCCTCTGCACTGCTGGGGGGTGGGGGTGGTGGGAGACATGGGTGGGGGCCTGGTGGTGGGTGCCCCTGCACTGCTGGGGGGTGGGGGTGGTGGGAGACATGGGTGGGGGCCTGGCCTGGTGGAGGGTGCCCCACAGTGCTGGGGGTCGGGGGGGTGGGAGACATGAGTGGGGGCCTGGTGGAGGGTGCCCCTGCACTGATGGGGGGTGGGGGTGGTGGGAGACATGGGTGGGGGCCTGGTGGTGGGTGCCCCTGCACTGCTGGGGGGTGGGGATGGTGGGAGACATGGGTGGGGGCCTGGTGGAGGCTGCCCCTGGTGACTGGGGGGGTGGGGGTGGTGGGAGACATGGGTGGGGGCCTGGTGGCAGGTGCCCCACAGTGCTGGGGGGTAAGGGTTGTGGGGAACATGAGTTGGACATGGGTGGGGGCCTGCTGGCAGGTGCCCCTGCACTGCTGGGGGGTGGGGGTGGTGGGAGACATGGGTGGGGGCCTGGTGGAGGCTTCCCCTGGTGACTGGGGGGGTGGGGGTGGTGGGAGACATGGGTGGGGGCCTGGTGGTGGGTGCCCCTGCACTGCTGGGGGTGGGGGTGGTGGGAGACATGGGTGGGGGCCTGGTGGCAGGTTCCCCACAGTGCTGGAGGGTGGGGGGGTGGGGAACATGAGTTGGACATGGGTGGGGGCCTGCTTGCAGGTGCCCCACAGTACTGGGGGGTGGGGGTGCTGGGAGACATGGGTGGGGGCCTGCTGGCAGGTGCCCCACAGTGCTGGGGGGTGGGGGGGTGGGGAACATGAGTTGGACATGGGTGGGGGCCTGCTGGCAGGTGCCCCACAGTGCTGGGGGGTGGGGGTGCTGGGAGACATGGGTGGGGGCCTGGTGGAGGCTGCCCCTGGTGGCTGGGGGGTGGGGGTGCTGGGAGACATGGGTGGGGGCCTGGTGGAGGCTGCCCCTGGTGGCTGGGGGTGGGGGTGGTGGGAGACATGGGTGGGGGCCTGGTGGTGGGTGGCCCTGCACTGCTGGGGGGTGGGGGTGCTGGGAGACATGGGTGGGGGCCTGTGGAGGGTGCCCCTGGTGGCTGAGGGTGCAGGGGGACATGCGTTGGTGGGCAGTAGTGCAAGTTGACATGTGGGTTGGCTGGGGGGCATGGCCATGGTGGATGGGGTGCCTGCAGGACATGTGCAGGGTAGGCCCCTGTGGTGTGAGCCACCTGCAGGGGCCGTGGAGGGTCTAGAGGGAACACCTGGGAGGACCCACACGTGCAATTCACGTGTGGTGCTCCCCGCGCACCCCTGAAATACGCGTACCCTGCTGATATCGCGTGTGGAACTTCACGCGCACCCCGAAATACACGTACCCTGATGGAATCGCGTGTGGAACTTCCCGCGCACCCCTGGAATACACGTACCCTGCTGATTTCGCATGTGAGACTTCCCCCGCACCCTCAAATACACGTACCCTGATGGAATCTCGTGTGGAACTTCCCGCGCACCCCTGAGATACGCGTACCCTGGCGTACCCTGCTCGCACGGGCCCAATTCCGTCTGGAAATTCCCGCGCACCCCTGAAATACACGTACCCTGATGGAATCGCGTGTGGAACTTCCCACGCACCCCTGGAATACACGTACCCTGCTGTAATCGCGTGTGTAACTTCCCCTGCACCCTGAAATGCACGTACCCTGCTGATATCGCGTGTGGAACTTCACGCGCACCCCGAAATACACGTACCCTGATGGAATCGCGTGTGGAACTTCACGCGCACCCCGAAATACACGTACCCTGATGGAATCGCGTGTGGAACTTCAAGCGCACCCCGAAATACACGTACCCTGATGGAATCGCGTGAGGTACTTCCCACGCACCCCCGTGATACATGTAGCCCGCTTGCTGTGCTGGTACAGGGTTAGCGCAGCCCTTTGCGCTGGATTGGGTATATTGATGGCTTTTCCCTGCGCGAGAGGCGTTCTTGGGGGCGTAACTGGTGCTGCTGCAGGGTCGCTGCGCCACTGTGCGCCACGGCTGGTTTTGGTGGCTGGAATCCATGAATACGCTGTGCGCGGAATTGGATTTTAGTGCACGCGGCTGGCGCAGGGATTCGCACGAGCACACTGTGCGCCAGCCGCGTGCGCCACTTGTGCGCTGGATTCTATGAATTACCCCCTTAGTCTTGTTGTGGCTTGGTCATACATGGGTAGTGTCATACCATGTAGATCTAGTTTGTCTGTGGCGCTAATTTCCATTATTGGTTGCATTTCTTTACTTAACATTATTTCATTGAATTTGAAACAGCTTGCAATAGTTGGCATTAAGGCCATACAATTGACGTTTTTGTGGGCTAATTGTTCCATAACATCTGTAGCACATGCATTATCACCATGAAGTGCATTAAATTGCCGGGTTTTCAATAATGCTTCTGCTTCTTTAAAAAGTATACCAACTCTGATACTTTTTAAGATGTTGGCATAAGTGAGATCTGCAGATTGGCGCATGTTTTCTGTTAATTCTCTGTATTGGAAATGTTGCCAAAGGTTGACATTTCTATTTCAAATTGTGGCATTGGACGTTGCACTTCTAGAGTATGCACATTTTCTTTTAGATCTAATGGTAAATAAACTACTGTTCCACGAATGCCTTTCACCAATTCAGAGGGAGGTAATTTTGCTGTTTTTGGTTGAAGGCGTATTATTGCTTGAAATGGGTGCACTGTTTTAATTATGATGCTCTCATATAAATTAAGTTGTTGTAGGGGTTTTGGTAGTGGGTATAATTCCAAATTATTTGTGATAGCATGTGAAGGAGTTTGGCTGTTGTCAAGTTTGTAGTGCAGTAACTGCAAAGTATTAAGGGGTCAGTTATTTCGTATTTGTTTTCTGCTACAAGGTAGAGAGCTAATTCAAACCATTTAGAATCTTCATTGTCTTCTATTTTGTATGATAGGTCTACAGTTTTTGTGTTACTTTTATAAAAAGTTCTGCGGCAACATACACACACATGGTTTGGTACTTCAGCTGATGTACTTTTAAATTTTATTATTTCTTTTTTGTATGTGTTTAGTAAAAGGATGCCATTTGTAGAATTGTTGCTAATTTGGTTTAAAGCTATTTCATTCTGTAAGTGGCTTTCACTTCCAAAATATTTTTTCTGGATATAGTCAATTTCTTCAAGTAGGTCTTTTGCTGTACCATGTAGAAGAATGCTATTTAAATTTGTTAGTGCTAAAGCAGGACTTTTAGCATAGTACAGTTTATAGACTAGATTTCTTATAGTTGAATGATGTGTTGATATCCTTTTGATATCATGGAAGGTGGTTTTACAAGTAGGTCCTGTAATGCAGGCCAATGAATGTCCTTGTAGTCCTGTGTTTGTACACTTCTTCATTAAAGTATGGTTCTGTGCTCGTAGTGTGATTCCATTCACCTCCGCATATACTTAAGAAGTTCTTTCTGTTGACATTTCATTTATTGAGAAGTCTTTTTTGTAATTTAGTTATTGGTTTTGTTTGTGGTTTCATTTTGTTTAACATTAAAATCTTTTGAGAAGAATTGCACTGTCTATAAACGCTTCTAAGATTAATTTCCTACAATATGTTTTAAGGGTTGAACCTGGTTTCTCTTCTGTTTTTATAAGATTTTGAAGGACTTTGTGACTGAACATTTTGGCTAAAATACTTTTTCTTGGTATGCTTACTTTGAACTTTATCAAGATTTATAGAAGCAGTTTTATCTGTAGTGATAGCTGATTTTTTGTTAATTGTTTTCTGGTTTGATTTCACATTTTGATAGAGGAGGCAAAGTTTTTCCGCTTGAAACTTCTTTTGTTTCACTAAATGACTGTATTAGCTGTTTTGTTTCAACTTCTTTTACAAATTCCGCTAGCTATGGATGCTTATGTTGGACACTTTTATTTTCATTTGCTCTACTTCTGCGTTGCTTTCTACGGACTTCACTTTTGGTAGGCATTCTTTAGGGTCTGTTGAAAAAAATAAAGAAGGTATGGGTTGGGGTGTTCTGCAATGTATGTGTGCTGTGTGCATGAGTGTTTGAGTAAGATGATAAAGATGTGTGTAATGGTGTGTGATTGTGCATTGGGAACTACAACTAGTAGGGATGGGTATTCATGAATTTATATGCTAGTAAACTGGGGTTCAGATGACAGAAAAAAGTAAGATAGTGGTGTGGAGAAGTACAAATAGTAAACCTAATGTATACAATTAAAACAGTTGTTTGTTCTATAATATCCAAATTGTAGCGGTTGATTTGGGTAATTTGTGTGTCCAAAAATAGGAATTTGTGGGCCATTCTGTCTGTAAATCGCTGTTTAAGACATGGGGCCTCATTACGACCCAGGCGGTAAGGGGTTTACGGCAGCGTTAACAGCGCCGACCCTTACCGCCTGAGTACGAGGTCCCTTAGCGCCATGGCGCTTTTAACACCTGCTTTTAGCAGGTGTTAAAATCCATGGCGCTAAGGGACCATGGAGTTAATTACGCCACCGTAATTTACGGTGGCGTAATTAACGCCTTCCCCACTCCCATTATGCCCTATAGGGCAAAAATGGGAATGGGGAAGGGTAAATGGGGATTGGGGATTTACCGCCCCGCCAAGGTCGGAATGGGGCGGTAAGTCCGCCAACCACCATGGCGTAAACGTAGTTTACGCCATGGTGGTAAAGTCACGGCCCAGGCGGTAACTTACCGCCTGGGTCGTAATGAGGCCCATGGGGATTTTTGGACAGAATGGTGCACAATCTCTATTTTTAGGCACAGAAATAGCATGAATTAACTTTACAGTGTGTTTCAGTAATAATACAAATATTATTGTGATATTCTACTTACTTTTTTAAAAAAAATGAACAGGTTAATTCTTAGTTCTTCTTTGTTCTTCAAATTCAGTTGCTTATTTTCACGAGAATGGTCTTCACTGCAATTGTAAAAGAAACAAATTAGTAATGTTGTTTGTATATAACACTGTTTTTAATTTAGACATTGATTTTTTTAATTGAAATCCTCAGCGCCTTCCTCAAGACCATTAAAACTATCTTATTTACATAAGATACGTCACACAAGTTCAATACAAATGATATGTTCTTAATGATCAAATTGTATTGTAATGACTAACTTTAGCAAACAAAATATCTTTACTATGTTTGTGAAATTCATAATGTACCACTGAATACCTCTATTTCTGTAACTAAGGTCTTCCTGGTAATAGTGTCTAAATGTCATGCTTAAATTAAAGTAATTGAATAAATAAAGAAATAAAACAAAAATATTAAGTCAGTTTGAAAATGTGTTCATGTATTGTACAGACAATATGCATACCTGTAGTTTGTGTTCATGCATTTGGATATGCATGGAGCTGCAAGTAGAAATCTTGGAGACTTGTACAGTATTTCTTGTAGATGGTGCTTGCCAATGATATGACACTTGTACTCAGAGAGATTCACAGTACATTTGCAGTGCTGATCTATGATGATGCAGTTAGATGTAGAGGTCTTGAATGTGATTGGTGGATGGTCATGCGACTTCTTAGCTACATCCAATGAGGGAATGGCACAGAAAGTGAAGTGGAAATGGTAGAAGGGATGTTCATGTTACGATATGTCCGCGGACATGGCGGTAATTCACGGACATCGGGTGTTACATCCAGGGATTTTTGGGTTCAGAAGTCATGCACATGAGAATGAGCACTGAATGAGCACTGAAAGGGATTGGTCAGGAAAGTTTAGTGGGTGTGTTGTGCCAGGAGAGAGTTTCTCAGATACTCTTTTTGCTGAGAGAACAACAGATAGCTATGGCTGTGTGTTTCAGAAAACAGATTGTTTGGTTTTTGGGAGATTCATGGATACATTGGTTGAAGGTGCATGCAGAAAGCTGTGGAGTAGCTGTAGATCTTGGATTTCCACATGTGGAAGTACACTGGCATGGAGTACGTGGAATGAAGTGGTGGGACTTGCTACCTCTTTGTGCTATTTTGGAGACAAAGCAACATCCAGACATAATTGTAATTCATTGTGGAGGGAACAGTTTAGGACATGTGTATGGAATTTCTATGAAAGAAGGACTTGGGAAGGTCATGGACCTGTTCCCTAATTCTCAAGTAATATTTTCACGGATTGCACAGAGACAAATGCGGCTTCGTTCTTCTTCATTTGGTCCACAAATGGAAAAAGCAAGGCGCAATGTTAATAAGGCTGTTTGTGCCTTTCTAAGAGATTTTGGCATGTCCACTTTTCACAATGAAAATATTATGTTTCGTAGTACATACATTTTTCGCAGAGATGGAGTCCATCTTACTTATGCTGGCAATCAGATTTTTTTGAGAAATATACAAAATGCATTACAACCTTTTTTAGAATTACAGCATCCATTTTGAAGTAGGTGTTAAGTATTTATAATTTTTGACATACAAACACCTCCCAAAGGCTCTTTTCAGAGCCACCACTTCCTACCAGAGAAAATTGCAATCGTTATGATAGGGTAGCAACCGAATTTTTTAGATGTCCGCGGACTGTCCACGGACTTCTAAAAAATAGAAAGGGCCCTGCTTTATTTATTTTCACTTCTATTTTTCCACTGTGAAAGGGGGCTCTGAAAAGAGCCTTATTTTTAAAAATTTTTGTAATTTTGTATTTATTTTTGTTTTTTATACACGACACACTAGGAGAGGAGGGGAAAGGAGGTCAAAGGGGGGGACACCAACCACAGGGATAAGAAAGGGCGAGCTGAGAGAGGAAGATGTACAGTGGGTTTTATTTGGGTAGTGAGCAGGTCTTCTCATGCTCTGAGACGATAGTCTCAAAAGTACTGAGAAGTCGCTCCCCCCTGCAGAGTACTGTGTCACAGTACATACATACAACTGTGACCCTCGAAAGGTAAGGGTCATCAGAATTCTGTATGGCCTGTGAGGCAGCTTGAGGAAGACGCTGTCCCACAGAGGTGGTCCTTGTGGTGACAGGATCAGAAACAGAGGTGAAGTAGAGGAAATCAACCTATTACGTTCTTCGCAAGGTACAACCTTGCGAATAGCCCCAGAGTGAAATGCCCTCAGGTGTTGCTTCATGATAGTGGACCCAAAGCTGTACGAGCCGTGCCTCCCGCGACTGAGTATTGCAGGTGGCACGGTTCGCACGAGCCTTAGGACCATTCCCATGAAAGGTAAACAACCGCCACACTCAAGACTCACGCCTAGTGCGGGTAGTAGGGATTTCCTCTACCTCATTCTCCTCATCCTCTTCTTCCTCCTCTGCATCCTCACTCCTGTTCCCCTCTTCAGGCCCTTGGGGAGGTGGTGGTGGAGGGGTTAGGGGTGGTGCTGAGGCAGACACAGCACCAGGTGGCAGCTGTGGAGCCACAGAAGCCATCAGGTTGAAGATGGAAATCTGCAGGTTGCAGCAAAAATGTCTGTGCTCTGTAGAATAGCCAGAAACACAATGAGAATAAGCTCTAGGGCGTGGTCTTTTATAGGGGTGCTTGTGCGCGGTCCGTGGACATGCTTGCTGCCCGCGGACAGATCGAACACAAAAAAAGGTTCAAAAAACAAGTATGTATAAACTTATAATTAGTATGTGGGACGTGTGCTATGGTGAGTTTTTATTGGAAAATATTGTGGATTACTTGAAAATGTACTTTTAAATTGTTCGGGGACACAAACAGTGTCCGCATTCAGAACACGTGATCAGCATGGGCGCGGTCACATGGTCGCTTCGGGAACATGTTCGAGAATGAAGCGGCTGTCCGCAGGACACCAAATGCACGTGCATTGATTTGCGCATGCGCGTTGATGTTTTACGGACACTGTTTGGGTCCTGAAGTAATGGACAGGCGTTTGTTCTTAGAACAGTGTCAACTTGCTTGCGAACAATACGGACAGAAATAGCATCCTCAGGACACCTCCATTTTCATTTCTTTACGAACATTTCAGGATACCGTGTGTGTTCTTAGAACAGTTTCAACTTGCTAACAAACAGTACGGACAGGTATAGTGTTCTTCAGGACACCTCCATTTTCGTTTATTTACGAACATTTCAGAACACCAATTGTGTTCTTAGAACAGTTTCAACTTGCTAATGAACAGTACGGACATGTATAGAGTTCTTCAGGACACCTCCATTTTTGTTTATTTACGAACATTTCAGAACACCAATTGTGTTCTTAGAACAGTTTCAACTTGCTAAAGAACAGTACGGACTGGTATAGTGTTCTTCAGGACACCTCCATTTTCGTTTATTTACGAACATTTCCAGACACCGCATGTGTTCTTAGAACAGTTTCAACTTGCTAGCGAACAGTATGGACAGGTATAGTGTTCTTCAGGACAGCTGCATTTTCGTTTATTTACGAACATTTCAGAACACCCGTGCTGTCTGCGGACACCTACATTGTTTTTTTTTTAAACGGAAACTAATTACAACTCAATATAAAAATGTAACTTTATTTAACATATATTAATAATTTATGACAGAGAAAGTGAGGCAGAAACGGAAACAAAAACCGGAGAATTAGGGGTTTCAACATGATTGGTATCAGGTGAAGAAGGGATGGAAGTCTCATCAAAACGTTTTGGGTTATGGAGACGATTTGGGGATAATTGACTGGGATATGGTGAGGTGGGATGTGGTACATGTGGGGCAATGGTATGACGTTTTTGTTTTAAAATGATCTTCAACAAAAGTTTTCAAATTATTAAACTTGGTCAAAAATAAATCAATTTTTTCTTTTATGCTGTCAAGCGTGTTTTCCATAACAGCTTCTTCAGAGGTATTTTCTATTTTGGTATGCTCTGTACAAAAAAAATATATTTATGTTAAATGTATATAAAATAATAATAATGAAATGGTTTAAATTGTAAAGTGTTTACCATTAGTTTCACTATCTTGTGACATTTCCTCATGTGGGAAATGCTGCTCTAGCCATTCCAGAGTACTAGACATTTCTGTGAGAAATAAAAAAGATATTATAGTTTTTTTTATCCAATACAGAAAGTTTATAAATATATGAGTAAAATGAAGTACACTTACTATTTCAGGTAAAATATGTTCTAAGTACTGCGTAGGTCTGGTGTTGTTCTTAGTTCTGTAGTGTCTCTGAGGTAATTATGTTGGAAGCCAATTTATCTTCTTCTGGTATATTCCATTTTAGAACATATTGTATTTAAATGAATGGTTAGTGTGTTACATATATGGGTTACATTTCTTATGTATTACTACATATAATGTGTGTGTGTGTTGCTTTTTGAACTTGTTAAATGTTCCTATGTTATGATATAACAATCAAACATACCCCCCCAGAGTTTTTAGGTAGTGGTACTGTTCTCCGAACATGTCTGCGGACATTAAAAGAGTTTACGGACATCAAGTTCAGTAGAAGAGGTTCAGTATGTTCCATATTACATGTACATAAAGTCAAAGTTATTATTGTTAAGTTGCGCTACTAAAAACCTATGAAATTCAGTGAACAAACTTTGTTAAAGGGACGTTATGGTTAAGTTGCGCTACTAAAAACCTATGAAATTCAGTGAAAAAACTTTGTTAAAGGGACGTTATGGTTAAGTTGCGCTACTAAAAACCTATGAAATTCAGTGAAAAAACTTTGTTAAAGGGATGTTATAGTTAAGTTGTGCTACTAAAAACCTATGAAATTCAGTGAAAAAATGTTGTTAAAGGGACGTTATGGTTAAGTTGCGCTACTAAAAACCTTTGATATTCAGTGAAAAATCTTTGTTAAAGGGACGTTATGGTTCCAAGTAAAACCGAAAAACCCTTGAAATTCGCCAGTTATGGTAAACTAGGCAACCATAACTCGCGCCACCACCGTGTACTGCTAAGACTAACACCCACAACATCAAAGATGACATCACAAATGTCATTGATGACATCACTGATGACATCACATGTGTATGTACTTTTCATGAAATATGTGTACACGGGATTCGGATTATAATGTTGCGAAAAAAGTGTCAAGGATCATTGCAATAAATATCATACCCTAATTAGTGCATTGAACGATGCATTGATATAAATAGCATTCTATTATGGGGTTCTATCTAGTATACTAAGCTACTCATGCGTAACATAACATTGGGCCTCATTACGAGCCCGGCGGTAACCACGGCGGTAAAACCGCCTGGTTACCGCTGGACTCGTATTACCATTCCGCCTCCGTGATTCCCGGAATTACCCCGGCATTACAACCCCGATTTTCCGGGAATCATGGAGGCGGAATGGTGTTAATCCCCATTCCCATTGAGTCCTATAGGACTCAATGGGAATGGGGATCATGGAAACACCGGCAGCATCTTGTAATGCTGCCAGTGTTTCCTCGTCCGCCTGCAGGCGGGCGGTGTTAAACCCGCCCGGTCAGACCTGACGGGAACATCACCTCCCACCTGCAGGAGTTGTGATCGCCCGGCATGGAAACAACGGTGGCGGCGGGTTTACCGCCACCGTTGTTTCCATACCGGGCGATTTGTAATGAGGCCCATTGTGTGCAGCATACAAGATGAAGGTAGACTACTGGACTACTATAAAGACTATACACAGAACCCGCAGATGAGGCAGAGATAGATATACAAGAAGAATTCACGCTTCCCTAGCTTGAAGAAGCGGATAGAGAAAGCTTAGAAACCCCAATAACGGCAGGGGAACTAGCCCTAGTGATCAAGATACTGCCCACTAGCTAATTCCCGGGAGCGGATGGGCTCCCAAGCGAATTTTATAAGACTTATAAAATGAAATACTCCCCCCTATGCTGGCAATGTTCAATGAAGCGCTAGACAAAGGGAAACTACCGGAATCACTACGGGAGGTGATTATTATTCCACTCCTTAAGCCTAATAAACCAGACACGGAATGTGGGTCAGGTAGGCCCTTATCATTACTCAACCAGGATAGCAAGATCCTGACGGCAGTGATGGCTAATAGGCTAAAAGCAATGATACACAAACTGATACACACAGACCAGACAGGCTACATGCCACATAGGAATATAACTGAAAATGTGAGGAGGCTCCATCATGTAATAGACCACACCCGAGAAAGCACACAAGAGGCGGCAATAGTCTTGTTAGACACTGTCAAGGCGTTTGACTCTGTTAAGTGGCCTTGGCTGCTGGCGGTTTTGGAGGAGTATGGGAAAGGTCCACATTTCTGAGATGGGTACGACTACTCTATAGTGAGCCGATAGCACGGGTCAAAACGGGCGCTAGCATCTCAGTGAAATGGCAACTAAGCAAGGGCAACATACAGGGATGCCCATGGTCGCCGATGTTGTTCATCTTGGTGCTAGAACCCCTGGCAGCGTACAGTCACAGGGGAGCAGCACTTGGATACCACCAAATGCGGATGATATATTACTGTACCTGCAATACCCTGAAGAGAATTGGCTATACATTCTAGAAGTGGTAGCAAGATACACAATCTTATTGGGCATAACAATAAACCCACACAAGTCAAGTATATTCCCTCTGGGGAGATATGTAGACATTACGAAACAGGAGCTGCCGGTACTACCGATAGATTGGGAAACAGAGAAATTTCAATACCTGCGCATAGAGGTGTATCATCACGTAGCAGAAGAACACAAACAGAATACGGAAAAGACGGTGTCCAACATAGAAAAAAGTGTGACATTCTGGGCTAAACTACCATTATCCATGATGGGGAGGGTGGCGCTATTAAAAATGGTGGTACTGCATAGGCTACTACATTGTTTTACAAACACCCCATATGAAATACCCAAACGATTTTTTTTATAAACTACAAAGTGTATGCAGGGGATTCAGATGGCACAACACAAGGAACAGGATAGCGTTGTGGAAACCACAAAACGCATATGAACAGGGAGGCATTAGACTACCAAACTTTGAAGTATACTATCTAGCTAGCCAGCTGCAATTTGTAACCAGATGGCTCTCAGAAACACAAACATCTGAGTCTAACTTGTTGAGTGCTGCAAGCTTCCCGTACTTTTTAAATGAGAGAATATGGCTGCCAAAACAATGTAAGGTGGGAGAGGGTCAACTGTTAAGCTTGGGGGGAAGGGTCTGCATAGGGCCTGCCAATTGATGGGTAACCCAGCCTGTGGTCCCCACAGATACCGCTAGTGGTACTGCTGGGAACAGACAAACAAACTAGGAGGTGTATTAGGCAGAAATGGGAACCAGTAGGCATAACGTCAGTCGAAGATGTGTGGTCAGAGGGACAGCCCAAGGAATTTGATTAGACTGATGGAGGAAGTGGGATTACACTGAGGCCAATACATTGTACACTCCAGACTAACACAGAACATCAAGCGCATGTAGCCTGATATGGAGCTAACCCAGCAGACAGATGTGACGATAGAGACTTTGTATGATGGAGACCATGAAGTATTCCGTATTTATGAGCTGTTGATGTCAAAGATAGGAAAAGAGATCCCCACAACTAGACTAGACTGGGAAGAAGAGGTGGGGTCACAAATGGAGGATGGGATGTGGGATAGAGCGCAAGGATACCACTAAAAAGGTGTCCAGGAATGCCAGGTTTCAACAGATCCAGTTATACGTAACCAACAGAGCATACCTGACGCCCCAGAAGATAGCCAAATTCCACCTACCAGGAATACAGACGTGTCTTAAATGCAGGGAGCTGAATGCAGGAATGACACATATGTTCTGGTCATGCCCTGAAATAAAGAGATATTGGGGAGAGGGGGCCCGATATATGGCAGAATGGGAAATTAACCTGGATGTAAGTAACCCTTGGGGGTTGTCTTCTGGGTGGATTTTCGAGGCCGAATAAAGCCAAACATGTAAGCAAACTTAAAGACTTGGCATATATACTGGATACATGTAGAATAGCAATGAGCTGGAAAGTGTGCGTAAGACCGTCAGCACACACGTGGTGGCTTGATCTGCAGAAATGGTCAGGGGGGGAAATGGAAGTATGGCAAGAGGTGGCGGGGAGAGCCGGAGAGGCAGAAACTGAAACACTGGTGGCCTGGAGACACCTAGTGGCCACAATATCAACAACGGATGCAGCAGATGGGGGAGTGAGTCATAATGGGAATGTCACAGTCACCGACTCTCGGAACAGACCGTAATTGTCAAGCGAAGTGAACAGTAGGCTGAAGGGAGGGGAGAGTTGGGGGGAACATGGGAAAAAGTGACATGAAACTGTACACACCAGATATTTTATATGTTGTGAATTGTTTATTATATTGTACGACTAAATGTCACAAAATCATATTAAAAATTGTTAAAAAAAATACAAATAATGGCAGTGAGGGCTTTAAATGGGTCGGGATAGGGTTGGTGTGGCGTTATAAGGGTAAAAAAACTGGGGGTTTGGGGATGGACCCAAATAAATAAAACAGAAAAATTTGAAGTTTTTTGGTACTTTGTCTGCAATTAAATTTACCACTCTGTAATTGTGGTCGGTAAAATCACATATAATCCATTTACCGGCTCATGCAACATGAGACTATAAGAAGGGTGTGCTGCTGTCATGAGGAGCTACGAAAAATGTGCTTATTTATAATTTCATGTCTAAAGGTGCTGCCAATGTTATAGCTTCTCCCTCTGCTCACTCATCCATTGACTTCTCGGGCTTCAAAGTTGGCCTTCCCAACCAACCCTTTGGGACAATACTTTCTATCTCACCAAAGCTTTTGGGAACAACGACTCCTATGTTAAGAGCTTACCTATAGCAAATACTGTGTCTATCACAGTATTAGCTAGAGGAATTCTCTGAGTCCTCCTCTATTATCAAATGTCAATGTTTATTGAGGTCTCAGATTAGCAAACATCCCTGCCACCAATATGTGGTGGAAGAGTGAACATCTCTTACACTCTGACTGTGATGTTTTGAGTCCAAAAAGATGATCAATGTTAATGCTTGCATACCTGCACACTCAATTGCAAAAAAACAATGCCTTAACCAATGAGAACCTCAATGATAATGCTTGCATACCTGCACCCTCAATTGTAAAAAAAAAGTCCATTCGGTCTCTAACCCAACAACTGACATCCAACCCATGATTCCTCACACACATTCTGCTCCCCCTGCAAACTCTGATACACCCACCTCACTACCACCTACTAGCACCTCTGCTATCTTCCGGGCCTTGTTAACTCTAGGAAGATGAGCAGCCCGACACCAATAAAACTTCCCTAAACAGGGCACTCATTAACGCATGCTCCCTCCCAGCGTATACCCTAGATATCAACAACACTCTCACCACACACAAACTGGATGCCTTAGCCATCTCTGAAATCTGGCTGCAAGATAGCTCTGGCCCAGCCCTATCCCTAGCCCTCCCCTTTGGCTACACTATCTTTCATAAAGACTGCCCCTCTGGCCCTGATAGCAAAGGAATCCCTACCCATCAGACAAGTCGACTCCTCACTGGAAGGGAATAGCAATATTGCATCGCTCAAATGGACCACAGCACCCACCTGCACCATCACCATCCACATTGTCTAGCTCCCGCCTGGCCCTTTGGCCAGCTTCCAGAGGAACCTCCTCCATATACTGAGCAACAACATCAAGATCTCCTCCAAAATCATCTTAATGGGGGACATGAACCTAGGACTTAATGATGCTGAGGACGCACATGCGACCTTCCTGTCCAAAGCCCTTGTAACCCTAGGCATCAAGATCCACAAAAACAACCTGACCCATTGCAAAGGGTGTGTATTGGACTGGAGTGCAGATGTCAACTGCCAAACTACTATCCTATCTAACGCCCCTATCCCTGGTCTGATCACCACCTGATAAGCTTCTCCATCCCCACCTTAACAAACCCAAACCTTGGTCAGTGGCATTATCACCAGCTCTAGCACGAAATTCCAGTAAACTAAACAAAGAACACCTTTTACCCCTCTTTGACATCTCCAATCTCAAACCCTGTCTCTCCAAAGACTCCAACTACCTGGCAGACGTCTATGCCTCAACCCTAGCAAGGGCAGTGGACACCATTGTCCCTCTCATGCCTAGGAAAGCTAAACCAGTTAGAAACTCAAACTCTTGGTTCAACCCCAACCTATTCAAACTCTGCAAACAAAAAACAGACAGTCCAATCCACTTGGCAGAGAATCCTCTCTGTCACTACAAAAACTTCCAAAATCTACAAATAGACCGTTATCGCTTCTAAATGTACCTCCTTCGACACTAAAATTACCAATGCAAAGTCAGACACAAGAGAGATCTTCACTATCTTCAGATACTTGAGACCCTTGCCTCTCCCCCTCAGATCATTACTAATGACCAAGTCTGGTGCACCAATATCCAAACAGCCATGCTAAACAAAATCAACATGCTAACTAATTAAATAATTGTCAATCCGAGTACTTTGATAACTCCCCACCCCACTACAGCCACAGCCCCCACGGCCAACCAACAGTCCTCAGAAATCCCCAGGTTCCACTTCAAAGAGATCACAGAATCAGAAGTATTCTCAATCATAAAAATCCTCAAACCCTCTAAATTCAAAGGGGACATCTGCCCTGCTACAATCATTAAGGACTGCTCAGAAGTCTTAGTACCCTTCACCAACTGCATAACGTCTCCTTCACCTCAGGAGTGGCACCATCCACATTCAAGGAAGCATGGGTATGTCCACTCCTAAAAGAAACCTCACTGGACCGCATGGTCCCCAACAAATACAGACCCATAATGACCATGCCTTTCCTACTGAATATATTAGATAGAGCTGCATATTTGCAAGTTCAACACTTCCTAGAAACCACCCACATACTAGGACCATGCCGATCTGGATTCCGACCCGGACATGGTACCGACTCTGCGCTGCTAGACTTAAAAAAACAGATGGATGAGATCAGGAACAAAGGTAAACCAGTCCTGCTCCTCCTCTTGGACCTGTCAGCTGCCTTGAACCTAGCATATCACAAAATCCTTAGGCCATCACCTCACCAACACAGCACACGTGTCACAAGAAGCCACTAACTGGATCGCCTCATTCCATAAAGGAAAAGTCATGAGAGTGTTTGCAGAACAGGCCAGTGTGGCCCCCTCCCCCATACCCTGCAGGGTTCCACAAGGCTCCTGCATCTCCCCCACACTCTATAACATGTTCACCAGACGACTCCTTGACATCCTGGACTCCAGCGACATAGTTTACACCAACTATGCTGATAATACTCAAATCCTCCTCCCACTTTCAGGCAACTACGCAGAAGACTCTAAAACCATAAATGATGTCTATTCCACAATCCAGGCCTGGATGGCAGCCAACTGTCTCTGCCTAAAAGGGGATAAAACAGAACTCCTGCAGGTTGTGCCCTCCCCTAGTACTAAAAAAGCTCTATGACCAATACTCAGCATTCAACACCGACAACATCCTAATACCCATCTCGTCCTCAGATAAGACCCTGGGAGTGCACCTTGACTCCACTCTCTCACCGTCTCACCAGGTCAACCCCCTATGTCCATCGTCTAATACAACCTAAAGTCAGGCAGGCTGAAGTAGGAGGTGCCAGCTTTCCCTTCATTGCCCCCAAACAGTGGAACTCAGTGCGACCCTGCCTGAGAGCTGAACCATCATACTGGGCCTTCCGTAAAGCTCTAAAAACCTGGTTGTTCAACTAAACCGAGAAGCCTCGGTCCACATGCCATCCACCCTGTGATGTCTTTATTACCTATACTGACTCTGCAGTTATATGCACTGTGTATAACTAAACTGTATGAATTGACTACATAATGACACTCTGTAACAACGCTGCGATGCCCTTAGGCTGCTGCGCGCTTTATCAATGAAATAAATCAAATAAATAAATAAATAAATAAATAAATAAATATTGAACTCAGAAACTTGTTCCTAGAAGTCTTCAGAAACTTTTCTGAATAATCCAAGTTCTGAAACCTCATCAACATACTATAAAGCTTTCCAATTCGGAGCAATTCTTCTCAGCACTGAGAAATTCCCAGAGGCTATAATACTGCGAGGTGTATGTGAAGATAATGGGTATCATTATAAGTCGGCTGGTCTGGTATTAAAATGCCGGTTTTAACGTACACCGGCACCTTACCTGACCGGCCGACTACAGGTTTGCCAGTGGGGCACCTGAGTTACCTCCAGCTAAAAGCTGGATGTAAGGCAGGTGCCTTACCGGCAAAAACACTGTTATTACCGTTAATGACGGCAAATCCCCCCATGGAGTCCTATGGGACTCCATGAAGGGGTATTTACACTGTCACTCCAGCACTCGTAATCCAGCAGTGATGCTGCAAGACCCAGTGCCGGAAACGGCAATAGCATTAGCCAGTATCCTGGTGGATTTACCGCCAGGATACCGGCACTCTCGTAATGAGGCCCAGTGTGTGGAGTATGTAATTGCAATCAGTCTTTTTCTAAACATGCAAGTTACCATCTCCCATTGCAGTTTAAAAATCGAGGAAGTCATGGTGATCCTGCTAACATTAGTGAAAATTAGATGCTTGTAATTATTGTTCAGGTATGCAATACATTTCTCCAATTCCACTCCATGGGCCTCATTACACGGTAGGCGGTGAGCCATGGCGCTATTAGCGCCATGGCTCATGCCGGTAAAATACCGGCACCACCTTGGAGGAAAGGGGACTTACCGCCCCATTCCAAGGTTGGAGGGGCGGTAAATCCCCCTTCCACCATTGGCCTTCCCCATTCCCATTTCTGCCGCATAGGGCTCTATGGGAATGGGGAAGGCGCTAATTACGGCACCGCAATTTTGCGGTGCCGTAATTAGCTCTGAGGTCCCTTAGCGGGTTGGATTTTAACGCCTGCAAAAAGCAGGCGTTAAATCCCCCAACCCGCAAAGGGACCTCGTAGTAAGGCGGTAAGAATTTACCGGTACCGGTATTTTACCGGTACCGGTAAATCCCTACCGCCATCCGTGTAATGAGGCCCCATGTCCCTTCCAAATTCTAAGATACATGTCTATGTAGCTCAAGCCTTGAAATCACATCGGGGGTCATTACGACCCTTTAACGGCGCTGTAAAAGGTGTCAGCGCCGTTAAACCCTTAACGCCTGATTACGAGGTCCCTTTGCGGGACCTGACCTTAACGGCTGGTTTTACCAGCCGTTAAAGTAGGGTGCCGCAAAGGGACCTCGGTGCTAATTACGGTACCGCAATTTGCGGTACCGTACTTAGCGCCTTCCCCAGTCCCATTGAGCCCTATGGGACGAAAATGGGAATGGGGAAGGCCCATGGTGAAATGGGGAAATACCGCCCCGCCAACCTTGGAATGGGGCGGTATTTCCCCATTCCACCATGGCGGATTCGTTACAACACCGGCACCAACCATGGTGCTAAAAGCGCCATGGTTTAGCGCCGGGGTTGTAATGAGGGCCATCCTGTTTTACGTATTTGTTTAAATTGTATTTGGTTTTAAAATTAACTTTTTACAAACACAAGTTAATGATAATATGCATTGAATTAAATGCACTTGATATAAAATATCTATTTAACGATATTAACATTATTTCATGAAGAGAAAAATAAAAAAGCGTACCCTTTTAGTTATTCAGGTTTTTCCAGGAATCTAAGTTCCGCTAGCACAATTGATACCTGTTTGCCCAACCTGTTCTGTTTCAAAAGCGAAGTAATTCAGTAAGGGTTTAAAGTACATTATAAGTAAAGGCAATAGTTCAGGGCATTTCATAACAAGTTGCTTAAGATTTTCAATTTCACTGTAATTTTGTAGAAACGGCAAAAGGCGCTGATTACGGATGCAGATCATTTCTTTAGTTTGTAGTAAGTTGAATCTAAATTGCATTAAGTTATTTCAATATTTTGCATTAGGGAACCCAATTAAATATGAGGCTGAAGTGCCAGCACTTTTCTGTTCCATCTCCAGATAAGCATAAAGGGTGTATTTCTGCATTGCTGCACCTGTATCTGTCCAATCTTTGCATGTCACTGCCAGCTTCACCCTACTGTAGTTTTGTATTAAAACTTAATTCCATTGATCTAGAGCCAATATCAATTCCATACGTTTTGTGGTGTAGGTGTTAACTGTATTGACTGAACTTTCTGCAGAAATGTCCACAAGATTATTGAAAAGAGAATGGACTGGGGGATTTAAAAATGTATGGTAAAAAAGCAACTGCTTCCATAATGTTTAGTTATGACTTTTCCCATATAATATTTGATCATGGGAATTATAGAAAATCTAAAAAATGTCCTATTGATTTGATCATTTGTGCTGTTAGCTTTCCTTTTTAGGTAGTCCATTACATACATTTTATTACGGTATGCCATTAATGGAAAGCCCAAATAAATGAGACTTTGATGTACAGTCTGCCTTACTTCTTCCACAAGTGAAGGAAGGCCAGGAAATCCAAGAGGGAAGCAAGATCCCTCCCCTAAACACCTCGCAGTGAAAAAAGAGAGATATTGAATCTAGAGGACCCTCCAAGCAGGTCCAAAACTGATACCCAGCCAGCACAAAGCATGCCCCGTCGAGGCTCTGCACACAAGCTTCCTATGTGGGAAGTGCCTGAGAGTCTCTGAACCAAACCAAGGACAAGGCTGCTGCTTGCAACACTCTCCTCAGCTTTAGGCCGTCCACTTTAAAGGACATCACAAGCCCAGTGAAGGAGCTAGGAGGAGTGAATCAACAAGCATTAACCAGCATCCATCTTAAGGACATTTTTGAGGCAGTTAGGCCCCTCGAGCTGCAAACAATTGCACCACTTACTGTTGTCAAGCAGCAGTCTCTCATGCCGTCCGAGACACCTCGACCAGTGCTTCATACCATCCAACCAGCACTGTGACAATTATTCCTGACTCCAAGCTGCCGTGTAGGCCAGTCTGCAGCCATCCGTCCAGCCTCGTTCGCTGAACTGCCTTCCACCTATTACCCGCAGCTGTCTCTCATCTTAACTCTGTCGCAGAAGCTGCAAAGCACCCTAAAACACACTCAATGCTGTTGAGCACCAAGAACTTACGTTGTGGTTCTGTCCTCCGGTCCTTCTCTGAAGGCCTCTAGTGACATTTTATGACCCATTGCTCCCATTGTGTTGAAATCAATTATCCTTAAGATTAATTTCTGGACTAACTACCCTCCTGTCAGTATCCAGATTGCATTCCCTTTTCTTCTTGTAACTGTATGGCCTCTTCATTCCCTTACAGGGTGGGTTGTATTTTGTAATGTGCTAGAACTGTCTGTTTAATAATAATAAAGTTGATATTTTTATACAACCTTGACTGGACAGTCCCTTTTATCATTGGGTAATAATAGCATTTTCGCCGTATTGCAAAAAATCAATGATCCAAGACCTTCAGAAGCTAAGCCTGCCATTCCGTCCACGTTAACAAAATTGGACACAAAGGTTTATAACTTACTTGTGTTTCCAAACTGTTCTTATCCCTCCTGTTGTACTCGAGGTGTAGGGCTGATTGATGGTTTAGAAACAGATATTCATCCCTTGACCACTGATGCCCCGGAAGTTGATTAGTCACAAGCATATTCAACCGATAACTCAGCACCACTCTGTCTTTTATCCCCATAGAATTCACCAAACAAATCCACCCACGCATGTTTCATAATTGGGTTAATTTGGCTATCAACTTAATTTTTCTCAAGAACATTGATGGTTGACCAGATATTTAATTCTGATTTACGGACAACTGTAGCTAACATGGTTTCTCTGTGGACTAACAAATAACAGCACTGTTGGAACCAATTCTTTCATTTTTGTGTCTCTTTATTGATTGCCATTTTTATATGTAATGGATTTGTGTCCCTGCTCCTGATGGTTTTAATTCCCTGCCTCATATTCTTTTGTGGGCATGTACTTGTTCGTTGAAATCATCGGGATGATTTGTCTGCTCGCAAATTTCTTAAATATCATCATATTCGTACAAAGTATTTTTTGTACAAACAGATTAAATGAGTAAGGAGTGAAAGTATTTAATTTCCACTCTAATGTTGTACTTAAAAATATATTTAATTAAATCTCATCACATTTTTTTAATTACCTTTAAAAAGATTATTCCCACAATTTAGTTCCAATTCAGTAGGGCACTCACTCATATGATTTTTCACATACAGATCAAATATGGTTGAGATCGGTCACTTAAAACAGATTCCATTACATTAAAATGTTGACATTTATGTTATAACTCCAAGGAGACAGACATAAAATCTAGGGTGGAGAATGAATCTCCTCTATTCCATGTGCATTGCATCGGTGTGTCACCAGCTATATTCCTGTATAACATATGCATATCCCAGGTCTCTTAAGTGTATGTCCAAGGATTCCCACAGTGTTCTTTATTAGTTTGTGTTATGGGTTCATTAAAAATATTGATCTTTCTCCAGGCAGTATTGCCCAGAGGGCAGGTGGAATTAAGATCACCCGCCAGGATGATACTCCTGGAATTTCCACTAGAATAACATTCATCAAGATATACAGATATTTTATGCAAAAATAAAAAGGAGCTCACTATGATCTTGGTGCCAATTAATTTTAAGAATAAGTAGATCTCCCTTATGCTGTCAAGTTCAAAAGAAAGAGTGGTAGCTAATGCGCCCCTCCCAATGTTGCAATAACTGATCACCTCTATGCCAACATCATTCTTGATAGCGGTTATCAGTCCCCCGAAAGGGTGCCCTAAAGGGCCTTGTATCTCCAATTGGAAAGCCACATAGTAACCATCTATATATGCGCTTTGTTAGCCAAATTTCCTGTAACAGTATGCTTGAATTTGTTTTCAACAGAACACCTAGGTGCACATTTGTCAATAGTTGTGAGTGCCCATACCCATTCCAGGAAATGCCCTTAAGCTGTTCACATTTGCTAGAGTTGACAATCATATCTCAAATGCTCTGTTCTGGAATGTGTTAGAGTGCCTGCAAGCCATGACTAGTCAATGTCTCCAATCCATTTAACTAGATTTGTTTTGGCAAAGCTGATTGCATGGTTTCCCTTCTGACCACCTTCTATTAAAATTGATAAATCCAACATATGCTGTGGATTAAGAGAAATCAAATTATCGGTTTGCTAGGCGATATTGGAGAACTGGGTTTCATAAGGTACAAGATGGTATCCCAACTGCCGAAATGTGTTGGCCTCCTTAATTAAAGTGTCATAGGCAATCATTGACGGAATGTCCAAAGTTACATTTCTCATGGGGTCAATAAATTCAACTAGATTGATATTGCGTGATGACATGAGTCTGAGACTGGGAATTTCAAAGAGCAAAGCCAATATGTTCAATCTGTTCAAAACAATTCGATTATCCTCTTCAAATATCTACTCAAATAATAGCCTTGGTGCATGCAGTGGAGAGTGGGTACCATTCCCTCTATTAGGTTCAGCTGAAACATTTTGCCCCCTGTCAAAAAAATGCAGTCGAGTCAGAGCCTTGACTGGGCTTCATGGCCACCGTTCAGAAGATGAAAGAGCTGCTGATAAGTCATCCCATTAATTGAGTTAACCCCTTTCCAGTCTGAGATGCTGTCTTCACCACATTGCATGTTAGGTTGTTGATCATCTGTATTCAAGCACTCCACCATGATCTCAGGAGTTGAGACAGCGTTGCTCTTTTCATTAAAGCCAACAACAATTGTAGGTTCCACTGCAAGTGGAAATAAAGGCTCTGTATGGGCAAATTGATCCTCCTCCGTGGATTTTTTTGGACAAGTCTCTCCCACCCCCCTTTTTTTAACTTTTATTTATTTACTAGCATTTCTGCGCAATCCTACGTTATTGCTATGGGGGATGTTTCTTTGCCACTTAATTTACACAGAACGTTTCCAGATGATTTTTAGTTTTCTTTTATTGAATATGTTTGACACATGTACATGATTTTTGAGACAAGCAATTCATTTTACTTGCATCTGCAGTCTCATAATAACTATAAGCCTGTTCTCGGTGGCTGTTCGATCCTTGTTACATTCAAATCATTTATATCCACTGAGATAGTGGTAGCAATTACCCTCACAGCTGTACTACCATGGTCAGCCACTCTATCTTGGTTCTCCAAGGTACTCCTTGTGATCTGCTGTTTTAATTTAAAGCATATGTTATGTTATTGTGCATTTGTATAGTGTCTTATATATCATTGGTATGATCTCAAATTGTTGCTGGTTGAACCCCCTTGCGGACTGTAGTCCAGGTCAGTGGAGAGACTAGGGTATTATATAGTGCTTGGGTGCACTCAGTATGTGTGCAGCCAGTGCAGTTTGCTCAGAGAGTGGCTGCATTCTAATTGTAGGCACAGTGCAGTGGTTGAGAGAGATCAGTGGAATGTGTGCAGCAAGGTAGTAGGTCTCTGAGTCTGCATTCTGGCGACTGTGGAGCCTGTGAATGAGATTATGTGTGCAGCTAGGCTTATTTCTTTTGTGGGTTATAACTGCATTCTAAAGACTGTTGAGGTGTTCATGGAGTAGTGTAGGTATGTGTGCAGCAAGTCCGAATAATTTGAGGGATTTCGCTGCATTCTATTTTTTTGTTGGTGTAAAGGAGAGAGTGAGCATATTGGCATGAGTGAGTGTCTGTGATTAATGGTAAGAGACTCCTGTTCTTGGTTACATTGCATAGCCCGCTGAGCTAACCATGTCTGTCCTGGTGGTTCAGGTTAATGGGTGTCTGAGAAAAATTCCCTGACTAGAGCGGAGTATGTTGTGAATACCCGGTAAGAGGGTCCTCGTTTCTGAAGCTCGGTTGTGGGTGCCAGAGGGCCTTTTTTCCGGGTCCCTGGTCATTGTTTGTAGTGGGTCGATGGGTATTCCTGACACGTTTATGGTTTGAGTTGGGGAACTATATTACATCAATGTTGTCTCTTCTGAGAGCAGTGTGTTTGAGAACTGACTGGTAGGAGAACGTAGTGCATATTTTTAGGAGATAAGATGAACTCGAGATGTGGCTGACTAACACAATATGCCTAAATGTGAGATATGGTTACCATACAACTGTGGTCTATATGCAAGAGACTACAAGCTAATAGGTAATAAGATTGGTGAGACAGTTTAATGGGGTACAGTAATCACTGTGCCCTCTGTCCGAAGCACACTTACCTTGTCAGTTGCTGCTGGTTGACGGCTGCAGGCTTCACAGGCTAACATGGGCCAACACATTCTGGTACTTCTGCAGGAGTTGCCCTTTGCCTTGGGGATCTTTGCCAACATGACTGCACCTGCACAGGGGCTGCCCTGCAGAGTAGTGTAATAATGGGCTATGTGCCATTCAGGGATGGGGTGGGTTGGGAAGTGGGAGCAAGACCATGAAACCAGGAAGAGGCACAGGGATGCAGCATACGGCACTCGGAGTGCAGGGGACCAATCTTTTACCAATATAGATACTTAATCCCAACAAGTACAATTTAGATAGCCCAGATGTACCCTGAATCACTGGCTCACTTCAAGTCATGGGTTGAAAGTGGCGAGATGGACCACTGCAAGATTCCTATAGCCCGTGTTTAGGTTGCACATCAACAGTTAGCCAATCAGTGTGTGAGCAGTATAGCCTGTTGTCAGAGTTGGTTCACTCTGATGTTCCAAGTTTGCGCTTGAGTGTGGCAGGCTTGAGACCTGGGGTGGCAGGTCCAGGTAGAAGGTGCACAGTTTGATTGATGGTCGGGTGATCATAAGGTGTGGTTGCCCACGGTCAGGAAGCTTGTGTACTAGCATGGTAGGAGTAGGACTTAAGGGTGGCAGCTTTGAGTTCAAGGTGCTTCGTTCTTTCCTGTTGTTTGCAAAAGTTGCTCAAGTGATTCAGGTGTGCTGTGGATGTGAGATGCGTATGTTTTGTGCGAAGACCACATTGTGCAGCATTCAGAGACTGTGTGTATGGTGTGTTCCTTTATTGGCATTGTTGAAGGAAGGGTTGTGTGTGGTGCACTGTTCTTCGTGGAAGCCTGAGCACTGAGACTATTTGTATGTGAAAGGGGTTCCGCACCCAGGTAGTTGGAGATGTGAGCCTGGATGATGGGAGCCAGTGGGCTCCAGTCTTGCACCCTCTAAGCCTGTCACACTTCGCCTCGAATCTCACCTGTTTACCCATTGAAGTCTTGTTCAGAGGTTTCTCTTTCTTCCTGATGACTCAGGATTTGTATAAACACGGGCAAGTGTACTCTGTCGCCAGTGTGCAGGTAGTTATCTGGAACTCGTGCCGTACAAACAGGTCGTGTACGAGTGCACAACGGATTCGAGAAAGGACCCCAAAGAGGAGGTGTAAAGAATGGTTCACAAGCGGAAAGCGCGGGTGGAACCAATATTTACCAGGAAGGATTAATAACAGTTAACAAGGAGATAGCACGGAGAAAAGGAAAAGTTAGACACACACTTGCCGAAACTTTGGAAAAGTAGAGTTGAGACGTGCAGAGACGCGGGGGCATGTCTGTTTTCTAGGAAATGGCAAGTCAGTTGGAACACTAGACCGGTAACTGTGCAATGGCATGGGACATTTTGGGAATATGCTTGAAAGTGTGTTGCGGTGTCTGATGGACCACGTAGTCCAGAAGGGGTGGGAACGGCGAGTCATGACAGCATGCCCCCTCTTAAACTGTGATCCACCTTGTTGACCTGGATGGATTAAATGGAACCTCTGTAGCAAACAGGGGGCATTAATGTTGGAAACTGGTTCCCAAGTACGTTTGCTGGGTGGATAACCTTTCAATTCCACTAAATATTGCAGTCAACCTCTTCTATATCTGGAGTCACATATCCTGGAAACTTCAAATTCGATTGGTTAATTATTAAGTTTGGGGGTAGGTCGCAGAATTGTCCTGGTGGTTTTGGAATAAGGTTTAAGCAAGAATGTGTGAAAAACAGGAATCTGGTAATTGTAGTCAAAAGGCTACAGGGTTGATGATCTATTTTATCGCAAAGGATCCATAGAAAGGTGGAGCCAAGTTGTTGGGTCTTAGGTGTCGAGGTAAAAGTCTAGAGGAAAGCCAGACGTTGTCGCCTATGGCATACGTCGGACCAGGTCTCCTCCTGGTTTCAGCATAATGTTTGACATCCATCCTAGCCTTTTCTAAATGTCCTTTCCCATCCTAGGGCCTCATTACGACCCAGGCGGTAAGTTACTGCCTGGGTCGTACCGTTACCACCATGGCGTAAACTACGTTTACGCCATGGTGGTTGGCGGACTTACCGCCCCATTCCGAGGTGAGTGGGGCGGTAAGTCCCCATTAACCCATTTACCCTTCCCCATTCCCATTTTTGCCCCATAGGGCATAATGGGAGTGGGGAAGGCGTTAATTACGCCACCGTAAATTACGGTGGCGTAATTAACAACAAGGTCCCTTAGCGCCACGGATTTTAACACCTGCTAAAAGCAGGTGTTAAAACCTCCATGGCGCTAAGGGACCTCGGAATCAGGCGGTAAGGGTCGGCGCTGTTTACGCCGCCGTAAACCCCTTACCGCCTGGGTCCTAATGAGGCCCCTTGTGTACTGTGACCAAATGTTCTATCCAGGAATTACCAATGGAACCGGGGTGGAGTGAGGCAGGAGTGTTGGCAGAACAGATGGATGGAATCCCTGAGTATAAAAAAAGGACTTGTCTTAATGGCAGAATGGTCAGAGTTGTTATATGCAAATTCCGCCACTGGGATCAAAACAGACCAGTCATCCTGGACTTTGGAGGCAAAGCATTGTAGGTATTGTTCTAGGGTCTGTACTATGGCAGAAAATGTAGGGATGAACTTCCTATAGAGGTTTGCGAGTCCCAGGAAGGATTGTATTTGTTTTACTGTTGTAGGAGTTGGCCATGAAAGGATAGAGTCAACCTTGTCAGGATCCATTTCTATTCCTTGAGGACCTAAGACGAAACCCAGATAATGAACAGTAGGGACATGGAAAATACACTTCTCAGGCTTAGCCGCCAGTTTATTCTCTCCCAAGCGTTGTAAGACCTGAGACACATGTTCTTGGTGTAGTATGGGATCATTGGAATAAATCAAAATGTCGTCCAGATAAAAAATAACAAAAAGGAATAGCATGTCTGAGAATACTCTGTCCATGAAGCGCTGAAAAACTGCTGGAGCATTGGCTACACCGAATGGCATCACTAAATACTCGAAATGTCTGAAGGGTGTCCTGAAGGCAGTCTTCCACTCATCGCCTTCCTTTATCCAGATCAAATGGTACGCGCCCCGTAGATCAAGTTTGGTAAAGGTGACGGCGCCACATACCGCTTCCAGGATATCAGAAATAAGCGGCAGTGGATAACGGTCCTTACGAGTGCACTGATTAAGACCCCGATAGTACAAAAAACAAGGATGCCCCAGCAGGGGACTTAGAAGGACGAATGGTTCCATTGGCGAGGTTGGTGTCCAAGTATTCACGTAGAGCTCTTTTTTCCGGTTCAGAAATTATAAACATCCTTCCAAATGGTATTACTGCAGAATGCTCAGTGTCGATAGCACAGTCTTCAGGCCCATGGGGAGGTAGTGATTGAACAATAGCTGATGAGAATACATCTGAGAATTGTTGGTATTTCTCAGGCACCTGGGTAATGTTGGACATTCTAATGGATGATGTCTTGGAAGCCTGGGTTTCTGTGGAAATGTGTTGTATATTCTGGGACAGACAATGGGCCTCATTCCGAGTATGGCGCTAAGGGATAGCGGCCACCGCTAACGAGAGCGGTGGCGGTAATCCCTTACCGCCATACTCCGAGTTCCCTTAGCGCCATGGTGCTTTTAACACCTGCTTTTAGCAGGCGTTAAATACCATGGCGCTAAGGGACCTTGATGTTAATTACGCCACCGTAATTTACGGTGGCGTAATTGACGCCTTCCCCACTCCCATTATGCCCTATGGGGCAGGAATGGGAATGGGGAAGGGTAAATGGGGATTGGGGAATTACCGCCCCGCCAACCTTGGAATGGGGCGGTAATTCCGCCAACCACCAAGGCGCTGCCGGTCCGGGTACGGCGTCAACCAAGGCGTTAATAGCGCCATTGGTTAGCGCCGTACTCGGAATGAGGCCCAATGTGATAGACAATATTTTGAGCCTAGAAACAAAGAATCTGCTGCCCAGTTGATATATGGGTTGTGTTTTTGGAGCCAAGACATGCCTAAAACCATCAGGTAATGGGCTGCCTTTATTATGTCAAAATTAAGTGTCTGCTGGTGATTGTTTATTGACAGTAGTAGTTCCGTAGTTTGCTGAGTTATGGGCCCCGAAGATAATGGTTACCCATCGATTCCTTCGACTGTCTGTATGATATCCTTGGACTCTCTGGGAATATGGGGTTTCATAGCTCACTCATGGTCCAGCAAAATACCCATTGTTCCACAATCTACCAGGGCCAGGACGGAGTGTTTCTCCTTATTGGTGGTTGACAGGAACACCTAAAGTATCACCAAGCTATTGAAATGTTGGCTGTTTTCGCATGGAGAAGATTCAGAGCATGTGCCTTTCTCCCGAAGCTGGGCTCCGTTCAAGATCGGGAGCTGGCCTTTCCCGAACAGTGAGGTGGGGCTATTGGGCAATTTCTTACAAGGTGTTTGTTAGAAGCACAATACATACAAAGTCCAGTGTTTATCCGATGAGTTCTTTCCTGTGGAGAAATGGGTCCCCGTAAAGAACCAAGTTGCATAGGTTCAGGATCTGGAGAGTGAGGAGGGGCTGTTTCCTTAGGGCTGGGATAATCCAAGGGAGCCTGTGATGGTAATGACTATGGGCCTCATTGCACGGTAGGCGGTAAACCATGGCGCTATTAGCGCCATGGTTCATGCCAGTAATTTACCGGTACCGCCTTGGAGGAAAGGGGAATTACCGCCCTATTACAAGGTTGGGAAGGCGGTAATTCCTCCTTCCTCCATTGCCCTTCCCCATTCCCATTTTTGCCCCATAGGGCATAATGGGAATGGGGAAGGCGCTAATTACGGGACCGCAAATTGTGGTACCGTAATTAGCACCCGGGGTCCCTTTGCGGGTTTGTTTTTTAAGGCCTGCTAAAAGCAGGCATTAATGTACCAACCCGCAAAGGAACCTCGTAGTAAGGCGGTAAGGGTTTACCGGTACCGGTAAAATACCGGTACCGGTAAACCCTTACCACCTACCGTGTAATGAGGCCCTGTGTCTTTCTCTTTTCTGCCTTTCTTTCCTTGATCCGGAAGTCGATTTTTAACGACAAGTCTAACAAAGCCTGGAAGGAACCTGAACGAGCCACTCTGGCCAATTCGTCCTTGATCTCGTCATTCAATTCTCGACGAAATAACGTGAAACAAGCTTCTGGAGCCCATTTTGCCTCCTTGGCCAATTGTTTAAAGCGGGTAACATAAGACAACATATCCTGATTGCCTTGTTGAAATTCCAACAGTTTCCCTTGAGCATTGTATACTTGTTCCGAGCAGACAAACATGGTTTTAAAGGCGTCCACAAACCCATTATAGTTGTCCAGGAGCGGGCCTCCTGAATTCACTAAATGAGTTGCCCAGGCCAAGGCGTTTCCAGAAAGGTGAGAGATGATGAATCCCACTTTAGCCCTGGGTGTAGAGAAATAGTATGGTTTGAAGGTAAAATGCACTAGACAAGAATCAAGGAAGGAGCGTAGTGTCTTAGTGGTTCCATCATATTTGTCCACTATGCCCCCAACCATGGCACTTTCTTGGAATGCCGAATCCCTGGATAGCACAAGCTGTTTCAATGATACATTTTCGGCTTTAAGGTTCAGTAGTGGTTAACTCTTACATACCTCTCATGAGATCCCGAACAGCAACCTCCATCTTTGTATCAATATCAAATCCTTGGCGTCTCAAACTGTCACACTTCGCAATGATCTCACCTGTTTATCCCTTGAAGTCTTGTTTGGAGGTGTCTCTTTCTTCCTGTTGACTCTGGATTTGTATAAACACGGGCGAGCGTCCTCTGTCGCCAGTGTGCAGGTAGTTATCTGTCCCGAAGAGATGCAGGCGTTCTGAATTCCCGGGAGGGTTGGTTAAGGATAAGCGGAGTCCTGGAAGGGTAAGGAAACCAGGAAAGATCTGGAACTCGTACCGTACAAACAGGTAGTGTACGAGTGCACAACAGGTCCAGGAAAGGACCCCGAGGAG
This sequence comes from Ambystoma mexicanum, assembly GCF_040938575.1. Classification (NCBI taxonomy): domain Eukaryota; kingdom Metazoa; phylum Chordata; class Amphibia; order Caudata; family Ambystomatidae; genus Ambystoma; species Ambystoma mexicanum. The sequence goes on from NC_090929.1 coordinate 545,672,638, forward strand.
GAGGTCGAAAGAACGGTTCACAAGCGGAAAGCGCGGGTGTAACCAATATTTAGCAGGGAGGATTAATAACAGTTAACAAGGAGATAGCACGGAGAAGAGGAAAAGTTAGACACACACTTGCCGGACCTTCGCAAAGGTAGCGTTGAGACGCCCAGAGCCGCGGGAGCATGTCTGTTTTCTAGGAAATGGCAAGTCAGTTGAAATACTAGACCGATAACTGTGCAATGGCGTCGGCCATGTTGGGAATATGCTTGAAAGGGTGTTGCAGTCTCTGGTGGACCACGTAGTCCGGAAGGGCGAGAACGGTGAGATATGACAAAGCCGGATGTGCACCTGTACTGTTCCAGAATTTGTGTAACCAACATCTTAATAAAGGAAACTCTTAAGAACAAATATACTGCCTCCAGCACCTTCTCAGCCCTAAAAGTGATGACCTGATCTTCCTTCTGTTACCCTGCTGTGTGATCCAAATTGGAGGATGGAGGTTGAAGTGGGTCGAACAGCGTTAGTGGGCTCAACCAGTTCACTTCGACTGATGTTGGACCATAACCCTGTGGCACAGCATCCAGGTCGGGAGCATGCTTATATTCTAGTCGGACATTCAGGGATGCAGTCCTGCACCCGGATGGACCTCACTAGCTCATCTGCTCCGAGGGTATGAGCTGCGGAGTCCCCCCTGGCCAAGTAGTTTGTGTGAGGAGCACGATGGAACCCTGCCCCGGGAGGCCACTATAAGTGAATCCTCACTCAAAGTCTCAGGAGCTCCAGGCAGCTCCATGGGCACAGGCCACTCCTCCAATGCTGCTCTGATGTTTACCCACACCATGCTATGTGGATAAGGTTGTGGTGGCCCTTCATCCTGCAAGCGCTGTTCTAACCTCACCCACCTAGTTTCTGGCTCTCCTGACTGTGTCAGTTCCACTCCTGAGGTTCAGCATTACACTATCCAATTCACCCTTCTGGGTGCTGTGTGGGGAGGAGTGGGGTCTTCAATCCATTTCTGAGGACTTCTTGTCCATTTACAGGTCCGCCGGTAACTGTCTAGGGGTTGTTTTCAGCAATTTAGTTTTACGGATGAGGGAGACGAAACTTTAAGTGCCTATGTCGTCTGTGCCCTCTGATGGTCTCCTAAAACTAAGTTTTTGTGCTCAACAGCCAGACCATCCCATAAATGAATGTGTATATAATAGTAGTGGATGTTTTAGTGCGATACTTACTTGTGGTTTTTAATTGCTTAGAGTTGGTCTAAGGCCTACATAAATTATTGTATTTGTATACATTCTGGCTAACTTTTATTATTAAGAATGTTCTGTGTGCACTTAACCCTTCATCACGCTCACACACTCCAAAGTCTAAGCCTCACTGCTCAGTCACACTACCTTGACAAATAGTTGATACATTGATAATTTTAGTGTTCAGCAGAATATGGCCGCCTCAGAATCTGTCCAGAGGACCTTTCCAGCCTCCCACATGTGTAATCTGTCTTTTATTGTATGTGGACGAGTGGTATATAACTTCACCTCTGTACTGATGTTATCATAAAGATTTGACAAACAAGGTTTGGACTAAATGTAGGGCCATCAGTGATGAGGTCATGTGTCTTCGGTCTTGTTAAACTCATGTTCAGGCCTAAAATCCTGTGAATGATTTAATAGAGGAGAAGTCATGGTGAAATTGTCAGACAAGAAAAGTCCAACGTCTGTATAAATAGGGGGGTATTTTAAAAAGACTCCTGCAAATCCTGCCTGTTCAGCTCAATAAAAATGGCTTTTTCTCTGTTCAGCAATTAGCATAGCATTGTGTTAGGCCTCATCCAAGCTGCTCAAACCCATTTGGCCCTCTTCACTTGCAGTATCCTGGCTGGGCACCACCATAACTTTATCAGCAGAAGAAACATGCCCCCTATTCAGATCTTTAGGACCATTGGTCTTGGTGGGGAACACATGTGTTATCTTATTGGCTTTTACCACTGTTGATGAAAGAGGACCAGTCAGACTGGATCAGATCTTGGGTGATAATGGTAGGGGGGTGGCTGTTGTAAGGTCCATCATTGCTGAGGACAGTCGCACCAATGAAGTGTTTGAGATACTCCTTTTACTTTTGCTGCATAGATCATACATTAAGGGGCAGGGCGGATAATCAGGGTTAACCACCCAAGTTCAAGGGGGCTTACCTGCCAAACTCAGCCAGGTAAGAAGGGCCAGTGCTGCAATAAAGCAATTTCAAGTTGCTGAGTAGGGCATCACAATGGGTGCCACTTTGGCCCTAATATCATGAAATCTGACCTGATTGTAAGGAGGGGCGCATCAAAATGACACTTTGTGTAAACTAAATCTTTTCACCTGAAAATTGTTTCACAAAATTGGAGCCATTTCCAATGAGGTGGGCATTTCCAGTGTTGTGGGCAATCCCTTCAGTGGCATAACACCTGGAATGTGCCATCTTTGAAAAGGTGTCCACAGCGTGCAATATAAAGGAACAGCCATTTGAAACAGTCACTTCTGTAATAAAATCACAGAAAAATAGCATGCCACTGCTGAAGTGCAACCTCCAAGGGAATTAACACAGCAGATGACTGAAAAAATAGTGGATGCATCCACCACAACCTCAGCCAACCAACTGTTATATTATGTTAAGAGATTTGTAGAACAGTGGAATACCAAACACAAGTCCTTTTGGCCAAAGATGCTCAGATGAAGGGAGCTAATGATACTTTAATGCTTCCAAAGCATAAAAGGATTACTTTGTTCTCAAACTATCTGATGTGTTCCTCTGTACACAAGCATATGGGAAGCTAAAGTATGTACCCTGAGTTCTTTTCTTTTGAACATGAAGGAGAATTTTGGCAAGATTATATCTAAAATTATTGCTAAGGGGGGCCTAATTCACAGAGCGTTTTATAATAGCACAATCCCATTGGAAAGCGCTCCGTGAATCAGGTCCTTAAAGTCGATCCATGCAGCCACTGGAAGCAAATGCAAAGAGCGTATTGCTGGAGTAATATGGTCACTGCTTCTGAAGTTCAACATTACTCTAATGGCATGTTCTGCAACTGCTGAAAATGGCTGAGAGGTTAGGGCAGAAGGCAAAGTATCAAACTGGTGGCATAGTGAAGCCCTGGCAAAACAAATGCTGTGATTATTTGAGGTAGTTGCAAGAAGGGAACAATATATGTGGATGTGTGAAGATGGTGCAACTGAACTGATTTGTGGAGGAAGTGACAATGTAGTGTTTACAAGTATGTCCCAGTTGCAAACAGTTTGGGCTGCAACAAAGTGTTTGCTTAGTGCCAGAAAAAAAGCTCAAAACCCAAGACAAAATAGGGATCTCTGATTTGGTGGGTTACGTTTTAGCATGTTAATATGCGTGGAATCATTAAGTGTGAAGAGAAAGGACAGAAAAGGTAGTCCTTGTTTGGTTGGATGAAGAAGTTGTATGGGTGAATAGTTGAGTGTAATTTGCATATTTGTAAAATTCCACTCCATAACTCGTTATTATTCATAAGAAGAACATAAATGTTAAACAGTAGCAGCGAAAATGTGCACAGTTGTGGGAAGAACGCAGATTGAAATAGAGTTAGAAAGATCACATATTAGTAGATATTTTTAGAATGGAGATAATCCAGTTTGAAGCCAACACACACCCACATTTCTCTGGGTCTAATGATTAGAACGGTGTGATCTATCAGGTTCAAAGCTTAAATAGGTCCAGTCATGCTATGGCTGCTGATGCAAAGCTGTTCAGAGTCGCTGGGCATCCAGAACAGACAGAAGAACCTATTTGAATCCAGGCACAGGTCTAAATCCAGCTTGCTATGTGTTTATAATGTCATTCGCTGCCATAAAGCCCGCTAATACCACCTGTAAATTTGAGTTTGGTTTTTCTAGTGCTACCTGTGTGGTTAAGATGGAGTTGCAGATAAAGTACCTCATTGTGCCTTACATGATCTTGTTTGCCCTTTTTGCCTCCATCTGTCTTGTTAGTTGGGCAGTGAACCTAGCATATATGAAATAAGTAGTGTTTCTGGAAGCAATAGGTACATATGCATGTGTGTGTATATTTATGATTTACGAATACACAAACACAGACAACTAAATAAAGGTGCTTCAACACTGGACATATATTAAAAGTCCTTATTGTCCCAAGTCTCATAGTCCCAGTTTTTCCCCTCTTTTGTGCTTTTGTGCAAATAAAGGGGCATTAATGCACATTTAAAAGCGCATCTCACATTTTTATTCACATTTTTATGAATGGAATGTGCTTCTAAATACACAGAAATGATGGTCAACCCCTGTGCCTTTTGAGAATGTTTTGATAGTGGTATTTTAACCAAGGTTGTCAGACTGGGATGGAAATGCTTTTTTTTTCTCCATCATTTATGTTATGGGCCTGTCTGTGAAATAACTGTCTCTTCCTTCTCATTAGATATTAGCTCATAGATTTTAGTTGCCTGTTCATTGATCCATTCTAGTGGTTTCTCCCTGACAAATTCACATACCAGCTGAGACATGATATCTCGATGAAGCCCACAGAAGTAAGCAGTGTTAAATTCTATTGAGTGGGGGTCCTAAGTAACATCAAAACATCAGAATGCCATTTTTGAATTGGCAAGAAGATTCATTTGGCTGGGCTGACAAACTAAAAGCAGCATTTTGCACTGTTGAATGGAATGATATTGTGAAAATTGCTGTCTAATCTCTTTTTTAAAATCCTCCCATGACAAGTTCTGCTGCTCATTTAGGCATCAAATAGCACTGGCAGAGGCAGAGTCTAATGTAAAGTAAAACTAGCAGCCATATTGAGCCCTAGGAATTTGGAGCATATGGAAAATCTCGGTCACAACTTTGAGGTGATCTTCAATACAGCTATCTGACCTCTTTTTGAATAGTTTGATCAAAACCTTGATAGACTTCATCTCCCTTAATGCACTGCAAAGTGCATTGTGGCGTGTGTCATTCCCCCCCATGTTCTCTTTTGGGATAGCATGTGAGTGAGCAATTGTGGGTCATTCAGCCTTGAACAATGGACGATAGCCAGGCCTTGTCGAGTGGACAGATGCTGGCAAGTTTCCCTGACTAGAGTTGCAGTTAATATCAGCTTCAGTGAACGTGGGGAATTGTCACTTTCCTTGAGATTCAAAATGTTAGATTTGCCGCTTAATTTCTCTGCACTGAGCATGCAGCTGCATTGTTTCATGATAAAGGGCAGCATTCTCACCCCTCAATTTGTGCCTGATAATGATCAACTGTTTTGTTTTTCTATCATTTTCATCCCACAGCTTAAATATTTCATTTTTATTGCTAGCGATTCCTTAGCGTTCTCACCACAATCCTTTGGAAGTGTCTGAACTTCTGAAATTGCCACATCTCTATCTTTTCGAACACTGTCTAACACAATTGTCAAATGTATTAATTCTTCCACACTCTCTGCAAATTGTTTGTCTTTCTGAATCAACTTTGCACTTAGATAATTACATTTAGTTTGAAGCTGTGTGTCCAGCTATCTAGGTTGCAAATCTGCCTCCATCTGTATCAACCATTCAAGTTCTGCATCTAAACTACACTGTAACTCAGTGATGACATCAGAATCTTTTCCTAACAGCCTAATAAGCTTATGCAAGGAAATACACAACTTGGCAGAAAACAGATAGTCAACCTCCTGTTTGCGTTCTTTTGCCTGAAATAGTCAAAGGAGACATGTTTGTAAAATGCTGCCTTTTTCAAAAATGTCTTCAGGGGTTTCTTTCTCCACTTCAGTGTTAATCCTATCTCGCCAGGTTAACGCATTTTCCGATGACCACTTAGCAAAAGCAAAAAGGTTTAGCCTCAAAATAACTAGACAAAGCAGAAAAACCCAGCTTCTATTTCTGACATGTCGGGACTCATGCAAACAAAACAATAAAGAGAAATTCAGTGTGCAGTCAGCACAATCACTGTCACTTCCCTCACGATGCACCTCGGGTCAGGGAAAGAACATACAATATGACTATGCTATATTATGCACAGTTACGCCCAGTATTTGCTTTACCGCTTCCTGGCCAATGCACCATACATTTGTAGGGGTATTTTGTAAACCCCACAGACACAGGACTACCTGTGTTAGTCTTATTTTGGGATAATGAGCGGTAAGCCAAAAACTGGACTAGGGAACAATTTCTCTAACTTTGTGGTATTTCATAAGTTGTATCTCATTGGTGGTTTGCTATAGAGGCTCAGAATAGACTTACCAGGTCACCTATTCCGATGGAAGACAGGGAAGTAGTGGTGGGGGCAATGACTAATCGCCACCTGGATTACTCTAATAGTTTGCTAGCAGGGATCACTCAAAAACAAATAGGGAGACTCCAAAGAACACAGAATGCAGAAGTAAGAGCAATTAGAAATTTGAAGAAAAGAGATCACGTGTCAACAATGCGGAGATCGCTCCACTGGCTAACGGTGGAAGACAGAATCAAATTTAAGATGGCATGCCTAGTGTTTAAATGCATTAAAGGGCTTGCCCCCACATATTTAGCTGATAAAATTGTATTATATCAACTGAAAAGGAGTTTACACTCCGAGGACAAGCTCTTACTCTTTACCCCACAAACAAAAGAGAGGAGACAGAAGTTTAGGTGCCTATGGCCCAAAAGTCTGGAACCAACTTCCACTTGAAATTAGAAAATGTGAAACTCTGGATCTTTTTAGAAAGAGATTGAAAACATTTCTATTTAAATACATATGAAAATTAACTATGTTAGAATATCAGCTATTGCTTTTTCCTTTAGTAATCATCTGTGCCCGAATACAGTTTATTCTGTCTGGTGCGCGTAATAAATCATTCAAAATCAAAAATCAAATCTAAACCTGAAACTGCAGTATGGGGAATCAGCTCCTTATGATTTGACCCACTTTACGATGTTTTGATGTACCATACTTTTTACTACAAGTAGTAATAAAAATACCTCCTTAGCTTTTTACCTGTCTATGCATTATCCTGTGTAATTAGTGCACACAATAATAGCATAAAAAACCTTGTTGAAATTCTTGATATACTTTATAAGGAATTGATGTTTATGCAATGTAATGAGCACCTTTCACATGGACTGCCTCCCCACGATAAAAAACTCTCTCCCACAATGAACTTCAATTACACTTCTAGCATTGGCTGGCCAAAGCACTGCTATCTGTGGCCTTGAAATATATCATTCATATTGGCAGAGCTTTAAGCATTCAGTTTATACATGTGAAACTGTGCTTCTTGGATGGTGCAGAAACACATGAAAATAGCTATCTACGCTTGTGGGTATAAACGTTTGTCAGCCTGCAACTGCCCTCAAAATGCATTCATACAGACACACAACTCACTTAATACAGGTTCTCATCTAAAGAATGCTTGAAATATTCTCGCCAGTAGATTCAGGGAAGGGTAGGTTATGTCTGTCTCTGTCTGCTGGACCTGGAATGCCCCATCTTCCCCTGCTGCTTAGAGTCTCTCTCATCACAGGCTGCCTGGTTGGTGCTCACACACGGAAACCCTCCTTTTCTGCTTCTCTCCCTTTCAGAAGGAAAAACCCAGAAGCTGCCATCCAGCCGCAGTCAGCAAAGGCAGCCATATCCTCTGAGAGACAGCCCCCACCCACTCTCTCTGCACTTCCCTTTTAAGGCCTCTCCCTCCAACCTGCCCCTTCACATATGTTCCCCTATGTAAAGTGTAAGAACTGCCTGCCCCTGACTGTGATGTCACATGCCAATCAGACACCACCCACAATTGGCCAAACCTCTAGAAAGTTCCAGAGGACACATGTTTTGCCTGTCACCTTTCCACAGAGATTCAGGGCAGCAAAAAAATAAATGCCAAAAATAAATGCCAAAGAGTTACATTTCTTTATGCTGGCTTCCTGCAGCAGAACACATACAATGGAGCTACTTTGAGCAACATGACCTTTCACAATCCTCAACTCAAATCTTCATCATAAAGGCAGTTTTATTTCTCGCATTTTCCAAGCAATGTGGCACAGCCTGTGTTTGCAATCTCAGGCAATGGGTCAATTTGTTTCAGTGATTTGCACCAAAAATGTATCAATGATCTATGGACTGAGCTGCCTTTAACATTAATAATGTGGTAAACTTTTTTAGAGTAGGGTGTTAGTGGTTACTAATGGTTATTCCTACATTTCATTGCATCTCAGTCTATGCCATCCTTTGGTATACTTTGCTGTGGTATAGCTACCATGCAATTCTGAATCCAAACCCCTTTGTCCCTGTTTTGTGTACATTCATGGTACTGACTCACACTAGATTCACACCAGAGTCTCACACCTCTTACTGTCTGAGTCTGAGTTTTTGATTACATTCTGCCCATGCTGAACTTCCGAGCCTCATTTTCCTTACACCCTTGCTATGTCACAAATGTCTTATGCAGAAGGTTAGATGGGAACAGAAAGTTGGAATTGTATGTGTATAAAGTTAGATAAGTCATTTATGTCAGAGTTGGATTCCTAAAAAGGAGATAGTAATGCCTTGTTTCTGGGACAGGGGGACATGAAGAATGGATGATGGCCAGTAGAGTGGAAGGCAACCAACTGATCGAGGGCTAAGAATTGTAAAACGCATTGGTGAGCATGGGTTTAAAATCAACCAAGAGATTTTACTAGACATCATCAAAGATACAAGTGTTATTTGAAAATTTGGAAATAGAAAATAAAGTCACCCAATGACCTGTGACTGGATGAAATTTCACCCTTGTTCCAATGCAAAACTTGCCTTAAACTCTCAATGCGCTAATGTCAACTTGTCATGACATATATATAATACTCATCTCCAATTTCAAAAAGAGTAGCTTCAAACAAGAACATCTAATCTTTCTGAACCAAGTTCACAAAAGACTGAAGCAACAATACCTATTCCTTCAAAGCCACTAATGACTTTCTAAACCTGATCAAAATGGATTCAGCTAAACCAATTACCTGATCCGATGAACACAAAAAAGAAGGCTCTCACTTCATATCTTCCACAACAGGACACTACCTTAACTGGACATTAGCCTCAGGTTTTATCAGCCCAGGCAAAAAGTTATAGTGTAAATATACTAAGTAAAAAAGAACACTCAGCGGGGGGCGCTGATGAGCAGCCGGCAAGATGGCTGCCTAGCTCTTCAGCTCCGTGTCCCGACGGCAAACTATCCGTCGGAATCAGCGGATTCCTCCACCATCCAGCGCTGGCGACGGTTGCATTACACTGCAGACTCCCTGCTCCGTGCACTGATCCGTGTCCGGGCTGAAAACGGAGCTCCTGAACAGAGTGAGACCCCTTCTCCTGTGTGACGTGCCTGGCGCCTGCGGCCTACCGAGCTTGGGACGACTGCCGCGAGCCCCTGCATCCTGTGGCCTGCCAGCCCACCGAGTTGCCAGCCCCTCGGCGAACTTCTACTGGAGGGCCCGGGTGATCGGGCATCGGGCCGAGCTCCTCTCTGCCTTCCCGACTTGCGCCCGCTTCCCGAAGCGGTGTCGGGCCGGCGCCTCTTTTGCCTCCTTCGCCTTCCCTGGCCCCTCACGGCCCAGCGCGCCGCACACTGCTCCTGGTGTGGCCCGTCCTCTTTGCCCACCCCTGGAGGGGTTCCGGCGCGGGGGCCGCACTGCTCACGGCGACCTCGGATCCCCGGACGCTGTACCGCGGGGGCGGTTGGAACACGCCCCCCGCACTGCTGCCATAATCTGGACCCGCAAGTGGAACTACACCTGGGATCACTGCACCCTGTGAGGGACGCCCGTGATCCCTCATCCCCACGGGCTGAGACCGCAACATCTGCCTGCACATCACCGCACCTGAGACCTGCTTGCGGTCTCCACACTCCGGCCCCTAGCTGCCAGCTTGACTGCAACCCCACGGAGGCGGAGTCCTGACATTCTGCCTGCAGGTGAGAGATTTGGGGCCCGGGACTGCCATATACTGTGCCCGTGGGGGGCCCACTCGCCCGCACCCTCTGCGCACACCAGGTCCACGTGCACTTTCCACAAAGAGGGCGGCCGTGGCCTACCAGGCCTACCATCATTCACTCTGACTTGTTTGGGTGGCCCCCCCGGGCTTCATGATTCCGCTGCTCCTCCCGTAGGGGCAACCAATCCTCCCTGCTTGGCGTGGCTCATTTACTGGACATCCCTGCGGAACCCTGATATCTGTGTGCTGAATCACTGGATCCCTTTGACTGTGCCCCTGGATTGCGCCGCCCCACACCAGCTTCACTCTGCCCGCTCTTCCCACGCTGGTGTTACCCTGGGCGCTCCATCACCCCCTCTCTCATACTGCGCAGACACTGAGCTGCCCTTCACTGCTGGTTATCGCTACCTTGCCCTGATCTACCCAGGTGGCGTGTGCTGCCTGTCATTCACCGTCCCTGGTCGGGGTTACTCGAGACATTTAGCCCGCCGCCCCAGGGTGAACCTGCAACCCTTGAACCTACCGGGTCGGAGTACTAGTCACCCAGACCCCTCACATTAAACGTCCCAGAGCAGACCGGGACCTGTAGATCCCTCTGGTCCCCCGGGCCCCACTGGTATACTGCATCATCTGCCCTGCTGCTCTGGGTGGGCCTTCAAATATGTCCGGCAAGGCTCGCGGGGCTAACAAGGCCGGGGCGATGGACAGGTTTGCTAAATCACTTGCCAAGCAGGATCAGGGAGAGGCCGTACCCCCTCCGGATGAACCTGATGTACCCTCATGCCCTCCTCAACCCGACCTCATGACGCTAATGGAATCCATGGCCAAAAACTTTGCAGCATTTCACGAAAAACTAGATGATATAAATGCAAATGTCGCCTCTTTACGTACTAAGCTGGACCAACATGGCACTAGACTGGTCGAGGCCGAGACCAGGATCGGAACCACTGAAGATGAGGTACACGTGCTCCAAGGCGCGGTCTCCGACCTAGTGAGGGACATGAAACAGGTCAAGGCGAAGTGCGATGACCTAGCGTCCAGGTCCCGCAGGAATAACATCCGCATCGTGGGGGTTCCGGAGTCGGCCCTCAAGGGCAAGATGGAAATCGCAGTCGAGACCCTTCTGAGAGACCTGCTGGGGAATCCACAACTCTCACCGCTCGCTGGCCCCGCGCCCCAAGCCGGGCGACTTCCCCAGACCAATCATAGCCAAGGTGCTTAGCTACAGGGATAGAGATCACATCCTACGGCTAGCCCGCGAAAAGGGGGAGTTGAGATTTGAGTCCCAGACTGTTCGTATCTTTCCTGACTTCTCGGTCAATGTTCAAATGGAACGCAGGCAATTTAATGGCGTGAAAAAACTGCTGCGGGAAAAGAAAGTGGAATATTCCATGTTATTCCCTGCAAGGCTGAAACTGACCCACCGTAATAAACTTTACTTCTTTACGGTCCCGGAGGAGGCGGTCAAGTTTATTGAGTCCCATATCCCTGTCCCTGATCCGGCAGACAATCCTGCTGACGAGGGTTGATTTGATTTGCCCCGCACTCATTACTTGAAGTATGTACTGAACTGTTATGATGTTGCTGCTCACATAGCAGCCTGAGCCACCTAGCACAGTGAAGCTGGATGGCATGGAATATTATGCACCTCTGGTTCCGATGAGGTCATACAGGTTGCAATGTATCTCAGTGTTCTAAATTTGTCAGTTAATCTTGTCTGTGTCACTGTAGGGAGCCCTTGTTGTTGTTGGGGGTCTTTTTCCCTCATTAACCCAAATAAACATATGTCATAAGACTTACCAGTGCCCTCTGATGTCTTCGCAACATGAACCAATCCCACGCTTACCGCCTGTAATTTCTTTGTCATATCATGTATTTTTCTCTTGTGCATCCATTGTCTGTCGTAACTTGATTTGAAAGCTTCACGAAACCCATACTGGCCACTAATGTGTGATACACCTGATGCGACAATTTGCTTGGGCTCTTCCATCTCAATGCCCCCCCGTGCAACCAGTGAACATGACAAGCCAAACTCGGCGTTGCAGCTGCAGCGGGGGAGCTGCTGCCGTGAGCCCGATTGGGCCGTTGAACGATGGGCTACTCGAAATACTGTGCAGCGGTGACCATGCTCTTAGCACCATGGTCCATGCCGGAATCCGCCATGGTGAATGGCGGAATTACAGCCCCATTCCAAGGTTGGCGGGGCGGTAATTCCCCATTCACCATGGCCCCTTCCCCATTCCCATTTTTGGCCCATAGGGCTCAATGGGAATGGGGAAGGCGCTAATTACAGCACCGTAAATTACGGTGCCGTAATGAGCTCCTAGGTCCCTTTGCGGGCTGGTTTTTTAACACCTGCTAAAAGCAGGCGTTAAAGTGCAACCCGCAAAGGGACCTCGTAATCAGGCGTTAAGGGTTTAACGGCGCCGACACCTTTTACGGCGCCGTTAACCCCTTAATGCCTGGGTTGTAATGAGGCCCATTGTATACATCCATTATAATACTACTCTCTACCGATTCATCTAAGGGAAAGGGAACATATTATAAAATATTAAAAAGATTGCAAACAAAAAGTCGTAGTTGTAAATATAAATGAAAGTACCATATAAACAAGGTCAACACCCCCAGTCATGTCTTGTCCTCTTGTTTCTAATAAGCTGTGGTATCTCCAGGACTTCAGTACACCAGGGCGGAGCCCTCACATCATAGGTCTGAATTTCTGTAATGCAAAGCGGTATGTTCAAAAAAGGGCATCATGCTAACGTATGCAGATTTGGGACTCCCTCTTTTTTCCATTTACATCCCTCTTTCTCCTAGTGTTACCATTTCAATGAGGCCAATGCCTCAACCAACATTTTCCAAATCCTTTTTTGAGTGTGGGAAAAACAAGTGATTGAAAATTTGGAATTATTGCATTAAAATTGTTGTACAAAATGTTCAGGGTTGTTTCCTTTTACCTACCTTTAAAGAGAGTAAATGTGTCAGAGTTCTCAGGTTTCTATGCCAAAAATGCATGATGTACTGTATCCTTCCAAGGGCAACATTGGAGAGTTTTGCATTTCGAAGGATCAAGTTAGAAGATCACATACCAAGTAGGTCAGTGCTTAGGGTGGTGGATCAGCAATGAAGCTGGTGAGAATACTGTCTGTAAAGCAATGGCAGGTTATTTTTGGCCCATTTAGACCTGTTGGGTGCTAGGGCCTACTTACCACACCATCCAGTCTCACATCCATACAGAAGTACTGCATGAGCTACCGTCCTTCTCCTAGGTGATCACTATTATTAACTGCCTGGTGTATTTGTGGACGCTGAAGGTGTGCTCTGTGCAGCGAACGTGTTTTAAAGAAAAGCCTTTGTTCTCTGAGGCCAGCAGCACTGCGAGCAGGAGCTCTTGCTGCTCCCTGCTTCCTGGAGGTGGCGGGGCTTATCCCGTACACGTGGCAGATCACGTGACCACAGCCGGGTATTAATTGCCGGCCCAACCGCCCGAGTGGCGTGTATTTGTGGACGCTGAAGGTGTGCTCTGTGCAGCGAACATGTTTTAAAGAAAAGCCTTCGTTCTCTGAGGCCAGCAGCACTGCGAGCAGGAGCTCTTGCTGCTCCCTGCTTCCTGGAGGAGGCGGGGCTTATCCCGTACACGTGGCAGATCACGTGACCACAGCCGGGTATTAATTGCTGGCCCAACCACCCTTGCGGCGTAAGCCCTGGTGGCAGAAGGGCTGGTGCTGTTTGGCTGTGCGGCTGCCGGATGCCAGCAAGCTCTCTCATCTTTGTGTGACTATTGGTACCCTGAGAGGAGAAAAGGGCTGAGACGACTCGCTGTTTCCCGCTGCTTGCGCTGATAAGCTACAACGCTCCACACTCTCCCTGGACCCGGACAATATGGTTACACATTTCTATATAAATGCTGGTAAGTGGAAGCGGGAGCCGGTGTGGGTGACTTTGTCGTGGATGTGGTCTAATTCTCTACTGACAATCTATAAATTATTCTTGCAACGGCTAACATTCACTTCTAAGGAACATTACGGTGAAATCTTAAGCGGGCTCGCACAATGCGAGAAACTCGAGCCCAGCGCAAACTAGAATCTATGCCGACCATGGAGCCGGCGCAGTATATAAATGAACAGCAGAAGGCTGCTACTGCAGCAGGGTTACATACGGAGCGGCTTGCTGAATCAATAAGCTCTGTTATTCACCCATCTGACGTACTAGCACAAAACACTATAGTGCCACTGCCTACATTATCTAGAGGATCATTTCCAAGGGAACAAAGAAGTGGTAATTTGCACAGTGCGATGCTGAAACCACCTAATTGCCCTGCTCGAGTCATGGATTGGGAGATTTTCCCCCTGACACTGCCCTCTACCGAGTTATCAGTGGACGTACAGGAACAGGAAATTCGATTGCCTGAGGAGCGGCATTTAATAAATGATATGAGCGGCAGTGGTGGGGTTACCCTTGTTGGGGATGTAAACGGAGAGGGATTCGAACCTGGGTATTGTGTTTCCGGGGTAGCGGGGCCTACCGCCGTGGAAGTGGTGGGCGGAGGCGGAGGGCCACATGTAAGGCTTGTGGAGCAGACGAGATCCCCTGTTGAAGTAAATATGGTGACAACATCAGTTGACCTGATGGACGATGTTGACAAACTGCCATGTGAACTGCCATGCGAACACAGTGTGCTTGCTGGTGGCAAGGCCGAGCATCAGAGATCCATGGATGTAGTGACTTCGTACTTGAATTTGTCTACTAATCAATCGCCCAACTCCACTGGAAATCCGATGTCCCCACGGCCTAGGTTCTAGAGTGCTGTAGATACAGCAGCCTTCATTGGCAACACCAACCACGTGGCAGATGATGCCAGCGATGAGGTATTCATGGGTAAGAATGGCTCAGAGTCAAGTGGGGAAGATGTTGTGTTAATGAAGAGTGTGACACCACTGTGGGTGGGAAGGGTGGCTGGCCAAGACCAAAATAATGAGTCACCTATCCAAGATTGCCCTGCCCCCTTTAATGACCTGAGACCTGGATCGAAAAGAAGGAACTCTTTGGAGGTAGCTAACAAACTTTTAAATGCCCTCACACGCCTTAATGCGGAAAGAGCCTCAAGAAATTTAGTGAATTGTGGAGCGTCCATGTCAGAGTGTGAAAATTCTGCTCCGTGTGTTGATGAAGCACCAACGTTACCACAGCCTATAATTCAAACTCGAGAGGCAAGCTCCCTATTGAAACGTAGGAGGCTAATTGGGAGCATGTCGCCTAGCGTTAGTTGTTCACAGAATAAAAAACTGAAAATGTCAACTATTCCACTGAAACTTTCGTCACCGCTTTCAACAACTAACACAATACGGCTAGAACCCACCAAACCCCTAGCCGCTACTGTTTCTTCAACAGATGAAGATTCCACTGACTCATCTATAATGGAACGCCTCTACCCGAAAAAGATTAGAAGTCCTGTGAATCGTGATAGGGTACATCCACGTGCTACCTTTAACGTGTTAGAAGAGCGGGACACTGTTTACCATGCCAAAGACTTACAAGCAACCATAATCTCATCCATGACATTATCAATCGCTCCATTCATCAAAATGTATGAAAATCTTAATGAGAATGTAAAGGAGCTTTCATCAGTGGTTGCTACAATAAACAATAAGTTGCTTAGCATGGAAAACAAAAACTTCCACTGTAAAGAAGTGCTTCATGAAATTCATCGAAAGACCGATTGGGCATTAGAAACCCTAGTTGACCATGCCAAAAATGCAAATTTGGACAAAAGACTGTTGCTGAAGTTGCAAAAGAGGCACTGGGGATTTTTCAACAACAGAAAAAGAAGCACGACCAACAAATGGATGTGACCCCTTGTCCTAAAACAGCGAAACCTTTAAATGTGGAACGGTTCACTGAACAAGATTGTGCCAATGTTACACGGAATGTTCAAAAGCACCCTAGCAGCCCAGCACAATATGCTACTTTAAGCTCACCCATACAAATGAAAACTGTACTGAACCGTCATAGCCCTGTTGGCAATGAGGCATTCTCATTACAAACACTGAAGAATCCTGGCGGTGTACCACTGCCTGTGGTTGCTGCGAATAGTACACTTGCAGTTGACTGCCAACCTGTGAACGTTCCTCTAAAAGAACTAAACAAGGTCAGTAGTGCTTTTGCCAACATTATTAAGGAGTCCCAAGTGGCCTCGAATTTGGCTCTTTTTAATCCACAAGTGCCATCGACCTCAACAATACCAGCTAATAGGGAAGTAACAAGCACTCAAACGCCAGCTACGCCCCTCAAGGGAGTGGCTGTTGCGACGCCCGAACTATATAACATCTTTAAAGGCCCATTGGACACCCAAAAGACCACTGCAAGTAGTGTACAGCCAAGGAACGGCTTGATTAAAAAAAGTAAAAATCAGCCGCAAAGGAAAGCTAAACGCAATTCTGACTCAAGAAAATTCCTGCGTCCTCTTAAAACATTCAATGTAACGGTTAACGGACCCTTACATGGAGCGGAAAACGCTGGAAGAAAGGAAGGCGTACATGTAGTACCAGCTGGCCCAATAGTTTTAGAAGAATCTATAATCAGCAGCAGCGATGGCACTGAACTCCTAATAAATCTTTCAACATATAATGATGAAGAACTTGTAGAGAAGGAGCCAGCCGTGTTCCACCCTATGAGTTTGCCTGAAGCACCTACTATGGTGCAACCTGTAACTGCTCTAGAAGGACTTATTGTGCCGGCGGTCCAGGCAGACATAAAAGTATGTGACACGGCGACACAGGCTGTAACACAGGATCAAACTACAGCGACGTCCTCGACTTTTCCATCGAGAAAGTGCCAACTAATCCAACCGTTACCCTCGCTACAAAATGCGAAGGTTCGTTTGGAACCTATATTTACGACACTAGAGGCCAAACGAAGATTGAATGCTGCCAAGTCACAAATCAAAGGCCGGTTGTCAAGCCCGCAAGTTGACCAGGAGGGTTTGCTTGATACTGTGAACGTGCAAGCTCAAAACAGAGAGCCCCTCTCTGTGAATAATGGTCATCCGATACCACATAGAAATAGTCAAACTTCAAGCCTTAACACAGGAATTGACCTAAAGACGCAAACAGTGAGGCAGAGTTACAAAAACGTGCATACTCCAAAAGTCAACAATAAAGGGAGGAATTTACAAGCACATTCAACACAAGTGCTACACCGACTCCTCTTGGAACGAATTGAAATATCTGATGAACTAATTCTAAACCGACATAATGTGTTATGGCTGTGCCATTTAATTCCAAGTTTAAGAGCAATTGAATCCGCAGATCTAAAAATCGTTGAATTCTTCAATGAGAAGAAAAATGATGCTGTGATTTTACATTTACAGTTTAAATTCATTGTGGAAGCCCTGTTGGATGCTGGCCCCGTTTTAATATCACTGGGGATTGACATAGCAAAAATTGAAGAAGGCCGACAGTTTGGCTCGTTTGAAGAGAAGATAGACCTGCCAATAGTTGCTGCCACAAGTTATGCTCCGATTGAAGAAATAGAAACAAATCAGGGTGAAATCAAAACTGGCGAGTCGGCGTTGGGTCTGCATCAAGCTTTACTCTCCACCGAGGTATCCGACACAAAGGATCCGATAAGAATAACGATTAATGGAATGACAAACCCTTTGCGCACAGGGGTTGACCCAAAGACTCAAGAATCTTCAGGCAACAGAGATGATGACTGGACATGGTTGGCTGCAACCATAAATAATCAACCGGAGAAGTAATGCCAGGAACCAGAGGGCCCTAAAGGGTGCACCATGGGTTCATGGAATACCTGTGGTTTTTGCACCTCTTTGAATCATCGTGGGCCTGTGGATTGGACATATTATGCTTACAAGTAACTTGGCTTTTGCAAACTCCGTTGTTGGAAGGCTTTGAAGTGGCATTTAATCCAGCCATAAAGCAGGCAAAAGGCAGACCGATGGCTGGCCTGCTTGTGGCTATAAAAAAAGCATCCGGCCTTCGGATTTTGAATACTTTCAATCCATCTTCTTTTATCCAGGTTGTCACTATCATTACCCACCAAAATGGGTGTAAGGCACCTTGCCTGTATATCATTAATGTATATTGGAATCACCTAGCCAAGGATGACTCACTTTTTATTGATAAAATTACAGCATTGATCGATGATCTTTTAACAAAGGAGCTGCCACTGGACCTAATTGTGTGTGGGGATCTAAACATTGTTTGGGCCCAAAACAGAGACAGAACTGAGCTAAAGGATAAGAAGGCGCATAAACATGAAGAAGTAGCAGCTCAGTGGTGCCTAGAAATGGAGCTTCGTGGTCTAACAATGCTCAACGGCCATACTGTTGGGGACATTCCTGCATGTCCTACATGGAGAAGATTTGATCAGGCCTCAGTACTCAACTATATATTCGTTTCTGAAAACATCCACAAACGGACAAAAAAAATTGAAGTTGTCAGAATGAAGCATAGTGACCACGATATGGTTCAATTTATATTTGAACATTCTATTCCGTGTATTAAGGAAGGTTGGCACTTTGCGGTGACTACTGGTTCCAATAGGATTCGTCTAAATTTGTTGGATACAGAAGTTACTGCTATTACACACAATTTCCAATACGGCTCAAAAGCACTTGAATATCGAGACCTTCTGTGCGACTACAAAGAACGAAAACATAACACAAATCACAAGGGGTTTCGAGCAAAACACAAATTCGATATGGCTGTCATGCAACGAAAAAGAGCCATGCGACAAAAATTAAGGGCCTTAAAAAATATAAGCAGTATAACCAGTAAGTCTAGGAAGCATTTGGTCACGCCTTCCTGGGTGTCTTGTAACTGCCCATCCCCACCCTGTATCGCTCTAATGGGCTGCTTTGTGGTCTCGCTTTTACACAGCCAGGTTAGCAGTCTGCCTGGTTTGTCTCCTTCCGCATGCTGCCTCTCCACATATCTCATGTAACTTAAATTGCTTAATCTCTCCCAGTGATCTTTACATTCTTGTTGTAACTTGGTTATGAGCTTAGTGTTCTCATTGTTTCTGGCACCTTCCTGTATTGTCTCTTCTAACTTCTGTTCTGCCTTTTGTCTGTCCCGTGTTATTACGTCCTGGAGCCCCTTAGATTTAGCCATTGCTGCCCCTCTGACCACCACCTTGAAAGCTTCCCATAATGTCCCTGCTGAGTCCACGGTTCCCGTATTAAGTTTAAAGTATTCCTTTATCTCACCCCTCAGGTCCTCTCGGAACCCGGAATCTTTTAGTGATTCCGTTCTCAACCTCCATGTTGGGATTCTGGCCCTCGGTGTTCTAATTTGCCATGTGACCAACAGTGGTGCATGATCCAATAAAACTATCACTTTGTAGTCTATTTGTGTCACCTCTTGCGTTGAATCCGCCCCCATGAATACGTAATCAAGCCTGGTGTATAGATTGTGCGGGGCTGAAAAATGTGAGAAGCCCTTTTCCTGGGGTTGGTGCTCCCTCCATAAATCTGAAAGATTGCATCAAAGAGTTTAGAGCTTTGGCCACTGGGGTTGGATGTGTACGTTTCGTGTCTGACCTGTGCAGTAGTGGATCTAGTGTACAGTTAAAATCTCCTCCCCACACCACTGTGCTATCCATAAAAAGGGCTAATCTTGGTATACAGGGACTTGAAGTAAGCTGTGGAATCTTTATTCGGGGCATACATGTTAATTATACATATATCTCTGTTTTCCACCAACCCCCTGATCCACACAAGTCTCCCATCTTTATCCACTTCTAATCGAAACATCTTAAACGGAACATGTGGCGCTATCCCCATTATAACCCCTCTAGCATACACTCAGTATGTGGCTCCGATAGTTTTCCCTTTCCATTTCCAGGTCACAACCTCATGCTTCTCTTTGGTTAAATGGACTTCTTGCAATAATGCAATTCTATTCTTTGTCCTTTAAGATATGTCATAACTCTGTGACGTTTGATGTAATTATTTATTCCCCTGACATTCCAGGTCACTATCTTCATTTCACCCATTTTACCCAGGTTGCCATCCAACTTGTCCCAGGTCTCTTACGTATCCCACTGTGCTGTTGCGTATAATTGTAGGCCCCCTCTCCCAACTTCCCCACCACCACCCTCTTTCCCCAACCCCCCCAAAACTAACCCCAACAAAAGCCCAGCTCCTAAACTCGATATCAGGCCTCCCTGCGTCTCCCTCTGTTTGTGGTGCATCGTTGGTACTTAGAGCAGTGCAGGTGAATACTATACTACTGGTATCCTTTCTAAACAACCAACGGGGGGTAAGATCGCTCCCTGTTTCGCTGGTACTTGCGCTATGCGCGTCACCCCCGAATTTCACTGTTCGGCATAGGCTACAAAATATGATTCGCTAATAGTCCATGTGTCTCCATCGCCATTACTTTTGTTCCTCCTCCCGCCACCATATTTTACATCTGAAATCCCCATCGAAGTGTCACTTATCACCCTCCTCTCTATCTCAGTCTCGCTGTTCCAACGGCATATTCTGGGTGTCCATCCAATTGTTCACTTCTTCTGGGGTGTCAAAAACAAGGCACAGTCTTTGTCTAGCACTTTCACCTTGGCTGGGTATAAGAGTAGAAACTTGAGTTGGGCCGCACTCAGTCTCCTTTTCACTGTCCCATAATCTATCCTTTTCTTCTGCACCTGCAAGGTATACGCTGTAATGGATGCTGACACTCTATTAATGGTGCCACCCTTGCAAAAGTGATCCAGTATTTTCTCTCTGTCTTTATAGTTCAATATTTTGGCTATGATAGGTCGCAGCCGGGTGCCTGGTTGGGTTATTCTCATCAGAGCTCTGTGTGCCCTTTCGACTGTGAATCCCTGGGTAAGCCTGCCCGCTCCTATTTCTTGTATGAACATGTGTTTGATGTAGTTGGCTGGATTCTTGCCTTCTTCTCCTTCTGGTAGCCCAATGATCTGTACATTGTTGCACCTTTCTCTGCTTCCTCTGCTCCTCTGCTTCCTCTGCTCTGTTTTCCAGGTTCTGGACCTGCTGTTGCAGCGTGTGGACCTCCGTAGTGTTGTCTTTACAGGTACTGGTGTTGGCCTTCACTTCCTTTTCCAGTGCGCCAGTGCGTTCTGCCAATGCTCGGACGTCTTGCCTCAGAAGATTCATATCAATTTGCATTGCATCCATTTTGTGTTCCAGTGATGCTTTGAGGTCCGCTATGGCCCCCAGTATCTGTTCATGCATGGTTGCATTTCTTCTTCGTTCGGGTCTTGTGGTTGTGTGTCGTCGTTCCCTCCATCACTTGCACCGGTCTGGTGAACGGATCTAGGGACGTCTGTTTTGCTTTAGTGTTGTTTGCTTTATTCGACATAGTTTTTGACGCTTCCCTGGTGCTCCTTGTCCTTCCTGTCATTCGTGAGGGCGTTTGCCTCTAGGTTTGTGTCTTGGGGGGGGATTTTTATCCGCTCCTATTTGCTTTGTTGATGTATTTCCCCCTTATCTCTGCTTCTGGTGTCCCACGGGGTATCTTCTCTCTGCTTGGTGGAGTGTGATTGGCGATTCGATGAGTGCTTCACACTTGTCTCATGCCCCCTCAATATTATCTGTTGCGATCACATTGGTCATGTGGTTGTTAATCAGTTTTGGCCCTTGTTGTGACCTTGTTGCATATTGGGGTTATGCCTCTTTGATTGTCACACCATCGGACCTCTTTACTTCTATTTCTTGGGTAGCAGACTTCAACCCCCACCGATCGCTGGCCTTAATTGTCTTCATGTGTGCCACTCCAATTGACTCTTCACCACAATCATCCCCTGTTTACCTCCGTACCTGATGGGGGGCGCCTTGGGAATCTTCTCATCAACGTTGTTGTATTATCGCACTGGTCACTTTTTTAACTTTCTGTCTTCCGTTCTGCCCAGACTCCATGTGTCCTGTGTGGGCTTTGCTGTTGTCCTACGCAGGGCCAATCTCCTTTGGCTTCCTTATGCAGTGACTCACTGCCTAATCTTCACATTGCTGCATGCTTCGAATCATTGATCCTAAGGGGGATGTACCATCCGGCGCTTTTATTTCTGTTTATGCTGTTTGGGGTCCATTTTCCAATATGCTGTCTTTTTTCTGATGGTCCACGCTTACGTGCGGGATGGTGTCACTTTGACCTTTAATGACGCCGTGCTTATGGAGGTGTTCATGTCCTGTGTGGGTGTACGTCCAGTCTGGGAAACGTTCTCACTCTGTCGCTCTCGCTGCTGTCTGGTGTGGCTTCTTGCTTTCTGTGCTTCGAACTTACTGGTGTGTGTGGTGTTTGCCTCTGATCCGCAGAGCTTGCACTGATTGACTCCGAGTGGCACGGCTTCTCAGTGTCTGCCGGCCATCTCACTTTTCGTGTCTCTCATGCAAACGTGTGTCTTGATAGCCTCTCGTTTTCCATAGACTTCACATATCCAGTGTTTGCTTTCGGGTCCTGGGTAGTCTTCCCTTCCCCGTGACTGTCCCCTAGCATAGAGCATTTGTCTCGTAAACTGGTGTGCACGATCTTGAATTTCGATGTGTATCGGGTGTCGGGTGGTTTGTTTATTGGTCCCGTGATTCAACGGCGAGTTTATGTCAGATATCATTCTATTTTCCTTCTTTCCACCTTCTTTGTGCATACCCGTTATTCCATAATGCACGTTCTTTCATCCACCCGCGCACAACACGTTCCTCCCTGGTCTGTGCCTGCAGCGAGCACACTAGTCCTCACAATGTATCTTGGCTAGATACTTGAAATCCTTTGTTCGGCGACCGTCAGTGTCTCTGCTACAATATTGCTAGATACGTTTCCTCCACTTACATTTGCATGCTCTGCTTCTGCCCTCCAGTCCATGCTGTGCTTTCTTCCTCTGCAGCCTTCCGCCGCTCAGAGCCTATGTATTATCACTGAACAGGTGCCATCTTCAGATTTCGGTCACGAGGACGCCAGACTTCACTGATGTCGTGTTGCTCCCAGCAAATTTTATTTTCTTCCGACTATGGTTCGTTGTTTGCTCGTCCTATTCACGTCACCCCGGCTTCAAGATCCCTTGTTGCAGCATGCCTCATAAGCCTATTTTTGGTTGGATCACTGTCGGGTCTCGGGAGCTCACGGGATCTGTAATTTAGCTCATGGCCCTGTAGCCACGCCCACCCCAACCATTTATTTATTTAATTAATGTTTGCAGTGTTTTTATTATTATGGTCCACTCTGAAATGTGCCACTATGTAATGTTTTAGATATATTGACTGCGTACCAGTAAATGCGGCGTAGTCGATCTGTCAACGACTAGACTCACGGCCCCGTCCAATGAATTTGATTATTTTCTATCAGGGGGTAAATGGCATAGGAATCCAGGTGGTAACTGTGCCATTTTCCAACCTACCTGGAAAATACTCTGTGTGGTCATGTGCTCACTGGGGTGACCAGTAATGGAGGTCACTAGGCACAAACATGGCAGTCATGATAAAAAAGAATCCCTATGGATTCTTCTTTTTGAAGATATAAAAAAGTCTGAATTCCAAAGGGATACAAGATCCTTTATGCGCATCAAAATCAGATGCAGCTGGAGACGCTGTTGAGCTCCCTGCATGGTTCGGTGAAACGAGTGTATGTTAATACCTGTTCTGTACCATTCCGTCTACAGAATCCATTTCAGAATGGCATGAATCGATGAAAACATGCCCAGAGCTTGTCTCTGTCTGTATTTAAATTTAAACACTTGCTATTTTGTGCTAGGAGCAAAATAAGGCTGCAAGTGCTGTAATATATGAACGGCACTTATTTTTGCAATTAAATGGTACTCTGTTTATCAACATGGAAAGGATGAAGGCCTGAGTCAGCCCTTCCAGGATCCTAACCTGTGCCCTGCAGTTTGAAAAGAAATGCCTGAGGCAAGAGTATAAATATTTTCTGAGTTGTTTTGCCAGCCAGAAAAGAGGATGGATTCAGTGTTATATTCCACAGCATTAAGAAAACAGCATAACATTCCCAAGCCAGAAAATAGGCAGAAATTATGTTGTTAAATACCACAAGGTACTGAGATTATGACAAGTCTAGAGTGTTAGTGGACTGGGTTGTACCATGCCGGGTCCACCCTCCACATGACGACTATGACGATAAACATTGGCAAAGGCCATACACATTGTTTTCTGATAGGTTTGTGGTCATTGCACTGTTTTTTTATTTTAGCTTTTGTCATGTTATGGAATCTCATGTTTTGTTATGTCATTTCACACTATGTCATGTTGATTTGCGTATACCTTTTATCCCTCAGACTCTGTTGTAGGAAAAGGAGCAAAATCATAAACTTTTCCCCTTAACTGAACTCTCGTTGAGAGCACTTCTAGTTCTACCAAACGTTCCTGCTCATAGAACTTATCAGTTTATGTCGCATGGCTGCTTAGCAAGTACGCACAAACTCTGCAACCTACAATTCATGTGCAGTAACATTCTTAAATTACTTACACACTATCACGCAAACACAGCATCTGTGCAATGCCATCCCTATGACCAACAGGATTTTGCATTGAAATCGCTAGAACACATTCCAATACAGCTTCCCATGTGAATAGCATGGATCCCGTCAACTCTGACATTGTCCTCCATGAACACGTTCAGTGCTCACCATACTGCAATTTTTGATGCAAGTAAGGAAAAGCATTACAGGAAGAGATGCATACATTAAGGGAGTCACAAGGGGACTCGTCTGGAAACTTACAAAGCAGGGAGCTTGCAAATCGAACCCCACTATTACTTTTGCCTTACAAATAAATCTACATGGATTGAGCATTGGAACTTGGGCTAAACTGTCGCTGAACCTCTTCACCGTACACCGCTCACACATTACTATTTTGTATACAGTTACTTGTGACTAAGAACAAAAGAACACAGTGCTTGCGCTGTCCCAAGACCTCAAACTGTATCCTTCTTGTGCCTGCCTTCCCCATCTCCCTCCCAACCTACCCTCTCATCTTCTCACACCAGACCTGGAAAGCCAGGCGTAGGTGGAATATACCAAACCCACTAAGACAAACCTCAGAATCGGAGAACAACAATGCTGGTAGTAGAAACAGTATATTTGACCATTAATGTACAGTTAGGCACGTTACAGGCATTATCACTGGCACGATATTGCCATTATATTCCAAAGTGCTAGGATTATTTGCTCTGGTAGACCCACAATATGATGGGCATTGAAATCATATACCACCCGTTGCCATCAAACATTTAGGTACTCACACCATTGCCAGAGATTTACATCAATGCCTAGATACTCACACCATTGCATGGGATTGCCATTTAACGGTCAGGTACTGCAAGATTGCCAGAAATTAGTATCAAATACCTAGATATTCATACCATTGCCATCAAATGCCAAGATATGTACGTCATTGACATCATAGGCCAGCTTTCACTGTCGATTGACATGGTACTCAAATTATTGGCCAGGTAACTTTGTAGTGTGTAGTACTCACCTGTATGTAGCCTTAATGCACATATTTAACACATCTTTTTTCATTGTGAATTGTGCATAAATTAAGATTGCACACATATTACTGGAATCAGTCTGCTTTACACCTGGGGAAAAAAGCTTTATGTCTTGGCCACGATTGGTAACCATTTCCATATTTTAAACAGAAATTCTAGGCTTAATTAGTATGTGGGACGAGGGAGCCTACCAATTAGGTTGCTCGGAGCGTGGGCTGAATCAAACAATCTCAGCCGCATTCCAACCTGCCTAATGGCTGCTTCCCCCACCTTGCCATCTTCGCCCCACCCTCACCCCCCTTCCCACCACACAGCTCCACTTACCTGATAGGTTCGATGCTGGCCCACTCTGTTTCCCTGCCGAATTTGGAAGAGGGGCCCCACTGGAGCTCCGCCTTCCATCTTCACAGTGAACATCTTCAGTAAATATTTTGTTTCAATGAACAGGACGACATTCAACAAATAATCTGCAAAATATATTCAAACAAAATGCATTGCTATTAGCACCCTGGGTTTCGAGATTGAAAACACGTAGGCCCTCATTACGACCCTGGCGGAGGTCCATGGCGCAATTTGCACCATGGACCATGGCGCAGAGCTGCCAACTCCGCCATGGGGGTTGGTGGACTTACCGCCCCATTCCGACCTTGGCGGGGCGGTAAGTCCCCAATCCCCATTTACCCTTCCCCATTCCCATTTTTGCCCCATAGGGTATAATGGGAGTGGGGAAGGCGTTAATTACGCCACCGTATAATACGGTGGCGTAATTAACGAGGGGACCCGTAGCGCCATGGATTTTTCCGCCCGGAAAATCCGGGCGTAAAAATCACCATGGCGCTGCGGAAAGTCCTAATCTGGCGGAGAGGTACGCCATGCATTACGCTGGCGTAAACCCCTCTCCGCCAGGGTCGTAATGAGGGCCGTAGTGCTAATAGCAATGAGACCCTAGCCTGAAAGACCGAATTGAAAGGCAATAGGCTGGGGCGATTTCTTTGGGCCTGTAACTTGGGTCCTGGGCTGTTACCACCCGATCCAGCACACTGGCTCGGGTCTTATTGCTTAATTACATCAGCAAACCGATGTTCATATCGTGCTTAGATGTTGGGGTCACATTGGTCCTCTTTAGTATGATTCGATCTTCAATTTGAAAATGAAAAATTTTTTGTGTATAGATTTCTGCTTCCCTCAAAAATAGTTTTCACCTTAAGTTTTTCTCTGAGTAATTGCCAACAAATGTGCCTATTATCATCTGGATATTGCACAGATGAAACCCTCTGGGAATGTCTTTATACTAGTAAAAACTCAGCGTGAAATGGGCAAATAGTAACTAAATGTCCCAGAAGATAAAAGCATACTCTGAAAAGTAGGACTTGCTCAGGGTATCACTTGACATGGGGCCACTTGACAGCTATAAAGGGCACTTTGAACAGACCAAACCTTCATAGCCATTAATGTCTCTTCTTTTCTTGAAATCATTTTGGGTGAATTGCGTACATTAACCCTCAGCAAAAGTAGACGTCAAATGTAGCTGCTGAAAGGCAGAGGTTTGAGATGCTGGTTCGGCACAGCTTTCAATAGCAGGAGTCTAAAAACAACAAAAAATGAAACAAGAAGGGTATTTCTTTCTTAAAAATTGCTTCACATGGGACATACTATCTTATGTATTGCAAAGGTAGCGGGCGCCCCTCTCTCGAAAGAACAGACTTGATAACCTGTTCAGTGGTTATTAACCACTTGAGAATTCGCAGCCACTGCTTTTATTCACTGTGCCTTTCACAGATGGGAAATATCCATTTGCATATCAGTCTTTGACTTGCCCAGGGGCAGTTCAGGACCGAAATGCAATGGCAATTCCAACCTGAACGAGAGTACCACCAGCAACCCCATACACGTGTTTCACCCTTGTTGGGGATCATCAGTGAGGTGAAGCTGATGCCTCTCTAAGCACAGTGAGAGGGAGACCTAGGGTTACCAATCCCAGGTTCCTTGAAAAATAGTTTTGCAAAGGTAGCGGGCGCCCCTGTCTCGAAAGAACAGACTTGATAATCTGTTCAGTGGTTATTAACCACTTGAGAGTTCGCAGCCACTGCTTTTACTCACTGTGCCTTTCACAGATGGGCAATATCCATTTGCATATCAGTCTTTGTCCTGCCCAGGGGCAGTCCAGCACCGAAATGCAATGGCAATTCCAACCTGAACGAGAGTACCACCAGCAACCCCATACACGTGTTTCACCCTTGTTGGGGATCATCAGTGAGGTGAAGCTGATGCCTCTCTAAGCACAGTGAGAGGGAGACCACGTCTGGTTGCCCCCAGGAGACCTAGGGTTACCAATCCCAGGTTCCTTGAAAAATAGTTTTGCAAAGGTAGCGGGCGCCCCTGTCTCGAAAGAACAGACTTGATAATCTGTTCAGTGGTTATTAACCACTTGAGAATTCACAGCCACTGCTTTTACTCACTGTGCCTTTCACAGATGGGAAATATCCATTTGCATATCAGTCTTTGTCCTGCCCAGGGGCAGTCCAGCACCGAAATGCAATGGCAATTCCAACCTGAACGAGAGTACCACCAGCAACCCCATACACGTGTTTCACCCTTGTTGGGGATCATCAGTGAGGTGAAGCTGATGCCTCTCTAAGCACAGTGAGAGGGAGACCACGTCTGGTTGCCCCCTGGAGACCTAGGGTTACCAATCCCAGGTTCCTTGAAAAATAGTTTTACAAAGGTAGCGGGCGCCCCTCTCTCAAAAGAACAGACTTGATAACCTGTTCATTCGTTATTAACCACTTGAGAGTTCGCAGCCACTGCTTTTATTCACTGTGCCTTTCACAGATGGGAAATATCCATTTGCATATCAGTCTTTGTCCTGCCCAGGGGCAGCCCAGCACCGAAATGCAATGGCAATTCCAACCTGAACGAGAGTACCACCAGCAACCCCATACACGTGTTTCACCCTTGTTGGGGATCATCAGTGAGGTGAAGCTGATGCCTCTCTAAGCACAGTGAGAGGGAGACCACGTCTGGTTGCCCCCAGGAGACCTAGGGTTACCAATCCCAGGTTCCTTGAAAAATAGTTTTGCAAAGGTAGCGGGGCGCCCCTGTCTCAAAAGAACAGACTTGATAATCTGTTCAGTGGTTATTAACCACTTGAGAGTTCGCAGCCACTGCTTTTACTCACTGTGCCTTTCACAGATGGGAAATATCCATTTGCATATCAGTCTTTGTCCTGCCCAGGGGCAGTCCAGCACCGAAATGCAATGGCAATTCCAACCTGAACGAGAGTACCACCAGCAACCCCATACACGTGTTTCACCCTTGTTGGGGATCATCAGTGAGGTGAAGCTGATGCCTCTCTAAGCACAGTGAGAGGGAGACCACGTCTGGTTGCCCCCAGGAGACCTAGGGTTACCAATCCCAGGTTCCTTGAAAAATAGTTTTGCAAAGGTAGCGGGCGCCCCTGTCTCGAAAGAACAGACTTGATAATCTGTTCAGTGGTTATTAACCACTTGAGAGTTCACAGCCACTGCTTTTACTCACTGTGCCTTTCACAGATGGGAAATATCCATTTGCATATCAGTCTTTGTCCTGCCCAGGGGCAGTCCAGCACCGAAATGCAATGGCAATTCCAACCTGAACAAGAGTACCACCAGCAACCCCATACACGTGTTTCACCCTTGTTGGGGATCATCAGTGAGGTGAAGCTGATGCCTCTCTAAGCACAGTGAGAGGGAGACCACGTCTGGTTGCCCCCTGGAGACCTAGGGTTACCAATCCCAGGTTCCTTGAAAAATAGTTTTGCAAAGGTAGGGGGCGCCCCTCTCTCGAAAGAACAGACTTGATAACCTGTTCAGTGGTTATTAACCACTTGAGAGTTTGCAGCCACTGCTTTTACTCACTGTGCCTTTCACAGATGGGAAATATCCATTTGCATATCAGTCCTTGTCCTGCCCAGGGGCAGTCCAGCACCGAAATGCAATGGCAACTCCAACCTGATTGAGAGTACCACCAGCAACCCCATACACGTGTTTCACCCTTGTTGGGGATCATCAGTGAGGTGAAGCTGATGCCTCTCTAAGCACAGTGAGAGGGAGACCACGTCTGGTTGCCCCCAGGAGACCTAGGGTTACCAATCCCAGTTTCCTTGAAAAATAGTTTTACAAAGGTAGCGGGCGCCCCTCTTTCAAAAGAATAGACTTGATAATCTGTTCAGTGGTTATTAACCACTTGAGAGTTCACAGCCACTGCTTTTACTCACTGTGCCTTTCACAGATGGGAAATATCCATTTGCATATCAGTCTTTGTCCTGCCCAGGGGCAGTCCAGCACCGAAATGCAATGGCAATTCCAACCTGAACGAGAGTACCACCAGCAACCCCATACACGTGTTTCACCCTTGTTGGGGATCATCAGGGAGGTGAAGCTGATGCTTCTCTAAGCACAGTGAGAGAGAGACCACGTCTGGTTGCCCCCAGGAGACCTAGGGTTACCAATCCCAGGTTCCTTGAAAAATAGTTTTGCAAAGGTAGCGGGCGCCCCTCTCTCGAAAGAACAGACTTGATAACCTGTTCAGTGGTTATTAACCACTTGAGAGTTTGCAGCCACTGCTTTTACTCACTGTGCCTTTCACAGATGGGAAATATCCATTTGCATATCAGTCTTTGTCCTGCCCAGGGGCAGTCCAGCACCGAAATGCAATGGCAATTCCAACCTGAACAAGAGTACCACCAGCAACCCCATACACGTGTTTCACCCTTGTTGGGGATCATCAGTGAGGTGAAGCTGATGCCTCTGATACCCTTGAACCTAGGGTTACCAATCCCAGGTTCCTAGAATTGCCATTGCATTTCGGTGCAGGACTGCCCCTGGGCAGGACAAAGACTGATATGCAAATGGATATTTCCCATCTGTGAAAGGCACAGTGAGAAAAAGCAGTGGCTGCGAACTCTCAAGTGGTTAATAACCACTGAACAGGTTATCAAGCCTTGTTCTATCGAGAGAGGGGCGCCCGCTACCTTTGCAAACCTACTATCTTATGTAGTTGTTACATACGGTGAACCTAAGCTGTCAACTCTTGATAACCTAAACTGTAAGCTTCTGTAGAGCTCAGCTTTCTGAAAAAAACAGGCCGTTTATCCATCACTGTGATGTACACAATAACAAGGTTAATGAAACAAGCTGTATGTACTCAGGACAAATTATTGTATGTAAAAGTCAATAAAAATAAGCCAAACTGATTCCAAATTAATTGCTTTCATGGTTCTGTATTTTTACAAGAAGATCAATAAGTTCAGGGTCTGTTGAATCACAAAAGTACATGCTTAATAGCAGAGGCCTGAACCATAATTTGACCTGAGACCACGTATGGAAAGTAATAAGGCCTCAGGTTGAAATGTGTTTCTTGAAAGGTAGCTCCTTAGGTCTTTTGTTCATAAAAGGTGATGGATATTTCTGATAAAAAGAGTAACACACATATTAATTAAATTAAAACTCGAGTGTACAGTTTAATGGGCATCAAATAATGGGTTTATGTGATAAGTATTAAATGCATTACTCACTATATCTATTGAACCAATTTAAAAAAATAGATCTGAATTTAGGGCAACTAGGAGAATCACATAGATATTAAAATGATATCTTAAAATCTATGGATTACTAACTACTTTTAAAATGTTAATAACTCTGTTAGGCTTGCAGTCACAAACACATGAAGGATGTCCCAGTATTCAGAATGTTCTAGCAAATCTGAATATATGTATATAATGTATTGCAGGCACAACTCCATATATAACAGAAATTAATATGTTAGTCCAATTTGGTAGGGCTAATTCAAAGCTAATATATCCCCTTATGGCATGTTAAATACGATGGAAGCAAGGGGAAAGACATGAGTGGTGTGTGTGAGTGAAGGAAACTTATCACAGACTCTGTCCAATTCAAAATTGCAATGATGCAGCGTGGGTGTATATAAGGCCTTCCACATTGGAAGAAGAGAGTCTTTGGGAAAGCAGCAAAGGAAAATAAGCTGCTCAACAGAGGAATGGTGTTTTGGAGTTCCAGCTGGAAGTCAATCATGGTAGAACTGAATGCAGAGGACTTTCCCTAGATTTAATAGATATTTCCAGGTATTTCAATAAGGAAACCTGAGTCACTTCAAACATCCCTTTCTGTAGAGCTGGTAGAAATAAAATAGTTGAAAAGATCACCACACACTTAAAACAAGTCTTCATTTTTACTGAAAATCGCTTGGATTGTTAAGGATTTCAATCAGGCAATCAGTCTCAGCCTAGCATGCAATGCACAAATGAAATACGTGTTTATTGTATCTATATGTTCAATATTCTGAGTGATATACCACTCATCTCACACCCCTTCTCAAAATACCCCCAGGTCACAATGAACCAGGAATCAGGCTGGTTGGTAAAGTTAATATTTATTTATTTATGTAAAATTCAAATCAAACATATGTTTTAATATATGGGGCAGCAATCACCAAGGTGGTGACAATGCAAATAAGAAAGTAGGTAAGGCAATTGAATTCACTTTTTAGCAACACAGAATATAAAACACAGAGAATAGAACAGTTTTGACCTCTTTGAAAAGACAGTGCTTAAGTTAAGATTTCCCCCTCCAAATTTCTCAACTCACAAAGAAACAATTCTACACAGATGTAAGGAAGCAGCAGGCATTTAGGAATAAAGAACCGTGTATAGGGTTGAATGCAATCTTCCCTCCCCAAACAAGAGAGAAAAAACTTTTGGAAATTTTACACTTTTAAAATGCCATTTGAAAATGGCTGAGCAAAACAATGAAAAGTTGCACACATCCTTAAATCAAAAGAAATTCCTATGGGAGCAACACTGAAAAGATCCTAACCAACATAAACTATAATATGAGCAACAGTACACACTTTGAATATTTATGGAAGTGTGGAAATAATTGGAATTTTAAATCACACATGTAAAACATTTGCATAAATGCGAATTCCCGCCTAATTTTCACTAAACGGTTTTTAAGAAAAACGGGTCAAATACTTAAACTAGATTAATGGCTAAGAAAAAGAGAATGCCACCAGTGAATCTCCACAGTTACACGGCCGCTTGTAACCCTTCATGTGGTGGATACCCCGTTTTATTTATGGGAATT
The DNA here is from genome assembly GCF_040938575.1 of Ambystoma mexicanum. Lineage (NCBI taxonomy): Eukaryota > Metazoa > Chordata > Amphibia > Caudata > Ambystomatidae > Ambystoma > Ambystoma mexicanum. The sequence goes on from NC_090929.1 coordinate 545,705,179, forward strand.
ACATTATTTAATCAAAATCACTAATGGCTTATGGTGTAGAAAAACAAAAATGAGGAAAAGATTGGTGCTAACACTAAGAATCAGAGACAGGGTTGCAGGAATGTTTCTGAGAATATTATAGGTTCTTAAGTTAAAGATAGGATGGATTATAGATTGGGATATGACAATGTAAGATATGCTATGGTTTACTAAGATTCCTATTGATACTTACAGTCCTCTTTATTTTAAGATTTTGGACCATCAAGGGTTCTGGTTCCCACAGGTTGGGTCTAACAACGACAGGAGGGAACACCTGGTGGGATAGGTCAGCTGGGCGGTTCTGGTCAGCTGTACTGGTACCTTGGGTTGGACTGGACTGGATTGGATTGGCCCTTCTGGTTACTGGACGCTGTAGATTAGTGGGATGGCGAGTTTGGAGCAGACAAGCATTTATGGTAGCCAGCCAGATTGGATCAAAATGCTTCCGTTAAGTTTTAGGATTGCTTCAGAATTTGGACCTAGCTGAAAAAGGAGTTCAGCAATGCAGAGGCCTTGGTTTTTCAAAGAAATCTGGAATCAGGAACAAGATGGAGAATTCAGGAACAGGGCGGCAGGCGGAAATCTGGATGGAGTCAGGAATCAGTGTGTCTGTGTGTTGTGAGGTTCCCTTATTTATCCTGCCAAATGACATCACTCAGTTCATGGTAGGGTCAGATTTATAACCCACTCCCATAAGGCTATGATTGGTCAAAGGCACAGTTCCCGCCTTGTTCTTTGCTGGTTGGATGACAGAAAGGGTTGCCATGTTTTATGATCTAATCTGGAAAGCTCCCATAGTTATTGGGACCAAAATCTAACTTTTCCATGAATACATATTTATGTAAATATGCCCTATAATAAAATTGGATCCATAAATTACATATTTTGTGGGTCACGTTTACAACCAACTACCAAGTCGGTGGTACCTGGTTTTGTCTTTCTGTGGAATTTTGGAAAATGTAACCATAAAGGTTTGGCCTAACATTTCCTAATTCGGTACATATAAGTGCAATCACCCCTAGAACATGGTTAAACAATATTAGATTTGCAGCATTAATAGTTTCTGCACACTTGGTCATTGTTCATAACTTCTGTGCCTCACACAGTAAGAAATCCTTCAAATGGCTAGCATAAGTTCAGATTTATATGTAGGTACTTTTCACTGGTTTACTTATTCTTGCCGCCAAGCTAAATGTCTTGCAGTTCAGTGGAAAAATAATCATTTTAAAACCCAAAATCACATCTCTGTTTTTTTTTGTTCTTTCTCCCCAAGTGTGAGCAAATGGCAAGTCCTTTGAAGTTCAATGAGAAGCTTCTTCCTGGAGAGTGGAGCTTCCTGCCCCTCCCTTGTAAGGATGTGTGTCCAAGCCTGCTATTGTCTTTGCCTGGGGCCCAGACGAATGTCTAATGAGGTTCTTTGTCATGAGTATGCGAGGCCTCCCAACAGCAATTAGCCTTTCCAGCCAGCAGTGAAGAGTCAACCTTTCCCAGGCTAAGTACTGTCAGAGCAGAATTGTTTTTTTTTTCAAAAAGTTAATGAACTCAAGACTGGGTCTAACTTTAAGTTTCACCTAAATCATTCATTTAAACATATAAAATGAACACAGTTTATAGGTGTATTTTCAAGTTAGCAATCCTTTGACATTCTTAAATAATGAAGCCTTTAAACAAAAACATGCTTTCACAACAGGCGATTTTGCACTTCATTTATGAAAAAACACACTAAACTGAGTTCTTCAAGTCTGATTTTCCTCTGCAGCACATACACCTTTTATTCAGCATTAGTTCTTCCCTTGAGTGCTGGGATTGTTTGCAATCTGGATACATGTATCCAGCCTTTGTTTAGAGTTTCTCTCTGCACAGCTGATTCTGTTACTTGGTGCAATTTTAGCCACATTTTTCCTGTGGAAAATGAAAACAAGGGTTCCTGGGTTGCTTTTTCATTATACATACATACATTTTATAGAGCTGTCAGTCAATGACGCCCAGGTCCTCTGAGTCACACTGGATGATCTTGGGCTTTGCAGTACCCTTTTAATCTCAATGATTCAATGGAAATGATTGGATCTAGCACCGAAAACAGCACTTTTTAAGGTTGCAAAGCTAACATTTTAAAAAGCATTTTCAGTTTTAAGCACAATTCTGCTGCTTTGCTCCATGTTGATTGTGGCAGAGCCCACTGGCATGCTCCTACAGTGAGAACTCTGTTTTCACTCCCACCCCCAGACTGTGTGTGGCAAGGTGTGCAGTTTTCTGGTTGTGACCCAAACACAGTTTTGAAGATTTTGGCGCGCACAGGAGTCAGTGCACCCATTTTTGGCTGCTTCTTTTACCATTTGTAAAGTGATGCAGTGGGGCACGTTGGAATGGGTCAAAATATCCCACAGGATATTGCAGTGTGAAATATCAAAAATGTATCTGTTTATCGTTAGACAAAAGAGGTTGCTGATACATTTTGATAAGGGCACAATATAATTATTTTTCCCATACTATTGAACTGTTTCTTCTGAGTTATGTGTGTTTTTAAAACATACAATGGAATATTTAGTTTTGAGCATCTACATATATTGGAAAATACTATGTTGTCTAGATTGGTCATTTACATTTGATTCTATCCTTATATCTGGATGCTGCTGTTATTAAAAAAAAGTTGGATATTGTGACTTGATGCAAATAAAATGAGACAAGAGTACGCCGGATGCATGTTCTCTTCTGCAAACAAGCTGCCAGTTGCCAGTTTCATTATTTATTATTTGAAATAAAACAGAAAATACAGATCAAAAAACATCCTGTTGCTTTTCCCAGAATGTGGGGTGGATTGCTCTGGTTGGGGTATAAAATCAGGGTTATTTCTCTGTAAAAAGGGCCAATTATTGGAAATATGAGCAAATTCCACAAATATAAGTTGTTAGAAAAATAGGAGATTGTCAAAGAATACATAGGTTATGAGGTAACTAAAGTCAATAGATAGATGCATTGTGTAGAGGAGATAGTGACAAAGATAACAGATATGTGTGCTGTTGCATTGTTGTGCTGAATATTAAGCTGCCTTCTGAATAATCTCACAAAGAATACATGTTTATCTTTGGAATGGTACAGAAACAGGTTAATTGAGATTTGTGTTGTATTTTTGTGGATCTGTAGTTTGATGAAAAACTGAGGTTTGTAAGTTAGAAATATAATTCAGGTAGGTTGTTTATTTGACTGTAGATTACTGATCAGTACAGTTGATTGTAAATTGTGATCAACTATACAGTCTAAAAGATATTTTTGCTATGCAATGGGTCGCAGAAAGAAAACATGATAAAAAGAGTTGTGTAAGGAGGAGAACATATTTGGGAAGAAAGGAGCAAACATGACCAGTCATTACAGAAGCTGCACATGACTACCACTAACAAAGAAGAGAAACATTTGCTTGCAAACCTCTAATCTGATCTCTTTTTCCACCTCAAGTTGGTAGAAAATAGGTTAGCTGAAAGGAAAACGTGCATGAACTCAATTTCACAGATTGCTCAAAAGACCTCAGCAAAATAAATGATCATTCAACAAGTTAGTGAACAGCAATAAAACATAATAAAACAATTGAAAGATGCCCTAGATAACAAATATGAGCCAACGCAAAAAACAGCAAGATCTCCTTGAAGCAAAACAAGATGAGTTGAAAGTGTGTAGAGAAGCCAAACAATACTAAGAAAGGGCATATTTTAATAGTAAGTTTGCTCATAGTCAGTGTAGTGGGGCAATTGTTGGCTAGAAAGCAGATGCCCCCTTGCCTCCTCCAGAAAACATGGAATTATAAAATCAGATAGAACACATTTGAAACAGCACTTTTAAATCCTCCTGGAAATGCAGCTGGCACAAAGAATAGCTAGGTTTGCTACACAAGTAGGGACAGAAGAGGCATTAGCTGGCACAATTAGTGTGTCATCTTAAATAGAGTAAACTAGGTGGCAGGAAAGCGCATACCACGAGAGGGTCTCACTACACATGTCGGGGCAGCAGATATAATAGGTAGGGTTATTTTGCAGCGTACCCACATGGAGAACTGAGATGTGCGAGTCATGCACTCGGCCGTTAGCGAGCAAATAAATGCAGAGCTAATGTGTGCTTCAGAAGAAACACAAAATGCCATTTTAATAATTGCACCAGCAGAGAATTCAACCCTGCAACTTTAAAGAAGACCCAGTTGAACACACTTCAGCAAATACAGAAAATTGCTGTAGCCAGCTTGATGATGACTAGCCAAAGGTTTGTCAAAGCCAAGCCATGCAGGAAGCGTACATGGCGGAATACGAAATTATTATGTTCAGTCAAGCTGTCAGATAAATCAAGTTGCAAAGATACAGCAAAACACTTCAAATTTATAGCATCCTAGGAAATAAGAAGGAGGTGACAGATTAATGCATTCTGACCAGCCAGGCGTGATGGGAAGAGCAAGAAGCAGCTTAAGAAAAAACAAATAAAATACAGTGATGAAAACTTAACAGTAAGACTCACAAAATAATCATTCATAAATATGTCACGAGTAGGATGGTGAATACGGATGGTGAACAAGGCCTTGACACTCATGGCATGGGAAGTAAAACATGGGCTATTTGATTTAACTAAAATAAAGTGATATGCTTGTCTCTCCCATTCTGTCACCTGCACAAATGTGTCATCATAAAATGAGATAATTGATAGAGTGACTGCATTGTACCCCATTAGCACATGCCTTTATTCACTACAGAAGTAATCTAGGGTCTACCAATTAATTTTCAGATATGATGAGGTAGCACTTTATTTAGGGGAATGTCCATGGGTGGGGTTTTAGATAACGATTGTCCAATCCCTGGGTGCACATATATAGGTTCCATATGTAGTTTAGCAGAGGGAGCCAATGAGCAGGAGCAATAGGTTTCCACAACTGTGACATCACAATGACTCATTCATGGTATTTAAACTCATGTTGTCTGTTGAAACTTTGGAGAATTCTGGAGTGAGAGCTTGGCTTTTATCTTTATTTTTCCCTGGTCTATTGCAATACACTGGGTTACCTTGCATTTAACAACCACAATCTGAGTTGTCTCTTTTTTGACAAATGCCTGTTGGAGGGCTTTTTGGCTTTTGACCTCTACTTAACATCAGTGTTTTCTGACACATGAACTATTAAACAGTAATTATAGTGATCATACCACCTATACCAAAGGTTTATTCAATGACATTTGGACTATAAAAATGCAATTTAAAGGGCGGGGTTTTGATGTCGACTAGGTATAGGGCCTGCAACCTGTCAAGTTTATAAGGGACCAGGTCACCAGGTTCAGTGGCAGTAGCATGAGTTTATATGGAAGGGGGAGGGGAAAGAGGGAGAGAAAAACAACATTTTGAGAAGTTTCCAGAACTTAAGGAAGTCGGGCTCAAGTCTGGCAGGGAGGCTGTTCCAAACAGAGGCACCAGCCAAACAGAGAGACCTGCATCCAGCTCTCTGTCTGTAGAAGCGTTTCACAAGCAGATATTTCAAGTTAAAAGAGCAGAGGGCTCTGACAGGGGAATGTTTGGGGAGACAAAGTTGAAAATAGCATGGTCCCAGGCCCCAAAAAGCCTTCTGGAAGATGCACAGAATCTTCAATGTCATCCTTGCGGCCACCAGGAGCCAGTGTAGAGATTTTAGGGCTGCAGAGTAATGGTTCCTGGGCTTGAGGCCAAGAATAAGCCTTGCAGCCCTATCCTTGATTAGCTGAAGGTGTCACGACTATCTGCGCTATCCATAACGCGATGCCTGACTCTAACTTGGCGGCTCTCGCAGACACACCTGACTCCAACATGGCGGCTCTCGCAGATCACTGCAGTATGTGCAGCAGCCTAGTCGCCGCGCCCCCGAATGCCTTGCAATGTTTCCGGGTGGACGCGCCGACATCTTATCAGCCTGCTTATCCCAGACAAGGACGCGGTGCTACTCTCCTAGGAGCTGGGGAACGCTACGTGAGTCTGTGTCAGGGAATCCTTTTCTCTTTCTACTCAGGCTTGCCTTTGGGCTTATTATCCTATTGCCACTTTACCATTGAAACTGTATTGGTCATTGTTGTTGTTTGTGTGTGTTTACTTTAGGACGCCTCGTTGCCTTCCCGTTCCGGTGTTCTATCAGAGTTGCCCAAGCAACTCGCTTTGGGAGAATGTGTTTCCTGCATCCACCTTCGACCGGTGTGGTTTACTAGGGTTTCCTTTGGTATGCATTTGTTTCTCCTGAAGCATTTATGGGAATTTTGGTTTCTTATCTTGCAGGCTCATAGTTTGCTCTTCGGTTTTCGTCATCCCTTCTGAAACTCTGTCATCCATCAAGATAGAGAGGGTCTCCGTTTATTCTGGGTAATTATTGTTCTCTATTCTCCACTCAGTGTGTAGATTGCTTCCAATTACTCCTCAGTGTTTGTTCATCATTTTCCTTTGCTTTGCACTATCCAGTGTGCCCAGTCTTTCAGATCATACCAGGTCTTCGGTTATTTTCATTTCTAAATCTTGTTGCCATCAGATCCCTTGGTAAGAGTCCCGCTTCTAGAAGTGTCTTTTCCAGTACTAGGCAGAACCAACTCTAATCACTTTGTTTCGCTATTTCCCTTCAGCCAATCTGACACCTCTCTGGATCCAATCCTTTAAAGACATGCCTATTCATCACCACACTCCTGGGATAGCGGAATCTACTTCTACGGGACGTTTCCAGGAGTCTACGTTCACTAGCAGCACCACAGGGTTTTATTCCCCAAGAGGGTTTCCCTGGGAACCTCCCTTTGCCCTGGCCTTTGTGCCGGGTCACTGGGTGTTTCTCGGGGGGAATTCTAATAGTCATCTGAAGATAGAAACAGAGATCAATCTCCATCTGGGTATCCTTTTCCCTACATATTCAGCTGCTATTCTTGCTCCAACCCCCAGGTGAGAGAACTTTGTTTCTATGTTTTCCTTACACGGGACACCTTTGATTGTTAAACATTGAAGTATTGTACTCATTCCTAACAGAAGGGGGTGCAGGGAACAAAGGGGGATGTTGAGGAAGAGGCTGTTGCAGTAGTCCAGCCTAGAGAGGAACAGGGCTCTGGAGACGTTCAGCTTCTGGGGGATGGTGAGGAAAGGTAGAATGCTGATAAGGAGTTGGAGTTAAAAGTGGGACTTTTTGAAAATATCCAAGATGTGAGCAGTGAAGGAAAGAGAGACTTTGCAAATGACCCCAAGGTTTTTGGCCTCACAGGATGGTGACGGTAGAGGGCCTAAAGAGAGCGGCTATAGAGTAGAAGGTAAACAGGGCGCAAAAAGTGTCCCCATAAGAAGGATCTCCATCTTACTGGCATTGAGACAGATATCATTAGCCTCACACCATGCCTGAATGGGGGTCCCACAATCAGGGATGGCAAAGGGAGATGAAAAACTAGTACAGGGAAGTTTCAAGGAAAGCTGTGTGTCATTGGATTAACACTGCAAATGTTGAGAGAAGGAGGAGATCAGATGAGCCAGAGGGATGAGACAGATATTAAAGAGCCACAGGGATAGGATAGAACCCCGAAAAATGCTACAAGTAGAGAGTGAGGTGGTGGAGGAGAAACGGCCCAGTTGTAGCTGGGAAGGACGGTTAATGATGAAGAGATCAGCCAGTTCAGTGCCCGGTCCATGATGCCAAAGGTATCACAGAGCTGTCTAATAGGCATAGAATGGTTCACTGTGTCAAAAGTCAACAAGACATTGACGTTCACTATCCTCAATTGTACTACAATAATAAATCCCATATACACTTCAATTATATCATTCCAACATATTACAAACACGGTATACTCCACTTATAGTACCTATACAAACTCTACACATATTACTGTAGTGTATGTTGCCAGTGGCCAAAACCACCACAATAAAATTAAATCATATAACAAGCATGTACAACACATCTTTAAGTAATACACCCACCCAATACCAATAACCACGAACAGAATAATTCACAGCACACACGCCAGCACATAGACAACTTTTTTTCACCTATAAAAAAAGCTCTATATCAAGTTTTTTCCACTCCTGCACACTTTGCAGGTCCTCATTCATCCACAAAATGACACAACATATATTTTCCAGACTTCTTTTCCTCATGGCACCCTCCGCAGACAAAGGCAATGATGCGCCAATCAAATATGGCCACTACTTCAAAAATGTGGACGCACTTCAGTTTTTGATATGATAGGTTATTTATAACACGCTTAATACCCAGAGGTTTCTAAGCACTGACCCGGGGATCAAACCTGTGTTGCTCCGTGTCGTTTTGTTTCCAAGGCGAGCATGTTTCTCCTGCGCTATCCTCCCAAGACTGAAACATCCAATCAGCGTGTGCCTCTCCAGAACGTTTGGTGACCATTCGTTGAACGGCGCCAAACTTATAAGCTGCCCAACAAAAAGTTGAGCAACTTAACCAATAATATTATTACAATTCATTATATAAACATCCTTCCATCCGTTCCCAATGATGACTTTATACAAATTCCAAATTAAAAGTAATAGTCCACGGACTGCACAACTATTCGAGGTCTATTTATGAAATAGGGTGTCTGCAGACATGGCTCTGTGTATGCGCATGTCCGCTCTCACATGAATCACCTTTAATTAGTCCATGGACAGTGCACCTGTTTACGGCCATTCATGTGCAGGCATCTGGCATCTGCCGCTAGATGGGTTCTGCAAACACTGCGCTGCTGCAGCACACATCCGGAAGTCATTATGTGACCACGCCTGTGTGGCATGACAGCGCATCCGCAGGTGGTCTCCATCACCGCAGATTGTTTAAACCTGTATTTTCCTGAGCTCCTAGACCCATTCTTTCTTGATCTGTCAAACTTTTACAACTTTCCAAGGCCTATTTCGACTCTGTGGTCTGTGGACAGTCATGCATTCCACAGACAGTTCCTATAAAGAGACCCACCCATTACTTTTAGTCATCCTTAATCAGCCCCCTAAGGTCATGTTGCCTAATAAATGAGCAAACCTTACAAGACAACTTAGAGAAACATGGCCTAAGGGGGCTGTATGTGTTCTCACTTTACACTAAGCAGGGTTGATCCCAGTTACTGCATGGATGGGAGACAGTCTACAGTCCAGAATGCCATATGTTTTCTTAGTTTTAAATATCTTATAACACACGGCATCCGCATTATTTTTTTTAAAACCATGCTGCTGTCATACCTTGAAGGTTTTGCCCACAGAGACATTTTTTTGTGCTTTTTTCTTAATTGCATTCTGGTAGTTGTTGCCTCACAGTCAGGATAGGGGGAATAATGCCACAATTATACACGTTTTGCCTAACATAGTTCTATAAGGATCTGTATATTTGAGTGACATTACGGTTTCTGTACTTTCTAAGTTAGCTTTATAAAGCAGAGCATTGTTGAATGCCAATCATGGGGATGAGGAGGGGAAATGATGAGAGGGCAAGTAAGTTGGGAGCATTTGCCCGCAATGTGGCAAGAGAGTTTGTATCCTGGACACTGGTGCAGTTATTTTCTCTTGATTGTGGCTGTTTTTCAAGGTACCAGGAAAGGACACATGTGGGTGGACAGCATACCTTTTCTTCAGAGGGCGGATGCAACCCCACTGTTTTTTTTTTTTAGGTTGGCAAGCTTGTTCAAGTATTGGCTACCAGGATTTTACTCAGGTTGTCATGTTCCCAGTGGAGACATTTAATTACAAGAGCACAAGCACTTGATTCGTATTGGGATTTAGTTTTCCAGGGAATATTTCACGACAATGTACTGCTCACCTGAACATCCCTGCAACTAACATTTTTCCTTGAATATACATATATATTCAAAGAAACAGCTTTGATGTCATCTTTGATGTCCTGGGTGTTAGTCTTAGCAGTGCACGGTGGTGGCGTGAGTTATGGTTGTTTAGCTTACCATAACTGGCACATTTCTGTGGTTTTTCGATTTTACTTGAAACCATAACTTCCCATTAACAAGGTTTTTTCTTCGAATTTCATAGGTTTTTATTAGTCCAACATAACCATAATGTCCCTGTAACAAAGTTTTTTCAGTGAATTTCAAAGGTTTTTATTAGTGCAAATTAACCATAACGTCCCCTTAACAAACAGTTTACATTTAATTTCATAGGTTTTTACTAGTGCATGCTATTTTCCTACAATTTACTAATATCATACTTACCCAATCTAGCAATGTTTGTATCCAATTTACAAAGTGTCACCTTAAAACTCTGCCATTTCCCACCTTCTGAAATCATTTCTAACACTTCCATACACTTTTTACAACTATTTCAACTACTTTTGCATCCGTAGATGTCTACGAACATCTGACTTCATAACAGACCTTTCGACAGTGACACATGACCATACGCTGACGCACAGCATGATGACATGTCCGAGAACCCGTCCGCACTTCACAATAAGATCTCTGCTGGCAAATTTCTGTTTTTTTTTGTTTTACTTGAAACCATATTGTCCCTTTAACAAAGTTTTTTTCATTTAATTTTACAGGTTTTTATTAGTGCAACTTAACCATGACGTTCCTTTAAGAATGTTTTGTGTTATGCTAATGAGAATATTGTTGCGTTCATCCTCCGTTCCAGGGACTGGAACGGTGGATAAAGGCACAGCAGCCCAAGTTATCAGCCCAAGCGAAGTGAGGGAGGACAACAAGGTCTCTGGACCATTATCCCCCCATTCCAGCCCCTGAAATAATGGGGGATGAAGGCCATTACCACCCTAGGTTCCCAAAGAGGGAACCCGTGGTGCTAAAAAAGAGGATTTTTCTTCCTATACCATTCTTCCTATATGTAGGAAGGAAAATTCTTTTCCAAGATGGCCACCATGGAAAGGGAAGGTGAGGGTTCCATACAGGGCCCCTCTTCACTTTCCATGACAGCCTGTAGAAGGCAAAAAGAGAACCCTATGACCATATTACCACAAGCACATTTTTCTTCCCTTTCAGATCTATCCTAATTTCGAATAACTTTACCACAAAGCCAGTCCCAGGTGGACATGGCCACTTTTACCCTATGTTTTGTCCCTTGTGGTCATGGCCAGTAGCCAGATTGTCCAGATCATGACCTTATTACATGACCCGGACAATCTGGTCACTGGCCATTGCCACAGGCTACCCCTCAGTCACTAAAGGTATAGCGCTATTTTTTGTAGCTACATTATGACACTTGTCAAATAATAAAACACTGGCACATTTGCAAAACCATGCTTGTAGGTCCTTGCCAATGCTCCTTACGCAAGTTTGCTGGAAATCCACCCATGTTTTATTTTTTCAAAAGTGTCAAATGTACGCACATACAATCGTCATATAAAATAGCCCCCACTTGACAAAATCCATTTAGACTTTACGTAAACATCTATATCTAGATCTATAATCTTTCTGCAAACCTTTGTGTAGATTTGTCCAATGGCACCACATTTATAAGCCTTTACAATATTTTGGGACCCCCCCACAAATTTTGCCCCCTCTTCACAAAATCCCACCAAACTTCGGAAAAACACTCATATCTAAATGTATTAACTGTTTCCCAAATTAAGTGTAGATTCGTCAAATGGCACCTCATTTATAAGTCTTTACATTATTTTGGGACCCCCCTCTAATTTTGCCCCCTCATGACAGAATCCAACCAAACTCAGAATCAGCTCAGAAATATACATTCAAATTTTCATGCAGTTCCATTAAGTGGCTCCAAAGTTATAAGCCATCCAAGAACTGCATTTCACCAGCCCTGTAATGCTGAGGTGTACGCAAACTTTACAGGACTGTTCGTGAACATCCAAACTGTTTGTGGAATTTCGCAGCAAAAAACACCTGTTTTTTTTGCATCTTACAGCCATATGCCATCCCACCCCATCACCCCTCACCAATTTGAGAAGTTTGACAAGTGCAATGTTGCGTTATTAAATATGTTTTTACCGTGATGTCCACGGACACTGGCCACTGTCCGCAAACCAAGATGGCGGGCATTTCCAAAAATCTGACGCACTTCACGCTCTTCACCATCCAACTTGGTGAAAATCCGTTCAGTAATTTTTTTTAAAATGACCAAAAAAAAGTCACAAAAAATGTGTGATATCTATGTCCGCTCTGCGGACACACTTCCCTCTCTGCACGCTTTCGGGACCAAGCCGCTGCTCCTGCTGCAAATTTGGTGAAAATCCATCCAGCGGTTTGGGCTGTAGGCGTAAGCAAAGTTTTTTTCCCAGTCTATGGGAAAAAAATACATTTTGGGACCCCCCCTATAACTTTGCCACCCCTAGACTAAACCTCACCACTCACCAAACTTCGCAAAAAATTTCAGAGTGGGCCATATAGTTTTTTTGAAAAGTTTGCTGTGGATTCGCACAGGGGGAGCAAAGTTATAAGCCGCCCAAAAAGTGCTTGTCCTACTGTGGGCCGTGTAATATATATATATATATATAAATATATATATATATATATTATAGTGCAGCGGTAACACCACTATATTTAAGTTGAATATCGAGATACATATGAAACCCAAAAAATGAATTGCTAATAATGCTGCTGCGGTTCAAACATGAAAATTGCAGTTGTAGGACAATAAAATATTTGTTCTTCAATTGTATTTTCATGTAGATTCATAGAAGTATAAGAGCGTTTTGTAGTAGACTGATTAGCCAAACATTAAGAAGCTTTCACATCATTTCTATAGCATAAGTGAATGCAAGTCTACTCACAGATGAAATGGGATTCACATGCAAATACCTCCACTGGTTTGCCTCCTATCACTTGAACAGATACCAAGCATTCCAGATTGGTAAGATAAGATCATGCCATTGCCTGGTCACTCGCCGAGTCTCACAGGGTGAAATGTTCTCTCCAGCAATCCTATGTCTTTATATGGGTCAACTTGTGTCACCCTAATATCTCACTATACCAATGTGGCATATATACTAAGTTATTCCTCAAGGTTAATAGTACTCAAGGCATTTTGCAACTGAGGAAATACCTCACCCTCATTCATGCCTAGACAACACCTAACTGATACTCAATCCCACAAAAATGGCTTTCATCCTACCAGGCTATCCATCTAAACAAGACTCCATCCAAGGGTGACTGAATGACATGGACCTAGATGGATGCGCACCTCATCTGGCCTGTGCCAAATCACTTGTATTTATTATTGACAGCAATCTCTTCTTTTGGCAACATATTAGCAAACTATCCCAAACCACCATCTATCAACAAGCACTCCTCTGGAAGATAAAACTAATATGAAGCATTGCGCTGCACAGGTAAGTGGAAATCTGCCTTTATTTAGTTATTAGACTACAGCATAGCAAGCCCCCCCAATGGACCAACACCTCCAAAGCACTCGGCACACTGACAAATGAAGAATCCAACACTCAGATAACACTCCAACCTTCCACTTACCATTCCAGTGGTGACACCCTTAACATTCCATACCAGGAGCATTACAACAAAAGCCCTTCCTCTCACATGAGGATTTCAGAACCAGAGTCCTGGTCCTGGTAATCCTACACCTTGATGATGGGAGTGCCCTCCTCACCATCATCCAGGCCACACACCTGGCCGCTTAGGGCCATTCAACAAACTGCTGCATGACTCATAACAGGAAGTAGGAAATGTGGGTAGATCTCCCCCATTTTAAGAGAATTACAGCGGCAACCCACCCCAACAAGGATACTCTTCATAAATGTCTGCATCACATGTAAGGTAACTACTGCCCAAACATGAGCCTACCTACCCACCAAACTTGCATATTCAGGTGTGATGCACTCCACTAATAGCCAGACCATTGCAAGGCTCAAGAGTAAACTGGAATGCAAAGAGGAAACCAGGAACCCGCTATTGCTATGCCTCAGTCTACTAGAACACCAATCAGCAATCAAGACCAGACTGACACTCCTGAAAGGAACTCAAAAACCTGTTCTTCAGGGAACTCCAATGTGTCACTTTGGACCTGATAATCATATCTATATACCAGCCATGTAGTATGGGATACATGTAGCCTATCCTTTCACCTATGTTTAAATGTATTTATTTTATTGTTTAAAGCAACCTAGGCCTAGAGCATCGGAACACTGTAGAGAGGGTGGGTAGCCAGCATTTGCACTGGCATCTTTTAACAATAGTGCAGTACTTTTTTTAAAATTTATTTATTGTTTGGCTGTATGAAACACCTTTCAATAATTACAAAAATGAATAAAAACATATCATAAACATATTACAATTCAATTCATCAGTATATAACACTTTTCACCATTTTACGCCTGGCATCCAATGTATATAAATCATAATAGCAGCATTTTTTTTTCATTTTTTTTTTCCCATCACCTTCCCCCATAAAAGCATTCACAATTACTTTGGGTATAATTCATTTAAATAACCTGTTGTTGCTAATCTAATTGACATTCTCTTTGCACCAAAAATCAGTAGCCATAATTCTTCCGTATCAGTTATCATTTGCGCTTTAAAGCAATGGAAGTAATATTTACGACGTATGGCACATAATGCAGGACAGTAGGCGATGACATGTTTTAGCGTTTCTGCGGTATCAAGGTCCTTACAAAATCGACAGATGTTCTCGCTGGCATCTATTAGTTTTCGCCTAAATAAAATATCCTTTGTATGCCACAAATTTAGACGAAAACGAATATAATTGTCTCTAAATTTTGGAGATGGATATTTTAAGATATAAGATTCTACAACTCTAAATTTTTTGTGGCCAAACTGGGCAATGTTCCAGTCTTTAGAGTGGGAACATTTTTCCAAGGTATATATCCAATCTTGCCGATACAGTTTAATTTTAGCTTGTGTCGGATTGTGAATTAAAGTATCTAAAGAGATGTCCGCATCAGAAAGAATGCTTATAGCTGTATTTAACCAGCATTTTGGGTATTGATGTTCTGAATATAGTAAATATTTACCCAAAATACAGGATATATCTACACATTGTAATGACAGAATGCATTTTCTCAACAGAGCTATCAATTTCCATGCAATAGTACTATATAACGATAGCATCCCTAATTCAAAAAGAATCATTGCAATGGGGACACAGGTAGGCAAGTTAAGAATTGAGAGCCAGTATTTACCCTCCAATCGATCCCACACTAAACGGGGCAACATCAATACAGCTTCAGAGCCATACGAGATAATAGGTTTTGCTTTCATGGAATAAAATGATATTATATGATTGCACGTAAACTTTCCAAACTTATATAAAATAAGACAAGATTGGGAGATTAGGGTTTGCAGTTTCAATTCAAGTTCTTTTTGAAACACTTTATCATTGTTACCCTGGCTAATCATAATACCCAAGTATCTATATATTGCAGTTGAGAAAATTTGCTCCTTTTTTATATACCACTTGAATTGAGAGTATTTTGTCATTTTACGATTTTGGCACATCATAATTTAGGTTTTCGTTAAGTTTATAGTCATGGCATTTTCTACGGTATACTCCGATAACCCATTAACCAAGCGTTGCAAACCTGCCAGAGTTTTTGACAATAGAACAAGATCGTCTGCATAAAGGATCCATGGTACCTGTTCTTGGTCTAGTTTAGGAGCATCAGAGTTAACATTCTGACATTTTTCACCCATATCAAGGATAAATAGATTAAATATAGTAGCCGCCAAGATGCATCCCTGCTTCAGTCCTCGATATGTTAAGATGGGAGGAGTTAACATCCCATCGCGAGTAAGACGGATATGAACTGATGTATTTTCATGAAAGATAGAAATTAACTTAACCAGTGAATAAGGGCAGCCCAGTAGCAGCAGTTTATGCAGCATTAGATTGCGGTCTATAGAGTCGAATGCTTCCTTGAAGTCTACAAAGGCAACGAATAACGGTTGCCTTTGCTGACAGCAGAGAGCCTTAATTGCAGTCAAGGAGACAATATTTATAGCCGTTCCCTTACCAGCCACAAATCCTGTCTGAAACCTATCTCTCATGTTCGATGAGTTGATCCATTGTTGAAGATGTCTTAGAATTAATGAAGCAAAGATTTTCCCTGGAACATCTAATAAGGCGATTGGCCTATAATTTGCAGGATTTTGTCTATCGCCTTTTTTATAAATGGGCACGATTTAGGGATCTTTTGGGTAATTACAACTTGAGAGAAGATTTCAAACAGGATGGGAGCCCATAAATCTGGAAATTCTTTTAGCATGGCGTTAGAAAGCCCATCAGGGCCTGGAGCACGGGATCTACTAGCTTTATGAATAAGATAAAGAATATCATCTATTGTAAAAGCTATTGAGAAGGATCCCTCAAGTTTTACAGAAGGTACGCAGTTAGTAGAAGGGAGAAGAGCATACAGTCCAGAAAAATGGGAGATCCACGTGGAAGAAGCAACATCATTAATCTGCATTTGACATTGGGTGGTTCTATATGTGTCTGTCATTAATGACCAACATCCTGCAGAATTTTTTGTCAAAACTTTAACCAACATTGCCTCACCATCTTTTTGATATAATAGCGAACGATAAGTTCTTCTCTAATTCCTATGTTTGGTCTTAATTGCTTTAAGAGCAACCCAACGCTGATCAACTGGTAAAGATTGGACCGCTTTCTTATTTTTTCGAAATAGAGCGTTCGCTTCTGCATATCTTGATTATAAGAATGTGCTGCAACTGAAGATCTTGTTATCTTAGTAGAACCAGCAAATTGATACATTAGTTTTGTGTAATCAATATCAGAATTCCAATCATTTAGCGAGATTTTACATGATATTTTAAGACAATCTGTAAAATGCAATAGTTTGGTACTAGACCATCGTAAACGGTTTCGACCAGGATTTACATCAATAGTACCTTCCATTGTTATAGAAGACACAAGTGGAGCAATTCCTTGATCACCAGAGTTCAATGGCCAGTGGAGATACAGCATATTATGATCACTAGCCGAAGATGGCAAAACCTGAAACCCCTTCAGGAGATGAAACAATGAACGGCTAACATAAATGAAGTCGATGGTAGCCACAGAACTACCCCTTTTCCATGTTGGGTGGGGAGGAGAGTCCTCAGGAAATGATCCATTGACCATGAACATATCTTTTGACTGTATGAACGCATTCCAGCTTCGTAATCGATCGTCGGATAATACTTTGCTATTATTTAAACAATGGAGATTTAAATCTCCCGCTAAAATTATGTGCGATTGTTTCTTGTATTGGTATATTTTTTCCCATAGGCGCTCAAGAGAGCGCAAGTAGGAATCGGTGGAGAAAGCAGCTGGATTCCAATATGTATTAATCAATAGTGCAGTACTGTGAAGTCTGTGCATCGGTATGTGCATCCATTGGAATTAGTCCTTGGTCAGGTGTTGTTGAAAGAGCCATGTTTTGAGAGATTTGCAAAATTGGAGAATTGTGGGGGCATTCCTAGCCGATAGGATCGAGTTCCAGAGGGTGGGTGCATGACAAGAGGATGATTGTTTGTGGGTCCTTTCTTCGGGGACGAGTTGTGATTCAAGCCGGTTCGCCAATGTGCTGTGCGAGGAGCATGTGCCACCATATATGCGGAGCTTAGCCAGAAGGTACGCTGGTGTGCTATTCTTGACTGCTTTGAAGATGATATATGCAGTCTTGAACAGTATCATGGCTTGGAGTGGAAGCCAATGTAGTTCACATAGGATGGGGTAGTTCGGTCAAATTTCCGTACTCCTGTAATGGGATGTACTGCGGCATGGTGGACTGTTTTTAGGGGAGCCAAGTGAACAGCTGGGAGCCCTGTCAAGAGAACATTTCCCCATCCATGTTTAGGACCACAAGGGTCAGCACTACGGTCCGGAAGTGCTGCAGCGGGATGACGGGTTTGATATTTCGAAGAGTAGAGATTCTGAGCCAAAGCATTTGGGCCTTCATGGGTATTAGTTTCTGGAAGGACAGCTTTCTGTCAATGGAAAGCCTAAGGATTTAGCTGCGTCTGAGAGTTGTGGTTCAAATCATTCTAGCTGTATATCATTGAGCCATTGATGGACAAGTTGTTTTTGGCAGGGACACTGATGAGGACAAATTCTGTTTTGGATGGGTTTAGTTTGAGGTAGGCAGTTGACATCCAGGACTGGATAATGGCTGTAATCACTGAGATGATTGATGTTCTGCATGATATTTACTCTCATTTACAACTGAGTATCATCTGCATATTCGTGGATGGCTATATTAGAATCTTTTAGGAGAGTGACCAGACGCTCCATGTAAAGTTTAAAAAGGGTTGGTGAGACTATGGAGCCTTGGGGGACTCTGCAGGAGACCTGGAGTCGGTTAAAATGCAACAAGTTCATCTGGACAGTCTGGTGTCTGACTAAGAGGTAAGGGGTAAACCAATGTAAACCAATGTTGACAGTGCTGGAGAATCCCATCCTGTCAGCCAGGAGGGAGAGAAGGATGCGGTGGTCGACAGTGCCGAATGTGTAGCAACTACTTTTTCCAAGATTTTGCCAATAAACAGGAAGGTCATAATGGGCCTGCAGTTGGCCACGTCATCTTGATCTAGGGTTCGTTTTGTCAAATGAGGTCATATGAGACCAGTCTTGACAGTGTCCGGAAATTATCCCTCTGCGAGGGAGGCATTGATGATGCTGAGGAGGGTCCGCAAATTCTTTAGTGAGGGGGACTGGAATTATGTGATCAGAGTAAGAAGTCGGTTTGAGGGAGGGAATCATTTTTTAGGAGATCCGGGGCAAGGAGAGGTGTGCATTCAGTCCAAACGGGCAGTGTGCGTGCCAGGATGCAGAGAATGCTAATTCAAGCAGAGGTTGATTTGATGGTCTTTCGGATTTTGTCTATTTTGTCCCAAAAAAATATTTTGATTCTGTCACATTTTTCCTGAGTTGCTGGTACCTCGGGGTTGGGTGTGGGTTTCGTACAATGATTTAGTACTTCAAAGCTTTGCTCATGTTAGAGGCTGCCACAATGGTGGTGGAGTAGTAAGTAGCTTTGGCGTCGGTAATCAAAATCCTACAGTTTGCGCGCATAGTTTTATGGTTGGTAAGGTCTCCCAAGTTATGGTTTTTGCACCACCGTTTCTCTAGGGCTCGGACTGAGCATTTGTTTCAGGCTAGCTCCCGGGTGTACCATGGGGCAGATGGTTTTGTCTTACACTGGCTGGAATTCAGGGGGGCATTAGTATCCAGCAGTCTCAGAGCAGAGTTGCAGAAAAATTTCAGGACACCTGAGGTATTCCCTGTAGTGGGGAAGTCTGCAAAGTTTGCTTCTAGTTCAACGACTAGGAAGGTTTTGAAAGAGCAGTGCTGAGTGAGGGAGCATTTAGCCAGACCTTTGTCAGCCGTGGTCAAGTGGGTGACTGATAATGGGATGGCCGCGTGGTCAGACCAGTCAAGTGGGATCTATTAACCCCAAATTACTTGTACAGCGCTCCTCTGCTCCCTGCATAGGTTTGTGCTGCATAACCATAAATACAGATACTAGCATAAATACACACGTTATCACTTTATAATAACATTTCTGACTGTTGATTTAAGTTATGCTATACAGACTCATTGTGCAAAGCAAAAATTTAAATACGCCTAAGTGCATGCAAGCAACTCAGGATAACACTTTTAGAGAAGCACAAACTAAGGGAAGAGGAAGGTGCCAAAGGCCTTCCTAATAAAAGATGGACATTGAGTGATGAATGAGTCCATGGGTTAGTGCAATGATAAGTTAAGTTAATTTGACTTACAGATGATAGCTGCTACTACAATGGTCCTCCTGGGACAAAGTCCACAGAGAAAGATACAGCTTAATGAACATGAAAACGCAAGAGTAGGGACCTCAATTCGAAGCAACAGATTCCAGTAAAAGTGCTCAGCCTTAGGTGGCAAGGAAGGGATTCAATTTAAAGGAGACACATACAGGGAATGCAAGTTGCATACCACCTGCCTCCGGTCAGCCAATGATTAGGTAGAATAAGTAGTTCCAGGTTAGAGGTTCACAAATTATGTTTTTCAAGTTCCCTCAATTACCTATCTGAGGAAAAATGGGCCCCAGTTCAGTTGGGCAAGACAGCACTATACCATACATAGGACTGTATGCACATACACTGTTTCTCCAGACTGTTATATAGCTTAGCTAAGTGAGGATGATTTGAGAAGACCAAAGATCGAAAATGAGGTGGACTGTTGAATTTTGGGTGACCCAAAGCATCTTACAATAAAATCGGCCGGCCCAGATCAGGAGAATGTATGCAAACTAAATGTGACTGAATCAATTTTACAGATCTCCTGCATGATACAAAAGGGAAAGGAAATATGTGACGCAACAAGCAAAGCAGGAGGAACTATGGTCAGTTGACTTGAAGAGACTGTATCAGTACATTTTCAAATGTAAACACTAAATTGTATGCAGTAGAAATTGCAATGAACCCATGGAATCTGTACTGCCAAAAACAATGACTTCACTTTCCTCAGATTTGATGCAGAGATCATTTAAATTCATCCAACTTGCAATTCCCTTGAGATGGGATTGAAAGCTAGAAGCTCTTGCATGCAACTCTTCATAAAGATGGGCGAGCAACTAATTGTCATCAGTACAGGTAGAGAATGAAAATGCCGAAGAGGACACCAAGGCAGACAAAAGATGAACACACCAACTGAACAGGACGAGCAGCAAGGAAGCACTCTGAGGAGCCGCTCACGCCTACAGCACGGTTTCACAAATATAGGGTACACAGCAACAACTAGTGTACTGTCGCATAGAAAAGAGGTAAACTATGCCACGACAGTGCCAAAGACCCCACAATCCTATGTTCAGCTGTATCGAAGGCCAATGAGACGTCCAGCATCACTAAGCTTACCAAACTAGCTGCATCCAACGTCATCTGGATGTCATCAAAGGCTGACATCAGATCTGATTTAATACTCCTGCCCGGTAGGAAGCCGATCTGCAGGCAATGTAAAGCATCAGTACTTTCAATGAAATCTTGGAATTGAGTGTCTGCACACATTTAAATAAACGTGCCCACTGCTGGTAAAAAGGAAACAGGACCAGAATATGTTCGGGTCAGAGTGTCAAAACGTTACTTTTTAATTAAGTGCTTGATAATGACAGCTTTATGTGCACTGGAATAAGTCCTTAAGATTGAAAGCCATTAATAACAGACACAAAAAGGATCACATATAAGCGTAGAAAGCAATTCAAAAGGTCCTTAGCTTGCAAACATTTACATATGTGCCAGATTCCAGTCTGCTGAGAAGACCATCAAGTTTTTCAAGAGTTTTTAAATAACTCACAAGGCTTGCCACTGGGACACGCCGCCATACCAAGTGGTAGGTTATCGAAAGTGACAGTCACACTAGCTGAGGACTGGATATTCTCTACCTTACTCACACAGAAAGCACCAAGAAGTTTGCACAACTCCAGAGAAAGACTTACAGTGAATGTGAGAGGAATAGGATGAGGACATTCATCCAAGGTGGAAAAAACAACCTTTTGTGTCTCACTCTTACTTTACATACTGTGACATGATTTCTACAACAATTATGTACGGTGTGAGAATATGTGCAATGCCAGAGACATTCAGCAACTTCTGTAGTTTTCTCAATTCTCGCAAGGTAGGCAGTGGCCAATCTCAGCTGTGCAGGTCATCTGGTTGATTAGATATTGTTGAGGGCAATAAGATGTCAAGAGCCAAAGCAACCACAAAACTGAAGACTATATGCACAGATTCAAAGTTATTAGTAGACACTGTTGGGTTGAAGCCAAAATTGCCTGGTAGATGGCAATGATAAGGTTTTTCACAAGCTCACCAACAAAGGGATCAAGCTTCAAGAACAAATCACTTAATTGATTGCTCTGCAAACAAAGAACGGAGTTGCTGGTTTGTCAGTCCAGTCTGGAAAAGAAAGGGTGACCAGGTACAGTAATATAAGTAATACTAAATATGAAATCTAACACAAGGTATTCCTAACAGGAGGGGCCTTCCATCATTTTATTAAGATTGAGTATCTCCATATTAGCAATCAATGAGTTTCCTCAAGGAAGAGTGGCAACACATTCCGCCCAGACATTAAAGTCTCCCAGGACAATACTTAGAAGACAAGGCCAAATGGCAAATAGCTTTCACGATCAGCTTTGCAAATGGCTGGTCTGGCCAGGGAGGGTGGTAGTCCAGTAGCACCTCCTCACAGGTATTCTACCTTTCCTCAGACTATTACAACAGCCTACTTCTCTATCTTTCTAACTCTACTGTTCGCCCTCTTCAACTAATCCAGAACAGGACTGCAAGACTTATCCTTGACCTCAAGCCCAGGGACTGCATTTCTACAGGTCTGAAATCTCTCCACTGGCTCCCAGTGGCCACTTGGATCAAGTTCAAGACCCTCTGCATCATCCACAAGGCTTCCTGGGCCCATGGTCCTCACTATATCCAACTCTCTCTTCCTAAATACCTTCCTTCTAGAGACCTCTGCTCAGCTACCTCCAACTGTCTTTGGGTCAGACGCTTCTCTAAGCAGAGAGTGGGTAGTAGATCTCTCTCCTCTGCAGGTGCCTCACTTTGAAATGGCCTCCCTGCCCTTCTTAGACTTGAGCCGTACCACCTAAAGTTCCAGAAGATGCTCAATACCTTCCTTTTCTCTGTTTCCTTCTCTCTCTCTCTCTCCCTTGCTAATCTGTTTCTGCTCAAGCCTGACTGTCTGCGTGGGTGCCCTCAGAGACAAACAGGGTACCACCCCCCACCCCGTCGAGTTACCCTGCACTGCCTCGTGGCCTACCCAGCACTCCCATCTGGCACTGCACCCGTGTAGTCCTTTGCCATCCTTGTACTTACTCAGAGCCTTGCTACTCTGACTGCACTTCCCCTTTACCATTTCCCTGCACTTCCCTGTGCACCCTCTCCCCTGCACTTCTCATTTGCACTTGCACAATTTGAATGTTACAATGCCTAGTAAAATCGTTTGTCTTGTTGTCTCTCTGTCTCCCTTGTCTTTTGGCACCTAGAACCATTTGTGTAGAGGCACGCTTCAAATACCAAATCATTTCATATGATATCAGTGACCCCACAGGCAACCCTTTAACTATGCAGCTCCTTCAATTAAAGGTCTGCCTGCTGGCGGTTAGTGCCCCTCATTAAGAAACAAAAGGAGAGCTGGGGCATTCAGCCTCTCCTTTTGTTTCTTAGAGTGAGGCTGCAACACCCAGTAGGCAGCTCTTTCACCCAATGTCCTGTATGGCTAAAGGGCTGATTGCAGGTGTGGCACTTCTGATTAGAAAAAAGGAGCCACATCAACTGATGGGACTGGGGGAGCCCCGGCAGGGCCCCAGATCGGGTGCCCCTTCTGGAGACTGCCAGGATTCTGTCCCAGCTAGTCCTGGCCCACTTAAAGCCCGGCCTGGCCCAGGGATTCTTCATTTTCTGGTGGGAACTCTGATGAGCAAGACAATCCTTTAATGGCTAACACTTTGGTGGTTGTGGTGTAAAAGTTGTCCAGTACTTTTACATTCTTGAAATGTTTCTCTCTTTTAAAAGTTAATTGCAGAACATTCTGTCGAAGATTACCATAAACTTTTTGCAACTGCATCTGTGCATGGAAGGGCACATTTCTCTGAGAGACGTGTGATTGTCCTCTGAACCGTGCTCCATGAAATACATGCAGAGCAATAAATTGCACCTTATCGTTAATCACCAAATCCTTTCATGCAAACGAGATACGGTTATGTTTTTATTTTTGACAGGCGAAAGGCTTGAAGCATCAAGAAAACGAATTAATAACATTTTCTTAAACAATCATTTATGTTTGAGGTTTTTTACATCCAGGTTATTAATGCAAATTCAGCTTGGCAGAGCGCTCGTTTCTGTATCTGAGGCGTGAGCGTGTTCACGTTTTGCAGCTCCCTGAGGCGCTCACTTTATATTCTGTTCAGTTTTTGTGAAGGCGAAGAGCATAAGGAGGGACAAGAGAAGGAGCACACGATTCAAGCAGGAGCGCTGCTTGGAAGGGAGGGTGTGCGTGAATAAACAGAAGGAAGGGAATACATTGGTGATGAGAGGGTATATGTATACATTGCCAGGGGACACATTTTGAACCTACTGCTTGTTCACAGGACATCAGCAATCAGGGGATCCTTTTGTAGTAGTATCTCACAGTACACATTGCACCTCATTACGAGTTGGGCGGTATTCTTGTGGTAATTTGCCCGAATACCGCCCAATGGAATTACCATTACCGCTAGTTGGCCCGACGGATTTACTGCCGGTTTAAAGGTGGCTGGTGGCGGAGTTCGTCTCCATTTTTTTGAGAGTCCATTGTACAGGGCATTTTTTGCGGAAATACCGCTGGCGGAATTACTGCTGCTGTAATTCTGCTGATTTTGACGATTTTCGGCAGAAGGTTGGAGGATTTTCCTGCCACATGACACTGGAGGTAAATATCCCACTCCAGGTCCATACCTGTAGTATGGCAGTGTGGGAAAAGTGGCAGTAATTCCTTCACCGCCAATTATTTTCCGCACCGCCATACTTGCCTGGGCTCGTCATCTCAGTGTTTTTGTTCACTGACAATATGGTTATCCTGGTTTCTCGTTGATAATTCACAGACAAAGTCCATGGATGCTTATGTTTTGTGTGTACGAAATACACTGACACTGTCACTGTGGAACACTTTCCTGATGTGTGCACTCACAGACACACAGTTTATATTCAATTCGCCTGGGCGTTGTAACGAGACTTCCGATCAACTTTTCCAGTCATTACATCAGCTGATCGTGAGGTAAACAACCAGGTTTTCACTGACCTATGAAAGCGTAGAAGGTCTGATGTGCTCGGATTTACAAAGGCAAGGAATTCTGTAGCCCACCAGGGAAACGTCCGTCTGCTGCTATAGGAGCAAAATATGTTTGGAATTTTTAACAATCGCTCAGTAGACCTACGGGTGCCTTGGCTGAAGTAAAACCACAACAGCTTTCTTTTCAGCAGAGACGCTTTCTCATTGATAGGGTCTATGTATCAGGCAGATTGTCTTACCCTGAATTCTGCCTTTGTTGGCAGGTGATGAAGGGGAGAGAGGTTGAGTGTAATGTTGTTCCTTCTTGCATAGTTATCGAGCAGCTAGATTCTGTACTTTTTGAAACGTATGAATAACGTGCTGAGTGAGCCCAACTGCCGTTTGTTACAGTAGTTCAAGAGCGGAGAAATCAATGCATTAACCGTGATGATCTATACATTAGGTGTAAAGAACTTGAACACCTTTTTAAGTGGTTTAGCTGTGCATAATATTGCTACGTACTGTTGCGTAGTGAATACGCTAATGCACGCATGCGCGAGCGGGATCGAGGCTTGCGCATGGCTGGTTGAGAATAAAGACGGTCCTCCGGCAGTTGGCGCCAGGGACCCGAGCAAGTCACACGTCTCCGGCGTGTCTCATTGTATGAGTGTGCAAGCGCACGTGTGAATGCTGGCGGGGGCCCCTGGCCTGCCCCCGCTAATACAACATTGGTGACGAGGACGGCTCCGGAGCAGTTCTCCGCTCCGACGGGACTCGGAGGGAAAGAACATTGCTCCGTGTCAGCACGGACCCACACGCACGGCCAGCGGCCATCTTATTTCACACGCGGATTGCAGTGGTTGCGGCCCGTGAGGGTGCTCATGCGCCAGCTGCATTCCATCAAGCTTTTGGACCAATTTTTGGAACTCCCACAGCCCTAGCTGCCACAGGGCTGTGGCAACAAAACAAAAAAAAGAAGAAGTGAAGGAGGGCAGGAAGAGGACATTGTGTCACAAGTGGACCCACCTGACCAGGCCACCTCGACACCCACAAAGAACAACAACCTCCTGTGAGTACCATACACCACCATGGGTGAGGAAGAAGAGCAAGAGGGTGCTGTTGCCCCAGTCCCACGCAGGATGCACAGTACTCTGGCTCCTAAGGCCGAATTTGATACCACAGGCCCTCCATCCAAATTAGGACCGAAATGGCTCCTATGGGTAAAAAAATTTGAAATGTTCTTCAGGGCCTCAGGGGAAACAGATGATGAGGCCAAGATACCCATCATGGTGTACTCGGCAGGGACGGAGGTTCACAGAATATATGACTCTCTCAACATCCCAGTAGTCACATATGACGCAGTGAAACAAGCACTCCGAGACCACTTTCTTCCCATGGCAAACGTAGTCTTTGACAGGTTTGTCATGTGCGCCGAAAAACAACTGGAAGAAGAATCACTGGACCAGTTTTGTGCGCGGCTAAGGCACCTAGCAAGCTCATGCAGGTGGGTGAACGAAGAAGAAATGGTTCGTAACCAGCTGCTTCAAGGGTGCAGTTCGGGGAAACTGAGGAGACAAGTCCTGAGAGAACCTGGGCTGACTCTGCAGCAGATTATGGACACAGGGAGAGCCTACGAACTGGCTGGGGCCAGGGGGACGAAGATGGATGCAGCCACACACTCTAGAAAGGAGGAAGAGGCATTTGAGATCGGACGTTCTGCTCCAGGGAGGGCGAGATGTACACCAAGGAGAGGAGACGGCCCCACAGCACCAAGCAATGCTCCGTCGTGCCGCTACTGGGGGTATGACCTGCCGCACTTGGGTGAGTGCCCAGTCAAACCGAGAGTCTGTGGCCGGTGTGGCACACCAGGACACTATGCTAGGGTGTGCAGGGCAACGGCACCAGTAGCAGCCTCGAGAGGACCAGAGAGATTTGGCAGAAGCGACGCTCGGAGAGTGAGGGTTGTATCGGCTGTCGAACAGGGCATGCAAGACCTCAACATCGCAGAAGAGGAAGAGGAAGAAGAAGAGATTTTTTTTCATTTCAAGCATTGCCAAAGGCCTCGGAGGAAGTCGACAACCAATATGTACAGTATACATCGGAGAAGTCCCTACTCCAGTCCTCATAGACACTGGTCCGTCAGTCTGTGTGCTAGCACCCGAACACTAAAATGCACTCCCAGGCCCGCCAGGATTGACAGAATCCACAGCATGGATACACGCATTTGGAGGAGACGCACCCTTTCCCATCCAAGGAGTGTTTGTGTCTCCAGTATCTCATGGACAGAACAAAATAAAAGTGAGATTCTTCGTCACCAGCGAAAGCCCACATTCCCTTTTAAGTTGTGCCTGATCGGAAGCACTGAACATTGTGCACTTCACTTTGGCGGTGTATCATGCTGATCTGGAACGTCTGTTACAATGCTGTGAGATGATTTTCAACGGCATAGGGAAGCTAAAGGCCGACCCCATATGGTTGCACATTGATGGGTCAGTGAGACCGACAGCGCTCAAACATCGCCGCATCCCGTTCCATCTGCGGGCACAGGTGGAAAGAGAGCTACAGTCACTGGTCGACCTAGACATTATTGAAAGGGTGGAAGGCCCTACCCCTTGGGTCTCCCCAATTGTAGTGGCCCCAAAGCCCAAACATCTGGGTGCAGTACGCATCTGTGTGGACATGAGGCTGCCCAATGTAGCAATCAAGAGAGAACGTCACCTCACGCCCACCCTAGATGACATTGTTGGTGAAAGGGAGCAAAAGTCTTCTCAAAACTGGACTTGAGATCTGGCTACCACCAGTTGGAGCTCCACCCCGAGTTGAGATATATTACCACCTTTACGACTCACAAGGGGCTATACCAGTACAAAAGACTCAGCTTCGGGGTCTCGTCCGCAGCAGAGGTTTTCCAAAATGCCATCAGGGGGCCCCTGTCAGGACTCAAGGGGGTAATCAATATGTCGGACGATATCCTGGTCTTTGCACAATCGGAGGCTGAACATCTAAAGCACCTAGAAAACACCCTCGAGAGACTGCGCAGCCTCGGTCTGACCCTGCACAAAGAAAAGTGCGAGTTCTTGAAGGACAGGCTGGAAGTTTTTGGATTCATATTCCACGCTGGGGGCATCTCCCCAGATCCAGAGAAGGTGAAAGATATTCAAGAAGCAGCCCTGCCAGCGTCCCCAGCAGAAATAAGAAGCTTCCTGGGGATGGTCAACTATTGTGGACGATTTATTCGTGACCTAGCCTCCTTGTCAGATCCCCTGAGGGCACTTATCAGAAACAACGTAGCGTGGACCTGGACTGGGAAAGAACAGAGGGCGTTCACGGCCATCAAGAATGCCCTATCGGGACAAGAGACCATGGCCTATTTCAACCCGGACCGCGAGTCAGAGATCGTGGTCGACCCATTGCCTATGCTAGCAAATCTCTCACCGAGACGGAGAGGCGATATTCACAGATTGAATGTGAGGCCTTGGCCATATTGTGGGGGTGCAAACACTTCCGGATTTACGTTCTAGGGAAGCCAGTTGTCATTGTGACAGATCACAAGCCTCTCATCCCAATTTTGTCAGGAACCTCGTCCAAACCACCACCTCGCATAGAAAGATGGATGCTTTCGCTCATGGAATATGGGGTCAAGCTGCTCTACCGCCCAGGGACACACAACCCGGCGGACTATTTATCCCGCCATCCGGGTACTGGACGACCCAGGGACTCACAGGAGGTGGCAGACTGCATGGATGCTATACACCTGGTGGTGGAATCGGCATAGCCTGTTGCCCTAGCGTGCCAGGAGATCGCAGACGAATCCAACACAGATGAAGCATTCCTGAGGATAAAAGGAGCGGTGGCCAGTGGGGAGTGGCGTGAGGTCCTTCTGAACAACTCCCGTAGGAATGTGGGGGCACAAAAAGACCTGCAAGCGCTCTGGAAGGCGCGCCATGAGCTGTCGGTAGCAGAGGACGGTCTCCTGCTAAGAGGCCACCAGATCGTGATTCCAAGAACACTGGTAGACAAAGTCCTGCAGTTCGCCCACAAAGGACATCAGGGGATGGCTAAGATGAAGGTCTGGTTTCCTGATCTGGAAAGCAGGGTTGAAGAATTCATGAGAGCTTGCATCCCCTGCCAGGCAGCGAGTCACGCGGAGAGGGGGCCGCCCATTCGGGCCATGGAGAGGAGTGACCGCCCATGCGGGACAGTACATGCTGAGTTGGGGTCCACGGGCCGAGGAATATACTTTTTGGTAGTGAAAGACCAGTGGTCGCGCTATCCGGAGGTAGAGTTGCTTGAATCCACGGCCAGTAACCACACCGTCCTAGCCATGAAGAAGATGTTCGCCACACATCGTTTTCCCCTGGAGATATGCTCGGACAACAGAGCACCGTTCAAAGGAAAGCAATTTGCTCGTTCTTGTGAAGAAAGGGAGATAAAACATTGTAAAGTCACCCCCCTCTGGCCAAGAGTGAATGGAGAAGTAGAACTCTTAATCTGAACTCTCAACAAAGTGTTCCGCATATCGCTGAATGGGGGAGAAGACCTCCGGGGCAACCTGTTTGACTTCCTCCGAGAATTCCGCACGAGCCCGCACCAATCCACTGGGGTCGCACCTGCGGAGGCCCTCTTCGAACGGGTACCAAGAGGACTGTTACCTGAAGTTGAAGGTCGACGTCAGGGAGAGATCGATAACAACCACGTGCGAACGGAGAGAGCCGCCCAGAACGAGAGAGAGACAATACGGCGAGGATTACCAGAGAAAGACATTGCAGGGGGAGACACCGTGCTGGTGCTGAATAGGAGACTGGAAGGAAAGTTGTCGCTGCCATATGAAACACAAACGCTGGGAGTGACACACGTCAAGGGGTCTATGGTCACCACCACCAATGCATGAGGGACAGTCACCAGGAATGTCTCGTTCTTCAAGCGCATGGGAGCTGCGAACTCAGAGGAAGCCGTCATGCAAGGCCCAGATCATGACACAGAATTGCCACGGAGAAGCGATGGACCGCCAGAGACTCCTGGGACACCAGAGGTGCCCAATGCTGAGGCACGCAGGTACCCGAGCCGGGCGGGGAGCAAGCCGCCGCAGACGTTCCAAGACTTTATTATGGACCCTGCCTCGTAACCAGTGACACACTGTCAGTTGCAATTTGAATAGAGCACTGTTGATTCTAATGTTTGGTAATGTTTATTGTTCAGGGGAAAAGGGAGGGATGTTGCGTAGTGAATACACTAATACACGCATGCGCGAGCGGGATCGAGGCTCGTGCATGCGTGGTTGAGAATAAAGACTGTCCTCCGGCAGTTGGCGCCGGGGACCCGAGCAAGTCACACGTCTCCGGCGTGTCTAATTGTATGAGAGTGCGAGCGCATGTGTGAATGCCGGTGGGGGCCCCAGGCCTGCCCCCGGTAATACAACAGGTACCTTCAGTACTCTGTTTTGAACAAGAAAGTAGGACTTCTTGCCGAGCGCCTACATTTTACACCAGATCTGCCTCTACTTTAGAGGGACCCAAATACGTGGGGCAGCTGTTTTGAGACTATAACTGAAAGGTGCTGTCAACATTTCTATTTCATAACCATTTGTTGTCAAACTATTTGTGCACATCCATGCATTTATGGAGGACAGGCACCCTCGCCATCTGTTTGCTATTATTATTATTTTTTTTTTATTTGTTTGGCTGATTATATTCAACCTTTCAATTTTTTTCCGATCATTCTTACAAAAAGTAATTTTTCATAAAATATTTAATATTTCATAATTCATAAATTCATGTTTACATAAAAAATGTACATAGTTCATATAATCCTATTTACAATTTGTCATTGTGTGAGTTTACAACTTGCCGAATGTGATGTGAAATTTCATGCCTCATCAAAATAGATTTCTCCGTGGCTCCAAATTGGGACACGCGACTATGATATGCTCCAGCGTCTCTTTCTGTTGTTTGTTTCTGCAGTAACAACAGAACTTTTCCTCAGGAGATATTTGTTTCCTTCTAACTAGAATATCATTTGTAGGCCATAGATTTAGTTTGAATTTTAGGTATTTATTTCTTAGATATGGCGATGGAAATTTGACCAGGTTTTCTGACATTTGGCGATGCCTCTTATGTCCAAATAGTGCAATGGAGAAATCTTTATATGTGACACATTTATCTATGTTCACAATCCAGTTAAGTTGGTGCAATTTCGTTTTTGCCTGTGTTGGATTCTCAATCAACCTTTGCACACTAATACTTGCGTCTGATAGGATCTTACAGACTTCTAGACGCCATTGTTGTGGGAAAGAATGTTTAGCGGTCAACAAATAATGTGCTACTGTCCCTAAGATGTTGGTTAGATGGAGACTCAGTGAACATTTACGAAAGAAGGCACATCTTTTCCATGCGACATGGCTTACTAGCGATAACAAACCCAATTCATATCGCAAAATGGACATTGGTTTACATATGGGTAATCTTAAGACCCTTTTCTAAAATCTGCCTTCAAGCAAATGCAATTTTGGTTGTTGGGTATTTATCAGTGTTTCAATACCGTATACCAGAATAGGCACAACTTTTTGTTCATAGAAAACCAAAATATGTTTATATTAACATTTTCCATACTTGTATATCATGATTTTTTGCTTGAGAGATTAGCATTGTTAATTTACAGTCAAGGATGTTCAAATGTTTCACATATGACGTAGAGTCTTGGACATGTATACCCAGAAACTTATAATCAGATACTATATGCAACACCTTTTGATTAATGTGCCAGTTATATTTATAATAACAATTTACCACCTTTTTTTTTACATATTAATATCTGTGTCTTTTCCTGGTTAACAGATAGGGAATTTGCATTGGTATAAAGTGCCAAGCAATCGAAAAATCTTTGCAGTCCAATTTGGGTTCGCGACAGGAGGACCAAATCATTCGCATATAATAGCCACGCTATGCTCTGAGTTCCCAATCTAGAAGCGTCTGCTGTGATGGTTAGAAATCTTTCGCCAATGTCAATTATAAAAAATATGAAAAGAGTGCACGCCAGGTTGCACCCCTGTTTTAATCCGCGATCTGTTCTTATGGGGGCAGTTAGTAGTCCCTTTATATTCAATTGGACTTGCAGCTGCGTATCTGAATGCAGATGTATTATCAATGCAATTAGGGTGGACGGACAACCATACCGATGAAGTTATTTTATATAACATTTGGTGATCAATCGAATCGAAAGCCATCTTAAAGTCCACAAAGGCCATATATAGGACTCGGTCTTCCTTTGCGCATTGTGTTTTTAGCATATTTAAGGCCATGATGTTTGGGATTGTGCCCAAACCTGTCACAAACCCAGACTGCAACGGATCTCGAATGCAGGCTTTCTGTGTCCAAATGTTGAATTCCCACAAAATTATCTGGGCAAATATCTTACTTGGTGCATCCAGCAGAGAAATAGGACGATAATTTGCTGGATTATTACGATCTCCTTTTTTGTAAATGGGTATAATAATTACATATTTCCATGACCGAGGAATCTTCTGCGTAAGGTTGATGTTATTAAACATATCAAACAAAATGTTGGTCCACACTTCTGAATGCTGTTTCAACATATGATTTGACAGCCCATCAGGCCCTGGGGCTCTAGATCTGTTGGCTTTATGAAGTATAAAAAGTCATCTCTGTCAATATAGAGATGAAACATCCCCATTTGTTTGTCATCTATTATGGTGTTTAAGTCCCCCTCTTGTTTGTATAATTTGGTGAAATATTCAGCCCACACTTGTTCATTTATGCAATTTAGCTGTAAAGCTATTTGATTGCCCGTTGAGGATTGATTTATCAGAGACCAGATTTGCCTGGTGTTTTTGCTACTTAAAGTGCTGAGCATATTAGCTCCATCTATCTGATATAGCTTAGATTTTCTTGATCTAATCCAGTTTTTGTATTTCGTCTGGATTTGTTTTAAGACCTTCAGTCGAGGAACCAGTGGGAGATGGGCTGCCTGGCGTTTTTCTTGTCTAAATTGTGTTTTTTTATCTTTAACTTCCTTGCTAAAGCAATGTAAATGGGGCTTTTGTCTCAGTGTTTGTATTTTAGAGAGGGATTGGAACTTCTGCATTGCATCTGGATAAATGACTTCCTCCGAATCTGAGTTTGTATTAGAATGTGCAAGGAGTGAAGCATAACGCTCTCCAAATGCCTCAAGTGAGTGAAAATTCCAGACTAATCTCTGCAGGGCACAGTTTACACTAGAATTTCCCTGAAAGTAGTCGGATGTTGTTTTATTTATAGGGCTCGGAACTGACGACTTCATAGCCAGCATGTTGTGATCACTCAAATCATTCTGAAGCACTTGAAAAGAAGTAATATATGCCATAATCCTTTCTTCAACATAGATATAATCTATTATCCCAGCACTATTACCTCTCTGCCATGTGGGTCTCGGGGGGATGTCAGAGGAGAGGGAGCCAGTCAGAACTAAAAAGTTTCTTGATTTGGCTAATTTTAACCATTTTATCAAACGTGTGCTTTGTTGATTATTTTTTTGAGAAAGACAATGAAGATTAAAGTCACCCGCAATGATAGTGTTACAGTTATCTTGATCAAGCACAATCATGTCCAGAAGAGCAACAAGATCTTCTAAAAATGTATCGTCGAGGATAGCCTCGGGATTACAATACAATTTATTTAGAAGATGCTTGAACCCTCGGGAATTCCAACTTACTAATGTGATGACCCGATCTTTCTGCAGTAAACTCTAATGACAATTGCCTTGTTCTTTGCATGCACTCTCTACAATTCTAGTTCGGTTGGCATTCACACCCATTCGAGATTTATCAGAATTTGAGGGGGCTAGCTGTATTTTCAGCTGTGGCCGAGTCAACTCCTCTTTCTCGAGTATGAATCCCAAATCAAGCAAATTCGCCTTTTGTGACCACATCAGATTCCAGTTAACTTTTGAGTTCATCCAAACTCTTACTTCTGTCCCATTTCCCTTAGGGAGAAATTCAACTTGTTCAATAACAATTGATTTGACATCATCTAAGGTAGGAATTTCCTACATGATTTCTAAGACTGATTTGCGATTCAGGATATATTGCGTGGCAGGTCTCGGACAGCATTTTATTATCAACCAAAAAACGAGCAAGTTGTTTAATCTTTGAAGTATTGTGTGTTTGATCTTTGTCTAGACCAGTCAGATCCTTCATTAGATGATGTGGTTCCTGTGGTCTAGTTTGTAGTACTTCTGCAATGGTGGAAGCTATAATCTGTTTAATTTCAGAGTGTGGCAAGCCTGAACCTGCACATGTCTGGGCATTGCCTGATGGTAGGAGTATACTAGCCGAAACCCAAAGTTCCTCTCCTTTATCTCTAACCGAGGCAGCGCCAATAGATACACTTGTTTTTTCCCCATCTTTATCATCAGTTTGTGCTTGGATTTTGTTGATTCCGATCAGAGTGGGAACAAGAGCATGTTTTAGAGCTGGGGCTTGAGATGGTTGTGTTGCTAAGTAGTCATCAACAGCCTGCTGAATCTGTCTTAGATGGATATCGTTATTCAAATTGAAGGGAGGACTTTTAAGCATCGGAGTCATCAATGCCTCATTATCAACACTTATAACTCCTCTAGACATGTTTGCACCTGCATTAGAGGAGGAGGCCGCTTCAATTAGATCATCTAGTGGTTTGTAAGATGAAATTAATACATTTACGTTTTTTGGTGTGGTGCCTTTTTTTATGTGCTATTTGGGCAATCTTGACAAAGGGCCTCATTACGACCCAGGCGGTAAGGGGTTAACGGCAGCGTTAACAGCGCCGACCCTTACCGCCTGAGTACGAGGTCCCTTAGCGCCATGGCGCTTTTGTTAAAATCCATGGCGCTAAGGGACCATGGAGTTAATTACGCCACCGTAATTTACGGTGGCGTAATTAACGCCTTCCCCACTCCCATTATGCCCTATGGGGCAAAAATGGGAATGGGGAAGGGTAAATGGGGATTGGGGACTTACCGCCCCGCCAAGGTCGGAATGGGGCGGTAAGTACGCCAACCACCATGGCGTAAACGTAGTTTACGCCATGGTGGTAAAGTCACGGCCCAGGCGGTAATTTACCGCCTGGGTCGTAATGAGGCCCAAACTGTTTTGTCTGAGATGTTACATTAGATTTGACATTTTTAAGATTTTTTGTCTTCTTTTCCGTGCTAAAAGTAACTTTTTTTACAACCTTAGGTCTCTCCACTTTTGATTTGTGTACAGCAAACATAGGGTATAGTGGTTTAACCACAGATGAGATTTTGCACCCTAATGAGTTGTCATTCGCACTTCCTTCATTCTGTTCTATATTTCCAGGGCAATTATCTCCGTTCAGCCCTTGCATTGGATCAGTCACCTCAGTTATGATTTTTGGAAAGTGGGGAACAGCAGATTTAGTAGGAAGTTGTGTTGGCACAGGTTCAAGGTCATTTACGGTCTGTGTAGCTACAGTGATGCAAGATTTCGGTTTCAGGTTAGAAACAGCTTTCATAGTTCTTTCCTGAGTTCCCTCTATTCTTAGCATCACTGAATGCTGCCACGACATGATCTGATCAATTTGTTTGTTTTGAGCAATGACTTTGCGTTCCATTGACTCAAATAGTTTGCTCATTGATTGTATTGCTAGATTCATCGAGCTCAATGTAATCTGCATCAAATTATCTATTGATTGTACTGGTGGAGATAATGCCTTGGAGATATTTTCGGGCCTACTCCTTGGCGCAGCAAAGGAGATCTCAGACTCTACAGATGATGATGAATTCGAATAGAGTACTGGGGAGGCAGATAGGTTGTCATGTAGAGTTCATGAGGATGGGCAAGACTCATTCAGATCAATGTTAGCTGTTGTAGGAGCTACGAACTCAGGAGATTGAATGTCAGATGCCTCTTTTGAAGACGAAATTGGGGCAGTCATAACATTACATAATAATACATTGTCCGAAAGGGAGGCATTGAGTTCAAACATACTTACTGGACCCTGATCATGCTGGGTCATGTCCAGTGCAGTGTTCGGCTTCCTTGTCGCCATGGATGGAGTCTTTATTACTTCTTTCACTGTGTTTATAGTTGCCTTCTTCTTATCATAGTTTATCACAGTTCGCGGCGCCAAAGAGATGGCTCTGTGCAGGGTGGGAGTGTTCTTACTAAATACTGGCGACAGGGGCTGTGGCAAGGTCGCATAAAATGACCGAATGTCCATGTGTCTTCCTGCGATCTCCTTTGTTTTGACAGTGTGTTTAACAGGTTTGGGAAACGGTGTGGAGACACTCCATGACCGTTTTTTTAGTTGTGGAGGGGTCATCACCCAGAGGTGGTTTCCCATAGACTAGCTATTTGTGCCCCAGGAGGCATGCCCGAAGTTAATGTGAGCATGGTTACTTTAACAGACGCTTAAAGCACACTATTTATCCGAAGTGTGCTCACTTCTGTCAGTAAGTACCACCAACCACTTATCAACCGCGACAAGCGCGGCAAAGGGGCCAGGCGGTACTTGAACGGTACTTGAAACGGTGTGTGCGCGGTGCGCACACGTTCCAGGATATATACACGCCTTAGAGATAGGCGAGTCAGCAGTTCATGCAAAGCCTAAACAATGAAGACAAAAGATAATTGTAAGGGCTTATAACGCTAGTAAGTGGTTATTAAAGTTACTTCCTTGGGCAATCTTCACCTGCTGGTAAAGATAGTTCTTAAAGTAATTATAATCCTTGAAGTCTTTGAAGTCCACGGGAATACAAGCAGCATGCAGCGGCCAACCGGTACTTAAACGGTTTGCTATCATGTCAGCTGGTTTCTACAGTTGTATGATAAGCAGATGTGTGTCATCTGCATAGGAATATCATTGTACACTGTATAATTGTATCAGGTCTGCCCAACCGGTTATCAACAGTTTAAGTAGAAGTGGTTAGAGAAGATCCCATTGGGATCCCACAGAACATTTTACTGTGCCTTGAACAGTCAGCCCCTGAAGCTACTCTCTGGGTCAAAGCTAATAAACATGATTTTATATACGTTAACACCATGAAATGGAAATTTGAAGATATGTTTTGATTAATGTATGCATACTACATCAAGTGGACACCTTGACCTGATGCCCCATAATCATACAGTCACACCCCACAATTTTGGGTAAGAACCAAGAAGTATGATCAAAACTCAAATGTATTTAAGTCAATTAATTAAAGTTGAAATCAAGGTAAAGGTGATCCCGGGCTTCATGCATGGACAATCACCACAATTTTACACAATCAGAGACAGGGGGCCCGATTCATAGAAAAAGCACAAAGTCGGCGCCACGTACTTAGCACGAGAAAGAATAGTGCGCCGATAAAACAATTAGCTCTGGGAGCCAATTCATGGACTTCAAAGCACAAAGTAACCTGCAAAGTAAAGGAAACCGAGTTGCACACAGAAAACCCACAAAACAACCCCACACAAGCAAAAGTTAGCACCATCAAATAACCTTTGAGCCGGACAAATCACAAAATGTCATCAACGAATAACAGCAAGTAATCACCATCCCAGCACCCTGGCGAAACTCCGGCCCATCCCCCATAACTGAAAGCAGCAACCCGGAGAAATTGTGGCCCATCCCCTGTAACTGAAAGCAGCACCATGGCGAAACTGCGTCCTGTCTCCCAAAACTGAAAGCAGCACCCAGATGAAACTGCAGCCCAGCCCTCGTAGCTGATCGCAGAAACCCAGCGAAACTGCAGACCATCAACCCTAAGTTCAAGCGTCACCAAAACTGCAGACCCTCAGCCCTAAGTTCAAGCAGAATCCCGGTGAAACTGTGGGCAATCACCCCTAAGTCATAACAGCCTCCTCAAGTCCTGGCACCTACCACTGCCCCCACTGACCTCTGCTCCAACCCCCGTAACCCCCCTGCTATTCTGACATCCTCCCACTACCCCCATTGACCTCTGTTTACTACCCAGGCATCCCCCTCAATTCTTGACACCTCTCACTACCCCACTGACCACCGTACCCAATCCCCTCTAGCCCCCTACTAGTCCGCCCTCCTCCCACTGCCCCCACTGACCTCTGCACCCAACTAAAGGCAGCTTCCATCAAGTCCTGACACCTCCCAAAACCCCCACTGGCCTCTGCCCCAACTTCCTCAAGCCCCCTGCTAGTCCACCCACCTCGCTCTACACCCACTGAGCTCTGCTCACTACCCCAGGCAGCCCCCTCAAGTCACAAGCCTTTCACTACCTCACTGAGCTCTGCCCACTACCCCAGGCAGCCCTCTCAAGTCCTGACACCTCACAGTACCCCCACTGACCTCCACCCACTAACCCAGGCAGCCCCCTCAAGTCCTGGAAGCTCCTACTACCTTCACTGACCTCCTCCCACTACCCCAGACAGCCCCCTGCAAGTTTTAACCCCTACCAGTTCAATGTGGAGCTAAAACATATCTCAACTCCTCTGGCCTGCCTCCACCATGAAGTACAGCTGCCACATATCCTCCTTCAACACGATCAACTGGGAGCACTGTTGTTCAGTCCAGGATTGGGGCTTCTTCGATAACTCCATGGTAGACCATACTCAGCTGCACAGCAACAGGATAGCACACTGTTGCACCAGCTACACTGGGACGACTCCATGTACATGTGACATAGTAATGCAATGCAAAGTGGCATATGTATAGTGCTTTTGTGCTTTTGCAATTGCCTCAAAGCGCTGTAAGTGAGTGTCCTTGGAGGACCCAAGGATTAGGCTGAGGTATTAAGAATGGCTGTGTGAATTTCAGCCTGTACAAAAGTAGACAGGTATGTAGGGGTGGCAAAGTCCCTGCCAGTGAACCAAGGAGTACAGGCCTGTGGTTGGTTGATGTGAAGCCTGTCAGAAAGTGTCTCAAGGAGACTGATAGCGTCTCCAGCTCGACTGAACCATCAATCATGGGACTCAGTTGCATTCCTGTGGCAGAGATGATGTATGATATGAGAGTAGGTAGCGGGTGATTGCAGGTGTGTGCGGGTGGGTGGCTGTATTTTGTGAGTTACACAGCAATCTACCATCGAGTGCACAAGTGATGATTGTACCCCAATTATCCACAGTAAGGCTACATCTCACCTCAACACCCACAATGCCAAAAACTCATACCAGTGATTGAAGTGTGGACACATAAACATTGACAAGCAAGTGCCAAAGAAACATCTAAACATCAGTGGAGCAGGAAGGAACTCAACGTACAATAAATTCAACCCCGGTAGCGAATGACCGGAGGTGAATGAGCCGTCACCAGACACAACAAACAACTAAAACATGTGGAACATGTGGCAATACAAATGAATAAGTGAGTACCCATCCTCAATAAGAGATCCCAA
Source organism: Ambystoma mexicanum (assembly GCF_040938575.1). Lineage (NCBI taxonomy): Eukaryota > Metazoa > Chordata > Amphibia > Caudata > Ambystomatidae > Ambystoma > Ambystoma mexicanum. The sequence continues at coordinate 545,744,239 of NC_090929.1, forward strand.
ACACCATCATGACACATCTCCCACATCAACACAACCATCCCTTTATGCACACCATTACACACATACAAAAAAATCACTCCAAGAAGACCAACACACTGGCCCTCATTACGAGCATGATGGCCTGGGAAGTACGGTACTGGTAAGCACGCTGGTACCATACTTCCCGGACCGGCATACTACGGGCTCTGCTTGCAGGAACCGTTTCACCCACCAGGTTTTTCCTGGCAGGTGTAACGGCACCCGCGAGCAGAGCATGTTGGATGCACCGGCAAATGCAGAGTTGTGCTGGTGCATCCGACGTCCCCATCCCAATTCAGCCCTATTGGGCAGAATGGGGATGAGGAGGCCCTTGATTCCGCCTAACTCGGCATGACCCGGTTCTTGCCCATTCACGGGTGCCGGAAAAAATGCAACTCCGGCGGCAGCCGTGCCGTTTTTGACAGCATGGCTCCCACCAGAGTTGTAATGAGAGCCACTGTGTCTCATTACGGGCCTACTGGTAACCCTGCCAGTGCTACCAGCGTGTTGCCACCTGACCTGTAAAAAATTACAGGCACCTGACTTCCCAGTGCCACCGGGAGATTACAACTCTGGTGGGCGTGAAGTCAAGCGCCAGTAATTTTGTCAATCCCCATTCCTTGGACTTTACGGGAGTCGGAACACGGAAGTACTGGCAACGTTGTTAATGGAGCCAGTGCTTCCGTGACAGCTTTGTTTACTGTGACCACTGCGCCCCGGCAGGGTCAGACCTGTCAGGCACAGTGGCTCCGGTAGGCAAATCCGTAGTTTGCCGATCTGGAAATAAGGGTGCTGGTGAATTAATCTGCACACTAGTTTATAGGAGGGGCGATCTGCTGGAAGTCCCGCCCTCATTCTTCTTATATGTTGTAAACTGGAAATTGTGACATGCACAATGCCAATAATGGTCCTATATCGCAAAGAATCCTAGAAATAAGGTATCCATTGAGAAAACCCTATATGATGCACCAACGGAGAAATGACAGTCTCTGAAAGGAGGTTCATGAAGAAGTGTTAAAATGAATGAAAGAGAAGATTGGTGACGTCACATGAAGCAGAAATGATGCACCCAGAAGAGATGCTGAAGAAGAGAGCATATAGACCTTATAGAATTTGATGGTGAAGTGAAGAATTGAACAACATTTCATGTGTGGGAATGAAGATTGCACATGCAAAGAACAGTAGAGAAAATGCAAGCCATTTTCTAATTGTACAGATGCTGAAATGCAACTAGACTTAGTAATCATAAGGCTGGCTATACGTAGTGAATAGACTGCAGGTGGTGCAGCCATTATATATATGTGCATAGAATCTGGATTTTTCCACGTTGTGTTTTAGCAAACTAGGACCCCATGAACAGAAGGGCTGAAAGTGTGGCGCAGCGGAAGAAAACAGCTGACGATGAATGAACATTCAAGAAAGGTTGTCTGGCCCAGTGTCAAGGGTTGGGGCAGCCAAGAAACTGGTTATCTATTCTTGAAGATAAAATGTAAGTGAGAAGCAAGGCGAGCTCCTGTTGAGGTGTAATGGAAAAACACTAGAAGTGCCAGGTTTTATTAACTTAATAGTGCTAAATACGAAAGAAAGAGCTCCATTACGGTCTCCTGTCACATGGTCAAGATGAAAATAGACTTTTGGCAAGCTACACCGAGACTTGAAGATAAGACCATGCTCGCACTCCCTTTTATTCTCAGGCACAGTGATAATTTGCAAGCCCGAGTACAAAGACAATTTGAATCGCAGACAGCAGGAGTGATAATGGATGATGGGCTAATTGGGTGGGGAGGTATGGTCAAGTCCAACCCACAAGCACCTGGGGTACCATCTTGTGTGCTGCTAGCGAGTGGAATTTTCCAGAAAGGTACAAGCATGCCAAGCAATAATAGAGGGCCACATAGCGAAGAGCCCTATAGTTTGAAAGCCAATGAAACGTCATGTATTTTATGACGTCGAAGATGAGTTGCACTAGGGGTGGGCATAGTTGTCGACCTGACCTTAGAGACCCAATCACAATCCTGTTCCCATAGAAAGAATTCCTAAATGTTCCCCTTAAGCCTCTGACAACCCTGAATACGTTTCCTTATTTTGCCACGTAGTATGACGTCAGTGAAGACACATTTTTACTATATAAATATAATTTTTTAGGAAATGCTTTGAGAGATCTCGAGAGAGACTTGAGCAAAAGTCTGTTGATGTCCATTGTACTGCCTGTTTTAAGACATTGCAATTAAAACAGTTATGTTTTTGCCAACTTCCTGAGTCAGTCTTATTATTGGTGTAAGAGTAAAATCTGCATCCCCATCCATCCCATATAGCGCTACCTCGCTTAAAGGGTTTAGGGGTTCACCTGTTTCCGGACTGGCAGGGTCATAATGAGGCCCACTGACAACACACATGTAGTGCCCGTACACAAGGGATGGCATCAGAGAAACAGCCAAAGCCAACTCCACCCGTCTGATGGCGCCACCATGACATGTGAAACACATGTGCACATGTCTAAGTCAATGCAAAGCATGCCACCATGTCAAGCACTAACAACACACAACATCACCAAACACACATGAACATATACAGCAATGGAGTACAGACTCAATCACAGCATACAACTCACACACACACATCCACACCATGTACACGATTCAATAACATACCTGTAGACAAGCAAAAGTTGTGCAGCTGTCAAAAAAGTGAATTCCAAAGCACCTAACCTCCTCACAGCTACAAGAGACCACCCAAGGTCATCAAACATGGATGCTGCAACTACTACACACATGTAGCATGCGCACACTTCTCTCAGCAAACATCACAGAAACAACATGACACACACAGTGAGGCCCCAATCCACATGGCTGCCATAGTACTTATGCAGTGGGAGAACATGGCAAAAGTAAAGGTGCACACTGCCAGAAACCAGAGGATGTCTCACCCACTAGTCCCCAGGGATCTCTCTCTTAGGTGGTCAGGGCATGGCCATCCCCTTTGGATCCAGACCCTGGAGATGGATCAGTGTGTGAGGATCACCTGTGTGAGGGGTATTCCGGGAGTGGGGGTGAGGCAGCTGGTGGTGAGAAGTGGTATTCCCCCCTTTTTTGTTCATCTATCCCGTCCTATTTTATATGATTTTAGGTAGTCCCAACTCCCCCCTCTCCCCTTTCTTCACAAACACTGGGCTAAGGAAGAGGATGAATGAGAGCAACCAGACTAGCTTTCTCACACTGTACTGGACATGTCCCGTTAATCGGGGCTGGCAAAGTCAGGCACTTTACACCAAGTCTGTACACCTGATACCAGTTAGCTCTCCTCACACGAATAAAAGGCAACACCTAAAGAGAACACCTAAAGAGACATTCTGAGCAAGGCGGGAACACAAGTATAACTTCTGGGATGAGGGCTCACCTACTGGAGCAGAGAAACGGGCCAAGGGACGAGAGCAGCAGGCTGAAAACCCCAAGGGTCCCCTACTGGAGGTCCTTGCCTCTGAAAGTCCATGAAAGACATGATGAGAAGGCCAGATCCAAGAGGTGAAGATTCCTTTGAGTTCCAAGGACCCCAGCGACCCTCCAGGGTGAACGGCAGAATTGGGGAGGCGAGGTCAAGCCTGGGTACTAATCTTGACTCATGAATTGAAAATAGCAACACAAGAAATAAGCGCACACCGCCAGTGAGTTGACATGCAACCTGAGAGACTGGTGTTGGTTAAAGCGAATGAAGTAGCAGCATTATATCACAAGTGAAGGCTGAACGCGTGTGGATGAGACGCGATGAAAGGCAGACTTGTGAATGAACTTTGAAGTAAAAAGCAGTTGTGAGATCAGCAATACTAAGTAATGGAGTGGACTGACAAAAATAAGCAGCCCATTCGAAAATCTCTTTGAAAGGTACATTGTTTTTAAGTTATAAAACAAACAGATAGCGAGAGCAAATTACGTGAAAGTAACTGTGAACTTTGAATTTAAGTGGTCTTTCGGTGGTGGGGTAAAAGCGCCATGCACATGACCGAGGAATTTTCTGCGTAAGGTTGATGTTATTAAACATATCAAACAAAATGTTGGTCCACACTTCTGAATGCTGTTTCAACATATGATTTGCCAGCCCATCAGGCCCTGGGGCTCTAGATCTGCTGGCTTTATTTATGAAGTATGCAAAGTCATCTCTGTCAATATAGAGATGAAACATCCCCATTTGTTTGTCATCTATTATGGTGTTTAAGTCCCCATCTTGTTTGTATATTTTGGTGAAATATTCAGCCCACACTTGTTCATTTATGCAATTTAGCTGTAAAGCTATTTGATTGCCCGCTGAGGATTGATTTATCAGAAACCAGACTTGCCTGGTGTTTTTGCTACTTAAAGTGCTGAGCATATTAGCTCCATCTATCTGATATAGCTTAGATTTTCTTGATCTCATCCAGTTTTTGTATTTCGTCTGGATTTGTTTTAAGACCTTCAGTCGAGGAACCAGTGGGAGATGGGTTGCCTGGCGTTTTTCTTGTCTACATTGTGTTTTTTTTTATCTTTAACTTCCTTGCTAAAGCAATGTAAAGGGGCTTTTGTCTCAGTGTTTGTATTTTAGAGAGGGATTGGAACTTCTGCATTGCATCTGGATAAATGACTTCCTCCGAATCTGAGTTTGTATTAGAATGTGCAAGGAGTGAAGCATAACGCTCTCCAAATGCCTCAAGTGAGTGAAAATTCCAGACTAATCTCTGCCGGGCACAGTTTACACTAGAATTTCCCTGAAAGTAGTCGGATGTTGTTTTATTTATAGGGCTCGGAACTGACCACTTCACAGCCAGCATGTTGTGATCACTCAAATCATTCTGAAGCACTTGAAAAGAAGTAATATGTGCAATAATCTTTTCTTAAACATAGATATAATCTATTATCCCAGCACTATTACCTCTCTGCCATGTGGGTCTCGGGGGGATGTCAGAGGAGAGGGAGCCAGTCAGAACTAAAAGGTTTCTTGATTTGGCTAATTTTAACCATTTTATCAAACGTGTGCTTTGTTGATTATTTTTTTGAGAAAGACAATGAAGATTAAAGTCACCCGCAATGATAGTGTAACAGATATCTTGATCAAGCACAATCATGTCCAGAAGAGCAACAAGATCTTCTAAAAATGTATCGTCGAGGATAGCCTCGGGATTCCAATACAAGTTGATTACGGCAAATGACTTTAGATTATATTGCGTCCTAATCAACTGTGTATATGGATTCGGAGAGGCACAAGATTCAATTTTGATAAAGGAGTTCTGTTTGACAGCAATCAGCAAACCTGAAGTGGGCCTCCCCCTAACTCCTTTGTTTGCAGGAATTACCTGAAGGTCAAAACCATTCCACACTGGAGGCTCTATGAGCCACATTTCTTGAAGTAATATTATATCATATGAAGAGAGCTGGGATGGTTTATTTAGAAGATGCTTGAACCCTCGGGAATTCCAGCTTACTAATGTGATGACCCGATCTTTCTGCAGTAAACTCTAATGACAATTGCCTTGTTGTTTGCATGCACTCTCTACAATTCTAGTTCGGTTGGCATTCACACCCATTCGATATTTATCAGAATTTGAGGGGGCTAGCTGTATTTTCAGCTGTGGCCGAGTCAACTCCTCTTTCTCGAGTATGAATCCCAAATCAAGCAAATTCGCCTTTTGTGACCACATCAGATTCCAGTTAACTTTTGAGTTCATCCAAACTCTTACTTCTGTCCCATTTCCCTTAGGGAGAAATTCAACTTGTTCAATAACAATTGATTTGACATCATCTAAGGTAGGAATTTCCTACATGATTTCTAAGACTGATTTGCGATTCAGGATATATTGCGTGGCAGGTCTCGGACAGCATTTTATTATCAACCAAAAAACGAGCAAGTTGTTTAATCTTTGAGGTATTGTGTGTTTGATCTTTGTCTAGACCAGTCAGATCCTTCATTAGATGATGTGGTTCCTGTGGTCTAGTTTGTAGTACTTCTGCAATGGTGGAAGCTATAATCTGTTTAATTTCAGAGTGTGGCAAGCCTGAACCTGCACATGTCTGGGCATTGCCTGATGGTAGGAGTATACTAGCCGAAACCCAAAGTTCCTCTCCTTTATCTCTAACCGAGGCAGCGCCAATAGATACACTTGTTTTTTCCCCATCTTTATCATCAGTTTGTGCTTGGATTTTGTTGATTCCGATCAGAGTGGGAACAAGAGCATGTTTTAGAGCTGGGGCTTGAGATGGTTGTGTTGCTAAGTAGTCATCAACAGCCTGCTGAATCTGTCTTAGATGGATATCGTTATTCAAATTGAAGGGAGGACTTTTAAGCATCGGAGTCATCAATGCCTCATTATCAACACTTATAACTCCTCTAGACATGTTTGCACCTGCATTAGAGGAGGAGGCCGCTTCAATTAGATCATCTAGTGGTTTGTAAGATGAAATTAATACATTTACGTTTTTTGGTGTGGTGCCTTTTTTTATGTGCTATTTGGGCAATCTTGACAAACTGTTTTGTCTGAGATGTTACATTAGATTTGACATTTTTAAGATTTTTTGTCTTCTTTTCCGTGCTAAAAGTAACTTTTTTTACAACCTTAGGTCTCTCCACTTTTGATTTGTGTACAGCAAACATAGGGTATAGTGGTTTAACCACAGATGAGATTTTGCACCCTAATGAGTTGTCATTCGTACTTCCTTCATTCTGTTCTATATTTCCAGGGCAATTATATCCGTTCACCCCTTGCATTGGATCAGTCAGCTCAGTTATGATTTTTGGAAAGTGGGGAACAGCAGATTTAGTAGGAAGTTGTGTTGGCACAGGTTCAAGGTCATTTACGGTCTGTGTAGCTACGGTGATGCAAGATTTCGGTTTCAGGTCAGAAACAGCTTTCATAGTTCTTTCCTGAGTTCCCTCTATTCTTAGCATCACTGAATGCTGCCACGACATGATCTGATAAATTTGTTTGTTTTGAGCAATGACTTTGCGTTCCATTGACTCAAATAGTTTGCTCATTGATTGTATTGCTAGATTCATCGAGCTCAATGTAATCTGCATCAAATTATCTATTGATTGTACTGGTGGAGATAATGCCTTGGAGATATTTTCGGGCCTACTCCTTGGCGTTGGTGCAGCAAAGGAGATCTTAGACTCTACAGATGATGAGGAATTCGAATACAGTACTGGGGAGGCAGATAGGTTGTCATGTAGAGTTCATGAGGATGGGCAAGACTCATTCAGATCAATGTTAGCTGTTGTAGGAGCTACAAACTCAGGAGATTGAATGTCAGATGCCTCTTTTGAAGACGAAATTGGGGCAGTCATAACATTACATAATAATACATTGTCCGAAAGGGAGGCCTTGAGTTCAAACATACTTACTGGACCCTGATCATACTGGGTCATGTCCAGTGCAGTGTTCGGCTTCCTTGTGGCCATGGATGGAGTCTTTATTACTTTTTTCGCTGTGTTTATAGTTGCCTTCTTCTTATCATAGTTTATCACAGTTCGCGGCGCCAAAGAGATGGCTCTGTGCAGGGTGGGAGTGTTCTTACTATATACTGGCGACAGGGGCTGCGGCAAGGGCGCATAAAATGACCGAATGTCCATGTGTCTTCCTGCGGTCTACTTTGTTTTGACAGTGTGTTTAACAGGTTTGGGAAACGGTGTGGAGACACTCCATGACCGTTTTTTTAGTTGTGGAGGGGTCATCACCCAGAGGTGGTTTACCATAGACTAGCTATTTGTGCCCCAGGAGGCATGCCCGAAGTTAATGTGAGCATGGTTTCTTTAACAGACGCTTAAAGCACACTATTTATCCGAAGTGTGCTCACTTCTGTCAGTAAGTACCGCCAACCACTTAACAACCGCGACAAGCACGGCAAAGCGGTACTTGAACGGTACTTGAAACGGTGCACGCGCGGTGCGCACGCGTTCCAGGATAAATACACGCCTTAGAGATGGGCGAGTCAGCAGTTCATGCAAAGCCTAAACAATGAAGACAAAAGATAATTGTAAGGGCTTATAACGCTAGTAAGTGGTTATTAAAGTTACTTCCTTGGGCAATCTTCACCTGTTGGTAAAGATAGTTCTTGAAGTAATTATAATCCTTGAAGTCTTTGAAGTCCACGGGAAGATAAGCAGCATGCAGCGGCCAACCGGTACTTGAACGGTTTGCTATTATGTCAGCTGGTTTCTAAAGTTGTATGATAAGCAGATGTGTGTCATCTGCATAGGAATATAATTGTACACCGTATAATTGTATCAGGTCTGCCAAACCGGTTATCAACAGTTTAAGAAGAAGTGGTTAGAGAAGATCCCATTGGGATCCCACAGAACATTTTACTGTCCCTTGAACAGTCAGCCCCTGAAGCTACTCTCTGGGTCAAAGCTAATAAACATGATTTTATATACGTGAACACCATTAAATGGGAATTTTAAGATATGTTTTGATTAATGTATGCATACTACATCAAGTGGACACCTTGACCTGATGCCCCATAATCATACAGTCACACCCCACAATTTTGGGTAAGAACCAAGAAGTATGATCAAAACTCAAATGTATTTAAGTCAATTAATTAAAGTTGAAATCAAGGTAAAGGTGATCCCGGGCTTCATGCATGGACAATCACCACAATTTTACACAATCAGAGACAGGGGGCCCGATTCACAGAAAAAGCACAAAGTCGGCGCCACGTACTTAGCACGAGAAAGAATATTGCGCCGATAAAACAATTAGCTCTGGGAGCCAATTCATGGACTTCAAAGCACAAAGTAACCTGCAAAGTAAAGGAAACCGAGTTGCACACAGAAAACCCACAAAACAACCCCACACAAGCAAAAGTTAGCACCATCAAATAACCTTTCAGCCGGACAAATCACAAAATGTCATCAACGAATACCAGCAAGTAATCACCATCCCAGCAACCTGGTGAAACTCCAGGCCATCCTCCGTAACTGAAAGCAGCAACAAGGAGAAACTGTGGCCCATCCCCTGTAACTGAAAGCAGCACCATGGCGAAACTGCGTCCCGTCTCCCAAAACTGAAAGCAGCACCCAGATGAAACTGCAGCCCAGCCCTCGTAGCTGAATGCAGCAACCCAGCGAAACTGCAGACCATCAACCCTAAGTTCAAGCAGAATCCCGGTGAAACTGTGGGCCATCACCCCTAAGTCATAGCAGCCTCCTCAAGTCCTGGCACCTACCACTACCCCCACTGACCTCTGCTCCAACCCCCATAAACCCCCTGCTATTCTGACATCCTCCCACTACCCCCATTGACCTCCGTTTACTACCCAGGCATCCCCCTCAATTCTTGACACCTCTCACTACCCCACTGACTTCCGTACCCAAACCCCTTTAGCCCCCTACTAGTCCGCCCTGCTCCCACTGCCCCCACTGACCTCTGCACCCAACTAAAGGCAGCTTCCGTTAAGTCCTGACACCTCCCACAACCCCCACTGGCCTCTGCACCAACCTCCTCAAGCCCCCTGCTCGTCCACCCACCTACCTCTACACCCACTGACCTGTGCCCACCACCTCAGGCAGCCCCCTCAAGTCGCAAGCCTTTCACTACCTCACTGGGCTCTGCCCACTACCCCAGGCAGCCCTCTTAAATCCTGACACCTCACACTACCCCCACTGACCTCCACCCACTAACCCAGGCAGCCCCCTCAAGTCCTGGAACCTCCTACTACCTGCACTGACCTCCTTCCACTACCCCAGACAGCCCCCTGCAAGTGTTCACCCCTACCAGTTCAATGTGGAGCTAAAACATATCTCAACTCCTCTGGCCTGCCTCCACCATGAAGTACACCTGCCACATATCCTCCTTCAACACGATCAACTGGGAGCACTGTTGTTCAGTCCAGGACTGGGGCTTCTTCTATAACTCCATGGTAGACCATACTCAGCTGCACATCAACAGGATAGCACACTGTTGCACCAGCTACACTGGGACGACTCCATGTACATGTGACATAGTAATGCAATACAAAGTGGCATATGTATAGTGCTTTTCTGCTTTTGCAATTGCCTCAAAGCGCTGTAAGTGAGTGTCCTTGGAGGACCCAAGGATTAGGCTGAGGTATTAAGAATGGCTGTGTGAATTTCAGCCTGTACAAAAGTAGACAGGTATGTAGGGGTGGCACAGTCCCTGCCAGTGAACCAAGGAGTACAGGCCTGTGGTTGGTTGATGTGAAGCCTGTCAGAAAGTGTCTCAAGGAGACAGATAGTGTCTCCAGCTTGACTGAACCATCAATCATGGGACTCAGTTGCATTCCTGTGGCAGAGATGATGTATGATATGAGAGTAGGTAGCGGGTGATTGCAGATGTGTGCGGGTGGGTGGCTGTATTTTGTGAGTTACACAGCAATCTACCATCGAGTGCACAAGTGATGATTGTACCCCACTTATCCACAGTAAGGCTACATCTCACCTCAACACCCACAATGCCAAAAACTCATACCAGTGATTGAAGTGTGGACACATAAACATTGACAAGCAAGTGCCAAAGAAACATCTAAACATCAGTGGAGCGGGAAGGAACTCAACGTACAATAAATTCAACCCCGGTAGCGAATGACCGGAGGTGAATGAGCCATCACCAGACACAACAAACAACTAAAACATGTGGAACATGTGGCAATACAAATGAATAAGTGACTACCCATCCTCAATAAGAGATCCCAAACACCATCATGACACATCTCCCACATCAACACAACATCCCTTTATGCACACCATTACACACATACAAAAAAATCACTCCAAGAAGACCAACACACTGGCCCTCATTACGAGCATGATGGCCTGGGAAGTACGGTACTGGTAAGCACGCTGGTACCATACTTCCCGGACCGGCATACTACGGGCTCTGCTCGCGGGAACCGTTTCACCCGCCAGGTTTTTCCTGGCAGGTGTAACGGCACCCGCGAGCAGAGCACGTTGGATGCACCGGCAAATGCAGAGTTGTGCTGGTGCATCCGACGTCCCCATCCCCATTCAGCCCTATTGGGCAGAATGGGGATGAGGAGGCCCTTGATTCCGCCACCCAAAATGGGCCAGTATTGGGTCCGCCTAACTCGGCATGACCCGGTTCTTGCCCATTCACGGGTGCCGGAAAAAATGCAACTCCGGCGGCAGCCGTGCCTTTTTTAATGGTACGGCTCCCACCAGAGATGTAATGAGGGCCACTGTGTCTCATTACGGGCCTGCTGGTAACCGTGCCAGTGCTACCAGCGTGTTGCCACCTGACCTGTAAAAAATTACAGGCACCTGACTTCCCAGTGCCACCGGGAGATTACAACTCTGGTGGGCGTGAAGTCAAGCGCCAGTAATTTTGCCAATCCCCATTCCTTGGACTTTACGGGAGTCGGAACACGGAAGTACTGGCAACGTTGTTAATGGAGCCAGTGCTTCCGTGACAGCTTTGTTTACCGTGACCACTGCGCCCCGGCAGGGTCAGACCTGTCAGGCACAGTGGCTCCGGTAGGCAAATCCATAGTTTGCCGATCTGGAAATAAGGGTGCTGGTGAATTAATCTGCACACTAGTTTATAGGAGGGGCGATCTGCTGGAAGTCCCGCCCTCATTCTTCTTATATGTTGTAAACTGGAAATTGTGACATGCACAATGCCAATAATGGTCCTATATCGCAAAGAATCCTAGAAATAAGGTATCCATTGAGAAAACCCTATATGATGCACCAACGGAGAAATGACAGTCTCTGAAAGGAGGTTCATGAAGAAGTGTTAAAATGAATGAAAGTGAAGATTGGTGACGTCACATGAAGCAGAAATGATGCACCCAGAAGAGATGCTGGAGAAGAGAGCATATAGACCTTATAGAATTTGATGGTAAAGTGAAGAATTGAACAACATTTCATGTGTAGGAATGAAGATTGCACATGCAAAGAACAGTAGAGAAAATGCAAGCCATTTTCTAATTGTACAGATGCTGAAATGCAACTAGACTTAGTAATCATAAGGCTGGCTATACGTAGTGAATAGAATGCAGGTGGTGCAGCCATTATATATATGTGCATAGAATATGGATTTTTCCACGTTGTGTTTTAGCAAACTAGGACCCTATGAACAGAAGGGCTGAAAGGGTGGCGCAGTGGAAGAAAACAGTTGACGATGAATGAACATTCAAGAAAGGTTGTCTGGCCCAGTGTCAAGGGTTGGGGCAGCCAAGAAACTGGTTATCTATTCTTGAATATACAATGTAAGTGAGAAGCAGGGCGAGCTCCTGTTGAGGTGTAATGGAAAAACACTAGAAGTGCCAGGTTTTATTAATTTAATAGTGCTAAATACGAAAGAAAGAGCTCCATTACGGTTTCCTGTCACATGGTCAAGATGAACATAGACTTTTGGCAAGCTACACCGAGACTTGAAGATAAGACCATGCTCGCACTCCCTTTTATTCTCAGGCACAGTGATAATTTGCAAGCCCGAGTACAAAGACAATTTGAATCGCAGACAGCAGGAGTGATGATGGATGATGGGCTAATTGGGTGGGGAGGTATGGTCAAGTCCAACCCACAAGCACCTGGGGTACCATCTTGTGTGCTGCTAGCGAGTGGAATATTCCAGAAAGGTACAAGCGTGCCAAGCAATAAAAGAGGGCCACATAGCGAAGAGCCCTATAGTTTGAAAGCCAATGAAACGTCATGTATTTTATGACGTCGAAGATGACTTGCACTAGGGATGGGCATAGTTGTCGACCTGACCTTAGAGACCCAATCACAATCCTTTTCCCATAGAAAGAATTCCTATATATATTCCCCTTACGCCTCTGACAACCCTGAGTACGTTTCCTTATTTTGCCACGTAGTATGACGTCAGTGAAGACACATTTTTACTATATAAATATAATTATTTAGGAAATGCTTTGAGAGATCTCGAGAGAGACTTGAGCAAACGTCTGTTGATGTCCATTGTACTGCCTGTTTTAAGACATTGGGCCTCATTACAACTCAGGCGTTAAGGGTTAACGCCACCGTTAACCCTTAACGCCTGATTCTGATTTTAACGCCTGCTTTTAGCAGGCGTTAAAATCCATGGCGCTAACCTGCCATGGTGCTAATTACGCCGCCGTAATTTACGGCGGCGTAATTAGCGCCTTCCCCACTCCCATTATGCCCTATGGGGCAAAAATGGGAATGGGGAAGGGAAAATGGGAAATGGGGATTTACCGCCCCACTCACCTTGGAATTGGGCGGTAAATCCGCCATCCACCATGGTGTAAACAAAGTTTACACCATGGTGGTAAAGTTGGTGCACTTAGCACCAAGGTTGTAATGAGGCCCATTGCAATTAAAACAGTTATGTTTTTGCCAACTTCCTGAGTCAGTCTTATTATTGGTGTAAGAGTAAAATCTGCATCCCCATCCATCCCATATAGCGCTACCTCGCTTAAAGGGCTTAGGGGTTCACCTGTTTCCGGACTGGCAGGGTCATAATGAGGCCCACTGACAACACACATGTAGTGCCCGCACACAAGGGATGGCATCAGAGAAACAGCCAAAGCCAACTCCAGCCGTCTGATGGCCCCACTCTGACATGTGAAACACATGTGCACATGTCTAAGTCAATGCAAAGCATGCCACCATGTCAAGCACTAACAACACACAACATCACCAAACACACATGAACACATACAGCAATGGAGTACAGACTCAATCACAGCATACAACTCACACACACACATCCACACCATGTACACGATTCAACAACATGCCTGTAGACAATCAAGAGTTGTGCAGCTGTCAAAAATGTGAATTCCAAAGCACCTAACCTCCTCACAGCTACAAGAGACCACCCAAGGTCATCAAACATGGATGCTGCAACTACTACACACATGTAGCATGCACACACTACTCTCAGCAAATATCACAGAAACAACATGACACACACAGTGAGGCCCCAATCCACATGGCGCCATAGTACTTATGCAGTGGGAGAACATGGCAAAAGTAAAGGTGCACACTGTGAGAAACCAGAGGATGTCTCACCCACTAGTCCCCAGGGATCTCTCTCTGAGGTGGTCAGGGCATGGCCATCCCCTTTGGATCCAGACCCTGGAGGTGGATCAGTGTGTGAGGATCACCTGTGTGAGGGGTATTCCGGGAGTGGGGGTGAGACAGCTGGTGGTAAGAAGCGGTATTCCCCCCTTTTTTGTTCATCTATCCCGCCCTATTTTTTATGATTTTACGTAGTCCCAACTCCCCCCCCTCCCCTTTTTTCACAAACACTGGGCTAAGGAAGAGGATGAATGAGAGCAACCAGACTAACTTTCTCACACTGTACTGGACATGTCCCGTTAATCGGGGCTGGCAAAGTCAGGCACTTTACACTAAGTCTGTACACCTGATACCAGTTAGCTCTCCTCACACGAATAACAGGCAACACCTAAAGAGAACACCTAAAGAGACATTCTGAGCAAGGCGGGAACACAAGTATAACTTCTGGGATGAGGGCTCACCTACTGGAGCAGAGAAACGGGCCAAGGGACGAGAGCAGCAGGCTGAAAACCCCAAGGGTCCCCTACTGGAGGTCCTTGCCTCTGACAGTCCATGAAAGACATGATGAGAAGGCCAGATCCAAGAGGTGAAGATTCCTTTGAGTTCCAAGGACCCCAGCGACCCTCCAGGGTGAACGGCAGAGTTGGGGAGGCGAGGTGAAGCCTGTGGTACTAATCTTGACTCATGAATTGAAAATAGCAACGCAAGAAATAAGCGCACACCGCCGGTGAGTTGGCATGCAACCTGAGAGACTGGTGTTGGTTAAAGCGAATGAAGTAGCAGCATTATATCACAAGTGAAGGCTGAACGCGTGTGGATGAGACGCGATGAAAGGCAGACTTGTGAATTAACTTTGAAGTAAAAAACAGTTGTGAGATCAGCAATACTAAGTAATGGAGTGGACTGGCAAAAATAAGCAGCCCATTCTAAAGTCTCTTAGAAAGGAACATTGTTTTTAAGTTATAAAACAAACAGATAGCGAGAGCAAATTACGTGAAAGTAACCGTGAACTTTGAATTGAAGTGGTCTTTCTTTGGTCGGGTAAAAGCGCCATGCACATTTGAAAGTCTTCTAAAGGGATACAAGCAGAATTGAGGGAAACGCGAAGTACAGTAAACTTGGGGAAGGGACCCCCCCCTTGCAAGTTTGCAACTTTGTGTTGAACTGTGACGTGAGAGGTCTGGGCCCGGCATGGGGGGGACTTTTGTGAACTGCGTGCTGTAAGGTCTGAGCCCGGCAGAGGTGGACCTTTGTGAATTGTGTGCTGTAAAGTCATAGGGGGACCGTCGCGAACTTTACATTGGAAAAACACTTTTCGAAAGTAAAAAAAAAATACTTTTTAACATGGAAGGCCTGACATGCCTTAATCCACTGTTTGGATGGAGTTTTAGAAACCGAGCCAGAGTGTCTCATCCTGCCTACAGGTGTAACGTGTGGATGAGAGCTGGCCCAACTTCTTTCATTGTTTTGAACACTGATTTTTCCTTTTGAATACATTTCTCCCTTTTCACTTTTTGTATAATAGATAGGGCAGCCATTTTTTTTTTTTAGCATTAGCCCTTTTGATTTGACTGATGCCACTAGAACTGTTTTGTTTATCGTTTGATGGTCGAGATTACCCCCATCTTAGTTATAGGGCACATTAGGAGTTTCTCCGATTCCAACATTTACAATAAAGGTTTTACAAATTGTATCCATTGTGTCACTGTCATACTTGTAATACTGTGCCTTCCCTACAACATGGACAAAGCTACCACAAGAAACGTGGAATAAACAGAATGCAAAGTTGTATGAAAATTATCTATTTACAGAAAAATGAGGGGAAGGGTACAAATGTATCACTATCAGCATACTCACTATCAGCATACTCTACCTGTAGGCGGGCCTCTGTTCTTGTCTGGAGGGCTTGCAGGCTGGCTAATATCTTCCTCTCTTCCTCCTGCACTGCCCTCCAAGTATTCTCCAGGATAGGAGCCCGCCTCCTTGCCTGCCTATGTGCCACTTCTGCCCTGGCCACCAACGCGGGTGTCTCCCTAACCCGCTGTCACTCCACCACCAGCAACCTCTGGTAACGCTGATACACAGACAGCATGGCCTTTAGGTATGCTCTATGCACCACCTACCTCTCATTGACCAACTGGGTGCTTGCTTGCCTCCTCCCGGTGATATTTCTCTGTAGTGTCTGCCTCCTACTGGTCACTATTTGCCACCGCCGGGCATTGCACAAGCTACGTAGGCATGCCCTCCGACCAGTTGACTGTTGTCACAGGAGTACTGCTCCTGCACTTCCATGAACTGCCTGCTATTCCTCCATTGCATGTTCATGTGTGTGCACCTGGGCAGGCTCAGTGACTACCTCATGTGCTGATGTAGGAACTTCCACCTCAGGAAGGAACAAAAGCACAACTGGACTGGGCAGTGGTCTTGGGCCTGTTGCCCAGGACGCCATGGTGGTACATGGCATGGAAGCTAAACGGGAGGACAATGGGGCTACAAAGGAGGAAGTGGAGGAGAGGGCCATTGCAGTGAACAACCCAGCAAGACCACAGAGAGCAGTGCACGTGCCAAATAGCCCAGGAAGCAGCTCATCTGTTTGTGATGCTTTACAAGATCCTTGTGAGAGTCATGTACAGCATCACAAATAGATGCTCTCTGCCTTGCAATACCCGCCACCCGGGGCTGCACCACAACCCAGATTGCCTCATTAGCCTGAAGTGGGTGATCGCTCTGGGTGGAGGCATTGCAGATGGTGGTCACTGCTGCAGCAGTTGACCCTGGGACAGGAGGTTGTGCAGAGCCCTCCATGGTAGACTGCCTATCCTTATGTCTCTGGGCCAGGCTTGCAGCCTGAACACCCTCTATGATGTCCCCACCTGGACTGGACTGCAATGGCCTCCTCCTGCACATCCACCTCCATTGATCAAGAAGCCTCCAGAGAGCTCTTTGTCCTATTTGACCCCTGTATGTCACACCCTGTCCCACCACTGCTCAGGTGTTCCCCACTACAATCCCCTCTTGGGACTTACTCTCAGCAACCTTGCCCGATGGTACTGGCACTCCCACAGCCACATCGCTCTCGGAAGAGTAGGTGTCAACTGTGAGTTGCTGGGGTTTGCGTCTGTTTCTGGAGGCCCTATCCCTGATCCTCCACTCCACAGCACTGCTTGCACCCTCTTCACCAGCTTCAGCAACCGGTGAAAAGGGGACAAAGAACATAGCATTCAGTCAACCGTGACAAAACATGTATGGCATACACAACATTACATTAACAGTAGCATGAATTTAGCACGAATCAACCAGCAACTGCCCCACACACACACACACACACACACATGCCCATGCAATCAGCATGAATATTGACACACAAGTGTAGGGACAACGATGTGTTAGTAAGTACACAAGCACATGTCAACCTAGCACATTTATGTGCGGCCACAAGCACATTGCAAGAAATCATGACACGGTGCAAAGCCAATGCCAAAGTGACCCAAGCGTAACCCACAGCCAGGACCATGGGAAGTGCAACTGGGCACATGTCTCATTACCATCATTGTATGGCTCACATTATCACTGTGTCCTGTTGCATAGACATGCAGAGTGGGAAAGGCTACAAAGAAGAAGGCCAAAGGGAGACATGCATGGGACAGGGAAGTTTGACAGTCATGGCCTACACAACCGCACACATGTGTGGGGCCACAACGTGCCAACCAGGGCTATGCCATTGATGCCCTAGAGCAGTACCTTCCCGAGAGGCCTGGGGACCCCAACTGCCTTATGGTGCACGACTAGCACTTCCCTGGGACACCTACCAGAGCTTGTGTCCTGCCTGAATGGTCAACTGCTGCCCTTACTTAGCCACTTCCACAGCAACCAGTCCTGTAGTAACACACCTGCTCTGATTCCCCGGTACCAGCATGGAGGAGCCCCTCAAGTTCCAATGCCACATGTTCATCACACAGGGAGACACTTACCACAGACTACAAAGCATGCACAAAGTGGTGTCCATGGAGCTAGGCTGTAGGCAAACGTGGGACATAGCTGGGGCAACTGTGACTCATGCCAGATGTTGGGCCTGGCTCACCCACATGGGCAGTTGGGCCTGGTCGAAGGAACTGGTCAAAGGAACAGATGTATGTGTGGCCATGAGGCAGTGCTAGTCATAAGGCCACGATCCAGGGTCTGGCCTTAAGCCACAAAAAATGTGCTGGGGTTTGCTATCGGCATAACTCCATCTGTGGGTTTAGCTCCATCAAAATGACTTGTATCCCCTGAGTGGTACTTTCAAGTTGGCACCTTTACGCCACATTTCCCTGTGCCTGCTGTCGGATGTGACATTTGCACTGTGCACTGTGGACTTCTCACATCACTCAATGTGACTGAGGGACTCCTGAACATGTAATGAATATCCATGTGCCAATGGCCCAGCTGGGTGGGTGGGAGGGAGACCCTGGGCCCAGGCACTAATCTTGCAAGAAGGGGGTGGCTGCTGGACATGCCCACACCACCAGTGTGGTGAAGGGTGGGCTGCCCCTCTGTAAACTGTCGTTGCCCTGGACTGCAGTTGAAAAACAAGCTTGGCTGACAAATGCAGTGGCTCATGTGTGCCCACACCCACTGTGTATAGGCCAGGCCATGTGGTCAGGCCACCATCCTTGTACTCTCAAATGACCAGTGGGGAACTGCTGGCCTGCTCTGCCTCTGAACTGCTTGTAAGGGGTCACTCCCTGAGGGAGCATGCTTTCTAGTCCAAGCCTTCCCCACACAGGTGGTATGTAAGTGCCTGTCTCACTGGCTATGACCAGACAAGCTGCCCAACCCAGATGAACCAAGTGTGCAAAATGAAACTGTGGATTGCAGGGAGTCAGACGTCCAGGCTGTCCTGCCATTGCAGTGCAAGTCATCTGAGGTTCATTATTCAGCCAGGAACACTGCTGGGTTTCAGAATCACCTGGCCACTCAGAAGAGCGCCCCCAGCAGGCAAAGCTCTGTTGGCAGATTGCCTGTGGCATGGCCCTTATCCATCTTGTGGATGTACAGAGCCTGGGTGTGTCATCAAGAACCAAGTGGAGGGCAGACAGGAACCTTACACACTGTCAACAGGAAGCCAAGGAACGCAATTATGCTTGCTTGTAAACTGTGTACCCTGGGTGAGAGAGGAGGAGGACTGGCCAAAAGTGTCATGCCCCCTCATACACATGACAGGAGTACATTCCAGATTGGAGCCCATCTGGACCACCGGCGCCGGCCAGACCTCTGGACCTACCATGCATTCCCAAGGTCCACCATCAGATGACTGGGCATGGAGAGCAGACAATTGGCAGTTAAAAGGATTCACAATTGGCACAGGTGACCCATGGCCCTGGCCTCCTGTTAAAGACCACACACCCAATAGTGTAGGCTAGGGAATCAGAACACAGGGTTAGAGGATTGGGCAGCATGTCACTGCATAGGGTGGCCAACCACTGAATGCATTGAAACATACCTCGTCCGGGGGACCTTTCCTGGCATGCATAGTGCACCTCTGGGTACACCATATCTGCCAAGCTACCCTGTTCTATGCAAGAACCCGCAAACCAGTCATGATTTGATTTTGCACAGCATGGCCATGTGAATGCGGCATTGAGAGGTCTTATGACACCGCTTGGCCACTTGTACTTCCAATTACATGTAACAACATGCACCCCTGACTGTATGACATAAAGTTTGCAACATGTACAGGCACCCATTGCTGAGGTGCAAACACCTAGTCTGTTGTTACCAGCCCAAACAAATGGCATGATCATCATCTCTGGCTCCTCATGTACTAGGCTGACAGATCACACTGCCATCACTGAGAGGTTAATGCACCAACATGTCATTTCCAGACATCCACACACATGTGTCAGTCTCAGCTGCTAAGTGTGGATGATGCAATCTTCAATTGCAAATGTGCAACCCGTAGAGGTATCATGCATGTATGTCCCTCACATGCCCTCAACCTTGCAATATGGCATCTGTACCTGTCAGAGTATTTGCTGTCATCAACTCCCATGCATGTGCATTAGTGCACCAACTCAACAAGAACTGACAGTGCACATACATACGCTTGTCCACTTCACAGATATCAGTCATCACATACGCCCAGCATCAGCATGAGGATGCATGCCGGTGTGCATGCCTTTGTAGATCAGTGAGTGCCTGAAATCATGCATACCCATGCAGAACATTCATAACCTCCTGAGCACTGCATCCCATTGGTACTCACCAGCAGCTTCCAGCCATGACTGCCAGTCAAGGATCTGGGTGTGGAGCACTGGGGAGAACAACTCCAGGACCTGGAGCTGAAGGGCTGTCATACGATGGCAGCCCGCATGGTGCACCGCCATGGTTGCACCTGCCTGGAGGGCTGCCTTCACCTTCTCATGGCTCCTGTGGTTGAGGTTATCCCAGAGCTTCTTGATGTTTTACACAGTACAGACTGCCACCCCTTCCACGTTGATGGCAGCCGTGATGTGTTCCCAGATCCTCAGACATCTGGCTTTTCCAAGCTGCGTTGCTGGGTCATAGAAGGCATCATGGTTCACCAGGACCCAATCAACCAAGATGCCAAGTTTGGTGGAAGTGAAGTTAGCAGCCATCTGCTTTGCCTTGGGGGTACCACTTGCTGGTGAGGAGGACAGAACAGAGATGGCAACCCCTGAGGCAGGTGTGGGTCAGCTAGGTCCGGTCGATGTGCTGTGGAGCTGTGGTGGTGGAACAGAGAGTTGGAAGTCCCAGGATAGCAGATGAGCTGGTCACAGAGCCATACAATTTGCCAAAGGAGTGCAGGCAATGGGGAAACAGCAGACACTCTTTTTGAAAAACAAAAGTCAATCCCGACATTCCAGGGATCTTGCATGATCTTGTAGATCGTCCTCATATCTCTGGTCAACTGAAGGCTGTCATATCTGTTGCACGACCGAAGACACTGGAACTTCAAACATTTTGTCCAAGAGAAATCTGTACGGCAAGATTGGTTCTGAGGTTGGTCTTTTGGTCTTGCAAGACAGACTGTCTGGAATGATATGCTTAGTGGCTGGGATATACGTTATATAGAGGTCATAAGAAGCAAAAAGTAAGCCCCTAAAGCTTGATGATTGTTTCTACATTCAAAATGCTGAAATGTTGGAAATTCCTGTGATCAGTAGATATTTCCACTGGATGGATGGACCCTGGGAGCAGATGGAGCCATTCAGTACATGCTTGTTTGATAGGAAAGGAGCTCCTTTGCTAACACTGAATAGTTCCGTTCACTTTCTGTCATGGTCTTAGATAGAAAAGCCACTAGGTGTTCTTCACTGTCCATGGCTTGTTTGAGGACCGCATCAGTAGCCTAATGTGAAGCATCGGTTTCAGTCAGTGGTGTATTATTGGGTTGCCTAAATTAGGGGGCTGTGGAAAAGGAATGCTTAAGTGACTGAAAAGCCATCTCAACTGGTGTTGACCACTGGAATTTGGTTCGTTTTTGTTGGGGAGGTGTCCTCTGGAAAATCTCATTAGAGTAGTGGGGAATTTATTTGCAATAGAAATTAGCCAACTTGAGAAATGATTGAACTTCCTCTACGGATTGGAGGGCTGGTCATTCAAAAATACCTTGCACTTTCCAGGGATCCATCGCAATACAGTCCAGAGAAAGAATATAGCCTAGGTAGGTTACAGTAGACACTTGGAATATACATATTTTGGTCTTTATCAACAATTAATTGTTTTGGAGGCACAAACATACCTCTCTCACATGGTTCACATGGTCAGTAGTGTTCTTGGAAAAAAATAGGATGTAATCCAAATACACGACTATGCGATGATGTGTCGAATTTGCAAAAGTTCAGTCCATAAAATGATGAAATATGGCTTGGACATTGGTGAGTCTGAATAGCATTGCATGATATTCTTAATGACTGAAAGGTGTGTGAAATGCGGTCTTCTATTCATTCCCACCCTTAACGCGGATCAAGTGATATTTCTTGCGAAGATCATAAAGATGACTGATCCTCGAATGATAGGTATTAATTGCAAGAGATACTAATCCTTTAGTGTTATTTGATTCAAACCATGGAGATCCGAATACGTTGAGGTTCTGAACTGTCCCGTTTGGGTACAAAGAGCAGAGCTGTTCTACATGGTGACTTGGGGCCTCATCCGGTAAAAATGACGAAAGAAATGCTTGGGATACCAATACCAGCATTTTTACCAGACCGGGGAAACCTAAGTATGCTGGTAGGAGCTCTAATCTACCGGCAGGACAGACCGGCTGGTAGTTCAGGCCCCTACCAGCAAAGAAATGCCAGAATCACTGGCACCAGTATTACCACTACCGGTCATTCGAGCAATCCCATCCCATGAAGTCCTATGGGACTCCATGGAATGGAAACTTACTGCCGCCTCCAGTGTCTGTAATATCCCGGTAATACTGGGATATCAGGCAGCAGAAACGATAGATGTTTTAACGTGAGGTGGAGCCCTACTAGCAGAACCTTGGGCTGTATATAACAGTGCATAACTAGGGGTGTGGTAGCCGCCGATTTAGAATTGGAACATATCTTAAGTTTAGTACTTTGTACTATTCTGATGTAACTGAATCAGTGTTAATGGAAATCACCAGGAGCCCAACATGTAAGTATTTTGAATAGTGCTTCACGTGCAGTGAGCTTATGAGGCTAATTTGGAATGAATCACAAATCTATTTCAGGTCCCTTAAATCTCAATAAAGGTTCATGTGTTTATTTACAGGTAGTTTATATAACGTTAGAGATAAAATAAAGTGACATTAGAACAACTAAGGTAGTGCTTGTCATTTTAAATATGCAAACAAAAAGTGAAGACAGTATGCATATACGTATAGATCCACATCCAAACTAAACAGTAGTCATAGAGTTGTGTGGTGTACATTATTTACAAAGAAAAGGACATTACTATTGCCATGAGAGGATTCAATCCTTTACAATAAAGCAAATCAGGAAATAATTCATTGCATTGTAGTTCTTTCCGTGCATTGATGGACTTCAATGAAAGCAGTATTACAAAAGCAAAACCGATAGGATAAATCAGACAGAGCAACAAATTAGAAGTTTATAAGTTCAGGAGAGAAAAGTTGCTGTCTGGTAGTGGATTTAAAGTATGTCAAAGTATTGAATATAGGAGGTGTTTACAATCAAATCAAACATCAACTTGATTGATTGCTGGGAGCATTGACAACCTTGTTATTATAAAGGGTGAAAAAAGAGAGTAGAAGAAAAAGAAAGATAATTGTTGCACACTAGTTTGGTAATGGCCAATCCTTGATCTACGTCGGTAAGGGAACTTCCCTTATCTTAAACTGTCACCAGTTGCATAGTGGAGCCTGCTACAGGGACGTTTCGGCTTTCAGATGTGGAGCCTTCTTCTGGGCCAGTAGGATAGTGGCAGCCTGCATAATGTGAACAAAAGAGTACATCCAAGTCTACTTAGTTTGGATCTAGCTTGTGGGACAATGTAGAAAGATATGTTGGGTCACAAATGTAAAAAATAACAATGACAAAACAGCAGGATCTGCGTTTTGATACAAGTAAGGGTGACCCTCTGACCTTAAGCTTGTGAATCCGGGCTGGGAGAGGAGGGGGGAAGAGGCGAACTGCAATCACCTAGGTCTAAACAGTCCTGTTGCAGTCTAGTGGGAGTTCCTAGTAGGCAGTGTGGTCCAAGAAGAGTCTTGGTATAGGTGGGCCGCGATGTCAGCTATAAGCAAAGACAATAAGGTTTGTCTGTTAGGGTTTAAAAGAACCAAATCAGAGGGAATGCATATACACAGTGCCGTACACGGGAGCCAGGTTGCTTGTAAGCAGTTTCCCACCCAATACTGCGAGCAAAAAAATAAGGTTTTAGACACCCAATTTATGTATGGATTCTGAGCAACTAGCCACAGCATTTCGAGTACAACTGAGAAATGGGCTGTCTTGATCAAATCAAAATATAGTGTTTCCTGATGGTTATTTATACACACAATCAGAGTTTTTGATTGTTCTGTGACCGATCCAGAAGATAGGCGACAACTGCCCACCACTGGCTGACTAACAGCCTTAATCGTTCCAGGTAGATAGTGTGCTGCTGCCCATTCATCATTCATGATGACCCCTGCGGCTCTGCATTCCACCAAAGCTTTAGTCTTGATAAGATGTTCAGAATCTAGAAGAAATGTTATTTGTAGGGCCCAATAGCGGAATGGCCTGTTGATTGATCATCATAGTAGATGTTTTTAGAGTGGTCATAAGGGGTGTCATCCTCTGCCTGTCTTGGGCCTCTACAATGCCCAGGAGATGGCATTTCCTGACCTCCTGGCTGGTGCCAAAGGGCAATCACAGACCACAAGGTCCTTAGATACAAAATACATACACAGTCCTTTACTACATTGCCTCCTTATTTCTTAGTCCAAAAGAGGTCCTCTAGCCATTCCTAATAGCATGGGTTCACACTCTGTAGGTTTTCCTGAAGAGAAGGTAGTATGGTGGAAGGAGCTGGATCTAAGTATGGTGGGTGTGATTTCCTATATTCTGCCTTCCTCTCCTGCAGGCAAAATTCTAATTGCAGTACCATAGTAATTAGAGCAGATGATGTAGTTGGACTTGGGACATGGGCCAGTTCACCCTTTAATTTGTCACTCAATATGTACGGAAACAAGGCAACTTGGGTGTCTTCTGGCCATCCAGCCTCTGTTGTCGCTTGTCAAAACCTTTTGATGTGTGATAATACATATGTGGATCCCTGGGACATGCCTAGTAGAGATTCTTGAGCCATGTAGGTTAAATTAGGATGATCCAACATGCTCTTTAAAGCCCCTACAAATCCCTGGTATTGGTCCAATTAGGGACTGTTAGTTGTGATCAAAGGAGTAGCCCACATCATAGCATTCGTTGTCATGTTAGACACCACAAACCCTACCTAGGCACAATCTGTAAAGTAGTGATGTTGTCTGAAGGTGAAGTAAATGAGAGAGGAGTCCAGAAATTCACAATTTCTTTTCAGATTATCTTCACATTTTTTCAAAGGTGTAACAAGTCAAGGATGATTTAATTTGTAGGGGTTCTCTCACTGCCACAATTAGACAAAGTGCTGTGTTCTCAGATTTGAAGGGCTGTACTTCAGTAGACAAGATTTGCAAGGCTTGAACCAACTCCTGTATTTTTTTCCAACAGCCTCACCATAGGTCTTGTTTGAGGCAAGAGGTGACGAGATAAGACCAATCCTGGTCAGCAGCCCATATGATCTCTAGTGAGGACAAACCACCAGAGTACAGGGTGCCCACTGTGGGATTCATACCAATCTAAGTGAAAACCCCAGTAAGAGGAACAACCTTCCTGAAGGATGATTGCAGAACTCCAATCTGGGGAAGCTGGAGAGGCAAGAAAGTCCTACAGGATGACTCAAGGTATCAGGAAGGCAAGGAAAACGAATGACAAGCAGAGGAGAGCTGTAGGCAGAGGACGGGATGGCCTGGTAAGGTAGACAGAAGAAGGAAGGAAGGGTCCAAGAATGAACATTTACAAAAGGAGGCAACAGGGAAACTAAGAAACTCACGGAAAGAAGATAGTGTCAGGTGCAGCAGGAAACCATGTTGCAATGCACCCTGATTGACCCAGAGTCGGATGAAGCATCTCTGAGTGCATCAGAAATAGCAAAACAACTAGACCACAGCAAACATTGTGTCTTGAGCATGGTGGTGCATTATGCTTAATTGCTGCATATGGAAAACACGGCCATTTCCCTCAATTACAGGTTTCCAGTGGTGCCACAGGGATGTGTCCCTGACAATAGTTTGTAAACCGACATTCCATATGAGGAAGTTATAGAAGCATGAAGACAAGCTTTTTAGAAAACTAATATCCACGATGTACATTATGAAGTTCTTATCACATTACTCAAAACATTATTAAAAGAACATTATTTAAGATGCACTAAACAATGTTACCACCAACTATATGGTACAGCTATAGGAGCATGATTTCCGTATTCAAAGCAGATTTTTTTTTTATGGAATTGTTAAAAAATACATGCATTTTTGCATCTGAAAGTTGACAAAGGGCCGCTCCATGTTCAAATGGATTTTTCTCTACCTAATATGCCCAATCATTCAACATCATTAAAGGAGACCCTATTCCTAAAACCAGGAATAAAATGGTTTCTGTTAAAATATGGTATTTTTTATGCATCTTTGTTGTTTATAGCCTAAAATGGATTTGTGTTAGGTTTGATCTTGACCAAATTTCTCTTTATTGAATATTAGACATGCCAATGCCTAATTCAGTATCTTTCAAACATTTCTAGAATACAGACATAATGTGAGTGTGCTTCCTTTCAAAGCTCTTCAACATTTCAGATGGCACACAAGATGATGAGTTATAATTTTGAAGTTATGAAACATGAACAATTCTGGATTCATGGATTTGACACCATCTTTATTTTCCTTTAAATAATCATTGAGTGGTCAATCCGTTAATGGTTGTAGTACCCTTCTCCATCATTTGTATTATTTGCTATTATATCCTTGCCACTTCACAAACAAAGTGTTTCTTGTACACTGTTTTGCAGCATCGTCTTCTTTTTTATTTTGTTGGTATATTTTACATTTGTAAAATGACATGTTTCCATCAAGCATTGCTATTTATTATATCTCTTTATAGTTGACATTATTTTTTCCATTTATGTTTTATTGCTTTGATCCCACTTCTTATGCTTATTCTCGATAACTACTTTTCCATTAGATACCGAATGTTCCAAATCTAGTCCTAATAAGCTGCTTACCACTCACTTTAAATGTATTTTTCTATAGTGAGTTGGTAGTCACAATTTTTCATTTTTACAATTTTACTGTAGTCTTCTAGTGATGCTTTGCTCCGTTTTTTTCTAAGTATATTTTTTCTATAATCAATCGATAGGCATATTATTATGTTTATTATTTCCATGTTCAGGTATTTTTCATTTCGCACAGCTTCTATTTCTTATGTTTCCATGCAGCTAAACTGTACTTATGTAACTAGTACTCAGACTCTTGACAGGATTCTCATTACAGCACTTGCTATACTGCTAATTTTGCACATGGACTACACCTTAATGCTAATCATTTTTGAAACATCACACTCTTGATCTCTTGTTTACCTTTTTGCTATCAATTAATGCTTTGTATATTTAATAGAATAATTACTTTTTCTTAGCTTTTTCACTTTCAACCCTTGAAAAAAGTTTTGCATGCAAATTGTTGCACTTTTGATTGATTGTTGCAGCATTAATTTAATTTGGAATAAAAATGCATTGATTTTGAACCCATGACCCACGGTTTTCCACTATATGTGTTTGCAAATATTTGTATCATACTTGAGTGCAGACATTCAAATAGGGAAAATGGCGACACAATTTTTCTTGCTCCGTTTCAACATAAATGCTCACTATTATCTAAAAGGAAAAATATCAAAATAGGCCTCCACAGGAAATGTTACAATGTTAAAAATTGATTCTCACTAAACATTCAGAAATCGTTGTTGTTTGTGCAGGGCTATTAAGTTGGCATTTAGGATATTTCAGAATATGTTTAAGAACGGGTGTATACTTCCCTGAGGACTGTACACACTCTGCTGTCCTAGAACACCACATTACAGCTATTTCATTTGCTCCTTTAACGTTTCTTATTTATCATGAGCTTGATTTGAATTCCGACATTAGCTCTTTTACTTTTTCAAACACAGTCATGGATAATATCACTTGAAATGACATGAAATGCTTCGGTACATAATACCTTCATCAGGTGTCTATTTTAAATTAGTTGTCGCCACTTTTTACATGAGATTTACCCAGACAAAGGGTACATTTAATGCAAGGAACCTTTAAAGTGAAATCCCTAGATAAAATGTATAAAATGTGAGCACACATTATATAATGAAGAGTGATTCTTAGAGCAGGAGTGAACAGATACAACAGATTACGAAATCTGACATGCTTTCCACACACAAAACAAGTACAGTATCAGCAGCATTAATGAATGTTGTGTTTGGATTTTACTTTAAAACCAATGTGTATGCTATATTATTTAAAAGTAACAGAATGAGGGTAATGGATGTTAGGGAGAATTCTCTGTTTAGGCTGAATTTCCTAACCTAGTGAGTCCCCCAGCAGCTTTGCTGGATTTGTGGAGTTTGGTTTTTTCTCCTGCCAAGAGTGACTCTTTTTCTCCCACTCTTGGACATGATTTGTGGTTTTCCTTTGACCGTTAATGTGTTTTATGGGCTATGGGGTCCTTTACTCCATAGGGTCTCATGTGTTTTTACTATGTGTGTTACACAGCACCCTCCGTCCAGTGACAAAGGGGTGTCATAGTGACACCCCACCATAGACTCCATACCCTGGGACTGACTACTGTCTCCCAGGGCATGTAAAGTCACCATTGGCTTTACTAGTCCCAAATTATGAACAGAAACCAGTACAAACCATCATATTGTGGACGTACTGGTAGGGGCAATTCGATTGCCCCGGGTTCTGTTAGTCGAGGGAGCACGTCTCCGTCCCCCCTGATCGAGTTTTGGCTGGTGGCAGTGGATACTACTTTTTATATTCGACCGCGAATATATCTCTATGGGATTTTCCCATTGTTCGAGGCTACCAACTTTAATTATTTAATTCTCATAGCCTCGAACATACCGCCGGTTATTTATTTAATATTAATCTGCCGATTGGTATTTTTTGCCAGGTCTCGATTCTAAAATGACGTTTGTGTTCTCTTTTGTGACTCCAACCCAAGTCGAGCCCTTTGTTCCACTTTTTGGTGGGATTCTCCACAGAAACCTCCAAAAGTGGTGCCACTCTGTCTGGGTACCACAGGAGGTGTGTGAGGGGGTTTAGGCACCATGGACTGAGTTACCTTGGTAACTCAAGTCATACTCTTGTGTGATTGGCCCAAGTGGTGTGCCGGCCGGCTCACCTCTTAGCATGTTTGATTGACAGCTAGGCTGAGTGAATGGGGGTGTGCTGCATAAAAGCAGGGTTTTTGGGAGTGGAACTTCAGAAGTCGCCACAGGACCTGAGAATCCGACGAGGGAGAAGCTGAGCCGACCTGTTACGACAACACCACCGGTGGACCCCTGCGGAACCGACTCACCAATTCCCGACGACAGAGAAGATCTCCCGGCTGGAGAGCCTTGTTCCCCTGACTGGTGGGCACAACCAGTTTACCTTCTTTTCCTCGCATCCCAGGACGTCTTGTGGTTGAATTGCCCGTGCCAAGCACCCCGGCAACCGGATAGCCACTTACCACCGGACCGCGAATAAAAGGACCGCTCCTTTTAACTGAGAACTCCGCGGCTAGTTTCTTCCCTGGCAGTGCAACAGACTCCTGTCTTCCTCCCCGACAAGATCCTCTCTTCCCCCGGAAGAAGCACTGACTTGCATCCGCTGGCAGGAACAACTGCCCCCGCTGGAGTATTTTCACCACTTTAAGGTACCGTGTCCACCAGGCCTCCCTTTCTAAAGATTGCTACAAGGTAATAATAATCCCTTAACCTTCTGGACTGGGCTGGCCACCTTGACCATCTAACTGGTCCCTTTCTTTTGGTCCAGCTCTTTCTGAACCTTTTCGAGACTTTTGTGCACTTTTCAACCGTGTGACCTCTTAAAGTGGATCCGGCTTTCTGAACTCTAACTTCACGGTTTGACTCTGCCTTCCTCTCTTGCTGTGTTCTTTTGAAAGTGGTGGGATCTGTTTCAATTTATGCTCTGCCTTTCTCTCCCTTTTTAAACCGAATTATTAGAGTGGCATCTGCGTTAAACGCTCACCGCTGTCTGAAAATTAGTGGGGCTTTACTTAAGACTTGTCTAATATTCTTTTAAGGGAGTGTATATCTTTTAGTGACCGTGTTTTTGAACTGCTTAATATTAGTGCCTGTGTGTTTTATTAGATGTGGTTTTAAATAAATAATTATATCTCTTTTACACCAAGCTCTGGTCAGTGTTTGCTTGTTCTACTGTGTTATTTTGACCTATTGTGAATACTCTGTATACTGCCTAACTCTTCTTGAGGGAAGTCTGACTGCTCAGCCACAGCTACCAAGTGAATCTGTGTGGTACAGACTGCTACCAAGTGGGTTTACTGCCAAACACCTGTAGTCTTAAATCTTTTGCAGTGGTCCCAGAGGGAACTGCACAGGTTTCTGCCTAACACTGGTGTACAGCGGTGGGATTTGTATTGAGTATACACTTTAGAGTGCTTTTTGAATACTTAAGGACAACTAACCACAAAGCTTAGCACTAAAAAGCTGATTTTCTAACTATGTCTGCTATGGAGAGTTCTACCCTAGAATCATTGTCTGCCAAAACTGCTGATTGCTTAAAAGTATTGTGTAGACATAAGAATCTCTCTGAGAAGGGCAAGAAAATGGAACTTATATAAAGATTGTTAGAAAACCAAAGCCTGGGTGGTACAGAGGAATCTACCCCCCAGCAAATGTAGAAAACATTGATGGTATTGATCTGAATCAAAGCCTTGATAATGAGTCAGAAGAGGAAAGTGAACCTAATGAAGTTAGCCACTCTGAGCTTCTGTCTGCCTTACCTACTGTACCTACTGGGCCTATACCAGGTCCTACATGTAACCCTGCTTATTTTGAACTTGAAAAAATGAAGCTTGAATTAGAGTACAAACGTTTTATTGCTCAATCTGAAAGAAACCAAGAGCTAGAGTTCAGAAGAATGAATGGCCAGGCTGAGCAGAAGCAAGCTGAGTTAAGACTCAGGGAAATAGAACTTAATCATGAACTAGAAATGAAGAAGTTGTCTGTGGAAAATGTTTCTCCCTCCTCTGGTTGCTCTAGGAGTTCCAGTCCCAAAAGACCCCGGATGCCTAAGGAATTAGTGGGTATGTATGAACGTAAGTTGGATGTGTTGGATTGGTTAAAAATGTTTGAGTATAATCATGGGCTCCAGGACATCACAGGGAATGAGTTACTTCCCTGGTTGTTCTCTAGGCTTCCCCTTGTTGCAACTGATGTGGTAATGGAGTTGGGGGATGTGGATAAGAAGGATTATGAATGTGTGAAACTAGCTTTGATAGCTAGATTTGGGAAGACCCCTTCCCAGTACCTTAAGAGGTTTAGGACCCTCAAAAAGCATGATGGTACCCCTTGGGCTACCTGGGTGAGTGAAAGTTTGAAAAACTTAGAGGGATGGATTAAGGGTTACAGGGTTAACACTTATGAAGGAATGAAGAATCTTGTAATGTTGGAGTTAATTTATGATGCCTGCTCTCCTGAGCTCAGACAGCACTTGGCTGATTCAAAGGAATTTGATTCCAGGAAGTTAGCTAAGGCTGCTGACTTGTGGGTTGCCAACAGGGCCACTCACAAGGATTCTGGGGCTACTCAGAAAAAGGATGAGGGAAAACAGCCAAGAAAGGACTCCAAAGAGAATTCTAATAATTCCAATTCCAAAGAGGGCCCCAAACAAAACCAAAAGGGTAAGCCACCAGGGAAACCACATCAGGCTAGTGTACCTTCTGGTGCCAAACCAGAAGGAGGTCAGAACAAGCCACCATTCCAGAAAGCATTTGGTAAATGCTTTGTTTGTGGCTCTACTGACCATGTGAAAGGAGATCCCAGATGTAAGGGTAAACCTTCAGGGGTCCAGCTTGTCTCCTTAGCCTTCGCTCCAGAGGAGGAAGTACAAATGGCAAGTGGAAACTTTCTATTGCTGGCTGATGAACCCATTGGAGTCTCAGCCAGTGTTTCTTTAGTGTCTCTGGGTTTGTGGGAACAACAGAACTTAGATGTCTATAATTCTATCCCAGATAATACTAGAGAGTATTATAAGGACAGTGTCCAGGTGAATGGTCAGGAGACTCCTGCTATTAGGGACACTGGGGCTAGCATAACTGTGGTGGACAAATCGTTTTTTCAGGCTGAGGATGTTGCTAAGGCACCCAACCGCCTCACCAAGTTAGCTGGAGGGCCTGTGCAGATGCTTCCCCAATTACCAGTTCTTATCTAGTGTAATGACATGACTGTGAAGATACCTGCAGCATACAAAGTGAGGTGCCAGGAAGGGTTCTGTTGGGTAATGACTTGAAAACTCTTGGAGTAGTGTCATATACCCCCAGACCTCCTAGTAAAAGGTTACATGAGCTCACCAGACCTGCAAGGGAGAGAACCATGAGAGGTGCTCCCAAGGAGATGATAAAGAAAGAGATCACTCCTGCTCCACTGGGGATGTCAGCTGCTGTCTCTAAGAAACTAGAAGGAAAAGGGAAGCCTAAAACTTCTAAAAAGGACCTCACAGCCAGCACTCCAGTGCAGCCAAGAAGGACTTCCCTTGGTTGTCCAAAGTTACACCAGTAACTCCCCACCCAGCTGAGGCTGAGAGGGAGGTACAACCCTGTGTGGTTGAACTAGACTCTGAAGAAGAGCTAGTGGAAGGCCGGGAACTCATTGGAGATCTGGAACCTGTTGACCATCCTGAGCTGCAGTCTTTCCTGGCAGACGGTGGACCCAACAGGGCAGACTTCAGTAAGGGACAGAGGGAATGTCCAACTCTGGAAGGTCTTCACCACCAGGCAGATGCTCAGGCTGAAGGGCAAGAGCCTGGGAAATATAGGTTATACTGGGAAGATGGCCTCTTCTACAGTGAACCAAGGGAGTCTGCACCTCGGGACAACAAGCATCTTGTAGTACCCCAAGAGAACAGACCACAGTTCTTTCAGTTAGCCCATGAGATTCCTTTGGCTGGTCACTTGAGTTTCAAGAAGACTAAGGAAAGGCTCTCACTCTACTTTTATTTGCCAGAAATGGGGGCTGATTTAGATAAGTACTGCAGGAGCTGCCACACCTGCCAGATTTCTGGTAAGGTTGGCTCCAAGTATGTGGCACCTTTAGTGCCTCTCCCTGTAGTGGGAGTCCCATTTGGGAGAGTAGGGATTGATATTGTTGGTCCCCTTGATCCTCCAACCTCCTCAGGCAACAGGTTTATACTTGTTGTAGTAGGCCATGCTACTAGGTGCCGTGAGGCAATTCCTATGAGGACTGTTATAGCTCCGGCTGTGGCTAAGGCCCTCCTTGGTATTTTTACCAGGGTTGGGTTTCCTAAGGAAGTAATCTCTGACAGGGGGTTGAATTTTATGTCCCACTACATGAAAGCCATGTGGAAAACCTGCAGAATTACTTACAAGTTCTCAACCGCATACCACCCTCACACAAATGGACTGGTTGAAAGGTTCAACAGAACCATGATGAGCATGATAGGTGCTTTAGTGGACCCCCTTAAAAGAAAGTGGGACCTTCTACTGCCATGCCTTCTCTTTGCTTATAGAGAAGTCCCTCAGGAGGGAGTAGGTTATTCTCCCTTTGAACTTCTTTATGGTCATCCGGTCAGAGGTCCATTGGCCCTGATCAAGGAGGGGTTGGAGAGTGCTCCTTCCCCCAAGCCAGTCAGAGTGACTGACTATGTGATAGGTCTCCGAAGGAGAATATCACAAATGATGGCAGAAGCAAGTGATAACTTGAAAGCTGGACAAGCACTGGTCAAGCACTGGCATGACCAAAAGGCTAACATGGTTGAGTTTACTCAGGACCAGCTAGTTGTCGTTATGATTCCAACAAGACAGAGGGCCTTGCAAGACAAATGGATGGGACCCTTCAAGGTTCTGGGTAAACTTGGAGAGGTCAACTATCTGGTGGACTTGGCAATCCCAAGGAGGCTCCAACAGTCTTCCACACCAACAGACTAAAAGCGTATGTCTCCAGACCTGATGTAGGAGCTTTGCTTCTAGCATCATCAGAGGAAGAAGAAGAGATTGAAGCTCTTCCTGATCTCCTCAGAGGCTTACCTTTAGACGAAAAGATTGAAGGAGTAAATCTCTCTTCAAATCTGACACCTGAGCAACAGGAAGAGTGCAAATCTATGTTAAATCAGTTTGCCTCCCTGTTCTCACTTTCACCAGGCTTGACCCCTTGGGGACAGTATGACATACTCACTGGTGACGGTCTGCCAGTCAAAAGCAGAGGATATCGAATGTCAGAGAATATAAGAACCCACATCAAAGGTGAGGTCAGCAAGTTGCTTGATCTCGGGGTAATAGAGCCCTCTACTAGTCCATGGTCTAGCCCAGTTGTGTTAGTACCAAAGGCAGGATCTAAAGAACTTAGATTCTGTGTGGATTACGGAGCTCTTAATGCAGTCACTAAAACTGATGCCCACCCTTTGCCAAGGACAGATGAGTTGGTGGATAGACTTGGTGCAGCCAAGTTCCTCAGCACATTTGACTTGACGTCAGGCTATTGGCAAATAGCCCTGACAGACCATGCCAAGGAGAAAACTGCATTTTCTACCCCAGTTGGCTTATACCAGTTTAAGGTTATGCCTTTTGGATTGAAAAATGCACCTGCTACATTTCAAAGGATGGTAAACCAGGTTCCGAATGGGATGGAGGACTTCTACATGGCATACTTGGATGACATAGCAGTGTTCAGCAATTCCTGGGAAGAACATGTGGATCACCTGAGATATGTTTTGCAGGCTCTTGGAAAGGCCAATCTGACCATAAAGGCAAGTAAATGCCAGATTGGACAGAGTAAAGTGGTCTCCCTTGGACATGAGGTAGGAGGTGGAGAAATAAGGCCTTTGCCTCGTAAGATTGAAGCTGTGCAAAATTGGACAACACCTACTACTCAGACCCAGGTGAGAGCCTTCTTAGGCCTCACTGGATATTACAGGAATTTCATTGAGAACTATGGGTCCATAGCTTCTCCACTGAATGTCATCTCATCTCCTAAATTCCCTAAAAAGGTTAGGTGGAATGAGGAATGCAATCAGGCCTTTGAAACCCTGAAAAAGCCTCTTAGCCAAGGTCCAGTAGTCAGAGCTCCTGACTACCACCAAACTTTCATTGTGCAAACAGATGCTTCAAATGTAGGAATAAGTGCAGTCCTCAGTCAACTGGATGGGAAAGGTAGGGAGCACCCCATTTGCTTCATCAGTAGAAAACTGAAGGATCCTGAAACAAGGTGGGCAACCATTGAACGAGAGTGTTTTGCTATTGTGTGGGCTGTGAAGAAGTTTAGGCCATACTTGTATGGTTCTACTTTTGTCATTCAGACTGACCACCAACCCTTGAGATGGTTAATGCAAATGAAAGGGGAAAACCCAAAACTATTGAGATGGTCAATCTGCCTGCAAGGGTTTGATTTCACCATTGAGCACAGGTCAGGATGTCACCACCAAAATGCTGATGGTCTCTCTAGGATGTATGTCGTCGACTAGAGGTATGAGATTCATCCAGGAGTGGATTAAATCCTCCTGTCCCTTAGGCTTGTGGGGGGGCGAGTGTTAGGGAGAATTATCTGTTTTGGCTGAATTTCCTAACCTAGTGAGTCCCCCAGCAGCTTTGCTGGATTTCTATAGTTTGTCTTTTTCTCCTGCCAAGTGTGAGACTCTTTTTCTCCCACTCTTGGACATGATTTGTGGTGTTCCTTTGACTGTTAATGTGTTTTATGGGCTATGGGGTCCTTTACTCCATAGGGTCTCATGTGTTTTTACTATGTGTGTTACACAGCACCCTTCGTGCAGTGACACAGGGGTGTCATAGTGACACCCCACCATAGACTCCATAGCCTGGGACTGACCACTGTCTCCCAGGGCATGTAAAGTCACCATTGGCTTTACTAGTCCCAAATTATGAACAGAAACCAGTACAAGCCATCATATTGTGGACGTACTGGTCGGGGCAATTGGATTGCCCCGGGGTCTGTTAGTCGAGGGGGCACGTCTCCGTCCCCCCTGATTGAGTTTTGGCTGATGGCAGTGGATACTACTTTTTATATTCGACCGCGAATATATCTCTATGGGATTTTCCCATTGTTCGAGGCTACCAACTTTAATTATTTAATTCTCATAGCCTCGAACATACCGCTGGTTTATTTATTTAATATTAATTCACCGGTTGGTATTTTTTGCCAGGACCTGAATCTAAAATGGCGTTTGTGTTCTCTTCTGTGACTCTAACCCAAGTCGAGCCCTTTGTTCCACTTTTTGGCGGGCTTCTCCACAGAAGCCTCCAAAAGTGGTGACACTCTCTCTGGGTACCACAGGGGGTGTGGGAGGGGGTTTAGGCACCCTGGACTGAGTTACCTTGGTAACTCAAGTCACACTTTTGTGTGATTGGCCCAAGTGGTGAGCCGGCCGGCTCACCACTTAGCATGTTTGATTGACAGCTAGGCTGAGTGAATGGGCGTGTGCTGCAAACAAGCAGGGCTTTTGGGACTGGAACTTCAGAAGTCGCCACAGGACCTGAGAATCCGACGAGGGAGAAGCTGAGCCGACCTGCTATGACGACACCACCGGTGGACCCCTGCGCAACCGACTCACCACTTCCCGACGACAGAGAAGATCTCCCGGCTGGAGAGACTTCTTCCCCTGACTAGTGGGCACAACCAGTTTACCTTCTTTTCCTTGCATCCCAGGACGTTTTGTGGTCGAATTGCCCGTGCCAAGCACCCCAGCAACCAGATAGCCACTTACCACTGGACCGCAAATAAAAGGACCGCTCCTTTTAACTGAGAACTCCGCGGCTGGTTTCTTCCCTGGCAGTGCAACGGGCTCCTGTCTTCCTCCCCGACGAGATCCTCTCTTCCCCCGGATGAAGCACCGACTTGCATCCGCTGCCAGGAACAACTGCCCCCGCTGGAGTATTCTCACCACTTTAAGGTACCTTGTCCGCCAGGCCTCCCTTTCTAAAGATTGCTACAAGGTAATAATAATCCCTTAACCTTCTGGACTGGGCTGGCCGCCTTGACCATCTAACTGGTCCCTTTCTTTTGGTCCAACTCTTTCTGAACCTTTTCGAGACTTTTGTGCGCTTTTCAACCGTGTGACCTTGGACACATTTCGTTCTAATCCTCTTAAAGTGGATCCGGCTTTCTGAACTCTAACTTCACGGTTTGACTCTGCCTTCCTCTCTTGCTGTGTTCTTTTGAAAGTGTTGGGATCTGTTTTAATTTATGCTCTGCCTTTTTCTCCATTTTTAAACCGAAATATTAGAGTGCCATCTGCGTTAAGCCCTCACCGCTGTCCGAAAATAAGTGGGGCTTTACATAAGACTTGTCTAATATTCTTTTAAGGGAGTGTATATCTTTTAGTGACCGTGTTTTTGAACTGCTTAATGTTAGTGCCTGTGTTTTTATTAGATGTGGTTTTAAATAAATAATTATATCTCTTCTACACCAAGCTCTGGTCAGTGTTTGCTTGTTCTACTGTGTTCTTTTGACCTATTGTGAATACTCTGTATACTGCCTAACTCTTCTTGAGGGAAGTCTGACTGCTCAGCCACAGCTACCAAGTGAATCTTTGTGGTACAGACTGCTACCAAGTGGGTTTACTGCCAAACACCTGTAGTCTTAAATCTTTTGCAGTGGACCCAGAGGGAACTGCACAGGTTTCTGCCTAACAATGGAAATGAAAAACAAGTTAATATTTGTTCATAAAATACACATTGAATCATACATTTTTGGATTTGTATATGTATGCCCAATTCTAAATCGCAAACAAGGATGCTTGCTTGTTTAGTTAGAAACTCTAAAAAAAGTAGATTTTACAATCCCTTTGTTTAAATGCTATACATAAATCTGCATGCTATTTTTCTTTAAGTTAAGTCTGTGAATCTGTTAACTTAACGGCTTGAAGCATTTTCAAAGAGAACTTTAAGCTGTCATCCTTTATTCTATAAGTTACATAGATAGGACATGTGTGTTTATATTCAGCATTTGCAATGAAAAAGGCACACATATATTTTATATAACCATAGAAAATGTGTCCCTAATAAAATATAAGAATCTGATACCTTCATTTTAAGCTGATTAGTTATAAGCGGAAATCAAGTATGGATTTTGAACTCAAAGGTCAAGAATTTTGATTGCCTGATGCTGATTAGTATGTCATCTGGAGTGGAAATTGTTAGGAAAGATTTCATAATTGTATGTAATTTTCCCTCCATGTGTCAACCCCCAAACTTTTTGCTGCTGTTTTACACCCTGCTCTAGACTTTGCCAGAGAAGCGCAGCCTTCCACCACACTCCTCTGGGATTTCGCTCAATTCTTTTGTGGAAACTGACATGCCCTTAAGACAGTCAGTACTGGGAGACTTCGATTCCCGTAGTCTTTTCCTCATGTTGCAGCTTTTGTGCAATTTGAAACAAGAGTGCATTGTAACTTACTTTACCGCGTTCTTGGGTCTCTAGTCATTCCAAAGGCCCTAGAACCTCTCGCTGGACTTATTATGAACTGTGCAAGTGTGTCACAGACAGGACGGGTGGCAGCTATCTTTTCTCTTGTGTTTTGAACCCTTTTTCGCCATGTTATCCGCACTTACCGCGTTTGGCACAAATGAGTGGCCTGGCTCCAAAATGGCCATGCCACGAGGTTCTTTGTCCTGTCCTCTGACAGTCTTGCCCCTTCACTTTCCCCAGGTCGAGCCGACCGGGGTCCGTCCTTGTTTGGTCATGCACTTTCCCGCGAAACCCAACGCTTTTGCAGGTTTCTGCATGCCTTGTGTGGCCTCCAGGTTGTGGGCTGAGATGTCTGTTCCCAATACACATCCTGTGTGTCAGAGAGTATGGAGTGTCCT
This sequence comes from Ambystoma mexicanum, assembly GCF_040938575.1. Classification (NCBI taxonomy): domain Eukaryota; kingdom Metazoa; phylum Chordata; class Amphibia; order Caudata; family Ambystomatidae; genus Ambystoma; species Ambystoma mexicanum. The sequence continues at coordinate 545,782,901 of NC_090929.1, forward strand.
GAATGCCTGGGACCACCGTGGTCTGTGATAGGTCCATGTATGGTGTGAGTGTTTGTGAGCAGATCTCCCAAAGGGTCCTATCTGTTTTGGTGCGAAGGGAACTTTGGACATGAGGTGGCTAAAAACACCACTGCCATGTTGATCTCCTGAGTTCACACCGAACAAGTGATAAGGAGCCAAGTATCCTGCAACAAGAAGCTGAGTCGAGGAACCGCTGGTGACCTTCTGAAGTTTTGGCACCCTGAACCGCTGTTGTCCTGCTAGACCCCTCTGCATCTGATCGTCCTAGAAGATCTGCGAAGGCACTTTGACCCATTGGAATAGTGGGACCAACTATTCCCGGCACCTTCATCAAACTCTGCAAGTAAGCCTCTTCGGAAGTGTTCCTGGGCCAACCAGTGGGCTGACCAGCTTACGCAGGACGCTTTGCTCTGTCACCGCCGCCGTTTCGGGGAAGCCCTCGAAACCTGGTCTACTGCTTGCTCTGCATCCAGGGCACCCTCACACCGAATTTCGTACACTTGGCATTCCCATGTCTGAAGTGAGACGAGTGTGCCCGGACCAGAGTAAACGTGGTTGTCGTGTTGCCCTGCTGCGGTAACAACCTGTGCACGTCCGGTGCATTTGGGACACCCTCATCCCTGCATCCTGCTACAGAGAATCTACACGGTGTCGAGACATGATGTCGAGACGTCCTGATCATCGCAGCTGAACCTGCCAGCAACGTGAAATGAACTGGAGAAGTCTGGGTCTGCCTGCGTCGGGGACCAGTGAGTAGTCCATACCCGAATATAGGGCCTCTATCCCGCACTCTCACCCTGCCTCTGCCCACAAGTGGAGGCCTTGCTTGAGTAGTGGGGACTTGTTCTGCATAGCTTCATTCACCTTCCTGAACAGCCTGAGACCCTTGAAGAGACCCTACTTTATCCATTGGCACCAGCACGTGCAGGTACTTTTGAGCATAAGGCTCCTCTCTTCATAGGGCTCGGACTTCCTACTAGTTAGGTGTATTTCTGATGTCGAACTGGGTCTAATGATTACTTGCACTGCCTGTTTTCCTCCCCATCTAGGTGGTCTACATATTACGTGCTCATAACTCCTTAGACCCCTCGGTCTTGTATACATATTGTATTGTATTGTATTGTATTGATTGTGATGTGTTGGTTTACTTTAGTATTATTGTGATTGTTTGCTATGGTCGTATTACAAAGGCCTTGTAATAAATGTGTCTATATTTTTAATATAACACCTGTCTGGAGTAATTTGTAAGTGTCCTTGCTTTGTGTGCTCATTGAGGTCTTTCAGTCACCCTCACCCCTCCTGAGGCTTAGTCTTGACCGCCGCCATCGCTACCCTGATTGGTCTGGCTTGTTTAGAGGTTACCCTGTTCCAAGAAACTAGGCTTGCCTTCTGAACCTCTGCCCCTCCAGGTCCGAGTTCAGAAATCCATCTTAACAAATTGGTGCACAGCGTTAGGATAGGACTGAAGGTATCCAGTGTTGCATAAGAGTGAAGGCATTTCGAGTTATTCCTACCAGGACACATAGTGAATTGTCGTAGTATAACCTTTTAAAAACCATAGTCCTATCTAACAGTATGGAAACAAGTACCTTCAAAATTCGAAACATTGAAAAAGATGTGTGCTGAGAGAAGTGTCTCCTCTCAAGGCACCAAAATAGAAATGATCCAAAGAATCATGGCGTGGCAAGAAGCTCAGTTTAGCGCTATAGCTTCAGAGGACAGTGCAGAAGGAGGTGGGGCTGCTCTCACTGGTAGAACTGACAGTTCTGCCGCTGCACTGGTCCACAGCGACCATGAGGACAGGGAGGATGAAATGTCGAATGTTTCCTCTGCCAGTGCTGATGGGGAGGCAATGCTTGAATTCAAGAAGCAAGAGCTGCTGTTTAGGAAGAAGGAGCCAAACTCCAGGAAGTGCTTGAGTTCAATAGGGCCAAGCTAAAGACAGAACAGGCAGAAAAACAGAAAGACAGGGATCACCAGTTGGAACTGGCCAAGCTTCAAGTTGCCAATGGATACAAGGGTCCTGGACACGGGTCTGGGGCCTCGTCTCATCCAAGGCTTCCAAAAGATCTGCTCACTGTGTATGAGGAAAAGAATGACATTATGGACTGGTTGAATACATTTGAGTATGCATGTGAAGTTCAACAAGTTGACAATGCTGATAAAATTGCCTGGTTACTTAGCAGACTGCCCATTTTGGCTGCAGTGCCATTATGGAAATGTCAAAAGCTGAGAGAGCAGATTTTGCAATGTTGAAGCAGACTCTCATTTTAAAGTTTGGAAAGACTTGTGCCCAATACTTAAAAAGATTCCGAGAGTATAAGAAAAAGAAGGTGGTACTTGGGTATCTTATGTAACTGAATCCTTAAAAAACTTGACTGGCTGGGTCGAAGGTTATAAGGTTTCTACCTTTGAAGGTATGATAAATCTTGTCATGCTGGAACATATTTTTGCATCTTCTTCCCCTGAGCTTAAGCAGAATTTGGCAGATTCAAAGGAGATAGATCCTAAGAAGCTTGCATTGCAGCAGATTTATGGGTGTCACATCGAGTGTCCCATAAGGACAAGCCTCATCCTGGTAAGCAGGAGGAAGGGGAAAAGTCCAAAGATAAGGAGGATGGGGAAACTGATAAATCTTCTTCCCAAAAGGACTACAAAAAGAAAAATAATGGTAAGACACAAGAGAACTCACAGGGTAGTGGAGGTCAGCGTCCGAAACCGAACTCTGGTTATAATAAGCCTCCCCATGTAAACAGACCCAATGGATCTTGTTTTGCTTGTGGAGCAATTGACCACGTGAAGGGGGACCCCAGATGTAAGGTCAAAACCTTGGGGGTCCACTCTGCTAATCTGGCCTTCTCCTCCTATGAGGAAGAACAGATTTCCGGAGCAGCCTTCTCCTCAGACTCCTTCCCCAGCAGGATAGAAGCTGAGGTAGTGTTAGTTTCCCTTGGTTCCTGGGAGCCTAAAGTCGCAGAGGCTTATGCTAGGATTCCAGATAACACCAAGCACTACTTTAAAGACAGTGTGCTGATCAATTGAGTAGATACTCCAGCTCTTAGGGATAGTGGGTGCAGTCGAACTGTAGGGGATTCTACCTTTGTAGACCCAGAGGAAGTTGCCAGAGCTACTCTGATGCCCACTAAGTTGGCTGACGGCTCACCTCTCATGTTCCCAGTAATACCTGTAAATCTTACTATCAATGGAACAGCAGTCAGGATTCCAGTGAGCATTCAGAGGTTTGTCCCAGGAAAGGTCTTGTTGGGCAATGATCTCAAAGCTTTAGGGCTTGTGGGAGATACTGCTGACAGACCCTGCACAAGGTCTCAAACGAGGGCAGCACTGGCCAAGACCAATGCTCTGCCCCAGCCAAAGGGGAAACCCAAGGCTAAAGGAGTCAAGAAACCAAGAAGAGGGAAAGAGAATATTACCCCTAACTCGCCTACCACTGCGGTGGAGGTAGTTGATCAATCACCCGGACCTGACAAGGAGGTGGTGATGCCTAAAGTGTTTGACCCCAATGACCATCCTGAACTAAACGATTTGTTAGTAGAAGGTGGTCCTGACAGGGAAGAATTCAGTAAAGGCCAACGTGAGTGCCCATCTCTGGAAGGCCCAAGGAGACATGCCTGCTCCCAGCTTGAGGGTGAACCTCCTCGGAATCATCAGATTTATTGGGAAGGTGGACTCCTGTATAGTGAGCCCACAGAGTCTACAGAAGGAGACCATACGAGGTTGGTGGTCCCCCTTGCTGTAAGACCCTTCCTCCTGCAGCTGGCGCATGAAGTGCCCTTTGCTGGTCACCTTGGTATTAAGAGGACCAAGCAAAGGTTATCCATGCACTTCTACTGGCCCAAGATGGGGGTGCAAGTAGAAAGTCACTGCAGGAGTTGTACCTCTTGCCAGTTTTCTGGTACGAGTGGCTCAACAATCCAAGCTCCATTGGTACCACTCCCAGTTGTGGGAGTACCATTCGAGAGGGTATGGATCGACATAGTTGGTCCCCTTGAGCCCCAAACATTTCCAGGCAATAGGTTTATCCTAGTATTGGTCGACCATGCCACCAGATATCCTGAGGCCATTCCATTGAAAACTGTGATTGCCAAGTCAGACGCAAAAGCTTTACTCAGCATCTTTAATAGGGTTGGCTTCCCTAAAGAAGTTGTGTCTGACAGAGGCAGCAACTTTATGTCGAAGTATATGCAGGCTATGTAGAATTAATCTGGGGTCACCTACAAGTTTTCTTCCGCATACCACCCCCAGACCAATGGTCTGGTGGAACGGTTCAACAGAACGTTAAAGAGTATGATTGGGGCTCTGGAAGAACCCCAAAGAAGAACATGGGATCTTCTTTTACCATGCTTACTGTTTGCCTACCGAGAGGTACCACAGGAGGGTGTTGGCTTCAGCCCCTTCGAACTTCTGTTAGATCACCCTGTACGGGGACCCTTAGCCATAGTCACGGAGGGATGGGAGATGCCCACTCCCCCCATTACTACCAACATAGTAGACTATGTGTTAGGGCTCAGAAAAAGGATGGTGCACCTGATGGGTCTGGCTAGTGATAAGTTGAAGGCAGGACAAGCCCTGGTGAAACATTGGTATGACCAGAAAGCTTCCCTCATCAACTTCACACCTGGTCAGCAAGTCCTGATCATGAATCCCATAAGGCCTAGAGCTTTACAGGATAAGTGGTCAGGCCCTTACACAGTGGTGGAGCCCCTGGGTGATGTCCACTATTTAGTGGACCTTGGAAGGCCGGGACAGGCTCCAAAAGTGTTCCATGTAAATAGTCTGAAGGCTTTCATCCCAAGAGTTGAAACTGCAGCACTGATATTGGCTTCAGATGTTGAGGAAGAGGATTCTGAACCTCTCCCTGACCTGTTTCAAAGCAGTCCTTCAGATAGCTCCTTTGAGGGTGTCCGAGTGGCCCCTCACCTGACTTCTGACCAGCAGGCTGAGGTGAAGAGTTTGCTAAGGGAATTTCCCCCCCTGTTTTCACAGTCCCCTGGTTTGACACCTTGGTGCAAACATAATATAGACACAGGAGACAGTGTACCTACCAAAAGTAGGGTATATAGGATGTCAGACAAAGTACAGTCTTACATTAAGACGGAGGTCAACACAATGTTAGATCTTGGGGTGATTGAACCCTCTAGTAGTCCTTGGTCCAGCCCTGTGGTTTTGGTCCCAAAAGCAGGTACTTCTGAATTGAGGTTCTGCGTGGATTACAGGGCTCTGAATGCTGTCACCAAGACAGATGCACACCCACTCCCTCGAACAGATGAGCTGGTGGATACCTTGGGCGCCTCCAAGTGCCTCAGCACGTTTCACCTCACTGCAGGCTATTGGCAAATAGCCCTTGCAGAACATGCCAAGGAGAATACAGCATTCTCAACTCCAGAAGGTCTTTACCAGTTCAGGGTAATGCCTTTTGGGTTGAAGAATGCACCTGCCACTTTCCAGAGGCTTGTGAATCATGTGTTGAATGGGTTGGATGAATTCTGTCTTGCATATCTGGATGATATAGCAGTTTTCAGTGCCACCTGGGAAGACCATGTGAAACACCTTGGGATTGTGTTACAGGCTCTTCAGAAAGCCCACTTGACCATAAAGGCCAGTAAATGCCAGATTGGGCAAGGCTCAGAGGTTTACCTTGGTCATGAAGTAGGTGGAGGGAGGATACAGCCACTACCCAGTAAAGTACAAGCAGTACAAGACTGTCCTACCCTCACTACACAGACCCAAGTGAGAGCCTTCTTAGGACTCACGGGTTATTACCAAAATATCATGGCAGACTATCCTCTGATTGCTCTCACCACTCCGAAGAAACCCAAGAAGGTGACTTGGACTGAAGAGTGTGAGAAGGCCTTCAATGTCTTAAAATACTCCTTGTGCCAGGCCCCTGTCCTCAGGGCCCCTGATTACCAAAGACCTTTTATTGTGCAGACAGATGCCTCTGACACTGGGATAGGAGCTGTACTATCACAAGTAGATGAGATGTGTAAGGAACACCCTATTGGCTTCATTAGTCGCCAGTTTAAGGACAGGGAGCTCAGATGGTCCACACAGTAGTGAAAGAATGTTTCTCTGTTGTGTGGGCCCTACGGAAGCAGAGGTCCTACCTCTATGGGACCCACTTCACTGTGCAAACTGACCATAGGCCCTTAAAGTGGCTGATGAACATGAAGGGAGAGAATCCAAAGTTGCTTAGGTGGTCCATAAGTCTACAAGACTTCGACTTCACTATTGAGCATAGGCCAGGTGTCCAACATAGCAATGCTGATGGGTTGTCCAGAATGTTTGACCGACCTGAACAAGAAACTCATCCAGGGGTGGATTAGTTCCCTCTGTCCTTAATCTGGGAGGGGCGAATGTTAGGAAAGATTTCATAATTGTATGTCATTTTCCCTCCATGTGTCAACCCCCAAACTTGTTGCTGCTGTTTTACACCCTGATCTAGACTTTGCCAGAGAAGCGCAGCCTTCCGCCACACTCCTCTGGGCGTTCGCTCAATTCTTATGGGGAAAGTGACATGCCCTTAAAACAGTCAGTACTGGGAGACTTTGTTTCCCTTAGTCCTTTCCTCATGTTGCAGCTTTGTGCAACATGAAACAAGAGTGCACTGTAAATTACTTTACCGCGCTCTTGTGTCTCCAGTCATTCCAAAGGCCCTATAATCTCTCGCTGGACTTATTATGAATTGTGCAAGTGTGTCACAGACAGGACTGGTGGCAGCTATCGTTTCTCTTGTGTTTTGAACCCTTTTTTCACCATGTTATCCGCGCTTACCGCGTTTGGCACAAATGAGTGGCCTGGCTCCAAAATGGCCATGCCACAAGGTTCTTTGTCCTGTCCTCTGACCGACTTGCCCCTTCACCTTCCCCAGGTCGAGCCGACCCGGGTCCGTCCTTATTTGGTCATGCACTTTCCCGCGAAACCCAATGCTTTCGTGGGCTTCTGCATGCCTTGTTTGTGCCTCCAGAATGTGGGCTGGGATGTCTGTTCCCAATACACATCCTGGGTGCCAGAGAGTATGGCGTGTCCTGAATGTCTGGGACCACCGTGGTCCGTGATAGGTCCACGTATGGTGTGAGTGTTTGTGAGCAGATCTCCCATTGGGTCCTCTCCGTTTTGGCGTGAAGGGAACTTTGGATAAGAGGAGGCTGAAAACACCACTACCATGTCGATCTCCTGAGTTCACACCGAACAAGGGATAAGGAGCAAAGTATCCTGCAACAAGAAGCTGAGCCGAGGAACCTCTGGTGACCCGCTGAAGGTTTGGCACCCTGAATCGCTGTAGTCCTGCGAGACCCCTCTGCATCTGATTGTCCTAGAAGGTCTGTGAAGGCGCTTCGACCCATTGGAATAGTGGGACCAACTATTCCCGGCACCTTCATCAAACCCTGCAAGTAAGCCTCTTTGGAAGTGTCCCTGGGCCAACCAGTGGGCTGACCAGCTTACGCAGGACGCTTTGCTCTGTCACCACCACCGTTTCGGGGAAGCCATCGAAACTTGGTCTAGTGCTTGCTCTCTGTCCACGGCACCCTCACACCGAATTTCGTACACTTGGCTTTCCCAGGTCTGAAGTGAGACGAGTACGCCTGGACCAGAGTAATCGCGGTTGCGGTGTTGCCCTGCTGCGGTAACAACCTGTGCACGTCCGCTGCATTTGGAACACCCTCGACCCTGCATCCTGCTACACAGAATCTTCACGGTGTTGAGAGGTCCTGATCATCGCAGCTGAACCTGCCAGCAACGTGAACTGAACTGGAGAGGTCTGGGTCTGCCTGCGTCGGGGACCGGTGAGTAGTCCATACCCCAACCGGTGGCCCCTCACGCAGGAGCCCGTTTCTTTTCTACCGCTGTTGCAAAATAGCGTCTCTATCCTGCACTCTCACCCTGCCTCTGCCCACTAGTGGAGGCCTTGCTTGAGTAGTGGGGACTTGTTCTGAATCGCTTCATTCACCTTCCTGAACTGCTTGAGACCCTTGAAGAGACCCTACTTTATCCATTGGCACCAGCGCGTGGAGGTACTTTTTAGCATAAGGCTCCTCTCTTCGTAGGGCTTGGACTTCCTCCTAGTTAGCTGTATTTCTGATGTCGAACTGGGTATAATGATTACTTCCACTGCCTGTTTTCTTCCCCATCTAGGTGGTCTACATATTACGTGCTCATAACTCCTTAGAGCCCTCGGTCTTGTATATATATTGTATTGATTGTGATGTGTTGGTTTACTTTAGTATTATTGTGATTCTTTGCTATGGTCGATGTTACAAAGGCCTTGTAATAAATGTGTCTATATTTTGAATATAACACCTGTCTGGAGTAATTTTTAAGTGTCCTTGCTTTGTGTGCTCATTGAGGTCTTTCAGTCACCCTCACCGCTCTTGAGGCTTAGTCTTGACCGCCGCCATCACTACCCTGATTGGTCTGGCTTGTCCAGAGGTTACCCTGTTCCAAGAAACTAGGCTGGCCTTCTGAACCTCGGCCCCTCCAGGTCCGAGTTCAGAAATCCATCTCAACAGAAATCAATCCGGATATACTGATCCTTTACTTTAACCTCTGATAAGAAAAAAACATTAGTTAGAAATATAAAGGTTTTTCTACAGAATTTGCTCATTGACCTATGATTATCAAAAGGCCTACATGACAAATTTCGATTTACAAAATTCTGTTGTTCCAAGATCCGAATGTAGTACATAGTATAATTTATAAAAGAAAAAGTATTATAGCATTATTATAATGTGTACTACGACATAACAATTATATGTTCCTAATTGTTATACATTTTCCTTTCTAGAACATATTTCATTGAGGTAAATTTGAGAATATTTTTTACAATTAATCAAATATGTTCTCTAAACTGATTCTCGGTGGATCAAAGAAACTAGAATTACTGTGTTGTAATGATACATGCTTATAAATAGAATGAGGCAATATAACAACACTTAAATGTACAAACATGATTTTATATCAGAAGTTTAACATTTAAACTACAAATCACAAGTTGCTCACAAACATGTTTTGAAGTCGGAATTCTGGAATTCTTAGCAACAGTCAATGGAATAGGGAAGGTGGATTTTGCTGACATTCATTAGTGAAATCAGACCAATAATAATTCTTATCCAAACAAGATTATTTCATCAGATTACCTCTGATGTAAGAGGGGTGAGATGAGTGTAAAATGTTATAGCTATGGGCAGGTATGAGGTATCAATTTATGTGTGCAAGCCAACAACCCAAACCATTCAGCATAGAGAATTCATGCCAGTTTTCAGAGAGGGACCTAATGCACACCTGAAGAAAGGTGACTAAATCCTGAGAGTCAAAAAGGGACAGAAACTGAGTTACCCTGTTACCTGGATCCAAGGATTGAGAAGGTGGATCAGATGACTTATTGTCCATTGATTTGCCACCCCATCAAGAACAGAAAGAGAAGGCATCATCGGTTGGAGGGTCCAGATACATTTGTCCGTTATGTTCATGCCTTTCAAAAATGTCTACCAAGCAATTGAGTAAAGCAAGTGAACCAATCCCCCTTTAATGCATTTATATGTTACAATCCTTTATAACCTGAACATTAGAAAAGGGGGTATTTCCCTCTGTAGATAGAATTAATACATGAATGCATCTATTGATTTACCAATGCATTTATATTTCTGAATCTGTGCTGTTAGAAAGGCCTGCTGATGTCACTGATTGGAAATGGACTAAAAGATGTCAAACCCTATGTCAAACTTAGTTAAATGAATGCATTGGATCAGATTTTCCTTTTCCAGACTTTAGAACATATGGGGAGGGCTTTGCTAAGGAAATATGGTATCAGGAACCAGTGGACCAAATTCATCCCATTTTCACTTGCCCTTACTCCTAAAGAAAAATATTCAGTTTGAATAAGAATTTCCTTGTCACTTGTCTTTATTTAGAAATAATTTCTATTCTGGGTAAAAGCTTTCATTTGGTAAACAAAATACATTCTCTCAAATGCATATTCTCAATTAGTCTGTTGACTTACACGCCTCTCCAAGGCCATTTTAATGTGCAATTCTCAATCATCAAATTGCAAATGTTATTAAGGAGGCTTTGGTTTATATTCTGGCTTTTCCCAAATTTAGATCTGTTTGATATTGCTTTGTCTAAGTTTCAAAGTATGAGATTTCATTATGGGTTTGTATGAGACATCTTTGTCAGGGTCAGAATGCTGTAGTTAATTTTTACAATCAATCAAATATGTTCTCCAAACTGATTCTCGGTGGATCAAAGAAACTAGAATTACTGTGTTGTAATAATACATGCTTATAAATAGAATGAGGCAATATAACAACACTTAAATGTACAAATATGATGTTATATCAGAAGTTTAACATTTAAACTACAAATCACAAGTTGCTCACAAACATGTTTTGAAGTAGGAATTATGGAATTCTTAGCAACAGTCAATGGAATAGGGAAGGTGGTGGATTGTGCAGACATTCATTAGTGAAATCAGACCAATAATAATTCTTACCCAAACGAGATTATTGTATCAGATTACCTCTGATGTAAGAGGGGTCAACTGAGTGTAAAATGTCAAAGCTATGGGCAGGTATGAGGTATCAATTTATGTGTGCAAGCCAACAACCCAAACCATTCAGCATAGAGAATTCATGCCAGTTTGCAGAGAGGGACCACATTTATCCCATTTTCACTTGCCCTTACTCCTAAAGAAAGATATTCAGTTTGAATTTGAATTTCCTTTTCACTCGTCTTTATTTAGAAATAATTTCTATTCTGAGCAAAAGCTTTCATTTGCTAAACAAAATAAATTTTCTCAAATGCACATTCTCAATTAGTCTGTTGACTTACACGCCTCTTCAAGACCATTTTAAAGTCCCATTCTCAATCATCAAATTTCAAATGTTATTAAGGAGGCTTTGGTTTATATTCTGGCTTTTCCCAAATTTAGATCTGTTTGATATTGCTTTGTCTAAGTTTCAAAGTATGAGATTTCATTATGGGTTTGTATGAGACACCTTTGTCAGTGTCAGAATGCTGTAGTTGCTATGCCGCCAAGAGACCAAAGGAGAGCTGAGATCGCATGCACTGGCCACATCAAAGGAAGGACGTCTGCAGAGATGACCAGCTTATATAAGGCTTGGAAATACACAGGATGGGGAAATGAAGCAAGCAGAAATGCGCTGAACATCTGACAAGACACCAACCTGTCCTGAGGGTCTCCCGAGTAAGACGGGCTGAGTACCAAGCATCAAACTTGTCCACAATGGACTTATCTGAAGCAAGGCTTAGGGGCAGAGGGAATACATGCTTCCACTGCAGGAACAACAGACCTGCCATCCTCAATCGGAGGGGGCGAGGCTTCCTCCCGTAGTGTACCTCGGAAGGGGGACCAGAATCATGAACGGAAAATACAATACCCTGGGAAAGGATGGAAGGAGGGATATAAGGGTAAAATCAGGCCTAAAATGGCAGGAGGAATAAGAGGAAGATGCTGAGCTGTTCCCGTGGGGCTTTTGAAAAGATGGATGGCAGAAGCAGAGCTCATGAGGCCAGAAGAGCCAATTTCGAGACAAGGAAACTGAATTCTTACTACTGGTGCTCAGTGAAAAGAACTGTGAACCTCTGATATTGTTGCCTGCGTACATTGTTATAAAATAAAGATTCAAGGAGTCTGCCATGATCTTTTCAGAGTTTGTTATTGAAGTAAGATGATTTTTCTGAGATTATATTTCAAATAGCTGTTCATGGATGATGATATAAGTATGCAGGTCTGTTGGAATAAACAATGTTAGTTCTTGTTTTATGGTTTTGATTAGCAAAACAAATGTAAGCGGGTTGCATAGTAATGTTGGTATTTCATGACAGCCTGGATTTATCTGCAATATGTTTGGTGATTCCTCTTGTTGCAAGGTGGGGTGCATACATGTACATACATTTCTAGTTGTAAAAAATAAAAAATAAATATATTTGTTGGAGTGACTTGTGGGGTGTGAGTTAAGAATGTCCTCTTCTCTATAGTGTTTCTCTACTGAGTGATGCAGCCCTAGTATGATGTCATAGAATGTTGTTCACAGTGTTCCTTGTTGAGGGATAATAGGGTTCTAACTTTGTCAGTTGGAGAAAGAGCTGGAGGAGAAGGGACTCTCAATGTTGGGGGTCTTCTTATATTGTTATGTACTAAATAAACCTTGAGAACCACTTACCTGTCTGCGCCTGCATCTTCGTAACAATATTATATCCAAAAGAATCGTTTTTTGTTCTCACTTATTGCGAATTGGAGGAGTGATCACAAGGATTATTACATAGTTGTTAGCCTCATTTGTTAAAGGAACTAAGTGAAACAGCTGAAGCTGAATAATGTAAACTTGATTTTGGGTTGGATTGTTAAACTGCACTGAAAGGCAGGTCTCCCAAGCATGTGTTATTATCTCCATGATTGCCTGACATACACAGCAAGGTGAGTACAGGCAGTAACCCTGCAAGCTTCACACATACAAATAACAGTTATAACAGTGGGAATCTAAGTTTCACTCACACACTGCAGATTTAGCCCAAACAGCAAAAGTCATGCCATTGCTACCTTTCTCCCACTGTCTCCCTCAACCCCCCCCCCTCTCTCGCAGATGCACACATACACACACACTTCTTCAAAGTAATATTGCTAGAGTTCAATTTCAAGAAATGCATTCCTTCTAAGTTAACCTGTCTGTTTGTGGTACTTTGGATGGTTGAGTGGGTGATGAATGGGAGACTGAGTTGTAGTTTGGTGAGTGAGTGAAAGGATACGATTGGTTTGAGGGTAAGAGAATGGTTGAGGAAATCAATAGATGGGTGATGTATTCAAGGTGGAAAAGGGAGCAAGGAGGTTGATGCTAAAAGAGGAAAAGGTGGGGGGCAGATTGAGATTAGCAGAGAAGAGGTTGGTGAAAGGAGGAAAAGAGGTCATGGAGGAGAGTAAGGAGGCTGGTGAAAGGAAGATCGGAGAAGGTGGAGAAAGGAGTAAACTAGGGACGAGATGGTGAAGGAGAGCAGAGGAAGAGATGGTAAGAATAAGAGCAGAAGAGAGGGAGAACAGAGGGGTGGATGAGGTTGCATCGACAAAGAGGGGTCTCACACACAGAACCCATGTTTCAGTGTGTGAGAGTGGTGTGAGAAGGTACAATCATGTGGCAAGACATCAAAGATGTACATCAGGATCCAGCGCAAAGATAGATTTCTAAAGAGGTAGCATCTAGGCAGACGTCTCTGTTGGTGGTATAAGGAGCAAAGACAGAGTGTCTTGTGGACAGGCATTGAGGAAAATATATTCAAAGGTAGCCCAAACAAATAACACAGTCATATGGGTGCAGGCATTACTGGGACCCTGCAACAGGGACATAGTTTGACTGCCTGATATCTGCTATTAGGCCCTGTAAACCTGATTTACCTTTGTGGATAGGTGTGTGCTACATGGAGCATTCTGGTGTCCATCTATGAATCACCCTGGTTGGAGAGCATACCACCCATCAAACCTCTAACTGGTAAAATGATAAGACAACTTCACAAATTAGAGACCTGGACTGTGAGTGACGCCGTAAAAAGACCTGAAAGATGTTTTGCATTGATAGAACATTGTGTTGTCTGCCTTGCACTTTAGCAATCCCCTTAGAAGAATGTGCCACTCTAACTCAGATTACTTTTGTTTTTACGTTAGTTCTGGCACCACGTTCTGTTGTTCCCTAAAAATAGACCTCTATTTAATGCTGATATCTGACTTGCATACTTTGTGGAGACCACTTGGCTTCACTGTAAACCCATTGGAGCCACGGTCCACTGCCTCAAAATCTGCAACCACCACAGTGTGGGTTTCTTACCCTACTTAATACAGCATATTCAGATTATTGTGAATGCTCCTGCTCAGCTCTTGGCCGATGTATTTAAATCCGACAATATTATTCAATTCGTTGTCAACTCCACTCTCTTCATTAGTGTATATATTTCAAATACCTTCTATGGCTACCATAAGTCCTTTTACAAATCTGAACCCCGGTTTCTTCTCTCTTAACTCTGGAAATATGCCACTTCAAGCTTATCACATTCCACTGCCGCTCTACTGCCTCGGTCAGAAATTACTTGGTGGCTTGGATTCTCAGTACTGCCACTTAGCAGAACCTTCTGCCTTTCAAGGTCTGCTCAATTGTTAATCATCACTTTTTTAGACACAGGGCCTCATTACGACCTCGGCGGTTGCCATGCTGCTATTGGCAGCATGGCTGCCGCCGAAATCGCGTCCGGTTCCGGGTTCCCAGAATGAGGAATTACTAAGCCATTCCGAGTTCAGAGGGCCCGGTAATTCCTCCTCTAGGAACCCAGACCCGGACCTTCCCATTCCCATTTCAACCCCCATAGGGCTGAATGGGAGTGGGCGAGGGAGCAAACAACGGGCCAATTACGAGCGGCCTGTTGATTGCTCCCTCCTCCCCTCGCGGGACCCGCTTTGCACGTCACCAGACGTGCAGACGGGGTCCCGCGAGGGGACCTCGTAATCAGGCGGGACGGGGTTAATGGCACTGGTAAAGGTGCAGGCGCCGTTAACCCCGTTCCGCCTGTGTTATAATGAGGCCCACAGTCTTGAAAATTGGCTGTTCCATGATTGAATGGATCCTACAATTTATTCCCACGCTTACTCTGCAATTAGTGCAAGGAGACCCTTTGGAGAACATGCAATCACTAAATCCGATAAGCATTAACAAATAAAACGCCTCAATTTATCAGCCATACTTTATTGTTTAATTCTATTGTATTTGTTAGGGAGAATTCTCAGAAATGTGCTAATTCCCTTCTACCTTAGAGACCCCCAGCTCTTTTTACTGGACTTTAGGACTTGTTTTCTCTCATGTAATTTTAATGTGATTTATTCTCTGTGTTTCTATTAACTTTGGAGTCTGACAAACTCCATAGGCATCATCTTTTCATGGTGTCACACAGAACATTCAGTGCAGTGGCACAGGGAAGTCTCTTAGATTTCCCAAAGGTTTAAATACCTTCTCTTGGTGAAACTATTGTTTCCAAGAGCAGTAAAGTGAAATTGACTTTACTAAGATGTAACTTTCTAGACCCAGCACACATTATCTTACCATGGGGTGCTGGAGGGATTACTTAGTATCCCCTTTGTCTAGTTTCTCATGTAAAATGTGTATGTTACCCGTCCTACAATTAATGGCTGGTGGCAGTGGTTTACTTTTTAGTACCGTTGTGTGTTTTTACCACGGGATGCGTTTGCAGCCACGGTAAAGCACCAATGAGTGCACATTTCATCAAAATGGCCCCGGTCTTCTTTTTTCACCATTTCTTGTCGGGAAAGTCCTTCTCTGTGCGCCAAACCAGGTTTGGTCTCTTTGTTTATTTTGTCTTTGGCAGGATTCACGTGTGAAGCCTGCCTCTGGCTCCAGTATGTCTGGCAGGGGCAGGAAGTGAGGGAGGTGCCCGAATGGCCCTGTGCTTAATCCCCTTGGTTACAGGAATGCACCAAAGGTGATTGGCCGGCTGGCTGTCGGGCAAGGACAGCCACCGTGCTGTGTTATTGACAGCTAGGCTGGAATGAATGGGAGAAAACTGCATAAAAGGCAAGGCTTTTTGGCTTGGAAGGAAGAGTCGACCACTGGATGAAGCAATCTAAAGAAGAACTTGGAAGAGACGCCTGCTGCAACTCCTGGGCCGTTGGTTGCCTGGTGAAGCCCTACTGCTGTGCTGCCTACTGCTGTGCTGAAGCTCCGAATTCACCTCAACTAGAGAAGCCCTCCAAGGACGAGTTGGTGGGACCAATCAAACCCAAAGTAAGTCTGGCTGGACATCCTCTCGAAGCTGGTTGTATTTACACTACATTGCTGCTGGAACCGAAGAGCCAGGGAGAGGAATACCAGATTGTGCGTGTTACTTTTAAGTCAGACCATACGCTAGAAAGATTCTCTTGACTTCTCTAATGCAGGACTGACCAAGCCTGAGCCACCTCAACAGAGTGGTGGACCCCAGAAGCAAGGAAAGTCTGAAGTGGTATCCGAGAACCACAGTATTGATATTTGCTTTTCAGATGCGAGGAGCTGAAACACCAAAGGTGCCGCTGAATTGAAGTTTGCCCATTAATGCCGTGACCGTCCCATTGCAGAGCAGGAGTCCCCAGACATCTTACCTCTTGTCCCCACGACTGAGGCTCAGGAACAACAGGATCTGCAGAGCTGTACAGAAACAAAAGCCAGCTGGAACCATTTCTTCTCACCAGAGATACTGTAACGTCTAATAAAACTTACCTCTTGTTGTTTAACCTTACTTGATCTCAGTTGAGACCTATTTTGGCTGCCTTGCAGAGTTGCTAAAGCTTTCCCCCTCACAAATCTCTCAGCTTGTGGCCCTTCACAAGTTCTATTTTCTACAGACATTTCTACAAACATTGTGCAATACTTTTTACCTACCTACAAAAGAAGATCTTCAGCTCCCCTTGACATTGTGCAATTAACATTGGCTGTCCTGGCTCCTTGAGAGACTCCACTTTACCTCTGACTTTGTGCATTGAACTTTCCTCCAGGAAAGGGTTAATCTACTCTGCATTGGAATGTTTTTTAAAGTACTTACCTGTTTATGAATTATTTGTTAACATTTGTTTTATTCAATTCTATCTGTTTCACCGAACTCAGTATTGCTCTAAATGTACCAGTGATAAATCAATGTCCACAGTGTCCTAGCTATTTAAGTCACCTGAGGGTGTAGAAAGAGTCTGTGTGCCATCCCCAATGGGTATGATCTTATTTAGAGAAACTAAGAGTGTTTTTTGGAGTATAATTAAGTGTTACATGTTTTGCTCCTTTTCTGAAGAAGGCTTATACAACTGACTGTGAAATAAATTAATCATTGTTTTATCAAGAAACCTTGAGTGTATGTGTTTATTTGGATAATTGTATTGTGAAACTCTGTGTCACAACATTACTTCCCACATTGACCCCTCTTCAGATAAGCTTGGCTGCTCGACCACACTACCAACCTGTGTAGTTCAGACTTATACCAAAGGTTGGATCCCTATTGCCAGGTGGTCACGGTTATTGTAGTGAACCCAAGGGGTACTGCATACAATTTTGCCTAACAGTAGGACAGAGGGCTATTTGAATTAAGTGGTTGCTTATGTGAGCTATATGCGACCTTGCGGGTCACAGGTTCAAATCCAGGCATCTCCTTCATCCTAGCTAGGTTGAAAAATTGAGGACCATTGTGTTAGCCACTAAAACGTGCTGTTATTTACATGTATTATTATTCTAATATGTGTATCTTCTCCACTTAGAATTCTCCTCCTAGCAACCATTTCTGTTTTTCAGAATAGGTTCCTGTTGTCTCTCTAGCTCATCTCCATTCAGCTCTAGTGTTATTTCCCCATCTGTGAGTAATCTCGTAACTCATACGCATGCACACTGAGCTAGCTCCCAATATCATCACCAGTAATTATTCGATAAGGCATTCGCAAAACCCTCCTGGCACTCCAGCAGAAAGAATGGGTATTGCTGTCAGCATCCAGTGTGGAAATGTTGATGTCTGTGCAAATCAGTCTGCTCTACGGCGGCACACTCCGCTCTGAATAATGCATGTAGGGGAGAGGCTCTTTAACAGTGTAATGAAAAATGCAATGTTTAATCCGACTGTATGGTTTATTGTAATTAATAAAACAGATCTGTTTAATAAGCCGCATACATTATTAAAACAATTCTTATTAGATTAATGGCATCTAATTTCATTGTTTCTATCAAACTTAAATCATCTAATGTGTAATGTCACGATGAACATTAAACAATAACGATTTTAAATCCTGTGACAGAAAAACGTGGATCGCTAATTTTGAAGCAGTCTTGGATGTCATCGTTCGTGTCTTTTAGTTTTGGTTCCACTCCTTCCCTCCTTTGCTGTTTTTATTTCCAATGCCCTCATTTAAAGTGTGAGGACATTATATGGGCCAGGCTATTGATATTATCCAGGCAGATGGAAGGATACAATAGAAACATCGACTGGCAAAGCAAATACGTATGCCTTTTTACGTAGAATGGATGAGTGAGTGGAGTGAGTAGATGAGTGAATGGATTGGTGTATAACGGACTGGACATGTGAATATGTGAGTTGGTTGATGAGTGGGTGGGCTTAATAAGTGCTGCGTGGAGAGATGTAGATGGATGTTTGTATGGTATGAGTAGAACGATGGGCGAGCAGGTGAATAGGTAAATGGGCGAATGGATGCATGGATGGGTGCAATCGTGAGTGTCTGACTGGGATATTGGTTAGTTGTTTGAGCAGTTTGATGAGCATATGGGCGAAATGGAGGATGGATGAGTGGGTGGACGGGTGGGTCAGTGAGCGGGTGGATGTGTGATCAGGTGGATGGGTCAGTGAGAGGCTGTATGGGGTATTGGAGGAATGGGTCAGTGAGTATGTGAACGAATGACTGCATCAATTGTTGAATGAGGGAGTGACTGGGTGAGCAGATGGAATAGCACATGAGTGGATGGGTGAGTGAATGAACAGAGGGATGGATTTGTGAGTAAGTCTGTGGATAGATGAATGAGTGAATAGATGAAAGTGTGGGTTTATGCACAATTATGTCTATGGGGGCGTGAGTGAATGGACGAATATTTGGGTGGGTGAGTGGGTAGGTGGATGGGTTGGGTGGACTGGTGGATGTAGGTTAATGAATTTTATAGGTAAGTGCAATGATGGATGCGTTGATATTGGATGCATGAATAGGTGGGAAAGCGGGCAAGTGTGTGTATGAATGGGTGAGTCGATAGGTCACTGGATTGATTGATGATGGATGCGTGGGCAGATGGACGAGTGGGTGGATGGGTAGATAGATGAAAGTAGGCATGGCTGGTTGAGTGGTTGGGGTTGAATTAATGAGTTATTGGACTGATGGGTGGAAGAAATACAGTGGCCCTCATTACGACCCTGGCGGAAATCGAAAAACGATAGCGGAAATGTGATACCGCCATCGAATACCGCTCGGTGCGATTATGACCCGTCACCGTAAAGTACGATGCCATTAGCGACACCGCAGTGAATGCCAACGCTAACTGCACCAAGTACGCGCACGCGCGCCATGCAAAACCGTAATTACCACCATGGCGCAACGGTACGCGAATTCTGACTCCAGCGGACATTTACTTAACGCCATCAAGCATGGCGGAAAGTACCATTCCGCCATGGTGAGAATTACGGCATCGTGAAACAACCGTAAATGGCCCTACTGAGTGCCTGTACACCACTCCCTGCCCACATTGCACAACTCCTCGTAGGTGCAATGAAGTCACACAATGCAACCAGTGAAATGTACAAGTCACCCATGCATGCCAACGAACAAATGAATGTAGGGGCTCCAAGTGCCTTGTGAGTGGCCATCCATATTTGGCATGTCACCATTGCCGTACTGATGCAGCACAGGCATGTGAAGGTTCAAGTACAGCAATATGAACTGAAATATGAGACAAAACAACAACAGGCCCCCATCGCTTGACACCAGTGTAAGGCAACATTCAAAGCAGTATCCTGAGGGAGACTGCACCAGCCCTGTACTCTTGCCAGTAAACAAACCAACCATCAGCATAAGCATGTACCACACAAGTTGGCAGAGTGACTGAGCAGCCAGGCTCATCTCAAGAGGGGCCAATGGGAGCTGCAGGGCACAGATGGCACGAATACATAAGCTATCCCAATGGACATGACCTCAGTCTCCCTCCAAGAAACGCACGCAAACACAGGCACCTGTGACCAGCCATTTTCTGATAATCACATCATTCCACCAATCCACCTGGCTGACCGGCATCTGTTACACAAAAGCTAATCCCCCGCCCCTGAGCATGACATCATTAAAACAGTCATAATGACAGCCCCTATCCCTGACCTCACTGGGCTTCGTAGGCAAACGCGGCCAGTACAGTACCACGCAACCATACTCAGAAGCCGGAACCCAATGCAGATCTACTCACAATACATCGCTCCACAAATAGGAATATGCTACATTACTTGCAAAGAATAACACTACACGGTTAACATCAGAATAAAATTTAAAGCACATCAAATTCAGCAAGCCCATAAAGCTATTAGGTCATAAACCCCAAAATATTTTCATTACTGTGGACTGCATCCGCAATAAACGACCAGCTACTCCTTCTGTGACGCCCTGTTCCTTCATGGTACACAGGGGCTACATTCACGTTCAAAAAGGCAACATGGAAGCGCCTAGAACCGCAGGGCCGTCCCATTAGGTAGGCACTAGTCCAGCTGAAAGGTTGATATGTTGCTCCTAGCCACTAGTACTGCGTAAGGGCATGTGGCCCATTGGCGATCGTCCCATAAGATCGTAATGGTGCTCCACTGATTAACTCGAAGCAGCAGGTGTCGGGAGTAAAAGCCATCTGCAGGAGTGGCATACAGATGGCAGCGGCAAAAGGGGAGGAGATACCTGTCACCCAAATGAAATGAAAAAGAATAGTATGGGCATCAGAACTTCATTAGTATTACTCACTTCAATGATCACACTAAATCTACAGCCATATGCATGCTAGCCCACTCAAATGGATTATTTCCACCCAAAAATCACTTGCCAATCACAACAATATAAATCGAGGTGAAAACACTATTACAAACGAGTGTTTGTGTGCATGCGTCTGTTAAAACAGAATCTATGAGATTGGATTAGTAACGTGCATAGACACAAGTGTTGGAAGGCGCGTCGAGACAGGGAGGGTTCAACAAGGGCAGATAGACGATGGTCCCACTATGGCAGCTCTGCATCACATAGCGCAGGGGAATGGGATAGATTCCAAAAAGCCATGTACATGGCAAACTCTCAATTGAATCATCTGTCCATGCATCCATACATCATTCCCTCATCCCGGTATAAAAACGCCTGATTAATTACTCACATAACATTTGAAATCTCCATTGAGTCTGTGCGTAATGCAGTCTGCAAAATCCACTGTGCTCCAGGCCGGAATAATAGTGTTGCGGAGTAACATGTATTTGGGAATGTCCTGCCTAATCGTCCACTACGCTATTGCGCATCCCATACTATTCATATCAATCATTGCATTCTCGCCATGGCCCCTGTCCCAAGGACATTAAACAATAGAACGTTATATTTGCAGTCAGACCTGTGGGCGTCTCCTCGCCGCTAGCTGAAAACCGAAAGCGCTGTCCTTCGAATTCCTCATTTGCAACATCACGTCGAAAAGGCATCTGTGACCGCTTGAAATCACAAAATCATCCATGTAGTGCGGCAGTGTGTGAAAATGGCAACTGGCTTCACTCACAAATGGGACGCCCCGCCCGTCGGTGAACCTCGGTACAGTGCTCGCCCAAAGGGGATTGCAGCTGGCACAGGTGGAATGAATCATCACAGGTGGAGGCTACACAGCCTGAAAACACATAAATTGCACACCCAACCCCCTCCCACAACCACACCCACTCCAAAATGCTACCGGCAGGACTAGCGATGTTGGCCCTGGGGGACCTGATAGCACTGCAAGTACTCCAACTTCAAGAAGAAGACGAACAACAACTACTACAACAACCGGCCGCACAGAGGAGACGCAGGAGGAGGAGGAGGGCAAGGCAGGGCCAGCAAGGCCCACCAGCACAGCCACTACCACCACGCAGGCAGCCCGCAATCCCACGCCTCCGAGCTCATCCGTTCAACCTCACTGCTGAGCAGATCCACACCCTCTACCGTTTGGACCGGGACACCATAATCGCCATTGTGGACATGACACACGCTGACCTTGTCAGCATGATAGATAGCCCAACCGCCATCCCACCCCTACTGAAGGTGGTGTCTGTACTCCACTTCCTGGCCACAGGCACCTACCAGCACACAGTCGGACAGTTGCATGGCATTTCACAGCCACTGTTCTCACGGACACTATTGCAAGTGCTCGATGCCCTCCTGAAGCACGCAGATGACTACATCTCTTTTCCACGCTCGGAGCTGGAGATTACAAACACAAAAGTGGGATTCCATGCACTTGCCGGCATACCGGGTTGCATTGGTGCCATCGACTGCACCCATGTGGAATTGGTTGTCCCACATGCCATGGAGGTCCAGTACCGCAACCGGAAACAATATCATTCTCTTAATGTACAAATGGTGTGTGACTCCAACAGGATCTTTACACATTGTTGTGCCCGATTTCCTGGATCAACCCATGATTCTATGGTCTTGAGGAACTCTACAATACCACGCTACATGGAGCGACACGCAGGGAACAGATCCTGGCTACTCGGTGAGTCTCATTCCATGCATGATAATGTGGGGTATGTGATGCGGCAATGACCTGGCAGGAAGGGGGGGGGATGCGTACGTAGCAATGTCATTCCACAAACATCCTTTATTTTCCACATACAGGTGATGCCGGGTATCCACTGAAGAGATGGCTCCTTACACCACTCCGGAACCCACAGAACCAGCATGAGGAGGACTACAACCATGCCCACTCACGTACCCGTGTAGTCATAGAACAGGCATTCGGCCTACTGAAGGCTCATTTCCGCTGCCTCAGCAGGTCTGGCGGGGCACTCCTGTACCGCCATGAGAAGGTTGCAAAGATAGTCATGGCATGTGTCATGCTACACAACATGTGCGTACGTAGAAATGTGCCCATGCCCCCTGACGCAGAACTGCAAGCACCTGAAGATGGTCATGATGAGGGTGGGGATGTGGCAGCACATCAAGGAGTCCGCGCGGCACAGTAGGCCCGTGAAATTCGTCTGAATATCATAGATTCATGCTTCTAGCACTCACGCCTGGTGGCTGATGCATGGACACGGGACTTGTGGCACTGTGTGTGTCTGGAACATGCACAATGTGGACTGTACGCCTATAAAGGCCTTGTACACAAAGATCAATGTCCACACATCTCATTGGATGATTATGTAATGTTTATAGCATATGTGAAATTATATTACACACCCCATCGACCCGCCACCCAAGTAAGCCCAACACCCCCCCTCCACCCTCCTACCTCCCCCCCGAACACCAGTGTCCAAAGATGCTCATTGTCAGTGGGCAGACGCTATTGCAAGCCCCCTCTCCGGGTATCAGGGGCACCCCTGCCTGTAGAGCGCAGGTTCCTCCCAGATCTACGTTGGGGGCTGCCCTGGACGGAACTTGCAACGGATGATATCTCTGCCTGCTCACGTCCATGCATGTCCCTAAGGGTTTGTGAGAGCTCAGTGAGCACACGGCGCACAGCGGCAAGTTCACCACATACGTCTTTGGACGTTGCATGCAGTTCCCCCCTCAGGCTCTCGGTGCTTCTCTCCATTTGTACCCTTAGTGTCTCTGTACTTCGCTCCATTTGTGCCCTAAGTGTCTCAGTAGATGTTTCTATGGCTGCCTTAGAAGCCCCACATTCATCAGCATGCTCCTTGAGGAGCGTGGCCAGTTGCTGCTGTTGCACGATCACCTGGTCGAGGGACTGTTGCCTCTGCTGGGCCATGGCCATTTGCGGTGGTGTCACAGAGGGGCTGATCACCTCATGTTGCCTTGCCACAGGGCTTGTGGGGGATGGCCAGTCGTCGTCTTGTGGGTGGCCCTGCGTGGTATCCTCATGGTGTACGGGATGAAACAAACAGGGGGATTGAGACAGGTCATGGATGGGTCCTACATCGACAGCACCGTTGTCTGTGTCGGAGCATGCTGGCATTAATGCAGTGTCACCTATGGTGCTGCTGCCATCAGAAGCAGTGTCTTCTGTGGCATCCATTGGGGGGACCTGTGGTGCTGCTGGTGTGGGCATGCTGGCTGCTGGGGTGCCTGTTGAAGTCCCCTCCTGTGTGCTGCCACTTGATTTGTGCTGCTGCCGTGTCTTGATCCGTGCAGCTGAGGTGGAGGGTCTTTGGCCGTTGGTCTTGGCCCTCTTTGCAGGTGTGCTGGTAGGGGTGTCCTGCATCTCGTCGTTTGAATCGGGCCCTGTGGTGGAGTAAAGGAGGGCGAGCGTTATTTATGGGTCTGTGGAAATTGGAATGGCAATGTATCACATGCATTGGGGTGGTACCTGAGGATGATTTGGGTCAGGGCCTTGGGGGTGGTTTCATTTTTGTGTGGATTGAGGATGCAGTTGTTTTGCAGCCTGCAGTTAGGGTGTGCATGCTGCACGTGTAGAGGGTGTTTTTAGGATTTTTAATTATTTATGTATTTAATGTGAGTTTTAAAGTGCGCTATCAGGCCAATGTATGTGGACGTTCTCCTGGACATGTGTTTCTGTTGCACTATGTGGACACATGGTACTTCACATGATTGGACATTGTGGATTTAGCATTGTTTTATTTGGCCCACCTACCTGATTCTTCGGATGTCTGCACTCCTTTCTCCATCCCTCCGACTCCCTCTATACTCTCCATTCCAATGGTGGAGGCACAGATTTCTTCCCAGGGGGTCAACTTGATGGGTGATTCCGATCCTCCCCCAGTAGCTGTGGCAATGTTACGGTTGGCTGATAGTATGCTCCGTACGCGTATCCGTAAGTCGTCCCATCGCTTTCTGCATTGCTGTGGGGTGCGGGGTGCGGTCCCCACCGCACTTACCCGCTGTGCCACCAGGGCCCATATGGCCTTCTTGTTCGCAAGTGCCGTCCTGGTCATTTGCGTCGAGAAGACGACGGCAGCATTCTCCTGGAGGGTCTCTGTGAGCACGGTGAGTTCCTCATGGGAGAAGTGGACCTGCCGCTTGCGGTCGCACGCTTTTTTAGCAACTTTTCCCATTTTGATTGTTTTCACTAGGGTGGCTAACGGGTTGGGATGTGTCTCAGGGTCGGATTTCTGATGGTTGTGTTGGGATTCTGATTTTATAGGTGTACGGCGTGCTGTTTCCCGTTCCGGCCCCATGTTTTTACTTCCGTTTCCGTATATTTACGGTCACCGTATTTTGCGATTAGCGCTCATTACGGTGACCGCTATGATGGGTGGCGGAATTGCACCTAGGGCGCCGTACGACGGCGGTGAGGGCCGTTTTGGGGACATTTCCGCCATCGCGGACTTTGCACTTCCGCCATGGCGTAATGCTCGTGCCCGATGGGTCAGAATTAGCCGCACTTTACTCCATCGTGCAATGGCGGAAACGCTATTTACGCTATGGCGGTCAGGTCAGTTACTTTCCACCAGGGTCGTAATGAGGGCCAGTGTAGAGAGAGGAGTGGGTTGATAGTTTAGTGGGTTCACAGGCGAGTGACTATGTGTTATTTGAATGTTTGAGTTAATAGGAGAGTCGGCGGTTAGGTGGGTGTATGGTTAGCGGGTGAAGAGTTGCTGTGTGAGTTGGTGCAGTGCTGTGGCAGTTGATCAGTGGGCTAATGGATTATTGCTAAGTTTGGGGTGCAGAGAGGAGATAAAGAACCTTCGATAATTAATAACAGTAGTTTTCATGTTTAACATACCTGCCTATGCATTGTTTTCTGATATTAACGTTTGCCCAATCATAGAATCAGGATAAGGATACAATTTAGAACTAGGACCTGAGTATCAGGGATTTGATATCCAGCAGGAGAAATACACAGGCCGATTCATGGAATTAATGTGCGCTGAAAATCCCTGCGCAAGCGTGCGAAATCATGCGATTCGCAGTGAAAGAGTGAAAATCGCAGTGCATGTGCGAATATCGCAGGGAAAGCAGCGCACATCTATTCATGGAAGTCCGTGCGCGAGGTAAATGTGGGATGTGCGATGAAAAAGTGCGCCGGCGCACAGGCCATCTAACGGCGTGCACTAAGGCCACAGCGAAAGCGCACATAGCGCGGCGCACATTACAAAAGTAGGCGGAACATGGGGCGTGACAAGCGGAATGGGGAACAACTCGTGAAAATGTGGGCGTCATGGGGGAAGTACAGGAGGCAAGTGCGCGGAACGCCCACACGCTCGCCTACAACACGTATTCATGGAATCGAATAGGGCAAACCAGCGCACGGGCAAAGACGCGCACAGACCCAAACCCGTCCGCCACACGAAGGCAGGCGGTAGCGGCCCTGCGCAGGAAATAAATGTGCGCCAAAATGTGCGCTAACAAAAAGCACGAATATACAGCTCTGATGAATGTCCCATACTGCGGCCCCCTAGGACAAATGACGTGCAAAGGGGTACGCGACAAACACGGACACCCGCTGTGTGAAAAATAGCGTGTGCGTGAATTTCGGGGGTGCGCGGGAAGTTTTACCCGCGATCGGGCCTGGGGGAGCGGGTTACGTGTATCTCAGGGGTTCGCGTGAAGTTTCACACGCGATTGGCCTGAGGGAGTGGGGTACGTGTATTTCAGGGGTGCGCGGGTGGTTTCACACGCGATTGGGCCTGGGGAGTGGAGTACGTGTATTTCAGGGGTGCGCAGGAAGTTTTACACGCGATTGGGCCTGGGGGAGCGGGGTACGTGTATTTCAGGGGTGCGCGGGTGGTTTCACACGCGATTGGGCCTGGGGGAGCGGGGTACGTGTATTTCAGGGGTGCGCGGGAAGTTTTACACGCGATTGGGCCTGGGGGAGCGGGGTACGTGTATTTCAGGGGTGCGCGGGAAGTTTTACACGCGATCGTGCCTGGGGGAGCGGGGTAAGTGTATTTCAGGGGTGCGTGGGAAGTTTTACACGCGATCGGGCCTGGGGGAGCAGGGTACGTGTATTTCAGGGGTTCGCGTGAAGTTTCACACGCGATTGGCCTGGGTACGTGTATTTCAGGGGTGCGCGGGAAGTTTTACATGCGATTGGGCCTGGGGGAGCGGGGTACGTGTATTTCAGGGGTGCGCGGGTGATTTCACACACGATCGGGCCTGGGGGAGCGGGGTACATGTATCTCAGGGGTTCGCGTGAAGTTTCACACGCGATTGGCCTGGGTACGTGTATTTCAGGGGTGCGCGGGAAGTTTTACATGCGATTGGGCCTGGGGGAGCGGGGTACCACTCACCTTCTGCCTTGCGCGTAGAAGAACGCGTAGCCAACACCCACCCGCTGTGAAGTAATGGCGTGTGAACCCCAAAGCCTGGAAAACACACGCACCGCACCCCACGAAAAGCACGTACAGAGCAATGGAAAGGCATGTAGGATCTTCAAGCCCTGCCAGGGCAACGCCCGTGCGCAATACATCACAGACGCGCTTACGCGCTAAGGGCCTTTGGTCCAATGAAATTGCGTATGCGTGCGGACACGCTTACGCGCTAAGGCCCTTTCCTCGAATTACACGCTGACGTGCAAGATTTTCACGTGCCAAATCACTCCGTATCAAGCTGGCCACGCATAAGCACACGGAAGACCATGCTCCTGCCCAGAAGGCCGAATCACTGCCCCCCAGAGCCCCGAGCAGCCTCCCACCTGCCATCTGCTGCTGCCTGACTGCCTGCTGCCCACGTGCCCTGCTATTTGCTGCCTGTACATCAGCCAGGGGTGCAGTTGCTGTGACCACCCCTGCTGGAACCGAAGACTCCCGACTGGGATTATATCGCTCCACAGCGCAGCCCCACGACCCAGTTGCCCACCCACTCCTGCCTCTGGGGTTGCCATGTCGGGCACCACACCATCTGGCAGCACTGGCAACCCCCAGCCAGAGAGGCAGAGGGCCACCAGCTTCAGTGCCACCGAAGTTGGTGTCCTGGTGGAGCAAGTCCTGGGGCAGTATGATGCCCTCTACGGAAATTTGCACGCTGACAAGGAAGGACGGACCAGGATCTGGACGGACATCGTGACTGCCATCAACGCGGAGGGGGTGGCAGTCTGCGACTTCGAACATGTCAAGAAGCGCTGGGAGGACTTCAGGTCCAGGACCCTCAACAAGGCCCGGCACCTCGTGAAGCCAGCAGATGGTAAGGGGCGCCGGGGCCACCTGTCAGAACATCAGATGAGGGTCCTGGAACGCATTTCCCCAGCGCTCCATGTCCAGGTCCTTGAGAGGCAGTCCCGTCTGGAGCCGAGCGGTAAGTGTACATGCATACTGATTGTAAACTGTGCGTGTGGTGCTGTGCCTGTAGTGTGCAGGTTGCACATGTGTTTTTGGAGGGCCATGTATGGATGTGTATGTACAGGGCCGTGGGGCTAACACATGCGAGTCCTCTCTTGTGTGAGACACATGGATGGTGCATGTGTGTGTAAGCTTGCATGCCAAATGCAGATGTCTGAGCACACATGTTTGAATGACTGTGTATGTAAGTTTTCATGGTTGTGGTGTCACACATGTATGTCGGTTCCAGCTGCATGTATCTGCACCGTGTACATGTGCATGTGTGTGTATTTCACAAGGGTGCAACAGTGATGCAACATGGATGCTTGGGACACTGATATGTAGAAGACTGATTGCCAGATGTGGCATGGGTGCAAATCTCATCACTGCGACAGTTGGTGGAGGTGTACACATGCATGTAGGTGTGGTGGCGTGTGTGGATGTCTAGTGCACTCCCTGTGTTTCATGTGATGTCTGGCTCACCTTTGGCTGCTCATGCTGTTGTATGTATATGGATGTTGCTGGCTGTTGCCATATGGCTGTGGAATTGCTCATGTGTGTGAGTTGACATGCCATGTGTGTTGGGGATTGTGATGCCATGTCTGAAGTCTGACACTGCCACTCATGTGCAACTGTCATGTGTGTATCAGTCCGTTGTACAGTGTCCCGATGCCTGTCTCCTATCTCTCCCTCTCTGCAGCGTCAACTGATGAAGAGGGTGGAGAGGGTGCTGTGGAGCACAGCGGCGGCGATCACACCACCAGCCGGAGATGCAAGGCCCAGCTCCCCTCCCATGTTGTCATCTTGTCGGGGTGTGAGGAGTCCGGTGCCGCGTCCCAGGCCGCAGCTGCCGAGGGAAGGTCCAAGAGGCGGAGGTCGGAGTTGGGCTCCTCGGCAGCAGAAGGGGCAGCTGAGACCCCACAGGGTCCGATGGCGGAAGATGGCACGGAGTCATCCAGGTTGGTGGGGGGTTTGGTGGTGGAGGAGGCCATGCAAGGGACAGAGACAGGGTCTGGAGGTGGGGATTCCACTGGTGCTAGTGGTGCAGCGCAGGGGCAGGGACAGGAGGCAGCACAGGCCACCGCGGAGGTGCCTGTGTGTAATCCTGTTCCCGATCCTGTGACTGCATCATCCCGCACCAGCAGGGATGCCTCCGTCCAGACCCGTTTTCAGGGAGGGGATGAGCTTACAACCACTGGCCTTCCTCCCTCTGCGGACATGGCTATACGGGACCGGGTTGAGCCTGTCCTGGGTGGGGTGGCGATGCGTCAACGGGCCATGCGAGGTGACCTGCAGTCTTTTCATGGGGAGACTGCACGTCATCTCGAATGGCTCGTTGACCACGTCAACCTACTGGGACAGGTCACCCAGGCCAGATTCCTCCGTTTACTGGAACTTGTTTCGACACCCTCCTCACCTGAACCCCCTATGCGCCAGTCGTCCTCCATGCAATCTTCCCACCCATGTATCACCTGGGTGCCCTGTGGAGCTGCCTCTGACCGTGTGACCAGGCTGGTGGAGGAAAGATCCCTGCCACAGTCGGGAGTCGGACGTCCAGCAGGGGTGGCCACCTCAACAACTGCACCCCAGCCAGAGGAGGATGTGCAGGCAGCAGGAGCCAGGGCACAGGCAAAAGCACAGCAGCAGCAGCGGCAACAAGGTGGGAGCCATGTTGGCTCGGGGCCTTCGACATCGGAGGAGCAGGCATCGGCCGGAGGGCAGGAGGACCCAGGACGGGAAGTGTCTTCCGTGTGGCAGCGGTTGGGCCACACCATAGATGCTGAGCGGCAGCGGGCGGAAGAGGCACGGCTCACGATGGTCAGGGCGGAGAACTCCATGCGGAGGGCCGTGAGGCGGGCCGGGTGCCTCGAGGCCATTCGCAGGGACCTGGGGGTCCGGATGTCATCGTCCCTACGAACCCTCGGGCCATGGAAGTTCACCGCCTCTGGGACATCGAGCAGGAGTTCGATGATGCCCTGGCCCGGGAAATCAGGAAGTGAGCCGTCGGACTAGCCCGCTGCCATTGTATATAGTTAATTAGTGTTAGGTTTCCTTTTGGTTTTCATTTCATTTGGGGCGCTTGGACAATGCCCCACCTTTTTGTATATCGTTTTTTTCGTAGGTAGTTTCTTAGGTAGGTTTCTTTTCTTTCGTCGGGCTCATGGACCCTTGAACATTGCTTATAAATAGTTGGACATTGGATTCTTGTGGACTTATAATTTGGATTTCACCATGGAGCAATGGATTTTACTTTTTACGTTTCCTTTGGATTTGATTTGGTGGACGGAGAGTTTGGACAATGGATCATTAGGATTTCTTTGGATTGCTTATACTTTTCATTTTCTTATTTTTTTACTTGCTTTTCATTTCATGTTTGACTTTTTTTATGATTACATTTCATTGCATTGATTTTGGTCATAATACATTTTTATATTTTACTTCCATGTGTGTGATTTGCTCATTGGGTTCATGCATGTCAAAATGTGGGTTTACAGTATCAATGGCAACCGGTGTGTGTGTGTGACGGACATGTGTTGATGTACATAGTTGACTTCTGTCTTGAGATGGCCAAGTCAGTGTGGGGTGGATTGGGAAGATCATTGCGTGTCAAGACTGGAGTGGCGTTCTGTGGTATTTTGGTGGACATGAGGCCCATGATTGTGCATCTTCATGTCATGTTGGGGGGGACATGAGTGGGGGTCTGCTGGCAGGTGCCCCTGACTGCTGGGGGTGGGGGTGCAGGGGGACATGTGTGGGGGCCTGCTGGCAGGTGCCCCTGACTGCTGGGGGGTGGGGGTGCATGGGGACATGTGTGGGGGCCTGCTGGCAGGTGACCCCGACTGCTGGGGGGTGGGGTGCAGGGGGACATGTGTGGGGGCCTGCTGGCAGGTGCCCCTGACTGCTGGGGGGTGGGGGTGCAGGGGGACATGTGTGGGGGCCTGCTGGCAGGTGCCCCTGACTGCTGGGGGGTGGGGGGTGCAGTGGGACATGAGTTGGTGATCATATTGCAACGTGACATGTGGCTTGGCAGGGGGGCATGCCCATGGTGGATGGGCTGCCTGTGGGACATGACCAGGGGTGCAGGGTAGTCCCCTGTGGTGTGGGCTGCCTGCAGGGGCCGTGGAGGGGGTAGAGGGGACACCTGGGAGGACCCACACTGCCAATCGCGTGTGAAACTTCACGCACACCCCTGAAATACACGTACCCAGCACATTCGCGTGTGAAACTACCCGCGAACCCCTGAAATACACATACCCCACTCGCCCAGGCCCAATCGCATGTGAAACTTCCTGTGCACCCCTGAAATACACGTATCCAGGCCAATCGCATGTGAAAACACCCGCGCACCCCTGAAATACACGTACCCAGGCTAGTCGCGTGTGAAAACACACGCGCACCCCTGAAATACACGTACCCAGCCCAATCCCGTGTAAAACTTCCCGCGCACCCCTGGAATACACGTACACCGCTCCCCCAGGCCCGATCGCGTGTAAGACTTCCCGCGCACCCCTGAAATACACGTATCCAGGCCAATCGCGTGTGAAAACACCCGCGCACCCCTGAAATACACGTACCCAGCCCAATCGCGTGTAAAACTTCCCGCGCACCCCTGGAATACACGTACACCGCTCCCCCAGGCCCGATCGCGTGTAAGACTTCCCGCGCACCCCTGAAATACACGTATCCAGGCCAATCGCGTGTGAAAACACCCGCGCACCCCTGAAATACACGTACCCAGGCCAGTCGCATGTGAAAACACACGCGCACCCCTGAAATACACATACCCAGGCAAATCGCGTGTGAAAACACCCGCGCACCCCTGAAATACACGTACACAGGCCAATCGCGTGTAGAACTTCCCGCGCACCCCTGGAATACACGTACACCGCTCCCCCAGGCCCGATCGCGTGTAAAACTTCCAGCACACCCCTGAAATACAGTACCCAGCCCAATCGCGTGTAACACTTCCTGCGCACCCCTGAAATACACGTACACAGACCAATCGCGTGTGAAACTTCACGCGAACCCCAGTTATGCACGTACCCGCTCGCACAGGCCCTTTCATGTGTGGAAGTTACCGCGAAACCCGTAATACACGTTCCCCGCTTGGCGTTTGCTATTTGGCAGTCCGGTAAATTGGTTTTGGGTTGTCGCAGACCTTTGCGCTGGATTGGGGATTTTGATGCCTTTCCTTGAGCAAGTGAGCAAGGGCGTTCTTGGGGGCGTAACTGGCGCTGCTGCAGGGTCGCTGCGCCACTCTGCCCCACGGCTGGTTTTGGAGGCTAATATCCATGAATACGCTGTGCGCTGAAATGGATTTTATCGCACTCGGCTCGCACAGACATTCGCACGGGCACGCTGTGCGTCAGCCTCGTGCGACACTTTTGTGCGAAATTCCATTAATTACCCTGACAGTGTACATAAATGGTTATCTTCGAGTGAGGAGTTTATTACTGTCAAAACCAGTGACTTGACTGTGATTGCCAATGTGATAGTGGGTTGTAAAATGCATTAACAAACTCTCCAACCCGAAATTTTAGAGTAAAACAGGCCATTGATGAATTCTTGCTTGAGCATTTCGTGTTTAAATATGTTAAGCAACGTGCACAAAGGGAGGGTTAGTACCTGAATTCTAAGAAGACTCTACCATAGTGCAGGAATAGTGGGTTGGTCGTTTTGTTTAGCGGATAATCCAGGCAAAGGATATTGGCAAGGGGAATGTGCCCAAGATAAAAGAAGGAGCTAACACCTCTTAAAACCCACTCTCCATTGCTAAGCCCAGTACGAGTTTGGAACACCTGTAAACTGACTCATGAGTTACTGAAGCCTACCCTCCTGGACCAAAGCACAGCATGGAAACTGGACTTCTCAATCTGAAATCCAAATGGATACGATCTGTGACTCAGGCAACCTAGCAATCCTCCACCTACTAAATCTGTCTGCTGCGTTTGACTTAGTAGACCACAACACCCTTTGCCATCACCTTACCCATCAATTGCACTTCTCACCAGAAGCCACATCATGGATCAAATCATTCTTCAGTTAATGCACCACAAGAGTGTTCATTGATGAGAATGCAAGCGACCACATCCATGCACCACTAGGTGTGCCACAAGGCTCCTGTCTATCACCCACACTGTACAACACATTCACCAAGCCACTGTTCGACCCCTCAGACTCACTGGGGTCATCTACACCAACTTTGCAGATGATACCCAAATACTCATCGCTGCCACAGGTGACTACCCTCGGGACACAGCCACAGCCAATATAATCTACAGCACCATACAAAACTGGATGGCTACCTACAACCTCTGCCTTAACGATGATAAGACAGACCTCCTCATTGTCGGCTCTCCCAATCGGCTGAAAAACCATGACTCCTCTTTCCTCACAGTCTGCATCAACGGATCCATCATCCCTGTCCTGAAACAGGTCAAAACACTGGGTGTTCACCATGAAGCAGAACTTAATTAATGCTCTAGAATCTTCCACCACCTACACGTCCAGGCTCATCTCACTAAGCAGGCAATTCTTGTCCCTGAGTAACTGCCTCACTCTGGCTTGAGCTCTTATACTCACCAAACTTGACTACTGCAATGTGCTACTGATGGGCACATCAGTGTCTAATCTGGCTAAACTTCAACTCCTACAGAGTAAAGGCCTTCGTGCTGCTCTCGGTCTACATTGATCTTATCACATTTCAGCAACCAGACGCGAAGCACATCGGCTACCAACCAAAGCACGTGTTGACTTCAGAACACTGACTATTGCACATAGGTGCATCCACAATGAGGCACCCTCCTACCTCAATAACAGCATCATCCAGAAACTCCGTTTGTTCACTAAAATCCAGCACAAGCATCACCCTACTCACTCCTCGCTTTAAGAAAAAAAGAGCAGGAGGGGGCAGCTTTTGTGTTACTGCACCTATGTTCTGGAACTCCCTACTGGGCAACATTTGAAATGAACAATCATACAATTCCTTTTAACTATTTACCTGTGCCACTGTCTTTTCTACCAAACGCTGTGATACCCCAAGGCCTGGGTGTTACAAAAATGTTGCGCTCTGAAACACCTGTGTATGAACGCGATATAAATAAAATATCATATCATAACTAAAATGAATAAAATAAAATAAACACTTATCAACAGCATGCACTTAGGATCCAAAACCACATAGAAACTAACACAATTTAGGAAAATTATTACAGATATAATGAAGGAAATATGGTATGAGTACTAAGCCTGGGCGAATCTCCCCAGTCACCCCCCGCAAATCTCTGCAAGCTCAAGTACCAGATTCAGTTGAAGATCTTGATACCGCTGAAGAATTGCAATGCCGGAATTTCTGTGAGGAGTGCAAAGCCTGTGTATGATA
The DNA here is from genome assembly GCF_040938575.1 of Ambystoma mexicanum. NCBI lineage: Eukaryota > Metazoa > Chordata > Amphibia > Caudata > Ambystomatidae > Ambystoma > Ambystoma mexicanum. Next base: position 545,817,273 of record NC_090929.1, read on the forward strand.
TAGATTCAGCTGAGAGCGTCCCAGTGACATCGGATTTGGGTATACTTGCATGGATTTGGGTGCAGTCTTAATAAGAACGTAAGTTTGAAAGCCTATATCAGGAACAAGAAACTTCCTCTTTTCTTTGTGGCTTGAGTGTGGTTGTGGGGAAAGTGAGACAGGGCTGATTGATACCAGGAGTTGGAGAAGGAGATGCACCTTTGAGGCTGTAGAAGTATTCCTTTTTTATTTGGGCACTGTGTGAGTTATTTGGGATTTGAAAACTTTTTGTGATTAGCTGGAAAACATTTCTTTTTGTTTTCTTCGTGAGCAAGTCAGATCATTTAGGAAGCCATTCATTGTGTTTGTTAAGGAATATTTTCTTTAGTGTTGTGATTTTAATTTGAAACTTTTCTTAAATTGGAGAAAGTTTGATTTGTTTCTTACTTTTGAGGCAAGTTTACTTGCAAAGCGAGTTGTTTTAGGGAAACTTTAATATTTTAGTTGATAAACATGCATTTTTATCTTTTCTTAGAGAAAGAAACTTACATTTTTATTTTGTTTGGGAGAACCTATTTTTTGTTAGGAAAAATAACAGAGCTGCAGGGGGGAATTTGATGTGGTGCTTTCTGTGCAGGAGGAATATAGTGATCTGGATCCACATGTAAATGTGTACCTCTTGCCCTCCTACCTGGAATCTGAACAGGGGGGCACACAGATGATGAACATTCTTGAGCGGAGGCACACAGACAATCTGCCTCTTCTAGCAGATTGTGCTGCTGAGAAAGTTGTTGGCATTTGCAGTGCTGATAATGAGGTTACTACTAGGTAGGCCCAGGAGTTCATCTGAAAGCATGAGGGAGACAGGAAGAGAGCCAGCCCCTCCTATCCCATCATCCTATTGGCCTTTCAATTATCTTTGTTGCCTGGTGGGATATCAGCAGCAGATGCTGACTCTATGGAGTGCACCTTGTGCCCGGGGTCCCAGATCGATATCAATAGGAAGATCTCTGCTACTGGGTTGGACAGTCCTCTTGAACCTCTTGTGGTGCTGGCACCATGCTTGTGCGACAAGTTCCACCCACCCGAACCCCATACCATTGATGAATAGGAGACTGGGGCATGGACCAGCCAGAGGGCACAGGGGAATGGTGATGCTGTCATCACATATACAGGCTGTTAACGCAGTGAACAGGTTATGCTCATGTAGTGACAGGTTGGTACCTATATGTTGTGTCCTCATTTTACCTAAGATGTGGGCAGACCCTGGTAGTGGTGTGGGTTCTTGTGTATTAGGTAGACTTGAATGGGCCCTGAGAGGATAGGCCTTGCATTTTGGATGAAGAGTTGTCAGGCAGGCCCCGTTGGTGGGCCAGGTTCCATTATTTCACCGGCTCTGAACCTGTGCGCTCAGACTGTGGGCCTCATTCCGAGTATAGAGGTAATCATGGCGCTATTTGCGCAATGACTACCTCCAATACCGGTACCGAGTCCGCCCTGGTTCAATGGGGACTTACCGGTCTATTCCGGCCTTTGAGGGACCTGTAAGTCCCCATTGAAAAAGCCATTCCTCATTCCCATTTGAGCCCCCATAGGGTTCAATGGGAAGGGGGAAGGCGCTAATAACGGTACCGCAATTTGCGGTACCGTTATTAGCTCTAAAGTCCCTTAATGGGTCCTGTCCATAACGCCTGGTAAAACCAAGCGTTAAGGAAGGGACCCACTAAGGGAACTCGGAATAGGGCACAAAGGGATTACCGGCACCGCTGTCCTTACCGGTGCCCAGTATCCCTTTGCGTCCAACTCATTATGAGGCCTTGGTCATTTTTGTCCACACCTACACTGCCTGGCAAAACTGTGGGATGGTGGTAGGTTTGTGCAGTTAGTCACAAGGGTGGGCATGCAGCGCTCTTCCAGAACCTATGCTTGTACCGATTGTACCACATCCCTCCCTATACCGATAGCAATGTTCGAATATTCATGGGTCAGCATTCTCACCCCATTACACAATCATTGAATGTGCTTGGTAGTCTAGTAGCTCTCCTTTCTGGGTACTGTTTATCCCGTGGTTTTTCACATGGTGTTTCACGGTCAGTGGGTAGTAGCATCATTCTGCTTTCCAGGCATTCAGTCCCCTTTTCATCTATCATTATTTTTTCTGCTGTAGGTGTTCTCCTTTCTTCAGGTGAATGGTCACTGTTCAGGTACATTAGTTCCCTGTCAATGCCGTTGTTGTCGATGCCTCTCTCTAGCTGCTTGAAGTAAATGAATTCCTTGTAATGGACAGCTCTCAATGGCAGGCAGTCACCATACTGCTCTCCTTTGCGGTCACTGTGAGTGGCTGAGGGTCAGATGGCAGATTAAATTAGATTTTTGGGCAGGTGTTCTTTACTAGAACGGTGTCTCCGACTCCCAGTTTTGGTTCACTGGCATCCCACTGAACACTCCATGCTATGTTATGCTTGATTGTCCATGCCGCACATCTCTGTGTGTCTTAAACATAGGGCTTCCAACCTGAAGACATTGGAATGGTGACCCTGGGTGCACTCCATAGAATGAGGCTGGCTGGTGCTTCTCCAGTTGCTCTTTAGGGTGTAAATCGATACTCCATCAGGAATTAGAATATGTTTCGCTCTGGGTCTTCTTGGTGTTATACTACTATTCGGAGTGTTTTGTTCAGGGCGAGCATATCGAGTTCTGCATCTCCATTAGCCTGGGGCCAAGGGGATGTCATCCTTCAGTGCTGGACACACAAGTCACTCAGAAATGTCCTGATCTCGCTTCCTTAAATTGGTGGCCAATAATTGGACGTGGGAGACACGTGTAGGCCATGAGTGGCATAGATATAGACCAGCTTTGGAATTACTGTGCATGCTGCTGTGGATGCAATGATGTCCAATGCAGCATAAGGCAAACATTCATCCATCACTACCAGAGTGTAACCTCCATTTGTTAACGAGCCGAAGTCCATGCAGACTTTTTCCCATGTTTTATCTCCTGTGGTCATTGACTGGAAGGGGGCCTGTCGAGAAGTGACCCCTGTTACTTGCCAGGCTATGCTTCTCTATATGAGGCCTTTGATGGCCAGCTTCAGTACAGGGAACTATATACTTTTTCGAACAAGCAGGCCTTTATTTTTCACAGGTCTTGGTGCCCAGCATTTGCAAGGGGTGGACTACTGGTTAGATAGGCAGGGATCACAATTCACAAGTCCCGCAGGAGCAGACTTTCTTAACACATGGAGGGTTAATATTTTCTCAAAAAGTGGATCTTGAATTGCTTTTGGGCTAATGTGGTGCGATGTCACTGTGTCTTTAGAAGCCTGTGCTTCTTTGATTGCTGTAATGCATTTATCTTTGTATGTGGCCAGTTTAATTTCTCTGAGTGACAATGCTTGGGGAATGTTGCTCGATATTACCATTCTTGGATCTGTTGCTTCCCTAAGCTAGGTGCATACTCAATAAATACCCAATAAATACCCTTGGAGTTGGAGTGTCCACTTTTCAGTGCAAGGGGGCAGGAGCGAATTGAAGAGCCTTTGAAGATGGTATAAGCACTGAGCCTTTGAAGATGGGTATAAGCACTTTGTGATCAGTTAATACTTGAAATGGTCTCCCATTTGTAAAGGTACACATTGAAGTGTTTGCACCCCCGAACTACAGAGTTAGCTTCTTTTTCAATCTAGCATGTCACAGACAGGGTAAATGATGACTTGCGAATGCAGCTGGTGTGTTACTTTACCTGTGGGTGTCTGTTGATTGAGGATGGCAGACAGTCCATGGGGTCTTACATCCATGATCAGTCCAGTGGCAAGTGTGGGGTTGAAGTATGCCATCTTGTGTCTTCTGCTTATGCTTTCTCCAAGTTTTTAAATGCTGTGGAATGGAGTTTTCCCCATTCCCATTGTGCTTTTTACTTTGGTGAGGCACCTTTGGTGTTCTTTGATTTTGGCAAGCTTCGGGCTGAACCTACCACAGTCGTTTTTCAATCTTAGGGAGCTCCTCACTGTTAACTGATTTGCTGAGCAAGAGCTGCTTTGATGTCCTTGATTTTCTGTGGTCCACTGATATTCCTTTGTTCTGGAACATGAATCCAAATAACTCTAGCCAGAACTCACACTTGCTCTTAGTGAGCATGGGACCATGTCAGGTTAGTTTAGCTTATTTCATTTATAACGCATACCGGTGGCTCGAATGCATGAGGGTGCACAATACAAGCAATACACATCACAACCTAAAGGCCAAAAGATGTCTATCAGACCATATATAACAATGCTGCATGATATCAGCTCTATCTAAACATAAGGGTATAATTTAAAAATGGTCAAACAACTCAATCAATAACAATTCTTAGACTTGTTAGAGAAAGGGAGCCAGGTGGTGGCTCGATTGCTAGCAGGATATACAATTGTATTGTGTCTGCTTATAAGGAGAATTCTGAATTGAGAGATGAATGGGGAAGGAGATTGGGGTGTGAGATTTCATCCGAGATGTGGTTGGATATGTGTGTGAACATTAAACTTTGTGCAATTGATCTGGTGGAACGGTCTAGACAGATAAAGGTCCTCAATAGAGTGTTTTGGAGCCCGGAATGAATGTTTAAGAGGGGGTTGATGGATTCGGATGATTGCTGGTGTTGTGGGAATGGACTGGGAAGTCTGGAGCATCTACTGTGGGAATGTGTGCGTGTATGGGGTTTTTGGCATGATGTTTGTGGTGCCTGTCTGCGTGTCTTGAATTTGGATGTTGATTTGGATTTTGTGACAATGATTTTGGGAGGTAAATTGCTGGAGGATCTCTCTGTGTCACGGAAAAAGTTTTTACTCCGTGGAGCTTGTCTGGGCAAAAAGTTGGTCCTGAGGGGCTGGAAGTCACGGAATGCGCCTACTCTTGATGATTGGGTTGAGGAGATGTCTGCCCTTGCATCCATGGAAAGGATGGTGTTCAAGAGGCAAGGGAAATTGAGTTTGTACGGAAAGGTGTGGGATGACTTTTTGAGTATTTACTGATTTATTGCAAGTTATGTATATATAATATTCTGTTCATCTGTGTATTTTTGCTGAGTATTACTGTTCTGATTGTTTGATTGATTATCTATGTGTAAAACTTTATAAATAAACAAATTAAAAAAAAAAAACAATTTTTAGACTTGTAGTCAATGACAGCTTTCCTAATAGGTTACAACAGTTGAGAAAAAATGGAAGATGACTACGGGCACCACCATAACAATGCAACCTGATCCATTCTTTAAAGACCACTCCTTAATTTGAACTCTCAACGGAAATCTAAAGTCGTGAGTTCTAATACATCTCCCCCAAGCTTTAGATCGTAGCCAGTCCAGAACTTTGTTCCGAAGGTCTTCCCTTGTCTCAGGTCCCTTCACATAATTTGCATTCACAATAATCATATTTATTTTGTACACAACCAATCTTTTAAGGTATGAATCCACAATCTGCAGCATTGAGGCCTTTCTAACAAATATGTCTTACCTCGATGGATGGCAAGTTAAATTGCTCTAAGAACACTTAGAAACAGGTGGGTTTGGGCAGTTTGCACTCACATTACGAACTGGGGTAATAGGGCTGGGCAAAATAATTATTTAAATTAATCATTTACAGCCAATGGATTTTTGATAGGTTCTAGATCAGTTTGACAGCTTACCTCTGCCTTTCGAACAGTTATTGATATTATCAAATGGTCAGTTTGACACTCTCTGTCCACCCTACCTAACTGGGGAATTATGGTGTCAAAAGAATCAACCCAGCTCAAAAGTCCATAAGCATCTCACATTCAGCCAGGTCACAGATACTTCTGTCCTTGACAGTCTGCCAACTTCTGGCCACATTCAGTCCCTTATGATCCTGGTTAGAGTTAGAAAGGGCTTCAACAATGGCGCTATCCATGCTGTTAGACAGGGATTGTAGTGCATTACTCAATGCCAGGTTTATGCAATCTCTTTTCTCTATTTGAGGTTCAAAGGTACCGTCCACCAACTGAATTTGATAAACCTGTTGGGGGAGGTTCAGGGGGACCTAGGGTGTTACTACCTGGTCGCATAATTGTCATTGGGTCTTTTCTCAAGTCCTGGTTGATGGGCAATTGATCTGTAATATGACAGGCTTCATAACCCATCAAATCTTTACTTTCTTTTTGCAATCGCTGTCTTTGTTGGGCACCTCTAGCCAGAACGTCAATCAGATGGCGATCACCTGGTGTTAAAGGGCCACCTGCCCGCTCCCAAAAAGGTGAGGTGGTTGGCCCTCTAAGGAGTCATTATGACTAAGAGCTTCAAGAGCCCCAGTGCTTTTTGCATCGTATTGGCAGGACGCATTTCTATTGGTCTCAATGCAGATTTAATCATTCCTGCTCTGGTAACAGGCATACTAAAAGGAGATGGATATATATAGTAAAAAAACAAGCATCCAGCGTGTGCTCTACTTCATATGCACACATTGCATGAAGACCCCACTCTACTTCCATATCACTGGGGCAAGCTGCGTAGTTCCAGTAATGGAACTCACCAGTAAACATAGTGTGGATATACAGGTGATCAGTTTCTCCATCCAGCACTCTCATCCATTCCAGCAGGGAACGGGAATAGGAGCTTAGCTGGCGTCCAATATTAGGCCATACCTTCAGGCCCATCAAACCACACCCAGCATTCTGCTGGTATTCCGCCATATTCTGCAGTATTCCAGAGGCGTACTCGAGCTCCAATCAAACTGTTGTGGTAAAAATGCAAGTTCTGTGTGGTAAAAAGGTGCAAACTTACCAGCTGCAGGAGTAGTGCTGTGAATGAGCAGGGGGTGTCCTTGATAGCCACACAGTGGCAACATACTTGGTTAGACCCTCATCCTAAAGTGCCATTTGGGGCCTATGACTCATGGTGTGCCTAATGCCTCGAATTTTGAGATGGGTTGGCCTGGGTGGATTGAGAGCAGCTGGTGGGACTGGGCGTGGATGGGGGGTTGTGTGGCATGCCCTCCTCATCAAAATAATTCCCCATCCTGCCTTTGTTTCCAGTTGCTGTGTCCGTGCCTTACACAAAAAGGCCAGGCTAATTATAGGTGCCATTCCAGGGTGTGCAGGAGACAGGTTCAATGTCCAGAAAGTCAGGGCCACAGATAATATTGCCACATAGAACAGGGACATTGTGCATAGTGTTCAGGCATACATTCAGCCAGGGAAAACTGTTCATTGAAGTGATAAGAGCCAGTCAAGAGCATAATTTTAACAAGCACCACCTCGAATGCATTTGGAAATGCTGAGAGTTTTTCTGTGGTGGTGTGGCACATGGGTATAAACTATTTAATACATTTGGTTACTTTGTTGCTGGAAGGTTAACATGTATATTGTTTTTTTTTTTTTGGTGTTAAAAGCAGTTTGTGATATTTATTTATTTTATTTAATATGCTTATAACAAGACATGTTAGATGAAGATGAGGCAACCAAGCCAAACTTTCGCATTCACATACTATGTGGTAGGATGTTTCTATTGTATTAATCCCACACAGTCTACAGTATCTAAGATTTCTAGGGATGGCAATTTTAGCTCCAAGTATAGCCATTACGTTGCATACATTGAATTTGAACTTCAAATACCATCTAATCGTATTACTATCAGGGTATGCATTTAGATAAGCAGGTTTAAACTCTCTTTTTGTTACATGCTCAAGAAAGGGCCCACTGTTTCCTTTAGTTGCCAGATTGACTACCTTTTGTTCATGATCAAGTGCATATATCTTTTTTTTCAATTTATTTTTTATCTGTAGAGTACTTAATAATACCCAGCTAAAAGTGTCATTCTCTATCCATTTCAAATATACCTCTCTCCATTTATATAGTGTTAAATAATTGAAATTATACTCTCCATCTCTAAATTGCACCATTAACTTCACAACAAATGTCTCATTATTAAGCCTTGACAATTTAGTGTATAGCATGGCTGACATTACTTGGATACGACTATTGACACTGTAAATTTCGCATTCTAGAAGTATATATTCATAAGACACGTTTTTTGGCATCCTCAATAACATTTTTAAAACCTTTGCTTCAAATTTCTCCAGTTCATTTAAAAAATAGCATCCCCATATTTCTGCGCCATAAACAATAATAGAAACAATTTTTGCAGAGTATAGTTTTAGCACAGTACTTACGGATACATTACCTTGACAGCTAATAAATTTACTTAAAGCCATCGTGGCAATCATACATTTTCTTTTGGTTTCGAGCCAGTGTGTTTTCCATTTAAGTTTATTGTCAATGATTACACCAAGGTATTTATACTCACTTACGACTTCAATTCTTCTCTTATCTATCTGCCATATAGGATTATTAAAAATCTTCTCACTGTTACATGTGAACTTCATTATTTTGGTTTTGTCAGTATTAATTACTAAATCATTTGCTTTAGCAAATTTCTCAAGTTCATCCAATTTTACTTGTAATCCTTTTGGGGTATAATCCAACAACAGAAGATCATCGGCATAGCCCAGCCATCCCAGTTTTACTAATCCTAATTTGATGTCATTTATTTGGCCTTGTATTTCTTCTCTCAGGAAATCAGCCAGATATAAATTGAAAAGCGTTGTTGCAAGTGTGCAGCCTTGCTTAACACCTCGTGTTGTCGTTATATCTGCTGACAACTTTCCTTCAAGGTCCAAACGCACTCTTACAGAAGTACCCTGGTATAATAATTTAATCATACTAAGTAGGGCACACGGAATTCCCCATTGTTCTAATATGGCCCATAGTTTTGCTCGAGATACCGTATCAAAGGCAGCTGAAAAGTCTATATATGCAACGTATACTGGCAATCTCTGTGTCTTCCATGAATATTTTACTGCACTGACTAATATGGTTAAATTATGTAATGTGGAGGATTTAGCTCTAAATCCAGATTGATTCGGTGGTAGAATCGCGCAGTTAGAGATCCATTGTTTTAGCTCCATTAATAAAATGTTTGCAAACATTTTAGCTGGAATATCTGGCATAGCCAACATTCTATAATTTGCCGGATCTTTATATGTGCCCTTTTTATAGATTGGAAGGATGATGCTCTTTTTCCAGGATTCTGGGACCATTCCGGATTTTCCAACCCATTGAAACAAGATGTAAAGGGCCTTGGCCCAGCGTTCTGGTGACTGATTAAGACGAGCATTACATGTACTGTCAGGCCCAGCAGCCTTAGAGTTGGCTAAAGATCTTATCAATAGTGTCAGGGAGGCTACAGAATATGTTCCCTTCCAACTCATGGCAGCTTTGTTATCACTAGGTGACTCATCTGATGCATTAGCAAACGTTTTTCCAATATGTGCAATCCAACCATTCTCGTCAATACAATTAACTGAAAGGGTTTTTTTCTTTTTTATCATTGATAATATCCCACATTTCTCGATCGTTTTTATTTTTTGCAGCGTTTGCCAGATTAAGCCAGATCTCATTTTGCATTTTTTTACAATTGGATCTTTGCCACCTTTTATACTGGCTTTTTAGTTCACGTGTCTTTACTATACCACCAATTTCATTCTTCTTGCATCATATTTGAATATTTGATCTTAACAATTTTTTTCTTATGTGTATATCTTTATCAAACCTATTATGGTGAGTCAAATTCCATTTTCCATTTAATGATCTGTGTTTACGCTTAGCCATGACTTTATTTTTAATTTCTTCAGTCATATTCTCAAAGTCACTTACAATATCCCCTCCCGATTCTGTAGATACAAGTTCATGCTTTATTATAAAAGTGTCCAGAAGTTGGGTGGCTACAATGCTGCCTTTTTTAATATTAGTTGGATTCCATTTTATATGATTTCCTGCTATATTTGTTCCAATGTCACCATTTAACTGGTAACTATTTCTATTTGGAACTTTCTCTCTTAATAGCAGGAATAAAGGAAGATGATCACTTTCATCTCTACAGCCGACAGCCATGTCACAAACCAACTCTTGGGCCCTTCTATTCACAATCATATAGTCAAGAGTACTCATACTTTTCCCACAAATCCGAGTAACATTATTCATTGCATCTCCAGGGGTTTTCCCATTTAACACAGATAAGTGGTATTTATTGAACAAAGCCATCCAGGCTTTACTTTCTCTGGACTTATTTTGTTTAACATCAGGCTCAGATTTGTATTGTTCAGAGGAAATCTCAGTTTCCCAATTAAGTTTTGTGTTTAAATCACCTACTATTATGATTGGTAATTTCTTGCTAAGTTCATCTAGAATTTTAGAGACTGTAGTAATATTTTGTTTATTATATTTCCCCCCGGGTGGGTTATATATGTTTACTATTACCATAGTATGATTAGCTAGGGAGGCACAGCATACAGTTACAATTAGTACCATGCTAGTGGATTTTTTATGCTTTGTTCCACACCATGGCTGTTTAATCGAGATCATAAAACCTCCCTTAGGTCGACCTCTGGGGCCTTGCGTAGCATTAGATGTAAAATTGCTACGTCCATCAAGTTCGCATTCTTTGACCATCCATGTCTCTTGTAAAGCGATGATACTAAACATATTTATATTATCTAACAGTCCATCATCATGTGTATAGTGTGCATTTCCACGAGTATTCCAGGAGAGAATAATAATTTTATCTTTTTCATCAGGGACACATATCAAAATGACATTTGAATGCTACAGGGAGCACCTGCCAATATCCATCAGGTACATTTTTATCAATTGGTCTAGGGGTTAGTTCTTCATTAATTATTTTCTGCATACTAGTATTTACGTTATTTCCATTATTCTCGTTTGTATCTCGTGCATTTTTCTGGGTTTTAGTCGTCACTTCATATTTTACTTTTGACATCATACTTTCAGTACAGGATTAGCCCAATTTCTCAAACAGATTACTTTGGCTCAGAATAAATTCATGAATAGACCATTCACCACACCTCACATTGGTCACAATTCTGTTGTAGCTCACCATCTGATCTACTATCTTAAAATCATCTGACACTATCATCCGCAATGGGACAATGGAAGAACATAATGCCAGTATTTGTCGTCTATTAAGAACAACAAACTCAGCTGTGTCTATTTTTTCTATTTGCAGTACCCGTATCATTTCACTAGACTCATCCCGTTCCATAGCCACTTGTTTTGGTTGGTATGTTATATCCTTATTTGCTATTCTGTTTTTACCAGAACTTGTCTTTTTTATTTTTCCGTTCTTCCATCTTTCTCTTGAGCACATAAAGCATTTTCATATAGCTTATGGACATCTGAAATGATTTCATCTATTATTTCTACATCTTTTTGTTTTTGTTTAAATTTTTTATTCATCTTAGATCTCACTTTTTTTGGGGCAGCTACTATCTCTATTTCTTCATTATTTTGTTGTTTCTTTGACGGATTAATGAAGAATTCTCTGATATCACTATCATTCACTTTGTTATGTTTCATTATTTTTCTTTAGAGGTAGGCTTCCCATTTTGTTGATGTATATCTACTTTATGTTCTCCTACAAAGTTGGGTTCTTTGTAAATTGAACTTGCTTTCGATACACTTTTTGTGTTTTTGTGTATATTCACAGATTCTTCTGAATCACATAGATTAATTTCAGCATTTTCATCTGTCACAACTATACAGCCATTGTTGACTTTCTTAGTCTTAGAGGTACCATACATGGCTGCTTGTCCATAACCTCTTTTCTTACATTTAGATTTCGTTTTGCTTTGCCTTTTAGAGCCTTGATATTTACATTTCTCCCTTCTTTCTCTTCTTTTCTTCTTAGAGGCACTATATTCAATGACATTATAATCATTGTAAGATTCTACTGGTATGTTCTTTTTATTCAGCTCTAGATTATCAAGATCAGCGTTCACTCCTATTTCAATTTTTTCAGCATGGGTGTTCGTGCTTTGCTCACATACCTTATATTGCTTTTTAGCATTAATATCAAGCAATAACAGGGAGTGTATCGCTAGTTTACTTTCAATCGAGTCACATTTTTCAACTAACATGGCTAGTACATTTTCGAGTGCATAAAAAAGTTCTTCTATATTCGTATTCGTAAGGCTTGTCACATCAAGGTTCACAATTTTACTATCATTAGTTTCCGTCTGTTGTTTTTCTATTATTACATTATCGATCGCCAAACGTGTTCGGCGAATAACAATCAGACCAGAGTCAGGATCTATTTCAAACCGTTCACCAGGATTTAATATCTCTGTATTTTCTCATTCAATATGGTCACTCATAGACTCAGGTTGGGTAGAGGGGTATATACTCTCAGGAAGACCTAACATGTCAGGAGAGTCAGTACTTGGCTCTAAATTAGATGGAGTAGAGCTTATCACTTGTGATATTAATTTGCTACTAATACAGCGAAATGCAGCTGCTAGTTCATTCATAATTTCGACTGTACTACATGCAAGTTCTTGGTCAGTTAGCAGTGATATAGGGGCTTCAATCACCTTTGGTTGTTCAATTTTGTTAAAAAAAGTTGTCATTTTGGCTAATTTACCTTCAGTCAATAGGCCAGCTTGGGAAATTATCTTCCTTTTACATGCACGATTGGTTCTAAATTCTGGTATGTTACTATGTGGACCTATATTTGCATTTTTCATTTTGTGGAAAATTGAGTCATTTTTTGTGGAACGTAGTTCCATTACTTCTTATTATTTAAAACCCACTAAACAGTATAAAAAGACTTATTTAACATGTTAAAAATAGGGAAACTATCAAACCTAATATAATTTTTGTTTTCTCCTTGCAGTCCTTAATAAAAGTAAACAAAAAAATTACAAAAGATCAAAATTTGAAAAGGAATTTCTCTCAAACCAATACAAATAGCCCCATAAATGACATTTTAAACATTCTTCCATTTAGTTTCATCTAATGTTTTGGGTGTTAAAAGTGAGGTTAGAAATTTGAAAAGCATTTTTTGTACTTCAGGTTTCAAGTTGGAATACTTTTGGATAAGAATGGAATTACGTGACACCCACTGAAACGTTTGGGTAGGCAGTGAACCATTCACTTGTCTAGGGAGAGAGCCTGTAAAGAGGAACAGTTATCATTCCTAACACAATAAACCCTAAAAATTAAAGATGCTTGAGAGTCTAACCTGTTGCCACAGTGCAGTATGCCTTTCTGAGATTTAGTAATGGTGTTATGCAGTGGGTTTCACCCCATGAAGCCACTCAACACAGGCTTGACATTGGTTCATCATGCAACTTCTTTCTAATCTGGCTCATGTCTCCTGAGAGAAACATGCAAATTGACTCATGCCCCCAGTCCTACTGCAAATTATGTCTGTGCCCCTAGTCCCATGACAGGGGAAAATATTAAAAATTTACTGTGTGCCTTTACACCAGCAGGACAGGGGAAATGTAACATTTTAGTGATCATGCACACCAATGCAAGACATGAGAAATATAAAAATGCAGTCTATGCCCTTAACCATGGAAGACAAGCGGGATGTAAAAATGTAGTGTGTGCCCTAATGACTGTTAGGCAGGAGAGACCTAAACATTTTAATGTATGCACTTACCCCTGCGAGACAGGAAAGTCATCAAAATGGAGTGTATGTCCTCATCCTACTGAGCTACGAGAGACATACAAATTGAGTGTGTGCCCTCACTGCTGCGAGACAGGAGAGCCATAAAAATGGAGCATGACCTCACACTTCTGTAAGATTTGAGAAGTGTAAAAATGCAATCTGTGCCCTCACCCCTGCAAGAAAAAACTGAATGCGCCCCCATCCCTGCAAGACATGACAGACATACAAATTGAGTGTTTGTCCTCATCCCTGTAAGACACAAGAGAAGTAAAATGTCAGTGTGCTCTCACCCCTGTAAGGCAGGTGTGATGTTAAAATGTAGTGTTTGCCCTCACCCCTGCGAGAAAGGAGAGACATCAAAATTGAATGTGTGATCTAACCCGTGAGAATGAAGAGATTAAACAGTTCAGTGTATGTCCTTACCCCTGTGGGAGAGGAGAGAAGTAAAACTTCAGTCTGTGCCTTTACCCCTGCAAGACAGAAAAAAAGTAAATGGTGAGTGTGTGTCATCACCCCTGTGAGAAAAGAGAGACACAATAATTGAGTGTGTGCACCCACCCCTGTGAGTTGAGGTGAGACCTAATATTCTATGTTTGATTGACTGTTCAATTATTGGAACATCTAGGGTAAATTGATTATGCACACCTGTGTTCTGCAAAATGCAACACACTTTGTACTTGGTACTTGGTACTTCATACTGTGGGTGCAAGCATCATTAAAGTTGTTGTTTATCATTGCCCTGGTCACCATTCATTCCCACAAAACAATTTAATCTCTTTAGCTGGAACTACTAGTATCAATGGAAACCAAAGTAGCCACAACCACCCCTCCACTGCTCTGTCTGCTCTTTCCACTGGGACACAGGCCACCCTCTGAATCAACTATGATCTGCTGCTAACTTGGAGGATCCTGCTGCTGTGCTTGCAAAAGCAATGTTATCTTGACATAGTCGACTGGGAAATGGTGCACATTCATTTTATTGTACATCAGGTGTTCTACAGGAGCTACAGAGAGGCTTCTCCTGTGTGCTGTGGGATGTCTTAACCCACTTTTGTTCTGCCATGCGGCAACACTGTGTTCTGATGGTGCCAGAAACATCAAAATGGCCGCAAAACCCTTGTGCGTGCCAAAATCTGAAATCGCGCTTTGCAAAGCACAAAAAGATGGCTGCCCAATCTGCCATGCATGTTGCCAGTGGTGGAACAGAGATCTCACTCCTGAAGCATGTCACTGGGTTTCACAACATGTGAAGATGGAATACAGAAGGAAAGGCAGTGATTTGCTAGATGAAACCCAAAATCTTGCTTTAAATCATTTTTTCTTTGTTGCTGAAACTCCAGAATGCCGGTACAAAACACCCTCAAACATCCAGAATTCTTGCTGGCTGCTACAATTCACTTAGTGTAAGAAACCATTGTGAATTTACAATGTCCTGAAAAGCTGAAAGCATCAAGGGATTTCCACAGCAAAGGTGGCTCTGTGGATCTGTCAAAATCTGGGTGCAGTATCCTCGGCCGCCTGAATGACAGCTGTCAGGGGCCTGCAGGATTACAACTTTAAACATGTATAAACTAAAATCAAATGTTTGCAAGCTAAGAGGCCTGTTATTAAGAGTTACCCATCTTGTAATTGTTTTGATTCCATGGTTTAAAATCTTGAAGAAGTATTTAGCTGTGATTTGATCCCACAAGTTTGTTGTATGCTAAGGGAAAATTCAACAGAATTAACATTTAAAATAAAGCTTGGCTAAAGCTACCAAACCGGAATAACAGTTTTCCTCATAGAGGCAAGGCCTCCCCCTCCAGCTCCCTCCACCAGGAAATCACACCTAAATGATAATTATAGGGTGTGGGAAGAACCTGGTTTTCAGTGGGGAAGGAAATAATGAACAGCTGCAAAGCAGGAAAGGCTAAGTGTGAGGACCATCGTAAAATGGCCTCTGCCAAAAGAACAGGGGGGAGATGGCTCCTGAACTGAAGGGAGACAAAAAGAGGCGGAGACAAACAGCCATCTGTGGCTGGACATTCACAAAGAACATTTTGTTTAAATACATATAACTTGCCACTTAAAATTGTCAAAAACACAAAATAACAGAATTGTAAATCTAATTTTTGGCTGCACATTTCAAGAGGCGGCAAAATCGTGTGACATAATTTGTAAGGCAACGGAAGAGAATGTGATTTTACACCAAATGTATTTCTGCTAGAAGTATGAAACTTTATACACGTATGCCCACGTTATACGCGCAAACTTGTAGACATTTGTTGATAAATGGGACATTGTGTTCCTGATGGAAATGGCGAAATTCTGGGAAAAGCAGACACAAGATCTCACAGCTACGGGGTTTGGAGGAGTAGCTGCTGTACAAAATATGTAATCTGTATATCTGGTTCTTATAGAGGTTGCACATGTGGAAATATGTATTGTGTCAAAAGTAGATTTTGTGTTCAAGAGGCTAGGGGTGGACTCTAAGCCTCATAAACCCACATCCTAATGATGACACACTGTTTTTCTCCTCCTATCAAGGTAGAGAGGAGATTCTGACCAATCCCTGTCAAAGGGGCGAGCTTAGGCTAAACCAGCAGACACACCCCTTCAGCATAGCATAAATAGAGACAGCAGAGGGCAAAAAAAAGACAGACAGATTCACCCACTATCCGAATGCTGGCGGAGCACCCTGTTGCAGAACTTTCCATCTTCCTTGCTCCAGACTCCAGAAACTTGGCAAAGTAGAACCCATTGCATAGCTGAACCACTTTCATCTAGGCCTCAATCTCCAGAACCAGATCCAACCCCACAAACCTAAGGGGAACTAAGATACAGCTGGGCTGCGCTGTACTGCTTGCCTGCTGAAAGAATTATCATCAGAACCAAAAAGGGGCAGATCCAATCCAGTCCTGTGCCGTGCGGTGTCCAGAGCGCTTTGACGCTGCCCAAATCCGATGCGCCCAGCAGTCTGTCCTGACCCGAATCCCTGACCCAAATCCCTGACCAGAATCCTGACGGTTCCATTTGAAACATATCTAGTGAGTATCTATAGATGGAACTGTGTCACTAGCATCTGTACCTTGCTTAGTCCAATCCCTATCTTAAATCCATCCTATCTTGTCTTTCGAACCTGCATTGTTAGGAGTACTTTTGAATTGCCCGAACTTTCTTTCCAATCCCTCCTATCTTCCTCCTGTGCTAGTTTTGTTAAAACTATCTCTGCGCTGACCTTTTCTCATCTGAAGAAGGTGGGACCACTGCAGGCAGTCGCCCTGATCAAGTGGCTGTGTTCCTGTGTGGTATTCATTGTCTTCATAGTTATCCTCTAGTGTAAGAAATCCTTTTTGTCATTTTAAAAGCGCATTCCCGTTTTCCCATTCTTGCACCTATCTCGAAAAACGACCTCCACTAAACCGTCCATAACTTCCTCAGTTTTTGTGCTAGAAACAACTTCTGCTTGTAGCTAACATCCACTGCTTTAAATCACATCTAAAACTGCATCCCAAATCCTTACAGTTATCCCGTTACCGCGATTATCGCGCAGTGAAAGGTTTGCCGTGAATTTCATTTTTGGGAAATTCTGACACGTGTAAAATAGCTTGTGATTGTTCCCGAGCTTAATTTTAAGATTTCAAATTGTTTCTTGCTTTTAAATCATTGCTAGTGTTTGTGTGCAACTATCTAAAGTGGCTCCCATCAGAATTATAACAGTTTCAGCAATTTAAACCATATTTAGTGTTTTTGCCAATCCATTCTCAAGACAACTTTAAAAACCATTCAGACAGCTGGACAGTCAATTCTGTTTTCTCTCGTGTTTGCTGGGGGAAAGTGGGATTGTTAGTTTGTTTGAATTCTGCCGTTCCTGAATACCTGCTCTCTCCTCCCATCTCTTTACATTGCCTATTGGGGGGGGCTGAGGGGTGTGCAGGGGGAACCTTTAACCACAGTGCAATCAGATCTGAGCACACACACAAAAATATTATTTCTGTGTTGAATTGTTCTGCTCATTGTCACTCCTTGTGTATTAAAGAGATTATTCTGTGCTACATCACCCCATTTGTGATTATTGTATACCCATTAAAACATAGTGTGATTAATTTGTGAATACATAAATAAATATTTTAACTTTGCAAACCAGCCTGATTTCTGGTTCAGTTTGACCAGAGGGGTTCCAGGAGAGGGGCGTGATATGAGTGGTACATCGTTCAGAATAAAATAACTTTTAGGCAAAAATAAATAGGGATTTCAGTTGTGCATTACACACTAGGCATTGACTTGGGTGTGTGCCGGATTGAAATCACTTACAGTGCGAGCAGCACCAAAAACATGCTCTGAATGTACACTAGATGGGGTTAGCTTAGGGTGTCAATTGCTACATGAATACATGCTGACTATACACACTGCTTATAGGACCAGTACTACAGTGGATCATTGTCCTTTCAAAGCTGCCATGCGTCACTCACATTTGCATCAACATCTATGTAGCTGCAGACCCACTTCCACAACCTGTTGATCTCCCAGGCCCAGGCACATTGAAGAATGCAAAATCTGGAAGAAAAGTCCCACAGGAGTGGTTGTGTGTATGTGGTGATACAGTTGGAGTGGGGAGGGTACTACCAGATGAAGGCAGACTTATTACTGGCTATTAGGGATGCTCAGTTCTTGCCTGTCATTCAAGCCTCAGCTCTGAAAGCAAGTGATAGCAATCACCCTCAGGTGCAGTCTTGCACATTCCAACTATATCTTCTGTATGTGTCATACTATTGCCTAAACACTGGAATGAAGCCACTGTAACCTTTAAAAGGGGATTCAATGAATGATGGAAAAATATACTTTTTTCTTTCGTGCATTTTGTACGTGTGTCATTTTGGTGATTGACACCAGTTCTCTCAACAACTGCACAATGTGTGACTCACCCTTGCTATCATGATCTCTTTCTCAGTTAGACGGGTTCATTTCGAGTCAGTAGATCAATGAAAGTACATCACTCATTGACACAGATCTTTGGCCCATACACTGTGTGGCTTTCTCGCAGGGTCGTAGCAAATAGCAGATGTTGAGTATGAGATGCCAGTGGTTTGAGCTGAAGAAAACTCCATCCCATTCTCGACTGTGACTATAGCTGTAGTCACTCACAGCGTTGATTTGCTCACCGAGCCTGTCAAGAATAGGCAATGTTGAATTCCAGCAGGCTGGCACAAATATTTTTAGCTAGTAGCGTGGGGATTTTGCCACACCTGAAACATACTGAAAGCATTTCTGGTCCTGTATGACCAGCAGAAATTAGAGCAGGTTTTGCGTGCCACAGCAAGCTTATCAGAGGGAAGCAGTCAGTGGTAAAACATGTCAACACAAGGTGAAGAACATTTTCAAAGCATAGCACATGCATTGTGTTCATGAGACTTAGTGCAGCAATGACATTGTAGCCATTGTCTGCTGCCACAGAGCCCAATGCAAGTTCCAGCGGTCTTAACCACTCTGACACCGCCTGCTCCAATTTAAACCCGATGGGCCTCATTACGACCCTGGCGGTAAGGGGTTTACGCCAGCGTTAGCTGCGCCGACCCCTTACCGCCAATTACGAGGTCCCTTAGCGCCATGGAGCTTTTAACACCCGCTTTTAGCGGGTGTTAAAATCCATGGCGCTAAGGGACCATGGAGTTAATTACGCCACCGTAATTTACGGTGGCGTAATTAACGCCTTCCCCACTCCCATTATGCCCTATGGGGCAAAAATGGGAATGGGGAAGGGTAAATGGGGATTGGGGACTTACCGCCCCGCCAAGGTCGGAATGGGGCGGTAAGTCCGCCAACCACCATGGCGTAAACGTAGTTTACGCCATGGTGGTAAAGTGACGGCCCAGGCGGTAACTTACCACCTGGGTCGTAATGAGGCCCGATGTCTGCCCCTGTGTGGCTCCTACCATCAAAGCCTTGCATACACAAAGTGTCTTGTTGGTGGACATCATACAGCTTCTCTGATGGCTTTCCTTGCACCCAGAGGGGAATGTGAACCAGTGCACTGTTGCAGCATTGTAATCAGTGATTTGCTTGATTGCCCACATATGCATAGTGAAGTGAACGTTCCCACCCTGTGACCGTTCCAAGGCCTTTCTCATCACAATATCTATTGCATCACACAAGCAAGTACAGACTTGCATGAAGAGTAGGTTGTGTTGGGAATTTGTGATCAGGCATCAGCACTAGTGATCAGCTCTGTGAAACCTTTGCTTTCAACAAAGCCATATGTCAGAAAGTCTGCTGTTAGCATTATCATCAATTTAGCATGAAGTAGCTGTACATTTGGACAGTTTCAATGATAATTCTGATTGAGCTCAAATGCCTTGTTGAGGATGGGATGATACATAGACATTGCTACCCAACTGTTACTTTTCTTGGGGTCCAGATGATGGCAGTGGCAGGCAAACTATGTTGCTGCCGGACTGACACACCTATCAGCTCTGAGTGCATGGTGCTGGCCAGTGCAAGCATGCTGTTCTGCCCAGTGCAAGCATGCTGATGAGTTTTTGCTGTCTTCTGATGTAAGCTGTGCAGTATGTTGGTTGCTCTTTTTTGCATGTTGCCAATTAATTTGGCAAAGCAAAGAAGGTGGTTCTAGATAGACCACTCCTGTTCCATGGGATACACTTTATAGAAGTGTGCAGTGAACTCACAGTAGGTTTCATTAGCAGTTCAGCAGAGGCATAAGCATTTAAATGTATGTATTTATATGTAGCGCACAATGGACCCTCAGGCATCATGGCGCATACTGACAAAGCAGACAAAACATGGTTCTCTGCAAGGTGCACATGCACAAGAGGTAGTACTGCTTGCTGTGATTCGTAGGTGCTGTCATTAATTGACCTACACCAGTGCCACATCAGGATCCCAGAGGTGGTATAAAGAGAGTGTATACAGAACAAATCATTTGTGGTGGTATCTCCACACTCTGAACCTTTATGCGGTTGTGGCTGCCGTGGGATCCCTTTGAGGCCTCTAACCGTCGCTGGCGTTAGACTAATTATTAGTGCTTGTAGCTGTAAAAACCTCTCCCAATGTTCTCTTGTGAGAAGGTGGATGCCACAGGCAATTTCCCAGTCACCATCATCACCCTCATCATCATCACCACCATTGCCATCATCAAAATCAAAGGTTAAAGAATTGGAAGGCATGGGAGATGCATTTGGTGTGCAAGGCTGAGAAACATTCTGTTCTTCTAACATTTGCAATTAGGCATGTCTATGCTACCTTCGACCTACAGCGGAGAGCTGCAAATTCAACCCCCCACCTCTTCTCAAAAACATTGGCTCTTTTTGCCAAGGATTCTAAGGCAGTCTCTTGAGCTGGAATCTCATCAAATGCCCACATAACCTGGATGTTTATAGTGGTCTGTTGCAACAAGGGAGCATAGGATACATCACTGCTTGTCCTGTCTTTCATCTTAGGGAAGTTGCCGTTAGGGATGGCTGCAGTGAAGTGGCAGAAACAGCTAAGCCAGAGATGACATTGGAACAAGTGATAGCCACCAGCACAACTATAGTTTGAATGCATGCAGTACATGTTGTAGCAGTGGTGAATGTATAACTTGTGATTATTGACTGACGTACTATTCTGCTACCCAGGATTCATGCATCTCCAGCATTCTTCGCAGCTACTGTTTTTGTAGTGAACTGTGCAACATTTCCATGGTACTTTCCGCTCTGCTTCCCACTTTTGGCCACAGGCTCTGAGGACATCTTTACTAGTTTTGCTATTTGCCTCAAACACCACTAACCTCAACTCAACTGTTGAAAGTAGTTGACATGTTCAGATGTGTTGAACTAAGTTCCTCTTGAATAGTACTGGTGTTAAGCAGGTGGTGTGTGGCATTATAAAGTCAATCAACCTGCCACAAACACCCACCACATGTGATCATTACCTTCAACAATTTTTCCGGCATGCACATTTTCTTTTCTGTTCCCCAAAACAATTCAACTGTTTCTTTCGCGTGTGGGTGCACTCGTTCAAACAAGCTGGTACAGAGCAAATCCATCCTCTGTACTAATGCTTATTGTTCTAAAGAAGGTGATGTTTTTTGTTGCAACACACCACCAATCAACCTGCATCGCAAATGTGCACCACCTGCAGCCCTAGTTCATATATATGAAGTCAAATGTTGAGGTGCCTGGCAGAGAAAGTGAAATCTATCAACATAATCCCAAAATCTAGCTTGACTTTCTGTAAAATGCAGATTGCTTTTAAATTGTGTTTTCAAAAACTGCCTAAAATCACTCAAACCAAGTACTCTCATATACATTTCAATGCACCACATGCAATGGTGTTGTGTTTCAAAGTCCAAAAAGCCTTTCCTACAAATACAAAAATTAAATGATCCAACTCTCAAACAGCAACAGACTCCTAAAGCTTTATTGACTTTAAAATGTCCCTTCTTTCTGCCTCTCAATCTAAAAATATGAAATGCACAACATGCACTGACCGTTTGTTTCACAAACCTAACATCCCCACCTAGAAAAGAAAGTAAAATGCCCCTCTACCTCTCAATAGCAACAGACCCTAGTCCTCTCTGAAAGATTCCCAGTAAATGTGGAAGAGCTTCAATAGCTTCTTCAATATATAGGCAGACCAATTAGCCTGCCCAAACTCGTTTACCAGAATCTCTTGTAAGGCAAGTCCCAAGTCGACAATAAAAATCAATCCAAAGAGCCAACACAAATGCCAGAGATGTGAGAAAAACAAAACGTTTATTACAACACAGCCTAGGCTAGGGAATTATCAAAAGACATTCAACCATATGACAGACAATGGCCGGTTTTATAGCAAATTACAGAAGATAAATGACAACACATTGTACAGGTTGTGTGTACTTCCCCAGCCTCTGATTTGACATCATCATTTGCAATATAGGTGAATCTATACACTATTTAGCCCTATTGGCTTTTCTATCCGCGTGACCAGATCAAGATATCAGTTTATTATTTAATTAGCATTGAGATCATCTCCTTTCCCATGGTCCTGATTGGATGGTACTCTTTTAATTTTGTATTGGGTACAGGAGGATTATGCATGGACTGAGTGACTGAGTAAGTTTCAACCAATCCCCGTGTGAGATGTGACAGTGCAACAACAAAATTATAACTTTTACATCCCCATCCCATTGGCCTCATCGATTGGCACCTTCTTATCATTCTCATCATTATGAACTGTTCATCGCCAGTTCAACTTATACAACTCTTTTTTGGAAACATTACTTTCTTCCGCTTCCTTTCTCATGATTCCATTTGCCCTACCTCTGACCTTATGAGCTGCAAACTCATTGATGGAATCATGATTACAGGGGCATGCAAAGTTACTAAGGAACAGAGTCCGTTCCATGAGGGAGGTAAATACAAGTAGGCCTTAGTTCAAAACTGCCGCAAGAAGTCCATGTTAGTGGTGGTTCAATCATTTAGTGTTGGCATCACATATGTCAGATTTCAGTTGTTCTTGGTTCCAACTGGCACGCTTCCTTTGCCCCTGAAACAAAATAAAGATTGGGTGAGTTTCTGTCTTTTTACATATTGTTCAGGTTGATGTAGACTGGATAATTTATTTACATGCAATGGCAATACATTTCTACAGCTTCCATCTGCTTTCATTATTTCTTCTTCTGTGAATTCAATCAGTCGCTCTGCATTAAACTCTGCCGGCCCCTTCACCCATTTCTTATTCCGAAATGTCCCTCCTTCTATAATCATTTGTAGTATTGCAGTTCACTGTGCTTCTTCGTATTTCCCTATCCCTTCACATTCACTTTTGGATCTCTTTTCCAGTCTATCCCTGAAACTGCACTTGCATTCTACAAATTATCGAATGTGCTATGCAATGTGCCTCTAAAGTCTGCCCTTCCGTAGATAAGAACAGTCCAGGGGTGCCAACTGCATGTGAGATAAGCCCACATATGTAACATAACTCATTTTCCTGGCCCTACCAGTGGCTTTCATTAGGTCGTTCCACACGTTTGTACCATCTGAATGATGTACTTGCTTCTTAATTCAATTGTCTTTTTTGTCTGGTCACAAGGTTATTCTAAGAGTGAGTACATTCTCTACCTTTATATCATTATGCCTTCTACCTCTAATGCCTAATTTCATTAATTCTATTAATGCAAAAGAAAAACAAAGAGAGCAAAATAGACAACATATCCATATGAATACATTCTTGACAATTCTGCGATGATTCACTTTGGCTTCTTGGATATTGACTGCTGCACTTGCTCTGCAGTGCCCGAAAAGGTTTAGGGGCCGATTCATGGAACAAATGTGTGCTGAAAATCTCAGCGCAAGCTGGCGCAAGCTGGTGCAAGCGTTAAAAAGCAAGCGCATGCGCACGCGTGCGATTCAAGAAAGGGCCTGTGCGTGTTTTCCCCAGGATGTGCACCAAATCCGTGCGTGGCGCACACGGGCGCACACGTCATTGCAACATCCCGAACGCCGTGCCCGACACGCACAGGGAAAGCGCACAACATCAGCGCACACACCAAAAAGGGGGCAGGACATGGGGCGTACAACGTGGAATGGGGAACAACACGTGAAAAAGAAGGTGTAACTGGGGGAAGTACTGCAGAGAAATACACGGAACGCCCACACACACGCGAACAACACGTATTCATGAAATCAAATACGGGAAACCCGTGCATGCCAAAAGACGCGCATAGGCATCAACACATCCGCCACACGAAGGCAGGCGAAAGCGTCCCCGCGCATAGTATAAAAGTGCGTGCAAACAAGAAACACCTATATCCAGCTACGATGAATGCCCCATTTGTCGCAGCACTGATCGTGGGACACTGCAGGAGAAGGAGAATAGCGAGGGCCGGGATTTTTTTTCCCCGGACTAGCCTTTTTGGGATGCCTGACGACCATGTCCATGGCAGGTATAGGTTTCCACCCCGTATCACCCTACACCTGGTCAGGGAGTGGGAAGATGACCTTACATCACCCACCATGTGCTCCCAAGAATTGAGCCCCTTGGAGAAGGTGCTCATTGTCCTGCATTTTTTGGCCACTAGGTCATTTCAGTGGACAACTGCCATAGTGGAGGGGGGGTCTCACAGGCCACACAGTCACGCTGCCTACACCAGGTGTTGGCAATCATCACTGAGCGCCCCTCAGTTAGCAGGCACATATACATGCCCAGAACACCCGCAGAAAGGCAGGCCATGGTCCAGGACTTTTACAGGGTGACATACTTTCCTAAAGTGCTCGGTGCTATAGAATGCACCCATGTGGCCCTATGTCCACCTAGGGCCACTGAGCACATATATCGAAACCGCAAGCACTGGCATTCCATCAACGTGCATGTCGTATGCGATGCAAAGGGAATCATCACCTCTGTCTATGCAAACTATCCTGGCTCTACCCATGACAGTTTCATATACAGAATGTCTGCCCTGAGCCGGGCCCTGGAAGCTGGGCAGCATGGCGACACATGGCTCCTAGGTGAGTGCACATGCATGCATGTCTCACACAGCCAAATACACAAACCCCAATAATCACAACCATTATCACCTCCCCAGGGGACAGTGCCTACCCTCTGAGCAACCACTTGAGGACGCCAATCCGGAACCCCACCACAACACCCCAGGTAAGATACAACGCTGCTGTTAAGATGGATTTCTGAACTCTGTCCTGGAGGGGCAGAGGTTCAGAAGGCCAGCCTAGTTTCTTGGAACAGGGTAACCTCTGGACAAGCCAGACCAATCAGGGTAGCGATGGCGGCAGTCAAGACTAGGTCTCAAGAGGCGTGAGGGTGACTGAAAGCCCACAATGAGCACACAAAGCAAGGACGCTTACAAATTACTCCAGACAGGTGTTATATTAAAAATATAGACATATTTATTACAAGGCCTTTGTAACATCGACCATAGTAAAGAATCACGGTAAAACTCCAATAAACCAACACATCACAAGCAATACAATATACAAGACCAAGGGGTCTAAAGAGCTAGAAGCACGAAATATGCAGACCACCTAGATGGGGAGGAAAGCAGGCAGTGCAAGTAATCGTTAGACCCAGTTCGACATCAGAGGCCACCTAACTAGAAGAAAGTCCGAGCCCTACGAAGAGTGGAGCCTTGTGCTCAAAAGTACCTGCACACGCGGGTGTCAACGGGCAAAGGAGAGTCTCTTCAGGGAGATCAGGCAGTTCAGAGAGGTGAACAAAAACGATGATGAACAGTTCCCCGCTACTCAAGCGAGGCCTCCGCTTGTGGCAGAAGCAGGGCGCGAGTGCGTAAAAGGATTGCTGTTTACGACAGCGGTGGAGAGCTACAGGCTCCTGCTGGAGGGCGACCGGTTAGGGTATTGACTACTCACTGGTCCCCGATGCAGGCAGACCCAGGCTTCTCCGGTTCCGGTTCGGTACTGGCAGGTTCCGATGCGATCAGCAGAATGTCTCGACGCCGTGTAGATTCTGCGACATCAGGAGTCAGGGTCGAGGGTGTCCCAAAATGCAGCAAACACGCATAGGTTTGTTACCACAGCAGGGCAACTCGGCAACCGCAGGTATTCCGGTCCCAAAGCACACGTCTCACTTCAGACCTGGGAATGCCAAGTGTACGAATCGTGTGTGAGTGCCGAGCACACGGGATTAGCCATAAGCAAGACGGCGGTGACAGAGCAAGGTTCCTGTGTAGGCTGGTCAGTCCACTGGATGGCCCAGGGACGCTTCCAAAGGGATACGTACAGGATTTGGTCAAGATGCCGAGAATAGTTGTTCCCACTATTCTAAAGGGTTGAAGCGCCAGTACAGGCATTCTCGTTCGATCAGAGGATGAGGGGTCTCACAGGACGACAGCAGTGCAGGGTGCCAAACCTTCAGCGGGTCACCAGCGATTCCTCGACTCAGCTTCTTAGTTGCAGGATACTTTGCTCCTTATCCTTCATTCGTGAGAACTCAGGAGATTGAGATGGTAGTGGTGTTTCTAGCCTCCTCTTATCCAGAGTTCCCTTCGCGCCAAAACGGAGAGGACCCAATGGGAGATCTGCTCACAAAACACTCACACCATACGTGGACCTATCATGGACCACGGTGGTCCCAGGCATTCAAGACACTCTAGACTCTCTGGCACCCAGGATGTGTATTGGGAACCGACATCCCAGCCCACATCCTGGAGGCACAGGCAAGGCATGCAGAAGCCCGTGAAAGCGTTGTGTTTCGCGGGAAAGTGCATGACCAAATAAGGACTGCCCCGGGTCGGCTCGACCTGGTTGAAGGTGAAGGGGCAAGACGGTCAGCGGACAGGACAAATAATCTCATTGCATGGCCATTTTGGAGGCCAGGCCACCCATTTGGGCAAAACGCGGGAAGCGCGGTTAACATGGCAAAAAGGGGTTCAAAACAAAAAGAAACGATAGCTGCAACCAGTCCCGTCCATGACACACTTGCACATTTCATGATAAGTCCAGCAAGAGTTTCTAGGGCCATTGGAATGACTAGAGACCCTAGAGCGCGGTAATGTAAATTACGGTGCACTCTTGTTTCATTTTGCTCAAAAGCTGCAACATGAGGAAAGGACTAAGGGAACGAAGTCTCCCGGTACTGACTATTTTAAGGGCATGTCAGTTTCCCCGTAAGAATGTAGCGAAAGCCCAGACGAGTGCGGCGGAAGGCTGCGCTTCTCCGGCAAAGTCTAGATCAGGGTGTAAAACAACAGCAAAAAGTTTGGGGTTTGCCACATGGAAGGAAAATTACCTACAATCATGAAATCTTTCCTAACACTTGCCCCTCCTAGACTGAGGACAGGGGGAACTAATCCATCCCTGGATGAGTTTCTTGTTCAGGTCGGTTAAACATTCTGGACAACCCATCAGCATTGCTATGTTGGACACCTGGCCTATGCTCAATAGTGAAGTCAAAGCCGTGCAGACTTATGGACCACCTAAGCAACTTTGGATTCTCTCCCTTCCTGTTCATTAGCCACTTTAAGGGCTTATGGTCAGTTTGCACAGTGAAGTGGGTCCCATAGAGGTAGCGCCTCAGCTTCCGTAGGGCCCACACAACAGAGAAACATTCTTTCTCTACTGTGGACCATCTGAGCTCTCTGTCCTTAAGCTGGCGACTAATGAAACCAATAGGGTGTTCCTTACCCTTCTTATCTACTTGCGATTGTACAGCTCCTATTCCAGTGTCAGAGGCATCTGTCTGCACAATAAAAGGTCTTTGGTAAACAGGGGCCCTGGGAACAGGGGCCTGGCACAAGGAGTCTTTTAAGCCTTTGAAGGCCTTCTCACACTAGTCTGTCCAAGTTACCTTCTTGGGTTTCTTCGGAGTGATGAGAGCAGTCATAGGGGCAGCTATGGTACCATAGTCTGCCATGAAGTTGCGGTAATACCCCGTGAGTCCTAAGAAGGCTATCACTTGGGTCTGTGTAGTGGGGGTAGGCCAGTCTTGTACTTTACTGGGTAGAGGCTGTATCCTCCCTCCACCTACTTCATGTCTAAGGTAAACCATGGAGCCTTGTCCAATCTGGCATTTACTATCCTTTATGGTCAAGCCTGCTTTCTGAAGAGCCTGTAGCACAATTCCGAGGTGTTTTACACGGTCTTCCCAGATGGCGCTGAAAACTGCTATATCATCCAGATATGCAAGACAGAATTCATCCAACCCATTTAACACATGATTCACAAGCCTCTGAAAAGTGGCAGGTTTATTCTTCAACCCAAACGGCATTACCCTGAACTGGTAAAGACCGTCTGGAGTTCAGAACGCTGTCTTCTCCTTGGCATGTTCTGCTAGGGCTATTTGCCAATAGCCTGCAGTGAGGTCAAACGTGCAGAGATACTTGGAGGCACCCAAGGTATCCACGAGCTCATCTGTTCGAGACAAGGGGTGTGCATCTGTCTTGGTGACAGCATTCAGAGCCCTGTAATCCATGCAGAACCTCAATTCAGTAGTACCTGCCTTTGGAACCAAAACCACAGGGCTGGACCAAGGACTACTAGAGGGTTCAATCACCCCAAGATCTAACATTTTGTTGACCTCTGTCTTAATGTAAGACCGTACTTTGTCTGACATTCTGTATCCTCTACTTTTAGTAGGTACGCTGTTTCCTGTGTCTATGTTATGTTTGAACCAAGGTGTCAAACCAGGGGACTGCGAAAACAGGGGGTAAAATTGCCTGAGCAAACTTTTCACCTCAGCCTGCTGATCAGAAGTCAGGTGAGGGGCCACTCGGACACCCTCAAAGGAGCTATCTGAAGGACCGCTTTGGAACAGGTCGGGGAGAGGTTCAGACTCCTCTTTCTCAACATCTGAAGCCAGTAGCAGTGCTGCCATTTCAACTCTTGGGACGAAAGCCTTCAGCCTATTTACATGGAACACTTTTGGAGCCTGTCCAGGCCCTTTAAGGTCCACTAAATGGTTGACCTCACCCAGGGGCTCCACCACTATGTAAGGGCCTGACCATTTGTCCTGTAAAGCTCTAGGCCTTATTGTATTCATGATCAGGACTTGCTGACCAGGTGTAAAGTTGATGAGGGAAGCTTTCTGTTCGTGCCAATGTTTCACCAGCGCTTGTCCTGCCTTCAACTTGTCACTAGCCAGACCCATCAGAAGTACCATCCGTTTTCTGAGCCCTAACACATAGTCTACTATGTTGGTAGTAATGGGAAGAGAGGGCATCTCCCATCCCTCCTTGACTATGGCTAAGGGTACCCGCACAGGGTTACCAAACAGAAGTTCGAAGGGGCTGAAGTCAACACCCTCCTGTGGTACCTCTCGGTAGGCAAACAGTAAGCATGGTAAAAGAAGATCCCCTTTTCTTCTTTGGGGTTCTTCCAGAGCCCCAATCATACTCTTTAATGTTCTGTTGAACCGTTCCATCAGACCATTGGTCTGTGGGTGGTATGTGGAAGAGAACTTGTAGGTGACCCCACATTCCTTCCACATAGCCTGCATATACTTCGACATGAAGTTGCTGCCTAGATCAGACACAACTTCTTTAGGGAAGCCAACCCTAGTAAAGATGCCAAGTAACGCTTTTGCAACTGACTTGGCAGTTACAGTTTTTACTGGGATGGCCTCAGGATATCTGGTAGCATAGTCGACCAGCGCCAGGATAAACCTATTGCCTGAGGATATTTGCGGGTCAAGGGGTCCAACGATGTCGATCCCTACCCTTTCGAATGGTATTCTCACAACTGGGAGTGGTACCAATGGAGCTTGGATTGTTGAGCCACTCTTACCAGATAACTGGCAGGAGGCACAACTCCTGCAGTGACTTTCTACTTGCACCCCCATCCTGGGCCAGTAGAAGCGCATGGATAACTTTTGCTTGGTCCTCTTAATACCAAGGTGACAAGCAAGTGGCACTTCATGCACCAGCTGCAGGAGGAAAGGTCTTACAGCAAAGGGAACCACCAACCTCCTATGGTCTCCTTCTGTAGACTCTGTGGGCTCACTATACAGGAGTCCACCTTCCCAATAAATCCGATGCTTCCCAGGAGGTTCACCCTCAAGCTGGGAGCAGGCCTGTCTCCTTAGACCTTCCAGAGATGGGCACACATGTTGGCCTTTACTGAACTCCTCCCTGTAAGGACCACCTTCTACTAACAAGTCGTTTAATTCAGGATGGTCATTAGGGTCAAATACTTCAGGTATCGCCACCTCCTCGTCAGGTCCGGTCAATTGACCAACTTTCTCCACCGCAGTGGTAGGTGAGTTCGGGGGAATATTTTCTTTCCCTCGTTTTGGTTTTCTTACTCCTTTAGCCTTGGGTTTCCCCTTTGGCTGGGGCTGCGCATATATCTTGGCCAATGCTGCCCATGTTTGAGACCTTGTGCAGGGTCTGTCAGCAGTGTCTCCCACAAGCCCTAAAGCTATGAGATCGTTGCCCAACAAGACCTTTCCTGGGATGTTCCTCTGAATGCTCACTGGAATCCTGACTGCTGTACCATTGAGAGTAAGATTTACAGGTATTACTGGAAACATGCGAGGTGGGCCGTCAGCCAATTTAGTGGGCATCAGAGTAGCTCTGGCAACTTCCTCTGAGTCTACCACGGTAGAATCCTCTACAGTTCGACTGCACCCACTATCCCTAAGAGCTGGAGTATCGACTCCATTGATCAGCACACTGTCTTTAAAGTAGTGCTTGGTATTATCTGGAATCCTAGCATAAGCCTCTGTGACTTTAGGCTCCCAGGAACCCAGGGAAACTAAAACTACCTCAGCTTCCATCCCAATGGGGAAGGAGTCTGAGGAGAAGGATGCTCCTGTAATCTCTTCTTCCTCGTAGGAGGAGAAGGCCAGATTAGCGGAGTGGACCCCCAAAGGTTTAACCTTACACCGGGGATCCCCCTTCACGTGGTCAGTTGCTCCACAAGCAAAACAAGATCCAGTGGGTCTGTTTACATAGGGAGGCTTATTATAACCAGAGTTCTGTTTCGGAGGCTGACCTCCACTACCCTGTGAGTTCTCTTGTGTCTTACCCGTATTTTTCTTTTTGTGGCCCTTTTGAGAAGAAGATTTATCAGTTTCTCCATCCTCCTTATCTTTGGACTTTTTCCCTTACTCCTGCTTACCAGGATGAGTCTTGTCCTTATGGGACACTCGATGTGACACCCACAAATCTGCTGCAATGGCAAGCTTCTTTGGATCTATCTCCTTAGAATCTGCCAAATGCTGCTTAAGCTCAGGGGAAGAAGATGCAAAAATATGTTCCAGCATGACAAGACTTATCATACCTTCAAAGGTAGAAACCTTATAACCTTCGACCCAGCCAGTCAAGTTTTTTAAGGATTCGGTTACATAAGATACCCAAGCACCACCTTCTTTTTTCTTATACTCTCGGAATCGTTTCAAATATTGGGCAGGAGTCTTTCCAAACTTTAAAATGAGAGTTTGCTTCAACATTGCAAAATCTGCTCGCTCAGCCTTCGACATTTCCATAATGGCACTGCAGCCAGAATGGGGCAGTCTGCTGAGTAACCAGGCAATTTTATCAGCATTGTCAACTTGTTGAACTTCACATGCATACTCAAATGTATTCAGCCAGTCCATAATGTCATTCTTTTCCTCATACACACTGAGCAGATCTTTTGGAAACCGTGGATGAGAGGAGGCCCCAGACCCATGTCCAGGACCTTGGATCCATTGGCAACTTGAAGCTTGGCCACTTCCAACTGGTGATCCCTGTCTTTCTGTTTTTCTGCCTGTTCGATTTTTTGCTTGACCCCATTGAACTCAAGCTCTTCCTGGAGTTTGGCCATATTGAACTCAAGCTCTTTATGCCTAAACAGCAGCTCTTGCTTCTTGAATTCAAGCATGGCTTCCCCATCAGCACTGGCAGAGGAAACATTGGACATTTCATCCTCCCTGTCCTCATGGTCGTGGTGGACCAGTGCAGTGGCAGAACTGTCAGTTCTGCCAGTGAGAGCAGCCCCACCTCCTTCTGCACTGTCCTCGGAAGCTATAGCATCAAGCTGAGCTTCTTGCCACGCCATGATTCTTTGGATCATTTCCATTTTTGTGCCTTGCGAGGAGACACCTCTTTCAGCACACATCTTTTTCAATGTTTCGGATTTAGAAGCATTTAAAGTTAACAAGGTACCTGTTTCCATACTGTTTGATAGGATTATGGCCTTTAAAGAGTTATACTACGACAAATCACTACGTGTCCTGTTAGGAATAACTTGAAATGCCTTTGCTCGTGCGCAACACTGAATACCTTCAGTCGTATCCCACCGCTGTACACCAATTTGTTGAGATGGATTTCTGAACTCTGTCCTGGAGGGGCAGAGGTTCAGAAGGCCAGCCTAGTTTCTTGGAACAGGGTAACCTCTGGACAAGCCAGACCAATCAGGGTAGCGATGGCGGCGGTCAAGACTAGGTCTCAAGAGGGGTGAGGGTGACTGAAAGCCCGCAATGAGCACACAAAGCAAGGACGATTACAAATTACTCCAGACAGGTGTTATATTAAAAATATAGACACATTTATTACAAGGCCTTTGTAACATCGACCATAGTAAAGAATCACAGTAAAACTCCAATAAACCAACACATCACAAGCAGTACAATATATATACAAGACCAAGGGGTCTAAAGAGTTAGAAGCACGAAATATGCAGACCACCTAGATGGGGAGGAAAACAGGCAGTGCAAGTAATCGTTAGACCCAGTTCGACATCAGAGGCCACCTGACTAGAAGGAAGTCCGAGCCCTACGAAGAGTGGAGCCTTGTGCTCAAAAGTACCTGCACACGCGGGTGCCAACGGGCAAAGGAGAGTCTCTTCAGGGAGATCATGCAGTTCAGAGAGGTGAACAAAAACGATGATGAACAGTTCCCCGCTACTCAAGCGCGGCCTCCGCTTGTGGGCAGAAGCAGGGCGCGAGTGCGGAAAAGGGTTGCTGTTTACGACAGCGGTGGAGAGCCACAGGCTCCTACGGGAGGGCGACCGGTTAGACTATTGACTACTCACCGGTCCCCGATGCAGGCAGTCCCAGGCTTCTCCGGTTCCGGTTCGGTACTGGCAGGTTCAGATGCGATCAGCAGGATGTCTTGACGCCGTGTAGATTCCGCGACAGCAGGAGTCAGGGTCGAGGGTGTCCCAAAATGCAGCGAACACGCACAGGTTTGTTACCACAGCAGGGCAACTCGGCAACCGCAGGTATTCCGGTCCCAAAGCACACGTCTCACTTCAGACCTGGGAATGCCAAGTGTACGAATCGTGTGAGAGTGCCGAGCACACAGGATTAGCAGTAAGCCAGACGGCGGTGACAGAGCACGGTTCCTGTATAGGCTGGTCAGTCCACTGGATGACCCAGGGACACTTCCGAAGGCTTACATACAGGATACAGGATTTGGTGAAGATGCCGAGAATAGTTGTTCCCACTATTCTAAAGGGTTGAAGCGCAAGTATAGGCCTTCTCGTTCGATAAGAGGCAGAGGGGTCTCACAGGACGACAGCAGTGCAGGGTGCCAAACCTTCAGCGGGTCACCAGCGATTCCTCGACTCAGCTTCTTAGTTGCAAAGGAACGTGTATCAGTATTAGTACAAGTACTCTTTCCCAAAATATGTCTGACACCTAAGCAGTGATAGAGACTGAGAAAGGACTCCAGGGTTGCCTTGACAACTTTACATACACATCCACACTCACGCGTTCTGTATTCTCAATCCGACGCGTGAAGCAGGAACCTGAATTTTGAAGGTAAACCCTGGCGGTCTGGCGCAAGCCCACCAGAGTAGCCCACCAATCAGGGAATGGACCGTATTAAACAGGCATGCTCTGACATGCCGGCCCCATAGTCAGTGGTTTTTCTGTACACGGACTTTAATTTCTATAAAGCTTATGAGCGCCACTTGGCTAACGCTTAGAAATTTGAATGGTCATTTTGCTAAACAATCGACACTCAAAACAGTGAATTTTCGCAAAATGGGGGTTTTTCTTGCCAATGTTCTCTAAATCATAGAATAGAACACATAAAGAGATGAAAATAAAATATAAATACAAATACAAAAATAAACAATTTGTAGGCATAGGAAACACTAATAGTACGGGACTGGAACAAACCTGGGAAACCTGATGGTTTGCTTTGTCTTTCCTTTTTCTCTATTTTTTCTCTTGCAGTGCTATAGGCGCTTGTGAGTCTGAGGGGACTCGTTCTATGATTACGACATTAACTAGCAACTTACACCCCGACGATAGGTAAGCATTATTTTGAAGGCTGAGGCAAAAAAGAAGCCTAAAATTAAGTAAAATAAAATAAATAAGTGAAATAAGTGAACACAAACCTAACCATAAGCCCATATATATCTTTATTTATTTTTTCTTTCCTATGGTCCATTTCGATGCTTCTTTCCCCTCCACTCTACACAGGGTCCCTTATGTTTGACCACAACAACTGGGCACTATGATGGTAACGTTTTGCATTTTAATTTTAATTTAAATGCATAATGATGTATGTTGTTTGAACTGCAATGATAAATGACGTGTCAAAATGTATATTATGTTTTGATGCTGATCGTCATATTTGATATTATTTGCACCTTTTCTGTTGGATCTCACAAAGGTTATAAAATGCCCGGATTTGATAAAGGCACGCCAAAAGTGCCGAAACACGTGTCATCCTTAAGGGCAAGAAAATAAAATACAGGAAGAAAATTATGAAATTGGCTCTGGTTGATATTGAATACTTCCTAGTGGCGCAGTAATAGATGTGTGCAGACAAATACTTTCTACTTATGACAAACGAAGTAGGGAAACTCTTTGTCTTCGGTTTCTGCATGCACCAATGCGACACTAAATATACTAAAATCATTGTGATACTAATGGAAGTCGCGGAGGTCTAAGGGTGAAATAAAAAAGTTTCCCGTGTCTCTCAGTTCTTACTTCGACATAAAGTTGCTGCCTCGATCAGACACAACTTCTTTAGGGAAGCCAACCCTAGTAAAGATGCCAAGTAACGCTTTTGCAACTGACTTGGCAGTTACAGTTTTTACTGGGATGGCCTCAGGATATCTGGTAGCATAGTCGACCAGCACCAGGATAAACCTATTGCCTGAGGATGTTTGCGGGCCAAGGGGACCAGCGATGTCGATCCCTACCCTTTCGAATGGTATTCCCACAACTGGGAGTGGTACCAATGGAGCTTGGATTGTTGAGCCACTCTTACCAGAAAACTGCCAGGAGGCACAACTCCTGCAGTGACTTTCTACTTGCACCCCCATCTTGGGTCTGTAGAAGTGCATGGATAACCTTTGCTTGGTCCTCTTAATACCAGGGTGACCAGCAAGGGGCACTTCATGCACCAGCTGCAGGATGAAGGGTCTTACAGCAAAGGGAACCACCAACCTCCTATGGTCTCCTTCTGTAGACTCTGTGTGCTCACTATAAAGAAGTACACCTTCCCAATAAATCTGATGCTTCCCAGGAGGTTCACCCTCAAGCTGGGAGCAGGCCTGTCTCCTTAGGCCTTCCAGAGATGGGCACTGATGTTGGCCTTTACTGAACTCCTCCCTGTCAGGACCACCTTCTACTAACAAGTCGTTTAGTTCAGGATGGTCATTAGCATCAAATACTTCAGGTATCGCCGCCTCCTCGTCAGGTCCGGGTGATTGACCAACTTTCTCCACCGCAGTGGTAGGTGAGTTCGGGGGAATATTTTCTTTCCCTCGTTTTGGTTTTCTTACTCCTTTAGCCTTGGGTTTCCCCTTTGGCTGGGGCTGCGCATATATCTTGGCCAATGCTGCCCGTGTTTGAGACCTTGTGCAGGGTCTGTCAGCAATGTCTCCCACAAGCCCTAAAGCTATGAGATCGTTGCCCAACAAGACCTTTCCTGGGATGTTCCTCTGAATGCTCACTGGAATCCTGACTGCTGTACCATTGAGAGTAAGATTTACAGGTATTACTGGAAACATGCGAGGTGGGCCGTCAGCCAATTTAGTGGGCATCAGAGTAGCTCTGGCAACTTCCTCTGAGTCTACCACGGTAGAATCCTCTACAGTTCGACTGCACCCACTATCCCTAAGAGCTGGAGTATCGACTCCATTGATCAGCACACTGTCTTTAAAGTAGTGCTTGGTATTATCTGGAATCCTAGCATAAGCCTCTGTGACTTTAGGCTCCCAGGAACCCAGGGAAACTAAAACTACCTCAGCTTCCATCCCAATGGGGAAGGAGTCTGAGGAGAAGGATGCTCCTGTAATCTCTTCTTCCTCGTAGGAGGAGAAGGCCAGATTAGCGGAGTGGACCCCCAAAGGTTTAACCTTACACCGGGGATCCCCCTTCACGTGGTCAGTTGCTCCACAAGCAAAACAAGATCCAGTGGGTCTGTTTACATAGGGAGGCTTATTATAACCAGAGTTCTGTTTCGGAGGCTGACCTCCACTACCCTGTGAGTTCTCTTGTGTCTTACCCGTATTTTTCTTTTTGTGGCCCTTTTGAGAAGAAGATTTATCAGTTTCTCCATCCTCCTTATCTTTGGACTTTTTCCCTTACTCCTGCTTACCAGGATGAGTCTTGTCCTTATGGGACACTCGATGTGACACCCACAAATCTGCTGCAATGGCAAGCTTCTTTGGATCTATCTCCTTAGAATCTGCCAAATGCTGCTTAAGCTCAGGGGAAGAAGATGCAAAAATATGTTCCAGCATGACAAGACTTATCATACCTTCAAAGGTAGAAACCTTATAACCTTCGACCCAGCCAGTCAAGTTTTTTAAGGATTCGGTTACATAAGATACCCAAGCACCACCTTCTTTTTTCTTATCCTCTCGGAATCATTTCAAATATTGGGCAGGAGTCTTTCCAAACTTTAAAATGAGAGTTTGCTTCAACATTGCAAAATCTGCTCGCTCAGCCTTCGACATTTCCATAATGGCACTGCAGCCAGAATGGGGCAGTCTGCTGAGTAACCAGGCAATTTTATCAGCATTGTCAACTTGTTGAACTTCACATGCATACTCAAATGTATTCAGCCAGTCCATAATGTCATTCTTTTCCTCATACACACTGAGCAGATCTTTTGGAAACCGTGGATGAGAGGAGGCCCCAGACCCATGTCCAGGACCTTGGATCCATTGGCAACTTGAAGCTTGGCCACTTCCAACTGGTGATCCCTGTCTTTCTGTTTTTCTGCCTGTTCGATTTTTTGCTTGACCCCATTGAACTCAAGCTCTTCCTGGAGTTTGGCCATATTGAACTCAAGCTCTTTATGCCTAAACAGCAGCTCTTGCTTCTTGAATTCAAGCATGGCTTCCCCATCAGCACTGGCAGAGGAAACATTGGACATTTCATCCTCCCTGTCCTCATGGTCGTGGTGGACCAGTGCAGTGGCAGAACTGTCAGTT
This sequence comes from Ambystoma mexicanum, assembly GCF_040938575.1. Lineage (NCBI taxonomy): Eukaryota > Metazoa > Chordata > Amphibia > Caudata > Ambystomatidae > Ambystoma > Ambystoma mexicanum. Next base: position 545,854,583 of record NC_090929.1, read on the forward strand.
CTGCCAGTGAGAGCAGCCCCACCTCCTTCTGCACTGTCCTCGGAAGCTATAGCATCAAGCTGAGCTTCTTGCCACGCCATGATTCTTTGGATCATTTCCATTTTTGAGCCTTGCGAGGAGACACCTCTTTCAGCACACATCTTTTTCAATGTTTCGGATTTAGAAGCATTTAAAGTTAACAAGGTACCTGTTTCCATACTGTTTGATAGGATTATGGCCTTTAAAGAGTTATACTACGACAATTCACTACGTGTCCTGTTAGGAATAACTTGAAATGCCTTTGCTCGTGCGCAACACTGAATACCTTCAGTCGTATCCCACCGCTGTACACCAATTTGTTGAGATGGATTTCTGAACTCTGTCCTGGAGGGGCAGAGGTTCAGAAGGCCAGCCTAGTTTCTTGGAACAGGGTAACCTCTGGACAAGCCAGACCAATCAGGGTAGCGATGGCGGCGGTCAAGACTAGGTCTCAAGAGGGGTGAGGGTGACTGAAAGCCCGCAATGAGCACACAAAGCAAGGACGATTACAAATTACTCCAGACAGGTGTTATATTAAAAATATAGACACATTTATTACAAGGCCTTTGTAACATCGACCATAGTAAAGAATCACAGTAAAACTCCAATAAACCAACACATCACAAGCAGTACAATATATATACAAGACCAAGGGGTCTAAAGAGTTAGAAGCACGAAATATGCAGACCACCTAGATGGGGAGGAAAACAGGCAGTGCAAGTAATCGTTAGACCCAGTTCGACATCAGAGGCCACCTGACTAGAAGGAAGTCCGAGCCCTACGAAGAGTGGAGCCTTGTGCTCAAAAGTACCTGCACACGCGGGTGCCAACGGGCAAAGGAGAGTCTCTTCAGGGAGATCATGCAGTTCAGAGAGGTGAACAAAAACGATGATGAACAGTTCCCCGCTACTCAAGCGCGGCCTCCGCTTGTGGGCAGAAGCAGGGCGCGAGTGCGGAAAAGGGTTGCTGTTTACGACAGCGGTGGAGAGCCACAGGCTCCTACGGGAGGGCGACCGGTTAGACTATTGACTACTCACCGGTCCCCGATGCAGGCAGTCCCAGGCTTCTCCGGTTCCGGTTCGGTACTGGCAGGTTCAGATGCGATCAGCAGGATGTCTTGACGCCGTGTAGATTCCGCGACAGCAGGAGTCAGGGTCGAGGGTGTCCCAAAATGCAGCGAACACGCACAGGTTTGTTACCACAGCAGGGCAACTCGGCAACCGCAGGTATTCCGGTCCCAAAGCACACGTCTCACTTCAGACCTGGGAATGCCAAGTGTACGAATCGTGTGAGAGTGCCGAGCACACAGGATTAGCAGTAAGCCAGACGGCGGTGACAGAGCACGGTTCCTGTATAGGCTGGTCAGTCCAATGGATGACCCAGGGACACTTCCGAAGGCTTACATACAGGATACAGGATTTGGTGAAGATGCCGAGAATAGTTGTTCCCACTATTCTAAAGGGTTGAAGCGCAAGTATAGGCCTTCTCGTTCGATAAGAGGCAGAGGGGTCTCACAGGACGACAGCAGTGCAGGGTGCCAAACCTTCAGCGGGTCACCAGCGATTCCTCGACTCAGCTTCTTAGTTGCAAAGGAACATGTATCAGTATTAGTACAAGTACTCTTTCCCAAAATATGTCTGACACCTAAGCAGTGATAGAGACTGAGAAAGGACTCCAGGGTTGCCTTGACAACTTTACATACACATCCACACTCACGCGTTCTGTATTCTCAATCCGACGCGTGAAGCAGGAACCTGAATTTTGAAGGTAAACCCTGGCGGTCTGGCGCAAGCCCACCAGAGTAGCCCACCAATCAGGGAATGGACCGTATTAAACAGGCATGCTCTGACATGCCGGCCCCATAGTCAGTGGTTTTTCTGTACACGGACTTTAATTTCTATAAAGCTTATGAGCGCCACTTGGCTAACGCTTAGAAATTTGAATGGTCATTTTGCTAAACAATCGACACTCAAAACAGTGAATTTTCGCAAAATGGGGGTTTTTCTTGCCAATGTTCTCTAAATCATAGAATAGAACACATAAAGAGATGAAAATAAAATATAAATACAAATAAAAAAATAAACAATTTGTAGGCATAGGAAACACTAATAGTACGGGACTGGAACAAACCTGGGAAACCTGATGGTTTGCTTTGTCTTTCCTTTTTCTCTATTTTTTCTCTTGCAGTGCTATAGGCGCTTGTGAGTCTGAGGGGACTCGTTCTATGATTACGACATTAACTAGCAACTTACACCCCGACGATAGGTAAGCATTATTTTGAAGGCTGAGGCAAAAAAGAAGCCTAAAATTAAGTAAAATAAAATAAATAAGTGAAATAAGTGAACACAAACCTAACCATAAGCCCATATATATCTTTATTTATTTTTTCTTTCCTATGGTCCATTTCGATGCTTCTTTCCCCTCCACTCTACACAGGGTCCCTTATGTTTGACCACAACAACTGGGCACTATGATGGTAACGTTTTGCATTTTAATTTTAATTTAAATGCATAATGATGTATGTTGTTTGAACTGCAATGATAAATGACGTGTCAAAATGTATATTATGTTTTGATGCTGATCGTCATATTTGATATTATTTGCACCTTTTCTTTTGGATCTCACAAAGGTTATAAAATGCCCGGATTTGATAAAGGCACGCCAAAAGTGCCGAAACACGTGTCATCCTTAAGGGCAAGAAAATAAAATACAGGAAGAAAATTATGAAATTGGCTCTGGTTGATATTGAATACTTCCTAGTGGCGCAGTAATAGATGTGTGCAGACAAATACTTTCTACTTATGACAAACGAAGTAGGGAAACTCTTTGTCTTCGGTTTCTGCATGCACCAATGCGACACTAAATATACTAAAATCATTGTGATACTAATGGAAGTCGCGGAGGTCTAAGGGTGAAATAAAAAAGTTTCCCGTGTCTCTCAGTTCTTACTTCGACATAAAGTTGCTGCCTCGATCAGACACAACTTCTTTAGGGAAGCCAACCCTAGTAAAGATGCCAAGTAACGCTTTTGCAACTGACTTGGCAGTTACAGTTTTTACTGGGATGGCCTCAGGATATCTGGTAGCATAGTCGACCAGCACCAGGATAAACCTATTGCCTGAGGATGTTTGCGGGCCAAGGGGACCAACGATGTCGATCCCTACCCTTTCGAATGGTATTCCCACAACTGGGAGTGGTACCAATGGAGCTTGGATTGTTGAGCCACTCTTACCAGAAAACTGCCAGGAGGCACAACTCCTGCAGTGACTTTCTACTTGCACCCCCATCTTGCGTCTGTAGAAGTGCATGGATAACCTTTGCTTGGTCCTCTTAATACCAGGGTGACCAGCAAGGGGCACTTCATGCACCAGCTGCAGGATGAAGGGTCTTACAGCAAAGGGAACCACCAACCTCCTATGGTCTCCTTCTGTAGACTCTGTGTGCTCACTATAAAGAAGTACACCTTCCCAATAAATCTGATGCTTCCCAGGAGGTTCACCCTCAAGCTGGGAGCAGGCCTGTCTCCTTAGGCCTTCCAGAGATGGGCACTGATGTTGGCCTTTACTGAACTCCTCCCTGTCAGGACCACCTTCTACTAACAAGTCGTTTAGTTCAGGATGGTCATTAGCATCAAATACTTCAGGTATCGCCGCCTCCTCGTCAGGTCCGGGTGATTGACCAACTTTCTCCACCGCAGTGGTAGGTGAGTTCGGGGGAATATTTTCTTTCCCTCGTTTTGGTTTTCTTACTCCTTTAGCCTTGGGTTTCCCCTTTGGCTGGGGCTGCGCATATATCTTGGCCAATGCTGCCCGTGTTTGAGACCTTGTGCAGGGTCTGTCAGCAGTGTCTCCCACAAGCCCTAAAGCTATGAGATCGTTGCCCAACAAGACCTTTCCTGGGATGTTCCTCTGAATGCTCACTGGAATCCTGACTGCTGTACCATTGAGAGTAAGATTTACAGGTATTACTGGAAACATGCGAGGTGGGCCGTCAGCCAATTTAGTGGGCATCAGAGTAGCTCTGGCAACTTCCTCTGAGTCTACCACGGTAGAATCCTCTACAGTTCGACTGCACCCACTATCCCTAAGAGCTGGAGTATCGACTCCATTGATCAGCACACTGTCTTTAAAGTAGTGCTTGGTATTATCTGGAATCCTAGCATAAGCCTCTGTGACTTTAGGCTCCCAGGAACCCAGGGAAACTAAAACTACCTCAGCTTCCATCCCAATGGGGAAGGAGTCTGAGGAGAAGGATGCTCCTGTAATCTCTTCTTCCTCGTAGGAGGCGAAGGCCAGATTAGCGGAGTGGACCCCCAAAGGTTTAACCTTACACCGGGGATCCCCCTTCACGTGGTCAGTTGCTCCACAAGCAAAACAAGATCCAGTGGGTCTGTTTACATAGGGAGGCTTATTATAACCAGAGTTCTGTTTCGGAGGCTGACCTCCACTACCCTGTGAGTTCTCTTGTGTCTTACCCGTATTTTTCTTTTTGTGGCCCTTTTGAGAAGAAGATTTATCAGTTTCTCCATCCTCCTTATCTTTGGACTTTTTCCATTACTCCTGCTTACCAGGATGAGTCTTGTCCTTATGGGACACTCGATGTGACACCCACAAATCTGCTGCAATGGCAAGCTTCTTTGGATCTATCTCCTTAGAATCTGCCAAATGCTGCTTAAGCTCAGGGGAAGAAGATGCAAAAATATGTTCCAGCATGACAAGACTTATCATACCTTCAAAGGTAGAAACCTTATAACCTTCGACCCAGCCAGTCAAGTTTTTTAAGGATTCGGTTACATAAGATACCCAAGCACCACCTTCTTTTTTCTTATACTCTCGGAATCGTTTCAAATATTGGGCAGGAGTCTTTCCAAACTTTAAAATGAGAGTTTGCTTCAACATTGCAAAATCTGCTCGCTCAGCCTTCGACATTTCCATAATGGCACTGCAGCCAGAATGGGGCAGTCTGCTGAGTAACCAGGCAATTTTATCAGCATTGTCAACTTGTTGAACTTCACATGCATACTCAAATGTATTCAGCCAGTCCATAATGGCATTCTTTTCCTCATACACACTGAGCAGATCTTTTGGAAACCGTGGATGAGAGGAGGCCCCAGACCCATGTCCAGGACCCTTGGATCCATTGGCAACTTGAAGCTTGGCCACTTCCAACTGGTGATCCCTGTCTTTCTGTTTTTCTGCCTGTTCGATTTTTTGCTTGACCCCATTGAACTCAAGCTCTTCCTGGAGTTTGGCCATATTGAACTCAAGCTCTTTATGCCTAAACAGCAGCTCTTGCTTCTTGAATTCAAGCATGGCTTCCCCATCAGCACTGGCAGAGGAAACATTGGCCATTTCATCCTCCCTGTCCTCATGGTCGTTGTGGACCAGTGCAGCGGCAGAACTGTCAGTTCTGCCAGTGAGAGCAGCCCCACCTCCTTCTGCACTGTCCTCGGAAGCTATAGCATCAAGCTGAGCTTCTTGCCACGCCATGATTCTTTGGATCATTTCCATTTTTGTGCCTTGCGAGGAGACACCTCTTTCAGCACACATCTTTTTCAATGTTTCGGATTTAGAAGCATTTAAAGTTAACAAGGTACCTGTTTCCATACTGTTTGATAGGATTATGGCCTTTAAAGAGTTATACTACGACAATTCACTACGTGTCCTGTTAGGAATAACTTGAAATGCCTTTTCTCGTGCGCAACACTGGATACCTTCAGTCGTATCCCACCGCTGTACACCAATTTGTTGAGATGGATTTCTGAACTCTGTCCTGGAGGGGCAGAGGTTCAGAAAGCCAGCCTAGTTTCTTGGAACAGGGTAACCTCTGGACAAGCCAGACCAATCAGGGTAGCGATGGCGGCAGTCAAGACTAGGTCTCAAGAGGGGTGAGGGTGACTGAAAGCCTGCAATGAGCACACAAAGCAAGGACGCTTACAAATTACTCCAGACAGGTGTTATATTAAAAATATAGACACATTTATTACAAGGCCTTTGTAACATCGACCATAGTAAAGAATCACGGTAAAACTCCAATAAACCAACACATCACAAGCAATACAATATATATACAAGACCAAGGGATCTAAAGAGTTAGAAGCATGAAATATGCAGACCACCTAGATGGGGAGGAAAACAGGCAGTGCAAGTAATCGTTAGACCCAGTTCGACATCAGTGGCCACCTAACTAGAAAGAAATCTGAGCCCTACGAAGAGTGGAGCCTTGTGCTCAAAAGTACCTGCACACGCGGGTGCCAACGGGCAAAGGAGAGTCTCTTCAGGGAGATCATGCAGTTCAGAGAGGTGAACAAAAACGATGATGAACAGTTCCCCGCTACTCAAGCGTGGCCTCCGCTTGTGGGCAGAAGCAGGGCACGAGTGCAGAAAAGGGTTGCTGTTTACGACAGCGGTGGAGAGCCACAGGCTCCTACGGGAGGGCGACCGGTTAGAGTATTGACTACTCACCGGTCCCCGATGCAGGCAGACCCAGGCTTCTCCGGTTCCGGTTCGGTACTGGCAGGTTCAGATGCGATCAGCAGGATGTCTTGACGCCGTGTAGATTCCGCGACAGCAGGACGCACAGGTTTGTTACCACAGAAGGGCGACTCGGCAACCGCTGGTATTCCGGTCCCAAAGCACACGTCTCACTTCAGACCTGGGAATGCCAAGTGTTACGAATCGTGTGAGAGTGCCGAGGACACGGGATTAGCAGTAAGCCAGACAGCGGTGACAGAGCAAGGTTCCTGTGTAGGCTTTTCAGTCCACTGGATGGCCCAGGGACTCTTCCGAAGGCTTACGTACAGGATTTGGTGAAGATGCCGAGAATAGTTGTTCCCACTATTCTAAAAGGCCTTCTCGTTCGATCAGAGGCAGAGGGGTCTCACAGGACGACAGCAGTGCAGGGTGCCAAACCTTCAGCGGGTCACCAGCGATTCCCTGACTCAGCTTCTTAGTGGCAGGATACTTGGCTCCTTATCCTTCGTTCGTGAGAACTCAGGAGATGAACATGGTAGTGGTTTTTCCAGCCTCCTCTTATCCAGAGTTCCCTTTCTGCCAAAACGGAGAGGACCCAATGGGAGATCTGCTTTCAAAACACTCACACCATACGTGGACCTATCACGGACCACGGTGGTCCCAGGCATTCAAGACACTCTAGACTCTCTGGCACCCAGGATGTGTATTGGGAACAGACATCCCAGCCCACATCCTGGAGGCACACACAAGGCATGCAGAAGCCAGCGAAAGCGTTGTGTTTCGCGGGAAAGTGCATGACCAAATAAGGACTGCCCCGTGTCGGCTCGACCTGGGGGAAGATGAAGGGGCAAGACGGTCAGTGGACAGGACAAAGAATCTCGTGGCATGGCCCTTTTGGAGGCCAGGCCACCCATTTGCACCAAACGCGGGAAGCACGGTTAACATGGCAAAAAGGGGTTCAAAACTCAAAGAAACGATAGCTGCCACCAGGCCCGTCTGTGACACACTTGCACATTTCATGATAAGTCCAGCGAGAGTTTCTAGGGCCATTGCAATGACTAGAGACCCTAGAGCGCGGTAATGTAAATTACGGTGCACTCTTGTTTCATGTTGCTCAAAAGCTGCAACATGAGGAAAGGACTAAGGGAAACGAAGTCTCCCGGTACTGATTGTCTTAAGGGCATGTCAGTTTCCCCGTAAGAATGGAGCGAAAGCCCAGAGGAGTGCGGCGGAAGGCTGCGCTTTTCCAGCAAAGTCTAGATCAGGGTGTAAAACAACAGCAAAAAGTTTGGGGGTTGCCACATGGAAGGAAAATTACCTACAATCATGAAATCTTTCCTAACAGCTACCCATATTGCAACCAGGGGCATAGTGGAGCGCACATTCGGAGTGCGCAAGTCACGCTTCCTCTCCCTTGACCGCTCTGGCGGCCAGCTACTATATGCACTCCCAGTAGTGTGCAGAATCATTGTGGCAGCACGCGTCCTGCACAATGTTGCAACACGGCAGGATGTACTGGTGGATATGGTGGTGCCCCCACATCCCCAACCACAGGCACAGGTGCTGCCCATGGGAGGGGAAAGGGAACGTGGCGAGGCAGTCCGGACCCAGCTTGTGGCCACATTTTCCACCTAAACTCCCACCCCTGCGGAGTGCATACAGGCCTGGCAGATACCAGGTGACAATCGATGATGACAAAGAGACAGTCAACTGTCACAACCTTACCATCCTGAGAATGTTGCCACGGAAGTGCTACATTGTGTGCATCCCTAGCTACTGAAACATACCAATCCTGTGTGACCAAAAGGAACACATGCAAGGTGTGTATCACCCTCCCCCCACAAAACAGGCCATCACAATCCCACGTATGTCACCCAAACCCTCCCAACCCACATCACCCTTGTCTGCCACACGATGACATGGCATGCAATAGCAAAAGGCCAACACATGACCAATAAGATACAAAGTGACATGTCATAAATGAAAACTGGCACGAGACAATGATGCCTGACATGGAATCAGATGAAATGACTGACCAGCAACCTCCCACACATAGAAAGTCAGACACAAATGCTTTCCACCAGTCGTAGCATGAACACAACACTGAATGCCTGTTCAAATGCTCATTGGGCATGGCAAAATCCCTACTCCCAAACCCGTGTGCTGTGTGTGTCTCCTGCAGCACACTGCTCTGCACACAGCATATTGAGCAGCCATTGTGTTGCAGATACACGTTGAGCATCACATGAAAATGACAAATCAAATCAATAACCAAATGACGCATGTACAGGGTACCCAAATGGTAATAGATCATGTGCTGCAGGGACACAGCGGGCCCGAGAATACAATCTGTGTGCACCTGTGGCCATGGAAGCGTGGTTGTACGTGTGGTGGATCATTGTGCAACTGTGTGTGTCATTAGGGACATGCACTCAATATATGCATGTGAAATAAAGTGACCCTCATTGTCCTGTACACATCACATGTGCACATTGCCCTTGTGAACACCCCATCATGTCAAACCACACCAATCCCCTGACACCTGAAAAGTAAAGACAACACAGGAACAGGCATTGACCAGCACACCACATCATGTACATAGTACCCCACAATTACAATGTCAGAGTACCCAAAACACTGTATCCCAAGCCAACTGTCCAACAACAAAATGCCCTCCCTCATTTACACATCACTGTGACCTTCTGAACAACTGTGTCTGGGGTATGTAGCCTTCTTCCTTCAAGTCTACCTGGCTACAGGATCACCCTACCCCTTGGTCTCCATGTTCCAGCTTGCGTGTAAATGGGGTCCAGCACTCTCAAAGGCCTCCTTGACTGGTAAAAATACCAAATCGCAGAGAACTCCAAGGAGCCAAATCCACAAACCACGGAAAAAGCCTGTAGGCGCCAAAAAACCCTGGAAGAGTCTCCAGCAGATGACTTGAAGTAGCAGGAAATGTCAAAGCACATGTACAAGCGCAATGATAGAACAACCAAGGTAGCACAGTTGAACAATGGTCCTACAGGATGGATACCATTTACGGTACATAACATACAATGAGGATGCAACAACTGATGGGTAGTGTCTCAGCTCCGGTGTCCAGGCACAGGAGTGGCATAAACCAACCACCCACTCCGTGGTCTGGGTGCCTGCAAGGTCAAACTTACACAGGCCTCTGAGACCCCGGTGGGGAAGGAGGGTCAGGGATATGTTGTTTGGACAGGCATTGGTATGCAGGATAACTGGAAAGAGGGGCAGGAGAGGGGAGTCGGATTGGCAAGGGAAAGTAGTCAAAATACTAAAATCTACTATTCACAATAACACATACTCAATCAGAGAAAACATGTTCATCATGCACATTGTACCAAATGAGTCAAATGCAAGCCAAAGAGAGACTTATCTCTGGGGTGAGTGCTGGCCTCCTGCCTGCGCACTCTCAGGTCTGGTAACAGGAGCAGTTCAATGCTGTAAAGAGAGTGTGAGTTACTAATCTGAATGTGTGTTAACAACACACACACACAACACCATCCATGCCCCAAAGTAAGTGACTCCTCCATAAACAAACACTCCTGTCTGCTGCTTTGTACCCATACGTTAGCTTGGCCCCCTCATGGTTCATACACTGTCAATGCAGTAAGGCAGGCACATATGGGCACGCGGGAAATGGAAGACCAATCCGTCAAGAATCACACATGATGCAATGGTCCCTGGGTGAGCTGCTACACGCGTATATCAAGGTGCAACTTCAGTACAAGTTGTGTTCTGGCAGTCGCGGATTTCAACAGGTAGTGCAGGTGGCAATTTGCACATGCAAATGATATGCACTGCACACAAGTCTGTGCCTCGCAGGGTGTCCCTGTGCGCTGTATCAGTTTCTGGCTAGGAACGATACTGCTCTGATAACTCTGCTTCAATGGAGCAGGGGGTACTCGAGAATATGTTTGATGGCCCCTGCGTGTGCCCCTGATAACTTGTAAAGCCACTTTGCATTTGGCCCTCAACGCATGTCAGCTGTACTGTGCGCTCCTCCAACAATGCCTGGCAAAGCTCCCCAGCACTGCTGCTGCTTAGCATGCATGTGCAAGTGGCCTGGTGGAAGGTTGGCTGCGGTGTGGGCCCTTGTGCTGCTCACCTTGCCTGGAGCTCCTGGAAACACGTCTGCTTCTGTCGGACGTCTGAGCACAAGCCCTGTGCTTCTGCTTGCGCACACATGCACACGTCTGCACCACCGAACGTGGCAAGTCATCAGGATTACTCGTCCCTGTGTCTGCTGGCAAAGGTAGTGTGGAGGCTCATTTGCCTGCAGAAAGGGCATAAAAGATATTAATAAGGCTTGAAAGTTCCCTGTGTGTGTGTCTTCATGCTATTTGTCACTGGGCCCGGTTACAGACCTACATCCAAACTCCTCCCACCATCAGTGTGACTTTGACAGGCCAAGGGTGCAGGCTACTGTCTACAGCATGAAGGGCAACAAAGCACATATACAGGCAAGAAAATAAAATACATAACAATCCACATCAATTAATGGAGACATCAATCACGGACTGACCAAAATTTATTACAGACATGGGGTGGATAAAACGCTACAAATCCCCACTAGGGGTGTTAACACAAGTAGTACAGCAGCAGACAGGCCACAGTTATGACAAAAGTCCACAGCCCTTGTGTAAATGTTTGTTACACCGAACCATCCTAGCAAGCCCATGGATAAGGGAAGCAGGAGTGGCCTATGTAAATCAGGACCCCAAGCTGCAAACACATACACGAGACAAGCTTGAAGGGCCCAGCTGGAACAGACAGTGGATGCTTTCAAAAGCCACAAAGCACCACACCGTCAAAAAAATGCACAATAGACAAACAATATTAAACTATATTAACTAAGTAAACTAACAATGAACAACCTACATAACCTAATTAAAATAACTATCAAATAGTCAATATTAACTAACTAAACTAAAATCAAAAATCAAAAATGGCCACATACGACCCGGGGGGAAGGCACCCAGGAGGGGGGAGGTACAGGGTGCACCTCAAAACCCACATGCGATGATGTTGAGACAAAAAAAAAACTCCATGGGCTCAACACCTGCACAGCCCGACCTGTGTGGGAGATATCTCATCGTCCGAGTCTGGCTCATCCTGAAAAGGAGGACGTGGTACAGGAGCCAGAACAGGCATAGCCGCAGCTTGCCCCTCATCAGCAGCAAGTCTGCCAGACGGGTGAGCCTGGTTCTGTGCGGCGATGACACGTAGGTCTGCATGCAGAACCTCCTGTGATACGCGTGCTTCCTCTTGCAAGGTAACACGTGTAACACAGAGTTCTTCCTGCAAGGCCTGGCTGGACAACTGATGCACCTCCCGGCAAGCACGTAGCTCAGCCAAGATGGTACGCTCAAGCTGCACAAACCTCTCCTCTGCCCGCTCCCTCTGGATCATCATGAGCACACCCAGAGTGGATCTGAGGGAAGCATACTCAACCTCCATGGCCTCCATGTGTGCCTCTGCGTGAGCAGCAATTGCCTGACGCAAAGACACCATTTCAGTCTGGCGTGCCTTTTCTGAGGCCGCCATGCCCAGCCTGAGCAAGCGGGCGTGGACCGTGCTGCCTGCTGCTGGAGAAGCACCTACCTAGCAGGGGGGAGCACGGATTGGGCCACATGTTCCATGCTCACAGCAATGATATCAAGTGCTGCCCCCTGCCATTCTGAGTTGGCAGTCATGTCTTGCTCCCACTCAGTATACCTCGGTGGCGTGCGGCCACCGCGTTGCTGGGCTTGACACCTGTGGGACCCAAGGACCGGCCTTCCTAGTTGGGTTGGCACCACCCGCGGCTGCACGACTACATGCCCCCGTCGACGTGATGGCCCAGGCACATCAGCGACTGGTGTGGAGGGTGACCCTGCGTCCCGATCCACCACAGGCAGAGGTCCCACCACTGTCTGGCCCCTCAGTGCAGATGTCACGGACAGAGGAGTGTCCACATCAGAATCACTCACCCCTGACGTATGGACCTGATGCACATCCAACTCGACATGTACGTCAGAGTGGTCATCTGGGCTGAACTCATTGCCAGCCAAAGACAAGATGGTCTGTAGCACATGTTGGTTCTCATGGTCTACAACCCCACGACCCCCACTTGTGCCGAGTTGCTGTTGTGATAACAACCCTGTGCCTGGCATGACAACACCATATTCTTGCTCCATTGCGTCATCATCTGAAAAGTGGAGAGAAAAAAACATTAGTACACATGTTAGAAGCACATAACACACACACACATACACATCACACAGACAGCCAACACATGAAGCAGACATGTCACACACAAAAGAGAAGCTGCCATGCATGCCAGGTCAATTTGACATTGCATTAGTGAGTAGGCATGTAGGAGGGTGTTATACAGCCCAGAAGTAGGTTGATGCAGTGCAGAACATGTGTACGTTACTCACTATCTACATGTACAAGTAATTCATGATGTGTATCAAAAAACGTGAAGGCGTTGCAAGGGGGAGTTCAGGCATCACATGCAATGTGCATGCAATGGGTTGCATGGCTACAAGAAACACCCCCTCTCCCCCCTTAGTGAAAATGCAGGGATGCCTTGCATGGTAGCAAAAGGGTGACCAGAGACCTGTGTATTGGCAGACAGTGTTGACTAGCATTAATTGCATCATCTGAGTCAACTGACAACACAGCAGATGATGATGGGACAGTAGGCAGGACACATGATGAACCCTCAGTAGTATACCCATGTGTGCAGAAGCCACTACACCAGTTGGACAGAGTCAGTGGGCCTGAAACAGGGGGAGGACTGTGCCCCACACAGACTGTGACACCCTAAACATGTGTGTGATGCAGGACTGAGCCAGAGTGGGCATGGGATGACTGAAGAAATGTAGCTCATCCTGGACAGGTACTACAATGATCATCCAGTCAAGGACACATAGGGGCATGCATGAAATGCACATGGTGCATGAATGGGCACTCATGTCCCTGCAGAGCATCTGCCATCTGCACAGTCCAAGTGAGACACCCTGCATGAAGGGCAGAGGATGTACCCCACTGCATTTGTCTGGCAGGTTGCCTGGTGGAAGTTAGCATTTACACAGGAGGCTTGAACAGGCCATTGCAGTATGCCAAAATGATGCACACCAGTGCAATGGTGAAATTGGGGTGCAGGGTTGGTGGAGGGGCAAGGGGGCATGCCTACATGGAGTACCCGCATGCAGGCAGAGGACACATGCACGTCAGTCATGTAATGACATAGTCCCAGTGTGGAGAGTAAAGACACCCCTGGCTACATGCAGAAGGGCCAGTGAGCTGGAACATGGACCGGAGGAGCCTCTGGGTGACTAGCATGTGAGTAGGGTGCAAGTGTGGTGATTAGGACAGTCCCCGTCTGCTCTACATGTCCACCATGCATCAGTGAAGCATTGCATGACTAGCACACGAGAACCATGTACACATAGCATGTAGTGGCAGTCAAGCACAACACATCACACAGGCAAACCACACATGGGATGGACATACACGCAACAATACTCACTGGACGGGGCATGAGAGTACTGCTTATCTCTCCCACTCCTTCGACCGATTCTGCCGGTTTGAACTCCGCAACGAGTGACTTGTGTGGTGTGAGGTCATCCTCCTAAGGTGATGCCCACTGCCAGGCACCAAAGTCATGCTTTAATTAGTGGCACGCTTGGCCTTAGCGCTGCGTTTGAGGTCATCCAAACGCTTCTTGCACTCGGCAGCTGTGCGCACCTCATGGCCGAATGCACTCACATTATCCGCAACATGCTTCCAGTGGGTATTCCGATGGGCAGCCGTAGTTTGACAATTCAGCCCCACTAGCATGTCACGGCTGTGTTCCCGCATGTAATCCACAAGGGAGTCCAGTTCCTGCGCACTTAAAGGCTTCTTCCTTGATGTGCAGGAGGCCGTGGCTGTGTCTGGGGTCCCAGCCTGTGTTGCAGGTGCAACCTTCCTCCTCTTGGGTGGTGGTGCAGACCTTGGCTGGCGAATGCCACTCTGATCAGTATGGCCAATGGCACCAGTGGATTGAACCAAGGGAGTGGCAGGTGGAAGGACGACCAAAGGCCTGACTTGCGTCAGTGGCTGCTGGGTGCCCTGGAATGGACCCTGCGCAGCAACATCCGCTGTGCCAGGGTCATTGACCGCGAATGTCCTGGTTGGTAGACTCACAACCAGGGTGTTGTTGGCTGCATCTGCCCCTTCACTTGCCAACACCCGGCTGGTCGGGGCAGCAGATGACATTACTGCCCCAGGGACACCTGCCTCGGTCAGGGCAGCCCACCGTGCACCTACTGTGTTCCTCCTGACCTGCTGGAAATCTTCCATGGACTCTTCAAGTGCCAACGCAGCCTGCGCTGGCAGACCCTGAGCCTGGGTGGTGGTGTCCACAGCTGCACCTGCAGCTACCACTACCCTTGGGCCCGTGGCAGTCGATGAAACGGACTGCCGGGTCACATGGGCCCCAGTGCCAGATGCATGAACTGCATCTCCCGGAGCCGCAGGGGGTGGTAGCATGACTGCACCAACACGTGGCACAACATCGTCCCGAGCTGCCGCACCCCTGGCTCTTCCTCCTCTGCAGCCACCCTGGACACCCTGGAGTCCCCCTACTCCCTGGTCACCCCGGCCACGTCCCTGACCACGCCCACTATGAGGAGTATGCCCAGCTGAGGCGGTCTTCACTTTTCGTGGCCTCCCAACCATGGCACAGATGGAGTAGTGCCGGCACAGATGGAGTAGTGCCAATGGGAGGTGTACACGTCAATTGTCCTGGGCAATTGGGGTGAAGATGGTGGGATACAAGATGTTAAAAGCACTCCTGCACCTGCAAGGCTGTATGTGACCCCGGTGATGAAGTGACGGGCCACGCAACACTCAGGCACCCCAAACCTGCAGTAAAACCGTGCAAGCAACCCCCGGTAGCCCACATGGGACACGCAGGCTACTATGACCTCAAAAATGGGTATGCGATACACAGGGGCACCCACAGTGGGAAAAATAGCATGTGCGACTCACCATCAGACTAGCGTGATAATGAAGAACACGCATAGCCAATACACCCACCAAAAGAAGAGATACGTCCTTGATCCACTGTGAAGTTGTGATGGTGCGTGGAACAACACGAAGTAGCAACACACATGTCGGTCTCCACGAAAGGCACGTACAGCGAACTGCTGGCCCTGTTCACCTTTAACCCGTGCTGAGGGAAATGCCTGTGCGCATCCCGTCACAGATGCGCTTACGCGCTAAGGGCCTTTCCTCGAATTACACGCAGACGTGCAGTTTTTTTCACGTGCCAAATCGCTCAAGCTGGCCATGCAACAACACACGGAAGACCACGCTCCTGCCCAGAAGGCAATTTTCCTGCCCCCCAGAGCCCCGAGCATGCTTCCACATGCCATCTGCTGCTGCCTGCCTGCTGCCCACATGCCCTGCTGTTTTGTGCCTGCACGTCAGCCATCTGCAGGGGTGCAGTTGCTGTGACCACCCCTGCTGGAACAGAAGACTCCTGACTGGGATACCATCACTCCACAGCCCAGCCCCAGGACCCAGTTGCCCACCCACACCTGCCTCTGGGGTTGCCATGTCAGACACAACATCATCTGGCACCACTGGCAACCCCCAGCCAGAGAGGCAGAGGGCTACCAGCTTCAGTGCCAGTGAAGTTGGTATCCTGGTGGAGCAAGTCCTGGGGCAGTATGATGCCCTCTTTGGAAGTTCGTGCGCCGACAATGAAGGACGGAAGAGGATCTGGATGGATATCGTGACTGCCATCAACGTGGAGAGGGTGGAAGTCTGCGACATTCAACACGTCTGGAAACGCTGGGAGGACTTCAGGTCCAGGACCCTCAACAAGGCCCGGCGCCCCTTGAAGGCAGCGGATGCCAAGGGGTGCCAGGCCCGCCTAACCAACAACCAAATGAGGGTCCTGGAACGTATACGCCCAGTGCTCCAACTCCAGATCCTTGAGAGGCAGACCCGTCTGGGGTCGAGCAGTAAGTGTACATGCGTACTGATTGGATGCTGTGCATGTTGAGGTGTGGCAGGAATGTGCAGGTTGTACAAATGTCTGTGTAGGGCCATGTATGCATGTGTATGTACAGGGAAATGAGCCTGCCGCATGTGAGTCCTCTCATATGTGAGACACATCGATGGTGTATGTGTTGGTAAGCATGCTGGCCAAATGCAGGTGTGGGTGCACACATTTTTACATTTATGTGTATGTACAGTGGCATGGTTGTGGTGTCACACATGGATGGTGGTTCCACCTGCATGTATCTGCAATATGTACATGTGCATGTGTGTTTATTTGACAAGTGTGCAACTGTGATACACCATGGATGCATGTGACAGTGACATGTAGGAGGCTGATTGCCAGATGTGACATGGATGGTGATCTTATCACTGCGAAGGTGGTGGAGATGTACATATGCATGTATGTCTGGTGGCATGTGTGCATGTGTTCTGCACTCCCCGTGTTGCATGTGAGGTGAGCTCACCTTTGGCTGCTCATGCTGTTGTTTGTGTATGGATGGTGCTGCCTGGTGCAACATTCCTGTTGATGTGCTCATGTGTGTGAGTTCTAAGGACATGTGTGTTGGGGAGTGTGATGCCATTTCTGAAGTTTGACACTGCCACTCATGTACAACTGTCATGTGTTTATCAGACCATTGTACAGTGCTCTGATGCCTGTGTTCTATCTCTCCCTGTCTGCAGCATCAACTGATGAAGAGGGCGGAGACGGTGCTGTGGAGCAAAGCGGCAGGGATTCCACCGCCAGCCGGAGACGCAAGGCCCGGCTCCCCTTCCAGGTTGTCATCTCATCAGGGAGTGAGGAGTCTGGTGCCGCGTCCGTGTCCGCAGCTGCCGAGGGAAGGTCGAAGAGGCGGAGGTCGGAGGTGGACTCCTCGGCAGCAGAAGGGGCAGCTGAGACCCCACAGGGTCCGATGGAGGAAGATGGCACGGAGTCATACAGGTTGGTGGGGGGTTTGGTTGAGGAGGAGGCCGTGGAAGGGACACACACAGGGTCTGGAGGGGGGGATTCCACTGGTGCTAGTGGTGCAGTCCAGGGGCAGGGACAGGAGGCAGCACAGGCTGCTGCGGAGGTGCCTGTGTGTAATCCTGTCCCCGATCCTGTGACTGCATCAACCCCACCAGCAGGGATGCTTACGTCCAGACCCATTCTCAGGGAGGGCATTAGCATACAACAACTGGCCTTCCTCTCCCTGCGAATGTGGCAATCTGGGACCGTGTTGAGCCTGCCCTGGGTGGGGTGGCGTTGCGTCAACGGGGCATGCGAGATGACCTCCAGTGTTTTCGTGAAGACACTTCACATCATCTCGGATGCCTCTTTGACCGCGTCGACCTACTGGGACGGGTCACCAGGACTGGATTCCTCAGTCTGCTGGACCTTCTTCCGACCCCCTCCTCACCTGAACCCCCTATGCGCCAGTCGTACTCTGTGCCATCTTCCGGCCCATGTATCACCTGGGTACCCTGTGGAGCTGCCTCTGACCCAGCGGCCAGGCTGGTGGAGGACACATCCCTGCCACAGTTGGGAGTCAGAGGTCCAGGAGGAGTGGCCACACCAACAACTGCACCCCAGCAGGAGGAGAACGTGCAGGCATCAAGAGCCAGGGAACAGGCACAGCAGCAGCAGGCTCAAGGTGGGAGCGATGATGGCCTTGGGACATCAACATCAGAGGGGCAGGCATCGGCCGGAGGGCCGAAGGACCCTGTATTGGGAGTGTCTTCCGTGTGGCAGCGGTTGGGATAGCACATAGATGCGGAGTTGCGGCGGGCAGAAGAGACAAGGCTCACTATGGTCAGGGCAGAGAACTCCTTGCGCAGGGCGCTGAGCCGGGCCGAGTGCCTCGAGGCAATTCACAGGGAGTTGGAGGTGGACATGGCGTTATCCCTGTGAAACCTTGGGGCCATGGAACAGGCCTGCCTCCAGGACATAGAACAGGAGTTCAATGATGCCCTGGCCCGGGAAATTGACAAGTGAGCCATAGGACTTGCCCGCCGGCATTGTATATAGTTAGTTAGTGTTAGGTTTCATTTATTTTTTTCTTTCATTTGGGGCACTTGGACTATGCCCCACCTTTTTGTAGATAGTTCTTTATTAGGTAGTCTTTTTTGTAGGTTTCATTTCAATAGTTGGGCTCATGGACCCTGGGTTTGTTGTTTGTATATAGTTGAACAGTCGATTTTGTATCATTACTATGCTTTTTTATTTGACCATGGAACAATGGGTTTTTACTTATTTCTTTCCCTTTGGATTTGCTTTGTTGGACAGAGACTTTGGACACATCTTCATTTGGATTTATTTGGATTTTGATTTCTTATTTTTTTTTAATTTTGGGACATGCTGCATTTTATTTCTTATTTCCATTATTGTGTGTTTTCATTTGATTCCCTTCATTTTGTGTTCAATACATTTTTGTTTCGTACTTCAATTTGTGGTATTCTCTCATTGGTTTCATGCATGTCACAATGTGAGTTTTCACATTCACTGCCACCCATTATGTGTGCGTGTGAGGGACATATGTTGATGTACATACTTGCCATTTGGTTTGTGTCATGCAATGGGCATTTCAATGTGGGGTGGATGGAATACTTGGTTGGCTCTTTGGAGAGGGGTGGCGTGCAGTGGGCTTTGGGTGGCCATAAGGCCCATGATTGTGGATCATGATGACGTGTTGGGGGTGACAAGAGTCGGGGCCTGCTGGCAGGTGCCCGTCACTGCCGGGTGGGTGGGGGTGCAGTGGGACATGAGTCGGGGCCTGCTGGCAGGTGCCTGTCATTGCTGGGTGGGTGGGGGTGCAGGGGGACATGAGTTGGGGCCTGTTGGCAGGTGGCCCTCACTACCGGGTGGGTGGGGCTGCCGTGAGACATGAGTCGGGGCCTGCTGGCAGGTGCCTGTCATTGCTGGGTGGGTGGGGGTGCAAGGGAATATGAGTCGGGGCCTGCTGGCAGGTGCCCGTCACTGCTGGGTGGGTGGAGGTGCAGGCGGACATGAGTCAGGGCCTGCTGGCAGGTGCCTGTCATTGCTGGGTGGGTGAAGGTGCAAGGGGACATGAGTCAGGGCCTGCTGGCAGGTGGCCCTCACTGCTGGGTGGGTGGGGGTGCCGGGGGACATGAGTCAGGGCCTGCTGGCAGGTCCATGTCACTGCCGGGTGGGTGGGGTGCAGGGGGACATGAGTCGGGGCCTGCTGAAAGGTGCCTGTCATTGCTGGGTGGGTGGGGGTGCAGGGGGACATGAGTTGGGGCCTGTTGGCAGGTGGCCCTCACTACCGGATGGGTGGGGCTGCCGTGAGACATGAGTCGGGGCCTGTTGGCAGGTGCCTGTCATTGCTGGGTGGGTGGGGGTGCAAGGGGATATGAGTCGGGGCCTGCTGGCAGGTGCCCGTCACTGCTGGGTGGGAGGAGGTGCAGGCGGACATGAGTCAGGGCCTGCTGGCAGGTGCCTGTCATTGCTGAGTGGGTGGGGGTGCAGGGGGACATGAGTTGGGGCCTGTTGGCAGGTGGCCCTCACTACCGGGTGGGTGGGGCTGCCGTGAGACATGAGTCGGGGCCTGCTGGCAGGTGCCTGTCATTGCTGGGTGGGTGGGGGTGCAGGGGGACATGAGTCGGGGCCTGCTGAAAGGTGCCTGTCATTGCTGGGTGGGTGGGGGTGCAGGGGGACATGAGTCGGGGCCTGCTGGCAGGTGTCCGTCCGGCTGGGTGGGTGGGGTTGCAGGGGGAAATGAGTGGGTGCTCACTGGTGCATGGTGACATGTGGGCTGGCTGTGGGGCATGACCAGGGTGGATGGGCTACCTGTGGGGCATGGCCTAGGTGGATGGGATGCCTGCAGAGCTTGGGAGGGGAGAGAGGGCACACCTGGGAGGTCCCACACTGCTAATTTGCATGTGAAACTCCCCGCGTACCCCCAGAAATACACGTACCCCTCTCACTCAGCAAAATCGCGTGTGCAACTCCACGCACACCCCCATAAATACACGTACCCCGCTCGCACAAGGCCTATCGCATGTATAATGTCCCGTGCACCCCCAGAATACACGTACCCCTCCCGCGGCAGCGAAAATGTGTGTAAAACTCCCTTCGCACCCCTCAGAATACACATACCCCACTCGGCCAAGGCCTATCGCGTTTAAAACATCCCGTGTACCCCCAGAATACACATAGCCCTCCCGCGGCAGCGAAAACATGTGTAAAACTCCACGCGCACCCCTCAGAATACATGTACCCTGCTCGGTCAAGGCCTATCGCATGTAAAACGTCCCGCGTACCCCCAGAATACACGTACCCCTCCCGCAGCAGCGAAAACGCGTGTAAAACTCCCCACGCACCCCTAAGAATACATGTACCCCTCCCGCGGCAGTGAAAACGCGTGTAAAAATTCCCGCGCACCCCTCAGAATACACGTACCCCACTCGGCCAAGGCCTATCGCGTGTAAAACATCCTGCTCATCCCCAGAATACACGTACCCCTCCCACAGCAGCGAAAATGCATGTAAAACTCCCTGCGTACCCCTCAGAATACATGTACCCCGCTCGGCCAAGGCCTATCACGTGTAAAACGTCCCACACACCCCCAGAATACACATACCCCTCCCGCGGCAGTGACAACATGTGTAAAACTCCCCACGCACCCCTCAGAATACATGTACCCTGCTCGGCCAAGGCCTATCGCATGTAAAACGTCCCGCACAACCCCAGAATACATGTACCCCGCTCGCACAAGGCCTATCCCATGTGATACTTCACGGGCACACCCCAAATACACGCAGGCACCCCATCCACCCTTGGCATGCCCCACAGGGGGGGGTGCTTTTTCTACGCTATATGCCTGGCACGAGCGGGTTATGTGTATTCAGAGGGGTGCGCTGGGAGTTTTTCACGCATTTTCACTGCCATGGGAGGGGTACGTGTATTCTGGGGCGTGCGCGGGAAGTTTTACACGCGTTTTCATGGTTGGCGGGCTGTATGCTGTTCCACTGGCCTTTGCGCCATGTACTGGATTTGTGCGCTGGGGGCATAACTGCCGCTGCTGCAGGGTCGCTGCCCCACTCTGCGCCACGGCTGGTTATGGATGTTGAAATCCATGAATACACTGTGCGCTGAAATGGGTTTCGGTGCACGCGGCTGGCGCAGACTGCCGCACGCGCACACTGTGCGCCAGCTGCATGCGCCACTTGTGCGCCGAATTCTATGAATTACCCCCTTAATTCTTCGATTGTATGTTCCTAAAGTCTTTTAAAAATAATCAATTTTGGTTGCTGGTTCTTGTTTGAGTCCCAACATCGATTGCTTATCAGTGGGCTGTAGTCCTGTGCTTGTGTCTTTGCGCAGATCAGTTAAATGCACCCAAGCACAGTGATTCTTTAGCTTTACAGCAGTTGGTGTTCTTTTCTCTACCCTTTACGGGCCAGTGAACTTTGGTTGATTCCAACATCGTGTGTGCTGTCTGGCATGGACTTTTTCACTGGGTTGTAGCTGGAGAGGTTCTCTTATTGCTGTGTCTTGTGTGTCTGTTGGGGTCCGATGGTTCATTTTGATGTCTATCTGTGAAGAAATGAGCTTTGCACAGTTTGATATATTCGTGAGATATAAATTAAACTCTTCCCCAACAACACTGCACTTCTTTGTGCATCAGGCGCTGTTTGTGTCGGCACAGCCGGGGTATGCATCTCCCTTCCCGTCACCATTTCATGGGCAGATCAGGTGGTGGTCATTGCTTGGCTGGTTGCACAGACTGAACACAGCTAAGGGCAGACAGTAGAGCCAGCTCTTTTTGAGAGTATTGCACAGCTTGACAAACTTCTTTTTAAGTAGATAATTTAACCACTGTACCACCTCATTTGCCTGTGGGTGGTAGGCTGTACATAACCTATGTCTGATGCCTAGCAGCCTAGTGATCTCATTATAAAACAAATTTACAAAGTGGAGCCCATCTTCAGACCTTAGTACTTTACTAATGCCCCATCTAGGGAACACCTCCCTCACTAGGAACCTTGCAGCAGATTTAGCATCTACATTTGCACAGTGTCCTGCCTCTATCCATCGGTAATATGGGCACACTACCACTAGTACATACCTGTATGCGTTACATCTGTTCACCATGTCTATGGTCCTTCACATATTTTACTACTGCTGCTCCTGTGTGTCAACATGGAACTCTTGTAAGGGCCCTGTAGGGCGGGGCAGTGTTGCTTTTAGGGTATTGAGTACATGTTTGGGGTGAAACCTGTGACATGTAGTGCAGTTTGCCACAAATGTGCTGAATTGTTCAGCCGGATTAGGTACAAACCAGTCCTCACTAATGTCAGCAGCAATGTGCTGCTTAGGTGCATGGGTAGGAAGGTGGAGCTCTTCTAAGGCAATGTTTAATCATTCTATGGGCATTACCACTTCATCTGTACTGTTTTGACTCCATATGATGTCAGTAGGTAACATGGTACATCCTCTTTTTCCATAATGCTTTTGCTTTGGGTAGGGCACTTACTTGAAATGCAATGATGTGTTAGTTTGATAATGTACTCTGAGCTTCTGGTAACCTTCCCTGCTGTACTGCTGTGACAAGCATTTGGCTTTCCTCTGGAAAAGGCATATAAGCTGCCTGTTTGGTGGCTGTGTTCACAACTGCATTTACACATGAAATCACAGAGTGTGTGGTGCACTTCACAATTGCTACATGAAGGGGGCCGTTCAATGCTTCTATTAGTCTTGCTAACAGGATTGCATGTTGGACTGGTGACCCTTCTGCCCTTCTGTAATCTCTTCTGTTCCGCCTTGATAGTCCTGAATGTACTGTAGATGTCATATAGACTGAGTCAGTATATATTGTAACATCATTGTATGCTGATGCTTCTAGTGCTTGTATGAGTGCTAAAAGTTCTACTGCTTGCACTGTATAGTGTGATAATAATCTCTATTGCATCACTATTTGAAATTCTTCTTCTTGGTCCTTCACATATTTTACTACTGCTGCTCCTGTGTGTCTCTGACTGCTCTCTTTATCTATACTTGATGACCGATCTACATAGAGTACTTCCCTTGTGGCAAGGGGGTGCCTCAGTCACCCCGCTGTAATAGTCAGGTTCTCCTTCATATACTGTACAATCATGAGCCTCATCTTGTGGATCTACTGGTTTGGCTGTGTGCCATCTCACTATGGTAACGGCTGGGTTGGTCAGGATTACTTCATACCCACTTGCTCTCTGGGTGGTGAATGTTGATTTGTTTCTCTCTAGAATAGAGTGCTTGATTGTACAAAATGAGTGGACATCTCAAAACTATGGTGGCAGACTTTTGTTCAGAAAATGTTGCAGCTGGTAATGCTTGTTCGCATGGGAAGTGTCCCTGCATTACTGGGTCTAAAAGGCCACTGTAGTATGTCAATGGCTTGTGTTTCTGTGATGATCGCTATGTGAGTACTGCTGTCATGACTTGTCCATTTGAGTGTGAGAATAGGAAAAGCTGTTTGTTGTATTCCGGGGTTGCTAATACTGGTGCACTGATGATAGCTATTTTGGGATCCTCAAAGCATTCTGCTATCTCTTCCGTCTATTCTAATGTGCCTTTCACCTTTTGTGCCTTCTTGAGTAACTGTAATCGGGTACTGACATGTGACAAATAATCAAATAACCATGTTCTCCAATAAGTACACAGGCCAACTAATTGCTGCATTTCTCTAACAGTTTCAGTTGGTGGTGTATTTCGTACTGCTGTGACTTTGTCAGGACGTATCTTTCTTCCTGCTGAGGATATGATCTGTCCCAAATATACCACTTCCTTCTGGCTGTATAGTAGTTTGTCTTTTATCCACCTTGTACCCTTTGTCTGCAAGTATCATCAGGCGTTGTATTGTGTCTTTTCTGCACCGTTCTTGTATTGTGCAGCATGCTAATAGATCATCTATGTACTGTAGTACTGTACTAGTCATGTGGAGGTTCCCCAGGTCTATATGAGGGACCCTGTTGAAAACACTAGGGGATTCACAGTACCCTTTGGGCAAACGAATGTGCTGGAATCTATTTCTGTTATACGAAAACACAGTCAAGTATTGAGAGTCTGGGTATAGTGGTATTATGAAGAATGTGTTCTTTAGATCTATCACAGAGAAGTAAACTGCATTGGTGGGTATCTTACACAGTATTGATGCAGAGTTTGGCACTAGGGGATATTCTGCTTCCACTATATTGTTCAGAGGGCGGAGATCCTGAATAAATCCCGATGACCCCTTTGCTTTCTTCGATGGATATATGGCTCCGGTGCATGGTGAGTCTAAGGGCCCCATGAAACCTTGGTCAAGTAGTGCTTTGATTGTTTGATAAATTCCCTCATCTGCTTCTTTGAATATTGGATATTGTTTTACTCTAGGGAGTATGGTGCCTGGT
Organism: Ambystoma mexicanum; assembly: GCF_040938575.1. NCBI lineage: Eukaryota > Metazoa > Chordata > Amphibia > Caudata > Ambystomatidae > Ambystoma > Ambystoma mexicanum. Next base: position 545,879,509 of record NC_090929.1, read on the forward strand.
TTGAATTTGATTTTAACTCCCCCTATGCTGGTCAGTTGCCCTACGTCATTTGGTTTGCTCATCCACAGTTGGCTAGGTACTTGTGCTATGTCTTCTTGTAGCTATGAGGGTTATGCTGTGGCTGTCAGTAAGGTCTGGTGTACTTCCCCGTGCTGCACTACCATGGGGCAAGGTATGCTGATTTTGAATATTATTTATCCATCTGTTTCATGTTTGCAAAACCCTGTTCGTCTGTGACTTCTCTTAGTGGTCGCGTAGGGTCTATGCATAGTACTATTGTCCACTCGATCCCTTCTTCATCTCTGCCAGTTATGATCTTTATGTATAGTCTCATGATCACTGCCTCAATGTGTAATGTGAACATTGTTCCTGGGGCTTCCTCATGTGGAACTGCTGGCCTGATTAGAAACTCTGTTGGTAGGCAAAATATCACACCTCCTACATCTGATAACCAGCCAATCAAAATGGTCACTGCATATGTAACGAGAGTCTCATGTAATGGTAATGCTCTGTTAGGGAGAATTCTCTGTTTAGGCTGAATTTCCTAACCTAGTGAGTCCCCCAGCAGCTTTGCTGGATTTCTGGAGTTTGTTGTTTCCATCCTGCCAAGAGTGAGACTCTTTTTCTCCCACTCTTGGACATGAATGTGTGTAATTCCTTTGAATGTCAATGTGTTCTATGGGCTATGGGGTCTTTTACTCCATAGGGTCTCATATGTCTTTCTATGTGTGTTACACTGCACCCTACGTGCCGTAACACTGGGGCGTCCTAGCGGACCTCCATCATAGACTCCATACCCGGGGACTGACTACTGTCTCCCCGGGCACGTAAAGTCACCATTGGCTTTACTAGACCTAAATTTACTAACAGAACTAGTACAAACCATCCTATTGTGGACATACTAGTAGGGGTAATTTGATTACTCCTGGGTCTGTTATTCGAGGGGGCACTGTCCCATCCCCGCTCGTCGAGTTTTGGCTGGTGGCAGTGGAAACTACTTGTTATATTCGACCCCGAATATAACCCTATGGGATTCTTCCCATTGTTGGAGATTGATACTTTTCCTCGTTAATCTCTAACATACCACCGGTCTACTTATCTTAAATAAGTCTATCGGAAGGTATTTTCTGCCAGAACTCGGTTTTTAAAATGGCGTCTGTGTTCGTCTCTGTGACTCCTAAACCAAAGGTTTAGGAGCCCTTTGTTCCACTTTTGGCGGGCTTCTGTACAGAGACCCTCCAAAGTGGTGCCATTCTGTCTGGGTTACCACGGGGGTGTGGGAGGGGGTTTAAGCACCCTGGACCGAGTTGCCTTGCCAACTCCGGTCGCACTCTGGTGTGATTGGCCCGAGTGGTGAGCCTCCCCGCTGTTTTGAGTGACAGCTAGGCTGAATGAATGGGGGTTTTTCTGCATAAAAGCAGGGCTTTTGGGACTGGATCTTCAGAAGTCGCCGCAGGACCTAAGAATCCGACGAGGGTAAAGCTGAGCCGACCTGCAACGACGACACCTCCGGTGGAGCCCTGCTGAACCGACTCACCACTTCCCGACGCAGAGGAGATCTCCCTGCTGGAGAGTCTCTTCCCCTGGCTGGTGGGAACAACCAGTCACCTTTGCTTTTTGTTCGCCCAGGACGCAGTGGTCGAATTGCCCGTGCAGAGCACCTCGGCAACCGGATAGCCACTACCCCTGTAACGCAACCAAAAGGTGGTGCCTTGTGACGGAGCACTCCGCAGCTGGTCTCTTCCCTGGTGGTGCACCGGACATCACTTTTCTTCGACGACGAGATCATCTCTTCTCTTGGCAAAGACCCGACGTGCATCCACCACCAGGAACATCTGCCCCCGCCGGAGTTGTCTCTCCACAAACAAGGTACCGTACCCGCCTGGCTTCCCTTTCTGCCTCAGAGTGTGGTGTCTGAATCCTCGCCTTTCCATTGGGTCGCCTCCAAGCGTTCTTTAACTTTCTGTTCTGAACTGGCCCAACCTTTCCATAACAATTTGCGATAAAGACTCGAAGCGCATTTCCACTGAGATACTTTTTGGGACATATCGCCTTGCCTCTCTCCGAGTGGGCCTGGCCTCTGAACTTTGTGATCTGCAGTAGACCCTGCCTTCCTTGTCTTGCATTTGTCCGTAAAGTATTGGTACCGAGTTGACTTCATAACCTGCCTTATTTTTCTCTCACGTCCCAACGAATACTAGAGTGCCATCTAGGTTAAAGCATACACCTCTGTCTGCAAATAAGTGATGCCGGTGAACCTAGACTTGTTGAACTATTGTTAGGGGGTTTGATATTTTTTCTTCGTATAGTAATTGTGATTGAAGTTGTTTGCCGTATTAGTGCCAGAGTGTTTTCTATAGAAGTGTTGTTATAAATAAATACCTTATATCTTTACACCGAAGCCTTGTTCCGTGTTTGCTTGCTCTACTGTGAAGATTGGCCTATTTTGTATACTCCACATACTGTCTAACTCTTCTTGAGGGAAGTCTGACTGCTCAGCCGCAGCTACCAAGTGAATCTGTGTGGTACAGACTGCTACCAAGTGGGTTCATTGCCAAACACCTGTAGTCCTAAATCTTTTGCAGTGGTCCCAGAGGGAACTGCACAGGTTTCCGCCTAACACTGGTGCACAGCGGTGGGATATCTATCGAGTATACAGTTTAGAGTGCTTTTCGACACTTTAGGATAACTAACCACAAAGCTTTGCACTAAAAAGCAACTTTCAAAAACATGTCTACTATGGAAGCTTACAGTCAAGAGTCCTTGTCAGGCGAAAATACTGAGAACTTACGAGCTCTCTGTAGGCAAAAGAATCTTTCTGTAAGAGGCAAGAAGTTAGAACTTATAGCGAGATTGCTGGAAAACCAAAGTCTGGGTACCGGTTCAGAGGAACCAACTTCTCCAGCAAATGTAGATAACAGTGATGGTGTTGATCTAAATCATAATTCTGATGATAGTGCTGAAGAGGCTGAAGAGGAAGGAGAGGCTAACGAAAATGTTTCCCCTGCTCCTCTACCTGCCTTACCAGCTGTACCTACGGGGCCCATACCAGGTCCCACATGTAACCCTGCTTATTTTGAACTTGAAAAAATGAAGCTCGAATTAGAATACAAGCGGTTCTTGGCTCAATCTGAAAGAAACCAAGAGCTTGAGTTCAGACGGATGAATGCCCAGGCTGAGCAGAAGCAAGCTGAGTTGAGGCTCAGGGAAATAGAACTTAATCATGCATTAGAGATGAAAAAGTTGTCTATAGAAAATGTTTCTCTCTCTTCTGGTTCCTCTAGGAGCTCCAGTCCCGAAGGAATTAGTGGGTATGTATGAACCGAGATTGGATGTGTTGGATTGGTTGAAGCTGTTTGAGTACAATCATGGGCTCCAGGACATCACCGGGAATGACTTACTTTCTGGTTGTTCTCTAGGCTGCCCCCTGTTGCGACTGATGTGGTAATGGAGTTGGGGGAGGCGGATAAGACGGATTACGAAAGTGTGAAACTAGCTTTGATAGCTAGATTTGGGAAGACCCCTTCCCAGTATCTTAAGAGGTTTAGAACCCTCAAAAAGCATGAATGTACCCCTTGGGCTACCTGGGTGAGTGAAGGGTTGAAAAACTTAGTGGGATGGATTAAGGGTTACAAAGTGAACACTTATGAGGGTACGAAGAATCTTTTTATGTTGGAGTCGATTTATGATGCCTGTTCTCCTGAGCTCAGACAGCACTTGGCTGATTCTAAGGAATTGGATTCCCGGAAACTGGCTAAGGCTGCTGACTTGTGGGTTGCCAACAGGGCTACTCACAAGGATTCTGGGGCAACTCAGAAAAAGGAAGAGGGAAAACAGCCTAAAAAAGACTCAAAAGAGAATTCGAATTACTCAAATTCCAAAGAGGGCCCCAAACAAAACCAGAAGGGTAAGCCACAAGGAAAACCGCAGCAGAATAGTGTGTCTTCTGGTGCCAACCCAGAAGCAGGCCAGAACAAGCCACCATTCCAGAAAGCATTTGGGAAATGCTTTGTTTGTGGCTCGACTGACCACGTGAAAGGAGATCCCAGGTGTAAGGGTAAATCTACAGGGGTCCAGCTTGTCTCCTTAGCCTTCGCTCCAGAGGAGGAAGTCAAAATGGCAAGTGGAAACTTTCTATTGCTAGCTGACGAACCCATTGGAGCCAGCGTTTCTTTAGTATCTCTGGGGTTGTGGGAACAACAGAATTTAGATGTCTATAATTCTATCCCCGATAATACTAAAGAGTATTATAAGGACAGTGTCCAGGTGAATGGTCAGGAGACTCCTGCCATTAGGGACACTGGGGCCAGCATAACTGTGGTGGATAAATTGTTTTTTCAGGCTGAGTATGTTTCTAAGGCACCCAAACGCCTCACCAAGTTAGCTGGAGGGCCTGTGCAGATGCTTCCCCAATTACCAGTTCTCATCCAGTGTAACAACATGACTGTAAAGATACCTGTTAGCATACAGAGTGAGGTACCAGGACGCATACTGTTGAGTAACGATTTGAAAACTCTCGGAGTTGTATCGCATACTCCCAGACCTCCTAGTAAACGGTTACAGGAGCTAACCAGACCCGCAAGAGAGAGGACCATGTGTGGTACTCTCCAGGACATGATGAAGAGAGAGATCACTCCTGCTCCCCTGGAATTGTCAGCAGCTGTCTCGAAGAAATCAGAAGCGAAAGGGAAACCTAAGACTTCTACCCCGAAACCAGCAGCCAGCATTTCAGAGCGGACAACAAGGACTTCCCCGTGGTTGTCCAAAGTTACACCCCTAACTCCACCTCCCGCTGAGGCTGAGAGGGAGGTACAACCCTGTGTGGTAGAATTAGACTCTGAGGAAGAGCTAATGAAAGACCAGGAACTCATTGGAGATCTGGATCCTGTTGACCATCCTGAGCTGCAGTCTTTACTGGCAGAAGGTGGACCCAACAGGGCGAACTTCAGTAGGGGACAGAGAGAATGTCCAACTCTGGAAGGTCTTCGCCACCAGGCAGAAGCTCAGCCTGAAGGGCAAGAGCCTGGGAAATACAGGTTGCACTGGGAAGATGGCCTCTTCTACAGTGAACCGACTGTGTCTGCACCTGGAGACTACAAGCGGCTTGTAGTTCCCCAAGAGAACAGACCACAGTTCTTGCAGTTAGCCCACGAGATTCCTTTGGCTGGTCACTTGAGTTTCAAGAAGACTAAGGAAAGGCTCTCTCTCTACTTTTATTGGCCAAAGATGGGGGCCGAAGTAGAAAAACACTGCAGGAGCTGCCACACCTGCCAGACCTCTGGTAAGGTTGGCTCCAAGAATGTGGCACCGTTAGTGCCTCTCCCAGTTGTGGGAGTCCCATTTGAGAGAGTAGGGATTGACATTGTTGGTCCCCTTTGTCCTCCAACCTCCTCAGGCAACAGGTTTATACTTGTTGTAGTAGACCATGCTACTAGATATCCTGAGGCAATTCCTATGAGGACGGTTACAGCTCTGGGTGTGGCTAAGGCCCTCCTTGGCATTTTTATTAGGGTCGGGTTTCCTAAGGAAGTAATCTCTGACATGGGGTCAAACTTTATGTCCCACCACATGAAAGCCATGTGGAAAACCTGTGGAGTTACTTACAAGTTCTCAACGGCTTACCACCCACAACCCAATGGGTTGGTAGAACGGTTCAATCGAACCATGAAGAGCATGATAGGTGCTTTAGAGGAACCCCTTAAACGTAAGTGGGACCTTCTACTGCTATGCCTTCTCTTTGCTTATAGAGAAGTCCCTCAGGAGGGAGTAGGTTATTCTCCCTTCGAACTTCTCTATGGTCATCCCGTCAGAGGTCCATTGGCCCTAATTAAGGAGGGGTTGGAGAGTGCTCCTTCCCCCAAGCCAGTCAGAGTGACTGACTACGTGATAGGTCTCCGGAGGAGAATGTCGCACATGATGACAGAAGCAAGCGATAACTTGAAAGCTGTACAAGCATTGGTCAAGCACTGGCACGACCAAAAGGCTAACATGGTTGAGTTCGCCCAAGACCAGCTCGTTCTCGTTATGATCCCAACAAGGCAGAGGGCCTTGCAAGACAAATGGATGGGACCCTTCAGAGTGGTGGGTAAACTCGGAGAGGTCAACTATCGGGTGGACTTGGGCAATCCCAAGGAGGCTCCGACAGTCTTCCACACCAACCGACTCAAAGCGTATGTCTCCCGACCTGATGTAGGAGCGTTGCTTCTAGCATCATCCGAGGAAGAAGAAGAGAGTGAAGCTCTTCCGGATCTCCTCAGAGGCTTACCTTTAGACGAAAAAATTGAAGGAGTAAATCTTCCCTCCAATCTGACACCCGAGCAGCAAGAAGAGTGCAAATCCATGTTGAATCAGTTTGCCTCTCTGTTCTCGCTTTCACCAGGCTTGACCCCTTGGGGCCAGCATGATATACTCACTGGTGACTGTCTGCCAGTCAAAAGCAGAGGATACCGAATGTCAGAACACGTACAAACCCACATCAAAGGTGAGGTCAGCAAGATGCTCGATCTCGGGGTAATAGAGCCCTCTACTAATCCATGGTCTAGCCCAGTTGTGTTAGTACCAAAGGCTGGATCTAAGGAGCTTAGATTCTGTGTGGATTATAGAGCTCTTAATGCAGTCACCAAGACTGATGCCCACCCTTTGCCAAGAACAGATGAGTTGGTGGATAAACTTGGCGCCGCCAAGTTCCTCAGCACATTTGACTTGATGTCAGGCTATTGGCAAATAGCCCTGACAGACCATGCCAAGGAGAAAACTGCATTTCTACCCCCGTTGGCTTATACCAGTTTAAGGTAATGCCTTTCGGATTGAAGAATGCACCTGCTATGTTTCAATGGATGGTAAATCAGGTTCTGAACGGGATGGAGGACTTCTGCATGGCATACTTGGATGACATAGCAGTGTTCAGCAATTCCTGGGAAGAACATGTAACCCACCTGAGAGATGTTTTGCAGGCTCTTGGACGAGCCAATCTGACCATAAAGGCAAGTAAATGCCAAATTGGACAGAGTAAGGTAGTCTATCTTGGACATGAGGTAGGAGGTAGAGAAATAGGGCCTTTGCTCAGTAAGATTGAAGCTGTGCAAAATTGGACAACACCTACTACTCAAACCCAAGTGAGAGCCTTCCTGGGCCTCACTGGGTATTACAGGAATTTTATAGAGAACTATGGGACCATAGCTTCTCCACTGAATGTCATCTCCTCGCCCAGATTTCCTAAGAAGGTTCGATGGAACGAGGAGTGCAATCAGGCTTTTGAAAACCTGAAAAAGGCTCTTTGCCAAGCCCCAGTACTCAGAGCTCCTGATTACCGCCAACACTTCATTGTGCAGACAGATGCTTCTAATGTAGGAATAGGTGCCATACTCAGTCAACTGGATGGGAAAGGTAGGGAGCACCCCGTTTGCTTCATCATCCACAAGCTGAAGGATCCTGAAACAAGGTGGGCAACAATCGAAAGAGAGTGCTTTGCTATCGTGTGGGCTCTGAAGAAGTTTAGGCCGTACTTGTATGGTTCTACTTTCGTCATTCAGACTGACCACCAACCGTTGAGATGGTTAATGCAAATGAAAGGGGAAAACCCAAAACTACTGAGATGGTCGATCTGCCTGCAAGGGTTTGATTTCACCATTGAGCACAGGTCAGGGTGTCACCACCAAAATGCTGATGGTCTCTCTAGGATGTATGTCATCGACTAGAGGTATGAGATTCATCCGGGAGTGGATTAAATCCTCCTGTCCCTTAGTCTGGGGGGGGGGCGAGTGTTAGGGAGAATTCTCTGTTTAGGCTGAATTTCCTAACCTAGTGAATCCCCCAGCAGCTTTGCTGGATTTCTGGAGTTTGTTTTTTCCATCCTGCCAAGAGTGAGACTCTTTTTCTCCCACTCTTGGACATGAATGTGTGTAATTCCTTTGAATGTCAATGTGTTCTATGGGCTATGGGGTCTTTTACTCCATAGGGTCTCATATGTTTTTCTATGTGTGTTACACCGCACCCTACGTGTCGTAACACTGGGGCGTCCTAGCGGACCTCCATCATAGACTCCATACCCGGGGACAGACTACTGTCTCCCCGGGCATGTAGTCACCATTGGCTTTACTAGACCTAAATTTACTAACAGAACTAGTACAAACCATCCTATTGTGGATGTACTAGTAGGGGTAATTCAATTACTCCTGGGTCTGTTATTCGAGGGGGCACTGTCCCGTCCCCCCTCGTCGAGTTTTGGCTGGTGGCAGTGGAAACTACTTGTTATATTCGACCCCGAATATAACCCTATGGGATTCTTCCCATTGTTGGAGATTGATACTTTTCCTCGTTAATCTCTAACATACCACCGGTCTACTTATCTTAAATAAGTCTATCGGATGGTATTTTCTGCCAGAACTCAGTTTTTAAAATGGCGTCTGTGTTCGTCTCTGTGACTCCTAAACCAAAGGTTGAGCCCTTTGTTCCACTTTTGGCGGGCTTCTGTACAGAGACCCTCCAAAGTGGTGCCATTCTGTCTGGGTTACCACAGGGGTGTGGGAGGGGGTTTAGGCACCTTGGACCGAGTTGCCTTGCCAACTCCGGTCCCACTCTGGTGTGATTGGCCCGAGTGGTGAGCCTCCCCGCTCACCACTTAGCGTGTTTTGAGTGACAGCTAGGCTGAATGAATGGGGGTTTTCTGCATAAAAGCAGGGCTTTTGGGACTGGATCTTCAGAAGTCGCCACAGGACCTAAGAATCCGACGAGGGTAAAGCTGAGCCGACCTGCAACGACGACACCTCCGGTGGAGCCCTGCTGAACCGACTCACCACTTCCCGACGACAGAGGAGATCTCCCTGCCGGAGAGTCTCTTCCCCTGGCTGGTGGGAACAACCAGTCACCTTTGCTTTTTGTTCGCCCAGGACGCAGTGGTCGAATTGCCCGTGCAGAGCACCTCGGCAACCGGATAGCCACTACCCCTGTACCGCGACCAAAAGGTGGTGCCTTGTGACGGAGCACTCCGCGGCTGGTCTCTTCCCTGGTGGTGCACCGGACTTCACTTTTCTTCGACGACGAGATAATCTCTTCTCTTAACAAAGACCCGACGTGCATCCACCACCAGGAACATCTGCCCCCGCCGGAGTTGTCTCTCCACAAATAAGGTACCGTACCCGCCTGGCTTCCCTTTCTGCCGGATAGAGTGAGGTGTCTGAATCCTCGCCTTTCCATTGGGTCGCCTCCAAGGGTTCTTTAACTTTCTGTTCTGAACTGGTCCAACCTTTCCATAACAATTTGCGATAAAGACTCGAAGCGCATTTCCACTGAGACACTTTTTGGGACATATCGCCTTGCCTCTCTCCGAGTGGGCCTGGCCTCTGAACTTTGTGATCTGCAGTAGACCCTGCCTTCCTTGTCTTGCATTTGTCCGTAAAGTATTGGTACCGAGTTGACTTCATAACCTGCCTTATTTTTCTCTCACGTCCTAACGAATACTAGAGTGCCATCTAGGTTAAAGCATACACCTCAGTCTGCAAATAAGTGATGCCGGTGAACCTAGACCTGTCGAACTATTGTTAGGGGGTTTGATATTTTTTCTTCGCATAGTAATTGTGATTGAAGTTGTTTGCTATATTAGTGCCAGAGTGTTTTCTATAGATGTGTTGTTATAAATAAATACCTTATATCTTTACACCGAAGCCTTGTTCCGTGTTTGCTTGCTCTCCTGTGAAGATTGCCCTATTTTGTATACTCCACATACTGTCTAACTCTTCTTGAGGGAAGTCTGACTGCTCAGCCACAGCTACCAAGTGAATCTGTGTGGTACAGACTGCTACTAAGTGGGTTCATTGCCAAACACCTGTAGTCCTAAATCTTTTGCAGTGGTCCCAGAGGGAACTGCACAGGTTTCTGCCTAACATGCTCGAATTCTGTTAGTGCTACAAAGGGCTTCTATTACTGTGGCTATTCTGTTGTAAAGCACACAGGCGTGGAACACACCATTTCTTTGTCAGTAAATGAAAAGGTCATATTCAGTTTCTGAAGGAGATCCCTCCCGAGCAAATTCACTGGTGTCTATGTGCTGTAAAGTAACAGTGCAACTATCTCTCAAGTCCCTATAGTGAGAGGTCATTACACTGTGAAAAAAAACCTTAAAATCACCCCAGAAACTCCCTGCATGTCCATACTGTTGTTTGTCAATGGAAACCAGCCTAGCCAACCAAAATGGTCAATGCATATGTAACTAGAGTCTCATGTAAAATGGTAATGCTTTATTGTGTTAGGACTGTAAAGGGCTTGTATTACTGTGGCTACTCTGTTGTAATGCATGCCAGGCATGGAACACACTATTTCTTTGTTGGTAAATTAAATGGTGATATTCAGTTTCTGAAAGAGATCCCTCCCCAGTAAATTCACTGGTGTCTCTGTGCTGTAAAGTAATGGTGCAACTATCTCTTGAGTCCCTATAGTGAGGGGTAATTCTTCTGCAAAAGGAACCCTTACAATTGCCCCAGAAAATCCATTCTGTTCCCTATCCTCACTTCCACCTTGGGTTCCTTGTCTGCATCCGCAGTGACTGAGAGAACTGGGCAAGTCATGGCTTGCTGTGCGCTGTCCTATTGTGTATATGTGTTAGACCCTGAAAGTGGGAAAGCATTGCTCCCTAAAACTCAAGCTCCAGTTTTATGTGTCCCTGTTCCTTGTGGAATGGCATTCTGCTCCCATGGTATTGTAGTTGCTTGTACTGGAGCCTGTTGTGTGACATTCTGTATGACATTTGAAGTTGGGTACTGTATGGGCTGCCCCTCTGTGGGTTCAATCATTTGTACTGGGCCTACGTTCTGGGGTTGCGCAGACCCTGGGGCAAACATTGGTATGGCTTGGGTTGGGACATAAAATCCCTATTTTGGCACTTGTGCGTAATATGGAGTTGGGTTGGTCCTGTGTAGTATTGCATGGGGTTTATGGTTAGACAATCCTCAGCCCTGTGTTTCATCTTCCCACATGTCCAGCATGCTCCTCCAAATTGAAGTTGTAATCCCCTAATCCTCTCCCTGGTTCTTTTTGTGAACTACACCTTACTCCTTGCACCCCTCCCTCATGTCATTGGTTGCTATCTGGAGTATTTGTCCACTCTTGTGGTGGTCCTTTCTTTTGCTGCACATCTGTAGGGCTGGTTACTACTGCTACCTCCATTATAACTTTTTCTAGTTTCTTCTGCACTAGCTTGACTTCTGCGTGCAGTGCCTTTTTTCTTCTGCCCTTTCATTCTTGCGCTTGCATTTACAAAAAAACACTATGGCCCTCATTACGACCCTGGCGGAAATCGGAAAACGATGGCGGAAATGCAATACCGCCATCGAATAGCGCTCGGTGCGACTATGACCCGTCACCGCAAAGTACGAAGCCATTAGCGACACCGTAGTGAACGCCAACGCTAACTGCACCAAGTACGCGCGCGCGCGCCATGCCAAACCGTAAATACCACCATGGCGCAAGGGTACGCGAATTCCGACCCTAGCGGACATGTACCTAACGCCATCAAGCATGGCGGAAAGCACCATTCCGCCATGGTGAGAAGTACGGCATCGCGAATCAACCGTAAACGGCCCCACTGAGTGCCTGTACACCGCTCCCTGCCCACAAAGTACAACTCCCCGTAGGTGCAATGAAGTCACAATGCAACCAGTGAAATGTACAAGTCACCCATGCATGCCAACGAACAAAAGAATCACAAGAGGGGCCAATGGGAGCTGCAGGGCACAGATGGCACGAATACAGAAGCCATTCCAATGGACATGACCACAGTCCCCCCCCCAGAAACGCACGCAAACACAGGCACCTGTGACCAGCAATATTCCGAAAATCACAACATTCCACCAGTCCACCTGGCTGACCGGCATCTGTTACACAAAACCCAATCCCCCGCCCCTGAGCATGACAACATTCAAACAGTCATATTGGCAGCCCCCATCCCTGACCTCACTGTGCTCCGTAGGCAAACGCGCCCAGCACAGTACCACGCGACTAAACTCCGAAGCTGGAACCCAATGCAGATCTCCTCACAATACATCGCTCCCCAAATAGGAATATGCCACATCACTCGCAAAGAAGAACGCTACACGGCCCATATCAGAATAGAAATTTAATGCACAACTAAATCATCAAGCCCATACAGCCATTAGTCCATGAACTCCAAAACACATATCACCATTGTGGGCTGCATCCGCAAGGAATGACCAGCTACTACTTGTGTGACGCCCTGTTCCATCATGGTACACAGAGCCACATTCACGTACGAAAAGGCAACATGGAAGCGCACAGAACCGCAGGCCCGTCCCAATGGGGAGGCACTAGTCCAGCTGAAAGGCCGAAATGTTGCTCCGAGCCACTAGTACTGCGTAAGGGCATGTGGCCCATTGGCGATCGTCCCATAAGATCGTAATGCTGCTCCACTGATTAACACGAAGCAGCAGGTGTCGGGAGTAAACGCCATCTGCAGGAGTGGCATACAGATGGCAGTGGCAAAAGGGGAGGAGAGATACCTGTCAACCAAAAGAAAAGAAAAAGAACAGAATGGCCATCAGAACTACATTCGAACAACTCACTTCAATGATCACACTAAATCCACAGTCATATGCATGCTAGCCCACTCGAAAGGATCATCACCACCCCAAAACCACTTGCGACTCATAACTATCTATATCGAGGTGTAAACACCATCACAAACGAGTGTACCTGTTCATGCGTCTGTCAAAACAGATTCCATCAGATGGGAATGTTAACGTGCATGGACACAAGTGTCTGAAGGCGCGTCGAGACAGGGAGGGCTCAACAAGGCCAGATAGACGATGGTCCCACTATGGCAGCCCTGCATCACATAGCGCAGGGGAGTCGGATAGATTCCAAGAAGCCCTGTACATGGCAAACCCTGTATCAAATCACCTGCCCATGCATCCATTCATCATTCCCTCATCCTGTTATAAAAACGCCTGAATATTTACTCACAAAACATTCGAAATTTCCATTGAGTCTGTGCGTTATGCAGCCTGCAAAATCCACAGTGCCCCAGCCCGTAATTCCAGTGTTGTGAAGTTACATGTATTTGGGAACGTCCGGCCTCATCGCCCACGTCACTATTGCGCATCCAAAACTATTCATATCAATCATTGCTTCCTCGCCATGGCCCCTGTCTCAAGGACATTGAACAATAGAAAGTTATATTTGCAGTCATACCTGTGGGCATCTCCTCTCCGCTAGCTGAAAACCGAAAGCGCCGCCCTTCGAATTCCTCATTTGCAACATCACGTCGAAAAGGCATCTGTGGCCGTTTGAAATCACAAATTAATCCATCTAGTGCGGCTGTGTGTGAAAATGGCAACTGCCATCGCCCACTAATGGGACGCCCCGCCCGTCGTTGCAACTCGGTACAGTGATGCATGAGGGCCCACCGTTACTCGAGTACTACGTTCCACTGACCCATCACAAGTCTGTTCGCGACTGCAAAGATTGTATGTGAAACAATGGGACCATAGCCGAATGTACATATCAACAAATGTTACACGGCCATCGGGTACAAATACATGATTGCAATAGCAAGATGCCATTCCTCGAATTGCAGCGTTGTGTGCGGGACGTGCTCGGCCAAAGGGGAGAGCAGCTTGCACAGGTGGAATGAATCACCACAGGTGGAGGCCATACAGCCTGAAAACACATAAATTGCACACCCAGTCTCCTCCCACAACCACACCCACTCCGAAATGCTACCGGCAGGACTCGCGATGTTGGCCCTGGGGGACCTGATAGCACTGCAAGTACTCCAACTCCAAGAAGAAGACGAACACCAACTACAACCGGCCGCACGGAGGAGACGCAGGAGGAGGAGGAGGGGAAGGCAGGGCCAGCAAGGGCCGCCAGCACAGCCACTACCACCACGCAGGCAGCCCGCAATCCCACGCCTCCGAGCACATCCGTTCAACCTCACTGATGAGCAGATCCACACCCTCTACCGTTTGGACCGGGACACCATAGCCGCAATAGTGGACATGACACACGTTGACCTTGTCAGCATGATAGATAGCCCAACCGCCATCCCACCCCTACTGAAGGTGGTGTCTGTACTCCACTTCCTGGCCACAGGCACCTACCAGCACACAGTCGGACAGTTGCATGGCATTTCTCAGCCACTGTTCTCACGGACACTATTGCAAGTGCTCGATGCCCTCCTGCAGCACGCAGACGACTACATCTCTCTACCACGCTCGGAGCAGGAAATTACCAACACAAAAGTGGGATTCCATGCACTTGCCGGCATACCGGGTTGCATTGGTGCCATCGACTGCACCCATGTGGAATTGGTCGTCCCACATGCCATGGAGGCCCAGTACCGCAACCGAAAACAATTTCATTCCCTGAATGTACAAATGGTGTGTGACTCCAACAGGATCATTACACATTGTTGTGCCAGATTCCCTGGATCAACCCATGATTCTATGGTCTTGAGGAACTCTACTATACCACGCTACATGGAGCGACACGCAGGGAACAGATCCTGGCTACTCGGTGAGTCTCATTTCATGCATGATGATGTGGGGTATGTGATGCGGCAATGAACTGGCAGGAAGGGGGGGGTGTGCGTACGTAGCAATGGCATTCCACATCATACGTTTATCGTCCACATACAGGTGATGCTGGGTATCCACTGAAGAGATGGCTCCTCACACCAGTCCGGAACCCACGGGACCAGCATGAGGAGGACTACAACCATGCCCACTCACGTACCCGTGTAGTCATTGAACAGGCATTCGGCCTACTGAAGACTCGTTTCCGCTGCCTCAGCAGGTCTGGCGGGGCACTCCTGTACCGCCATGAGAAGGTTGCAAAGATGGTCATGGCATGTGTCATGCTCCACAACATGTGCGTACGTAGAAATGTGCCCATGCCCCCTGACGCAGAACTGCAAGCACCTGATGATGGTCATGATGAGGGTGGGGATGTGGCAGCACCTCAAGGAGTCTGCGAGGCACCGGAGGGCCGTGACATTCGTCAGCATCTCATTGATGCATGCTTCTAGCACTCACGCCTGGTGGCTGATACATGGACACGGGACTCGTGGCACTGTGTGTGTCTGGTACATGCACAATATGGACTGTACGCCTATGATGGCCTAGTACACAAAGATCATTGTCCACACATCTCATTGGTTGATCGTGCACTGTTTATGGCATATGTGATATCATGTTGAACACCCTATCGACCCGCCACCCAAGTGAGCCCAACACACCCCCTCCACCCTCCTACCTCCCCCCCGAACACCAGTGTCCAAAGATGCTCATTGTCAGTGGGCTGTCGCTATTGCAAGCCCCCTCTGCGGGTGTCAGGGGCACCCCTGCCTGTGGAGCGCAGGTTCCTCCCAGATCTACGTTGGGGGCTGCCCTGGACGGAACTTGCTACGGATGATGTGTCTGCCTGCTCACGTCCATGCATGTCCCTAAGGGTTTGTGAGAGCTCAGTGAGCACACGGCGCACTGCGGCAAGTTCGGCACATACGTCTTTGGACGTCGCATGCAGTTCCCCCCTCAGGCTCTCGGTGCTTCTCTCCATTTGGACTCTCAGGCTCTCGGTGCTACTCTCCATTTGGACTCTCAGGCTCTCGGTGCTACTCTCCATTTGTGCCCTTAGTGTCTCTGTACTTCTCTCCATTTCTGCCCTGAGTGTCTCAGTTGATGTTTCTATGTCTGCCTTAGTGCGCCCACATTCATCGGCATGGTCCTTGAGGAGCGTGGCCAGTTGCTGCTGTTGCACGATTAACTGGTCGAGGGACTGTTGCCTCTGCTGGGCCATGGCCATTTGCGGGGGTGTCACAGAGGGGCTGTTGACCTCATGTTGCCTTGCCACAGGGCTTGTGGGGGATGGCCAGTCGTCGTCTTGTGGGTGCCCCTGCGTGGTATCCTCATGTTGTATGGGATGGGACAGACAGGGGGAATGGGACAGGTCATGGATGGATCTGACTTCGACATCCCCGTCTTCTGTGTCGGAGCATGCTGCCATCAATGGGGTGTCACCTATGGTGCTGCTCCCACCAGAGGCAGTGCCTTCTGTGGCATCCGTTGGGGGGACCTGTGGTGGTGGTGTTGTGGGCATGCTGGCTGCTGGGGTGCCTGTTGATGTTCCCTCCTCTGTGCTTCCACCTGATGTGTGCTGCTGCCGTGTCTTGATGCGTGCAGCTGAGGTGGAGGGTCTTTGGCCGTTGGTCCTGGCCCTCTTTGCAGGTGCGCTGGTAGGGGTGTCCTGATGCTCGTTGTTTGGATCAGACCCTGTGGTGGAGTAAAGGAGGGCGAGGGTTATTAATGGGTCTGTGGGTATTGGAATGGCATTGTATCACATGCATTGGGGTGGTACCTGAGGGTGATTTGGGTCGGGGCCTTGGAGGTGCTTTCATTTGTGTGTGGAGTGAGGGTGCAGTTGTTTGGCAGCCTGCAGTTAGGGTGTGCCTGCTGCACGTGTAGTGCGTTTTTTAGGGGTTTTTAATTATTTATGTATTTATTGTGAGTTTTAAAGTGCGCTATCAGGGCGATGTGTGTGGACGTTCTCCTGGACATGGGTTTCTGTTGCACTATGTGGACACATGGTACTTCACATGATTGGACATTGTGGATTTAGCATTGTTTTATCTGGCCCACCTACCTGAATCTTCGGATGTCTGCACTCCTTTCTCCATCCCTCCGACTCCCTCTATGCTCTCCATTCCGATGGTGGAGGCACAGATTTCTTCCCAGGGGGTCAACTTGATGGGTGATTCAGGACCTCCCCCGGTGGCTGTGGCAATGTTGCGGTTGGCAGAGAGTATGCTGCGGACGCGTATCCGCAGGTCGTCCCATCGCTTTCTGCATTGCTGTGGGTTGCGGGGTGCGGTCCCCACCGCACTTACCCGCTGTGCCACCAGAGCCCATATGGCCTTCTTGTTCGCAAGTGCCGTCCTGGTCATTTGCGTGGAGAAGACGACGGCAGCATTCTCCTGGAGGGGCTCTGTTAGCACGGTGAGTTCCTCACGGGAGAAGTGGACCTGCCGCTTGCGGTCGCACGCTTTCTTCGCTACTTTTCCCATTTTTCTTGGTTTCGCTAGGGTGGATGACGGGTTGGGGTGTGTCTCGGGGTAGTGTTTTTAGTGGTTGTGTGGTTTTTGTGGTTTTATAGGTGTACGGCGGGATGTTTCCCGTTCCGGGCCCATGTTTTTACTTCCGTTTCCGTATATTTCCGGTCACCGTACTTTCCGGTAGGCGCACTCTGCGGTGTCCGCTGTGATGGGTGGCGGTATTGCACCTAGGGCGCCGTACGGCGGCGGTGTGGGCCGTTTTGGGGTCATTTCCGCCATCGCGGACTTTGCACTTCCGCCATGCCGTGGTGCTCGTGCCCGATGGGTCGGAATGGGCCGCACTTTGCTCCTTCGTGCAATGGCGGAAACGCTATTTACGCTGTTGCGGTCCTGTCAGTCACTTTCCGCCAGGGTCGTAATGAGGGCCTATATGTTCTTGTATTTCACCCCATACTTTTGCATCCATACCTAATATTCTGTCTAATTTTACTTGCACTTATGTGGGAAGACCCTTTCGTAAAACATGGTAGAAGAATGATATGTTCTTTTCTCATGTTTCCCCTGTCTCCTCTCGAAACATTTCTTGGATTCACTGAATATACAATGCAGGGTCCTCATCGTGTTTCATTCTACATGCCGTAATGGCACCTACATCAGGTCTATCTGGGTGTGCCCTTTTCAATGCATCCCACATGCAGGCTTGACAGTTATTAAATGGAGCCCCATCATGTGTATCACTCTCTAACTGGACCTTTGGGTACCCTGCTGGTTCCTAAATAGTTTTTGTTCTGATCTCCGATTATGTTTGCTAAGAGACTTTTCATATCTCCACCTGATAGGGTAGCCCCTTCTGTATGTTTCTCTAACGCACAGTTCCTCTCGCCTGCCCCCGCTGTAAGAGGTGGTAGTGTCTTGATCAAATTATTCAAGTCCATATGGGGCCATGGTACATATTATGATCTACCTACTCCCTTTTGTATAAGTGGGAAATGCATTCCCCTTTTTTGACTATGATGTCTTCTATGCTTTCTCTTCCCTCTAACTACTGCCATTGTTCTAGCACAAGATCTTAATCGTCTCTCCCATGCAGTCTTCTCTTCCTGATCCTCTTCAGTTTCCCAATTTTCCTGACTCTCTTCCTGCTCGTCTTCACTTTCAAATGCCTCAGATTCCTACATCCTGTTTTTCTGTCCCTTCAGTTTCAACTTTTACATTTTTTATCACTGCCTTATGCAATTTCAATAATACCCATGTTTCAGCATCTATTGTACGGCAAGGCCCTTCCCTTTGTCTAGTTGCCCTTCACAATTCTTCTTCTGTCTTATGGATTGCTGCTTCTAAATCCTTATGCACTTTATTTGCTAATTTTACTATTTCTGGGTCTCGCCCATCACTGGGCACCCCTGCTGCCTTTACTGGGTTCATTTCAGAATAGAATGGGGGTGTATATCGGGGATTTGTGTACCATGCTCCTGGTTTTAAGGGATAGTGTCTGACTGCAGGCAGGGCTGTCGGCTGCACATGCGCTGGAGCCTGTGCCGACTGGGTGCTTTTTTCTACACTTGCCTGGGCTACTGACTCGGCAGGCTTCAAAGCCTGTGTCGTATTGGCGCAGCCTGTCAGGGGGGATGGATGCACCCGCAGTATTCCCCTTTTCTTTATTGTTTCTCACATCTTCCTCGTATAATTTCCACCACTCTAATATACTCTGTCTCTTCTTCAGCATTTTACCTGTGTATGTGGGCAACAATGGGTGTACATATGGCGATTATGTTCTTATCATGTGTGCCCTTTTTTCCTTCAATTCCCACCCCCCATTTGCAACACATATGTTCTACTGGAGTACTTATTTTCTTCTGCACTCTAAAAGTACAAACACAACTAATCAATATTATTATTTACACAGAAAACAACATCAAAGCAATACCTTCAATTTCATCTCTGCGGGATGCACCCCTATGGCACACCCCTAAGATACCTTGTAAGCACAAAATACAAGACAACCTTGGATAATACAACAATTTGGAAAATGTATCACAGCTCGTCCTTGCGCACAACCATAATTTCCAAGACCACACACCCTCCCAAATATCATCTCCAACTCTATATTTTCCCCACACTCAAAACGTTACACCAACCATTTGCCTCTGATCGTCTCATACATATATATATATATATGTATATATATATATATATGTATATATATATATATATATATATATATATATATATATATATACTATTTTGTATGCTCTCTGCCTATTGTCCCTTACTGCAGACAGAGGGTACAGTCCTTGCCAGTGCAGGACTTCCCTCTCTTATTTCTAAAGCAGCGCTGCCCTCCCTCCTTTACTAAGGGATGTGTACACTTCACTTACCAAATTTTAAGACTAACGTGACATCACCGCTCCTCGCTACAGGAGCCCTCTTCAGTTTCTACTACAAGAGAAAACAAAAATCAAAATGGACCATGTGGCTCATACCATCACTCACTACACTTCCGCATTTATACTCACTTCTCCATTATCGTTCTCGGGTCAGCTGCACTGGCTCGCTATGCTCTTCCAAAGTCTTCCAGGGCTGCTTCTCCCCACAAAGGCCTGCACTTGAGGGGGCGACCCAGGGCCTGAAGTGATTGGGCAAGCCATCTGGATAACCCTTGCGCTTGCTACCTCCTCTTGGTCTGTACAGTCTTCTTTTCTCTCCAGGCGGACCTTGCTTCGCTAAGCGTGGGTCGTAGGAGGCCACAGCTGTCCGGAAGAAACTTGGATACCCATATGGGCCAACAAAATATGTAAGGCAAGTCCCAAGTCAACAATAAAAACCAATTCAAAGAGCCAAAAAATAATGCAACAGATGTGAGAAAAAGAAAACATTTATTGCAACACAACCTAGGCTGGGGAATTATCAAAAGACATACAACCATATTACAGAAAATTGCCGGTTTTATAGCAAATTACAGACTATAAATAACAGCAAACGTTACAGGTTATTTGTACTTCCCCAGCCTCTGATTGGACATCATCATTTGCACAATTGGTGAATCTATACACTATTTAGCCCATTTGGCTTATTCTATCATTGTGACCGGATCAAGATGTCAGTTTATTATTTAATTAGCATTGAGATAATCACCTTTCGCATGGTCCTGACTGGATGGTACTCTTTTAATTTTGTATTGGTTAAACTTGATATTGGATTGGCTGTTTCAGGAAGAGAATGCGTGGAAGAGTGACTGAGTACGTTTCAACCAATCCCTTTATTAGATGTGACTGTGTTACTGCAACATTAGAACTTTTACAACCCCTTCCCATTGACCTCATCGATTGACACCTTCTTACCATTCTTATCATTGTAAACTGTTTATCGCCAATTCAACTTTTGCAACTGTTCATTGGAAACATCACTTGCTTTTCCTTCTTTTCTCATGATTTTATTTGCTCTGCCTCTGACCTTAGAAGCTGAGAGGGCTTAGTTGTGTCAAACTTCATTCTCCTATATTGACATGACACGTGTGTTTTATGCAACTTGCAATATTAGGAACATCCAATTTTCTAATACTATGTATGTGCAGTGATGGTTGGTCATGAATTTCCATAAAGGCCACTGATACCTAATTAAATCTTTTCTATTAATAATTGTGTTTTGTGTGGCTCCTTCCTTAGGAGCTGGAGATCTTTCAGTGGGATTTTTCCCACAACGGGCAGTGTTGTTCTTTGAGCATTCTGTCCTGACAAGCATGATCTTCACTGCTCATTGTTCAGTTATTACCAGCTCATGACCTTTATTATGATACGTTTTCATGCACCACCGAGGAACATAAATTGTTATATATTCTTTGGGAACTCAGCTAAGCTGATATGTTTTAACAAATCTGTGTGCAGGGATTTGTCCTTTTGCTCCAGTGTCTGATATTTTCTTGGTTTCTTTTCCATGACCTCACGACCGCACTTCAGGCCTGGGAACATGTTTGACCCCCTTGTCTTTAACAATGACTGTACAACATTCAGTCTTGCTGTGGGAAGTTGCAGCTTGGTATGTGTGTGCCTCTCTGCACAGACCTAGCTGATATTTTCTATTGAGGGAGTGAGAGTGTTCATGCTTTGGAAATGGCTAACTAGTTATTGAGGCCTCCATGTGTTATTTACTCAATTAGTGTAAATAATCCCAGTTATTTACTATCATTAGGAGTGCCCCAAAGGTTTCCCTGGCTAATGTTAGGTGCTGCTCTACTTATTAAGGTTATGTGGTTACATTCAAGTGCAGGATCTGTGCATTATGGCTCACTGAAGCATGTCTTCTAGTGTCTTGTTGCGCCTACATAAGAAGGGTGGCATGATGAGCAGAGCTTATGTTTTATGCCTAGTAACTCAGTGATTTCCCTAAACAACTAATTTGCAAAATGAGGTCCATTGGTGGACCTTAGAACATCGCAGATTCCACACCATGGGAATACCTCTCTAACCAAAAATCTTGCAGCAGATTTTACATACACATGGATGGATGGGCCAGCCTCAAGCTATCGAGAGAATAGGCAGACAACAACAATCATATAACGGAAAGTAATGCACCTGTCAACCATATCAGTGAAATCGATATGGAGGTCCGTGAAGGGCCACATGGGTCGAGGAAATGTTGCTTTCAAGGTCTTCAATGTGTGTTTCCTGTATTAAACAAATGACACATGGATCAATTGGCCACAAATGTACTTACATGTTCTGATAAATTGGGGATATACCAGTCCTTGCTGATATCAGTGGCAATGTGTTGCTTGGATGCATTTTGAGGTAGTGTAGTTGGTCCAGGGCTATGAATAATAATTTCAAAGGCATAACTACTTTACCTGTAATGTGTTGTCTCCATATCAGGTCTGTGCACATCCCCTTTTGACCCATATTTCCTTTTCCTGCTGTGGGGCTTGTCCTTGTGATTCTATAATGTATTCCCCCGGGAGTGAAGTATAAGCAATTGAGGTTTCCTCCTGTTGTACTGCTATAATAGAGGCTTTCTCTTTCTCTTTAAAAGGCAGGTAAGCTGCCTGTTTTGTGGCTGCATCTGCAGCTGCCTTGCAAATGAGATTGTGTCTGTTACTTTGGTGTGGGCAGTGCTCTTTACAATAGCCATGGGGGACACTTTAATGCATCTATCAATCTGGATAACAGGGCTACATGCTGTACTGGGGCTCCATCCAACTTCCTGAACCATCTGCTGCACCATCTGGACAACCCAGAATGTACTGTGGAGGTGAAATATGCTGAGTCGGAATATATTGTAACTTTATCATACTCTGACATCTCAATTGCTTCAATGAGTTGTGCTTCCTGTGCTGAATAACATGAGGGTAATTTTTTTGTTATCATTATTTGATATTCCTCTTCTTGTCACTTTGCATATCTCAATACTGCTGACCCTGTGTGCCTCTGCCCATTCTCCTGATTGATTGTCGATAACCCATCAATGAATAAAGGCTCTCCTGTGTCGAGAGCATCTTTACTTATTTTGGTACCTTCCTCTGTTGTGCCCTCATAGACTGCACAATCATGTACTTTATCTTGTAGCTGCACAGGCCTTGCCACAATTGTCGCTGATTGATAACATGACACCTGTCAATGTGGATGGAAGTATTGGATAGTATCACCTCATTTCCTGAGGCTCTCTGAGTGGTGAAGGTTGATTTGGATTTTTCCAGGATGGCAAAAATGGAATTCTCCACATATAGAGTTACTAAGCATACCATCATTATTGTGGATGATTTCTGCACTGCAAATTCTGCGACTGCCAGAGCCTGTTCACATGGAAAATGTCCTTACTTTACTGGTTCTAGGAGCCCACTGTTGTACGCTAAAGGTTTACGTCCCATGGTTGTGTGTTGAGTAAGGATTGCTGTCATTACCTGGCCATCAGAGTGTGATAACAAATAGAATGGTTTGTTGTAATTTGGTATTGCCAATACAGGACATTGTAATTGCTACTTTGAGGCCAATAAAGCAGTCTGTCATTTAATCTGTCCACTCAAGGGATCCTTTAGTTTTCTGTGCCTCTTTCAGTGCCTGGAGTAGGGACTTGATGTAGGTTGTGTAATCAAAGATTCGTGATCTTAAATAATTACACAACCCCAAATACTGCTGCATCTCTTTCACAATAGTTGGCTGGGGTTTATTGTGGACTGCTGCTCTATATGGGGCACTTCTCCTCCCTTAAGAAGATATTATTTGTCCCAGGTATACTAGTTCCTTCTGGCAGTACTGTATTTGTCCTTGTCAACATTGCAACCCTTATCTTCCAGTAATTTCCAAAGCTGTATTGAATCCTTTCTGCACTGTTCTTCTGTTGTACTGCAAACCAAGCAGCTTTCTACTCACTAGATTACTATGCTTGGTACCTGCATGTGCACTCTGTTGACTATGCGTGGGGACTCACAATACCCCAGAGGCAAGCAAGTGTGTTCGAATATCTGACCACGATAGATGAATGCAGTGAGATACAGGGATTCTGGGTGCAGTGGGATTGAAAGAAATGCGTTCTTGAGATCAATCACAGTGAAGTGGGTCGCTTTTGTGGGTATGTTACACAGGACAGTGGCTAGATTGGGTACTACTGGGAACTCTGCCTCAAAAATGTTATTTAAAGGGAAGAGATATTGTATCATCATCCAAGAGGATCCTTTTGCTTTTTTCACAGGGTAAATAGCCGTGTTACATGAGGATGTGGATGGCACTATAATGCCTTGTTCAAATAATGCAGCAATGGTGTCATATATTCCTTAATCAGCCTCCATGGACAGTGTGCATTGCTTCACTCGATGCAGTATTGTACCTGGTTTGAGCCTGATATGTACTGCTCCTATGCTGTTTAGTAGCCCTGCATCATGGGTGTTGCCAGCCCAGAGGCAGCTGGGCTTTGTACTGTGTCTTCATACAAATGTGATGGTGGTGACTTGGCAACTAATACCGCGTGTGGCACTTCTGTGTGTTGTATCACTATATGACAGGGTATGCACATTTCAAACACCATTTCTCCCTCCTCCTTTATGTCCTTGAACAAACTTTCATCAGACACTTCTCTTAGTGGTACTGTGGGATCTATGCAAAGGATAGTGCACAACTCCAACCCATCCTCATCCATTCCTGCTAGGATCACTGCATATTTTCAGGTAATCACTGCTTCTCAGTTCAGTTCATTTAGCCTTTATTCAATATAGATCTTTAGGCACCAAAATACCAAACAACTCAATTATACATTATTGATTATAAAATGAAATAAAATAGAATAAAACCTTGGCAGCCCTACATTTGGTTGGAATTGATAGAATATACATCTCTTAATAATTCCTTAAAACAAATGATTTATCAAAAATGTGTAAACTGTGCACAGTATGCCTGCCAAAACTTGAGTAAAATTGCCATTGCTAGCAATAACTTTCTTCTGCCACAGCCATGACAATGGATATATTTGATGTTCCACTGTACCACTTCTATGTGTAAAGTGGAAATGGTGCCTGGTACCTTTTCCTGTGGGACAGCTGGTCTGAACAAGAATTACGGAGGTAGGCGGAATATCATGTTCTGGAGTCTGGGTAGCCATACTATCAAGACACTAACTCCATACAGAAACAGCTGCTCGTGTATGGGCACTCATCGCACAGTGTATGTGCTACATTATGCTTGGAGACCGGCAGCTACTCTCATATAAGCACACTAGCCCTTTGTCTGAGAATGATATGGTCATTTGTAACTTGCTTAACAGATCTCTACCCACAAGATTGACTGGGCTTTCTTTGGAATAAGGTAAGGATGAGAATATTTAGTGTGCACCTACAGTTATAGTTAACTCTTCACTGAATGGAAGCAGCCCCAGTGAATCCCGGCGTGTTCATACTTTTGTTGGTCAATGGAAATCTCTCCTCCATGATACAGGAATTGGTGGCCCGTGTGTCGACCATAAAGGTGATCATTCGGTCTCCTATTGTCACTGCCACCTGGCATTCCTCTTCCGGGTCAGGGGTGACAGACAGGACTGGACATGTCAGATCTCACTGTGGGCTGTCCTATTGTGGATACGTGTTTGCCCCTGTCAGCTGCAAAGCGTTAACCCCCAGGACACTTGCTCCAATGAAGTGGGTTACTGAACTATGTGGTAATGCATTTTGCTCCCATGGGGGAACATTAGCTATAGCACAAGCCTTCTCCCTGGGGGTCTGCACTGCATTCCATGTTTGGTATTGCATGGGCTGCTGCTGTGTGGGCACCAGGCGTGTCATTGTGCAGGGCCTGGGACATATGCAGGAGCGATTGCTTGAACTGGGCCTGGGGCATAGGGGACACTGGAGTTGGCATCAGTATCCTGTGATATGGGTGATATTAATCTGGTGGTGTACCGGGGTGATACTGCATGGGAGGCCTACTCTGACACCCTCGCACAAATTTCCCTATTGTTCCAAACATCCAACAGAGTCCTCCAACCCTCAACCTTAACTCCCCAAAGCCTACCCCCTTCCTCATTGGGAACCACTTCTCCTTGCTTGAGAACCTCCTGCATCCCTTCTTCCACCTCTTTGCCCCTCTCCCCATCCCTGCAGTTGTTCCCACTCCGTTTGCCCTTCTGCTGTATTAGTAAGTACTCCTTCCATTTTTACTTTTGCAAATTCTTTCTGTATCAGTTTGACTTTTGTTCTCTGCGCTTGTACCTCAGTCTTTTTTAATTCTAACCTCTTTCACTGTGTGTGCCTGTATCTCAGCCCATTCCTTCGCCTCTATGCCCACTACTTGTGTGGGCAGCCCCCTTCACAACACGTGGTAAAATGTGTTTATGTTTTTATACCTTCAATCCCCTGTCTCCTTGCGCCACGTCTCCTGAATTGAATGAATGTGCAGCGCTGGGTCCTCCTCTGCTTTCATCATACATGCTCGGATCAATCCAAGGGGCTCAATTCATGGACTTTTTGCACAGTTCAAAGTGACTTTGCACTGCCGACACACACCCTGATTCATGGAACTGTGCAAAGTGTATTTTTGCAGTGCAAAGTCAGTGCAAGTGGTCATTTTTGCAGTACAAAATTACTTTGCACTCACTGAAATGTAATTGTAATAATGGCCACCTGTATTGTTGTAATGTTCACAAAAAGAAAAGCGGTGCAGTCATTGTTCCACAGCTGCAGGGTGCAAGGAAGCATGCATGAACAGTTTATCTTTGTAGTGTAGCTGTGAGAAATTCACCCATCCGCATGGTGGGTGTGTAATCATCTGAGCTTTTTACACGTTTAATAAAATGGAATGAGGATAAACCAACCCCAAGAATATGGGTGGGGCTAATCCACACACAATTTCCTATGCTCACTCCACAACAAAAGGACATACCCTTTCACTCTGGCATGGACACAGCCTACAGGCACAGTCTGCCTCGGTCATATTTAGCTGGAATGTGACAGCCAGGAATACATGATGTAATCTCCAGGAAGTGGGAGGACCAAAGTTCAGGTTCACAGCACAGGAACCTGAGGTGGAGGATCTGGTAGTTTCAGATCTGAAGGACTTTCCCAAGATGTATGAGTTTACATCAGCTTGGGCCCAGATCAGACTGACTTCTTTAAGGCCCAGAAAGAGTGTCCCACTCTAGCAGGCCTGCAGAAGCAGGCGTAAGAGCAGGATAATGGAGAGGCCCCTGGACTGTTCAACCTGTACTGGGAGGATGGACTCCGGTACAGTGAGACAAAAGACTCTAAGGGTGAAGGCACTGGAAGGTTGGTGATTCCCCAGTGCCACAGAAAGTTCCTTTTCGATTTGTCTCACCAGATTCCTTTAGCAGGTCATTTGGGACTGACTAAGACATCAGACCATTTGTCAGCACACTTTTACTGGCCCCTACATGGCGTAAAAGTTAAGGAATTTGTCGTATCCTGCCCGACTTGTCAAGCTTCTGGCAAGTCAGCTGGTGCCACAAAGGGCCCCCTTAAATCCACTACCCGTGGTTGGGAGCCTTTCGATAGAATAGGCATGGACATTGTGGGTCCTTTGGATCCCCAAACCAGCTCAGGGAACAGATACATCTTAGTGGTAGCAGACCACACCACTAGGTACTCTGAAGCTGTCCCTCTGCCACGCCAATAGGTACTCTGGAGCTGTCCCTCTGCGGAGCATCAAAGCCCCAGTGGTTGCGAAGGCCCTGATTGGTATATTCTCCCATGTTGGTTTCCCCAAGGAAATCGTTTCTGACAGGGGAACAAACCTCATATGAGCGTATATGAAGGCTATGTGGGAAGAGGGTGGAGTCACCTACTGGTGTCCACATCCTTCCATCCACAAACGAGCCGGCTTGTTGAGCAGTTCAACAAGACCCTGAAAGTCATGCGTATTGGAAGCGGCTGTTCGCTTTCCTTCAGTGCGGCAGTGCGGCTTCACACGCGTTCTTCACGCTTCTAGGACAGTTATTTTAATCTCTTCTGTTCAATATCGGATGGGGACACGAGTGGGCTGCCATCTCATTGCTCCATATTTATCTTGTATTGTCTGGATCCACTCACACCATTTGGCATCTGTGGGGAGGGAGAATCCAGAAATTACCTGTTGTGATTTAGGAGCGGGCCATCAGGCCAGTGAAAGTGACTTTTGATGAGTACACTTGAAGCTTATTGAAGTGTACAGACTGCCCTGAAGTGGGAGAGCAGAATATTCCCAGTTAGAGAGTATTGGCCAGAAATAGTGCCCTCTCAGGAGCTTGGAATTCCCAGCGTGTAGGGATTTCTAGAGACTGGGGTGGTCCACAGTGACTGTTCAAACCGGGACATGTATGCAGTGAGTGCTTCCGCACCCTGTACTTTCAGTCAGAGCACACTGGGCTCGGGTGGCCCGAGGCTAGGCAATTATATGACCTACTGGCATAAGCCCATTACCTATCCAAATCTTCAACGTTTAATACTAACACGCATGAGAAGTAGCTAGTAGTTGGCTGGTGTCCTTTCATATTTTTGACCCATCATTTTAAACTACTATAGCTTAATAGTAATTCTTATGTGCTGCTGTCGCCCACTGTCCTTTGGCACTAGTTAAACTGCAGAAGGTAAGCAAGGGACCAGTGTGTGCGCTCTACACGCCTCTAAGTTTGTTCAAGTGGTGGAGTTTGAGCTGCGTTGCTAAGGTCAAGTTCTGTGTATGTCTACACATGCACAGTTAAATGGAACATATTACTGACTGATGACCAGCAAATCACGCTCCTCCTCTAATTCTACAGTATTATAAAAAATGCATTAGAAGTTATGTGTAAAAAACAGAAATAATCCATGTGTTTGGGGTGTTTAATAGCACACTGAATCAGCCGACACGTGTTTAGACATAAGCGTCGTCCTCAAGGCTTTCAAATGTTTGTCAATGTGGGTTGAATCCCAAATCAAAAATCATACTGGATTGCTTTGTGAAACGGTTAGTCCAATGGGATTGATTGACCAAATCGTCCTCAATCGGAAACTAGAGTGTTCGAGCTGTTGATTGAAAGAGTCGATCTAAGCACAATGGTTTCATGCACCAATTATTGTCTGACAGGTAAACTAAGAACATTGCCGCAGGGATTGAACCCGGATATATTGTTGCTCCGAACTTTCTTACAGGGGTAACTATTCAAACTGAGACTGGTCATAAAATACTCCTATGTACAACCTAAGGAGCAATAAAAGAAGGCAAACTACCATGACACATAAGGCCGGGCAGACTTAATACATCAATAGGAGATCGCAAGGGCACTCCCGCTAGCTCCTGGTAAATGTGAAACCAATAACTTCACAAAAATGAACTCTGTAAAAAAATCTTGTCTTTCTTCCACCCAATTAGAAAAAGGTTGG
The DNA here is from genome assembly GCF_040938575.1 of Ambystoma mexicanum. Taxonomy (NCBI): domain Eukaryota; kingdom Metazoa; phylum Chordata; class Amphibia; order Caudata; family Ambystomatidae; genus Ambystoma; species Ambystoma mexicanum. Next base: position 545,908,398 of record NC_090929.1, read on the forward strand.
AGGAGTTTAGGGATTGTGAGGACTCAATGTCAGACATAGTGGACTTAAATGAATGCCAGATCTCTGGTCAAGTTAGTGACAGCTACATTGATACTCCTCCAATTTTTAAAGAACGGATGGTGGATGAAAGTGACAGTGATGGTGGAAGTGACAGTTCATCAATGTCATCACCAGCCCATCATCAACAGAGAGGTCTCTCTTCCATATTCCGTACTTCACAGGGGGACGACCAAAATGCCTCTGCTATTGTGGCATTTAATGGGGTTTTAACTGAATGTGTGGAACTTTATAAAACATTTCTGAAAAGTCTTCAGCTCATTCAGAGATTTTAAAGAAACTTGTGGAAGGTTTGGAGTTTAACACTGTGGGACTGGACCAAAACATACACGGTGGAGACAATGTTTTGGCCACAGGGTCCCTAGAGAAGGCCTTGATCCACAATGATAGGGGCCTTGTTTGTGAGGCTTCTGTGAGCCCCACCCGCACTAACTTGATGAACTGTCTGGACTATTCTTTTATAGGAGATGTGGATCAGTTACAAAGAGGGGTTAAATAGGTCCCAGACCCTCAGGTGGAAGAGGGGATGGGTGCCTGGAGGAGCTCAGTATTCCACCCACACCTACCATTATTGATATAACAGGAACACTAATAGGTTCCTTAGCTCCAGGAACCTATCCATATTTGGCCCCAAAAAAAGGAGGGAAACAACTCAGGAAGAAAAAACATCAGTAAGTGGAGCAATGTAATTCAAACATATCTAGAAAATTCCTTAGGATTTTGAGTCCACCTGAAACAAATACAGTGGTCAAAAAAATATTTTTGAGAAAGCAAAGGGGATGGGTCTAAAGGTGAATAGGGAGACCCTGGACCTAGATCTGGGGAAAGAGGTGGGTTATACGAATGGGGGGTCAGGTGAACAAGAAACAGAGACAGAGATGGGAACCAAGATTCACATAATGGGTGAAAGATTGCAGGCAGGGTTGACTCTGATTCTTGAGATCCAATTTAAACAACATAAAGGGCCTCATCATGAGTTGGGCCTTCGCCCTTAAATGCGACGGTAATGCTATTACCGCTGCATTTAAGGGTTGGGTCAATCATGAGTCAGAGTTTTACCTCCATCTCCATTACTGCCTGTTTCCGGTGCTATTACCGCCAGCGCAATTACCACTGGAGGTAATAGTACCCCCCAAATCCATTGAGTCCATTGGACCCAATGGCGAATGGGTACTTACTGCTGTACCGCTACTCGTGGTCTGGCGCTAATAGCGCCAGACCAAGTAGCAGTAATGCTATTTGTGCTGGCGGTATCCCAGCAGTATTACCGCCAGGCTACTGCCAGACTCCTGATGAGCCCCCGAGTGTTGATTGAGGATTCTATGAGTGTAGCAGGGAGTGCAAATATTTGTAAAGAGGGGCTGGAGACAGTGCAACTCCCCAGCCCTATAGACACAACAGTAGTAGTTGGAAGAGTAGAAAGTTCAGTAGATCCTTTGGAGGCATGTTCCAACTACAACGCTCCCCTACAACATCTAAAACCACACCCTGCCCTTCAATATGACCAGTTCGGTTCTATAGAGACAGGGGGGAAAGGTCAGATGAGCCTGACAGTCGGATACAAGGGCCATCATGGGTAACAAATTGTTTTGCCCAACAGGATTGGGCCCCCAAGGGTACGGATAAGACCCAGGCAATCCGTGTCCTAAAGGGTGCTCTCTCAGAATAATTGCAAGCTCAACTGGGGGGATTGGTTGGTAAACGGGCCAGTAACTAGGCTGAAGACCATAAGCCGGGCAAAAGTACTTCATTTTTCCAGGGATGTGGGTGACTAAACTACTGTTTGAATTTGTTGGGAAGGTCGGGTGTTCCTTCCCACTCAACAGAAATAAGATTTTGGCTCTATTCACAGAATTGACTGGGCTGAGAATGATTACGTCTAGGGATATGGAGAGGATAGAAGTTGTGGATGACAACAGAATGACTTGGATCACCTAGATACAGTATCTGAGAACATAAATGAACTCATTCTGTCTGAATCCGAAAATCTGACTCAGTTTGGAATTTTGGTCTCACACTATACATATGATGTAGAGGATACTGGGGAACAGGGGGCCAGTAAACAGGACTGGGACCGTAAGAAGGTAGTAATTCCCATGAATAAAAGGAATGAGGTTTGGCGTAAGGTCTCATGCAGTCCCACTAGTATTCCCATGCAAAGGGGGGAAAATGACTAGTCCTGAAAAGGGTCTGTTAAACGGTAATTATATAGTGCCTCCTTAGTATTTATATTGTCCTAAGCCTATTCACGCTACACGGAGAACCACGTTGCAAAGTTCCGATTTTTGGGTTAACTTTCGTCGCCATTTTAAGATTCATCCGCCATTTTGATTTCTACTCGTGTGTTCTACGTTCTAAAATGGTGGACTATTTTTTCGACTTGCAGCCAAGCCTTCCGACATTTGAGTTCTGTTAATGTTTAGGTTGTCCGAGAGCCGACTGTTTAGACCAAGCAAAGAGACCTTGTGCTTCATATGAACTGTCATTCAAGTGTTGTCTGCGCTCACAAGCCTCATCCTAGTATAAACATTGGGACAATGAAGAACAAGCTTCGAGCGTATACTTTGGCTGAACTACATTGTGAAGGAACTTAGTACAAGGCTTACCGCGGGATCCGAGAACATACATCCCCATTGTGTCTTCATGGAAATGCAAACTTATGTAATCCTTTGCATAATATTGTATAATCTGTATGTGAACTAGGCACGAACTCTAGACCACGAATTATTAACGTGAAGAGAGGCTGGACAATATTACACGAATTGTATAAAAGAATGAATGTTTAGATGTTCAGCACTCTCTCACCTCTCCTTGTCGGCTGGTACACACTGCAAGGTGTTGGGACCCAGATAGCTATTTGTTTTGCTTTGTAAAATGTACAGTAATAAAGATCTGTGAATCTTTTTAGCCCATGATTGGTATATTTCCTTTGTGATACTCAGCCTCGATATTTCTTTGTTCTTTCAGATGGCGCCCGAATAGGGACCCTCAAGATTGATGCCACCTCGTTGAAGAGTTGACGCGGCTATCGGACCAGGATCGGATGGTGAGAAAACGGGGCCCCTTTTTGGATGAGATGTGACACCTCAACAGTACTGCACAATGCGATCCCTGGATGGTGAGCACGTGGTCCGAGACGGCATCTTGACGAGGGTCCATATATCGAGGTGGGCAGTTTTGCTGAAATCACCAACTATGAGGGTCCTTTGTCCTTTGAATCAGGTGAGTCGTGCCCCGATTCCTAAGTATCCTGAGATTTGGTTGTAGATTTGTACTCGCAAGCACAATCGGTGCCAGGTAATACCAGTAATCTGACATGCCTGGGAAATTGTCTGCCTGTTTCAGGGCGTTATTCCGCAGAGACAGACAATCTTTAGAATTTGGCCATCCGGCACCACAGGAGGGGTCGCCAGCATGTACTATGTACTGTAAGTATGGCATTGGTAGTATAGTATTCAACAATATTTGGCACAGACAAACTAGACATGCTTCCGAACTTCAGTTGCCAGTCAATGGTAGTTTTGAGATTCCCCGAATACAGTATTTAGAATCCATAGTGTTAAAGAAAAAAGCTAGACCTGCAGCATTTGATGTAATACAAAATTGGAAAAAGGAAGCTATGTAGCAACTTAAGAGTAAAGAGAAGCATGCACGTCGTCATATGTCAAATTCAGAAAAGACATTATTGTATGATCAACAAAAACAGTCAGAGCCATTTAGAAACATGGATAGGGCTTTTCAACTTGCTATACAGAAAATATATCCATCTAAAGATTTTCATGCCTCAGATGAGCTAATTGATAAACTCTTTAATGAACGTGGGCCTGGTGCCACTGCACCACCTCCTTATGTATCTATTCCTGCTGTCTTACCTCTTCCCGCTGTCGCTCCTCCTCCCGTAGCAATTCCTGTTCTTCCTGTTGCTCCTCCGCCGCTAGTTATTGCTCCGCTTCCTGTTGTTGTTCCTCCGCCTGTACCTTCACCTTTACCGACTGTTACTGTTCCATTAAATCCATCTTTGTTGCCAGTGGTAGTATCTCCACTACCTGTTGTACAGGATTTGTCTACTCTCTCTTTCCCAAGCGGTTCTGCTCCGCTTATAGCTGATGTAGGGGCGAGTGCTGAATCAAAGTTGTTATGCGAACACAGTTTTCAAAGCGAAGAGGAGAGATTTGAATGCATGGGCTAAGCAATGTATAGAGAAAGGTGAACAATCTACTGTTTTAGCTACGCTCTGTAATCTAGAAAGTATTCCCGATCAGAATGTCTTTATTGAGGGGATGGGGATACATTTGGCTGTAATGTGGAATAGATTGACGGACACAGATGTCCCACAAGGGTTTGATAGATTTGAATGTTTTAGCTTATTCAAGGGATGCCGCGGAGAAAGTACATGAGCATGTCGAGAGGGTTTTTGAGTTTTGAAGGGAGTTAGAGCGTTTACAGAAGGATGAAGTAGATGGTGATAGTTTGGATGCTTAACCAGCCCCAAGGTTAGGTCTATGGAATCTGCGAACTACCCAGGGACATTTTCCATGTGGGAATTGCTCTTCCTGTAAGTTAACCCGCAAAATTAAAGATTTCAAAATATTCGAACGAGTGTGGACCCTTTGAAATCTAACTAACTGCAAGACCAAACAGGCCATTTATATTATTGAATGTCTGTGTGGTTTGCGCTATGTGGGCCAAACACAATGACCGGTCCATGTGAGAATTTGCGAGCACAGATCTCGCATCAGATGCAAGAACCTGTCAGCACCTTTGGTGGCCCATTACATGGAAGCAGACCACTCACCAGATGATATAACATGGTGGATTGTTGATACTGTCACCAACTCAACAAACATCACAAGCAGTCTTCTGCACAAAGAGGCTAGGTGGATACACCGTCTAGACAGTTATTATAATGGCCTGAACGAAGAATGTCTAGGACCCATTTAATATACACTGTCCAAACTCCACCTCACCTACCCCCTTTTTTCTTGTTCTTTTGTGCAGAATGCAGAGCACTCACACCTGGTAGGTCACACTGCAGGGAGCGCCAGCTAGGCCACCTGTCTGCTGGGTCATTTTACAAAACCCAGCCCATTTCAGCTTCAATCCTGCACCTGGGGACCTATTTTTGGAGTTCCCCCCAGTGCGATGTATTTATATCTCTACGGGCCGCTCTAATCACTGGAGCCATGTCCAGACGTTCTTTACATTCCGGGCAACGTCTGGTACATATATATATTTTTTTAATCACAGAACACGCGCAGCAGTAGTCTGCACTAAGTGCTCCACAGACTCCGCTTCCGCGTTTTGGGTTGCCACGGCAACTCATGCACACATGGCACTGGTACATACCAAGTGCCCTATGTCCGTGTTGCTTCTAAGCGTTTGGGCCACGCCCACCCAAACCCTAAGGTTCAGTCTTTACAATTTGTCTTCCCCTGTGCCTCTAGCCATAGGGGCCGTTACCTAATTATAACTCAGGGAATGAATGACCCGCTACCTTGGATCATTCGAGTCAACACACTTGCAACACCCCCTGCTATAGCGGCTTTGGTATGGTCTGTCTGAGAGCCAGGAAGGTAGTCTAGGCAACGGCCACAGCTTTCGACTCACTCAGACCGCGTTGCTGCCTGACTAACTTCTCTGCTGCTGCATACGCCCGTGACCCTGCGGGATTGCCAGCCTTCGGCTTTATTCAGAATGCTCTCCTTCACACTAAAGGTATTTATACCCTGTGCTTTGTTTTCTGTGGTGCACTGATCACGCAAACTATTTGAGTCGTGTTCCGTGACACTGCGGATCCCCATGCAAGAGACTGCCTTTAAAACTGACAGCAGAAAGCCTTCACGATAGCCTGCACATTAATCAACACACCATCCATTGGAGGCGATATGTTTTATCATTCATACTGTACTCCATTCCCTTTCAGCATGAAGGAATGGACCCCGCCCTTTTCTTAACTTCTGAGGAATGAGCAATACCACTTGCCATCCCTTCCACACGCTGACCGATCTACATGGACCACTGATACGCTTCAACAAGGACGACCAGTTCTACTTCCAGGTAGGCTCCCAGCCTCCACACTACGGACTTGTGTTTTATATCCCTTAACTAGGCACTCGGATATTACCCTCACCATACATGCCTCCCTTTCAAGAGATTCACCATTGGGCTCCCCTGCTGTGGCCCCAATAGGCCACTAGTTCGCGACTTTGTTTTCTCTGTTGTTTGAACAAAGTAGGCATGGCTCTTACCATCCAACTTCCCCTGCCTTATGTGTTTTCTGGTATTCACATTCATTCAGCTGGTCCTTCCCTCTCACGCATGGCTGTCTCCATCACTCCCTGAACCAGCCACTTGGGCCAGTTCATAAAACACCTTTCCTTTCATTTATAGGTACTTGATTCCCTGGAATACAGAAGTGGTCGGCAGGAGACGGCCCAGGTCCAAGCACCATATGTGACTCTGTAAATACGGTTGTGTAGTCATGCACCTTGCTTACTCCTGCTCACACCACAGGGTAAGTATTCTGTGGACTCCACCGCTGATTTTTTTAGCATTCCTCTTGGAGGAGGCTTGCCAGCAACATTGTGTCAGCATTCTTTGTCCAAACCCTGATACATATCTGTACCTTCTATTTCTGCCTCCCTCTCCAACAGAGACCGCAGCTTCTCTTTCTTTCCGCCCTGAGGAAGGCCACATACAGATGCTATTAATGAATGGCATAGCCGAAACGTGTTTTGCAGTGCCCTACAGCCCCACGGAGGAACATATATTCTAAACATCCTCCTCAGTAGCACTGGCCATTACTCCTTACAAGATTCTTCATCTTCACACGTTGGCATTTATTTAATCTATAGACTTGTCTAAACATTAAGCAGGTCTACAGTATTGAAAGGACTACAGCCTAATAGGATCCATACATAACAATATCCTGACTTGTTTTCAAGCAGGAACTGTTTAATTTTCTGCAAATTAGTTAAATCCTGTTAAATTGTTGTGCTTTGTTTTCCTTTTCTCTCTCTTCTTGATTATTAGTTTGATTATTTCAATCGAACTATTTTTCTTTACCTGTGATTTGTCAGCTCTAAGGATTTTGTTTTGTAAATATACATGTATCCTTTGTTTGTATATACCTTCAACAAAATCTTGTGTATGATTTTGAATAATGTCATATGTTTTTAATGTTTTTTTTTCAAATCTTAATATATTAAAACTTCAACTCAATCTGAGTATGTTTTCACTTTGTTGCTCCCCCAAGTGACCCTTTGGGCACAGACTCAAACCCCTCCCTTCCAACTTATCATTTTTCATAAACTAATGACAATGAAATGAATATTGTTTTGCTTGTGGATCTCCCTTTTTTGTTCGTTAAATAGTATCTTATACCCCCTGATCCACATAAGCACAAGGAGTACCCTTATCGTTTGTATTTCAGTTTGGATGCTTTTTTACGTGCAGAAATGGTTCCTTCCTCCTTGTAAGTCAACGAATGAAGAAGCGCGAATTTGCATGAGGGGTGCGCTTAGATGGATTTCAGATATGTTGATATCTCCCATAGAAGTATATGATACGTATAGTCAGTATACTCTAGAAATACAGAGGAAAGTGTTACAGGATATGGCAGAATACTTACAGGATGAATGTATAAAGAAAAAGGTTTGTTGCCCCGCAGAATTATTGAATATTTATAAGAGAGCTTTTGTGTCTGATACTGCTTCCACCACTTTAGCGCTCAATTTGGCTCTGTTGCTTAGTAAACTTTTGGAGTTGCCTTCTTCTCAGCTGCCTATGAGAGAGGTTCCTCCGACATTCGTTCCAAAAGTTGAGATTCCAGCTAATGTTGCAACAGGTGCAGCAGCCATTGATATTGAAGCTCACTGTGTATCACAGTTTGTTCACGTCCAGTTCTCAAGACAGGAAGTGAATACTATTAGAGAGTCAATTCCAGACATAAATCCAACAGGGTTTTACAAAGAAATGGAATCTGTCTTGCACTCGTCAGTGTTCACTTTGGGTGATATAGATTTGTTGTTTCCTGTGATCCGACCTGCTGATTTATGGAAACAGATTAGGACTGTAGTTCATCCAGCAGGATTAGGTGACATGTGGGTTAACTTGGTTAGGGTAGATGGAGAAAGGAAAGCTGTTGAAAGACCACTGCAAGTGATAATGACTCTGCCAGATAGAATAGTAACAAAACTGAAGACTTGAATTCCCGAGAGAAGGATTGTTTGGGCAAACTTACTGCTTGTACCCAAGGAAAATCTGAAGGTGCTACCGAATTCTTTAATCGGTTCGAACAAGTATTCTCAGATTTTAGCGGACAGGATTTAAGCACTGAGTCAGGAATAAGATTGTTTGTGGTTAAGTTTGTGCGTGGATTGTTGCCTGATATCCAGTCACAAATTATGACTTCTGAGAGTGCTTGGCAAGCTAAATCACAGTCCGAAGTATTGCATATGGCTCAGTATTACGAGAATAGAGTCAATAATGAGAAAGAAAGGATCGAAAAGAAAAGGGGATATCTAAAAACCAAGGTATTATTGCAGCAGATGGTCAGAGGGCCTAGAGGTGGAAGTACACAGTTTTGAGGTCAATTTGTTCCACAAAGTAATGCGCCGTTGGGTCCTGTACCTGCGAACCAATGTGCTTATTGCAGACAAGAGGGTCATTGGCGATCACAATGCCTGATTCTCCAGCAAAGGTTGAATAACACATATGGTGTCATGGGTAGACGATCCAGAGGCCGCCCTGGGGTAGGGGGTCCTGGTAGAAGTCAGTTCGCTCAAAATGTTCAGTCTTTTTCACAAGATAATCGGCAACCTAGTGTAGATAGGAGAAATATTTTTGATATTCCTTCAACTGCCTATCTTTCTGAAAATCTTGTCTTTGACTATATATTGTTTTGTTAGGACAGCCCGAAGCAGGGTCTGGAACTGACGCCTATTCCCATTAATCAGAAAGGTCCCTATGTTGAGATGATGGTGGGGAATAGGAAGCATCTATTTTTGATAGACACAGGAGCACAGAAGTGTTCCATTGATCATTCACGGGTTCCAGACATTCCACTGTCAGGTTAAAATAACGTTTCTGTAGGGTTTTCTGGCACACCAGTGGTTAGTCTGGTTTCTCTGCCGGTTCCGATTTCACTGGAGCCATTCACGGATCACTGTCTGTTTCTTCTGACAATGAACTTTGGAGAGAATTTGTTGGGGTTGAATCTGTTGAAGGAATTAAATGCGTAATTCATTGTTCTTCGGATGGAGTGCGTTTGACAATTTCACCTCAGCAATCTTCTGCCTCACAGTTTCTGACTAGACCTTTGCCACCAGAATTTAGTGAAGTTCCGGCGTGTTGATGGGTAATTGACGACAATGATGTAAGTATTTTGCAAATTGAGTCTGTTAAAATTGTTTTGAAACCAGGAGTTAAGTTGCAACAAATTCCACAATATAAGATTTCAGTTTATGGTGAGCAAGCTTTGAAGTCTATAGTCTCCGATTTTGTACATCGTGGAGTAATCAAAGAAATTGCAGGAAGTTTGTTCGATAGCCCGTTTTGACTTATGTATAAGAAAGGGGATAATGCGCTTCCGTTCTGTTTCATTATCGATGTGTGCGCTATCAATAAGATTGTTGCTCCACAATTTCCAATTGTGCCTGATGTAACGACGATACTAACAATGATTCCAGCTTCTGCTACTCATTTCAGTGTGGTGGATCTTAAGAATGCCTTCTTTAGCATTCCCATACACGTGGATAGTAGATATTTGTTCGCGTTCACCCAAGGGGGACGCTTGTTTACATTCACCCGTGCACCACAAGGGTACACGGAGAGTCAGAGCATTTATAGCAGGGCTTTGAAAGAGAATCTCGATACACTTGAGTTGCCTTCTACTTGTACATTGCTGCAATACATCGACGACCTTCTCTTAGCTGCAGACTCAGAAAGTGCTTGCAAGGAAGCCGCTGTGTTATTGATTATTCATCTAGCAATGAATGGGCATAAAGCTTCATTGAAAAAGTGTCAGTATTGTCGACAGGGGGTCGCCTATTTAGGCTATCTCCTGTCAAAGGAGGGAAGAAGATTGACACATGAATGAATTAAAAGCATTTCTAGCATGTCTGTCCCAAATACACAGAAGGAAGTCAGAGCCTTGATAGGAATGGCTTCTTACTGTAGACAGTGGATACCTAACTTCTCACTAGTGATCAAACCAATGTTGGCATTGACAAAGAAGGGCATTTCTTTGGCAATACCATGGAACTTGGAACACCAGAAAGCTTTTGATCTCCTCAAGACTGCGCTGTGTTCAGCACCGGTTTGGGCACACCAAATTATGATAAGGCCTTCGAGTTGTATGTGCATGAACGTGATGGATGTGCTTTGGCTGTATTAACGCAGGAACATGGGGGGAAGAATAGACTGTGCAGTTATTTTTACTCCACACTTGATCTTGTTGCATGTGATTTGCCAAGATGTTTGAGAGCTGTCGCTGCTGCTGCTGCGTCTGTAAAGCAGAGTGAGGGTATGGTCCTAGGCCATACTTTAACCGTGATGGTACCTCACTCTGTAGACGTTCTATTAAATTGAGCGCAAACGCAACACCTTACTTCCGCGCGATTAACAAGATATGAACTGATCCTATTTGCACCACATATCCAAATTAAAAGGTGTTGCGTATTGAATCCAGCTGAATTATTACCTCTTCTGCAAGATATTGCTTACAGTGATGAAATGCCACATGACTGCCTTTATACTAGAGAGAAAGAAACTAAAGGCAGGACTGATTTGAAAGATACACCTCTGAATGATCCACAAGGGGAGCTGTTTTGCGACGGCTCCTGCTTCAAACCTCCGGATGGTACATCCACTGCTGCTTATGCCATCACTACATTAAGCACGATCGTGGAAACCAAGAGAATTTCGCATAACTCCACGCAGGCCGCAGAGATTATTGCACTAACTCGAGCTTGCAAACTTTCCGAAGGGCTTTGAGTGAATATATTTACTGACAGCTAGTATGCCTTTGGGGAGGTTTACAACTTCGGTAGATTATGGGCAGAACGAGGTTTCTTGACCTCACACGGAACGAAAATCCAACATGGCACCTTGATAGTTCAGCTACTCTCAGCACTTGCGCTCCCTACTCAACAAGCAATCATGAAGTGCACGGCACATCAGAAAGTAGTAGATAATGTAGGGAAAGGGAACGCTTTCGCTGACAGAATAGCTAAACAGACTGCTACTGATTTATACTCAGAAATGTATGTTACAAAAGAAGCCACAAACACTTGTATAGTAGATGAAGGGATTGACTCGATAAAGATTATTCAAGCTGATGCCATGCAAGAAGAACTTAAACACTGGACTGAGAGTTTGGCAAAGTTGGATGAGAAAGGGTGATGGGTAGACATTTCAATGGGAGGATGGATGCTACTCGATGCATATGTCATCGCCATGGTCAGAATGGCTCATGGTCCCACTCACATATGTGCTAGGAAAATCTGTAAAATGCTAGAATCTGTCTGGGTGAATGCTAACATCTCAAAAACTGCTGAGCGTTTTGTCCAGAATTGTATGGTTTGCTTACAGCATAATGCAGGGAAGGGTACGACGACACCGAGGTGTAGTTTTGGTCCCCCCTCTGTGCCTTCTGAAGTGATTGATTTCGACTTCATCGAGATGGAGCACTGTAACAACTACAAATATGTCTTGGTAGTCATTTGTGCCTTTAGCAAGTGGGTTGAAGCCTTCCCTGTGAAAGATGCTACAGCAATGACAACGGCGTAAACCATGCTTACGGAATATTTTCCTAGGTTTGGTTTGCCGAGGATCATCTGGTCGGATAATGGTTCACATTTTTTCACTGCTGTTATTCTGCAAGTATGCGCAGGATTACAGATCAATAAACGGTTCCATTCGGCTAGACACGCTCAAAGTGCTGGACTTGTAGAACGCCATAATAGTATCTTGAAGAACAAAATTGCCAAGGTCTGTGCTAGCAATAATTTGAAATTTGAAATGCTTTACCTATATCGCTACTGTCCATGCGGACAACCCCACAGACTAGAACTGGACTCTCCCCCTACGAGATTATTATGGGGAGGCCAGCTAACATTTGGAACCTGCCAAGACCCAGAGCGTTAAAAGATGTAGAGCATTTGCTTCTTGCTGAATACTGTGACCAGTTAACTCAAAACGTGTATTTGATTTATCAACAGGTGCAAGAAGCCCTCCCAGTTAAATACGAGGGGCCAGGTCATAGAATTTGACCCAGTGACTGGGTGCTCACGAAGTCATTTGAGAGAGCATCCAGCCTCGCACTGCACTGGAGAGGATCATTTCAGGTCCTGTTAGCCACACAGACGGCTGTACGAGAAGCTGGCCGACGACACTGGATACATGCCACACACATCAAGAGGATACCTTGCCCTTTGCCACACGTTGGTGAAGAAAAGAAGGAAACTATTTGCTCTGCTTCTGGTGATCAATCGGTCTTGAAGAACATCAAGGGTATTTCGGAGACTCTTCCTGAGCCCGTGGGGCCTGGGGAGACTGCTGCGTTGTCTCTGAATTCTTCTTTGGATCTTTCTGCACCCTTGATCAACCTTGACTCTGTTTCACCACTTCCATCAGGAAGCAACAACGTACTGTTTGCAGATCACGCAGTGCCTGGAGTTTTAAGTTACGATCTGCGTCCGCGGCACTAGACTTACAGCACAGCACGGCTGTTCCAACAGGAAATTATTGTTGAGCTCGTCCTTTGCCACCCTCTTGCTGAAACATAAATAAGTGGCTAGGACTGGCAAGAGCTATCTTCAATCAAGAAAAATCATGTGGTCAGGAGATCACCAACAAACAAACTTCTATCGCAGAAACTTTTTGGGAAAGAGCTTTGAGGAACAATGCCTGTCGCTATCTCTACTCGTACGGAGCAACCGATCAATTGTGTGGCTAACAAAGACATTGGACAGAAAAATACATGGTCCTTGAGGACGTATTGTTTCCTTGTAATTATGTTAACTGGTCTGACAGTAGTAATTGCTCTTGGGTTTTGGTACATTGAGGGGGTGCGTCTACTTGAAACTTTTATACCCACTAAGAGCGATCCCACTATGTCTTCTCCTTTTGTGCATCTGCACACTCTATCTTCTAGGGATTCCCAACACAGAGAGAGTTATCACAACAATACGCTTTTGTTAATCATGAATCGGACCCATGCGATTTTAAACAGAACTAATTGCTGGATCTGTTCGCATCTGCCACAACACAGGGAAAAAGGGTTGGCTCTAACTACTGCATGCAATGCCTCTCTAAGGGCATTATTCTTTGGTCGTTGGAATGACAGCATCTCAGGGAATTTTGACGGGAGTAATTTAAATGAGTTTGAAAGGCAAGTCCTGACGCCCCTGGGATGTTCCCTTTTCGCAAATAGGAGCAAGCTTAATGTTGCTTCTATTAGGTCTTCCGATAGACTTTCTAGACCTTTCCAATCGTTAATTTCTTTCAAGATGGCTAACGTAGGCAACCGGGATGCCACACCTCCTTCCTACACTATCAATCACAGCCCCAACTCTGTTTCCTTCTGCATATAAAGAAATGGTTCTCTGCTAATGGGTACTTTTGGAGGTTGTACCAATATTGCGAATTTGACTAGTGAGGAATGACCCTTGTATGTAGGTGATCTTGTTTATTTCGTTTGTGGCAATGAAGCTTATCCTTGGCTACCTAGGGATTGGCAGGGTACTTGTTATTTGGGTATCTTGCTATCAGGGGTATATGTAGCTAGCACCTCTGAGGTCTCTAGGGCTCGTCCGAAGCAGGACGAGAACGGTGATACTCCTTCACAAGTCATGGGTGATGTAGCAAAATCCTTTGTGTCATTTTGGGGACAGATCATGAATTTCAAGGATATTAGGAGACTAGCAAGAGTATTGGAGAGAACCATCAACCGGACCACCAATATACTCTACAACATGAGGTTAGATCAGAAAGCAATTAGATTAGTGGCTCTACAAAACCGGATGGTGTTAGACGTCATCCTGGCTGAGCGTGGTGGAGTATGTAAATTGGTGGGATCTGCTTGTTGCGTTTTCGTGCCTGACTCCTCCCCTACCATATTCAAGGCAATACAAAATCTGCACGTCCTAAGTACAGAAGTACATGTTCCCGAGGCTAACTGGGATCTTAGTACTTAGTTCTGGGGCTTTTTACGGTCTTGGGGATGGAAACTCTTTTCAGTTTTAATGGTAATTCTTTGTATTCTGTTGTTCTGTTGTTGTTGCATACGTCTTCCTGTCATATGTTTGATGGTAGGGGGATGTTGTGCGCAAACTGTAGGAACATTAGGACCGAAAATACACGCACCTGAGAAGTTGACTAATGCTTTTGTAATGAAAGATATTACTGTTAAAGATTTGATGGCAATTGATATATCTGATGAATGTGATTCATGATTTATGGACATTGAAATGTGGAGTTACGAGTAAAGCGAATATTTTTAGTAAGGCTCTTGGCTTAGGCAAAAATGAGGGTCTGTTAAATGGTAATTATTTAGTGCCTACTTAGTATTTATATTGGCCTAAGCCTATTCGCGCTACACGGAGAACCGCGTTTCAAAGTTCCGATTTAAGGGTTAACTTCACCGTCATTTTAAGATTCATCCGCCATTTTGATTTCTACTCGTGTGTTCTACGTTCTAAAATGGTGGACTATGTTTTCGACTTGCAGCCAAGCCTTCCGACCTTTGAGTTCTGTTAATGTTCACGTTGTCCGAGAGCCGACTGTTTAGACCAAGCAAAGAGACCTTGTGCTTCATCTGAACTGTCATACCAGTGTTGTCTGCGCTCACAAGCCTCATCCTTGTATAAACATTGGGACAATGAAGAACAAGCTTAGAGCGTATACTTTGGCTGAACTACATTGTGAAGGAACTTAGTACTAGGCTTACCACGGGATCCAAGAACATACATCACAATTGTGTCTTCATGGAAATGCAAATTTATATAATCCTTTGCATAATATTGTATAATCTGTATGTGAACTAGGCACAAACTCTAGACCACAAATTATTAACGTGAAGAGAGGCTGGACAATATTACATGAATTGTATAAAAGCATGAATGTTTAGATGTTCAGCACTCTCTTACCTCTCCTTGTCGGCTGGTACACACGGCAAGGTGTTGGGAGCCAGATAGCTATCTGTTTTCCTTTGTAAACTGTACAGCAATAAAAGATCTGTGAATCTTTTTAGCCCGTGATTTGTGTATTTCCTTTGTGGTACTCAGCCTCGATATTTCTTTGTTCTTTCAGGTCCTCCGTAAACAAGAGGGGTGAGGCTGTCTGCCTTTGACACCTCCAATTGTGATAATACATTGAAGCTGATCTCTTGGAACTAAAGGGGAAATCAACATTTATTTACAAATACTGACCTGGGGAACTATATAAAAGTATTCAGCATTATTCTAATGAAAGAAACTTGGCTTTTGAATGACCCAGTGTTTGATGGCTATAAAGTATTCTCTCAATTTGCCGCTATTTATAAGGGAGGACGCCCCTCGTGGGGCCTCCTTACTGTTGTTAAATCTAGCCTCCTCGAGACATGTTCTAAAAAAATTACAATTCAGACAGAGGTTATGGGGGTGGGGATCCCTTTAATTGTTGAGGGCAAGGTTGGCCGATGCTTAATTTTAAATGTGTATTGGCATGAGGGAATAGCCTTTTTGTCCGATTTCTTAGCCAAGCTGGCTACCTGGGTTTTGTGGTGACTTGATGTCGAAGGGAATACTTTTATAATACTAGCAGGTGATTTAAACTCTGCCTTTTTAGATCCCGGCATTGAAGAGGATGAGGACGGACTGTTCGTGAAATGTTCTCCCCACAATAAAACAACTCTGGGACTAGCATGGAATCATTTAATGGAATCTTGGTTACTAACTATGTTAAATGGCCAAGTTAATGGCGATTCCCTCCACCTCCCCAATCCACTTTGAAAAATTGTGTTTTAAACACTATTATTGATTACATATGTGTGGACTGTGCCATACTTGAATGTTGTAGGGGTTATAAAGTAATCATTTTTACTTTGAGTAACCATAATATGCAAACCGTTGATTTTATGATATCTGACATAAGGAGGGAGAAGATGTTGGGCCATGAATATTTTCAATGATACACTGTTTACAACTTCTCTTGAATAGAACATTTCGATTTTTATTTTCTTCCATGATTATGTGAGGAAGAATGTAGATAAGGAAGTGATTAGTTGTAGGATCCCAGCCTAGGTGAAAAACAATCTAGAGGGAGGCACATTCATCACTTTGCTCTCTAAGATCCTCTATTCGGAGAATAAAGAAAAGGGGGACCAGTTTGTTGTCCAAGCAGAAGATATTAGAGTAGTTAAACACGACTACAAAAATTGGCTGATTAGCCTTCATTCTATAATGTTACAAAATGATGGGGAAGCAATGTTACAAACCTGGTTTTTGGCAAGTAGTGAACTTCTTGGAAAGTTCTCAAGCTTCTATGAAGCTGAATCCAATCCCAGAGACAAAATGGGTGGACCATTTTGAGACTATTTATAAAAAGGAAAGGGAGTTGTATCCCTCCTTAGCAGGAGGCAAAGTGGCCACACGGATACAACCAGACCTTATATCTTATGACTTGGTTTTGAAGGCTATACTAAGAGCCCAATGAGGTAAATAATGGTTTGTTCAAGGCTTCCCCGTCTCTGTGGGTGAATATATTGACAATCCTGGTCTCTCAACTACTGGATTCTAGTGTGATACCTGATTTATTTTATTTATTTATTTCATTTATTTCTAAAGCATTGGAACATGGCCCTCAGGCATAGAAGCGCTGAAACAAGGACGAACTCACATACAACTAAAACGAATCGAATAACTAAGCAGCAGATCCACAGGTTAGGACAGGAACCACTCATATATTAACAGTGTTATGGCCAATTTCAAAACTTACAACTAGATTAGTGATGAACATAACAACATATAAACCATCCCAAAGATATAAAAAAAGAGAAAAAAACATCAGTTCAGAATAATCCTCAACTTGGAAGCCAGTGACAGAACACTCAAATTGGTATACAGACTGAAGAACAGAGGTTGATTGGCCTGGCCACAGCCAATAATAATAATAATACAGTCTGTGTCATTCCCAGAACATCAACCTTTAATTTGCACCCTCTGCAAGACTCCAAGGTCACTGGCTCTAATACAGCTATGTTTCGAGGCACTGCGGCTCCACTGCACAAGTTAGAAGACAGGAAGCTTTCCCTGATTCCCGGCTCCTGTCTGCATGGTGAGCTGGATCCAGATTCCCTCAGCTCTGAGAAGACAGGAGAAGACGCAAGCAGATAAGATAACAAATACAATTGTTTTGTAAGAATGTGTGCATATGTGTGTGTTGGATGTTTATGGTAATGTATATATGTATGTGTGCATGCATGCAAGGGTGTACTATTAATTATGTAATGCGTGTGTGAATAAGTGAGTGTATGTGAGTGTGAATGGTGTGAGTAAATGAGATAGTGAATGTTATTTGAATGAGTGTGTTTTGGCGCTCGGCTGCCGTGGGACTGATATTAGGGGGTGTGTGGGTGTGCTACAATGCATTTTTTACTGGGCATCTATAAATGCTGCTGTTACACAATACTGTCACCCTCCAACCAGTCAAAATCAGTTCCCTGTGTGGGGCGCTGGGGAGCCCAGGCATAGCATTTTTTACTGTGCATCTATCATAGATGCCTGGTAAAAAAAATTCCATGCATTCATTCTGAGCACTTAGTACCCCACATGCACACTTAATCACATTGATTGGGGCCCAGGAGCAGGTATGACCATTTTTACTGCGCATCTATCATAGATGCAGTTTGAAATAATTCACACCTGCCCCTTGGCCCACCAGCACCTCACATGTAATAACATGCCAGCCCCCCAGCGCCTCGCACACACACATCATTGATTATATGTGCATGACGGAACTTGGGGGCACAGGGGGAAGGCATGATATTTTTGACTGGGCATCTCTGATAGATACCTAACAATAACTGACATTGCTGCCCGCTTGTGTCCCCAGTGCCTCACGCACATACATAATCACAATGTGGTTATATATGATGGCCAGGTCCTGGGAATTACATGGGGGCAGACATGGCAATTTTTACTGGGCAAAAAATGTCATGGCTGTCCCGCTCCAGAACCTTACACACATAATCTGCGCCCTCTGCCCCCCAGCACCTCACATGCACACATAATCACATGCATAATGAATGTGATTATTTGTGCATGTGAGGCACTGGCAGACCTACGGCACATGTATGACATAAAGCAAGCATGATAAGTGTTATTACAAGGCTAGACTGCCATTTCAGTATGTGGCTAGTTTGGAATGCATGTCCAATGCCCCAAATGCGAAAGTAGCAGTTAAGGAAGTTCCTATACTAAGGAAAGTGGGCCATTTATAGGGTCAGCGATTCTGTCTTTGTGTGTGGCTACTCTGCTATGTATTAGCTGTGTCAGGTTCACGTGCATTTTATAGAATGTTCTATGAAGAAATACATGGCAGTAACATGTAGCATGCACCATACGCAGAGGACAGGCCAGGTGGGATCATGGGACAGTTTTGCAGCAAAGTAGCAGCTGATTAGAACTAATGTAGATTTTGCAGGTATAGAGAAGTGCAATAGGCACCCCCGGTAGCTGAAATGCTTTTATGTATTGTGGCAGTGAAGTAGGTGTAGATTGCTTAAAGAATGTATAAGGAAACCTATAAAGATGTGTGTTAACAGCAAGCAGAGGTTCTTGCTAACATGGAATAGGTCATGCTGGATATTGAAGATGACTAAGCTATGGAAATTGCTAGAGACTTCTGCAGTAGGCTTAATTCTTGTTTGTTTTAGCTGGTGTACAGACAGGGCTAGAATCCTTGGAGGTGGTGTGAAATGCCACACAGTGATTGGTTAAGGATGCAGGATGAAGTTGGATCCCAGGTGTCGAACAATGGCTCATGTAACAAGTAATGTTTCAAACCAATAGCCAGCAATTCAGAAGACGAAGGACCCAAGTTGATATGAATGCGAAAATGTTGACGTGCAACCAGGGGTGTAACTCTACTGCCACCACTGAAGGAAAGGCCATTCAGTTGGTACCACAGAAACTATGCAATATTTTTTTCACAATATAAGCTGTCAGTTGTACTGCTACAAGGGTGAGAACTATCAGGGAGTGCCAAGCATTTCAGTTCCATGGGAATAGGATGCAGTATTTGATTTTGGAGCCACACTGCCTACACCTCACAAGTAGATTGATGAAATCTGAGGGATGAAGTACACCATGAGATACTCGAGTTGGTTGACCAATGCCAAAGGGGTCAGAAAGCAATACATTTAACCTAAGGACACTGGCAAATGGAGATAAGAACTCCATTTGACCCGGACATTAGGTCACTGTTAGAGGGATGGTATTGGTCTGGTCACGAGCAAAGGTTTAAGCCAATAGGGCTAAAAAAATGTATGGTTTTCTGTAGGGGATTATTTGCATCAGCCAATAAGATTGCAATACTTTCTCATATGTCTTGAATGAATGTCAACTCTTTCCTCATGACTCTCTCCTATATATACCACAATTTAATGATGATGCATTCAATGAAGCTTGTCTTTTTTCCCGGCCGAGATTGCATGTAATCAAATTTGTTTTTCTTGCAATTCGTGCACTAATTTTTGCTCCTTGGATTGATTTTTCTTGTTTCGGGTTTTGGGCCTACCCTACATTGTGGTGACCCTGCAACATGATTCCAGGTCCTCTTGAAGAGTGGGGAGCTCCCCTGCTGCACAGCCTGGCTGCAGCACTGTGGGATATATTGACCCACTCAACGGCATTGCCTCACATCACTAAGTTGCATTTGTGCAAGAAACAGCAACCGGGCTGCGCTGGCTCCTGTGCGCACCAGGACCTCAAAACTGCATTTTGGCAGCACACAAAAAGATGGCTGCACCATCCTGCCAGCACACTTCAGGCAAGATGGAAGAAGGGGACACACTGAAAAAGTATGCCTGTGTGTTCTGTAACATAGAAATGGAACCAAGTGAAAAAGCAGCATTGCTTTACTGCAAAAGCCAAAATATCCATTGAAAAGAAACCCATTTCACCTTTATAAATGTTGCTCTGACACTATGTCCATCTGTTTTTCCTCCAACCAGTGTGGTTAATAAGGCTCTGCCTTGCCCATGCATGTCCCCACTGTCTCTCAGCTAAAGCAAGCGTTATTCCAGAATGACAAGCTGTGCCAGCCAAAACCTGAAAACCAACAAAAGCTGTACTGCATCAAACACAGAAAAGTGCTTAACTTTGGCCAAAAAGCATCAAAATCACTGTTTTGAAAAGAAATCAGAGCTGTATGTACACATGTCAATTTTATGGAGACCTTTGCCTTGTCCAGTTTGTTGTGTAAACCATGATGGAAAGACAGATGCCAAACCGAATTTAAAGGAAGAAATGCTAGCAGTTTTCAACACGTGTAAAAATGAGCTTTGCTGACTGAAGGAAAAAATGGCCTATTTAAAATAAAAAATTTGAATGAAAGCCTGCTTACTTAGCAATGCAAAAAGATTATGTTAGTGGTTGTAATACACACATAGGCTATCTTCCTTCACAGGTTTGTTCTAATTCAGGACCCACATTAAGAAATTAAAGAGTTTAAAACACATGGGCTGAGTTTGCAAGCCCCAACAAAAAACAAAAAAAATTATTCAAGTGCCAGCTCTGATAATTACAGGGTTGGACAGTCTTTTGTCTCTGCTGTGACCCTGACAAATGAAGTCCTGGGACACTAACCTATGAAGTGTGAAGGGAAATAAAAACTTCAATTAAGCTGAGAAACCTCCACTCTGCTGAAGGAAATGGCAGTTGGCAACAGTTGAAGTTAAAGGAAAAACAATGGACCCAGGAACAAAGGAACTGCCATTTGTTCATAAAGACTGTTTTGGAAAAATGTAAATATTTCACTGTTTGGAAGTAATTTGATGGCCTTTCTTTTAAGACTTGGTACAACTCATTGCTGCATGGGGAACAGAAGTTACCAAATATGACAAATTACCAGAAAAGTGTATATGTCCCAAATGTAAATGTTTATACTTACATACCTTATGATCAATCCCACATATGTACAACGTTAAGGAATTTTAGGCCAAATATGTCATGTGTAAAATTATCAAAATGTATCAGAAGGGTGAAACAAAGTCCCACAAGACTTGATGATTTCACTGATATATGCTGCACATCATATTTAACCCGTGTGTATAATTTGCTAAGAGATTGCAATTGTATAAATGTATGTTTTTCAAAAAATCGTATTTTAAGTAAAGTAAATGTAGGAGTTGTTGGGCATTGTAAAACTCACCTCATAAATATGACATAATTTTCCTGAAATCCAACCAACTGAGACTGAGGATGGAACTAGCACACTTGTCCAATCCCTTTGTTAGAGGAGTGTTTAGTTAAGCCTGCCCCAGTCATACACTTGGATGATGTCACTAGGCATCATGAATAAGGTTCCCTGACAAGACTCTGACGGACTCTCTTCCTGATTTCCTGCGCTGCGTTCCTGTTTCATCTATCCAGACTCCAGATCCCAACTACAAGGCCAAGCATTGCTTATCCAATTTCCAGCAAGGCCTACAATATTGAAAACCCACTAATTTCCCATTAACAAGGGAAAACGGTGGTACTTTTGGTATCTTTATCCAGATTGGCTTGCTGCCACTCACTGCATGCAGATGACATCCTGCTACCCTGATGCCCTATATTATCCAATAACCAGAATTGCCAGTCCAAAAGTGGTACCCGGTATCCAGTCCATGCCAAGCTGATCCTGTCGTGCTGATTTTGTCTGGCTGTGCTTTGTTAGACCAGATCCTTGTGGTGACCAGAGCGCGGACTGTCCAAAATCCAAAAACTAAAAAGTGAACTGTGAGTAACAATAGGAACCATAGAAATTCATAGTATACCTTGCCTTGCTTTGTCCTATCCCAATCTCTAAGCTATCCTATTCTGACCCCGATATCTTGTTAAAATTGTCAGCATTATCTGTGTAACCCTGCCTTTGATTCCTAGTGTTAGCGCCGATTTTCTCTTCATTTTTCTTTTGCTAGAACATAAGCCAGTAGCGATTTTGATTAAATAAATACATTTTCCATAAAGGAAACGGGGTACACCACATGAAGAGTTATGACGACCGCGTAACTGTGGAGATTCACGGGTGGTATTCTCTTTTTCTTAGTCATTAAATCCAGTTTAAGTCAAATTCGCAAACTATTTTAAAGCTGCTTTTCTGTTTTTCACTACTCTATTTTCCTTAAAACGAACCTCATTAGATCTTGCATAACTCACTCAATTTACCAGCTAGAGACCTAATTTCACTTCCATATTGTACCTATGATCTATAGCTACACCCCAACACTAAAACGCATTGCGATTTACAATATTTCACCCGTTTTTATTACAAACCGTTTTGGTAATTTCAGGTTGGAATTGCAAAGTTGCAAAATTCCCGTGTCATTTGCTGCAAACATGTTTTAAAACCTGCCACTCATTTTTGAACTGTATGCTATTGGTTATACATTGCTTGTGATTGTTTGTGCTTCTACCTGGTTGCTTAAGTTAAGAACTGTATTTTGTTTCATAGTTTTTCACACATTCATTCATTTATTCATCCATTTATGAGTGTCATTGTTAGCATTGCCAATTTAAAATCTGTTTTTCTCTCTTGTTTGGGGAGGGAAGATCCGATTTCAATTCCGTTTTCCATTTGTCATTCCGATTACCTGCTGTTTCTGTTTATCCATTTAGAATTGATTATTTGTGGGTTGAGTGAACATTGTAGGGGAAATTCTAACTCAAATGCTATCTTACCTAACATCAAAAGTGCTACTATTCCCTGGTATTTTGTAGATGTGTAAATAGAAGGTTAACAAGGTGCGTTGCTTACATTCCTATTGTTCTTATCACCCCATTGGTGATTTCTGCCCCATATTAAAAATGGTATGATTTCTTTTAATTTTTGAAATAAATAAATAAATATTATATTTTACCCACCAGCCTGGTTCATGGTACAATGTGACACGGGGTATTTGAAAAGGGGGTGTGATATGAGTGGTGTAGCATCTCAATATTGAATCTAATCTAATCTACAACATAAGCATTTCAGTCGTGCGCTGCATACTGTGCCGAGACTAAGGTGTGTGTCGCTGATTGAAATCCTTAACAAATTTGGGGGCTCGTGCGGGGGATTGATTTGCTTGCCACCCGTGATAGTCTAGCACAGCAGACTAACCTGCAGTGTAGTAATACCTTGTGTGGTGTGGATACTGGGTTACACTGTACATGCGCCTCGCAAAACAAATACTCTAAGTACCAGGCAGGTCTATAAAAGTTAAATTAAATCAACGCTGAAATAATTGATAAAGAAAGGACATTTCCAAAATGGCTTTTCCAGTAGAGATCAATATGGCTAGGGAGCACCTTCTGATTGATTGATTGATTGATTGATATTTTATTTCTATCGCGCTCGTACACAAGTGTTTCAGAGCGCGAACACAAGCGCTCAAGCTTCTGCACAAGCTATTTGTCAGAGGTGAGTGGCCAGAACAGGATGAGAAAGTCTGGCTACAAGACATAATCCAACAGGTCACCACCATGAACCTGGATACATGGCAGGACGATGCTCTGTTACACCTAGCGGAGCAAAGCAAAATTGCCAGAATCACGGCCTACCTGTATCTCCACATGGGAATGATGCGGGAAAAGCATGTTGAAAACACATCTCTGGCTCAGAATAAATTGCATTATTAAACAAAATCCAGACTGATTTAGAGTTAGCAGAACAAAAATCACAGAAGGGCCAAGAGTTGGAGGTAGAATTGGGAAACTACATCAGCAAAATAATGCAGAGCAAGAGGCCCAACTAGAAGCAGCAAAAATAGAGTGCCAGGAGAAGGTTGACGCGCTAGAATAGAGTCAACTGAAGGTGACTCAACAATTAACCTATAACTGGGTCTGTTCAGGACAAATAACCATGTTGCAAAATCAGAGAGATGAACTAAAAGAGGAAAATAATACCTCTTGAGAGACCTCCACTCTCAGACAGAATTTGATGAAGTGCGCCACAAATCCAATGCCATCAAAAAACAAGGGATGACCTGGTTGAACAGAGGGGCACCCTAAATCAAGAGAAAGGCGCCCTAGACCAGGAAATAAGCAAGTTAAAAAACAATTTACAGGGAAGTGAATTAGTCCTCCAGGAGCTAAATGAACTGAAAATAGAGTATGGGAAGCTACTGGAGCACACCAGACGGGTGGAAGGTGCTCTGGAGGAGAACACCCAGACCAAAGATGCTAAAACTCAGGAAGTGAGTCTCCTGCAGCAGAAATGGTCTAATTTTTCACAGACCATACAGGAAGCGCAGAGATACAATAAGGCTCTCTGTGAAAAGAATGATGGGCTCAACAAGCAAGTGGCAGCGCAAGAGCGGGTCATAGAGGCCAGTAAAGCCTTGATAGCTGAACAAAAAGCTCAGATCTTTGCTTCGCAGTTAGACGCAGGGGCTGAAAAGGAGAAACTAGCAAAGTTGTAGCAAGCGGGTGCTAGATGTAATCTCAACTGGAGGGACCCTGAACAGGTAGAGAGGGACAGGGTAACCCTGGATCATAGTATGGATCATAGTATAAGGACCTCTATGCTAAGGGACTCCAACCCATTTAATACTGTGAATACTGCCAGCTTCATGTCTACCAGTTCACATGAGCCTGAAACCTTGAGGCCGGCAGAATTCAATAGACCCAGCATGATGGAACTGACAGGTCAGCACCCCACAGAATTTGATGGAAGGGCTTCCCTGTATAGATACCCAAACATTCAGACTGATGTCTCTGACCAGGAAGTCTCCTATGAGGGGAGGGTCAGGGAATTAGATCCGCCGAAATATTTTTTCCAAGGGACCAGTTGGTCCAATTTCATGAAAAACCAAATGAAGTGAGGCCCAAACATAGTATCCTGAAGACCTCTACCCAATTAGGGCAGTGGAGGGAATACTCTGTCAACCCTGGGAGTCGGGAGGAGTCAGTAGACTACTCTCCTGTGCACCACAGGAGTGGAGAAACTAGGCCCCACCATTCTGCATGCCCCTCTCAAGCTCACAGAATCTGGGAGAGCCTAGATGATCAAAAGGGGACCTCAACTAGTAGCGCCTCTGAGTCAGAGAGCGAGTGGGCTCGGGTGACTAAGCCAAAGAAGGCAAACAAGCTCAAGCGAGTTATGACCAAAGACTCCATTAGGCAGATTAAGGCCCTTAGGAGTGTCATAACCCCCTACCATAGAAATGCAAAATATTCTGTTTGGGAACACCTAGAGCTATATGAGCAGATGATGGACACTTTTCATATGAGAGACAATCAAAACTGTATCGAGTATGTAAGGTCGACATTCTCCCTGAATACTCCAGTTTCTTTGCGGGACTGGAGGACCAGAACCACTCAAGATGGTCCACCTATCGGGCGGCCATCTTGAAACACTTCTCCGCCCACCGGAACCCCCAGGAGGCTCGCAAAGCGGCCTAAAATCTGCAGTGTGGGGAAGATCAGGCCCCACGAGAGTTTGCACAGATAGCAGGGAGTTTGTAACCACCTTCTTTCATGCTCTCCCCAAGTATATTATGACCCAGCCGGTGAGGAACTTCCACGAGAAAAGAACGATGGAATAGGTAGTAGAGCAGGCGACCCGCATTTATGAGGTCCAAAAACCCGCAGAAAATAAAAATCTGAACAAAAACCCTAAGCCAGCCAACACCCCAGCTGCTGCTAAGGTGGCAGAGGTGAAGGTTGCCCCCATTTTAGACTTAGAGATGGGGGAGCCTAAAAATACACCTGCACAAAATCAGCAGAATCCCACACCCAGAAGGCCTGCTGCTCAGGGAGGTAATCCCACTAATGGGACCCCTAACTCCCCTGATTATATGAGCCCCCGAGACAAGGGCAACCGACCAATCCTGGGGTATGTCTGGACTCCCCTGGCCCAAGGTGGGGATCCAACCAGGTAAGTGCTGTCCCGGGAAACTTCCCTCCTAGCTTCCCTCAGGAGGGCAGGAATTCCCCAAATGCTGGGTTAAGCTTCTTTCCCCGATACCCACAAAACCCCCACCTGCAGGACAACCCTCCTTTCATTCCCCGCTTTCGGAAACCCAGACAGCCCAATCTGGTAGAGGGGAGGCCAAGGATGAAGGGTTACCATAATTCACCATATCCAGGGTACTATGGGCGAAGGGATAGTTACCCTTCCCATGATCCCCCTACGGTTGACCAGAGAGCCCCGTACAAGCCGGAATGGGAATCCCAACTAGAGCGCCAGGTCCAAAACTTAACACAGGATCTGGGTCGCATGTTGAGGGCTCAATAGAACCCTCAGACAAACATGGTGGCTCAGAACCCCACAAACCAAGGATCTGGCACCCCAGAACAATGACGTGGCTAGAACCCTGACAACTCAACAGTTCCAGAGGAGGAGGAAAGGGGGGTATAAAGCCCTAGAGGAAGCTTCCTTTCTCACTCATGAAAAGCCCCTGGACAACCCGGTACCGGAACCAAAATCCCCTGCCCACAAAAACCTGCCACCCAAGGAACAGAGGGCGGGTAGAAGAAATAAAGAACCGAAACAGACCCATTTTGTGGAGGAAGTTAGTGTCCTGCAATTTGAAGGAGAAGAATCCTCAGAGGATTCTGGGAAAAAGATCTTCTCCTTCAGGGAATTGGGGACTCCTTCAAAAGAAAAATGGGTCCCAAGGTATTTAAATGAAGACTGGGTGGGAGTGGGGACTGATTCTGAATCGCCCATCCTAGAGCCCCAGAATAAACATCAAGAGGACATAATCTTGCAAGGGGGTTACAAAACTCCCCAAAGCGATTCTGGTGACCGCCTCCAAAAAGGGGGAGGGGGCAGCCCAGAATCAGAAAAGGAGGAGCCCGAAACTCCTCGTATCTCCGAGTGCAACATTTTTCTTTCAGATTCCCAAACTACTACACAGACTTATGCCCAAACTACCCTTGTGTCGGAGTCAAAAATAAGGAAAATGACTACCCAGCTTGCCCAGAATGCCCATTACCTTTGTCCATTGGAGGAGAAAGAAGGTAGATTCTATGCCTCTGTCCAAGTGCAAGGGCAATGTGCAATTCCAGCACTGGTGGACACTGGATCCCAAGCCACTCTTCTGTCAAAAAGGGCCTTTGAGCAGCTAAATTCAGGAAGGGGGGAGAGATACCAGATCCCTCTCTCCCCTCTTCTTGGACAACTCCAGAACTTCAATGGGAACGAAATTCCTGTCGAGGAGACTGCGGATTTGGAAATAAAAATTGGGTGACATAAGGTGAACCACCCTGTCATAGTCATAATTCCAGAGGGCACACCCTGTCTACTAGGGAATGACATCCTGCAAAGGTGGTCCCCCTCAATAGACTGTGTGAACAAGGTCCTCTGGATGCAGACTAGCAGGTCACTACAATTGAAACTGAGTGTCAGCCATGTTAGTTTAAATGGCACATGCCACATGGTTGAACAGAAATCTGATCATATTGAGTTTCATTTCCAGAATAAACAAATACCTGACGTGACAATATTTGCTGTAGGACAACAAACTGGTGATGGGGACTTCATTCTCGAAAATCAACCTTCCTTCCAGTCTCAAGTGGCATTCCACACTGAAAGCAAATACTCTGAAATTCTATACCAATTCACAATCTGAAAATCCCAATACCATAGCCAAAAGTGATGAGAAACCAGCTCAAAGTTTAGCTGATATTCAGAAAATTAGAAAACATTTATTCATCCCTATTCAGTTAAATGAGGGGAAGGAATCTGTTCTCGCCCGAGTGTGTGTGAACAACAGTAAGAGCTTCATTAGCGAAGCCATGTTCCGAAAGCTCCCAAAAGATCCAGCCATTCCCACATTTAAATTGATCGATAAGAGGGAAATGGGCCTGGAAATTCCCAATTCCAAATATCTCCTGCCTAGCAGGTGTATGTTCAAAATATCTATTGGAAACAAAAGCATAGTACATAATTGTTGGGTCGTGCGAGATGTCCCTACTGCATTCTATTTAGGCAGTGACATTCTCAATCATTTTGCCATTAACTTGGACCTGATAAAATACAAAGCCTGGTCCCGACTAGGGGGCAATCCCATGGACTTTGATGATTTAGAAAAAACATTTTGGTCAGCCGAATTGCTGCCGTATGCAGTTGAAGTTCAAATTGGAGAGGAGGTCACCATCCCAGGATGGACACGACTATTCCCACTTGAATTAAAAATTAAAAGAGGACAGAAACTGCAAAATCCTGACGCATATGTACACCTCAATGCCCATCTCCAACAGCAGGGGTTGGGGTTAAACCCAACACCATTAGTCAATATAGAACACAACACCATTCCAATATTGATGGATAACAGCGACCTTAGGAGTATCACTCTTGGCGCAGGCACCATCATTGGAATGGCGGTTGATGACTGACATTTCACCATGGATCTAGGTAATGAGCTGATAGGACCAATCCCTAATGACTGTTTTGACAGTAATAGTGCCAATGACGTACCACCAGACAGGATCTTCACCCGGCAAGGGGGGAATTTCCTGGTGTACTCTTCCTGACCTTACGGGGAGGAAGAGGTGACTTGTGACATCAGGCAGGATGAGGTGATCTTCCAGGTCCCCGATGACAGCCTCGCCTACCTGTAACCCTCTGTCCAGGCCAGCACTCTAACCAGAGACCCCTCCACCCAGCTGGAGGAGGCTGCTGAGATATCAAAACCGGATGTCTTTCCAGGCTTCAGGCAAATGGTTGGAGAGCGAGTCAACCTAGCTGATGCCTGAGACTCCGGAGCAAAAGCAAAAGTTGAAACAAGTTTTCTTAGATTTTCAAGATCTTTTTGCGGTGGACTCGTAAGACTGTGGTCGCACTGAAATCCATACAACTACAATTCCCATGGACCCTGTAATGACTCCGGTGTATGTGAAGCAATACCGCTTGCCTCCCGCATCCCTGGAGTCCCTGACAGAAATAATCAAAAACCTTGAGTCCCGTGGGATAATTCGTCCAGTCCACAGCACCTTTAATAATCCGGTGCTGGGGATTTTAAAACCGAACGGCCAGTGGTGACTCTGTGCGAACCTTAGGGAGCTAAACAAATGTGTCCATATTTCCCGATGGCCTCTCCCCTACATCAACCCAGGGGTCAAAGGTATACACTGCCATTGACCTGACCAATGGGTACTGGACCGTGCCTGTCAGTAGGGAGGACCAATACAAGCTGGCCTTTACCTTCGACACACAGGCAGCAACACACCTGGACCCGGACTCCCTACGGATACATCAACTCCGGCAACAAATTGAACATCTCCCTACATAAGGCCATGCCCGACTTGGGTGAAAGGGGTAACTTGACCTATGTGGATGATGTCTTGATAAAAAGCTCAACTGTGCAGGAACACATTGCGGACATCCGTTATGTGCTGACACAGTTGAGGGTTGCCGGAGAAAAACTTTCCTTTCAAAAGGCACAGTGGTGCAGGACCCGTGTCAACTTCTTGGGGCATGAGATAACTCCTGAGGGTCTCTGTCTCCAGGCGAAAAAAGTGGTTGCACTCCTAAAACTTAAAGTCCCACAACTCTGCATGAGCTAGGAAGCCTCCTTGGACTGACTAATTGCAGTAGGAAGTTCATTGAGGATTACGCAGAGATCACAAGACCCCTGATCCATCTGTTGAAGGGGGGGGGTCAAGTTGGAGTGGGGTCCAGAACAAGCCGAGGCAGTAAAGCAACTCAAAAGAAGCCTCTCACAGGCGCCTTGTCTAGCTTACCCTGTCAAAAACAAGGAGTTCTTCTAGGAGACAGGGTTCTTGAATACATGCGTGACCGCAGTATTATATCAAAATCATGACAAGGTCAATAAAGTCATCTCCTAAGCAAGCAAGACTTTATCCTCTGTGGTGGAAAAATTCAACGATTTTGTGAGAAGGCACTCCTGGCAATGGTGTGGGCATTGAAAAATGTACGTCTGTTCATCCAGGGGGAACACATCATAGTGGAGACTCCCCACCAGCCTTCACAATATCTCCAAAGTGACAGAATCCAGACCAGAAATCTAAGTAATTACAGAATTACTTCCCTGATTCTGTCAATGCAAGGCATTCCTGTGGAGGTCAGATATGGCCAAAACAAGAAGAGTCCCCTCGCGCAAGGTCTGGCTGACTTGCATGATTGTGCCAGAGAAAACTGTCTCGAGGACGAAAGTCTTAAAATCCAGGACAACATGGAGGCGTACCTGAATTACCCGCACAAAGTCTATGAAGAAAACAAGTGTGAGGGAAGGCCCACAGTGTATGTGGACGAGTGCTCCTAACATGTTCACAACAACGGGGAAAAGGAACTGGTGGCCGTCGTGGGGCATGCCTGGGTGAATGATGTCCCGGAACCCTCCGCTGGGTAAAGAAACGGTCCCCGTAGTAGTCTTGTGGCAGAGTTGATGGCAGTTCATCAAGCCATCCTCACGGCTGTCTAACACCAACGCCACAAACTGGTCATAATCATTGATTCAGATTATGTGCGGAAGGGGTTCATGGAGCACCTGGTTAATTGGAAATCCAGAGGCATGTGCTAATAATAAACCGCTTAAACATGGAAAACTCATCCTAAATATTGAGGATCTGGTCACCTCTAGTGGTATGCCCATCTATTGGAAGAAGATCAAGGGTCATTCCAGAATAGAGGGGCCAGACAAAAGTGGAAACGACCTAGCTGATCAGCTGGCCCAAACCGGAGCCATCCAGGGGGATCTCCTCGAGCTCGAATCCCTGTTGGGGGAAACCAGGTCACTGCTATCACTTGTTCCCAGACAAATGCTCTCAATGAACTCTCAACTGCCCAATGGAGTAATGAACCCCAGATGCTTATTTAATCATGGAACAAAAAGGGGAAAGTGGTAAGTTTTATCAACACGTTGAGGATCCAGAGAATTTTCCCCTGATGGATACTGATTACATTGGGAAAGAGGACCTCAGGGTGTTGATGAAATGTCCAAAAATGTTCTGAATCCAAGACGGTTTATTGGTAAGGAGATCCATATCTGGCTGTGACCAGTGGGTGGTCCCTCCCTCATTCCGAAGCCTGATGCTAAGTCACGCCCATGATGTGGCCACAGCCGGTCATCAGGGGTTTCACACTACTTTAGAAATCTTGCGAGAGGTTGCATACTGGCCACACATGGGGCAGGACCTCGACCAATATTTGAAGGGGTGTCTTGTGTGTGCACAATTTCAGCCAACTTCACTCACACACCAAGCTCCCCTCCAGAAGAGGGGGAAGACACTGCCTTGGCCAGATTTACAAGTAGATTTCATCTGGCCCATGATTCGCTCCTCTAGGGGGAACAAGTACATGTTAACCGTAACATGCTTGTTTACCAAATGGGTGGAATGTCTCCTGGCCCCAAATTGCAAGGCAGAAACAGCAGCTGCCTTGATTCTCATGTTTTGGCCTACCCCAAAGGATTTAGTCAGACCGAGGTAGTCACCTCACCAGCAAATCACTATGTCATTCACTAAACAGGTCAACTCACTAGCATCTACCACTGCGTACACCTGCAAATTAATAAGGGCAGGCAGACCATTCCTATCCAATGACAGTTGCTTGATCCTGGCAAGAGCACTCATACTATCTAGGCTCGATTATTGTAATGCCCTCTATAGTGGCGCTAACAAAGCCATTATCCACAGGCTTCAAATCCTTCAAAATAATGCCTTGAGAGCTGCCCTCGGCATTCATAAGAGAGATCATATCTCTACCACCAGACGCCAACAGAAATGGCTCTCCACAGACAACAAAATCAAATTAAAGTTGGCCTCCCTAACCCATAAAGCCCTCAACAATGCCGCCCCCAGCTACCTGATGGATAGGGTAAAGAGAAAGTCCTCCATCCGACAAACAAGAACTATCAATTCCAACCGCCTGATAATTCCCAGATTCAAACTCTCCACCATTGGTGGGAACAGTTTCCCGGTGAAAGCTGCCATGCTCTGGAATTCGTTGCCACACAACCTAAGAGCTGACCAACCATACTTACACTTTAGAAAACACCTCATCAGTCACCTTAACTCCAAAAACCCTTGTTTGTAGATGCACTTTCTATACCTAGGTATAGATAGTGATACCTTGCTCGCGACCTCGCCCTCGCCTCTAACAGCCCTCACAGCACACATCTGTACACTTTCCTCCTGTATAGATATTGACCTTTTATGTATGAAGATTTGTATACATTTCCATACCTCCTATTCCTGTAATCCTGTAATCCGGAATATTTTTTCTCAGGAGTACCCGCCTCTAACAGCCCTGTATATATTTGTATATTTGTATATTTACCCTTGCATAGATATTGACTTTGTATGTATGAAGATTTGTACATTTCTTATTCTGTAATTTTGGTTATCTCTATCACTACCTCAATGTGTATATTTGCGCAACATTGTAAGCTTTGAATTATCTTCTGCCTGCGCCCTGTTGCCCCTGGGTAAGGTGCGCCATATAAATAAATAAACAAACAAACAAACAAACAAACAAAACAAACAAAGTGATGACAAGGATATGGGAGATACTTGGGGTAAAAAGGAAACTTCACATTGCATACCACTGTTCTCTAGAGCATTTAAAAAAAGTTTGTGGCAGATTCCGGGCTAAGTTGGGACATCCGATTACCCCTTGTCCTGATGGCCATCAGATCTACACCTTCTTCTGCAACTAAGATTTGTCTCCATTTGAGCTGATGATTGGACGAAGGATGGTGCTACCTCAGCATCTGTTCTATAGAACACAGGAGCAGACATTGATTAACGCCTCCACAACTCATGAGAATGTAGAGAACCTAAGAAAACACCTTCAACATGCTTTTGCGTACACTCAGCGGAATCTAGAAAGAGCTGCAGAGGGGATGAAGACTCAGTATGATCGAAAACAACCAAAAAGGAATAACAAGTAGGAGACAGGGTCTACTTGTACAATTTCCAAAGGAACCAGACCAAAGAGTGCACATTTTTGCCTAGCTGGCAGGGACCTTTTGAAAATGTAGACAAAATCTCACCTGTCGCCTACAGAATCTGCATCCCCAAAGGCGAATTGACAGAAGAGAAATGGGTCCATATTAATCAACTAAAGAGTTGTCACCCCAGACACACTTTGCAACAAATTGAAGGGCCCAGAGATAATCAGAGGAGACATCGGAAACCTGAGAATAAGGAAAAGAAGAACCAGAATGGAGCCAATAGGATTTATAAATAGGATCATGTAACAGGGAATATTTCCTTCCTTATCCATTGTTACTATTAAATGCCTGTGTATCCCACTGCTGTCAATAAAATTGGTGGGCAGTTAGTGGGAAATTGTTGTAGCTGGTTTGTGTTCTCTTTCATAGATTCATAGTGGTTGCGCCTATCTAACAACCAAGGAGGATCTCCCGGCAACCTGGAAGGGAGAAACCAAAGGAGATCCGGAAGTGTTGCTCCACACCCTGAAAGGAAAATCGCAGGGAAAGAAGGGGGTGTCATTCCATGTTCTGACCAGAGACAACAAGAGGAGTAGGACGCACCATTCTCTGATGGAAGAGGGACTCATACCTGCCGGATCCTGCTTGAGCCCATGGAGAGATCCCACTTGCCCGACTCCCCCTCGACTTGGAAAGCCCAGGAAAAGTCGGGGGGATGTGTGGGATATATTGACCCACTCAACGGCATTGCCTCACATCACTAAGTTGCATTTGCGCAAGAAACAGCAACCGGGCTGGGCTGGCTCCTGTGCGCACCAGGACCTCAAAATTGCGTTTTGGCAGCAAACAAAAAGATTGCTGTACCATCCTGCCAGCACACTTCAGGCAAGAAGGAAGAATTGGACACACTGAAAAAGTATGTCTGTGTGTTCTGAAACATAGAAATGGAATCAAGTGAAAAAGCAGTGTTGCTTTGCTGCAAAAACCAAATTATCCAATAAAAAAAAACTTTTTCACTTTTAAAAATGTTGCTCTGACCGTATGGCCATCTGTTTTTCCTCCAACAACTGTGATTGATAAGGCCCTGCCACGCCCATGCCTATCCCCACTGTCTCTCAGCGAAACCAAGTGTTATTCCAGAATGACAGGCTGTGCCAGCCAAAACCTGAAAACCAACTAAAGCTGTACTGCATCAAACACAGAAAAGCACTTAACTTTGGCTAAAAAGGATCAAAATCACTGTTTTGAAAAGGAAACAGAGCTGTATGTACACATGTCAATTTTATGGAGACCTTTGCCTTGTCTAGATTGTTGTGTAAACCATAATGGAAAGACATATGCCAAACCAAATATAAAGGAAGAAATGCTAGCAGTTTTCAACACGTGAAACAATAGGCTTTGCAGACTGAAGAAAAGAATTGCCTATTTAAAATTAAATTGTTGAATGAAAGCCTGATTACTTGGCAATGTAAACAGATTCTTTTAGTGGTGATAATGCATGCATAGGCTATCTTCTTTCACATGTTTGTTTGAATTCAGGACCCAAAATTAAAAATTAAAGAGTTTAAAACACATGCACTGAGTTTGCAAGCCCCAACAAAAAAAACAGTTATTCAAGTGCCAGCTCTAAAACTTCCCCCAAGGAGAATGGGACTATCATAAAAACTCTCAGCAGATACTGACAACCCCCTGACAATTACAGGGTTGAACAGACTTTTGTCTCTGCTGGGACCCTGACAATAGAATTCCTGGGACACTAACCTGTGAAGTGTGAAGGGGCAATTAAACCTTCAATTAAGCTGAGAAACCTCCACCCTGCTGAAGGAAATGGCAGTTGGCAGCAGTTGAAGTTAAAGGAAAAAAATGGACCCAGGAACAAAGGAACAGCCATTTGTTCATAAAGACTATTTTATTAAAAACAAAACTTTAAAGACATTCATCTCGGCAGCAGGACTTTGTAAAAATGTAAATATTTCACTGTTTGGAAGTAATTTTATGGCCTTTCTTTTAAGACTTGGTACAACTCATTGCCGCATGGGGAAAAGAAGTTACCAAATATGACAAATTACCAGAAAAGTATATATGTCCCAAATGTACATTTTTATACTTACATACCTTATGATCAACCCAACATATGAACAAAATTATGGATATTTGGGCCAAATCTGTAATGTGTAAAATTGCCAAAATGTATCAGAAGGGCGAAACAAGGTCCCACAGACTTGAGAATTGGACTGATATATGCTGCTCATCATATGTAACCTGTGTGTATAATTTGCTAAAGATGTGTAAATAGAAGCTTAACTAAGTGCATTGCTTACATTCCTATTGTTCTTATCACCCCATTGGTGATTGCTGCCCCATATTAAAAATGGTAAGATTTCTTTGAATTTTCTAATAAATAATTAAATATTATATTTTACCCACCAGCCTGGTTCATGGTCCATTGTGACCCGGGGTATTTGAAAAGGGGGTGTGATATGAGTGGTGTACCATCTCAATGTTGAATCTAATCTTCTCTACAACATAAGCATTTCAGTCATGCGCTGCATACTGGGCCGAGACTAAGGTGTGTGTCGCCTGATTGAAATCCTTAACAGCACCTACCTGCAGAGACGAGCACCCGCACACACAACAAAGAGGCGAGGAGGCACCTGGGTTAACTGGTGGCCTGTCTGATCACTGGATCTGAGCACTAGCTGTGCTGGCCTTTGAGGGGAACACTGCATTGGCAGTCCACGACAGAACACCTTAGAACATGAGTGCACCTTAACAGGAACAACAAATGAGGGTATGATTGCTGGGATATGAGAGAGAAAGTGTGGTAAAGCGAGCTATGTGGTATGTATTTTTTCTTTTTTTTATAGAATAGAGAAAGAATGGCTCCTGCAGAGGGGAGTAGTGACGTGGAATTCCCCTCTAAGAAGAGGGAAGGCAGCACTGAGTAGTGGAGAGGATTGAAATCCCTCTGCCCGAGGAAAGGGGGCAATATGAGGAAAAGTAAACCACTCCGTACAACAGTGTAATTTTGGCTTTGTGGTATACATTTTCAATAGAAATGTTTGGAGTGGGGCGAGGGTAGCCCGGGGGTGTTGTGGGTGTGGAGTGTGGGGAAAGGATTTGTGGTAAGGGATAGTATGTGTTTGGGAAAGCAGTTTTGGGAGAGTGGTTGGTCTGCGCTATTGTGCGAAGACACACTGAGGTTTATTGTAGCATCAGAGCAGGGGTACTGGAAGGATGGCATGTGGAGGATGTTGTTAGTGGTGATCTTTTTTGTGAAGATTTGTTTTGGTCAATGTGTTATTGTTAGTGTCAGTAAAAATTGGCATGCCAATTGAGCACACATACAAAGTGCTTCCGCAGTACAGGTAGGAGAGTATGAAGGACCACAATGAATGGGTACAGGGAACAGAAGGCAATATGTATAGTTCTTGGCCAGGCGAAAGCACATACAACAAGCAAAACATTGAACACATGTACAAGCATTTGTTGTCAACTTACAAAGGGAAGCAGTTAAAGAATATAGAAAGCATACTAGAGTTGTGGAAAATACATAAGGAGGTCGACGAAGCACATGATGATAATAGAAAGGAAAGGGTTGAGGCACCTGTGCAGTGCACAGCCCTGCCGCTCTCAGAGGAGAGCCCTAACAGGGCAAAGGCACAGACGCTATACCCATTACATACCCATTACAACCTGCAGCAGGGTACATACATCCCTGGCATGAGCCCACAAGACACCCCAAAACAAATGCCTCAGGGGATCACAAAAACAAAACACGAGACCCACTCATAATGGAGATAGAGAACAGAGTGCACAGGGACCGAGAAGCAGCATTACAGAAGACAGAGGAGTAGATGGCAAGAGTAATGCATGGAAGCATAGGGGGTGGGCAGTGTCTGGTGCTAGGCACAGATACATGGAAGGCGGGACATATACTCCACAAAATGGACAGCGCGTCATTACGGATGTTAAGATTGAGACAGATGAGGGAGTCCCTGTTGCAAGGGGAAATCAGGAGAGAGGGCCACACAGAGAAGGAAGGCACCACAGCATGAGCTATGATACTATCTGAAGGAGGGAGAGAAGGACCTGCATGGGGTGGAGTGGAAGACAGATGAGGAACAGAAAGCAATAACGCCATGAGGTGTGCGGTTTAGACCACGACCCAGGTGGAATGCAGTAACAAAGGGGAAGAACGGAGGGAGGCCACCTCAGAAGAAGAAGAAGACAGGGATGCAGTTTCCCCTGTTAAAGATGGAATATGGAGGGCACATTCAGTGCCCTGGACCCATATGGATAGGAACAACTTAATGAAGTTATTGCTCTCATTTACAGCAGGAGCAGGTAAATGGATATATGCACTGGAGAAGCAAATATCAGGAGTTACATTAGCAGTGGGAGATATGAAGAGCTTGCTTGCTTGTTTTAATTTTGGAATAGCAGACAAACCCGATTTGGGAAAATGCAGAGTACCCACGGGTACGACTGGAAGGATAAACAAGATATAGAGCCTGATTCATGGAATTTTTGCACAGTTCAATACAGCTATGACCCACTTTATCGTGCAACCAAGACAGGACTTTATTTCTAAGCACCTCTCTGGTTTCAGACTGCCCTGCTTTATTTACATTTTAATGACAATGTTTCTTCAGCTCATCAAAAATGCTCTCTGGAAAGAGTCAGAGACCTCAGGCATACTGAAGTTCTTCACCCAAATATCATTTTCAGAAAACGTATTATGTAAAGATTTTGAAGTAGTTGAGGTTTTTGGAGAAGGTGACAACAATCTTCCCAAGGAGGCTACAGATGACAATCCTGAGACAGAACCAGAGGCTGAAGGGATGGAAGCAGGGTGATATGCACTGTTCAGGCAGCTGCCTCAGATGGTAAACATGTGCATGATTCAGGAGCAAGGGCCTCTGAGCACATTTAGTGGTTCCTGGCATACCTCCTATGTCCTTCCAATTTATAAAAAAGGGTAGCAGAATGATCCTCTGAACTACAAGCCTATCATGATTATGGATGCCGATCAAAATATATTCACATCCATACTTTTGCAGCACCTGGAAGCCTGGTCAGAGAAGGTCGGCAGATTTAAAAAACCACAGGTCGGCTTCCGAAAATCTCAGGAGACAGCCTTGAATGGCTTCATTATTAGGCTTCTTCAAGATTTGACCTAGACAAAAACCTATGGTCATATTTTCATTGCCTCTGTGTATTTCCCAGCCACCTTTGATTCTGTTAATAGAAATCTTCTTTGGCATAAAATGGCGAGTTGGGGGATCCCAGAGGGATCGTTGAGACTAATTGTACTCCTACATACCAAAACAAATATTCAGGTGAGGCTAAATAGTGACGGCTCTCTATCACAGACGATAGTGATGGATTCAGGCTTGACGCAGGGGTGTATTATTGCCGCCTACTTCTTTAACCTCTATCTGTCAGATATTGAGGAATAGATTATTTAGCATCACCACCAATGGCGACACTGAAACTTTTTTGGTTGGTGTAAGCAATAGGGGTTGCAGAATTCAATTTCTGGATTCGCCACCTACTCAAAGAAAAATGTCTTATCCATTAATTAAGAAAAAACGAAGATTATGGATTTTAGTCATTTTAATAACCTAGTACATTATTCTTGGTTTTTAGATACACAAAAGTTGCAAGTTTAGGATAGTTTTATATACTCAGGGTTCCCTATTTTTAACAAACCCTCTAAAGAGAGGCTAATGGTTTACCTGAAGAATAAAGTAGAGCGCTTAAGTTTGCAGATGTGCCTCAGCAACTGAAAATATGGGTCCTTTTCGGTTAAATCTTTAGCTTGTTTGCCATAGTGGTGCCATAATTATTGTATGGTTTAGAGGTGATGCAGCTGTGGATAGTTAGAAAAATTGACTTCCTGGAAGGCATAGTTTGGAGGAAGGACTTGAATATTCCGAATTGTGTCCCTATACATTGTATCAGATACGTATCGGGTTTAATTTCCCTCAAAGCTAGGATAGAGTGGAAATATGTGTCCCTTATGTGGAAATATCTGGACCCAATGAAAAATTCTTTATTTTTTTTATTTAACGTGATTTACATGGTTATACAATCGATAACCTAACCTCTAACCACAGATAAAAAACCTTTTTTACAAAAGAAAGAGCTCTATTGGGAAGAATGGTAAGAAATAACATTCAGCAGTTACTTGTCAACCTTTCCTGAATAAAAATAAAAAATGTCACCAAAGACAAAGTTATTGGAATCTGTTCACCTGAAAGCAGAATCTTCCACCATAAGTCCTTATGTCTATTATCATACTTGTTGATCAAATCAGAGAATAGAAGCTCTCGCTGAAGTGACAAGAATGCACAGTCCATCACCAAATGTTGCAAATTGTCACTCAAATTGTCCTCTTTACAAAGTCTACAGACCTGAGCATCCAAATCATTGACCCTTCGCTTAATGGTCTCTTTCGTTTTAATAGATTCAAACGGAATCTAAAAAATTGGTCTCTGGAAAAACCAATGAGAAAAGCATTGCAGATAGTTCGGCAACAAATTTGGTTTCCGGCTTTTCTCCATTGGTTTCCCGTAGGATCTATATCGCTGTCTATCCTCCTCTGTTCTGAAAATCCTTTATATGAAAATATGGGCTATCTGAGAGAAAGAGTGTGTAACTTTATTCTGAAACAATTTGTGAATCTTTCGAAAGAAATGCTAGAGAAACTGGGCCATACACTTGAAGATATTCCTTTGGACAACACCATAGACAATCTTCACAGTTATCCCTCTATGAAACAGCTTTGTCATGAACACAAAAAAGTTGGCACCCTACCGACCAATTTAAATTTAAAGGGCCAAATCTGTTTTTAAGGTTTTCTTTCAATATTATGCTAACAAGGGACGTTTTAGTACGAAGGGGGATGCTGCCATCTAGATTGTGTAATGAATTCAATAGTGTTGAAACTCTAAAAAAACTCTAAACTCGAAAAAAACACTGTGTGGTAGTCTGTCTGATGCTATGTTTGAAAAGATTATTGTATTTTAGATACCTTATTTACAATTTGGATTTTTTTGACTATGAGAATTTTTGGTCTTATTTATTGCGTGGCCACTCAAATAAGGATTGTTTTCACTGCTAGATATCTTAAAAGCTATTAACTTAGGTAGGGCTGGTCTTTGAGTTGAGTTTTAATTAAGCCAGTACACATTTTTACTACTTACTATTTTGCCGTTTCCTCTCCTGTTTAGGACCCTTATTTAGGTCTCTTTTATTTGATGTCACATTTTTTTTCTTGATTCTTGTATGTAAATGATCTTATTTCTGTACTTCCTGCCATGCCTACTGGCCGCCTACAGGGAGGTGCCACAGAACGGAGTGGGGTTTAGCCCCTTTGAGCTTCTGTATGGATAAACTGTATGAGGTCCCCTCACTCTAGGGAGAGAGGCCTGGGAGGGCAACCCCTCACCCCCATGCGAGATGTAGTGGACTATGTACTTGGCCTTCGGTCTAGAATGACAAAGTACCTGGAACAGTCAACAAAGAATCTAAAGGCCAGTTAGGAGCTGATGAAGTACTGGCATGACCAGAAGGCCAAACTGAGAGTTTATTCTCCAGGCCAGTGGGTGTGGATTATGGAACCAGTCAAACCCAGTGCCATTCAGGACATGTGGACTGGGCTGTAATGTGTGCTGGAAAAAGCCTGTCTCAATGAAGTGAAAGCGCCTAAACAGATGTGCAAGGTCTTTCACGTCAACCAGCTAAAACCCCATTATAGCTGGGATGAATTGGTCATGGCGTTAGTAACAGATGGAGAGACTGAGGAGGGTAACGATCCCCTCCCAGACCTCCTGCACACTGAAGCCACATATGGGTCAGTTGAAGGTGTCAACCTTGCAACACACCTGTCAGAATTACAACTGAATGACTGCCATTTACTGGGACAGTTTTCCGTTCTGTTTTCGCTGACTACATGTTGTGAAGGTTGGTGCACCCATGATGTGGACAATGAAGACAGTAAAACGGTGAATAGCAGAATTCATTGGATGGCCGATAAGGTAAGGGACACCATCAAGGAGGACATTTCCAAGATGTTGTCCCTGGAGTGATAGTGCCATCCCACAGCCTCTGGGCTAGCCCAGTGGTACTGGTCCCTAAAAAGACCAGTGGTGGGAAGACTGAAGTCCGCTTTTGTGTGGACTACAGTGGACTCAATTCTGTCACACAGACAGATGTTCACCCCATTCCTCGGGCAGAGGAGCTAATTGATAAACTTGGCGCTGCCAAGTACAAGAGTACCTTTGACTTCTCGGCAGGGTAAAGGTAGGCTGGCTTGACAGACAGAGCAATGGAGAGGCCAGCATTTTCAACCCCAGAAGGACATTATCAGTTCACTGTGATGCCCTTCGGATTGAAGAATGCCCTTGCCACTTTTCAGATGATCATTAACAAGGTTTTGTCTGAACTGGAAAACTTCAGGGTCGCCTGTTAGATGACATTGTTGTATTCAGCCACACCTGGGAGCTTCATTTATCCCACCTGAAACAAGTGCTACAGGGGCTGCAGAACAGAGGTCTGACTATCAAGGCCACAAAGTGCCAGATAGCGCAGGGCACAGTGATGTACGTAGGCCACCTGGTTGGTGGAGGTAAGAAACAACCTCTGGAAGCTAAAGTACAGGCTGTGAAGGATTGTGACATTCCCACCACACATACACAGGTGAGAGCCTTCCTAGCACTAATCTTCTATGGAGTGAGACTTCATCAAGATAAAAGCTAATCACACCCTTTGGGTCTTCAATTTCTCTCCTTCCTATTTCTAAGGTTTATTTCTCCAGGGCACAGTCACTTGGTAACACGCTGTTTTAATGTCTTAATTGTTGTAGCAGATTCAAGTTTGTGATGAACCAAATTGTGTAAATAATATCCAGCTATATTTTGTAAATATTTATAACTGTCTCGAAGCATCAATTGATTACTCTTGGGTGTTTTATATGTGTGTGTTTTAGGGCTTTTCATAGCAGAAATATAGAGTGGGATATTTGTTCAAGATACCCGACCCGAAATATCTGTTTAAATAAGCAGAAAATTAAGCAAAGCTCTATGGTGGATACTTGTTGTGCTATATAGTTGGGTTTCCCAGCCACCACAGATAGAAGGGCATTCCAGATCACGCTAGCTATGGGTCTGTGTGTGACTTCCACTCACTTGGGAATGTAAACAGTGGTCTCAGAAGGGCAGAGGTGACCCTGGATTGTCTGGGTTTCACTTGGAAAATGAAGGCTAGCTTCTGCTCATGTAACTCCCCCCCCCTTCTCTCACACCAAAGCACAGTGGGGCTAATAATCAGGACGCAGCAAATACGAAAGTGGACATAGATTGCATATTTCAGCCGGACGAAAGACTTGATTTTGAAATGTGGTGCGAATGTGGGCATCATTCTCACCCTGTTCCAATGTCCCTGTGACAAATAATGTTTAATTTATTGAAGGAAAATTCTTGTGCTCAGTGATCGAAGGGCATGAAAAGAAGTAGTGGAACTATGTTCCCTGTTGGCCTGGCCCGCTCCCCCAAAAAACCCAATCGCCATGTCCCCTCCCACCCACAATACAAAACCCTAAATACATGTGCCTGCTCTTTAAGGAAACGTTCAGTGCAATGCACTGAAGGGCGCGTTTCAACTGATTGATTTCTACACTTTTACTTTAAAATGAAACCATTCCAGAACGGTTTCTTCTTAGAATAAAAGTATGGGAACTGTCCAGCTTAATTTAAAAAAGTAGAGGACCACCGCTCCCAACCGCTCCCGCCTACTTCAACTACTGCTTTTGCCCCCCTTCTGTACAGT
Organism: Ambystoma mexicanum; assembly: GCF_040938575.1. NCBI lineage: Eukaryota > Metazoa > Chordata > Amphibia > Caudata > Ambystomatidae > Ambystoma > Ambystoma mexicanum. Next base: position 545,951,377 of record NC_090929.1, read on the forward strand.
GAACAACTTTAAAACAATTATGAGGACATTTTACAATTTGGTAAAGGTAAAAATGTGTGGATGATCAGGGTGAAAATCTGTGCTGTAATTTGGATTACGGTGGTTACACCAGTAGGTATATATACAGCTGAAACTGCGTTGTGGTGGAAGGGAAAACCAGGGGTGAACTGCCCCACAGGGAACTCTGGAGATTTCCCGGTAGGCCTGTGCACCCTGGCCCTCTTTTGTGTGGTATTTCCAAATGTTTCCATAGGAAAGGGGTTGGGCTTGCCGAAAATGTGTAATTTGGGGCCATTTTGAACATAACTTCCAGGGCAACTTTTGGTTCACAGTCCACTCCTGGGGAAAACTGTATGCATTTTGAACATGCCACCTATTTCACTGATACCACGAGGTCTGTAGCGACGCCCTAAACTCGTTTTAGTTGTTTTGCGTAGTTCACTGCCGAATTAAACTGTAATACCCATGCCGGTTATGACAAAGTGAGTGTTTACCAACTCTGACTTACTTACATCATGCCCTCCCTTACAGTCCCTTGTGAATGTCAACTCATGCATGTACAGTAATACATTATGTGAACGAATTGTACTCATTTCTGCAAACGGTATGCATTCGTAAGGTACCGTGAAGCACAGGTGATGCAACTTTTGCGAATCAGTCGTATTCATGCAAAAGTAAATCACTTTTTTCAGGCGTAGGTTATACTAGCACCTGGAAAAGAATTGCGAATTGGGCCCTTCATTTTTAACAAAAAGAAAAGTAATTTTCAACACAATATTATTCTTAAACAACAGAGTGGGGAGGGTGGGGCGAGGGTTAATGGCACAATCTGAGTTGAAACCTTGCCACCACTCGCTGGACTCTAATAGAAGCACATGGTAACTGTCTGGATCCCCAGACCTAATAAAATAATGTCTTTTGGGTAAAATGTTCTAAGTTGGACTAGCAAGTGCAGGAAATTAGCACGCTTTTTGAATCGTAGGAAGCAAACCATTAGAACACTTTTAAGCAGCGCGGATGAATGGGATGGCGGAGAGGACGACCAATAACAACCGCCTGCTTGGCCACCTGAGCAGGCACACTGGCATGATGCTGCCGGATGTGCTTTCACACTGCATACGCTGTGAATCTGTGGCGATGCAGAAAAGGTTTACGACCCCGCGAGGAGCGCAGCATCGCACTACATGATGGACATTAATGTAGCACTTGGCAACGCACAGCCGTTCGCCGTTCCACTAATATCAGGAACGCAGCAGTTGTTTAGAAAGCCGCGGCCTCCGAGGGGGTGCACTAAATAGTTTTGCGTTCTTCGCCGCCTCAGGAAGCTAAATCATAAACAACAGAAATCAGGGGGGAGCTTCCGGGCATGAGGCAGGATCACAATTAGAGCACTAAACCTTTTTTACTGTCGAAACAAAATGGTTTCCATGTGAGCACAAACCCCACTGGTGGTGACTTCTTCAAATTAAAAAGTTCTGCTTGCAGGAGTGACTGTAGAGGGAGCTGTAACTGCTGAGAGAAAAAGGCCAGCGGCATATGTCACTGTCATGACCTCCCCTGATAGCCACAAAACCAGTCAGTCTCCAGAAATGACAGTGTCGCAGCAACACCGATCAGCATATTATCTCTTGGTATACATTACGCAATGGACGTGTGGAAAAATAATTGTGGAACTAGGGAATCGTTTTTGCCGACCCGTTACTACTAGTGGATATTATTACTCGGATGATGGAGCCTCTAGTATGCCTTAATAGGACGAGGGTTGCGGGTGAACCTGCCCGAAAGGAGCCCCACGTGCCGCCATTCAGCCTTAGTTTAAGATCCAAAAAGAGAAGCGGACACTGCTGACAACTGCTTCCCAAATGCTACGGCTTTAAAAAGCCTTCCCAGGGCCCCCAGTGGTTCAATTACTTGCCTGGTCGAGCACAACAGCCTGTCCCATCTATTCAAAGGCGCCAAGTCCCATCTATTCAAAGGCGCCAAACGAAGACCAGACGCATGTCTCTAAACTCTGGAGCTCGTTAGGATGATACGGTCAGGAGAAGGAAGTGAGGAGTGACTTACACAATCCTACTTCTGCAAAATTTCAAATGGCTGTTCATGTTTGATCAAGTTCATCAGGAGGTCAAGAATGATGAAATTAGATGTAATTTGAAGTACTCAATGTTTTGTTGTAAAATGTGATGCGAGGACCCCAATGCACATAAAGATACATGGGCAAACCCCGCGTCGGAGCTTTAATTAACTTAACAACTGTGTGCTTGTCAATAACACTGCTCTGCCTCTGGTGAGCATTGGCTCTGTCCTGCTGATAATGAAAAACGTCAGAAGATAACACTGGTGACATGGGGACCCCACCTGATGGAGGCCTCCTATACTGGCCTCAGGGGGTTTGGGTTAGGGGCACACGCATGGGGATCGGCCAGTGATGCAGAGATAGAGAACACAAGTGTGCACCATCTCTCTTTTCCCACCGAGACAGACTGGAATGGTGGATCGGGGTGGGGAGGGTCTACACACAGCAAAACTTTATTTCGGCCCTTGGCCATAAACGCATAGAAAAATATCAATATTAAAATGATCTAAAACCACAATAATAAAACAACACAATAATTACAGAAAATAAAATACCAGTGGAGTCAAATTCCTTGAGGACACATGCGCCTAAGTATGAATACAAATCAGCTATTTTAGAACAACTTTAAGATAATTAGTAACATTCTGAGTGCTATACACACACATCAGCTCAGTCTAAATGGCAGCCATTGAGCAAGATTACAAAGGCTGCAGGAGGGTCCTTCTGGCCATAGCCTGCCTTAAAAACGGCAGCTGAGACCAGCTGACCCGCAGGGTATCTGTCCATAGTAAATATAGTAGTGCCGTCTGACGCTGCACAAATTGCCTGTCTTTCAGAACCGGAACCAGACTCTAATGTCTTCAAAAACTGGGCAAAAAAGTATGAAATAAAATTGTCTTCGTTTGCATCACATCCCAAGGGACACCCTTTCCCTTTCCTGCCCCCAGACCATCGAGACAGGGTAGTACTAATAGGAAGGTAATTAAATCTAGCTCTTGTCAGGAGATTTCTTTCAGATGAATTATTTTCCCACAATAAGTAATTTTGGATAATATCAGATGAAATAATTACCAGCAGGGGTGGACTGGCCTATAGGGAACTCTGGATATTTCTCGGTGGACCTCTGCACCCTGGGCCTCTTTTGTGTGGTATTTCCAAATTTTCTTATAGGAAAAGCATTGGGCTTGCTGAAAATGTGTCATATGGGGCCACTTTGAACATTATTTCCAGGGCCTATTTTGGTCCCCAGTTATTATTTCCAGGGCCTCTTTTAGTCTCCAGTCCATCCCTGATTACCAGATTTCTGCTGTACCCCTTCTGAATTTCTAGGGCTTCCTGGTTAGCTCTAGATGTTGACTGCAATTGATGCTTGAGATGTGTTGCTATCGCCCGAGTAATGAGCGTAGGACTGCTGAAATAGTGTTCAGCATCCAGTTTTAACAGCCACTTCTTTACATGGACCAGCCAGGGCACAGCCCGGAAAAAACCCTTGCTCAACAGGTGCGTAATTAGGGGTTGTGTTACCCCCATCCTGGTATTAGCCCATAGTCTGAGCACATGCAGAGCGGGCCCCAACACCATTTCATCCCCCAAAAATGGCAGGCCCAGCTCAATGTGTGTGCCATAGTTGGGGCGGTTGTGGGAGACCGAGAATTACTTTTAAAAAAGAGTTCTCGATAACTTGCAGAGTATGCAGATCACCAAGGCCCTATAGCGTGGCTCCATATTTGGCCACTGATTTTGCTTTATGGAATAAACTGTCATTATCAGATCTAATGGGTTTTCACTCGACATTGACATGAATCTCTGTACTCCCCCAAGAGCTTGTTTAAACCTAGCTCCTTGTTTTTCTATGTGTGCCCCTGATTTTAGACTCAAAGTTCAACGTATCCAAGATAATCAAAATTCTGGACTCTTGGGATTACTACCCTATTCGTCAAAATCTGTTCCATTATGGATTTTTCTGATCGAGGTGACAGGCCATAACAGCCAACTTGGTGGAAGGGAATTGCCATAGCATTTTGGTGCTGGACTGCTCATGTGGGCGGGACAAAGACTAATATGCAAATGGATATTTCCCATCTGTGAAAGGTACAGTGAACAAAAAGCGTGTGCCGCAAACTCTCATCTCAAAGTGGGAAAAACCCCCAGAACAGGTTATCATGCCATGTTCTTTCTGGAGAGGCGCGCCTGCTACCTTTCTTTGAAATATTTGCAAGGAACATGGGGTTGGGCACCCTGAGTTACCTGGGGGAACCCAGACATGGACTCCCTGCTCACTGTGCTCAGAGAAGCACAGCTCTACCTCACTGATGAGGCCCAACAAGGCTAAAACACATGTATGGGGTTGCTGTTGGTACTCTTGTTCAGAAGGGAATTGCCACAGCATCAGCGAAGAATAAGCATGGCCATCGCATTGTGCCAAATCTAGGGGCGTCTATTGCACCTAGTTCTAATGCATCAACAATTTCTCCCTCTTTTAGCAGTAAATGCATTTGTATTTTCACCCCCCGACCCATACCCGACTGTTGCGGTGGAATTTGCATAAAGAAGCTTTAATAGCATCCAGTAGGGGCTGGGAGTCATTCCTCTTCTCCAAAACCTGCCACAATATGCCTCTTGAAACTGTATCAAACGCCATCTTTAAGTCAATAAAGATGACGTACAGTTTAATTCTAAGGAGTTTGGTATATTTCTCTATGAGCAGGAACAGTAAGAAACAATGATCCACTGTCCCTCTGCCTGCTCTAAACCCTGCCTGGGCATTAGAGATTACTTCTGTCTCATCTGTCCACTTTTGAAGTTTAATTTGAAAAACCTTTCCAAATGTCCTGCCCACGCTGTCCAATAGGGATATCGGGCGGTAGTTCTCAGGATGCTCTTTACCTCCCTTTTTATAGATTGGGTCAATTGCAGCCTCCGACGAGGTAGGGTGTACCAAATCCGACCTAATAGCTGCGTTAAAGATTTGCATCAACATCGGGATCCAAATTGCCGGCTCATCACGGAAAAAATCAATTGGGATCAGATCTGGCCCGAGGCCTAACCCAATCTCTGGGAGAGTAATGCTTCCCCAACCTCACACTCAAGGATAACCAGCACCCCCTCTGGCCAATCAAATACTGGAGGCATCGCTCCCTACAGGGACTCTCCCCCTCCCTATCGGAGTATATTTCAGTAAAATGGGCCTCCCATTCATTCCCCAAAATAAACCAATCCAGGTCACGTCCCCCCTTGAGCTCTATAGGGATATCAATTCCCAAAATTTCACCATATCCCTGGCCGCTATAGCTGCAGCCAGAGCCTCCCTTGACAACAAAGCATGTATCCGGTGCTTTGTACCTAAAAGCTGTTTATATTTCAATCTCAAGACTCTTAGAATACACTTGCCGTGCAAACCTGGGGATTTGACAAAGCACACTATATCCTTCTTAGCTTGGGCACACTCTGCATCATATCAAGGATAATTCCCGAACAATTGTTCTTAATCGTACCCCAGGGGGTGGTTAATAAGGGCTCATCCTTACAAATTCCACACCCACCAGCCCTTTTCAGGTACTCCTGTTGGCAATAAAACACACGTTAGCCCCAATCGCTGCATACAGTTTGTGTTTCGAGGCTGTCTCCATCCAGGTTTCCCATTTCACTGACTTTCTTGATTGGCCCTCCACCATATTGGGACAAGAAGACATATCAAGGATCCCTCCTCCAAGACCCACCTACCTCAATTTTACAAGAAAGCTTTACAAGCCTCTGCGTCTGCTCCTGCAGGATGTCTACAAGATAGGAGGTATTGGCACAGTGCCCGTGGGCCGAGTGGAAACTGGTATCATCAAGGCTGGCATGGTGGTCACCTTTGCCCCCAGTAATGTCACCACTGAAGTGAAGTCTGTGGAGATGCACGACGAGGCTCTGGTGGAGGCTCTCCCTGGTGACAACGTTGGCTTCAACGTAAAGAACGTGTCGGTGAAGGATATCCGAAGAGGGAACGTGGCTGGTGACAGCAAGAACGACCCCCCCATGGAAGCCGGGAGCTTCACTGCCCAGGTCATTATCCTGAACCACCCTGGCCAGATCAGCCAAGGGTATGCGCCAGTGCTGGATTGCCACACCACCCACATTGCCTGCAAGTTCGCAGAACTGAAGGAAAAGATCGACAGACGATCTGGCAAGAAACTGGAAGAGAACCCCAAGAACCTGAAGTCTGGTGACGCCGCCATCGTGGATATGATTCCCGGCAAACCCATGTGTGTGGAGAGCTTCTCCAGCTACCCTCCCCTCGGACGCTTCGCTGTGCGTGACATGAGGCAGACGGTGGCTGTTGGAGTTATCAAGGCGGTCGAGAAGAAGGCGGCCACGGCTGGCAAAGTCACCAAGTCTGCAGTCAAGGCCAGTAAGAAGTAGCGCCAGCCGCACCCAGCTGCTCTGATGGCACTGGGTATCCAGAATCCTCTGGTCTCGGATCGTCACCTACACTCTTTGATCAGGGACTGGTTACTGAGCATTGGGGTTCACCACAAGAGCCTCCGCAGGAAAGGGGGACAGGACTTCGGAAAGCGCGAGTTTTAATAGGTTCTAATATTTTATAATTTAACATTCTGGTTAATCCCGTCTGTGATTTCTGAATAAAATATTGGCACATCTGCCCGTTTCTGATGTGGTTGGATTTTGGAGGTACTCGCTAAAGTAATTCCATAGTTGGGGTGCGTATTAAAGTGCGAGGTGGTCAATGGGTGCCATATTGGTGCAGCAAAAAATACTCATGTGAATGGCACTAAAATAAATAAAAGACCAAAAACATAAAAAAAAAAAAAAAAAGAAAGCAAAAGAGGCCTATGATCACTATCCCACCAGTCAGTTATGACCATTCCATGCACCGTAGCCCAATTACTTGCTGTAATAAAAAAGGTATCAATATAGGACTGACCCTGGGATCCCCTAAAAGTGGGTTGCGCTGGAAGATCACCAAGGAGTCTACCATTACAAGCCCTTATTTGCAAGTTTGCAATAATACAAGCAGTCTTCACAGCAACTTTGTGCACTCTCCTAATAGGGCTAGTCCTCAGGAGAGGGATAGACCAGGCAGAGTCCCGGTCCTCCAGATTGAAATCTCCAGCTAACAATAAAAATTGGCTCACCACGATGTATGGGTGATCAGACCGACACAATTCCTGCAGGCTCAACACTGAGTACAGTCCAGCCCCCACATTGGGTCTATTGTATAAATTAGCCAGCAAGAACCTGATTCCCGATGAGGTGGAAACCCCAAGACCTGTAAATAGGGGTTCCCTGTAGCGATCGTTACCAACCCACATGCCAGATTAATATCTATCCAAATAACTAGTCCCCCCCCTGCGATCTCCCTTAAGGCCCCTACTAGCAGTGACCATGTATGACACATACCCCTGTGGAGCAATCAGGTCAAGGGTCCAAGTTTCGTGGAACAGTATTACCTGGTGGGTTCCCACAAACTTGCTCCAAGCTAAATATGGCAAGATCTTTAATTGTCCACTGGCACCCCCCTTTGCTGGGACAAACAGTCAATCCACCAGGTCCAACAATGAGGGTGAGTCTTCTCCAACAACCTCCTTGTTACGATCATAGCTCCTCACTCCCATTGCAGGAACCAGAAGAACCCTGGAATTTGGAAAGTTCGATGGGCAAGGGCCATAGACAGGGTTCAGATCAAATAATTGTTGTGAGCGGACCAGAATCCTTACCCCCATGGGGGGACAAGCCGCAGGTCTATACTTAGAATACCCTCCACCATGGACCACAAAGTCAGTTGGATCTTGATGTTGTCCAATTTCGAATTTGGCAGGGGGCCATGAGTACAGTGAACCAAGTCAGATCTAATGATTGATAAACACACACTCTGCCCCCTAATCCAAAGGCAAACTTTATTTTTTAGCCCCTCCATGTCCTCGAAGGCTCCCTTTGCCAGACCTGGAACATTGGTCAGGGAGAGTATAGGGGGACTCAAAATCCCATCCCCACCTCCACCGGAATGCAGATCATAGACAACCCTTATGGCTCTCAGGGTCTGTAGGTTTGAGCCAGTCAAAGGGTTGTCCCCCTATTCACCCACCCTGAGGGGCAACCTTTCTAAAACCAGAGCCATAATGTTGGGTTTGGGCCTCATGTACTCGGGAACACCAGGTAGATCTCTACCCTCCACAGTTAAGATTGTCTACAGCCCTGCTCCCAGGGGCAATTGTTTCAGTGCCCCTAAAATCACTGTTGTCAGCAGGGGGATGCGGCTCTCATACCTCCATGGGTGCCCCTCCTTAGCACCTGGGTGTGAGTTGGGGCCTGGTTATTCTTATCCTAAGGTGGCTTGGAACAAGACAACTGGACCAAGTCCCCCAACATGAGATCCATTGGGTGGGTAGCTCTACATGTATTAACTGTTTGAAACATGCCCTTAAGCTCCTCTAACTGTCCCAGAAGGGGGACCATAAAGCCTTCCACTGCTGTAACTATTTCTTTCTTAATGCAACCAATATTCTTAGTAATCAGTTTAGCCAACTCCTGGACATTAGGAGAGGCCAACTCCTAATCCTGCGCACCTTACACTTCAGTTTGGGAACCCATTTTGTGGCAGCCTATTGAGGCCACCCCAACCGATTAATCTGTAGCTTAACAAATCCTTGCCTAAATTGTATCAATCTATTTTCTTTCCCATGGTTTACTGTCTTCCTATGGTTCTCATTAGTTCTGGACCCCTCTAAAGGGCCAACAGAGATGTTAGCATGGTTAACCCCCATTGGACCCACGAGTCAAACATATTCTGGAGCTCCAGCTGGGATGTCCTACCGATGGGATATAGGATCTCGGCTTCCAGGGCTAATGGGCACATGTAGCAGCCTTTTCTGTCTGCCCTATACTAGGTGGTGGGGCGCAGGTCTCCAAGATAGTTGGTCCAATAGAGGACTTGTTTGTATGCAGTAAAAATGTCTTGCCCCCATCTTGAGTTTCGTTAGGGGCAACCTTGTGTGAGATCAAGTGATCCTCATTGTTTACATGGGAGAGTACCCCCAGACAACCCATTTTTAGACAGGGAGATACCACACAAGGATATCAAACCATCAGTAACAGCTGCCACACAACTAGATATGGTACCAGGGGGGACATCAATGGATTCAGCCTCATCCCGATGGGAGCCCACCAATGATTTAGTTGCAACCACATTTTTGGCTGGGTCATCAATATCATATAAGAACCCCTTTATTTCTGAAATCATTTGGTTAAGCTCATTGATTAGTTGGAAAAGCTTAGAAATCTTGATCTGATCCCCTCACCCCCACACAATTGGATTTTCGGCATTCCTTTTCCCCCATGGTAATTATTTATTAAACCTAAATCAATGATTTAGTAGGTCAAATGTTAGCCTAGTTTAAAACAACAGCAATAGGTAAAACAATTCTAAAAATAAAAATACATAACATATCTAACACATTATTATAAAAGCCACAAACCAGCTCCAACCACTAAAAGTCCTCAGGACCAGCACAGCACAATGACAGAATAGTTCACAAAAACTGTTAGTTAAAAGTAGGTAAAAACCGTAGACCTTAATCTCAAGCTTAGGCTCAAAATTAATCAAACAAATGTAGGTGCCCAGGGCACGTCCGACAGCTTAAGGGGCCGCCCTAGTCTGTCTATCCCCCCTCCCCACGGGCCACCTTGCAAATAGAAATAGCTTGAAATAAAATCCACATGGGCGATGTGAAGCAACAAGGTCAAGCTCCCATGGGGAGTTCTAAGATGGATTCATTTGCTGTCTGATCTCAATCTCATAAACCAAAAAAAAAAACAGGGTCCAAAGGAGGATGTCAGGCCAGCGATCTATGATGGACTATATGGGTCAGTGATGGCTAGTAGGTTAAGACAGACGCATTAAGCCATTCGTTCCAACAAGGTCTTAGTGGCATTAGTGCTTTAGTTCCCGAAAACCATTAGACACTCCCCAGGGACCACCATGCACCGGCTAGCCCTTTTCTCCAGTCGTGTATATAAGCTACCACAGGATCCCTTCGTTCACCCGGGAAACAGGACGACCACTGCCTCGATAATACGGGACTGCAGTAGGTAAGTGCACCAGCTAATCTCCAGTTGCCAGCTCGAGGCAGTTTCAGGCAGAACAGACAGCACGGACAGCTTCAGAGGGGCAGAGTTTTACAGCACTACAGCGCTGGGGGACAGGCACCAGTAACAACACCCAACAACTCCCAAGAGCATCGCCTTTGAACACAAGGTAAGCCAGGGTAAAAGATGAGTCCAGCACAGCGCCCTTCTCTTCCACTTCCCAAAGCACCAGCATCAGAATCACTGCTCGCCCGTATCCCACAGAGTGCGGAATGCACTCACTGTCCGGGACAGGCAGGCAGGTGGGAGGGGTGTCCAGGTTTTGGAGCGAGGGCACAACCATAAATAAGTGTGGGGAGCCCCCTACAATTACCAATACCTTGAGTTATTCTTCTCCTCCAGTGGTGCACAGTGCAGGGTATGGGGGGGGTGACCAAGTATCCAAGAATCTCCAGGTATCTCCAGGTATCTGGAGCGGCACTGCACACAAGAGCACAAGAGCTCCAACGCTCCAATGATCCAAACACACTCCGAAAACTGGTCTGCTTCATTGCAGAGTGGTGGGTAAAGCTAGTGAAAGGAATCTAGCAACGTATCTGGCCAGACTGCAGCTACTCCGCAGTCGCCTCCGACACGGAGATCAAGGTAAGCAGTGTGTAGGACACATATGGGTGATGACAAATACAAGAGGAGAACTAGTAATATTTTTCCTGAAGGAATGTGGATAGGCCTGTGCCATACAAAAGTAGGTGAGGATAGCATGACATGATATGGACAACATTACAATGTTTGTCTGATGGGGACAGAATGATATGGACATGTAGGGGAAATGAGGTGATGCAAGGCCAAGAGCAGGCTAGGCCGCAAAAGGATGATTAGGGCAGCAAAATGGGCAATGCAGAGAAAGTTGGTGGTTGGCCTCCCAAAGTGATACATAAAAAGGGGAGACAAGAGGAATTGGACGGAAGCATTGGAGAACCAGGAGAGGAGGGAAAGTGGTGATAGGGTGCATTCCAGCTCTGTACACAACCATGACATGTATGGGAAAGAAAAGACCATGGGAAGGACCCAGTCATGGTGCAGACCCAAAGGTTAGAGTGGGAATGGTTAGGTGGGGAATAAATAATAGGTGATAAAATGACAAAGAACGGTGAAGGGGAATGGTCAAAGTGGAAGATGGGTCTGGGAGAAAGGTGTAGATTGAGGTGAAAAGGGGGTGGAATAAACAGAAAGTGTTTTAGAATGCATAGGATGCATTTTTCAAAAATTATGGTTGTGACTTAATGACTTGCTCTTAAGGAGTACAGGGATGAGTAGTCAGGCCCAGGCTACTACTAAACCAGCAGTGACTCCAATCATAAAGGTGAAACAGGCACAACATGAATGGCATAACTCTTCTGCCTGATGTCATGCTATACTATTCAGACAGGTGTTAGCCAGCAGGGAAGCATCCAAAAGGGAAGGTAAGGTAAGGTGATTGGTCTGATAGAGCGCCCTTCTTTTTAATAGTGTTGGTCCTGCTGAGCATGGCTCTGTAAGGAATGCAGGTGGGTATTGTTAGGATGGATTTCTAAACTCTGCTCTTGTGAACAGATGTTTAGGAGGCCACCCTTGTTAGTGAAACAGGGAACACGTCTGTGAAGTTAGCCAGGACAATTCAAGGTAGCTTGGAGAGCAGTCAACTCTTGTGAATAGATGTTTAGGAGGCCACCCTTGTTAGTGAAACAGGGAACACGTCTGTGAAGTTAGCCAGGACAATTCAAGGTAGCTTGGAGAGCAGTCAAGTCTCAGGAGTTGTGGGGGTGTTCTGATGTCTTTTATGAGCACACACAGTAGGACAACAAGAATTACCCTTATACAGTGTATATAAAAAAAGACAACTTATTAAGCCCAGAATAAACATGAGTGAATAATGTAAAACACAGAAGTATCACTACTTAAACACACACTATGCAAAATATATGTACAGTCACTTTTTTTCGGTCAATGCGGTAAAGTCGGATTCTCACCAAAACGTGTTAGGAGGGAAAGCAGACACACGTTAACACATTGGCAAACTAACTAAATTTATAAGTCCATCCCTACGAAGATTGAAGCCTTGTGCTCAATGTCAGTTGTGTGCGTAAAAGCGGTTGGTGATGCGTAAAAGCACAAAATACAATATTCAAGGGGGTCGTAAATTTAGAAGAGGGTTGTGGAGTGTGAAAGATTTGGGCCAGAGGAGAATCTGCTGCAGAGAGCAGAGTGGTTCCCAACTTTCAGACAGATTTAGGATGTGGCGGCCACCCAAGCCAATGCAAGGACCACAAGGGATCCTTTGTGAATAAAAAGGGTTTGGATGAACTAGGGGCCACTGGTGATTGGTTTGATTACTCACCGCCCTTAGTTCACTTCAGGTCCAAACTTGGCAGGTTTGAAGAAGGCCGCCTGGAGTACAAAATCCCCTGCTTGGTTATGATTCAAAGGACACAGGGTGTGGATGTGGGTCCGGCTTACAACTGGAGCTGGATCTCTCACCTCAAAAACAAGATAAAGAAAGCACCAATGGAGCTGGTCTCAGGACACTTGAAGAAACGTGGGAAAGTCACCAACAGTGACTGCCACTGTCACACAGGGGCACCCAAGTCTAGCGTTGTGGCACACACTTCTCTCTCATGGCTCAATGTAGCGGAGACAACGAATTTTGGGAAGAAGATGCTTTGCAGTGCAAACTAGGATTTCCCCAAAGCTTGAACCGAAACTTGATGAAAGAACGCTCCTGAGCGGTTGCCAAGGGACAAGCTAGTATGTCCACTGGAGGGCCCAGCGGTATTTCAGAAAAGGCTCATTTGCAGGGCACTAAGGAGGCATCGAGAGTAATTGGTGCCGCCATTCCAAGGGTTGAAGCACATTTGCAGGTGTTTGGAGATCGAGTGCAAATCAAGGCTCTACCGGGACAACAGCGGGCTCAGGGTGCCAAACATTCTCTGCGCGGTTCCAGGTAGTCCGTGGATCTGTTCCGCTTCTCTGGATAATTGACTCTGTGCATAGGTCAATTTGGACACATCAGTGATCTGGGGGTCTGCATTCAGGACCCCTCCTCATATCCCAAAGTCCTGTGTGTGCTCGCACCTAGCTGGCCAATGAGGAGCTCTTCCCCACTCATGCACACCTGCAGTGGTCCAATCATGGACTGCTGCGGCCCTCCTGCCCTTGTGCACACCAGACATCCTGGCACAAGTGTGGATTGGGACCAGACAGTCCCAGCCCACTTTCTGGATACCTACACATGTGACATGCATTAGCCGCAAAAAGTGCTGGCTTTCGCAGGTTAATGCATGTCCAAATAAGGACTCCCCAGGTCACAAAGATCAGGAGGAAGGCCAACGGACAAAATGGCCAAAGGAGAAGACAAAAGACCTTGTGGTACTGCCATGACGGACACTAGCCACAGTCATGAGCCAAAAGTGGTAAGCGCGGTATGGCTCAGGAAAAGTTAATAACAATACACAAAAAAGCTTCTGCTGTCACCAGTCTACTCCAGTTATCAAAGAAATTCTTAGTGGATGACAAGGGCCTGAAAAGTGCACGGTACAGTAATGTACTTTGCAAACTGAAATACAATTGCCAGAAGTGTCAACAAAATCAGAAGACTATGAGAAACAAGGTTTCTCTTTACTGACTGTCTGAAGGACAAGTCAGTTTTCCCAGAACAAGGAACAAAAGTCCATTGCAGTGCAACTGAAGGCTGTGCTCCACTGGCAAAAGTCGGGAAGGAGGCTGAAAGAAAGTTGTTTGTAATTTTTCATCAGGTTATACAGTGCAATGGTTAAGTGTCTGGCTGGCAAACCTGATGACTGAGCTTCAATCCCAGAGGTTGGTTTTGATTCCTAAATTCAAAGAGGACGTTCAATGTTTCTCATTTTAGCTGTGGGGGACTGAGTCCACCCCTTGAAAAAAGTGGGTGGACTTCATCCCCTCTTGTGAACCCTCGACTTGAGCCCTGGGTGGGGGACCCCACGAATGGAAGTCTAGAGAGATAGTAAGATTCAAGAGAGATAGCCAGGTTTCTAAGAGGGTTTCAATTGAGGTCCAACAGATCACACATACATTTTAATATATCAATATAAATGGGGCAGCAATCACCAAGCAGTGACAATACAATTCAAAATAAGTAAAGCAATTGAATTCACTTATATTAATGCAGAATGTAACACACAGGAAAAAGAACAGTTTTGGTTTGTGAACAGATAACGTTTAGGTTAATCTTTCCCTCTGCAAAGTTCTTTAAGGTACAAATGAGCAATCCTACACAGAGGTCATTAATCAGCAAGTATTCAGGAATGAAATACAATGTCTAGAGTTACATGCAATATTCCCCCCCCCCCAAACAAGAGAGAAAAACGTTTTTGGAATTTGACACTTTTAAAGCAACAGGTGAAAATGGCTTTGTGAAATACTGCAAAAGGGTGCAAAAATGCTTAAACGGAGAAACATTCTTAGGAAAGCAACACTAAACAGGTCCTAACACACATGAGCTACAATATAAGCAACAGTACACACTTTGGAACAGTATGGGATTTGAGAAACACTTTGAATGGCAAAAAGACACATGTAAACTTTTGCTAAAATGGCAATTCGCTGTAAAATTTCACTATGGAATATTTGAAAAAAAAATGGGTCAAATACGCGGTTCCGCAATGAGGTTCTTGGTTGTGGATGTAGCTAGGGGTCTTAGGGATCAGTGAGAGTAGAAATATTGTTTCTATCTATAAATTTGAAGAAGTTATGGAGGTTTTAGTGAGAGGCGTTTTTACAAAATAGGCGCAAAAATGAAAGCAGAGATTTGGTTATAAAAATGACAGATTGGTTTGATTACACTATATTTATGACTATGAAAAAGAGAATGCCACATATGAATTTCCACAGTTACGTGGCCAGAGTAACCCTTCACGTGGTGGATACTCGATTCCTTTCTGGGATTTACTTTAGTTACTCAAAATCACTAATGACTTATGGTTTTGAAACACATATGAGAGAAAAATCAGTGCAATAATGGTTCTGAAGTAAAGATGGGATGGATTGAGATGGGACAAGACAATGCAAATAAACTATGGGTCACTGTTCTTCCTATTAATACTTACAGTCCCTTGTAATTAAAATTGGACCGTCAAAGTTCTGGTCATCGGGTCAGGTCTACCGGCAGCCGGGCACCTCTGAAGGGATGGGATCAGCGTCGCGGTTCTGATCAATTTTGGACTGCACCTCAGACTGGATTTTGGATGGGCACTTCTGGTCATTAGACACGGCAGATTAGCAGGATGCAAGTTTCAGCGATCAACCTTTAATGGTAGCAAGCTAGACTGAATCAGGATTATTCTTTTAAGTTTTGGGATGGTTAAATTTGGGCCTAGCTAAAAAGAGTTCAGTAATGCTAAGGCCTGGATTCTGCAAAGAAATCTGGAGTCAGCTGCAAGATGAAGAGTTCTGGACAAGATGAAAAAGTCAGGAACAAGACGCTGCACAGACATTTTTGATGTGTTCTGTAGGCAGTGTGCTATGTGTTGTGAAGTTCCTATATTTGTACTACCAAATGACATCACCAAGTTTATGGTGTGGGCAGAATTTCAAAACACACCCCCATGGCTGTGAGTGGCCACAGGTACTTGCCTTGTTTTGGTTGGCAGTTAAACATCTCTATGAAGGAATTTAGGAATTCCCACATTGATTTTGACCAAAACTTAACTTTTGCACAAATGTACATTTCTAAAATTATGTACCCTAATAAAATCGGACATAAACATTTCATATTTAATGGGCTATATTCACTGTCAATCCCCATCTCTGTTTGAGCGGTCTTTCTCATTCTATAGAATGTTCTCAATTGTAATGATAATAGTTTGGATTAATAATTTCTAATATGGTACATCTCTGGATGCTTATCAGTGGATCATGTACATACAATCTTAGGCTTGCAAAATTAATAGTTCTGCTACCATGAGAGTTCTTAAGTAACTTTGGTTCCCTAAGAGGTACAGATTTAATCAATGTCTTCAAAGCAAAAGCCTGAAATTAGGTCAACATCTACCAATTTTCAGATTTATCCTTCTTTAGCTTGCACAGTTAAACCACAAATACAGATTTAAACACCAAAAAGTTCCTTTGAACAGAGTTTTTTTCTTTTCTCTCCTTTCAACAAACAACAGCTTTCAGATCCCTTTGATCAGGGTGGGGTGTAGAGGGAAGCATCCTGCCCCTCTCAAGCAGAGCCTGTCCTTTGTTCTTGACTCAGCCACAAGACAAATGTCTAATGAAGTTTATTGTGCTCCATATGCAAAAACCGCCAGCAGCCATTAGCCTTCCTTTAGCAAGGGGTTGCCAAACTGAAGTGTCAAATTTTCCCGTGCTGGCCACTGTCCAATCAGAATTAAATAGTTACTTAACTCCAATACTGGGTTGCTTTAAAGTTCACAATAAAGACTTTTCTTTAACACATATAAAAAAAGCACAGTTCATAAGGGATTTGTACATTTAAAAGAATTAAGCCCTCCACAAACATGCTTCAAATAGGCAGATTTTTGCAGTCCATCAGAGAAAAATCACTCTTTAAACTGTGTTTGACATCTAATTTTCTTATGCAGCTGTCAGGCATTGAGGCCTGGATTCCTCTGACTGTACTGGATGATCTGTGGTTTCAGCACACATTAATTTTAATAGTTCACTTGGAAAATGCCTGAACTTAGTGGCAAAACAGAACTTTGAAGGTTGTAATTGATTAAGAAAGCTGTATTTTAAAGGCATTTTCAGATTTTAACCCACTTCTGTGGCCTTGATTCATGTGACAGGTAACAGCACCCACTGGCATTCTCCTGCAGGGAGTTCTTGTTTTGACATCAACTTTGCCTGTGTATGTGGCAAGGTGGTGCAGCCTTCTTGTGATTTATGAACCATCCCCAGTTTTGCAGATTTGGCACTCACAGGGGTTAGCGCCTCCATGTTTGGCAGTTTCTTTCCCCCATTGGCAAAGGGGTGTAGTAGAGTGATTTGGCACAGGTTGAAATATCCCACACATCTCTCCCCCCGACTTCAGCATGACATCCTGTCATGGGGGAGTTGGGTACGTGGGATTTTTTTTTCCTTCGGTCCATGTGAGGAAATCTGGTTGCTTCTCCCATCAGCGATTGATGCCACACGCTCTCCTCACCGGTTCTGGTTGGAAGTGTGGAGCGACACTCCGGATCTCTTGGGGTTTTCTTTCCAGTCCCTGAGGATGTCCTCCTTGGTGATTAGGTGGATTTCATTCCAGTACTAGAAAACAGAACATAGCATGGTTATGGAAATTTCCCCACTACTGTTCCCCGAGGGGTGTAGTGGGGGGGATGCATGCATTTAATAACAATTGACAATATTCCCCACCTATATTCTCTGATAGCCTTAACCCTTTCCTCATACGTACTCAATGAACATTTAATAATTCTTTTTAGATCTCTGGATTTTCCCCCTCTGGGTTTCCGATAGGCTCTTCTATTTGCTGCAAAGTATGCCTGCGATGGCAACTCTTTAGCTGGTTTATGTGGACCGACTTGTCTTCCCCTTCTGTCAAATTGCCCTTGGGGATGCAGATTCTGTAGGCGACTGGTGAGATTCTCTCCACAATTTCAAAAGCACCCCGCCAATTTAGGACAAATTTGCACTCTTTGGCTTGGTTCCTTTGGAAATTGTACAAGTAAACCCTGTCTCCTACTTGATATTCCTTTTTAGTTGTCTTAAGGTCATAGTGGGTCTTCATACTGTCTGCAGATCTTTCTAGATTCTACTGAGCATACGCAAAAACATGTTTAAGGTGTTTTCTCAGATTCTCAACATACTCATGAGTTGTGGAAGCATTTATCATTGTCTGCTCAAGGGTTCTGTAGAGCAGATGCTGGGGTAGCACCATCCTTTGTCCAGTCATCAGCTCAAATGGAGACATTTTTGTTGAAAAAGAAGGGGTAGATCTGATGGCCATCAGAACAAGGGGTAATCGAATTTCCCAACTTGGCCCACAGTCCGCCACAAACCTTTTTAATATGCGCACAATAGTTTTATTGTACCTCTTAACTCCACCACTAGAGGACTGGTGGTATGCAGTGAGTAATTTCCTTTTTGTCCCAAGTATCACCCACATCTTTGTCATCACTTTGCTGATGAAGTGACTACCTCGGTCTGACTCAATCCTTTGGGGTACTCCACAACACGAGAAAATGTGATTGATCATCAGGGCAGCTGCTGTTTCTGCCTTGCAATTTGGGGCCGGGAGACATTCCACCCACTTAGTAAACAAGCATATTACGGTTAAACCCTAGAGGAGCGAATAACGGGCCCAATTAAATCGACTTGCAAATCTGACCAAGGCAGTGTAATCCCCCTCTTTTGGAGGGGAGCACGGTGTGTGAGTGATGTTGGCTGAAATTGTGCACACACAAGACACCCCTTCAAGTATTGGTCAAGGTCC
The DNA here is from genome assembly GCF_040938575.1 of Ambystoma mexicanum. Lineage (NCBI taxonomy): Eukaryota > Metazoa > Chordata > Amphibia > Caudata > Ambystomatidae > Ambystoma > Ambystoma mexicanum. The sequence goes on from NC_090929.1 coordinate 545,970,015, forward strand.
TGCCCCATGTGTGGCCAGTATGCAACCTCTCGCAAGATTTCTAATGTCGTATGAAACCCCCGATGACCGGCTGTGGCCACCTCATGGGCGTGACTCAGCATTAGGCTTCGGAATGAGGCAGGGACCACCCACTGGTCACAGCCAGATATGGATCTCCTCACCAACAAACCGACTTGGATTGGGAACATTTTTGGACATTTCTTCAACACTCTGAGGTCCTCTTTCCCAATGCAATCGGTATCTGTCAAGGGAAAGTTCTCAGGGTCCTCAGTGTGTTGATAAAACTTAACAATTATTGGATCCCCTTTTTGAGCTGTACTCAAATCAGCATCTGGGGTCTCCTTACTCCACTGGGCAGTTGAGAGTTCATTGTGAGCATTTGTCTGGGACCTAGTGATAGCAGTGACTTGGATTTCCCCCAACAGGGACTCAATCTCAAGTAGATCCCCTTGGATGGTTCCGGTTTTGGCCAGCTGATCAGCTAGGTCATTTCCAGTTTTGTCTGGTCCCTCTACTTTAGAATGACCCTTGATCTTTTTCCAGTAGATGGTCATCCCTCTAGAGGTGACCAGATCATCAATATTCTGTATTAATTTTCCATGTTTTAGTGGTTTATTGTTAGCAGATAGCATGCCTCTGGTTTTCCAATTAACCAGGTGCTCCACGAACCTGTTCCGGACATAATCTGAATCAGTGATTATGACCAGTTCGTGGAGTTGGTGTTGGACAGCGGTGAGGATGGCTTGATGCACAGCCATCAGCTCTGCCACTTGACTAATATGGGGACTGATTTTGTACACAGTGGAGTTCTGGGGCATCATTCACCCAGGCATTCCCCACGCCGGCCACAAGTTCCTTTTCCTCATTGTTGTCAACATGATAGGACCACCCATCCACATAGACAGTGGGCATCCCCTCACACTTGTCTTCTTCATAGACTTTGTGTGGGGAATTAAGGTATGCCTCCATGTTGTCCTTGATTTTAAGACTTTCGTCCTCGAGACAGTTTTCTCTGGCACATTCATGCAAGTCAGCCAGACCTTGCACAAGGGGACTCTTCTTGTTTTGGCCATATCTGTCCTCCACAGGAAAGCCTTGCATTGACAGAATCCAGGAAGTAATTTGGGAATTACTCACATTTCCGGGGCAGATTTTTTGTCACTTTGAAGATATTGCTGAGGCTGGTGTGGAGTCTCCACTATGATGTGTTCCCCCTGGATGAACAGGTAGTAATTCTTCAAAGCCCACACCGTTGCCAGGAGTGCCTTCTCACAATCGTTGAATTTTTCCTCCACAGAGGATAAAGTCTTACTCACATAGGAGATGACTTTATTGACCTTGTCATGGTTTTGGTATAATACCGCAGTCAAGCATGTATTTCAGAACTTTGTCTCCAAGAAGAACTTCTTGTTTTTGACAGGGTAAGCTAGGCAAGGTGCTTGTGAGAGGCTTCCTTTGAGTTGTATTAGTGACTCGGCTTGCTCTGGACCCCACTCCCACTTGACCCCCCCTTCAACAGATGGATCAGGGGTCTTGTGATCTCTGCGTAATCCTCAATGAACTTTCTACTGTAATTAGTCAGTCCAAGGAGGCTCCTTAGCACCTGTAGAGTTGTGGGGTCTTTTAGTTTCAGGAGTGCTTCTACTTTCTTTTCCTGAGGACAGAGACCCTCAGGAGTTATCTCATTCCACAAGAAATTGACACGGGTCCTGCACCACTGTGCCTTTTGGAAAGATAGTTTTGCTGCGGCAGCCCTCAACTGTGTCAGAACATAACGGATCTCCACTCTGTGTTCCTCCACAGTTGAGCTTTTGATTAGGAAATCATCTACATAGGCCAGGTTCCCCCTTTCACCGAAGTCGGACATGGCCTTATGCAAGAAGATATTAAATTAATTGCCGGAGTTAATGTATCCAAAGGGAGTCCGGGTCCAAGTGCACTGCTGTCCCCCAAAGGTAAAGGCCAGCTTGTATTGGTCCTCCCTACTGACAGGTACGGTCCAGTATCCATTGGTCAGGTCAATGGCAGTGTATACCCTTGACCCCTGGTTCTGAGCCAGCCCTTGGTCAATGTAGGGAAGAGGCCATCGGGAAGTGTGGACCCGTTTGTTTAGCTCCCGCAGGTCAGCACAGACTCTCCACTGGCCATTTGGTTTCAAAATCCCCAGCACCGGATTATTGAAGGTGCTGTGTACTGGACAAATTATCCCATGGGACTCAAGTTTTTTTTAATATTTTTGATGTGGGAGGCAAGCAGTATTGCTTCACAAACACTGGATTCATGCCAGGGTCCGCGGGAATTGTTGTGTGGATTTTGGTGCGACCACAGTCATATGAGTCCACCGCAAAGAGATCCTGAAAATCTATGAAAACTTATTTCAGTGTATTCTTTTGCTCCAGATTCTCACAGGCATCAGCTAAGTTAACTCTCTCTTCAACCATTTGCCTGAACCCCGGAAAGACTTCTGGTTTGGCTATCTCAGCGGCCTCCTCCAGCTTGCTGGAGAAGTCCCTGGTTAAAGTACTGACTTGGACTGATGGCTTCAGGTGGGGAAGGCAGTGCTGGAGGACTTAAAAGATCACCTCATTCCTCCCGAAGTCACAGGTCACCTCTTCCTTACCATAAGGGCAGGAAGAGTACACCAGGAAATTCCCCCCATGCCGGGTGAAGATCCTGTCTGGTGTTGTGTCATTGTCGCTCTTACTGTCAAAACAGTCATTGGGGATTGGTCCTATCAGTTCATTACCTAAATCTATGGAAAAATGTTGGGATTCCAATTATTGCTGTTATCCACCACTACTGGAATGGTGTTGTGCTCTATATTGACTAATGGTGTTGGGCTTAACCCCAACTCTTGCTGTTGGAGATGGGCATTGAAGTGAACATATGCGTCAGGATTTTTCAGTTGCTGTCCTCTTTTAATTTTTACCTCAAGTGGGAATTGTCGGGACCGTTCTGGGATGGTGACTTCCTCTCCAATCTGGACTTCAACTGCATATGGCAGCAGTTGAGCTGACCGAAATGCTTTCTCTCGATCATCAAAGTCCATGGGATTACCCGCTAATCGGGACCAGGCTTTGAAGTTTATTAGGTCCAAACTAATGGCAAAGTGATTGAGAATGTCATTTTCCTGAATAAAATGCAGTAGGGACATCTCGCACAACCCAACAATTATGGACTATGCTCTCGTTGCCTACGGAAATTTTGAGCATACACCTGCTAGGTAGGATATGTTCGGAATTGGGTGTTACCAGGTCCATTTCCCATTTGTCTATCAATTTAAATGTGGGAATGGCTGGATCTTTTGGGAGTTTTCGGAACATGGCTTCACTGATGAAGCTCTTACCATTGCTCACACACACTCGGGCGAGAACATAGTCCTTCCCCTCATTTAACTGAAAAGAGATGAACAACCGTTCTCCAGTTTTCTGAATGTCAGCCAAGCTTTGAGCTGTTTTCTCATCATTTTGGACTATGGAAGTGGGATTTTCTGATTGTGAATTGGAATAGAATTTCAGAGTATTTCCAATGTGGAATGCCACTTGAGATTGGAAGGAAGGTTGATTTTCAGAAATAAAGAGGACTCTGCATCACCAGTTTGTTGTCCTACTGCAATTACTGTCACATCAGGGATTTTGTTGTTTTGAAAATGGAATAAAATGTGATCCTGTTTTTGTTCAACCATGTGGCATGTGCCATTTAGACTAACATGGTTGACGCTATGTTTTAATTTTATTTGTCAGTTAGTCTGGGTCCAGAGGACCTTGTTTACACAATCTATTAGGGGAGGCAATCTACACAGGATGTCATTTCCCAGTAAACATGGTGTGCCCTCTGGAGTCACAACTTTGACCGGGTGTTTCACCTTGTGTCACCCAATTTTAATTTCTAAATCCGCAGTCCCCTCAACAGGAATTTCATTCCCATCGAAGTTCTGAAGTTGTCTAGGAAGAGGGGTGAGAGGGATCTGGTATCTCTCCCCCCTTCCTAAATTTAGCTGATCAAAGGCCCTCTTTGACAGAATGGTGGCTTGGGATCCACTGTCCACCAGTGTCCATCAGTGCCAAAAATGTACATTGCCCTTGTGTTTGGACCGGGGCATAAAATCTTCCCTCCTTCTCCTGAAGGGGGCAAAGATAATGTGCATTTTGGGCCAATTGGTGGGTTCATTTCTGACACAGGGGTAGTTTAGGCAGGCTTCGGTGTGGGAGCTTGGGAATCTGTAAGAAAAATGTGGCAGTTGGAGATTGGGGGAGTTCTGGGGTCCCCTGGTTCTGATTCTGGGCTGCCCCCCCCCCCTTTTTGGAGGCACTCCCCAGAATATATTTGGGCAAGGTGATTTTCTGGCTTGTCATTCTGGTATTCTGGGGTTCAATGATGGGCGGTTTTAACTCAGTCCCCACATTTACCCAGTCTTGATTAGGATCTCTCGGGACCCATTTTTCTTTGGGAGGAGTTCCCCCATCCCTGAAGGAGAAGATCCTTTTCCCAGAGTCCTCTGAGGATCCCTCTCCTTCAAATTGGAAGACTGTAACCAACTCCACAAAATGGGTCCTTTTAGGCCCTTTATTTCTCCTACCCACCCTCTGTTCCTTAGGTTGCAGACCTTTGGGGGCAGGAGATTTTGGTTCTGGTTCCTTGGTTTCCAGGGGCTTTTCACAAGTGTGAAAGGAAGCTTGTGCCTCCTCCTTTGGAAACAGTGGGTTATCGGGGTTCTCTCCCTGACATTGCCAGATCCTTGATTTGTGGAGTTCTGAGCCGGCATGCTCATCTGAGGGTTCTGCTGAGCCCTCAACATGTGACCCAGATCCTGTGACAAGTTTTGGACCTGTCAATCCAGTTGGCACACCCGCTCTGGCTGGTACGGGGGTCTCTGGTCCATCCTAGGTGGATCACGGGAAGGGTAACTGTCCCTTCTCCCATAATACCCTTGGTTGGGATAGTTCTGGTAACCCTCCACCCTTGGCCTTCCCTCTCCCAGATTGGGCTGTCTTGGCTCAGGAAAGTGGGGAAAGAAAGGAGGGTTGTTTTGTGGGTTGAAGTCCGGCGGGTACTGGGGAAAGCAGCTCAACCTGGCATTTGGGGGATTACTGCCGTCCTGGTGAAAGTTTAGAGGGAAGTTTCCTGGGTTGGTAGCTACCTAGTTGGATCCCCCCACCTTGGGCTGGGGGAGTCCACACATTGCCCAGGATGGGTCTGTTGCCCTTGTAGCAGGGGCTAATATAATCAGGGGAGTTAGGGGTCCCATTTGTGGGGTTACCTCCCTGACTCCCTGTTTGGTATTGGCCTGAGGGCCTTCTGGTTCTTTGGTTAGAAGATGGATTCTGTACAGGAATATTTTTAGGCCCCCCATATCCAAATCTAAAATGGGGGCAACCTTCACCTCTGCCACCTTAGCAGCAGCAGGGGTATTGGCTGGTTTGGGTTTCTTATTTGTATTTTTATTCTCTACCGGTTTCTGCACTTCATAAATACGAGTCGCCAGTTCAATGACCCAGTCTAGTGATCCCTCACCAGCTGGTTCATGATATATTTAGGGAATGCATGAAAAAAGGTATGAATGAACTCCGTACTGTCTGTGCGCACCCTGGTGGTCTGCGCAAAGGCACGTTTTAGTTCTTGCACAAATTCTTGTGGGGCCTGGTCTTCACCACACTGCAGATTGCAGGCCGCCTTGCGGGCCTCTTGTGGGGTCCTATGCACGGAAAAATGTTTTAAGATGGGCGCCCTGTAAGTGGACCATCTTGAGTGATTTTGATCCTTCAGCCCCGCAAAGAAGCTGGAGTATTCAGGGGAAAATGTCCACTTGACATATTGGATGCAACTCTGACTATCTTTCAGATGAAAAATATCCATCATCTGTTCGTATAACTCAAGGTGTTCCCAGACTGAATACTTGGCATTTTTGTGATAGGGAGTTATATCACTCCTAATGGCCTTGATCTGCTTCAGGGGATCTTTTAGTAGAGCCCTCTTAATTTTGTTTGGCCTTTTTGGTCTTAGTCACCTGAGTCCACTCATCCCCTTACTCAGAGGCACTACTACTGCAGGTGGCTATCTGATCCTCTAGGCTCTCCCTGATTCTGCGATCCCACCGAATTTTACAAACTGATCCTTTGGTAGGCAGTATTTTTGAGGATCCAATTCCTTGACTCTCCTCTCACAGGAGTCTTCCTGATCAGAGAGGTTAGCCCTAACATTTGGGGATCTGTACAGAGAAGCCTGCCCATTAATTTCTGGGAGGTGCTGATCTGTCAGTCCCATGTTACTAATTCTGCTGAAGTCTACCATCCCCACAGCCCTTCGTTCACATGAGCCTGTGGACATGAAGCTGGCAGAGTCCATGGTACTGAAAGGGTTAGAGTCCCTGCTCACAGGGGTCCTGATGTGATGCTCAGGGGTTTCTGGGCCTCATTACGACCCAGGCGGTAAGTTACCGCCTGGGCCGTGACTTTACCACCATGGCGTAAACTACGTTTACGCCATGGTGGTTGGCGGACTTACCGCCCCATTCCGACCTTGGTGGGGCGGTAAGTCCCCAATCCCCATTTACCCTTCCCCATTCCCATTTTTGCCCCACGGTGGCGTAATTAACTCCATGGTCCCTTAGCGCCATGGATTTTAACACCTGCTAAAAGCAGGTGTTAAGTCCGCCATGGCGCTAAGGGACCTCGTACTCAGGCGGTAAGGGTCGGCGCTGTTTACGCCGCCGTAAAACCCTTACCGCCTGGGTCGTAATGAGGCCCTCTCTGTCCCTCTCTACCTCCTCTCTTTCCGCCCCTATTCCCTGGTGATATGCCAAAACTGAATATTTTGTTCCTGTATCAGGGCCTTACTGGTCTCAATAATTCGGTCTTGTATGGCTATCTGTTTGTGGAGCACAGCACATCGTTGTTTTCACAGAGAGCCTCCTTGTCTCTCTGTGCTTCCTGCCTGGATTGGAAATACTGGGGCAATTTTTGCTGCAGGAGACTCACCTCCTGAGTTTTGTCATTATTGGTCTGAGTGTTCTTTTCCAGAGCATCCTCCAACGCCTGGTGTGCACTAGTAGCTGCTCAGATTCCGTTTTAACTTCACTAGGCTCGTGGAGGGCCAGATTTCTTTTCTCTAACTTAGTTTTTAATTGGCTGACTTCCTGGCCTAAGGCATCCCTCTCCTGATTTACAGTGTCCCTGTGTTCAGCCAGGTCATCCCTCTGTTTCTTAAATGCTCCTCATCAAATTCTGCTTGAGATTCTAGATCTTTAATAATTAATTTATTGTTTTCCTCTTTTAATTTGTCTATCTGGTACTGCATGATGACCACCCGTTCTGCGCAGACTTTGTTAAAAGTTAATTGCTGCTCCAGTTTCTGTTGACTCTGTTGTAAAGAGTCAACCCTTTACTGACACTCATCTTGCAGTGTCTGTAATTTGGTATCTTGCTCTGCCTTCTCTTGCTCTAAGGGAGCCAGATCTTCCTTCAGTTTGGTAATATACTGCCTAGCTTCTGTCTCTAATTCTTGGCTCTTCTTTCCCCTTGCTTCTTTGCCAGAACTATGTTTTCTGCATGGTTTTCCTGTTTTATTCCTATCTGGAGGTACAGGTAGGCCGCTATCTTGGCAATTTTACACTGCTCCTCTTTTATTTTTGGGGCCATGTACAGTTCACTTAGCACTTGTGTAATACGCCCTTGTCCTGCCATCTATCTGGGTCTATGGCAGTGACCTGTTCTTTGATTTCTTGTAGCCAGATCTGCTGATTCTGTTCTGGCCACTCACCCCTGACAAACAGTTTGTGCAGGAGGTGTTCCCTAGCAATTTTAATTTCTACTGGGATCGCCATTTCAGAAATATCAATTTCTTTATAACTTATTTTAGGGTTACTTTACTTTTACAAACAGGCCTGAATTTTTGAGTATTTATTTTGAGAGGTGCTTGTACAATGTAACACAGTACCCCAACCCAGCAAGGAGTCTGTACCCTGCAGGCTAGTATGCTGTGTTAGACTATCACGGGTGGTATCTTGAATTCAGAATCACAGCACAAGCCCCCAAAATCTGTGAAGGATTTCAATCAGGCACACACCGAGGTCTCGCCTAGCATGTAGTGCGCAATGAAACCCTTATTTATTTGTGTCTATAATATTCTGAATGATATACCACTCATATCACAACCTTCTCAAAATATCCCCAGGTCACACTGGATCAGGAATCAGGCTATTTTGTAAAGGTAATTATTTATTTATTTATTTAATATTCAAATCACACATACATTTATATATATATATATGTGTGTGTATATATATATATATATGGTGTGCAAACACCATGTGTGTCTGGTGAGAGGCTGAGAGGACAGACTGCCAGTGAGCTGCTCCACAGTGAATCCTATTTAGACTCCTTCAGACCTGCAACCTTCCTACCTGCTCCCTGCTCCGGTCTGCTTTCTACGCCTTTGAACTCGCACTCTAGCCTTCATCTACACTGCACATGCGTGGAGCGGTGCGCGGTGTGCGAGCAGTGTGTCTGGTGTCCGGAGTCCGCGAGGAGCGTCAAGCGGCCACTCCCGTTCACCTGGAGGGCACTGCAGGGGAGGCTTCACGTTAACTCGTGGATTGAGGAATAACTAAGGAACAAGCAACGTGCCATCCCATTAGCCGTGCATCAACCCGACCGAGGATGGCTCCACCGTCTCCGAGTAACGACCAGCATTCAAGGACAGAGGATTAGTCAGGGAAACGTCACCTGAGACGCGGCAAACCTGCAGCCGAATTCTGGTTGGAAAAAAGGGGTAAGACGCCCACACCAGACACTGACATGTCTGCACCTTCCCAGGCAGGCAGAGAACTTTTCCCAGCCCAGGACTTGGTTCTGGCCCTCGATGCACCCCCAGACCAGCAACCAGAATCATCAGCATCACCCTCTGCTCGGAGTGCTGCGTCCACTCCCGCCGAGGTGCCATCGGGTATCTGCAGGGCCCCGTTTAGACACACGCAAGCTAAAGCCAACACAGATATCAGGCAGGACCCACCCGTGCTGCTCTGCATCTCGGCCCCAGGCCCGTCTACCACCATGGCGAGTGGCACCCCATCTGAGGATGTCGGAGGACGTACTCAGTGGGAGCCTGTTAGGGCGGGGGGACCCGAAATGACTGAGGAAACAGAGGCAACAGAGACCCAAAAGAAGTGGCTGCACTCCTCTCCTAGTGCGGGCATGTGTAATCCGGAAGGCCCTGCTCAACAACAATCTTTCTTCTGCGCACGTGATAACAGCACAGATTCATAGTGGGCCGCAGCCAGCCCCTTCCAATATGTCACGACAAGTTATCTCAGATCCTTCAATAAGGATCGACTCGACAGACTCTATGGACTCAGGACTGACAGAAGAATCCATATTAGAGGAATCATTCAACCCAGAAGATGAGGTCTTTAGGGCAAATGTGGAAAAAGCAGGTCGACCAGCTCCCCACAGAAGCGAGCCAGGAAAGTGACCGAGAGCAAACAAAGTCCTTGCCCAACTGCCCATTTCCAACCAGGACTGAAATCTCCCAGCCCATGAAAAAAAGGAAAACAAAAATTAGTAAAGACACAGTGAACCCAAACATAAAGGGAATCAACCCTAAAGTCACCCAGATAGCACCAAAGCCAACAGCAAACAGAATATACATAAAAAATCTAAGGGGGGTCTAAATCTACAGGAGAGAACAAATGCCTCACAGCACCGTTGATTTCAACCTCCCTCAAAGAAAACTTCATCAAGCAGCATTAACGGAAATTTGACCGTGACACAGAATTGTCAGATGCAGAGATCTTGGAAGCAATCCAAGAGTCTCCCCCCGTGAATAAATCACGTAAAACAGACGGAAGTGGAAGTAAATGTTGGCCTAACCAAGAATCTGCACTTCAAAAGGCCCAAGATCAAATCAAGGCTCTCGAAACAGTGCCCCCAGAATAGCCACCAGTCATACTTCCTGGGAAACCTCCCTCAAAACAGCCCTTCTTAAACCTCACCCCAGAACTGAATACTGAAGATGCTGATGACCATGTACTCCCATGTCCAGATGCGGACGCAAACACTCGGAAAGGAGCCATTGCATCGCTACCCACTCAAGTCTTAACGCCAAAAGTCCGAGAATCGACTGGAGACCATCTGGCATGGACTAAACCTCACTTGCAAGGGGGGGGACCGAGGACACCCAGGGGATCAACCCCCAGAAGCGTGGGCTCCACGGGCAATGAGGTCACTGGTCAAGCAACAACACAAGTTCACTACCTCACCGGAGAGACCGATACCATCAACACCCAGGACCAACTCAGACGCATACTCCGGCTAATAATAGATGACTTAGTGAAATTCCTTCGTCTGGCGAAAAGGACTCACCCAGCAAAAAACCGGACCTACTCTCACTAATGTCAGCAGTAACCATTGCATTAGCCCCCTTTGGAAAACTATACAGCGCAATAAATGACTCCCTAAAAGACAACACCTCAATGATAGCCACCTCAATGATAGCCACAATGACCTCTAAACTGACTTTTGTAGAAGGCTACCTAACGGCTCTTGAATCCAAAACCATAAGCACCATACCCTGCTCGAATACAAAATCTCTACACTTGAAGAAAAGTTAAACAAAAAAAACCAAACGGTATGAAACTCACCCACTTCAACCTCAAAGGGCACGCAAACCTCCAATGAACTCACACAGAGTGAACTGGCACCTATATTCACCAAAATAAGCATGCAGCCAACAGTATCAAAACCCGCAGCCTCAGTAAAGAGGTTCCCAGCAACGGAGGCACAAGCCCAGCTACAGACACATAATAGACAACTCCAAACAAAGCAATCTGAAGACACTAAGGAAGTGAAACAAATTGGTGAAACACCGCAGCACCCCGTGCTCGAATTGAGGCATGGCGTCTCCTCAAACAAAACAGCATCCATGGATGTAAACCCAAAAAAGATAACCACTGCATCAGAAATCCTTCCCAAACTAGTGCGGTGATCCAGAAAAATAGTAGATCTCCAGTCCACAAGCGAACTGATGAACTTGTCCCAACACTGGGGCCCAGTAGAGGCCCGTCCAGATGCAGCAAAAAAGCTGGGGCACAATGACAATGAGTATAACCCTCCCTCTACTGCACAACCTTCCACACAGCACGACTCAAACTCAATCCAAATCGATGAACTTGACTCACCACCCCAACGAAAGCTCTCTCCGAGCAGGGCTAGAGTGGAAAAACCCGAAAAATAGATGACTAAGCGATCGCCGTCACCGAAGCAAAGGAGGGACCGTGCCAAAACAGCCTACCCCGGTAAGGATCGACCTCCACTCAACCACCGGGCCATTACAACAATAGCAGACAACAGAGGACAGACAGGTGGAAATACTTTTGAGGAACAATTGAAAGAAACCTGTATTTTCAAGCACGAGCAAATCTCGAGCAAAGAAGGATACACAGTATTAAACAGAAGATCTGTGCTAAAAATTCTGAGCAAAGTATGTAGTCTTCGAAACCTAACTACAGAAGATTTTGAACTGATCGAATCATACCACAGGAATCACAAAGCCAAGGCCTATTTACACATCAGGGGTCAAAGCCATCCGTGAAATACCAAACAAAGTTGCCAAAGACCTACAACACCTGGGTTTCAACCTCTCAGAAATACAGAAGTCACATCCCAGACAAACTGAATCAGAAGTAACAAAGAGGAAAATGTCAACAAAGCTGCACTACGTATCTCAAACGGAAGATCTTTACAAACAGAATCGGCAACACAGTCTAATTCGCCAAGAAAACTGTTACCATAAAATAAACTCACATCACGGAGAACGCGGAAGGTGAAAAACTGAGCGTAAGGTGGCTGATATCGGCAACAGAAGAGCTGTCCGCCACGGATCCGACCAAAGCCAAACGCACACAAGATCACGTATGATTAGGATCAAATCTCCAGAGTACACGCAGACCCGTAAACTAAAAGAGACCTCGACAGAGAGATCAACAAACTCCCCATTGAGCAAAAACCCAAAAATACCCCATACAGAAAGCACTGTAAAAGGCCCATGGAAGTGGCTAATGGACACCTTCAGCCCAAACCAGAGGAGATAGCAACGAACATCACGATCCCCTAGTCAGTCCGAGCAGCCCAAACTAACGCCTGACAACTCTTCCAAGAAACCGATGACGATGGGATCCTGGAACACCAGAGGCCAAAGACACCTGATCCGCCCCAGCAACGTAAATCTGGGGGTTTTCGACATTCTATGCCTCCAAGAAACGTGGCTAGTAGACAAACACTCCCTGGAAGGGTTTTGCGTAGAAGTGTCTCCAGCATCTAGGGCTTTGATGGGGAGACCATCATCGGGTCTATTGACAGCGATTCGCACAGGCTCAGGCCTAACAATAAAGAGCAAGTTAATGGAATCCTATGGAATGCTCGCAATTCTAACATCATGGCACCACTTAGGCCCTGGGTGCAATGCATGGGCCACTTCGGACCTGGTCATCATTAATCTATACTGGAACCACCAAAGAACAACTACTAAAGTATTCTGCAGGTCCGTCGCTAACACCATTGACACCATCTACGTAGACCATGACGTCGCATACATCATCATCTGTGGTCTCCTGAACGTCAAATGGGCGAACGCAGTCATACCTTCCAGCACCTCCACACTGCATTCATCAGCTGATGAAAGAGGCCTGGCATGGTCGTCCAAATTAATGAAATCCAGACATTTCCATAACGTGGCCTCCCTTCAAGCTAGTGAGCCAACGATTCCAACATGGGAAAGGCAGGAGTCAACAGCAACCCTGGATTAAATTTTTATAACACAGGCCTTCATCCCGTATATAGCTACCTTCGAGGTCCAGCGAACCAGTGAAAGCGACCACAACCTCCTAAAGATGTCTTGGGTGGGATCCCATCCGTGAAAAATAATCTATTTGCCAATAGTACAACCAAACAAACAGCAAACCCGCCTGCGCTTAACAACAGGGAAGATACGAGCAGTAAAGGAAAAATTAACATTGTTGCCAGCAACCGAGGCTCACTCTTCTGTCAGCCAGAGACCGATTACCTACCCTTGCTGATGGCACACAGTCTCCTTCACCGGACCAAACCAAAAGCTTCACGCAAATAAACACACTTTTGACTTAAAGGTCGTTCTCCAGCGCCGACAATTGAGAAACTTGAAAAGAACCGCACTGGCCCGGCAAACAGAAGCAGCATGGTCAACATACTTCAAAGAAACAATGTCCTACAAATCTTGGATCAAGCACCATAGATTGATTCTGTATCAGAACAACGCCAAAGCAATGTTGAAAACCCTGGCAACTAAAAAATCGAGAGAGCTCTGGAACCTTCTCAAAAATCCAAAGGGCCAGAAAGCGGCACCATCTTCAAATTCCGTCTCCAAATCAAACTGGGTCAGCTACTTCACAGATTTGTTCTGGCCCCCGCCACTATCGGTAAAGACTCTCACCCAGCCTAGCCTGATAGCCTGGGTACCCTTGACAGATGAAAGTGACATCATAAGAGCTATATCAGAACCTAAGACCTCGAGAGCCCCAGGCCCCGATGGCCTCACAAACACAGACCTAAAAAGGTATCCAGGAGAGTGGGCATCAGTAATCAGCCAAAGTTTCGACCAATGTGCAATATCCAAGCTAATCCCGGCATCATGGACAGAAGCTGTAGTCGTCCCTATATATAAAAAAGGCTGCAGAGAAAACCCAGCTAACTACAGGCCCATAGCACTCCTTGACATCATTGGCAAAATATTTGCAACGCTCTTACTCTCGCACTTCCAGAAATGGGCAAGAAGATCCCCGAGCGCTGACTTATTCCAGACAGGATATCTAAAGGAAGCCAGTATGGCTGTCAATCTACTGCTCCTGAATATAATAATATCAAACGTGAAGTCAGGTGTGCCTAAAGTATATCTGGCACTTGTGGACCTTTTGCAGGCCTTTGACAAGGTCGACCACAGCAAACTGTGGTCCAAGTTAAAAACCTGGGAATGCCCCCCAGCAATGCTCGAGCCAATAATAGCACGGCACACAAAAACATCCATGCACGTCCGTCTAAGTCAACAAGGACTGCTTTCAGACATCATCTATTCAGAGTGCGGGGTCAAACAAGGATGTCCGCTTGCCCCGGCACTGTTCATCACCTTCTTGGGAGATTTCCAAACCTCAAAGAACAAAATCAGATCTTTCCCTCCCAAAGTAGGCAAGGTCAATGTGTCAAGATTGTTGTACGCAGATGACCTGATCCTTCTGGATCAGACTAAAATTGGGCTTCAACGCCAGCTAACGAACCTCGCAAGCTACATGAAAAGAAAGAACCTTGAAATTAACAAGTCGAAGACTAAAGTGCTACTATTCACAAAAACCCCACAAGGCAAGGAAGGAAAAAAAAAGAACACCCATCATGGTACCTGGACAACATCAAGATCGAAGTTGTCAAAGAATACAAATATCTGGACATTTGGATCGACAGTTCGCTAAAAGAAGTCACCATGCAGAAATCTCTATGGGACAAAATAAGAAATCTCACGGCTCAAACCAGAGAAGTGGACAAAAAAATTCAGCAAATTCTCGTTAATACTGGCCATACAATTCTACAAGTCCAAAGTCATGCCGACACTGACATACGTAATGAACGCCACCCTAAGCATGCCCATTTCTATCTGGCTGCAACTGGAAGGTTTCCTGTGCAAGTCGGTTCTAGGGCTGCCCATTTCTATCTGGCTGCAACTGGAGGTTTCCTGTGGAAGTCGGTTCTCGGGCTCCCGAAGTCAACTTCCATGGTAGCAATTCGTCGAGAGCTGGGCCTCCTGTCCTTGGTAGCGGTGGTTCAACAGAATGCTATGCAACTCTACAGAAAGATTCTGCAGATGGACATCCTCCCACTATATCAGGTGGTGGTGGCTGAAATTAAGAATGGTGGCTGTAAGCCGCTCAACACCTGAGTAAAAACCTACAAGAAAAACTATAAGATTTAGCCTGTACCAAAGAGCTCCTTATCACCAATCCCCCATGAGTAAAAACCAAGATCGAGCTGCAAGACTGGATTACTACAAAGGACAAGGCCTCTGCCAACACGCTATTACAACATCTTCCACCCATGTACAACAGACTAAAAACTCAGCTGAAGTACTGTGAAAAATGTCCAGAAAAAACATTAAGAAAACTCTTTATGAGTGCCCGCTTTAACCTACTACCAACTAGGGAAGTCTTGGCCATCAGATCTATGGCATCCTCAAATGTCTGTCGACTTTG
Source organism: Ambystoma mexicanum (assembly GCF_040938575.1). Classification (NCBI taxonomy): domain Eukaryota; kingdom Metazoa; phylum Chordata; class Amphibia; order Caudata; family Ambystomatidae; genus Ambystoma; species Ambystoma mexicanum. The sequence goes on from NC_090929.1 coordinate 545,985,277, forward strand.
TGCAAACCCTGAACAACCAGAAACCATAAGACGCTTACTCATGACATGTCCTCAAATGAGTCAGGAGAGAGGCATACTTGTCATCAAGCCCCGCATCCATATGTGAGAGACGAAGAAACCTGTTGGCGCCGCCTAATGGCGGGGAATGCGCGAGATGGTCTATTGCATCTGCAAAACTCCTGGATCTGGCCCTTAAAAAGACCAAATACCTACCGACTCCAACAGTCCCAGCATAATCTGCAACCTGTAATCTGCATCCTGCCAATGGAACATGGTCCCTTACAAACAGCACGTCAATACTTGGCTCGACTACCGCTGACAAAGATTGCAGTCGCCGTTCCTTCTGTCCAATAAGTGGCGACTTAAGTACAAGGCACAAAACATTAACCTTGATTTACCATGGAGATTTGTAAAAATCTCAAATGATTAAACACAAGAATAAATAAATAAATTTATAACATATATATCAAATGAGGCAGCAATCACCAAGCCGTGACAATGCAATTCAAAATAAGTAAAGCAATTAAATTCACTTATATTAATTCAGAATGTAACACACAGGAAAAAGAACATTTTTTGTTTGTGAACAGATAGCATTCAGGTTAATATTTACCCCTGCAAAGTTCTTTAAGGTACAAATGAGCAATCCTAAACAGAGGTCATTAATCAGCAGGTATTCAGGAATGAAATGCAATGTCTAGAGTTTACATGCAATCTTCCCTCCCCAAAGAAGAGAGAAAACCATTTTTGGAATTGGACACTTTAAAAATGACAGGTGAAAATGGCTTTATGAAATACTGCAAAAGGGTTCAAAAATGCTTAAATGGAGAAAAGGTCTTAGGAAAGCAACACTAAACAGCTCTTAACACACATGAGCTACAATAGAAACAACAGTACACACTTAAGATCAGTATGGGATTTGAGAAACATTTTTGAATGGGAAAAAGAGACATGTAAACTTTTCCCAAAATGTCAATTCGCTGCAAAATTTCACGATGCAATATTTGAGAAAAATGGGTCAAATACACTGTTCTGCGATTTTGGTTGTGGATATAGCTAAGGGTCTTAGGTATCAGTGAGAGCTGAAATTTCATTTCTATCTATACATTTGAAGAAGTTATAGAGTTTTAGTGAGAGCCGTTTTTGCAAAATAGGTGCGAAAATGAAAACAGAGATTCGATTATAAAAATGACAGATTGGTTTGATTACACTATATTTATGACTATGAAAAAGAGGATGCCACAAATGAATTTCCACAGTTATGTGGCCAGCGTAACCCTTCACGTGATGGATACTCGATTCCTTTCTCAGATTTACTTTAGTTACTCAAAATCACTAATGACTTATGGTTTTGAAACATAGATGAGAGAAAAATCAGCGCAAGAATGGTTCTGAAGTAAAGATGGGATGGGTTGAGATGGGACAAGACAATGCAAATATACTATGGGTCACTGTTCTTCCTATTAATACTTACAGACCCTTGTAATTAAAATGGGACTGTCAAAGTTCTGGTCATCGGATCGGGTCAGGTCTAGCGGCAGGCGGGCACTTCTGGAGGGATGGGATCAGCGCCGTGGTTCTGGTCAATTTTAGACTGCACCTCAGACTGGATTTTGGATGGGCCCTTCTGGTCACAGGACATGGCAGATTAGCAGGATACAAGTTTCAGCGGGCAAGCTGTAATGGTAGCAAGCCAGACTGAATCAGAATTATTCTTTTAAGTTTCGGGATGGTTGAATTTGGGCCTAGCTAAAAAGAGTTCAGCAATGCTAAGGCCTGGATTCTGCAAAGAAATCTGGAGTCAGCTGCAAGATGAAGAGTTCTGGACAAGATGAAGAAGTCAGGAACAAGACGCTGCGTGGAAATCTGGATGTGTTCTGTAAGCAGTGTGCTATGTGTTGTGAAGTTCTTATAGTTATACTACCAAATGACATCACCAAGTTTATGGTGTTGGCAGAATTTCAAAACACAACTCCACAGCTTTGAGTGGCCACACGCACTCACATTGTTTTGGTTGGCAGTCAGAACAGAGCTGTCATCTTTATGATGGAATTTAGGAACTCCCACATTGATTTTGACCAAAACTTAACTTTTGCCCAAATGCACATTTCTAAAATTATGTACCCTAATAAAAGCGGACATATACATTTCATATTTAATGGGCTATATTCACCTTCAATCCCCATCTCTGTCCAAGCGGTCTATCTCATTCTATAGTATTTTCTCAATTTTAATCATAACAGTTTGGATTAATAATTTCTAATTCGGTACATCTCTTGGCACTTACCAGTGGATCATGTACATACTATTTTAGGCTTGCAAAATGTATAGTTCTGCTACCATGAGAGTTTTTTTTTCTCGTAACTTTGGTTCCTTAAGTGGTACATGTTTCATCAATGTCTTCAAAGCAAAAGCCTACAATTAGTTTAACATCTACCAATTTTCAGATGTATCCTTCTTTAGGATGCACAGTTAAAGAGTTTCAAACTTAACCACAAATATAGATTTAAACACCAAAAGTCCCTTTGAACTTTTTCTCTCCTTTCAACAAACAACAGCTGTCAGATCCTTTTGATCAGGGTGAGGTATAGAGGGAGGCATCCTGCCCCTCCCCAGCAGAGCCCGTCCTTTTTTCTTGGCTCAGCCACAAGAGGAATATCTAATGAAGTCTATTGTGCTCCAGATGCGAAAACCTCCAGCAGCCATTAGCCTTCCTGTAGCAAGGGGTTGCCCAACTGAAGTGTCAAACTTTCCCAGGCTGGCCACTGTCCAATCAGAATTAAGCAGTTACTTAGCTCAAATACTGGGTTGCTTTAAAATTCACAATAAAGTATTTTCTTTAACACATAGAAAAATAAGCACAGTTCATAAGGGATCTGGACATTTAAAAGAATTAAGCCCTTCACAAACATGCTTTAAATAGGCGAATTTTACGCTTTTAAACTGCGTTTGACATCTAATTTTCTTATGCAGCTGTCAGGCAGTGAGGCCTGGATTCCTCTGACTGTACTGGATGATCTGTGGTTTCAGCACACTTTAATTTCAAGAGTTCACTTGGAAAATGCCTGAAATTAGCACCAAAACAGAACTTTGAAGGTTGCAATTGATTAAGAAAACTGTATTTTAAAGGCATTTTTGGATTTTAACCCACTTCTGTGGCCTTGATTCGTGTGACAGGTAACAGCATCCACTGGCATTCTCCTGCAGGGAGTTCTTGTTTTCACATCAACTTTGCCTGTGTGTGGCAAGGTGGTGCAGCCTTCTTGTGATTTATGAACCATGCGCAGTTTTGCAGATTTGGCGCGCACATGGGTTAGCGCCTCCATTTTTAGCAGTTTCTTTCCCCCATTGTCAAAGGGGTGTAGTAGGGCGCATTGGCATGGGCTGAAATATCCCACAATATCTTTCAGGTTGCTTTGTTGAAGAGCCAAGTCTTGAGATATTTCCTGAATGTTGGGTGGTTTACTTCCAGTTGGAGATGTTTAGTTAAGGTGTTCCAGAGTTTTGTGGCCAGAATTGAGAACGAGGAGCCCCCTTGTCATTTCTTATTAAAGTCTGGGATGTTGACTAGTGCAGCATTGCTGAACCTTAATGTATGAGAATGTGTGTAGTGCTGGAACTTCTTTCTGAAGGAGAAGGAACAATTCCCATTGTGGATGTGCGATGCAACAGATTTTGAAATAAATCTTTTTCTTTATGTGCCGCGACTGGAGAATTTATAGTGCTGGTGTTAGCATTTCTTCTTTCTGAGGAATACCCTAAATGCTACACTTTGGGCTCTTTCTAGTTTCCTGATCAGGTAGTATGGGAATTTGAGATAGATAGATACTGTGGTGCCAAAATGAAAGAAATATTCTGTTAAGGTTTTATAACAAAAGAAGACGTTTATTACACTAAAAGGACAAAAAAGAAACACAAGAAGGCAGACCTTTTGTGAAAAGGGAACTCTGGATAATGAAAAATGGAGTATCTAGGCAAGTATTCTTTTGAGCAGGTTCAGGTAGAAGGATATGTCTTTTAATTTAAAGAGTGAGTCTTAATTATCACTAGCACTATAGGTACCTGAATGCATTCTTCCTGGAGCTCGACAGCATCATGCCAGGCTTTTGGATGCTTTCTGGTGAATTTGGTTGAGGCTGAGTCAGTCATGCTGGTTCGGTGGAATTCAGCAACATGGCATATTGCATCAAGTTGCAACAGCTCAAGGATCAAAGAAGCTTGAAACAAGTAATGATGTGAAGAGTCATGTGGATTGATGGCTCAACAGTAGCTGGGTGTGGTGTTTAACTTCAGTAGCAAGCTGGATCAACTGGCTTCAACATAGCATAGCACTGTGGCTCGGCAAAAGTGAGGGATCAAAGCACAAAGAAGCTGGGAAACATGCATGCAATGTTGAGTTGATTGGTAAAGTGCCAAAATTAGCTTTGGTTGGATTTTGCCATGGCTTGAAGGGTCTCCAAGGTGCATGATTTTGCTTGCAGAAGTTCAGTGATGCAATGAGAGTCAGCAGCATCTTTGTTTGGATCTAGGTGCTGTCCAAGATCTTCACCTCAATGGCTAGAGACTTTGGTTAGCCTTTACCCCAACAAGGTTGCATCGGAATTCGCTTTAAGATGGTTATTCAGGTATGATTTACAGATGATTCAAGCAGGGAGGGGGAGTCTACCTGCTTATATTTTCATCTTGCCACAGTGGAGTGGTCCATTTCATACCTGGCGTAAGGTGCCAATCCTTGCTGCTGTTGTGGGAATAAAAAGTATATCGTGCCTCCTATTGTAATAAATATATTAAAATTGGCCTACGCCAAGCTGCTCAAAAGTCACTTGGGAGATCTGTGTGGAAGGTCCTGACCTTTAATCCATGTAGGCTGCCATTTTAAGTCAAACCACAATTTTAGGATTTATGTGGAAAAGTCACCCTGTGAGCTAAAATGGTGGACGATGTCATTGCAAAATAAAACATGGCAGTCAACAGTCTTGACCTCTGTACATCGCTAATGTGTAATCTGCCTGCAGGCTACTTGTTGAGGTCATGAACTAAGACCTCGTCCTACATTGTCCTGTGTGTAAAAGGATTACTCGCGCAAAGAAACCAATCCACGAGTATATATTATGATAATGTATTTACACATTAGACAAAGAACATCTGTTTTACTATATTGTATCAGTGTTTAAGAAGACCTGCAATACAAAACTTAGAATGCACAGTTAATGCATACGCTTATTGTTACATGTAATAAAGAACAAACCAGTTAGATGCGGTTATTTGAGACTCGGCAACGAACCCTAGAATTGGTCATGTATAAAGTAGAATATTAACCCGAAGAGGGGTTGGACATAACACTCACAAAATGTATAAAAAGCGAATGCATTCTAATGTACAGTCTCTCACTGAACACACTGAACCATGCTGGAGTTTGTTGTGTTGTACTGAGGGCCGATAGGTATTTGACTTTGCACTGTTTTGTAATTGTATTCGATAGAGAATAAAAGTACTTTGTATGTTCCTTTGAAACCTGTGTTTGGTGTATTTCCTTTTGGGGTACTCAGCCTCAATATTTTGTTTCTCTTTTCACAGTTGGTGCCCGAATAGGGACCCTCAAGATTGATGCCGGATTGTTGAAGGTTGACACTTGCTAACGGACCGGGATCGGACTGTGTACAAAAGTAAGGGGCTCCTGGATGAGACGCGACACCTCAGCAGCACTGCACAATCTGATCCCTGGATGACTAGCCTGTGGTCTGAGACGGCATCTTGACGAGGGTCCACTTATCGAGGCGGGCAGATTTGCCGAAATCACCATACACGAGATAAGATTAGTTAGGTAAGATCGGTCCTCCTTAGGTTTGGCCAGGTGAGTCGTGACCCGACTCTTAATTTAACCCTGGCAATTTGAATTTTGGCTCATTGTATCTGCAGACACAATTATTGACGAGGTAACACCAAGAATTTGAGATATGTCTGGAAAATTGTCTACCTGCTTTAGGGCATTATTCCGCAGTGATAGACAATCTTTGGAATTTAGCTGTTCGGCACCACAGGAGGGGTCGCCGGCATGTACTATATACTGTAAGCATGGCATTGGAAGTATAGTATTTAATGATATTTGGCATAGACAAACCAGACATGCCTCCGAACTTCAGTGACCAATCAATGGTAGTTTCGAGATGTCTCGAATTGAATATTTGGATTCAGTATTGTTAAAGAAAAAGGCTAGACCTGCAGCATTTGATGTTTTACAGAATTGGAAAAAAGAAGCGTTACAACAGCTTAAGAGTAGAGAAAAACATGCACGCCGTCATAAGACAGTTGCCGAAAAAGCATTATTATATGATCAGGATAAACAGTCTGAGTCGGCTAAAAATATGGAAATGGCTTTCTCACTTGGTATCCAGAAAATCTATCCTTCCAAAGATCTTCATGATTCTGATGAGTTTTTTGAGAAAATATTGAATGAACGAAGTCCTTGTGTCTCTGCGCCACCTCCGTATGTTCCTCTTCCTGCTGCTGGACCTTTTCCTGCTGTTATTCCTACTCTTCCTTCTCAACCTGTTGTTCCTATTCCTCTGACTGTTATCCTTCCATCTGCTCCTCCGCCATTTCCTGTCACACCTGTTATAGCTCCTCCATCGAATTTGCCTATCCCCTCTCTTCCAAGTAGTCTTGGTCCGCTTGTAATCGATCATGGTGCGGGCTCGAAGATTGTCACTTGCAGTGCTGTTCCACCGGAGAAGAAACGTGAGTTAATTGCATGGGCTAAACATTGTATGGAGAAGGATGATCAGGCTAGTGTTTTTTCCACACTTTCTAATACGGATAATTTTCCTGAGAAAAATGTTTTTATTGAAGGTTTGGGGATTCAGTTATGTATAATGTGGGGAAGATTAAATAATACGGATGTTCCGCAAAAGTTAAGGGATCTAAATACTTTAGCACTTTCCAGAGATACTGTGGAGAAGGTAAATGAGCATGTCAAAAGGTTATTTGAATACAGAAAGGAGTTAGAAAGGATACGGAATGAGGATGATGAAGAGGAAAGTATGTATGTTCGGAAACGGTACCTTCCATGTCGTAAACCGATGTCGGAGGAAATGCAAATTTGTAAGAAAGATGCGATTAGATGGATTTCAAACATATCGATAACTCCAGTTGAGGTATATGACACATATAGTCAATATACGTTGGAAATGCAGAGAAAATTGATACAGGTAATGGTAGAGTACCTGCAACATAAATGTGTAAAGAGGAAGATTAGTTGTCCCACAGAGTTATTGAACATTTATAAGAGAGCTTTTTCGTTTGACACTTCTTCGACTGCTTTAGCGCTTGATTTGTCTCTGTTGCTTAGTAAGCGTTCGGAGTTGCCTACATCTCAGTTGCCTATGAGAGAGGTTCCTCCGACATTTGTCCCGAAGGTTGAGGTTGCGCCGATGCTGCACAAGGTATAGCCGCTGTGGACATTCCCGCACATTATGTATCACAGTTTGTTCATGTCCCGTTTTCACGACAGGAAGTGAACACCATTAGTCAGTCCATTCCTGATATTAGGAAAAATCTGACAGGGTTCTATAAAGAGATGGAATCCGTTTTGCAATCCTCAGTGTTCACCTTGGGTGACATTGATTTTTTGTTTCCAGTACTCCTGCCCGTAGATTTGTGGAAACAAGTTAGAACTATTGACGATGTACCCGGTTTGGGAGATACATGGGCGAATTTAACTAGATTCAATGGGGAAAGGCCAGCTGGTGAAAGACCACAACAGGTGATATTAACCTTGACTGATAGAATCATTGCTAAATTAAAAACCATAATTCCCGAAAAAAGAATTATATGGGACAAGCTTACGGTCTGTGTCCGAGGAAAGTCTGAGGGTGCTACCGAGTTCTTTAATACGTTTGAACAGGTATTTTCAGATTTCAGTGGACAAGACTTAGGCACAGAGTCTGGGAAAAGGTTATTTGTGGACAAATTTGTACGTGGATTGCTGCCTGACATCCAGTCACAGATTATGTCATCTGAGAGTGCTTGGCAGGCGAAATCACAATCAGAAGTACTGCATATGGCTCTGTATTATGAGAATCGTGTCAACAATGAAAAAGATAGGATTGAAAAACGGAAAGGTGATTTAAAAACAAAGGTGCTATTGCAGCAAATTGTTAGAGGCCCCAGAGGGGGTAACTCTAAGGTTAGAAATCAGTATGTTCCACAGGGGAATGTGCCCTTGGGTCCTGTGAATATTAATCAATGTGCTTATTGTCGACGAGAGGGTCATTGGCGAGCACAAAGCTCCTCCCTTCAACAGAGGTCAAATAATAATATGGGTAGGCGATCTAGACGTCGCCCGGGCATAGGGGACCCTAGTAGAGGTCAGTTTACACAGGACCCTCAACAGCCTTTTTCACAGGACAATCAGATTCCGAGTGTGAATACTAGGAACATATTCGATCATCCTTCCGCTGCATATTTATCTGAAGAGCTTCCTTTTGACAATATTCTGTTTCATTAGGATTGCCCGAAGCAGGATTTGGAACCTACACCTATTCCCGTCAATCAGAAAGGTCCCTACGTTGAAGTGATAGTGGGAAATAGGAAACATCCGTTTTTAATAGAAACTGTAGCGCAGAAGTGTTCAATTGATCGTTCACGGGTTCCAAATGTTCCACTGTCAGGGCAAACCAATGTTTCTGTAGGGTTTTCCGATACTCCAGTTATTTGTCCGGTCTCTATACCAGTACCTATTTCTTTGGGTCCTTTTACAGACCAGTGTCCTTTTCTATTGACCTCGGATTGCAGGGAATACTTGCTGGGATTGAACTTGTTAAAAGAATTAAATGCAGTGATTTATTGTTCTTCTGATGGAGTACGCTTGACAATTTCACCTCAGCAATCTTCCACCTCGCAATTTCTTACTAGACCATTGCCTCCAGAATTCATTGATGTACCAGAGAGCTTATGGGCTGTTGACGACAATGATGTCGGTGTTTTGCAGATTGAGCCTGTTAAGATAGTTTTGAAACATGGAATTGAGCTGCCACGCATTCCTCAGTATAAGATTTCGGTTGAGGGCGAGCGAGCTTTGAAATGTATTGTTTCCGATTTTGTGCACCGTGGTGTGATTGAAAAAATCTCAGGAAGTTTGTGTAATAGTCCGATTTTACCAGTGTACAAGAAAGGCGATAATGTAATTCCATTTCAATTTATAATTGATTTACGTGCCATTAATAAAGTTGTGGCACCGCAGTTTCCAATTGTGCCTGATGTGACGATGATCCTAACCATGATTCCAGCTACAGCTACTTACTTTAGTGTTGTGGACCTAAAGAATGCGTTCTTTAGTATTCCTATACACAAGGATAGTAGATATTTGTTTGCGTTCACCTTAGGGGGATGCTCGTTTACATTTACTTGTGCACCTCAAGGGTACACAGAGAGTCCTAGTATTTATAGTAGGGCTTTGAAAGAGCAACTTGATAACCTTGAATTGCCCTCTACCTGTACTTTGCTTCAGTACGTTGACAATTTGCTTCTGGCTGCAGACTCTGAGAGTGCCTGTAAGGAGGGCACTGTGTTACTACTTATTCATCTAGCTAAGCATGGTCACAAAGCTTCGCTTAAGAAATTTCAATATTGTTGCCAGGAGGTCGCCTATTTAGGCTATCTCCTGTCAAAGGAGGGAAGAAGATTGACACCTGAAAGAATAAAACACATTTCTGGCATGTCTGTCCCAAATACGCAGAAGGAAGTTAGGGCCTTGATAGGTATGGCTTCTTACTGTAGGTTGTGGATCCCAAATTTTTCACTAGTGATAAAAACCGATGTTGGCCTTGACGAAGAAGGGAATTTCTTTGCCGTTGCCATGGACTTCGGAACACCAGCAATCGTTTGACTTGCTTAGGACTGCACTATGCTCTGCACCGGTTTTGGGCACACCAAACTATGAAAAGGCCTTCGTATTGTTTGTGCATGAACGTGATGGATGTGCTTTGGCTGTATTAACGCAGGAGCATGGAGGGAAGAATAGGCCGTGCGGTTACTATTCCTCTGCCCTTGACCCTGTAGCATGTTCTTTGCCAAGATGTTTGTGCGCTGTCGCTGCTGCTTCTGCGTCTGTAAAGCAGAGTGAGGGAATGGCCCTAGGCCATGATTTGACCCTGATGATGCCTCACTCTGTAGATGTTCTATTGAACCGAACTCAAACGCAACACCTCACTTCCGCACAATTGACGAGATACAAATTGATCTTGTTTGCCCCTCTCATTCAAATTAAGAGGTGTTGTGTTCTCAATCCGGCTGAACTCCTACCTTTCCCGCAAGATATTACTTGCGGCGATGAAGACTCACATGATTGTTTGTATATGACCGAGCAAGAAACAAAGGGCCGGATTGACTTGAAAGATACCCCTTTGGATAATCCGCAAGGAGGGTTGTTTTGTGACGGCTCCTGTTTTAAACTTCCGGATGGTACATCCACAGCCACTTATGCAATCACTACCTTGAGCATGGTTGTGGAAACTAAGAGAATTACGCATAATTCTGCGCAGGCCGCAGAGATTATAGCCTTAACCCGAGCTTGTGAACTTTCCGAAGGGCTTGCAGTGAATATATATACTGATAGTATGCCTTTGGGGTGCTTCACAACTTTGGGAGACTTTGGTCGGAAAGAGGATTCCTAACCTCACATGGCACCAAGATCCAACATGGCACCCTAATAGTGCAACTTCTCTCAGCACTTGCGCTCCCTACTCAGTTAGCAGTTGTAAAATGTGCAGCACATCGCAAGATTGTAGATAACATTGGAAAAGGTAATGCTTTCACTGATCAAATAGCTAGACAAACTGCCACTGATCTCTTTACGGAGATATATGTTTCTAGGGAGACTGAAAATGCTACTGTGATGGATGAGGATGTGGGGTCTGTACGGGATATCTAAGCCGATGCCACAGTAGAAGAAACCTAGCGGTGGGCTGAGGGCTTGGGAAAACTTGATGACGATGGGTGTTGGGTGGACACGGTGGATGGGAAATGGTTACTCCCCGATGCGTACGTGCTTATGATGGTTGTAATGGCACAAGGTCCTACGCATGTGTGTGCTCAACAGATGACGAAAATGTTAGAAAGAGTGTGGGTAAACGACAAAATTTCAAAAACTGCTCAGCACTATGTCCAGAATTGTATGATTTGCCTACAACATAATGTGGGAAGGGGACAGGAACCCCAAGGGGGGGTTTTGGGCCACCCTCTGTCCCATTTGAAGTAATTCACTTTGATTTCATTGAAATGGAGCGATGCAATAATTTAAAATATGTATTACTAGTCATTTGTGCCTTTAGTAAGTGGGTTGAGGTTTTCTCTGTTAAAGATGCCACAGCTATGACCACTGCGAAAACTATGTTAAAGGAGTATTTTCCCCGGTTCGGTTTGCCGAGAGTTATCTGATTGGACAAGGGTCCACATTTTGTCACTGCTGTAATCCGGCAGATATGTACAGCGTTACAAATTGACAAACGGTTCCATTCGGCCAGACATCCTCAGATCGCCGGACTAGTAGAAAGACACAACGGTATCATCAAGAACAAGCTCGCTAAGACGTGTGCCGGCACCAAACTAAAATGGCCGGACGCCTTACCGATCATGTTACTAGCCATGCGTACAACCCCTCAAACTAAGACTGGGCTCTCTCCATTTGAGGTGGTAATTGGGAGACCTGCCAATATCTGGAATTTGCCAAAATGTTGAAAGTTAAGAGATATTGAAAATGTATTACTTTCAGATTATTGTAGCCAATTGACTAAAAACCTGTATTTGATTTACCACCAGGTATGAGAGGCCTTACCTGTGCGGTACGAAGGCCCGGGCCACAGCATACGACCTGGAAGCTGGGTGCTCACTAAGTCATTTGAGTGCACTTCCTGCCTCGCGCCTCGCTGGCGTGGGCCGTTCCAGGTCTTGTTGGTCACCCAAACAGCGGTGCGGGTAGCTGGCCGAAAGAATTGGATCCACGCGTCACACATCAAGAAACTTCCTCACCCTGTGCCACACATTACAGAAGAAGCAGAACCCCTTGCTGATACTACAACCAATGATCCTAGAGCAGTAAACAGCACCGAGAGTGTGTTGGAGAATATCTCTAATCCCGAGAGGCTTGGGGAAGCTGCCGTTTTGTTTCCACACTCTCCACCGATTTTGCACCCGGGAACGGCTGTTTCAAACGCAGCCCCTTCGTTTGTCCCGGATACGTTGCTTCCAAAGGGAAGTGACGACACATTGTTTCCGGATCAATCAGTACCAGGAAAAACCAGATATCACTTGCGTCCGAGAAAAAAGACATACGGCACGGTTCGTCTGTGCATTCAAGGAAGGAAAAGAATCATCAAGGGCTTACTTTTGCCCAAATTTGAGAAAGGGGATTCTGTTGGCTAGGGTTTTGGAAGGACACAGAAATCGCGCGACTGGGGGGTCGCCAGCACGAACATTGGGGTTTCTGTTTTGAAGACTGCAATGCCTGCTACCGCCGCTGCTCGTATTGGACTTGTAAATAAGGGGGTGACCAACCGGGACAATGGACAAAATGCCTGGGCCCTGAAAACGTACTGCTGTATTTTTGTAATGATATTTGGTTTTATAATAGGCACTGTTGTAGGCCTTTGGTATTTAGAAGAAGCTTATCTTTAGAGTTTTCATTACCAACTGTAAATGTACCCACTGTTCATACACCTTTTGTGCATTCGCATACTTTGTCCCCTAGAGATTCCCAGCACAGACAAAAGTATCTGTTATTTATAATGAACGCTACGCATGCCATTTTTAATAGATCCAATTGTTGGGTCTGTTCACATTTACTGCAACACGGGGATAAGGGGCTAGGTTGGTATATTCATCCTTTACCATTAACAACTGCTTGCTATGCTTCTCTTAGAGCACTGTTCTTTGGCCGATGGAATGATAGCGTCTCAGGAAACTTTGATGGCACCAATTTGAATAGTTTTGAGAAACGTGTTTTGACTCCCCTGGGATGCTCCCCTTTTGCAAATAGGAGTAGACCGAATGTTGCTTCTATTAGGCCTTCTGATAGACTGTCGTCCTTTTCAATCTTTAATTTCCTTTAAAATTGCTCCGATAGGCAATAAGGATGCCATGCCTCCTTCTTACACTGTTAACCATAGCCCCGATTCAGTTCCTTTCTGCATACAGAGGAATGGCACGCGGTGAATGGGAAATTTTAAAGGTTGTGCCAGCGTTGCAAATTTGACTGGGGAAGACAGACCTTTATATGTAGGCGAACCTGTCTATTTTGTTTGCGGTAATGTAGCGTTTCCATGGTTGCCCAGGGATTGGCAGGGACCTGTTATTTAGGGATCCTGTTACCTGGGGTGTTCATAGAGAGTACTAAAGAAGTTTCGAAGGCTCGTCCACGGCGGGATGAGAATGGTGATACCCCGGCACAAGTATTAGGAGACATAGCAAAATAAGTTGTGCCATTTTGGGGGCAGATAGCGAATTCGAAGATATCAGGAGACTAGCGAGAGTGATGGAGAGAACCATCAACCGGACCACAGATATACTCTATAATATGACATTAGAGCAGAAAGCAATAAGATTAGTAGCACTCCAAAATCGAATGGCATTAGATGTCATTCTAGCTGAGCGTGGTGGAGTATGCAAATTAGTGGGGTCCGCTTGCTGTGTTTTCGCACCAGATTCCTCCCCAACTATCTTTAAGGCAATACAAAATCTGCACGTCCTTGGTTCTGAAGTGCATGTTCCCGAGGGAAACTGGGATCTAAGCGTGTGGTTCTGGGACTTCTTGCGATCTTGGGGTTGGAGGGTACTTTCGGTTTTATTAACTATTTTAGGAGTTCTGTTGTCCCTTTGTTGCTGTATTCAGTATCTGCCTGGTATGTGTTCGATGCTAGGGGGATGTTGTGCACAAGCGATAAATTCGATAGGACATGAGGTGTATGCCTCGGATAAAACTTCCAAAGAATATGTGTTAAAAGATATATTAGTAAAAGACCTAATGGCAATAGATATTTCAAAAAGTGATTCAGGGTACATGGATACTGATGCATGGAGTTATTCGTAAGGAGACCCAAAATAGTTTTTTAGCACTTGACATAGGCCAAAAGGAGGGTTTGTCGGAATAAAAAGTATATCGTGCCTCCTATTGTAATATATATATTAATATTGGCCTATGCCAAGCTGCTCGAAAGTCACTTGCGAGATCTGTGTTGCAAGGTCCTGACCTTTAATCCCTGTAGGCCGCCATTTTAGGTCAAACCGCCATTTTAGGATTTATGTGGAAAAGTCGCCCTGTGAGCTAAAATGGTCGACGATGTCATTGCAAAATACAACATGGCCGTTTTGACCTCTGTACATCGCTAATGTGTAATCCGCCTGCAGGCTACTTGTTGAGGTCATGAACTAAGACCTCGTCCTACATTGACCTGTGTGTAAAAGGATTACTCGCGCAATTAAACCAATCCACAAGTATGTATTATAATAATGTATTTACACATTTGACAAAGAACATCTGTTTTACTATATTGTATTAGTGTTTAAGAAGACCTGCAATACGAAACCTATAATACACAGTTAATGCATATGCTTATTGTTACATGTAATAAAGAACAAACCAGTTAGATGCGGTTATTTGAGACTCGGCAACAAACCCTAGAATTGGTGATGTATAAAGTAAAATATTAACCCGAAGAGGGGTTGGCCATAACACTCACAAAATGTATAAAAAGCGAATGCATTCTAATGTACAGTCTCTCACTGAACACACTGAACCACGCTGGAGTTCGTTGTGTTGTACTGAGGCTATTTGACTTTGCACTGCTTTGTAATTGTATTTGATAGAGAATAAAAGTACTTTGTATGTTCCTTTGAAACCTGTGTTTGGTGTATTTCCTTTTGGCAGTATTCAGCCTCGATATTTTGTTTCTCTTTTCACACTGTAACAAGGGTTTTGCATTTCGATACCAGCTCCGAGCTGTTGTCTTCAGGAAATTAGGAGTGGTCACCAGAAGGGGCCTTTTCAAGAAGGTGGGTCCCTTCTTTCAGTGTACAGCTCCATTCCTCAGCTAAAATATGCCTCCCCCTCTCAGTCTGCCTGAAATCAAAATTGCACCAATAATTATGTGACCTCCCCATTGCATTCCAGTGATTTCCTTGAAGTACCTGGCTCCTACCCACCCCCTTGGGTATGACCTTTCCTGGGAAGGTGTCACGCCTTCTCGGCAGAGAACAAAGGGGCATCCAAGGCTGGGCCTAATATCTGTTGTTGATAAAACCTCTAAACCCAGACAACAATACATAATGGGCTCTAGCAGCTGTAGGAGTCATAGGAAACCAGTTTGACAATACAATTACATCAGATTGGTTTTGGTATTTTTAACTGCATTTCTTAATAGGCCACTATATCAAACTAGATATAGTTTTACATTTACATTTAACCAAAGTTCTGCCATGAGGCCATGGGAATCCACAGTTATATATAGTTTGAAGTATGGGTTCCGACTGTTAAAGGAAGCCCATAGCTGTTGGAATTCATTTGCTACCTGCAGGCTGTTTCTCAAATAAACGTGTTGTTTTGTGGCTGCCATTTTGCCAAATCACATTGGAGGGTGTGGTGTGGCAGAAGACAGGGCACAGCAAAATACAGTGTGCGAAATAGAACCTTATTATGGAGCATTTAGAAAGTGAGGCCTGTTTAGGAGAGCTCGCTTCCTGAGTGTGAAAACCACCATAATTGTGCACAGCAAAAACCAAAAAGCTCAGGATTGTACACGCTTGCAGATGGCATTCTGGGGAGAAAAAGGCTATCATGGAAGGAAAAAAGTAAGAAGGACAATGGAAGCCAGAGAGTTCTCTTACAGTGGGGAGCAAGGACACAGGGAAGTCAAAAATGATCCCAGTGGTAGGTGATGCATTTCCAGGTGGTATCAGGAAATAATGTCCCTATATATATATATAGTTGCCGTACATAATGTTACATGTTCCATGTAATAATGTCTCCACAAAAAACAGCAATTATTTGGTGAAATTTTGGCATGGCGACATTTTTGCAGGGACATTATCACATGGAACTTTCCAGGTGAGTGTCTCAGAAGTACTATCATGCTGATGGAAGCACAGACGTATGTTCAAAGTAAGAAAGAGTGGATTTGGAAGTGATGGAAGGAGGGATGAAAAAGAAAGGGGTAGAATTGCCAAAAATGGGTATAAAAAACATTAAGCTGCCAAACCTGTGTATGGCTAAGCTGCTAGGTTTCTATTTGAATCTGGCCACAAATTAAAATGTATGGGTGGGAGAATTAGATAAAATAATTAAGCTACTGCACAGTGACCTGTGCTGTAAAAAAGGGCAAGACAAGGACCATTAAGAATTGTATATCTGCTTTACTCATATATGTGCTAGATTATACATTTCATTTCGAGATCACCTGCTGGAGTCCCCCTGATGCTGCCGCGTGCTGCTGGAGCAGCGCGCACACATTGCACCGGAGAGGTAAGCCCTGCTGGCTTTTCTACACCCTCAGTGCATCTCATCGCCACATTGCCTTGAAGTTCGGAAATCGCCAATTTGATTAATTAGCTGCATTTCCTGCATATCATCTGAATTTTATTACAATTGGTGCTACTATCAAAACCCGCTGCCCTCGAGATTCACCTGGAATCAACGAGACCGGCCCAGTAACTTGCCCTACGCCCACGCTTACAAATGGCTGCCTTCTGCTGATTTCATCACCTAAGCAACAGCTGTAGCTGCTGCGGGCAAGTTTGTTTAAGGCCATAGCTGCAGTCTTGGTGCTTTAATAGTACTGAATATGTGTGTAGAGCATGTTTGTGTGGTTTACAAGTGCGGGATGTAGAATAGAATTTAGAGAAGAGGTGGTCAGGCTGAGAATAGATACGAGTAATACGATCAATGGAGTAGAGGAGCCTTGGTGATATTTTTACCAGGTTGGCAGAGCACAGGGTTCGGCCAGTGAGAGGTGCTGTTGGATTTCTGGGGTACAAGAAGGAGGAACACAGAAAAACATTTTCATACAAGAGAAAGGGAAGGCTGTAAAAGGAAGGCAGAGCAACAGACCTACTAAGTGGTGACGAATGAGCACCTGGCACCTTATAGAATGCCCTAATTTTGCATTTGGGGCAGGAGCAGAGGGTGCAATTTTGGAGATGGTAGCTGGCGAAATAAAGCTAACTGGCACACGGAAATCTGGTAGGAGTAAAAGGTAGAAACAATGCACACTCCTGTCAACAATGCAAACGATTCCCTGTGCTGTGTCTTCATTCTAATCATTGTATTCATCCCCATTCAAATCTTTACAACAAAAGCAACGTGGGGGTTGGTTCATGTCACAATTGACCCACGGGGCTTAAGCTAATGAATGGAATCTTCCACAGATGCACCACACTCAACCCATGCATTCATTTGCTCAGAGTAATTTTTACTGCCACTTTTGTTTGCACACCTTACTCGCTGCAGGACCGTTTTCACACAATGTAGACAACGTAATATTATGTAAAACATTGTTTGAAAAGTGGTCTGTACTGAATAAGGTGTGCAAACAAAATAAGTAGTGAACATTTCTGTAAGCAAATTCATGCACGGCTTGATTGTGTTCAGTCTAGTGAAAGATTCGGTATAATGGTCATACAAGGAGATTATCTCGGGATGGGAAGGATTGGTAGAATGTTGATGTAACAGTGTCAATGAACATGTTGTCTACTTTAGTGCCTGTGCTATGGAAAGACATTTGGATTTGCAGATTGTTGTAAGGGAAAAAGGACAGAGCTCCTTTAAGAGGGGAGCTCGACACTATGTGAGGGGAGCGGGAAGCGGGAGGAAAGGGGGGGCAAGGGAAGAGGGAGATCAGTACTGCAAGGGAGTAATAAAGGGAAGGTTGGAGCGCACAATGGCTCCTGTGTGATTATTAAGTGTGCATGAATCAGCCCCATGAGGGGGCCCAACAACTGGCGACGAGGGGAAACAAGCCCCAGCAGTGCCATGACAGAGGTAACGAGGGGCCCGTGTGCAATCCGGTGGAAACATGGACATGCAGAGATGTATTTGGGTGAGCATGCCGTGAAGCTGAATCAGTGGGCTCAAGATTGAGGAATGAGATGGGGATAGCTGCTACCTAGGTGGACGTGCTCATGATACACCTGGCGGAGAACGATTGCACTTGGGATAGTAAAAATAATGAAAAAGGAATTGGGTGTAATAAGGATACCTGTGTCTGGATACGGAAGTGATGTGGACTCAGTTGCTTTTGAGGAGGGCACTGAGAGAGGTAGAGACACCTGTGGTAATCGATAAAGCTAGAAGGGAGATAAATGGGAAGGTATCAGGCTTTATCGAGTCCGCAGACAGAGCAATGGTGAAAAACGAAGTGATAATATTTGAAAGGCCAAAGTCAATTGATAGCGGGCACCACGTATCAAGTATAAAAAAAAGCAATGCCAGTTGTTTTAATATTCTTTCATAGTTAATTGATCCAAGACCGCATCTGGGGTCTAGTACACTGCAAGGAAACCCCATGTTGAAGCATGAAGCTAGGAATTTCCTGTGGCACTGGGGAAGCTCTGTGAAGCTTGCCAATTCAATTGATAGTGTCATAATTCCACTCTGCTTTTATACCAAAACACACATGTCCATAATACATTATTAATAACTCATACAACAGTTTTTTTATATGCATTCAAACACAGTGTGTTTCCCAAGAGGACAGAGAAAGAATGCAGTGCATTTTGGATTTGATATCCTTTATCAGGGGGCTATCTGTCCAGGGCTATAAAACATCAATGCTTTGTGTGTGGTTTGAGTGGAGATCCCTACATATAATAACCATACAACAGTCACTTTATAAATAGTAATATACAATGTACTGAATATATGCTGTACCAATTTCGGTCTTGACACTTGTAACAGAGCACGCGTTCCTATTATCATGCTGTTTTGTTACAATCTCCAGTAGGTCTTCATCAAGTGCAGCACATCAATTTAAAAAGCAGCAACACCATTGTATAGTAGCAGTTGACCATACTGAAACAAATGTAATGACATTAGGAAGCAAAATGGTTCTCTGAGATTGATGTCAACCCGGGATGCTATCAGCTGAGCCTTCACTCAAAATACCACCAATGACTGAAAAGTAGATTTGGCATTTGTAGGAAATTCGAAGTAGTGAAAGAGTGAAGACCTAAATGAGTATTTCCTGTGAAACCCCCAAACAGCCACCAACACAGATCAGCTATAATCCAACTAAAAAGAAAAACACGTTTCAGTGGTTCAATAAAGCAACAGACCATTGGCCCTCTCACTGGAGAAAACCACAACCTCAACTCGGAAAAAATAGAACCTTCAGGAGAATTTACTCTTGGAAAATGGAAAATGCAACCAGGAAGCACCCCAAAACAATACAACATAGGCACTGGAGAAGAACTGTCAGTATCAAATGAATGACGGATGATGATGGGCATGTTAATTTCCCCCTCACCCAGTGCATTCACGACATAAGCAGTAGACGTAATCAGCAGATCAAGGCCAGAACTGTCTATGCTTTAGTTCAAGAGGCAATATAAAAAATGCACCTCATACTTTAGCATGCATGCCACTAGAAAAAGCAAAAAAGCAGTCTACAAGAATCAGCCAATACAATTTATTTATGTCTTGTTTTATTGTAAAAAGTGTAAAGTAACAATCCTCTTGAAGACAATTCCTTAAAGATTGATGAGAACTGAAACATGTTGAGTTCATTAATGTGGTAAATCAACCAAACCATAGACAATAATCATAATTCAAGGACCAAAACTACACTGAGACGTTCAATAATGACCTATGTAATAAGGTCTTGTCATTGTCATCCTTGAATTGTATTGTTATACAGTGTTTTTAATATGAATGTGAATTGATTTATCTTTTATGTATTATAGAATAAAATATTTTTGTACATTGAGTAAACAGTACTTATTTAATGTTTGTAACTGTTGGAAAGAGCTATCTACCTCTAGTTTAATTAACTTTCGTGTACCCATTACAAGGTAGAGCTACCGCCTCGGTGTAGCATATGGGATTCCCCTCTAAATGTTTAGTGGAATAGAAAAAGTAGAACAGGTAACTATTCCATCACAACCAGCTTGGAGGCCACCAACCAGTCACCAGAAGAGAAATAGCAAAAGCGAGAGACAATCAATAAAAAGCTAAATCAAAGCCGTAGAGCAAAATCCTCAGACATAAAGAGCAGAGATGGGGTATTGGTGAAATGCCACCTGAAAAGAGGAAACCTCTGAAGACCTTAATAGACAAGTCCCATCACCATCACAGTCAAGAAGGAAAACATTCTCACTGAAAGCTCCAGCGGAAACTGTGAACGGACAGGTGCCATGGCTCAAAAGAATCAAGGGGAACACACACATGGACACTACAAATGCAGATGACACCAGATAAAAATGATCAGCCACAAAAAGATATCACTAGGGTCTAATAGTGATCAATATGCTAGACGGCAGAAGCAGATTGATCACAGCACATGGAGAGATCCAAGGGGCATTGAGGAGAGAAGTAATCCGGCTGGAGATCTAAGGGTAACAGCTTTTTATCTACACCAACCACCATGTCCATTGGGATTGTTAGGCAAAGTTTGTATGCAGTACCCCCTCGGACCACTACACACAACTCTGACTACAGGTGTAAGCAAAACCAGCCTTTGCAGTCTGTACCACACAGTTTTTGGTAGCGAGCTGAGCAGCGAGGCTTATCTCAAGAGGGAATGTGAGCTGTAAGGGTGTTACACAGAGGTCTACAAAAACAAGTATTCAGATAGACACTTATACTCAAGGTTTCTTGGTAAAACACTTCTTAATTTATTACACAGTCAGTTAGAAAACATTCAGTAAAATGAGGCAATCAATATCAGGCCACAATATTCTACAGTACTTCACACCATCAGGTTCCGTGGCATTTAAACTGCTTTGAAGAAGGAGCAAAATGGCATTCAGAGCATTTGAAATAGGAGCAAAAAGGCATAAGATAATAAAACAAATATTACAGTTACTCTTAAACAGTGCAAATAGTTTGAGTTCACCAGAGGAGTTGATTCAATGCAATTGGTCGGCCAAACTCAATGGGCTAGAGTCTTGTATAGCTAAAAACGGTTCTGGTAGTTAAACGGAAAGTCTTTGCCACGGTTCTCAGAAGTAGTTCATAGAAGAAAGAGTCATATGTCGGGTCACAAGCTGACTAGGCCTGCAAGTTGCCAAAGTTTCACGCGCTTTCGCAGTGAGAGGTACGTTCTCTTGGTTGGGTTTTCACATTACCTTATTTTGAAGAAAAAGATGCAGTTGAAGACTTCTGTTCCTGGCAGTTCCTGCAGATCTCGCTGTTCCTGAGCCTTAGTCGTGGGGACATGAGGGAGGACGTTTGTTGACTTTTGCACTGCACGGGGATTGGTCACAGAGATGGAAAACTGGCAAATCTTTGATTCTGGTAGCTGTAGTCAAGCACACAAGCTGGTGTCCTTCTCCCTGGTTATTCAGTTTCCAGCAGCACTCTGAGGAAAATACAACCAGCTCCAAGAATGGTGTCCAGGTGGCTTACGAGGTGATTGGTCTCACCAACTCAAAGGGAGAAGTCGTCCTTGAAGGGCTTCTCTGTTGAGATGAACTTGGCGATTCGGACTTGCAGCAGGGCTTCACCGGGCAAACCAACTGTCCAGGAGTTGCATCAGCTGTCCTCTTCCAGCTCGTCTTCGGTTCTTTCATTCTAATGGTCGACTCTGCCTTCCAAGCCAAGAGACTCGCCTTTTATCCACTTTCCTCCCATTCATTCCAGCCTAGCTGCCACTCACCCAGCAGGGTGGCTGTCCTTGCCGGACAGTCAGCCAGCCAATCATGCCAGAGTGCATTTGGGTCTCCTAGGAGACTAAGCACAGGGAGTTTCTGGCACCTCCCTCACTTCCTGCCCACCCCAGACACTCGGGCGCTAGAGGCGGTCTTCAGGCCTGAAGTCCGCCAAAGGTGTAGGAACAACAGGATAAAACCTGGTTTGGCGCCCAGAGACAAACTCTAGAAGGACCTTTCCAAAAAGAAATGGTGAAAAAAGAAGACCGGGACCTGTTTTTACAGAGGGGGCTCAGACGCCATCTTGAAAAACATGGCTCCCACGATTTTTTGCTGCCAGTGATCGCGGTCGGGAAAAATCATGGTAGTTTGTTGTAAAACCACTGCCACCAGCCATTTCGATAGGAAAGGGTAGCATTTGACTGCTACATGAGTTTCTAGACACAGGGGATACTAGGTAACCCCTACAGCACTCTATTGGAAGATAGTGTGTGCTGGGTCTTGGAATTTAAAACGACTAGTAAAGTCAATTTAACTTTACTTTCTCTGGGAAACAGTAGTTTATCCCAGAGAAGGTGTTTAAACCTTGGGATAGCCCAAAAGGCTTCCCTGTGTGACTGCAGTGAGGGTGCTGCGTAGTACACATGAAAAGATGATGCCTATGGAGTTATCTAAAACTCCATATTCAAAGAACACAAGAGTAAAACACACATAAGAATACATGACAGAGTGGGAAAAAAGGCTCACACTCTCTCCAGGTAAAAAAAACAAGTCCTCAAAATCCAGCAAAGTTGGTGGGGGTCTCTAAGGTGAAGGGAATTAGCACATATATGAGAAACAGTGATGACTACTATAATACAACATTTGACAATACAATGCAAACGCCAAATATATATGATTCATTGTTGTGGAAGCACATTTCACAGTACCAGGCCGTTAATGGAGCACAAAGAAAGGGACAGAAATGCAAGTGGAATAGAACATGTTCAGACAGCTTCACTTCAAACAGATGAAAGGGTCAGAAATAACCCACGTATGCATTGCCTGTCCCCCGCGTCTCTTCCAAACAGACAAAGGAACATGTGTTACTTTTATGCAGATTACTGTTTCCCCTCCCCACTTACCTCAGTTGTGCACAGGGGTGTAAAAGGTCATTTCGGTGGGCAGGGATTGTTCTATGGAAACTATGCATCTGTCAGAATGTGGAATTAGTTGAATTATTATCCCCAGTATCTTGCTCATATTTCTACTTAAGAGAGACAGACATTGAAAACCAGGGTCATTTATAATGATGAAGGAAGGGATGCTGTGTGTTTAGATTGGATTATCCATAAAAAGCTATGTAACTTGATGGTTATTGTGTGGGTTCTTGCATGGTATGAAGTGCTCCAGTTTAGTCAAATGATCATCAATGACTATGACAATCCTGTATTCTTTAGAAAGAGGAAGCTCCACTAAGAAGAACACACACAAACATGCACTAATGCAATGGATGTACTGATAGAGCATGTCTAGCAATCTTGGCAGTTGTGCATAACAATCATGCCCACCCTTGGCTTTTTACACTCAGGACCTGATTCAAAGAAGTGTTTCCTATGGGTTTGCGCCATTGCAAACTGCTTCTGTGAATCAGGCCCTCAGTCCCACGAGAATTGACACTGTTTGGGAAGTGTCTAGCTGCCTGCATGGCCAGCTATGTGTGAGTAATGATGCCAAGGAGCAACTTGCTTTCTCAAAGTGAGCCTACTTTGTGTTTTGGTGTCTGTGATGCCACAAGCTGTGACCGTATTGAAGCAGAGCAATTGGCAGAAGAACAGGAATTGGTTGTTTCAAATTGTGTAGATTACAGAGCTGACACCCATGACAAGACAGGAAAGGTTTGGTGTGAAGAAGTAGGCCTTTGTACTCTGGTCTGTAGAGGCATGAATTTAACACCACTTAATGTTGCTGTGTTGTCCTTTAGTCGTGTAGACTAATAGCAGAATCAAGGGAAAACATTAATTTGGCTGGTTCAGACACTTGGCAATCTGTGATGGAACAGATGTTTGTGTTCGGTGGTAGCCAAAATAGATGGTGTTCTCAAAGTAGTATTTCCACTCAGGAAAGAATGTAATGCTTGCCAATAGCTTTTTCTCTACTATTGATTAATGTAGCTTGGCTAGAGCAATTGCCCTGAATGGCAATGCTGGGGTTGACATTCATATCATTATCATTTGAGAGAGCACAGCATTGAGGTATCTCTTAATTGTTGTAAAATGGTATATATCTCATTTGAGTTTTTGTGTTTATTTAGAGATTTGTGTATTTTGGTGCCTTAGATATGCCCCATTGGCAATCAAAAGGTTTATCTGCAGGTAGGTCCTTGGCTTTTTACATTCAGCAATAACCACAACTAAATGACTTGCAGGGAGACAACATTATCTTGTTGAAAGTAGGATGATGAGAAGGTGATGGTCGTATTCCTCTCATACTCCTTTGATCCTTTGCATTTTGATATGAAGCCAGGATATTGAGGATTACATGGAAGTTTGGTGTGGAGATCATTTCCCCAATTGTGCAGATGCCTGCTATTTTGCATGCTATTTTTCTCCAATTGTGCAGATGCCTGCTATTTTCTAGATGTATCAAGCCCTAAAACCGGGGTGTACAACCCACAGCTTGGATGAAATTGGGTTCTTTTTGTAGTGCGGAAAAATTTGACAGATGCAGGTGAAAACAATAAAGTTACTAAGTTCTCCTGACTGCACAAGTGCTCTCACAGGTAATTGTTGACCTTACAATCTAATGAATGTAACCTCTAAGGGATACTGGCCAAATGTAGAAGGTTAGTAGTGGGCTTCCTGAGCAGATCATTCAGTGAGGTGGGTTTATGAATGTTACCTACAGAGTGTGGTGAAGTGCTTCAATTGATCCGACATAGAGAAGCAACTGAGGGAAAACAAACTAATATTTTGCCAGCAGCACTTCCAAATCCATGCTTAAGGTACCAGATCAGTGGCTCCATGGATAAAACATAAAAGTCGGAAGGGTGAATGCATATGATGATATGATATGATATGGTATTTATAACGTGCCTATACACAAGTGTTTCAAGGCGCGACAAGGCAAGGGAGGGGGAACAAAGGGAAGACAGACAACGATCCTACTAGGCCAGGTGACATTCAGATCGCGCAAGTGCATGAGAAGGGGAAAGGGAAAAGTGTGGGGGGAAAGGCAGAGGGGGAAGTGCAGTACATGGGATAGTACAATAAAATAAGATGAATAGGAGTCCCCTAGAAGCCGAAGACGTGGCAGCTGAAAGGAGTCGACTAGAGAAGGACCACAATGGTGAAACACTAGATTTCTGACAGTGAGCAAGTGATGGAGAGCAAGAACAAGGGAATAGTAAAGGTACCAGATGCTGAAGGGAGACAACAGCAGTAAAACATTGCAAGAGGCAATTGAGAAGTATCCATTTCTGATTAGACACAGAGATGGAAAAGAGGAAGGCTTGGTTGAGGGATGTCACGGGTACCATAGAAACTGAAGAAAGATAGCTGAATAGCGAGCTAGGGAACAAGAGAAGCCTGAAAGAGATGATAGATTTGGAGAGAGGGCTTGTTAACACAAGTCGCATGAGGGAAACAACATATTTGGAGACATGGCTCAAAAACCCAAGCCATGTGTGTAAGACTAAGAAGCCAGTAAAAGGACTCACAAAAATATGAGCTCTAAGAAACACAGAGTGCTGTTGATCAACACAAAGAATAGTGCTGGAGTTGACCAGTCTGTAAGGCAAAACATGGGACTCGAAACAAACGCCAAATGAAGGAAATTGCTGAAGTTTAACCAAATACTGAACACTCTGAGATAGAGGTATATCTCAACAGCATTGCTAACAAAAGTAAAAAAAGGAAACCCACTGAAATGCCTGAAATACTAAACTTTAGGAGACAAATGGAGTCCAATCCCTTAGTGTAACAAAATAATATGGAGGAAACTCATTGAAATGCTGCAACCGGGTGAAATAGTTCCATAGAAAAGTTGCATTGTGGAAGTTAGAGTCCAAACCCAAACTTAAGGAAAGAAAGAAAATGAAACTTGTTGAATCAATGCATTCTGTGGGACAAAAAAATGTAATGAAGACAATAGCAGGAAACTCAATAAAACATTTGTGTTGTGGGAGACAGCACTCAATCCCAGTGAATAAATATTGAAAGACATATACACAGTGCAATTCTTTAGTCTGGTTGACATAGTCCTACACAAAAAAACGAATCAAAACAAGGGAATGATACCCATTCAAATGCTGCTTTCTGAGCAATATAATATAATGTCAGTTACAAAAGAACAAAAGGAAATATATTTGATGCACTGCATTTTGTTTCATTGAACACAATCCCAAAACATTATATTCTAAGAGAACAAAACCAAATGAAGCACTACCCGAGGGGACACAGTATGACCCCAGGGTGTAAAAGAACCAGCAGAAGGAATTAAAGTGTCATTCTGTATGTTGGTAGATGATAGACAATGCAAAGTAAAAACAATCTCAAGGGAAATGGTACAATCTGGGAAATGGCATACAAGCCAGTTAAGTAACAAGTTGCAAGAGCAACCAATGCTCTTCAATGTCCACTCAGCAACTAACCATGCAAGAGCCATCACCAAACTGATCACTACACATGACCTGGACACCATCTTCATTAGTGAGACCTGGATTACATCCACTTCCATCCGCATCCTAGACGTCCTCATCCCCAATGGCTTGAGAATTCTACCACGAGACTGCCCACATAAGATCGGTGAAGGCCTAGCCATCATTCACAAGGCATCATGCCCATGTACCCAACTGGACGTCACCCCCATTGGTTATTTTAAAAACCTTTTCTGCCACTTCTCACCTCTCCGCAATGGACACAGTCCCTTTTCACATCATCTACAGACCACACAATACCAAAACCTCCTTCATAAAATACTTCACAGATTGGTCACCACCATGTATCTCACACATGCCAGCAATATCTTCTTCTGTGACTTCAACATCCCTGGCAATCCAGAAACCAAGTCAATAAACAAAGATCTCCACTCTCTACTCCACACTCTGACCCAGCTCACAGGAAAGGTAACATCTTCAACCGCAACACCACCGCCTTGCCCACTCTCCATCACAGCTCTCCAATCCCAAGCAACTGGTCAGATCTTCTGGCAATCCCCATTGTCATTAGTCACACCAAACAATTTAAGAAAACCAATTGGAAACCCAGCAAAACAAGCCTTCAGACCATTCAAGAACTTCCCAGTGGACACTCTCATGGAATAACTCACTAAACTCCACTTTTTTGTCTACTGATTCGTCTATGATGAACCACTTCTCCAAGAACTGAACACTACCTTCACAATCAACATTTACTGCATGGACCAGTGACCTCCCGCGCTTCATCTACTAGCCTCTCAGATTGAAGCCTCAACCATGGATCTGGGATCAGTCACCCTCCCAACTTTGAGCAAAACATACTTCATATCCTCCAGGATAACCTCAAAGCTTCCTCAAAAATAATCATACTAGGAGACCTCAACCTTGGCCTTCATAATTCAAATGACCTACCTTCCAAATCATTATCTGACATCTCAACACACTCAGCTTCACTCAACGCATCACCAATCCCATGCATAATAAGGGCCACACTCTGGACAGGATAGCGGATCACAACTACCAAATCACCATCAGCGCCAAAACACCCTGTCCTTGGTCAGACCACCATATTATCAATTTCTACATCACACAGCCAAGCAAACCATTAGCACTACCCAACCCACTCCCTCCTGCTGTCTCCAGGAGCTTGCGGAAGCTCACCAGAGGCAACATACTACCCTTGATCAACACTCCCTGCCTTCAGGGTCACTTCACCTCAAACCCCACCTCACTAGTGGATACCTAGTCTTCAATCCTCCCTAAACACCCTTATACCACACAAAGCGACGACTGTCAGAGATTCCAATTCATGGTTTACCACTGACCTATTAGAAGTACACACCCTGAAACGACAAGCTCTGCTAACCTGGATAAAAGATCCAGCCATCATTGCCAAATAGGACTTCACCAAAGCAACCAAACATTATAAATCAGACATAATCACAGCTACGTCCAACTCCTTCGACACTAGAATAAGTATTGCTAAGTCAGACGCTAGAGAAATATTCACCATCTACAGAGAACTTGAATCACCTGCTGCTCCCCCCACAACCACCATTAAAGTCAAGAACTGGTGCTCTAGCATCCAAGAAGCACTCCTAGGCAAAACTGACATCTTGAATAAGAAGATCGTATCTGAACAAGCAAACTTTAACATAGCACCCATTACCTCCAGTAACAATTGCTCACCTCCACCCCCTACTCCCTCCACCAATCAGTTCTCATTCAGAGACCTCTCCGATGTAGCCAAACTGATTTATAGTATAGAACCGTCAAAAAATAAAGGCAATATATGCTTTGCACCCCAGGTCAAAGAATGTGCTGAAGTTCTAACCCCCATCATCACAGCTATCATAAACACTTCTTTCACTCAAAGCAGTGTCCCAGCCAGCCTCAAAGACGCCTGGGTACTCCTTCTCTTGAAAAGAAACATCCCTTGACCCAGCTATGCACACAAACTATAGACCAATCACCACTGTCCCATTCCTCCTAAAAATTAGGTTGTACCGATCTGTCTACCTACAAGTTCAGCAGTTCCTGGAGGACAATCAAATCCTAGGGATGACACAATCTGGGTTCCACTCAAGGCACGGCACGGAATCTGCCCTGCTTGATCCAAAACATCAATTAGATGAGATCAGGGATGAAGGCAAGTCTGCACTGCTCCTTCTAGACCTATCTGCAGCATTTTATTTGGTCAACCACCAGATTATCTGCCACCACCTCACCACCCACACTCATTTCTCACCCTCAGCTATTGCCTGGATAGCTTCTTTCCTTAATGAAAGAGTGATGAGAGTCTTCTCAGAGATCACCAATGCCTCTGCCTCTCCTATCACCTGTGGTCTGCCACAAGGATCTTTCATCACCCCTACACTATACAATATTTTTACCAGGCCCCTATTCCACATTTTAGATTCACTTGACATAGCTTCCATTAACTATGCCGATGACAGACAAATCTTGATCCCCATCTCAGGAAACTACATAGAAGACTCCCACACTCTCAACACAATCTATTCCCCAATTCAGACCTGGATGGCAGCCAATCACCTGTGCCTCAACAGCGACAAGACATAAATCCTGATTATTGGATCCCCAAGTGCCCTCAAGACCCTCAGTAATCAATACGCAACCTTCACAATCGACAATTGCACGATCCCTGTCATAACACCGTAAAGACTGTGAGGTCTAGACAAATAAGTGCCTTTGCCTCCTCGGCAGCCTATGCTACAAAGGTCCTCAATGCAGCAAGACCCTTCCTCTCTAAGAACAATTGACTAGCCATTGCCTGTGCAATCATTGCAACATCCTATCAATGCCACCTCTTCCAGAAACATACTCAAACTTCAAGTAATCCAAAACAAGGCCCTCAGAGATGCCGTTAACATACCCAAAAGAGAGCACATCTAAAGAGCTAGAAGAGATGCACACTGGCACCCCATCCAAGAGCGGATCATTTTCAAAACACTCTCCATCATCCACAAGTGACTTTCCAACATAGCACCACCTTACCTCGCTAAAAGAATTGCCAAAGCCCATTCTTCTAGACCCACGAGGATCCCCTACACAGACACCAATCATGTCCAAAGTGAAAAGATGCAAAGCAGGAGGCTCCAGCTTCCCTTACCTTGATGCCAAACTCTGGAACAAACTTCCACCCTCCTTGAGGGCAGAGAAATCTTACTGGATCTTCCGAAAAGCACTAAAAACTAAGCTCTTTACCTCAACCAGAATTCCCCCTTCGATCCTTTACCCAGGGACCCCCTCTGTCCAACTTCTCATCACCCTGTTCTGTAGGATTACTTCCACATAGTTGTAATACCAATGTATGATTCTGTACATTTCCCATGATAACTGCCTTTGGGTCACACCTCTGTCACCATGTAACTGCAGCAGCGCCTCAATGCCTACAGGTTGTATGTGCATGTCACAAATGAAATAAATAAATAAATACATAAAGAATGCAGCCTCAAGCCTAATCCTT
The DNA here is from genome assembly GCF_040938575.1 of Ambystoma mexicanum. Lineage (NCBI taxonomy): Eukaryota > Metazoa > Chordata > Amphibia > Caudata > Ambystomatidae > Ambystoma > Ambystoma mexicanum. The sequence goes on from NC_090929.1 coordinate 546,015,288, forward strand.
CTGCACTTTGGTGCACCCAAGAACTTAACTTCAACAAACTAATGGTCAGAAAACAAGAAAAGACTTGGTGAAAGTCCTGCAGTGCATGTGACCTTGCTCCGCTCAAGGAACTCTGTGCTATATGCAGATGTCTGATGACCACCGACAAGGCCAACTACTACAAAAGCAACATAGCAAGGCTACAATGAAAGCAGAGCCCTCATCAGTCATCAAGCAGTGCATCAACCCCCTGCCCGACCAACCCATACTGCACTCCATTGAAAAAAATCGACCACATCATCTATTACTTTATCAACAAGATCAGCATGCCCCGCCAACACATAGACATCATAGACATCAATGCTACAACTAACAGCACACTCACTGCATATCCAATCACGCAAAATCACAACTAATTGGGACATTTTCAAGACCCTTCCTCCATACTCAATACCTTTCCTATTTAAGCACTCCTCCATTGCCTAACAATCATCTACAGCTCCATAACTCAAGGCACATTTCCCTTGACCCTCAAGACCAGACAAATTCTCCCACTTCTCAAGACATCAACACTGAACCATGACAAGCTCAGCTACGACTACTCCATCTTCCATCTTTCCTTCCTAAGATTCTTAAGAAAACCGTAGCCATGGAACTCCTTTAACACATTGAAGCCAACAACCTCCTTTGGTCCTATCAATCTGGCTTCAGACCAAGATGCAGCTGTCATGACCACTGCTTCCAAGGAGTCAGGAGCAGCCCAACGCCCTTGGAAGCAGGCTCACAACATTCATTGCAGACGCCAGCAAGTCCCTTTAGGGACCTTTTGGGCCTTGTCCTGGCACTGGTGGTGCCAGGCTCATTGTGGGGACTGGTCCCGGCACAAGAAGCGCGGGGCTCATAGCAAATACACAAGTGCTTGGGTGGACCTACCTGCAGCAGACCATGCTGCTTCCTTACCGACAAGATGATGTCTTCATTCTCTTCTGGCAGGAACTACTTTTCCTCTGGGTGGGGCTGGCACCACTCCCTAGGACTGGAACTCTTCTGGAAACTGGAACTCTTTTTCTTACCTGGGCGAGGCTGTGGAAGAAGACGCCTAAGCACTCCTGTGCACTATTTAAACCACACCCGATTGGTGCAACGTGCTTTGCGTTATTCTGCATCAGCAGCAGGACGCTCACCATGTCAGCTCCAGGGAATCTTCCATTCCGGCTCCTGTGAACGCGAAATCTCCGGATTTACCTGATGAGAATCCAATCTTCAGTCTTCAGCAGCATCTGCAAAACAACAAAAACACAGATTAGCAAAGTCAAGGTCAGCGCTTCAACTTACCCGATCCACCGGAGTGTTTAAGGTATTTGCCGCATTCTTTCTCCACCATCGAGCCCTGCAAAGACAAAAGAACATTGGTTAGTAACGTTCTGTTTCTGAAAGGCTTACCTGTGCGACGTACGCTCCAAAGTCAGCTCGCATCGCACTCCGCCACCTGCAAGGCAAAAGAGAGACATTAAGGTGCGTTTAAAGACCTAGAACAGACTTTCTACTTACGTGCCTTCATATGCTCCATCATCTTGTTCACTCTTCGGCACAAACCTGGGCATCATCTCCGGCGCCTTCATCATTCTCCATCTGAAAGGAAAAGACATTAAGGTGCGCATTAAAGTACTGTGGCATTCATTCTACTTACGTGCCTCCACAAACTTTGGCATTCTTTCGCCATCATTTCTTCTCAGTGAACCCTGCAGAAAAGGGACGTTAAAAGAGAACATTAAGGACTTTGATATATGCAAAATACGCTCGTGCAATTAACGGCGGCATCGCTCTCTACTTACCCTCTGCAATCAAGAGGCTGATCCAAAATCCAGTGAAGTAACTGGACCCAGAGCCCCTGCACAAGACGCAGGATGGAGAGCCCGGCATTCACCTATTTAAGGTGAGCAGAGTTAGCAACCGAGTACCACGGGAGGAGAGAGTGTGGGGGTAGAGACTTCATCCAACCTTCCAGCTACTAATCCCCTGATTTTTCCACTTGTAGACATCTCACCCTCCAAGTCAAGCTTTCGGTGAGAAGGGGGCCAAACCAGGGAGCCAAACGAACCCTACGCCTAACATTGAAGACGGTTTCACCGCCCAGCCAAGACCCACGCCTCCGAGGGAACCAGGTGAGCGTTACAGCAGCATGGAAATGGCTACCATCAAGGTGATCGACAATGCCCTTAAAATCCTCGATGATGGACATTCTTCCCTCTTGGTTCTCCTTAACCTTTCAGCACCGTCTGACACAGTAGACCACCACACACTCATTGACAATGTACGGTGTCCGGTCAAAGGATCGAAAAAAAGGATCGAATGCCCTTTTTTTCTAAACCAAAAGGACCGGAAAAAAAAGTTTCGAATGCTTTTATATTTATTTATTTATATATTTTTAGTTCAGTGTGCAAAAAAAAATATTTTTAAAAAGGAAAACGGAGGTGGGAGCGGGAACACCCCATTAAAAAAAAAAAGCATTCAAAACTTTTTTTTCAGCACTTTTGGTGTCGAAAAAAAAGGCATTCCATCCTTTTGTTTTAGATACTTTCACCTACAACCCAATATACATGGCTGCATGGAAATCAACAAGATTGTCTCAACTGGTTTAAATTGTACCTTGCTGCTTGCCATCAGTTAGATACAAATGGATTCCTCCAGATCACCAACTCTACCCATCTCCTGTGAGGTCCCACTAGGATCCATCCTCTCCACCGTGATCTTCAATCTTTACATGGAACCAAGTGGAACCCTCCATACTCCACCCAACATCCGCATACACCATTAAACAGATGACACACAGCTCTACCCTAAGAAATCCTCCATCGAAGACATTCACAGGTTCATGGCCCGCCTGTCATAGGCCCAGTGGCAAATGTACCTGCAGCTCAACCCTTCCAAGACTGATGTCCTACTACTGTCCAACTACACCATACACCCAGACATCCAGATCTGGCTCTCTGCTATTCACCTCGAGGGATTTACACCTCAGCTGGCCACGTGCATCAAGTTTTTTTGTTTCAACATCAACAGACACCTCTCCTTCAAACAGCATATAACAAGGAAAACGTTCTAGTCTGTGGACAATCAAGCCTTTCACCCAGAAAACAACTTTACGTCTGCTGTCCAAGCCTTGGTATGCTTCCACCTGGATGGTAGCAATACATTTTGGAAGGCCTTCCGGTACCTACCATGAAACCCCTGAGATGTGTCCTGCATGCTACAGCATGACTCATTGTAGGACTCTGCAAATTCGACCACATGAAAGTCTGTAACATCTTCAAATCCTGCTGCATCATCTAGAAGGCTGTCACCCTGAAGTCCCCAAGCCCCCTCACTCGGAAACTCTGCATCTCTGGAGGCCTACAATCCACCTGAAGTAAGGACATGTTCAGACTTGAACTCTGCTGATGCCGGAAGGCAACAGCCAGAAGACAGAAGACTGCCCTTTTCTGTCTCCTCCCCAAGACTTTAGAACCTCCACTCAGCCAACAACACACTTGCACTATTGTTGCTACAGTTCAGGAAGAAGCTCCCAACCGTCCTCTTCAAGGAATGGCTCCTCCCTAACACCAGGGTTGACATGCCCTTCACTCCCCATCCTACCTGAAACTGGGTGATCTGATCCCCACTGTTTCCTCCACTGATTGCTTGTAGAACCATTGCTGCCATATTGCCCACCCGGTCCTATTTCTAGATCCCCACTACCTTTCTTGTCTGCTTTCCTAACCATGTTGTTCCCCCAAAGATTGTAAAGGACTAGTTTGCTTCCCAGAAATTGGCATGTGCTCAGTAAATACCCTAATAACATATATGTTTTAAAAACAATGATATTTCTGTTGGCCTCTCCCCCTCAAATGGAAACAGACCTTGTCTTTATGTCTTTCAAGGAATAATAAAAGAAAATCTTTTCCATTTTTCATCGTTGACTTGTTATTTGGAGTTAATCATATAATCATACTGACTAAAATGCAAAACTGGCATTCTCACATTCATACAGTAGCAATTTCTGGCTACTGTATACACTTGTTTGGCTCCCAATACTTGTTTTTATATGTGAAGCAAGTTAGTTTTAAGTTCTTTAAATTAAGTGGTGAGTTGGGGGACACTGAATCATCATGCAACAAAATAGAAATGTCAATATACAGGCCAAAATAATGCAACATGAGCAACGTTGTCTTTCATAGTTTGGCTGTTCCATTTACCATATTCTGGAGCAAATAACTAAAAGCCATGGCTGACAAGGAGGAGCAAGATGATCTAAACCATAAAGTGGCCGCTTGTCTACCAACTTTCTGGAGTTTCCCAGAGCAATACAATCTACAACTTTAATATGATGCTGAGGATTTGGACCCCAGAATGCTTCATATGATTAAGGTGTTCTTTAAGGAACCGTATAACCAAAACTATCCACCAGTGAAAGTGCAGTTTTGGACAGTATTGGCATTTGTGCCCTAGTGCAATAACCGTGTTTTTTCAATGGCATGCAAAATTGTACTTGGATTGGTGCAAAGTGTCTGTAACACAGCCCCTGAAAGAGATTATAGAATCTCCATAGGTCATTTGTAAAGGCCTGTTGGTTCCAGACAGGAATTAGTCTGGCTAATAACTGGAAAAACACCATGTCAAAAATGCAACCAATCTCACCATGCCACAAATGTAATCAGCTGGAATCCAAAAACGTAGCACTTGCTGTGGACAATCCCCCAACACCAAATGCACATCAAGCTATTTCAAAACAAATGCAGCAAACTTGAGATCAGGACACTAAGGGCCTCATTACGACCCTTGCGCTCCCGGAATGAAGGGGGCCGGTACGGGACCGGCCCCCTTCATTCCGGGAGCGCGTATTAGATTAGCTCCCTGGCTGCCTCCAAACTCGTAATGAGGCCCTAAGCCTTCGTAGAAAAACCTTCTTGGTCTCAGAGTTGTCAGAATTTTCCAAAATAAAGCAGTCTGGAAAAACAAGTAAGGGAAAGCAGAATACAAGAAAGCAGGAAGCCTGAAATCAAGGATGTGGCAAGATCCATCTCGTCAGGGTATCTACAGCTCTGCCTGGACATATTGGCCCTCATTACAACACCGGCGGTAACCAATGGCGCTATTAGCACCATGGTTGCTGCCGGTATTGTAACGAGTCCGCCAATGGCAAATGGGGAAATACCGCCCCATTCCAAGGTTGGAGGGGCGGTAATTCCCCATTTACCATTGGCACTTCCCCATTCCCATTTTTGCCCCATAGGGCTCAATGGGACTGGGGAAGGCGGTAATTACGGTACCGCAAATTGCGGTACCTTAATTACCTCGGAGGTCCCTTAGCGGGTCCCTACTTTAACGGCTGGTCCAGACCAGAGCCGCAAAGGGACCTCGTAATCAGGCGTTAAGGATTTAACGGCACCGACACCTTTTACGGCGCCGTTAAACCCTTAACGCCAGGGTCGTAATGACCCCCATTGAGCGGAAGGACAATCCTCCTGCTTGATTATATGCAAAACATCTTTAGCTAAATGAATTAAAGTATTGTGGGTTTCCATGAATATGAGACACAAGATGTCAGTGCGACTGAAAAGGTATAGATACTATTCCCATAGAGACAAACTCTACTCCCAACATCACAAGCCCCACACACGATGGTTGCAACCCATTTTGTAAATCTCATTGATCCTAAATTTCAAAGGGAATTCTCCCTGCCTCTGGTGTGACTTGCCTTTGGCAGTAAACCTTTTCCTTGTAATCTTTTGTATCTATTGTTGTTTGATGAGGTTCCACCTGAGAACTCAGATTCCCAGCGCTCCAAGAGGAAGGAGAGAACAAACAAGGATTGGGGAAGAAAAGGAGGGTCTGATTATTCTCAGCCTTTGCACATTCCAATCCGTTAAGTCCAGGGATAGGAAACAGGAGTGCCAATGCATCGAAGGGAAAAACCATTACACGATGAGTGCAAGGTGGCAGGGGTGGAGGGGGAATATCAGGTCAGTATGTGGCAAAGAGCACAGTAGTAAGCCAACCAAAAGTGTCTAGGCAGAAGTCATCCTGTGCAACGCCACCCCAACTGGGGTCAAAGGTTAACCTTCAGTGTCAAAGGTTTGTTTGAAGAGGAAAATCATAAACCTTTCCCTGAATGAAGGGTCAACCAGTCTCAAGGCAATGGGAAGAGAATTCCAGAGGCCCATCCAAGCAGCGAGGTAGACAATCTGCCATTCATTATTAAAACAATTTCTATTGATCAATGTTCTATTCATGTGCGTTTAATGAACACTAAGGAGCTCACAGAGCTTAGGGTCCTTGGGAGGTCATCTTAAGAGGCAGAAAAGAGATATAGTCGAAAGCAGCAAAAGAAGCTTTAAAAGATCATGTTGCAGAAATCTCCTTTTATGTCCACCCAGAAAAATGGTCACAGAGAATGTCAAAAGTAAAGTACATGGACTAGCTGCAGAGAGAAAGGCATGTAACACATTGGAAACAGCCTCTGCAGACAATACAATGGGCCTCATTACAAGGTTGGAGGTAGCCTTGCTGGGCTTACCGCAAGGTAACCTCCAAACTCGCATCCGGGTCCGGCACCCGTGAATGGGCAATTACCAGGCTATTCCAGCCCAGCCGGACCCGGAAATTGCCCTTTCGCGGGTGGTAGCAACGGTACAATTAATAACAGTACTGGTGCTACCATCATGTTCTGCTCGCGGGTGCCGGTACGGCCACCAGGTCAGACGTGGTGGCTGCAAGGGCACCCGCAAGCAGAACTCCTAGTGTGGCGATACGGTAGCAACGGTGCCGGTAGCGATACCGGCGCCGTTGTTGCCTTACCGTCATACTTGTAATGAGACCCACTCCGCACTGTTGGGTGGGGACAAAAACTAGGCCTGGGAGCCAAAATAAAAAGTGCACCATATTCAATAACATTGAATGACTTTTGACATCAAACCGTATGAGTAGTATAAGGGGTGCACTTTTTGGGAACATCATCATTTGGTCAAAACTACCAGCTACCTAGCTCTCTTCAAACTGTTACAAAATCGTTCTTAGAACAAGCCATCACTGACCTGTCATGCTCGCCCTTCGGTCAATGTGCTATTGACCTGCCCAAACCAGACTTTCTCCCATTGCCCACCTGCCCATTTAGCTGTGTTCTGTCCCATCTGCCGCCAATCTCCCCCCTGCCTATAAATCTTCAGTTGCACACATGAAACATTTTAAAATGGAGTGAGGATTTTTTTTTTTAATACGTCTATATTTTTCAAAGCGAAGATCAAAATAAGGCATTACGCTATGTAAAAAATAACCCGTTTTTGAAGAAGTTGGGCCAAGGTTACATGCATTGACAAACACTTCTGAAACAATGACATTTCCTGGCACACCCTGGCACCCTCTTATGCTGGTGCGGTTGAGTTCAAGCACAGACGGGAAGGTCAGAGTTTGCTGAACAATCGTTCAATGAAGTCGGAAAGACGACTGAGCTTCTGTTCGCCGTAAAAAAATAAAAAATAAATAGCGAATGCAAATTCGTTCCTCCAACCCAGAAAAACAAACAGACATTATGAAAAGATTAACAGCACAGCAAATGAAGCTTCTAACCTGCGCCTCTATCTCTCTGCCAAGGCACGGAGCGAAGAAGCTCTTGGGATGCCTTTGCACTAGAGAAAATAGTTATTTGTTAATTACAGTAATTGAAGTAAATAGTGGTAATAATGTCTTGTGGGGGAGTAGGGGAGATTAAAACATAAAGAATGCTGTGGATTCTCAACAAGCACTAATTGCAGAGGGAAAAAAAACATATTAGCAATGCTACCTGCAAAATAGGCAGACGTGTACTTATTGGTGATGAATGAGGAGAAGCCTTGAACAAATATCTGAGTTCATGTATTATTTTCTCGCTGACGCGGTTTACAATTAAAGGGGGCCCAGAGGGATGCTGATTTCAAGGACTGCACCTGCATTTCCTTTACATTTACAGTAGTTCTTGTTTGGAAAGCAGTGGAAGTTTCCCATTTCCACCTAGGTGTTAAGGTCATTTAGAAATGCTCTAGTGCTTGGAATGGATGAATGTATTCATATACCAAATACTCAGTGGCGTAACACAAAATGTGGGACCCCCTGTGGGCCATGCTAAGGGGGTCCCCCCAACTCAGCAACAAATCACGGGTTGTGCCACACTCTGGGCCTGCTTAGATTATCACGCTTGCACAATAAACACAAACATGCTGCTGAAGGCTTATGCCGCAAACTGTACCAGGAGAAAGATATACATATGTGTTTTAATGCAATGGGAAAAATTGGCTTAAAAGCCTGAGGGGGTCATTACGAGGTTGGAGTTAGCCATGGCGCTATTAGCGCCATGGTTACCCCCTTACCGCATACTGGGTACGGGTTCCTTGAATGGGGAATTACCGGGCCATTCCAACCTTGGAGGACCCAGTATTTCCCCATTCAGGGAACCCATCCCCATTCCCATACGAGCCCCAATAGGGCTCAATGGGAATGGGGACCATGGTAACAAAGGGCCCGTTAATAACGGGCCCGTTGTTAGCATGCTGTTCCTTTAGCGGCTCCCACTAAGGGCGCCTGGTAAAACCAGCCACCCTTTGCAGGACCTGCTAAAGGACCTCGTAATGCAGCAGTAAGGGGTTAACCGCACCAGCACCTTTACCAGCACCGTTAACCCCTTACCTCCAACCTTGTAATGACCCCCATAGTGTTTGCAATTGTTTTGTAGGGTAACACCAATCCAATACATGCAAGTCACCAACAGTGCACAGGAACATTAGTGCTTTGCTATTAAAAATTCCATGCCACATTGAAAACATGTCTCACTGGCTGCACAATGTAGACCAGTGTAGACACGTAATAACATTATAGTAAACTGTGCCAGGCCACAGTTAGACATACTTAGACTGGTTGCACCAAAATGGCAGTAAACACTCTTCAAGAAGAGAGCACACGTTCAAGCCCAGGTCTCTGCGGTATCTAATAACATGGCCAAACACTTTAAAATCTACAAGGACCTGGTCAATCCTGTTGCTGTCTCTACCTCTCCTGTTCCCTCCCAGGCACTCTGTAACGCTATGGTCTCTCACTTCTCCGCTAAAACTCAGGACATCCTGTCCTTTATCTTCTCTTCCTCTCCATCTTCCTCCCTAGACCCCCCTCTGGCATCTCTACCTCCCCTCCTCCTTTCTCCTCTCTTTGACAACACCTGACAAGGTTTCTAGACAAGTCCAATCTATGAAAGTGCCGTCCAAATAGGTGCTCCCCTGCTCCTCAAGAACCATCAAGGACCATATTGACACCCTCGCTCCCCACTTGGCCAATTTCTGTAATCACTCTTTCGCCACTGGAACATTCCCCTCTCCTCTTAAGCACTCCCTTGTACACCCACTCCTCAAGAAGCCGTCTGTTGATCCTGCCTGCCCGCCAAACTATTGCTCAATCTCCATGACCCCTTTCCTGGGCAAACTCTTGGAAAAGATGGCCATCTACCAGCTTACTCTCGACAATGAATCTGTTGGTTATCTCCATGACCATCAGTCTGGCTTCAGAGCTGCCAGAGACACGGAAATTGCTCTCTTGAACACCCATGAAGGTCTGCTCTCTAACCTTGATTCTATCATTCCTTCTGTCCTAATCCTCCTTGATCTCCTCTACTTTCAACACAGTCAACCACACCATCCTGATCAATCGACTATGTGAGAACCTGGGCATCATGGATTAGGCCCTGGAGCAGTGGACCTCCTTTTTCTTGGATTGCCCCTCCCAGGTCCACCTTTGTCCTTTTCTCTTTGCCACCTCTCTCTCTCTCTACCTGTGGCGTTCTCCAGGGCTCTATCCTCTCACCCTTGTCTTGTCATGCCTAGAAACACTTGTGCACAGGTGTTTTATAAATAACTTATATCATATCATATCATCTTATCACAGATGCCCAGAAAAATATACAATGCTGCAGTAAGAAACGGCTAGACTGGCAGCACCCAAATGCCAGTCTAGCCAGGTAATTACACTTAGCAGGATTGCTTTATGCACAGTAAAAAACAAGTCATACCAAACTGAGGAATGGCTAGACTGGCTGCACCAAAATGACTCTCTAGCCACTAATACTAAATATCATGCCTGTTTAGCCTGGACATGGACAACCATTATGTTTTATCGCACAATCCCACACCCCACAAACCCCCTCCCCCTCCCACCCACTATCTCAACCTCCAAAATCAGCTCCTTGGCCCAGAATTACTTTGACATCCCTCTTCCTTGTCCCAGAGCTTACGTGTGAGGCTCCTTACCTCATAGGTAAGTACTGGGATGGGGAAAATTGGGACTAGAAGTAATGAAAATTACAGGTAGCTAAATCTGGCACTAACTCCATGTAGCTCTACCTCATCCCAGTACGTGCGTATGAGGTAGATGTGCCTCATACACACGTACTGCCTCATACACAAGTACCTTTACTGGTACTACAACCATTTTGAACTGGACCAAAATATACAGCCTGATTATTCAATCATGTAACATTGCATCCGCACATATGCGGTTCTTTTCCTGACCATATTACAAGGACCATTCTCAGGATTAGTTACTTAGGCAGTACGCCTCTACCAGAAAGAGAATCTAGTGGTGATTTATCCCCATACCCATCTTCCTTGAGGACGACCGAATGGTCGAAACACATGTCAGCTGTGACAAGAATAAATCACCATTCACATAATTGGATGGCTGCTTTCTGCTTATTCGGACATACTTGAGTACAGCTGCACAATCCATAATTTCATGCCACATAGAAATAACAATTTAATTAAACAGGAATAATATAAATCTTATATTAAATGAGATCAAAAAGCGCACCCACAATCACACCTTACATTAAATGAACTCAAAACATACACACATACTTACTAAAATAACTAGTTCTCACCAACATATACTCTTACTAAAATCTTGAAACCACATTTCGCACCAAACAACTAACATTCACAAGCAAAGTATAAACAAACAAATGCAACATCAGCATACAAACTTAACACAAAATAATATTAACATTTTAACAGCAATCCAAAACAAACACCTACATTAAGGATTTTGCAATGTTTTTTAAGGTGTTTTTGTTTTATGTTTTTTAATGTAATGTAAACCTTAATGTTGGCAATCCCGACATATAGGGATTTCAACCTTTTATAGAAAGTCACCTTGACTTTTTAATTTTTGTAAAAATATATATATATTCAAGGAAAAATCTTTAGTTGCAGGGAGGATAATGTGAGAACTTAATGCAAAAAAACCTCTTGAACTTCAGCTAAAGCCACCTTAACTTCGCGCCCCCTGTTGCTCAGCCTATGCCCGCAGTGATGACATCATATCACTGATGACCTCACTAATTACCTAACAACAGTAACTGTCATTAAGCATGGCCTTCAGCCATGGTCATTGTGCATGACCAAATATATTTTAACACGTGAATGGGTGCTAGTCATGGCCTTCAGTTATGGACAGTTGTCACAACCTTCACCCATATGCACTGAATATTTTTTGTTGTAAACAAACAGGGTACCAACCATAGATTTTGGCCTTTTACCAATGGATACCGCTTTCAACCGTGTCAAATGTATATTATATACACTGACCAGGCACTAGCCATGGACTTTAGAACAATACTGGCCAGTGGCCACAATCTTTGGCTGTGCCCACTATATATTCTAACATATAAATGGGCCACTAGCCATGGCCTTTGACCTTGAGCAGTTTGTAAATCTTTTGGCCATGTCCACTAAATATTTTAAAATAATAAAATACAATAAGCGATGGCCTTCGGCCGTGCCACTGTGTATTATACAACACTAACCAGACACTAGCTTTGGCCTTCGGCCATGCCACTGTATATTGTATACACTAACCAGCCACTAGCCATGGTCTTCAACACAATACTAGCCAGTGGCCACAGACTTTGGCTGTGCCGACTATATATTCTGAGATATTAATGGGCACTAGCTATGGCCTTCAGCCATGGCCACTGACTACAGCTTTCAACGTTGCCCACTGTATATTTTAAAAGGATGTATTTGGAAATACCGAAAGAGAAAAGTGCGTGCTGCAAAAAACAAAATTAATTTGTTTGTAAAGTACAATAATTTTGCATTGGTGAATTAATGTTAGTATTACATGTGCAGGCATAAATGCTATTAAATTATAAGTTAAAAGTGAAGTTTGCGTGCAGAATTAATGATAGAAAAGAAGAGGTACATTACACGATTGTGTATGATGAAACTCCCCTGTCTCCCTGCAATGGCAGTTCCCTTTAATTACATGGCTGGGAACATGTGCCGCAGGGTCCTTTTTTCTTTTTTGTTTTATTTCTTTATTTGTCTACCCGCCTGAAAGCGGGGGACACCCCCACAACCCCTGATCCTATTATAGCAAACAAAGGAGTGGGGGACACCCTAGCATCCCTGCTGCCCGTATTCACTACAATGGGATCATACGGTGCAATTGTTTGTCATTTTTGGCTGTACGAAGTTCGAACTATTATCCCATATGTTCTTTTTTTGACTTTTTATGCAAATAGCTTTTAAAACAGTGATGGCCTACTAGGCAAGGCTTTTTACCATACACATTGGTATTTTTTAACACTAACAGAATACTAGCACTGGCATTTGGTGCTGGCTAGTGATCCCAGCCTTTGTCATGGCCAAGTCCACAGCCTAAATTGTTATTAAGGTAATCAAAGTTTTCATTAGCTAACTTATAAATTATGTTATGTGTGATTCCATTATTGATGTAATCAGTTATAAACAATGTAATTAGTGTTGTCACCAGTGATGTGATTTGTAATGTCATCCATGTTCTTATACAACATGTAATTAGTGATGTCATCAGTGATGTGATCTGTGATGTCACTGTGGTCATAGGCTGCTCCTCAGGGGGTGCAAAGTTAAGGTGGCTTTAGCTGAATTTCAGGGGTTTTGTTGTGATAGGTTCTCACCTTAACGTCCCTGCAACTAAAGATTTTTCCCTGAATCTCAAAGGTTTTGTTACAATGTATTGCTCACCTTAACGTCGCTGGAACTAAAGTTGTTCCTTGAATTTCAAGGGTTTTGTTATTCCTTAGATTTTTAGAATGCTTCCAGACCACTAGCCTTTGACTGCGCCCACTGTCCATTTTAAAACGCTGCCAGGCATCTAGCCATTGCTTACGGATTGCAGGTTTTGAGTACTCACAATGTTTTTAGGCAAGCTCATTAAGATTCAATTATTTGCCATGGACCACACACTTTGGTTAAGCAGCGTGCTCTTTGCAGTACCGTCATTTTGGCACAGGCTGATTTAGTGTGGTAATTCCGCTGCATCACCCTATTCCGACATAAGCCCGTTTTGGCACAAAAACAATTCCAGCGCCGTTATTTTGGCACAAGGGATATTTGGACATAGCTAACTTTGCAGCCACGCCTAAACGCTCTCATGCCAAATAAGATTACAGGACTGCACTGCAACAAACCTCCCCACCTCCCAGTTGCATTGCTTTTCTTTTAATTAATGAATTAGTTAAAACAAAAATAATCACACAGTCATGAACCCCGGACTGCCAGAGTTCATGGCGCAGCATTTAACCACCACACCACAACGGCTTAGTCTTTGATGAGGCGTACATTTCATACTTAGCCTATAATTTAATATGTTCAATGATAAAAGGTTAGGTATGAAACTTTTGAGAATCCAAACAATAACATCATTTTTGCATAAATGTTATGTGCTGTATTTGGAACTCCTGGAGGCCAGGGTTGTTCGATGGCAATGTTGAGCATAAATGTGATTTTTTTTTTTAATCATTTCTGTTTTATAATGTTGCCCAGAGATGGTGAAGTCCTGTTATTGAATATATGTGTAGTGTAAGGGGGAATGGGTGTTGTAAGGGTGTGCATGTCATCTGAGAGGGTGTGCATGCAATATGTGTGCGTTTGATTTGACCGTGTGTGTGTGTGTACATGGTGTGCAGGTGTGTGTGTGAGGGATTGTGTGTGCAGTGTGCATTTGCTCCGTGAAGGTGAGTGTTAGTGTGTACGCATGCATATGCTCCAGAGTGTGTATGGGAGCATTGTGACACGTCGAGTTTTGGTTTTCAGTGTCAGTGGCCCTCATTACGACCCAGGCGGTAAGTTACCGCCTGGGCCGTGACTTTACCACCATGGCGTAAACTACGTTTACGCCATGGTGGTTGGCGGACTTACCGCCCCATTCCGACCTTGGCGGGGCGGTAAGTCCCCAATCCCCATTTACCCTTCCCCATTCCCATTTTTGCCCCATAGGGCATAATGGGAGTGGGGAAGGCGTTAATTACGCCACCGTAAATTACGGTGGCGTAATTAACTCCATGGTCCCTTAGCGCCATGGATTTTAACACCTGCTAAAAGCAGGTGTTAAGTCCGCCATGGCGCTAAGGGACCTCGTACTCAGGCGGTAAGGGTCGGCGCTGTTTACGGCGCCGTAAACCCCTTACCGCCTGAGTTGTAATGAGGGCCAGTGTGTGGGTGTGTGTGTGCATGTCTCCATGTAATTCGGAAGATGCCCATCTAGTTCAAGCTTTTTTTTGCATTTTGTGACTTGTAGTTTTGTTTTGTCCATCAAGTGTCCTGTACTACAAGTCCCAACATGCAAAGTAAAAAGGAAATCTGAATGATCATCTTCCAAATAGCAATAACAAGGGGCGTGTGGCATATAACAACATATACAAGACATGTAACTGTTCATGATTTCTCCTGTACATCTATGTGTTTCGGTTGAATGGCAGTAGGGGATCTGCAAGTTGTTGAAGGAGGAGCTACGTAGTGTAGAATCAGAGGAGGTGGAACAAGTATATGTTTTTTTCAGCTGGGGAAAGTGAGAATAAGGGGCTGGAGAGGAGTGGTGTCTGCTTGTCCCTGCAGTTTTCAAAGTGCTGAAGTAGTGCAATAGATTAAGGGAATAATGGAACTGTGTGGCAAGCCCCTCCCTTGAGCTGAAACGGAAGTCTTGTTTGCGTTGGCTCACGGGCAATGGAAGACACAAAACTATTATTAACCCATTGGTAGTACAGCTTAAAAGACCTTCTTAAAATCATGCCGTGATTGGGTGAAAGTTTCGATGAAGGAGTTCACATGAATCAAAGGCATGCCTGTTAAAACTACATTGTCCAGAATACAGATTTTTACAAAAAATAAACTGTTTTAATTTTACGTTCAAGCACTAGCATTAAACTAAAACACCACAATGGCTTAGTGACATATGGTGCATACATGTACTACTTAGCCAACAATTTAATATGTCCAATTGTAAAAGGCTAACTATGAAACTTCAAGTTCTAGAAGGCAGTGTTCAGCACAAATGTGTTTTTATTTTGTTTTTTCAGTTTTATAATGTTGCCCAGAGACGGTGTGATGTATGTCCCATCCTGTTTTATAATGTTGCAGTAAATAAATGTTTTTCATGTTTAATCCAAATTACAAAATGCAAAATGCCTGCAGGTTCATGCCAATTGCAACCTCTCGTGCCAAAACATCCTTGCTCTGAGATGTACAAAATGCAGAGTTCCTCCAGGTTCATGCCATGCCAATTGTGACCTCTCGTGCAAAACATCCTTGCGCAGAGAGGTCCCTGCTTCCAACTGGCTATGTCTAACTGGTTGTGCCCAAATGGGACCTGACGCAAAACTGTCACACCATAATGGCGTGCACCTAACTGGCCACGCAAAAATGTCCTTTCCCGTGCTCTAAGCCCCTTCTGTTATGGCCAGTCTCTTGGTGACTGTTGTGATACATAGCACAACCCCAACTAACCATATTTAAGCAGCAAGGAAATGGGGAAAAAATAACTGGCTGCAATAATAACATATGCCCAGATACTTTCTGCACCCACAGCAAAAATCAAAAGCTGGCACCCATGAATATCCACACAGTACTGTGAGAAAAAAAAGTTATGCTTTCCACCCACATGTGTCCTTTACTGGCCCCCTGTAAAGCAGCCACAATCAGGGGAGAAGAATGTGCAGGAATGCAAACTCTTTTGCCATATTGTGGGCAAATACTCATGACTTTCTTGCCCTCTCATTGTGTTGCCGCCTCACCCCCATGTCTGACTTTCAACACACTCTGCTTTATAAAGCTAACTTGAAATGTACACAATAGTGTCACTCCAATATAAAAATTCTTATAGAACTATGTTAGGCAAAACATTTACAATTGGGGCATTATTACCCTCATCCTGACTGTGAGACTACAACTACCAGAATGCAATACAGGTGAAAGGCAAAAAAATGGTCTCTGATTGCAAAACTTTCAAGGCATGACAGTAGCACGGTTTAAAAAAAATGCGGACTGTCCCCCATCCATGATTTAACCACGACTGACCCTGCTTAGTTTCAAAGCAAGGAAAGATCCAGTCCCCTTAGGCTATGTTTCTCTAAGTGCTCTTGTAAGGGGGGCTTGTTTATTAGGCAACATGGTCCGAGGGGGTGTTCCCTTTCTCGCTTTCAAGCTAAGTGGGGTTTGTCGCTTTCAAGCTAAGTGGGGTTTGTCTCAGTTGCTACCGGGATGGGAACAAGCTAAGCAAGGTTCCTCTCAGTTACTGCCGGGATGGGAAACTCACTGTTGCTGTAAAAATATCTTTTTTTTTTTATTATTGACTGTTTTTGGTACTTATTCCCTCGTGTAACTGAGTTTATATGCCAGTCTGTCCATGAATGCAAAATGTAAGTGAATTTGTACTTTTTTTTAGAGCAGGATAACAATAACTGTACTTGAGAGCATTTTTAAAGTTATTTTTGTGGTGTTTTCAATCATATAAAGAAACAGGCCGACAAAGCCCACTAACCATGGCCTTTGGTCCACAGGACCTGGGACACGGACATCATTCATACATCAGTCACGCAATAGAGACTCAAAAGTATGAATAGACATGGCCAGTAAACCCTCTGGTCAGGCATAGTCTGTAGCCACGCCCTTTGTGCAATGAAAATACAAAAAGTGGCCACGGGGCATGATCTTATTACATGTTCAGTGGGTACTGTGCCCAAGGAATGGCCTTAGGGCATGCTCCTGACACAGTACATATACCAAAAATAACTCTCACAGTGTGAAAAGAGTTTGGGCTTGTGGGAAACAGCAGGGTAGACCTCTGGGTGAAATGAGCAGGTATTCTGGTTCCTTCACCGACCAATTCCCTGACAAAAATCTTGCCCTGTCTCGACAGGCCCTGCCCACAATGGTTCAATGTCCCAGCCGGCTACTGAACTCCCGGACCTGGGGCCCTTTAAGATGAGGTAGCAATACTTAGAGATGGATGGGGATGCAGAACTTACTCATACATTAATAATCAAACTGACTCAGGAAGTTGGCAAAACTCAGTACTGTTGTATTAGCAATTATTTAAAACAGGGAGTTACAACAGACATCAACGGACGTTGCTCGATTTCTCTCAAAGCATCAAATGAAAAAACAACATTCTTATACTAAAAATGTGTCAATAATGATGTCATCCTACAGGCAAATAAGAAAAACCGACTAGAGGATGTCATAGGCTAAAAGGGAAAATCTAGGTATACGTTCCATACTGACGAGGGTTGTGATTGGGTCTCTCAGATCAGGTGGACAACGAAGCCCATTCCAAGTGCAAGTCTTCTTCCATGTCATACTAATACTCGACACCATATTGGTTACACAAACATTAGGGCTCTTTGATACGTGGCCATCTATAGATTGTTGGCACACTTGTAGCCTTTTGGAATATTCCACTTGCTAGCAGCATGCAAGCTGGTTTTCCAGAGGTGCTGGGAAGGTTGGTCTGGTCATGCCTTCCCACCCAATTAGCCCTCATCCATGATCACTCCTGCGGTCTGCCATTCAATTAGACTTTGAACTCGGCCTTGTAGAGGCTCACTGTGCCTGAGAATAAAAGGGAGTGTGGCATGGTCTTATCTTCTGGTTTCGGTGTAGCTCGACCCAAAGTCTATTTTCATCTGATCATGTGACTGGAGACCATGCTTTCGAGCTTTTTGCTGCAAAGAATACTATTAAATGATGAATTGTTGGCACCTTCAGTTTTTTCCATTTCACCTCAAACAGAAGTGTGTTTCTTTCTCATGTTCATGTAGCTTCTTCACAGACAATCAAGTTCATGGTGGCCCCGACTCTTGGTGCTGGGCCAGCCAGCCTTTGTAGAATTCTACTTCGCCATCAGCTATTTTCAACTGCGCCACACTTCAAGCCCTTTCCATTCACAGGGTTCAAGTTTGCTATAGTGCATTATGGAACATCCAGATTCTATACATTCCTATGTATATACATTGGCACTTCGCCAAAATATATTCACCACGTAGCAAGCTTTAGGATTACTCCATCTGCTTGCGTTACAGCATCTATACAATTGCAAAATGACTTTGCATTTTCTTCAGTGTTTCTTCACACTGGCAATCTTCATTTTGATCTAGAAATGTTGCTTTTCTTCGATACCTCATCCTCAGGTCCTATAAAATGTCTATATTCCTTCTTCATTCGTGTCTTTTCTAGATGTGTCAGTTCTGCTTTGTATGACATAACCAGTCTTCTTTCTTATTCATTTTCATACTTCTTCGAGGACTTTTTCCAGAAGACCATTTCTTCTTCGTGAATGTATGTAAGGTTTTCTTAATGGATACCTTGTCTCCAGGATTCTTTGCGGTATAGGCATCCTCACTGATACTGCACATGTTGCAATTTACGGTTCCCAACATATAACAACATGGGGGAGGAGCTTCTGGTAGCGGTATTTGGCTCTTCCTCTACACTCCTCCCTTTGGCCAATTCATCGACCACTCTCCCATCAATCTTTATATCGAGACATCCTCGTCTGAAGAAGTGCTTCTTTGGAGTCCATATCTTTATGACTCCTTTCAGGCATCCTGCTTATTTTACATGTTCATCAACACTCCAGGTCATAGGACTACATTGTCCATTTGGACTGCAGTAGATCCATCTTCCCACATACCTTATGTGGTCCTTCAGATATAGGAACTTTGTTTCCTCCGTTGCATGAATACTGGCCTTTACGTAATCTCTGATTTCTTCATCTGACAGCTTTGTAGGTTTGAATCCTGATTCAACATCAATCAAAATCTTCATTCCTACTGCTTTCTTTGCAGTCTTCTTGTATTGTGTGATTATTATACTGATCACACAGAATCCAAACATAATCATTACCAACAAGGCTCCAAGGAACTTAAAAATGTTTGCCATCCATTTTGGAACCCATGTGAAGATTGATGCAAACCAGCTGTCATCTGCAATATCTTCCACTTCATCTTCCATATTGATGTGCAAGTTTGTCAGCATCGTTATGGCCTCTGCCAAGGTGCCATTCTCGTTGTCGTGAGAAGGTACGAATGTGTAACATGATTCACCAATTTTGGCACAAACACCTCCATCCATAGCTGTAATCATGTCCAAGACATATCTGTTCTGAAGCATCATCAGGCATATGGCTCTTAGCTCCTCCTTTATAGCATTCAATCCCTTTATGGTGGTCTTAATCGTCTGCAGAAGCTCCCATCTGGTAATCTGCAACCACTTGGCATTTGCAATCGTCTGGATCCCAGGCATAAAGATAACAGTGAAAACTGAAGCAGTCTTGCTGAACAATCTGTGCTCATTCATATTGAATAGCATCAAAGGCTTCTATCGATTTGGCTGAGAAACAATTTTCTCTCTTCAAATCGATTAAGGAGTTCAGCAGATCTCTTCTTCCTCAGGTGAGCATCTGCTTTTGGAAACTTGCCAATGTTCATATCACTTTTTGGAATCACCAATGCTGGAACAAGAACAATCACTATAGAACACAGTCCTCCCCAATCGCTGGGCAGCTTCATGTAAGCTCTGAATCCACAGGCCCAGTAGTGATCCATTATCACCACTGTCCCATCTTTAATTCCTGGCACATCGAAGATTTCACTACACTGCTGATTCTCTCCAACTTTTCTTGTGCCATTGTTTCTGAAGAATAGCTCTGCATTAGTCAAAGGCACTATCTGCAACAGGCCTCCTTTGTCTTTGACCCAAGTCAGAAGCTTTGCGAGTCTCTGCCAGAGAGGTTTGCCTCCTTTTTCCACTCATTTGATAACTGGCTTGTGATGACCACTTAATGCCACAGCTCTGAATATGACTATGCCTTATTCCCAACCATCTGGAGGAAGTACTGTTCACCAGATTCGCATCTGGCCTATTTCCTAGCAGCTTCAAACTTCATCAGTTTTTCCTTGGCAGCTGAGTTTCCTGTTTATCTCCCATTCAATTCCAGCTTCCTTCATGCTACGCTGTTCGTATCTTATCAAATGATCTCTGGTGTGTGCTCTTTCTCTTGTCTTCAAATCTTGGACCTAATCATCTTCTTCTTGAGCTGACGATTCTGCCACCCATACCAAGGCTGCCATCAACCCTGGAATTGGCCTCTTTTATGACAGAGTGCAAGGCGAGTCAGGCAATGAGCTGTTTGCTATGAATATCTTAGACTTTCCCATAGCATAAGGCAGGAGAGCAAATACATAGCAATCCTCCTTAGAAGTTCTTTTTCCCAGTTCTTTCATGTGCTGATACCACATGTTGTTTCCCAAATGTGTTGTACTGTCTAAATAGTAATTGAATTCGTAATCATCCTCCCTTGCACTTCTCTTGGGTCTCTTTCTTTGCTTTACTAAAAGAGCTTTTATCTGATGCTCATTAAGAATATCAAAAACAGTCTGTCCTACAATAGGACTCCTACGAACATTTGTCAGAGAGATTGGTGCATTCACATGTATCACTGGTGTAGGAACAATAAGATATGGTCTTGGCCTTCTTACAATGTCTAGTTCTGCAAAGGTGACTGGAACGGAAAGGATTAACAAAACTCCTTCCCTTTTGGGACCATTAAAGTGTGGATCAATAAAAACAGAAAAACAATAATAAATGCTGAACAGGCATATATTATGAACCAAAACATTAGGCCCCACCATCGTTGTCTCTCCACATGTAGTTGACACTGCTCAATCTCTGGAAATGCAAATTAGAACAAATTATGCCAGTAATTACTTTTAAGGAAAGAAAAATTCTTTAATCAGGCAAGCTCGTTAAATGCTTAGGTAGCTGTCTGATTTGTTCTTTTATTGCTGCCAATAATCGTCTAATCGCCAGGCCATTTTTAGGAACTGTGCAGTCTGTGAACATCAACATCTGACAGGACCATTTATGTGTGCAAAGAGAAATTCAGTGAATAACAAGTCGGGGAACTGCTCCCTTTTCCAGTCGTCAAAAGGAAGTTTAAATTGGGCATTTTTCATTTATTTAAGCACTTCCTAGGGTCCAATGTCAACAAGTTCCTGTGTCACAAGAATAGTAACTTTGTCATGTCGTACTTATGATATTTATAAGGAATGTTTCAGGGGAGCCACAGTCCAAATGTAGACTTGTGTCTATCTACTGTATAGTCTTTGCGTCCTTCTTCCACGTCATCGATCAAGTCTGCACATGCTGAACTACTTTTTCTTGACCGGCATCCGAATGGGGTGGGGGTATGTCGGTCTCACCAGCATATATCTTTGCATCTAAGTGGATACACACTTGCCTCCCTTGGACTTTAACTGCTGAAGGAGTAATATCTTCTAAAACATAAGGACCACTAAACCTGGGCTAGTAATTAAAATAGAGTCTCCAGCAAAAAGTTTAGGAACACGTAACTTTTCTAGTCTGGTTGCTCCATTGTCTTCATCTGCATCCTGAGACCGACACCCTTTCCGCATGAGTTGATCTGCAATGACAGACATACTAGCGGTCATGCATGTTAAGTACGCATGTAACTCTTTTCCTAACAGTTCTGCAGTTTTCTGGACATCACTACCAGTCCTTGGTGGAGGAGTCAGAGGTGTTCTCATCTGCCTCCCTCTAACTATCTTGTGGGGTGTGAGGTGGTGGTCTGATACGGCCTGATTTCTTAATGCATATAATGCAAGGGGCAGACAATGCAGCCACCCCTTATTCAGTATCAATTTCAGCTTTGCTATCCTTTCCTTGAGAAGACTGTTTAGTATCTCACATATTTCATTCGCTTGTGGGTGATAGGCAGAAGAAAACGTATTTATAATACTATGCAAGAGGCTAATCTGTTGAAATACCTCGTTCATAAAATGAGGTTGATTATCTAATCTCAGCACCTCACATACTCCCCATCTACAAAATACTTTTCAAACTAAAAACTTTGCAGCACAAGTGGCATCAGGATGTGTGCATTGACCAGCTTCAATCCATCTCTAAAAGGGGCACACTACCACTAGCATATACCTGCATCCATTACACACTTGCAGCAGGTCAACATAGTCAATATGTAAATGCTGAAAAGCACCATTTTGTCGAGGAATCGTTCCTCTGACTGTTCACAGCGTGTGCCCAGCAGTAAACCTTTGACATACGATGCAATTTACTACATAAAAAGCAACGTGTTCTAATAGGTTTGGTACAAACCAGTCCTCCACAATGGTTGCTGCAAGGCTCTCCCTATTAACATGCACAGAGTAGTGTAGCTATTCTAACACCACCCTTAATAAGGCTTCAGGAATCACCGGTTTACCAATGTTGTCTTGATGCCACAATGCTTTGGAAGGGGATAAAGTACACCCCCTCCATGTCCACAGTTATTTTTCTTCTTGTGGAGCTCCACCTTGAATTTCCATCAACTGCTTTCTTGACAAATGATTAAAACCTTCATTCACAACCATTATTACAGCCATTCTTTCATTCACATCACGAGTATCAAAACTATATATATCAGATGAATATGCAACCCTTTTGGCCCTTTTGTCTGCGTGAAATAACACCAGTTCTCTTAGTATGTGCTGCGCACTTAACTATTGCAATGGCTACTGGGAGTAGTAGTGCTTTAATAAGCCTGTCCAATAATGCTGTGTGTTGCGCTGGAGTGCCATCCACTCAGAGGTAGACCCTCCTTTTCCAATATGCTAGCTCTGCGTGCATGATTGACATCACAACAGAGGAGTCACTGTGCACCGTCACTACCTGTCCTGTGTGATTCTTGAGCACGACAATAAGCGCCACCAATTCTGCAGCCTGTGCTGAAAAATGAGACAGTAGTCTCGCACTTGCTACAACCTCAAATTCCCTGTTAGCTCTGTGCCTTACCAGAGCTGAACCTGAAGGCTTTTCTCCATCAGTTTGATCGATTTTCAAAGACCCGTCAATAAAGAGGACCTCCCCCGATGCTAAAGCATTCTCTTTTACTTATGGGATCTGATCATAAAATTCCTCATAGTTGGAGCAATCATGCATTTGCTCATCCACTGCCAATGGTTCGGCTATAAACGTGGCAGGATTCACTATTTTATACCTGACTATTTTCATTGCTGGATTCGATATAACTACCTCATAAACAGAAGCTCTCTGAGATGTCAGTGTACACTTGGGTTTCTCCAAAACAGCAACCAACGCATGCTCAACAAATAAAGTCATGGAACACCCCATCACTATGCTTGCAGGTTTCTCAATAGCGAAAACAGCTGCTGCTAGCGGTTTTTCACAAGGGAAGTGACCTCTCATAACTCGGTCCAAAATCCCACTATAATATGCTAAGGTTTTGATCCCAGAAACTGTTGCATTTGCTTTATCTTGTGTGGTTTTGACGTTTTCATAATTGCCTCAGCTCTTATAGGTGTAACTTCCTTTCCTTCATGCGAAATTAACTGACCTATGTATAACACCTCTTCCTGACAATATTGCAATTTCTCTGTATCCACTTCGTATCATTTGTCTGCTACAAAAATCATTAGCGGAATCGAGTCTTGTCTGCACTCTTCTTCTGTTGTGCTACAAATTAAAATATCATCTACGTATTGCAGCACAATAATTAGCAAATCGATGTTTCTTAGGTCCATCTTCAGGACCTGTTGAAGATCGATGGACATTCACAGTGCCCCTGGGGCAAACGTGTGCTTTTCAGCTTAGTCTGATGGAACGTGAACACCCCTAGATCTTGGGACTCCTTGTTCAACGGGATTGAGAAAAACGCATTTTTCAAGTCAATCACTGTAAAATATCGTGCCTCTGGGGGAACGCTGCATAAATCATTGCAGGCTTTGGAACCAGAGGAAACTCTGCCTCTACAATCTGGTGAATAGGCCTCATGTCCTTAATTAAATGCCACAACCCCCCCTTTGATTTTTGCACAGAATACACTGCAGTATTACTTGGTGACTCTGACATCACCAAGATGCCCCGTTCCATCATAGCCGATATAGTCTTGAAAATGCCCTCATCAGCCTCTCGGCACATTGGATACTGCCTTGCTGGAGGTAAAATTTCCCCTGGTTGAAACTTAATTTTAACTTCTCCCACCACTTTATGTCATACGTCATAGGGGCTCGTAGTCCATAAAGAGGTTGGCACCTTTTCATGTCTTCATCCAAAAATGTGGGACGCTGCCACACTATTATCATTTGCTGTGGGATTTCTCTTCTTTCTATCCTAATCCAATAAGTGATGCTCATTTCGAACACCACTTCATCATCTGATGGGTCGTCTTTAAACATATCCTCGTCAGTGACGTCAGTCAATCTGTACCCTTCCCCAATGGCAATCACTGTTCTCCATGTCCTGCCCTCATCATCAAATCCTTCAAGCATGGCCAATTCCCCTCGTACTATAGCTGCCTGCAATTCTAGGGGAAACATCTGTCCTGCTTTTTCGTGCATAGGTATCTGTGGTCTGAACAAAAAAAGGTCATGTATTCTCATAATCTTGCCCACTAAACCGGGTAGCCACATTAACATAATGCGTACCCCATAGTGAAAAACCTCTGGCTCTAACAGTGTTCCTCGCAGAGCTATTTGTCCTGCAAATGCTATGATAAATTCGCCCACATTTAAATAATGTATTCCTGGCATCGAAGACACTATACCTTCGTCAGTCAAGGAAATCATATTTAGCTTTGTCATTAAATTGCGGCACAAAATATTAACTGGTGTCTGTCTTGAATACAATAAGGGGACAGACATATCACACTCTCCTATAGAGACTAGTAATTTCTCAGTGAAAGGAACTCTACTTGTAGCTCCAGAGAAGCCTTGAGCATTCATGGCATTTCCTGATAACAAAAATGTTCCCTCTCGTATACATGAGTGAGCTGCCCCAGTGTCTACTAGAAAATAAAAGGAATTGCCTCCTATAGTAACATCAACCTTTGGTTCCTCTGGGGGCGTGGCTACATGGCTGTGGGACTGGAAGCGTCTCCTGAACGCTTCTGCAGATCCTTTACCGATCCGGAGAAAAATTGCGCTTTAAACCTGCCATGCACGTCTACAAGCACACCCAGAGATGCATGAATATCTCGGGCACAGCATGGGCAACGACAAAGAGGGTTTTGCAAAACGCAGAATGAACCTCGAGCAACTGTACTCTTGAAGAGCCTGACCTTCGGTGGATGGCAAAATGGTGAATGGGAGAACAAAGGAAAGGGCCTTGTGACACTGAAGCGTGGCGAGAGGTGAAGCGTGAGGGAAATGAAAGCAGTGCCCTTGATGTGGACATGGGACCTGCAGGGCTCGTGCTGCACTGCGGAGACAGAGGACAGTGAGAGAGAAGAAGAGGTCCCCTGAAACAGGACGGAATGAGGAAGGAAGCCGCTGAGTCCGGTGGGCCAGTGCTCGGGAAGGCGGTCACCATCACAGCGAGGAGGACTGCACGCGACAAACCCGATGCGGCATGAAATAGTGAGGTGGGCGTGACTTCCAGCCCCTGTGGCGATGCACTTACGGTCACGAGGGGGCATCACCCCCCCCGTGGAGACAGACTGAGACACGGTTGGTGGTGCCAGCCCTGGATGGGCATTTTAGCTGCAAAACGCGAAGTGTGTACTCGCTGGGCCCACTGGCCTGTGCATTGGTGGGCTGTGAGAGCAGCTGTTATGAGCCTACGGCGTGTGAGCGGGCGCTTATTGTGACGGTGTGCGCCCCTACCGACATTGGGAGACGGCGTGGGGAGTTGCCCCAGTCCTACACTTACGGCAGAGCTCACATTCGTAGCAAGGTGGTTGGGCCATAGGGCGCATGACCACAGGAAGAGCGGACCGGGAGAGCCCGAGCTGCAGGGTGTAATTTGCGTACTGCAGCGCGTAGGAGGCTGATGGACAGACATGTTGGCAGCAGTGAGAGGTAGGGAGTGAGGGGGGAAGAGGGGGCCCTATTTTAGATATACCCAATTCATTAACAACGAGGGCCTCCTCCCCTCGCTGCCCTTTGGAACCGTAAAGTGCAGTGGGGCTGGTGAACAGCATGCAGCACCAGGCGGCAGGCAGTAAGAGGAGCCCACTGGAGGCTCACTAAATAATGTGAGGAGAGCGCAAGGCAAAAGGGGCCAGCCAGGCGCAATCCGCCACCCAATAACACAGGCAGATGGGGGAGACTGATCCGGCATGGTGGCCTGAATAGGACAGTAGTAGAACCCTTGCAGGCACGCCCAAAGGCGCAGGGTGCGCCGAAGGGGAAGGGAGCTGCAACCATAACATGGCCCACGGAAGAGAGCCCGAGAAGCACGTCAGTCCCAAGATACAATAGCACGGGACCATCGGATTGCGGAGTGGGACACACAGAGGGCCCGGAGATAACAGGCACCCAGGTACACAAAGTCCGTGCCTTATGGCAGAGGAGGCAAGAACAGAGGTGACGGCTGCGGAAATAAAAGCTGCGGAAGCTGAAGGCATGCCAAGACGGTTGCACAATGCACTGCCCTCAAGCAATAGGGCAATTGCTACGGGGGTCGGATCTGTTGCCACCCCTAAAGGCCCCAAACAAATCCACAACATCACGGGGTCTGCAGCTAGAAAGTAAGACAGTGACCACAGAAAGAGTAACGAGAGCAGAACCACAGTGGTGCTGAAATGACATCCAAGCTAATGAGAATGAAGGGGAAATAGCAGACAATGGAAGACTATACAAAAACACCCCAATCATCCGAAGGGGCCAGGAACAAAGACAGAACCCCGCAGGTGGAAGCAACCCTGCAGCGGGATGACCAACAAATACTGGGTGCAATTGCAGACTGGGAAACCAAATTAGAAGCTGCCATGAACGAAATCAGAGCCACATTGGACCTTAAAATAGGGGCAGTCCAAGAGGAAGTCAACTTACTACGGCAAGATGCAAGGAAAATAGAAGCCAATGCCAACTAACTCAGCTGCCTGTGCATCACATGAATCGGAGATCCATACATTGTGCCAACAAGTGGGAAACTTGGAAAATAGAGCAGAGGAAGCGGAAGGACGAGCCTGAAGGAATAATATCCGGATAGTGGGGTTACTCGAAGGAGAAGAAAGCCCCAATCCCACGGAATATATTGAAACTATGTTCCTGCAGGAAATAGAGGGCGGTGCGCTCACCCAGGGATTTGCGGTCGAGAGGGTGCACAGAGCACTGACAAGAAAACCACCACCGGGAGCGCCCCGGAGACCAATAATAGCCAAAATCCTGAACTACCGGGACATGTAGTTCTTCCGCAAAGGAGGTACGATACGCAGGGCATCTGTCCCCCATAACAGCATACCCAGACTACACTCTCATGGTACAGAGGAAGAGAATGAACTATAGTACGCCAAGAAGAGACTCATAGCGCTTGGCCACAAGTACATGCTGATGTACCCAGCGAGGTTGAAAGTATAACACAAAAACAGAGCGTTATTTTTTGACACCCCGGAGGATGCGATGGAATGGTTAGATACGCAGAACTGCCCCTCAGGGACGGACACGCAGAAGGAAGACGGCACGGAGAAATGACATGGCGGCTTACGAGGTGGAGGTGCTGTATGATACAAAACTGGGACTAGAATATAATGTAATGCGCACAGACAGGAATAGCTGGGTCTGAATACTATAAGCACAATGCACATCTGAAATGTAGCTAAATGTGGGAGATACAGGAGCCACGCTTTCACACCCCATAAGGAAGGTTAGAAAGGCCACTGATAGAGTGGTGGTCTCCCACAGCGCCCCTAGCACCAGTAACCCGGGTTGGGATGGGAAGTGGGGTCGCCTGAGATCCAGGGATGGAGCATGACAACATTTGGGGATGGGAAGGGAGGGGCGTGGGGGGAGAGTTGGGGGAGTTGAAGTGTTGTTTGTGGGGAATAGTTTATAGAACGGGAACGAGCTTGCACACCTGCGCACCTGTGCCTCATGCAGGAGAGGGGTAGTGACTGGAGAGGGATTGGATAAGGATGAGACATGGCGGACCTTAGAGTAATCACATGGAATGTAAGGGGGCTCAACAGTTATTTAAAAAGAAATAAGATAATGATGTACCTACGAAGGAAAAAGATAGACATTGCCTTGATACAGGAAACCCATCTTACCATAGAAAAACAGGAGGTGGTTAAGAAGAAGTGGAAAGGAACAGTCATTGGTGTGCCATATTCGGCGTATGCAAGAGTGGTGATCACGTGGGTGGCTCCGCACGTCCCATTCAGACTATTACAGACCAAAATAGATGTTGATGGGAGAATGGTTGCGATACGGGGACTGGTGGAGAATAAAGAGATATGTATTATAAACACATATGCCCAGAATCAGGACACAGTGACGTATGTCAGGTCCCTTTATAACAAAGTGGATTCATACTTGGGAAGGGCGGTGATATGGGGGGGGACTTAACTGTATGCTGGATCCTAGGGTAGACAGAAAAGATATCAAATGGGATAAACCGGCCCCGGCAGCCAAGGCTTTGAAGACACTGCTATCAGAGCTACAGCTGGAGGATGTGTGGAGGGTACAGCACCCATTAGATAGACAGTACTCGCATTATGCGGCTCCACAGAAGATATACACAAGGCTAGATTATATGTTCGCCACACAGGAAATGATGGCGGAGATAACGTGTACGGAATACAATATCGGTCCACTCGCCTTTGGTCCTACATGGCAATATTTGCCCCCGAGAGCCAGGATCCCAACATGGAGATTAAGAGCAGAGGCATTACAACACATGGGCCCTCATTCTAAGGTTGGTGCTAGTCATGGCTCTATTAGCACCATACTAGCACCAATACTGGTACCGTCACCGACGTGGTGGTATGGGGATTTACCGGTCCATTCCGCCCTTTGCGGGACCGGTAAGTCCCCATTTGAAATGCCATTCCCCATTCCCATTTGAGCCCCCATAGGGCTCAATGGGAAGGGGGAAGGCGGCAATGACGGTACCGCAAATTGCAGTACCGTTATTGACCCCAGTATCCCTTTGCGGGTCCCGTCCTTAACGCCTGCTAAAACCAGGCATTAAGGAAGGACCCGCAAAGGGACCTCGGAATAGGGCACAAAGGGATTACTGGCACCAGTGTCATTACCGGTGCCTGGTATCCCTTTGCGCCCGGGTCATAATGACCCCCATGGAGTTTAGAGAAGATCTGAGAGAAGACATTATAGATTACTTTGAGAACAATACGGGAAGCGTAGACTTGGCAGGCACCTTATGGGAATCATTCAAGGTGATGATAAGGGGGGGCGGCGATAGCTAAATCCAAAGTGCTGCAAGGAGGGATACTGGAAGACCTACATAGAGTGGAAACAA
Organism: Ambystoma mexicanum; assembly: GCF_040938575.1. Lineage (NCBI taxonomy): Eukaryota > Metazoa > Chordata > Amphibia > Caudata > Ambystomatidae > Ambystoma > Ambystoma mexicanum. The sequence continues at coordinate 546,044,873 of NC_090929.1, forward strand.
AACTAGAGCAAGTAATGGGTGAAGGGAGGGACCCTGAAGAGGCAGCTAGAACTATAAGCCAACTGCAACAGGAATGTGTGGGGCACTGGGATAGACTGTGTAACTTAAGCTACAAGAAATACACAGAGCTAACATGCGGGATGGGATAAACCGGGGAGAATGTGTCATGATCTCTGCTTCCAAAAGATCAGGACTTGCCCGACTCCCTTGGAAGCAGACCCATAACCCCGGTTCCGAGTGCCAGCCAGTCCCAATTGGGACCTTTTGGACCCTGTCCTGGCGCCAGTGGCACCAGGCTCATAAAGATGCCCAGTCCCAGCGCTGGAAGCGCCGGGCTCATAATGCTTGGGTGGACTTACCTGCAGCAGACCATGCTGCTTACTTACCTGCCAGTTGAACCCCTGATCCTCTTCTGTTTGGGACTACTTTTCCTGTTGGGTGGGGCAGGAGCCACTCCCTAGGTTCAGAACACTGGAACTCTTCTGGAAAGCAGGAACTCTTTTCTTACCTAGGCGTGGCTGTGGAAGGAGACCCCTAAGCACTACAGGAGGCTATTTAAACCACACCCGATGGATGAATCTCGCTTTGCGTTATTCTGCATTCTCTGCAGCAGAACGCTCATCGTGTCTTCTGCTTCTGATCCTGGGCCTAAGGGAACAAAGGCTTACCATCCTGGAATCCAGTCTTCAGCAGCACCTGTAAAGACAAAGAAAGAACAGGTTAGCACTACGGTCTTCAGTGGCAGCGCATCTCTTACCTGGTCCATCGGCTGTCACCAACGCCTCGCGCTGCATTCCGGCATCTGAAAGACAAAGGCTTACCTACTCTTCGCATGCTCCGGAGGTCTTCGCACTGCATTCCGGCATCTGAAAGACAAAAGCTTACCAGCTCTTCGCACGCTCCGGAGGCCTTCGGCGCTGCATCCCGCATCTGAAAGACAAAAGAAGGTGCGTTTAAAGACATTGGGCAACTTTATTACTCACGTGCCATTACTCCTTCCCACGCCAAATCCAGTGGGTATTCCAGCACCCTTCAGCTTCTCTAAAGCTCCGAACTTGTACCTGCAAGATAAAAGGGACAGTTAGTGCGCATCCTGAAGTAGGCTACAAGCGCTTACTTACGTGCTTCCAGGCGCTTCTATTCCTCACGCAGGTTCGATCCTCAACTCTCATCAGCCCGCCATCCGCCATCGCCGGAACCCTGCAAAACAAGAGATATCATTACAAAAGACTTTTAAGACATTTGATGTGCCCAGAACTTACCGTTCGTGCAGTTAACGACGGACAGCAGTCCTCTGAGGTCAAGAGGCCTGCACCCTTATCCAGTGAAGAAACTGGTTACGGCACCCTGCCCCGAGGCAGATGGAGAGCTCGGCGTTCACTTACCTAAGGTGAGGGCGTTAACCTTTGGGGTTCTACAGGAGAAGAGAAAGGGAAGAGGAGAGAGGCACCCAATAACCCCAGTTCATTAATCCCATATTTTCTATCTGCAGACATCTTACTCTTCGAGTCAGACAAACAGTGCACAGAGGACCAGCCCAAAGAGCCAACCGTGTGTTACACATCACCTTTGAAGATACGGCATTCACCCAGTCAAGACCAGCGCCTCTGCGGGAATCAGGTGAGCGTTACAGAACGCAAAGCCTACCGCAAAACTCCCACCCAGGCGCTATGGAAACCTCGGATACCGACCAGCTAGCCCAGTTACTTGGGGAACTAAGAGCAGAAGTGCATGCAGCCCGTCAGGAAACTAATGCTCTAAGAAGGGAACTGATTATTTCCAAGGAGCGAACAGACGATCTCGCTAGGCAATTGCTACAGTCACAAGCCGGACAAACTCCGTTACCCGCATCAGGGGCAAATCTTCCTTCAACATCCTCTACGAACCCAGTGCAGATCAACCTACCTGGGAATGTACCTCTGGCTCCGCCCGAATGATTTTCTGGTGACCCAAAGAGGTTTGCAGTATTTATTAATCAGTGCCGGTTGCACTTCTTATGCCGGCCAACAGCCTTTCCAACTGATCAAGCTAAGGTAGCTTTTGTGCTTTCGTACCTTAGTGGCAATGCGGCAGACTGGTCGATCCCTCTAGTTAATCAAGATGATCCGGTTCTCCATGATTTTCAAGCTTTTCAGCTCAGTATGGAAAAACTGTTTGCAAGACATTCACAGGGGCAGGCCTTGGACAATGAGCTTCTTTCATTGCGACAGGGTAATCAAGACCTTTTGGCTTATATTGCGTCTTTCAACAGACTGATAGTGGAAACTCGATGGCCTGAGGACAAAAGGATTACGCTGTTTTATAGAGGTCTACGTGGAGAGCTCAAAGATGTGTTAGCCCAAGTAGTGAATCCCCCGCTAGACTGTTCGGACTATATTGACTTAGTCGTTCAAATTGACCACAGACTGCAGAACAGGAAGGCCGATCGTTCCAAGTTTGATGCTCGAGTATTTTCCAAACCACCAACTCCTACCAAAGGAGTAGACTCCGGGGAACCCATGCAAATAGGGGGCCTGAAAGGACCACTAACACAAAAGGAGTGGGAAAGGAGAAAACAGCTGCAATTATGCCTCTATTGCGGAAACTCGGGGCACTTTCTTCGAGACTGTCCGGTGAAACCAGCCAAGAAGGCAGTAGGAGCTGCAGTTACCAGGGTCACAAACTCTGAGCAGGGAAACGACCTCGCCCGACAAGAATAGAGGTCATCTTGCCGAGCGTTAAAACCAGTTCCGTGACCTCGCATTTCGTGATACCTATGGTCCTCATTAGCCCTGAACATCCGGATCGATTACATGGGATTGAAGCTTACGTCGACAGCGGTGCCATCGGCAATTATGTGGATCATGAAATGGTTTTGAGGATGAATCTGACTCTTTGTCCAAAGGCTGTAAAGGACGTCATTACTACGGTGGATGGTACGGAGATAGCCTCCGGACCAGTAACGCATACCACCCAAGAAGTGACGCTAGTAAGTCAAGATGGACACCATGAGAAGATCGTGTTCGATGTGATCAAGGCCCCTCAGTTCCAGATTATTCTAGGAATTCCTTGGTTAGAGAAGCACAATCCTCAGATCGATTGGCGAGCAAGAACGGTTCAGTTTCCAGAATGTGTCTCTACTTGTCACCCTCGACCTGGTGTTGCACTGGCAGCAATTTCCTCGGAGGCTCCCCAGTTACCTCCTGAATACCTAGAATTCCAAGATGTTTTCCGGAAGGATCAGGCTAACTCTCTACCTCCTCATAGGTCTTATGACTGCCAGATAGACCTGATACCTGGATCTACTCCTCCTTGTAGTAGAATTTATGCCCTCACCGAGCCTGAGAATCTTCACCTCCGACAATACCTGGATCAATACCTAGCGAATGGGTTTATTCGTCCTTCCAAGTCCCCTGCTTCCTCAGCTTTGTTCTTCGTTCCAAAAAAAGAAGGGGACCTTAGAACTTGTATAGATTATCGCGCCCTGAACCAGATCACCGTTAAGAATAGATATCCGTTACCTTTGATCCCTGAACTCCTGGACCAAGTCAGAAAAGCATGCATATATACAAAGCTGGATCTTAGAGGAGCCTACCACTTGGTACGAGTAAAAGAGGGTGATGAATGGAAGACGGCCTTCCGCACCAAGTATGGGCTATTTGAATATCAGGTCATGCCCTTCGGACTTTGCAATGCCCCGGCCGTCTTTCAATATTTTATGAACGATGTCCTCAGAGAGCTCATAGATGTGTGTGTTGTTGTTTACATTGACGACATCCTCGTTTATTCTTCATCAGAAACTGAACATCGGAAACACGTGAAAATGGTCCTCGAGAGATTGCGTCAACACAAACTTTTCGCTAACTTGGAAAAATGTGTTTTCAACGTGACGGAAGTTAAATTCTTGGGATTCATATTATCACCTAGCGGAGTGCGTATGGATTCAAAGAAGGTCGATGCAATTCTCAAATGGCCATCGCCATCCTCCGTAAAAGGTGTTCAAAGCGCGTTAGGCTTCGCTAACTTTTACCGCAGGTTTATCCCCGAATTCTCTCGAATAGTCCAGCCCATCACCGCCTTGTTAAAGAAAAACAAACGTTTTGAATGGTCTATCGAGGCGGAACAAGTTTCCAGAATTTGAAGACTAGATTTATCTCTGCACCGATCTTAAAACATCCTCGCCCAGAACTCCCCTACATCGTTGAAACTGATGCTTCGAGCATTGCCATGGGGGCAGTTCTATCACAAAAGGACCCAGTAACCAATCAGTTGCATCCCGTGGCATTTTGGTCCCGCAAATTCTCGCCTCCTGAAATCAATTACACTATTACTGATAAGGAACTTCTAGCTATCAAGTCCGCCTTTAAGGCTTGGCGGCATTATCTTCTGGGGGCCCGACACACCGTTACTGTGATTACAGATCACTGAAACCTGCAATATTTGAAAACCGCAAAAGCTTAATCCTCTAGGCAACTCCGTTGGGCACTATTCTTTGCCGAGTTTGACTTCATAATTACTTATCGACCTGGTACAAAAAACGGTAAAGCTGATGCCCTTTCTCGGATGGGAGTGGAAGAACATTTGATCAATCCTAAACCTGTACCTATCATTCCCGAACAAAGAATTCTAGGTGTAATCGCCACACAATCCATAGAGGAAGTTAAGGATAAAGCCAGGCTACTGGTAACTCCAGCAGACATACAGAATTGGCATCTGCAGGGAAAGGACTTTACGGTGAAGGACAACCTATTATATTTCCAAGAACGGTTATACCTGCCCAGCACAGATTTACAGAAAAAGGTAATCTCTTGTTATCACGATTCTTTAATGGAAGGACATCCCGGTATGACCAAGACCTCGGAAAAGATCAAGCGCTACTTCTGGTGGCCGTCTTGGAAAAAAGATATCAGAGACTTTATAATGTCCTGTGGAGTATGCGCCCAAAACAAGAGTCAAAAGGAAAAACCAGCCGGCCTCTTACGCCCTATTGACATCCCGCCTCGCCCTTGGCATACGCTTTCTATGGACTTCATCACTGATCTACCTCCATGCTCCGGATACAATACGATCCTAGTAATCGTGGACCTATTCTCCAAGATGGCGCATTTCATTCCACTCAAAGGCTTACCAACAGCAGCAACTCTGGCCCGAGAATTTCTCGAAAACATCGTCCGACTGCACGGTTTTCCTTCAGTCTAATTTCGGATCGAGGTAGTCAATTTATTTCTCATTTTTGGCGAAGTTGCTGTCGGTCGGCTCAAATTGATGTGAGACTTTCGACCAGCCACCACCCTCAAACCGACGGACAAACCGAGAGGACCAATCAAACTCTGGAACAGTATTTGCGCTGCATGCTACAACAAACTGAAAAAACTTGGAAAGATATCCTTTGGATAGCCGAATATGCCTACAATAACTCTGTCCACTCGGGAACTGGGAAGACCCCGTTTTTTCTTTTATACGGTAGTCACCCTCGAACCTCGGAGTTGGATCCACTCCAAGATCTTGGAACACCAGCAGTAGACCACCTGCATTCTACAATCACCCAAGCCTTTAAGGAAGCCGTTTCTCACCTTCAAAGGGCTAAAGAAAAATACAAGAAAGGAGCAGACCAACATCGGAAGGAAGCCCCCCAATATCAAGTAGGAGATCAAGTCTGGTTATCCACCAAATATCTACCTCTAAAAGGACCACGCACATTCAACCCAAGATACCTTGGTCCCTATTCCATCACTACCATAGTAAATCCAGTAGCGGTCAAGTTGGACTTGCCCCCTCACATGAAGATACATCCGGTCTTCCACGTCTCTCTATTAAAACCCGTGCAACCTCAAACCCGACTAACTACATCTCCAAAACCTATTCTAGTTGATGGAGAACTCGAGTTTGAAGTCAAAAGCATCCTGGATTCCAAGATCTCCAAATCTAAACTATTTTACCTGATTGACTGGAAAGGCTACGGTCCCCAAGAAAGATCCTGGGAACCTGCAGAATATGTCCACGCGCCTCGTCTAATCAAAAGATTTCATCGAACATTTCCTAACAAGCCCAAACCCCCGGAGAAGCCCGGTTTGGGAGGGGCCTTGAGGGGGGGTGCTGTCATGATCTCCGCTTCCAAAAGATCAGGACTTGCCCGACTCCCTTGGAAGCAGACCCATAACCCCGGTTCCGAGTGCCAGCCAGTCCCAATTGGGACCTTTTGGACCCTGTCCTGGCGCCAGTGGCACCAGGCTCATAAAGATGCTCAGTCCCAGCGCTGGAAGCGCCGGGCTCATAATGCTTGGGTGGACTTACCTGCAGCAGACCATGCTGCTTACTTACCTGCCAGTTGAACCCCTGATCCTCTTCTGTTTGGGACTACTTTTCCTGTTGGGTGGGGCAGGAGCCACTCCCTAGGTTCAGAACACTGGAACTCTTCTGGAAAGCGGGAACTCTTTTCTTACCTAGGCGTGGCTGTGGAAGGAGACACCTAAGCACTACAGGAGGCTATTTAAACCACACCCGATGGATGAATCTCGCTTTGCGTTATTCTGCATTCTCTGCAGCAGAACGCTCATCGTGTCTTCTGCTTCTGATCCTGGGCCTAAGGGAACAAAGGCTTACCATCCTGGAATCCAGTCTTCAGCAGCACCTGTAAAGACAAAGAAAGAACAGGTTAGCACTACGGTCTTCAGTGGCAGCGCATCTCTTACCTGGTCCATCGGCTGTCACCAACGCCTCGCGCTGCATTCCGGCATCTGAAAGACAAAGGCTTACCTACTCTTCGCATGCTCCGGAGGTCTTCGCACTGCATTCCGGCATCTGAAAGACAAAAGCTTACCAGCACTTCGCACGCTCCGGAGGCCTTCGGCGCTGCATCCCGCATCTGAAAGACAAAAGAAGGTGCGTTTAAAGACATTGGGCAACTTTATTACTCACGTGCCATTACTCCTTCCCACGCCGAATCCAGTGGGTATTCCAGCACCCTTCAGCTTCTCTAAAGCTCCGAACTTGTACCTGCAAGATAAAAGGGACAGTTAGTGCGCATCCTGAAGCAGGCTACAAGCGCTTACTTACGTGCTTCCAGGCGCTTCTATTCCTCACGCGGGTTCGATCCTCAACTCTCATCAGCCCGCCATCCGCCATCGCCGGAACCCTGCAAAACAAGAGATATCATTACAAAAGACTTTTAAGACATTTGAAGTGCCCAGAACTTACCGTTTGTGCAGTTAACGACGGACAGCAGTCCTCTGAGGTCAAGAGGCCTGCACCCTTATCCAGTGAAGAAACTGGTTACGGCACCCTGCCCCGAGGCAGATGGAGAGCTTGGCGTTCACTTACCTAAAGTGAGGGCGTTAACCTTTGGGGTTCTACAGGAGAAGAGAAAGGGAAGAGGAGAGAGGCACCCAATAACCCCAGTTCATTAATCCCATATTTTCTATCTGCAGACATCTTACTCTTCGAGTCAGACATACAGTGCACAGAGGTCCAGCCCAAAGAGCCAACCGTGTGTTACACATCACCTTTGAAGATACGGCATTCACCCAGTCAAGACCGGCGCCTCTGCGGGAATCAGGTGAGCGTTACAGAATGTTGGCCTGGTTATTTAAAAATGAGTTCCCCAGATCGGTGATCAGAGCAATAGTGGGAGAGAATGGGCTCATGGCACTTACCCAGGAAGAGGTGAATAGAGAGTTTCTGGAAATTTACAAGAGATTGTACAATGATGAGGGGGGGCGATAATACAGAGATAGCGGAAATACTGGAAGACATTGGCTTGCCTAAAATAAGTGCGGAAGAGAGAGAGGGCCTAGAGTCCCCTATCACAATAGAAGAACTAGAAGAAGTGGTGGTGCTGTTGCCCACCGGCAAGACTCCAGGAACTGATGCGCTCCCAGGTGAGTTCTATAAGAAGTACAGGAATTAAGTGCCCCCCCCGTTGCTAGAAATGTTGAACAAGGCATTCGAAATAGGAACGCTACCACAATCCCTGAGGGAAGCGATTATTATCCCACTCCCTAAACCTAACAAACCAGGCATGGAGTGTGGATCATATAGGCTATTGTCCATGTTGAACCAAGATAGCAAAATACTTACTGCGGTGTTGGCCAATAGAATGAAGTGGGTCATCGGTGACTTAATTCATCCTGATCAGACAGGGTACGTCCCATGTAGGAGCATATCAGATAATCTAAGAAGGCTCCACTGGGTGGTTGAGCATGCAAGAGGTGACCCGGGTGAGATGGCCATTGTATCACTTGACGCGGTCAAAGCATTTGACTCCATCAGGTGGCCCTGGATGACGGCATCCTTGTGTAACTACGGGATCGGACTGAGATACCTTAGATGGGGAAAATTGTTGTACAGCACACCTCTAGCTAGAGTCAAGACAGGGGCTTGTATTTCAGAGAGATGGCAATTTAGCAGAGGCACAAGGCAGGGATGCCCATGGTCACCAATGTTGTATATAATGGCACTAGAAACCCTGGCAATATACTTAAGGCAACTATATGGACCAATTGGGATCCACATACATGGGGAACCGGACCTAATTTCGCTATATGCGGACGATATGCTGCTGTACTTGCAATATCCTGAAGAAAACGTCCAATACGTACTGAAGGTTATGGCGAGATTTGCAACATTATCGGGTATAGCCGTTAACCCTAAGAATCATGTATATTCCCGCTGGAGAGGTATATAGGAGTCCCAGGGAAGCAATTGCCTGTGTTGCAAATACCATGGGAAACTGAAACATTCAGGTATTTGGGGATACATGTTTATCACACGGTGGAGAAGGAGCACAGGCATAACACTGAGAGTGTGGTAACAAGTATAGAAAATAGCATGAAATTCTGGATTAAACTTCCCTTGGCCATGATGGGAAGAGGAGCGCTATTGAAAATGGTTGTACTACTCAGATTACTACATTATTTTGGGAATATATTGTGTATGATACCAAAACGCTTCTTTGCCAGACTTCAGAGCATGTGTAGGGGGTTTCTCTGGCACAATACTAGGAATAGAATAGCCCTGTGTAAATTGCAAAACATGTATGACAGAGGTGACATAAAACCACCGAATTTTTGAAGCCTATTACCTGGCTAGCCAATTGAAATACGTGGCCAAATGGTTATCCAAGGACACTAGGTCAGAGTCCAGACTGCTGAGTTGGGAGTGTGGCCCATAATTACTTAGGGAGGATGATATGGCTCCCTAAGTCAAAAGTGAGAGGGTGCACAGGGATGTTGGAAATGGGATGGATGATGTGGCGAAAGGCATGTCAGGTTATGGAAAACCCAGTCCCATGTTCCCCGCAAGTACCACTCGTGGCACTCATTGCAGGGGATGAACAATTGAGGAGGACGATCCGGGGGGATGGGAATCAGTGGGGATTGTAACAATGGGAGACATATGGCAATAGGGGAAGATAAAAGAATTTGGGGTGCTGGTGGAAGAGACAGGTTTACAAGTGGGGCAATACATCAGTTATGTCAGAATGGTATGGCAAATTAATAAGACATGGTCCGAAATAATACAAGACAACCCGACGAAGCCATAGAAATGATGTATGATATGGCAGACGGAGGGCATGAGATTTCAAGAATTTATGAGCTCCTGATGTCCAGAATTGGGAAAGAATTGACCCAATTGAGGTTAGATTGGGAAGAGGAGGTTGGGGAGGCCATGAGTGATAGCCTATGGGAAAGAGCCCAAGGGTACCACAAAAAGGTGTCCAGAAATGTGAGGCTTCAGCAGATACAGTTGTATGTAAATCATAGAGCATATTTAACCCCCCAACCCATAGCCAAATTCGAGAAAGCGGAACGACAAACATGCCCCAAATGTGGGGAAGTAAATGCAGGAATGACACACATGTTTTGGGCATGTCCGGAAATTGGGAAGTTCTGGGGAGAGATAGCCCTCTGGCTAATGGAAAAAGGTATTAAGATAAATGTAGAATCAGTATGGGCAAGCATGGTGGAGTGGTTCCCTAGGCCATGACAACTGAGGCATATAAGCAAGCTGAAGGACCTGGCATACATTCTTGCTAAACGAAGAATAGCCATGGGATGGAAGGCAAGCCACAGACCCAAAGTTGAGGTATGGTGGAGGGACATGCAGAAATAGTCTGAAGCTGAAACGGCAGTATGGCAAGAAGCGAGCAATAGAGGGGGGAGGAGGAAGCGGGATCCCTGATGGCCTGGAGACATATGGTAGCCACATTATACGAGCCCACTAAGAATGACCCAGGCAAGCATGACTCAGCTGAGGAGCAGATTGCAGGAATATCTAGAAACGGAGGAGGAGTGGGAAGCGAGGTAGGGTAGGCTCGAGTTTGGGGGAGGGTTAATAGTATACAGCAGAATTTAAAAGTTTTAGATGTCATAAAATGATAATGTGCAATGCTAGTTTGTTGAATGTTTGTAATTTGTTGTGAAAATCAATAAAACTTAAAAATATTAACCTTTGGTTCCTCTTGAAGATATGGCATCGCTGATAGTACTGAACACATCAAGTCACCATGTGAACTGTCTTATTGTGGGTACATGCGTATTTCCTTGCCTGTAAAAGGATTCCCTCCCGCGACAGTGACACCCTCTACTCTAGGAGTCAATAACTGTCCTGTTTTAGCACTCTGCTGTATCTGCATGGGTGCGTGCTGTGACTGCCCTTGCAGCGGATTCAACAATGCTTGCTTTGGTTGTAAAGCCTGTTGCGTTTGCGCTACTTGTACATGATTCATTGTCTGATCTTGGGCGAACCCATCCCTACTTTGTGCGCTATATGCAGGAGGATAAGCTGTCCTGCTTCTTGAGAATTGCCCATTTTGTACATACCCTTGGCTCCCATATGTTTACATAATATGCTCAGTCATTCCACATATCCAACACACAGGAGGGAGTTTTCTAATCTGCCATCCCCGCATGCCTTGATTATCATTCTGTACCTTCTGAAAACCACCTTGGTTGTTCTGGAAGCCTCCTTGATTATTCTGGAAGCCTCCTCTTCCTCTAAAACCTATACCCCTGCCTCTCGTCATGAATCAGTTCCCTCCTTGAGCCGATTGTAGTTGAATATTCGCCTGTGACATACCTGCTCCTTGCGGTGTTACGACCCCCTCTCCACTTGTCAGTCCCACTCCTTCTATAGCGTACTTTGACAATTTCTTCTTGACTAACTTGGCTTCCTCAAGTTTCCTAGGATCTTCACTCTTCTTAATTCTTTCTTTCAACAATCGGCAATGGTGCACAATGGCCAATTGTATTTCTGCCCATGGCTTTGCTTCCAATCCCACTAGTTTCTTGAGCTCCCTCTGTACCTGCTCTGGCAATCCCTGACATAAATTATGATAAATTACAAGTATTGATTTCCCCCAAGGCTCTTGAGTTTCCAAAGACCACAGGTCCTGTACATTTTGAATGTAAGCAAGCGAATCTTCGTCCTCTTTCATCTTACATGCCATAATTGCACCCATATCTGACGTATCAGGATATTGTACTCTAAGCGCTTTCCAGACTACTGCTCTGCAATTATTAAATGGCGCTCCATCATGTGCTATGTTCCGTGCTGTGACATTTGACTATCCTGCTCTCGTTCAAATGTCGTCAGTGTCACGCGCCGCCGCCTTCCGTGGACCCTGTGGTCCAGATTGCGGCTTGCAGGCCACCATTGAATTGACCTTCACGTTTCTCCGACGTTGACGGCAGCGGTCTAGCGTTGCTGCAACAGCAGACAGGGAGGCTTATTAGCCACGCCCTCCCTGTTCACTGTGCGTTGTAACCCACTTCGGTCAGCCTCCCTGCGGCTGCTCTCTCACGGTTGCTACAACGCTAGTTTATCTCTTTTCCTGTGCTTTCTCTCTGGGTACTGCCTCCTCTAGGCACCGCTATGAAATACTTTCTCTTTCTCTGGGGTCTCTACCCCGCCTTTTTCCCTCGCTCTGTTTCCGTACTTCCGCGCTTGGTTTCCATACCTCTTTCCCCGTTTGCTCTCCGGAGCTTTTGGTTGGTTCCCTTACCTGGTGTCAACACTCCGCTGGCTCCTGGCCCTGTCCACGGCATCCTTGGAGTCCGCATTCCGCTCTGCATCCTCCAGAACGGACATCAGCTACTGCTTACCTACAGTTGGGGTTTTTTGTGCCCTGCAGGCTTTTTCCCCTTCCCGTCCCTTTCGGGAGAGAGGCCACAGGCAGTGCTAGTTAACAGGATAGCACTGTGGCTTCCTTCCGGGAGAGAGACTATTACTCAGAAAAAAAGAGAAGAAGAAGAAGCAGGATTATCGAGCCCGCCGACCGCAGATTTCTTCAGTTCTGGACTATTTGTCAGGTGAGGAGGAGGAGGAAGAGGGAAAGTCGGAGTTGTGGGAGGTTCAGCCCCAGGGGGCTGACAGTTTGCAATGCCAAGATCCCATGATGGCTACCACTGAACAATTGCAAGAGGTGGTGACCGCTGTACAAAGCCTCTCAGCAGAGGTACGCAACCTTTCTGTAGAGGTACAGACATTGAGGACTGAAAACAATGTGCTGAAACAACTAATAACTGCCCGGGAACCCCGATCGGTAGATTTGCCACCCATGGCTTTACCTTCAGGGAAGTACGACGGCACACCCAAGAAATTAAAAGAATTTTTGGAGGCTTGCAGCATCCATTTCGCATTTCGGCCCAACACTTTTCCCACCGGTCATGCCCGGGTGGGCTTCATGATTTCCGATATGGCCGCAAATGCCTTAGCCTGGGCCACCCCGTTAGTGGTGGGGGCCGATCCGTTACTGCAAGATTATGAGGCCTTTATTGCAAGGCTGAAACAGAACTTTGAGAGGCCCGAACTAACCTTTTCAGCAGGTGAGGATCTGTTAGATGTGCGCCAAGGCCAGACAGACGTACTCACTTACATTTACATCTTCAATCGACTGGCCATTGAAGCTGGATGGCAAGAGCAAGCTCAGTTTGTCATATTCCGAAGGGGTCTACGAGAAGACATTAAGGACGAATTAGCCAGATCTCCTCGACCAGCCTCTTTCCCGAATTGTTGGCAGCAGCCGTCCAGATTGAGCATAGGCTTCATGAGCGAAGACTGGAAAGACGGAAGAATCGTAACTCGACTTTCTCTACAAGTTTTCCTCCTTCCTCCACCACAGTTCCTCCACGCCCAGATGAACCGATGCAGATCGGTACTACTCGTCCTTCATTGTCCTTGGAAGAAAGGAAGAGACGGAGAGATTTGGGGTTATGTGCATATTGTGGTTCTGACCAACATCAGATAAAGAACTGCACAGAGATTACATCCCGAAAGTCGGGAAACGAGAACCCTCGGTCCTAGGAGGGACGGGAATCCAAGGGAATTTTTCCAGTCCCTATGTGTCCTTATCCGTGGGTCCCGCTGATCAGTTGGAGGATTCACGACTCATGGTGCTCAAAGTACTACTAATGATTGATCAACAGAAGATTGATGCCTTGACCCTATTGGACTGCGGGGCAGCCGGCAATTTTGTAGATACCATTTGGGCAGACAAGGTTGGCCTACGCAGAATAAACCGGAAAGAAGACCAGAAGGTGGAAGGAGTGGACGGTAGTCCACTTAGCTCTGGACCCATCACGCAGACCACCGAATACTTACAGATGTCCATTCAACAGCATTCTGAATCAATTCAGTTTGACATTATTCGTGCTGCACATTTTCCTCTCATCTTAGGGATCACATGGTTACGCAAACAGAACCCCCAAATCAACTGGTCTACTAACAGTATCAGTTTTGATTCGGGGTTTTGTCAAAAGGCATGTTTAAAAGACCTACTTTTTATGGAGGCCACGGCACATACTGCCCCGCCAGTAAGCACGATTGGTGTACACTCCCTTCCATTGGACCATTCATCCTATGAGACGGTATTTGCAGAAAGGAACGTCCTTGAATTACCTCCACACAGGCCGGAGGACTGTTCAATTGATCTTCTCCCCAATGCTTTAGTCCCCTTTGGTCGAATGTTCTCATTATCTCAATCTGAAAAGAAGGCTCTCAGATCCTACCTGGATGATAATTTGCAAAACGGACTTATCCGCCCATCAAAATCCCCAGCGGGAGCCCCATTGTTCTTTATTCCGAAAAAAGATTCCCTAGATCTTCGACCATGTATTGACTATCGAGGATTAAATAAAGTTACCATCAGGGATCGCTATCCCATGCCCCTCATCACAGACATTTTGGAGGCAGTCCAAGGAGCTAAGATCTTCATCAAATTGGACCTTCGCAGTGCTTACCATCTCTTACGGATCCATGCTGGTGACGAGTGGAAAACGGCTTTCCGTACTCCATTTGGATTATTTGATTACCATGTGATGCCGTTTGGGCTGGTCAACGCACCTGCAGTTTTTCAGAGGTTCATGGACTGGATATTCTCGGATCTCATGTTTGTGTCTGTTATTGTCTATTTGGATGATATCTTGATATTTTCTAAGGACCCTGAGCAACATCAGATTCATCTTACTGAAGTTCTGAATTGGCTTAAGGAACACAAACTCTTGGCAAAGAGAGAGAAATGCGAGTTTGGGGTCAGCTCAGTTCCTTATCTAGGATATGTTCTGTCTCCCCAGGGTATCCTCATGGATAAGACTAAGGTGGAGGCGATCCTGAGTTGGCATTCTCCCAGATCAGTCAAGGAAGTACAGAAATTCCTTGGAGTGGCAAATTTTTACAGACGCTTCATTCCCTCTTTCTCTCAGGTAGTGCTACCCATTACTCATCTATTAAAGAAGAGTTCCCTGCCATTTTGTTGGGATTCCAAGGCAGAAGAGAATTTCATTCATCTAAAGGAACTGTTTTGCAAAGCTCCCATTTTGCGCCATCCAGACCAAAGTAAACCATTCCTACTTGAGACAGATGCTTCGGCAGCTGCGATAGGTGCCGTATTACTGCAGGAACAGGACGGGGAAGAACACCCCATTGCTTATTTGTCACGGACCCTCATCCCGAGTCAACGGAACTACTCTGTGATCGAACGAGAGCTTCTGGCCATGAAACTGGCATGTGAAGAATGGAGGCATCTACTACAAGGAGGTAGTTGTCCATTCACCATCCGCACCGACCACAAAAATCTGCAGGTGCTCCAGAACATGGATTGTGTCAATTCTCGCCAGGCCTGATGGGCACATTTCTTTGCCCAGTATGATTTTCGGATTACCTATATCCCTGGTTCCCAGAATCTACTAGCAGACACATTATCCTGGAAGGAGGTGTCGGAAGGTTCCAGACTTCAGCCACCAGAAAGACTCTTTCCCAGGAATCGGGTGTTCATCCAGGCGGCCAGTTTCCTCCAGCAAGTTAAAGAAGGTACCGTTCTGTCTGAACACAGTGAAGTAAAGGAAAGATTCACGGAAAAAGATGGACTCTTCTTTCACGATCATTGACTCTTCATACCCTCTTCCGCCCTCTGACATCAGGTTGTGAAGTGGTGCCATGATCACAAGACGGCCGGCCATAGAGGACAATCCAACACGGTGGAACTGATTAAGAGATATTTCTATTGGCCAGGGATTCAAGCTGAGGTCAAGAAATTTATACAATCCTGCAACATCTGTAATAGCAGTAAATATCATACCACCAAACCTTTGGGTTTACTCGAACAGGGTTCAGTACCCCTGCGTCCGTGGAGCCATATCTCCACTGATTTCATAGTGGACTTGCCGGTTTCTCAAGCCTGTACCTGCATCATGGTGGCCATCGATTCCATGTCCAAACTGGCACATTTCTCTCCTCTTCCCGGATTTCCCACTGCGGCTGAGATGGCTAGTGTGTTTCTTAGGGATATATTTCGTCTCCACGGCCTCCCTGATAAGATCACTTCTGACAGAGGCAGCCAATACATCTCTAAGTTCTGGTCAGCGTTGTGTCAGCAGTTGGGAATCGAAAGGGCACTGTCCTCGGGTTTCCACCCACAGACCAATGGGCAGACGGAGCGATTGAACGGCACTCTCGAACAGTACTTACGTTGCTACGTCAATCAGGAACAAGACAATTGGGTGTCGCTCCTTCAGACGGCGGAATTTGCATATAACAATTCTCGGCACTCTGCCTGTGGTCTCACTCAATTTTTTGTACTTATGGGACTCATCCCTGCTCCATATTTCCCAGTGTCTCTCTTACTTGCAATCTCCCTGCGGTGGAGGACACGTTGTCCATGATACGGGAGGCCCACAGGACAGCCAGATGCAGTCTACTGGAAAGCCTAATAGCTTACAAGACTCAAGTTGATCGTCACCGATTGGGGGTGCCAGAGTGGAAGGTGGGCACCAGGGTATGGCTTGCTACCAAGTTTCTACCCCGGTGGACCCGACCGTCTAAACTTTCCCCCGCTTCATTGGTCCTTATCCAATTGTGGCCAAGATCAACCCTGTTGCCTTCTGTTTGAAATTGCCCCCTTGCCTACATCGAGTGCACCCTGTTTTTCACTCCTCCCTCCTTTGTGAAGTTGGTCAGGGCTCGTCTGTTAGATCCCTTCCATTACGGGCTCCGCCACAGGTTGATGTAGACTACGAGGTGTCCCAAATCTGTGATTCTCGCTATAGGTGGGGTCGCCTGGAATATCTGGTGCATTGGAAAGTGTATTCTAGAGCTGAGGATTCCTGGGAACCCATTTCACATATCAAAGCCCCGGTTTTGCTCAGGAGGTTCCATAGGGCGCACCCTGGCAAACCGGGGGGGTGCAGTATTGGGGGGGCATACTGTCACGCGCTGCCGCCTTCCGTGGACCCTGTGGTCCAGATTGCGGCTTGCAGGCCGCCATTAAATTGACCATCACGTTTCTCTGACGTTGACGGCAGCGGTCTAGCATTGCGGCAACAGCGGACAGGGAGGCTTATTAGCCACGCCATCCCTGTTCACTGTGCGTTGCAACCCGCTTCGGTCAGCCTCCCTGCGGCTGCTCTCTCTCGGTTGCTACAACGCTAGTTTATCTCTTTTCCTGTGCTTTCTCTCTGGGTACTGCCTCCTCTAGGCACCGCTACAAAATACTTTCTCTTTCTCTGGGGTCTCTACCCCGCTTCTTTCCCTCGCTCTGTTCCCGTACTTCCGCGCTTGGTTTCCATTCCTCTTTCCCCGTTTGCTCTCTGGAGCTTTTGGTTGGTTCCCTTACCTGGTGTCAACACTCCGCTGGCTCCTGGCCCTGTCCACGGCATCCTTGGAGTCCGCATTCCACTCTGCATCCTCCAGAACGGACATCAGCTACTGCTTACCTACAGTTGGGGTTTTTTCTGCCCTGCGTGCTTTTTCCCCATCCCGTCTCTTTCGGGAGAGGGGCCACAGGCGGTGCTAGTTAACAGCATAGCACTGTGGCTTCCTTCCGGGAGAGAGACTCTTACTCAGAAAAAAAAGAGAAGAAGAAGAAGCAGGATTATCGAGCCCGCCGACCGCAGATTTCTTCAGTTCTGGACTATTTGTCAGGTGAGGAGGAAGAGGGAAAGTCGGAGTTGTGGGAGGTTCAGCCCCAGGGGGCTGACAGTCAGCCCTTGCCACAAGGAGAGCTGCTAAAAGGCCTTTAATGTCCCCTATGGCTATTGTATTTCCTCCTGTCATTTTTTCCAATTCATAAATCTATTTCCCCGGCCCCGCCGTTAAGCTGGGAAGTTTATATCTTAAATTGTCCTATCCATCTGGGGCCAGGGGATATACTGCAGGCTGACCCATCCTTTCTCCAATAAAGGGAATTGCGAAATCCCAAAATCACAATCGCCTCCCATTGTCTGACTATCCATAGCAGGGAAAATGGTTCCTGATCACCTTCTCCCTGGTAATAACCTAAGTCTTCTCACATATTGTGGCTATTCCCCCCTCTCACTATGAGATCACCTTTTAGGTTGCATTTGGTACGCCATAGGCTCTGGCATCCTTTCTTTAGGTTTGTCTAAGTCTGACCATATTACTTCCTTATCTGTCTGGAAGCATCTCTCAGGACCGCATGCACTGACACTCGCTTCCTCATGGAAGGTTTCCCTGTCTTCGTCTGACATATATTGTCCCCAACTAGTATGGCTATCATATTTCTTGTCTCTGTTTAGAGTCAGCCTGTTCAAAGACCAGGCTCTATGCTCAATACTAAACAGGCTTCCCTCCTTGCCTCACGAATGGGCAATTTCAGATCCATCTTATTTTCATCTCTTCTTCAATTCACCTTTTGTCCTCATCTACTGATAATCTTTATCGATTCTGTCTCTGATACTTCCTATCTCAAAATTCTCCTCTAGGTGTACCATAGAGGGTATTGGCATTGCATCTTGCAATGGGAGAAACTCCTCGTATGTCTCCCCATAATACTACTGCACTTGGTTCCATTAGCTCTTTCTCAATGCAATCAATGTTTCGTACCCTCTGTCTTCTCTTTCATTCCATTTCCTCATGAAATGCCCTTCGTTTCTTTGCTTCCTCTGTAACCCTTTCTTCTTCCTGTCTTTTCGTTTCCCTTCTTTCATTTACCCTGTGCACCTCTTTGTCTCTTCGTCTTTGTATTCTTGTATCTCTCAATTTCTGTTCTTCCTCCTCTTCTCTCTTCTTTTCTAACCTATCTCGTTCTTCAGTTGACCTTTGTCTATTATCGTGTCTTCTTTGATCTTCTGCTCTTTCTTCCTTTCTTAAATGTTCTTCCTGATATATCTGTTCTCATCTTTGTCTACTGTTTCTTTTATACTTGTCTTCTTTCAATCATTTCTCTCCTTCCCCATTTTATTCTGCTCATCTTGATTTTCCCCTTTCCTTACTTCCTCAAGGCTCTTCCCATTAAGATTGAGCAATATCTGACCAGCTATCCATTCGTTCTGTATGAACGCTATCTCATCTGGTTTGTCGTTTTCTCCTTTCCATCTCTTCATTTCCTGTTCTATTTTTAGGATCGCACTTGGTTGTTCACTTTTCTCTTTGTCCTGTAAGACTTTAGAGATCACTTCCTTTTCTAACGTTCTTTCTGGGCTCTTGTCACTGCTATATACAGGCGGTTCATGTATCGGATTACTATATTCTATTGCAGCTTTTAGTTTCCTTGTTGGGGTTATAGGTCAAAGGTTTGAATCAAAAGGTTCGAAATACAATAGGGTTGAATCAAAAGGACCGAAAACAAAAGGTTCGAAATATTTTTAATTTTAAAAAATATATATTTTTGTTTTTTGGGGGGGTCCCCCCAACCCCTGTTTTTGTGGTAAAAACCACTTTTTTACCTATACGGAAACCCAAAAAAAATATAATAAAAAAAGAAATTTGAACGTTTTGTTTTCAGTCCTATTGACTCGACCCTATTGCCTTCGAACCTTTTGTATTTGAAGCTTTAACCGGACACCTCCTTATTAGATACGATCCTTCATCTTTTGCCCTATCGCCATTTACTACAGGTGCAGTAAGGGGAGAAGAAGGCTCAATAACTCCCCCCTTTTTACACTGCTTAAGCATCCAGTCTTCAGGAGGCAGGTCTTCCTATTCCTCCTGGTACATCTTCCAAACTTTTTCTCCAATTTCTTCCCATGTACGCAGCATGCAAGTATGTGGTCATGTGTTGCTCAACCGCTTTGACAGTGATCGCCCTTGTGGCCATGGCATGAGCATTTTATCTGCCGTGCCTTTAACCCATTCTGCACTATATTGCTTAAGCTTGGGTGCGTGTTTTGGCAGTTGCTTACATAGGTGCATGAGTGGAGTGACATCCCCCATTATGACAAGTCTCAATCGACTGTCGATACTTACTGTTATTTTACACAAAAATAAGTTTCAGAAAAACAATACATTTGAGTGTGCACCAATCGTTGACACTTTTCGCACTTTACTTCAATCTACCTGTTCAATCGATACTAATAACAACTAAATAAATAAACCTTTTTTACTCTCAACCTTGTAACACAACCTGTCATTTGTCGCTCTTCGACATCTCATTCTTTTCTCTATACATAAAATACATAACATATACAAACTGTTATGCCTGGATGGTTAAATCAGGGGATTGTAGCAGAAACCATATGTAGCTGTCTTACCATATGAAGTCACTAACCTGTTCCAGACATGCAGACAGAAGTAGAAGTAATGAAAGCCTACCTGGTCACCTCTCTGTGTTCTTGTGCAAAAATTGAACAGAGAGAGGCCTCCAGGGAAACCCTCCTGGGTAAAAGAAACCTTAGCTGAGCTGCTCCGGGCGAAGGACCCTGCTGTCGTAATTTGCCTTCCTGTTTTGAACACCCGTTACAGCGTGGTAGCAGTGTGGTAAATATCAAATTACTGTAAAGACAAGTAATATAGAGTGAGGAGTGTCGAACCCCAAAATCTCCACTATGTATAATGGGGGCCTCTTTAGAGGAAGAGTCTTACCGGTTTACTGGTAACTTCCTGACTCCTCAACAAGAGAGGTCCAGAGTTGTGAGTGCATAGGTTGCAGCTTCGTTTTGCACGGAAACCACAAGGGGAATCCTGAAGGTAGAAAAGCAGAGTAAGTGAGGAAACATAAGAGAAGGAGCAGAGGAAGTGGAGAATAAACCTAACCTTTCCCCAGATTGGACTAAATACCGTGTTTGTAGCAAACCCCTCGTACAGTATGGATCGTGGGAATACCACCAAGGACTTCTGGGAAATGAAGTTCCGCAAGAGCATGCACGTACGAATGGATCCAGCCTATGAGGGATAAGGGATAGTGTGACTACTGCCTACTTGTCGGGAATAGATGCACAATAGGGGGATTGAGATAGGGAGATCATTTTAGGAGACACGGACCAAATACTCTGTGAATTCAAGGCTGATTTGTATACAGCATTAGGCTGGGAGATGCGCTAAAGAAGAGCAGAAGTTTTAGTAAAGGTTACAGAAGCAGAGAACAACAAAGAAGGTTTTGAAATGCCTGGGAGAGGTGAGGAAAATGACTTACTATGCATGGGATGACTCTGAGAATAGCAAAGCAAATCGGCACTGCAGGACTGGGCTACAGTAGCTCTTCCTGTGTTGTGGGCATGGCCAACAGTTTAGAAACTATTGGTGAGCTGCCAAAATGAACGTGATACCACCATGTTGGGAGGATACCGGCCCAGCACTGCTAGCAGCCTGACTTTCCGTGTCAGATGACGACAGAGCGGGGATGCCTCATCACACAAACAGACAGACTGAACGGCATTAACATATATCCCTTCTCAGTGCTCTTCACTGCTATTCTTGCCCTTCAATTTACTCTGATGGGAGTGTAAATTATTCCTTTCACAAACATTGTCTGCGTGTCTCCTATTTATCCACTTCGATTTTGAAATAATTTCTTCTAGACATTCCTTGAACGTAGGACTCTGGGCTTATCTGTGATGCTCTTCGTCATATACCTCTATGTGATGCTCTTTGTCATTAACTAAATACCCCGCCAACCCTCCGTTACTTTCTTCCCATTATCACTTTCCCCAATTAATGCTCATTCATTTTTTGCCACCTTTCTCTTTTCAGCTCCTGACCCTCGGGATCGTATCCTCCTCAAACGGCCACCATCACTTTCAGTCCGCTCAGCTGTTTGTGCAAACCAGGAGGAGATTTTGTGAAAGAGGGACCAGTCCCACCTATCTCTATTGTCTTGCAAGAACTTTTCTGCCGCTATCCACAGGAAGCCTTGCGGTACTCCCACTAAATGGCAGAGGATGTCCAATATTCCAAGACCCTTAAAAGCCTACTGGGTCGATGGGTATTTAACCATCCTTTGCTACCACGTGAACCCCCCGAACTGGGGCCCTTTAAGATGAGGTAGCAATACTTGGAGATAGATGGGGATGCAGAACTTACTCATACATCAATAATCAAACTGACTCAGAAAGTTGGCAAAACTCAGTACTGTTTTATTAGCAATTATCTATAATGGGGAGTTACAACGGACATCAACAGACGTTCCCTAGATTACCCTCAAAGTATCACATGAAAAAACACATTCTAATACAAATAATGTGTCACTACTGACATCATCCTATGTAACAAATAAGAAAAACCTATTAGGGGATGTGATAGGCTTAAAAGGAACATCTAGGTATATGTTCCATACTGACGAGGGTTGTGTTTGGGTCTCTATGATCTGATGGATGTGCAAGTCATCTTCCCTGTCATACTAATACTCGACACCTTATTTGTTACACAAACTATAGGGCTCATTGACACGTGGCTCTCTATAATTGGTGGGAACACTTGTACCCTACTGGAATATTCCACTTGCTAGCAGAATGCAAGGTAGTTACCCAAAGGTGCTGGGAGGGTTGGCTTGGTCATGCCTCCCCATCCAATTAGCCCTCACCCATCATCACTCCTGCGGTCTGCCATTCAATTAGACTTTGAACTCGGCCTTGTAGAGCTCACTGTGCCTGAGAATAAAAGGGAGCGTGGCATGGTCTTATCTTCTGGTTTCAGTGCAGCTTGACCCACAGTCTATTTTCATCTAATCATGTGACGGAGACCACGTTTTCAAGCTTTTCGCTGCAATGATGAACTCTTGGCACCTTCAGTGTTTTTCCATTTCACCTCAAACAGAAGTGTGCTTCTTTCTCATGTTCGTGTAACTTCTTGACAGACAACCCTGCTCACGGTGGCCCTGACTCTTGGTGATGGGCCAGCCAGCCTTTCTTGAATTCTCCTTGGCCATCAGCTATTTTCAACAGCGCCATACTTTAAGCCCTTTCCATTCACAGGGTTCAAGTTTGGTAAAGTGCATTGTGGAACATCCAGATTCTATACATTCCAATGTATATACATTGGCACATCTATTCACTACGTAGCTAGTCTCAGGATTACTCTGTCTACTTGCGTTACAGCATCTGTACAATTGTAAAATTACTTTACATTTTCTTCAGTGTTTCTTTGCACGGGCAATCTTCATTTTGATCCTGAAATGTTGCTTTTGTTCGATACCTCATCCTCAGGTACTATAGAATTTCTATATTCCTTCTTCGTTCATGTCTTTTCTAGATGCCTCAGTACTGCTTTGTATGATCTCACCAGTCTTCTTTCTTATTCGTTTTCATACTTCTTCCGGGACTTTTTCCAGAAGACCATTACTTCTTTTTGAATGTATATAAGGTTTTCTCAATGGATACCTTGTCTCAAGGATTCTTTGCATTATAAGCATTGTCACTGGTACTGCGCATGTCGCAATTTCCGGTTCCCAATGTGTCGGTAACATGGGGAGGAGCTTCTGGTAGGGGTATATGGCTCTTCCTCCACACTACAGAGCATAGCACCTTAGCATGTTTGAATAAGGTTTGTGGCATCATTCAGTCTGCTAACCAACATACTGAGAAAGGTGAAATTGGTGACTGTGGCTCTCACATTTTAAGCTGCCCTTCCACTAAACCTTCTGTTCTTTCCTACCCAAAGACCTAGATAGTTAAAGGAATGTTTGAGTTCCCAAACTGACCCTTTGCCTTATCTGCCAACTCCCAGATGCTGGTTTTGTTTCTCAGGGGGTATAATATTTCTATTTGAGACCGAAAGAGGGAGAGAAAGAGAGACAGACAGAGTGAGAGAGAGAGGGAGAGAAAGAAGAGAGCGAGGGCATGCCAGAAACATTTTGCAGAAATAGGGAGGGGGTGGCATTGGAAGTTAGAGAAATGGGACCTGTCTGGAAATGGCCATATGTTTTGCCTTGTAAGGCCTACTACTGCCTTCCCTCGACTAACTGAAAGCCCTCTAAGTACTCCTGCCACCTTACACCATAAATAACATACAGAAGACCACCACAGGCCTAGTCGTTTGCACATCAACACAAACCAAGCCTCTTTAGTCCTGTTGCTCTCTCACATATCAGCAGATAGCCAGAGCCAAAGTGCTGCTGTCTATCAGATCTTGGACTGTGCCCCATGCTCAACATAATCCCAAGTCTCTCCTTCCAAACCCATAGAAAGAATATGGCAGTCAGGAACTGGGTTCTTACCTGCACCCATTAACACTGCAGCTTTAGCATCTGTCATTCCCACTGTCCCACTAATTAACCCACCCGCCTTATAGAGCCAGGTGCTGTGAGGCTACCAAAAATGGCAAACAGGTGCAATAGAGGACCATTTACATTACAGTACAATACCAACACAGTTGACACTGGGCCTCATTACAACCCTGGCGTTGGACCATGGTGCTATTAGCACCATGGTCCATGCCGGATTCCGCCATGGTGGATGGCGGATTTACCGCTCCATTCCAAGGTTGGCGGGGCGGTAAATGCCCATTCACCATGGCCCCTTCCCCATTCCCATTTTTGGCCCATAGGGCTCAATGGGAATGGGGAAGGCGCTAATTACGGCACCGTAAATTACGGTGCCGTAATTAGCACCAAGGTCCCTTAGCGGGTTGGACTTTAACGCCTGCAAAAAGCAGGCGTTAAAGTGTGAATCAAGCGTTAAGGGTTTAACGGCGCCGCAGCCTTTTACGGCGCCGTTAACCCCTTAATGGCAGGGTTGTAATGAGGCCCACTGTATTCAGTGCATGGCATTTGCTCAAGCCTCACACGCAGTGAGAAAACAAGTTCTTCTCACTGGACATGGACTACATGCAGGCTCAGTCGGCCCTTTTGGTATCATCACTGTGCCTGGGCCTTAAACTTAAAATATCATTGGGAATTGTGAAAGCTAAATCACCCATCAAAAATTCAGAGAATATAAACCATGCCACTGATTAAGGTAACAGTGACCTCAGAATAAAAGATTCCTGATTTACTGATAATGTAACCACATCTCAATACACACGCTACTCGAAACAGGTGGGTGTGCGATTAATTTTATCTATCCAATTGAATATCAATCCTCCCCCTGACAGCAACTGAAACAAAGATGTATGAGAACATCATACATTAATGCCTTTGAAGCTCAGACACCATAGTCATGTACCCTGTGGTATATATACCACCAGGCTAAAACTGTAATTCTTTAACAATAGAGGTCAGATTTGCTGACAATCCTTTTAGATTTCCTGACAAACCTTCTATCTCCAAAATAAATTCATAGGATTCCAAAGTTGCGCAGAATCGTATTATAATCATGAATAACTTTGATGTGTGTTTATTAAAACCAAAGCATAAAGACATCCACAAATCTGGCACAATTATTTCACTCAAGACTAATGCATATTAACACAACACATATCAAACTGAACTAATCATACCCTCCCCTGAAGCACAGGAAAAACAAAGAATATCACCTAGATCCATGAAAGAGGTGAACGATAACATTTTCAGGGACCCCTTTGATCAGAAGGTATTTGACAACCTATTGACAGATAACCCAAATAATCCTCTTGATACCTTCACCCAGCAATTCAAATAAACACTCGAAAAAGATCTTGAAAAAGGAGAAATCTCCATGGAAAAAAGGAGAAAATAAATGGTTTGAAAATAGTTTAAACATGATTAAATTCAAGGTAAGAAACTTGGACCTCAAATGGTGATAATCCCACTTTCCAGAAGAAACATTTGCCTTTAAATAAAATCAATTGCCTATCAAAATGTTTGGTAAATGAAATAATGTTTCTTTTCAAAAATGCACATTTCAGCTCAAAACAAATCAGCTGACATTTTCTGTCATCACACTTATATCACCATTATATTATATTGTGGGGTCTTTGGCTATACACCGGTACTGCACCAGGCACACAACAGATGTATATCATAACTTTAACAGGCCACACAATAGCAAACCACACACATGCTCATAGTCTTACTCTTTTATATGAAAACATATAAACTCCAAAGCAATAAGAGACACATATTTCAGACCTTCACATTGGTGATGTGTGCGAACAAGCAAAACATCATTTCATCAGTGCGTAGTGTTGGAGAGAAGGAAAAAAAAACATGCAATTACACACTAACAGTTTTCTTTTGGTTCTGGAACAATCCTAACTGTTGTTTATACATTTGCAGTCTCAAATACAATTGATAGCGAATTGGTCTTTGGTTGACAGTGTTTTTATTTTGATAAAGGTAATTTGTGTGCTGCTTGGTGGTGACTAGTAACACTCAGACTGCCGAGTGTGTCACAATTTATGAAGAACAGAATTTTCAAGTCACCTTGTAGCGCACCTGAAGTTAACGCTAACTATAGGTTAAATGATGTTCCAAAAATCATGTTTGTTGTATGAGGTTTTTTTATTCCAAATATGATCCTCTAAAAAATGTTCTTAAATAGTAGTGCCCTCTACACATGTTTCGCTAAATCTATTGGCTCATCAGGAGGGATTTATAACAGAAAATTCAATTCAAATTCATTGATTAGATATAAACATGCCTACTGATTAAATATTTGCATTCATCTAGATAGCTTGGTCATTGTTTAAATTCCAAATTAGTTTGAAATTGGAGTGGTCTTGGTAACATGTGTGTTTGGGGTTTCCCCTGTGCTGTTTTACCCCAATAGGAGTTTCGATTGAGACTTGAGAGCTTCTGAAAATCGTCCTCTTTCCTTGTTTCTAACTGCCATTCATTATTAACGAGAATAACTGTGATTCTGAAAATGCTTTAGGAGGGACACGGCCTCCTAGTCCTTGTCCTACCACTTCTCTGTGTGTGTGTGTATGGGCTGGTGGCAGCTACATGCTGACTTGGCAGGGGTTCTGAGTGTCCTCCATTTTTGGCACACCCAGGCACTGCCGTAGGAAGCAATGGATTCCTGCAGGAAAGCAAGATGGCGCCTGTGACCTCTTGGTTTCTTTTGCCTTTTACATTGTTTTCCAAAGTCCTGAGAAGCCCTGACTTGGTCCCTTCCCCCTGACTGGCTGTTGGGTGGACATACCATATATGGCTCTGTGTCTGCCTCCTGTCAGACTGACTGGAGCCTTTACAGAGGCTGTGGTTTGTGGGTACACCCTAGGGGTGGGACCTGTATTAATGGAGTCTGTAGTGAACTCACACTCTATGTTGTGGGTGTCTGGTTTTTGTTTGTGTGGCACAATGAATGAGACATCCCTGACTGAAACTGGCATGAATGCAGTGTAGTGTGCTGAAAGGGTGGGTGCTTACCCCAATCCACATTCTTTGTTATGGGTGTCTGGGTGGAGTGAATGGCCTGAATGCCTGTGAGCCTGATTGGCTGTCTGCCTGCATGAGTGCCCTTCTGCATGATTGTCTGAGTCAGTCAAGTCTTTGGCAGTGTGAAGAGTCTGTCGTTACTGCCTGCTGGTGCTGACGCTTCAAGGAGGTGGAGCTTGTGCTTTCAAAGAA
This sequence comes from Ambystoma mexicanum, assembly GCF_040938575.1. Taxonomy (NCBI): domain Eukaryota; kingdom Metazoa; phylum Chordata; class Amphibia; order Caudata; family Ambystomatidae; genus Ambystoma; species Ambystoma mexicanum. The sequence continues at coordinate 546,072,006 of NC_090929.1, forward strand.
TCTTGATCCAAGCAGAGCATTGTGGAGAGTCAGTTGAGTCTTTAGCAGTGTGGAGAGTCTGTCGTTACTGCCTGCTGGTGCTGACGCTTCAAGGAGGTAGAGCTTGTGCCTTCAAAGACTTCAAAGACAATTGCTCCAATCGGAGCATTGCAGAGAGTCAGTCGAGTCTTTGGCAGTCTTCAGCGGTGTTTGGAGTGTTCATAGCGCCGGACCATAGGAAAGTGAAGCAGTCCTCGCAGTGAGAGGAAAGTGTAGTGAAGTACCCCTCAGCGTCCCATGGGGCGAGGTGAGGGCTGCAGCTGCTGTCCTGAGGAAAGACCTTCCTGACGCTAGGTGACCAGCACAGAGTGCATGAAAAAATGCAGGAGGCGGGTCCGCTAACATGCCAGAAGCTTCTTCTTCAACAACTGCAGCACGGTCGTATATCCATGAGCTCCTGTAATGGCTTGGATTCAATGTTCAATGATCGAGGTGAGGGAGTTTGTGAGGATGAACTACAAGTGATTGAATTACAAACATGCAGTGTCACGATTCATTGTAATCACTCTGCTATCCCCCCTCCCTCCCCTTCTGTTCTTGCTCTCGCCTCTGTTGTTATGGCAGCCATTGAAGCTAAAGACAGTTACCCATCTTCTGCCAAAGGGACTGTAATAACAATTGATGGGTCGCCAATCAGCGATCATTGCAAGTCTGCTACATACATAACTGTCCAGCCTAAACTGATTGAAAGGGATACAGACCATGCTGAGGATTTGTCACCAATTAAAAGTCTAGATGTATGTTTAAAAGTAGGCAAGGAAACCACAACAAATGCGAGAAATGAGTTTTCCGCCAGAGAACTCCTGGGAGCCAGTAAACACATGGACATACTTGACAATAGCAACACAACTTCAAAGAGTTGTATGGCGCAAGGTTCATCCTTCATTGGTACGGGACCATTAGTGACTCATGACATTGTATGCGCTCAAATTGATTCGAGTGAAGTCAGTGTGAATAAAATTCAAAAGTTTCTCCCTGCCGATCGATCTGACTGTCAAGCGCGGTGCATGGAGAAGATTACTTGCACTACAAAAACGGATTGTTTGACACTTGACACACATGATACATGCAGTGAGCATGGTTCTGAAGTCTGTGCAAAGTTGAATAACAAAGATGACACGGCGGTTAATGACCACCTTCAGATAAAGTGCTATCTAGTGAGAAGTTGCTTAAGGACTCAAATTCTAGAAATAAGACACACGTTACATCAATGGATCTGCCCTGTGATGACGTGCCTCCTTTACTAACTTTGACGCATTACAGTATTATTGAAAAGAAAATGCGCTTTCATTTTGCTGATGCGGCGGCAAAGGAGGCGCGATTGGCTGAACGTTTAAAAAGTGATTTCCTTCAGCTAAAACGAACTCTAATAGGCACCAGTGGAAATGTGTTTCATAGAAAAGAACAGGATAGTATAGCATCTGCTACATCGACAGTGGGTCATTGTGCCTCCTCGTCAGTTGTCACCTCTGGATGCCAAAGGAAATATACTTCATCTTTAACTAGTGCTGGATTAGCTGCCGCAACTTTGACCAGCACTCCTTTGAGAACTAAATGCACTACCCCTATGAAAACAGTGGAGATTAGGCAGGGACTAGACGCTTTTCCCAAAAACTTGGTGCAAAATAGTGTGATGTATGGTCTACAGAGTACCGACACTCCAACTCCAACAAAGCGTCATATGCCACCTTCAAATGAAGATTCTGAAACAGAGCACTTAAACAAACAACATCTCTCAGTAGCTGCAAGCCTTCAAATTTATAACAATGTTCTGGCCGCTACATCAAGAGCCATGATTCCCTTCATGAAGCTGTATGAAGCGATTCATGACGACATGAAGGATCAGAATGCCTTGTTAGCAACGGTAAATGCGAAGATTATGGCCCTAGAGTCCATGATCAATGCTGTGCGAGAGTGTGGCAAATGGATGCGAGTAAACCCTCAATACAGTTGTACAAACACGGTTGAACCGAATGTGTCTTGCAAACAAAACAGCACAACAAGCATTTTTCTGCAGAAATGCTCGTGTATAGAGCCAGCACTAAATTTGGCAGTGGAGAGAAGACTGATCGATCAATCGACATCTGCTCAGCCTCCAGTGATAATTTCTTTAAGCACAGTGATCCCTACAACAGATGATTCATCACGTGTAGGTGTCTTGATTGAGAAAAGTGTAGAACCGGGCCAACTCAGACCGACAAATAAACAGTGTGCCAACTTATTGAAGCCTGCTTCTGATGAAAATTACAAAAGTGCTACTGGTCATTCTGTCATTGAAAAGTGCGATGCCGTGAAAGCCAAGCCTGTTGGTTCTCTTCCTCCGCTGGCTTGCAATGTAGGCAGTGCAAAGGTGGCTTCCTTCGGAATATTCTCTGATGGGAAAAAAACTTTTAGAAGAAATCTTGACAATAAGAAACTTGAGAGTCCATTGCGACCAAAAATAGATGGTCCAAAAAAAGAATGGTAAGGCACTGAAATCAAATGCATCAAAACGCTTTATTAGAAATTTGACAACTCCTCCACCTGTGCCGATGTTTAAACGGCCGGTGAAATAGAACTCTTCGCCTGAGAAAGAACTTGGGGATGAAAAAGCGCTAGCGGCTGAGGAAATGCCTAAACGTCAGGCATGCAAACAGCCTCGGCTTGACTCAAACGAGTGTGATAAAGCCGACTCGTTTACCTCTGCGGACTTGGTTAATCTCTCAGCCTATTCGATGAAAGATGAGGAGAATGATGAGATTGAATCAGTCTCCTCTGATGAGGATGAATATATCATAGATGAACCAGATTCAAGTTCTTTACAAAGAGCTTTTCCATCTCAAATGGTAAGTGATCCAAAAATCAAAAGTAAGTCAGAAACTTTGGTGCATCATCATCAAACTTCTCGTCCAGGGGCGTCCAAGAAGTCATCTTTGGAAGCACCCTCTGAAAAATCTTTTCATCAGGGTTTACTGTTGAATCCCAAGTGTACGTCTTTGCAAGCTAAGAAACAAATCTTAGCGAGTAACAAGGCCCAACGCTTACGTATCAAAAACAGACATTGAAGACAATAAAAAATTGGAAATCGAATATATCAAAGATGACAAAAATTCAGTTAACTTGAACAGACACAACATCATGAAGCTGTTCAAATGTATTCCTGTCTTGAGACTGATCGAGTCGGATGATATTCGATTAGTAGAATATAAATCCGAAAAGTGTTCTGATTGGGTTATCCTACATGTACAAACACGGTTAGTAGCTAGCACCTTAAGATCTGCAAAGAGGGACTTTGTGGCTCATGGCTATGTGATAAATAACTATGCAGAAGCGGGAGCCCTGAAGTCCATCACACATGCCCCACAAAAGGCTGCAAAAGCAGTTAACTTTTCAAAGAACAAAAACAGAAGACAATCATTGCACAACCATTTTGGAACTGGCCGACCAGGTGCAGAGGCAGGACACAGTTGATCCGAATGAAGCTTTCGGCCAGCTGCCAGTAACGGATCCTCAATTAAACATCATTAGCTCCCTGGCCGCACAAACTCCCGATTGTGCTCACTAGTGTCATGGAATACTAGGGCTTTCTGTCAACTATTTCAGGACAATGAACTAAAAAGAGATACATATAACCAGATATGTTTACAGAAAACCTGGGTGCGCACTGCTCCTATTTGCGAAGGATATGCCGTAATTTTGAATCCGGCTTTAAAAAACTAGACTGGTCCGCCATTCTCGGGACATTAAACACTGGTGAAAAATTGTCCCAGGTGGCACATGTTGAGATCCATTCATCCTAATAGCCACGTTCAATGAACCATCTTAAAGATCTCAGAAGAGGAGTCCTGGATGAGTTTCTGCTTCTCATAAATGTTTACTGGAACCCCGTGAAAATAACATCTGCAAACTTTATATCTTCTGTAACTCGGTTGATTGATGAATTCATGCATATGTACCAGAATGTTTCCATTATTATATGCAGTGACCTCAATTATTCTTGGATTAATTCTGAGGGACAAGTGAAAAACATTAATGATGATCATCGTTTACGGCGAGGCACCAAATGGTGGACCGAACTTGTAAACAGTAACTGCATGATGTTGAATGGTCAAACCATTGGTGACATGCCAGCAAAAGCAACATGGCATGGTAATAACAGCCATAAAACTATAGACTATGGGCCTCATTATGAGTTTGGAGGCAGCCATGCCCTTAATAGGGGCATGGCTGCCTCCAAACTCGGGTCCGGGTTCCCTGAATGGGAAAATACCGGGCCATTCTGACATTGGAGAGCCCGGTATTTCCCCTTTCAGGGAACCCGGACCTTCCCCATTCCCATTCGAGCCCCAATAGGGCTCAATGGAAATGGGGAGGGAGCTAACAACAGGCCCATTGTTAGCTCCCTGGTCCCTTCACAGGACCCGCTCTGGACGTCTGGTAAAACCAGACGTCCAGAGCGGGTCCCGCAAGGGAACCTCGTAATAGGGCAAAATGGGTTCAACGGCGCCGGCACCTTTACCGGCGCCATTAATACCATTCCGCCCGCCTCGTAATGAGGCACTATATCTGGATGTCTTGTGATTTTACTGCACAATTTAAGTCATTACAAATTTTAGGAATGAGAAATAGCAACCATGATGCTGTTTTTCTTCATGAAGCAGCCTTCCCCAACAGCCACATATGATGGATTACTTGAAATAAATCAAGGTCTAAATCGGATGCGAATATGACCCAAATTGTTGTGCTCACAATGAGGTTTGGTGCAAATGCAGTTTCTGGAATAAACCCAGTTGAATATAAGCCCTTGTTGTTACAATTTGCCGAAGTCAGATCTGGATTTAGGCATGACAATTCTAAACATAAATATCAGTTTAGTAAAACAATGCACGAGAGGAAAAAAAAACTGTGCGAAGACCTGAAATCAGTGAAAAATACCCTCATGGAGGATGACCTCAGTGAGGGCAAAAGACTTTTACGTAAGAGGTACAGAAATTGCATGTGCTCATTTAAATATCAATCTGAACAAGCGGAAATAATGCTTAAACTGATCTGCTCATGCAAAAGCCAGGAAATCTGGGCGATAATAAATGAGGGCTTACGTAATCAAATGGGCAGTCAAGTGGTCAGAGTCAGTGCCGCTGATTGGATTAAACATTTCACGGTGGTCTTCAAACTTCCAGAAACTCAGGTGGTAAAGACAAGGTCTGTACTATCAACCACTTGGGTGTTGAATCTGAAAAGGGCTGATATTGAAACCGTAATTGAAAAGCTCAAAAACTCTGGTGCAGCAGGCCCGGATGGTATATCCAACTTAACCCTTAAAAAAAACAAGTTTGAATGGGCAATCTTCATCGAGCCCCTGTTTGTAAGAATAGTAGAGATGCAAATTATTCCGTCCTCATGGCAATCAGTGGTAGTTGTGCCTGTATTTCAGAAGGGTGATCACACAAATCCGGCCAGCTACCGACCGATTGCTCTGTTAGACGTAATTGGGAAAATATTTGCTTCCTATCTGCAGATGCAACTCGCAAAGTGGGCAGCCGATCACAAAATTATTGATGAAAGACAAACAGGCTTCACTAAAGGTGTAGGCGTTGAATTAAAAATTTTCCTCCTTAATATATTGAAGCTTGAAGCCCTGAAGACCCACAAACCACTCTTTCTCTCTTTTGTGGATCTTCGTCAGGCGTTCGTTCAAGTCAATCGAGCCGCGTCGTGGGAGAAGTTGGCAAATGCACATTGCCCAGATGACCTACTTCAAATGATAATCCAGCTACATACCAACACCACGATTAAAATGCGGCTGAATGCCAATGGTGACCTCTCTGATGAGATCAAAACAGAATGAGTAGTGAAACAAGGGTGTCCGTTAGCTGCTTTAATTTTTAAATTATATCTAGCGGATATGCCAGCTGCCCTAAAATCCGTCAAAATGTTCCCTCCTCAAATAAATGGTCATCCAAAGAGTTGGATCACCTACGCAGATGATGTAGTCTTGATAGATTCAACTCCAATAGGGCTGGAGCATCTATTATCAAATTTGGAGATTTATTTACACAAGCCAATCCAGGGTAATTGTTTTTGGATCCCATTTCAGGGCTAAAAGTAGACACTTTAAATGGTCTGTTGATCGGAAAAATCTCTTAGAAACCCAAACCATCAGATATCTTGGTTTTATGTTCAACAAATCTATTAGAGAAAGGAACTGGTTCGAAGAGCTTAAATCCAAAATTACCATCCTAGCACTTCAAGTCTCTAAATGGCATTGAGAATTTGGCAAATTGACCTTAATGCCGCTGATACAGTTCAATCGTCAAAAAGTAGTAGCTGCAGTTACGTTTGGAAGTGAAGCAGGATTAAATATAGTACCAATGTTTTGGAACCAATTGGTGCTCGATTTGGGAGGAAAGTTTTGAGGCTTCCTAATTATGTATCCATGAATGCTATTCGTTCCGAATTGGGTCTGCAATCTTTGAGTGCCTCAATGTGATGGAAGTCAAGTTCTATATACAGAAAGATGATACTGTTTGACATTTCAGTCCCTTATCAGATATTGAAAGAAACTTCACAAAGACCATATAATGGTTTACTTAAAGATTGGACAGTTTCTGTGCAAAAAAATCTCAGCCATGTCGGTGTTTCATCAGAGCTATTATGTATGGACCCTTGCGCAGTCAAAAAGAAGCTTACAAATAGTGATTGGAGCAGGATGATTGTAAATCGGCAAAAGTTAAAATCCTGTCTAAATCAAAATCATTTGTAACAAAAGGGACAGCCTAAGGTCGGTCAGGACGGAGAGGCTGAACTAGTACTTTTTATGAGGGGGTGGTCCTGTCCTCAAATGTTTGCAATTTAATTAGGCCACTCATGTAGATAAAAAGGAAAGTAAATATACAAATGCACACATCCCCAAAAAAGCTATACAACACTTTTTGTTAAGACAATAACAAGGTATTCAAGTGTTCTGTACACATACATTTCAAAAGTTGCATGTACATTTGTAACAGGCGGACACTGAATAACACACTTTCGGATGTATAGAAAGTCAAATTCTAGAGTGCCCTGCAGAGATACATTGAAAATTCAAAGGCACACATGCACAGTTTGTGTGGTGTGTTTACAACACACATGTACAATTGTGTGGTATGATTACTCCTGTACATAGTTTGGCTAAGTATTGCTTCATATTAATCAAAAACAATGTACTAGACAGTTAAAAAATGTCGTGAGAGAATCAAAGCTTTGTGACATATTTATGACATATGTGCAGCAAATCAGGTACCTAAATATTTACACTCAAAAATACCACCAGGACACATTTTTAAGGATGAGACTTAACATTTTGCCAACAAAACAATCGCTATTTCTAATACATGATAAAAACACACACAATGACATCTGTCATTTTTGTAACAACAAGGTATAATCGTTTTATCATCTAGTTGTAGAATGTTTGGCCTTGACAGCACAATGCTCTGAAGGGTTAGGGAGGTTTGCACCAATTAATGATGATATGGATGATTGGTGGTTTTCACTTATTGCTGGCCGAAACTATATGTTAATATGTGCGACCATCAACTACTTAGAACGTCTAATTGATCCACCTATGACTGTCTAGTTTTCAGATGAGATGTGAAATAGCTTTTGATTTAAATACATTAAACATATGATCAATTGATGTGATGTGAAGAGTAATATTATGTCTGAGGAATTATTTTTTCTAAAAAACGTTTCAGTTGAAACTATCACATTAAATAAAACATAAAAAATAAAAATTAGCTGACTGAGCCTGGCTCAGCCACAGTGAATGGGGAACATATGTGTATATATGGGGACCTCTCACTTGCCAATTTATTCAGAAGCTGAAGTCGAAGCTGAAGCCAAAAGAAGCTGTTCCTTGAAGCCCAGCTGTAGGAGAAGTCTGCTGCTGCATTTTCATCATGTAATCCAAAAGCTGCAGTGTTCTTCAAAGGACTGATCCGGAGAGGAACTGCAAGGGAGACCTCTTCCGAAGCTACGAGGGACCATCGTGCAAACTGATAGTCTTCATCAGAATTACCCTGGAAGCCAGTCCTGTGTGCCTGCTGTTTGAAGAAGGGGTCTTTGTGATTCCTGAAGAGGTTTGGCTAGACATCTCAAGTCGAAGTCCATTGGCATCACCCAGGGTCTGGAGGCACATACATTTTGTGACTGCTGGAAGTCATTGCTGTCTATCGCTCAGAAAAGCTGGTACCCTGGCATAGTGCTGCTGGACACCCGGAGCAGTAAATGTTGCAAACTGTCTAACAACATTTCAAACATCCTATCCATCATTACTGGGCACTTTTTTCCAGCCGGAGAAAGTCCAGAGTCACTGAGTGAAGGGGAAGGTCTGTTGGTGGGTTTCCTGCCACCGGAAGCTAACAAAGACATCCCAAGAGTCCAGACTTGGTGAAGGTCTTAGGTCCACTCGAGTGGTTCAGTCCAAGTTGCCAGAAACCATGCAGCATCAAAAAACCAAAAGTCTGAAAACTGTGAAATTTTCTGAAAACTGACACTATAAGTAACCTATGCACCCATCACCACCAGGAGTCATTGAAGGGTCCCAGGGGTCTTACTCGCATCTGCCAAGCCTTTAAGGAGTCCACAGCAAGTTTAACCTTCACAGGACTTCTACATTTGGAGAAATCATTGGACGAAGGAGAGCACCGCAAAGAGCAAAACTGCTGCACTTCAGAAATAATTTGATTCCATTTTTCTTCTTGGACTCAGCATCACAGTGGCTCCATCTTCCAAGAGGGTCCATCCTCAGACGGAATCATTGAGTGAAACTGAGAAACTTTGCCAGTTTGCCTGCTAAGGCACCAAAGGTACTGTGATGAGGAATAGCAGCATCTAGCCTCAGGAGTCGTCCAGGGGGTCCCAGATTGTTCTTGGATCCTGTTATCCTGTGGCCTCTCAGGTTCTTTGAGGTGTTGAATCATATAAAGAAAACAGTAGGTTATTGAACATTATTGGACTGGGCTGTAAAATACAAGATAAGGTACTCCCTAACTTTGCATCAGGCTCCATAATTCTCTGTCCCTTCCTCTAGTTCAATGCTATTGTAAACTGCCTTGTGACTGCAGGAATGGTAACATCCTTCTTTACTTCAAGTTCAACTGCATATGGCATTATGTGCCCACAATGGTATGCTTGCCTTCTATCCTGAAATGCAGGTGCATAGGTATCCAAGCCTGACCTTCCTTCATGTGTATTTCTGCAAGGGTTGTAATATACTTTTCCTGATCTAACACTGACATTTAACATTGTTCAAAGTCTTCATCGCTTAGATAGATCCACAATATGTTTCCATCTATTTGTGATTGCCAGTTCTTCTTGGGATCCAAGTGTATGTCTAAGGGGTGCTAGTTTTCCTCCTTGCAATAAACCCTGGCATATGACAATGACAGTGCAACTTGGTAAAAAGCCATTTTGAAGATACACCTCCACTGCTCTCTCTGACCTAGCAATGGTGTGACATTCTTTTGCATTGCTAACCTGGCTCACCACCTTTTGAGGGTTCAGGGGGTTTTTGGTCAAAGACCCCAGAACCTCATTTACTCCATTAAAAATAAATGACAGTCTATTCAGACAATTCATCACTAATAGTAATGGGATTTCCTCAATGACCACCATGCCTCAGTCTATGTTTCCCTACCTTGTTGTCAACTTCAGTGGCACCTACCACTGAGATTTCTTCACCATTGAAATTATGCTCAGGAACTTCAATTTGTCTTAACTTCAACATGTCTTGTGGCCGGTCTCCTTCACTTATGCAATCCAGCATTTTCCTTGACATTGCAGTTGCCTGTGCGCCTGTATCCACAATTGCAAATACATTGCATTGCTCTTCTACTGTAATAGGGGCATAATAGGTGTCTTCACATTCTTCAAGTATACATAGAAAATATGAATTGTCACCAATCTCAGGGTCTATTTTCTTTAGGCAGGCCTTGCTTCTTGCTAAACAAATGGCCATATGAAATTATATTTTACTCCCCCATTTGCACATCTCCTTTTGAATCTATCTGTTTATTTTTCTGTCCTGAGAATCCATTTGAATCGTTGCTATTGATTGGGGCCCTTGAATAGTGGGGCCTCCTAAATTCTCACTCCATTCCTATTCTGCTTTCTCCAAATCATCTTGATTTCCTTCACTTACATCCTCTCTGGTGCATGAATGCTTTGTGTTTCATTAGCATCATGTGGCAGTATGTTAACATTGTGTGTTTGGAACTCACCTGGCTCTTGTACCGTACCTGTCAATTTGGCCTCTTGGAAAATCTGCGGCTCTAAATATTTGTCGGGAAACTCACCTGTAAGTGTTGATTGGGAGGTTTTCATCTCTGTGGAGATAAGAACACGATTAGAATGATCAGCTTATGAAACCCGTTTTAGTACTTTTCCCGTTTTCACGTATCATTTCACTCAGTTTTGTTTAATTTATTTCTGATGTATTTAGTGCACCATTATTCATGCAATGGTCCACTTGTTCAATGGCTGCTCAATTGTTCAAATGTATGTTCCTCATCCATTTCATGTGCCATGGTCTTTTTAGATTGTCTTTTAACCCGTTGCTGTTTGTGTTCCTCTTGCACATTATTCCTTTCTCTTTCCTTATCTTCACACACCTGAATGGAGCCAATAGTTTGGTTTAACTTTAGATTAAACCACACTCCTTTCTTGTGTGTGTTTATATGTCCTATGTTATCTTCTTTTGGTTTTCTTAATTTTAGATCACTATGCAGCGTGGTGTGGTTGGCCAATGGTGGATCATTTGTGCCTTCAGTGTGAGAAGTCGGCCTGCTTAGTTATTTGTTAATGCCTTGTGCAATATCACTCTTATTTTCTGCATTTTCACTCAGCTGTTGCTTTTGCCACATGCACAGCCTTCTTATTTGAGTAGCTAACATTTTCACATGTACCTGTAAACAATGTAATCTTTCCTAAAACCTAAAATCTTATCACTCTGCTCTAGGCCTGTACTTGTTGTATTCATATCAGTCTGTCCTATTTTAGTTTGTTTCTTTCTTGTTAGTGTTCCCCTTGAACTCCCAGGACAGAGGAGGTGTGGAGCATGGGGATGCTGTCCTCTGTCCATAATCCCCTTGTGAGGAGGCCTGAACAGAGAAGCGAGAACTGTAGGTCAAATTATGTCTCTCATTTGATTGATCTTGCTTCCTTTGTTGATTTCCATTTTCAATTAATCTATCTACATACCTTGGCCCTGTTTGATTGCTGTATATCATTGTAGCAGGGTTAAATTGACTCTGTGCTCCCAATGTCTGGTATGATCCCTTAGTAGTTGACTTTGGATGTTATTGGACCCTGCCATGTGATACCAAAACCCCACCCATGGTAACTTGCCTGGTTACCAGGGACTAATGTTTGTGTCACTTTGACTCAGATCTGTGGATTGGAAAACAGTTGTATTGGGTGATGCCTTTCCCTGCATGGCCACACCTTTCTGATTCTGCAATGTGTCATTCCTTGACTGATCTGTTTCTAGCACCATGTTTTTACCTGATCTGATTTCTGGAACCGAGGGGCTGTCTCTTTTGCCTTTTGCTTCTACTCCTTGCTCTTATTCTCATTGTGTGACATTACCTTTCATATATTTGTGGATTGTTGTAAGATCCATTGGAAACATTTGTCCCTAGTAAATTCAGAGTCCATGGCTGGGCTTTGGCTGGCTGAAACTTTAAAACTGGGCTAGCAAGGCCTGGGTCTGTTGAATGTCGGATCTTGAGAGAGATTTGGGGCTTGCCAGAAAGCTTCTTGCCACCTATATTTGCACAGAGTGAGAAGAGTGAGCTTGCATTTTATAGCATGATCGAAAGACTGCTGACAGGCCTTGAAATGTGTCGGGAGACATATTTCAATCATTCTCGAAGCAACACAAAGAAAAAACACTTGATTTCTGAAATCTGAATATTGATGTTTTATTTCACTACGCTGGGCATGCAAATCTTGTACCTCTTAATAAAATGTGGAGGCCTCTTTTCTCAGTTTGTCTACCAAATTCATTTATTTCTGTGACCTGCCTTTTGTAATCAGTAATTGGTTTTCATTTTTGATCATCTTCTGATATCAAAATAAATAGTTTGCTTTCCAATGATTGTATATCCTTTGCAGATTGCCTATTGTGTCCACACAGTGATTGTATCTCCAACAAAGCAACATCTCTGTCTGCCTGGATCCTTCTAATACGATTTGTAAATGGATAATCTCTCCCAAATGTTCTTCCAACCTCTTCCCTATCAAATCTATCTCAACATTTAAAGCTTCAAAATGTTAGGAATCCATCTCTACTTTTGCCAACTGAATGTACAGTTGATCACATCTGGTTTGCAAATGTGAAATGAGCTGTCCCTCCACTGGGGCATCTTTTAACTAAAACACACTTTCACACATCTCTCTCAGTTCACTTTGTAACTCTGCAATGACTTCATCGTCTTTCTTTTTCATATTAATCATCCTATGGAGAGTCAACTATGTTTTCTCGCTTAAACGGATTATGTACTCCTGCTGGGTCTTTCTGTCATCAGAGTTAAAAGCCTAATTAAACAATAATGTAACACTGTGCCTTCCTCTAACAGCAGATCAGGTTGCTCCTTAGCAATTTCTGATAATAGCTATTCTTGCCAGACACCAATAGACTCGGTGTAACACTGTGCCTTCCTCTAACAGCAGATCAGGTTGCTCCTTAGCAATTTCTGATAATAGCTATTCTTGCCAGACACCAATAGACTCGGAGGTCCACTTAGGCAGAGCAAAGAATTTAGTCCTAAAATATCCACAAAAGTCTGCTACCTTGATCTCTTCCTTGTCTGCTTGCAGAACACACGGTGCGCCATAACTATTTAAATCACAGCACCACTCACCAAAACAATTCAAAGTGTGCCCAGCACAGAACACTATAGCAGCTATAATGTGACATCCCTCTCTGATGTATTTATCCAAAGCAGTTCCAGGTCAACACAACACATTTGTTGGATACATTCCAGTTATTAGATTGTTGGCTCTGTGGCTATAAACCAGAAGGCTTAGTACTGCAGCAGGCACACACCACATTCTTGTTACACTGAATACCATAAATTGAACAGGCAACACATTACCACACACATGCTCATAGTCTTACTCTTTTCCTTGAAACCATTTATTTAAACTTCATAGCAATACGTGACACACATTTCAGACTTTCACATTGGTGATGTGTATGAACAAGCCAAGCATAATTTCATCAGTGTATGGTATTGGATAGAAGGAAAAAAATATACAATTCCACAATGACAGTTTTCTCTTGGTTCTGGAACAGTCCTACCTGACATTCATTAATATTGAATATAACATGGCCTTAGTTGTGCTAACCCCCACTTATTACAACATTAGGGAAGAGATTATGAGATGCCCTACCCAGCACTTTGACTATGAAGGGAAATGCACTTTAGACACTGCTTCAATACTCAATTACCCATTGCCCTTAACACAGGATGGGTTAGTATGAGATTAGATATAATGCACTCTACTGCAAAGCAGAACCATCCCCATAACCAATTTTAGCCCATTATAAACCCTTCTCCAGAACCAACCATTTATCGCATATCACATATGGATTAGGAAAAATTTTTACCCACTGATCTGATGATGCCAGATGCTACCTCCCTCAAACGTAAGCCCCTTTGTTGTCAATACAAGAGCGTGCCTTTGAGAATCTACTAGCCCTTCTTTCACCCATCTTGTAGCCCAGCCCTAAGCAACATTTGGGAAGCATTCACCCGATAATTTAACATATTCCTTGCTTCATTTTTTGCGCTCAGAACAATGAACATTTATTTTCAAGGACCCTTTTTCGCAACCTCACAGAACCAGTTTGGAATCTCGCCTGCAAATGCAGATTTCATTCTTTGCTTTATTTTCTGAAATTGGCAAACCACATCCAGCGTATTTGTTCATGCACCTTTAGAGGAGACATGAGACTGTGCCGTGTTTGACACCAGCCGTTGTGCTGATACCGCAGCATGTGTTAAAAGAAGATACCCATTTAGACAACCCTACCAAATGTATCCCCAAAGTGATGACAACCTAACGGAGGAACTCCCTGAAGGAATATGAGAAAGACCAGAGAAAAGAAACTAGTATGTAAGACGCCCCTGATACTGGCTGAGAGGATGTATAGATCCTAAAAAATGAATGACGAAGTAAAGAATCATGTGAATTCTTAAATATGAAGAAGATTACTTGTGCACAAAGTGCTGCAGAAAATCAACCGTTCAGTGAATGAGCAGATGTTGAAACACAAGGTAGACTAAGTCATTATTGAAGCTGGCTATACGTAGTGAATAGAACGCAGGCGAATCCGCCATTATATAGAAGCTGAACATCGATATCATGAATTTAGTAAGCCAGGACCCATGAAGAGGGAATGGAAAACTGTGTCGCAGCAGGAATAAGCAGTATCGTGGAGCTGCAAGACAAGGTTGTCTGTCCTGGAGTCAAGACAAAAACAGCCAAGGTCAGCTATCTATTCTGGAAATGAGCAAACGTGTGGAGGATGAATCATCCCTTGTTAAGGCGCAAGGAAAGTACACCAAGAATGCCAAGTTTAAATCATTTAGAGCATTTAAAACTTGCAAAATGTACCAAATCGTGGTCTCCTGTCATGTGAGCTAAGGATGAAAATACAGTTCGAACTTGGAGTCCCAGACATGATAGTGAGGGCCCTCACTCCTGCGCATTATCAAAGACAAGGATACTTTGCAAGGCCAAGTACAAAGACAATATTCATGGCAGACGGCATGGGCAATGAGAGATGCTGGGCTAATTGTGTGGGGAGGTAGTGTCATGCCCCATCTCCTTGCGCCTGGGTCTGGGTTTACGTGCTGCTAAGTGAACCAAATGTTCCAGACATGGCACAAGCGTGCTAACCAATTATTTTAGTCCATATAACGAAGGACCTTATAGTTTAAAGATCAATGAGAAACAGTGTATCTAATGTTTCTGAAGATGACATGTTTTAGAGGTAGGCATATGTTATCCACCTGATAGTGGACAGCCAATCACAATCCTATTTCCTATGAAAAAGTATACTTAGATGTTCCCCTTAGCCAATCACGACCCTTGATAGGTTTTTTATTATTGCTACATAGTTTGGCGTCACCTCTGACATATTTTTGTGTATAAAAGTCATATTTTGTGTAAAGATTGCTGAGAGACTGAGGGTACGTCTGTTGATGTTGTTAAAAACTCACTGTTTTAGATCATTGTTAATAATACAATACTTTGCCATCTTCCTGATTTGTTTAGATGATTTAGACTCTGAATTATTCTGTATGATCCCATCCATTACATATACACATTCAGAAAGAACCTTAAGCTCACACCTGCAACAATGTTAGTATGTTAAGGCCTGCAGCCCACAAATCTAACCCCTACATCAGCTGTTTGGTTCAAAAACATCCCTATTTATGTTCCTAATGCTACAGTCACCACCCCGTTTTAGTATTTCATGTTAGTAATTCATGTTAGTAACCCATGTATTGAACAACAGAGTACACAGCTTGTGCTGCACTTTTAGTTTATGTTGAAATTATTGGCACACAACCTCCCTACGGTACCAATGCATGTCTATGGAAACCCCTTATGAAGAATGTTTTGGACCAAGAATCCCCTGAATTCATTCTAGCATCCCTATCATGAAAATAGTGAGATCCTTGAGAGCCTAGGAGTGGCATTGTTTCACATGTCGTGCAATGTTTACGTCCATTATAACCCCTTCAATAACTACATTGTGTAGCACATACTTTGCAAAACACAATGTTCCTGCTTCCTTAAAGGAAGCTATCAATTTTCACTTTACTAAGTTTGACCTAAAAACTGTCACACAATCTCCAAATCACCAAGATCTATTTTTTGGCCTAAATCATGAAAACAGTTGCTATCACACAGCTCTCTGACTACAATGAAAATAACAATCTTTTATCTTAAAACAAATCAGGATTTATACCTATCCAAGTACTGAGACTACTCTCCTATGTATTAGAGAAATTATTCTAAATTCATTGGATTCTAAATCGCAGTAGTGCTAATCTTACTGGAACACTCGGCATTGTATGGCACTGTAGCTCATGCACACTTAGAGGAAGGGCAAATCCACAATGAGGTTTAATGGCAACACACTGAAATGTCTATTTTCCATTCCCAATGAGAAGTCTGTTCAAGTCAGGTTTTAGGGTACAATAAAGTTTCACTCTCAGCCCAAGTCTGCTCAATGTGTATATTAACCTCTAGCACCATTAATGGAATCCTGCTCTCTTTATTGGCTATTGTCCTTTCCTAGTGGGTAGTCTGTTGAAGTCAGAGTTAAACGTTAGGGCACCATAAAGTTTTACCCTCATCCCATGGCTACTTAATGTGTATGTTAAACCTCTAGCATCTTTAATTGAAAAACTCCTCACTATATTTAGAATGCATGCTGGCGATTCTTAGATTGCCTTCACAGAGGGCAATAACCCCACACTCAGTATTTGCCTCCAAGAAGTGCAGATCATGTTAACTGGCAACAATATGTGCCTAAATGCCAGAAAAACAGAAATCATTTTTGGGATACCTACACCCTCAATCCTGCTATTCAAATGGCCAGACTCAATGTGTTACTCCCATACCCAACAAAAATAGAAATAAACTCATGATCATACTGCTGCATATCCAGCCTTACTCCACAAATACATACAATAACTTGTTTTCAGCTTCAGCTGTGAAGCAAAATAACACAATACTTAATAATGGATCAAATATTAGCACATTATTAGTCCTATCTAACCTTGCATACTACTGCAGCCTTTACCTAGGTTTGAATAAGGAAATGACATGACAACTCCAACTCATTCAGAAGAGAAAGCAAGAATGATTCAATGCACCCAACTAAGGAATTCCATTTCCCATGCCTTAGATCCATGCACTGACTGGCTGTAAAATCCAGGAGCGTGTTAAAACATTTTGCATCATTCATTGAAACATACTTCCCATCTGGTACATCCCTACCTGAAGATTTATTAACTTGAGAGAGCTCCTAGAACATCAGGGGAAATGTTGTTTAGGGGCATTATCCCTTTATGTAACATCAGCTAATCTCTGGAACAATATACCAAAAGACTTAACATTGGAAATATCACTAACTCACCACCAATCACAAACTCTTATCTTAAAAAATGTATTGGAGCTTTTGAGTGACAAATAAAAGTGCCACATCTAGGCGTATCAGGTGTTGTACGGCCATTATTTATACATGAATTCTAATTAACCACCAATGTCCACAAGCAAGATGCTTGTTAATCAATATCATTTGAATTTCACCTTATATCTGCAACAATCCACAGATAAAATTTAGAAACATTGTAATTAACGGACATGGAGTCACGGCCCCACACAGGCATTAAAATGACTTCCTAAGGAAATTAAAAAAAAATAAGGGAGTATAATCTACCACACTCCTCTCTCACATGAATGTATACTTCATCCACTTTAGCAAAATATAGAAATGAGTTAATAGGCCGGTAGCAGACATTATAAATATTTTGAAATAAAGTCGTTTGTAACTTCCCCAATTGAGAATCTTAGAAACTGAATGCTACAAGTGGAAGTCAGGTCTAGCTTGACTTACATATTCAATTCAGTTGAAACCTATCAATATAACCTCGTTTAGCTCTGCCCCTTACAGAAGAATAAGCAGGGGTAAAAATAAAAGTGGAAAACCATGATAGACGCAGCACAGCTACAGCTCAAGATTTCTGAAAAGGATTAATAGCATACCTTGTTATAAAGACACACCAGTCAGGATCCTGAAATTTAGATTCCAGGCCAGTTATAATCTATGAAATAACCAAACAATTAGACTTACAATTTTGGGTTGATACACAGAATTGCTAATAGGTTCCCCTAATCTCAAGACCCATTCAACAGAGATATGGCTGCACATTTGTTCAACACATGTTTCAAATTTAGCTTAGCTTTCAATCTTGCCTTCGTGAGAGGTATTGAGTAGACCTCTGTCCATTGCATATAAAGGAGGATTATACAATCACTGTTACACACCTTGTTAGCTGGGCCCAACCGTGTTACCTTTTTGGCCTTCTGACCCTTCTAGGCTTAATAAAATGCCAACCTCTAACAGATGTGACCCAATGGAATTTCCTATACTTCAAAGACTGAATTGATTCAGAATTAGCAGAGGAATAAACGGTAGACAGATTCTTTAAAGAAATCATCTAGTAAACAGAGATAGTGAGTACATTAAAGCTATGTTTGTAACCTCTGCAAGTGTTTCACCACTTTGGTTCCAGTGTATCATCAGGAGGTTTTTCTACAATTTTCAAACTATTGTCATCTAAAGAAAAATTTAAAAAGGAGTGCCGTGAATAAAAATGAGTATGGTAATGTTTAAATGCTGTAACTCAAAAAAACACTTAATTCAACTTTATGACATGATTCGTCATGTATTTTTCTCAATAAAGAATGACTCACCCTTAGTAAATTCCTTTATTCAAAAAGTTACTCATTCATCATTTCTAATAGGTCTAGTTCATTCTGATAGTGTTTACCATGAAGGCTGACTGTTGGTTAATGTAGTCTTCATGTTGTGATGGGTAACTGTGGGTCTTGTAAATATAGTTTTAATAATGATTGCCTGAAAATGTGACATCATATCGTATAACAGCGTTATGATGTCACCGTATGAACACTTAAATGGGTGGCCATCTTTGAATCGCTGTTCTGAAGCACGGATCGGCATTCAAAGTTTAGCGGGGCAACTGTATCCCACCAAACAACCAGAATAAGGTAAGAAATAGACCCCTTCATGAAACATATTGAGAATCCCAACACTATTGCTAGCTACAGTGCGCCCCCTCCCCCTTTCAGGCAACCGTAATTAAAACTATCCTCACAATACCCACAATTACCCATCACAACATGAAGACAACTTTGACCAACAGTCAGTCTTCATGGTAAACACTGAGCAAACTAGACCTATTGGAAACAATGAATAAGCAACTTACTGCAAATTAGAAATTACTAAGGGTCAGACATTCTTTATTGAGGAAAATACATGGTGACTCATGTCATAAAGTTGAATTAAGTGCTGTTTTGAGTTACAGCATTGACCTTACCATACTTATTTTGATTGATGGCCCTCATTTTTGAATTTTTCTTTAGATGACAATAGTTTGAACATTGTAGAAAAACCTTGTGATGATCCACTGGAACCACAGTGGAGAAAAATGAGCAGAGGTATCAAACAGTTGTGAGGTTACAAACAGATGTTGATTCAAATGAGAGGACACACATAGATGTTCAAGGCAATTAAGTGAAGGTCATAACACAAGTTGGCAATATTTAAAAGACCAAGAAACCTAATACATGCATTATAAGACTCTGAGAATTAAACAGATTTGAACTTACCCTGTATGACTGCAAGTGTTTCATTTTACCAAAGCGAGCTGGTACATTTTGGATGACCTTTCTAAGTAACATACCTTTACATTTATATTGGGCATTGGATATCCCTATGCTGACAATTGCACAAATATATAAAACATTGAATTTGGACTTGCCAAATTGGTTGACCTTTGTCTGCAATTTTTTTACTATACAGTAAATTAAAGATATGTACACCCCTGACATGACACAAGGTAATAAGAATCTTACAACCATGTAAAAAGCTTTCAGGCTTAAACATTGTGTGAAACCTCTATTCAATTTAGAGGGAGGCTTAGTAATGTTAACATTAGCATTACTACCAGACCTAGGTGGCCTACATATATTTGCCATGGATTGGAATTTGGAACTCATTATCTGTCTGGACACCTTTTGAGGAATAAGAGACCCAAAATGATGCTTGTTCATGTATAGGCTGTTCGACATTTGTTAACCTTGCAATTAGCACAGATAAATCTGTTTCTGTTTGTTGTCATTTTTCCCAATCTTGTTCCAATGTAGAACGTGGTTTTCTTGTATCCTAATGCGCTTGGCTCTCTAAATCATAATTGGAAATAGTATCAAAATAAATGTAGCGAGGACTTAATCAAAAACGTGTTTAATACGTTAAAGGCCTGCACATTTTTTACTCAAAATAGCTTCTTCAGAGCTCTAAATACACATAATGTACTGGGTTGCAAATATTAGCAATCAATAATCATGTTTGTACATTTATTGTGAAACTTTCATATAAATGCAGGAATAAATACATTAAATATATCTGTCAGTAAAGTACATTAATAAAGAATACCACAGTAGTTTTAGTAAATAACAGAAATTGAAGTAACTAGGTAAATAGTAACACAATCAAAAGTAGAAAAAAGGAAGAAACAAATGAAAATGGAAAAAGACAAATAATAAATAGTTGTTATTGTGAATCTATAGTAAAACCATAAAAAGAAAAACATTTTATAAAACAATCCAAGACATGGAATTTTGAAAACTAGTGTGCTAAAGCAATACGTTGGTAGACATAGGAAAGACCAGTTAATGTATCCAGTATTCAATTGAATAAGCAGGGTAGCAGTTGTGCAGGAAATAACACAATCTGATAACACCTGGTGCAGCTGATTGACAAGATGGAAAATAATCCTAAGTGTGTGTTTAATGGGTGGAAATCGTGTGACGCGGTCAGAGAAAACCATAGCTCTTGCGATACCTATTGGTCTGCATAGGATAGGGGTGCAATTAAAATATGTCAGTGCACTCCCACAATACTAGATCCTCCTCTGAAAATGATGTCCTTGTTTCCTTGCCAACATACACCTGTTCTCTGGGTGAGGGTGCTTACACCACCAATGCACCAACAGCAGAAACACATTTAGTTCATTAACCTTTTCTTGAATGAGCAAAGAGGCAAAGTAGGTGATATGCCTGGCCTAGGAATCATATGTATTCATTTTATCAAGGGACTGAAAGTAGTACAGAATAACCAACCATTTCAAAGCTCCTCCAGTGTGCTGTGATTGGCTTGCAATCACACTATTTTAAAGATACTGTGAAGGTGGTTACAGAGGAACTTTGAACAGAGCTGTGGGCGCCAACTCCATCCATTTTGGAACCTTCACCTTCAAAAAAGTACCTAATAAGAAAAAGAAAGCAACTCTCACTCCAAAGAGCTTATCGTCCTGCCTCAGCCCCATGCAGATATGACATGCTTCAGCTTTATTGATACATTCCAGATCCAAGCCCCATATTGTGTTTTTCAGATAAGTGTGATTAAATCATGTTGACACGTAGGGCCTGTTGCTGACAATGCTGAAAATATGGAATTGATGTCTATTTTAAGTATCATGACATGTGGGATAGATTAGACACATTTCTGAGTTTGCTTTCATTTTAGCAATACCAACATTGCACATGCCAAGGTGTATTGATTAATATAGCTCAATGCTATTGGCACACATTTGGACTCAAACTTTATTTTCCAAATCAGTATTATTTCAATGAAATAAATCTTAATAATAGAAACCTGAATTCAAAGATAGTACATTTCACTGAAAAGTCACTCATTGAGTGACATACGTCACTGACCAGAGCATCAAAACAATCCGTTATGTATATTAAAGATGCATTAGCAAAGTAATTTTTAAATAATAATCAGCAAAGAGAACAATTTATGACATGTGAATACTATTTATTTATTTATACAAAGAAAGGAACAATGCCTTTTTGTCCCCAAAGAACATACAATAGATAAGAACACAAAATACAATACACAAAATAACAACTGAATGGAGAATAACATAAAAAGGATGGAAGGTATTAATAAATAAGGGGCATTGCGGAGAATATGGGATTAATCAGTAGTCAATGGCGTACTATTACAATAGTGAACTTTTATTTTTAAAAGATGGCTAGAGATGTTGAGGTGAAATGTTTTAAACCTTGAAATAGAATTCTGCAAATTGAATGCATTGCATACGATTTTGTTTAGATGTTTTAATGTGAAATGACAAAGATATTTTAAAACTAGTTTCACAAGGATGAGAATTAGCAGTCAGTAAAGGACTCATTGACCCTCATTACAAGATTCCCATAACGATTCTGTTGATTTCCCCAATCCGTTCACACCGTTACCAGCGTGACGTAATTACCAGCACACTGCAACTCCACGGGTATGCGCATCTGGCAGAACCGTACACGGTAACACCAACATTACAGTAATAGCAGGAAAAATGAGAAATGATGGTGCACACCCTATCGAAAAATGCCAGTAACAGCGGATCTGTCACCATGATGCCGGAAACACTGACACCGGTAATACTGGTAACACCAGCACCGTAAATAGCCGCATTGCAGCCACTGGAAGTGGGCCGATGGCCAGCATGGAAAACCAAATTCAATTTAAATCAGGCATTTCCTGTTGCCACATCTAATAAAAGGTAAGACTCCCAATTTTTTGTAGGGGATTGGTTTCTCAAGAGTGGGAGTGGATATTATTGCCATTTCCTGTTGCCATCCACACCTGGAGAAACTGCCAGGATGTCTGAAAGCAGCAATAGCAGGCTTCTTGAAATCTCGGCCAAACAGCATCTATGCGTTGTCTATGGTATGGTCAGTCAGGGCTGTCAATTCTGCCTCCAAAAAGCTAGGCTTCCACTGCTTTACAGAGACAGAATTCACAGCCCTGATCGACCACATCATAGACAATGCATAGACGCTGTTTGGCCAGGACAACCGCCGCACCAGACAGTGATGCAAGTCGGCCATATGGATGGAGGTGACCAGTAGAGTCACAGTGGTAGGGTCCCTCCCCAGAACCTCGAGGGATTGAAACAAGAGGTGGGATGACTTGCAGCTGCCCAACCTGCTGGCAGCCCACCGCCATGAGACAATGGCAACAGAAGGCGGGACGGTCTCCCCCATCAGACTCATACCCTGGGAGGAGCAATGCAGCTCTATTATGCATCTGGAGGGCATTGTGGGCATTGTAGTTGCAGATGCCAGAACAAGGACCCAAGGGGAAGGTGGTGAGTACAACAAGCCACACCAGAATGTCCTGCACTACACAAAAAGTGCACACACAAAATTCCAGGGAAACATGCCCAAGGAAAGGGGTAGTAAGTGTGACATCAACATATGAAGTCCCCGTGTACACATAGATGACACGGGTCAGGCCCAATGTAAGCCATGCAATAGCATTGTACACAAAACACATCCATGCACATGTGCACTTGCCATGTGCACCATGGCATGACTGGACAGTTAGCACATCCTTAATGTACACACAACAATAAGCCACTGTGCCATCCGTCCAACCAAAATGTACCAACCACATACATGCATGCATGCACACATCAGTGCACAATCCACCCCCACGCATCTTGACCAGGTCAGGGAATATGCAATGTTCAACTAGTATAATGCAAGTGCGTCGATGTCACACACAGACATCTAACTGCTATGTTTTCTCACCCTTCATGCTCATCCACTGACAGCAACAGTGCTGGTCCGTCTATAGGCCATGCAAGACCCAGTCGTGCTGCCCAATGGCCCACATGTACCACATCCGTGGCAACGCCAGCTCCACAGACCCAGCCAGCTGGACAGGAACAGCAGCCACCACACCAAGGCAAGCCAGCTGGCCAGGAACAGCAGCCACCACCTCAAGGCCAGCCGGCTGCCCAGGAACAGTAGCCACCACCTCAAGGCTAGACAGCAGAACAGGTACAGCATACTGCAACCCAAGCCCAGCCAGCTCTCCAAGCCCAGCCACCTGCCCAGGAACAGCAGCCTGTTCCGCAGGCCTAGGCAGTGGCATACCCTTGGCAGCCATTTAGAGCACCCAACAGCCATCAGGCCCCAACATCCCAAGGCATGACCTGCGATGAAGCTGAGGCTACAGATGGAGGGCAAGATACAGATGACAGTCCACAGTGCTCGACCTATCCCTACCCCACCTTTAGTCCCTCCACTCTCCAGAGCTCACCCACGACCACCAATGCTGTCCACGAGCACATTCACCAGATGGAGGCCCGCCATGAAGAGATGATCAGAATATAATGCCAGCAGCTGGCAGAGACCCAGCAAATTCGGGAGGCAATACAGTTGACTGTCTGGTGCTGTGAGTGTGCCCTAGGCCGTACCACTTCTGGCCTCACACTCCTTGCTCAGAGGGTCCATGAGGGGAATGAGGGTGTGTCCACACTTGCAGTCAGTGGCACTATCCCTGTGGGTAAACCAGGAGGGCATGGGCGCTGAGGGCTTAAACCACACCTCCGGCACAGCCACCCCTGCGAGCCTGGTATAGAGCAGCCCTAGGTGCCACTGACAAAGACACATGGTTACACTTACCCGTGGCAAGGTTCCTTCTAAGAGACGGCTCAGGGAGTGAGACTGTGGACTCCGACAATTGACACTTCATTGTTTGGTTGTGTAGTTAGGGGGTAGTGGGGGTCTGGGAGGGGTTGGTGGGTGTGTGGGGAGGGGGTGGTGGGTTAGGGGTTGGTGGGCAGGGTGATTTTTTAGTAGATTGTAGAACTTTTCAATACATTAATCTAGTCACTTGCAATGAGTGGACAGTCATTATTCATGTGTATGAATGTATTGAGTGAGCACATCGAATGCAGTGACATATTATGGGTGGTGCACAGTGTCTATGATTTATTTTCAGACAATACGCCTGTCCCTGGCATCAATCTGCACATGCCTATGCCTGGCTGGTGCTGCCTCGCCAGCATCATCACCATCATCATCTCCACCCTCTAGCGATGGCATGTCCAGTTCGGGGCAGGGATATGTTTCATCGAATGCAGATATTATGCAACATTGCACATGCCAGGACTATCTGCCCACCTTCTCTGGCCTGTACATAAGTGCCTTTAGGAGTCCAAACTTTTGCTCGATAGTTGCTCTGGTTTGCACATAGGCACAATTGTATTCCATGCCCTCTGGCGACTGTGGATCCCTCAGTGGGGTCATTAGCCAGGACCGTAGTGGATATCCGGAATGCGGGGGGGGACACAAGGTGAGCCTTGGCATGCATGTGGCAGGACTGATGTTCTAATGGCACGTAATTCTATAACATGATCCCCCATGCATCCCAGGGCCATGGTAAGCATATGAGTCATGCACTGTGAAGCACCCTGAAACAGCAAATGTATGTCATCCGTACCAAGATGTGTTGTACTCCTTTTGGTGGATTGATGTGGGTGGAACTGCACTAGCCACCAACAGGCCCTGCATGCATATCCCCCTGGTGTGGTGTGGTAATCGCCATGCTAACGCCCGGCAGTGTCTGCACACACTACATGATGCCTGCACTGCAGTCTGGACATACACTCATATGCATCAACACAGCTTGAGGGCTCACATGCACAATAGGCACAGAATACACATTACTTCTTTGTCATCACAGTAGATGGCACCAGTACTGCATGGACATTTTGCCCATCTCCCATCCGATCACGCTGATGTACACCCCTGTGCTTGTCAGATAGCTGTCACAATTGTTCACCGGCATTCACACCAGTGGAAATGGTGCACTGCATGGGGCACTTTGACATTTGCATTAAATATGTACATGCATGGCAGGTAGTGCACGGCAGTGGTGTTGACTGTGACTGAGTGTTCCACACAATCAGTGCAGGCATGCACCTTGCTAGGACATGACATGATACGATATGATATGCTATAGCATTTATAACGCACCTATACACAAATGTTTCAAAGTGCCTTCATTGGCCTGGGTAGGACAGTGCTCTGCAGTGCAGGTATAGATTTCTTGGAGTGGCAGTATTGCATTCTGATACCTATAGTGTGTTGCCTGTTTACTTTCTCAGGGTTCATGTAGGTACTTGACACTGACTGACACGGCAACAGACTGGTGTTATACCTGTGCTCCCGACTTTTGGGCATACACCGGTGGTACCCTGTGATGCTTGATGTTTAAGGGCCTGTGAACCATGCAGCAATCTGTGTGTACTTGTCCATGTACTCACCCAACATCCAGGTCCTTTGTCCGCTCTACTGTGCCATGCATGCTAGCAGGGTGCTGTTCCGTAGAACCATGGAGTCGTGGGTTGACCCTGGGAACTGGACGCAGCAGTGCGTGATGGTGAGGTCGGCGTTGCAGGTCATCAGTACGTTGAGCGAATGGTACAGCTTACGTTTCCTGTAAACCTCCTCTGTGACATGTGAGGGCACCTGCTCAACATGTGTGCAGTCCAACGATTCAAGCATGTTTGGCACCTGTTGTGTGTAGAAGCAGGCCTTGGTGGCATTCACCTGTGCCAGGAGGGTTGGCAGGGCGATGTGCTGGCCCACTTGGAGCAGGAGGGTCTCCAGTACCTGCACCAGCTCCCTGGAGAAGGCGGGCTGCAATATGCTATGCAGCTGGCCCAAGGAGTGGTGGAACGTGCCTGTGGCTAGGAAGTGCAGGACCAACACCAGTTTCAACAGTGGTGGTATGGCTGTCCGAGTGCCGATACTGCTCCCTATGTCACCCTGGATTAGGATCAGTAGGTCTTGGATTGTCTCCCTGTTTAGACAGTACAGGGTATGTATCTGTCCATCTGTCAGGGCCCAGGGTGTGGCCCTTGTGTGGGGTATGACTGCTTGTCTCCGCCTCACCACTTGCATCCCAGCCATCCTCCACCTCCACTCCCTGACCTCCTCCTGCCATCAGTGCTGCTCCAGCTCATTCAGCTGCAAAGCAGCATGCAGCACCTACCTCTCCATTGCTATCACTGAGAGGGGCAGCATGGTTTTGTTGGTGGAGTGTTCTAGGTGTGAGTATGGCCATTTTCTAGTGTTCCTGGTTGTATTGGGTGCACCTTGGTAGAACTGGTGCACCTGTGGCCTATTTGGACCCACCTGGGATCATTTACTGCCTGGTCCGCGATGCCAGTGTTTCCGGCATGGTTTTTCTGGTATTACCGGCAGTACACAAACCATAGTAAGGTATGCAAACAAATATGCAAATGTAAACATTAATATATTTGTGTGCATACCTTAATATGGTTTGTGTACTTTCAGGCCACGCCCATCATGGAAGCCACGTCCCCAAATGAGGGCCCCTCTCAATTTCTTACCTCACTTAACGCACTGAGCAAACCACGTACAGAGGGCATCAAAGCAGACCTAGAAGACAGGCAAAGAGGTTGAGGAATAACCATGGACCAACTTTAGGAAAATAAAGACAATACAGTGACGGTACTTCAGTGATATCCATGATGTAGGGGCCTGAAAACCCAGCAGACCAGGCCTGCCAGGGATCCAGGGCCCCTACCGGCATTGTTGAACTATGGCAGTCCGGAAAGGGTGCTGTTATTTCCGGACCACCATACTTATAATGAGGGACAATGTCAGTAACAACAAAAGATGCACAGGAGTATCCAGGGCACAGACACCAGTCCCCAAGAGGAACAGGAAGCAGCGTTGAAGAGAACCTGTCTCATGGATGAAGAGTTGTATGAAGCCTGGAGTGGATGACGTCTTGCTCTGCTTCATGGGCATTGACTTCTGTGGCACGTCTACTGCTTATTAAGCCAACCCTCTTGCCATCTGTAAGCATTCTGGCAAGGGTCATAAGTGGAGTGGGACCATGGAGCGTCAGAAGGAAGTGGTGGCATTGTAACTCATTTGAGCTGTAGACTGCATTATCTAGATCATGAAACTTCTCAAGATCAATGCAACAACATCCAAACCCTGCAGTAGAACTATTGAAAACCTCACAGAAGAAGTGTACAATACCAGGTCAGTGAGATTCCTGTATTTACTCACTCTAATACGTTCTTGACTCCATATGTTTAGGAGTCTAATTGTTGAATTGAGATAGGCATCATGCTGTCTCTACTGGTGGTGCCATAGGAACCTGCCCATTCAATACAAAAACATCTTGGCAGGCATATTCTGAGCCATTTCAAATGTTCTTGTGACGTACCTGGCTTTTCACAGTAGGCAGCCATTTCGGAGAGATTTCTACCATGCCACATCTGGTGCAGTAAGAATCAGCGGCGGCGATCACACTGTTTAAATGACATAAGCCACTGCAGAAAATCCGACTGAATCCTGGCATTGATTTTCACCAATGCGATTGATTACCTGACATAATCCATCCCAAACTTCTTATTCCAGGGTAGTAAGAAGATCAATGCCTTATGACATGAAGGGATACTGGGCTGTTACATGGTTTTCACACCTCTTCGGGAACACTCCATGCAGCCAGGCTTTGGGATATGCAGAAATGCAGAAAAAAAATTACTTGGTATGTGGCTACTTTGCGCGAACAATTTCATGAATATGCGGAGAGCGCGATAAATGTCTGCACGCAGGTGCACGCAGAGTCGTTCTCGGCGTGCAGGCATTGTGGGAGCTCTGTGCACTATTCCATGAATCGGGCCCTTAAAGTATTCTGTCTCTGCTGTTGAAGACTCTTTGCTTGACTGTGATTGTGTAACTAGGACAGGGACTCTACGGGGGCAAAACTATAAAAAATTTGCACCAGTGGAGAACATTTTGCGAACTCTCACATAATACAAGGTAGTCAGGTTTTGTCAAAAACCCTTCATTTACAAATATGTGCAGAAGGGCCAAAATTAATATGCTTGTTTTTTGTATCTGCTGCGTCACATGAAAAGAATGAAAATAAATGTGTTTGCTACATTTCTTTTCAAGTTCTGCAGCATACAGTCACTAAAGCTTTCAGTTTATACAAATTGGTGCTAAACCGGTTTCTCCATTCCGCATGATCTAATAAAAAATTAATTTGCACATTTTATGCACAAAGGAAGTGTTTTGATAATCTGACCCAGACAAGGGACGCCATTTCACCAAAACGTCAGGGACAGAGGAAGTGACATCACATGACCAGGGAGTGATGTCATTTCACCCTATGATGGCACGTGACCTTTCAATCCTTGACAAACAGGAAGTGGCATTACATAGCATTCTTCCTCGGGACACTTACAAAAATATGGTTACAAAATCACTGTAATATGATATAAATGTCATACAAGAATGGATGACCATATGTAGCCGTAATATCAGTGTGCATAGGCCCATATTACCAAATTACTGTGAATGTAGGCAGACATCCAACACAACAACCTGGACTATTGTACGTCACTCAAAGTAAACTGTAAACAGACAGAGCCTCTCAAAGAGACCTAAAGCGCAGACATCCAGTATCTGCCAAGTGTCTAGCCACAGAATGGAAACATCAACTGACCCACACAAGTCCACCCAGATAAAACGATGTTCTGGAGGGTTGCCCAGAGCTGTGCCAGTGATTATGAATGATTTGAAACCTTCCAGCCATCACCTTTCTGTTTTGCTGTTTTGGTAATTAACCCACAGTTCTTTTTGTTAGATGGGAGATAAAGGGGAAGGATGTGTTGCAGGTATTATTTTAAAATGTAAACAGCAGCTCCACAACATTACCCCTAGAAACACCTGCTGGGCCTAGAGACCTAGGCTACTCCTCACCCATTACGCCCAATGAGGCAGAAACATGTCTGGGAATGCTTGTGGTCTTGTGCTGAAGGAATGTGACCTATCAGTTTGGGCTGGACTGCCCTTTTTGGGATGGGACCAAGCATGATTTACATATGGTCTTTCCCCTTCAGTAGTGGCTTGGCAGGCTGAAAAACAGTGGTCTGGACGGTTGCCCAGAGCTGTGCCAGTGGTTATGAATGATTTGAAACTTTCCAGCCATCACCTTTCTTTTTGCTTGTTTGGGAAGTAACCCACCGTTTTTTTTTTTCTTAGATGGGAGATAGAGGGGAAGCATGTGTTGCAAGTACCAGTAATTACAGGTTTTTTAAACATTGTATAATGACCAGCAGCAGACAACGAGAAACAGTGATGAGATGTGCGTTCATGCTGTGCTGTGCTGCCACTGAATACTGCAGACTGCTCATACACATTCCCAGCTAGCTTGCACTTGCCCCATACTCTTCCTGTTGCTACAGTACTGGGTACAAAATGGAAACACGAACAGCTGCTCCATGACATCACCCCTAGAAAAGATCAATTTTATTATTTTCTTCGGTCCTTTATATCTTGCTTACTGCCAGCCTCCTCCAGCTTCTAAGCACTGGAACAGGAACTGAACCCATGTTTAACTGCATCCTATTGTTACCAAAGCAAGTGTGTTGCCCCTGAGCTACCATTCCAAATATATATATGTTTTGCTTGAGGAAGCAACAGATGGTTTACTTCAAAGGCAAAGGTCAACTTCATGGAAATTAATTACCTCACCTTTCATCTATCTCCAGTGTGCCTGTGATGCAGGTCTGGCAGATCTGGATCAGGTCACACAGTGTCTATGCAGGATTGGTGGCAGATGTCACTGGGGCACACCCCCTTCATCACAGGCCCAATGGCTCACTGGATGTGCAAAGCAGATAACGAGAAACACTGATGAGATTTGCGTTCATGCTCTGCTCTCACTGAATACTGCAGGCTGCTCTTACCCATTCCCAGCTAGCTAGACCTAGCCCCCGTACCCTTCCTGTTGCTACACTACTGGGTATGCGCTGCACAGATATCCCCACCTCTGAAACCAACCATTCAGGCATTCTTCACTTATAGACTACCAACCTGTTACTGATGGCGGCTTCAAGGTTTTTCCTGCATCCCTATTATTTCTCCAGCTAACGAGATTGAGATTCCAGGTGAACAAAACTGTGGCACATTTAGCTGCATTTATAACCAGGTGCAACACACATATCTGCTCTTGGCACTGCCGCTTTGTCCAGTCGCCCAGGGGTCGCAAAGTCAGGTCTAGAGGTAGCAGAGTGGGAGTCAGGGGTCGCAGCTGCCAGTTTGTTTGCACACTGACTGCAAAGAGTGCGATTTAGCACGTGTTTTATTCCACACAAATCAGTTCCAACTATTCAGGGCATGTAAGCACTTAAAATAATCCTATGAAATTCATAGCAAAACATTGCCTAAGAGACTGCAAATCTGTTTTGATAACCACATTGATTTTCAACAGCAATATTTCAATTTACAGCATCTCGACACATTATTTTGAAAAGAGGAATCTGAAAAGAACATTACCAGCACTGCTGTCTGAAAAGCTGGATGAAAGCCTGAAATACACTCATCACAAAGTTAACAGATGGTTTATTTAGTAGCCTGAATTCTATAAAGAAACAGAATGTGATATAAAGAAATACAGACACATGTATTGCGACAAGTGATGAGAGCTGAGAAGCCTATGCAATCTAACCATTGTCTGAGCGACCTTGAAACACAGAGGGTCTGGTTTACAAAAGTGTTTTAAAATGAAAAAAAAAATCCATTGGAAAATGCTTTGTAAAATAAAGCTATGAGTATATAAGACTAATTTACAAGAAAAAGCGCTAAGTCTGGGCAAAGAAGTTGCAGATAAAACTTTGTGTGGCGCTAATGTATGGCGCGCGGACTTGATACCCAGAATGAAATGTGTGCAGAAAGCTGCAGCACAATGATAAAATGTTAGCGCTCAGCACGCCCCAGGCGCAAAACAATACATTGCCGCACACAAACAGTATTGTTAAATAGGACATTGTGCAGGGCAATCTTTGAAAAGTCATTGAGGACCACTTACTGGTAATCTGCATTTCAACCACTCCTAATCATCTTTTTGGGTCTCCAGACATTGAAGCAACCTAAATCCACATGATGCCGACACCCACTCTTCTTGGGCACAGTACTTTCTCTGAATTAAGTATTTCAAGTACAAGTACTGTGACAACAAAGTGTGGGTGTCGGAGGCATGAAGATTTGGGGGTGTACATTGCAAGTGAAAATACTGTGACCGTCAAGACTGGGTGTCGGAGGCATGAAGATGTTGGGATGCGCATTGCAAGTGCAAGTACTGTGACCATGACAAGTGGGTGTCGGAGGCATAATGATGTGAGGGGTACACATTGCAAGTGCAAGTACTGTGACCTTGACAAGTGGTTGTCGGAAGCATGCATGAAGATTTGGGGGTGTGCATTAAGTGCAAGTACTGTGACCATGAAAAGTGGATGTCAGAGGCATAAGGATTTGGCTAGCCTTAAAATGTACACCCGCAAATCTTTATGCCTCCATCACCCACTCTTCACAGTATGTGCCCTAACAGGGTGCAACCTCACATTCATGCACCCCAAATACACAGAACCCCAATGTCAACTCCTTTTTGCATAGTACCAACACCATGTGTTGGCTGAAAAGTCAAATGTCTGAGTGAAGTCCTTAAGAATCAGCTTGCTGAAGAGGTCCATGAAGAAGCTCCAGCCCACCTTAGTAAGTTTTCGCCTACACGCCTGTGTCATTTGTCTACATCAATCTTTGGACAACAGGTTACTGGATGTCATCTTACCCCTTGCACTTAGGAACACAACAGTTTGACTCCCACTGCCATATTAATATTGTTGGCTGGTGAACACAGAGAACTGAATGCTGGCCTTCACTTAGGAACTGCTGCACAAGAGTAAACTCACATGCCCAACAAACCTAGAAAGTGCAGAACAGCCTAGGGTTCTTGCTCAGCACAATTGAGGTGTCAGCCTTACAATTTGTATTTTTGTATTTTTATTGTATTTTATAAAGCACCTTTGTCCAAAGCGCTGCACAGAGTTAAAATTAAACAGTACAGTAATAATGATCAGTTAAATTGGTCAAACATCAATTCTTTTAGCTAACAGTCAGGAACAATGGAGAGATGTTTTTTCAAAGAGAGACAAAAGAGAGAGTAGACAGAGATAGGCCGAAGAGTAAGCTTGTAAGTGCAAGGACACTAGCCAGCTGTGCACCTTGTGCCCTCATGGCACAGTTTAGTGTTGAGCACTTACCTTTCCCAACCCCTGCCCTTCTGTCCTGCATCTTTCATGAACTACACCTGACAGATTTCATCCACAAACATGATCAGGTGGAAGCAGAGCTGGTGGTTTTGATGACAATCACCGCTTCCATGGCTTCCCCTTGGATCACACATAGCTGCACAACAACTGCCCACCACATATTATGTGCTGCTACAATGTGGGTATTTTCTGTTGAGGTTGTGTAGTCCTTTTGGGAGGCGAAGAGGCCATTACATGAATGGGATCCAACTGCCTTTTTTATCGTCCATAATGAATCTAAGCTATATGTGTTGTTGAAGTGTGAGTACATCTAGATGCACAAGAAAGTGGCAAAGAGCCACATAAACTCTGGTGGCAGCATAATAGAACACTATGAAGAAGAAATAGCAATATATAGAAGTGGATGTGCAGAGGTGAATGAGCTGTCTCCGGAACCCTTTAAAATACATGCGCTGGAGAATGCGCTGTCCTTAGGATTTTGCAAATCCTGCACCTTGCCTCACTTAAACTCTGCCACTGTGATCCTCTTCTCCTCCCTTTGAACTTTGCCATGATGACCTCCGTCTCTTCAGATTCTACCATTGTGAGGTTAAACGCACTTCTAACTGTGCCTCGGCGGGGCAAGGCCACCTGGAATTTTGCCACAGTGAGTTTTACCACTTTAGAGTACACTTCCTAGAGTCTGCGACCTCCGAACCTCGCTACTCTGTCACCCAACCTTTTGGACTGTAACACTCTGATGCTCCCTGTGCTAATTCTGGAAGCCTTCAACCTCCTGCCTTGAACACTACTACTTTTGAGCCAGGGTTCCCAAGCACCACAAGGCTCTAATACTATGATACAACATCCGCAGAGAGGCTTTCATCACTGTGAACCCGATAACACTAGAAAACCATACCAAGCTGGGGTTCCCAAGCACCACTAGACTTTGAAACTTTAATACAGCCACCACAGAGAAGCCTTCGTCACTGTGAACCTGATAACTCTGCAAGGCCTCAACAAAGTGAGCCCAAACCACCTGGAAGCTAAAGCCACATTAGGTAATTCACCAATACAAGTCACCATTGCTACGGGGACACATGACCAGGAACCCTCACACTGTAAGGACTTCCCACTCACAGAGATCCTGCCATGGGGATACTGCACAGAGTAAACCTGGGACCAGGAATAATACTGCACATGGAATATTCTCATCTAAGGTAATTTCCACCTGGGATAGTTTCACCACTGGGATAGTTTGTCCCTTGGCACAGCTCTGCCACTGGAATAGTTTGGGCCATGAAATAGCCCAGCCCCAGGAACAGTACTGCTCCTGAGGTAATTCTGTCCTTGAATAATTCTGCACCTGGGATAGTGCATCCCCTGAGATAGCTCCAGCCCCAGGGATAGCCCCAACCCATGGGATAACTCCAGCACCTGAGATAGCTCCCAACACTGGGATAGCTCATGCCTCTGGAATAGTTCAGGCCCAGGAAAAGCCGTGGCCCAGGAACATTTCTGCCTTTGAAGTAGCTCTGCCCTGAAATAACTCAGCTCGTGGGATAGTTCAGCCCTTGGTGTGCTCCAGGGATAAGGCTTCTGGCCCTGGGATAAGGTTTAAACCAGGGATAAGGCTAACCCTAGAGAAACCCCCTGGGATCAGGTTAGCCCCTGGGATAGGTTTACCCATGGAACAGTTTGCTGCCTGAAACAGTCCAGCCGTTTTAACAGCTAGACCACTAGGATGGCCCTATAATATTATTCTACAAACTACACCCTCAACACCTCTGCTCCATGAGGGAATAGCAAAAACAGCCCAAGTGAAGAGAGAGAAACATGAGAACAAACAGACAATCCACCAGGAAATAACCCAAACATCCAACCTGATTGGGAAATAACAGAAACAAACAGAAACCCAACGCCCCTGCAACAAGCCCACACCCTAAAATGTACTGCACCAGCAAAGACTGATGCCCAAGAAATAGCCAAAACAGAACAAATCAAATGTAACAAGGCCAACCATTTCAAAACACCCCATCCAGAAACCAACCAACACCAAGAGTTAGCACACCTACCCACCCACCCACCGGAAAAGAGCCAGTTTCCTGGAACAAGACCAAAATCACTTTAATCATTGCACCCCCTTTCAATCTACCAACCATAATAACCGAAAGCACATACAGAGGATCGCCCGAAACACAACAGACAGACATAACATCCACAGAAGCACAAATGAAAGAAAAAACCGAAACACACCAGTTCATCACAAAAAATTGGCATGATAGAAAGAATCATCAACCCGAGCAGACAGACTAATAGGAAGACAACATCAACCAGAAACGCAACCTTTTTGACCTACTCAATGAAGAAACAGAAACAACAAAACCAAAGGCACAACCTGATGGAAAAACAAATCAATTTCAATTCAAATTACCAATGCTACCGCTTAAGGACAAACAAACCCCAGAAAACAAAAAGATACATTGCAACCTAGTCAACACCAGATCAATGCCAAAACACACAACAGAAACATAGTATCTAGAATCCTATGACATACAACCCTACTTTCATGGAAGCACTTGTGGACACCTTCACTAAAAGTGCCATTAAATATGATTACCTTATCATACTGGGAGATTTCAACATCTGTTTCAAAGAAGAAAATATGAATTCACCTAAAACTCTAACAAATCAGCTAGCAAATATGTATTTACAACAATTGGTGAAGGGAGCAGCACATGCAGCAGACCTGTAATGCTCACCTGATTCTCGCAGAGGCGCCGGTCTTGACTGGGCGACTGCCGTATCTTCAAAGGTGATGTGTAGCACCCGGTTGGCTCTTTGGGCTGGACCTCTGTGCACTGTATGCCTGACGTGTAGAGTAAGATGTCTGCAGATAGAAAATATGGGGTTAATGAACTGGGGTTATTGGGGTGTCCCTATCTCTTTCCTCTTCTCCTCTCCTGTAGACCCCCAAAGGTTAACGCTCTCACCTTAGGTAAGTGAATGCCGAGCTCTCCATCTGCCTCGGGGCAGGGTGCTGTAACCAGTTTCTTCACTGGATAGGTAGCGCAGGCCTCTTGACTTCAGAGGACTGCTGTCCGTCGTTTACTGCACGAACGGTAAGTTTCGAGTCATTCAAATGTCTTTAAAGTCTTTAGTAATGATGTCTCTTGTTTTGCAGGGTTCCGGCGATGGCGGATGACGGGCTGAAGTGAGTTGAAGATGGAGCCCGTGTGATGAATAGAAGCGCCTGGAAGCACGTAAGTAAGCGCTTGTTGCCTGCTTCACTATGCGCTCTAACTGTCTTTTTATTTTGCAGGTACGAGTTCGGAGCGGCTGCAGGGTGCCGGAATACCCACTGGATTAGATGTGGAAAGGAGTAATGGCACGTGAGTATTAAAGTTCCCCAATGTTTTTAAACGCACCTTGTTTTGTCTTTCAGATGCGGGATGCAGCGCCGAAGGCCTCCGGAGCGTGCGAAGAGTTGGTAAACTTTTGTCTTTCAGATGCCGGAATGCTAACCTGTTCTTTCTTGTCTTTATAGGTGTTGCTGAAGACTGGATTCAGGATGGTAAGCCTTTGCCTTTCAGATGCCGGAATGCTAACCTGTTCTTTCTTGTCTTTATAGGTGTTGCTGAAGACTGGATTCAGGATGGTAAGCCTTTTTCCTTAGGCCCAGGACCGGATGCAGAAGACACGATGAGCGTTCTGCTGCAGAGGTTGCAGAATAACGCAAAGCAAGATTCATCCACCGGGTGTGGTTTAAATAGCCTCCTGTAGTGCTTAGGTGTCTCCTTCCACAGCCACGCCTAAGTAAGAAAAGAGTTCCTGGTAAGAAAAGAGTTCCTGCCTTCCAGAAGAGTTCCAGTGTTCTGAATCTAGGGAGTGGCTCCAGCCCCACCCAACAGGAAAAGTAGTTCCAAACAGAAGAGGATCAGAGGCTCAACTGGCAGGCAAGTAAGCAGCATGGTCTGCTGAAGGTAAGTCCACCCAAGCATTATGAGCCCGGCGCTTCCAGCGCTGGGACTGGGCATATTTATGAGCCTGGTGCCACTGGCGCCAGGACTGGGTCCAAAAGGTCCCAATTGGGACTGGTTGGCACTCGGAACCTGGGTTATGGATCTGCTTCCAAGGGAGTTGGGAAAACCCTGACCTTTTGGAAGCAGAGATCATGACAGTACCCCCCCTCAAGGCCCCTCCCAAACCGGGCTTCTCCGGGGGTTTTGGCTTGTCAGGAAATGTTCGGTGAAATCTTTTGATTAGGCGAGGAGCGTGGACATATTCAGCAGGTTCCCAGGATCTCTCTTGGGGGCCGTAGCCTTTCCAGTCAATTAGGTAGAATAGTTTAGATTTGGAGATCTTGGAGTCCAGAATGCTTTTGACTTCAAACTCGAGTTCTCCATCCACTAGGATAGGTTTTGGAGATTTGGTTAGTCGGGTTTGAGGTTGCACAGGTTTTAATAGAGAGACGTGGAAGACCGGATGTATCTTCATGTGCGGGGGCAAGTCCAACTTGACCGCTACTGGGTTTACTATGGTAGTGATGGAATAGGGACCAAGGTATCTTGGGTTGAATGTGCGTGGCCCCTTTAGAGATAGATATTTGGTGGATAACCAGACTTGATCCCCTACTTGATAGTGAGGGGCTTCCTTCCGATGTTGATCTGCTCCTTTCTTGTATTGTTCTTTAGCCCTTTGAAGGTGAGAAACAGCTTCCTTAAAGGCTTGGGTGATTGTAGAATGCAGGTAGTCTGCTGCTGGTGTTTCAAGATCTTGGAGGGGATCCAACTCCGAGGTTCGAGGGTGACTGCCGTACAAAAGAAAAAACGGGGTTTTCCCAGTTCCCGAATGGACAGAGTTATTGTAGGCATACTCGGCTATCCAAAGGATATCTTTCCAAGTTTTTTCAGTTTGTTGCAGCATGCAGCGTAAATACTGTTCCAGAGTTTGATTGGTCCTCTCGGTTTGTCCGTCGGTCTGAGGGTGGTGACTGGTCGATAGTCTCACATCAATTTGAGCCGACCGACAGCAACTTCGCCAAAAATGAGAAATAAATTGACTACCTCGATCCGAAATTAGAACCGAAGGAAAACCGTGCAGTCGGACGATGTTTTCGAGAAATTCTCGGGCCAGAGTTGCTGCTGTTGGCAAGCCTTTGAGCGGAATGAAATGCGCCATCTTGGAGAATAAGTCCACGATTACTAGAATCGTATTGTATCCGGAGCATGGAGGTAGATCGGTGATGAAGTCCATAGAAAGCGTATGCCAAGGGCGAGGTGGGATGTCAATAGGGCGTAAGAGGCCTGCTGGTCTTTCCTTTTGACTCTTGTTTTGGGCGCATACTCCACAGGACATTATAAAGTCTCTGATATCTTTTTTCCAAGACGGCCACCAGAAGTAGCGCTTGATCTTTTCTGAGGTCTTGGCTATACCGGGATGACCTTCCATTAAAGAGTCGTGATAACAAGAGATTACTTTTTTCTGTAAATCTGTGCTGGGTAGGTATAATCGTTCTTGGAAATACAATAAGTTGTCCTTTACTGCAAAGTCCTTTCCCTGCAGATGCCAATTCTGTATGTCTGCTGGAGTTACAAGTTGCCTGGCTTTATCCTTAACTTCCTCTATGGATTCTGTGGCGATTACACCCAGAATTCTTTGTTCGGGAATGATTGGTACAGGTTTAGGGTTGACCAAGTGTTCTTCCACTCC
The DNA here is from genome assembly GCF_040938575.1 of Ambystoma mexicanum. Taxonomy (NCBI): domain Eukaryota; kingdom Metazoa; phylum Chordata; class Amphibia; order Caudata; family Ambystomatidae; genus Ambystoma; species Ambystoma mexicanum. Next base: position 546,110,549 of record NC_090929.1, read on the forward strand.
CATCCGAGAAAGGGCATCGGCTTTACCGTTCTTTGTACCAGGTCGATAGGTAATTATGAAGTCAAACTCGGCAAAGAATAATGCCCAACGGAGTTGTCTAGAGGATTGGGCTTTTGCGGTCTTCAAATATTGCAGGTTTCGGTGATCCGTAATCACAGTAACGGTGTGTCGGGCCCCCAGCAGATAATGCCGCCAAGCCTTAAAGGCAGACTTGATAGCCAGAAGTTCCTTGTCAGTAATCGTGTAATTGATTTCAGGAGGCGAGAATTTGCGGGACCAAAACGCCACGGGATGCAACTGATTGGTTACCGGGTCCTTTTGTGATAGAACTGCCCCCATGGCAAGGCTTGAGGCATCAGTTTCCACGATGTAGGGGAGTTCGGGGCGAGGGTGTTTTAAGATTGGTGCAGAGATAAATTTAGTCTTCAAATCCTGGAAAGCTTGTTCCGCCTCGGTAGACCATTCAAAATGTTTGTTTTTCTTTAACAAGGCAGTGATGGGCTGGACTATTCGAGAGAATTCGGGGATAAACCTGCGGTAAAAGTTAGCGAAGCCTAACATGCTTTGCACACCTTTTACGGAGGATGGTGATGGCCATTTGAGAACTGCATCGACCTTCTTTGAATCTATACGCACTCCGCCAGGTGATAATATGAATCCCAAGAATTCAACTTCAGTCACGTTGAAAACACATTTTTCCAACTTAGCGAAAAGTTTGTGTTGACGCAATCTTTCGAGGACCATTTTCACGTGTTTCCGATGTTCAGATTCCGATGAAGAATAAACGAGGATGTCGTCAATGTAAACAACAACACATACATCTATGAGCTCTCTGAGGACATCGTTCATAAAATATTGAAAGGCGGCCGGGGCATTGCAAAGTCCGAAGGGCATGACCTGATATTCAAATAGTCCATACTTGGTACGGAAGGCCGTCTTCCATTCATCGCCCTCTTTTACTCGTACCAAGTGGTAAACTCCTCTAAGATCCAGCTTTGTATATATGCATGCTTTTCTGACTTGGTCCAGGAGTTCAGGGATCAAAGGTAACGGATATCTATTCTTAACGGTGATCTGGTTCAGGGAGCGATAATCGATACAAGTTCTAAGGTCTCCATCCTTTTTTGGAACGAAGAACAAAGCTGAAGAAGCAGGGGACTTGGAAGGACGAATAAACCCATTTGCCAGGTATTGATCCAGGTATTGTCGAAGGTGAAGGTTCTCAGGCTCGGTGAGGGCATAAATTCTACTACAAGGAGGAGTAGATCCAGGTATCAGGTCTATCTGGCAGTCATAAGACCTATGAGGAGGTAGAGAGTTAGCCTGATCCTTCCGGAAAACATCTTGGTATTCTAGGTATTCGGGAGGTAACTGGGGAGTCTCTGAAGAAATTGCGGCCAGTGCAACACCAGGTGGAGGGTGACAAGTAGAGACACATTCTGGAAACTGGACCGTTCTTGCTCGCCAATCGATCAGAGGATTGTGTTTCTCTAACCAAGGTATTCCTAGAATAATCTGAAACTGAGGGGCCTTGATCACATCGAACACAATCTTCTCATGGTGTCCATCTTGACTTACTAGCGTCACCTCTTGAGTGGTATGCATTACTGGCCCGGAGGCTATCTCCGTACCATCCACCATAGTAATGACGTCCTTTACAGCCTTGGGACAAAGAGTTAGATTCATCCTCAAAACCATTTCATGATCCACATAATTGCCGATGGCACCGCTGTCGACGTAAGCTTCAATTGCATGTAATCGATCCGGATTATCAGGGCTAATGAGGACCATAGGTATCACGAAATGCGAGGTCACGGAACTGGTTTTCACGCTCGGCAAGAGGACCTCTATTCTTGTCGTGCGAGGTCGTTTCCCTGCTCAGAGTTTGTAACTTTGGTAACTGCAGCTCCTACTGCCTTCTTGGCAGGTTTCACCGGACAGTCTCGAAGAAAGTGCCCTGAGTTTCCGCAATATAGGCATAATTGCAACTGTTTCCTCCTTTCCCGCTCCCTTGGTGTTAGAGGACCTTTCAGAGCCCCTATTTGCATGGGTTCCCCGGAGTCTACTCATTTGGAAGGAGTTGGCGGTTTGGAAAATACTCGAGCATCAAACTTGGAACGATCGGCCTTCCTGTTCTGCAGCCTGTGATCTATTTGAACGACCAAGTCTATATAATCCGAACAGTCTTGTGGGGGATTCACTACTTGGGCTAAAACGTCTTTGAGCTCTCCACGTAGACCTCTATAAAACAGCGTAATCCTTTTGTCCTCAGGCCATTGAGTTTCCACTATTAGTCTATTGAAAGATGCAATATAAGCCAAAAGGTCTTGATTACCCTGTCGCAACGAAAGAAGCTCATTGTCCAAGGCCTGCCCCTGTGAATGTCTTCTGTAACGCTGACCTGATTCTCGCAGAGGCGCCGGTCTTGACTGGGCGACTGCCGTATCTTCAAAGGTGATGTGTAGCACCCGGTTGGCTCTTTGGGCTGGACCTCTGTGCACTGTATGCCTGACGTGTAGAGTAAGATGTCTGCAGATAGAAAATATGGGGTTAATGAACTGGGGTTATTGGGGTGTCCCTATCTCTTTCCTCTTCTCCTCTCCTGTAGACCCCCAAAGGTTAACGCTCTCACCTTAGGTAAGTGAATGCCGAGCTCTCCATCTGCCTCGGGGCAGGGTGCTGTAACCAGTTTCTTCACTGGATAGGTAGCGCAGGCCTCTTGACTTCAGAGGACTGCTGTCCGTCGTTTACTGCACGAACGGTAAGTTTCGAGTCATTCAAATGTCTTTAAAGTCTTTAGTAATGATGTCTCTTGTTTTGCAGGGTTCCGGCGATGGCGGATGACGGGCTGAAGTGAGTTGAAGATGGAGTCCGTGCGATGAATAGAAGCGCCTGGAAGCACGTAAGTAAGCGCTTGTTGCCTGCTTCACTATGCGCTCTAACTGTCTTTTTATTTTGCAGGTACGAGTTCGGAGCGGCTGCAGGGTGCCGGAATACCCACTGGATTAGATGTGGAAAGGAGTAATGGCACGTGAGTATTAAAGTTCCCCAATGTCTTTAAACGCACCTTGTTTTGTCTTTCAGATGCGGGATGCAGCGCCGAAGGCCTCCGGAGCGTGCAAAGAGTTGGTAAACTTTTGTCTTTCAGATGCCGGAATGCTAACCTGTTCTTTCTTGTCTTTATAGGTGTTGCTGAAGACTGGATTCAGGATGGTAAGCCTTTGCCTTTCAGATGCCGGAATGCTAACCTGTTCTTTCTTGTCTTTATAGGTGTTGCTGAAGACTGGATTCAGGATGGTAAGCCTTTTTCCTTAGGCCCAGGACCGGATGCAGAAGACACGATGAGCGTTCTGCTGCAGAGGTTGCAGAATAACGCAAAGCAAGATTCATCCACCGGGTGTGGTTTAAATAGCCTCCTGTAGTGCTTAGGTGTCTCCTTCCACAGCCACGCCTAAGTAAGAAAAGAGTTCCTGATAAGAAAAGAGTTCCTGCCTTCCAGAAGAGTTCCAGTGTTCTGAATCTAGGGAGTGGCTCCAGCCCCACCCAACAGGAAAAGTAGTTCCAAACAGAAGAGGATCAGAGGCTCAACTGGCAGGCAAGTAAGCAGCATGGTCTGCTGAAGGTAAGTCCACCCAAGCATTATGAGCCCGGCGCTTCCAGCGCTGGGACTGGGCATATTTATGAGCCTGGTGCCACTGGCGCCAGGACTGGGTCCAAAAGGTCCCAATTGGGACTGGTTGGCACTCGGAACCTGGGTTATGGATCTGCTTCCAAGGGAGTTGGGAAAACCCTGACCTTTTGGAAGCAGAGATCATGACAAGACCACACCCTAGATTCAATATTCTGCAGCAAAAAACTGGTCACAACTGCACCTCCAATGCAAATCGCCTGGAGCGACCACCTCATAATACTCTCCGAGATCCACCCACCAATGTGAATATTTTCAAACCTCCCACAATATCTTCCAATTCAGAAAAGAAACTGGAAATCCATACGCATTGCTGACCTAAACACCAGACTGGAAGCCATAAAACCATCCATCATCGTGTTAGACTCATCCAGCATTGAAGAAAGAATTGAAACAATCTAAAAATGGATCACGAAAACACTAGATGGCACTGCACCAGAAAAATCATTCACCCTCTCAGTAAAAAAAAAGAATGGCGAGATGGTTCACACCCCTCCTCATAGCACTGAAGAAATCTAATAGGAAACTGGAACAAGAATGGATAAAAAAACTATGATCATCAGAAAAAATCACATACCAAAGACAGATACAACTATACAAAGTTGAAATACTCAAAGCAAAAATGACATACTACAATGAATGGATCACAACTCAAGCAATAGCGAGAAAGATATGTTTAACATAATCAACGAGCTAAGAAACCAAACAGCATGCAACAACAAACCGACGCAATGACCTTGCAGACCAGTTCAAAAACAAAACCACAAACAGCCAGCAAGTCATTAAGAGCATGCCTAAAAACACTAACAACCCCTTAACCAGCCAATGCTGGAACACTCTACAAGACTAATCAACTACCCAACAATTGTGACAGAAAAAATCAACAGCCTAGTGAGTAAAGGTAACAGAGCCGGCTCTCTAACAGACGGATGCCCCCCAGATATAAACAAAACTATGCTCATCCAGAAAATATCTGCATAATATTTCCTCAACTTTTTCAACCTCTCACTAGCAACAGGAAATGTGCCTTAAGCCTTCAAATCAACATATATCAAGCCACTCCTTAAAGACCCATCATGAAACACTGAAGACCTAATCAACTACCGACCAATCTCAAACATCCCATTCTTGGTGAGACTCCTTGAAAGCTACATTCACAAACAAGTCCTGGAACATGTAGAAAACAATGCAATACTATACCAGGCACACGTCGTCTTCAGACCCATGCGAGAAAAAGAAACAATATTTCTATAGATATGGTATGAGCTAAAAACCAATGTAGACTCCAACGTCAAATCGGCACTAATACTACTTAATCTATCAGCAGTTTTCGACACAGTCCATCATGAAACACTCATCAAAAGACTCGAAGAATTAGGAATTGGCGACACAATGTTACTTTAGCTAAAAATCTTGATGGAGAAAGAATGGAAACAACTTGGTTAACCCCTTCAACTCAACCTCCCACACAGCAACTTGAAGAGTCCTAAAAGGCTCATCCCTCTCACCACTACTATTCAACATATGCATGACACCTTTCATCAACCTCATTAATAGATACAGCGTCACCGGCTACAATTATGCAGATGACACACAAATCTTCTAAAAAATCAAAGCTAGTGAAGAACAAAACCCAACCCTTATCAACTGTCTCACATTAATAAACCATTGAATGAGTACCAACAGCCTTAAACGCGACCCAGAAAAACAGAAATCAAGATCGCGCCCAGTGACCCACTGAACCATCGCCACATTCCATGGCCTACTGATTAGGGAAACTGACAAGAAGCATTCAAAGTCATCAAGAATGTCTGAATATTAATGGACAGTGACTTAACTCACGAACCGCAAGTCAATGCATTAGTAAAGAGATGCCTTTTCTAAATACACACAATCAAACAGATATTCCCTTTTCACCTTCCCACATAGAACACTTGCTGTCATTTCTCTCATCATGTCCAGAATAGAATATGCCAACAGCATCTATCTCAGATCTATCTCAGAATGCCAGCCTACCTTATCAAAAAACTACAACGAATACAGAATGCAGCAGCAAGCCTACGCCTCGGGCTCACTAAGAGAGAACACATCATACCAGCACTGAGAACCCTACATTGGATATCAGTCAAGAAACACATTTTCTTCAAAACGCTCTGCATAACACACAGAGCAATCCTCGGCCAAGGAACAGAAATCATACAGGGACAAATGATGATCTATAATGCAAACTGAACACTAAGGTCCAGCAACGATAATTGTCTCAAACCTAAACAATACTCAAAGTAGAGACAGCATTCTCCTACATAGCGGCGAGACTTTGGAACTCGCTCTCAAAGGAAATACAAACAACAGAAGATCGATCACCTAAAGTTCGGAAAATTGTTAAAAACATGGCTCTCCAACTCACCAAGCTAAATCGGAAATATCATTGAAGGGAAACTGCCAGCACATCCCAATAGAAACACCAAAAACAACTGAAAACTAATTAACGAAACAAGTCCACCTAAAGAAATAAAGCATTCTAAATCAAATCACCACAGAATAATATTAGCTTGACAGATTAACATAACATCACACAAAAGGACTCATATGAATCCCCACTAATGCTACTAAAAACCCTGAATAATACTCTGCATACTCATCCTCAAACACTGAACAAATCACACTGATACCTCTGCAGCAGAGAACAAGCCTAAAACCACTACAAACTACACAGTCCACAACAACCAAAAAGGAAATTAAACCAGTCACACACAAATCACCCCATACACACTCATGCACCAAACACCTCATACTGTCTACCAACTGAAAACAAAGCACTGCACAGTGATTGGTGTTTCCAGACTGAAGCTACCAACAGCACATGAAAGCTATCTGCGCTTTTCCTTCTCAATCCCACTAACCTAGCTCTCCCAAACCTCCGTCCTTTTCAGATCCGCCAGAGCAACTGGAGACCATGAACATGCAGTGGTGCATGGTGTAAATCACAATACGATAACATAACATCCACCTAGACACCTAAACAAGCATGCACCAATCCTCAAAAAGGGACCCAAAATATCTTCATGAAAACATATCCTTTTACAAATTGGCTATCCACAATGCCCCTAGTAGGTATACAATTGAAAACCTACTCAGCCACCACTGATACATCGAAAGTAAACATGCAATGTCCTTGCATCATAAATGGCATCAGTCAACGATAGCTTGATATCCACACCCTTGCAATGCTCCCTTCCCTACTGGTGAAATCCATATACGCATTGCCATATGGGCAAGTCAGTGAAAGTAAGGCCACTTTGCCTACCTCAACCTCCACCATGAATCACATAAAGACATCATACAAACATCACCCTGACCTGAAGCATGCATGTGTCACGTGCACATATGTGTTAGGTAAAACTTTAATGTTAGTGCTAAATCTTCTGCACTTGTGAGACCCCTAGAACCTTTTGCTGGACTGGTAAATCATTTTTCCCTATACCTCAGTGAGTGGGAACCTTTTTCCACACTCACAGATCCTTTGACTCCTTTTACGGGTGTCATTTCTATGACTCTCCATAGTGTTCTTTTAATGTTTTTATTTTTTTCATTTCAATATTTATTTTAAGAAAACAGCAGTACATTCTGACCAACGATGAACCAACAAGGCACGCTTAACAGCAAAATATACAACAGAATCAGCAATTACACAGGGACGTTTGCCAGAATGAAAATATACATTGGAATGCCATAAACTACTGCAGTATTGAAATTGGTTCCTCTTAACTCTAAAATCTAACGCATTTTTGAAAACCATAAAAACCTAAATGTATTACGTTGGTACAGTATTTTATAACCAATGGGAAGAACAGCCTCATCAAAGTTACGATTCAGTCTAACTCAAATGCTCATTTTAAATTGGTCAGCTTTACACAAGTTACTTCCAGATGAAGCAGCAGACTACAATCCAAATTCAAGAATGGTAAACATACTTGTAGCGCCCTTTAATCGTGACCCGCCCCATTCTAAAAGGAAAAATTAGGGAGGCAAACCTTAACTACACATGGTACAGGTTAAAGCAGAGGGCCAACTGATGAATTGGGAAGCCTAAAGCAAAACATGAAATGTGCAGAAATGCAAATGGAGACTGAAAATCACTGCTAGAATGGTCGTGCTAGGGTGGGGTCAACATTACGGGCTAGCAAGTAAACTTGCAGATGACTGGAGAAAGGCTTGCAAATTTACATTTTGTTGTGAACCAGTTTCAGTGGCTCTGCGTTTTTGCCAGAATCTTGAAGGAATGTTGACAGATATGGGTATAGCTTTTCAGTGAAGACCCCGTTAAAAGTGTAAATGGGCGACATGTCATCTGCATTGTAAAAGGACACCTGACCTCCTTTTTTTTTTTTTTTTATTTATTTTGGTTGGCTAATTAATTAACCTTTCAAAACAAAGGTTTTTATACAATAAAAGAATAGAGCAAAAATACAATAACACATCATTTCTTATTCAACATATGTGGTCAAGGAGACAATTTAGGAAACAGCAAGTAAAAAAACTTAAATAAAATGTGGTCTAGTAGCATTGTCCTGATTCTTTCACTAATCATTTCATTGTTGGGAGTGAGAACAAGCTTTCCGACAGATTTCAACATTTTTAAAAAATATTTTAAGATAAAAGAAAGGGAAGAAATTTCATAAAATCAAATATCCAATTCAATAATACGTCAAGTTATTTTCCAGATCACATTGTGCACAATACTTTGTTTAAAAATTGCATAATAGCTATTCTTACTGCGATCTTAGGAGTTGCGAATAGCTCATACCATAATTCATCATTTCAGCGTTTTATATAATGAAACCTTGTTAATTTGCTAATGATATCTTCTCTTTGCATTTTTAGGGCAGCACACTAAATTAATAAGTGTTTCAATGTTTCGTTGATTCTTACATCTTTACAGAATCGACAGTATGCTGATTCAACCTTAATAAGGCCTCTTCTCAACAAGATTTGTTTTGTTGGCCATAGATTTAGTCAAAACCTTATAATGTGATTTCTGAGATTATATGAGGGGCATTTTAGTAGATAATCAGCAGCGTGATGACATTTTTTATGCCCAAAGAGTGCTCTGTCAAAATCTTTCAGTCTCAGACAGTTCTGTTGAGTTAAATGCCAATCCAGTTGGTATAATTTGATTTTGGCTTTAGTTGGATTACTAAGTAAATGGTCTAGTGAGATGTTTGCCTCAGACATGTCTGAGAGAACAGCCGCTCTCCATTTGGATGGGAATGGATGATTAGATCGCAATAGATAGCCTGCCAGAACTTTGAGCAGATTATTACTATCCAGACCCATTACACATTTTCGAAAAAAACAGCATCTCTTCCACGATACTTGAATGTGCATTGATAGAGTTCCCAACTCAAAGCGAAGAAGCACAGTCGGGTAGAGTTTGGAAGAATCAAGACTTATTTCCAGAACCTTGCTTCAAGTTTATTCCAGTAGCAGGCCTCTGAGGGTAACCAAGCTTCTGCCCCATAAGTGATAATGGGGATTACCTTTTGTTGGTAAAAAATTAGAATATGTTTACAAGAAAATTTGCCATACTTATATTGCAAAATCTTGGCCTGTGATATTAAAGTAGTTAGTTTGCCATTTAGACTGTTTTGTTGCGGAATGTTTGTAGGGGAGTTACTGAATATAACACCTAGATATTTATATTCATTTACTAGTTTCAACTTTCCCTTTTCCAAAAACCATTCATAGTATTTCCTTTGTCTTATTTTGGATCTCCCAAGCTCCATTACTTGTGTCTTCTCCAAGTTTAAAGTTAAATTATTCTTAGCAGCATATTGATCCAACTTATTAAGCATATTCTGCAGGCCACTCGGCATCTGCGAAATAAGTACCAGGTCATCTGCATACATAAGCCATGCAATAGCCTGATTTCCGAGTTTGGGTGCATTATTTAGTACTTCTAGAAATTCAATGCCCAAATAAAAAATAAACAGATTAAATAGAGTAGAGGCAAGTATGCAGCCTTGTTTCAGGCCGCGTTTGGTGTAGATTACTTCAGATAACAACCCTTCCAAGTTCATTTTAACCTTCATTGAGGTATTAGAGTGAAGCAAGTATATTATTGACACAAGTGAGGGAGGGCAGCCAAATCTTATCAGTTTTTCAAATAATAAACGACGATCTACAGAGTCAAATGCAACTCAAAAATCAACATAAGCTATATAAAGAGGTTGGTTCTTCGTTGCATAGGACTCTTTGATTGCATTGAGTGTTATTATATTAACACTAGTACCTAGACCTGCAACAAATCCAGTTTGGAATGGATCACAGCGATTTTCTTCTGCCGCCCAGATGTTAAGATCTCTCAAGACAATTCTACTAAAGATCTTGCCAGGGGCATCAAGGAGGGAAATCGGTCAGTAACTTGCAGGATCCTTGCGATCACCTTTCTTATGAATTGGCACGGTTATGGCCTTGCACCAAGAAGGCGGAACTGTTTGTTTAATTTGTATGGTTTGAAAGACTGCATAAAGAATAGATGCCCATAACACTGGATTCTGTTTTAAAACAAAGTTTGACAAGCCGTCCGGCCCTGGGGCTCTTGAAGAACTTGCCTTGTTTATATAGAATAACACATCTTCTTGATCAAATTTGATATGAAAGGAAGTGTTAGCAAAATCCATGTCAGAATGAGAGGTCGTGTTATTTGGGAGGTCATAAATGACCCACCTATTTTCCATCACGCCATTAAGTTGAGATGTTAATTGGAAACAGGGAGAGCTATCATTTACCAACTTCCAGATCTGCGAAGTGTTTTTAGACTTAATTGCCTGTCACCATCTTTCGCCATCATTTTGGTACATTATTGCTCTATGCTCTCGTGTCCAGTTTCTACAGTTTGTCTTCAATTTGCGTAAGGATAGTTCACGATATTTCACCGGTAAGAATAATATCTGCCTTTTTTCTTTCCGATATTGCGTCTTCCTCAATCTGACAGATTGGTCAAATACATGGGTGCAGGGCTTATTGCCTTTCTTAGCACCTGATGTGGAGGAGGAAGCAAAAAGGTGCATTTTATCGTGATAGACCTTTCGATTGTCCTCTGTTAAGCTACACGCAAAAGCTTCCAGCGCAACACTTGACCATTGTAATCTGTTCTGTTGGGGATTTATGATCAGATTGTTCAATTGCAGTTGGCGAGATTGCGGCTTATCCAGAGAGTGAAACAAGATCTCAGCCAGCAGCATCAAATGATCACTTGATGTAGTTGGAATTACCCTAAACTCGGAAATTTTGGCAAATAAGCTTCTATCTACATACATATAGTCAATAATAGCTTTTTGGGCTCCACATGTCCAGGTATGGGAAGGGGGATTATCAGTCTCCACAGCTCCGTTTAACATAATTAGATCCCATGTTTTAACAAACTCAAGCCACAGAGAGACCCGATCCGAGTTTCCTTTTTTTGCCGGAGCTAGTAGATGAATATTCAGATCACCGGCTAGTATAATATGTGCAATATCCGAGGTTGTAATAATACCTTCCATAAGTGTATTGAGATCATTAAAAAAGGTGGAAGCTAAAATCGCCATTGGGTTCCAGTATATATTAATAATTATGAATTTTAGTTTTTGAATCATTATTGTGGAACATTGTATAAAGGAATTCGGATTAGGCCCGTCTGACACCTGACCTCCTTCATAATCTACATACACCCCAATCTTTTGCGGTTTACTAGTCAGGTTCAGATTCTTGGATGGAGACTCCAGAGCCTTGAAAGCATTACCATTCCGCAGCCAGATTGCCCAGTAGCCATTTTTAGGGTTAAGCTTGATTTTGCCATTCCTGTTACTAGACTCGCTGGCCATATCAACATCCCAAGCAGTTTTGTTACCCACTTCAACCTCCCAGTAATGCTTCCCCGAGTCAAACCCTTCAGCACCAAGGACTAAAATACACTGGCTGAAACGCTTCGGGTTATCTGGGAGTTGCTGCTTTGTGTCAGTGTACTTCACACTAGTCAAGCCTTCAGTGAGCACAAGTGTTCTTTTAATGTTATCCTCTTTAACATCTTTTTGTTTGTATTTAATGTATTTATTTATCTTCTTATAATGTGCCGGAGCCCACAGGCATTAGGGAAAACATATCTTTATATATATATGTATATTTCATAAAAAATCTTTGTTAAAGGGACGTTATGGTTACAAGTAAAACCGAAAACCCCCTGAAATTCACCAGTTATGGTAAGCTAAGCAACCATAACTCGCGCCACCACCATGCACTGATAAGACTAACACCCAGGACATCAAAGATGACATCACAAATGTCATTGATGACATCACTGATGACATCACATATCTGTGCCACTTGTTTTTGTTCACTGACATATATATAGGCTAGGTGGTTTTGTTCACTGACAGTCGGAATATTAACATTGAAAAAGGTGCTATATATCTAGACGTTAACCTTGTCATATGTTCTTTAAGTACTTTCCTTAGGGTCTGTTGTCAGCTCATGGTACACATACATGGGGAAATTAGCAGGCCTCAAACACACAATTCATTTGTATACATGAAGATAAACTTTAATGTCATTAACATTTTCTGATGATGCTGTTTCTTTCTTCCTTACTTTAGTTTCCCGGAATGTGCCTCTGATTTGTATGCATTGTGGTTATTCATATGCATTGTTTGTACCAGCACAAGTGTTGTAAGTCTTGAATTGTTAGCTAGTTATTACTCATTTAACATTACTCAAAACTCTGATAAGGTAGCAATCATTATTGTACTATCCACAATTACAAGATAAATAGTGTACTTCTATGGTGCATGATACAGTCATTGCCTATGTTTATATATGATTAGGTTTCTGTATTAACAACAACACTCCAATACAATGATTGTAGATGAGTACATTCTTTAATAGATTGAGTACTTCACAATAGGTCTCCTGATCACCCCTGGCATCTTGTTACCAACAATATAAACACAACTCCCTGTAGGGACTTTTCATCAAAATGTATTTCACATGTGATGTCATCAATGATGACATCAATGACATTTGTGATGTCACCTTTGATGTCCTGGGTGTTGGTCTTAGCAGTGCATGGTGGTGGCGCGAGTTATGGTTGCTTAGCTTACCATAACTGGTGAATTTCAGGGGTTTTTCGGTTTTACTTGTAACCATAACGTTCCTTTAACAAAGGTTTTTCATTGAATTTCATAGGTTTTTATTAGTGCAACTTAACCATAACATCCCTTTAACAACGTTTTTTCATTGAATTTCATAGGTTTTAATCAGTCCAACTTAACTACAACGTCCCTTTAACAAAGTTTTTTCATTGAATGTCATAGGTTTTATTAGTGCAACTTAACCATAATGTCCCTTTAACAAAGTTTCTTCATTGAATTTTGTAGTTTTTTAATAGTGCAATTTAACCATAACGTCCCTTTAACCAAGTTTTTTCATTGAATTTCATAGGTTTTCATTAGTCCAACTTAACCATAACACCATTTTAACAAAGTTTTTTCAGTGAATTGCATGGGTTTTTACCAGTGCGTGCTATTTTCCTACAACTTACTAATATCATACTTACCCAATATAGCAATATTTGTGTCCAATTTACAAAGTGTCACCTTAAAACACTGCCATTTCCCACCTTCTAGAATCATTTTTAACACTTCTATACACTTTTTGCAACTATTTCAACTAGTTCTGCATCCGTAGACGTCTACGAACATCTGACTTCATTGCAGACCTTCCGGACAGTGCCACATGACCATACGCTGGCGTGTGGCATGATGAAGTGTCCGAGAACCTGTCCGCACTTCACGATAAAATCTGTACTTCGCGGACAGTTCGGAACTGCATTTTCTACTGATCTAGAAACTTTCAACTTCAAAATTTCCCTTGCACAGCTCCAACACATATTCCTATTCATTATCCTGTAACAATCTAGTACACATTACATACCTTTAGCAAAACTGCTATTTATCTTAAAATGGCATCAACTGATGCCATCCCTCCTCCCCAAGAGCCACCACCACTGCTGTAATCAAGGAGCATGAGAAGCACTGCCCCCTGCCTTAGAAATAACACACGCGCAACATTTTTCCCTGTCCACCTACCCCTTCACATTAGAGTTTGGTGCCTCCTCTCTCATTTCCTCCCCACCTTTCGTTCTTAGCTCTCCTGCAAAAAAAAAAATACATCCAAAAACAACAAAAGAAATGTTCCTTTAGGAACCACCGTTCACAGTTAAAAAATAGAACTAAAAAAAAAAAATTATAGACTCCATCTACTTTATATTTCTCAGTAAAGTACATAATAGACTCAATAAGATTTTCCAACATTTCCATTTGAATTTTGTGTTATGCTAATGGGAATATTGTGGCATTCACCCTCCGTTCCAGGGACTGGAACGGTGTCTACCAGCCCGGCAGCCCAAGTTATCAGCCCAAACGAAGCGAGGGTGGATAACGAGCTCTCTTCCCTATTATCTCCCCATTCCAGCCTCTGTAATGGGGGATGAAGGCTATTAGCACCTTAGGTTCCCAAAGCGGGAACCCGGGGTGCTAAATGCACGTCCCGGTGTAGGAAGGAAAATCCTTTTCCAAGATGGCCACCATGGAAAGGGAAGGCGGGGTTCCATACAGGGCCCCTCTTCGCCTTCCATGGAAGCCTGTAGAAGGCAAATAGAGAACCCTATGACCTTATTACCACAAGCACATTTTTCTTCCCTTTCAAATCTATCCCAATTTCAAATAACTTGACCACAAAGCCAGTCCTAGGTGGACATGGCTACTTTAACCCCATGTGTTGTCCCTCGTGGTCATGGCCAGTAGCCAGGTTTTCCGGATCATGACCTTATTGCATGGCCCGGACAATCTGACCACTGCCCATGGCCACAGGCTACACCTCAGTCACCAAAGATATATCAATATTTTTTGTACATACATTATGACACTTGCCAAAAAAACAGACACATTTGCAAAACTATGCTTTCAGTTCCTTGCCAAAGCTCCTTACAAAATTTTGCTGGAAAACCACCCGTTTTATTTTTTCAAAAGTGTCAAATGTATGCACATACAAACATCATATAACCTAGCCCCCATTTGTCAAAATCCATTCAGACTTTACAAAAATATTTATATCTAGATCTATAATCTTTTTGCAAACCTTTGTGTAGATTTCTCAAATGCACCACATTTATAATCATTTACAATATTTTGGGACCCCCCTCTAATTTTGCCTCCCCTTGACAGAATCCCACCAAACTTAGAAAAAACATGTATATCTAGATCTATTATCAGTTTGCCAAATTAAGTGTAGATTCATCAAATGGCACCTCATTTATAAGCCTTTACATTATTTTGGGCCCCCCCTCTAATGTTGCCCCCTCTTGACAGAATTCCACCAAACATTGCAAACTCATTCAGAATCAAGTCAGGAAACTAATTGCAAAATGTCATGCAGTTTCATTGAGTGGTGCTAAAGTTATATGAATCCAAGATGACGGGCGTTTCTAAAAATCTGACGCACTTCACTTTTTTCACCATCAACTCTGCGGGCATGTCCGATGTGTCCGCGCACACCCCGTTGCCCTCTAAGCCAATCGGAGTCCTGTCCGTGGAACGAACAGAGAAGTGTGTCCGCGGAGCGGACATAGATATCACTAATTTTTTAAGACCTACTTTTTGGTAGTTTTAAAAAAAACTACTGGATGGATTTCTACCAAATTGACAAAAGCACGCTTGCGGGACCAAGCCGCCACTCCTGCCGCAAATTTGGTGAACATCCGTCCAGCGGTTTAGGCTGTAGACATGAGCACATTTTTTTCTCCATTCAGTCTATGGGGAAAAAAGAAATTTTCTGACCCCCCCTATAACTTTGCCCCCACTTGACCAAACCTCAACAGACTTTGCAAATTCAGAGTAGTCCGTATACTTTTTTTGCAAAGTTTGGTGAAGATTCGTCCACGGGGAGCGAAGCTATAAACCGCCCAAAAAGTGCTCTTCCTATGGGTCAAGCAACTTAACCATAACTACATGGCCGCTATCACAGGCCATGTAATACATTTTTATTGTTACAGGGTTGTCTTTAAGGCTCCCCTTTTACTTTCACTTGCTAACCTTGTGAGAACTAGAGTTCCCAAGGGTAGAAAGGATATTTACAATAGGGTAAATTTGTGTTTTGCCCTAGACTAGCATCAGATTTTTGGTTACTAGAGGTGTGCTCAAAGGATAAGTTGGTTGCAGCAGTTTTAGCCTTACTGCATTTACCGCGTTTGCCTACTAACTGTGACTACTGGTCAAACATGGCTATGCCACGAAATTCTTTGCTTGTCCTTTTGCCATCTTGTTCTTTAGTCTTCTTCCTGGCCTGTGAGGCTAGGAAAATCCTTATGAGGACTTCCAGTGGCCGGGAAAGCAGGAGCTTTTGGCGGGCTGCTGGAGGGCTGTGTGTGTTTGCTGGCAGGATGTGGCCTGGGACTGTCTGATCCCAATACACAAACTGGTTTTGGTGTGTCTGAGTGGTATGCATGAATGTCCCCGCCTGTGGTCTTGGTTGGACCACTGCTGGGGTGTGTGTGTGGGCTAGTCCTGCTATTGGCTAGTGAGGGCTGCAGCTCTTACCTGGCTTTTAGGATAAGAAAAGACCCTGCAACCATTCTTCAGAGATCCTGGAGAAACCGGAAGGAGCCAAGTATCCTCTCCAGCTGTCAGACCCACGAAGAAACCTGAGACCTGACTGAAGGAGGCCTGGCAGCCAACTTCTGCTGTTGTCCTGGAGGAGCCCTGTCTTGCTCATGATCTTTAGCAGTCCTGCGAAGGAGCTGCGACAGTTGGAGTAGAGGGACCATCCATTCCAGACGTCTGCTCGGAACCCTGCCAAAAAAAAGCCTTCAGAAGTGCCCTGGAACCGTCCTGTGGCTGACCAGCTTCTTTTTTTGGTCTACCATGTGCAGGCGTTACTGTACCTATATTCGGCCTGAAACTTGGGGTATCCTCAGCTTGCCCTTCGAGACTACCTCCTGTGTCCTAGCATCGAGGAGACCCGAGATAGGAGGAAAAGTCTGACCATAGCTGCTGAGTCCTTCTGTGTCAATGTGCTGTGGTGACCAACGTCCAAAATAGCTTAGCTGACCCGAGTCCAGTCCTGAGAGGGGTCCTGCATCGAGTTTTGCTGCATTCTTCAATCAAGAGTCCTTGCAACAGTGAACAACACCAACCGGCAATCAGCTCAAACCTGCAACCCCTGTGAATCAAGGACTGCGGCTTACAGCAGGAAAAGCAATGTCAGACCCTCTTCCTTTGTCCTGCCAAGTCTAGGGAAGAATCAGAGTATGGTGGTAGCTAAGAAAGTTACAGACTTTCTTAGCTACCCCTATACTCACATTATAAGTCAATGGGCTTATAATAAACCTAAATTCTACGAATTCTGGCTTTGCCATTACTTTCTTGTGCAAGACATTTGACAGTTGGGGCTACTTTTCGGCATTAGTCTAACTTGTATCCTAACCCTAAAACCCTTCACTGAACCCCAGATACCCTACCTACATTTTTTCCTGCTTCAAAACTTCTGTGGAACTTTTACCGGAACTATTGGGCAAAAGGCCCCAGACAACTTAGGGCAGGACAATTTTAGTTAGGGATCCTCTCAGTGGACCTTGTGGGCATAATACTATTCAAACATTTCCTTTGCAGGAGTTTCTGATGTATATTATGCCCCATTACAAAGTGAATGTATATATGTATTTAGTTTGATAGTGTTGTGTGATAACTCTACTTGCTAGTAGTCTTTTTCCATACTGTGCTTTGGCGATAAATAAATAACTGTATTTTCATGCATCCTGTCTAATTGTAATCTGTGGTTCCCATTGTGTGACCTCATTGTGGACCCTTTACAAGCACACCACCTCTGAAGGACTTAGCATTGACCGCCTGTCACTGCTACCTAAACTGGTTTGGCTACAGCTTCCCAGAGTTGCTTCTGTCACAATATAGGTTGGCCTTCTACACATCTGTCCACCAGGGCAGAGTATGGAAAATCAGTCCTAACATTATTACATACCTGGAATAACGTTGAGTCATTTTTAAAGTGTAACAATGGCTTTTGCTTTCCCTGGTCTGTTTTGTACAGATGCTAAAACAGTCTTAGGTTTATACCTACCTTTAAGTTGCTGATAGCTCCTTTAAAAAGTGCATTGGTTTTACTTTCCTTGGTCTGCCTCGGGCCATCCTAAGATAAGTTAAACAGTTCTGGCTTACCTTAGTCTGTGTTCCACTGAGCTGAAAAGTAACTGTATGTGTATATTTCACCAAAAGGTCTTATTCACCTAGTATAACTGGGTGTTATCCTGAATGTGATTATAGGTTCCTACTATTCCTTGAATTGGTGTTCCACTATTCAGAAAGTATACTTGCAGGTTGATTTACTACGTGAATCCTTAATTGAGTTTCACTGAACAACTGCTAGGGTCTACTACACATGTATTACTGAAAGTAATCAGAAAGTAAGAAATGGTTTTACTTCCCATAAATAGGTGTGCCCTATACTAAATGTCTTTGATAAGGTCCGACTTGGCTAGAAATACTGTTTGTTTTCTAAAACAAGGTGTATGCTTCGGTCTTTGTATCTTCAAGCATTGTGTTGTGTTTTTATAATGTATTTATGACTCTATGACAAAGTACTTACCCCAAGACTTAACTTGGCCTAACTGCATTTATAATAAACCTTTGTTTTGAATAATACTTCTGATTGTGTTTCTGTTGAACCCTTTGAATACTACAAATTCTTTGTACCTTCCTACAGCCCTCTCTCCCTCCTAAGGTAAGCCTGGCTTCTCCCTCTCTGCTACCATATACGCAGGTGGAACAGCCTTATATTAAGAGTCAGTCTTGTACTGTCTCAGTTGAATGGTTTTACTAAGCCCTTAGTTGGACTTCAGAAAAGCTGTCCTAACAATGTTGGACTGCGCTGGGACATATTGTAGAGGAGGCGGAGCCAGAAATGTCCTGGGAAGGGCCAAGCCAGTGCCAAGCTTGAGTGTCAGGCCTCGCTCAATGAGCCCACCACGGGCCAAGCCAGCAAAATGGCTGCGTAAAACACTTTCTTCAAAGCGCTGTACATACAGCATATTTGCATGTCTATACATTTATACCGAAGTCGGTACCTATTTATCTACTTCAGAAGGATGAAAGGCTGAGTTAGTCTTGCCAGGATGAGAACCTACAACCTCCATATCACACAGAGGCCCATTTGCTCAGACCAGAAGCCCCAACCTGCCCAGTTGGCAGCCTCCTTTTGGTCTTACTCTGTTATTTTGTCTTCTAGGGCTTGTAGGGGTTTTTGTCATAGAGCTATTATGTAACTTGGAGGTATTTTAGTATCGTGATAAATTGGCTGTAAATTGGCAATATATTAGTGTGGTGGTAAATTAGTGGTGAGCATATTCATCGCACTGCCCTATATGATGAGACAAACCTTCCCCTTTTATAATTATACTCTATTTTAGGGTTGACCGTAGGCATGTATACTTGAACCTCATACATTTATCAGGAACAAAATTTTACCACATATTGCGCTGATGACTTATATACAACATCAACCTACCATGTTGAACGGTTCTGTCCGGCTCCAAGTATGCACAGCTGAACACACTCACACAAACACACTGGTTTTCTGGCTTGCTTTTATGGTTTTCTTCTTTAGTTCCCTGCTTTACCTGTGGTGGTAACTACTTTACCACTAAGGTGTATGCACTAAAACAGTCCCTAATTACCTCCCCTCATCTAGAGAATAATCACCAGAGACATAAGAAGATCTTACACCGATTCCGTTTTTACCATGTTCATGAATATATTAAAATCATGTCATTTACAATAAAAGCATAATTCCAGTCACAACAATACATTTGCCAATTCTTACCAATGCATCAACACTGTGGTGGTTACCTAGAAGAAGAAATGTAAACATGTATCGCAGTACATGGAAAATATTTGTAACATTATCTTCTGTCCCTTGTCATAGAGCAAGTGTAAAAGAAAACATTGAACATTTTGTTTTAAAAATAACTCCCTGAGCTAACTGATGGGAACCGCAGTCAATCATCCACACTCCTCATGTTTTACAATTACTTACATTGAATTATGTGGGTTCTGCGGTTTGTCTGGAAAACTCCCTTTCTGTCATGAGTTATCTGTACTGAAGTGTTACAACTTCCACACTGGTTTCTCGCGCCCCTGAAAGACGGCCTTGGAGTCCCAGAAGTCTTCAATGCTGGCTCAGCACAGCCTTCCCTCTTATCTCTCTCTTTCAGCAGCCAGCAGCAAGAATAACCCCCGCCCTTTCTCTCACCTCTATTTATCTCCTCTGCCTGTCATTCAAAACTAAATCTGCCCTCTTTCTGATGTTTTCAGTAACTTCCAGAATTCTGACCTCTCTGTCCAATCCCTAACAAGAGCTTATATGTATCCCTTCTTGCCTCCTGCACAAACAAAGAACTCTCTGAATGGAAAAAAACAACCCATTCACCATTTGCAGCACATTTCCTTCTGCAGAACGAAAAGCAAGAAAAATAAAAGAGAATCTTCCATTTGTGCTCACGTATGTTGAGTTGCAATGTTAATCAGGAGGACTGATTAGTTAATGGGGTATCATTTAATCAGGGTAGTTAGTTAATTAACCTGGGTTAGTTTCTGCAATGCAACATTACACAGATGGCAATTCATGTATAACATGAGTCATTTTATACATATGCTCAGCACATTTTGAATCTGCTGTCTTTTTACAATCATTTTCTTTTTACCATTGAAAGCCTAGTCCACTGCCATAATGAACTCAATGGGCCTCATTATAAGTTTGCCGGTCTGGGAACTACAGAATCGGTAAGCTTGCCGATACCATAGTTCCCGGACCGGCAAACTACGAGTTGTGCTTGCGGGTGCCTTTCTGCCCGCCAGTCAGATGCACTGGCACTGTTCTAAACGGTGCCGGTGCATCCAAGCTCCCCATTTCCATTCAGCCCTAGTGGGCTGAATGGGAGCATCTTTTTTCTGGCACCCGCAAATGGGCAATTACCAGGTCCGGCAGGGCCGTAATGACCCAGTAATTGCCCGTTTGCGGGCACCAGAAAAAAAATGACACAGGCGGCAGCCGTGCCTGTATGACAGGCACGGCTAACGCTGATATAATAATGAGGCCCACTGCCTTCACCTGCACTACATAATCCACTATCCCTATTTGTATTCATTTATACTAACCCCACTGAAAGTACTGTCATGCAATCATTAATTTGCTGTTCCCATCTGCACTTGTTTTACTGGCTGCTTTGAAACTACTGCCATAGCTTCTTACTTTCCCTTCTTTTCCGACAGCTGTGACCGTTCACGATGTTGTCAGTATCATGACCAACATCCTCATCTTAATGTGAAGAGCAATCAGCCATACCCCCATTAACGCAATCAGGATCACCAGAAACACGATGCCTCTCTCTACCCATGTCCCCCAGTTGAATGTGTTTACTTCCATTAGGCCCAGGCTATTCACAGTAATGTTATTCTTTTTCAAATTCATCCTAACAGTGTGCCTTTCCTTGTGGTTCAACAAAAATATGTTCCACTTTGCCTAGCCCCACAAATCATCAGTAGCGTGGAATAAAGACAATCCCCCTATTGACACAATCGTTTCCTTCGGAATAGCTATATAAAACACACTATACTTTAATTGTTTGACAATGAAAGATCCAGGATACAGATGGGTGATTGTGTAATTTTTCAAAGAAGTATTTACCAACCACCTATTCTTAATTAGCTTAGCTTGTGACAGTTCCTCAGTCTCCGAATTACTAATGAACACTTCACATCCGCCAGACAACCCAGGATCAGATTTGACGATAGCATCTGCCACATCAGGAGCAAATGGTTTACTTGGACACATGTAATTCTGTTCTTGAAACATTACACACGTAACCAAATTCGGAATCAAGTAAACATCAGGTTCCCAGAACTGAAATGCTACCACCTACTGAGTTTTAATCTTCACATATTTGTCATTCTGCCAAAATCCCACATTGTGTACTAGATTAGTCTGGTATATGAGTTCAGGAGCAATATATGGGATGCATAACAAAAACCCAACCTCCATTCTTTCCATATTTATATACAACGGTATTGTACTCCCCATCTTGAATGCAATCTTCCACTTCTCTTTGCGTGATTTTTGCTATCATTTGATGGATGATCTCAGATGACACAAAGTACAATGGTACATGGCCCTGAATCAATTGTGAAATCGCATTTGAAACTTCTCCCATATACTTTTCAAGTAACCTATCACCAGGATTGACTATATTTATGATGTCACTTAACACCCGGTCATGTTTAACCACAACATTTGTGCTGTGCTTCAGTAATTCAGCCTGCTCATTCAATATTACAACAGTCTCTTAAACAGAAATCTTGCATGTTTCCGTTCTCTGGCCTGAGAGGGACAACAATCAGAAATTTACCAGAGGTGGGGATGCAATGGCAGCTGGACACATTCAAGTGTCTGGGGTTCAAGATCAGACACACGCCAGAACGCATACATGAGCACAATACAATGGCTGTAACACAGGGACTCCGTAACTCAATAAAGTGTTGGTCCAAATTACCACTGTCCATGATGGGGAGAGCATCGATTGCCAAAATGATTATCCTCCCAAGGCTCTTATATTATTTCCAGAATGTTTGCTACTACGTCAGAGTGACATTCTTTCAAAATCTAGATGCCCTGGCTAGAGATTTTATATGGGGAAAGACACGCCACAAACTAGCACTGCCCAGATTGACTCTACCACACGGAGCGGGAGGCATACAATGCCCTGATTTTGAACGATACTTCCTAACGGCGTAACTCAGCCATGTCACTAAGTGGCTGTCAGACGACACCACTAACGAGACGGGCCTTTTACAGGACCTGATAGCACCGGCACACCTGAAAGAAATCTTGTGGATTCCCCAGGACCACATGAAACACATTCCCATGCTACCTACGGTGGGCAGGAAAAAATAGAACAGGGCCAAAACCCTCACACATCTGGTGCATCCCTATTCTCCTGAAATACCAATCGTGGCGGAGATAGGAATAACACCGACTGACCTCCGCACCATGAGACAATGGGAAAGGCTAGGCATATATACCTGGGGGGACATGTGCGAAGAAGTGGAATTCAGAGAACTGGAATCGTTTCATGAGAAGGAGGGGTTGCCAAAGGGACAATTTCTATGGTACGAAAAGCTTAAACATGCGTCCAGAGGGAGATGGGACGGCTGGCCATCAGAACCAACAACAAACCCCCTAGTCACTGGATTATATAACTTGAGCGACAGTTTCAAGGCTGTATGCTCAACTAAATGATAGACCCAACCCACGCAGCACCAAACTAAAAGCCAAGTGGGAGGTGGACCTTGGTGAAACTATTACAGACAATGAATGGGAGAGGGCACTGCAGCACCAAAAAAAGTGTCCAGGAACGCTAGATTCAGATTAATACAAATGAATGTCCTATATAGAGCATAAATGACCCCAAAAAAAGAGGCAAGCTTTAACAAGCAGACAAAGGCAACATGCCCGTGGTGCGATAGTGGTGAAGCTGACCTGATCCATATGTTTTGGAGATGTGGGAAAGTAAGTTCCTTTTGGACAAACATTGAACAAGCATGTAAGAAAGTGGAGTCAAAAGATATGCATGGTCCCCGAAAGAATGCCTTTTAGGCACATACCCCAGACTGAGTAAGGTCAAACATACTGTGAACTTATATATGTATACTTATGTGCATATTAGCAAGAAGGGCAATAGCGATGGCATGGAAATAAAAAGCAGGCCTGCAGTACGTGTGATGGAAAAAGGAAATGGAATGGTGGGCAGCTGCAGAGACAGAAGCATGGGGCGCTGGTGCTGCTGGGTATGCCAGGGAGACCAATGTCAAATTTGAAGCATGGAAGGCTAAAATAAGAGACATGTTCCTCCCATTGGATGACATGCCCCCCAAAGCACAGGATGATTATAGATAATGCCACTGCGATACTGACTAATGCCAAATGCTAAGTAATGTACAATTTAAAAATGCCAATAAACAAATAAAAAAATAAAATTAAAACAACAACAGTCTCATTTACGTACTTCACCTGTTCATTCAGTCCGACTCTAATTTAATCTAAAGTCCTTTGAACTATGTCTAAATCATAAGTCAATTGTTGCGGCTTGGCACTTAATGTCCCCACAGAAATTGCGTTGGCTGTAGACATTGTCGTGCCCACCACAGCCCCAATAATAGTCATCACCACAGAAGCCACAAGCAAAACTGCCACCCGCTTCCCCCTTCTTCTTTTAATATCAGATGAATTCACAAAAGTTTTTTCGAACTGCATGGCAATATCTCTGACTGATTGCCGGGCATCTTCTTTTCGCAGCTCCAACCATTCTCTTATTTGATCGGATGCAATCACAGACTTATTTATACATCTCTCAACTATGACATCCGGGTTTATGTTCACGTACATATTCTGGTACACCAAGCCTTCTGTTTCCCAGGATAAATCCAGGTGCCTCTTCTACTGAAATTCCAGATGCAGGTCCGGGTTCAATGATGACCTGTGCTCCTGCAATTTTAATTCCCAATGCGCCCATGATGAGTAGCATGGTAAGTATCCAGTTCTCAGGTCTGGTCATCATTGCTTTTCTTTCTCTAAACTTTGTCTTCACTCACATTTTTCAGTCCGGGGCTTTCCCGAGGCCTCCTGCTGTGGTCTCCGATCCCGTGGCTTCCAATGGTCCATCGTCCCAAGGAACCGGCCCTGCCAGGGCAATGAATTAGAGATTTCTAAAGTGAATAGAAAAGAGACAGGTTAAGTACATAGCATAAAACAATTGGCTATCCCTCTTCTACTACAGAAATTGCGTTGGCTGTAGACATTGTCATGCCCACCACAGCCCCAATAATAGTCATCACCACAGAAGCCAAAAGCAAAACTGCCACCCGCTTCCCCCTTCTTCTTTTAATATCAGATGAATTCACAAAAGTTTTTTCGAACTGCATGGCAATATCTCTGACTGATTGCCGGGCATCTTCTTTTCGCAGCTCCAACCATTCTCTTATTTGATCGGATGCAATCACAGACTTATTTATACATCTCTCAACTATGACATCAGGGTTTATGTTCACGTACATATTCTGGTACACCAAGCCTTCTGTTTCCCAGGATAAATCCAGGTGCCTCTTCTACTGAAATTCCAGATGCCGGTCCGGGTTCAATGATGACCTGTGCTGCAATTTTAATTCCCAATGCACCCATGATGAGTAGCATGGTAAGTATCTAGGTCTCAGGTCTGGTCATCATTGCTTTTCTTTCTGTAAACTTTGTCTTCACTCACATTTTTCAGTCCGGGGGCTTTCCCGAGGCCTCCTGCTGTGGTCTCCGATCCCTGGCTTCCAATAGTCCATCGTCCCAAGGAACCGGCCCTGCCAGGCCAATGAATTAGAGATTTCTAAAGTGAATAGAAAAGAGACAGGTTAAGTACATAGCATAAAACAATGGCTATCCCTCTTCTACTACAAAGCCTGAAAAAAAATGTATATTGATTAAAACATCATGGCTCCCTGGATTTGCCACTTTGGATACCTGCAATTGAACACATATTGTAGAAAAACAAGACAACATTTTACATCATGTGTCAAAATAATTTCCAACAAAACACATGCTCCTCCATAATATTTTATATCTCCACCATCCCTTTGCATATCCCATCACTTACTTGATACCCATGCAAAAAAAGAAAAGAAAAGAAAAAAAA
The DNA here is from genome assembly GCF_040938575.1 of Ambystoma mexicanum. Lineage (NCBI taxonomy): Eukaryota > Metazoa > Chordata > Amphibia > Caudata > Ambystomatidae > Ambystoma > Ambystoma mexicanum. Next base: position 546,136,075 of record NC_090929.1, read on the forward strand.
AATCTTATTTCACAACATTATCATAGTCCAGTTTGGTTCAGCTCCTCTTCATGAAATTAACACATCATTTTTACATGTTACATATGGCTCTGTTCACTTCTGTTTGCTCACCAGACCGTGAACCTCATTACGATTTTGGCGGTAGCCATGCCGCTATTGACGCATGGCTGCTGCCAAAATTGGGTCTGGGTTCCCAGAATGGGGAATACGGGGGCATTCCAAGTTCGGAGGGCCCGGTAATTCCTCCCTCCAGGAACCTGGACACGGACCTTCCCCATTCCCATTTCAGCCCTGCAGACGTGCAGAGCGGGTCCCGCGAGTGGACCTTGTAATGTGGCGGAATGGTGTTAACGGGTCTGCATCCTTTTGCGACACCCGTTAACCCATTCCGCCACTCTTGTAATGAGGCTTCGTATGTTTGATTTCTCATGGAGTGAAGTCTTGTGTATACTACATTACACAAGATCGCATATCACTGTTTTACATGTACCATGAATCTGTTTCTGTTCAATGTCTGCTAGTAAACAAAATCACTGTGTTTTCATGATTATTACCTTAATTGCTCTGTTATCTTTATTTTTATTGCATTTATTACATTCAACTAGCCTCCACTCGCTCAATTCTTCTCACCTTATGTTTTGGGTGGCAGGGTTTAATTTGGTTACATTAACAAATTGCTCTGTCATCGTTTCACCCTCCTACTTGATAATTTTATATACTACAAGGAAGATTTTATCTACAATTTCAAACAGCCCTTGCCATGCCGCAAGAAATTTTGAATTTTTATGTTTCTTCTTCCCAAAGTGATACTTGTACACCTGATCACTGATCTTGTATTCTTTTACAAATGTCTTTTTATCATAATAGGTCTTTGCACTCTCAGCAGCTCACTCCAGATTACACTGTACAAACACAAATGCATGGTGCAAGTGCTTCCTCAATTCCTACACATATTTATTAACTGTGGAGGCACTCACAAGTTTTTGCTCATGTTCCTGTACAATAAGTGTTGTGCAATACCATTTTTCTTCCTGTCAATATTTCATGAGGGCTAATGCCTGTTGCTTTAGCGGGAGTCGACCTAATGGCCATTATTACTAAGGGCAACCGAAGATCCCAACTGGAGCCTGCCTCAAATACACATTTTATTTAGTATGTCTACTTTAGATCTATTGCTTCTCTCTACTCCTCCTGATGAAGATGGCCTATAATATAAGTGCAGTTTCCTCTTTACACCCAATATCTGCCACACCTTGCTCATCAAGGCACTAGTGAAGTGACTTCCCCGGTCTGATTCTATCCTTTGGGGTAAACCAAACCTTGAAAATATGTGATTTACCAATAAGGTGGTTGCTGTTTGCGCACTGCGTTCCGGTGCGGGAATACATTCCACCCATTTGGACATCATACATACCACAGTCAATAAATACTTATTTCTTCTAGCTGATCTTTTTACAGGCCCAATATAGTCGATTTGCAAATCTGACCATGGAAGAGTCGAACCTCTTTTCATTAATGGAGACCTATGCATAGGTGAAGCAGGTTGAAATTGTGCACATACCAGACACCCTCTGGTCTATGGTTCTACATCTTGGGACATATGCGGCCAGTTAGCATAGTCCTTTAAGATAGCTAAAGTCTTTTGTGAACCTCTGTGTCCTGCAGTTATTGCTTCATGCGTCTGGTGTACCATCAGTCCCCGAAATAACAACGGCACCATCCACTGAGCCTGACCCATTATAGACTACCTAATTATCAAAACATCTTGTAGCTTAATTCTCTTTTTGTTCCTTAATAGCACCCTAAATTCTTCTTTTCCTTTGCAATCATTTTCAGAGAGAGGATTTTGTTCTGCATCTAGCAAATGATTATAAAATAGGCCTAGCACTGGGTCCTCTTTTTGCGCTTTGATCAAGTATTCATCTGGGGTATCATAACTCCATTTCACTACAGGCTGTTTGATTTCTTTTGGCGATTTGGAGCGTGTGATTGCATCTACCTGTATTTCACCCAGTAGATGTTCAGTGGGAAACAACTCCCTCATGACTGCACCAATTTTGGCCAACTGATCTGCTTTATCATTTCCCTCCTTGTCCTCAGCTGGCATCTTTAAATGGCCCCGATTTTCCTCCAGTGTATTATTAAATCATTTGCTGATACTAGTTTGTCTATGGTTTGAATCATCTTACCATGTTGAAGGGGTTTTCTATTATATGTTAGCATCTCTTTAGCCTTCCAAAAGGTAAATACTCTACAAAACTATTTTGCGCAATCAGAATCAGTCACCAAAACTATCTCTTTGAATGTATTTTCAACTGTGGTAAGAATCGCCTTATAAAGCCAGCTCTGCTATTTAGCTACTCCTAGCACCAATTCCCATGCTCACTCTTGGAATATTGTCCATTTGAACCAAATATTTCCTATTGCTGCCACAATTTGCTTTTCTTCATTATTTTCTACATGATATGTGCATCCATCCACATACACTGTTGGCAAATCTTTGCACACCCTTTCATTAAAAGCTTTGTGTGGAGATTGTTCAAATTCATTCAAATTGGTTTCTATCTCTGTTTCATCAGATATGTATTTAGCTGCGCAATCATGCAGATCTGCCAGCCCTTGAGCAACCAGGCTCTTTTTATTCTGACCATATTTTACCTCCACAGGGAATCCCTGCAATGACAATGTCCACGAAGTAATTCTGTGCCAAATTACCGGATCTCATTTTTTTTACTTTGCAAAAATTGTAGGGGTTGGTGATTTGTTTCAATAATTACCTTTTCTCCTTGAATGATGGGATGGAAATGCTGCAATGCCCACACAGTGGTAAGAAGAACCTTTTCACATTCACTGAATTTGGTCTCAACCTGAGATAATGCCTTGCTCGCATATGCTATAGTTTTGTGATTTAAATCATGCCTCTCAGATAACACAGCTGACATGCATTGATCAGTGAATCCTATTTCCACAAAGAAATCATGGCTCTTTATGGGATAGGCCAAACACCACGCCTTCATGAGACATTCCACTGCTTCAGATTGCTCTTTCTCCCATTTCCAGGGTACACCCTGCTTCAGCAATTTGGTTAAAGGTTGAGTGACCTCTGCATAATTTTCAATAAACTTCCTGTTATATCTTGTTATCCCCAATAAACTCCCCAATCCTTTTGATTTAGCAGGATCTTTCAACTTCTGTATTGCTTCCACCTTTTTCTTTTGTGGATTCAACCCATGCTCAGTCACTTCTTGGCCTAAGACATTCACCTTCTTTTTGCACCATTGCACCTTCTGCAAAGATACTTTGTCTCCTGCTTTCTGTAACTGGCCAAGTACATGTCTAATCTCATTAAAATTACTCCTTAGGTTTTCATTTTTAATCAGAACATCATCCACGTAAACTATTGGTCCCCTTTCTGCTGCATCTGGGAGTGATTTTCTCAAAAATATACCGAATTCACTCCCACTATTTACATACCCAAAGGGTGTTCTGGACCGAGCATACTGGGTTTTATCAAATGAAAATGTGAACAAATTCTGTATGTCTTCAGCCAGTGGCACACACCAGTATCCGGGTGTAAGATCCAATGTAGTAAAAACCTTTGCTCCATGGACCTGTGCGAGACCCTGATCAATAAATGGGAGTGGCCACCTGGAATCAGGCACCCTTTTATTTAACTCTCTTAAATCTGCACACAAACGCCATTGACCATTTGGTTTTAACACGCCCAAAACGCATTTGAGGTACTGTGAATGGGCCTAATGATTCCTCGTGATTCTACATTTTTTATTATCTCAGCTTATGATTCTAAGCATGCTAATGGCAACTGATATTGATGCACAAACACTGGTTCCCTACCATGTCCCTCTGGTAATGTGGCAATATGCAAATCAGTTAGGCCACAATCATATGCATCCTTAGCAAAAACCTCTTTAAAATCTATGAATATTTTTCTCAACTCGTTCCTCTCCTCTTCATTTGTGCATGCATCTGCAATCTGAACCTGTTCCTCCACAATTTTTGAGAATTCTGGGAAATTCTCCAATGGAGGAACCTCTGTGCTCTCTTCTTATCGTGTGGCTGTATCTCTTTGTAGAGTTTCCACCTTTAAATATTTTGGAATACCAGCCTCCATTTCAAAGGCTGTCATGATGCCTACCCCCGGGGACCCAGACCACGTCCAGCAACCCTGGAAGCAGGCATCAAGTTATCCCAAGCAAGCCCAACAACCCCTGCTAGGGGCTATTTGGGTCCAGTCCTGGCACCTATGGCACCAGGCTCATATGGAGAGTCAGTCCTGGCACCATAGGCACCAGGCTCATAGATTAAAACTTACCTGATGCAGACCATGCTGCAAACTTACTTGATGCAGGCCATGCTGTAAGAGCTCCAAGCCAAAAGAGGCTTGGAAGGGACTACTTTACTTAGGGACTAATTTTTTACTCAGGCGGGGCTGGGGAGGAATACTTACCTGGGACTACTTTGGAGGCTATTTAAACCACGCCCGAAGAGCAGCACACGCTTTGCGTTATTCTGCATCCAGCAGCGTAACGCTCACCGTGCCTGCAAGTCTGTATCCAGCCTTCTGCTACGCCCGCCTCGAGTTTGGAGCCCCTAGAAAAAGTGAGAAAGACGGAGAAAAGGTTAGAACAAGAGTAATACCTTTGATCCATACCTGAATTCCCAATCCATCGTGCCTTCGAGCTGGAAGAAAGAAGCTATTTATGCACATCACCTCGCCTGCTGCAGCGCCACGCTGAACTCACCGGCCTTCTCAGCATCTTGACATTCCACCGCATCCTCCTGCATGTTCCCGCCGCACTCAGGCACCTAAGGAGAAGACAAGAACAGCAAGGTGAGCCAAGGGAATACACAGAGGAATATTAGTTACCCCCCCATAGACTTACCTGATTTTACCACCGGGGGTACTATTCCTCTTCTCGGGTCGGCGCAGCTTCCACTGCATCTTCGCCGAACCCCGGCCCCTAAGGGGAAACAAAAGGACAGCAAGGTGAAACAAAGGGACTAACAATGGGAACCCTCCTCACCACAATAGACTTACCTGATTTTACCGCGGGAGGCATTATTCCCCGAGACTTCATACTTTCTTTCAGCGCCTGAATAAGGGAGAAAGCAACAGGTTACATATTGACATTATTTTATCGAACTGTGTTGGATAATACAAATCCTTACCAGAGTTTTACCGGTTGCCACGAGGAACTCTTCACTAGGGTCAAGCTGCAACCTGCAAGGAATCGGACAAGAGTGAAAGTCAGGCATTTGAACTCTTACGAACTACATTCTTACGGCGTCTTGCCGGGAATCTCGGAGTCAATATTGCTCTGGAACTCACCAATTCCTTCGAGCCAGTGAAGCAACTGGTTATCTACGCGCCCCTGCGCTCAATGCAGGATGGAGAGCTCATCTTTTCAAACCATCAGGTGAGACTATAAGAGGGGACCTCAAAGGTGATCAGTGGGGAGAACAGCAGGGGTGGGGGGATTTATGCTGAACTCCACGGGTGGTTAATTCCCTTTCTCCATTTGCAGAAGAATATTCCTACGGGCCAAGCAAACGAAGTTAGGTGGGCCAGTCCAGTCCGTCATCTCGGCCCTACGTGTCACATTGGTGGAGACCACAGCTGTCCAGTTCAGATCGACGCCTCTGTGGGAGCCAGGTGAGCGTAACAAAGGCTGACTTTTTGTTTCCTTTTTACTTAAATCAAATAATATGCAATCCTCTTGGTGACATCACACTGTCTCATTGGATTCATAAGGATACACAGACTGAATTTTGAATATCCCTTTTGGTTGAGAATCCAGAGACTCTGGCAATTTACCCTGTGCATTCACATATTTTTCAGGGATGTTCCCAATCACTGTATTTTTGAAATCTGCAGTATAATGTGATTTTGATGGGCCCATCCACAATCTCCACCAGTGGTATATATTCACATTCTAGTCTTTGCTGCTTCATGGAATTATTTATGCACACAAATGCATCAGGATCCTTCATCTGCTGTCCATTTCTGTGTTTTAATGTTATAGTGACGTGTCTGGTGAATGCAGGAATGGTAACATTCTTCTTCACCTGTAGCTCAATGCATGTGCCACCAACTGCGCACAATGATAAGCCTGTCTCTTGTCTTCAAATTCAAGCACAGGCCCTCCTAGCCAGGACCACACCTTTTGATTAAGGAAGTCCAACACCATACACATTCTGTGCATAATGTAATTTCCCAAATAAAAATAATTTTGTGTCCCACTCACTATCCACACATTGTGACAGATAGTTTTCGGGCCAATGGTCATTTTTTGCATGCATCTACCTACAATTCTGTTCCCCGAGTCCGGCTCATCTAAACCATATATGTGTTGGTTTTCAATTCTGAAATTTGGGATCTCCTCCCTTTCAAGTATTCACTGGAGTGTTTTCTCATTAATTAAACTTCTTTCCTGTGCAGGTACTAAGGTTGCTTTTATCAATCTAGAATGACCATTTACACCAATAGGGATCCATGGCTGCCCATCTCCCATGTGTATTTCAGAAAGTGTCGTAATATGCTTTTCTTTGGTTACCTCAGGGATAACATTCTGCTTGCACTTATATTCCATTAAGTAAAAGCAGAACGTATTTTCATCTATTTCGGTTTGCCATTTTTTTCCTAGTTTCCAAATAAATTTCCATGGATCGTTGCTCTTTTTCACTTTGCATTTCAACCTGCCACATCAGGATGACAGTGACACTAGGCACACAGCCATTTTGAAGGTACACCTCCACTGCATCATTTGATTTAGCCACAGTATGGCATTCATTTACACTGTTGTTTTGTGACTTTACTTTCTGAGGCCTTAATGTTTTTTTTTTTTTTTGTTAGAGACCTCCGAACTCCATTTACCCCATCAATGAGGGGAGACAACCTCTTCAGGCAATCTGTTCCCATCAAGAAAGGGATTTCACTGATAGGTGTGATCAATACTTCCTGCCTCATCCCGTGTTTTCCTATCTTTATGTCAACCTCAGTGACACCTTCGATAGGTATCTCCTCACCATTGAAATTATGTACTGGTCATTCACTTCATTTCACTCTGATGTGATTTTGTGGGGGATCTCCCTTCATTGATACTTTTTACCAATTCTTTGGACATGATCGTGGCCTGTGCACTTGTGTCAATCATTGCAAACGTATTGCACTTCTATTCCACAGTAATGGGAGCGTAATACCTGTCCTCAACTTCTTCCAATACACAAAATAAATTGGAATTTCTGCTGATTTCAGGGCTTACCTTTCGCAGGCTTTTTCACTTTTTTGCCAAACACATGGACAAGTGAAAGGATAATTTTCCCTCCTTTTTGCCCATCTCATTTTGGTAATCCTTATCTATTTCTCCATTGTTCAGCACCCATCTGGAGTGTTGCCACTGTTTGTCTCTCTGTTCGGGGCCCATCAGCGCTCACACTGCAGTTTTTTGACTGAACATGCTCACAAAAATCATGTGATAGCTTGTCATTTTCTAGCTCAGAACACTTATTTACTTTCTGCACAGTATCAATATTTTCAATCTCTTGAAAAATGTGTGACTCGAAGTATTGTTCAGGTGACTTGGCCTGTGCCCTCCTTTTGAGTAAACATTTTTTCCGTCTGCGTTTCAGCAGCACTTTGACTATCAAGGGAGGATATTTTAACAACTAATCCTACCTCTCTATCAGGTATTTTATCCTGGCATGTTATATCTTTTTTTTAATCTGTCTCTCTGCTCTTTTGGAATTTCTTGTTTATTTTCTCCTTTCTGTCTTTCATTTGCACATACGTCAATAGTCTGGTTCAACTCTAAATTGAACCCCACTCCCTTTTTGTTTGGGTGTATACTATTTATTTAATTTTCATTATTTTCATTGACGGGTATTTTCATGTTTGTATCAGCAAGCAATTCAGGACCATTACACAAAACTGGTTCATGGGATTCTGTGCTTTTATCATTGCAGGGGATAGTATTTAGTCACTTGTTGTCAGAACGCAAACGATCACTCCTTTGACATTCTGCACCCTCACTTGGCTGTTGTTTTTGGACTGCAGAAGAGCTTTCCTATTTGCTCAGACACTTTAACTTGGGCCTCAAGGCACTGAAATCTGTCCATTTCCCTGGAATCTTCTCTTTGTGGCCTAGGCCGGTATTAAATACCTTCACCCTGATTGGACCTATTCTGGTATCTCTTAGGAGATTGATTCCTATTTGAGTTATTCCTGAAATCCTGATTCATATGAGGTGACCATCCTCTGAATGTGGTCAACCGGTGGTGGTGACTGATTATAATAGGGCGGGACATAGGACATATTTTGTCTTTCATTTTGTGATAACTGTCCTTTATGCTGATTTCTATTTTCAATGAACCGGTCCGCATACCGTGGTCTGTCTTGATTGCCATGCACCATAGTGGTGGGGTCAAATCTGCTCTGTGCCCCCAATGTCTGGTATGGGCCATTGTTTCTCTGATTTTCGTTTTTTGATTGTTATTCATGCCTGACATATCGGGCCTGTATCCCGCTCTAGGTTTGTCACCCAAATATATAGGTCTAATGTAATTTTCTCTATTGCTCAGGTCATGTGATTGGAACATAGGTACATAGGTGTTTGGGGTGGCATCCTCTGTGGTGGCGCGCCCTTTTGAACATGTGTCATATTATTCCTTGACTGATTTCGGGCTGATTCAAGTGACATTTTTGCAGATCTTATCTCCATTACTGTTGGGGCGGAATCTTTAGATTTTGTCTCTCTATTTGCTATAGAGTACCTCATATAATTTGGTCCCTTGTTCAACAATCCATTCTAGTGACTTCTCTCGATCAAATTCATGAATCAACTGTGATATAATGTCTTTATGAAGACCATAAAAGTATGCAGTCTTGGAATCTGCAGAGTTAGGATCAAAAGATACATCAAAACAGGAAAAAAATATTTTTAACTCTTGTAGAAACCAGCAAGGTGACATATCTGGCCTTGCTGTCATCGTATACACTGATTTCTTAGCATCTTGCAACGATTGGTATGGGGAGAAGTGGTGTCTAACTTCTTTTTCAAAGTCTGCCCATGACAGGTTCTCCTGATGGATGGAAAACAACCACCTGCAAGCAGACCTTCTTGATATGAAATACAAAGCAAGAATAACTGATCTCGAAACAAGAGAAGAAGATATGCTGTTAAAAATTGACAATCTCGAAAACAGAGAAAGACGCAACAATCTGCAAATCCTGGGGGTGACTCGGCAGAGAGGAGAAACAGCAGCACAAGTCAGGAGAAAAGTCCAAGGCCTGATGAATCAATTGTTCACCCAAGAAGGAGGCAAAGATGTCCAGCTTGAGAGAGCCCACAGGGGCGGAGACAGTGGAGGGGGTGGCCCAAGATCCATTGTGGTGCGCTTCCCCCACTATAGAGATACAATGGAAGTGCTGGAGAAGGCCAAAAGACTTGGGAGCTTCATATTCGAGGAGATTCAGTTAGGGTCTTCCAGGACCTCTCTGACCTGATGTTTGTCCGCCGAGGGGAATGTCGTCCGCTCACACAATGGCTCACGGGACTGGACATTAGATACAGATGGTTGTATCCGTTTGCCCTGTCGTTTGATAGGAATGGCGTTGACGATCGTGTGACTGGCAGCAAGGAAGTGCTCCAGGTGCTCCAAGTTCTCATGGGAGAGGGCACTGTGGCCGAGGAGAGGGAAGGAGTAGAGACACTTACAGAACACCCGAGAGAACCCGAGGGGCCTTGGTCCCTGAAGAAGCGGATGAAAGGGAAGAGAAAATTCAAGAAACCAAACACACCAACGTGCAATGAAGAAGCAAACTAAACAAGATAGATCGGGCAATATGGGAAGCCGAATAGAAACACTGGACACTTCCGGACCCCTGCCGGGGGAGACGAGGGGATAAGGAGGAACACGGAAGACCAACGGTTCTGATCCCACAGTGGCCTGCCCTTGAGCAGGCGTGTCAAACCAAAGGAGCGTGGGTGTAGGGGAGGGGTAAGGGGAGCGGGAGAAGCTTATTTGTGGTGAGTTGGATCTAGGACTCAGAGGAGCTCACTGAGGCCCCTCAACACCGGCGGTGTGTGGAGAGAAATGGTGCTCCCTGATGGCAATTCCTGAGAAAAGGGGTCAGGTTGAGACCTTTAAACTAGGTTCACTGAAAGTAAAAGGCCTCAACTCACCCGCAAAACACTCCCTTTTGGGGAATGGGATGAAAAACTCAGGGTTGGATGTCCTCCTGGTACAAGAAACTAAAACTGTGGCGGAGGAGGAGAGGCGGATCCCAGGTTCCCACATTGGTCAAGTATTCTGGGTGTCTGGCTCCTCCAAGAAAGGGGGGGTGGGATCCTAATCCACATAAGACACAGACTCTCAGAGCGGACAGTGGGGAGCAGAGCAGATGGGAGGGCTTTAGTGGTCTCGGGGAACAACAGCAGGATAACCTGGACAACAGCAGGATAACCATAGGGACCCTTTACTGCCCAAATGGGGGCCAGATACCATTTTTGAGGGAGGCAATGAGTGAGACCCTGGACAGAGTGGAAGGGCCCCTTATTCTGGGAGGAGACTTTAACATGTGGGCAGACAGAGAAGTGGACCGCAGCGGTGATCTCATCCCCACAGGAAGTAGGGGGCAAGTGAACCGTGGGTTCATAGACTATATGTGGGACCAAGACTGGTTGACATCTGGAGGGAGGCACACCCGACAACGAGGGGCTACATGTTCCACTCTGCGGTCCATGGCTCTAGAATTAGGATAGACTACATCTTCTTGGAACATCAACATGCCAGCAGACTGGACAATTATGAGCATTGCCCTATCAGCTGGTCAGACCATGACTTCGTGGGAGCAGAAATTGTTATGTCTGGGCTTAAACCCAGGGTATCCTTGTGGCATTGCAATGACCTGCTTCTGAGGGATGGGGTCTTTAGGGAAGAAATGAGAGAGACCATCAAGGAATATTTTGAAATAAATGACACAGGCGAAGTAGAGATGGGGATGAAATGGGACGCAGCTAAAGCAACCTGGCGGGGCACGTTGATCAGGGAGGGGGCAGCAAAGAAAAGAATCAGGGCCCTCCTGGCCCGGAATTTCAGGGAAGAAATACACCTCCTGGAGAGGGTGGAGGGGAAAGGAGAGAATGAGAAGGAAAGAGACCTGGGGATTGCTAGGGAAAAGCGACACAAACTGAAAGAAATTGAAATGGGTAAGGGTATAACCGGCCTCCAATATCTGATACAAAAATACTATGAAAAGGGAGCTAAGGCAGATGCCATGCTGGCGGCTAAGCTCTGGGGCCAAAGGGCGGCAAGGTGGGTGGACAGGGCGAAGGGAGAGGGAAATAGCACCAGGGTGGAACCAGGGGCAATAGCAGGGGAGTTTGCTGACTTCTATGAGACCCTTTATGGGAACGAAGCAGCTCCTGACGGGGTGGCGATGGATTCCTACCTGGAGGGGGTGACCCTACCGACACTCAGACATAGTGGGTCCTCTGCGTTAGACAGGCCCATCACAAATAAAGAGGTTCTTATAGCAATATATGGCTTGAAACTGGGGAAGGCACCGGGAGAAGACAGATTCACAGTGGGAGTTTACAGGGCCTTCGCAGGTCCTCTGGCAGGGTCCCTGGCAGGCCTATTCTCGAATATCATGACAAACGGGAGGGCTCCCCCGTCCTTCAGAAGGGCATTAATCATGGTAATTCCCAAGGAAGGGAAGGACCCAGGAGACTGCCGGTCCTATAGGCCTATCTCCCTACTTAATGTTGACTCAAAGCTGTTCACTAGGATAATCGCCACGAGACTGGAAAGACTTATGCCGAAACTCATCCACTCTGATCAGGTGGGCTTTATACAAGGGAGACAGGGAGCCGACACAATGAGAAAGACCCTTCACCTCATGAGTGAAGCAGTTGCTGGAGTAAGCAACCTGGTCGTAGTGGCCATAGATGCCGAAAAGGCATTTGACCGGGTCGACTGGGGGTTCCTAAACAGGGTTCTAAGTAAATTTGGTTTGGGCGAAGGACCTATATGTGAACCCAACAGCCAGAGTCTCGGTGAATGGGCGATTGTCCTGTACGTTCAAGCTGCAACGAGGGACGCAACAGGGATGCCCCTTGTCGCCTCTGCTGTTTGCCATGACAATGGAGATACTGGCAGAGTACCTTACGGGATCCGTCGAGGTGAGGGACATCGAGGTGGGAGATAGGACCTTTAAAATTGGACTCTATGCAGATGACATAATGCTGCACCTGCGTCATCCCACCCAATCAGTCCCGGCAGCCCTACTGGTGATAAGAGACTTCAGTCACTTCTCAGGCTTTAAGGTAAACATAAGTAAATCCATGATCGTTCCCTTCGCCTCAGACTCAGCCAGGAACATAGAAGAGTTGGAACCCCTGGGCCTTTGGATCCAGTCTGAAGGAGTGAAATATCTGGGGATAAACATTGTTAGACCAGACAGGGACCTGGGCCGGGCCAACTACCCCCCATTGTTCGACAGACTATTCTCAGAGATGGGGGGTGGAGTAAAGGGCAGTTTTCATGGCTGGGAGACTTAATGTAGTTAAGATGAATCTCCTCCCCAGGGTACTATACCTGTTTCAAATGCTCCCAATTAAGACCCCGTAAGAATGCTTGAAGGAAGCCAAGCAGCGTATCATGAGATTTACCTGGCAAGACCAGAAACCCAGGGTGGGCTATGAGACACTTACCCTCCCAAAGGAGAAAGGAGGGGTAGGGCTCCCAGACCTAATGGTGTACTACAGGGCTACCCAAATTAGGGCTCTGGCCCCTCATCTAACAGAGGACAAGGATAAACAGTGGGTTTACCTGGAAAATAACCACCTGTGCCCAGCAACATTAGGGGAGTGGCTCTGGGTCCCATTAAATAGGTTCCTGAAGCGGATCAGGGAACATCCATACCTGGGGAGCATGTGGAAAGTGTTGGCCGGGAGAAGCAAAAGGGAGAGGGCACCCATGTGGCCCTCCCCAATGAGCCACATCTGGGCGCCACCGGTCAGAGACAAAATCCCAGAAGTTGGGCACTATCAGACTTGGTTCGAAGCAGGGCTCTGCAGGGTGGGCCAGTTGATACAAGAAAAAAGTTCATAAGCATCCAGAAACTAGAGGAAGCATTAAACATTGGTACCCTGTCTCCACTCTTATATCTGAGATTGAAAGGGATTTTTATGTCAGAGAAATGGAAGCCACCCATCTAAGAGACCTTACCCCGGTTGAGAAGGTTTTGGACACCCATGCAGACATGAAAAGGCTCATCTCCCTTCTTTATAGAGCCCTGTTGGAATCCAGAGAGGGGGCGAACAGGGGTCTTAGAATGAAATGGGAGAAGGATCTGGGTCTGGAATTGGGAGACAGACTTTGGACACAACTCTGTGAAAGGGCTTTTAAGACCTCGATTTCCTGCCAATACAAAATGCACGCCATAAAATTGCTACACAGATGACAATATGACCCAGTGTTACTCTCCAGAATGTTCCCGGCGATAGACCCCCACTGCTGGCATGGGTGTGGAGAAAGAGCCAACTATTGGCACATGTGGTGGACGTGCCGCAAGGTTCATGTACTGGACGGAGGTCCTGGGTTGGATTAGAGATTCAGGGGGGGAGTCCTATAAATTGGATCCAGTTCTAGTACTTTTTGGGTTTGGAGAAAAGAGATGAACAGTGGAACAAGCTCCCGCCACTGGCACACTTCCTGCTCCTGGCGGCAAGGGCTAGCCGATCTGGGCACTGGGAAAGGGGTCAACTCCCCACAGTGCGAGAGAGGGCCCGGACGGCCAAAGACATTTATCTTATGGAAGAAATCTCAGCAGCAATCCATGTAAACAGTACACTGGTGGAGACAGAATGGCTACAGTTCCACAACACATTTTGCATCACGGAAAAAACAGAGAATAGAGGGCCGAAAGAACAAAGACTCTGCCCCATCAGACTCACAATTCTGTTAAGAGCGCCAGACACAGAAAGAGTTACCACACAATAGAAAGTACAACGCCTGGTTGTGGCCACAGACGGCAGATCGACTTGGGCTCTCCAATCCGCTCAACCCAAGACTGTATCTTTGATTTTAGAAGAGGGAGGGGGAAGAGGGAGGAGGAAGGGATTACTAAAATTCTGCGAATCATAGCCTTTAAGATGTACGGGGGGTCTAACACCCCATTTTGTTTATTTCATATGTTCCATGACTAACAAGTGGCAATAAAAAGTAAATTTTAAATAAATAAATAAATAAATAAATAAATAAGAGCGGGCGAGCACCCAGTGGGGCTTGTGGCTGCCCCTGCTTTGGACAAGCACTGGCCTGAGAGGGCGGTCAGACCTGAGCACCAGGTGGGGATTGGGCTGGCCTGAGCCCCACCGGCTCTCCCAGCTCTAATATATTGTAGGCTGGATTACACTCTTGAGATACTGTGAGTTCAAAGAAACCATCCAATAGGTTTGGTTTAACCAAGGGAGTGAACCTGGATTTAACTCAAATACCAACACAATGGCCTGCTTTAGGCCTGAGGACTACTCACGTATATCATTTCATCAACTGAGTGTATTATTTAGAATATGCAGTTTCAATGATAAAGGAAGTAAGCTTGACTTACTACAACATGTGTGGGACAACAAAATGTTATGCTCCTCACCGACGTCCACTCCTGACAATACTGATGAAAGTGAGGATGATGAGGGCTCAGACAGAAGTTCAAACTCCTCTGGGGATGAATATGAAGGATCCGATGAGGAGGATGTTAGTTCACCCCCTTCTCCTTCTCCTGTCCCTTCCTTGTCCTATACCACAACCCTTGCAGTGTTCATGGAATTGAACCAAAGGATTAAGTAATTTATACCAGGCCTGTACACAACTGTTTCTAAACATGACAAGACAAGGAAGTGGAATACAAAGGGAAACACAACAACAATCTTACTAGGCCTTGTGTCATTCAGATTGTGCACGTGCAGGGGGAAAAGGAAAGGGGAAGTGCTGGGGGGAGGGAAAGAAGAGTGCAATAAGCAAGTGCCACCGGGGTGGCTGGTTCTAAGTAAGTACATGGAAGCAGGGGATTGTCAGGTTGCAGATACAGTCCCTAATGCACAGTAGGCATGGAGGTAGTACATGGGGCAACTGGTCATGATGGAGCCTGGTCCCCACAATGTTCAGAGGGAGGCCAGGTAACCAGTTAATGCAGCAGACATGAACATCAGCAGGGGAGAGGGAGCAGCAGAAGCGAAAAGGAAGGTCTTGAGTTGCTTACGGAACCTGAGGTGGTCCTGCTCAAGTTTCAGAGAGGCAGGGAGGCTGTTCCAGAGGGAGGCACCAGCGAGGTGAGATATCTCCCCCCACTCTCAGCCTGGAGAAGCATCTGACTCTCAGACAGTTGGAGGTGGATGAGCAGAGGGCTCGAGAAGTAACTGGGATAGGGTAAAAGAAACTCGATTAAGAAGAAAACATCTCAATATCTAAAACCCTTAGAGGAACATGAAAATAAAGATAGGTCTGAAAGGGTATGTTGCCAATAAGTGTAACAGAATAGCTGTGGTCTTATACTCAGCTGAGCCACCTTGTAAAAAGGCTGAGGCTCTTAACCTTGTAGTAAGAGAGGTCACCTTAGGAGACCCCTTCTCAGAGATAAAAGGCATTAACTGCCCCTCTGAAGGGCACCTGAGTGCAGCACCCATAACATCAAATAGGGACCAAACCCCTAGGCCCACAAAGCTAGAGGTCACTTTTGTGACCCCACCTTTAGCTGCTGCTAAGATGACTTAACTTCTTGAAATACCACATACAGTGGAATTGGTTCAACAAGTTTCAAGAAACTACTTGAATGCTTCTGTCCTACTATTGGCCTGGTTTAACACCATGGTTAAAGTCACTGGTGTGACCTCACCTTTAGTTAACACTGAGGTGGAATAAGGTCTTGAAAACCCACTTAGAGCGGAAGTGGTTCACCCTGTTGATAAGACCTTAAGTGTTCCTGTTCAAAATATACCATTGTGTAGTAACTTTTTTCAAGTCACTGATGTGACCTTGTCTTCAGCTGAGGCTGAGGTAGCAAGTCCCTTCGAAACCTCACAGACAGTGGAGTGGGTCCTTGAATCTCAAAACTTGGACTCTCGACCACCGGCTGTGTAGGCAATCCGTAGAGATGATGAGAACTTTAGTGTTCCTGTCACACACCCTGTGTGGTGTATGTCCTTTAAAAAAAAAGTTCCTTCAGTTAAATCTGAAGTGGCTGAACCACTTGAAAAGCCAGTTACAGTGGAAGTGTTTCCTAAAACTCTAAAGCTGAACACTACAGAAAATCCACCTACAGTGGAGGTGATCCAGATGGATGTGAAGAACATAGGTGTTCCTTGGGAGTTCCCTTGACCCCAAGGTAGGAATTAAGCTTTCTCCTTTAAGTCATAGTGCCCAGAAGGAAACCTCCAGGCCTGGAAAACTGAAATACAACAAGAGTAATAAGCAATCTAACCATAGCTTTCTTACTATGCCTTCTAATAAAAAGCATGTGACTCCAACTACTCCTACATGAGAGATGGATAGGTGGTCTGAAAAGGGTCTCTGTTTCAAGACACAACTCTAAACCTGTGGAATACTCTACAGAGGTTCCTACTGTAAGTCCTTATGTTAGTAGGGCAACCTATAACAGAGGCAAATCTAAAACTAGAATGTGAGGGAAATGGGAGCCCAAGCCATGATCCACCATTTAACTTCCAATTATAAAGCACTTGACCATTACTGCTTCTGAGGAAGAGGTGGATAGACAAGCTGGAAACCTATCTAGGCCTTTGAGGAGTGGTAAATCTCAACGCTGGTTGAACATCAAGAATACCTAATTCTAACGCTAAACACCTTGAGACTGTGGGATATTCTGCTGAAGACCCAATTGTAAATCCTAGTATTAGGAGGGAAACCTCTAATCAAGGAAAAACCAGATCTAAGAGGAAGTGGAACCATGTACAATGCTTTGCCACTACCACTACAACTAAGATACCTGAGACCCAACATGCTCCAGAGGAAGAGGTGGTGAGGAATCATGGACACCCCTCTAGGTCTAAGGGATTTCTTTTTAGGAATCCATTTAAAAAGCCTATTGTAGGTTCAGAAGTTAGATCAGATACCCTATATCTTAGACAAGAGAAAAATGTCCAATAATACTTGTAGGTCATATAGTTTACAAAGGATAACTAATGTTAAAAAGTATCACAGCAAGGATTACAAAAAGGTTGCTGGTGGGCTCAGCAAGTAATTTAACTGACTGAAACATGAGTTTCATCTAGGTGAGGATTAGATCCTCCTGTTCCTTAGTCTGGGAGGGACGAATGCTAGGTAAGATTTTAACTTTAGTGCTAAATCTACCTCACTTGTGAGAACCTCAGAACTTTTTGCTGGGCTGGTGGCAGATTTATTTTCCCCTTTACCTCAGTGAGTGGGAACCTTTTTTCCACACTCAAAGATCCTTTTACTCTTTTTAGAGGTATCATTTTTACGACTTTCCATAGTGCCCTTTTAATTTTATCCTCTTTGACAACTTTTGGTATATACCTTTTAATAGTTACAGGGTTGCCCTTAGGGCCCCCCTTTTACTTTCTCTGGCTAACCTTGTGAGAACTACAGTTTCAAGGGTAGAAAGGATATGTCTATCCCTTCTACATATTGTTAGGTGAAAACCAGCACGCCCCACCTTATGTGGGGTGCTGTGGAGATACAACATATCCCCTTTCTCACTAGCACTGTAACAATTCTGCTACAGGGACAAGCTTACCTTAAATGGCTGGTGGCAGTGAACCTTTTTACAAATTCTGTGCACCTTTGCTGTGGGCTGTTTTCACAGCTGCAGTAAAGGCACCCCTGGGTGCCCATTTTACCAAAATGGCCCCTGTCTTCTTTTTTTGCCATTTCTGCACTTCTTGTCACTTTTACATCTTTCCCCTGCCCTTCAGGGTGGGAAATTCCTTTGTGTGATTTTTATCTTTGGCAGGAGACCTAGGTCAAGCCAACCCAGGCTCCAGAGTGTATGTGAAGGCAGAATACCATCAGAACTCAAGTCATTGTGAAGGGCATGATCTTCCAAATTCCAAATAAAGCTGGAACTTCGGTGGCATACTGATGGACCTTCAGAGATGTGATTCCAGTCCTTGTAGTCCCCTCAACAGAATGCTGGACCAGATTAGTGACACAAATCCAATTCTGTCTTCTTCTGGCTCCTGAAAAGGGTGCCAAAGCCACACAGCCGCATCCAGCCATGAGGAAACTCTTGCCTGGAGCCTCCCCCATTGATCCTTGCTGCAAAATCTCTTCCACATTCATTTCTTCCTTCATGATAAAGGAATCCATTGTTTGGGGTTTTGGCTGCAGATCCTGAAGTCCCCCCGCAACAACTCTTCTTCCATGCTGAGATACTGTGTTGGCTGGGGTATTTACTTACCTTGGGCCTGTGTGATTTCTGTAAAGCTGAGGTGTGTTTCTTGTGATTGGCAGCCCTCTCATCCAGTGCTGGAATCCTCCTAGGGTGTCTTCTCAGAAGTCCCTGGACCCTTTCAACCTCTCTAAAGTGTAATACTTACCTGTTTGAACAGTCTTCCTTAGGAACTCTGACTTTTGTCACTTCTGTGCCTATCCTGGACTGCCTGTTGAACACTAGAAACCTTGTCACCCTGCTTCTGCCACTGAGAACACTCGTGCTCCAAGAATAAGGGAAAGGCTTTCTATGGATTGGGATGTTGCATAGATTAGAAAACTTGTGTTTAGAAGTTTACTCACTTGTAAATGAGTAGGTTGGTAACTGTTACTTTGAGAGTGAGCAGTTACAAAAGTTCTTACCTTGAATTTGTGTTGTGCCATTCTGAAAAGTAAATGTACGGTTATTTAGCTTTCTGGTGTTTCTTGTGATTGGGAGTACTCTGATCCAGTTCACCCAGGCCCACTGCTGGACTTCTCCTAGGCTGTCTTTTCAGAACTCCCTGGACCCTTTCAACATTTTTGAAGTGTAATACTGTTTGAACAGTCTTCCTTAGGAACTCTGGATGTTGCTACTTCTTAACCTATCCTGAACTGTCTGTTGAATACTAGAGACCTAGTGACCCTCCTTCTGTCACTGAGAACACTCATGTTCAAGAATAAGGGAAATACTTTCTAAGGATTGTTCCTATTGCCTAGGAAAGAGAACACGTGTTTAAAAGTACACTTACTTGTAAATTAGTTGGTTAGTTACTGTAACTCTGAGAGTGAGCAGTTACAAAAGTTCTTACTTGCCTTGAATGTGTGTTGAGCAATTCTGAAAAGTTATATGTAATGTTTTGTTACTTAGCTGTGAATTGGTTGCACCTCTTCCCAAAGGTAGTACTGTTGGCTTCACTTAACTATTTCTTCCAAAATATTAGTGTGTAAGTTCACCAACTGCGTTTTGCTTCCACTGACCTGGTGTATAGCCTGTCTAAACTAAGTCAGCTTTGGATTTTACCTACCTGGAATAACATTGAGTCATTCTTTTTTTTTTTAAAACTGTATTTATGATTTTCAAAGCAAACGACAAACAACAGAAAAGGTAAGAAGAAACAAAAAGAAGGAGAAGCAGAAAATGAAAATAAATCAGCACTTAGTCCGCCCCACTAAGGGACTAGCAACTTGCTCCAGATCAGCCCCCAGTGTCCTGCTCCAGCCTCCCATCTACCCCACCTCCCCCGGCCGACTGTTTGTTGCGTTCATGTCTCGATGCCCCAGGCTGTGTGCTTGGTTGCTTCTCTCTCTATACCAGTTCGATGGTGACCCTTAGCTTACTGCTTGACTTGGGGATGTGGGGGCCGAGGATTCACCCCTGCCGTTCATTAGGTGTGTGACGTAGGGACTACAGATGTCTGGTGGATGAGCGTGTAGGGGCAATGTTTTTATAAACTCTGTCTGCACGTCCTGGCAGTAGAGTACGTCCTTCTGCCATTTTGTAAATGTGGACACTGGGCCCCGCCCCCAGGACATGGCTATTCTCCTGCGAGCCAGGACCAGCAACACATTTGCCAGTCTCCTTACGGTGGGGGTCAGTTGTTTCATCATTCCAAGAAGCACTATTGTGGGCATGGGTTTCAGCTCCTCTCCGATTATTGCCTCAGCCTCCTGAAGGACCTGCGACCAGAAGGTAGTTAGAGCCGGGTAGCTCCAGGCAAGGTGAAGGAAGTCAGCCGCAGGTTCTCCACATCTCTCACATTTCGCTGCAGACTCGGGTTTGTGTAGGAGTTTTTTAGCTGGAGTGTAGTTTGGTGTAGGTACTGGAAGTGGATAAGTTTAAACCGGGAGTTCAGAGCGACCTTCCGTGTCTGATTGAGTATGTATGCCCACTCTTCGTCAGGGATGGGAGCTTGCAGGGCCTCCTCCCACCACCTTCTTGTGCATGGATTTTCTGGTATTGTGTCAGCCAGGAGAGATTTATATATTGACAACACTAATCTGCCCTCCCCCTGCGCCTGGATCACGCCATGGAGCAACTGCCAGGTTGGTGGCTGGCGTGGAAATGATGGGACAAGAGCCTGAATAGCATAGCGCAGTCTGAAATATATGAAGACGTCGAGCGAGGAGGTGTTTCCTATTTCCTTAGCTTGTTGTGGTGTCATAAAAGTGTTATCAAAGAACAGATCACCGAATGAGTGGATGCGTATTTTATCAGCCCATTGGAGGAACACCTTTTCATTCGTGAGAGGAATTCCGGGTATAAATCTTATAGGTAGGAGGGGGGGGTATCTGATTGTTACCCCGTACTTGTGAGCAATTTTTTTCCAAAAAGCATAGGTGGCTTGTACTACATTTAGCGTGGTGTGTGGTACTGGCTTTTGGCTGATGATAACCGCTCTTAGAAGATTAGGTGCTGCAAGGGCACGTTCTATCTGAACATGTGGTCTAACGAAATGGGTGCAGTACCAGTAACTCAAAATGTGTGCCTGTGCTGCCCAATAGTACCGTTCGAGGTCAGGGACCCCCAGCCCTCCTTTTGTCATTGGTAGAATGAGCGTTGAGTAGGCCACTCTCGCCGCCCCCCTGGCCCTGATAAGATCGAGCCTGAGGCTCTTTAGTTTCCCTAGATAGAGGCGTGGGAGTAAGATTGGGATATTGGTAAACAGGTATAGAAGTTTGGGCAGGATAATCATCTTAACCAGTGACGACCTACCCCAGACCGTCAATGGTAACTCTTTCCATCTGTTCACTTTCTCCTGAAGTGATCTCAGTGTAGTTTCATAGTTATCTTGAAAAATGTCTTTGTGACCCAGGGCCAAAAGAATCCCGAGGTATCGCACATGGGAGTTTTCCCACTTAAAGTTATATTCATCAGCAAATTTGTGGGTGCTGGGGGTTAGGGGAAAGATAATTGACTTAGAATGGTTGGTTTTCAGGCCAGATGCTGCACTGAATTTATTTATCTCGTGCATTATGGGATTTAAATTTTCGTCGGGATTTTGGATAAATAATACAACATCATCCGCATAGAGCAAGATAATCAATCTGTGGGGTCCTATGTTCAAACCTCTTTGGATGTGTCATGATCGTAAGCCTGAAGCCAGCGGTTCCATCACCAGCGCAAAAATCAGCGCCGATAGTGGTCATCCTTTTCTGGTCCCGCGTTGGATGTTTAGTTTTGTGGATTTTGATGAACCAAGAATGATGGTTGATTGGGGTTTAATATAGAGTAGTGCTATCATTTTGATAAAATGGTTCCCCAGTCCAAGTTGACTGAGCACTGCGAACATGAAGGGCCACTCAATGGAGTCAAAAGCCTTCTCGACGTCAAGAAGGACTGCAACTGCTTGGTGTGTAGGGTCCACTGCTCCCATGCCTCTGAACATTCTTCTTAAGTCGAACGTTGTGTTGCGGCCAGGTATAAAGCCCGCCTGATCGGCAAGCACCAGCGCCGGCATGAGGGGGATCAGTCTATTGGACAGTATTTTGGCTATGATTTTGTTATCAAGATTTATTAGCGAAATTGGTCTGTAAGTACCACATTCCTCAGACGGTTTGCCCTTTTTGTGTAGGAGAATTACATTGGCTTCCCTTAATGTCTGTGGGAGAATGCCTGTCTCTAATGCCTCCCCATACACCTTCAGGAGAAGTGGAGCTGTGAAGGGCACAAATTCTTTGTAAAATTCACCTATTAAGCCGTCATGCCCAGGGGCTTTGGCGTTGGGTAGGCACTTTATTACTTCCAGTATTTCATCTAAAGTAATGTGGTCATTCAGGGGTTCGCGGAGTTCCCTTTCCACCCAGTACAACTCTGTGTCTGCCAGGTACTTGCGTAATAGCTCAGGGTCACTAGGATGTTTAGCACTGTACAGGTCTTGATAAAAGTCTCGGAAAACCTAAACTATTTCTGTCTCTGTGTGGACTAGTGTGCCCTGTGGGGATCGAATTCTCTCCACCAGAGTGGGCTTCCTGTCAGCGGCAACTAGGCGTGCCAGGAGCGCTCCGGGTCTCTGCCCTTCGCCATACTGATGGATCAGGTGACCACGGCGAAGAAATTTCACCTCCCGTTCTGCTGTGTTATTAAATTTGAGTAGTTCTTCCCTAAACTCTGCTTGGATATTCTTTTGATCAGTGGCGGTGAGTTGCAATTCCAAGGTCTTTAGGCATTCTTCACTTGCAGCTAATTCACGCCTGATTGTTTTTAGAATTCCGTTTTCCTTGGCGATGCATACGCCTCTTATGTAACACTTCAGAGTTAAGTGTTCCTGCTGATGAGACCGAACATTGATTTATATTCAGGAAGGATGTGATTTCTTCACGCAGCTCCGTTGCAAAGACCAGGTCAGTTAGGGCTCCGGGTTTGAAGCGCCAGTGCAGAGCTCCTGATTTTCCTTTAGGGAGAATGCACTCAAGAGTCACGGTTGCGTGGTCAGAGAAAGTTCTCGGCAGAATCTTGCACTCGCCCCACTGAAATACACTTTGTGCAGAGACAAGGAGATAGTCTATTCGCTTGCTTGTATTATGGACCTCAGAGTGGAAGGTGAACTCGCGGCTCTCCCAGTTGCCGTTCCTCCATATGTCCACTAGGTTGAATTGTCCACATATCTCCTGGACTTTAAGGCTGGCCTTGGACACAGTGACCGTGTTGGGCTGTGAATTGTCGTTTCGCGGGTTTAAGTGGGTATGAGGTTGCCGCCCCATATGATAGTTGTTGCACCGGTCCGTGTGAGATGGGAAAGGACCCAATCGAAGTTGTTTGCTCCATCCACGTTAGGGCCGTATGAATTCACAAACACAATTTCTTTCACCTCCATAACTCCCAGGACCAGGAGGGCTCTGCCATCAGTGTCTTTTTCTGCTTTTATCAGTCGAAAGCCGGATTTAGGATTGATGAAGGCGGCCACCCCCCTGGCGTAGGAGGAGAAGGAGGAAAAGTAGCAGTGGCAGCCCCAGCTACGAGCCCAAGCATGTTCTTTACTTGGGATCAAATGAGTTTCTTGTGTCATTGCAACATCGACCTTATGGCGCTTGAGGAACTGAAGGATTTTCCTAGTTTTGGATGGGATGTTACCACCTCTAATATTCCACGTTGCTACCTTGAATTGTGTTGGTGTGTTTCATGGTCATGGCGGTCGGGCTGTGTGCTGGCTTTCGGCGAACTGAATTGGTACTGAGGTCTGTCTGGGGGCATGGTTGTTGCTGCTTGACTTAGACTCTGCAGGCGGCAGGGCGAGGTAGTGCGGAAGCGGGGTCGGACAGTGCTTAACCAGAAAACATTTGTAAACAGAACCTTACACTGATAACCCCCCAACTCATCTGTTCAGTTTCTCCCCCCAAAAAAGTTAATCTTGCTGTGCGTGGGGCACTAGCGAACTCCCAGTGGTGGGTGCTCCTGTTACCATTTGAATCTGATGTCCTTACGTTTGATAACATTTGCTCGCAGTTGCGGTTCACTACTTATGTGTGGCTCATGTCAGGTTTCTCTCTGCGCGCTCCCTTCATGAAGCCGCCTAGATGCCACTTGGGGCCCCGCATCCCTGCCTGTTGAGGAATAGGGAGGCATCTTCTGGTGCAGTGAAGAAATGGACTTTCCCCTCCAGCTGGATATGGAGTTTGGCGGGGAAGAGCATAGAGTATGTGATTTGATTGTTGCGTAGCCGGCGTTTGACTGCTGTAAAGGATATTCTTTGAGCTTGGACCGCTGGGGAAAAATCAGGGAAAATTTATATTGCATCTCCATCATAATGAAGGTTGCCTTTCTCTCTTGCTAGCCTCAAGATGGTGTCACGGTCTTTGTAATTTAACAATTTGGCGATTACTGGGCGAGGCGGTGCTCCGGGAGTAAGTTTTGTGGTCGGGATCCCATGTGCCCTCTCAATTACGAATAGATGGGAAAGGGCCGAGACTCCAAAAAGGTCTCTGCACATTTTTTCTACATGATCATCCATTTTGTTGCGAGTGGTTGTTCTCTGATTCCGACCACTCTTATAATGTTTTGGCGGGAGCGACCTTCTAAATATTCATTTTTGGTCATAACTGTTTTCATTTGACTTTCCAATGATGCCACCCTCAGTGTTAATGATGTTGCGCCGTCGTCCAGGTCTGAGATTCTCTGTTCGGCGTTGTCTGATTTGTCTTTGTGCTTGTCTAGGCGATGTTGAAGTAGGTCTACCTTGGATGACAACGAGTCGATTTTGCTGTCCAGTTTCCTGATGCCTGATTTTAGTTCTAACAGGATCTCACAGATATCTAGCTGCTGCGGGTGGTCTTCTTCCAGGCCCTCAGGGTTTTGTGGGGAGCCCGGGCAGTTGTCTTGCCTTGGGGTTTTGGAAGATGGACCAGCATCGAAGTTGAGCTTCTGTTGCGATTTGTCCGTTTTGCCCATCCTAGTTTTGGCAGTTGCTCACCGCGTATGAGCGTGTCAAGCGGGCTGACGCGGGTCGAGCCCTGACTAGTCAAGTTGGCGGGTCTCCCGTCCCTGGGAGGAGTCGCGCACAGGTGGGCCTCTTGTTATTGTGCTGCTTTTGAGACCGAGTTGAACGGCAGCGCAGGTCTGTGGGTAAACTGTGGGTGCAGACCCTGGTTCGTTATGGATTCTGATATGTTTCGACATTGGCTTCCTTGTGACAGTGAGAACAGGCCTCGGCACCAGCCTGAGCGCAGCTTTGGGTGTTACACAGGGCCTGTGCCAGTGAGCTCTGAGCGGGAAGGTGTTTGGGCTTTTCAACATGTATGCCGGAGATGCACAGGGCAGGGGCTGGCTGAGCAGCACCGATGTTGTGAAGGCCACTGGTGAGTGTGACAGTCTTTATGATGGTGGCCTTTGCTATCTTGAGATTTACTTGGCAGTAACTCGTGGTTGTTTACTTTGTGCTGGTACTGCACTGTTTGTTTACATTGAATGCGTCTGCCACTCCGAGAACTGAGCTGTGTTTAGCAAGGGCGAGGAGGGCAGCGTGTGCGACCTCACAGGGAATCGGTGTATCCGGGGGTGTCCAGGCGTAATGAGCAAGGGTCGCTTGTTTTGATTGCCGAGGCAACCGGCACTGAGTTCCAGGCTTGTCTCACCCGGCCTCGTGCTCAGGCACCAGGGAGGAGGGGCCCCGCTCCACAATCCCCCGCGCCTCCTCGCCGGTAGGTCCGCCAGCTGTTTTGTTGGGCCGCTGTATTGCGGAGACGGACACCAGCGCGGGGAGGCCACACATCTCTTCCCTCCACCCGCGTGTCCGCCACATCGGGCGAGTGGAACCCTCCGGCCCACCCCTCGTGGGCCGTGCTGTCCCCTGCCCCGCCGCTGCACTCTTCACCTCCTTTCCGCAGTCCGCAACGTGGCCAGCCTTCACGGCCAGAGCCGGCCCTCTCTCCTTCACGGCTCCGCAGTAGCCGCACCCCAGCAGCGCCAGCCAGCTCCTCCGACGCAGTGAGCATCTCCAGCAGTGGGTCGGGGTCTGTCTTGGCGGTGCTCTGCGTTCCAGGGAGAGCACGTCCAGGCCTCATGGCATGGCCTCCCGCGGCACAGCCCGCTCCGCCCCATGGATCACCGGGAGTGAGTTCCTCAGCGATTTCGGGGATGGAGAGGAAACAGTCTTTGCTGCGTTCTTTTCGAAGCAGGAACACTGACTACGTGTCAGGATTGCGGCGATAGTCCAGGATTAATTAGGAGTCCTACGGGAGATCACAGAGGAGCCGGCATCTTGGTTGGCCCTCTAGCGCCCCCTACATTGAATCATTCTTAAAGTCTAACATTGGGTTTTGCATTCCTTGGTCTGTTTTGTACAGATGATAAAACAGTCTTAGGTTTATTCCTACCTTTTTTTATGTTGCTGATAGTTCTTTCCAAAAGAATATGGATTTTGCTTACTTTGGTCTGCCTTTGGACATCTAAAGTAAGTTAGAAAGTTTGTGCATACCTTAATCTGTGTACCACTGAGCTGAAAAGCAACTGCAATTGTATATTACACCGAAAGGTCTTGCTTACCTAGAAATTGGTGCTCCACTATTCACAAAAGTATACATTCAGGTTGGATTACTAAGTGATTCCCTAACTGAGTGTCACTGCACAAATGCTAGGATCTACTACCCTTGTATTAGTGAAAGTAATCAGAAAGTTACTTATGGTTTCCTCCCCATGAATAGGTGTGCCCTATACTAAATGTGTTTGATAAGGTCTGACATGGCTAAAAAATGGTCTGACATGGCTAAAAATACTGTTAGTTTTCTAAAGAAGGTTTATGTTTCAGTCTGTGTATCTTCAAGCATTGTGCTGTGTTTTTACAATGTGTTTAAGACTCTATGACAAAGTATTCTCTTTCAAGGATGGGGGGGTCCTCTCAAAGAAAAATGTTTTTTAAAAACCATATAATAGAAACGTATTCATAGAACATTGTGTTAAACTATGTGCAAATATGGACATCCAAAAATGGCATGTGTAAAAAATTAAACAGAATAAAAGGAATCCTGCCACTACGAATCTATATACAGGACTCAGTTGGCTAGTCCATAGAAATGTCTTCCAATGCCCCGGCCAAGGGTGATTACCCCTTAGAATCTGTCTCTTGCAGGGATGTTTCCGTTGTTTCATGGAGGGCTTACAGGGCCTCCCTGATCCTCGACACAATCTCCTCTGTTAGCCTGCAAGACTCCTCCAGAATGGATGTTTGTGCCTACACCAACCTCTCTGCAGAATCAGGCCTGGCAATTGCTGCCTCACATGCCCACAGCCTCTGCTCATCCTGCTGCTCACAGGAATTGGACCTGAGATGACAACAGGGCATACATCCACCATCTTGCCTCCTGCCATGCTGGCTGGACATTGAATCTATGTTGCCTCCTCCTGCTGCCTGGCAATGCATCTCTGGCGCAGGTACTCCCTCCTATTCGAATTCTGTGTCAGGGGAGTCCTGTACCTGCACTGAGTTCACTTGCCTGGCATTCCTCCACAGTCTGTTATACTGTCGGTTCCTGTGCAGGATCTGGGACCACCTCATCTGCCTGTGTAGCAGCTTCCACCTCCACCAGGGACACAGACACATCCAGACGTTCCAATGGCAGGACAGGGGCAGAGGAGGCCATGGTGTTGGCTGAGGAGGAGGAAGAGGGGGACATTGCCGTGGCCTGTCCGGAGAGGCCACCGCCAAGCAGTGATATTGCCAGTTGTGCAAAAAGGCGGAACACCTGACCTTAATGCTGTTCAAGCAGCTCATGAGTCACATGAACAGCATCATGGACAGATGACAGCCACCTTAATCCACCCACCAGCAGTGGCAGCACTGCATCACAGATGGCCTCATCAGCTGGAACTGCAGTTTCTGTCTGGGTGGAGGCATCAGTGAAGTGCTGTAGCAGATGGCCCTGGGATAGGCGGATGTGCTGCAGGGATGTCATTTAGGGGTTGCCAGTGGTCAAACTTGCGACCCCTGATGTCTCCCTTGCTACCGCTCTGGTCTCCCTTGCTACCCCTAAAATAAGAAAATAAGAACACTTTTTTTTTTTACAAATTGAAGCTCCTGGGCTGTGGCCAATGACAATTGGCTATTTGAGCTATTTGTCTTTCTGGAATACCATACAATAATTGATGGATTCATTAAAGGTTTATTTCGGGCACACATCTGCGGGTGAGTCACTGATGTACTCTGTTCTTAAACACCTCAAATTCACAGCAGACACAATCCTCCAAAAGCCTTTAGAGTAGAATAAGCATCCATTGCTTTTCGCATGTTGCAGTTATAGCATGTTTTTTTTCTGCCGATACATATGGTGATCCATTCTTGTATGAAATGTATATCACGTTACAGTAATATTGTAACCACATTTTTCATAGAATACTTAGAAACAATGCTATGTGATACCACTTCCTGTTTTGTCAAGGGATAAACTGTTGTGTTCCATCGCTTCCCGTGATATCACTAATGGGTGGGTCAAATGACAGCATTTCCTGTGATGTCATCTGAGGTCAAGGGTCATGTGATGTCAATTCTGCTACCCCTGGCATTTTGGTGAAATGGCGTCACTGATGTGCTGACCCCTCTATGGTGGACTGCTCAGCCTCCGGTCTCAAGGCCAGGTATGCAGGTTGTGCAGCCACCTCTGTACCCCACCTGACACTGTGGGCAGGCCTGCAATGGCCACCTCCTTCTCTTCCATCAACCCTGATACCTCAATTTAGGACACCCTGCTGTGGCCAGCTCTGTGCTGCAATCACCAGTTCCCTGTCCCTCTGCTGGTGATGTGTCCTTCACAAAGATAGTACCCAGGTCCTCCTCTTCAGCAGCAGTGCCATCAGATCTTGCCGCTCCTTCAGGCACATACTCCTCTGAGGAGGTGGATGATAGTGGATGTGCCCTCGGTCTGCGTTCATGCCTGGAGACCTTGACTGCACATTTTGTTACATCTTCTTTGGTCACTGCCACTGAGGAAAAAGGAAGATAGAACAAAGGAATGAATCCTAAGTGACTATGTATATGTACTTCTCTCAATTTGCTAACTAGTATTCTCTCATCATAAGTCAACATGCAGCTGCCTCACACACAGGCCCACACTTGGAAATCTGCATTAGTCAAGTCTCAGTAATGAAAGATAAATGACAAGTTTCAATGATGAGACATTCACATGTGAACATGGCACCTTGACATGTGCCCACA
Organism: Ambystoma mexicanum; assembly: GCF_040938575.1. Classification (NCBI taxonomy): domain Eukaryota; kingdom Metazoa; phylum Chordata; class Amphibia; order Caudata; family Ambystomatidae; genus Ambystoma; species Ambystoma mexicanum. Next base: position 546,165,186 of record NC_090929.1, read on the forward strand.
TACTCATGCCAACTGCTTCTTTGACATTCCATTAGCAATGAAGCAGTGACCCAATTGTCTCCTGCAGAAAGGATCATGGAAAGGACACATGGCCCCATGTGCAGTTGGCATCACAGTAACATATTCAGCCCACCACATCTTGCTACATATATCCAGGACAATCCTTCATGAAAGTATGCAACACCCTGTCTCATGGCCAAGTGTCTGCATAGGATGTGCAAAGACTACATGATGGTGTAAAAATGTTGCTGTCATGATCTCTGCTTCCAAAAGATCAGGACTTGCCCGACTCCCTTGGAAGCAGACCCATAACCCCGGTTCCGAGTGCCAGCCAGTCCCAATTGGGACCTTTTGGACCCTGTCCTGGCGCCAGTGGCACCAGGCTCATAAAGATGCCCAGTCCCAGCGCTGGAAGCGCCGGGCTCATAATGCTTGGGTGGACTTACCTGCAGCAGACCATGCTGCTTACTTATCTGCCAGTTGAACCCCTGATCCTCTTCTGTTTGGGACTACTTTTCCTGTTGGGTGGGGCAGGAGCCACTCCCTAGGTTCAGAACACTGGAACTCTTCTGGAAAGCAGGAACTCTTTTCTTACCTAGGCGTGGCTGTGGAAGGAGACACCTAAGCACTACAGGAGGCTATTTAAACCACACCCGATGGATGAATCTTGCTTTGTGTTATTCTGCATTCTCTGCAGCAGAACGCTCATCGTGTCTTCTGCTTCTGATCCTGGGCCTAAGGGAACAAAGGCTTACCATCCTGGAATCCAGTCTTCAGCAGCACCTGTAAAGACAAAGAAAGAACAGGTTAGCACTACGGTCTTCAGCGGCAGCGCATCTCTTACCTGGTCCATCGGCTGTCACCAACACCTCGCGCTGCATTCCGGCATCTGAAAGACAAAGGCTTACCTACTCTTCGCACGCTCCGGAGGCCTTCGGCGCTGCATCCCGCATCTGAAAGACAAAAGAAGGTGCATTTAAAGACATTGGGCAACTTTATTACTCACGTGCCATTACTCCTTCCCACGCCGAATCCAGTGGGTATTCCAGCACCCTTCAGCTTCTCTAAAGCTCCGAACTTGTACCTGCAAGATAAAAGGGACAGTTAGTGCGCATCGTGAAGCAGGCCACAAGCGCTTACTTACGTGCTTCCAGGCGCTTCTATTCCTCACGCGGGTTCGATCCTCAACTCTCATCAGCCCGCCATCCGCCATCGCCGGAACCCTGCAAAACAAGAGATATCATTACAAAAGACTTTTAAGACATTTGAAGTGCCCAGAACTTACCGTTCATGCAGTTAACGACGGACAGCAGTCCTCTGAGGTCAAGAGGCCTGCACCCTTATCCAGTGAAGAAACTGGTTACGGCACCCTGCCCCGAGGCAGATGGAGAGCTCAGCGTTCACTTACCTAAGGTGAGGGCGTTAACCTTTGGGGTTCTACAGGAGAAGAGAAAGGGAAGAGGAGAGAGGCACTCAATAACCCCAGTTCATTAATCCCATATTTTCTATCTGCAGACATCTTACTCTTCAAGTCAGACATACAGTGCACAGAGGTCCAGCCCAAAGAGCCAACCGTGTGTTACACATCACCTTTGAAGATACGGCATTCACCCAGTCAAGACCGGCGCCTCTGCGGGAATCAGGTGAGCGTTACAGTTAGACTGTAAACATGTGTACATAAGGGGCTACAGATGACATCTGCATACATGAGTGTCATTAATTTGAACAGGTGCAGAAGCAGTGTCTGGGCACAGAGGGCCAATGGGGGATCAGCAATGCTGCTGGTCCAAACACAAAAAACATTTTGGTTGAAACACCATGTATGGCCCCTCATCCAGTGGTCTCACTGGGTTGGGTAGTGAACCAGAGTGTCACATGTAGAAATGTGGGCTTGTTGTCAGCATTTCAGATTGCATGCCCATAAGTTTTCTTTGTCACCCAAAGGTGCCTTACTTGACTTCTCAACTTGGCCACTTCACCTATGTGTGCCATAACATAGTTCCAGTGTGTGAATGAGGCTGCATAGTAGTCACCACTTTGACATAGTGTACAAAGCATTGCCTTACTCACTTCATGCATACTCATCCAGGACATTGTAATTCAGCTGTACTGTTCACCCTGTGAACCTTTAGCATCAGCTTGAATACAGGCCTGCAGATCTAGGACCTGGGCATGAAGGACTGGATTGACCCTCTACAGGATCCAGATCTGAAGTGGTGTCACTCAATGGTGGCCTGCAGAGTACACCTCCACAGAGACTCCTGCCTCAATGACCGCCCTCGCCTTCATCTGGGGCCAGATTTTCAGATCATCCCAGTGCTTCTTGGTGTTGTGCGCAGTGCAGACGGCCACCCCCTCAGAGTTGATGGCAGCCATGATGTTTTTCCAGATCCTTTGATGACCACCGGTCCAAAACTGCCTCTGTGAATCAAAGAGGGACTTATGATGGGTCAAGACCTGTTGACAGAGGATGCCAACTTCAGCAGCAGTGAATTTAACAGCCCTCAGCCTCGTCACCTTAGGGGTGCTGGAAGATGTTGCTGACATGGTACACAAGGGACTAGTGGGGTGAATCTGGGTCCTGACTATACTTGAACTGTGGAGCTGCAATGGATAAGGGAGGGGTTGAGGTCCTAATAAGACAGATGAGGTGGTCACAGAGCCTGCCAGGAGACCTACAGAAGAACAGTAAATGGGGGAAAATCAGACACTCCAAGGCAGTGCAAATGATCAGCAACCAGCGATGCACTATCATGTAGCAGGAGATGTTGATGAGATGTTGATGAGAGAAGACAAAATATAGGAAGAGAGACACACAATGGCAGAAGGCTGGAGGACAAGAAAGGCACACGTCTGTCTGGTAGCTCCACATAGCATTTTTCTGAAGTGTGCAGACGCAAAGTGGTTTAGGGATACACAGCGGAAACCCACCTTACTTTTGACAATGTAAAACAATTTCTTTCCTTTGATGGATTTACTCAGAGGATGGGAACGAGGGCAGAAGAAGCGGAGACCTGCAAAACATGGTGCCCCAGTACCAGCAAGGGGCCAGCCTACAGAGCAGGCACAGTCAGGAACCCAGTCATAGCGACAGATTTTGGAGAAACGGCCACCCAGAAAGAAGGATTCACTGTGATTTTACCAAAAGATTTTTTTTTGATGGATTTTCTTCCCCAAACAATCCATAACAAAAATCACTGTATTTTGTATTTGGGGGCCACCCCCATGCCACTGTTTCCCTATGTTTTTAACCCCACCCCAAAACAATCCCCACCCATTTTAACCCATTAGCCCCATATATACATACTTTTAAAAATCAGTCTTTTATTCAATGTTTTTTTTCGGTAAATAAATCCATCGAAAAACATTTTTGGTAAAATCACAGGCTACTGAAAGATGCACTCTCAGAAGAAGATCTGCACATCCTCACAAAGTAGGTCAACCTGTACCCTTGGGCTGGCAATACCTTTTATATGATCCAACAGGGGAGGCAGTGGCAGGAGGTCACAGATATCATAAACGTATGTGGGGTGGAATGACCTCATTGGCAATGGAAAGATTTGTAGTTGGCCATGCATACATGCATCTTGAACATGCCTGTGGTGACTTCAACATGGGCCTGGCCAGTGTGCTCTTGCATAAACAGTGAATTATTGACTATCCAAATGTGCATAAAACATAAGATATCATATAGCATTTTGCCCACCACTAGAATTTCAGTCACCAACAGACCTCAATGAACAAATGCAAGTGGTTTCTGGGGAGGCAATTAACAATAAAACTAATCCCCACTCCCAGCACCAAGCGCCATTCCACAGCATTTTTCCACAATTTATCAATTAGGCCCTTTGGTAACAGTGATATTAGTCAAAACACATCTGTTATGACAAATTAATATCCAAAGTAGACTTCACATAACCATGACAAAAACTAACTGATAACAAAATGATATGCCAGATAGGAAAGAAAATGCGAAAACCAAATACCAAAATATGAGTGCACACTATGAATTGTGCACAAACATAAAATTATATGCCGGATCGAAAAGAAAGTGCTATAACGCAACATCAAAATATAGGAGCACATTGTGCAAGAATCATGGCCATTCTACCAATCAAATTTGCTAATGCTGCAAGATAGTGATTGGACAATAGACCGATATAATGGGCTTGAAACCAAACAGATCATGTGAAACCATATTGCCAATAATGAAGATGCTCCTTCACACGAGAACAGACTTCATAACAGAATGTAAACCAATCACACTTATATGCTATCAGCTATATCATGAATGGAATAGGTTAAGCAAAAGGAACCCCAATAGGAACCAACTCACGTAATCACAACACTAAAGGCCTCATTACACGGATGGCGGGGAACCATGGCGCTAATAGCGCCATGGTTCATGCCGGTAAAATAGCGGCACCGCCTTGGCGAAAAGGGGAATTACCGCCCCATTCCAAGGTTGGCGGGGCGGTAATCCCCCCTTCCACCATTGCCCTTCCCCATTCCCATTTTTGCCCCATAGGGCTCAATGGGAATGGGGAAGGTGCTAATTACGGTACCGCAAATTGCGGTACCGTAATTAGCTCCCTGGGTCCCTTTGCGGGTTGGTTTTTAACGCCTGCAAAAAGCAGGCATTAAATCCCCCAACCCGCAAAGGGACCTCGTAGTAAGGCGGTAAGGATTTACCAGTATCAGTATTTTACCGGTACAGGTAAATCCTTACCGCCATCCGTGTAATGAGGCCCTAAGTTCACCTGATACAATTGGGAACGTCACAGAGTGCGATGGCGGGTTATCAAGGCTGCCACGAGAAACAGGCAGAAGCTCGGAGCACCAAGCACAAGGATTATTCCCAACATGTAAGAGAAAATAGAAAATGATTTATACCTTGACCGCATGAAGGTAGCATTTGTATGCCATATAGAATAACATTTAACTTGTACGACATGCTAGTCACAATGGTTTTGCACTTAATGTATGGACCTTATATGTTAAAAAATGAGTGAAGACTTGAATATTGCACTAGAAATATACATCACAGATAAAATGAGGTTAATGAACAGCGGATACTTGAATAAACGCACTCACCCTTCGAATAATATTAGGGCACAGAGCACATTTGAACTCACACAGCATAAACACACGGAGATTGCCCAAAGTAACGAATTAAATCACATGAGACAGGCGGCACACGTCATAGCCACTAATTTTGGAATTCGGAAGATTTGAGGACAACAAACTCGAAATGCAAGGCAATAAATCCTTAAGATTATAACGATTACGAAGCATACCAAACACAGAACGTACCTAACAGAATATGTGACTATGACCAGCGCTGTTAGTGACATGGACAGGTGTAGCACGTTGCACGTGGATATGAACATAGTTCATACAAATTAAGCGGCGCAGAGCACAGCCACCATTTTTGGATTTCTACACAATCAAAAAGACAAAATGGAATTAATTGGGCCAAAATCCATAAGAATGCACCGAGCTCGGCGAGCAGAAAACCGGCATTATTGAAATGATGAGCACTGAATTCACACTATCATGTGCACTACGTTGCATACTGATACTAAATGCACGTGTTAAAGGCTGCAATTTGATATGAACATAGCTCATACAAATTAGGCGGCACATGGCACAGCCACCATTCTTGGATTTATACAAAATTAAAGATTGGCAAAGACTAAACAGAACAAATTGGGTCAAAATCCATAAGAATGTTCCAAGCACGGAGAGTACAAACTAGTATAACTGTAATTATAAGCACTGAAATTGACACTATCATGTGCACGAGGTTGCACATTGATACAACATACCAATGAATGGCAACCAACTATGGGCAATGGTAATAGAATCAAACAGATTAAGCTTTAAGTCTGGAAAAAAGCAAACAAAAAAAAATTAAAACTTTTAAAAATGTAAACATTTTTTACAAAAAATATGATATATATGTTACCTACAATCAGAACCCAGAACAACTTACCAAATTTGGCAGAGATCAGAATATGGACTGCAAGACTTTGCAGGATCTTCAACTTTAACAAGATTAGTGAAAACCACTTACCTAAAGTAAAGGTAAGCAATGCCCTACCTAAGCACACCCGACAATTACCTGAGTTTACTAGTTGGTGATATCTTCTCATACACCAACTAATAACAGCCTAACCTGAATCTCCTTCCTCATCTAACTCCTCAGAAACACAGAAATGTGTTCATTCGGGAACTGAAAAACAAAAGAAAGAAGAACACTTTCTTTTGTGAACTAATGATTGCAATGTTCTATACTATGTTGAAACTGCACTGTATTTATAAAAAACACGTCATGCACTAACCACTGCACTTATAATGTGCACAGGCTAACATAGATACACAACTGCTTACCTAAACCTACAGACTGGTCGGTAGATACCGGTCTCTATGTAGCCATGCAGCCACTGACCTCCACATAGCTTGGATTAATCAGAAATGGAATAAACCACTACAAACTTAGAAGGGAATAGACACACCGACTAATACTATTCACCAACCTCAAAGAAAACATATATATTATCACACATGTCATTCACCTGATGTGGCAGGATAGGTGTCCTTGCCTCCCACTCAAACTACCTGTTCACTTGTGATGAGGCAACCCGCAACCTCTTGGAAGGGAGTCAGCTCCTCAATATGTGGTGATCCACCACCAGTAGCCTGGCCAGAGGCCAAATTGCTGCTGAGTCTCTCCTTGGTGCTCCTGATGAGTCACCCATCCTTGTTGTGGTCCTCAGTCAAGGAAAGGCACTATGTGGTTAGTGATGTGCCCCCAGTCAGCACAGGGCTTTCGCAGGGTGCAGAGCATCAACACTCTCAAATGGAAATACCATAACAACAACAGTACCAAGGCAGTGTGCAGCACATGGAATGGGTGTTGTGAGTACACAATCATGGGTTTCCTGTAGTGCACATGGGTGTCCAATGTTCACTGTACCACACACCCACTTAGAAGTACAAAGACTGCAAGGGAATGTTATGTAAAAGGCACATGAGAACAGTATGTGGCATCCAAAAAAATTGTACAGGCTTTCCTGATATGTTCAAGTGCAATACATAGCTAATACCATAGACAGCAGGATTACATGAACAACAGGAATGTTACATGTACTGTCTTTAAGCTGCCATTGTGCTTGTGCTAATGGTGGCATTGATGTGGAACATTACATAATGGCCAGTTTGAATGTCTGTTGCATGTGCATCAGGCCGGTTATGTCTGCATACATTTCAATTTAAATATGAATGTTTATCTGGGTAGGGCTATTGTTTTCTGACTTTGTGCAGGTGAGAATATAGTGGATGAGGAGGAGGAGGTGGAAGAGACACAACCATCCACCAGTGCAGCATGGGTGTTGCTTCTGGTAAAGAATCCCCTCCTGTTGCAGGCCATCCTCAGCTAGCCTGCCAACTCATCGTCTGATGATCCTGCAGAATCTGATGTGGAAGGCATACTGAGGGAAATGGTGGAGGGACCAGCATTCTGTAGTCCAGATGCTATGGAGCTCCTTGAGCTTCTTAAGGCTGCTAATTCTGAGGAGGAGAGCCAGGAGAATGAGTCTGGCAGTGGAGAATCCTGCATCATTGGTGGCTTCTGTGTCTGCAACATTGCCTTGTCCTATCATGGAGGCAGCAGCCGGGGATGATGGCAGTGGGAGGGTTCTAGACCACCAGCCAATGGAGGTGCGCTAACTGCGAAAGGGCCGGCTTTTGGGATCCCAGCTTGGTAGGCCATGCACACGTGGGGGACAAGTGCATGCTGAACACTTGGAGTGGGAGGACGAGTTGCTGCGTGCAAGTACCCAACAGGGTGAGGTCCTGCAGGAGATGGGCAGGAACATCTAAAGTCTGGCTAAAAATGCCCTCTCCTTAAATGCTACACTCACTGCCGGAATTCACCTATTGTGGCAGGAGAGGAGATAGGACATGCAATACCCCAAACAGGTGATTCGCAGGAACTCCCTGCATGATGAGATGTTGGCCTCAAGGAACATCCACCAGCAAGAGATAGGTACCTTTAGGCAATCCCTGCATGAAGAAATGTTGGCCTCAAGGGACAAATGCCACCAAGACACAGATGCTTTGAGGCTATTTCTACATGAGGAGATTATGTCCTCAAAGGACATATACCGGGAAGATATAGCTACCTTGAGGGAAAATCACAATATGCAGTTGGAGATGTCAAGCATGCTGACATGTTGTCCATTTGCAATAACCACCATCAGGACATTGGATGCATCCATCTCATGAGTGGCCCTGGCCAATGAGGACCAGGCTTTGGCCATGCCTGTACCAAGTGGCCCATCCCTGGACCCTTAATGGGATGGGGTTCCAACTAAACTACGCAGGTAATGTGATTGGCCATGTGCCCACTGACTCCTCTACTGTAGCTACAACCACTCCTTCATGCACCCAATGTGTACATAAACCCATGGATGGAGTGTTGATTTCTCTTATTTATTTTTTTACGTCCAATGTGGACTGCATCTTTTTTCACCTGACAGAGCCATAGTTCTCTATATAGCAGTGAGTTAACTGCCTATGCTACTGTGCACATGATTGAGCAAGCTTGGAGACTGCATTCATGCATGCTCAGTGAAGTCAACTGACGTGGTCATTTTGATTGCAATGGTCTCCCACATACAGGTGAACATTCCATTGTCTGAAGTGAACTCACATTTTGTGCTGTAGGTGTCTGGTTTCTGTGTGTGACAAAATGACTGAGACAGTCCTGACTGAAACTAACATGAATGCTGAACGGCTGGTTACTTACCCCAATCCTCATTCTTTGTTATGGGTGTCTTGGTGGAGGGAATGGCTTGACTACCTGTGACCGTGATTGGCTGCCTGCCTGCATGAATGCCCTTCTGAGTGATTTGTTAACTGAGCCTCGCTCAGCCTGAATGAATTGTAACCATATGTGTATAACAGGGGACATCTCACTCACCAATTTTTTCAGAAGCTGAAGCAAGAAGATGCTCTTCCTTGAAGTCCAGCTGGAGGAAATGTCTGCTGACGCATTTTCTTCGTGTAATCCAAAAGCTGATGTGCTCTTCCAAGGACTGATCCAGAGGAAACCCAGACGCCTCAGAGGGTTTCAGGTGCCTGACGAGAGCAGGAGCAAGAAAAGCAGCAAAACGGACCAAGTAAACAACCTAGCATTGAACATATCAAACTACCAACTAAAACCGGAAGAGAATTCATTATTAAACAAAGGGTTCACCTTTGCACCATCCAAGAACTTTGAAAACATAGAAGTTCATATAGATTTATTTAAATTTGTAAGAAAGCTTAAATTAAAAAAATTATTTGACACACAAATCTCAGCACACCATACCAAGGAACTGACCATGAAAATAAGTACAATTACTATTGAAGATTTGACCAACATACAGCTACCGAGCTCCTTACAAGAACCTGAAGAGAGACCGATCCATGAAACCTTACACAAACTCCAAATAAAACAAACAGGTCTTACTACCAAGGAAATGAAACTCAAATCTAAATTTACACCACAGCACATGCCAGACAATTTAGTGGACACTTTTTACAAAGCAGTCACCAAAGACCTCAATGATTTCAATGATGCCAGATCAAAAAACAGCAAGAGATTTAAACACACATATGACAACTTAACTACCATGCAAAGAAAAGCACTTTTAAACTTGAAAAAAGACCATAATTTGGTCATTAAAGGAGCAGACAAAGGAGGCAAGATAGTCGTGATGAACCGAGAAGAGTATATAGAGATGGCAATGAATCACCTGAATACACCATCTTGCTACATTAAATTGAAATCAAATCCAAAAATGGAGATACTATCAGATTTAAAGGATGCAATTGCAACCTGGCATACGCAATGCCTTATCACGGATGAAGAAAGACACTTCTTAGACATGAAACAACCCACTTTACCCACAATATACTTCTTACTGAACATTCATAAGGAATATGAAAGGATCCCAGAGGGAAGACCAATTCTGAGCGGAATAGGTTGGGCCACTATGAATATGGCACACTACATTGATAATATCTTAAGACCTCTGGCCATCAAAACCAGATCCTATTTAAGAGATACAACCTCAGTAATTAACAAACTGGCAACAATAGAATGGCAGAGAGATTACTTATTATCTACTTGGGATGTGAAATCTCTTTACATGTCTATCAGACATGACGCTGCTATGTAAACCATGGACTACATTTTTCACAAGGAGACATCATCCAATTATCAATCAGTAAACATGCTCAAGGAAATGTTATTATTGACACTACAAAACAACATATTTATATACAATGGTCAATCCTTCAAACAGACCAGAGGGGTGGCTATGGGGATCAAATATGCCCCAGCCCTTGCTAACTTAACCATGGCCATGTATGAGGACAAACATATTTACGTAGATGAAGCCTATGAGTCAAATGTGATTCTATGGACATGGTACATAGACAACGTTCTGCTTATTTGGAAAGGAGAGGACGGAGGACTAGAACATTTCAGAAAAAGAGCAAATCAGAACACAATAGGGATGGAATTCACTGGCAACACAAGTGCAAATGAGATTAACTTCTTGGCTTGAACATCTACGTCTCACAGAATCATCTTAAAACAAAAACTTTCAGAAAAAGTACAGAGGCAAATTCAACCTTATTTGCCACCAGTTGCCATTATAATTCTGTGATCAGAAACATACCCAAGGGTGAATGCCCGTAGGAACTGTACTGAACAAAAAACATTTGAGGATGAATGAAAATTACTCACCAGTAGATTCAGAACAAGAGGATGCGGAAAGAAAACGATAGGGAAAGCACAAGATAAAGCATCTAATGTGAACAGGGAAAGTACCCTAATCACAAACAAAACAAAACCAGCTGAAAGAGGAGAAATCAGTTTTATTACTACCTATTGTGCTGATAATGGAGTTTTGAGAAGAATCCTGAAGAAGAATTGGCATTTGTTACCATTAGATCCAAATGTGAAGAAGCTTATTGGAGACAGCCCATCCATGATTTATAGACATGCCAAAACCATCAAAAATATTTTTAACCCTTCTTTCCTTCTGGAAGTAAAAAATGAAAACCCAATAACATGGCTTCCACCACTACCAAAATGGTTTTGGAAATGTGGCGGATGTTCATTGTGCAAACATGCATCAAATAGCACATCGATCTTCAAAGACAAATATGGAATAACCCAAATGATTGAAGAGCCTATTCATTGTAAGACAAAATATGTGGTTTATGCCATCATTTGCCACTGTGAGGAAATTTACATAGGCAGCACTAAAAGGGAACTTAGAACGAGAATAAGGGAACATTTTTCAATCATCGGAAGTCAAGATATTAATTTGCCATTAGCCCAGCACTGGCAAAAGAATCATCAACTGATTGATAAAAAACTGCTGTGATTTGTAGGTTTAAAGAAAGTGACATTAGGACCAAGAGGCGGAGACCATGAATTGAAACTCAGACAAGAAGAAGCAAAATTCATTTGCAAATTTCGCGCAGTGGAGAGGGGCCTAAATTCTGACAATGAGATGGCTTCCTTTCTATAACACATAATAAATCTGCAATGACTATTAGAGATGAACAATAAGGTTTAACTGGTATGAAAATTGAAGAATGGTGATGTATGGTATAAGGCAATTTGTGATATTGTTCATAGAGAATGCCAAAAATGGGACAACAAGATTGAATATCAAACTCGTTGAGTTGTAATAACAGGGTAAATGTGACCTCTCTTGGGTACATTTGTGTTAAATATATCCCAAATGAACCATCACTTTAATGTCCAGCACCCCAACAGATTAGTTTTATATATCCATGTATTGCTCATAAGGACAACTAATTGCCAAACAGGTGAGCACAGGAATTGGTACGGTCAGTTTGGTGCAATTTGTAACCAACACCAAGTGGATGACACATCAACAATGTTATACATCTGAATCTTGCCCAAAATATGGCTGCCGCGATAGAAATAGTCAAAGGACTGTGAATATAACTTCAGGAGTATAGGACATAATATTATATATAAGCTTAATATTTTCATTCAAGCATTACTTAAAACACAATACCAAAAACATTTCACAGATTTACTTTAACCTTCGAATTTAAATTGTCATGTAAACACGTTGATTTCGATTCGAGTATAGAACATGGGCGCCGCAGTCGAGAGAGACGCTGGACAACGTTGCTAGGCAACCAAACCTTGATAGAAAGCACACGGCAGAGACGCCGAGTAAACAAGGACTTTTTTGCACGAGACATAATACTGGAGGTAAGCGTGCAAGAGGGGCTCTGTAGGGGGGGCTTATTTGTGAATTTTGCCACACGTGGGTTCATGTGGAGACCTGTTTTGTAAACAATATCATTTTGTAAAAGTTAACTAAAGACGAACGCTGGTCTGTCGCAATCCGCGTAAAAGAAAGCACAATTAAACAAGGACACGAATGAGATTACCGAGCATGTTTGTAGATTAATATGTACATTAATTGAAAGATATATCCAAGAAAGCTTTATAAGCTTGTTAAAGTCCACACAAAAATATCATGGAATATTGCCAAACTAAAGGAAAATAAGTACTTGGCTAGATTTATTTTGCATGCCACTAAACCAAAGATGGACTAAAAGCAAAACAATAAGTTTAAGAATAAAAGTGGTCCTGACCGATTTTCATCTATATTCCAGGGATTTAACCCGTGATTTGAAAGTAAAGAACTGAAGTGTACAGGTTCAAACTAGCACCATTGGGGCTGGGACTTAACCCGTGAAATTAAGAAAAAGACCTAAAGAGTACATGTTCAAACTAGCACTATTGGGTAAGCAGAATCAGATTAAACCAAATACCATACACACCAAGTCTATTTGAATTATGTGCACAATTTGTCTTCACTATTACAAACGATCTAACTTTGTGTTACCATTGTTTATTTTAGTTTTTCTTCTTTTTTATATGTTTTTTCTACCGACCCTAACACTCCTACCCAATACCCCTCCCTCAATGGCCAACCTAATGAATGATACTATGTAACGAATGTGTGGATTTCATGTGATGGTCAATGTGAACCAAACATTTCCACAAATTACGTTTGTGGTTTTTGAAATCACAATTTGTCAAATGTGATACATTAAGCCCTAATTTGAAAAAGACAATGAGTTCGTCGAAACACGTGTTATCATGAAGGGCACTGCCAAATGCATATCAATATCTGCAATTAAAAACCAAAAAGCCATTGGAACATTGAGGAAAAGAGTCATTTGTCTTCTTTTTCTCTGCAAAACGTGGGCGCATGAGAATATGTTAATGTAACTGCAAGAATTTGTTTTGAAGCTAACGGAGTAGAGGAGCCAGAAACTCTGTTGTTACTATCCCATGCGACCCTGAAAAGAAACATCAAATATATATAAGGGTGCTGAGGTCCAACTTTAGGGAAAACCCCCCCAAAAGGTTCCTCAGAAAATTACATTACTGATTCAGAGAGGACCTGCAAATGAAACCTCCCCTCGCGCTATTAGAAACCATTGTGCAACCTGCTACTCTTTATGCGAAGTGCCCTAGAAGCAAGTCCTGTGTGCCTGCCATCTGGAGAAGGGGTTTTCGTGAGTCCTGAAGAGGAGTGCCCGGACATCTCGAATCGAGGAAGTCCATTGGTGTCACCCAGGGTACAGAGTAGCTTTTCGTGACTGCTGGAAGCCGTTGCTGCCTACCATCGAGAAGGGTTATTCTGGAACAGTGCTGCTTGTCACTCAAAGCTACGAAAGTTCCAAACTTCCAAAGAATACTTCAAGTGTCATCCTTGCCACCATCACTGACCACTTACTCTCATTTGCCAAGCCTTTAAGGAGCCCACAGCAAGTTTCATCTTCCCAGGACTTCTACAGTCAGAGAAACCGTTGACCAAAGGAGAGCACTGCGAAGAGCAAATCTGCTGCACTTCAGAAAGACTCTGGTTCCATTTTTCTTCTTGAACTCAGGTTCCTAGTGGCTCTTTCTTCCAAGGGTGGTCCACCCTCAGAGGGAATCATCTAGTGAAACTGATATACTCTGCCACTTCACCTGCCAAGGCACCAAAGATACTGTGATGAGGAAGAGAATCTTCTAGCCTCGGGAGTTGGCCAGGGGTCCCAGATTTGTCTTGCATCCTGTTCTTCTGTGCCCTCTCAGGTACTTTGGGATGGTAGAACCTTTAAGAAGAAAGTAGAGGGTTATTGAACATTTTTGGACTGGGCTGAAAAAGACAAGATAAGTTACTCGCTAACTTTTCCATTACAGGTTCACCAGGTAGGGATCTCCTCACACAGAATTATTTATCTAGTATAAAGAAAGCACTGTGTCACTGTTCATAACTAACCTGCCTTTCTTCCCCAATCTACGCTGTTACACCTCACTTAAGAATTCACATGCCAATTTAAAACTGTGTGTAGTTATTGCATTTATTACTGAATTTAAGTAATGTGTGGTTCCACACAGAGTGTATATATTTGCCATTCTTTGAATAGAACTGCCTGAGTAAATAGTGTCATTATTTAAGTGTGTACATATTATTGAAACTTATTTTATATAAAGAAGCTGTGTTATCACCTAACACAGTGTGTGTACATTCTGTTGTGGGGCTTGGGGACTCACTGTACTTAAGAACCTGCCTGCATCACCTTCTGAGTGCCTAAGCCTTGGTTGGTCATGCAAGCTGCCATGTGGAGAACCTTGGCGGGGTTGCTCTATGCCTTAGTACCAACCATATAGAGGACGGAAGTACAGATACCACCTCCAGTCTTTAAAGATACATAGTGGAAATTAGTTAAGTAGGTGGAAGTGACAGGGGTAGGAATGGGATTGGGAGAAGAGGGGAGGCAGAAAGGAAGATAAACAGGTGCATTGGCTTGGCAGAAGTTGTCATTTGCCATTGCTGGAGCATGCACATTGCAGACGTTGGGGGACGTGAGCAGAGGGACCCGGCAACAAGGTGTTACTCAGGTGAGCGTGAAACAGAGTGGTGAATGGCATGGCAGATGCGGTAGAGTTGGGTGCACCAAAGATGTGTGAAGGAGGTTGGGGGATAACGGGGGGCTGAAAGGCTTGAGAGAGGAGAGCAGTGCATCAGTAGGGTCCTCTGGTGGTAAGGAGGTGGGGGATGAGAGCAATGGAGTGAATGTTGCAGGGAATACTGCAGGAGGGGGACGGGGGAAGGACAGGGGAACATATGGAGAGACAAGCCAAAGGTGGTGTTTCGAGGGTGAAATGGTGGGAAGGGAAAAAGGGACGGTGTGCAAGCAGTGACCAAGAGCTTGTTCAATGTAAGTAGTCGACTTAAATGACTCTCAGTAAGTCATTGTGGTTGCAGTTGATGCATACGTCTAATGGGAACATATGGAATGGAGACATAGTGCCAGGGGCCAGGTTACCAATATCTGTATGCTTGGGACTGTGGCATGGAAACTTTTATTTCCACTTGAAATGAGTGTGGCAGTGATTTGTGCACTTTATGGCAAAGAGGTTGATGGGGTAGCAGTGAACTTTTAATTTTATGGGGTACACACTCTTTTCCAATCCAAGACACATATTCTCAGGGTATTGTTATGGCAAATTTGCCAGATATCATCATTGAAGGGCATCAAGGATGTTGCTTTATTTAATGAGTGTCTTCTACACAGGATGTAGTTTATGTGAAGCAGTTATATACAACCTGGTAGTGTGTGTCCAGTCCTGGGCCACGTCGAGATGCAAAAGGAAATGGTAGTGCCAGTAAATGAGGGTACAACCCATCCTGCACCTCTACTGCTATGCCACAATGTGTGGCAATATTATGTAAGACACAACATGCCACAATGATTTTGCATGCTGCAAGTGATGCAAACACCAATACACCACCTGAGTGGTCAAGGCAGCGGAAGCATGACTTATGCACTGCTCATGCATGCTCCCCTTTGCCCTTAGTGTCAATGTTTGCTGCATTGTAGCAATCCTCATCTGGGTTGTCTGGATTTCTTTTTTTTTTTTTTTAAAACCTTTATTTTTGGTTTTTGTGTAGTCCTGTAACGACATAATAACAAATACACACCCACATTAGGGTGGACTTAACTCTGCGCCATGTCCCACACACCTGTCCTCCTCCCACCGCTCCCCTCCCCACCCCCTCGCTCGGCCCATGATTCTACTGTTCGTGCTATCTTGTTTCCAGGTCGATGTAGCATGGAAATAGTGCTGCTAGTCCTGTGCCTTCACTGAGACCCTTCTCTTGTGTCTGAGGCAACTGGTTGGCTGGTAAAGACCTCCTCCGATTCTCTTAGCAAGAATGTTATCAACGGTCCCCAGATGTCTGGAGGTCGGGCATGTAGGGGAAGTAGCTTGACAAAGTCTGTTTCCACATCCTGGCAGTAAAGGATATCTTTGCGCCAGGCGCTGAACGATGGAGGGGGGCCTCGGCCCCAGGACATGGCCACTCTCCTTCGGGCCAGTGTCAACAGAAGACCTGTCAGTTTCCTTGTCGGGGCAGCGAGCAGCCTCGTCATACCCAGCAATGCCGCAGTCTGGCTCGGCTGTATCGCCTCTCCCACTATTGCTGCTGTTGTCTCCAAGACTTGATTCCAGAATGGTGTTATTTCGGGGCAGTCCCATGCCAAATGGACGAAGTCTGCCGAATGTTCCCCACATCTCTCACATTTCGCAGCTGTTTCAGGGTGATGTTTGTTCGCTTTCGCAGGTGTATAGTAGGTCTGGTGTAGGAAGTTGAAGTGGATTAGTTTAAAGCGTGTGTTGAGGGCGATTTTTTGAGTCTGCTTCAAGATGAAAGTCCAGTCTTCCGCTGATATTGTACTGTGCAGGGCTCTTTCCCATCTGGTCTTTGCTTGGCCGAGTTTAGGTGATGTATCGGTAGTAATAGCTTTGTAGATTTGTGACACTAGCTTGCCTTCACCCTGCGCTTGAATGGCGTTGTGAAGTAATTGCCAGGTCCGTGGCTGTCTTGGGAAATCTGGTAGGATCGCTTGAAATGTGTAACGGGTCCTGAAGTAGAGGAATACATCGAGTGCGGTGGTGCCTCCTTTCGCTTTAGCTTGTTGCGGAGTTATAAAGCCGTCTTCTGTGAAGAGATCCCCCAGAGTCTCAATTTTCAACTTTTCGGCCCACTGATGAAACACTTTTTCAGATGTGAGTGGAACTCCTGGAATGAATTTAACTGGTAACAGTGGGGAGTATCTCGTTTTTACCCCTTGCCTTTGGGCCAGTCGCAGCCACACTCTGTAAGTTGAGAGCATTACGTTCATGGTGGAGTTGGGAATGGGAATTTGACTGAAGATTACTGCGGTTAACAGATTCGGTGTTGCCAGCGCCCGTTCCACCTGAACGTGGGGTCTGATTGTGTGGGAGGCGTACCAGTGACTGAGAAATTGTGCTTGCGCTGCCCAGAAGTACTTTTCCAGGTCCGGGAGGGCAAGGCCACCACTTGTCACCGGAAGTGTTAGCGTTGCATATGCCACTCTGGCCGGTTTATTTGCCCATAGAAGTTCAAGGACCATGCTCTTCAGTCTCTTCAGATAAGTTTGAGGAAGGAATATTGGAATATTGGAAAACAGGTAGAGTAATTTTGGTAGGATCACCATCTTAACTAGGGAGACCCTTCCCCAGAGCGTTAGTGGAAGGGTCTTCCATCTTGTCACTTTTTCCTGGAGGGACTTGGTCACCTCTTCGTAATTGTCACGGAACACCTCGTGATAGTTCAAGGACATTTGGATTCCCAGGTAGCGGACATTGGACGTTTTCCAAGTGAATTGGAAGTCATCTACAAAGGGTTTGGTGGCTGGAGTCAGCGGGAAGATGATGGACTTTGACTGATTGATTTTCAGGCCAGAGGCTGTTCCAAATTTGATTACTTCCCTCATGACAGGGTTCAGGTTCTCTTCGGGATTGCGGACGAATAGGACCACGTCGTCTGCGTAGAGGGATATTATGAGCTTGTGTGGTCCGATAACAAGACCTCTTTGTTGTCGATGTTCTCTTAGGATGGAGGCCAGCGGTTCCATCACCAGGGCGAAGATCAATGCTGAAAGTGGACAGCCTTGTCTGGTGCCTCGCTGGAGTATCACTGGAGCCGATTTTGCCGTGCCTATAATGATGTTGGAGCGTGGCTCGTTGTATAATAACGAAACTAGTTTGACAAAGCGGGCTCCCAGACCCATTCTGGTGAGTACAGCGAACATAAATGGCCATTCCACCGAGTCGAATGCCTTTTCAGCGTCGAGGAGGACCGCTATTGCTTGAGTTGAGGGATCTAGTGCTTCAATGACGCTGAACAGCCTCCTGATGCCGAAGGTCGTGTTGCGGCCAGGAATGAAGCCTGCCTGGTCTGCTAGGACGAGGGTGGGCATCAATGGTAGTAGCCTGTTGGCAAGCACTTTTGCGAGTATTTTGTTGTCGAGGTTGAGGAGGGAGATGGGCCTGTACGACGCACAATCCTCTGGTGGCTTGCCTGGTTTATGCAGGAGGATGACGTTGGCCTCACGGGAGGAATGGGGGAGAGTCTCCTTTTCTAGTGCTTCGGCATATACTGTCGCCAGGAGGGGGGCGAGGGTGGTGGCGAAGGCTTTGTAAAACTCTCCTGTTAGGCCATCTGGGCCAGGAGCTTTTGAGCTAGGGAGGGATTTGATGGCTTCTGTGATCTCCTCTTGTGTGATTAGGTCGTTCAGTGGTTCCCGCAGGGAGTGCTCGACCCAGTATAACTCTGCGTCTTCGAGGTATTCCAACGAGACTTGTGGGTCGTTGTTGTGGCTGTTGCTGTATAGGTCTTGATAGAAAAGCCTGAATTCCTCTGCTATGTCTTCATCAGTGTGGACGAAGTGTCCCTGCCTGGTCTGAATCCTTTCAATTGGCGCTAGTTTATTGTGTGCCTTGACCAGATTTGCCAGGAGGGCGCCCGGTCTTTGACCCTCGCCGTATTGTCTGATTAGGCTGTTGCGGTTTAGAAATTTCACTTCTCGATCTGCTGCGCTATTGAATTTTTGTAGCTCTTCTCTCAGAGCGACTGGTATGTTCGGGTTGGTTGCGCTCACGCGCTGAAGTTCGAGTTGTTTTAGTTTCCCTTCACAAATTGTCAGCTCCCGTCGTATAAGTTTCAATATGCCATTTTCTTTAGCGTGGCAGACCCCTCTGACGAAACACTTTAGAGTTTCCCACAGTGTGCTGGGTGAGGCTACGGAACCTGTGTTGACTTCGAGGAACACCGCAATCTCTTCTCTTAGTTCGGCAGCGAACACCTCGTCTCGCATCGAGCCGGTTTTGAAGCGCCACCGCTGTAGAGGGGGGTTGGGGCATGCTGGGTTTAGTACGAGAGTCACCGGGGAGTGGTCTGAGAGAGTTCTTGGATGGATATCACATGGGTCGCCTGTCCATGGGCCGTTCACAGAGATGAACAGATAGTCGATCCTGGAACTCGAGTTGTGTACGGCAGAGTGGAAAGTATATTCGCGCAGCTCCCCTTTAGACGTTCTCCATGCGTCTTTCAGATTGAATGCTTTGCAGATTTCTTTTATTTGGAGGCTGGCTTTGGATGGAGATTGCGGGGTTGCTCTAGATCTGTCTCTCACCGGATCCATCACTGTATTCATATCTCCGCCCCAGATTATAGTCGCTGGTTCATGAGATGGTAGACGGGAAAGTACCCAGCCGAAGTTGTCGGGGCCGTCTATGTTCGGTGCGTAGGAGTTAACAAAGGTGATTCTCTGACCTGCTATAATGCCACTCACCAGAAGAGTTCTCCCTTCGGCGTCTTTTGTGGTGTGGACAAGCCGAAAGCTGATCCTTTTGTGTATTAAGATCGCGACTCCTCTGGAGTAAGATGAGTACGATGAAAAATATCTATGGCACCCCCAGCTCTTGGCCCACTGGTGATCCTTCTCCGGGAGTAAGTGAGTTTCTTGAAGCATGGCAACGTCGACTTCATGTCTTCTAAGGTACTGGAGGATTTTTCTGGTTTTGGATGGGATGTTGCCTCCTCTTATATTCCAGGTTATGATTTTGAATAGAACTGATCGGGGACCATTTTGATTCGTTTTTTGTTCCTTTTGGTCCTGCTTGGAGGTTCAATGGATGGACGGTGAGATAGAGGTGGTGGTGAGCGGAGGGGGCTCAGGGTCGGAGGATGGCGTGGAACTGGTGGCGCAAAACTTGGCCGTTTCCTACGGCTAAACTGGGGTGAGGATGTACACCTCAACTGGAGGTGGTATGGTAACTGTGACTTCCCTCCCACACGCGGGTAACCCCCAACTGACCCGCAAGGTTCCCTTTTCATAACTAAACTGAACAGGTTGCTGTGCTTGGGGCACTTGTGCCTCCCGAGAGGGAAGGGTGGCTCTCCTTTACACTAGGAGTTAGTCTCTGCGGTATTAGGTTTATGTCTTGTTACCTAGGATATGGATTCTGTTTCCTTGGGTGTCTGGGTTGAACGTTATGGCGGTTCTCTGCGTCTTTGGTGTTCACGCTGCGGTCTGGAGTTATTAGCGGCGGATCTGTAGCCGGCGTGATCCAGGTAGTCGCTGGCTTCCTCAGGCGTGTGGAAGAAGAGTGCTTTCCCATCATGTTGAATGCGAAGCTTTGCTGGGAAGAGCATTGAGTATTGTATTTGATTGTCTTGCAGCCTTCTCTTAACTGTCGTGAAGGAGCGCCTCAGTGTTTGAACGGTAGGGGAGAAATCTGGGAAAAATTGAATTGGGTCTCCGTCATATTGAATTTTCCCTTTTTCTCTGGCAGCCTTGAGTATCGCATCTCTATCTTTATAATTTAATAGTTTTGCAATAATCGGCCGTGGACTTGCGCCTGGGATTGGTTTGGCGCTCGGAATTCTGTGGGCTCGTTCGACTACGAACAATTTGGAGAGGATCTCTTTCCCGAAAAGGTCTATGCAAATCTGTTCGACATGGTCCTCCATTTTCGTTTGGAGTTGTTGTTCTCTGAATCCGATGATTCTGATATTATTCCTTCGTGAGCGTCCTTCTAAGTCTTCATTCTTGGCATTGACAGACTTCATCTGGGACTCGAGGGCGGTGACTCGTGTGGCAAGGCCTGTTGCGCCGTCATCCAGGTCGGATACTCGTTGCTCCACCGTGTCTAGCCTGTCGGCGTGCTTGTCGAGGCGATGTTGGAGCAGGTCTACTTTCGATGATAGGTTGTCGAGTTTACTGCCCAAGTCGCCGATTCCCGCTTTGAGGTCCATCAGGATTTCTCTGATATCGAAACATGGTAGTTGTTCTTCTGGCGGGGACGTAGTGGGTGTTGGTGACACTACTCCGCTCGCCTCGGAGTGCGGTTTGCTGGTGGAGCCAGACTCAAAGTTCAGTTTCTTTTGGGATTTGTCTAATTTCCCCATATTAAACTTTCTTCTGCTTCTGGGCACTCAACAATGGGGCCGACTGGTAACTGTGGGCCAAACACTGGTATTTGAGTGGCGTCTATTGGTTTCGTTGTGGTGTTGCGCTGGGGCAGCTGCCGGGTCTGCGCTGGGCTGCTATTTGGGGGTGGTTTGGAGTGAATTCCTTGTGAGGTGGTTTTTCCCCCCTGATTCTGTAGGGCCTGCACAAGCCGTCCTTTCTCTTTACGGCAGTGATCCTTGGGTCTGTGGTTGGCTCGGGGGTTGGGACCACCAGAGTTACTTTGGTTAGTGCTGTTCTCGTGGGGGGAGGCGACTTTTGAGGTTTTCAGACGGGATCGCTGTGTTCCTCTGGCTGCCGATATTCTGGGCGTGAGCCGTCGAGTGTTTATCGAGCTGCAGTGTAAGGAGTCGTGGCACGTTAGGCCCTGTATCGTAGCCAACCTCCTAATGGTGATCTTGTCAGTCTGGGTCTCCTCTGCTTGCCGAATTATGCTATATGCTATGGGGCGCAGAGGGTCTCTGAACTGGGCTCTGCAAATCGGCGGCCTTGGGATTTGATTGTATTGGCCCTGGCCAAATGGGCTGTTCGCTGTGGCTTTCGCTGTGGCCGCGGGTGATGGTGGAGATATCCCCGGTTGTTCGGAGCCGGTCAAGCGCGCTCTTCGTATTGGAGGGACGCAGCCGGTTGGGCGTTGGAGACGGTTGCTGGCGAGGCGTACCCTGCTATGCCTCCTTCATTCACCGAGGGATTTGACGGGGATCGGGAAGGTAGCTTGCGCACGCTGGGGGGAGCTCCTACCTGGGTGCTCGGCGAGAGCACCACCGCTTGTCGTCCTGCTTCTTGGGCGTCGGCTGGGCCGTTGCAGGGACGGAGACTGTGTGTCTCTTGGCGCCACCGGCGCGCACGTCTACCCGCTGCTTGACGCGGCCCAGCTCTTCAACTCCACGGATCTCTGTAGGTTCTGGGTGTCGGGTGACACATCAGCGCCGCCGCTCGAGCTTCGAAGGGGAGCCTTTGCGCCTCTTTCTCGTTCCTTCCTCCGTCCCAGGCTCACCGCCGGCACGAACCGCAGGCCTGCTGCCTGGCCGGGACTCGGCCGCCGCTTCCCCGCCAAAGACAATATCGGGCTTAAAATGTTGTTCGGTGTCTCCTGAAGGCTCCAGTCTGTGTTTGCGGGAGAAATGAACACCGCAGAGGGAAGGATGTCGCAGGATTAATGGAGAGCCACACGGAGCTCTCTAGGAGGCAGCCATCTTGGATGGCTCTCTAGCGCCCTCTTCGTTGTCTGGATTTCTGATTGGTGTCAACAGAAGTGGTGACAGTGGGTAGGCATTGTCCCCTGCAAAAGAGTAAATGGACATGTTATTGCATGTGATCTCATTTTGTAAGTTTCTGTGTGGCATGTGATTGCTTGTGTGGGTGTTTGTGTGTGTTCATGATGGCTGATACTCACCAATGAGCAACATGTTTCCAAAGGTTCCCAATTCCAGGGCCTGGTGGATAGGGGAATGACACAAGATGTAGCTATCATGCGTGCAACTTGGGTAATTTGCATTCACATGCATGATTTGTCCCTTGGTATCACAATTCACCAGCACATTTATGGAATGGCAATTTTTACTTTTACAATAAATGTGCTCTCCATCTCGGAGGTTGCATCACTACATGGGTACAGTTGATGGCCCCCAAAACCCATAGGAAATGGGCAACTGCATAAAACTCCTGGGACATTTTTTGCTTTGCCTGCAGGTTGTGTGGCATGTCAATGACCTCTTTATAGATTTTCCGGAATCCCTCTGTTAATTCTGGGAGGATACCAGCAAACCTGCCTTACTGTCTGCACTGCCTGATAGCCCGGTATTATCGCATATTACAGGTGGCGGATAGCCGGTAAGTTCCCATTCCCACGTAGGACTCCATGGGATGGGATTGCCCAAACACCGGCACAGTTAGTAATGGTGCTGGTGATTCAGGTATGTATTTGCTGGTGACCTGCTGGGAGATCCTTGGCCCCCACCAGCAAACCTGAAGTGTGCCAGTTTGGAAAAAATGCTGGAGCTGGAATAACCAGCATTTTCTCCAGCTTTTTTTTTCTGGACCGGCACACTTATAATGAGGCCCAATGTGCATATGTACATTGGGCTCGGATACAGCAGAAGATCTCATGGAGCCACCTTGATTGTGTGGGCTGTGATATACCCCCAACAATGGCTGTGATACGCTGGAGTGATCCAGTGGCCAAGAAGTGTAACACAAATAGCACTTTGACCAGAGATGTCACAGCCTGTGAGCACATGGCGTGTGATGCCAGTCATTCTCCCACTCCCTGACCAGGTCTAGGATGACATGGTGGGTAAGCATTATGTTCCATACCACTCCTCATCAGGCATCCTAAAAATTGTTGTCTGTGTATGGAAGAATCTGGCCCTCATTCTCCGTATCCTCATCCTCTTTCCATGGAATAACATCAATGCTAGCAAGGCAGCATCCAGCATTGTGGTAATCGATATTTCTGTGGAGTTTCATTGCGCTTCTTATACGTGGAATTTCATTGTGCATTTTTGCTTTGTGCCGGCTGATGGGTGGCAATAATATATTTTTCTCCTTTGAAGTCAGCGCACAAGCGCTATTGATTCTGTGAATATGTTTTACTTTGCGCTTGTTGGGGCATGTTTGTAGGTTGCACATTGCCTCCCTCTCCACACCCATGTTCCTCCACATTTGCCTCTTTTAATGAGGACTTTTGCATGTGCAGCTGTTTTTCCTTCTTTGCGCTGGCACTTGCCTTGCACTGGTCACACAAAGTGCTCGCACAGGGTGCAAAGTGGGACGGGTCAATGCAAAGTCCAATCTGTGAATTAGTAAAAGCTGTTTTGCGCAGTGCTACGCAAACTTTTTCAACGCAAAGTCGCTTTGCGCCACACAAAACATTTTGTAAATTAGGACCAGAATAGTCTCCAGCTTGCTCATTCCTTTTTATTAAACCTGTTAACAGTCCTCACTTTCACCATCCATTCCTGAGAAAACAAAATCTGATGTTACATTTAAGAATCTCCCACTTTGTGTGATGTCACTCTTTTTGTTCTTGGGTAAAATGCACACTGTTTGTTATCTTGGAGAACTAGAATGCTTATTCTTTACATTGGAAAAACCACACTATACCCTGCAGGTTATACCTCTCTCTCATCACAGGCACTAATTGGTCTCCAGCTTTAACTTTACTTTCTTTTTGCAACTGAGCTTCCCTGTCTCTCTACCAGGAATTAGATACAAACACGGCAGCATTGTGAGAAGTCCTCTATTGATAGCGGGCAAAGGCCAAATAGCTTGTTCTGTGGGCGGTAACCCAACCAGAATGACCTCCATCATGTTCTAGCTCTCTATATCACACTAGTAGAGAAGGTGGGGTATATCAAATTGCGTGCATGAATCATTCCACATATATGCGCAGATCACTGTGAAATGTTAAGCAAATCTACTCTGAGCAAGCGCCAACACCATATGTGTGTGTCTGCCCCCTTGGACATCATCACCGAGGCCCTGCTTAGGTGCAGCTGCCTCTCTAGGCACAGACAACAAGGAATCGACATCTGGAGGTGCCTACGCTCTTAGGGTTAAACAACATACACCACCATAGTTTTCTGTTTTGTTATGCAACATGAATAAAGCATAATATCCAATATTTTCATGGTGTTTTGTTGCAGCTATTGTGGTTAGTGTAAGGTTGTCTGCTAGTTGTGGTTTCCCTAGTGTTGGTGCTCTGTACAGAGGTATGATCTTGAGACTCCCCCCAACTGTAATGAATGTATAGACAATAGGGGGGTCATTTAATTTGAAATGTAAATTCCACAGAGCGGGTCAAAACTGTTTGTATTTCAGTGCAAAAGTTTCCCTCAGTGGACATTCTCAATTGAAACACAGGTGAAATCGCCTTTACTCTTCACTTTTCCACTACATTTGTAGAAATGTGTAAATGCCTCAAGCAATTAATGATTGCAGGTGGCATTTGCAATGGACATTTTGAGGGGATTCCGTAGGAATCTATTGTATAATTGCAAGCATGAAAATAAATGCTGGCAGCAAGGCAGAAGGGGAAAGCAGGCAGACATGTAAAGTCCATCCTGCTCCCCATCTAGGCCTGGCAAATTATGGAGAATCACACTGGATTGGGTGCCAGTGTAGACTATGCTTGGCAAGAGATGTAAGTATCCAGGTTGCAGGTATTGAGGCCTGAGATTTGGACCATCTAATAACTATACGTGAGATAGGACGGGAGACCTACAAACCTGTTTTTGTGCAGTCTTAGAAATGAGGGCTGAAACTGAATACATACCTCACAATTCAAAGTTTCCTCAACATCCCACAGGTCTCACTAGCAACCAATAATGGTGCCCAATTCTATCCTGTTGGTTGGGGTGAATGAGGTTATGTTTAGCAGACCAATCACAGACCCCCCCTTTGAGATTCAGCATACTCTGGGAAGTTTGGAGCCCTTTATGAGGACCATATCTCTTTCACTTTCTCTTTCTGGCTTTTATTATGGTATAAGTGCATGTCTTTACAGACAATCACACAGCTTGTTTACTTGCGATGTTTTGGTTGCTTTTGGAGAAAGTTGGTGATCTTTCTGGACGGTGCATTATCTCTGAGTTTTTTTAGTCTATTTGTTTATTAGGCCAGGTTTTTTGTTTCAATTGTATCCTTACTTTCCCTCACTCTTTAAGGTTTTTCCTTCTCCTTTGCCCTTTTACCTTTCCCTTTTGTGTCACCCCTAAAAGTTTATGAAAAGCAAAACAAAGCCATTTCCCTTTAGTATTCCCTACCCCATGTGGGGGTGTACTACTGTCTTGTCTGACTAGTTCCATCTGTTTTCCTTACCTTTTCATCAACTCCAAAAATAGAAAACAAACAATAAAACAGTTCCCTTTTGTATTTCCACTTGTATGTGACACCTACAAACTCTTAACACTTGTCGGTAAACTAGAAAACCTTTCTGGTTTTAATCACGCTTACAAGGTCTCTGTGGAGGCATTGGGGCACGGTTGCAGCCCTCCCGGGGGTGAGGTTGCTCGGGTCTGACTACACCCTCTGCGCTTATGTGGTGACTGGTGGTAATAGGTGATGCTGCTCGGGACTGCTCCTGCGTGGAGAATAGGGGGTGTGAGTATGCCAGCTTGTGCGCCTGATCCCCTTCCAGACCCCCTCTCCCAAACTGTGGTACCCGTGGGATGCGCTGTCCCTGGAAAGCTCACCTGTTGGTTAGTTTTGGCGAGCGCTCCGTCCTGCTACTTCTGGCAGGGGTGCTTGTATGATCTGGACCGAGTTCCTTCACTGGTCCCTTGCACGTGGTAGTGCAGTCCTGCTGTGACTAAGCCACTACACTTCAGGAAAGTGTTTGTGTTTGCCTTTGTCTTTCATCATCTTTTTTTGTTGTATTGTAAAGTTTGTTGTCTTGTATTGCTGTCTGTTCCACTTTTCATGTTTGATCTTTTGCTTTCTTCCCTTGCAAGTGATGTTGCCAGCCCGGCAGAAGCTGCAGAGCTCGAGGCGGCAGCCAGAGGTAATGAGGAACAAAGCTGCAGTGGTACAGGAGCTGGTAAGTTGTTAATTGGGGGCGCGCAGGGTTCAAATGCGCATGTCCCTAGGATGGATGTTCTAACCTTGTCTTTCTTCTTCTTCACAGGGTCTGAGTTTTTGGATGCGGAGTGCGGTGCTCCGGTGTCAGGATCGAGACCACTGGATGTCAGGTGATGAGTCTGCAGATGAAGCAATGGAGCACCGGTTTCCTCGAGGTGAGTATGCAGGAGAACGCCTGGTTTCAAAGGTAAGTAAACTGGTCCAAGCGGTGGTGAGCATCACGTTCAACATGAGTGTACAATAACGTGAAGCACCGGCCTTAAGGATGAAGTACCTTATATAGCTGAGCTTCTGAAGCCATGTCCACCAGGTTCAGCCTGCCTGCCACCCCCTGCCACAACCGATGAGTCACATGAAGACCAGACCTAGGGAGCCACACCCGATGAGTCAGCAAATGAGGATGTTCTCTGGAATAAAGGCTTTCAGCTCCTGGAAAGTTCTTGTAAAATAAAAGCACTCCTGCACTGAAATATAGAAAAAGGACACCTGCACTGAAATAAAGGGTTCCTGCTCACATCACTATATGAGCCTGGCACCAAAGGCCCCAGGACTGAGTCCAGCCAGGGCCCCTGTGTTTATGGGTCCCAAAGGGACATAAGTGAGTCAAGTGACCCATTGCCCTCATCATTAGATGGTGTGTTCTTGGGCCAGTGGCCATGAAAGCACTCCCCCTCAAGGCCCCTCTCATGGGTGTTTTCCCCCTGGCCCTGGGTTAGTGGGTTTATTGCGGTGGAACTGCCTGATTAATCGTGGAGCGTGGACATGCTCACTGGGTTCCCAGGTCCGATCCTGGGGTCCATAACCTTTCCAGTCTATAAGGTAGTATAACTTGGACCGGACCATCTTAGAGTCTAGGATCCTTTTATCTTTGTATTCTAGTTCTCCTTCAACTATTTCGGGATTCGGTGGATTATCGATCCGGGTCCCTGGTCTCAATGGTTTTAGGAGGGAGACATGAAACACCGGGTGGATCCGCATGTGGCCGGTAATTCTAATTTCTTGGGCACAGGGTTGATCACAGCCTTGATAGTGTAGGGTCCCAGATATCTGGGATGGAACGCCTGTGGTCCTTTCAGGGGGATGTTTTTGGATGCTAACCAAATCTTGTCTCCGACTTGGTAATGGAGAGCTTCCCTTCGGTGTCGATCCGCAAACTGCTTCTGTTTCTCTTTGGCTCTGGCAAGATGCTCTGCTGCTTCCTTAAAAACCTGGGTGATGGTTTTGTGAAGGATCGTTACAGTGGGCATTTCTAATGATTCGAGTGGGTCAAAAATGAATGTCCGTGGATGTCGACCATACACTATGTAGAATGGGCTTTGTCCCGTACTGGTGTGAATGGAGTTGTTATATTTGTATTCTGCTAACCAAAGTATGTCCTTCCAGGTATCCTCAGTTTGTTGCAACATACACCTTATGTATTGCTCGAGGGTCTGTTTAGTCCATTCGGTCTGGCCGTCGGCTTGGGGGTGATGGCTTGTAGATAACTAGAGGTCGATTTTGACAATTTTAGAACACCTTTTCCAGAATGTAGAGACAAACTGAGCTCCTCGGTCTGATATTAATATTGATGGGAACCCGTGTAGATCTGTTCCAAAAACACAGTAGCCAGAGTAGAAGCAATTGGGAGACTTTTCAGGGGAATATAGTGGGCCATTTCAGAAAACAGATCTACGACGACTAAGATGATATTGTATCGGTTGCAGGAGGGAAGGTCTGCAATAAAATCCATTGATAGCGTATGCCAAGATGCTGGGGGTACTTCTAAAGGACATAGCAGACCTACGGGACTTTGTTTTTGGGACTTGTGTTGTGCACAGGTACCACAAGTTGCGATGAATTGGAAAATGTCCTTTCGCCAAGTTGGCCACCAGTAATTTTTCTTTATTTTAGCTTGGGTTTTGGCTATTCCCGGATGCCCTTCTACTAATGAATCGTGATAGCTTGCGATGATTTGATTCTGTAATTTCGTATCTGGGATGTACACTCATGCCTGGTAGTATGGCAGGTTGTCCACGATCATATACCGGTCTCCCTTCCCTAGCCATTCCTTTTGCGCTGGTGGACTCATCAAGTGTTCTGGGTCAGATTTTAAGTTGTCTAGAGTGGTGGTTGCGGCAATCATGCCTTGGATTCGTCCTTCAGGGGTGATGGCCACGGAGTCTGGTGTAGTGAATGCCTCTTCTCCCTCACTCATGCGAGACAGGGCATCCGCTTTTCTATTCCGTACTCCGGGTCTATAGGTGATGAGGAAGTCGTATTCTGCAAAGAAGAAATCCCAGCGGAGTTGGCATGATGATTGCGCTTTAGCGGTCTTCAGATATATTGTAGATTGCGATGATCCGTGACGACGGCGACTGTATGTCTAGCTCCAAGAATATAATGTCTCCAGGCTTTGGGCGCTGCCCTAATTGCTAGCAGTTCTTTATCAGTGATTGCATAATTCAATTCAAGGGCTGAAATCTTGCGAGACCAGAATGCCAAGGGATGCAACTGACCTGTTTTGGGGTCTCGCTGTGACAGGACTGCTCCCATTGCTATGTTGGAAGCATCAGTTTGGACCACGTGTGGTAGTTCTGGTCGAGGATGCCGTAGAATTGGTGCTGTGGTAAATGCTTGTTTTAGCTCCTGTAAGGCTTTCTTTGCCTTTGCGGATCAATTAAATTATTTATTTTTCCATAATAAAGAGGTGCTTGGGTGGACGATCTGGAAGAACCCGGGAATGAACCGGTGATAAAATTTGGCAAACCCGAGTACGCTCTGTACTCCCTTTATGGATGTCGTGAGGGCCAGTTAAGGATAGCGTGTTCCTTGCTCATGTCCATGCCAACGCCCCGTGGTGTGAGAATAGAGCCGATGAATTTGACCTCTGTCACATGAAAGAAGCATTTCTCCAATTTGGCATATAGCCGGTGTTGCTGCAGTTTCTCCAAAACTGCCCAGACATGGTTGACATGGTCCTCCTTGGTAGTCGAATAGATAGGACTGTCATCAATATAGACAAGAGCACAGACATCCAACAGTTTGCGGAGCACGACATTCATGAAAAATAAGAACGCCACCGGGGCATTACATAGCCCAAAGGGCATAACCTGATATTCATAAAGGCCTTATTACGTGCGAAAGGCCGTCTTCCACTCGTCTCCTTTTTTGATTCTTACTAGATGGTTGGTCCCTTGTAAGTCTATTTTTGTATATATCTGGCGTTTTTGACTTCATCCAAGAGCTTGGGTAGAAGCCGTAACAGGTACAATTTTTTACCATGATCTGGTTAAGTGCTCTGTAGTCAATGCAAGTTCTCAGGTCTCCCTCCTTTTTGGGCACAAAAATGAGAGGCAAGGTTGCAGGGGACTTGGATGGACGAATGAAGCCATTTGCCAGATACTGATCGAGGTAGGTTTTTAGATGCTGGTTTTCCTTTTCTGTTAGGGCATAAATCCAGCTGCAAGGAATTTGAGCTCCAGGTACCAGATCAATTTGGCAGTCATACAGTCTGTGCGAAGGTAGGGTGTTTGCTTGCTTTTTTTGAAAGACATCTTGGTAATCCAGGTATTCATGTGGTAGTGAACTGCTGAGGTCCAGTGTGGTTTCTTTCTACGACGAACTTGGGTGGTTAAGACCTTTTAATGAGAATCCCTTAACAGATGTCGGCACAGTCTTGGGGAAAGGTCAGAACTCGTTTACACCAGTCAATCTTGGGATTGTGGGTCTCCAGCCAGGGCTTTCGCAATATCATCTGGAACTGAGGAGCGCCGATGAGATCGAAGGTGATTTCCTCTTGGTGACTGTCCTGACACAGAAGCATGACCTTCTCGGTGTAATGCTTCACTGGGCTGGATGATAGCTGAGATCCATCAACTACTGTGGCGTTTTCCGAAACCTGCTTCTGTTGGAGAGGAAGACCAATCCGGGTAGGCAGATCTTGGTCCATGTAAATTCCTCCAGCCCCACTGTCAATGTGTGCCTCCAAGGCATGTATTTTTGACGGTTGCTTGTGGTTTACCAGGAGCACGGGGATGACTAGATGTGAGGTCTGTATAGGTTCCTTTTCACTGCTTGACAAGTGGACCACTATGCCTGCCGGGCATTGGAGTTTCCCGAGTCCTGTTCTTCTTCTTCACCCTTGTCAGTTGCTCCAACTGCTTTACTGGGTGGTTTCACTGGGCATTCTCTGAGATAGTGACCTGCCTTACCACAGTACAAACAAAGCTGCTGCTGTCTCCTTTTTCTCCCTTTCTGCCTTGGTGAGTGGGCTCCGCAAGCCTCCGATTTGCATTGGCTTGGACTGATCATGTGATTTGGTTTGATTCTCACGGGGTCGCACGTAGACCGACCGCCCCTCGGCCTTAGCATGATCCATCTTCCGATCATGCAATCTGTGATCAAGCTGCACTGTCAGGTCAATGTATTCAGCACATCTTTCAGGGGGATTTACTACTTGGGCTAACACGTCCTTAAGTTCCCCTCACAAGCCTCAGTAAAAGAGTGTAGTTCTTTTCTCCTCAGGCCATTTAGTTTGTGCTATCAGACGATTGAAGGAAGTGATATACGTTAGTAAGTCTTGATTACCCTGCCGTAGCGATAACAGTTCATTGTCTCATTGTCCAAAGCCCACCCTTGAGTATGCCGTGCAAATAGTTTCTCCATTTCACGCTGGAAACCTCCGAAGTCTTGAAGCAAAGAATCATCCTGGTTTACCAAAGGTATTGACCAGCCCGCTGCACTACCTCCCAAATATGAGAGTACAAATGCCACTCTCGCTTGATCGTTGTGGAATGCTCCAGGTCTACACAAGAAATGTAGGTGACATTGATTCATAAAGATGGCGTACTTATTTGGATTGCCTCTGAAGCGTTCTGGTGAGGCCAGGGGAACACCCCCTGGAAGAACTACCTGTACTGGCGTGGGCTGTGGAGGTGCGGCAGGAGGGGCATACCCTGGCAGGGGGACCTGGCCTGCCTGTGCCTGGAGCATTTGCCTTGCTAGTTCATCTTTCTGCTTCCGGTTCACAATTAGATCCCTCCTTAGGCCATTGGTTTCCTGACTTGAGGCATGAACTTCAGCCCGTAACTCTCCCAGTAATCAGGCCAACTGGTCAGTTTCAGAAGTTTCCATAACGCCCAGGCAGAGATTCGAAGAGGCTTTGCGTTCTGTTACGCTCACCTGGTCTCTGCGGAGGCGTTGAGGCATGGTTGCAGCCCTCCCAGGGGTGAGGTCGCTCAGGTCCAACTTAGCCCTCTGTGCTTATGTGGTGACTGGTAGTAATAGGTGATGCTGCTCAGGACTGCTCCTACATGGAGAATAGGGGGCATGAGTATGCCAACTTGTGCGCCTGATCCCCTTCCAGACCCCTTCACCCAAACCGTGGTACCCATGGGATGCGCTGTCCCTGCAAAGCTCACCTGTTGATTAGCTTTGGCGAGCATTCCGTCCTGCTGCTTCTGGCAGGGGTGCTTGTATGATCTGGACTGAGTTCCTTCACTGGTCCCTTGCACGTGGTAGTGCAGTCCTGCTGCGACTAAGCCACTATACTTCAGGTAAGTGTTCCTGTTTGCCTTTGTCTTTCCTCGTCTGTTTTTGTTGTATTGTAAAATGTGTTGTTTTGTATTGCTGTCCATTCCACTTTTGATGTTTGCTCTTTTGCTTTCTTCCCTTACAGGTGATGTTGCGGGCCCGGCAGAAGCTGCAGAGCTTGAGGCGGCAGCCAGAGGGAATGAGGAACGAAGCTGCAGCGGTAAAGTAGCTGGTAAGTTGTTAACTAGGGAGCGCGCAGGGTTCAAATGCGGCACGGCCCTAGGATGAATGTTCTAACCTTGTCTTTCTTCTTCTTCACAGGGGCCGAGTTTGTGGATGCGGAGTGCGGTGCTGCCGCATCGGGATCAAGATCACTGGATGTCAGGAGATGAGTCTGCAGATGAAGCGATGAAGCACCAGTTTCCTGGAGGTGTGTATGCAGGAGAATGCCTGATTTCAAAAGTAAGTAAACTGATCCAAGCGGCGATGAGGGTCACGTTGCACTTGAGTGCACAGTAACGCAAAGCACCGGCCTTAAGGATGGAGCAGATTATATAGCTGAGCTTCTGAAGCCACGCCCACCAGGTTCAGCCTGACTGTCACACCCTGCCACACCTGATGAGTCAGCACATGAAGACCAGGCCTAGGGAGCCACACCTGATGACTCAGCACATGAGGATATTCTCTGGAATAAAGGCTTTCAGCTCCTGGAAAGTTCTTGTAAAATAAAAGCACTCCTGCACTGAAATAAAGTAAAAACACTCCTGCACTGAAATAAAGTGTTCCTGCTCACATCTCTATATGAGCCTTGCACCAAAGGCCCCAGGACTGAGTCCAGCCAGGGCCCCTGTGTTTATGGGTCTCAAAGGGACATGAGTGAGTCAAGTGACCCATTGCCCCCATCACAAGATGGTGTGGGTTTTGTGTTCTGGGTCCTGTGGCCATAACACCCTGTGCAAAATGTTTGTTTGCCCCTGACAGGCATTTGTTCTTATTGTGTTAGCCCTTAAAAAGAAGAAGCCATTTTAAATTATGAAACAGGACAGGGATTTGGAGGAGGAAGGGGAGGTTGAATTCTTGCTGGACAAGCATATTGATGGCAAATTTGATGTCTCAGAGGAGAACGTTGTGACATTTGGGGTTGTACGTCCTGTAGGTACCAGATGTCCACAGCAACAGTAGTTTATGACTAAGATGGGGATATCATTGAGGTTAGCACAGGAAGGGGTGAAGAGGCATGGCCAATGGATGGCTTTCCACTGCAGCAGGGGGAGGAGATAGAGGAGGAGGAGGAGGAAGCATGGCTTACTGAGGCCTTGCCACTGCCACAGGGGTGAGAAAGTGGGGATGTGCGAAGACAGGGCTGACAACTGTGGAAAGTTAGCCACCCCCACAGTAGGAGACAGCAGTGGAGGAGACATAGTGGTTAAGGGAATACTTATCCAAAAGTGGTGGGTATAACTGGGGAAGGCTAGCAGGTAATACTTGAATTGATGCAGTATGGAGGCATTGTTGTAGCAGATCAACTATATTCAACCTTGGACAATGACGTCACAAACATTGGAGCTGTAAAACAGATGGTGGTGGGTGCACATAGGTTTTGGCATTCCTGGCACCAAATGAGGAGCGTGTGCCGCTGGTGCTGCAGGAGGACATGGAAGACAGAGGTAGTCCCACAGCAGATCTCTGAGGTAGAGTAGGAGGTTGAGGCTGAAGCATCTGCTACTGTGCCTGATCTTGCACAGTGGGCAACAAAGGTGCACTGGCTTCACATGCCAAGTATCAAGCTGGACAAGGGATATCTTGGGCCAAGACAGTGGCCATCTCATTATGGGCTTGTGAGCGTTTTATGATGTCAAAGCAGTGACCCAGGTAGCAGTATGGTATGTCATGTGTAACCGTTGCAAAACAAAAGGTGATGGCTGGAATGTTTAGAATTAATCTTTAACTCTGGCACAGCTTTGAGCAACCTTCCAAACCATTGTGCTTTAGCCTGCCAAGCCAAAACAGAATGGGGAAAGACAATATACAAATCAGCTTGGGCCCACCCCAAAAGAGGCAGTCCAGCCCAAACCGATAGGTCACATCCCTTCTGAATGAGACCACAAGCATCCCAGACATGTTTTGACCTTATTGGGTGTCATCAATGAGGAGCAGTTTGGCTCTCTAGGCCTAGCAGGCTCAGTACACATGGTTGGGCATATCCGTCCCACTCGGGGTGACTTAGACAAAACAAAAGGTTATGGCTCGAAAGTGTAGATTTAACCAATTCAACAAACCCATAAAGTTGCATACACAAAAGAAGGATTACTCCTTTTCGGACCAACGCGATGCACAGCCACGTGGAACAGAACCATGGTCAGACTCATCCTGCATATAGACCAGCTTCTAGTGACCCCTTTCACACTACTTTGTACAGCGAATGGGATGGCAGTGTCAGAAGCCTGCACGAGAGCCCAGGACAGTAGATCATATGTTATATAAAGCACTGGCAGCTAGGGGAGATTCAGGAGTTAACACTTAGCAAATAGCTTGAACAGGATACATACCTGACTGATCTATATTGAGAAGGCACCCACTGTAGCTGCAGGGGTAGGAACTGGCTGAAAGCAAATATACAAAGAGAGAAAGAAAAAGCAAGAAAATATACTGGGTAACAAGGATTGACCAGGATAAAGGGTGTACTGTAATATGATAAGTGATCTGCCTGTGGATTAGGGAATGTCCTTGGGATCAGTACCAGTGTATTACTTTTACTATCTGTCATACAGCAGAGTCATGCCTTATATGTGCTGAATAGACTGTTGTACTAAGACTAAATAGAGACAATATACTGCGACTGGTAAAACTTGGACAGATGGGACGGAAGCAACAGTAGTCTTTCCCTTATCTGATCTTAATGGGTACTAACCTATTGGTCATACTGCATACCGTTGTGGAGCTGAAGCACAACAGTGGACCAATTCAAAGAAGGCAGAAAATCAGAGAGGGTAGAAATAACCAGGCAAAGGATAAGCAGAGAAATGAAGCAAAATGCAGCAGAAGATAGAAGCTATACATGCACAAACGTAGAAGGCAGACAAGAATTCAAGTAGATAGAATTTCATGGGCGAAGAATGGGACGATATTTCAGGGAGTTGCAGGGAGGGGGCAATGTAAGGTCTCCCAGGAACCTGGAATACCAGAATTCTAAGAATACTGAGATACTCAAAGCACTAGACAAAGACAAGACAATGGGTCCCTGCCAACCCAAGGAATTATTGGGAAACTCATAGCACTGAAGAGCAGGAGCATAAAACTGTGAGCAAGAGTTTGGGAGTAGAGCAAGAAACAAACAAACAGAAAAGCAAATATGTGGAATTGGTGAAGTAAGTAAAGTACAGTATAAAACTAGGACTGTAGGGAGTAAGAGGGGGTACAACATTTGGGGAACAACAGGAGTGTGAGAGGGAGGAATGCTTACAGACAAAAAACAGGGTGTTTGTAGAAGGACAGAACGGAAACACAAATATGGAACCTGAACTGATAGGTTCTAAGGGAAAACTGGACAGGAGACTGGCAAGCGTCCTCTGTAGTCAAGAGTCAGCACCAAAAATAGCATCTCAAGAAAATGTTCAAGAACTGGTAGGCTCTAACAGTACACTGGAGAGCATGGTCCAGAAAGGAGTCACAACAAGAAAGATTCAGTAGAAAAGTCAGGATCTCGAGGAAAGTGAATGCAGGTTTTAGAAGAACTGCTATTGTTGAAAGTGAGCTTATGAGAGAGCTCAAACCCACACAGGGTGGATCAGGCTGCAACCAGTGGCAGCTGCAAACAATCAATCTCACACTTCCATCTCTGAGCAGCATGCAACAGATTACTATAATCAATGACTCTCCATCTCTGGGTGACCTGAGACAGATCAAAGCCATCGAAATCCTTGCCAGATCCTTGGCATCTTGGAAAACAAGCATTTATCGATGAAGAAGAGGCCTGAAGGTCGGGAATGACCCATGAACTTAATTATGGTCAGGCAAGTCAGGCAAGGAGAACTCTTAGCCTACACCTACAGCCTATTAAGCCCACCCAGGTGTCTAAAGGTGGAGACTGCAGGAAGAGAAGGCAGTTTGAGGGAGCGCATGCTGAAAGGTGAGTTCAGCGGCCCAAGTTACACAGGGCTAGATGGAGGAGGACACGCTGAGACACTGAAGGTCTGCAAGTTGAAGCAGTAAGAGGAAGCATGATAAGAGAGACGTACCTCTAAGGAGCCAGAGAAGTCCATAAAAGGTAGCCAGGAGGCATGTTATTCCCTTTTGAGGTGGTGTCAAGAAGGGGCTCATTCCCCTGTGCTCAGAAGGGAGCTCAGCAGTCTCTGAGGGGCAGACAGTGAAACCCTGGCCTCAGCAGGAAAAGGCGTTCATTGGGAAAGCCAAGAAAACACAACTGGTGTGTTAAATGCAGCAGCAACCCGACATGTGTCTTATGCAATTGAATACAAAGTAACAGAGCAAGAAAGTAGAGAAGAAAGACGTGTTGGTTGGAACTTTTGAAATCCGTTAATATAACAATTAAGTG
This sequence comes from Ambystoma mexicanum, assembly GCF_040938575.1. Classification (NCBI taxonomy): domain Eukaryota; kingdom Metazoa; phylum Chordata; class Amphibia; order Caudata; family Ambystomatidae; genus Ambystoma; species Ambystoma mexicanum. The sequence continues at coordinate 546,202,288 of NC_090929.1, forward strand.
ATACATAGTTTCCGAGTTCTCGCGTGCATGAAAGCCTACTCTTGAAAGACTCTGCATGGAACTGTGAGCCTCATACGAGAAGGGGGAGCTCTATGCATAAACAAAGTTGCAGCAAAATAGAGATCCGAAAAGGGGAACCACTTGAATAACAAAGTCCCCAAGAAAAGAATGTTAAAAGTGAACCCAAATTAATGAAATGGAACCTGTTGTTCCCTTAGATTGAATTAAACAAACTGCATTACAAATATTGAATAACGACTGAACAATGTAAGTAAAAGTAATTTACTGCAATGATTGAAACAGAACATGCAGCTCTTAATGAACACTGAAGTTAGTGAATCAAGTGAAAACAACTTACTGTCAATACTAGATTGAATAAACCATGCAAAGATATCCTTATTAAATACTGCATTGAAAGGTCAAGAGATATGTGTGAAACAAAATTCGCATCTATGGCAAATTAGTACTCGGCGAGGGAGAATCAGAATGAAAGTACCATTCTGATTGGCCCTTGCCGGAGCATTACCTGGCCGGGAATCCCTTGGATTCCACGCCTTTGTCCCAGGCGGGGGCGTGGCAGCCCCTAAGCCAATGACGAAGCTCGAAGCAGGGCAATCCCCGCTCCAAGCCTCCACACGGCTTGAGGCCGCTTTTGTCCCCCGCTGGGGATTCAGGTATGTTTATTTTTTTTCCCCTCCCTCTGCGCCCTCGCAGCCCCACTTACCTTCTGCCTGCTTTGTCCCCGGCGGGGGGCGATGGCAGCCTCCAGCCGTGTGGAGACTTGAAGTGGGGTCATCCCCGCTACGAGCCTCCATAAGGCTGGAAGCTTCCATCATCCCCCACCAGGGACCCAGGTAAGTGTTTTTGTTAAGAAAATATTCCCCCTCCCTTCCGCCCTCCCAAACCCACTTACCTTCTTCTCTTTATTTTTTCGGGAGTGGACGCGCTGGGAACAGAAGTGTTCCCAGGGCGTCCACTCCTGATAGCCGCCATGGAAAGGAAAAACAGACTCTGTTTTCCCTTCCTCAGCTGTCATTTTCTCAGTCATATTTTTTTTCTGTTCCGAAATGCTGCAGTATTTCGAGACAGAAAAAAATGCTCTTAGTACCCCAGTCTCGCAGATCTTGCGGGTTCTAATAGCAATATGCCCCTTGTGGCGCAGGCATTACCGACTCAGGTAATGCCCCGGGGCCCATAGTAATAGGCTACTGACTCGGTAATGCCTACGCCGGTCGGGGCATATTGCTTAAGTATTGAATTAAGTGAAAGAAACAAAATGAGGCAAAAGTGGGAAGCTGCATATTAAGAACTGTTCATTACAATCAACATTGAATTATGAAGGAAACTTGAGAGGTCATGGTTGCGTGACTTGCAATGGGTTGACCGGTGGGTTGCAACCATGCTTTGACCAGAGAGCTGCTACTTGTGAAGCAAAGGAAAAGCAAATGTTAAGTTCCTGGTTGCATGACCTGTAATAGGTGGACCTGTGGTCTAAAACTGTGCCTTGACCAGAGAACTTCTTGGTGTCAATGAGGAATCTTGCTGTGGTGAACAGCAGGAAACAAATAACATCAGACTTGGGAAAGGGAGTCCCGAGTTGTGAAAGTCCAGCTGAAAGACCAAAAGCTCCAAGATATTTCCTTTTCTGTTGAAGATTAAGCTTGGGGAAGGGAACCCTAAGCCTTGGCCTTTCGAAACTGTGTTTTTCCTGGAGATATGTTCAAGATATTTAATTGATATAGTGACCCTTAGCTTGGGGATGGAAACCCCAAGTTTTTCTGCCCTAGCACTGAGGTGCACTGGAACTGTATTGAACCTGGGGAAGGGCACCCTGGCCTTTATGAATCTTTGTTTCTTCTAATGATTGATGGAAAATACATTGAACGGAACTTATGAACATTTGAGTAAGCCAGAGCTGGAAACAGCTCATAACTTTAGATTGGAAACACTATTTAAGTTATGATTGACATCCCTACTCATTGTTTGAATCAGTTGTGAGGGCAAGTATAGGATTTTGACAGAGACAGACTTTTAAGTTGAACATACCAACACAGAGTTTCCTTAGTTTCTATAGGTAGGGAAATCCCTTGATAGTGTAGGGAACGTTAGGCCTTAATCCATCCTGACCTTTCCTTAAATAAAATATTGCTTAATTTTGAATCTGTTGTCTGTGCCTCCTTCCATGATGCCAGCCTCAGAGATCCTGACAGGCAATGAGGGAATACTTGCTTATCACCAGTCACAGAAACTCCAGAACATACATCCCTCGGTCCATGCCCTATCATAATGCCATTGCACCACTGCCCTCCGTGCATACTGCACCAGTGGAATAATCGACTAGCAGTATTTTGTTCCCAGTGCTATCACTACCACCATCACTGCAGCTTTCTGTCAGTAGCCATGTGGGTGTGCCACTACTTTGCTAGGTACAGGGGGGGCAAACAATGTATTGGCAGATGACCATAATTTGGGCAGAGGTGAATGTCACAACAGTGCTGGAAACCATGGAGCATCACATGCTCCAACACCAAACTACCCTCATAAAGGTGAAAGACTGGGTTTTGGGAAAGAGGCAAGGAAAAGGCCAATTGGTGTGACTGCGCATGGAGCCAGAATAGAAAATCCCCAAGATTTGTGGGAATGTCTTTCCAAATGTGCAGTAGGGTCACAATGAGTTGCAGAAGCTGCTTAGTTGTACCACTGTCTGCAGAACTGAAAGGGAATTACAAATATTAAGAAAGTAGTTAAGGAGTTAATTGGAGTTCAAAGAGTTATTCCAGACCACCAGAAGTGAGCGCACATGGTTGTGATCTGCAAATATAAGTTGCTTGGACACTGCCCTCCATTTTCATAGATGGGAGAAACCCAATATATTATGTTCAAACCCACTCTGGCTGGGCATATTTGCATTTTTCATCCACAGCATGGAAAACACTGCCAGCTAAGAATGGGCACCTTGAGTTATTCAAATGCCTTTCATGAATGCATGAAAAACAATGTATATTTGACAAATCAAGGCACCATGAAATTCAATGTCATATTATGTCAACATCTGCGGACGCTATTCAGCCGTACTTGCTCCACAGTGATAATCCAGCAGATCGCTGGGCCTTGACCCGAGCTTGGTTTGACTGTCTATGGCTTGGGGCACGAACAAAAAGCTGATTCCATAATGTGCAACCTGTCCCTGTTGTGACTGGCCGGTGGAGGACCTTCTACATTTTGGGCCTCATTACGAGTCCGGCGGTAACCGCGGCGGTAAAACCGCCTGGTTACCGCCGGACTCGTATTACCATTCCGCCTCCGTGATTCCCGGAATTACCGGGGCATTACAACCCCGGTTTTCCGGGAATCACGGAGGCGGAATGGTGTTAATCCCCATTCCCATTGAGTCCTATGGGACTCGATGGGAATGGGGATCATGGAAACACCGGCAGCATCTCGTAATGCTGCCGGTGTTTCCTCGTCCGCCTGCAGGCGGGCGGTGTTATCCAGACCTGGCTGGAACATCACCTCCCGCCTGCAGGAGTAGGGATCAGGCGGTCCGGAAACAACGGTGGAGGCGGGTTTACCGCCACCGTTATTTCCGGACCGCCTGAGTTATAATGAGGCCCTTTGTGTCTACGTGGACCTAAGACGGAAAGCACTCTTGCCACTACTTAGGTCCACTGTCATGTCTCAGGCTAGGCCTGCTCTGTGTTATTCGCTTTTAGCTGCTACGATGCCAGTGGCCTGGGGCATGGTGGACTACTTGAAAAGGGCTTGGTATCGGAGGACAAATTTACTGCCCAACACATGATCAAACTCTGAAATTTTATTGAACTGTTTGGATGTCTTCCCTGGATTTTATCTCATCTACACACATGCACATTTTAACATTTTTTGTTATGTAATGTTTGCAAGTTTATACCGTGGATTTTCTTTTTTACAAAAATGTTGAGATGGATTTTGTACTGCTTTGTATTTTTACTCTGTCTATGGTTTATGGATAATTTGCTTCCGAATAAACTTTAAAAAAAAATGTCAATATTCCCTGCACACATAATATAGAAGCCAACAATGTAGGATTTTATGTGATATCACACAACAGATTAGTTAGACAAGATAGTTTCTGAACAGCCAACTTGGGCTGTTCTGCAAGTTTGCCAATTTGTTGCCATTGATGGCCTGGGGCTGGCAGTGTGTTTTGTAAAGCAACTGATTAGCTGTTTGCAATTTAGGATAAATCAGAAAAAAAGCTAATGCTGTTCATGGAACATGGAAATGCAACACAGCACATTGTTACTGTTGTAACTCGCATCCTGTGGTCCCTATTGTTGTGGTCTCCTGAATATCTGGGAGTGTGTAGGCAAACTTTATTATTTTTTCAGCTTTCACTTTACAATGAGAACATAACCCCTTAAGTGCCAAGGATGAGGTATCTCGTCGTTGGCAACAGGGAGGTAATCCCAAGGACCTTAAGGGGCTAAAATAATACCAGGTGTACTGCTGGGTGTCCTGTTGGTTTGCTCAATAGCAGACGCATGACTGAAGAACAGTAGTAGCACAAGCAATACATATATCTAGCTCCACTGCACTGCCTCACTAGCTCTACTTCACAACAGCAGCAACATTTTCAAGGGATAAATTACAGGCTGTGGCAGAATGGTGAGATGCTACTGGTGGTATGGGGGAATCGGTAGAGATCCTCTGGGCTCATCCTTATCTTGTGCATGGTGACACATCATATGGCACCAAATATAATTTGCAGCAAATGTCACACCAGACTATCCAGAATACAAGGTTTTATTGCACAGATGGCAACTGTAGTATGAAGAACCTCTACACATTGGACTTTCTTGATGGATAAAGAAGACATATCCTCTATGCTATTCATTACGTGAATGTGCTGTGCAGAGTTGCTGCTTTGACTGGCACACACTGTTGTGCAGTTTCAGATCTGAAATTCTTTCTTTGAAATACCCTGCAAACATGTGCAAGATAAAATATGCCCTTTCACTTATCCCTGTAAATGGGGCATCACTCTCCCCCATCTCCTCCTCTATATCACTGGTTTCTGTTATTCAGGGGCCTTAACTCAAATGGGTCAACCCTGTAAAGGATTGCCATCTGGCATGGGTTTTGTAGCTCTGACCTTTTCTGATTTTTATTTAAATATAAGATGAGGCAGGTAATTCTCTCTTAGAGTGGGTGGTCCATTGACCAGATCCCCTCTCTACAAATGCCATGCCAAAAGCATTGTATACACCAGTGCCCAGCTGAATCGGTAGCCTGATCTGCAGCCCTTGCTCTCCCATGACACAAAGCAGGTTTAGGGTGCTGGTGCCCACTGGACAGCTGCACTAATGGCCAAGCCACTTCAGCAAAGAGGGTGCATTTAATATATGCACTTCTGTTCCAAAATCCCATAATTATGAGTTTATTGTCCTGGTGACACATTAAACTTAAAATACAAGCCATGACTCAGTATAAGGTTTGGTGGCCAGCATCTCTCATAGTTATCCAAGCCAAAATATCACATGTGTCTTCCCTTTGAGCCCAGTTCAGCTGTTGAAGGGTTTTGTGTTTTCTCCACCAGATGTGCTGACTTTGCAACTGCTAGCAAGTCTGTAGTCTTAGGAGATGCCTCTCTTTGTTCCTTTGTGAGGGAAGGTAACACCCTCTCGAGTGAGACAGCCACTCTACAGGAAACTGTCTTGGGAACATGAATCAAAGGGCACACCCTTCCCACACGGACCAGCCTCACTCCACAGTGCTTCAAAAGAGCTGTGGATGCTATTGACAAGGGAAGGGGCAGAGTTGGTGTAGATAGAGAGAGCTTATACCAGATGGCAGAAGGTTCCAACATCATGTTTTATCTCTTTACCTTTTTTCCCTCCTGCCTCCCCCAGCCCCTTTCTCTAACACAATGCACTTCATGTGTGATGTCAGAAGGCAAAGTGCACTTTTTCCAGGGACAGCGATTGGACGTTTAAAGCAGGCTTGCTTTTGTCCATCACCTGTAGACCTTTGCCCTTACAAGACAGGGTATCCTACTCTTTCTCAGTTTTACTTTGAAACAAACAAGTAAGAAATAATTTAGTTCAACCTCTGTTCGGAGAGTGGACTTTCTAAAGCCTGCCATCAGTGAGGTGAAGACTGGCAGAGGCAATCTTTGTTCCCCACCAGTCCCCAGGGCACATTGGGGATGACCTACTGTTGAAACAAGACCTGCCTCTCTCCCAGTCGCACTGCTGCCCACATTGTTGTAAAAGACCCCTGAAAGTGTGCACCTGTCTTCCTTGCATAGGGAGACTGGAAACAGGGACTACACTTGACCATGAGACCCCTGGAAGGGACTTGCATCACCTCAGAGCCAAGACCGCCAGGATTCCTGCATCTCCCACCATAATACTTCTGCAAGCCATGTTATGAGCCTGCTCAATTGCATCCAACCAGCAGGATATGCCAGAGCTGCCTTTGGAACTCACCTGATATTTGAACTGCTTGAACTGTATGTTCTAACCAGTTTTTTGGCACACTGCTCTAGCTGAGCACATCATAGCCTGAGCTCGAACACAAAGCTCCTCATCGCATCTTCCACATTTGAACCACTGTTAGACTCACCAGAATCTTTGCTGTCGATCACAGTAGAGCCGACCCTCCTGAGCCATTGAACTACAACCATTGGATGCTGCATTGAACCACCCAACTCGAACTGTGCATCCATTCACCAGCATCTTTACCATCGAGCCAACCGATGAACCGACCCTGGTGTCCCTCACAATCTGCCTTTCTTAGAACATCGCCTTGAACTGCAATGGAATTCAGTTCAGCCCCAGCTCAACATTGTTCCTGTTCTAGAACAACGTGACTGCCACACTCATGCCACTTTTAACGACACAAAATTGCCATTGTCGACCAACCTAGACCAATAAAAGGTACTATTGGCTGGTAACTTTCCTCTTGGCCCTTTTTGCCCATTTTGGGTCCTAGTTACTGGCTAGGTCACCATTCATTCTTTTTACACTCAAGAACATACCCCAATACAATCTTTGCAGTTAATCATTGTCTTTTCCCCCTTGATTCATTATGGTTAAGTTGCGCTACCAAAAACCTATGAAATTCAGAAAAAAAACTTTGCTAAAGGAACGTTATGGTTCCAAGTAAAACCGAAAAACCCTTGAAATTCGCCAGTTATGGTAAGCTAAGCAACCACCGTGCACTGCTAAGACTAACACCCAGGACATCAAAGATGACATCACAAATGTCATTGATGACAACACACGCGGTGTCGGTAACTGTCCGTCTCACTTGTGTCACACTTCTAATTAATTTCAGGACCCGAACACTGTCCGTAGAATATCTACGCACATGCGCACCACGCCCATAAGTCCTACGAACATTGCGCCTGTCGATAACTGTTCGTCTCACTTGTGTCGCACTTTTAATTAGTTTCACGACCCGAACACTGTCCGTAGAGCACCCGCACGACCGTTCCCATGCATTTGGTGTCCTGCGGACACCCGTTCCCTTCGCGGACATGCTCGTGACGCCATCATGTGACTGCACCCACGCTGAGCGTGTGTCCTGAATTACGGACACTGTCCGGGTCCCTGAACATTTTAAAAGTACCTTTTCAGGCAATCCACAGTATTTTATAGTAAATATTCACCATAGCACATGTCCCAGACAATGAACCTGACTTTCTACATACTTTTTGGAACTTTTTGAGTCATTTTGGGGTGTTCCATCTGTCTGCGGAGCACGCACCTGCACCCCTATAAAAGGCCACACCCCAGAGCTAATTTTCATTCCATCTTTCTACTATTGAAGATTGACCTGCTTTTGCTGCCTTTCCTGTTGCATCTTGAAACCAGATTGCATCCATGGCTGCTGTACTTCAACCTGGTGCTACATCTGCCTCAGCACCACCCCGACCCCCTCCACCACCACCACCTCCCCAAGGGCCTGAATAGGGGAACAGGCATAGTGAGGTAGTGGAAGTCCCTACTACCAGCACTCGCCGTGAGTCTTGGGTGTGGCGGTTATTTACCATTCATGGTAACGTTCCCAAGGCGCGTGCGAACAAAGTCATCTGCAACCAGTGCAAAATGGTGCTGAGTCGCGGGAGGCTTGGTTCGTACAGCTTTGGTGCAACAACTATGAAGTGACACCTAAGGTCATTCCACGGTGGGGCCAGTAGCAAGGTTGTACCTTGTGAGGAGCGTAGTAGGTTGAGTTCCTCTACTACATCCTCCGTTTCCGCTCCTCTCACCACAAGAGACACTCCTGTGGGAGAGCGCATCCCTCCAGCTGCCTCACAGGCCATTCACAATGATGATGACCCTTACATTTTGAGGGTCACAGTTTTGTCTATGTACTGCGACGCAGTACTCTGTAGGGGGGAGAGACTTCGAAGTGCTTTCGAGACTACGGTCTGAGAGCACGAGAAGACCTGCCCACTACCTAAATAAGGCCCACCCTACATCTTCCTCTCTCCACCCGCCCTTTTTTATGCCTGTGGTTGATGTCCCCCCCTTACCCTCCTTTCCCCTTTTCTCCTAGTGTGTCGTGTGTAAAAAACCCCAAAAAAATATAAAACTACAAAAATCCCCAAAAAAAGGCTCTTTTCAGAGCCGCCTTTCACAGTCTAAAAATAGAAGTGACAATTAAATGGAGCAGGGCTCTGTGCATTTTTTTTTAGAAGTCCGTGGACAGTTCACAAACATCTAAAATTTTGGGGGGCTGCCCTATCAAAAACATTGCACTTTTCTCTGGGAGGAAGTGGCAGCTCTGAAAAGAGCCTTTTGATTGTTTTTTTTGTGTTTGAAAAACTTGAAATAGTCAACACGTACTGCAAAATGGATGGCTGTAATTCCACAAAAGGACGCAGTGCATTTTGTACATTTCTCAGAAAAATCTGATCACCAGCATAAGTAAGATGAACTCCATCTCTGCGAAAAATGTATGTGCTACGAAATATAATATTTTCATTGTGGAAAGAGGACATGACAACATCTCTTAGAAAGGCACAAACAGCCTTATTAACATTCCGCCTTGCTTTCTCCATTTGTGGACCAAATGAAGAAGAACGCAGCCACATTTGTCTCTGCACAATACGAGAAAATATCACCTGGGAATTTGGAAACATGTCCATGACCTTCCCAAGTCATTCTTTCATCGCAAATTGCAAAGAAATTCCTGACACATGTCCTAAACTGTTCCCTCCACAATGAATTATAATTATGTCTGGATGAAGCTCTGTCTCCAAACTGTCACAGAGAGGTACCAAGTCCAGCCACTTCATTCCACGCACTCCATGCCAGTGCATTTCCACATGAGGGAATCCAAGATCTGCAGCTACTCCACAGCGTTGTGCATGCACCTCCAACCAACGTATCCACAAGTCTCCCAAAATCCACACAATCTGTTTTCTGAAACACACAGCCATAGCTCACTGTTCTTCTCTCAAGAAAAAAAGACTTTCTGACAAACTCTCTCCTTACACAACACACCCACTAAACTTTACTGACCAATCAATTGCTAACCAGTCACACAACCATCCACCAATCACATCCAAGACCTCTACATCTAACTCCATCATCAGAGTTCAGCACTTCAAATGTACTGTAGATCACTCTGAGTACAAGTCCCATATCATTGGAAAGCACCTACTACAAAAACTACTGTACAAGTCTCCAAGATGTGTACTTGAAGCTGCATGCATATCTACATGCATGAATACAAACTACAGGTATTCATATTCTCTGCACAGTACATGTACAACTCTTAAAAATGAATATAAACAGAGTAACTGCCACTTAACCTGTATAGCCTATAAAATGAACTTATTGTCATTTTTTCCATCTGCTATAATCAACTGTCACTTCCAAACCTGTCTGCTATCTAATGTTTTTTTTACACACACACCTATCTAAAAAATGATAATATTAGAAGATGGAAGAAATAACAATATAATTGTGGAAAAACACTTAGTAGTGTATCATAAAATTACACACAGCCAGTAAAATGTCATGCATCTTCATACACTCACACACATAGACACTTTCATTGAAATGCTCCCACCTGCATTAACACCACTACCTGTAAATCACATCCTTCTACTGTGTTACCCACAGCTTCACGAATACATATATTCCATGCTTTTCTATACAGATTCTGCCATTTACCTAATAAAAATAGCAAAATAAATATAACATTATTTCTTCTTTCGCCTAACATTCTATAACACAGCTTTAAAAAACCAAGTGAATTATATACACTTAATATTTTACTCATTTACAAAGCATGTTGAACTAACATAATATAAATAAAATAAAAAGGCTGCACATAGTCAAATGAAACTGCATGCATACACTATGTTCAGAAATCAAACAAGAATGCTACTACAAAGACATAAAAAAATCTCTCAATTAACATCACTGCTATAAACACCCAAAATTACTGACTTCTTTCTTTTACAATTGCAGTGAAGACCACTCTCCTGGAAAACAGCAACATCTGAACTACAAACACCAACTACAAAGAAACCTGCTCATTCCACAAAAAAAGAGTAAGTACCTTAGTTTCTCTGCCTAGTCTTTAAATCGCTCCACAATCTTGCTCCCCCTTATCTCTCCTCTCTCCTCTCTTTCCACACTCTCTCCCACTCCCTTCACTCTGCTGACCACTTTCTTCTCACTGTTCCTCCTTCCCCTTGTGCCACATTCCATTTCTGTTCCTTCCATCTCCTAGCGCCACTGCACTGGAACTCCTTACCTCTCTCACTCCGCTCTATTTCTACCTTTTCTTCATTCTACACTTTCTTCAAATCTCTCTTTCTCCATTCCCCACCAGGAATCCCCTCCCAACTTCTTGCCCCTCCCCCCTGCCTTATCTCCTTAATCATCTCCCTCCCCTTCCCTCTCCCCCCACTCTCACCTTTAACCCCATCCGTTTCACTCCTCCTCCTCTTCCGCCACCCTTCCCTCTCTCTCACTTCTACTGCACTACTCTCCTTCTCCCCTTCAGTTTAATTGCTGTACTTACTGTTTTCTTGGTCTGATTCTCAATTTTAAATTGCTTCCACTGTTACTGTTATAATGTTAATTGTTATATGTATCCTCTTGTTATTAAAATGTATTACTCAAACACACTGTGCAGGGGATTCATGTGATTTGTGCACCAAAAAAAACGAAGATTTGTGTACCATTCTGCCCACAAATCACCATTTATTAAACAGGGATTAGCACGCAGAATGGCACACAAATCCCCGTTTTTCAGAGCACAAATAATTTAGCCCCTAGAATATTAGTATTAGAAAACAAATAATTGTTTTAATTCTATACCATTTGATTTACTATTAGTGCTTATCCTCACCACTGGCTAACTTTCTACTGTCATCTGAACCACAGTATAGTAACACATAAATAGAAGAATAGCCTTCCCAACTAATTGTAGCTGCCCAATCCACAATCACACACCACCAGATACATCTTTACCATCATACTCAGAAACTCATGCATACAGCACACATACATTGCACAACAGCCCAACCCATACCTTCTATATTTTTGTTTCAACAGACCCCACAGAATGCCGACCAGAAAGCAAGCAAGTCCGTAGAAAGCAACACAGAAATAGAGCACATGAAAATAAAATTGTCAAAAATAAGCATCCATCCCTAGAAGAGTTTGTACAGAAAGTTCAAACAAAACAGCTAATACAATCATTTAGCAAAACAAAACAATCTTCCAGTACAGAAACGTTGCCTCCTCTATCAAAATGTAAAAGAAAACTGAAAATGATTAACAGAAATGCAGCTACCACTACTGCTAAAACTGCTCCTATAAACCTTGATATAGTAGGAAGTAACCATACCAAAAATAGTATATTTGCAAAAATCTTCTGCCAGAGTCCTTCAGAATCTTATAAAAACAGGAGACAAATCATGCACAACCCTTAAGAACTACCATAGAAAATTAATATTAGAAGCTTTGATAGTGCAATCCTTCTCAAAAGAAAGTTATTTATTTTAGTGTTAAACAAAATGAAACCACTAACAAAACTAAGTACTAAATTACAAAAAAGGCTTCTCAATAAACGGAATGTCAACAAAAACAACTTCTTAAATATCTGTGGAGGTGAATGGAGTCACACCACAAGCATAGAACCATATTTCAATGAAGAAGCATACAAACAAAATCAAACAAACACAATTGCCATCCATAGCAGTGGACGAGGTTATGAAAAACTTAATAATGCCATAATGGAACAAGAAATACTGCTTACAAAAATATCCCCAGAAAACTCAGTATCAATTCTGCATTCAACTGAACCAGAACGTCCAGTATACAAATGGCCATGCACGTCAATGTGTAACATTGCCAAAATATCTTTCAAATCTTTACGCCAGTTCCTCAATCAATATGTGAAAGGCAAAGACAAAATCAAAATAAAACTGCTGCAAAATATGGATTCCTGTCCAATGCGCAAATACACAGGACTGCAAGGACATTCATTGGCGTGCATTTCAGGACCTATTTGCAAAAGCAGCTTTCATCTTATCAAAATGATATCAACACATCATTCAACTATAAGAAATCTAGTCTATAAATTGTACTATGCTAAAAGTCCTGCTTTAGCACTAGCCAATTTAAATAACAATCTTCTACATGGTACAGCCAAAGACCTACTCGAAGAAATCAACCATATCCAGAGCAAATATTTTGGAAGTGAAAACCACTTACAAAATGCAATGCTTTACAACAGATTAGCAACAATTCTGCACATGGCAACCTTCTACTACACACATACAAAAATGAAATACTAAAATTCAAAGGTACATCCGCTGAAGTACCAAACCATGTGTGTGTGTGTTGCTGCAGAACTTTTTATAAAAGTAACACAAAAACTATAGACATAACATACAAAATAGAAGACAATGAAGATTCCAAATGGTTTGAATTATCCCTCTACCTTATAGCAGAAAACAAATACGAAATAACTGACCTCTTAACACTTTGCAGTTACTGCACTACTAAACTTGACAACAATCAAACTCCTTCACGTGCTATCACAAATAATTTGGAATTATTCCCTCTACCAAAACCCCTGCAACAACTCAATTTATATGAGAGCAGCATATTTCAAACAGTGCACCCATTTCAAGCAATAATACGCCTTCAACCAAAAACAGCTAAATTACCTCCCTCTGAATTGGTTAAAGGCATTCCCTACCCGGCAAAACTCCTAGAAACTTAGGTATACAAATTAACCCAAGAACATGTAGGAAAACACCACTTGCTAGACTAAGCACAAGTCGGCTTCAGAGCTGCATGAGGAACAGAATCAGCGCTACTCTCCATCTGGGATGACCTAAACACAAACGCAGACTCCAACACAACCTCAGCTCTGATTCTGCTCAACCTCTTTGCAGCCTTCGACACAGTAAGCCATGACACCCTAACCAAAAGATTGGACGATATAGGTATAACGGACATGGCACTACTCTTGATTAAATCATTCCTAGCAGACATAACAGAAACCGTATGGATAAAACTCTTCAAATCTACTCCATGAGTTAACGACTGTGGAGTACCACAAGGATCCTCACTATCACCACTATACTTCAACATCTACCAGACTCCATTATTCAGGATCTTCAAAAAACAACACTCAAATCATCTACAATATTGAAGATAGCCAAGCCGATCATTCAACCCTAATAGAATGTCTAAAAGAGGTATTTGACTGGATGAACGCCAACAACTTGAAAATCAACCCAGGAAAGACAGAAGTCATGATTATATCCAAAAACCAAGAGAACAACACCTACGTTCCTTGGCCGACAGAAATCGGAACCGTGCCCACACCATCTAAGGTAGTAAAAAATTTGAGAGTCCTAATGGACAATGCGCTAACCTTAGAACCACAAGTAAACGTAATAATCAAGAAATGTTTCTTCCTCCTTCACACAACAAGAAGAATCCTACATTTCCTCTCCTTCACCCGCAATACCTTGACAATCGTCACCCTCATCATGTCCAGAATCAACTACGGAAACCGCCTCTGTCTCGGGATGCCAAAATACCTCCTGAAGAAACTACAACACATCCAAAATGCAGCAGCCAGACTCCTCCTCAAACTATCCAGAGGAGACCACAACACTCCAGCGCTAAAAATACTACATTGGCTCCCAATCAAACACTGTATCACGTTCAAAACAATCTGCATAACACACAGGGAGCTGAGTTGCTACAAAAGAAAATAACAATCTACAAGCCAACAAGACTCCTCAGATCAAGCAATGAATTCTGCCTGGAACCAAAACCATACATCAAGAAAAAACTAGGGGGCTTCTCTTTCTGCCACCTGGCCACAAAAACCTGGAACAACATCCCAAAAGAAATAAGAAACACCAAAGACTGCCTAAAATTTAGAAAACTTCTAAAAACCTGGCTCTTCAACACCTCAGAACAAAACTGAAACAGCTAAACAATCAAACAGGAAATAAAAGAACAGATTGATAGAATATATGATGGCAGAGACAACACCCAGAACTAAGGGAAACCACTACAACAACAAGAGAGATGATGCTAGGTGGATTAGAACACAAGCAACAAACCCACAAGGACAGAAATTAACATACATGCCCAACACTATCCAACAACCCTATCCACTCCATGAACATTAGCAAGTGTCACACCTAGATAGAATTGTGAATGTTAGCAAGTATCACATTTAGATAGAATTGTGAACGTGGCCCTGCGCCGGTCCCAGACAGAATTGTGAATGATAGCAAGTACCACATTTAGATAGAATCGTGAAAATTAACCTGCACCAGACCCAGACAGAACTATGAATGATAGCAAAGTACCACATTCAGTTAGAATTGTGAACGTTGGCCTGCAGTTGCATCTAGATAGGATTGTGAAGGTTGGAAAGTGCCACACTAAGATATAATCGTGAATGTTAGCAAATGCCACACTCAGAATTGTAAACATTAGCCTGCGTCACATCGAGACAGGATTATGAAAGTCGGCTGGTGCCATATCTAGATAGAATAGCGAATATTAGTCATCGCCACATCTAGACTACACTGGGAATATTAACAAAGCTATATTTAGATAGAATTGCGAATGCTAGCTTGATTCGCATCTAGACTGGTTTGAAGGTAGGTCAGTGCCACATCTGGATATAATAGTGAATATTGGCATGCGTTATATATAGACAGGATTGCGAATATTAGCCAGTGCCGGATCTAGATAGAAATGCAAAGATATTCAGAGCCACACCTAGAAAGAACAAGGGAATTTAACACATATCACCTCTAAGTAGCAAGGCCAATAACCAACCCACTAACAATCTCACCCCTCTGCATACACCTCTCAAACCTTAATCAAACACAACCACAACCTTTAAGCACAACAAACCGCATAAACTTCACTACACCACAACAACAAAACAAACTACACATTGCTTCGCACAACAGCACACGACTCTACCGGTAAAGCACCCCCAAGCTCAGCGAACAGTGTTATCCGTACTGAAGCATCAACAGCACATCACTGCTCTCTTGTACTTATTCCACTCATTCCCACTAACTTCACCCCCCACCCACTTTTCCTTTTCAGTTCCGCCAGAGCGCTATGGGACCACTCCGGTGGTGATAGAGTGCAGTACAAATATCCTTTAACATTAACATTAACATTAACATATACCAAATTTGAGGAAGAGTCCTTCTCTTTCTGTACTAGACAAGTAGTCCGAGAAATGTCACTGGGCCTCATTACACGGATGGCGGTAGGGATTTACTGGTACCGGTAAAATGCCGGTACCGGTAAATCCCTACCGCCTTACTACGAGGTCCCTTTGCGGGTTGGGGGATTTAACGCCTGCTTTTTGCTTTTTGCAGACGTTAAAATCCAACCCGCTAAGGGACCTCAGAGCTAATTACGGCACCGCAAAATTGCGGTGCCGTAATTAGCGCCTTCCCCATTCCCATAGAGCCCTATGGGGCAGAAATGGGAATGGGCAAGGGCAATGGCGGAAGGGGGATTTACCGCCCCTCCAACCTTGGAATGGGGCGGTAAATCCCCTTTCCGCCAAGGCGGTGCCGGTATTTTACCGGCATGAGCCATGGCGCTAATAGCGCCATGGCTCACCGCCTACCGTGTAATGAGGCCCACTGACTTTTTGGGCAGCTTTTTGAATGTTGTTCATGGAGTATCCTCTTTTTTTAAAAGTGTTTGAAAGTTCACAAGATGTTTGAATATACTGTTGATTATCTGAAATGATTCGCCTGTACCTTAGAAATTGACTGAACGGAATACTTTCAATTGTGGTTTTTGGATGAAAACTTCAGTAATGATGTGCCAGTAATTCTGTTTACTGGCACATTATTGCACCAGCCAAGTACAAATTTGCCAGTGGGGCACCTGATTTACCTTCAGCTAAAAGCTGGAGGTAAGTCAGGCACCTTACTGGCAAAAACAGCTGGTATTGCCGGCACCCGTTATACCGGAAAATCCCCCCATGGAGTCCAACAGGACTCCATGGAATGGGGATTTACAATTATTGCTGGCACTCGTAATCTGGCGGTAATACTGCCGTACCGAGTGCTGATAACAGTAATACAGTTTGGTGGTATCTGGGCGAACCTACCGTCCAGATACCACCAAACTTATAATAAGTTCTTCTTGCCTTCCAAAAATGATTAGGCTTTTATCTGCAATTAAGAAAAACTGGTATTTGGTGCGGTCCCTAAAAGGTAATACATACACTTATAGCCAGTGAATATAATCGCGTCCTGCCTACCAACAAACATAAGATGTTTTTTCTTCGCAACTAGCATTCACTATGGCAACTAAAAGATTACACACTCAGTAACAGACAGTAACAGACATTGGGTGGGTGGGGGGCCATGCGTTTTCAGTGCTTCCCTCCTCTTTTTCTCAGCCGATGCTCCAGTATCTGCAGCGGGATGGATTTTCATGCCGGCGCAAATGCTGGAGATCCCAATGGGTCCACCAGTTTCATGCACAAGCATAAAGCAAGAGGACCCCAAAGGGATCCATTTTACATGCATGTACAATTAAAATTAAACCTCCCCCGAAATTAGCGCAAGCAGAGGAGTGTTTAATTTCAATTTTGAGCACTGCTTGCCGCGCTCACAATGGAAGGTAAATACTGCATGGCATGTCAGCAGGTTAGGCAACATTTACTCACTTTGCACTGCAGAGTGCAAATGTGAAAGGCAAAAGGTAGAGGTAGATGCTTGTATGCCACCTTTTGCTTTTTACATTTGTTCCCGCAGTGCAAATTACGAACATTTGGTGGCAGGGAGCCACTTACAATACAATGTAAACACAACCTCTCCTCACTGCTGAATTACTTTTAAATAGAATGTGAGCCACATTGAATTTAATCTCCTCCTGCCTTTCAAGAATAATAACACTTTTTATTTTCCATTAATAATAACTAGCATTTGTTCTGATCACCACAATATACCCAGTCATGTACAGCCAATGAATATAATCTCTTTCTGATTACCAAGAAATATAATACATTTCTTATACCACTCGTATTTAGTATTAGAACTACAATACAACACCCAGAGCTGCAGACACTAAATAAGATCTTTTACTGCCTTCCATAAATTACAACATTTTATTCTTGCAACTACCATCTACTATTTGGTCGGGACACTTAATATTGGCATTGAATATAATCTCCTCCTGCCTACCAAGAAAAAGAAAAAAATGTCTGCAAATAATATTTGGTATGGCCACTAAAAGGCAACGCATTAAGGGGGTAATTCATAGAATTCAGCGCACAAGTGGCGCACGCGGCTGGCGCTCAGTGTGCGCGTTCGCCAGTCTGCGCCAGCCGCGTGTGCCAAAACCCATTTCGGCACACAGCGTATTCATGGATTTTAACATCCCTAAGCAGCCGTGGCGAAGAGTGGCACAGCGACCCTGCAGCAGTGCCAGTTATGCCCCCAACCCCGCCCCGTGCGCCATGAACAGCGCACAAATCCAGTACATGGTGCACAGGCCAGTGGACGAGCATACAGCCCCCCAACCACGAAAATGTGTGTAAAACTCCCCGCGCACCCCTCGCAATACAAGTACCCCACTCGCAATAGGCCAATCGCGTGTAAAACACCCAGCGCACCCCTCGGAATACACGTACCCCGCTCACGCTAGGCCAATCGCATGAAAAACTCCCCGCGCACCCCTCGCAATACACGTACCCCACTCGCGCTAGGCCGATTGCGTGTAAAACTCCCTGCGCACCCCTCGGAATTCACGTACCCCGCTCGCGCTAGGCCAATCGTGTGTAAAACTCCACGCGCACCCCTCGGAATACACGTACCCCGCTCATTCGCGGGAAGTTTCACACGCGATAGGCCTAGCGTGAGCAGAGCACGTGCATTTCTGGGGTTCGCGGGGAGTTTCACACGCGGTAGGCCCTGTGCGGGTGGGGTACGTGTATTACTGGGGTTCGCGGGGAGTTTCACATGTGGTAGGCTCTGTGCGAGCGGGACACATGTATTTCTGGGGTTCGCGGGGAGTTTCACACACGGTAGGCCCTGTGCGAGCGGGGTATGTGTATTACTGGGGTTCGCGGGAAGTTACACACGCGATAGTCCTTGGGCGAGCGGGGCACGTGTATTACTGAGGTTCGCGGGGAGTTTCACACGCGGTAGGCCCTGTGCGAGCGGGGCAGGTGCATTTCTGGGGTTTGCGGGAATTTCACACGCGGTAAGCCCTGTGCGAGCGGGACACGTGTATTTCTGGGGTTCACAGGGAGTTTCACACGTGGTAGGCCCTGTGCGAGCGAGGTACGTGTATTACTGGGGTTCGTGGGAAGTTTCACACGCGATAGGCCTTGGGCGAGCAGGGCACGTGTATTACTGGGGTTCGTGGGGAGTTTCACACGTGGTAGGCCCTGTGTGAGTGGGGCACGTGTATTTCTGGGGTGCCCAAACAAATTGGCAGTGTGTGTCCTCCCAGGTGTGCCCTCACACCCCTCCCCAGGGCCTGCAGGCAGACCACAACACAGGTGAACACACTGCACCCCTGGCCATGCCCCACAGGCAGCCCATCCACCCTGGCGAAGCTCCCCAGCCAGCCCACATGTCACCACGCACAAGTGAGCACTGACTCATGTCCCCCCACCCAAACCCAGCAGTGAAGGGCACCTGCCAGCAGGCCCCCACTCATGTCCCCCCATCCACCCACCCATGAAGGGCACCTGCCAGCAGGCACCCAATCATGTACCCCCACCCACCCACCCATGAAGGGCACCTGCCAGCAGGACCCCACTCATGTCCCCCCACCCAAAGCAGTGAAGTGCACCTGCCAGTAGGCCCCCACTCATGTCCCAAATCACCCACCCACCTGTGAAGGGCACCTGCCAGCAGGCCCCCACACATGTCCCCCCACCCACCTAGCAGTGAAGGGCACCTGCCAGCAGGCCCCCACTCATGACCCCCTACAAACCCACCCACCCAGCAGTGAAGGGCACCTGCCAGCATGCCCCCACTCATGTCCCCCCATCCACCCACCCACCCGTGAAGGGCACCTGCCAGCATACTCCCATTCATGTCCCCCCACCCACCCAGCAGTGAAGGGCACCTGCCGGCAGGTCCCCACTCATGTCTGTCCACCCACCCATGAAGGGCACCTGCCAGCAGCCCCCCACTCATGTCCCCCCACCCACCCACCCACCTACCCAGCAGTGAAGGGCACCTGCCAGCATGCCCCCGCTCATGTCCCCCCAAACCCGACAAACCCACCGGTGAAGGGCACCTGTCAGCATGCCCCCACTCATGTCCCCCCACCCACAGCAGTGAAGGGCACCTGCCAGCAGGCCCCCACTCATGTCCACCCACCCACCCGTGAAGGGCACCTGCCAGCAGGCCCCCACTCATGTCCCCCCACCCACCCAGCAGTGAAGGGCACCTCACTCATGTCCCCCCACCCACCCAGCAGTGAAGGGCACCTGCCAGCATGCCCCCACTCATGTCCAAATATCCACCCAGCCACCCACCCACCTGTGAAGGGCACCTGCCAGCATGCCCCCACTCATGTCCCCCCACCCACCAAGCAGTGAAGGGCACCTGCCAGCAGGCCCCCACTCATGTCCGCCCACCCACCCACCTGTGAAGGGCACCTGCCAGCAGGCCCCCACTCATGTAACCCCACCCACCTATCCATCAACCCAGCAGTGAAGGGCACCTGCCAGCATGCCCCCACTCATATCCCCCCCAAAACGTCAACATGAGCCACAATCATGGCCCTCATGGCCACCCAAATCCCACCGCACGCCACTCCTGCCCAAATAACCAACCAAGCATAACATACCCCCCAACATTGAAATGGCCATTACATGAACCAACCCAAATGGCATGTTTGTACATCAACACATGTCCGTCACACACACACAATGGGTGCCAGTGAATGTGAAAACCCACATCGTGACATGCATGAAACCAATGAGAGAATACCACACATTGAAGTACGGGAAAAAATGTATTGAACAAAAAATGTGGTGAAATAAATTTAAACACCAAACAATAGACACAAGGAAAAAAATGCAGAATGTCACATAATGATAAAAAAAGGAAATCAGAATCCAAAATATATGAAATCAAAAATGTCTCCAACAAAGCAAATCCAAACAGAAATGAAAAAGTAAAATCCATTGCTCCATGAAAAAAAAAAAAGAAAATGCCGACAAATCCACACTCCAACTATTTACAAGGATGAAATCCTGGGTCCATGAGCCCAACTGTCCAAATGAAACCTACAAAAATACACTAACTAATGAAGAACTATATACAAAAATGTGGGGTATTGTCCAAGCGCCCCAAAAAAAATGAAAACAAAAATGAAACCTAACACTAACTAACTAACTAACTATTTACAATGGCAGCGGGCTAGTCCGACGGCTCACTTTTTGATGTCCCGGGACAGGGCATCATCGAACTCCCGCTCAATGTCCTGGAGGCGGTCCTCTTCCATGGCCCCGAGGGTTCGCAGGGACAATGACATGTTGACCTCCAACTCCCTGCGAATTGCCTCAAGGCACTCGGCCCGCCTCAGTGCCCTCTGCATGGAGTTCTCCGCCCTGACCATTGTGAGCCGTGCCTCTTCCGCCCGCTGCCACTCCGCATCTATGGCGTGGCCCAACCGCTGCCACACGGAAGACACTTGTAATCCTGGGTCCTCCTGCCCTCTGGCCGATGCCTGCCCCTCCGATGTTGAAGGCCCCGAGCCATCATTGCTCCCACCATGTTGCTGCTGCTGTGCCTGTGCCTGCGCCCTGGCTCTTTCTGCCTGCACGTCCTCCTCCGGCTGGGGTGCAGTTGTCGTGGTGGCCACCCCTGCTGGATGTCCGACTCCCACTGTGGCAGGGATGTGTCCTCCACCACACTGGCCGCTGGGTCAGAGGCAGCTCCACAGGGTACCCAGGTGATACATGGGTGGGAAGATGGCATGGAGTACGACTTGCGTGTAGGGGGTTCAGGTGAGGAGGGGGTCGCAAGAAGGTCCAGCACACAGAGGAATCCAGCACTGGTGACCCTTCCCAGTAGGTCAACGCAGTCAAAGAGGCATCCGAGATGACGTGCAGTGTCTTCACGAAAACACCGCAGGTTACCTCGCATGCCCCATTGATGCAACGCTATCCCAGCCAGGACAGGCTCAACCCGGTCCCGGATAGCCACGTCCGCAGGGAGAGGAAGGCCAGTTGTTGTGTGCCCATCCACTCCCTGAAAACGGGTCTGGACGTAGGGATCCCTGCTGGTGCCGGATGATGCAGTCACAGGATCAGGGACAGGATTACACACAGGCACCTCCACGGCAGCCGGTGCTGCCTCATGTCCCTGCCCCTGCACTGCACCACTAGCACCAGACCCCGTGTGTGTCCCTTCCACGGCCTCCTCCTCCACCAAACCCCCCACCAACCTGGATGACTCCATGCCGTCGGACCCTGTGGGGTTTCAGCTGCCCCTTCTGCTGCCGAGGAGTCCATCTCCGACCTCCGCCTCTTGGACCTAACCTCGGCAGCTGCGGCCTGGGATGCGGCACCAGACTCCTCACTCCCTGAAGAGATGACAATCTGGGAGGGGAGCCGGGCCTTGCATCTCCGGCTGGTGGTGCGATCCCTGCCGCTTTGCTCCACAGCACCCTCTCTGCCCTCTTCATCAGTTCACGCTGCAGACAGGGAGAGATAGAACACAGGCATCAGGGCAGTGTACAATGGACTGATACACACATGACAGTTGTACATGAGTGGCAGTGTCAAACTTCAGACATGGCATCACACTCTCTAACACACATGTCATTTCTACTCACACACATGAGCAATTCCACAGCAATATTGCACCAGGCAGCACCACCCATACACATACAACAGCATCAGCATCCGAAGGTGAGCCTGACATCACATGAAACACAAGGAGTGCACAACACATGCACACACACCAGCACACTTACATGCATGTGTACATGTCCACCAACTGTCACAGTGATGAGATCGCCATCCATGTCACATCTGGCATTCAGCCTTCTACATGTCAGTGCCACATGCATCCATGTTGCATCACAGTTGCACACTTGTCAAATACACACACATGCACACAGTGCAGATACATGCAGCTGGAACCACCATCCATGTGTGACACCACAACCATGCCAATGTACATACACAGCAATGCAAACTTGTGTGCTCCCACACCTGCATTTGGCCTGCATGCTTACCAACACATACACCATCCATGTGTCTCACACATGAGAGGACTCACATGTGTCAGCCTCACGCCCCTGTACATACACATCCATACATGGCCCTACAAAAACACATGTATAACCTGCACACTACTGGCACACCACAGCACGCACAGCGTCCAATCAGTATGAATGTACACTTACTGCTCGACTCCAGACGATCCTGCCTCTCAAGGACCTGGACGTGGAGCACTGGGCGTATGCATTCCAGGACCCTCATTTGGCGGTCTGACAGCTGTCCCCGGTGCCCCTTGGCATCCGCTGCCTTCAAGAGGTGCTGGGCCTTGTCGAGGGTCCTGGATCTGAAGTCCTCCCAGCGCTTCCGAACATGTTTGATGTCGTGGACTGCCACCCCCTCCTCGTTGATGGCAGTCACAATGTCCATCCAGATGCTGGTCCGTCCTTCATTGTTGGCGCGCAAACTTCCAAAGTAGGCATCATACTGCCCCAGGACTTGCTCCACCAGGACACCAACTTCCCTAGCACTGAAGCTGGGGGCCCTCTGCCTCTCTGGATGGGGGTTGCCAGTGGTGCCATATGGTGTTGTGCCTGACATGGCAACCCCAGAGGCAGGTGTGGGTGGGCAACTGGGTCCTGGGGCTGGGCTGTGGAGCGATGGTATCCCAGTCGGGAGTCTTCGGTGCCAGCAGGGGTGGTCACAGCAACTGCACCCCTGGCTGATGTGCAGGCAGCAAATAGCAGGGCACGTGGACAGCAGGCAGGCGGCAGCAGCAGATGGCATGTGGGAGTGTGCTCGGGGCTCTAGGGGGCAGTAATTCGGCCTTCTGGGCAGGAGCGTGGTCTTCCGTGTGTTGTCGCGTGGCCAGCTTGATATGGAGTGATTTGGCACGTGACAAAATTGCACGTCAGCGTGTAATTTGAGGAAAGGCCCTTAGCGCGTAAGCGCATCTGTGAAGTTACGCGTGCGGCTGTTTCCCTCATGACGGGTGTATAGTGAATCAGCAGTTGAAGACACAGCACGTACGCAAATTCATTGGACCAAAGGCCCTTATCGCATAAGCGCGTCTGTGACTTGACGCGCAAGGGCGTTTCCCTCAACACGGGGGCATGTTCATTGTACACGTGCAAAAACTGCACGTCCGAGTGTCAGCTTGTGTAATTGGAGGAAAGGGCCTTAGCGCGTACACGCGTAAGTGACGTTGTATGTTTGGGCCGGTTGAAAAGGTATGTGTAGGACGCCATTTTCTTGTATGTGCTTTTTGTGGAGAGCGAGTGGGTGAATTTTGTACTTCTAGTCGGTTCTCACGCGATTCCTTCACAACGGTTCAAGTTCGTACTCCCTGTTACCTCTGACAGCGTTCAATTCTTATTTTGGCCTGTTTCCTCAAACAGCGTTCACTTCTTCTTTTGTCCTGTTTCCTCAGACAGCGTACAATTCTTCTTTTGGCGGGTGTGTTGCCAACGCGCACACGCGCGTCTTTTTCACGTTCTTTTTCCAGGCATTCGGTGAGTCGCGCATCTATTTACCAACTGTGCTTGCCCTGTGTGTCGCGTACCCCTTCAGAGGTCATTGTAGGTTGCGTGTATTACGCGTACGTTTATTTTTGTGTTTCTGGGTGCCACAGCGTAGTGCGGGTTCATTTTTCCATGCACGTGGTCTACGAGGGGTTGCGTGCATGTTCATTTTTGTTTTCGGGGTGCCTGTGCATTGCGTGACCCGTCATCTACCCTCAGGGGTCACAGACAGCCTTGCTAGAGCACTAGGGTATAAACTCCATCTAGTACCCTACCCCTTTCACCCCCAATTGCCCAGGACAATAGTTTACTGCTACTCCCATACGCACAACAACATCAGTGCCATAGTTGGGAGGAGACAAAGCGGTAATTGAGGCCAAGGTGGCCGACCTCCAAAAGGTGGGCATGGTGGGCGCGGTAGGGGACATGGCCAGGATTTGCAGGGTGCCCCTAGACCCCCGTGTGTGGAGGACCAAACAGGGACAATCATGCCCCCCCGCCCATGGTTGTGGGAAATGTAGCTGACACCATCCCAGCTCAGCCCTTGTTGGACCAGCCATTTTGGCACCTGAACCGGCACAGGATGATTCCCAGGCTGACTTCCAGGTCAGCAAGTCTAAGCCATGTGTGGCGGTGCAAGTTGCTGTCACCAGGCCATGTGGAACTGGGGCAGCAATGTCATCTGCTGCCCGAAGTAGGCAGGGTGGGGAGGCTGCAGGGGCAGCTGCAGCTCTATCCACCCCAGCTCTGAGTCTCCCAGCTGGGACAGTGTCGGTCCAGTTCCATCAAACCGACTTTGGCCCTGCCAACATCACCCTGCAGCCAATGCCTGCACCAAGACCTATGGTCATTGTGCATTCGCACACTCCTAGTAACCAGTCCACCTGTGCTTCTGCCCCTACTGACCAGAGCGGCGTAAGCCACTCAGGATCCGCACCACCTTTGAAAAAGAAGAAGAAGGGTGCTCTGGCTCTGAGACCCCAGACACGGCTACACACGCCGGCACGTCAAGGAAGCCTAGCTTTAATGACGCCGAACTTGATGCACTTGTGGCCTATGTGTCTGCACATAGCCGTGAAATGGTGGTGACTGCAGGGTGTAAGACCACACCTGGTCAACGTAAGGCACACTGGCAGACCATCGCAGACATCATTAGTGCCCTTGGATTTGTGAGGCGCACAGCTGATGATTGCTACAAGCGGTGGATCGACCTAAAATGCAGAGCAAAGAACAAGCTGGCCTCAAATCATGCCTCTACTCTGGTGACTGGCGGTGGGTCTCCACCAGAGGACAACCAACTCACTGAACATGAGTCTGTTGCTGGAACCTTCGTCTCAGAGGAACAGATCCAAGGCGTCGGAGACCTACCAGATTACGACGCATTGTCCGGTGAGTGCCCATGCATGTGTGTGTAATCCATGTGTATGTTGTTTGGGTGACGGTTTCTGATTGAGTGGCAGGTGAGGGTGTGTACTCCTAAGTGGTATGGGTCACCCATGTGCTTCCTCAAAAACATTCACCTGCCTTGAATTTGGGTATGACAGTATCGTTTCTGCCCACATTAGCCAATTAGCGCAACATTGCTGCAGTTGCCCTGGAACTGTCATCTTGCAACAACATTGTTCAGATTTTTTCAGGGTTCATTCAGGCTGATTGTTTCAATTCTCCCATTTTTGCAACGCATCTATCAGCCCTAATGCCACATATGTGACATGCTTCTGTCATTGATTACAGCCCACATTGTCCCACATTTGTTACCTTGTTATGTGAATGATTAGACCATTCAGGCTGATTGAGTATTGGCCTGCTCACATACATTTTTGGGGCCTGTTTGAATGTGCTACACGATAGTTGTTTCCTGTCATGTTGAAGTGACCAACCATTGATGTGTACATCTGCCTGCCATCACTGTATTATTCTACACTGGATGTGTTGCAGTGTGTGGCACATGCGTATTTTGTCACACTATGTAGCATTTTTCATCTCATCATGTACATCTCACATGGATGGATGACAGTACTCATTCACTGACATATGGCTGTACTTGTCAAATGTACCATGGCTATGCTACATGCCATCTGTGTGCTGGCATGTGTCATGTATGTGTATTGGACATGCCACTCACAGGCTAATGTGTGATGCCAGTGCTACCCAGCATGCAGCAAATGTGTTGCTTTTCCATCTTGGTGTCCTCAGTGTCTGCTTTTTGCCTCCCCTTCCAACTCATTGACAGTGCATGCATGCCAGGGTTATAGTCATGTGGGACATGTGTAAATCATGTACTGGATTTCTGGCTTGTCAGGCGTATGTGTGTGCTATGGCGCTCATGCCTGTTTCCATTTTTTGTCTTTCATGTTTTTGCAGGTGATGACGCACTTGATGCTGTTGAGGTTGAGGAGATGGTGCAGACCCAGGAGGAATCTCAGGCACGACCGGGCACCAGTGGGGGACGTGGTGTGGTGGTGGGTGAAAACCCAATCTTACTGCAGACCATACTGTGCAGGGGTGTCTCTGGGTGCACCTCCCCAGACTTCTATTCAGGTGCTGAATCGGATGATGAGACTTATGTGCAGTCGCAGGTGAGTGTTTCTGGCAGGGATTCTGTTCTGTCCAACCCACCTGCACCAGGGGTAGAACCCTCTATGGGGATGTCAGTGTTGGTAAATCTGTCTTTGGCGGTTACGGATGCAGGGTCACACTCCACAACATCTGATCCTGTTCCTGGGCCAGCAGATCAGAGGGGGAATGCAGTCCTGCAGCCTCAGGCAGTGCCAGCACAGCAAGGTGCAGATCGCCTTGCCCCGAACAGGTGTGGTGCCCGCCAACGCGGTGGCCGTACGCCACCAGGCAATAGTGTATGGGAAAACTCCATTTACAGTATAGCAGCCCAACAGGGAGCATCAGTTGAAATGATGGCTCAGGTAATGGAGAGGGTGGCCACTTCCATTCTCCCCCCTGAAAGGCAGATGGAGCAACAACAGCAGGCAACAGACTCCATTTGCCAAACACACAGGGAAGACATGTTGGCGTCCAACAGGGACCGACGGGCGGCACTGGAGACTCTGCGCAAAGCCATATCTATAGCGTCACAGGGCTACAGGGAAGCCCTGAGGGTAGAACTCCAGAACCTCAGGGAGACTCTGGGTGAACTTGAGGCTTCCCGAAATTTAAGGTCAGAACAGCAGCTGGAGCAGCTCACACGTTCGCTCTCAGCTGAGCTGCAGGCAACTCGGCAGGAGATCTGGGCATCACGGGAGGCCAGGCGTGCAGAAATGCAGGCAACCCGTCAGGTGCTGCATGGGGATCTCCGTACTATCATCCTCCAGAATGAGACCTTCCACACCCGCATGCTTGCTGCCACGTAGGACCATACCAGAGCTTTGCGTGGGCTGCCTCCCATAGCACCACCACCTCCTGATGCAGCAGCAGAGGGTGATGAGAGAGACAGCAGCACTCCTCCCACACTAGTGTTGCCGTGCAGGCCATGAGCCCAGGGAGGTATTTTTTTTTTCCGCAACATCCACGCAGGTGGCTGTTGGTGTGCACCCTGTCCTCGAACCTCCTGGGTGCCCCCCCTGGCCCCCACATAGCCATTTTTTTTGTTTTTTTTGTTTTTTACAGTGTGTTGCCTTGTGTGGCTCCTGTGGGCATCCACTGTGTATTCCGGCTGGGCACACGCAGGCTTGTCCTGTGTTTGGGTTAGATGCTTGGGTTCCTGACACACACACCCCTCCTGCTTCCCATTTCCATGGGCTTGCAAAGGGTGTGACCAAGTGACAGTGACTTACACAGTGACATTGGTCTCCCATGAGCTGTGTGGGCAGTCTGTAGTCATAACTGTGTGGACATCCCTAGTGGGGTTTGTTTTTGTATTGAACACTACATGGTGTATTGATATGTGCTTGTGCATCCATGTCGTTCTCCTTATTCGCAGGTACCTTCTTCATGTCTTCACAAGGCCGTCTCCTTTGCAGATGCAGTTCATGTTGTATGCAGTACAATGACACATTTGCCTGACAGCAACACTCTGCAGTTGGAAGGGGTGGATGTGCTGGATTATTCAGGTTGTAAGACTTGCACTACTTTGAGTTTGTACTGTCATATTAGGCAATGTTTCATGCTGTATTGCTGTATTGTGTTGCTGGTAAGTATTTGGTCATGTGTGCTGTTTGTTATTGATTACTGGGAGCATATTGTCTGTGGCCTCTTTCCATTTGGGACAGTGCACTTTGTGACACTTGTGTCGTGTGTTGTGCATTCCTTTGTTTGCTTTCACATTGCATGACATGCCATGGTGTGTTGGGTGGCGGACATGGGGAGGGGTTGGGTGACATGGTGCTATTTTCATGTTGTATTTTGCAAGGGGGTAGACAATCATGCAGCATAAATGTGTGTCTTTTTGTGACACAGCATTGGTTGTCTTTCGGTAGGTAGGGATGCACACAATGTAACACTTCCAGGTGACCAATCTCAGGCTGGTATGGTTGTGACAGTTGAATGTCCCTTATGTCATCATCATTGCTTGTCAGCTGGTATGTGCCAGGTCTGTGTGCACTCCACAGGGGTGTGATTTTAGGTGAAGTAATTAGCCACCAGCTGCGTGCGGGCTGCTTCACCACGTGCCCTTTCCCCTCCCATGTGCAGCGGCCGTGCATGTGGTTGGTGATGTGGGGGCACCACCATGTCCACTGGCAGGCCCCGGCGGGTTGCAACATTGTGCAGGACACATGCTGCCACTATGATCCTGCACACTACTGGGGGCGCGTATAGCAGCTGCCCATCAGAGCGGGCAAGGGAGCTAAAGCGTGACTTGACCACTCTGAATGTGCGCTCCACTATGCCCCGGGTTGCAATATGGGCTGTGTTGTATCTTACCTCGGGTGGTGTGGTGGGGTTCCGAATTGGCGTCATCATGTGGGTGCTCAGAGGTTAGGCACTATCCCCTAGGGAGGTGATGATGGGTATCATTAGTGGGGTGGGTTGTGACATTACTCAGTATCTGACATGCATGCATGTGCAGCGGCATTTATACTCACCAAGCAGCCATGTATCGCCATGCCGCACAGCTTCTAGGTCCCGGTTTAGGGTTGACATTCTGTAGATGAAACTGTCATGGGTGGACCCTGGATAGTTGGCATATACTGAGGTGATGATTCCCTTGGCATCACATACTACCTGCACGTTGATGGAATGCCAGTGTTTGCGGTTTCTATAGATGCGCTCAGTTGCCCTGGGAGGACGTAGAGCCACATGGGTGCAATCAATGGCACCTAGCACTTTGGGGAAGTGCGCCACCCTTAAAAATCCTGGACGGCAGCCTGCCTTTCTGCAGGTGTTCTGGGCAGGTATATGTGCCTGCGGACTGATGGGCGTGCAGTCATGATGGCCAACACCTGGTGCAGGCAGCGTGACTGCATGGCCTGTGACCCCCCCCCACTATGGCACTTGTCCGCTGAAATGAACCAGTGGCCAAGAAGTGCAGTACATTGAGCACCTTTTCCAAGGGGCTCAGTGCTTGGGAGCACAGGGTGGGTGATGTGAGGTTATCCTCCCACTCACTCACCAGGTTGAGTATTATGTGAAGTGGAAACCTGTACCTCCCATACACCTGGTCATCAGGCATCCCAAAAAGGCTTGTCCTGGGTGTTGAAATTCTGGCCCTGACTATCCTCCTCCTGTGGTGTCCCACGACCAGTGCTGCGAGGAACGGTATATTCATCTTAGTGTCTGAGCTTGTTTGTTGTTTGCGCGCACTTTTGTGCTGCACGGGTCCGCATACGCCTGCTTCCTGCTGGCGTACGTGTTTCCAGATTAGCGCGTCTTTTTTGGCGCACGTGTTTGCCCTGTTCGATTCCATGAATACGTCTTGTAGGCACGCGTGTGGCCGTTCTGCGCATTTGCCTCCTGTACTTCCCCCGTAACGCCCACAATTTCCCGCGTTATTTCCCATTCCGCGTGTTACGCCCCGTGTTACGCCTACTTTTGTTGTGTGCGCCGTGCTATGTGCGCTTTCGATGTGCGCGTAGCGCCCGCCGTTTGATGACGTGTGCGCCCGCGTACGCCATGCAGAATTTTAGCGCACATCCCAGAATTTACACGTGCACTGACTTCCATGAATCGATGTGCGCAGATTTCGCACGCTTGCACTGCTATTTTCGCACTTGCGCTGCAATTCGCACGCTTTGGCACGTTTGCGCGGAGATTTTCGGCACACATTTATTCCATGAATCGGCCTGTAAGTCTAATGCAAGGAATATAATCTTCCCCTTTTTACCAGGAATTATACAATGTTCTGTAGTGACTGCTAACTAATATTTGGTATGGCCACGACAATATGGAACAATCACTTTTAGCCAATTCATGTATTCAATCTCCTACCTCCCTTCAAACAATGTTGTGTGCTTCTCCTCACACTGAGAAGAAATACCATGTTTATGTCATGCAAGGTCGGCTGGCGACTGGGTCAGTAGTTGTGTAGAGTCAGTAGTTGTGAAGAGACAAGAAGAGGGATGACTGTACCGTCTCTCAATAGTTACCAAGTCCTCAACAAAACCATGTTTCTATTGTCTACCTATCCCTCAAATAAATCCAATTTAATTATTCCATTATTCCCTTAGCCAAAGCCTATTTTAATATCTACCTCTGTCTGGGGTAAATCATATTCCTTTCCTTCCACTCCCTCATCCATAGCCTTTTCTCCCTAATGCTCCAGAAACATCCCTCATTCTCTGGAGACAGATCCCGAAATGGAACTGTGCTTGACCGATGTATACTATTTTAGCACAAATGACACAAATCATTTTACCCAAACCAATAATAACGTTCGGACAACTTAATTCGCAAAAAGGCACAGTTTTCGTCTGATTTGTCATTTATGTCTAAAATGTTTCACCCAGGCTTACTAAAACACACACACACAGACACACACAAACAAACCAGCATACATTGCACTTCAAATTTAGTGCTTTGCAGTGCTGAGTTAGGCCACGTGCCTACAAGCTAATGTCTTAATATCAGTCCTGTGCCGTATGCCCACCGCTTCATTATTTAAGACTTAACAGGCTTTCTAATTCATTATGTAATGCTTGTTAATTTTTTATTAATGGTTTTTCACACTTAACAATTTCCCTTGCATATCCCATTAGGTATCAGTTTAAGTATGTTTTGTTTTTAATTAGAGAGCATTTGAATACCATTAATACCTAAACAGGCTGGCTGTTTTTCGAAACAGAAAAGGATTTCAGCAGAGGATTTAGTAGCTGCTTAGGGTGAATTACTAATGAGTGTTTCTTCGATATCTATGATGGTGTCTGAATGCCAAACCATTGTTGCCATTTGTCCGCCTTGGAAGTGCCTGCTTTCATGGGTGCATTACAGCACATAGGGCTTCCTCACAATTGAGCACATCTGAACATTTTTCTGGTGTCATTTTTTAAATACAACCACATCTTCCATATCATTAAAATACTGCCGGTACCAGTGGTAAATACTGCAGTATTAAAAGTTGAAATCCACCTAGAATCCAGCCAAACGTCCTTTAAAATCATGACTAGCGAAAGGATGTCTTAATGACAGACCGTGCAAAACACACATCTGGCTTCATGCTGGCTGCAGTGCCCTGTAAAATATATGCCATACGTGAAACACATACGTAGCAAAAGGCTGGGTAAAAAACCAAGCCGCATTGTCGCTTTCTGTAAGTACCAGCTTGGGATGTAGAGATTCAAAGTCTATGGATCTCAATTGCAAATTATTTTGTATGAAGATGAAGTTCCACATTCAAATAAAATCAAAAAATGAGTCTGTGCCTTGTTTCTTTGTGACAGGTTTATATCCAAAAAATAAGTTTTCATAAATGGTCACTAATAACATCTTAGTGAGGAAGCAGTCAACACATCCGTAAATTAGGAAAATACAAAAAGGATGCATAAACACCCAAAAAAAAATCCAGGACAGTGCGCCTTATAAGTCTATATTTAATTCAATCATAAATTAGCCCTTGTAGATAACACGTGTTTCGGCCACTTTGGCCTTTCTCAAATCTGGGCTGATATTAACAAACTGTTCGGAATTAAAAAAATATATGTGAGAACATGTATTACATCATACATTAAGAGCAAACAATAATCATACAAATTGACCATTTGGTCACATAAAAGGCATGGGTTTCAATATATCAACATAAAGCATAATTATATGATCAACGGTAAATTCAAATGTAAATATAAGTAAGCAAGAAGAGATAAGTGGGAGAAAGGGGAGAGACAAAAGAGGGTGGGAGGGGGAACAAAACGAACAAGAGACAAAGAAAGCAGATGAAATAATATTAGTAAGCGTTTACTTCGTACTCATTGAACTTAAGTTACCAGATATTTATCAAGCTCACGTCCATCCCAAGTCAAAAAACTCACCCAAACCGGGGGTCATTATATCCTTATTCAAAAAGCAAACATTTTATTGGGTCAAATCCCAAAGCAGTGTTATTCTGTTGGGGTAAAAGAATTTTGCAAATAGGTTATTGAACAGGAAAACCTGTTAGCCGCGATGAATACGTCATTAATGTGTGCTAATAGTGCAGTACTAGGAACCATATTATAATGCACATTAATCCTAATTGACTGGATTTGACCTAATGAGGGCTCACCACTTTCTGCCCTGTTTCGTTTCATATAGGATCTATGTATTGGTGATATTTCACTGAAGCCACTCATTCAGTACCGAGTGTGCTTACGGAAACGCAACAGAGTTAAACGCTATTCACACGCTAATCGGAGAATATAATGTGGCGCCGTTTCTCCGCTTGCATAATATTAAGCAGAACAATATATGAATCTAGTAACTGGAATCCCCATCTCCTTTCCTGACTAACAGGATTAAGTCGCTTACCTAAATCAGAGGGAAATCGCTAGCGTCGGCTTAAAAATAATGGCGAGCGCCATTTTGGAACTCTTTTTTAAAAGGTTTCCAAAGTAACTTAATGCTCCGCGCAAGCCGGCGTGTCGTTGCTAAGCAACTAACTTAAGAAACACACAAAACAGTGTATTGAGCGGTTCAAATAGGACTAATTTATCCAAACTATCATCTGTCCTAAAAAACGGGTGCTAATCTTTATTGTATTTTGCTTGTTTTATAAATTCAAAAAAAGCTATTAAAAAAAGGTTTCAAAAAACGCGCCGGAGCAAGTCTAACTGTTTTGTGTGTTTCTTAAGTTAGTTGCTTAGCAACGACATGCCGGCTTGCGCGGAGCATTAAGTTACTATGGAAACCTTTTAAAAAAGAGTTCCAAAATGGCGCTCGCCATTATTTTTAAGCCGACGCTAGTGATTTTCCTCTGATTTAGGTAAGCGACTTAATCCTGTTAGTCAGGAAAGGAGATGGGGATTCCAGTTACTAGATTCATATATTGTTCTACTTAATTTTATGCAAGCGGAGAAACGGCGCCACATTATATTCTCCGATTAGCGTGTGAATAGCGTTTAACTCTGTTGCGTGTCCGTAAGCACACTCGGTACTGAATGAGTGGCTTCAGTGAAATATCACCAATACATAGATCCTATATGAAACGAAACAGGGCAGAAAGTGGTGAGCCCTCCTTAGGTCAAATCCAGTCAATTAGGATTAATGTGCATTATAATATGGTTCCTGGTAGTGCACTATTAGCACACATTAATGATGTATTCATCGTGGCTAACAGGTTTTCCTGTTCAATAACCTATTTGCATAATTCTTTTACCCCAACAGAATAACACTGCTTTGGGATTTGACCCAATAAAATGTTTGCTTTTTGAATAAGGATACAATGACCCCCGGTTTGGGTGAGTTTTTTGACTTGGGATGGACGTGAGCTTGATAAATATCTGGTAACTTAAGTTCAATGAGTACGAAGTAAACGCTTACTAATATTATTTCATCTACTTTCTTTGTCTCTTGTTCGTTTTGTTCCCCCTCCCACCCTCTTTTGTCTCTCCCCTTTCTCCCACTTATCTCTTCTTGCTTACTTATATTTACATTTGAATTTACCGTTGATCATGTAATTATGCTTTATGTTGATATATTGAAACCCATGCCTTTTATGTGACCAAATGGTCAATTTGTATGATTATTGTTTGCTCTTAATGTATGATGTAATACATGTTCTCACATATATTTTTTAAATTCCGAACAGTTTGTCAGCCCAGATTTGAGAAAGGCCAAAGTGGCCGAAACACGTGTTATCTACAAGGGCTCATTTATGATTGAATTAAATATAGACTTATAAGGCACACTGTCCTGGATTTTTTTTGGATGTTTATGCATCCTGTTTGTATTTTCCTACATTTGACAGGTTTCATGTGGCTTACCGTCAATCCAGTGACATGCGACCATTCCTATAAAACTGGTATGACCAGGGGGTTTTTCCTGTCCCCGTCTACACTTTTATTATTGTTTTGAACCTTATTTCCCTACCACCACAAACAATATAAGAGGAGTCGCCCGACAGACCAATTGCAACACTAAGCCTTACTCTTTGTTCCTATTTTTCTGCAGTTTGGCAACTGGGCAGACATTGCACGTTTTTTTGGGACCCTATTTTTGAACATTAAAGTGGCAATGCAGCATACCTTAAAAATAGGGAAGAAGAAACCAAGAACTTGTTTACACAAAAAGGATACATGACACATGCATTCTCAAATTTAAACAAACTTCAGGATGAACTTTGCACTAAATTTATTCGCTTGGAAAGAATATCCAGAAAAGAAATTGATAAATATTGGGAGAAAGTCTCCCTAGAAAACTACGTTAAAAATTACCAAGTCCCAAGAGGCCTCAGAATTCTTATATTTCCCAATTTCACCAACAATGAGGATACAGACCTAGCGGAGGCATGGGAAGCTAATCTCAGTAATAGCTCCATGAAAATGATGGACTTACTTTTGGAACATGCCTCTAGGGAACATAACAGAGCGGTAGAAGGGATTGAAACCATTAAAAAAGAAATCAAGGAAATGAAATCCAATGAGGAAACAAAACTTAAGAATTATGAAAAAATGTATGATATCCTTCAAGTATACCAAGATGAAGTCAAAATTAGGAAATTAAGAAAAAGTTACCGAGATGATCGAGATTACAAAGAGGATCGAGTGTACACTTTTCAACCGAAATATGATAATTATCTGAAACCATCGTCCAAAAGCTCTACACCAAACACGTCATCGGCAAGTTCTGATGCGGACTCTGAACCAGATACAGCTGATACTGAAGTAATACAACCACCAAAACAGGATAAAAGTTTCATGAACCAAATTAAGAGATACAAGAAAGGTAATAGAATCTAACCATTGAAAACAGTCCGTTTTCAATTATCTCCGAGGGTGAACACACTGAATATACCACAAGGAGGAGAGGAAGGAGGGGGGGATGCAAACGGAGAAGGACCAAGATTGACAGCGGAAAACAAAAGACAAACAAGAGCCAGCTCGAAGGAAGCAAGCGCGGCAGACACTGAGAGAGAGATACGAGCAACATCTGCTCCTGTGTGCTCCTCTGTTATAGTGGCCCAACGAGCCCCATTAAGGACAAAAGACTCACTCCAGCTGAACATTGTTTAAGGGCCTGTTGCCTGCCGTTATCTTTTCAGTTGTTATGCAGTTTTCTAGCAGATGTCCATATTGAATAAAGAAACATCATCTGCAAATACACAGCCTCCTGTGCATCATTCCACTTATTATACTACATAAATTGGCGACGAGGATTACCACTGGAACCCGCGTGGTGCCATGCAAGGGGCAACACCACCACCACCTTTCCTTCAAACTCCAAGTAGGCCTGCCATTCCGTGGCCACAATGGCAACCCTTATTCACCACGTATGTTGATGCCTTAGGCGGTGCAGGCTCCTAAGCAGCGAGATGCAGAGCGATGCTCTTAAATGCCCTGGGCATCGAAGTGCAGAGGGTTTTCGAAAGTCTCACCCCGGAGCCAGTAGCCGGCGATAATGATGACGTTTTCAAGGAAGCTGTGAGAAGAATTGATAAAAGGTTCGCCAGCAAGGAAAATACTGTCCTACACAGGATACGGGTATACAACCGAAAACAGGAGGCGTCAGAAACAGTGGATGACTATGTAACCAAACAGCGTGAATTGGCGGTGCTATGCAACTTCGGAAACAACGCGGAAGGCTATATCTGTGACATGCTGTTGGTTCATACCAACAGCAGAAAGGTACAAGACAATTTCATTCTAGAGAAAGAACTACAGCTGGAGAAAGCGGTTGAAATAGCGAGAGCAGTGGGAGAGACTGCAGGTAGAAGAAAAGAATACGCAAGCGGGCACAGCCCAGCCGAAGTACAAGCAGTGGCTTTCCGCCCAAAGAAGGAAAGGCCGGTCCACGGCACGAGAGAAGGGAAATGGGTGAGGAGAGAACCGTTGAAATGCCACAGGTGCACCAGCACAAAGCACTTAGCGTTTGACAAATAGTGCCCGGCAAGAGACAAAGAATGCTCAGTGTGCAAAAAGATTGGACATTTTTCAATAGTGTGCTGATGGCGAAAAAAAAAAGTCACCAGCGTCAACGCTGAACACAATACAGAGAGGGAATCGTCTGCTGATGGCGAAGAGAAGCCTAACTGCCATAATGGTGAACAGCCCATGTGCCAGAAGAGAAAAGCCCCACTGCACCATCAAAATCAATGGATTGGAAACAAGAGTCATGGCTGACTTGGGCTCTGAGCTAACCATAATACCGCTGCACATGTACAAGGACACGATGGGCACAGAGACGGTCCAAGTGCTCAGCACGTGGCACAGGCCCACAGTCTTCGGTGGTGCGTCAGTAGACCTGCTTGGCTATATCAAAGGTAAAGTGGAGTTCAAAGGGAGGGATACCACCACAAAAGTTTAGTCTAGTCAAGAAGGCCCAGCAGTGCTAGGGTGGGATGACCAGGCAACATTGAAAATCAAGCTGGACCCCAGCACAGAGGACCAAGTACTGTCAGTCAGTTTTAAAGGAGCGCCGGTATTGAAAGAAGATTATCCGAAACAATTTTCGGAAGAGCCAAGACACATCAAGGGCTTTGTCCACAAAATACTACTTAAGGCCAACGCAGTCCCGGTCAAACACAGGGTAAGGCCAGTACCAGCAACCGCAAGAGACACACTCAGAAGCCAACTGGACAGAATGAAGAAAGACAGCACCATTGAGGAAATTGAAGCATCAGAGTGGCTCAGCCCAGTGGTACTCATAAAAAAACATAATTCACAAGAGCTGAGGGTATGCATTGATCTCCGCAGTCTAAACCTGGAAGTAATCGTAGACAGTTACCCCCTGCCGAGCATCAATGAGTTAATCCTCATGATGAAGGAGGCCAGAGTGTTCTCGAAGCTAGACATGAGGAATGCGTACCAACAAATACAACTGTATAAGGAGTCCAAGCCACTGACTGCTTTCACAAAAATGCCATTTGGCCTATCATCCGCAGCCTCGGCCTTTCAACGCGTGATGGACGCCCTACTACGGAATGTCAGGAATGTGTCCTATTTCCAAGATGACATCCTGGTATATGCTGCAGACGAACGGACACATGATGCCACATTGAAAACAGTCCTCAACAAACTTCAGGCAGCAGGAGTAAGATTAAGGTATGAAAAATGTGTATTCAAGGTGCAAGAGTTGAGTATTTGGGGTGTACAAGATATCAGAGCAAGGTATAAGTCCCAAGCAAAACCTACTACAAGCAATAATTAAAGCTCCTGAACCCACCAACAAAGCCGAGGTGAGGTCATTCCTTGGGCTGGCAGAATATTACGCAAAATTCATCCCCAGATTCTCTGAAACCTCAGCGCCGCTCCGCGAGCTTCTCAAAAAAGGGGCAGAGTACACATAGAAAGAAGC
The DNA here is from genome assembly GCF_040938575.1 of Ambystoma mexicanum. Classification (NCBI taxonomy): domain Eukaryota; kingdom Metazoa; phylum Chordata; class Amphibia; order Caudata; family Ambystomatidae; genus Ambystoma; species Ambystoma mexicanum. The sequence continues at coordinate 546,240,414 of NC_090929.1, forward strand.
CCAGAAGAAAGCGGTGGAAAGCATCAAACGACACATAGTGGAAGCGCCATGCCTGCAACCAATTAACCCAGACTGGAGTACAGTTATCACCACGGACGCCAGTGCATATGGATTAGGAGCTGTTCTCACCCAAGGGCGACACAGAACATGTGGTAGCGTTTGCCTGTAAAGCCCTATCGTCAGATGAACAAAATTACTCCACCATCGAGAAAGAGATGCTGGCATGCGCATGGGCTGTGGAACATTTCAGGATGTATGTGTGGGGCACAAAGTTCAAGTTAGTCACCGACCACAAGCCCCTCATCCACATGCTCAGCCCTGGCGGCACCAAAAGTTGACACCGATATTAGCATGTATAGCAGCCAAACTGCAAGAATACACTTTTGAGGTACAACACATCTCGGGGTGGACAAACTCACAGGCGGACTGCATGTCAAGATTGCCAGAAGAAAAGGACAATGCCACCACCTTCTTGCAAGAAGAATGCATTGTAGCATCCATTACAGATCTCAAGGACCAGACTATGTAGAGCTAAGTGAGAGACATTGGATGGAAGAAGACGGGAAAGACCCCACCATGATGAGAATCAGAGAATGGGTCAAGAATGGATGGCCAGATAAAAGGGCAGTCCCAGAAGGTATGAGACCATATTGGAAAGTGGCAGATGAAATCTCTGAGACTGACGGCATAATTATGAAGACCGACCAGGTGATTCCACCCACAGGCATGAGGAAAACCATCCAGTGCAGAGCTCATGCAGGCCATTTGGGAAACACCATAACATGTCGAAGAGTGAGGGAAGCCTAATGGTGGCCGTCCATGGATCAGGAGATCCACACTATGATTGAGAGATGCCATGAGTGTCTAAACAGTGACAAGCGAGAGAAAAACGGGAGGGAAAGCCCAAAACAATAGCACAGGACAAAGGGCTATCAGTTGAAAGTAAACAAGAGGAGGAATCCTGTCTAAGGAGTCAAAGCTAATTGCAATTTAATTGTATGCAAAGGAATTTTGAGGTGTATCTGATCCTCTGTTGTAGCCTTATTTATGCATATCCGGAGGATAGGTGTACAAACAAAGGAGTAGTAATACACATGCACTCGTGAAAATTAAATTAAGCCTGAGAGTAGTTTTATTTTCTCTCTTTAGTCATTGAATCACTTTTTTTTAAAAAGGAAACAAAAATTGGATTATCAATTCCAATATGAAATACAAAAATTGCATTTATACATTAATACAATTGTTCCGCATATTCAAAAACATGATGCATGGAGACTTTTGCGACATGCATAAAGCAGAACCTGAGTGAAAGGATACATGAATATGCCGTATGCTGACATTCTTAGGGAGAGACACATGTACAGGCAGATTTTTCTTGTATTTAGTACATTACTTGTTCTTCTCTAATTCGCCTAATATCAACAACAGGTAAGTTACACTATTACCTCAAATGGATAGAAACAACAAAAACAATTAGTGTTCTAAACACAGGACCTTGGATAGGTCTGACAAAAGCCAGGCTAGAGGGTGACCAAAGTGGATCGACGTCCCTGACATAAATTGAACCCAAGATTGTAATGGGGGAGTGGGGACCTAACAACAGAAGCAATGGCGCCCGAACATCCCTATGGCATAGTGCTAGTGGATTACTTACCGAAGTGGGTCGAAGCCGTGTTTGTCCGCAACATCACGACTGCCACCGTAATAGAAGTCATCACTGCCATCTTCCAGAGGGAAGGGCTCCCCAGTTAGTTAGTGACAGACAATGGGGTTCAGCTAATATCCAGAGACATGGAACTGTTCCTGAAGAAGCACAACATTCACCAAAAGAAAGCGGCGTTGTATCATCCCCAAGCCAATGGCCTTGTGGAGAGGGCCAACAGGTTCATTAAAGGAGCCATCCAATTAGCGACCGCCTCTGGAATGGATCCCCTTAAAACGACCAAAGAGGCCATCGCAGCTCACAGACTGACTCCCAACGGGTTCACCCACATCTCCCCTTTTTGAATGTTGAGAGGGAGGAGGGCAGCCTCCACATTAGTGCCACCGTGGTTGGCCAGAGTAAGAGAAGATGAGGAAGTAGACATGGCGGAAGTGGTGTGGAGGATAGAGAACAGCAATGCTCGCATGAAAAGGTGGAGTGACAGAAGAAGGACAAAACAAGGGTCAGATGTAAAAGAAGGAGATTGGATTAAAATGCGTTTGCCGACAAAGGATCAAATGACCGGCTCAAGGTTCAGCAGACCTGTAAGAGTGATCCACATAGCAACCAACCATGTCCATACCGAAGATGGGCGCACATGGAACATGGAGAGAGTAGCCATGTTTGAAAAGAGGCAAGAGAGAGAAAACACCCATGAAAGACCTGAAACCGAGGAAGTAATGGACAATGAGAGAGAGAGAGAACGAGAGCCGGAGACAGATAGAAGAGAAGTTGAAGAAAATTAAATTGAAGCGGATGCACCCACAGTAGAGCAAGAGGATGACCACAAGCAGGACGCCCACAGCGAGAGAGGTGACCGGCCGAGAAGGGAACATATAAGACCGGTGAGATACAATGACTATGTCCTGTCATGACCCTTTTTGCATTATCATAGGGAGCAGTGTAGAGATATCGTGGGACCTCCCGGTCTCATGAGATCTTGCACGGAAAAGCGGAAATGCGGCTCCCGTGCTTCGCACGCAGTAGACGCTGGGAGAGAGACACAGAGCAACATCAGCTCCTGTGTGCTCCTCCGTTATACTGGCCCAACGAGCCCCATTAAGGACAAAAGAATCACACCAGCTGAACATTGTTTAAGGGCCTGTTGCCTGCCTGTTATCTTTTCAGTTGTTATGCAGTTTTCTAGCAGATGTCCATATTGAATAAAGAAGCATCATCTGCAGCTACACAGCCTCCTGTGCATCATTCCACTTATTATACTACAGCTGGGCTGAAATAGCAAGATGGACAGGCAATGCGATTTCAAAAAACAGGTTTTTGTGCAATGATAAGTAGAGTAAAATGGTTAACAGAGAGCAATGGAGTATGCAGTGGGGGTGCCCACATGCGCGAACACTGAGAAGGACTGATCCTCTGAGATGTTCTCTGCGCGTGTTTTGGGGATACGTTGCATCCGTTCCGCAGCAGGAGACACGTATATTGGCAATGGGAAGGTCAGGTGAAAAGAGGACAGTACTATATCTAATAAGTGTATGAGACGAAGACGCTCTTTTGTACACATGAATTCTAGAGATGTACTTTACAAGTACAAATCTATCTAAGCACCAACAGAAAACAAGGACACCAACATGCTGCACATGAAAAGACATTTAGAGAGATATTGTGACGTTTCCCTTGATCTTGGATGACGCTTGTGAGGATTGGACTTAAGTGAGCATTCTATAATGTTCTGTGAACAATTGCATATGGCAGTGAAATTGATGATTCGTGTAATACATATGTGATTAGCACCTGTGACATTTGACACTGGATTGCATGCAAATGCAAGCCTGCATCCTATGCCAGATTTTGCCTGTTTAGCAGCTCTCTCGTCCTCCTGCTTTTCACCTTCCGCCTTCCATCTCCCACTACCTCTCTACCCATTCTACGTCTTAATTTGAATTCCTCTGCTTTTGCTTAGCAACCAAAAGCCGCTCCCCTTCTATCTCCTCCATCTCCCAGAGAATTACATGGTTTCTCTACGCTGAACATTGAAAAGTCTCCTCTGCAATCTCCCTTTGCCATTTTCCTTGGGGCCATCTTAATTTTTTTTTACAGGAAAATGGCTTGCACTCTCCACACAATCTATTTTTTTAATGTAAAGTTCGAATCCATTAGCATCCTGGAGGTGTCAAACATCTCAGGGGATGAACGGAGACAAAACGTGGGAAGGTATTCACTAGAGCCCTAAAAAATGTAAGCCAGCATCAACAGGCAAGGACCTTTGTACAGTGAATATATTTAGAGAACTTACATGGTAGAGGGTGTTCGGGTGCAGTGCCCCACTGACAACCACCTGCCCCTTCTTGTCCTTCAAAGGCCAGGTGTACGTCAGAGAAAAACACTGATGCTTCAGTAAAAAAACTGCCACAGATATCCAAAAGTATTATTAAGATGAATACAGTGGTTCCGGCATAGATTCCGGATCTAAAGAGCAGAGGAGAAGTGTAGATGGTGCTGAAAGTGAATGGGTGCACAGAGGGAGCCAGCACGATGGGCCAGGTGCAGGGAAGGAGCCAAGTACCCCCCATCTCAATCACCTTACCCATATTGCCTATATGTTGGGAGCCAGAGTATGAGACACGTTTAGAGCCATTGCAACTACAGATACCAAGGAGAATCAAGGAGGCAAGGTTCCCATTGAGAAAACCATGCCTGCATACGAGACAATGTGACGATCGTTCGAAAGAAATGCTGAAAGAAACAGGACAAATAACTGAACGAAAAAAGTGATGACGTAATACAGAACAGAGCTGACGTGTATAGAAGAGATGCAGAGATGAGAGAATGCAGGTAATTCTATGAGGCATCAAGAAAGTATAGAAGATAAGTGACATTTTGGGATCAAGATGAAGAAGCTAATGCAACGAGATAGATGAAAATGTTAAGCTGTTTTACATGTGTACAGATGCACCGAAACGCAAGCAGATTAAGTATTCTTGAGGCTAGCTTTATAGTGAATAGATTGTGGCATAGCTTTATAGTGAATAGATTGCGGCATACGCCAATATATATATATTACACAGCCATGTTAGTGGCTCTTTAGTTATGGTTAAGTTGCTGTTTCCATAGGAAGAGCACTTTTTGGTTGGCTTATAACTCCGCTCCCCCTGGATGAATTCTCACCTGAATTTGTCTGCAAAATTTGGTGAGGTTTGGTCCAGGGGGGGCAAAGTTATAGGGGGGTCCCAAAACTTATTTTTATCCCATAGACTGAATTGGGGAAAAACCTTGCGCACACCTACAGCCCAAACCGCTGGACGGATTTTCACCAAATTCGTGACAGGAGCAGGGGCTTGGTCCCGAAAGTGTGCTTTTGTAAATTTGGTGAAAATCTGTCCAGTAGTTTTCTTTAAAACGACCAAAAAGTAGGTCTCAGAAAATTATTGATATCTATGTCCGCTCCGCGGAGACACTTCTCTGTTCGCGCCGTGGGCAGGACACCGATTGGCTAATGGCCTCGCGTCATGTCCGTGGACACGCGACATGTCCGCCGATTGGCTGAACTGAGGAGTGATGTGCATCATATTGTTCCGATGCGCCCGCCATCTTGGATCCGCTGACAGCGCGGCAGCAAACAGAGGCGAAATGCAGTTTTGGGGAGTGTTTTGGTGTGCAAGAGTGCTTCGGGAGCTTTAGGGAGGAAGAGATGGGTGAAATACTGTATTTGTTTAGGTGGCAGGTGCTACTGATGTATTAGCCGTGGCCGCGCTGTCCGGCATGTTCTTAATTACTGAAAATGAGGGGTGTCCTAAGGATAGTATTCCCATCCGTGCTGTGCTTTGGAAAGTTGAAACGGTTCTAAGGAAATGCGTGGTGTCAGCAGACTTTAAAATTGAGTATATGTTGCTGTTAAAATTGTTCAATTTATGTGTGTGATACTTAGTTATAAGCCACTATAGGTGTGATATGCTGTGGTGGTTGTGGCCAAGGACTAGAGTCTTGGGTGCATGGCTGCAGGCCGTAGGCCATAGGCCATACACCCAAGACTCTAGGCCCTGGCCACAACCACCACAGCATATCACACCAGATCACACCAATAGCATTGAATATCTATTAGGTGGTTGTGGGCAGGGACTAGAGTCTATGGTGCAAATTTGATATATGCCACAGTTAAAATGTTTGATTCTATGGGTGTGATAATGAGTTATAAGCCACCATGGTTGTGATATGCTGCAGTGGTTGTGGCCAAGGCCTAGAGTTTTGGGTGCATGGCCGCAGGCCGTAGGCTGTATGCCATACACCCAAGACTCTAGGCGCTGGCCACAACCACCGCAGCATATCACAACCATAGATCAAACCCATAGAATCAAATATCTATCAGGTGGTTGCGGGCAGGGCCTAGAGTCTTGGGTACAAATTGCATATATGCTGCAGTTAAAATGTTTGATTCTATGGGTGTGATAATGAGTTATAAGCCACAATGGTTGTGATATGCGCCGGTGGTTGTGGCCAGGGCCTAGAATCTTGGGTGCATGGCTGCAGGCTGTAGGCTTTATACCCAAGACTCTACGCCTTGGCCACAACCACCGCAGCATATCACACCCATAGATACACCCATAGAATCGAATATTTATCAGGTGGTTGTGGGCAGGGCCTAGAGTCTTGGGTGCATGGCTGAAGGCCATGCACCCAAGAAAGAAGTTATAACCACTGAAGTTATAAGGCACCATGGTTTTCTTATACTGCGGTGGTTGTGTCCAGGACCTAGAGTCTTGGTGCATGGCTGTAGGCTGTAGACCGTAGGCTATAAACACAATACTCTAGGCCCTGGCCACAACCACCGCACCATATCACAGCCATATATCAGACCTATAGATTTGAATATCAATCAAATGTTTGAAATTATACTTACTGCTTGATTTGTTGAGATTCCATATATTTTTTACATGAGTTTCGTACCTGAGGGAAATATTGTTTTTCAATTTCTGTGATAAAAGAAAAGAGCATGTTAATGTATGTATTCTATAAAGACTTATTACATTGCATAATAGACATTTCAGCTTTTTTTTGGACCCTCATATTTGGTTCACAAACCAGTGTACTGTGCATTTTGCTCAGTTTCTGCATTTTTTTTTCAAATCCTTGGGTCTGTGGGAAAAAGAAATCCTTGTCGGATTAAAAAAACCTGTTTTTGTTAGGCTTCAGTCTATTTGTTTGTTTCCTTTCAGTGTTCACTTGTTGTTTCTGGTTAATGTTCTATCTGTTGGCTTGTTGCAGATTTCTGAAGCAGTTAGATACCTGTTGGCGTATTCTAACTGTCTATTTTAAATTACAATTTAGTGGTATTCATTTATCTGTTGTTTGTTATTGCATCTTGGGCCAGTTAGATACCTGTTGGCGTATTCTAACTGTTTATAGTTTTTTAATAGATTTTTTGTTAATGTTGAAGTACAGATTAGTTATTAAATTTTGGTTTTAAGATGATTAAATAAGCGTTTGTAAGATTTGCTGGTAATCTCTGCTTTAGAGTAATGGTACTATCAATACATTCGAACCATCCACATTTCTTTTTAGTATATGCAGTGTAATGAACTACATTGGTTGTGGCTCCTGCGTGGTACCTATTGTTGTGAAGGTTTTCTTACCAAGTGATACTTGACCGTGTGTGAATCCAGTCATCTTGGAGTTGTTTTTTGTACCATCTGCATTGTAACGTAGAAGCATTAGTATTACGTAGTTACCATGTGTTTGTATTAGTAAGGTTGAGCAATTATCTGAATTGCAGGTAGTACATAATCTGCCATGGTTTGCATTTTGTACAAGTTGCTGAAATGGAATGGATTCACAATTAGGTATGGATACATACACAAAGCGCTCATTAGGGATTTGTTCCTGTGTCACATTTTTGCAGAGAGTGCATGTATGTTTCCACATGTATGAAATCTGGAAGATTTCATTTATAGGTATGTTTTTGTTTTCCAGTACTTGTAGTAAGTACATTAGAAATTATTGTGGATCTTCTTGTGAGTTTATAGTGAATTTCACCATTCCAGCACAGTAGTCCAATTCTTGTCTTATTCCGTGAACACTATACGTGTTGTCAGTATTGTTTGTTGCATTTCTATGGAGGACTAACATTTGCAAACACAATTGGTCTGTACTGTGTAAGTAAATGTTGTGAACAATTGGTGGCAATTGAAATAGAATATTCATTGGTACATTTGCATTGCAACTTACACCAGTTACATTTGAAAATTTGAATGGACCAGATAGTTCTGTGTCCAAGTCATTTTTTCGGAGTGTGTGTTGCTTCTTTGAAGAAGTACCTGAGTTACTTTGACTAACAGGTTCTTCTTTGGTTGTGGTAATTGATGAAGTATTAGCTTCTTTTGGTCTCTTTGCAGGATTTGTAGTCAGATCCTGTTGCATTTCAGTTTGAATTAGTTTTCTTTTACAACGTTTTCCTTTTTGTGGTACAGGATATGATTTTAGAGGAGGGGTGTATAGTGAACGTAGTCTATTGTATTCTAAAATGCAAGGAATATCAGTGTTTACTTTACTTGCATCAAAGTTGATTAGAAATAGACTGTCAAGTGTACGTAAGCGTGATAGTGCTACGTAGCTCATGCCTTCTTTAAAGACTGTGTTACCAATATCTATCAATGCTTTGTCTAGGGTAAGACCTTGGGATTTATGAATGGTGACTGCATATGCAAGAGTTAGAGAATATTGTTCTCTGCGTACATACAAGTCTTTGAATAGAAGGAATCGAGCTGTTGAGCGTCCTATCCTTTTTACTTCTGAAAGTTTGTCGAAGAGAATATTGACAAACTGAATGTTGTTGTCACGTGGGTATGTTTGAAAGCCAACAACTGTACCCAGTGCTCCATTAACTAGTCCTTGCTCCACGTCAAGGTTAAGTTCAAGCATTACTCTACAGTTTAAGGATCATTTTTATATTTTCTCCAACCCAGCTGTGTTGGAGATAGAATTTTCTAAGGTATTTAGTCTTGTTGTGGCGTGTTGACACATGGGTAGTGTCATACCATGTACGTCCAGTTTGTCTGTGGAGCAAATTTGAATTATTGGTTGCATTTCTTTTTTCAACATTGTTTCATTACATTTGGAACAGTTTGCAAGAGTTGGCATTAAGGCCATACAATTGACAATTTTGTGCGCTAATTGTTCCATTACATCAGTAGCACATGAGTTATCGCCATGAAGTTAATGGATGTGCCTGGTTTTTAATATTGCTTGTGCTTCTTGAGATAGTACACCAACTCTAATACTTTTAAAAATGTTGGCGTAGGTGAGGTCTGCAGATTGGTGCATGTTTTCCGTTAATTCTCTGAATTGGAAATGTTGCCAAATGTTGACATTTCCCATGCTGCCAACAGTTTTACGGCAGAGTTTGTGTCCTGAGGTTTTAAAAATAGGTTCACCATTCACTGGTGTCAATTGAAGAAGATCTCTGAAAATAATAATGTGTTTACCTCCAAAGAGTTCTTTGTAGCATCTTCATAGCAGTCATAGTTATCTAGTATCTCTTCTTCTTTTCTCCATGGTTTCAAAAGTTGAAGCAGGAACATGTAATATAGTTCTTTCTGTTGAGGAGTTTTTAGTGACAATTTGATATGATTAATTAAGCTTCATTTGGTAAGTTTCACTAAGCTGCCTTCACAATCTGTCACTCTATATCTACCTTTGTTTTCATCGGGTTTTATATTATTTTTGTATGCAAAGTTTTGGGTTATGTGGTATAGACACATGGTTTCCAAAGTGGTACTCCTGTTCGGGTAGTATGTGTCTAGTAAATTGTTTTTCAAAATCTCTTGGCTGTTGGGATCATTTTTGGATATTGTTTCTATGTCCCAATATGATTTGAGAACTCTTTTTCTAGATTTAGCAGGACCAAGATTTAGCTATACTATATTTTCAGATTTCCCATACAAAGAAGTAGCAGTTAAACGATCTGCAGCTTCATAGGCGCCACATTCTCTATGATAGAGCATTTTTATGCCTCAGCTGTACAATTTCTGAGATAGTGTTTTGTCTGATGATAGGTCATTCCAGAGGTCTTGAAGCTCTGTTTTTTCTGATTTTGTTAAGTAGACTGTAACATATCGTGCAACTGCAGTGGAATTGTCTGCAATGTACTGCACATCTATGTTTGCATTCCATAAGAAGGCAATGATTGCATTGTAATCATTGATATATTTTGATTCTTCTGTTCTTTGTATGTAATACGTGTTCTTAGGTGATTTACCTTTAACACTATGGGCCTCATCACGAGTTGGGCGGTAATGCTGGCGCTAATAGCGCTCGTGCTATCTGCCCTACCACCAAACCCACCGGCGCTATTAGCGCCGGATCACGGGTTTGCCAGATTTGGAAACCCCCATTCCCCATTGAACCCATTCGGGAATGCCCCATTCCCCATTGGGCTCAATGGGGAAATTTCACGCTCATACCGCCGGCGGATTTCCCGCTGGCGTTATGAGCACAAATTTTTAGCGGATTTCCCCCATCTCAGAGCTGAGGAGAAATCCACCAAAGCCCTGATTTGGCGGACCCTTAAATCCGGCATAAAAGCGCAACTGCTAGATTTAAGGGTTAACGCCAGACTCGTGATGAGGCCCTATGGCTAACTGAAGACATGAAGTTGTTCACTTCACCTGTTTCTGTAACTGGTCTAGGGAAACCAAAGCAGCATTTGGTGTAGTATTTCCCTTTGTTTTTGTATTTGCGACAACAATATTTGCCACATTTGTGTCTTTGAAATTGTACAATTTGTGCATGAAGGTCACTATGTCTCGTTTGTGAAGGGTCTAGAGAGCAACGTTCTCCAGGTGTTAGTACATCTATGTTTGTTTTGTTTTTGTTTGATATGCGTAGGAAATCATGTAAATATTCCCATGCATATTCTGCACAACTTAATGTAACAAACCAAGTGGGTGATCCAAGGTTTCTGATCATACAACGTACATCGCCGAGACGTCGGAACCAGTATTGTTTCGTACCACGCATGTTTGCAAACAGATTTGTAATGCTTGCTTGTAAAAGCTCATCTTTTTATTGCACTTTTTGTATTAATTGCATAGCTGACATATTTTGAAAGTGGGTTCCCGATTTCAATATGTGTGCAACTCCATAACATAGAGTTGCTAGTTCACTTTCAAAGAGTAGGTGGAATATATATTACACATTTTGTCTAAATCTGGGATCTTCAGAATACATCCGTAATGAGTGGTATTCTGATGCTGTTATCTGAGTGGGCCTATCATTTTACCTTCCTCCTTTGCCAGTAGGATATAGTGCAGGAAAAGCATGTGCTTCTATACTTTTTTCCCATATGCTCATTGGCGAACCTTTAGTTTGTCGCATTTGGTACATTTCTAGTGCATCATCTATGCTGTCATTAGAGTGCAAAGGATGAATTGTATAATGGCCTAAAATATTGGATACTTCAGCAGGATCCAGAAGTTCAAATTGACCAGTTTCTGGTGAGTCTTGAATTATTTCAGTTGTTTCCCTTAAGTTTCCTTCAATGTTTATTTCTTTGTAGTATTCATTGTTGTCTTTTAGATATTGCAAGGCTTGTCTAACTTTACCTGAGTCCAACGAGTTGTTGCCATATTTTGCCATATTTTTGTTGTCTTTTGTTGGTACATCATTTACTAAGACAATTAAAGATTGCTCTATTGGACATTGCACTCCTAGAGTGTGCACATTTTCTGTCAGATCTAATGGTAAATAACTACTTTGCCACAAATTCCTTTCTCCAATTCAGAGGGATGTAATTTTGCTGTTTTTGGTTGAAGGTGTATTATTGCTTGAAATGGGTGCACTGTTTGAATTATGATGCCCTCATACAAATTGAGTTGTTGCAGGGGTTTTGGTAGTGGAAATAATTCCAAGTTATTTGTGATAGCATGTGAAGGAGTTTGGTTGTTTTCAAGTTTTGTAGTGCAGTAACTGCAAATTATTAAGGGCCACTTATTTCGTATTTGTTCTCTGCTACAAGGTAGAGAGCTAATTCAAACCATTTGGAATCTTCATTGTCTTCTATTTTGTATATTACATCTATAGTTTTTGTGTTACTTTTGTAAAAAGTTCTGCGGCAACACACACACACACACGGTTTGGTACTTCAGCGGATGTAATTTTAAATTTTAGTATTTCTTTTATGTATGTGGGTAGTAGAAGGTTGCCATGTGCAGAATTGTTGCTAGTCTGTTCTAAAGCTATTGCATTTTGTAAGTGGCTTTCGCTTCCCAAATATTTTCTCTGGATACGGTCGATTTCTTCTTGTAGGTCTTTCGGTGTACCATGTAAAAGAGTGTTATTTAAATTGGCTAGTTCTAAAGCAGGACTTTTAGCATAGTACAGTTTATAGACTAGATTTCTTACAGTTGAATGATGTGTTGATATCATTTTGATATCATTGAAGGTGCTTTTGCAAATAGGTCCTGAAATGCAGGCTAATGAATGTCCTTGTAGTCCTGTGTATTTGCGCACTGGACAGGTATCCATATTTTGCAGCACTTTCATTTTGATTATTTTGTCTTTACCTTTCACATACTGATTGAGGAACTGCTGTAAAGATTTGAAACATTTGTTGGGAATGTTACACATTGACGTGCACGGCCATTTGTATACTGGACGTTCTGGTTCAGTCGAATGGAGAGGTAACTCTGAGTTTTCTGGGGATATTTTTGTAAACATTGTTTCTTGTTCCATGATGGCATTATTAATTTTTTCATAACCCCGTCCACTGCTATGGATGACAATTGTGTTTGTTTGGTTATGTTTGTATGCTTCTTCATTAAAATATGGTCTCTGGTCATGGTGTGACTCCATTCACCTCCACAGATATTTAAGAAGTTATTTTTGTTGACATTGCGTTTATTGAGAATTTCTTTTTGTAGTTTAGTACTTATTTTTGTTAGTGGTTTCATCCTGTTTAAAACTAAAATAAATAACTTCCTTTTGAGAAGGATTGCACTGTCTATGAGAGCTTCTAGGATTAATTTTCTACGGTAGGTTTTAAGGGTTGTGCATGATTTCGCTCCTGTTTTTATAAGATTCTGAAGGACTCTGTGGCGGAACAGTTTTGCTAAAATACTTATTTTGGTATGGTTAGTTGCCACTATATCAAGATTTATAGGAGCAGTGTTAGCAGTAGTGGTAGCTGAAATCTTGTTAATCACTTTCTGTTTCGTTTTACATTTTGATAGAGGAGGCAAAGTTTCTGTACTAGAAGCTTCTTTTGTTTTGCAAAATGACTGCATTAGCTGTTTTGTTTGAACGTTTTGTACAAACTCTGGTACAGATGGATGCTTATTTTGGACACTTTTATTTTCATTTGCTCTACTTCTGCGTTGCTTTCTACAGACTTGCTTTTTGGTAGGCATTCTTTGGGGTCTGTTGAAAAAAAAGAGGGTATGGGTTGGTCTGTTTTACAATGTGTGTGTGCTGTGTGCATGCGTTTATGAGTTTGATGGGGAAGTTATTTGTGGTGGTGTGTGAATGTGCATTGGGCAGTTACAATGAGTTGGGAAGGCTATTCTTCTGTTTGTATGTTACTACACTGTGGTTAAGCTGAGTGTAGAAAGTGAGCTAGTGGTGAGGAGAAGCATTAATAGTAAACATAATGGAAAAAATTAAAACAGTTTTTGTTTCGTAGTACTAACATTCTAAGGGTTGAGTATGTTGTGTTCCAAAAAAACGGGGATTTGTGTGCCATTCTGCCTGCTAATCTCTGTTTAATAAATGGGGATTTGTGGGCAGAATGGTTCAGAAATCAATGTTTTTTTTGGTGCGCAAATTACATGAATGAACCACACAGTGCCTTTGAGGAACATACTTTTTTTTTGTGGAATGAGCAGGTTTCTTCGGATATGTTGTTTGTAGTTTAGATGCTGCTGATTTTCAGGAGAGTGGTCTTCAAGGCAATTGTAAAAGGAAGAAGTTAGTAATTTTGTGTGTTTATAGCACTGATGTTAATGTACACGATGATTTTTATGTTTTTGTGGTAGTATTCTTGTTTGATATCTGAACATAGTGTATTCATGCATTTGATTTCACTATGTGCAGCCTTTATATGTTATTTACAGTATGTTAGTTAAACATGCTTCGCAAATGAGTAGAATTTTAAGTTCATGAATTTCACTTGTTTTTTTACAGCTGTGTTGTAGATAGGAGAGAGGTTTGGAAGTGATAGTTCATTATAGTAGATTTGAAAAATGTGAATAATTTCATATTATAACTAGACATGCGAGCAATCAGGAGCACCTGAGAGGAAGATTTCACCACAGCAATCGGGAACATTTATTTTTCTCATACGATTGCATTGGGATTAGCATTAATTTAGGCGGGAGACAGTAAAAAATTGTGACATTTTTCAATGAAAAAGTCTTGCGCGTAAATCGGGAGGGTTGGAATGTATGTATAGGTAATGCTGGAGACAATAAAAAATAGTGGGATCTTTCTATGAAAAATTGGGAGTCTCACATTTAAATCGGGAGCTTTGGCATGTATGTGTTGGCTTTGCAGATTTAGTGGCATTACTTTGTTTATATGGAATCACGAGAGTTGTACATGTACTCTGAATAAAATATGCATACTTGTACTTTGTAATCATGCATGTGGATATGCATGGAGCTGTAAGTAGAAATCTTCGAGACTTGTACTGTAGTTTTTGTAGTAGATGCTTTCCAATGATATGAGACTTGTATTCAGAGTGATCAATAGTACATTTGAAGTGCGGAACTCTGATGATGGAGTTAGATGTAGAGGTCTTGGATGTGATTGGTGGATGGTTGTGTGACTGCTTAGCTGTATCCAATGAGGGAATGGAACCGAGAGTGATGTGGAAAGGGTAGAAGGGCTGGCTAAGAGTTACATGCCACGCAGACACCGCGGCTGTCCGCGGGTAGGGCGTGCCACATAAGGGGTTTTCCAGCAAATCCAACATGGAAAGGGGACTGTAGGGATCAGCCAATCAGATGTTGACGTTGTTGATTTGTGCAGAAAGAGAGTGTGTGTAGTGAAGATGGCAGAGGTGCAGAACGTCAGGGTGTTGGTGCTCAGAGATATGTTTGTCCATGGTTTACAGCAGTATTCTCAATGCAGGCATGTGGCAAACAATTTCGATGTTAGAGGAGTGGAGGTGGTGTGGAGCGATGTGACTGATTGCAATGCAGAGGCAATTCTCTAAGTTTGTAGAGATATGCGTAGGATGAACAGTGCCCATGTGGTAGTTTTGCACTATGGTGCTTTCCATTTGGCCTATGTGAGTTCCCCTACTTTGTTGGCAGATTTGAAACCGTTGGTTCAAGCAGTAATCAACATTTTTCCAAATGCGAAATAATTTTTTCTGGATTACTGTCTAGAGCAATATGGGACAACAGTTCTGTGTTTTGTCCTCAGCAAAACATTGCTAGGTGTGCAATCAATCGCGGCATGCGTGCTTTCATGCTAAGAGCTGATATGTTTTTCTGTAACGACGAGAATATTGCTTCGAGTAATGCTTCTTATTTTGAAGCAGATGGTGTTTCTTTATCTTTTTGGGAAATGACATGTTCTTTTGGAATGTAAGGGTTGCTTTGGAACAGGTTATGTGAAGGTTTTAGTTGTAAAATACGAAGAAAAAACCACCCAAAAATACAAAATAACAGGTGTCTGTCAGGCATCTGCAAAAAAAACAAAAAAACAGCTCTTTTCAGAGGCCACCTTAAAGGGGAAATGGGGAACACTATTTTAATGTACTTTCACCATGCTCACATCTTCTACATGTCCGCGGACATGGCGGTAGTCTGCAGACAGCACGTATTACATACAGGCATTCTGGTGTGGAGAGGCAGGCAAATGAGAATGAGTGGGGACAGGGATTGGTCAGTAAAGGTTAGTGGGTGTGTTGTGTAAGGAGAGATTTAGTGAGGACGTCTTTTTCCTGAGAGAAGAACAGATAGCTATGGCTGTGTGTTTTCGAAAACAGATTATCTGGATTTTGGAAGACTCATTGATACATTGGTTAGAGGTGCATGCAGAACGTTGTGGTGTATCTGCAGATCTTGGATTCCCTCATGTGGAAGTGTACTCGCATAGAGTGCGTGCAATGAAGTGGCTGGGCTTGGTACCGCTCTGTGCTACTTTACAGACAGAGCGTCATCCTGACATAATTATAATTCATTGTGGAGGGCACAGTTTAGGACGTGTGTCTGGAATTTCTTTGCAATTTTCAATGAAAGAAGGACTTGAGAAGGTCATGGACATGTTTCCAAATTCCCAAGTAATTTTTTCTCGTATTGCGCAACGACAAATGTGGCTGCATTCTTCTTCATTTGGTCCACAAATGGAGAAAGCGAGGCGCAATGTCAATAAGGCTGTTTGTGCTTTTCTAAGAGATGTTGGCATGTCCTCTTTTCACAGTGAAAATATTATGTTTCGTAGCACATTCATTTTTCGCAGATATGGAGTCCATCTTACATATGCTGGCAATCAGATTTTTCTTAGAAATGTACAAAATGCATTGCGCCCTTTTTTGGAATTATAGTCATCTATTTTGCATTAGATGGTGATGATTCCAAGTTTTTCAAACACACAAAACACCACCAAAAGGCTCTTTTCAAAGCCACCACTTACTCCCAGAGAAAAGTGCATTGGTTTTGCTAGGGCAGCACCCCAACATTTTATCTGTCCTAAGAATGTCAGCAGACTTTTAAAAAATGAAGAAGGACCTGCACTGTTTATTTGATAGTTCTATTTTTAAACTGAGAAAGGCGGCTCTGAAAAGAGCCTTTTTTTGGGGGGATTTTTGTTGTTTTATGTTTTTTGGCTTTTTTACACATGACACACTAGGAAAGGATGGGAAAGGAGGGTAAGGAAGGGACACCAACCACAGGGATAAGAAAGGGCAGGTGGAGAGAGGAAGATGTAGGGTGGGCCTTACTTAGGTAGGTAGCAGGTCTTTTGGTGGTCCGTGACCGTAGTCTCAAAAGCACTTCAAAGGTCTCCCCCCTGCAGAGTCCTGCATCACAGTACATCCACAATATTGTGACCCTCGAAAGGTAAGGATCAACAGCATCGCGAATGGCCTGTGAAGCAGCTGGAGGGATGCGCTCTCCCACAGGAGTGTCTCTTGTAGTGAGAGGAGCGGAAACAAAGGATGCTGCGGAGGAACTCAACCTACTACGTTCATCAAAAGGTACAACTTTGCGAATGTCCGCACCGTGGAACCAAGTTAGGTGTCGCTTCATGGATGTCATACCAAAGCTGTATGCACCACTTCTCCATTGACTCAGCACTAATTTGCGCTGGTTACAGGTGACCTTGTCCGCAAGTGCTTTTGGTACATTACCATAAACTGTAAACAACCGCCACACCCAAGACTCCCGGCAAGTGCTGGTAGTAGGGCATTCCTCCACCTCATTCTCTTCATCATCTTCACCCTCATTCTCTACATCCTCACGCGTGTTCCCCTCTGCAGGTCCTTTGGGAGGTGGTGGAGGGTTTGGGGGTGGTGCTGAGGCTAATGTAGCAATAGCAGCCATGGATGCCATTAGGGTTGATGAGGTAATCTCAGCTAGAGCACTAAAGGCAGCAAAAGTCAAACTGCAATAGCCAGAAGTACAATGAAGATCAGCTCTGGGGTGTGGCTTTTTATAGGGGTCGAGGGGTGCACCTCGAGAACATATCGAACACTCAAAAGCATTCAAAAAATTACAGAAAATATGTAGAAAGCCAGGGCCATTGTCTGGAACATGTGAAATGGTGATTTTTTACTGTAAAATAATTTGGATTGTCTGAATAAGTTCTTTTAAAATGTTACACACGCTCAGCGTGGGTGCAGTCACATGATGACATCGGGAACACGTCCGTGAAGGGAACGGGTGTCCGCAGGACAGCAAATGCACAGGAGCAGTCATGCGCATGCGCGCGGGTGTTCTACGCACAGTGTTCGGGTCCTGAAACTACTTAAAAGTGCAACACAAGTGAGACGGACAATTACGTTCAGGCGCAATGTTCGCAGGATTTATGGGTATGGTGCGCATGTGCGTAGATGTTCTGCAGACTGCACGGCCAAGTATAGTGTCCTTAGGACACCTCCATTTTGTTTAACTACGGATATCCCGGACACCAAGCCTGTTCTCCCTGACAGTCCCATCTTGGTTGCGAACAGTATGGACAGGGATAGTGTCCTTAGGACACCTCCATTTTGTTGATTTACGGACACCCCGGACAGCTGTTGTGTTCTAAGAACAGTTCCATCTTGGTTGCGAATGGTACGGAAAAGTGTAGTGTCCTTAGTACATCCACATTTTGTTAATTACATAAAGGCCAGACATGCGTGCTGTCCGCCGACATTTTAACTGCTTTTTTTTAAAAACAAATGAGATACAAAGAATTTCATTCCAAGAAACACACAAATTATGAAAGAGAGGGGGAAGCAGAAATTCATACAAAAACCGGGGAATTAGGGGTTTGGAGAGGATAGATGCGAGGGTATGAAGGGATGGAAATCTCATCAAAACGTCTATTTTGTTGTTCACGATTTGGGGATAGTTCACTGGGACATGGAGAGGGGGCACAGGTACAGGTGGGGAAATGGTACTTAATTTTTTCTTTGATGTGGTCCTCTACTAACTGTTTCAAACTATTTACATTTTCCTTCAGCCTGTCTACTTTATGTTCAATGCATTCGAGAGTCTTTTCCATTGTGTCTTTTGGAGTCACATTTTCAATCTTTCTATGGTCTGTAAAAAATAAACATATATATGTTAAGTACACATTAGGTAATGAGTATCAATTTCTTTGTATAGAGAAGTGTCTACCATTATTATCACTGTCTTCAGACATTTCGTCATGTGGAAAATTGTCTTCCAGCCACTCCAAAGTACTGCACATTTCTGTGTGAAAAACAAAAATATATTAATTATACTGTACCTCACCCAAAAAGTAGAGTAATATATACAAACAATTAAGTTTACTTACTACTTTCTGGTAAATTGTATTTGTTGTGTTGTGTGGGTCTACTGTTGCTTCTAGCTCTGCAGTTTCTGTGAGGTAATTATGTTGGAGGTATATCTTTTTTGTTATGGTATAATCCATTTTCTTACATATCGTATTTCAATGGCTGGCTGATGTGTTAAATACATAGGTTCCACTGCTTATTTATTAATATATATAATGTGTATATGTGCTGCTTTTTCAACTTGCGTACTCTTCATATGGTATGATAGAACAATTTCAGATACCCCCTGCATGTTTGGGTAGTGTTGATGTCATCCGTGACCGTCCACGGACATCAAAATCATTAGCGGGGTGTTCGGTATGTTCTAAGCTAATTGTATATAAAGTAAGGGAACCCTAGTACACATCTATCAAATTTACACTATGAAAATGTATATTCAGTAAAAAAACTTTGTTAAAAGGAGGTTATGGTTAATTTGCGCTACTAAAAACCTATGAAATTCAGTAAAAAAACTTTGTTAAAGGGACGTTATGATTAAGTTGCGCTACTTAAAACCTATGAAATGTAGTAGAAAACTTTATTAAAGGGACGTTATGGTTCCAAGTAAAACCAAAAAACCCTTGAAATTCGCCAGTTATGGTAAGCTAAGCAACCATAACTCGCGCCACCGCCGTGTACTGCTAAGACTAACACCCAGGACATCAAAGATGACATCACAAATGTCATTGATGACATCACTGATGACATCACATGTGCATTTAGTTTTCATGCAGAGCCTCCACAAGGGATTGTCATTATAATATTGGCAGAAAAGTATCAGAGATCATTAAAGAATCATTTGCCAAATAGTTCATTAAGCAATGCATTGCAAAAAAATTCCATTGCATTACTGAGTTTTTTCAGTACATGAACAAACTGATGAAGAAATGTAGGCATTGTCTGCAGCATGCGCTATAGAGGTGCAATATTCGAAATCTTCCCATGTTAAATACTAAATTGATAAATGCTTCCATTACAGAATTTTGCATACTGTGAAACTTAAGTATCTACAAATGCTTCCCTTACTGCATAATTGTACTATTACACACAAAACATAAAGATACCACAATGCATACAAATAGAAGCATACACAGGGAACATAAAGTAAGCAAAAAAACTGCAGTTTTACCAGAAAGTGTTCATAACTGTCCTAATTAACTTCATGCACAAAAAAGATTCTTGTGTTGACTTCTTCTCCTATGTATATGTATCATATGATGTAAGTGTACCCTAAGGAAAGTACGAACATATGAGAAGGGTAAGGACTACAATTATAGCACTTTTTACTTCTTTCATTCCTGACTAACAGTGAAGAAAGCCACTTGGCTTAGATATCTCAGTGAACAAAAAAAGAGGGAGCTAGACATGTGGGGGCCGATTCATGGAACAAACGTGCGCCGAAAATCTATGCGCAAGCAGGCGCAAGCAGGCGCAAGCGGAAAAAAAGAGGCGCACGCGCACGCGTGCGATTCATGGAAGTCCCTGCGCGTGTCTTCCTCGGGATGTGCGCCAAACCCGTGCATGGCGCACACGTCACTGCAACATCCCGAAAGACGTGCGCGACGCGCACAGTGAAAGCGCACAACCTCTGCGCATACACTAGAAAGTGGGCGGAACACGGGGCGTAACGCGCGGAATGGGGAACAACTTGCGAAAACAAGGGCGGAACTGGGGGTGTACTGCAGGGAAGCAGAGGGAACGCCCACACGCACCCGAACCACACGTATTCATGGAACCGAATAGGGTAAAGCCACGCACAGCGAAAGACACGCACAAGCCGATACACGTCCGCCACACGAAGGCAGGCGGTAGCGTCCCTGCGCATTACAAAAGTGGCAACATACAGCAATTGTGCGAGCGGGGCACGTGTATTTCGGGGGTTCGCGTGAACTTACTCACGCGATCGGGCCTGGGGGAGCGGGCTACGTGTATTACAGGGGTTCGCGTGAACTTTTTCACGCGATCGGGCCTGGGGGAGCGTGCTACGTGTATTCCAGGTATGCGCGGGAGGTTCCACACGCGAATAGCCTGGGCGCGTGTATTTCAGGGGTGCGCGGGAAGTTTTACACGCGATTTCAGCAGGGTACGCGTATTTCAGGGGTGCGCGGGAAGTTCCACACGCGAATAGCCTGGGCGCGTGTATTTCAGGGGTGCGCGGGAAGTTCCACACGCGAATAGCCTGGGCGCGTGTATTTCAGGGGTGCGCGGGAAGTTCCACACGCGAATAGCCTGGGCGCGTGTATTTCAGGGGTGCGCGGGAAGTTCCACACGCGAATAGCCTGGGCGCGTGTATTTCAGGGGTGCGCGGGAAGTACCACACACGAATAGCCTGGGCGCGTGTATTTCAGGGGTGCGCGGGAAGTTTTACACGCGATTTCACCAGGGTACGTGTATTTCAGGGGTGCGCGTGAACTTCTTCACGCGATCGGGCCTGGGGGAGCGTGCTACGTGTATTCCAGGGGTGCGCGTGAACTTCATCACGCGATCGGGCCTGGGGGAGCGGGCTACGCTTATTTCGGGGGCGCGCGGGAAGTGACACAAGCGATTGAGTGGGGTACATGTATTTCTGGGGCGCGCGAGAAAATGTACACGCGATTGGTCTGGGTACGTGTATTCCGGGGGTGCGCGAGAAATTCTACACTCGATTGGCCTGGGTACGTGTATTATAGGGGTGCGCGAGAAATCCTACACGCGATTGGGCCTGTGCGAGTGGGGCAGTGTATTACGTGGGTGTGCGGGAAGTTGAAGAGGTGAATTGCCAGTGTGGGTCCTCCCAGGTCTCCCCTCTACCCCCTCCACGACCTCTGCAGGCAGCCCACACCACAGGGGACTACCCTGCACCCCTGGTCATGTCCCGCAGGCAGCCCATCCACCATGGGCATGCCCCCCAGCCAAGCCACATGTCCCCTTGCACCCCCACCCCCCAGCACTGTGGGGCACCTGCCAGCAGGCCCCCAACCATGTCCCCTTGCACCCCCACCCCCCAGCAGGCCCCCACTCATGTCCCCTTGCACCCCCACCCCCCAGCAGGCCCCCACTCATGTCCCCCTGCACCCCCCACCCCCCAGCACTGTGGGGCACCTGCCAGCAGGCCCCCAACCATGTCCACTTGCACCCCCACCCCCCAGCAGGCCCCCACTCATGTCCCCCTGCACCCCCACCCCCCAGCAGGCCCCCACTCATGTCCCCTTGCACCCCCACCCCCCAGCAGGCCCCCACTCATGTCCCCCTGCCCCCAGGTCCTGACGAAACGCAATCATGGCAGTAATGGGCAGCATACCCAGCACAAACACCCAGCCAAGGATTGCTTCCACCCACATAGTAGATGCAATTACATGATACAACCCCAATGGCAAGTATGTAAATGAACACATGTCCGTCACACACACATACACAATGGCTGCAAGTGAATGTCAAAACCCATATCATGACATGCATGAAACCAATGAGAAAATACCACAAATGTAAGTAATAAATATATCTATTAAAGATGAAAATGAAGTAAAGAAAAAAAACACACAACAATGGGGATGACAAAACAAATGGTCCATGTCCGAGAACTAATAGAAAAAATCAAAAAACAAAGGAATCCAAAAAGTAATGTAGTCCAAAGCAAAATAATGGGGGGGAAAAATAAGGAAAAACCATTGCCTCATGGTGAACAGAAATATAAATCCAACAAATGTTTTCCAAACATCAAACTATGTACAAGAATATCCCAGGGTCCATGAGCCCAAACCATAAATGAAACCTACTACTACTAACTAATGAAAAAAATATATACAGAAAAGTGGCCATTGTCCGAGCGGTCCAAAAAAAACTTAAAAAATAAAGGAAACCTAACACTAACTAACTAAAGAACTATATACAATGGCAGCGGGCAAGTCCTGCGGCTCACTCTGTGATGTTGCTGGCCAGGGCATCATCGAACTCCATGTCGATGTCCCGGAGGCGGGACTCTGTCCTGGCCCCGAGGTCTCGCAGGGACAACCCCGTGTCCAGCTCAAACTCCCTGCGAGCTTCCTCGAGGCACTCAGCCCGCCTCAATGCCCGACGCATGGAGAACTCCGCCCTGACCATGGTGAGCCATTCCTCTTCCGCCCGCTGCCGCTCCGCACCTATCCGCTGGACCAACTGCTCCCACACAGAAGACACTGCCATCCCAGGGTTCTCCTGCCCTCCGGCCGATGCCTGCCCCTCTGATCTTGATGGCCCCGAGCCATGATGCCTCCCACGTCGAGCCTGCTGCTGCCTCCGACGCCACTGCCTCTGCCAGCACGACGGCATCCAGGCTGATGGAATACACCGATGCCGTCGTGCACGTGCCCTGCCAGATGATGCCGGCACATCCTCCATCTGCAGGGGGACAGTTGCTGGTGTGTCCACCCCTGCTGGACCTTCGACTCCCGACTGTGGCAGGGATGGGGTCCCCACCGAGCTGGCTGCGTTGGTCGGGGCAGGTCCACAGGGGGCCCTGGTGGCATCTGGGCCGGAAGATGGCATGGAGCACGACTGGCGCATAGCCCCCACAGAGGAGGAGAGGGTCGCCAGAAGGCCACACACATGTAGGAAACCCCGACCATGGCGGCTCCCAAATGGTTCACGTACACACGGTGCTCTTCGTGATGATGTGCATGCTCCTCCCGGGAAGCATGCACCTCATCACGAATGCCAGCTGTGCGCAACGCGACACCAATCAGGACCCTCTCCACACGGCCAGGGGTCCCCTCGTCCGCAGGTAGAGGAGTGTCAGATGACATGGACATCTCCCCTACCTGCGGATGGGCCTGGGATGGGGCATCCCTGCTGGTGCATGGTGGTGCAGTCACAGTGTCAGGGACAGTGGCATGCACAGGCACCTCCACGCCGACATGTGCTGCCTCCTGCCCCTGGCCCTGGACTGCACCACTTGCACCAGCGGGGATGCCCCCACCAGGCCCCATGTGTGGCTCAGTAGCGGCCTCCTCCCCCTCTGTGGAAACCACCAACCTGGATGTCTCCACGCCGTCTTCCGCCGGTGCAAGCCCCTGTGGGGGCTCACCCACCCCTTCCGCTGCAGCCGTGGCGGCATCCCCGCCGCTCTGCTCCACAGCGCCTTCTCCGCCCTCTTCTTCACTTGCCACTGTGTAGAGGGAGACATAGAACACAAGCATCAGGGTACTGTACAATGGTCCCCTAGACAGGAAGCAACAGCAGATGAGTGGCACTGTCATACATCACTTCCATCATGTCCTCCACAACACATGGGTCAGTGCAGGCAAAACACATACAGTAACAGGCATGGCGCATGCCATGGACATTGGCATACATGACCAAGGGACTCATGATTCATACAATGTTGGTTTTAAACTCACATGCATCATGGGTCTTGCCATCACATGCACACACCTCACCGTAGTTCCATCCATCTGGCCTCGTACACCACAGACCCAGTGGATACAAGGATGACTAGGCTGCATCAGTGAATCTGAACATTGTCACAGACATGTGTCATGCATCCATTGCATTTACAAGTCACAGACACGCAGGTCAGACACACACACATGGACACCATACGTGTACATGGGACCAGCACCCATCCCTCACCCCCACCCATGTCCAGGAACAGAGACTGCCATGCTTCCATGTGTCCATTCCGCACAGAGCCCCCCATGTTGCAATAGAACACATCACTGTACTCACATGCCTGACCATGATGTCCCTGCACACACACATACGTACATGGCCTATGTCACACATACAGGCAGGTATCAGACAACCAGCACACTGCAACATGCCCTGTCTCACACAGCAATGCTTGGCCACTTACCGGCCAACTCCAGATGGGTCTGCCTCCGAAGGATCTGGGCGTGGAGCGCTGGGTCTACGCGTTCCAGGACCCTCATCTGGATGTCACTCAGGCGTGCCCGGCCCCCCTCCGCGAGGCGCCGGGCCTTATTGAGGGTCCTGGACCTCAAGTCCTCCCAGCGCTTCTTGATGTGCTTGATGTCGCGGGTTGCCACCCCCTCCGCGTTGATGGCAACCACTACATCATCCCAGATCCTCTCCCGTCCTTCCTTGTTGGCGCGTGGTCTTCCGAAGAGGGCATCATAATGCCCCAGGACATGCTCCACCAGGACACCAACTTCCTTCTCACTGAAGCTGGTGGCCCTCTGCCTCTCTGGCTGGGGGTCGCCACTGGTCTCAGATGGTGCTTGCCCCGACATGGCGACCCCCGAGGCAGGCGTGGGTGGGCAACTGGGTCCTGGGGCTGGGCTGTGGAGCGATGGTATCCCAGTCGGGAGTCTACTGTTCCAGCAGGGGTGGACACAGCAACTGGACCCCTGCAGATGGCTGATGTGCAGGCACCAAATGGCAGGGCACGGTGGCAGCAGGCAGGCAGGCAGGCAGGCAGCAGCAGATGGCACGTGGGAGGCTGCTCGGGGCACTGGGGGGCAGTGATTCGGCCTTCTGGGCAGGAGCGTGGTCTTCCGTGTGTATTCGCGTGGCCAGCTTGATACGGAGTGATTTGGCACGTGAAAAATCTGCACGTCAGCGTGTAATTCGAGGAAAGGCCCTTAGCGCGTAAGCGCGTCTGCACGCATACGCATTTTCATTGGACCAAAGGCCCTCAGCGCGTGAGCACGTCTGTGACGTGACGTGCGAGGGTGTATCCCTCATTGCACGTGATGACAGAACACACGTGGATTTCAACCAATCGCGTGTGAAAGTTCACGGCACCCCGGAACACACGTACCCAGGCTAATCGCGTGTAGAATTTCTCGCGCACCCCTGTAATACACGTACCCAGCCCAATCGCGTGTAGATTTTCTCGCGCACCCCTGTAATACACGTACCCAGCCCAATCGCGTGTAGATTTTCTCGCGCACCCCTGAAATACACGCGCCCAGGCTATTCGCGTGTGGAACTTCACGCGCACCCCTGAAATACACGCGCCCAGGCTATTCGCGTGTGGAACTTCCCGCGCACCCCTGAAATACACGCGCCCAGGCTATTCGCGTGTGGAACTTCACGCGCACCCCTGAAATACACGCGCCCAGGCTATTCGCGTGTGGAACTTCACGCGAACCCCTGAAATACACGTAGCCCGCTCCCCCAGGCCCAATCGCGTGAATAAGTTCACGCGAACCCCTGAAATACACGTAGCCCGCTCCCCCAGGCCCGATCGCGTGAAAAAGTTCACGCGAACCCCTGAAATACAAGTAGCACGCTCCCCCAGGCCCGATCGCGTGAATAAGTTCACGCGAACCCCTGAAATACACGTAGCCCGCTCCCCCAGGCCCGATCGCGTGAATAAGTTCACGCGAACCCCTGAAATACACATAGCACGCTCCCCCAGGCCCGATCGCGTGAGTGACTTCACGTGAACCCCTGGAATACACGTAGCCCGCTTGCCGTGCTGGTACAGGGTTAGCGCAGCCCTTTGCGCTGGATTGGGGATTTTGATGGCTTTTCCCTGCGCGGAAGGCGTTCTTGGGGGCGTAACTGGCGCTGCTGCAAGGTCGCTGCGCCACAGCTGGTTTTGGTGGCTGGAATCCATGAATACGCTGTGCGCGGAAATGGGTTTTGGGGCACGCGGCTGGCGCAGGCATTCGCACGCGCACACTGTGCGCCAGCCGCGTGCGCCACTTGTGCGCTGAATTCTATGAATTACCCCCGTGATGTCATCAGTGATGTCATCAATGACATTTGTGATATAATCTTTGATGTCGTGGGTGTTAGTCTTAGCAGTGCATGGTGGCGCGAGTTATGGTTGCTTAGCTTACCATAACTGGCGCATTTCATAGGTTTTTCGTTTTTTTTACTGCATTTCATAGGTTGTTAGTAGTAGGTCAACTTAACCATAACGTCTCTTTAACAAACTTTTTTTACTGAATGTATATATAATTCAGTAAAGAATGGGTGTTTCCACCACGTACAATAGCAGAGCTGAGCAAAAGAAGTAAGGCCGCTTCTTCAGTATGTCGCAGTTAGAAAAACAAGTGAAATTACAGGCGAATCTCCGAACGGTGAGGCTGGATGAGCCAAGTAGCCAAGGCCGTATTAGGCTGGGGTGAGCTAGCATTGGATTCAAATCGTGTGAAAGAATGAAGCTACTGTTCAGAAGGCATGGACGAAAACAAGAAGACATCAGAGGTCTATTAGAAAATAGTATTTTAATACACTAGAGGCTCGATTTCATGGTCTTCAGTCACGTGGGGAGAAGAAGTTGGATGAGCATGATGGTCACACCTACACACAAGGGCAGAGCGTGCCTTCACTCCCCTGAATTTCCCAGAGCAAAGAACACTCCCAAGGACAATTTCAAAGTCCTAATTGACAGCAGACCTCTGAGGTGATAATGAATGGATATGCTAATTGGTGGGAAGCTATGGTTAAGACGAGCTCACCAGCACCTGGACGCCCAGCCTGTGTGCTGCTATACGGAGGTGAGAAGGTACTGACAGAGTTTAGAAGCCAACGAATGATAGGGGACCGCACAATCAAGGGTCCAAAAGTTATTTAGCCAATAGAACGTTGCATATTTAGTGACGTTCATAGTGACCTGTTTGAAGGGAGGGCTTAGTTGCCCCACCTAATGTTAAGAAGCCTATTACTTTATTCCACTGCCTAAACGAGTATGGATCATATACTTAGATGTTTTCTTAGACACTAGCACACTTGCCACTAGGTTTTTGTATTTTGCCACATAGGGTGACGTTAGTAATAGGTAGGTGAACGTCACCTAGGACAATTTTCTGTTATATAAAGAAGCTTTTTTCTAAAATGCATTGAGAGACTTTGCGCTGAGGTGTCCGTTGATGTCCGTTGTACTGTTTTAGATAATTGAAATTAAAACAGTTATCCTTTTGCCAACTACCTGAGTTGTTTCAATTATTGATGTTTGAATCATTTCTGCATCCCCATCCATCTCAAGCGTATTGCTATCCCATCTTAAAGGGCTCGGAGCTGCAGTTCATGTGGTAGCTCAGAGGATGGTTAGATACCCATCGAGGTATGTAAGCTTTTGGGTCCCAGAAATATCGCATGACCTCTGCCATTCGGTTGAAAGGACGTGAAGCTCCCTGTAGATAGTGGTTTAGTGTAATGCAAAGTCTTGCAAGCCAGGTCAGATGCATAACCTTGTTTTCATGCATAAACCCCTCTCTGCGTCTACAGGAAGCTGAATGAACGAAAAGTTGGAGAGGCTATTGAAGAAACGTACGATCCTGCGAGTCGGCAGTTGAAAAATTCGAATGGTGAGTAAAATTGAGTGAGGTGGCAAAAGTGTGAAAGGGCAGTGGGTGAAGAAAGTGATAAAGGGAAAACAAGTAACGGAGGGAGGTGGGGATAAAGCAACTTGAGAATAATGAGTGTTATGAGAAAGATGTGTGTTAAATATTGAGTAAAATTGACTTGAGATGCAGCCAAGCTATTAAGAAGTACTGTTAGGGAGTCCACAATAAAGAGTACGACTCGATACCTGCGTTTTAAAGAATGTAACAGAAGGTACAGCACCTAAAATCCCATAGTGGAATACGTAGAAGACGGACCCAGTTAAAGATGAGTTTAAGGAGGGCAGTTCAAACTCCATAGGAGTATTTATTTTTAGAGGCAAGAGAAGTCTTGAGGAACAAGGCTAAGATATATGTGGCTGGCCGAGTGTGTTTGTTTGTCTGTTCATTTTATGTGATTATATAATAATGACGAAATAATAGATGATATTGAGAAAAGAAAAGAGGATAAACGTGAGAGTTAAAAGAACTAAGCGTGTATTTTAATGAACTTCAATTGATGATATTTTTAGCAGATTAAAGTAAAAAATGTGATATAAAGGGTTTGGAGCTGCAACGATTGGTTCACGCTCCTATTGTTGTATTTTCATTAAAAAAGTATTTTTGAAATTTGCAAAGAGTAAATAGTGAGTATTGACGGTCAAATAGTGACGTGTTAAAATGGAGGATATTACTCTGCTTATGCACCTTTGAAAACAGCTGTCAAAACACGCACCTAAGCTTAGACAGTACAGTGCAGATTGGGTTAAATGAAGAGCAGACAAAATGCTCATGGCATGGTCACAAGGGGGATCGCTACCAAAGGCAGTTTTGCAGCATATGATGACATAATTGCATGCTGCATACACAAGGGAAAAGTTAGACAAGCGACTAGCAAACTCAGAGCTTTGCAAAATGTACCAGGAAGAGAGAGAGGACCCGCCTCCTGTAGATTGGATACTTAATATATGCACAGAGGGGGGTGAGGATCCTTCCACTCCACCCACCGCACCTGAAGCAGACACTGATAGTAAAAAGGATGACGGGCTGCACCCATTAAGGGAGCTCAAGGCAGCAACACGGTATTACAACCCAGCATATGAGTCACCTGCGCAAAGCAGTGACGGGTGCCCAGAGAAAAATACTGAGAGAGATGTAATCTCTAAGGTCCCGAGGGACAAGGAGAGAAGTGAACAACCAGGTACATCCTTAGATATAGGACGAGAAATAAAGAGATGGAAAGGAGAATAGGATAGGGCTGATGAGTTAGTGCTTATATAGAACAAATTTATGGGTGGTCAGATTTTGCTCAAACTCGATGGTAAGAGCATTGAGGACGTAAGGCAAAGGGAAGATCGAGACAAGCAGGATAAAAAAGATAAAGAAAGGGAAGAACGATTGAAAGATGATGGGGCAAAAAGAAAGGATAGACAAAGACGGGAATAGTTGTATCAAGAGGAGAAACTGGAAAAACAGGAAAGAGCAGAGGAACAGAGAAAGTATGACAACAGACAGAGGGTGATCGAAGAGCAAGAAAGGCTAGAAAGAAATAGACAGAAATTGAGGGACAAAAGAATGCAAAGACACAGAGATGAAGAAATACAAAGGTGCAAATGAGAGAAGGGACATGAAAAAGAAAGAGGAAGACAGGATAGGAGAGAAAGGGAGGAAACAAAGAGAGTTTGATGATGAAATAAAATGAAAGAGAAAACAGAGAGCTCCTGATTTTGATCACATGGAGAAGGAAGTATTGGATTCCCAGAACATGAGCCAAAAGCAGGTCCATCTAGAGAAAATCTAGAAGATGAGTTTGACTCTAAATGTACTGGGGACGCAATCGATAAGTCTATCATGATATGAAGACCAAAAAGGTATTGTAGGGAAAGGATAAACATTATTGACTTAAGAGTGCACAACTGTACGAGAAAGAGGGAGCCTCATGTAGTTTTGAACCAAAGGAGCTGTCTCTAGATAGAGTGACTCTGGATAGAGAAGAGGAGGAGAGAGGTCACACGATTTGGGCACAGGAGATGTCAGACAAAGATAGAGAAGCCTTCCGTGGGAAGGAGGGAGATGACATACATGGACCTGAGTGATGTTTTACAATAGATATGGAAGTCTGATGGTCGGATTTAGACCTACCTATATCTCAGGCGTCAGACTCATTGACGTGACTAGATCCGCCACTCAAAGGGCAAACCCATGGTCAGAGGGGGGAATCTCCACCTTATGTGAGCAGGTTAAGGTAGCTGCTAGGAAGAAGCCGGTGCAGAACCATTGTCCGTGCTATGGATAGGCAAACAATGGGAGATGAGACCGAATTTGGGGTCTCACAGTTTCCTTTGTTAGAGAATGGAGGAGCCAGATCATAGTATACACCTTGTCCGCAGATGGACAAGTATTATTTAAGGTATAAACTCCAGAGTTTAATTGCTGGCGCTGGTAAATGGATACCTGAATTAGAGAAAATGAAAGGAGGAAACACGTTAGCTATAGGGGACATTAAGTGTCTCCTAATTGCCATCCCTAGGGGGAAAGAGCGGATGACGTTTGGTCAAGAGCAGGATATTCTGGTGTTACCATGGTAAACACTGCTCATGATGGAACACCATTCAATAATTGTAGAAAAGCAGTTTGGTAAGTGCCTAGAGTGCTGTATCCAGACACATCCGATATGGGAGCTATAATGACAAAACAGATGCAGGAAGGGGGTGATCTGCTTGTTTACATTCAGAATTTTCAAGAGCAGTGGACCTTTGAGACATGTGTTTTATCATATATTATGTTAAGGGTTGCCAGATCCAGTACAAAAGCAGCTCAAGATGTTAGTGGGCATGGAAGCAAAGCCATAGTTGGAGATTCAGCTGACCATCACGCATTATTGCAGGTTTTTGCAAGAAAAGAATCTTAAGAAAAACAATATTAGAAAAAGCGAAGAGGCAAAATTAGTGCAGAAAAAACTCTCCAAGTACGCCATTGAAGGGCAATGTTGACTAGTGGAGATGGACCAGGTCCACAGCAAACATGCCACAGACGAATAACCAGAGGCAGTTTGACCAAGGTAATAATGGATTTATATCACAGGAAAGGGGAGGTTTTCTAAGAAGAGTTTTTCAGAATAATCAGGGGTATTTTCAGAACAATCAAGGTGGGCTTCAGAACATGCAGAATGATAATCAAGGCATGCAGGGAGGACAGATGTGGAGACCTCTGCCTATATGATGGACATGTTTTATGACAGGTCAACTGGCTCGCATGAGTAAAAGTCAAGGATTCAAGCAGAATAGTCAATTTTCGAGAGGGGGGACATCAAACCCGCCTGCACATTCGCAGCAGAAAGGAGATGGGTTTTCTCAGAATCAGACAGTACAGGAGACACAAGTGCTGGGAGTACAGTAAGACTTTCAATCACAGCAGGCACAGTAGTCACCTATGCAAATACAGCAAAGCATGAGCACAGGACAGTTAAAGACTCCTAGAATAGGGGATGTCACTGTTGATGGAGGGAATCCTTTCACAGGTACAGGGATGAGGCTGTACCCACACTAGTACAGCTCACTGGGAGACTTGATGTGTTCAATACTATCAGTAACGCCTAATCCTCAAGAGGAGCCAAGGGTTGACATTAATATAGGAGGCAAATCTTTTTTTTTTTTTAGTAGAGATGGTTGTAACGTACTCATGTATATGAGAGAGGACATTTTCGGTGTCTGGAAATACCAGGATACTCAAGGGTTCACAAGAGCTAGAGTAGAGTATAGTTCCTTTTACTGAGACACTACCAGTCTCTAAAGGAGAGTGTGACATGTATGTACTGTTACTATATTCAAGACAGACACCTGTCAATATATTGGGTCGAGATTTAATGACCAAATTAAATATGACCATTTCATTTACTGATGAGGGCACAGTGTGCTCAACACCAGGACTGCATTGTTTAAATGGGAGTGAGTTTGTTATGGCATTTGCAGGAGAAATAGACATATGAGGAGTGCCATTAGAACCAGAAGTGTTTCACTATGGTGTACGCATTTTGCTGACATGGCTGCCAGGCTTAGTAGGTAAGACTGTGAGGATACCTGATGAATTTTTATTCAGGCCAAAGATGCCCATGGTTGAAGAAGAAGGACAAGTCTTTCCTTTATAGTTACAAGCTGCTATAGTACGAGGTGAATTAGCTATGCTTGATGGAGTTCATTATGATGGCAGACGATGGGTCACTGTGATTGCCATTGGGGAAGGTTATAGATTGACTGATGTCACGGGTGAAGACCTGTTTAGAGATCATCCATCAGATGACGAAGTATTACTTATTGGGGGAGAGCAATTAAATGAGAAGTTCCTCAGAGGATGATTTTTAGCACAGAAACGTCCTGAATATTACGATGAGGACATGGCAAAGATGGCAGTTTCTTTATGGACAAAAGGCCCCTATTATGTAGGCCTATTGAAGGGTGCTGGGAAGTAAAAATTAAACTTAAACCAGGATCAATTTTACCTCAAGCACGAAAGTATCCCATGTCTCGAGAGGCAGATTAATGTTTTTTTAAAACAATGGCCCTCATTACAACCCTGGCGGAAATCGAAAAACGATGGCGGAAATGCAATACCGCCATCGAATAGCGCTCGGTGCGATTATGACCCGTCACCGTAAAGTACGATGCCATTAGCGACACCGTAGTGAACGCCAACGCTAACTGCACCAAGTACGCGCACGCGCGCCATGCCAAACCGTAATTACCACCATGGCGCAACGGTACGCGAATTCTGACCCTAGCGGACATGTACCTAACGCCATCAAGCATGGCGGAAAGTACCATTCCGCCATGGTGAGAAGTACGGCATCGCGAATCAACCGTAAATGGCCCTACTGAGTGCCTGTACACCACTCCCTGGCCACATTGCACAACTCCTCATAGGTGCAATGAAGTCACACAATGCAACCAGTGCAATGTACAAGTCACCCATGCATGCCAACGAACAAATGAATCCAGGGGCTCCAAGTGCCTTGTGAGTGGGCATCCATATTTGCCATGGCACCATTGCCGCACTGATGCAGCACAGGCATGTGAAGGTTCAAGTACAGCAACATGAGCAGAAAAATGAGACAAACAAAAACAGGCCCCCCATCGACTGACACCAGTGTAAGGCAACATTCAAAGCAGTATCCTGAGTGAGACTGCACCAGCCCTGTACTCCTGCCAGTAAACAAACCAACCATCAGCATAAGCATGTACCACACAAGTTGGCAGAGTGACAGAGCAGCCAGGCTCATCTCAAGAGGGGCCAATGGGAGCTGCAGGGCACAGATGGCACGAATACAGAAGCTATTCCAATGGACATGACCTCAGTCTCCCTCCAAGAAACGCACGCAAACACAGGCACCTGTGACCAGCCATAGTCTGATAATCACATCATTCCACCAATCCACCTGGCTGACCGGCATCTGTTACACAAAAGCTAATCCCCCGCCCCTGAGCATGACATCATTAAAACAGTCATAATGGCAGGCCCCATCCCTGACCTTACTGGGCTTCGTAGGCAAACGCGGCCAGTACAGTACCACGCAACTATACTCAGAAGCCGGAACCCAATGCAGATCTCCTCACAATACACCGCTCCACAAATAGGAATATGCTACATTACTGGCAAAGAATAACGCTACACGGTTAATATCAGAATAGAAATTTAATGCATCACAAAATCACCAAGCCCATACAGCCATTAGGTCATGAACTCCAAAATACATTTCAGTATTGTGGGCTGCATCCGCAATAAATGACCAGCTTCTGCTTGTGTGACGCCCTGTTCCTTCATGGTACACAGGGGCTACATTCACGTTCAAAAAGGCAACATGGAAGCGCCTAGAACCACAGGGCCGTCCCATTAGGTAGGCACTAGTCCAGCTGAAAGGTCGAAATGT
Organism: Ambystoma mexicanum; assembly: GCF_040938575.1. Taxonomy (NCBI): domain Eukaryota; kingdom Metazoa; phylum Chordata; class Amphibia; order Caudata; family Ambystomatidae; genus Ambystoma; species Ambystoma mexicanum. The sequence continues at coordinate 546,274,250 of NC_090929.1, forward strand.
TGCTCCTAGCCACTAGTACTGCGTAAGGGCATGTGGCCCCTTGGCGATCGTCCCATAAGATCGTAATGGTGCTCCACTGATTAACTCGAAGCAGCAGGTGTCGGGAGTAAAAGCCATCTGCAGGAGTGGCATACAGATGGCAGCGGCAAAAGGGGAGGAGATACCTGTCACCCAAATGAAATGAAAAAGAATAGTATGGCCATCAGAACTTGATTTGTATTACTCACTTCAATGATCACACTAAATCTACAGCCATATGCATGCTAGCCCACTCAAAAGGATTATTCCCACCCAAAAATCACTTGCGAATCACAACTATAAAAATCGAGGTGAAAACACTATTACAAACAAGTGTTTGTGTGCATGCGTCTGTTAAGACAGAATCCATTAGATGGGATTAGTAACGTGCATAGACACAAGTGTTTGAAGGCGCGTCGAGACAGGGAGGGTTCAACAAGGGCTGAAGACGATGGTCCCACTATGGCAGCTCTGCATCACATAGCGCAGGGGAGGTGGATAGATTCCAAAAAGCCCTGTACATGGCAAACTCTCCATCAAATCATCTGTCCATGCATCCATACATCATTCCCTCATCCCGGTATGAAAACGCCTGATTATTTACTCACATAACATGTGAAATTTCCATTAAGTCTGTGCGTAATGCAGTCTGCAAAATCCACTGTGCTCCAGCCCGGAATTCCAGTGTTGTGAAGTAACATGTATTTGGGAACGTCCGGCCTTATCGTCCACTACGCTATTGCGCATCCCATACTATTCATATCAATCATAGCATTCTCGCCTTGGCCCCTGTCCGAAGGACATTAAACAATAGAACCTTATATCTCCAGTCAGACCTGTGGGCGTCTCCTCGCCGCTAGCTGAAAACCGAAAGCGCTGTCCTTCGAATTCCTCATTTGCAACATCACGTCGAAAAGGCATCTGTGACCGCTTGAAATCACAAATTCATCCATGTAGTGCGGCAGTGTGTGAAAATGGCAACTGGCTTCACTCACAAATGGGACGCCCCGCCCGTCGGTGAACCGCGGTACAGTGCTGCATGAGGGTCCACCGTTAATCGAGTACTACATTCCACTGACCCTTCAAAAGTTTGTTCGCGACTGCAAAGATAGTATGTGAAGCAATGGGACCATAGCAGAATGAACATATGAACCAATATCTCACTGCCATCGGGATGAAATACATGATTGTAATGGCAAGATGCCATGCGTCGAATTGCAGCGTTGTGTGCGGGACGTGCTGGCCCAAAGGGGATTGCAGCTTGCACAGGTGGAATGAATCACCACAGGTGGAGGCAATACAGCTTGAAAACACATAAATTGCACACCCAACCCCCTCCCACAACCACACCCACTCCAAAATGCTACCGGCAGGACTAGCGATGTTGGCCCTGGGGGACCTGATAGCACTGCAAGTACTCCAACTTCAAGAAGAAGACGAACACCAACTACTACAACAACCGGCCGCACAGAGGAGACGCAGGAGGAGGAGGAGGGCAAGGCAGGGCCAGCAAGGCCCGCCAGCACAGCCACTACCACCACGCAGGCAGCCCGCAATCCCACGCCTCCGAGCACATCCGTTCAACCTCACGGATGAGCAGATCCACACCCTCTACCGTTTGGACCGGGACACCATAACCGCCAATGTGGACATGACACAGGCTGACCTTGTCTGCATGATAGATAGCCCAACCGCCATCCCACCCCTACTGAAGGTGGTGTCTGTACTCCACTTCCTGGCCACAGGCACCTACCAGCACACAGTCGGACAGTTGCATGGCATTTCACAGCCAGTGTTCTCACGGACACTATTGCAAGTGCTCGATGCCCTCCTGAAGCACGCAGACGACTACATCTCTCTACCACGCTGGGAGCAGGAAATTACGAACACAAAAGTGGGATTCCATGCACTTGGCGGCATACCGGGTTGCATTGGTGCCATCGACTGCACCCATGTGGAACTGGTCGTCCCACATGCCATGGAGGCCCAGTACCGCAACCAAAAACAATTTCATTCTCTTAATGTACAAATGGTGTGTGACTCCAACAGGATCATTACACATTGTTGTGCCCGATTTCCTGGATCAACCCATGATTCCATGGTCTTGAGGAACTCTACAATACCACGCTACATGGAGCGACACGCAGGGAACAGATCCTGGCTACTCGGTGAGTCTCATTTCATGCATGATAATGTGGGGTATGTGATGCGGCAATGACCTGGCAGGAAGGGGGGTGGGAGGTGCGTACGTGGCAATGTCATTCCACAAACATCCTTTATTGTCCACATACAGGTGATGCCGGGTATCCACTGAAGAGATGGCTCCTTACACCACTCCGGAACCCACAGAACCAGCATGAGGAGGACTACAACCATGCCCACTCACGTACCCGTGTAGTCATAGAACAGGCATTCGGCCTACTGAAGACTCGTTTCCGCTGCCTCAGCAGGTCTGGCGGGGCACTCCTGTACCGCCATGAGAAGGTTGCAAAGATGGTCATGGCATGTGTCATGCTACACAACATGTGCGTACGTAGAAATGTGCCCATGCCCCCTGACGCAGAACTGCAAGCACCTGAAGATGGTCATGATGAGGGTGGGGATGTGGCAGCACCTCAAGGAGTCTGCGAGGCACAGGAGGGCCGTGACATTCATCAGATTCTCATTGATTCATGCTTCTAGCACTCACGCCTGGTGGCTGATACATGGACACGGGACTTGTGGCACTGTGTGTGTCTGGAACATGCACAATATGGACTGTACGCCTATAAAGGCCTCGTACACAAAGATCAATGTCCACACATCTCATTGGATGATCGTGCATTGTTTATAGCATATGTGAAATTATGTTACACACCCCATCGACCCGCCACCCAAGTGAGCCCAACACACCCCCTCCACCCTCCTACCTCCCCCCCGAACACCAGTGTCCGAAGATGCTCATTGTCAGTGGGCAGACGCTATTGCAAGCCCCCTCTCCGGGTATCAGGGGCACCCCTGCCTGTGGAGCGCAGGTTCCTCCCAGATCTACGTTGGGGGCTGCCCTGGACGGAACTTGCAACGGATGATGTCTCTGCCTGCTCACGTCCATGCATGTCCCTAAGGGTTTGTGAGAGCTCAGTGAGCACACGGCGCACAGAGGCAAGTTCAGCACATACGTCTTTGGATGTCGCATGCAGTTCCCCCCTCAGGCTCTCGGTGCTTCTCTCCATTTGTACTCTCAGGCTCTCGGTGCTTCTCTCCATTTGTACTCTCAGGCTCTCGGTGCTTCTCTCCATTTCTGCCCTAAGTGTCTCAGTTGATGTTTCTATGGCTGCCTTAGTACCCCCACATTCATCAGCATGGTCCTTGAGGAGCGTGGCCAGTTGCTGCTGTTGCACGATCACCTGGTCGAGGGACTGTTGCGGTGGTGTCACAGAGGGGCTGGTCACCTCATGTTGCCTTGCCACAGGGCTTGTGGGGGATGGCCAGTCGTCATCTTGTGGGTGCCCCTGCGTGGTATCCTCATGGTGTACGGGATGAAACAAACAGGGGGATTGAGACAGGTCATGGATGGATCTTACTTCGACATCCCCGTTTTCTGTGTCGGAGCATGCTGCCATTAATGCAGTGTCACCTATGGTGCTGCTGCCACCAGAAGCAGTGCCTTCTGTGGCATCCATTGGGGGGACCTGTGGTGGTGCTGTTGTGGGCATGCTGGCTGCTGGGGTGCCTGTTGAAGTTCCCTCCTGTGTGCTGCCACTTGATTTGTGCTGCTGCCGTGTCTTGATGCGTGCAGCTGAGGTGGAGGGTCTTTGGCCGTTGGTCTTGGCCCTCTTTGCAGGTGTGCTGGTAGGGGTGTCCTGGAGCTCGTCGTTTGAATCGGACCCTGTGGTGGAGTAAAGGAGGGCGAGCGTTATTAATGGGTCTGTTGAAATTGGAATGGCAATGTATCACATGCATTGGGGTGGTACCTGAGGGTGATTTGGGTCGGGGCCTTGGAGGTGGTTTCATTTTTGTGTGGATTGAGGATGCAGTTGTTTTGCAGCCTGCAGTTAGGGTGTGCCTGCTGCACGTGTGAGGGTGTTTTTAGGATTTTTAATTATTTATGTATTTAATGTGAGTTTTAAAGTGCGCTATCAGGCCAATGTATGTGGACGTTCTCCTGGACATGTGTTACTGTTGCACTATGTGGACACATGGTACTTCACATGATTGGACATTGTGGATTTAGCATTGTTTTATTTGGCCCACCTACCGGATTCTTCGGATGTCTGGACTCCTTTCTCCATCCCTCCGACTCCCTCTATACTCTCCATTCCAATGGTGGAGGCACAGATTTCTTCCCAGGGGGTCAACTTGATGGGTGATTCCGATCCTCCCCCGGTAGCTGTGGCAATGTTACGGTTGGCGGATAGTATGCTCCGTACGCGTATCCGCAGGTCGTCCCATCGCTTTCTGCATTGCTGTGGGTTGCGGGGTGCGGTCCCCACCGCACTTACCCGCTGTGCCACCAGGGCCCATATGGCCTTCTTGTTCGCAAGTGCCGTCCTGGTCATTTGCGTCGAGAAGACGACGGCAGCATTCTCCTGGAGGGTCTCTGTGAGCACGGTGAGTTCCTCACGGGAGAAGTGCACGCTTTTTTCGCTACTTTTCCCATTTCTATTGCTTTCACTAGGGTGGATGACGGGTTGGGATGTGTCTCAGGGTAGTATTTTTAATGGTTGTGTGGGAATTCTGATTTTATAGGTGTACGGCGTGCTGTTTCCCGTTCCGGGACCATGTTTTTACTTCCGTTTCCGTATATTTACGGTCACTGTACTTTCCGATTGCCGCTCATTACGGTGACCGCTAAAATGGGTGGCGGAATTGCACCTAGGGCGCCGTACGACGGCGGTGAGGGGCGTTTTGGGGACATTTCCGCCATCGCGGACTTTGCACTTCCGCCATGGCGTAGTGCTCGTGCCCGATGGGTCGGAATTAGCCGCACTTTGCTCCGTCGTGCAATGGCGGAAACGCTATTTACGCTATGGCGGTCAGGTCAGTCACTTTCCGCCAGGGTCGTAATGAGGGCCAATATATGCTATAATGGAACAGGGTATTTTAGTGACATCAGAGTCATTGTGTAATACCGCAATCTATCCGATTAAAAAAGGGAAAGGAGGGTTGTGGAGTTTAATTCAAGATTTGAGACCAATTAACCAGGTTGTAGAGGCCAAGTTCCCTCTAGTTCCTAACAATCTTATGCAATATACCTGTTGAAGCACAATATTTCACTGTGATTGACTTGAAAAATGCATTTTTCTCAATCCCATTGCATAAAGATTCGCAAGATTTGACATCATTCACGTTCAGACAGACTCACCTGAAAAGCACTTGTTTACCCCAAGGGTATTGTGAGTCTCCATCGTTTTTCACTAGGGTCCAAAGATGGACTTAAGCAATATTGATTTAGAAAGTGTTGTGTTGCAGTACGTGGATGATATATTGGTCTGCAGCACCACAGAGGAAAAGTGCAGACGCGATTATGTTCAGTTAATGATTATTTTGCTGACTAAGGATATAAAGTTGACAGAGAGAAGTTAAAGTATTGTCAACAAGAAGTGTTATACATTGGCCAGTTAATTTCACATGAAGGAAAGAAGGTTACTCCTGAAAGAGCTGAGGCTATACTAAAAACAGAAAAGCCAGTTACAATAAAGCATATGCAGAGATTCTTGGGACTTTGTAGCTATGTAAGAGCATGGATCTTTGATTACTTATACATAAGGCCCTTATTGCAAGCTCTAAATAAAGCATATGCAAATCAAGAGAATATTGTTTGGACAGAGGAGATGGAAGAAGGGTTTGATGAATTAAAAAAAAGGCAATTTGCACAGCTCCAGTTTTAGGGATTCCTAATTATGCCGAGGAATTATTTTTGTTTTCGCACACAGATCGATGAAAATGTTAAACTGTTTTACATGTGTACAGATGCAATGAAACGCAAGCAGACAAAGTATTCTTGAGGCTAGATTTGTAGTGAATAGATTGCGGCATGCGCCAATATATATATTTATTTAGATTGGGAGCATTTTGAACTCCGACTGCACTTCACTTTATCCTATATGTCAAGATAAATCTAATTATTTTTAAACCTGATATACTGCTAGTTTTTGCTATCATGTCTGCATTGTATATCTGTAGTGTTATTAAGTCTGATTGCATTTGCATTTTTATACAATGGCCTGAACGAAGCAATGCAGTGGCAGGAGCTTGCAGTTCTATAACATTGAAGTGTTTCAATGTTGCAATTCATCTTCTTCCCTAGCTACCACCTGCCGACTGAACCTAGCAGAATTTGATGTGCCATCTGATACATTCTGCCCCACTGTGCAGTCCACTCAGAGAACCCTGTCCTTTTCCCCACTTGTCCTTCCCTTTCTTCCCTCTTTGCACACTGCATTCCCACATTTCTGGGGCCTTCATTCCCTCTGTGCATTCCTTTTGCACCTACACAGCTCTCGGCATCTGCCTGCTCTTCTTTAAACTTATTTTCATTCACTTCTCTATCCTTTCAATCGACCTTCATTTTTTCCACTTTTACAATTCTCTCTTAATTAATTTTTTTCCCCAATTTTTTTCCATTTTTATCTGTACTTTTTTGTTGCCCTTCCACTCGTTCTGGGTTGACTACACCCAGATCCACCTCTGGTCTGCCTTCTGCCACCATGATATCAGTTGAGAGCATGGCAGTGCACATATGTATGCACATCCAAGTACACTTCTTTGCATAACCTTGTTTGCACCCTTGGCTTCAGCGTTGGCCCATCCCGCACACCGCTCAACCAGCTCGCTCCTTCAGCAGCCCCCTTTCCGGGTGCACTATGCACCCACGGGTGCTCCCCGCTGTCCTCCCAGCAACAGACCTCACCCTGGGCCTCCGCCTGAGGCACACACACCCGCCACTCAGCGCGCTAGGATTGGTATAGCGCACGGTTCATACACTCGAGGTGTCCTCCTCTGATTGGCCACTGCGTCAATGACAGCACCAAGCTATGCCCCCGCAGTGCATCACACGCGGAACTTCTTAACTCCTGTGGCCCGCTCACAACGCTACCGGCTTCTTGTTTGAGCGGACTGCAGTGGTTACATGCACACAAGCAAGCAAGGTAAGATCATTTTCTACCCGCTCCTTTATCCACCGATCCAGCAGCCTAACACAGCCTCACCCCAAGCTACCCTCTCCACCTTATGTGCAGACCTGGTGAGCGTCCCCTTCCACAGCCTCACTGCGGATCCCCTGGACTTTCCACTCCTGCATCCAGGTAGGCGCTGCCTACAGTGGCTTTGGCTTCCATGCTTGAGCACATTTATTATGCTGACTCACACGGCCTAGACGGCTTGGTCCCAACTTGGACCCCCACATGCACAGCCATGTATGGTCGCCTGCCCCCCTTCTTCCTTTTCCCCCCCTTCCATGCACTTTTTCCCGTACCCCCCCTTTTCCCCTCCCTTCCCTTTTGTTGGGCAAAATTGTCTATAGCTTTTAGCGACAATGTAGTGGCTATGCTCTAATTTAGTAAATGAGCATACGCATCTCTTAATAGCATCAAACAGCTATGTAACATGATTTTGAGCCGTTTTCTGGATACACCACTCTGCAACATTGCAATTAGAGGTTGACTCATGCCCTCCTTGCAATGCTCCTTTGTGTCTCCTAATCCAGGATCCCAGGCAGCCCGCCAATGCTGCCCTACTACGAGGACAGACATGATTTGATCACCACATGAAGACTTATTGTGCCCTGAAGAAGATGGTCTACAACCACTCATAACCATTGAAACCGGTCGACCAGACCTGTTTGTGGCTTCTCCAGTACACCACACAATATCCCCAAGACTAAGACGGGGTACCGACAAACTTAACACAAAACCCAGAGAAGCATGGTGTGGAAACATAAAAATTGATATGAGGCTGGGAAGCCCAAAGGAAACACACCAACACAGGTTACAAAGGACATACAAAGTGCTTTATTTAAAAGCTACAACAGTTACCAAAGTCAATTGACAAACGGATAGATATTCGGCTCTCAGAGTAACGTAACGAACTTCAACCAGGGTTCGATGCATTAGTAGAGAGACCGTACATTGGAATACTTGGGCTTTTATATCCTTTATCCAGCCCTTGGCCAACCCCCTCGCGGGTTAACCATTCTTGGGACCAGGCCTAAGGTTCCTTGCCAGGTCAATCCCATAATGTATGCATTTTGATCAGTTCCGCTGATACAGTTGTTTATTTACACATAGGTCAGGGATAGGACAAGGTCTCAGTTCGCGACCCCGACAAGTGGCCTGCAGGCATATTAATTATTTCGTGTGTGTGGAGGTCACAACGGCCAGAATCTCACTCAGAATGTCAGTCGGCCTCCATTTTGATGTTCAGGGTGACTTCCACTTTATAAGAGAACCTAAAATGACGGCTAAATCCAAGATGGCGACTTACATAACTTTTCGTTAAGGTCAAAACCTTGCCGCGGAGTCTATTTACATGATAGTTTAGACAACTTGGCGTAGGCCAATACACATTCAAATACTGGGATAGGAGGCATAATATCGTTTCAATTCCAACAGACCCTCCTTTTGGCCTATGCCAAGTGCTAATATCATTTCTAATACTTTTGCAAATAACTCCATGTGTTGTCATCCATACATCCCGAATCATTGTCTGTAATATCTATAGCCATTAGGTCATTCATCAGAACCTCTTGTAACACGAACTCTTTGGATGCTGTGTCTGGGGCATACATTCTATGCCCTATTGTGCTCACTGCTTGGTCACAACATCCCCCTAGCATTCCACATATACTCGGAAGACATTGAAAACAGCAACAAAGGAATAGCAGGATCCCCAAAATAGCTAGAATAACAGAAAGCACCTTCCAACCCCAAGATCGTAAAGAATCCCAGAACCAGGTGCTAAGATTCCAATCTCCCACAGGGATATGCACTTCAGAACTAAGGATATGCAAGTTCTGTATTGCTTTAAAAATTGTCGGCGAGGAATCTGGTACGAAAACACAGCAAGCGGACCCCACTAATTTGCATACTCCACCTCGTTCTGCCATAATGACATCTAATGCCATCCGATTTTGGAGTGCTACCAATCTTATTGCTTTTTGTTCTAATGTCATATTGTAGAGTATGTCCGTGGTCCGGTTGATCGTTCTCTCCAGTACCCTTGCTAATCCCCTAATGTTCTCAGAGTTTGTTATTTGTCCCCAAAAGGGCACATCTGATTTTGCTATATCTCCCAATACTTGCCCAGGGGTATCTCCGTTCTCATCCCGCCGTGGGCGAGCCTTAGAAACCTCCAATGTACTGGCTACAAATACCCCAGGTAACAGGATTCCTAAATAACAAGTTCCCTGCCAATCCTTGGGCAACCAGGGAAATGCTAAACTACCACAAACAAAATAGACAGGCCCCCTACATACAGGGGCCTGTTTTCTCCAGTCAAATTTACAGTGTTTATACAACCTTCGAAATCTCCCATTGGCCGAGTGCCGTTTCTTTGTACACAAAAGGGGACCGAGTCAGGGCTATGATTTATAGAGTAAGAAGGAGGTACGGCGTCCTTATTGCCTATCGGAGCCATTTTAAAGGAAATTAAAGTTTGAAAAGGAAGAGACAGTTTATCAGACGGCCTAATAGAAGCGACATTAGGTTTACTTCTATTCGCAAAAAGCGAGCATCCCAGGGGAGTTAATTCACGTTTCTCAAAATCATTCAGATTAGTTCCATCAAAGTTCCCTGAGATGCTATCATTCCAACGGCCAAAGAATAGTGCTCTAAGAGAGGAATAGCAAGCAGTCGTTAAAGGTAAAGGGTGAATATACCATCCCAGTCCCTTGTTCCCATGTTGCGGTAGATGAGTACAAATCCAACAATTACTCTTATTAAAAATGGCATGCGTTGCATTCATTACTATCATTAGAGTGTTATTATGATATTTTTGTCTATGTTGGGAGTCTCTAGGGGACAGAGTGTGAAGGTGTACAGAGGGAGTCAAAGCAGTTGGTACAATCTCGGTCGGTAGTAAAGGTTTTAGAGGATAGATTTCTTCAAAGTACCAAAGTCCTACAGCAGTAATTACAAAAATAACAATTATCGTTATCAAAACACAGCAGTACGTTTTCGGGGCCCAGGCACATTGTTCATTGTCCAAGATGGTCACCCCCTTATTCACAAGTCCAGTGCGGGGAGCAGCAGTGGAGGTGGCAGGCATTGTAGTTCCTCAATCGACGACCCCAATGTTTGTTGCTGGCGACGCTACGGTCGCGCGATTTCTTATTCCTTCCCAACCCTAGCCAGCAGAATCCCTTTTGTTCAACAGAAACTTTCTTATACAAAAGAAAACTTCCAATCACTTCCCTTTTCCAAATGCACGGAAAACCCGTGCCGTAGTTCTATTTTCTTCGTCGAAGATTGTACCTGGTGGTACCCAAGATTGTTTGATCCGCAAATAAGGTGTCGTCACTTCCTGAGTGAAGCGACGTATCGGAGGCGACGGAAGTCGCAGAGCTTGAAACAGTATTTTCCGGAAGTGATTTTTCAAGAGAGTGCGGAGACGAAATGGACTGTTCCCCAAGCTCCTCGGGCTCAGAGAAATTCTCTGACGCACTGACAGCGCTGTTTGCTACTCCAGGATCAGTGATTGTAGCATCAGCGAGGGGTTCTGCGTCTTCTGTAACGTGTGGCGTCGGGTGAGGAAGTTTCTTGACATGCGTCGCGTGGATCCAGTGTTTCTTTCCAGCCACCCGCACTGCTGTCCGGGTGACCAACAGCACCTGGTAGGGTCCCTTCCAACGAGGAGCGAGACAGGAAGACCTTTCGTAGGCCTTTACTAGGACCCAACTTCCAGGCTGTATATCGTGTCCTGGGCCCGTGAACCGTACAGGTAAAGCTGAAAACACCTGGTGATAAATGAAATACAGGTTTTTAGTTAACTGGTTACAGTAGTCTACAAGCAATACATTTTCCACCTCTCTCGGGGCTTTAGGTTTTGGGAGACCCCAAATATTAGCAGATCTCCCCATCACTACCTCAAATGGAGAAAGCCCAGTCTTAGTTTGAGGTGTGGTACGCATAGCCAATAACACAATAGGTAAGGCATCTGGCCATTTCAGTTTGGTATCGGCACATGTTTTTGCAAGCTTATTCTTTAAGATACCATTGTGTCTTTCCACCAACCCAGCACTTTGAGGATGTCTAGCTGAGTGAAATTGTTTCTCAATACGTAAGGCTGTGCATATCTGCAAAATTACTGCTGCAACAAAATGAGGACCATTGTCCGACCAAATTACCCTTGGGAGCCCAAATCGAGGAAAGAATTCTTTTACCATAATCTTTGCAGTGGTCATGGCGGTAGCATCTTTAACGGGGAAAGCCTCGAACCATTTACTGAAGGCACAAATAATTACAAGAACATATTTCAGATTGTTACACTGTTCCATCTCAATAAAATCAAAGTGAATGACCTCGAAGGGAACAGAAGCGGGCCCAAAGCTTCCCCTTGGAGTTACCGTCCCCTTCCCCACATTGTGCTGTAAGCAGATCATGCAATTTCGGACATGATGTTTGGCAGTCTCTGGAATCTTGTTATTCACCCAAACTTGTTCTAACATTTTCGTGATCTGCTGAGCACACACATGTGTAGGACCGTGTGCCATCGTAACCATTGCCAGTACGTATGAATCAGGGAGCAACCATTTTCCTTCAGATGTATCCACCCAACACCCAGCACCATCTAGTTTCCCCATTCCTTCGGCCCACCTTTTAGATTCTTCTACTCTGGCATCACTTTGAATATCTCGCACAGACCCAATACCTTCATCCATTATATAAGCATCTTTCATTTCCCTCAAAGCATACATGTCTGTGCTAAGGTCTGTGGCCAATTGCCTGGCTATCAGGTCCGCAAAAGCATTCCCTTTTCCCACATCATCTATGACCTTACGATGTGCTGCACATTTCATGATCGCTAACTGCCTAGGGAGTGAGAGTGCTGAGAGTAATTGCACTATCAAGGGGCCATGCTGGATCTTGGTCCCATGTGAGGTCAGGAACCCTCTTTCCGACCAGAGACTCCCAAAGTTGTGAGCCACCCCAAAGGCGTACTGGCTATCAGTATATATATTTACTATACGCCCTTGGGAGAGTTCACAAGCTCGGGTCAATGCTATAATCTCTGCGGCCTGCGCGGAGTTATGCGAAATTCTCTTAGTTTCAACAACTTTACTCAATGTAGTAACTGCATAAGCAGCTGTAGATGTACCATCTGAAAGTTTGAAGCAGGAGCCATCACAAAACAGCTCCCCTTCTGCATTGTCCAAAAGAGTATCTATAAGATCTATCCTGCCCTTCGTTTCTTGTTCAGTGGTATACAGGCAATCATGTAATTCTTCGTCACCGCAAACAGTGTTTTGCGGGAAAGGTAAGAGTTCAGCCGGATTAAGAACACAACACCTCTTAATTTGAATGTGAGGGGCAAACAGAATTAATTCATACCTTGTTAACCGCGCAGAGGTGAGGTGTTGCGTTTGGGTTTTGTTCAATAGGATATCTACAGAGTGAGGTACCATCAAAATCAAATCATGGCCTAGGACCATTCCCTCACTCTGTTTTACAGACGCGGCAGCAGCAGCGACAGCTCGCAAACATCTCGGCAAAGCGCATGCGACAGGATCAAGGGCGGAGGAATAGTAGCCGCACGGCCTATTCTTCCCTCCGTGCTCCTGTGTTAACACAGCCAAAGCACATCCATCACATTCATGCACAAACAACACAAAGGCCTTGTCATAATTTGGAGTACCCAGAACCGGTGCAGAGCATAACACGGTTTTGAGAAGCTCAAATGATCGTTGATGTTCCAATTCCCATGGCAGTGGCAGAGAAATGCCCTTCTTCGTCAAAGCCAACATCGGTTTTATCACTAGTGAAAAGTTCGGGATCCACAACCTACAGTAAGAAGCCATAACTATTAAGGCTCTGACTTCCTTTTGTGTATTTGGAACGGACATGCCAGAAATGTGTTTTATTCTTTCAGGTGTCAATCTCCTCCCCTCCTTTGACAGGAGGTACCCTAAATAGGCGACCTCCTGACAACAATATTGACATTTTTTGGACGAAGCTTTATGACCATTTATTGCTAGATGAACTAGCAACAGTATAGTGCCTTCTTTACAAGCACTTTCAAAGTCTGCAGCCAAAAGCAAATCATCAACATATTGAAGCAGTGTACAATTAGGTGGCAATTCAAGGGTGTCGAGCAGCTCTTTCAAAGCTCTACTATAAATGCTTGGACTTTCAGTATACCCTTGAGGTGCCCTTGTGAATGTAAACAAATATCTACTTTCCTTATGTATAGGAATGCTAAAGAAAGTGTTTTTTTAGATCCACAACACTGAAGTGCGTGGCCGTAGCAGGGATCATTGTCAATATCGTCGTCACATCAGGCACGATTGGAAATTGTGGGGCGACAACTCTGTTAATAGCATGAATATCAATTATGAACCGGTATGGAATTGCATTGTCGCCTCTCTTATATACAGGCAAGATCGGACTGTTACACAAACTACCTGTAATCTCTTCGATCACCCCACGATGCACAAAATCGGAGACAATGCATTTCAAAGCACGCTCGCCCTCAACTGATATTTTATACTGCGCAATGCGTGGTAGTTTCACTCCATGTATCAAAACTATTTTAACCGGCTCAATCTGTAATACCCCGACATCATTGTCGTCAATCGCCCATAAACATTCCGGGACAATGCTAAACTCAGGAGGTAAAGGTCGAATCAGGAACTGAGAATTAGGAAGTTGCTGTGGTGAAACCGTCAGCCGTACTCCATCAGAGGAACAATGAATTACTGCATTCAATTTCTTTAACAAATTCAACCCCAGCAAATTCTCTCCACAGTTCGAAGTGAGAAGGAAAGGGCAATGGTCCGTAAAGGGACACAAAGAAACAGACACCGGTGAAGAAACCGGACAGACAATTGGTATACCAGAAAACCCTACGGAAACATTTGTTTGCCCTGACAGTGGAATGTTTGGAACCGGGGAATGATCAATGGAGCACTTCTGTGCTCCAGTGTCTATCAAAAACTGGTGTTTCCTATTCCCTACTAATAATTCAAGGTAGAGGCCTTTCTGATTAACGGGAATAGGTGAAGGTTCCAAACCCTGCTTCGGGCAATCCTAATGAAATAGAGTATCGTCAGAAGGAAGCTCTTCAGAGAGGTAGGCAGCAGAAGGGTGATCAAATATGTTCCTCGAGTCCACACTCGAGGTCTGATTTTCCAGCGAAAACGTTTACTGAGGATCTTGTAAAAACTGACCTCTATCAGGGCCCCCTGCTCCAGGGTGGCCCCTAGGTCATCTACCCATACTCCCAAACGCACTGTTTGACCTTTGTCGAAGGACGGGGCACTGTGCTCGCCAATGACCTTCCTGGCGGCAATAAACACATTGGGCCTCATTACACGGTAGGCGGTAGGGATTTACCGGTACCGGTAAAATACCGGTACCGGTAAATCCCTGCCGCCTTACTACGAGGTCCCTTAGCGGGTTGGAGTTTTAACGCCTGCTTTTTGCAGGCGTTAAATACCAACCCGCTAAGGGACCTCGGAGCTAATTACGGCACCGCTAAATTGCGGTGCCGTAATTAGCGCCTTCCCCATTCCCATTGAGCCCTATGGGGCAGAAATGGGAATGGGGAAGGGCAATGGCGGATGGGGGATTTACCGCCCCTCCAACCTTGGGATGGGGCGGTGAATCCCCTTTCCGCCAAGGCGGTGCCGGTATTTTACCGGCATGAGCCATGGCGCTAATAGCGCCATGGCTCACCGCCTACCGTGTAATGAGGCCCATTGATTCATATTCACAGGACCCAAAGGAGCATTTCCTTTTGGGACATACTGACCTCTGGTCTGTGTCATCCCATGTCTGGGGTTTCTAACAATTTGTTGTAATAATACTTTGGTTTTCAAATCTCCTTTCCTTTTTTCAATTTTGTCCTTCTCATTATTAACACGGTTCTCATAATACTAAGCTATGTGCAAAACTTCAGATTGAGATTTTGCCTGCCAAGCGTCTCGGAGGACATAATCTGTGACTGGATGTCAGGCAACAAACCTTTTCCCAGACTCTGTACCCAAATCCTGTCCACTGAAGTCAGAAAATACCTGCTCGAATCTGTTAAAGAATTCAGTGGCGCCTTCAGTTTTCCCTTGAACACAGGCCGTAAGCTTGTCCCAAATAATTCTTTTCTCTTGAATTATAGTTTTTAATTTTGCGACAATTCTATCAGGCAAAGTAAGTATTACCTGTGGTGGTTTCTCACCTGCTGGTCTTTCCCCATCAATCCTAATAATATTAGCCCACGTATCTCCCAACCCTGGCACATCGTCTATTGTCCGAACCTGCTTCCATACATCTACGGGTAGGATTACAGGAAATAGCAAGTCAATATCACTTAAGGTGAACACAGAGGACTGCAAGACGGAATCTATTTCTTTGTAAAACCCTGTCGGGTTTTTCCTGATATCGGGAACTGATTGTCTAATAGTGTTCACTTCCTGTCGTGAAAACGGGACGTGAACGAATTGTGATACATAATGTGCAGGGATATCCACAGCGGGGGCACCAGTCCCAGCGTTGGCAGGAATCTCAACTTTTGGGACAAAGGTCGGAGGAACCTCTCTCATAGGCAACTGAGATATAGGTACCTCCGGCCGCTTACTAAGCAACAGAGCCAGGTCGAGCGCTAAGGCAGCCGAAGAAGTGTCGGGCGAAAAAGCCCTTTTACAAATCCCCAATAATTCTATGGGGCAACTAACCTTCTTTCTTACACATTCTTCTTGCAGGTACTGTAGCATTACCTGAATTACCTTTCTTTGCATTTCTACTGTGTACTGACTATACGTGTCATATACTTCATCTGGCGGAATCGATGAATCCGAGATCCATCGAATCGCATCTTTGGTACAAATTCGTACTTCCTCAGGTGCCGATCTACGACACGGAAGGAACCGTTTCTGTACATACATACTATCGTCTTCGTCATCCTCATCTCGTGACTTTTCAAAGTCCTTCCTATACTCAAACAATTTTTCAACATGACCATATACTTTCTGCTCTGTGTCCCTCGAAAGTGCCAAAGCATTTAGATCTCTCACCCCTTGTGGAAGATCCGAATTTTGTAATCTACCCCACATCACACATAAATGAGTCCCCAAACCTTCGATAAAAACATTTTTCTCGGGAAAACTGTTCAAATTAGATAATGTGGAAAAAACATTAACTTGATCACCTTTCTCCATACAGTGCTTAGCCCATGCAAACAATTCCTGTTTCTTATCTGCAGAAACAGTATTACGAGTGACGATCTTTGATCCTGCACCTTGGTCAACTTTAGTCAATACGGGGCCACTCGGGAGCGGAGGTGCAGGTAAATTTAATAAAGGTACAACTATCGGTGCAGGAGGAAGGGGCGGTGCGATAGGTGGAGGAACAACAACTAGAGGAATAGGAACAATAGGTTGTAGAGGGGGAACAGAAATAAAAGCAGGAACAACAGCAGGAATGGGCAGAGCGCCCAAAATAGGATCATACGGAGGTGGCGCAGAGGCACCAGGCCTGCGTTCGTTTAACAATTTTTCAATAAATTCTTCGGAAACGTGAAAATCTTTGGAGGGGTAAATTTTATGGATTCCAAGTGAAAAAGCCCCATCCATATTTTGAACTGATTCTGAATGTTTTTCTTTATCATATAACAACGCTTTTTCGGCATTTGTTTTATGACGGCGTGCATGTTTATCCCTACTTTTAAGCTGCTGTAACGCTTCTTTTTTCCAATTCTGTAAAACATCAAAGGCTGCAGGTCTAGCCTTCTTTTTTAGCAAGACTGATTCTAGGTATTCAATACGGGGGATCTCAAAACTGCCGTTGATTGGCCACTGAAATTCGGAGGCATGTCTGGTCTGTCTGTGCCAAATATCATTAAATACTATACTACCAATGCCATACTTACAGTACATAGTACATGCCGGCGACCCCTCCTTTGGTGCCGGGCGGCTAAATTCCAAAGATTGTCGATCGCTGCGGAACAGAGCCCTAAAGCAGCTAGACAATTTCCCAGGCATTTCACAAAAAATTGGTGTTACCTGGTCAATAATTGTGTCTGCAGATACAATACGCCAAATTCAAATTGTCAGGGTTAAATTAAGAGCCGGGTCACGACTGCACCTGACCAATCCTAAGGCGGACCGTACGGTTTATCAAAGAACTTACCTAACAAATTTTACCTTGTGTTTGGTGGTTTCGACAAATCTGCCCGCCTCAAAAATGGACCCTCGTCAAGATGCTGTGTCAGACCACATGACTATCGTCCAAGGATCGGATCGTGCAGCGCTGCCGAGGTTTCGCGTCTCGTTCGGTCGGGCCCGCAGAATCACACCGTCCGATCCCGGTTCGATAGTCTGCGTCAACCTTCAATGATCTGGCATCAATCTTGAGGGTCCCTGTTCGGGCGCCAACTGTGAAAACATAAAAATTCATATGAGGCTGGGAAGCCCAAAGGAAACACACCAACACAGGTTACAAAGGACATACAAAGTGCTTTATTTAAAAGCTACAACAGTTACCAAAGTCAATTGACAAACGGATAGCTATTCGGCTCTCAGAGTAACGTAACGAACTTCAACGAGGGTTCGATGCATTAGTAGAGAGACCGTACATTGGAATACTTGGGCTTTTATATCCTTTATCCAGCCCTTGGCCAACCCCCTCGCTGGTTAACCATTCTTGGGACCAGGCCTAAGGTTCCTTGTCAGGTCAATCCCATAATGTATGCATTTTGATCAGTTCCGCTGATACAGTTGTTCATTTACACATAGGTCAGGGATAGGACAAGGTCTCAGTTCGCGACCCGACAAGTGGCCTGCAGGCATATTAATTATTTTGTGTGTCTGGAGGTCACAACGGCCAGAATCTCACTCAGAATGTCAGTCGGCCTCCATTTTGATGTTCAGGGTGACTTCCACTTCATAAGAGAACCTAAAATGGCCGCTAAATCCAAGATGGCGATTTACATAACTTTTGGTTAAGGTCAAAACCTTGCCGCGGAGTCTATTTACCTGATAGTTTAGACAACTTGGTGTAGGCCAATACACATTCAAATACTGCGATAGGAGGCATAATATCATTTCAATTCCAACAATGGGCTTTCAGCATACCCTATGAATCAGTGGGACTGTGCGGTTTAAAGAAAAAAGCAAAACTTTTTGTTGAAAAACCAGATCTAACTTTTTTCATTTTTTTTCATTTTTTTCTTTTTCTTGGGCAACCACCCACATGCAAAGAGCTTTGAGCCATCAGGCTGAATAAAGAAAAAGCCAAAAAAATCCTGATGTCTGCGACCTATACATGTTAGCCAAAACTGTTTGGTTTACCACAAGATCTAATCCCCTCTCATACCAACCTACCACCCCACTGGTTGCCCCCCACATACCCTTTTTAGGCTGTTGGTGTTAGCACTGCATGTGGTATACAGACAACCACATGCAGAGAGCTGGAATTAGTTCCTACTTCCCTCCCTCCCAGGCAGGTACTACACCATCCACTGTCCAAAGCCAGTCAACCCAACAATACAAACCCCTCCCCCCTCGTTTCCATCATTGGCAGGGTTTTTGGGTGTCTGCCCAGAGGGCCAGAGCAGCTCATCATCTTGTGTCCAACGATTAGGACTACCACGAAACTACCACAACCACTGCTGATAGTTAAGTACATTGACAAGTGAGATTTCAGAGGGAGTGGAGATAAGCTAGCTTGTGGGCATTGATATTCGTAGAGAGGTTGAAGTCACCTACTATGACCATGGAAACATCAGCAGGGATAGATCCAAGTGAAAGTTTGAGTTCCAAGAAGAACCGATTAAGGGTGGCAGGTGGGTGGTGGATGTAGAGGATTTTGAGAGGTGTAGGAGCAAGACGTTGGATAGCGATGTGCTTGAATATGGAGAGGTTATAGTCTGAGAGGAAAGAGGGAAAGAGGGGCAGATTGAGTTTTCATGCTGATCATGAAGCCAACACAAGCACTCTTTTTATATGTCAAGGGGAGTGACAATACATAGCAAAGAGAATATTGAGGGGCAGTGTCATGAGGGAGGGGGAGGGCGATCTAGGCTTCTGTGAAGGCCATAACAGAGAGGTGTACTCTAACTGCGCCGGAAGCATTGCAAGGTCTATCATCAACACATCCCTTACTTCAGGCAAATTCCAAGCTTTCTTCAAGACATCCCATAAACAAACCCCTGCTCAGAAAGCCCTCCCTTGACCCCCTTCTACCGGCCAACTACAGACCTATCTCAAACCACTGCTTCATAGCCAAACTAATTGACCAAACAGCTTGCTCCCAGCTATGTCTTTTCAATAAATCCAACTGCCTCCTTGACCTCACCCAGTCCGGCTTCAAACCCTACGTGGAACTGACTCCTCCCTAGTCATGATCTGGGAGGATCTCTTTAAGAACCTCAGAATAGGAAGGCTGTACCGCCCTTATCCGTCTCGTCCTCTCAGCGGCCTTTGACACCATTGACCTCTGAACCCTTATTGATAGACTCAACTCAATCAGCATCAGCGATGCAGCATTGAAGTGGCTATCCTCCTTCCTCTCCAACAGATCCCAAATTACATACATGCCCCCCTTCTCCTCAACTCCATGCACAGTCAACACTGGAGACCACAGCGTTGCCTTACCACCCCTGCTCTTTAACCACTACTAGAGCCCCCTCCCTGCTCTTATTGGTTCTCAGGGCCTGTCGTGCTACAACTGCGCAGATGACACCAAATCATCTTCAAGATCCCAAAGGAGACCTCCATGCCCTCCCCATACCTCACCTCATGCCTCACGGAAATTGACTACTACTGGATGATGGCTAACCACTTCCTTTTCAAACTTGGAAAATCTGAAATCATGACATGCGGGAAGGCTGCCACTTCCCTCAACCCATCCCTTGACTGTCCTCCCTAGCCCCCCACCTCCAACACAGTAAAGAACCTTGGATGCACCATGGACGCAGGTCTGACACCATCACACCACATAAACTGTCAAAATCATGCAACCAACACCTACGCATTCTTCGAAGCATCTCCCTCTACCTCTCATACTCTCACATAGTTGTTGCAATCACAACCACTGTCCTCTCTCACCTAAATTAACCCAACTCCCTATGCCTGGGTGCCCTTGCTTCTCAATTCTGAAAACGTAGAGTGCAAAACACTGCAGCCAGGCTCCTCCTGTCCCTGGACCCTATAGAGCACATCACACCTGCCCTCTGTATCCTGCACTGTCTCCCTGTTAGGCGGCAGTCCCCCTGGAAGGCCATTTCCATCACCCACTGTGCTCTGCCTAACACTGGCCCAGAATATCTATAACACAATATCACCCCCAACAAACCTAACAGAAACCTGAAATCAAGCACAACTCTTCTCTTGTCCATCCCCTTCGCCAAATGGACCAGAATAGGTGTTCTTCCTTCTCCATCCAAGCACCCACAATATGGAACACAGTCCCTTTTAGCATCTGCTGCATAGAGGTTCACCTCGCCTTCTGGAAGGCATTCAAGACCTTACTCTTCCCACATGCTTCTTGACTGACCTAATCGACCTCTCTGGGTAACTTCACTCCCAGACAGGTAGGTGGGGTCACTGATGAATCACATGAGGACACTCAAAGAAAGTACAGAGCATATGAGGAGACTCCAAGAACGTACCGAGCACGCACAGAAAGGATCCATATAGACCCACACAACAGAACGTGCACCCTGTCAGGGCAGGTATCACACTCCAAATCGATGGAAGATAGCAGTATCCCTGCCAAGGTACAGCCAACTACCTGCACATATCTGCAATCACCCGCTACCTGATCTCATATCGCACATGACCTTTACCACTAGAATGAGGCTAAGTCCCATGATGACGATGTTGGTACAGCTGGACACATTATCAGTCCCCTTGACTCAGGTAATCTCTGACAGCCTTCACAGAATCTAACCACAAGCCTGTTCTACTTGGGTCGCTATCAGGGACTTAGCCACCGCTTTCTACCTTTGTACTGGCTAAAAAGTACACACATATTCTTACACCTCAGAGTTTGGTCCTCCAAGGGCGTTCACCTATAGCACGTTGAGGCCACACCAATGGCATGAAGACGCTATACAAATGTCGCATTACAGTACATTACAAATGTAGCAAGGCCGACATCGACCAACTATAAGCACATTTTACGTACAGCTAGGCCTGTAATGACCAAAATTGCTTGACTGTAAAATGCAGCAGTAATCATGTTTTCGATGCTGCATGGCTGTTAACAAACAATCTGGCTGATCGTGATGCAGAAAGGCTGGTAATAACCAACACTAATGAAGCTTGTAAAAACCCAGAAGCTGCCTACATATTTAGGTTTCAATTGCAGCCAGGTTAGTAGTGAGCAACAACAATTCAATTTCAGATGCAGCAAGGTGGGTAGCAATCAAGACAAGTTAAGCTTCAGATGCAGCAAGGCTGCTCACAACCAGCAATAATTAAAATGTAAGGCCATGCAGCAAGTCTGGTAGCAGAAACCAACAGTTAGTACATTTCAGAAACAGACATGTCTATAGCAGGACTGTTAGCAAACAACAATTATTAAAATTAAAGGTTCACACTGACCAACAATAATTTGGTTTTAGATGTAGCTGGGTGAGGAGCGACAACCAATAAAGAACATTAGAAGGTTATTAGGGACCAACACAAATTGAAATGTAAGGCCTATAGAGACTTCAATGAATGAAAAAGCATGAAAAAGCAAGCGCACATGCATGCGTGCAATTCATGGAAGGCCCTGCACGTGTTTTCCCCGGGATGTGCGCCAAATCCGCAACTGGCGCACACGGGTGCACACGTCATTGCAACATCCAGAATGCTGTGCACGACGCACACAGCGAAAGCGCACAACGTCAGCGCACACACCAAAAAGGGGGCGCAACACGGGGCGGAACACGGGGCGGAACACGCGGAATGGGGAACAACGCGTGAAAAAGAAGGCGTAACTGGGGAAGTACTGCAGGGAAATACACGGAACGCCCACACGCACACGGACAACACGTATTCATGGAATCGAATACGGGAAACCCGCGCATGCCAAAAGACGCACACAGGCATAAACATGTCCGCCACACGAAGGCAGGCGGAAGTGTCCACGCGCAGTATAAATGTGCGCGCAAACAACAAACACGTATACACAGCTACGATGAATGCCCCATTTGTCGCAGCACTGATCATGGGACACCGCAGGAGGAGGAGAATAGTCAGGCCCCGCATTTATTTGCCCAGGACCAGCCTTTTTGGGATGCTTGATGACCAGGTCTATGGCAGGTATAGATTTCCACCTTTTAACATCCTAGACCTGATCACTGAGTGGGAGGATGACCTCACATCACCCACCTTGTGCTCCCAAGCACTAAGCCCCTTGAAAAGGTGCTCAATGTCCTGCATTATTTGGCCACAGGGTTATTCAGTGGACAACTGCCATAGTTGGGGGTATCTCACAGGCCACGCAGTCACGCTGCCTACACCAGGTGTTGGCAATCATGACTGCGGCCCCTCAGTCCGCAGGCACATATACATGCCCAGAACACCCGCAGAAAGGCAGGCCGTGGTCCTGGACTTTTACAGGGTGGCACACTTCCCCAAAGTGCTCAGTGCCATAGATTGCACCCATGTGACCCTACGTCCACCTAGGGCCACTGAGCACATCTATCGAAACCGCAAGCACTGGCATTCCATCAACGTACAGGTTGTATGTGATGCCAAGGGAATCATCACCTCTGTCTATGCAAACTATCGTGGGTCTACCCATGACAGTTTCATATACAGGATGTCCACCCTGAGCCGGGCCCTGGAAGCTGGGAAGCATGGCGACACATGGCTCCTATGTGAGTACAAATGCCTGTGCTCATGCATGCATGTCACACACAGACAAATACACAAACCCAACTAATCACAACCATTATCACCTCCCCAGGGGACAGTGCCTACCCTCTGAGCAACCACATGATGACACCAATACGGAACACCACCACACCACCCCAGGTAAGATATAACGCTGCCTATATTGCAACCAGGGCCATAGTGGAGCGCACATTCGGAGTGCTCAAGTCACGCTTCTGCTCCCTTGACCGCTCTGGCAGGCAGCTACTATATGCACCCCCAGTAGTGTGCAGGATCGTTGTGCCAGCATGTGTCCTGTACAATGTTGCAACACAGCAGGGCGTACCGAGGACATGGTGGTGCCCCCACATCCCCAACCACAGGCACAGGTGCTGCCCATAGGAGGGTAAAGGGCACGTGGTGTGGCAGCCCGGACCCAGCTTGTGGCCACGTTTTTTGCCTAAACTCCCACCCCTGCGGAGTGCACACAGGCCTGGCACTTACGAGGGTATCAATCGATGATGACAAAGAGACAGTCAACTGTCACAACCCTACCACCCTGAGAATGTTGCCACGGAAGTGCCACATTGTGTGCATCGCTAGCTACATAAACATAACCAATCCAGTGTGACCAAAAGGAACACATGCAAGGTGTACATCACACCTCCCCCCTGCAAAACAGGCCATGACAATCACTGGTATGTCACCCAAACCATCCCAACCCACATCACCCTTGTCTGCCACACCATGACATGGCATGCAACAGCAAAAGAGCAAACCAAAAGCCCAACACATGACCAATTAGATACGAAGTGACATGTGATACATGGAAACAGGCCTGAGACAATCACACCTGACATGGAATCAGGTCAAATGACTGACCAACAACCCCCCCCCCCACATACAAAGTCATACACAAATGCATGCCTCCAGTGGTACCATCAACAAAAGACAGAATGCCTGTTGGCATGCACATTGTCCACGCCAAATCCGCAAATCCCTAACCTGTGTGCTGTGTGTGTCTCCTGCAACACACGGCTCAGCACACAGCACAGTGAGCAGCCATTCTGTTGGGGATACACCTTGAGCATCATATAAAAAGGAAAAGTAACAAAAATAACCCATTGACGCATGTACACAATCCCCAAATGGTAAGTGATCATGCGCTGCAGGGACACAGCATGCCAGAGAAGGCAATCTGTGTGCAGGTGTGGGCATGGAAGGGTGGTTGTATGTGTGGTGGAGCATTGTGTAAGTGTGTGTGTCAGTAGGGACATGCACGAAATACATGCATGTGAAATCAAGTGACCCTCAGTGTCCTGTACACATCACAACAATTCCTGAACACCTGAAAAGTAAAGCCAACACAGGAACAGCCATTGACCAGCCGAACACATCATGTACATAGTACCCCACAATGACAAAGTCATAGAGTACCCAGACACTGTAGCCCAAGGGTACTGTCTGACAACAAAAGCCCCTCCCTCATTTACTCATCACCATGACCTTCAGAAGAACTGTGTCTGGGGTCCGTTGGCTTCTTCCTTCTAGTCTACCTGGCTTCAGGATCCCCTTACCCCTTGGTTTCCTTGTTCTACCCTGTGTGGAAATAGGGTCCAACACCCTCAGAGGCCACCTTGACTGGTAAAAATACCAAATCGCAGAGAACTCCAAGGAGCCAAACCCCGAAACCTGGGAAAAAGCCTGTAGCCCACAAAAAACCCTGGAAGAGTCTCCAGTAGATGACTTGAAGTTGCTGAATATGGCCAAGCACATGTCCAAGGAGAATGACAGAAGAACTACCAAGGTAGCACAGTTGAAGAATGGATCAACAGGATGGGTAGCATTTTCAGTCCACAATAATCAATGAGGATGCAACAACTGATGGGTAGTGTCACAGCTCTGGTCTCCAGGCGCAGGAGTGGCACAAACCAACCACCCCCTCTGCGGTCTGGGCACCTACAAGGTCAAACTTACACAGGCCTCCAAGACCCCGGAGGGGAAAGAGGGTCAGGGATCCGTTGTTTGGATAGGCATCGGTATTCAGGATAACTGGAAAGAGAGACAGGAGAGGGGAGGCGGATGGGCAAGGGAAAGTAGGCAAAATACAAAATCCTACTATTGACAATTACACATACTCAATCAGAGAAACCATGTTCCTCATGCACATTGTACAAAACAGCTCAAAGCCGAGACAAAGAGAGACTTATCTCTGGGGTGAGATCTGCCCTCCTGCCTGCACACTCTCAGGTCCGGTAACAGGAGCAGTTCAATGCTGCAAAGAGAGCGTGAGTTACTATTCTGTGTGTGTTTACCCCACACACATAACACCATTCATGCCTCAAACTTAGTGACTCCTCCCCAAACAAGCACTCTTGTCTGCTGCTTCGTTCGTATCCTCTTGCTTGCGCCCCCATGATGGTTCATACACTGTTAATGCGTTATGGCAGCCACGTGTGGCCCCGCGGTAAATGGAAGTCCATGTGGTAAGAATCACACATGATAGAATGGTCCTTGGGTGAGCTGCTTGATGCGTGTGGCGAGATGCGACTTCAGTACAAGTTGCGTTCTGCCAGCCGTGGATTTCTATAGGTAGCGCACGTGGCAATTTGCATTTGCTAATGATATGCACTGCACTCGAGTTTGTGCGGTGCTGGGTGCCCCCCCTTGCGCTTTATTAGTTTGTGTATAGGAACGCTACTGCGCCAACAACTTAGCTTCTATAGAGCAGGGTGGACTTGAGGATATGGCTGATGCCCCCTGCGTGTGCCCCTGACAACAGGGAACGCCTCTTGGCATTTTGTCCTCAACGCGGCTTAGCTGTACTGTGTGCATCTTCCACAACGGCTGGTCAACCTCCGCAGCACTGGTGCAACTTAGCTTGCATGTGTGAGGGGCCTGGAGGAAGGTCGGTTGGGGCATGGCCCCTCATGCTACTCACCTTGCTTGGAGCTCCTGGAAAAACGTCTGCTTCTGTCGGACGTCTGAGCACAAGCCCTGTGCTTCTGCTTGTGTGCGCATGTGCACATGTGCCCCACCCAACGTGGCAAGAGTTTAGTAGTTCTTGGACCGGTGTCTGCTGGAAATGGTAGTCTGGATGCTCCTTTTCCTGCAGAAAGGGCATAAAAGACATCAATAAGTATTGAAAGTTTACTGTGCGTGTCTTTATGCTGGTTGTTAATGGGCCATGTCTGAGACCTACAACCCACCTCCTCCCCCACAACCCCAGGTTCTGTATCCTGATAGGTAGAGCTGGAACTTGAGTCGAAAATAACCAAGGAGGCTTGCACAACAGGATGGTTGCCCTGAAACCCAATCATTCATAGATAGTGTGAACAAAGAAAGGCAGAGGCAGCAGAAGTCTTGAAAGGCACAGAGAATGTGAGATAGCCGGAAACAGCTGACAGCAATTCAAGAGCCACAACAGTCGAATAGCATTGGTAGAAGCCAACAGCCAACATAAATGCATAGATGTAATAGGTGAAATACAGGAGGAGTGACAGAAAGATGCTGTTGAACAGAATTCTACAGAGGCAAACCTAGGCAGTGTAAGAGTATGTCGAAATAACAGCCCGACAGACAGGCGGACAGATCTGCATCAAAGACACTAGCAGGATGAAGAACAGGAACTAAAGGTACCAGAGTGTGAAAAACAAGTTAAAGAGCAGTAGTCCAGTAGGAAAACTGTGCCCTCAGACAGCATCAAAGTCCAAGAGGGAAGACAGACACAAATTGCCATCCAGAGGGAACAGAGTGTAGTAGTAGTATAGGCGGACATCTCAGGTGAGGACTGGACCGTGACTTGTGCCTCTTGGGTCACATTCCTAATGCATCCTCCTTTGCCACAATCCCCAGGGGCTGAACTCAACATGCACCAACTTGACATTGGCAACATCCGGCCCCCTCCCACCACCAGTGTGACTCTGACAGGCAAAGGGTGCAGGCTACTGTCTACAGCATGAAGTGCATCAAGCACATCTACTGGCAAGAAAATAACGTACATCACAATCAACATCAATAAATGGACATTTCAATGATGTACTCACAAAAAATGATTGCAGAGATGCCATGGAGAAAACATCCATAATCCCCACTAGGGGTGTTAACACAAGTAGTACAGCAGCAGACAGGCCACAGATCTGACAAAAGTCTAATGCCCTTGTGTAAATGGTTGTAACACCGAACCATCCTTGCGAGCCCTCGGATAGGGGAAGCAGGAGTGGCATATGTGAGTCAGGACCCCAAGCTGCAAAAACATACATGAGACAAGCTTGAAGGGCCCAGCTGTAACAGACAGTGGATGCTTTCAAAAGCCACAAAGCACCACACCGTCACATGAATGCACAATAGACAAGCAATTTTAAACTATATTAACTAATTAAACTAACTTTAAAAATCAAAAATGGCCACATACAACCCGGGGGGGGAGGCACCCAGGAGGGGTAAGGTACAGGGTGCACCTCAACACCCACATGTGATGATGTTGAGATAAAAAAAAACCTCCATGGGCTCAACACCTGCACGGGCCGACCTATGTGGGAGATAAGTCGTCATCCTCCTCACCCTCTGACTCAAAAGGTGGACGTGGCACAGTAACCTGACCATGCCTATGCGCAGCTTGCGCCTCGTCAGCAGCAAGTCTGTGGGACGGGTGAGCCTGGTTCTGTGCGGCAATGACACGTAGGTCAGCATGCAGAACCTCACGTGATACACGTGCTTCCTCTTGCAAGGTAACACGTGTAACACAGAGTTCTTCCTGCATGGCCTGGCATGACATCTGGAGCACCTGCCGGCAAGCATGTAGCTCAGCCAAGATGGTATTCTCAAGCTGCTCCAACCTCTCATCTGTCTGCTGCCTCTGAGACATCAAGAGCACACCCAGAGTAAATCGGAGGGAAGCATGGTCTTCTCTCAGGGCCTCCCTGTGTGCCTCTGCATGAGCAGCAAGTGCTTGACACAGAGACACCATTTCAGCCCGGCGGGCCCTGTCTGAGGCTGCCATGCCCAGCCTGAGTGAGCGGGCTGTGGACTGTGCTGCCCGCTGCTGGAGATCCACCTGCCTAGCAGGGGGGAGCACGGATTGGGCCACACATTCCATGCTCTGAGTGATATTATCAATTACTGCCCCCTGTTGTTCTGAATTGGCAACCATGGCTTGCTCCCACTCAGTATACCCCGATGGCGCACAGCCACCACGTTGCTGGGTTTGACACCCGCGGGGCCCAAGGAGCCGCGGTCCTTGTTGGGTTGGCACCACCGCAGCTGCAGGACTACATTCCTCCGTTGACGTGATGCCCCAGGCACATCAGCAACTGGTGTGGAGTGTGACCGTGCGTCTGATCCACCACAAGCGGAGGTCCCACCACTGTCTGGCCCCTCAGTGCAGGTGTCACGGACAGAGGATCGTCCACATCAGAATCACTCACCGTTGATGAATGGACATGACACACATTCAACTCAACATTGTCGTAAGAGTGATCATCCGGGCTAGACTCATTGCCAGCCCTAGACACAATGGTCTGGAGCACAAGTGGGTTCTCGTGGCCTACCACCCCATGACCCCCACCTGTGCCAGGTTGCTGGTGTGATAGCAACCCTGTGTCTGGAATGACATCACCATCCTCTTCCTCCATTGCGTCATCATCTGAAAAGTGGAAAAAACAAACATGAGTACACATGTCAGAAGCACATAACACACACACACATAGACATCACACCGACAGCCAACACATGAAGCAGACATGTCACACACAAATGAGAATCTGGCATGCATCCAGTGGCATTGATATGCAAACACATCCCAAAAGCAGAAATGGATGTGTCTAAATAGCAAAGCCTTCACAAGTACAACATGTAGTATATCACCTCCATCACACACCACCTCTGTCAGGCACATGTCACAGGCAGAAATGACAGATGGCAACAAAGAGATGGCACATACCATAAGCATGTCTGAACTGCTAAATGCCCACAGCTGCAAGTGAATTCAAACACACAATGACACACGTAATATGCATGTACACATGCATCACTAAACCATCATCACCAATATGGCTTCATGCATCTGCGGATCAGCCCGTACCGGGCGTCATGGGCCATGTAGACATAGTGAATGTCCCGAGCAAAGCGGGGGCCTGCAACCAGGCATGAGGGACCATAACGCCCAGTACAGTCCGAGCTGCAGGCCATGAAGCCTCCAGAACACCCATCAGGGCCTGATTGAGCACATTGTGCTATGAATGTGCCCTATTCCATTATTCCTTGTGTAAATTCATCACGGCCAGGCCCCACGATATTAGTTAAGTGGGCCTGGGCGTACACATACTGCACAACAGTGCACCTTCATGATTATGCCAGTTGAACATAATGGGCGCAATGCTGAAATCTCACCAGCATTAACGTCAATCAACTACATATTTGTCAGTCAACCAAAAAGCTGCGGAAGACACATGTGTAAATGAACACTTTCACACACACATAAGTGAGTAGCCGCAATTCTGCACTACACAACGTAGAAGCTGCTTGCATACGTACATGTGAAAGTGTGCAAAAACACTCCTTTCCCTATACACCTTTATTGTGAACCTTAACAGCATCCAATACAGGAAAGCAAGCAGCTACAATGCTGCTTGCTTTGATGTATCTGAAAGTATACACATATACACGTGACGGCAGCTCCTTAGTCATTACAACCCGATTGGCAGGCTACAATCAATCTGCGCCCTAAACCCGTTGGTATAGGCTGCAGATTGACCAATCAACTTTGCTAAACACCCGCTAGGGTGTTCCAATACTGAGTACATGTGTCACAGGATGCACCTGTGCCCGTGGCATTCCTGACAGTGAAGAGATGCAAATCTGACCATACATGCCAGGTCACTTTGACATTGCAGCAGTGAGTAGGCATGTAGAACGGTGTAACACGACTCAGAAGTGGGTTGATGCAGTGCAGAACATGTGTACGTTACCCACTATCTACATGAACAAGTACATTATGATGTCAATCAATAAACATGAAGGCAGTGTAAGAGCAAGTTCAGGCATCACGTCCAATGTGCATGCAATGGGTTGCATAGCTACAGGCAACCCCCCCGCCCCCTTAGTGAAAAGGCATGGAGGCATTGCATTGCAGGGAAAGGGTGACCAGAGAACTGTGTATTGGCAGACAGTGTTGACTAGCGTCAATTTCATCATCTGAGTCAACTGACAATACAGCAGATGAGAATGGGACAGTAAGCAGGACACATGATGAACCCTCAGTAGTACACCCGAGTGTGCAGAAGCCACTACACCAGTTGAACAGAGTCAGGGGGCCTGAAACAGGGGGATGCCTGTGCCCACACAGACTGTGACACCCTAAACATGTGCGTGATGCAGGGCTGAGCCAGAGTGGGCATGGAATGGATGATCAAATGCCATTAAATGTATGTCATCCTGTACACATACTACAATGATCATCCGGACAAGGACACATAGGGGCATGCATGGAATGCACATGGAGCATGAATGGGCACTCATGTCCCTGCGGAGCATCTGCCATCTGCACAGTCCGAGTGAGACACCCTGCATCAAGGACAAAGGATGTATTCCACTGTATGTGTTTGGCAGGTTGGCACAGGGAAGTGTGCATGTACACAGGAGCGTTGAACAGGTCATTGCAGTACTCCAACATGATACCCACCAGTACCATGGTGAAATTGGGGTGCAGGGGGGTGCAGGGGCAAGGGAGCATGCCTATGTGGAGTACTCGCATGCAGGCAGAACCCACATGCATGTCAGTCATGCGATGACATAGTCCCAGTGCTGAGTGGGAAGACACCCCAGGCTACATGCAGAAGGGCCTGTGAGCAGGAACATGGACCGGAGGGGCTGCCGGGTGACTAGCATGTGAGCAGGGTGCAGGTGTGGCGATGAGGACAGTCCCCGTCTGCTCTACATGTCCAGCATGCTGCACAGCAGGCACGCATCACTGAAGCATTGCATGACTCGTACATGAGAACCATATTCACATAGCATGTAGTGGCAATCAAGCACATGGTCTGCACAAACATGCGCCAACACTCACTGGACGGGTCTTGAAAGTCCAGCATCTCTCCCACTCCTTCATACAATTCTGGTGGTATGAACTCCACAGCGACTGACTCGTGCGAAGTGAGATCTTCCTCCTCAGGTGGTGGCCCACTGCCATTCACCAGAGTCATGTTGTAATTAGAGGCACGCTTTAGCTTAGCAGAGCGTCGGAGGTCATCCCAACTCTTTTTGCACTGCTGAGCTGTGCGCACCTCATGGCCAATTGCACTGACACCCTCCACAACATACTTCGAGTGGGACAAACGCTGGGCAGCCGTAGTGTGACAATTCGGGCCCACTAGCATATCACGGTCGTGTCCCGACACGTAGTCCACAAGGAAGTCCAGTTCCTGCTTGCAGAAGGCTTCTTCCTCGACGTGCCGGAGGCCGTAGCTGTGCTGGGATCCCAGCCTCTGCTGCAGATACAACCTTCCTCCTCTTGGACAGTGGTCCCGACCCTGACTGACAAATGCCGCAATGATTAGTATGGGCAGTGGCGCTGGTGGATTGAACCGAGGGAATGGCAAGTGGAACAAGGATGGGAGCCCTGACTTGTGTCAGTGGCTGCTGGGTGCCCTTAACTTGACCCTGTGCAGCAACATGTGTTGTGCCAAGGTCATTGACCGGGACTGTCCTGGATGGTAGACTCACAGCCGGGGTATTGTCGGCTGCATCTGCCTATGCACTTGCCAACACCCGGCTGCTCGGGGCAGCAGCTGATAATACTGCCCCAGGGACATGAGCCTCGGTCAGGGCAGCCCTGCGTGCACTTACTGTGTGCCTCCTGACCTCCTGGAAATCATCCTGGAACTCTTCAGGTGCCAACGCAGAATGCGCTGGCCGACCCTGAGCCTGGATGGTGATGTCCACAGCTGCACCTGCAGCTACCACTAGCCTTGGGCCCGTGACTGTCAATGAAATGGACTGCCGGGTCACATGGCCGCCAGTGCCAAATGCAAGAGCTGCATCTCCTGGAACCACAGGGGGTGGTGGCATGACTGCACCAACACGTGGCACAACATCATGCCGAAGTGGCGGACCCCAGGCTCTTCCCCCTCTGCAACCACCCAGGACACCCTGGAGTCCCCCTACTCCCTGGTCACCCCGGCCACGTCCCTGAACATGCCCGCCACATGGAGTATGCCCGGCTGAGGCGCCCCTCACCTTTCGTGGCCTCCCAACCATGGCACAGCTGTAGTAGTGCCGGCAAAAATGTAGTAGTGCCAATGGGAGGTGTACACAACAATTGTCCTGGGCAATTGGGGTGAAGGGGGTGGGATACAAGATGTAAACAGCACCCCTGTGCACCTGCAAGGCTGTATGTGACCCCGGTGATAATGTGACTGGTCACGCAACGCTCAGGCACCACAAAACTGCAGTAAAACTGTGCACACAAACCCTGGTAGCCCACGTGTGTGGAATTAACCTTCTGCACTATGCAGTGGCACCCATGGACACGAAAAACACGTACGCGTGGGACACGCAGGCTACTATGACCTCAAAAATGGGTACGCGATACACAGGGGGACCCGCAGTGGGAAAAATAGCATGCACGACACACTGTCTGACTAGCGTGATAATGAAAAAAATGCGTAGCCAATACCCCCTGCTAAAAGAAGAGATACGTCCTTGATCCGCTTTGAAGTTGTGTTGGCGCGCAAAGCAACCAGAAGTAGCAACACACGATGGTCTCCACGAAAGGCACATACAGCGAACTGCTGGCCCCGCTCACCATTAACCCGTGCTGAGGGAAATGCCTGCGCGCATCACGCTTAGGCACTTTCCTCGAATTACATGCATTAACACGCGGACGTGCCGTTTTTTCACGTGCAGAATCACTATGCACTCGTGAAGAGGGAAACACCCGCGTGTATCACGTCACATACGCGCTTATGCGCTAAGGGCTTTTCCTCAAATTACATGCTGACGTGCTGTTTTTTCACATGCTAAATGACTCTGTATCAAGCTGGCCACGCGACAACACACAGAAGACCACACTCCTGCCCAGAAGGCCATTTTCCTGCCCCTCAGAGGACCGAGCAGAGCCCCGAGCAGACTCCCACCTGTCATCTGCTGTTGCCTGCCTGCCTGCTGGCCACGTGCCCGCCTGCTGGCCACGTGCTCTACCATTGGTACCTGCACGTCAACCATCTGCACAGGTCCAGTTGCTGTGACCACCCCTGTTGGAACAGAAGACTCCCGACTGAAGTTCCATCGCTCCACAGCCCAGCCTCAGGACCCAGTTGCCCACTCACACCTGCCTCGGTGGTTGCCATGTCGGGGGAAACACCATCAGACACCACTGGCAATCCCCAGCCAGAGAGGCAGAGGGCTGTCAGCTTCTCAGCAGGAGAGGTTGTCATCCTGGTGGAGCAAGTCCTGGGGCATTATGATTCCCTCTACGGTAGAAGACGCGCTGACAAGGATGGATGGGAGAGGATCTGGCTGGACATCGTGGTTGCCATCAACGTGGAGGGGGTGGCAACCCGTGACATACAACACGTCCATAAGCGCTGGGAGAACTTCAGGTCCAGGACCCCCCGGAAGGCCTGGCGCCTCTTGGCAGCAGCGCATGCAGTGAGGCGTTGGGTCCAATTTACTACCAATGACATGAGGGTCCTGGAACGTATTAACCAAGCGCTTCACCGCCAGGTCCTCGAGAGGGAGTCCGGTCCGGAGTCGAGCGGTAAGTGTCCATACCTATTTATTGGACGCAGTGCAAGTTGAGGTGTGCAAGGAGTGTGCAGCTTGGACATATGTCTGAAAAGGCCAATGTATGGATATGTATGTGCAGGGACATGACCGTGCTGCATGTGAGTCCTGTCATGAATGATGCACATCAATGGTGTATGTGTTCCAAAGCATGATGCACAACTGCATGTGGAGATACACACATGTTGGTATTTATGTGTATGTACTATGGCATGGTTGGGGTGTGACACATGGATGCTGGTTACACCTTCATGTATGTGCATGGCATACATATGCATGTGTGGGTTGCACGTGTGCGATAGTGATACAACATGGATGCATGTGACACGGACATGTATGAACCTGATTGGCAGATGTGACATAGTTGCTGATGATTGCACTGTGACAGGTAGTGGAGATGTACAGATGCATGTCTGTCTGTTGGCGCGTGTGCATGTGTTCGGCACTCCCCATGTTGCTTGTGACGTCATGCCAACCTTCGGATGTTCATGCTGTAGTGTGCTTGTGGATGCTGCTGCCTGCTGCACGATTCCTGTAAAATTCTGCATGTGTGTGGGTTCAAATGATATGAGTGTTCGGGAGTGTGTTGGCATCTGTGAAGTTTGACACTGCCACTCATGTGCAACTTTGACATGTGTATCCGACCATTGTACAGTGCCCTGATGCCTGTGTTCTGTCTCTCCCTATCTGCAGCATCGACTGATGAAGAGGGCGGAAACGGTGCTGTGGAGCACAGAGGCAGGAATCCCACCGCCAGACGGAGATGCAAGGCCAAGCTCTCCTCCCACGTTGTCATCTCTTCCAGGAGTGAGGAGTCTGGGGCCGCGTCCATGGCCACAGCTGCCGAGGACGGTCCAAGAGGCGGAGGTTGGAGGCGGACTCCTCGGGCAGCAGTAGGGGAAGCTGAGCCCCCCCCAGGTTGGTGGGGAGTTTGGTTGAGGAGGAGGCCATGGAAGGCCCACACAGGTGGCCTGGAGGGGGGCATTCCACTGGTGCTAGTGGTGCAGTCCAGGGGCAGGGCAGGAGGCAGCACAGGCTGCCGCGGAGGTGCCTGTGTGTAATCCTGTCCCCGATCCTGTGACTGCATCATCCCACACCAGCAGGGATGCCTTTGTCCAGACCCGTTTTCACGGAGGGGATGCACAAACAACAACTGGCCTTCGGACGTGGCAATCCAGGACCGGGTTGAGCCTGTCCTAGCTGGTGAGGCGTTGCGTCAACGCGGTATTCGGGATGACGTGCAGGGTTCTCGTGAGGACAATGCATGTCATTTCGAATACCTCATTGACCGCGTTGGCCTACTAGGACAGTTCACCCAGGCTGGGTTCCTCCGTGTGCTGGATCTTCTAGTGACCCCCTCCTCAACTGAACCCCCTATACGCCAGTCATCCTCCGTGCCATCTTCCTGCCCAAGTATCACCTGGGCACCCTGTGGAGCTGCCCCTGACCCAGCGGCCAGGCTGGTGGAGGACACATCCCATCCACAGTCAGGATTCGGAGGTCCAGCAGGGGTGGCCACCCCAACAATTGGACCCCAGCAAGAGGAGGACGTACAGGCATCGACCAGCAGGGCACATGCACGGCAGCAGCAGGCTCAGGTTGGGAGCCATGATGGCTCAGGGCCTTCAACATCACAGGCGCAGGAATCGGGCGGAGGGCAGGAGGACCCTGGATTGGGAGTGTCTTCCATATGGCAGCGGTTGGGCCAGCGGATAGATGTGGAGCGGCGGCGGGCGAAGGAGGCCCAGATCACTATGGTCAGGGCGGAGAACTCCATGCGCAGGGCATTGAGGCGGGCTGAGTGCCTCGAGGCAACTCGCAGAGAGTTGGAACAGGCCATGACTTCAGCCCTGCGAGACCTCGAGGCCAGGGAAGAGGCCCACGACATGGAGTTCGATGATGCCCGGGCCCAGAACATCAACAAGTGAGCCGTTGGACTTGCCCGCCGCCATTGTACATAGTTCATTAGTGTTAGGTTTCATTTGTTTTTTCTTTTATTTTGGAGTTAATGGACTTTGCCCCACTTCATGTATATAGTTTATTCTTCATAGGACTTTTTTGTAGATTTCATTTTGTTTTGGGGATCATGGACCCTTTGAACTTGGATTGTAGATAGTTGAAGACTTGTACATGCTTTCTTTTTCAATTTTCCCATGGATCAATGGTTTTCTTTTATTTGGATTATTTATTTCTTATTGACATTGGCAATGGACCACTTTTTTTTATTCAACATGACGTTTATTTTTTTTTCATTGGGTTACCATTTCTTTTGGTTATATCTGTCATTGTATGTTGATTTTCAAGTTTGATTTCCTCTATGTTACTTCATTATGTTTATAATACATGTTTTCTAACTTCATGATTGGTGTTGTGTTCTATCATTACTTTTGTGCATGTTTCAATGAACATTGCTTCAGTCATTTGTTGCCACTGTGTGGCTCTGTTGTGCATTTAGGCATGGGCATGGTGGTTCTTTTAAGACTGTCATGGCATTGGGTAATTTGGGAGTTGGTGCTGTGGATGATTGCATGCTTGTACTTGGGGCAAGGGGGATTTGGGTTGGCATTAGGGCCATGGGTCTGTTTTGTTAGGACATGTTGTTTGGTGGGCCATGTGTCGGGGCCTGCTGGCAGGTGCCCGTCACTGGTGGGTGGGTGTGGGTGTGGGTGTGGGAGGACATGAGTTGGGGCCTGCTGGCAGGTGCCCATCAATGGGGGTGGGTGGGGGTGTGGGGGGACATGAGTCGGGGCCTGCTGGTAGGTGCCTGTAAATGGGGGTGGGTGGGGGTGTGGCGGGACATGAGTCGGGGCCTGCTGGCAGATGCCCGTCACTGGTGGGTGGGTGGGGATGTGGGGGGACATGAGTCGGGGCCTGCTGGCAGGTGCCCGTCAATGGGGGTGGGTGGGGGTGTGGGGGAACATGATTCGAGGCCTGCTGGCAGGTGCCCGACAATGGGGGTGGGTGGAGGTCTGGGGGGATATGAGTCAGGGCCTGTTGGCAGGTGCCCGTCACTGGTGGGTGGGTGGGTGGACATGAGTCAGGGCCTGCTGGCAGGTGCCCGTCACTGGTGAGTGGGTGGGGTGTGGGGGGACATGAGTCGGGTCCTGCTGGCAGGTGCCTGTCAATGGGGGTGGGTGGGGGTGTGGGGGGACATGATTCGAGGCCTGCTGGCAGGTGCCCATCAATGGGGGTGGGTGGGGGTGTGGGGGGACATGAGTCAGGGCCTGCTGGCAGGTGCCCGTAAATGGGGGTGGGTGGGGGTGTGGCGGGATATGAGTTGGGGCCTGCTGGCAGTTTCCCGTCCCTGGTGGGTGGGTGGGGGTGTGGGAGGACATGAGTCGGGGCCTGCTGGCAGGTGCCTGTCAATGGGGGTGGGTGGGGGTGTGGCGGGATATGAGTTGGGGCCTGCTGGCAGGTTCCCGTCCCTGGTGGGTGGCTGGGGGTGTGGGAGGACATGAGTCGGGGCCTGCTGGCAGGTGCCTGTCAATGGGGGTGGGTTGGGGTGTGGGGGGACATGAGTCGGGGCCTGCTGGCAGGTGCCCATCAATGGGGGTGGGTAGGGGATATGTGTCAGTGCTGCCGAGTGCATGGTGCCATGTGGGCTGCCTGTGGGGCATGGTGTGGGGTGATGGGCTGCCTGCGGGGCATGGGGAGGGGGGGCACACACAGGAGAACCAAATCACGTGTAAAAATCCCTACGCAACCCCAAAATACACGTACCCTGTCCGTGCTAGAGAAACGTGTGTAAAAATCTATGCGCACCCCTCGGAATATGCGTACCACACTCGTGCTAGCGAAAACGCGTGCAAAAGTCCAGGCACACCCCCGGAATACGCATACCCCGCTCACGCTAGCGAAAATGCGTGTAAAAGTCCATGGGTACCCTGGAATACAGGTAGCGGGAGCGGGATACGCGTATTCCATGCAACTTTTGTTGGTGCATGGCGTGGGGTTGGGGCGTAACTGGCGCTGCTGCAGGGTCGCTGCGCCGCTCTGCGCCACGGCTGGTTATGGATGTCGGAATCCATGAATACGCTGTGCGCTGAAATGGGTTTTGGTGCACGCGGCTGGTGCAGACTTCCGCACACGCACTCTGTGCGCCACTTGTGCGCCGAATTCCATGAATTACCCCCATTGAGATTGCAATGCAAAACAGCAAACACCAAAATATGTCTATTCATGGTTATTGCAATCAAAACTCTGCCCCTACCATTGTAAAACAACCATAACTCGGTCACAGCAATGCACTGCTCATGACTTCTAAAACCTATAACATGTATGTGCCCCAACATCATACAAAAACATATATTGATTTATGTATTTATTTATTGTTCGCTTGTTAGGTTTTTTATTGGAAACCTGTCCAATAGATTTTTACAAATTAGTCTGGAATGGAGTGACTGTGGCACCAAAAGCTTTTTAATATCTCCCGTGATGTGTTGCTGTAGTCGAGATTTTTCATTTTTGAAAATTTGCTATTTCAATATTGCAATTGTTTTAAAATTGTGAAATTGTACATGGGCGTTCCTGAGCGGTGTTTGAAGGGAGCGCTAGTGAAGTGGATTAGTGAAGGCTTGAAGTTGGTTGGTTTCATAGAAACCTTTTTCTCGAGCCATTTTACAACATGGCGGTGTGATATCTCGATGTTTTACAAACGTAAAAGAAAAAGTAGCAGAAAATGACAAGCAATGAACTTTTAGAATTAATAGTAAATGGAGGGCATAGTTGGTGGGTGATTTTTTTAACTGCCATTGTTTTACTACATTTGCCAAGTATTATCTCATTTGGGTAACTCGGTGAATGCTTTGTAAATGGAATTTATGAATTTTCCTGAAAGGGAGCATGGGATTGTGAGGCGATGTGCCTGCGAAATATGGGATTGAAAATGCTATTTGGCATGACTTTTAATTTCAATTGCGCGACAGAGGCTCGAGTGCATGAAGCTTGTGCTGTTGTTATGGGTTATTTACAATGGGCGCTAATTTCGTGTCATGCTGAGAAAACACCACAATGACATCCTATGTGTTCACGACTCAGTGATTGCATACAAGCCATTTGTAATAAAATAATTATAAAGGAAACGCATAGAGTGGAATGGGGGAGTGTAAATGTGAGAAGGGTCAAAGCATCTCAAACAGAAACGTTTGGTATATTTGAAGATGCTTGTGTAGTGAACAATGTGCCCTATTCACATCAACAATTCGATATCATTTGTGGCATTGTGATGGACATGAACATATTATTTCGTTGCTTCTTCAGCACAATGGTGGTTTTATATAATATAGAAGCAATACATACAAACATTCTATAATTCATAACTTTAGACTTTATTGGAGGTCAGCCTAGATGTAAAAATGGTGGAGGGATTTCCAGTCGTACGGTTTTTACAGTGACATATTTGTTCAATTTCATTACACATTTTTATATAATTCGTGCCATCCTGAGATGTAAGTAAATGGGTGGATTACTTTGCCTTAGTCATCAGGATTGTTGTGGTGCGCTCTGCAGTCCCGCGATGTCCCGTGAGCCCTCACACGCCACAGACTCACACAGGAGACGTCTGCTCGGTTCGGGCTCCCCAGTTGCACTGACCACTGGGGCATGCCCCCTTTATTTATAGGCATGCAGCGGAGTGTAACGTCACTCTGCTGCGTGCCGAAGACCTTAAAGGGGTAGCACCACACTCCTCCTTTTTAATGAGGACAAAACAAAACAGTATGAACATCACACTCTTAAAACAGAACTATCACTTCAAAGACAGAACCTAAACTGGATCCCTTTAATCACAGCCACCCGGTCCCTTTATCACTAGCAAACCCCCCCCCCCGGGTTGTTTGGAATCACAGTTACAAAACATATTCATTGAGGCGAACAGGTTTCCCTCGCCCTGCCCTCATGGGGTACCTCCACTTGCCTCCTTGATCAGGGATCCGTCACACTGACCGGAGAGAGAGGCAATCTCCTGGTCTGGGGGTACCTCTGTCCTGGTTTCCCCCAGTCTTTTAAAGAAGCTCATATTTCTCCTGACCGATGCCTTGCGATCCGAGGCCGTCATCATGGACCCTTTTACCGCAACTGCGTCCAGTGGCTCGGGTTTGTATGTGAGGGATAACTTCCCGTGGGTGTGCCTATTTCTGATTAGCACCTCGTCACCGGGCACTAATTGTTGAGGCCTGACTCCTCTCCTCTGATTCTCTTGGCCAGTCCTCAGCCAGCGATCATACTCTACTTGTTAGTCGTCAATGACCGCCGCTCTCTTTCCGCTACCTCTGGTAACAGTCCTCTCAGGCACCGCTTGAAAAGTGCTTCTGCCAGGGCCACTCCCGTGGATGTGTGGGGGTGGTCCAGTGGATGCGCAGGAACTGGTAAAGTGCCCTCTCCAGGCATCAGCCTTGCCCCTGTGCTATATGGAACACTTTGTTGAGGGTGCTCAGCAGTCTCTCCGCCTCACCATTTGCCCTTGGCCAGAGTGGACTGATTTTCCTGTGTCGAACCCCATAATCCTCCATCAGGGCTGCAAACTGCTTGCCCTGAAATGGTGCTCCATTGTCCGAGCATAGAGTATTAGGGAGTCCATGAGCCGCGAAGATCTTTCCCATGGCCACCACAACATGCTCAAAGGCCACTGACTCAATGAACTCCACTTCTGGGTACCTGGACCATTCGTCGACCACCACCAGGAAGTGGGTCCCCTGCGCCGTGGATCCAAAGTCAGCATGCACTACCTCCCAAGACTGGGTGCTGCGTGGCATGGCTTCGATGGAGAGCTCTCTCTGGGCGGGGGACGCCTCTTGGCACCACACACACAAAGCCACAAAATCTTCCACTCGTTTT
The DNA here is from genome assembly GCF_040938575.1 of Ambystoma mexicanum. Lineage (NCBI taxonomy): Eukaryota > Metazoa > Chordata > Amphibia > Caudata > Ambystomatidae > Ambystoma > Ambystoma mexicanum. The sequence continues at coordinate 546,314,877 of NC_090929.1, forward strand.
TTTGAGCTCAGGGAACCACCCATTGAGGCAAAGGTGGGCTTTGGTCTTGGCAACCCCTTGATGACCATGGTGAACCAGCCCAATGACCTCCTGGATCTTGGCCTGAGGGACCACAATCCGATCACCCCTGAGTAGGAGGCCGGACGCGGAGAATGACTGTTCATCCTTCACCTTCCACAGCTGCTCGAGCGCCACCTTTGTGTCCTGAGTACTACTCACCAGAGAGTCCAGCACCATCTTCCAGGATCCCTGTCACATCGCTGATCTCAGGATGCAAAAGCAATCGTCCTGGGCTGCTGCCAATTCCAGGTCTTCCACTGGAAGGGCATTCGTTGTTGGAGACTGGCCGATAGATCAGTGAGACCCCATATTCGAGCAGCGCCAGCATACACCTTTCGATCCTCGCTGGTGGTTTAGAGGATGACCCGGCCAAGATGGGGAGCAGTGGCTTGCGGTCAGTCACAACTGTTACTGGTCTGCCCAAAATGTACAATCAGAAGTGCCTGCACCCCCACAGGACTACCAAGCCAAAACCGCTCAATCTGGGAGTAGCGCTGCTCAGTTTCAGTCAGCACCTTACTTGCATACGCCACCGGCCTGACACTGGAATCAGTGCCAACCTGTGTCAGCACAGCCCCTGAGCCAAACGGGCTGGCATCCACTATGATTTCAAACTGAAGGGCAGGATCAAAGAATGGCATAGTTTCATCGGCCGTGAGGGCGTTCTTGATGTCCTCAAATGTCGCTTGTTCAAGTGGTCCCCACTGCCACACGGTCTCTTTCTTTGTGAGAGCCCACAGGGGCTCTGTCCAAGAGGCCAAGTTATTTATAAAGCGGCCACAGTAAGTCACCTTGCCCAAGAAACTCCATACCTTGGACACATTTTCTGGCTGGCGAGCGTCCTTGATGTACTTGACTTTGCAAGGGTCGGGGGATACGCCCTCCCTGAACACAAATCCGACAAACTTGGTGGTCGGTTTCAAAAACACGAGTGTCAGACCCAGTAAATGAATCCGTTCAAAAGTCTTGGTGAGTTTATGCGGATGTTCCACCTCAGATTTTGCGAACACAAGAATATCGTCACTAATTTTCAAGACCCCATCAAGGTCCGCCAAGGCACCACGGATGATGTTTTGAAATACCTCAGCTGCAGGGGACAGACCAAAACTAAGCCTCTTGTACCGGTACAACCCCCTATGAGTGGTGAAGGTTGTGATATACCTGGTTTCGGGGTGTAGCACCACCTGGTGAAACCCGCCACTAAGGTCCAGTTTTGAAAAGAATCAGGCTCCCTCAGGGTCAGTAATGATGTCATCTATAGTTGGTGTTAGGTCTCGCTATCTCCAGATGGCCTTATTGGGGAGCCTCATGTCGACACAGATCCTCACTGATTCTGGTTGCTTAGGTTTTCATGCAACGACGATGGGGGACACCCATAGTGTTGGACCTTCAACCTTCTCAATGATATCAAGGCTGACAAGATTGTCCAGTTCCTGGTTCACTAAGTCCCTCAAATGGAAGGGCACCTGGCGGTGTTTGAGAGCGACAAGCTGCACTGAGTCATCGATGTGCAGACTCACCGGGTCACCTGCAATCTGCCTGATTACTTAGAACAGATGTGAGTACTTTTCCAGTAAGGTTTGGATGTCCTCCAAGTATACTTAGTACGTGAAACTCACGATCCCCAGGGCCTCCACCACAGCGCAGCTCAGCAGCATGTTGGTGCTGACAGGTGTTACATAGAACCAGGCCTTTATCCTCGAACCACCATGGCCCGCCTCCGCTACAAAGGCACCACCTAGGGGAATTGGCTGCAGCCAGTTTCAGGGGGCACTCTATGGCGTCATAGTGTTTGTTTGTTTGTTTATTTATAGCGCGCGCCAGACCCGAAGGTATCCGGGCGCGTGTACAAGAATACTTTAAGCTTACAAGTTACAGTTACACATTCCAGAGTAGTTACAGGATACATTGACAACAAGGATGATGATTACCACACACATTTGTACACAGAGTTTGTAAACAGAGGTGTATACACAGTATACATTGAAATTCAAAAAGCAAGGTAGAGTAAGGGGGGGAGATGGGCATGTAAGTATGCGTTCGGCTAGAATTTACAGATGGGTCAGACGTGAGAAGTCATGGTATCGGTCAGTTATAGGTCGTTTTCTTTGAGCCATTTAATACAGTTGAGTCTGAAGTGTGGATAGGATTGGTCAGACCTTAAAGAGGATGGTAGGGAGTTCCACATCTGGGCCGCTTTGACAGGGAAGCTGTTGCCTCCGGCAGTGCTCAATTTAAATGGGGGCACAACTAGCTGGTTGGTATATGCTTCTCTGGTAGGTCTATTGGAAGTTCTTCTTTTGAACCTTTCTATTAGGTATTTGGGGGCTAAATCATTAATACTTTTGAACGTTAGTGATACTGTTTTAAGTTTAATTTTGTCAGGTGTAGTGAGCCAATTAGATTGTCTTCTGACATCTGAGATATGCTCTCTTCTTGGGATTTCTAAGGCGGCTCAGAGGGCATTATTCTGCAAGGTTTGGATTTTTTGAAGCGTGTGTTTATTAGATCCTATGTATAGTGCGTTGCAATAGTCCAATTTGGATAATACCAGAGCTCTTGATAGGGTGAGGCAGCTGGTGGTGGACAAGTATGGTTTTGCTGCTCTAATCAACTTGCAGGTGTATGCGGTAGTAGAGGCCTTCGCACTCACCTGCTTTGTTAGAGAGAGGCAGGAGTCGAGGTAGAAACCTAATGTGTTTACCTCTTTTGCTACTTTAATGGTGTTGCCATCTATAACAAAGGAAGAATAGTCATTGTTCAGTCTTTTGATATTTTGTGTATTCCCCAGTATGATGAGTTCCGTTTTGTCATCATTCAGGCATAGACCATGATGGGCCGTCCCTGCCTGGATGATGAGGTATATCATATTCACCAAGGCCAAATCCTGTTCTTAATCCCCCGAAAGTGGGATGAGAATTTGAGTGTCATATGCATAATTTGTGTAGGTGACACCCAGAAGGTCCAGGTCATCAAATAGGGCTTTGTGAAAATGTTATACATGGTTGGAGAGACACAGGAGCCCTGGGGAACGATGCATGTGATAGGTACTGGGTCAGCCGCTGCAGAGGTAGAAAAAACCCTCATAGTTCTGCCACTCACGAACGACTTGATCCACGTAAAGGCATATGAGGAGAAGTGGCTGCCGATTCCAAGTGGGTACAGAGCACATCATGATCCACCAAGTCAAATGCCGCTGAGAGATCCAGTAGAAGGAGTTTTGAGGACAATAAGCGCAGTTTCGGTGCCGTGCTGAGGCCTGAAACCTGATTGTCTGGTACCTAATAGTTGATGCAGTTCCAAGTATTTTTGAATCTGTAGGAAGCCACTCTGTCTAGTATTTTTAACAGAAATGGTACCATTGTAATTGGCCTGTAGTTAGTCGGGATGGACGGGTCCAAAGTTTGCTTTTTAAGGAGGGGGAGGACCCATGATTGTTTGAGGTTGTCTGGTATTGTGCCTGATGCAAAGGAAGCATTAATACGTTTAGAAATAAATGGGGATAGGTCTCTGGCCGCATCTTTTATAAGTTGGGCTGGGCATATTTCGCCTCGGCACTAGGAAGGTTTGAGCGAGAGTATTATTTTTTCAATCTCTAAAATAGTTACTTTGGTGAAATTAAATTTTAGTTCAGGTTTGGTAGAAGTGGGTAGTTTATCTCTTTGATTGGATGAGGGAGGAATATTTTTGTTCTTTTACTCAATTTTGGTTTGGAGTGTGGCAATTTTGTCGTTTAGCGTTTTTTGGATGTTGGAGCACCATATTTTATTTTTGTCGAAGTTGTCCGGAGCAGGGATAGGGTTTTCCAGTTCCTTTAGTATAATGAGTAGCTCTTTGGTTCCGGATTTTGCCTGCAGTATTCTGTTGTTAAAACTCTCTTTTTTAGCTCTCCCTTTTTCGTTTTTGTAAATCTTAGAGGCGTTGATGAGAGCTGCTTTATTAGTCTCAGATGGAGTTAGTCACCAGGCGGATTCACACCCTCGTTTTTCAATCCTTAGGGACTTAAGGTGAGGGGTGAACCAGGTGTTTAAGTGTGCTCTGGGCTTGCTTTTTCTCATTTTCAAAGGGGCGATAGTGTCCAAGGCTTTGGCCATGGTTGGGTTGAATGTGTTCACTAGAGCTGAGGTGTTTACTGATTCAGGTAGGAAGTTTAGAGTTGGGAGGATAAGTGGTAGCAGTTTGCCCGTGGTTATGTTTTTTTATTTCTGGTTGGTAAGGAGGGAGACAATATATTTTCCTTAGGTTGGGTAGTGTTTTCATTTATGAGGAAGGTTATTAGCGCATGATCTGTCCAGATTTGTGGGCTGACATCAGTGATAGTCACATTACAGTTATGGTCGGCTACCCGGTCGAGTGTTTGGCCTTTTTTATGGGTAGGTTGTAAAATTCTTTGGGTAAATCTTAGTTCTGTGAGAACATTGGTAATATTGGTCGCTTGCAAATCTTTATGGTCGTTGAAACCTAAGTTCAGGTCTCCCAGAAGGATGGCTTGTGATGAGTTTTTTAGGTCATTTGAGAGGATCATAGAGATGTCCTCCTCAAAGGTTCCAATGGGACCTGGTGGTCTATAGATGAGGTGTATATTGATATATTGAGAGGATGATGTTAAGAGTTTAGCGGTTAAGGATTCTCAAGATTTGGTGTTTGAAGGCGTTTCTATTTTTATGGTGAGATTATTTTTAGTGATGATGGCTACGCCGCCTCCTCGAGAGTTGGTTCTATCTTCTCTGAGAATGTTGTTTTAGGGGGCAAGGCAAGCTTCAGAGCGGGTCCTGCTGATTGGTGAAGCCAGGTTTCCGTTATGGCTAGGAAGTCATAATCACCTATTTGGATGAGATCGGCAATTTCGGTGGCATGTGCTATTAATGACCTAGCATTGATAAGGGCACCCTTCAGAAGGGTGTTTGGTTTAGGTGTCGCAGGGGTGATGCAACTTTTTTTTTTGTTAGCCTGTTGCTTGATTTGCAGTGATTGTTAATGGGGTTGTTAAGGTGGGAATCTCTTTTGGTGGGGGAGATGTTTAGTTTGGGGGCTTTGAGTTGGAAGTCTCTTCTATTGCTAGATTTGGTGACTAGTCTGGCTAAAGGTTCATAGATTTTAGGTAATCTTGAACGTAACTTGGCATTTCTGCTTACAGTATCACATGGGATCCTTGTTAGAGAGTGGTAGGGGATAGGTACCTTTGTGGACTGAGGGTCAGTGTCTGGGGTGATGGTCAGTCGGCACTCATCAGAGTTCAATGTTACAGTGGACATAAATTGCGGTGGGTAGTTTACTGTTACCATTTTGAACCAGAGAGTGGTCAGATAGATGAGGGTGGAGATCATTCTATCCTAGGGATGGTTATCTATGTGTTCCGTGGCCATCATGTTAATGGAGGTCCCTGTGTCAACTAGTACCGGGACAGATGACTCATTTACTGTGACAACGCACCATGGTTGCCGTCTGTTCTTGGATTTGAGGGCCTCAATGCTGGAAATAAAGAAAATGTTCTCTTCTTCTTCTTCCTCCTCCTCGTCCAGCTGTGCACCTTCCTCACCTTGATAGACCTGGGCAATGTTGTGCGGTCTTGATTGGCGAAAATAGCCAGACTTCACAGGGCTTCGCGGCACCATCACTGCTATGGATGCCCTGCATACTCGGGCATAGTGGTCAGCTTGCCCACACTGACCACAGGTTTTCCCCGCTGCTGGACACTCAGCAGGGTGGGGCTGGTCATACCCACACTTCAGGCATGCCTCCCCTGGCTTTCCGTCCCTGTCACAGAAATTGCCTGCTGGTCTCCTGGTACCTCTGCCACCAGGGCCCACTGCACAGACTTCCTCCAGCTTGACGGGGCACACTCCCGCTTCCATGTGGATGCACGTACCTCAGACACTTCTTGGCAGGGACCCAATTGGAGGATGCGAGGTAATGTGATCCCTGGTTCCCGCAGCACCTGTCTGCATAGCTTCCCTGATGAGCAGCTTTGGATCAGCTGATTCCTGACCATCGCATCAGGGTTGTCCCAGGCACACGCCACAGATAGCCGGAGATGGCCATAGAAGGTGTCCAGAGTCTCATCCTCTTTTTGGTGGGTGGATAGCATCACAAAGTGTTCATAGTCTGCATTTGCTAAAGGGAGGAAACAGTAATGAAGATCCACTTTTGATGCACAATAGGAGGCATCAGTTTGTTGGAGAAAGTCAAATATTTCCTCTACCGCTGGCCCCACAGAGTACTATAGGGTCGCCAAATTGCTGTCCTCATTGGTCTCCATGGTGGCCCTGAAGTACATGCCTAGGCGATCAATCCACCGCTTCCACCTGGGCCCCGGGCTGGATGGGGGTCCAGACACATCAAATTCCGGGATTGGCTGAACTGCCCCAGGAGGTCTCAACTATGCCATAGCTGTAGGCACAGGATGGGGCAACGGCTGGATCACCAGCTGAGGCTGGACTTGGGGCAGTGGCTGGCCTATCAGCCTGATCATTCATGGGTCAAGTGCACAAGCACTCATCCTTGGATGACTATGGGGCCGCAACTCACCCAGACAGTCAGAACACTGCAGGCCTCCTTGATCTTCAAACTTCCACACCAGTCCAGGATGCAGTGTATGTTAAACCAACACTGTCCAGTCCCAAAATAGCCAACCAATGTGAAGAAAAGTGGGCCACAGGCAAAGCAGGAAGTGTCCAAAAATTGAGCCAGGGAGGCCAAGGGAACCAACAAGGAAATCAGCAGGCTTCCCCCAGCACCTCATCTTCACTCGACAAAATTAGACATGGATGGCATGTGAGAGCTCCTCCGGAGCACTGCGATCATCCTAGGCCTCATCAACAAAATGGCCACCAGCCGCATGGTCCACACCCTTTACTAGTTGCAATTTACTAGTTGCAGTATTGTATGTATATTCTTTTTTGGTATTTTGGGTTTCTTATTTTCAATATTTAATTGCATTTTTTGGGAATAATTATTCTCCTTTTGAATTGTTTTCCTTTTTGTTTTTTTCCTCTTGATATCTTTTCAGTGCATGGAGGCTGTGGAATCACATGGGCAGTTGCAGGCAGTGGAGTCCCTCAAAACGGAGCCCCAAGAAGCCCCAAGGAGAACGTCTGGGAAGTGCTGGTTGATGAGTCAAAACCAGTGCCCAGGGACAGATAGGGGGACTGTGTGCAGCCTCCATGCCGAGCACAAAGAGGTCACCTTAGATATGCTGGGACAGTTACTGTGAGCCCGAGGTCCTGGCAGAGGTGGAGGAGACTCTCTGTAATTTGTGAGGTCATGTTATCCTGTAGGGTTGTATGGTTAACACCTCATTTGCCAGCTATTGGCACCAGATCTGTCAGGGCTTTTGAGAACATCAATGCACAAAGCTAATTAGGCTTGTAGGGAGGAGTCAACTTGTGGCAGTTATGATATGATATGATAGTTTATTTATATAGCGCCTATACACAATGTGTTTCAAAGCGCTTCAAGGCAAGGAAGGGAACAAGGGAAAATACAATGACATACTTACATGCCATGAACAGCAAGGATGTGAAATTAACTATCGTACTCGGCCTGACGACATTTCAGATAGTGCAAGAGCTTAGACATAGATAAGGAAGGGAATGGGGAGTGTTGGAAGGAATGGAAACAGACAGGCGACTTCCGTACTAGGCCTGATGACATTTCTGGTAAAACAGGAGAAAAACAAAAGGTTAGGGGTGCAGGAAGGGATGGGAGGAACAAAACAGCAAATATCGTACTAGGCCTGACAACATTTCAGATTGTGCTGGAGGGGGTGTGGGGGAAACAAGTAAGGGAAGGGGGAGGAGACAGATGAGGTTGCTACATACTAGGTCCAGGGACAAATCTGATAGAGTAAGTGCATAGAAGAAAGTAAGGGGAGGAGGAGAGGAGATAGGAAAAGGGAGGAGGGAGAAGAGGAGAGAACAAGCAGTCAAAAAGGGTGGAGAAGCAAGAGGGGAGAGCGAATACTATTGCTTAAGTCAGAAGTAACACATAATGTTGCAAGCCAGGATATAAGGTGACAAGGTGAACATGGGAACAGCATGATTCAGAGCCACCATGAGTACAAAATGTAAAGGAAGTCCAGCATGAGAGTTGAGAAAGCGTGATGCACCGTGAATAGATGAAGTCCATAAAAGTCAAATCCAGCATTGGCCACAAGACGGTGATGGTGAAACCTGAATGTATCAGGACAGACTACTGCATTAGTAGGCTGGAGAGGGGTGAGGGGGGAGCAGGGTAGAAGAATCAAGCAAAACAGGCAACTCCTGTGTGCCGGAATGGGGGCACAAGGGAACATCACAGGAGGACCAGAGGGGTGGGGATAGCCTGTGGGGACAGATGGAGTAAACACATGTTGGTGCATGCTTACCTGCTGTCTGAGTCAGGCCCTGGGTCCTCCTGGTCCAAACAGGTCCAAACAGAAATTGCCCTTTTCTTCATCTGCCCTTCACTTTGTTCGCCCAGGAGAGAGAGACACCCTTGATCTAAGTGTTAAGAGCAGGAAGCAAGAGGCAGGGCTAAGAAGGTAGGTGGGGCTTAGGCCAAGATCCACTTGCACTTGCTCCCCATCTGAAGTTCCTACTATCGCAGCATCTTCAGCTGCATGACTGTCTACAGTGTCTGAAAGTTATCCTCCTCTAGTTTCAGATGATCTGACCATAGCTGTATCAGCAGTCATCTGTGGCTGCTTCCGAAGGATGAGCACTCCACCCCAACTTGCATTGGCATGTGAAACACCCTACAGAGCTCCAGATGATGCACTAATGATGTGCATCACCTTTCACCAAAACGTCATTGTTTGTGTAAGCAGTTTTTTGGTATGTGAAATGCATGGACTGTGCACCCTGATTAATGGCCATCATTTTCTATTTATTTAGATGTTTTTAATTTAAATTTATGTGCATGTTTTGTTTTTTCCTATTTCAAAAAACAAACACACAAATAAGTATAAACAAGGATTGGTTTACCTTTCCTAACTGTTTTCTCCTTTTCCCCTTTTCAGAATCACAAGATACATTAAAGAGAATGAAGGGCAATGCACATTTTAAGTTTATCTGCTTGTAATTCTTTTTTTAAATGTATTTTTTTAATTATTTCATTCAAACCAAACAACAATACAACACAACATAATTAAACACATTTAACAACGTAAACACTGCACTCCCCGTCCCCCCCCTTATGAGCCTGTTTGTTCTTCACATTCAGTATCTGTTCCGTGTGTCAGGGCGTCGCTGCCCTGAGATTCGGCAGGGGCCGATATTGCTCCAAACATTTCAGCTATCAACAGTTTCAATGCCATGAGGGAGCCCATTTCTTCATCCCCCCCTTGTTACTAGCCTCTTGCCACACCACTGTTTCAGCCTCCGCCCATTTTTGTAAGTCCCTCCACCAGACCTCCACTCGCGGCTTATGACACTCCTTCCATCCCATGGCAATCCATCGTTTCGTGAGCGCATATGCCAAATCTTTCAATTTCCCAACATGTTTGAGTTTCCGCGCCCTTGGATACCCTCCCAGCAAGAAGGCCCAGGCCGAGTCTATTATGAGCGTGACCCCCTTCCCCGCTAGTTTCTGTGCCACTTCACCCCAGTAACATTCTATTACCGGGCACGCCCAGAACATGTGTATCATGTCTACATTCTCCTCGTCACACTTAGGGCATGCCTGGTGCCCAACATTCCTGAACTTTGATATTCTCCGAGGGGTCATGTATGCCCTGTGCCTTATGTATAGCTGTAGTTGTTTGAACCTGGCATTTCTCGACACCTTCTTATGATATCCCAAAGCCCGTTCCCACATCCAATCTTCCATCGGGGCTCCCATCTCTGTTTCCCATTCTGATCTCAAATGCACCAGGTCCTTCCCAATCTTAGTCATCAACATCTCGTACAATCTAGAAACCTCATGCCCACCCTCCGATGTATCATATATCCCCCCAACAGTAGCATCCGGCTCCTCTGCCAAACTAGTTTCGGGCCACCTACTCCGAATCTCCTGTACTACCCTATGATAAGTGACATATTGGCCTGCGTGCAATCCCAACGCTTCCCTAAGTTCCCCCAACTCCATAATAGGCCCGTCTTGCCAAATGTCTCCCAGAGTGACTAGTCCCACTAATTCCCAATAGGTCCTAATGATCACCCTCAGTTGCCTGTCCCCCTTTGCCAGTGCGACCAACGGTATCTGCGGAACACACGGGAAAGGGTCCCCCATCATCCGGCAGGCTCGGCATCACATGTTCCTCCCCAACAACAGCATTCTAGGGCGCTCCCTCATATACCAGCTAGCCACCCAGATCATTTCCCGCAAGTAAAAAGGAGAACAGTTCCTCCCGAACAACCTGTGTTCACTGCTTGTAATTCTTAAGTAATAAACATTGCAATTTGATGGTTTTACATCTACATTTTTTCAGAAAAAGTAGGGGCTGTGGTGAGTTTGTAGCTTGTGGATTCAACATAAAGATTTGTCTTTAAATGTACCTGTTTCAATTAAAAGTGAAAAGGCTTAAGTGCATGCAGCCTGTACACACGTTATCTATTAAATGGGTAGGGTGCATGTTTCACGGTGAAGTGAGAAAACATTGCAATGGCAACATTGGTGCTAGCATCAAGTCACAGCATACCATTGTGACATACACATGTGTGCCATGTAATTAAAACACATGTCAACATGTTCATATCAGCTTTAAGAAGAAGGGAGGGAAGACGTGTGTGTGGGTTATGGATGTGAACTGAAATGATTTGGTATGTATAGGCAGCGTGTGTGCAGAGATGATAAACTATTTTAACAAACATTTTATCAAACATCCTAATGTTTAAGGTGTTTATTGTGCATGCAATCTGGGGCACACATTGGTCTGATTGGTAAATGGACATCGTAATGTTACAGTGTAAAGGAAGGACCTGGTCCCAATAATGCTATTGATTTTGTGAATTGTGGTCAGGCGTGTGGGTCTTTTCCCAAACTTGGTTGGATTTAAAAAAGTGATTTTGTTGACCTTATTGCCCTTATCTTTCTCACTTTTTGGTTTTGGCATACTTTGATGACCGGTGTCTGTGTGGCTGCCTCACTCATATGCCCCTTTTTTGAAGAAGGGAGGTACAGTGTATGGCAGGGATTCACAACATTTCAAAGCTCTCCTCAGACAGGTCATGAGGATGGTGAACAACAGCCGGGCGTTGTCACAGTCCATATCCCTTGGATCTTTGGGGATCTCAGGACTTTGGCAAAGGAGTTCCCTAATATTAGGGAGGACCCCCACCGATTTGTGTAAGAACTGCAGACAGTCATGCAGTGTTACAACCCATTGTCGGGTGATATGAATGAACGTCTGAGAATAGTGATGCCACTGGAGGTGGGGCAGTGATTAGTAGAGCAGGACACTTTGGCAGTAGCAGATTCCAGCACAGGGGACACCCTACTTCAGGAAAAGGGAGAATATAATGGCAGTTGCAGAGGTATGCCACAGAAAGACAGATTGGGCAAAAATAGGAAATTGCAAGCTGAATAAGCGCAAATCTCCTGCCGACTATCTTTACAGGTTGAAAGTGGTATTGACTTAGTGCTCTGGTATTGTAAAACAAGAGGAGGCAACTCTGCAGGCCATAGCACATTTGTTTGTTTCCAGCCACTTACTAAAGATACAGGTACAACTTAAAAATGTGTGTATAGGCTGGCAGGCTAAGCGGTTAGCGGAGATGGTGGCTGTTGCGGATCATTGCACCACTTGCCAGGAGCAAATGGAAACCTTAAAAGAGGATCAGGAAGAGAAAGAATTAGAGAAAGATGGACAATGGTCAGAGGAATTACAGTAGCTGATTACTTCCATACTGGACCACCTTTTGGCCACACACAATAACGAAGTGGGACACATACATACTACTGAGCCATTGAGAATAAACGTATATCCATTTAAAATGGTGCCTCACACTCTCCAATACTTCTTGAAGGAAGAAGCAGGTATCACCCCAGTCACTGACTTATTGCTTAGCCAAGGGAATATTGTTCCAACTAGCAGCCCGTGCAAAACTCCTATATTTCCAGTGAAAAAGCCAGGAAAGGTGGTTTATCGTTTTGTTCAAGACTTGAGGGCTGTCAATGCAGTGGTGACACATTCTATCCCAGTGGTACCAAACCCCGCCACCATACAGTCCTGAATTCTTCCCGAAGCCACATATATTACTGCAGTCAATCTGTGTTCAGCCTTTTCTTTTGTCCCCATACATAAAGATAGTCAGCATCTATTTGCATTTTCTCATAGGGGAGTTTAAAACATGAGGACCATTTTGCCCGAGGGGTATACAGAATCCCTGACCCTCTCTCTACAACAGCTAAATAAATATCTAGATGATATAAAATTATCAGGGAAACTGGTACAAGTACAGTATGATGATGATTTGATGATTGTCTCACCTTTTTATGAGGCTTGTAAGGATGGCATTAAAGTTCTGTTAAAGGCATTGGGCCTCATTACGACCCTTGCGGAAATGGAAAAATGATGGCGGAAATGCAATACCGCCATCGAACACCGCTCGTTGCGATCATGACCCGTCACCGTAAAGTACGATGCCATTAGCGACACCGCAGTGAACGGCAACGCTAACTGCACCAAGTACGCGCACGCGCGCCTTGCAAAACCGGAATCACCGCCATGGCGCAACGGTACGCGAATTCTGACCCTAGCGGACATGTACTGAACGCCATCAAGCACGTCGTAAAGTACCATTCCGCCATGGCGAGAAATACGGCAACGCGAACCAACCGTAAATGGCCCACTGAGTGCCTGTACTCCACTCCCTGGCCTCATTGCACAACTCCTGGCAGGCGCAATGTACTCACACTATGCAACCAGTGAAATCCACAATCCACCCATGCATGCCAACGTAGAAAAGCATGCAGGGGCTCAAAGCGCCCCGTGAGTGGGCATCCATGTACGGCATGTCACCATAGCCGTACTGACGCAGCACAGGCATGTGAAGGTACAATACATCAAACTGAAAATCAAGAACACATGACACAAAACAACAGTAGTCCCCCATCGCTTGCCACCAGCGCAAGGCAACATCCAAAACAGCATCCTGAGGGGGATTGCACCAGCCCTGTACTCATGCCAGTAAACAAACCAACCATCAGCAGAAGCATGTACCACACAAGTCGGCAGAGTGACTGAGCAGCCAGGCTCATCCCAAGAGGGGCCGATGGGAGCTGCAGGGCACAGATGGCATCAATACAGAAGCTATTCCAATGGACATGACCCCAGTCCCCCTCCAACAAACGCACGCAAACACAGTCACCTGTGACCAGCCACATTCTGAACAACCCATCATTCCACCAATCGACCTGGCTGACAGGCACCAGTCGGCCAAAAGCCAATCCCCCGCCCCTGAACAGCACATCATGTAAACAGTCACAATGGCAGCCCCTATCCGTGACCATACTGTGCTACGTAGGCAAACGCGGCCAGTACTGTACCACACAACTCAACTCAGAAGGCGGAACACAATGCAGATCATCACGCAATACATACCGCCACAAAGCGAAAATCGCCACATCACCTGCAAAGAACAACGCAACACGACAAATATCGGAATACAATTTAAATGCACATCCAAATGACAAAGGCCCCACAGCAATTTGCAAAATACCACCAAAACAACCATCATCACCGAGGGCTGCATCTGCAATAATTGACCGGCTTCCACTTGTGTGACGCCCTGTACCATCATGGCACACAGGGCCTACATCAACGTTCCAAAAGGCAACATGGAAGCGGCAAGAACCGCAGGTCCGTCCCATGAGGCAGGCACTAGTCGAGCTGAAAGGCCGAAATGTTGCACCTAGCCACCAGTACAGCGTAAGGGCATGTGGCCCATTGGCGATCGTCCCATAAGATCGAAATGGTGCTCCACTGATTCACCCGAAGCTGCAGGAGTCGAGAGTAAAAACCATCTGGAGGAGTGGCGTAGAGATGGCATCTGCAATAGGGCAGGAGATACCTGTCACCCAAAAGAAACACAAATTAACCGATTGCATTACGGGACTCATGATGCATTACAATCTTCATTCAACACACCAAATCCACACCCATATGCATGCTAGCCCACTCCAAAGGAATATACACACCCCTAAATCAGTATCGAATCATAACGAAACCAATCGAGCTAAATACACCATTGTCAACGTCGGTTACTGTGCATGCGTCCGTCAAGATAGAACCCATGACATGGGATTAGTAACGTGCCTAGACACAAGTGTATGAAGGCGCGTCGAGACAGGGAGGGTTCAACAAGGGCAGATAGACGATGGTCCCACTATGGCAGCCTTGCATCACATAACGCAGGGGAAGGGGAGTGAATCAAAAAACCCATGTACATGGCAGACCCTAAACGGATTCATCAGTCCATGCATCCACACATCATTCCCTCATCCCGCAATGAAAACGCATGAATATTCACTCACATAATATGTGAAACTTCCATCGCGTCTGTGCGTAATGCAGTCCGCAAAAACCACTGTGCCCCTGGCCGGATCTGTAGTGTTGTGAAGCAAGATGGATTTGGGAACGTCCTGCCTTATCGTCCACTACGCTGTTGCGCATCCCATTCAATTCATATCATTCATTGCCTGCTCGTTATGGGCCATGTCCCAAGGACATTCTACAATAGAACGTTACATTTCCAGCCAGACCTGTGGGCGTATCCTCGCCGCTACTTCAAAACCCAAAATGCTGGCCTTCGAATTCCTCACTTGCAACATTACGTCGAAAAGGCTTCTGTGAACGCTTGCATTCACAATTACATCAATGTAGTGCGGCTGTGTGTCATGATGCTAACTGGCTGCAATCACAAATGCCACGCCACGCCCGTCGGTGAAGTACGTTACTGTGCTGCATGAGGGTCGGCCATCGATCGAGCCCTACATACCACTGACTCTTCACAGGTATGTAAGCGGCTGCAATCATAGCATGTGTAACAATGGGAGCATAGCATGAAAATCAGTCAAAGTACATCACACTGCCATCGGGATTTGATACATGATTCAAATCCCAAGATGCCATGCGGCCAAATGCAGCCTTACGTGCGGGACGTGCTCGGCCAGAAGGGATTGCATCTGCCACAGATTCATTCAATCAGCACAGGTGGAGGCCATACAGGCCGACAGCACATATATTGCAGACCCAAACCCCTCCCACAACCACTCCCACTCCAAAATGCTACCGGCAGGACTAGCGATGTTGGGCCTGGGGTACCAGATAGCACTGCAAGTGCTACAACTACAAGAAGACGACGAACAACAACAGGTACAACAACCGGGCGCACAGGGGAGACGGAGGAGAAGGAGGAGGAGGGGGGCAAGGCAGGGTCAGCAAGGCCCACAAGCACTGCCACTACCACCACGCAGGCGGCCCGCAATCCCACGCCTCCGAGCCGATCCGTTCAACCTCACTGCTGAGCAGATCCACACCCTCTACCGTTTGGACCGGGACACCATAATCGCCATTGTGGACATGACACATGCTGACCTCGTGAGCATGATAGATAGCCCAACCGCCATCCCACCCCTACTGAAGGTGGTGTCTGCACTCCACTTCCTGGCCACAGGCACCTACCAGCACACAGTGGGACAGTTGCATGGCATTTCACAGCCACTGTTCTCACGGACACTCTTCCAAGTGCACGATGCCCTCCTGAAGCACGCCGACGACCACATCACACTACCACGCACGTACCAGGAGATTACCAACGCTAAAGTGGGATTCCATGCACTTGGCGGCATCCCGGGTTGCATTGGTGCCATCGACTGCACCCATGTTGAATTGGTTGTCCCACATGCCATGGAGGTCCAGTACCGCAACCGGAAGCAATTTCATTCAATCAATGTGCAAATGGTGTGTGACTCCAACAAGATATTTACGCATTGTTGTGCCAGATTTCCAGGATCTACCCATGATTCTATGGTCCTGAGGAACACAAGAATACCACGCTACATGGAGCGACACGCAGGGCACAGATCCTGGCTACTCGGTGAGTCTCATTCCATGCATGACATCGTGGCCCATTTGATGCGTCAATGACCTTGCAGGGGGGGGGGGGCTACTTAGCACTATCATTCCACTGACACCCTTTATTCGTCTCATACAGGTGATGCCGGGTATCCACTGAAGAGATGGCTCCTTACACCAATCCGGAACCCACAGAACGAGCATGAGGAGGACTACAACCATGCCCACTCACGTACCCGTGTGGTCATTGAACAGGCATTCGGCCTACTGAAGGCTCGTTTCCGCAGCCTCAGCAGGTCTGGCGGGGCACTCATGTACAGCCATGAGAAGGTTTCTAAGATGGTCATGGCATGTGTCATGCTGCACAACATGTGCATACGTAGGAATGTGCCCATGCCCCCTGACGCTGTACTGCATGCACCTGAAGATGATGATGATGATGAGGGTGGGGATGTGGAGGCACCTCAAGGAGTCCATGAGGCACAGGATGCACGTGCAATCCGACAGAGCATCATAGATGCATGCTTCTAGCAACCACGCATGGTGCCTATTACACGGAAAGGGGACCTGTGGCACTGTGTGTGTGTAGTACAGGCACATTGTGGACTGTACGCCTATGAAGGCCTCGTACGCAATTATCAATGTCCACACATGTCATTGGATGATAATGAGGTGCTGTATTGTTAATTTGATTTGATTTATACACCCTATGGACCCGCCACCCAGTGAAGCCCAACACACCCCCTCCACCCTACTACCTCCCCCCCCAACACCAGTGTCCAAATATGCATGCTGTCCGTGGGTAGACGCTATTGCAAGCCCCCTCTACGGGTATCAGGGGCACCCCTGCCCGTGGAGCGCAGGTTCCTGCCAGATCTGCGTTGGGGGCTGCCCTGGACGGAACTTGCCACGGATGATGTCTCTGCCTGCTCGCGTCCATGCATGTCTCTGAGGGTTTGTGAGAGCTCCGAGAGCACACGGCGCACAGCAGCAAGTTCAGCACAAACGTCTTTGGACGTCGCATGCAGTTCCCCCCTCAGGCTCTCGGTGCTTTTCTCCATTTGTGCTCTCAGGCTCTCGGTGCTTCTCTCCATTTCTCCCCTGAGGCTCTCACTACTTTTCTCTATTTGTGCCCTGAGTGTCTCGGTGGATGTTTCCATGGCTGCCCTGGAACCCCCGCATTCATTTGCATGGTCCTTGAGTAGCGAGGACGCTTCCTGCTGTTGCTCGATCAGCAGGTCGAGGGACTGTTGCCTCTGCTGGGCCATGGACATTTGCGGTGGTGTGACAGGGGGGCTGCTCAACACATGTTGCCTTGGCACAGGACTTGTGGGGGTTGGCCAGTCGTCGTCTTCAGGGTGCCCCTGCGTGGTTTCGTCATGGTGTAGGGGAAGGAACATGCAGGGGGATTGGGAAAGGTCATGGATGGTACCTACGTCGCCAGCACTGTTTTCCGTGTCGGAGCATGCTGGCATGACAGCTGTGTCACCTATGGTGCTGCTACCACCAGAGGCAGTGCCATCAGATACGTTCTTTGGGGGGACCTGTGGTGCTGGGGTTGTGGACTTGCTGGCTGCTGGGGTGCCTGTTGCAGTCCCCTCCAGTGTGCTGCCACTTGATTCCTGCTGCTGCCGTGTCTTGATCCTTGCACCTGAGGTGGAGGCTCTTGGGACGTTGGTCCTGGCCCTCTTTGCAGGCGTGCTGGTAGGGGTGTCCTGCAGCTCGTCGTTGGTATCGGACCCTGTGGTGGAGTAAAGAGGGGCGAGCGTTAGTTATGGGTCTGTCGGATTTGGAATGGCAACGTATCAAATGCATTGGGGTGGTACATGAGGCTGATTTGGGACTGGGCCTTGGAGGTGGTCTCATTTTCGTGTGGATTGAGGATGCATTCATTTGGCTGCCTGCAGTTAGGGGGTGCATGCTGCACATGTAGGGGTTGTTTATGGCTTCTTGATTGATTTGTTTGTTCATTCTGACTTTTAGAGGGCGCTGTCAGGGCAAAGTATGTATTGCACTATGGGGTCACATGGTACTGCACATGTTCGTGGTTTGTGGATTTCGCATTGTTTCTCTTGGCCAACCTACCTGATTCTCCGGATGTCGGCACTCCTTTCTCCATCCCTCCGACTCCCTCTATGCTCTCCATTCCTATGGTGGAGGCGCAGATTTCCTCCCAGGGGGTCAACTTGATGGGCGACTCTGAACCCCCCCCGGTAGCTGTGGCGATGTTCCTGTTCGCAGAAAGTATGCTGCGTACGCGGATCCGCAGGTCGTCCCACCGCTTGCGACATTGCTGTGGCGTGCGGGGTGTTGTCCCCACCGCACTTACGCGCTGTGCCACCAGGGCCCATATGGCCTTCTTGTTGGCAAGGGCCGTCCTGGTCATTTGACTGGAGAAGACGACGGCGGAATTTTCCTGGAGGGTCTCGGTGAGCACGGTCAGTTCCTCTCGGGAGAAGTGTACCTGCCGCTTGCGGTCACACGCTTTCTTGGCTACCTTTCCCATATTTATTTTTTTAACTGGGGTTGCTAACGGGTTGGGATGTGTGTCAGGGTCGGATTTTTTATGGTTGTGTTGGGATTCGGATTTTATAGTTGTGCGGCGTGCTGTTTCCCGTTCCGGCCACATGCTTTTACTTCCGTTTCCGTATATTTACGGTGGCCGTAATTTGCGGTGCACGCTCGTTACGGTGACCGCTCATTACGGTGACCGCTAAGATGGGTGGCGGTATTGCACCTGGTGCAGCGTACGGCGGCGGTAAGGGCCGTTTTGGGGTCATTTCCGCCATCGCAGCCTTTCGGATTCCGCCATGGCGTAATGCTCGTGCCCGATGGGTCGTGATTGGCCGCACTTTGCTCCTTCGTGCAATGGCGGAAACGCTATTTACGCTGTTGCGGTCCGGTCAGTCACTTTCCGCCAGGGTCGTAATGAGGCCCATTGTCAGAAAAAGAGCACAAAGCATTGAAGAAGTAGCTACAGTTGTTTGCCAACATATTACATATTTTAGGTAATGGCATTATGACAGGATGTTGGCTGACATCCTCTTCATGGAAAGAGACAGTTTACAGGATTCCCAAGCCCCATACATTGACACAAATGCAAGCTTTTTTGGTAGGAGTTGGTTATTGCAGGTAATGGATCACAAGATATGCTGAACTAGTTAAATCACTTCAGGCATACACTTGTCTGACTACTGTAGAACCATTTAATTGGACTCCAGAGGCAGAGGAGGCTTTTACCAAGGTTAAGTCACACTTTGTGGAAGTGCGTGCTTTGGGGCTGCCTGAATACAAGAAGGGATTTACACAGTATTGTCATGAGGGAAACTGGTTCGCCCTCGCTGTCCGTATTCATCAGCGCAGGATTCACTGTAGACCAGTAGCCTAATACAGCATGGAATTGGACCCAGTTGCAGCTGGGTTGCCACCCTAGTTATGATCAGTAGTTGCTGCTGCACCAGCGAAGGAACAGAGTGAGAATAATGTGGTGGAATTACCCATGGAGTTGGCTATTCCACATGTTGTAGTATCTTTATTATTGAAGACAAAAACATAGAATATGTCAGTATCAAGAGCCAGTATATATGAGATGCTTTTATTTAATTCCTCAAACATTGCCCTAAATACCTCTGCTATTTTGAATCCAGTGTCCCTCTTACGTAGCTGTTAGGTTGACTGTCCCACATGCCCCACAAGCGGGCTCTCACCAGTCTACTACCACCGCCCTCTCTGGTCCCAGTCCTCCACATTCGCATTCTCATCAACCCAATTCGCCTCCCATTCTTAGATCGCCACTTACTCATGGGCGGCAGCAACATGGTAGGCATGGGCAGCGCACAAGGAGACAGCCTATTGGATATGAGCGCCCGAATTCCTTGCATCCGTTCCGCTAGTGGCAACTACCTTGGCGTCTCACAGCTGTTCGGCGCAGCCACCTGCCCAACTTGCTGCAACGTCACGTGATCCGGAAGGCCCGGCCGGCTGTTGTTGCTGCGGATCACGTGGCACGGAAGTGTATGGGGCCGCGCGTCATGCTACGCAATCACCTGACAGGTCCCTATTGCTTCAAATGCCGTGAGGGAAGGCTTATTCAGTGCTTCACAGCTGAATTGATTCGGCACTGTTTGGCGTTCCTGTTCCTTCGATCACGGTACTGATTTACGGACTGTTTTCTCCGATTTCTTCTTCTCAAGCCCTTGGATTTCGTTCTGATTTGCTAACTACCAGACTTCTGGACTACTTCTGGCTTCCTTTCGGATTATCCCTCGAATGTGTCGTACTCATCTGGTTTAAGACCTCCGAACTCTATCAGATTGTCTACGGATCACCCCACTTATTGCAACACCCGAAATTGACATTCCAGCTCACACAGGTATCCTAGTGCAAGTCCATCCAGATTGCCGCCCAGTTTGCTACACCACTTGCTGCTGCCAGTCACACCCTGTAACAACTCGGAACACCTCCCATCCCGTCTTTCTAATTCAGGGTTTGGTTCCCTCCACCTTGGTAAGCCCCTTTAGTACTAAGTTACATTGTGGTCATCGCCTTTTTTCCTTGTCACTGTACTTACCCATTGCTTGCTTTACAGCGGTCGGGGGGTTTCCGGTGTTCCTGGTTCCTGGCATTCCGGCACTCAATACCTGTGGCGTCAAAGATCGCACAGGGAGTTGTTTATGTATCTCCCTCTGTGGTACTTGGGGACAGAGGCCCTTTATGATCTTCATGACCATCAAGATATAACAGACTGTGAAGCCTGATTGGTCGTCTGGATTATGGAGGCATCAACTGGGGACCCCATGACCACTCTGGTGCAAGTGGTCAAGGTCTTGAGAGCAGACATGGCCGCAGCTACAACAGCGATACATCATCGCCTTGGCTCCCTCCAAAGCGCCCGCCCTCCTCTACCAGCTGACCCCGAATTCGGGGATACCACACCCCAGACCCCCGGTCCCTCTACTGCTCCATCTGCCACCATACCAGTGGTGGTTCCTACCCCCTTTCCATTGGCACCCCCTGAGAGGTATTAAGGTGACTCTAGGAAATTCCGTACATTTTTGAATCAATGCAAACTCCACTTCCTCTGAAGACCCCTAGCGTTTCCCGATTCAACCACCAAGGCCGCGTTCATGCTGTCCCATTTGTCCTGCATTGCCGCCACCTGGGCGAACCCACTGCTTGAAAACTACCACACGGCCCTTTATGACTTTGACCTACTGGTGAGCGAAATGTCCAAGGTATTTGACACAAGGCACAAGGCCCAGTCTAGGGACCTGGAGCTGCTCGAATTATCTCAATGGAAACACACCCTCATAGAGTACATAACAGGCTTAAACCAGTTAGCGGCAGAAACATCCTGGCCTGAAGACAAGAGAGCCGTGGTTTTCTATAGGGGGTTAAGCGGTTCCATGAAAGACGCTCTATCGGTGGTACCATCACTTCCGGCATCCTGACCTGGTCAACCTGGCGCTACAGGTAGACGCTCGACGAACCGAGCGAAGGGCAGAAGCCAGATTTTCTGGTACATATACTCCCGTACTGTTTGATTCATCCAGCGAGCCCATTCAGGAGGGCGGGGTACGCAGCCCCATCACTATGACAGAACGGGAACGCCGGAGAACAGACAATGCTTGCTTTTATTGTGGCCTTAATGGGCACTACGTTAAAGACTGTCCACGCCACCCAAAACACAAGAGCCAGGGTTTTCCGACTGCTTGTTCCTGAATATGGGGGCCAGGACGAGCTCTCTTCAGTCCCCCTCCGGTTCACCTCCTGCATTTGGGTCCATTAGACCAGTCATAGTTCATGCTATACTAAAACCTACTCCAGGTGTCATACATCCTATTCAGATAGTTATTGACTCCGGGGCCACGGGCTGTTTCATCGACATACAATTGGCCAAAACCTTGAATCTCCCATTAGTAACCAAGGAATGCCCTGAGCCTGTGCAGGCTGTGGATGGTACTTCCCTTGCATCTGGCCCTATCCAGCAACAGACAGCCCCTCTGGGGATGATCATTCAGGACACACATAGGGAAACACTTACGTTTGACCTCATAACCACTCCTCAGTTTGGTGTCATTTTGGGTATACCCTGGTTAAGCATAACCCACTAATCAACTGGGGAACTGGCCATGTCCATTACGAATCCGAGGTATGCCAACACTTCCGCCTTGTTGAGAGCGAGGGGATGGTCACGCCAGCTCGAGCGTTGGGTGCAGTAGCTCGTCTGACTGTATCCAAGGAAGACCAATCCTATGCATCCGTCCCACATGTGATCGGTGCTGTACTTGCCAATATACCCGCACTCTACCATGATTTCCTGGCAGTCTTCGATAAGGATACTGCGGAGAGATTACTCCCTCACAGACCGTACAACTGTCCCATAGATCTGGTCCCCGATGCCCCGATCCACAAGGGCCGAGCTTACTCTCTCTCGCCTTCAGAAGACCGGGCATTAAAAGACTATGTACAAGAGGCTCTACGTTTAGGCCACATACGGCCTTCCACCTCGCCCGCGGCATGCCCTATCTTTTTTGTTCCAAAGAAAGAGGGTGATCTTCACCCTAGTGTGGACTGCAGGCGTTTAAACGCCATCACAGTTAAGAACCGATATCCGATACCCCTCATATCTCCGCTCCTGGATCGGTTAACACACGCCTCCATCTACTCCAAACTTGACCTCCAGAGGGCCTATAATCTGATCCGTATCCGCAAAGGTGACGAGTGGAAGATGGCGTTTTGCACCCAGCAGGGTTTATACGAATACACGGTAATGCCCTTCAGGCTGTGCAACGCCCCAGCCACATTCCAGCAGTTTATGGATGATGTCTTCGGGGACATCCTGGACACATATGTCATGGTCTACTTGGACGACATCCTTGTATTTTCCTCCTCCTTGGAGGAACATATCCTCCACGTCCGAGAAGTTCTGTCCCGACTGCGCAAGAATGTGCTTTTTGCTAAACCTGAGAAATGCCAATTCCATACCAAAGAAGTAGAATTCCTAGGCTTCCACATCACGCCGGGAAGGTTGACCATGAACCAGTCCAAGGTGCGTGCCATCTTGGAATGGCCTTTTCCGGTATGTATAAAATCCTTGCAGTAATTCCTTGGATTCGCCAATTTTTATCGGTGGTTCATCCTAGGTTTCTCCTCTATCGTGGCCCCACTGATAGCACTAACCAGCCCACATGTTCCCTTCGTCTGGTCTCCCAAACTTCAAGTGGCTTTTGACTCACTTAAATCCGCCTTCACTACAGCTCCTGTCCTTCAACACCCGTACCCGGAGTTGCCCTTCATGGTAGAGGTGGACACCTCATCTTTTGCATTGGGAGCCTTGCTTTCACAACCCTGCCCGACATCTGGCTTCCTACACCAGGTGGCATACCACTCACACCAATTCACCTCTAATTTGTCCCACTACACAGTTACGGAGAAAGAACTCCTTGCTACTAAGGATGCATTCCAAGTCTGGAGACACCATCTGCTAGGGGCTAGGCATCAAACCATTGTCTATACCAATCACTGGAACCTGCAGGACCTTGCATCCTTCAAATGCGTCAATAGCCGGCAGATGCGCTGGCACCTGTTCTTTGCGGCCTACGATTTCTTGATTAAACAACAACCTGGTGTATATCACGGCAAGGCGGATGCGTTGTCTCGTTCTCCTGGGGGGGTGTCCCTTCTGATCTTTCCGGAAACTGTGCTCGATCATGGCCATGTAGTCTGCATTTGCATGCCCTCACAGCCCTTGGTGTCAGCCATACGCCTCTGGGTTTCCCAACACCCACATCAGTTATCGGAGTGGGATCCCGTTTCTCACGACGGTTTGCCTTTTGTACAAGAAAAGCTGTTCTTGCCCACTAGTGACACCCGTAAACTGGCCATGGAGTAGTCTAACGACACTGCCATCAATGGACACCCTGGGCAACAGCGTACTCTGGACTTACTTAAACGCTGGTGGCCATCGATGAGGCGTGACATGGAAAACTATGTCACTACATGCTCAGTATGCGCCCAATGTAAGCTGCGCATGGGTCGTCCTTTGGGTCTACTCCAGCTCCTGCCTGTGCCCCCGAAACCTTGGCATACCCTCACAATGGACTTCGTAACCGATCTGCCCCAGATACAAGGCTACGACACGGTGTGGGTAGTGGTGGATTCATAAACAAAAATGGCACGCTTTATACCCTGTTCCGGTTTCCATTCTGCACCCACACTGGCTAGTCTGTTCTTCAAGTCCGTTTTTTGTTTGTTTGGGCTCCCTACGGTCCTGGTTTCCGACATAGGCTCGCAATTTACGTCCCGTTTCTGGTGGGCTCTCACCAAATTGCTAGGTATAGATGCCCGTTTCTCCTCTGCTTAACATCCGGAAACTGACGGCCAGACGGAGAGGGTGAACCAAGCCATGGAGCAATACTTACTCTGTTTATCATTACAGTACCAGAAATCATGGCTCAGTTTGTTACACCTCAATGAGTTCGCACATAACAACGCATTGCATTCCTCCACTGGCTTCTCCCCGTTTTACTCTCTCTATGGCCAGCACCCACGGACACTTCCCATCCTCGATCTCACACTGTCTTGCACCCCTGATGCTACTGCCTGTGTTCGTGACCTTGCCACTGTCCATGCCCAGACTCTTGCTCATTTGCGGGAGGCTCAGGTGTCCATGAAAGCAAAGGCCGACAGGAAGTGGATTGCGGCACCCGATTACCGTGTGGTGGACTGTGTCTGGTTGTCCTCACGTCACCTGCACATACCCGGCTGCCGCAAACTCCTACCTCGGTTCGTAGGTCCATTTTGGGTGTCTGGGGTCCTGAATCTGGTTGCCTATTGTCTATCCGTACCCTCTATTTGGCGCATCCACCCGGTGTTTCACACCTCACTGTTCAAGCCTTGCCCTGGCCCAACCCGCATTGTTTCTCCTCCTGCTCCCGTGTCTGTGGTCACCCCCGATGAGTACGAGGTTGGCGGCATTTTGGGTTCTCGCTGTTTCAGGGAGAGGTTGCAGTATCTGGTGTATTGGTTGGGATACGGTCCTGAGGACCGCTCCTGGGTACCTGCCCGGGATGTCCATGCTCCTCAACTGGTGGCCCAGTTCCATCGGGATTCACCTTCCAGCCCACGGGGTCATGGGCCTTTGGGGGGGGGGCTCTGTTAGGCTGACTGTCCCACATGCCCCACATGCGGGCTCCCACCAGTCTACTACCACCACCCTCTCTGGTCCCAGTCCTCAACATTCGCATTCTCATCAACCCAATTCGCCTCCCATTCATAGATCCCGACTTACTCATGGGCGGCAGCAGCATGGTAGGCATGGGCAGTGCACATGGAGACAGCCTATTGGATATGGGCGCCCGAATTCCTTGCATCCGTTCCGCCAGTGGCAACTACCTTGGCATCTCACAGCTGTTCAGCGCAGCCACCAGCCCAACTTGCTGCAATGTCACGTGACCCGGAAGGCCCACCCGGCTGTTGTTGTTGTGGATCATGTGGCACGGAAGCATATGGGACCGTGCGTCATGTGATGCGATCACCTGACGGTGCCTATTGCTTCAAATGCCATGAGGGAAGGCTTATTCAGTGCTTCACAGCTGAATTGATTTGGCACTGTTTGGCGTTCCTGTTCCTTCGATCACGGTACTGATTTATGGACTGTTTTCCCGGATTTCTTCTTGTCAAGCCCTTGGATTTCATTCTGATTTGTTAACTACTGGACTTCTGGACTGCTTCTGGCTTACTTTCGGATTATCCCTCGAATTTGTCGTGCTCATCTTGTTTAAGACCTCGGAACTCTATTGGATTGTCTACGGATCACCCCACTTATTGCAACACCCGAACTTGACATTCCAGCTCACGCAGGTATCCTAGTGCGAGTCCATCCGGATTGCCGTCCAGTGTGCTACACCACTTGCTGCTGCCAGTCACACCCGGTAACAACTCAGAACAACTCCCATCCTGTCTTTCTAATTCAGGGTTTGGTTCCCTCCACCTTGGTAAGCCCCTTTAGTACTAAGTTACATTGTGGTCATCGCCTTGTTTCCTTGTCACTGTACTTACCCATTGCTTGCTTTACAGCGGTCAGGGGGTTTCTATTGTTCCTGGTTCCTGGCATTCCAGCACTCAATACCTGTGGCCTCAAGGATCGCACAGGGAGTTGTTTCTGTATCTCCCTGTGTGGTACTTGGGGACAGAGGCCCTCATAATCTTCACGACCATCAAGATATAACAGTAGCCCACAGGAGGGAGAGCCATATGACTCCACCTCTCATTGTTGTGTGTTGGTTACGGACTGCCTGGTGATGCCCTGCACTAACCTCTCTGACGTGCCACTGCCGACTCAGACCTCAAGTACTTTATGGATTGATAGTTTTTTAGAAATCAGAATGGGCAGGTGGTTGCAGACTATGCAGTATGTGCCCCAGGTGAGGTGGTATAGAGTGGAAAATTATCTCAAGTGATGTCAGTATAAGTAGCCAAACTATTAGCACTTACGAGGGCTTGTCGATTAATGGCTCAACAATCAGTTAACATTTACACAGATTCATGGTACATGTTTGGCGTTGCCCATGTCTTTGGGCAGCTCTGGAAGCAGAGAGGCTTCATGACCTCAACCTACACGCCTATAAAATAAAAAATAGTCAAAATGTGATGGCCCTTTTAGATGCCATGATGCTGCCTAAACTTATTGAGATTGTTAAATGTGCAGTACATCAGACATTGGATGACCCTATTAGCTGTGGTAATGATTCCGCTGAACAAACTGCCTAGCCGGCGGCCGGCCAATGTAGAGGAAAGTCATGCTTATTATTATTATTATTATTATTATTATTATTATTATTATTATTATTATTATTATTATTATTATTATTATTTTAATTATTGAGCATGGACCCAGCTTTGAGAAGCAACAGAGTTCTTTACAGAGGTATACACCAATATATATACCTAACAGAGCACTTTAAAGAGGTGTACAACATTAAAAATGCATGACAGAATGCTTTTCAGAGGTAACAGCAGAACATTTATACAGTGGGGGTAGGATACAGAGGGGCACAGAGGAGGGGTAAAGCTGTACTGGGGAGGGGAGGAGAGGGGCAGCAGAGTCTAGCAAGTCAAGTGACACGAGGGGCGACGTCATGGCCTAGGTGTCGCATATATTCGGCCAGTCAAAACAGTACAGGAAGTAGCACCATATAAAACCATGGTAGACATTGCGTTTAAACAGGAGAATGCCCCATCCATTGAAAAGGAACATTGTATTTTAAAGGGTGGCCGGCAGCATGAGGACTCTCTGTGGTGAAATGAGCTGGGTGCATTAGTGGCTCCAAAAATACTTTAATCACACCTTGCCAGGGTTAGGCATGCACATGTAGGTAGACATTTTATGTCAATGCGCGTGGGACACTTGTCGTTCACACTGGAATTCACCACTATGGAACAGGAATACTGTCAAAGGTGTGTGTCATGGTCATGAAGTTAGGAGCACAGGCTCATGAAAAAAAGTAAACAACAACCTCCATTTAACACCAAAAAGCTTTCATTATGGACATATCACTTCAGATGCATTAATCTTGAACATTCCTTCCATTAAGCAGGATGCATTAACCTTGAACATTCCATCCATTAAGCAGGATGCATTAACCTTGAACATTCCATCCATTAAGCAGCCCCAAGTGTATTCTTGGGTGTGGCTGCTAATGAATTGCCTTTGCACATGCTCACTCTCTAGGAGTGGTAGGGTGTGGCTGGTAAGCCAGCCCTAACGGGCGTGCCCACAATCTCAGCTATATAAGCTGCCCCGATACTCAAGACAGACGCTTCACATTATACCGGACTTGCAAGCAGTGTGATGCTCAGTGATGCTCACTGAAGTCAGACTTACCTTTGAAGTTCCTGCTTCCTGGACATCCTGCTTCCTGTCAGCATACTTACCAACTGGGGGAAGCTGTTCTTACCTGTACATCTCTTTGACGAATCAAGTATTCATCTTTACACTTTCCGGAATGCCGAAATCTTCATCTTGGAACCTTGGCACAGCAGCACGACACGCTCCATCGTCGACAGCAGCGCCTGCAAGGAAATACAGGAGACAAGGTTAGACATCGAAAAAACAGTCCGTTTAAGGTTACGCTTTGTCATACTTCGTGCTTTCCTTAAACCATCACTTGCCTGCTGTCGAACATTGCGTTAATATCCATCTTCCATCCGGCCGTGTCTCGCATCTCACAGCTGCATTGAGGCTGCATTTCCATCTTAGGGAAGAAAATAGAAGAGAGACATTATTGCGGGCATGAATTGGAGCAATATATAAAGACATTAAACAAAAACAACAGCATCACAAGAGCTCAATAAAGACTTACCAAACATAAGGAGAAGCATGGTCGCAGCTGGACTGGACAAATCTTATCAGGGATCAGTGAAGGAACTAGATCCCATTCGACGCGCCCCTGCCAGAAGTAGCAGGACGGAGAGCTTATCTTCCATAATTCACAGGTGAGCTTTATGGGCCGGCGTATGCTCACAGAAACCGTACTTTGGGGTGAAGGGTTTGAGAGGTATAACAATCACAGATTGGCGCACTCACACACTTTTATCTCCACTCAGGAGCAGTATCACCACGTACCACCGCTCACAGCTTGAGGGAGAGTCCTGAAGGGGGTGATTCAAGTTCAGGGAGAGCTGCAACCGTGCCCCCAATGCCTCAGCAGAGACCAGGTGAGTGTAACAGTGTGTGATTTACTTACCGAATAACATGGGGAAAAGTGTGCCAATCAGGCCATGGGTGTACCCTCACCCTTATGTACCTTTTGTAGGGCTACAAATAGATTTCCTCAAATTGCCAAAATACAATCATATGGCAGTATTTACTTGTGGTGGTGGATGCCTTCAAAGGGTAGGAGGAGGCCTAGCCCTATAGGAAGGCAGATGCAGTGACTGTGGAAAATATATTGAATTGTGAGTTCATACCAAGATTTGGAATACCTGTGTGCATTAACAGCGATCAGGGAACTCATTTTGTTAGTAATATTAATAAGACATTGTTGTCAACATTGAAAATTCAGCGTAACTTGTACTGTTGTTGCCATGTCCAGTCAGTAGGAGCAGTGAAGATAGTAAATGGGGTCTTAAAGAACAAACTTGCAATATGGTGTCAGGAAAAAGGGATGAAGTAGCCTGAGGCCCTTCTCCTGGTTTTGTTTAGCATGAGAAGTACCTCAAAAAGAAAAACTGGGCTCAGCCCTTATGAGGTCCCTTAAAGAAGACCTATGAGACTACCTGCATCCCACCATTGAAAACTGTACTTGATAACTTGCAGCTGTCAGATATCGATTATTTCAGATATCGATTATTTTATTTTATTTATTTATTTTATTTTATTTTATTTACTTATGTGTAGCCATATATAGGCTTTTACAAGGAACGTTGTGAAAATGTCAAGAGGGAGTATAATGATGTATCTCATAATTTAATTTTCACTTTCTTTGTTAGGCTTTTAGTGCTTTAAGTTTCTCAAGTGCTAAGTTTAAAATGTTTGCCGTTGCAATTGTCCATCTGGTGTTTTCTCCACTTATACGGCGGGCCCACCAGGCGTCTTCTTCACGTAAGTCTCGGTCTGAAAATAAAGGGGTAAGATACGTGGTCCTTGCCTCACGTGTTGCTCGGCACGACAATAGTAAGTGTTGTACCGTTTCCGGATGGTTTTCTCCTGGACACAGTCGGTATTCATTCGAATTTGACATACATCTTATTTTCAATATTTCTCGCATTGGAAGGAGGTTTAGTCTAGGTTTAGTCTAGCTCTCATGA
The DNA here is from genome assembly GCF_040938575.1 of Ambystoma mexicanum. Taxonomy (NCBI): domain Eukaryota; kingdom Metazoa; phylum Chordata; class Amphibia; order Caudata; family Ambystomatidae; genus Ambystoma; species Ambystoma mexicanum. The sequence continues at coordinate 546,344,746 of NC_090929.1, forward strand.
ATGTTTCTCTTAGTTTACTGTCTGGAAAACTTTGCAATGTATGCCATGGTGTCTTTGGCTTTTCTAGTTGACATCGGCAAGTAGCGCATCAATTTGTTCCTTGCTGTCCGATTATTGCAGTATGACAAGACGCTAATGTCTTCTGTCAGTCTCATTCATAATCATGGTCAAGCTGCTCTCCCATGGGAACCAGACATTCCAGGTCATTCGCTGCAGCCTGGTGACATTGTCCAAATAAAGGTTCATCAAAAAAGAAAACGAGCTCCTGCCACCAGGTGGAAGGGGCCCTACCAGATGTTACTCACTTCTAGTTCAGCTCTGAAGGTTCAGGGACTCTCAACATGTGTGAATGTGAGTCATTACAAGTGGGCGGTAGTCCCTGCAGTGTAGTTTCTACAACCTTTCCGATCTCCTTGTCTGTATTGGCTTATTGTAATGTAGTTGTAGGAGAGCATGACTCTGTTGTGCAGACCATTTTAGTCATGAAGAACTTAAATAACATGATAACCTCTTCTGATGACAGAGCCTGGCCGTGGTATAAGACACACTGGGTGGTGCACTGGAAAGGAGGAACCTGCAACTTGAATGGGGCCTGGGAATGCTGGTTGGACCTTTGGTTGGGATTTGTTCCACGGGCAGCAGAATGTCCAATCGGGTATTTCCTTATCCCTGTGAGGCACTTCCAATTAGATGAGTGATGAGGTTTACCTCAAAGCTCTGAACACTGAACTGAAGGAACTCACAGTAACACCTAAACCTAAACTTAGAGATAGGGGATCCCAATCAATCAGGTTGTATCAAGGTGAAGAATCCTTCTACCAAGATGCGCAAACTGATTCGGACACCATTTGAGTGCCGGAAGCCAACCTCAGGAGTGGCTGTCTTCTCCCTTGATGCTGAGAAAGTGTTTGATCTGATAGAGTGGGTCTTCCATTTTTGAGGCTCAGAAAAATATTCAGATTTGGGGCAGAGTTGATAAACTGGATATCGTTATTATACTCAAAATTAACAGCTGCAGTTACTGCGAAAGACTTGTCCTCCAACAGCTTCAAACTGGAAAGAGGCACTAGGTAGGGCTGTCCTCTATCACCATTGCTATTCGTACTGAAAATGGAACAATTAGCTGTGCAGATAGGTGTGGCTTCATGCAGATGATATGCTTGTGGTATGGGAGCTGGAATCTTCCCTTCCGGCCTTAATGTCACAGATTGAATCTTTCAATGCTTGCTCTGGCTATAAAATAAATTAGACAAAGTCTCGGGCCATGCCTGCTTGCTCTTTGTTTTGCATTCAATATGTTTGCAGGCACGGATTCTGATGGTGTCTGGAGAGGATAAGATTTTTAGGAATATGGTTGACTTTGATGGATGAAAACATCAGGTAAGTGACGGTGAACTCGAAGATAGATTTGGACATGTGGTCTTAATTGAAGCTGTCTCTTTGGGGGAGGGTTAAAGCTTTCAAGATGACTTCTGCTCCTTCTATAAACTAAATCCTGATTATAATGCTGCTTCCATCATACAAACATGCCTGACAGAAATAGATGGCCTGTTGCAGAGTATTCTATGGAGCATAAACAACCATGTCTGAAACTTTGGAAGCTGCAGCTGCCTTGTGAAAAAGGGGGTTTGTGAGTTCCAGACTTTGTATTGTATCAACTGGCCTTCTTTGCAATTCATTTAACTCAATTTCTTGAAGAGTCGCCTGAGATCTGGGTGTGGACAGAATATCGTATGAACATGCGGCTTGCACCTGAGGCACTTTTGATGACCAGAGGTTATGCTTCTTGTCCAGGGTTGGAATTCTTATGGAAGTGCTAGCATAAACTTCATGAATTGACTAGAGAAATGCCTTTACTTTCAGCAAGATCATCCTTATGGTTGAATCCCAAGGTGCAGATTGATGGGAAGTAGAATTTTTGGACAAACTGGTTTCTGAGTTGAGTCCATTGAATATGAGATATATTTGAGAACAGGAGTTGGATCCCCCTTAATAAACTATCTGCAATAAAAGGCCTCCAGGATTGCACCTAAAGTGAATGCAGGAAGCTAAAGGTAGCAATTGGGGTAGTGGTAACAGATAGGAAGGATGTTCTCAAGGATCAACTGTTGGATTTCAAGCAGAAAGGTTACTGCTTAGAATGTGTACAGGCTTCTAACTAGCTACTAGAAGGTGAATGAAAAGCTCCTCAGATCTTGGTCGGAAACGATTGGCACTGAGATGACAAAGAGGACATGGGACAATCTGTGCAGGAACATAGCTTTGACATCGTTAACTCCTGGGGAGAGAGACAGATAAAAATCCTTAACATCTACTCTGGACTCCTACCAAATTGTGTGAATGAGGTTTGGGTGACTCCGAGACCTGTTGGGGTTGCAGAAATAGAGTGGGCTCCATTGATCATTTTATATCGGACTGCAGTAAAGTAAGAACATTTGGGATCAGTGTAGCTGAAACCATGAATAAGGTCTTGATATCAGACCTGGATTTTGACTTTCAGATCATTGTTTTGGGGAAAGATGAGCTCATAGCTGATCTGTTTTATGCCAAGAAATGTTGTTTTTTCAGGGCTTCCCTATCTGCTAAGAAAATTATTCTGAGAGAATGGAAGAGTGACAATTTTCCCTTGTGGTCTGGGTGGGTTGAAGAGCTTCACAAAACGTCCCTGATTGAAATAATTATTTTCTGTAAACTGAAGAAGAATAATCTGTATGAAGAAATCTAGGGAAGGTTATTGAATCGGCTGTAAATGTTTATTCTCTTTTTAATTCCTGGCCTGTGATTGTTGTATAGTATTGTTTGTTAAAAATGGTTTAGTAAAAATGTGAATACAAAAAAAAAAACTTAGATAAAGAGGTTTGCTTACTACTACTACTACTACGAACATACCTTCTACCACTGGAAGATTATAACTATTGAGTATACTGAGCATTTCCATATTTCTGATTTGATTTACTACTGTTACTCTGCCCTTTTCACCAGGAGGAGGAACAAGGCGATCTCTAAACTGATCTACTGGTATAAGCAATGGTCCGGTTCCACAGTGCACAGTGTTGACATTCTGACGAAGACTTGGTGGCAATGCTAGTTTGGTGTCAGACATAGTGAACTTATACTTGGCCATGTAAAGGATTGTTGTGCCAGGTTATTGTGAGTTGGAAGATCTCAGCACTATTCTGGGGAGAAGTAGGGTCAGACTGATAATTTTTAGACTTTCATTTGTTAACGATCTTTGATAGGAGGAATGGTTCTCGAGCAGCGAAGGTATGTTCACATTTCGTCAGACGGCCAGTGTCTGTTCTCTGTTACGCTCACCTGTTCTCTGCGGAGGAGTTGGGGAGGAGTTGGGGCATGGTTGCAGCCCTCCCAGGAGTTAGATCACCCCCGTCAGGTCTTTCCCTCTGCTGATAAACTGTGAGCAGCGGCAATTGGTGACACTGCTCCTGCGTGGATATGAGAAAAGGTGAGTGTGCTGATCGGTGACTATTGTACCTTTCAAACCCTTCTACCAAATGTGCGATTTTTGTGGGCATGTACCGGCCCATAGGGCTCACCTGTTAATTATTGATGGTAAGCTCTCCATCCTGCTACTTCTGGCGCTTGTCGATGGGATCTAGTTCCTTCACTCAGTAAGTAATAGTCCAGCCCAGCTGCGACTATGCTTCTCCTTTTGTCTCTTTCCTTTTCTTTTTTCTCTTTGCCTCTTCTCGTTTTCTGTCTTGGTATTATTGCTCTCAATATTGCTGTTAATTCCTGAATAACGTTTTCTCTTCTGTTTTCTTCCCAATAGATGGAAATGCAGCCCAAAAGCAGCTGTGGGGAGCGGAACGTGGACAGGAGGAAGATGGATGAAACCGCAGTGTCCGACAACAGGTGAGTGATGGTTTAAAGCAAAGTGCAAGGTTTGTTGGTAGCACAACCTTAAACTGAATGTCTTTAAGTGTCTAACCTTGCCTTTCATTTTTACTTGCAGGTGCTGCTGTCGCTGACGAAGCGTGTCATGCTGCGGTGCAAAGATGAAGATTTTCAGCATCCCAGAAGATTTGATGATGAGCTGCGGTGCCAGGATGAAGATGTCAGTGTTCCGGAAGGCTTGAAGATGAACTGCGGTGCCAACAAGAAGATGTCAGCGTTCCGGAAGATTTGAAGAAGAATGTCAGGATCAACGAAGATGCGCATAGGTGAGAGCAGGTTCCCCAGGTGGTAAGTATGAAAGCTGGAAGCAGGATTTCCAAAGGTAAGTTTAATCCCAGGTGGCGGTGAGCGTTACACTGCATGGAAGTGCAGAATAATGCGAAGCCTCCGCCTTGGGGATCGGAGCAGCTTATATAGCTGTAATCATGGGCATGCCCACTAGGCCTGGCTTGCCTGCCACACCCTGCCACTCCTCGAGAGTCAGCACGTGCAAGGCAACACAATAGCAGCCACCCAAGATTACACGTGGGGCTGCTTTAGTGATGGAAGTTCCCATGTTAAATACACCTTGCACCCAAAATGAGGTGTTAGGTCCAAAACAAAAGCATTCTTGTTCCAAATAAATGTTCTTGCTTACTGTTAATCATGAGCCTGGCGCCAAAGGCACCAGGACTGTGTCCATCCAGGCCCCATGTGTATGTGGCCCTTTAATGTTAGCCTTCCTGGCCTGATGACCATGACAGCACTCTCCCTCAAGGCCCCTCTCAAGGGTGGTCCTCCTCCCGGTCCCGGTTTGGTGGGATTATTGAGATGGAACTGCCTGATTAAACGTGGAGCATGGACGTGTTCACTGGGTTCCATGTTCAGTCTTGAGGTCCATAGGCTTTCCAGTCTATAAGGTAATACAATTTGGACGGAACCACCTTGCAGTCCAGGATGGATTTAACTTCATACTCCCGTTCCCCATGTAGTAATTGAGGCTCTGGTGGAGGGCTAATCCATGTATTTGGTTTCATTGGTTTGAGGAGAGAGACATGAAATACTGGCTGAATCTTCATGTGTGATGGTAACTCCAATTTCTTGGCGGCAGGATTGATTATTGCATGATAGTATAGGGGCCCAAATATCTGGGGCAGAAGGCCCTTAAGTCCTTTCAACAGTTTGTATCTGGATGCTAACCAGACTTTATCCCCAATCTGGTAATCGGGAGCTTCCTTTTAGTGCCGATCATCAAACAGTTGTGTCTTTCTTTGGCCTTAGTTAAATGTTCTGTCGCTTCCTCAAGAACCTGAGTGATGGTTTTATGCAAGGTTTTTATTGCTGCCATTTCCAAAGTATCGAGTGGATCAAACACTGATGTTCACTGATGTCTTCCGTGCACAGTATAGAATGGAGTTTGCCCATTACTCGTGTTAACAGAGTTGTTATATGCATACTCGGCTACCCAGAGTATGTCTTTCCAGGAGTCCTCGGAGTGCTGTAACATACACCTTAAATACTGCTCTAACGTCTGATTAGTTCGTTCAGTTTGCCAATCAGTTTGCGGGTGATGGCTTGTGGACAACCGGATGTCAATTTCGGCAATTGTACAACACTTTCTCCAAAAGGCGGAAACAAATTGAGTTCCACGATCCGATATTAATATTGATGGAAATCCATGCAACCAGACAATTTGGTCTAAAAACACAATAGCGAGAGTCTATGTTGTTGGGAGTCCCTTCAGAGGGATGAAATGGGTCATTTTGGAGAATAAATCCACAATGACTAAGATGGTGTTATAACCATTGCAGGGAGGAAGATCTGTGATAAAGTCCATGAAAGATTATGCCAAGGTGCTAGTGGTACCATCAAGGACGTAGTAAGCCAGCAGGGTTTTGTTTCTGAGACTTGTGTTGTGCGCAGGTACCACAGGTTGCAATAAACTGGGCAATGTCTTTTCTCCAAGTTGCCCACCAGTAGTTTTGCATTATCTTAGCCTGAGTTTTGGCTATTCATGGATGTCCTTCCACTAATGAATCATGATAGTTTGTGATGATTTGATTTTGCAGTTTCTTGTCCTGGATATGTAAGCTTCCTTGAAAATATTGTAGATTGTTTTCGATGGTGTGCCGTCTCCCTTTAAAAGCCATTCCTGTTGTGTTGACTGATCCATTTGGGACTGCAAAGTGGTTTTTAAGTCATCTACACACATGGTGGCGGCGATCTTGGTTTGGATTCATTCTTCGAGAATGATGGCCACGGGATCAGTTGTTGTAACAGCCTCTTTTTCTTCACTCATGTGTGATAGTGCTTCTGCCTTTCCATTCTGTACTCCAGGTCTACAGGTGATAATAAAGTTGTATTCTGCGAAAAAGCGATCCCAACAAAGTTGATGGAAGGATTGTGCTTTGCCGGTCTTCAAGTATTGTAAGTTACGGTGGTCTGTGATGACGGTGACGTGTGTCTTGCCCCAAGAACATAACGGCAGTCAGGGGTTAATGGCACTTGTAAAGGTGCCGGAGATGTCAACCCCTTACCGCCCCATTATATGTCTGCTTGCAGGAACCCGCTATGGATGCCTGGTTTTACCAGGTGCCCTTAGCGGGTCCTGCGAGCACCCTCCCCATCCCCATTGAGCCCTGCGACTATGCATCTCCTCTTGTCTCTTTCTCTTTTCTCTTTGCCTGTTCTCGTTTTCTGTCTTGGTATTATTGCCCTCAATATTGCTGTTAATTCCTGAATAACGTTTTCTCTTCTGTTTTCTTCCCAATAGATGGAAATGTGGCCTAAAAGCAGCTGTGGGGCTCGGAACGTGGCCAGGAGGAAGATGGATGAAACCGCAATGTCCGACAACAGGTGAGTGAAGGTTTAAGGCAAAGCGTGAGGTTCGGTGGTAGCGCAACCTTAAACTGAATGTCTTTAAGTGTCTAACCTTGCCTTTCATTTTTACTTGCAGGTGCTGCTGATGCTGATGAAGCGTGTTGTGCTGCGGTGCCAAAATGAAGATTTTTAGTGTCCCAGAAGATTTGAAGATGAGCTGCAGTGCCGGATGAATATGTCAGTGTTCCGGAAGGCTTGAAGATGAACTGCCGTGCCAAGAAGAAGATGTCAGCGTTCCAGAAGATTTGAAGAAGAATGTCAGGATCAACGAAGACACGCACAGGTGAGAGCAGTTTCCCCAGGTGGTAAGTATGAAATCTGGAAGCAGCATTTCCAAAGGTAAGCTTAATCCTAGGCAGCGGTGAGCGTTACGCTGCATGGACGTGCAGAATAACGCAAAGCGTGTGCCTTGGGGATTGGAGCAGCTTATATAGCTGTGATCGTGGGCACGCCCACTAGGTCTGGCTTGCCTGCCACACCCTGCCACTCCTCGAGAGTCAACACGTGCAAGGAAACACAATAGCAGCCACCCAGGAGTGCACGTGGGGCTGCTTTAGTGATGGAAGTTCCCATGTTAAATGCACCTTGCACCCGAAATGAGGTATTATGTCAAAATAAAAGCATTCTTGTCCCAAATAAATGTTCTTTCTTACTGTTATGCATGAGCCTGGCGCCAAAGGCGCCAGGACTGTGTCCATCTGGGCCCCCCTGTGTATGTGGCCCTTTAATGTTTGTGTTCCTGGCCCGATGACCTTGACATTCTCAGGGAATTTAGATACCAGAATGTGTACTATGATTCAACATTTGCAGTCTCCACATATGGATATAGAAGAGTTTATGATAAATACACAAGTTTATAATCAAAAAGTTATGGCACAATACAGTGGCACATTTAGACATGACTGGATACCAGTACTTGGCATTGAATGCAACAGGAGATACAGTGCTATTTACTGTTCTCCTGTCTGCCTTTCAGGTTATCCCCCAATACCCAAACTGCTCAAGAGGAGGCTGGAATCTGGTTGGATCACTTGTGAGAGGAGTTGTTTTGAAGACAACAGAAAAGGGAAGTAATTGATCAAATCTGGAATGTAGCTAAAACTGCACTTGCTACATAGAAGATCTACAAAAGGCCAAATTTAGAAGGTCGGATTGACCGATTTGAAAATGCCACTGGGCTTATATCTGGGGCAAAGCTTTCCAGTAGTGATGCACAAGTTGGGGAGCTGCACGTAATTGGCATCCTTAGCCAGCAAACTCAAGAAGCCTTCCAAGGACTGATGAGCGTGTGCTACAAGTAGAACAACTCTGGGATGGAATATGGTGTGAGAGGAGGTGAAAGATTAAGTTAACACGCAGCTGGTATCCATCTGAGACAACGTGTTACATGACAGCTGGCCCAGACTGTTGAAGACTGATTCAGGAGAAACCGAGCGCTTGTGGTCCTGGAGACATTTATGGAAGTACAGTGGCTGGTACTGTGAAGCAAAGAAGTGAGTGCTCTTTTACAGCACAAGGTCCAATTATAGGATTGTGGCCATTGACAAGCAAAATACTGTCAGGCTAGTGGGAAATGAAACATGTCGGGTTAAATGGGAGAGAAGTCGTGTGGTAGTTATTAGTTATTTCAGTTGTGTGATATATATTTTTTCTAACCCAATCACTGTGGTTAGGCTTAGTAGCAACATATTGATTTAAAAATGTTTTATGCTTATTGTAATCTTTGACTGTGTGGTTTTTTAGGTTTACACGTAAACCTCCGTCCCCTGGTGTACTTATATTGTCACTGATGCTTTATGGTTGTCTTTCTTGTTCTTTAGTTCATTCTGTACAAAAAGTTTTTAAGGATTATGCTATTTGTGTATTAAATGATGTATTATGCCATATTGGCATTTTTGTGATGTATTCTTGCCATTGAGGGTTAATAAAATTAATGATTGTATACCTGGTTCTATCTTCCTTGTGTAGTACCAATAATGTTAAGCACTAATGTTTAGAGTTATGTTAAGTGGGCACTGTTTACCCCTTTCCCTGCCTTCTAATCAGTGAGGTCCGATACGTGACACCGTGAGACTATACTGTGGACCATTCTTTAGTTTATACTTTTTAGGTGTTCCTAAAGTTAGGGGGCGTTTTTGGTCCTTAGTTTAATCCCCCCACCTCTTTTGTGTACAATGCTAGTGGGAAATATGTAACTGGGAATGGGTCACCCACCACAAAGTGTGGGAAATTAAACCACCTGACGGTGCCTCTCGATACCTTGTCTCTGCTCTGGGGATGACCCCTGTTCTATGGTTTAGTATTGGCTCAAATTGGAAATTGTGGCCTTTCCAGTCCCCACATTTGCATTGTTTAAGTAGGCTAGACGAAGGACAGATTGTGCACGTAGGAAACAGGATGTGTTGGAAACAAGAAGGTGCTGGATACTATTTGATAGGAAAGCAGCCTTCTAGGCGAAAATATTGGTGTGTAGAATTGGTAGCTCCACCAGAATCTTATTACCATTTCACTATTCATACAGGAAACAAGCAATTTATGGATTTCTGGCCAGCTACAGAGAGACAGACGGCATAGGTGTATGTTGAGTTTTTTTAAGCATGTCTTACGTTGGTGCCATGCAAGTTTGAAGGTTTGGAGGAAGTAGAGGAAGTGATTAGAAAGGTGACTGCTATTTTGAAGAGTTTACATGTTCTAGAAACTGTGTATAACGAGGAGGAACATGCTTTTGAAGTGGCTCATCGAACTGCTACAATATGGTACTTGTTTTATATGCTATGCAACAAGAAGTGCCTGAACAACCTTACATTACCACCACTGCCCTTCTCAGAAGAAGGACCTATGGTCCGAAATGCATTGGCCTATTTTATTTATGTCTCTGAGCAGGGACTGTTTGGATTCTACTGTTGTCATGCCGCCGTCTTTTGGTGGTCGCTGGCGGTTATGGAAGGCTTGGCGTTGGCGGCGCCATTAGATTGTTCCGTGTTTTTTCCTTTCACTTCCTGGTTTGACGGTCTAGTCTTTTTCTCTTGTTTCTGTATTTAACCACGCCCTCCCCTGGGCTCTGTGCGTTGCAACTTTGTTTCCCTTCCTTGTTGCCGTGCTACTTTGTTTTCCGTGCCTTTTCCTGTTGCCATTTTCCGCGGAGCTCTATCGCGGTATCCTTTCACTCAGCTTCTCCCCCTTCCTTCCCTGTCTGCTTTTCCGTCCTCTCGGTCCTCTTACCTTTCGGGGTTTCTCCTCTCCTTCCTTTCTCCCGGATCTCGTTCCTGGTTCCTGGCGGTGCTTCCATTCCAGTCCCTCGCACTGCTCCTAGTTCAGTATCAGCATCTCCGGACTATCCAGCTTACTGCCGCACCGAGAGTCTTACCTTGATTCTCCTGCTCCGGTTTTTTCCTGCATTCACGGGCTCTCCAGTCATCTCTTCCTGCACAGCATCCGTACCAACTACATCGTAGAGAGGTTTTTTTTAGCGGCTGCTTTTTTCCTCTCGTCTTGGTTTCTGCGGGACGGGGGCCGGCGGCTTCCCTGTTTATCAGGGGATCAGGGTGGCTTCTTCCCGCGGACGGCCGTACCTCTTCACAAAGAAGAAGAAGCCCAAGAACAAGGCCTCCAGACGAGAAACCGTTCCGAAAGAGACAGGTGAGGAGAAAGGGGAGGTGGACGTTGATTTATCAGACTTGGAGGATAATCCACTGGTTCCCATCATCCGTGACAGTTTGCAACGCCAGAGAGAGATTACAATGTCTATTCCGGAACAGGTCCAAGAGCTGCTCACCGCAATGCAGAATGTAACATTAGAAATACAGGCTGTAAAGGCCGAAAACGCTGCTTTGAGACAGCTAGTCGACCACTTCGAACAGTCCCGGAGTGATCTGCCTCCCATGCCCTTAGCCTGCGGTAAATATGATGGTTCACCTACTAGATTTAAGGAATTCATGGAGGCTTGCATAATCTATTTCACCTTCAGACCTCAGACATATGCCTCAGATGCAGCCCGCATAGGTTTTCTGATTTCTAACCTTACGGGTAACGCTCTTTCCTGGGCTACTCCGCTTGTGACCGGTGCCAGCCCGTTACTACACGATTACGCCGGTTTCACTGCCCAGTTCAAATTGGCCTTCGAGAGGCAGGAGACTGCGGTAGTCGCCAGTGAACAGTTACTGGACATTCGACAGGGAAGCTCAGATCTTCTGTCCTACCTCTCCCGCTTTAAACGGGTGGCTGCAGACGCAGGCTGGCAAGAGAACGCTCAGTACACCATTTTTCGCCGAGGATTAAGGGAAGACCTTAAAGATGAATTAGCAAGGGTAACCAGACCAGCCACTTTAACCGACTTGTGGTCTACAGTGGTTCAGCTGGATTTCCGTCTCTCAGAACGGCGGTCTGAACGTCGAAGACAGCGTGGATTTCCTGCTACGCCTGATCCTGGGATTACCTCTCCTTCTCCTACCTGTATGTCGAAAGAAGAGCCAATGCAAATTGGAACTACTCGAGGGCCACTCACCTCGGAAGAAAGAAGAAGACGCAGGGAGAACAACCTGTGTATGTATTGTGGATCTAACCAGCATATTCTTAGAGACTGCCCTAATGTACCACCAAGACGTTCGGGAAACGCCAGTCCTCGGAGCTAGTAGGGACAAGTTACTGAGGGGGATTTCCTGGTCCCTTTGTTTCTTTATCAGTCACACCCATGCTTACTACAGAAGACAACCGTTTTATGGTAGTCGGAGTAGAGTTATGCATCTCTCAGCAGTCCTATGAGGTTCTGGCTCTACTGGATTGCGGCGCTGCTGGTTGCTTTATGGACTTGGTTTGGGCGGAAAAGGTCGGTATTCGCCGTTTGCAGAAAGACGAGGACCAAAAGGTGGAAGGTGTGGATGGTAGACCACTCAGCTCGGGTCTTATCACCCATACCACATCTCCTATGCAGATGAAGATCCTACATCACAACGAAACCATTCAGTTCGACCTTATCCGAGCAGCACATTTTCCAGTAATCCTGGGAATCTCTTGGCTTCGGAAGCATAACCCGACCATTGATTGGACAAAGAATCAACTGTCATTTACTTCAACATTTTGTCGTCGGTCATGTTCTTCGCAGACCATGCATACCTCTGTCCACATTTTTCCAGATATAACCTCCAGTTCAGATATATTGAAGGTAAACAGCATCCCTAAAGAATATCTCCGCTATCAGGAGGTGTTTACGGACGATGGCCCGCAGGAGTTACCTTCTCATAGACCAGAGGATTGTCAGATCATTCTCCAGCCCAATGCTGTTGTCCCTTTTGGACAAATGTTTTCTCTTTCTCTCAAGGAAAAGAAGGCTCTCAAGGAATATCTGGATTCTAATTCACATCATGGCCTGATCCGACCTTCATTCTCTCCCGCTGGGGCTTCACTTTTTTTTGTTTCAAAGAAAGGTTCCAATGAACTTCGTCCTTGCATTGATTATAGGGGCCTAAACCAAGTCACGCTTAGGGATAGGTATCCCATGCCACTTATCGGAGACATTCTGGAAGCAGTTCAAGGGGCGAAAGTCTTTTCCAAAATCGATTTAAGAAGAGCCTACCACCTTTTGCGGATACGAGCAGGTGATGAATGGAAGACAGCCTTTCGTACTCCCTTCGGACACTACGAATATTGTGTCATGCCCTTTGGCCTAGTCAACGCTCCATCGATATTCCAAAGATTCATGGATCGCATCTTTTCTGATCTACTTTTCCATTGTGCCGTCGTTTATCTTGACGACATTCTGGTTTATTCTAAAAACGCCCAACTCCATTCTGATCACCTCCACCAAGTCCTTCAAAGACTGCGAGACAATCTACTTAAGGCCAATGCTGATAAATGCATTTTTCAAGCCTCCGAGGTCAACTACCTTGGCTTTATCCTGTCTTCGGAAGGAATCCGCATGGATCCCACTAAGATCGACGCCATATTGCAATGGCCTACACCCCATTCCATCAAAGACGTCCAAAGGTTTCTAGGACTAGCCAATTTTTATCGCAAATTCATCCAAGGTTTCTCGGATCAAGTTCTTCCCATTACGAGGCTGTTAAAAAAGTCTTCAATGCCCTTTATCTGGTCTTCTGAGGCAAACCGAGCTTTCCAACGACTTAAGGAGGAATTCTGTTCTGCCCCGGTACTTCGTCAACCAGATCAGAATCTAAGATTCATTGTGGAGACTGACGCCTCCTCTGCGGCGATTGGTGCAGTTCTTCTACAGGAACATGAAGGTTTGGAGTATCCTGTTGCCTACATGTCCAAGACACTGAATGACAGCCAGTCACATTATTCAGTGATAGAAAAAGAACTCCTGACCATGAAATCCGGATGCGAAGAATGGAGACATCTCCTACAAGGAGCAAACCATCCCTTTGAGATCAGAACTGACCACAAGAATCTTAAAATTCTACAAAAGATGGAATGTGTCAACTCCCGTCAGGCTCGCTGGGCGCATTTTTTCTCCCAATATGATTTCACATTGACTTACCTACCAGGTTCCAAGAACATACTAGCCGATGCCCTTTCTAGAAAGCCATATCCAGACGTGTCTCAGAAGGAATTTCCCAGTCTCATGCTTCCTGAGGTCAAGGTAATCTGTTCGGTGGAGTCTTTCTTAGAAAGGGTCCGCAAGGCCACGCGGTCCACCTCTCCTCTCTCAAAGGACCTATCCATTCAAGATGGTTTATGTTTCAAGCAACAGCGATTGTTTCTGCCAGACAGATTCAACCGTCAGTCGGTTTTAAAGTGGTGCCACGACGATCCAACGGCAGGACACTGAGGTGTTAAGAACACGTTGGAATTGCTTCATCGCAGGTTCTGGTGGCCCGGTATGGCCAAAGATGTTTCAACCTACGTCAAGTCATGTCCGGTATGCTGTCGATCCAAACATTGCACTCAAAAGTCAATTGGACAACAACAGGACCTTCCCAAGAGACCCTGGAGCCTTATTTCCACAGATTTTATTGTGGATCTGCCACCCTCGGAAGGTTGTTCATGCATCATGGTAACAGTCGACTGCTTCAGTAAGATGGCACATTTCACTCCCTTGGCTGGTCTTCCCACTGCCGCTGAGATGGCGGCTGTATTTGCCAGAGAAATATTTCGCTTACATGGTACTCCAGACAAGATTATTTCTGACAGAGGTTCTCAGTATACTTCAAAGTTCTGGAAGGAGCTTTGTGAGAGACTGGGAATGGAACGAGCATTGTCATCTGGCTTTCACCCACAGACTAACGGGCAGACTGAAAGAACCAATGCCACGCTGGAGCAGTATCTTCGATGCTTCACAAATGCCCAACAGGATAATTGGGTTAGTCTGTTGGTCACTGCGGAATTTGCCTATAACAATGCCAAACACAGTGCCACTGGTCTCAGTCCTTTCTTTTGTTCCTATGGTTTCCATCCCAGCTTTATTCCTTCTCTCTCCTTTCCTCCTTCTACCACTCCATCTGTGGATGCCCTACTTACCAGTATCTCGGAGGCTCACAAGTCCGCTACAGGATGTTTGCGGGCAAGCAGTCTTCGGTATCGATCGTACTGCAATCTTAAGCGCCAGCCTGTTCCGGCATGGCGGAGGGGCACCAAGGTCTGGTTATCTACTAGGTTTCTGCCTCGCTGGCTTCACCCCTCTAAACTGTCTCCCCGGTACCTGGGTCCTTTCCCTATACTTCGCCAGATCAACCCTGTGGCTTTCCGCCTCCAGTTGCCCAAACACATGCACCGTCTCCATCCTGTGTTTCATTCCTCTCTCCTGAGGGAATGTAGGGGTGATCCCTACCATCGTCCTTTGCCACGGGACCCGGTCCCCAAGGTGGTTCCTTCCGATGAGTATGAGGTGGCCTCCGTTCGTGACTCCCGCTATCGGCGGGGTCGCTTGGAGTATCTCATCCACTGGAAAGGGTACCCCCACTCAGAGGACTCCTGGGAACCGGTGTCTCATGTGCACGCTCCGGCGTTGATTCAGCGGTTTCACCGTCTGTTCCCGGGTAAGCCGGGGGGGGTGTCCCTTGGGGGGGGGCATACTGTCATGCCGCCGTCTTTTGGTGGTCGCTGGCGGTTATGGAAGGCTTGGCGTTGGCGGCGCCATTAGATTGTTCCGTGTTTTTTCCTTTCACTTCCTGGTTTGACGGTCTAGTCTTTTTCTCTTGTTTCTGTATTTAACCACGCCCTCCCCTGGGCTCTGTGCGTTGCAACTTTGTTTCCCTTCCTTGTTGCCGTGCTACTTTGTTTTCCGTGCCTTTTCCTGTTGCCATTTTCCGCGGAGCTCTATCGCGGTATCCTTTCACTCAGCTTCTCCCCCTTCCTTCCCTTTGTCTGCTTTTCCGTCCTCTCGGTCCTCTTACCTTTCGGGGTTTCTCCTCTCCTTCCTTTCTCCCGGATCTCGTTCCTGGTTCCTGGCGGTGCTTCCATTCCAGTCCCTCGCACTGCTCCTAGTTCAGTATCAGCATCTCCGGACTATCCAGCTTACTGCCGCACCGAGAGACTTACCTTGATTCTCCTGCTCCGGTTTTTTCCTGCATTCACGGGCTCTCCAGTCATCTCTTCCTGCACAGCATCCGTACCAATTACATCGTAGAGAGGTTTTTTTTAGCGGCTGCTTTTTTCCTCTCGTCTTGGTTTCTGCGGGACGGGGGCCGGCTGCTTCCCTGTTTATCAGGGGATCAGGGTGGCTTCTTCCCGCGGACGGCCGTACCTCTTCACAAAGAAGAAGAAGCCCAAGAACAAGGCCTCCAGACGAGAAACCGTTCCGAAAGAGACAGGTGAGGAGAAAGGGGAGGTGGACGTTGATTTATCAGACTTGGAGGATAATCCACTGGTTCCCATCATCCGTGACAACTGTATCAAATACTTTAGAAAAACCACATCTGGTTCTACGTGACAATATTAATTGATATTAATATCATAACTGAAGTGTTTCAGTGTTTGTTGTGTGCAATAGTGTGTACAGTCAGACCTGAGGAGGATTTTTCCCCATTGTTTCTTGTTTGTTATATAAACACATGTGTAAGGTGGTCACTGACCTGCACCCACCTCATCATTACTGTTTGCATACAGTTTTGAATACTTGTTTATAAGTAAGTGGTGCCCACTTTCTTCCCCTGGTGCATGTATTTCTATTGGACAACATATGTGCTAGCAATGAAAATACGTCCCGAATGGTCACTAAACAATTTAATGTATAATGAAAATTAAGCAATCAGAACTCTGGCCAAACGTTCATATGTGAGTACCAAATCTTTAGCTGGATGTGTCACAGGTCAAGCAATCATTATTTTGATTGTAAGAAGTCAGATCCTTCATGCTGCCTCATGCCTTGTCCCCTGCTCCGGCAGTTTAGGAGGGTCCTTATCCCATCATCCTCAACAAGTTTTGTACAACACCTGGTAGGCACTGTCTGCCATTCCAGCAGACTGTTCCAAGGAGTTGGAAATATTTCTCCTGTTGCCCAAAACAGGAAAAATGCCAATCGTAGTTTTCATCTTCATTTTTCATCTTCCTGAAAAAAACTCACTGGACGTGTAAAGTTGGGATCAGTCATATCATGATCAGTCCTCAGTACCTATAGAGTTCCAGATACATAGGTGAATTTGCAGATGATCTTTAACAAATTGCTAAACTTGATGGCCCCAATTAACGAAGATCCGGACATCAGCCATCAGCTTGCCAATGTACAAATAGTTGAACCTCAAAGTACATAAATGTTGCCGACAAATAGTCGCTCATGTCTCCCATTCATCTGCCCTGACTTAACAGAGCCACCATTAATACCATTAGTAAAGGTGCATATCCTAGATACATTGTTTGCCATTAACTTCTTATTGACTCCTCGAGTTAATTCAACCATCAAGAATGGTATATCCTCCCCCTTGGTGCTTGATACCGGGAAGAAGAGGTACAGACCACTGTGGCACATGAATGCATGAACAGCTACTATCTGGGGTTTCCCCGACTTCCTGGATAGGATGGTGTCCAAAACGAACAAATACTTTGAGATTTATACTGGGTCACTGCATAACCAGACACTGTTATGGAAAGGCTGTAAGGTGGTCCGGCAGGGCGAGATGATTTCCTTGGTCACTGCGTCTAGAGCAGCCTATAGGCAAGAGGTGGTGGAGGCTAAGGAACAGGAGATATTGGCTAGGTATCAAACTTAAAGCGCGGTAACCCGAGCGGGAGGAAAGTGCTCCTTTAAGCCCAAGACTGGCTTCAGAATATCGCCATGGACCATGCCAAACAAGCACCTTGGCTCAAACCAAGCCAGATTTATGAGGCAGGGGACGAGGCAGGTAAAATGCTGGCCTGGCTGGAGAGGAGAGATGAAGGACTAAGGCATGTCAAGGAGAGGATGGGTCAAGATGGTCTACGTTAAGGGAAGATGAGGAGATTGCAGACTCATTCGCCACTTACTATGAGGAGCTTCACTGCTCCCATCAAACTGCGGAGCAGTTGGAAGACTTCCCCTTCTTGGTGGGGGTCCCTCTCCCCCGGTTTACCACTGCTCAGATAGACAACTTAGAGGCAGATATTACAGGGGAGGAGGTGGCAGCAGCTATATCATACCTCCAATCAGGGAGGGCAGCTGGCCCCAATGGGTTTTCTGTTAAAATGTGGAAAATGTTGGGAGATCTGGCACTCCCACACACACATAATCTATTTATTCATTCAAAAACAGTTGACATGCTCTCCCCAAACCTCAAGAGGGTGTGTATAGTCATCATACGCAAAGCAGCCAGACCCCCCGGAGTGCTACACCTCTTATAGGCCCATCTCCCTTATCAATGGAGAAGTCAAAATCCTTGCTAGGGTGCTCGCGGAGCGCCTCAACAAAGTGATTAAATACCTGGTTCATCCAGATCAATGCGTCTTCATGCCTGATAAGTCCATCAGAATGAATATCCAGAGACTGTTCATGACAGTGTCCGAGGCACATATGTTGGAGGAGTCGTTAGCACTTCTCTTGATAGATTTGGATAAAGCCTTCAACTCAGTGGAGCGGAGGTTCTTGTGGAAAGTCCTGTCTCGCATGGGGTTTGGAGAGTCTTTCCTGGGATGGGGGCACTTTTTGTATAAGTCCCCAAGTGCGGAGGTCTGCGTGAATGGGGTGAGTTCCCGGACGTTACCTCTGGAACAAAGGACGAGGCAGGGCTGTCCCCATTCACTGCTATTATTTATGCTGGCTATTGAGCAGTTGGCCATCCGCTTGAGCACAGATCGGACATGGTCCGGCATCAACTGGAGGCAAGGGGTGAGGACAAAGTCTCACTGTATGCCGATGATCTTTTGATCTTTCTCAGAAAACCACAGGAGGTTTGCACACGAGCCACACGTACCCTGCTGGAGCTCTAAGGTGTTAGTGGACTCAAGGTGAACTGGGACAAATCCATCTTCTTTCCCCTCCAGGGGATGGGTAATGATCTACCCCAGGGTTGTCCATATAGAATATCAACAGAGGGGTTCAAATATGTGGGTGTCTGGGTGGGTCCTCACTTAAAGGAATACGTGCGTCACAACTTGAACCCCATCACAGAGCGATTCCTGTGGGATGTCACGCACTGGAGATCCCTTGCACTGACTATGCTTGGAAAAGCAGCCCAGATTTAAATGTTAACCCTCCCACGTTATATGTACATCCTTCAGAATGCTCCTCTCTAGATCCCTAAGGCTGCACTTTCTAGAATGGATGCTGCTCTCCGGATGCTTCCCAGTAAGGGGGTCGGGGGGGCAGTTAGGCCCATATTCCCCTGGCTACACTGCAGCATGTGGTTTGGGAAGGTGGCATTGGGTTCCCCAATTCGCCTAGTTACTATTGGGCCAGTTAACTGGCAGTAATAAATGACTGTCTGCATGTAGATGAGACTCCTGCACCCCCTTAGGGTTCTGTAGCACAAGGAAACTCCCACCCATGATGCAACCTACTAGACGGGTATGGCGGGATGCCCATCGATATGTGGGATGGGGAGGCAGAGTCACCCTTATTCAACCTTTGTGGGATAATGCCCTTGTTCCAGAGGTGGGTACGATTGGTTGACTCTTAGTCTGGGAAAGAAGGCAGATACCTACGGTGGGAGATGTGATGAGAGAGGGGGTGTTGGTTTAATTTCCTGAGCTATGTGACAGATTTGGTCTGCCAGAAACAGAAAGATTTCATTATGTACAGCTGTCACACACAATAGAATCTCCGCTTCAATCCCTTCGAGAATGGCGGACCTGCTCCCCAATAGAGGCGAACCTCCTTCTGGAACATATAGGCTCAAAGGTTATATCCGACCTTTACCAGGTCCTCACCACCTTTGCCACAAAAGATTTACGCTCCCTCAGGTCATGGTGGGAACCGGATCTCAGCCCACTGGAACCAGAGGAGTGGGTAGAGGCCCCACTGTTCCCCAGGGAAATGTATATCTCGACTTGAATAAGATTGATACAATTCAAGGTGTTACACTGGATTTATTACTCTTGCACTGCGAACAGCTCATGCTGAATGTCTTAGATGTTGTGGGACGGAGGGTACCTTTTTTCACATAATCTGGGAGTGGTCAAAGGTACGTTGTTTTTGGCAGAAGTGTTTGGGTAGGATCCACTCGGTGTCTTGGTTAATAATACCAGTGGACCCCAAACTGTGGAGAAACCGAATACACAAGGTTTGAGAAATTGTTTGTGTCCACAGCTATTGGTCTGATAAAACTTGTCATTGTAGCACAGCAGGGGGCACCCAGTAGCCAGAGTCCTGCTAAATGGGCCACGGACATGGACTGCTGTATGGCCCTGGAGTAGAGAATATACAATGCACAAGGCTGTCCTGGGAAGTGGGGGAAGATTTGCGGGAAATGGGTCGGGGAGACTAAAGGGGGAGAGATGTGCGATTTTGTGTTTTAGTGATTGTGTTTCTTGCTAGTTTTCTGGCCGTTTCTTTTGTTGCTAATATTTCCTGGGACTATGACCTGTTTGAATCTGCCATTGTCATCCCATCGTCTCACATCATTATTTCCTCATATGTAGACTGTTCATTTCCTTTTTGTTTCTGTTGTAAAATAATAAAACGTGTTTTAAAAAAAGAATGGTATATTATGCCTATATCAGTTTTGACAAGCCTTTCCCTTACTGCAAATTAACTTGGTTGCAAATCCAAACTCTGCAAATGCAATTCCAGCTGCACAGGGCTCCCTAGAAATACACTTTGGTTTATACACTAGCCCATATTTGGTCTGCAATACCACAAAAATATTATTCTTGTCATTAAGACACTTCACTGGCTCCCCATTAAGAAAGGAATGTAGTTCATGACCATGTGACTTACTGACAAGGCACTAAATGGCAGAGCCGCAGGGTTGTTCTCCAAGGTCTTCAAGTCCTTACTGCCATCCAGACACCCGAGGCTCAACAATGTGATGATGTTGCATGGGATACATCAATAATCTTATAATGCTAGAAATAATCAATCTTTCTAAAGATACAAAGAGTCTCAGTCTCCAGCAACAAATGGTTTATTACAAAGAAAAAACCTCACACCATTAACAAAAGTACTTTGTCTGCTCCTATGTCTACTCCCAAAAAATGCATGCAACTTCATAATCCTAAAACCATCAATTGGATTCATGTAATACTTCACACAAACTCAATCATACATCCCTTCTTAATTTCACAAAAACCTCATATTAACAAATATATGTAAAGAACTCTTTGTGTCTTTAGAAAGAATGGTTCATTCTAGCATTAAAAGATTATTAATCTAGCCCATGCAACATCATTATGTTGTTGAGCATTTGATTATACCCTACTGTGGCGGAAGTTACAGGGCATCCCAACATTTTGTGACATCCAGACACCTGAGGTCAATCACCCAGACTCTATTTGCCACCCGCTCATCCACATATAAAAGTTTTGGCAAGGATTATTTTAAATATAAGCCTGATGTTAGGAAGGATTTCTCTGTGTGCAACATTCCCTCCATAGTTTCCATGGAGGCCCATTCTTTTTTTCTATGTTGTTAAACCTGTTCTGACTTTTTGTAGGGGAGTAAAGCCTTCAGCTTCACTTACCTTCCCTTTTGCCCTTTGTTATGGGGAAACTGATCATTCCATCAGACTATCAGTACTGGGAAATGACGTTTCCCTTTTGAATTCTTGAACTTTTTTAACATTGCAGACAGCACCTTACAGTGCAGTGGAATAGAGATACTTTGCATCAACCAAGCTTTCTACACTTGGGACTTTTGGATACTTTTAAATGTACCTAAAGACATTTTGGAAGCAGATACATTTGTACAATGTTTGCATTATTGTTAGTGTGCACACTCACGTTTACCGCATATGGCTACTAAATGTGGTTAGTGCCCTAAAATGGCTGTGCCATGAGAGTTTTGCTTGCCTCTTTGGCCTTATTTGCCCATATTGTTGTTTGGTCAGGAAATTCCTTATAAGGTTATGCAGTCGCTAGGGAAATCTGCTGTTTTCGTGGGCTAGTGATGCCTTGGTGTGCGTGTGACCTAGGAAGGGGTTGGGACTGTTTAGTCTCACTCCACATCCATGGTGCCAGAAATTCTAGGTGTAGGGCAAATGTGAAACCAGTAATTGTCCCTGATTGGACAGCTGCTGGCTGCTTAACTGGTGCAGTGCCTTACCACTGATGTGCTTTGACTTGCTTCCAGCTCAGAGTTTGGATAAGAAGATGACCTCTGCAGCCATTTCTTCAGATCATCGTTGGAGCCAATAATCCCTAAAAAAAGAGCAGCCTGATCAATATCCTTTATTGGCCGAGCATCTCTTCCAGTACCCAATGCGGAGAAGCCCTGCTCCTCTTCCTGATTTCTGAAGGCCCTAAATGGTGCTTTAACCCATGGGCTATTGGGACGAACTAGCCTTGATGCCCTCTCGAGGCTCCTGCCGTTGTGAGCCTTTAGAAATGTCCCTGGACTGCCCGATGTACTGACCCGCTCTCTCATGGGTTAGCTCACCAGAAGCATCACTGTTCTGCATTCGAGTCTGGATCTTTGATGGTTGGCAACTGGTGCCACAAGTCACCTTATCCCTGAATTTCAGCATCCCAGCATCAAGAGATACTGTCCAGGATTTGCTTCTGTGACCAAGATTGGAAGGGCACCTTTCATAGCCTATGTGTGGAGACCATTGCTCCAACTTGTGAAGTGTCATGAGGAGGCATGCATCAGTGGTTCTTGCATTTCTTCATCGACAGAGGTTGCATCTTGCAATTGCAGCCGACTGGAAGATCGAGTCCTCATTGACCCCCAGACAATCCACATAGACACATGGGAAAATCAGAGTCAGGGGGTTAAGTAAACACAGTGGATCTGTCCCCACAACCCCTGTCCTCCGTAGGATAACATTGGGGTGAAGCCTCTTTGTCTCCTACATTCTATTACAATCACCTTTTGGTCATCAAACCTGGGTAGAGTATCCTGAAATACAAGAAAACATGTATTTACCTTTAGTAACATAGTTGAAGAACTTTTTGAATGATCACCAACACAAGTAAATTGCAACCTACCTGCAGAGGCACCATTCTGTTGAGACACGTTGTGACTCCTGTGACATTGGGCACAAGGCCCCATTTGTGTTAGGGTTTGGACTGCTTAAGTTTGGTAATTGACTTTTGACCTGGTTTAATCATTTATTGCATCTAATCTACATGTTAACCTATGGTGAATGTATAAATTCAATTATTGTGTGCCATACTGTGTGGACTCATTGAGACTCTCTGACTCCACTAACACTCTCCTGAGAATAAGCCTTGACTGCTCTCCATTTCTACCATGAGTGGGTTTTGCATAACCTTGCTGAGTTCCCTGTTCACTGTAACTAGGACGGCCTCCTATAATCCGTCCACCCGGCCAGATTCTAGAATTCCATCTTAATACCTCTTAACTCCAGAACACTGTGCCTACAGATCTGTGACCTTGAAGGAGACTTTCTAAACATTTGCAGATATGTGAGGAACCATCCCATGTGGTCATAATGCACAATAATCACTTGTGCCCCATACATGTATATGCTACATCATACCTTTGCCATCTGTCAAGTCAAATGTGTAAGACGCCACCCATCATCCCGTCAAAATGCATTGATGCTGTATGACCTCCTACCACTATCAATTCACCAAGGATCTACCATCACACCCTTGCTGCACTAAGTTGTCTCACAGAGGAACTGAAAGGTGATCACCCAACTCTGGTTGTATAAACCGTGGCCCTGTATAATGCCCTTTTGTGCCTTTCCCAATCCCAACCTCCCCCTTGATAATAAAACTGAGGTCGCGACTTGTACCAAGCAGTGCCTTACAATACCATGAAATAAATTCAGGCCAGTCAGCCTTCTTTTGTGCTAAATGCCTCAAAAAGCTAACTGGGCAGACATCCATCTTTGTAAACTCCTTTGATTTAGACTTCCTGGTCTTCTCTGCCTGCCCTTCTTAGAAAAGGGCTAGTATGCATCACTCAAGGAAGTCCTCAGGCTATGAAGGAGTCGCAGAATCGTATGATCCAGCACATTGAGCTGCCCACGTGTAACTTGCAAGCCACAGGTCCAAATCCTGACAACGTCGAGTTGACTCAGCCTTTCATCTGTTTGTGTCGATAAAAACAGCCTGACTGGTTTGAGTACTAAATGGCCTGTTTTGACAGTGCTTTGAAAACAAATGAATCATTCCTGAAGTGGAAAATAAAACTTTACATATTTATTCCACGCCAAAAACAGCCTCTTTCAAAAGAGGACTTCGGGTAACCCACCTACCACAGGAAAGCTGACTCCTACCACCATCTGTTGCTTTTCAATCAACAAATGCCTTTTATTAGGGCTTTCAAATGGGATGTGTCCGCTAGACTTAAGAATCGCCCTGTACCATATTGCAGCAATAAAAATGCAAATGCCGCACAGTTATGCAAAACCAAGCAAACCCCGCAGATTTGTGCATGGTGTGTGAGGATCCATTATTGGCGCTCAGCTGGGCTTTGCGAAGCTCCACTTCTTTGCGCCATGGATGTCAATAAAGCATGTCTGACGTGCACGAGTCCGGCCTGTTCCTTCATTATAGACGTCTTAATGGCCGGGCTTCGGGAAAGATTGCCTAAACCCCAAGCTTCTCATCTATCAAATATGATTTCCCTCAGTTATCGTGCAGATTCTGCAGCTCAGCTGTCCAGCTTATTAATTCATTAGAATATGTTTTGCTCAGACAAACTGCCCATGTGGGGGCCGGCTTTTTCAATGCAAGCTCTTTGCACCGAATAATGAAGGCTAGCAAAGCCCGCCAAGGATATATTTCCAGACACCACCTCGCACGCAGGATGTGTACGCCTTTAGGCGATGCAGCATGTTACCATCCTCTGCCAAAGAAAAGGAGCCCCTTTAAGTGCCCTTAGTACCGCATTGCCCAAGACCCTGCCCTGCCTCAGGAATCTACGGGGCCAAATTACAGAAACTGTACACTGGTGCAAGTGCAAAATTGCACGGTATTAGCACTAGGGCAAAGTTTGCCCTATTTTTAAATACACTAGGACACATAAGAAAACGATTGCACCATGACAAGTGCAATTTGACATATTAAATGCACGAGGGCAAAAATTGCCCTAGTGCAAAAAAGATACATTTTTGATGCATGTTTGCATCAGAGCAAAGTTTGCCCTAGTGCTAATACCATTCCGTATTACCACTAGGGCAAACTTTGCCTGGTGCAAAAATGCAGTGAAATGCATCTTTCTTGCACTAGGACAATTTTTGACATGGTGCTTTTAATATGCCAAACTGCCCATGTCATGGTGCAGTAGTTTTCTAGTGTATGCCAGTGTTTTAAAAAAGAGGCCAAACTTTGCCCTAGTGCTAATACCGTGCAACTTTGCCCTTGCACTGGCGCAAAGTTTCTGTAATCTGGCTGTGTATTGTCGGCTGCACCTAATCTGCTAAGAGCCTCTTTGGAACCGTTCTGATAATGAATGATTGGACAAACGAATTAATGGATCATTGAATGAATGATAGACTTATTAAATTAATGTGTGGGAGAGAGCCCACTACCAAGTGCATTGATTCTGAGTGCCACAGTGATGCCCATACTTGTGATTCTCCACAAATTATAGGTTTTTAAATCTATCATTTCACAGAACAGTATCCTCGAGTTCACCAGTGTGAACAACTAGGGCATTATTGCAGTACGTTTGTCCTTTTTGCCATCACATTAGCACAAGTGCAAATGCAGTGAAATTGTATTGGCACTGGTAGCAATTTGATTACACATGTGAAAACATTGCATGTGAGAAAACAGCATTGAAACATGCCCACATGTAAGGTATTCCCACCCTTGGATTACAATTGCAAAACAATTGTCAATACTTGTATTTAAAGTTCCTTCAAATGTTCAGACATGCTTTTGAAAAGGTGCAGAGGTTTACATGTCAGCAATGAGGCCCTTACGTTCGACAACAAACCATAAATACTTCCTTTCTGTTAGATATATGTACATTTCAAGCACACCATTGACAGCAATCTAGCAGGACCAAAGGACAAGTACAATAGAAAACAAACATGGGCAAAGCCAACAGTTTGGGCTTTTGTGTAGGTATGCAGTAGGCATTTGCTAGGCACTGACACAATGGCCTGTTCATAAGATAACAACAGCAAGGACATGGTGGGATTACCTGGACGTGTGATAGCTGTGCCTGACAAATGTCTATCTGATACCTATTTACAAACCAAACTGTTGGCATTGCCACTGTGTTTTTTACAGGACTTCAATGCAAGGAACAAATATAAACCATGTTGCTCAATGCACAATTGGTTAATACATTTTTTTAATACCAGCATTTTATTTGCAGATGCAATTAAGCCATTACCTCTCAGAAGACTGCTTAGAAATAACACTGTCAGGTCACAGTTTGATGCTACTGCTTGATAGAGCTAGTTCAAAGAGATCCGAGGAGGATGTGCTTTTGGTGTTAAGGGGAATGCAGTACATGGGATTAGGCATAAGAACTAGCATGGCCATGGGCAGGCAACAGGTGGATAAATAACCAAACAAGACCCACAAGCATTTCAAAGGTGATTATTAAAATGGTAGTTGTTTGTGCTTACAATTGTTACAGAGTTTGACACTAATGACAGTTGTAACGTATTATTGATACTACCGCGCACTCAATCTACTTCACAAATATATGGTAATTGTATTTAGTTAGCAAAACCACATAAGATAAAGTCTTCAGGAAGGAAAAGGTTGGTTGCACACATAGCAGCAGAGCTTAACGGTCTAGGGACACTTTTCGGGGCTTCCAACAATTTCAAAGTCCAATCTCTAACTATTCGAAAAAGTCAGTGTAACAGTGAGCCAAAGTTTTATGATGTAGCAGAAATAAAATGTTCCACAGGATACTTTCAGCCTCTGCGATAAGATACCTTGAAGATATAACACAAGTAGGGAGGACCCTGCAAAAAGACTCCCTAAAGGGACACAAACTGACAAGCTTTGCTCAGAGTTAGAGTGGACACCTTGGACACCTCTTCACACACTTCAGTCACTCTGGAGTGACTTCTCGGTTCAAGGTAATTTATACCTTTCACCACACACTACCTTAGGTTAGAAGAAATGAATGTAGCTTGATTCTCCTTTGTGCAGCAGCGACAGAGCCGGTCTCCTGATTCTTCAGTCTTGTGACAAAAGGAAGTACTCTGTATGGGATGTCTCAGCAGCAGTCTCAAGAGAGGACACTTGGCACAGATTACTTCAGACCCCTTGGTTGGTCTGCAGTGTTGGCGCCTTTTTCTCAGCACAAACAAAGGACGGTATTCACCCGGTCTATCTTCTTAACTTCTGAAGTCCTGCACTGTGGTGAGGGGACTAATATGAGCGGGATCGTGCCTCTGGAGGTCCAACTGGAGCTCACCATGGTTTTGGACTGATTTGGCCTCTAAAACACGTTGCACTGCGGATGGGTTGGAGGTCTCCTGGTATTTGCTGTCTGTAGCTCTGGAAAGGCAGAGCACCTCATGAGATGGCTCCATTTGTAGTTTGTCTCAGGGCTGGTTGGTCTCAGTAGCCAAAGGGAAGGCGTTGTCCTCTTCGGAGCTCCTCTGTGGATTAGAAAACAGGGTCAGGACAGCGGTGATTGCTTCACAGTGATTGGAAGCGTCTTCAGCTTTGGTTCTTCGGTTCCAGTGGTCTACTTGCCTTTCACCCCAGAAACCTCACCTTTTATTCAGTGTTCCCACACACTCCTTTGCAAACTCTCTCAGCATTTTACAGAAAGGGGTGAGTGGCTGTCCAATCAGGACAGCCAGCCCCCCCGGTGGGAACTGGTTCCATTCAGACACTCTGGCAAACAAAGGGCAGGGGAGGGAATAACTCCTCCACCACTTCCTGCCTGTCCAGACACACTGGAGACTAGGTGGGGACACCCACAGACCTCCACTTTCCAGAATAGTAGAAGAAGGGCTAACAAATAACAACCATGATAGAAATGTCAAAAAAGCAAAGGAGCCATCATGTTAGAACATAGGTGAGCCTACTGTGCACAATGAGACTGTCAATACAGACAGTGCTGCAAAAGTTAAACAAAGATGCCTAGATATGGAGGAAGGCAGACTCCATAGTAAAGATAACACATAGAGAACAGAGTTCCAAAAGTCGGAGCAAATAAGAATGAATAAGGGGAAAAAGGCTTCCCTCATTCAGGATAGAAAGAAAAAGGTCTAGAAGTCCAGCAAAATATGCTGGGGGTCTCACTAGGAGAGGGGATGAAGCATAAACATGATACATCTCCCTAATAGTAACTAAGAACACGACTTTCCCTGAATCAAGTGTTCAATAAGGATATGTGCCTTCTGTGAATAAAGACACACTAGATTATAAATATGAAAAAACAGAAAGCACAGGATCTTCAGCCCTGACAACGACTTGTCAAATCCCCACTGTTGGACCTTCTTTGACCAATATTACACATGAAACAGTAAATACATGTACGCCCCTTAAATCTAAAAACAAGCAGGACACAAAACTACTGGATCTGACCGACAGAACAAAACTTAAAATCGCACTACTGAACACCAAATCACTCAAAAAACCTGCAGTAGATATCCATGATTATATCATTGACCACAATCTGGATATTCTGTGCCTAACTGAGACCTGGATCACCAACGCTAGTGGACCAACAATTAACCTAGCCACCCCAGATGGATATACCATCACATGTAAAAATCGAGAACAGGTTCACATTGAGGCGTAGCTTTAATTGCGATGGACACATTCAATTGTTTAAAGCCCCAAATCAATGTAACAACTGTGAAATCCTCCATTTCAATATTACACTGAAATGTTGTAGTTAATTTCATCTTACTATATTGATTTCCTGTCGATATGGTAATATTTCAATGAGGAAATTGTATAGCTATTAAGAACCTTAAATTGACCCTATTGCTCCACCCTATTCATAAGAGACTTTAATCAATGGTGCAATAACATCACTGACAAGGACGCTGTTGCCTTAGAACGAGCCCTTGATGACATCGACTATCACGTCCATAATAATGATCCCACTTTGAACAAAGGCAATATCTTGGACTGGGTTGCCTCAAGAAATCTGGATTTACACATCGAGAATACTACTCCATGCATTTGGTCTGATCATTACACTATAAACTTTAACATTCGGTCTCAAGATCCCCAAAGAAACAAACCAATCCTCCCTAAAGGGTCACTAGCCGCAACCTCAATAGGGTTTAGATCTCTGACCTTCAAGGCTCTCTTAATGACATTATGTCCCCCGCATCAGGCTCTGACACCCCTGAGCCACTGGTGGAGACATATAATAATACCTTGACATGTATACTGAATAAAGTAGTACCACCAAAACAGAAACCAGTTAGGGACAACCCTAGACACAAGAGGTGGTTTACTATAGATCTTAATAACCAGAAAAAAGAAAAGAGACGTGCAGAGTATCGTTGGTTAAAACACTCTACCGATCTCAAGAAAACTATTGGAAGATACTAGAACAATCATAACAAACTAGCTATATTGGAGACAAAAAACAACTACTTCAACAAACAGATAAACAGGGCCAACAACAACTCCCAAAAACATTTTAAAATTCTAAAACTCCTGGAAAAACCCAAAGCACTATCATTACCGATCTCCCCTTGACGGATCAGGACTGCGCTGATGTTCAGCCTGCCTTCGCTGATAAATAACCTCTGGCTCGAAAAAGAAAATTAAGAAGAACCTGACCGTCAACAAATTCCATGTCCTGGATGCCCAGATAGCATTCTGTCTAACATTACTAACAATTCGTCATTTAACAATGATCATTTAAAATTCCTCTTTGAAACAATCACAATCCTAGACATGGAGAAAGCTCTGGCCACAATGCATCCAACCTCTTGTCCTGGAAACATAATTCCAGCCAAATTTATATTGGACAATAAAAGTATCTGTAACCCCTTCCTCACCAGATTTGTAAATTCATCCTTGTACTACAATCACATCACGGATATCAATAAAGTGGTTTCCATTACTCCCCCGGTAAAGAAAATAGGTATGAATCCGAAAGTTGCCAAGAACCTGAGACCTATAACCGACTCAAATGTCCTACTATAGATTTTAGACAAAACAGCAACTCTACAACTTCAAGCCTATCTGGATGTCAACTTCAAACTACACACAAGGCAGTCTGGTTTCAGATCAGAGCATAGAACAGAGAAAGCCTTGCTCGATAACCAGACTCACATGTTTGAGATCATGGACAAAGGGAAAACAGGACTATTAGTCTTGTTGGACCTATCGGCGGAGTTCAACCTCTTTGATCACAAACGTCTACTCCACACCCTGGCCGATTTAGGAAATTGAACTCAGGAATCAGTAAAATGGATTCCATCTTTTCTATCACATTGGAAATCCACAGTATGCTGGGGTAACACATTGTCAGAACCAGCTCTGATCCTCTGTGGTGTGCCTCAGGGAGCTTGCATATCCCCCAGCTTTTTCAGTTTGTACAACAGACCATTTTGTAGTCTCCTTGACGGAATGAGGTTCTTTTTCACAGACTACGCTGATGATACCCAGCTGATCACTGAGATCAGTGGGGAGTACGCCACTGACACAGCTAATCTCCAACTCATATACAGTGCGATTGAACTGAATGACCAAGAACTGGATGTGTTTGAGTGGCGTGAAGACAGAGCTGCTGATCTTTGTATCCCCTCTGGCCAGGGCTAAATTGTACTCTAGCTACTCAAGCTTTAACATAAAGGATTGCAACATCCCAATACTAGGATATAGCTTATACCTCCAAGCTTCTAAAGGGCTTAGGCTTGTTTGTTACTGCTGACATCTCTTTGGAACATGGTGTGGGATGTTTTTACCCATGCATCCGAGCCCAACCTCAAAAACTGTGCAGTACTGACATGGAAAACATCATGATGGCCAGAGATTCCCAGAAAATGCCCAGGGAAGTGCATGAAGAATAGGCTGCCACCCATTTTGCCGATGTTATGGGCACAGAAGGGCACTGCCTAAAACCACCATTGGACTACCCACACAGTAGCCTGAAACCATTGGGAATGGCAATGCTGATTGCCAAAAGCAACCTAGAATTGTGGGGAATTCATTTTCTTAAATCCCAAAAATGGGTGCATTACCAGTACTCACCACTATCAGAAAGCCGGCGTTTTAAAACAACACCAGACTGTTTTCTCTTTTTGTGTAAAACTGAATAAATGAACCCAAAGCAGGCCAAAGAAAGACTTACTGAGAGGTGGATCCAATGTAAAGTTATATTCTGAAGTGACTTGAAGGTTTATAACAAGACTGGCTGAGCTGTGGATTTCAGCAGTTTAAGTAAATTTGGACTGAAAGACACTAAAAATCTAAATGTTTAAAAGAAATGAGTGACCTACTTTTGAGTGTCACATAGGTTGCAATTGTTTAAATGTCATAGTTTAAACTTAGAATCAGCATTTTAGCTGCATATGTAAAAAATGGTTAGTTTTATTTGAATGCAGAAAACTGGGTAACTAAAAGTGACATTAGCTGGGGCCTGGCTTAAGGAACTGAATTCTGCCCACCAGCTTCCCCCGACAGGAGTTGAGACTTGCACAACTGCTGTGTTCCCAGGCCTAGCTGCCTTTTGCTGTTCCCACCAAAAGGGATATGACACTTCTCTGATTGAATTATCAAGGGACTGCTAGAGACTAAACATAGGACCCAGGCAGAGGGTTTATTGAAGTGGCCATAAATGGCTTCCTCTTGAACAATGGGCCTTCCAGGGCCCAGGCAAATGTTTTATTATGGGGACCGTAAAAGTGGCTTCCTCCTGGAAGGAAAGGGGAGGAGCACTGCCAGTGAGAGCAAGCTGGCTTGGCAGAACTGGAAAAAACAGAAATTCAACCTTGTGCTGGGGGGAAACCACACCCCTTTGGAGCCAGAATATGGTTTTAGAAAAAGATGAATAACTCATAGTACGGACTTGTCATAATTATTTAAATGATACCATAATTCTTGTGATTTTTCTGCCCACATTTTAAGAGGTTTTTAGAACCGGTGGCATGATCTGGGGGCAAGCTAGCAGTTAAGAGGGTATTACTTAAAATGAATGTATGTTAAAAGTCTGATACTTCATCAATTAATGCCTGCATGCCTTGCACACATTTGGGTAAATTTGAGTAAGAATCTGATATTGGTAACCTGACCAAAAAGTGAAATATGTTGCCCTTTCTCAATGCAAGCTCTCAGGAAGAGCAGATTTGGACAGGGTATACCTCCTGTGATATGTGATGGGTGCATGTAATTTTAAACAAATGTGTACCTGTGCAAATATGTCTTTTGGGTCAAAATATAGATTGTGTGTAATTTGACAGGGGTGGGTTCTCTGTACCATAAACAGACCTCATCATGATGACACTTCATTTCATTCCCCCAATCAAGGGGAAGAGGATGAAGTGGCCAATGACAAGTGGAGAGGGGTAGGGCCTAGGAAGCTAGCCTTTCCATCCATTTTCAAAACACATAAAAGTAGACAGTCAGGACAGATAGGGACATTCAATTCCATTTGCTGCGGAGCATGCTGCCGGAACATACCACACCCAGAGATCCAGACTTCAAATCCATCAATCTCCAGAGAAAGCTGTGCAGAAAGATCCAGAAGCAGTGCTGTTCCCAGAGAGAGCAGAGCTGACCCAGACCACTGTTAGCAAAACCAGAGAGCTGACCCAGATCACTGTGAAGTGCCGAGACCAGACCAGAGTCCAGTCTAAAACCTGACCAGATCCGTGGCGAGGCCCATTCTATTTCTAAATATATTGTGAGTACCTAGCAGAACTGTGCAGAACCAATCTCTTAGTTAAAATAATATAATTCAATCTATTTTAATCTAAGTAGAACTGCCTCCTGTCACCTGTCATTTGCAAAGCTGTCACCTGTCATTTCTAGCTGCTAGCTGTCACTTGTCACTTTGAACTTTAAAATTTCAAATCTGAAAAACGACCTTTACCATATCGCTCATATCTCCGTGACCGTTTGTCTTAGAGACTTGCAGTAACTTTCCTCTGAAAGCTGGGAATCTTGGCTTTTCAACGAACCTGGAACCGCATTCCTAGTCCATACACTATTGCCGCAATCGCGAAAAACGCACTCGCGGATTTTGCAGCGATTTGCAAATTTCTCCACGTGTGAAAACAGCAGTTTCCTTGCTTTCCTTGCTAAAAATTAGTTTGCCTCTTAAGACCCATCCCTGAATAATTGCTAGAGTGAGCCTGGACTAATATTAACTAGATACCACTCACCCTGAACCTCTAGAGGGATATAAAAGCATTTTAGCATATTTTTCAATTCATTGCCAGCACATATAAAAGCATTTTAGCACATTTTCCAATATAGTGCTATCACATATAAAAGCATTTTGGGCCTGTGTTTCAAACTTCTGTAGTCTAAGCTTGCTGGGGTGAACTGAATTACATTTGATTGCATTTCTGAGAGCTGTGTGCTTTCCTTCCATTTCCTTGCATTGCATAAAGGGGGGAGTGGATTGCCAGAGAAAAGTGATTACATTGTTTTGTTGAAATCATATTGAGTATTTTCTGTATTGCATTTTCATTCAACATTACATCCATCTGAACTTATATAAAGCATTCTCTACCACCTTATTCTTCTGTTCGTACTCACAAGTGTGCTAGTGCCAGACTATCCATTATTGATTACTGCTCAGATTCAGTGTGATATTCAATTATTAATTTATTATAAAGTGTGATATATATATCTATTGTTTAAATTATCAAATAAACCTTTTAAACTTGCAAAACAGAACTACTTCTTGGCTCAGTGGGGTCAGGGGGATTCCAATATAGGGGTGTTATATAGGGGTAGTCATCCAGAACGCATGAACTGGACATAAAGATATATCAATAAGGGTTTCCATTCAGTATCCCAGACTAGGCATTGACTTAGCTGTAGTGTTGAATTGAATCCTCTTACAAATTGGGGGCTCGAGCGGGACGTTTGGGTTAGATCTATCACTTGTGCAGATTAATACAGTGTGCCAGCTGACCAGATACACATATCCGGTCGGATCACCACGCTGTGTTACGCTGTAAAGCACTCCTCAAAGGAACGCTCTAAGGAAAAGGTCTGTTTTGCAAAAATAAAATACAAACTTCTGTAAGTCAGGAAGGAACTCAAATTCCAGAATGACGACCTTAGTAGACATGAAAATAGCCAGAGAGCACTTCTTACATAAGTTATTTGTGAGAGGTGAGTGGACTCACCAGGACCGGATGGTCTGGTTGCAGGCCATCACGCAACAGGTCACGGAAACAGGGTCAGATACATGGAGAGATCAGGGTCCCTTACATGTGGCCCTGAGTGAACTATACATGGCTCCTAAAGCTAAGGATGAACAAGACAAGATGGTTAGGATAGCGGCATACCTGTACCTATATATGGGAGACATGCAGGATAAATGTACTGAAAGCCAAGATCTGGCGAATAAGCGACAGATGGCGTTAGAGAAGGTCCAATCTGACCTGGTCTCTTCTGAGCAGAGGCTGCAGGGGAGCCAGGAGTCAGAAAATGAGAGTAGACAGCACATCATTAAAATAAAGAGGGATATGGACATCCTGCAACAGGAAAAGGCTGACCAGGATACCAGATTTCTGGCCTTGCAGAAGGAGTACCAAGAAGGTTTGGACTCCCTACTGCAGAGCCAGAAAAAGCTGGAGCAACAGTTAGACTTCAATAGGGCATGTGCTGAGCAGGTAGTCACCCTGCAAAGCCACCTAAATAGGGAGAAGGCAGAGAGCAATAAACTGATTTTGAAAGACCTGGATACCCAGGCAGAGTTTGACCAGGAGCGCCAGAAAGCTGGTGCCTTCCAAAGGCAAAGGGACGACCTGGCGGCACAGATGCAGGCTCTTAGTCAGGAAAGGGATACCTTAGGCCAGGAAGTCTGCCACTTAAAAAGCAAAATGGAAGAAAATCACCTGGCCCTCCAGGGACTGGGTGACCTCCAAAAAGAACACCATAACTTGTTAGAGCACACCAGGAAGGTGGAGGATGCTCTGGCAAGAAAGGAGCAGGCCAATAGGGACACAGCTCAGGAGGTAACCCTCCTGCAGCAAAGACTGGCCCAGTGCTCCAGGACCAATCAGGAAACACAGAGAGAGAATGAGGCTCTCTGCCAGCACAATGATAGACTCCAACAACAGGTAGCGATGCAGGAGAGACTGATAGAGTCTAGTAAGGCCTTAACTGAGGAACTGAAGGCGCAGGCTCTTGCATTGCAACAGGGAGCAGGGGCGGATAGAGATGAAGTTCGCTGGGAAAGAGAAACTCCTGAGCATAACCCCAGGAGCCCTAGTACCAGAGGCCTGTATCTCCCTCAGTCCCTGGACTCTGCCACCCCCATGTCCACTGGCGCACATGAGCACAGGGCCACAGGGATGGCAGATTACTATCCAGCCAGAAGCATGGGGCTCATCGGCCAGTACCACCCAGGAATGGAGGGGCGGGCATCCGGGTATGGGCACCCAAGCACAGTCCATTTGATGGGGAACCCCAGGTGAGTAGGCCCATTAAGGGCATCCTGAAAACCTCTGCCCAGTTAGGTCAGTGGGTGGGGTACCCATCAAATCCTGGCAGCAAGGAGGGATCTGAAGACTCCTCTGAGCGGTACTGGACACAGGAGACCAGGTCCCCACATTCTGCCAGCCATTCCCAGGCTCGCAGAATCCGGGAAAACCTGGAAGAACAGACGGGAACCTCTGGGAGCAGTGCCTCTGAGTCAGAAGATGAATGGACCCGGGTTACCCGGACCAAAAGGGCCAATAAGACAAAAAGGGCCTTGCTTAAGGACCCCTTAAAGCAGATTAAGGCAATCAGGAGCGTCATCACGCCTTATCATAAGAACGCCAAGTATTCTGTTTGGGAGCACTTAGAGTTGTTTGAGCAAATGATGGAGACTTTCCATTTGAAGGACAGCCAAAGCTGTATTCAATATGTAAAGTGGACCTTCTCCCCGGAATACTCCAGTTTCTTTGCGGGGCTGGAGGACCAAAATCATTTAAGATGGTCCGCCTATAAGGCGGCCATCTTGAAACATTTTTCTACTCATAGAAATACTCAAGAGGCTCGCAAGGCAGCCTACAATTTACAATGTGGGGAGGATCAGGCCCCACAAGAATTTGTGCAGGAGTTAAAGCGTGCTTTTGCACAGACCACAAGAAGGGTGCGCATGGATAGCAGAGAATTTATTAATACGTTTTTCCATGCCTTGCCCAAATACATAATGACCCAGCTTGTGAGGGATTTTCACGAGAAAAGATCTTTAGACTGGGTCATTGAACAGGCGACCCGGATCTTTGAGGTGCAGAAGCCAATAGAAAATAAAAATAATGCGCCCCAAAACCCCAAAGCCAACAACACCCCTGCTGCTGCCAAGGTGGCAGAGGTAAAGGTCACCCCCTTTTTAGAGTTGGAGATGGGGGGGCCTAAAAACCTACCTGCACCTAATAATGCTAGGCCCAGAAGGTCCTCGGGCCAGTCACAGACAGGGAGCCAGGGAGGCAGCCCCACAAATGGGGTCCCTCGCTCTCCTGATTATGTAAGCCCCCGTTACAAGGGAAACAGACCCATCCTGGGTTATGTGTGGACTCCTCCAGCCCAAGGGGGGGGATCCAGCCAAGCACCTAACCCAGAGAACTTCCCTCCCAACTTCTCACAGGAGGGCAGAAACTCACCAAACACTGGGCAGAACTTCTTCCCCAGGTATCCACCCAATTTCCAGCCCCAAAATCATCCATCCTTCTTTCCCTAATTCCCTGAGCCCAGACAACCTAATCCGGGAGAGGGGAGGCCAAGGGTGGAGGGGTACCAAAATCTTCCCAACCAGGGGTACTACCAGAGAAGGGAAAGCTACCCTTCCCGGGATCAGCCCAGGGGAGAAAATATCAGCCTGAGCGGGTTTCCCAGTTAGAGCGCCAGGTCCAAAATATGGCACGGGATCTGGGTCACATACTGAGGGCGCAGCAGAACCCTCAGATGGGCATGCCGGTACAGAATGCACCAAACTCTGGACCTGGTGCTCCAGAACAATGACGGGGGCAGCACCCCGATAACTCACCGGTTCCCAGGGAGGAGGCACAAGGGGAAGGGGGGTGTAAAGCCTTGGAGAAAGCTTCCTTCCCAACTTGTAAACAGCCCCTAGAAACCCAGGAACCGGAAACAAAATCTCTTACCCCTGAAAGTCTGCCTCCTAAGGAGCAGTGGGGGGGTAGGAGAAACAAAAGACCCAAACAGACTCAGTTTGAGGAGGAGGTACAGATCTTCCAATTTGAGGGAGAGGGATCATCAGAGGATCCTGGGAAAAGGATATTCTCCTTCAGAGAGGGGGGAACTCCTCCCAAAGAAAAATGGGTCCCTAGGGAAGCAAATCCAGACTGGGGAGATGGGGAGACTGAGCTACCGCCGCCCACCATCTCATCCCAGAACCAACAGCAAGAAAATCCCCTGGTTCAAACCCATCCTGGTGACTGCCTCCAAAAAGGGGGGGGCGGCCCAGAACCGGAGCCAGGGGAACCCACAATGGCTCTGATCTCCAGTTGCCAACTTTTTCTTTCAGATTCCCAAGGCTCTCCACAGAATTCTGCCCAAATCTCTTCTCTAGCGATGTCCAAAACCAGAAAGTTAGCCCACCAGTTGTCCAAAAATGTGCATTATCTGTGCCCCCTTGAGGAGAAGGAGGGAAGATACTATGCCCCGGTACAAGTACAGGGACAGGGTACAATTTTGGCACTGGTGGACACGGGATCTCAAGCTACCCTTCTGTCCAGAAGGGCCTTTGATGAACTGAATGCAGGAAGGGGAGGGAATTACCAAATTCCTCTCACCTCTCTTCCTGGACAACTGCAGAACTTTGACGGGAAGGAAATTCCCGTTGAGGGGACTGCAGACTTGGACTTTAAGATCGGGCGACACAAGGTGAAACACCCGGTCATAGTAGTGACTCCAGAGGGCAACCCTTGTTTACTGGGGAATGACCTCCTGAGGAGGTTGTCACCCTTAATAGATTGCGTAAACAAGGTCCTCTGGACCCAGACTAGCCGACCAATAAAATTAAAACAGAGTGTCAACCATGTTAGTTTAAACGGCACCTGCCACATGGTTGAACAAAAATCTGACCAAGTAGAATTTCACTTCCAGAATAGCCAAATTCCAGACGTGACAGTAATAGCAGTAATACAACAGACTTGTGATGGAGGGTCCTCTCTATTTCTGAAAATCAACCTTCCTTCCAGCCTAAAGTGGTATTCCACGCTGGAAGGAAATACTCTGAAATTCTATACTAATCCACAATCAGAAACTCCCACTCCTATAGTCCAAAAAGATGTGAAATCAGCTCAGAGCCTGGCTGATATTCAGCAAATTGGAGAGCAGTTGTTCATCCCTGTTCAGTTAAATGATGGGAAGGACTCTGTTCTCGCCCGAGTGTGTGTGAGCAACGGTAAGAGCTTCATCAGCGAAGCCATGTTCCACCAACTCCCAAAAGATCCAGCCATTCCCACATTCAAACTGATAGACAAATGGGAAATGGACCTGGAAGCACCTAATTCCAAACATCTCCTGCCAAGCAGGTGTATGCTCAAAATCTCCATTGGCAACAAGAGCATAGTACATAATTGTTGGGTCGTGCGAGACGTTACTGCCGCCTTTTACTTAGGCAGTGACATTCTCAATCGCTTTGCCATTAGTTTGGACCTAATAAACTTCAAAGCTTGGTCCCGATTAGCGGATAATCCCATGGGCTTTGATGATCCAGAAAAAGCATTTAGGTCAGTTCAATTGCTACCTTATGCAGTTGAAATTCAGATCAAAGAGAAAGTCACCATCCCAGAAAGGACCCGACAATTCTCCCTGGAAGTGAAAGTTAAAAGAGGACAATATTTGCAAAACCCTGATGCTTACATACATCTAAATGCTTCTCTCCAACAGCAAGGGTTAGGGGTAAACCCAACACCATTAGTCAATAAAGAACATGACACCATTCTAATAGAGGTGGATAACAGCGACTTGAAGAGTATTACTCTAGCTGCAGGCACCATTATTCGAATGGCGGTTGATGACCGTCATTTTTCCATTGATTTAGGTAACGAACTGTTAGGGCCAATCCCCAAGGACTGCTTTGACAGTGACAGTGATGACAATACGACACCAGACAGGATTTTTACCCGGCATGGGGGGAACTTCCTGGTGTACACTTCTTGCCCTTATGGTAAGGAAGATGTGACTTGTGACTTCAGGAGGGATGAGGTGATTTTCCAGGTCCATGAGGGTTGCCTTTCCCACCTGAAGCCTCCAGTCCAAATCAGCACTCTGACCAGGGACTTCTCCACCCAGCTGGAGGAGGCCGCTGAAATAGCCAAACCAGAAGTCTTTCCAGGCTTCAGGCAGATGGTGGAAGAGAGAGTCAACCTAGCTGATGCCTGTGTGACTCTGGAACAAAAGCAAAAGTTGAAACAAGTTTTCTTGGATTTCCAAGATCTCTTTGCGGTAGACTCATATGACTGTGGTCGCACTGACATCCACACAACAACAATCCCCACGGACCCTAGCATGACTCCTGTGTTTGTGAAGCAATATCGCTTGCCTCTCGCATCAATGGAGTCCCTTACTGAAATAATTAAGAACCTTGAGTCCAGGGGAATAATCCGTCCCGTCCACAGCACCTTCAATAATCCGGTGCTGGGAATATTGAAGCCAAACGGCCAGTGGAGACTCTGCGCCGACCTCAGGGAGCTCAACAAACGGGTCCATACTTCCCGATGGCCTCCCTCTGCCCTACATTGACCAAGGGCTGGCCCAGATCCAGGGGTCACAGGTATTCACTGCAATAGACCTGACCAATGGATACTGGACTGTGCCTGTCAGTAGGGAGGACCAATACAAGCTGGCTTTTACTTTTGGGGGCCAGCAATACACATGGACCCGGACTCCCTTCGGATACCTCAACTCCGGCAATGAATTCAACATTTTCCTACATAAGGCCATGCCCGACCTGGGTGCGAGGGGTAACCTGGCTTATGTAGATGATGTCCTCATCAAAAGTTCATCTGTGGAGGAACACATAGTGGAGATCCGTTATGTTCTGACCCAGTTGAGGGCCGCCGGAGCAAAACTTTCCTTTCAGAAAGCACAGTGGTGTAGAACCCGTGTTAATTTCTTGGGGCATGAGATTACTCCTCAGGGTCTCTGTCCCCAGGAAAAGAAAGTGGAAGCACTTCACAAACTGAAAGACCCCACAACTCTGCGGGAACTAAGGAGCCTCCTTGGACTGACTAATTACAGCAGAAAGTTCATTGAGGGCTACGCAGAGATCACCAGACCCCTGATTCATCTCCTGAAGGGGGGGGTCAAGTGGGAATGGGGTCCAGAACAAGCCGAGGCAGTAAAACAACTCAAAAGAAGCCTCTCACAAGCGCCTTGCCTAGCTTACCCTGTCAGAAACAAGGAGTTCTTCCTGGAGACGGGGTTCTCTAATACGTGCTTGACGGCAGTATTATACCAAAAGCATGACAAGGTCAATAAAGTAATCTCCTATGCGAGCAAAACTTTATCCTCTGTGGAGGAAAAATTCAACGATTGTGAGAAGGCACTCCTGGCAACGGTGTGGGCATTGAAGAATTACCGCCCGTTTATCCAGGGGGAACACATCATAGTGGAGACTCCACACCAGCCTCTGCAATATCTCCAAAGTGACAGAATCCGGGCCGGAAATGTGAGTAATTCCCGAATTACTTCCTGGATTCTGTCAATGCAAGGCTTTCCTGTGGAGGTCAGATATGGCCAAAACAAGAAGAGTCCCCTCGCGCAAGGTCTGGCTGACTTGCATGATTGTGCCAGAGAAAACTGTCTCGAGGACGAAAGTCTAAAAATAAAGGACAACATGGAGGCATACCTTAATTCCCCCCACAAAGTCTTTGAAGAAGACAAGTGTGAGGGAATGCTCACTGTATATGTGGATGGATGCTCTTACCATGTTGACAACGACGGGGAGAAAGAACTGGTGGCTGGCGTAGGGAATGCATGGGTGAAGGAGTTCCCAGAACCCTCCGCTGGATACAAAATTGGTCCCCGAAGTAGTCAGGTGGCAGAATTGATGGCTGTGCATCAGGCCATCCTCACTGCTGTCCAGCATCAACTCCACAAACTGGTCATAATCACAGATTCGGATTATGTACGGAACAGGTTCGTGGAGCACCTGGTTAATTGGAAAACCAGAGGCATGTTATGTGCTAACAACAAACCCTTGAAACATGGGAAGTTGATCCAAAACATTGATGATCTGGTCACCTCGAATGAGATGACCATCTATTGGAAAAAGATCAAGGGTCATTCCAAAGTAGAGGGACCAGACAAAACTGGAAATGACTTAGCTGATCAGCTGGCCAATACCGGGGCCATCCAAGGGGATCTAATTGAGATTGAGTCCCTGTTGGGGGAAATCCAGGTCACTGCTATCACTAGGTCCCAGACAAATGCTCACGACGACCTTTCAATTGCACAATGGAGTAAGGAGACCCCTGATGCTGATTTGATTACCGCTCAGAAGGGGGATCCAATAATTGGTAAATTTTACCAGCACCTTGAGGACCCTGAGAACTTTCCCCTGACGGATACCGATTACATTGGGAAAGAGGACCTAAGGGTGTTGATGAAATGTCCAAAAATGTTCCGGATCCAAGACGGTTTGCTGGTAAGGAAATCCAAAGCTGGCCACGATCAGTGGGTGGTTCCTACCTCATTCCGAAGCCTGATGTTAAGTCACGCCCATGATGCGGCCACCGCCGGTCATAGGGGGTTTCACACAACATTGGAAATCTTAAGAGAGGTTGTATACTGGCCACAAATGGGGCAGGACCTCGACCAATACTTGAAGGGGTGTCTTGTGTGTGCACAATTTCAGCCATCATCCCTCACGCACCGTGCGCCGCTCCAAAAGAGGGGGATGACACTGCCATGGTCAGATTTACAAATCGACTTTGTAGGCCCCGTGATTCGCTCTGCTAGGGGGAATAAGTACATATTGACTGTGACATGCTTGTTTACCAAGTGGGTGGAATGTCTACCAGCCCCAAATTGCAAGGCAGAAACTGCTGCTGCCCTGATGATTAACCACATCTTTTCTCGTTTTGGTCTACCTCAAAGGATTGAGTCAGACAGGGGTAGCCACTTCACCAGTGAAGTAATGACAAAGATGTGGGAGATACTGGGGGTCAAAAGGAAGTTGCATATTGCTTACCGGCCAGCTTCTTCTGGGGCAGTAGAGAGATATAACCGAACCATTGTGAGCATATTAAAGAAGTTTGTGGCAGATTCTGGGCCAAGTTGGGATATCCGATTACCGCTGGTCCTAATGGCCATCAGATCTACCCCTTCATCTGCAACCAAAATGTCACCATTTGAGTTGATGACTGAGCGCAAGATGGTGCTTCCTCAGCATTTGCTCTACAGGACCCAAGAGCAGACACTGATAAATGCCTCCACAACTCATGAGTATGTGGAGAATTTAAGGAAACACCTTCAACATGCTTTTGCTTATGCTCAGCGGAATCTAGAAAGATCAGCTGATAGCATGAAGACCCACT
Source organism: Ambystoma mexicanum (assembly GCF_040938575.1). NCBI lineage: Eukaryota > Metazoa > Chordata > Amphibia > Caudata > Ambystomatidae > Ambystoma > Ambystoma mexicanum. The sequence continues at coordinate 546,386,652 of NC_090929.1, forward strand.
ATGACCTGAAAACTTCCAGGAAGGAATATCAGGTGGGGGACCGGGTCTATCTATACAATTTCCAAAGGAACCAGGCCAAACAGCGAAAATTTTTGCCTACATGGAAGGGACCCTTTGAGATTATAGACAAAATCTCCCCTGTGGCCTACAAGATCCGCATCCCCAAAGGCGGTTTGGCAGAGGGGGAAGACAAGTGGGTCCACATAAACCAGTTGAAGTGTTGCCATCCCAGGCACACTCTGCAACAACTGGAGGAATCCTCTGGAATCCTAGAGGGTACTGTCTCAGATTAATTCAGTTCTAACTTAAAATATCCTACATATCGCCTATCAAATTCTGAGTTTCTCAATGTGGGTGTTTTCGTTTTTGAATGCAAAAAGAAATGTGCATGTCCATATGTTTTGACTATAAATTTATATGCCACCCCACTATATCAATGGTGGGGGAAAAATGTCTATGAATAGGTATTGCCGCTCTTCCTTTGTCGTCCTAGGAGAAAGAAAACCTGGAGACGGGCCAAGGAGGATGATCCGGAGACCGGGAGCAGAGAAGCAAGGGGCCCAGTGTACCGCCCAATACTCCCATCAGGACCGGCGAGGAGAACCGACCGATCCGACCGGATGGAGGAAAAGATGCTGAACTGTGCCATCTATTGGAAGAAGATGAGGAAACATCCCAGGTCTTGCGAGTTCCATCAGTGAAACAGAATGGCCATCGCAAGAGGGGGGCTTGTGGGATGTTTTTACCCATGCATCCGAGCCCTACCTCAAAAACTGTGCAGTACTGACATGGAAAACATCATGATGGCCAGAGATTCCCAGAAAATGCCCAGGGAAGTGCATGAAGAATAGGCTGCCACCCATTTTGCCGATGTTATGGGCACAGAAGGGCACTGCCTAAAACCACCATTGGACTACCCACACAGTAGCCTGAAACCATTGGGAATGGCAATGCTGATTGCCAAAAGCAACCTAGAATTGTGGGGAATTCATTTTCTTAAATCCCAAAAATGGGTGCATTACCAGTACTCACCACTATCAGAAAGCCGGCGTTTTAAAACAACACCAGACTTTTTTCTCTTTTTGTGTAAAACTGAATAAATGAACCCAAAGCAGGCCAAAGAAAGACTTACTGAAAGGTGGATCCAATGTAAAGTTATATTCTGAAGTGACTTGAAGGTTTATAACAAGACTGGCTGAGCTGTGGATTTCAGCAGTTTAAGTAAATTTGGACTGAAAGACACTAAAAATCTAAATGTTTAAAAGAAATGAGTGACCTACTTTTGAGTGTCACATAGGTTGCAATTGTTTAAATGTCATAGTTTAAACTTAGAATCAGCATTTTAGCTGCATATGTAAAAAATGGTTAGTTTTATTTGAATGCAGAAAACTTGGTAACTAAAAGTGACATTAGCTGGGGCCTGGCTTAAGGAACTGAATTCTGCCCACCAGCTACCCCCGACAGGAGTTGAGACTTGCACAACTGCTGTGTTCCCAGGCCTAGCTGCCTTTTGCTGTTCCCACCAAAAGGGATATGACACTTCTCTGATTGAATTATCAAGGGACTGCTAGAGACTAAACATAGGACCCAGGCAGAGGGTTTATTGAAGTGGCCATAAATGGCTTCCTCTTGAACAATGGGCCTTCCAGGGCCCAGGCAAATGTTTTATTATGGGGACGGTAAAAGTGGCTTCCTCCTGGAAGGAAAGGGGAGGAGCACTGCCTGTGAGAGCAAGCTGGCTTGGCAGAACTGGAAAAACCAGAAATTCAACCTTGTGCTGGGGGGAAACCACAACCCTTTGGAGCCAGAATATGGTTTTAGAAAAAGATGAATAACTCATAGTACGGACTTGTCATAATTATTTAAATGATACCATAATTCTTGTGATTTTTCTGCCCACATTTTAAGAGGTTTTTAGAACCGGTGGCATGATCTGGGGGCAAGCTAGCAGTTAAGAGGGTATTACTTAAAATGTATGCATGTTAAAAGTCTGATACTTCATCAATTAATGCCTGCATGCCTTGCACACATTTGGGTAAATTTGAGTAAGAATCTGATATTGGTAACCTGACCAAAAAGTGAAATATGTTGCCCTTTCTCAATGCAAGCTCTCAGGAAGAGCAGATTTGGACACGGTATACCTCCTGTGATATGTGATGGGTGCATGTAATTTTAAACAAATGTGTACCTGTGCAAATATGTCTTTTGGGTCAAAATATAGATTGTGTGTAATTTGACAGGGGTGGGTTCTCTGTACCATAAACAGACCTCATCATGATGACACTTCATTTCATTCCCCCAATCAAGGGGAAGAGGATGAAGTGGCCAATGACAAGTGGAGAGGGGTAGGGCCTAGGAAGCTAGCCTTTCCACCCATTTTCAAAACACATAAAAGCAGACAGTCAGGACAGATAGGGACATTCAATTCCATTTGCTGCGGAGCATGCTGCCGGACCATACCACATCCAGAGATCCAGACTTCAAATCCATCAATCTCCAGAGAAAGCTGTGCAGAAAGATCCAGAAGCAGTGCTGTACCCAGAGAGAGAGCAGAGCTGACCCAGACCACTGTTAGCAGAACCAGAGAGCTGACCCAGATCACTGTGAAGTGCCGAGACCAGACCAGAGTCCAGTCTAAAACCTGACCAGATCCGTGGCGAGGCCCATTCTATTTCTAAATATATTGTGAGTACCTAGCAGAACTGTGCAGAACCAATCTCTTAGTTAAAATAATATAATTCAATCTATTTTAATCTAAGTAGAACTGCCTCCTAACTGTCACCTGTCATTTGCAAAGCTGTCACCTGTCATTTCTAGCTGCTAGCTGTCACTTGTCACTTTGAACTTTAAAATTTCAAATCTGAAAAACGACCTTTACCATATCGCTCATATCTCCGTGACCGTTTGCCTTAGAGACTTGCAGTAACTTTCCTCTGAAAGCTGGGAATCTTGGCTTTTCAACGAACCTAGAACCGCATTCCTATTCCATACACTATTGCCGCAATCGCGAAAAACGCACTCGCGAATTTTGCCGCGATTTGCAAATTTCTCCACGTGTGAAAACAGCAGTTTCCTTGCTTTCCTTGCTAAAAATTCGATTGCCTCTTAAGAACCATCCCTGAATCATTGCTAGAGTGAGCCTGGACTAATATTAACTAGATACCACTCACCCTGAACCTCTAGAGGGATATAAAAGCATTTTAGCATATTTTTCACTTCATTGCCAGCACATATAAAAGCATTTTAGCACATTTTCCAATATAGTGCTATCACATATAAAAGCATTTTGGGCCTGTGTTTCAAACTTCTGTAGTCTAAGCTTGCTGGGGTGAACTGAATTACATTTGATTGCATTTCTGAGAGCTGTGTGCTTTCCTTCCATTTCCTTGCATTGCATAAAGGGGGAGTGGATTGCCAGAGAAAAGTGATTACATTGTTTTGTTGAAATCATATTGAGTATTTTCTGTATTGCATTTTCATTCAACATTACATCCATCTGAACTTATATAAAGCATTCTCTACCACCTTTTTCTTCTGTTCCTACTCACAAGTGTGCTAGTGCCAGACTATCCATTATTGATTACTGCTCAGATTCAGTGTGATATTCAATTATTAATTTATTATAAAGTGTGATATATATATCTATTGTTTAAATTATCAAATAAACCTTTTAAACTTGCAAAACAGAACTACTTCTTGGCTCAGTGGGGTCAGGGGGATTCCAAGAGAGGGGTGTTATATAGGGGTAGTCATCCAGAACGCATGAACTGGACATAAAGATATATCAATAAGGGTTTCCATTCAGTATCCCAGACTAGGCATTGACTTAGCTGTAGTGTTGAATTGAATCCTCTTACAATGGCGTCCATTGGCTATCGAAGGCTTGTGCATACAGGATGTCTATTCCTGTCTACACACCTCACAGGGGCTACTGTGAGCCTCATATCAGTGGATGATGGTCATCAATACTATTTTGCAGCTGAATAACCATTTCCTGATGGAAAAAATATATAAGTGCATGCCTTCTCCAAACAGTGACAGAGAGATATTTCCATTCATGGTAGCCAAGAGGTACAGTAAGGACATCTAGGTGCGCAAAGAAGCATGAATTCATTTTTCAACCTTAATGAGTATTTGTTACGTAGCTTGTTCAATGATCACAAATATGTGCATGGGGGACACAGTGGACTAACAATCAATTGACGGCTTTTGGAACTGAAGCTTGGCACAACATCCAGTTAACTAGCAGATGTTGATAGCATTGCAGCTTTTGCCCTGGAGAATCTTGCCCCGCTATTATGGGGGCAAACAGTATTGGCTGGAAATGTCAGTATGGTGATACAATACTATGTGAACAGGCATGGCTCATTTAGATACGGAATGGCCTAGGATGCATCCTTTTAGGCATGTGAAAAGTAATTTGGATAATCCCCACCTGCTGTTCCAAGCACCTGAGGCCCTTCCCCGGGTGGAGCATTTTTTTCTTCTTTTTCTTCTTTTTTCTAACATGGCGAGGCAACAGGGAGGCACTACCATTTGCCTCCTCACATCAGAAAACCCCAATTCCCCTTCCGCCACCTGAACTTAACTATGGGACTGAAGCCTTGCACTCCGATCCCTGATGCTCCTCCTATCCAGCCACTAGGTCCCTTTTTGAATGACGGTGGCCATTTTGGAACATGCTTTTCATGGCTGCCGTCATCCGAAAAGGGACTTAGTCCCTTTTCTATTTAAATGGCAGTGTTCATTTTTTTTACATTTAATTTTTTTCTCCAATGTTGAGCTCATGTTCCGTTGGAAGGAGAGAAAAAAAGAAACTATCCGCAGCCCGGTAAATCCCGGGTAGCAAATAGCTCTCGTGCCACGGCTGGGGGGCAGACATGGGCTTTAACGGCCCAGAGCCTGAGCTACGGCCCTCGCTTTGCTCGGGCCTAGCAAAGCTCAGGCTGGTTGGCCGTCAAACCCCATGTCTGCACCACAGCCTGGATGTGAAAGCTATAATAATCTTCATTACCTAAAGGCAGTCAACATAAAGGGTTGATAACACAACAGCAAACAGCTGATATTGGGTGTTACCCTCTTAACATTTGTTTTGCATGGTTCTTTGCATTGTTAGGTGATTTGCAAAAGGTTTGGGCATCGCCAAGTGGACCTCTTTGTTGATTCTCTTCATTGCTCTACTAACCAGGATTTACTCCAGATTTCAAGGAAAGGAAGTTATTGGATCAAATATAACTGTCTATCCATGGCCCACGCTAATCCTCTGCACAAAATCAAGGACTGGGATGAAGATGGTACTGAGGAAGGAATGTCTCAATTACCTACTGGTTCTCAGCTTTTATTATGTCTTTGCACCTCTCTTACCTTACAATACACTGATTGATTTCCGGTGAGCATAATTACTCCGATTCCCCTTCCTGACCATAGCCCTTATGCCTGGCCCATTGATCAGATACCGTCATTGACCTTTGCTGATTTGTATAGTCACACAAGGAGACTGCTAGGAGAGGTTATGCTTCATTGAGCTGCTCAGAGGTGGAGAGCAACACCAATGATGATATTTGGGGTATTTTTTGATGATAGGACTGCAGTAATGGCCATTTTCATGAAGGTAGACTCACATCATACATGTAAGGAACGGTCCAAGAAAGCCGAATTGGAATCATGGATAGTATAAAGCAGTGCTTAATGTGTGCCTGGGCTTTACAAAGCTCACCCCCTGGAATTATTACTTATTTCAGAGGTGGAAATGCGAACTGGAGCTTCCAACAGGATTGCTGTGCTTACAGTAGACTCTCCCGCCATTTAGTGGAAGACATTTTAAAGCCTCCGTACAGTGGAGGAATACATCAAAATGAATATGTCTGTGTAGGATGTTTAATAACTCTAGACGCACTGTAGAAGCTAGACTTTCTGACAAGAACCAAACCTGTTTAGTACAAAAGTGATGTCTGCAATGGTCAGGTAGGGGGCTGTGTTGCACTTTGTGGGAGGGAGATTCAATAGAAGTGCATTTTTGGGTGAGAACCTCTGTATAGCCCACCACACTCTGGTCCTTGTGCCTTGGGGAGTATTTTCTACATCAGACAAGCCCCGATTAAGCCTCCTTGCTGAATTCTCTCAATGGCAGCTATCGTGCTTTTTACTCCTAAAATATGACAACAGCATGATCAATCTGTTAGGCAACAAATGTTCATCCTGTGGAGGGAAAGAATCGGATCTTCTGTGATGGCGTCGTAAGTTTGACAGCAGTCCTTTGGTGAAAGCAGACTCCCAAGGACTGTGGTTTCTGCCAAAAGAAAGAAAAGCATTGGACCTCACACTGTGCTCTGTATGGTACACAGATGGCAAGGATCTGGCGCCCTCATTAATTTTCACAAAATGTTCCTCTGCTCTGTCATCTGTATTTCTTTCTTCTCATTACCTTCTCTCTCTCACCGCCTCTATTTCTCTCTTAATGTACCTTTCTTATTTCTATCTCAGAAGTTTAAAGGCTGAGTAGACTCTTTATCCGCTCCCATTTCTTGTACTTCTATGGTACATAAGTCAATCCGTCACAACAAGCATGGGATTGTGTAGAGTTGTTTTACCACTTACCAGCAGGCGATTTAAGTACCTAATCTTTCAAGAACAGTTTGTAAACACTCATTTTATTTTGGTACCACAATGCTATTGCTGTTTGATGTGTCAATACTGGCTCAAACAACTCTAGAGAGTGTAGCCTATGCTTGGCCCATGCTAGCTTAAGTGGTGAAGAGGGTATACAATTCATTTGGAATTCGTTTTGACCATTATGGCCAGATCACTGCTGCACTAAGAGTAGTGCTGGGTGGAGCATACGATTTAGAAACCACAGCCCCGTCCTGTACTATTACTGGGCAATAGCCATTTCATCTTAAACAGTGAAAGGCTCACAGAGATCATTTTTGACCTCTTAGCCAATAAGAAAGTTAAAAGAGCAGTCAATAACTAGTGGTATTGACTGTATTCTGAACATTCTTATTTAAAAAGCAGACAAGGAAACAACAATGTGATTTCCAGGCAAGATTTCTTTCAACAAGACACTTCCCCTCTGGTAGGAGATTTTATTTCTGCAGCATCCTATTTAATACACCAAAGAGAAAGCTAACACAAGGAAAAAGGCTTTGACATTCTTATAGAGAAACCATATACTTTCACATGACACCCAATGCTTGGTCATGTTAAACCCACTCGCATTTAACCACATTGGCAATTCAAATGCTTAACTTATTAAGACAACTACTTTTAATTTACTAACTCAGTTGGCCTATTTACTTTACACATTAATAAGTATAGCTTTTTACTACTCCAAGAAAACGGCAAGACACGTATTTCTACTACTACCATGTGCCAATAGCCATATAGTCCTCGATAAGGGTCATTATCACTTGGAGAAAATAACCCTTCTGCAACTTATGGCCCTTATCCTGCAGTACTGACTTCCAACACCCAGGCTATATTAACGGAGAAACATTAGTGTAGTGCCCCCAAACAATGATTCTTTCCTCACAAATACATTTCCCAGTTATGGAATGTGATTATGGAATCAAATGTATTTACCACGTTAGATCTCACATCTGGATATTGGTGTGTGCCATTGGCAGAGGAGATACAACACCTATTTTCCTTTACATTTGACAGGACTCAATATGCCTGGCTTAGAGCTCCGTTCGGGTACATCAATAGTGGGAGTGAATTTGGCATATTTTTGAGAAAGGCCATGCCGGATGCAGCGGAAAGAGGGACAATAGTTTATGTGGATGATGTCTTGATAAAAAATGAAAACCTTAAAAGCCATTTTGATGAAATAAGACATGTGCTTGGCCAATTGCAGAAAGCAGGCGCCAAAGTATCTTTGCAAAAAGCACAATGGTGCAAGAAAAAAGTGAACTTTCTAGGGCATGAAGTGACTGAACATGGGCTAAATCCACAAAGGAAGAAAATAGAGGCCATACAAAGATTAAAAGATCCTAAAAATGAGAAAGGAGTAAAAAGTTTATTAGGGATGACAGGCTATAACAGAAAGTTCATTGAGAATTATGCAGAAATCACTCAACCATTGACTAAACTGCTTAAACTAAATACTCCCTGGAGATGGGAAAGAGAGCAGTCTGATGCAGTGGCTAGATTGAAGGAATGTCTTGTAAAGGCACCATGTTTAGCATATCCCATAAAGGACAGGGATTTCTTTATAGAAATAGGCTTTTCTGAACATTGTATGTCAGCAGTGTTATCACAAAAACACGATTTGAATCACAAAACCATTGCATATGCAAGTAAGGCATTTTCCCAAGTTGAAATGAAATTTAATGAATGCGACAAGGCCCTATTAACCACTGTGTGGGCGCTACAACATTTCCGCCCCATTGTTCAGGGAGAAAAGGTGATTATTGAAACAAATCATCAACCTTTGCAATTTTTAGAGAGTAAAAGAATTAGATCAGGCAATCTAGCGCAATCCAGAATCACTTCATGGACACTGGCATTACAAGGTTTTCCCGTAGAAGTAAGATATGGACAAAATAAAAAGAGCCCAATTGCTCAAGGGTTAGCTGACTTACATGACTGTGCAGCTGAACAAATAACAAATGAAATGGATGTGGAAGCTAGTTTACAGGGATTTGAACAATCACCACACAAAGCTTTTGATGAAAAAACATGCAAGGATTTGCCAACTGTATATGTGGATGGTTGTGCTTTTCACATTGAAAATGACAGTAATAAACAATTAGTGGCAGGAATAGGAAATGTCTGGTTGAAATGTGAAGGCGTTCCTAGTATAGGGATGAGGATTGGAGATAGGAGCAGTCAGGTGGCGGAATTGGCAGCCATCTATAAAGCAATTGCTACTGCAGTTGATAAGAAGTTCAGTGAAATTGTCCTGGTGACTGATTCTGACTATGCACGGAATAGCTTTGTGGAGTATTTGCCTGGTTGGAAAGCAAGAGGCATGGTTACATACAACAAAAAGCCACTTAAACATGGAAAAATGATACAAGCCATAGACAAATTGGTGTCAGAAAATAATTTAACAATATACTGGAGAAAAATTCGTGGGCATTTAAAAACACCAGGAGAGGATAAGGAGGGAAATGATAAGGCAGACCATCTGGCTAAGATTGGGGCTGTGATGGGAGAATTGCTACCTATTGATTATTTAATGGGTGAAATACAAATTGATGCAGTCACACGTTCTAAAGCACCAAAGGAGGTAGATCAACCGGTGGTGCAGTGGAGTCATGACACGCCAGACCAAGATTTGATTGAGGCACAAAAGAATGATCAAATTTTGGGAATCTATTATAATCATTTGATAGATCCTGAACAAAATCCTTTAACAGAAAATGATTGCATGGGAAAAGAAGAATTGAGGGTGTTATTAAAGAACAAAACACGAATTAGATTACAGGATGGGCTCATGATTAGAGAGTCCATAACAGGGCAAATACAGTGGGTAGTACCCCTTTCATTCAGAGGACTAATGCTACACCATGCACACGATGCCATAACTGCAGGCCATAGAGGTTCACAAAAAACATTAGAAATACTAAAAGATTATGCTTACTGGCCTCATATGTCCCAAGATGTGGAATTATATACTAGAGGATGTCTAGTATGCGCCCAATTTAAACCTGCTTCACCAATGCATAGAGCACCATTGATGAAAAGAGGCCTAACTCTCCCATGGTCAGATTTGCAAATAGACTATGTAGGTCCTTTAAAAAGGTCGAGCAGGGGACACCGCTATATTTTGAGTGTGGTATGTTTGATGTCAAAGTGGATTGAGTGCATTCCCGCACCAGATTGTAGTGCGCAAACAGCAGCCACATTGCTGGTGAACCATGTGTTCTCAAGGTTTGGGTTGCCACAAAGAATTGAGTCAGACAGAGGAAGTCATTTCACAAGTACTCTAATGAGTAAGGTATGGCAAATACTAGGTGTGAAAAGGAAACTACATATCGCATATCGGGCGGCGTCTTCAGGTACAGTTGAAAGAAGCAATAGGTCTGTTGTGGATATTTTAAAGAAATTTGTGGCAGAAGCAGGTTCCAGCTGGGATTTGCGTTTACCATTGGTTTTGATGGCAATCAGGTCGACTCCTGCCAAAGCAACAGGTGTTAGCCCCCATGAGGTCTTAACAGGTAGGAAAATGGTGTTACCACAACACCTACTATACAGAACACATGAGCAAACTCTAGTGAGTGCATCCACAGTTCATGAATATATTGATGAACTGAGGAGGCATTTGCAACATGCATTTGCTTTTGTGCAGAGAAATCTGGAAAGAGCTGCTGACAGTGCTAAGTCATATTATGACAAAAAGACATCAGTAAAGGAATACAATGTAGGGGATCAGGTGTACAAGTTTCATTTTGGAAAAAGTAAACAGAAAAATTCTAAATTTCTGGCAGCCTGGCAGGGGCCATTTCGAATTATAGATAAAGTCTCTCCTGTAGTGTATAAAATTTTGAAAAATGAAGGTGAAACAGCAATAGAGCAGTTTGTCCATGTAAATCAAATCAAACCATGCCATCCCAGACATGAGATCAGGCAGCTTGAGCATGTGGAAACGGATAGAGTCCCTTGAGAAAATAAATGGGTGTGATCAGGAGGCAGTGACAAAGAAGTTAAAAAAAAAAGTTGATTGTTATGATGGCACATAAACACTGTAATATATGTGAAAATATATAAAATAAATAAATAAATAAATAAATAAATAAATAAATAAATAAATAAATGCACATATAACGGAAGCTCGTGGTTGGTGTGCAGAGAGAAAGTGTGTTAAATATTGAATGCTGTTTTATATGTGTTTGTTTTCTTTTAACTTGTGTTTAATTTCAGAAAAAAGAAAAAAAAAACGAAGTATTTTTACCAAGCATGTTTTATTTTTGGCAAAAGGATGAAGTTAGTATTGTGCTATGTACTTAATCTGTTTATTTTCTATTTTGATTTAGACAATTAACATTATTTGGTCGGAGGTTCCGGGATTAGAGGCCACGGGAGACGATGGAGTCCTGGAGTCCCCTGGATGAAGACCAAAAGATGCCTGCCTCCAGGTGGAGGTGAAGACAAAATAACCGGAATGCCAAAAGAGATGACTACCATGGATTCAAGATTGCCAAGATGAAAGAGTACTCGAATGAACCGAATAACATCGCTGGTCGGGACATACCAAAAGAGACAAAGCAAAAGTTCCGGCATATGAAGTTCCACGTATTTATTATTTTAATTATTTATTTTAACTTGTTATATTACTTATTTGTTTTAGTTAGTTGTTTTATTTCATTGTTTTTAATTGACTTGGAAAATTTAAACTTAAAGTAATGCCACTTCCACTGAGAAGGCAAATGTGGAACATTTTATGAACTGATGGACTCAGATGAAATGTTGATTGCAAATGTTGATTGCAAATTTTCATTGATGCACATGAATATTCATTTTGTTGGATTGCTATATTGTAAAAAAAAATAGAACAAGTTGTTTTTAGGAATTGGCTTGGATTATAGCCAAGTTCTAAAAACAAAAGGAGGGTATATGTAAGGATATTTGGCGTGTTACAGTACACAGTACAGCAATACTGCACAAGTAGCACAAAAATTTTTGCAGCACCACCACCACAAGGGTGCGGTGCATTGCTATATGGGTTAGCAGATTAACAAGGAAAGACAGACTATTCAGTAAAAAACGATTTTAACATATAAGATGCAAATCTATTTTTACAGTTAAAAGCACACGTGTTCATTTAAAAATGCACACTATTTTTCACCTGAAATGCCTATATTGCTAGAGACACATATAGCAATGCACCGCACCCTTGTGGTGGTGGTGCTGCAAAAATTCGAATCCCGGCAGGGCCAAACTCAGCCTATCATCCTTCCGAGGTCCTTGGGCAATAATAAGCAACACTCAGATGCCTGAGGGTTTGTAGCGCTATATACATGCTAAATTATTATTATTATGAGGCTGTTGCAATTGTGTGACCTCTGGTAGGAGGAGTGGAAGGAGCCAGGAATCTATGAAAACAGCTTTTGTAAGAGTCATCCTTACCTGGTTTACCTGGGAGGGAGCAGCGGAGATTCAGGGAAGTGGTTGTGACACCGGTCAGTGTTCGTCTTTTGACATGAGCAGGTGAGACACATCCTTTCCATTGACCTCAGGGCAGAGAAGCCACAGGAGCCAGTAACCCCAATGGCCGCTCGTGGGAAAGTGACGTTTGCCTGATATATATGGGAGGGAATCCATGTGCTGAGAATAATTCTACCCAAATACTCTTGTCAAAAACTATGGCAAATGCTATTCAATCTTTCCCCAGAGAGGATTTCTGTTACACCGCCCAATAGAATAGTGTTATGCACGTCCAACATTTAAAAGAATCTTTAAATAAATACATATGCACGTGGATAAGTGTAGCACAGAATGCCAGCTGATCAGTTACTCTGCCATCAATCAGAACATCTTTACCACAAAAGAGCTGTTCCATAATGACTTTATCACATAGTGCCATGGTGCCACGGAGGGTATGCGTCTATATCATGTGTTATTAGATTCCTCCATAAATCTTCAACACTTGCTCTTGGCATGGAATACAACACGTGTTTCCATATTTTAGTAAAATCAGGGGGATTTAAAAACACATTTTCCACAGGGAGTGGTTGGAAAGAATGTGTTCTTAGTATATGTCAGCTAAGAAGAGGCAGAATCAAAAATAGCTGTAGACCTGAAATGCTCATTTTTTTAAATTGAAAGGCCTTTTAATTCAACAAAGACGATAGATGATGATTTCAATCCATTTTTACGTTCCAAGACCAACATTATTTTCAAGGGAATCATTCGGGAGTGCTGCTCTATGCACTATTGCAGAACCATTGCCCCCCCCAGTAGCTGCAAAAAACCCTGCAATTGTGGCAATGTGTGTTTCCTTGAGGAACAACCCCGGGTGCACAAAGGTCACCTTTAGGAGGAATATGTATGTGGGGTGCTTTGGTAGCCATGCCTGTGCTACCTTATTATCTTGATGTATATCCTCTTGTCACAATCTTTGTTCCCTGTGGGCAGTGCAGAGTGAAGTTATCCCCATGTGCTGGGCCTCCTTTAAGGTTAGCTTCATGGGAGTCAGATGCAGCTGATAGAGAAGTCCAAGAGTCTGTGTCCCCCACCCTCCGTCCGCAGATTGCTCCCAACCACACTTTGTGGAAGGTATCTTCCTCAGCACTACGTCATTGCAGTCTATATAACTGCTAAATGAGTCCCCTTCCCCAGGTCATTGTAGAAGAGACAATGCTAGGGAGGCGCCTGAGGTATTCATCATCCTGAGTAGGCCTGAACGAGCTTTATCGCAAACAAACAGAATCACTTGAATGCCTGGAGATTTGTCAAGGACGAATATCCGAAAGTTTAAAAAAGATCTGCTAAAGATCGATTACATGTTTTAAAGGGGGCATGTTACCAAAGATCACTGTCTGCTTCAGCTCTCAGAGCATCAAGAGGTCACTGCTGGAGGCAAGCTTAGGCCGTTTAGGCAAATGTAGGGATATCTGCAGTAGTAGTTGGATGAAGTGTAGGGAGAGGTTGTGAGTAACTCAGAACGTGAGATTTAGGGTTGGTTTTCCATAAGCAGTGACACTTTCGTTGAATCCGAATATGTGAACAACACAAGTGCCCTTTCCGGAGATTCTGAAAGGTGGGCAACACACCAGTCACTTTCCTCCTCTTGACACAAACCCGTGAGACACATGCTATCGGGGGGGGGGGCATCTGGGAGGCGGTATGGAGGTGCCACGAATCTCTGAGGGCAGATAATGAGACAGTCTTGCTCTCCCGATTAGTTAGGAGCGAGCAGCAGAGATCAGAGAGAAGGGAGATACACCAATCAGTGTTCGTCTCTTGACCTGAGTGGGCAAGGTATGTGACACTAGGTGACACCTGTGAGATTTGAAATGATATGATTGGTTATTTATAACGCGCAGAGGTTTCTAAGCGTGGACCCAGGGATCGAACCTGTGTTGCTCTATGTCATCTTGCTTCCAAGGCGAGCACGTTGCCCATGAGCAGGAGGAGCCATGAATCCTCAAGGGCAGCTTATGGGCAAATCACACTCACCTGATTTACCTGGAGGGGATCAGCTGGTACTCATTAAAGTGGGTGACATACACCAGTTAGTGTCCGAGTCTTGATCTAAGTGGGTGAGAACCATGCCACTGGGTGAAAACTGGAAAGAGGAGTGAAAGAAGCCAAGAATCATTGAAGACAGCTTGTGGGAGAGGCACCCTCGCTTGATTTCCCTGGGAGGGAGCAGCAGCGATTCACAGTGGTGGGTGAGACACCAGTCAGTGTCAGTCTTTTGACAGGAGTAGTTGAGATACCTGGCTTCAGGTGACATCATTTGGAAGCATCTGCTAACAGGTGTTTGGGTTGGCGTTTAACTGCAGCAAATTCGATATATAGCTACAACCTACAATTACAGCCTGAAACTACTACAATACAATACAGTGCAATAAAATAACATATGGCAAACACACAAAGAAAAATATTAAATTTGTTTTGTTTAATGTGTTTTTCTGGGAACAAATAGAGTTTTAAAAAATGTATTATAAATGGGCACATACGGGGGTTTGCACCAGTGGAAAGGCAGACTTTTTCATTTTTAAAGGTAAACTAACACAAGACTCTAACATACGCTGAACGAAGACAACGGAGAAGAGAAACATGGGTTCAAACACACTAAATGCAAAATATCACAAAATTGACCAACAACAAACAGACAACACACTTCAGAAACACTCCAAACATTTCCAGAAGTCTCTGAAACTCTCCAAAACACAGCACACACCTTCCAAGTGTGAGACTGCCCTGTGTTACTCCTTCTCTCACAGCCTTGAAAAACACCAGAAGGAACAGGAAGTGAGCCGGACCATATATGAGTGGGACAAACTTCCTTTAGGAGATTTGTGGCCTTTGATTGATTGGCTGCAAAACTGAGACAGAGTCAGCAACTCATACGAGAGAGCTCTTATTGGCTAGGTGAAATGGATGAATTAAACCTGTTATTCGTCACAAGATCTGACGCTTCAGATCGGATGACAAATCATTCCGCGAGACCTGTATGAATGCAGAAAGTTCATCAGTGATTTGTGAGCACCCAAAAACAAGTCCTGTTCTTGCAGTAATAATGGATTTTTTAGTGACTGTGAGACAGATTTAGATACGTTCATCCAGCCATAATCACGAGACCGAGATGTAGCCAGTAGGCTACTCTGGCGGGCAAAAAGTATGAGATCAAAGCATAACTTGCTCACTGGTAAGTGGTAAACACACTCCATAATCCCATGTCTGTTATGACGAAATTACTTCTGTTTTGCAGAAGGATTGGTAGTGGATAAACTGCCTACTCAGCTTTCATGCCAGTCGCAGAGGCAGATTTTGGTGCCAGGCAGGTGGCTAATAGGGTGCTAGTGGGAGGTTGGGAGGCGCACTGGGCACCAAGGAGGAGGCAGGCACAGTAGCCACCCACTCTGTCCCCCCTGGCTCTGCCACTGCATCATAGTTCTACAGAACTATAGTGATTCCAATCATAAAGGTGAAACAAGCACAGGCAAGAGATGTACCGCCTTCGGCTTTTGTGGTAACACAGGCCGAGGGTAGGCTATCCAGAAGGGATGTGAATTGAAAAAGTAGCAACACAAACAGCAAAGTACATTGGTCCAAAATAAAAGAATGCTCAATCAAGGTTCTATACAAATGTTTACATAATTTAATTAAACTCACTTCATAAAGAAATAACTAAATAAAATAGAGTACAAAACCCATCCATTTGGAAAGAACACAGAATGTGCAAGCGATAGAAAGATGGAGCACTCTAGGTAGTGAGACAGGGATGATAGGAAATCAATAACTACAATGTTCATAAAAGCATTTTTTCTTGGGCAAAAAAGGGATTATAAGTGACCTAACCAGTCTCTAGGGCAGAAAGGTAGACCAAGAGGCAGTTAATAGTCAATAACACCTTCTTACCCTTCTGTGAAATGAAACAGTGTCAAACCAGGCTTCTTGGCACAGTGCGAGCAGTTCAAATCAGATTTAGATGCAGCATTTTGTGGTGTCTCAGATGAGGAGCAGGTGTTGAGGCGGGTTTGGAGTGAGACACAAGGTGGTTAAAAATCTTTTGTATCAGCGAGCTTCTGGTTCAAGGCAACAAATACTCTGCTGGAATGGTGAAGCGGCAGAGAACTGCTCTGACAAAAAACATTTTATTTCAGCAGTTTAGCCATAAAAGCATACAAATACATAGATACAACAGTATCAACATTTCAAATCAATAAAAACATTAATACAACTCCATAAGTAATACTTTTACAAACACTATATCCAATTAAAATCTTGGAAGCCAATTTCACAGCCTTGCTCACAAACTTAATCCAAGTGTAAATCAGCAAATATAATATTCTTTCCTTACATCTTAATAACAGTGTCATTACTCTTAAAAATGCCTGTGCATAAATGCTCAGAAAAGGGAAAACTTTGCAGATATAATCATTACACAAACATTGAAATCATAAAAGACAACAGCTTGATCATGATTACAAACATACTAAAATATTTTCCATCCCATTCAATTTCTTTGACTTTCACGCAGTTATAGGTGTATATCCTCTATATTAATATAAACCTGGCGCGCACGAGGCATCCATTAAACAGAATTAATGGATAACAAAAATCTCCTTCTAGCGAGAGCTTGTCTTAAATAAACGAAAACAGCGACCAGTTCACACACGGGTTCTCTGCCCATAATAAGTATTGCAAAGCAGGTCGACATTGTACAAAGTGTCTATCTTTCAGGCCTATGTCCAACGTACTTGCTCTAATATCTTTGAAAACTGGACAGAAAAGCCCAAAGTGCAGAGTATTCACCTCAGCCTTTCAAGCATAAGGACACCCTTTGCCTTCCTTGCCCCTTGACCAGTGAGAAAGCGTAGATTTTATAGGAAGGCACTTAAATTGAGCTTGGGTCAAGAGGTTTCTTTCTGCAGATTTATTTGCCCACAATAAATAATGTTGAATGGCATTGGTTGAAATAATAGCCACATTTCCATTTGTGCCCTTCTGGATTTCCATAGATTCTCTGTCAGCTCTGGAGATGAGTACCGGCTGTTGCTTAAACTGTGCCGCAGCAGCTCTAGTGATAAGCATAGGATTAGTCAAGTGATGTTCAACATTCAATTTTGCCAACAATCTCTTTACATGAGACAACCAAGGCACTGTTTGCACACCCCCTCTGGCAAACAACTTAATTTATTAATGTCTTACCCTGGCCTTCGGGTTGGCCCATAGTCTGAGTCAATGCAGGACTGGTTCCAGCGACATTTCCTCCCCCAAGAACAGCATACCTAGCTCCCTAGGGACACCATAGGGGGCTGATTGTGGAAGGGCTAGAATTAATTTTAAGAAGAAATTCTCTGCAACCTGGATGTTCTGTTCATCACCATAGCCCCATAGCGTGGCTCCATATTTACCGAATGGCTTTTGCTTTCTACTATACGCTGTCTGTATCAGATCTGGTGGCTTGGTGCTAGACATTGGCATACATCTCCTTACTCTCCAAGAGCTCTTTTGGACCTGACACCTTGTTTCTCAATGTGTGCACCAGGTTTCCCATGAGTGGTGAGACATATGCCCAGGTAATCAAAACTATGCACGTTTGGGATTATTACACCATTTGTCAGCATTTGTGCCATTTCTGGGCTCTTACAAGAGAGATGACATGCCATGACAGCTGCCTTGGTGACATTGACTTTCAGATCTCATGATGTCATGAAGTCTGTATACACCGTGATGATGAACTGGTTTGATGATGCAGCAACAGCAACAACGGTTCAAAGAGTTTGAAAAAGTGCCAAAGGCAGCACCATAGGTTCCGTTGGTTTGAATATGTTTTAAGGTGGTTGAAATGCAGATGACCAGCTAGTTGACTTCTCTAATTGGTGTGAGTCCCCAATGCATGGGCTAAGGGGCAAGACAAGCCCTGCTCCTCATGCTCTCAAACACAGGTGAGGCAGGCAAACACTTTCAGGGGTCCTTTAGCCCCAATGGGCTCCTGAGTACCACTGTAGCTGGCAGAGAGACATGTCTTTCTCCAGTGGTAAGTGACACCCCGAATGTGCCCTGAGGTGGTTTATGGAGCAGACCTTGCCTCTGCCTTGGACACTCAGACTTCACCTCACTGGCAGAGGGCTTTACAAAGTCAACTCTCCCAACAGAGGTCACATACATTCTTCGTTAATTGTTTGTCTACAAGTGAATCAGAGAAGAGGTGGTAGACCCCCCTCTTTATAAGAAAAAGCTCACAGGATATTGGACAAAAGCAAACCTGCTTTGAAGGGTCCAATCCCTGTCCTAAAACAAGTGATATTTGCCTTCTGACATTATATTCACAGTGCTTTGTGATAAAAGAAGCAGAGGGGACAGGAAGGAAAGAGTGGAACAGAGAGAAACACGATGGCGGAACCCTTCTTCAACTATGCTGAACTCTCCATTTCTTTACTAACTGCACCCCACTCTCAAAACATTAGCAACAACAGACCCTTTGGTATGCAACACCCTGGTGTGAAGCTAGCCTTTTTGTATCAAATATGCCATTTGATGCTGGTTTGCCAGTACAACCCTTGCTGAGAGTCTGTCTCCCTAAAGAGAGGTGTTACCTGACCTCACAAAGGAACATCAGAGAGGCAGAGACATTCAGTCTCTTTTCCTGCTAGTGGCAGGCTCCAGCGGTCGGACCAGAATACACACCATTCTTCCACAGGTGGCCTGGGCTCACAATGTTGACACATTTATGAGACAAATAAGATATGGCTTCTTATAGTTAGGGGAATTACTGAATACCTGAAAGCAAGTATGGCTTTATGTTTAAAGATAGACCTGCACCCTAATAGTAATTACTATTAACCATGTGGTTTTGGAAGAGAGGTGAAGACTTTAAATGCAGCCCCTGTGTTGAAGTGACTTGGCTGTCACAGCAGCTGTCAAAAGGGCACATGCGACTTGACTTCTGATCCTGTGCTATGCTACTGGAGAGCAGGCCCTGCAGATCAGGAGACTGATGCAGCAGAACACATGTTACTATGCTTTTGGCCTGGAGTTTATGAATGTTTTTTTTCTCCAATGTTGCAGATTGTGGTTTGATGTTAAAAAAGCAGCATTTCTATCATGATGGTTCAATGCAGTGAGTCATGCATATAAAGTTTATTTTGGAAATAAAAAGAAATGTCCATAAAAACAACACACCATCAGTGCAGACACAGATTTTGACAATTCATAAAACTCGTATAACAGAATAAAAACAAGTAAAACCATTAATTAACAATGATATACAGTTTTTTTAAAACGTTCAATTCATTAAAAGTTTTTTTTTCACGTAAACCTCCCCTAACAAATGATAGGATGGCCCAGCCCACTCTAGGAGTATCAGCCCACAACAGGAAAAACAGCACTGGTCTGTACTGAGTGAACCGAAGTTCGCGCAGAATCAGTCTCAGGGTCCTAACACTTATCTCTGAGTATGATATGATATGGCATTTACAACACGCCTGTACACACGTTTTTCTAGGAGCGACAAGACAAGGAGGGGGAAACAAAGGGTGAACTAAACAATGATCTTACTAGGTCTTGTGTCATTCAGATGGCGCAAGTGCAGGGAAGAGGGAGGGGAGAAGTGCCAGGGGAGTGCGGGGGGTGGGGGGGTAGAAGTGCAGGTAAATAAATAAGTGCAGCCAGTGGGTGGCTCATAGGTGCAGAGAGAAGGGACTGTATGTTTGCAGGTACAGACCCTTAAGTGCTGGGGTAGCCCGGAGGCAGTGCAAGGGCAACTGGACATGCAGGAGCCTGGGCCCCGAGTTCAGAGGGCATCCAGGTGACAAGTGCGTGGAGCAGTCAGGTACGTCAGGTTGGGAGAGGAAGAGAGAAAGCGGAAGCAAAAAGGAAGGTCTTGAGTTGCTTCCGGAACTGGAGGTGGTTCTGCTCAAGTTTGAGAGAGGCAGGGAGGCTATTTCAGAGGGAGGCCCCAGCCAAGGAGTGAGATCTACACCCAACTCTCTGCTTGGAGAAGAGTCTGACCCTTAGAGAGTTTGAGGTGGATGAGCGGAGAGCTCGAAAAGGAAGATGTTGTGGATGAAAAAGTTGGAGGTAGAGCAGTCCTAGGCCCCAGAAAGCCTTGTGGGTGATGCAGGGGTCTTGAACTTGATCCTTACAGTAATAGGGAGCCAGTGGAGAGATTTCAGGGCTGGAGAGATACGATCCCTGGGCTTGAGGCCAAGGACAAGTCTTGCATTCCTGTTTTGGATAAGTTGTAAAGGTCGAAGTAGAGGAAGGCAGATTTAAAAAGAGGCTGTTGTAGTAGTCCAGCCTAGAGAGGAGCAGAGCTCTGGAGACAATGAGCTTCTGGGGGAAAGTAAGAAAAGGAAGAATACCTCTGAGGAGGAGCAGCTGATAGTTTGACTTCTTAGAGATGTCAGAGATGTGAGGAGAGAAGGAGAAGGTGGAGTTGAAGATGACACAGAGGTTCTTAGACTCACAGGAAGGAGCAGAAAAAGGGCCCAGAGTGGGCAGCCAGACTGAGAAAGGAAAGGAGGGAGCAGGTGTCCCAATGAGGAGGATCTCAGTCTTACTGGCATTAAGGCAGAGATCATTGGTGGACAAACATTCCTGAATTGCGGCCAGACATTCTGGTATGAGAGAAGGAGCAAAGGTGACTGAGGGGAGCCTGAAAGAGGGGTTCGTGTCATCCGCATAACACTGAATATTGGAACAGAAGGTAGTGTTGCAGTGGGCAAGAAGTGCCAGATAGTGGTTGAAAAGCCAGGGAGAGAGGTTAGAACTCTGGGGAACACCACAAGTAGAGCGAGAGATGGATGAGAAGGTCGGTCAGTGAGAAAGGAGGTCAACCAGGCCAGGGCCTGATCAGTGATACCCATGTTGTCACAGAGGCGACTGAGCAGGATGGCATGGTTGACTGTGTCTAAAGCAGAGGATAGAGTCAAAATTGGAGAGCAGGTATTCACGGGTGTTCAGGAGAGCAGTTTCCGTGCTTCTGGCAGCTCTGAAGCCAGACTGGTGGCCGTGGAGACAATCAACAGATTCAGTATAACGTGCAGAACAGTAGAAAATGAGCCAGCCCCTCCCAAGGGGCATTGCACAGGAAGCATAATTGATCTGCAAAGCCCTGTTAACAAAAAACCATAATGGCTCTGAGGGGAAGGCAATTAAAACAAACTCGTGTTATCAAAACCCTCTGACTAGGGTAATTAGCCCATAAAGTTATTTCTGGGTTCCCCGTGCCATAACAATGACATGCCTCCTACTAGAGGGAATTGATAACTTTTTGGTTTCCCTTTGCTCCCTCGGATTTACTTTAACTCTTGCTTTCAGCACTTTTGCTGTTTTGGGTGTTAGAGTTTCTGGCGAATAAAAAAATTAGTCAGCATTAAATGCCCTCAACCCAGATTTTATACTTGAGAGCCAGCGGATACTGGCTTCAGGCTCTTTCAGAATTAAGGTCTTGATCAGATCATGCATCAATCCAGCCTTATCATTGCACCAAATTGGAGCTAATGAAATAAGGGCTGCATGAACAAGATGTTGCTAATAAATTCATGATCCAATTCTGAATATACTCCATAAGTGGAGACCGAACAGGGTAAACCCAGAATATGTTTGAAGAAATCATTTTCAATTATCTAAAGTGGACTTAAATTTTTGAACCCCCACAGTTCCACACCATACCTAGCAACCAACACTAGTTTATTGTCATAGATTTTCAAGGTCAAGTCCACCGGCTTAGCTTTAAACAATGCCAGCAATGTTTGCAACCCCTCCCTCCCCAACCAGCGCTTGTCTAAACTTCACAGACTGCTTCTTCAAGTGCATCTCTGGAAAGAAATGCTAAGAGAAACTGATTCCTAATTATTCAAAGGCATTCACTTTCAGGATGATGGTTCCATTACTACGCATGGTTGGACATTTTGGAATCCGCCTCCCTTTAAACAGGACATAATGGCAGATTTCTGAGTGTTAACCTTCAAATTCAGGCCATCCATGAAGACTGAGTAGTCAAGGATAGGTCACTGAACGGTCTGCGGCGAACGCGCAATTAGGAACATGCAGTCAGCATAGGCCAACAGTGGTAACACTCTGTTGCCCAGCCTAGGGACATCAGTTGTTGAATTTAGTGGCTGGCTATAAGGACCGTTTATGTACAGACTAAAGCATAGGTACACCATGACACATCCCTGGCGCACCCCATGTCTACTGGGAAAAATTGCTTTAAGCTTGGCTATCCCTTCTGGACAGTTCATGGACATGAGCACATTCCACAACTTTACCTGATTCACTTTGTCAAAGGCAGTGCTCAGGTCCATGAAAGCAAACAGATCGGCTCCGCCTTGATAAACAGAGAGTGGGCCACTTACAGACAGATCTTCAGAGATTGCTCCGAGTTGTGCAAGCCCACTCTGAATCCCGACTGGATTGGGGACAGGAGATTGTTCTGGTTTGCTAAGGTTTCCAGTCTGATAGGAACAGCACATCCGTAGATTTTAAACAGGGAATCCAAGATGGATATAGGCCTCTACGATCCTGGCAGATGTCTCTGCCCCCATTTGCAAATGGGTTGAATAAGAGCGGAATACCACGAGGATGGTATTAAACCCCTAGCATTGATGGCATTGAAACCAAGGGTCAGGATCCCACAGGTTAACCTCATAAAAAAGCGATGAGCCGGGATGTTATTCTGGACCTGGCACCCAATTGATATTCTGGCCTTTTATTGCTAAGGATATTTCCTCCACTGAAAAAGGGGGCACTGGGTCACTGTCCCTGGGCGAGTGTAACATAGAGGGATCTGGTATGGGAAACAATTCAGAGGGGCCCTCAGAGTCTCAGCCCCGTGAAGGTGCAAGAAGTGCTCTACTCAAGCCCGGTCAGACAGCACAGTGTCCAAACCTTGGGACTTATATTTATAGAATGGTCCATGATTCACAATTTCCAAAAACATTTCAGAGTTGTTATTACTAGAAGTGGACACCAGGTCAGTGAGTCATTCTCAAAGGTATGGGATGAGCAACTAGTGGTGTCCACTTCATGGCTTTCCTGAATTTTCCAGGCAGCTTGACACAGTGAAGCGTTGCTCAGAGCAAAGACAAAGAGGAAGTCTGTTTGCATCAGCAGCTCAGCAGTATTTCGATGTCGGCTCCGCTTAATGTGGCTCGATAAGGAAACTATGATTTCTGCAACCAGCATTGTCAAAGACAGCACCTTTGGGCTTCCAGCACTGGGCGTTCTTTCGCCATGCCCCTTGAAGAACTGCTTTTACCAGTCCACACATGCAGGGCCAGACACTTCCTGGGCAGGCTTCCTGTGTAATAGCAGACTCAGGCAGACAAGCTGTCCTTCCAGTAGTCACTTCTCTTATCACCCAGAAGGGTTAGGCAGCGGAGTTGCCAGATCTCCCAATTCAAGGGACTTTGAAGACCTGTAGCGCCAAATGTCTGGCAGAAATTTACAAAGATGTCGTCACTAAAGCTATCAATAAAATAGCACCTCTCGAATGGAAAAAAGAAAAGAAATCACTCCACGCCAACGCCTGGTTCACTGAAGAACTGCACTCAATGCGATCCCACAAAAGAGCAGCTCTAAAAAGCTGGCAATCCAACCCATGCAACAGCACCAAAAATGAATTCAACTTAATCTCCAAGCAATACAAAACAGCTATCACTGATGCTAAAGCCAAAGCATTGACGCGCGAATCTCTAATGCCAAATCGCACACTAAAGAGATTTTCACCATCTTCAACGAGCTCATCCCCCCCCCAATACCCCAGATGAAATAATCAAAGATGAAGCGTGGTGCACCAGCATTCAATCGGCCATGCTACATAAAATTGACCTTCTCCAAAAAAAAATCAAAGACCATTGCGAAGCACTACCTAAACAGACAGGTACCAAGCTTTCTAACGCCTCACCCTCCTCTTCGAAACCCACCATTCCTGACTTCTCCTTCAGGGATGTCACTGAAACAGAAGTTATCAATCTACTAAAAAATCTCAAACCATCCCCCTGCAAAGGCGACATCTGCCCACCTAAACTAGTCAAAGACTGCGCAGATTGCTTTGAGCCGCTCTTTACAGCTTTCATCAATGCGTCTTTTAAAACAGGCATTATCCCTGCTAGCCTCAAAGAGGCATGGGTCCGGCCCCTACTAAAAAAAAAACACCCTCGACCCCCTACAACCCAACAACTACAGACCAATAACCACAGTGCCATTTCTCCTGAAATTACTGGACAAAGCCGCACACTGCCAAATCCAACACTTTCTGGAAACCCACTCCATCCTTGCAACAAGACAATCAGGCTTCCGGAAAGGACACGGCACAGAAACAGCCTTGGTGGACCTAAAAAATCAGATCACCCAAATCATGGACAAGGGCAAGCCAGCTCTCTTGCTCCTCCTAGATCTCTCGGCCGCTTTCGATCTAGTTGATCACAAGACACTCACCTCACACCTCACACACTCTGCCAACTTCTCCAAAGAATCAGCTCTATGGGTCACGTCCTTCCTAGAGGGTAGAGCCATGAAAGTCTTCTCGGACATCGCCAACGCCACTCCCACGACAATCCACTGCGGGGTCCCTCAAGATTCCTGCACTGCTCCCACTCTCTACAACCTGTTCACTAAACCTCTTTTTGACAAACTCGACTCCTACGGCATCACATACACGAACTACGCGGACGACACACAAGTACTTCTACCCCTCTCAGGCTCATACCACGACGACGCAAAGGCACTCCACTCAATCTACGCCATCATCCAGGCCTGGATGGCAGTAAACGGCCTCTGCCTAAATGGAGACAAGACAGAAATCATGATACTGGGTCAACAGAGCACCCTAGACAAACTGGACACACTGACAACTCCATCATCCCCGTCTCCGCAGCGGTAAAGACACTGGGGGTATGCATAGACTCCTCTCTATCTATGAACAGACAAGTCAGCGCCATCACCTCCTCATCTGCCCATACCACTAAACTCATAAACGCCATTAAGCCTTACCTCTCCAAACCCAACTGCCTCTCCATAGCCAGAGAAACCATTGGAGCCAAACTGGTCTATTGCAATGCCCTCATAGCGGGCACATCAACTAAAAACCTGAACAGACTCCAAGTCACACAGAACAATGCGCTCCGGGCCGCTCTCAGTATCCCAAGAAGAGAGCACATCTCCCATGCCAGACTGTCAGCCCAATGGCTCCCGGTTAAAGAACGTATCACACTCAAAATCCTCACCCTCACCCACAAATGCCTCTCTCTCTCCGCCCCGTCCTATCTATCTGAGACCATCCCCAAACCCTCCTCTGCCCGTCCCACCAGAACGCAATACACCAACCTACTCTGCATCCCATGCATCAAAAAAGCCAAAGCCGGTGGCTTGAGCTTCCCCTACATTGCCACCAAGACCTGGAACGCTCTCCCTGCAGACATCAGGGCGGAAAACTCGCTCCCGATTTTCCGTAGGAAATTGAAGACCTCTTTCCTTGCACAATAAGGTGACCCCTGCGATTCCATGTAAATATTCTGCATTGCTACTGTACAAATACCATATTTCCCACTGTAAATATTTGTTATTCCTTGTTAACATTGCTTTATCTGTATGTGTAACCAAGACATGTCTGTAACAAGCGCCACGATGCCCCCGGGCTGGCGTGCGCTCTACAAATCCAAATAAATAATAATAAATAATAAGAGTTATTTCTTGATTCTTATGGGTCTCCAAATGGGGGTTTTCACCCCCTTATATAGTCATAACTCTACAATGGATTCTACACTACTGATTGCCCAATAATAATGTGTGAGATGTTAATAGCCTGCCACCAACTATGGAGAAGTGAGAGAGGGGGCTCATATAACCTGAGTGCTCCCTTAGAGACCACTTTTGAGTCACCGTGTGCTATGCGGAAACGCGTTTTCCCCTTTGCATGGAGTAGCCCAGCCTGTGCATGCCCAGTGGTCCATGAAAGGCTGAAAGTATTGTGCTTCCCCAGCCTTGCATAGCTTTGCATAGGGATAAGGCATTCTATCCGAGGGAATGCATAACTACTTAATTTAAAGGAGTCATGCTTCACATCCCCGCCTCCTCAGTCCTTCTAGCAATGCTGTCATCATGGTAGTATTCTGGCTATGGGATGTGGAGGAGTCCTTCTGAGTGGGATGACCAGGTAAATTCAAAAGAAAAAACAGTGTCCATGTCTGCATATGGATGGGCACATCCATTCTTGTGAGGCATTCTCTGTGTGTATGTTGAGTGGTTCTGTGTGACTGAGGGCGTGTTTTTATGCAGTGGTGGAAATGGAAAAAATGTGGTGGGGGATCCCACAAGTGCGGGTGGGGGAGGAGTTGGGGGAAGAGGGGGCGTGGTCTAGAGGGGGCGGGGTTGGTAGTGGCCATCCGATCAGATAAATACTTTTAAAAAAAAAAGTGCCCACAAAGGCAACATTGCCTTTTACCACCGGCCAGGGCTTTAAGTGGGACGGGGCCTGCCGGGGCTCTGCCCTGGCAGGCTCCGAAATTTCAATCTGAGGCGGGGCCCTGTGGGGCCCACTAATCTCCCCTGCCAGCCCCAGCCACTACAAGAAAAGGATTTTTTTCCGAAGCCTGAAGCTCTCGCTCGTGAGCGAAAGCTTCAGGCTCCAGAAAAAAATGCCTTTCAGAAATAATGGTGGTGCCGCACCAGCGAGGCATGCGTTTAAGCAGGAGGTGCCCGTGGGCCGGTGCCACCATTGTGGAGAGAAACGTGAGGCCGCTGGAAGCTGAGGCCGTTTTCCTGAAGACTGAAACTCCGTGAGTTTCAGTCTTCAGGAAAAAGGCCTCTGCTTCCAGTGGCCTCGCCCTTTCAGCCTTAATGGCGACGCTGCCCTTCCCCAGCTGCCGAGGGGAAGCGCCACCATTAAGGCTGAATAGGCGAGGCGCTGTCCCCTGCCAGGCAACCCAATAGAAAATAAATGCAGAGATCAACACCCTCTCCCCTGGGGAGAGGGTGTTGATCACTACAAAAGGCTGCCTGACAGGGGTGCCAGTAGCCCATTGACCCGGGGCTCTTCAGGGGGGCGTGGCCTAATGGGCCAGCAGGACGCCTGCAGTTAGGCCAGGCCCCCTTGATGAGCCCTGGCTCATTTTGTTGTGCCAAAAAAAAAACGCCCGCGAGGGCAGCGTTGCCTTTTACGCGGCTCTGGCGTGTAAAGCACAATGCTCGCTACATGTACAACTGATTCCTTTCAGTTGTACATGTAGTGAGCAGTGTGCATTACACATCAGTGCCAAAGCCGCGGTAAACGGCAATGCTGCCGTCACGGACGCTTTTTTTTTTCTTCTTTCTTTTTTCCAGCGCGGTTCATGGGCTTGGGCGGCTGACTCTGGCCGGATCCCGAGATCCGGCTACACATCTGGTGCCGGATCTCGCATCCGCCGAGAGCCGGCCCAATGACCAGCACTGTTTTTATGTGTGCCCATGTGAACGTGTTTGCATGTGTGTGCGCGCATGTTAATACATGTAATGTGCATGTGTGCAGGGAGAGACAAAATGCCGGTGCGAGGGATGAGATGCAGGTGCTTTTACAGGTTGTTGGATAGGAGAGGTGAGTTGCCAGCAATAATACATTATGAATGAGCAATACTTAAATACAGTGGCAATACAGCCACATAGGACACAGCAACATGCGCGTGTTGTTAGAGGGACAATACGGCATTATTGGGCACAACAACTTTCATGTGTTCTTATAACAGAGCAGAGTAATGTGTGTGCTCTTACCATTGCAATATAGAATTGCTGTGCAAAGCAGCACATGTTCTTAAAGTGGCAATACTTGCATAGATTGGCTCAGCCAGAATGACAGTATCTTCCTACAGTGAACATGTTGTGCACATTGTTGTGCACATCCAATGCTGTAGTATATTGTGCACACAGGCATCATACAAATCCCATTGGAGAATGCTCTTGTTTGTGACCTGTAATCTATTTGATTTTTCACCCAGTAAACTCCATAATTCAATGATTTTTTCTGCCCAAAATATAACATATTATGTGCTGTAAAATGCATAATTCCATAGCATTACTTTAAAAAACGTCCACATGGTAAATAATCCATCAAATTTGGCTGCCTTTTCTGTGCTTCATCACTGACTTTAATTACTGCCCAGCAGTTGAACACAATCCACCAGCTACCACCACCAGTTTAGTTTCATATTTTAGCAATTTTAGTGTGTCATGTAATCTCAGGAACAGTCCGAAGGCGGTATGCCATGAACAGGATAGAATATTTCCCATCCTCTGGCCGACAGGCCCCCTAAGAAAAACAAGCACTGGCAATGCCATCAGTTTTGGCGTTTACTGATGTTATTTGCATTTAGCATTTATAGGTGCCAGGGTGCAATGCGGAGGGTGTAAAGTTTCAAAGGAGGATGCGATAAGGGGCGTGGATGTGCAAGAAAATGAGAAGAAGGAAAGACAACATTGCAACTGAAGAAATGATTAAGAGAGTGTGCTATCGAGAGGACACATGCATGAGAAAGGTTGAGAGTGAGAGGGTAAGAAATAAAGCACGCGTGTGAGAGGAAGGATGAGAGGGGTAGAGAGTGGTGGTGAGGTGGGTGAGTGGGTTGTAGAGAGAGTTGGATCAGTGGTGGTAGAGAGATTGGTGTGGGGTGGGTGGGTGAGGGTAGAGAGAGTGGAGGGGGTTGGGTGGGGTTAGAGATGGTGGAGGAGGTTGGGTGGGGATAGAGAGAGTGGAGGTAGCGAGTGGGGGAAGAGAGCGGGGGTAGGGTGGAGGGTGAATGGGGCTAAGAGAGAGTGCGGGTAGGGTGGGTGGGGTAGAGAGGGGTGGTTGGTTGGTGAAAGAGAGAATGGGGTATGGTGGGTGTGGGGGGTAGAGAGTGGGGGTTGAGTGGGTGGAGATAGAGAGTAGGGTGGATGGGGTAGAGAGTGGAGGTGGGGTAGAAAGAATGGGGGTCGGTGGGGGTAGAGAGAATGGGCGAAGGCTGGGTGGGTGGGGTTAGACAGAATGGGAGTAAGGCGGGTATATGAAGATGGAGAGAGTGGGGGCAGGGTAGGGTGGTGTGGTTGGAGAGGGTGGGAGTAAGGTGGGTGGGTGGGGTAGAGAGAGTGGAAGTAGGGCGGGTAGGGTTGAGAGAAGGGGTTAAGGTGGGTGTCTGTAGTGAGAATGGGGAAGGGTGGATACCAGCTGTGTGTCTCTCCTATAATACCATTTCTCCTTATCTGTACTCTAATGCAAACGTTTCGGTTTATAGGTGGCGCAAGCGACACCTAATAGCCCGAACTAAAAAGTTCAGTTCAAAATAAATAATATAGGATAGAGTAAATTAGGATAACATTGGATAGCATGGCAGAACATACAGAATATGGTATCACATGCCACAGCAGAACAAAACGTGGTTTTTTTGCATCATACAATTTGTTTTTCTTACGCCATATCTTGTACAGTGGTAAAATCACAAACCGGAATTTGCTTTAGATATCTTAACCAAAAAGCAAGGGTGTTCTCCAAATTGCACAACATCGACGTTCATTCCCACAAATGCTGGCATAAAATAGGCAAAAGCATTCCTTACCCTTTTACAAACGGGGGTTCCGAATGGATGTTAACCTTCAGCATCAAATACATTTTTACATTAGCAAATATATGTTCCGTTTGAAACGCAATTACACTGTTACCGGTATACTGAAAACAAATCATGTTTACACCCAACACACGGATCACATTTAAAATTACTCCATGAGAAAGTTGTCTTCTGTGTTGCAGAAAGTCCCATGTTTAAAGCAAGTCACTTCGCAGACGCGATGTGGGCAAACAGGCGAACGCTTGCTGTCTTCGTCATGGGCAGCCCAATGCTTAGAAAGCATTGCCCAGCAACTTTTGCCATGTTAATGAAAATGCCGATATGAAAGTGCGATGGGGAGTGGGAACGCCACCCATTTCCTAATCGCCGGAACGTGATGTAACTAGATATTCCCACGAACTAACCATGATAATTAGCATCCCCCCTGCACCCCAGTGCATCAAGCAGCAAATAACAGTGAACTGCCCTTCTAAAAAGAAACGAGGATAGTGTAGTAAAATAGAGCCAATCAACAGGACATAAACAATTCCAAGGCCAAATTGTACTAACAATTAAAGCAACTTATAAAGAATTTCAATCAAGACCTTGTTGCTAAACACTGTGGGCCTGATTCATGGAATGTGGCGCAGAAATGGTGCAACTAGAAGACCCCTGCTCGAGCCGTGGCGCAGAGATCTTTTTGCGTGCCACACGTATTCATGGATTTAAAGACGCATTACTAGCCGTTGCGCAAGTAAAAAGAAGCTGCGCAAGAAACGCTCACAACACGTCCACAAGCACACCAAAAAAAGCAAGCAAAAGGACAAACATGATGCAAGCCTCCGCTCCACCCCTGGCCCACCATCCAGTTTCCCTGTGAGAAGGCACGCCAGCGAATTTGCACGTCTCACCTCGCAAGCCCAAGCTGAACCTCAGCGAAAACGCCGGTCCTCCCTCGCGAGACCAGACTGCACCCTAGCGAAAACACGGGTCCTCCATTGCAAGCCCAGGCTGTACTTCAGTGAAAATGCAAGCCATCCCTCGCAAGCCCAGGCTGCACCCCAGCGAACCTGCGAGCCATTCCTCGCAAGCACAGGTTGCACCCTCCAGACTGGACACCACCCCCAGCCCCCCTCACCTGTGACACCTCCCCCTCCCAGGCGGCCCACTCCGGACTGGATACCCCCACAGACAGCCCGCTCCAGACTGGGCAACACCCCCACAGGCCCCCTCAACTGTGACACCCCCCCACTGGCAGCCCATTCCAGACTGGACACCCCCCACAGGCAGCCCCCTTCAGACTCGGTACCACCTCCCAAACCCCCTCACCTGTGACAACCCCCCAGGAAGCCCCCTCCAGACTGGGTACGCCCCACATGCAGCCCCCTCCAGACTGGGCACCACCTCCAGCCCCCCTCCCCTGTGACACCCCCCCAGGCATCCCACTCCAGACTGGACACTCCACACAGGCAGCCCACTCCAGACTGGACCCTCCCCACAGGCAGCCCACCGAAGACTGGACACCCACCATAGGCAGCCCCCTCCAGACTGGGCACTCCCCCAAACCCCTCACCTGTGACAGCCCCCCAGGCAACACCCTTCAGACTGCCCACCCCCCACAGGCAGCTCTTTCCAGACTGGGCACCACCTCCCAGCCCCCCTCACCTGTGACACCACCCCAGGCAGCCCACTGCAGACTGGACACCCCCCACAGGCAGCCCACTCCAGACTGGACACTTCCCACAGGCAGCCCCCTCCAGACTGGACAACCCCCACAGGTAGCCCACTCAAGACTGGACACCCCCCAGAGGCAGCTCCTTGAAACTGGACACCACCTTCCAGCCCCCCTCATCTGTGACACCCCCCCAAGTGGGGGTGATGTGAGGTCATCTTCCCACTCTGTGACCAGGTCGAAGATGATGTGTTGGGTGGAACTTATTACTGCCATAGACCTGGTCATCAGGCATCCCAAAAAGGCTGATTCTTGGGTGGAAGATCTGGGCTCTGGCCATCCTCCTCTTCGTGCAGTGTCCATGGATGATTGCTAAAATAAATGGTGCATTCATCGTGGCTGTATCCGTGTGTTTTTTGACCGTGTGTGCATTTTATGCATTTGTTGGTGTGCACATTGACGTTTATGCCTACTATCACGTGGCGTAGGTGTTTCTGGATTTGCGCATGCTTTTTTGCGACCCAGTGTTAACTGTTCAATTCGATGAATACGTTTGTTTTGCGCACGTTTGGGTGGTGCGATTGTCTGACGGTGGAACGTCCCTCATAACACCCATATTTTCGCTTGTTCTTCCTCATTCCACGTGTTCTGCCCCCTTTTTTGGTAACTGCGCAGGCCCAGCTAGCCCTTCTCTTGGAGTCTCGCGCAAGGCATTCGTCATGTGGCAGTGACATGGTGGACTGGGGCGAATTCCTTGCAAGTCTCGCATGAATCGACCAACGCGGACTTGCGCGCGATTTCACATGTAAATCCTGTTTTTTCTGCACAGATTGCTCCATGAATCGGGACCTGTGAGCGGCCCTGAGCGACCCTGAGTGAGATAGCAGTGAAACTTAAGCATCACACACGTGTCCCGCAAAGTCAAAGGGAGTCAGAAACATTGGATCCCAACACCAACAAACATTCTCACAAGCCCTCGTTCAGGCCACAAGGGTTACAATGTGACTAACTCGTTCTCCAACTAGTTATTTGTGCTTTTCTGATCCCAATGAGTATCCAACGTGAAAATTCATGTTCTGTGACATATTTTGCTGAACAGAGCGTCACCAATCTATGAATGGGCCTATGCAGCAGTTGCTTGACTTAATTACTGCATAGTGGAGCTTGCAGTGCAGACAGCTCGGTAGGACAGGGCTTGCAGTGAGTGACTCATGTCCTGCACTGAGAAATATGCTGCAGGTCTCGCTTCATTATGGAGAGCTTCTCAACCAACTCCTGGGTAGGGAGAGGGGCAGCCACATTTCAGTGGCAGCTCAAGCACCAGAGTTGCCCACGTCTAAAGCTGCTGGCCATGGTAATTTACGAAATGCCAACTTGTACAGCTCTGGTATTTTTTTGGGGCCGTCTCCATTGCCTTTTCTTTTGGGGAGGAGATCTTATCTGGCTCTGTTGGGTAACTAGGATTTATACCGCAGACTGCTGCCGTTTGTATGTTCCCCAGGGGCTCTGTCGGATTTGAATGGGAAGGGGATGGGATCGGTTAATGCAGGCAAGGTGGTTTCGCTCTAGGGCAGTGGTCTTCAAACTTTTTTGGCCAGGGCCCCCCTGAGCAAAATTTGGGCAGGTCGGGACCCCCCAGAAATGCCAATTGGACAGTATATATTGCGCGCCGTCACCTGCTCCCATCAAAGTCGCTGGGCTCCCTCATCCCACTCCTACCCAGTCGCTGGTCTCTCCCCACCCCATCACACACCCAGGGCTCTCCCCACTCTGCTCCCATCACTATCCCATGGTTCCCGCCCATTGTGCTCCCACCATAGTCCCTCGGTTCCCCCATCCCGTTCCCAACACAGTCTGAGGGCCAGTGGCGGCTGGTGAATCTTTTTTAAGTGGAGGGGCATTAAGGGGAGGTTCGGGGGGGTTTCCCCCTGTGAATTTCTTTTTTAAATAATAGGTTAAAATGTTGCATTGTAGAGCATACTTTTAACAAAAAATGGGTAAATAGGCAAACAGTTTGCAATTGTTGCTGGGAGTCCAGGGGGCAGGCATTGATATTTTATTTCTATCGCGCTCGTACACAAGTGTTTCAGAGCGTGACAAGGCAAGGGAGGGGAACAGAGGAGAATAAAACAGCGATCTTACTAGGCCCAGTGACATTGAGAACGCGCAAGTGTGAGGGGAAAAGTGCATGGAAGGGGGGAGAAGTGGAAAGTGCGAAGCAGAGGAGAAACAGATAAATAACAATAAATAAATAATAAAGGCAACAAACAGTGGTAGTGCAGCCAGCAATTCGCAAGTGCTACGTTTAAGGCAGCAGACAGGATAGGTCTGATAAGTGCAGGAAGAAAGATGGTTCTCCTCAAGTTTTAGAGTGGCAGGGCGCTGTTCCAGAGGGAGGCCCCAGCCGAAGACGGAGATCTACCCCCAGCTCGTTTCTTTGATAAACGACTGACCCTGAGGGAGTTGGAGGTAGAGGAGTGAAGAGCTCGAGAGGGGAGGTATTTGCGGAGGAATAGCTGAAGGTATTTTGGACCCAGGCCCCAGAAAGCCTTGTGGACAAGGCAGAGGGTTTTGAATGATAGATGTCCGGTAAAAAGATACCATCCCTGTCCCCTGGGCCCCACTGGTCCTAACACAATGAACATGATTATGTGTATATGCAAGGCGCTGCACATTCATACAGCAATCACTCTATCATTCACATGAGCATCCATCACCATACGCTCACTCATAACGCATCCATACACATGTTTAAATAAAAACAATGAACATAAACGTACCTTCTGCATTGGCCTGTGTGTGGGTGCTGAAACGGCCTGCTCCAGCTGCTCTGTCCGTATGTGCGAGGAGGCGCAGGAGTTCCCCCTCGGACATACAGACATGCAGTGCCCCAGCCAGCATTTCCAATGAGCTATGCAATGCTGGCGAAGCAAAACGCCCCAGCACTTGCATGGCTCAGTGAGCATGTGCGGCTGGGGAACTAAACTGAACTGTCAAAGGGAAACAGTGTTTCCCTTTGACAGTTCAGCCAGCCCAGGAGCACTCCATTAGCTGGATAAAGCAGCTGAGGGAGTGCTCACTGTTTCACTGGGCTGGCTCCTTAGCTCCTCCATAATGGGTGAGGGGCCACTGGGTGGGCGCCTCTTGCCATTATGGATGAGCCGCCAGGCTCGGACAGGCCTATAGGGCAATGCCTGTACCAAAAATGTAAAATGCTAGTTTGGGCCAATCAAAATGGGCCACCATTTTGGCCAATGTGGACCATTTTGATGAGTTACTTAACTATGCAGTTAGTAATGTTGACCATTGTTGCTGAATATATCACAATTTACTTACATTTTAACACAAAGCACCCCTTTGGGTACTATTGAAACAGTGGGCTTCATAACTACTCTGGCGGTAGCTGTGCCGGTAAAACCGGCACGGCTGCCACTGGAGTTGCATCCGGGTCTGGCACCCGCGAATGGGCAATTACTAGGTCATGCCGAGTTAGGCGGACATGATAATTGCCCTTTCGAAGGTGCCGGTAGATCCCCATTCCCATTTGAGCCCCATATGGCTCAAATGGGAATGGGGAGCTCGGATGCACCGGCACCGTTAATAACGGTGCCGGTGCATCCGACGAGCTGAGGTCAGACCTGGCGGGGGCTGTCAAGCACCCACGAGCACAACTCTTACTATGGCGGAACTGTAGCAACGGTGCCGGTAGCTTACCAGCACCGTTGTTACTGGTCCGCCATAGTAGTAATGAGGCCCAGTCTGTGACTAAAGGAATGAATATCCATTTACAACTGTGGGCCACTTTTTCATTGTTGCCTGAGACAGTTTCATGCTTCAGCCCGCCCATGTGGGCCACCCCTGCCCATTTCTTCCAATCTAAAAAAAAAAAAAAAAAAAAATCTTTTTTCATGCTGAGCTCTCAGGGCCCCCCTGGGATGCACCCGCGGACCCCTAGGGGGTCGCGACCCACAGTTTGAATACCACTGCTCTAGGGCATGTAGACATTTGTGTTCACAGATGATGGTTGAGTTGTTGTTTTGAAATCCAGAAAGAAGGATTGTCTTCTATATTCAAATGCCAACACAATAGTTTGATCATGTGTAATTCAGCTGATTGGGTGTATAGCTAATGGGTTGAGCGCTCTTTTCTAAAATGGCATTTGGTGTGCCTGCACTTTGTTAGATCCATTCTGGCAGTACCGACTTCACCCTACTTCCATTCGGGGGCAAAATATTTAGCTCCATTAATGCTGATAAAAATATCAGCTATACTTATAGCGCTCACTAGGAATCAGGCATGAAGCGCTATACACTAAACCTGATTTTTGTATCTTCCCTCAGTGCCTTCATTCAGTCTGCAGACCTTATTGAATGAAGCGTTGTGCGCCACCGTGTCTTTGCAAAGGGTGGATTCAAGAAAAGGGGGACAGGTTGGTCGCTTTAACGTTAATACATGCATTTATCACTCAAATTCGGAAAGATCTCGTTACCATGAGGCAACCTGAAGTGACCTAATTCAACACGCGTCAACAAGACCTTTTAAATATAAGAAAGTGTAACGGCAGTGTCTAACTGGACGAGCCGTATTTTTAAATGAGTAATTTCTGATAAAATTAAAGCATTTGGGATATGAAAAAGGAAACGGAAAAGACTGCTTATTTTTATCAATTTGACGTCTTCCGGCACCTCCCCCCCTCCTGAAATAGCAGTTGGTTGCGTGCAGGGACATCATTTGGGGGTCGCCAAAGTTCGCACCTGCAACCCTTGAGGTCTCCCTTGCTACCCCTGTGGTCTCCCTTGCTACCCCTAAAAAAAAAAGAGAAAATATTAGTTCTTTTAAAACATTATTTTTTTATTGAAGGTCCTGGGCTGCGGCCAGTGCCATGTGGCTCTTTGTTTCTGGAGTGGCTGGCTTTCTTGTTCAGGCCTTTTAAAAAAAAACAGGGGGTTCCACAAATGTAA
Organism: Ambystoma mexicanum; assembly: GCF_040938575.1. Taxonomy (NCBI): domain Eukaryota; kingdom Metazoa; phylum Chordata; class Amphibia; order Caudata; family Ambystomatidae; genus Ambystoma; species Ambystoma mexicanum. Next base: position 546,422,963 of record NC_090929.1, read on the forward strand.
CACCTCGAGTTTTGACCCCAAATAAGATCAAATTGGAATAACAAATCATTTGTCTTTTTGGAATTGTATAGAATAATTGCTAGAATCATCAAATGTTTATTTCAGGCTCCCTCCAGGGAGTGAGTCACTGACTTAGTCTGTTCTTAAACACCTCAAATTCACAATGCAGGCAAAAAGTTCCTAAAAGCAGTTAGAGTAGAATAAGCATCCATTTCGGACTATGGGCCTCATTATGAGAATCACGCTAAAAACGCAGTCATTACCGGCATGGTGGTATTAGCGCGTCCGTGCACCTCTTACGCCGCTAATAGCGGCTGATTACGAGTGCTCGAGCACGCGCAAACCCCCTTGCCGGTAATGGCTGCACCACCATGCCGCAAAAGACCCCCCAAGCCCTTGATAGCAGCATCACGGAACCCGATGATACCATCTCTGCCCAGGAGCAGCCCCTTAACAACGGACCCGTAAATACTATCATGCAAATACCAGGTTCGTAGTACCAGACCCGGAAATAACGTCATTGCGCCGGAACGGGAAATGCTCCAGCATCCATCTTGAAAATCACAATCCATTGCAATCCCATGGCTACAAGCACTGAAATCCAAAACCGAGATACCAGCCTGCCAGAAAATGACACACTCCACCCTCAAAGGCACACCTCGTCTGCGCAAACAACGTTTCTCCGACGAGGAGCTAAACATGCTGACTGACACCCTAGCCCAGCATCCAGGTGTGGTGTTCTGCACAGACCTGCGCCGTGCGACACAAATCATGAAGAAACAGATCTGGGAGGAGGTGGCCCAGATGGTGTCCACAGTGGGGACAACCACACGCAATACAAAGGAATGCTGGAAAATGTGGGACAACCTGCGGCTGCGTGTCCACAACATACTGACTACCAACCGTCAGCAGGCCCAGGCAACAGAAAACAAACCATCCTCGCCCATCAAGCTAGCACATTGGGAGGAAACATGCTGCTCCCTGATACACATACACATTGAAGGGGTAAGGAGTGCTGAGACAGGAGTAATATCATCGGCTGACGAAGGTGAGTGAGCATTGGCACTACACAATAGTGAACACACACAACCAACCCCACTGACACAAAACACTAATGTCGCCAATTCCAAACCCAAGTACCATCAGCATGCAGACACACACATGCAGCACTGCAGAGAAGCAGGCCCCATCACTGTCACATCCCACTGCATGGTGCAGACATCTCCACCACCAAGTGTACACCAGAGCCCTAGAGACACATCAAATGGCATGCAGACCCTGAGGCATGTGCACTGCCTGCAATCCATGACACACCCGTAATCCACCAAGCATACTGCTTGCACAACATGGATTTGCTAGAAGGATGCTCAGACACTTCACCACACACCCAACACCTGTAAGCACCATGTCTGCCCCTCCAAAATGCAGACAGAAATGCACAAGACCACTTACATAAATATATGTTGGATGTCCCTACACCCATGACTCATGCCCTGCCTCTCCATCCTACACAGACACAGTATCAGACAGTGATGACAGGGCCACTCCAGAAACAAAGCCAACAGCACCACGCAGAAGCCGAGAGGAAGATGATGGCAGCAGGCCATCCACTTCAATGGCCGGGTGGATGAATATCAGCATCCCCATTCCACAGCGGTCCGGTAAACAGGAGCCACAGGTGGTAGGATCTGAGGAGGATCCACCCCCGACACATGGGAATGTGCACTGGCCTGGGAAATTAGTTGCCATGACTGCAGACCTGCCACAAGGCACGCTGGCCCCCAAGCCCACAGACAAAATGACCCCTGCCCCAATGCAGCCAGGTCATGTGGACGAGGATGGTACACCAACGGCCAGCAAAGGTGAGGCTCCTCAGTCACCAGCCACTAGTGACCATGGGGAGGCAGCCCAATCTGCAACAAATAGTGCAGAGGATGATGTCCAACAGGACAAGGCTGACACGGCAGGGCAATGCATGTCGGAGGACACTGAGGGAACACCATCCATGGGGCACACACCACAGCACTCCCTGGGACATGGATCTTGTGGTGGTAGCTCCGGGGAGGAGACGGCTGGATCCGTATTCAGCCCTCAAAGCAGTCCAACTCCAGCTCCCATGCGACCACCAGCAGTCAATGACATACGTGACCTAGAGGCCCGCATCACCCTCATGGAGGAGCGTCAGCAGTCCCTGGACGAGCTGTTGTGACAATTCATCACAGTAGCGGAAGCCACACGCCATGCCCACTGTGACAGCACACAGGCACGTGCTGTGAACCGCGTTGCCAGTCAGGTGCACCATGGCATGGAATCAGTGGCCCAGGCACTAACAGATTTGGCTGCCACCATGGCACAATGTCCTGCAGCACCTCCCGAGACACAACCCTGCCATCCACGAGCAGTACCTCTGTAAGCTCAACTAAGACAAGCCCAGTGCGTAGGTCGCTACGCACCATGTGCCGGCCAGGGGAGCCACAGCCTCCATGCAAAAGGGACTGACTGTAGCCGGACAGACATGTGGGATGGAGGCTGTTAGAACTCATATTGTGTGCCGGGACGTGGGTGTGTGGGCGAGTTGAGGGATGGGGTGTTTGGGGGCCTGTGTTGGGGGTTAGAGGGATGAGTGGTGGAGGGTGGTGGGAGGGGATAGGGGTGGTTGGGTAGACTCAGTTGCATTGTGGGCGGGCTGTTCATCTATGTAAATAGTTTCATTGCTAATTACATCTTATTTTGAAACAAATAACATGACCGGACATTGCTTATTGGGTGTGTCACAATTTAATGCCAAACAGTGTACACTGCCCATAGTCCCCCGATCCCAGTGCACAGCCAGTGGGAAGTGATGCACCCTCTTCATCACAGTGCATCAAACAAAAAAGTCCATCACTGATTGGCGCACAGCATGTCTGTCATGTGCATTGGCACATGGCTGATGTACTACTCTTATCCTTCATCATCCCCATCTTCACTCGGTGGTTGCTGATCCATGTCAGGTGACATGGGTAAATTCCACCTGATGCACATGTTGTGCAGTATGCAACAGACCATGGTGATGTTATCCACCTTCTCAGGCCCGTAAAAGAGTGCTCCACCAGACCTGCTGAGGCAGCAGAATAGTGCCTTCACCAGGCCAAAGGTCTGCTCGATTACAACGCGGGTACGGATATGAACCCGATTGTACTCCTCTTCGTGCCTGGTCTGCGGGATCCAAACAGGGGTGAGGAGCCACGGCTTCAAGGGATAGCCACCATCACCTGCATGGGAGCACAATGAGGTATGCGTGACTCAATTACTGGCATTACACCTGTAGTAATCATTTTCATGGTTGCAGCTATTTGTTGTTCACAAGCACATGTCCCTGTATTAATGCGCGCAGGTTCATTAGACGCAATGTGTACAGTCATATGTTCTGCTGGTGTGGATTGCGTTGTTCAGCTGATGCAGGGCGTTCACTTGCATGCTGATGCAGATGTACTGTGGATGCGGAAAAATGTTTAAACACCCATGTTGGTGATGTGTGGTACTCTGTATGCATTCCCAATAGCGGCATTGCCACAGGTGTGATCATGGTCTGTCATCCATCACTTGACATTCACATGGTGACCTGCTTGTACGTCTGGCATATTGTCATTGATATGCAGCACTGATCTTATGTATGGCATTGATGTGTCATTTCAGGTTGGGATGTTCAAGGCTACAGTGTTTCGATGTATGTGCATTGTCCACTCACCACCCATTCTCATCCAGGTGGAGTATGCGTCCCCCCCAATCTCACCCAGGTGGAGTATGCATCCCCCCCAATCTCACCCTGGTGGAGTATGCTTCCCCCCCAGTCTCACCCCTCCCACTGCACTGCCATTGGCCTGTCAGGCAATTTACCAAGCAGCCAGGCACATCGTCCAGCATGTCACTCCATATAGCGGGATAGCGTGGAGTTCCACAACACCTTGGCATCATGTGTGGATCCATGATATCGGGCACAACAATGTGTGATGATCTTGCTGGAGTCCCATGCCATCTGCACATTGAAGGAGTGGTATCGCTTACGATTGCGGTATACCGCCTCTATGGCATGAGGGACCACCAATTCTACATGTGTGCAGTTGAGGGCACCAATGCAATTGGGCATGCCTGCTAGTGCGTGGAAGCCAACTTTAGTGTCAGAAAGCTCCTGGGCAGTCTGTGGTAGGGATATGTGGGTGCTTGCGTGCTTCAGCAGGGCATTCAGCACTTGGGTCGGCATGCGTGAAAAGAGAGGTTGTGATATGCCATGCAGCTGCCCCAGTGTGTGCTGGTAGGTGCCTGTGGCCAGGAAGTGGTGCACAAACACTACCTTCAGTACAGGGGGGATGTCAGTGCGGATTTCTTTCAGGCTGACAATGTCGTCGTGTATCATGTCCACTATGTTGGTGATGGTGTCCCGGTCCAACCGGTACAGGGTGTGGATCTGCTCAGGGTTTAGATTGAATGGACTGGCTCTGATGCGAGAGATTGGTGGCTGCCTATGTGGTACCACTGGCTGCACTGATGGGACTTGCTGGGCCTGTCTCTCCCTCCTTCTCCTCCTGCATCTCCTCTGTGCTGCCTGTTGTTGTAGTAGTTGTAGTTGTTGTTGCTTGTGTAGCAGTACAGGCATGTCCTCCAGCCCCAGGATTGCAACAGCTAGTGGGATCACTTTGGTGTAGGAAGGGGTGTGGTGTGTGAGTGTGCTCCTTTTGTACTGGGACAGGCTTCATTGACTCCACCTCTGGTGTTTGTGTGCACCTGTGGCAGTTGCCTACACTGCAGGTTGCTATTTACGGGTGGTCCACGATGCCTGTATTGCCGCCATCGTGCAGGCCCTATTTACCACCTTTGGGATGCCGGTAAGTGAATACCCACGTAACTTGTGATGTTCTCCTGTTAGCGGCATCCCGGTATTTCCGCCTCGAAGGGTCACGTGTACACGCACATGCCGGTAAGAAGGGGCACGGTACGGGCGGTGGCAGTATTGCCGGGTTGTCGGCTATTAATGGCCCGGACCCGTTAGCGATGCCGGTAATACCATTCCGCCTTTCTTTTTTCATTACCTCCATGCTCGTAATGAGGCCCTATGTATTTTGCTTTTTCGCAACTTGCAGTTACAGCATTTCTTTTCTGCTGTTGTCTCTGTTACAATCATCACAGACATTCCATCTCAGTGTCTTCGGTCACTTGACAAAATCCTTGTGCCTAAAAGCTTGTGTACAGTCTAGAAATGTTTGACCATAGCACATATAAAGTGGCCCTTGATTTAATTGTGCCACAAGTAATGTGTCTATCTTTCCTATCTCCATGGCATTCTGTTCAGGATGTTTGTTTGCATGTATGAGGTAAAAAGAGCACAGAGTACGGGATGCTGTGTGAGTGTGCTGCTTTCCCTGTGCTACTCTAAATTCTTTAATACACAGTTATGAACCCTGCCAAAGGTATGTATTGTGATAACCTCTGAAGACTGAAAAGTAGATCCACACAGGCTTGACATGTGGCCGACTTTGCACCAGACCTGCAGATGAACTGGCCTGCTCTTAAATCTCAGTTACCAGTTTAATGGTATCCACTACAGAGTGTAATAAGCTTTCTGACTTTAAGAACATTCAGGCATGTAATTGTTCATTTTACGATAGCTGGTAAAATAGCTATAGCCGGTAAGATAGCTCAGTGGGTTGAGCACTCACTGCTGCGATGTATATGTGATGTATGTGTGATCTGAAGGTTGCCAGGTCGAATTCCGGCAATGCCAACTCATCCTTCTGAGATTGTAAATGAGTAGCATCACAGGTTGGCTGATATTGTAGGTATAGTTGTTCTATACAAAGCGCTTAAGCTGAAGTGCTATTTAATAATAACACATAATTATCATTTGATCTTGGACGTCTTCATGCATTCACAGTCATTTGGTAATATGGGCCTATACACACTGATATTATGATACATAAGGTGATCCATTCTTGTATATCGCATTACAGTGATATCGTAAGCATATTTTTCGTAGTGTACTTAGTCACAATGCTATGTGATGCCACTTCCTGTTTTTTCAAAAGGTGAAAGGTTGTGTTCCATCCCTTCTCGTGATGTCACTTTGGGATGTGGTCAAATGACGTGATGTCATCAGAGGTCACGGGCCGTGTGATGTCAGTTCTGCTAGCCCTGTAATTTTGGTGAAATGACGTCCCTAGTTACATGGTGAGGTGGATGTTCGCAATGCGCCGACTTCCGAGCCCACATGCGTGGGAAGAACAGAATTAGGACTCGGCTGGGGGCGAGGCTGTGATAGAGTCATTCTAACGTGCAATAAAAGATGCCTACGTTATTATGGGGTTTCATTCATTATTCCACGCCCTAAAACCAGTCAACATCTCCTTAGCTGAAATCAAAGCACTTCTTCAATTACTAAAAGTCGGCTCAGGGTATGTGAATTAGCAACTTGACCGCCCTACAGGCAGGGTCGGACTGGGCCATAAAATGTCCTTGGGCACCAATGAAAACATGGACCACAGTTTCAAATGGCTATTAATTCCTTTTGTGACACTGAATAGTAATCGAGGGGGACTTTTTTTTTACAAAATGTGGTGCAAATTGTGCATTTTAAAGAATATTCATACAGCTACACTGGTCAAAACTATTAGATGCATAGTGAAGTAACACATCAAACTGGACCACAGTGGCCAAAAAACTGGCCCACCCTGACCCAAAAAACTGGCCCACAACAGCATTTTGCGTTTTTGGTTCGGCCATGAGCCTATTGCCCCAAAGGCCAGTACGAGTCTTCCTACAACGCTTGCCATAGCGCCATAGCTGTTCATGCAAACAAAGTGTAGGCATGCAGATGATTAAAGCAGAAACCGGTCACCAGCCCAAAGCTTTGCACATGTGCACAGGGAAGTCCTTTCACTGTCACTGTAATGCATCCAATGCCTCGCATGCCATACAGGCTTTTTTCGGGACAAATTACATGGAAACGAAAAACACTCCAACATTTCGTTTAGGCCTCATTCCAAAATGGCATTCTGCCGTGCAGCCCTAATTCCAAATTGGAATTCTGTTTTGCTGTGTGTAAATGTGTAATGCCAGTTCGCTTATGGTATGAAAGGGCGAAAGCACAACCCTAAAGTTGCCATTAACTTTTTATAGTCACTTTAAACTACAGACCCAGTAAACCCCATCTTACATGGAGTATTGGAAAGGGTTAATTCCTACCCCTTTTTGTCTGTGCCTTTCTGAGCTTTGTTTTGGTCTCTTAACCTTAAGACTTGGCTGGTGGCATTGGTATCTACCCTAACTTTTCTACCGCAATTATACTATACAAACGTGGTACTGTTTTAGGCTATTATATTAGCCTCTAACATAAACCCGCTTGACCAAATACTTTTTATTTTGGCTCCGGTCGTGTTTAGTCGCCATTTCTTTTTGTTAAATTCCTTCTTGTGTTTTACATTTCGCGCCAAACTAGGTTTGCCTTCTTTGTTCTCTGACCTTTGGCAGGCCTCTGTCCAGAAGCCCTCCTTGGCGTCTGGGTGTCCATGTGGGCTGAATGTGAGGGAGGGGTTTAGTCACCCCCTGCGCAGGGTCTCCTTGGAGACCCAAGTCACACTTTGTGTCGATTGGCTGAGGTGGTTGTCCGGGCTGGACAACCCCCCTGCTGAGTGATTGACAGCCAGGCTGTGTGAATGGGGAAGTTTGGCTTGAAAGGCAGGACTCTTGGGCTGGAATTCAGAGTCGCCACTGGAACTGCAAGAACTGAAGAGAAGCAGAGAAGAAGACGGCTGCTGCAACTCCCGAGTCCCAGTGAAGCCCTGCTGCAGTCCTGAGCTATCTACCCTTCAACGACAGAGAAGATCCAGTCCGGAGTCTTCTTCCCTTGTGCCTGGTGGGATCACCCAGCTCATCTTCCACAGCCAGAGGATCCTCTTCTTGGTCGAAATCACTGCACATTGATGTAGTGGTCCGGATAGCCACCTGAAGAGCCTCTCCTGTTTCAAAGGAGTGCACCTTTTGTTTGCCGTTACTTTGCTGCTGCTGGCCTCATCCCTGGGTAGTGCAGATCACTCCAGACGTCCTCCTTCTTGTCGCCATGACTGAAGCTCCAGGAACCGTGAGTCTGCAGGAACTACCAGGAACAACTGCAGTGGCACCAGCTTTCTTCAATGAATAAGGTACTGTTTCCAACTTCGAGGAATTGGGGTGTACCCTTCTTCCTCACCAAAGGCTTGTCCTTTTCTTCCTTCCCTCTTATAACTTTTGCCTCCCTTTGTGACAATATCTAAGTACTCCTGGCAATCTCGAATCATGAACTGTACTAACCGCATGATCCTCGGCAACAGGACCCTGTTACATTTGACACTGGCGCAGGCCTATTGACTTTTATTCACTTGTTAGAAAGTGTCCTCTGATTCTATCTACCTTGACACAAGTATTGCCCATGATTTTTATCCCCAATTTTCTTGTGTCAATTCATGTGCTAAGTGTGTTTGACTACGGTTATATTTCTTCCCGCGGGTACGCTTATCTTTCGACCAAACTATCATTACTGTCAAAAAGTGATCGCATATGTACTCCCGATAACGTCTTTGTTTCCCAACACCGGTCTGTCAAATCCCAAAGTACTTACCTTAAATTGTTGTGCATAAGGGGAATTGGTTGTGTTTAGTATATTTGAAGTGTGGTTTTATTTTAGTAGAAGTGAAGTGTTTTGCGAACAGATGGTTTAGAAATAAATGTACTTATATTTTTTAACCAAACATTTGCTTGAGTCAAGTAATTGTGGTCGTTTGTGTAATCTCTACTACTGCTCATTTGCTCTTGAGATAAGTCTGGCTGCTCAGCCATTGCTATCACTCTTTCTGTGTAGTACGGGCTTGTACCAAAGGGGAAATTGTATTACCACTTGTAGTCTTTATTGTGTGCACTGCATATGATTCTGCCTAACAGTAACTTACAGCAAAGACTCCTTCTCACAAGGACAAGGTACGTTTATAAAAAGCCTGGTTTCCGTAGCAAGGCCAAAAAAGCCCAAATCCTATCTGCCAAACCTAATAAATTACCTTTCTGTTGCTAATCTGCAATTTTGCTATCTACCCCTCTTACAGATGTTTTTCGTTTGCCTGTCCCCTTACTGCATCCCAACTGATCTTCTTGTGGTTTGGCTTGTTATTTCAAGTTCTCTGAACTGGTCGCCTTGTCACGTGCAGAATATATATGCCTGTTTTCGAGAGACACAGTCTTGTTTGAGTTGAGCAAAAGGCCGTCGGAATGCAAGAGCGAGTTTTCCTTTTTGAGAAGATAATGATATAATGAGATGAGCTCAACTTTAAATGTGCAAGTTTGACCACAATGGGGCTTGTTACGACTGATGCAGCTATTTTGTCAAAAATTTCTGCACAGGGTAATTAACATAACCACATCTGATATAACCTTGCGGTCCCTGCATCAATACACGTTGTTCACTGATGGAGTGAGAAACTATATGTATTTTCTGAAATATCCCATGACGTAAGTCAAACGATTGACATTAAATGTGTTTATATTTTTTAAATAAATGTCCATCCCTTTTGGGTGGATGAAATTGATATTTTACAACATTGAGCACTCCACTACTGTGCTATGTAAAATAAGACATTGCATTGTCAGTAATGTGCCTTCTCATTATACTGCGAAGCTATCATTTCTGCATCTTTTGGTCGCCCTTTTTTAATTGTATTTTTATTTGGGTTGCCTATAGGACAAACTTACTTTGAGAGCAGCAGAATGGTTAACAAGGATAAAGTCCCAGGTAAGCCCAGGTAAGCCCTCGGCGAAAGGGCGAGTACTGTGCTGTTTTGCTGTGGAATTTACTGTGGAATACCTTCCTGTGCCCCGCTTTAGCTGTGGAGTGTTGACGTAGGAAAACAACTTTTCGGAGGTGCGTGCGCCTTTAAGTCAGCAGCAGGATCAGCTGACTTTAAAAGAGCCGCCTCCACGCCCTTGCGGTGTTCGCCCTCGGCGAAAGGGCGAGTACTGTGCTGTTTTGCTGTTCTGCGTGGTCTGCGGCTGGAGACTCTGTCGGATTGCTCGATTCAAACATCACGCCTGCTGCTGTCTTGATGTACGCCGAGTCCTTGATACAATCTGTCCCAGCAACACCGATTCTGATGCACCTCGCTAAGACACGCGCACAAACCAGGAAATGGACTTCAATGGATGCACACCCTGGCTCCGAGAAGACAGCTGTTGCTCTCTGTGGGGAGCGGAACTTAACAACTGTAAGTACTCTAAGCACACAAGTCATCGCTGAGACAGGCGACGCCATCTGCCCAATGGTCGAGGTTGATGTCAACAATGCTGAAACAAACGTTGAACCCGCTTATGATGCCCCAATACATATGACCTTTGAACAGTGTCAACCATACAACCTAACTAACAGCACTGACCCTACCTCAGGGTCAGTGTGTTTAGATAGCTTGGTGAACAATGCCTGTTACGTTAACCACGGCTCAATGGCAACCCCAAAGCTTGATCTTACGGAAGAGGCACTTGTTTCAACGTCGGTCGATGATCACATTCGAAAACACAGCGGTATAGACGAAAGTCGTCTGAATACACTGTGTTCTGTGGACTCTAACACTGGGGAGACTGGTGTAACGAACCTCATGGAACTAGACGACTGCAATAGCAAATCGCACGTAACACACATCAACGCTGAGACCATGGTCGACAGTGATGGAGGGGACCGTGTCATCACAAACCCACTATCTTCTTGTTGTATGTCCACTGATCCTGTAGCTTTTCTCAACCACGATGGCTTTCTTGGTAATGAAGTACCGGTCACACCAACAACAAACACATCAAACACCTCTTGTGCCGAAATTCCTCAAAGAGACGATCTGAGCAGAGAGGTACTAATGCTCTCTGCAGTACCTAACTCGGAAGCTCGCACTGAGGTAGTTATAACACAGGGATCTGGGAATCGTAGACCTTCTTTAGACATCGCTAACAAGCTAATTGCCGACTTAGCATTAATGACTAAACTCCAACAAAACCGACATGTTGAAATAGCGAATCAAGGTCACATGACGTTCATAAACGAACGGTTAGAACAAGTGATGCATGAAGCGACACAAAGCGGCTCTCAAAGTGTCACACGTAGAGCAACCGTTGGAGCAAAACGCAGTTGGACTAACACAGACAGTTTATCACCGCTGCGTTGCTCTCAAGTAAAAAAGTCAAAAGTTACCTCCACTTCAGATTTCCACAAAGATCAAACGAGTCACGAATCTTCCTCAGCTGAATACGTTGAATGCTTTAAAACCGCTAGACACCAACACCTACAAAATACATCTGTCTCAGAAACTTCTTTGTCTGACTCCTCGATCATGGAGCGTCCTTACCCTAAAATCAGATCCTGCAGACGCTCAAACTCTTCAAAACAAGTACGTATGCCCAATAAACAAGAGGTCCCCCGAAATGCACCTGTTTCTAAAGACCTACAGGCTGTTATCATAGCATCTATGGGAATTTCTATTGCGCCTTTTTTGAAACTCTACGAGCAGATGAATGAAAACATAAAAGATCTTGCAACCTTAACTGCCCTTCTCAACACAAAAATAATCGAACTAGAAAGGAAAGAAATGAAATATCAAACTAACTTAACCTCTACAAATGACAAAATTGACCGTATTCTAAACTCTGTCTGTAGCTTTACTGCAAACAATAATGAAGACAAAAAACTGCTCGCAGAAGTAGCACGGGAAGCCTTAAAACTTTTCAAAGAACACCCTGGGAAGTCGGTGTGTAACACAAACTTGGAAGCAACTGACTCAGTTAAGGCGCATAGCGGCACAGACAGTGCGCTTGATGTAACAATCACAACACAGCAAGGAAATCGAAATTCGATGAGCTGTATTTCGGCCACCCAAAAACAAAATATAACGACTCAGTTGGATAAGAACGCAGACAAGACTGGTGGTCCGCACTCACAGAAGGAGTGTGTTCTCCCTGTGTCTAATGTGTGCGATAAAGACTCTTCCTTGCAAAGGATAGCCACATTTGATGAGATGGTTGAAATTAGCAGCCAACCATGCAATCCTGCAACTGCTGACCCTCAACTGGCATCATCTTCAGGAAGTAAACCTGTCTCAAAGCAAAAAGGTGCAAACGATGATATAACACCGACAAGACTGAATGCTGTGCCGACCTCCGCTAGTGTGGAGGTATATGACATCTTCAAAAAAACCAAACGGCTGTCAAAGCCAGAATCTACACTCTCTGTTGGGAAGTCTGCCAACTGCGAGAAAAAATCTAAAAATTTACCGTCCAATAAAATGAGACGTGCAAATGGCTCCAGAAAATTTCTGCGAAACCTGAAAACAGTGAATCTAACAGTCTCTGGTACGAGATGCAATTCCTCCGACCTTGCTAACTCAAAAACCCTCCAAAGAATTGGAAACACTAATGTCAAAACCTGTTCTCCCGAAAGAACTTCAGATGATGACCTGGATTTGATAAATCTATCTATATACGACGATGATGAAGTAAATCAAGTAGACAAGCTTGTAGATCTTGCAAACAAGAGCTTACCTTCACAACATGTAGGAGTGGAAGCCTCCCATCCAAGCTGTAACATTGAGAAGGTTCAGTCCGACGTCTTACTTGGTACTCAAAAATCATCAAAGACACGACACACATGTACGATCGTCAGTGCTGTTGACACGATCTCTGAACTGAATAACAATCCAGATTCACCATTTGTAACAATGGCTGAAAGACGATTCAAACTGGCAGCCACAAGCTCCAAGGATCTCGAACCTGTAACATGCCAACCAACGGACTCTCACATGTCCATAAAAAAGGTTGCTCCCACGATTCCCGAAGCGAACGGTAATCCAGACTCACCTTTCGAAACACTGGCTGAAAGGCGGCTCAAGCTGGTGTCGAAGAGTCTGAAGGACCTTGACTGTGATAGCAGTCAGGTGGAGGTCTCCGATAAACCCACAGAAACTGGAAAAAGTGGTCCGACTATCTCAGGACGCTCGAACCATCAACGCCAATCTGTGTACAAACAGCTGAAAGATGAAACTAAACCAAGTTCTAAAAACACAATGGGCCTCATTACGACTCAGGCGGTAAGGGGTTAACGGCAGCGTTAACAGCGCCGCCCCTTACCGCCTGATTACGAGGTCCCCTAGCGCCATGGTGCTTTTAACACCTGCTTCCAGCAGGTGTTAAAATCCATGGCGCTAAGGGACCATGGAGTTAATTACGCCACCGTAATTTACGGTGGCGTAATTAACGCCTTCCCCACTCCCATTATGCCCTATGGGGCAAAAATGGGAATGGGGAAGGGTAAATGGGGATTGGGGACTTACCGCCCCGCCTAGGTCGGAATGGGGCGGTAAGTCCGCCAACCACCATGGCGTAAACGTAGTTTACGCCATGGTGGTAAAGTCACGGCCCAGGCGGTAACTTACCGCCTGGGTCGTAATGAGGCCCAATGTCTAAATCAAAAATAATAAAAAAGGAATCTTCTTTTGAAAAACTAATTCTAGAAAGACTTGACTCCTGTGATAATTTGATCCTAAATCGACAATATCTATCCAAACTATTTTACTTGATACCGAGTTTGCGAACACTCAATTCCGATGACGTGAAAATAGTGGAGTTTCACTGTGAAGAAAGAAACGATATGGTGACTCTGCACCTTGCTTCCAAAATTATTCGCGAGATACTGCTAGACGCGATACCTGCACTTTTGTCCCTAGGATTCGAATTATATCCACAGAGCCTAGTTGACAAAATTCCTGAGCCTTTTTCAAACAATACATATGATAAAAGCCAGGAAAACTTAAAGAAAAGAATAACTTCGAGTACAAAATCCAAAGAATACAAAGACACGAAACCCGGGATATCAACTCGAACCGAGATCAAACCAAAGGACTCAGAAACAACTCAGTTCTACCTAAATGACCAAATCCAAATAACTGTTGAAGGTCTGAACAAAAACATTGGACCAACTCAAAAGAATGATGCAGAAAATGGAAATTGGGCATGGTTAGCTGCAAGCCTAAACAACAAAAACCATGATTAATGCTCAAATCGAAGTTCACCTCAGTGCTTTAATTTCGGATCGTGGAACACACGGGGTTTTGTTCACCTATTCAACTCCCCTTGGATGAACAACTTAGATCTGATTTGTCTACAAGAAACTTGGCTGACAACCTGCCCGTTGTCGCCTGCCTTTGAGATAGTGGTAAATCCAGCCATTAAACCACCCAAAGGTAGGCCGATGTCTGGCCTTTTGATAGCGGTCAAAAAAGATTGCAGACTCAGAATTATCGAGACAGAAAATGTTTCATCATATATACAAATTGCTAAAGTGAGTATTACCTCCCTCGACAAATCAGAGTCCATGTACATAATTAATCTCTATTGGAATCATACTACAACTGGCGCTGTTAAGTTTATAGACCAGGTGACCGCTATATTGGACAACCTAATGGAAAACTCAAGCAGACCATCGATTCTTCTTTGCGGTGATCTTAACATAGACTGCTTGAATTTGAATACTGCGTTAAAAATAAACTCCTTGAATCACAAGGTCAATGAAAAAACGGGACAGCTTTGGATGAACGAAATGAATTTGAGAAACCTCACACTTTTGAATGGGAATACACCGGGTGATATCCCGGCACAGCCCACATGGAGACGTGAAAATCAATCTTCAACTATAGACTATCTCTTTGTGTCTGAAGACCTTGCAGCCAAAGTACATCGGCTCGAGATCACCAAAATGAAACATAGTGATCACGACATGCTAAAGATGTCGTTCAATGCCTATAGCCAGACATCCCAACAATTATGGCTCCACGACACCACGTACCGATCCGGAAGAATTCACCTTAACTTTAAAACCAAAGATATAAACTCGGTAACATCTGCTTTGGAGGACACTCCAGGCGAGATTGAATATCAACACCTGTTGATTCAATTTGTGGAACGCAAACAAGGCCTTAAACAACAAAAAACACAGCATAAACATAAGTTTGATCTACAAGTATTGCAACAAAAACGAACTCTACGTAAAGAAATAAGGATGATACCTAGAAGTAACAAAGAATTATACGACGCAGCTAAAAAACGTATAACGCAAAAATACAGAAACTGGAGAAATAATCACTATGCTACAATCCTGCAGAACGACTCCGAAGAGATGATGCGCAAGCTCAAAAATAAAAACTCAGCTGAATTTTGGCGTGTAATAAACAATCTTGCCGCCCCACAAATAGCACTACAAGTATCACCAATTCGCCAAGAAACTTGGGTAAAACATTATACGAACTTGTTTAACACATTTGAAGTGGAAAATAAAAGCACAACCGAGCACAAACTCCCGTGGACACTGGAGTTCGACATAAACGACATCACAAATTCAATTAAGAACTCCAATGCATCAAGAGCCCCAGGGCCGGATGGCCTCACGAACTACACAATGAAACAAAACCCGAAAGAATGGGCAAAGCTCTGTTTACTCCTCTTCGAAAGAATAAAAACAAAACGAGCTACCCCAAGATCTTGGAAAAATGCCATAATTGTGCCGATCTTCAAAAAGGGGAACAGACTGGACCCGAGAGACTATCGACCTATCGCCTTGTTAGATGTAATAGGAAAAATCTATGCAACTCAACTACAACAAACCTTAAAATCGTGGGCACTTAAAAATCATCGTAATGACCCACGACAAGCGGGTTTTGTTAAAGGCGTAGGTTGCGGTCTTAACACCATTCTGCTGAATCTCTTAAAAATGGAGTCAATACGAACTAACACTGCCATCTATGTCGCATCTATTGACTTTTCACACGCTTTCGATAGTGTTGACCGCCACATTCTGTGGGAGAAACTCAAAGCTTGGAAGTGTCCAGTGGATCTTATAGATGCAATAAAAGAGCTCCATTCTAATACCACTGTGCAAGTCAGACTCGACCAAGGAGGATCCTTATCTCCTTTGATTCCAACTTATAAAGGAGTGAAACAAGGATGCCCCTTGGCTGCAATTGTGTTCAACCTCTTTATTTCCGACATAGGGGACACATTAAACGAGGCAATAGCATTTCCACCTAAAATTCATGGCTCGCAGTTGGGTTACTTGTTGTATGCTGATGACCTATTACTCTTGGATGTCACACCGGTCGGCCTACAGCGAAAACTAGATGCCTTAGAAAGATATGTAATGGAAAACAAGCTTTGTTTAAATAAGAAGAAATGCTAAATCTTGATATTGCGCAACTTGTCAGCCTATAAAAAGAGATCATCCCAATATGTGTGGTACCTGGAAAAAATATCGCTCCGGATCTCTACTCACATAAAATACTTGGGATCCATAATAAGTGCACACATAAATGACAATCCTTGCGTTGAGGCCACCAAAAGGAAATGTCAACAACTGGCCTGCCAGGCCGCGATCATAAACAAAAAATTCGGGAAATTTTCTATAAAACCTGTGATCAATTTTTACAGACAAAAAGTAATACCGACCCTGATCTATGGTGCTGAAAATATGTTCGGCTGCTCATACGAGTTATGGAACACACTTGAAAACAACTTTTGGACCAGAGCGTTACACATCTCTAAAGGATGTCCGACTAGCAACATAAGATTTGAACTGGGACTGACTTCCATACAAGCGAGAGTTTGTTGGAATGCTTTAACTTTATACAGGAAGTCACAGCTCTCCAATGCAGCCCCTCCATTCAAATAATACATAAGCCGGACTCAGAGCCCGAATACACAATGCTTGCTAAATGGAATCGGCAATGTTCTGAAATTTTGGACGCAAATGACATTAACATTACTACTTTACTTGAAAATCCTGATAAGGCCAAACGTAAACTATGGAGCGCGGACTGGCATCAAACCTGTACTGACAGATCTAGCTCTCGTCTCTTAAGAGAAGTACCACCAGAAGCAAGAGAGCTAGACAAACTACAACCGTATCTGACGCAATTTCCTGATCAGAACTCAAGATTACTATATCTGCACTTCCGACTTAATCTGTTCATGACAAAAGACCGTAAAGGTACTTGGCTACGTAAGGAACCTGTCGATTTAATCTGTCGCTTTTGTAAACATTCGATAGAGACACTAAAACACTTGACGTTGTTCTGCCCAGAATTTCGCTCTTTGCGAACAAAGTTATTCGGACCGCTCTTTGAGGCACGAAGTACCTACACGGCTGATGATTGGTGGAAAGTTATGTTTGAAGGTGCTGACCGAAAAAATTATGTTTGGCTTAGTTCAATTGTTGAAGGAATTGAAAACCTGTCTAAAAGAGCCGATTTTGACAGTAGGAGGGGACGATTGACAAAGCGTCTAACAACATGTGTTTGGTGAAAGAAGTAGGAAGAAGTGTATCTTGTTATCTGTTTTAAAGTTTTTCTTTGTAAACCATATAAAACTAATAAAACAAAAAAATAAATAAATAAATAAATAAAGTCCCAGCATTAGGCTTGACATTTTATGCAGTAATGCTGTATTGTTAGTGATCAGAGGAATTTTTGTTCGTCCTGCAGCTATAGCCGAAATAGCCATATTTTGAGTGGTTTATGGAACAGGTGGATGGTGAGGAGATTTAGAACCTCTGCAGAGATTGAGTTCTGGATGGTTAGGGCTTGGCATAAGAAGATCTGCGTGCAAGTCTTCTGTTTAGCTGGTGGCTAGCTTAGACACCAACCTTGATAGTTTTGCTATATGTGGCACAAGAGCCTCCAGAGCATACCTCTGATGTTTAGCTGCCAAATATGCTGTATGAAACTGCTTTGTGGGTGATCCATGCAGTTTTTAATTTGATCCTGGTGGGAATAGGGAGACAGTAAAGTGTATAGAGTATAGGCCAGATATGGTCGAATTTGAGGATACCTGACACATGTTGGGCTTCAGCATGGTGGGATGCATTGAGGGTGGTCAAATGAATAGCTGGAAGCCCTGTACCAAGGATGTTTGCCCCATCGATATGTGGGATGACTAGAGCTTATAGCACTATGGGATGAAGGGTTTGACTTTGTGGAGTGTGAAGATCTGTAACCACGTTGTTTGCACCTTTTTACATATAGGCTTTTTCAAGTAAAGTCTACTGTCGAAAATTAAGAGCAGGGATTTGTCTGAGTTTGATACATGATAGGTGCATCCTTTCAGGAGCATTTCCTCCAGCCATTATTCTATGATTTGTTGTTTGGTGGGGGACCAATGAGGACAAAGTCAGAATTGGTGGGGTTCAGTTTCAAGTAGGCATTTGACATGTATGTTCGGTTGGTAGCCATCTGTGGAGGTGAGTGATGACTTTGGGGCGGCTGAATGTTGAGGTTATTTAGGAGAGTTACGAAGGGAACCATGTATAGATTAACGATAATTGAGGAGAAGATGGAACTTTGGAGTATCCCCACGTGACTGGTAGTGGATGCAATCGGAATGAGCCCACCTGTATGACCTGGTGCTGTGTTTAAGTAGGGCATAAGTAATTTTAGAATGGTTTAGGTGAAGACCATCCTGTCTTTGAAGTGAAAGGGGAGCCTTAGTTGGTTTACTGTGTCGATTGTTGCCGAGATGTGTAGGAGATGTATAGGAGATCAATGTGTCAGTGATTTTCTGCTTACATCTAACACTTGAATGGTTGCAGACTTGGTGCTAAGGCCAAGCGGTCAAGCGTGTCAATTTCTGAAAGCAGTTGTGCCTCAACTATTTTCTTAATAAGGTTCCCAATGAACAAGAACCGCATGATGGGTCTGAATTTGGCTAGGTCCTCTAGGTCAAGGCAATTTTCTTTTTTAGGTGTCATATAAGGCCTGTCTTAAATCAGTCTGGTAACGTTTCTTCATTGAGGGAGGCATTCACAATACTGAGCAGTATATTGAGCGGTGGGCCGGTGTGTTGCTTAATGAGGGAGGCCAGTGAGAAGTTGTCCATGTAAATGTTAGGTTTAAGGGAAGCAAGTATATCTGAGAGATCCTTTGGAGAGAGGAGGGTGAAGTTGGTCCAGGAGGGCAGCACCCAATGTGGATGGATAACTGGGCTCCATCTGGTTTTTAGGCATCAATGAGACTTCTGATCTTATCAATTATGTTAATGAATAAGGTATTGATTCCATCACATTTCTCTTATGAAGTCGGCACATCTGGGAGAGGTTTGTGCTTGGAGAGTAGTGCTGGACTACCTCTTTTCTATACTATAGATTTTTTATGTTGCATAACACGGGTGCAGGCCTCAGGGCGCTCACAAGAAAAAACAACCAAACAGAAAGGAAGAGATTATGGGAACAGAGGGTCGAATTGAGTCAAATCAAATCGAGTCAATGTCCTTATCAAAAAGATGATTGAACAGTTCTGAGTGGAAGAGGAAGAAAATTCCAGTGTTATCATGCCCATGCATCAAAAATTAGATCTCCACTTTTCTTTAGGGAGAAGCGGGGCTGAAACAGCAGGGCATTTTCATTTGATCGCAGAGTGTGTCTTCTAGGTATTCTTTTTAAGTGAGAACAGAGACAGGTGGGAGCATTTCCCGCAAAACATTTGTACACCAAGGTGGACGACTTGAATTGTACTCTTTGTTTAACTGGCAGCCAATGCAGAACACAATGGGCTTTGGACACGTAAGACCGTCGTCCGATTCCACAAACCATATAAACTGCTCCATTTGGAGTGACGTGTAGCCTCTTGGTATTTGCCTGAGTAGTGCCCACACGAAGGCTATTGCAATAATCTAATCTGTTATTTATATTGCAGCCACAATAAGAGTCCTATTGTTTTCTTATAAATAAGGGGGAATTTGCCAGAATAAATGTGTCACATAGGAACAAGAAGAGCTTAAATGTGACACTTGTTTCTTGAAAGTTAATTGTGTGTCTTGAAATACTCCAAGAGTTTTTACATGTTTAGACACAGGGATAACATTGCCTGCAATTGTAAAATCTCTATATTCAGGGTCCAATTTGTTTAGCACAGAGCTTTTTCCGAGAATGAGGAGCTCTGTTTTTTGTCATTCAAAGCAAGTGAGTTCAAGGCCATCCAAGATTAAATGGCTGCAAACCCCCCATTTACTCTTTCCAAGTCTTTGGCATATGTCCCTGACAACTCAAAGACTATCTGGGTGTCATCCGCATAATTAGCAAATTGCACACCCAGACCATCCAAGAGATCAAATAATGGCTTAGAGTATACAGCTCTGCAGTACACCACAGGTAAGGGAGGCTGGCAGGGATTGTGCATTGTCTCTGGCAATTTTCGCCTGTCTTGGGTGAAGGAAAGTTTGAAACCATATTGTTGCACTATTAGAGCACTTTCTTATCCTGACCAATGTGTCCATTAAGAGATCGTGATTAACCAAATCTAAATGAGCAGAGAGGTCGAGAAGCAGGAGTAAGGCTGTACTGCCCTTATCAATGAAGGGCTGTCTTTGTACCATGTTTTGATCAAAGGTTTGATTGTCCGATGGCAAGAATGCCTTGTTGTTCAACAAAGTCCTCGTATTGGCAACAAGCCACTTTACCCAGGATTGTTTTCATAAAAGGCACATTAGTTATGGTCTTGTAGTTGCCAGGAGCGGGAGGGTCAAGAGTCTCTTTCTTTAATACAGGTGATATCCATGCCTCCTTGAGGCATTCTGGAACTTTAGCCTCTGAGAATGACGAATTAATAAACCTAGTGACCCAGGGGGGAAAAGATGACAGGTACTCTTTAAAGTTGGATGCCGGAAGCATGTCCCCTTTGCATGGGGTAGGTTTCATCCCATGGGCAAATGTCAGGATCTCGCTGTGTGATACCTCCCTAAAAGAAAAAGATAAGGAGGGATCTTGTGTATCAACCAGGGGGAACAAATGGTATTTCGGCCCCAGTGCTCGTATTAATTTTAACTCGTTCTTTAATGAGAGTTTGGTGGCGAGACATTTTCTGGAAAAACTCATCATGGATCTTTTGACAGCAGTTATTATCAATTTCAATATGAGGTTTGCCCGGCATACCTTCAAGTCCATGGAAAATGGAAAACAATTCTCTTGACTCGGATTTAGCTGCTTTAGTACAATCATTGAGTTTAGTTCTCTTAGCTTTAGAAATGATCACCTTAAAACGTATTACAGCAGCCTTATAGACCTTGAGAGTGGAATACAAAGGATGTTTCCTCCAGCTATGTTCGGCCAGGCATTTAACCTTCCTGGAAGTTAATACTTCGGGTGTAAACGGCTGGTTCTGTTTAGTTGTTTTCTTCTGAGATCTAGAACAAAGTGGTGCCATGGTAGCAAAGGCATCATAAGTAATATTTCACAGACAACTATTCAGAATTGATTGCTGAGAAAGACCCAATGAATCAAAGGCCTCCGGTGTGACTTTCCGAGTATTCCTATATGACACAGGTTCTTTAACTAAAGAGCATTCTGTGACATTAGGGCATGGGGCCAGGAGGTTAAAAACAAGGAAAGAGTGATCGGACCATATGCTGTTTTCCACTTCTATAGGCGAAATGGCCTAATTTTTGGTCATGACCAAATCCAGGGTATTCCCCCCATTATGTGTAGCTTCTCCGATGTGTTGTTTGTAGTAAACAGCCTCGGATACATTCAACAGTCAGGATGCAGCTTGATCTAAAGGATTATTAGCCCATAAGTCAAAATCTCCAAGTATAAGAGAAGACGAAGAAGGTTTAGAATGAACACTAAGAACACTAAGAACACTGTCTCAGGAGGATAGCTCAGGGGAAACATGCTCACCTTGGAAGTATGACGACACAGATAAACACAGGTTTGATCCCCGGGTGCGCACTTAGAAACCTATGGGTTTTAAGTGTGTTATAAATAACCAATCATATCATATCATATCATATCATATCATATCATAAGAGAAGCTAACAGTTGTTCCTCGTAGTCTGGAGTTTGAGTAGGAGGTCTGTAAAGTAGGAACATACTAAGAGAAGCAGTGGGATTAAGATTTCTCTTGATCAGCATGGATTCATAATAATCCAGCTCTAAGGTGTCAGAGCTAAAGATATTTAAGTATTCTTTATAGCTCAAGGTCACTCCTCATCCTCTTGATCAGATGCGAACAGAATGTAAAATGATATAACCCTCAGGAGTAGCAATCTGGGTGGCATGTAAAGCTGAACCTTGGAGTCAAGTTTCCATAATGGCAACAAGATCAGCTTGTGATTTAATAATACAATCTGCCAATTCCACAGCATGACGCACCAAGCAGCACATGTTTAACAAAACTATTTCCAATGCGGGTACTATGATCAACTTAGGAGAGTAACCACTATAGGGCGTGGGGGGAACTGTACCAATTGCAGGTGGTTCATGGTCACATTTAGCAGCATGGCCTGCTGTTATGGAGCTTAATGGGCAATTTACCTTCCTGGATTGGTCAGGGCTGGTAGACAAGTCGTCCACCTTAAGATCAATATTTGGTGTTGTCCTGGGGCCGATGGATACATCGCGTGCTCTGATTTCCAGTCTTGCACAACAGTTCTTCTGAATAGCTGCCAGGAGATCACAGTGGGGCATTATTCCTTCAAAAGAAAGTAGCCCAAGTCCAATAAGTTTATATTTAAATATAAGGTGGCGTTTCTAACAATAGTAAGAGCAGAGCAGAGGCTCGCAGACGTATCAAAATGTATACGAGCACTTCCCAGATACGAAGCAGCACAAACCGGCTCTGACGCACCAGGGCTGACGCGCCCGTCACCGAATGTAAAGGAGCACGAGCACTACAATATTGCTGCGAGATGTAGTTTGAGCGCTCGAAAAATGCAATGGGGCAAGTTATATGGCCTGTAACAACATGAAAGCAACACACTTTGCAATAAAATGGAATGTGAGCAGCACAAGGATTCAAATGATGTAAAATTTAGACAATTTCAATTATCAATCCTAAAATGTTAAAATATATATTAGCAAGGAAGAAACTAGCTGTTCCAAATTGAAATAAAGTGAAAAAGTGAGTGGTGCCCTTATACGCACCTGTACAAACCTGCCACCGAATTAAAAGGGGCGCAAGAATTACAATATTGCTGGGAGATGTTGCTCAAGCGCTAGAAAAATGCAATGGGGCAAGTTAAATGGCCTCTAACAACGTGGAAGCAACACACTTTGCAATTAAATGGCATAGGAGTGTTGCAAGGATTAAAATGATGCAAGCACTATATTATAAAAATCTAATTTATGCAATTTCAATAACAATCCTAAAATGTTCAAATATATCATGATGGCAGTAACTAGCTGCTCCAAATAAGACTTTGCTCCTGTTAGAGGCAGCCTAAATGGTGGAGGTATAGTAAGCTGAATTAGCCTCAGAATCATGTCTCTACATTGAGTGCACATGTATGTGAGGGAAGAGGGATCTTCTGGCCTATGACCCTTGAACCAATGCATTTAAATGGATCTGATTGACCACGTGTTAACATCAAACTCAGGTGTGTACCAGGATGTGACCAGTTTGACTTTGGCATGACTAGCCTTGGCACATGGGTGTCTACTAGCTCTTTGGTGAAGTAGCTGAATGTATCCAGAATGAGCAAGGCTATCAACAGTGGCAGAAGGGTGCTATACAAGACCACATACGATTCAAGACCACTTACATTGCAGTACATGTTAGTAGAGAAGGATATTGTTGCAGAAGGTAGAAGATTGGATATATTTGCGGTGGCCTGTACATAAGGTGGAATGTAATTAAGTTGTAGTTTGAAATTGCGAACTGACGTGAGAGATTTGCAAGGATCTCTGTGTGAGGGTTGGGATTACAATGCATATCCTGTTGATCTTATGGATGACTGCTGGCCCTCCACTAGATTTTCCTCTGTGGTCAGTTTGCTGGATACTGTAACTCTGCGTTAGGAAGACATTGATGATTTAGGGGGAGGAATGAGAAGGGCGTCCAAACCTTTGTTAGTTATGAGGTCAGAGATGGCAT
The DNA here is from genome assembly GCF_040938575.1 of Ambystoma mexicanum. NCBI lineage: Eukaryota > Metazoa > Chordata > Amphibia > Caudata > Ambystomatidae > Ambystoma > Ambystoma mexicanum. The sequence goes on from NC_090929.1 coordinate 546,446,899, forward strand.
TGGTGTGACTGCTGAGTGGCCGTGAACCATCATAACAGGGCAGATACAAATAGTAGGAGTCTTGCAGGGATGTACAAGGGAACCCGAGGTTCTTCAGGGTACATGTCTGGGGCTGCTTTGGGAGTTTAGCTGTGCAATCCCCAGAGAGGAAGGGAATGGGCTGTGGCAAAAGCAAGCATGGTAATGTTTACTTGATGTAAAATGGGCATACTAGCTGGCCCTTGGCCCTTTCCAGGCCCTAAGAGGACCAAGCAGGTGTTGCCATTTTCTATGTCTGCCCTTTGCTTTGGACGCCTGGACAAGAGGCACCCTGTGTTCTAACAGTGAAGAATGGAAAGGAAGGAGCATGCCTAAGTAGGTGGTTGGGCAAAGGTCATTTGAACTAGAGTAACTTGCACCAGTTGACCAGCTGGAAAAGTAATAGGCTGGAAGGCTGCTTTTGCAGAGAAAACAAAGCGATAGAACGAAAAGGCACAAACAAATTAGCAGTGATTTATAGGTGGGTGGGCAGAGGTCATGTGACACACATGTGACTCAGAACAACATGTACTAGATGACCGTTAAGTGGAGGTCAAAATCGGAAGTATTTCTACTCGTAATGGTTTCCATTTATCAATGTACTGCGGAAGGGACACAAAGCCTGAGTAGGCACATCGCAGATTTTAATCCAGTGTGAAAGACTCCACAAATTTTATTCCAGTGGTTAGCATTCTCACTTGTCTCATTTTCAAACAAACAAGGAATATGCCAATTGCATTAGCGTGTAAAACTCTCAGACACGCGAATGTAATTGTGGAATTTCCTCCCACTTCCCTGATACACACTCAATGCATTTTTCAGCTATAAAAATACCTAATAGCCCATCTGTTCCTCAAGCCTTCTCCATACTGCTGTCACTGCCAAGAAAGGGAGGTCCGGTGGTTTTATTTCATCAAAGTTTGCGGTGTTGGAGAGGTAATGCGCTTTGTATGCATATGGTATCACACCGCGTGGCATCACATGACATTTGACCCCGATGATGTGCCTTTGTATGTTTTATAAACAATCTAATTAAAACTGAGGCTGCTTAACTTTTATTATCTGTGAATGATGTTATTAATGCATAACCAAAAAATATCAAACGGTGAAGCCTACTTACTTTAAAAAGAACAATAGAAATAGTACTTAAATCCCATGGCCAGGAGTGACCCTTCTGAACCCTGTGGCAGAGTCCAAGCACATAGAAGTCATCTGTCACGACCCACATCCAGAAACCCCTCTGGCAAGCCCATGGACCAGGAAGGTCTTGGCTCGGGTCGCCAACAAACTTAGGCATCCTTTGCCTAGGCCCTCTTGGGGCCAGTCCTGGCGCCTTTGGCGCCAGGCTCATACTTAATAAAGACCTGGGTTTAGGGAACTACTTTATTTCAAGTGCCAGCCAACATGGAGGCATCCACATAGCTTGGCTCCTTGGAACCAAGCTATGCGGTATAGTGTTTTGGGTGTGGTAGCCTGGGAACTACTTTACCTGGACTACGTTCTTGAAGCTATTTAAACCACACCCGACTTGGATAACACGCTTCGCGTTACTTTGCAATCCTGCAACATGACGCTCATCGTGTTCAGCTGTACCCGCGAACCCCGGAAGAACAGCATCTGTAAAGAGACAAGAGGATATAGTTAGCAGCAGCAGCTTACCTGTAATTTTCATCATTAGCTGCCCACAGCTCCTGCGAACAGCATCCTAGGATCAGTGCGTCTCCCGGACCGACGGATCTGCAAAAAAGGTAGAAACAAGACATTATACACTTTTACAACATAACGAATTGTGCCGAAAAGCTTACCTTGCTAGGCACCCCTCGACCAACATTGCCTCGGGATGTCATACACCGGGTGAGCACCGCGATCTATGGGAAAGAAAAGACATCAGGTTAGCAAAGGCAAGGCATCATAGCGCTGCGCATAGCGCCTACTTACCGCATCATAGCGCTCCTTATACACCATCATTTACCGGCCAGATCCAATTCAGCCAATGCATCACATTGGACTTCTGCGTACCTAAGGAAGGGAAAGAGACATTTATTAAACCAAGAAAGGCATGCAAGAATAACAACAATATACAACAGCAATAAGACCTACCTGAAAGACTCAAAGCGTGCCGACATCAGTGAAGTAACTAGATTGCATTCGCCCACAAAGGACAATGCGCCCCTGCCATGAAGGCAGGACGGAGAGCACACCTGAATTAACAACAAGGTGAGGAGAGGTCCAGAGGGGCTGCAGGCATACGGGGCGGTGGGGTGCTGCTTATCACACTTGCCCAGTCTTGAACATTGGCCACCCGTATTCCAGGCAGAACTTCCCTGCTGGTCACACCTGGGAACCGCAGAGAAGGTTACCAGAGTCCCTACGGCTGGGTGTTGTCCCCGTGGATACCAGGTGAGCGTAACAGCATCACTATTTTCATGATGACAAAATACAAATGTTTCCAAAATAGCCAAGTGGAGGAATGTTTAAATGTTTACCATATTTCAATGTACAATTTCATATGAGGTTTGCCAACTCGGTGTAAGCAACCGATCGAATGTCCTCTCTGAATGGCTATATTTCCGGATGAGGCTTGTCTTGGACTCACTCTTACTGTTGAAGTTGCCTCAGACCTCAACAGCATCTGGTATTGGGTTCCCCGCAAAAACAGCGCATCCAGCATATATGAAAAACATGAAAGATGGGTCTTCTTAGGTATATATAAGGACTGTGCTGAAAACATAGAAGATGTATTTATTTATTAATATTGCACCGGTAACTCGCGAGTCTGGGGATGCAGAAATAGGGACACATAAGACAAACAAAAGGCATGGGACAGGACAAACATTACGGTTACTGATGGAGTAATTTAGTGGGGAAGTCAGTTGAAGATGTGGGTCTTCACTAGTTTGCGAAAATGCAGATAGTTGGTTTCCTTTCTTATGTTGGCAGGGAGATTATTCCATAGACCTGCCGTAATGATGGGGAAGGATTTCCCTAGGCCCAGTTTATGCTTATGGGTCGCTACTGTGATTATGCCATGGTATGATGATCTGAGCATGCCCTTGGGTGCATATGGGTGTATTATAGTGTTTAAATACTCTGGTGCTTTCCCGTGGATGCATCTATGAGCCAAGGTTGGGGCCTTGAACTGGATTCTATTTTCAATTTTGAGCCAGAATAGCTATTTTCTAGAGTCATTAATGTGGTCAAATTTGGTTGTGTTCTTTATGATCCTTACAGCATTGTTTTGTATGAGCTGATAGTCTTGGAGACATTTTTATTAGACACTATCATCAATGCATTGCCGTAGTCTATGCGAGATAGTATCATCGCCCTGGCCACAGTAGCGCATTTGCCCTCCGACAGGTAGGGCCTGATTGCTTTCAGAAGTCTGAGATAGTCGGCACATATTTTCTTTATGTCTTGGGTCTGAGCCTAAGCATCCAGGGAGGCCTCCAGCATCATGCCTAAGGTTCTGACTTTGTCAAGTACCAGAATTTGGGTATTTTCTATCTGAAATGAGTGGAATTCGGGAGGGAGAGTGGCTCTGGCCTGATGGGATTTGAATACCATTAACTCAGTCTTCTTACTATTCAAGCACATACAGTTTGTATCCATCCATAGTTCTATAATGGAATAGACCTTAAGCAGTTGCTTGTTATCTTTCTTGTGGTCCCCACTGAGTTCAATCACCAGCTGAGTATTGTCAGCATAATTGGTAAAAAAGATGTTTATGTGATCTAGTACGAGGCAGAGGTATCTCAGATACAGGATAAATAGTAGCAATGACATACTAGCTCCTTGTGGGACACCACAGAGAATTTCCTTTTCTACGGAAAATGTATCTCCCAAATGGACCCATGAGATTCTATTTTTTAGAAATGACATTATGCAGCCTGTCGCTTCTACAGAGCATTTGGCTGTTTTTTCCAGCGCGGTTTTGAGCACATTGTGGTCCAGCAGATCGAATGCTGCACTAAGAACGAGTAAAATGAGGAATCCTGCTTTTCCCCTGTCCATAATGCTTTGCATTTTAGTTTGGAGGTCTATCATAGCAGTCTCCGTAGTGTGCGCTGGTCTGAATCCCGACTGTTGGGGAGGAATGGATTCTCAAGCTTCCCTGTGGGCTTGGTGTTGTGATGTGGCTATGTTGTCCTTGATCTTCAGGATGAAGTTACAATTTGTGATTGGCTTGCGATTGCTAGGGTCTCTTGGATTCATGCTTGGTTTCTTGACCAAGGGGGTTACTGTAACCCTTTTTATATTCTGGGGTACTATCTGATCCCTAAATGTTGTATTGATGATTTTCGTTAGTATTGGGGCAAAGATATCAGGGTGCTCCAGTATCATTTTTGGAGCTAAGATGTTTTTGGCACAAGTGGTTGGTTTCATGGAGGCAGGGGTTTTTATCATGTCCTTGCGGGTAATGTCCGAGAACTTGATGACATCGATGTTATCAATAGCCTCTTCTGTAGGGAGGGCTGTAGCTCTTGACTTGTTTGTTTGGGATTTCATAATTAGGTCTCTAGCTTTGGATATTTTCTGGAAAAAAAACATTGTGGGTATTATAACATTCCTCTTGAGTGGAAGTCAAAGGGGGGATATTGCCCTGGGTTTTTCAATGGATTTAAGAATGTTAAGCAGTTTGCTGGTGACGTTGTCTGTGGATGTGATTTGATCATTATAATAGTTCTTTTTTGCCTCAACTATTTCATTATTGTAGCTTTTCTTACTGTTCTTCCAATTCTCCTTATTCTCTATAGTGGTTTTTGTTCCATTCATTTTTTAGTTTTCTATTTGTCTTTTTCTGTTGTGTCAGCTCACTAGTGAAACACAAGTGTTGTTTGGCGTTGGATCTAAGGGTTTTAGATTGAAGAGGGGCTGTTTGGTCTACCATTTCTTGGAGGTGAGCAAGTAGGTTGGTCATTATGGTATCACAGGAATCCTCTTCTTTGATGTTTTCCTTAATGTCATTGAGACAGTATTCGAGCTGTTCTCTATTTATATTTTTAAAGTTCCATTCTGTTACTTTGATCAGGGAATTGGGGATTCTGTCTCTGGGTGATGGTGGGATGATTGAGAAGGTTACACTGAAGTGATCAGACCAGATGCAGGTAAAATCCAACCTCAACCCCTCTTACCACCATCAGTATAAATGGATTACCATGAAATGATCGAATGGAGATATGATCACATTTTTATTTATTTAAATAATGCGGAGCGAGACCCCCGCGCTCCTCTCCTCCACCTTAAATATTACCCTTACCTCACTAAACACCTATATTTTAGTAAAATGTCCCAACATTTCGAACAAAAATCTGTAAAAGAATTTGGTAATTTCTAGATGATGTTCCTGAGACCAAAAAACACTGCTTCATGACCTGGGATATAATTGAACTTAGTATTGTATTCTGACAGCTGTAGTCTTCGTTAACTTCGATTGACCAACTTGGACTTGCTGTAAGTACCAGGTGCAATTGATTGGTAAAAAGAAAGCCCACCAGTGCCAAACTGGACTCTTGGTGACATGTAGTTATTTATCACACTAAACATGCAGACACGTCCGTGGTAATCTAATAGGTCAGAAACAGAAGAAATCTGCAGTGTAATGTTAGCCTCTTATTGCCCGATTCATGGAAAAGAGTGCATTTTCCCTGCAATTGCTGTGCGCTGAGAACAACACTGTGTTAGCCTGCGTGCAGAATAAAAATGCGCGCCCTGCATATTCATGGAAATTACTGCGCAAGGTAACTGTATTCGCAAGTCGTTCCCCAAACGCCCCTGACATGCTCTTGAACAAAGTATAAACAGCCAGAACAGCTCGCAAATACACATACCCTTCTAATAGTGCGTGGGGTTCCCCGCAAGCAGGCCTGCATTTTGGGGACCTTGCGCAGGGTCCCCCTTAACTGTTGCCGGCACCCCGACAACCTGAGTATGATACTTCGTAACTTGGGTTAAACTCAGGAAATCTGTGTGCGAACCCCTGTAAACCGTTCCTGCACCCAGCTATATTGCATACGGCCACCCCATGTTAGATTGGAACCCTGGTTGCATACACGCACAACTAAATCCGACATGCAAACCCACCGCTGCACTGCGATTCCTATGTGGAAGTGTCTTTACGACTGCCTTCGGGGTGGTGTTGTGATCAAGGGATTTGCATGGTCACTTCTATGCCCAGAGGCTTCGCAGGTGGTTCCATGAATAAGTGCTGTTTGGTGAACCTGTGGGCATGCAAGGGACTGCCTGCGGGCCGTACCTCGGAATGCCCACTTTTTCATCTATTATTCTACATTTTCTGTGTTCCGTCCCCTTCGCAGCTCTTTGCGCAAGCCATGCCCACGCTCAGCATTGTGTCTTGTGCAAGGCGCTTGATGGCTCGCAGATACGTGCCGAGCCAGCGCAAACTCCACACAAGTCCTGGAAAAGTCCTGCACATTCGATTCCATGAATTGACAAACAGGATTTTGCACGCAGTTTGGCGTGCAATTTTCCTATTTCCCACGAATCGGGCTCTTAGAAGCAATGCAGCCCCTGTCTCAAACGGTGTACGGTCTCTGGGTTGTGTCTCCTAGACTGCCTCTAAAATAGATTACCCAGGAAATGCTGCACAGAGAGCACTACACCAGGTGGGGTGCACAGCAGACCAGAAGAAGGACATTGAGGGGGCCAGCAGGGGATCAGGTGTTTGGAATGTTTCGAGGGGGTAGGGGTTGGGGATCAGATTGGGTGAACTTAAAGGAGCAAGGGGTGCCATGGTTGCTTTAGCAGGGGCGGTTGGGGACATGACTTTGTAGATGTGGCAGAGAAGGGGGAGAAGGGAGGTAGGAAGGGGAGGGTGGTATGGTACAGCGGGTTGAAACCATACATATCAAGCCAAAATCCTGCCCTTTGGAGGCTGCTCACTGACAGCCAAAATAAACATTCTTTTGGAGGAGCAGTCTCCATTCGCCAGTATAATGACAGAGAACCATCTCGAGCAGTCCCAGCACCAGGAGCACAAGAAGTAAAGTGGATATGTGACCATACCTGTCAGTGGTCCCGCTGAGCAATGAAGTGCAGCATGCCGCTTGGAAAATGTGCCTCCCCTTTTGCACATTGCCTGCTTATGCATCATGAACAATGACCCCCCCATGCTGAGCCTTTCTCCGTGCACTCCATGTTTGTGTCACCGTTAGTGAAGGATCACTCATGTCACTTAGTTGCAGCATAGGGGAACTTGCTGCCCTGCTACCTTTTCCTGCATACATCGTTCTGCGCATCTGCTGCCTGTGTTGCTGTCCCAACCTCTGTACATGATCTATATCACAGGGTGGTGATTGCAACAAATGCAAACTCCCTACAGGATATTGATGAACCTGAAACACTGATCATTTATTTATTTGTGTGTTTTTTTTGTGTGCGTGGGATACCGAATGCATCTCGCAATAGATGAAGTTATGAGCAGACCATAATCTAATTCCAAGTACATTGCGCAAACAATGTCGGAACATTAATATCTATTAGGTCTACCCGAACCGCAATTTACCAGTTAGACGTGGTAATGTTTTCTCTCCACTGACGAACAAGAAAGTCACTTTCGCGTGTGTCCTTTCCCGAGGACAAATATATTTAATGACATTTATAAGTCTTCGACACGTCTCGAATGAGCATTGCGAGCTCCGTGGAAAGGCTGAAGAAGAACATTTGAAAATTAAAGGGCTGGATGTCCCCAGTGCGGGCGTTGGAAAGTAATTCTGAACCACAATAACCACCTTGCAGAGCAAACAGTGCTTTCACGCCATTCATGTGGGAAAGACTGCAACACGCACAACTTTTTGAGAAATATAAACATTGCCACCACTCTGTCACAGTGTGATGCAGCATCATTTTCAGTTTTGCTCTTTTTCTCATTAGGAAAAAAAACAGTCTCATCTAGAATGTTTCAATGGTATAAGTTACTAAATTTTGAGACTGGGTGACTACTAGCTGGATAATGTGAAAGAAATGTATGGGATCAGACAGGACTCCATTTATATTTTAAATAAAGACTACATCACTGGTTGAGCTGAAATAGATAATGAAATACAATCCTATTAAGGTGTGCAACATTTTTTCTGCAGTTGAGATTTTGAAAATCTTTCGACTTTGCAGCTAAGCGAAGTTGCATAGTTCTTTTTGCATTGACAGTGTAGTTATTTTGCGCACACATATACACTTGCGGAAATGGTTTATAAATTAAATACAGACACCCCAAAATGTATAGCAGGGGGCAAGAAATGACTCTTACTCATTTGCAATTATTGTAACCTGCAAATAGCTTTTAACTACATTTCTTTTCCTGTTATCGTCGGCTATAACCGCTGTTATCTCTCACGTCGAGAGAAAAACAAGATGGCGGTCATTTCATTTCTAAAAAAAAACAGTTTCGGTTAAATCCCTCAGATAATAGCAATCTATTTTTGAGAAGGGGCACCCCCTTCTCCGTCAAATATTTAAATAACTACTGCATGGAATAACCCCAAGCCATGCATGGTTCTTGAGTCAACGCTTCGTGCCTAAGTTGTTTCGGAACTTGCCCAAAACCATCGAGCGTTTTTTTTTCTCTTCTAAATAATCTGGGGTTTTTTATGAATCTTTAGTAAACTTTGCAGTCCGGGGTCGGCGGCTGGGGGTGGGGGGTATTGTGGTTGCAAAAGTACGGGCCAAATAAGCACATACAAGAATGAAAACATACCTTATTAGATGTAGATGTTCTTGTGTTCTTGAATCTGGAAATGTAAATTAAATCTGTAGTTGAATCACAGGAGGACTGTACTGTGAGGGTTGAAAGGTGCATCTTATCTAGTGAAGTGAGGAGGGTTCCATGTAGAGTTTTTGGATGTGATTAGTCGATGGATGTGTGATTGTTGGAAAGTAATGAATCAAGGACTGTTATAGAGATGAAGTCAAAAAGAGTAGAAGGACTGCCCTCTGCGATGATGTCCACGTGCCATCTGCATCCTGTGGCAAAGGCCTGTCTGTGGACATTGTTAACATTCCCAGACAATAGTAACAGCAAAGGAGATGAGTCATGTGTTAAGGTGTTGTAATGTGAGTGTTTGTGATAAGGTTGAATTCTATTGTTGTGGCCGTGACCAGTGTCCAGCTACGACTATGCCCCCAAGAATTATGGACACTAGCCATGGCCACAGTAATATGTGCATAGTAATTATGGGTGTTATAGGGGGGTAAATAGTATGTGTAATAAGGTGCAAGGGTATTATTGAAGTGTATACACTATTTATAAAAGGGTATTTTTGTGGCCATGGTAAGTGTCCAAATTGTTGTGTGGATGGCTGCAGAATATGACCCCACGAATCTGGACACTGGCCATGTCCACAGTCATTTGTGGTCAGTGATAATAACCACTGTAAGATGCTGAGGATGAAGGGCATTATTGAAGTGTATACCATTTTTATAATCCTCCCAGACATGTGCATATTGACCATGGCTACAATAGTTTGTCCTCAGTGATTATGGTTACAGCAATATGCTGAGAGTAATTGATAGTGCGAATGGATGTTTAGATGAATATTGTAAGAAGGCTGCAATGTAAAATTGTGGACACTGGCGAAAGTCATAATAATTTCTCCTCAGTAATTATGGCTACAGTAATATGCCCAGGGTAATTGATACTGGGTATGGACATTTAGTTGAATATTGTAAGACTGCAATCTGTGATTGTTTCTCTGTAAAGAAACAAAAAGTATAATTTGTAATTCAGCATACTTTGAAACATTTGATTGCTTACAGTTGCACATATGTATTTATTTTTTTGACCCTAAAAAAATAGTACATTGTATGTACTACATTTGGTAAAACATGTGGGCATGGTACACTGTTGTTGCATTACCATGATGTAGTCACTGGTGCATTGGTGGATTGAAAAAAAAAGCATTGTATACAGATACAGTTTCTGCATTTACATGGTTATAAAGTTTACTCATTACAGACTATATGGTGTGTTTAAAGCAGTTAGATACCGATTGGTGTATTCTAACTGTAATGAATTTAAAAAGTACTACTGTTCTATATTATGGATGTAGTATGTAATTATAAGTGTGATGGCATGTTCGAAGTGTATTGTAATGAAGGGTATGTTTAAAATAGTTAGATACCCATTGGCATGTTCTGTGTATTGTAGTCATTAAGATTTCTCACTGTACTTTCATGAGTAGATTTGGGTTGAAGCAATATTAGGTTTTCATGATTGGGAGAAGTGGGGATAGAAATGTCATCAAAACGCTTATTATAATAATGTTCTGGGGAAAATTGAGGTGATTGTTGAGGAAATGGTTCACACGTACATGTGGGAAATGAAAATCAATATTACGGATGACATGATTCTTTCCATAATTAGATAGTTCAGATACTCCATTTTTTATTTCAGACGTTTGAGTGCATAATTAATTAATTTTGGTTTCAACAGTTTCCATTTGTCCCTCGTTGGTATTTACATTTGCTTCCTTATGATTACTGTCCTCAATTGTTTCTTGTTTGACTTTGTGGAGAATGAGATATATGATAAAGATGTCATTTAATAACTATTTGTCAACCTGCATTATTTTAGTGCATTTTAATATGAATGTCTGTGTTTACCATTAGTACCTGGCATGGCAAAAACCTGAGAAGAATTTACCTGTCATTGGCTATATTCCAAGACTTACTGAATGGTAATCCCAAGCACGCAACGGCGTGCAGCTCACTCCGGTCCAGACACAACATTTTCATTCCGGAATGGCCACCATGGAAAGGGAGAAGGGACTACGTGTAGTTCCTTCTCCCTTTCCCTGGGGGCCATTATTTGTTGACTTTTTTTATCAATTTACTTTAATGGCCCCCATGGAAAGGAAGACACGACTACTTGTAGTCCCTTATCCACTTCGATGGTGGCCAATTTCTTTTTTTACTATGGCCACCATGGAAAGAAAAAATGGACTACGTTTTCTGTCCGTGGTGGGCATTTTTTAACATAATTTTTCTGCCCGTGATAACGCAACGTGTCTCGCAGCCCTAAAAATAACCCCATTAGTACCCCCCTAACGGGTTAGAGTACTAATGGCAATAAATCCCTCGACTGCTGGGCAGTACTGCACAAGGTAATGCCCCGGGGACCTTCGTTAAGGCCCTCGCTACGCTACCTTATACGGTAATGGCCCGTAGTCTCAGGGCTTATTGCCATATTAATTAATTCTTCATCTGTTATCTCATCTTTGGGGAAGTACTCCTCTAGCCATGCAATTGTGCTTGCCATTTCTGTACCAATATATAATGACTATTTTCAGTTATTACAACATTTGTGTATGTTTATTAACTTCCTATGGTAAACATTTGCAATGAAAGATAGGGGAATGTTTACTTGCTAATTTTAGAGACTGTTTTCCTGTGCTGCCTGGTGCTTCAATTTGTAAGAGGTGCAGATGTACATTTTGTATATATGGTGTACAGTTGTGTTTAGTATTTGGTATAATCCATAATATTGGTGAATGCATAAAAAAATATTTTTTAGATTTGGAAAAATTTAATTGTGTATAGATGTACATTTTTGTTGTATTAATTGTAAGTAATGTTGATTTATGTATATTGTTTCTGTGAAAAGGAAACTTAAAAATGTTTTTCTCCCCTGTGTTTTGGGTTGGGTTGCCGCCTGCACTCAGGTACCTCCACGGATACATAATACTGCCCAAGGACATTTGAATTGCTGTATAGTGGGCAGAATGAATTTTTTGATGTGAAGCTTGAAATAAAATGTACTGGTAAAAACCTATGAAACTCAGTGGAAAAAACGTTGTCAAAGGGACTTTATGGTTCCAAGTAAAATCGAAAAAACCCAACAAATTTGCCAGTCATGGTAAGCTATGCAACCACAACTTGTGCCACCACTATGCACTGCTAACACTAACACACAGGACATCAAGGATGACATCACAAACAGAACTTCCGGTCCACCGCTCCCTGCCTGCGGTCAAGCTACTTCTTGTTTACTGTTCAGGCTTAGGACAACTGATATTCTCCTTGTCCTCTTGCATCGCTTCTCTTTCCCCGTACCATGTGTTGGGAGATGCACTTGAACTTCTTTCCAGCATTGGACACCACAGGTCCAGGTTGCTCTCAGCATACCTCAGCCAGGTGATTTGAAATTCCTGGCCCCTCTCATTCTTAAAGTCTCTGCCTCCAAGTTTTATGATGCTGCCGTGGGATTTCCCCACAGTACTCTCAAATTCCTTTTTGTTTATGTAACTCATACTCTTTATCCCAGTGGTTTTCTTCATCCCAGTACTGTGTAAGTTTTCCTTCACAGTTACCAACAGTGTATTTTAATGACAATGACAGACTCTACTTTGTACTTCATCTCCTTCTTCAAAGGATGTTAGTGAAGAAGGCTTAGTGATATGTTGCTTAGGGAGTTCCTCATAAGAATGGGAGTCCTTGTCCCCAGAGGGGGAGTCTCTCCTGGTGAGGTGCTACTTGCCTCTACCTCTATGAAGGGCATGGCATGGCAGGCTCACCTACCTAGCCTCACAGGGAAATGCTCCCCCACTGGGGAGAAGTGACAGAATCCCACGATTTGTCACACACCTCAGAAACCTCTGGTGAAGCCGTCAAATAGGGGCATAGAAATACGCATACTGCATGCCTACGCAGGATAAAAAGTAATTCTTCTTGATTGGAGGAAAAATCTTCTATAGAACATATTTGATGCCACAAATGTAAGGGCTTTAGGACCAGCTCCATTTGGGAAGCTCCATGATGCTTGGGCACAACAAATATTACTGAGAAAAATCTGTTCCCTTTTTCTCCACAGAGAACCCAAGATATGACACTTTTCTGAGAAACTCCTGTATCCTTTCAAGCAGGGCAACCTGATTAACTTTCCATTGGAGAAACATCATTTATACAGCTCTATTGTGCACCCCTTGCATATAAGATTGCTGGAACAAACATATGATGATATCATTTTAGATAACCACCAGTCAGGCCTTGTATCAGGACTTCTGCTGTGCCATCTGTTCCCGCTTCCCCATAGTGTGAGCCTGGCTTGTCATGTTAGATCATTCATATCCGGTTCTAGACTCCACGTGACAGCTCACATGCTTATTTTGGCTGTTCCTGGATGATCACCGCCCTGGACTTGGGTTTTTCCCACGTTGTCTGCTGCATGTTTGTTAACTTTAATTGCCCTCTCGACATTATTCTCTAGTGACTAACTGTGTAAAACAGCCCAGTGCTGTTTCAGCTTTATATGAAGCAAACATTCAAGATCCCAAAGTTAGGTGTGCTCTGGTATATGCCTTCTTCATGGTGGAATGAGATTGTTTGTCCACTCTATCGTTGATCGTTTTCTCATGTGACATGGAGGGCTCGCCCAATAGGGTATGTAAAATATAATCGATCTGCATTGTTTTTGGGAGCAATTTTTGCAATCCTTTCAGTGGAGACATCTTTGATAGGAACTTAAAAGCCCCTCTCATGACAGGTTTTGCCTATTATTTAAAAATCATGCCCTTGATTTCAGGCAACAATACGAGACCATTTGACGTTGACCTCTTAAATTGTTTTGGAAATGGGTGTTTCCACTTTTCTGATACCAGATATGTTTCCATCGCCAATCCCATATGAGAAGCAATTTGTGTTACTGCTTTTGATGTACCATCCTTTTCCAACTATTTTCCTCTCTCCTCCCCCTCTGTCCAGGAGGTACTGGAAGAGGAGAAACTAGACGTTTCAGACCAGGTAGATGACATGGAGGGAGGTCTTATCCTTTCCCCACTCTCCCATTTAATGCCTTCCTTGATATCTGTAGCACCTCCCTTTTCTTGAAGGATTGTTCACTCCTTTTCCTCCTTCCACTTTCATGTGAGAAACCTCCATCTGGCAAGGGTGTAGAACCCCTGTTTTTTAATCTATATTAATGAATACAATGATGCAGGTAATTCCTGCTCAGAAAGGGTGGCCTGGTGACCAGCACCCACTTCATTAAGCTCCATGCTAAAAACATAGTGACATATGCACCCTGCTGCACCAGTCTCCTGATATGCAGCCCCTGCTGTTTTAGTGACACAAAGAAGTTTCAAATGTCATAGGTGTCCTCGGGCCAGCTGCTGAGACAATGGTTGCATTTAACTCTGCACCTCTGTCCCAAAACTACATAATTCTGATGAACTATCATCCTGATGGTAGTTTAATCTTTAATATAAGCTATATCTGAGTTGTTGTATGGTGCCTGGTACTTCACATAATTATCAAAGACTCATCTAGGCTGTATCATACATATATGACAACTGTGAGCCCAGGCCAGCCATGGACAAGCTGTGTACATTTTACCTAGAATGGCTGTCTCTGCTGGACCCATCAGGACAATAGTCAGTGGGAGATGTGACTCTTTTGATCCTTTATGAGATCAGGTAACACTTCTCTCTAGCAGGACATCCATCAGCAGGAGTGTTTCTGGGAAAAAACGAATCTTAGGGCACACCTAAACAAAAGGGCTAGGCTCACACCAGGGCCTTTCATACCAAAGGGCCTTAGATACAATGGGTCTGAGATAAGGGTATGGTTAATGTAATCAGAGGTAGATCAGCATAGTTTGGGAAGGATTTCATCATTTTGTTTTTCTGTGTACCTCTTTCTGTCCTTAGGGGTGACCTGCTGCTGGAGCAATACCAACCCCTCAGCCAGCTACACCAGGAACTCGTTGGTGGTGAAGGACCCCTGCATGTGTTTGCCAAACTCCCCCAGGTTGGTAGAATGCGGACAATGGTGTACCTTCTCCCTGAGCCCCTAGATTGGAACTCACTGCATCCCAAGAGCCAAAACAGGCAGGATACCTGTTTTTTTTTATTTTTTAATACTTTATTTTCAGTCTTTCCGTTTTTGACTGGACCCTAAGGAAAGTAGTGTGAGTACAATGCAACAAAGCAACTTAACCATAACGTCCCTTTAACAAAGTTTGTTCACTGAATTTCATAGGTTTTTAGTAGCACAACTTAACAATAATAACTCTGACTTTATGTACATGTAATATGGAACATACTGAACCTGAGCACTTTGCCCGCTGTGCTTAGGGGAGTTGTGTCTAGTTTTCCTTTTAAAGATTCCATGTTTCCCTTATCCTTTGACAGGAACTCTCCTGTGAGGACTGGGTTTTCCCAATACTTTCTCTTATCCACCGTTTGCAGCTTCGGTGTGATGGACTGTAGCAGCCTGCCTACAGCAAAGTGACTCACTACCCCGCATACATTCTGACTTCATGAGGACAGAGGCTCTTGAAACCACAATTAAAATTGAGATCATAGGTTGGCATTTCTTATAAATTGGATTCTAGAAATAGGATTGCAATGATGCTTTGCTTTGTCTCCTATTTTGGGTGAGGATTAGCTGATCCAATTAATTAAATTAACTTTCATTCTCAATTAAAAAGGAGGGTCTTGGAATACTTTGAAGAAGAAATCACTTAGCTGAGCCCTTACTTAGCGGTAATCTTAATAACTTCTAGTCCTACTCTTTCTCGTCTGAGTACCTACTTGTGAGGTAACCTTACATTTTTCCAGGAAGACCTTTTCAATATCCATTAATTTTCTTGGTCATTCCTCCTCCATAGGTGGCATAGCACCAAACATATGTACAACCTCCTTTGAAGGCCCATTCTTCTTATGAGTCAGGAGGGAGAGGTGGGATGCAAGTACTGGGACGAAGACGAGGTGGCCAAGGATTAATGAGGATTACTGGTAATTAATCACCAGAATTACCATCACGTCCTTCATTACAGTACTTACTTGTAAAGTATACCAACTTGAGGTAACGAATGGGCCTAGATCAAGATGTATCAGGACAATAATGTAGTGATATGCACAGAAACGATCACCAGTTCTATTTGATAGCAACAGACAACTTCTCATGTGATAATGGCCTGAAAGATCACGTGCGTGCTGCACTCAATACCCCTGTTTCAAAGGTCCCAACCTCCTGTTGGTGTAGATTAAGACAATAGTGTCTGATAATTCTATTTTATTTTGCCCAGTTAGCAGAAACGGATAGCAGCCGCTCCCTTACCTGACGTTCTTGCCGGCATCAAACCCCAAAAACACCACCCCACGGTGTAAATACAGCACCCCACATTTCTTGGCTGTCTGACTCGTTCTTGCACATAGTAAATACTTATTTAAGGGCATGTTACGATGTCTCCGTTGCTTACGGTTGGCATGAATGTTGCTAATTATCACCGAAGCAATGTTGATTGTGTAACCTTTTCCCTGACGGTAGGTTGGGAGCCCCACCCAAGCCGTTCCCCCAGCCCAATGAATAGATTGATTAGCTGACCTTCAAAGATCTACCAAATAATGACCAGAAAATAAATCTTGCCTTCCTCTGGGCGCCCGAAAGCAATCACCACTTATCTTGTAGATGGCACTGCGTGCACATCTACTTACTGAAGATGTTAAGATGGCTACGATCTTACAACACACATTACGTACGTCCGCCCCTGCTACCCCCCTCCCCCACCCGCTGAATCTGAGCCACACATATTTTCCTTCTTTTGTCTTTTCTTAGTTTTAGATGTCACAAGCACAAGACACAATTTTACAAACAAAAAATAGTATTTACATTTGGTTCGGCACAATATACATTGCCCCATTTACATTCAATTACACAGGCGCTAGGCAATTTATTTTGACATTAACAGGAACGACATGTAAACAATGTCTTCTTAGCGCTAATCAGTCGTTATAAATGTCATTGGTTCGCCGGTTGTTATGTGCGAATGTCTTTCCAAACCTTTCCTGCACGTGTGAAAAATATCCCCGATCTGGAGGTGCAAATATGCCTGTCACCTTAACAACACTTCTAGTATGCACCTGGTGCTAGATTACATAAACTGCAATCGATGTATTAAATAACATTTCTGTGTTAAACATCTTTCTGTGGTATCTCGCACGATTTGTGCCAAATTGCACAGAAGAGCACTGCACACCTTGGTTTTAAAAAGGTGGTTCAACGTATGATGTATGAGAGGATCTCGTTTTTAATGTTGGGTATTAGGTGGCACCTGCGCTACCTTTTAGCCAAAACTATTGCATTAGAGTACAGCTGGGTAGAAATGGCATATGAGAAGGGACACAAACTTGTAGGTGTTGTTTGGGTTTTACCTACCCATTGACGGCTCATGGCCATGCTTATCCCGTTGGTCATTCTCATCCGCTTCCTGCCTCTAGCCATCTAAAACATATCCTCCTGGGATCATTTTGAGCTACCTTTATCAAGCCTTACCATCATCCTTTGTGTTTTAGGTTCCTGTCAGTGTTTTTCAAAGCAGTCTTCCGAGAGTTAATTGGAGCTTTAAACCTGTTACATTTGTAATAAAAATGGCTTAACCAGGTCTGCCTTCAGCTACTCCATTTTTGTAAGCACTACAGCCTAATTTCAAGTTTGGTGGTATTTTGCAGTAAATCCACCAACACACCACCAAATGGATTTACCGTTACCACGAATTGGTCCAGAAAATTTACCACCAGATTACAAGTGGTGGTAGGAGGTGTTAGTCCCCATTTATTGGAGTCTGGGGATTTCAGCAGAAATACCACCAGCAGTAATTCTGACGATTCTTGGCAGTAAAGTAGCAAATCTACCTCCAGCTTTTTGCTGGAGGTAAAGCCTCCAGTTCACCACCGAAAGTGTAGTATGGCAGTGCGCTAATGCAGTGGTAATGGAATTACCTCTCTGTTACTGCTATTTTTTACTGCAACACTTTACTCGTGATGAGACCCTATGGACCTCATTATGACCCTGGCGGAATGGGTTTAACGGCACCGGTAGAGCTGCCTGCGCCGTTAAACCCATTCCGCCCTATTATGAGGTCCTCTTGCGGGACCTGCTCTGGACGTCTGGTCAGACCAGACGTCCTTTGCGGGTCCCGCGAGTGGACGAGCATGCTCACAAACGGGCCCATTGTTAGCATGCTCCCCATTCCCATTGAGCCCAATTGGGGCTCAATGGACAGGGGAAGGTCCGGGTTCCCCGAATGGGGAAATACCGGGCCCTCCAAAGTCGGAATGGCCCGGTATTTCCCCATTCAGGAATGGGTTTAACGGCCACAGCACCTTTACCGGCGCCGTTAAACCCATTCGCCTGGGTCGTAATGAGGCCCCCTGTGTACATTGACTGTTTGCTTATATGGGTCTCTATCAGTTTCATCCACATTTTGGAAGAACGGTAAGGGTCTTTTACTCTAACATGTTGCTCAATGTATGTTTCCAGTGCTGGCATGCTGGAGGGGGGCAGCAGGCTACTGTTAGGAGCTGCTAGAGCAGTGTTAGGCGGCACCCTACAAGTATTTAATTCCGGAACAGGGTGCAAGGTGATTATGTGGGGTTGTGACTTCCCCATAGTGAAAACTGAATTTCATATTTAACTGCAGAGATGTAATACTAGGGAGTTATGCCTTTAAGAGTGATCCGTGGTTGCTGAATGTTGGGACCCATATGCAATCCTAATTTTCATCACCAGGTACAATTTATATTATCCTGACTCTGTTGTTCAGTCTATAGATAAGATATTTGTAATAAAAAAGGTATTGTTTTAGCCCTGCCTGTTAGGCACTTGTAGAAAAGGGGCAACGAGTAGTTAACCAAAACAATATTAAAGATAATGCATTTAATCTATTTATATGATTTCCAAAGGTACATGTCTTAAGGATTAACATCATTTCATGTTATTCATGGATCTACAATCTGCTCTTGAAACTACAACCACATTCTTCACCTACTTATTAGATCTGGATGCGGTCGCGCATCTGATTTACGGTCATCCACAAAGTCTATTCAAATAAATAGGCATGCATGAGCTTTGCTCCCAGAAGTGTCATACCCAATGCTTTGTGGCCAGGAAGAGAGTCGTGCCAAGCGTTTGCCATGTCCCCTTCTGTTTAATCTGTATTTCATCAAGATTATAACAGCCCACTCCAACGTAAACGTTTCTAGGCCAGAACCTTTAACGTCCCAGTACTGCGATTGGCAGATGTTTAAGTCCTTCTAACAACCACAGAGATTAAAAAAAAGAGTTTCTCCACACTTGAGGGACTGCGCCACACTGGATACTGGTGGTGAGAAAGTATGTTATTTATTAAAAGTGCCCTTTTGGATAACACGTGTTTCGACACACAAGTGTCCTTTTCAAATCAGGGCTGATAGCAAAACTATAATGAATATACACAAAACGTATTCATAAAGGAAAATTAACAAAGCAAATATGTATCATAAATCAGAAAAGACAGTCAAATAAATACGCAAATAAACATTAGAACATTAGTGTTGATATTAATTGATCATAGAAAAATAAGGGGGGGAAGGGGAGGAGGTTCAAGGTAAATAGATACGAGAGAAAAAATAAGAAAAGAAAAAATAAAGAAAACAAAGTGTTATTGAATATCACAGTTCAGATATGTAAGTCATATGGACATACTGTTATTGATAAATGATATTTGGTTGCACCCATGGAGCCTTACTTCTGTTGCAAGTTTCAAAGTTCCAATTGGGTAAAAATTATGGTTATCACGGGATAAATGCCCCTATAGAATTAGGTCAAAAATCACAAGTTGAGAAAGCAATTGCGCCAAGATACGTGATGGTGTCATTTCAGGTGGTAAGATTGTGTTTTCAAAATGCGTTCAATGAAAGCTGGTCAAGTTCAAAAAGGCTAAGAATTGTATGAGTAACAAAATCGAGTCGAGCGTGTTTAGCTTTCAACTTAGTTCAAACAACCTGTTTAGATGCATCTGTGCGTGAAATCTGTATGAGTACATAACATATTTAAATGCATCGATGCGTAATCTCTGTATGAGTCCAGAATCGGGCGTTTTTTAGCATTTAACTTGCTAGGGTTTACCTGCAAGTTTCAGAAAATGTCCTTCTGTCTAGTCCGAGAAGCAGGCTGCACCTCCTGAGTTTACAAGGAGGTTGTCATGGCAACCCAAGTCCTACTTCTGTTTCAATTTGGATCCCGTTCTATGTGTTGGAGGAAAATATGAGCGCCATGTTTTAGGTTCAAGGATCATGTTTTTTTATAATGGAGAAATATGAGAGAAACAAAAAGTAAAATCCCATGGGCTTATAGGCTGCAGGTTAATTAGTTACGCTCGTATCAGCATATATCGGAAAATATATATTAATAGATTATTCACAAATTTACAAAAACCCATAATAGATAAATTATTCAGCGTTAAATTAACCCGCTCAATTCCTCTTCAAGTAAAAGAGGGATCAAAGGTAAAAAAGTGGCGAGGGAAAGCTTTTACACTATCAAACTACATTTGTTCAGTGTACAGCAAACATATCATCCCACAAGGGCTTCGTATTGATATATGTTGTTCGTGGTCCAATTATGATAGAAAGCGATAAGAGCATTCAGTTGGCGTAATACTAAGTATGTAGAGTGGGCAAGGAGTGGCATATCGAGTAGAAAACATATTTCACTTAAAATGTTACAGATCATTATTTGGAAATGCACACATGTCAGCCCCCAAGGGCTTCATATTGATAGATGTTGCTCGTAGTCCAATTATGATAGAGAGGGATAAGAGCATTGGGTTGGCGTAATACTGGGTATGTAGAGTGGGCAAGGAGTGGCATATCAAGTAGAAAACATATTGCACTTAAAATGTTAGAAATCATTAATTCTCATGCTCATAGGAAATGCGCCATCTCATGGTCTTGATTCAGGCCAAACTCTGTTGCTCTAAAATTACAAATGGTACAGGCTTCCATCAGGCGAAGGAGGACTTCCCTATTTCCACCTCTCATGCTCAGAGAAGCCTGTTTGAGTCTGATGAACCTTAAGTTCATTTTATCATCCAATTGGTGCTTGGTTTGCCAATGTTGTGCGAGTGGTAATGTTGAATCTGACTTGCTCATAGCATAGACGTGTTCGAGTATTCTAAACCTAAGTTCTCGTGTGGTGCTTCCAATATATATACGTCCAGATGAGCATATGCTGGCATAAACAATATATTTGCTACGGCAATTGATGGTATCCTTGATGGTAATAGTTGTCCCTCTTGTATCTGAAAAAGTCTCTGTATTAGAGTGCGCTAGTTTGCACATACCACATGACCCACACTTCCTAAATCCTGTAGGTACACTTGGTAACCATTGTTCCAGTCTCTGTGTGAGCAGTTTCGGGAGTAGAGATGGCTAAGGCTTGTCTTCAGAGTTCTCGCTTTTTTGAAAATTAGATTTGGTCGTTCATCAATAATGTCATGAAGATGTTCATCCAGTTTAAGTAGGTGCCATTTCCTATTCAAAATTATTCTAATTTCTAAATTATTGTGAGAAAAGGTTGTGACAAAACTCACTTTGTTATATTCATCTGTTGGTGTGGGGTTTTTAGGTGTTCAAGTTACACCCCTATTCATTGTTCTAACTTTTTCATATGCCATATTTATAATTTCTTGTTGTAGCCCCTTTGGCCAAATCTATGTTTCAGTAGATCACATTCCTGTGAGAAGTCAGTCGAATTAGTGCAATTTCTCTGGGCTCTTACAAATTCTCCCTTTGGTATGTTGTTTATCACTGATTTCTGATGACAACTCGTTGCGAATAGGGTTGAGTTTGCTTCTGTCGGTTTACGGAAAGTTTTGGTCAAAAGTCTGCCATCCATAACATATATAGTAAGATCTAAGAAATCTAAGCTAATGTTGCTCGATGGTCCTGACAGGAATATCCCTTCATCATTATTGTTTACGCAATCTTTAAATTTGATTAGTTCTTGGTCACTGCCATTCCAGATTAATAAAATGTCATCGATAAATCTGGTCCACATCACAATTTTGTCTTGTGCATTTAGGTCCGTGTAAACATGTTGGTCTTCGAACTTACTCATGAACAGATTAGCAAGAGCAGATGCGTATTTTACGCCCATAGCTACTCCCTGTTTCTGCTTGAAATATCTGTTGTCGAACAAAAAGATGTTGTTGTCCAGAGTTGTTGTCAACATTTCTTTTAGCATAGTAACGTAATGGTAGTGTGAAGCAGTTTCCCCACGAAATATATACTTGATGGTTGCAATAGCTGCCTCATGCTTGATCGATGTATATAGGGCTTGGACATCCCAGGTGACAAGTTTGTATGTGTCCTTCCAGTGGATGGTTTGAAGTTTCTTGATAACATTAGTGGAATCTTTGCAAAAAGCCTTAATTTTTGGTACACGTGGGCTTAGTATATTGTCGATAAATTCACTTATTTTCTCTGTGACCCAACCTATACCGCTGACAATTGGTCTCCCCTCCGGAATTTTGTTGAATGTTTGATACACCTTCGGTAAGAAGTAGATAGTCGGGACTACAGGATGTGAGACAGATATGTAGGCTCTTTCGTCTTCGCTGATTAGGCCTTTCCTTTCCCAAGTTTGAATCTGTTCCATTATCCGATTCTTGATGTCAATGGTAGGGTTATTTCGAAGTTCTTCATAGCAGAGGGGTGTCTTTAGATGATTCTCAACCATCTGAATATAATCCATACGATCCATAATAATGATTTTACCTCCTTTATCAGCTTCCTTAATAACTATGGACTGGTCCATTTGTACATTTTTTAGAGCTATGGTCTCCTTTGAGGTTAAGTTGTTACCTTTGGTCATAAATCTGTAGTTTGTCTTGTTTTTGCGCTCAAAAAGATTATTGATATCCATTTGAACCACTTTATGAAAAGCATCAATCATATTGTCTTGTGCAAATTGTGGTGTAAATTTGGATCTGGTTTTCAATTGTTGTATTGGAATGCTGCTAGGTTATATTCTTAAATCATGAAGTGTCTCATGTAACTCCAAGTCTTTTTCTTCAAGGGTTCGTAATAGGTGAATATTCTCAATATCCTCTATGGACAATGTACTGAGTATTGGTCTCTCTTGTCTTGGTCGGTATTGCTGAACTTGAGTAACAAAGAACGTTTTAAGTTTTAGTCTGCAAGACTTTCTGACAGTGGCGTTGCTAGGGTGGGGCTTGGGGGGGGGGCAAGGAGACCATAGCTCTAAAAAATGTACAAATGGACCAGTGCCCCCCCTCTGAAGTCCTGTGCCCACCCCTTGTGCCCCTACTACCTAAGGTGCGCAGTGACCATGTTCTCTGTTCGTGGTTTTGTGACACTCACTGAGGCAAATGTCTGCATATCACACGGCAATACTCCTTTTGTCTCAAAGCGAGTAGTGCTCGAGCAGCTTGCAGCCCCTCCCATCAGAATGTAGCCACGAAACTGCTAATGATGGGCCATTAGTCACTGAATTGTTTCGTACCTGCATTTTGATGGGAGGGAGGGGAGCTGCGTGGGGTGTGGGTAGTTGGTGTGCACAAAAGCCTCTCTGCAGGAGTGCTTGTGATGCCACCACTGGCATACTGAGGGCCCCGCAGCCCCTACGGTTCATGGGGCCCCTGGGAGGGGGTCCCACTTGGAGAAAAAAAATGAAACATCCCCCCCCAAAAAAAAGTTTTGTTTCTTTTTGAAATCACTCTGCATTCATAAAGAAATGATTTCTTTAACAAAACTAATTTCTTTATTAAGGCAGAGTGACTACAAAAAGAAACGTTCTTTTTGAAGTCTGCCCTCCCTCACCTCCCCCACCCCATGACATGGTAGACCCTAGGCTCGAGGCTTCCATGTCATGGGTTTGGGGGGATCCCTATGACTTCAAAAAGAAATAGGGACTCATTACATTTATGCCGGTCTAGAAACAACGGTGCTGGTAAGCTTACCGGCACCGTTGTTTCTGGACCAGCATATTACAGGTCTGCCTGCCTGCCACAGCGCCCATGGTAGGCAGACCGCCATGCAAGCACCAGCACCATTAACAATTAACAGAGTCCTATGGGAATAGGGAGAAACATTTTACCGGCGCCTGACTTTCTGGGCTGCCGGGGTTGTAATCTCCCGGTGGCACTGGGAAGTCAGGAGCCGTAAATCATTCCGAGTCTGGTGGCAATCCTCCCGTGGTAACAGCACGATTATCACCAGACTCAGAATGAGGCCCATAGGTTATTTTTGAAGTCACTCTGCCTTCATAAAGAAATTATTTCCGTTGTGGTTCGGTCCATACCGGAAATCATTTCTTAATGAAGTCAGATTGACTTAAAAAAAAAACTATTTCTTTTTGAAGTAACAGGGCTCCCTCAACCCCATGACATGTGCGTGTGAGAGTGTATGATGAAAGGGTGCACACTTAAATGTATAGGTGGCTGCCTGTGTGCTTGTATAGTGAAAGGGTGCACACTTAAATGTATGGGTGGCTGCCTGAGTGTGTCTGCATGGTGAAAGGATGCACACTTAAATGTATAGGTGGCAGCCTGTGTGAGTGTATGGTGAAAGGGTGCACACTTAAATGTATGGGTGGCTGCCTGAGTGTGCCTGTATGGTGAAAGGGTGCACACTTAAATGTATGGATGGCTGGGTGTGCGTGTGTGTATATGGTGAATGGTGCCTGTGCTTATGTTCAGGGGTGCAATAAAACCTACATTTCAGGTGGGCTAATCCTTCAAATGTTGGTAGAAGCGCTAACTTCACGAGCGGTGGGGAGGGGAAAACGTATTTGTGTGGGGGCATCTAACTTCTTTACGCATTCTAATGAGACTATTCTAGTGCAGCTTCAATGTTACAAGCAGTTAACTCTCTCCTTTAAGTCTAAAAGCACCCAGCTATGGACTACAGTGAGAATGAGCGGTCTCCTGTTCCCTCTCCACCCTACCAATCACTCCCCTGGCATGCAAGTACTAATCCCACATCACAATTTCAATTGCCTAAAAAATGTGGCGTTTGAAGGCAGGTACTAACAGTGAAATGCTTTACATTGGTAATTTCTGGGTCCTTGTTAACAGTGAAACCCAGGTGCCGTTTAACATCTGAGTCCTATTCTGTCCAGCAGCTGCTCTAAAGGTCAGCCAGGTCGAGTCAACATAGCACAAAATTTCAGGGGGGGGGTGTGGAAGCACAGTCACCTCAATGGTGTTGCACTACTACTTGTGTTTAATGCATCGATTACTTATTGGTAATCTTCATTACTCCTAGCCCTTTTCTTCCTCGTCCCAGCACTTATGCATGAGGCAGTACTTGTGTTTGAGGCACTCTGCCTCATACACAAGTACTGGGGTGAGGAAGAGGTACATGGCGGTAATGCCTGATTTAGCTACCTGTAATCTTTATTACTCCTAGTCCCACTCTTCCTCACCCCAGTACTTACCTATGAGGCAAAGAGCCTCATACGTAAGCTCTTGGACAAGAACAAGGGACGTGGAGGTAATTCTGGGCCAAGGAGCTGATTTTGGAGGTTGGGGTAGGGGGTGGGAGAGGGGAGGTGTGGAGGGGCGGGATTGTGTGATAAATCATAATGGTTGTCCATGTCCAGGCTAAGTAGGCATGATATGTGGCATTAGTGGCTAGAGAGGCACTTTGGTGCAGCCAGTCTAGTCATTCCTCAGTTTGGTATGACTTTCTTTTAACTGGGCATTTCTGATAAAGCAGTCCTGCTAAGTGTAATTACCAGGATAGATTGGCATTTCAGTGCTGTAGGTCTAGTAATTTCTTACTGCCGCATTGCATATTTTTCTGGGCATCTGTGATAAAATGATATGATATGATATAAGTCATTTATAACGCGGCCGTACATATGGCGTGACAAGACAAGGGAGGGAAGATAGACAGAGGACAAGACAAACGATCTTACTAGGTCATGTGTCATTCAGATGGTGCAAGTGCGAGAACGAGAAGTGCAAGGGGAAAGGGAGGAGGGGAGGGAAAAACAGGGCAGCAATGCTCTGAGTAGGTGCAGCCAGGGCAGCACGGCTCTGGGTAGTGCAAGGAGAACAAGGGATTTCAGGGTTACAGTTACAGCCCCTAAGTGCATGGTAGGCCCGGAGGCAGTGAAAGGGTAAACGATCAAGAAAGTGCCTGGACTCAGAGAGACTCTGAGGGTAGCCAAGCAGCCAGTTGGTACAGCAGACAGGTAGGTCAGCAGGGGAGGGAGAGAGA
Source organism: Ambystoma mexicanum (assembly GCF_040938575.1). Classification (NCBI taxonomy): domain Eukaryota; kingdom Metazoa; phylum Chordata; class Amphibia; order Caudata; family Ambystomatidae; genus Ambystoma; species Ambystoma mexicanum. The sequence continues at coordinate 546,472,935 of NC_090929.1, forward strand.
GAAAGCAGAGGAGAAGAGGAACATTTTGAGCTGCTTCCGAAACATCAGGTGGTCTGCCTCAAGTTTGAGAGGAGCAGGGAGGCCATTTCAGAGGGAGGCACCTGCAGAGGTGAGAGATATACCCCCCACTATCTGCCTGGAGAAGGGTCTAACCATTAGAGAGTTGGAGGTAGCTGAGCGAAGGGCTCGAGAAGGAAGGGATTTTGGAAGAGAGTGTTGGATGTAGTGCGGGCCATGGCCCCAGAAATCCTTCAAAGGGTCTTGAACTTGATACTTGCTGCCACTGCGAGCCAGTGGAGAGATTTCGGGCTGAAGAGATATGATCCCTGGGCTTGAGGCCAAGGATAAGACTTGCAGTCTTGTTCTGTATTAGTTGCAGATGACGGAGAGTAGAGGCAGGCAGATTGAGAAAGAGGCTGTTGCATTAGTCCAGCCTAGAGAGAGCCAGTGCTCTGGATACAGTGAGCCTCTGGTGGAAAGTAAGAAAGGGAAGAGCCCCTTTGAGGAGGAGCAGCTGCTAGCGGGACATCTTGGCGACATCGGAGATGTGAGGAGAGAAAGAGAGAGTGGAGTCGAAGATAACACCAAGGTTTTTTGCCTCTCAGGAAGGCGAAGGAAGGGGGCCCAAGGTGGGAGGCCAGAGTGAGAGAGGGAAAGCAGGGGCAGGGGTCCCAATGAGACGGATCTCATGGAATTAAGGTAGAGATCGTTGGAGGTGCACCAACCTTGAATCGTAGATAGACAGTCAGGAATGAGCGAGAGAGGAGAGGAGGCTGAGGGGAGCCTGAAGGAAAGCTAAGTCATCCTCATAACACTGAAAGTTAGAGGAGAAGGCAGAGATCAGGTGAGACAAAGTGTCCAGTAGAGGTTGAAAAACCAGGGTGAGAGGATAGACCCATGGGGAATGCCACAGGTGGGGAGAGGTGGCGGAGAGAAAGGAACCAAGTTGGACCTGAGAGGGGAGGGGTGGTCCAATAGGAAGGCGATCAGTCACTACAGGGCCTAATCCGTGATGCCCAGGTTCTCACAGAGTCGATTGATCAGGATGGCGTGGTTGACCATGTCGAAAGCTGAGGAAAGAAGGAGGATGAGGATGAGGACAGAAGGAATGCTTGAATCACGGTTAGTGAGCAGATCTTCACAGGTTTTCAGGAGAGCATTTTCCATGCCTCTGGCAGCTCTGAAGCCAGACTGATGGTCATGGCGACAACCAACAGATTCAGTGTGGAGAGTAAGCTTGGAGCTGGCAAGCCTTTCCAAGAATTTGCCCAGGAAAGAGGTAATGGAGAATGGCTGATAGTTTGCTGGACAGTTAGGATCGGCAGACGGCTTCTTGAGGTGTGGATGCACAAGGGAGTGCTTAAGGGGAGAGGGGAATGTTCCAGTGGCAAAAGAGTGATTACAGAAATCGCCCAAGGCTGGAGAGAGGGTGTCAAAATGGTCCTTGATGGTTATGGAGGAGCAGGGGAGCACCTGTTTGGATGAAATTTTCATAGATCAGGCTTGTCTAGAAACCTTTTCAGGTGTTGTCACAGAGAAAGAGGAAAAAGTAGGATAAGAGGTAGAGATGGCCAAAGGAGGCCGAGAGAGGAAGAGGGAGAGGAACAGGAGATAGCGGACAGGATGTCCTGAGATTTAGTGTGAGGCCAGAGCTGTACAGAGGGCCTGGGAGGGAACAGGAGAGGTAGAGACCTCAACAATATTGACCATTTCCTTCCAGATTGTAAAGAGTTTGGCCGTGTTGTTAGAGGCCGTGGAGACGCAGGCTTTAATTTGTGCTCTCTTCTTGATGAGTGTTATTGCTTCGACTGGCATTTTGGTGCAACCAGTCGAGGTATGTCTAAATGTGGTCTGGAATGCTTTACTGTAAAGTTATTACGTGTCTACACTGGTCTACATTGTGCAGTCAGTTGGATGTGTTTTGATTGTGGCATGGCATTTTTAATAGCAAAGCATTAATATTCGTGTGCACTGCTGATGACTTGCACATATTGGATTGGTGTTACGCTACAAAACAATTGCAAACACTATGGCTTCATAGCCAAATGTTTTCATAAAATTGTGTTGTATATTGCATTAAAAACACATTTATATCTTTCTCCTAGTGCAGTGTGTGGCATACCCCTTCAGCAGCACGCTTGTGCGTATTGTGCAAGCGTGATAATCTAGGCTGGCCTAGAGTGTGGTGCAAGCCGTGATTTGTTGCCGAGTAGGGGGGGGCCCTCATCATGGCTCGCAGGAGGGCCCCCACATTTTGTGTTACGCCACTGCGTCACTCATTACCTTTCATAGGCGCCCCCCTACTTTTGTCTGTGCCCCCCTACTTTCGTCTTTGGCCCCCTCTGTGCCCTCCTAAATTTGATTCCTGGTGACACCACTGCTTTCTGAACATGTTCGGCAAGAGAAACGTGTGGACACATTGCTCTATTTTTGATCCGAAATATCCATCACCACGATTTGTGCACCAAAAACACCCTCATTACAAATGAGGTGCACATTACAGTGAGAGCACCACTAACATTACCTCTTCTCTGTGTAAGTGCAATTGAACAGGGGTGAACACACCAGAGCACCGTGTCTTGTCTGAAATACACAGATGCACTGGAGGAAGCAAGCAGCGAAGTGTCATCATTTAAGCCTCATCACTCGTGCACTCCTTTTAATATGTGTATGTTTCATTTTTTTTTCTTTTCTCCCAGTTAATAAACACAGGGGCATTTCTTTTAAATGTTCTTTCCCAAAATCAAACTCAGTGCCACCGATGTTCATTTTTAATTTTAATTGTTGGTCTGCCAATGAACTGCTTCAGTTGAAACAATATGTCACAGTGGTCAGTTGAGCCTTTCTAAACATATATTTTGGTGGGGTTTGGGTGGGGCTAGTCTCTGCTCATCTGTTCCTTCGGCTAAACATGTGCCATACTAATCTGAGCTTTTAATTGTGTATTAAATGGACGTGTAGTCTGGGTAGTATTAATTTACATTAAGTACATTCATCACCAACAAGGCCCTTAATATTATTGTTTCTTGTGTTTTTCTCTTAAGTAATGACACATCTTAATAAGGGTGGTATTTGAAATGTACATCACCATGTTTTTTAATAACTATTTCTGTGTGGTCAGCTAGCCTTTACTGCCTGCACAAAGTCACATCACCATCAATAAACATGAACTTTACAGTAGCTTTTTAAAACCACGTGTTCATATTCGGACACGCCATAGTTGGTCTAGGGGAACTGGTTGAACCCTGAGAATGTCATAGTTAGTCTGAATTGAACGTTGTCCCCAGTTAACGCCCTCCTAGAAGACCAGTCCCGGTCAGCGACGTGTTTTATTAAAGGGTATTGTGATTAGTAGAATTTCAGAGAATTTTCCTTTGGACGGTCCCCCCATTTACATTTTGCCCACTGTTTATTTTGAGGAAACAGCTTGGTGTAAGGTGTTTTGAGGTCGTTCCTACTTGCTCACGTATCCCCCCACCAATCTGTGGATGTTGATTTAGTTTTTAACCACTCTAACTGGTGTCCTTATTCTCTTCAACGTTCTCTCTATAGTCGTTTGATCATTACCCCTGCCACCACCAGTTTTTGTTATTTAGTTAAGATGTAACATTATAATTTGAGGAGCTCTTCGTATTATTATTATTATTATTATTATTTTTTAACAGTTGGCCACTTGAAGGCGAAACACGTCACGTGCTTAAAAAAAATAAACATTAGCATTGATGGAGAGGTTCCAAAACTACTCACAATGATGTGTACTTATTTTTCAAAGCAGAGTGTTCAATCATTGATCATTCCGATTCAGTAGTTATCAAGACACTACTGTTATATATATAATGTTCATGTCATATCATTAAAGTACTCATTAGTGGCTCATTTGAGAACAGCCTGATACTGTATAATTATTATAATAATAATAATAATAATAATAATAATAATAATAATAATAATAATAATAATAATTATTATTATTATTATTATTATTATTATTATCATTACTATTATTGTTATTATTATGACTTTGAGGGTATTTATTCCGCACATACCTAGCTTCAGGAATCAATGGAGAGCTTTGCAAATCTTAGGCGAAGGACACATTGACGGGACCAGAGATACAAGAGAGCAGGGAGTTAAAAATGGGTGAGGAGAGAGGTCCATTTGCCAGCGAGGGATCTACAGCAACAAAGGGAGGAAACAGTGGGCAGCAGATCATCCAGTCAAAGGTAGGCCTGGGAGTGGAGGGTGTTTGAACCTAGGCTTTAAAGGCAACCCATCCCTTGAAGAGGATGGCCTTGAGCTCCTTCCTGAAAATGCAAAAACGGGTAGCAGCAAGTGTTGATAGGGTGGACGTTCCTGTCAAAAACCCCTTCAAGATCCTCACCTGAGCCTTCAGAAGAGGGGTGCTCAGAAGAGTCTGTCCTGAATGTATTTTTGTTCTTCTTCTTCCTTGTTGTCTTTCATTCCTTGTAGAGATATGGCCTGCCACGAGGAGTAATCACTATGCCTACCTGAAAACAGTCTGGGCAAGAGACCATCTCCCCTGAACAGCTAATCAAAAGGGGGAAAAAGCTGAAGGCACAAAAAAACCCTGATGTCTTTGCCACTGATCAGAACTTAGTATGCGTTTTGAGTGCGCTGAGTGTGCAAAGGTCGATCCACAAGAAGCGTTGATAACTAGGCATAATGTAAAGGGAGCAGGAAGCAACAGGCTAATAGAACATGAACCGAAGGGTGCAGAAAAAGGCCAGCAGAAAGTCCAAGGAGGAAGGATGCGTTAGTAAAACAGGAGGAAACAGGCGGGAAGGGCACAAGAAGGAAATAGTGCAACAATGAGGGAAACAGAGCATCTTACCCAAGTGAGAGAGTAACAGGTTGCAATGCACTGTCCTAGCATTCCTGAGTCAAGTAAATACTTCTGATGGTGGCCATCTTGGAAAAGACTAGAGAGGGCAGAACGCTAATAGAATAATGTGATGGCAAGCTAATGACAGCCCATTCCCCTCAACCAGAAGTATGGATCGGGAACCCATGGGCATACTAGAGAGGCATAAAACACTGGATGTACTCTACGTAGAATCCCAGGTAAGTGAAGACGTCAATCCACAGGATTAACCTTGGATACAATCTTGAAAAGTCCAATTGATCATTCAGAGAGTTTGGAGGGGTGTACCCATCTGGATAGATACCTAATGGATAACCACACTCTTGTACCTATAGTCCAATTAGGGGTTTGTTGCGATATTTGCCCGCTTGCGACCTGATTCTCTGTTTGCTGTTATCCAGTATGCTGTTTGGCTGTTCGGTGTGCCCTGGAGATGCTAGACAACACATTATCAACTGGTGGCATCTTGCAGGAAGGATAAACGCTTATGGGCAATGTGCAATGTGCGAGGGTGATACCCATAAGTATAGAAAAAAAGGGCTCAACTTGGTAGAGGTATGAACAGCATTGTTGTAAGAAAATTCAGCAGTAGAGAGAAGATCCACCCAGTCATCCTGTTGAGCATTGGTGAAGCAACAAAGGTATTGCTCCATAGTAGCATTCAGTCTCTCAGTGTGTCCATTGGTTTGCGGATGATACCCAGAGGACAAAGCTTTTCTTATTCACAACAGTCTGCAGATGTTCTTCCAAAAAACCGAGGTATACTGTGATCCATGATCGGATATGATACTTTTGGGTAGTCTGTGTAACCTAAAGTTCTCCTGAAGAAAGACTTTGGCCATCTCCACTGCTGTTGGAAGGCCAGGTAATGGGACAAAGTGGGCCAATTCGGAGAAAGAGTCTATGGTGACCATAATGGGAGCATTCCCTTGTGAGGGAGGTAAGTCTACCTCAAAATCTCTGGACAGATGACTCCAAGGTCCAGATGGTACCAGTGCTTGCTCCAAATACCCTCTGGGTTTTCCTGTGCTGTATTTACATATTGCACACCAGGCACTGAAGGGCCTGACATCTCCAGAAACTCTAGGCCATCAATATTGACATAGTACAAGTTCCAGAGTGGCTGCATACCCTTGATGTCCAGCTGACTTTTCTTCATGACACCATGAGAGCACCTGTCTTTGAGTGACAGTTCTGGAACCACCAAACATCCCCTACAGAAGAGCATACCTTCCTTTCTTGTGAAAAGTTCTCTGTGTCTGTCTTCGGGAAAGGGAAAATATCTGCAGGCTTCTTTGATGTCTTGAAGAAATGAAGAAATAAAACAAACAAATTGGTTCCTCTGAAACATTGATTCTCTTGGTGTAGGAATCGAGGAGTCCATGTCTTTGTATCGGGACATGGCGTCTGCCATCGTGTTTTGAGTTCCTGGTATGTAGGTAATGTTGAAGTTAAATTGAGTGAAATAATGTGCCCATCTAGCCTGTCTAGGGTTTACACATCCCAACTGTTGTAAATTCCAGAGATTCCAGTGATCGGTCCAGACTTCAAATGGATACTTAGCTCCTTGCAGCAAATGTCGCCATTCTTTGCAGGCTAACTTAAGAGCCAAAGGTTCCCTTTCAATAACTGAGCAATTACACTCTCTCAATGTTAGTGTCTTGGAAAGGTAAGCTATGGGGTGTTCTAATGTGTCCACTTACTGCTTGAGTACAGCCCCTACTGCCCCTGCTGAGGCGTCCGCTTCAATGATGAAGGGCAGGTATTTATTGGGTTGGAGTATGATGGGAGCTGTGCAGAACAGCCCTTTAAGATGTTGAAAGGCTTTTCAGCTGTGCTATGCCAAAGAAACAGAACATTCTTCTTAAGGAGTGCAGTGATGGGTAGTACAAGTTCAGAAAATCATGATATGAACTTGCGGTAGAAATTTGCTAGACCAAGAAACCATTGATATGATATGATATGGCATTTGTAACGCACCTATACACAAGTGTTTCAAGGCGCAACGAGGCAGGGACGGGGGAACAAGGGGAGATAGACAACGATCCTACTAGGCCAGGTGTCATTCAGATCGCGCAAGTGCATGAGTAGAGGGGAAGCGAAAAGTGCAAGGGGGAAAGGGAGAGGGGAAGTGCAGTACAGGGTTAGTAGAATACAAGATAAAATAATAAGGGCCAGCTGGTGGCAAGTGCAAGGTAAGTGCAGACAAGTGCTGGGAAGGGGGACTGTAGGGATACAGAGACAGTCCCGCAGTGCAGGGTTGTCAGGGAGGCAGTGCAGGGGAGAGTGGCTGGGTCAAGGACCAAGATCGGTGAGTGGCCGAGTTGCGGATTCAGTGCAGTTTCAGTAAATTAGCAGGGGAGAGGGTGAGAGAAAGCCGAAGCGAAGAGGAAGGTTTTGAGGTGCTTCCGGAACCGGAGATGGTTCTCCTCAAGTTTCAGGGAGGCAGGATGGCTGTTCCAGAGGGAGGCTCCTGCTGCGGACAGAGATCTACCCCCAACTCGTTGCTTGGAGAAGCGGCTGACCCTGAGGGAGTTGGAGGCGGATGAGCGAAGAGCTTGAGAAGGAAGATATTTAGGAAGAGAGAGTTGAAGGTATTTTGGCCCAAGGCCCCAGAAGGCCTTGTGGACAATGCAGAGGGTTTTGAACTTAATCCTCGCAGCCACAGGGAGCCAGTGTAGTGATTTCAGACCTGGAGAGATACGGTCCTTGGGCTTGAGGCCAAGGACAAGTCTCGCAGTCCTGTTCTGGATGAGTTGCAAAGGGCGGAGAGTAGAGGCAGGCAGATTTAGATAGAGGCTGTCACAGTAGTCCAGCTTCGAGAGAACCAGGGCTCTGGAGGCAGTGAGCTTCTGGGGGAAGGAGAGGAAGGGAAGGATACCTCTGAGGAGGTGTAGCTGGCAGTGTGACTTCTTAGAGACGTCAGATATGTGAGGAGAGAGAGAGTGTGGAGTTCAAGATGACTCCAAGGTTTTTTGCTTTGCAGGTAGGTGCAGGAAGAGGGCCAAGGGAGGCCGGCCAGAGAGCTGCAGGGAAGGAGGGAGTGGGTGTACCGAGAAGTAAAATCTCAGTCTTACTGGCATTAAGGCAGAGGTCATTGGCGGCACACCATTCCTGGAGAGCAGAAATACAGTCTGCGATGAGGGAAGGAGAAGAGGCGGCCGAGGGTAGCCTGGAAATGAGCTGGGTATCATCCGCGTAGCACTGAAAGTTGGGGCAGAGAGCAGCGATGCGGTGAGCAAGAAGTGCCAGATACTGGTTGAACAGCCAGGGGGAGAGGTTAGATCCCTGGGGGACACCACAGGTAGAGAGAAAGATGTCAGAGAGGAAGAAACCCAGTTGGACCTGGGAGGGTCGATTGGAGAGGAAAGAGGTCAGCCACGCCAGAGCCTGACCAGTGATACCCAGGTTATCACGGAGACGGTTAATCAGGATGGTGTGGTTGACAGTGTCAAAGGCAGAAGAGAGGTCGAGCAGAATGAGAACACAAGAGGTGTTAGAGTCAAGGTTAGAGAGCAGGTCCTCACAGATGTTCAGGAGAGCAGTTTCCGTGCTTCTGGCAGCTCTGAAGCCAGACTGATGGTCATGAAGACTACCAACAGATTCAGCATGGAGATTCAGCTGGGAGATGGCCAGTTTCTCCAGGAGCTTGCCCAGGAAGGGAGTGATGGAGATTGGGCAATAGTTAGCCGGGCAGGAGGGGTCAGAAGACGGTTTCTTAAGAAGAGCGTGCACAAGGGAGTGCTTAAGGGGGATCGGAAGACTCCAGAGGTGAAGGAGTGCTTGCAGAAGTCAGCCAGGGCAGGAGCCAGGGAGTTGATGTGGTCCTTGATGGTTTTGGAGGAACAAGGGTGGACCTGTTTTGACAAGACTTTCATAGATCTGACTTGTCTGGAAACCTCGTCAGCAGAAAAAAGGGGAAAGGCAGAGGAGGAGGAAGGAGGGGTGGCTGCAGAAGGGACAGAGGAAGAGCAGGGAATAGAGGGGGGAGGTGATAGGAGGAGAGTGAGGACAGGATGTCCTGAGTTTTTGAAATGAAGTGAGAGGCCAGTGCCGTGCAGAGGGCCTGGGAGGGGACAGGAGAGGTAGAGACTAGCCAACTCCTTGCAGATTTTAAAGAGTTCGGCCGAATTGTTAGATGCCGCAGAGATGCGGGCTTGGATAAGGGCTCTCTTCTTGGTGAGAACGGAGAGCCGGTATTGCCTTTGGAGCAGGCGGCAGGCCAGTTTGTCAGAGGATGAACACGAAGCACGCCATTTCCTCTCTGCCACCCTGCACTTGCATTTTAGGGTGACGAGATCCGAGTCATACCAGGAGTTACATTTGGCTTTGGGCTTCAGGCGGATTCTCATGACAGGGGCCAAGATATCAAGAGTATCAGATATAGCAGAGTGGAGAGTGGAGAGGGCTGTGTTAGGGTGGGAGTCAGCCGAAAGGGGAAGGGGGTGGCGAGAAGGTGGCGGCGAAAACCTCAACTGACACGCGCTTCATGGGTCGAATGACCGAGAAGGAGGGTGGCAGTAATGAAGGTGGCTTTGCCTGAGGGGTAGGGAAGGTGAGGTGGGAGGATAGGAGAAAGTGATCACTCCAGGAGAGAGGAGTGGAGAGAGGGACAGAGAGGGGAAGGTCAGAAGAGATCAGAGCATCAAGAGTGTGCCCTGTAGAATGAGTCGGCCCAGACGGGAGAATAGAGAGTGAGAGAGAGTCGCAGAGGTCGCGAAAGAGTCCAGAGGAGGGGCAGGAGGCATCCAGGTGGATGTTGAAGTATCCAAATAAGAGGAGTTGAGTGGTTGAGGACAGGAGTGAGGAGGAGAGGTCCGCCCACTCAGAGAGGAAGGAGGACATTTGACTGGGTGGCGGATAGATAGTAGCGACAGTAAGGGAATGGCTAGGAGAGAGAGAGAGAGAGAGTCGGCAGACAAGGCATTCAAAAGAGGAGTAGGTCTGCGTAGGAGTGACAGTGGCAGGAATCCACTCAGGCAAGATAAGGGCAACACCCCCCCCAGCACAGTTGGGCCTGGGCACAGAGAGGATCTTGTAACCGTCAGGCAGGAGTGTGTCAAGGCTGGTGACAGAGCTGGCCGTGAACCATGTCTCAGTGAGACCAAGGACATCAAGGTCCAGTTCCTCCAGAAGGCGACAGATATCAGAGGAATGTTTGACGGCAGAGCGAGAGTTAAGAGTGGCAATGTGGAGCAGGTTGCCATCCTTGAAGGACTTCCGGGGAGGGGTACAGATCAGAGGTACGCCCTGCGGAGGTGAGGAAGGAACACTAGAGTGGGCCAGGAGGGAGGGTGGAGGCAAGGTAGCCGAGGACAGAGGAAGGGGGACAGCAGGAGAGGAAAGGAAGTTGATGAGGTGCGGGAAGCATCTATCAAAGAGGTGAAGGTTAGCCTGAGGGCCTTGGACCAAGACATTAATGATGGCCTTAGAGGATTGGAAGGAGGCCAAGAGGACATCCCAACGGGTGCCACCATTAATGGGAGAAGAGGAGAAAGGAGAGAGCACAGAGACCATATGAAGGGTCCATAGGTCAGATGAGGGCACGAAAAAGAGGATGTCGGTGAGAGTTTCCTTGGAGGAGGCACTGGTGTAGGTGTCAGCGATAGGGAGGCCTGGATTGGAGACCATGATGTCCTTTTTAAACTTTTTCCTAACAGATTTAGTGAAGAGAGCAGGATAGTCAATAGAAAAGCAATTAGAGAAGATGGGAGAGATAGAGAGCGCCATAGAGTAGGGATGGGAGAGGCAGGGGGGAGAGAGGAGAAGACACAGGAGAGAGCAAGCAGACAAGATAGTAGGTGGCAATCGAGTAGCGCAGGAGAAACAGACTCTCAGGGTTAAGAGCTCCAAAGATCAAGAACCAGGGGGGAAGCGACCTAAGTGTGAGAATCCTAAGAAGGGGAGAAAGGCCTAGTTTCATAGAGCACTTTTAAATACTGGCACAGTGCGTATTAACAACTTTGTAGAGACACCTAAGTGTGAGAATCCTAAAAAGGGGAGAAAAGGCCTAGTTTCACAGAGCAATTTTTAATACTGGCACAGTGCGCAATTAGCAAAAGGGGAAAGGCACAGCTGTGTCGATGAGTCTGAGGAGGGGTAGACAGGTAGGCGAGTGAGACAATCAAGGATACTGGCAGGCAACAGGCATCCCCTGCGGACACTTGCAGACACAAACAGGAGCCGCAGTCGAGGGAGCTTCCCTTTGCCAAAGGGGCCCTTAGCCATGGGGGCTGCCGGGCAGGGGGCTGCCCAGGAGGGTCAGTATAAGACACAAGGTGCATCCAAGGGGGAGAGTGATGGGGGGTGGGGTAACAAAAGATTACCTTAAAACATTGGATTTCCTTAACAGATGTTGGAGTCAGCCATTTGAGAACACATGACACTTTCCTATGGTTCATTTCAATCCCCTGATCGGAAAGTATGAACCCCAGGTATGGTACAAAAGACACACAGAATTGTCATTTTTCCGGTTTAACCAACAGATGGTGATTGTGCATTCTGGATAGTACTTCTCTGAGCTGACCAAGCCGTTGTTGGCGAGAAGAAGAAAAACAAGGATATCATCAAGATAGATCACAATGGAATGGAATAACATGTCAGAGAAAAGTCTATCCATGAAACGCTGAAATATTGATGGAGCATTCACTAGGCCAAAGGGCATGACCTGACACTCGAAGTCTGAAAGCGAGAGGTCCACCAAATATTGGGGAAAAGCCCAATTCACAGTTTTGGCTGACGTAGTCAGTTGAATTTTCAATAAGGTAAACAAATGTTAGACAAATGAAAGGACTTTTAATGTAGAAAAAATAAATGTATTAATAGGTGCATTTCAATACAGCAGGAGCACTTGATGCTCACCAATGAGTTCAATCATCACATTAATTCATGTAAATTCGTACAAATGTAATCAAAAGGTACATAAATTCAGAATTTTCAACATCTCAATTTTATATAAGTGATATATACAGAATTTTAAGACAACTCCTGTCTCCTATAAGGGGCAAACGGCACTTTCGGTGATCTAAAAAGTATAGTGCAGCTCCTTGTATACATTGCGTTTTGGGCGATGTAGCCCTTCATCAGGTATGGGACTTGGAGTGGTTTCTGCAAAAAATGGATACTGTATGGTGTAAGTAAGGATGTACATTTTAAAGGTAAGGTAATTAATAACTACATTAGGTAATTAACTGACCTGTGTTTCACAGTATTGCCAAATGAACGTGCCAAATGTTCAGCAAGTAATATCAATCCGTAATGGGAGAATCCTTTTGTTCAGTGATAAGGATCCTAGGATGAAAGAAAATACTTTCACGACTAAATACAATGTGAACGCGTGTGGGACCAGTCGCTTCAGGGAAATCGCTGAGTCCCACATTTGATTTAAAAAAAGGTAAAGACAAATGGTACAGCCATGGAAAAACTCATAATGGAACTCACAAGCATGGAAGCTGTTAAATGAAGTAATCATCGGTTTAATTTTCAGCAGGAAACTCATAGAGCGGCTTTCTTAGGGATTGAGAGATTTCAGCGTCACAAATCTGCGTGTCTTATAATTAAAGGGACCTGGTTGTGATTGAATGTTTACTGGATGTGAATTAAAGTGACCAAATATATGGAAATAATGTGGTGAGAAAGTATAACTGAACTTACCAGGGTGCTTTAATCAGCGGCGTTTGGATGAGTGACTTCGCTGATGTAATGACAGGAATACATAAACCGATCGGTCTGTGGTTTTGATCGAGTTTACCCGACCTGTATGTCGTAAAGTATTGTTAAATAACTGTATGTCTACAGATTTGGAAGGTTTAAATCGTTCGGAAATGAACGTGACATACTTATATAAATGCAGCAGAACGTGGCTGCATCCCACGGGAAGAGCATCGTCTGCAAAGCTGTAGCTGTTGTCTCGGCAGTCTTTCATTCCTTGTAGAGATATGGCCTGCCAAGAGGAGTAGCCACTATGCCTGCCTGAAAACAGTCTCCCCCAGAACACCCAATCAAAAGGGGAAAAAGCCAAAGGCACAAAAAATACCTGATGTTTTTGACACTGATGAGAACGTAGTGTGAGGTTTCAGAGCACTGACTGCGCAAAGGTCGAATCACAGGAATAGTTGATAACAGTAGAGCGAGCAGGAAACAACAGGGTTATAGAACATAAACTGCAGGGTGGGGAAAGAGGCAAACAGAAAGTCCAATGGAGGAAGGATGCCATAGAAAAACAGGAGGAAAAAGACGCAAGTGCATAAGAAGGAAATAGGGCAACAATTAGGAACACAGAGACGCTTACTCAAGGGAGAGAGTAACGGGTTGCAACGCACCGTCGTAGCATTCCGTAGTCAAGTGAATACTTCTGGCAGAGGCTATCTTGGAAAAGACTAGAGCAGGCAGAACGCTAATAGAATAATGTGATGGCAAGCTAATGGCAGCCCATTCCCCTCAACCAGAACGGAAAAGCTGTGACACTTCCATAGTCTTGAGGTATACAAAGAGATGTCCTGCCTTCTGGTTCTTTCCCTCCTGCAATCACATAGTTCAAGTCTTCACATGCCATTACTTCTTGTGGATTGTTGGCCTCCGGAAATGCTGAGTTTCTCAATGAGGTAGGTGGCTCAAATATAAATTAGACCCATAAATTAACCCTCACATTGACTCCTGTGGGCAGCCTTCTTTAAAGGAATCATTATCACTATTTATCAAATGTTAGAAAGTAACCAAATAATACTGATTTCTGGAAGAATTACATTGCTCTGCTAAGGCTATATCCTGTCTGAAAGTAAACACATGTCCACACTGTATCACTGCATTACATTGTCGACATCAAAACTGGAAATTAAATTTGTAGCTAAATCAGTTTCTGTCTCTCAACAGGTGTGTGTATGTGTACACATGTGAATGTGTGTGTATGCATTTGTGTGTTTTCTGACGTGTGTGAATGCTGAGGTGAGTGAGCATGCTGTTATATGAACATGCTCACAGTTGTGAGCAAGATCACACAAGGCTCTGAGAGGGTGCATGCAGGGATGTGAGTGCATGTGTAGGTGATTGAGCACTGATGTAGGTGCATGCATGTTGTGTCAGCATGCACTTAGGTGGATCAGCACCAGCAAATGTGTGTGCAAGTGCACACATCTGGATTATCACATAGAAAGGTGAATGTGCACAGATGTGTGTGTGCACACACATGTATGGACGTGTGTGTGTGTGTATCTGAGTTAGTATATTGTGACAGATGATCAGACAACATAACAAATACAATTAAGGTGCACTTGTTTTTTATTTAGAGCTCAGAAATGATTTATGTAACTGACCAAGTGTTTTCCACTAATCAAAACAGAATATTTTCATCGGGACTGTTCACTGCAAACCACTGTCAGCTGTCAGGTGTCATCATGTCTAATGTCTTTATGTAATTGTCTTCGTATCGGAGTGTTCTCTCGGTTTTCCCCTGAAATCTTCACCTCGCAGTTACCATCGAAGCATTGAACTCTTACTGCTGGTATTTCAGTTGCTACAAACATTCTGGAGGCACTCATGGCATGGGGGATTAATGAGCAGATGTAACAGCGACTTTTGTCATGTGTTTGTACCAAATGTTGTTCGACACTTGAGTAGTGCCATTGAGAACATGTTAACCCCTTTCATGTCTTACCTCTCTTTGCTGTGATTACAGTTCTCTCTTGTCCACCTGACATGGTTGTTCCACCTGCTTGGGTAGGTTGAATGTTAGTAGAGGATACTGCGGTAGCACTAGTAACAAGCAAAATCCTCCAAAATATAAAAGCGAAACCTTCACTTGCAATAAAGAGACACAACAATTTAATCACATTTATTATTATTTCACCCATCTTTACCTGTGCTGCCTGATCTGTGCAGCCTGAAGATATAGTTGCCTGGCTGAAATGCGCCAGAATAGGCGTTACTGGGTTAGTGTCCTTAGTTTTGAAGCCCCATTGATCAAATAATCATTAACTGCAAAAATGACTATATGCTCCCACATCCTTCTAATTGCAGGATCTCTCAGAGTTGCGATAACTGAAGGGTTCCCTTGCTCCAGTTGTGGGTAGACTTGGACCAAATATTCTTACAAATGCAAGAAAATAGACTCTGGGGGAGTTGGGCCGGAATCTGCTGGTCCTTCTCCCACCTTGGACAAACTGGTCCAAAAAGTGTCAGGGTGATAGACAGCGGGTACATGAAGAAATATCAATTATTCCAGTCGACTTTCTCGACGAATGTATGTAGAGAATAAAATAACAGACAGTGGGGCTCATTACGACCTTGGAGGTAACCATGCCGCAGTTTGCGACATGGTTACCCCCTTACCGGGTACCTGGTCCAGGATCCTTGAATGGGGAATTACCAGGCCATTCCAACCTTGGAGTACCCGGTAATTCCTCATTTAAGGAACCCGGACCCGGTACATCCCCATTCCCATTCGAGCCCCCATAGGGCTCAATGGGAATGGGGAGGGAGCTAACAATGGGCCAGTTACGGGCTCGTTGTTAGCTCCCTGGTCTACTAGCGGGACCCGCTAAGGGCACCTGGCTTTACCAGGTGCCCTTAGCCGGTCCCGCTTGTAGACTCGTAATGCAGTGGTAGCAAACCGGGCTGGCAGTTCTACTGGCCCCGTTAAACCCCTAACGCCAACCTTGTAATGACCCCAGTGTATCATCACTCTAAGTCAATAAGCATCCATTCCCTATGTCTACTGCCCTTGAGCGAGTAATCATTGGGTGTCCTGCTCTCAGCAGAGTAAGTTAATGGTTGTCTTACTGCTCCTCTTGCTTCTGATCGTTGGCCCAGTTGAACTCGTTTTGAAAGGAAGGGCGCCTGGTTACGTCCCTGCTCTACCAAGATGGGTGAACATTTATATGATACAATTGAGCAAGGTCATGGGAACCCACACAAAGAGAAAACACTAAACCTGACAGTCATTAGACAAACAAATAGTGGCAATGACTAATGCATGTGATTCAATTTTAATACATCAGAGCATATATGTTACATATACGTAAGGTAGAAACATAGGACATTCAATAAAATATATACAACGTATATAATACAGTATACAAATACATGTGCCAAAATGAATTTGTTTGGACAAGTTTATCAGCAATTACAATCACTATGGTCCCTTGTGGGGGATAACATGAGGTAGGATAATGCAATTGCAGTACATTAGGTACAAGTTGATAGACTGGACTGTTGGTAAGTGAAGATGTTGTGACACAGAAAAAGGTCTACACAACTGTGTTTTGGCCTCAGAGATGTTCTTGTGTGGCTTTAACTTGATCGGCCTTCATCAGGACGGAGAATATTGATATATGCAAACATCCTATGTGATCGTAATGTGTTGCAGGATGGCAAACAGTCTTGATGTCCAAGTAATCAGAAAAAAGCGAGAGTTCCGGAATAGGTCACGTGTGTGATTAATCACAGTGCTTCACATGTGCCCGGAGTTCCTGAGAAGTCGGATATTATGGGTCAGGATTAGTGGTAATGATTCAACACTGGACTAGCTAAATGAATGGCATGCCCAAGGACCCCTGGGATGCGGCAATATGCCTCCCGCCTGGAAAAGAAAGTTGAAATTGTTGCCAGGCAAGGCTGTTGACTTGTAGGGCTTGATTTCTGACAAGTGGTTCCAAACTATCTTTCCTTCCATTCGGACAGCATTATCTGCTACTGCTTCAATGGTGTGGGGGCCCATAAATCTGGGTGCATCCCACCTTCTGATAAAATTGCAGAGCAAAACCGTCACAGTTGTTTTCTCCATTGTCTTCTGGACCTGCCCGGAACCGTTGTATCTGGTGAGAGATAAAAGAGGCACTAGCAATCAAGGAAGTAATGTAATCATACATTTCCTGACCTAACACATCTGCACTACTCTTAGCATCTTTCAAAGCCCTAGTGGGAGGAGCCAGTGGGAGTTGCATGTGCCATCCTGTTACCACCTCATGGGGTGTTTAATGTTGGTCGGACCCAGGCTTATTGAGCAATGCAAACAAGGCAAGTGGTAGGCAGTGAAGCCAATTGATCTTTGTTCTCTGCTTTGTCTTAGCTATTGCATCCTTCAGGAGTCTGTTCAGACATTCACACACCCTATTTACTTGCATTTAGTGTGCATAGGAGAACTTGTGTTGAATGCCCAGCAGCTTAGTGATGTGCTTTAATATTTCATTGGCGAAGTGAGGGTCATTGTCAGACCGGAGGACCTCACACAAGTCCCATCGCGAGAACGATGCCCTTATCATAAATGTGTCTGCCCTGAGGGCAGCAGGATGAGAGCAGGGGCCTGCCTCAATCTACCGCGAGAATGGGAACACAACCACTATCCTGTATGAGCACCCTTGGCACACTTGGATCATGTTAACATGTAACTGCTGAAATGGACCTGCTGGACATGGTATGGCTGCTCTCACAACTCTCTATGTATGTCCTGCTGTTTACTCTTTTCATACAAGACAATTGTTCACAAATTCAGCCACGTGTTCTGACAAATTAGGACAGAACCATGTTTCTGCAATATGGGCAGCAATGTGCTATTTCCCTCTGTGCGTTGGATAGTGTACCTGTGTCAATGCTGTGTTCAATAGTGCCAGAGGCATCACCACCTTCCCCGTGCTGTTTTGCCACCATAGGGCGTCTGTTGGAGTTACTGTACATCCCCTTTTTGTCCATAAGTCATTTTCTTCCCTCTGTGCAGCTCTGTGCAACTACATTATCCGTGCTTCTTGGAACACATTTTACCCTCCCTTTATTATCATTGCCCTTGCAGTGCAGATATTTGATGCTGCCTCCATCCCTAATAATTCTACAAAATATGCTGCATGCTTTGCTTTTCAGTCTGCTGCTTCATTTCCTCTTGGAATAGCATCTTCCCCTCTTGTGTGTGCCTGGCACTTCACTATGGCTACCTGTGTAGTGTAATCAATTACTTTGATCAGTTTGACCAATAAAAGTGCCTGCTTTACTAGTGTCCAATCTGCCCTCCTGAATCCTCTCCTGATCCTTCGTGACAGTCCTGAATGTACTATAGACATCACTGAATCTGAGTATACCGTCACTCTATTTCCCCTGCTGTTTTCTAATGCTAGTTTTAAGGCCATTCATTCTGCTGCATGTTCTGATGTGCTGATGGTAATCGCACACTTGCCACTACCTCACTTGTTCCATCCTCCCTCAATTTCACCACTGCTGTCCCTGTATGTCTGATACCATCTGTCAATTCAATTGTTGAAGGCACATCAATGTACAGCACGTCTCCCCCCTCAAGTGCGTCCTCATGAACTTTGCTGGTGTCACTGAACATCTGTATGTTTGCTGTACAGTCATGTGCAAAATAGCCTACCTGCAGAACATCTGTGACAAAAGTTGCTGGATTGACAAGTCTGCATCTCACTATCTTCAGTGAGGATTTTAATAGTATCACCCCATACCCTCAGGCTCCCTGTGTTGTCAAGGTGCTCTTTGGGTTCTGCATTATTGTGAAGAGTGTGTGCTCCTTGTAAAGTGTGGCAGTGCACCCCATGGTAGTCCCTGCTGATTTCTCCACTTCAAATGCGGCAGCCGCCAAAGCTTGTTCACACTGATAGTGTCCTCTCATTACTGGGTCAAGTGTTCCACTGGAGTAAGCTATGGCCTTGTGCCCCAAACTTGTCCTCTGTGCCAGTACTGCCTTCCTCCCTACTCCGTCAGTGTGTGAGAGCAGAAAACAATCTTGTTTGTTGTCTGGGATAACTAACACTGGAGCTGTGCATATTGCTTCCTTGAGTGTATTGAATGCCTCACTTATCTCATCCGTCCAGTTCATTGGCTTGTGTCCCTTCTGTGCTTCTTTTAGAGCACCCAGTAATGGCTTTGTGTATGTACTCTAGTCGGATACCCATGCTCCGCAGTAATTGTACTTCCCTAAGAACTGCTGCATTTCTCTTACTGTCTTGGGTTTGGCTGTCCTGCGTATTGTCTCCACCCACTTTTCCATGATCTGTTGGCCATTTTGGGAAATTGTCTGTCCAATATATAATACTCCTTTCTGACAGCACTGTAGTTTGGCCTTGTCCACTTTGTACCCCTTGTCTGCTAACACTGTCCGCATGGGCATTGAGTAATTTAGACACGTGTCTTCTGAAGTGCTGCAAATCAAAATGCCATCTACTTACTGCAAGACCGTGCTTTCCATCTGTACATTGACTAAGTCCATCTGCAGGACCCTGTTGAATATAGAGGTGACTCACAGTACCCCTGTGGGAGCCTTGTATGTTTCAACTTCTGTTTTCTATATGTAAAGGAAGTTAAGTCTTGTTAGTCTGGGTGTAATTTCACTGAGAAAAATGCATTTTTCAGGTCTATGACTGTGAAGCTGGCGGCTTCCGCCAGAATGCTGCACCAAAGTGTCACTGGATTTGGGACCAAAGGATACTCTGTCTCTACAATGTGTTTCAGGGGGCGTAAGTCCTGGATGAAATGCCACAACCCTCCTTGCTTTCTTGACAGGGTACTCAGCCGTGTTGCATGGAGACTCTGATGGTACTAGGATGCCTCGCTCAATCAGTGCTGCAATCATCTCATAAATGCCCTCATCTGCCTCCTTTGAAAGTGAACACTGTTTTACTCTAGGTAGAATTGCTCCTGGTTTCAACTTTTGCTTTATCCACCTATTCCTTTTAAAAGCCTCACATCATAGGGACTTGTGGTCGATAGGATGCTGGGTACCTTGGCCAGTTCCTCCTCACGGAAGGATGGTGGCCCTCCAGCACCATTGCCATCTTCTGTGGCACCTCCCTGTAGTGAATCCTAAGCCACTATGTCACACTGATCTCAAACACTGTAAAACTCACCTGATTCCCAAGGAGGCGCAGGTCTGGCTTCGAGTGCTGATGCTTCTTCAATGTTGAAGCGCAGGACTCTGAAGATGGACAGGAAGGGCCCTCTACTCTGGCTTCTCCGGCTCGCAGGAATATTCCCCTGTGCGTGAAAAGGGAGTATTACCTACTGACTGAGTGATGCTCAAGCCTCCCACTCTCTTCCAACCCTCCACGATACCCTTCCACGATTTCCCGTGAAGTCTCACCTTAGGGTCAGGAAGGATGAGCTCTCCATCCTGCTTCTGATGCAGGGAAGCGTTGAAACCCAGTTACCTCACTGGATTGAGGATTGATGGGAGTTCAGGTAAGCTTGACTATTCAGGTAAGGCTCTGTAAAAGTTCTGTTGCAAGTTCAAAAGTCCAAGCTTAATAATAATGTTCATTGTCTTTTTGCAGCAAGCGCTAATGCTTATGTCTTTTTTCCCCATAGGGGCCGGGGTCCGGAAAATGCCTGGAAGCGGCAAGACCCGAAATGAAATGGGAATGACCCAACAGGTAAGTCTTATTCCCTTCCTTCTCTCACCTCTTATTCTTGTCTTTTTCTCTAGGCTCTGGGAAGTGGCTGTGTATCCGGATGATCGCTGCTGAAGATGGAGGAACCCAGGAAAGGTGAGTGAAATGCAGCGCTGCAGCGATCGTAACAAAATGCTTTTAAAAATAATGTCTTCCCTTTCAGGATCGTCGGTGATGTCTCCGTGGTGCAGATTTAGCTGGTAAGGTCTCTTGTCTCCCTTTGCAGGTGACCCAGGATGCTGACAGGCGTGGCTGAAGTCCAGATGCAGGAGCTGACACGGTGAGCGTCCAGCTGCGAGGAGCAGAACAACGCGAAGCGTGAGTTGCTGATCGGGTGTGGTTTAAATAGCTTTGGAAGAAGTTCCAAGTGTGTATCCTTCCTCCGATCAGGTATGTATCCTTCCCCGACCACACCGGGTGGAAAGTAATCCCACAGGTAAAGTAGTTCCATTCAGGCCTCAAGAGGGCCTGGATGTGGCAGCATGGTCTGCATCAGGTAAGTGCATCGCAAAGATCGACCTGTGTCCTCCATCCTGTGTATTGCTATCCACTTGTCCCTTAAAACTACTGCCTCAATCTCTATTGACACTATTGTCCCTTCCTTCTCATCCATAGGGATCTCTGATCTGAACCAGTACTCATTTGGCATCTGCCACATCTTCCCTGCAATCCCTGGGAGCCATGTAATTGCCATGTCAGTTCCGTACTGGAACAGCTACTCATCCACTGGTGCCCCCGTCTGTACCTTCCATCCACAAAAGGTTTGAATGATCTCCTTTACATTGAGCATGTGTATTCCTGGTGTGGAGCACACTATTCCTTTGTCCATGAATGAGATTGTCATGTTCAGTCTGCTCATGATGTCTCATCCCAGTATATTTACAGGTATCTGTTGAGAGTAAAGTAAAGGCAGAGATAAATTGTGCTCCACTATAGAAATGGACATAACTTCTAAATGGAACCACTTCCTGAGCCCCAGAGAATCCTTCAATATTCATGGCATGGTCTGACAATCTAAATGTTCCCTCTCGAATGCAGGACCTAGTCGTCTCTGTGTCAACAAGTAAGGAAAAGATGTTGTCACCTATCACCACCCCTATGCAAGGTTCCTCCACAGAGTTGGGTATGGTTGACAGGATGGAACACATCTAGTCCATCTGTGGGCTGTCCTATTGAGGGTACATAAACATCCAGTCCCCTGTAGATGGGTTGTTCCCTATCATGGTGACCCCTCGCAGTTTCCTAATGGGTACAGTGCCCATGGAGTCCATAAGTGGGCCTGTGCTGTCATTTTGTTATATGCTCCTGTATTTGTGGCACCTGCTATGTGCCTCCTCTAATCTGAGGTGCTTGCAAATACTGTGGCACTGGTGCTTGCATCTGTGATATTTGTGTTGTGTGCTGGTGTGCTTGCTGGGTCACACTCTGTGTCTGTCCTTGCTGTATTGGTGGTTGTCCTGCCAATAGTAATCACCCTGGTCCACCTGATACGTCTGCTGGTATGGCCCTCCCCAATTCTGCTGCATCCCTCCATTCCTGCAAGCTCTCGAAATGTGTCCCAGCTGCTCACATGACCAACACTGTGGTGACTTCCTTGTCTTTGGAAAGCACCCAGTGATCCCTTGGGCCCTGCTGTGCCTGCTGTACATACCCTCAAAACCCTCCTGGAAATCCACCTTGATTGTGATGTATCTGCGGTCCATACCCGCAACCCTCGGTGACCCCCTTCCTCTAAATACTTGCTGCATGTAACCCCACCCAGGAGCCCTCCCACCATGGGCAGCTGTGTATACTACTGCTGCAGTTGCTGTGTCTCCTCTGCGCTTGCGCTCCTCAGTACCACCCGGTCTATGGCGTACTTTGATCATTTGTTTATGCACTAACTTTGCCTTGTCTATCTTTCTGTCCTCCTTTTTCTAAAGCTTTTCTTGCGACAGCCTTCAGTGGTGAACGATCATAAGCTGTATTTCTGGTCAGCTTTTGCTTCCATGCCTATTAACTTATTTAGATGTTTCTTTACTGGTTCTGGCAGTCCTTGGCATGGTATATTTTTTTTTTTTTTATTTTTTTTTATTTTTATTGTTGTATTATTAGTTTACATAAAACCTTATACAACATATGCCACAAGCGAGAAAAAAAAAAAAAGAAAGCACATTGTTACCTTATATACTACAAATACATAGGCATGTATAAACACACTGACACAAAAAATGGTTATCGTATCATACCAAAGAAGAAACACAACATGAAATTTCATCTAAAACATCAAAGACATCATCATTATACAGTTTTCTTTTTAAAAGAAAAAATTTCATATAGAATTCTTTAAAAAATATAATCCCTTCCCAACCCTAAAAACAGATTACATAATAGTAAAACGCTTGTTAATATCCTTACCCGTTAGTATCCTATATTTTACCTACACAAACAATTCTCTATTTCTGGCTTCCAATTCCTCCATTATATTTTGGAGCAATGAGTTCAATGCCAGAATCAGAGAAATATTGGCACCCCACATACAGCGACTCCAGAACAAATTTTTCGACATTTCTAAATCCTCATCAAATCTATTGGTGAGAAATAGAGCTCGTTTCGACCCAAAATGGGCACATGTTAAGACGAGGTGCTTAAGAGTTTCTAACATGTCAGTTTCTCCACAGAAACGACATGTAAGTAAAGTATAATTGGGCACCTTTTCTTTATGTATACAATAATGAATTCTTTCTAGGGTCGGCATCTGATTGAGTCTGAAGCGCATAAATGTGGTTCTCGCCCTGTAGCAGGGGAATCTGAGTAAGTAAATAGGGATACATTCCCTTGCATGTATAAATTTGGCATATTCTTTATAAGTAGCATAAAACTCTATTTTATTGACTGTATCCACCCAATCCGCCTTAAATAACAATTTCTTAACCAGGCCGGGTCGTTGCACCAAATCATCTAAACTAGAGCCCAAAATGGATAGCAGAGAGTTCATTCTATCACTAAATCCCTTGATTGATAGAACTGACCCAGATATAATCACCCTATTCAACAACTCATAAAGGGTGTTCCTAGGAGGATCGTTCATTTTTCTAAAAAAAGAAAGCTGTCTCCACAAATATCTGGCTTTAAGTGAGACCAGACATAATTCGTGCCGGATAATGGCATTCGGGATTGCCAATGAAAGGCCCATTGCTTCCTTCCATAGTTTTCCCTGAACCACATTTAAGTAGGAACTCATATCCTTGGTACAAATATCCAGACCATATAAAAGAACTGGCTCACATTTGGCAAGATAAAAGCGTCTAATGGGTAGGAGAGAAAATTTACATACTCGAACCCTTAAAAATGTCATTTGAGTTTTTAATTTAGATGCTTTTTCTGCAAGACCCAATTTCCACCTCTTTAGACTAGAGCTGTTAGAGAAATTATAGCCCAAATATGTTATAGCCTGCACTTGTTCCACAGGGTTGTCCCCCATCTTCCAAGCATAAGTTTTAACAACTCTCTTTTTAGAGATTACAATTATTCGAGATTTAGATGCATTGGGGGAAAGATTATTCATCATAGCATATTGGTAAAAAATATCCATCCTTCTACGGAGACCCCGTGGGGTCCGATCGAAAAGAATGAAATCATCCGCAAAGGCCATCCACTCAATAACCAAACTTCCCATCCTAACGGGAGCGATGGAAGGACCATGCCACATATCCTCCACATCGCTGACGTACAGGTTGAAGAGCGTGGGTGCAAGTGAACAGCCCTGCTTAACCCCCACCTCCGTCTCAATT
This sequence comes from Ambystoma mexicanum, assembly GCF_040938575.1. Lineage (NCBI taxonomy): Eukaryota > Metazoa > Chordata > Amphibia > Caudata > Ambystomatidae > Ambystoma > Ambystoma mexicanum. The sequence goes on from NC_090929.1 coordinate 546,496,973, forward strand.
GGATCAGAAAGGGAGCCTTCATGGGATAAGCGCACCCTGACAGAGGTGTTTCTATGTAATAGAGCCAGGAGTTGGACGGTCTTGCGTGGAAAATTCATTGCTAACATTTTGGACCACAATCTTTCTCTAATGACCCCGTCAAAGGCGTTAGAGAGATCCAAGGAAGCCATATAGACTTCACCCATTTTAGTTTGATGGACTGTGTCTCTTAAGTGAGCCAAAATATTTCCATTCAAGTCTGTGCCCAAACCTTCTCTAAAGCCAACCTGAAATTTACTGAAGCAGACATTCCTTCTAACAAATGTATTGATATCCCTTAAAAGAAGAATGCCAAAGACCTTACTAGCTGCATCTAAAAGGGCTATAGGTCTATAATTCCGCGGATTAAGGACGTCCCCTTTTTTAAATATAGGGACAATAATACTCTGGGACCAGGTTCTAGGAATAGTATGGTTTTTGAAAATATTATCAAATATTGGTTTGAGCAAATCGGCCCATATTTCAGGGGATGTCTTAATGACGAACGGTGGTATACCATCCGGGCCCGGTGCTCTAGAAGGTTTAAGTTTGTTAATGGCCCATTTGATGTCCTCTAAATCCCACCCACAGTCTTCCACCACGGGGGGACCTAAATCTAGGTCCTGTACTCTTGTGAGGTCAACAGGTAAAGCAAACTTTTGCTTATAAAAAGCACTCCACACTTCTGCTTGGATCGGGCAATCAAGTTTGTCTTTTGCAGGCAAAAGCATAGAATTAATAGTTGCCCAAAATTTGACATCTCTGCCCTTACAGACATTGTGCATCATCAATTGATGTTCTTCATGATATTGATCCATTCTTAGTGATTTAATCAAATTCTTATGTTTCAATATAATTTTTTTCTTTTTAAGCTGAAATTCAGAGAAGGGAATGAGCATTTTCTTCAAAGCTTTGATTTCACTGTATTTGTTACGCTTGGAGGTTTGGATTCTGGGGTCACCCACCCTCGTCCTAGGTTTTATGGCCTCTCTATCACTGGTGCTACCTATATTATAGACACATGCCAATATAATATTGTAATAGAATCCTCCCCGATCTAAATCTTCACCACTAGTAATTTGAGGCGACCTTCTGGAAAGGAGACCCAAAACCAGGTTATTAAATTTCATAATCATTTTCTTATTCCATACAACCCTTCTCCCATTATTTCCAGCCTTTAGACCACATAGCGAGGGATTAATATAATTACCCACATTTGCGATGGAAAGAGAAAAACATAAGGGAATATGATCACCCAATTCCACCTCCATGAGTGTCAACTTTCCACAAGCTTGCTTCCAGCTATTTGAAACATAAAAAAAATCGATTCTAGACTTATTACTTCCTCTTTTCCAGGTGAATTTCGGTAGGTCCCAATCCCAAGCATGATCTAAAAGACCCAGGTCCCAATGATCAAGATAATTATCCCACCGTATGCCTCTTTTAATATGTGGAGGGAACAATCTGGGAATCACCCCTCTTTCATTTAGGGAGGAGCCCTCGGCGCAAGCCGAGTTGAAATCCCCTCCCAAGATAATGCGATTGCCAAACCCTTTCTCGAGCCATCCTCCCAGAATCTTATTCAGAGTATCTTCCACTTCATCCATCGCCACTTTTAATGGGTTCCAATACAGGTTCAGCAAGAGAATCGGTTCAGCCATATGCACTGAAGTGAGAGTGATGCCCAAAAGCCACTCACTCCTAAAGATCACCTCCCCATACAATCCCAGATTACGATTGATAGCAATGATCAGACCACCACTAGGTCTCCCCAAAGGTCCACGCGATGCTAAAGAAGAAAAAGTATAAAAACCTTCTATATGTATATCAGACAACATCATGGTTTCCTGAAAAAAATAAATACGGGGGCGCACATAGTTATCCCTTTTATTCAAAAACATATCAAGGTGAGCTCCCCCGCATGAATTCCAGGAAATCACATCTATATTAGAACTGTTAGGAGCGCTCACTATCTTGTCTAAATGTCTCCAAGGTTTTAAGTGCTGGCTGTAACCATGACCAATCCTGGCCACTGTTTAGAAGGCTGGAAATTAGAGCCAACCCTGGACCCAAATTTTCTAATTTATTATTACCTGATTGTGAGGTTTGTTGAATTTGGTTCTTATCTGTTTCCTTATATTGAAGAAACTTATCAACCTCTTTGTCATTTGCTAGAGTAGTTAGATCAAAACCCAAAGAGTTGAGATTCTTTTCTTGAGCACGTACCATATCTGCTACCATCGCTGAATGAAAACAACTTACCATACGATGGTTATTATGGTTGGGTAGAGAGATGGAATCTATATCATCAGTTGTTATTGCTCGTAATAAGGGAATCTTTTTAAACAGATTTAAAAGGTAAGTTCTATTTAAGAAAACCTGCGAATCTGTATCATTATTGTTGATCCAACCCAGTATCTTCCCTGTACCGATCTTTATAGGGGGCTCGACCAGACTCGATTGCTTCATTGTATGGTCAATGCTAGTTTTAAACACATCCTTTCCTAGGGCTTCTTGGGTTTTGGGTAGGTATGTATCTTGGGGATTATCTCTCGTATTATTACTAGTAAAGTCAGTCCCCTTCTCAACTAACATCATTGATCCTTGTAAGGGGGAGATATTAGGAGATGTTACAGCTAGAATTTCCTGGGAAGTGGTAGGGTGCCCAATTTGTTGTGTACCTACGGATGTTCTAGCATGTTTGGTACTAATTATTTTACCGAAAGCTGTCATCTTTGTTTGTTTAGTTTGTATGCGTTCTAGACCAACTTTTAGTATATTATTCTCCTCCCTATTTGGGTCAGTATTAATTTCCCCCCTGGACAGGGAGTCTTTAATACTAGGTTCCCCCCAAACCTGCCCATCTTCTTTATTTGATACCTTGTGATTCCCCCTGTCATCAGGCTCTTCCTGAGACGGAATATTTCTAATACCTTTAAGATTCGCATTTCTGCCTTTAATTTTTGTATTAGGCATATTTTTGCTTTTCTTAGGCATCATAGACTGCTTTTTTGTCTTTTTTCGTCTACCGACAGGGGATTGGGGCGTCTCATTTATATCGTAGCTAATAACTGGAGCAGGTATGTCATTATTCATGTTAGAACCTATTTCTAATACCTGAACGGCTAATTGTTCCTCTCTGTAATTTGTCTTTTGTTTACGTTTTTGTCCTTTTTTTGAAGAATTATGTTGGGAGATTATTGACCCCTCACTACTAATGTTGAAACATTCCTCCTCTTTTCTCGTTTCTCTCACCTGCATCTGAGCGCTGGACTTTTCACTGTCCTGTTCCTGAATGAGCCCTTCTGATGCCATAGTTATGGCGTCCAGAAGGACCGAAGGACTATCTGGACAGCATTGTTCCTTCCCATGGTTTTCGTTATTGATTTTATGATCTCCTAATCCTCGGGAGGCTCGATCCTCTACCACCATATTTGACGTGGTGGGGCGATCTCCTGTCAGCATAACTTCCAACATAGTAGTAATCTTAGCGTCCATGGTCATTAACCTGGAATCTAATTCCTCTCTGTATTTTTCAGATAGACTCTTTTCTTTAGTAGTCTGTTCGTTAAGGTTCTTAACCTCCACTATACCCTCTAAGAAAGCCAGACGAGTCACCAATTGGTTGAAGGCCGCTTGTTGTCCTACCAATGAGCACCCAATCATCTCTTGGGATTCACCTAGGGTTTTCAAGGCCAAGTTCAAACTAATGTGAAGATTGGACAAAAGTGGTATCAGATGTTCTCCTTTCTCCTCCCTTCTCAGACCTGGAGACTCCTGTTTATCAACGGCTACCCCAAGATTTTCCAATATAGTTTGCTGAAGATCGATAGCTTTATCAACGGTTATGGGCAAGTCATTCCTTTCCATATCTGTTTGGGTATGCCTAGTCATACAGTGTAAAGATGGTATATGTGTCTTCATGATCGGTCTAATAGGGGATAGATATTTACCCTCTTGTTGTTTCCACATTGAAGGCGTGTTTCTATTTAGTGGGAGTGTATCAAGTGTCGCACCCTCTGATAAGCTCCTCAGCCCCTTGTCTTTGGACAAAAATCTACCCACTGGTATCTCTAAATCAACTATTTCTTTCAGCAGATGACCTGTAGCATCTGCCGTAGTAAAAAAGGAATCATCCAAATCACTCTCTCCAATGGGCTGGTTGAGATTATACTTAGAGCAGATGGGGGTCTCTTTAGATTGGTCTCTCCCACCCGCCGGCTTAAAGCTCCCCGACTGAGGAGAATCGAGGTACTTCTGCACCTTATCATTATTAACCTTCCCAAAAATAAATGTTGCCGGCGAAATATGAGTGAATTGCAGAGTTCCACCGGGTTGTTTCCCCTTCCATGTCAGAGACTCCAAGCATTGTTTATCTCCTGCCTGTAATTTCCCAGTAATGATCCTCTTCTGAAGAGGGGTGGACGCATGATACCTGACTACCCTTTTAGTATCAATTTGACTTTGTTGAAGACATTCCTCATCTGTTAGTTCCTGTCTAAAGTCTGGTATGTCCCTATTTGCCCCCATATCCTCTATGTCTGGTATGTCCACGTTTGCTTCGGTCAACGTTACAACATTCAAAATTGTAGGATCTATGGTGGGATGTCCCTTCGGGCTCCCTTCCGCTCTAATATTTGTATTTTCATTGATATTCTCAACCAGTGAAATCGAGGCAGCCATATTTTCAATGTGGTCAATATTATTAAGCGCCTCACGTTGAGTCAGAGAGCCTAATTGGTCTTCTGCTATCTTAATAGCTTGACTCTCAGCAGTTTCAAACCCGCTTCTGAGTGCGGGCATATTATAAAAAAGAAAGGAAACCAGAAAAGGGGAAGTATTAAGAGATATTTAGAGAAAAGAAAATGAACACCATGGGGTAAGAACAGCTCGTAGCCTCTAAAGTGCGAGACAACCAGAGAAAATTCTTTTTTTTTTTTTTTTTTTTGTTGTGTGTTATAAAAAAGGTTGGGAGCAGGACTAATATAAAACCAAGACCTTCTATACTGTAGTAGTACCAAAAGGAATGTATTTACGTTAAAACCGGAGGGAAAAACAGCTCGCAACCTCTGATATAAATCTGTTTACGTCAGCTTAAAAATATCTAATATATCCACAATAGGGAAATGAGTTTGAAATAAACACTCAGTTGCAGGGTTGGGAACGCCCGGCGGCTAATGGAGCTGCCAGAGTCCGACTCTCCACCCCGTTCCCTGGTAGCTTAAGATGGACGTCGACCGCAGTACTCACAGCCGAACAGCCAAACAGCGGCTCCAGCCCTTACTGCCTCCAGGGCTTAACGCCGCAAGGGCGGTGATGCCGGCAATATGAGGAGTGAGGAGATCACGTGATCCGTCACGTGATGATGTTAGGCCCCGCCCCCTCCAGGAAGCGGCCAGGCAGCAAGAGCAGCGCTCGCAGTGCTGCGTTCGTCAGAAAGTAATCAGTTAGAGGAGCCGACGTGCACAGTACCAAGCACTCCTTCCAAATGAGTAAGAACACGCCGCAAGGGCGGTGATGCCGGCAATATGAGGAGTGAGGAGATCACGTGATCCGTCACGTGATGATGTTAGGCCCCGCCCCCTCCAGGAAGCGGCCAGGCAGCAAGAGCAGCGCTCGCAGTGCTGCGTTCGTCAGAAAGTAATCAGTTAGAGGAGCCGACGTGCACAGTACCAAGCACTCCTTCCAAATGAGTAAGAACACGCCGCAAGGGCGGTGATGCCGGCAATATGAGGAGTGAGGAGATCACGTGATCCGTCACGTGATGATGTTAGGCCCCGCCCCCTCCAGGAAGCGGCCAGGCAGCAAGAGCAGCGCTCGCAGTGCTGCGTTCGTCAGAAAGTAATCAGTTAGAGGAGCCGACGTGCACAGTACCAAGCACTCCTTCCAAATGACATGGCATGGTATATGGTAGAACACTGGTACTGTTTTATCCCACAGTACACGAGTTTCAAGGTGCCAAAGATCTTGGATCGACTGAGTGTGCTCTACAAGGTCTTCGTCCCACTTCATCTTCCGGGACATAATCGCCTTAAAGTTAGAGGAGTCTGAGTATTGTGTTCTCAGTGCTCGCCATATGGGTGCTCTGCAGTTTGCAAATAGTGGACCACTGTGCTCCATGTTTTGGGTTGTCTCTCCGGGGAATCCCACCCTCTTCCATATGTCATCAAAAGCATCTCTGAGGATCGCTACTAGCAGTGCCTTTATGTCTCCCACTGCTATCCTCTGTCCCGCTGTCATTATTTACATCTCATAAATCCACTTTCCCACTCCTGCACTCACCAAAGGTAGCCTGCACTTCACATTTTCCTTGTCCATGTGTTTCCATGGTATATACTGAGGTCACCCCTCTCTTTTCTAGCAGGGGCATCTTGTGAACCGTATATCCCCATTTGCGCCCTTAGTCAGCCTATCCTGTCTGTCCATGTCTCTGATGCCCGTGTGGACATCTATCGGTTCTGGTATGGGTATTCAGTTGCTGTCATCATGTTCCCCTGGTAACCTCTCTCTTGAGCATTCTATGGCTGTCTCCCCTTCCTTCATCCTAGGAGATCTCTAAGCCTCTCCAGATATGTTGTTACGTCATTGATGGTACATAGGTCACCCCTCAACCGCGGTGCTCGCTCGTCCATGCTGCCCCCTGCTGCCCCACCGTCCCTATATGACTCTCCCATGTCATCCTGTTATCTGTCCCAATCCCTGCGGATTGGAGCCTGTGGAGCCCCCCCTCTCCTCCCCACTATTTTGTCCTTTGTTGTCGGACCCAAAGCCTGTGTTACTGCAAAAGTCATATACAAAGCTCAGTCTTCTCGTAACTGAGTCTGTGGTGGGCTTCATATTAATGTTGATGTCCCGCAAGTCGTAACTGCTGCCTCCCGCCAGGCCCTTAGGCCTATTCTGTCCCGTGAGCTCATGCTAACTGGGTCTGCTCCTCTGCCCTCCTGAAGTCTGTCAATTCCCTGGTCTGCTGTCCATTTTGTCTTTACCACCCTTATTGCTCGCTCATCTGCCTCCTTTCGTGCACGTTCCCTCACAAATCTGTCCACCTGAAACTTCTTTTGTTCCCTTTCAAACAACTTGCATTTTTCCTGCTCTGCTACCTCCCTCCATTTCTCAAACTCTTCTACTTTCCTAATACTTCTATCCTGCTGCTTCCATTCCTCTCTCTTCCTTTGTCTGCAATCCTGCACCAGCTACTCCTGTTCCTCTTGTCTCCTCTTCCTGTCCTCTCTTTCTAGTCTCTCTTCTCTTTTGTTCACTTTTCCGTCTTTTTCCTCCATTATTTCAGTCCAATCCAATGCTTCCCCACTCCCCTTTAACCCTTCAATTGACTTAGTTGCCCCTTCTGCTTCCCCATCTGTTTTCCCTTCTAGCTTTAGGAGGATCCCCATTGTATTTGCCTGTTGCTAATCTGCCTAGCCCCTCCTATTCGCCCTTCTGTGCCTCACTATTCGCTCCTCTCTCAGCGATCAGCAATCCTGTGCCGCTCGGCCCCTCTTCCAGAGTATTTGGTGGTGGTTTAGATGCCAGATTTTTATACCCCTCTGCTGCTCTTAATTCTAATATGGATACATCTTTTGCTCATTGTCTGTGTCATCAGAGATTTCCTTTCGGATGGATGTGTGGGGGAGGGAGGTGGGCCATAGGCCCCTGCACTTTCTGCTGGCTCAGCATCCCCTGACACCTCGCTACATCCCCCTGACCCTCCTGAAACATTCTCCACTACTCAAATATTGTCATGTGGCTTGCTAGCTTCTTCCCCTTATAGGAGCCCTGTATGAGTGTCAGTAGCGATTGCTGCACATCTTTGGAGAAACTTCTGCACAGTGGCCATTGTTTAGTTAACTTTCCCTCTGTACTTTTAGACCATTCTATGCTATATTTGCATATTTTCTCCCGATAGGGTGGGAGCGTCTTACATAGGTGCTGAAGGGGCAAGTCCCCCGTCGCACTTCCCTTGATACATTGCTCGTGCGTTTACCTGACCTCAATTGAGGGTTTCGATCATCTGCTTTTAAGGGAGGAACACAATGCAATCACAGTGTTATTACTTTACTACAAGCCTCTCTGGCTCCACCCCTTATCAGGCATGCTGCACTCACAGCACTCACAGCCCACTTTCCACCAATACTGCCTCCCCAGGCACACCCACAATCTTGTGCATGCACCGTCTGGCAATCCCAATTTTAAAATGCTAGCTCCTCACTTTCTCATGCTCTCTGTGTCCTATGCACAAACCTATGGGTGACATCACCAATTTGCTAACCACGTATTGCTAAGAAATCAAATACTGCACGCATAATGTTACCTGTTACTCCCACAATAGACCAACCGCAATAAAAACCCCACAGCTGTCTTCCTGCCTCCAGGCAGAGTATACCACTATTCTCTTGTGATCGAACTGTACCCGCTGCGTTGCCTCACGTGCCAACATCTCACTCCATGAGACTTAACCAGTTGACTCACCTTCCACAATCTAGGCCAGCTCACTTGCTAAACCTTATGGGGGTACTGCCATCTATGGCCCGAGCTAAAATACCCAATCCACAAGAAATGCACTATTTACATTACTTCTATCGCCTGTGCCCTCAAGTCAATAGTCTAGGTTATTCACCAGAACCGTTTAGCTCTAAACTCAAATATGCCTCGCCCACAAATAATGATGTCTATCTCTGCTCCGGTCCCTGCTAAGTTTGACAATGCTAAACAATACTCGACAATACTTCACAATGCTCAATGCCCTCCCTCGCACATACAGTTGCTGTGTTACTCGGTCAATACTTACACTCTGTGGTCTGCTGGCACTGCTCAGCTGCCGTGTCCTTCAAAGCTGCCACTTGCCGGTACTGGTCTGCCTGGACTTCTCTCTGACTTCAGGCAGGATATTTAACAAGCTGGCTCCTGATGGCCTGTCCACGGGTACGCATTCCCTGTCTTTATCGAAAGATGTGAGGGTCCTACAGCCTTTCAGGTTCTGCAGCGGAGGAGACAACTTTGTGCTGGCTGATGCAGTGAACCATCAGCTCTGCTACCAACTTGTTGGGTGTGACTCCCAGGTATGTCAGGCTGATGCTGGAGGTCCGTGGAATCGTAGAGCCCAATACTCTTCCCAGGACAAATGGAGGACTCAATCAGACGGTAAGTACAAACTGCGGTTTATTGCACAGGAAACCACAGGGATCAGTACACGAACACAGAAAGGTCCAGGTACAACTCAAGGCTTCACAGTGTACAGACTGGTTTTCTAGCACTATTGCATCATCACACGGGACCTTCCCATAAAAACCTATTGCCACAAGGAATAGGCTACCAAGAGTCTCTACTAACTATAGTGGACCCTAGAGGTGTTATGCTACTAATACTCGCATGTCAGATGGCTGGCCTGTCCCATCCCCAAGAACTATGTAATACATTGTCGCTGAGTAGTTGGCTTAACATTGGTTCATGCCCCTTGCAGTCCACCCCAGGAATACTAAACTGATTGGTTAGAGCTGCTGCCCCCAGGACTGGGACTCGATTGAGTGCTCAGCTCACTGTACACCTCTTCAAAGTGATGTGAAAGATTATGGGCCTCATTACAAGTTTGGAGGTAGCCATTCCGACCTTGGAGGGCCTGGTATTTTCCCATTCAAGGAAGCCGGACATGGTACATCCCCATTCCCAATTGAGCCCCATAGGGCTCAATGGGAAAGGGGAGCATGCTAACAACGGGCCTGTTAATAACGGGCCTGTTGTTAGCAAAAGGTTTATATCAACCACAAAAAGGCAATTGAATACATAGTACCAAGGTGATCCAATTGCAAAATAAATTGTGCCAGTGCATGAAAACAGAGAGCAATTAAAAATATAACAATTAATTGACACATTGAAAACAGAATGGGGGTAGACAAAGACAAAAATAACAAAAAATGTGTTAGCATGGTTGATTATGGTTGGCCATCCAGTTAGTTACATATTTCCATAAAGTTAGAGCGAATTAACTGTGCAGGGGAATTCTGTATTTCTGACACTAAAACAGGAGGATTTGGGAGGGAGGAAGAGCGTGTAAGAGAAATTACTCAGTGAGACCTAGGTAGGTAGACCGGACAACGGAAGTTGCACTTACCAGGGTATGTGTTAATTAGAAAAATCGTGGGCTCCACTGTAAAAATAACATACACCATATTAGTGGTGAACAATAAAATGCACCAATTTGCTAAAAAATGGAGAGGCGAGGGCCTACATACCTTAAATTGCAGTTGCAAAGTCAATTCAAAGTGTAATCACATAGAAACTGCAATGCTGGGCCACTCGTAGGACTCGCTAAGGACGTCTGGTAAAACCAGGCATCCTGAGCGGGTCCCGTGAGCAGACCGCGTAATGAGGCGGTAGCGGGTTAATGGTGCCGGCAGCTCTACCAGCGCTGTTAACCCCCTACCACCAGCCTCATAATGAGGCCCTATGTATCTGTATTGTAACATCTGTACACCACCTTTGCCTATGAGAATATTCTTCTCACGGTAGCAACACTTGGTGTGGTCTGCATCTGATTTGCTAGGATCGGATCCCCTTTCTCACCATGGATGACTGTCCATTGTCTCATCTGGCTACATCACGTGTTTAAAGACTACAAATTTGAGCTCTGCAGTTCACAATTATGAGGATTTATTCAGTTTCTCTGCTGCTGGTCCCTTTGTCGTCTGGGGATTGAATGTGTCTTCATATATCTGTCCTTGGCTGTGGACCTGTCTCACACATCTTGCTCTCTGTGCAGCCTTAGTCAGCTCTGCTCGTCTCATGCTCAGTGGCTTGAGGCCTGCTGTAATTTTTCTACACCTTATAATGCAGATTCTACATTGTCTAGGTTATGCTACGTTCTCTATGGATTAGCTATACATGGTTCTATCACGTTCCATATTTACTCCTGTATAGCCACGTGGATATTGGCTTCACGCATCAGCAAGCTTGCTCAGGATTTCATGTGCCTTGCGATTCCTGCGTGACTGCATTTGGCTAATGGCAAAAATAATAAAAGCCTGGACATCATGTATATGTATCTGTCCTCTAGCTATAGAAATGTGCGCTCATGTTCTTCATGTTTACAAGGGTCTGTTTATGTGGTGCAGTGCGGACTGCACATGTGCTTCATTTCTAAAGTCGCTATGTCGTGGTGTCACTAATGATGTCATTACCATGGCTTCTTGGCACTTAGTCAAGGCTGTCCATATAGGTGTCACTGTCCATGCTGACTGGCTCTTCTCCCACACATGGGAAAACTTGCATTGTATTTGGCCTGTATGACTGGCTGAGAGGATATCTTTCAGTGTACTTGTCAATTATTGGTGCACCCAGGATTCGTCCAACATGAGATGAATTGCGGCGAGCATTTCTAGCTCTTCATCCTGACATGAACTTGGAGGCGCAGAGGGGTGTTCTCCACACTCCCTCTTGCCTCTGTACAATGCTCATCTGCTGCTGTCTGGCTGTGTGTAAGATTTGCAGGTACCCCCGCTGTCTGGATGTCACACATTGGGGGGCACATTGCCAGCACTGACCTGAAGCGCCAGCTGTCCAACGGCTGCCTGTCCCTGTGGCTGGGAATGCACAGTGACCACATCATCTGCTGCATGCAGGACTTCCACCAGAGGCAGGAACGTGCTCACCACTGGACTGGGCCTCGTGTGTGGGCTTGATGTAAAGGGGCAAAAGCAGGTTGTTTTTACAAACACACTGCTCGCACACACAAATTGAATATAAGTTGGTGTATATTTACTTCCCAAGAAAGTAGCCTGACACGTGTTTTGAGCGACTTGCTCTTCTACTGAGGCTACAGGTTAATGTACATGCAAATTAGGCCAGTACATGGAAATACAGGAGAATGTATTATACATGAGAACGACCCGAGCAAAGAAGCAAAAAACAAGTGGCAAATCAACGCACAGTTACACATTAGTCATACGAAGTCCAAAAAGGATTATATCAACCACAAAAAGGCAATTGAATACATAGTACCAAGGTGATCCAATTGCAAAATAAATTGTGCCAGTGCATGAAAACAGAGAGCAATTCAAAATATAACAATTAATTGACACATTGAAAACAGAATGGGGGTAGAGAAAGACAGAAATAACAAAAAATTCGTTAGCATGGTTGATTATGGTTGGCCATCCAGTTAGTTACATATTTCCATAAAGTTAGAGCGAATTAACTGTGCAGGGGAATTCTGTATTTCTGACACTAAAACAGAAGGATTTGGGAGGGAGGAAGAGCGTGTAAGAGAAATTACTCAAGTGAGACCTAGGTAGGTGGACCGGACAATGGAAGTTGCACTTACCAGGGTATGTGTTAATTAGAAAAATCGTGGGCTCAAGAGTGGCGAAGGGCCTACATACCTTAAATTGCAGTTGCAAAGTCAATTCAAAGCGTAATCACATAGGAACTGCAATTGCGGAGGGAAGTGAAGACGACACACGGAACAGCAAGCCAAGCCGCGGGCGGGAAGGGAGAGAAGCAGACAGTACACTTAATTAGTAATTGAGCGGACGTGTGCGTCTAGCCTGAGAATGCGAGTGCGCGTAGCCCCTCTGTCAGGCTAGGGGTCTGCGTGAAGGTGCTGGACTTACCAGCGTCTCGGCTGTAACTGTGAGCAGGAGCCAGGCGTACGCGGCTCCTGCTTGCAAATTAAACGTGATGCCGACTGCCGAATGAACGTGCAGGTGGCATAATAGGGACGCCATCTTGAGTGAGGGCTAAGGGATGAGCAGTAATGCATGGAGATAGTATAATGCGTGGGTCTATTACCCAAAGCCGTGGGGAAACTTTAAAAACCGCTGTATATGGTGATCTCTAGTTTTGGAATGTGCTGAAGTGAGGATAAATGAAATTAAATAGTTATACACGGGTGAGAGAATATGGAAAACCTCGGCACAAGGGGAAAGGGGAGTAAGCTGAGATGGAAAAAAACGTATACACTAGAATCGCCCATATTTTGTCTAAAAGTCATCAAGGAGCAGAAGAGGTGGGAAGGAACTAATAGAATGGTAATCACATAACAAACCATGGTTAAAGGTTGGGTGTAAATCTGCCCAAAAACGGCTGAGGGGTGCGAGTTGAGCCCCATGAGTTTGCCTCTGCGGTTCCCGCCTCGGGTGGAATTGTGCCAGTGATTAAATAATTATATATGGATTGAAAACTAATTAAATGGCCAACGATGAACCCGGATTTACAGTCATGAGTAGGTAAGCATGATGGCAAGGTTCCATGAGGTTACAGTATGAGAGCAAATGCTCATAAAAATACAGATAATTCATGGTCTGTATTGAGACCTTGTGTGACAGTGCAGTATTGACAAATAAGGCAAGCCTTGTGTCAAAGCTGGTGACAGAGCTGGCCGTGAACCATGTCTCAGTGAGACCGAGGATGTCAAGGTCCAGTTCCTCAAGAAGGTGACAGATATCAGAGGAATGTTTGACGGCAGAGCGAGAGTTGAGAGTGGCAATGTGGAGAAGGTTGATAAGAGAGAGGGGCGAGAGTGCACAGCTTACTTTCTTAATAGTGTATTTCGTTTCCAATGGAATGTTATTTTGTTAATAAATATATTAATGGGGTGCAGCCCACTATCATGTGCCACCGTGTTGGGCACAGAAAATGAACATGGAGAAAAAGAGACCGAGGCAAAAGTGCCTTCGGTGTGGGCCGCACACCCTTGATTCCCACTAAGGGTTAATCGATTTCTTTTGTGATCGTTATTCAGTTAATAAAATCCAACTTCAATCGTAATTCACAGATGTGTATATTTTTTAATTTTTCAATTGCTGTGTTTATAAAGCTCATAAAAAATTGTGCTTAATTGGTTAAACTTCACCAAAAAAGCTAATTATCTCAGTTGAGGCAAAACAGAAAACCCATCTGGCTAATGCATTTCGGATTGTATCCTTCGTCAGAGCCAGGTTAGTACTACACACATAATAATGCATTATAGGTGGATTTAGAAGGTTTACAATGTTTAAATTAATAATTGTTCCGTACATCATGTGTAACAACCAGATATTCAAGAATTAATAACCAAAACAATCATAATAAACAAAACAATCATAATAAACAAACAGGGCGCCCACAAGGACAAACAAATATTTAAAAAAAAAGTGAGATTGGAGAAAGGAGAAAAAACAAACAAGTAAGCATACATGATTGTAGACAGTAAAAATACAATATTTGCACAGATAATGATATTGCTCTATAATTCAAACAATTAATGGAACTAATCAACTGCGTACTAAAATTGCCGATTAAGCCTTTTTGGTGACTATGGTGCTTAGAGGTAAAGTTAGGCGGCGTGTGCTTATTGTGCCAGAGTGTTGATTGTCGTACTATATTGTGTGAGAATACCTGTGGCTAGTTAAACATTTCACTAACCTGTGTATCAGTATGCAACCCACGCGTGCTGTCCGCGTGTGGTGTTTCTCTATGAAGCACTGCCTAGTGTGGGGAGAACAAATGTGTTATCTCCTCCGAGTAATTAGCTGCTATTGATCTATACGCGATCTTACTTCGCGTCGCTTTGTGCAAAGGTATGGCTTACCTGGAGCGTTCTGAGCTACGTCTTGCTCGATCAACTCCGAACAGCGTCTGAGACTCGCGGTTCGTGTCGTTGCCCTGGGCAACGTTATGTAAACAAAATGGCCGTTTGTGTATAACCAAGTCGGCCATATTGGTAGAGGCAATACTGGGACATGAGTGGCATAGAGTGTGAAATATAAATGGCAAATGTAAGGGATGTGAATGTTAGGATATTAATTGCACATGTAAAGATATTAAAGCCTCATGATATCTGTGTATTTAAGTTGTACCTCTAGCACATGTATGTTCTGATAGTATCGTCGTGTACCTCATGGCTAATTGGCTAATTGGCCATTAATGTAAGGTCATATAGCGTAAAGATATACTGTCTAGTATACATCAACAAAGGAAAATACAAACTAATAAATAATAAATGTTTACAACAAATGGTTATAGCAGAAAGCAACAGTGTTTTCAAATCGAGTAGTGATTTATACTTATTGCATGAGCATGAGACAATTTAGCATGTTCATTATTGATATTGCACGGTGAACAAATAGTGACATCATTACAAAAAGCAGTTGAGATCAAATTCCTCGTTGAGCCCTCGTGGTGCCAAGGAATCGAGACGATCTATCCAATAGGCTTCTCTTTGTTGCCTTCTTTTTTTCAAATCAGCATATATGCTTGTCATTTCCAGGGTTTCCAAAATTTGGAACTTGACTTGAGAGATATTATGTTGCTTTGCATTAAAGTGTCTTGCTACGGCTGAATTGATGTTCTTATTGCGTATACATGATTTATGTTCATTCATCCGAATTCTCAGTTTACGCCCTGTTTCACCTACATAGTAAAGTCCACATGGGCAACGTATGCAGTAAATGCAGTTTTCGGTATTGCAGGTGCCATAGCTTTTTATCATGATCTTTTCTCCCGTGTATGGATGGGGAACCACTCCTCCTTTAATAATGTTATTGCAATTACTGCAATTTAAACATGGAAATGTTCCCGTCTTTTTTGGTTTGATCCTTTTGGTTCTGGTATCTCTTGTGTTAACTAGATAATCCCTAAGGTTGCTGGATCTTTGATAAGCAAACGTTGGGGTCTCTAAGAAGAGATTCTTAGTTCTTTCGTCATTTTTAAGTATTGTCCAATGTTTATTTATACATCTTTTGATCTGCATACTTTGGGATGAATATTTAGACACATATACAAGTGATGGGGATTGCTTTTTGTCCTTTGGTGCTAGAGTGCTGGTTCTTGTTATTTTTTGTACCTTTTCTTTTGCTGTCTGTAGATCTTCATTCGGGTATCCCCTATCTTTAAGTTTTTTGCTTAGTTTTTCAAGTTCTTGTTCGTACTCTCTGTCATCACTGATAATTCTTTTTAATCGCAACATTTGACCATAAGGTAAATTCTTCAGAGTGTTTTGTGGATGGAAACTCATACGGTGTAATAGATTGTTCCTATCTGTAGGTTTTGTAAACAAAGAGGTAGTGATTTGTTGGTTGTTTACGTTCACCAGGATATCCAGATAATGGATTCCTGGATTGCCAATTTCTGAGGTGAACTGAATACGCGGGTCTATATTGTTGATATAACTTATAAACTCATTAAGTTCTTCTCTTGTGCCTTGCCAAATACCGAATATATCATCTATATAACGCACCCATGTTTTCAATTTGTTCTGCCATTCAGGTTTTTGCAAGATATGGGTCGTCTCGAATTGGTACATAAACGCATTAGCGTAAGCTGGTGCCATTGTTGCTCCCATGGCTGTTCCGGAAGTTTGGATGTAAAATTCATTCTTATATTCAAAATATGAATTCATTGCGATAAAAGAGAGTAGTGATAAGATGAATTCTTTCACTGCTCCTATATCGTTCTCCTGTAACAGGAGCCACTCTACCGCTTCCTGTCCCAAGTCATGTGGAATGCTTGTGTAGAGGTTAACCACATCTATGGTGAAAAGTATGTCGTTCTCTGTAAGTTGGACTCCCTCTATGATGTTCAGAAAGTGTGTACTGTCTTTCACATACGTGGATGTCTTCTGTATTAAAGGGTTCAAAAAATAGTCTATGTATGTTCCTAGTGGTTTTAAAATCCCTCCTGTGGCTGCTACTATCGGTCTTCCAGGTGGATTATTAAGACTTTTATGGATTTTAGGCAGCAAGTAAAAATGAGGAATGTTTGGTTTTAAATTCAATAGAAAGGCCTTTGTCTTATGTGTTATCATCTCTCTTTCTTCTGCTTTTGTAAGAAGTTCATCTAGATCTTTTAATATTCCCATAGTCGGGTCATGATCTATTTTGGCATAAACATTATGATTGTCCAGTTGTCTTTTGCATTCATTTTCGTAATCTGAGGTGTTTAATAATACCAATGCACCCCCTTTATCTGCTGGTCTAATAGTTATTTTTTCATCAGAGTATAGGTTCTGAACAATTGACATTTCCCCTCTGCTGAGGTTTCTGTTCTTTGTCATTCCATATTTGATCTTTTTAAGATCTGTTATAACCATTTTTTCAAAAATGTCAATTGCTGGTACATTAATTGGAGGAGAGAAGGTACTTTTTGGTTTGAATTCTACTAATTCTGATGGTTCTGGTGAAGAATTAGTATTTTCCAATTCCGCAAAGAAAACTTTGAGTTTGAGCTTTCTAGTCAATTTGTGAAGCTCTACCTTAGTGTTGAATAAATTGGTATTATAAGTCGGTACAAATTTCAAACCTTTCTGTAACACCTCTTCTTCCTGTTTAGTTAGTATTCTGTTTGAAATGTTGACCACTAGGTTGCTCGTGCTTGGAATCTTGTTTGGACTCCGGTGCCCCTTCCTCTTGCCCCTCCTCGTTCGTTTCTTCCTTCTCGGTTGTCTAAAAAAGACGTTTGTCGTGATGTTGATGCGCTGGTACTCGGGGTAGCTCTGTTGTGACCACTGTCTCCTTCCGCTCTTTGTTGTTGAGGTTGTGCAGTCTGTTCGTCTCTGTTAGAATCTGTGTCTGAACTGCTGTTTTCTGAGTTCCGGTTGGGATTGTGTGGCCTCTGAGGTTGATTTTGAAATCTGTCCGCCCACGTATAAACTTCGTCTCTCAAATAGTCAAACATGTCACGCCTAAACTTCCTTATTTTTCTTGCTTCCAAATCAGTTTTATATCCCTCTAATCTTGTGTTGATATCTGCTAATATCTCATCCAATGAATCTTTGCTTGTAAGATCTGTGATTTCAACAGATAAAATCTGTATCTCTTGTTCTAGATTTTGTATGTTCATAGAGAGCTCTTTGATCGTGAGTAGAATTAAGTCCAAAGAGCATTTATTAAGAATCTGCTCCCATTTGTGTACAAATTCCTTGCTTTCTTTGCACAAAGTCGGTTTAAGTCCAATTCGTAAACCTCTAGGGATCCTTTGTGCCTTGTAATAACGGCCTAATGTCACTGCGTGCAATTTTCGGTTAATTGTTTTTCGAATGGTGTATTCAAGTTGTTTTATCCTTCTGTTAGGATCTGCATCCTTTAGTGTGCTGCTGGTTTCCTTAATTAGGCCTAGGATTGCGTTTGCCTCTTCTGTTGAGAAACCTAGAGTTGTTGCTCTCGTGTCCGTTAGTTTTTCAATTTCTTCATAGGACATAATCGCGTGCTTCCTCTCAAATAGTTACACGGAAGTGAAAATATTGATAAGAGAGAGGGGCGAGAGTGCACAGCTTACTTTCTTAATAGTGTATTTCGTTTCCAATGGAATGTTATTTTGTTAATAAATATATTAATGGGGTGCAGCCCACTATCATGTGCCACCGTGTTGGGCACAGAAAATGAACATGGAGAAAAAGAGACCGAGGCAAAAGTGCCTTCGGTGTGGGCCGCACACCCTTGATTCCCACTAAGGGTTAATCGATTTCTTTTGTGATCGTTATTCAGTTAATAAAATCCAACTTCAATGGTAATTCACAGATGTGTATATTTTTTAATTTTTCAATTGCTGTGTTTATAAAGCTCATAAAAAATTGTGCTTAATTGGTTAAACTTCACCAAAAAAGCTAATTATCTCAGTTGAGGCAAAACAGAAAACCCATCTGGCTAATGCATTTCGGATTGTATCCTTCGTCAGAGCCAGGTTAGTACTACACACATAATAATGCATTATAGGTGGATTTAGAAGGTTTACAATGTTTAAATTAATAATTGTTCCGTACATCATGTGTAACAACCAGATATTCAAGAATTAATAACCAAAACAATCATAATAAACAAAACAATCATAATAAACAAACAGGGCGCCCACAAGGACAAACAAATATTTAACAAAAAAGTGAGATTGGAGAAAGGAGAAAAAACAAACAAGTAAGCATACATGATTGTAGACAGTAAAAATACAATATTTGCACAGATAATGATATTGCTCTATAATTCAAACAATTAATGGAACTAATCAACTGCGTA
Source organism: Ambystoma mexicanum (assembly GCF_040938575.1). Lineage (NCBI taxonomy): Eukaryota > Metazoa > Chordata > Amphibia > Caudata > Ambystomatidae > Ambystoma > Ambystoma mexicanum. Next base: position 546,515,965 of record NC_090929.1, read on the forward strand.
CTAAAATTGCCGATTAAGCCTTTTTGGTGACTATGGTGCTTAGAGGTAAAGTTAGGCGGCGTGTGCTTATTGTGCCAGAGTGTTGATTGTCGTACTATATTGTGTGAGAATACCTGTGGCTAGTTAAACATTTCACTAACCTGTGTATCAGTATGCAACCCACGCGTGCTGTCCGCGTGTGGTGTTTCTCTATGAAGCACTGCCTAGTGTGGGGAGAACAAATGTGTTATCTCCTCCGAGTAATTAGCAGCTATTGATCTATACGCGATCTTACTTCGCGTCGCTTTGTGCAAAGGTATGGCTTACCTGGAGCGTTCTGAGCTACGTCTTGCTCGATCAACTCCGAACAGCGTCTGAGACTCGCGGTTCGTGTCGTTGCCCTGGGCAACGTTATGTAAACAAAATGGCCGTTTGTGTATAACCAAGTCGGCCATATTGGTAGAGGCAATACTGGGACATGAGTGGCATAGAGTGTGAAATATAAATGGCAAATGTAAGGGATGTGAATGTTAGGATATTAATTGCACATGTAAAGATATTAAAGCCTCATGATATCTGTGTATTTAAGTTGTACCTCTAGCACATGTATGTTCTGATAGTATCGTCGTGTACCTCATGGCTAATTGGCTAATTGGCCATTAATGTAAGGTCATATAGCGTAAAGATATACTGTCTAGTATACATCAACAAAGGAAAATACAAACTAATAAATAATAAATGTTTACAACAAATGGTTATAGCAGAAAGCAACAGTGTTTTCAAATCGAGTAGTGATTTATACTTATTGCATGAGCATGAGACAATTTAGCATGTTCATTATTGATATTGCACGGTGAACAAATAGTGACATCATTACAAAAAGCAGTTGAGATCAAATTCCTCGTTGAGCCCTCGTGGTGCCAAGGAATCGAGACAATCTATCCAATAGGCTTCTCTTTGTTGCCTTCTTTTTTTCAAATCAGCATATATGCTTGTCATTTCCAGGGTTTCCAAAATTTGGAACTTGACTTGAGAGATATTATGTTGCTTTGCATTAAAGTGTCTTGCTACGGCTGAATTGATGTTCTTATTGCGTATACATGATTTATGTTCATTCATCCGAATTCTCAGTTTACGCCCTGTTTCACCTACATAGTAAAGTCCACATGGGCAACGTATGCAGTAAATGCAGTTTTCGGTATTGCAGGTGCCATAGCTTTTTATCATGATCTTTTCTCCCGTGTATGGATGGGGAACCACTCCTCCTTTAATAATGTTATTGCAATTACTGCAATTTAAACATGGAAATGTTCCCATCTTTTTTGGTTTGATCCTTTTGGTTCTGGTATCTCTTGTGTTAACTAGATAATCCCTAAGGTTGCTGGATCTTTGATAAGCAAACATTGGGGTCTCTAAGAAGAGATTCTTAGTTCTTTCGTCATTTTTAAGTATTGTCCAATGTTTATTTATACATCTTTTGATCTGCATACTTTGGGATGAATATTTAGACACATATACAAGTGATGGGGATTGCTTTTTGTCCTTTGGTGCTAGAGTGCTGGTTCTTGTTATTTTTTGTACCTTTTCTTTTGCTGTCTGTAGATCTTCATTCGGGTATCCCCTATCTTTAAGTTTTTTGCTTAGTTTTTCAAGTTCTTGTTCGTACTCTCTGTCATCACTGATAATTCTTTTTAATTGCAACATTTGACCATAAGGTAAATTCTTCAGAGTGTTTTGTGGATGGAAACTCATACGGTGTAATAGATTGTTCCTATCTGTAGGTTTTGTAAACAAAGAGGTAGTGATTTGTTGGTTGTTTACGTTCACCAGGATATCCAGATAATGGATTCCTGGATTGCCAATTTCTGAGGTGAACTGAATACGCGGGTCTATATTGTTGATATAACTTATAAACTCATTAAGTTCTTCTCTTGTGCCTTGCCAAATACCGAATATATCATCTATATAACGCACCCATGTTTTCAATTTGTTCTGCCATTCAGGTTTTTGCAAGATATGGGTCGTCTCGAATTGGTACATAAACGCATTAGCGTAAGCTGGTGCCATTGTTGCTCCCATGGCTGTTCCGGAAGTTTGGATGTAAAATTCATTCTTATATTCAAAATATGAATTCATTGCGAAAAAAGAGAGTAGTGATAAGATGAATTCTTTCACTGCTCCTATATCGTTCTCCTGTAACAGGAGCCACTCTACCGCTTCCTGTCCCAAGTCATGTGGAATGCTTGTGTAGAGGTTAACCACATCTATGGTGAAAAGTATGTTGTTCTCTGTAAGTTGGACTCCCTCTATGATGTTCAGAAAGTGTGTACTGTCTTTCACATACGTGGATGTCTTCTGTATTAAAGGGTTCAAAAAATAGTCTATGTATGTTCCTAGTGGTTGTAAAATCCCTCCTGTGGCTGCTACTATCGGTCTTCCATGTGGATTATTAAGACTTTTATGGATTTTAGGCAGCAAGTAAAAATGAGGAATGTTTGGTTTTAAGTTCAATAGAAAGGCCTTTGTCTTATGTGTTATCATCTCTCTTTCTTCTGCTTTTGTAAGAAGTTCATCTAGATCTTTTAATATTCCCATAGTCGGGTCGTGATCTATTTTGGCATAAACATTATGATTGTCCAGTTGTCTTTTGCATTCATTTTCGTAATCTGAGGTGTTTAATAATACCAATGCACCCCCTTTATCTGCTGGTCTAATAGTTATTTTTTCATCAGAGTATAGGTTCTGAACAATTGACATTTCCCCTCTGCTGAGGTTTCTGTTCTTTGTCATTCCATATTTGATCTTTTTAAGATCTGTTATAACCATTTTTTCAAAAATGTCAATTGCTGGTACATTAATTGGAGGAGAGAAGGTACTTTTTGGTTTGAATTCTACTAATTCTGATGGTTCTGGTGAAGAATTAGTATTTTCCAATTCCGCAAAGAAAACTTTGAGTTTGAGCTTTCTAGTCAATTTGTGAAGCTCTACCTTAGTGTTGAATAAATTGGTATTATAAGTCGGTACAAATTTCAAACCTTTCTGTAACACCTCTTCTTCCTGTTTAGTTAGTATTCTGTTTGAAATGTTGACCACTAGGTTGCTCGTGCTTGGAATCTTGTTTGGACTCCGGTGCCCCTTCCTCTTGCCCCTCCTCGTTCGTTTCTTCCTTCTCGGTTGTCTAAAAAAGACGTTTGTCGTGATGTTGATGCGCTGGTACTCGGGGTAGCTCTGTTGTGACCACTGTCTCCTTCCGCTCTTTGTTGTTGAGGTTGTGCAGTCTGTTCGTCTCTGTTAGAATCTGTGTCTGAACTGCTGTTTTCTGAGTTCCGGTTGGGATTGTGTGGCCTCTGAGGTTGATTTTGAAATCTGTCCGCCCACGTATAAACTTCGTCTCTCAAATAGTCAAACGTGTCACGCCTAAACTTCCTTATTTTTCTTGCTTCCAAATCAGTTTTATATCCCTCTAATCTTGTGTTGATATCTGCTAATATCTCATCCAATGAATCTTTGCTTGTAAGATCTGTGATTTCAACAGATAAAATCTGTATCTCTTGTTCTAGATTCTGTATGTTCATAGAGAGCTCTTTGATCGTGAGTAGAATTAAGTCCAAAGAGCATTTATTAAGAATCTGCTCCCATTTGTGTACAAATTCCTTGCTTTCTTTGCACAAAGTCGGTTTAAGTCCAATTCGTAAACCTCTAGGGATCCTTTGTGCCTTGTAATAACGGCCTAATGTCACTGCGTGCAATTTTCGGTTAATTGTTTTTCGAATGGTGTATTCAAGTTGTTTTATCCTTCTGTTAGGATCTGCATCCTTTAGTGTGCTGCTGGTTTCCTTAATTAGGCCTAGGATTGCGTTTGCCTCTTCTGTTGAGAAACCTAGAGTTGTTGCTCTCGTGTCCGTTAGTTTTTCAATTTCTTCATAGGACATAATCGCGTGCTTCCTCTCAAATAGTTACACGGAAGTGAAAATATTGATAAGAGAGAGGGGCGAGAGTGCACAGCTTACTTTCTTAATAGTGTATTTCGTTTCCAATGGAATGTTATTTTGTTAATAAATATATTAATGGGGTGCAGCCCACTATCATGTGCCACCGTGTTGGGCACAGAAAATGAACATGGAGAAAAAGAGACCGAGGCAAAAGTGCCTTCGGTGTGGGCCGCACACCCTTGATTCCCACTAAGGGTTAATCGATTTCTTTTGTGATCGTTATTCAGTTAATAAAATCCAACTTCAATCGTAATTCACAGATGTGTATATTTTTTAATTTTTCAATTGCTGTGTTTATAAAGCTCATAAAAAATTGTGCTTAATTGGTTAAACTTCACCAAAAAAGCTAATTATCTCAGTTGAGGCAAAACAGAAAACCCATCTGGCTAATGCATTTCGGATTGTATCCTTCGTCAGAGCCAGGTTAGTACTACACACATAATAATGCATTATAGGTGGATTTAGAAGGTTTACAATGTTTAAATTAATAATTGTTCCGTACATCATGTGTAACAACCAGATATTCAAGAATTAATAACCAAAACAATCATAATAAACAAAACAATCATAATAAACAAACAGGGCGCCCACAAGGACAAACAAATATTTAACAAAAAAGTGAGATTGGAGAAAGGAGAAAAAACAAACAAGTAAGCATACATGATTGTAGACAGTAAAAATACAATATTTGCACAGATAATGATATTGCTCTATAATTCAAACAATTAATGGAACTAATCAACTGCGTACTAAAATTGCCGATTAAGCCTTTTTGGTGACTATGGTGCTTAGAGGTAAAGTTAGGCGGCGTGTGCTTATTGTGCCAGAGTGTTGATTGTCGTACTATATTGTGTGAGAATACCTGTGGCTAGTTAAACATTTCACTAACCTGTGTATCAGTATGCAACCCACGCGTGCTGTCCGCGTGTGGTGTTTCTCTATGAAGCACTGCCTAGTGTGGGGAGAACAAATGTGTTATCTCCTCCGAGTAATTAGCAGCTATTGATCTATACGCGATCTTACTTCGTGTCGCTTTGTGCAAAGGTATGGCTTACCTGGAGCGTTCTGAGCTACGTCTTGCTCGATCAACTCCGAACAGCGTCTGAGACTCGCGGTTTGTGTCGTTGCCCTGGGCAACGTTATATAAACAAAATGGCCGTTTGTGTATAACCAAGTCGGCCATATTGGTAGAGGCAATACTGGGACATGAGTGGCATAGAGTGTGAAATATAAATGGCAAATGTAAGGGATGTGAATGTTAGGATATTAATTGCACATGTAAAGATATTAAAGCCTCATGATATCTGTGTATTTAAGTTGTACCTCTAGCACATGTATGTTCTGATAGTATCGTCGTGTACCTCATGGCTAATTGGCTAATTGGCCATTAATGTAAGGTCATATAGCGTAAAGATATACTGTCTAGTATACATCAACAAAGGAAAATACAAACTAATAAATAATAAATGTTTACAACAAATGGTTATAGCAGAAAGCAACAGTGTTTTCAAATCGAGTAGTGATTTATACTTATTGCATGAGCATGAGACAATTTAGCATGTTCATTATTGATATTGCACGGTGAACAAATAGTGACATCATTACAAAAAGCAGTTGAGATCCAATTCCTCGTTGAGCCCTCGTGGTGCCAAGGAATCGAGACGATCTATCCAATAGGCTTCTCTTTGTTGCCTTCTTTTTTTCAAATCAGCATATATGCTTGTCATTTCCAGGGTTTCCAAAATTTGGAACTTGACTTGAGAGATATTATGTTGCTTTGCATTAAAGTGTCTTGCTACGGCTGAATTGATGTTCTTATTGCGTATACATGATTTATGTTCATTCATCCGAATTCTCAGTTTACGCCCTGTTTCACCTACATAGTAAAGTCCACATGGGCAACGTATGCAGTAAATGCAGTTTTCGGTATTGCAGGTGCCATAGCTTTTTATCATGATCTTTTCTCCCGTGTATGGATGGGGAACCACTCCTCCTTTAATAATGTTATTGCAATTACTGCAATTTAAACATGGAAATGTTCCCGTCTTTTTTGGTTTGATCCTTTTGGTTCTGGTATCTCTTGTGTTTACTAGATAATCCCTAAGGTTGCTGGATCTTTGATAAGCAAACGTTGGGGTCTCTAAGAAGAGATTCTTAGTTCTTTCGTCATTTTTAAGTATTGTCCAATGTTTATTTATACATCTTTTGATCTGCATACTTTGGGATGAATATTTAGACACATATACAAGTGATGGGGATTGCTTTTTGTCCTTTGGTGCTAGAGTGCTGGTTCTTGTTATTTTTTGTACCTTTTCTTTTGCTGTCTGTAGATCCTCATTCGGGTATCCCCTATCTTTAAGTTTTTTGCTTAGTTTTTCAAGTTCTTGTTCGTACTCTCTGTCATCACTGATAATTCTTTTTAATCGCAACATTTGACCATAAGGTAAATTCTTCAGAGTGTTTTGTGGATGGAAACTCATACGGTGTAATAGATTGTTCCTATCTGTAGGTTTTGTAAACAAAGAGGTAGTGATTTGTTGGTTGTTTACGTTCACCAGGATATCCAGATAATGGATTCCTGGATTGCCAATTTCTGAGGTGAACTGAATACGCGGGTCTATATTGTTGATATAACTTATAAACTCATTAAGTTCTTCTCTTGTGCCTTGCCAAATACCGAATATATCATCTATATAACGCACCCATGTTTTCAATTTGTTCTGCCATTCAGGTTTTTGCAAGATATGGGTCGTCTCGAATTGGTACATAAACGCATTAGCGTAAGCTGGTGCCATTGTTGCTCCCATGGCTGTTCCGGAAGTTTGGATGTAAAATTCATTCTTATATTCAAAATATGAATTCATTGCGATAAAAGAGAGTAGTGATAAGATGAATTCTTTCACTGCTCCTATATCGTTCTCCTGTAACAGGAGCCACTCTACCGCTTCCTGTCCCAAGTCATGTGGAATGCTTGTGTAGAGGTTAACCACATCTATGGTGAAAAGTATGTCGTTCTCTGTAAGTTGGACTCCCTCTATGATGTTCAGAAAGTGTGTACTGTCTTTCACATACGTGGATGTCTTCTGTATTAAAGGGTTCAAAAAATAGTCTATGTATGTTCCTAGTGGTTGTAAAATCCCTCCTGTGGCTGCTACTATCGGTCTTCCAGGTGGATTATTAAGACTTTTATGGATTTTAGGCAGCAAGTAAAAATGAGGAATGTTTGGTTTTAAGTTCAATAGAAAGGCCTTTGTCTTATGTGTTATCATCTCTCTTCCGTGTAACTATTTGAGAGGAAGCACGCGATTATGTCCTATGAAGAAATTGAAAAACTAACGGACACGAGAGCAACAACTCTAGGTTTCTCAACAGAAGAGGCAAACGCAATCCTAGGCCTAATTAAGGAAACCAGCAGCACACTAAAGGATGCAGATCCTAACAGAAGGATAAAACAACTTGAATACACCATTCGAAAAACAATTAACCGAAAATTGCACGCAGTGACATTAGGCCGTTATTACAAGGCACAAAGGATCCCTAGAGGTTTACGAATTGGACTTAAACCGACTTTGTGCAAAGAAAGCAAGGAATGTGTACACAAATGGGAGCAGATTCTTAATAAATGCTCTTTGGACTTAATTCTACTCACGATCAAAGAGCTCTCTATGAACATACAGAATCTAGAACAAGAGATACAGATTTTATCTGTTGAAATCACAGATCTTACAAGCAAAGATTCATTGGATGAGATATTAGCAGATATCAACACAAGATTAGAGGGATATAAAACTGATTTGGAAGCAAGAAAAATAAGGAAGTTTAGGCGTGACACGTTTGACTATTTGAGAGACGAAGTTTATACGTGGGCGGACAGATTTCAAAATCAACCTCAAAGGCCACACAATCCCAACCGGAACTCAGAAAACAGCAGTTCAGACACAGATTCTAACAGAGACGAACAGACTGCACAACCTCAACAACAAAGAGCGGAAGGAGACAGTGGTCACAACAGAGCTACCCCGAGTACCAGCGCATCAACATCACGACAAACGTCTTTTTTAGACAACCGAGAAGGAAGAAACGAACGAGGAGGGGCAAGAGGAAGGGGCACCGGAGTCCAAACAAGATTCCAAGCACGAGCAACCTAGTGGTCAACATTTCAAACAGAATACTAACTAAACAGGAAGAAGAGGTGTTACGGAAAGGTTTGAAATTTGTACCGACTTATAATACCAATTTATTCAACACTAAGGTAGAGCTTCACAAATTGACTAGAAAGCTCAAACTCAAAGTTTTCTTTGCGGAATTGGAAAATACTAATTCTTCACCAGAACCATCAGAATTAGTAGAATTCAAACCAAAAAGTACCTTCTCCCCTCCAATTAATGTACCAGCAATTGACATTTTTGAAAAAATGGTTATAACAGATCTTAAAAAGATCAAATATGGAATGACAAAGAACAGAAACCTCAGCAGAGGGGAAATGTCAATTGTTCAGAACCTATACTCTGATGAAAAAATAACTATTAGACCAGCAGATAAAGGGGGTGCATTGGTATTATTAAACACCTCAGATTACGAAAATGAATGCAAAAGACAACTGGACAATCATAATGTTTATGCCAAAATAGATCACGACCCGACTATGGGAATATTAAAAGATCTAGATGAACTTCTTACAAAAGCAGAAGAAAGAGAGATGATAACACATAAGACAAAGGCCTTTCTATTGAACTTAAAACCAAACATTCCTCATTTTTACTTGCTGCCTAAAATCCATAAAAGTCTTAATAATCCACCTGGAAGACCGATAGTAGCAGCCACAGGAGGGATTTTACAACCACTAGGAACATACATAGACTATTTTTTGAACCCTTTAATACAGAAGACATCCACGTATGTGAAAGACAGTACACACTTTCTGAACATCATAGAGGGAGTCCAACTTACAGAGAACGACATACTTTTCACCATAGATGTGGTTAACCTCTACACAAGCATTCCACATGACTTGGGACAGGAAGCGGTAGAGTGGCTCCTGTTAGAGGAGAACGATATAGGAGCAGTGAAAGAATTCATCTTATCACTACTCTCTTTTATCGCAATGAATTCATATTTTGAATATAAGAATGAATTTTACATCCAAACTTCCGGAACAGCCATGGGAGCAACAATGGCACCAGCTTACGCTAATGCGTTTATGTACCAATTCGAGACGACCCATATCTTGCAAAAACCTGAATGGCAGAACAAATTGAATACATGGGTGCGTTATATAGATGATATATTCGGTATTTGGCAAGGCACAAGAGAAGAACTTAATGAGTTTATAAGTTATATCAACAATATAGACCCGCGTATTCAGTTCACCTCAGAAATTGGCAATCCAGGAATCCATTATCTGGATATCCTGGTGAACGTAAACAACCAACAAATCACTACCTCTTTGTTTACAAAACCTACAGATAGGAACAATCTATTACACCGTATGAGTTTCCATCCACAAAACACTCTGAAGAATTTACCTTATGGTCAAATGTTGCGATTAAAAAGAATTATCAGTGATGACAGAGAGTACGAACAAGAACTTGAAAAACTAAGCAAAAAACTTAAAGATAGGGGATACCCGAATGAAGATCTACAGACAGCAAAAGAAAAGGTACAAAAAATAACAAGAACCAGCACTCTAGCACCAAAGGACAAAAAGCAATCCCCATCACTTGTATATGTGTCTAAATATTCATCCCAAAGTATGCAGATCAAAAGATGTATAAATAAACATTGGACAATACTTAAAAATGACGAAAGAACTAAGAATCTCTTCTTAGAGACCCCAACGTTTGCTTATCAAAGATCCAGCAACCTTAGGGATTATCTAGTTAACACAAGAGATACCAGAACCAAAAGGATCAAACCAAAAAAGACGGGAACATTTCCATGTTTAAATTGCAGTAATTGCAATAACATTATTAAAGGAGGAGTGGTTCCCCATCCATACACGGGAGAAAAGATCATGATAAAAAGCTATGGCACCTGCAATACCGAAAACTGCATTTACTGCATACGTTGCCCATGTGGACTTTACTATGTAGGTGAAACAGGGCGTAAACTGAGAATTCGGATGAATGAACATAAATCATGTATACGCAATAAGAACATCAATTCAGCCGTAGCAAGACACTTTAATGCAAAGCAACATAATATCTCTCAAGTCAAGTTCCAAATTTTGGAAACCCTGGAAATGACAAGCATATATGCTGATTTGAAAAAAAGAAGGCAACAAAGAGAAGCCTATTGGATAGATCGTCTCGATTCCTTGGCACCACGAGGGCTCAACGAGGAATTTGATCTCAACTGCTTTTTGTAATGATGTCACTATTTGTTCACCGTGCAATATCAATAATGAACATGCTAAATTGTCTCATGCTCATGCAATAAGTATAAATCACTACTCGATTTGAAAACACTGTTGCTTTCTGCTATAACCATTTGTTGTAAACATTTATTATTTATTAGTTTGTATTTTCCTTTGTTGATGTATACTAGACAGTATATCTTTACGCTATATGACCTTACATTAATGGCCAATTAGCCAATTAGCCATGAGGTACACGACGATACTATCAGAACATACATGTGCTAGAGGTACAACTTAAATACACAGATATCATGAGGCTTTAATATCTTTACATGTGCAATTAATATCCTAACATTCACATCCCTTACATTTGCCATTTATATTTCACACTCTATGCCACTCATGTCCCAGTATTGCCTCTACCAATATGGCCGACTTGGTTATACACAAACGGCCATTTTGTTTACATAACGTTGCCCAGGGCAACGACACGAACCGCGAGTCTCAGACGCTGTTCGGAGTTGATCGAGCAAGACGTAGCTCAGAACGCTCCAGGTAAGCCATACCTTTGCACAAAGCGATGCGAAGTAAGATCGCGTATAGATCAATAGCAGCTAATTACTCGGAGGAGATAACACATTTGTTCTCCCCACACTAGGCAGTGCTTCATAGAGAAACACCACACGCGGACAGCACGCGTGGGTTGCATACTGATACACAGGTTAGTGAAATGTTTAACTAGCCACAGGTATTCTCACACAATATAGTACGACAATCAACACTCTGGCACAATAAGCACACGCCGCCTAACTTTACCTCTAAGCACCATAGTCACCAAAAAGGCTTAATCGGCAATTTTAGTACGCAGTTGATTAGTTCCATTAATTGTTTGAATTATAGAGCAATATCATTATCTGTGCAAATATTGTATTTTTACTGTCTACAATCATGTATGCTTACTTGTTTGTTTTTTCTCCTTTCTCCAATCTCACTTTTTTGTTAAATATTTGTTTGTCCTTGTGGGCGCCCTGTTTGTTTATTATGATTGTTTTGTTTATTATGATTGTTTTGGTTATTAATTCTTGAATATCTGGTTGTTACACATGATGTACGGAACAATTATTAATTTAAACATTGTAAACCTTCTAAATCCACCTATAATGCATTATTATGTGTGTAGTACTAACCTGGCTCTGACGAAGGATACAATCCGAAATGCATTAGCCAGATGGGTTTTCTGTTTTGCCTCAACTGAGATAATTAGCTTTTTTGGTGAAGTTTAACCAATTAAGCACAATTTTTTATGAGCTTTATAAACACAGCAATTGAAAAATTAAAAAATATACACATCTGTGAATTACGATTGAAGTTGGATTTTATTAACTGAATAACGATCACAAAAGAAATCGATTAACCCTTAGTGGGAATCAAGGGTGTGCGGCCCACACCGAAGGCACTTTTGCCTCGGTCTCTTTTTCTCCATGTTCATTTTCTGTGCCCAACACGGTGGCACATGATAGTGGGCTGCACCCCATTAATATATTTATTAACAAAATAACATTCCATTGGAAACGAAATACACTATTAAGAAAGTAAGCTGTGCACTCTCGCCCCTCTCTCTTATCAATATTTTCACTTCCGTGTAACTATTTGAGAGGAAGCACGCGATTATGTCCTATGAAGAAATTGAAAAAATAACGGACACGAGAGCAACAACTCTAGGTTTCTCAACAGAAGAGGCAAACGCAATCCTAGGCCTAATTAAGGAAACCAGCAGCACACTAAAGGATGCAGATCCTAACAGAAGGATAAAACAACTTGAATACACCATTCGAAAAACAATTAACCGAAAATTGCACGCAGTGACATTAGGCCGTTATTACAAGGCACAAAGGATCCCTAGAGGTTTACGAATTGGACTTAAACCGACTTTGTGCAAAGAAAGCAAGGAATTTGTACACAAATGGGAGCAGATTCTTAATAAATGCTCTTTGGACTTAATTCTACTCACGATCAAAGAGCTCTCTATGAACATACAGAATCTAGAACAAGAGATACAGATTTTATCTGTTGAAATCACAGATCTTACAAGCAAAGATTCATTGGATGAGATATTAGCAGATATCAACACAAGATTAGAGGGATATAAAACTGATTTGGAAGCAAGAAAAATAAGGAAGTTTAGGCGTGACACGTTTGACTATTTGAGAGACGAAGTTTATACGTGGGCGGACAGATTTCAAAATCAACCTCAGAGGCCACACAATCCCAACCGGAACTCAGAAAACAGCAGTTCAGACACAGATTCTAACAGAGACGAACAGACTGCACAACCTCAACAACAAAGAGCGGAAGGAGACAGTGGTCACAACAGAGCTACCCCGAGTACCAGCGCATCAACATCACAACAAACGTCTTTTTTAGACAACCGAGAAGGAAGAAACGAACGATCAGGGGCAAGAGGAAGGGGCACCGGAGTCCAAACAAGATTCCAAGCACGAGCAACCTAGTGGTCAACATTTCAAACAGAATACTAACTAAACAGGAAGAAGAGGTGTTACAGAAAGGTTTGAAATTTGTACCGACTTATAATACCAATTTATTCAACACTAAGGTAGAGCTTCACAAATTGACTAGAAAGCTCAAACTCAAAGTTTTCTTTGCGGAATTGGAAAATACTAATTCTTCACCAGAACCATCAGAATTAGTAGAATTCAAACCAAAAAGTACCTTCTCTCCTCCAATTAATGTACCAGCAATTGACATTTTTGAAAAAATGGTTATAACAGATCTTAAAAAGATCAAATATGGAATGACAAAGAACAGAAACCTCAGCAGAGGGGAAATGTCAATTGTTCAGAACCTATACTCTGATGAAAAAATAACTATTAGACCAGCAGATAAAGGGGGTGCATTGGTATTATTAAACACCTCAGATTACGAAAATGAATGCAAAAGACAACTGGACAATCATAATGTTTATGCCAAAATAGATCACGACCCGACTATGGGAATATTAAAAGATCTAGATGAACTTCTTACAAAAGCAGAAGAAAGAGAGATGATAACACATAAGACAAAGGCCTTTCTATTGAACTTAAAACCAAACATTCCTCATTTTTACTTGCTGCCTAAAATCCATAAAAGTCTTAATAATCCACCTGGAAGACCGATAGTAGCAGCCACAGGAGGGATTTTACAACCACTAGGAACATACATAGACTATTTTTTGAACCCTTTAATACAGAAGACATCCACGTATGTGAAAGACAGTACACACTTTCTGAACATCATAGAGGGAGTCCAACTTACAGAGAACGAAATACTTTTCACCATAGATGTGGTTAACCTCTACACAAGCATTCCACATGACTTGGGACAGGAAGCGGTAGAGTGGCTCCTGTTACAGGAGAACGATATAGGAGCAGTGAAAGAATTCATCTTATCACTACTCTCTTTTATCGCAATGAATTCATATTTTGAATATAAGAATGAATTTTACATCCAAACTTCTGGAACAGCCATGGGAGCAACAATGGCACCAGCTTACGCTAATGCGTTTATGTACCAATTCGAGACGACCCATATCTTGCAAAAACCTGAATGGCAGAACAAATTGAAAACATGGGTGCGTTATATAGATGATATATTCGGTATTTGGCAAGGCACAAGAGAAGAACTTAATGAGTTTATAAGTTATATCAACAATATAGACCCGCGTATTCAGTTCACCTCAGAAATTGGCAATCCAGGAATCCATTATCTGGATATCCTGGTGAACGTAAACAACCAACAAATCACTACCTCTTTGTTTACAAAACCTACAGATAGGAACAATCTATTACACCGCATGAGTTTCCATCCACAAAACACTCTGAAGAATTTACCTTATGGTCAAATGTTGCGATTAAAAAGAATTATCAGTGATGACAGAGAGTACGAACAAGAACTTGAAAAACTAAGCAAAAAACTTAAAGATAGGGGATACCCGAATGAAGATCTACAGACAGCAAAAGAAAAGGTACAAAAAATAACAAGAACCAGCACTCTAGCACCAAAGGACAAAAAGCAATCCCCATCACTTGTATATGTGTCTAAATATTCATCCCAAAGTATGCAGATCAAAAGATGTATAAATAAACATTGGACAATACTTAAAAATGACGAAAGAACTAAGAATCTCTTCTTAGAGACCCCAACGTTTGCTTATCAAAGATCCAGCAACCTTAGGGATTATCTAGTTAACACAAGAGATACCAGAACCAAAAGGATCAAACCAAAAAAGACGGGAACATTTCCATGTTTAAATTGCAGTAATTGCAATAACATTATTAAAGGAGGAGTGGTTCCCCATCCATACACGGGAGAAAAGATCATGATAAAAAGCTATGGCACCTGCAATACCGAAAACTGCATTTACTGCATACGTTGCCCATGTGGACTTTACTATGTAGGTGAAACAGGGCGTAAACTGAGAATTCGGATGAATGAACATAAATCATGTATACGCAATAAGAACATCAATTCAGCCGTAGCAAGACACTTTAATGCAAAGCAACATAATATCTCTCAAGTCAAGTTCCAAATTTTGGAAACCCTGGAAATGACAAGCATATATGCTGATTTGAAAAAAAGAAGGCAACAAAGAGAAGCCTATTGGATAGATCGTCTCGATTCCTTGGCACCACGAGGGCTCAACGAGGAATTTGATCTCAACTGCTTTTTGTAATGATGTCACTATTTGTTCACCGTGCAATATCAATAATGAACATGCTAAATTGTCTCATGCTCATGCAATAAGTATAAATCACTACTCGATTTGAAAACACTGTTGCTTTCTGCTATAACCATTTGTTGTAAACATTTATTATTTATTAGTTTGTATTTTCCTTTGTTGATGTATACTAGACAGTATATCTTTACGCTATATGACCTTACATTAATGGCCAATTAGCCAATTAGCCATGAGGTACACGACGATACTATCAGAACATACATGTGCTAGAGGTACAACTTAAATACACAGATATCATGAGGCTTTAATATCTTTACATGTGCAATTAATATCCTAACATTCACATCCCTTACATTTGCCATTTATATTTCACACTCTATGCCACTCATGTCCCAGTATTGCCTCTACCAATATGGCCGACTTGGTTATACACAAACGGCCATTTTGTTTACATAACGTTGCCCAGGGCAACGACACGAACCGCGAGTCTCAGACGCTGTTCGGAGTTGATCGAGCAAGACGTAGCTCAGAACGCTCCAGGTAAGCCATACCTTTGCACAAAGCGACGCGAAGTAAGATCGCGTATAGATCAATAGCAGCTAATTACTCGGAGGAGATAACACATTTGTTCTCCCCACACTAGGCAGTGCTTCATAGAGAAACACCACACGCGGACAGCACGCGTGGGTTGCATACTGATACACAGGTTAGTGAAATGTTTAACTAGCCACAGGTATTCTCACACAATATAGTACGACAATCAACACTCTGGCACAATAAGCACACGCCGCCTAACTTTACCTCTAAGCACCATAGTCACCAAAAAGGCTTAATCGGCAATTTTAGTACGCAGTTGATTAGTTCCATTAATTGTTTGAATTATAGAGCAATATCATTATCTGTGCAAATATTGTATTTTTACTGTCTACAATCATGTATGCTTACTTGTTTGTTTTTTCTCCTTTCTCCAATCTCACTTTTTTGTTAAATATTTGTTTGTCCTTGTGGGCGCCCTGTTTGTTTATTATGATTGTTTTGTTTATTATGTTTGTTTTGGTTATTAATTCTTGAATATCTGGTTGTTACACATGATGTACGGAACAATTATTAATTTAAACATTGTAAACCTTCTAAATCCACCTATAATGCATTATTATGTGTGTAGTACTAACCTGGCTCTGACGAAGGATACAATCCGAAATGCATTAGCCAGATGGGTTTTCTGTTTTGCCTCAACTGAGATAATTAGCTTTTTTGGTGAAGTTTAACCAATTAAGCACAATTTTTTATGAGCTTTATAAACACAGCAATTGAAAAATTAAAAAATATACACATCTGTGAATTACGATTGAAGTTGGATTTTATTAACTGAATAACGATCACAAAAGAAATCGATTAACCCTTAATGTGGAGAAGGTTGCCATCTTTGAAAGACTTCCGGGGAAGGGTACAGATCAGAGGTACGCCCTGTGGAGGTGAAGAAGAAGGAGCCAGAGCCAGAGAGAGGGCAGGGTGAGAGGGTGGAGGCAAGGTAGCCGAGGACAGGGAAAAGGGGACAGCAGTAGAGGAAAGGAAGTTGATGAGGTGCAGGAAGCGTCTATCAAAGAGGTGGAGGTTGGCCTGAGGGCCTTGGACCAAGACGGTCCCGTGAGCGTAGACATTAATGATGGCCTTAGAGGAGAGGAAGGGGGCTAAGAGGACATCCCAACGGGTGCCACCATTAATGGGAGAAGAGGAGAAGGGAGAGAGCACAGAGACCATATGAAGGGTCCATTGGTCAGGGGAAGGCACGAAAAAGAGGATGTCAGTAAGATTTTCCTTGGAAGAGGCACTGGTGTAGGTGTCAGCTATAGGGAGGCCTGGGTTGGAGACCAGGATATCCTTTTTAAACTTTTTCCTACCAGATTTAGTGAGGAGAGCAGGATAGTCAATGGAGAAGCAGTTAGAGAAGATAGGAGAGATAGAGAGCACCATGGAATAAGGAGGGAGGGGGGGAGACAGACGAGAGCAAGCAGACAGGGATGAAGCGGCAAGCCCTAGTTTACCACAATCACAGAGCAACAGTGACAGTAAATACGAGTTAGGTACCCAGTGTAGAGGCCACCTAAGTTTGAAGTCCTGCAAGGGGAGAAAAAGCTCTAGTATACCACAAGTACAGAGCAACAGTAAGCTTCTCCTCCGAGATGTTAACCAATGGTACATGTCTCACCCACTAGCATCACGAGACAGACACAGACTAATGTGTCACACACCCCCAGAAATCTGGCCACTCTCACTCCTTCTCACCATTGTTAGCCGATGGCATGTGTCTCACCACTCACTTTAAGAGATGGGCACTGGTTGGAGTGTCACCCACCTTTCAAAGTCTCAGAAGATTCCCCCAGCAAACACAGATGAGCATGTCACTGTTACTAAAATGCTTCAGAAATGCCAAGCTTCTCCCACTCCTCATCCCAGATGCTACCCGATGGCATATGCCTTGCCCACTCACTGCAAGGGATGGGCACTGGCTTGTGTGTCAACCAGATCCCCAACTATTTTGTACACCAACCGAGAAAAAATGTGCAAGGATGTCTATCCCACAAACAGGCTGCAGGGATTTCTGGCTCCTCTCACTCTTACTCCTTCCATGGTTCACCCGATGAAACATGTTTGATCCACTCATTTCATGAGAGACTCTGACTGATGTGTCACATGCATTCCTACATCTCTGATGCGCCCTCCTGGCAAAATCTGGCAGTTGTGCCTCCCCCACAATATGCCTTCGAAATTCCTGGCTCCTTCTGCTCCTAAACCCAGGTATCTACTGATGGCATGCGTCTTGTCTGTCAGGAGACAGACACTGACTGGTATATCACCCACCTCCCCCAATCACTAATGCTGCCTCTTATCGAAATCAGATGGGCATATCTCTACTACAAGCTGATTTATGATTTCTTAGCTCCCCTGATCCTCCTTAGAGTTGTCACGAGATGGAATGTGTCTCATTCACTTGATTCAAAAGAAAGACATTGACTGTTATATCACCCACCTTCCTGAATATCTGATCATGGCCTTGAATGTACCACACAGCACTGAGCAGGCAAAACCAACTCTAAATATAAGTCTCTGACATTTTCCCCAATCAGCCACTCCGACCCCTCTTCCAACTCAACTATCCCAAATACTGTCCTAATTCTGTATCGAGCAACAACTTTCTGACCCTCTGAAACCTTCATGATAGTGAAATGAAGCGCCAGATATGTGTCCTCTTTTAGCCATTTCTGACACATTTTTCAAAAAGTTTGTCCGATGTTCCTCCTAATCGGATCACCTGAAATTCATGTGATTTGTGCAGGAACATTTTTCGATGCTTACCAAGAAATATATGCCTATTTACCTATCTTTACTACATGGTCTGGCCACGAAAAGATGACAAACTCAGTTACTGACAATGAACAGACTCTCTGGACTCAAAAGCATTTGATGTTTTTATTGTTATTCACAACATTGTAAGCAACCAGCATTTGGTGTAGTTGTATAAAGATTGTGTACTCACCTATACCCAATGAATATATTATCCTCCAACATACCAACCTTTCTCTGCAAATATTTGTTATGGCATAATGGATTCTCCTCCTGTCTATTAAGAACTATCAGACATTTCTTCTCCAACTATTACATGGTCTGGCTCCTAAAAGACAAATCATTCAGTTACATACAGTGAATGTATCCTCTTATCTCAATAGAATGAGGAGATTTGTTATTTGCAATTTCATAAGCAACATGAAATTGCTCTGGAAACTAAAAGAAAATGGCACATTAACTGACAACCACTTTATATAATGTCTGCCTGCCTACAAAGAATGATAAGACTTTTTCTCTACAACCAATAATATTTAAATGGACTTGCTACAAAAATGTGTCATATTCACTTACAGCTATTGTATATAATATATTCTTGCTTAGCAATAAATGCATTCCATTTCATCTGCAACTAGTTATTGGTAGGGCCTCTTGAAGGCAATTCATTTAACGACACTGAATATAATTTTTTCCTTCCTAACAATAATGAGAAGACTTACTCTTCACAACTAGTATTTGGTCTGGCACTAAAACCAACCTGGCAACTTACAGCCAATGACAATAACCTCCTTCAGCTTACCAAAAAAAACATACTGTACATGTTCTCAGCAACTAGTGTTTGGTATGTCCACTAATAGATGGCACACTCAGGTACATACACTGCATTCACTTGTTTGCCTCAAACCGACTCTAGGATGTGTTATTCACAACTTTACAGGCACGTATTATGTAGTGTGGTTGCTAAAATATGAAACAGTTACTTACAGTCATGGAATGTAATCTACTATTACCTGCCAAGAATTATTAAACCATTTTATCTGCAACATCATTGTAATATTTTGTCAGCCTACTAAATCATGGTGACTTCACTTACAGCCACTGAATATAAACTCCTCTGCCCATAAATCCAAGAATTTTCCAAATTGTTCACTGCAATGCATTGCCACTTACAGTCAACACACTAACTTACACACACTGAGTATGATATTCCACTGCTTATCACGACTTTTAAGACTGTTTCTCTCCATGAAGCATCATTGGGCCTCATTCCGAGTCTGGCGCTAACCAATGGCGCTATTAGCGCCTTGGTCGGCGCCGGACCCGTACCGGCACCGCCCTGGTGGAATGGGAAATTACCGCCCTATTCCGAGTTGACCAGGGCGGCAATTTCCCATTCCCCAGGGCTCTTCCCCATTCCCAAATGAGCCCCCATAGGGCTCAATGGGAATGGGGAAATTGCAAATAACGCTGACCGTACTTTACGGTCACCGTTATTGGCTTAAAAGCCCCTTTGCGCCCTCGTTCCTACGGGACGAGGGCGCAAAGGGAACTCGGAATGTGGCGGTAAGGGATTACCGGCACCGGTCTCCTTAACGGTGACCGGTATCCCTTACCGCCATACTCGGAATGAGGCCCATTATATCAATGGAATAGCAGGGAAGTTATATACACCCATATCATATTTTCCCTTGTACCAAGAATAAAGAGACTTCTATTTGTTCACTTAGAGACACTAAATGCAAAACACTGATGTATTTCACGAAACGCTAATAGTTGTTATCTGTAACTAGAAGATTGGATTGCTAGCAAAAGACAACACACTTAGGTACAGTCTCTAAATATAGTCTCCCTCTGCCGACTAAGTAATATAAGAATTTCTTTTTGCAACTAGAATGTGATCTTGCCACAAAAAGGTAGCACCACAACTTACAGACACTGGAAACACTCCCCACAAAAAAATCTAACAGGTTTTTTTCAGCAACTAACTAACTAACTAGTATTTGGTCGCGCCTCTAAAATATAGCATGATAAATTCTAAAAACGGAATATTATTTTGTCCTCCCTACCATGAAATAAAATACTGTTGTTTCTGTAATTGGTACTTTGCATGGACATTATAGACAAGATAATCAGTTTTGGACACTGAATGCAATTCCAAAAGAAAGTTTAGATGCATTATTCATATCTATCATGTTACAAGTATTTTGTTTGGCCACATAAAGGTAACACTGTCACTTACAGACACTCACTAAAATATCCTGACTTGCAAGAAATATATTACTTTTTATATAGCATTTTGTGTGCCCACTAAAACATACTCATATACTGTCACTAATGTAAATCTCCCCATCCCTACTGAAAATGACATTACTATTTTGTATCTGCATAGTATTTGGTCTGGCTGTTAAAAGACGGCCTATTCATTTTTTGAGCCACCATATATGATCTCCGGGTGCCTACAAATAAATCTAAGAGTTTTTCCATGCAGCTTGTATTTGATCTGGTCAATACAAGACAAATGACTCAGTTACTGGGAGTGAATGTATCACTTGCCACAAATGATTTTCCAGATTTCTTATTTTCAACCTTGCAAGCAACACATATTTGGGCTGGCCACTTATAGCTGGTACTGTCATATACAGGCCCTGACTACTACCTATTACTGCCTATAAAGAATTGTTAGATATTTTCTTTCCCACTAGTAATTTGTATGGCCACTAAAAGACAATGTACCCAGTGACAGACCCTGGCTATTATATCCTCCTGCCTACCAAGAATGCAAAGAAATGTGCTCCAATCCTAGCATTGGGCATGGCCACTAAATGATGAATAACTTTGTTACAGCCTCAAAATACAATTTTCGCCTGAAAAAACAGAATTGTTAGACTGCTGTTTGGTTTGGCTACTGAAGAATGGTGCAATTATTTCAGCCACTTAAAATCACATTGCCTGCCTCCAAACACATTTGTGGTGTTGCTCGCACTGATGAGATATTTCACTTGCATTTATGTTCTGCAAGGTTATTACTGGCATGTGTGAGAAACCTCAAGGTGTCTCCCTGACTAGTCCCCGGGAATCTGTCTTCCAGCTGGCCAGGACACGGCCATCGCTATTGGATCCAGTTCCTGGGGGTGGACCAATGCGAGAGGATCACCTGGCTGGGGAGTCCTCCGAGAGTGAAAGCGGGACACCAACGGGTGAGATGCAGTATGCCCCTTCTTATAACACCTTTTCCCCATCCCACCACATAGGATACTCAGACATGCCACCTCCCCCCTTTTCCGACACAAACACATTCTGACACCACAAAAGACAATGGACTAACACTGGAGCCGTTTACCTGATATGACTCAATACAAGGATCAGGCAAAGTCAGGCAATTGACCAGAACCACACAAACCTGACGGCCCTTTCCATTCCCCAACGGGATAAAAGGTGGAGCCCGAGAGCACACTATGAGCAAGGCAAACCGCACGACAAGACAGCTATCCCAGGGCGGCAGTTCAAGAGGAGGTGAAAAGTGGCGAGAACCGAAGGGGCGACAAGGAGAGAAGAGACCTTTCCCTATCCGACCCAGACTCGCGAAGGCTCCCAGAAAAGAATCATAAGACCATGAACAATAGCCATTGTGTGTTGCAGCAGATGTCAACAGTACACAGAACCCCCCTACACTGATAATCAGGAAATGGGGAGAAGCTTACTACCTTGGTTCCGTTCTTGACTACAGAGACAATAAAAGCCAAGCGGTTCATCACAGCCGGTGAATCGAAGGCAGGACCAATGAGAAACTGAACTGCGATGAATGAAAGTTTCAAATGGCAAATTAAGGGGAAAACCAGCTGCAGAGGAGTCTGGCACCATGGGTCTGCTCACTCGATAGACTCTGGTTAATTCCCTTGTTGTTGAAACTACTGATACCCAGTATCTATCCAGAAACTACTGATAGCATACACACATGCTGCTCACTAGTTATAGCAGCTGCTAAACCTATATGCTGCTTATAAACCATAGTCGCATCTAGCTTTTAGTTGGGCTCACAGGACTGTAATATTCAGTATATCCATTGTCTCCATTACTATTACTCCATTGCTGCTTAATACACTACTGTGGCACCTAGCCCATATGCAAGCCTCTAGCCCTTACTGCATCTAGCACCAGTATGTCCCATGCAGTGACTGACCAGACTATCTACATGATAACCCTTACTCTGAGCACCACGTTCTACACTATGACACTCACCACTCCCACTAGCAGGATACTGCACACTTTGACCTCCACTACCTTGCTTAACTCGTCCACCACATCATCCACAGACATGATAGACTCCATAAACCACTTCCCATGTAAGCCCTGCCCAACTACGGACAGAAACTTACGCCTTAGAGCAAGACTAGCCAAAATATATGAGCCCCCCATTAGGTCTCTCCCTATCTCCCCAGGACCAAGGACTCTAAGTTTGCCCTTAGTTCCCTATCGCGGCCCTAGGCCTACAAAAATTATAGCTAAGTACAGTAAACCTAAACCTCTAAGAAAACAACCGACTACACTAACTACTACGAGCCCCCAGATAAAAGGAGCCCCAATAAACTCCAGATCATTGGTAGCACACGCGACGGAGATAGTCGATTTGATCCTGAAAGATGACTTAGACTTCCTCGCTATCACTGAGACATGGCTATTCCCTGCTGCAGGCCCTATCCTCATGTTAGCAGTCCCTGATGGCTATTCCATCCTGGGACATGATAGACTAAAATCCAGAGGAGGAGGCATCGCTATTATTTACAAATGCTGCCTTGCTATGAGACTAGCTACCCCTATCGACATCCACTCTTGTGAACTACTATCAGTCAAAGTCCCTTTGACTAATGCCCAAACCTTGAATATCCATTTGATATATCACCCCCCAGGCCCATCTGGAACCTTCGTGGATGATATTAACACCATCCTAACCAACAAAATTAAAAGCTCCTCGCAAGTACTTCTACTCGGAGACTTGAACATGGGCTTCAATGACCAATCAGACCAGCTTGCCACAACCACAGCTAACACCCTATCAGAACTTGAATTCATCCAAAAAAGTAATACCGCCACCCACAACAAAGGTAGAATACTTGACTGGGTGGCAGACCATAATTGCCAAGCTAATATCCTGTCTATCTCACCACTAGCTTGGACGGACCACTGCCTTGTGTCCTTTATGCTCTCCACCAATAGACCTCCACCGCCTTCTGCCCGTAGGGCTCCACCTACACTAACTAGAAATAAAAAAAGCATTACTGTGGATAGGCTTATCCCGGCACTACTTCCTACTCTTAACTCACTGCCAGACAATACTGATCCTGAGAGATTGGTTGAAGAATATAATAAAATCATGACCATTTCCCTGGACCAGATCGCCCCAGCCAAACTGAGACCAAGCAAGCAGAAAACCCACGTGAATAAATGGTTTACACCTTTTTTTTAAACTCTAAAACAACAACAAAAGAAATTGCGAGGCTACATGGAAAAAACATCCATCAGAAGCCAATAAGCTCAAATTCACCAAATTGTCCTCCCTTTACAAAAAAGAAATATGCTTAGCAAAACGAATATCCTTTGAGACACGCATATCCCACGCCAAAAACAACATAAAGGAACTTTTCACCATTCTTGAAGAAATAGAGACTCCGATAGCATTACCGGACACTTGCACGAAAGATAAAAAATGGTGTGAAGATATCCAACACACCTTAGCCAATAAAATAGCCACTTTACAAAATAAAATTGCTTGTAAAAGAACTGCCCTAAATGACCCTCCTGCATCTAAAACAACTGGTAAGGCTAACCCAGATGAATCTACCTGATTCAACTTTACCAAAGTTTACATCCCTGAAGTGGAAAGAATTATTCTGTCCCTTAAACCCTCTAATTTTCAGGGAGACCTATGCCCTGCGCAGCTTATAAAAGATGCTGCCTGAGACCTATCTCCTTTCATTACCAAACTCATTAATGCGTCTTTCTCTACTGGTATCATTCCCATGAACCTTAAACAATCGTGGGTACTCCCACTCTTAAAAAAACCCACCCTCGACCCATCCACACCGACCAACTATAGACCCATCACTACTGTGCCTTTCCTTCTAAAAATCTTGGATAAGGTAGTGTATACACAAATACAAATGCACTTGGAACTACACCACTTGTTAGGAGCCAGACAATTAGGTTTCCGTCCCCAGCAAGGTACGAAAACTGCCCTCATCGATCTTAAGACCCAAATCGATGAGCTCAAAGATAGTGGCAAGTCAGCATTACTCCTCCTGCTAGATCTCTCAGCTGCTTTCGATCTATTCGACCATACTATTCTCTGTAACCATCTAAACACATCAGCACACTTCTCTGTGACCCTGTTACCTGGATCAGATCCTTCTTAAATGGCAGAACAATGAGGGTCTCCTCGCCGCTAGCAGCTGCAGACCTCACACCCATCACTTGCGGAGTGCCCCATGGATCATGCGTCTCGCCTACACTCTACAATATTTTCACTAAGCCCCTTTTCGATAATCTGGATCATCTCGGTATCACCTACACTAACTATGCAGATGATACCCAGATCCTCCTCCCGCTCTCAGGGGATTATGAAAAGGATTCGGCCTTGGTGAATAGAGTGTATATCATCATCCAGGCATGGATGGCCACACATGGTCTATGCCTGAATGATGATAATAACTGAACTCACCATCCTGGGCACCCCGTCCAACCTAAAAAACCCTCATTCAAAATCGATGGCAACATCATAAAAGTAGAACGCAAGGTAAAAACACTTGGCTTTTACCTTGACTCAAACCTTTCATTCACTAAACAGGTCAACTCCCTAGCATCCTCCACGGCCTACACGTGCATACTGATACGCACTGGAAAGCCATTCCTCTATGATAGCAGTTGCATCACTCTGGCCAGAGCCCTCATCCTGTCACGCCTGGACTACTGTAATGCCCTTTACCTAGGATCGACTAAAGCCACCATAAAAAGAATCCAAACTTTACAAAATAATGCCCTTTGAGCGGCTTTAGGCATCTCCAGAACAGACTACATTTCAGAGATCTGTCGACAGAACAACTGGCTCCCAACCTACAACAAAGTCCTCCTAAAGACTCTGTCGTTTACCCACAAATCTCTCAACAATGCCGCACCAATCTACTTGGCAGAAAGATTCCACAAACAGACCTCCATGAGACCAGTAAGACTAGCCAACAGAGATCGACTCTCCATACCATGCTTCAAACGATCCACAATTGGAGGTAACAGCTTCCTAGTGAAAGCTGCCAAACTATGGAATTCTCTGCCTCCCAGTTTCAGAACAGACCAATCTTACCACAAGTTTAGATCCAGCACCATTATATGGCTGAAATCTAATAACCAGCATTAATAACCACTGCTTAGGATACAGTTATAACTGTTCGGCCACCGCCATGGTACCCACCATATGATATGGTATCCTCATTTCTTTGCTAGTATCTTTGTAATTATCTCCCTTCACCCGACTTTATTCTGTATGCAATGCCCTCTGGAAATTGCCTTCATATTCTTTTGCTGAATACTATGCCTGTAAATAAGCACCCTCTGTATATACACCCGTGAAATTATTACCTGTATGTAAACTGTATACATTTTTGTGTAACTAAGCTTCACATATACCTGTAACTGTTGCGCCCTGTTACCCTAGGGTATGATGCGCATTATAAATAATAAAACAAACAAACAAACAAACTGATACCAGAAGGCCCTAGGAGAGCCACAAGGAAAAGGTCAAAGTGGTCATACTGGGGTCTAGCAAAACCCCCTGAATAGTGGAAAGTTGTTGACCGGCACGTAATTAGAAAGTTAAGGGAGATGAATCCTGCATAGTGAGAAAGGAGAAGGAATTGTGTGGTTGGCAAGAGTGAACCCAATGGAGAGATGCCGACAGAATGGGGCGAAGCATGATGCCCCAATGAACATTGTGTTGACACAAGTGAACCCGACAGGGGAATGTCCACAGTGGATTGTTTAAAAAGACATTAAGACTTGTGAATGTAAAAGGAGAAATCTTGTGAATAAAAGCAGTAGTGAACCCGACAGAAGGAGGCTGCTATTCGAGAGGGATCTGAGCTCATCAGGTCCTCGGAGGCAAGAGGCGTTTTTTAGAAAAGAGACTTAACCGCTGCTTTTCCAGAGCTGGGCTACTAACATATTTCACCCTCTGATAGCCCAAGATACTAACGCACATTTCTACGCATTCCTCCTCCTTGTAACTAAGACACTTTCTTGCAACAGTGCCTCGATGTCCCAGGGCTATTAGACCACTTTACAAATGTAAAAAAAATAATTCCAGAATGTATTCTGTCTCATTCAGTAGACATGTTTCATGTGACTACATTTCTCATAATGCCTGGCTCATTTTAGAAAGTGGTGAATCTGGCAATATTTGACTTCGTTTTGTCATGCAGCCCTTTCTTGAATGAGCTAGAAAATGTGGAAACAAGTTTTACTAACACAATGTTTATATAACTCTACTAACCAATTCCTTTAATATTCAGATTCGATTTTTGAAACCTAATTTCAGAATGCGTACTGAGATATTAGGCACTCTTCAAATTCATAGGAAGTCATTATTTGAATCTGACTATGGGGTCATGGTTTAAAAGTCGTTCCACTGATAAGCACTTGTCCATACTTGAATCAGCTGTTTCGGAATCACTGCTGTGTCTACCAGTACAATCTCTCAGTAACATCGGAGTAGTGTATTACATGAACTTTGATTTACTTCTGTTCAAGTGTCTACTTAGGACCCACATTTCATCTTTGTCATTTACTATTAATTTCAGAGTGGGAGAAACTATTAAGACATAAACTAAAGTGCCTGAATATTGTGTTTTTTGATTCATTGCATTGTTCTGAACAATATCAATGGTTCTGGCAAACAGTTTTGTATTTTTCCCCAGTAAAATTGCGTAAATAATGCATGCAATATTCTATTTGTGAGATCAGTACGGTTATACAGAGGAAGTAGGTTGATGGAACAGATTAGGGATTAGTCTTGAAGGAAAAGTAAAAATTCAATTGGGTAGAGGTAGGAAGTTAAAAAGACTTACATTGAGGGGAAGGTAGGATAATTTGATAGGATCTTGTTGAGAGGTGGGCAGAAAAATGTAGCAGAATTTAGCTTTGGCAGAGATTGGACATTAAAATAGGATAAGCCCTCGTTTTATCACTGCTGCTCACTCTGTTACATATGTAAGGAACTCATGGTGGCAACAGTAAAGACAGACACACGTGATCACAGTTCAAGGGTGTTTATTAACCTGTACAGGTAGGTTGGAAAAATGCGTAATCTAAACGTAAATCTGAGATGGGAGCAAGCTAAAACCATCAAATAAGAACAAGGCAGTCCTAGTGGTGTCTTGTCAAATAAAAGGGCCAAAACTAAAAAACAAACTATTGCCAATCCTTTCAACGAAATACAAAAAGAGTGTGGGATAGTGTTCACAAGAAATAAAGAAGTTTTCACAAATGATAAGTCAGTATGTTATAGCCAGGGGTCTCCCTTCTCCACATTTTGAGCAGGGGACAAGGCAGTATTCCGGAGTATAGCACACTCTTGAGCTTTCCCAGCACATAGATATCTGTGATACTAAAATCACTGTGTCTCCCACAATGCACTCTACTCTACTCCTGCAAGACCTATAACAATTATATTTACTTTTCGTCACTGTATGCCCCACAGTGACTATGCTGGTCCAATGAAAGACCTGGAACTAGAATCTGTAATTTTCACTACTGCATTGGTCACAATGGGCCAGGCTGCTTTACTAGAAGCCATGGAAACTGGACCTTCTCTCTTTGATTTTCCTCAGATAGCGATGGTGTGTCCCACACAAAAAAGGACACCTCCCACTGTGGACTGTACCTAGACTGGAATGCGTGGGGCTTGAACTTTAATTTTTAGGTATTCTCACACCAGCCCACATGCAGTTTAATCATCATCAACCTCATCCTCATCATCAACATGCACCTGCAATCAGTGCAAATACACCCTCCCTGCTCGTGTGCCCTCCATGCAGCCCTCCTGCAAGAGGTTTCACTTGAGAATTAGGCAGAGAAGAGCCAGAATACTTGTTCACACAACAGATGTTATTGCTTAAAAGAAAAGCGTAGTGTCTCGAACCTAAGGGAGATTTGCATGTAACTTCAGGAAGATTAGCAGGACAAATTGTAGAGATGTGTGGGGAGCATTAGAGAAATGTTAGGGCCCACTAGAATTATTCAGGGCCCACCCGAGAGATTTGCAGGACACACCGGGAGATTTAGAGGGAACATCAGGGTGATGGAAAGCACCAGCTATAAGAAACTCTTGATGATGCAATGTATAGAAGACCTGGGAGGGAGAAAGGGCATGCAATGCTGTATTCTGCCAGGTCTGACCCTGATATCACTGGAGTTCCTCTTTCCGGAGTTCCCTCACTCAGAAGAAAGATTTCCTTGGTGAGCAACAGGGCTATAGCATAGTATTGTCCACTAACTTCTTCACAACAGCTTCATCAGAGGAACTCTGGGAGAAATGGTGACTCAATGTTCAGTGTTTCAAAAAAGTATACTTTTGAGTGAAAAACAACTCAATATATAATCAAGTAGGTGTTTAGGTAGGGGAAGGTCCCAATAGGATAGCTCAGTGGCAACGTGCTCGCCTTGGAAGCAAGGTGACACGCAGCAACACAGGTTCCATCCCCAGGTCCACGCTTAGAAACCTCTGGATATTTAAGCACGTTATAAATATGCAACTAAGACAACGACAGAACAAAAACATTCTGTAACAGCGCCTAGATACCCCCGGGCTGTGTGAGCGCTTGAAAAATGCGAATAAATAAGTTGAAACGCTTTAGGTTTTGTGTTGGTTTCTGTTCCTTTGTTTATCCTGACATAGCTCCCAGAAAAAAGGATAATTATCTCACTGGCCCTTTATCTATACAAATAGACTATTGAAAGAAGAAATGATTTGCATGACTTTGTCACAGTCCTCTGTCAGAAATACTCAAGCGTCTGCCTCTGTGGCTGCAATGCCTTGTGTGTCTTAGTAGTTAATAAGTCATTATGCAAGCACTGTTGATTTGATTTTGAAATCGAACACACGGCAGCACAATGCATTACTATTGCGCTCTAGCTGTAAGAAGTCACTATTAGTAAGAAAGGAGAAGGCAATTATGATATGAAAGTCAACAATTATTGTTTTTGGCAAACGTGCTATTATATGATTGTTCTGTCTCTTAGAAAATGTAAATGAAATGTGTTGCGAAAAGAAGTGTCTTTCAGTATTACCTCTCAACAAACAAACACACCTAGGGGCTGCACAGCGGCGACTGCGGTTATCCACAGTCTTTTTTCCTGGTGCTGAAGTTAATGAACAGTGAGGTGAATTCGCTGGCACACAATTGATGGCACTAACAAGAAATCAATACGTCTTGTAAATTCGTGATGAGGTGATTCTTGAAACAAATGAGGTAATCACTACATTGTATGTAAGGCTAGAAGAAGAACGGCAGGGTTGGAGACCACTACATTTCTGTCTGCGTAATGCCGACAGATGGGTGGAGGGGCTCATCTTCCTCAATGGGCCGTGCAGCAATACAGAGGTGTTGTCGACTCTGCATTTGATTCTTTTAAATCTAAAATGGAGTGTGTACTTTAAAAACACCATAAAATACAAAATCTTGAGTATTTATCCATGTATGTATTTACTATTCTTACTGTAGTCTGGACAGTTAGGATCTTAGGAGGACAGGGTGGTAATATTGGAGCAATCAAGCCGAGAGGAAACAGAAGCAGCCTTACATTGACTATAGGCAACTTGACTATAAAGCTTGCTCTCCATAATGTATTAACGCTTAATACCGCAGGTGGGTGGATCCAAAAATCTGCATTAACATCTCCAAGAATATTACTCAAGAAAGGGCACCAAATTCGTCAAAACAATGTTTGTTCCATCTTATTGTTGACCACAATGAAGTACAATGAAGTTCGCAGTTTTTGCTTCAATTGGAAGATTAGTAACTGTTGTATCAGTGACGCAGAATGAAAATAATGACTTAATGGTTTGAAATAGTGGTGGGTTCCATTGGCATAGATAGGATGTGTATTGAGGAGCAAGGCCAATTCTCTTTTCCCAAGGAACCAACCGGTTCTGTAGACCGCAGTGCATGCAGGTAGGGGAAAAGTACAGAGGGGGCTCTGGCTGCTTTTTTTTAAAGTGTCTAGTTTCTCTCCATTATGCATGTTTTTATTAAAAATGGTTGCTAGACGTGTAAGTGTGCACAATATGCACCATGCACAACATGCGAAATGTCAGTTCAAAACCTTGACTATAATCAGACGCACTTATCCCACAATTTCCTTTGTTTTGTGTTTTTATAGTACAGTATACACATTCAGAAGAAATCTTTCAGACTCACATTATTTTTCATTACAGTATTACAGCCTTCGGTTATGTTAGTTAAAATAAAGCTACAGATACATTACAGAAATGTGAATGACCTGAATTACAGAACATCATTCTTTCTTTATATTTTCTTTGATTGTTTATTTGTTTTTAGATTTGATAAAGCACGCCAGTGCCATTTACACAGCTTCAATGTGCTGACATAAACAAACGAACAGCACAGTAGCAAGCACATTGCATATCTTAAAACCAGTTGACCACACTAAGAAGAGAAACAAGAGGGTACTCGAGTTGGTATTGTTAGTTGTGAAAAGTGGTCAGTGGTTTGTAAACATTACTACTGTTTTCAATGTGCATTGAAAGGAAATATGTATTACTAACAATTAAGTTTGTTCCTCCATGCTGTCAGATCAAACCAAATGTAGCCCTTTGTGATCTCTGTAGATCTGTGTGCAAACTCACATACATATTTTAATAACTTCAGGGCCAACTCAGGCCACACAACACTGGGGCTTGCCTGTGGCCGCGGCAAACTGCATTCACTTAGTAGAAGTTCCAGAAGAACGCTGGATTATCTACGCTCAGGCACTTTAGGAAGAGAACACTTTCATGTTGAGAACGTCGACATTAGAATCGATGTTGTGTACTATGCACGTATCATAAGCAAGTCCATTTATCCTGCTGTTGACGGGCTGGTTTGAAGTTTAAGAAGACTTGTGAATTAATACTTGTATATCCAGGCTCTTGGACATACCATAGGTCCTCTTGTGGTTACCCTCTCTATCAGAATAAGACACACCGATGGTCATATGAAAGGAATAACTATTGTGAATTATCAAAGCAGTGAATGATCCTGTATCCCCTCTGCACCCAAAACAGTGGAGATACGACCTGCACCCACTGTTTTTGTTAAATATAGCACCCCTGAAAAAGGCTTCAAATACAAAGGCCGAAACTAGTTGGGTCTTGTTGACACCTTTGAAGAAATTGATAAAGGGAGCATAATTGTTTTGAAATGTTTTTAAACATTTTGTATAGGATTGTACTGCCACTAAAACACATGGGCCTGTGACTGTCTCTGGAAAGAAGTGGTGGTAACAACGTTTAACGGCACCTTTTCTCTCCCGGGTCACTCAGCGTCTGCCCTACCGGCAGATAATTCACTGAAGCACCGGCACTGTTAGTAATGATGCCAGTGGTTCAGTGTTCCCGTGGAGTGCTGTGGGACTCCAGGGCAATGGGAACTTACTGTTCCGCCTCCGTCCATAAAATATCCTGGTATTACCGGGATATCGTGTGGGGTACATTGACCAGCCCAGCAGAACTCCCCTACCTCACCAAACTACATCTCAGCAGTCACTAGCAGAATGTCCGTGCTGGCTCTGTTGAGCACTATCGCCTTGCATTAAAACTGTGCTTGCAGTCTCCAAAATAATGGCTGCGCCGTCTTACCAGCCAACAAAACACAGCTACACACGATGTTCAAACTTCGACTGCTGCAAAATGCAAAACGATAAGTGGACCAACAAGCCAGCGGCAAAACTCTGCAGATTAAACCCTTTGTTCCATTTTATCAGTCAGCATTAGTGAAGTCTCGCGTTACGGACGCCGTTTTTCTCTTTAGAAACCAAATGTTCTTTCCCATTGAGAATCTCATCCTGTCATTAATTTAGAGTCACTCTTTCAATTGCATATTATCCCGGTGATTTTCATCTGTCATTCAGCATAAAAACCACATTCCGATTCTGCCTATTTCACCCATTATTCAAACCGTTTTGACATTTAGGGGCCGATTCATGGAACAAACGTGCACTGAAAATCCATGCGCAAGCAGGCGCAAGGGAGCGCAAGCGTGAGAAAAGCAGCGCACGCACACGCGTGCGATTCAAGGAAGACGCTGCGCGTGTTTCTCGCTGTCCGTGCGCCCAATCCAGCCATGGCGCATGCAGGCATCCACGTCGTGCGCTACGCGCACAGCAAAAGCGCACATAGCGCGGCGCACACAACCAAAGTGGGCGGAACAGTGGGCGTAACTCGCAGAATGGGGAACAACGCGTGAAAAAAAAAGGCGTAACTGGGGAAGTACTGCAGGGAACTACACGGAACGCCAAGACGCACGCGAACAACCCGTATTCATGGATCCGAATACGGGAAACCCGCGCACGGCAAAAGACACGCACAGGCCTCAACGCGTCCGCCACACAAAGGCAGGCGGAAGCGTCCCCGCGCACAGTATAAAAGTGCGCGCAAACAACAAACGCGTATATACAGCTACGATGAATGCCCCATTTGTCGCAGCACTGATCGTGGGACACCGCAGGAGGAGGAGAATAGCCTGGGCACGTATTTTCACACCACGGACAAGCCTTTTTGGGTTGCCTGACGACCAGGTCTATGGCAGGTATAGGTTTCCACCCCATCTCATCCTAGACCTGGTCAGGGAGTGGGAAGATGACCTTACATCCTCCACCCTTTGCTCCCAAGCATTGAGCCCCTTGGAGAAGCTGCTCAATGTCCTGCATTTTTTGGCCACTGGGTCATTTCAGCGGACCACTGCCATAGTGGGGGGGTCTCACAGGCCACGCAGTCACGCTGCCTACACCAGGTACTGGCAATCATGACAGCGCGCCCCTCAGTTCGCAGGCACATATACATGCCCAGAACACCCGCAGAAAGGCAGGCCGTTGTCCTGGATTTTTTCAGGGTAGCACACATCCCCAAAGTGCTCGGTGCCATAGATTGCACCCATGTGGCCCTACATCCACCTAGGGCCACTGAGCACATCTACCGAAACCGCAAGCACTGGCATTCCATCAATGTACAGGTGGTATGCGATGCAAAGGAAATCATCACCTCTGTCTATGCAAACTACCCTGGCTCCACCCATATACAGAATGTCCGCCCTGAGCCGGGCCCTGGAAGCTGGGCAGCATGGCGACACATGGCTCCTAGGTCAGTACAAATGCCCTTGCACATGCATGCAAGTCACACACAGACAAATATCCAAACCCTAATAATCTCAACTATTATCACCTCCCCAGGGGACAGTGCCTACCCTCTGAGCAACCACATGATGACGCCAATCCGGAACCCCACCACACCACCCCAGGTAAGATACAACGCCGCCCATATTGCAACCAGGGCCATAGTGGAGCGCACATTCTGAGTGCTCAAGTCACGGCGGGCAACTACTCTATGCACCACCAGTAGTTTGCAGGATCATTGTGGCAGCATGTGTCCTGCACAATGTTGCAACATGGCAGGGCGTCCCGGTGGACATGGTGGTGCCCCCACATCCCCAACCACAGGCACAGGCGCTGCCCATGGGAGGGGACAGGGCACGTGGCGAGGAAGCCCGGACCCAGCTTGTGGCCACATTTTTCACCTAAACTCCCACCCCTGCGGAGTGCACACAGGCCTGGCACATACCAGGTGACAATCGATGATGACAAAGAGAAAGTCAACTGTCACAACCCTACCACCCTGAGATAGTTGCCATGGAAGTGCCACATCGTCTGCATCCCTAGCTACTTAAACACAAGCTATCCCGTGTGACCAAAAGGCACACATATGACATATGACATGATATGACCTATACACAAGTATTTCAAGGTGCGATGAGGCAGGGAGGGGGGAACAAGGGAAGACAGACAACGGTACTACTAGGCCAGGTGTCATTTAGATTGTGCAAGTGCAGGGGTAGGGGGAAGGGAAAAGTGCAAGGGGAAGGGGGGGGAGTGCAGTACAGGGGAAGTAGACCAAAAAAAAAATACATAGGTCGGCTGGTGGCAACTACAAAGGTAAGTGCAGACAAGTGCTGGGTAGGGTGGGCTGCAGGGATAGAGAGACAGTACCGCAGTGCAGGGGTTGCCAGGGAGGCAGTGCAAGTGGAGAGTGGCTGGGCCAGGGACCAAGGTCGGTGAGAGCGGCCCAGTTGCAGCTCCAGTGCAGTTCCAGTGAAGAATTCTGCAAGGGAGAGGCAGAGAGAAAGCAGAAGCAAAGAGGAAGGTCTTGAGGTGCTTCCAGAACTGGAGATGGTTCCCCTCAAGTTCAAGTGAGGCAGGAAGGCTGTTCCAGAGGGAGGGCCCTGCCGCGGAGAGAGATCTACCCCCAGCTAGTTGCTCTGAGAAGCGGATGACCCTGATATGCAAGGTGTGCATCTCACACACCTGCAAAACAGGCCATGGCCATCACTGTCATGTCACTCAAACCCTCCCAAACCACAACATGACATGGCAAGCAATACCCATACACCAACACAGTAATGATAAGGTACACATTGCCATGTCCTAAATGTATAGTGGCATCAGACAATGATGCCTGACCCGGAATCAGATGAAATGACAGACCAACAAAATCTCCCACCCAAAATAAGTAATTTCCAAATGCATCACAAGAGTTGTAGACAT
The DNA here is from genome assembly GCF_040938575.1 of Ambystoma mexicanum. NCBI lineage: Eukaryota > Metazoa > Chordata > Amphibia > Caudata > Ambystomatidae > Ambystoma > Ambystoma mexicanum. The sequence goes on from NC_090929.1 coordinate 546,551,231, forward strand.
AACATACCAATGAATGCTTGTCTACATGCACATTGTGCATTGCAAAATCAACACTGCAGCTCATGTGTGCCATGTTCTACTCCTGCAACACACTGCTCAGCGCACAGCACAGTGAACAGCCATTGTGTGTGATGCACACCCTGAGCATCACATCTAAGTGACAGACCACATAAAACAGCAAATTAGGCATGTACAGGATCCATAATCGGTCACAGAACATGTGCTGCAGGGACACAGTGGGCACCAGATGGCAAACAGTGTACACGTGGATATGCAAGGGTGGGAGTACATGTAGTGCATCAGAGTGCAAGTGTGTGGTTCTGCAAGGACATGCACTCCACATATGCATGTGCACTCAAGTGACCATTAGTGTTCTCTACACATCACATGTGAACATTCACCATGTGTACACTCCAGCATGTCAAACCACAACTATCCCCTCGCACCTGAAAGGGAAACACAACACATGAACAGGCATTGATCAGCAGAACACATGTACATAGGATACCACCATTACAATGTCAGAGTTCCCATCACACTGCAGGGCAAGGCAACTATCAACAACAACCCCCCCTCCCTCACAAATGACCATGACCCACTGAACAACTGCACCTGGGTCATGGAGCCTTCAAACCTCAATTCCACCTGGCCACAAGATCACCTTTAGCCTTCGTCACCATCTCCCACCTTGTGTGTAAAAAGGTGCCTGCACCCTCATAATCCGCACTCATGTCCAAAATCACAAAATCCAAGCCAGATAAACGAACCAGAACACCCTCCATTAGATGACTTGACGTAGCAGTGCCTCACAAAGGCCAAGTACTACCACAATGATAAAACAACCAAGGTAGCACAGTAAAACAATGTCACAACAGGATGTGAGACATGTGTGGTACATGACATAGGATGATGCACCATGAACGGATGTGTACTGTCACAGGTCCCCTGTACAGGCGCGGGAGTGTCACGAAACAAAACAACCACCCCCACCATGTCCCGGGTGCCTGCAAGGTCAAACTCACACAGGCCCATGAGACCCTGGTGGGGAAGGAGGTTCAGGGATATGCAGTCGGGACAGGTGTTGACACACTGGATTACTGGAATGAGTGGCAGGAGAAGGGAGGAGGAATGGCACATGAAACTAGAGAATGCACGAAAATGTACTACCAGCATGAACACATACACAATCCAAACAAACTTGGACATCATTGTCATGGCCTTCTGTAGTCCAGGCTCAGGAGTGGTACGAACCAACCACCCCCTCTAGGGTTTTGGCGCCTGTAAGTTCGGGGCTTACAAAGGCATCCGCAACCCCAGTGGGGAAAGAGGGTCAGGGAACGTTGCTTGGATAGGTACAGGAAGCAGGAACACCGGATAGAGGGTACAGGGTTCAAAATTGCATAGGATTAAGGGTGATTATGGAGAAAAAACATACCAAATTGAACCACACATACATCCATGCATTAGTACACTCCCCAGCAAGCCTATGCAGAGCAGTTTGAAAGAAATACAACAAGACACTTAGCTCTGGTTTTGAGTGCTGGCCTCCTGCCTGCGCACTCTCAGGTCCGGTTACAGGAGCACTGCAATGCTGCAAAGAGAGCCACAGTCAACAACCTGTACATGCCAATTACACAAAAACACAAAACCAAACATGCCCCATACCAACAAACTACTCTACAAACAGACTATCTGGTGTAGATGCTTCGTACCCATATATAACATCACCCCTGTGACGGGTCATACACAGTCAATGCAGTAAGTCAGCCGCCGGTGGGTGCGTGGCAAATGGAACACCAATGTGTCACAATTCACACAACATGCAATGTTCCCTGGGTAAGCAGACAGACCCATATAGCAAGCCATGACTTCTGAGCAAGTTGCGTACCACCATGACCAAAACAAAGTTGGCAGTGCATTTATCATAAAGTACGTGGAAAAGACATGCACTGCACCCGAGTATGTCCCTTGCTGTATGTCCCTGTGAGCTGCCCCTTTCCATGTCTCGGAAGGCTACATGGTTGATACAAGTGCCTCTATGGACCTTGGTTTACCGGAGGGTATGTGCCACTGCCCCTGCATGTGTCCCAGGCAACCTTACTATCAACAGCCATCAGTCCACCAACACATCTGAGCTGCATTGTCTGCTTCAACACCAATATTCGTCTAAGCTCACTCTCAGTGCTGTGACTAAGCCTGCAAGTGCAACTCGCCTGGTGCAAGCTTTGCTGTGTCGTGGCCCCCCTGTGCTGCTCACCTTGCCTGGAGTTCCTTGGAACATGTCAGCAGTTCGATCCCTGCAATCTGCAATCCCTGTGCCTCTGCTTGTGCACACATGTGAATGTGCGCACCAACAAACGTGTCCAGAATTCCGTCGTCCAATGGGCCATGTCTGCTGGCAAAGGTGCTCTGGAGGCTCATCCCCCTGCAGAAAGGGCATGAAACACATGATTAATGCTTCAAAGTCATCTGTGTGTGTCTCACCAGGCATCTCATTACTTGACCATGTCAGAGAGTCACATCACAAATCACACCATCAGTCCGTCTTTGACATCCAAAGTGTGGAACACTATCTACAGCATGAATTGCAACAAGCATGTGTACAGTAAAGATATGAAACATACTACACAATGCATAGCAATTAATGTACACATTAATCATGACACATGTCATCTAGCAAAAGCTGAACAGTGGACAATAACACCAAAATCATCCCCACTAGGGGTGTCAACACAAGTCACACAGCACCAGACATGCCACAGATATGACAGTCCAAAGCCCTTGTGTAAAATTCTGTAACACCGAACCATCCTTGCGAGCCCATGGATAAGGGAGGCAGGAGTGGCATATGTGAGTCAAGGACCCCAAGCAGCAAACACATACACAAGACAAGCCTGAAGGGCCCAGCTGGAACAGACAGTGGATGCCTTCAAAAGCCACAAAGCACCGCACCGTCACATGAAAGCACAATAGACTAGCAATTTTAAACAAAATCAACTATTAACTCATTACACTAACAATGGAAAACCTACATTACCTAATTAAACTAACTATCAAACAGAAACTTAACTAACTAAACTAAAAGAAAAATCAAAAATGGCCACATACGACCCGGGGGGGGAGGCACCCAGGAGGGGGGAGGTACAGGGTGCTGCTCAACATCCACATGCGATGATGCTGAGCCAAAAAAAACCCCTCCATGGGCTCAACGCCTGCACAGCCCGACCTATGTGGGAGATAGATGGTCGTCCGAGTCTGGCTCATCCTGTAAAGGAGGACGTGGCACAGTAGCCTGGCCACGCCTAGCCGCAGCTTGCCCCTCGTCGGCAGCAAGTCTGCCGGCTGGTGAGCCTGGTTCTGTGTGGCGATGTGACGTAGGTCTGCATGCAGAACCTCACGTGATACACGTGCTTCCTCTTGCAAGGTAGCACGTGTAACACGGAGTTCCTCCTGCAAGGCCTGGCTGGACAACTGCTGCACCTCCCGGCAAGCCTGTAGCTCAGCCGAGATGGTACGCTCAAGCTGTGCAAACCTCTCCTCTGCCTGCTGCCTCTGGGACATCATAAGGACACCCAGAGTGAATCTGAGGGAAGCATACTCCTTCCTCAGGGCATCCATGTGCGCCTCTGCGTGAGCAGCAATTGCTTGACGCAGAGATGACATTTCAGCCTGGCGTGCCCTGTCTGAGACCGCCATGCCCAGCCTGAGCGAACGGGCCGTGGACCATGCCGCCTGCTGCTGGAGAAGCACCTGCCTAGCAGGGGGGAGCACAGATCGTGCCACACGCTCCATGCTCTCAGCGATGTTCTCCATTGCTGCCCCCTGCCGTTCGGAATTGGCAGTCATGTCTTGCTCCCAATCAGTATACTGCGGTTGCGCGCAGCGACCGCGTTGCCGGGCTTGACCCCTGCGGGACCCAAGGACCGGGGGTCCTCGCTGTGTTGGCACCGCCCGCTGCTGCACGACTACATGCCCCCATCGACGTGATGTCCAGGGCACATCAGTGACTGGTGTGGAGGGTGACCCTGCGTCCCGATCCACCACGGGCGGAGGAACCAAGACTGTCTGATCCCTCAGTGCAGGGGTCGCAGACAGAGGAGTGTCCACATCAGAATCACTCACCCCTGACACATGGACTTGATGCTCATCCAACTCAACATGGACGTCAGAGTCGTCATCAAGGCTGGACTCATAGGCAGCCAGAGACAAGATGGACTGCAGCACTTGGGGGTTTTCGTGGCCTACACCCCACGACCCCCACTAGTGCCGGGTTGATGTGGTGTTACCAACCCTGTGTCTGGCATGACAACACCATCCACCGCAATCCATTGCGTCATCACCTAAAAAATAGAGAGAAAAAAGGTCACTACACATGTCAGAAGCACACAACACACACACACACACCGACAGCAAACGCATCCGGCAGACATGTGACACACAACACATAACCTGGCATGCATGCTGGGTCAACTTTGAATAGCTTCTGTGATCAGACCTGTTGAAAGGTGGCAGTTTCCATGGAAGTGGGTCTATGCAGTGCGGAAAATGTGTACGCCACTCACTACCTACATGTACAAGGACTCCATGGTGTGTGCCAGGAAATGTGAAGGCAGTGCAATGTCAAATTCAGACATCACGTGCATCGTACATTCAATGTGTACCATATCTAGAAGCCAAGCACCCCTCCATCCCAGTACCAAAGCAGGGATGCCTAGCATGGTATCAAAAGGCTGACCATACACCTGTGTATTGACAGGCAGTGTTGACTGGCATCAACAGCTTAATATGATTCAAGTGACAACACTGCAAATGATGTTGGGACAGTAGGCAGGACACATGATGAAAACCCTGGAGGCCGCCCACATGTGAAGAAGACACAACAAGAGTTGGACAGAGTCATTGGCCATTGAACAGGTTGAGGCCTGTGAGCCACACAGATTGTCAGATCCTAAACATGTGTGCAACGCAGGACTGAGCCACAGTTGACATGGGAAGGCTGATGAGATGGCAGGCAATGTATGTAACCAAGGACTTGTATTACAGTGATCATCCAGTCAAGGACACATAGGGTCATGCGTGCAATGCACATGGAGCATGAATGGGCACTCATGTCCCTGCGGGACATCTGACCCATGCACAGTACAAGTGAGATACCCTGCATCGAGTACTAAGGCTGTACCACACGGCATATGTCTGGCAGATTCTACGCTGGAAGTTAGCATCTACACAGGACACATGAACAGGAAAGTACACATTGGCAAGATTGAAGCAGACCAGTGCAAAGGTGGAACTGGGGTGCAGAGTGGCGGAGGAGGGGCAAGGGAGCATGCCTACATGGAGTCCCGCATGCATGCAGAGGAGACATGCATGACGGAAGTATTGCATTTCTTACACATCAGAACCATGTACATGTCACATGTAGCAGCAATCATGCAAAACACATCCCACAAGTGAAACACACACGTCCTCAACAAACACGCATCAACACTCACTGGACTGCGCATCAAAGTCCAGCATCTCTCCCACTCCTTCGACCAATTCAGGTGGTATGAACTCCGCACCGAGAGCCTCATGCGGAGTGAGCTCTTCCTCCTCTGGTGCAGGCCCACCGCCAGTCACCAGAATCAAGTTGTAATTAGAGGCACGCTTAGCCTTAGTGCTGCGCTTAAAGTCATTCCAACGCTTTTTGCACTCTTGCGCCGTGCGCACCTCATGGCCGAATGAACTGACCTGTTCCGCAACATGCTTCCAGTCGGTGTCACGTTGGGCAGCCGTAGTCTGACTATTGGCACCCACTAGCATGTCACGGCTGTGGCCCCGCACGTAGTCCACGAGGAAGTCCAGTTCCTGCTTACAGAAAGGCTTCTTCCTCGACGTGCAGTAGGTCGTGGCTGTGTGGGGTCCCAGCCTGTGCTGCAGGTGCAACCTTCCTCCTCTTGGACTGTGGCGCAGACCCTGGCTGGCTAATGCCACCCTGACCAGTATGGCCAGTGGGTTCGGTGGATTGAGCCAAGGGAGTGGCAGATGGAGGGATGACCAAAGGCCTGACTTGTGTCAGTGGCAGCTGGGTGCCCACTAATGGACCCTGCGCAGCAACATCAGCTGTGGCAGGGTCATTGACCGCAACGGTCCTGGTTGGCAGACTCACAACCGGAGTGCTGTTGGGTGCATCTGCCCCTGCACTTGCCAACACCCGGCTGTTCGGGGCAGCAGATGACATGACTGCCCCAGGGAAACGTGTCTTGGTCTGAGCAGCCCGGCCTGCCCCCATGGTTTCCCCCCTGGCCTGTTGGAGATCTACCAAGGGCTCTTCAAGTGCCAACGCAGCCTGCGCTGGCAGACCCTGAGCCTGGGTGGCAGTGTCCACAGCTGCACCTGCAGCTACCACTACCCTTGGGCCCGTGGCAGTCGATGGAACGGACTGCCGGGTCAAACGGGTGCCAGTGCCAGATGCAGGAGCTGCATCCCCCGGAACCACAGGGGGTGGTGGCATGACTGCACCGACACATGGCACAACATTGTGCTCAAGTGGCGCACCCCTGCTTCTTCCCCCTCTGTGGCCACCCTGGACACCCTGGAGTCCCCCTACTTCCTGGTCACCACGGCCACGTCCCCGACCACGCCCGCCAGGAGGAGGACACCCAGCTGAAGCGCCCCTCACCTTTGGTGGCCTCCCAACCATGGCACTGATGTAATAGTGCTGGCACAGATGGAGTGGTGCCAATGGGAGGTGTACACCACAATTGACCTGGGCAATTGGGGTGAAGGGGGTGGGAAGCAAGATGTTAACAGCCCCCCTGCACCTGCAAGGCTGTATGTGACCCCAGTGATGTGGTGCCGGGTCACGCAACGCTCAGGCACCCCAAAACTGCAGTAAAACCGTGCATGCAACCCTGCAGCCTACGTGCGTGGATTCAACCTCCCGCAGTACGCGGTGGCACCCAGTAACACGAATAACGCGTACGCGTGGGACACGTAGGCTACTATGACATCGAAAATGGGTGCGATACACAGGGGCACCCGCAGTAGGAAAAAGAGCGTGTGCGACTCACAGTCTGACTAGCGCGATGCAGAAAAACACGCGTAGCCAATACCCCTGCCAAAAGAAGAGATACGTCCTTGATAGCTGTGAAGTTGTGATGGCGCGCGAAACAACAGGAAGCAGCAACACACGTTGGTCTCCACGAAAAGCACGTACAGCGAACTGCTGGGCCCGCTCACCTTTAACCCGTGCTGAGGGAAACGCACGCGCGCATCACGTCACTTACGCGCATGGGCCCTTTCCTCGTATTACACGCGGACGTGCAGTTTTTCACGCGCGCTGAAATGCCCATGCGTGCCTGTACGCGTCACGTCACAGGGGCACTTGCGCTTCAGGGGCCTTCTGTCCAATGAAATTGCGTATGCGTGCAGACGCGCTTACGCGCTAAGGGCCTTTCCTCGAATTACACACTGACGTGCCGAATTTTCATGTGCCAAATCACTCCGTATCAAGCTGGCCACGCGTAAGCACACGGAAGACCATGCTCCTGCCCAGAAGGCTGAACTACTGCCCCCCAGATCCCCGAGCACGCTCCCACCTGCCATCTGCTGCTGCCTGCTGCCCACGTGCCCTGCCATTTGCTGCCTGCACATCAGCCAGGGGTGCTGTTGCTGTGACCACCCCTGCTGGAACCGAAGACTCCCGACTGGGATTCCATCGCTCCACAGCCCAGCCCCAGGACCCAGTTGCCCACCCACTTCTGCCTCTGGGGTTGTCATGTCGGGGCAAACACCATCTGAGACCACTGACAACCCCCGGCCAGAGAGGCAGAGGGGCACCAGCTTCAGTGCCACCGAAGTTGGTGTCCTGGTGGAGCAAGTCCTTGGGCAGTATGATGCCCTCTTTGGAAGTTCCCGCGCCGACAAGGAAGGACGGACTCGGATCTGGACTGACATCGTGACTGCCATCAACGCGGAGGGGGTGGCAGTCCGCGACTTACAACATGTCAAGAAGTGCTGGGAGGACTTCAGGTCCAGGACCCTGAACAAGGCCCGGCGCCTCTTGAAGGCAGCGGATGCCAAGGGGTGCCAGGGCCACTTGTCGGAAGAACAGATGAGGGTCCTTGAACGCATATCCCCAGCGCTCCACGTCCAGGTCCTTGAGAGGCAGACCCGTCTGGAGTCGAGCGGTAAGTGTACATGCATCCTGATTGTGAGCTGTGCGTGTGGTGATTTTTCAGTAGTGTGCAGGTTGCACATCTGTTTGTATGGGGTCGAGTAAGGGTGGGGGTGTACAGGGCCGTGGGGCTAACACATGCAAGGGCTGGAATGTGTGAGACATGGATGGTGCTTGTGTGTGTAGGCTTGCATGCCAAATGCAGTTGTGTGGGCACACATGTTTGGATGAATGTGTATGTAAGTAGACATGTCCGTGATGTCACGCATGTATGTTGTTTTCAGCTGCATGTATCGGCACTGTGTACATGTGCATCTGTGTGTATTTGACAAGGGTGCAACAGTGATGCAACATTGATGCATGTGACAGCGGTATGTGGAAGCCTGATTTGCAGATGTGACATGGATGCCCATCTGAACACTGCGACACTTGGCAGAGGTGTACACATGCATGCAAGTGTGGTGGTGTCTGTACATGTGTGGTGCACTTCCTGTGTTGCATGTGATGTCTGGCTCACCTTTGCCTGCTCATGCTCTTGTATGTGTATGGATAGTGCTGGCAGTTGCGATATGGCTGTGGTATGGCTCATGTGTGCGAGTTGAAATGACATGTGTGTTGGGGATTGTGATGGCATGTCTGAGGTTTGCCAATGCCACTCATGTACAACTGTCATGTGTGTATGTGTCCATTGTACAGTGCCCTGAAGCCTGTGTTTTATTTCTCCCTGTCTGCAGCGTCAACTGATGAAGAGGGCGGAGAAGGTGCTGTGGAGCACAGCGGCGGGGATCCCACCGCCAGCGGAGACGCAAGGCCCGGCTCCCCTCCCATGTTGTCATCTCGTCGGGGAGTGAGGAGTCTGGTGCCGCGTCCCAGGCCGCAGCTGCCGGGGGGAGGTCCAAGAGGCGGAGGTTGGAGTTGGACTCCTCGGCAGCAGAAGGGGCAGCTGGGACCCCACAGGGCCCAACGGGGGAAGATGGCACGGCGTCATCCAGGTTGGTGGGGGGTTTGGTGGAGGAGGAGGCCGTGCAAGCAACAGAGACGGGGTCTGGAGGTGGGGATCCCACTGGTGCTAGTGGTGCAGTGCAGGACCAGGGACAGGAGGCAGCACAGACTGCCACGGAGGTGCCTGTGTGCAATCCTGTCCCTGATCCTGTCCCTGCATCATGTTGCACCAGCAGGGATGCCTACGTCCAGAACCGTTTTCAGGCAGGGGATGAGCTCACGACAACTGGCCTTCCTCTGCCTGCGGACGTGGCTATCGGGTCCGGGTTGAGCCTGTTCTGAGTGGTGTGGTGTTGCGTCAACGGGCCATGCGAGGTGACCTGCAGTCTTTTCATGAGGAGACTGCACGTCATCTCGAATGGCTCGTTGACCATGTCAGCCTGCTGGGACAGGTCACCCAGGCCGGATTCCTCCGTATGATGGGGCTTGCTACGCCCCCCTCCTCAACTGAACCCCCTATGCACCAGTCGTCCTCCGTGCCATCTTCCCACCCATAAGTCACCTGGGTGCCCTGTGGAGCTGCCTCTGACGGTGCGGCCAGGCTGGTGGAGGAGGCATCCCTGCCACAGTCGGGAGTCGGACGTCCAGCAGGGGTGGCCACATCAACGACTGCACCCCAGCCAGCGGAGGATGTGCAGGCAGCAGGAGGCAGTGCACAGGCAGAGGCACAGCAGCAGCAGCAACGTGGTGGGAGCCATGAAGGCTCAGGGCCTTCAACATCGGAGGGGCAGGCATCGGCCAGAGGGCAGGAGGACCCAGGACAGAGAGTGTCTTCCGTGTGGCAGTGGTTGGGCCACGCCATAGATGCGGAGCGGCAGCGGGCGGAAGAGGCACGGCTCACAATGGTCAGGGCGGAGAACTCCATTCGGAGGGCCCTGAGGCGGGCCGAGTGCCTCGAGGCAATCCGCAGGGGTTTGGAGGTGGACACGTCGACAGCCCTGCCGTCCCTCGGGGCCATGGAGGAGAACCGCCTCCGGGACATTGAGCAGGAGTTCGATGATGCCCTGGCCCGGGACATCCAAAAGTGAGCCGTCAAACTAGCCTGCTGCCCTTGTACATAGTTATGTAGGTAGTGTTAGGTTTCCTTTTTTTTGGATTTATTTTGGACCTTTTGGACATTGGCCACATTTTTGTATATAGTTTATTTTATTAGTTAGTGTAGTTAGATAGGTTTCATTTCTTTTGTTGGGATAATGGACCCTGGCTTGTTCGTATGTACATAGTTCACTGTTGGATTGTATTTTTCTTTCACATTTTAACCATGGAGCAATGGCTTTCAATTTTATTTCCCATTGGATTTTGTTTTGTGGACAGTGACTTTGGACACCATTACTTTGGATTATGATTTTTGGTTTTGCTTTTTTTCATGGACATGCTTCTTTTCATTTTTGTGCATTCCCATTTCTGTTTCTTTATTTTTGATTCTATTTATGTTTCCTTTAATACATATTTTTTTATTGAACTTCAATGTGTAGTATCTCATTGGTTTCATGCATATCATGATATGGGTTTTGAGATTCACTGACACCCATTGGGTGTTTGTGAGGGAAATGTGTTTCTTTCAGAACTTGCAATTGGTGTTCTGTCATGTAATTGCCTATTATGAGTGGGTGGATGCAATACTCGGGTGGGTGTTTTGCATTTGGAGGCTGACCATAGGGACCAGGGATCTAGATTGTGATGACATGTTGGCTGGGGAACATGAGTTGGACATGGGTGGGGGCCTGCTGGCAGGTGCCCCACAGTGCTGGGGGGTGGGGTGGTGGGAGACATGGGTGGGGGCCTGGTGGAGGGTGACCCTGCACTGCTGGGGGTTAGGGGTGGTGGGAGACATGGGTGGGGGCCTGGTGGAGGGTGACCCTGCACTGCTGGGGGTGGAGGGGGTGGGAGACATGGGTGGGGGCCTGGTGGAGGGTGACCCTGCACTGCTGGGGGGTGGAGGGGTGAGAGACATGGGTGGGGGCCTGGTGGAGGGTGACCCTGCACTGCTGGGGGGTGGGGGTGGCGGGGAACATGAGTTGGACATGGGTGGGGGCCTGGTGGCAGGTGCCCCACAGTGCTGGGGGGGTGGGGGGTGGGAGACATGGGTGGGGGCCTGCTGGAGGGTGACCCTGCACTGCTGGGGGTGGTGGGAGACATGGGTGAGGGCCTGGTGGAGGGTGACCCTGCACTGCTGGGGGGTGGGGGTGGTGGGAGACATGGGTGGGGGCCTGGTGGAGGGTGACTCTGCACTGCTGGGGGGTGGGGGGGTGGGAGATATGGGTGGGGGCCTGGTGGAGGGTGACCCTGCACTGCTGGGGGGTGGGGGGGTGGGAGACATGGGTGGGGGCCTGGTGGAGGGTGACCCTGCACTGCTGGGGCGTGGGGGGTGGGAGACATGGGTGGGGGCCTGCTGGCAGGTGCCCCACAGTGCTGGGGGGTGGGGGTGGTGGTAGACATGGGTGGGGGCCTGGTGGAGGGTGACCCTGCACTGCTGGGGGGTGGGGGTGGTGGGAGACATGGGTGGGGGATTCGCACGCGCACACTGTGCACCAGCCGCGTGTGCCACTTGTGCGCTGAATTCTATGAATTACCCCCTTAAACTTGTGTAAATTAGCAAATGCAATTTCTATGTGTGTGATTTGGCTGCATTGTGTTGTCACTTTAAAGTAGATTTTTTAACTGTATGCTCATTGTTGGTACCTTGCCTTGTAGTTGCTAGCGTTCTTACATCCATGATACTTTCATAACTCATATTTACCTCATTGATTTAACTGCACATTTAAATTAAATATTTTGTAATTCTGAGTGCTATTTTATGCAATTGCAAAGGTTTTAAAATGTTGCCTCCCATTTCATGGGGTTAGGTCGGATTTTAATTATGTTTGCTGCATAGCATACCTGACTCCTATCTGCTCCTTTCTATCCACTCACAATTCGATTAATTTGGGGTTTGAGGGAGCATTGCCCAAAATGAAATCTTAACTCGGGTGCTATCTACCCGTACAGTAAAATTGCTCCCATTCATTTGTGCTTTGGATATGTTACAGTAGAAGGTCAAACTAAGTGCATTTCATCAATGTACCTTGTAATTATCACCCCATTGGTGATTGCTGCCCAATATTAAATTTGTGTGATTTTCTTTGAATTTAAAATAAATAGTGTATTACCACCCACCGGCCTGGTTCATGGTCCATTTTGACCCAGGCGGCATGAGACGGGTTGGGTGCCAGCTCAATCCAAATTCTAGAAAATTAAGTAAAAGTGTTTTAATTGTGAACTGCATCCTAGGCTAGTGGCAAGAGTCCTGGTCTGGTGTGTGACACCCGATTAGAATGCTTAACAATCAGACAGCAGAAATGGTAAGAAGAGGTTGGTAGCAGGTCACCGGCAACCTCGTAATGAGGGCCGTGGTGTGATGAAGGCAGATTTTTAATGTCACTGATTGAACTTGTATGTGTTATATTTGGTTAGGGAATGTGCACAGACATATTCAAATGAATATATTTTCTATAATAAACTGATTTTAAAAGAATACATTGTGTCAGAACAAAGTCCTACATTTCAAGTTGACTATACTCATAATCATGAGGTGTTTAATTTATCAAGAGGGGATGGTTTGTTTGTTCCTTACTATATGTAAACCTGTGCAATCTGTGCAGATCTGTGCGCACACACACACCTACACATATTTTAATTCCTTCAGGTCCAACGGATACTTTTATACCTGTGATGTCCCTTAAAGTAATACTATTAGGTTTTGCAATTGTAGTAGTCACTGACATAGTTGTTTGCTTGAGTTGGTCACATAGTTACTGATCCCACTTCCTTTCTTTGTACAACTTATTAATCTTACTATTAGGCTGGTCAATAAAGATATTCATATCTTCAACAGGGATATGCTGTTGTATAGTTTTCTGGGAGTCAATGAGCCACTACTGATTGTGGGTTTGCTTACGGGTGAACACCTTCACGCCTCAAGACAATGTCATGACTGAATTGTACGCCAACTCCAACCAAATTTTTATTTGCTCCTGTAAGGCCTCTAGCAGTTCAGATGATTATGTACCCCCTTCCTCGGCCTTAATCAATGCATGAGTGTCATTAACAAGAGCTTGCAAGGTGCCCGCAGTGCAAGCACTGGCCCTTATTGCCAGGTGTGAACGAGCCTAAGTATTTCTTTTAAAGCTGAATTCACCTTCAGCAAGTAAGGCATATGTGCCTCTTCCTTAACTTGTCCACAGTCATAAAAGGCACCTCCGACTCCTCCACCTAGGAGTCACCCAACTGCATGTTTCTCATCTACTCACTTCAAGAGATGGACACATACTGATGTGTCAACCGCTACCTCCATGAGCGACTGAGTGTTGCTTCCTCTTCCACCATTAATGTGTGACCTGCTAATTTTGGAAGAATAGACCAAGCCCAATAAGCATTGGTTACAAAGAACTCACTTAAGAGGTTGATGAAGACCATGTTATGTTATGTTATGTTATGCTATGTTATGTTATGTTAAAGGCTATTTATACCGCACACTGTCACAACTGGAGTGGTCCCCTGGTGCTCTGGCGGATCTGAAAAGCAAGAGGGTAGGTTAAGTTAGTAGTACTTAGTGGGGGAAGCACAAGAGCGCTATGATGTGCTGTTTTGGCAGCTTCAGTTCAGTTTACACTGTTCGCTGAGCATAAGTGGGATTTTCAGTCTGTTGTCGTCATGTCCTGTTGTGCAAGGCTATGTGTGGTTGGCTCGTGGATGCAGTGTAGTGACGTGCATGCGGTTTGTTGTGCAATATAGTTATGGCTATGCTATGTTTAGAATTTGAGAGGTGTAAGCAGAGGGATGAGATTTTTATTGGGATGGTTAGTGGTGATGCTCCATCGTACCTCCTCTTCTTTGGCTAACTGTGGTATGTGTCCCTGCTATTATCTTTTATTGTGGTGTGCTGGGGGGGTCTCCCTCCTATACTCTGTGCATGGTTGTGGGTTGTCTGCAGGGCTATTTAGTGGTGATGCCTCCTCCAACCTCCCCCTGTGTCTAGACTAATGTATGTCTACACCACTTTGACCCCTTGCATAACCCGGTGTGCAGCGGCCATCTCTTTCCTGGGACCCTGGATGGGGGGGACCTCTTCTCTGTGTCCTTGTGCTACCTGTGCCCTTTGGTTTATCTGTTTTTTTGCCCCTCTTTTCACTTCAACTCTTATGTCCTCTCTCTGTGGTTCAACCTAGGACAATCCCATCTCTCCTGTTAGCCTCCGGTAAGGCCCTCCATGGGAACCCTGGTCTCCCTCCCACTCAGAGGTCTCTCCACCCCCCTGCACTTGTCGTGATATGCTCTAGTCCTCTGCACTGCGATATGTGTGTTCATTCCAAGGGGTGTGGGTGCTGCTCATTCATTTTCGGCCGGTTCTGAGTTGAGGAGCCACGTTTTTAGGAGTTTTCTGAATTTTAGATGGTCCTTCATGTTTTGTATTTCTCTTGGTAGGGAGTTCCACATTTTTGCGGTTAGGCAAGAGAATGCTGATCCACCAAATATTTTCCTTGAGTACGATCTAGGTTTCAGGCGTTGCTGAATCTGAGTATTCTGATCGATTTGTAAATGGTGATCTTCTTTTGTAGTAATTCCGTTCCTTGGCCATGGATTGCTCTGTGCGTTATGCACATTGTTTTGAATGTGATTCGTTTTTTGACTGGCAGCCAATGTAGCATCTTTAGCGCAGGAGTGATGTGGTCTCTTCATGAGAGGTTGAGGGGGAGCCTGGCTCCTGCATTCTCTATATGTTGCAGTTATATGTCATTCGAAGGTATAGGCTGTTAGCGTAGTCTATCCTGGATATGATGAGGGAGATGATGGCTAGTGTTTTGTGGGCAAAGGAGGGGAATGGTAGGATCGTTTTAATCATGTGGAGGTTGAAGAAATATTTCTTGATGATTACATTCACCTGTGGTTGTCCAGTAGGATTCCGAGGTTTTTCACTATTTTTGATGGCGTGGGGCTGTTCCTAGTTCTCTTGGCCTTGGGATGTGTTGGTTTCTTTCATGGTTTTCGGATATGATCATGATTTCTGTCTTGCCCGGGTTGAGTATGAAGTTGTTTATCATCCAATTGTACAGTTCTTTCAGACAGTCTGCTAGTGTTGTGTTCTCCTCTTTTACAACTGCCTAGTTGTAGCAGCTGAGGCCGTGCCTTTTGATAAGGTTGATTAGTGGGGTCAAGTAGATGTTGGAGAGGAGTGGGGATGGGGAGTGTGGTACTCCACTGGTGCTGTCCCTCAGTGTTCATATTTGAATGGTTTTATCCATACTGTTTCTGTTCTTTCAGCTAGGAATGATTTAGTTCAGAGAAGCACCATGTCAGTGATCCCTATTTCATCCAGTCTCTTGATTAGGCTGTTGTGGCTGACTGTCTTGAACGCTGCATGTTTAGTTTAGAATCTGTGTTGGTCTTTAAGTCATCCCAGAAAGAGAGAAGTTCCATCTCTGTCCCACTCATATTTCTAAAGCAGACTTGTGCCTAGTACAATAGTTGGTGTATTTCTACGTCTTCCAGTGGTTATTCGTAGACATAGGGCCTCATTACGACCCAGGCGGTAGAGGGTTACCAGCGCCGGTAGAGCTGCCAGCGCCGATAACCCTCTACCGCCTCATTACGAGGACTGCTTCCGGGTCCCGCTAAGGACGTCTGGTAAAACCAGGCGTCCTTAGCGGGACCCGCTAGCAGACCAGGTTGCTAATAACGAGCCCGTCATTAACGGGCCCGTTGTTAGCATCCTCCCCATTCCCATTGAGCCCTAAAAGCTAAAAGCAGCATGGCTACCTCCATACTCGTAATGAGGCCCATAGGTTTCTAGCAGTTTTGCTGGATAGGGAATGCTTGATATTGGTCTGTAGTTAGAGGGATCTTCCACATCGCCTGTAATATCCTTGAGGAGTAGTTTTGGATGCAGATTTCAAAGAATGCGGCACTCTCACAAATGAGATTGAATGATTGTAGAGGTTTATGTGGCATTCCAATGACGTGCCTTGTGTAAGGATTGAATAATAGATGTATGGTTGGGAGGGCCCATTTAGGAGCCTGCTTTATTGCTAAGTTTCACCAACTTAGATGAATCTCTCTACTGATAAGTGTGTGAAGCTTTGCAGGTTGTTCTGTCATTACAGGGTCGGTGGTGCACGATCTGGTCGATTGGTCTACTTTGTATGATCCGATGTATGTTGGTGATTTTATTTTTGAAGTGGTCTGCAAGGTTGTTGCATAGTTTTTGTGTAGGTACCAGTGTGTTGTTACTTCAAGGTGGGATTCTCATCTCCTTTATAATGTTGAGCAGCTCTTTTTGAGTGTTGGTGGCTATTGTGATTCGCTTGTCGTAGTATTTCTTTTCGGTTTTGAGAATTTCCCTTTTCTATGCAGATTTAATGCCAAAATTGTATCAATCCAACCATACTATTTCCAATAAATCTCAGGATGCAATATTGAGGAAAAAGCATTTAAGTCAACAATAATATACATATTGAAAGGAACAGAGGTGAACAGATACAGAGGGCAAAATCCTTTTACATAAAATAAATCATCATCAGGGCCAATATGCAATGAATAGAAAAAGAAGAAATAACTACAAAAGTGAAACTTCATGCAAAATAGAATGCATCTGCGAGTTGAAATAGAGAAAGATTAATCAGACTGATGATGAATAAAGTAAATTCAATGAAAAAAACGCTATTCACAAAGGTACCAGTGCAGCTAAAAATAAAATGGGTCATCTTGAGACTGCACTCTTAAAAAAAACTGAAAAAAGAAAAATTGAAAAAAACAAAAGAAAAAGAATGGTAAAATCCCATTTGTTAGCCTAAAATTAATATCCCAGGCAAAAAAAGCCAGGCGACTTACCAATAATAAACTATCTACGAATATAGATAGAAGAACGCTCCTGCGGAAAGGATGAATGGTAAGAAGTACGTTCCTGTAATATACAATTAAAAATATGGTGCACTGTGCGCAAAAAACATAAGATAATGTTGCATAATTACATCATCGCATGAAAATGCAATGACTTAATATTTGTATATGCATAACAATGCCAGTGAGTGAAAAAGATCCGAAAACAGCAGTAACAGAAGAGAGAAGAAACGAGTAAATGGGAGCCCTATAAAGGAGGTGTCAAAAAAGACAAAAATAGATGGCAAATAATTACACACATTACTAAGCAAAAGATGTGTGCCACAAAAGGCTGAGAACACAGCAACACAATTATAAATAAAATAAAAAATAAAAAAGGAAATAAAAAGGAATGAAAAAGACACATAGAAAATACAAACACGTAATAATAATGCACTCTAAACAATCAAAAGGAAAAACATGAAGAATACATATAGTGAATTTATAAACATGAAAGTAGAAATGTAGACAAACAAATAACTAGAGCGAAAAGAAATGACAGATCAAGCAGAGATCAAGAACCACACCAGAGATTAAGTAATATGTAAAAGCAGCATTAACATTTCACAAGAAGGGGTGTCATGGGTAGAAAAATAAGAAAAATACATAACAATGAAACAGTAGAGATGCTGATAAAAAGTAATATTTCAGAAGCGTGGAACAAAAACATCACAAAACACATATGAAGGACAACTGAGCTGGAAAAAGTCTTGGTATGCAAAAACATGATAATCCATTCACAAGAAACATGCAAGATGGCATTCTATGTTCATCCCCCGAGGGGTTGCAGAGTCCAAACTACCAATCTAGTATGCTTTGTTGCAGTCAAGCAATCTATAAAAGTCCTTGTGTGGTTTGGGTATAATAACATCAAGTATTTGGATCCCTATTTGGGATAACTGTTAACACTGTTCCACGAAATGTCTATTGTGAGAAACCTGAAATTGTCTCTCTGACTAGACCCCGGGGATCTGTCATCCAGGTGGCCAGGACATGGCCATTGCTATTGAATCCAGTTCCTGGGGCTGGACCAATATGAGAGGATCACCTGGATGGGGGATCCTCAGGAAGTGGAAGCGGGACACTGACTGGTGAGATGCGGTATCCCCCTTCTTATAAGACCATTTCCCCATCCTACCTTGTACCACTTTTCCGACATGAACACTTTCTTACACCACAAAAGACTACGGACTAACATTAGAGCCGTTTATCCGACATGTTCCAACACAAGGGTCAGGCAAAGTCAGGCAATTGACCAGAACCACACACACCTGACAGCCCTTTTCTTTTCCCACAGGGATAAAATGTGGAGCCAAGAGCACACTATGAGCCATGCAAAGCGCACGAGACAGTTATCCCAGAGTGGCAGTTCAAAAGGGGAAAATAAGCGTCGAGAAACGAAGGGGTGACAAGGAGAGAAAGGACCTTGCCATTTCTGACACAGACCCATGAAGGCTCCCAGAAAGGAATCATAAAACCGCAAAAAATAGCCAGCATGTGTTGCAGCAGATGTCAATGGTACGCAGAGCCCTCCTACGCTGATAATTAGGACAGGGAGAGACGCCTGCTCCGGTGGTACCATCCTTGACTCCAGAGACAAGAAATGCCAAGCGGTTCATCAGAGCCGGTGAATCGAAGCGAGGACCGATGAGAAACCGACATGTGTTGCATGAAAGTTGCGAATGTCAGATTAATGGGAAAATCAGCTGCAGAGGGGTCTGGCAACACGTGGGAGATCAATCGTTAGACTCTGGCTGATTCCCTATTGTTGAAACTACCGATACCAGAAGGCCCTATGAGAGCCACCCAGAGAAGGTCAAAGTGGACATACAGGGGTCTAGCAAATTGGAGAGGGATCTGAGCCCCGAAGGGGGGATCCACCGGTGAAAAGCCATCACCCGCCGTGCATACAGAAAGGAACTTTTTGTTTTGTTATTTTTAACATATTAGGTCCTTGGAGGCAAGAGACTTCTTTTAGAATAGAGACTTACCACTGAAGATCCTGATACCTGAGAATGGATCTGTAGTCTTGTGCTGTCTTGTGCTGGGAAAGCTCGAGAGTGTGCTATGCTCAGGAGTCCCACCTTGTCCCGTGCTCAAAACATGGGAAAGGGAGACCCCTGGCTATAACATCCTGACTCATCATTTGAGAACACTTCTTTCTTTCTGGTGAACACTGTCCCATACTCTTTTTGCATTTAGTTGTAAGGATTAGCAATAGTTTTTTTAGTATAGGCCTTTTATTTGACAAGACGCCACTAGGACTAGCTTATTATTATTTGATGGTCGTAGCATGCTCCCATCTTAGATTTAGGTTTAGAGTAGGCCTTTTTCCAACCTACTTACACAGTTTAATTAACACCCTTGAGCTGTGATCACTTGTGTCTGTCTTTACAGTTGCCACCATGAGTTCCTTACACTAGCCACAACATAGTTTATTTTTCCCGTTCTGATTTTGATCAATTTCCGTCCACTGCACTTTCTCAGATCGTTCCGTTTGGTCTATGTAATGAATACCGCAGGGGCACCTAATACAGTATATAATGCATAAGGTATCACACTTTTCAAATGTATACTAAATGTTTTTTTTCACAGACCTCAGATGGTACACAGTATTTCCTTTAGTGACATTGTAAAAGTTGATACAATGTAACCACATGAAAGTGTCCAACCTCTTACTTAGTCTTTTAAGGGGTTCCATTGTTCTACCTGTATTCATCAAAATATTCCTTATGTTGTTGCTACATTTGTAGGAGAATTCTGCTGGAGAAAGAACGAGATTGGTAGGCATGGAATCAGTGAAAATGGCCTGTTTCTTTGGATGGAAAATTTAGAAACAAACACCAGATCTGGTGAATTGCATGTGGTGGCTGGAATCATGAAAGTAGCTCTCTGTAGTCCGAGGACCTTGTTCTTAAAAGGAGTGAGTTCTTGAATAGGATAACCTTGAAGTTCAAATGTATGTGTCAAATTGTCAAATTTCATAGTACTCTGATCATGGTCACTTACTATTCTTTTAACCCAGAGAAGCTTACTGTATCGAAGGTTTTTTATTAGATTGGGTTGGTGAAAGCTTTGTCAGTGAAGCAAATTGTTACAATCCTTAGGTTTTCGATAAACGTTTGTCCTGAAAGTAGTAAAACTTGGTATGACCATTATGTGAAGGAAATGAACCTCGGGGCTACCACATTCGACAGTGAATTGGATTATATGGTCAATCAAATTGAGATATCCTACAAATAATAGTCTTGGGTCCACTCCAAATAACAAACATGTTGTTAAACATGACATCATATAGTTAATCCTATGTAATGTTGCATCTTAAACTCATAAGCCACCAGAGAGTAGAATTTTGACATGAACTTTGGGACAGAGATGTTTTCTTGGTTCATATACTCATTGTTCTTCTTATCATCGCCATCTCTCTATAGAGGAAGCCATTCCAATGGAATCTCTTTACACTGTTTTAATCATGTAGCAACAGTTGGGTTTGCCCTCTGGAACTTTCTTTTTATGTGCAATAGCCCATGGTAATGTGGACAGTCTATGCAGTACCAACAGGAGGTACCTGTGCTGCCAAAATGTTTCTTTCTTACAACAAACAATGAGTGATGTGTTCAACGCATGTACCCATCTGCCATTCATCTGGAATATAAAGACATGAAGAGTCATGAGAACTCTGCTCTGCTCTGCATCATCTCACACATGTGTGCCAGTGAGAATACTCTTGATCATGCTCAATAGGTTCTAAGGGATGAAAAGGCCTGGAGCCTTGAATGCGGTGGCCACATACAGAGCTGCCAGTGTAATGGAACTCAAAGACGGGACCCCATCCTGACCTGCAAGCCCGCTCCCTCAACAGTTTTGCTTAACCTGCAGCCAAGTCAGAAAAGGCTGCCGAGAGCATATTGATTGTGGTCAAATTCTTACACCTTATTAGCCCTGCAAGGCGAGCCATTTTGATATTTTGTCACAAATGTTCCTCTGTCCCACCCAGCAGGGACAAAGCATGTTCCACATGAAAGAAATAATTGAGATGTTGGGGGGTGAGCTCCTCCCATATTCTATGGGGTTGGAAGGAAAGAATCCTCACCAATCAAGATGATAATGATAAAAAAGCGTTAAAAGTGTTTCTGTGACGAGGTTGACACATCAATTCATAATGATGAGGTGGAAGATCAATATGGGGTTAAGCATCTTACACATTTTGACCTCACTGAGCAGTCAGCATGTTTAATAGTAGGTGACAAATAAGCCTGGATAAACTTTCCCACAGAAATCTGGAATCATGCACATTTTGGTGATTCTTCAAGGAAGAAACTCGGACTAACTTTTGGAAAGGTTTATCTGAAGTGCATCCACATGACTTTAAGGAGGAGCAGTGGCGTCGCTAGGGGGGGGGGCTGGAGAGGCCAAGGCCCCCCCTGTGAAACCCTGTGCCTCCCTTGTGCCCCCACTACCTAAGACGAGCAGTGACCATGTTCTCCCCCTACTTTTGGCTGTGCCCCCCAACTTTTATCTTTGGCCCCCTCTGTGCCCCTCCTAAATTTGATTCCTGGCGACGCCACTGAGGAGGAGGCATAGCTGGAGCTCCCATTCAATCTCAAGCCATTTTCAGAGAGGCTGGAGGTCATTGCTGAAGGAAACCAGAGTACATTTAGCTTAATTGTATCATGATGGATATGGGGGGCGAAGGGTTTTGCAGAAATGGATAGCCTCCTGTTAGTCCCACGGCCACAATAGCTTCTGTCACCCGTATATTCCTATTTGAAAAAACAAACAGGGGACCTTGTATCAAGCATGTTGTCCTCCGTATTTCTCCTATTAAATCCTTCATTTTGGCGGATTGTTTGTAAAGGAATCGAGTGTCTAAATGAAGATTCCAATGATTACCTTAAACACCTATAGGCGGGCGTATCTTGGTAATATTGTATCGGTCCGGCTGTAAAGTGTATATTTTCATTCAGCTGTCCTTCCTGCTTCGGTACCTTTACTCCTAACTTTCACTACCCCGTGGCAAGCAAAATTAGCTTCTTCTTTTGAAACAGGAAGAATAAAAATGCAGTGAGAATGTTCACCTCACCATTAGGCAGCGCATTAACTATGCTGCAGACATGACTATAGTATCCCAAAGTCTGCGCTTTCTTACCTGATCGGCGTGGAATCACAGATCTCCGAGTATTCGTCTGATCCAGCAGTCTTCTGACGCGTAACGACACGCTAACGTGCCGTTTGTTTTTATACATCCACTACAAAGGGCAAGGCAGGCTATTGACTTGTGGACGTGGAGTACCTAATTGGTCTCAGCTGTCCAGCTCATTGCTTTTGTTGATTGAAATCATTGGACACCAGAATCATATGAATGTGTGGGCATGAAGTTGTTTTTGGCGGGATCTAACCTGGCTTCCAGCCTCGCTATGATCCCTCCCTGACAGGATATATAGAAAGGAAGGGAGAGCCAGGGATACGCCATAACTGGACATGTTTCTTTTGGGGTTCCATTTGCACTGGTGCAGTATTCATGAGTGAATTCTTCCTCTCCTGTCACTGAGCCATTTAGCAGAGTTTTCCCTTTTCTTAAATACCCCAAATCTTCGCCACTCAGGGCAGCAGTTTATCTTTGGGTATTGTAAATGTAAATGTTACACAAGACTATTTCCCTAGTACAAACCGATTCCTAAAGTCTGCAAACTATGCTGTTCCTTTTAAGTGTGAGGCAGAGTGCTCATTGTAGGGAGAATTAAACAAACATGGAAGGCTGTTTCAAGTTTAAGTGAGAGGGGCATTAGTAAAATACATCATTTTTGTAATGATTCCCGCCTCTAACTCGCTCCCAAGACAAGGATGCTCCTAATGGATGCAGGTCATCACCTATGTACCTCAAAGATAGCACTCAACACATTGGGCCTTTGAGTACATTTCCTCCCAAAGACTACTTTTTTCCAATTTCAAGGGAACAGCAGATGCAGAATGCATCAGTTTAAAATGCAACCTAATTTCTCACATGTCTAAGAAAAAAAGACAAAGAGGCCCGGATATTTTAGAAATATAATCCTGTTAGGATATTGTGGAGTGTTTTGAATGGCATGCTAATGCATTTATTTCTCTACACTGTACATCAAATAAAGGAAAGGAGTAACAATTAATTCAGAGTTTTCTAAGGTAATGTTTTATATCTCCAACAACTGAAATGTTATTGTTCAAAACTTATGATAATATAGAACACTTAAATGCTGTACTAAAATATATTAAGTAGAAAAGCAGTGATTCATTAACATTGGTGTTTGATTCTGCCGGATAGTCTGCTGACTAAAAATTGACTTTGGTTTCAACTTGGAGCCAGCTAGCCTTCCCACCTTTGTTACAGAAGAGAGTATTATAAAAAGAAAGTAATCTAGCATTCCAGGAAAATAGAATGTGAAATATATGCAGAGACTACCACCCCATGACAGCTTCATACACTTTCATTGCATTTAATATAACATGCAGAAGCATCCATCATCATAAAACATTATCATGGGCTTCTGCTAAGTCAGCCCGTGGCCTTCTTAAATGCATCTCTAGTTTCTTTTTAATGATTGATTTATAGTGCATGCGCCTAGCTCGCAACAAGGATTTGTCAATAGGTGGGGCCATGGACAGGCGGTCCATCAACCACTGCTTAGCCTGGGGACAGTCAAGATCGTACCGACCCACCTTTGCTAATATGTGCCTTTTTACTACCAATCTTGGGTGGGTTACATCTGGATGGATGCCTGAGAGGATCTTCCCGAAGTCAGGAAGATCCCCATGGTCGTTCGAGCCTCTGCTACAAATATTTTAAAGATATGGGAGGCTTGTGTTGTAGAGATCCAAGATAATATCCTGTTTCAGAAGATTTATTTTATGTTTCCATTTATTACAGTGCACAAAGCCCAGAGGCATCTAGGCGCTAGTTACAGAAAGTGCGTAGTACCTTGATGAAGTGCATGAATACGTATATGGTTAGATGTGAGTACAGGAATGGAAGAACCACACCTTATGGTTCAAGGGGCTACATCAGGCATGTATATGAGCCAAAGTAGGTGTGAGTAAGGGGAGAGGGGGAAATCAGTACACAGTGGCGCAAGCAGAATTAGAGTCAAAATGGTGCAAGTAAACAAAAACAAAGCAATGCCCTAGATGTAACGGGCACATGGTGCAGACAACGATGCTGCCAGTTAACAAGTGCAGCGTGTACAGGAGTAAGTGGGGTAGTGAGCAATGTAAAATAAACAAGACACTCAAACACAACCACCTGAAAACCGATTAATGATTCTGCTGCACAAGACTCTGAGGAAAATAAGTCACAACAGGTCAAATGTCCGGGTGAGGCGGTTACGGGCATGTTAAAATGTTCACGTTGTTACTGTGTCATAGTGTTGGCAGTTCACAAAACAAAATCTCATAGGAGTAGAATACCAGATCCAGTAGCGGCAACACCAACTGCAGAGGTGCACCCAAAGTGTCGAGAAGGCAGCAGGAGCCAACTGGTGTAGGGGCGAACGCGAAGCGTCTGAGACAGTGAAAAGGTTCTGAGAGTGAGATGGAGAGTAGCTGAAGGGCTGCATAGGGATGGAGCAGTACAGGAGGAGTGAAAGGGTTGCACTCGAGCGGGGGAGTAAGGAGTATGAAGGCCAGGCGTAGTGCTCGCAGCCGAGGCATGAGCAAGGTGGCAACGCTTACCTTAACCATAGAAGAGATGTGAAATGACGGCCAAAATGCTGGAGGTAAGGATCAGTGATCGTATTACGATACAGTCAGGTGGGATCAAGGGTTGATGAGGGGGTGGGCAGGCAGAGCACTCTGGTCATTGCCGGACAGGGTCAGACAGGGAAGGACCTGGCCATTAGAGGAGGCCTTTTGAGGGAGCCGGAGGTCGCCATCCAGCTCTGTCTGCAGACAGCAAGAACTTGTGGTGGACAGCCAATCACGGTGAGCCTCTCCCTGCGCCGCGGGAATCACAGAACAGCTGACCTGGCTGCCGTGCAGGGCGGCCATGATGGAAAGGGCCTTTGGTGCAGATAAAGTGCAAGCACCACGTGGTGCAAGATGAAATTGAGGCCCAGCTTCAAATAACGAAGGGAAGAAAGAAAGGCACTCCAGCAGGACGCAAGCCTTTATACTGACCCACTTTGCGTCTTTATACTGACCCACTTTATTCACCCACTTCACCCCATTGCTTACATGACCTGTAAAGGCCAACACTTGGGTTCGTAAGGGGGAGCAATTGGTAATAAGGGAGTTAGAAGGTAATAAGAGGGAGCTCGATAATGGTCGATGGTCATTTTCAAGTCGATCAAGAATCATGAACTTGGCTATAAGTCTCCAGGCCCCAAGGAAAACTAGGATATAGTTGATCAATGATGAACCTTTAGGGCCAAAAATCATATGGGCAGCAGGTTGAGCTTCACCACATCGACCATTACATGTCCTTAAACCAAGAGTAGAACGTAGACGAGAAGTTTCAACTGCCAGGTTGTGTGTGTGCTTGGACGTGGCAGCTGACAAAGATGGAATATCCCAGGCTACATCTTGGTCATCCCACAACCCTTCCAGATTGACCGATGGTTTAATTTGTAGTTTGAAATCTCCCACAACCACTATATGGGTATTTAGTTGGTCATACCCATCCCAAGAGGTTAACAATTTGCATATTCTATTGACGTTATCATGAAGGTGGTACCATTGTACACATTGAAACGCAGGAAGTGAAATCCATCTGCTGTGGTGGTGAAAGTTTAGTGAACCAGTTTCTCTCAGGTTTTCATTCCAATTCCAGGAGGAATAAACCCATGATAATAGCCTGCCACTTGGACACCCCTAGACACCTTCTGCCCAAATAATTGAAATGACTGGTAGCCTTGGAGCTCCACTGGGTCCATAGCCCATGTTTCTTGGAACAAATGTAGCTGGTGTTCTCTAATACATTCTTGCCAACCTGGGATCTATACATTCTTAGTCACCTTGGTTATGTTCCAGGACAATAGATGACAATATTGAGCTTGACCCTCCCTCACACTGCCCACCTGCCATCAATCAAAACCCTAAAGCTCATCCTCCCTTCTACACACTTTAACATGTTGTGGGTTATTGTCAATATTCATAGTTTCAGATGTTACAAGGTTGAACCCTTCACCTGCTATGCTAGCCATACCAGGGCACTTCAAAGGGGCCTGGAAGTTGGAAAACGATGGTCTTATTAGAGTTATTGCTGAACCTTCTGCGGGGTGTGTACTGAGAACGATGGCCAAAAGAACTTCCGTCCACCATTTTCTTGTTGAAGAAGAAGATCCAGATACTATTGGTCTTGCCAACAGGCACCAAACTCAGAATGCACCTATCTATATCCTCCAGGATAATAGCAGTGCACCCCTTGACATTTCTGATCCAGTGGGTGCATTTGTTTATCAAGGCTGATTGGCTCTCAGTAGTGCCCTGGGGTAGCTACGGGGCATTACACATTAACAGAGATGAAAGGTCAAACGCAGAGAGTTCTCTGACTGGTCCTCCAGACGTCTAGCATTAGAGTCTCGAGTCATTTCACCCACTCCCCCATTAATAAACCATAATATCATATCATATCATATCATATCGTATAATATCATGTCATATCATATCACATGCTGTCAGCATTAGTTACAGCACAGGTTGCATTACAGGAGTTGATAACATCTAATAGTGGGGCCACACTGTGATACAGGGGGTTAGCTCTTGGCACATAATGAGGTTTCTTAGTTTTGGGATCTGGATTTCACCCAGGAACCTCACTGGCTGGAAAATCCCTGTGATCCAGCTATACATTATGGCCTATCCCAATTTCGAGTCATCAATACAGGGTTTGTATCCATCTGGGGCAAAACATTGGCTGATGGCACTGTCCCTGATCAATCTTTGTTGTGAGTATATAGATGCTATTGTGGGGTGAGCTCTGACTTCATGTGACAGTCCAACCATTGTGCCCAGTATCTTTGAATCCTTAAATATAGAGACAGCCTCCCTCAGATGACACAGAAGGGTTTCAAACTGCTTAACCAGCACAGAATGGTCCCCCGGGGCTTGAGTGGGAGGTTTACATTTACATTTAACATTCAACATCTTCCCTTTGTTTTTCATGGTCTTTGCAATATAAAGGGGTTCCTTCCTATTCCTACCTTTATCAAGTGCCTTTACTGTTTTAGCAGACTGCTTGCCCTTGCATAGTTTAACCTGTTTGCTTAGGGTACCCGGCATGGTCAGTGGAGAAAAATGATTGGATAGTGTAATAAATGGGTCAATCGCGAAGTTAGGCATGGAACATATCTTCTCCCGATTATTGGTTATGGGTATTTGAGAAACCTCAACAGGAGTCCCAACATCCTTAATTTTACTAGGTTTTCTGTACTTCTTTGAGAATCAGCAACAGGTGGATTATTTCCAGGCATCACACACATTGTCTGGGACTAGATTTCAACCACATCTCCAGGATTGTTCTGACCAGCTGGGCCAGTAGACAATACAAAGTTCCTTCCCTCTATTTGGTTGGCTCTCCTCCCTAGCTCAAGGTCTTCCAAAGGATCCTTGCTGGATGATTCCTAGTGTGATTGGAACACAATCTACCAGAGCTAGCAGGGGGGGGGTGTCTCCTTCATAGCCATGCTCGATGAGCTCACATCCCTCCCCTGCAAATACACAGTTAGAGCCTGCACAACCACCATTCACCGACATCCCATTTATAGAGGACCTCTCCCTCCTCCCAGAAGGATCCAAACAGTCAATGTATTGGATTAGATCTTTAATTTCAGGGATAAGAACATTTACCTCCTTAATTGGCTCAAAAATGGTGAAAAATAGAATCTACCGGTCCGAAGGTGAAATTGGAGTTACGGCCGTTCTTTTAGACATATTAATAGGCCGTTAATGTGCCAGTATGGGTACAAGATGTACAAGATGCAAACACAGAATGTCTGGAAATACTGAGGATGAAGAAAAAAAGGACAGGAGAAGAATGGTGAAATACACAAGCTGCCCAGTTGTTAGGTCGCTAAAATAACACTCTTTGCATAATGTCAAAAAGGGCAAACAAACAGTCCCTAACTCCTGTCCCAACACAATACCACTCTGATAGGAGTAGTGCATGCCTGACTGGCTCAAGGAGAGGCCAGAGTGAACTGCCCCTGCTCCTTGCTCCCTACTCGCAGCTTCCCAAGCAAAGCAGCAGGCCCTTCATCAGGGCAGAATAGAAAAGAATCCAATTAGGGGCACTGTGCCGAAGAAGTCACTGCCAGGCTAACGGAAGTACGTAGGAAGTACACAAGTTTGACTTGTAATTTATGGTGCTCAGCACTTCGCCCTTACAGCCAGTCGACTAGGTATCATGAGTCTGGTAAGGCTTAGTCAAATTGGCAATTACAATTAATAATCCAAGTGTTCCAACGTTTCCAATGTTTCAAACATTTCGTCAGGCAACTTTGCTATCTCCAATCCACAGTTCAGCCTTCATCAGCCAATAACCGACCCCAGTCGAAAAAGTACCTCAGCTTTGCGATATCACCCTCGGGTGCTAGGGTTAAGCATAATGGGAATGAGCGGTTGCAAAACCAGTGTCCCTCATCTCCTTGCTCACATCCACATCACAGAACACCTGTGGATATGAACACGGCGGCCCACCCTTATTGCCCAGACTTTGCCGCTCCAGGCCCTGGGTACAGTAGAAGTAGTAATCCCTGTGTAGGGGGAGGAGCACAACAACACCAGCACACCTGCGACCTGCGGAGCTGAACACAGCCACCCACCCTTAGTCTCTCAGGCTTCGTCACTCCAGGCTGTGGGTTCAGAAGAAGTAGTAATCCCAGTGTAGGGGGGGAGCCCAACAACACCAGCACACCTGCGACCTGCAGAGCTGAACACCTCCGACTGCACTTAGTCACCCGGGCTAGATATTTACAAGAATGGCATGCTTTCATCTGGGGAAATAACCATAATCAATTCTGGCTCAAAGGTTCCTTCAACAGTGAGAAAATAACACATTTAAGAGAACTCTTGAGTCTAATAAGCATTGAATCTGTCAAAAATAGTGAGGTATATTCATATTGGTATGAGGAGCCATCAAAAAGAATTATTGCTTCCAAGCTAAAGACATAAAAAATTCAAATGTAAAACTTAAAAGGCAAATTTAAAATCCTAGATTTTACTCCAGACAGCTGGATACTTAGAAGACCATGAGCAGGATGACTGTGGTATTGTAATTGTAATTGTCATTTATGTAGCACCTTTTACCATTATTATATTCTCAATATGCTTGTGGTGAGGACGCCCTCGGGTACTGAGTTGCAGAGAATAGGACATTCTCAGAAGATTTGAATGTGTGTGTGCATATGTCCAAGATTGGGAATTAGCTGGGCTGGCTAGGCTACGTTAAGGAACCCAAGAGATCAAGTATGTGAGTGGATGCTGAGGGGGTCACAATTGTGGGTGAGTGCAAAAGACTTGTTATGTGTCCAGCTAAACCAGAATTTTGCCATAGTTTGTCATTGGATTCCAATGGCAGAGGTGTTGAGGCAGGTCTGGAGTGAGAATGCTTAAAAACATGAAGTGTCCAGCTAGACCAAATGTTGTCATTGGTCGTAGATGCATTCTAATGTGCGTGGATGGATAGCCGTGCCTGCATCATATGTCCACTGAAGTTGTGCATTTATTCATACTTGGGGCTCCAAATGAGCTTATCTTTGATGTCACTGTGTCCTCAGATCTGCTGTGCGGACAAAAGGGAGGGAACAAACGTAGAGTTATCTAGGCTAAGGAGAGGCTACCCTCAATTCATCCATGTCCAATAGACAGGTTGTCCTACTTCCAGGCTACTATAGGATCAAGGATATAGGATTCTGAAGGCATCATACACCAGCTACCTTGAAAGTCGTTCTGAAATATCTTCCCAGCTCGAAAAACACTGCTAGCAACCATCTACTAACTGTGTTAACAGGATACCAATGCTGATCTAGGATCTTTAGTAGCAAAACAAGTTATCAGCATAGATCTTGAGCGTAAAGGTAGGCTAACAGTACCTGCTGTCTTATCAAATTCTTCTAACTGCCAGGCTTGTGCTAGTCATTGATATCCAAGTGCAGTTGATGTTGCAACTTCATATTGGATCGTCTACAGAGATCTGAAGCAGGTAAAGACTGTAGGACAACCTAGCAGATTTGTGCTCAGTACCAGGAAGATAACTCTGGATGTATGGTTGTAGATTGGAACTGATTGGCAGTTGTGCCACTGGGAACTCTCCCATCTACAGTGCTTTAAAAATGAAACCCAGTTGATAGTAGTAGTGTAGAAGTGGGGTAAGGAATATGTATGAAGGGTTTGAGTAACAGTGTTTACTTCACCAAGCCACAAACCCACAAACAAATGTTGACTTGTGCTTATATCCAGGGAACAGGGTGGGGTGTCAAAAATGTCATGTAGCCAGTAATGTCCAGAAGGTCCTAGCAGGTAACTATGGAACGTTTGGTGCAGATTGGTGAAACAGTGTGGAATTGTATAAGGAACAATGCTTCACCGATCCACAAACCCACCCCAAACCCACAAACACATTTTCACTTGTGCTGAAATTCAGGGAATGGGTTGGGATGTCCAAATGTTATGTAGCCAGTAATGTGTGGAGTGTCCTAACAGGTAAAATTCAACATTTGGTCCCTCAAGCTATTCT
This sequence comes from Ambystoma mexicanum, assembly GCF_040938575.1. Taxonomy (NCBI): domain Eukaryota; kingdom Metazoa; phylum Chordata; class Amphibia; order Caudata; family Ambystomatidae; genus Ambystoma; species Ambystoma mexicanum. The sequence goes on from NC_090929.1 coordinate 546,582,010, forward strand.
AGTTCTTCTTCCTCTGTGATGCCTGCATTCCACCCTCTCTCTGATGTAGATATTTCCTTTGCCCTGACTGGGGCTCATTCTACTTCTTCCCACGATGATTCTCTTCCTTCTACTCTAATCCTGCTGGTTTACTCAACACTTCTGTCCATCTCACTGCCCTGTTCAACACCTCACTTTCCTCTTCTACTATTCCTTCTGATTTCCAGCATGCTTCAAATCTCTGTATTTTAAAAAAACTACACAGTACCCAACATTGCCTTCTAATTTCCACCCCATTTATCTTCTTCCCTTTCTCTCAAAGCTTCTAGAATTCATTGTTTATTCCCAAGTTTCCACTTTCATTATTTTGCACTCCCTTCTGCCTTTTTTCCAGTCTGGTTTTAGGCCACGTCACTCCAGGGAAAATGCTCTCTTTTCTGACACCAACACACTTCCCACATCTCGCTATTCTAAGCTCTCTTCTCTTCTTGTGCTTCCAGATCTCTCAGCTGTATTTGATATGGTCGACCACACCATTCTTCTCTCTGAGCTTGGCTTGCATGACTCTATTCTCAATTGGTTTCATTCTTACTTCTCAGGGTGCATCTTGTCTGTATCCTGGGCTGGTCAGTCTTCCTCCCCTTTGCCCCTATTACAAGTTTCCCTCAAGGTTTAGTTCTTAGTCCTCTGCTTTTTTCTCTCTACACATCTCTTCTTTGCTCTATTATCTCATCTTTTGGCTTTGGATGACCTGCACATCTTCCTATATGACACTTCTTCGTCTGATTGTCTTCTTGCTGTTCAGTCATGGATGTCCTCTCACTATCTCCATCTCCATTACTCAAAAAATAAGGTTCTTTGTTTCCAACTCCTACTATTCCCCTCCCTTGTTCACACCCCTCAGTCTCCTTTCCCCCCTACCCTTTCTATCACTCCCTTGGCCCATAATCTTGGCATCATCTTCGATTCTTCACTTTCTTTTTCTGCTCATATCTGCTCCATCTCTCGCTCGGTAACATTCAAAAAGCGTGTTGCTTCTTTACTTTTGCCTCTACTAAACTCCTTATATCCGTGCTAGTTTTCCACAGACTGTTCTATTGCTCCTCTTTCCTCGTTGGCATCCCAGCATCTCACCATGTTCCCCTTCACTCAATCTATCCGTCAGCAATTCAAGTACTTTACACTCTTTCCCCCAATTACTCTTTCACTTCCATTCTGCACTCTTTACACTGGCTCTCTTTTGAAACTTGCTTACTTTTCAACATTCTTTGTATTGTTTTTAAGTGCCTCTATGGTCTCGCTCCTCCATATCTCTCTTCTTTAATCACGGTCTACTCTCCAGCCTGCTCAATTTGTTCCCAATCCCTTTTTCTCTTACTTGTTCCCCATGCTCCCTGTGCTCCATCCTGCTTCGGGCTCATTTGCTCTGCTTGCTCCCAAACATTGGAACTTTCTCTGTGTTCCAAATCCTCCTTACCCCTCTTTATGTCCAGTCTTGAAACCCACTTTCTCTCCCACTGATCTGTTGGTTTTGACTTGTTCATGTGTATTGCACCGTTAGTTACTCTGTTCAGCGCTTAGGCATCAAGCACTATAAAAATTCAATAAAAATACAAGAACAAAAATACATCCTGGAGAAATTAGATTCCCACAGTAGTCTTGTAACATGCGTTTCAAGGTTTGTTGGTTCTTGCGTCATACCATTAGTCGCAATAAGACAAAAGGATTGCATATCATTATTTGCACAGGAAGCTCACATAGCATTATATGTGTGTCGTTGGCTATTTTTTGTTCTTTGTTGTCAAGAGTTTATGCTAATTTCTCAGTTCTCTAATCTTGGCATTGTCTTCCAAATTCTGACTTTGAAGCAGAAATGAGTTTATATTTATGAAATCTACACTTTGGATCAACCCAGATATCAAAACATACATTATATTTTCTTATAGCTCCATGGTTAGTGGTCGAACATAGATTCAAAGGCACCACTCATTTAATCCCATATTTTATCATAATTAGTATTTTTATTGCTTTCAAAATATTGTTCCAATATAGGAAGTGTTGCCCCGTAGATCTCTCCAACTTTACTGAGTGACATTATATTAACCCATTTCATCTTCTTCTTGAGATGGTTAGCAAAACATTTTAGTTGTATTTGCAGTGACCAGGTGTTGGTCCTCATGAAGTGTTAAAATACCAAAATAACATGAGGTGGATCATGTTTGCATTACAGTCATGTCTTAACCAAAATACTTTTTCACAAGTAAGAGTGTTCAACATTTAACACTATATAGTCATTACATTGTCGGGGGAAATTCTGCCGGGGTCGGCCGGGCCGTCCATAGACCTCCGGGCAGGGAGGCCCCAACTCCTCCCGTATATCCCAAAAGAGATAGAGTATGAGACACACGCAAGAAGCAAGGTGACTCTGCTGTTTATTAGACAAAACGGCAGGGATGGGACAAGGATCGTACGCGTCCGTCCTGACACACACACAATCGTGGGGCTCGCAGGCCCTTTTTACCTTAGTATGACGCGCTACTTGCGTCACCTTAGAAAGTTTAGCAAAAAACCTATTTCCACTCTGGATTGGTTACTCGAGTGGTAGGGTTAGTATAGCATACATATAGAGAACAGTGTTAGTGGTTGAGGGTTAGTCAGGTGGTATACTTGGGCTGTCCCTTCAATTTGATACATGAAAATTGTTACATGAAGACCTCTGAGGATTGGTCAATGTTAATGGCGTCAGTGATAAGAGCCCCATGTTCTGATTGGTCCGCTCGCGAGCCTCCCAGTCTGAGACTATCGCTGTTCCCAGCTCGTGGTGCACCTGTCATTTGCAACAATGTTTTACTAAGGGTAGGTGTAAACAATGTGAGGATTTATTCATATGTTGGGAGGTCGACTACTCCCACTGCTGCAGATGTCCGATGAGTCTTTTAATTGTATCTGCCTGTGTCTTGAAACGTGGGATTCAGGCGTCTCCTTCCTTCTGGGCTTGGCATCCTGTCAGGTTTGGCTTTGTCACGTGAGGTGGGACCGTGTTTGAGGCAAAATTCAGCACAATTAATATTGTTTTTCCCAGTGTATGCCTGGTTTATCTTGCAGGTGCGACCTTGGCGTCGGCTTGCAGCGTGCGAGATTGCAACATCGTGCCCTTGGCGGTGTGCTTTCGCCGGGCTCATTCTGCAGGGTCAGCAACCGAGCTCTTGCTCATTCAATGTTCGTGGAAGCTTTTGCTTGCGGCCTACTTGGGCCTGGTGCATAGGTGGAACCGTTTGATGCAGAGCGCTTTAGATTACGGTATCATATTGCTCTATCCTCAGTATTGTGACTTCGTTATATTCTTCATTATGGTACATGGTTCTTAGAAGAAGCGTGAGCAAGCCTTTTTAGATAAGTTCATTATGCGTCTTGCATTTCTGCATTTTGAGAGCCTATGTGGAAAATAATAAATATGCACGTCCGTGGGTATGTCTGTCGCCTACGTCATAGCACTGAGTATGTTCTTCGTGTGGATTGGTGTGGGAGTGTCCGGTGTGCATGTTTGCACAGATGTGCTGACCGTTGGCTAGGTCGTCATGGCATCTCTAACGACGTGTAGGTTTAGTCGAGTTGAACCATGCCGCAGGTGTCGGCATGGACAGGGCGGGCTGCTGGGCAGGTAGGTGGGCACATCCGTATGTTCCTGCACCAGGGTATTTGGTCGTCTGGTAGATAGGCAAACTCCTCTCGTGGCGGGTGTCTAGGCCGTGATCCTCTAGGCCAAGCGCGAGAGGGGAAGGGCGGGAGCCTGTTCTTCCATTCTCCCACTTCAACATAATTCATATTTAAGGATCCATTATGTAAGTTTCGCTGGTATATCATCAGAGAAGTGCCCATAACAAGCCATGTTTCCCTTAAAAAGAATATTCTGAATCAAAGTATCTAAATATTGTGTTTGTGACACTACTCGTTTGGATACTATTTCTGGAATATTCCAGGTGTTATCAATTTCATTATACAGAAATATATATTGTTTCACAAACTCTTAATGACAATTGGAACCTCCCACAATCGTAAGGTGAACTTCATTGTCATTCTTCTTTGTAGTTGTTGTGTGGGAGCGAGGGACCAGCAGACCCCTCGCATCCTTTACTTCTCAGTACAAAACTCGGACCAAGTGCCTCCAGTGGGGGGTTCGCCCCTTGCCCTTATGCGATGTCGACTTTGGTTAACATTCGCGTAGATGGGACCACCGAGCAGGACACAGGGCATCCATTTTTTGTACCCACTTTCGACTCCATCTAGGTGACTAGGCCTCACTGCGATAATACAAAACTCTTCTCTCCCTTTCTTGCAAACGGCCAGGCGTGCAGGGCACATGGCTCCCACCATCTTTCCCAGTCTGACTGGAAAACTCTGCGGCTCCATTCTCACTGTGAAGCCGGAGGTAATTGCAACAAATGATACATGTAACACATCACTCTTCCTCTGAGATCACTGTCCTGCATGTGAACCAGCATGAACTAAGCACATAGCTCGTTCATCTCCACAAACATGTCCTTGCCCCCGCACCCTCACCAGTGGAAACGTACTGCCATTGTAACCCTGTGCCCCTGCAAGGTATTCCTTTTATATGCCAGACCGCTGACCACGCCATGATGCCCATCCAACAGATCCCCAACTAACATTAGACCGCTGCTGCAGTATATTGTTGTCTACTACTAACAATGTCAACATACCAGAGGTTCATATGAACACAGACCCTCACTTCAAGCAGTGTTATTATGGTGTTCAAAACCCTTCACCTAGGGCCTTTATAATCCGATGTTATTGATAGTATAGACACATGTGTGAAGTTTATAGAGACATGATGATTTGTTCAAAGCCTTCGAATAATTATTATTTAGTGCATGTAGTTTGAGAATATATTATGTTAGTTTAGCTAGTGGCCACCCTGCTTCACAGCGACCTGAACTTCACCCATTCGGAGCGCAGACGCCTGACGTCCATCCTCCCGCCAACCAAGCAGCCAACCCGGAGGAAGAGATGCCGCCCAGACCATGGACACTATACGGACTGTCCAATCCGGGACCAACGTAGTACCCTATGTTAGTTGCATCATCAATGACGCATTTGTCCTATAAAATGTATTGTAACCTTAATTCTGGTCAGAGCGCTCTCAGAGGCAACTGAGATCTTTGAATGCCATTTACTTATATCAACCTTGCCTTGAACTCTCGCAGCCTACTTCTGTTTGCCTCATTCCCCGTCTGGTGTGTGTCTATTTTATTCTTTTGCATGAGAAAGACGGGGAGGGCACAAACATTTGGTGACCCCCTGCGACGTGATTTGGAAAGGTGCCTCAAGGCCCACGCCGTGTGGCGAGATCCGGGACGCCCCCCAGCAAAAGCATCGCATCCGCGGCCTTCCAGCCTATGCGCACTATGAGAAAGGGTCAAGGGTTCCTGGTTGACAAATACCCAACTGTAAAAGCTGCTCACCAAGGCGGGCCACGGCTTGGTTCGGGTGCCGACCAGACTGGGGGTCAGACCGTGAACGGTGACTCTCGGGTTAACATTCGCGTAGATGGGACCACCGAGCAGGACACAGGGCATCCATTTTTTGTACCCACTTTTGACTCCATCTAGGTGACTAGGCCTCACTGCGATAATACAAAACGCTTCTCTCCCTTTCTTGCAAACGGCCGACTGAACACGTGAGTGCCAGTTGCGAAAGTTCCCAAGGAAAGGTAAGGGGGAAAATAAGGGAACAGGGGAACAGGTAGTAGTGGGATAAAATGAAGAGTAGGGGCTGTGTGAGTGACGCTGAGGCTTTTCTGATCTATCCTTTATATGGCCATTAGATTTTGTGAGAAATAAGGAAGAAGAGAAGAGGTATCCTAGCCCGAACAGGGTAGAAGGCGGCGCCGCGTAGCATTGTCTCGTCCAGTGCAGATAAATAAGTGAAGATAAAGAGAAAACAGTAGGGGTCTCGTATATTAAGTAGACTCGGAGTAGTTATTTAGAATATTCTTTTTCTGTGTAAGCAAGATTCCTTGGGAAAGAGTAAGAGGGTGAAAGAGGTGGGGAGTGAATGAGAAGAGTAGGATGGGGAGTGGGGTAAAAAGTGTTCAGGAACAGGAACTATAGGGGGATAAAAGCACGCAGGTAGTACATGTTATGTGTCATATGTCTTTTTTGTTCATTGTTGTCTCGTATGTTAAGATGTTATATGTGATCTGTCAGTAAGGGGTTATATATATCAAAAGTGAACTGTTGGAATTGGAAATGCATTGATTGCAAAGGTGATTTTGAGTATTGATGCACAATAACTGTCAATAATTGAGAAACACTTAACATATTTTTGACCTATATAAGGAGAAAGGTGGTTGACGGGTGTGAAATTGAGAAAAGATAACAAATATTGCACACATGGCTAGAGGGAGGTTCAGGTGCAAGGGCGCACACAAGTGAAGGGAGAAACATAGTCATGGGGGAATCACACCATTAGCTCACATTTGCCAACATCTTCCCATGTACAGTGAAAGGATACACAAATACCATGATCAATGGGTGACGGAGATTAAAGGGGACAGTGTGACACCAATTTGACCAGTGGGGGGATTGTTTGACAAAAGGGTGTTAGATTTAGTATCTACGCACTTATTGGCAAGATATAAGGGAAAACAGTTGTAAAACAGAAGTGAAGTGTTGGACCTGTGGCGAATGTTCGAGGAAGTTACCCCTACAGCAGAGGTAAATACAGAAAAAAAGAATTGAAAAACAGAATGATACAACCAGAATATACCCCTTAATGACAAGACCAGCAGTAGGATACAGCGAACCTCTGTATGTACCAGCGTGCCCCACTCCCACTCCCCCAAGTGGAGCGGTATAGGGTGGTAAGGGTTTAACGGGCACCGGTCTCGTTACCGGTGACCGTTCACCCTTACCGCCTAGCTCGTAATGACCCCCAGAGTCTCAACTGCATATAAAGGGCAATATGGAGAGGGGGCGGGGTGATATGATCTTTTCCAAGCAAGCCCTCGGCTAGATGAACATTTATCTCATTTCATTTATTGCCTTTATTCAATATAAAATCATTATGCATACACAATTTAAAATAGGAAACATACAGACAACAGATGACATACATGACCTACAATTATAACTTGCATTTGATCCTACACGATACTGCTGGCAATAATCCTCTAGATTATCCTATTGTGATCGGAGGGATATGGACGGCATGAAAGGGAAGAGGTGAGAGGAGGGACCACATGAGAGAGAGCACCCGATCGAAGGAAGACCACCTGAGAAGGGGTACCAACCGACCAAGCTGCGAGGCCGGGAGAGCCCAGTCCAGATAATTTACAGTCTTAGGACCCCGGAAGATAGCATTAAGAGAGACGTGGATTAAAGGACTACGGCTGACACCGCTTACATGAGTATAGGATACACGGGAAGAGTTTGTTCCAGCGAACGGAAAAACCGGAACGGAGGTGATTGGACCATCTTTCCCGGACAACCACTGGCTTACGGGGGCGGGGTTCCGCTCCGAGTACCGCATGGACCATGGCAAGCCGAACGCCTTCACAGGCAGACGCCGGCTTCAAACGCGGTTCCTTTCACAACACGGTCAAGGCCGTACCCAGTAACGCGGAAGGCAGAAACCCGCTTCCGAGTTCACCGCCAACACTCACCTTTAGAAAGCGTCACAGAGACCTCGAGGGTGCCAGACCTCTTCGAGACGGGGGTTACTCGCGGGGACCCAGACTTGGCGGGCCGGGCAGGCAACCCTCCTTCAAACCAAGGGAAAGGGGGTGGGGCTTATGGGGATATTTATAGAGAACCAAGCCAAGTCTGTGCTGATTGGCTACCTGGACCCCAACCCCTATATAAGGTAAAAACAAATGATGGACGGGGTGTCTCTTTGCCATTCTCTTCTAGGACTTCGAGAGAGAAAGAGCTGTGCCTGAGACGCTGTGGGCTTACGAGGACTAGCTACAAGGTCGAGAAGCCACATCCATATTCCAAGAAAAAGAAGAAGCATTCTTGAACTTTTTGTTCCTTTTTGAATTCCTGTATCTTGAATAAAGGTTTCACTTAAGTTCCACTCCTGGCTGGCTGTCCCTCATTCACAAATTTGGTGGCAGCGGTGGGTTGTCACAGCACGCCATGGAAGGTATCATTAAAACCCTGGCAGAAGGACAGCAGCAACTTCAGCAGATCATACATGTCCAGTCACATCAGGCGCAGACTGACCGCCAAACCATCCAACAAACGCTTCAGTTGCATGCAGCAAACCAAGATGCACTAAAGAAAATGACGGAGGCTGTGGTAACCAGTAGAGGCAATCCGATGGCTCCTACAGCTGTGTTTAAAAAAAACCAAACCGGTGAAGACCCCTGTTACTTCTTCACCAATTTCGAAAGAGTGGTACGCAATGCACAATGGCCCATGGAGAAGTGGGGTCACTTAATTGCACCCTTACTGACCAGCAGCATGCAAGGAGCATACCAAGCAGCCAAACCCAGCGGGGGACACTGCCTACTCAGACATCAAGAGAGCCATACTTGAACGTATGGGAATGGATGATGAGCCATACCGGATCCGCCTGAGGGATGCTAAACTAAAGACGGGGGAGACACCTCGTCAGCTGTATTATCGGATCCACGACTTGACAGAAAAGTGACTGAAGCCTTCCAGCAGCAGCATTCAGGAGATGGTGGACAAGATTAAGCAGGAACAGTTCACAGAGGCACTCCCCTCAACGATGCAGTGGTGGGTGAGGCAACACCACCGGCCCACACTGACCGAAGCCATCAATATCGCTTCTGCCTTCCAGAAAGCAGGTTCAGTCCGAGCATCCATGATTGAACCCTTTCCCAGAAGCGCAAAGATGAAACCACAAGGAATGGTTGAACAAAGGCTGGCACGAGGGGAAGCCAAAAACATAACATGGCCCACCGTAACCAGACAGCCCCAATGCTTTGATTGTGGTGAATGGGGCCATATAGCGAGGTTTTGTCCAAAGAAACCTAAACCATCGGAGCCCATGGAAATTGGGTTTGTTCAAGGGAGGGAATACCGGAGGAGTCGTGGACCGTACTTTCTAGATGTCTGGATGGACGGAACTACCCAGAAGGCTCTGCTGGACAGCGGAAGCAAGCAGACAGCAGTCAGACCGGAAGTAAGTGGGGAGAAGGTCAGGCTGGATATTCCGATACCTATAAAATGCGTGCATGGTGACACTGTTTCCTATCCTTCTAAGGTAGTTAACATAGAAGTAAAATGGGTGGAGTCCAGAATGAAGGTTGCCGTCATGCTACACCTGCCAACCCTGGTTCTCCTAGGAACTGATCTACCCTCTTTCTCCGAATGTGTAAGGGACACAGAGTGGTTGCAAACAGCCCCTTTTTCCCGGATGGACATAAGGCCTCCCATCCCAAAACCCCCCAAGAAAAGCCGAAGCGAAGTAAGAAGGGAAAAGATGAAGTGGGAAAAAGAAAAGAGGTTTGCGGGGGTCATAGATTGGTTACCCGATGACAAACAACCTACATTTCGAAGTGAACTGGCCTTAGATCCTACCCTAAAAACCGCTTGGAACCAGGCCATTGCATACCCAGAGAAGGGAACAGCATATCCTTGGTTTAAATCATCGAAGGGATTAATATATCGAATAACCAAGGACAGGGCTGATCAGGAACTGGAACAACTGTTGGTACCCCAAAGTTTCAGACCCACTGTCCTGAAGCTAGCACATGACGCTACCACAGGAGGACATTTGGCGAGGGAAAAAATGCAGGATAAGGTGCTGAAAAGGTTTTATTGGCCTGGGGTGTTCCGGGACGTGACCAAGTATTGTGAGGAATGTGAGGTTTGCCAGAAAACTAATCCCCGGTTACCACCGAAGGCCCCGCTACAACCGTTACCTTTGATAAAAGATCCATTTTCCCGGATAGGAATGGACATAGTGGGACCATTAAAACCCAACAGCCACGGATATCAGTACATCCTAGTCATCGTAGACTATGCAACACGATACCCCAAAGCTTTTCCCATGAAGGGAACAAGCGCCACACAGGTCTGTAATTTGTTAGTCCCTTTCTTTTGTCGAGTGGGACTCCCAGACGAGATACTGACCGACCAGGGGTGGAATTTCATATCCAGGGTAATGCGGAGAGTCTGCCAACAGCTGAACATAAAACAGATCCGTACCACCGTCTATCATCCACAGACGAATGTGTTGGTAGAACGTTATAACAAGACTATCAAACAAATATTAAAAAAGGCAACTGAGCCCATGGGCACTAGCTGGGACCGGGTATTACCCTGGGTACTCATGGTGTTACGTGATACCCCACAATCGTCCACCGGGCTCTCCCCTTTTGAGTTGTTATTTGGTCACAAACCCCGAACAGTACTTGATCTAGCACGCAGCGAATGGGAAAACCAAGAGGAAGAAACCCAACTCATAGATTATGGGCCTCATTACAACCTAGGCGGTAAGGGGTTAACGGCAGCGTTAACAGCGCCGACCCTTACCGCCTGAGTACGAGGTCCCTTAGCGCCATGGCGCTTTTAACACCTGCTTTTAGCAGGTGTTAAAATCCATGGCGCTAAGGGACCATGGAGTTAATTACGCCACCGTAATTTACGGTGGCGTAATTAACGCCTTCCCCACTCCCATTATACCCTATGGGGCAAAAATGGGAATGGGGAAGGGTGAATGGGGATTGGGGACTTACCGCCCCGCCAAGGTCGGAATGGGGCGGTAAGTCCGCCAACCACCATGGCGTAAACGTAGTTTACGCCATGGTGGTAAAGTCACGGCCCAGGCGGTAACTTACCGCCTGGGTCGTAATGAGGCCCTATGTGATTAATCTTCAGGATACTCTAACACACATGAGAGAGCTGGCTAGGGAGAACCTGAGCCGGTCACAACGGACACAAGAAAAATATTACAACCACAATACCCGAGTAAGGTCCTTTCAGAAAGGTGACAAAGTACTGGTACTATTGCCCACGTCTTACAATAAGATGCTGGCCCAATGGAGAGGTCCCTATACCGTACTGGATGTACTCAGGCCGGTCAACTACTTGATAGAACAACCAGACCGAAAAGAGAAAACCAAGAACTATCACATCAACCTACTGAAACTTGGAAAGAACCAAGCACAGCTCCAAGCGGAATGAATGTAATGTGTCCCGACACACCAGACAATAGTTCCGAGGTCTCCGCCCTGCAGGCAGTGCAATGGGGACCGAACCTGTCTGAAAAAGAAAAAAAAGAACTCCTAGAAGTCCTTAACCCCCTGAGAGAGGTCTTCTCGTTCTTTCCAGGCAGAACTCCACTAGTAGAACACCGAATCGAGACCCTACCGAATCAGTTCATCCGGTTAAGACCCTACCGACTTCCTGAGGGTAAAAGAGCACTGGTACAAGCGGAAATTGAAGAAATGCTGAAACTGGGCATAATCGAGAGATCGACAAGTCATTGGTCTTCCCCGATAGTCCTGGTGCCCAAACCTGATGGCACGACTCGATTTTGTATGGACTATCGCAAACTTAATGAGATCTCAACCTATCAGGCCTACCCCATGCCTCGGATAGACGAGTTACTGGAACGACTTGGAGCAGCCCACTATCTAACCACCATAGACCTTACTAAGGGTTACTGGCAGATGCCCTTACGGGAAGAAGATAAGATTAAAACTGCTTTTTGTACCCCGTCAGGGTTGTACCAGTTCACAGTTTTACCATTTGGTCTCCATGGGGCTCCGGCTACGTTCCAAGCATTGATGAACCAAGTACTGAAGTCACACAACGATTACACCTCAGCCTACTTAGACAACGTTATAGTGTTCAGCAAGAGCTGGGAAGAACACCTTGAACATCTTGGAAGAGTTATAAAAGAACTGGAGAGGGCCAGACTGAAAATCAACCCAAGGAAAACAACCATCGGGGCCCAACAGACACGTTACCTAAGTCATTTAGTAGGCATGGGAAGGATCCGGCCCCAACTTGACAAAGTCGAAGCTATTCAAAAACTACCCATGCCTAGCAATCGCAAACAAATACGGGCTTATTAGGGTTTTGTGGGTTACTAACGAAGGTTTATACCCATGTTTTCCTCAGTGGCAGAACCACTGACAGAGGCCTTAAAAAGCACCTATAAGAAGGATGTATGTTCCGATCCTGACACAGTCAGGGCATTTAACCATCTGAAGAATTCAATCTCAGCCCTACCTGTCCTATGTTGTCCAGGCTTCAATAAAGAATTCTTCCTACAGACTGATGCGTCTGGTTCTGGTTTAGGCATGGTGCTCTCACAAGGAACAGAGGAGGATCTGTATCCCATCGCCTTTATCAGCAGTAAACTGCTTCCCCATGAAGAGCCATACTCAACGGTAGAAAAAGAGTGTTTAGTGATCAAGTGGGCAATCGAATCTCTGAGATACTATCTCCTGGGTCGGACATTTACTGTATTTACTGACCATGTGCCTTTACAGTGGTTGGCCGTACAGAAAGATTCAAATCAGCGTGTGCTAAGATGGTTCCTCACTCTACAAGAATATCGCTTTAAAACGTTACACAAGCCCGCATCCTTCCAGGTGGTTCCGGATTACCTTTCCAGGAGCCTTGATCGGCCCGAGCGGCTCGATTCCTCGGGGGGAGTATGTGATCGGAGGGATATGGACGGCATGAAAGGGAAGAGGCGAGAGGAGGGACCACATGAGAGAGAGCACCCGATCGAAGGAAGACCACCTGAGAGGGGGTACCAACTGACCAAGCTGCAAGGCCGGGAGAGCCCAGTCCAGATAATTAACAGTCTTAGGACCCCGGAAGACAGCATTAAGAGAGAGTGGATGAAAGGACTACGGCTGACACTGCTTACATGAGTATAGGATACGCGGGAAGAGTTTGTTCAAGCGAACGGAAAAACCGGAACGGAGGCAATTGGACCATCTTTCCCGGACAACCACTGGCTTACCGGGGCGGGGTTCCGCTCCGAGTGCCGCATGGACCATGGCAAGCCGAACGCCTTCACAGGCAGATGCCGGCTTCAAACGCGGTTCCTTTCACAACACGGTCAAGGCCGTACCCAGTAACGCGGAAGGCAGAGACCCGCTTCCGAGTTCACCGCCAACACTCACCTTTAGAAAGCGTCACAGAGACCTCGAGGGTGCCAGACCTCTTTGAGACAGGGGTTACTCGCAGGGACCCGGACTTGGCGGGCCGGGCAGGCAACCCTCCTTCAAACCAAGGGAAAGGGGGCAGGGCCTATGAGGATATTTATAGAGAACCAAGCCAAGTCTGTGCTGATTGGCTACCTGGACCCCAACCCTTTATAAGGTAAAAACAAATGATGGACGGGGTGTCTCTTTGCCATTCTCTTCTAGGACTTCGAGGGAGAGAGAGAGCTGTGCTTGAGACGCTGTGGGCTTACGAGGACTAGCTACAAGGTCGAGAAGCCACATCCATATTCCAAGAAAAAGAAGAAGCATTCTTGAACTTTTTGATCCTTTTTGAATTCCTGTATCCTGAATAAAGGTTTTACTTAAGTTCCACTCCTGGCTGGCTGTCCCTCATTCACACCTATGATAAAAACAGTATGTAAAGGTTACAATGATGAAGAACTCTAAAACCATATGCTAAGACAATGGCACATTGCTAGTTTTACTGTGAAATTAATGCTGTCATTTCTAAGCAGAATCGACCCTTTAATCTACGAAGTATACACATATTTAGCAACCACATAGCCATTAGTTATGTCATCTGTGCTTCTCCAAAGACCCATTGCTCCAGACATATGTGTTACACCATAGATAACGAATCTTGGTTTCAGGTATGACTTCCCGAGGTGCAGATACAATGAACAGATTAACAAAAAGTGTTCAACTGTTTCGGTTGCATTTTTACAGTGAGAACATTTGCCATACACACTCATGTCCCATATGTTTGCATAGTGTACTATGGGTAAAATCCCAAACCTGAATTTGACAATGAATGCATTCATTTTGATTTCATTGTATATCCAAGTACACCTGGCAGTATTTGTTTGACCAATATATCCTTAACAGAGTGGATAAAGCGATGTTCTCCAATAACCCAACTCTCTTTTTGGCAAAGAAATATCTCATTACAGTTAGGTGGGATTAATTTAATATGTGTTAGACCAAAGTTTGCCATGCACAATTTCATGTAAACTCTTCCTTACATGTAAGCACCAAGGTGTCGAGAGCCCACCTTCTTGACTCATTAGATCTGATAGGGCTTCTCTATATTTGTCCAGTTTGGGGAAACTCTATAGTGTGAGCCAATATAACAAGAGCCGGAGTGCGGAAATAGGCCCAAATTGACATAGATTTAGCTCGTTGTGTGGGGGCATTGTTGGGCAGCTATACGGGAGACCATGGATCCTCTTTAGGAAACTAATCTCTGTTACTCCAAATGACCTACAGTTTGTGTAACCACAAACATGTGCTTTGTATAGAGCACAGATAGTCTTACTTGTTTATTTGCCTTGGTAGTAGGTCTAATTACACCATTGCCATGTTCCGTCATGAGCTTTGCAATAGCACCAGGGTACATGGACAAATTCACACCAGCTTTCTCCAGATCACAACTCCAATTTACCTGTGGATGAGAACCTTGCACCCAAATAATGATAATGATTAATTTGCCCAATGATGATTTCCTCCACCTTTAACAATAGTCTGGACTTTTCTACCCTCTTCTTTGTAAAGACCATTGATTACATTTTGCCATTATGAATTTGTAGCCCTTTGGCATTGCAGATATATTGGGATATATTAAACTGTTTTTTAGATCACTTGGCATTAAAGATGTGAGGGCCGCATCGACTGCAAACAAAAGTAATGGGTATTTGTCCACACCCAGGGTTGGAGCATCAGTGGGAGTCAACAATACATTCTCGATCACTCCGTTCATAAAGAGGCAGAACAGTGCTGGCGAAAAGACGCATTCCTGGAGCCCCCCTTCATGAACAGCAAAAGGAACGGTTTGTTCTCCACTCATACCCAATCTTACCACTACAGTGTTGTCATCATAAATGCTCGATTTCTCACAATTCGGTGTCCACCTTGCCCAAATAGGTTTCTATCTCTCATCACGGGCCCCTATAATCACTATCTGAGGCTTCTCAACAACAATAGCTTGGCTAAATGAGTTATCATATGTATTGGCCTGAGTTGTATTGTATTGTATTGTATTATATTGCTTATTAGTATAGCACCATGAGCCTGCAGTTATTAGAGCACTCACCTACAAACATACAAGTTACATACATGAATAAATAATATAAACCAACACAACAAGCAATGTAACAACAAATACACTAATCAAACAAATAAATAAAAAGCAAATGAATTAAAAACAGATATTGAGAAAATTGAACAAATATACAATTATTATGAAATGTATGCAAAATCCAGCACTAGCTTCAAACTCAATGGTCTACAAGGTTTAGAAATGCTGAACAAAAAACTTGGGAGGTTCTCTTGAGAGCACCATTCCTTCACATTAATCCTCTGCAAAACCTTGAAATCGATATTTTGATAACACCAGGCCCCATCCTCTGATTCAACTACAGTAGTTCCTTATGCGTAAGGGCCTGTCTGGGTTTAATTCCTTATCAGTCTCTCTATGTCAGTGATGATAATGTTCTTATCAAAGATACATTCTCTTAGGTTCTCAGAGATCCTATATTTCGGCTTCATCAACACAGATGTTCCTTGTGGTACAGATTTTTTGTTTTAGTGAAACTGAAGAAGAAGGAGATGGTTGCCCTGATCCAACCATATGACCTGTAGCCATGGCCACAGGAAGTATCAGTGGCTGATCTTGGAAACAGAAAGTAACCTCTGGACTATTCACAGATTTCACATCAGCAATAAAATTGCCACTGCTTAAGAGTGCAACAGTTTGATAGGCCATATCGCTTGACCCCTGATGGACATTACACCGATTGCCTTCTACCAACTTAAGCCAGCACAGAAAATCCTTGAAATTATTGGACTGGGTCAGATAAGTAATGATGAAATCCTTCAACAACTTCCACTTACCCAAATTGTCCAACTCCTTCGCTAAATTAGCTGGTGAAAAAGCATGTGACATGATTTCCAGTGGGCAATCGTGTAATTAGAGACCTACGAACATTAGGGAGAACCATTGTTTTTAACCAGTTTAAATTCAGACCCAATTTGAGCTGTTAACAATCCCATGTTCTCCAGATTCAAATTGACATCGAGGTAACCTAGTCATACAGGCTTTGAAATGGCATTTTCTGATGTGGCTTCCAATTAATTATCTCTCCGAGAATCAGCCTCAACAGTTGGTATAGTATGTTCTTCTTCCTCACATGTTTCACATATCACTTTTCATGCATTCATGTTTGGTTCTAGTATAGAACGGATATTTACAGGCAACTCAGGGTCTAATGCCAATTACATATCATAACAAAACTGGCTATTTCAAACTGAGAATAAGGGTGAGGCGCTATAGGCATACCTGCAGGTGGATTAGTCAGGCCTACAGTTGTCACACTATTAATTGTTCTGCTATTCTGGGATGTGAAACTCTGCAGACATTAAAAGTGCTTTCTCCCCTATTTGGTGGAGCCTGTAGGTACTTCAGTCAATTGCCCGGTTGTTGTACTCTCCTGGGTGATGAAAACCTCCTCAGGTGATGCTGCCTTCTTTGGTATACTGAATGCTTTTTCATTTGGCATTATAACTTGTTTTTCTCTTGTTAGACATAGAGCAAGATTGGAAAAGGGTTGGTAAAGCTAATCCATATCATCAAGTACATTTTAATTGAAATTGTAACCACTTTCAATCTGAAGTGTTTTATTCTCACCTTTATTAATTTATTTGATTGCCACAGTAGCTTGATCAATCAAAATATTTAAAGGGGTTGGTTCATAATGTCACTTTTGTAGGGATGCATGTGCAGCTTGTAGCCCTCTCCTAGACGATTTACATCGTGAAAAGTATATTAAAACAATGAGAATAGGTGCAGGCCATTGCAGGTGGGAGGGTGGTGTTTCACTGATGGGACTAACTGGTGGGAGATGGGAATCACATAGGGGGGAACTAACCAGTAGGTTTTATAATAGAATGATGTAAGATCCATAATATACATACGAACACAGTAATTACAACATAGAGCAGCATTGCATTAGGAGTTGGCCTGGATCTTTGCAGGCCATGTGGAAAACACAGACCAACGAGGCCTCATCCTTTGTTTGACCATTATATACTTGATTCCCATACATAGCGAGAAACACACAAGTACACCCACACCAGCTCGGCTTTTGAACAACTAAGCAGACATGTATGCAGCTGATCAGGCGAGGGGCTGCGGCATAGCATGAAGGTCATATTGTTTGGAAGCGAGGCAGAGGTCTTGGATTGCCGAAACATGAACTAAGATTTAAGGCACTAGCACCCCCCTGAATGATGGTCATTCGATTTGAACTACCAGATGTGAAGGGAAATGGGTCCTAAATCCTTCATGGACTGGATTGATTAGTCAGACACTAGGTTTTCTCTTGGAGAGTACAACTGATAAAGAGGAAAGTGGAGAAAACCGTGATCTATGATTTGTGCTAGGGAGAGCCAAGAATGGTGCCCATACAGTAGGGAGGGCATGATGGGGGTACCAATGTGTCTGGGATGAGAAAAAGGGCTGCCTTGTTTTTCAGGACTGGACTGACCTCAAAGTCCACTGTTCAGTTCATGTTGATAATCAGGTGCACCTCACGCAGCTAGGATTAAAGGTAGGGTGGTGCTAGTTGAAAGTGGCCAATTACTTTTCAGTGTCTCAAGATGGACAAGGACGTTACCAACGTGTGGTGAAGATGGGCGAGAAGACAGCGGAACCAATTGGAAGATGGGATATATGCAATCATTAGCATGCATATAGGCAGTAGCCAATGCGGGTGGGGGTTAACACTGCATATCGGGTGCGTCATAAGTGACAATGTTTGTGTTTATAACCTAAGTCTTGTACGGAGGACAAGAGAGAGCTCTGTCGCAATGGACTTATAATACCATAGTCGCCCTTTTTCTTTTGTATACAAAATAAAGCTCTTGTCTTTCTCGAAAAAGGGTGCACGTAGCCCTTTTCCCTAGTGGGTTGTATTTTCTTGGTCTGATCGCTGGGGAGTTGAACTACAGTTGCTACAATAAAACCCTTCGTCATTTGTAGATCATCTCTATTCAACTCCTCCAGCTTTCATTCTATTTCTGTAATGAAGATGGTTGCGTCTTAAATAGGTGTAGTAATATGGATATTTATTGCCACTAATTGACAATAGAGCTTGGAATGAACTTTTCTTTTCCCCATTACTAGGGTTACTCATGAAGTTAAAAGGTTACATTTTTGAAAACCACTCCCAAGACGTAATTGATAACAGTGTAAATTATCTGGAATCCCAAGGGTGACCGGTGGGAATTAAAAAGGGAGAGAAACTCTCTCACATCGAGTAAGCCCAGTAATAAAATCCAAATAAATAAGGAGCTTTTCTGTGGTATAAAGTGTAAAAGTTTTGTCTTTGTTTATCTTGCGACTGCAGATTTTCAAGCAGAGTACATTCAGAAAGGGCTTACCAAGAACAAACAGGATTTACTGGTGAATGCCGGAGACTGCCCTTGGCGCCACTCTTATACATCAGTAGTATCCGCCACATGCCTGATAAAAAGGGCTTCCCTGTCCTGTCAGCACGGCTGGGTCCTCCACAGTGGGGGCTGTCACCCTGATTTCTGGAAAAAGCTTCTGGTTTGCTTTGTGAACTGATGTTTGAATGTAGAAGTGACCAGTTGCATCTGCACATCTCAAAGAGGATGGCTTACAGAAAGCATCACAAGGAGGAGGCACTGTGCAGATGTAAAACCTTGATGTAGTGCCTGCAACATCAATTGAAGAAAGAAAATGGGCAGGAGACAGAACAACAGCCAGCCTGCATTTTATCAACTACACCAGCCATGTTATGCTAACGGAAGACGGTGCAATAAATGGGTAGATCATCACTAACACATGGTGAAAGATTTGTGAGCAGTGTGGGTGCAGCCTAGAGGGAAGAGATTCTGTGGAACACCCTCCTCAGAAGCTCCAGCATTTTGATTACAGCTGGGTCATCAGGAGCAGACAGTGGGCAATCTGCCACAGATGTAATGGATGCATATTTATTGGACACTACACACAAGAGAAGGAATGAAAACTTTTTACGTAATTGGTACAGCAAGCAGTCCGTATGGACGTGAACACGTGTGCAAGTTGAAGAAATTGTTTGTTAAGCTTCTACCTGGCTAGTGTGCTCTTCAAGGGAGTTCTTAGTGTGACTAGGGCTGTTGTCTCTAACCACAGTAGAAACCTTGCAGTGCCACATTTTCAACAACTGACATTTATAACAATTGACTGACCATTTCATTTTGGTGGGTTATGGAATGACATCTACCCATAGCCTATTAACCAACTCAGAATGATAATGATGATGATCTGTCAACCAGCACATGTCAGCCAATTAAAAGTGTAGCAGAGTTGTATTGTGGTGCATGTGGTTGGGAAAAGTATAGCTGTAGTACTAGTAACTGTGAACAAGGAGAACCAACCAGTTGCTCTCTTACCCTTTGTTTACAAATCGTGATCACACTCTTGGCTGTCAAAGGTTGTCATGTTCCTCTACAGAGTACAGCCACCTCTTAAGATTTGTTGAGCCTCATCAGATACCGGCAATGTAAATAGCGTTACTGCGACTTGGTCCGGTTCTACTAGTGCCGGATCCCAAGTTGTCGAAAGGTTGTTACTCCCCATTTTGTTAAGAGTCAATAGAACTCTATGGGGCAGTATCAGCGTTATTGCCGTGGTGCTAATAGTGCTGTGGTAACAGCACCACAAATAGTCAGAAAGTGGCAAGATTTATCTCCAGCTCAAAACTGGAGGTAAATCTGCTACTTTCCACCCAAACCCTGGATTGGGCAGAGCGGTAATGCAGCAGTAATAGCATTACCACCACATTGTTGCTGCTCCGCCCAACCCCTGATGAGGCCCTTCGTTCTTTTTAAGAAGGCACAGCCACCGCTTAGATTACTTGTTGTTTTTCACTAGGAATAGTAACCCAGTTTTTGTACAGGGCACAGTCACTCCGCACGTTTTAATTTTTTTTTTTTACAGGGTACAGACACCCATTACGTTTCTAAAGTTTTATCTTGAGGCATTGCCCCCCAGTAAGGTTCTTGGTCTTTTTCATAGAGCACCCCACCTCTTAAAGTCCTTTTTTTGTCTCCAGAGCATAGTTCAGGGGCAACGTGCTCCTCTTGGAAGCAAGATAACACAGACCAACACAGATTTGATCCCCGGGTCTGCGCTTAGTGCATTCTAAATAACATATCATATCAGATCATATCATAGTGTCATAATGCACTTTTGTTCACAATGCACATACGCCCACTGACGTTGTCTGGCTCTTTCAAAGGATGCAACCACCCAAGTTGCCTGGGTTTTTTTCACAGATCATACACGAGCACAAATTTCCTTGGTTCTTTTCGTAGGTTGCAGCCACCCAGTAAGGTTCCCGGGCTCTTTCACAGACATGTTCTTGAAGTTCTGCCACTCGTACATGTGGCGGAATCCAGATGTGAAGCTAATCCTTTCCCCATGACTGCCTCCTTCCTTTACTGGCACAATGTCATACAGACCGTAAGAGTGTTGGAGCTCTGTGTGCCAACTAGAGTTGACTGCCACCACGAGGAAATCCAACTCCTCACAGCCAACCAACTGCCGGCAATAAAGACAGTTTGCCCCATTCCACACCACAAGATGTAGCTCAGGGGGCTATGCCAAAAAATGAGTAATGTCACTGGCACCAGACTCCCAACCGATATGCAAATAGGTGTGGGAACCTTTTTCTAGCTTTTTTTACTTTTATAAAGGGATACAAAACGGCGGAAAGGCAAACTTTTTTTTTTCCTTTTGTAAGGAGAAACCAACACAAGGCACTATCATATAGTGAGCAAACACTTAAACAAAGGTGAGCAGAAAATGGCTTCAAAATCATGCTGAACAGCTAGACATTACACAAAGGGTCAACAACAAATAGACATCACTCATCCAAACTTCTCAAAAGAATTTCCCAAATGCTCCAAAAGGCACAGCTCACCCCCCAAGTGCAAGCCTCACTGTGCATCACCTTGCCTAACAGCCTAGCAAAATCCACAAAGGAATAGGAAGTTTGTTGGGACTTTGATATGATATGATATGGTATGGTATGATGGCATTTATAACGTGCCTATACAAAAGTGTTTCAAGGTGTGATGCGGCAAGGGAGGGGGAACAGAGGGAAGATAGAGACAGCAATCCTACTAGGCCAAGTGTCATTCAGATTGCGCAAGTGCAGGGGAGGGGGATGACGAAAATTGCAGAGTGGCAGGGCGTGGGGACAGTACAGTACATGGGGTAATAGAATAAATAAAACAGTAAGAGAAGTAGGGACAGCTGGTGGCAAGTGCAAGGGTAACTGCAGACATCAGGTGTCAAGTGCTGGTAGGGGACTGTAAGGATACAGAAAACAGTCCCCAAGTGCGGGGGTTACCAGCGAGGCAGTGCAGGTGTGTAACTGGCGGGTGAGGGGACCTGGGCCCAGGAACAGGGGGCAGCCAAGTAACCAGTACAGTTTCATCCATGAATTCTGCAGGGGAGAGGAGGAGAGAAAGCAGAAGCAGAGAGGAAGGTTGTGAGGTGCTTCCGGAGCTATAGATGGTTCTCACGTATTAGGGAGGCAAGGAGGCTGTTCTAGAGGGAGGCCCCAGTCAAAGAAAGAGATCTGCCACCAACTTGTTGCTTGGAGAAGCAACTCACCCTGAGGGAGTTGGAGGCGGATGAGCGAAGAGCTCGAGAAGGAAGATATTTAGGAAGAGAGAGTTGAAGGTATTGAGGCCCCAGGCCCCAGAAGGCCTTGTGGACAATGCAGATAGTTTTGAACGTAATCCTCACAGCCCCCGAGAGCCAGTGCAGACATTTCAGTCCTGGAGAGATACGATCGCTGGGCTTGAGCCCAAGAACAAATCTCGCAGTCCTGTTCTGGATGAGTTGCAGAGGGCGGAGAGAAGCAGCAGGCAGGTTTATAAAGAGGCTGTTGGAATAGTCCAGCCTACAGAGAACCAGAGCTCTGGAGACAGTGAGCTTCTGCGGGAAGGAGAGCAAAGGAAGAATACCTCTGAGGAGGTGCAGCTGGTAGTGTGACTTCTTAGAGACTTCAGAGATGTGAGGAGAGAAGGAGAGTGTGGAGTCGAAGTTTTCCCTGAGGTTTTTAGCCTCGCAGGTGGGAGCAGGAAGAGGGCCAACAAGCTTCCTTTAGGAGATTTGTGGCCAGTGACTGGCTGCATCACCTTGACCAAATTCGAAGAATCACCCAAGAGGGACTTTGTTGGCTAAAAGAACATGACAAATTAAACCATTATTCATAGCAAGATGATTCACTACTATGGGATCATTTTAGAGACGTCCATCGAGGAGCATTTGCAAGCAAAAAAGGAATTTTACATGCACATTTCCCTTGTTGACAAGTGTGCAGTTTGGTGAGATACCAATGCTATTTCTAAGCAGCCCTCTCAAGGTAATCGCTTAATGACAGCTGTAATGCAGCTCCTGGTGTATGCAAATCTCGTAAACTATTGTGCCATCAGTGCCACTTGATTTATAAGCAATATGTGTGCCCTTTCATCTGTTCCTTGCACTAAAACCCTGTTAAAAATAAGCTTCAAAAACAAAAACCATGTTGGCTCTTGTATAGACATTAGATAGGCATTTGACAGGGACTGCCATCATTCAACCAGGTACCAATACCATTTGCCAGCTGTTGCCATCTTATGTCCATCTAGAACCGTCGTGGCACTGCCTGGAAAATGCCTATCCGAAGCCTACACAAAACACACAACTGTTGGCTTTGCTAATGTCTGTTTTCCTTCCATCGTTTGCTACGGCTGGAATTTCCGGCCCTCTTCTTTCTTATGCAGATCTGCTCTGCCACAGGAGGCATGCATTTCCACACACCGTTCTCCTGTTAACTGTGCCATCTCCCTGGCTCCTGAAGCGGAGAGGGCGAATAAAACCTTAATGAAACAGCGCTTTCCAATTGTTATTGCGCATTAACGTGGAGTTTACACGATTCTTGTAAATTAAAAATAGGAAAACAAGCTCCTTCCTCTATCACGATCACCACCTCCGCAAGGCATTAACAGTTTGCCTGCTTGGCTTCCAGAGTCTGCAAACAGTTTATCCCCTTAAGAAGAGCAGAAAACAGGCCTGAATTTTTATGAGCTTTCTAGCAAGACTCGTCAACTTGAATGATTATTCTATATGTCGACCTCCTTGGAGCTTAGATGGCGTGAATATTGCTCCCTGGAAGGCAAATAAAGGTGACAAGGTCCACGTTAAATTTACTGCATGTAATAACCAGGTTTTTATCAACTTTCCACCAACACATTACTTTTATTGTCTGTCTTTATTACCCACAACTAGTTTCCCTGAGGAAGTTAGTTCCGAGAAAAAATAATCATGTCAACTTGTTGACTAATCCCGGAGATGCAGTGGCGTCATAGGTGTTTGAATGTACTGCGTGTTCCTGCGACTCTATTGCTCTGCTCATAACCACGTGTGACCTCTCCCAATTACAGATATTGCAGAATAATGTCTTAACGATATGTTTGGCAACGGGTACACATTACATTATTTATTTCTTATACAATGTTTTGGTTTTGTTTTCTAATGTTGTGATCCAGTGGTGTCACGTGTACAGCACAACTCGAATATCAGAATGCACTTTCAGCAGTTACTGCGATACAGGACTTCTCATTGCCATTTGTAATGTCGGCTGTCATGTGATGCTCGCCTCGGCTATAATGTGAGATTATCTGAAATGCCTTTTTTTGTTTTTTAAAAGCGTTGTTTCTGTTTTCCTGTTCACAAACAGTAAAAATAAAACAGAGTTGGACACTATAGGGCCTCATTACGGATGTTGCAGTAAGTCAACAATGGCACCTGTAGTGCTACCGGCGCCGTTGTTACCTCGCCGCAACATTCAGAGTATGCTTGCGGGTGCCGCTCTGGAACACCTGGTCAGACCAGGCGTGCAGTGCGGAACCCGCGAGCATTACCGGATGGCAGCAACTGCCCCGTTATGAACGGGGCCGTTGGTGCCATCCTCCCCATTCCCATTGAGCCCTATAGGGGCTCAATGGGAATGGGGAACTACTGGGTCCGGGTCCCGCGAAAGGGATTTACCGGCCCCTCCAAGATTGGAATGGCCAGGTAAATCCCCTTTTGAGGGACCCGGACCTGGGTTTGGGGTTAGCCATGCCCTTATCCAAAACCCGTAATGAGGCCCATATGAATCTTATGTACATTTGGGGCAGCAATTACCATCATGGCTTGGCAGCCTGGTGTATTTGTTGCCCCCTGAGCACTGACCTTGAAGAGCAGAAGGAAGTCTGTCCGTGGATCAAAGTGCAATACTCTCAGAACACAGAATTTCTCAATTCCTTTCATTTGAATTATTGAGAGCTGCACAACCCATAATGCAAGCAGAAGAGAAAAAATAAAAACAGGGTAATGCTGTGTTTGTGATTGGACAAGATGAAGGTGAGCTCATGGCTACAAATGGTGAGTTCCCGGCCTGTGTTAAACCTTATGTACAGATGCTGAATCCATCGCATTCAAACTCTCCCTTTCTCTCAATTGCACTATTTCTATGCACATTAGCTACTGAGCCCCAAGCCCTTCCTTTGACTTTCAGGAAAATGTACTCCACTTACTGGGAGAAAACCTAAAAACCACCACCAAAACCATCTTACTTGGTGACCTAAACATAGGCCTTAATGACTCCAAAGACAGTCAAGCCAAATCGTTTGCCAAAGCACTACATAACATGGGATTCATGCAACAAGTCATCAATCCGTCTCACACTAAAGGACACATCCTTGACTGGGCAGCCGACCCTAACTGTTCAGCCGCTATCAGCGCCAACACCCCATGTCCTTGGACTGACCACCACCTCATTCATTTCTCCATCCCAATGTCCACCAAAGCCTCGAAGTCTACCACTCCCTCACCTGCAGCACTAGCCAGGAGTGCCCGTACATTAACTGAAGACAACCTCCTACCTTATCTGGAGGATCCAGCCCTCAAACTCCCTTTTTCCAATGAGCCTGATGTTCTAGCCGAAATCTACAACCTCACGCTCAAAAATGCAGTTAACACCATAGCTCCTCTAGAACTAAATAAAGCCAAAATGTCTAGACATGCCAACTCTTGCTACACTTCGGAACTGCAGGAACTACGCACTCTCAAGCGTATTGTGCTCTCCAAGTTGTAAATTAATCCTTTAGACTCCACAAAATAAGAATAAAAAAAAAATATCTACCCAATACAAAAAGCCATTATCCTAACCAAATCCACCTTCTTCAAAACAAGAATCACTTATGCCAAATCAGAATCCAAAGAGATGTATGCCATATTCAGGGAACTAGCTGCCCCAGCCCCCAGCGCCCAAGTCATCGTTAAAGATGAATCCTGGTGCTCAAGCATTCAAACAGCTATGCTTAATAAAATAGACCTCCTTCAGGGCAAAATTCGATCCCACCAGAATTCCCTGACCAGTACTGTCCTGCCCATCACGCCCATTACAATCACCCACGTCCAGGACAAGACACTCTTCTCCTTCAGAGATGTCTCGGAAACCCAAGTCTTGGCCCTCCTCAAAAACATAAAACCCTCCAACTGCAAAGGTGATATTTTCCCCGCCAATATCATTAAAGATTGCGCTGACACCTTAGCTTCATTCATCAATGCCTTGTTTGCCTCTGGCAGTATTCCATTATGCCTCAAAGAGGCCAGGGTACGCTTGCTCCCAAAAAAACCTTCCCTAGAACCCTCCTCCCCAACAACTACTGGCCCATCACCACATCCCATTTCTGCTAAAGCTTCTCGACAAAGCTGCCTACTCCCCAATACAGCACTTCCTTGAAACCAATAACATTTTAGGGAAGACGCAATCAGGTTTCTGCCCTGGCCACAGAACTGAATTTGCATTACTGGACTTAAAAAATCAATTAGCTGAAATCATGGATGAAGGCAAACCAGCACTCTCCCCTCCTTCTTGATTTATCTGCAGTGTTTGACCTTGTGGACCATAAGACCTTCTGCAGACATCTCACTACATCAGCTCAATTCACTCCCAGAGCCACTACCTGGATAACGTCCTTCATTGAAGGAAGAGCCATGAAGGTGTTCTCCGAGCAGGCCTGTGCGGCACCCACCAGCATTCACTGCAGAGTCCCACAGGGCTCCTGTACCTCGCCCAACTTGTACAATATATTTACAAAACCTCTCTCCGACAAGCAGGCCGCTCTCGGCATAGCATACACAAACTATGCTGAAAACAATCAGGTCCTCCTCCCGCTCTCTGGCTCATATGAAAATGATGCCAAAACACTGCACAATATATGCCACCATCCAAGCCTGTATGGCTGCCAAAGGGCTCTGCCTTAACAGTGACAAGACCAAAATCCTCCTAGTAAGCCCTCTGCTTCGATCTGGTTCACTCTCCTGCCAGATCTAACTCCTTCAAGTGTATACCATAAGGTTTTCAGTTTTCTGCTTTTAAACACAACTTCTACAACTTCAAAAAGCTTTCCACATTTCTAACAAAGATAAGATGTTCACTAATGCCCTTTTTGCTCTGCTAGACAAACAATGTCTTTGTCTCTTTTTAACACTGACTTCTTTCTAGGCCTGCTATTAAACCACTCTTGTCTTTTGTTAAGCCACCAACCAAGTATTTTCAACCCAACCTCTATTGGCTTTGACACTGTGTGTTCCTGGCCAAGTTCTACCTTTAAAGATTAGATGTTATATCATCCCCTTTTCCTCTGGTGGTAATAATTATTCCAAAAGGAACTGTTATTTCAGTCTCTTTTGGCAGAAGGCAATGCTTGTTCACCTCTTGGCTTAAGGTAATGCGTGTTTGTTCTTTTTTTCTTCAGCTTGCTTGAGATTTAGCACATGGTTTTACAAGATACAATGTTGTCAGGTCTTTATCGAGGCTTGTTCTTTGTGTTAAAGTCACCTTTAAGTGCACGCAACCATTAATAATGTTGTTAAACCTTTTCTTTATCAAGTGCAAGGTTTAAAACATCCTTACAAAGCATGTCCGCTTATATGCGAGTGCTATCTTTGTTGCAATCCATTGTCTCACACGCGCTGGTCAGCTTTGATCCATTTCACTCCTTTGCAAGTGATCAGCAACTGGTTACAGTTGGCTGCCTGCACTGCCTGAGGGCTTCGGACCGCACAGCAACACTCACTGCCTCCTTGGCCCCTGCTACAGGCTGCATTATGAAAATGACCAACTCAGGATTGGAAACTGGAAAAAATGGATGATAAATCTCGGTATCTCATCATTCCTCCCACTTCTGTGGATTTCGACAGTAACGTGTATTCTTCTGCTACCTCCTCCTGCCCTAGCAATACTCCTCCAACCACAACTGCATCTACTTGCCTGCACCTGAGGGAGATTTTACACGTTCTAGCCTCCCTCAGGTGTGGACTTTTAAGCCTAATTGCCTGACCTTCAGGCCTGCACCGCTCTTCTGGCCTCTTCTTCCCCCCAGTACTCTTGAGATTACGGTCCCAAGCAACAAAATCAGTTCTAACTAGTAATTCACTATTCTTAACTTTAGAACTATTTTGTTTACACATTTTTTAAAGTACTTCATAATGTTTTATCGCAGTAGGGAAAGGCAGTTCACTCATGCCATTATTTACAGATTTCCTTTATCCATTCTTTTGGGACTAAGGGAGATGTTTAACTACTTCAGGTGTAACAGGTTCCTCCTTAAGTGGGACATTTAAATATGTGCATCCTTTTTGCCCATATTTCTAAACTTACCGTACCGCCCTATCTCCATCTCTCCTTTCTTGGACACACTCCTGGAGAAGTTGGCTTTCACTCAGCTGACCCTACACACTCAATCTATTGGCTGCTTCCATGACCATCATCCTGGCTTCAGAGAATCCAGAGGCATGGAAACCGCTCTGCTGAACACCCGTGAAGACCTGCTCTCAAATCTTGACACTAAAACTCTCTCTGTTCTAATTCTCCTTGACCTCTCCTCTGCCTTTGACACTGTCAGTCACAACATCCTGATCGCACATCTCCATGACACCCTGAGAATCACAGGGCAGATTCTAGCGTGGGTAATCTCCTTCCTCTCTGACTGCTCTTCCCAGGTGGAACTCGGATACTTTCTCTCTACTATTGCTCTCTCAACCTGTGGTGTTCCCCAGGGATCTAACCTCTCCCCTTGGATCTTCAACATCTACATGGCTGCCCTGGCACGTGTGATTGCAACTTTCCCCTCTAACTTCCAGTGTTATGCGGATGACACACAACGATCATTCAGGCTACCTTCAGCCGCCTCCTCCTTGTTCATACCTGACTGTCTGTCCGCTATTCAGTCATGGTGTGCTGCAAACGACCTCTGCCTCAAAACCACTAAGACTGAGATCATTTGCATTGGGATCCCATGTCCTGCTTTCCCACTCTCACTGTGGGCGGCCTCTCTTGGCCCCACGCCCGCATCGACCTGCGAGACAAAAAATCATGGGGTCATTTTCGACTTCACTCTCTCCTTCTCCTCTCACATTTCTGACATCTCTAAAAAGTCCAACTATCAGCTACACCTCAGAGGTACTCTTCCTTTTCTCACTTTCCCCCAGTGGTTCACTTTCTCCAGAGCCTTGGTCCTTTCGAGGCTGGACTATTGCAACAGCCTCTTCCTCAACCTTCCATCTTCTGCTCTGCGCCCTCTGCAACTCATACAGAACAGAACCGCAAGACTTATCCTTGGCCTCAAGCCCAGGGGCCGCATGTCTCAAGCACTGAAATAAATCTCTTCACCGGCTCCATGTGGCTGCAAGGATCAAGTTCAGGACCCTCTGCATTGTCCACAAGGCTTTCTGGAGCCTGGGACCCACCTACCTGAAATGATGCCTACCTAAATACTTTCCCTCATGAGCCCCCTCGCTCATCTACCTCCAACCTTCTGCAAGTGAGCCGGTTCTCCAAGCAGAGGTTTGGATGGAGATGCTTATCCTCAGCAGGTGCCTCCCTCTGGAATAGCCTGCCTGCTGCCCTCCATCTTGAGCCTGACCTTCTTAAGTTCCAGAAACTCCTCAAGACTTTCCTCTGGTCCTCTTCCTTTGCTCTCCCTCTACCTTGCTAGCCTAGCTTTCTGCTCTCTCCATCTCTCCTCTTCCTTACAGCTTGCTGACTGCCCGCCTGGTGTACCTCAGAGACTCAAAGGTTCTGGGCACCTCCGCCAGTCCTCTCTCGCACTTGCCTCAGGGCCCTACTCCCACCCACTTCCACTGCACTAGAATAACTCAAGAGAGTGACTCTCTCTGTACTTACCTCAGTCTCTGTCGACTGGGTGCACCTGGACCTCCCCCTTCCCTGTGACCTTCTATGCACTTTCAAGATCCAAATGCAACGTGTCTGAGGATCGTCTATCTGTTTTCCCTTGTCTTATCCCCTTAATTGCACTTGTAAAACTGCAGATCCCTGTCAGGCTTATTTTCTGCATCTCATCTGTAAATGTACTTACGCACTTACTCTGCATGTGCAGACATTATCGTCCCAGAATTTCAAGAACTCTGAGTGACTGTTGTTTTTCCCCTTGTTCCCACCATCCTTGAGTGCTTTGAAACACTTTCATGTGTCTAGGCGCTTTATAAATAAACAATACAATTCAATAGACATTAGGATGGTAATAAGCCATTGTACGTGTTGGTATATATGAAAGGTTATTCCATTTCAAAGGAGAATACTTTGTTTCATCCCACAGGATCTCTGCACCTCCTTGGGCCCTTTCTCCCCCAGGTGATCCTCCCATGGCACACCACCCCCAAGGTCAGGAACAGCATGTGTCTGTCTTTCCTTGGCCGCCTGTGAGGGGTCTTAAGGCAGGGGTACAGTGAGGGATCCATAGGATTTGTCGCATTACCTCATAGATCTTGGTAGCCTGCTTGAGTATCCATCCGAGATTCTGGTCTCTGGTGAGTTCACGTGCATTTTGCGAAAAACAATTTCGCATTGCAATCCATTGGAAAAAAGTAGTCTTGAATGCTATTGAGTTTGTGTGACAGCTAGTGTCAAAATATGAAAAGGTCCTTTTTTTGATTTTGCAAGAAAGGGCCTGGAGATTCATCAGCTTAGACCTTCTTGCTATAGGCTGCTTTTTTGGCATCTTGCATAGAGTGATATGGTGAAAATTGTTTCCTAATCTCTCTTTCAAAATCATCCCATGGTAAATTCCCTAAACTCTGTATGAAGCTAGCAGAACTAGGGTCCATAGTAAGGTGGAAAATCTGGAGAACTGATCCTTGGGAATACCCAATGTTACAAATAACTCAATAAAAGATTTGAAATGTTCCTCGATGGGTACACCTGAATCTTTTTTGAATGGTTGTATCAGCAATTAATATTTTTCATAATTTTTAATACATTGCATGGTGTATCATTTTGACACCCCTTTTTCTGCTCTGGGTAAGTAGACCCAGCCTCGAGTACCAGGGAGCAGTCAGCTCTTGCCGAGTGAACAGCAGCTGGAAAATGTCCCGGATTGTGGCTGCATTCAGCCTTAGTGAGGGTAACACCCTGTTGCTCACAGGGGAAGAACAGCTCTGTGCTTCTGACACATCTAACACCCACATGTTGTTAACTTATTTCCCTCTACTGAGCATGTAGCTCTTGTTTTTCATTATATAGTGTAGAGTTTTCTTTTCCTAGTTTAGCCATTACCTCACTCTTTTCTGTAATTTTAATTTGAAAATGATTGATAGATTCCATCTTTTAGTATTTTCATCCCTCATCCTAAAACTGCCAACCTCAAGTGCCTCTAATTCCGACTACCACTTGTTCTGAGTGCCTGCATTTTTGATAAGGCAAGGTCTTTATCCTTTCAAACGTCTTCCAAAATATTTTTTAAATGTACAACTTCTCCTTCACTCTCAGCCACCTGTTTTTCTTTCTGTGCCAAACGTGCATTTAACTCCTTATTCTTGGCTTCTAGCGGCGCACAAGGCTCTTTTGATTTCTGCTTTAATTGCAACAATTCCTTGTGCATAGCTGCCAGGTCTGTGTGCAAGATGCAATCATCTCATTGTCCTTTGCTCTCAGTTTAACTAACTTATGTAGATTAACCCAAGTCATTGCAGCAAGGCGCATCAGGCTGTCTATGTGTTCTTTCCGATAATCTGAATTAAAGAGTCTTAAAAGATATGTTCGTAACACACTTCCATCAGCAAACAGCTCCTCGAGACCATCCTTATCTATCTCAGACATAATCCTCTCTCTCCAACCCGAGTTTGTGTCAGAGGACCAAGTTGCCACCGCATAAAGCTTAGTTTCTGCATATAGGCAAGGGTCCACAATCTCAACTTCTGTCATGTTTGCAGTGAACTAATGTTCACACAATGCCAGAAAAACAGTTGAAATAAAATCCGAAGTGCTTGCAGCACAATCACTATAACTTTCCCTGAATCAATTGAGCCTGAACGCCCGCATTTTCCACCAATTCCTGTTAGGGGTTAGGGGTATTTGTATCTCTAGGCCACTTGCATTTTCTTTAACAGCATGCAAATAGGTGCCACAATGTATTATCCGGATTTTCGTTTGGTGACGTATGGAGAATTAGCTTGCTGTTATGTTCTTTTATATGGGACCCCTCGGTTACAATTGTCCAACCTGGTGCAGTGCTAGGCACACTAACCTATTCATTAGGAAATAAACAGTTCACAAAATGACATTCCACGCACATGGTTTTTGCAATAGCAGTCTTTGGCTTTTATCATTTTCAAAAACTAGGACAGAGACAAAATGCAGCTTATCAAAATGCAGTTGGAAAGTCTTAGTACAGCATGAAACACTCATCTGCAAAAAACAGACATTGTTAAAATGCCAATGTGGATGTCTCTTTTGTGCTGAGGAGAAAAATAAGCATTTCACATTTTACATGTTGATAGACAGCTCAGCAATGTGGAGACACTCTAAAAAAAACTTTTCTTTTACACCAACCTCCCATAGCAGAAACACCCTTTTGTTAGTGAGATTACGTATTGCCTTTCTGCTTGGCAGGCAATGAGCAGTTTCTGTGCGGCTTTGAAATGTGTTTGATACTTTCACAAGCATGGAAGTGACTATCTGTGTGCAGAAAACAAGCCTCTATATTCTATTGCATGAAGAGGGCATGAGGTCTCCTTTATTTTTTCTTATCCTACAACTAATCTGACACTACACCAATTAAAATATCACCTCTACTTAGGTATTTTTCAAATGTTCTCACTTATGCTTACCAAGAGTTTAGGGATATTCTGTCTGTGTTGCTGACAGTGAGCGCCCGTCCACGAAGCACACAGGCTCTCTTTCACTGTCAGCTGCTGCAGCTCAGCAAAGGTCTCCTGACACCCTCCCACTCTATGTCTCAGCAGCCCCCTTGTTTACTCCTGCTCTTCCTTTTAAGGCATTTTTCCTTCTGTCCCACTTTGCCTATACCTCGATAAAGAACCCATATGATCTCTCCCCAACCCCATCAATCAAACACCTCCCCTAGTTTGTCTAATACTCAGTAAGTTTCCAGAAGCATTGATTCTTAAACTATATGCAACATTTTGTATTCTAGCTTCCTCCTTTGTTTTCTGAATGAACAAAGGGCTGTTCTTGCAACTGCATTTTCCATTCTCATTATGCTCTGCCAAACTGCAGAACAACATTTAATTTGTGTATTTATTTTCTCGAATCCAACGTTGTGGAGTGGATTCATTGGCCCCCACCCTGTAACTGGACTATAGCCTGAATTCCATTCTTATTACTAATAGTTTAGTTTGCTAAAATTAGTGGATTAGTGGATTAATATTAGTCAGGTTAGTTGTTAGTCCATAAACTACACTACGCTACACTGTGCATTGGTAAACCCTGTTAAGGATTTCAATCAGGTGACACGCACACCTTGGTCTCTGCCTAGTATGTAGCGCCTAACAGAGGTGCTTTTCTCCTTATTTATGTGGATTCATTTCTGGGATGATACATCACTCATATCACACACCCTTTTCAAATACCTGAGTCCCAATGGATCATGAACCAGGCTGGTTGGTCAAATGTAATATTTATTTAAAATTCAAAAGAAATCGCACACTTTTTAATATGGGGCAGCAATCACCAATGGGGTGATAGTTACAATGAGAAAATGAGCAATGCAATGGATTTGACGTTTTAGTGGAGCATATACACAGCACAGCAGAATAGGAGCAGTTTTTGATTTAGGACAGATAGCACCCAAGTTAGAATTTCCCCCTGCAACGTTCCCTCAACCCACAAATCATCCATTCTGAGTGGATATAAAGCAGCAGGTACTCGGGAATAAGAAACTGAAAACGGAATCTAAATCTGACCTACCTCCCGAAATAAGAGAGAAAATGGATTTTAAACCCCTTGCAATGCTGTGAAATGACACTTGGAAATGGATAAATCAATAATGAATCTGTGTTAAAAACCTTTCAAGCAAATACAATTCCTTACTAAAGCAACAATGCAAAGATACTAACAATCACAAAGAATGGATTACCAAAAGCATACAGTTCAGAAATTAGTGGAAAGTTTAAAATAGTTTGCAGTCAAATAACACGTTTAAAATTTACACTTTTGTAATTCCCGCCTAAAATTACCGAAATGTTTTTTTAATAAAAATGGGTGAAATATGGGATAGATAGATATCACAGGTACAGAATGGAAGTGAAAGTAATTCTCTAGCTGGTAAATTGACTGAATTATGCAAGATAGAAGGAGATGCGCTTTGAGTAATATGAAGGGTGAAATTGGAAAGGAAATCATTTGTGAGAAGAACAGTTTTACTTTAAACTAGATTTAATGACTAAGAAAAGAGGAACGCCATCTGTGAATTCTCTAAGTTACGATGCATTTGTAACCCTTCACGCAGTGTACCCCTTTTCTTTAAGGAAAATTACTTTATTTAATCAAATTATCGCTAATGACATATGATCTATGCAAGACAGAAATGAAGAGAAAAGTAGCACTGATGCTTGGAGATTAATGACAAAATGCACAGAGAATTCTGACAGATGGACATTTATCAGGATAAGGATAGGATGACTTATAGAGTGGGGTATGGACAAGGCTAGACAAAGTATACTATGGAATTCTATGCGGAGATGAAATACTCACAATCCACTTTTTAGTTTTGGGCTTTTTGGACAGTCAACCTGGTCTGGTCACTACATGGCAGGGCACCTGGAAAACAGCTGTGCGGTTCTGGTCACCGGCTGTCAAGGACTGAACGGATAATTCTG
The DNA here is from genome assembly GCF_040938575.1 of Ambystoma mexicanum. NCBI lineage: Eukaryota > Metazoa > Chordata > Amphibia > Caudata > Ambystomatidae > Ambystoma > Ambystoma mexicanum. Next base: position 546,616,419 of record NC_090929.1, read on the forward strand.
GTTACTGGATACTACAGGTCATAGTAGGATTGCAGCAGCATGCAGTGAGTAGCAGCAAGCCAGGTTGGATCAGGATGTCAAAGGTACCACAGCTTTCCCTTTGTTAATGGGAGATTTAGTGGGTTTTGAGATTTGAGGCCTTGCTGGGAATGGGATCCGCACTGCTTGGGTTTTGCAGTGGGCCCTGGAGTAGGATCAGCAATGATTGGCCTTGTAATTGGAGTCTGGATCTGGAATATGACAGGAAGAGGAATGCAGCGCAATAAATCAGGAAGATTGTGTGTCCAGAATCTTGTCAGGGACTCTTATTTATAATGCATAATGACACCAACAAAATATAGGCTGGGCAGGGTTAACTAAGCACACCTCTAAACTACTTGGATTGGACAGGGGTGCTAGTCTATGCCTCGCTCTCAACTGGTTGGATTTCCAAGGAAATGATGTCAGACTTATGAGGTGAGTTTTACAATGTCCAAAAACTCCCACAATTACTTTACTTAAAATACGATTTTGCCCAAAACATACATTTATACAATTGCAATCTCTTAGCAAATTATATACACTGGTTACATATTTTGTGAAGCACATATAAGTCCAATCCGCCAGTCTGTGGGACCTTGTTTCGTACTTCTGATACATTTTGGTAATTTTGAGCATGAAAGATTCAGCCTAAAATTCCATAACTTTATACACAGATGCAAATTATCCCAAGGGATGTATGTACAAAAATGTATGTTTGCAACATTGATACTTTTCTATTTATCCTCAATACTTTGTCCTTTCTGTCCCCAAGGTGTCAGTGAATTGTACTATGTCTCAAAAGAAAGCAGAAAAAAACACTTTTAAACTGGTCCATTTTTACAATTCTTCAAAGTCTTGCTGCAGCGATAAAAGTCTTTAAAGTTTATTCATGAAATAGTCTTTGGGAACAAATGGCAGCCCTTTGTCCCTGGGTCATAATTGTTTTTTCCCTTGAAATGCTGCCAACTGTCATTTCCTTCAGAGCATGGTGGGGGTTTCTTCCTTGATTGAAGTTTTATTGCCCCTTCACACTTCAGACTTCTTTCCCTGGGAGCTTCATTGTCAGGGACCTAGCAGAGACGAAAGTGTGTTCAACCCCGTAATTATCAGGGGGTTGTTATTATCTGCTGAGAGAGAGAGCTCTCCTTTTGGTGCCACCCCTCCAAGAAGAACTTACAACTCCAGCCACCATAGTTTTAACCTTTATTTTCTGATCTTAGATCCAGAATTAAAGCAAGCCTGCTGCATAAAATAACCCATGTTATATAGTCTCACCAGCAAAAAAAACCCTTCATCTTGCTAAAGATTGGCAGGCTTTCATACACCAGTCTACTGTTCCAACACAAAGCAATTTGTCTTTCTTTAGTTTGCAAAGGCCCATTCTTTTTACACGTGCTGCAGCTGGCCTTGCGTCTTAAATTCAACTTTTCATCTCCAGGAGATTCACACACTGTCTTGCAGCTATAGTTATTCTCTTGAATGCTGGAGTTGGTCTGAAGCACGGACACATTGAAACAGGCATGGCTCAGCTAGTTAGAGTCACTGTCTAAACAGCTGAGTTTTAGAAACTTTTGCAAAGAAAATGAACGCATTTCCTGTGTAAGTAAATGTAAAGTTCCTGGTTGATTTTTTTTTTAGAGTTGGTTTGACAGGGCTTGTCAATTCAGAATCAAGCCTGGTTTTGCTGAGGCACAGTGAGACACACAGGGCTTGGTAGGGCTTATTAATCACAGTGGCTTTAAGGAACAGAGGGAATTAGCATCAAAGCCACATTTTTTTTTTAAACGTGAAAAAGGGTTTCTTTTCAATGGAGATTTTGGCTTTTGCAGCAAAGCAACACTGCCTTTTCCACTTTCTTCCTTTTGTTTATATCAGAACCCACTGGCAATCTCCTTCAATGTGCCCCCTGGTTCCATCCTGCCCAATGTGTGCTTGGCAGGGCGGTGAAGCCATTTTTGTTGTTGTTGCAAAACGCAGTTTTGACCCATGGCGCTCACAGGAGCCAGGGAAGCCATTTGGCTGTTTCTGCGTAAATGCAGCTTGGTGATGTGGGGAATACTGTTGAGTGGATCAATACATCCCACAACCCCAAATCACCCATTTTGTTGGTTTGTATGGTTCTAATCAGTGTCTCACATCAGCCCCAAATCCCATCTAAGTTGCACAAAGGGATCCCTTTTGCATTGGTGCTCACCTTTCCTATTGCGATCAGTGGATCTTTTTAAATTAGTGCACGGATAAAATTCATGCACTAATATACCTACAGGTGCCTTGCTTCAAGTACAAAGTCTCCAAAATCTGCTTCATACTTTACAGGGGTCCCCATTGTGTGAGTATATGTATGGGATCTTTATAGCACAAACCCAGCTGGGAAGCAATGGAGAGCTGTACATACGGAAGATATCTATGATGTTACAAGCAGGATGCAGGGGTAGACGAGGAGTTGGGACATTGTGAAAGTCCATCTGATTGTACAGCGAGACTAATAGGTAATTGTAACATGCCTGGCTACTAAAATAACTGATGGTGTGAGCAGTGGATGATTAACCCATTCAGGCACATAGAGACTAGAGAAGGGCACGCCATCTAAAACGCAAGTCTCCCAATTCTCTTGTATGCCATCCCCTCCTACCCAGTCAAAATGAATGTTGTGTTTCCTCTGGGATCCTGACTCCCACATAGTGTCATTGGAACATTACCAGTAGTATGTCAGCAGAATATGCTGCCTACTATTACATTCTTCGAGCATGTGAAGAAATGCCATGCTATTTATTTTCATTACCAATCTGTGTATACTCCATTCTGCAATTTCCACTCGGCTGGTGCTACAAAACAGTGACATTTGATTTGAATGATAAACACATCAATTAGTAGCTATACCACAGCAAAGAGTTAAAACACTGTAGCAAAGTTCAGGTTACATTTTTTTTTTGTTATTAAACACCCACGTGATTCACAGAAATCATTGGATGCAGAGATGTGAGGGAATATTTCGGTATCACACCTCTGCACGGGACGATTACTAGTCATCGATTCATGAAGGGGACGTCTGAGTTGTACCGAGGGCTGGCTGTAGGTGACACAGCGCTAATGATTAATCCCAAAACACACGGAAAATAACAGTAATACAGTACAATAATCCAAAACATTCTTCGGCAAAGCGTTTTGAATGGAGAATGGGAATTCATTGGGTGCAGCATTTTTCTGAGTCTCTGGACCTAGATCTGATTAATAGGGTTTGGGCGCACCTCTCAGGACTTTAGGAAGATTTTTAGAAGTGGGTTCAGGAACCCATGAAAAATGGTGAGCGAATTGATGACATCAACAAGTTTTGGTTTGAAGTACTTGCGCAAGACATTTGCTGCAGGACAATTATGCATGTCCTGTCAGTGGTTGTTAAGAGGAATGGGGCAGTGACTAATATGTATTGTGTGTATTGTGTGTGCATCTTAATACAGGTTCTCTGAATTTGATTATCATTTTTAACTTTTAAAGTTGGTGAAATAAAACGATTATGCAATTATGTATGAGCATACACTTAGCCATTAACACAAGCTGTTTTTGAGAGTAAAGGGATGGGGTGGGGATGGTGCAAGGGACGTTACAGGGCTGTTTACAACCAACATGGTGTGGTGTGATCGGATGCAGTGGGACATGGGAAGATAGTTCTAAAGTGTGCAGTGGTTGATGTTATCCTAAAATGGCGACCATTTAAAAAAACAAATGATAAATTGTGCTGTATTGTCCACCTGCATGCAATTGTCATCACTCTCAAAGTAAGTAAGTAAAAGTGTTATGAGCGTTGTTGGTCCCCGGGGGTAGGTAGAATGACATTTATGTTATGATGATGCCATAAAGGCATGTGATAATTAGTGATTATAAATGAGGCAGACTCCTTGTTGGTATCCAGAGTCTTTTATGCAATTAAGACCTAGATGACAGATAACTTTCTAGCTCTTAATCAGAAAAAAACAGAGATCCTGCTTGTGGGCAGTGTGGCCAAGTTTAAGTCCCTTGATCCTCGATTTGGAGCTTTTCAAGTCGGAGGAGCCACCGTCCAGGTTTCCAATCAAGTCAAGACCCTAGGAGTAGTCTTTGACCGCAACGTCAACTTTGATAAACATGTTGCATAGATAAGCTCTAGTTGCACCTACACTATCCGTCTGTTATGGCAGATTAGACCCTATCTCACAGAAGCAAATCGAGCCTTAATAGCCACTGCAACTATTAATTAAAAGCTGGTTTATTGCAATGGATTATTGGCAGGTACTACAACAACAAATATAAAGAAATTGTAAGCTATCCAAAATGGGGCAGTTCGGGCTGTCTGCAGTATGGGGTGTAGAGATCATGTGACTAATGCCTGGAGGTAGTTGCATTGGCTCTCTGAATCTCAAAGGATCTTCTTTAAGGCCCACTGGCTGGTCTATAAGTGTCTTGCTTGTACTGCACTTCTCTACCTACAAGATCACATTAAAAGCATGCCCCTTAGACAAACCCTTTGTTCCAATGAAAACGACCTTCTGCAACAAACACGCTTTAGACTTAAAACGTATGGGACCTTGGTTTCAATGCATGGGGTCCAAAGCATTGGAACGATCTTCCCCGCTCCTTTAGGCAGCTGCCCTTTTACACCCAATTTAGAAAGTCCATCAAAACCAGCTTGTTTGGTGTCTAGCTCACCCATTCGGACCCATCTATTGAACCAGGGATCCAACAGCATCCTTATCTTGATATTCTTACTGTTTTTATTTGTTATGTACTGTCTGTCAGCACTCTGAGGCCTGTGGGCGAATTAGCGCTTTACAAGAACTAAATAGAATAGAATAGAATAGAATAGAATAGAATAAAATAGAATAGAATAGACAGTAAACAATGATAAGGGAGGAGTTTGGGAATGTTTTTGAATACTTGAAGTGTCACTCTATTTATATATGCCCAATTGTTTATTATGTTTCTTTAATTTAAATCCTTGCAGATATTAGATAGAAAAATCACAATTTATTGGCTGAAAACAATACTTGCCACTAGGGCTCTCTAGCGGGACATTTACTGTAGGACTGCTGAGGCAGTGCTTTCAGGAGCTCTCAGGGGAACAGCGTGATGGTCACCTTCTGCCATGTTTGGATTTCGCCGTCTCATTCCAGTTCAGACAATGGAGACTTTTTCTTTGTCAGAAGTGCGTCAGGGGGCGGTAACCCTATGCCCCTCACCTGAGGAGGAGGACGCCAAATATCGTCAGACCAGAGCAACAAATCCGGAAGTAGCGGAACACGTGATGGTGCAAGATGGGATGGAATTGGAAAACAGACTATGGAAATACACAAGGAATACTGTTGTTATGTTTTGCAGGTGGGAGAGGTTATCAGAAGTGACATGTATTGTAAGGGGTCAGACCAGGAAGAGAAATAAGGGTAGAGAGGTGCTGTCTGTTTATTGGCTAGCAATGAATGATATCTTGCCTTGTCCATTTCCAGAGAGACCTTAGTCCTTTTGTTTTGATTTGCGTTGATAGAGTTTACATAGTGATTGCCTGCTGCCAAATGATGGCGACTTCAAATATGAGTCTCAGAATTGTTTTTAGGTGGCCAATATGATGTTACGAATGCACAGTACATTGAGAAATTATCCTGATGCATTGGGGTGGTGCAGCCCTGTAGATGCTAAGCTCTTTTGTGGGCTGATGTACCCATATCAAACTCTTGCAGGAGCCAACTTGTAAGCAATGATGGGGAAATGTACTAGCTAATACTGCACTCTAGTAGCAAAAGACAGAGACACATTGAGCAGCAGAGCCATTAACAGAAGAGAAGCCATTGGCATACATTGTAATAACTGAAGCATTCATAAGATAAAACCTCTCTGGGAGGTGGAAATGGAACTCGGGAGACATTGCTCTTCAAGTAAGTCTGTGCATAAAGACAGGGAAAGAGAGAAAATCTCAGTTAAAACATCATATTGTTTCCTAGCAGACACAAAAGCTTGGGGCATGGGTTGAAGGCTCAGCACAAAGTACCTTTGATTAATGGCCTGAATCCTAATGGACAGCTCTAGCTAGTCTGGTCCAGTTAGTTGGGGAGGATGGATTAAGGAGCTTAAGGTGTATTCCTACTTTGCAGGAGAGTGTTCACCAAAATGAGCAGCCAGTCCAAAGATGTTTGCTGCCCTAGGAGAAAGTGAATTTTGCCACCCCATCATCAACCCCTTATTTTATGGCCACATGCCCTAACCTCAAATATGTACAGGCCCATATGTGTCATGCCCACCACATTCACACGCTCCTCTTTCACCATCATCCTTCAAACATTCTGTTTAGGTATACCAGAGATCCAGGTGTTCGCACTACACATTCACCATTCAGAGCACCCAGGGCCCAATGAACCGTCCCCTGGAATACAGACGGAGGACTCAGCCAAGGGCAAGTAAGAACTGTCCTTTATTTGACATAAAAGATAGGGATCATACAGGAAATAGGAAAATCTCCAGCAATCACAGCTCCTGAGCCCCTGTCAGGGACTTCTGTTGGTGTGTGGCATCACAAGTTGGGGCTCTTCCCCAAAAACTTAAGAGCTTACACAATTGGGTGACTGAGGTGGTAGTGCCTATAGCCGGCACCTATAGAGGTTAGCTGACTGTTTCTAACATGTCAGGTGGCTTTGCCTGAGCCCTCCCCAAAAAATATCTATTACATTGTTGCAGGGTTGCAGGATTACCATTGGCCCTTGCCCTTTGCCATCCACCCCTGGAATTGTGTTCCCTGATTGGCTGGAGCGGGTCTCCTCTGGCATGGCACCCAGCTCTGCTCTCAGCACTCTGTGTACCTTATCAAGGTGGTGAGAAAGACTATGGCCCTCATTACGACCCTGGCGGAAAGCAACTGACCTGACCGCCATAGCGTAAATAGCATTTCCGCCATGGCACGACAGAGTAAAGTGCGGCTAATTCTGACCCATCGGGCACGAGCACTACGCCTTGGCGGAAGTGCAAAGTCCGCGATGGCGGAAATGTCCCCAAAACGCCCCTCACCGCCGTCGTACGGCGACCTAGGTGCAATACCGCCACCGGACATAGCGGTCACCGCAAAGAGCGGCAATCGGAAAATACGGTGACCGTAAATATACGGAAACGGAAGCAAAAACATGGTCCCGGAACGGGAAACAGCACGCCGTACACCTATAAAATCAGAACATTCACACAACCATTAAAAATACTACCCTGAGAGACATCCCAACCCGACATCCACCCTAGTGAAACCAAAACAATGGGAAAAGTAGCGAAAAAAGCGTGCGACCGCAAGCGGCAGGTCCACTTCTCATGTGAGGAACTCACGGTGCTCACATAGACCCTCCAGGAGAATGCTGCCGTCGTCTTCTCGACGCAAATGACCAGGACGGCACTTGCGAACAAGAAGGCCATATGGGCCCTGGTGGCACAGCGGGTAACTGCGGTGGGGACCGCACCCCGCAACCCACAGCAATGCAGAAAGCGATGGGACGACCTGCGGATCCGCGTCCGTAGCATACTTTCTGCCAACCGAAACATTGCCACAGATACCGGGGGAGGATCGGACTCACCCATCAAGCTGACCCCCTGGGAAGAAATCTGTGCCTCCACCATTGGAATGGAGACCATAGAGGGAGTCGGAGGGATGGAGAAAGGAGTGCAGACATCCGAAGAATCAGGTAGGTGGCCCAAATAAAACTATGCTAAAACCACAATGTCCAATCATGTGAAGTACCATGTGTCCACATAGTGCAACAGAAACACATGTCCAGGAGAACGTCCACTTACATTGGCCTGATAGCGGACATTAAAAGTCAAATTAAATAAATAAATAATTAAAATTCCTAAAAACACCCTCTACACGTGCAGCAGGCACCCCCTAACTGCAGGCTGCAATACAACTGCACCCTCAATCCACACAAAAATGAAACTACCTCCAAGGCCCTGACCCAAATCACCCTCAGGTACCACCCCAATGCATGTGATACATTGCCATTCCAATTTCCACAGACCCATTAATAACGCTCGCCCTCCTTTACTCCACCACAGGGTCCGATTCAAACGACGAGCTCCAGGACACCCCTACCAGCACACCTGCAAAGAGGGCCAAGACCAACGTCCAAAGACCCTCCACCTCAGCTGCACGCATCAAGACATGGCTGCAGCACAAATCAAGTGGCAGCACACAGGAGGGGACTTCAACAGGCACCCCAGCAGCCAGCATGGCCACAACACCACCACCACCACAGGCCCCCCCAATGGATGCCACAGAAGGCACTGCTTCTGGTGGCAGCAGCACCATAGGTGACACTGCATTAATGGCAGCATGCTCCGACACAGAAAACGGTGATGTCGATGTACGATCCATCCATGACCTGTCTCAATCCCCCTGTTTGTTTCATCCCGTACAACATGAGGATACCACGCAGGGGCACTCACAAGACGACGACTGGCCATCCCCCACAAGCCCTGTGTCAAGGCAACATGAGGTGATCAGCCCCTCTGTGACACCACCGCAAATGGCCATGGCCCAGCAGAGGCAACAGTCCCTCGACCAGGTGATCGAGCAACAGCAGCAACTGGCCACGCTCCTCAAGGACCATGCTGATGAATGTGGGGGTACCAAGGCAGCCATAGAAACATGTACAGAGACACTAAGGGCAGAAATGGAGAGAAGCACCGAGAGCCTGAGATTACAAATGGAGAGAAGCACCGAGAGCCTGAGAGTACAAATGGAGAGAAGCACCGAGAGCCTGAGGGGGGAACTGCATGCGACGTCCAAAGACGTATGTGCTGAACTTGCCGCTGTGCGCCATGTGCTCACTGAGCTCTCACAAACCCTCAGGGACATGCATGGACGTGAGCAGGCAGAGACATCATCCGTTGCAAGTTCCGTCCAGGGCAGCCCCCAACGTAGATCTGGGAGGAACCTGCGCTCCACAGGCAGGGGTGCCCCTGATACCCGGAGAGGGGGCTTGCAATAGCGACTGCCCACTGACAATGAGCATCTTTGGACACTGGTGTTCGGGGGGGAGGTAGGAGGGTGGAGGGGGTGTGTTGGGCTTACTTGGGTGGCGGGTCGATGGGGTGTGTAACACAATTTCACATATGCTATAAACATTTCACAATCATCCAATGAGATGTGTGGACATTGATCTTAGTGTACGAGGCCATCATAGGCGTACAGTCCATATTGTGCATGTTCCAGACACACACAGTGCCACAACTCCCGTGCCCATGTATCAACCACCAGGCGTGAGTGCTAGAAGCATGAATCTATGATAATCTGACGAATTTCACGGCCCTCCTGTGCCTCGCGGACTCCTTCAGGTTCTGCCACATCCCCACCCACATCATGACCATATTCTGGTGCTTGCAGTTCTGCGTCAGGGGGCATGGGCACATTTCTACGTATGCACATGTTGTGTAGCATGACACATGCCATGACCATTTTAGCAACCTTCTCATGGCGGTACAGGAGTGCCCCGCCAGACCTGCTGAGGCAGCGGAAACGAGCCTTCAGTAGGCCGAATGCCTGTTCTATGACTACACGGGTACGTGAGTGGGCGTGGTTGTAGTCCTCCTCATGCTGGTCCTGTGGGTTCCGGAGTGGTGTAAGGAGCCATCTCTTCAGTGGATACCCGGCATCACCTGTATGTGGACAATAAAGGATGTTTGAGGAATGACATTGCTACGTAAGCACCCCCCCCTTCCTGGCAGGTCATTGCCGCATCACATACCCCACATTATCATGCATGAAATGAGACTCACCGAGTAGCCAGGATCTGTTCCCTGCATGTCGCTCCATGTAGCGTGGTATTGTAGAGTTCCGTAAGACCATGGAATCATGGGTTGATCCAGGAAATCGGGCACAACAATGTGTAATGATCCCGTTTGAGTCACACACCATTTGTACATTAAGAGAATGATATTGTTTTCGGTTGCGGTACTGGGCCTCCATGCCATGTGGGACAACCAATTCCAGATGGGTGCAGTCGATGGCACCAATGCAACCCGGTATGCCGCCAAGTGCATGGAATCCCACTTTTGTGTTGGTAATTTCCTGCTCCGAGCGTGGTAGAGAGATGTAGTCGTCTGCGTGCTTCAGGAGGGCATCGAGCACTTGCAATAGTGTCCGTGAGAACAGTGGCTGTGATATGCCATGCAACTGTCCGACTGTGTGCTGGTAGGTGCCTGTGGCCAGGAAGTGGAGTACAGACACCACCTTCAGTAGGGGTGGGATGGCGGTTGGGCTATCTATCATGCTGACAAGGTCAGCGTGTGTCATGTCCACATTGGCGGTTATGGTGTCCCGGTCCAAACGGTAGAGGGTGTGGATCTGCTCATCAGTGAGGTTGAACGGATGTGCTCGGAGGCGTGGGATTGCGGGCTGCCTGCGTGGTGGTAGTGGCTGTGCTGGTGGGCCTTGCTGGCCCTGCCTTGCCCTCCTCCCCCTCCTGCGTCTCCTCTGTGCGGCCGGTTGTTGTAGTAGTTGGTGTTCGTCTTCTTCTTGAAGTTGGAGTACTTGCAGTGCTATCAGGTCCCCCAGGGCCAACATCGCAAGTCCTGCCGGCAGCATTTTGGAGTGGGTGTGGTTGTGGGAGGGGGTTGGGTGTGCAATTTATGTGTTTCCAAGCTGTATAGCCTCCACCTGTGGTGATTCATTCCACCTGTGCAAGCTGCAATCCCCTTTGGGCGAGCACGTCCCGCACACAACGCTGCAAATCGACGCATGGCATCTTGCTATTACAATCATGTATTTCATCCCGATGGCAGTGAGATATCGCTTCATATGTTAATTCTGCTATGCTCCCATTGTTTCACATACTATATTCGCAGTCGGGAACAAACTTGTGAAGGGTCAGTGGAATGTAGTACTCGATTAACGGTGGACCCTCATGCAGCTCTGTACCGCGGTTCACCGACGGGCGGGGCGTCCCATTTGTGAGTGTAGCCAGTTGCCATTTTCACACACTGCCGCACTAAATGGATGGATTTGTGATTTCAAGCGGTCACAGATGCCTTTTCGACGTGATGTTGCAAATGAGGAATTCGAAGGACAGCGCTTTCGGTTTCCAGCTAGCGGCGAGGAGACGCCCACAGGTCTGACTGCAGATAGAAAGTTCTATTGTTTAATGTCCTTGGGACAGGGGCCATGCCGAGAATGCAATGATTGATATGAATAGTATGGGATGCGCAATAGCGTAGTGGAGGATGAGGCAGGACGTTCCCAAATACATGTTACTTCACAACACTAGAATTCCGGCCTGGAGCACAGTGGATTTTGCAGACTGCATTAGGCACAGATTCAATGGAAATTTCTAATGTGATGTGAGTAAATAATCAGGCGTTTTTATACCGGGATGAGGGAATGATGTATGGATGCATGGACAGATGATTTAATAGAGAGTCTGCCATGTACATGGCTTTTTGGAATCTATCAACCTCCTCTGCGCTATGTGATGCAGGGCTGCCATAGTGGGACCATTGTCTATCTGCCCTTGTCGAACCCTGCCTGTCTCGACGCGCCTTCAAACACTTGTGTCTATGCACGTTACTAATCCCATCTAATGGATTCAGTTTTAACAGACGCATGCACACAAACACTCGTTTGTAATAGTGTTTTCACCTCGATTTATATAGTTATGATTCGCAAGTGATTATTGGGTGCGAAAAATCCTTTTGAGTGGGCTAGCATGCATATGGCTGTGGATTTAGTGTGATCTTTGAAGTGAGTAATTCAAATGGAGTTCTGATGCCCATACTATTCTTTTTCGTTTCATTTGGGTGACAGGTACCTCCTCCCCTTTTGCCGCTACCATCTGTATGCCACTCCTGCAGATGGCTTTTACTCCCGACACCTGCTGCTTCGTGTTAATCAGTGGAGCACCATTACGATCTTATGGGACGATCGCCAATGGCCCACATGCCCTTACGCAGTACTAGTGGCTAGGAGCAACATTTTGAGCTTTCAGCTGGACTAGTGCCTACCTAATGGGACGGCCCTGCGGTTCTAGGCGCTTCCATGTTTCCTTTTTGAATGTGGATGTAGCCCCTGTGTACCATGGAGGAACAGGGCGTCACACAAGAAGAAGCTGGTCATTTATTGCGGATGCAGCCCACAATTATGAGATATGATTTGGAGTTCATGACCTAATAGCTGTATGGCCCGGGTGATTTTGTTGTGCATTAAATTTTGATTATGATATTGACCTTGTAGCGTTATTCTTTGCAAGTAATGTAGCATATTCCTATTTGTGGAGCGATGTATTGTGAGGAGATCTGCTTTGGGTTCGGCCTTCTGGGCATAGTTGCGTGGTACTGTACTGGGCGCGTTTGCCTACGAAGGCCAGTAAGGTCAGGGATAGGGGCCGCCATTATGACTGTTTTAATGGTGTCATGCTCATGGGAGGGGGATTGGCTTTTGTGTAACAGATGCCGGTCGGCCAGGTGGATTGGTGGAATGATGTGATTTTCAGAATATGGCTGGTCACAGGTGCCTGTGTTTGCGTGCGTTTCTTGGAGGGTGACTGAGGTCATGTCCATTGGAATGGCTTCTGTATTCGTGCCATCTGTGCCCTGCTGCTCCCATTGGCCCCTCTTGAGATGTGCCTGGCTGCTCAGTCACTCTGCCAACTTGTGTGGTACATGCTTATGCTGCTGGTTGGTTTGTTTACTGGCTGGAGTACAGGGCTGGTGCAGTCTCACTCAGGATACTGCTTTGTATGTTGCCTTGCACTGGTGTCAAGCGATGGGGGGCCTGTTTTTGTTTGTCTCAGTTTTCAGTTCATGTTGCTGTACTTGGAGCTTCACATGCCTGTGCTGCATCAGTACGGCAATGGTGCCATGGCTAATATGGATGGCCACTCACAAGGCACTTGGAGCCCCTACATTCATTTGTTCGTTGGCATGCATGGGTGACTTGTACATTTGACTGGTTGCATTGTTTGACTTCATAGCACCTACGAGGAGTTGTGCAATGTGGCCAGGGAGTGGTGTACAGGCACTCAGTAGGGCCTTTTACGGTTGGTTTGCGATGCCGTACTTATCACCATGGCGGAATGGTAATTTCCGCCATGCTTGATGGCGTTAGGTACATGTCCGCTAGGGTCAGAATTCCCGTACCGTTGCGCCATGGTGGTCATTACGGTTTCGCAGTGCGCGCGTGCGCGTACTTGGTGCAGTTAGCGTTGGCGTTCACTACGGTGTCGCTAATGGCATCGTACTTTACGGTGACGGGTCATAATCGCAACGGGCGGTATTCGATGGCGGTATTGTATTTCCGCCATCGTTTTTCGATTTCCGCCAGGGTCGTAATGAGGGCCTATGTGTCCCCATTGTTGCTACTGGTATAACCACTTTGCCTTAGAGAGTGCCTGCAGGTTGCAATGTTGTAAAAACATGTATCATTTTTTGTCTGCTTCACTGGGAACTGCTCCTCTTCCCACTATGGGTAAATGGCCATTGTTCGGCTTGGCCGGATCATGTGGCTGAAGACCACAAAATGGAGCTTTTCTGTCTGCAATTAGTGAGGATTTATTCTGTTATTTTGCAGGTGGCCCTTGTGTCTGGGGAAAGGAATTTTCTGCTCATCTCTGACCTTGGCTGCGGGCACCAGCCCTGACTGTGTGCTGCACAATCCGTTTTCCTTCATCCCATATTTTGAGGCCTGTGCCTTCATGTAATGCAACTACAGTTATGCTATGATGTCTGTATGTCTATATTGTGTCATGTTCCTTATGGGTTAGTGGTAGTTGGCCTTCCAGGTTCCTGATACGACCCTGTAGTTCCATATGGCTAGTTGCAATAAGCGGCTGCAAGCTTGCCCTGCATCTCCTGCTTTACTTGCATTTCTGCGTTTGGCTAATGAGAGAAATAAGAAAGGCTTTCGACAGTATGTGTATGTATCTGTTCTCTACAGAACTGTGTAAGCATGTTCTTTGTGTGTGGAAGTGTGTGTCATGTAACTTCATGCAGGGATGCGAGTTCGCTTCATGACTAACGTTACTATGTCATGGTGTCTCTAATGACGTCAGGATATTTATCATTAGTCAATCAGTTCCAGTGAGGGACCTGTATCCATGATCAGTGTTGAGGCACCTGTATCCAGGAAGATGTCAGCTAGATAAGGCTTGAATGGCTGTGTGAGAGAGTATCTATTTGCATATGTAGATATCACTGGCCCTCTTGGGGGCAGGCCAGACATGACTGGCATCTTGCATTTCTGGCTCTTCAGGCTGTCATGGTTATTGGGGTCAAGAGGGACATTCCAGGAAGCCTCTAATCAATTAATTTAATATCATGGTAAAATTACACAGCACACTGACACACACACTCACACAGTTTATGCTTCATTAACAAACATAAAACAACACACAATTATATTTACAGCAAGAACAGAGTTAGTGCAAGCTTCCAGATAAAACATGCATGTCAGTGTGAGATAATGGGCCTCATTACGGCCCAGGCGGTAAGGGGTTAACGGCGCCGTAAAAGGTGTCGGCGCCGTTAAACCCTTATCGCCTAATTACGAGGTCCCTTTGCGGGACCCTACCTTAACGGCTGGTTTTACCAGCCATTAAGGAAGGAACCCGCAAAGGGACTTTTGAGGTAATTACGGTACCTCAATTTGCGGTACCGTATTTACCGCCTTCCCCATTCCCATTGAGCCCTATGGGGGCAAAAATGGGAATGGGGAAGGGCCAATGGTGAATGGGGAGTTACCGCCCCGCCAACCTTGGAATGGGGCGGTTATTCCGCCATTCACCATGGCGGAGTTGGAAAAATACCGGCGTCAACCATGGCGCTATTAGCGCCATGGTTAACGCCAGGGTCGTAATGAGGCCCAATGTATCCCTCACAAATGATAAAGCATGGGCAAGACAAGCATACTTTTTTTCTCATTTATGAACACTGGTACAGAGCAGGATTCTTTTGAAAATGTAGTATAGGTACAATATCAGCTGGTCGAGTGTAAGCTTATCAAAGCACACAAATTACATGCATTTTCAGTCATCTTCTGTTTAATCCAATTTCTTGACAGGGCCTTTGGTGAGCTTAAAAAAGACTCTTTTAAACAGAACTGAAAAGCTTTGCACACGTAAATCACGATATGTTGAAATGACCGCTAACATTTAGCTTATTGTAAAAAAGATTTGTAATAAACCATACGTGTTGAATTTAAAAGAAAGAAATGCATTTTATAAATAAGAATGGGAACTAGGGTTTCATAAACAAGTCACTCAAACAAACAGTAACAGGTGCATTATTATACGGCCATTATAAGGATCCCCACAAAAGGGTACATGTATATCTTTCCTGACAGACAAAACAGGGACAGCATGGGCAGGTCCAGGAAAGGTTTCTTTTAGAAAGAAGAGTTACAGGATTGGTGATGGCTTTGCATGCAGCCAGCAAGTTTCCACATATGCCAAGCAGAGACTAAGTTTTCTCCTCCGGCACTAATACAACGTTCTCTCCCGATCCAAAATGGCAGTCGGAACAACTACGCGACACACAGTGCGTAGTGACGTCAGTTTGCATCCACGGCGAGGTGACGTGATCATGTCGCGATGCCATGGACTCACCATAAAAAGCAGCGGCTCTCGAGGGGTGCAGCGGACAATCGTATCCGATGCACACCCTCGAAAGCAACCGCCAAGATGATCTAAGACCAAACAACACTTCCAGGTAAGCCCAATAACAGCAACCTAGCATATTCCAAATGGCAGAACTTATTTTTGTTAAAGAAGATGTTACTTTTCAACTGTAATAGGCAAAACAGCCACGCTAACATCAACTACACATTTAAAAATTATATTTTTTTGTAGATTGTTCAGAAAACTTTGGATATAGACAACGAATTTGTGTTAAAAAATGAGACGATGAAGGAAATTGATGTAATATCAGAAGCTAGCACTAACAAGGAAATCCCAATATATGTAAGTAGGTACCCTATATAAATAAACTTGAATAGGGCGAACCTGATGATGATCTGCTTTATAAAGCATTGATTTGCTGCTTTTTTCTTTCTGTTCCCTTTTTTCTCTTTAGCTTCAACTAGCATAATTATACGTTAAAAATCCCTCCTGAGGATCCTTGCCAACACAAGCAAGGTGAAACACTTGTAGAGGGTGAACCTTATAACCCTAACAACTGAGAAACAATGTATTGAATCAACTGAGGGTGAACCTTATAACCCTCACAACTGAGAAACAATGTATTGAATCAACTGTGTAATCAATCAAATAAAATTTATATTTGGAGCGCAAAAGTGGAAGTCTGGTATTTTTCCAAGGAATTCATTCATGACATTGGGCAGCCGCAATGTCCCAAGCTCCACATGCAGCAAACAAATAGCACAATATCAGTGCAGTGACCTCTCACAAAACAGCATCAACGTAGCTCGGAACAGCTGTTCAGGCTGAACGCACTCTCAACACATATGCCAAGCACCCTGATTTCATATACCCCTCTGAGTCCAGCAGCTTCTACTCATTATCATGTAGCTTCTGGGATGAAGGTTAAGTACAAAGGTTGCACTTTGCACACAAACTGTGGTGTGGGCAGGGGGTGGTGGTTGGGGATAGGGTCTACAGTTTTAGACTGCACTACAACATTGCTTACACTCTGCAAAAAGCTTTGGCGTATTAGCCTGTGTCCGCAGGACCAAGACCTCACACTCAAGATTGCCCAGGCTGCAAGCGAGCCAGGTGCAGGCTTTCCTGGATGAGGGGGAAGTCTATGGGAGTGTACAACACAATGTAGGGGAGAGCATCTTGGCTGGAGCACAAGTCTCTCTTTGGATCATTCGTGCACTACAGGCAAATAAACATCTATAATCCCATTATTCAATGTCACCTCACTTGCCTATTGCTTATTTCAGTCTATCATTTTTATCATCAAATTATCAATTTCCTGCGATGGCCGGCTGACTAAAGTATTTCAATGGCATTTTATAATGGACCATCATTTTAACATCAGATGATGCACAGATTGAGTGCTATGCATTTACCCTCAAAATGCACCTATTCTCAGCAGACCTGGGACAACTCACAGTGTGCAAGCTCGCCAAGGCCATTTTTGCTGCATTGGTTCACAGTATTTGTATGGGGGCAAGCCTCCTATATGACCCCTCTACACCCCTAACCCCTGCCCAAACCTTACATTTAAAAGGCAATATACCCAAATCCCTGCACCCCCTACAGAGACACGAAAAAATGCAGGTGCACTGTTGCGTTGAGTTGGCCATTACGAGTTAGGCAGGTCAGGCTGTGTAGCCTGCACTGGATAATGCTTCTGCATTTCTTGCACATAAAACATCACATACAATATGATAGGCAGTTTTCAAATTAACTGGGTCGTTTTTTATCACTAACTTTCCAAGAAATGCGTGACACACCCAGATTTGTATTTAAAGTACACCACTGCTTGCCCAAAAGTGGCTATTTATACAGTACTTTTATAATTGCATTAATACGTATACTTCAGTTAGACAGCAAATACTACAACAAATCCATTGTGGGCCCAGTAAATTAGATGCAGCCCTGACCAGCATTGCTTGAAAGTGTTATGATAAATATTCATCCGCTTTCTCGTGCTAATGAAAACCTGTGTTGCTGCAAACACACTCCCCACCTCACCCCCCATCCCACTCAGAGAGTTTGTGAACAATGTCATTTGGCTCCGTAGGACTGTACCTGCATAAAACAACCATCTTGGACCACCATTCTTATTCCCCTGCTCTTATCTGTCTGGTGTCTGTTTCCACTGGTCCATTCTCTGTCTCCAGAAGTTTAAGGTCCAACAAGTTCCTAGGCCTCTGACGTGCCTGAGGTGAGTGACCTTGGCCTGGCCTTGTTGTTTTATCAAAATCTCATCCTATACTGGGTGAATTCTTTCCTTTTTACATCTAGACCACGTGGCACTGCACCATAAAATGGGATGCCAACAGGAAGTAGCTCCTCTTGAACTCCAGAATGGCATTAAAAATATTGACGCGTGCACACGTGTCTGCACCTGCGAGCATTGTAGTTTGCTGGAAAGCACCCCATATATGAAGGAGTGCATGCTCAGACCATTTTATTTCCGATATGATTAAATATTTCTGTTTCATGGGAGCAGATGGAAACCCTGCTTTCTGGGGCACCCTGCTGGCTAGCGCCTTAGGTAGCAACTTAGTTTGCCAAGTGCTTGCAACGGCCCTGAGAGCCGCCTCTGATAGAGGGGAGGGAGTACATCTGACTTTGCCCAATGTGTGCATATACCTTGCTACTGTAATGTATTATCATACTGTATTATAATTTCCAAACCGTAATATAATTGTGCAACTTGTAACTTTACAACTCTGTAACTCTAAGCCGAAAGCTTTCATGTACCTGCGCCCTGATACCCATGGCTCTGGCATGCATTACAAATAAAATAAACAAACAAACATCAGCATTCGTCATCTTTTTTCTTGAGTGCTGTGCCCAAAATGCAGTTTTTACAGTGACACTGAGAATCAGGGGTGGACTCGGAACCAAAAGAGGCCATGGAAATAATTTTCAAAGTGTCCCCATATTACACATTTTCAGTAAGCCTGGCCTTTTGCTATGAGAACATTTGGAAATAGCACACAAAAGAGCTCCAGGGTGCAGAGGCCTACCGGGAAATCTCCAGAGTTCCCTATAGGCCAGTCCACCCCTGCTTGGAATAAAATATTACATTTGGATAATCTCTTAGCACTGTTGCTAAAAGAGGTGCTACATTAACTTATACGCTATGCCTGCAGATTTTAACCAGTTCACATTGATTACTGATGCACTGTTTTTTTTAAAAAACAAATTCACAGGAATGGAGTGTTGTGTTTATGTCAGTATGGGAGAACTTGAACAAAAATGGTGTGGCATCATTGTATGGGCCACCGAAATACATTTGCCTGACCGCAGTTGATTGAGGGTTTCCCAGATCTGCACCATACAGTAAATTACAATGGTGAAATTGATTCAATGTCACATGTATTGATGGCTTCAATTTGAAAGTACTGTATAGTGAATGCATTCACTGCAGTCCTGTGTTTACTGCATATATTGCACGAGTTGAGCACATCAAAAGAATAGCAGATTTAGATAAAGCACAAACTGGGAAATAGAGTTTGACACAACTTTATATCTGTAGGACTAGTAAATCAAACAGAAAATTAGTTTGTAAAAAGAATAAACAATTGGTAAATAAATAACCAGCAATAGATTCAAACAAAATAGAGTACGCTCCATAGGGTGCATTGTAAATTACAAAGTAACATTGTTTGAACAAATTCTTGTCCTGGTTGATAGAGAGTACCCCCAGCAGATATAGAGCTCACCCGGATGAAATCCTGGTACAAAATTAATTGTGTGTATACTAAGCCGGTGTTCTATCTCCGATCCACCAATGTTACCGAGAATGTAGGCACTCAAACCACCTATGTGCTTGAAAGGACAACTATGTCACACTCTCCTCCTCCTCCTCACAGTGCTTTTTTTTACCAGGGCGTTTAGGTGCTTTAAGGCCCGTGGAAACACAAGGAGCCACTAAGTGGCACCATGTTAGACAGTAGCTTGGATGACTGTTTCTGACGGGCATTGCAGATTAATTGTTGCCAAAATAGAGGTTAAATGGGTATGCATTACCAATATCGTGGAGAAATACACAACCAGAGTAGTTCTACTGAAATGATTAAGGATGTTGATCAAATTTGATGGACATACCCGAGTATTGGTCAAACATAAAACCTACAATATGTCCATTTATAGGGTCACAGGCTGCTTTTCTTGTGAAGCGCCCCTTTGGGTGGCTTAAGAATGCACTGATAGGTCGATGAATGGAACCATTTTGGTCTTTTCTATTTGACAGATGCACCTGCTACTTTTGCATCTCCTGTAATTGTTTTTTCCTGCATCCTTGAGGGAAACATACCCGACTAGCTATGCAAAGTTGTTATGTTTATGATTTTTGTAACACAGACAAATAAAAATATTACTGACTAAAATCAATATGTTAAGAGAACCCACAGGCTTGTAAGCACTCCACGAATTTCATTTTCATCTGGCCTGAATTCAGATTCTCTGCACTGCAAGCCTGACGTATTTTCTTTTAGGAGACCAATTTGCTTCAAACTACTACTATTTTGTCATAAATAAGTAATATGATTCTGCAAAATGTTTATGAACAATCAATCTGGCCAGGGTCTAAGAGTTTTAAGTACAACCACACATCAGTTGCATTAAATGAAGTCAGGTCTCTGCCAGAAATGTGTGCTGCTGTCATTGCCATTCCTCTTTTCTATATTTTGCTGTTTCTCAACTTATATCGAAGTGTTGTCCAGGTATAAAAGAAGGGGCCACAAGGCTTCTCACGCTTTACCAAATCGGTGCAAACATTTCAGGCACACATGGCTTCCTTTGCATGGGGACGTGCCCAAGGCAAATGAGGGCATTTGTATTATGTCGAGTAGTTATGACAGAGTCGAGATTCTTATTAGTGGCATGCAGGCAGGGGTGGACTGCCCTATAGGGAATTCTGGAGATTTTCCAGTGGACCTCTACACCCTGGGCCTCTTTTGTGTGATAACCTATTTTATTTCCCAATGTTCTTATAGGAAAAAGGTTGGGCGTGCTGAAAATGTGTGAAATGGGGTCACTTTTCCTATTGTACTACTGAATGTTATATTGTAATTTGTGAAAGGTTTATTTACAAATCAAACAAAATATAGGGTGAACATTATGTCCAGGGTCTCTTTTAATTCGCAGTCCACTCCTGCACAGAGGCAAGCATTATGTGTTCACTTCATTTGTTTTAACAGCAATAAAAACATGAACAACAGGGGAAAGAGACATTTTCCATTATTACTACTCACCTCTTAGCAAATCAATAACCCTTTCTTCCGTCCCATAACAGTATCCATGACCCAATACTTGGACTCTTTTCCACCTCGACCATCCAATCCTATGCCACCATTCTTCAAATAAAGGAAAGGAACAGCCAAAAGGGAACAGATTCATCTTGGAATACGGGAGACAGAGCACAAAAATCTCAGAAAAGTGTCTGAACCATCCAAGACGAGTCAGCTGCAACAGAAACAGCAAGAGATGCATCATTTGGAAGGAAGGTATTGGAGGGATAATACCTGCTCCATTCTATTAGTAGAATCTCGACTCTCCCTCATAAATAATTGAAAAATTGAAATTCTATGGCATGGTGGCTTCCTATTATGGATGTTTTAAGCACTGCCGACTGTAGGGTATTTTGTGGAGATTTGGGGCCTGACGGTATTTTATTACCGCTGAGAAATAACTTAGCAATAATCACTCTTTGTATTCAGATTTGGCCATGTGCAACAATAATACAATGGACATGCATTATTTCAGCACCCAGACCTGCATATTTGGTATACGTGGTTGGTGGTATTTTGGTGAGCATAATTCCCTTGTTTTATTTGTGGCCCCAATGTCCAGAATCCCTTATCTTCGCTTAGATTTTTCGTGTGATCACTAGAGAGACCTCAGACCTGCATTCTAGGGAAACCACAATTTCCAGGGATAGTGTTGGTGCGCCACCATGGGCAAACTCACTGACTTATTTACGACAGAGAGCTATATGTGGTAGTCTTGTGGTAATTTCCACTACCTTATATACGGTAGGGAGCTATGTTCAGAGAGTCTCTCTTCCCGTTGGCTCATGTACCTCCAACAAGTTATACTACAGTCACTCACAATTATTCATACTGATTCTGACATACGCACATCTGTCTTAAAATGACCATTGCACTGTTTAAAAATCTCCCCACATCATTGGCATTGTAATGGTAAATAGAAAATAAACCACCCGTCTGTTTTCAAATATTTTCTGTATTATAAAATTTGCATTTAGACATAATCTCATTCTTTACAGCAATAAAAGGGAACAATCAAAGCATTTTCAATGACACACTGCAATTATAGTGGCGGAGAACAGAACTTAAATTGCAACATTAGCACTTGATTAAGACACGCACGGGACTTTCATTTTTCTACACTGACTGCATACTTTCGTGCACACACACAGCTCCCCCAGTTAGGTAATTACCTTATCTGTTTAGAGGATTCTCTCTGTGAATGTGGCTCTCTTGGCTTAACTCCAACGAAAAGGGACGCTTGCCTTCTCAAGCCGGGGTCATTGCCTGGAATTCTCAGCTTTTTCAGATAGGACAGCCTCTGCCAGTGGAAATGTAATTCTTTCAGCTTTCCCCAGTCTCGACTGCAGCAGGACACCCCCACAGCCAGGTCTTCTCCCCAGTAGTGCAGAAAGATGTCTGCCTGTCTTTTTCCCTGCTACTGCCCACTAAAACTTTCCTCTCAGCCCTCTTTATGACGTGTTCCAATGAAATCCATCATCTCTCATCCTCCTACTTTTAAACAATAGCTTCGCTTATACATTTGCAATTGTTGCAAATCTGACTTCCTTCCTCCTGCAGTTACTGTGCACAACAACACGGATAATCATGCAGAGAAGAGAGGAAAAATCTGCACACTCATTTAACTGGTTTTCAAAATATGCCTAATTCTGCAGTAGAGAACACATTTTATTAGTGAGTTATAATAAAATAAGGTTTTATTAGTCAGGTTAATGGTTAATATGTTAGCTGTTAATTTTCAAATGTGTCTCTAGCAATATAGGCATTTCAGGTGAAAAATAGTGTGCATATTTTTAAATGAACACGTGTGCTTTTAACTGTAAAAATAGCTTTGCATCTTATATGTTAAAATCGTTTTTTGACTGAATAGTCTGTCTTTCCTTGTTAATCTGTTAACCCATATAGCAATGCACCGCACCCTTGTGGTGGTGCTGCAAAAATGCTACTTGTGCAGTAGTGCTGTAATGCTACTTGTGCAGTAGTGCTGTAATGCTACTTGTGCAGTAGTGCTGTAATGCTACTTGTGCAGTAGTGCTGTACTCTGTGCTGTAACATGCCAAATATCCTTACATATACCCTCCTTTTGTTTTTAGAACTTGGCTATAATCCAAGCCAATTCCTAAAAACAACTTGTTCTATTTTTTTTTTTTACAATATAGCAATCCAACAAAATGAATATTCATGTGCATCAATGAAAATTTGCAATTAACATTTCATCTGAGTCCATCAGTTCATAAAATGTTCCACATTTGCCTTCTCAGTGGAAGTGGCATTACTTTAAGTTTACATTTTCCAAGTCAATTAAAAACAATGAAATAAAACAACTAACTAAAACAAATAAGTAATATAACAAGTTAAAATAAATAATTAAAATAATAAATACGTGGAACTTCATATGCCGGAACTTTTGTTTTGTCTCTTTTGGTATGTCCCGACCAGCGATGTTATTCGGTTCATTCGAGTACTCTTTCATCTTGGCAATCTTGAATCCACAGTAGTCATCTCTTTTGGCATTCCGGTTATTTTGTCTTCACCTCCACCTGGAGGCGGGCATCTTTTGGTCTTCATCCAGGGGACTCCAGGACTCCATCGTCTCCCGTGGCCTCTGATCCCGGAACCTCCGATCAAATAATGTTAATTGTCTAAATCAAAATAGAAAATAAACAGATTAAGTACATAGCACAATACTAACTTCATCCTTTTGCCAAAAATAAAACATGCTTGGTAAAAATACTTCGTTTTTTTTTTTTCTTTTTTTCTGAAATTAAACACAAGTTAAAAGAAAACAAACACATATAAAACAGCATTCAATATTTAATACACTTTCTCTCTGCACACCAACCACGAGCTTCCGTTATATGTGCATTTATTTATTTATTTATTTATTTATTTATTTATATTATATATTTTCACATATATTACAGTGTTTATGTGCCATCATAACAATCAACTTTTTTTTTAACTTCTTTGTCACTGCCTCCTGATCACACCCATTTATTTTCTCAAGGGACTCTATCCGTTTCCACATGCTCAAGCTGCCTGATCTCATGTCTGGGATGGCATGGTTTGATTTGATTTACATGGACAAACTGCTCTATTGCTGTTTCACCTTCATTTTTCAAAATTTTATACACTACAGGAGAGACTTTATCTATAATTCGGAATGGCCCCTGCCAGGCTGCCAGAAATTTAGAATTTTTCTGTTTACTTTTTCCAAAATGAAACTTGTACACCTGATCCCCTACATTGTATTCCTTTACTGATGTCTTTTTGTCATAATATGACTTAGCACTGTCAGCAGCTCTTTCCAGATTTCTCTGCACAAAAGCAAATGCATGTTGCAAATGCCTCCTCAGTTCATCAATATATTCATGAACTGTGGATGCACTCACTAGAGTTTGCTCATGTGTTCTGTATAGTAGGTGTTGTGGTAACACCATTTTCCTACCTGTTAATACCTCATGGGGGCTAACACCTGTTGCTTTGGCAGGAGTCGACCTGATTGCCATCAAAACCAATGGTAAACGCAAATCCCAGCTGGAACCTGCTTCTGCCACAAATTTCTTTAAAATGTCCACAACAGACCTATTGCTTCTTTCAACTGTACCTGAAGACGCCGCCCGATATGCGATATGTAGTTTCCTTTTTACACCTAGTATTTGCCATACCTTACTCATTAGAGTACTTGTGAAATGACTTCCTCTGTCTGACTCAATTCTTTGTGGCAACCCAAACCTTGAGAACACATGGTTCACCAGCAATGTGGCTGCTGTTTGCGCACTACAATCTGGTGCGGGAATGCACTCAATCCATTTTGACATCAAACATACCACACTCAAAATATAGCGGTGTCCCCTGCTCGACCTTTTTAAAGGACCTACATAGTCTATTTGCAAATCTGACCATGGGAGAGTTAGGCCTCTTTTCATCAATGGTGCTCTATGCATTGGTGAAGCAGGTTTAAATTGGGCGCATACTAGACATCCTCTAGTATATAATTCCACATCTTGGGACATATGTGGCCAGTAAGCATAATCTTTTAGTATTTCTAATGTCTTTTGTGAACCTCTATGGCCTGCAGTTATGGCATCGTGTGCATGGTGTAGCATTAGTCCTCTGAATGAAAGGGGTACTACCCACTGTATTTGCCCTGTTATGGACTCTCTAATCATGAGCCCATCCTGTAATCTAATTCGTGTTTTGTTCTTTAATAACACCCTCAACTCTTCTTTTCCCATACAATCATTTTCTGTTAAAGGATTTTTTTCAGGATCTATCAAATGATTATAATAGATTCCCAAAATTTGATCATTCTTTTGTGCCTCAATCAAATCTTGGTCTGGCGTGTCATGACTCCACTGCACCACCGGTTGATCTACCTCCTTTGGTGCTTTAGAACGTGTGACTGCATCAATTTGTATTTCACCCATTAAATAATCAATAGGTAGCAATTCTCCCATCACAGCCCCAATCTTAGCCAGATGGTCTGCCTTATCATTTCCCTCCTTATCCTCTCCTGGTGTTTTTAAATGCCCACGAATTTTTCTCCAGTATATTGTTAAATTATTTTCTGACACCAATTTGTCTATGGCTTGTATCATTTTTCCATGTTTAAGTGGCTTTTTGTTGTATGTAATCATGCCTCTTGCTTTCCAACCAGGCAAATACTCCACAAAGCTATTCCGTGCATAGTCAGAATCAGTCACCAGGACAATTTCACTGAACTTTTTATCAACTGCAGTAGCAATTGCTTTATAGATGGCTGCCAATTCCGCTACCTGACTGCTCCTATCTCCAATCCTCATCCCTATACTAGGAACGCCTTCACATTTCAACCAGACATTTCCTATTCCTGCCACTAATTGTTTATTACTGTCATTTTCAATGTGAAAAGCACAACCATCCACATATACAGTTGGCAAATCCTTGCATGTTTTTTCATCAAAAGCTTTGTGTGGTGATTGTTCAAACTCCTGCAAACTAGCTTCCACATCCATTTCATTTGTTATTTGTTCAGCTGCACAGTCATGTAAGTCAGCTAACCCTTGAGCAATTGGGCTCTTTTTATTTTGTCCATATCTTACTTCTACGGGAAAACCTTGTAATGCCAGCGTCCATGAAGTGATTCTGGATTGCGCTAGATTGCCTGATCTAATTCTTTTACTCTCTAAAAATTGCAAAGGTTGATGATTTGTTTCAATAATCACCTTTTCTCCCTGAACAATGGGGCGGAAATGTTGTAGCGCCCACACAGTGGTTAATAGGGCCTTTTCGCATTCATTAAATTTCATTTCAACTTGGGAAAATGCCTTACTTGCATATGCAATGGTTTTGTGATTCAAATCGTGTTTTTGTGATAACACTGCTGACATACAATGTTCAGAAAAGCCTATTTCTATAAAGAAATCCCTGTCCTTTATGGGGTATGCTAAACATGGTGCCTTTACAAGACATTCCTTCAATCTAGCCACTGCATCAGATTGCTCTCTTTCCCATCTCCAGGGAGTATTTAGTTTAAGCAGTTTAGTCAATGGTTGAGTGATTTCTGCATAATTCTCAATAAACTTTCTGTTATAGCCTGTCATCCCTAATAAACTTTTTACTCCTTTCACATTTTTAGGATCTTTTAATCTTTGTATGGCCTCTATTTTCTTCCTTTGTGGATTTAGCCCATGTTCAGTCACTTCATGCCCTAGAAAGTTCACTTTTTTCTTGCACCATTGTGCTTTTTGCAAAGATACTTTGGCGCCTGCTTTCTGCAATTGGCCAAGCACATGTCTTATTTCATCAAAATGGCTTTTAAGGTTTTCATTTTTTATCAAGACATCATCCACATAAACTATTGTCCCTCTTTCCGCTGCATCTGGCATGGCCTTTCTCAAAAATATGCCAAATTCACTCCCACTATTGATGTACCCGAACGGAGCTCTAAGCCAGGCATATTGAGTCCTGTCAAATGTAAAGGAAAATAGGTGTTGTATCTCCTCTGCCAATGGCACACACCAATATCCAGATGTGAGATCTAACGTGGTAAATACATTTGAACCATGTATCTGAGCTAGGCCCTGATCAATGAATGGTAGTGGCCATCTAGATACTGGTACTCTTTTATTTAACTCTCTTAAGTCTGCACACAGCCGCCATTGACCATTTGGCTTTAACACACCTAAAATAGGCGTATTGGATGTGCTATGAATGGGCCTAATTATTCCCCGTGATTCCAAATTTTTAATAATCTCTGCCAATGATTCTAAACATGCCAGCGGTAGTCTATACTGGCGCACAAACACTGGATTTCTGCTACAACCTTCTGGTAGTGTGGCCACATGTAAATCAGTTAAACCACAATCATAAGCATCTTTTGCAAATACATCCTTAAACTCCATAAATATTTCCCTCAGATTGCGTCGATCCTCATCGCTGTTACATGCATCCGCTAAGGAGATCTGCTCTTCTACCATTCTGGAAAATTCTGGAAACTCTTCTGGTAAAGGAATCTCAGCGCTTTCCTCTAACTGTGTGGCTGTGTCTTTTTGTAGAGCTGCCACTTTCAAATATTTTGGCATATCAGCTTCCACTTCAATGGGCTGATTTCCTGTTTCATTTAAATTAAATATTATGCAATCCTCTTGATGGCAGCACACTGTCTCATTTGAATCATAAGGATACACAGAGTGAATTTTAAATATTCCTTTGGGCTGAGAGTCCAGGTGTTCTGGCAACTCGCCCTTGGCATCTACATATTTTTCAGGAATATTCCCAATCACCATGTTATTTAAATCTGCCGTATAATGTGATTTTTGTATGGCCATTCCTAATGGGGAGTTTTCCTCTAAATGAACGTCCTGACAACCTTTATTATTTACCATGATTTTTACAGATCCCTCACCAATGTCTACCAATGGAATGTATTCATAATCCAGGCCTTGCTGTTTTATGGATTCATTCAGGCATACAAATGCATCAGAGCCTTTCATCTGCTGTCCATTTTTGCATTTCAGTGTTATTGCAAACTGTTTTGTAAATGCAGGAACAATAGTATTTTTCCTCATCTGTAATTCGACTGCATAAGGAACTAGTTGTGCACAATGATAAGCCCTTCTTTTGTCTCCAAATTCAGGCGCCGGCCCACCTAGGCGTGACCATATTTTTTGATTAATGAAATCTAACACCATACACATTCTGTGCATGATGTCATTGCCCATGTAAAATTCATTTTGTGCTCCACTCACTATCCATACATTATGGTAAATTGCTTTCTGCCCAATGCTAATTTTAAGCATGCATCTGCCTGTAATTCGGTTTTCAAAGTCTGGACTGTCCAACCCAGAAACATATTGGTTTTTAATCCTAAATTTTGGGATTTCTTCCCTCTCCATAATTTTTTGCAACAATTTCTCATTAATGAAACTCCTTTCATGTTCCAGCGCTAAAGTGGCTTTTATTGTTTTAAGATAATCATTTATACCAGCGTGAACCCATGGTTGCTCATCTTCCATGTGTATCTCTGCCAGAGTGGTAATGTGTTTTTCTGAATCTGTTTTAGGAACAATATTCTGTTTGCATGTATTCTCTTTTAAATAGAAACGTAATGTGTGTTCGTCTATGGCAGTCTGCCAATCTTTCCTTGGGTCCAAGTATATTTGTACAGGTAGTTTTTCATTGTCGCTCTGATCTTTGTCTTGACACCTTAATATAACAGTGACACTAGGTATGCAGCTATTCTGGAGATATACCTCCACAGCATCATTTGTTTTGGCAACGGTGTGACATTCTTTTATATTGCTGTTTTGTGATTTTAGTTTCTTAGGCCTCAATGGTTTTTTGGTTAAGGACCACAGCACTCCATTCACCCCATCTATGAGAGGAGACAATCTTTTCAGGCAATCTGTCCCCATCAGAAATGGAATTTCACAAATAGATGTGATCAATACCTCTTGTTTCATTCTGTGCTTTCCTATTTTTATGTCAACCTCAGTTACACCTATGATGGGCACCTCCTCCCCATTAAAGTTATGCACTGGGCCTTGATTTGCCTTCACTGTGATCTGACTCTGTGGAGGCCTCCCTTCATTGATACTCTTTACCAGCTCCTTGGACATAATTGTGGCCTGTGCGCCAGTGTCAATCATAGCAAAGGTGTGGCATTTTTCTTCTACAGTGATGGGTGCATAATATCTGTCCTCAACTTCCTCTAATACACATAAGAAATGTGAATTCTTACTGATTTCAGGGCTCACCTTTCTCAGGTCTTTTTCACTTTTGGCTAAGCACATTGGTAAATGAAAAGACATTTTTCCCTCCTTTTTACCCATTTCTGTGCGAGATATTTTATTCATTTCTCCATGTTCAGAGGTTTTTTGGAGTGTGGCCACCGTTCGCCCATCCATCTGGGTAACATCAGAGACCACATTACAACCTTCCAACTGAACATGTGTCACAACATCATTCAGCAATTTGTCATTTTTTAATTCTGTGCATTTGTGATCATTTAGTGTAATACCAGCCCTTTCAGCCTCTTCAAAAATATGTGGCTCAAAGAATTTTTCAGGTGATTGACTTGTACCCTCCTTGTGAGTATTTCCTTTTTCTGTCTGTGTTTGGTAATTGTTTTGCTTGCCCAGGGAAGGAGCTATGGCATCCCCACTTACTCCCTGTTCACTGGTATTCCCCATGCATGAGTCATTTTTCTTAAATCTGTCCCTTTGTTCTTTTGGAATTCCTAATGTTTCTTTTTCATTTGTGCAAATCTTTACTGTTTTATTTAGCTCTAAGTTAAACCGTACCTCTTTTTTAGAAGTATTTGCACTTTCTGTCACAATTTCATTTACTGGTACTTTCATTTTTAATCCATTAGACATCTCAGAGTCGTTATGCAAAATTATATCAGAGCAATCTGTCATTTTGGCACTGCAGTTATCATGAGTACTTAGTCACTTTTCGGAAGCCCCCCGGTCATTGCTATGGCCATCAGCCCCCTCTTTGGAAGGTTGTTTTTGCGCTGTATAGAGCTTTCCTATTTGCTCAGCTAACATTTTCACTTGGGCCTCAAGGCATTGGAACCTTTCCACCTCTCTAGGATCCTCTTTCTGTGGCCTAGGTCGATATTGGTTGTTTTCCCCCTGATTGGATCTATTCTGATACCTCTCAGGTGATTGATACCGGTTGGGATGGTTTCTGAACTCTTGATTCATTTGTGGAGGGGAGCGGGTTGCACCCATCCTTTGATTATAGTCCCCTGGTGGGGAATCATTGTACTGGCGTGGACTGTAGTTCACGTTTTGCTTCATGTCCTGTTTCTCAGATTGTGGGTACTGGCCCCTATATTGATTTCCATTATCAGTAAATCGATCCACATATCGGGGCCTATCCTGATTACCATATATCATGGTGCTGGGATCAAATCTGCTCTGTGTCCCCAATGACTGGTAGGGACCATCATTTCTTTGATCTTGATTTTGTCTCTGGTTATTGTTCATACCTGCCATATCAGACCGGTATCTTACCCGGGGTCTATCTCCTAAATATCTAGGGCTGATGTAGCTCTCTCTATTACTAGGATCATGTGATTGGAACATTGGTACAGTAAATGGCGATCTTTGTTGATTACCCCTTTGTTCAGGTGTCACATTATTTTTACCTTGGCTTTGAGCAGACTCAAGGGACATTTTGGCTGACCTGATTTCCATTACTGTGGCTGAGGGTTCTTTAGATTTAGGCCTAGTATCTTTCATTTTATCACTTTCTCTACCCTGACAATAGAGTACCTCATATAGCTTGGTGCTTTGATGTACAATCCATTCAAGGGACTTGTCACGGTCAAATTCACGGACCAATTGGGATATAATGTCTTTCTGTAGCCCATAGAAGTATGCGGTTTTAAACTCATTGGAATTTGAGTCAAAAGATACATCAAAGCGAGAGAATGCTCTTTTTAAGTCTTGTAAAAATTGGCGAGGTGATGTATTAGGTCCAGCAGTAATAGTGTACGCAACTTTCTTTGCCTCCTGCAATGACTGAAAAGGAGAAAAATGGCGCCTAATTTCTTTTTCAAACTCCAGCCATGTCATATTCTGCTGTTCATTTAATCCCCTTATGATGCTGGCCGTCGGGGCATCTAAAGTTAAATGAAAATATTGTCTGTACTGTTCCTTAGGTATCTGGAGCGCTTTAAAAATGTCATGCACCGCTTCTAAGTGATCCTCAATGCAGCATTCACCTCCCTTTTTAAATGGTTTGATCAGGGCTTTAATGGATTTCATTATTTTCATGGGGCTACTTGTTGCAATGCATGGAATTGCACTATTTTGTGATTCAATCCTGTTTTCAGGTGTATGAGATTGGTGGCTGCCCCCAATGGGAGTATCAAATCCCCCAAGGGCGCTGCAACCAAGTTCAGTCACCGGCCCAGTCACTGGGGCACTAGCTCTTTGGGCAGAGCTAGAATTCACCTCCACTCCATTGAATGTGGTGCCCTGCCGCCTCTCCTGGGACCTGGGAATGCACATTTGC
Source organism: Ambystoma mexicanum (assembly GCF_040938575.1). NCBI lineage: Eukaryota > Metazoa > Chordata > Amphibia > Caudata > Ambystomatidae > Ambystoma > Ambystoma mexicanum. Next base: position 546,647,869 of record NC_090929.1, read on the forward strand.
TGTTCTAAGTCCTTACACTTTTTAAGGAGTCTGTTGGCTTCATCATGCAAATAATTATTTTCATCACTCATTTTATTAATTGCCTCCTGCATATCGCACATTTGCATTTGGCATTCATTGAACTCTTTACTTCTCTTGTCTCTTTCTTGGATCATTTTAATCATTTCTTGTTCTACACTCTGGAGATCACCTTCTTTTTCGCAATGTTCTTTTTGTAAAATCTGCATTTCTGAAACAACCTCATCTTTATCCTGCCTAATGTGATCCACTAAGGCTTTTAAGTGTGTCAATTCTTGCTCACTATCTTCAAATTGTTTCTTGTTTTTGGATAACTGAGTATCAAAGTCTCTGCATTTTAATTGCATGTCTTTTTGGCATACATCCAATTCTGCTCTCAACATTTCCTGATTTTTACTTGCCCCATCTAATTCAGTCTTTAACCTGTTAATTAGCTGAGTATCATTCTCTTGCATTCGCAGTGACTTGTTTAAAATAAACCATATTTTGCCGCATAGCCGTATTAAACAGTCTTTCTCTGCACTTTTATCGGCTGCATTCAATAATCTTGTAAGGCAGACCTGAATTATGCTGCCTTCTGCAAAAATATTGTCTAGTTTTTCTTTCTGCACCTCACCCTGAATGCGGTTACTCCATTCTAAGGTACTGTTCGAAGACCAATTCCCATGTGCAAATAACTTTGCCTCTAAATATTGCACTAGATCTGAGAATGTGGTTTCCCTTTGTGACATTCTGAAATTCGTTTTTAGTGGCACACTGCTATTATAAAATGGGTTCCCTTTAATGTGCAAATGGCAGTGTGAGACACGCTTGCCACGCCCAGTAGGTACTCTATGATCACTTTCCCGGCCTGCAACGCACCATAAATATGTAGGGTATTTTGTGGAGATTTGGGGCCTGACGGTATTTTATTACCGCTGAGAAATAACTTAGCAATAATCACTCTTTGTATTCAGATTTGGCCATGTGCAACAATAATACAATGGACATGCATTATTTCAGCACCCAGACCTGCATATTTGGTATACGTGGTTGGTGGTATTTTGGTGAGCATAATTCCCTTGTTTTATTTGTGGCCCCAATGTCCAGAATCCCTTATCTTCGCTTAGATTTTTCGTGTGATCACTAGAGAGACCTCAGACCTGCATTCTAGGGAAACCACAATTTCCAGGGATAGTGTTGGTGCGCCACCATGGGCAAACTCACTGACTTATTTACGACAGAGAGCTATATGTGGTAGTCTTGTGGTAATTTCCACTACCTTATATACGGTAGGGAGCTATGTTCAGAGAGTCTCTCTTCCCGTTGGCTCATGTACCTCCAACAAGTTATACTACAGTCACTCACAATTATTCATACTGATTCTGACATACGCACATCTGTCTTAAAATGACCATTGCACTGTTTAAAAATCGCCCCACATCATTGGCATTGTAATGGTAAATAGAAAATAAACCACCCGTCTGTTTTCAAATATTTTCTGTATTATAAAATTTGCATTTAGACATAATCTCATTCTTTACAGCAATAAAAGGGAACAATCAAAGCATTTTCAATGACACACTGCAATTATAGTGGCGGAGAACAGAACTTAAATTGCAACATTAGCACTTGATTAAGACACGCACGGGACTTTCATTTTTCTACACTGACTGCATACTTTCGTGCACACACACAGCTCCCCCAGTTAGGTAATTACCTTATCTGTTTAGAGGATTCTCTCTGTGAATGTGGCTCTCTTGGCTTAACTCCAACGAAAAGGGACGCTTGCCTTCTCAAGCCGGGGTCATTGCCTGGAATTCTCAGCTTTTTCAGATAGGACAGCCTCTGCCAGTGGAAATGTAATTCTTTCAGCTTTCCCCAGTCTCGACTGCAGCAGGACACCCCCACAGCCAGGTCTTCTCCCCAGTAGTGCAGAAAGATGTCTGCCTGTCTTTTTCCCTGCTACTGCCCACTAAAACTTTCCTCTCAGCCCTCTTTATGACGTGTTCCAATGAAATCCATCATCTCTCATCCTCCTACTTTTAAACAATAGCTTCGCTTATACATTTGCAATTGTTGCAAATCTGACTTCCTTCCTCCTGCAGTTACTGTGCACAACAACACGGATAATCATGCAGAGAAGAGAGGAAAAATCTGCACACTCATTTAACTGGTTTTCAAAATATGCCTAATTCTGCAGTAGAGAACACATTTTATTAGTGAGTTATAATAAAATAAGGTTTTATTAGTCAGGTTAATGGTTAATATGTTAGCTGTTAATTTTCAAATGTGTCTCTAGCAATATAGGCATTTCAGGTGAAAAATAGTGTGCATATTTTTAAATGAACACGTGTGCTTTTAACTGTAAAAATAGCTTTGCATCTTATATGTTAAAATCGTTTTTTGACTGAATAGTCTGTCTTTCCTTGTTAATCTGTTAACCCATATAGCAATGCACCGCACCCTTGTGGTGGTGCTGCAAAAATGCTACTTGTGCAGTAGTGCTGTAATGCTACTTGTGCAGTAGTGCTGTAATGCTACTTGTGCAGTAGTGCTGTACTCTGTGCTGTAACATGCCAAATATCCTTACACGACACAACACTTGAAGCGCTCACAACAGATTTACAGTAGAAATTGAATAATGTTTTCTCATTAGAGCAATAGCTGCCCTAAGAATATTCTAGAAACAGGCCTCTCAGCAAAAAGCCTTAAATTACACAACCCCCTGGCTGGATGATCTCTAAAGACAGACGTATCTGCACCTGCCTGGCCCATAGCCGACTTAACCCATATGGACAGAGTAGGAGAAGAAACAGGCAAATAGGGTGTGTTGAAATAAATAAAGAGCTGATCAGTGAATTCCCTCAGAGGTCACATCCTCAGTGTGTACTCATTAAGGTACCAGGCCACACACACACAACCTGATGGAATCTTCAGAATTAGGGAAGGAAATTATCTTAGATCTGGATTTTGTCCAGTGGGAAATCACAAAGGATCACCAACCGGAGCAAAGGATATACCTGGCTAATCCTAAACCCATACACCTGCCACACTTTGAACGGAAACTAGACATACCAGCATCACCAGGCCAAGCAATTCGCCCAAAATGGAGACAATAGGATATTCTCTGGCCAGTCCTGAAACAAAGCTAAAAAAGTTAACATCCCACAGCAGAATATTTCGCAAATAGGCCTGGTGGCCTTCAGAAGACGATAAACCAAAGGATGCTCACCCGATGGAAGATCGTTAGCTAGGGCGTGCCTGAAATAAATAGTTGATAGGTATGTATTCACAGTCCAGTAAGAAAGTGAGGAAGACATATTAACCAAAAGATTTACTACTGGTGATAATCCAGAATTAAGGGGATATACGTCCCATCGAAGGCACAAGCGCACCAAGACCTTCCAGGCAACATTGAATGCCTTGACGGAACTGGGGATCTATGACAGTTGAAGTCTATGCCAGAAGGCGCCTTTTATGACCATCGATCCCAAGAAAATGTCCATGCCATCAGAGGCAGAGAGTCCTCCAACAATCCTGCATTAGGACAAAGGAATCGGCCTAGCAGTATTTCCTGAGATATGTGTAAAAGAATAGGAGTGTCCATGACCAACTGAATGACCAGTGGCTACACTAGATTAGTTGGTCAGAACCGAGTTATCCATATCAAAGTTGTCCCCTTCAGTTCAGTGTGCAGCAAAGTCCTAGAAAAAACTGAAAAGGAAGGAAAGGCGTAATTGACCCCCACACAGGAAACCTGGAAGAAGACGACGGCTGAGCAAAGAGATCCCTCCTCATGCTGAAAAACAAACACTGACAGATGCCTGTTTAAACTGCATGAAGAGAAATGGATTTTGAAGGGGCCCAAAGCCAATAGGGACAGAAACAGAGACCTCTGTTGATACACAGATGAATACGTCATCCATAGCTTCTGCCCCTCCCCTGGCCCAATACCACACAAGTGAGAAGCGCTACTCACCAAGGCAACCGTACCACCCATATCGCAGGCAGGTACAACAAGACATGAACACAATCTAAGCTAAAGATGGGAAAAATAAACAAATTGATAGTGAAACAACATATATGCATACACTAGACACAAAGCACATATGCAGTCAACATGAAGAAAATGCATTAGGTCAAATGTGCATCTATCCATGAAGAATATTAACATTGCAATCATGAAGACATGAAGGATACTAAGATAAGCAATACATATGCCAAAATGCAATGCGAACAGCACATGCATTTAGCTTACTAACCTAGAAACGTAGCAGTAATGGGCAACCATCTTTTCCAAAATCAAAGCTGAATCACGATTCTAAGTAAGGCCTCACTGCTTCATGAGCATTCAAAACGCTGAAATAACAAAATGCAGATACTTGCAGAGCTCAGACAGTAGCTTGCAGCTTAAGCCAAGGTTACTAGGACATTAGGGTGGGTGGAGCACCATAGACAAAGCATGAGACAGTGATTCCCAAGACTTCCAAAGAAAACTCCCTGTATAAATAAAACTTGGAAGAGGACGACCAACCATTGTGAGCCAGGTGTGAACGAACCATAAATCTAAGAATACCCCATAATGAATAACTCAAGAATATCCCCAGTGGCAAGAGGACCATAATATTCACTCTAATATTAGCTAAAATAATAATAAATGCAGGGTAGAATAATCGCAAAAGCAGTCTCATCACACGTGACCAATACTTGGAGAATACTGTCTATTCATTAGCAACAGATATAGATAGAACACCTGCCTTACTCCTTACGCAAATTCCCAGACATGAGATGCCACACAAGGCAAACTAGAAAGATGATCACCCTGGCTCATGGACTATAGATGAGGGATGGTAGTTTCTTTAATTGAAGGAAGGCAGCCCGTGGACCTCTCTCCCCCTACTACTGTCTGGCTCATATCTTGATGACCTGTCGGTTGTTCAAGGTTGGTCAGTAGAGTGCCAGCCAATGGAAATGCCTAATGCTAGTCCGTTCAATATGTATTAAACCAAACAATGATTTACTGTAGATATTAAGTGTTTTTAATATTATAAATTTAGAGGTGTCTCCAGGAGGAGTCATTTGACAAATATTAACCAATCAGAAATGTAATCTCTACAGGATGTGTATATAGATATCCCTACTAACCAATCCCCTCACCTTGCAGGTTTTGATAAAGTATGACGTCAGTTATGATAAACGTTCACATTAAAACCTGTTGTTTATGATGAGCTCGTTGAGAGCCACAACATGTTATGCTTGTGTGCTGTCCATGCTTTATTTTGTATGTTAATAAAGCTGTCTTTTGCCTTGCATTTTGTCTATTTCTGTTATAGATTCCAGTTTATTCTTGCTTCCCATCCCCTGTATAATATTGGGGTTTCCCAGGCTGTCTTATCATCTATGTAACCTTCATTCACTATTATCCAGAAAAAAAACGCAACAAGCTGTACCAGATCCCACACCCCAGAAGATATTCTGCCTGCTCCTGTATCTGGTAGAAAAGCCACATTTCCCAAATTGTTTTGACATGTTTTTCCAAAGACCTGGACAGAGTCCCATTCAACTTCTAGATGTCCCTGACTGCCATGCATTATTCCATTAGCAATCTGTGCATGCAATGATAAAACTTGTTTGTAAAAAATGGTACTGCAAAAGACCCTACAAGCATCTGTAAAGAGTTGAAGTGTACCGGGACTCCTGCTGTGACCAAGCTAGCCAGGTAAAGTCTAACCATACTTGCGTAGGGGAAGAAGAGAACATTTTTCTGTCATTTCAAGCATCCATGTGATGTTCTCACCAAACCAACTCTTTTTTTGCTTCTGATTAAAGTGAGATATTATTGGACAATCTTAACCTTGATGCAAGGCCTGAATTTCTAGTCTCTGATGTACCCTGCAGTGCAAGAGCCCTGGAGAAATCACCTCAATGGATGCTGAAAGCAGGCCATTCACCCATGGCAGGCCCTTGAGAGATATCATTGGTTGTCATAGTACCCTTTTAAACTCTTTTTTGATTAAACCTACAATTTTTTGTGCAATACTGAGAGTGAAGTTACCGTTGTTCACTATGAAACCAGACAACCATCACCACTCTGAGACTACTATGGCGGTGATTTAGTGTAAAGGGACACATGAAAACAAAAGCCTTATCCATAAATAAAGGACATCTGCTTTTCTTTATGTCCAAAAATCAAGCTGGCCTTTTTTTATTTGGCTCCACACTGCCCTCTTCTCGATAAATGAATACTCACACTCGTGCAGACTAACACGTTTAGTGGCAAGATTACCTTTGAGGTTCTAATCTGAGATGGTGCAGGTGACCTTTAAAGGCTTGGGGTCATGATGTAATTTGGTACTCATTTTGAAGGATGATGTGAGGGTCTTGTCTAGGTTTTGAGAAGCCTTGGGGTCCTATATGTGATGCAGTGGACCTATGAGGGTCTGGCATGGGGTTATATCCCCTTTAGTTGCAAGTCAACCTTTTGGGATTTGTTGAGGGAGACATTTCAGGACTAAGTTCGAGGAAGAGATAACTTCAGCATCTGGTGTGGAGGGGTCCTTTTAGGGTCTGTCCTGGCATGGTGTAGTGGTGATTGTTGAGTCCTGATATGCGAGTAACCTTGGAGGGCTTGCTGGAGGGTGGATGTGAAACTCAGTGGCCTTTCCCGGGGTGGAGGGTATATTTGAGGGCCTGTTGGGAAGGGGTTAAAATAAAGTTAAGTGTTGTGTACTTTGGTGGAGGAGACCGTTGATTGTGTGCCCTGGGACATGGGAAAACTTGGAAAGCCTACTGCAGTGTGAAGTTGAAATTCAGTGTCCTTTGCTGGGGTGGAGGTGATATTTGAGGGGGTGGTTCAAAGTAAAGTAAAGCTTAGTACCCTGCCCTGAGGTGGAGGTGACCTTTGGGTGTATGACCTGGGATGCAGGTAACCTTCAGAGCCTGTTGTGGGGTGGAGGTGACCTTCAAGTGTATTTCCTTGGATGCATATAACATTTGAGGGCCTGCTGTGGGGTTGAGATGACGTTCAGTACCTAGTTCTGGCCTGAAGGTGACCTTTGCGAGCCGGTCTTGTCATGGAATCTTTGAGTGTTTGTCCATGGAACCAGGCAACCTTTGAATGCCTATTGTGGGCACAGGTGAACATTAGTGTCCTGTCCCTGTTTTGAGGGAACGTTTGAGGGTTTGTCCGAGGGGTGTTGGTGGCCTTGACCGTTCAGTGTCCATTGGGCAGAGAATAGGTAATTATGGACTGGAGGCTGTGAAGAGCTCCCTCCCATGGGCTGCAAGAGAGACTCATTGGTGTGAAGAGGAAAGTATTGATGGGAAAACTTCACCTGATACTTTTCAGCCTGGGGGCCTTGGCAATGCACCTCTCTGCCTCATGGGTGAGGGAAAGCAGCTCCTCAGTAAGATGCAGTGATTGTGAATTGTCTGGAGTAAGTTGCCTGTTCACTGCTGCATTTTTCCTTTGCATTCTGGTACTTGCATTTTTTTTATTTGAGGAGATGTGGGCTATTTTCTAAAAGGACGGGGATAGGAATAGGTTTACCTGCAGTATTTCTCTATTATGGGTGACGGAAATGGAGCAGGTTTATTTTTGTAGGCACCCATGATAACCTTGTGGGTTTCACTGTTGATGGCACCCCTTCACCACCCTCTTGAGCAACTTGTTTTGTATACTGTGCTAGACATTGGAGACTAAAGAAAAGATAGGCAACATTAATTCATGTGTATTGGTCATTGTGCACACTGTGGAGTATTCTGTGTCTGAAATATCAATGTAGTTCAGTGTACCCATTGAAGCCAACAGTTTTGTCATTTGCGTATGCATGGGAGAGGCATTCCCCAGGCACTGCCATAATGGTACTACCTGGCCAGAATATGGTAACAGTTGTCAAATGGTGTGTGCAACTTGGCATTTGATAGCTGTGCCTGGCAAAGGCCTATATAATAGATGTACACATGCCAAAACAGGTGGCTTTGACTCTGTTTGTTTTTAACAAGACTTTAGTGCAGCATGCCACGTATAAATCAACTGACTGAAGGCACACTTGGTTGATACCTATTATAAAGTATTCCACCGGTCTTGTGTTGTCAATCCATATATAGCATGATTCATCGTGTGTGACATGCACCTCATTTCATTGAACCATAATTATTCAATAGTTCCTCTGTGTTAGGCAGAATTACATGCAGTACCCTTTGGGAACACTACACAATTAAGACTACAGATGTAAGCACAATCACACCTTTGGTATAAGTCTGTACTACACAGTTTTGTGGTAGCAGGGCTGAGCATCCAGGCTTATCTCAAGAGGGATGTGAGCAGTACAAGGTGTTACACAAAGGACTTGCAATCACAGTGGTTCAAACAAACACTTACTCAAGGTTTCTTGCTAAAACAATATTAATTTATTAACACATTCAATTAGAAAATATTTCACTAGCAATAAGCAACTCAATATCACACTATAATACATTCCAGTACCAAACCAATACGTTTCTGAAGGGGGAGCAAAATGGCACTTAAGTAACTTTAAAAAGGGGTTAAAAGACACAGGTTATAAGAAGTAAACACAAATAAATTCTCAGGCAGGGCAAAAAGTTTCAGTTCACTACAAGAGGCAATTCAATTCAATAGGCCTGGGCCAAAATCAATGGATCAGTGTCTTGGATAGGATAGCACAGTTCTGGTAGTAAACGGTTAAGTCTTTGCCAATGTTCTTACAAGTAGTTTTCCCGAAAAAGAGTTATAAGTCGGATTAGGAGCGAACAAGACTCCAAAGTTGGGAAAGTTTCACAAACTTTCACCGTGGAAGAGAGGATTTCTCAACCGTGTCTGCACAGTACCTTAGTAATGAAGAAAAGGTGTAGCTGAGGCAATTGTTCCTGGCAGTTCCTGCAGATCTCGCTGTTCCTTGGCCTCAGCCATGGGCACAAGAGGGAGGCTGTTGGGTGGTTCGTGCACTGAACGGGGAAGGATCCACAAGCTTGGCAAAACATTGGTTTAAGGTGTGAGTGCCTTAAAGTCCACAAACTGGTATCCTTCTCACTGGCTATCTGGTTTTCAACAGCACTCTGAAGAAAATTCGACCAGTATTGAGATGGTTTCCAGGTGGCTTGCGAGATGGATGTTCCCACCAGCTTAAAGGAAGAAGTCGTCCTTGAAAGGGCTTATCTGTCGAGGGAGTTTCAGGCTATTTGGACCTGCAGCAGAGCTTCACCGGGCAAACTAACGGTCCAGGAGTTGCAGCAGTCGTCTTCCTTCAGCTCGTCTTCGGTTCTTTCATTCCAGTGGTCGACTCTGCCTTCCAAGTCCCAGATACCTGCATTTGAACAGTTTGCTCCCATTCATTCCAGCCTGGCTGCCACTCACCCAGAAGGGTGGCTGTCCATGCCGGAAAGTCAGCCAGCCAATCACGCCAGAATGCATTCAGGTCTCATAGGAGACTAAGTAGGGAGTTTCGGACACCTCCCTCATATCTTGTCCACCCCAGACACTCAGGCACCAGAGGGGGGTAAAAATTAAAGTCCTAGAAATCCAGCAAAGTTGCTGGGGGTCTCAAAAGGTAAAGGAAATTAGCACATTTATGAGAATTCTCCCTAACACTCTGTACATATCTCATAAGTTTGCATTAGCCACGAGCTCAATGATTTGATTTATCTCATGTATTTTTTCAAGTTAGATCATTTTAATTGCTCTCATTTACAAAAATTACAACCATCATAATTAATAACACACAATTATATATCACCGTGGAGTGGCAGTACCTGACTGATTTGAATATGGCTTGACCCCTTTTGCAATGGCGCAGATGGACTGGAAAACAGTGGTGTGGAAGGTTGCCCAGAGCAGTGCCAGTGGTTCAGATTTATTCAAAACCTTCCACCTATCACTTTTTTGGTTGTAGTTTGTCTCCCTATGTGACAGAGGGTATGCCCAGGCATGGACCCCTTGCTTGCTGCACCATAGGGAACCAAGCTGCTCCTAACTGAGGAGGCCCAACAAGGCCGAAACATTCTGGGGTTGCTTGTATTTTCATGCAGATGGGACCTGGCCTAGCAGTTCGGGCAGGGCTGCTACCATTGGTGGTAGTACTTGACTGATTTGCAAATGGCCTGAACCCTTTTGCAATGACACAGATGCACCAAAAAACAGTGGTGTGGCAGTTTGCCCAGAGCAGTGTCAGTGGTTCAGATTTATTCAAAACCTTCCACTCATCACTTTTCTGGTTGTAGTTTGTCTTCCTGTATGTGAGAGGGTATGCCCAGACGTGGGTCCCTTGGTCGCTGCGCCATAGGGAAGCAAGCTGCACCTAACTTAGGAGGCCCAACAAGGCTGAAACATGTCTGGGGTTGCTTGTGTTTCCCTGCAGAGGGGACCAGGCCTAGCAGTTCAGGCTGAGCTTGGCTTGACCCCTTTTGCAATGGCGCAGATAGGCTAAATAACCGTGCTGTGGAATGTTGTCCAGAGCATTGCCAGTTGTTCAGATTTATTCAAAACCCATCACTTTTTTAGTTGTAGTTTGATCCCTACCTACTTTACTAAAGAAGGTGATTGTGTGTCCGTCATGAATGTATGAAGAAAAAAAGTCCACTGGCCAAAACTACTCTCACTGACCCTCCCACTAAGAGAAACTAACATAAAGCAGGAGAATGACGCCCTTCTCCTGGGGTACTCGTAGTACTAGTATTTAATATATGATCCATAAATAGTCTCTTGTGGTATACTGAACATTCCCTCTTTGTCTTGGAATCTCTTTGGCTTCCCCTTTCCCAACTTAAAGATTGATATCTGGGATGCCTTTTAAATCCTGACGTTTGCGTGCGTGTTCTTGCTCCCTCTCGCGCCTCCTCTCAGTGTGCAAATGCCAAAGAAAACACAGATGGCAAAGCACTTCTACTGACTTCCCTAGGCCCCAACAACATTCGGGAGGGGTTGTATGTCAGAAGACCGCACTTGTCAAGTTTAGAAAAGCTCACCGAAAAGCGAGCTAAACAACCTCAAGTTTTGTTTCCCCTCAATTATGTCATGATTACCAGAAGGTTTTAAAAAAGATATGTCACCAAACCCTAGACATCTGGGAAAAGTGCCTAAGGACAAAACGTCTGTCTGTAGCACTGCAGTGGTCAGGCTTTTGAGCCTTCCAGAATGTCATTGTGAGCCAAGGCATGTTGAAAACGAGTGCAAGGAAAACAGCAGGCCTAGCCCATCAACTTACGCCCCTAAATCTTGAATGCCACAAATAGCCAGGCTCTATAAATGGGAAAGCTGGAAGGAAATATGGGCACAATTAAATGAGTGTTGATATCGACCACAGCTTGTCTGAGAGCAAAGGTCTTGGTCCAGGCTTCCAGGAGGTCCCTGAGTTCTGCTGGGACCTTTGTGGGAATTATCATAGTGGCGTGTGAGGCAGGAGCCCTCTAATACTGAGGTTCGTCGCTTATGGGAGTTAATATACACAATCCAGCCTTTGAATAGCCACCACAATCTGGGCTACAGTTACTTTGCCTTGTGAATATAGAGCATCATGCAAATGTTATATCAATACAAGGGTCTATGGTCTAGTTAACAGATTATATTTCCAGGACTACCTTCTGTTCTTGTTTTTTGTATTGCGTATCTAGGGGGGTGCTACCTGTTGCCTAATGGCTGCTTCAAGGCACTTCAACATTAGGCATTTAAAAAAAAACATTACAGTGAAACCTCAACATAATATAACCTGACCTAATCAGCTAGTAGAAAAGGAAACTGACATTATATACTACCCCCTTCAACCAAAAAAGGGGGAATAAGTGCATACAAAGGCAGAAAAAAAACAACCCTCAGGTAAGATCTAGTTAACTTGCATGTTGCTTTGGGAAAATAAAATAGTCATCTCAACAGAACAAAACATTGCACAACATGTTTCTACAGCTTAAAAACATTACATTACGCAGCATAACATAAAACAGTTTAGCACACCAAATCTGACTGAGCTTATCACTTCAAAATAGGGTAGAGCACAGACCATATAGCTTAGTGCAGGCACATGCCAAAACATGCCATCGCTAGGCATCTCAAACAAATAATGATGCGACCCAAAGAAACAGCACTGGAAAGGCAGCGTGTCCCCAGAAATATATTAAAGATATATGGCTGTGCAAAGGAACGCGCGCGCGCACACACACACACACACACACACACATCATCATCTGCTCAGACAATACAAGCATACACAAACACATTCATGTACACACAAGAGTATCATTTTCCTAGCTCTTGGAAATGTCACTGGCACTGGAAGGCATATCCAGGGTTATTTTATAAACACGCCTAAATTATATGCGGGGCGGGGCACCACCAATGTTAGCACTTACATGCTGTTGGAACACTCCATGCAATTTTAAAAGTTCACACGGTGAAGGAGAGAAGAACATTTTAAAATTTAAGTGAAATCTGTTTTACTTTTCCATGTTCCTCTATGTCTTGTGATAAGGTAAACGGCACCTGCAAATATGCTTTGCAGGAGGTGTTTACTAATGGATCCCTAGGTCCTGACAGGTGCAAAACTGAGGCACATTCAAAAGGAATCCCTTGCTTGTATATCAGCATGAAAGTGCCATGCAAGTGTACCACGAAATGCACTGACACAACGGAAGAGCAATGGACAGCAGAGAACCTATCTCTGCTCTGGTCCCCTCCTCTGCCTTGTCACTGCATATAAACGGGGCAGAGAGCGAATTCAAGATATAAGTATAAGGATTATGAAGGTGTACATGTGCATTTTCAAAAACGACATGTTGACGTCAGGAAGCACATTTACAACAAACTTCTGCACCCTAATTGTAAAGTGGGTGGAGTGGAAAATGGAGACATACATTTTAGGAGTAAGGCATTTAGGCCTCCATTTTCCACTTTGCCTTACCTTTGTGCTGCCACAAGCAGAGGGGGTATACACAGTGCCAATACGACCTCTGCCGTGCTCACCTCTCCAGTCTTAGGTAAGCACTTTTTTAAATCTCAGCATCATATTTCCATTTGGACATAAAACAGGTGGATTCCTATGGAAGCCGCCTCGGTTTTGCACCTGGTCAAAACCAAGTTGATTCCATAGAAATCCATTAGTAAAAGCCACCTGCAAAGCGTATTTGTGGGCGCGGTTTACTTTGTTATGAGGTGGAGGGGTAAATGCAAGAGTAAAAGTGAGTTTGCCCCTCTTTGGCTCTTTCCCTCAAACCTCCTCCTTGGGAACTAAAATTGCACGCGGGGGAAACCCACAGCACATAGCTGTTCATGTAGGTGGTCCACTGCATGCAATCAACATTTCTTGGCAAATGAGGCTATTGCGGCGATTTTAAATAAAATGAAAATTTCACGCAGTCATGAACCCGGGTGCTCTTCCAAGAGGAGGAAACAGGGATGATACACAAAATCTGATAACCTTGTAAAAGCAAAAAAATGAGATGCAGCACAAAATGAAAGTCTAAATCCCTTAGGCCTTTCTTTCATGCTGTCATTTTGCGAACATATCCTGCATATCAAAGTCACTTCACGGCATCTCTGCCCCAGAATATCACCATTCAAAGAGTTAAGTACATTCTTCTGAAACAAACGAGGGTGTCATAATCGAAAATTGCACTAGTGTCTTGGGAGAACGAATCAGAACTGTGTGATTTTGTTGTGATGTTGTATACGAAATCTCACTTTTACAAACACTACCTAGCGAAAGGTTATATCAGTAAAGTGCACATGCTGTGTGTGATAAAAGAGAACGCAGCACATGGTTTGCTGGAACTGTTTAACCCAAATGTTTAGGTTGCTTTCTTCTGCGGTGCCACTTGTTGCGGTGCGTCCCGCGCACACACGGGTGTCCGTGAGGCTCCTCCCTCCGCAAACCTCACTCAGACACGTCCGTGTGGGTCGGCTCCCCAGGCGCTCTAAGCAGCCGGGAACACCATCTTTATTTATACTACACGCGGCAGAGTGCAACGTCACTCCGCTGCGTGCGTGCAACCCTTAAAGAGGCAGCATCACACTCCTCCTTTTTCATAACAAAACAGAACAGATGAACAAAGGATACCTAACAACTACACAATCAACTTCACTGCACACAAAACCCTGGGGCCGTATAAATAGCAGCCACCCGGGTCCCCGGGACATTCAGGACTCCCACTCACAGTCTTATTCCAGCACGTAATCGGTGAGACGGGCAGGTTTCCCTCACCCAATCCTCTGGGGGTACCTCCTACCAGCATCTCTGCTTGGAGTTCCTTCACCAGCCAGCTCCCGGGCCAGCCATGCCAGTCGGATAAATAACATTGCTCTCAAGTTCCGCAAAGTCCACGGCATGATAAGTGAGGTGTTTTGAAATAATGATCAAAGCACAACATCATGCTCACTGTTTCTCATATTGCCACACATTCGCGGACCGTGATTCATATGGACCAAAAGCCTCCACACACCCATTGGGGACAAACTGGATATGTGCACAGGCATGTCTGCTTTTCTTCAACGAGTCTGCTCTTGCCAGTGAACATGTCAGGCTGTTTCTGTTCTGGGTATACCATACAGAAAGAAAGTGCAATTGGATTTGTTCGCCCATTGGTGGCCATTATTGATTGGGATCATAGTTGTATGTAGTTTTACAACGCAAAGGAGGCAGCCTTAAGCAAACATAACACAGAGAAGATATGATGCAGGATTGACGTCACCTTTGCCAGCAAATATGCTCTTTACAAAATTAGCATCACACACCACAGCAATCACGTCAGATAATACGCAGGTATCCCAGAAAGGCAGACCCTGTTTTCCAAGAAGAATGCTCAAGACGAAGCCTAGATTTACAGCTTTCCTAAATGAAGCAAACCATGATCTTGCTTCCCTGGACACATTCACATACATTGTTATGCCCGACAGAGGTTTATTTTTTCCAACTTGTTAATAGGATCCATCTGGTTCTGACAGACAAGGGTCTTCAAATCAATTCTTCATCCATGCCAACATTGAAATGGGACAAGTGAACCCCAAACCAGGAGGACCCTGTCTCAAAGTACCGCAGACTGCTGAAATCTTAAAACATGATGTCCAAGAACATCACCACATGCATCCTGTTTTAGCATTTTGGTGGGCGGGTTATTTCAGTGTTCAGTAACTATGCACCCACTGTATAACAAATGAGACAGGGGATCAAGAACTCTAAAGGTGATCGTCTGGTTGCACTAAGCAGGTAAGCAACTCAAAACACAATTGAAGAAAAGTCCCGCCTCCATGTTGCCACACTTACTACCATTCACCCTATGGTGTCTTATGATTGCAATATTTGATGTTGAACATGCTTGGTGTCAGAATACCTCTATGATTAGGGTCGCACAATTTTAGTTTACTTCTGGTACACTTATTCTTTAGTGCAAACATGTTCTGTTCTAGTATATAAATGGATCTATGTGATATTACTAAGGCTGAATTTCCGGCGAGGGAAATGTTTGCATGAAAAATGCACAAACACAAAATGTTCGTACATTTCCCATGCGAACATGCGGGGGTTTCCCCCGCAACCCCGCTCACTAAGCTGTGTAGTATAGTGAGCGGGATTTTTTTTTTAATGTTCTGATGGGAGAGCTCAGGGCTGTCCCCCGCAACCCCTGCTCACTGTAGTGAGCGTGGTGTTGCAGGGAACTGCCACCAACCCCCCGCAGCCTTTAAAAAAAAATGTTTTCATACCGACCCCACCAAAAACCTAAACACATACCACGAAAAGTTTGAACTTTTGGTAGTCAGAACTTTTCGTGGTGTGTGTTTTAGGTCTTTGGTGGGGTTGGTAATTTTTATACATTTTATCCTATTCTGTATAAATATATTTCTTAACTAACCCTGAAAGGACATTGATCCTTATTGCACTGGTAAAATTCAGTCATCCCCTTTCTGGTGCCCCCCAGATGTTCCTAAAAAAACTGTGGCATTGATTGTTTAATCACATCTGTGACAGCAGAGCCAATGAAGTTACGGTGCCAGCTCTGTGAGAAAAATCCGGACACTTCTCATTTTGACACAGTGTATTCCACAGGACCTTAGCTAGGCACCTACAGACCGTGTACTGTGCATTTCTTATTCTAGATGGGCATTTACTCTAGATGCAACCCAAATAAAAAAAAAACAAACACAATAATAGCCACCACACGCTTTCACAGGTATGCACTTAGGTACCTTTATATTCATTCCTCAGAGAAAACATGTAGACAATAGTGGTGAGCATAGAAACATTGGTGTGTAGACATTTGCATTGAACAACTGAGAGACACAGGAAACACATTTTTAATCAATGATTACTTTGCATCAGCACAGTGCTTCAAACAGACATAAGTGACTTCCCCCCAACCTGAGACACCATAGCCGGCACACTCTGGCTACGAAACAATGCACTATGAAAAATTCAGCTCTCGTTTACTTGCCTATCCTTACCTAACATTTGATTGGTAGCGGGATTATGATTATTAGATTGTGAGATTGTGGTATTGTGACCCCTTCTATGTGAAAGAAGCCCCCAACTAACATTTTGTTTCCTGGCTATTTTGTTAAACCTTTGGTACTAAAATGATTACAAAAGTTATTTCTGCCTTCTGTTCCCAGTTTGACTCTCTGCTGATTAAAACACCCTGCAGAAAGGGGTCCAAATTGATTAATTGGTTGATTACTGCCATATGTATACTTACACTAGACTTTTTGGCTTTTCAGAACAATCGTCAGGCCCTTCTTGCACAATTTGGCCTGCCTATGCCAGGACACTGCCCCCGGCTCCATACTGGCTTGTGAGGACTCCCTTCTGCAGCTACACTGGTCTCCAGAGACACAGCTATACAGGGTTGCCCCCTACTTTCTCTAGCTGAGCCAGAAGCAGCCTCTCTCTCTTTCCACGGTCAGCTAGCAGACCCCCTCGAACACCCATTGAAGGTCCAGCAGAAACAGGAAGCCAGGAAGCCAGGAAGCCAAGAAGACCCCGGAAGAAACAGCCAGGAAGAAGGCCCCACCTTCTGCCTTTCTTCTAATTTAAACACTTTTCCACAATCCAGCCTCCTTCCATGTGGCTTCTATGTATTTCTACATGTTTCCCTTCCTATTCTGTGATATCCAGCCCCTTACATGAAGTCACTTCCAATTTCATCACATGCCAGAACTTTCTAGCACTTTCCAGTACCTTCCAGCCTCCCTCTTGTGTACCTTTCCAGCCCAGACTTAAATGACCTTTGGACATTATTCGGAACACACACCCTCCCAATAATGTAACTTATTCGTCCTTCTTCTTTTCCAGTTCAGAACAGTGAATACTTATTCTCAAGTACCTTTATCCATTATCATCAACACGCACTGCCTTGCGAGCACCGCTGTTCAGCTTTCAACCTTGCATTATTTTTCTGAAACTGGCGATAAATAACCAGCGATGCTGTGTGTTCATGCGCATGCTGCAATTTTAACTCTATTAGGGGCCTGTGACCTAACATATCCAGCGCACTGAATTCACCCCCACACTAATTGTTAGTGTCCAAAGTCAAGCCCCTTTATTGTCCCTAATGCTGAATGTTAATACCCAATGTCTTCCCTTCTAGAGTTGTAACCTCTGCAGATCAAATCCTACGTACAGTCTGACAAAGCTCTGCCAGTATTATCTAAAGTAACTTGTTGGCAACCCCCTCATAATAACAGCATCTCTAGGAAAACCTGATAGTTCCAAATATATATTCTGCAGCATATGCATTCCTTTGTGTTAACATGTATATTGTTGATAATACACTACCATGATGACATTCAAAAAACTATATTTACATTTCGAAAGCAGTAACATCTGAATATTAAAAGGTAATCTAAACATTGATGTTCTTTAGACTTTGCAAACCTTTTCTCAATTATTATTTATTTCCTTTGGAGAAGGGTTAAAAAAGGTAAGTGTTCTGAGCCAAATAATGGACACCGATTTAGACTTTTATTGTTAGCACTGGCCAGTAATCTATTCCCCAATTATATTTTGGTTTAGGCGCAAACAGCGACCTTTATTTAGAATTCCATGTGGAGAAAATTAAATAGGAATAATCAACTCCAAAAGCGCTGTGCACAAGGGAAAGGGTAATCTTTTCTAAAAACGTGCACTTGTAGAAGTATGAAAAGGCATAAAAGCTATTCACAAAATAGTGTAAGGTGCCAGATCTCTCCTTGTCTAAACATTAGAAATGCCTTTGTGTTATCCTACAAAACGCAATGTCAAAAACAAGAATTGACACATTTGGCCACCTCAAGTGACCACATTGCTCAGGGCAATGTCCCCAGGCCCCAGCAAGCTTCCCAAAGGAGCAACTGGGCCTGGCATGTGGACAGGTCCAGTAACTGCTTAACCTCGCCTTTGAGGGCCTTTGGGCCAATGATTATGGCCTGTGGCGATGTCCCAGGCACTGCCAAGCCACACAAAGTAGACAAGGGCCCTGGTATGTGGCCAGGCCAGCAGCCTCTGTTCCCAATGCTATGGGTTGCCAATAAGCTACGATGAAATGAAACCGGGAGACAGGGGAAATGTAAAGGATTATTAAATGGGGTACTAGGACATTGGCCCTCATTACGAGTTGGGCGCAAAGGGATACCGGCACTGGTAAGGACACTGGTGCGGTAATCCCTTTGTGCCCTATTCTGAGTTCCCTTAGCGGGTCCCTTCCTTAACGTATGGTTTTGCCATGCGTTATGGATGGGACCCGTTAAGGGACTTTAGAGCTAATAACGGTACCGCAATTTGCGGTACCGTTATTAGCGCCTTCCCCCTTCCCATTGAGCCCTATGGGGGCTCAAATGGGAATGGGGAATGGTTTTTTCAATGGGGATTTACCGGTCCCGCAAAGGTCGGAATAGACCAGTAAGTCCCCATTGAACCAGGGAGGACTCGGTACCGGTATGGGAGGTAGTCATGGTGCTAATAGCACAATGTTTGCATTTGTGGCAGTGCACTGAACCCATGGGTATGTAGGCACTAGTTAGATTGTGAAAGGAGACATGATAAGTCCAATAGGGAGGTAGAAGTATTGAATCATCTATCAGACAGTACAATCAGACATGAAGACAGTAAAGCTGTTGGTTTAACAGTTTGAGAGAATTTGCAGGAACAAAGTGTCTTTAGAGCAAGGAGTCTTAGGTCAAGAGGCAGGTTTTTAATTGTTTTCCTGAAGGTCCAGTAGGAAAGTTCTTTTCTTAATTCATTTTCAATGAATGGATTGTTCCAGAGCTTTCCAAAAATAACAGGAAATCTCGAGCCTCCTGCAGTCTTTTGATTGAAGCTGTGTACTCAGTGGTAGTGGCAGTTTGTGGGTCTTAGTTGGGGTCGGGGGTGTATTTTTCCAAACGACCTGAGAGGTAAGCCTGGTGAGTGTTGGTGAGGCACTGTTGTGCGATGGGCAGAGTCTTGTATTTGATTCGCTTACAGATCGGGAGCCATTGAGCATCTTTTCTGGCTTATGAGACTTGGCTGTGAAGGGGGCGGCAGAGTTAATGTAATAGATTAATAATGGAGTAGCAGAAGAAAGCAGTGGCAGTCATGCATAATATAAAAGATTGCTAATGGTTTACCAGGAGGAGGAAAAGTGATGGGGTACTGTAACAGATCACAAATGGGGTTCTGGGACGAGGAAGAAGGAAAATGGAGTAATATAATGTATTACTAATAGTGCACTGGCAAGAAAAAGAGGGCAGTAAAATAGTTTTGCACCTGTATAAGAGTTGAAAACACTCATCAAACTAATCAATTACTATGCAGTCTTATTCAATTTATCACTGTGTACAAAGGAACATGATATCATGAGAATCTATGAATACATTCCATCTGCAAACTATAATATACATTCAAATAAGTTCCAACAAACTATTAATTGCACCGTTTAAACATCTTAAAAAAGTGAACCTTACTTTAAACTAAAAGATAACCAGAAAAAACATGTTTTAAGGCCACTGGTTTGGTAAATGTGGAACAAAAGGAAAGTCATCATACTTTTACAGCTCAATTAAACTGTCAACCCCATTTCTTTGCACCACAAGGGCAAAAAGGAGTACGTAGTACACTTATCAGCATAATCTCCTCCTCCCTCTTGCAATAAATGGAGCATTGTAATGGATTAATAATAGACTACCAGGACACATATCTAAGCAGCAAATGTAATGTAATGGAATGCCAGTTGGGTCCAGATGTGGAACAAGGAGGCGAGTGGGAATGTTGGTGGGAATTAATGGGAATTTGTGATTGTCCACCAGGATTATGAAAGTGGATGGACGAGGTTGGTAAAGGATTAGAAATGAAGCTACGGGACAAGGAAAACAGAGGCCTCGTTATGTAACATTTTAATAATGGCATACTGGGGCAAGGAAGAGTCAAAGGGTAATGTACATAATAACTCTTGCTGAACTGAGACAGAGAAGAGAGATACAGAAATAATCTAATGAATTACTAATGAGGTGCCAGGATGCAGAAATTGCCACTTACATAACTGCTAAGATTTAAATGCACACATCTCAACCAAAGTGCCTTCCTCCCTCATCTAATAACTGCAGTACTGTAATGAATTACTAACACTCTAATAGGAAAAATATTTGTATGGCAGAGGGTAATACAATGGGTTACTAATAGGGTGCCAGAATGAGGAATAGGGAGATGTGTGCATGTACTGTATTATTAATGGGAAGAGAAACAGGGAGACATTAGTAATGTCATGGATTAGTAATGTAGTACCAAGATGAGGGAGATCCAGGTTATATAATAGATATCTAATGAGGTACTGAGTTGAGAAAGAGGGAGGCAGGGGAATTTAAAAGATAACTAATGGTGCACTGAGAGAAGGAAGAGTTGGACAGGTATAAGTACTGAATTGCAAATGGGGGTTGCAGGGTGCGATCAAACTGAGGATCTTATGTTTACACCTGCATAATATTTCAATAAAAACATCTTATCGATATTTGCGTCCTTCATCTTAGAGACATTGGAAAACTTATGCAATACCAGGAAACATAGACATAGAGCATTAATCAATTACTAATGGAGTTACCAATTTGAGAAACAGAGAGGCAGGGGTAACCTGCATAGGTCTAGGAAGAGTAGGATGAAGAGTGTGAGTGTAAAGTAAAGAATTACAATTGGTGTGGTGAGATAATCAAGAGGGATAATGTAATGGATTACTAATGGGGTATCAGAATGAAGGAGAAAGAAGAGCAATCCTTCACACCTGCATAACATTTTATAATACACATACAATTAATGCAAACTCTCTGTTTAAATCCCCACGCTAACACCTGCTAGAGAACAAGATGACTTCATCAGAATATAACAATAGATGGATTATAAGCAGTGCTAGCTAAAATCAGAGAATCGTAAAGAAAAAAAAAAGTAAACAATTTACATATTTGCTGCCATCTTAACCCATTGTATTACATAGAAACAGTGGCAAGGCTACCTCCAAACTTGCAACCGGTCCGACACCCGCAAATGGCAAATTAACGGGGTATTCCGGCCCCGCCAGACCCGGTAATTGCCCTTTTGCGGGTGCCGGAACCAGTACATCCCCATTCCCATTTCAGCCCCATAGGGCTCAATGGGAATGGGGACGTCGGATTCACCGGCACTGTTTACAATGGTGCCGGTGCATCTGACTTGCTGTGCTCGTGGGTGCCGCTCTGCCCACCAGGTCAGACCTGGCAGGCTGACAGGCACCCGCGAGCGCAGCTCGTAGCATGGCGGTACGGTAGCAATGGTGCCAGTAGCGCTACCGGCACCGTTGTTACCTTACCACCATACTTGTAGTGACGCCCAGTGACTAAATAGTTTCCTGCAACTGGTATTTTCAAATCCCACATTGTTACTTCAAAGTTACATCATTATATGAGTGCCCTGCATGTATCTTTGAATCCTGCTAATTCAGGTGAAAACATGAAAGTAGTTCTTTCCTACCTTTGCTGTAACTTAACTGTGTTTTAGAATAAAATGAATATCTAAAGATCTATCAGCTCCAGGCAATGTCAAACCCTGCAATTTATTTCATAATAATACCACTGTACATTTTAAGGGGTGCATACTCACCGTTTTGATATATGAAAATGCAGTCTACAACAGCATGTCCATTAAAAAGAGAATCCTACCCATTAGAAAACGTACAAATAAAAAATACGCAGTCGATGTATGTCAACAGGGAATCAACAAACTGTTCAGACTTTTAAAGAACTCAGTAACATCACTACACCAAGAAAAAGCAAACATATAACTGAACTTACAACCCATTATGGGACATTTAAAATTACCCCAAAATATAAAAGTACACAATTTGCAACAGGGGAACCACTGCATAAACAACCCTGAATATATAATTTCACAGCCACACACTTTCATTAAGTAATACAGAAAATATTACAGAGCTAGGATAACATAGTAATGTGTTAAGTCATTTGAAAATGTAGACTGCATTGCTTACTAAATGATCAAATATCATACGTTAACTTTCTTTTTAAAAAGAGCAACTAGGAATTTGAATCAATCTGCCCTCTTCAGAGGCATTTGCAGCTTAAAAAGTATCTCTTCTGTTCTAAAATACTTTTTAAATGAATTAGGTGAAGGGTGGATGAACACTGCTCCAATGTAGACAGTACAATGAACATAAAATACAGAATGATGCTAAAACACATTTCATGGAAAAAACAGACAGAGAAGTCAAACAAAAAGGCCTCCACATTTACTACCTTTCAAAGGTCATTGGGAATCACCTATATCTTAAAAAGGTTTACCAAGAAAGGGTATAACTCCAAAACTCAGAACATCCTGTCCTCACTATCCTCCACCCCTATCTCCTCTCCCATGGCTGCTCCCCTGCATCCCTTGGTTCCCCTCCTCCCACCCTCATCACTCTCATCCCTCCTGCCCATTCCACCAGATGAGGTCTCTAAATTCGTCTGCTCTATGAAGACCTCCTCCAGACAGGTGCCCCTGCTCCTCCAGAACCATTAAGGACAACATTTCTGCTCTCATCCCAGCTCTTGCGGAGTTCTGTACCCACTTGTTCACCACTGGCTCTTTGCCTATATCCTTCAAGCACTCCCTTGTGAACCATCTCTCAAAAAAGCCATCTGCTGACCCCTCCTGCCTGGCTAACTATCACCATATCTCTACTACCCCTTCGCGGGTAATCTCTTGGAGAAGTTGGTCCTTCCCTAACTGACACTTCACACTAATCTTGTGGGTTGCCTTCATGACCATCAATCTGGATTCCAGGCATCGAGAAGCACAGAAAATGCTCTCCTGAACACCCATGAAAACATGCTCACAAATCTCAACTCCAACTCTCCTGCTCTTCTCATTCTTCTCGATCTCTCCTCTGCCTTTTTACACAGTCAAACATTCTATCCTCTTAAAATGACTCTGTGGCATCACTGACTGGGCACTGGATTGGCTGACCTCTTTCCTCACTAACCGCCAATCCCAGCTGCAACTGGGCACTTTCTCCTCCATCACCACCCTCTTTACCTGTGTCATCCCCAAGGACTCTATCGTATGGCCATAGCTTTTCAATATCTATCTCGCCCCTCTTGCTCACCTTATCTCCTCCTTCTCTCCTCATTTCCAGTGTTATGCCGATGACACACACATTTTCTTCAAACTTCCCTCTTCACCCTCTTCCTCCTCTCTCATCCCTCCTGTCTCTCCGCCATTCAGGCATGGTGTGCAGCGAATAATCTCTGTCTCAATGCCAGCAAGACAGAGATCCTCCTCATTGGGACACCTGTGCCCTCTTTTCCTCTTTGTGAGGCCAAAAACATCAGGGTAATCTTCGACTCCGCTCTCTCCTTCACCCCTCACATAATGGACCTTACCAAATAAGTCCAACTTCCAGCTCCACCTCCTCAGAAGCATTTTTTCCGTTCTCACCTTCCACCAGAAGCTCTTTGATTTCCGAGATCTGGTCCTCTCCAGGCTGGACTACTGCAGCACCCTCTTTCTCATTCTCCCTGTTTCCTCCCTTCACCACCCCTCCAGCTAATTCAGAATAGAACTGCAAGACTTATCATTAGCCTCAAGCCCAGGAACCATATCTCTCCAGCCCTAAAATCTCTCCACTGCCTCCCGGTGGACAAAAGGATCAAATTCAAGATCCTTTGCATCATCCAGAATGCCTTCTGGGGAATGGGACCAGGCTATCTCCAACTTTTCTTCCCTAAACTCTTCCCTGCTAGAGCCCTACGCTCCTCTAACTCCAACCCTCTGACTGTCAAACGCTTCTCCAAGTAGAAAGTGAGGGGCAGGTCTCTCTGCTCGGCTAGTATCTCCTTTTGGAACAGTCTCCCTGCCCCTCTCAGACTTGAGCCAGACCTCCTTAAGTTCTAGAAACTGCTCAAATTTCTGCTCTTCTCTACCTCTTTCCCTCTTTCCCTACTCTACTAATCACCTCACTGCTGCTGTGACCAGTCGCCTGATCCTCGTGAATCTCACAAGATCTGCCCCTCATTCCCAGTCAATACCAGCACACGCCCGGCCCACTGCTGTGCCCTCCGGGCCCCTGCTTGGTTTCTCCTCCTCCCACACTTGAGAGTCACCTGTACTAGCCTTTAGCCTGAAGTTTTCCCCCTTGGTACCCTTTAGCAATTCCCTCCCGGGCCCTCCTCCAGCGCTGTCCATCCCTCTGCTTCCCCCTTCATCCCCATCCCCTGCACTTCTCCTCTATGCACTTTCACTTCCGAATGCCACAAGGCCTAGTAGGACCATGAGTGTATATTTACTGTTTTTTTGCCATTGTCACTAGTTCCCCTGTGCCCTTCCCATTTAGCCTTGTGACACTTTCAAACACAATTCTGTTGTATAAAGCACATTACAAATGCTCAACAAATAAAAATGAAATACAAATATTTTTCAAATAAACCTACTCAGTTTCCCAACACATAATAATAACATGTAACCACCTATCAAAAAGAGAGATAAAATATCCTATCGACTCTGAAAACTCAGATGAAGTAGAGCTCTACATTTCAAATGCATTTAGCTGCTTTACTTAATAATCAATTATAGTAGGAAATCCAAAACAAAAGTGAAGAATGACTTGTACATCCTATATTATACTTCCATATATAAAAGCACTCCTAGTTACTTTACAGCCAATACCATTTTTATCCCATGTGTCCAAAAAAACAAAAAGTGTCTACAAGACACACTCCTTCATTCAATCATTTAGCATTTCCTTTGTATCAGGTGGAACATAAAACCTCTATCTGTGGTATTTCAATTAGCTAATATTCTGATTCTATATTTTTACCCATTACCACAGAAACGGTCTTGCAGGATTTGTATCATTACCGTAATAACTTATTGAGAAAAAATATGTTAACTATAAAACAACATTTGAGCACCAGAATAGAAAGACTCAAATCACTTTCCTTTAATGTTTCAAATGCTTCAGAACTCTTTTGTACTTTGATGTTGTTCCTTTCACTGTAAAATTCTCTTACCCGATTTGGATCATTACTTTGATAGATTACCCCGGAAATGCATAACTACAAAAGAACATTTTTAATATATCCATTTATGGAATCTAACTATAGAGCACAAGCGGGCAGTTTAGAAAGACTACAATCAATGACCTTTCCTGTTTTTTATGCTTCAAAGTAATTTTCCCATTTCTCAATTCTCTTGCGGGATATGCATCATTACCTGAGCAAATTACCCCAGAAAATACGTACCTACCAAATCACATTTTTAGCATATCCCACAGTACCATTTACCTGGACAGCATCAGAGAATAGTCTATCAAGAGTGAAATCACTGACTTTAAACTTTACAAGCTTTGAAGGAATTTTGTTCTTTAAACTCCTTCAGGTTGCGTGCAATTAATCTGTGGGATTTGTATCATTGCCTCAATAGAATACCTCGCAAACATGTAATTACAAAACAATGTTCTTAGCATTTCCACTTATACCGTTTACCCTTGGAGCACTTGTACTCTAAACTTCTTTCAGTTCCCAAAGAATGCTCTCAGGCCATTTGAATCATTACCTCCATACATTTTCAAAGAAAAACATTACCGCAAAACAACATTTTTAGAATATCCAAAAATCCCATTTAGCTATGGAGCACCAGAAGGTAATCTAGTAAGAGTGAAATCAATGACATGTCCAGAATTAAATGCTTCAAAGTAATTTGTAAAATGTATATTCCTTACTATTACCATGGAATTTAGGCACAAACTTGACTCTACATCCAATTGGCTAGTCATTGTGGGAAACAGTCTTGCTGAATTTCTATCACTGCTGCAAGATATAACAGTGTAAATATGAGAAGACGACAATATTTGTAGCACGACCCATGAACACATTTGCCTTTGGAACATTGGGGCCAATCTAGGAAAAGCATAATCACTGACATGTCATGCTTTTAATGCTTTGAGACACTTTTGTACATCATTGTACTTCTCGTTATCTCATAAATGATCCGGCGTGATTACCACAGAAATTGGACAACAGGATGAAAACATGAGATGTCAAACATTGTGTGGCTAAAGGCCTTCTGTAATTCCCACTAGATTTAAGGCATAGCTTATTGTGAGACACAAGTGCAGCTTTCATTGCTTTTTGCACTGGTTAAGTGTGGTGCGTCTTTTGTTGACAACTTCCATTTGTCCAAAAAACAACATTCCTATCTTTTATTCCGCTTTCCAATCCCTCACCTTCTCTTACTTGTACTGTTTAGTGTGGGTTTTCTCTTTTTGATTATTTTAGTTTATTATTTTCTTTTTTCTTTTAAGTGTAAGAGTCTATTTTATCGACTTTTATTTTATTTTACTTGTCTTCCCACCCTACCCACACAGGTGCATAGAGAGAAAACAGGAATGGACTACTGTGAAGAAGAGCTCCAGTGGGCATGAGATCCAACATGTCACTGCAAAAGAAGACCAGTACATCAACTGGAACAGCAGGCGAGTCCACAAAGGAAGATAGGCACAACATCAATGACCAGGGCTTAATCAACCCAGCCACCCTCAACATCGTCATGACGGCTATAGTCACAAGAGTCTCTTCACCACTAGATATCGTTTCAAAAATTGAACAAATCTACCTAGCCATAGAAATCTTACTGTTGTTAATGCAGGGCAGAGCAGGAGGATATGTTCTCTATGCTGGATCACACATTCATTTTCACACAGAGAGTGTCCCATTCTAGTTACTTCAACCAAAGATCTTATATTGAAAATGTCCCCCATTGGGAGAAGGTTAAGCCTGTATCACAGGAACTGTCCAGCCCAATATCCATTGGGACATTTCCTCAGGTATCTAGGGATGGTTCCTTGGGATTTATCTACAGATTACATACTGTTATAGAGTCTTTACTCCCTCATGTTTGCCAAAGTACCAATCCAATCCCACCTACTAAGGATATTTTTTACCCGGTCAGGTTGTTCAATTAGTTCAGCAGTTGACAATTCTGCTGCCACCAAAACCTCATTGGCCCTTTTCCTCAAATTGATCACTGCATTGGGGAAGGCGGGGGGAATTTTCTGGGGCTGGGGAAAGTTGGGTGGGAATGTTGACGGTTGTTATTTTAAAATGCCAATAAAGTGTTCTTTAAAAAAAAAAATGATCACTGCAGATGACGTTGTTCTATACAAAACTTCAACAAGATCCTCATAAAGAGAGTCCTTTAACGGGACCAACAATCTTCTATTCAAACAGCTTTCAGGACACATTCGGGGAGGACCAAAGTTCTCTTCCAGACTTGAGATTCCACCCTATCGAAGACAAGTTGTCTGGAGGCATGACTTATCTCAATCCCGTACAATAAGCTAGGCACTACCTTCATCCTATAATAGGATATCATTGGACAAATAGTAAACCTGCAACACTGGGCCCTGATCTTTTTCATTTGAATACCTCCTTGTAAGGCTTTACTCATTAACCATGCCATCAACCTGACTGCATTATTAATGGTGTACAGTTGGAAACACAAATACATTAGAGTATACATGACTAGCTTTTGTTTGTGAATACTCCAGGCGTAACCCATTTTTGATTTGTTATTATTGGTAAATCTGATGACATTCAAATTCTTTCCCCTTGATACACAACTCATTTTTTGTGCCATAATCTGTAATGGCAATCATTTGTTTTTGCAGTCCAAGTTGAGTTCTGCGAGAGTGTGTTATTGTTTAGCATGTTGTTGGACCCCTGCAGTCTTTCCTTGCTTGCTACACTTGGTTGGAGGTGGTGTCAGAAGAAGCAAAACCTCTTAAAATTGCCACCCACTACTCAGAGCATTGTGGAGTGTGCGCAAGTGTTTACTGTGTTGTTGGACCCCAGCAGTCTTTCCTTGCTTGCTACACTTGTTTAGGGGCAGCGTCAAAATGAGAAAAACATATTAAAATTTCCACCTGCTGCACAGAGCGTTGTGGAATGTGTGCGAGTGTTTACTGTGTTTCTTGGATTTACCTAGGTGACCAAACACCCCCCTCTATCGGGTGGAGCAGGTAAGTTATCTTATTAATGACTTAATGACTGACTGTGCTGCCTTCGAAATATTTCTGGTGATAAGATCTTGACAAAGTCCAAGCTGCTTCTTACTCACGCTCCTAGTTCCCAGAGACTTTGTGATATTAAGCTTGTAGTCCATCAAGGCCCTCAACCAGTAACAGTGTGAACTATTTAATTTTGAAATTGATAATCTTAGCAATTTTACCTGAAAACATGAAAAGGGAAAGTGACTTTCGTTCAAAACTTACCATTGCCGCAAATTGAAATCCCTTTGTTTTCTGCTCAAACTAACAGAACTCGCTGGAAAGAAACACATTCGTGGAGAAAGGACGCATTTCAGGGCATTGAAGGTGAGAACTTACTAAAGACTTTGAAAGCAAAGACAGCCTTTTTGACCAATAGAATGTAACATCATGGCCTGGTCTAGAAATGTTAACGATATCCAATCAGCTGATGTATCAATACTAAAAGAAGTAAACGATCTGACAGACG
This sequence comes from Ambystoma mexicanum, assembly GCF_040938575.1. Lineage (NCBI taxonomy): Eukaryota > Metazoa > Chordata > Amphibia > Caudata > Ambystomatidae > Ambystoma > Ambystoma mexicanum. Next base: position 546,676,853 of record NC_090929.1, read on the forward strand.
CCGAAATATTGGAATGTGATTTTTCTGCTGTTATGGTAGAGGAATCTCCCAAACATATTAATGACAAATCCAGTTCCAACATTAAAGGCGGGCCAGAACCGAAAGTTGGTCCACTTGAACAGCAGGTGGAATTCGATTTGAACAAAATCATTTTCATCAAATAGGAAGCTGACCCTCGATGGTTCAGTTCAGAATTGTTCCTGGCCCTGAAGCAAATGACTCAATCAATATAACCTGTTAAAGGTACAAAACCCAAGCAATTAATACAACAAAATGTTAACCATTTGAAGAGCTATTCAGATTTGTCAGGATTAGCTTTGGAATTGGCAAGGCACATAGCTTTTTCCCATGAAAAAACCAAATCAAAGTCTTCACAACAATATTTTTGAATGGAAGGATACCTCTAACGAAGTGCTAAGTATGAGCTCACCCGACAAAGGAGTTGATGTGCTAAGCTTACAAAAGGATCCAAATGGAGGCTGTAAGTCTTTAGAGGCAACATCACCTTTGGCATTGGAAATAAAGGAGCCAAACCTGAAAACTCATCCTCCCTTGATATCTTTCATGACAATTCCGGACTGTCCGACAGTTGTTTCTTCAATGGAAGATGACATCTTTTCACCTAAAACACTACAAGGCCCTCCTGATAATTTCAACTCTACAGGTTTTCATGCTCATTGCACACTGTAACAGCTATATCTATTGCATTGGCACCATTCATGTAGCTTCATGATAACATGAACAAAAACATCAAAGATCAAGCTACTCTCCTTTCCATGATACATATCAAACTAATGTATATAGAATCTTTTATATCTTCTCTTCAAACAAGGGTTGATAATGAGGCATCAAATAAAACAGGCGCAACCCGGGAATTACACAGGAACCACTGGAATTAGAAAAACAGACAGACACCTTGCACTCAACTGCTCACCATCTATGACACAATTAAAAGAAGTCCAGAGCTTGTTGCCTAACACCTCTTCAATGCAGAATGTTAATGTTATTAACAAGCTAGCTTCCATAAAAGAAAGTGCAAAAGCCAAAGAAATTATTGAAGGGAAATTCTTGAAATTTCAGGAGTTTATCCCCCGGATAGTCCTATTGGACAAGGCATCCTCCTTGCCTAGTGCCTTTCTGATCTTCCAAAAGACAAAGTAGCAGAAAATCAAAATTAAAGGTGAAAAAGAACCCTCCCAGAAGATAAAAAACAAAAAAACATTAATCAACTACAAAAGCGGAAATCGAATGAGGCTAAAGAGTTCATCAATAACCTGTCAGAGCCATTGATCTTCCCAAAACAGGTTTTCTCTAAATTTAAGTTTAAACCAGCTACAGGTGGGGTTCGTGACATGTTGGACAGGCAAGGTGATACTAGTGATAATTGGGAATCTGTCCGGTGTTAGAATCTGACTATTCAACATCTCCATTTTGTACCTTAGAAAAGAACCCTAGTAAAATCTAGAAGAGCACCTACGTCTATGAATTTTATGAGCCAGACCACAAATAAAGTAATTGTCCAGACATGAAGAAGTTTGGAACCCCTGAGATTTTGATCTACAGGTCACACTCCAGCTCTACTTAATTGTGATTGGAACTCTCCTTTGCTGCTCCTGGAGCGTTTGATATCGACAGAGGATGGCTAAATTTTAGACCATTATAATGTCCTCAAACTATTGCATCATATACCGAAGCTGAGATTTATAACCACGAAATATATTAATATTGTAGAATTTGTTTACGAATATCATGTGGGTATAGTGATTCTTCATTTAACATCTAATATAATAAAATCTGCTCTCTGAGAGGCATCAAACTCATTACTATTCTTGGGGTTTGAAATGGCTGTAGTTCCCGCACTTAAAACACAAGAGTAGGCTAAAGTCCCAATGAGTAACGGATGGGATAGGTGAGAGGAGGATTCCTCCATCTTGCTACAGCAACAAAATTGACAAACAAGATTGAGAGGGCCACAACTTCGGGAAACAAAAAGAGAAAATCTCCTAATGGAGAACATCAGAAAAACCTCAGAGATCTCAATGAAAAAAGTCTTCATTGTTGAGAATGCCAGCTAAGAACTCCAAAGGACATCTGAAACAGAGAAAGTCTGTACATAAGAAAATTGCAAACCTGTCAGACACCTAAGGTTTGGAACCAAACTTTTAATAGTTCTCTTAAAATTGCATTTAATTGAGTTAAGCAACAGGCTCACATGGGGAAGAGTATTCCGCTGAAGACAAATGGTAGGCCTTTATAGCTGCTCCTATGACAAGATAAAAAATAAAGGGCAATTTCGAAGATGATTGGCAGTTGGGCTCTTGGAATACTAGGGAATTCTGCCACTTGTTTGTTGAAAATGACTTCTTGTTGGTGGATTTTGACATACTATGTATTCAAGAAACTTGGCTCCAAATGACCCCGGCTGTAGATGGTTATAGTGCCCTTTTCAAGCCGGCATATAAAGGGGTTAGGGGTCGGCCTTCAGCAGATCTCTTGACTTTGATAAAAAACTGATCTATACACACAGTGATAGAAACTCAAAATTTAAATCTGTTAGCTCAAGTTTTATTCTGTAGAACGAATAACAAAGGGCTAAAAGAAGAAAAATGGTTGTTGATTTGTAATGTATATTGGAATCCGAAGAGTATTCATAGTGAAGACATGATTGATTCAATGATAGAGGTTATTGACTCCTTTTCTATAGGGTTCAGTAGTGTCCCCACAGTTATTTGTGGAGATTTAAATGTAGGATCCATCAATAAAACTGGAAAATTTACAGACATTTTGGGTGATCCTAAAGACCAGGAACAGGAAAGGTTGAAGCTATGGTCTAACATGATAAATATGAGAGAATTTAACATACTAAAGGGTTAAATCCCTGGTGGTATACCAAGTGGACCAACAGTTTGTATTCCAGAGTATTAGATTACTTCTTTGTCTCGAAAAATATGCTGAATAACGTTAAAAGTCTCAGAATAATATCAACAAGGAAAAGTGATCTTGCACTGATAAAAAATGTCGCGGTCCTGGGTGCCCAAAAAAAAGAATCGGCTATGGTCAGCAAATCTGAACCTCTTACAAGGTAGAAAGCGTCTTTGTATGTGGTCGGATGATATAAAAAGGTTACTTATGAAAAGAAACTAAAATCTAACCCACCGGAGACAAATTATATCCCCCTCCCACGAGAGATTAGGGGAATTGATAATAAAGGCATCAAAACAAACTGGGTCCCTAAACATATGTATGATAGGTGGATTATATCAGAAAAAACTGCTTCAGAAGGAACTCTGCAAAATTAAACATGCTAATAGTGAAACCAGATTTGAATTAAAAAGAAAAAGAAAAGAAAAATATAACAATTTGTTTTTTTTTGACACATAAGGCCTTAATGCAAAAAGAAAACAAAATCAAGATATACATGGCAGTTAACTAACAACCATACTTTTTCTCAAACTGCTGTTTTGACTGATGTGGTGATGGAAGACGCATCAGTGACATTTTATGAACAATTATTTGTTAACTCGGCATCGTGAACTGATCAACCTCTAATAAAAACCAAAACATCATGGTCATTGAAATTTGATCTCCTTGACCTAGAATTATTAATCAGAAAGGTCAATCCATCAAGGGCACCTGGCCCAGATGGTTTGACTAATAATATGATAAAGAAATATCCTGAAGTTTGGGCCCCTTTTATTGGAAAATGATTTGCTCAGATAATGAAGAAGGGGGAAGTCCCAGACTGTTGGAGATGCACAATAATAGTATCAATATTTAAGAGGGGTGATAGAGTAGAACCAGCACATTATTGGCCGATAGCTCTGCTGGATGTATTGGATACATTATTTGCTGTCTTGCTTTTATCACATCTTCAAAGATGGATTAAGGACAGCAAGAGATTTGACCCTAGGCAAACAGGTTTTGTGAAGGGGGTTGGAATGGATTTAAACCTGTTTTTAAACAATGCCTTGAAAGATAGGGCATTAAAGGCCCAATCTAAATTCCACTTAGACTTTATTGACCTGAAAAAGGCATTTGATAGCGTAAATAGAGAACTTTTGTGGTCAAAGCTGGAGTTGTGGGAATGTCCTGCTGATTTATTACTGGTAATGAAGTCCTTATACACTGATACTAAGATGCAGATTAGACTCAGTGCACAGGGTCTCTTGAGTAAAAGAATTGCTACGTTCAAGGGGTTGAAACAAGGTTTCCCGCTGTCTCCGACCCTTTTCAACTATTCTTATTGGATCTTGTGGAGAGTCTAAATTGCATTAGATCATTTCCTCTGAGAATGGGTGATCAGAGGTCAGCATGGATGCTCTATGCAGACGATCCGATCTTGACTGACCAGACTCACATAGGCCTTCAACGCAGTTCGAATGCCCTAAATAGATATATGACCAAAAGTGGTCTACAGATAAATGATGCCAAAACTGATATTTTGGTGTTGAAATCCAACAGGGACCAAAGAACCAAATCATTCAAATGACACTTGGAAAACCAGGAACTTACTGAGGTTTCCTCAATATTATATCTAGGTGCCCATATAAACTGCAGTTTAAATGATTCATTACACTGTAGAGAATTATATGTGAAAAGGAAGAATTTGATGGCTCAATGATCATTGATCCCAAATGTTTATGGACATTTTTGATTGTCCAGGTTCTAACTTTATTTAAAGCAAAAGTCACACCTATATTGACTTATGCTGCAGAAGAATTTTTGGTTACTCTGTGGAAAATATGGGCACCTCTGGAAAGTATGTTTTAGAGGAGAAATTGACAGCTTGCGAGGGGTCTACCAGTCTCTGTGATAAGATATGAATTGGGCTTAATTTCATTATTTATTTATTTTATTTATTTATTAGAATTTTTAGTAACACGCCAACTCGCCCAGGGGCCTCAGGGCGCACAGAAAATAAAATGGAAGAGACAACGAAAAAGAATATCAGAGGGTGTGCGGCAGGGGATCATGGCTTAGTTAGGAGGTTAGTTGAACAGTAATGTCTTCTTTTTTTAAATTCATTTGTCATTTCGATTTTTTTGAGTTCAGGAGAAATGGAGTTCCAGATTAGAGGGGCTTGAACATCAAAGCCTGTTCCGTCAAATCTGGCCTGCCTGAATCTAGGCTGTATGAGTCTGGTCTGATCCTAGGACCTGAGAGTATGGGATGGCTGGTAGCACATCAGGGACTCTATAAGATAGATTGGGGACTCACGAGCCAGGCATTTGTGGGTCAGTGTCACAATCTTGTGGGAGACACGCTGCCTCATAGGCAGCCAGTGCAACTCCCTTCTTGCTTGGGAAAGGTGATCTCATCTAGTTAGACCCAAGGTTGCTCGCACTGCCCCATTTGGGTCACTTTTAGGGCAGAGATGTTAGAGTGGGATGCTCCAGCTAGCAGACTTTTACAGTAGTCTAGCCATGAATTTATACAGGCTGAGGCTAGAAGAGAGATGTTTCTATGTGAGAGAAAGGGACAGATGTGACTGAGCAGCTTATTAATAAAGCCGCATTATGCCTGGGTCTGGGCGACATGCTGTCTCATGTGAACTCAGCATCCAGGATGACACCCAGAGTTTTTACACTCGTGGCTACCAGGATGGTATTGTTGGTGATGACAAGGTGTTTATTCTCGGGGGCACATTTTTCTTTAGCATGTGGCTGTAGGCAATAACTAGAATCTTAGTTTTTTGGAATTGAGGGCCATGGAATTGATTGGCATCCAAGGCTGGGAAGTGAAATATATAGTGTCAATGGCCTGTGTGTCTTGGGAGTGGATACCTGATGGATTTGGGACAACTTGGTTATCATCTGATTAGTTTGTATAAAGGACACCCAGGTCATCAAGAAGCCCCACCAATGGCAAGATGTAGATGTTGAAGAGATGTTGAAGAGAGTGGGCGAAAGGCAAGAGCCCTGTGGGACCCCACATGTGACCAATGCTGATGACAAGCTGGTGTCATTTATGGCAACTCTGCCATCACGGGGGCCCAGAAAGGAGGCCACCCACTGTGCTGTCATCCCGAAGAAGCCTACCAGGGACCCTAACCTGTTTGCCAGGAGAGCTTGGTCGACCAGGTTAAAGGCAGCAGAGAGATCAAGCAACATCAAAAGAGCGGGGTGGACCTGGTCAACAATGGAGGAGAAACTAGATTTCAAATCGAGCATGGCGTTCTTGGTGCCATGCCGGGCTCTAAAACTCAATCCATGATTTTGAGGAGGAAAGGCACGTTGGTAATGGGAAGGTAGTTTTTTGCGAGCAGGGGATCTAGATTATCCTTCTTCGCAGAAAGAGAGGTTGACAAGTTTGGTCACCCAAGGGCCTGGAACATCGAGGTAGACTACAAGTAGCCTAGTGGAGAATGTATTACCTGCGCACGAACTGCGTTTCATGCTGGTAATGATGAGGGTGATTTCGGACACAGTGCTCTGAGAAAAAGAGAACACTGGTTGCATTTTACCAGACGTTGAAGAGGAATGCCCTGTCGTCTCAGTATACATTTGGCCTAATTATTTAAAATAATGTGGGATGTTTTGCCTTATGACCCTGCCCATTCATGATTGGCTTTGGCCTCTTGAGCCTTCTTTTTCAGGTGTCTCATGAATAACACACTATTCATTTTCCAAAGCAGAGATGACAGGTTGAATCTTCTGAGTTGGGTGGTTAGACCCCATGAAGATTCGAGGACATTATTAGATTTAGCCACTTCCTCAATATTACTGTCATTGACCACCACTAGTAAATCACTTATTGGGTGGTCCTCATTTGCAGAGGAATTAGTAATCACTGCTTGCTCTCGATTTTCCATGATCTTCTGTGGTGTTATTTTATTATTTGACCTCTGGGAAACACCATTTAAGTCAACCTCTGTGTCTAATGACTTCTTCAAAATTATGAACAGGAAATCCAGTGTCTTTACACATGAAGTCTCACTGGGATTTATGACACTTTTCCCAACCTGCTTTGATGCAATGTGTTGAGCTAAAGCTGATGAAAAAGCCAAAACAGGGTTTTTATATTACCCACAATTCTTCTGTCTAGGCGTACTAGAAGAAGGACATTTTACATAAGCAGCAGAATATTTCAATGGTGTTAATAAGAGAGATGACCAAAAGCTGTTTGCACATTGGTACAAGTAGCTGCTGGTAAAATCATACACTCAATGCTGACTGGCCCAGGTCCCCAACAGCCATTGATCCAAGACTGATTGTCTGCAGGACCCGCGGGCCCACAAGCCCCTGAGCCACAGAAAACAGAACACTCCTGCTGCTCTCCACCACGCTCTGCTACGAGCAGAGCCTTTGAAGTCTCACAGAAAAGAGACTTCAAAGAAGGATTCCAGGGTTTGCTGGAAACAACGTAACAGCAGAAATGAAAGCACCAGTAACACAGAACACTCCTGCCGCACTCCACTTTGGCAAATTAAATTCATGACAGATTACCTGATGGTTCTGTTCCTTCCCAGCCCATAAAAATGGGGCCAGAGTAACTGTCTCCTCAGAAATCCTGCCAAGATGGCTCGCTCATGACACTCTGTTATTAGCTGTTGTCTCCTATGGAGTGTCCTGTGCGGTACCTATAAGTTACATTATGTTATCTGTATACATGTCTGCATAGCATTGTGAATTTAAGGTGCCAGTACATACCAACTCAATATGTTATCCCTTCACTATCAATTTACCCTTCATTGAGAACCATTTTCTATTACCGCTGTAACAGAAAAATTATGACTCAAATGATCACTGCAAACATTTATGTTTCAATTCACATTTACAGCATTGTGCAAGGATCTCACAATCTGCCATCCCACCATGCCCCCACTGCCTAATTTTTAACAAGTATTTTACTCTTACTTACCATCGCTATTTACACTCCATAGTCTTGATCTCACACTCTGTACAGATCATTTGAACTTACATGTCTACGCTGTCAGAAGCTTTCATGTAGATTCTGATCTGTCTCTGCAGATGGCAGAGATGAATCGTTGAGTCAACACACCCATGCATTTAAAAGCATAGACATTCCATATCACCCAGATGCAGTGTGTCACTTGGGACCTTTGCCACACAGAAATGCATAAGGCAAATGAATGCAACACGAAAAACCATGAAAATCATTTTGCACCACTCTTTTAAATCGGTCTGTGTCTGATGTTTCCTGGAACAGGAAGCTCTCTGTGCAGAAATCAAGCCATTGAACATGTAACACAATATTGATTCTCGTTAACCATTTATAGCATCGTACCTGAACACAAAATCCACACATTTCTGAACACACATTGGACTTGATGTGTTTTCATTAGTTTACTTCACCTTCTTCTCCATTGTCCACACATCCAATTTCTTCAAGGCCAACCAGGGCTGTAATTGTTGTGGTCTTTTCCTGCATTAGCATAGCTCAAGTGTGGTGTTGTTGAGACACCTCCTCTTGCTAGACACTCATTTCAGAGTTTAGATAGAAAATCAGCTGCACCTACCCTTACTCAAATCAATTTTGTGGCAGTAACCAAATTTAAACTTTTGTTGTGCCCCTAGCCCCCCAAAGTTGTCCTGATCGATACCTGATGCACTCCGGTGTTAAGGGAGGGCATTCGATTGGGCAAGTAGGGAGGCATAGGGGTTTGAAGAAAACATATGTAGTATGGCTACCAGTTGAAGGTAGGGCAAGACATAGGTGGAGGAGTATAGCAGTAGGGGGTGCATTTGGCAGGTTGTCAGCAGCAGGAAGAGAATGGTTGTGAGCCAGAAACAGGCAGAGAGGGTTAGAAGATTGCCACGTCATATCTTTACAAGAACACTTACCCACTGTATGGTGTTCAGTGTGAACTTTCCGGTTGTTTGTAGTGCCGGTTATGATTCCATTGATTTCTAAAGGTTGTAAAAGAGGTAATCTCATAGGCTTTTGGGGTTTCACACAGATTGTCCACTTTTTTACACAGTAAAACATGGTCATTGTTTGTGTGTTTTGCCGCTCCACATATAAAGTCTTCATCACATAGAAACACATCAGAATGCACCAGAAGAAGCCCATGTGCCCAATTTGACAGCAGTTGATGTGTTTTTGGCTGTTTCATTTAATTCATTTATTTAATATATATTTCTCTGGGTCAGTGGGATTCATTATAAGTTTGGTGGTATCTCGGCAGTAAATTCGCCAAGATACCAACACACTGTATTACTGTTATCGCTGCTTGGTCCGGCAGTATTACCACTGGATTACAAGTGGTGGTAGGCGGTGTAAGTCCCCATTTTTTTTGGAGTCCATAAGTCTCAAAAGTGGATTTTGGTGGCATGACCACAGCAATAATTCTTCAGGAAGTAAATCTACCGTAATTAGGCAGAAAGTCATGGATGTGCATACATGTCTCATACATGACTCATAGTTGGAGGTGCATCCTTCAACTTTCCACCAAAGTCATAGTTGGCTGGTGTGGTAATGTGGTGGTATAAAGCAATACCGCTGCATTTTACCCTCACCGCCCAACTTGTAATAATGCCCAGTTCAGTATTACATTAAAAATGATGTAATTCAATTTTTTTCCCATAAATGCCATCCTTCCTGGCCTTGTTTTCTTACCTGGGGTAGCCCAATTGAACGTGCTGTGCCAGACCATATGCCAATTCCCATGTAAGTATCATGAACCAACATCTGGTGGTTGGAACAACCTAAACATCAAAACAAGCTAACAATTCCAATGTTCTTAGTTTTTGATTTTGTGGGAGATTCTTATTTCTACTGAATGCATCATTAAGACTTGTTTTGAAATGTTATCTTAGCACTTTTGATGATACCATTGGACTTTCTCCCTCAAAACTAGTGAAAAACATAACATGTCCATCAGAGCCTATACCAGAAATGTTAGATATGTATATACAATAAATGTTGGTGAACATAGCAATCGCATTGGTCATTTTGTAACTGAAGAGCCTTGAATTAACAATTGACGATGCTAAAATCAGATTCTAACTCGATTCATTATGACTAAAAAATAACTTCAGCCACAATTGATATGTTTTAAAAAAATATAAATATATATATATATATATATATATATATATATATATATTCTTCTAATCCAAGTCTTTTTTCCTCCTCCTTTGTGCTATTAATCGTACTTTGACAAAATTATTTTTCAAATTTACGATGCGTAAGTGGTAAAACACAAAATCTACGAGGCTGTCTTTTTTCAATCTGAGATATATTTAAATTCATGAAAATATAACTCCTGTATTTCTGTCAGATTTTGCTTTAAACATTGCAATTCTAAAAGCCAAATCATGTACAATGCCATGTCTTCCTGGTCTCTGAAGGAACTGAATATTATGCACTGTTATTACATTTACAGATATACTTTAAACTGCCCTTTCTCAGGGAACATTTCCAAATCAATTGATGCAGCATTTCATTTCACCTCTTTTACAGACATATACTTTAGGTTCATCTGTCATTTTTGGCACATCACCAGTATTCTCCTCACCGTGGAAATCCTAGAAAGTCAATTCCTTGCAGCTTCATTCTAACATGGGCAACTGAGATCGTTTGTATTCATATTATGTTGAATTTCATTCACAACAAAGCGTGAGAATACTACTTCGCAGGTTGCATTGGATTATGTAATATTGCTTGTGCTGCTTGAACTGCACACATCTTTAGACACTGTAAAAAAAGCAGCACTCTGTAGAATTCTATATTGCTGCATGGGTTTCGATAGTAGTGCTGCAATTGTTTAGAGTATTCCTTTCTGATGGGAATTCTTGACCCCTTTCCTCCATTGACTGTGCTTTGGAGTGCCTCAAGGGTCAATCATGTTACCTGGCATGCCTACTCTTTATGTGGTGCATCTGGGAGTTCAGGTGGTCGAGTGTGCCATTTTCAACCATCAGTTTGTAGTGTACATTGCTTTGTAATTTTCTCCTGGTGACCAAGCAATTGGATTTCGTCAATTCTAGATTTTCATAGGGATTTCACAACTTTCTATTGATTGGTGGCCTGTAACATCACATATCTACCATCACGTTTTAAGTTAGTTTATAACGATTCACAAGAGGTAATGAAATTTTTAATAGAAGCCAGGATTAAGATGGCTACCAACCCATAACATTCTTAACTTCAATAAACACGTTTACTGGCATTCTACTCCTTTCATTCATGGGTAAGAACCAATGTATTAATCTAACACATAAGCCTAATGGGATTAGAGCATTTTCCATATCTTTTATGAACCTGCAAAGTCAATGGGCCTCATGACAAGTTCGGTGGTAGCCCTCCAGTGCTACCGGTGGGTTGCCGCCAAACTCGTAACACTGTTTCTGCCACCTGATATCCTAGTGCCACCGGGACATTACAAGTCTGGACAGCCTGGGCTATCAGGCGGCGGAAAGTGTATGTCCCCATTACCATGGAGTCCCTTAGGATACCATGGGAATGGGGACACAGAAGCACTGGCACCATTATTAATGGTGCCAGTGCTCTTGTAAACGCCCCGCCTACCAGGGAGGTGTGGCGGTCTGGAAAGGGTGGTGGTACAGTGCAAACAGTACCCTTATGTTCGGACCGTCAAGCTCACAATGAGGCCCAATGTTGGTTATTCTCGCAATGCCCTAATTCATGTTTCCATTTCGTTATAACCTTTCTAGAATCATTCATACTCTTTGTCTTCCTTACATATTAGACCTTACTGCATCATCATCATCATGCATTACTTGTTTGCTGACTTGAGTCAGTGAGGAGGATACACATTAGAGGTTAACTTCTGTCATATGGACATTGCTTTATTCAACTCAGGAGGCAGCTATTCAAAAATTGGTGACAAGGTTATTCCTGTCACTTATAAGACTCTTCAGATACTCTCAAACTTGCATAAAGGACAGGGGATAGCCACTTGCCTCCTCACTCACTTTAGCTCAGCCTTCAAACACAATTCCAATGGAAAAGCTCCTCACACAACATTCCCAAGCTCATATGCCCACTGCAAACACCAACATTCTAACTCTCACTCATAATGGCCAGTGGGGCAGACAAAAAGGACACCACAAATTACTTATTTGAAGACCACCTAAGGAATGGGTACATAGCCTAGTTAGTATCAATGCCACAATTCTGCCTCTAACTATTTAGGCAATATTTAGGCAATAAGCCCCGAGCCGGCAGGCCATTACCATGTCTGGTAATTTCCCATAGTTACAGGTCAGAGTGTAGCAAGGGCCTTAATAAAGGCCCCGGGGCATTACCGGGCTCAGTAAAGGCCTGCCGGCGAGGGGCTTATTGCCATTAGTACCATGGCCCCTTAGACTGGAGTACTATTGGTCTTTTTTTCAGTTGCGAGACACACTGAAGTCTGTTTTCCATTTCTGGGGCAGCCATAGTAAACAAAGAAAATGACCCCCAACGAAAGGGAAAGTCTCCATCACAAATTCTCCCTTTCCATGGTGGCCATTAAAGTAAATAAAAAAAAGTAAACACAACAAAATGCCCCACATGGAACAGGGAGAAGGGTCTACGTGTAGTCCCTTCTCCCTTTCAATGGTGGCCTGAGCAAAACAAAAATAGGAAGACTGGCGCGAGGGACATGCCGCAACGTGTGCAGGCTTACCGGTAAGGTAAGGCTCTTAAACGCACCAATCAGTGCGTTTGCTTCAATTTTCATTTGGTGCGCTGTGTACTAATTCCCTCTAATCTGACCATTTACTCTAGCTAATGTAACTATATCCATGATCACCATATTGACCCATGCCACCACTTTGTGTTCTTCTGCGATTCTACTGCTTCCACACCCCTCTCTTCCACACCTGAAATTTGGCATGTCTCTGTTTAGCATATGACTTTGTGAACCAGACAATTTTCCAAGTCAAGAAAATTACATTGCGCAGAATAGAATTAACTCTCCATTCTCCATCCCATTTCTCATTGGACTTCATGTCTTCACTTGCTAAGTACACCCGTTCTGTCCCTTCTATACTATTCATATTTTCATCACAGGGCTCACAAGATAATTAGCCCACAATGATGTTGCTCCCCTGGAACCCCTTGTTTCTTCAAGTCATGTTGATGAAGGTACACCACCCGAAGTGCAATTCTCTAGAGACACCTTCAAAAACTTTGGTTTCCAGAATTGAATTTAGAAGTTTTTGATCTATGTATAAAACAAAAAGTGCCCACCCCATAGACAATTCCTAAATGTGTCATGTATGCACATCCATGTGCAAGTGCCTTCTTCTCTATAACAGAATATCCCAAAACAGCTCCACAAAGCTTTCTGGACACACACAATTCTTTCTTTCTATAACCTATTTCCACTAACATCTCCCCAATTTGACACAGACTTAGATATTCTGGGCCTGATTTACAAAAGTGTTTTTTGATTGGAAAGTTTTCCTTCTGTGTCAAATAGTACCAAGCGTTGGGCTTTGCAAAGCAATTTCTTAACATTGTTGTTAAAGTGGAACCCACAATTTATAACCCGCTGAAACATCTCAGCCAACTATTGAAATTTCTGGTAAACCCTCAGATAGGCCATCAAATTTCCCTATTTTATTGGAGCAGGTACTTCCTGAATTTCCCTGGTCAAGTCAAAGTGTGACTTAACCCCACTACCGCTCAACTAAGCTCCGAGCTAATAAATGTTTTTATCCATTGAAATAACTTTTGTCTTTCATACTCACAAGATTTTACTCCTGCAAGATATGTGTCACTTCTTCAAGCAAACATTCATGATCCTTATTAACACACAAGTGACCTGCAAGTGTTTGTTTTTCATGAACCCAAACAAACATTTGATCATGTTCTCCACAAAAAATCAAAACCTTTAATGAGTCTGAATGCCATTGAGTTGAACTGGTGATATGATGATGACTGAAGACTGATGACTGAACTCCAAATGAGGTAATTAATTCTGTAACTTGCTTTAAGGTACAATGCAACTTCACCTGCTGCAGGGTAAAGCTAACTCTATAGTTGAAAATATGTCAGTCTTGGCCAAGTGGTAATGGGTGTCTCACCTGAATTACAATTTTGTTTACTTTTCTGTAATGGAACATTACTGGGTCTCCATGGAGGATTTCCCTTCAACCACCAACAGACTAATCCAGTCAACACTTTAAACAGGTTTAATCACTCCAATCGATCTCTAGCAGTTTGCCCTGTTCCTTTCATATTTCATTTCTGACACCAAAGGCAGCATACATTTCTCACATTCTATTTAGTAGGCATTACTCCATTCCATATATCTCCCTTCAAACAACAAAGACCTCATTGAAAAATGTCAGAATAATGATTGCCTTTATACTGTTCATGTTTTAGCTCACGGGCCACCATGAACAGCTAAACTGTGTTTGGGTTTTGCCATATACACAATCCCGTTCTCGCCAATGAGGCAGCGATACTCCCTTCTTTGCTACATATACTGTTCCTTCCCAGCACCTCCTAAAACATATGTTTTTGACAAACTATCCCATGATGGGGATTTTTCCTAATTGTGGCTACCTGGGACAATATTTGAATTCCATGTGTCTAGATGTATGCAAGTATTCATTCCCACATTTCATTAGAAATCAAGGTGCCGCCATCATTATCTACTTCCAATCAACATTAATGTCCACATATGAACTTGTACGGATGCTATCCGTGGCTAAAGCAGTTTATCATTTTAATTTTCACTGAAACCTTTTCTTGTAGCATTACATTTTGCATCTGTACTTGTATTCTGATTGTAACATTGGGCATGAAAGTCCTTTCTGGTATACTAGTGGCACAGTAAATTGCAGAGGACATATGCATACCTTCCGTGTCTAAAACTATCCCTGAATGTATTCAGCTGCCTGTTTCCGCTACATGTACTCCCTCCACAGTCTTTTGAACATTGCAGTCTTTCTTTTACTTTTCACACTCACTCACAGTACCTCCATTCTGCCTGGTTTAAAACCATCCAGATCTAATTCTTTCTCAAATTAATACATATGCTCAACCCATTCTTCAAACAAGGATCCCCTTTTGACCTACGTTCTTCACTGATTGTAGTAGTTCCCTGATCTTCTTATCAAAGAGTTCCCTGCTAAATGTCTTATGGTTGTAGCAACCCCTTTCACATGTTCACCCCCTTTTGCTTGCTTTACACATCAAAGCAGTTACATTCTGAAATACTAGTCATTTTTGCATTAAAATGTGGATCATCTTTTCTCAAACATATGTCAAATCATTCAAATCCTCTCCACCACCCTACTCTTCTCTCAATTCGAGTAAGACTGAAACACCCTTTGACCTATGTATTTGTATTTGTATTTGTATTGATTGTGTTTTATATAGTGCCTTTGTCCAAAGAGCTTTACATAGGACAGTCAACAATATCTTGAATCAGAATGCAAATCAGCGTTCATAAACAGTAACATTCAAACTGTGTTCATAAATATTAACAATCAATTAGCATTCCTTGGAGCAAACAGCGTTAACAATTCTCCCTCGTTACAATAAAATAAGGACCACATTGATGTCATTTAAGAAGTCCGAATTCCATGGACCTCACCACAACTTTGAAGTGCTGGGAGATGGTAAAATCAAGAAAGACAAGGGACATTGTACCCATTAACAGCAACTCATTTCACACATCATGTGCACAGTTGTTAGAGGCTATTTATGACCCAACATGTTGTGCATACATTTCCCCATCTATACAGCACCTGCTCAAGAGCCTCAATATCACAACTTCACTGACACACACGATTGCCCAAACTTCGCATAAATTCTGACACCTGACCAAATGCCTGAATATCACCACTTTGCTGACATGTGACATTGTAACAAAAAAATATCATGTACCCAAAACGTGTGATGGGTGGAAGGTTTTTAAATAATGTTAAACATTGGCTGTGCTCTGAACAACCTCTCATGCCACCTTCCTTTATCCTTTCTCCCCCATTGCAGAAGGGGACCAGCCATATGCAAATCAGTTTGGTACTGTCTCCATAGGAAACAGTCCAGCCCGGAACAGGTAGCCCATGTCCTGTCAGCATAGACTACAAGCAACCACAGACACGCGTGCCTTATTGGGCATCATCAGTGAGGTGCAGCTTGGTTCCCTATCGTCCAGCAAGCACAAGACCTATATCGGGGCATACCCTCTCTTAAATAGCCTATTGCCAATAAATGTGATAAGTGGACACATTTTCTTTAACCTTAACCAATGGCATGCTTTAGGCAACCGTTCACAACATCATTCTTTATCATGTATTTTCAAATGTAGAAGGCGATCAGCCAGGTCAGTGGTTTTTGTTTCATTCAAGAGTTTCCAGTCATCACTCTTCTTTTTGGTGATAGTACAACACGTTGGATGGGTCATAGGTTATGAACCTGTTTGCCTAGTATCCATGCTACAGCTTATTGATGATTCCCAATGATGCTGAAATATGCCTTGGGTTGCTTCTGATCTCTTGCAAAAGTGATTTGACCTAACATCTCAGGCTGGACTCAGCTGGTGCATGGCAAATTAGAAATGCAAAGATCATTGTTTAGGATTCAGTGAACTGCACATTTCTCTTAATTACCCAAGTGATAAAGCACATCCTTTGCACCTTTTTACCTTATGCAATTCTTTGTGAATCATGCTCCTCGCCTTCTCCATCTAAGGTGTCCAACAGCGTGAGTCAGATTTTTATGTCATCCTCTCATATTTGAAATTTCAGGCTTTATTGCTAGTTTTGCTGCTCGCAGGACTGCATGCAGATGTTGAAGACCATCTGCCACAGTGGGGAACATTAAGTTGGAATTATTCCAACTGTTATTTAACAGTACATTGCAACATGTGCTGTAGAAATGCATTACTCTCTTAGTGGTCGTCTTCATAGTATAACTATTGGTTTTAGTGTAAGAATTTACACCTAGAATTTACATAATGTGACCCTCTGCATTTAGGCTGTCCGCCCTTCAAACGAAGAACCTTTTCTGAATTGAGACATCTGTGTCAACCAACATCATTTTATTATGGCCTGGTCCATCACCTAAAACTTAAACAAGATGTTTTCTTGTCAGCTCTGCACTGAAGGATGTGATTTCCACCTCTTTCAAGAAGGTTTCTCTCCTATTAACACAGCTTATGATATTTTAATGGTCATAAAAACGTTTAAGACCTGTTAAGTTGAGAGAAGGGGGCAGAAGCATTAAACCAATGGATTCTTGTCATATCCGTTTCTTTGTACCATCTAAAAAAAGCATGTGGTTACCATAGGCATCCATTGTACATTCTACCTGTAAAGTATACCATTTACATGCTCATTTACATGTTTACAAGACATAGAGAAAATGTGAAGAGTAAAGCTGATTTTGCATGGTTTTATTTGTAAATATTACAATTCTTTTGTAAAATTACCTCGTTGTTGTTTGAGCATACATTTTTACGAGAGATTTTTGTTATACCCCTTATCCATCGTTCTCACTAGAATGTATTGCACGTTTACTGCTTAGTTTGCACAAGTAGGGCTAGCATCACTGAAAAAATAGCAGCTTTCGAGATATTGGTGCAGAGGAGGCTCCTTGTTCTTTATCAACTTTCTAAATAAAACTACTGGATGGATTTGCACCAATGGACCAACAGGCATATCTACATTGCATTGTGCTCAACATGTTTCTCATTTGGTGAAAATCTTTTCACTGTATGCATATTCAACAGAAGCACATTTTTAGTGTGATCTGTCAAAAACAGCTCAATAACCTTTGGAACACTGTGAATTCACTCCAACTTTTGAAATTTAGTTGTGCTTGTGACAGACTTTTTCTTTGGAAAATTTGGAAAAACGAGGTAAAAGTTGTTAGCAACAGATATTTGCAAATGTCAGTGGTTCATATGTTACACCTTAACTGTAGGATGAGGATTATCACCATATCTATATATTCAAAAGTCAAAATGTGTTTGTTTGTGGTGGGATTTGTTGCAAAGCGTTGTTCCTTATACAATTCCACGCCGTTTCACCAATCTCCGTCGAATTTTGCATAGTTACCTGTTATGGCCCTCCGAACATTACTGGCCACATGACATTTGGACACCTTACCCCACTCCCCTGATTTCAGCACAAGTCAAAATTTGTTTGTGGGTTTGTTGCTTGGCAAAGCATTGTTTCTTACACAAATCCATACTGTTTCACCAATCTGCATCACATTTTGCATAGTTACCTGTTAGGACCCTCTGGACATTACTCGCTAAATGACATTTGGACACCCTACCCAGTTCCCAGGATTTCAGCACAAGTCAACATTTGTTTGTGGGTTTGTGGCTTGACGAAGCTTTGTTCCGTATACAATTGCACACTGTTTCACCAATCTGTACCAAATTCTGCATACTTACATATTAGTACCCTCCGGAAATTACAAGATACATGACATTGGAACACCCCACTCCTTTCCCTGGATTTCAGCACCTTCACACATGAGACGGTTGCCTAAAATCGGCGAAACATCAATGTGGTCATAGATGGACCGGTCCTGACACAAGGAACAAAACTAAAGGCCCAGGCCCTAGGATGCACAGTTTCCAAGTTATTTGCACTGCAACTAACTGCACCATGCCAGGGTGGGGCTATAGGTGAGCAGAGAGCACAGAATGTCCCAATATGCAGCAGCACACCAACTCTCACCTCCCCTAAAACGTCTGCTCCGGGGTATGTCAGCTAGCCACACAGTCCCATTCTCAGTGCAGTTTAATTCAGAGTGCAAAGCACATCAAATGATAAGCAAATTGGAACAGTGACCTACAAGATCAGTGCTATAATCTCTGTCTACAGAACCTGTTCGGCGAATGGGTCCTTCTGCTAGTAATAAATAAATGTATACCCTATTACAAATATGCATCTCAGTGCATGTACATCAAACTCCAAAGAAAGGGTATTTCCACGCAGAAATATTCCATGATGGCATTTGTCGTCTCATTGGTGATTCAAGCTGTAAACTCATGCATGTTTTCCTGTCCCGAGCAACAGATTTAGGATTCCAAGTTAATATGCCAGTGGCCCTGGCCTATTGCCCATATCCCCTGCTAATAACCAACCAAATCCCAAGGCCCAAGGCCTTTGGTCATGGTCACCATCCACATTGCAATGCTTAGGCCATTAAAATTTAGCCCACACGCCATAGCCGAAGTCAAGGGCCCATATCCCTGTGTCTAGTAAGTAACTATATACCACCAGCCTTGGCCTTCTACCATGGCCAATGGCATTGGACTTTGGCCATGTCCACTGTCCATGATGCAACGATTAGGTAAAAAAGGGCAAATAACTCCTCAGTAGTAAATTATAAGATCTCACCAGCTTTGTCCACTGTACCTGTCGCACCAATACAACTACAACTTCATGCGCTACTGACAAAGGCCCATGACCCCTTTTCCCCATCCTTTCATTTACACAGCATCCCGTAAACTTCCCATGAAAACGTGCCAGGATCACCTCAATGCCGCCTTTTGATACTGTGTTAATCATTCCCGGTAATCAGTCCTTTGATAATGCATTGTTTGCCGATTACCATGGTAATGTGAAAACCTTCCACAATTTTAAAGTCTTTAACATTTCTACTGAAACTCCTCTCTTCACTCCACCTATGTCCCAATGTAAAGAAAATCCTCCCTGGCCCTATGCTATTATCCCTTATCACCCCAGGGTTCATGAGATGCCTTTTTTTTCAGAGTGCACATTGCAACATTTCTGTGGGATTTTCATGGTCAAATTTAAATGATCTGCCATGGAAAGGGCTCTCCAGCCCACCCAACACACTACAACTGCATATGTGGTCCTCTTCCCATAGCTACTTCTATACTAAAGTGAAAACACCCTTTCCCCTCCGACATCAGGTTTTGAGCCCTTTCCCTTTGACTTCCTGCGGGATAGCTGAGGACATTTCTTACATTGAGCAAAAATACAATGGAGGCTTTTATTTCCACAAAGCCTCAGTGGTGCAATCCACCATCGGAGATTTATAGACGTAGTTATGTGACCGGCACAATGCCCTTCTCTGTCAAATGTGTACAAAACTACTGGACGGATTTCCACCGAACCAAAATAAAAAAGGACTATCTGCAATTTTTTGTGCCCAACCTGTTTCTCATTTGATGCAAATCGTCCAGCGATTTCCATACTATATGTGCTGAAGGGAAGCACTTCTTTCTCTATGGAAAAATGAAAGTGGGTCGGCCGAAAAAAGTGTTTTGCTTTCTTCATAAATTCCTATTTGGAGGGATCTGGCTGGCCTTTTTTTTGGGGCATTACATTTCAGCCAAATCCATCCAGAGAGTCAAATGTTATTAACAACAGACTTTTGTTAATAGCCCTCGAACACTTGTGTATAGGCGTGTTATAAATGCCATATCATATATCAAAAGTCAAAGCACATTGGTTTAATCTTAACCATGGAGGGTGTTCGATTGTAAACACATGCAATTGTTCTGAGTTATTTGGGGGTTTAAGCATGGAGATAGGAAATCCTAAGGGCCAAGGACACGTCTATGGGCTAAGAGTGCCTATAACATCTGTAAATGACATCTATACCACATATTCTATATCTTAATTCTATGTTCATGGTTTAACTTTGTTGAGCAGGGCTTCTTGACTCTTTGTACAGGCTTGATGTGGGCCTCAAAGTTAGGGAAAGTGGACACTTTAGTACAGATGCCTCCAAGTGAGTGAGCTGCTTGAAGTGCTTGAGTACAATCTGTATAGCTTGAAACAAGGATAACTTGGACAGCTCATCAGGCATAGCAGGAGCTCGAAGCTCGAGGGGAGTCAGGTGCATGAAATGGTGTCACATCACATTGACCATTTGATGTGGCTCGAGGACTTGAAAAGCATCTCACACCCCTTCTCTTGTTTGGCTGCACAAAGGCAGGTGCCAGGAATAATACCTCCGGACTTTAGGGCACTGGATTCAGAGAACCACACCGTGCAAAGTCTTATTCTGAAAATATCTGATATGGCTGAAGTGTACTGAGACACATCCATCAACACTGTCAACTCTGGTTAACCAGTTGCTCATGTCTCTTGGTCCTCAATATCTTGCAAGCTCCAAAGGTCTGCCAGCAAGTATGTGCATCCGGGATGTTAGGGTGACGGTCTCCTTCCCTCATTGGATCAGGTGTCCTTACCCCTAGGAAAGGGGACTTTAGACTGTCAAGAGCGCTAAAGAATAACCAACAGGATGAGGCATGTGGGGTACATTTACCAGCCCAGCAGAACTCCCCAGCACCACCAAACTGCATTTTCAGCAGTCACAAGAAGAATGGCTGCGCTGGCTCTGCGGAGCACTATTCCCTTGCTCTGTTACCTCGCCATTTGTCAGAACCTATAAGAAATCCTATAAGAAACCCTATAAGAAATCCCATAAATACCCTAGTAAATTCTTAAATTGTCAGAATCCTCTGTGTATCCTGTCCTTAGAAAAATCTGTGTTGATCTCCATGTGTTAGCGCCATTCTTTCCTAATCATTTCAGTCCGTTGTATACGTCCCTAGTACTATTTTTAATAATTTCATTATTTCCCATATAGAGCTCAATGTGGCGTGGATAGGTTGCCATTGCAAGTAACCTCCCCACATACCTTGTCTTTCTTTAACAATCTAGTCACTAAAATATAGTTTCCATAAAAGAAATCACTTTACTAACAAAACCTGAGTTGTCCTATGAAATTGTTCCCGTTTAAAAAACGATTGGCCTTTCCCATTAAGAATTCCATACTGTCATTCATCCAGAAGCACCCTTTCACTTTCATATCATACCTGTGATGTGCCTTTGTCCTTTAGTAGTAAAACAGCATCCCGATTTTGTCTGTTTAGCTCAATTTGCGAGCCGTTTTGCTATTGTAAACCTGTAAAAGTCACGAAATTGCAATCCTGCAACGTGTGATTTTGCTGCACAGTTTTTCCTTCCCAAAGTCGATTTTTAACTGTACGCCTGTTGTGTAGAACATTGCCTTGTAGCTTGTCAGTTTTCATGCTTCTTTACTGAATTTGGTAAGCAGGGGTTTGAGGGGGTGTTGCAGGGGGAAAGCTTAACTGTGGTGCCTTTTAAAGCACTACCCCAAAAGTAATTGTGTTTTCTTTCAATTGTGCATTGTGTCTCCTGTGCTAGAAGGTTAAACTAAGTGTATTCTACAATTTTCCTGTGTAATTATCACCACACTGGTGATTGCTGCCCTATATTGAATGTGTTTGATTTTTATTCAAAATTAAAATAAATAAATATTTCATTATTAGACACCAGCTTGGTTCATGGTCCATTGTGACACGGGGTGTACATTAAGGGGGTGTGAGATGGGTTGGCTGCCTTCTCAAAGCAGAATCCATATTCATAAATTTAAAAGCATTTTGATTGTGCGCTGCATCCCTGGCCAGTATAAAGAGTCCTGGTCTGGAGTGTGACGCCCCTTTAAAATCCTTAACAGGCAGTAGCAGTCATTTTAGTTTATGGCTCCCAATGATCGTGCTAAGATCTAATGACATCGCACTATAGCAGTATTTACCCTTGTTTGCAGCTATTACCAAAATGTACTGCTCCAAGTGTAGTCACTGTGGGGCAGTGCTAGAAATGTAGGGAAAAAAGAAAGTTGGCGTACAAAATGACTGTGGCAGAGCACCCATGTGCTTTGGCTCTGCACACACCCTGCCTCCCAAAGAACAAATGGTTCTGACTTTAATTATCCTCCCTTAGTCAGATCACCCCTAACTGAACAGGCTCAAGAGATTTGCTAGGAGTTCATTCCAACTTTATGAAGCCTTCTCTTCATATGCTACTGAGGTGTGAAACTGTCACTTTAGGATCGCATAGGACTTCCTGAGGTCATTTTGTATAATTTCCAAAGAGAGGCTGCCTTCTGAGCAAACCTTTATTTAACCTTGATGACCGATGAGTTCAAGGAAACGTTAGTAACTGTATTAAAAACATATGTAGCTATAACTTTGTTTCTATTAATACCACGACTAGCAGAAAGCAGGTGTCTCTATTGCCCTGGAAGTGGGTAACTACATATTATATTTTTGGAAAATGATCCAGGAGAAATATATGTAAGAAAATCATTCTTTTAATCATACAATCTATGAAAATGAATTCATGTATGAATTGACAATATACATGGAGAACAGACAGCAAAACTAATTAGACCTGAACAAATTTAAAACAGCCCAATAAACAACTGGAAAAATAACCAAGTAGAACACGCTCATCAATCATATTTCATTAAAATATTACTCTCACTCAACCTGACTGTGAAACAACGATGAAAGTAAAACAAGTTGTAAATTGAGAGGCTTGAATGGCCAAGATCATGGAAGATAGCATCAACTTCTCAAGTTTCCAAATTCTGGCCAATACAGTCATCTTCAGCAACACCCAACTGGTTTCGACGTAAATACGTGATTTGTAATGTCTTCGACAGGGAATACATTCTAAACATAATCAAAAAACAAGGAAAAACAAATGACTGTTTGCCCCCGAATGCTAAAATTCCACAAACATAACAATTTGGAAAAATTGAAGCCAAAAATGATTCATATGTTTTTAAATTTTACCAGCAGAGATATATTCAATTAGCTGGAACAATCCCTGGGAACAAATGGTCAAGAATTGCATGGTGACCCGTCGAGCAAGTGTAAAACAGGATAGCAAAAGCCTGCAACCTAGAACACCTTTGCACCCCATATGCAAGGCAAACCTCTTTATGCCGAATACAAAGTGACCCAGAAAGTGCCTTGAGATAATTGGAGGCACCATATGAATACCAAGAATGAAAAACCCAAGTCCAAAGTCATGGCGCGGTGTATCAATTGAACATAAAAGCCAAATCTGTGAGGCAACAGCTGAATGAAAAATTGCTTACCAGCACTGAGACCGCCCTGAAACGTGGTATAATCATTAAAGATTCTGCGGGTGAGGTAACCACAAACAGCACGCATTCAGGACACCTATATTCAGAAAGTGATGACAGAACTAATAACTGCCATGGCTGGCAAGTTGCAACCCCAAGTGTTCATTCATTCTATGGTGAACCGCGTGTGTAGTCTTTCCAATGTATATTTTGTCACAGGGACAAACAATGGCAAAAATCACATTGGAACTTCTGCACATAATGAAAGATCTTAACTGCCAAGTTTTCCCAGCACTATCGAAAGAGTGAACTTTTTTGGAAAATGTACAAGTTATACAGATAAGGCAAGGATAATGTTTTAGGGCCCGGTTATTGGGCAGGTCCAGTGTTCTGGATCTGGGAGCTGGATTCCTATTGGCCCAAACTAATTTCTGCTAAAGGCGTTTGCCCTTTTTGAAGGCAAATAATTGCTTGCCACAGCAACTGTCTGATGTATGTAAAATACACCAGCTCTTCAAAATAGAACCATGTATAGCCTGGTTGTGGTGACAAAAATTCAAAACACAAACTAATTGTTGTGTAGTCCAATGATTCTGATCAATACTTAATAAAGCTTCACTGTTGGCATATCCTGCACTTTTCTGGCAACAATGTTCCAACTTTCTAGGGTATCCCCGTATCTAAAGGTTATGCTCAAGTATGTCTGCATGATTAAATAGCATCATATCAGTGCAGTTTCCCCAAAGCCGCAGACAAATACGATATAGTAAATTATTGATCTGCTCCTGGGATGCTGACTGGAGAAGAGTAAAGTGGTGTTACATTCAGTTGGCTTTCGAAATAATTCAATTTCCAAACAACCTTCATGATGAAAAATGCATAGATACAAAAATGATATTGACAAGGAATCAGATTCACGTGTGGAGTGTAAATCCGGGTCCAATTGTTTCGTCCAATCAACACATTCCATTAATTTACTTTTACTGTCATTCAATATGATAACAATATCATCAATGTATCTTCAGTGCAGGCCTATGCATCGAAAAAGGGATTGTCATTATTTAAACTGGCGTTCAAACAGAGCCATTTGCAGTATAGCTAAATTAGGCACACATGTACAGCTTATAGCAGTCCCCTTACTTCGTAAAAATAACTCATTCTTATACACAAACACGCTATTATAAAGGATCATAGCTATGCATGCTGCAAGGAACTCTGTAGGTACATCATGAGGCATGGAACTTTGGTTCAACATAGTTTCAATGCTAACAACTGCTTTAGCTTTAGAGATATTTGTATAGAGAGCCTCTATATCTAATGTGACCAACAACTGCATGGAGGGATCAAATTCCAATCTCTCCACCATGTGAATAACAACCCTGGTGTCTCCAAAAAATGTGCGAGATGCAAACACCAATGGTTTTATGAACAAAATCCACATATTTGGATTGGGGCTCCAAGATCAAGCCACTGCATGATATGATTGGGCGACCTGGTGGATCAGCAACATCCTTATGTATTTTAGGAAGGATGTAGAAGAGTGGAATACGACCTTCCGAGATATTGAGAAATTCATGTTCTTCTTTTGACAATATCCTTGTCTGCAGGCCCTTATTTGCTAAATCTACAATCTTGGATTTAATCTCATCACTTGGATTCTATCTTAATTTGGTGTAGTGACCTGAAATCGAAAGGAGGCAGTGCACTTCTTGATCAAATTTTTCAACATCCTAAATACCAATTCATCCCCCTTTATCTGTGGCCTTGCTGATTATACCAGGGTCTTTCTGTAAAGTGTCAATGGCTTGGAACTTGGATAAAAGTAAATTAGATTTGGGGTTTCTGAATTTGGCTTGTGTAATCAGTTGTAAATTTGATAGCACTGACTTTTTCAAAAGTCAACACCTCTGGGGGAATTTCAATGTTATTTGGAGTGAATACCGACTGGACCCGCAGTACTGTAATAACCTGTTCTGAATTTTCCATTCTGGTGGCAAAAGAAGTTCTCAGTCTGACCTTCCTGAAAAAACCTTAACTTCTAAAGTAAGGCTCATCGAAATAGCATCATCATTGTGAATGTGAATAGATAAATAAAAAATCGGTAACTGATGAATTATCTGACTATTCACATCTGCGTGTCTGAAATTCCTGCAGTTGATGGTCTTGAAAGAGCGGTCTCTGTTGGAATGTTCTGCTGCCTAGACGGCCACCCCCACAACCCCCCGATTGAAAAGGTTGACCATGTGAACTGTGGCTTGGACCTGGTAAATTGGTCCCAGCTGGCTCGGAAACCGTTTGAAGTGTCTGAGAAAGTGGTCCATTTCTTCCTTGAAAAGTTGCTGTTTTGTCCTGAGTTGTATTTCCAATTGGATTGGAAAACAGAATCCTCTGAAAGATAAGGGTATACTATTTCCTTACGGAGATTAGCAATATCCTTCTTCAGTTTGTTAGTCTTTTTTATTAATGGTCACTGTTTTAAATTCTACCAGCTATTTGTTAATAGATTCCAATTGATGTTTAGCCTCCTGAGATGTTATGTGGCCATTTTGTATTATTTCTAAATAGAAGATGCCTTCTGAGCAAACTTGTATTTAATCTTGAGAACCGACGAGTGTAAGGTAACATTAGTAACTGTATTAATTTAAAAACATATGTGGCTATATCTTTGTTTCTATTAATACCACCACATTTTCCATTGCAGGAGGCTCATTTGCATTAGTTTTACCTAACATCATATTGGTATGTTGCTGAGTTTCAACATGAGGCTTTATGAACTGAAATACAACCACATATCTGCTAGGAAATATTGAGGTCTAGCAGACTTGCTTGGTCAATGTTTTATTTTCACTGGTCCTTTTCTTCTAGTGCTAATTGGTTCAGTGGTGCCATTACAGATCTGAATGCATTATGTTCAGACTTCTGCACTCTTACCGCCCCCTCACCCCCATATCTGTCTGTACACTTGCATAACCCAAATTTACTAGGACTAGTAAGTTCTGTCTTGTTCCCCATTTGTCTTCCCTCCATAGTTTGGTTCGCCTGAAACACTTCATGCACTTTTGCACTAGGAGAAATGCCGTCAAACCTAGTATGCTAGTTACTTTTTGTAAGATCATTCGGAAACTCAAGGCCTAAGAATAACTTCTGTATTCCCTTGCTCCATTCCCGCCTTGAAGCGCTTTGAAGGACTTCACTTGTGTATAAGCGTTGTACAAATAAATAATACATAAATAAATATAGTCCATCTTCCCTGTTCTAAGTTTGTAATTAAAGGAAGATAACATGAAAAGATTCTGAACAGATTGTCATGGGTGAATATAAATCTGCTTGTAACTTTTTGACCTGAAATGAGTTCATGTCACCTTTCAGCTGCTGGTGCGTCTTTAGACTGTGCATAGCAGAGGTATACATGCATCCTTCATAAGGATGACAGCAATTAGGTTACTCAGGCACTGCGCCAGAGGTCTACTCAGGTGTAACTACCTGCACTCAGGCTTTAACCAAAGAAAAACTTCACTTTGTGTTACAAAAACGAACAAAAATCAGAAAGCAGACTCCTGGCACTCTGGCCATTGTATTGAAGGGTTAACAAAAGTGTGCAAACCTGCCCGCCTGCACCAGACAGGGATGCCAGGAAATTAAAATCATTCACATTCCAAAAATATAAAAATGAGAATAATATAGTAGTCAACTAATTAGATTTCTGAGGTCAGGTAACTTCTGACAAAATTTACCCAGCTGCTTCAACAAGATATGATTCGTATGGGCTTCAAAGATGACTCGGTTACAGAAGATGGCTCAGAATATGGAATATTCCTTTTCATGAAAACGATGCCAACATCAAATGCAGCTGAAAGATACCTTCTTTAATAAGATTCTACAAACTGTAATACATCTCGAAAATAAAATATTTGTCATCTACAACAAATGAAAATTCCATCTTTAATAATTGTACAGATGGTAATAACCGACGTTATTTCACACTGATGTCTCATTTGCATTTTATAGTATGTCATCACTGAATTTGTTGTAAATGTGGACATTTTCAGGGAGATTAATGTGCACTCATTAGACTTTTAACGGTTTCATAAAGTTTCATAGCCAGGGTGACATTTATAGCAACAAGAAACATTTGGAGAATGCATTTTGATTGAGCATAAACACGGTCTTTAATCACTTTTTATAATGCTGTTGTCAATGTATGAACCCTAAAACCTCACTGAATTTAGTATTCCATAGATGTGTTTTAAACAGGATTGGTTGAGCAACAGTATGGTCCATGTCTGGTTTCTGTCACTTTGAGACAGTGGCAGAGGGGAAAACACACACCCGTGCTTATGCATACCTCAAGTTCTTACTCTTAAATATCGGAATGCATCACGCCAAACCTCAGCACTAAGGAGAAAGTAAGCGTCGATTGACTTGACATTTTCCCAAGGAGGTGCAGGCAGAGCAGCAAAGCATTTGATTGTGTGGTGCTCCAAGTGCAAGGCAAAACACTGCCTTGCAAAACATTACACTACTACCATTGATGTGACTCTGTAAAAGGGAATGAGTTGGCAAAGGAAACTGAGAGAATCCAGAAACATTCCTGTTTCCCATTAAGAGAACATGAATAACTAGAGAAACGAACACTATGGCCGCCAACATCCTGAAAAAAATGGGCATCTAAAAATAGCGCAGAGAATGCACCTTTTTTTAGGTGTCAGATTTTAGAAAATGATCAGGTAACCATATGCTCAAATGTGTGTGATCAGCGTACTCCTAGTGAGGCTTTATGGCAGCACACATAATGCACTGGCCTACCCCTTGAATACATTGGAGTCATCTGTGTGACAATACTGTATAACAGGCTTCCAAGACCCATGTGGATGCTGGTTGATCATAAAGAACATGTCATTGCGACATGTAAACAAATAAGACCGCTTTTCTAAGCTTGTTTGGATGATAGGCAGGCAAGCAGGACAGCACCGGTAAAATATGCTGCTATAGCATTTTAAAAAAAGAAAAATATGAAAGAGTCCGACATGATCTACTCATGTACTTCACAACGTACGACCTTTCCAAACATGCACAGAGATTTGCGTTTGTTTTGTAGCCATTGTAAAGTGTTTCGCTTTTGTGAATTCAGGGTTCTGCTTTGCAGTGCACTTTGCAATGTGAAGAAATGACCTCGATTTTTGCAATTGTGCAATGAGAGGCGAAAAGGTAACTTCTATGTGCACACCCGTGATACACGCATTAAGATGCACGTCGTTATTTCTGTGCAAATATTTTGTTACAAGTGATGGGGAATTCACCATCGCATCTCATCACTTGTAGCAAAACAAGTTTGGAGAATGAAGTCCTGTGTCTCCAACATACTCCCAGAGAGTTCTGCTCAATTAGTGCCAATGGAATCATGGTCTTCTGTTTGTCTCATTCCTGCTTGGTGATAGAGAAGTGAGCACAATGTTGCCAATCATTCTTGAAGACCTTCGGTTTTGGTATGTTCATGGGATGGCATGTACACACCATAACAGGAACTTCCAAATTCAAGTTGATATTCATTCAATCTGCATTAAGACACTTTTAAAGAAAGGGTTGACCTGTAGACACTGACGAACATTGTCTAGATGCATTCTAAGCAGAGTCGTCCACAGTCGTTTAGAAAAGGTGCAGACTGGCCCACCCGAAGCTTCCACTCCTTCCTGTCTGTTTCTCCCTTCCTCTACCCACCCCCCTTCTCATGCCTCCTACCGTCCGACTACCTGCCCTTACCAATCCTGCAGCTTCCAGCTACCCTACCCCTTTGTACATAATTTGTATATTTGTATATATATATATATATATATATATATATATATCTGCACAGCGATGTAACTGAAGCTGTAAACTTTCTTGTTGCTTTCTTTGCTTCTTTGCGCCCTGATAGCCCTGGGTCTGGTGCGCGTTATAAATAATAAAACAAACACAGATTGGACATTTTTGCACACATTTATTGGCCATATCTTTCTAAGAAAATTGTTTCAATATACTTTGCGGACGCTTAACCATTGTTCATGTACAATTCCTATGTTCCTGCACTAGTCTAGACAGTGTACAGCAACATTTACTGGGATGTAACAATGTAAAGACAGGGTCCATGGCATTATTGTCTTCTCTCCGTACCATCACAGAGTCTCCCAGGTGGTCACATTTGTGTTTTAGAAAAAAGCCGAACAAGTGAGCATTTACCTCATTTCCAATTGCAAATAAGTTACATTGTTACCCTAATTAAGGTAACAACTTTTCATAATTTTTGGATTAACACTTTATATTACTCTTGGCTAATGGTCATCCTGGACTCAAGATGACTGTTGAGCACCAAAGGAGTGACAGATGTCAAAGCATTTGTTCTCACATCCAAATCATGAAGTTTGCACAAATGTGAATTTATGGTTGATGTTTACAAACACTTTAATGCTAGGGTGAGTGTTGAGAAAAATGAAACATGCACAAAAACCCAGTGTACATAATGTTTAATTGATTCAAGATCTGTGTTTATTTCTATGTTCCAAAAGTGCAGTTAGTTTTATCCAAATCAGTCAGGGACCCTCATTTGTGCTATTTGTCAGCTTCCTCTTCCCCATACGCGCATTTCAAGAAAGTACATTAGAAGTGCACCACACTTTTGATAGTTCATTTGAGAGAAGCGCATGTGTTTTAGAACATCTGTGTTTGTTTTTCCTGCAGTGATTTCGGGTTATATCCCAGCAGTAAAAAAAAGTAGGGAGTGTAGGAGTAGGGACTCTGAATTTTAATTGTTAGGTTCATCATTTCAGCATGCATATATTAGCATGGGTTTTAACTGCAACTGGGACCAAGGTTGTGAAACACATTACTGGACTCAAGAGTGTGATCACATGCTTGAAATTGCACTTTGCTTCAGGGTGATATTTCAACATACTGAGCTGCACTGATTATAATACTAACATAAAATTAACATACTAATTTAACTCAACCCCAGTCAACAGTTAATATGTAACTGAATCCCTTAATAACATTTAGTGCAAATTAGTCCATGATGAAATAAGCTGAATGCATATTGGGAAAATGCATTGTATAGGGGTATCGAACTCTCCTCCCCTCAACTGAGTACAGTTAACATGATAGGTTTCGTTATTGCAGAATTAGAATTATAGTGCCTTTTTTAAGATAAAAAGTACACATAGCGTGGCGCATATGTGGGTTAAAATGACCCTCGAAGTGAAGGATGCTTTAAATATCACACATATCTCATCAATATATAAAAATATATTCTGAAAAAGCGCTTCTGCTCGTGTGCTGATTGTGAGTGCTGATTCTGCTGGGATCTCTGTAGCAACGCTCTGCTGTCCGTGCTTTGGATTGTCTTTCAACTGCAGGAAAAGAACTTGTGAGAGGCTCCACCCACATATCCCAGAAGGCTACATAATCTGCAGCCCACGCACTTCTGTGCGCACTTCTGCTCGAGTGCTAATTGTGAGTGCTGTTTGGCTGTTCTGCAGATCAGCGGAGCAGCCGGACAGCCCTCGCAATAAGCAGCTCCCAAATTCTCCCTTTGGAAAATCATTTTTAGATTGCACGCATAGTGAACAGCATGAACACTTTAACTACAGCTATGCTGGTTGGTTCTGTTGAGTTTATGAAAAATCCCTTGACGGAATCCATGGCAGATACGCAAACTTACAGTCCCACCCGAACTACGCGGCTGACAAAAATGAAGATGATTGGAAAAAGAGGTGTAACGTGTTTGAAGTCAGCAGGGGCTGACCTAGGTAATTTCTGGATACCAATACAAAGGCAGACGCCGGACCGCTCACATGTGAATACTGCTATGGAAAAAGACCGGACTGCTATAGAAACAGAAAAAGAACTGGAAAGAATTGTGAACGAGAAACGTTTGGATCCTCTGCACGTTTTGGATAAAGACATTTTGGAATGCAACACGCAAGGTGTGCAGGCTACAATTGGTGCGACACCCATAACAAACAGCAATAATCATGAGACTAATACTGCAGTGACTGATTTGCCTATTACAGCTGAAATAGATGTACATGCTGACAAAAATACTAACGTGCCAAGACTATACTCACAGGTGGTTGCAAATAAGGGAAATGTTAGTGACAATGCGAGTGAAGGTAAAATAGACAATGGGACATGGAAGATTGACAAGCAATGTAATGATTCTGGCTGGAAAATTACACAGGAAAAAGAGGAAAGAATGGCATTTTGTCCCGCGAATATAGCCAATTGCACAATTGATCCATTTGATTAACTGTGATGCATGCAAGAGAAATTATGGTCCATGAGACACAGATGTGTGAAAGTACAGGGGTGTGTCCGACGGACAAAAGGACGATTTCTCCTGTTGTAAATGAGCTAGATGAGTCCAATCTTTCAGGTTCTCCTGTCTTGCATCAATGGGGAAATAACCAAAGATTGGACTTGACTGCTTCCTCCTATATGTCATAATTCAGAGCCACTCCCAGGCCATGATTTGGTTTCAAAAACACGTTTCCACTAGCCTATGAGGCATCTATGGTCGCTATGACCACTGGACTCTATAGTTTGACAAATATATATGAGCATATTGA
This sequence comes from Ambystoma mexicanum, assembly GCF_040938575.1. Taxonomy (NCBI): domain Eukaryota; kingdom Metazoa; phylum Chordata; class Amphibia; order Caudata; family Ambystomatidae; genus Ambystoma; species Ambystoma mexicanum. The sequence goes on from NC_090929.1 coordinate 546,709,276, forward strand.
AAAGAAAATGGAACTTCATACTAAAATATTAGAGAGTACAAATGCAGATTTTGAACAGGTGTATACAGAATTAAATCAAATTAATTTGAGGTTATTGGAACTTATATGTGAAAGTCTCATGGAAATGTTGGAAGCCAAATTGAAGGCTGGAGTGGGTCAGACTATGTGCATGCCGGATGATTGTGTCTGTGATAATGAACAACAGATATATTTGGTACAATCTTCCCCATTACCTATCATTCAAGATGTGAGTGTAGATATAGAACAAGAAATCCCCAATCACTCTACTATGCCACACGAACAGATAAATGAGTAGGCGGCGACATACAACGGTGCAGAAATAGACATAGTGTATGATCTATTTCAATCATGTAAAACAAATTAAAGTTAATGATAGGAAAAGGGAGAGTAAGAAGTCTAAAAACATGAATATAACCAATAGTTCCAGTCAATCAACAGGAAAGAAGAGATGTATTCAAGCTCTTACTCTACCTTCAAATAAAAAAGAGAAAAAAACACAAATGAAGAAGAAAAGGAAACTAATTTAAAGTAAAGTAAAGCAGAGAGGAATGAATACAGAGATGAGTGCACGAGAGGAACAGGAAGTGGAATTAGAAATTAGTCCACAAGATGATCTGGATGTAGATGAGAAAGACAATATAGAACAGGACCAGGAGATCAATATGAGAAATATGGAAAAAAATTAGAGAGAGTTATCATCGCCAACAAAACTTTTTGATTTAATTAATCCTAACAACAAGTGTAGAGATAATGAATATATAACATTGGAGCAAAGACGACAAGGTAATGACAATGATGGTCGAGTAAATAAACAATATGAGTGCCAGTGTAATCAAATGGCAAAAAAAGAAAAGAAAGAGGTACAGGAAACTAAAATAGATGAAGAGAGAAAAGAAGAGAAAAAAGAAATGTGGTTTAATAAAGGTGGTTTATCGTCCTCAAAATATTTCATGTTGAAAATGATAGATAGACAGTGTGGAGACCCATATCCTAATCGTTCCACTATCATAGCGACTTTACAATCCATTTAATGGCTTAGAGCAATTCAATCTAGAGATATTGACAGGCCGATTCATGGAATTAATGTGCGCGGAAAATTGCAGCGCAAGCGTGCCAAAGCTGTGCACATCGGTTCATGGAAGTCCGTGCGCGTGTAAATCCTGGGATGTGCGCTAAAATCGTGGGTGGCGCACACGGGTGCACACGTCATCAAACGGCGTGCACTACGTGCACAGCGAAAGCACACATAGCGCGGCGCACACAACAAAAGTGGGCGGAACACGGGGCGTAACACGCGGAATGGGGAACAATGCGTGCAAATGTGGGCATTTTGGGGGAAGTACAGGAGGCAAATGCACAGAACGTCCACACGAGTGCCTACAACATGTATCCATGGAATCAAACAGGGGAAACGCGTGCGCCAAAAAAGACGTGCTAATCCGGAAACACGTACGCCAGCAGGAAGCAGGCGTACGCGGCCCTGCGCAGCATAAAAGTGCACGCAAACAACAAACAAACTCAGACGCTATGATGAATATACTGTTCCTCGCAGCAGTGGTCGTGGGACACCGCAGGAGGAGGAGGATAGCCAGGCACTGCATTTTTACACCCAGGACCAGCCTTTTTGGGATGCCTGATGACCAGGTGTATGGGAGGTACAGGTTTCCACCACACATAATACTCGACCTGGTGAGTGAGTGGGAGGATGACCTCACATCACCCACTCTGTGCTCCCAAGCACTGAGCCCCTTGGAAAAGGTGCTCAATTTACTGCACTTCTTGGCCACTGGTTCATTTAAGCGGACAAGTGCCATAGTGGGGGGGTCTCACAGGCCACGCAGTCACGCTGCCTACACCAGGTGTTGGCCATCATGACTGCACGCCCCTCAGTCCGCAGGCACATATACATGCCCAGAACACCTGCAGAAAGGCAGGCTGCCGTCCAGGACTTTTACGGGGTGGCACATTTCCCCAAAGTGCTAGGTGCCATTGATTGCACCCATGTGGCTCTACGTCCACCCAGGGCAACTGAGCACATCTATAGAAACCGCAAGCACTGGCATTCCATCAACGTGCAGGTAGTATGTGATGCCAAGGGAATCATCACCTCAGTATATGCCAACTATCCAGGCACCACCCATGATAGTTTCATTTTCAGAATGTCACCCCTAAACCGGGACCTAGAAGCTGGGCGGAATGGCGATACATGGCTGCTTGGTGAGTATAATTGCCTCTGCACATGCATGCATGTCAGATACTGAGTAATGTCACAACCCCACTAATGATATCCATCATCACCTCCCCAGGGGACAGTGCCTACCCTCTGAGCACCCACATGATGATGCCAATTCTGAACCCCACCACAGCACTTGAGGTAAGATACAACACAGCCCATATTGCAACCCGGGGCATAGTGGAGCGCACATTCGAGTGCTCAAGTCACGCTTTCGCTCCCTTGACCGCTCTGGTGGGCAGCTGCTATACACGCTCCCAGTAGTGTGCAGGATCATAGTGGCAGCATGTGTCCTGCACAACGTTGCAACCCGCCGGGGCCTGCGGGTGGACATGGGGGTGCCCCCCACATCCTCAACCACATGCACGGCCGCTGCGCATGGGAGGTGAAAGGGCACGTGGTGAGGCAGCCCGTACACAGCTGGTGGCTAATTACTTCACCTAAATACTACCCCTGTGGAGTGCACACAGCCCTGGCACATATCAGCTGACAATCAATGATGATGACATAAGGGACAGTCAACTGTCACAACCATACCAGCCTGAGATTGGTCACCTGGAAGTGTTACATTGTGTGCATCCCTACCTACTAAAATACAACCAATGTTGTGTGAAAAAAGACACACATTCATGCTGCATGAATTACTACCCCCTTGAAAAATACACCATGAAAATAGTGCCATGTCACCCAACCCCTCCCTATCTCAGCTACCCAACACACCATGGCATGTCATGCAACGTGAAAGCTACAACATGAATGCACAACACATGACACAAGTGTCACAAAGTGCACTGTTGCAAATGTAAACAGGCCACACCAAGCCCATGGAAAGGGGAAGCAGGAGGCGTGTGTGTGTCAGGAACCCAAGCATCTACCCAAAGACAGGACAAGCCTGCATGTGCCTAGCTGGAATACACAGTGGATGCCCACAGAAGCCACACAAGGCAACACACTGTAAAAAAAAAAAAAAAATGCCCATGTGTGGACCAGGGTGGGGAGGGGGCACCCAGGAGGTTCAAGGTCAGGGTGCACCCCAACATCCACCTGCGTGGATGCGAAAAAAGAAAATACCTCCATGGGCTCATGGCCTGCACTGCTACTCTAATGTGGGAGAACTGCTTTCGCTCTCTTCACCCTCTACTGCTACATCAGGAGGTGCCGGTGCTATGGGAGGCACCCACGCAAAGCCCTGGTATGGTCCTCCTTGGCAGCAAGCATGCGGGTGTGGAAGGTCTGGTTCTGGAGGATGATAGTACGGAAATCCCCATGCAGCACCTCATAGGTTGCCTGCATTTCTGCATGCATGCCCTCGCGTGATGACCGGACCTCCTCACATGTTGCCTGGAGCTCAGCTGAGAGCGAACATGTGAGCTGCTCCAGCTGCTGTTCTGCCCTAAAATTCCGGGAAGCCTCAAGTTCAATCAGATTCTCCCTGAGGAAATGGAGATCTAACCTCAGGGCTTCCCTTTGGCCCTGGGACTCTACAGATATGGCTTCACGCAGAGTCTCCAGTGCTGACCGTCGGTCCCTGTTGGACGCCAACATGTCCTCCCTGTGTGATTGGCAAATGGACTCTGTTGCCTGCTGTTGGAGCTCCATCTGTCTTTCAGGGGGGAGAATGGAAGTGGCCACCCTATCCATTGCCTGAGCCATCATTTCAACTGATGCTCCCTGTTGTGCTGCTATACTGTACATGGAGTTTTCCCATACAGTATTGCCTGGTGGTGCACAGCCACCGCTTTGGTGGACACCACACCTGTTTGGGGCAAGGCGATCTGCACCTTGCTGTGCTGGCACTGCCTGAGGCTGCAGGACTGCATTCCCCCTCTGATCTGCTGGCCCAGGAACAAGATCAGATGTTGTGGAGTGTGACCCTGCATCCGTAACCACCAAAGGCGGAGTTACCAACACTGACATCCCCATAGAGGAGTCAACCCCCAGTGCAGGTGGGTTGGACAGAACAGCATCCCTGCCAGAAACACTCACCTGCGACAGCACATAAGTCTCATCGTCCGATTCAGCACCTGAATCATAGAGGTCTGAGGAGGTGCACCCAGAAACACCCCTGGACAGTATGGTCTGCAGGAGGATAGGGTTTTCACCCACCACCACCCCACATCCTCCATTGGTGCCCGGTCGTGGCTGAGATTCCTCCTGGGTCTGCACCATCTCCTCCACCTCAACAGCATCAAGTGCGTCATCACCTGCATAAACATGAAAGACAACAAATGGAAACAGGCATGAGCACCATAGCACACACATAGGCCTGACAAGCCAGAGATCCAGTACATGAATTACACATGTCCCACATGACTATAACCCTGGCATGCATGCACTGTCAATGAGTTGGAAGGGAAGGCAAAAGCAGACACTGAGGACTCCAATATGAAAAAGCAACACATGTGCTGCATGCTGGATAGCACTGGCAGCACATATTAGCCTGTGAGTGGCATGGGCAATCCACACACATGACACATGCCAGCACACAGATGGCACGTAGCATAGACATGGTACATTTGACAAGTACAGCCATATGTTACTGAATGAGTACTGTCACCCATCCATGTGAGATGGACATGATGAGATGAAAAAAGCAAAATTGTGTGACAAAATACGCATGTGCCACACACTGTAACACATCCAGTGTACAATTATACAGTGATGGCAGGCAGATGGATACATCAATGGCTGGTCACTTCAACATGACAGGAAACGACAATCATGTTCCACATTCAAACAGGCCCCAAAATCAATGTGAGCAGGCCCTTACTCAATCAGCCTGAATGGCCACTCATTCCCATAACAAGGTAATAAATGTTGCCCATTGTGGGGTGTAATATATGACAGAAGCATGTCACATATGTGGCATTATGGCAGAAAAATGCGTTGAAAAAATGGGATTATTGAAACAATCAGGCTGAATGAACACTGAAAATTCCGAACATTGTTGTTGCAAGATGACATTTCAAGGGCAACTGCAGTAATGTGGTGCTAATTGGCCACTGTGGTCAGAAGGGATACTGTCATACCCAAATGCAAGGCCGGTGACTGGTTTGTAGGAAACACATGGGTGACCCATACCACTCAGGACTACACACCCTCACCTGGCACTCAATCACAACACATCACCCAAGCAACATACACATGGATTACACAAACATGCATGGGCACTCACCGGACAATGCTTCATAATCTGGTAGGTCTCCCACGCCTTGGATCTGTTCCTCTGTGACGAAGGTTCCAGCAACAGACTCATGTACAGTGAGTTGGTCATCCTCTGCTGGAGACCCACCGCCAGTCACCAGAGTAGAGGCATGAATGGAAGCCAGCTTGTTCTTTGCTCTGCGTTTCAGGTCATTCCACCGCTTGTAGCAATCATCAGCTGTGCGCCTCACAAATCCAAGGGCACTAATGTGGTCCGCGATGGTCTGCCAATGGGCCCAACGTTGAGCAGGCATAGTCTTGCAGCCTGCAGTCACCACCATTTCACGGCTATGTGCCAACACATAGGCCACAAGTGCATCAAGTTCGGCGTCATTAAAGCTAGGCTTCCTTGACGTGCCGGAGTATGTAGCCGTGTCTGGGGTCTCAACCTGTAGTGCTAGAGCACCCTTCTTCTTCTTCTTGAAAGGTGGTGCGGATCCTGAGTGGCTTACGCCGCTCTGGACAGTAGGGGCAGAAGCGCAGGTGGACTGGGTGCTTGAAGCCTGTAAAGGCACAATGACCAAAGGTCTTGGGCAGGCATTGGCTGCAGGGTGATGTTGGCAGGGTCAACGTCGGTGTGATGGACCTGGACCGACACTGTCCCGGCTGGGAGACTCGGAGCTGGGGTGGATTGAGCTGCAGCTGCCCCTGCTGCCTCCCCACCCTGGCTACTTGGGGCAGCAGATGACATTGCTGCCCCAGATCCATGTGGCCTGGTGACAGCAACTTTCACCGTCACATGTGGCTTAGACTTGGTGACCTGGAAGTCAGCCTGCGAGTCATCCTGTGCTGGTTCAGTTGACAAAATGGCCAGGTCCAACAAGGGCTGAGCTGGGATGGTGTCAGCTACGTTTCCCACAACCATTGGGGGGGCACAGGTGGCCCTGTTTGGTCCTCCACACACAGGGATCTACGGGCACCCTGCAAATCCTGGCCATGTCCCCTACTGCGCCCACCACGCCCACCTCTTTGAGATCGGCCACCTTTGCCTCCCTTACTGCTTGGTCGCCTCCCAACCATGGCACTGATGTTGTTGTGCATATGGGAGTTGCAGTAAACAATTGTCCTGGGCAATTGGGGTGAAAGCGGTAGGGTACTAGATGGAATTCGTACCCAAGTGCTCTAGCAGGGCTAGCTATGACCCCCTTGGCGAAGATGACGGGTCGCGCAACACACAGGCACCCCAAAAACAAAAGTACACGTGCACGCAACCCCTGGTAGACCACGTGCGTGGAAAAATGAACCCGCACTACGCTGTGGCACCCAGAAACACAAAAATAAGCATACGCGTGTTACACGCAGCCTACAATAACCTCTGAAGGGGTACGCGACACACGGGGGCAACCACAGTTGGAAAATACATGCACGACTCACCGTCTGCCTTGAAAAAGAACGTGAAAAAGAAGCGCGTGTGCGCGTTGGCACCACCCCTGCCAAAAGAAGAAAAGAACACAGTCTGAGGAAACAGGGAGTACAAACTGTAAACTTTGTGAAGTAATCGCGTGTGAACCGACAAGAAGTACAAAAATCACCCGCTCGCTCTCCACAAAAAGCACGTACAAGAAAATAGCGTGATACTCGTCCCTTTTAAGCCAGCCCACACATGCAACGTCACTTACGCGCTTATGCGCTAAGGCCCTTTCCTCCAATAGCACGGGTGACGTGCAGTATTCTCACATGCTGATTCACTATGCACCCGTGTAGTGGGAAACGCCTGCGCGCGTAACGTCACTTACGCGCTTACGCGCTAAGGGCCTTTCCTCAGATTTCACACTGACGTGTACTTTTTTCACGTGCCAAATCACTCCGTATCAAGCTGGCCACACGAAAACACACGGAAGACCACGCTCCTGCCCAAAAGGCCATTTTCCTGCCCCCAAGACCCAGAGCACGCTCCCACCAGCCATCTGCTGTTGCCTGCCTGCTGCCTACGTGCCCCGCTATTTGGTGCCTGCACGTCAGCCATCTGCTGGGGTCCAGTTGCTGTGTCCACCCCTGCTGGAACAGAAGACTCCCGACTGGGATACCATCGCTCCACAGCCCAGCCCCAGGACTCAGTTGCCCACCCACGCCTGCCTCGGGGGTCGCCATGTCGGGGCAAACACCATCTGAGACCACTGGCGACCCCCAGCCGGAGAGGCAGAGGGCCACCAGCTTCAGTGATAAGGAAGTTGGTGTCCTGGGGAGCACGTCCTGGGGCATTATGATGCCCTCTTCGGAACATCATGCGCCAACAAGGAAGGATGCGAGAGGATCTGGGAGGACGTAGTGGTTACCATCAACACGGAGGGGGTGGCAACCCACGACATCAACCACGTCCGGAAGCGCTGGGAGGATTTACAAGGCCCGGCGCCTCATGAAGGCAGAGGATGCAGAGGGGTGCCAGGTCAGCATGGTCAACATCCAGATGAGGGTCCTGAAACGCGTAGGCCCAGTGCTCCACACCCAGATCCTTTGGAGGCAGACCCGTCTGGAGTTGAGCGGTATTGCTGTGTGAGACAGGGGATGTTGCAGTGTGCTGGTAGTCTGATACTTGCCTGTATGTGTGACATAAGCCATGTATGGATGTGTGTGTGCAGGGACATCATGGTCATGCATGTGAGACCAGTAATGTGTGAAACACATGGATGGTGCATGTGTTCCAATGCAACATGGGGAGCTGTATGCGGAATGCACACATGAATGCATGTCAGTCTCTGTTCGTGGACATGGAGGGGGGGTGAGGGATGGGTTCTGCTCTCATGTACATGTATGGTGCACATGTGTGTGTGTCTGAGAAGTGTGTCTGTGACTTTGAAATGCCATGGATGCATGACACATGTCTGTGATGATGTGTAGATTCACTCATGCAGTGCGGACACCGTTGTATCCACTGTGTCTGTGGTGTACAAGCCATGATGCATGACCCTCCGGTGATGTGTGTGCATGGGATCAGTATGAGCCATGATGCATGTGAGTTTTAAGGCAACATTTTGGTTAAAAGAGGCCCTTGTACATGGATGCTGATGTTGATTGCAGGTGCCGGGCCTGTTTCTGCATGTGTGTTGCACGCATTCACCCATGTGTTGTGGAGGGACAGGATGGAAGTGACATTTGACAGTGGCACTCATGTGTTATTGCTTCCTGTCTAGGGGAATATTGTACTGTACCCTGATACTAGTGTTCTATGTCTCCCTCTACGCAGTGCCGCATCTGTCACTATGGCTGTAGCCGAAGGGCCGGGTGAGCCCCCACAGGGGCTTGCAATGGTGGAAGATGGTGCGGAGACATCCAGGTTGGTGGTCTCCACAGAGGAGGAGGAGCCCGCTACTGAGCCTCACATGGGGCCTGGTGGGGGTAGTACCACTGGTGCAAGTGGTGCAGTCCAGGGCCAGGGTCAAGAGGCAGCACAGGTCACCGCTGAGGGGCCTGTGCATGTCGCTGTCCTTGACCCTGTGACTGCACCACCATGCACCAGCAGGGATGCCCTGTCCCAGGCCCGTCTGCAGGTAGGGGGGAGGCCCACGTCATCTGCCTCTCCACTACCTGCAGACGAGGGGTACCATGACCGTATGGGCTCCGTCATGATTTGTTTTGCATTGCGCACGTGTGACATTCGTGATGACGTGCCTGCTTCCTGGGGGAGCGCGTAGGCCATCACGAAGAGCAGCGTCGCAACGTGGCACTGTTGGAAGGGGCCCTGGTCGCTGGGTTCCTACATGTGTCGCGCACTCTGGCAGACCTCTCCTCCTCTGTGGAGACTATGCGCCAGTTGTTCTCCCTGCTGTCTTCCGGCCCAGATTACACCAGGGCCCCCTGTGGACCTGGCCTGACCAACACAGCCAGCTTGGTGGAGATCCCATCCCTGCCACAGTCGGGAGTCGGCGGTCCAGCAGGGGTGGACACCACAACAACTGTAGACCAGCAGATGGAGGATATGCAGGCATCATTGGACAGGGCACATGGACAGCAGCAGCAGGTGGGAGCAATGATGGCTCGGGGCCATCGACATCAGAGGGGCAGGCATTGGAATGGGTGTGTCTTCCGTGTGGCTGCAGTTGGGCCGGCGTATAGATGCGGAGCGGAGGTGGGCAGAAGAGGCACGGCTCACAATGGTCAGGGCAGAGAACTCCATGTGGCGGGCACTGAGGCGGGCCGAGTGCCTCGAGGCTATTCGCAGGGAGTTGGAGTCCAACATGGCATCGTCCCTGCGAACCCTCGCGGCCATGGAAGAGGACCACCTCCAGGACATTGACCAGGAGTTCGATGATGCCCTGGCCCGGGAGATCGGAAAGTGAGCCGTCGGACTAGCCTGCCGCCATTGTAAATAGTTTTTAGTGTTAGGTTTCCTTTTCATTTTCATTTCTTTTCTTTTGGGGTGATTGGACTATGCCCCACACTTTTGTATATAGTTATTTTCTTAGGTAGTTTTTTAGATAGGTTTCATTTCTATCGTTGGGCTCATGGACCCTTTCAAAATTGATTGTACATAGTTGGACTTTGGATATATGTGTGCATTTTCTTTGAATTTCACCATGGAGCAATGGATTTTCATTTTTACGTTTCCTTTGGATTTGTTTTGGTGGACAATGATTTTGTACCATTTTTCTTCTGGATTTATTTGGATTGCATCTACATTTCATTTTTCATATTTTTGGACATGGACATTTCATTTTTGTATTATTTTTTGACTTTCATTTCATTACATTGATTTTGTTAATAATACATTTTGATATTTTAATTCCATGTGTGGGATTCGCTCATTGGGTTCATGCATGTCAAATTGTGGTTTTGCACAATCTATGGCAAACAATGTGTGTGTGTGACCGACATGTGTTGATGTACATGGTTGACTTTGTGTTGTGACATAGGCATGTAGGTGTGTGGTGGATTGGTGAAATCATTGCATGTCAAGACTGGGGTGGCGTGCTGTGGAATTGTGGTGCACATGAGGGCCATGATTGTGCAGCTTCCTTTCGTGTTGCAGGGAGACATGAGTCGGGCCTGCTGGCAGGTGCCCCTCAATGCTGGGTGGATGGGGGTGCTGGGGGACATAAGTCAGTGCTCACTTGTGCATGGTGACATGTGGGCTGGCTGGGGGGCTTCAGCAGGGTGGATGGGCTGCCTGTGGGGTATGGCCAGGGGTGCAGTGTGTACCCCTGTGTTGGGGTCTGACTGCAGGCCCTGGGGAGGTGGGAGAGGGCACACCTGGGAGGACACACACTGGCAATTCATTGGGGCACCCCCGAAATACATGTACCCCGTTCGCAGAGGGCCAATCGTGTGTGAAACTTCCCGCGCACCTCCGAAATACACGTACCCCGCTCGCAGAGGGTCAATTGCATGTGAAACTTCCTGCGCACCCCCGAAAAACACGTACCACACTTGCAGAGGGCCAATCGCGTGTGAAAATTCCTGCGCGCCCCGAAATACATGTACCCCGCTCGCAGAGGGCCAATCGCGTGTGAAACTTCCTGCGCACCCCTGAAATACACGTACCCCGCTTGCAGAGGGCCAATCGTGTGTGAAACTTCCCGCGCACCCCCCAAATACACGTACCCCGCTCGCAGAGGGCCAATCGCATGTGAAACTTCCCGCGCACCCCCGAAAAACACGTACCCCGCTTGCAGAGGGCCAATCGCATGTGAAACTTCCCACGCACCCCCAAAATACACGTACCCCGCTCGCAGAGGGCCAACCGCGTGTGAAACTTCCCACGCACCCCCGTGATGCATGTACCCCGCTCGCACAGGGCCAATCGCGTGTGAAACATCCCGCACACCCCCGAAATACAAGTACCCCGCTCGCAGAGGGCAAATCGCATGTGAAACTTCCCGCACACCCTCGAAATACATGTACCCCACTCGCACAGGGCCAATCGCGTGTGAAACATCCTGCACACCCCCGAAATACAAGTACCCCGCTCACAGAGGGCCAATCGCATGTGAAACTTCCCGCGCACCCCCGAAATACACGTACCCCGCTCGCAGAGGGCCAATCGTGTGTGAAACTTCCCGCTCACCCCCAAAATACACGTACCCCGCTCGCAGAGGGCCAATCGCATGTGAAACTTCCCGCGCACCCCGAAATACACGTACCCTGCTTGCAGAGGGCCAATCACGTGTGAAACTTCCCACGCAACCCCGAAATACACGTACCCCGCTCGCAGAGGGCCAATCGCATGTGAAACTTCCCGCACACCCCCGAAATAAATGTACCCCGCTCGCAGAGGGCCAATCGCGTGCGAAACTTCCCGCGCACCCCCGAAATACACGTACCCCGCTCGCAGAGGGCCAATCGCATGTGAAACTTCCTGCGCATCCCGGAAATACATGTACCCCGCTCACACAGGGCCAATCGCGTGTGAAACATCCCGCGCACCCCCGAAATACACGCACCCCACTCGCAGAGGGCCAATCGCGTGTGAAACTTCCCGCGCACCCCTGAAATATACATACCCCTCCCGCAGAGGGCCAATCGCGTGTGAAACTTCCCACGCAGCACGGTACGCGTATTCAGAGGGGTGCACAAGGATTTTTACAGACTTTTTCGGGGCTGGGGGGCTGTATGCTGGTCCACTGGCCTGTGCGCCATGTAAGGGATTTGTGCACTGTTCATGGCGCACGGGGAGGGGTTGGGGGCGTAACTGGCGCTGCTGCAGGGTTGCTGCGTCACTCTGCGCCACGGCTGGTTTTGGATGCTAAAATCCATGAATACGCTGTGCGTGGAAATGGATTTTGGCGCACGCAGCTTGCGCAGACTGCCGCACGCGCACACTGTGCACCAGCCGCATGCGCCACTTGTGCGCTGAATTCTATGAATTACCCCCGGAATCTGTCACAATAACTAGAAATTATAGAAGGGATGAAGCAATAATAAAGAAACCCTCTCGTTTAGTTAGACAAACGTGGGATGCAAAGAAACTCATTTATGAAAGAGGTTTTAATGTGCAAAGCATGCAAGAAAATATGGAACAAATACATAGTGAGGGACATACTAACCATGGAAAAGATAGGGAAACCTCCCAGAAAAATACAAGTAAACACATGCCAATGATGATCCATTGCCAGGGATCCACAGGAGCATTAACTTGAGATGTATTTTATCAAAATAGTAAGATTCAAACAACAGTGAAGAAATACAAGCACTGAAACTGGTTAAATAAAGCAGTCTCAAATACAATCCTGGAATGGAGGATTAGATTATACACAAATCTACAACAAAAACCATAAAAATTGCCATCTGGAATACCAGAGGGCATATGCACTGGATGCAAAAAGAATCTAATGATATATTGGGAAATTATGATATAATTCTTCTCCAGGAAACATGGTTGATTAACTTCTCCTCATGGCCTAACCAACAAATATGCTGGGTTCCAGCATTAAAATCAGAGATGGGTAGACCGAGGATGGGAATGTTAGCTGCCCTTAAAATGTCATCTCAGAGAAAGCTACTTCAATGGGAGAATCCTCATCCTGGTCTACAATTGCTAAAACTTGAGATTAATAACCCAAGACATCCTTGTGCCCCTGGTATAGCGATTGTAAATGTATATTCGAATATTGCTGTTATATCAGATAAAGATTTCATGTCATTAATATATGATTTATTAGATGAAATCGATAGCGACAAGAGCACATGATTTACTTTAATTGTTGGGAATTTTAACATGCATGGTTTAGCTAAAAAATCTGAAACACTAACTAATAGAAGAAAACATTGGTTATATATGATGAAAGATAGAGGCATGATTATGCTAAATGGATGCATACGTGGATATGTGCCAGCCCAACCTACGTGGAAGAACAATAGAGCTACAGGAATAATAGATTATGCCTTTATATCCAAAGAATATATAGACATAGTGGAATCCTTTATAGTGGTACCAATGGTATCTAGTGATCATAATATTCTGGACATTATTCTTGGAATATTGGAGTCCCCTGTAAAGGAAATGTATCGATCCAAGATTAGTATCAATCATGGTCTAAATCGAATAATATGGATGAATGGCAAATTAGATGAATTACTGAGCAGCCTAAGTTTACCAGAGACACCAAAGTATACAAATGCCTTATGCCTTTTCAAAACTAAGAGAGATGAAAGAAATGGAACCGTTGACCAACCCATCAAACCATATGATCAGGTGATAAAAAAGAAAAAGGCAGAAATTTGTTACGGCAAATTGTGGCTTAAGATGAAGAGGAATACCGCAAAAAGGTCACAACAATAAATATGAGATACAAGAATTTTATAAAACAACATAAAATGCAAACCAACCAAAAGCATAATGAACTTAAGTTGACAACTATCGCTACAAAATTGAGTGCCCAGATCTGGGCCCTGCTCAAAGATAGTGCAAACAACAATAACATTTGTTATATGTTGAATTGTATTGGCGAAGAAGAGTGGGTTAAGCATTTTTCTACCCTTTTCTTTAAAAAAACAGAGAGCCAAGAAACACCAGTGGACTATGATCCACAAGAGTATACACTTTCGATAGATATAGCTGACATTGGAGATATTATTAAAAAATTAAGTACATCTCGGGCACCGGGCCCTGAGGGCTTATCAAATGCCACCTTAAAAAAAATTCCAACCAAATGGCAGCAATATTGCAAAAAATCTATCTGAATATAAAGAGACTTAAAAAAATCCCAACTTCTTGGAAAAACATGAGTATATTCCCTGTTTTTAAGAAAGGTTATAGGCTGAATCCACTCAATTTTAGACCTTTGTCCTTGACGGGGAAAATCTACTTGAAATTAATCTTAAGTGACTTTAAAAAATGGTTAAAAGATAAGAAGCTAATGGACAAAAAGCAGTCAGGATTTGTTGCAGGAATAGGAACTGCTCCTAATCTGTTATTGATCCAGGCTATTAAGATGCAAGCAATCAAGAAGCAACAGCCAATTTATATTGCTCTAATTGACTATAAGGAAGCTTACGACACAGTCTCTAGATCCATGCTATGGTGTAAACTAAATAGTGCTGTATGTCCACAACATTTACTTAGTCTGATACAACAGTTTTACTCCGGTACAACTATTCAAGTAAAAATTAATAGAGAAGGGATGCTAACCAGAAAAATGTACACTAACACTGGTTAAAACAAGGATGTTTGTTTTTGTCCACTCTTTTCAATTGTTATATAATTGATATAAACAAATATCTTAACAAGGCAAGATCCGTTCCCCCCTAAAATAAATCAAACAAGAATAGGATATCTCCTATATGCTGATGACATGATAATCGTCAATCAGACACCGATTGGATTAAGTAGGTCACTGAATGCATTACAACAACATGCGAGAGATAATCATTTAGAAATTAATGTAGAGAAATCCAATTTACTGATTTTTGGAGGCAAGCAAAAACTGTTGAAAAAAATAAGAGGCCCTTGGACTATTGACAATATGCCAATCCAAATAGTAATAACATATAAATATCTAGGCCTGAATTTACATTCCAGTAAGGCAGATATTCCATATAAGGAAGATTTGAAGATGAAAATGAGAACATTATGCTCCCAAGCAAAGCTAACACAGAAAAAGTATGGCAATATGGCAAATTTTCCAGTCTACGTACCATATTATATTATAAACAAAAAGTTATACCTAACATTACTTATGGAACAGTTAGCAAACTTACACTAATTCCTCCCGAAATTGATTCAGTTGGAGGGAATTTATTGGAAAGACATTCTAGCTTATCAAAACACTTTCCTATGCCCATTATAAGATATGAGCTGGGCCTGTTATCTTTGAAAGCTGGAATGCACTCAACTGGAATGCACTCCAACTATATGAGAAATGCCAAAATAATAGTAAATATGAGTCCAAAATCATTAATATCATTGCCCAAAAGTCTGAAAATAATGACAATGATATGATATGTGGCTGGAAAAAAAGAAAATAAAAAATTGATGGAAGAAGCTGACATTGATGGAGTTGTTAATAAGCAATCCCAATTGTGCCAAAAAAATGTTTTGCCAATCTGGCTGAATAAATAGCATTAATGAATGTAACAAATATCATATCTTTCAATCAATCAAAAGTGAAATAAAATAATTTATTACAGATCAAAAATAATGTGTTTTAGATTTGATCTATGGCCCACCAGAGCCAGACAGGCAGCATTGAGCAGGGGAGGGATGGTGATATCGAAATGCAGATTTTGTATTTATTTGTATTTGTATTTATTTATTTGTAGAGCGCAGCCAAGCCCAGAGGCATCAGGGCGCTATTCATACAGGTTGCAAGGACAAAAGCTCCATATCTGGCATTCAGAACATATTACACAAGATGTTACATAACTAGATTAACAAATCTGCCTTGATCAATATTTACAGTATATACAGTAGTGAAACAGATGAGGTTACATACAGTAGATTTACAAATATACAACGATCAGAATAGCAAGAAGGGCAGAGCTAACACATATACAACAAGAGACGATTGAATCCAGTTCGACTAACTGTTATGCAGACAGGTTGGGGTCTTGCTCATGGAGCCAGCTTTTAACCTTATTACGGAATAAGGGGAAGGATGGTTCCTCTCTTAAGGATACAGGGAGTGCATTCCATTTCTTCGCGGCGAGGACTGGGAAGCTAATCCCACCTGCACGTTGTTGATTAAAACGAAGAATGGAGACACAATGCGTTTGAGCTGTTCTTGTGGGTCATTTGGATGAATGACATGAGATGGTATTGGACAGGTAAGTAGGCGCTTAATTATAGAGGCACTTGTGGGTGAGGGAGAGTATTTTCAGGTCTATTCTTTGTTTAATGTTAAACCATTTTATTGCATGTCTGGTTGAAGAGATATGTTGCTTTGTGGGGATGTTGAGGGCTGATCTAATAGCGTTATTTTGCATAACTTGTATTTTGGTTGAGGTTTTGTTGTGAGGTGCCCAGATATAACCTGTTGCAGTAATTGAGCTTTGATAGAACCAATGCTCTAGCTACAGAAATGCAATTGGTAGGTGTTAGAAATGGGTGGCAGGCTGTAATAAGCTTGCAAGTATGAGCTGTGGATGCAGCCAAGGCGCAGGTTTGTCTCGTTAAGGTGAGGGCAGAGTCAATATAGATTCCTAAAGTTTTCACCACGTTGGCTACTTTAATGACGTTGCCATCAATATTAAATGAGGTAAATGAGGCATCTAATTTGTTTAGTTTGGATGGAGACCTTAGGAGAAGAAGCTTGGTCGTCTCGTCATTGAGGCAGAGCCCATGCGTCGCCATCTAGGTTTGTATAATGCTGTAGATGTCGTTGAGGGTCCTGCTGTCTACAATGTGATCGCCTGTGATGGGGATGGTATCATCTGCGTAGTTGGTGTACATGACCCCCAGATAATCAAGTTAATAAAATAGTGGCTTGGTTAACACATTGTAGAGAGTGGGGGATACACAAGATCCTTGTGGAATCCCACAGGTAATGGGGGTGGGTAAGGCCGAAGCTGAAGGTGCGAAGACCCTCATAGATCTGTTATTGAGGAATGACTCAATCCAAGCATTTGCTTGGTCTGAGAAGTGCGCAGCAGATGAGTGATGTTTGCATAACATTTTATGGTTCACCAAGTCGAATGCCGCTGAGAGGTCAAGTAACAGGAGCAAGGCTAATTTTCCCTTATCTTTCAAAGTCTGGATTTGAGTCTTCAAGTTGATGAGCGCTGTTTCAGTCCCATGTCTAGGTCTAAATCCTGACTGTTTCACCCTAGCAGGTTATTAACTTCAAGGTGTTGCCGTATCTGCAGGTTAGCAGCTCGGTCCAAGATTTTTAACAAGAAAGGGAGCCGTTGTGATGGGTCTATAGTTGAAGGGTTGTTGGGGTCTAATGAGGGTTTTTTTAAGAACAGGAGTACCCAGGCGTCTTTCAAGTTATTCAGAACTATGCTGGATTTGAATGAGGCATTGATGAACGATACGATTAAAGGGACTAATTCATTAGCGGTTTCCTTGATGACCAAAGCTGTGCAGGAGTCTCCCTGACAATTAGATGGTTTGAGTTTCAAGATGATGGACTCCACCTCGTTGCTGGAGAGGGGTGTGAAGTTGAATTGGGGGGGAAACATTTTTTGTGAGTTGGGGTAGTGCTGAGTGGGATCAGTGTCAATGATAAGGGACATATCCTGCCAATCGCCCTGGAACTTGACTATGGAGAAGGAGGATAATCTCGCTAGCACAAAGAAACTAACCACCTCACGTGCACTTGGGCCAGATGGCTTCATTAATTACATCCTAAAACAAAACACAGAAGAATGGGCTGACTTCTGCCACATACTTTTTAGGATGGTATTAAGTGAGGGAAGAATTCCAAAAACATGGAAAAGAGCTATAATTGTTCCCTTTTTCAAGAAGGGGTCTATATTAGAACCAAACAACTAAAGACCCATCGCACTCCTAGACATGGTGGGGAAGCTATTTGCCACTCTTTTGCTGAACCAATAAACATCTTGGATAAAAACGTCTGGAGTGGCGGACACAAGGCAAACCAACTTCTCAAAGGGAGTAGGCTGCAGCCTTAATTTGTTTATTTTGAATACCTTGAAAAAGAAAGCCATAAGGAAAAAAAATGTGATCTACATCGCATTCATCAATTTGGCTCACGCCTTCGATGGAGTTGACAGAGAGATGTTGTGGAGGAAAATGGCAGCCAAAGGATGTCCATCTAGCTTAACTCTAGCAATTAAGGCCCTTTCCGCTGAGACTTCTGTACTAGGCATGGGGTCAAGTAGGGCTGCCCCTGGGAGCTACTCTCTTCAACTTTTTTATCTCCGATGTTGGAGAAGCTCTGGATAATATTAGTTTGTTCCCTCCTAAATTCAACGGAGAACATATCAACATAATTCTCTGCGCAGATGACATTGCGATCTTAGATTTAACACCAGTTGTCCTTCAAAGGAAGCTCACTGCCCTGAAGGCATATGTTGATGATAACAAACTTGAGATCAACATCCAGAAAACTGAGATTCTCATATTAAAGAACCTGAAATGAAACTCTTAAAATAGTTCCAAAAGCTAAATATTTGGGTATCACCATAAGTGCAAGCATTTGTGATAAACCAATGGTGAAAGGGCTGGTCTTGAAATGTAATCAACTTGCTGCACAAGCTTCCAAACTGCAAACAAAGTACGGCAAATTCTCTATGCAGCCAGCCGTGCGTTTTTATAGGCATAACATCATTCCTGCACTGACATATGGCGCAGAGACTCTGTTTGGAATCAAACATGAATTCTGGACTAGATGTGAAAATGTAATATTGCGAAGGTTCTTCCAACTACCAAAGGGTTTTCCAACTGCCTGTATGAGGTATGAGCTAAGCCTATCTTCGCTGAACGCAATTGTTCTATGGAACTAGTTAACCGTATACAGGAAAATCGATGGAGTGGATGATATTTCACATTCTAACAAAAACCAAAGAATGCTCGAGCGAAGATCTCCTGAGCCATTGGAGAGCATCCTGTGAAATGATTCTAGCTCAGCTAAGTACTGATAAAGACACTCTCCTGCAGAATCCAAATGCAGTGATTGGATTAATACATATGATAAAAGAATGACCCATGCACGCATGAAAAATGACCCCATGGAGCCAAAGAAATTGAATGAGCTCCCCAAGTATCTGACTAAATTCCCGTGCAAGAGGAGGAGATTAGTCTTTCTTTACTTTAGATTAAATGCTTGGAAAACCAAAGAGACATTGTATCGAGTTGATGGTAGCTGTGTGAAAGACTATTCTTGTCGCTTCTGCAATAGCGTTGATGAATCACTGAAACATTCAGTCCTATTCTACCCTATGATGAACAGTTCAAGAATTCGATGTTTGGGTGAGATGGTTAAATACACCATATGGACGGCTGAAGAGTGGTGGACCTCGATGCACAATGGTCCAAATAATAAAATAATATTTGCACTGACTGCGTTTCTAGACATTATAGCCAAAAGCTTGAAAGATGAGAACAATGTTCTGGAAAAGGAATGCAAATACCCCAATCTGAACAATCTTGCAGTGGCAAAGAAATGATCAGATGCAATTTGCTCTACCCAATCAGTCCGTGGGATTGCATCTGATGACCAACTTGTTTATAACTCTATATATGTGGTATATTTTTTATGATGTGAAGAATGATGTGTGTGTTTGTTTTCTCTTTTTTAAAAGTTTGTAATGAACTAAAAATAAAATAAAGAAGGGTTTTCTTGCTTTCTATTTTATTTAGAAGCATGGTAATTTTATCTGGAAGAGCTTTCTGTATATTAGTACACCGTAAGGTGTCTTAAATGCAGATATCGGGCGATGGGGCAGGTGATTCCAGCTCTTTCAGGATGTTGAATAGTTCCTTTGTGCTGGATTTGGCTTTGGACATGCGATCATTGAAATTATCTTTTTTTGCTTGGGCAATGGCTATCTTGTAGTCTAATGAGGCTGCAGTGAAATTGTCCTTATTTAAAGCTGAAGGGGAATTTTTCCATAGAACTTCAGCTGTTCTTTTTAGTTTCCTGAGAGTCTTGAGTTGCGGAGTATACCCATTGTTGAGGTGAGCACTGGGTTTGGATTTACGAAGTTTGAGGGGCGCTATAGTGTCTATGTCCTTGATGATAGTTGTGTTGTACAAGTCTACTAGTGCTGTGGGATCGGAATGCATTGTAGTGGGGTGAGTGATAGGTTGAAGTAGTGGTAGAAGTTTCTCTAAGGTGATGTTGCTTTTATTTCTAGTCATCATGGCGGGTGCATGAGTTTGAGGAATGAGTGGTGAGGCGTCTTTGATAGTGAACTTATTAGATGGTGGTCAGTCCAGGTGCATGGGATATTGAAGAGCATATCGATATTGCAGTTAATGTCTGCTAACTAGTCTAACGTTCTTCCTTTATTATGAGTGGGATCGGTTATCCGGTGCGTGAATCCTAGTTTGATAATTGTGTCCTTAAGGCCACAGGCATTGATTTCTTTAGGATCATGAAGGCCTAGATTAAAGTCCCCCAAGATAATGACTGCAGAGTTGCTTTTGTAATATTAAAACAGAGATGGAAACCTTGAAACATATAATGTGTCAATGTGGTGCGCTAATACAAATAGGACAAAAACACTTCTCAAAATTCTTTTGTGAATTTGTATCTATAGAGGTAAACACTGTGTGGTCCATGATGTGTAGTGCAAAAAGAATATCAATGAATATAGCTATTATTAATTTTTCTGATTAAATCCATCTGGATGATTATGTAAAAAACTAAATGGGAGTTAAATGATGAAAAGCTTTCCAATTTATGTTCATGCAATACAGATAATATTTGTATTTGTATTTATTTAGATTTATATAGCGCTTTAAGCCAAAGCGCTTTACATGAGGAACAAGCAATACATAACATTGAATCAAACCAGAAAACTAGGGGGGTGAATGGAAGAGGTAGGATTTTAGAGAGGTGCAAAATGAGGGCTAGGTAGTAGTAGAGAGGATTGGGAGGGGAAGGCGGTTCCAATGATAAGGAGCAAGAAGTTGGAAGGAGCGGAAGCGGGAAGGGGCAGAGGAGGAGGAGGGGGAGAAAGAAGGAAGAGATCTGCAGACCGGAGAGAGCGAGGAGGGCTGTAGAAAGTGAGGAGGGAGGATAGGTAGGGAGGGGCATGTCATGATCACTGCTTCCAAGGAGCCAGGACCAGCCCAACGTCCTTGGAAGCAGGCCCCTAACCCTAATCCTAAGCACCAGCCGGTCCCCACTGGGACCTTTTGGACCTTGTCCTGGCGCCGGTGGCACCAGGCTCATCAAAACCATTGGTCCCGGCACTGGAAGCGCCGGGCTCATAATAGGTGTGAAGATGCTTGGGTGGACTTACCTGCAGCAGACCATGCTGCTTACTTACCAGCCACTTAGAAGCCATCTGAGAACAGGAACTACTTTCTTACCTGGGTGGGGCAGCTCCACTCCCTGGATACAGCACTGGAACTCTTCTGGAAACTGGAACTCTTTTCTTACCTAGGCGGGGCCGTGGAAGAAGACGCCTCATCACTCCAAGGCTATTTAAACCACACCCAATAGATGAAGCGTGCTTCGCGTTATTCTGCATCTGCAGCAGAACGCTCACCGAGTCTGCTCCGGCCTTTCTTCTTCCGATCCTGGACCTGCAAGAATCCTACTTACCATTTCAGTATCCAGACATCATCAGCACCTGCAAAGAACAGAAACAACAGGTTAGCAAGGCGAACTTTACACGCAGTGCTTACTTACCTGATCCATCGGCTGCGGCCGTTTCTTCACGCCGCATCTCCACCTGCAAGAACAAAAGCATTGCCATACTTACCGGCACGCTGTGAATTCCGGATTTCTTCGTTCTGCATCGCCGCCTGTGAAGACAAAGTATCGTTAACAACTTACTGGCATTCCGCGGACTCTGGCCCTGCAACCCAACATCTGAAAGGCAAAAGAAAAGACATTAAGCAGGTATTTACTTACGTCCATCACGCTCGTCGCAATAGAACGCCTGCGAATTCTCCGGCGTCTCTTTAACACGAACTAAGCTGCAAGGAAAGAGACAGCTAGAGCGCTTGCCATACTTACGAACTTCCAAGCGCTTCACTTCATCTTTCATCTCAAGAGCCCTGCAATACATAAGGGAAAGGCATTATACAGAGTCTGCATATAAACGTGCCACGCATGTAAAGACTATAAAGACAAAAGGTGTCCAGAAACTCACCGCTCGTGCAGATAACGACGGTAACCATCCTCTGAATTCAAGAGGCCTGTGTTTCACCAGTGAAGGAACTGGCAACGGCACCCTGCACCAGACGCAGATGGAGAGCCCAGCATTCACCTATATAAGGTGAGCACGTTGACCTGGGGGCTCTACGAAAAAGCTGGGAAGAGAGAGAGAGAGAGAGGGACATTCAACAACCCAGACCATTAACCCCCATATTCTTTCACCTGCAGAAACCTCACTCTTTGAGTCCGACACACAGTGCGAAGAGGTTCGACCCCAGAAGCCAATCGAGTCCTGCACATCACTTTTCGAGTCACAGACAGCTTCCTGCCAAGACCCGCGCCTCCGTGGGAATCAGGTGAGCGTTACAGAACGCGAAGCCCACCACAAAACTCATACCCAGGCGCAATGGAAACCTCAGACACTGATCAACTAGCCCAGTTGCTTGGGAAATTAAGAGCAGAAGTACATGCAGCTCGTCAGGAAACGAACTCTCTAAGAAGAGAATTGATACTTTCCAAGGAGCGAACAGAGGACCTTGCTAGGCAGTTGTTACAAACGCAGGCAGGACAGACACCTTTGCCTGTTCCAGGAGGAAGTTATCCTTCTGCATCATCTTTAAATCCAGTGCAAATCAATCTGCCCGGTAATGTTCCCTTGGCTCCGCCCGAACGCTTTTCCGGTGATCCAAAGAAATTTGCAGTGTTCATCCATCAGTGCCGCCTACACTTCTTATGTCGACCAGCTGCATTCCCAACAGACCAGACCAAGGTGGCTTTCGTGCTTTCTTATCTCAGTGGCAGCGCTGCAGATTGGTCGATCCCTTTAGTCACCCAGGATGATCCGGTTTTACATGATTTTCAGGCCTTCCAGTCCAGCATGGAGAAACTGTTCGCAAGACATGCACAAGGGCAGGCCTTGGACAATGAGCTTCTCTCATTACGACAGGGTAATCAAGACCTCTTGACTTATATAGCCTCCTTCAATAGACTCATACTGGAAACTCAATGGCCCGAGGACAAGAGAATAACGCTTTTCTACAGAGGCCTGCGTGGAGAGCTCAAAGATGTGTTAGCGCAAGTTGTGAATCCTCCACAAGAATGTTCTGACTATATTGACTTAGTTGTCCAATTGGACCATAGACTACAGAACAGGAAGGCAGATCGTTCCAGATTTGATACCCGAGTGTTTTCTAAACCACAGACCTCGAATAAGGGAGCTGACACTGTGGAACCCATGCAAATAGGGGGCATGAAAGGACCTTTAACCCAGAAAGAGCGGGAAAGAAGAAGGCAGCTGCAATTATGCCTCTATTGCGGAAACTCAGGACACTTTATTCGGGACTGTCCAGTGAAACCAGCTAAGAAGACTGTAGGAGCCGCGGATACCTGTACCACAAATTCTGAGCAGGGAAACGACCGCGCCCGACAAGAGTAGAGGTCCTCTTGCCGAGCGTTAAGATCTGTCCCGTGACCTCGCATTTCGTGATACCCATGGTCCTCATTAGTCCTGAACGTCCGGATCGTTAGCATGCAATTGAAGCTTACATTGACAGCGGAGCAATCGGTAACTATGTGGACCGTGAAATGGTATCAAGGATGAATCTACCCCTTGTCCCTAAGGCAGTGAAAGACGTCATCACTACTGTGGATGGCACGGAGATAGCCTCCGGACCAGTAACGCATGCCACCAAAGAAGTGACGCTAGTGAGTCAAGATGGACACCGGGAGAGAATAGTGTTCGATGTAATCAAGGCCCCTCAGTTCCAGATCATTCTGGGAATCCCTTGGTTAGAGAAGCACAATCCTCAGATCGATTGGCGAGCAAAGACGGTTCAGTTTCCAGAGTGTTTTACCACTTGTTATCCTCGGCCTGATGTTTCACTGGCGGCAATCTCTTCTGAGGAGGTGCCCAAATTACCTCCCAAATACCAGGAATTCCAAGACGTCTTCCGGAAGGATCAAGCCAACACCCTGCCTCCTCATAGGTCTTACGACTGTTAAATAGATCTGATACCTGGAACAACTCCTCCTTGCAGCAGTATTTATGCCCTCACCGAGCCAGAGAACCTTCACCTCAGACAATACCTAGACCAATACCTAGCTAACGGGTTTATCCGTCCTTCAAAATCTCCAGCTTCATCGGCTTTGTTCTTCGTTCCAAAAAAGGAAGGAGACCTTAGGACTTGCATAGATTACCGCGCCCTGAATCAGATCACCGTTAAAAACAGATACCCGTTACCTTTGATCCCTGAACTCCTGGATCAAGTCAAAGATGCATGTATATACACAAAGTTGGATCTCAGAGGAGCCTACCACTTGGTACGGATAAAAGAGGGCGATGAATGGAAAACGGCCTTCCGCACCAAGTACGGGCTATTCGAGTATCAAGTTATGCCCTTTGGACTGTGTAATGCTCCTGCTGCTTTCCAGTATTTTATGAACGATGTCCTTAGAGAACTCATAGACGTGTGTGTTGTTGTCTACATTGATGACATCCTCGTCTATTCATCATCTGAAGAGGAACATCAGAGACACGTTAAAAAGGTTCTCGAGAGATTGCGTCAACATAATCTTTTTGCTAAGCTTGAGAAATGCGTTTTCAACGTAACGGAAGTCGAGTTCCTGGGATTCATATTGTCACCTAACGGAGTCCATATGGATTCAAAGAAAGTTGATGCAATCATCAAGTGGCCATCACCAACCTCTGTAAAAGGAGTTCAAAGCATGTTAGGGTTCGCTAACTTTTACCGCAGATTCATTCCTGAATTTTCTCGGATAGTCCAGCCCATCACCGCTCTGTTGAAGAAGAACAAACGTTTTGAGTGGTCTTCTGAAGCAGAACAAGCTTTTCAGGAGTTAAAAGCTAAATTCATTTCTGCACCTGTTTTAAAACATCCTCGCCCAGAACTCCCCTACATCGTGGAAACGGATGCTTCTAGTCTTGCTATGGGGGCAGTTTTATCACAAAGAGATCCGGTCACACACCAACTACATCCTGTTGCCTTTTGGTCCCGCAAGTTTTCGCCTCCCGAGATCAACTATTCAATTACAGACAAGGAACTTTTGGCCATCAGATCGGCCTTTAAAGCCTGGCGGCATTATCTTCTAGGAGCGAGACACACAGTCACCGTAATGACTGATCACCGCAATTTACAATATCTAAAGACAGCCAAAGCTCAGTCTTCCAGACAGCTTCGCTGGGCTCTGTTTCTAGCAGAATTTGACTTTATAATTACTTATCGACCAGGCAGTAAGAACGGAAAAGCAGATGCTCTCTCTCGGATGGGAGTAGATGAACATTTGACCAATCCAGAACCAATACCCATAATCCCAGAACAAAGAATTTTGGGTTTGGTCAGCGCTCAATCTTTTGAAGACATCAAGACCATGGTTAAATCACTCCTAACTCCGGGCGATTTGCAAGATTGGCAATTAAAGGGGAAATAATTCTCAGTGGATCAAGACCTACCATATTTCCGAGGACGATTGCATTTACCCTGTGAGAAAATACAAAAACAAGTAATCTCCTGTTATCACGACTCTCTAATGGAGGGTCATCCTGGCATTACCAAAACCATGGAAAAGATTAAAAGACATTTCTGGTGGCCGTCATGGAAAAAGGATATTAGAGACTTTGTAATCTCCTGTGGTGTGTGTGCCCAGAATAAAAGTCAGAAGGAGAAAATAGCCGGCCTATTACAGCCACTAGACATCCCTCCCTGTCCATGGCATACCCTGTCCATGGATTTCATCACAGACTTACCTCCATGCTCGGGGTATACTACCATTTTAGTAGTCGTGGATCTATTCTCCAAGATGGCTCACTTCATTCCCCTGAAGGGTCTACCATCAGCCTCATTATTGGCCCGAGAATTCTTAGAAAACATTGTTCGGCTACACGGTTTTCCCTCGGTTTTAGTCTCCGATAGGGGAAGTCAATTCATCTCTCACTTCTGGCGCAGTTGCTGTCGTCTAGCCCAAATTGATGTAAGACTTTCAACTAGTCACCATCCCCAAACTGATGGACAAACGGAAAGGACAAATCAAACTCTAGAGCAATATCTACGTTGCATGCTCCAACAAACTGAAAACCCCTGGAAGGATATTCTTTGGATCGCTGAATACGCTTACAATAATTCAATTCATTCTGGAAGAGGGAAGACTCCATTCTTCCTACTATACGGACACCATCCTAGAACCTCTAACCTGGATCCTCCCCAAAAATTCGAAGCACCTGCTGTGGATCACTTGCACTCGGAGATCACCAGTGCTTTTAAGGAAGCCTCGGCCCATCTGCAAAGAGCTAAAGCTCAATTCAAAAGAGGAGCAGATCGACACCGTAAAGAGGCTCCTCACTACGCTGTAGGAGATCGGGTCTGGCTATCCACTAAGCACCTGCCTCTAAAGGGACCCCGCATCTTCATCCCGAGATACCTTGGACCCTATCTCATATCTGCCATAATTAATCAGGTGGCTGTCAAATTGGAGTTACCTATGCATATGAAAATACACCCAGTATTCCATGTCTCCTTATTAAAACCAGTACAACCAGAAACCCGATTGACTGAATTCCCAGAACCGGTTTTAGTAGATGGAGAACTTGAATTCGAAGTTAAGAACATCCTAGACTCCAAGATCTCCAAATCTAAGTTATATTATCTGGTTGATTGGAAAGGTTACGGCCCCCAGGAAAGGTCTTGGGAACCTTCAGAATATGTCCACGCACCTCGACTGGTCAAGAAATTCCATCTGAATCACCCCGACAAGCCAAAACCCCCGGAGAAGACACGCTTAGGAGGGGCCTTGAGGGGGTTACTGTCATGATCACTGCTTCCAAGGAGCCAGGACCAGCCCAACGTCCTTGGAAGCAGGCCCCTAACCCTAATCCTAAGCACCAGCCGGTCCCCACTGGGACCTTTTGGACCTTGTCCTGGCGCCGGTGGCACCAGGCTCATCAAAACCATTGGTCCCGGCACTGGAAGCGCCGGGCTCATAATAGGTGTGAAGATGCTTGGGTGGACTTACCTGCAGCAGACCATGCTGCTTACTTACCAGCCACTTAGAAGCCATCTGAGAACAGGAACTACTTTCTTACCTGGGTGGGGCAGCTCCACTCCCTGGATACAGCACTGGAACTCTTCTGGAAACTGGAACTCTTTTCTTACCTAGGCGGGCCGTGGAAGAAGACGCCTCATCACTTCAAGGCTATTTAAACCACACCCGATAGATGAAGCGTGCTTCGCGTTATTCTGCATCTGCAGCAGAACGCTCACCGAGTCTGCTCCGGCCTTTCTTCTTCCGATCCTGGACCTGCAAGAATCCTACTTACCATTTCAGTATCCAGACATCATCAGCACCTGCAAAGAACAGAAACAACAGGTTAGCAAGGCGAACTTTACACGCAGTGCTTACTTACCTGATCCATCGGCTGCGGCCGTTTCTTCACGCCGCATCTCCACCTGCAAGAACAAAAGCATTGCCATACTTACCGGCACGCTGTGAATTCCGGATTTCTTCGTTCTGCATCGCCGCCTGTGAAGACAAAGTATCGTTAACAACTTACTGGCATTCCGCGGACTCCGGCCCTGCAACCCAACATCTGAAAGGCAAAAGAAAAGACATTAAGCAGGTATTTACTTACGTCCATCACGCTCGTTGCAATAGAACGCCTGCGAATTCTCCGGCGTGTCTTTAACACGAAATAAGCTGCAAGGAAAGAGACAGCTAGAGCGCTTGCCATACTTACGAACTTCCAAGCGCTTCACTTCATCTTTCATCTCAAGAGCCCTGCAATACATAAGGGAAAGGCATTATACAGTGTCTGCATATAAACGTGCCACGCATGTAAAGACTATAAAGACAAAAGGTGTCCAGAAACTCACCGCTCGTGCAGATAACGACGGTAACCATCCTCTGAATTCAAGAGGCCTGTGTTTCACCAGTGAAGGAACTGGCAACGGCACCCTGCACCAGACGCAGATGGAGAGCCCAGCATTCACCTATATAAGGTGAGCACGTTGACCTGGGGGCTCTACGAAAAAGCTGGGAAGAGAGAGAGAGAGAGAGAGAGGGACATTCAACAACCCAGACTATTAACCCCCATATTCTTTCACCTGCAGAAACCTCACTCTTCGAGTCCGACACACAGTGCGAAGAGGTTCGACCCCAGAAGCCAATCGAGTCCTGCACATCACTTTTCGAGTCACAGACAGCTTCCTGCCAAGACCCGCGCCTCCGTGGGAATCAGGTGAGCGTTACAGGGCAAGACAATAGAGGGCTTTGAAGACAAGACAGAGGAAGTTGAATTTAAGCTGGGAGTGAAAAGGGAGCCATCCTAGTGAGTCAAGGGAAGAGGAGATAGAGTCGTGAGGTGAGAGAAGGCAGAGGGAGCGGATAGTGGAGTGGTAGATGGATGGATTTGAGGGGCGAGAGGTGGGGGGAGGGGAGTCCAAAGAAGAGAATGGAGCAGTAGAAGAGTCTGGAGAAGATGAGGGAGGAGATTAGGAGTTTAGTAGCATGGAAGGTTATGAGAGGACGAATTTTATGGATATTGTAGAGGTGGAAGCGGCAAGATCTGGCAGTGAGAGAGATGTGGTGAGAAAGAGAGAGGTGAGGGTCGATGTGGAGACTAAGGTTGCGGGCATGAGGGGAGAAGGGGAGTAGGGAGGGGGAAGGAAATGAGGGGAGGAGGAGAAGGAGGAGGAATAGTACTGGCAGGGAAGAAGAGGAGCTCAGTTTTTTCAGAGTTGAGAGAAAGGAAGTTAGAGGACATCCAGGATTTAATGGCAGAGAGGCAAGAAGAGAGCTTAAGGTGGATGTCAGGTGTGAAGGAGGAGAAGGAAAGGAAGGGTGTCATCAGCATAGAAATGGTGTGATACACCAAAGGAGAATATAATGGGGGCAATGAAGGAGGTATAGAGTGAGAAGAGAAAGGGGCCAAGGACAGAACCTTGGGGGACACTGTGCTTGAGAGGAAAGACAGGTGAGGAATGACCACCCCAGGAGACTGAAAATGTGCGATTAGAGAGATAGGAGGAGAACCAGTCGAGGATGGAGTCTTTGAGGCCAAATGATGAGAGAGAGTTGAGGAGAAGAGGGTGGTCAACAGAATCGAAGGCAGCTGAGAGATCAAGTAGGATAAGAATAGAAGAGTGCTTAGAGTAGCAAGCAGATAGGAGAGAGTTGAGAACGGAGGTAAGAGCAGTTTCAGTGGAGTGAAGAGGGCGGAATCCAGATTCAGGTGGGGGGTAGCAGGGAGTGGGTGGAGATGAAGGTAGAGAGTTGAGAATAGACAATACGATCTAGAAGTTTGGAGAGGAAGGGAAGAAGGGAGATAGGGCGGTAATTGGATGCAAGATGGGGGTTAGCAGAGGGTTTTTTGAGAATTGGGATGATGGTAGCATGCTTGAAAGGAGAGGGGAAGGTGGATGTAGAGAGACAGGTGTTGAAGAAGCAGGTGATATAAGGTATTAAGAGAGGGTAGATTTTAGGGATAAGGGAGGTAGGAATGGGGTCAGCAGGAGAAGCAGTTGGATGAGTTTTGGAAAGAAGGAAGGTGACTTCAGGTTAAGTGATAGGGGTGAATGAGGACATGGAGAAGGGAGGGGGAGGGGGGGTGGAGGGGGAGAATAGGAAGGGGAAGAGAGAATAGATTATCAGAGGTTGAGGACTTTGTTGGAAAATAAGGAGGCAAGGTCAGAGGCAGAGAGAGGAGAGGCAATGGAATGATCAGGGGTGGGAGGAGAAAGGAGTCGGGATAAGGTTTGAAAGATGCAGCGTGCATGGGAGGACTGTGAATGAAGAAGGTCGGAGAAGTAATTACACTTAGCAGAGTTGAGACAGGAGTCATAGAGGGAGTGATAGCCGAAGTATGCAGATTTGTTGGAGGGGGTGGGGTGTTTGAGCCAGGAACGTTCAAAGCGCCTAAGAAGGCGGCGCATCGAGGAAAGATGTGGACAAAGCCAAGGTTGAGCAGTACGGCGGGAAGGGTGAAACGAGGAGAGAGGGTAAAGATGATCTAGAGCAGAGGTGAGGGAGGAGGTTAGGGTGGAGGATGCTTCAGTGGCTGAAAGAGAGGAGAAGTGTGAGGGGGAGGAAGGAAGAGCAGGAAGTAAGGAAGAGAGACGGATTGATGTTACGTAAGTCACAGCAGAAGAAGGGGGTGGAAGAAGGGGGGCGGGGGACATATAGGATGGGGGTGAGGGGGAAGGAGAGTAAGGAGTGGTCAGAGAGGTAGTTTGGTAGAGAGGAGATGGGAGAGGCAGAGAAAAAAGAGGTAAAGATTAGGTCAATGGTAGAGCCAGATTGGTGAGTAGGAGGGGAAGGGAGAGGGGAAAGGATGTAGGAATCAAGGATTGACAGGAGAGGAGGGGGAGTTAGTGGAAAGATTGAAATCGAAGTCCCCAAGTACAATTAGAGGGGAGGGGCTGGGGAGAGGAGGCTGAGAAGATGGTCGATGTCTTCGTAGAATGAGCCAGGAGGGCCAGGAGGGTGGTATATGATAAGGAAAGATATAGCATGGGGGGAATTAAAGATTTTATACATTTATTCGAAGGAAGGGAGAGTGGGAAGAGAAGGAGGAGAGAGAGAGGAGGTAAAGTGAGGACGGAAGAGAAGGCCTAGGCCGCCTCCACGACCAGAGGGTCGAGGGACATGCTCGAAAGATGATGAAGAAGAGGTGAGTGATATGTGACGAGAAAGACTGGAGCATTGTCTATGTATGGATACACACATTTTTATGGAATATTTTAGTAAATGTTTTAGTAAATGTTTTATCAATTGAAGATATGATAATGTAAAATGTAAAAAGAAATACATTTTTAATATTTGTAAAGTTGACTTGCAACTAAATCAAATAAAACAAGTAAAAAAAATTATGAAAAAAGAAATACAAAGTGAGAAATGCTTAAATAAATAATTAATGACTCCCTGAAGGGTAGCACAGTGGCAGACTGAAATGGATGCCAAAGCACAAAATGGTGGATAGTGTTAAAGACAGGTGTGAAAATCCTGACTCATGCGGGTAAGAAATGGTCTTTGGCAGCATCTTGCAGTAGATCATTGAGTCTGGGAGGTTAATCTTGGGACTTGGCAGGAAAAGAAGACAAGATTGATAATGGAGTCATATAAAGGCAAGGGAAATCACCAATTTGAACAGAACAGCTGCATGTCTCTACTCTCTGCCCTCTGCAAATCATCCAAAACAGGACTGCGAGACTTGTCCCAGGCATTGTATTTCTCCAGTACTGAAATATCTGCATTGGCTCCCAGTGGCGGCGAGGATTCAGTTCAAAACCCTCTGCATTGTCCACAAGGACTTCTAGGGTGTGGGACCTCAATACCTTCGATTTCACTCATCCACCTCAAACTCCCTCAGGGTCAGTCGCTTCTCCAACCAGTGAGTTGGTGGTAGATCTCTTTCTTCGGCTGGGGCCTCCCTCTGGAACAGCCTCCCGGCCCAACTGAAACTTGAGGAGAGCCATGTCTGTTTCCGGAAGCACCTCAAGACATTCCTCTTTGCTAGTGCTTTCTCTCCTCCTCTCCCCTGCTGATTTCCTGTCTGAATCCGAAACAGCACTGATTACCTGACTACTCTCTGATCTCAAGCCCAGGACCTCCCCGCCAGTTGCACACCTGCTCTGTCCCCCTGGCAACCATTGCACTCAGGGACTGTTGTGTATTTCTACAGCCACGAATAGCACTTGACACCTGATGGCTGCACTTACCCTTGCACTTGCCACCTGCTGGCCACACTTTTATTTATTTATTTATTTATTGTCTTTATTTATTGCCTTTATTTATCTTACTGTTATCCTATGTACAGCATTATCCCCTGCCCCTTTCCCTCTGCACTTTTCCCCTTTCCTCCCCCCCCTGCACCTGCATGTTCTCAATGTCACCTGCCTAGTAGGATGTCTTTGTCTTCCCTCTGTTTCCCCTCCCAGGCCTCATCGTGACTTGAAACACTTGTGTATAGGCGCGTTATAAATTCCATATCATATCATATCATACCATATCATTAATTGGCATCATAAAATGGGGCTATTCATTTCTCTACAGTATAAGGGCTAACTAAACTTGGCAAGGCCTCAAGATGCAGATAAGGGATTGACGGTGATGTAATTAAAATAGTTCTTGACAAAAGATGAATAATATTGTAATTGTGTTCAGCCAGGTTTAAAATAGCCTATCAGTCTATGCGTCAGACAGCAAGTGTTAATGCCAAGTATGCTAACGTGGGCTTGGGGTGCACCAGATAAGTCACCCTTTCACAGAGAAGTGAGTTTTTTCTTCTGGCTAAGAGAACCTATCAGAAGCATACTTTTACCAAGTAGTCATTTGCATGAGGTTTCTGCATTATCCAAAATAGCCTACATAAGCAGGTTGATGGCAAAATGTGCTGTGTGCTTTTCCGGAAGTGTCAGTAAACTCATCTAATAAAGACTGCCATGGAATCCATCTGAGCACCTGTTCTTTTTGCTCCTGTCTTTGCCTCAAGATGAATTTACAGATGCCAGAAAGCTTGAAAAGAAGAACACCCGTGTTCACTTGGCGACCACGAGACGGGACCCTAAAAATCTTTCATAAAGTTTCAGGGAAAAGGACCCAGGCTTCATGTTGGTGTGCTGACAGACATGGGGAGATGCCTGAAGAGAGACAGCGGGAATGGCAAAACTGCAGTGTGCTCTCATTTGAGTCGGGGGAGTGTGCCCATGACCCTCAGCATGTCACACCTGGCATCTTTGAAAAATGGTATGCATTATGAGGTACAGAGGCAAAAGAAAAAGAAAACATGTTAATGTATGTGTTAAGAGGATTGTGGTCATTTTAAAAGTAACAGGAAATATTTTATAAAGCGAGAGAGAGATATATATATATATAGTGCCCAAGAGACCTGAACCAAGGGGTTTTAGAAGAGATTGTTATACACTCCAGTTAGAGTAAACTAGGCTACGTAGAGGACAGGTCCACATAAGATAACAATCTAAACTCTGTGATCAGAGTATTGATTAAGGGCAGGGAGATCAACAGAGTTTTTAAGTAAAGAGTCGACTAGTCTATCTGTTTATATGTGTTTGTGTTGAATTAAGGTGTCGAAGAGCGACACAAACAGTTGTGTGAGAATTGAGAAAAATAAATCCAGAGGTAGATCATTGAAAAAGGTAGAGGCTTGTGCGGTGATTGTTGGAGGGCGCTCATATTTATTGTTTTGATGACGGTACTTTTATAAAAATTCTGGTAAAACAAAAAAAATGCAGTCAAATTATGATTCTTGTTTGCACCTTTAAAACAAGCAAGTGAAATCAGGTAAAGGGTTAAAAATTACATGCACACATTGAGAAGGCTTTTTACAGACTGAAATGCTTTCAATAATAGGAGTTCAATAAGCAAAACATTAAAACGAAGGAACAGATAAAAACCATTAGGAGACTCTGCAGGCATTTTCATGGTAAGGGAAAAAAAGTGCATAGTTGGAAAAAAAAGTCTTTAAGTTGAGTTATGGCCCAAAATACGACAGTAATTGCCTTTCCTGTTTGAACAAATGTAGGTAATTCTTTACATGATATGTTTTAAACATGCAACAAGTGGAGCAGCTGCACATCATCATACCAGGGATGAACAGAGCCAGGAGGCGCCTCAGCAGGAACCAAAGTCCAGGGGCTTGCAGAGAGTGATGGGCATAGACACATAGCCCCCCCACCCAACAGCAAGGGGTGTTCTCAGGCAAGAGGCCCCTCTTTCCACAGAACACAGCATGGGCAGAGGTTCCTCCACCTTTGCAGGACAAATTAAGTGGGGGCAGTCCCCCCCGCCATTGCGACCACAAAGACTAGAGCCTTGCTTCGGCCTGCTGCCCCCCTCATCAATACAAGCACATGAATCAAAGCGACCATTGGCAGTGAAGGAAAGGGCTCGGGAACTCTCCCCCCCTAACCTCCATGGGGGTGCTCTGCTCTAAGCAATCCCCCTTGGGAAGAGCCACACAGCCAGGGGCATATGCAGAGTGGGATTGATTCAGCAACTGCCTAGAAGCTACAAGAGTTCCGCTTGGAAGGTCCAATCATGGCAGCGCTTCTGCCCCAGGAGCCCCCTCTAATCCCAGAAATGAGTGTATAAAATAGATGGCAAGGTGGAAGCCTTAGAAAAATATCAGCAGTCCACGGACCTCATCAAAAAGAGATCAGAAAGTCAATTTCAATACTTGCAGCAGAGGAACTCAGACCTGGCAGCGAAGGTCGATGACTTGGAGAACATGGAAAGGAGAGCCAACATTTGGATCCAAGGACATAAAGAAGCTCCCAATGAAACACTGGCGATCCTGCGATGGAGGGTGAAAGCTCTGGTTGGATCGCTCTTCCCTACCCCCCTGTCCATGGAACTTAAATTCGTGAGAGTTCATCGAGCAGCAGGCTTCCTAGGTGGCCCAAGATGAGTCTTAGCCAAGTGTAACCACTAGAAGCACAAATTGGAAATAGTGCAGCAAGCCAGTGAATGAGATTTGTTGACTTTGAGGACTCCTGAGTGAAACTATATCAAGACCTTTCAGCCACCACCCTTGCTCAAAGAAGAGACTGCCGCCCCCTAACATCCTGGCTACGAGAATGCAGCATAAGTTACAGATGGGGCTTTCCATTTGCGCTCTTGTTTGAGAATGTTGGCGGGGACAACAGGGTGGTCTCGGGGCAGGGGCGATCAGTGTGCTGCGAGCCTTGAAAGAAAAGGAAGGGGCGACTGACAAAAAGTAACTACCATCATCCTCTGAACCCTTGGCCAAAGAGAGGGCGATCCAAGGGCACACGACAGTTCAAGAGACTCATATCCCCTTGATTTTGGAGAAGGCTTTAGAGAAACACTTAAACCGAGGGGAGCCATGAAGATGTTAAGGGGGATTCTGCCGGGGAGAGAGCAAAGTGATGGATTTAGATACCAAATTGAGTAACTTGTTAAAAGTGTCACAATGTGAGGCTCCATGGCTCTCATCTTTCAGTTCACTGGGCTGGGCGACGCATTGTATGGTCAGAACACTTATACACCAGTTATTTGCAGAAATGTTGAAATGTACTTGTTTTCATGAGTCCTCAGGGTGACATGGTTGTGTTGCCCTAGTTTTACATTCTCCTAGGCCGTATCCAATGTTAAAGGGGGCTCTTTTGTCTCCTTATTTTTTCCAACGGGGGAGGGAGGATGCAGGGGCTCCAAGGTTCTTTTTCCTGCAAGACGAGGAGGGAGAGTAATAGACGGTATCATGGGTCAACTTACCAGAACACACTGATTAGCATTAGCCCCAGCGCACAGTGCTCCGAGCCGTCAATTGCGCAGGGGACGGGACTGCACACACAGTTATACGCAAAGCATGAACCCAACACAATACATGGCAGCTGATTTAGTTAAAATGGGATCATTAAATGTCAGGGTTTTTAATTCAGCACAGAAGAGATCAATGCTTATAAGAACCTTTCAACAGGCTCAGCTGGACATCCTCTTTGTGCAAGAAACTAAATCTAAGCGGAGCGAAGAATTCACCCCAAAGGGCAGGCAACTAGGGGGGGGGCAAATGAGCATCTGGGCCAGTAAAGAGGGGAGGGGTGGGGATTCTATACCACGCTTCTCCAGGACTTCAAATCTCACAGATATACAGAGAACTGGTTGGAAGATATCTCATGGTACAGGGTTACATTAGTTCATGGGAGGTCACATAGACAAACGATGGACATGCAACGACACGCTCTTCAGGGATAAGCTTTTTAGAGAATCACTAGACAGAGAGATACGTTAATTCTTCAAATACAATGACACAGGTGATCTCCCACGCACCACAGTATGGGAAGAGGCGAAGGCCACAATAAGGGGATTATTAATAGCGCAGAGGGCCCTGGTTAGGAGAATGAAAATGCTTGCGGAAACCAACCTAAAAAAAGAAATAAGTGTCAGAGAAGCTGCCCTAGGGGAAGGGGATGGGGAGGCAGCCAAAGCCCTGGCCACAATCAGAGATCTTAGGCAGGAACTAAAGGACATCTGGCATGGGAAGGCCCTAAACCAACTAAGATATGTAAAACAAAGATATTATGAAAAGGGGGACAAGACCCATACCCTTCTTGCAGCAGACTGCGAAAGCAAAGGACTGAAAAAGCGGTTCCCAAGATCGAATCCCAGTCGGGAATTACACTTGACGATCGGAAGGCAATAACGACCCGTTTTGCCCAATATTATAAGGAGCTATATACTTCAGACAGTGACTCCTCGCTCGAGAGAATGGAGAGATTCATGAGTGTGGTCACATTCCCCCCAATGCAGGCCTCAGATCATGAGGAGTTGAGTTCCCTCATTACAGTGGATGATGTATACTTTACTATCTCCAACTTGAAGGCAGGATTAGAACCGGGCCAAGACGGTTTCACCCCAGCCTACTATAAAAGGTGTAGAGGAACCTTGACTCCCTTCCTGACCCTCCAATTCAACTATACGTTGACCACTGGACAGGATCATTGTATACCTAAAGAAGGAAGCGGCAGGCTGGATTGTGGCTCATACAGGCCAATTTCATTGTTAAATGTGGATGCCAAAATCTACGCTAGCATCCTAGCTAATAGATTGAGCCAGGTCCTCCCTCTTTTGTTCCACAGCGATCAGGTGGGCTATGTGAAGGGGAGATAGGGTACGGACAATGTCCGTAAAACCTTAGATCTAATGGCCTCGATTGATGCCAAAGAAGCAGATCCCACCCTGATTTTGGTTGACACGGAAAAGGCATTTGATCGGGTGGAGTGGCCGTTTATGCTACGAGTATTGGAAAAAGCCAACTTAGCGCCTGAGCGGATAAAGGGGGCGCAGGCGCTTTACAACAACACAAAGGCAACAGTAGTTGACAATGGCGTGGCATCTCCCTCTATGCCCTGACGCGAGGCACCAGACAGGGTTACCCCTTTTCCCCCACTGGTCTTCGCCCTGGTGATGGAGCCCCTGGCCCAGATCATCCAAAAAAACGACTCGATAATAGGCCTGAAAAAATTCTGAAAAAATACAAACTCGCCCTGTTTGCGGACAATGTTTTGGTCTATGTTACTCACCCGTTGCAGTCCATTCCAGTGCTTGTCACTAGAATAGAGGGGTATGGTGGGCTTTCAGGATTCCACATTAACCGCTACAATACCATAGCACTCCCTCTGAAAGATGGAGGCACTCACCCGAATGCTAGCCCAAGGAGATGGGGTCTAAAGGTTTTCAGCAATAGCCTCTGATATCTAGGGATCACTATAACGAGGTAATTAAATGACCTGTACCAGGCATACTACAAACTGCTATGGCCAACCATAAAACGTGACACCGAAAATTGGGCAAAACTGAAGCTTTCTCGGACAGGGAGGTTAACGGGCATAAAAATGAACGTGTTGCTGCAACTCCTTTTCTTGTTCCAGTCACTCCCGTTGCTATCCCAGACTCATTTTTGGCAGATGTGGAAATGGAAAAGGCCACAGATTGCGTACAATACTCTGATTCTCCCCGAAGAAAATGAGGCATGGCTTATCCAGACCTTCAGGAATATTACAGAGCACCGCAGCAGCGAGTCCTCATAGACTACATCACAGAATCCAAGGATAAACAGTGGGTACATTTAGAATATGACTGGTTGGTGCCGGTAACGCTGGGGGAATGGCTCTCGGCACCCGCGAGGTCCATTCCATGCATAGTGCGAGAACACCCGGTCATAGAGGTGCTATGGACGATTTGGAAAAAGGGCACAAACGTGTGGTGTCATGACCTGGCCTTCTCCTCTTAGTTGTATTTGGGCCCCCGATCAGGGACCTCATCACAGATCCAAGTCGCGTCCAGCCCCAGTAAAGACAGTGGTTAGTCGTGCAGGGCAGATTTGGAGGGATGGGGTAACTAGAGAAGATCTAGGAAATGCACAACAGGGTCTCCAGATCCAGCCTTTCCCATACCTGCAACTAAAGGGGGTCCTCACAGATCCACGATGGAACGCCCAATTGAAACACCACCTAACCCCCTTTGAGAATATCCTTAACACCCAAGCAGGGATTAAGGGGCTAATTTCCAAAATATACCGTGCCCTGATTGATCAGGGTCATTTACCAACCCCCGACACTCAGCAGAAATGGGAAAAAGAGCTGGGCTGGGAGGAAAATCTGGAGGGATGTGCTGCAATATTTAGAGTGGTTTGTGCATCATCGATAGCGGTCCAGTATAAGATGCACAACTGCAATGGCACCTAACTCCCGAGCGCCTGGCAAAAATGTACACAAGGATTAGCCCCTATTGTTGGCACAAATGCACCCAAATCCGCACATATTGGCATCACTGGTGGGACTGTCCCAGCATACAGGTTTATTGGAAAGAGATATTGGGGTGGATACTTGGGATAGAGGGGATACACAGAGAATTCACCCCGCTCCTACTATTGTTTGGGGTGGAACAAGTCGAAGGGCAATATCTGGTTCTCTCTCACCTGCCCAGAAACCTGCTCCTAGCAGCGCGTGTGAGTGTTACTTTAAAGTGGAAAGGGAAAGCCTTAACAGCAATTCGTAGAATTCTGGTAAACAAATAAAACAGCCCCCTAATATCTTAACTAGAAGGAAGTAACATAGAGAACCCTGCTCTGATGGGGGGACCCCAAGCCCGACCCAGAATTGGTAGACCCCATTACGTGGCTTATGACAGTGAGTTTATTATGACGCAGTAGGAACAATGTGTTCCTGCTATGCACCCTGCTAGTTGTTTCACATTGTGTTAGTGTGTGGACAGGCGACTCCTACTTACACTCTCCACAGTCTAGTTGATTTAAATTGTTGGGTTTTTTTGGCTGGGAAAGGGAGGGGGGAACAGGGTGTGATGTTAAAGTTTTAAAAGAAAACCTATGGTCAAACAATTGCCTCATATTGCAAAATTAGTTGTACTGTGTTTGGTTTTGCAAATGTTGATCATAATAATAAAAATATATTTGAAAAAAGATGCAACAAGACAGAAATGTATTCATTTTTAGAAGGTGCGCAGCTGATATAGAGCTATGCGATAGCATGCATAATGAGATTTATGGTCCCAACCGCAGTGCTTTTGAAGATTAGCCAAGGCTCCTTGTGCTGACACAAAGCCAAGAAATGATTAAATAGAGAAGGAACTCAAAGCTTTGTGCAACATGCTGTTGACAATATTCTATATAAAACACTAGCGAAATTGTGAGAAACCTAGAGAGAAATGATGTACGCGCATTAATATTGAAATAGGAAAAAATAGAAAAGTCCTGAAGATATAATTAAAACAAGTGACAAACAATAGGAACAAAACTGATGGATGTATAAGCATGCCGGGAATAAAGTTAGTGGATTATTTGTGTGTTGTTTTTGAAAAAAATCGTATTTTCTGTACCAAGCTGTAAGTGAGCCAGGGCTGACCCCACACCTTTATGTAAATGTAGCTTTGATCCAGAACTCATTAAATGGACTTTAGTTTTTTGGGGGATTTTTGAGATACATACATGTAATGCTTGTGTTTTTCA
Source organism: Ambystoma mexicanum (assembly GCF_040938575.1). Classification (NCBI taxonomy): domain Eukaryota; kingdom Metazoa; phylum Chordata; class Amphibia; order Caudata; family Ambystomatidae; genus Ambystoma; species Ambystoma mexicanum. The sequence goes on from NC_090929.1 coordinate 546,748,916, forward strand.
ATACCGAATTTCAGTTGTAGGGTCCGTATGACAAACATTAGATGAATAAATTGAAAATTGAGTAGGTTTTAAGAAACAGCATTTTTCATGGCATTTGTGCATGTTTATTGAAAGCCCAGAGCTAGAGAAACACTGGATTGAATTATATGACATTGTGGGATAATTGTGCCCCTGGTTGTTTAAGCAAAGATATATAATTTGAAAAATGGTTGTTTGCCAAACAAACTATATGTGATTGAACCATGTTGTGGGGTTACAGTTTCATATTACGAGCTGCCCCCAGTTATTGAATACATGTGAACTAGTGTGGTCTCATTAGGGCACTGTTTAAAAGACACTCAAGTCACTCCCTATGTTAAAGGGGTTGCTAGATATTTTGGAGTTAATATTAGATACCTTCTTTGTTAAAGCACACAATAGAGTATCCTTCATTTGTTTATTTCATTTTTAAACAACATAGGCATTTAGCATTAGTGATAAATTGGGACATTTCGAAAGAACACAGATCAGAAGACATGCATGGGCCAGTTACACAGGGCAGAAAAGCAGAGATATACTTTGCTAAAATGTGCGCTACCAAAAGGAAGAGCAGATGCACAGAGTTTATTCTCATGAGAAATTGGAACAGAGGGCAAGGAAGTATGTCAGTAGAAAGAGAATGGGAAAAGGACACACAAAATGATTAGAAGAGCAAAAGAAAGACAGATTGCAAATGAAAGCACAGGAAAAGTGCTATAAGTAACCAGAACAGTGAGAATATTTGTAGTCAAGGACAGAGAGACGAGATAAGGGATATTCACCATAATACAATGCAGAGTCATGGGGATGTTATACATGCAGACTCAGGCATGTGCACCAAGGCCACAGCAGATTGGACAGGTTTCAAGAGGGGGGGCAGCATTTCCCCACTGCATACTGTAGAGGCATTTGAAGAAATAAAATGAATGTGTCTAAGATCACACACATTGTGAAAGTATGTTTGATGAGAATAAAAATGTAATTATGAGTGCAAATTACATAAGAAAATAGATTAATGCAATAATGAATGATATTAAATTAAGCACAGTGAATATTTACGTGGAATAGCGAGAATTAATGCGACAAAAATAAATTTTTCAACAACAATATTATAAAATGCATGTATTAATATAAAGATTTGTATTTAGAATGGGGAAGCAGTAAGTAATGAGAGGAAGTACTCTCAAATACATTAAGGCTAAGGTTACACACAATGTAGTGAAAAAAGCATGATATATTTAATCATTGTATTGAGAAGACACTAGGTCAAAAGAATGTTTTTTATAGAGCACACACCCTGATTAATATGATTTCCAAGAATAAGTGCATTATTTAGATTTTTTGCAAAGTTTGGTTAAATGAAATAGATTATGAATAAGTACAAGCAGACTGGGCACTCACAAGGACAAACAAGGAAGGCTTGGCACAATCATTGAGCATGATATGGATTACTGGTATGCATGATTAATTGATTTAGGTCAGAATCCCTGTCATGATATGCTTATAAGGAGAGGGGGAGTGGCATAAACACACACACACATGCACACACATGCACACACACATAAACACCCATACACATACATGCAAACACATACACACACACATACACATACACACACATACACACACACACACACATGCACACACACACATTCACACACACACACACACACACACACACACACACACACACACACACACACACACACACACACACATACACACACACATGTACACAAACACACACATGCACACACATGCATGCACACATGATCTTGTGGAAGTATAGGCAATCAATGGATCACAGGTTCAATTCACATACAAATACTTATAGGTAGTCAGAGAAGAAATGCATACACACATACATGCACACCCACATACACACACATACACACACATACACATACACACATGCACACACACATGCACACACACATATGCACACACATGCACACACACATGCACACACATGCATACACACATGATCTTGTGGAAGTACAGGCAATCAATGGATTTCAGGTTCAATTCACATACAAATACAGAAAATAAAGAAATGCAATACTGCAATGAGAACAGACATACACATATAGGATGCTTTTTCTTTATATTAGGAATACCAGTTAGGGACATTATGTTTTGCTAAAATATGATATCAGATTAGCTAGATTTTGGAGACTATAAATGGAAGAGAGATAGGGACATTCTGAATTTACTGGCTCATGAAGTGTCAAGAGAAGGGTTTGCCCAAGGTCAGACATTGTATCAGACGTAAGCGCCGAGATTGCAACAGGCACAACAGCCAGAGTGGGTTCAAATGAATCCACTACAAGGGCAATCGCAATAGCCCCCATGCAGACTCAGCAATATGCAAACACAGGGCAGGTATTGACACCCAGAATAGGAGGTTCCACTGTGGTGGGAGGAAATCCTTTCAGAGGAAATGGGAATATGTATATACCCACAATAAGATAGCTCACATGGTGACTGATATGTTCAGTACTATCTGTGATGATAGGATGCAAATCCTTTTCTTTCTAGTACACACTTGGGCTACATGTTCATGTACACAGGAGGGAAACTATACAATGTTGGGAATTGCCATACATACTCAAGGGTTCTCTGTAGCTACAAGTCGAGTTCCTTTTATTGATGACTTACCAGTCTCTATAGGAGAGTGTGACATGACTGTTCCTTTGTTATGTTTGCGACAACCACCAGTTAATATTTTGGGAAGGGATTTGATGACAAACTTAACATGATGATTTCATTTACTGATAAAGGTATTGTGTCTTCTGCTCCGATTTACAGGGCAAGTGGCTCTGAGAGGTTTGCTTGTAGAGCCAGAGGTTTTTCTTTATGGGATGAGAATTCTATTGGCATGACTACCTGGCTTAGTGGGAAAACCTGTGAGAAAACCTGACAAATTCTTGTTCAGACAACAGATACTTATGGATGAAGCGAGAAGACAGACTATTCTTATAGAATTCGAAGCAACCATAGTTTGAAAGGAAATGGCAATGCTCGAAGGAATTGACGATGAGGGTAGACCATGGAGGACAGTGATAGTTCTAAAAGTAGGGCCTAGGTTGACCGACATTATTGATGATGACATGTTTAGAGAAGACTCAACAGATGATGAAGTGGTGTTTTTAGGAGCATCACATACTGGATACAAATAGAGAAAAGGGTAATCCCACAGCAAATGATAAAAATGTGGCAGCGCCCAGCATATTTTCAGGAAGACTTGGAGAGTTTCCTGTGGACCATAGGCCCTCATGACATGAGTCTATTGAAAGGAATAGGGGAACACAATAAAAAGTACACACATGTAAGGGATTATAAATATCTAAAAGATGAGAGTTAGTGTTGTGATTAGACCAATTAATATAAGATAGCAATTAACAGTTCAAATCATAAGCGCTGAAGTAAGAAGTTCAAAACCAAAAGATGTCACCCAGGAGTGAAATAAATAAACAAACAATGAATGAATATCAAAGTAGCAAAAAACACACAAGTTGATACAAGGTGAAAATAAAGGAATAACAAATAACATTGTGAGACAAGAGTGATGGAGGAAGGTGTGGATAAGATATCCAGATTTGCAAAAAATTAGTACAATGAATGGTGCTTGTTTCAAAAGATCAGTGTAGTACATTTGATGAAAATAAAATGCGATTAATGAAGGGCCCAACAGGTATGAGTGGCCAAGATCGATCTGGCAATATGCGAGAATGTTTAGTACAAGTGCACAAAAGAACATATGAGAGTAAGTAACAAAAACATTGTTTATGCTTATGTGAAGATGTTGATTTATGTTTTACAGATGAAAATTATTGTCATTTTTTAGCATCGCAAGGATGTCTACATGGCCTTAGTGGAGTATAGCAAGATAATGGGATGAAACATTATATTATGACAAAAGTAGGTACTACTGGACAATAGAGAATGAAAAGGTAAGTAGCAGTTGACACAGTAAGAGTCTGAACAACCTTATTGATCAATATTAGGAGTAAGAAGAACCAGGTGAGTACAGAAAAAAGGTAATTAGGCATACAGTCCTTTTGAATAGGTATCATTTTCCCAAGAAAGGTGCAAACAGGTGTGAACACAGAATAGCAAATATATGTGAGAATGGCCATATCTAATGACGAGAATAAAGAAGACTTTTGGGTAGAAGGTGGAGTAACCTTTTGGTAATTCTGGTAATAAGAAAATGCCAAATATGTACATTTGGAAAATGCGTGAAACTTTAAGGATAGGCAAAACAATGCATTCCAATATGTCGCACTCACATGCACTTAATAGAATCAGTGCTCGTTTCCAAATAACACAGATAGGCATGATTAGTGTAGGAAGGGCAGCAAAATGTTTTAATTATGTCTCCACAGAATAAATACAGCAAAGAAAGAAGAGACCATGGTCCGACGCTATCAGCAGGAGGACTTCATAAGTACAGAGAAAATCTTCAGCATAGCACAAAAGACTAACGCAGGCCTGTCACTACACTTATGAGAATTCAAAGGAAATTAAAAGTGCACCAACATTTATTTTTCAGAAAAAACTGTCCTGGATTTTTATTAGGGTGAGGATGCCAAAATATGTCCTCAGTAACATTATGTTGAAAGGAAAAAACAAAGGCCTATTTTTAAGAAGTAACTGATTGCTCATGTCTTTGCCTCTATTTCATTTTCTTCAGGGAGCAAGAACCCATACCAGCGTCTTCTTCTTAAGCTACGGATGCACCAAGAAGAAAGAAAGGGAGCGATTAAAGAAGACACATCCTTTTTTCAAAAATATCTTTGAATTTGTTATGTTGTTTGTTTTGTCTTTTATTACTTTTATCATACAGAAGGAGACTGGATAACTCTATGGTGTGAAGAATGACAACCTCATAGAAAATGTTTCTTTTAGTACACTATACAATTTTAAGAAAAAGGCCCATGAAAAAATAGGACTATGCCAGGAAAAGGCAAATAAATATATGCTTTATGGTCTCATGTCATAAACCACACCCCGGTATCAGCCTGTAGGTATGAAGTATAAGTGACACCAAGTTATGCCGAAAAGGGAGAAGGAAGCAGCCATCCTAGTATATTAGAAAACAGAGAAAATGCAGTATAAATTGTTTTAGGAGGTAGGAGTGTTTAAAAAAAAGGACATGGTTATATTAAGGTTTGGGTATGAGGAGGCCGGACTGATGGTAAAAATGCACTTATTTTTCAAGAAACTCATTCAGATTTTATATTACAGATGGACGGGAGGTACTTGCACACCAGGTGATTGATGGGCAACTGATCCTTCAAGCAGGGAGAAAAAACATCATGAACATTATTTTGGAGGCACCCTGCCAGATGCCCAGTTGCAATGAACTTTGAAAATGTTTTCCCTATGAGACTCCCCCATCTTTGTTTTCCCCAGAAACAATCGTATGCCCCTCCCCCTGAAGATTGAGAGTTTGAGTTCTCTTTGGTCGCAAATACAGTGAATCCAAAAGGACCTGCCTATGAATGAAGGGGCCCTTAAACTTGTTAAAAAGCAAATAAATATGGACAAAATGAAGAGTTCTTGAACTTGAAATAAGGTAAATAAGATGAATTGGGTGGAAGATGTGCCAATGGAAGACAAATGAAATTAAGACAAAATTAAAATGTGCATGGGTAAAGGGCAGGAAACAAGGAAGTGTTGTGGGGTGGGAGGAAGGAAAAAGTGTATATAAACAATGAAATGCTGCACGTGGACAAAACAGGAGAAAATTGGCTGGTGGGTTCCCTCAAGGAATGATCTCTCCCAATTTTCATGGTAGCTGAGATCACTTGTTGTGCATGTTATTTTTATATTTAATTGGGTAATGGGGTGGGATCCAAACAGGAGCAAAACAAAGTTATTCTTTGAGGATACGTACATACAAAGATTAAAAGGGGGTGAAACATATGCCATGGTCTTTTGACAGAAAAGAGAGAGATACATATTTTTAGATTGGAAGAATACAATATGATTGAAGAAACTGTTGACTCTTTAGAAATGTCTTTGTTATGATAGCTGCCATGTTGAGATAGAGCATTACATTGAGGGGGTGACTGAGTTAGGGATGCATAAGTACACTGTATATGGTGGAGGGTGGACACAGGGTGTAGTGGTCGGATTTTAAACAGTGGTCGAATATCAACCAGAGGGTGGTGTGTATAGGGATATTGAACCCCCCCAACACTCAACTGAGTACAGATAACATGATAGGCAGATCAATGGTTTCATTATTTCAGAATTAGAATTACAGTGCCTTTTTTGAGGTAAAATGTACACTTAGCGCAGCATATATTTGGGTTAAAATGACCCAGGAAGTGAAGGGTGCTGTAAATATTACTCAAATATCATGAATATATAACAATGAATTATGAAAAAGAGATACAAAGTGAGAAATACTTAAATAAATCATTTATGACTCCCTGAAGGGTACCAAAGTGAGATATTTAAGACTGAGAGATATTTCAAAATGGATGATCAATCACAAAATGGTGGATAGTGTGAAAGACAGGTGTGGGAATCCCAACTTATGCTGATAAAAATGGTGTTTGGCAGCATCTTGCAGTAGATAATTGAGTCTGGGAGGTTAATCTTGGGACTTGGCTGGAAAAGCAGACAAGATTGATGATGGAGTCAGATAAAGGCAAGGTAAATTACCAATCTGAACAGAACAGCTGCATTAATTACATCATATTACAGGGGCTATTCATGTCTCCACAGTATAAGGGCTAGCTAAACTTGGCAGGGCCTCCTGAAGCAGATAAGGGATTGACAGTTATAGCTTGGCAAAAAATGAAGAATGTTGTAATTGTGCTCAGCTGGGTTTAAAATACCCTATCAGTCTGTGCATCAGATAGCAAGTGTTAATACCAAATATGCTAACGTGAGGTTAGGGTGCACCAGAAAAGTCACCCTATCACAGAGAAGTGAGTTTATTTCCTCTGGCTACGAGAACCAATCAGAGGCATACTTTGACCAAATAGTCATTTGCATGAGGGTGTTGCATCATCCAAAATAGCCTATATAAGCAGGTTGATGGCAAAAATGTGTTGTGTGCTTTTCCAGAAGTGTCTTGTAACATCAAATAATAAAGACTGCTGTGGAAACCACCCGGGCGCCTGTTCTTTTGCTCCTGTCTTTGCCTCAAGATGAATTCACAGATGCCAGAAAACTTGAGAAGAAGAAGACCCCTGTGCAGCATGATGCTCTGGAAATGGGAATTTAAACATGCAGACTGAATCTGTGCTGGGTGATAAACAACACATTTGAAGACCTCTTCTACTGAAAACAGGGCATTGTATTAGATCAGGAAGCGCAAGAAAGATGTATCTTTTGTCCTCTAGCAGTGAAATCACGTGCCATTTCAGTGGAATGATTTGCTCAAGGGGAGGTGTTTTCTTTGAATGACAAAGGGGTTTGTTAAAATCGGTTTTGAGACAGAGTGGGCGGTCATTCATCTTCGGTCTATTGGGAGATGAAGGAGCAGAGGCTAACTAGGAAGATGGAACTCAGTGCTGGCAAGCTGTCTGATGCTGAAGTGGTCTTTATCTGGGTTGAGCCTGTGCGAGGCAGGCAGAAAGATTGGGAAAGATCTCCATGCCAAACTGAATCAGAAATACCTCATACATATCTAGGTAAATATGAAGTTAAGTGAGGGGCTGCTGTTGTGAATGAGATCAGGTAGTAGAGGTTAAGAGTATACTTTGTTTTATTTGCTTCCTATTTTTAACGTGCATGCAATACTGCGTTTATATTTTCAAAACCTTACTGTGTTTTTATAAATTGTATTTCTCTTGACAAGGACAGTTGGCAAGACTCTGCACAGATAAAGCGCTAAACGCTATTGCACTGTGAAATACAATCTGGGCATAAGTGTCATTCTTTGTAACTTGAACATTTCTATTTTATGATAGATTTCAAAGTAACTTCTAGTTTCATCACATGTATTCCACATTCAGTTTATTTTATTTGACATGCTTAACGAGACAGAGTTGTGGTAAGAGGTATCCCACGGTAAAGTAGCAGCCGTGAGCTGTTTATCTAGAGAGATGCATTTCAACTGCATGCTTTACAATTGTTGAAACTCAGCCAAAAGGATGCAGTGTGGTATTGTACATAAGGTACCACAGTAGGGCATGAGCCAACAATCCGGAAGTACTGTGCCGGAAGATCATCTGTCCCCTTTCCCCTGTCTTCACCCTTTAATTGCACTTGGTAAAATTGCAGAGTCGCCGCCAGTGTCTCAACTGTAATTGTATTATATACACTTACTCTGCCTGTGCAGACTATTGTTGTCTTAGAATTTCAAGGGCTCTTATTCGATTGTTATCTTTACTCATGTTCCCACCGTCCTTGAGCGCTTCAAAACACTTGCCTTGTTAGAGGCGCTTTATAAATAAACATTACCATTATCAAGTCCAGTATTTTGTTTGTTGTTAGTGACCATGGTAAAAATAATTATTAGGCATTGTTCTGAAATTAGTCTCATCACTATAAAAATATCCCAACAGGATACCGCAATATAATGCCAAGGATTTAAAATACCAACATAATAAAAAAATACTATGAAGTAATAGATATAACCCCAAAATATATCCAACAATCCTGACAAAGACTGGCAGCATCCCTAAACATGCAAGCTGTGGAAGATAATGGTGTGCCATGGAATGGCTTGAACATATTTTGCACCCCATCTTTTTGGTGCCATAGAATCCATCAACATGCACTGGACTGGTGTGATCCCAGACCTCTTCTATAATCCCTTCATCAGTAACCAGTCAACATAACACCCCGGCTCATACTGTCACAGAACAAATCTTTGCTATTGTGTAATGGCACAAATGACTGACTGGAGTGATGACTCACTAACAACCTCAGTAATGCACAGAGAGAAACCTTCCAATAGAGCAGACAGTGCACCCTTTTTAAATAAGCATTACATATATGATATTTTTTAGGTACACCATTCCCTGCTGCACAGCATCTGAAAACGTGCAAATTCAAACACCAAACAACCAGCGCAGAAGAACACATGATTTCAAATTGGGAATCTTTTAAAGTTTTTATCACACAACATAAGTCAATCATCTAGTCTCAGGCAATATTATCAAATGTCATATTCCACTGAGTTTCAAATGCAAGAATTTACTGTGCTGTGCTTTCATGTTCTACAACATTAACTGATTTCCTGTACACTTACAACATTGCAAATAACTGAACAGTTGTTTCAAGAAAGACACCATTACCCTCATCAATGAGAAGGTGGCAAATTCACAGAACTAAATACATGTGATGTTTAGTAAGTCTTAATAGTCTAGTGCTGTTTACCTATCACCTTGCACACGCTTTAAAGTGTTACTTTGTAATCTTCTTTAGTCATAAAAATCCCATTCACTATAATTCGCCATGATGATCACCTTCACCCTATCCTCCAAATTCTGCATTGGACAAGATAGAAATTCGAATTCTTGATTCTGGCTCACAATGAACACCACAGCAATGCTCCCAATTAGCTCTAAAACCTATTTTCTTTGCTCAAACTCATCAGAATCCTATGTTCATAAAACACATGTATTTCATCATAATTCAATCATATTATAATGTAATAGCACATGATTGAAAACGAGTGACTTTCTATACTGTTAATCAGCTATAAGCTACATTAACCCTTTAACTCCCATTTTACCTCTACAGAAAATGGTGCAGCTTCCTGCGCTATATGGTTTCATTTCTTTCCGCAAAACAACTGGCTGTGAACACAGTGTCTCCAAAAAATCGACACTACAACTTAAGAGCCATTTCCAAATATATTGTGAATATCCCTCTGATTAGGCACGCGGGCACTACACCATGTCTGCCCTTTTCCTGCCCACTTACCAAATGCCGACTCACATACAAAAGGGTAGGATGGATTCTGGAATATATCCTTCTCCATTGGATCATACACTGTGGTAGGGATCTCCTAAACTAATGGTCATTTGGAAATACAGACAATACATGTCTGTGTGATGCAACAGTCTCTCCCTCCATGACTGCCTAGTAGTGCCCTATCAACAAGGCTTCTACTACCAAGAATACACTGCATTAGTAGTGGTGGAAGGGGAAGCAGGTCCCTGCTAATGAATAGTCAACAGCACAGCGTACATGAAGTACATTGGCTCTGGAGGTTGTGGGGTTGAGGACTGTTTATGCTTTAGTGTCCCTATTAAAGGAACCTGGGTAAACTCCCTCATTACTTTCCCCACCACACGAAGGAGTCCTCTAAAAGGTGCTAGTCGACGTTGCATGTGTGCTTTAGGACTTGTGAGACCATTCCTGTGCAGTGCCTGGGCACTCGATTTGCAACCCTTCCTTGGTATATCAATATGGACTAGTGCCTTTCATAGGATGCACTGGGAGCCTGCCCTGTATGCTCTGCCTCTTATAGCCTAGCACAACCCAAAAAGGTTAATTAAAAGTGACCCAAGCCTTTTATGGGGCCACCAAACCCGGCCCCCCAAAGAGCTTGTTGTATCCCCCCAGTACCCAGACTGTCAAGGTTGAACGAGGCCCACCGAACATGTGTTCACGTTTTGGCACTGCTGCCTCTGGATCCCAGAGATCTTGCAGTTCCGAAACATTCTGGCCATAGGATTTGGTGTGATAAAAGAATTTTGCCAGGTAGAGGTATGCCCAGCTTTGTATCTTTACCAATAAGAGGTCTCTCCAAGTGTACACACAAGGAACATCATACTTGGCAGAAAAAATCTACTGTGCCACTTCTGACAGACCCAAATGAGCCCAGCACCCAAATCCGCTCCTCATCCCTACCGTTGAAAGAGTCAAAGCCGGTGGCGCGAGATTTCCTTTCCTAGCACCTACAAATTGGAACGCCCTATCCGCCTCTCTTAGGAATTAGACCTCCCTCACAGCTTTCGATAGAGCACTCAAAACCAAGCTTTTCATATAGTTATGCTGCCCTAAACAAAAAGATCAGCTGGTTCCCCTGTAACCCTGGAACCTGTACAGAAGCGGCATATCTTGTAAATGTCATTATAACTGTTGCACTGTATCTTTTTCACTGTACCTAAGGCCCCCTACAGTATGTCATGCTTTTCAAACCACTGTAACTAAGTAAGCCCTATTGTAACAGCGCCACAGTGCCCTAGGGCCGTATGTGCGCTTTATAAATGAAATAAATAAATAAATAAATAAATAAATAAATAAATAAATACTCCAAAGCTGTTGAGTGGACATGTTGCCTGGCCCATAGTCAAACCATTTAGCCTGTGGGAACTATTTCCCTTTAATGGGCATGATGTGTTGTGGTGATGTAACTGAGCATTGGGTGTTTGTGTTTGTATGTGTTTCTGTGTCTGTGTGATAATGGTGTATCACTGCAATGTGCTATTGAGGTTCTGCACGCACATTACTATGTCTGCCTTAGGAGTGGAAACACCAATTGGTGGTGTGTACTGTGTAACAACATTATGTGTGTTATGTTAATGTCACTGCATAAAGAAGTATGTTATAGGACTATTAAAACAGGGTTGTGTGTTGTAGAAGGGTAGCTGGGGGAGAAGGCAGACCTCGCAACTCACACGCTTTTGGTGGGCGTCACCTGCAGGGGAATCTGTTAGCTCACTCACCAGGCCCCTAATCCGTGCATACAATTCAATGTGTTCTCATATGCAGAAAAGAACATCTTCTGTTTTCCTCTGTCCTGGGAACAGAAAACTCTGTGAGCGATGAGAAGTTGTGCTTTTAGTGCAATGTAAAGCAGAATAATGTAGTGTACTCCGCATTCTTTGGTGGAATCTGGGCACATTTTCTGTGTTTTTTAAAACTTTAATTTCGCAGTACATGCCATCCATTGCAAAACGTGAAGAGAAGTAAACAAGCACAGCTGCACGGCAGAGGAAACACTTTCCTAATAGGCGTATAAATGGACCATCTCGAACCTACATATAGCACATCTTTAGAAAGGTCTACCATTGGACCATCTGTAACCTACATATACTATTGCCTATGGGAACTAGCACATCTTTAGAAAGGTCTACCATTGGACCATCTGTAACCTACATATACTATTGCCTATGGGAACCAGCACATCTTTAGAAAGGTCTACCATTGGACCATCTGTAACCTACATATACTATTGCCTATGGGAACCAGCACATCTTTAGAAAGGTCTACCATTGGACCATCTCTAACCTACATATACTATTGCCTATGGGAACCAGCACATCTTTAGAAAGGTCTACCATTGGACCATCTCTAACCTACATATACTATTGCCTATGGGAACAAGCCCATCTTTCAAAGGTCTACCAATGGGCCATCTTTAATCTTCATAAACTATTAGCTATGGGAACCAGCCCATTTCCTTAAGACATATTCTTATATTGGCCACTTTGCCTGCAATCAATCAAATCTCAATAGGACTCCTAATAATACATTACTTTTATTATTTTAAGGCAGCATGAATGTGTTGCTTGCCTTGGCAAAGCCCAGAAGAGCAAAACGCGTGGCAGTGTAGTTGGCAGTTTTCTTGGACACTTTCCTTTCTGTTGTTTTCGGCAGCTTGCATGTTGCATTATTCATGATATAATCTGATGTTCAGATACCAGGAAGTCACTCACTAACTTTCTCACTAAACAAGTTATGAATGCCTCGTAATTACTTGTTAGTTTATGAAGTTAATAACAGTCTAATTAACATCTGAGTATGGAGCGACTGCTTAGGGTGATTTTTGTTACATTTTTACTTCAGAAACGTAGCCACCAGGTGGACGTGTTTGAGATGACAATTAAGACCTCATTTAGATCATGCATTGTGATTTTTCTAATCGGCGGATGCCTGGTTTCAGATGGAACTCGGCGGCGGGAGACCCACACAGTGCTCTTCGATTGGTGCCTTCACATTTGCTGTGTTTACTCTTTTCATAGCCTGACTCTCCCGAAATACACGCGCAAGAGGACGTTTGATCGATAGAAATACTCAAGAGCCCGTTACATAAGCTGTCGTATGGTTGATGCGCTGGCTCGGCCAGATGAACGAACATGACTTCCCCTAACACCATTCTGCTCCAATTCACTTGGAGCTGACAGTGAAAAACATACCTGGCTCTATTATGTGTGCTCTGATTAAGAAGCAATCTGGCATGTACAGATATTTTAATAGGCAGTCCCCCGCTGCTCCGAAGCCGCACCATCTCAGGTGTGTACCTCCATCGGCATGTGAGAAACTGAAAAGCGTTTTAAAGAGCTCTTATGTTTCATTGGCTTTACTCGGTCGGCCATACACAGTACTTGATGTTGAGATGTTTTAATGAGGCTTTAAGGTGGTTCTGCTGCCGCATTTCTTCTAATTGAGTTTTCAAAAGTGCCCTAATAGACCAGTGGTGTAACACAAAATTTGGGGGGCCCCACTGTGAGCCATGCTGATGTCTCGCACCCCAACTCGGCAACAAATCATGGGTCGCGCCACATTCTGGGCCGGCCTATATTACCTTGCGCAATACACATGAACGTGCTGCTGCAGGGGTACGCCGCACACTGCACTAGGAGAAAGATATAAATATGTGTTTTATGCATAATACAGAACATTTTTTGATAAAAATTGGCTAAAAGGCCAGAGCGTTTGCAGTTGTTTTTAGGGTAATGCCATTTTAAAAATCAAATACATGCAAGTCACCAACAGTGCACATGAACATTAATGCTTTAATTAATATAATGCTTTGAGTTACATGTGATTATATCGAATTAGAAAACAAAGAATGAATTTTGAACGAACGTAAAATATCTAAAATAAATTAAACAATGTTTATTTGTGGGGGTGCCCCCCAAGACACCCCTGCTGTTTTTATTACTTTTCCCCAGCTCAAAAACTACTATTCCCATTCCCAACCACATATGTATATTTTTTTTAAATGTGTTCGTTTTTTAGATATTTTGGGTTCGTTCAAAAATCCATTTGCTGTTATCTATTCGACAATATCACTCCATACCAATGCTTTGCTATTTAAAATGCCATGCCACAAAGAAAACATGACCAACTGGACGCACAAGGTAGACCAGTCTAGACACGTAATAACATATTACAGTAAAGCATGCCAGGCCACATTTAGACATACCTAGACTGGTTGCATCGACATGCTAGTCAAAGCAATAAAACCTATTATGGTTATTTTATCACAGATGCCCAGAAAAATATACAATGCTGCAGTAAGACATGGCTAGAATGGCAGCATGAAAATGTAGTCTGGCCAGGTGATTACACTTAGCAGGACTGCTTTATAAGAGATGCCCAGTTAAAAAAAAAGTCAAGCCAAATTAAGAAATTACTAGACTGGCTGCACAAAAATGTCTCTCTAGCCACTAATATCACATAGCAAGCCTGCTTAGCCTGGACATGTATGACCATTACAATCTATCGCGCAATCCCCATCCCACCCCCGCACAGACATCCCCTCTCCCTCCCACCCCCTGCCCCAACCCCCAGAGTCAGCTTCTTGGCTCAGAATTACCTCCACGTCTTTTTTCCTTGTCGCAGTGCTCAAGTATGAGGTTCCTTGCATTATAGGTAAGTACTGGGATACGGAAGAGTGGGACTAGGAGTAATGAGGATTACACGTAACTAAGCCATGCATTCCGTCCATGCCCCTCTACCTCATCCCAGTACTTGTGTATGAGTCAAAGTGCCTTATACACAAACACTGGGACGAGGAAGAATACTCATGACTAATGAAGATTACCAATACGTAACCAAGGGATTGAACACAAGTAGTGGCACAACACCATTGGGCTGGCTGTGCTTCAGCTCCCCCTTGACATTTTGGGCTATGGTGACTTGACCTGAATGACCTACAGAGCCGTTGCCGGACAAAACAGGACGCAGATGTTAAACAGCACTTGGGTTTCACTGTTAACAAAGGCCCAGCAATTACTAATGTAAAGCATTTCACTGTTAATTACCTGCATTGAAATGCAAAATTCTTTAGGCAATTGAAATCTTGATGTGGGTTTAGTACTTGCATGCCAGGGAAGTGATTGGAAGGGTAGAGAGGAGACAGGAGAGCGCTTATTCTCATAGCAGTCCATAAGTAGGTGCTTTCAGAATGAAAGGAGAGAGTTAACTGACTGTAACATTGAAGCTGCACTAGAATAGTCTCATAGGAATGCATAAATAACTTATATACCAGATACAAATAAGTTTGCCCCTCCCCAACCACCCGCGAAGTTAGCACCGCTCAACATTTGAAGGTTTAGCACCCCACCCAGAAATTTGGGATTAGTTGCGCCCCTGAACACAAACCCACACACCATTCCGCATACGGACTCATGTGCACACTGAGCCGCCCATACATTTCAGTGTGTACCCTTTCACCATACAGGCACACCAAGCCAGCCAACCATACGTTTAAGTGTGCACCCTTTCACCATACATGCACTCCCAGGAAGCTACCCATACATTTTAGTGTGCACCCTTTCACTCATACAGGCACACACACCAAGGCAGCTACCCATACATTTAAGTATGCACCCTTTCACCATACACTCATATAGGCAGCCACTCATAAATTTAAGTGTGCACCCATTCAGTATTCAGGTACACAAAGGCAGCCACTCTTATATTTAAGTGTGCACCCTTTCACCATACACTCACACAGGCAGCCATCAATAAATGTAAGTGTGCACCCTTTTGCCATACAGGCACACCCAGACAGACACCCATACATGTAAGTGTGCTCCCTTTCACCATAGACTCGACATGCACAGCCAGCTACCCATACATTTACAGGGTAATTCATAGAATTTCGCACAAAAGTGGCGCACGTGGCTGGCGCATAGTGTCCCCGTGCGATACACTGCGCCAGCCGCGTGCGATAAAATCCATTTCATTGCACAGCGTATTCATTGATTTTAGCCTCCAAAACCAGCCGTGGCGCAGAGTGGCGCAGCGACCCTGCAGCAGTGCCAGTTACGCCCCCAAGAACGCCCTCGCGGAAGGAAAATCCATCAAAATCCCCAATTCATCGCAAATGTCTGCGCTAACCCTGGACCAGTTTACAGGGCTGCCAAACAGCAAACGCCAAGCGGGGAACGTGTATTTCAGGGGTTCGCGGGAAGTTTCACACGCGATCCCAACAGGGTCCGTGTATTTCAGGGGTGCGCGGGAAGTTTCACACGCGATTCCATCAGGGCACGTGTATTTTGGGGTGCGCGGGAAGATCCACACGTGATTGGCCTGGGTACATGTATTTCGGGGTGCGCGTGAAGTTTCACACGCGAATCCTGCAGGGTACGTGTATTTCGGTGTGCGCGGGAAGTTTCACACGCGAATTCAGCAGGGTACGTGTATTTCAGGGGTGCGTGGGATGTTCCACATGCGATTGTCCTGGGTACGTGTATTTCGGGGTGCGCGTGAAGTTTCAAATGCGAATCCTGCCCGGTACGTGTATTTCGGGGTGAGCGGGATGTTCCACACGCGATTGTCCTGGGTACGTGTATTTCGGGGTGCGCGTGTAGTTTCACATGCGAATCCTGCCGGGTACGTGTATTTTGGGGTGAGCAGGAAGTTTCACACGCGAATTCAGCAGGGTATGTGTATTTCAGGGGTGCGCGGGAAGTTCCACACGCGATTGTCCTGGGTACGTGTTTTTCGGGGTGCGCGGGAAGTTTCACACGCAAATTCAGCAGGGTACGTGTATTTCAGGGGTGCGCGGGAAGTTCCACACGCGATTGTCCTGGGTACGTGTATTCCAGGGGTGCGCGTGAAGTTTCACACGCGATTCCATCAGGGCACGTGTATTTCAGGGGTGCGCGGGAAGTTCCACACGCGATTGCCCTGGGTGCGTGTATTTCGGGGTGCGCGGTAAGTCTCACACGCAATTTCAGCAGGGTACGTGTATTTCAGGGGTTCCAGGGAGTACTACACGTGAATTGGCTATGTGGGTCCTCCCAGGTGTTCCCTCTACACCCTCCACGGCCCCTGCAGGCAGCCCACACCACAGGGGACTACCCTGCACCCCTGCTCATGTCCCGCAGGCAGCCCATCCACCATGGGCATGCCCCCCAGCCAAGCCACATGTCACCTTGCACTACTGATCAACAACGCTTGTCTCCCAGCACCCCCACCCCTCAGCAGTCAGGGGCACCCTCCACCAGGCCCCCACACATGTCCAACTCATGTCCCCCTGCACCCCCACCCCCCAGCACTGTGGGGCACCTGCCAGCAGGCCCCCACTTATGTCCAACTCATGTCCCCCTGCATCCCCACCCCCCAGCAGTCAGGGGCACCCTCCACCAGGCCCCCACACATGTCCCCCAGCACCCCCACGCCCCAGCAGTCAGGGGCACCCTCCACCAGGCCCCCACTCATGTCCAACTCATGTCCCCCTGCATCCCAACCCCCCAGCAGTTCATTGGCCCTAAGGCCCCCAGTGTGTAGGCGTGTCTACGACGTTACGTGCACGTGTGTTTTCCATGGCGCATAGAAAAAATAAGCACGTCAGAGTGTCATAGCGTGTAATTGGTGAAAAGGGCCTCAGAGCGTATGCGCATCTGTGACGTGCATGCGCGGGCGTTTCCCTGTACACGGGTGCATGTACACGTCCAATGACTGCACGTCAGAGTGTCAGCTCGTGTAATTGGAGGATAGGGCGTTAGCACGTACATGCGGAAGTGACGCTGGACGTGTGGGCATGTTTAAAAGGTACGTGTAGAACGCCATTTCCTTGTACGTGCTTTTCGTGGAGAGCGAGTGGATGAAATCTGTACTTCTTGTCGGTTCACACGCGAATTACTTCACAGCATTCCAAGTTCGTACTCCCTGTTACCTCTGACAGCTTTTTCTCTTTTTGTCTTTTTCCTGGGCCTGTTTTCTCAAACAGCATTCACTTCTTCTGTTGTCCTGTCTCCTCAGAAAACGTACAATTCTTCTTTTGGCGGGGGTGTTGCCAACGCACACACGCGCATCTTTTTCACGCTATTTTTCCAGGCAGACGGTGAGTCGCGCACGTATTTAACATCTGTGCTTGCCCCGTGTGTCGCGTACCCCTTCAGAGGTCATTCTAGGCTGCGTGTGACACACATACGTTCATTTTTGTGTTTCTGGGTGCCACAGCATAGTGCAGGTTTATTTTTCCACGCACGTGGTCTAGAAGGGGTTGCGTGCACATTATTTCCCTTTTTTGGGGTGCCTGTGCGTTGCGTGACCCGTCATCTTCCCCCAGGGGTCACATACAGCCTTGCTAGAGCACTAGGGTACGAATTCCATCTAGTACCCTACCCCTTTGACCCCCAATTGCCCAGGACAATAGTTTACTGCAACTCCCATACGCACAACAACATCAGTGCCATGGTTGGGAGGCGAGCACGCGGTAAGGGTGGCAAAGGTGGCCGAGCCTCAAGAGGTGGGCGTGGTGGATATGGTAGGGGACGTGGCCAGGACTTGCAGGGTGCCCCTAGTCCCCCATGTGTGGATGACCAGTCAGGGACACCCATGCCCCCCCCCCTGGTTGAGGGTAACGTGGCTGACACCATCCCTGCTCAGCCCTTGTTGGACCAGCCCATTGTGGCACCAGACCTGGCACAGGGTGACTCCATGGCTGACTTCCAGGTCAGCAGGTCTAGGCCACGTGTGGCGTTGCACGTTGGTGTCACCAGGCCACGTGGATCAGGGGCAGCTGTGTCATCTGCTGCCCTGAGTAGGCAGGGTGGGGAGGCTGCAGGGACAACTGCGGCTCCATCCACCCCAGCTCTGAGTCTCCCAGCCAGGACAGTGTCGCTCCCAGTCCATCCTGCTGACGTTCCCCCTGACTACATCACACTTCAGCTAATGCCTGCACCAAGTCCCATGGTGAGTGTTCATTCCCACAAACCTAGTCCACAGTCCACCGGGGCTCCTGCCCCTAGAGTCCAGAGCGGCGTAGGACACTCAGGATCCCCACCACCTCCCAAGCGGAAGAGGAAGAGTGCTCGTCCAGTACAGGCTGATGCCCCAGACACGTCTACACAGTCCGGCCCGCCAAGAAAGCCCAGCTTCAATCAGGCCGAACTTGATGCACTTGTGGAGTATGTGTCCGCACATGACAGCGAAATGATGATTACTGCAGGATGCAAGACCACACCTGCACAACGTCTGGCACACTGGCAGACCATCGCTGACATCATAAGTGCACTTGGATTCGTGAGGCGCAGAGCTAATGATTGCTACAAGCGCTGGAATGACCTGAAGCGCAGGGCAAAGAAAAAGCTGGCCTCAAGTCATGCCGCTACTCTAGTGACTGGAGGTGGGTCTCCAGCAGAGGACATTGAACTCACTCCACATGAGTATGTTGCTGGGACCTACATCACGGAGGGACAGATCCAATGCGTGGGAGACCTGCCAGATTATGAGGCATTGTCCGGTGAGTGCACATGCATGTGTGTGTCATCCATGTGCATGGTGTGTATGTGTGAGGGCTTCTGATTGAGTGCCAGGTGAGGGTGTGTGTGCCTGAGTGGTTTGGGTCACCCATGTGCTACATCCAATACATTCTCCGCACCAGGATTTGGCTATTGCAGTATCCCTTCTGGCAACAGTAGACATTTATCCCAACCTCACGCCAGTTGCCCTTGAAGTGCCATCTTGCCACAACATTGTTGCGTATTATTCTGTGTTCATTCAGGCTGATTGTTTGCATTCCACCACTTTCACTAGGCATTTCTCAGTCCTATTGTCACATGTGTGACATGGCTATGGTACATGCCATCTGTGTGATGGCATGTGTCATGTATGTGTACTGGACATGCCAATCACAGGCCAATGTGTGATGGCACTGCTAGCCAGCATGCAGCAAATGTGTTGGTTTTCCATCTTGGTGTCATCAATGTGTGCCATTTGCCTCCCCTTCATACGCAGTGACGGTGCATGCATGGGAGGGTTATAGTCATGTGGGACATGTGTCAATGAAGTACTGGTTCTGTTGCTTCTCAGCCCTAATTGTGTGCCATGGTGGTAATGCCTGTTCCCATTTCTTTTCTTTCATGTCTTTGCAGGGGATCACGCACTTGATACTGCTGGGGTTGTGGAGATGGTGCAGACCCAGGAGGGGTCGCAGGCCCGACCGGGCACCAGTGAGGGACGTGGTGTGGTGGTGGGTGAGAACCCACACTTGCTGCAGACCATTCTCTCAAGGGGTGTCTCTGGGTGCACCTCCCCCGAGCTCTATTCAGGTGTCGATTCGGATGATGAGACCTTTGTGCCGTCACAGGTAAGTGTTTCTGGGAGGGATTCTGTACTGTCCAACCCACCTGCACCAGGGGTAGAACCCTCAATGGGGATGTCAGTGTTGGTAGGTTCCCCTTTGGTGGTTACGGATGCAGGGTCACACTCCGCAACATCTGATCCTGTTCCTGGGCCAGCAGATCAGAGGATGAATGCAGTCCTGCAGCCTCAGGCAGTGCCGGTACAGCAAGGCGCAGTTCGCCTTGCCCCAGACAGGTGTCGTGTCGTACGCCACCTGGCAATACCGCATGGGAGCAATCCATATACGGTATGGCAAACCAACAGGCAGCATCATCTGAGATGATGGCTCAGGCCATGGATAGGGTGGCAACTTCCATTGTCCCCCAAGAAAGGCTGATGGAACAACTACAGCAGGCAACTGACTCCATTTGCCAGTCACACAGGGAGGACATGTTGGCGTCCAACAGGGACAGAGGGGCTGCACTGGAGACTCTGCGGGAAGCCATTTCTATTGAGTCTCAGGGCCACAGGGAAGCCCTGAGGGTGGAACTCCGTCAGCTCAGGGTGACTCTTGTTGAGCTTGAGGCTTCAACTGATACGAGGACAGAACAGCAGCTGGAGCGGCTCACACGTACGCTCTCAGCTGAGATGCAGGCAACTCGGGAGGAGGTCCGGGCATCCCGTGAGTTGTTGCATGGGGACCTCCGCACGATTATCCTCCAGAACCAGACCTTCCACACCCGCATGCTTGCTGCCATGGAGGACCAGACTAGGGCTTTGCATGGGCTGCCTCCCATAGTACCACCACCTCCTGATGCAGCTGCAGAGGGTGAGGAGAGTGACAGCAGCGATTCTCTCACAATCGGGTAGCCGTGCAGGCCATGAGCCCATGGAGGTGTTTTTTTTCCCCAAAATCCACACAGGTGGGTTTTGGTGTGCACCCTGTCCTCGGACCTCCTGGGTGGCCTCCCCAACCCCCCCTGGCCTATACATGGCCATTTTTGATTTTTTATTTTTTATTTTTGATTTTTGATGTTTTATTTTTTATTTTTGATTTTTGATTTTTTATTTTTTTTTAACAGTGTGTTGCCTTGTGTGGCTCCCGTGGGCATATGCTGTATTGTGGCTGGGCACATGCAGGCTTGTCCTGAATTTGGGTTAGATGCTTGGGTTTGTTTGACACACACCCCTCCTGCTTCCTGTTTCCATGGGCTTGCAAAGGGTGTGCCCAAGTGACATTGACTTACACAGTGACGTTGGACTCCCATTTGCTGTGTGGGCAGTCTGTAGTCAATACTGTGTATACATTCCTAGTGCATATTGTTGTTGTATTGTACACTGCATGGTGTATTGATATGTGCCTCTGCATCCATCTCATCCTCCTAATTTGCAGGTCCATTCCTCATGTCTTCACAAGGCGGTCTACTTTGGAAATGGAGTCCATGTTGTAAGCAGTGCACATACACCTTTTCGTGGCGCTAACACTGTACAGTTGGAAGTGGTCGAAGTGCTGCCATTATCAGGTAGTGAGACTACCAATTTTTTAAATCTGTACTGTCATGTTTATGGTAGGTTTGAGGTTGTGTAGGTGATTTGTATTATTGCTAAATATTTGGTAATGTGTGTTGTTGGTCCTGCATTACTGTGAGCATTTCATGTGTGGCCAGTTTCCATTAGGGACACTGTACTTTGTGACACTTGTGTCATGTTGTGGGGATTACTTTGTTTGCTCTCACATAGCATGACATGCCATGGTGTGTTATGTGGCGGTGCCGGGGAGGGGTTGGGTGACATGGCACTGTTCTCATGTTGTATTTTGCAAGTGGGTATTAATTTTTGCTGCATAGAAGTGTGTCTTTTGATGACACTGCATTGGTGTTGTTTGTGTAGGTAGGGATGCACACATTGTAACACTTCCAGGTGAACAATCTCAGGCTGCTATGGTTCTGACAGTTGACTGTCCCTTCATTCATCATAATTGTCAGATTGAGTCATCATTGATTGTCAGATGGTATGTGCCTTGGCATCACATATTACCTGGACGTTGATGGAATGCCAGTGCTTGCGGTTTCTATAGATGTGCTCAGATGCCCTGGGGGGACGTAGAGCCACATGGGTGCAATCAATGGCACCTAGCACTTTGGGGAATTGTGCCACCCCGTAGAAATCCTGTCTGACAGCCTGCCTTTCTGCAGGTGTTATGGACAGGTATATGTGCCTGCGGACTGATGGGCGTGCAGTGATGATGGCCAACACCTGGTGTTGCATGGTCTGTGACACCCCCCCCCCCCACTATGGCACTTGTCCGCTGAAATGATCCGGTAGCCGAGAAGTGCAGTACATTGAGGACGTTCTCCAGGGGGCTGAGTGCTTGGGAGCACAGGGTGGGTGATGTGAGGTCATCCTCCCATTCACTGACCAGGTCGAGTATTATGTGAGGTGGAAACCTGTACCTCCCATACACCTGGTCATCAGGCATACCAAAAAGGCTGGTTCTGGGTGTAAAGATTCTGGCCCTGACTATCCTCCTCCTCCTCCTGCGGTATCCCACGGCCACTGCTTCTAGGGACGGTATATTCATCCTGGCGTCTGGGCTTGTTTGTTGTTTGCGCACACTTTTATGCTGCGCGGGTCAACGTATGCCTGCTTCCTGCGAGTCGACGTGCGCCTGCTTCATGCTGGCGTACGTATTTCCGGATTGGACCGTCTTTTTTTGCGCGTTGTAGGCGACCGTGTAAATCTTCCCGCCCACCCCAGGAATATATGTAACACGCTCTCCCAGGCCCAGTCGCGTGTAAATCTTCCCGGAAACCCCAGGAATACACGTGCCCCACTCTCCCAGGCCCAGTCGCGTGTGGAAGTTCACGCGAACCCCGTAATACACGTACCCTGCTGATATCGCGTGTGGAAGTTCACGCGGACACGTAATACACGTACCCTGCTGAAATCAGGTGTAAAACTACCCGCGCACCCCTGAAATACACGTACCCAGGCCAATCGCACTGCTGGGGGTTGGGGGTGCAGGGGGACATGAGTTGGACATGAGTGGGGGCCTGCTGGCAGGGCCCTGCACTGCTGGGGGGTGGGGGTGCAGGGGGACATGAGTTGGACATGAGTGGGGACTGCTGGCAGGTGCCCCTGGATGCTGGGGGGTGGGGGTGCAGGGGGACATGAGTGGGGGCCTGGTGGAGGGTGCCCCTGGATGCTGGGGGATGGGGGTGCAGGGAGACATGAGTGGGGGCCTGGTGGAGGGTGCCCCTGAATTCTGGAGGGGTGGGGGTGCTGGGAGACATGAGTTGGACATGAGTGGGGGCCTGCTGGCAGGTGCCCCACAGTGCTGGGGGGTGGGGGTGCAGGGGGACATGAGAGGGGGCATGCAGCCAGGTGCCCTGCACTGCTGGGGGGTGGGGGTGCAGGGGGACATGAGTTGGACATGAGTGGGGGCCTGCTGGCAGGTACCCCTGGATGCTGGGTGGTGGGGCTGCTGGGAGACCTGAGTGGGGGCCTGGTGGAGGGTGCCCCTGACTGCTGGGGGGTGGGGGTGCTGGGGGACATGAGTTGGACATGAGTGGGGGCCTGGTGGAGGGTGCCCCTGACTGCTGGGGGATGGGGGTGCATGGAGACATGAGTTGGACATGAGTGGGGGCCTGGTGGAGGGTGCCCCTGACTGGTGGGGGGTGGGGGTGCTGGGAGACATGAGTGGGGGCCTGCTGGCAGGTGCCCTGCACTGCTGGGGGGTGGGGGTGCAGGGGGACATGAGTGGGGGCCTGGTGGAGGGTGCCCCTGACTGCTGGGGGGTAGGGGTGCTGGGAGACATGAATTGGACATGAGTGGGGGTCTGGTGGAGGGTGCCCCTGACTGCTGGGGGGTGGGGGTGCAGGGAGACATGAGTTGGACATGAGTGGGGGCCTGGTGGAGGGTGCCCCTGACTGCTGGGGGGTGGGGGTGCAGGGGGACATGAGTGGGGGCCTGGTGGAGGGTGCCCCTGGATGCTGGGGGGTGGGGGTGCAGGGAGACATGAGTGGGGGCCTGGTGGAGGGTGCCCCTGACTGCTGGGGGGTGGGGGTGCAGGGAGACATGAGTTGGACATGAGTGGGGGCCTGGTGGAGGGTGCCCCTGGATGCTGGGGGGTGGTGGTGCAGGGAGACATGAGTGGGGGCCTAGTGGAGGGTGCCCCTGACTGCTGGGGGGTGGGGGTGTAGGTAGACATGAGTTGGACATGAGTGGAGGCCTGCTGGCAGGTGCCCCTGGATGCTGGGGGGTGGGGGGTGCAGGGGGACATGAGTGGGGGCCTGGTGGAGGGTGTCCCTGACTGCTGGGGGGTGGGGGTGCTGGGAGACATGTGTGGTGGCCTGGTGGAGGGTGCCCCTGACTGCTGGGGGTGGGGATGCAGGGGGACATGAGTTGGACATGAGTGGGGGCCTGCTGGCAGGTGCCCCACAGTGCTGGGGGGTGGGGGTGCAGGGGGACATGAGTTGGACATGAGTGGGGGCCTGCTGGCAGGTGCCCTGCACTGCTGGGGGGTGGGGGTGCAGGGAGACATGAGTGGGGGCCTGGTGGAGGGTGCCCCTGACTGCTGGGGGGTGGGGGTGCAGGGAGACATGAGTGGGGGCCTGGTGGAGGGTGCCCCTGGATGCTGGGGGGTGCGGGTGCAGGGAGACATGAGTGGGGGCCTGGTGGAGGGTGCCCCTGACTGCTGGGGGGTGGGGGTGCAGGGAGACATGAGTTGGACATGAGTGGGGGCCTGCTGGCAGGTGCCCCTGGATTCTGGGGGGTGGGGGTGCAGGGGGACATGAGTGGGGGCCTGGTGGAGGGTGCCCCTGGATGCGGGGGGTGGGGGTGCTGGGAGACATGAGTGGGGGACTGGTGGAGGGTGCCCCTGACTGCTGGGGGTGGGGGTGCAGAGAGACATGAGTTGGACATGAGTGGGGGCCTGCTGGCAGGTGCCCCTGGATGCTGGGGGGTGGGGGTGCAGGGGGACACGAGTGGGGGCCTGGTGAAGGGTGCCCCTGGATGCCGGGGGGTGGGTTTGCAGGGAGACATGAGTGAGGGCCTGGTGGAGGGTGCCCCTGACTGCTGGGGGGTGGGGGTGCTGGAAGACATGAGTGGGAGCCTGGTGGAGGGTGCCCCTGACTGCTGGGGGGTGGGGGTGCAGGGAGACATGAGTTGGACATGAGTGGGGGCCTGGTGGAGGGTGCCCCTGGATGCTGGGGGGTGGGGGTGCAGGGAGACATCATGGGGGACTGGTGGAGGGTGCCCCTGACTGCTGGGGGGTGGGGGTGCAGGGAGACATGAGTTGGACATGAGTGGGGGCCTGCTGGCAGGTGCCCCTGGATGCTGGGGGGTGGGGGTGCAGGGGGACATGAGTGGGGGCCTGGTGGAGGGTGCCCCTGGATGCTGGGGGGTGGGGGTGCAGGGAGACATGAGTGGGGGCCTGCTGGCAGGTGCCCCTGGATTCTGGGGGGTGGGGGTGCAGGGGGACATGAGTGGGGGCCTGGTGGAGGGTGCCTCTGGATGCGGGGGGTGGGGGTGCTGGGAGACATGAGTGGGGGCCTGGTGGAGGGTGCCCCTGACTGCTGGGGGGGTGGGGGTGCAGGGAGACATGAGTTGGACATGAGGGGGGGCCTGGTGGAGGGTGCCCCTGACTGCTGGGGGGTGGGGGTGCAGGGAGACATGAGTTGGACATGAGTGGGGGCCTTGTGGAGGGTGCCCCTGACTGCTGGGGGGTGGGGGTGCAGGGGGACATGAGTGGGGGCCTGGTGGAGGGTGCCCCTGGATGCTGGGGGATGGGGGTGCAGGGAGACATGAGTGGGGGCCTGGTGGAGGGTGCCCCTGACTGCTGGGGGTGGGGGTGCAGGTAGACATGAGTTGGACATGAGTGGGGGCCTGGTGGAGGGTGCCCCTGGATGCTGGGGGATGGTGGTGCAGGGAGACATGAGTGGGGGCCTAGTGGCGGGTGCCCCTGACTGCTGGGGGGTGGGGGTGTAAGGAGACATGAGTTGGACATGAGTGGGGGCCTGCTGGCAGGTGCCCCTGGATGCTGGGGGGTGGGGGTGTAGGGAGACATGAGTTGGACATGAGTGGGGGCCTGGTGGAGGGTGCCCCTGACTGCTGGGGGGTGGGGGTGCTGGGAGACATGTGTGGTGGCCTGGTGGAGGGTGCCCCTGGCTGCTGGGGGGTGGGGATGCAGGGGGACATGAGTTGGACATGAGTGGGGGCCTGCTGGCAGGTGCCCCACAGTGCTGGGGGGTGGGGGTGCAGGGGGACAAGAGTTGGACCTGAGTGGGGGCCTGCTGGCAGGTGCCCTGCACTGCTGGGGGGTGGGGGTGCAGGGAGACATGAGTGGGGGCCTGGTGGAGGGTGCCCCTGACTGCTGGGGGGTGGGGGTGCTGGGAGACATGAGTGAGGGCCTGGTGGAGGGTGCCCCTGGATGCTGGGGGGTGGGGGTTCAGGGGGACATGAGTGGGGGCCTGGTGGAGGGTGCCCCTGACTGCTGGGGGGTGGGGGTGCTGGGGGACATGTGTGGTGGCCTGGTGGAGGGTGCCCCTGACTGCTGGGGGGTGGGGATGCAGGGGGACATGAGTTGGACATGAGTGGGGGCCTGCTGGCAGGTGCCCCACAGTGCTGGGGGGTGGGGGTGCAGGGGGACATGAGTTGGACATGAGTGGGGGCCTGCTGGCAGGTGCCCCTGGATGATGGGGGGTGGGGGTTCAGGGGGACATGAGTGGGGGCCTGGTGGAGGGTGCCCCTGACTGCTGGGGGGTGGGGGTGCTGGGGCACATGTGTGGTGGCCTGGTGGAGGGTGCCCCTGACTGCTGGGGGGTGGGGATGCAGGGGGACATGAGTTGGACATGAGTGGGGGCCTGCTGGCAGGTGCCCCACAGTGCTGGGGGGTGGGGGTGCAGGGGGACATGAGTTGGACATGAGTGGGGGCCTGCTGGCAGGTGCCCTGCACTGCTGGGGGGTGGGGGTGCAGGGAGACATGAGTGGGGGCCTGGTGGAGGGTGCCCCTGACTGCTGGGGGGTGGGGGTGCAGGGAGACATGAGTGGGGGCCTGGTGGAGGGTGCCCCTGGATGCTGGGGGGTGGGGGTGCAGGGAGACATGAGTGGGGGCCTGGTGGAGGGTGCCCCTGACTGCTGGGGGGTGGGGGTGCAGGGAGACATGAGTTGGACATGAGTGGGGGCCTGCTGGCAGGTGCCCCTGGATTCTGGGGGGTGGGGGTGCAGGGGGACATGTGTGGTGGCCTGGTGGAGGGTGCCCCTGACTGCTGGGGGGTGGGGATGCAGGGGGACATGAGTTGGACATGAGTGGGGGCCTGCTGGCAGGTGCCCCACAGTGCTGGGGGGTGGGGGTGCAGGGGGACATGAGTTGGACATGAGTGGGGGCCTGCTGGCAGGTGCCCTGCACTGCTGGGGGGTGGGGGTGCAGGGAGACATGAGTGGGGGCCTGGTGGAGGGTGCCCCTGACTGCTGGGGGGTGGGGGTGCAGGGAGACATGAGTGGGGGCCTGGTGGAGGGTGCCCCTGGATGCTGGGGGGTGGGGGTGCAGGGAGACATGAGTGGGGGCCTGGTGGAGGGTGCCCCTGACTGCTGGGGGGTGGGGGTGCAGGGAGACATGAGTTGGACATGAGTGGGGGCCTGCTGGCAGGTGCCCCTGGATTCTGGGGGGTGGGGGTGCAGGGGGACATGAGTGGGGGCCTGGTGGAGCGTGCCCCTGGATGCGAGGGGTGGGGGTGCTGGGAGACATGAGTGGGGGACTGGTGGAGGGTGCCCCTGACTGCTGGGGGTGGGGGTGCAGGGAGACATGAGTTGGACATGAGTGGGTGCCTGCTGGCAGGTGCCCCTGGATGCTGGGCGGTGGGGGTGCAGGGGGACACAAGTGGGGGCCTGTTGGAGGGTGCCCCTGGATGCCGGGGGGTGGGTTTGCAGGGAGACATGAGTGGGGGCCTGGTGGAGGGTGCCCCTGACTGCTGGGGGGTGGGGGTGCTGGAAGACATGAGTGGGAACCTGGTGGAGGGTGCCCCTGGTGGCTGGGGGGTGGGGGTGCAGGGAGACATGAGTTGGACATGAGTGGGGGCCTGGTGGAGGGTGCCCCTGGATGCTGGGGGGTGGGGGTGCAGGGAGACATGAGTGGGGGATTGGTGGAGGGTGCCCCTGACTGCTGGGGGGAGGGGGTGCAGGGAGACATGAGTTGGACATGAGTGGGGGCCTGCTGGCAGGTGCCCCTAGATGCTGGGGGGTGGGGGTGCAGGGGGACATGAGTGGGGGCCTGGTGGAGGGTGCCCCTGGATGCTGGGGGGTGGGGGTGCAGGGAGACATGAGTGGGGGCCTGCTGGCAGGTGCCCCTGGATTCTGGGGGGTGGGGGTGCAGGGGGACATGAGTGGGGGCCTGGTGGAGGGTGCCTCTGGATGCGGGGGGTGGGGGTGCTGGGAGACATGAGTGGGGGCCTGGTGGAGGGTGCCCCTGACTGCTGGGGGGGTGGGGGTGCAGGGAGACATGAGTTGGACATGAGTGGGGGCCTGCTGGCAGGTACCCCTGGATGCTGGGGGGTGGGGGTGCAGGGGGACATGAGTGGGGGCCTGGTGGAGGGTGCCCCTGACTGCTGGGGGGTGGGGGTGCAGGGAGACATGAGTTGGACATGAGTGGGGGCCTGGTGGAGGGTGCCCCTGGATGCTGGGGGGTGGGGGTGCAGGGAGACATGAGTGGGGGACTGGTGAAGGGTGCCCCTGACTGCTGGGGGGTGGAGGTGCAGGGAGACATGAGTTGGACATGAGTGGGGGCCTGCTGGCAGGTGCCCCTGGATGCTGGGGGTGGGGGTGGAGGGGGACATGAGTGGGAGCCTGGTGGAGGGTGCCCCTTGATGCTGGGGGGTGGGGGTGCAGGGAGACATGAGTGGAGGCCTGCTGGCAGGTGCCCCTGGATGCTGGGGGTTGGGGGTGCAGGGGGACATGAGTGGGGGCCTGGTGGAGGGTGCCCCTGACTGCTGGGGGGTGGGGGTGCTGGGAGACATGCGTTGGTGGGCAGTAGTGCAAGGTGACATGTGGGTTGGCTGGGGGGCATTGCCATGGTGGATGGGCTGCCTGCGGGACATGTGCAGGGGTGCAGGGTAGTCCCCTGTGGTGTGGGCTTCCTGCAGGGGCCGTGGAGGGTGTAGAGGGAACACCTGGGAGGACCGACACGGCCAATTCACGTGTAGTACTCTCCCGCACCCCCAAAATACATGTGGGATGCTGGATTCGCGTGTGGAACTTCCCGCGCACCCGGAGTACACGTACCCTGCTGAAATCGCGTGTGGAACTTCACACGCACCCCAAAATACACGTACCCTGCAAATTCGTGTGTGAAACTTTCCGCGCACCTTGGAATACACGTACCCTGCTGAAATCGCGTGTGAAACTTCACGCGCACCCCGAAATAAACGTACCAAGGACAATCGCATGTGGAACTTCCCGCGCACCCCGAAATACACGTACCCAGGCCAATCGCGTGTGGAACTTCCCGCACACCCGGGGTACACGTACCCTGCTGAAATCGCGTGTGGAACTTCAGGCACACCCCGAAATACACGTACCCTGCAAATTCGTGTGTGAAACTACCCGCGCACCTTGGAATACACGTACCCTGCTGAAATCGCGTGTGAAACTTCACGCGCACCCCGAAATACACGTACCAAGGACAATCGCGTGTGCAACTTCCCGCGCACCCCGAAATACACGTACCCAGGCCAATCGCGTGTGGAACTTCCTGCGCACCCCGAAATATACGCACACGCTATTTTTCACACAGCGGGTGTCCGTGTTTGTCGCGTACCCCTTTGTACCTTATTTGTCCTAGAGGGCCACAGTATGGATCATTCATCATAGCTGTATATAGGTGCTTTTTGTTAGCACACATTTTGGCGCACATTTTTTTCAGGCGCAGGGACGCTACCCCCTGCTTTCTTGTGGCGGACTTGTTTTGCCCTGTGCGCGTCTTTGCCCGTGCTCTGGTTTGCCCTATTCGATTCCCTGAATACGTGTTGTAGGCGACCGTGTGGGCGTTCCGCACACTTGCCTCCTGTACTTCCCCCGTGACGCCCATATTTTCACACGTTGTTCCCCATTCCGAAAGTTACGCCCCGTGTTCTGTCTACTTTTGTTATGTGCGCCACGCTATGTGTGATATCGCTGTGGCCGTGGCGCACGCCGTTGGAAGACCAATATTTTTCCCGCGCACGTACTTGCATGAATCGATGTGCACTGGTTTCCCTGCGATTTTCGCACTTGCACTGCGATTCACACGTTTTGGCACCTCTGCGCCGGAATTTTCGGGGGACATTAATTCCATGAATCAGCCAGTTAATTGTGCACCCTTTCACAATACATTCACACATGCACATATCATGGGGTTGAGGGGAGCCCTATTACTTCAAAAGAAATGGTTTCTTTTTCAAGTCACTCCTACTTCATGAAGAAATTCTTTACGTTAAGGAACAAGCCATAGTCAAAATAATTTCTTTATGAAGGCAGAGTGACTTAAAAAATAAACTATTTCTTTTTTAAGTCATAGAACTCCCCCACCCCATGACATGGAAGCCTCCAACCTAGAAGCTTCCATGTCATGGGAGGGAGGGAGCCCTAAGACCTAAAAAATTGTTTATTTTTGTAGTCACTTTGCCTCCATAAGATAATTATTTCTTTATGAAGGCAGATTGACAAAAAAAAATATATATATATATCTTTTTTTTAGTCCATGGGGGCCCCCTCCCAGGGTATGTGGTTGCAGGGCACCCCGCACTGCAGGGGACTGGGTGGCAGTGTGCAGTGCAAAGGACCTTCATGTTGGTGCCCTATCCATGCGGCTTAAAAAAAACGCCAATATCCTTCCTATAATATTTAGGGCATGGTATTTACACAACTCCATGATTTGGAATGTTCTATTCTAACTTAACCTGTTTAAGTGGGCACTAGACCTTGGTGCCCAGAGTGGACACGTGCTGTAGCAACCCCACGCTCCGGCCACATTCTGGAAACATTTGACAGGCTGGGACAAGCCCGCCTTTCCTTTTATAAACAGTGTAGACTTGGCCTGAGCACCTGCATATGAACACCGGGGATTGATTATGGAAATGTTGCACTGGTGGTGTAAGTGCAAAGTTGCACTGTATTATCACTATGGCACAGTTTGCCTATTTCTAAAAACACAGGGACATATTAGAAAACCATTGCACCATGACAAGTGCAGTTTAGCATGGGATAAGCACCAGGGCAAACATTTCCCTAGTGCAAAAAAGATACATTTTTGATGCATGTGTGTGCTATTTAGCAATTGTACAATACCAGTAATTCTCGGCAGGGGTGGATTTGTTTTGAAGATATCATATCACCATTTTTCAGGGTAGCTGTCATCCCCTTTAATGCAACATTTCTGTCATTTCTCATCAGGCACAGGATGAGATATTTTAAGCTTTAGTGGCATAACTTTTTAATGGACCGCTCAAGCTTTTCTCAGAAGATTGTCTATAATTGTATGGCACCATTGTACAGATCGTTTTTGGGAATCTCAGCAAAGAGCACAAGTATTTAATTTACAGAGCGTCTTTCTTTTCCATGGTATAATGCACACTGGGGGCAGTGCTAGAAGCTTGCATTGGCCTGGGCTGCATTACAGTGCACACTGGGGGCAGTGAGAGAAGCTTGCATTGGTGTGAGCTGCATTATAATGCACGCTGGTGGGCAGTGTGAATGCTTGAATTTGTGTGGCCTGCTTAATGCAAAATGCTATTCATGCAGCATCTTTTTTGGCCTGGCTTCTCAAGCCTCACATGTAAAAGACACTGCACGAGCCCTATTGTCCTTTCAGAGACACTGGCTTGTGTAAATTGCTCCTGATTTGCACAGATTATAGCCCTTTGAACACTGATGGTTCTCAACTTTTCAAAAAGGTGCAGCACCAAGGTGGGGGACATGAAGTGCGCTGGTGGCGAGCATGCATGTGCGACCTGTGTACGCAAATGGCACACATTGAAAAAACATAAAACTGGTTTATAATGTCGCTGTGAGTATTGCATTTTGATATGGTACAAACATATACTAAATAGAACAGAATGAGGTTCACATTAGGGCTTCTTGGGGTAAGGACCGAAACGACGACCGTCGGCATAAAGGCTCTAATGATATGACATTTTATTTGTATCACATTAATAAACACGAGTTTCAGAGCGCGACGAGACAAGGGAGAGGAACAAGGGAAGAAAAAACAACGATATTACTAGGCCCAGTGTCATTGAGAACGCGCAGGTGCAGGGGAGAAGGTAAGTGGAAAGTGCAAGGGAGAGGGGAAGAGGTGGAAAGTGCTGAGCAAGGGATAAGAACAACAACTGGTAGTGCAGACAGCCGGGTGACAAGTGAGAGGTTTAAAGCACAGACAAGGGGTGTCCGATAAGTGCAGCTAAGAGGTCTGTAGGGTTACAGATACAGACCCAAGTGCAAGGGTTGCTAGGAGGCAGTGCGGGTGTGTGGCTGGGTCAGCAGGGACCTGGGCCCAAAATCAGAGGGTACCCAGGTGCATAGATCCGAACCAGATAGATCAGCAGGGGAAAGGAAGAGCGAAGGCAGAAGCAGAGAGGAAGGTCTTGAGGTGCTTCCGGAACCAGATCTGGTTCTTCTCAAGTTTCAGAGTGGCAGGGAGGCTGTCCCAGAGGGAGGCCCCAGCCGAGGAAAGATATCTACCCCCAAATCATTGCTTGGAGAAGCGACAGACCCTGAGGGAGTTGGAGGTGGAAGAGCGAAGAGCTCGAATGGGAAGGTATTTACGGAGGGAGAGTTGAAGGTATTTTGTACCAAGGCCCCAGAAACCCTTGTGGACAATGCAGAGGGTCTTGAATTTAACCCTTGCCGCCACTGGGAGCCAATGAAGAGATTTCAGTCATGTTCTGGATGAGTTGCACATGAGGAGAGTAGAAGCAGGCAGATTTAGAAAGAGGCTGTTGTAGTAGTCTATCCTAGAAAGAACAAGAGCTCTAGAGACAATAAGCCTCTCGGGGAAGGAGAGGAATGGAAGAATACCTCTGAGGAGGTCCAGTTGATAGTTTGACTTCTTAGGGACGCCAGAGATGTGAGGTGAAAAGGAGAGTGTGGA
Source organism: Ambystoma mexicanum (assembly GCF_040938575.1). Classification (NCBI taxonomy): domain Eukaryota; kingdom Metazoa; phylum Chordata; class Amphibia; order Caudata; family Ambystomatidae; genus Ambystoma; species Ambystoma mexicanum. The sequence goes on from NC_090929.1 coordinate 546,782,286, forward strand.
GTTGAAGATGACCCCAAGGTTCTTAGCCTCGCAGGTGGGGGCAGTAAGAAGGCCAAGGGAGGCCAGTCAGAGAGTGACAGGAAAGGAGGGTGCAGGTGTGCTGATGAGGAGAATCTCCATATTACTGGCATTAAGGCAGAGATCATTGGCGGCACACCATTTCTGGATGGCAGACAAACAGTCAGAGATGAGGGAGGGAAAAGAGGTGGTGCACGGAAGTCTGAAAACAAGCTGAGTGTCATCTGCATAGCACTGAAAGTTGGAGCAGAGAGCAGTGTTAGGCAAAATCCTGTGCAGTTCCCTTGGGGACCACTGCAAGAAGATTAAGACTACAGGAGTAAGCAGCAAACCCAATTGGTAGCAGTCTGTACCACCCAGATTTACCTGGTAGCTGTGGCTGAGCAGTCAGACCTCTCTCAAGAAGAGTAGGGCAGTATACAGAGGATACACAATAGGGCTAAAAACACAGTAGAGCAAGTAAACACTGACCATAGCTTGGTATCAAAAGTATATAATTATTTATTTAACACACACTTAAGGAAATACACTAGCACTATAAATCAAAGCAAGTTCAAACACAATCAGAAAAGTATACACACCTCCCTTAAGAATTATTAGACAAGTCTAAGTCAAAACACCACTATTTGTAAAAACAGATGTGAGCGCGTAACTTAGATGGCACTCCAATAATTAAGTTAAAGGGAGAGAAAAAGGCAGGTCATGAAAATAAAACAGTTCCCAACACTTTTCTAAGACCAAAACAAGTTAGTGAAGGCAGAGTCTACTGTAGAACCAAGGTTCATAGGCCAGGCCCACTTTAAATGGAGCATGGTGAAATGTGCCCAAGATCACACAGTTTAGAAATGCAATCAAGTCTTTGTAAAAATGTTCAAAAGAGGTTGGGTTGATTCAGAAGGTAAAGTTAGAAGCTCTGGGGGCCAACCCAGTTGGAAAGCCAAGGATTTAAGGGTCACCTTTAGCAAAGTGAGGCCAGGTGGAACACAGTACCTTTAAAGTTGAGGAAGCTCCAGCACTGGCAGTTGTTCCTGGCAGTGGGTGCAGTTTGTGGTTTCGATCAGGGGAAGAGAAGATCTCGTCGAGGAGAAAACTTGGAGTCGTTGCATTGCCCTGGGAAGAGACCAGCCGTGGAGTTCGTTCGGTAAAAAGGTGCGTTCCCTTTATTCGCGGTCACAGTGGTGAAGCTTGGCTATCCGGCCACCGGGGTGCTTGGCTCTGGCGATTCAACCAAGAGATGTCCTGGAAGGCAAATGGCGAACTGGTTGATCCCACCAGCTCAGAGGAAGAAGACTCTTTCAGCAGAAGATCTTCTCTTGTCATCGGGAAAGTGGTGAGGTCGTTGCAGCAGGGCTCCACTGGTGGTGTCGTCGTTGCAGATGCCTCAGCTTCTCCCCTCTTCGGATTTCTTAGTTCCTGTGGCGTCTTCTGAAGTTCCAGTCCCAAAAGCCCTGCTTTTATGCAGAAAAACCCCCATTCAACAGCCTAGCTGTCACTCATACATGCTAAGTGGTGAGCCGGGCGGCTCACCACTGGGCCAATCAGAACAGAGTGCGACTTGGGTTTCTAAGGCAACGCAGTCCAGGGTGCCAATTCCCCCACCCACACAGGAGGGTCAATCAGAGAGGAAAGAGGTCAGCCCGGCCAGGGCCTGATCATTGATACCCAGGTTATCACAGAGACGGTTGAGCAGGATGGCATGGTTGACCGTATCAAAGGCAGAAGAGAGTTGAGGTAGGATGAGGACATAAGGGATGTTAGAGTCATATTGGAGAGCACATCTATTCACGAATGTTCAGGAGAGCAGTTCCCGTGCTTCTGGAAACTTTGAAGCCAGACTGGTGGTCATGGACACAATCAACAGAGTCAGTGTGAAGATTAAGCTGGGAGATGGCCAGCTTTTCCAAGAGTTTGCCTAGAAAAGGAGTGATAGAAATCGAATTATAGTTAGCCAGGCACTAGGGGTCGGCTGTGTTTTTTTTTAGAAGAGGGTGCACAAGAGAATGCTTCAGAGGGGAGAGAAAGACTCCAGAGGCGAAGGAATGGTTACAGAAGTCAACCAGAGTTGAAGCAAGGATGTCAATATGGTCCTTGATGGTTTTGGACGAACAGGGAAGAACCTGTTTTGATGAGTCTTTCATAGATCGGACTTGTCTGGAAATCTTGTCAGGGAGAATGGCGGAAAAGATGAGACAGAGGGAGGGGAGGTGGCTGCAGGGGGGCCAGAGGAATCAGAGAGAGAAGAGGGGTGGAGGAGAGGGCGAGAGCATGGACAGGATGTCCTATTTTTTTTTTAGATGAAATGAGAGGCCAGGGCCGTGCAAAGGGCCTGTGAGGTGACAGGAGAGGTAGATACTGCAGCAGGGATGGTCAGCTCCTTGCAGATTTTAAAGAGTTCCTCCGAGTTTTTAGATGCTGCAGAGATGCAGGCTTGGATATGGAATCTCTTCTTACTGCGGACAAGGAGCCGGTTTTGCCTTTGAAGCAGGCAGCAGGCCAGTTTGTCAGAGGATGCACAAGAAGCCCGTCATTTCCTCTCAGCCACCCTACACTTGCTTTTAAGGGTGACTAGGTCAGAGTCATACCAAGAGTTGCACTTGGCTTTGGGCTTCAAGCGGATCCTCATGACAGGGGAAATAACATCAAGAGTATCAGAGATAGATGAGTAGAGTGTGGAAAGGGCTATGTCAGGATGCGAGTCAGCCCGAGGTAGAGGAGGGGGAGAGAAAGTAGTAGTGAAATCCTCAACTGGCACACGCTTCATGGGTCAGATGACCGAAAAGGTAGGTGGAAGTATTGAAAAAGGCTTGGGCTGAGGGGTAGCGAGGGAGAGATGGGAGGAAAGGAGAGAGTGATCACTCCAGGAGAGAGGAGTGATCAGAGGGCTAGAGAGGGGGAGGTCTGAGGAGATCAGAGCATCCAGAGTGTGTACTGCAGAATGTGTCGGGTCAGAGGGGAGAATAGGAAGAGACAGGGAGTAACAGAGGTTGCATAAGAGTCTGGATTATGGACAGGTAGCATCCAGATGTATGTTGAAGTCTCCAAGAAGGATGAGTTGAGTGGTTGCGCCAGAAGTGAGGACAAGAGGTTTCGACCAGGGGAAGAGAAGAAGGAGGAGATCTGACCAGGTAGCTGATAGATAGTAGCCACAGTAAGGGAGTGGCCAGGAGAGAGAGAGAGAGCCTACAGACAAGGCATTCAAAAGAGGAGTAGGCCTGCATAGGAATAACAGAGGCAGGAATCCACCCCAGGAAATCAAGGCTACACCAACTCTGGAACCTCTGGGTCTGGGTGCACAGAGGATCTTGTAGCCATCAGGGGGGAGAGTGTCAAAGCTCGTGATAGAGCTGGCCGAGAACCATGTCTCTGTGAGAGTGAGGACATCAAGGTCAAGTTCTAAATAAGGATTGTTAGAATGAGGGCTCACGATAGGGACTTTTGGAAGGGCAGGGCTCACATCTGGGCTTTTGGGCCGAGGGGTCAAATGGTCAGTTCAGTGGTGCGGGCTCACATTGAGAAAGCCAAGGTCCACTTTTTTAGTTCAAGTGCTGGAGTCAACAGGACTCCCGGAATGGCTCAAATCTTGGTGAAATATACCCGTGACCACAACAGACTACAGTGATGCGGATACGAAATAGAGAGTGGAAGAATATGGCACATGCAATGCTCCTCTCACACGAGTAAATCTACATTTTGGCTAAGATGGGGACAAATTACGATATACACCAATTTAGCAACCTATATGCAGCGTGAAAAAATGCTCAATTGACCCTGAAAACTAAAAACCATATATCGAATCGGTCCTGATGAAAAGCAAACCCAATCAAAAGTCGCTGAATCCAGTCGACCATGTTGGTTTGGGATATCCTTTTATTGTTACAGATAGCCAAGTCAAAAAATATAAGCGACTGAGAGATTGCCAAAACTGTGATTGTTACATATTCTAATGAGTGCTAATTAAATTACAAATCCCCATTTGAATGTACCAACACCAGTAGGCCTATAAGTTTAAGGCAGGCATTTATCACCCCAGAATATTGGTTGTCCTGCGATAGAAGTTCTATCTAGAAATTGATATTTTTTAAGAGCATTGACTGCCAAAGAAACTGTAAGAAAACTGTGAGGAAATTGACACTGCTTTTCTACTCAATCTTCGATTGGAAAACATTGACAAACAGTAGAGCAATCCTCTTGCCTATCCCTTTTAAACAGGTGGCACACCACCGCATTCCAGGGATAGCACTGAACATGAGAAAGAAGATAACAATTCCAGAGGGACAGTTTTGAGTGATGGAAGCACGTTTGACCATTTTTAATGGAGTCCTCCGTTTCTGTGTGATAAAATATATCAAATCTGTGAAAGCCACCAATTCAGGAAAACAATGAGGCCACTCGATGTCATTTAAAAAAAATAATCACAGAGCGACCAAGCATAGTGATGGAGTTCAAACCAACCTGGGAGAGTTTGTGGGGGGTTTGCCTCCCAAGAAAAGTTTTTAAATGACGATTATCCAAGAAAATTGACTAAAGTTTGATTGGTTGAGAGGAGGATCTAATCATTGGTTGATGCATTTATCTAAGACTATAATGTTTTCCACAGTACATAAAAGCATTCTACCACTGCTGCAGCAAAGGCATGTATGTGTCCTAGACATCTGAAACATGTATGCCCAGCAGACACCTGGGATTGGCAGAGGAAAAATATTTAGCTTTTCACTCAGTTGGGCATTTCGTTTCATTTCATGGGCCTGCCCTTCCTAGGTCAAAATGGTGCATTTTATAGAATATTTGTCAGAAGTTATAGAAAACTAGTTATAGGATTTAAAAGCAGCGCTGAACATAAACATCTTAGCATCAGTCATTCAATCTGCTCATTTACTTGGGCAGCTTTCTGAGTTAGGATTAGTCACTCAACTTTCAAAGACGTCATGTTTTTCTCATATACTGCTCAAAATCCCTTATCAAGAGTACAGTACATGTGTATACCTTAAAAACTAATAATATTTCCCTCACTCCTCACAGCCCCTCATTGTTTCACCCCTCGTTGTCATGCCTATACTTAAGCCACAACTAGTGGCTTTGTCAAGGCGTGTTTAGTTTTTATGTATCATTTCTTAAGGTACAGGACAACGAGTGATATACCGAGGGTGACAAACATTTGGTAAATCCAGCTCTCTTGCGTCCAAATTAACCACTTGTGCCTACAACCATTGGAAACACATATGTGTTGTCATATCAAGCAAACTTACCAATTGTCTTAGTCAAATATGTATTAATGCTTTTGTGAAGAAATACTTGGCTTAACCCTCATTGTTTGACCTGAAGATATGTTATGTTATGTTATTTGGAATTTATATAGCGCTCTTATATCATTGGTATGATCTCAAAGCGCTGGTAGGTTGAACGCCCTCAGGAATTGCAGTCCAGGTCAGTAGAGAGAGAAAGGGCCTCATTACAAGTGTGGCGGAATGGGTTAATGGGTGCCGCAAAAGGATGCGGACCGGTTAACACCATTCCGCCACATTACGAGGAACCCTCGCAGGACCCGCTCTGCACGTCTGGTTTCACCAGACGTGCAGAGCGGGTCCTGTGAGGGGAAGAGGGAGCTAACAACGGGCCGGTCATAATCGGCCCGTTGTTAGCTCCCTCCCCCATTCCCATTCAGCCCCATGGGGGCTGAGATGGGAATGGGGAAGGTCCGGACCTGGGTTCCTGGAGGGAGGAATTACCGGGCCCTCCGAACTCGGAATGGGCCGGTAATTCCCCATTCTGGGAACCCGGACCCGATTTTGGCGGCAGCCATGCCGCCAATAGAGGCATGACAACTGCCAAAATCGTAATGAGGCCCAAAGTGTTGTACGGTGCGTATCTGCACCAGCTTTTAGTGCAACTGATGTAATTGCCTGATGATAGCTGCATCCTAGCATTATGTGTTGTGGTGGAGATATCAGTTGAATGTGTGCAGTTTGGTGGGCGGACACCCAGACTAGGTTCTGGCTGCATTAGGCCTGTAGGACGCTTATTTGAGCAGCTAAGCCGGTTTGTCATGGAATATAGCTGCGTTTTATAAGCCTGATTAGGTGTTCATGCAGTAGTGTTCATATGTGAACAGCTAGGCCGAATTTATCAAGGGGTATAGCTGTACTCTAATTGTGTTATGGTGTTGAGTAGAGAGCAAGTGTAGTGATATGATATAATATGATAGTTCATCCACAAAGCGCCTATGCACAGTGCGCTTCGAAAGCGCTAAGTGACAAGGGGGGACAGGGCAGAAAGCAAAGACGCAGGCCAAGCACAGCATAAATTTGAAGACTAACTACAATACTTGGTCTGGAGAACCCAAACTCTGCATGTGCTAAGGCACGGACAGGAGTACATGCTTGGGAATGGTACATGGGACCGGAGGGCTGGGTACATAGCGACAGAGACATGATGCAACATTTTTTTAGAGGCTTATTTCTGAACTTCCCCATATATTAAAGGGTGCAGGATTTTGTGTGTTTACATTTTCTGAACCGGACAATATGTAAAAGTGTAAAGGGACATGATAAGCAAAACACATATGATTCACTTTTACAGATGCAATTAGAACAACAGAGAATACGTATCTTCTAAAGTGAATGTAGTGAAAAAGGTGGATTCAAAAATTAGAAATGTAGTCATGCTATACTTCAGAGGGGGACATCTAATGCAAGGGAGGAAACAAGATGTGAATTAAGATCTGAGAAGGTGACAAATTTGATGAAACAAAACAAACTTTTAGATCACAAACTCATAAGCAAAACAGGTTCGATCCCTGGGTCCGTGCTGGGAAACCTCTGGGTATTAAGCGTGCTATAAATACGCAACTAAGACATATTCCTGCAACAGCACCTGGATGCCCCCGGGCTGTGTGAGTGCTTTAAAAATGCAACAAAAAAACCCAAAACTAAGTAAAACAAAATGAAAAAGATTGAGGTCCCAGGTAAAAGAGCTGTGAACGGATGTTAATACTTGCGGTTTCACTCGCTCTGTCTAATGACCTGTCCATTTCCCGAAACACCCGGTCTGACGTTCACAAGGTTACAGCATGCCATGAGGCCTAGTAACCCAAATAAAACAAGCATTGGCAATGCCAATAGTTTTGGTGTTTACAGTTTATTGCATTTCACATTTGTCATGGAGGAAGGAATGAGGAATGACACCACAGTGAGGAAGAAATGAGAGCATGGGAGGGAATGAATGGCAGCACCATGTGTTGAGGGAAGCACTGTGGGCGGGAGGCATGAGAAATGAATGGCAACACGAGGGAGGATAAAAACAATCCAATAGATGAAATCTAGGCCAGCAACAGTACACAGAAGCATTTTACCACATTTGAAAGAAGGAGTTACAGGGCAAATGTGGGTAGGAGTGACAAGGTAAAGGGGGTGTCATATTCCAGCACCATCATGGTTAACCTGATGATGCTTTACTGAAGCGTTATAGCCTGCGTGCTGTGATGCTACGGCTGGAGGAGAACTGAGCAGGTGCCAGGCGTGACAGTTAGAGAGTGGGGCAATGAAAATGTATTTCATATGACCTACATCTCTGTGTGCTTTTGTTCTTAAAAGTGCTGCAAAATACACACCAATACGCAATGTTCCCATGGGGAGTGGAGCAGCAGCAGAAAGAAGGAGTTATCAACAGTGCTAAAAGGGGAAGCAGCGACAGCACAAGGGGACTATGGTTGGCTTCCCCCACAAGTTCCACTTCAACAGGGGCATCTGCTCCATACTAAAATGACGGGACGCTACCGCCATAGTTTCATCTGCTTTTGCTGGCATCCAGTTTGAATGGATGGGTGTGTCGGCTGAAACGCAATGTGAATGGCTGCCTCGATGACTTTTCAACTGGCCTCCAGCAAGCCCGCAGACGATACCAGCCCCTGTCGAAGGCACAGGTTGAAGGCATTTGTGCTTTCCTGTCTGTGCTGGGCTAGCTGCCTGGTGCCGGTCCACTTCAATTTTGACATTCCATCCCTTTTGCAGTGGCTGGCCCTCTGTCTCCTGATCTAAACATCTGCTTCCTCTGGTACTGCTTGTGCTACCATCTTCATCATTCTGCAAAGTCCAATGATGGCCGCTGGAGTCGCATATTTCGCACTTCTGAGGTCATCCGTAAAAGCAGCCGTGGTCCTATAAGACCTAATTGCAGCCTCAAGCATGGTGTGCCTTGTCTTCCCTGTTGGTTCTATGCACATAAAGGTTTTAACCTCTCCGGACAATAGCCACAGAGCCCTTACATTACCTGATCTTCACTCTAGTGCTGAATATGTATCCTAACAAGTTTGCATCCTACCTGACCTGACCTGCAGTCTAGTGCTGAATATGTAAGATGCAACCTACCTGATTTTGTCTTTTGCTTATCTGTATACCTGAAGTAACCCCTGTATCTGGAAGTGTGACTTTACCAGACTGTGCACCGACTTGATTTTGTCTTTTGCGTATCTGTACACCTGATGTATCCCCCCGTCCCATGAGGGGTGGCTCTTCCAGACAGTGCATCTACTTGGTTTTGTCTTTTGCGTATCTGTACACCTGATGTAGCCCCCCATACCATGGGGCATGGCTTTCCCAGACTGTGAACTTACTTGATGTTTTCTTTTGCATATCTGTACACCTGATGTAGCCCACGCACCATGAAGCATGGCTTTCCCAGATTGTGCATCTACTTGATGTTGACTCTTGCATATCTGTACACCTGATGTAGCCTCCCATGCCATAGGGCATGGCTTTCCCAGACTGTGCACTTACTTGATTTTTTCTTTTGCATATCTGTACACCTGATGTAGCCCACGCACCATGAAGCATGGCTTTCCCAGATTGTGCACCTACTTGATGTTGACTTTTGCGTATCCGTACACCTGATATAGTCACCCATACCATGAGGCATGGCTTTTCCAGACTGTAAACCTACCTGGTTTTGTCTTTTGCGTATCTGTACACCTGATGTATCCCCCCGTCCCAGGAGGGGTGGCTCTTCCAGACAGTGCATCTACTTGATTTTGTCTTTTGCGTATCTGTACCCCTGATGTAGCCCACATACCATGAGGTGGGGCTTTCCCTGACTGTGCACCTAATTGATATTGTCTTTTGCATATCTGTACACCTGATGTAGCCCACGTACCATGAGGTGTGGCTTTTCCAGACTTTGCACCTACTTGATTTTGTCTTTTGCATATCGGTATGCCTGATGTAGCACTCCCGTACCATGAGGCATTGTTTTCTCAGACTTGCCACCTAATGCACCTAATTGGTTTTGTCTTTTGCATATATGTACACCTGATGTAGCCTCCCATAACACCGGGCATGGCTTTCCCAGACTGTGCACCTACATGGTTCTGTCTTTTGCGTATCTGTACACCTGATGCAGCCCCCGTACTATGAGGTGGAGATCTGCCAGATTATGCTTTTCAAGAACCACCTGTATGTTGTAAGATGTACGCATGGTCCTGCACTTTGAAGAATGTTCCTTCACACTTACTGTAACTAGCGCCCTGATACATGAGGGTTTGGTGTGCTGCTATAAATGCAAAAATAAATAAATGACATATGCCAGCGGGTGGGGTCCTAAAGAGGTTGCCCATAACCCCATCCAACTGCATAAATCTCTAATAACTGACGCACTATAAGTTCTATTTTCCTCAATACAATAGTTGCAACCGGCCCACTGGATAGCATATATTTGCAATATTGTACGATATTAGGGTATGTACTGAATTAATAGAGCAATCCTTTTTTTAAAACAAGTTAGCCAATCTTCCCAACCTTTCTGTGAATGTTTTTCAATAAACCAGAAACAGAAGCTTGTCGGACTTACATTGAGAAAACATTTTTGTCGGCCTAATTAGAGATGTAAGATGTGGACGTTTGTAATATGATTGCTGCTTGGAAGTATGGGGGGCAACCCTGAATATTTGAAGAACAAATGTTATGGAAGACAGAGCCCAGTGTTTAACCATCTATAAACCGGCTTTTTCAATGGAAAAGTCTAATGTTGTGATAAGTATCGTGCTGCTACACACCAACATCGAATGAAAAAGTGATGCTCGGGTGCGGGGGGGAGGGGGATAGGCTTGGGGGTTATGGGCGCTGGAAGTGTCCTGAGCTGGGCCCCTCCCCACATCGGGAGTGGCGATGGGAAGCTTGCCTGCACCTTGAATAACCCGACCAGCAGACAGCGATATACCCCCATTCCAATAAATTAATGCGTTCCTGGCAATTTACCTCCCAACATTGGAAATGAACTCACCCAAATGTATGTATTTCCACACCTTTTTTCACTGAAAAAGTAAAGCCATGCCACTCACTGCAAGAACAAACAGGAGAGGGGTCGGAGTAAGTCTCGTCAGATACTGGTCGAGGAGTGAAGCGTGCACCTCACACACCTTCCATCGCAAACAGAAGCCCAAAATAAAATTAATCAGCTCAACAACCACAAAGAAAGGAATGCATGTTTAGCCAACCATTCCCAATTTCAAATTAGTAACCCACATACCATTAATTGATTTTGCACCATACTCTCGTTTTAAAGAAATGAATGCATGTTTCCTCAATCGATCCTTCGGAACGAAGTGGACACCTAATGGATCAATACATTCCCTTAACTTCACTGCTACTTTCCATTTAACAGTTACTAGTGCATAAACCTTCTGAGCAGGCCCTTGCCTTCCGCTCTATTCAGGCTTCATCTATCCTGCTTACACTTGCCCCCCTGACTTCTCCGAAAGTTTTACAGCAAACTGCCAAATGTGCTCAAAACTACAATCGCTCTCCTGTGCATTTCACTCGCCCAAGTGCGTGTACTAGGGTGAACACCAAACACATTCCGGGCATTCATTGTGGCTGGTTCAGAGAATCAGAATAAGATTACATAATATTATGGTGTGGTATTGCCATTATGACTGCATGCGGGAACAATATTGTAACCAGCTGAGTTACCCGATCCCGTAATCGCAGCCAGTCTTATCTTAATAGTGTCAGCAAAGAAATACGATGCTTCTTCGCAACAGGAAGTTCAAGCCAGACCAACGCATGATCCTGCTGAGCCTTGAAAAGCACCCTGGGCCTGGTGCGTCTTCCGTTCATCACGGCAAGGCCTATTGGGTCGATGTCTTCAACGAGAAACAAGAGATACGCCATCTCACAACTGCAATGGGATAGTCATTTCAGTGGCATGCGCAAAATCACACAATACAACTGTCGGCAATTCACGATCCAAGAATATGTATTGTAAGGTCACAATGCTTAGATGTGGAATCAGGCATCGTTCCTCCACTGACATGTGCAAATAAATAGGAACGTTCTCTGCCCCACAAAAACTTTGTCGAGGAGCATGGATAATAGGCCCCGCCGGTCGCCACATACATGTAAAACATTAAGCTGCGACAGAGTGGCCCGACCAGCCTTTTTCGAAAATAATTGCTGGCTAGAATGTTTGGCCCTGTGCAACCATTAACTAGTGCTGAAATATTTGCTGAGGAAAGAATATCCTCAGGCCTAGATCGCCACGGCGTCGGCATGAAAATATAAATTGAATAAATTTCATCCTCTTAAAAAAAAAAAAAAAAATCTCGACACGCATTTACAACTCGGACTTTAAGCACTCAATGCAGCAAAATACACTTGCGTCGATACATTGGCACCACTACACATGTTTACATAACAATTCACTGGCAAAGCACCCAACTCGCACCTCCTAGACAGAAGCACTGTACACACCACGGATGGAAAGTGGGGGTTTGATTTCGGATCCCCTTTTACCTCTCCTGAAACCAGCAGGATGTGGCCCGGCCACCAAGCACCCATAAAGCCGGCGGATAATTAGAGCAGCGCAATAGGCCCGGCATTTGCAACCTTCACACAGGCAGGAACACTGGACCCTCAAATTATCATTTTCTATATCTCATGTCATGGTTCCGGCTACCTGCCTCCTTGTGTATTGTGTTAGAGCAGTGGTTGCAAAAAAGGCACCACTTCTCATACTCCAGCACAGCACTGGTCCAGCCTCTTGTGGTCATGCCTGTGCAGCACATTGCACCTTGCAGTTTGATGAGGAAAAGCAGCCACCACGCTGCAGCCCCACATGCTGCATGAATGCAGCGCAGCCACTCTAATGCCCTCAGCCCTTCATTGAAACAAAAACTAGGGAAACAAAATGGAAACAGGCTGCAGAGAAACCATCTGCATGAGGTCTAATGACTGGCTGCAGAGGGGCATGTCTCCCATTTTAACACATGATTGGGGGCGTGCCTACCATAACAACCCTTCATTGGATGTTATGGCGGAGGCAGACAGAAATAAACACTTGGAAGTGTGTCCGTTTCATCCACAAGCATTGTCAGTTACCATGCAACCCCAGTATCCTGCTTCCAAGCCCCAATTTTAACTCTCTCTTTTCTGTTATGTCGGCTGCATTCAAAGGCCCCAAACTGAAGGTCCCTTTCACCTGAAATGCAGAATTTTTCAACACTGACACAAAAACGGCTTTACGTGTGTGGCTGCAAGTGAAAACTGAAGGTTCATTTCACATGAAAAGCAGGATTTTAAAGACTGACCCAAATACGGCTTTGCATGGATATGTATAAGTTAAAATTGCAGCGGCAAGTGGAAAAGGCCTACCTATCACTACCAAAGGAAAAGCAGCATTTGAATCCACAAAAGAAGAACGAATCAAAGGTCCCTTTCACATGAAAAACAGGATTTTTAAACACTGACCCAACAACGCCTTTGCATATGTGTTTGCAGTTTAAATGTAAAAATGTACCACTGTTAACAGAAACATGTCAGGGAAATAGACATGGTGCGTGTTGACAAAAAGTAATATATATTATGTTTAGCATTCAAAATACCAGCAGACATTTGAAAATCCACTTTGTTTTCCATGAAACATTTTCTGTAGGCCAGAGGCAAACCCTTTTGCTGGAGATGGGACACATGTCACAAAGAACTCCAGCACTGGAAGGCTGGCATCCTCGTGTTTACAACAGCAATACAATCTAGCTTGCTCTGGAAGCTGTGGAAAAACAAGTGTCCTTTAGAATCGCTGTCGCTGCAGGACCATTTCCTTTGGCTGATGCATGAGCAAAATGTAGACAGTAGGCGTGGAGATGGAGGGCTACCATTAAGAGAAGCTGAATCTCCAACTTCAAAGAGCAAGCGTCCAACACAAAGAGACTAAAAAAAAACCACAGGCTGGCCCAGAGAGACAAATGGCTGGATGAAACAGATCTCCCATTTGCTGAACATACAAATGTACTATTAATTTAAAAGGAAACAGACTATTATAACTTAGGCATTTTTCCCAGCAACCATAAGTTGGATTTAGTTTATATATGTCTAATATTTTATATAATTTCCAGGCGATTGTAGTGATATCAAATTCATCCACCTGCGACTCCGGGAACTGTAATGAATATCTAACATGGGTTTCTGGCAGATTTGCAAATGTTTGAAAGGTGAGAATTGGTGAACAGGTGGAGAACAAAATTAGGAATATGGGTAATACATTACATGGGCATAACTGTTTTGATTTCTGTGAAAATGGCAGATAATTGCTAAAAGGTCCTGCAACATGGTGCAGACCTGGTTCTCGTTTTATTTCATTCCCCCATGATTAACAGAAAAGGAATATATATATATATATATATATATATATATATATATATATATATATATATATATAAAAATATAATGGCAATTGCAAAGAAAACTATGAAGTCTTGCTACATAACTCGTCTTTGCCAAACATTTGACAGGAGAACAAATGGGTATGCCATATTTCTGCTCCAGACTCTTTCCCCAATCTGTTGAGATGGGCTGGATTTGGGAGGAGAGACAAGGGTAACTGTCCAATACTAGTTGCAAGATCTCTTGCAGGGTACTTCCCCAAGATTGTAACATTGGTGGTGTCTTTGCTGCTATATAAGGGGGAATGCACTGGGAGGAAGGGACAGGCCTGCTGGAATTTACCATCAACAGAGTGCTGCTGCAACTTACCATCTGACAGCTTTAAAGAAACAACAGAGGAGATTACTGAACGTGCATCTGGGCGGAGCTGTCTATTGCTAGGAAGGCATAAAAGCTGACTGGGTCCTATGGTGGAGAGCAGGAGGCCATCCGTGAGATTGGAGTGACCAGATCCCTGCCCTATCTTTCCAGAGGATCCTGACATGCAGCTGGCTGTCGAGAACTTTAAATTGAGGTTTTCACTGCAAATAGACTCATGCCCTTTGTGACCAAAAAATGGGGGAATCTGCTTGCCTTAAATCCTTTCCCTTCAAAGCAGACAGTGAGGGACAGTGTAGATCCTTAGACTACTTACCTAAAAATATTAATTTTATTAATTACCTTTGGCAGAAGACTACAGGGTGATTTTAGATAAAATTCAAAAATAACAAAGCTCACTTCCCAGTGTGTGCTGAAAAACGATAGCCTATAATTTAATTGGGTAATCCATTTTGTCCTGTCGACCGCAACTTCTTTAGGAAGAGGGGTGTCTTGGTCCCTAAACTAAAAAAAATCCCTGAACCATCCAGCTTCCCCAACACAGGCCATTAAGTGTAGGGGGGTCTGAAATCTGAAATTCCCCAAATCATTCAAATTGTTCTGTCCGACTACCTCAACACAGACCAAAGTAAGGGGGGGTCTGAAAAACAAAATGCGTGGGTGAAATCATGATTGCCATATGTAGTTGTACCAATCTTGAAACCCTACTGCTAGCCTTTTTAGCCCGCTGGAAAATAAAAATGTTGCTGCACTACATTTATAATTGTTTTGGTTATTGATCAGATTAATTATTTCTTGAAGTGAAATTTGTAGGAAGAAAACAATTGAGATTTGTGTTTTTTTTAACTAATTTGTGTAATTGATTTGTGTAACAAGAGGTTAATGGTGAGGGTGGCGCATGTAGCCCAGTGTGAGTTGTATTACTTTTAATTTAAATAAATACAAATATATTTCCTTTTCACCGGCCTAGTTCTTGGGTCATTGTTAGCTCAGAGGGGAGGGATCCAAGGAGCATGATATTTGTCTGAAGTAGGGCTGGATAAAAGAATCTGTTAAACAGATTGTTGTGTGATACCTTGCGCAGGAGGGAAGGAACTCCCCGTGTTGAGGGTGGCCTCTCAATAAACTGTTACAGTTATTCATGTTTTGGCAAATGTGATGCAAGCACCAGAATGCGCCAAAACCAAAAATGCTCACTACACCCATCAACTTCCCTGTTTAAAGCGCAAGGCTTCAGAAAAATGATACTCTGCACTCCTGTAGTGCAACCTAAACAAACTCATGAACGGGAACTTCAGAAGACCACAACATAAGCCAGCACTGTAAAACACTTTCAAGAAGTTGCTATGCCATTAATGGTCACTCTAAATCATTTAACAACGCTGCTGCATTCTTTCTACGCTACTAATACTCAGTATAAATCCCTTTCACAAAGCTGCTTCCACAATCTATGCCATGAATGGTCGGTGTAGACATGTACATCTGGCTCCAAAAATCTGACACCACAGACCAATACATGCACATTGTTGTGGTCGGTTGCCAAAAACAATTCTGCCGAACTCAGAATATAACAATACAGAAAAGTGTGCATGAGTGAACTGAGAACAAATCTATCTGGCAGTTATATCATTGTGAGGAGCATTTAAGTGAGAGGGCTTACAGAGCTAACTAATCCCCCATAATGCCTATCAGGCTTTGGCACTGCACAGGATTGCAGCACTTGTAATCTGGTGGCCTGGTATCTAGAATACCATGAAAAGAGACAACATTACTCATACCACTTTGAAAATAAGGAAATGAATAAGCGATTCAATCCGTGAGTGAATCAACTTTATTCTGTAAATAATTGACTCTGACCCAGTGTGATTAATAAAGTTTTAAATCCCCTGCTGGCAGCATGACCGCCAATCTGCAGCTATAAACTCCCCTGCATCATTTGCTTTAGGATTTTGCGGAAGTATATAGCAGCAAGTAAGAGTTGCCACTAATGCATGTATTCGTGACAAAGCGCCATTCTTCTCAAGCTAAAGACAGTTGAGGGTCCGATTCATGGAATTCGTTGCACGGTTCAAATTGACTTTGCACTGCTGAAAAGTGACTTTGCACTGCCAACACAAACCCTGATTCATGGAACTCGGCAAAGTGTATTTGTGCAGCACAAAGTCAGAGCGAGTGGTCATTTTTGCAGTACAACATGACTTTGCGGGCCCCATGTGTCACTTTAAATGTACTTCTGCTCAGTAAAAAACAGAGCTTTTTAAAATGTGTTCTCTTGGCATACTTTGTGTGTGGCAGCGAATGTTCCTGGGGGAAGAATGAAGTTCAAGAAGAGGCTCATGTTATGCACCCTATATCGTAGACCCAGCATTGGGAAACATGTCCATTATGATCTATCAACCCCACTCCTGCTAGCAACCTAGGAACATGATTTTTAACCCTGATGCACCTTCAGCCTGCCTTGATATTTCCCAATGAGAAAGGAAAGAAGGAGTAATCAAACCAATGGAAGCTGCCTGTTGCTTCCGCATATAATCAAAGAGCATTTTGGAACGTAAGAATGAGCACACCTTTTTAAATATGACATATCTGTTACAGTGATTCACGCCTGCAATGCAACCTTGCTGAACACATACATCACACTGGCCTTCCTCATTTAAAAGTTATAACATCGAAATAGATAACTGGCTGAAAACCACGATTCATATCAATTCCTGTACACAGTTTGTACTTTTGGGAGTTGGTTGTGAACTACTCATGCTGCAAACAGCTTCTAGGCCTGCATAGTTCTTTCACATTTCACTGACAGCAAACCTTTCTCTTTGCTTCTGCTTTTTCTCCTCCTCTCCCCTGCTGACCTCCTGGCTGAAACTGAAACTGCACTGGTTACCTGGCCACCCTCTGTTCTCGGGCCGGGGTCCCTCCCCTGCCAGTCACACACACCTACACCCGCTTCCTGACAACCCCCACACTTGGGGACTGTTTTCTGTATCCCTACTGTCCCACCACCATCACTTGACACCTGAGGTCTGCACTTACCCTTGCACTTGCCACCTGCTGGCTGGACTTTTTTTTAACTTATTGTAATTCAATTATCCCATGCACTGCACTGTCCCCTCCCCTTTCCCACCCGCACCCTCCCCCTTTCCCATGCACTTGTGCAATCTGAATCACACCTGGCCTAGTAGGATCGCTGTCTGTCTCCCTCTGTTTCCCCCACCCCTTGCCTCGTCGCGCCTTGAAACACTTGTGTATAGGCGCGTTATAAATGCCATATCATAACACATAAAATCCAGTCGCTAAAGTAAAGGTACTAACTCGTATTGTGATGGAAGGAGGCTCATGGGTAATTTGTGTAGGCTGGCACCTGGGGCTAGTCCAGGACCGAACGGGGAACAGTCTGGCTTGAAGCACCCAACCCGACTAGCACTCACCCAGAGGCTGAGTGGATGACCACACCGTGGGTGGCAAACTCAGGTCAGTCTCAGTGGAGCATGGGGAAGTGGCCAGTGGCATTTACAAAGCTTTGAAGAGGAGACACGACTCTTCTTGGCCACTCACTGGTCTCACGTGCTTCAGGCGTGCGCTGAAGCCATTCGCGTTGGTGCCTATGTCTGCACTGAAGGAACGCCTCATGTGGGGTAGTGTCTGGGAACAATTGCAAAAATGCCTGTTGCTCCTGATCCAGCACAAGGCACGCCTTCCGTCACGCTTGCTGAAATGGCAATTAAACATACACATACTTGCACTCAAAACTTTTTTGGGTGCAAGTGTGGAGATGCTTTAGCCCATCTCCTCACTTGCGCCAAAAAAGGGGGCAGCCCAATTCTCAAAGGGCATCTGAATGAGCGCATCATGGTTTCCCACCCACCCCCTTTGCACATTTACGCAAATAAGGGGGGTTTCTGCTCATTTAAAAGCGCTTCCCGAATTCACATAAGGGATGCACTTTCAAGTGCACAGAAACTGTTATTTTTCAGAACAAGCACACGGGAGGCACACATCACGGGATAGGGATTTCTGTCCCGGCCATGATTGTTTTTGAAGTGCGACAGGCAGTGTTTTAAATGGCGGCTGTCACACTAGCATTACACCTGTTTGCTGGGAGCATGTCATACATTCCTTTTGGGAGCGCATCTTTGCGCTATTGTCCAGCCTCTCCCGAACTGCTCAGAGTCACGCCTGAGAATAATGTGGCCTGCGCATTTCTGCAATGACCACAAATGAAAGCAGCGCATTCTATGAACTCCTTTCATTTGCGCTTATTTATGATCTGGCCCAATCTGTTATTCACACTTGTGCTTGCTTTTTCCTAAATGTAAAACGGAAATCTATTTTAGAAGAGCGCATTACACGGATGCAAAACCTGAAAACGGCCCATAACTTCGAGAGTCTAAAAGGGTTGGTGAAGTGCCAGTCATAAATCAGTCTTACACATGAATGAGACGGCCCCAACCTCACAGTTCTTCGAGAAGAAATGGCTGCTGGGAGATATAACTAATTTAAATAATGCACATTTTGCAGAGATCTAGCTTCAAGCTGCATATTCCAGGTTCCCAGGGGTGGACTGGCCTTTTGGGGACTCTGTTGATTTGCCTGTAGGCCTCTACACCCTGTGCCTCTTTTGTGTAGGTATTTCCAAAATGTCCCATAGGAACAGGGTTGGGCTTGCTAAAATGTGTAGTGTGAGGCACTTTGAAAAATATTACCAGGGCCACTTTTGGTTCCCAGCCACCCTTGGTTGCAATCATGAGGTGGATATGTCTACAATCCTGCTGCAAAGTTACTTGCTTGACATGCAGGTTGAAGTTATTTTGTTTATTTTTTTTATGTTTTAACACAGTACTACCTAAAATGTATTAGCCTTCCACTTCCTAACTAGGACAACACAGGCACATCTCGGTTATTGTAATATCCGCTGCTGGCTGCCCCTCTGCAGTGCAGGCACTTCCCAGAAAACCTGTAATTCGCGAATTTGGGAAATACCATTGCTCAGCAGTGCTGCAATTCTACTAATATCAGATGGCCAGCATTTCATCATGGTTACCATGCGTATAGGCCTGAGCAGCTATCCTGCTAATTAGTTATTAAAACAGCACACTGTCAACACCTTCTGCATTTCTAATGCCCGACAGTTGACTAGGACCAGACCAGCACTGGGGGCTTTTAGAAATATTTTCTATGTTAGCGCACAATCCGGTTTTTCATTATTATTATTATTATTATTATTATTATTATTATTATTATTATTATTATTATTATGTTGTATTATATGATTGTCCTCAGAAATCAAGATATACTTTCAGCTACTGTGTTGTGCTAATTTTTCTCTCTGTTTTTCATTTTTTTATAACATTTGAAAATTAATGATGTTCTTACTTTTCTTTAAACGTTCTGGCTCCCACACATAGTAATTTCTGTGGCACACACATACGACTATTGTCATTCAAATTTAAGGAAGAAAATAGATGTAACTAGTGTTCAGTACCTAAAGCACATTCGTCATTGACATGTGTCGCTGTGTTTACTAGTTCCTATGGACATTCTTATGGATGTTCCATTAAGCAACTTCAATCTACATTTATTTTTGACTTAATATGGGATGAGCACAATTAGGAACTGTCCCTGTTATCAAAGTTGGGAAATTGTTCGCTACATTTTGCCAATGTCATGAGATTCGCAAAATATTATACGCATTTTTAAAAACAATAATAGATGTTGCCATTTGTTTAACCTGCTGACTTGCTTTAGTTACATCAGCAAAAGCCCTTTGCTGGAAATGGTCTCTACAAACTAAGTAAAAAAGTTGTCACCTTGTTGAGATAATCTTCGTTTTTCAGCAAATTACAAGGAACACTCAAGTTTTTCATTTATTTTGCTGGAAAAATCTAGAGACATTTGCTGTACAGATTTTGCATATATTTTGCTGATAAAAATCCATAAACCTAGTTTTCTAGGCATTCCTTTTCAGCAGGCTAAGAGAAAACTCGTACAAGGAGTTTCAACTTATTTTGCTGATGCATAACATATTTTACAGGATTGTTTTTTTTAGCAAAGTATTTGAAATTTCCCTATGGCATTCCACTTATTTTGCTTACAAAAATACAACAGATCAGTCTTTGGCGATTTGTTTCAGCGATTTCTCCAGAGGGCTTGTTATAAAATGAATTCCTAACTTTGCAAAATGAAAAATGTTCTGCTTCT
Organism: Ambystoma mexicanum; assembly: GCF_040938575.1. NCBI lineage: Eukaryota > Metazoa > Chordata > Amphibia > Caudata > Ambystomatidae > Ambystoma > Ambystoma mexicanum. The sequence goes on from NC_090929.1 coordinate 546,802,529, forward strand.
CCCAGTTACACAGCATAATTACAAAGTCGTGCACACCTGATCGTTATATTTCCTCTTCTTTAGATAATCATAACACAAAACACTAGTTAATATCAATGATCAAGAGCAGAGTTGAGTATATTCATTTTTGAGTGGGACCCACACTCAGAGCTTAAAATCACCCTGGTCATTGTCAAGAACGAATTTCAGAATGCCTGTGGGTCACAGCAAACCCAAGAGTAATGCTGGCCTTGGTAGGAAAACAAAGAGGGACTACACTGTTAAGGACAGGTTTTAGCGTGAAACTGGGTTTTATCAGTAACAAAGCATGGAATACTCCTGTGAGTACAGAGACAAATGTAATTGCCTACTGGAAAAGAGTAATAATACCTCATATGCTCACAGTGTTCCCAACCCTCATTGAGATTGAATATGTTAACAGATTAGAGACAGAAATTACTATATTCTATGGCTGAACAATATCTTAGGTATACGCATAGAACTGGTATCACGTGAGGGTAGGTAGGCATCACTCAGTATACACACATTCATTATGAGTGGACCACCTAAAAAAGTCCTGACACCCACTAGAGGCTGCGCGCAACAATGCTGGAGTCTAAGAACTTTCCAACAATATGTATGTTGTATTTTATTAACACTAATCATCAATTCACATACATGCCATTTCATGAAACAAGAAAAAGTGCATAGGTGCTAAAGTGCCAGTATTCTTCGCAATCACATTCATACAAACCTTTCACTTGTCAACACACAAGCATACATACAGAATCAAACATACTCAACATCGTTCCATTACAAAAGTGCAAATGCTACAAGCAGCAAAAACATGCTACAACAATGTGCAAATAGATCAATGTGCAAATACTTCCCACATTAGATGTGGCAATATGTAGAAAACAAAGTATATCCACACATGGGGATGCCAAAAAAATGTGGTCCATGAATAGTTCATGTCAAGGTCCAGGAATATGGTCGACTAGCAGAGGTCTACGATTCTGACTGAAAGAAGGGAAACAACTGTCACAGTCAATATTTTTCGAATGCCTTTCCTGGCTAGTTTCAACTTTCAAATTAATTAATAATGAATCTCATAGTCTTCATTAGGACCAAAAAATGGGATGACATTCACCTAAATTTGCCAAAATGCTTGAACAGCTCATGACTTTGGTGCCGTTTGACAGATCTGCCTACAAGTTTGCAAAAAGATATTGGACCACACTTTTAATGTTTTTGCAAAGTTTCGTGGGATTTTGTTAAGAGGGGCGACAAGTAGATGGGGGTCTCAACATTTGTAGTTGGCTCATAACTTTGGTGCCGTTAGATGAATCTGAACAAAAGTTTGCAAAAAGATTATTTGAATGAATTGAGGCGGTACGAGGAGGCTAATGAACTGTCAATCAACCTGGTAAAGACTTGGGTTGCGTTGGTCTCCTCAAAAAAGGTCAATAAGCCTGTTATGAAAACAGCATTGGGAGTGATAGAGTACACATATAGATACACGTATCTCGGGATTGATATAACCAATCGCTCCCAATGCAAGTTCATTATAGATGCCAAGATTAGGAAAGCTAAGCAGATAACCTCTTTGGTTTGTGGATTTGCTGGTCAATACGCAGGTTACTCACTGGCTGGGATACTCGTGTTATATAAACAGTGGTTTTGTCCTGCAATTCTGTACAGATTGGGTGTACTGGGATACAGGGACCTAAGGTGACTTAATAGAATGGAGGGATTCTAGTGGCGCAACGTCATGGAATTGCCCAATTCACTCCTATGGAGTATCTGCGATTAGAATTGGGATTCATCTCCTATGGCCCAGAAAAGAAGAGGCAAGCTGTTCATCAAATCTGGGTTGGTCCTGAAATGTCCCCTCTTAGCCCTGATGGGGAGATCCTACAGAAAAGAACTGGTGGCAAAAAGTGCCCCCTTCACGAAAGTGAATAATTAACTCTTTGAGACCCTACATTGGTGTCATGACCTTGAGTGGGGAAAGCCCTTTGAGGTGCTGAAGGGTGCATTTTCCGGAAGAGTGGAAAGATGGGACTGGGGTACTAATTATGACCATCTGGAACTACTGCCTTAACACAGACTCAGTAGCTACGCACATCACACTTTATCGTGTTTGGCTGCATGTAAAAAACCTTATATATAGGAACAGCATTGGCAGTGGTACGTTTAGACGGGTACGGTATAAGGTGTTCTAAACAGAAATTGTCTTTTAAGGGCTGCTCTTCATTAGTTGTTTTGTATAAATCTTTTAAATGTATTTTAATATTTGCTGTATGTTATATCTATTGGATGAACTGAATTATAGATGTGTGATTGTATGTATTTAAATACGTGTAAAGTTTGAATTCAAACTGTATCACATTAAATAAATAATAATATGACTAATTTCTCTATGTACATTTTGACACTTTTGACAAATTAAAATGTGGACGGATTTGCAGCAACCTTGTGCAATTAGCATTGGCAAGTACCCGAAAGCATGGTTTCACAAAAGGGTCTGTGTTTTTTGAAAAGTGTCATAATGTAGGTACAAAAAATAGTAATATAAGTTTGGCGACTGAGGTACAGCCTTTGGCTGTGGCCAGTGACCATGTTGTCTGGGTCATGACCCGGACAATCTGGCCACTGGCCTTGACCATGAGGGACCGCCAATTCAGTGAAAGCGTGCATGGCCACAAGAGACTGGCTATGTGGTAATATGCTTTGAAATCAGGATAGGATTGAATGGTAAAAGACATTGTGCTCGTGGCTACAGCCCAAAGTGCTGGACGAGATTGCAGCAAACTCGCACGAGGAGCATCAACAAGAACCCGAAACCATGGTTTTGCAAATCTGATGGGTGTTCTATTTTTTGGAAAGTGTCAAAATGTAAGTACAAAAAATAGTCATACAACCTTGGTGGCAGTGGGTCTGGCCCTGAGCAAGAACAAGTGTTTTCTCTGATTTCCTTATTAGGCCATGTGACATGGCCAAAGCCCTAGGTTTGAATGGGAAAAAAAAATGTGCTTGCGGCTACAGCCCGAAGTGCTGGACAGGACTGTGCGAGGAGAATCAGCAAGGACCTGAAAGCATGATTTTGCCAATCTGTCCTGCGTTACATTTTTTTGAAAGTGTCAAAATGTAAGTACAAAAAATAGTGGTATAACTTTGGTGCCTGGGCAATGGGCCTGACCCTCGGCATGGAGACATCTTTTCCAAAATATCAAAATATTAGTAGAAAAACTACTGATCTAACTTTTGTGGTCTGGGCAGTGGGCCTGGCCCTCGGCAAGCAGAACTTTCTACTCTGATTTGCTTATTGGTGCATGTGGCCTTGCCGAAGCCCTAGTAATGTATTGGAAATTAGCACCCGGCACGTGCGGCGCAACGGGAATACTGCGTGGTGATTGGCTCATTTGCGAACCATACCACACGGTATTCCCTTTTACGCAGTGCGTGCCGGCTACTCTGTTCCCGGCGAGGGGCGTGGCAGCCCCTCAGCCAATGAGGAGACTCGGAACGGGGCAATCCCCGCTCTGAGCCTCCCAATGGCTGGAGGCTTCCTTCGTCCCCCGCCGGGGCCTCAGGTAAGAATGTTTTTTTTGTTCTCCCTCCTCCCTCCTCCCACCCCACCCGACTTACCTTCTATCCTGCGATCTCCGGAGGGGAACTATGGAAACCTCCAGCCCTGTGGAGACTCGGAGCGGGACCATCCCCGCTCCAAGGATCCACACGACTGAAAGGTTCCATCGTCCCCCGCCGGAGACTGCGGTACTTTTTTTTTTTCCTCGTCCCACTCCCTTCCACCCTCCCAACCCCACTTACCTTCTTTTTTCTTCTAGTCTTGGGAGCGAACGCACTGGGAACACTTGTGTTCCCAGCGCGTCCGCTCCCGATGGCCGCCATTGAAAGGGAAAACGGACTACGTTTTCCCTTTTCCGGTGGCCATTTTTTTCATTTCTTTTTTTTTTTCTGTTTCGAAACAAGTGAAACAGAAAAAAAATGCTACGCTCGGGCCTGTAACTACGGGTACCCGCCTCGGGTCTTATTGCCACAATAAATTCTGCTCGCAGCTACAGCCTTAAGTGCTGGGTTGGACTGCAGAAAACTTGCACAAGCAGCATCAGCAAGGACCTGCAAGCATGCTTTTGAGTATGATGTCCGCGAATGTCACGCTGCTCTCTGATTGGTCCAGGGGGACTCCGAATCAGGAAATGTTGCAACTCCCCTATATAAGTTTGCCCCCCCCTTGACAAAACAGGACCAAACTTTGCAGAATCGTTCTGAGGGGGCCATATACTTCTTTGGACAGTTTGGTGAGGATTTGTCATGGGGAGGCCAAGTTAAAAGCCTCCCAAAAAGTGCTCTTTCTATGAGTTGAGCAACTTAACCATAACTAATAAGGTTAGGGGTACTAAGAGATAGGGTTGGAAATGAGTGTGGGGGTGGAGAGGGAGCATGGGTGGTGGGGTTCCCCAAAAATAATAAGGGGGTGGTTGACTAAGGTCAACAAAAAAGTTACCAAAAATATCACATTGGCCAAACAGGGGTCGATGTTACAATGTCGAACTACTCTAGGTCACAATATTCTGTGGGTATGCCCTCAGAATTGATCAGCTGGAAAGTTTTATGAGGGACATTTTGACATTGCATAGCACTACTCTGGTCGCTTATTACACTAATGATACTGCATTTACCTTTTGTAAGTATTCCTGATGCCCATTATTTCACATGGATTCACTTTTTTGAAGACCATGTTGGAGCTTGTGCTGAGCATGAGCATTGCCCGGATTCTGAAACTCCACCCTAATTTTAATTTGTGTTCTGCTGTATTTGATGAATAAAGCAGAACACTGAGATGTTTTCTAATGATGTTGTGGTCTGTCCTCTTCTAGAAGGTATGTCCTGAAGTTGAGAGGCCTGTCCCCAGTGACCAATTCTTCCTGTGTTTTCAGACCATCATCGGTCAGAATTTGATGAGCTTGTACTTTAGGTCAAAGAAGAGCAAGTTTGCTGGTTTTGAAAGCTTACTGTGATGTGATTTAAATGGCTTTACATCTCTGAGATCATATGATTCAGTAAAGCAAAGAAGAGGTTTGTATGGGCAGAGCAATTTGGAGCAACAACACTAAAGCACAATATTGGAACACTAAATTCAGCTATAGTAAATATATTTATGAGCTAATACTATTCATAAAAGCGAATTCATGGTTAAGTGAGGGTTATCAAGGGTCGCTCTAGTGTGAGCTCAAGTTTATTTTGAAGTTGGATTGACTTTCTTTATATTTAGGAAATAGTTAATGTGGTTTGAGTGTTGGCACCTAAACATTTGCATTTTCAAAATGTGCAGACTTTCATTTTTACAAGTGGTAAACTTAAAGTCCTGAAAAGTTTAAAAAGGACATCCTGGTTTCCAACCCAGACCTCCAATGACATCCTGGTCTCCAACCCAGACCTCTCTATCGCTGACACCTACACCAGTGCCTCTTCCAAGGAAACTCTCACTGACATCCTCTTTGTTGTTCCTTCGCCAGACCTATGGACCCTACATATGGTCTCTGCGCTCTCTCCTTTCTCTTCTTCCCCCATTAATGGTGGCACCCACTAGGATGCCCTCCTGCCGTCCTTCCATTTCTCTAAGGTCATCATTAATGTTTACTCGATTGGCACCGTCATGATCCAAGGCCCTCAGGCCAACCTGCATCTCTTTGATAGACGCTTCCCGTGCCTCATCAATTTCCTTTCCTCTCCTTCTGTCCCCTCTCCCGCGGCATCCTCGCCCCCCCCTGCTGCCTCCTCCTCGGTTACCTTGCCGTCTCCTTCGCTCTCTGCCCCCTCTCGGGTTCCTTCTACACCTCCACAGGGCGTACCTCTGATCTGCACCCCTCCCCGGAAGTCCTTCAAGGATGGCAACCTTCTCCACATTGCCACTCTTAACTCTCGCTCAGCTGTCAAACACTCCTCAGACATTTGTCGCCTTCTCGAAGAACTTGACCTCAATGTCCTCGGCCTCACCGAGACATGGTTCACAGCCAGCTCTATCACGAGCTTTGACACCCTCCTCCCTGATGGCTACAAGGTCCTCTCCATGCCCACGTCCAACCGCTCTAGAGGGGGTGTAGCGCTGATCTTCCCCAAGTGGATTCCTGCCTCTGTCACTCATACTCAGGCCTACTTCTCTTTTAAATGCCTCGTCTGAAGGCTCTCTCTCTCCCCCAGCCATTCCCTTACTGTGGCTACTATCTATCGGCCACCTGGTCAGATTTCCTCCTTCCTCTCTGAGTGGGCGGACCTCTCCTCCTCACTCCTGGCCTCAACCACTCAACTCCTCCTTCTTGGAGACTTCAACATCCACCTGGATGCCTCCTGTCCTCCCTCTGGACTCGTTTGTGACGTCTGCGACTCTCTCTCACTCACAATTCTCCCCTTTGGCCTGACTCACTCTGCAGGGCACACCCTGGATGTTCTGATCCCCTCCAATCTTCCCGTTTCTGTCCCTCTATCCACTCCTCTAACCTGTAGTGATCACTTTCTCCTCTCCTCCCATCTCACCCTCCTTACCCCTCAGGCCAAGCCACTTCCATCACTGCCACCCACCTTCTTGGTCATCCGACCCATGAAGCGCGTATCAGTTGAGCCTTTCACTGCCACCTTCTTAGCCCCCTTCCCCCTTTTGCTGACTCTCACCCTGACACAGCCCTCTCCATGCTCCCCTCTGCTACATCTGATAGTCTTGATATCCTTGCCCCTGTCATGAGAATCCGCCTGAAGCCCAAAGCCAAGTGCAACTCCTGGTACAACTCAGACCTTGTCACCCTAAAACGCAAGTGCAGGGTGGCCGAGAGGATATGGCGTGCTTCATGTACATCCTCTGACAAACTGGCCTGCCGCCTCCTCCAAAGGCAATACCAGCTCTCTGTCCTCACCAAGAAGAGAGCTCATAGCCAAGCCTGCGTCCCTGCAGCATCTAACAACTCGGCTGAATTCATTAAATTCTGCAAGGAACTGGCCAATCCCGCCACAGTCTCTACCTCTCCTGTCCTCAGTCTCCTCCTCTCCCCTCCCTCTACTCCCTGCTCTTCCTCTGGCTCCTCTGCAGCCACCGCTCCTCCCTCCTTCTCTGCCTTTCCCCTGTTCACCGCAGACGAGGTTTCTAGGCAAGTCTGATCTATGTATTTGTTGCATACAAACAAAACTGTGACGCTTGTGCTAACATGGTTGGGGGGCATGCCCTGAAATACGAATGCCTTTGCTTTACCATAGAGGAATTCCAGCACTTCTTCACTAGGCCCACCTGAAATCTTTCCATTGACCAGCTACCTCTTTCCCACACCTGCACAGACTATCTTACTTAAGTGTTAAACCAGCCTGCCTGTCCTTCAAAGGCTGGTATTTACCATTTTAGCATAGCATTTGGGCAACTGTTTGTTTATGCAGTAACCCACAAAATATAGTAAGTGGGAATGTTGTCCTGATTATATCCAGCTATAAGGTATTGGATATCCAATACAAATGACCTAAACTTCCCCATATTAAACTTTTCAGTCCCCTGTCATCACATCTCACCAAACAAGTTAACACTCCACACCAAACGTGACAACCAAAATCGCCACAATGCACAGATCCGTTTTCCATGCACTAATGGAGGTTTCCAACAAACCACCGCTTGAAGCACATATATTAGCCCATCGGCCACCCACGATGATAATAAGCATGCAATTCACCAGAACAGATATCAACCTGATGCACAGCATGTGTATTCACCTCTGGGTACACTCAGACCACCTAACAACGTAGAAACACGTTGACGTTTAGCCCATACCAAGGGTCCATTTCTCTATGATCTGCACACGCCACCACAACAGCAAAGCAATGCTGCTCTGCTACCTCTGCTCAGACCAATCCCAACATATTCTTCTGCACCTCGAAAGGTTCCACTCGACCAATCAAATGGTTGCAATTAATTGGCAATAAGAAACCCAATAAAACATGTGCTCCACACTTCACGCGTTACCTATATATTTGGGAGATACCCAATACAATGTACCAATTGACCGGTGTTTTTCGTTTAAGGGAACCTAAGGATGTTTTGTCAGAAAGAGGTACACTTATTTTATGCACTCTTTGATTCAGTTCCACCACGAGTGCGCACCACTACAATGATTCAATGATTTTAGGTAGGTGGCGCCACTGCCCCCCTGCAGACGGTTTCAAATCACTGCTCATGAAGAAATTAGTTAAACACCTTATTTTACACAAAATGCATGCACGGACCACTGCCTTTGTGTATCAACCACTAAAAGACAATTTTATGGGCTTCCAGTACCTGGGGAATAGACGATTTTGGGCCCCCAAATCAAAGAAAGCATGGGAATAAAAATCATTGGTCAGGCCCTCACAGCCCCTTCTTAGCCATCACAACCAATATCTTGATGCGTCGCCCTGGCAGCAATTAAAGTAAGCACAGGAGCTCTCTTGTAGGCCCCTAACTCACTTTATTCATGCAAGACTGAGAACATTAAATAAGTGTCACTTGATTTACCAATCCACGATGAGGTACTTCTGTTCTAGCATAGGTACAGGACACAATTTTACATTAGCACTTCCTAAGAAGAAGTATGAGCTGTAGTCCAGGTGAAAGGCACCTATCAGTACCTGTATGAAAAAGATGTGCATACCTCGGCATGGGCAAAGAACTCAGATCAAATATCATGAGGACGGTAAATATACCAGAGATTATGGTTTGAGCGATAAACTTTAAGTTTAGAAGCCATGAGGAAGGTGTATATCCTGAAGCATGGAGGCAGGACACCATTTGCGGCCATAGGAAATGTATACATGCATTAGCACAAATGTAGTACAGGGATTAGAAACTTTGAGGAAAGTGCACATAGAGCCATGTCAAGTGCTGTGGCATTCTCGCTAGAGCGCCGCGTATGTGGCACCTGCCCTGTCGCACCAGTCACCGGCTCAGGGATGGGAAACTACGTTTCCCAGAATCCCTTGTCAGGACATGGCGTATGTGTCATGTGCCTCGTAACGCTGTGACACCCGGGGAACACGAACATCGCATACCTAATACATGAATTTAAAACCTGCTCTCCGAAGACCTGGCTCTTCTCAAACTGTCTACAGTCTTGCAAGTGACGTTTGTTCCAGGACTTCCGTTGATACTTCTGGCATTTATTTGACCTCAGCTTCTGTTCCCTGGATTTCTTCATTTTTACGGATTGTGTTTTGGTGCTTGGAACTTCGGGCTTGGATTCCTTGGTGTTTCTGGACTGGGACTTGGTTACTGGATTGGTTTTGCTTTGGTGACGTTTCGTTTTTCTGGGATCTTTTGAACGTTGGTGCTTTATTTTGGATTACACCTGTGGATTATTGGCAGCAACCTTCTGGACCCAGCACATCTTTCACTCTCCTTGCTCCTCATCATCGTTTTGGGATACCCATACATCAGTTAAATCAGATCTGCAACGGTAGAATCTTGGAGTTCTTATGCGGATCAGTTAGGCTAACGTTGTGTTTGCTTCTTTTTCAGCTTGGGGACGGGAGCCTGGCGGTGTGCCTCCTTTCTTTCCTTTTGCCCAATCCCCTGGTTTGCACAGTCTGCTGTTTAACTACCTGACTGGTAGATTGGGAAGAAGGCTATTCACTTCACCCGAGAACCCAGCTCCTGACAACCTACCAAAGATGTAGAATGGAGATTAGCAGCCCCACACAATGTACACGTGCTCAAATATTGATTCAGGAGAAAGAAAGCAAGGAAAGTCAGGTCCAGATACCATAACATAGATATACAATACAGATTAGAAGTTACCCGGAAGGTGCATGTTTGCAATTATAGACTGGAATTAGACGAGGCCCATGCTTTTCAAGTGGTGTTACCATGAGTGAGGCAAGAAAAAATGACTTTGTGACGTGCAATATTGATGGTCACTATTAATATGTATGAGACAACGTTGTAGGTAATTAACCATGACTGAGGATGTTTAAAGGTTAACTAATTGCATTCCATGCAAACAAATTCACTTTTAGGGCCCGGCCATTTTGAAATATTTAGGGACTGACCCTTTCAACAGGTTGGAGTCTGTGAGATTAAATGAGGCGCCAGGGGTCACACACCGCTGTTACGTGGTGAAGCTGGGTTTTGAACCCACGCTGTGATTTCGGCACTAGTTCACATTATTTCCCAGTTTTTGTCATACAGAAAGGAGCAATATTCTGTGAGTTTTTGACTTTCATGCACTACAAATAATGCACTATTCTGTGGTTCTAGTTTGGAAAGTGCACAATTCACACTATAAACAAACATGATACTATTTTAAACCAAACCTGTGCGGAAATGAGTTATGCAAAAAGCTAATTATTGTAATTTCTTTTCTCCATCGAAAATGGAAGTATGCAAGTACCAGAATACCAATTGATGTGAGTGTTAGGGAGAATTCTCAAGAATGTGCTAATTTCCCTTACTTTTTGAGACCCCCAGCAACGTTACTGGATTTCTAGGATTTGATTTTTTACCTGGGAAGAGTGTGAGCCTTTTTTTTCCAACTCTACCATGTATTTTGATATGTGTTTTACTTTTGTGTCTTTTGGATATGGAGTTTTAAAACAAATCCATAGGCATTGGGCCTCATTACGACCCAGGCGGTAAGTTACCGCCTGGGCCGTGACTTTACCACCATGGCGTAAACTACGTTTACGCCATGGTGGTTGGCGGACTTACCGCCCCATTCCGAGGTTGGCGGGGCGGTAAGTCCCCAATCCCCATTTACCCTTCCCCATTCCCATTTTTGCCCCATAGGGCATAATGGGAGTGGGGAAGGCGTTAATTACGCCACCGTAAATTACGGTGGCGTAATTAACTCCATGGTCCCTTAGCGCCATGGATTTTAACACCTGCTAAAAGCAGGTGTTAAATCCGCCATGGCGCTAAGGGACCTCGTACTCAGGCGGTAAGGGTCGGCGCTGTTTACGCCGTCGTAAAACCCTTACCGCCTGAGTCGTAATGAGGCCCATTGTCTTTTTCTGTGTGTCAGTGCAGTGGCACAGGGGTGTCTTTCAGACTCCCCAAGGTTTAAATACCTTCTCTGGGACTGACTACTGTCTCCCAGAGCATGTAAAGTTAAATTGACTTTACTAGTCTTTTTAAATGTACAGACCCAACACAAACTATCTTCCTAAAGAGGGCAGGAGGGGTTGTCTAGCTTCCCATGAGTCTAAACACTCATGTAACAGTCAAATGTTACCCTTTCCCACTTGAAATGGCTGGTGGCAGTGGTTTTAAACAAACTACCATGATTTTTCCCGACTGCGAACACCGGTAGTAGCTAAAACTCGGGTCAGCCATGTTTTCCAATATGGCGCCCCAGACCTATCTGTAAAAACCGACTCCGGTCAACTTTTTTTGCCATTTCTTTTTGTGTTTGTCTCTGCAGGTTTGGTCCTTTTGATCGTTGGCCTTTGGCAGGCTTCAGTGCTGAAGCCCTCCTCTGGAACCTGAGTGTCTGGGGTGGACAGGATGTGAGGGAGGTCCCCGAAACTCCCTGTGCTTAGTCTCCTAGGAGACCTGAATGCACTCTGGCGTGATTGGCCGGCTGACTGTCCGGCAAGGACATCCAACCTGCTGTTTGAGTAGCAGCCAGGCTGGAATGAATGGGGGGAAAACTGATTAAAAGCAGGTCTCTGGGACTTGGAAAGCAGAGTCAACCACTGGAACGAAAGAACCGAAGATGAGCTGAAGGAAAACGACTGCTGCAATTCCTGGTCCATCGGTGAAGCCCTGCTGCAGGTCCGAATTGCCTGAAGCTCCATCGACAGAGAAACCCTTCAAGGTTAACTTCTTCCCTTGAGTTTGGTGGGAACAACCAACTCATAAACCGCCTAAACACCGTCTGCATAGTGGTTGAATATACTCCAGAGTGCTGTTGAAAACCGGATACACAGTGGGAAGGATACCAGTTTTTGGTCTTTAAGGCACTCACACCTTAAACCAACGTTTTGCCAAGCTTGTGGCCTCTTCCCTGGGCAGTGCAGGAACCTCCCAACGTCCTCCCTCTTGTCCCCATGACTGAAGCTCAGGAACAGTGAGATCTGCAGGAACTGCTAGGAACAACTGCCTCAGCTACAGCTTTTCTACACTTACAAAGTACTGGGCAAGTGCAGTGCAGAACTCCGTTTGGCCGCGGTGAAAGTTCGTGAAACTTTCCCAACTTTGAAGGCTTGTCCTTCCCTTAACCAACATCTAACTTTTCGTCTCACCAAATTCTTCTAAGATCCGTGGCAAAGACTTAACCGTTTACTACCTGAACTGTGCTATCCTATACAAGACTCTGAACCATTGATTTTGGCCCAGGTCTACGGAATTGAATTGCTGGTTGTAGTGAACTGAAACCCTTTTCCCTGCCTATGAAAGTATTTGTGCTGTTGATTCTTATCACCTTGTCTTTTTACCCCTTTTTAAAGTAACTGAAGTGCCATTTTGCTCCCACGTCAGGGGAGCTGAACTTGTTCAGAAATTGATTGGTTTTATATTGTAGCATATTAGAGTGTGATATTGAGCTGCTTTTGCTAGTGGAATGTTTTCTAAATGACTGTTTAAATAAATGTATATTCTTTTACCAAGAAACCTTGAGTAAGTGTTTGTTTCAATCACTGTAATTGCTAGTCCTTTGTGTAACCTGTTGTACTGCTCACTTTACTCTTGAGATAAGTCTGGCTGCTCAGCCACTGCTACCACATTAGTGTGTAGTACAGGCCTTTACCAAAGGTGACATTGTACTGACACTTGTAGTCTTAATTATGTGTAGTGTTCCCAAAGGATACTGCATTTGATTCTGCCTAACATTGAGCATAAAAAATGTTATCTGGATAGTATTGCTGTATATTAAAGATGTAAATTTACCCAGCAAAAGAAATGCTGATGCATTTACCTGAATATAGTTATTTTTGAAACAGACTTGCACATTTATTTTCCATGATGTGAAGAAGAATATTTAAAATTGTAGAAAAAGCAAACAACTTTTATGTTTTTGTTAAATAGGAAAACCTGACAATACACTTGCCAGATAGAGTGCCTATAACATTTGGTTGGCTGACCCTGTTTAGAAACCCCTCCACTCACATCGCCTACATGAGAAGAAGGAGCAGGAAATGATCTAATCAATGCTACTAGAATGTGAGAAGTCAGATCTTTTAACCAAAGAGAGGACCGTGCAATACAGTGAGATAATATTAACTATTAAGGATCACAGTATTGTCTGCTGGCAAAGGTGGGATATGAACGTTGACACTTCGGGCCCACCTTCTCGAATGCAGCTATCACATCAACTGCCCTTGCTAATGCATTATGCTCTTCATTGGGGCTGCTGCCTAATTTTTACAACATTCAGTTAGAGGAACTGGCCTCTAGACATGTACTAAAATGATGCTATATTAATTTTATATAACTAGTGATTTTAGGTGCAAGTATGTTGTTTCATGGTGCAGTATGTGTTACTCTCACCAAAATGTATACACTCAATTTGATCAATCTTCAGAGAGGAAAGACAGTCTATTGCCAAGATTTGGAATACTGATCTCTGGCATAGGAACACATATCTATGCAACACATGTTTAGCACACAGGGCTGTCTTCTGAACAATCGAGGAATTCAAGTTTATCAAAATGTATTTATTTATTTGTATTCATTTTACATTTGTGAAGCACACTAAACCGGTGGGCATCAGGGCACTGTTGGAATTACACTTATATATGCCCCTTAACTTAGGTTATTGCATGTGATCAAAACATTCCTTAATGAAAGGTGAACATGCTACACATATTTAATGATACTGAACACACAAAAGTGATAAACAGTACTGAACACAGAAAGCTTTTCAGGGTACACCGATTACATTTGACATTAGCTGTCAATAGTAGCTCAGAGCCTCATCAGCACACTGTACCAAATGATGACATGTGTCATGTACGTTTCGTAAACAAAAAAGGTGCACTGACTTTCTTTCACCAGACATCAAGTGGTGCGTCCTTCCAGTGCCTAGTGTGATAGCCCGGGGAATGTGCCCCATTTGCACCTCCATCATCAATACACCGATGGAGTATTTGTACAGCTTAAATGAAGACAGAAATCTTGATATGCATTTCAAGTGGCATCCGATAAACATGAATCTGCTCTCCATTCTTGGCATGCAAACAGAAAGCAAGAATTTGTTAATAGCACATTACACAGTATGTACTATGTGTAGAGGTCTGGGATAGGAAAATACTACTGCATGTATGTTGCCCATTGTAATACCATTGATATTACCTTTATACCTACCCAGTGTTCCGACCATGAACTTCCATATCTGCGGGCATGACAAGTGTGTGAGAATCTATCATAATTCCTGAACTTGTCAACATCTAGAGAACTAGGTATCTTAACAGTATAGCTAGATATTGCTAAGAAGAATATAAATGTTGGACTACTCAGCTTTGATTTTGACTTTCAACCTGATATCCTGTACTGGAGACCCTGCAATTAAAAATACAGGAGGATGATATAGGCCATGATCTAAGCTAAAAATCCTGCAGTCACATGATCTCCACAATCAGATGCTGTGGTGACTATTTGTCTGCGGCTATGCTGGTAACCAAAATGGCTGCCTTTTCATATAATTGTTGAACTGAGGCCTACACAAAGTTTGGAGCCAAGGGATCACTGTCACGTGATCATTACTTCACCAGGAAGCACTTGTACCTTACTACTCTAGCTGTCCCTATGCCATTGAGTCTGTCTGTTGCTGAGGATGAGGGCTACTGGACCTTTGCTGGACAATTGTTACTTGGATCTCTGCGACTTTTGCTGGCGGTCTAGGATGCTGCATCTGTTGCTACAGGGTAGACTCCTTCAGTGCATGGGGCAGCGGTTCCTTGTGCTGGGGTTGGCTCTGTGGTGGGGCACGGGCACTCGCTGGGCTTTCTGTCTGGTTTTGCTGGGCTGCGTGATGTGCTGTGAGCTGCTAGGGACAACACAATTATATGTGCATGGGGCACTGAGAAGCCGGACGGAGTGATGGCTCATAAGAGACACACATGGTTGTGTTAGTGAATTATTGAATTATTGTACTGCAAGAGACTCTTTACAATGGGTGATATGAAAAAAGAGAAAGGTAGTGGACTGACTGTTGAGATGGTCAGAAGGGTGGTGAAACCAAGAAGGAGCATCATGTGGGATCAATGAAAAACAAGTCCACCCTGTATGTGAGGATGCTTAGGGAATACTGAATGACAAATGACAATTATCGGCCGTGCAGGACTTGAAGGATACTCTGGTCGTCAACATGGAGGCTGTGGGAATGGACACCACATTTTAATATGTAGAACCACTGAACAAATTATAAAAACAAGTTCATAATGTTCACAGGACTCAAACACCCCAAAAGTCGGATGCTTTGAGATTTGGCTGAAATAGTTCGTTGCCCTTAAATTTAGAGCATTCAATTAAATTATGTTTGCTAGGACTATTCCTGGTTAAAAAGAATTATTACTGTCTTCAGGGGTATTGCTGGCCAAACGTAGTATTGCTAAGTTATGGAGAAAGAAGAGAGCACCTCCAGTTACAACATGGATATGGGGTGTTAACAATGGGCTGCACTGGAACTGCATGCTTGTATGGGGAAAGTACATTTTGGGATACCGCAGTGTCATACTCAGTATGGAATATGGTAGTGGAGGAGTCGGACCTGGAAAATGACATTAGACCAACTTGAGACGGTTGAGTTGGGTGTATGGTAATATATGTCAGTAAGTCCTATTACTATGCACTTTAATTATGTAACGATTACTTACCATGGGAGCTAGTGGAGTGATATGGCGATTGACTACCCGTTCACAGGGGATAGTTTGTCATGTCTCGCGATATGCATAATCAATGTTTTTTTAATTTATTTAGAAATTAATATTAATTATGTTGTTGCACATTCTTGCCATTTATTGGTCTATCTGCCATGGAACGTAATGAATATGTATTAATTGCAATATGGATAAAACAGGTACAGGTGAGCGAAGAGTCTGTGGAAGTCAGCCAATCTATGTCAATGGCCATCCTTTTCTGAACTAAGAGCTGCCACCTTGAAACTGCTCAGGAGAAAAATAGGCACTCAACGAGTGCCTTAACGAGTGCTGTCTTCTGTGGAAAACCTGTGATGATTTTATTCATTACTGCAAACATTTTGTACTGTTGGGAACAGTCTATTACACCTTGGTTTCTTGGAAACATAAGGAAGAGTTGTACTAACGTTGTGCCTCGTTGTGTGAATGACACTCATTCAAACTATTGGTTGTTCCATCTAAGTCCTGCCGCCCGCAAGCAGGAAACGGATTTAAGCTGCGGGACACACAACTCGGCACACGCGCACTCAAGGAGTGACTCAAGGAGTGCTGGTTGCTGCGTAAAACCTGTGCTGATTTTATTTATTGCTACAAACCTTGTATACTGTTGGGAACAGTCTATTAGACATTGGTTACATAAAGCTTAATTGTTGCTCAACTGTGCTGTTTTTGATGACTCAAAAAGGCAATGAAAATTTAAAATGAATGTTTTGCCAGACATACTTGTTATATCATGTTTTTCTCTTTAAAATCACAACATGTTTTACCAAAATGGGGATAATATTAGGGATTTTATTTCATTTATTTATTTGGTAGAAACATGAAACATATACTCAAAGTAATTAATTTATTATAAAAAAGGCCCAGGAGCCCCTCACTTTTATCTCACTGTAGCTTTCACAGAGGAGAAATATCCATTTGCATTTCAGTCTGGTCCCACCAAGATATTTCTCGTCTGTAAAGGGTACAGTGAAATAAAACGTGGTTGTAGACCCTCCTGAGTAGATTAAATGCCATAGAGCATGGTATTTGACCCATGTTCGTTCTCCCACACTCCTTTGTAACTTTGTAGAACTTGGGGTTTCATCCTAAGTAACCCGGGTAATACAGACGTGGACCCCTTGCTCACTGTGCTCAGAGAGGCACAGCATCACTTCACTGATAAGGCCTGACTAGGCCAAAATCCGTGTCTGGGTTTGTTGATGGTACTCTTGTTCAGAGGAGAATTGCCTAGCCTTTCAGTGAGAATTGCGCTTGTGGGTGGGACAAAGACTGATGTGCAAATGGATATTCCTCCTCTGTGAAGGGTGCAGTGAGCTAACACTTATTTGGAAGAAATCCCTGAGTGGAAGAAATTCCATAAAACAGAGTATTTGACCCATGTTCGTTCTCAGCAGAGGGGCTCCCACACTCCTTTGTGCACTCTAAGTAAGCTTTGGAGTTAGCAAAATAAGTTTGGGGGTTGTTTTTTAACTTTAACTTTTTGGAGCACTTAATTGGTGTCAAATTGTCTTGCAAGCAACACTAATTTCTGATTGATGCTAGTAGTATGATGTACAGTTGAGATTCTAAAAGTGGAGGCAGATGCTAAGTGTGACAAAAAAATACCCACCACCACTATAAATTCTTGAATGTGATCCAGGATTCTCCAAGCACGCCAGCGGAGTTAAGCTGACCAAGCTGATTTATATGATTTGAGGGTATTGGGGGCAAGGAACGCACCATTAACATTGAGAGTTGCCCCTTTGTGTCTGATGTTCCCTAAAATCAGCTACACCATCAATCGGAGTATTCCATTCAGGACCAATGTATGTCATTCTCCCGCTGAGCCAAGCATAATGTTGGGAAAGAGCAGCAATAACACCGGAATACCGATGGCCATCTGCAGAACTAGGGGAGACCATGCTGGGGAAGGCCACAACTGAGAGACCAGCGCTGCCATGGTGGCTTGAGCTTGCACCTGGAGAAGAGACTGTGGATTATTGCAAATAGAGGCAAAGTGTACCCTATGCTCTTGCTCCATTCCTGGACAAAAGCACTGTTGACCACAAACACCGGATCTGGCCTCCAAATGAAGAACTCCAGAAGCTCTCTTGTACGGATACTGTCCACCCTCTCTGGACAGGGACCCAAAAGGTGAATTCAAGTCACCAACCAACAGCTCTTCCTATAATGTCAAAGCTCAAGTGTCCAAGTCAAAAAATAGTTAGAGTGCTGACTGGCCTGAATATGGTGCCGCTTTTGTGCCACTCTCCGATTAGCTGAGTGAGCCCCAATGTCATCTGTCCTTGGACCCGCTCTTTCACCTGCATCATCATCCAGGCCTTGCCTAGCAGCAGCGGCCACTGATTCCCCAAAACATAAAGCCATAGGTTTCCTGCAATCTTTTATCACTGTCTCCCCACTTCTATTCACTGTGCGCTCACAAGCCTGAGATACAGTGTTGTAGAAATGGATGCCAATGTATTTTGCCTTTTAGCTGACCCCGCAGTTTTCTCAGGGGTTTCAAAGGGCAATTTCCTTACTTTTGTATCCTTTCCAGCAAACATTTTAACAAAAGCATATAGGGCCTCATCGCGAGTCGGGCGGTAACGCTGGCGCTATTAGCACCGCCGCTAATAGCCCTACCGCCAACCCCCCGGCGTTATTAGCACCGGATCAAGGGTTTGGCGGAACGGTTATTGCCTATTCCCCATTGGGCCCATTCGGGAATTCCTCATTCCCCACTGGGCCCAATGGGGAAAATTTGCGCTATTACCACCGGCGGATTTCCTGCGGGTGGTAAACGCACCAAAAATCGGCAAATTTGTGGCGGATTCGCCCCCAGCTCAGAGCCGGGGGGAAATCTGCCAAGGTCATGATCTGGCAGACCCTTAAATGCGGCGGTAATAGCGCTACTGCCACATTTAAGGGTTACCGCCAGACTCGTGATGAGGCCCATAGTATTCCCAAGGCACAAATAGTCCAAAGACTATGAAATAAGAGACTCCTAGGATCAGCAAGCCATATCAAACAAAAGGAAATCTACTGTGTACAGCCATATCTATTTTTATAGTGATATATTAGATCCAATGGGTCCTTTACTCTAAAGTGAATGCAGAGGGCTGGTAAAAATGGGGAACGCTTTCCAGAAACAAGTGCTCTCCCACCCACCCACCGTAGCTCGAGCCAGACTTCACTACAGTGATGCAAGCAGAGCAGAAGGCAATGCTTTCTGAGCAAAGCCCCATCCACCAGGTGAGGCCTGGCAACCATTGCTCCATGGTAGCCAGGCAGGGGAGAGGGGAGAGCAATAATCCAACAAATGGGTCAGTGCTCCGCCTCTCCCCCACGACAACTACAAGGCGATGTGGAGCCGCCGACCCGGGAAGCACAGAAGGAAGGGCAAGGTGTTAATCAAAGGGATGCAAAGCACCAGGGCCTGGGAAAAACAGGAAGTAGGCGGGGAGCAATTGTTTAGGCACTATAAGGTGCAATTGTTGTCGGCATCAGCTGGCCGGGGGGCTGGCACACAGCCCCCGCACAGACCCAACAAGGACCCAAGGGACAGCCGGTGGGTCCTATATAAGGAGCTGCTTTTGCAGCACAAAAAAATAATCAGTTTGGGTCCCTGCACGGGGACCCAAGCGAACCAGGTTGTGGCCCCTGCACGGGGACCCAAGCCAAAGAGTACTTTGTGTACACGGAGTCTCTTCTTTTTCCCAGAAACCTCCCACCCTAGAAAAAGGGTGAGAAGAAAGAGAAAGAAGACAGGCCACTTTACGGTGACAACACTGTCGTGGGACAAGAATGGCAGCACGGGCCAGAGGGGGTAACCTCGGGACGCGATGCCCAAAAGTACAGCATATTATGGTTACTGTAATTATGATTATATTTTGTTATGACCATAACTGTGCAATAAGAACTATAAGCATTTCATCGCCAACACTTACCCAATGTTTTCGCGCACTACCTGGGGGGGGGGAGCATGGGGCGTTTTTGTCACACAGGTTACCTTACCACTCTGCCTGCATATCGGTCCACTGGTTTCAGGTAAGGTGAAGCAATCCCCTGTGGATATGGGAGAACAAAAAGGCAAAAAATTAAATTAATGAGACACCTTTCAGAATGCTACAGCCATAGTCATGCAAAAACCGACCCACACAAATTCAGCAACAACAAGAAGGTACTTAGCTTTGCTAGCTGGGAGCAACAAGAAAAGAGGAGGAATGGCGATAGGCAGAATGTCTTTCTAGGAGGTCCTGGAAGAGGATTGCTCTTGATTTGCTTATTCTCAGCGTTCTGTGTTGTTTGAAGATTCTCCTATATAGTGGGTACTGATGTTTATTGCATGAGATTGTTGTTTCCACCTTCCTGTTTCATCTTATTTGCTCTTTCATTTTTATGTCAGAATTCCCTTCACTTGCACCTTGGGGTCTTTGGAGTGTTTATTATGTTCTATTTTGCAACTCGCTTCATAGCTATAAAACACAGTGCTTATAATATCACCGGATTCAGCTAAAATTCACCCTTCTCCATGAATGTGCGGCTTCCATCAGCCATTTCTGGTGCCTTCCTTAGCTGAAGACTATTTTGCCAGGCTGCTCTTTAATTTAACATAGTCAACTCTAGGTGTCAGCATCTTATCCTTGTGATAACTCCCACCTAGTAACTTTGTTGGCGAGACCTGCCAAATTCTGGTCAGCGTCTTCTTTGCTCTTGCCATATATATTTGAGGCTGACAATAGCTCTGAACTCTAACTGCAGACGTGCAAGCATTGCTTTCAAAATAATCCAGGATCATTACATTGAGCCCTCGCAATGAGGCAATTGATCACTTCTGTTTGACGTCTCCCCATTGTTCGCTGGAATCAGGAAACGTTAACCCTTCGACGAGCCACAGTCTTGAGCCATAGATGTTTACTCACACTCATTGACTCTGGTGGGCATCATTGTCACACTAAGTTTTTTGAGCCCCTTAATTTAAGTGTTCAGACATCTTACATTCATGTCAATGTCCATCTCATCAACTCCTACCATAGCTGCCATTGCCTCAAGTAGATGTGGAAGCTGAGACCCATGGCACTGCAGACACACAGACAGAGTTGAATGCCATAGACGTGAAGGACGGCTTTTAGGATAGAGTGCCTAGGAACATCACACTACATTCATATTTACCAAATGTTAAACTGAAAACATAGAGCCTACAAAGCACATACAAGTTAACAAGAGAACTTGGAGTAAATGCCACAAACCCCAGGAGGGGTTCAGCCCTGGTTAAGTTGGGATGGGAGGGGTGGTGGCAGCAACAGGTTATTGGATTTTATACTACGCTTCTCTGCCATGTGTATAGTCTCTTGGCACTATGAGCTCTGAAAAAGAGAGAGCTGGATTGGGTTAGTGAAGACAGAGTGAAAATGCAAGATAGCTTTGCTTTTGTGTTGATCCATTCAGTTCAGATGTGGCTGGGTACTCTGAACGGGTCTGTTCTTGGTACTTTATTTTGGGGGCACTTAATGTATCTTTATCGAGAGGGGAACCAAGAGAGACAGTGGTGCAAGGATGTATTGGTCAAGGATGGGATTTATATGGTGGTTGGAGGGAAATAGGTTTCTGTTTGTTGGGAGAGCGTGTTCCATTGCCATGCGTCAGTAGCTGTATTGGTTCATTTATTATGTGTCAATATGTATTTTAATATAACATCAATACTTTTAGGAAACCACTGGGGTCCAATTTAAGATTGAGTGGGCCTAACTTAAAAGTTACACGTCAAAAGGATATGGTATTCCTTTTTTTGTTAAATATAACTTTCAGATAGATATGTGTTCTGCTTTAATACCACTGAGTGTTCCCTATTTCCAGGAGTTGTATGGCCTTTTTAGATAAGACAGCTGTTTCCAGGCCCATATTTCATGCTATCGTTCCTTCAGCCAATGAAGTTCAAAATAAATAATTATTTTCATTGATTTTGTGCAAAAACTGAACTGTGGATTTCTCTTTCGAATCATTTCACACAGCACCATCTGATGAAGAAGTTTGTTGGGCTCGATAAGCTAATGCTTTGTTCCATCTTTGTATAGTATTTCCAGTTAGTCCAATAAAAGGTATCAAAGTCTGCATCTCGTATGTTTGAAAGTTGTATTTGAGCTTGTTAGTACAGGAAGAGGTCAGTGGAGACTCAATGAGCATGTGGAGTGCTCATCCAGTGGCACACCAATGATCAAACTCCCACTAATGCTAAATCACAGTAGGACACCGAGGAGCAAAATCACAGTAAGTGCAAATCACAGTGGAAGACCTAGCATGAAAATAACATTAGGACACCTAGCAGCGAAACGAAAATAGGACAAAATCACAGTGGGACACCTAGGAGGACATGTACAGTGGCAAATCAGAAGGAAAGTAACTGTCGGAGACTTGGGAGCAAATCAAAGCAGGACAAACCAAAGTTTAATACCTGAGGAAAAATACAGTGGGACATCTAAGAGCTAAATCAGAGTCAGATATCTAAATGCACAATTTCTGTGTGAAACCCTAGAGTTAAATCAGAGAAGGGAAAACCACCTAGGAGGACACATAGGACACACATCACAGAGGGGTGACTCACAGTGAGACACAAATGAAAAATATGACAGTAGAAAATATGGGAGAAAGATCACAGTAAGGCAAAATCATAGTGGAAATACCAGGAGAAAAATCTTAGTGAGATATGTAAAGAGAACAGCAACCCAAAACCCTAATGATAAAAATAATCCTAAATATCAATTCATCACTGCACTTCTTTGCAAGGGAAAATAAGGTTCATTACAAGCAAAAAGAACTAAGATGGTCTCCTAGAGCCGAACTGACAAGGAGCTTGTCACGCCCCAAGAGGTTACAGATTATATAGCAGAAAAATGAAAATCAGCATACTTTAATAAGAATGTTATCCCATCACACTCATTGGCTACCACCTATAGAACATGATAATACCCACCTAGAGTTCCGGGACCGACTGGCCTCACCTTATCTAAACCAAATTCCCTAAACTTGTGGCCCACTACAAGATCGCTATTGAATCCAGGTACAGGATTGGCTAACGAGATTATTGACACATTAATGTGCAGCCCTCCGATCCAGACCCGATCAAATTAAACTGGCGAGGCTAACTCAGCTTTGATAAAACATCAGGCCTTCTCATTATACCTGACACTGCATCGCACAAAAGCTGCACCCCTGGCCGTGCACTACATTTATTGGCATCACCTCTGCACCTCATATCCCAAATCACGGAGAGTTCCACCCTTATCTCCTTCAAATCCCTGGTGCCCAATAAAGACATGACTGAGGAACCACTTTTGAGTCTGAATTTCAGGGATTTGTTTGCTTCAGTTGTGCATCTACTTGTAATTCAAATGGGATAACCATTCCTAGGGTGGGGGCAGTAGTGCACTACATTTTTGCCTGGCCTTTTGGCATCACAAATCCTCATGCCGTATTATCATGAATTTGTCCTTCAAAGGCTGCATCCATACCTGCTCTCCCCAGAGCTAACATTCTGTTCCCACCAAGTTCAGGCCCTGCAGCTTGATACTATTAATGTTTATCTGTGCACGGCAGGTGTCTCTGACCTTGGCTTCTCTCCTGGGGCATGGAAAAGGGATTTGTCTTGCGACTGAGCTAAATGGAGGCACAGCTCCACATTGAGGCCTACTTTCTATTCTGTTTGTTGTGTAATAGGTCTTAACATCCAATATCCAACATCCAACATCCAATATTTTAACAACTTGCTCCTACCACAGTATCTTTGTGACTGCATATTCCACCTGCTACAGCTCTTTCCTCGCACCTCACTAAATCAAATAATTGTGTATACAACTACTAAACACTGGGGCCTATACACTGCCCTATCTAACAGCAACATTACTACATTTGCTTCTCTTTATGTGTTGCTATATGAGGGTATCTAATATGAGTCAAAACTAACTGCAACTTATATATGCGCTGTCTGCTGTGTAAAACTCGCCATGCTCACACGATGGTACGTGCTGATAGTTTTTTCTCACTCTGAACCTTTTTGCCTGGCTGGGATGCTGTACATGCATCCCAACAGACACCTAGGAGCAAAACACACTGGGACTTCTGGCAGCATAATCATAGTGAGGGGAGCATCTGGAGAAAGTCACAGTGGAAAAGCAGAGAGGAGCAAATCAGAGATGGCGCTTTCTGCAGTGAAAACAGGGAACAGGGGTACCTACAAGCACAATTACATAGTGTACTTCTAGGTGGAAATTACAGTGGGAGAAAGCTTGGGATGAAATTTCAAATTATTAGGAGGGTTTTTAAAAAGTCACTACCTGGGGTAGGACTTGGAAAAACAAATGTATGGTTAGATTAGTTGCTACCACATGTAGCACCAAAACTAGTACCCATAGCTGCCATTCACATGGCATGCAATAACGATCTTGTTGCCCTCTTAACCTACTAGACGAACACAATTTAGTTGCATTTTACCTAATGTTCCAAACAAATTGCCTCACCAACTGTCTTAGGGTCGCCCCTGTCATATCGGCTACATACGCTTTGACTTAATAGTTCTCCCCACTACTAGTGTGGTAACTACTTTAAGTTCTGCACTCTACATCACTCTACCACCCCACCATGCCACACAGCTGCCTAATATGCTCCTGGGTCACCTTGCACCACCATCGCAGATGTTACTCATACTGCTAACCACATTAGCTCAGGCTTTCATGCACAATACCAGCCCTCAGCCTCCGAGTTCCTTTACACCTATTAACATGCCTACTGGCATGATGACAAACTTGGCTAATAGTCTCTCCCTGAATCAGCCACAACATCAGCTACTTTGCGCCCAAAGTTACTCTGTGGGCTGCCACCAGTTAAGTGACTCACTACCTAGCGGCACACATATAAGCTCTAATCCCTATCTTAATTCACCCGCAGTATGGATAGAACACTTCACCAAGAAACCTATACCTAATCAACCCTGTGCTCTGCACCTAAGAAACTTCAGCCTGGATTCCAGAACTACCTGTGCTACCAGCCAATCACAGAAGCCTTGTACCTTGACCAAATTATCTGATCCTAGTACTTGCCACCCTGAGTCCCTCTCATCCTGCCCTAAACCTAATCCTTACATCCTTCCCCATGTTCCCAAAGATACAACGATTAAGGGTGCTCTAATCAATGCCAGGTCCCTCTCTGCTCATGCACTGGACATTGCAGACCTTATTAAGTCTGAAGACCTTGACTTTATTGCTATATCAGAGAATTGGCTCCATGCAGCCTCCGGACCACTTCTTTCTCTTGCCATACCGATGGACTATTCTATCATTAGATGTGACCGCAATACCTCACAATTCAAAGGGGGCGGAGTTGCATTTATTCATAAAAACTCACTTGGTCTCAGAGCCTTGCCTAGCCAAAAGATTCCTTCAGCTGACATACTTTCAGTCAAGCTTCCCATTTCACCAATCAAACTGCCACCATACACCTCATTTATAGACCGCCTGGCCCCGCCACTTCCTTTGGGGACAACATCACATCCCTACTATTAGATAATGCCAAAACTAAATCTCAAACTATTGTACTGGGGGATTTCAATTTGGGTTTTCAAGATCCTAATGACCCCATTGCTACTGACCTTGCGAATACTCTAACTGACGTGGGGTTTTCTCACCATGTCACAGAACCTACCCACACTAAAGGACGGACACTCGACTGGCTAGTCAATTCCAATTGTAACGTTAGCCTTCAGGCCAATTCACCTTGTGCCTGGTCAGACCATCATACCATTACCTTTAACATAGAAGCCGCCCTATGCCCTAAACAGAATATTGTTCTGGCCTTACCCACCAGAAACAAAAGGGATATAACAAGAGACAAACATCTCCCACTTATTCTTCCCACACTTGGCAAAGTATCTGCTTCCTGCTCTGACCCTTCAATTCTAGCTGAAACCTATGACCATGTTATGCTCTCTGCATTGAACTCAATTGCCCCTATCAAACTGAGGAAGTCTAAACCATGTGCACATCTTAACTCATGGGTTAAACCACATTTGAGAGTGCTACGAAAAGAAAAACGAAATGCCGAATCCCGCTGTAAAAGTCATCCCTCGGATGCCCATAAGGACTGCCTCATCATAGCTTCCATCAACTACAAAGAGGCTATCTTCCAGGCAAAAAAAGATATCTTCAACAAACGTATTACTCTAGCAGATTCTAACACCAAAGAATTGTTTAAGTTTCTAAAGGAACTGGAATCACCTGCTACTGCCCCGGATTCGTGCATCAAAGACAGCAAATGGTGCACGAACATACAGAAAGGACTCCTGGACAAAATTGCCACTCTCCAAAACAAAATCAAAACTAAGCAAAACTGTCTTCAGACAGATAAGCAACTCATTACCCTTACGACTACAATCACCCAGGCCACTCCTAACATTAAACCTTTCAGCTTCTCTCCACTCACTATAGCTGAAGTTGAATGTATCATTAATAAAATTAAACCTTCCAACTGTCAATGCGATTCATGTCCAGCCTCTATTATCAAGGAGGACTCCCACGATCTAGCCCCATTCATTACCACCTTTATAAATTCATCCTTCAAAACAGGCATAGTCCCAGACAACCTTAAGGATGCCTGAGCCATCCCCTGCTTAAAAAACCCTCACTTGATCCTAGCCTACCTACCAACTATAGGCCATCACCACTGTCCCTTTCATGCTCAAAATACTGGACCGGGCCACCTACCTCCAGATCCAGGACTATCTGGAAGTCAATAATCTTCTTGGTCTAAGGCAATCTGGCTTCCGGCCCAGGCATGGGACGGAAACCGCCCTCATTGACCTAAAAACTCAGATTGAGGTACTGAAGGAAAACGGGAAATTAGCCTTGCTATTATTACTTGATCTCTCAGCTGCCTTTGATTTGGTCAATCACCAAATCCTTTGCCAGCACCTTATTTCTGCCGCCCACTTCTCAGACACTGCCACCGCCTGGATTAGATCCTTTTTAAGCAACAGATCTATGCAGGTTTTCTCGCCATCAGCATCAGCTGAAAATGCCCTTATACATTGCGACGTACCCCAAGACTCCTGTGTGTCACCAACACTGTTTAATGTGTTCACAAAACCTCTGTTTGATGTCCTTGACTATCTGGGTGTCTCCTACACTAACTATGCCGATGACACCCCATGCATAGCCCCATCACAGGTGATTATGCAATGGACACCAAAGCCTTGAATGACTTCTACATGGTCATTCAGGCTTGGATGACGAAACATGAGCTTTGTCTCAATGACGACAAGACGGAACTCCTCATTCTGGGTTCATACCAACGTCTAAACAAATTCGACCCCTCGTTCAAGTCTTTCACCATTGATGGCAATGTCATTAAGGTCTCTAACGATACTAAAACATTAGGAATTTACCTTGATTCTACACTCTCATTGCGCAGACAAACCAACACTGTCAGCTCAGCGTCTGCCTATACCTGTAAACTTATCACGGCTTGTAGACCGATCTTGACTACTCCCAATTGCACTATGCTGGCGAGAACACTTGTCATGTCCAAGATAGACTATTGCAGCACCCTCTATCTAGGGACCAGTCAATCTAACCTTAATAGAATAATACCATTAGAGCAGCATTAAACATTCCTAGAAACCAACACATCTCTAACCATAGGCATAATCTACATTTGTTGCCTATTAAGCATAGAATATCTCTGAAAACACTTGCCCTGACTCAACAAGTGCCTGAGTAACCAGGCCCCCATCTACTTAGCCAACCGACTCACTCCCCACACCTCCACTTGGCCCACGAGAGCGGCCCAAGCCCATAGTTTATCTCTCCCCAGATTAAAACTGCAAAAAGCTGGTGGCGTCAGCTTCCCGGTCTTGGCCTCTAAACTCTGGAACACCCTTCGCAATGCTATCAGAGCTGAGCCTTCCTTCCAATCCTTTAAGCACAAAACCAAAGTGTGGCTCTCAGCACAAAACATTTGAGATACTTGACGGTATTCTATGGATACTACCACTCTGCCACTCACCTAGCCTGCTGTTATATAGTCCTCAGTTTAAATAACTCCTGTGTTGCATTGTGCATTTAGGTCTTGTATGTAGATAACTTTTCTTCCTTGCCTATTCTCTCGTGTGATCATTCCTATATTTTTTTATGCTTTTAATTGTTAGATGAACTAATTGTATATCCCTCTCGCTTGTAACATGCCTTTTGTAATATATTGTTTATATTCTCATTGAACCGCAATCATGCCCGTATGTCTACTGGAAGCTGGCAGAGCCTGCCATTTATCTCCATGTATGTAACTGTAACCTTGCCTTCTAAAATATGCGCCCAGTTGCCTTCGGGCTATTTATTTCCATGTATGTAACTGTAACCATGCCTCCTAAGATATGCACCCAGTTGCCTTTGGGCCCGGTGTGCTATATAAATAAATAAGATACAAAATACAAATACAAATAGAAAGGTTATTCACAACCCTAGTTGAACAAAGATACTTTCTTAAGTAGTGTAGAACAAGCAGCAAGGCGGAACAAAGGAGGGAAAGAGTAATGTTGTGTAGTACTGATAACAGTTAGCAGACATGATACGGAAAAATCGCACACAAGTAAGCTATAAAAATAACAATCATTTGTTAGATAACTACACCAAGGCACTCTTGAAATATTTCAAGATAGGTAGAAATACCTTAGTATTTACATACAACTCACAGTATGGTACCTGACTGTGGGCCTCATCATGAGTTGGGCCTTAGCCCTTAAATGTGGTGGTAATACTATTACCACCGCATTTAAGGGCTGGCCCTATTATGAGTTGGGCAGTAAATTGGATTTTTACCTCCAGCAAAACGCTGGAGCAAAAAATGTCCACTTACTGCCCGTTTTCCGCTATTTTATGCTGTTTTCGGCGCTATTACCCCTGGCGCAATTACCGCCGGCGGTAATAGCACTCCCAACCCCATTGGGTCCTATTGGGTTATTGCCAATAACCACCCAACCACTACCCGTGATCAGGTGCTAATAGAGGCAAACCGAGTAGCGGTAGCGCTGTTTGCGCTGGCTGCATCCCAGAAGTATTACCGCCGGGATACCGCCAGACTCGTGATGAGGCCCTATGAGATACACACTACTTTAGAATCACAACCAGTTTTCTCAACAATAAATGCCTTTACCGAAGTCAGCAGAAAAGATGTTAAGCACATATCTATACATAGACCTTATACTTATAAGACACCCTGAACCATATACTAAAACTTCAGAAGTCCAGGATTACCCTAAATCAAGTCTCGGGTAGTCTTTCAGGTGTCCCAAAGTGTTCCTGGGGGAGAAGTGCGTAGTCCAGGAGGGCATGCTCTGCTAGGGCAGGTAAAGTGCTGAAGTTAGTTAGTGCAGGGCAAATGCAACATGCAGAATATGGACTTAGTGATCCTAAGTGAAGTATCAGTGAAAGAAGGAGCAGATACCACCCCAGGATTCTAAAGGTTGAACCACAGAAGTATTGACCCAGACACCTCCATCCTGGGGCCTGCGCTAATCTTAGTAGGACTTTATGCCCTATGCAAACCCAAAGGGGAGCGGACGGTTGAAGAGACATAAGTGCTCTCAGCCCGAGAGCCAACTAGAAAGGTAGAAATGATCCCAGGTGAAGTAAATCACTGGGAAAAGCAAGGCTCACTGCTGTGCAGGGATATCGGGTCAGAAGTTTTAGGGTGTTTGCAGCCTGTCATCGTTAGGTTCCTCTGGAGAGCCTAGGTACACCCAAATTCAATTCCACAATGAAGCAGAGACCCTCACTGAGATCTTCACAGATGCACTTCTTGCAGTGAACCCATATGGAGTCAAGAGGCACGCTGCATTTTTGCAGTTGAACTTTGGTATTCGGCAGGCCCATCTCCTGGTGGAGGTCAGTTTTTCAGAGTGCTATTACAGCCTCAAGGACACCAATGAAGAGTTCCAGCCATCCTTGCAAATATAAATGGCTGGTTCTGGGTCTTCCAGAGGAAATGCAAAGATGCACGCACCAACGACTGAAAACTAGCGATGTACCACGAGCAGGACAGGTGACTGGTTGGTCCCACCAGTCTAGGGAGGAAGGCACCCTGCAGAGGTCTTCACTGTCAATTCAATGGTTGAGGTGTGGGACACAGTGGTATTATTTGAGCAAATAATGGTTTATGCAGCAGTCCTCCGTTGTCACTCGGTCATCTACTTCTTCACATCTCTTCAGCTTCAGTGGTCAACTCGGTTCCTGGGTCCAGTTTGTCTGCTTACATCCAGAAAATGCGTTGGGGATACCCAGCCCCACAATAAGAACATTTTGCAACATTCAAATTTGAAGGTGGCTGTCCAATAGTGGTCTGCCAGCATAACAGCATATGCACAGCAACGACCAAGCCCCAGGCGGAAAGTGCATTAGGGCAGACAGATCCCTCCCCAGTTCCTGCCATCACACATACACAGGAGAACCTTTGAGGGCTTCTTGCAATAAGCCTGTCAAGGTGTATGAAGAGAGGGGCCACTCCCCACCCTGCAACGTAGAACGATGACCATCAAAGGACAGGCCATTTTGAGTATATGGTCATCGTGTGTGCATTATCACAGATAAAATGGAAGCCTGGGATAATGCATCCAGGAAATAGGTAAAAAAGTAACGACTGACACCAGCCTATTTTGAGGGGTCAGAAATGAGAGCCGGACACAGTGTAGTCATGTTTTCAAACAAAGACACGTATTAAAATAAAAATAGTTTAGGAAATTACCTGTCTGGCCCTATTTTAAAGAGGATTTTCCCTACCTAGTAATCAAATCTAAGAATCCGTCTGTGTCAGGAAGTCAGTAACTGAAAAGCTGTCCATGTGTCCGTAATGTCCTATATTGACCCTCACACTGAAACAAAACAACAAAGGGGTACAAGGAAATGTCTTTTCCTTGATGTTAGCAAAAGTGTTAAAAACCAAAAGTGTAATAATGACTGCAACGAAAATGTTCTTCAAGGTAAAGGCCCTTGGATCCAGAGAGTGGTGCCCTTCTCTTCGATTCTTATATAGGATGGCAAAAATGTCTCTTTAGTTAACAGTTCCTTTGTGTCTTCTCTGGACTCACAAAGAGTATTTAGGCTGGTGTCTTCAGATAACAAACTGGTCAATACCATGGTAGTGTCTGCAATGGGACTTTCTTTCTATTCCTTGAGAAGATTCACACGATAAATGTGAGTCTTGATTTTCCTGTCTAGTTGTGAGACTTGGAAATCATCTGATAAATAATCTTGTAGGGACATTGCCACTAAGAGAGCATTTTGTTTTTGGAAGAGGGGAGGATAAACTAGGACTTTTTGTCCAATAGAACATCTTTTGATGAATCTGGGTCTTAAATATGTTAGTTTGCACTATGAATCTAACTGCTGCCATGTTCTATTTCAGTCTCTGGGAAGTTTGGGATAGTAGTAAAGTAGCTTTATCTCATCCCTCCCAGGTTTCAAGCTACATTTCTAAGAAATCTTGTGGGTTTCTCCCATATAAAAGTTCAAATGGGGAAAATTCCATCAACGATTGTGGTGTTTTCCTAATGGCAAAAAGGGCCCATGGTGTCATAATATCCTGATGATTTCCATCAACTTCAACCAGTTTCCTTAAGATATGTTTTAAAGTCTTGTTGATTCGTTCGACTAAACCATCACCCATTTGTGGGTGGTATATAGAAGTATTCAAAGTTTTAATCTCAAGAATGTTCTTTACCTCTAAGATGAGTTTACTTATAAATGAGATCCCTCACTTCAACTCCTCGAGAGACCACAATCGCGAAGCATCAGCTTTGAACAACGACTACCCCCCAAATCTGGGAGAAACAATACCATATTGATACCATATGAGCCATATGAGACACTTCCTGGGGCAACAATCCCCCTTTGTCTTTTCTACAAATACTCTTGCCTTGAAATGGACCCCTTGGGGTCAAAACACGTGCCGGCTGACCACCACTTAGAGCATGTGTCTACATGACTATAAATTAATAATCTCAATGAGAAATACTGCATCCTAGCATGAGAATCTTTTTATTCATACGATTCACTAAAAACCAAAAAATGTCAAGGTAACCAGGAATGTCTACAATTTTCCCTACTAGAGGTGTGGGTTCACCTCTATCAACCTGTGACTTTGCATAGATATACCCAGATCATCAGACCAAACAACAAGTTCAGCACAGGTGTGTTCATATCTAGAGCCCAGCTTTCTCTCTCCTCATAAAGGTAGATCATTGGTCCATTAAAATCTCCTTTGGAAACCCAACTCTCGAGACAAATGGAATTAAATGCTTGAGAATCTGTTGAATTGTCTTGTTCCGTAAAGGAAAGGATTCATGGTAACGAGTACCAGAGTCTAATATCACCAGTATTTATCGATATCCTAACTTTGATGGTTCTAGGTGTCCAACTATATCCATATCGATGCGTTAAAAAGGTATGTCTATGATGAGTAGGCGCTGCAAGGGAGCTGGAGGGGGCATTTGGATACTGGTCTTCTGACATAGGGAAGAAGTGGCCAGAAGGTTCTTTACATCTGTGTATATCCTGGACAAAACGAACCGGTTCAGCATCTGTGCTTGGGTTTTGGCTGTCCCTAGATGTCCGCCTGTCAGGTGGGAATGGGTGATCTCCAACACAATTTTCTTATGGCCTTTGGGCACCACAACTTGTGACCTAGGGATAACATCAGGACTATTATCCACCCTATACAACAGCCCGGTTTTCAAGAAAATAAATGGTCCACCCTTCTTTCTTCCTTC
Organism: Ambystoma mexicanum; assembly: GCF_040938575.1. NCBI lineage: Eukaryota > Metazoa > Chordata > Amphibia > Caudata > Ambystomatidae > Ambystoma > Ambystoma mexicanum. The sequence goes on from NC_090929.1 coordinate 546,835,182, forward strand.
TGCTTCTGGAAATACTTGAAGAAAAAGCTTGGCAAGCAAGATATCAGTCCTCTGGACAAAGGCTAAATCAGGGATGACTTCAGGTTCTTCTTCGGTCATGGGAGGTGGAGCTGAATCAGGTGTAACTTGAGGCTCTATATCTTTCTCCTGAAAACCCTTGGTTACTCTTTCGGTTTGACTAGAGGTGTTAACTTCCTGAGGTTTAGGGAACAGAGCCTTCTCCAAATTCCCTTGAGCTATTCTATCCCCCCGCCTTGATTTGACAGGCCGTTTTGCTATTATTTTGCATTAGTATCTTTATATCTCCCCTGTAGTTAGGGTCTATGATGCCTGATAATACGTCTAAGCCACACCGCCAAGCTAGACCTGACATAGAGGCATGTCTAATGTAGGTTCCAGGAGAGGGAATGAGGACTACGTCTGTTGCTATTAAAACTTGATACCCAGGTTCAATCAGTTCCCCCCTGCTACTGCACAAGTCAAATCCAAAAGAGTATTCAGTGGCAATCGATGGATCAGAAACTCAGTTACTGAGTTTCTCAAACCTAAGGGTTCCCCAGTTTATGTCAACTGAGCCTGATCCCACTCTGACACCACATGTAAGGGGTCAGAAATGAGAGCCGGACCCAAGGTAGTCATGTTTTCAAATAAAGACTAGGGAAGTCAGTGACTGAAAAGCCATATGTATGTCCGAAATGTCCTATCCTGACCCTCCCACTAAAACAAAACACAAAGGGGTGGAAGGAAATGTCTTTATCCTGATATTAGCAAACGTGTTCAAAACCAAAAGAGTAATAATGACTACAAAAAAAATGTTCTCTAAGGTTAAGACCATTGGATCGAGAGGGTGGTCTCCTTTCCCTGGATTCTTACATAGGATGGCAAAAATGTCTCTTTAGTTAGCAATGCCTTTGTTTCTTCACTGGATTCACACAGTTCTTGGTTAACCAATAAATTATGTAAGTCTTTCTGTAGGATTTCCTTCAACTGTGCAGATTGTCTGGTAAACTCCCCTTCCAGGAATCTTTATTCAATTTCAACTGCCTGGTGTACTTGCCTGCCAGGTGCTCTCTTTAAGTTCTTTTCAGATCACCTGGCATACTCCCCTGCCAGGAATCTTTAAATAATTTCAGCTGCCTGGTGTACTCGCCTGCCAGGACTTCTTATACGTTTCACAGTTATTTGGCTATACCACAACACCATAAACCATGAGGTGCCTTGTATATCTATCTATGGTAACATTGGCTGAAACTTCTGCCCCACACTGGCATCTCATGCATCTGTACTATATTGGGGTTTGTCTTTGTACTTTGTCTTGTCTGCATTCAAATGCTCTTCTTATTTGGTGTTAAATTTGTACTTTGCCTTCACTTCATCCAAACATACTTCTGGTATTATCAGCATCAGGATGTTCTTCCAACGTCCTATGTGGCTCTGCAGTCAAAGGCTATATTTCCTTTCAGCCCACACTGAAGATTGCTGTCTCCTCGAGCAGCCTGACATCCAGTGTGACTCCTAACCTCTCCATGGCCCTTTTTGCTCATACAAATTCTCATCTCTCCATCTGTTCCGGCAGCCTTCTCTGTTCCAACAAGCCTGTCTGTGTACCTCGCGTTCATGAGCCTCAGCATGGGGTTTAACGTCCTCTCCAGCACTGCTCGTTCCCATAGTGCGTTTGCCATCTTCATCCTGCACACTGAAGACTTAGAAAAACAACTAGCCTGTCTGTTCATTCCATCTGGGCTCAATAGACCTGCAAGAAAACCGGAGTGCTTTCTTGCAATAAGCAACAACTAACGAGCCCCCAGAAGGGTCTCCTCATACAATCTGCAGGTAAGCACCATTGTCTGGGGTGCCTGCAGACCACAGAGCGCTTGTTAGGAAAAATCCATTTATTCCGCAATTTTCATCATAATTACAGCAGCGGCCTGCCGATGTTGCTGGGGATCTCTACATGTTATGTGTGAGGCTGCAAATCATCTGCATCACAGTGGTAGTGCTGTTTTTGCTGCTTTTTGAATTGCTGGGCAGCACTCTAAGATGGCCGACACCATCTGACCTGGAGGTGTGCCTCCCCCACCAGCTCCGCAGTGATTCCTGTTGGCTAGCCCATGGCCAAATAAGCCAATCACGGAGCTGGCAGGCTTTGCTGGCCCCCTTCCAAAGCCCACCACTAGGCCCCTGTCTGGGCCTGTCCGAGCCTAGGAGGGACTGTCTCCTTTTTCCGCCACAGGCATGGAGCGGCCAACAGGTGGACAGCCTGTTACAACACATACCTGTGCCGCAACTCACTGCACCCTGTAGATCAGCAGTGAGTAATGACTGAGCATTGGGGACTACCTATCCACTAATCTCTAACAGCCATTGAGCCACAGTGTGCCTACAACACTCTACCTTCTTGAGTTACTTAATCTCACTCATTCCTACCAACATCACAATTTGTCCGTGGGAAAGTTCATCTCGTATTGTGTGTTCAGAGTACCTTGCATCAAAAATTGAATTTGGTTGCCCTTACGTTTGTGCTGCTAATTTTGTTTTGTGTGTTTAGAGTACCTTGCATCAAAAATCAAATTTAGGTGCCCTTACATCTGTGCTGCCAATTTCGTTTTGTGTGTTAAGAGTACCTTGCATCAAAATTTGAGTGTAGGTGCCCTTACATCTTTGCTGCCAATTTTGTTTTGTGTGTTTACAGTACCTTGCAACAAAAATCGAATTTAGGTGCCTTTACATCCGTGCTGCCAATTTCATTTTGTTTGGTTAGAGTACCGTGCATCAAAAATCAAATTTAAGTGCCCTACATACGTATTGTGTGCTTTGATTGCTATCCCAGTGCATCTGTTTCTTGCTTCCCTCGGCAACTAGGTCACCTGGTTAGTTGTGCTCGTACTGTGCTGTGCAGCCCTCCTCTTTCTTCCACCATTCCTCCACCACAATGGCACTCACCATCTCCCCACATCTTTTCTAACTGCTATACCATCACCAATACTCCCTCTTTCACAGCCTCTGGAAGAAAAAAGCATAAAAAGATATCCTCACCACTAACCATAGCCTACCTATTGCAGACACCTATGTCAGTGCTACTTCCAGACAGATCTTTACTGATATTCATTTCTCTGTCGCTTCTCCAGATCTATGGATTCCTCATCTCCTCTTTACTCTCTCTCCTCTTACGTCCTCTCCCATTAATGGTGACACCATCGGGAAATCCTCGTGGCAGGCTTTGCATCATCTCGGAGTATCGTTAATGTCTATCACACTGGCACCATCTTGGTTCAGGGTCGTCAACCCAACCTCCTCTTCTTTGACCAGCACCTGGCATCCCTCATTAACTTCCTCCCTCCTCTTGCTACTCCTTCTTCCACTCTGTCTGCCCCCCCCCCCTTCGACTAGTGTACCCCTCCTCTGCACCCTTCCTCGGAAAACCTTCAAAGGTGGATATATCTTGCATCTAGTAATGCTTAATGCTCGTTCTGCCATCACGCACTCCTACTTCTTGAAGACCTTGACCTCAATATCCTTGCTCTTACTGAGACGTGGTTGAAGGCGTTCAGTCACTGTTTTTGACTACCTTCTCCCTGATGGCTACAAGATAATCTCCAAGCCTTGCCCTAACCGTGCAGGTGGTGGGGTTTCTCTTATCTTCCCTGAATGGGTCCCTTCTTCCCTCATAGCCACCCAGCCTTGCTCCTCCTTCGAGAGCCTGGTTTACAGGTTGGTCAATTTCTCCCACCTCATCTCTGACCATTGACACCATCTAAAGGCCACATGGCTCTACCACCCTGTTCCTTTCTGAATGGGCTGATTTCTCCTACTCTCTCCTCACAACCACCACTTAACTCCTTCTCAGGGGTGATTTTAACATCCACCTTGACTCCTCAATCACGGCACTCAGTCTCTTCCATGACCTCTGCACCTCCCTCTCCCTAAACTTTCTCCTTTCTCCCTTTTGTTCCTACAGACTCAGCTGGACACACTCTTGATACCTTCATCCACACAGATCTTTCACTCTCGTCCCCTCTAACCACCCCAGCCTCCGGGTCAGACCCCTCTCTCCTCTCACTTGGGTCCTCTCTGCCCTCTTACCACGCCCTCTCAGCCATTCCAACCTCATTCACGAACATCCATCCGATGAAACAAGTGTCAGTTGCTGCCTTCACACCTACCTTCATCCCCCCTCTGTCTCTCCACTCCAGACTCTTCCTCTGACTCTGCTCCCAGCAACCTCCATCTTGCCATTACTAATAGCCTTAATATTCTAGCCCCAGTCATGAGGATCCACCTGAAACATGCCTCTAAGCATAACACCTGGTACGACTCCAAACTTGCAGCCCTGAAACACAAGTGCAGAGCTGTGGACCTGAAGTGGCAGATATCAGTCTCACCCTCTGACAAACTGGCCTGTCGTTTGATTGAAAGTCAAAGAAGACTCTCCATCCGCACCAAGAAAGGGCCCACATCCATGCTTGCGTCTCTGGTGCATCCAACAACACGGCTGAACTCTTTAAAAATCTGCAGCGAACTAGCCAACCCCTCCGCAGTCTTCTCCTCACCTCTTCCCTCCCAGGCCCTTTGCTAAGCACAGACCACAGACTTCACTCAGGACATCCTGAGCAACATTGCGTCCCTCTTCCCCTTCCCTTCCACCATACCATGGCCCGCTAAGGCCTCCCATCCTCCCTCTACCTTTCTCTCCTCCTTCTCTTCTACCACATCTGATGAGGTCACCAGAGTTGTCTGCTCCATGTCAGTCTCCTTCAAACAGGTTTCTTTCTGCTCCTCCAGAACCATTAAGGACAACATCAGCTCCCTTGCCCCTGCACTCGCTGATTTCTGCAACCACTCTTTTGCTACTGGATCTTTCCCCTCCTCCCGCATGCACTCCTTTGTGCGCCCCCTCCTGAAATAACCTTCAGCAGACCTGTCTTGTCCAGCTAACTACCGGCCAAAATCTATCACCCCTTTCATTAGGAAACTCTTGGAGAAGCTGGTCTTCCCCCAACTGACCCAGCACACTGAACTTGTTGGTTGCCTCAATATGATATAATAGTTTATTTATAAAGCTCCTGTACACAATGTCTTTCAAAGCGCTTCACAGCAAGGGAGGGAACAAGGGAAAATACAGATACATTCTTGAATGGCAGTGAACAATAAGAATGAGAAATAACTATCGTACTAGGTTTGACAACATTTCAGATAGTGCAAGTGCTAAAACAGATAAGGAAGGAAGGTGGAGGGAGAGGGAAAGGAAACAGACAGGAAACTGCCATACTAGGCCTGACAACATTTCTGGTAGAGTGTGAGAATACAAAAGGGAGGGGGAAGGGGAGCATAGGGGGAGAAGACCAAAACAAGCAATTATCTTACTAGTTCTGACGACATTTAAGATAGTGCTAAGGGGTTGGGGTGGGGGAGAATGGAACAAGTAGGGGAAGGGAGAGGAGACAGACAGTTGTTGCTATCATAACAGGTCCAAGGGACAACACTGAAACCATAAACGCAAATAAAAAAAAGAGGGGAAGGGGGAGCAGAGAGTAAGCAAGGAAAGGGAGAGCAGAGGGAGACAGAAAGTTGCAGAGGACAATGAATCATAATGTTACAGAGAGCATAATGGACCAAGGGATCAGGATGGCCCAATGAAACACAAACATGAAACTGGTCCAAGCAAGCATACTTAGTTGAGAAGGTGAAGCGCAAAGAGTCAAGTGTCCAGAAGTCAATGAAGACAGGTCACCAAATGAACAAGTCAGAAGGTGAGCTATCAAGACAGTGTCAGAGACAAGACCAGGCTTTTGAAACAATTTCGGTGATAGTGACCCGAATGTGAAACATGACAACATCTGCAAGAGTGATGTGGAGAAAAATGTGTGGAGGGGCAAGGGTGGAGGTGGGGGGCTACAAGAATCACCGGGGAGCAGGGGAACAGGGGAGGTGAGGGGGGGCTATGAAAAGCACAGGGGAGGAGGAGGATGTTGGGGGCTACAAGCATCATGGGGGAACAGGGGTGATGGGAGGGAGGCTACAAACATTATAGGGGAACAGGGGAGGAGGGAGGGCGGCTACAAGCATCACAGGGGAATAGAGATGGGAGGCTCACCTCACGATCCGGTAACGAACAAGGAACAAACAGGGCCTTAGAAGGTGGGTCTTGGGGAGGGGGCTGGCATCCACCTGCCGGCGTACGGCTTGGCCATAGTTAATGGTTCATCAGCCAATCATGCCACAGCAGCATTGGTGCCGGAGGGCACAAAGGAGATGATCTTTCAGGTCGCCATCTTGGAAGGTGGTGTACAGTACACAATGGATAATATTGGCTTGAATCAAACAGATGATGGCCGTGGCCTCACTCACCAAGTTGCAAGTTTGGAATTCCACAGTTCACGCACAGCAGTTACACACAAACATCATCTGGCAAGCCAGCTTCTCCAAGTGGAGCTTGCATGGGCACATGGAGGCAAATGTCCCCACAGTCGAGCGCAGCATTGGGTGAGCAGAGCAGGTCCCCAGAGAGGGAGAGAACACCAGGTAGGAAGGCAGGAAGAAGAGAAATGAAGAAACAGGGCCTTAGAAGGTGGGCCTTGCGGAGGATAGCTCATCAGCCAATCACACCACAGCAGCATCAGTGCCAGAGGGCACACAGGAGATGATCTTTCAGGTCACCATCTTGGAAGGCGGTGTACAGTACACGGCGGATAATATTGCCCTGAATCAAACAGCTGATGGTCGTGGCCGCACTCACCAAGTTGGAGTGGAAATGAAGTGCGTAATTCCACAGTGCGCACACAGCAGTTACACACAATCATCATCTGGCAAGACAGCATGCTCCAAGTGGAGCTTGCCTGGACTCATGGAAGGCAAATGTCTCCCAAAGTTGAGGGCAGCGTTGGGTGAGCAGAGCAGGTCCACAGGGAGGGAGAGAACACCAAGTAGGAAGGCAGGAAGAAGAGAAATCAAGAAACAGGAAACAAACAGGGCCTTAGAAGGTGGGCCTTGACGAGGGAGGCCAGCGTCCACCTGCCGGCATATGGATTGGCCATAGTCAATGGTTCATCAGCCAATCACATCACTGCAGCATCAGTGCCAGAGGGCACAAAGGAGATGATCTTTCAGGTCACCATCTTGGAAGGTAGTGCACAGTACACGGCGGATAATATTGCTGTGAATCAAACAGCTGATGGCTGTGGCCGCACTCACCAAGTTAGAGTGGAAATGAAGTCCGGAATTCCGGAGTGCGCGCACAGCAGTTACACACAAACATCATCTGACAAGGCAGCTTGCTCCAAGTGGAGCTTGCCTGGGCCCATGGAAGGCAAATGTCCCCCATAGTTGAGCACAGTGTCGGGTGAGCAGAGCAGGTCCCCAGGGAGGGAGAGAACACCAGGTAGGAAGGCAGGAAGAAGAGAAATGAAAAAAGTAACTTGATGACCATCAATCTGGATTCCGAGCATCCAGAGGTACAGAAACTGATCTTCTAAAGACCCATAAGAAAATCACTTGCATCTCTTGACTCCAATTCTCAAGCTGTTCTCATTATTCTTGATCTCTCTGCATTTGATACAGTCAACAATTCCATCCTCATAAAACGACTCCATGATACCATTGGTATCTCGGAGCGGCACTTGACTGGTTGGCCAGTCTTCTTCAGTGACCGTCCGTCCCAGGTTACTCTGGGCTCTTTCTCCTCCCCACCTCAATCTCCACATGAGGCGCATCCCTCAGGGCCCCAACCTTTCTCCCTGGCTCTTTAGCAACTACCTTCTGGCTCTTTAACAACTTCCTTGATCTGCCTGCCACCTTGTTTACACCTTCTCCCCAAACTGCCAGTGTTATGCAGATGACACACAACTCTTCTTCAAACTTCCCTCAGATTCTCCTCTTACTGCCTCCTTCATTCCTGACTGCCTATCTGCCATCCAGTCCTGGTGTACTTCCAATGATCTCTGCCTCAATGCCAGCAAGACTGAGATCCTTCTGATTGGGACTCCTGCTCCCTCTTTCTGTCCCTCACTATGGCCATCTTCCATGGGTTCTCCCCCTTCTCCTTCATCTGAAGCCAGACACCTTGGAGTCATCTTCGACTCCTCTCTTTCCTTCATCCTTCACATTCAGGACCTATCCATCAAGTCCCACTTTCAACTCTATCTCCTCAAAGGAATTATCCCTTTCCTCACTTTCCCCCAGAAGCTCAGTGTCTCTAGAGCTCGGGTTCTCTCTTGGCTAGACTACTGCAATAGCCTATTCCTTAATCTACCCTCTTCTTCGCTATGAACCCTCCAGCTAATCCAGAATAGGGCTGCGATACTTATGCTTAGCCTCAAGCCTAGGGACTGCCTCTGTACAGCCTAAAAACTCTCCACTGGCTCCCGGTTGCTGCAAGGATCAAATTCAAATCCCTCTGCATCATCCACAAGGCTCTCTGGGTCCGGAGACCATGGTATCTACAACTTGCTCTCACTAAATACTCTCCCTGCAGATCTTTACGTTCCTCGAGCACCAACTCTCTGTGTGTTAAGCTTTTCGCTAAACAGCGAGCTGGTGGCTGATCTCTTTCCTCAGCAGGCTCCCTCTTATGGAACAGCCTCCTTGTTCCTCTTTGTCTTGAGCAGGATCTCCTCAAATTCCAGAAGCTCCTCCAGACTCTCATTTTCAGCTCCTCATTCCCTTCCTCCCTTCTCTGCTAAATCCTACAGTTGCTGAGATTGGTGACCAGGGCCCTTATGTGTCCTCCCGGGTCCTTGCCTCCCACATCCAATAGCCTAAAGCCTCCACCCTCCCAGCATTTGCCTTGGCACCAAATGGCCTATGTCACCACCAGGCCTGCACTTATTTATTGATTGCTGACCACTCCACCTATGCACTTGCAGCTGCTCATTCCCTAGCACTTCCCTCTTGATAGACCCGGCACTTCCCCACCACTTCCTCTTCCTTCCCTCTCCCTGCACTCACACGTTCTGAAAGCTCACAAGGCCTAGTAGGTCTGTCTCTATCTTTATTGATGGATTGATATATTTGTTTCATTCCCATGTCCCCTCCCATTTTCCCTGTGGGCGCTTTGAAACACAATGCACTTGATGTATAAACGCCTTGCAAATGCACAATAAAATTAAAAAAATAAAATGCTTCGAGCTCCTGCCACTTTGCACAAACTCCCTCCTCCTCGTCTCAGTACCTAGGTGGTTATGGGAGCTGGAGTCCTTGGATGTCATTGGACTTTTAACTCTTACATGATTTTTTTTCTTAGGGATTTCACATAAAGGCACATTAGAAGCAAACTGTGTTATGTGTGAGTTTGGGGTGTTTGGGTTAAAAGTGGGGGCATGAGCAGAATTACGATAGGCCATTGCGATCTCTGGTATAAGAGGGTCTTCCTCATGGGAAAGGGGGGAATACTGCGTCTTCTGCAATGAAGTCAAAAATGTCTCCCCGGTAGTTGTCTCCTCCCATGTGATCCTCCCTTGTATTAGCAACCCCAGGGTCAGGATCAGGTGTTCCCCTGGCCACGTCGGAGGAGGTTACCTCTGAGGAATCCGTGATGACTCCATAAGATTCATTACACTATTTAGAGGATGCTTGGAAAATAACAAAACTGCTACTTAGAACAAAGAGAAGGGAGCCAATATTGTCCACACTGCCTCTCATCGAAGACAGCATGTGTTGCAAACAGAAAAATACTAAAGTCATAAAAGGGACATGACACCTCTGTTACTGTTGGAGCTAGGGAATCATCAGTGCAACCAAAATGACATTGTAAAAATGAACCTAGGGACAGCTGGCAGCACACCACATACAGTCGAGTGTGCAGCACACCACATAAGGTGGGGGGTGCTGTAAAGGAAAGCAGGAGAGCCAAAAGTGGAGAGGTATCCCCACACTGAACCTTAAAATAAGGGTTTAGTGTCTTCAGAGCAAATGTAAATGCAAGAGGTCAGTGTGATAAGAAGAAAGTCTTGCTCACCTTCAAAATCAATTTTAAAAACAATCCCAATAAGTCCAGAAGTAGTGTTGGGAGGCTAAGGACAAGGGGGTAAGATTTGCAAAATAACATATATCCAAAACAGGGCCACATCTATGGGTGTTTCAGAATGGGGTAAACAAGTAGGAGCAAATTTACAATAGTGCACACATTGGTGTGGGCCCCTTACGAGCAGTTTCTTGAAGTGGAACTTAGGGTGGTTACTTGCAGCGCATCTAGCACTGTGCACCGGTCTCTGTAGGGCTGTGGATTTGATTCTGTTCTTCTTTCTGGATTCACCTCTTCCAAGAGGTCCAAATGGTCCCAAGTTAGTGGGCGCCCTATATCCTAGGCACTCGTCAGCATCTAGAGTGAGGGTGCTGCCTTAAGATGCAATACAGGTGAGAACATGCTGCACCAATTGTAGTGTACAGGTGGGATTTAGGCCCAGATATGTGTGGGTGAGCTGGCCAGTGGACTTAAGCTGTTGTCAAAGGACAGAGGCAAGCCTCCAGTTTTAGTCTTTGCCATTTTCTAAATACTTGGCTGGCCCTGGAGATCCATTATCCCAAAGATTCATGCCTTTTGTGGGCATTCTGAAGTTAACATTGTAAGCATTCATTCAAGTGTATATAGGTGATGAAATGACTTGCCCCACAGGATTAAAGGGATTAGTGGGGCTGCTAAACAGAGACTCGGTCTCTCACTACTACTCGAACAGCAGTGATCTTCATCATAAAAGTGAAACAGGTAGAACGTGAAAGGTATGCCACCTTCGCCTCTTATGGCTCCGTGGACCGCAGACAGTCTGTACTCTTCAGGAGGGTGTTGGCCAGCATGCAAGCATCCCAACAAAAGTAGTATGTTAAGAGTCAAAATCAAAGAAATGTAATACCATGATTCTATAAATAATAAGACTTAAATTAAATCAAAAGGACAGACAAACACTAACAAATCACCCCTGTAGTGAGATACTCAGTGAATGCTGACTTTGGGAGAAAAGGATTCTCTGGTATTCAAAAATAGGAGAAGGCAGATGAATACTTTAATGGAGTGTCAAGCAAAGTTCAAGATGACACTTTCAGCCATAAGTAGTAATACATCCTATTAGGGCCCATAGAGCAAGGATATGGGGACCAAGCCATTGATGTTTACCTTTTACCTTTTTTTCCAGGATCTTGACAGTTTTAAGCCATGCATCTGGGTGCATTCTGGTGCTCTGAGTCAAGTTTGAGGTGGTGAGGTGGCTCAATGGAATTCAACAATACGGTGTAATTCGACAAGTGGCAATGGATTTAGGCTGGAAGAAGGTTGTGTCACGCAGGCGAGGATTGACTTGGCATAACTTTAAGGCTTTAAGGAGTCTGGATGCGAGTAACGTGGAAGTCATATTCAGTGTTGTGCTGGCTTGACTGGTTCCAACAAGGCAGTGCGGTTTGACAAGTGGTAATGGCTTGTGGCTCAGAGAAGAATGGGACAGGCAGGCAATGTTGAGGTCGGACTTAGCTCAAAGGTGCTCAAAGTGGCTCAAAGCTGTGAGAGTATGGAAGGCAGCTCTGTTGGGTTTTTGCAGTAGGAGTTTAGAGTGCCTGAAGCAGCTCTAAGCAGTTTGAAATTTCAGAGTGAGCCAACACAGGTTATTTTGGTCCTTCGGCTGCTTTGGGTGATTTCACGAGGTTCCTGAGAAGAGCAGTGTCTGTGTTCTCCCATTCCCAGTCATGATGTTTGCCAGGGACAATTGAGCCCGTGTCCATCAGATCAAATGGGACTGCAATAACTATATCTCTAGTGTGACTTCTCCATGATGTTGCAGAAGCCCATTTGAAACTCCCCGATCCTATCCCACCCTCAATAGGATCGGTGTCATGTTCTCCTGGGAAACACGTCAATGCTTCCGAGCAGAGGACAGAAGACATCCTGGCAGACACACCATGTGTTGTGGGTGAACCTTCCAGGGCCAGACTCAAATACACAAATGACACTTGAGCTGCAGGTCATAGTGAAAACCAAATGAATAAAATAAATGAACTCAGATTGGGTTTTGTTCGTTTTAATTGTATTCCCTCATGTGCCACTCTATTATCTAATGAGACATAGCTCTATATTCATCTTTATCCAAAGTGCTGCCACCAGACAAATTAGTATACACGTTAAAGGTAGTTTGGACATAGTGGCTGTTGGAATTGTTTTGTTTCCAGAAGGCTGTTTTAGAAAGGCACATTTTACCCTCCAGCTATCATGTGGCATAATATCATAGCATCTGCCTGTGTCTCAGTAGGCAAGACCCAGAAGGGTACACATGCGCTCACTATACTTCTTAGCATTTGGAATAGGAAGTGAGGCCTGTTTAGCAGAGCCCATTCTTGAAGCTACAACCACCATTATTTTGCACAGAAAACATTTTTTGCACACCCTTGCAGATGACATCCTGTCACAATATGTCAAGGTGTTCCATTTGGTTTGACGAAGCTCACTCTCGCAGCTGGTTGTGTGTGGGCGGGTGGCCACCCATTGTGGTGGTGTTGTTCAGTGAATAGCCAATTCTTTCGTGTTTTTTTCTCTGAAATATACGTGATCCTGGATGATGTGATTTCCCATAGGAAAGACTGTTATGTTTGAGTAAGAAGAATCTCCATTCATCTTTCTGATGTATTGTGAAATTATTAAGAATTATTTGCAGCTGGATCTTAGTAGCCTCCTTGAGTGGTATACATTAATGTATGTCCTTGGATGAATTCAGCGCCATGGTCTTGATATCACCAAATATAAGCTGGGATTGGATATTTGCAGTAACCCACCATAGAATCGCATATGCACTGTTGCGAACATCATGCGTGTGGGTAGAACATGGCAAACGCCTCCAGAATGGGTGGGTTCTAAAAAAATAAATTGCGAATGTGTTCTGCCTTGTTACACTTTACGGCAGTGCGCTTAATATCAATTCAAAACATTTAGCTGTTGAAAACTGCTTTGCAAGACATACTTTCCTACATAAATAAAGTTTCAATGTCTAAAGTCAAAGGGCTGTTGTGAGTGAATGGCACAGCAGTGCGATTTTCCACTTAAAGCTGCTTGCATACTTCTTAGAGGGCAGCTCGTGTCGTGACTCATTCTCGTGGTGCTCATGCAGGCAGGCGCAGCGGCAAATCCTCGCCAAATTAGTATTCATTATTTTCTCTGGATGTTATGAAGGGTCGCCGTCTCCTCCCTCAATGTGTGTAAAATGTGTCACGCTGCTAAGTGGACACGACTTGGGGGCACGTCGGGTTCCCGAGTCCAGTCCTTTGCTGCATACTAACACACCAGTCGCAAAGGGTATTCATGTCTCGTGGGCGACAGAGAAGTCCTCCTAGATCTGCTTTTATGTGCCGTGCCTTCAATGAAGACACACCTCAGCTAGCAGCTTGAAAGACTGCCAATTAAAGTGGGCCACGGTGTTTAATCTTAAACCTTCAATTGGCAAAAACGTAATCGATTGGCATTGAATACATTTTATAAATCACAGGCATGTTTGTACCAGAGGTGTAGACAGGGTAGGTCCTGAGGGGCAAGGCCCACCAAAAATCTGTAAATGCCCACTTAGCAGTACTGTGTGGGCATTTACAGATATTTCTGTCACTGCAGTGGGCCCAACTACATTAGCTTCAGGCCCCATTTGCTAGACAGTCCTGGCAACGCCTCAGGTTTGTACCACTTCAAAAGGTCTGGACACAGAGCCTATTTTAGGAGAATACTTGGGTGCCTTCAACTAGGAGATGCAGAGGAGGTGTCAGGGTGACGCCATAAGTGGTACATTTGGCACAATTGTCAGGAAGGTGAGCACCAAAAATTCACTTCACCTCAGTCGTCATAACCAAACACAGAGATTAGAGCTTGACTGTCATATTACAAATTTCATGACTGGGGTACCAACATAACAGCTAAATGAATTGTATTCTGATTCAGTAATTCTGCGTCATCTGGTATGTTGCACCCATCAAACTTTTGTGTTTATCTCTGGAAGATACCAGCACCCACAAAGAGGACCTTCAGGAGATGGATATTTATTTTATTTGTAGTTATTGTTCGTTTTTTTAGGTGCTTATATAGGAAGTAAATACTGTTTCAAAGACCAACGGGGCAACAGGGAGGAGACAAGGGAATGATAAACAATTACAATACAAAAGAACAAAAAAATACAGTTGCGGGGGGCGGGGACAAACCTACTATGACTTGTGAGGGTTCAGAACGTGCACGTGCAGAAGGGACTGGGAAAGAGATAAGTGCTGGGGTGCTCATGACAGAGCAACATGTGAAGTACAATGTAAGGTAAGTGCAAGCCTCTAGGGTGGAGGGTGAGCCGTGGCAAGTACGGATAACAGACAGAAGCTGGAGGCGAATTGGTGTGGTGGGCAGGGCTTCGAGGCTGCATAAGGGTTCTGAACTCCAAACAAGCAATGAGAGAGGGAGGGAAGGAGGAGGTAAAGAGGTAAGTCTTCAGGAACTTACTTCTGGAATTTAAGAAAGTGTCCTGCTCAAGACGAAAAGGCGGGGGAGGCTGTTCCAAAGAAGGGAACGAGCTGAGGAAAGTGATCAAACTCCTGCCACCTGTTTAGCGAAACACTTTACACACAAAGAGTTGGTGCTAGAGGAGCATGGTTGTGCTGGCAGAGCACGATAATTCATCATAACAACGTTGCAAGAACTGAGTTTGGCCATCTGGGTGGTTTAAAAAGCCTAAATCCAGCCAGACAGGCACAATACCTATACTTGGTGTCCTGCGAAGAAATGACTTCTGCCCTGCAGGAGTAATGGATGAGTATTGGTTAAAGTGCCTACTCAGCCCCCAAAATGCTGCCGAACAAGAGTGATCCCAATTATACAAGTAAAACAGGCACAGTGTAGAGATATACCTCCTTTCCTTTTAGTGGTAATGTGGGTCGAGGGGAGGTTATACTCTTAAGCAGGGTATCAATGCGATTCAAAAGTAAATCACAGAAGGAGTGGGAGACACTGGGCCTCATTACGAGTAGGGAGGTAATGAAAAAAGGAAGGCGGAATGGCATTATCAGCATTGTTAACAGGTCCAGCCCATTATGAGGTGACAACCCGCCAATACCGTCACCGCCCATACCATTCCCCTGCTTACCGGCATGCGCGCGTACATACGCCCCTTCGCGGCAGAAATACTGGGATGTCGCTAACAAGAGGACATCACAAGTTACGCGAGCATGCACTTACCCGCATCCCAAAGGCAGTAATTAGGGCTTGCACGACGGCGGCAATACAGGCATCGCGGACCACCCATAAATAGCAACCTGCAGTGTAGGCAACTGCCACAGGTGCACACAATCACCACAGGTGGAGTCAATGGAGCCTGTCCCAGTACAAAAGGAGCACACCCACACACCACACCCCTTCCTACACCAAAATGATCCCACTAGCTGTTGCAATCATGGGGCTGGAGGACATGCGGGTACTGCTACAGCAACAGCAACAACAACAACAACAACTTGAAGTGGAAGAATGGGATAACACCCTCCCCCCAATCTCATCCAGACCATGGCCTAGGGTATCACGACCCAGGCACCCCCCACGAGAGGAGTTCGCTTATTTACCAGATGACAAAGTATCCTGCTTCAAAAACATGCATATACGAAGAGTATTCCCACTAGCACGCCTGGGTCAAGCCGACGCCTGCGGCATGGATCAGCTCGACTAGAACAACAGCCGCAAGTATTCACATCGTTAGAGATGCCATGACGACATAGCCAACAGACAAGAACACACGTTCCACCATGCACACTGATCACTCACACACCAACCAACACGAAGAATATACTCAGTGCTATGACATAGCGGACTGACATACCCACGGACATGCATTGTTGTTATTTTTCACATAGGCCTTCTACAGCACCGCAGAAACGCAAGACGCCTGAAGAGCTTGTGTATATGCTTGCTGATGCTTTCTCGCTACCTATCCCTATGAAGATGCCACCATGTGTATCTAATGCTGCGTATGACACTCTGTCACCCCACAACCTCCATAGTATGGATTATGTACCGCCACCCACGAACTAGACCCAAGTAGGCTGCAAGCAAGAGTCCCCAGGCAGGAGCCTCGCAAACGAAAACCCTCCCAGAACAAAATGCAAGTGCTGACCATGCAAAACGAGCCCCCAACGAGAGCCCACAGCCAAGGCCACGATGTTGCAACCCACATGCCGTGCGCCCAGCGCCAAGGTTATACCTGCAGGTGCCAAGCCCTCAGAGACAAAATACAAAATCTAATGCTCATAATTCTACTCCAGCTAAGGTCTCCCCACATATGACCAAGCTGAACTGACAAGGTGCCAAGCGTACGAGACAGAGAACCGCCATGGTCCCATGTCTGGGACACAATCTGCACCAATGAAGCGACAAGTTGGACACCTACAGCGATGAAAAAGACCTGCTCACCAGCCCACAAGCAGACCTGTCCATTGTCCGCACAAACACATAGTTGCACATTGTTGCTAATGTCAGGTGCACCACGAGCTGGGAACGATGATGGTCCCAGGCTTGGGGGCTCGCGAGAATGCAGGGGGGCTCATCACTCACGCTATTACTCTTAGCCAATCACCAAAGGTCCCCTTGTAACAATTCCAATGTAACTGTTAGGGACAGCCCAAGTGTACCACCTGACCCGTCCTCATCCACTAACATTTTTTCTCATAGGGTATACATACTAACCCTACCACTCGGGGAACCAACCCAAAGTGGCGATAGGTTTTGTGATGATTTTCCCAGGTGACGCAAGTAGCGTGTCATACTGCTGTAAAAAGGGCCTGCGAGCCCCGCTAATGACGAGAGTCTCTCCGGATGCATACGGTCTGAGCACATCCCTGCCGTTATTCTAATAAACAGCAGTAGTTGCCTTGTTCCTTGTGTGTGTCTCATACTCCTTTTGGGACGCAGGAGGAGTTGGTGCCTCTCCAACCCCGGAGGTCCGCGGACGGCTCTGCGGGACCCCGGGAGATCACCCCGACAAGTTGGAGGCACTGCTGAGATCTGCTTGAGGTCTATTACCCTGAGAGCATCATTCCAGTGCCTCTTGCAACAAGGCAACCCGGCAGCGCGGCCCCCTCTGCTGTTGTCCCCTTTGAGGACCTCAGGACCATCGCAGAACTGCGAGAAGACCGGACAAGGCAAACCGGATATTGGCCCTCGGGAGCCAACTTGAGAAGTATCCCGCCCGCTCTTGGCGAGTGTCCAGGCAAGGGGAGGTGGTGAGCTGCTTTGGAGTGGTGCACGCAGTCGGGCGGCCCCGCCTTAAGAGGACTTGGTGAGTATGACACACCCAACAAGCAATGTAATGATGTGCGGGAGGGGGGAGGAATTGTGAAAAGGGAGGCGGGAGGTGTTTACAGTGTGCTGCAAAAGATTTGATAAATAAGTGACGATAGACGAGTGAGCGGTGGCTGGACAGGCACGAGGGCCGTCTTCTACCGTGTCACAGAGCAACGGGTGGAGCCGAAAGGTACCACTTGTGGTTGTCAGAAGGCACTGATTTGTATAGATTGAGGGCACCTGTAGGGAAGGGGTGTAGCTTTCCTATGAATTGGCGTATAGATCAATGAGTAGATGAGGATCCCTACTAATTGAGTGTTGAAGGTCATTTGGTAGATGAAGTTTCCCCGCAGGAGATAGCCAGGTTGTTCCCGAGTGCGTAAGATGATTGGCAGGTTAAGCTCCCCTGGTGAGGGGTGTATCACACGCGAGGCGACGCAGCGTGCGCAGTCCGATTATAAGAGTTTATTGTGGGTTACCTTGCTCCGGTTGAAGCGGGAGGACAGCTGTAGGGTTTATGGGGACAAAGGGGTTAAAACATATTGCGTGCTCTTTTCATCTTCTAAAGATTTCTTACCGGTGATAGTTTGCAGAAGGTGGTGACGTCACCCGCAGGGCTTGCATAGGACACCGCGACCATCTCGGGTTTATCAAGGGGTGGCCAGGGGATAGGAAGTGGGAAAGGACAGGATAGAAGAGGTGAGGGGGGCCGCGCACAGAGAACACCGGCAATTCTCGATAAGGGACGGGCGAAAAGGGGAGAGGTGGTTGCGCACAGAGAACGCCGGTCATGCTCTGCAAGGGGGGTTGGAAAAGGGGAGGGAGAGGATTGAAGAAGAAGGAAAGGTAGGGCGGCTGTAAAAGCACGCCACACAGGGCACGCAGCCGCAGTGGGCTTCGTGCACCACGGCCGTAGGGGGCCATACTGGTGACATCAAGGGGGACAAATAATAAAGGAAAAAGAACTGTATATTTGCAATTGTATTACTTTTCAGCGACGGTCGGAAGTCCCCAGTTTATGAGGCCAGGTAAAGAAGGTTGATATTGGAAAAAACAAAACTGTAACATGGCCACATACTATGGGTCGGGGTCTGGAGTGAGGGGAAACGCTTTAACTACACCACTCCAACACATTTGCACGTCACTATCACCATACAAGGAGAAAATTATCAAGTACAGTATCGACTGGACACATGGAACAGACAACAAAATACTGACACCATGGCTGCCTAACGGCAGCTTTGACTCATAAACCCAACACTCGCTATAGACATACATACACAATACGTGTAAGGGAAAGAAATGAGCTCACCATAGAAATGTTTAATTTATGGAAGATGTTTCAGGGAACCAGGCCAGGGGCCATGGGGATGTTTACTATGGAAGGGGCAGCAGAGGAGAAAGGGATCAAAGAAACGAAGGGAGGCAAAGAGGAGAAAGAGAACAGAGGGGGCATTGGCACGGCGAGCAGCAATCCACTATGCGCAGAAGAAAGCAAGAAGGAGAAAGAAGGATCGGGTACAGTATCAGAAGAGAAGGTGAAAAAGGAAGGGGCAGAAGATATGCCTCTGGCGAAGGTAGTGAAGAAGGAAGAAGGAGGGTTGTACCCAGTAACAGAATTAAGAGAAGCCACCAGACAACAACTGACAGCCGCTGAGGGGTACTCAAACCCTGCATACAGCCCTCCACCATATGCTCCTATAGTTAGCTACCAGAGGGGGAGGAGGTGACAAGCACAATAGACTTAAACTCCACACAGGCAGGCACGAAAAGATGAAAGAAAAGTGGGGAACACATTGCATCCATAGGACCAGACGAATGGGTAGCAGCGCAGGTGCTTCTAAAGCTCCGAGGGTCACTAACAGGCGAAGAAGAGGACGCAGTGAGGAGAATGGGTATCACACAGACGGGGACCGAGGTGAGTAAGACAAGAGAAGGTCAACTGTCACAGGTAGAGGAAGAAATGCTGGAGGAAAGGTTGGCTGAATTAAGAGACACACGAAGTGCACTGATCAGACAGTTCGAGCAAGAAACATGAAGAAGGAAGAAGGAGAGAAAGGAAAATAGGGACGAGCAGGAGAGGATGAAGGAACAAATGGAAGAGAGGAAGAAAGCTCAGCAGATGAAGGCAATAGCAGAGAGGGTGTCACGAGCGGAGCAACGAGAAATGAAACAGAGGGAGGAAGAGAAAGAAAGGGAAATGGAACTGTGGAAAAGGAAAATACTATCTGAAAGCGCCCGGAAATATGAAGAAGGTAAAGCAATAGAGAGCATATTAAAAAGGGAAAGGGCCAAATGGGAAAGGAAGGAAGAGGAAAAGAGGATATTAGCGAAGGTAAGTGCGGAGGTGTTGGAAGAACTAAATAGGAAGAGAGCGGAAATAGGTGGTGAAATAATGGGAAAAAAGGAGGAGGAGAGTGGAGATAGGAGCGTGGAGCATGGAGTAAGAGCATACACACGCCAGGATTCGGAGGTGGCTAAAACGTCAACACAAGGGGCAGCTGTTTAAGGAGGTGAGTACAAGGAAGCAGACTTAATAGATTTAAGGACAGTAACAGTGGGGGGAAAAAGAACAGAGTGGCGATTGTCTTTTCCTGATGGATTTTGCAGCGAGGAGGAAGAATGTTTGGGAAAAGATGGAAGAGATGGCAATAGGGAGAGTTTAGATAAACTGTACATTACACGCACTAACTGCGAGTCACCATGGGCATGCGGAAAAAGGGAAGAAGGAAACATAGGTGAAGAAGGAGCAAGAGAGGGAGCAAGGAGAATGCCACAACCATTAACACCGACACCAGCACTAACACCACGCCCACTGACGCCCACTGACACCCACCCCTGTGCACACCCCATATATCGACATACTTAGGGACATCCCAGGATGCAATCAGGAAGAACGGGCAAGCACGCCCACAGTGACAGAAGAGGGCAAAAGGAGAGGGAGGAAGAATTTAGTGGACGATAAAGCAATTAACTGTAATATTGATATCATTGAAGAATTACCCGACACAGAGGAAGAGGAGGAATACACCGACATAACTCCACGGGCACGGGGGAAATGAGGGGGTACAATTTAATGCCGCTTCTGGAAAGGGGAGGGGCCAGACCACAATATGTCCGCTGGAAGCATGCCGATAAAGAGAACATAAAATGCAGACTTCCATCACTAAGTGGAGGAGCAGGGAAATGGATATATGAGATGAAAAAACACTGCAGGGCAAAAATTAGCGGTGGGGGACGTGAAGGGACTCCTAATATCAATATTGGGGGATGCTGCAGATTGCATTTGGAAAAGGGCGGGCTTCCCAGGGGTCACTATAACTGACACATCACATGATGGAGCGCCATTTGCCAACTGCACACATGAGCTGTGGCAGGCTCTAAGGGTCCAGTACCGAGACACGTCAGACATAGGAGGTATGACGTCACGCAAGATGCGTGAGAATGAAGATCCTGTTGATTATATCCAGGAGATTCAGAAGAAGTGGCGCCTGGAAACTCAGGAGGCGTGGGATAAAGCACTAGCAATTTTCTACCATATATTAGTACAAGGGCTCCCGGAGCAAGTACAAAGACAGCTGAAGAAAATAGTGGGGATGGAAGCTAAGGCCTGGCCGGAAATACAACTAACTATAGTACACCACTGCAGGATGTGGCAGGAAAAGATGAAACAAAAGGAGGAAGATAGAAAGGCAGAGGAGGCAAAATTGGTGCAGAAAAAGCTATCTAAATATGCCATGAAAGGAGCACTAATAACAACACTCATGGTATCAACACCAACCCCCACACAAGTAACGGTTGCACAAGACACAACACAACAACAGGTAGCACAATTACAGCAGCCAGCCCAAATTATAACACAGCAGATGCTCCCGCCCCCACTATACACGGCACACGCAGGAGGATATATGCCAATGGGAAATGGATATTATAACAACTACAGGGAGAGGGGCAGCATGATGAGAGGGAGGGGCTATGGCCAACCTGCACAACAGCAAGGGGGAGGGTTCCGGGGCTAGTACTCAAATGGACAGCAAGGGTACCAGGACACCACGGGGAGTTTCCCATAGCAAGCCAGAGAACCACCAAGATGTTGGGTTTGCGGGATGGTGGGACACATGTCACGCACTTGCAGGATGAGGCCCACCCAAACAGCATGGGGGGAACAAGGCCAGCAAGGGCCTATCGGAGAACAACAAGTTTACCAACCACAACAAGGAATACAACAATGCCTACCACAACAACAAGTGCCCCCGCAACAACCACAGCAGCAGGTACAAACATACACACCACCACAACAACAGGTGATAGCAACGCAATAATATCAAGTACAACCGGTACAGTATCTAACACAAATACAGGACAATGCAGTATCAGCAACTGATGAACCGCTACAGCAGACACAGCTGGGAAAGGTGACAATATTGGGTCACAACCCTTAAACAGGAAGCGGTCAGTCACTATATCCACAATAGGACAGCCCACAGATGTCTTTGATGTGTCCCATCCTATCAGTAACACCTAATACTGCGGAGAAACCACACATACAGGTAGCGATAGGTGACAAAAAAATGTCCCTCCTAGTTGTCACCGGGGCCACTAGGTCCTGCATAAGGGAGGGTACATTTAAAATGTCAGGCGAAGCCATGCACACTCAAGGATTCTCTGGGGCTGGAGGGTTGGTTCCCTTCATTGATAACATCTCTTTATCTATAGGAGATCACAACATGTCTCTCCCACTTCTGTACTCGAAACCGTCACCAGTAAACATACTTGGGAGGGACATAATGAGCAGATTGAATATGACCATCTCCTTCACAGAGAAGGGCATAATTTGCTCTACACCAGGAATTAACATGCTCACAGCATGACAAATACTGCAGGATTACTGTGGCCAAACAGTGGCCCGGGCTGAGCCTGTAGATGCAGAGATCTTCTAATATGGGACAGACATGGCAATTGCATGGTTGCCTGGAATTGGGGGCAAAATTTGGAGGAGGGCAGCAGCATACTTATTCAGACCAGAGACACCAGCAAGTGAAATTGAGGGGAAAATGATTTCAGTGAGCATCAAGAGCATTATGGCAACTGCAGACTATATCGCAGTACATGCCCAAGACAGGGAGGGGAGAGCCTGGAGAGCTGTAATAGTACTGGCAGATGGATGCAGGCTTACACAGGTGTCTGATGAGGAGCTCTTCTCAGACAACAACAGAGAGGGAGAGATGGTGTTTGGGATGAGCATTAACTTTTGGTTGAAGGTAACATACAAGCAGGTGGCACCGACAATGGCAATGGCACTAGAGGCACCTGCTCCTACACCAGTGCCATTTTACGAGGAAGACATGGCAGCTGTAGCAACATCACTGTGGACCACCAGTCCATATGACGTTGGCCTCATCAAGAGCATTAGTGGCATAAAAATAAAATTGAAAAAAAGGAGCAATGCTACCAAGAGTGAAACAATACACACTATCAAAAGAGGCAGATGAGGGCATATATGAAACAATAACCACCCTAATAAACAATGGTATACTACTGCCATCAGAATCCCCTTGCAATACTGCTGTGTATCCTGTACACAAAGCGAAAGGAGGGTGTTGGCGTTTTATCCAGGACCTAAGGCCCTTGAACCACATTGTAGAGGCAGAGTACCCCATAGCAGCTAACCCGGCTACAATACTATGTGGGATACCAGCAGAGGCATCACGGTTTACCGTGATTGACCTCAAAAATGCTTTTTTCTCGATACCTCTGCACCCAGACACACATGACCTGACAAGCTTCACATACTGCAACACAAAATGGAAACACACAAGGTTGCCCAATGGTACTGTGCGTCACCATCCATCTTCAACAGAGTGATCCAAATGGATTTGGGAAACATCGAGATGGAGAGCACGGTGCTGCAATACGTAAATGACATCATCATTTGCAGCACCACAGAAGAAAGGTGTAGGAAGGATTGAATTAAGATGCTCACAGTGTTAGCTGAGAAGGGGTATAAGGTAGACAAGGGAAAGCTACAGTACTGCCAGGAACAGGTACTCTACATTGGTCAGCTCATCTCACAGAATGGGAGGAACATTGCACCACAAAGGGCACAAGCGATTACGAACACACCACAACCACAGACAGTGAGAGAACTGCAGCAGTTTCTGGGCCTATGCAACTACTGCAGGTCGTGGGTTTTTGACTACAGCTCATACATAGGACCCCTGCTCGAGGCCCTAAGAGAAACACAGAAGGGGGACAAAAAGTTGGGATGGACAAAAGAAATGAAAGAAGCATTTGACGAATTAAAACACGCCATCTCAACAGCACCAATACTGGCCACTCCAAACTATGACCACCAATTTTTCATTTTATCACATTGTGACTCAGCAGTAATGAAGGCAGTACTGACACAAAAAACAAACATGGGAAACAAGCCTGTAGCATTTTACAGCAGACACCTGGATCCTGTAATGTTAGGTCACTTCCCTTGCGAACAGAGTTTGGCACCAGAGCTTTTGCGGTGGAAAAATCATCATTAATAACAATGGGATGCCCCACCACACTATTTGTGGAACACGCCCTCTTTGCAATATTGAACAAGCCCAAAACACCATTGACCACACAGAGAGCATCAGGCTACGAAATAATTTGATCAAGACCAGAATTAACAATTGTAAGGTGCAGCAATGTAAACCCAGCGATTTTTATAGCGGAGGTAGTTAAAGATGGTGACTACGCTCATGATTGCACACAGGCCATCGGAATTTACTCCAGCACAAGAAAGGTTGACGAAAATGCCCTAGAGGGAGGGGAGATAATGTACATTGATGGGTCCTCAACAATTGACCAGAGTGATGGGGTAAGAAGGACAGGAGTAGCAGTGGTTAGGCTGACAGAGGATTTGATGTATGTACCAGTAAAATGTGTACAGCTGCCACAACACTACTCAGCCCAGGTGGCAGAACTAGTGGCCCTGATTTTGGCACTAAAAGAGAGCTATGATAAAAGAGTAACAATATATTCAGACAGTGCATATGTCACATCTACGGTACACTCAGGATGAATAAAATGGCAAAGAAGGGGGTTCATAAGAGCTGATGGAACCCCAGTACAACATGCCCTACTACTTGCCGAACTGATTGAAGTAATTAATGACCCTCGAGAAATAGCCCTGGTGAAGTGTCAAGTACACACTAACGGGGATGACCCTATCTCAAAAGGAAATGAAACAGCAGACGCACATGCCAAACATGCTGCATACTTTGGTGAGATGTGGACCCTCCCAGAAAAACAAGAAGGCAAAGGGAGGGCGGGAGAGAACAGATGCTAATGAATGAGGGATACACTCACATCCCTGAAACACAGATACTGGAATTACAGGCAGCATCACCCATGGCGGAAAAGGAGCTATGGGTCAAAAGAGGGTGCACAATGTCCCCCACAGAGGCATTATGGCATCAGAATATTACAGGCAAGGTAGTAATGCCCCTAGCCCTATTGAAAACAGCACTGGCTCAGCTACATCATCCAACACACACAGGAAAGGAAGTGATTGCAGCACGAATAAAGGAGGCCTGGTTCTGTCCCGAGTTAAATTCACATGTTGCAAACTTTATCAGCAAATGCCTAACATGTCAACAGTTCACAGCCGGTCACACGCTGCAAGTGATAAAAGGTACTATACCCCGGCCAGAAGGACCCTTCCTGCACCTGCACATTGACTACGTTGACATGATCAACGTATGTCAAGGACACAGATACATGATTGTAGTGGTATGCCCATTTTCATTGGGTCCTGCTCTCATGCAGACCCCTTCAGAGCAGCAAGATTTCTAGTGAGGAAAGTTTTCCTGAGGTGGGGAGTTTGCGAAGTGCTGCGGTCAGACAATGGCCCACACTTTGCAAACAAAATGTTTGAACACCTAACTGCACTACTTGGCATCAAACACAAGTTTGCATGCGCATATCACCCGAAGGCTAACAGTGTTTATAAACGCCTGAACAGCCTCCTGAAAGAAGAAATTGCAAAGATCCAACAGACAACTAAGAAAAGCTGGTTGCACTGCCTCCCCTTGTCTCTATTTGAGTTAAGGAACAGGCCAGGGTCAGATCACCACATCACACCCCACGAGGTGGTGACTGGACGTCAGATGCGCCTTCCACTAACCCCACCATCAAAGGCCTTGACCGACTACGACAGCTCTGCAAATGTTTTTGGTGACGAAATGTATCAACATGTGTCTTCTTTGATTACTAGTGTCGCCTTTATCTCTCAACAGCTCGAGCGCACGCCGGGCAGGTCGAAAACCACTGGACAAGAAGAAACAAAAGAGGAGCAAGGACAACAAGCTAACTGGACTATTGCGGAAGGAGACCACGTTCTCCTCCGCAACTTCAACCGCCGATGGAACAGACCCAGGTTCACTGGGCCCCAACAGGTGGAAGAAGTAGCTCCTAGAGATGTAAAGCTCTGTGATAAGAAAGTGTGGAACCACGTACATGACGTCAAGCCCTACAAAGACCAGACCCACCCTTGCGTTGATGACAGGGCCATTGCCCTGACCCTTCCCCAACCACAGACTATAACAATTTAGGACATTTGCCCACAGGCCACCCCATGGTCACGAGATCACAGGTCAAACAAAACCCTGCCCCAGCCTGCCCGCCCCTGCCACTACCCAAATAAAGGACATTGCCTAACAAATTGGAAAAAAAGGAGAGACAAAGAAAGTAATGTTACAATACCTGCCGTGTGATTGGTATGCAAGTGAAATTGCTGGTAAATTGCTGGTAAACAAGGTTGTTGGGAAAGAGCTCTCATTGTAAATATGGGAAAATATACACAAATGAAGGATGGACAGAGGGAGTGGTGGGCAACAATATGGTAACAAAGAAAAATGCGAACTCAATAAACGAAACAAACCACAAGTGTTGGATGGAGTGGGTGTCATGATGCCTACCCCCGGGGATCCAGATCAAGTCCAGCAGCCCCAGAACCAGGCATCAAGTTATTCCAAGCAAGCCCAACAACCCCTGTTAGGGGCCATTTGGGTGCAGTTCTGGCATCTATGGCGCCAGGTTCATATGGAGAATCAGTCCTGGCGCCATAGGCTCCAGGCTCATAGATTAAAACTTACCTGATGCAGACCATGCTGCAAACTTACCTGATGCAGACCATGCTGCAGAGCTCCAAGCCAAATGAGGCTTGGAAGGGACTACTTTACCAAGGGACTATTTTTTACTCGGGTGGGGTCGGGGAGGAATATTTACCTGGGACTACTTTGGGGGCTATTTAAACCACGCCCGAAGAGCAGCACACGCTTCGCGTTATTCTGCATCCAGCAGCGTAACGCTCACCGTGCCTGCAAGTCTGCATCCAGTCTTCTGCCACACCCGCCTCGAGTCTGGAGCTCTTAGTAAAAGGGAGAAAGAAGGAGAAAAGGTTAGAACAAGAGCAATACCTTTGATCTTTAACTGAATTCCCGATCACCGCGCCTTCGAGCTGGAAGAAAGAAGTTATTTTATGCGCATCGCCTCGCCTGCTGCAGCGCCGCGCTGAACTCACCAGCCTTCGCAGCATCTTCACTTTTCACTGCATCCTTCTATATGTTCCCGCCGCGCTCCGGCACCTAAGGGGAACACAAGAACAGCAAGATGAGCCAAGGGAATAAACAGAGGCAATATTAGTTAACCCCATAGACTTACCTGATTTTACCGCCAGGGGTACTATTCCTCTTCACGGGTCGGCGCAGCCTCCACTGCATCTTCGCCGTACCCCGGCCCCTAAGGGGAAACGAAACGACAGCAAGGTGAAACAAAGGGACAGACAAGGGGAGACTTACCTAATTTTACCGCCGGAGGCATTATTCCCCGAGACTTCATAATTTCTCTCAGCACCTGAATAAGGGAGAAAACGACAGGTTACATACTGGCATTATATTATCGAACTGTGTTGGATAATACAAATCCTTACCTGAATGTTACCGGTCGCCACAAGGAACTCTTCGCTAGGGTCAAGCTGCAACCTGCAAGGAATCGGACAAGAGTGAAAGTCAGACATTTCAACTCTTACGAACTATATACATACGGCATCTTGCCGGAAATCTCAGAGTCAATATTGTTCTGGAACTCACCTATACCTTTGAACCAGTGAAGCAACTGGTTATCTAAGCGCCCCTGCGCTCAATGCAGGATGGAGAGCTCATCTTTCCAAACCATCAGGTGAGACTATAAGAGGGGACATTAAAAGTGATCAGTGGGGAGAACAGCGGGGGTGGGGGTTAACGCTCTACTCCATGGGTGGTTAATTCCCTTTCTCCATTTGCAGAAGAATGCTCCTACGGGCCAAGCAAACGAAGCTAGGTGGGCCAGTCCAGTCTGTCATCTCGGCACTACGCATCACATTGGTGGAGACTGCAGCTGTCCAGTTCAGATCGACACCCCTGTGGGAGCCAGGTGAGCGTAACAGTGGGTAAAAAGTGTACCACTGTTAACATGGCTGGAGAAAGACGAAAACCCAATACTATACTACCACTAACTGCACCCACACTGTGCTATCAACAAAACAGCGATGTTGATGTTGGAAATAAGAACAACTGTAAAAGTAAAATATTGCTACCAGAGGGGGTGCCGGCACAGCAGTTCTAATGGACCACTATTGGGCCTGCGGCAATAAGGCATACCACACATTACCTCCATCATGGAATGGAATATGCACTGTGGTACATATCCACGTACCATCTCTGGTTGTGCCTCAGAAACATGTCAACATGGCCAACTTCCCCAAGATGGACGAAGGAGACAAAAGGAAGAAAAGATCTGTGATGTTTAAAGAAGGTGACGAGAACACCGACGCAAACATTCTGTCGAGAGTGAAAAGACAAGGAGAACCACTGACGGTAAACTACCTGTGGGGAAGATCGGAAACAGCTCTCACTGCCATTCCACCAGAACGCAGACTATTTAGCAGAGCAGCAATGTTCTTCTCATCAATAATACACCCAGGACTGCAGGCATATGCAAATGCAAAATGGCTCCAGATAACCTGATGGGAGCTAATGATGACCATTAATTCCACTGTCAATGGATTTAATGCAATAAAAGAAGAACTGAGGGCGGTACGTATGGTAGCACTACAAAACAGATATGTGCTGGACCTCCTCACGGCAATGGAAGGAGGAGTTTGTGCAAAAATTGGACAATCATGTTGCACAATTAACCCTGCTAATGACGCAGACAATGGAACACTTACTGAAGCAGTATCACAACTTGCCGTGATGCACTCGAAAATGGTTGAAGAAAGTAAAGGAGTGAAGAAGGATGGCAGCTGGTTCTCTTTTTTATGGTCATGGATGCCCTCATGGCTGTCAGATGGACTAACATTCATAGTTGGCTGTTTATGTGTGGGAATGGTCTTGTTAATTGGAATGAGGGTTTGGAAAGCAAGAAAAGCACATACAATGGATGAGATGATGGAAATGGTCGGCATGCACACCCTGCTACCAGCAGAAGACGACAAGCACACAGACATGATTATTCAAGAAAGAGAAAGGTTGCGCAAACAGATACTTGAAAATCACCTAGACCCACCTTCTCTGAAGGTGGAGAACCCAAGGAACCCGAGGAGCTACGTTGGAAGATGGGTATACTGTAAACCCGGGGGCGGAAGCATTTATATGTACTGGTCATTTGAAGATCATATCAACCACTATGGACACCTGGCTGGAATAACGAAAGTATGTAGAGTAAAAGGAGATAAGGAAAAGGATGATTTTGTGGTCGACAAGTCGACGAGAGGGGGGACTGAAGTGGGAGAATGGGATAACACCCTCCCCCCAATCTCATCCAGACCATGGCCTAGGGGATCACGGCCCAGGCACCCCCCACGAGAGGAGTTCGCTTATTTACCAGATGACAAAGTATCCTGCTTCAAAAACATGCATATACGAAGAGTATTCCCACTAGCACGCCCGGGTCAAGCCGACGCCTGCAGCATGGGTCAGCTTGACTAGAACAACAGCCACAAGTATTCACATCATTAGAGATGCCATGACGACATAGCCAACAGACAAGAACACACGTGCCACCATGCACACTGGTCACTCACACACCAACCGACACAGAGAATATACTCAGTGCTATGACGTAGCGGACTGACATACCCACGGACATGCATTGTTGTTATTTTTCACATAGGCCTTCTACAGCACCGCAGAAACGCAAGACGCCTGAAGAGCTTGTGTATATGCTTGCTGATGCTTTCTCGCTACCTATCACTATGAAGATGCCACCATGTATATCTAATGCTGCGTATGACACTCTGTCACCCCACGACCCCCATAGTATGGATTATGTACCGCCACCCACAAACTAGGCCCAAGTAGGCCTCAAGCAAGAGTCCCCAGGCAGGAGTCTTGCAAACAAAAACCCTCCCAGAATGAAATGCAAGTGCTGACCATGCAGAACGAGCCCCCAACGAGAGCCCACAGCCAAGGCCACGATGTTGCAACCCACATGCCGCGCGCCCAGCACCAAGGTTATACCTGCAGATGCCAAGCCCTCAGAGACAAAATACAAAATCTAATGCTCATAATTCTACTCCAGCTACGGTCTCCCCACATGTAACCAAGCCGAACTGACAAGGTGCCAAGCGTACGAGACAGAGAACCTCCAGGGTCCCACGTCTGGGACACAATCTGCAACAACGAAGTGACAAGTTGGACACCTACAGCATTGGGAAAGACCTTGTCACCAGCCCATAAGCAGACCTGTCCATTGTCCGCACAAACACATAGTTGCACATTGATGCTAATGTCAGGTGCACCGCGAGCTGGGAACAACGATGGTCCCATGCTTGGGGGCTCGTGAGAGAACCAATCAGAATACTGGGGTGCTCATCACTAACGCTATTACTCTTAGCCAATCACGAAAGGTCCCCTTGTAACAATTCCAATGTAACAACTGTTAGGGACAGCCCAAGTGTACCACCTGACCTGTCCTCATCCACTAACATTTTTTCCCATAGGTTATCCATACAAACCTTACCACTCGGGGAACCAACCCGAAGTGGCGATAGGTTTTGTGATGATTTTCCCAGGTGACGCAAGTAGCGTGTCATACTGCTGTAAAAAGGGCCTGCGAGCCCCGCTAACTACGAGAGCCTCTCTGGATGCATACGGTGTGAGTGTATCCCTGCCTTTATTCTAACAAACAGCAGTAGTTGCCTTGCTCCTTGTGTGTATCTCATAATCCTTTTGGGACGCGGGAGGAGTTGGGGCCTCCCCAGCCCCGGAGGTCCGCGGACGGCTCTGCCGGCCCCTGGGAGATCACCCCGATCCCACTAGCTGTTGAAATCATGGGGCTGGAGGACATGCAGGTACTGCTACAACAACAGCAACAACAACAACTACAACAACAGGCAGCACAGAGGAGACGCAGGAGGAGAAGGAGGGTGAGACAGGCCCAGCAAGTTCCACCAGTGCAGCCAGTGGTACCACGTAGGCAGCCACCAATCCCTCGCATCAGACCCAGTCCATTCAATCTAAGCCCTGAGCAGATCCACACCCTGTACCGGTTGGACCGGGACGCCATCTCCATCATAGTGGAAATGACACACAATGACATTGTCAGCCTGATAGAAATACGCACTGCCATCTCCCCTCTACTGAAGGTGGTGTCTGTGCTCCACTTCCTGGCCACAGGCACTTACCAGCACACAGTGGGGCAGCTGCATGGCATATCACAACCACTCTCATCTCACATGCTGACCCAAGTGCTTGATGCCCTCCTGAAGCATGCAAGCATCCACATTGCCCTACCACGGACTGGTCAGGAGCTCGCTGACACCAAAGTAGGCTTCCATGCACTGGCAGGTATGCCCAATTGCGTCGGTGCCCTCAACTGCACCCATGTAGAATTGGTGGTCCCTCATGCCAATGAGGCGGTGTACCGCAATCGCAAGCAATACCACTCCATCAATATGCAGATGGTATGTAACTCCGGCAAGATCATCACACATTGTTGCGCCCGATATCCCGGATCTCCATATGATGCCATGGTGCTGCGTAACTCAACGCTATCCCGCTACATGGAGTGACATGCTGGACAACGTGCCTGGCTGCTTGGTAAGTTGCCTGACTGGGCCATGCCAGTGCATTGGGGTTGTGAGGTGGGGGGATGCATAATCCAACTGGGTGGGATTGGGGGGGATGCATACTCTACCTGGGTGGGATTGGGCGGTGAGTGGACAATGTACTCAAAGCTAAACACTGTTGTCCTGAACATCCCAACCTGAACATGACACATCAATGCCATACATAAGACCAATGCCGCACATTAATGACAAGATGCCAGACGAACAAGCAGGCCACCATGGGTATGTCAAGCGATGCATGATCACAACTGTGCCAATGCTGCTAGTGCGATTAGGTACAGAGTAGCATACACTGCAATAACGGGTGGCAAGACATCGTTCCGCATCCACAGTACATCTGCATCCGCATGCAAGTGGACACCCTGAATCATCTGTACAACGCAATCAACACTAGTAGACCATTGTGCAGTACACAATGCATCACATGAACCTGTGTGCATACGTCCAGTTACATGTGCACGTAAACACCAAATAGCTGCAGCCGTGGCCGTTAATCCTAAAGGTGTCAGCTTAGATATTGACTCAAACATGTCTCTTTGTGCTCCCCTGCAGGTGATGGAGGCTATCCCTTGAAGCCGTGGCTACTTACCCCTGTACAGAACCTAGCAGAACAGGCATGAAGAGGAGTACAATCGGGTTCATACCCGTACCTGTATTGTGATTGAGCAGACCTTTGGCCTGTTGAAGGCACGGTTCCGCTACCTAAGCAGGTCTGGTGGAGCACTCATCTATGGGCCTGAGAAGGTGGCAAAGATCACCATGGTCTGTGTCATGCTGCACAACATGTGCATCTGGATAAATGTACCACTGCCAACTGACATTGACATGCATGCACCAGGTGAGGATGATGGAGGAGAAGCAGCAGCCTTGCAAGTACGTGATGCACAAGATGGCTGTGCTGTACGCCAATCACTGATTGACAAATAATTCTGAACCACGGGGACGTTGATGGTTATGTGTCGGTACTACACTGAGTACTGGGACCGTGTGGGCCTAGACACAGGGTGTGTGGGGAGTTGGGCACTGTGCGCTGTCATGAATAAAATGTACACACATGTAATGAACAATGTCCAGTCATGAAATGATTTTGAACACAACGGGTGTATTAAGAAAAAAACAATGTAGCCGTCCCCCTGCCCCAAAACACCCAAACACCCCATATCCCCACAAACACCCCATACCCCCCACAAATACCCCATACCCCCCAAACACCCCAAACTCCCCAAACAACCCATACCCCCAATGGACACCCCCATAATCCCCTCAACACCACCAACACCATGTCCCCCCTCACCCATTGTCATCCCACACATGATGTGGTTGGACCAGCTATTTGCAGGCTTTTTTTGTGTCGGGGGGGCAGAATTTTTGTGTGCCTTGCACTGCACCTCGTCATCTGCACAGGGCTTGAGAGAGTGGAGCTTGCAGGTGAGTTCGATGGGGTGGAAGTGGATGGATTTTGCACCACTGGTGCAGGTTGTTGGTGCTGCATGTGTTCCAGCATCCTGGTAAGGACCTGTGTGACGGCCCCTAAACTGTCACGTATGAGTATTGCTCTCAAATTGATGGCTGCAATGGTTCCTGCATTTGCCTCCCGCATTTCACGGTATGTGTGCTCACCCTTGGCCACATACTTTAGCACTGTAAAGACTGGACGGGGGTGTCTGTACTTCTGCTCCCTATATGGTAGAAGAGAGGCACAGAGGACCCCAGTCAAGATTCTCTATTCGGTAGCTGTGGACGAGCAATCAAGGCCTAGCTTCTCAGGAGGTGATGCAGGCTGGTTCTTAAGTACAGTATAGTCCCCAAGCCCCCACAAAGGAATTTCCGCACACTGTATTAGTTAAAACACAGTTTTTATGTAATTAATATTCAAGGTTATGTACACTATCACAATAACACACTGCGCTCAGAAAATCAACAATGGTGAATATATACAATTCTAAAGTGGTACCACAAATATTATCAGATCTCATTAAAGTGCATCAACTATACTGTCAAAATGCCACACAGATCAATAAAGAGGAAACCAGCAGTAGAGAGGAGAAGGAAAGCAAGATGGTTGAACAGTTGGCAGAATACTGGCCTTTACCAACTAGGCACAATTCTGTGTGGAGATCCCTCACTGAGACTACCTGTAAAGCAACAATGTATCACAAGCACAGTCCATATATTGTTCTACAAGTCTTATATCCCTCTACAATAGTTCTACAGCCCAATGTACCTGAAATTGTAGCGTTCGTCAACGGGAAATCGACAGACCTTCTTGAGTGCCCTCCCTTTAAGGCAAGAGTCACGGGTCGTCGAACGTCCAACGGAGAACAGGGTGAACTACGGCGGTGAAGTGGCAGCTTCGTTCCTAGCGGTGTTCATCGAAGACGGAGCGTTGCCATCCTTCAAGGAAGAGGCGTGCGGGGCACCTCGGTGACGGTAGTTCTGGACCGCAAAGAGATGTTGAAGAACTGTGGCCCAGCAAGGGCATCAAGTCGTCGGCGTCTCTGTGATCTTTAGGTGGTGGGTAACCCACTGGTGGATGCTCCTCGGTGCGTCGACGGTCGGGCCTTCTCCAGCGGGATAAAGCGGGCGGCGATGCAGACAAGAGCGTCCTTGGCCCAAATTAAGTTATTAGGCAAATGGCAGCACAGCGGCTCCAGTCGGCGATGGCGGTCATCGACAGTGGCGGACAACAGTCCGGTAGCTTCTCTTTGGGATTCTGCGGCAGTCCCCGTCTCCAGTCGGCAGCCTGTTGTAGGTCTGTCTACCAGGGAGCTTTGGCAAAGATCAGCTGGTGCACGAGGGTCCCTCGTAGCTCGGGAAGAGGGTGCCTTACCAGGTCCTCTCTGGGTCAGTTCTTAGAGACACAGCAGCTTTCAGATTGTGAAGGAGAGCAACAGCAATTCTTCTCTTCCAGCAGGGCTTCAAGGTTAAGCTTCAGTTTCACTCCAGTTAATCTTCAGCTTCTGAACACGAATTCTAGCAGTGAGAGGCCCCCAGATCTACTAGTTGATCTCCCATTCATTCTGCTGGGTCACACTCAGGCAACCAATCAGTCAGAAGGGCATTCATGCAGGCAGGCAGCCAATCAGGTGCATAGTGCATTCAGGCCATACACTCCTCTCCAGACACTCACAACAAGTTATGTGTATTGGGACAAGTACCCAGCCATTCAACACTCCACACTGCATTCATACCAGTTTCGGGCAGGGCTGCCTCAGTCATTGGCCCTCAATCCGAGGTTGGTGCTAGTCATGGCACTATTAGCGCCATGACTAGCACCAATACCGGAACCGTCACTGACGTGGTGGTATGGGGACTTACCGGTCCATTCCGCCCTTTGCGGGACCGGTAAGTCCCCATTTGAAATGCCATTCCCCATTCCCATTTGAGCCCCCATAGAGCTCAATGGGAAGGAGGAAGGCGGCAATAACGGTACCACAAATTGCTTGTACCGTTATTGACCCCGGTATCCCTTTGCAGGTCCCGTACTTAATGCCTGGTAAAATCAGGCGTTAAGGGAGGGACCTGCAAAGGGACCTCATAGTAGGGCGCAAAGAGATTACCGGCACCGGTGTCATTACCGGTGCCCGGTATCCCTTTGCGCCTAGCTTGTAATGAGGGCCATTGTGTCAAACACCAGATACTAGACATCCACAACACAGAATGCGTATTTGTCACACACTCCATTCACCCAGGTCCCACCCAGAGGGTGTACCCCCAACATACAGTCACTGGGAAGGCTCCAGCCAGTCTGGCCTGGACCTCACAACAACACCGTATATGGAACTTCCACCCAAAAGCCGGTCAGGGGGAAGGGACAGAGTCAGGGCTTCCCAGGACTTTGGGAAAACAAGGTAATATGCAATAGAAAGCAAGAGGCACCAGGGACCATCTTGTTTCCTACCAGGAATCAACTGATTCCAATGGCAGGGCCTGGGTATCCCAAAATGGAGGATACTCAGGGCACCTGTCAAATTCAGCATGGAGTTGCCACCAGTCCATACCCTGCTCTGTGGGCCACACACAGGTGCCCAAAAACATACACTAGGGGCACAGGGTTGTACCCCCACTCATGGGTGCCATAAGGGTATCCCATGGGTCTGTTTTTAAAGATGGCCGCCGGCGCATTTCTCGTTCAGACTCGATGACGTTACTTCCGGGTCTGATATTACGAGCACGGTATTAGCATGATGTTATTACCGGGTCGTTATTAAGGGGTTTCTCCTTGGCAGAGGCGGTATCGGCGGGTCCCGTGATGGAGCTATTGGGGGGTTGGACGGCCTTTAGCGGTGTGGCGGTGCAGCCATTACTGGCATGGGGGTTTGCGCGTGCTCGTGCACTCGTAATTAGCCGCTA
Source organism: Ambystoma mexicanum (assembly GCF_040938575.1). Lineage (NCBI taxonomy): Eukaryota > Metazoa > Chordata > Amphibia > Caudata > Ambystomatidae > Ambystoma > Ambystoma mexicanum. The sequence goes on from NC_090929.1 coordinate 546,870,944, forward strand.
TTAGCGGCGTCAAGGGTGCACAGACGCTCTATTACCTCCTTGCCGGTAGTGACTCAGTTTTTAGTGGGATTCTTGTAATAAGGCCCACTGTGTTTTAAAGGCAAAAGCCCACATGCGATTGGACTAAAGCTAGCCTGCTTTAGGGGTCCAATCCCTGTTCTTATAACAAGTGGACTTTGCCTTCTGACATCACAACCAAAATGGTTTGTGCCAAAGGAAGTGGATGGGACAGGAAGGAAAGATAGAGGCAAAGAGAAACAAGATGGTGAAAACTTCCTCCAGCTGTAAAGAGATCCCTCAGTCTACACTAATCCCATTTCATTCTCTTCTCAGTAGAATCAAAGGTCTTTAGATATTCAGCACACAGGTGTTAGGCTACTCCATTTGCAAATGGATGTGCCCTTTTAATCCTGTTCCCAGGACAGTTTACAGTGTAGTTGCTGCTCTCTTAGGAGGATGCTACCTGCTCTCACAAAGGAACACTGAAATGTTCTCCCCAAGGCTACATTCCTGCTAACAGTGGCAAAGTCCATCCTGTCTGGGGAGAATACAAACAATTCATTCACAGCTGAGCTTAGGTCAAAAGGCTGACATGTGTGGGATTTGAAATAGCTCTGGCTGTAATAGTTATAGGAAATTCTATAACTCGGTATGGATTATATTTAAAGATGTATCTGCCAACAGGACACTATAATTAGAGGCTTTTGGTACAGGGGCGCATGTCTCAAATGCAGCCCCTTCACTGCAGAAACATGCCTGTCACTGCAGTTGTCAACTGGGCACCTGCGACCTCTGAGACTGCTATGTGCCACTGGTAGAGCAGGCATTGCAGATCAGGATACTGATGCAGCAGAGCATGGGTACAACACTATGCTTTTGGTGTGCAGCGTATGAACAAGGAATCTGATCAACAGATTACCCTTTCAGAGGTGGAATTACTATATAATTTTATTAAATTAATAGACATTTTAAAAAGCTAGGGTTTCTACATCCTTGCCATGTGCGAATCTTGCACATGCCACCACTGCCCACAACTCAGGACCCATATCTTGTGTTCTTCCTCCCCATAACACCAGACCCATTTGTTGCATTCTGCCTCACCACAAATGAGACAAGACCCTTACCTAATGTCTTGCCTCGCCATAACACAAGTGCATCCGCGATGGCGATCCCATGAAGGTAAGCCCACGAGGGCACCCAAGCTTTAAAGGAACGCCTGTACACTCATGTACACTGGGCACATCCTTGTATTCTCTTTGTGCACCACATCAGCTGTGTGGATCAGTATTAAGTGTGCAACGCTGACAAATGCGCTGTGTGTGAGTTCAACTATAGCCACGGGCCTTGTGATTGCCCAACTATATTATTTCCTTGTTGGTTGCCACTTCAAAATGGCCATCATGCGTACACCTGAGTGCCACCTAGCTCGCTAACTTGGCTGCTCTGGTTGCCGTGACCCAATTGGCCAACAGCTACACCTAGCCAACCAATCCACGAGCCGAGAGGCGAAGCCAGCCCTACCCCCAAAGGCCGACACCTAAGGCCCTGTTGGCACCCCTGTTAGCACACCGGAGCGCGAGGACCAGTACCCCAACACCAGAGTACTCCCTGGTAAGCATCCTCCAACACACAGACAGTATTGACATTGGTCTCATGCCACCAGACATTGCACACATAATTTACTTTCATTGCCGTTGAACTCATAACCAGGCCTAGTGTGAAAGCCCTTTACCCTCCTGTGACTATTCGCGATATATCACTTGCAAAGGTACTTAGTGGCCACCGAAACGCTGGCAGGCTCTAATGACATCAATTGCCCTATCCTCAGCCTAGCAAACCCCACTATACAACCTGTACATGGCCTTCATTTAATGCAATGTCGCACCTATTGCCTATGATGTTTAAATAGCCCTCCGACTAACTTATGCATATGGCCAGTTCTAAAGATTAATAATAATAATAATAATAATAATAATAATAATAATAATAATAATAAATAAAAATATAGTGTCCATTGGCACAAGTGTTGCCTTAGGCTTGTTTACTACACCATGCTATGTCTAGCGGCCTATTGCCTAACCTGCCTCCTGCACCTAGGCCTCCATACTTCGCTCTTGCCTATTGCAACCAGTCTATTTTGACATAATACCTGCCTATTGCATTTAGCCTATTTTGCCACACCATTTGCCTACTGCATTTAGCCTATTTTTCCTCACCATTTGCCTACTGCATTTAGCCTATTTTGCCTCACCATTTGCCGATTGCATTTAGCCTATTTTGCCTCACCATTTGCCTATTGCATCTAGCCTATTTTGCCTTACTATTTGTCTATTGCAACTAGCCTATTTTGACATAATACCTGCCTATTGCATTTAGCCTATTTTGCCTCACCATTTGCCTATTGCATTTAGCCTATTTTGCCTTACTATTTGCCTATTGCAACTAGCCTATTTTTGACATAATATCTACCTATTGCATTTAGCCTACTTTGCCTCACCATTTGCCTATTGCAGTTAGCCTATTTTGCCTCACGAATTGCCTATTGCTACTAGCCCAACCAGACACCAGCTATGGCCACATTAAGAAGAGTGACTCTCACCATGGCCACTATTCTCTCACTATTCCAGAATATAACACCTTCAAACCTCCCATCGTCCATAATACACCAAACGCCACTGGCTCTGTTGACCACAGCCTCCCCACTTACTGAACAACCCCTTCCTCCTGCAGAGAGGATCACTAGATTTGTCTTCCACCTACACTGCTTATACCTTGCCCAACACACATGAGAAATGCAAGACTAGGTTCTCGCTTTAGCCTCAAATCTAAAACCATCAGGACTCCTGCCCGGCTCACTAGGGACAACAATCTGCGGCCATCCAACACCTCAATGGCACACACTGTTATTCACAACAATCCCACTCCCGCCAGGCCCAATCCTCTCCTAGGAGACTTAGTTACCACCGCCAACACAATAATCAAAGGCGCTCTGATCAACGCTCGCTCCTTAGTGGCACATGCCCCTGACATTGCTGAATTGATCTCCGCTAACCATCTGGTCTTCCTCGCAATCACGGAAACGTGGCTGCACCCCGCAGCTGGCCCTGCACTCTCAATCGCTATCCCAGAGAACTATACCATTATCCGAGCGGACAGAAATACCAGGTCTGGAGGTGGTGTAGCCATCATTGCTAAATCCAACCTGAATATTAGAGAAGTACCGAATCCAGGAATACCATCAGCTGAACTTCTCTCTCTCAAACTCCCACTATCTAACACCCAGACTATATTACTTCACCTTATTTACAGACCCCCAGGGGCTATCACTTCATTTGATAAAGACATTTCCTAGCTAATGACATTAAATACCAAACCAGGATCACACATTATTTTAATGGGTGACTTCAACTTGGGTCTACATGATCCTAATAACGTTAAAGCCTCCTCACTCAATGACACTATCACACAACTAGGACTTAAACAACATATCAACAAGCCCACAAACGATAAAGGCAGAACCTTAGACTGGTTGGCCGATACCAACTGTGACATCTCTCTACTTAATATCACACCATGTGCTTGGACAGACCACCATTGCATTACCGTCACTATACCTAAAGACTCTCTTAAGAGTGCACCTACAACCATTGTACCACAAATTATGTCCAGGAACAAATGTAATGTTACAATAGAGAACCTAAGACCATTACTAAAAACCAATTACCAACCCCCAAACTATCGCTAACACCAACCCAACTTCATTAGTCGACCTCTACAATGTCACACTTGAGCAGGCTCTTAATCATGTAGCTCCACTTAAACTAAGAAAAGCTAAACCAATTGCCCACCTGAACAAATGGTTTTCGGCAGAACTAAAAGCACTTCGGAATATCAAAGGAACCTGTGAAGCTAGTTGGAGAAAAGCCCCTTCTCCCTCCTATAAAGAAAGACTCTCTACTATAGCTGCCTCCTACAAAACGGCCCTTACTAGTGCAAAAAAAGAGGTCTTTAACACAAGAATTCATAATGCAAAATCTGCGACTAAAGAATTATTCTCTATTGTAAAAGAATTGGAATCACCAGTACCCCCCACTGACAACTATATCAAAGACAAGGCTTGGTGTGACAACATCCAGCAAGCTTTATCAAACAAAATAGCTCTCTTGCAAGCTAAAATAGAATCCAAAAAAGCCACCCTCGCCACCAAAGTCCACCAACACAAGACATCTAGCGTACCTAGACCTGATTGCCCTCCTTTCCTCTTCTCCCCAGTCTCAGAGGATGAAGTAATCAATATAATTGCCAGTGTCAAACCTTCCAATTGCAATGGAGACCTATTCCCAGCTTCAGTTATTAAGGATGGGGCCAAAGACCTAGCTCCCTTCATCACCACCCTGATCAACTCATCATTTAAGAACTCATCTGTCCCCAATAACCTCAAAGAAACATGGGTCCTACAACTTCTCAAAAATCCCAACCTGGACCCTCATATATCGACCAACTACAGACCCATCACTACTGTCCGTTTTCCTTGAAAATATTAGACAGAGTGGCCTACCTCAAAATTTAAAAACATTTTAAAGACAACAACCTTTTAGGTCTACTACAATCTGGTTTTAGACCCAGGCATGGGACGTAAACAGCCCTCCTGGACCTAAAAATTCAAATGGATGAAGCCAAAGACAAGGGCAAAGTGGCCATCTTGCTCTTGCTGGACCTGTCCGCAGCCTTCAACCTGTTTGACCATCAAATCCTCACTAAACATCTGTCCCCGGCTGCCGCATTCTCCCAGGATGCCACTAACTGGATTCATTCCTTCCTCTCCAACAGACCGACTAGGGTCTTCGCTCCATCGGCAGCGGCTGATTCTGTCCCCATCCAACGCGGAATCCCGCAAGGGTCATGTATCTCCCCCATGCTTTACAACATCTTTACGAAGCTCCTCTTTGACTTACTTGATGATCTGGGTGTCACATAAACGAATTATGCTCACGACACCCAGATCCTCATTACCCTCACTGGTTTCTACGAGAAAGATGTTGTAAAACTTAACAAAATCTACCTAGAAATCCAAGCCTGGATGGCTACCCATTGCCTCTGTTTAAACGATGACAAGATGGAACTGCTGATAGTGGGTTCCCAGGCTCGTCTCAACAAACTCGACCCTAGGTACCAGTCCTTCACCATTGACGACAACATTATAAAAGTCTCAAAAGAAGTCAAAACATTGGGTGTATATCTAGACTCAACACGCTCCCTTAAAAAACAAATAAACGCCACCATCTCATCCACGGCATACACCAATAAACTGATTAATGCCAGTAGACCATTTTTATCTTCCAATAGTTGCCTCACCCTGTCCAGGGCTCTAATTCTATCCAGATTAGATTACTGCAACACACTCTTTCATGGTACCACTAATCACAATCTTAACAGACTACATATCCTCCAAAACAATGCCCTCAGATGCGCCCTCAATATCCCTTGCAAAGCTCATATCTCCTCCTTCAGAAAGGAAGTCCACTGGCTCTGCATTTGTGACAGAATTAAATTATGCTCACTTGTCATTACTCATAAATGCCTTTCCTTAACAGCACCATGTTACCTATCTGACAAATGTACTTGGACAAAGCTATGCCAGACCGACCAGATCCCCCTATCTGCACTGATTAAACATTCCCAAATTCAATTGAAAACAGCTGGTGGGGCCAGCTTCCCTGTGATAGCAGCAAAATGTTGGAACTCACTCCCCATGGACCTTAGAGCTGACTCCTTGTTCTGGTCTTTCAGAGCCAAGGTGAAAAACCCTGCTTGTTAGTCAGTTATACCACTTTTGTGCTAAGGAACTATGGCAGTTGGAGATAGGATTACCATACCCCAACTCCCTCCTCTTGGATCACGTGTGCTTTCCCAGACTTGGACTACAGTGTAACCTTCTCTCTTGTGCTAATAACAACTGCTATCCACTGACTTTGACCATTCTGTAACCTGGTCCCACACTTTATTTATTGTATTTATCACTCTCCTCTTTCTTTCTCTACTACGTAACCTATGTAATTTGCTGCTCAATAGGTTCAATGCGCCCAGTTACCCCAAGGTTTGGTTGCGCTATACAAATAAAGAAACAAAACAAACTAAAGAAGGCCCATACCAGCGTTCCTGCCTCACCATGCACACAACACAGTTCACATACCTGGTGCTGCAATTTTCACAGACGTAGCATAGGTAGAGGACTCAAGCTCACAAACTCTAAGAGGTGGAGCTGTGGTTTGCACCCATTATAAACTTTGGACACTTGACAACATGTCTTTTCTGTTCTAACTAATATAAATACATGTACCAGAATGTAAAGTACTGCCATCCTAAAAAAGACTCCCTTTGGTTTTGCAACTGTACTTCCCATACTTAAATACACACAAAAACAAACAACCTAATTGTGTGAAAATGGGCCTCATTACGTGTATGGCGCTAGCCATGCCTGTAGTAAAGGCACAGCTGCCGCCGGTATTGATTTTTATCCGGCATCCAGAAAATGGCCATTACTGGGTCATTACTACATTGAGGGACCCGGTAATTGCCCTTATCTGGGCATCAGTAAAAATTAATCCCCATTCCCATTGAGCCCAATAGGGCTCAATGGGAATGGGAAGGGTGGTAGCAACGGTACCGTTATTAACGGTACCGTTGCTACCATCAAGTTCTGTTCGCGGGTGCCGGTATGGCCACCCGGTAAAACCTGGTGGCTGCAAGGGCACCCGCGAGCAGAACTCATAGTATGGTGGTACGGTAACGACGGTGCTGGTAGCGATACCGGCACCATTATTGCCTTATCGCCATACTCATAATGAGGCCCAATATCACCAGTTGAAGTTATTATTTGCCTGCAGGTTATTAATATGTTTGATGTGGTGGAAATGTGAAGTTTCACAAAACAGCAAGCAATTTGTATGTAGGTGTTTAACCAACAGATATTTTTGAAATAAACTAAACAGTTAAAAACTGAATTTATTTTATGATGCAATTCAATGTTCAAAGCACACGTTTTGCCGTTAACTGGAGTTGTGCAGGGGCTTTCAGGTATAAATGTGCACATCCATTTCTTATGGCCTAACATTCACATTTGGCCTGTACAGACAAATACTAATTTCCAACTCCCCCGCGCCTAAAGACTTTCCCATTTAAAATCGCACCTGCTCACAATGAGACGTAAAAAACAGATTTGCAATGAACTTATTGCAAGTGATCCTCTGTGTCACTCATTGGCATCCATCTGATGAAGGTACTTGAAGAAGTTATGAGTATTACAAGAAGTGAGGCTCTGTCTAAAGGTTGCAAAAGGATGGCAAGCAGATGCTGTGCATGCCCAGGTAGGCAAGATATTTTCTTGGCTCTGTGGGGTGAGACGGTAGGGCTTGGCTTCAGTTTTGGAAAACAGTGGCTTGAAATTTGAGCTAGTCTCAAGCCAGCGACTTGACCAAGACAGCCTAATCCTCGCCTGGCTCATCCACCTCTGGAATTGGTGGCTTAAAGAGTATAAAGCAGAGGTATGATGGGTTTATGTGATATACTAGTGGGGGGGAAAAAGTCTTGAAACTACATGCATTTCCCAAGACCAGAAAGCAGTGATAATATTGTAGGACTTGGTTGATTTTCTAAGCTAACTCAGGTCCTAGAATAGTTTTGGAAAGTGCTAGAAGGTGATCAAGGAGAAATAAACAATACATATAATTTCAAGAATTGTATTTATTCCACCTATATTATCACCACTGTTATGCATGGGATAACGGATATAACAGATGTAACAAATATTTTCTCATTTCCTTCATTCACCCCAACCATATCGGAATGTATTGGCAACAGTTTCCACTGCAAATTATCACTGGATGGCTTTCCACTGCCTCATGCTGAACTCTTAAAAAATGAAAGTCATTTTTCTCCCAGAATCCAATGTCATCCCTCCCCTCCCCTTTCCTACATCCTTCCTGTCGGAACGTCCTGCTCCCACACCCAAGGCTTGTAACTTTGAGGTGGTCTTTGATAGCGACCTCCGATTGAAACAATCCATCACTACGACAGACTCTGCTGCTTCCTTTAACCTCCTCAAAATTAGATTTCATTTTCCTTTTCTTACCCCTCTACAAAACTCTAATATTTACCCTTGTGCTCAGCAATATTGACTACTGCTCAATCCTACTCCTTGGATTTCCTCTCTACTCCTTCCTCCGCCTAGAGAAAGTCCTCAACTTTGCAAGCCACAATCGCTACAACCTACCCACACCCTCCAGCACTTCTACCTACTGACAACATTCTGGCTGGCTCTCCATGAACAACCGCTCCATTTCCAGGTTAGTTGCTGTAATCTAAAAGCTATCTATGGTCTTTCCCCTCAGTACCTGTCTGAATGCACCTATGTTTATTCACCATCGCTTTTTTTCTGATCCTCTACTGCACTCAACCACAATGGCCAATACTCTATCCTCCCCCGTGCCTCCTCTCGCTTCTGCTTGTTCTCCCTACCCCCCGCCCCCTGCGTCACTGGAACACCCAGCCCATCACAATCAGGACAAGCCTAACTGTGGGTCTCTTCCAAGCTCTGCTTACACTTTCATTACTTGCTAAAGATGGAACATCCCCTGCTCTCTCCCCCATCCTCGTTACATGACCCCACAGTTACCTCCAATGATGCTTAATAATGTTCTTTTGTATATTTATATAGTACTACTCATCTTTAGTTTGCAGCACTTGCCCCCAAAGTTTAATGTTACCTTTGTAAGTCACCTATTTTCTTTTATACATAGGTGGCATGTAATGTATTACAGAAATTAATGTAAGCAATTTAATAACATGTATCTTTAAAAAGTATTGCTTTACAAGAAGTAATACCAAACAGATTGAGTCTTGCTCTCCTGTGTTTAATTCAAGCAGTGCACAAAAGAAACAAACTGCCAAAAGGAGTCCCATATCAGTGTATGGTTGCAAAGTGATGCAAACAAGGAACTTGAAAGGTTTGCCATGGCTTTAATGAATTGCTGCAGTGACAGCTGGAATTCTGCTTTTTGATGGCTCAAGCAGTAGGTTGAGACATCACAACACAACTGTAACAACTGATTACAGGTTTCTAGTGATGTCATTTTCGTATTAAAGGTCCCTCGATCATGCCACAACTAGCCTGTAAAGAAACAGTATTTGCAGACTTGTATTCAGGTATTGCTGACTGCCATGTATTATATCAGAACTGCTGTAGTGCCAATGTGATATTATGAAATCAAGGGAAGGGTGCACCTGTTCACAGCCTTTAACAAGAAAGAATAGGGTATCTTTTCTTCCTACTGTTGCGGTGGGTCATACAACAATTAGGAAAACAAGCAGAATTCCCAACATCCTCTTCTGTCTATAATGTGAGTGTTCCTTAATCCTGTTAGCAAATCTGGATTCACCACAGCAATCTACGGCGATGTTTAGGCATCCCACACAACACGACACTCTCAACACAAGTGGCTCAAGGATGACAATCTTCTTCATATTGATTATCTATTAGAAGTCATTACTAAGGGGCATCAGGATTGTGAATGGGTCTTTGTCATGAGAGGGAGACGAGAAATGAGAAGGGTGCCTTCATGACAGTATGTTTAATGATCTACATCAATGCAATTGTGCCTTTCCTTCATCATGTGTGCATTTGGAATTGTCCCTTGCTTTTTAATAAACCCAATGACAAATCATGTCCTATTTTATCAATGTGTCATTTTACTTATTTTAGTAATCAGAAAATCTGAGATGTCACAAAGGCCTTCGTTATTACTGTGGACTTGAGGAAGAAAAACTACAGATGGGTTCAGGCATATAGGTGATGGACTACTCTTTGTATTTCCTGTGTGGAGATAGAAAACAGACTGAATATTCTGACTGAAAAACATACTTGAAATCAATCCCTTTGGCACAATGAAGGGAAAAATTCTGCAGCCAGCTTTCATGTCAGTATTAGTGTTCTAACCTAGAATCAACTCAGACAGATACAATTATTTTGTGTTTGGGAATATTCATGAAGGAAGAACAGGATAACTCTGACTCAGAATGTACCTCTCTATATCAACGGGCTGAAGGCAACAATGTTCATGTTTAAAAAAAAGAACCTTTAAAAGCAGTGAACACTACATTCTAAATGTAGTCTGCAGGCTGATGCAGTCAAAGTGAACCAATGAGAAAGTAAGTGAGCAAACTAGATGATACTGGCTATTATTTCCTACCTTACCTTTCTAGGCATATATGGAAGGCAGGAAGGGCAGAAAGAGAAGTTCTCTGTTTTGCCCGATGTGCTCAATGTTGTATATGCCATAGGTTTCACTGATGGTTTCCATTTCGCTGCGTAATCACAAGTCTTCTCTTTTTTCTCATGAGGCCAAAGAGTACAAATGCATTTGCTTGAAGTAGGTGGTGTAGCCTGTTTGTTTTTTTTCTTGTTCATTGACTTTTAATAAAGGAATGAACAGGTGAAAACATTCCGTTCTAGTCTGACAGACTATTTACAATTAATTTCTAGTACATCTAGTTTCAGACAACATGTAAGACTGTCCGATAGCACAGCGAGTAGAGCACTCGCTTTAACATCTTTGCAGAGCTTGCTGAAGCAGGCTCGAATCCCGGTGGGGCCAAACTCAGCCTTTCATCCTTCCGAGGTCGATAAATGAGCACCACACACTGTGGGTAATAATAAGCAGTGCTCAGATACCTGAGGGTTTGTAGCGCTATATAAATTCTATATTATTATTATGTTCTTGGATAATTACCGTAGTGTAAAGAACTCATCATTTAGTGATAAATTAAGAACACAATACTTTTTGTAAGATGTCAATACTCATCTCTCTAATCCTCCAGCTGAAGATGAATATACAACTATATCTATGATGGTGGCACAAGGCATGCTCTTCTTCTCCCCTTGTCTCCATCCAGGGATAGCTCCTTTCTCTCTCAACTACATGTGACTCTGCAAAATCTTCTCTTCCCTCTGCCCTCATCCTCATAAACTCCTCTCCACTTACTAACCAGGTTACTTCCCCATCTGCCTCTCTAGCTCATTATCCCTCTCGGCCAGTGACTTAGCATCCTATGTTTAAACATATCCAAAATCAGAGACATCTGAACATTCTCCTGTCACCTGCCTTTGCCCAACTCCTTTTGGATTCTGTTCTTTCCTCTCTGCAGTCATTATCCCCCAATAACCCCACGGAACTGGCACTTATTCTCAGGAAAGGCCAACTCCTGGTGTGCTCATGGGAATACTCTTGCCCCTGAAAACAACAAGGAAATATTAAATTAAACTAGCCCTGTCTGGCCCCTCTTTTCCACATTGCTCTTGCTTCCAGGCCTGCCACAAGAGTCTTAAACATCATCAAAAACCTTTGTGAACCTAACCAATTTGATGACTATCACCATCCACCGTGCTACCAAGAAAGTCTGTAATATGTTACATTCAACCATATCACTTCCTGGCCCTCTCCAATGTGGATTTTCCAAATTCTCCTCAGTTATCATATTTCTGTTCTCTGTGATTCCTTTGAGACTGTCAATAACCCTTCTCTTCTTCTTGCCCTTTCTCACGTTGACATCCTTTGTAGGGTTCGAAACCGGATTGCTTCCTATCTACCTAAAGAGTCCATTGATATATCACAAAACACTGGCATCTCCATTTCCAACTTCATCCCAGTTGGTATGCTTCACGAGTACTTTCGGGGCTCCCCACCCCGCTGTATGCTTTACACTACATCTCCTTATATGTTAATATCTTCTTTTGTCTTTCCTACCACCAGTATGCCAACCATCTTCTCCTCACCTCCCCTTTGGTCTCTCCTCCTTTATATAAAAGTACCTTTTAGCCATCCACCACTAGATGGCACTTTGGTGCCTCAAACTCAATTCTTTCAGGGCAGAAGGGCCTACTCCCGCCTATCAATGCTCACACTTTGTCCTCTCCCTGCTATTCTTTCCACTGATCCCCTCAACGCATTGTCCAAGGTTTGCAACCTTTCGGTACTCTTTGACAGAAAAAAAAATGCCCAGCAATGTATTACCTCCAACTTCACAGCAGCCTTTGCGAGAGCTTCCGAATAACTGCAAGACCCATCCTTACCTCGCCTTTCACCCTACAAAATCCTTGATTTGCACTGTGGACCGCAGCCTTCTCAAGAACTGTGCTAGCATCCTTCTTGGTCTTCCTGTATAATCTTTTATTCTCCTTACTAAGCTCCTTATTTAACCTATTGTCTACAATCTCCCACATATCTGCAATATTTTCGTAAGGCCTGGTTCTCCCTGAATCACACGTCTCTTTATTTGTATTTTCATAATGTATTTACTTATTTATTTATGTGTTTATTTGTTTGTTCATGTATATATTTGCAGAATGTCACCTAAAAAAAGAAAACTTCAGACAATATACTACAAAAAAAATAAAGCATACTAAAACAGGTTATAACGTTCAACAGTCATAATATTAATACATTGTTTCTTAAAATGTATTGACAAATCAATTCATTTATATATCACTACCTTAGACGTAAATACAACACACTTAAACAATTCCATAATCTTAGCTCAAAATCGATTAAATCTGCCTTACCAATGCAATTCAGTTTTTAGCATAATTCTACGGTTTACAAACGTCCCTAAACTCTTTTTACGCAATTCATCAATAGCAATGCATTATATCATCAAATTCTTCAATGTTTCCCATTCATTCACTTTGGTGCATTTCCATATTTTTTAAGCCAAAATGCAGTCTCAGAGCTAAAATCTCTTGGCACCTAATACATTCATTTAGAATGTCATATAAAAACTATGACGTTTCAGATCTGGCTCTCATGTCACCTATTGGTTGGGTAAAAAATATTTAGGAAAAATTAACCTTAATTTTACAGCCAATAATTTGGTAATTAAATACATTTTTATTTTGTTTGTAATCCCATCTTTTAGCTTTACACTTCACTATTTTTATCAATTCAGAAATATTCATTGACCAGTCAATATCCGATTGAAATTACCAATACATTATTCTACATTCTTTACATATAAATTCAAAATATGAGATGAACTTGACTTAATGAAGTCCTGCAGATTAACCAATGATTTAGTATCCACATACATAATTGTTTTTAGATATTGCACAGTACATTTAATAAGGGGGAGTGCATCTGAGACAGTAAGTGCTAAATTAGTTTTAATGTATGATGAAGGATGATAGCGAGCAAGCTGCATTACAGATCACCTCTGAGAACTTTCCAATCCTCATAGTCACTTAGATCGAACAGAGATTTGATTGCAACTTGTCTAATGGAATAGGTGTTATAATTTATTTGTATAATATTATCATACAATTTAAGGAATAATTCATATTTTGTGTGTATTCCTTGAATAACAGCCATCAAAGGATAAACTTATATTGATCTCATTTGCATTCTTTGTAACTGCAAACCACAGACTTAAATATACAAACTCCTTCTCAAACTCAAACCCAGTCCAGTAAAAAAGTATTAGTTATCCTTTTAGTAGAGAAACACATGATTTTAGATTTCTTTTGATTAATTTGAAGCAAATGTAATTCTGTGTACAAAACCACTTTGACCAATTTACAGGCGAGTCCTATTTTAGTGTGATTCATCAGGATGAGATAATCAACATACCATATCTATAAGGGAGACACTTCTATGCACCCACAGTCTGATAATTCGGCCACATAAAGTTTGAACAAGAGCATTACCAAAATGCATCCATGCTTCTGCCCCTAGGTGAAATTAATTCTATCCTTGAAGGTCCCTCCACCACTCAATCACACTTATATAGATGTTTTCAAATCCTTTTACACTGAAATTGAGTAGACCTTAAGCAAATCACCGATAGGAGAGTTTGCACCATACCCTTCCATGATCCAAGAGATGAAATGTGCCTGTATAATCAAGAGAGGCCACACATGGTGGAGGAAATCCCAGCATAAGTCAATTCCAACTGTAATATCAGAGCATTGTAAACATCAGAGATTCCACTTCTGAAACACATCTGCTGTGGAGGTAATACATTATTTCCATTCACCCGTACCTTTAGATGTTTTAATAATTAAGCAAAAGGCCCAGTACAGGTGGGGCATTACCACCTCAGTTAATGTCCCGGGGCCCATAGTTACAGGCCTGAGCAAAGCCCATAAGACTGGGGTACTAAAAGCCCTCTCCAGCATTTCAGAACCGAAAAATAATGTTAAGAAAAATGTCTGCCGGGGAAGGGAAAACGAAGTCTGTTTCCCTTTACATGGCGGGCATTGAAAAAAAAGGAAAAAAGTAACCAAAAAAAGGACAGCTATGGGAAAGGGAGAAGGAACTACACATAGTTCCTTCTCTCTTTCCGTGGCGTCCAATAAAAAAAAGTAAACAAAAAAATGTCTGCCATGGAAAGGAGAGAAGTGACTCAGTGTAGTCCCTTCCCTCGTTTCCATGATGGCCTTTCGCAGATCGGAGCAGACGCGCTGAGGACACAAGTATTCCCAGTGTGTCCTTTCCCGAAATGGACAGAAAAGAAGGTAAGTGGGGATGACAGGGCGGGAGAGGATTCTGTGGATGGGGTGTGGTGGGAGGGGAAGACTTACCTCATTCCCGGGGAGGGAAGATGGCAGCCACCAGCCCTAAGGAGGCTCAGGTCGGGGGGATTATCTTCTGGTAACGCCTGCGTTCTGAGCCTACCCATTGGCTGGGAGGCCGCCACACCCCCCTCGCCGGGTACTAATATGTTCAAACATACTTTGCTACTTTGACACATCGACTAAAGCAAGCAATCTATAATTGCGTTGATCTTTCACCCTGCACTTTTTATGTACTGGAATTGTAAAGGAATTAGTCCAGGAAGCAGGAATCTGATTTATACTTAAAATTGTACCAAGCAGCAAATGAAATATTTTAGTCCACTCTTCAGTTCATCATTTAACTATTATATCATGTTCAGGCCCTCAAATCCTGCTGCCCAATTTCTTTGCATGCCCAATGCATTCTACATATATCGAGTTAATCAAAAAACACTTTATTATAGTTTTTACTTCTATTCATTTTATAATCGCATTTCTCTGTATTACTTTTACCCATTATATGGTTATATCATCTCCCAGTGAACTCCCCAAAAGGATTAAGATGTTGCAGTTTACAATTCATATTAATTTCCATAATAATAGCCCAAACGTTCTCCGTATAATTTGGAGTAGCATTTCTAGCACTTTCTGCCTGTATGAAGTAGCTTTAATCATTTTGTGAACATTTAACTCGTTTTCTACAGCCCTCTTTATTGTTTCTGTTTCATTAATTTTTTTGCTAAAGCCAAATGACATATTTCTCTTAATGGTCTGAAAAGTTTGCCTTGTCTGTCTTTTTTACCATCTCTCTATTAATGGCACTGCATGGCAAGTTATTCCCTGCTGCTACACACTTATCATAATATCATCTAAAATTGACTTTCAGGCATAGAGATCTACACAGGATCATACAATTCCCATTCATCTAGGTTTCCAAGCAACAAATCCTTCTGCAAATGTCTAATAGAGAGAAGAATTGCCCTACTGTTCCATTCTGACTAGCATATTCTATTTGTTTTAATTGTACCTAAAGTTTCTCAAAGTATGGATTGTCCCACCATGTCGTTCCCTAAACCTGTGATCTAAATTGATACATCAGCATGATCACTCAAACCAGTCTGAGTTATTCTAGGGGACACATGCTTCAAATTATGATATAGAGGCATAGATAGAGTCCAAGGTTTGATAAGCATCCATATCTTTTCAGGTACATTTTCCCAGTATGTCACTTTCGACATTTCCGTTCAGCGTTCTTAAAACCCCAGCTTTTGTCTGTGTAATCATTTGATTTTATTAATAGTTTTTTGTTGCAAAAAAGAAGGCAATAATTCCACTGACGCCCCATTGAGTAGGTTATCTGAACTACAAGTGGGACATTGCATATAAAAATCCCAACAACTATTATGAGGCCTGTTTGAATGCCATTCATTCAATATCTCAGCTACCATTTCAAAATTACTCTTGGTCATGATCATATTGGGTGCATCATATATAGGTATTACTATATCCATTAAGACAACTGGCAACATGCCAGGACCAGGCCCTTCATGTTCTTCTCAAGCAAGATTTTATAACCAAGAAGCTGCCGAAACCCCTCTCACGTCCCAACAAACCTTCATGCTCCCTGCCCTGCCATAACACCTAAGCAGTCCAAGTTCGACCAATGCCAACACCATCAGGATATCTCCCTGAGCTTCTCTCTTCTCAACACACGATCACTCGTGTGGCATTATGTTGAAATTCATGAATGGCTCACTGAGACCATGCCCGATCTTCTGGCAATCACTGATTCCTGGCTGAGCGAAGCAACACCTATCCCCGCCACTCCAGCCATTACACCTGACTTCTCGATTTTTAGGGCTGTACGTTCAGATCGCAGAGGTGGACGGGCAGCGATTAACATCAACAAATGCCTCAATATTCATGTCAAATCACATTTATCCCCTGAGGGCTGTGAAAGTCTAGTTGCAAAAATAAAAATGAATGAAAATAGTTCTCTCACCATCTTGGTAATCTATCAACACCCAAGAGATACCGCTTTTTTGGAAAAAAAATTAATTGGCTTACTTAACAGCATCAAAAATGTAACTCGTCAGTGATTGTCCTAGGAGATTTTAATCTCTGGGTCAATGATTCAGAGGACAATCAAGGATCTTCCCTTCTTTCGGTGGTGAATGCAATTGGAGTCTGACAAGAGGTCACTGCCCCACCCACAAAGAGGGACATACACTTGTTTGGGTATTGACACACCACATCTCGGTTTCCAACATTCTGGTTAAACAATGCCCCTGGTCTGATCACTCTTTAGCGACTATCAACTTCCTTCAGCAAGTGTTTCTCTCAAGATGCCCTTCTCATCCTAAACAGTTTAAAATGGCCAGGCACATTAAAAACCATATACTGCAAAAGCTATCAGCCAAACTTGTGGCTAGGCTATCGCCCCGGGAATCATTTGATAATTCTGATAGTCTTGCACTCAGCCATCAAAGGCGCGATTGAAGCTAACATTCCTAAAAAACGCAGACAAGTGAAAGTTGACCGTATCAAGACCTCTTGGTTTAACAAAATGATTCTGTCACTCAGGCGCTTGAAAAGATATGCCGAAAGAGACATGCGGAAGCATCCTTCTCCTCTTAAAACATCTCAAACTTGCTATTTTTGAGACAAAATCCTCTAGCCTCAATAATACTATTGCATCTGCCAAATCAAACTCTAGGGAACTTTTCACAATTATGAAAGAGTTTGCGGGAAAATGTGTGAGAAAATCAGCAGCTAATAAAGATTCTGCTTGTTGACAAACAATTGATGACAAGTTTAATCTTAAAATTGCTGGTCACCAACAAACTATTGCCAGACAACAACTCCTGCCTCTAAATACCACAAACAGTCTTTCTCTTCCATCTAATTGTCCTGCTCCTCAAAGTAAAAACAAACAATCACCTGTTCCCTTCGAGTTTAAACATTGCACCGAAGTTCAGATCTGCAAGATTGTGGCTGGCATGAAGTCACCTTCGTGTTGTAAGGATATTTGGCGTGTTACAGCACAGGGTGCAGCACTACTGCACAGGATCAATGTGTAGCATGTTTTTTTTATGCAGCACCACTGCATGGGTTTGGTGCACCGCTATGATGCAGTTGTTTCAAGCTATGTGTTGCCAGTGTAACATGGACATATATGTAAGGGCTGGTTATTCAGTCAAAAACGATTTTTACATATAAATGCAAATACATTTTTCACAGTTAAAAGCACACATCTGTACCTTCAAAATGCACACCATTTCTCACCTGAAATGCCTATGTTGCAAGAGACACATTTGGTAATTAACAAACTAATATCACTAACAAGACTAATAATTATAACTCATTATTAAAAGAATGTGTCTTCACTGCAAAAAGAGGCAGCCTCTGAAAATCAGTTTTAAACACACATTCAAGTTTTTTTTTTTCTTTTCTTTGCCATCCTATGCTCTGTCCACAGTAACTGCAGGAAGCAAAGACTTTGAAAAAGCAGGAAATCAGCTTGTTACAGTTGCAACTGTACAAGAAGAACCATTGTTAAAAGTAGGAGGATAAAACATGATTGATTCTGATTGGAGCACGTCACATCAAGCATCATGTTGGAGGCTGTGACTAGTGCTTTGCTGCAGAATCTGGGGGAAAAAAGGGAGAGACATCTTGACACAGCTCGAAGAAGGACGGGGTTGACAGCTGGGGAGGCCTGATTCCTAAAGCAGATTCAACTTGGTTGCAGAGACTGGCTTTTCCAGTCAACAAGCCCCAGTTTGAGTGACGGCAGATGCTTGTCCTTGCTGGGTGAACCCCTCCAGAAGGCGAACAGCCAAGAAGTTACATGCTGAATAAGCCTGGTAATTATCTCGCTGAGGTGTGGGGGCTGAGTGTTTACGAGAATATTCAGTCAGTGTAGGAAAGGAGATTCCTGTGCTTTACTCATGTGTTTAATGTTGCAAATTGAGTTCTTGTCTCCGCCACTCTCTTTTCAGTGTATCACAGATAATGCTGTTACTGTGCTATTTCATTTATTTCTGTAAAGAGTGAGATCGTGTTTAAATGCAACTTTTATAATACACAAAAATATCTGAAAGCAGACGGGTGGTGTGTTTTATATTTACCAATACAGTGCTGATGATGTGGGGAGATGTTTAGACAGTGCAATTGTCATTTTCAAGGTAGCTAAACATAAGATTTGACTGCAGCCGTGTGCACATTGTAATTCAGTATGAGCAATTATAACTAACTGTGTGTGTTGTAGTCTGCCGGAGGTCTATGAGTCGGCAAAATGGGAGGCCCGGGACATAGTTCACTACCGTATATAAGATAGTGAAAATACCACATGATAGCTCGCTGCCGTAGATAAGACAGAGAGAAATTGCCCATGGTGGCACACTAAAAATGAAAATGTGGTGTTCCTGAAATGCAAGCCTGAGGTCTCTCTAGTGATTACACGAAAAATCTAAACAAAAATAAGGGGTTCTGGATATTGGGGCCACAAATAAAACAAGGGAATTATGCTCACCAAAATACCACCAACCACGCATACCAACCACGCATACCAACCACGCATACCAACCACGCATGTCTGTGTGCTGAAATAATGCATGTCCACTGTAGTATTGTTGTACATGGCCCAATCTGAATACAAGGAGTGATTGTTGCTAAATTATTTTTCGGCGGTAAGAAAAAACCGTTAGGCCCCAAATCTCCACAAAAATACCTAACATATTTATGGTGCATTACAGGCCGGGAAAGTGATCATAGAGTACCTACTGGGCGTGGCAAGCATGTCTCATACTGCCATTTGCACATTAAAAGGAACCCATTTTATAATAGCAGTGTGCCACTAAAAACGAATTTCAGAATGTCACAAAGGGAAACCACATTTTCAGACCTAGTTCAATATTTAGAGGCAAAGTTGTTTGCACATGGGACGTGGTCGTCGAACAGTACCTTAGAATGGCGTGACCGCATTCAGGGTGAGGGGCAGAAAGAAAAACTAGACAATATTTTTGCAAAAGGCAGCATAATTCAGGTCGGCCTTACAAGATTATTGTATGCAGCCGATAAAAGTGCAGAGAAAAACTGTTGCTATGCGGCAAAATATGGTTTATTTTGAATAGGTCCCTGCGAATGCAGGAAAATGATACCCAGCTAATTAACAGGTTAAAGACTGAATTAGATGGGGCAAGTTAAAATCAGGAAATGTTAAGAGCAGAATTGGATGTATGCCAAAAAGACATGCAATTAAAATGCAGAGACGTTGATGCTCAGTTATCCAAAAGCAAGAAACAATTTGAGGATAGTGAGCAAGAATTGGTACACTTAAAAGCCTTAGTGGACCACATTAGAGAGGATAAAGATGAGGTTGTTTCAGAAATGCAGATTTTACAAAAAGAACATTGTGAAAAAGAATGTGATCTCCAGAGTGCAGAACAAGAAATGATTAAAATGACTCAAGAAAGAGACAAGAGAAATAAAGAGTTCAATGAATGCCAAATGCAAATGTGCGACATGCAGGAGGTGATTAATAAGATGAGTGATGAAAACAACTATTTGCAAAATGAAGCAAACAGACTCCTTAAAAAGTGTAAGGACTTAGAATAGCAAATGTGCATTCCCAGGTCCCAGGAGAGGTGGCAAGGTACCACATTCAATGGAGTGGAGGTGAATTCTAGTCCTGCCCAAAGAGCTAGTGCTCCAGTGACTGGGCCGGTGACTGAACTTGGTTGCAGCGCCCTTGGGGGATTTGATACTCCCATTGGGGGCAGCCACCAATCTCATACACCTGAAAACAGGATTGAATCACAAAGTAGTGCAATTCCATGCATTGCAACAAGTAGCCCCATAAAAATAATGAAATCCATTAAAGCCCTGATCAAACCATTTAAAAAGGGAGGTGAATGCTGCATTGAGGATCACTTAGAAGCGGTGCATGACATTTTTAAAGCACTCCAGATACCTAAGGAACGGTACAGACAATATTTTCATTTAACTTTAGATGCCCCGATGGCCAGCATCATAAGGGGATTAAATGAACAGCAGAATATGACCTGGGTGGAGTTTGAAAAAGAAATTAGCCGTCATTTTTCTCCTTTTCAGTCATTGCAGGAGGCAAAGAAAGTCGCTTACACAATCACTGCTGGACCTAATACATCCCCTCGCCAATTTTTACAAGACTTAAAAAGAGCATTTTCTCGCTTTGATGTATCTTTTGACCCAAATTCCAATGAGTTTAAAACTGCATACTTCTATGGGCTACAGAAAGACATCATATCCCAATTGGTCCGTGAATTTGACCGTGACAAGTCCCTTGAATGGATTGTACATCAAAGCACAAAACTATATGAGGTACTCTATTGTCAGGGTAGAGAAAGTGATAAAATGAAAGATACTAGACCTAAATCTAAAGAACCCTCAGCCACAGTAATGGAAATCAGGTCAGCCAAAATGTCCCTTGAGTCTGCTCAAAGCCAAGGTAAAAATAATGTGACACCTGAACAAAGGGGTAATCAACAAAGATCGCCATTTCCTGTACCAATGTTCCAATCACATGATCCTAGTAATAGGGAGAGCTACATCAGCCCTAGGTATTTAGGTGACAGACCCCGGGTATGATATCGGCCTGATATGGCAGGTATGAACAATAACCAGAGACAAAATCAAGATCAAAGAAATGATGGTCCCTACCAGTCATTGGGGTCACAGAGCAGATTTGATCCTAACACCATGATATATGGTAATCAGGATAGACCCCGATATATGGATCGATTTACTGATAATGGAAATCAACATAGGGGCCAGTACCCACAATCTGAGAGACAGGACATGAGGCAAAACATGAACTACAATCCACGTCAGTACAATGATTCCCCACCAGGGGACTATAATAAAAGGATGGGTGCACCCCGCTCCCCTCCACAAATGAATCAAGAGTTCAGAAACCATCCCAACAGACATCAATCACCTGAGAGGTATCAGAATAGATCCAATCAGGGGTAAAACAACCAATATCGACCTAGGCCACAGAAAGAGGATTCTAGAGAGATGGAAAGGTTCCAGTGCCTTGAGGCCCAAGTGAAAATGTTAGCTGAGCAAACAGGAAAGCTCTATTCAGCACAAAAACAACCATCTAAAGAGGGGGCTGATGGCCCTAGCAATGACCGGGGGGCTTCTGAGAAGTGACTAAGTACTTATGCCACCTGCAGTGCCAAAAAGACAGATTGCCCTGATGTAATTTTGCATAATGACTCTGAGATGCCTAATGATTTAAAAGTGAAAGCACCAATAAGTGAACATGCAACAGAAAATGCAAATACTTCTAAAAAAGAGGTACGGTTTAACCTAGAATTAAATCAAACATTGAAGATTTGTGCAAATAAAAAAGAAACACCTGCAATTCCAAAAGAACAAAGAGACAGATTTAAGAAAAATGACTCATGCATGAGGAATACCAGTGAACAGGGAGTAAGTGGGGATGCTATAGCTCCTTCCCTGGGCAAGCAAAACAATGACCAAACACAGGTAGAAAAAGGAAATACTCAAAAGGAGGGTACGGGTCAATCACCTGAAGAATTCTTTGAGCCACATATTTTTGAAGAGGCTGAAAGGGCTGGTATCACACTAAATGATCACAAATGCACAGAATTAAAAAATGACGAATTGCTGAATGGTGTTGTTACACATGTTCAGTTGGAAGGTTGTTATGTGGTCTCTGATGTTACCCAGATGGATGGGCGAACAGTGGCCACACTCCAAAAAACCTCTGATCATGGAGAAATGAATAAAGTCTCTCGCACAGAAATGGGTAAAAAGGAGGGAAACATGTCTTTCCATTTACCAATGTGCTTAGCCAAAAGTGAAAAAGGCCTGAGAAAGGTGAGCCCTGAAATCAGTAAGAATTCACACTTCTTATGTGTATTAGAGGAAGTTGAGGACAGATATTATGCACCCATCACTGTAGAAGAAAAATGACACACATTTGCTATGATTGACACTGGCGCACAGGCCACAATTATGTCCAAGGAGCTGGTAAAGAGTATCAATGAAGGGAGACCCCCACAGAGTCAGATCACAGTGAAGGAAAATCAAGGTCCAGTGCATAACTTTAATGGGGAGGAGGTGCCCATCATAGGTGTAACTGAGGTTGACATAAAAATAGGAAAGCACAGAATGAAACAAGAGGTATTGATCACATCTATTTGTGAAATTCCATTTTTGATGGGGACAGATTTCCTGAAAAGATTGTCTCCTCTCATAGATGGGGTGAATGGAGGGCTGTGGTCCTTAACCAAAAAACCATTGAGGTCTAAGAAACTAAAATCACAAAACAGCAACATAAATGAATGTCACAACGTTGCCAAAACAAATGATGCTGTGGAGGTATATCTCCAGAATAGTTGCATACCTAGTGTCACTGTTATATTAATGTGTCAAGACAAAATACAGAGCGGCAATGAAGGATTACCTGTACAAATCTACTTGGACCCAAGGAAAAATTGGCCGACTGCCATAGATGAGCACACATTACGTTTTTATTTAAAAGAGAAAACAATCAAACAGAATATTGCTTCTAAAACAGATTCAGAAAAACACATTACCACTCTTGCTGAAATACACATGGAAGATGAGCAACCATGGGTTCATGTTGGTATAAATGACTGTTTTAAAACAATAAAAGCCACTTTAGCGCTTGAACAGGAGAGGAGCTTCATTAATGAGAAATTGTTGCAAAAAATAATGGAGAGGGAGGAAATCCCGAAATTTAGGATTAAAAACCAATATGTTTCTGGGTTGGACAGTCCAGACTTTGAAAACCGAATTGCAGGCAGATGCATGCTTAAAATTAGCATTGGGCAGAAAACAATTTACCATAATGTATGGATAGTGAGTGGAGCACCAAATGAATTTTACATGGGCAATGACATCATGCACAGAATGTGTATGGAGTTAGATTTCCTTAATCAAAAAATATGGTCACGCCTAGGTGGCCCGGCACCTGAATTTAAAAACAAAAGAAGGGCTAATCATTGTGCACAACTGGTTCCTTATGCAATCGAATTACAAATGAGGAAAGATACTATTATTCCTGCATTTACAAAACAGTTTGCAATAACACTGAAATGCAAAAATGGACAGCAGATGAAAGATTCTGATGCATTTGTATGCCTGAATGAATCCGTAAAACAGCAAGGCCTGGATTATGAATACACTCCTTTGGTAGATATTGGTGAAGGATCTGTAAAAATTATGGTAAATAATAAAGGTTGTCAGGATATTCATTTAGAGGAAAACTTCCCATTAGGAATGGCCATACAAAAATCACATTATATGGCAGATTTAAATAACATGGTGATTGGAAATATCCCTGAAAAGTATGTAGATGCCAAGGGTGAGTTGCCAGAACACCTGGACTCTCAGCCCAAAGGAATATTTAAAATTCATTCTGTGTATCCTTATGATTCAAATGAGACAGTGTGCTGCCATCAAGAGGATTACATAATATTTATTTTAAATGAAAATGAAACAGAAAATCAGCCCATTGAAGTGGAAGCTGATATGCCAAAATATTTAAAAGTGGCAGCTTTACAAAAAGACACAGCCACACAGTTAGAGGAAAGCGCTGCGATTCCTTTACCAGAAGATTTTCCAGAATTTTCCAAAATGGTAGAAGAGCAGATCTCCTTAGCAGATGCGTGTGACAGCAATGAGGATAGAAACAATCTGAGGGAGATATTTATGGAGTTTAAGGATGTATTTGCAAAAGATGCTTATGATTGTGGTTTAACTGATTTACATGTGGCCACACTACCAGAAGGGTGTAGCAGAAGTCCAGTGTTTGTACGCCAGTATAGACTACCGCTGGCATGTTTAGAATCATTGGCAGAGATTATTAAAAATTTGGAATCGCGGGGAATCATCAGGCCCATTCATAGCACATCCAATACACCTATTTTAGGTGTGTTAAAGCCAAATGGTCAATGGCGGCTATGTGCAGACTTGAGAGAGTTAAATAAAAGAGTACCAGTGTCCAGATGGCCATTGCCATTCATTGATCAGGGCTTAGCTCAGATACATGGTTCAAAAGTGTTTACCACATTAGATCTCACCTCTGGATATTGGTGCGTGCCATTGGCAGAGGAGATACAGAATTTATTTTCCTTTACATTTGACAGGACTCAATACGCCTGGCTTAGAACGCCGTTCGGGTACATCAATAGTGGGAGTGAATTTGGCATATTTTTGAGAAAGGCCATGCCTGATGCAGCGGAAAGAGGAACCATAGTTTACGTGGATGATGTCTTGATAAAAAATGAAGGCCTAAAAAGCTATTTTGATGAAATAAGACATGTGCTTGGCCAATTGCAGAAAGCAAGCGCCAAAGTATCTTTGCAAAAAGCACAATGGTGCAAGAAAAAAGTGAACTTTCTAGGCCATGAAGTGACTGAACATGGGCTAAATCCACAAAAGAAGAAGATAGAGGCCATACAAAGATTAAAGGATCCTAAGAATGTGAAGGGAGTAAAAAGTTTGTTAGGAATGACAGGGTATAACAGATAATTCATTGAAAATTATGCTGAAATCACTCAACCATTGACTAAACTGCTTAACCTGAATACTCCCTGGAAATGGGAAAAAGAGCAGTCTGAGGCAGTGACTAAACTGAAGGAATGTCTGGTAAAGGCACCATGTTTAGCATATCCCATAAAAGGTAGGGACTTCTTTATAGAAATAGGTTTTTCTGAACATTGTATGTCAGCAGTGTTATCGCAAAAACATGATTTGAATCACAAAACAATTGCCTATGCAAGTAAGGCATTTTCCCAAGTTGAAATGAAATTTAATGAATGTGAAAAGGCCCTATTAACCACTGTGTGGGCGCTACAACATTTCCGCCCCATTGTTCAGGGAGAAAAGGTTATTATTGAAATAAATCATCAACCTTTGCAATTTTTAGAGAGTAAAAGAATTAGGTCAGGTAATCTAGCGCAGTCCAGAATAACTTCATGGATGCTGGCATTACAAGGTTTTCCTGTAGAAGTGAGATATGGACAACATAAAAAGAGCCCAATTGCTCAAGGGTTAGCTGACTTACATGACTGCGCAGCTGAACAAATATCAAATGAAATGGAAGTGGAACCTAATTGGCAGGAATTTGAACAATCACCACACAACGCTTTTGATGAAAAAACATGCAAGGATTTGCCAACTGTATATGTGGATGGTTGTGCTTTTCACATTGAAAATGACAGTAATAATCAATTAGTGTCACGAATAGGAAATGTCTGGTTGAAATGTGAAGGAGTCCCCAGTATAGGGATGAGGATTGGAGCTAGGAGCAGTCAAGTGGCGGAATTGGCAGCCATTTATAAAACAATTACTACTGCAGTTGATAGAAAGTTCAGTGAAATTGTCCTGGTGACTGATTCTGACTATGCACGGAATAGTTTTGTGGAATATTTACCTGGCTGGAAAGCAAGAGGAATGATTATATACAACAAAAAGCAACTTAAACATGGAAAAATGATACAAGCCATAGACAAATTGGTGTCAGAGAATGATCTAACAATATACTGGAGAAAAATGTGTGGGCATTTAAAAACACCAGGAGAGGATAAGGAAGGAAATAATAAGGCAGACCACCTGGCTAAAATTGGGGCTGTGATGGGAGAATTGCTACCTATTGATGATTTACTGGGTGAAATAAAGATTGATGCAGTAACACGTTCTAAAGCACCAAAGGAGGTAGATCAACCAGTGGTGCAATGGGGCCATGACACGCCAGACCAAGATTTGATTGAGGCACAAAAGAATGATCGAATCTTGGGAATCTATTATAATCATTTGATAGATCCTGAACAAAACCCTTTAATAGAAATGATTGTATGGGAAAAGAAGAGTTGGGGGTACTATTAAAGAATAAAAAACGAATTAGATTACAAGATGGACTCATGATTAGAGAGTCCATAACAGGACAGATACAGTGGGTGGTACCCCTTTCATTCAGAGGGCTAATGCTACAACATGCACATGATGCAATAACTGCAGGCCACAGAGGTTCACAAAAAACATTGGAAATACTGAAAGATTATGCTTACTAGCCACATATGTCCCAAGATGTGGAATTATATACTAGAGGATGTCTAGTATGCGCCCAATTTAAACCTGCTTCACCAATGCATAGAGCACCATTGATGAAAAGAGGCCTAACTCTCCCATGGTCAGATTTGCAAATAGACTATGTAGGCCCTTTAAAAAGGTCGAGCAGAGGGCACCGTCACATTTTAAGTGTGATATGTTTGATGTCGAAGTGGATTGAATGTATTCCTGCACCAGATTGTAGTGCGCAAACAGCAGCCACATTGCTGGTGAACCATGTGTTCTCAAGGTTTGGGTTGCCACAAAGAATTGAGTCAGACAGAGGAAGTCATTTCACAAGTACCCTAATGAGGTGTGAAAAGGAAACTACATATTGCATATCGGGCAGCCTCTTCAGGTGGAGTTGAACGGAGCAATAGGTCTGTTGTGGATATTTTAAAGAAATTCGTGGCAGAAGCAGGTTCCAGCTGGGATTTACGTTTACCGTTGGTTTTGATGGCAATCAGATCAACTCCTGCCAAAGCAACAGGTGTTAGCCCCCATGAGGTCTTCACGGGTAGGAAAATGGTGTTACCACAACACCTACTATACAGAACACATGAGCAGACACTTGTGAGTGCATCCACAGTTCATGAGTACATTGATGAACTGAGGAAGCATTTGCAACATGCATTTGCTTTTGTGCAGAGAAATCTGGAAAGGGCTGCTGACAGTGCTAAAACATACTATGATAAAAGAACATCAGTGAGAGAATACAGTGTTGGGGATCAGGTGTACAAGTTTCATTTTGGAAAAAGTAAACAGAAAAATTCTAAATTTCTAGCTGCCTGGCAGGGGCCATTTCGAATTATAGATAAGGTCTCTCCTATGGTTTATAAAATTTTGAAAAATGAAGGTGAAACGGCGATAGAGCAGTTTGTCCACGTAAATCAGATCAAGCCATGCCATCCCAGACACGAGATCAGGCGGCTTGAGCATGTAGAAACAGAAAGCCCTGGGGCTGCTGCCCACTGATACAACAGAAAGTCCCTTGAACACAAAAAGATAAGATAAATGGGTACAATCAGAAGGCAGTGACAGAGAAGTTAAAAAGTTGATTATTATAATGGCACATAAACACTGTAATATATGTAAATAAATAAATAATATAAAAAGTAAAAAAAAAATATAATGGAAGCTCATGGTCGGTGTGCAGAATGAAAATGCATTGAATTTAAAATGTTGTTTCATGTATGCTTATTTTCTTTTTAACCTGTGTTTAATTTCAGAAAACAAAATGTTTTATTTTTGGCAAAAGGGTGGTTAGTATTGTGCTATATACTTAGAGGGTAATTCATAGAATTTCGCAGAAAAATGTCGCAAGCGGCTGGCGCAGATTGACTGCGCCAGGCACGTGCGCTAAAACCGATTTCCGCGCACAGCGTATTCATGGATTTTAGGCTCCCAAACCAGCCGTGGCGCAGAGAATCGCAGCGACCCTGCAGCAGCGCCAGTAACGCCCCGAAGAACGCCCTCGCGCAAGGAAAAGCCATCAAAATCGCTAAATCATCGCAAAGGGCTGCGCTAACCCTGGACCAGTTCACCGGGCTGGCAAACAGCAAACGCCAAGCGGGGAACGTGTATTTCAGGGGTGCGCGGGAAGTTCCACACGCGATTGGCCCAGTGCGAGCAAGGTATGTGTATTTCAGGGGTGCGCGGGAA
This sequence comes from Ambystoma mexicanum, assembly GCF_040938575.1. Classification (NCBI taxonomy): domain Eukaryota; kingdom Metazoa; phylum Chordata; class Amphibia; order Caudata; family Ambystomatidae; genus Ambystoma; species Ambystoma mexicanum. Next base: position 546,899,358 of record NC_090929.1, read on the forward strand.
GTTCCACACGCGATCGGCCCTGGGGGAGCGGGCTACGTGTATTACAGGGGTTCGCGTGAACTTTCTCACGCGATCGGGCCTGGGGGAGCGGGCTACGTGTATTTCAGGGGTTCGCGTGAACTTTCTCACGCGATCGGGCCTGGGGGAGCGGGCTACGTGTATTACAGGGGTTCGCGTGAACTTTCTCACGCGATCGGGCTTGGGGGAGCGGGCTACGTGTATTTCAGGGGCATACAGGGGTTCGCGTGAACTTTCTCACGCGATCGGGCCTGGGGGAGCGGGCTACGTGTATTTCAGGGGTTCGCGTGAACTTTCTCACGCGATCGGGCCTGGGGGAGCGGGCTACGTGTATTACAGGGGTTCGCGTGAACTTTCTCACGCGATCGGGCCTGGGGGAGCGGGCTACGTGTATTTCAGGGGTTCGCGTGAACTTTCTCACGCGATCGGGCCTGGGGGAGCGGGCTACGTGTATTACAGGGGTTCGCGTGAACTTTCTCACGCGATCGGGCCTGGGGGAGCGGGCTACGTGTATTTCAGGGGTTCGCGTGAAGTTTCTCACGCGATCGGGCCTGGGGGAGCGGGCTACGTGTATTTCAGGGGTTCGCGTGAAGTTTCTCACGCGATCGGGCCTGGGGGAGCGGGCTACGTGTATTACAGGGGTTCGCGTGAACTTTCTCACGCGATCGGGCCGGGGGAGCGGGCTACGTGTATTTCAGGGGTTCGCGTGAAGTCTCTCACGTGATTGGCCCCGTGCAAGCAGGGTACGTGTATTCCAGGGGTGCGCGGGAAGTTCCACACGCGATTGGCCCCGTGCAAGCAGGGTACGTGTATTCCAGGGGTGCGCGGGAAGTTCCACACGCGATTTCAGCAGGGTATGTGTATTCCAGGGGTGCGCGGGAAGTTCCACACGCGATTTCTGCAGGGTATGTGTATTTCAGGGGTTCTGGGGAGTACTACATGTGAATTGGTCGTGTGGGTCCTCCCAGGTGTATGCTCCACAACCTCCACGGCCCCTGCAGGCAGCCCACACCACGGGGGACTACCCTGCACCCCTGCTCATGTCCCGCAGGCAGCCCATCCACCATGGGCATGCCCCCCAGCCAACCCACATGTCACCTTGCACTACTGATCAACAATGCATGTCTCCCACCACCCCCACCCCTCAGCAGTGCAGGGGCAGCCTCCACCAGGCCCCCACTCATGTCTCCCACCACCCCCACCCCCCAGCCACCAGGGGCACCCTCCACCAGGCCCCCACTCATGTCTCCCACCACCTCCACACCCCAGCCACCAGGGGCACACTCCACCAGACCCCCACTCATGTCTCCCACCACCCCCACCACCCAGCCACCAGGGGCACCCTCCACCAGGCCCCCACTAATGTCTCCCACCACCCCCACCCCCCAGCCACCATGGGCAGCCCCCAACAGGCCCCCACTCATGTCCCCCTGCACCCCCACCCCCCAGCAGTGCAGGGGCACCCTCCACCAGGCCCCCACTCATGTCTCCCACCACCCCCACCCCCCAGCCACCAGGGGCAGCCTCCACCAGGCCCCCACCCATGTCCCCCTGCACCCCCACCCCCCAGCAGTGCATGGGCACCCTCCACCAGGCCCCCACTCATGTCTCCCACCACCCCCACCCCCCAGCCACCAGGGGCACCCTCCACCAGGCCCCCACTCATGTCTCCCACCACCCCCACACCCCAGCCACCAGGGGCAGCCTCCACCAGGCCCCCAATCATGTCTCCCACCACCCCCCACCGCCCTGCCACCATGGGCAGCCCCCACCAGGTCCTCACAATCCCCAATCATGTGCGTAATGGTCAGCCTCCACAGCCAAAAAGCCCTACCAAGTAACCCATTCACCCACATGGAAATGGAAATCACATGTTACACCCCCAATGTTCATGAAGCTAATGAAGCCATGTACGTCACACACAATGGTTGCAATTGAATGGGAAAACACACAACATGACATGCATGAAACCAATGAGATGATACCACACAGTGAAGTATGCAAACAAAATTGTATTGAAAAAAAAATAAGAATGCTAAAGAAAGAAAACTAACTACAATGTGAATGAGAAAAAAGTAAGCTGCATGTCCGTATGAAAAAATGAAACTTGAAATCCAAATAGAAAAAAATTTTGTCCAAAGTCAAATGTAAAAAAATCTCCATGCAATAAAGAACTATGTACAAAAATAACAAGGGTCCATGAGCCCAACTGAACAAAGGAAACCTACTAAAAAATTTACCTAAAAATCAACTATATACAAAAAGTGGAGCAGTGTTCGTCGACTCCAAATCATAATACGAAAGAAAGGAAACCTAAAACTAAAGAACTATATACAAAGGCGGCGGGCAAGTCCAGCGGCTCACTCTGTGGTGTCCCGGGCCAGGGCATCATCGAACTCCTGTTCGATGTCCCGGAGGCGGTCCAGTTCCATGGCCCCGAGGGTCCGCAGGGACGACGCTGTGTCCTCCTCCAACCCCCTGCGGATTGCCTCGAGGCACTCGCCCCGCCTCAGGGCCCTCCACATGGAGTTCTCCGCCCTGACCATTGTGAGCCGCGCCTCTTCCGCCCGCCGCCGCTCCGCACCTATGGCGTGGCCCAACCGCTGCCACACGGAAGACACTCTCTGTCCTGGGTCCCCCTGCCCTCCGGCCGATGCCTGCCCCTCCGATGTCGAAAGCCCCGAACCTTCATGGCTCCCACCATGTTGCTGCTGCTGCTGCTGCTGCTCTGCCTCTGCCCGTGCACTGCCTCCTGCTGCCTGCACATCCTCCGCCGGCTGGGGTGCACTTGTTGATGTGGCCACCCCTGCTGGACCACCGACTCCCGACTGTGGCAGGGATGCTTCCTCCACCAGCCTGGCCGCACCGTCAGAGGCAGCTCCACAGGGCACCCAGGTGACTGATGGGTGGGAAGATGGCACAGAGGATGACTGGCGCGTAGGGGGTCCAGTTGAGGAGGGGGTCGGAGCAAGCCCCATCAGACGGAGGAATCCGGCCTGGGTGACCTGTCCCAGCAGGCTGACGTGGTCAACGAGCCATTCGAGATGACGTGCAGTCTCTCCATGAAAAGACTGCAGGTCACCTCGCATGGCCCGTTGACGCAACGCCACACCAGCCAGGACAGGCTCAACCCGGACCTGGATAGCCACGTCCGCAGGCAGAGGAAGGCCAGTTGACGTCAGCTCATCCCCTGCCTGGAAACGGGTCTGGACGTAGGCATCCCTGCTGGTGCAAGATGATGCAGGGACAGGATCGGGGACAGGATTGCACACAGGCACCTCCGCGGCAGCCTGTGCTGCCTCCTGTCCCTGGTCCTGGACTGCACCACTAGCACCAGTGGGATCCCCACCTCCAGACCCCGTCTCTGGTGCTTGCACGGCCTCCTCCTCCACCAGACCCCCCACCAACCTGGATGACTCCGTGCCATCTTCCCCTGTTGGGCCCTGTGGAGTCCCAGCTGCCCCTTCTGCTTCCGAGGAGTCCAACTCCAACCTCCGCCTCTTGGACCTCCCCCCGGCAGCTGCGACCTGGGACGCGGCACCGGACTCCTCACTCCCCGACGAGATGACAACACGGGAGGGGAGCCGGGCCTTGCGTCTCCGGCTGGCGGTCGGATCCCCGCCGCTCTGCTCCACAGCACCTTCTCCGCCCTCTTCATCAGTTGACGCTGCAGACAGGGAGAAACAAAACTCAGGCATCAGGGCACTGTACAATGGACACATACACACATGACAGTTGCACATGAATGGCATTGGCAAACCTCAGACATGTCATCACAATCCCCAACACACATGTCATTGCAACTCGCACACATGAGCCATACCACAGCCATATCGCAACTGCCACCACCATCCATACACATACAACAGCATGAGCAGCCAAAGGTGACCCAGACATCACATGCAACACAGGAAGTGCACCACACATGTACACACACCACCACACTTGCATGCATGTGTACACCTCGGCCAAGTGTCGCACTGTTCAGACGGGCATCCATGTCACATCTGCCAATCAGGCTTACACATACTGCAGTCACATGCATCCATGTTGCATCACTGTTGCACCCTTGTCAAATACACACACATGCACATGTACACAGTGCTCATACATGCAGCCCAATACAACATACATGCGTGACATCATGGACATGTCTACTTACATACACATACATACAAACATGTGTGCATGCACAACTGCATTTGCCATGCAAGCCTACACACACAAGCACCATCCATGTCTCACACATTACAGCCCTCGCATGTGTCAGCCCCACGGCCATGTATACCCCCACCCATACTCGACCCCATACAAACAGATGTGCAACCTGCACAATACCGAATAATCACCACACGCACTGCTCACAATCAGGATGCATGTACACTCACCGCTCGACTCCAGACGGGTCTGCTTCTCCAGGACCTGGACGTGGAGCGCTGGGGATATGCGTTCCAGGACCCCCATCTGTTCTTCCGACAAGTGGCCCCGGCGCCCCTTGGCATCCGCTGCCTTCAAGAGGCGCCGGGCCTTGTTCAGGGTCCTGGACCTGAAGTCCTCCCAGCGCTTCCTGACATGTTGTAAGTCCCGGACTGCCACCCCCTCCGCGTTGATGGCAGTCACGGTGTCAGTCCAGATCCGAGTCCGTCCTTCCTTGTCGGCGCGGGAACTTCCGAAGAGGGCATCATACTGCCCCAGGACTTGCTCCACCAGGACACCAACTTCAGTGGCACTGAAGCTGGTGCCCCTCTGCCTCTCTGGCCGGGGGTTGTCAGTGGTCACAGATGGTGTTTGCCCCGACATGACAACCCCAGAGGCAGGAGTGGGTGGGCAACTGGGTCCTGGGGCTGGGCTGTGGAGCGATGGAATTCCAGTCGGGAGTCTTCGGTACCAGCAGGGGTGGTCACAGCAACAGCACCCCTGGCTGATGTGCAGGCAGCAAATGGCAGTGCACGTGGGCAGCAGGCAGTCAGGCAGCAGCAGATGGTAGGTGGGAGCGTGCTCGGGGCTCTGGGGGGCAGTAGTTCGGCCTTCTGGGCAGGAGCGTGGTCTTCCGTGTGCTTACGCGTGGCCAGCTTGGTACGGAGTGATTTGGCACGTGAAAATCCTGCACGTCAGCGTGAAAATCGAGGAAAGGCCCTTAGCGCGTAAGCGCGTCAGCACGCATACGCGATTCTATTGGACCAAAGGCCCTCAGCGCGTAAGCGCGTCTGTGACGTGACCCGCACGGGTGTTTCCCACACAGCACGTGATGACAGAGCACACGTGGAAAGACTGCACGTCAGAGTCTCATCGCGTGTGATTGGTGGAAATGGCCCTACACGCAGAAGTGACAAAGCGTGTAATTGGAGGAAATGTCCCTACACGCAGAAGTGACAAAGCGTGTAATTGGAGGAAATGTCCCTACACGCAGAAGTGACAAAGCGTGTAATTGGAGGAAATGTCCCTACACGCAGAAGTGACAAAGTGTGTAATTGGTGGAAATGGCCCTAGCGTGTACACGCCGCGTAAGTGACGCTGGACGTGTGGGCCTGTATAAAAGGTACGCGTAGAACACCACTTCCTTGTACATGCTTTTCGTGGAGAGCGAGTGGGTGAATTCTGTACTTCTTGTCGTTTCACACGCGATTTACTTCACGGCGTTTCAAGTTCGTATTCCCTGTTACCTCTGACAGCTTTTTCTCTTCTTTCGCTTTTACTGGTTTACCTGGGCCTGTTCCCTCAAACAGTGTTCCCTTCTACTGTTGTCCTGTCTCCTCAGACAGCGTACAAATCTTCTTTTGGCGGGGGTGTTGCCAACCAAACGTGCTCCTTTTACACGCTCGTTTACCATGCAGACGGTGAGTCACGCACGTATCTAACATCTGTGCTTGCCCCGTGTGTAGCCTACCCCTTCAGAGGTCATTCTAGGCTGCGTGTGACACGCATACGTTCATTCTTGTGTTTCTGGGTGCCACAGCGTAGTGCAGGTTTTTCTTTCTGCACACGTGGTCTAAGAGGGGTTGCGTGCACGTCATCTCCCTTTTTTGGGCCTCCTGTGCGTTGCGTGACCCGTCATCTTTCCCCAGGGGTTACATTCAGCCTTGCTAGAGCACTAGGGTACAATTACCATCTGGTACCCAACCCCTTTGACCCCCAATTGCCCAGGACAATAGTCTACATCCACTCCCATACACACATTAACATCAGTGCCATGGCTGGGAGGCGAGGATTCCGTAAGGGTGGCAAAGGTGGAAGAGCCACAAGTGGTGGCCGTGGTGGATCCGGTAGGGGACGTGGTCGTAACTTGCAGGGTGAGCCTGTCCCCCCATGTGTGGAGGACCAGTCACGGGCACCCATAATCCCTCCCCCCTCCCCCCCTCCCATTGAGGCTGATGTGGCTGACACCATCCATGCTCAGCCCTTGTTGGACCAGCCCATTGTGGCACCAGACCTGGCTGACTCCATGGCTGACTTCCAGGTCAGCAGGGCTACGACACGTGCGCTGGTGCACGTTGATGCCATCATGCCACGTGGATCTGGGGCAGCAAGGTCATCTGCTGCACCAAGGAGGCAGGGCGGAGAGGCTGCAGGGGCAGCTGCGGCTCCATCAACCCCAGCCCTCACACACCCAGCCAGGACAGTGTCGGTCCTAGTCCATGCTGCTGACATTCCCCCTGACACCATCACACTAGAGCCAATGCCTGCACCAACTCCCATGCTGAGTGTGCAATCCCACACTCCTGATACAGAGTCCACCAGGGCTCCTGCCCCTAGTGTCCAGAGCGGCGCAGGACACTCAGGATCACCACCACCTTCCAAGCGGAAGAGGAAGAGTGCTCGTCCGGCACAGGCTGATGCCCCAGACACGGCTACACAGTCCGGCCCGTCCAGGAAGCCCAGCTTCACAGATGACGAACTGAATGCACTTGTCGAGTATGTGTCCGGACATGACAACGAGATGGTCATTGTTGCAGGATCCAAGACCACACCTGCACAACGCCAGGCACACTGGCAGACCGTTGCGGACATCGTAAGTGCCCTTGGAATTGTGAGGCGCACAGCCAATGATTGCTATAAGCGCTGGAATGACCTAAAGCGCAGGGCAAAGAGTAAGCTGGCCTCAAGTCATGCCGCAACTCTAGTGACTGGAGGTGGGTCTCCAGTAGTAGACATGGAACTCACTCCACATGAGTAAGTCGCTGGGACCTACGTCACGGAGGAACAGATCCAAGGCGTGGGAGATCTGGCTGATTACGAGGCATTGTCCGGTGAGTGCACATGCATGTGTGTGTCATCCATGTGCATGGTGTGTGTGAGGGCTTCTGTTTGTGTGCCAGGTGAGAGTGTGTGCGCCTGAGTCGTATGGGTCAGCCATCTGCTTCATGCAATCCTTCCTGCGCAGCTGCATTTGGCCATAGCAGTATCCCTTCTGCCAACAGTAGACATCTAGCCCAACTGCACGCCAGTTGCCCTTGAAGTGTCACCTTGCCACAACATATTTGCTTATTTTTCACTGTTCATTCAGTCAGTTTGTTTGCATTCCACCACTTTCACTAGGCATGTCGCTGTCCACTAGTCACATGTCTGACATGGGTATGGTAAAGTGGAGTGACTTTGTTACCTGGATATCATTTGTACACACATGTCCCTGTGCAATTGGACCATTTCAGACTGGCAGCTCGAGGTGAAAAATCTGACCTGTTAGAATTAGAAAAGCAATTACATGCGGGAACTGGACTGAATGAATAGGTGCTGCCCTCCTCTCCATCTTCACTCAATAGCAATGGTACATGGCATCTGTGTGATGGCATGTGTGTTTCACCTGGCAATCACAGGCCAATGTGTGATGCCACTGCCAGGCAGCATGCAGAAAATGTGTTCATCTTCCATCTTGGTGTCATCAGTGTGTGCCATTTGCCTGCACTTCATACGCAGTGAGGGTGCATGCATGGGAGGGTTTTAGTCATGTGGGACATGTGTCAATCAAGTACTGGTTCTCTTGCTTCTCAGCCCTCATTGTGTGCCATGGTGCTAATGCCTGTTTCCATTTCTTTGTTTTCATGTCTTTGCAGGGGAAGACGCACCTGATACTGCTGGGGTTGTGGAGATGGTGCAGACCCAGGAGGGGTCCGAGGGCCGACCAACCACCAGTGAGGGACGTGGTGTGGTGGTGGGGGAGAACCCACAAGTGCTGCAGGTCGTGCTCTCAAGGGGTGTCTCTGGCTGCACCTCCCCCGAGCTGTACTCAGGTGTTGATTCGGATGAGACCTACGTGCCGTCGCAGGTGAGTGTTCCAGGGAGGGATTCTGTTCTCTCTCACCCACCTGCACCAGGGTCAGGACCCTCCATGGGGATGTCAGTGTTGGCAGCTACGCCTTCGGTGGTTACGGATGCAGGGTCACACTCCGCGACATCTGATCCTGTTCCTGGGCCAGCAGATCAGAGGGGGAATGCAGTCCTGCAGCCTCAGGCAGTGCCGGCACAGCAAGGCGCAGTTCGCCTTGCCCCAGACAGGTGTGGTGCCCGCCGACGTGGTGGCCGTACGCCACCCGGCAATACCGCATGGGAGCAATCCATTTACGGTATGGCAACCCAACAGGCTGCATCATCCGAGATGATGGCTCAGGCCATGGATAGGGTGGCCACTTCCATTGTCCCCCCAGAAAGGCTGATGGAGCGACTAGAGCAAGCAACCGACTCCATCTGCCAGTCACACAGGGAGGACATGTTGGGGTCCAACAGGGACAGGCGGGCGGCACTGGCGACTCTGCAGGAGGCCATCTCCATTGAGTCCCAGGGCCACAGGGAAGCCCTGAGGCAGGAGCTCCTTCACCTCAGGACGACTCTTGTTGAGCTTGAGGCTTCAACACACCAAAGGACAGAACAGCAGCTGGAGCGTCTCACCCGTACGCTCTCAGCTGAGATGCAGGCAACGAGGGCGGAGGTCCGGGCATCCCGTGAGTTGTTGCATGGGGACCTCCGCACACTCATCCTCCAGAACCAGACCTACCACACCCGCATGCTTGCAGCCATGGAGGAGCAGACTAGGGCCTTGCGTGGGCTGCCTCCCATAGTGCAACCACCTCCGGATGCAGCTGCACAGGGTGATAATAGTGACAGCAGTGATACTCCCACAATAGGGTAGCCGTGTGGGCCATGAGCCCATGGAGGTGTTTTATCTTCCCAGGATCCACGCAGGTGGGTTCTGGTGTGCATCCTGTCCTCGGACCTCCTGGGTGGCCTCCCCAACCCCCCCGGGCCCATCAATGGCCATTTTTGATTGTTTCTTATTTTTATTTTTATTTTGATTTCTTTTATTCCCAATTTTTTTGGGACGATCTGTTGGCTTCCGTGGTTCCTGTGGGCATACGCTGCATTGTGGCTGGGCACATGCAGGCTTGTAATGTATTTGGTTCAGATGCTTGGGTTTGAGTCACACACACCCCTCCTGCTTCCCGTTTCCATGGGCTTGCAAAGGGTGTGCCCAAGTGACAGTGAATTACACAGTGACGTTGGACTCCCATGAGCTGTGTGGCCAGTCTGTAGTCAATACTGTGTATACATTCATAGTGCATATTGCTGTTGTGTTGTACACTGCATGTTGCATTGATGTGTAACTCTTCTTCTGTGTCTACCTCCCAATTTGCAGGTCCCTTCCTCATGTCCACACAAGGACCTCTAGTCTGGAGATGGGGACCATGTTGGCAGCAGTGCACCTACAACTCTACATGGCGACAACACTGCACAGTTGGTAGTGGTGGGAGTGCAGGCATTTCCAGGTGGTGAGACTACTAATATGTAACATTTGTGATGTCATGTTAATGGTACTACGTGCTCAAGTATGTTGTTGGTCCGGCATTGCTGTGAGCATTTCAGGTGTTGCAGGTTTCTAATAGTGCCACTGTACATAGTGAGACTGATGTCATGTTGTGGGGATTACTTTGTTTACCTGCAATTAGCATGACATGGCACGGTGTGTCGTGTGGCGGTGTTGGGGTTGGGTTGGCTGACATGGCACTGTCCTCTTGTTGCATTTTGCAAGTGGGTATTCATTTTAGCTGCTTCAATGTGTAACTTCACAAAACTGCATTGGTGGTGTCTGTGTGGGTAGGGATGCACACATTGTGACACTTCCAGGTGAACAATCTCAGGCTGACATGGTATTCCCGGTTCATTCTCCAGACATTCAGGATCAGTGTCAGGTTGAGTCATCATTGATTGTCAGATGGAATGTGCCAGGGCAGTGTGCACTCCACAGGGGTGTGATTTCTATGTGAAGTAATTAGCCACTAGCTGTGTACGGGCTGCCTCCCCCCGTGCCCTTTCCCCTCCCATGCGCAGCGGCTGTGCATGTGGTTGGGGATGTGGGGCCACCACCATGTCCACGGCCAGGCCCCGGCGTGTTGCAACGTTGTGCAGGACACATGCTGCCACTATGATCCTGCACACTACTGGGGGAGCGTATAACAGCTGCCCGCCAGAACGGTCAAGGGAGCGAAAGCGTGACTTTAGCACTCCGAATGTGCGCTCCACTATGCCCCTGGTTGTAATGTGGGCTGTGTTATATCTTACCTGGGGTGGCGTGGTGGGGTTCCGAATTGGCGTCATCATGTGGGGGCTGAGAGGGTAGGCACTGTCCCTGGTGGAGGTGGTGATTGGTATCATTGGTGGGGTTGTGACCTTGCTCAGTATCCAACATGCATGCATGTGCAGTGGCATACATACTCACCAAGCAGCCATGTATCGCCATGCCGCCCAGCTTCTAGGTCCCGGCTTAGGGTGGACATTCGGTAAATGAAGCTGTCGTGGGTGGAACCGGGATAGTTGGCATATACTGAGGTGATGATTCCCTTGGCATTACATGCTACCTGCACGTTGATGAAATGCCAGTGCTTGCGGTTCCTATAGATGTGCTCAGATGCCCTGGGGGGACGTAGAGCCACATGGGTGCAGTCGATGGCACCTAGCACTTTGGGGAATCGTGCCACAGCGTAAAAATCCAGGGCGGCAGCATGCCTTTCTGCAGGTGTTCTGGGCAGGTATATGTGCCTGCGGACTGATGGGCGTGCAGTGATGATGTTCAAGACCTGGTGTAGGCAGCGTGACTGGGTGGCCTGTGACACCCCACCCACTATGGCACTTGTCCGCTGAAATGATCCAGTGGCTAAGAAGTGCAGTACATTGAGGACCTTCTCCAGGGGGCTGAGTGCTTGGGAGCACAGGGTGGGTGATGTGAGGTCATCCTCCCACTCACTCACCAGGTCCAGTATGATGTGTGGTGGAAACCTGTACCTCCCATACACCTGGTCATCAGGCATCCCGAAAAGGCTGGTTCTGGGTGTGAATATTCTGGCCCTGACTATCCTCCTCCTCCTCCTTTGGTAGCCCACTGCCACTGCTGCTAGGAACGGTATGTTCATCCTGCCGTCTGAGCTTGTTATTGTTAAAGTCCGCAAATTTATGCTTTGCGCGTGTTCTAGGCGAGCGTGTGACCCGCGCACCCCTGGAATCCAGTTCCCAGTCCAATAGCATGTGGAAATTCACACGCACCACGGGATACAGCGTGTGACCCGCGCACCCCTGGAATCCAGTTCCCAGTCCAATAGCGTGTGGAAATTCACACGCACCACGGGATACAGGTTCGCTGACGTACTTGCGTGTGTAAGTGCCCGCGCACCCATTAAATACACGTACATAGGCCAATCGCGTGTACGCGCACTTTTGTCCAATTACACGCGATGACACTCTGACGTGCAGTATCTCCACGTGTGCCCCGTCATCACGTGCTGAGTGGGGAACACCCGTGCGGGTCACGTCACAGACGCGCTTACGCGCTGAGGGACTCTGGTCCAATAGAATCGCGTATGCGTGCTGACGCGCTTACGCGCTAAGGGCCTTTCCTCGGATTTCACGCTGACGTGCAGGATTTTCACGTGCCAAATCACTCCATATCAAGCTGGCCACGCGAAAACAAACGGAAGACCACGCTCCTGCCCAGAAGGCCGAGTTACTGCCCCCCAGTGCCCCGAGCAGCCTCCCACGTGCCATCTGCTGCTGCCTGCCTGCCTGCCTGCTGCCACCGTGCCCTGCCATTTGGTGCCTGCACATCAGCCATCTGCAGGGGTCCAGTTGCTGTGTCCACCCCTGCTGGAACTGAAGACTCCCGACTGGGATTACATCGCTCCACAGCCCAGCCCCAGGACCCAGTTGCCCACCCACACCTGCCTCTGGGGTTGCCATGTCGGGCACTTCCACATCTGGCACCAGTGGCAACCCCAGGCCAGAGGGGCAGAGGGGCACCAGCTTCACTGTCACCGAAGTTGGTGTCCTGGTGGAGCATGTCCTGGGGCAGTATGATGCCCTCTTTGGATTGTCCCGCGCCAGCAAGGAAGGACGGCAGAGGATCTGGGCCGACTGTGTGGTTGCCATCAACGCGGAGGGGGTGGCAACCCGCGACGTCCTGAAGATCAAGAAGCGCTGGGAGGACTTGAGGTCCAGGACCCTTGTGAAGGCCCGGCGCCTCGTGGAGGGGGGCCGGGGCCGCATGAGTTCCATCCAGATGAGGGTCCTGGAACGCGTACGCCCAGCGCTCCACGCCCAGATCCTTGAGAGGGAGGCCCGTCTGGAGTTGAGCGGTAAGTGTCCATGCATTACTGTGTGAGACAGGGCCTGTTGCGGTGTGCTGGTTCTATGATACTTGCCTGTATGTGTGCCATAGGCCATGTATGCATGTATGTGTGCCGGGACATCATGGTAATGCATGTGCGACCAGTGATGTGTGATGCACATGGTTGTTGCATGTGTTGAAATGCCGCATGGGGAGCCCTATGCAGATTTTGAACATGAGAGCATGCCAGTCTCTGTACCTGGACATGGGTGGGGGTGAGGGATGGGTGCTGATGCCAGGTACATATATGGTAGCCATGTCTGTGTGCCTGACCTGCGTGTCTGTGACTTGTGCATGCCATGGATGCATGACACATGTGTGTGACAATGCACAGATTCAGTAAAGCAGCCAAATTACCCTTGTATCCGCTGTGTTTGGTGTGTTTGGGGCCAGATGGATGTGACTGAGGTGAAGTGTGTGCATGTGATGGGCATGAGCCATGATGCATGTGAGTTACATATCATTGAATGTTTCAAGAGTCCATTGGACATGCATGGAAATGTCCATGGCATGCACCATGCCTGTTACTGTGTGTCTTTTGCCTGGACTGACCCATGTGTTGTGGAGGGACATGATGGAAGTGTACTTTGACTGTGGTGCTCATCTGCTATTGCTTCCTGTCTAGGGGACCATTGTATAGTGCCCTGATGCTTGTGTTCTTTGTCTCCCTCTACGCAGCGGCTAGTGAAGAAGAGGGCGGAGACGGCGCTGTGGAGCAAGGCGGCGGGGATGCCCCCACGGCTGCAGCGGAAGGGGTGGGTGAGCCCCCACAGGGGCCTGCTACGGTGGGAGACGGTGAGGAGCCATCCAGGTTGGTGGTTTGCACAGAGGAGCAGGAGGCCGCCACTGGGGCACACATGGGGCCTAGTGGGGGCATCCCTGCTGGTGCAAGTGGTGCAGTCCAGGGCCAGGGGCAGGAGGCAGCACAGGTCACCGTGGAGGGGCCTGTGCATGTCGCTGTCCCTGACCCTGTGAGTGCACCACCATGCACCAGCAGGGATGCCCCGTCCCAGGCCTGTCCGCAGGTAGAGGGGATGTCCATGTCACCTGACTCCCCTCCACCTGCGGACGTGGGAACCCCTGGCCGTGCGGAGAAGGTCCTTATTGGGGTCGCGATGCGCACGGCTGTGATTCGTGATGCCGTGCGTGCTTCCCGGGAGGAGCACGCACGTCATCACGAAGTGCACCGTGCCGACGTGGCCCAATTGGGATCGGCCATGTTCGGGGGTTTCCTGCATGTGTTGGCCAATGTGGCGGCCCTCTCCTCCTCTGTGCAGGCTATCCACCAGTCGTTCTCCTTGCCGTCTTCCAGCCCAGATGCCACCAGGGCCCCCTGTGGACCTGCCCCGACCAATGCAGCCAGCTCAGTGGGGATCCCATCCCTGCCACAGTCGGGAGTCAGAGATCCAGCAGGGGTGGACACCAGAGCAACTGGACCCCAGCAGATGGAGGATGTGACGGCATCATCGGGCAGGGCACGTGCACAACGACGTCGGTGGTTTCCATCAGCCTGGATGCCGTCGTGCTGGCACAGGCAGTTGCGTCGGAGGCAGCAGCAGGCTCAACGTGGGAGGCATCATGGCTCGGGGCCATCATCATCAGGGGTGCAGGCATCGGCCGGAGGGCAGGAGAACCCTGGAATGGGAGTGGCTTCCGTGTGGGAGCGGTTGTGCCAGCGGATAGGTGCGGAGCGGCAGCGGGCAGAGGAGGAACGGCTCACGATGGTCAGGGCGGAGGACTCCATGCGGAGGGCGCTGAGGCGGGCTGAGTGCCTCGAGGGTCTTCGCAGGGAGTTTGAGCTTGACACTGCGTTATCCCTGCGGGACCTCGGGGCCAGGGAACATGCCCGTCTCCAAGCCATTGACCAGGAGTTCGATTATGCCCTGGCCCATGACAACAACCAGTGAGCCGTCCGAATAGCCCGCTGCCTTTGTATATAGTTGTATAGTTAGGGTTAGGTTTCCTTTGTTTTTTTGATTTTTTTTTGGTTGCGATTGGACAATGCACCACTTTTTTGTATATAGTTCAGTTTTTAGTTAGTAGTCATAGTTAGGTTTAATTTGGTTGGGCTCATGGACCCAGGATGATCTTCTTCATGGTTCTTCATTGGCTTATTTTAATTTTTCAGATTATTTTCTTGGACATTCATCTTGTTTTGTTTGATTTGCTTTGTGTTTTTTCTTATTTCATTTCCATTCTACTTGCTGTTCAGTACATATTATTTTTTTATTCTTCAATGTGTCGTATCATCTCATTGCTTTCAGGCATGTCATGTTGGGTGTTTTGTCATTCACTTGCAGCCATTGTGTGTGACAGACATGTGTTCAATTGCATTATTTAAATTGGGGGTGTAACATGTAATTGCCTTTGATATGTGGGTGGGTGTGATAGTTGGTTGGGCCTTTTGGCAGGGGAGGATGGGCATTACGGACATAATTGGGGAATGTTGGGACCCAGGTGCAGGGGGGCATGGATTGGACATGGGTGGGGGCCTGCTGGCAGGTGCCCCACAGTGCTGGGGGGGTGGGGGTGGTGGGAGACATGAGTGGGGGCCTGGTGGAGGGTGACCCTGGTGGCTGGGGGGTGGGGGTGGTGGGAGACATGAGTGGGGGCCTGGTGGAGGGTGACCCTGCACTGCTGGGGGGTGGGGGTGGTGGGAGACATGAGTGGGGGCCTGGTGGAGGGTGACCCTGCACTGCTGGGGTGTGGGGGTGGTGGGAGACATGAGTGGGGGCCTGGTGGAGGGTGCCCCTGGTGGCTGGGGGGTGGGGGTGGTGGGTGACATGAGTGGGGGCCTGGTGGAGGGTGACCCTGCACTGCTGGGGTGTGGGGGTGGTGGGTGACATGAGTGGGGGCCTGGTGGAGGGTGACCCTGCACTGCTGGGGGGTGGGGGTGGTGGGAGACATGAGTGGGGGCCTGGTGGAGGGTGACCCTGCACTGCTGGGGTGTGGGGGTGGTGGGAGACATGAGTGGGGGCCTGGTGGAGGGTGCCCCTGGTGGCTGGGGGGTGGGGGTGGTGGGTGACATGAGTGGGGGCCTGGTGGAGGGTGACCCTGGTGGCTGGGGGGTGGGGGTGGTGGGAGACATGAGTTGGACATGGGTGGGGGCCTGCTGGCAGGTGCCCCACAGTGCTGGGGGGTGGGGGTGGTGGGGGACATGAGTTGGACATGGGTGGGGGCCTGCTGGCAGGTGCCCCACAGTGCTGGGGGGTGGCGGTGCAAGGGGACATGAGTTGGTGTTCATTAGTTCAAGGAGACATGTGCCTTTGCTGGGGGGCATGCCCATGGTGGGTGGGCTGCCTGCGGGACATGACCAGGGATGCAGGGTAGTCCCCTGTGGTGTGGGCTGCCTGCAGGGGCCGTGGAGGGTGTACAGGGTACACCTGGGAGTACCCACACTGTCAAATCACATGTGGAACTTCCCGCGCACCCCTGATATACACGCGCCCAGGCTATTCGCGTGTGGAACTTCCCGCGCACCCCTGAAATACTCGCGCCCAGGCTATTCGCGTGTGGAACTTCCCGCGCACCCCTGAAATACACGCGCCCAGGCTATTCGCGTGTGGAACTTCCCGCGCACCCCTGAAATACACGCGCCCAGGCTATTCGCGTGTGGAACTTCCCGCGCACCCCTGAAATACACGCGCCCAGGCTATTCGCGTGTGGAACTTCCCGCGCACCCCTGAAATACACGCGCCCAGGCTATTCGCGTGTGGAACTTCCCGCGCACCCCTGGAATACACGCGCCCCCAGGCTATTCGCATGTGGAACTTCCCGCACACCCCTGAAATACACGCGCCCAGGCTATTCACGTGTGGAACTTCCCGCGCACCCCTGAAATACACGCGCCCAGGCTATTCGCGTGTGGAAATTCCTGCGCACCCCTGAAATACACGTACCCTGCTGTAATTCCGTGTGGGACTTCCTGCGCACCCCTGAAATACACGCGCCCAGGCTATTCGCGTGTGGAAATTCCGGGGCACCCCTGAAATACACGTACCCTGCTGTAATCGCGTGTGGGACTTCCCGCGCACCCCTGAAATACACGCGCCCAGGCTATTCGCGTGTGGAACTTCCCACGCACCCCTGAAATACACGCGCCCAGGCTATTCGCGTGTGGAACTTCCCGCGCACCCCTGAAATACACGCGCCCAGGCTATTCGCGTGTGGAAATTCCCGCGCACCCCTGAAATACACGTACCCTGCTGTAATTGCGTGTGGGACTTCCTGCGCACCCCTGAAATACACGCGCCCAGGCTATTCGCGTGTGGAAATTCCGGCGCACCCCTGAAATACACGTACCCTGCTGTAATCGCGTGTGGGACTTCCCGCGCACCCCTGAAATACACGCGCCCAGGCTATTCGCGTGTGGAACTTCCCGCGCACCCCTGAAATACACGCGCCCAGGCTATTCGCGTGTGGAACTTCCCGCGCACCCCTGAAATACACGCGCCCAGGCTTTTCGCGTGTGGAAATTCCCGCGCACCCCTGAAATACACGCGCCCAGGCTATTCGCGTGTGGAACTTCCCACGCACCCCTGGAATACACGTAGCCCGCTCCCCCAGGCCCGATCGCGTGAGGAACTTCACGCGAACCCCTGTAATACACGTAGCCCGCTCCCCCAGGCCCGATCGCGTGAGGAAATTCACGCGCACCCCTGGAATACACGCGCCCCCAGGCTATTCGCGTGTGGAACTTCCCACGCACCCCTGGAATACACGTAGCCCGCTCCCCCAGGCCCGATCGCGTGAGGAACTTCACGCGAACCCCTGTAATACACGTAGCCCGCTCCCCCAGGCCCGATCGCGTGAGGAAATTCACGCGAACCCCTGTAATACACGTAGCCCGCTCCCCCAGGCCCGATCGCGTGTGAAACTTCACGCAAACCCCTGATATACACGTAGCACGCTCCCCCAGGCCAGATCGCGTGAGGAACTTCACGCGAACCCCTGTAATACACGTAGCCCGCTCCCCCAGACCCGATCGCGTGTGAAACTTCACGCGAACCCCTGAAATACACGTAGCCCGCTCCCCCAGGCCCGATCGCGTGAATAACTTCACGCGAACCCCTGTGATGCACGTACCCTGCTGAAATCGCGTGTTAGACTTCCCGCGCACCCCGGTATACACGCACACGTATTTTTTGTCAGCGGGTGTCCGTGTTTGTGGGTACCCCTTTGCACGTCATTTTTCCTGGAGGCCCACAGTATGGGACATTCATCATGGCAGTATATAGGTGCTATTTGTTGGCGCACCTTTTGGCGCACATTTCTTACAGCCGCAGAGACGCTACCGCCTGCTTTCTTGTGGCGGTCGTGTTTGTGCCTGTGCGCTGGTTTGAGCGTGCGCTTTTTTGCCCTATTCTATTCCATGAATACGTGTTGTAGGCGAGCGTGTGGGCGTTCCGCGCACTTGTGCCCTGTACTTCCCCCGTGACGCCCACGTTTTGGCAAGTTGTTCCCCATTCCGAGTGTTACTCCCGTGTTCCGCCTACTTTTGTTGCGTGCGCCGCGCTATGTGCGAATTTCGCTGTGGCCTGTGCGATTTTCGCTGTGACCTGGCGCACGCTGTTAGATGGCCTGTGCGCCAACGTGCGCCACGCGCTTTTTTATCGCACATCCGCTGGTTTTCTCGCGCACGGCCTTCCATGAATCGACGTGCGCTCCTTTTCGTGCAATTTTCGCAATTGCACTGCGATTTTCGCTATTCCACTGCGATTCGCACGTTTTTGCCCACTTGCGCCGCGCTAATTATTCCATGAATCGGCCTGCAAATCTGTTTCTTTTCTATTTTGGTTTAGAACATTAACTATTTATACCGGAGGTCACGGGAGACGATGGAGTCCTGGAGTCCCCTGGATGAAGACCAAAAGATGTCTGCCTCCAGGTGGAGGTGAAGACAAGATAACCAGAATGCCAAAAAAGATGACTCCTATTGATCCAAGATTGCCAAGATGAAAGAGTACTCGAATGAACCAAATGATGTGACATCGCTGGTCGGGACATATCAGAGGCAGACAAGTGTCCTGGCATATGGAGTTCCACGTATTTATTATTTTAATTATTTATTTTAATCTGTTATGTTAATTATTTGTTTTAGTTAGTTGTTTTATTTTATTGTTTTCAATTGACTAATAAAATTGAAACTCTGGACTAATGACACTTCCATTGGGAAGGCAAATGTAGAACATTTTGTAAACTGATGAACTCAGATGAATGTTGTGTTGATTGCAACTTTTTCATTGATGCACATGAATATTCATTTTGTTGGATTGCTACATTGTGAAATGAAGAAAGGGGGCAAGTTAGATTTCTTTCGATTGTGGCTTGGACAAGGGCCAAATCCTCTGAAAAGGAGCAGGTTTTTTTTTTTTGGAATTGGCTTTGATCGTAGCCAAATAAAAAATAAAAAAAAGGAGGGTATGTAAGGATATTTGGCGTGTTACAGCACAGAGTACAGCACTGTGTAGCATGTTTTTTTTATGCAGCACCACTGCATGGGTTTGGTGCACTGCTATGATGCAGTTGTTTCAAGCTATGTGTTGCCAGTGTAACATGGACATATAAGTAAGGGCAGGTTATTCAGTCAAAAACGATTTTTACATATAAAATGCAAATACATTTTTCACAGTTAAAAGCACACATCTGTACCTTCAAAATGCACACCATTTCTCACCTGAAATGCCTATGTTGCAAGAGACACATTTGGTAATTAACAAACTAATATCACTAAAAAGACTAATAATTATAACTCATTAATAAAAGAATGTGTCTTCACTGCAAAAAGAGGCAGACTCTGAAAATCAGTTTTAAACACACATTCAAGTTTTTTTTTTTTTCTTTTCTTTGCCTTCCTGTGCTCTGTCCACAGTAACTGCAGGAAGCAAAGACTTCGAATAAGCAGGAAATCAGCTTGTTACAGTTGCAACTGTACAAGAAGAACCATTGTTAAAAGTAGGAGGATAGAACATGATTGATTCTGATTGGAGCACGTCACATCAAGCATCATGTTGGAGGCTGTGACTAGTGCTTTGCTGCAGAATCTGGGGGAAGAAAGGGAGAGACATCTTGACACAGCTCGAAGAAGGACGGGGTTGACAGCTGGGGAGGCCTGATTCCTAAAGCAGATTCAACTTGGCTGCAGAGACTGGCTTTTCCAGTCAACAAGCCCCAGTTCGAGTGACAGCAGATGCTTGTCCTTGCTGGGTGAACCCCTCCAGAAGGCGAACAGCCAAAGAAGTTACATGCTGAATAAGCCTGGTAATTATCTCGCTGAGGTGTGGGGGCTGAGTGTGTACGAGAATATTCAGTCAGTGTAGGAAAGGAGATTCCTGTGCTTTACTCACGTGTTCAATGTTGCAAATTGAGTTCTTGTCTCCGCCACTCTCTTTTCAGTGCATCACAGATAATGCTGTTACTGTGCTATTTCATTTATTTCTGTAAAGGGTGAGATCGTGTTTAAATGCAACTTTTATAATACACAAAAATATCTGAAAGCAGACCGGTGGTGTGTTTTATATTTACTAATACAGTGCTGATGATCTGGGGAGATGTTTAGACAGTGCAATTGTCATTTTCAAGGTAGCTAAACATAAGATTTGGCTGCAGCCGTGTGCACAATGTAATTCAGTATGAGCAATTATAACTAACTGTGCGCGTTGTAGCCGGAGGTCTATGAGTTGGCAAAAAGGGAGGTCCGGGACATAGTTCACTACCGTATATAAGATAGTGAAAATACCACATGATAGCTCGCTGCCGTAGATTAGTGTGCCATGGTGGCACACTAAAAATGAAAATGTGGTGTTCCTGAAATGCAAGCCTGAGGACTCTCTAGTGATTACACGAAAAATCTAAACAAAAATAAGGGGTTCTGGATATTGGGGCCACAAATAAAACAAGGGAATTATGCTCACCAAAATACCACCAACCACGCATACCAACCACGCATACCAAACACGCATGTCTGTGTGCTGAAATAATGCATGTCCACTGTATTATTGTTGTACATGGCCCAATCTGAATACAAGGAGTGATTGTTGCTAAATTATTTTTCGGCGGTAAGAAAATACTGTCAGGCCCCAAATCTCCACAAAAATACCTAACAGTGTCTTGGGGACAGTTGCTCTTATAGCCTCTTCAAGGACTGTATGGAGATCCTCACCCCTTGGGTTACTAAACTTTTGAATCTCTCATTTACTGAAGGCAATGCACCCTTCTCACTCAAGAAGGCAGGGATCACTTCTCTTTTGAAGAAGAGCAACTGAGATCCCACCATAGCTAAACACTACGGACCCATAACGAATGTTCAATTTTTACTGAAGATTTTGGAACAGGTTGCCTATATTCAGCTTCAAGAATTCATTGAAAACAAAAATACCCTCAATCTATGGCAATCAGGCTTTAGAGCAAGGCATGGCACTGAGGCTGCCATGCTGGATCTGAAGTCCAACCTCGCCAGTATTGTGGATAAAGGCCAGACAACCCTTTTCATGTTACTTAACCTCTTTGCAGCCTTTGATTTGGTTGATCATTAATTGCTGGTGGCAAGGTTAGCCGAGCACGCACATTGTTTCAGCTCTGCCACACTCTGGATATCATATTTTCTCGGTCCTAGGAACACCAGGGTGGCAACCAATAGTGCCAGCTCTGCCTCTGCAATTGTTACCTGTGTGGTCCCCCAGGGGTCTTCCATCTTCCTCTACATTGTTCAACATCTATACTATGCCTCTCTTTGACCTCCTAGATGACCTAGTTATCCAGCATACTAATTCCACAAATGACACCCAGGTCATACTGAAACTATCTGGCTGTTGCAGTCAGGACTCACATGCCATCCACTCAATGTATAAGTCCATGCAGGAATGGATGCCAACAAATTCTTCGGCTCTGAACACTTATAAAACCAAAGCTACTGATTCTAGCCTCAAGCCAGAGGCTTAAAAAACTTGGCACGGAATATGAGTTTTTCCATCTCAGGCAGTAACATCAGAGTGGCGAAGAGTGTTAAGACTGGGCTTATTTTGGATGCTGAGTTTACTATGAAACCTCAGGTCGCTAAAATTCGGGCATCTTGTGGTTACATTACCAAAGCTCTTAATTACATCCGCCCATACTTATCACTTAGCAATAGATCACTGCTGGCTAGCGCTTTGGTGAATTCACGCCTCAACTATTGCAACAGTCTGCTGCTAAGCACATCAAAAACTAACATCAAGGTGCTTCAAGTCACACAAAGTGGTGCCATTCAGGCTGTTCATGGGTTGTCCAGGAGAGATCATGTCACCAAGTCCAGGAGGGAACTGCTTTGGTTACCCATGAAATAGTGTGTTACACATAAGCTGCTGTCTCTTACCTTCAAGTGTCGGAATAATGAGATGCCTCAGTACCTGGCAGATCGCTTCATATCTTTCCCTTGAGCCGCAATTTACGAACTTATGACCCACATAAAGTTGTGCAACGCAGGTTTAAGCTCACAGGCTTCGGTGGAACCATTGTTGACGTCCAAGCACCCTCAGCCTGGAAGAAGCTTCCACTGGACCTAAGACTGATTAACTCGCTGAAGGACTTTGAGAAACTGATCAAGTCTCACATGTTTAACCTTAATCACCTTCTGGTTTCCCTTCACCCTTTTGACTGCCAATCTGTTTTGTTGTCTGTCTTGTCTTGTTTTTACATTCGTGTCCTGAGGCACATGAGCGAGAGGCATGGTCTAAAAATTTAAATAAATAAATAAATAAATAAATAAGAATGATATTCTTATTTACTGTAACATGGGTAGCCAATTCAGTATATTTAGAACAGCAAGTATAAGGACTCTCTTCTGTTTACCCTTAAGCCCTTTACTAGTTTGTTTAAAATAAGTGGTATAAACATCAGTATATGAAGGGCTTGTTTACGAACTCTTCTGGATAAATTGTATCATGATTATTTAAATAAGGTCCTGACATTTCCATTGGGAGACGTTTTATGTGAGGAATGGGTTGATTAGGTGTGTGGTCCCATCAACGGCCGTAACACTTTAGGCAGCCAGTGGCAGTCTTCATCAATAGACAATTTTCCTTTCTTCTTTTTAAAACCACCTCTCTTTAATTATTATTACAGTGTATGTTGATACAAAAATATTAATAATAATAAATTGAGCTTTTATGACACAATTCATGCCAGAGACCAGTCTTTATGCACGGGACCAGGGTTTGAATTTTTGATACTCTACGTTGTCATGCTTTCAAGACAAATGCATTGTCCCTGAGATATCCTTGTGTCACCCATACTTTTAAACGTATCCCCTACATCATACTCTCCTTAATTATAATAACTTAATTATTCCTTTTTATAAAGTGCCATCATCCCTTATATGTTATTAAAACATATCCATCCCCATTACATGTAAATTACCAGCATGTGTGAGAATCATATTAATCAACTTTGCAGATTTCAAATGAATTATAGTGCAAGAGGTAATGTAATATCCACAAATTTAATACATTCTATGTCCGTTGACTTGATTACTTGAAGAGTGGGAATTTCATGTAATATGGATACCATTTTTTCCCTATGCAACGGTAGGGATTCCTTTTCCGGAATCAGATCTTGCGTAATCATTTCAGTCTGTTTATTAACTCTTTGGTTATACAATGGTTTAGTAATTATTTCTACCTCATTGTCCTGTATTTTTTACAGTATATCATGTCATTGGAATCATTTTCATATTCCTTTGTTTCCCCACAGGGCCTGTCATTTTCACAACTCTCAACTCTTCTGCAGTCTGCTTTTCTTGCAGCTAAACAGATAACATGGAATCCAATACTTCTTGACTTCTACTGACATGATCAATATTCACCAATTTATTTTCCACCCTTTTAGGAGCCATCTATGGTCTAATGTTTAAATTCCTTGCAGCATTTTTTTTCGTGCCCCCTTTTATTTATTATTATTTTTAGGTTTTATTTTTCATTGCTTATCTTTACAGTTGTCTATTAGTACATATTTCAAGCTCTCATCTTCTGTTATATTTGTTATCTTTTGCCTTGTAAACGTTTACCATTGTAAGACAGTTCCCATTGATTATTCAACTTCTTACTTTTCTTTTCTCATAAAAACCGTCATAATTTTGATTAGGGACACTGTTCAAGATACTGACTGATGAAGTATTATCATATTCTTTCGTATCCTGCATTATTCACTCTTTAATCATATGGATGCATGCATTTATTTCGGCTCTAAGTTACAATGTATTCCCTCTTGAATATAAATAATTGGTTGATCATTAGCCATATTAATATTCTCACATGTTGCTTTTTTCACACCACTTTTGTTTCCATCTTGTTTAGATTTTTATTTGCCACATGGGAATTGGATAACATGTTTCTGGATTCGAATGGTTCACGATATTGCTTTATTTTAGTGGCTAGTTTATCATATTATGTATTATCATATTATCATATATCATATTAAGGCTCCAAGTGCCAAGTGTGTGGCATTCAATAAGGTGACAGCAGTAGAAATATTTGGATTCATATCTTCATTACCAACACTCAGATTGTTAATAGAGAGATTAGAGGAATAATGCATTAAATCATGTGATGCATCAATTCATGCAAGATTAAGTCAAGTTAATACATTGAATATATCCCCATTGTTCATATCATGAAATTGTTTTGCATCATTTTGCACCATATCTTCTTCATGGTGTTTGTGCACAGGGGAACTAGTGACCTAGTGTGACCCTTTGCCTTTTCCAATCCTTCTCCTTGTATTTAAGTCCATTGATGGAATGCTCCCCTTATCAGGTTGATGCTATCTCCCACTACTCCCCACCTCACACCCTGAAATATCATGCCCACGTTCCAATTCTATTGCCTTCAGCATTCGCTTCTTAACCCTGCATGAACTCCACCACTGGAACTCCCTATCACTGGGTGTCAAAACCGAGTGTCTGTTGAACTCAAATGCTTTTAAAACAATCATCAAAGTGTCATCAAATGCCATCAAAACATTCCTTCTAGCCTACATATCCATTACTCACACCTAGCACTCACCCAGACCCTCATTTCATACATATGCTTTAACTGTACGCAAAGTAAAAAAAAAATATGTGTATATAACATACATAATTTATATAGTTTGTCTGTGGTGTAACCATTCCAAGTTGTCACTAGTATCTTCCCCTCCACCATCTCCTGATGTTCAACCTATTCTTCCATTCCTCTGACCTTTTGTAAAACACACGGCAGTGGGAGTGTTCTACTCACTACAGTTGTTGTCATGTATTGGGTTTCTGTTAAAGGTTCTTGTCCTGCAATTCAATAAATAAAACATTTGACGCAGATGTACTGAACCTGTGTATGCTGGGGCATGTTTACAGCATTGTTAGCTGTTCACCTGTCCAGGACTAAAGCAATGCTTACTAACTGCTGGTGACCTAGCTCCCTGTAATGCTTGGTGGTTTCTCGGATGATCCATTTTGCTAATATTATCAAATAACATTTTACTCTGGTTTTATTGAAATTATAAATGCTATTCTTTTTTTAATCAAACTTTATCAAGTTTTTCAGAAGAGAACATGCATGTTATCTCCTATAAATCATCGTACAATTGGCGCTTATAATCGTGCATAACATTCAAACCAAGTTACATTAGAACTTTGGAACATCTCGCTTGTTCGCGTCTGGCTGTAGTCCTTTCCGAATTTTCGTTATCCCACCTTGGTGGGGGGGACGGGTTATAGTGTCTGCTTGCTGAGTAGCCAAGGCACGAATAGTGGCTTCACCAGCCTCTGCTGCCCTCCCTCCCCATCCCTCTATCCCCCCATAGTGGTGGAGTTTGTTTCCTCTATTGACAGGCTTTGAGTTGTTTGTTCCCATCGAAGTATTGATCTGCAGCCAACTCTCTTCCTCCCGACTGTTCCGGAGCTTGTGGCCGCTGGTTTTTGGGTTTCAGTGGAGCCAAGGTGAAGCGATGATCTGGGGGTCATCGATCCAGGTGCGATTTCTGCGTGGGGCGGTTACATGTACGCCTCTAGCATTTCTCCATAGCGTCGACCTTTGGCGGGGTTGGAGATCGTCAATCTATGGTAAGCTGCTCGTTCTAGTCTGCACATTTTGGCTAGTGTTTTGGACCAATCGGCCAGTGCCGGAGGTCGTTTCGAGTTCCAGTGTATTATTAGGAATTTTTATCACCGAGAACGTGATGAGGGAGATCATTTTTCTGGTCAGCGGTTCTTGGTGCCAATCCGTGCCGTCATCGCCCAGTATTAGTGCCATTGGTGAGAAAGGGACAGCTGCTTCCTCGATGTCGTTTACCGTTCGGTGTACTTATCTCCAATATGTGCTAATGCCTGGGCAGGACCAGAGGGTGTAGCCCATAGTCCCGGTCTCGTGACAGTCCCTCCAGCATTGATTGTCGGGACGGAGTCCCATTTTGTGTAGCTTGTCTGGGGTAAGGTATAGCCGTTGCAGGATTCAGAACTGGATGTCTCTGTTTCTGAGGTTGAGGGAGACCGTTGGGATCGCTGCAAAGCTTCTTTGTATGTCCACCATGGTCATCGGGGTGCCCAGATCTTCAGACCAGGCTGCCGCTAGGACAATTAGTCTATCTGTGTTGTTGGGGATGGCCATCTCATAGAAGGTGCGGATTCGTGGGAAGGCCTCTGTGTTGTGGTCCATTGCTTTTTCGCATGGTAGGGGCAGCTGAGTTCTAAATTCGTGCGAGGTGATGTGAAGAATTGCCGTTTGGATGGAACGGTACAGCAGCCAGTCCCCTGGTCTCAGCCCTAGCTTTGCGCGAGCCTCCGAGAATCCCAGTAGTGCTCCGTCTTCTTGGATGTCGGTCAAGCGGACTTCGGCCCATGTGCTGGCCCCCTGGTGAAGCTCCTGGTGGGGTGCTCCCCATGTTAATATTGACCTTATGCTGGCCCATGCAGGTGGGAGTTTGGTCGGAGCTCCTTGGGACGCCCTGAGCCGGTGCCACTGTTGGAGGTTTGGTAAGATAATTGGGTGCGTTCTGACGCTGTCTGGTAGTCTGCTTATCGGTGTCGCCATGATTTCAATTGGCTTCAGCGGGGCCATGATGGTCTTCTCCATTTAGTGCCAGCTGGAGCTTTCGTTTTCGTTCAGCCATCCTTTCATCCACACCAACTGAGCTGCCTGGCTGGAGGCCCTGAAGGAAGGGACCGCCAAGCCTCCAGCGGATTTTTGCACCTGTAGGATTGTGAGTTTGATTCAGGCTTTGTTGGTTTCTCTAACCATGCGTGCTGTTGGAGCGACTGGTATCATCATGGGAATGTATATGAGTTTGGGAAATGAGTTCATCTTCAGGGCATTGATCCTACCTAATTGTGACAGTGATAGCGCATCCCACCTCGCAAGGTCCCTCAGTATATTGTCTATGACCTGCGGGTAGTTCAAGACACGCAGTTCCCCTACATCGGCGCTTACTTGTATTCCCAGGTATTTGAGCGACCCTAGCTGGAGGGTGAATGGTGCGATACCGCCAGGTTCCCAGGGTATATTGTGGCATAGGGGCATTACTTCGGTCTTACTCCAGTTCACTTTGTAGCCCACCATCGGGCCGACCTCTCCCAGAAGGGATCGGAGGTAGGGGAGCGTCTTGGGCAGTTGCTCACATTAAGCAGCAGATCGTCTGCGTACAATGAGACTTTGTGTTCTTCTGGTCCCTGATGTATGCCTGTCCACGTTGGGTCTGTACGCATCATGAATGCCATAGGTTCGATGGATAGGGAGTATAGGAGCATTGAGAGGGGGCACCCCTGGTGTGTGCTTTATTGTAGAGTGAAGGTTTCCGATGCCATGCCGTTTGTGACCACTGTCACTGTGGGCTCGGTGTAGAGGAGTTTAATGAGTTGGATCAGTTTGGGGGGAGCCCATATTTGTGGAGGGTTTTGAACATGAACCCCCATTGTATCTTGTCAAAAGCTTTCTCAGCGTCGACTGCTATTATGTCATCATGAGGTTCACGGCTCCCGGCGTTGATATGCAGGAGTCTGGGGATATTGTCTCCAGAGTGTCACCCTTTGATGAATCCTGTCTGGTCCTTGTGTATTAACAGTGGCATGAGGTTTTCTAGCCATTGGGCGAGAAATTTAGCCAGGATTTTGGCGTCTGAGTTAATTAGAGATATTGGTCTGTATGATCCATATAGCTCCGGATCTTTCCCTTTCTTGTGGAATTCTATGATGTTGGCTTCCAGCATGGATTTCAGAAGGTGTCTGTGGGATAGGGCCTCCTCGAATACTTTGGCCAGGTGTGGGTGATTCCTTCTGTAAGGTGTTTCTAGAGGTCAATCGGGATGCCGTCAGGGCCAGATGCTTTCCCCCCGACAGGGATTGTATGGCTCTAGCGATCTCTTCCGATGTAATGGGTACGTCCAAGGCTGCTGCTTGTTCTGCTGAGATGTGTGGCATCTCAAGGAATGCATCAATTTGGGGGGGGGTCTAATTGTCTGAGACCTTGTATAGTTTGTGGTAGAATTCAGCAAACCTATTGTTTATCCATTCATCTCCCACCAGCAGTGTGCCGGCGTCGTCCCGTATTGCAGTGATTAGCTGGGCGGCTTGGCATTGTTTGAGGGCTATGGCCATCTTCCGTAATGGCCTGTCTCCTTCCAGGTAGTAGCTTTGTGCCCAGCTAGTGTAAGCTTTTTGTGCCCTGTCTGTGGTAATTTGTTTGATCTCGCTTCAGATCCTCGCTATACTGGGTTGGGAAACCCATATATAAGCTTGGCATACGAGAGCGTTCATCTCGCCTGCATTGCCCATATTTCTAGAATGTAGTGTAGTGGGAGTGAGGGGTGCTGGGGGTGGACCTGGGTGCCCTATACTTAGGGTGCAGGGCCTATTCCCAGTCATGTTGCCCTCAGCCCCTTAGATTGGTGAAGGGTTGGTGTGTTGCCTAATCTGGTGCATGTCGTCCATTGTCACTGCGCTTTTTGTGGGCCGAGTTCCAGCCCCTCGGGCCCCTGCCGGCCCTCCACCAATAGCCCCCGACATCTTGGCGGTCTGCTTGGGACTGGATGGAGCGTGATGGCACAACTTCCTCGGGAGGCGGTGGATTGAGGTAGTTTTCACTATATTGTGCTGCTGAAGGAAACTCCACGCTGTCCCTGGGTCCGTGAACGAGTGCCACTGTTGATTGTGCTGTATGCACCATGTGGCGGGAAACTTTAGGTAGTGCCTATAGTCTTGGTGTGAAGCGCCTCGAACATGGGGTTGAATTTTTTCCTTCTCCTGGAGACCTCCATTTAGTAGTCGTTTAATATCTTAATGTCTGAGCCATTTTTGCGTATCTGGGGCGCTGCTCTGTATGCCCTGAGGATGATGGTTTTGTGCTGGAAATTCAGAAGTCTCAGGGTGATGGCTCAGGGTCATTCGTTAGGGGCCAATTTTGGAACTGGCGCCCGGTGTATCCTTTCGAAAGGTACGGTCTTTGACATTGGGGATGTGGAGGTCGTTCAGCCTGAGGTCGTAGATATAACTTTCCAGAACTGCACCTTCAGAGTTATCCGGAGCCTGATCACCCTTAGATTATTCCTGTGGGCACGATTTTCTTGGTCCTCCAGCTTCCCTCCTAGTCGCTGTACCTCTCTTATGACCCCGTCTAGATCAGTTTCTGTTGTGGCTTGGTTGTCCTCCAGCACACTTATCCGTTGCTAGTTGTCTGTGGTCCTTTCCGCCTGTGTGGCCAGTTGGGTCTGTACTTCTTGGAGGTCTCTTTTGATTTCTTGGACCATACTGTTTGTTTCCTGGGTCCTCTTGCCCATTAATTTCATTTTCGTTAATATGGCTTGTAATTGTGCCTGAACCTCCATGTCTGCTTTGTTGTGGGTTGAGCGCCTTGGGGGGATGTCTGTGGCGTAATCAGTGTGGTCTTTCGGCCCTGCTGTATGCATGTTTTTTTGCATGCCCCGTTATGCTGCCCCTCTCTTCGTGTTTGGTTCATGGGCCCCCTCAGGTTTAAGGTAGTCATCTGGGATTGCTTTGAATGGGGACGGGCTCGGGGGCCTCCCTTTGTTTCACCGCTGATCTGATCCTTGCTGTGGTTTTAGTGGTCCTCCTCACCAACTTTGGTTGCCTCACCCCAGTGAGTGTGCCGTGCTGCTGCCGGTCTGGTCTGTCGGGGCCCACTGGGCAGGGGGGGCCCCTTATCCGTAGGTGATGTGCACTGGGTTGAGGGGGGAGTTGCCAGTTGGCTGTTGCTCCCGCCAGCAGTGGTGGGGATCCCTCTCTCGCTGTTTTGACCTGTGTGTAGCCCGCGGGGTAGGGTTGGTGGGGGGGCCCACCAGCTGTGGTAGGGTACACCGAGAGGGAGCCACAAAGTGTTCAATGCCCATGCTACAGGAGGGCCGATGGGAGAGGCCGTTGTAGTAGGGGGATCGCTGCTTGGCACGCCACCGTTGGTGTGGGGCCCTGGGGCTCGGAGCGCAGCTGCGGCTTTGTTACTGGGGTGGCCGGGGTTCCCCTTCAGTTCTCCGCCTCTCCTGTACCGCTGTGAGTTATGAGGCCGGTTGTTTTGGGCGATAGGCATGTATCAATGCCAGCGTTCAGCGGGCCTCAGCACAGATCCGCGCCGCAGCACTCTTCCTGGGGCCTGGAGTGTGTAAGCTGCTCCATTGGGTTGGATCTTGTGGCACAAGATTGATTTGATTTTGGGTGGCGGGGTTTGGGGGTTCTACACCCCCACGTCTCCGTCCTTGCCGGCTCGACCTCCCAGGCGGGCCCTCGCCAGTGCCTCCAGCCCCCTGTCGCGCTGGGGAGCAGTGCCTTCCAGTTGCGTGAGGGTCGTGTTGAGCGGGGTAGCCGCCGCACAGACATTAAATGCGGACACCGCCAGGTGCCCTCATCCACCCCCCACCTCTGCCGCGGGGCACACTTACTTGGTTATATGCTTTGGTGTGCTCCGGGCAAAGGCCGGGGGGTAGCAGCGCCATCCTGCCTTCTTTGAGACGCTGAGCGGTCCCACGGCTGATGTGTCTTGGTCTCCCTGTGATGGTTCGGCGTAGACTGCCAGCCGCACCGCTCCGCGGCACCACCTCCGCGGTTGCTACCCCGTCTGGGTCTCCGGCCTTGCGTGATGATTTTGTTGGCGGGGCTATCCGCTTCGGTTGGCCGTCACTCAGGGTTCTTCTCTTCCCCCAGTCAAGGTTAGTGCCTTTTCCATTCAGGTCTGGGCCCTGGGTCTCGCGGCTGGGATGCGGAGGCTCATATCTTCGCCATTCTAGTTGTGTTAGGCTTTAAAATGTTTGTGGCTGTGGGTCTTCATGTATTGTTTCCATTCCTAATTATTGCGTTTCGGAGCGTTGGCTGGGGCTGGGAGACATGCATTTGTCTTCTCCCACGGGAGTTCCTTCAAGGTGCAGCCATCTTGATCGGGCTCTCTAGCGCCCCCCCCCTAAATACTATTCTTGATTAGCCAAGGTAAACTATGAATGCTTAATGCAAATGTTGCCTACAACATCGATGCTAATGGGAGGAGTAATTAACAATTAGCACACTTAGAATGTGCTATAGGCAATCCTTTAGCAGGGAATACAGGCTAAATTCAGAAATAAGTACCCATGTTCACTTCTCTGTGCTGGTCCTGGGCTGCCACCCTATTCCCCAGACTGTCTTCTGTCCTCCTGGAGCCTCCCGATCAACAGTGAGTTCTGGCCCCCTCCTCCGGTCAGTCGTCTACCTTCGCTCAGGACCTTTTTCTTTGTGCTGCAGTTTTGCTTTCCATGCTTTCTTGTCATCCTATCACCTCTACTCTCGCCCTCTGCAGTGCATCCTCAGCCCACCTTTAGCCAGCTGCTCCATCCCTCATTTACTGACTCCCTCGGTCCTCAAGATTCTGCAAGCTGACATTGGTTTTCTAGTTCCTCTGACAATCCTTCTCTTTGTGTGCCCTTCCATTTAACTTCTCTTCACGCATTTCTTGATGCCATTTATTTGTGATCCTTGTGCCCTCCATTAAGCACCCAGCCCCAACCAGGTGCTAACGCTGTTAATTAATGACCTATGTGGGGGACTTACTTAGAGAGTAATGGCGCTAAGCCCTTGGTCAAGCCTCCCCCTGTTCACATTAGCTTATCGCTTTAAGCCCGCAGACCATTACAGTTGGGTTAGCTATCTATGGAGGGCATTAATATCTCAAAAAAACAAGTGAATAATTTAGAATGTGCTCCTTGTTTACCAATGCAAGAATAGCAGCATGTGCTGGTAAAATTGTTGCTCTTGATACCGAGTACATTTAGCAAAAAAAAAAAAAGATACTGCTTCTGAAGCCATCCTAACCTTACACAGAAACTTTTGCATTAAAATGATTCCTCACTAGCTGGAAACAGTCTGTACAGTAACTATCAAGAGGTGTGTCTGAAATTGCCAGGATCCCTCGTCTGTGTTGTATTATACCAAAGAATGTTTTAAGATGCACTTGGAGACAATAGGATTTTCTTTCTAGTTCATTAGATGTGTACAAAACATGGAAGCAAATATATTCAGCAGAAACATGTGCAGGTGGAGAACTGTGGTTTCCAAAAGTGAAGTGCACAAAGGTGGGTTTAGGAACATTTTGTGACCCTCTGGGTCCATCTTAGTCTGCCCCTGCTTCTCTAAAAGGAGCATGAAAGCCCTGCAAACTTTGTGAAAGGAGTTAGAGAGGTTTGAGGGGGTTGGAGGGGTTTGAGAACATTTGAAACTGCTCTGCAACAAACATGAATGTCCTTGGATTCCTCAAATGTAATTTAATGTCAAGGCAGCTGTGAAGAATTCGACCATCCGCACGGGGAGAGTGTGCTCGCCTGGGCTTTTCTGATTTTTTAATAATGAATATGAATGATGGGAGATCAGCCTCTGATAAATGTGCGAGGCCATTCCGCACATATTTCATCTGCTTCCTGCACAAAATGCAAAGTTACATGTACTATGGGAAGACACAGCCTACAGGCACTGCCTTCCCCTGTCCTATTCATCTGGAATGTGACAGCTCTGAGTAGATCAAAGCATTCCAAAAAGGGGGAAGGCAGACCTTGCTCCAGCCATGAGCAGCTTAATTTAAATATCAAAGGCTCCATGGATCTAGCTTCCTTTTGTCTGATTCAGCTGGTGGGGCAGTGCACACTAATGAGATAATTGAAGCAAGCCTGCTGAGGGGGTCTGGGGACCAAACAGATAACAGGAAGTTGGGGCTAACACCCCTTTGGTATGCAATGTGTCAACTTGAAGCTAGTTGCCATCTCTCTGCATGAAAGACAGTGAATGGCCTGTCTGGGTCCAGCAGTTACCGCAGGTGACCCAGCCGAGCAGACCCCTTTCAGAGAAACAAAGGATGTGATTTGGGAGAGACAGGAAGTCTGCTCCCAGCACAGACTTCAAGGAAAGCCTGCAATTTAATCGAGAGTCACAGAGGGCTCAGTTAACCAGGGAGACACTTTGATCTACAACAGACAGGAAGATAGGTGGGACTTAGGTATATGTTGTCACCCCTTGTCTGTCCTGTTGGAGAGCATCCGAGTCCTGACCTCATGCATAACAGAAGATTGTTTGCGGTGGGCACCCAGGATTGGTTCATTAAGGTAGGATAAGCCTGCACCAATCACTGGGGCCCAATTGGCTTTAAAAGAGGGCTGAACCCATCACTTAGCAGATTATCTGAAGATTCCGAAAGGAGTAAGAAGAAGGACTAATTTGGACCAGAGCAGAAGGTACAGTCTACCATACAACTTCTGCCAGTGAAGGAAGGCAAGGAGTTTCAAGAGGGAAGCAATATCCCTCCCCTGGGAACAGAGGGAGATTCTGGATTCAGAGGACCCATCCAGTAGCTCCAGACCTGGTACCCAGCCAGCACACAGCCTGCCCTGCTAGGTTCTGCCAGCAAACTTCCTAGGTGGGACGGGCCAGAGAGTCTCTGGACAAAGGACAATGCCATTGCCTGCAGTCTCTCTCCTCAGCTTTGGGCCATCTGTCCTTGAAAGGACCCAAGTTCTGTGAAGAAGCTAGGAGGAGTACAACACAAGCATCATCCAGCGTCCAGAATTTAAGGACATTTTCGAGACAGTTGAGTCCTCAAACCGCATCCGGCTGCATCACTGACTGTTGTCACGC
Organism: Ambystoma mexicanum; assembly: GCF_040938575.1. Classification (NCBI taxonomy): domain Eukaryota; kingdom Metazoa; phylum Chordata; class Amphibia; order Caudata; family Ambystomatidae; genus Ambystoma; species Ambystoma mexicanum. The sequence goes on from NC_090929.1 coordinate 546,933,119, forward strand.
CACAGTCACCAGAGCCGTCTGAAATACCTTGACCAGCATTCCAGATCCGCCAACCAACACAGAGACAATGATTCTTGTCCCCGAGCCTCCGCAGAGGACAGCCTGCAGACATTTGTCCAGCCTTGCTTGACAAACTGACTGCCGCCTGGTACCCGCAGCTGCATCCCACCTTTTTCTCTGTCTCAAGGGCTGCAAAGGCACCAAAAACTTCTTCAGCAATAGGTACATTGTGGTTCGGCTCTCCTGGTCCTTCTCCGAAGACCCCTAGAGACGGTTACATCACGTTGCCCTTATGGTGCTGAAACCCAATAACCTTAAAGTGTAAGACTGATTACTTTACCAACTACCCTCCTTTTAGAACTGTCTGTTGTAGTAATAATAAAGTAGATTTGTTTCATACAATCTTGACTGGACAGTCCCTTTTATCATTGGTTAATAATTTTATTTTTGCCTTGTTGTAACTAACCAACAATCCACAACCTTGCAGAGATAAGCCTGCCGTTCCATCCACGTTACCAAAATCGGACAAGGAGGTCTTATAATTCACTTGTATTCCAATCTGTTTGGATCCCTTCTGGTGTACAAGAGGTGTGTGGTTGATTGATGGTTTGGAAACCGATATTCATCCCTGGACCACTGGTGCCCTGGAAGTTGATTTGTCACAGTGGCCCTCATTACGACCCTGGCGGAATACGAAAAACGATGGCGGAAATGTAATACCGCCATCGAATACCGGCCGTTGCGATTAAGACCCGTCACCGTAAAGTACGATGCGATCAGCGACACCGTAATGAACGCCAACGCTAACTGCACCAAGTACGCGCACGCGCGCCGTGCAAAACCGCAATATCCGCCATGGCGCAACGGTACGCGAATGCTGACCCCAGCGGACATTCACTTAACGCCATCAAGCATGGCGGAAAGTACCATTCCGCCATGGCGAGAACTACGGCATCGCGAACCAACCGTAATGGCCCTACTGAGTGCCTGTACTCCACTCCCTGGCCACATTGCACAACTTCTCGTAGGCGCAATGCAGTCACACCATGCAACCAGTGAAATGTACAAGTCACCCATGCATGCCAACGAACAAATGCATGCAGGGGCCCCAAGTGCCCTGTGAGTGGCCATCCCCAATTGGCAACACACCATTGCCGTACTGATGCACACAGGCATCTGAAGGTGCAAGCACATCAAAATGAACTGAAAATTCCATGACACAAAACAACAACAGTCCCCCATCGCTTGCCACCAGTGCAAACCAACAGTCAAAGCAGTAACCTGAGGGAGACTGCACCAGCCCTGTACACATGGCAGTAGTCAAAACAACCATCAGCATAAGCACGGACCACACAACTGTACCCAGAAGCCGGAACCCAATGCAGAACACCTCACAATACATCGCGCCACAAATCGGAATATGCCACATTACTAGCAAAGAATAACGCTACACGGTTAATATCTGAATATAAATTTAATGCACATCAAAATCACCAAGGCCATACAGCCATTTGAGCATAAACTCACAAATGATCAGCATTACTGTGGGCTGCATCCGCAATAAATGACCAGCTTCCCCATGTGTGACGCCCTGTACCTCCATGGCACACAGGGGCTACATCCACGTCCAAAAAGGCAACATGGAAGCGCCTAGGACCGCAGGCCCGTCCCATGAAGTAGGCACTAGTCCAGCTGGAAGCTAGGTATGCTGCACCTAGCCACTAGTACTGCGTAAGGGCATGTGGGCCATTGGCGATCGTCCCATAAGATCGTAATGGTGCTCCACTGATTAACTCGAAGCTGCAGGTGTCGACTGTAGAAGCCATCTGCAGGAGTGGCGTACAGATGGCAGCGGCAGAAGGGGAGGAGATACCTGTCACCCAAATGAAAAAAAATATAGTATGGGCATCCGAACTTCATATGTATTACTCACTACATTCAATACACCAAACCTACAACCATATGCATGCTAGCCCACTCATAAGGATCAATTGCACCCAAAATTCACTTGCGAATCATTACGACACAAATCGAGGTGAATACACTATTTCAAACGAGTGTCTGTGTGCATGCGCCTGTCAGAACAGGATCCACAGATGGGACCATCAATGTGCATAGACACAAGTGATTGAAGGCGCGTCGAGACAGGGAGGGTTCAACAAGGGCAGACAGACGATGGACCCACTATGGCAGCCTTGCATCACATAGCGCAGGGGAATGGGATACATTCCAAACAGCCATGTACATGGCCGACTCCCAATTAAATTATCTTCCCATGCATCCATTCATCATTCCCTCATCCCGTTATGAAAACGCCTGAATATTCACTCACATAACATTCGAAATTTCCATTGAGTCTGTGCGTAATGCAGCCTTCAAAATCCACTGTGCTCCTGCCCGGATTCCTTGTGTAGTGAAGTCACATGTATTTGGGAACGTCCTGCCTTATCGTCCACTACGCTATAGCGCATCCCATTCAAATCATATCAATCATTGCATTCCCGTCATGGGCCCTGTCCCAAGGACATTCAACAATAGAACGTTACATTTCCAGTCAGACCTGTGGGCGTCTCCACGCCGCTAGTCGAAAACCGAAAGCGCTGTCCTTCGAATTCCTAATTTGCAACATCACGTTGAAAAGGCATCTGTGAACGCTTGGACTCACAAATACATCTATGTAGTGCGGCTGTGTGTGAAAATGGTAACTGCCCTCAATCACTGATGGGACTCCCCGCCGTCGGTGAACGTCGGTACAGTGCTGCATGAGGGTCCACCGTTGATCGAGCACTACATTCCACTGACCCTTCACAAGTCTGCTCGCGAATGCAAATATCGTATGTGCAACAATGGGACCATAGCAGAATTAACATATAAACCAATATTCCACAGCCTTCGGGATTAAGAACATGAATGCAAATGCAAGATGCCATGCATCGAATTGCAGCGTCGTGTGCGGGACGTGCTCGCACGAAAGGCATTGCAGCTGACACAGGTGGAATGAATCACCACAGGTGAAGGCTATACAGCCTGAAAACACATAAATTGCATACCCAAACCCCTCCCACAACCACACCCACTCCAGAATGCTACCGGCAGGACTAGCGATGTTGGGCCTGGGGGACCTGATTGCACTGCAAGTACTCCAACTTCAAGAAGAAGATGAACGCCAACTACTACAACAACCGGCCGCACAGAGGAGACGCAGGAGGAGGAGGAGGAGGGCAAGGCATGGCCAGCAAGCCCCACCAGCACAGCCACTACCACCACGCAGGCAGCCCGCAATCCCACGCCTCCGAGCAAATCCGTTCAACCTCACAGCTGAGCAGATCCACACCCTCTACCGTTTGGACCGGGACACCATAACCGCCATTGTCGACATGACACACGCTGACCTTGTCAGCATGATAGATAGCCCAACCGCCATCCCACCCCTACTGAAGGTGGTGTCTGTACTCCACTTCCTGGCCACAGGCACCTACCAGCACACAGTCGGACAGTTGCATGGCATTTCACAGCCACTATTCTCACGGACACTATTCCAAGTGCTTGATGCCCTCCTGAAGCACTCAGACGACTACATCACATTACCACGCTCGGAGCAGGAGCTTACGAACACAAAAGTTGGATTCCATGCACTTGGCGGCATACCCGGTTGCATTGGTGCCATCGACTGCACCCACGTGGAATTGGTTGTCCCACATGCCATGGAGGCCCAGTACCGCAACCGGAAACAATATCATTCTATCAATGTACAAATGGTGTGTGACTCCAACAGGATCTTTACACATTGTTGTGCCCGATTTCCAGGATCAACACATGATTCTATGGTCTTGCGGAACTCTAGAATACCACGCTACATGGAGCGACACGCAGGGCGCCGATCCTGGCTACTCGGTGAGTCTCATTTAATGCATGAGTATGTGGGGTAGGTGATGCGTGAATGACCTGGCAGGAATGGGGGGGGTGCGTACGTAGCAATGACATTCCAAAAAACATCCTTTCTTGTCCACATACAGGTGATTGCGGGTATCCACTGAAGAGATGGCTCCTCACACCAATCCGGAACCCACAGGACCAGCATGAGGAGGACTACAACCATGCCCACTCACGTACCCGTGTGGTCATAGAACAGGCATTCGGCCTACTGAAGGCTCGTTTCCGCTGCCTCAGCAGGTCTGGCGGGGCACTCCTGTACCGCCATGAGAAGGTGGCAAAGATGGTCATGGCATGTGTCATGCTACACAACATGTGCGTACGTAGGAATGTGGCCATGCCCCCCGACGCAGAACTGCTAGCACCTGAAGATGGTCATGATGAGGGTGGGGATGTGGCAGCACCTCAAGGGGTCCGCGAGGCACAGGAGGCCCGTGAATTACGTCAGAATCTCATAGATGCATGCTTCTAGCACTCACGCCTGGTGGCTGTTACATGGACACGGGACTTGTGGCACTGTGTGTGTCTGGAACATGCACAATGTGGACTGTACGCCAAGATAGGCCTCGTACACAGAGATCAATGTCCACACTTCTCATTGGATGATTGTGAAGAGTTGTATTGCATATGTGAAATGACATTACACACCCAATCGACCCGCCACCCAATGAAGCCCAACACACCCCCTACACCCTCCCACCTCCCCCCCGAACACCAGTGTCCGAAGACACTCATCGTCAGTGGGCAGACGCTATTGCAAGCCCCCTCTCCGGGTATCAGGGCACCCCTGCCTGTAGAGCGCCGGGTCCTCCCAGATCTACGTTGGGGGCTGCCCTGGACGGAACTTGCAACGGATGATGTCTCTGCCTGCTCACGTCCATGCATGTCCCTAAGGGTTTGTGAGAGCTCGGTGAGCACACGGCGCACAGCGGCAAGTTCACCACATACGTCTTTGGACGTCGCATGCAGTTCCCCCCTCAGGCTCTCGGTGCTTCTCTCCATTTGTACTCTCAGGCTCTCGGTACTTCTCTCCATTTCTGCACTTAGTGTCTCTGTACTACGCTCCATTTCTGCCCTAAGTGTCTCAGTAGATGTTTCAATGGCTGCCTTAGAACCCCCACATTCAGCAGCATGCTCCTTGAGGAGCGTGGCCATTTGCTGCTGTTGCACTATCATCTGCTCGAGGGACTGTTGCCTCTGCTGGGCCATGCCCATTTGCGGTGGTGTCACAGAGGGGATGGACGCCTCATGTTGCCTTGCAACAGGCCTTGTGGGGGTTGGCCAGTCGTCGTCTTGTGGGTGCCCCTGCGTGGTGTCCTCATGGTGTACGGGATGAAACATACAGGGGGATTGGGACAGGTCATGGATGGATCCTACATCGGCAGCACCGTTTTCTGTGTCGGAGCATGCTGGCATGAAAGCAGTGTCACCTATGGTGCTGCTGCCACCAGAAGCAGTGCCTTCTGTGGCATCCATTGGGGGGACCTGTGGTGCTGCTGTTGTGGACATGCTGGCTGCTGGGGTGCCTGTTGATGTCCCCTCCAGTGTGCTGCCACTCGATTTGTGCTGCTGCCGTGTCTTGATCCGTGCAGCTGAGGTGGAGGGTCTTTGGCCGTTGGTCTTGGCCCTCTTTGCAGGTGTGCTGTTAGGGGTGTCCTGAAGCTCGTCGTTGGAATCGGACCCTGTGGTGGAGTAAAGGAGGGCGAGCGTTATTCATGGGTCTGTGGTAATTGTAATGGCAATTGTATCACATGCATTGGGGTGGTACCTGGGGGTGATTTGGGTCAGGGCCTTGGAGGTGGTCTCATTTTTGTGTGCATTGGGGATGCAGTTATTTTGCAGTCTGCAGTTAGGGTGTGCATGCTGCACATGTAGAGTGTGTTTTTGGGATTTTTAAATATTTATTTATTTAATCTGACTTTTAAGGGGCGCTGTCATGGCAATGTATGTGGTCGTCCTCCTGGACATGTGTTTCTAGTGCACTATGGGGACACATGGTACTGCACATGGTTGGTAATTGTGGATTTGGCATAGTTTTATTTGGGCCACCTACCTGATTCTTCTGATGTCTGCACTCCTTTCTCCATCCCTCCGACTCCCTCTATGCTCTCCATTCCAATGGTGGAGGCACAGATTTCTTCCCAGGGGGTCAACTTGATGGGTGATTCCGATCCTCCCCCGGTAGCTGTGGTAATGTTCCGGTTGGCAGAGAGTATGCTCCGGACGCGTATCCGTAGGTCGTCCCATCGCTTTCTGCATTGCTGTGGGTTGCGGGGTGCGGTCCCCACCGCACTTACCCGCTGTGCCACCAGCGCCCATATGGCCTTCTTGTTCGCAAGTGCCGTCCTGGTCATTTGCGTCGAGAAGACGACGGCAGCGTTCTCCTGGAGGGTCTCTGTGAGCACGGTGAGTTCCTCGTGGGAGAAGTGGACCTGCCGCTTGCGGTCGCACGCTTTTTTAGCTACTTTTCCCATATTTATTATTTTAACTGGGGTGGCTAACGGGTTGGGATGTGTCTCAGGGTCGGATTTTTAATGGTTGTGTTGGGATTCTGATTTTATAGGTGTACGGCGTGCTGTTTCCCGTTCCGGCCCCATGTTTTTACTTCCGTTTCCGTATATTTACGGTGACCGTATTTTGCGCTGACCGCTCATTACGGTGACCGCTAATATGAGTGGCCGAATTGCACCTAGGGCGACGTACGACGGCGGTAAGGGGCGTTTTGGGGTCATTTCCGCCATCGCGGACTTTGCACTTCCGCCATGGCGTAATGCTCGTGCCCGATGGGTCAGAATTAGCCGCACTTTCCTCCATCGTGCAGTGGCGGAAACGCTATTTACGCTATGGCGGTCATGTCAGTTGATTTCCGCCAGGGTCGTAATGAGGGCCAGTGCCTGAACAGATATGAAGTGATCCAAGTGCCACAAACGGAAGGATGCAAATGTCCAGCAACACGGTTTAATGGGTTAATATACCAGCTGCAGACATTTAAATGTTACATGTTGATCACAGGTTTAAATGTGGGTACGGAGGACTCAAACATCAATTCTTCTTTTGTGCTGGGTTATGTGCAGTCCACAGTTACAACAGAAAGGCTGAAGCTCAACAGAAAAGACTGCTTCAGAATGTTTGCATGCCCATTGTGCACATGGGGCATGTAAGATTTGCCTAGGGCGATCCCAAAAGGCATGGCCCTGGCAAAGATTTCAATTGGCATGACCAAAGGCCATTCCTAGTAGCGGCATTTGTAAGATTGCTTGTGCCCCTCTTGGCAAAGTGCCCCAGGCCATGACCAAAGGCCATAACCAGTCTGCACTCGGGTTAACATGAGGCACCCCAGGAAACGTATGGCATGGAAGGTTGCCCAGAACAATGCCAGATGTTATGATTCAGTCATAACCTTCAATCCTTCACTCTTATGTTAGGCTAAAGGCACCCACGTGGGATGGGTATGCCTAGAAGTGGGTTCAGAGCTTACCATGCATAGAGACCCAGGCTAAACCTCACTGATGATACCCAATTTAAGCAGACACATTTCTGAGGTTGGTTGTGCACCAGTGCAGAAAGGATGAGACCTAGCAGGGTGGACTGGTCTTTTTGAGGAGGAACCAATTTCGATCTGCATATGTTCTTCCCTCTTTTGTAATGGCACATGCAGGGTGAGAAATTATTGTGAGGGACTGACAACTGATGATATGGAGTGTTGCACAGAGCAATGCCAAAGTTTATAATTCATTTGAAACCTTTAAACCCTCATTATTCTGCTTTACTATACCCTGAGTTGGATGTGTAATTGGAATTATAATTGTCATTTATATAGCACCTTTTACCATTACTATAGTCACAATGCTCTTGTAGGCCTAAATATGAGTCCCAAGGTTGCCAGGCTCAACGACCTAAGATATGCCTCACTAAAAAATGTTTAATGAGTCTCAAACCTGTCTGCAGCTGATTGTGGTCTTATGTACAAAGAATGGGCCCAGCAGTTCTAGCTGGACTGCTCCTTTTGGAGTGTGATCAAGCCTAATTTGGATTTTCTCTTTTCCTTTTACTAATGGCATGCCAGGCTGAACAATGATGACAAGGAACGTTATCCAGAGAAATGTCAGAGGTTACAATTTGTTTATAACTTTCCAGACAAGAGTACTCTGCTTTGTTAAAGTAACATTGAGTAAAGTGTCCATTAGGCATGCCCCTAGATCACATCCCCTCCACTCCCCACCTAATTTGAGACTGGGTGATCTGCTGTCCCTCTGTCTCCTCCCCTGGTTACTTCTAGATCCCTTGCTGCCAAATTGAAGTCCCTCCCCCTTCTCCATTTGGTAGTTCCCTGCTCCCTTGTATTGATCCCTTGCAATATGCTTCCCTCACTGTGTATTTCCCCCAGGACTTGTGAAGCATTTTGTTACTTCTAGAAGCTATGTATGTGCTCAATTACTATAATAATAATAATAATAATAATAATAATAATAATAATAATAATAATAATATTAATAATAATAACAATATCAAATTAAAATCTGCTTTATTTCGAAAATTGACATCAAAGCACAAGAAAACAAACATAACAATAATAATTACAATAATAATAATAATGATGGTAATACTACTACAATGTAGAAGAGGAGCCGAGTGCCTCTACCGGACGTCCTGCCCCCACTTTGACTATATGTTGGCAGCCGGAAATTGCAACATGCGCAACACCAGTGATGGTACATATATCGCGAAGAGCTCTTGAAACAAGGTATCCATTCAGAAAACCATACATGATATATCCACAAAGAAATGATAGTCTTCTGAAGGAAATTCCATAGGAAGTGTGAAGTTGAGTGAAAGAGAAGACTGGTGACGTCACATGAAGCAAAAATGATGCACCCAGAAGAGATGCCAATGAAGAAGGTAAATAGACCTTGGAGAATCTGATGGCGAAGTAAAGAATTGAGTAACATTTTATGGGCAAAAGTAAGATTGCATGTGAGCACAAGCACTGAAGAAAATGCAAAGCCATTTTATAATTGTACAGATGCAGCAATGCAAGTAGACTAAGTAATCATAAGGCTGGCTATACTTAGTGAATATACTGCAGGCGGCGCCACCAAAATATATATATATATATATATATGTTTGTATACAATCTGGATATTCCACAATGCATTTTATCAAACTTGGACCCCGTGAACAGAAGGGCTGAAAGTGTGGCGCAGTAGAATAAAACAGCTGATGGCGAAGGAAGATTCGAGAAGGCTTGTCTGGCCCTGTGTCAAAAGTTGGGGCCGTCAAGAACCTGGTTATCTACTCGAGTAGATACAATGAACGTGAGAAGCGAGCCGAGCTCCTGATTGAGGTGTAATGGAAAAAAACTAGAAGTACCAGGTTGTATTAATTAAATAGTAACAAATACAACAAATGAGCTCAAAACATTGTCTCCTGTCACATGGTCAAAAATGAAAATAGACTTTGGGCAACCTTCACTGAGACCAGAAGATAAGGCCATGCTCACACTCCCTTTTATTCTCAGGCACAGTGATCCTTTGCAAGGCAGAGTTCAAAGAACTAATTGAATGGCAGACAGCAGGAGTGATGATGGATGTTGGGCTAATTGGGTGGGGAGGTATGAGCAAGCGAACTCTCCAGCACCTGGTGTACCAACTTGCGTGCTGCTTGCGAGTGGAATATTCCAGAATGGTAAACGCATGCCTACCAATAATAGAGGGCCGCATAGCAAATAGCCCTATAGTTTGAGAAGCCAATGAGACGTTGTATATTTTCATGACGCAGAAGATAACATGCACTAGGGGTGGGCATAGCTGTCCACCTGACCTTAGAGACCCAATCACAGTCCAGTCGCACATAGAAAGTATACATAGATGTTCTCTTTAAGCCTATCACATCCCCTCATAGGTTTTCATATTTTGCCACATAGTATGACCTCACTCATGACAAGTTTTTACTATAAAATTGTGTTTTTTCATGTAAATAATTGAGAGACCTATGACTGTGTGGCGTCCGTTGATGCCCGTTGTACTTCCTGTTTTGGATAATTGCAATTAAAACAGTTTTGTCCTTGCCAACTTCCTGAATCAGTCTGATTATTGATGTATGAGTAAAATCTGCATCCCTATCCATCTAAAATACTGTTACTTCGTCTTAAACGGCCTATGTGTTCACTTGGTAGCAGAAAGAGGATGGTTCAGGTCCATCGGTTAGTAGGCTTTTAGTGTTTTCAGAAAACTAGACAACCTCTGCCATTTAGCTGGAGGGTCTCAAAGTTTTCTGTGGAGAGCGGCTGATATAGAACTCTTGCAAGAAAATTGATATAGGTGGGACTGGTCCCTCTTTCATGAAATCCCTCCGGGTTTCCACAGGCGCTGAGTGGACCGAAGGCGACAGTGGCTGATTGGAGCAGGGGACGATCTTGAGGATTTTGATTTGAAAAGCAAATTCTGAGTAGATTGAGGGGACTGGCAAAATAAAGGAATGGGGATTGTGGTAAAACAAAGATAACGGGTTGATTAAAATATGATGAGAAGCATCAGAGATATATGACAAGGAGTGTCAAAGAGCCCAGTGTTGTAGCTCGAGGAGCTTTAGAACGAGTCATTTCAAAACCCAAGTGGGTACTTAGGTGGCACATAAACAGGTTTATGATCGGGAATGACACAAACTCCAATCAGAGTATTTTAGGGTCTAAAAGAAAAGGAATATCATGATGAGATATATGTAAAGTCGACTAGTTTGTCTGTTTGTGTATTTTGAAATTGAAAAGAAGTGTTGAGGAACAATAAAAGTAAACTGTAAGGTTAAGGAAGAGTAAACAGTTGTTTTCTATTTTTTTTGTCATTGTCAGCGCCGGCTGATAAGGTAGATTGAAATAATTGAGAAGTACAGGCTTTGAGCGGCGATGGTTGTGCGCGCTCATATTTGTTATTTTTCTGAAACGTGTTCCATGTAAATCAACAGTAAGTATCAACAGTCAATTAAGACTTGTAACAATGGGTGATGTTACTCCCCTGATGCACCTGTGCAAGACACTGCCAAAACACACACCCAAGCTCAAACAGTATAGTGCAGAGTGGGTAAAGGGTACAGCAGACAAAATGTCCATGCCAGGGCCACAAGGGGGATTGCTGTCAAAAGCGGTTTTGTAACACATGACCACATACTTGCATGCTGCGTACACAGGGAAGAAATTGGAGAAAAGGCTAGCTAGTATAGAGCTCTGGAAGATGTACCAGGAGGAATGGGAAGACCCGCCTCCTGAGGACTGGATGCTTAATCAGTGCAGGGAGGAAGGTGCAAGTAAATGGCGATAGTACAAAAGGAAGTAGTGTATCCATTAGGGAATTAAAAGCAGCGACAGGATATGGTAATCCGATACCTGAACTGCCTGCTTTTAGCAGTGATGATAGTCCAGAGGAAAGTAAAAGAAAAGAGGAGATCTTTAAGGTCTTACAAGACAAGGAGGAGAAAAGTGAATGTCCAAATGTGGCCCTAGATATAGAAAAAGAGATTAAGAGATGGAAAAGAGAAAAGGACAACGCTGACTAGATAACGCTCGTATAGAATGAATGAATAGATGGACAGATATTGCTGAAGCTCAATGGGAAAAGTATCAAGGAAGTGAGGCAAAGGGTAGATCAAGCCAAACAGGATAGAAAAGACAGGGAATGAGAGAAACGACTGAAGGAGGATGAATATAAGAATAAGAATAGAGAGAGGCGAGAACAAATATATCAATAGGAGCAGCAAAAGAAGGAAGAAAGGGCAGAGGATCAAAGGAAGTATGACAGCAGGCAGAGAGCAATCAAAGAACGAGATAGGCAAGAAAAAGAGCGACAAGAAGAGGGAGCACAGAGAGAGATTACAAGATAAAATAATGCAAAGACAAAGGGAAGAAGAAGGGCATAGAGCAAATGAAAGAAGGGAAGAGAAAATACAAGAAGAGGAAAGGGTGAGACAGGAAGTGAGAAAGCAAAGGGAATTAGACAAAGAAATGGGGCCTCATTACAAATCAAGCGTTCCGGAAATAACGGTGGCGGTAAACCCGCCGCCACCATTGTTTCTGGACCGCCTGATCCCGACTCCTGCAGGCGGGAGGTGATGTTCTCGCCAGGTTTGACCTGGTGGGTTTATCACTGCCCACCTGCAGGCGGATGAGGAAACACCGGCAGCATTCCAGGATGCTGCCGGTGTTTCCATGATCCCCATTCCCATTGAGTCCGATAGGTGTTAATCCCCATTCTCATTGAGTCCGATAGGACTCAATGAGAATGGGGATTAACACCATTCCGCCTCCGTGATTCCCGGGAAACTGGGGTTGTAATGCCCCGGTAATTCCGGGAATCACGGAGGCGGAATGGTAATACAAGTCCGGTGGTAACCAGGTGGTTTTACCGCCTCGGTTACCGCCAGACTCGTAATGAGGCCCATGGAGTGGAAAAGAAGACAAAGGGAACGCGATATTGATCGCATTCAGAAAGAGTTAATAGAACCGAGTCCAGTAATATCATGGAGTCATATAGAGAAGTTCCTCCCGTCCCAGGGAATAACGGTAGGACCATCTAGGATAACCCGAGAGGAGTTTCTTCCATCGCAGTAAAGTTACATTAGATGAGAATTTCAAGATAGGAAACATTGGAGATAGGATCGATAAAGCCTATCAAGAGATGAGGGCAAGAGGCGAATAGGGGAGCAGAGGAAAAGGAGATCGATCTATAGTCACCCAATGACAAGGCAAAGAAGTAAGTCCATTTAGTCTTGAACATAGAGCCGTGTCCTTAGACAGGCTGACCTTTAATAAGGATGAAAGAAACGCGAGTCATACTAGTTTATGTCAGATGAATAGAGAGAAACCTTCCATGGGGAGGAGGGAGAAAGTGCATGCGGTCCCGAGGGATGTCTGCAGACAGACAGGAAGTGAGATGGTCTCGTACAGAACAGTCTAAGGATAGGATGCCAGATCCCATGGTGTACCCAGAGCAACCTAAAGGACAATCCCATAGTGAGAAGGGAGACTCACCACCATATGTAAACATGGTGAGGTCATTGCCAGGTAGAAGGCAATCAGGAACCATTGTGCACGCTATGGATTGGCAGATGATGGGAGCCGAATGCAGGTTTAGGTTCAGACAGTTCCCTTTATTGGAGAAAGGAGCGGCTAGACCGCAGTATATTCCCTGGCCACAAATGAATAAGGATAATTTAAGATGTAAACTCCCTAGTTTAACGGCGGGTGCAGAAAAATTGATTTATGAGCTAGAAAAGATGACAGGAGGAAATACTCTGGCTTTAGGGGACATTAAGGGTCTCCAGGCAGCCATTCTTGGGGAAAAGGCTGATAACATTTGGATACAAGCAGGTTATTTCATAATTGTAGAGCATATATCTGGAGGGTATTAATGGTACAATATCCTGATACGTCAGATATGGGTGCACTTATGGCACGTAATAAGTAAAATGATGAAGATCTGCTTGCTTACATTCAAAGTATTTAGGAACGGTGTACTTTGGAAGCGAGGGAGCCATGGGGGAAATCAATGCCAATATTCTATCACATTTTCTTTCAGGGATTAACGGAGCAAGTACAGAGACAGCTTAAGAAACTAGTGGGAATGGAAGAAAACTTGAGGAAGCCAAGTTAGTTCAGAAGAAATTGTCAAAGTATGCCATAGAAGGGGTGGTATGCACAAGGGGAGAAGGGCTGGGAACGCAGCAAGCAGTGTGTACAATGCAGGCGAATAATCAACGTCAGATGGACCAAGGAGGGAATGGGTTTCGCGGTGGGGTAGATGAATGGGCTGCAGAGGAAGAGGCGATTTTCAGAGTAATCAGGGTGTTTTTCAAAATAACCAAGGCGGGTTTCAGGATACGCAGAATGATAATCAGAATGTTTAAGGAGGATTCAACCAAAGGGGGCTAGTCATAAGAACTCCTCCTATATGTTGGACATGTGGAATGACAGGGCACATCACGCAAACATGTGGAAGCCAATGGTATGCATACAGAATGGGCAACACGCAGGAGGGAGGACAGCTTATCTTGCAGCATATAGCTCACAAAATAGGGACAGGTTTGCCAAGATCAGACAGTGTACCATGTACAAGCACCCCAAATGTAACAGACATTGCAGCCACAGCAAGCACCATTGACTCTGCTGCAATATCCGTCACAGCACACACCCATCCAGCTACAGCAAAATACAAACACAGGGCATTTAGTGACACCTAGAGTAGGGGGTATCACTGTGGTGGGAGGAAGTCATTGCATGGGTACGGGGATATGCATGTATCTACAACAGGACAGTTCACAGGGTGTCTTCATGTGCTCAGTACTATCGGTAAAACTAGACCCCCCAAAAGGAAACAAGAGTTGATGTCACCATAGGAGGCAAAACTTTTTCTGTTTTAGTAGACACAGGTGCAACCCACTCCTGTATATGAGAGGGAAAATATCCCTTATCGGGAAATGCCATGAATGTGCAAGGCTTATCTGGAGCTACAAGCAGAGCTCATTAAACTAAAGAATTACCAGTCTCTATAGAAGAGTGTGACATGTATGTTCCATTATTGTATTCAAGGCAGAAACTGGTTAATATTCTAGGCGGAGATTTAATGATGAAGCTAAATATAATGATTTCTTTCACTGATGAAGTCATAGCGTGTTCCACTCCAGGGATACAATATCTAAACATGGGCAAGTTTACATTGGCGTTTACAGGACAAATGCTCTGTGAGGAATGCCATTAAAGCCAGAAGTCTTTCTTCATGGGGTGTGCATTTTGTTCACATGGATGCCTGGCTTAGTGGGAAAGATTATGAAAATACCTGATGAGTTTTTGTTCAGGCCACAGATACCTATGGACGAAGAGGAGGGACACACTATTCCCCTAGTGTTAACTTCAGCCATAGTGTGAGTGGAATTGGCCATGCTTGAAGGAATCGATGACGAGGACAGACCATGGAGAACAGTGATTTCCATTGGGGAAGGGTATAGATTGACTGACACCACTGAAGAGGATATGTTCAGGGATGACCCGTCAGATGATGAAGTAATATTTGAGATGAGTATTACATATTGGATTAGAACAGAGAAGAGAGAAATGCCACACCGAATGGTGATAGTGCGGCAGCGCCCAGCATTTTTTTATGAAGATTTGGAAAAAAGTGCCAACATCTTTATGGACTACAGGCTCCTATGACGTAGGCTTATTGAAAGGGGTGGGGGAAGTTAAGATTAAGCTAAAGCCAGGAGCAATTTTATCTCGAGCAATACAGTACCCCAAGTCTCGAGAGGCGGATGAGGGTATTTTTGTGACTATATCAGCCCTGATGGAACAGGGTACTTTGGTGACGTCAGAGTCACTCTGTAATACTGCGGTGTATCCGATAAAAAAACCGAAGGGAGGGTCGTGGAGATTTATACAAGATATGAGACCAATTAACCAGATTTTAGAGGCAGGGTTTACTTTAATTCCGAACCCGGCAACGATACTATGTAGTATCCCAGCAGAGGCACAATATTTCACAGTGATTGACTTGAAAAATGCATTTTTCTCAATCCAGTTGCATAAGGACTCCCAAGACCTTACGTCATTTAAGTTTCATCAGACTAAGCTAAAGAACACTCGTCTGCCCCAAGGGTAGTGTGAGTCTCCATGGATCTTCAATAGGGTCCTGCAGATAGACCTAAGCAACATTGATTTGAAAAGTGTTGTGCTGCAGTACGTAGATGTTACTTTAGTTTGTAGCACGGCAGAAGATGAGTCCAGGCAAGATTCGATTCAGCTAAGGATCATTGTAGCAGACAAGGGATATACAGTCGACAAGGAGAAGTTGCAATATTGTGAAGACGATGTGTTGTACATAGGTCAGTTGATCTCACATGAGAGGAAGAAAGTTACACCTGAAAGAGTTGAGGCAATTATGAAAACAGCAAAACCGCACATGATAAAGCAAATGCAGCAGTTTTTGGGATTGTGCAACTGTGGTACAGCATGGTTATTTGATTATAGTTCATAGACAATACCCCTTTTGCAGGCTCTAAAGAAAGACCAAGTGAACAAGGAAAAAATCGAATGGACTGAGGTAATGGAGGGAGGGTTTGAAAAATTGAAGAAAACAATTTGTAGAGCTCCAGTTTTAGGAATTCCTAACTATTCTGAGGAGTTTTTCCTATTTCCGCACACAAATGGGAAATTTTTGACAGCAGTGCTTACACAGAGGAATATACTAGGGTACAAACCTCTGGCATATTACAGTGGGATTTTAGATCCAGTTATGAGAGGACACTTTCCTTGCAAACAATCGCTGGCAGCAGCCACATTCGCCATTGCGAAGTCCACATATATTGTGATGGGATGTTCTATGACACTGTTTGTTGAGCATGCATTGTTTGCCGTTTTGGAGAAGCCTTAGGGTACATTGAAATCTCAAAGGGCTTCTGAATACGAGGTAGTTATATCAAATCCAGCGATTAAAATGGTCAGGTGTAAAATAGTGAACCCTGCCATGTTTGTAGCCGAGCCTGTGGCAGAGGGTGAGCATGTGCATGATTGCTCAAATTACGAGGAGTTCTAGGATGATATCCGAAGGGTAAAGGAGAATTCTCTAGCGTGTGGAGGTTCTCTATATTGATGGGTCTTCAAAATTGATCAAACTGATCAGGAAAGGCATTCAAATTGAGCTGTGGTAAGGCACAGAGCTAATGAGGAATTTGAAGTGGTAGCAAGTGCAAGACTACCGTCTCACTTTTTGGCACAAGCAGCAGAATCGGTCGAACTTATTATTGTGCTCGAGAAACATGCAAGGCAGGAAGTGATGGTGTACACTGACTGTGCCTATATGACGTCAACCGTGCACACAGGGGTAGCACGTTGGAAATGGAGGTGCTACCTCTGAGAGGACGGCACTCCAGTGCAACATGCAGCATTATTGGACAGGCTTATTAAGGCATTACAACTCCCAGTAGGCATCACAATAGTTAAATGCCCAGCACATACTAAGAGAACTGACTTTATCACATGCTGGAACAAAGCCGCATGCAAGGAGGCCAAAAGTGTTGCATATTCACCAGATATTTCAAGTTTTGATACTCCAAATGTAAAAGAGAAAGTAGTCACAATTATGATTGTAAATGAAGGGTTTAATCATTTGTCAAGAACACTGTTAATGGAGGTTCAACACAGTGCCCACAGGAAGAGCAAGAAATGTGGACACCGAGCGGGGTGATCTTTATCCCACTCTGAAGCATTGTGGCGACAGGACAACACTGGAAAGCCGGTGATGCTGGTAGCCTTATTAAGTGTAGCACTTGAACAGCTGCACTAACCTGCACATGTAACTAGGGAAAGCCTTGCAGCAGCTATTGCGGAGGACTGGAAAGTAACGAACCTGTTAGAACATGTTGCATTTTAGGTAGATAATTGCATCGTATGTCAAAAGTTTACCGCTGGACACACACTGCGGACAATCAGAGGAGTGTTTCCTCGACCGTATGGTTCTTTTCAGCAGGTTCATGTACACACCCTGATGCTACTTGTGCTGCAAAGTTTTTAGTCCGAGAACCATTTTGTTAATGAAGTATTTGAACGGATTAGCGTATTACTTAGCATAAAACTCAAGTTTTCATCTGCTCAAACGAACGGGATATGTGAGAAAGAGAGAATTGCCAAGTTAAAATTGACACTGAAGAACGGATGGCTGTATTGCCTGCCCCTTGAATTATATGCATTAAGGAATCGGCCTGGGTCGGACCACCACCTCACACTCCACGAGTTAGTGACAGGAAGGCGAATGAGAACGCCCTTGTCATCTCCATCGAGGAGCAGTAGTGATGCCCAGACGACTGCAGAATTGTTAGGAAATTAGTTACTTTCTTATTTGACATGTCCAGATAGCTCATTGCTTGACTCACCTTGCACACTACCATACAAGAGGTCAGTTCCATGGTTGAACAGCATCCTTGGTATGGGTGACTGAATGGTCAGCTCCAGAAGAAGATGATTACGTTCAAGATTTGAATACAAGAGCAAGAGCACACACCAGAGATCATGTGATAAGTTACAAACAGCATGGAATGAATGGAGCTGGAATCAGATGGGAAATAAATAAAAAGCTCAATTGCCAAGGAAAGAATGATGGCAAAATGCCAAGAAGCAAGTAGAGAGGCCATATGCATATCTGGGGAACAGTGCTTTATGCAGATGGATGGAAAGAAGGCATAGTTGCACACAGCGCTGTGGCAGTAACAGGACATCACAAACCAGGTGTAGATTGTGTGGATAAAGGATGCAAACCTCTCTGTCAAAGCTTTCAAAGTTGCTGAGATGGATTGAAAACAAAGGATGCATGTTGCACACAGTGCCTCTGGCTAGTGCAGAGCTATGCTTCAGAAACAATGCACAAGAAAAATCAGAGAGAACCAGCAGTGCAGTCGAGTCTTCGATGTACGAAGAATGAAGGATGGAGCAGTAATGATAATGGACCACCACTGGGTCTGTGGATCCACAGCATACATGAAGCTGCCCAAGGACTGGGGAGGGCTTTGTTCTATAGTAATTGTCTATGTTCCAGCGTTGGTGATTCCAAAGAGTGACCTGAACATTGGAGAGTTTCCAAAACCAGATGCTCAAGTGAGAAACAGGATATCCTCAATCGAACAAAAAGAGAGAACTACTTTTCAGCTAAATCGATAGAAGCTTTCAATGACATTCTGTACAAACACAGGTTGATTAGTCAGACTTCAGGGATATTCACGACAATCTTCATGCCAGGGATCCAGACGATGGTGAATGCCAGATGGTTACAGATAACCAGATGGGAGATCTTGCAGACGATCAACACTTCCATAAATCGGTTTAACGCTATCAAGGTAGAGCTGAGAGCCATAAGACTGATGACTCTTCAGAACAGATATATCCTGGACATGATTACAGCCATGGATGGAGGTGTTTGTGCCAAAATCGAAAAATCATGTTGCACATTCATACCTTCTCACGATGAAGAGAATGGGACCTTGACAGAGGCCATAACAATGCTGACAAAATTGCACATCAAGATGGAAGATAAAGTGGAAGATGTTACAGATGACAACTCGTTTGCATCCATCTTCTCATGGGTTCCACAATGGATGGCGAACATCTTCAAGTTCCTTGGAGCCTTGTTGGTGATGATCATGTTCAGATTCTGTGTGATCATAATAATAATCACACAGTGCAAGAAGACAGCATCAAAAGCAACAGGGATGTAGATCATGATTAATGTCAAACCAGGGTTTGGGTCCAAAAGCTGACAGATGAAGATATTAGAGACTATATAAAGGCCAGTATTCATGCAAGTGACGAAACTGAGTTCCTGTATCCAAGAAATCACAAGAAGTATGTAGGAAGATGGATCTACGGCAGCCCAAATGGACAATGTAGTCTTATGACCTAGAGTATTGACGAGCATGTGAAATCAGCAGGATCTTTGAAAGGAGTCATAAAGAGAGGTATTCCAAAGAAGCATTTTTTCAGACGAGGATGTCTAGATGTGAAGACTTATGGGAAAGCGGTTAATGAATCAAGCAGAGGGGGGAGTGTAGAGGAGGAGCCAATTGCATCTACCGGAAGCCCTGCCCCCATGTTGCCTATATGTTGGCCGCCGGAAATTGCAACATGCGCAACACCAGTGATGGTACCTATATCGCGAAGAGTTCTTGAAACAAGGTATCCATTGAGAAAACCCTACATGATGTATCCGCTAATAAATGACAGTCTTCTGAAGGAAAATCCAGAGGAAGTATGAAGATGAGTGAAAAAGAAGACTGGTGACGTCACATGAAGAAGAA
Source organism: Ambystoma mexicanum (assembly GCF_040938575.1). Lineage (NCBI taxonomy): Eukaryota > Metazoa > Chordata > Amphibia > Caudata > Ambystomatidae > Ambystoma > Ambystoma mexicanum. Next base: position 546,952,877 of record NC_090929.1, read on the forward strand.
ATACACCCAGAAGATATGCCAATGAACAAGGTGACTAGATCTTAGAGAATCTGATGGCGAAGTAAAGAATTGAGTGATATTTTATGAGCACAATGAAGATTGCACGTGGGGAAAAGCACTGAAGAAAATGCAAAGCCGTTTTATGATTGTACAGATGCAATAATGCAAATTGATTAAGTAATCATAAGGCTGGCCATGCATAGTGAATAGACTGCAGGTGGCGCCAATATATATATATTTGGGTATACAATCTGGATGTTACATGACACATTTTAGCAAACTTGGACCCCATGAATAGAAGAACTGAAAGTGTTGCACAGTGGAATAAAGCAGTTGACGGCAAAGGAAGATTCGAGAAGGCTTGTCTGGCCCTGTTCAAAAGTTGGGGCCACCAAGAAACTGGTTATCTACTCGAAAAGATACAATGAACATGAGAAGTGAGCTGAGCTCCTGTTTGAGGTGTATTGGAAAAACACTGGAAGTGCCAGGTTTTATTCATTTAATAGTATTAAATACAATGAAGGAGCTTAAAACCTGGCCTCCTGTCACATGGTCAGATGAAATCAGACTTTGGGCAAGTTATACTGAGCCTGAAGATAAGGACATGCTAAAACCCCCTTTTTTTCTCAGGCACAGTGATCCTTTGCAAGGCCGAGTTCAAAGAACTAATTGAATGGCAGACAGCAGGAGTGATGATGGATGTTGGGCTAATTGGGTGGGGAGGCATGACCAAGCCAACCCTCCAGAAACTGGGGTACCAGCTTGTGTGCTGCTAGCGAGTGGAATATTCCAGAAGGGTACAAGCTTGCCAACCAATCATAGAGGGCCACTTATTAAAGAACCCTATAGTTTGAGAAACCAATGAGACGTATATTTTCATGATGTGGAAGATGACTTGCACTAGGGGTGGCCATAGCTGTCCACCTGAAGTTATAGACCCAATCACAGTCCAACCCCCATAAAAAGTATATGTAGATGTTCCCTTTAAACATATCACATCCCTTAGTAGGTTTTCTTGTTTTGCCACGTAGTATGACATCACTCATGACAAATCTTTACTTTAAATGTGTGTTTTTTCATGTGAATCATTGAGAGACTTACGACTTTGCAGCGTCCGTTGATGCCTGTTGTATTCCCTGTTTTAGAGGATTGCAATTAAAACAGTTGTGTTTTTGTCAACTGCCTTAGTCGGTCTGATTATTGATGCATGAGTAAGATCTGCATCCCCAGCCATCTCAGATACTGTTAGCTCATCTTAATGGGCCTACGGGTTTAACTACTACAACTACTGTTAGTGCCTTGAGATCATACCAATGGTACATAAGGTGCTATATAAATGCAAAGTAACAAAACATAACATACTACTACTACTACTGATAATAATAATAATGATAATAATAATAATAATAATAATAATAATAATAATAATAATAATAATAATTTAAAGCAAAAGGGATATTTGCCATGTTATGAGGGACTGGAGGCCCAAAAGCATTCTTCGTTTTAAAGAAAATGTGAAAAACATTTATTTTTATAGCAAAATTTATATTGAAAAGTCTTAAAACATTTAGTGAAATAAATGTGGTTAAAGGGGAATTAAGGTTTAATCACAAAACAATATGCCACTTTGTCCATTGTATGGCCTTTGTCCATGTGCTTAGTATATCAAGGCACCCAGGCACTTCCAATCCGCCTGATGTGCCCTATAGGTATGGCTGACAGACATGACCATTGGCCACTTTTCCAAGGCGCAACCAAGCCACCCCATGTGCCCATTGATGGGGAGCCTTTGGCCATTCCCAGTGGCTTTTTATCCGAGGGCAGGGCATTTGGAGATGTCCTGTTCAAACCCTAACCATCTAATCTTCTTGCTGGATTTTGCCTGGGCTCGATTTATGGCCATGCTCTGTGTACAGTAAGCCACCCACTGTACCCAGTCGGCATGATCCATACAAAATCTTGTAGCCAATTTTACCAAGGTATGGCCTTCAGCCATGCCATAGGCACCTTTCTTATACCAAATTTCGGCCACTGAGTTTATCTCCGCCAATGCCCAGTTGTCACTTATCCTGGGTTATAGACACATGCCACTCACAGTCACCCATTATGTCAACTTGTCATGAACTGTGATCACATCCAGTGGATACTTTCCATGGGCCTGGCCTCTGTCCATGCCACATACACATTATAGACATCCCATGTGACACTGGGTCTGGTTTGGTACCATGCTTAGTGAGCTCTTTGGTATGCACGTGACTTTCAGGCATGCCCTGCGCTCCTCCAAGTGCCACAGTGTGGACACAGTATATGGCCCGTAGCCATGCCAGTGGACCTTTTTCTTAGGGCATGGCCTTCAACCAGAGCGCAGGTGTGTAGGAGGTCCTACACACCCAAAGTCCCCATTGGGCATTTCCTGCCAGGTTCAGTGAGGCATTTGCCCATCCCATGGCATTCAGCTATTCCCTGTTAGCCTCCTAGGGACCTGATATGCCCTTTGCCTTGAGCAATGACTTCGACCAGGCCAAATACACGTCCAAGCCACCCAATCAACCAACTGGGACTTTTCTTCAGCTGTGCCCTTTTGCTCCTTCCCACGTTACCAGGTCTACCCAAGGCCATGGCAGCAAAATGTAGCCACACATTATGTCCACTTGACATGACCTGATGTAATTCCCAGTGGTGGATTATTTGCCTTTGTCCAAAGAACAGAAATGCGTTGGCCGTTATCCTTTGTATGGTTAGGCTAAGGGGGACATTACATTCTCAGCCAGACATTAATGTCCTCTCTGAAGTAAAAGTATTACTTTTCCCCCTCATTTGTAAACTCGTTCTCTTGTCCATTGTATTGGTGAACTGTTCAAGGTTTGGATGACCACTGTCAGATGTATCAACTTAAATGTTTACAATATACCTTGTTATATTCTACTTTTCACTTCTCCCTTCCCCTCCCTACATTTCCCCCTTCCCCCTTCTATGTTGGTGTTTTAATATTCTGTGCTTGCAAAACCCAAATAAACAAATAAACAAGCACACAAACAAATCAATAAATAAACATAGATGTTATTGCACCTCATGCTTATTTGTGAAAACTATTCACATTTAATCATTCAATTCAAAGAAACATTTAAGGCACAACAATTAGCCAAATTCCTGAGGTTGTGCTTGCTGCCTTACTCTTTAGATCGCTTCATGCAAATAAGTACACGCAAAGAAGTACAACCACAGACTGGCTGCTAACCAGCACAGAAGCTTAAAGCATGCACCACACCAATCATATCAGAGAAGGGCTGTGAGGAATTCAACCAACTGACAAGGGCTCTGTGGAACCACCCTGCTCCTTTGTTAGCCCTGCATTTGGTGGCACCGATTAACATAGGAATATAGTGTAATTCAAACCAGTGCCCAGGGGCCTGGCTGCAGAGGACAAAAAAGAGGCAGGAAACCCAATACACCTTTCATATGTAACTGTTTCAAACTTAAGCCAGCTCCTGCCTCTAAGCATTAATGAGAGTGAACTGACATGTCTGAGTCTAGTGTTGCAGTAGACAACCCCTGCTAGGGGGAGCCCATTCAGAAGATGCAATAATGTGGTTTGCGGATGCCATAGAGTCTGCTCTCTTAGTATCTTCAAGGGAGATATGTCACTTTAAAAAGGAACCACACAGGGTGAACCATTAAATAGAAAGACTATTTGATCACAGCAGAAAAAGAAGGTGGGTGGAACCTAGTATCAATGGGGAGCACAACACTCTTTCAGTTCAGCCACATTGGTTCTAGGACACCCCTTGTTCCTATGGGACCCCCTTATCTTTTCCTGTTGCAAAGCACTCTGATTATGACATCACACATACAGAAAACCTTTGGTAAGCCCCCAGGATTGGTTCACTAAGCTAGGCTTGGCCTACACCATTCGCTGTTGACCATTTGGCTTTAAGAGAGGGCTGGAGCCCCTCTTTCAGGCCGATCATCTGAAGACTCTACTTGAAGCACAAAGAAGAATTCATCATTGGACACTAGCTGAAGGTAAAGTTTTCCCCACAGCTTTCGCCAGTGAATGCAGGCCAGGAACATCCAAAGAGGGAAGCAAGATCCCTTCCTTCAACTTCTCCAAGGGAACAGAGGAACAAAAGAATTCAGAAGACCCGGCAGCCACTTCAGAACCTGGACCCAGCCAGCACAAAGCATTCTCTGCTACGCTCTGTAGCAAGTTCCCTAGACAGGGAATGCCGGAAGGTCTCTGAACCTGAATCCAAAGACAAAGCAACTGTGCAACACACACCCTAACTCTGGGCTGTCTGCTTTAAAGGGCAACGCAAGGTCATTGAAGAGGCAGGGAGAAGTACAACAACAAGTACCTGCTTACGTCCCCCTTAAAGGACATTATCGAGCCAGTTGAGTTCCTTGATCCGCAACCTCCTGCAATGCTGACTGCTGTCAAGCATCGAGCAACCGCATCAAGCTACAGTCACTGAAGGAACCCGAGAAATCTTGATTGGTGCTTCAGAACCGCCGATCAGCACTGCAACAATGATTCCTGAACCCAAGGCGCTGTGAGGGCCAGCCTACAGACATTCGCCAAGCTTCACTTGCTGAACTGTCTTGCCGCCAGATACCCACAACGGACTATCGTCTTGCGCACTGTCGCAGAAGCCTGAAAAGTGCCCTGAAGCCGACTCGATGCTATCGAGCACCAAGAACAACTACATCAAAATGTACATTGTGGTACTGTCCCCCTGGTCCTTCCTAGAAGGCCCCATGAGACATTTTAACACCATTTCCCTCTTTTTGCTGAAGCCAAGAAGTCTTTAAAAACTATTGTGGTTATTAACCATACCAACTACATAAACAACTGAGCCCACGCCCACCACGCGGATGATCAAGTTCCTCAGCGAGCCGATTGCCTCCAGAGCAGTACGCTATGGAGTCACTGAATAGGGCTGACATTTCTTGACTCTTCAGCACTGTTAAACCATCCTGGGCCACTAAACTGCATTGTGCATTTGGCGGCATTACTGGCAGCATAATCCTAACGATGATCCAGTTCCTTCCTTAGTTTGTCTCTGCAGATGTATGTATAAGTAATACCCGGAGAGATGAGAAAACACATTCTTAGATAAGACATTTCTTGTATATAATTTGTTCCAGTTTTATGTACTTACACAGAAATAGAAATGTTCTATAGCAACTCCAAATATCACATCCCTCCCACACAGCCTACACAGTTTTCTACCAGTCAAAACAGAATCAACTTAAAGGCCATATTCTACAGTCATGATTCACAAGCCAGCATTATCTGAAAACCACTGTATCAGTAAGAAGGCTGAAGTGAGGATTGCTATTTGAAGAACAACAACACACTGTCCACTGTAAAGAAAAAAGTGCCACTAAAATATAGAAGCTGGATGACTCACCAAAAACATTAGCACACACCTTCTGAAGTCTCCTTCTGAGAGAGAGAGGTCCAAGCGGGCATTTCCCCATCATTGATTAAGTTACAGAGCACACATCTGAATGATGTGGCATTTGATGGGGCCTCCATTTCTGGAGGCTGTAGATGCTGCCAATGTTTGCATAAATACGTTTTAAAGGCATTGCATAAGTGGTAGGGTGATATTAATATGGAAGTCGAGAAAACCCTAACTGAGAGTGGTAGGCTTTGATAATCCATCTAGTGTGGTATCATCATTGTGGCTAGAGGAATACAATATGAGATTCTGCTGGGGGCTAATTATGTGCTAATTATATTATAATGATTAATGATGCTGGGTTGTAAGGGTGACCCTTAATTTTTCAAAATACATCTCAGGGCATATAGTTACAAAATGTGCAAGTTTGTTTTGTTGTGATGGTCACTAACCCATGTGTTACTGTTGGTATATGAACATTCACCCAAATAAAATGCACAATCAAATAACTCACTTTGTTTTGAAGCGGGGCACTGCATTTTGGAGTAGAATCTTCTGCTCTCCACAGTTTTGGAGTTACTAATTGCTCCCCCAATAGAGGTGGACTGCCAGTAAGAAAGGTCTTCACTCTAGGGAACACGCTACATGGCAAAGTGCCATGCCCAACTACGGATAAGGCCTAATGCCCGCACGATTATTTAACACATAAACATGGTCACTGCGTTGATTTGTGAAATGTTTGCCAATATGTCATTTTCCTCATCCTTGGAATAATTGCCTTTTGAAGCCTCCCCTGCAATCTCTTCCTGCGGTAACATCTCAACTGTCCACACACAGTATGCCCTACATGTTCGCCCTGTAATTTATAAATGTGAAAAGTCTGATTACCCATGGATCAGCGTTCTTGACCGCTGCCATTGCCCATGCCCCGTGAATGTTCACCCCGCAGAGCTCAGAGCACACCCCACATCCGTGTCTCCATAACCTCTGTGTATGGTCTTCCTTTGCTTAGTTGACCACTGCACCTGAACCCCGTCTAGCATTCCACTTTATCATTAACAGCAGTTGGCATAGAACTGTAGCGTGTCACATCCCACTTCCCCTCCATCCTCCGGTATGTGGTGCAGTGAAATGCATGTCTCCTCTACAAAGGAAATGTGATTTATGCCAATGGTAATGCTTCTTCACATTACCATGAACCCAAATGAATGGAAGGCTCTTGGGCTATAATAGGGAAAGATAACACAGTGGGCCTCATTAGGACCCAGGCGGTACGGGGTTTACGGCGGCGTAAACAGCGCCGACCCTTACCGCCTGATCCGAGGTCCGTTAGCGCCATGGAGGATTTAACACCTGCTTTTAGCAGGTGTTAAAATCCATGGCACTAAGGGACCTTGTTGTTAATTACGCCACCGTAATTTACGGTGGCGTAATTAACGCCTTCCCCACTCCCATTATGCCCTATGTGGCAAAAATGGGAATGGGGAAGGGTAAATGGGTTAATAGGGACTTACCGCCCCGCCAACCTCGGAATGGGGCGGTAAGTCCGCCAACCACCATGGCGTAAACGTAGTTTACGCCATGGTGGTAAAGGTACGACCCAGGCGGTAACTTACCGCCTGGGTCGTAATGAGGCCCAGTATCTTCAATCTTCCCTTTCGTAATTCAGATGGATCTCAAACCTTCATCTCATGGTGAATGTAAAAGATTCAAACTCGTTTTCTTTTTTACATGCACCGTCTATATTGCGGACCCCCTTTATGCTGCCTTCAATCGCTACCACCGAGCCCTGCAGGTCGTTGAACCTACCAGCATCTATGCATACATCACTCTAGTGCAGTGATGCAGCCTGGTTCATAGTGAAACTATACATATCCTTCTACCATAGTTCAGTGGAAGAATCCGTATTCAACAAAGTGAAAGATTTACTGAAATAGGGACAGCCTTGCAGAATCGATAACTTGTGACCATTCCATGTTTCAATCTGCCTGGAATCTGCCTTTTTCACTGGTAGTGCATATTTGCTTTTGTCTTTGCAGCCAAGAGGAAACACTGGCACATAGGTTCTCTTGCAGTTGTCTGAAGCGCATTTTGCAACGTGAATTAGATAGTATTAGAAAGAAAATGTCACTTGACTGTTTCCATTGTTCTAGCAGGAATACAATATTTAATTATTCTCTGCACAGACCTTCTGGTCCAAACACAGAACATGTCAACTGGTCTGAAATGAGCCTGCTATAACGTTGATGAAATTTGGTTTATATGAAAAAGGTGTACCTGAATTCAAAGTCCTGCTTTGGCCTCTTGTGAACCAAATATCTGCTATGAATGATACTCAAGGACTTGCTTTGAAAGGGAGATCAACTATTATGCAATGGAATTGATGTGATGCTTCCCGAAGCCAGCTCTGCGCTCAATAAATATTATAATAATAATAATAATAATAATAATAATAATAATAATAATAATAATAATAATAATAATAATAATAATAAGATAAGCCCCTAAGTGACAAAATTATCTGATATTACACAATCTCCTAAATGTGCTCAAGTAGCACTGTGGGATGTATTGACCCACTCTGCTATACTATGCGGCCTCACTCTGCTATCTATGGTGCGAGAAACAGTAAAATGGCGTCAAAACCCTTGTGCGTGCCAAAACCTCCAAAACCGCGTTTTGCAACACACAAAAAAATGGTGGAACAACCTGCCACCCCTGTTGCATGTGTGGTGGAACAGAACACACACTGAAGAAAAAGTGGCAGTGGGCTCCATGACAAGTAAACATAGAGTGCAATGGGAAAAGCAGCGCTGTTCAAGTGAAACTCCAAAATTTGCCTGTAAACGACATTTACTATGCTGCTGAAACTTCAAAATGCCTGTACATAACAATTTCCTACACTCAAAATCTTGCTGGGCGCTAAAATTCATTTAATCTAATGAAGCACTGTGAATTCACAAGATCCTGAAATGTTAAGACCAAAACATCTTCTCAGCAAAACTGGGTTGCCTGTGAATGACAACTCCTGTCAAAATTCTTTGTGCAGCCACACTGGGCTATCTGTGAGTGACAGCCCGTGTCAAATGGGCTCTCCTGATTAAACTTTAAGGTTGTCTGAACTAAAGGTCTGCCGGATTAGCAAATATAAAAGGACTGTTGCTGAAAGGAACACAGATCTCAGTTGTTTTGATCCCACAGGTTTAAATCAAGAATGTAAATTATATATATTATCTGATGCAACACGTTTGTTTCATGCTTGATTCAGGTCAAGAAAATAAGAATTGGGGGCGCTGTTGAGCAGCCAAGCAATATGGCTGCCTAGCTAGCGAGCTCCGTTCTTGCCCATCAGAACCAGCTTGATATCGGCGCTAATCCTCATCTTCCCCTATCACTACTGCCACGATTCTGCTGCAGACGCTTTCCGCTCCTGGTGCCTGAAATCTGGGGTGAAATCGGAGTCGGAATCCCGAGTTCCGAGCACTTGGGCCGGCGGCGGCATCCGGCCTCCCTGCGGGACCGTTCCCGCCCGCTCCAGCGTCGACCGCCGGGCCGCTGCCACGCCCGGGGCACCGTCATCGGCTGACTGCCTGCGGCCCCCTGGCTCCGGTTGAACCCTCTCATCCGTGAAACCCGCCGGCCCCGGCCGTGTGCGTGTGGCTGGCCTGCTCGGCGCAGCTGCCCTGACGGCTGCCGGCCTGGTGGAGTGCCGGCTCGATTCGGCGGCCGTGGACTGGGCTGGGGCCCCGGCGCCCGCTCGCGTGCAGTCGCGTGCAGTCGCGGCCCCCCCGGGCTGGGAGATCGGGGGCTGCCTGAGCTGGATTGAGAGGCGGCGGAATATTCGTTTGTGAGCCTGAGAACCCGCCGTCCACACAGCGACATATCTGGCCTGTGGCGGCCGCGGCGGTGAACGTGACTGGCCCCCCTTACCCCACCGAGGAGCGAGCTACGCTGCCCCCCCCCCCCGGGACGCACCTGTGCCGGACTCCTGCACATCCCTCGGCGGCGTGGACTGCAACATTAACCCCTGGCCGACCGCGGCGCCACTGCCTCGTTGGCCCCAGCCCTGCGTCGAGGAACATACGGGTCTAGCCACCCTAAAGGCTATAAGGTGGGTGCTGGCGACCGCTCTACGCCCTGCTGGGGGTTCTCCATCTACCCCGCTACTAGCTGCGCCCACGGTGCTTGTGGCCCCCCGCGATACACCCGCTCTGCCTTATTGTCCTATCACTTCCATGGCCACCTGGAGGCGCCGTGTCTGAATTGACTCCACATACTCAAGTGCTGGTTACAAGGGGCTGCGGATTGGGGAAGGCATCCCAATATTTAAACGCACGTAGCTGAGAACAGTTTCACCCGTTCAGCCCTGTGGGGACACCCTGCCTGTGGGCCCGGGCACACTCCTAGCGACACAAGCTGCACAAGGCTCGCCCGCCCTCCCCTGGCTCTCTCCACCTGCGGCGTTTGTGGCTGTGACGGGGCCTTGGCGTGTCCAGCACAGTGCGGGGCGACCCAAGCCCCCTCCACCATCTATATTGTCGTGCTGGTCCTGACTCTTCCCCAGGAGAATGTCTAACAGATCGCGGGCCACCAGCAAAGCCGGGGCTATGGACAAGTTCGCTAGAGCGACACCCAGGGGTGACCAGGCATCAGCTTCTACAACCCAGGAGGAGGGCGACCTTCTGCCGGACCCCCCGCAGCCAGACTTGGCCACTATGATGGAATCCATGGCTAAAAACTTTGCAGCATTTCATGAAAAACTAGACGATATTAACGCAAATGTGGCATCATTAAGGGCTAAGCTTGACCAGCACGGGACTAGGATTACGGAAGTAGAGCAGAGGACTAGCTCCACTGAAGATAACGTGCATGTTCTGCAAAACACAGTGTCAGAGCTCGTCCGAGACATGAAACAGGTCAAATCAAAATGCGATGACCTTGAATCGAGGTCGCGGAGAAATAACATTCGCATAATTGGGGTCCCCGAAACTGCACTCAAAGGGCGAATGGAAATAGCGGTGGAAAAACTCATCAGAGATCTCCTGGATGACCCCGAGCTCTCGCCATTCTTCACGGTCGAAAGAGCTCACCGCTCCCTGGCACCTCGACCGCGGCCAGGGGACTTCCCCAGACCTATCATAGCAAAACTGCTCAGCTACAAAGACAGGGATCATATACTCCGCCTGGCCAGGGAGAAGGGGGAATTAAGGATGGATGCACAAGTAATCAGGATCTTCCCCGACTTTTCAGTGGGTGTGCAAATGGAGAGACGCAGATTCACTGGGGTGAAGAAAATGCTGCGCGATAGAAAGATTGAATATGCTATGCTCTTCCCCGCACGCCTAAAATTCACCCATCGTAACAAGCTCTACTTCTTCACGGTCCCGGACGAGGCTGTAAAGTTCATCGAGGCACAGATTCCATTGGCAGAGCCACCTGAGGGCCCGATGGACGACGACTAGATCTGGTCGCTGTCCTCTCCTTATAAATTAGTCTTGATATCCGCTAACACATGCATCCTTGTCCTGTAACCTCATTTATGTGAGCCGTATTTTCGATTATGTTGTTTATTCAAGATTCGTATCAATACTGGTGGGCAGAACGGCAGCGGTGGCCCCCACTGCAGCTGCAATTCCTGTAGAATTTAAATGTTTGTGTCTTCGCCCCGGTTGGGCTGTTTCTCATGCACTGCCAAGTTGGGGATGGCATTCAATAGTTCACTTTTGGGTTGGGTACTCACACACTGCTAGTTGGAACAGGGCGGTAGGGGTGGGGGGTTGGAAAGTTGGGGTAGGCTTCACTCAAAATGGCACGGGGGTCGGGCGGGCTACACACGATGGCGGCGGGCCAGCATGGCAGCACTCATAGCATATATCAAGGGCAGGGCCTTTCCATGGGATGACCCGTAGGCTGCCTACATGACGATTAAAATGATGACATGGAATATACGTGGTCTGACAAATTTCACGAAAGCACGTAGGATCGCAGCCTACGCACAACGACACGGGGTCAAGGTCCTCCTACTACAAGAAACACATGCCCTTAAACACCTATCATCGAACATTGCACAAACCTGGGGTCCCAACAGATATTTCACCCAATACTCCACCCAAGCTAGAGGGGTCCTGACTCTCATTCACAAGTCTATCCACTTTACTCTCCACTCATCGCATATTGACGCAGAAGGCAGATATGTAATCCTGCATTGCACCCTGGCCCACGAGGAATGCTTACTGGTCAACATATATGCGCCCAACATCGACTCTCCCGAGTTCTTTGACGGAGTGGCGGCCATACTCATGAGATACATAGACGTCCCCATAATATGGGGCGGAGACATGAACCTAACACTGGACAGTTTACTAGACAGGACGACGACTAGTCGCAGACCCACACCACGAGCGACCAAACGTCTCCTCCTACATATGGATTCTCTCAATTTACACGATGTATGGAGGACGCTTCACCCCCACGACAGAGACTATACTTTCTATTCCACTGTGCATGACAGCTCCTCGAGAATAGACATGTTTCGACTCTCTGGCAGGCTGGTTGGGAAGGTCGCAGATGCCACGATACTTGCACGCACGCTATCTGATCATTCCCCTGTACTCCTACAGATTCAACTCGGTAACGCAGTGCCGCCAAGACCCCACTGGCGCTTCAAATCCACCGCCCTATCAGACATCGTCTTTAAAGCTGAGATCCTAGCCGATATAACTACATTCTTTGAAAACAACAATACAACCGACACACCCGTAGGTATTAGATGGGAGGCGTTTAAGGTTTATATCAGGGGGATGTGCATCTCCAGAGAAGCTGGGGTCCTGAAGGCTATAAGGCAGGCCTTAACCAACTCGGAAACCAAACTTAAAGCACTTGAACAGGACTACCTGACCACCCAGTCCCCGACGACCCTAGCTGCAATCAGATCAGAGTTGGAAAAGTTTGAGTCACACGCTATGAGGGAGGTACAATACCACACACGCCCTGTCGCGGCCCGTAAATGTGGGGAGGGGGATAGACCGGGTAGAACCCTGGCCAGGCTAGTGCGTGCTGAGACTAGTGGGACCTGCATCGACAGCATCATAGATGACAGTGGAGTGAGGCACTGGTCAGATCAGTCCATACTAGACACTTTCACTAGCTTCTACGCCAATCTGTACGGTCCCCAACCAGAACACTCTGCCCAAGACCTAGACGACCTCCTTGAAAGCATCCCTATGACTCTTATCTCCCAAGACACCCAAGAAATATTAGACGCCCCATTCACCCTGGAGGAGATAGTTCAGGTGATATCGGCCCTCCCCAAAAACAAGGCGCCTGGCCCGGACGGGCTCACTTCTGAGTTCTACCAGGAGCATGTGGCGATACTAGCGCCTGTGCTACACGGGGTCTGGGCCGAATCGCTTAGTAAGAATTGTCTCCCCCCCTCCCTTAGAGAAGCTCTAATAACTGTCCTCCCCAAACCTGGTAAACCCCCAGACGAATGTGGGTCTTACAGACCCCTATCTCTTATTAATACCGACACGAAAATCTTTGCCAAGATAATAGCTAACAGGTTTCTCCCCTTCATGTCCCACATGATCCATGAAGACCAGTGCGGCTTCATCCCGTGCAGATCCACATCGCTGAACATCCGTCGCCTATTCAACGTGATGTCCAGAATTGACCCAGGCGCGGACGCAGTGGCGGTAACGTTGGATGCCCAAAAGGCTTTTGATATGGTCTCCTGGCAATATCTGTGGGCAGTGCTGGAGAAAATGGGCGTGGGTCCAAAAATGACCTCTTACATAAAACTGCTATACATGGACCCACGAGCTAGAGTTCTCGTAAACTCGGTTCCCTCCTCTCCCTTTACGCTACACAGAGGCACTCGCCAGGGATGCCCATTCTCTCCCCTCCTTTTTGCGTTCGCCATAGAACCCATGGCTGATCATATACGGGCTCGGCACAGCGGGAAAGGCATACGACTAAAAGAGGCACCAGAGATCATCTCTCTATATGCAGACGACGTGCTCCTGTATGTCAGGAATCCGTCCACATATTTGGACCCGATCATCCGTGATATCACTAAGATAGGTACGTTCTCAGGTTTCACAATCAACTACTCTAAGTCCGAAATGTTCCCTCTTACTGTGGCAACCCAACGACCGTCTTGTGAGTACCCTCTACGCTGGTCCCCGGGTGGGGTTAGTTATCTCGGGGTACAAATGTCACTAACCAAGGCCTCCCTACTGACAGATAACTATGAGGCAGCGGCCCACCTAGTCTTCTCCAAGTTCTCCAAATGGCGCAACCTGCCTCTATCACTAGCGGGCAGACTCTCTCTGATAAAGATGGTAGTGGTGCCCAAACTCCTGTATGTCTTTGCTAACGTGCCGATCTGGCCTGGGACCCAATACTTCAAAAAACTCCACTCGGAGTGCGCACAATTTCTCTGGTTCCCGGGCTCGGTCCGCAAGAAGTGGCAACACATGACGCTGCCCTACGACAAAGGGGGTTTCACAGCCCCAGACCTTCGCCTGTACTGGAATGCGGCACAGGCCCACCATGCCTCCCATTGGTACACGCTCCAGAACCCGCCCATACACGTAAAACTTGAGAAACTAGCGGGAGGTGGAACTAATATTATGTCCCTGCTACTGAACCGGGCATTCCAGACAGATGCTCATGCAGACCCGGTGGCCGCTACACTTAGGGCCTGGAGGAGCATCCTCGGCTCTGACCAGGAACAGTCCCCATACTACAAGTGGCTTCCCCTGTGGCAGTTCCCCGGACTCCCCCCCACACATGATCCAAATCTCATACGCTGCTGGGAAAACCTGGGATACCGTGCTCTTACTGACCTCTTCCCCGATGGTGTTTTTATCACCCCCCAAACATGGCGCCCTGACCACTCCTATTCTCCACTCGAAATGCTGCAGTATTATAGGATTAGAGCTGCAGTGCGCTCGATGTGGCCCTCATTCCCTATTGAGCCCCCAGACTCTCCTGAAATACATTATATAGCAAACTCCGGAGGTGCCAAGAGCATAATTTCTAATTTGTACAAGATGCAACTGAATGACACTGCGGGCAACTCCCTTAAACCGCGCGAGGCCTGGGCTAGGGAACTCGGAGTTGAAATCACAGACGAGCTCTGGGGCATAATGTGTACACACACACGAAAGGTCTCCCTAAGCGCCAGATTCCGCTGCATACAATTTAAGCTACTTAATAGGCTCTATTACACACCGTATAGAGTGGCGTCATTCACAGGCACCCAGACCCCTGTGTGCCCCAAATGCAAATCCTGTGAGGCAGACCATGTACACATGTTCTGGGCTTGCCCCGCCCTCAACACATTCTGGACGGCCGTGACAGAGGCCCTCTCCGAAATAGTTGGTTCCCCGGTAACTATGGAGCCACTCGCCATACTATTTGGTATATGGGAGGGTGAGAATGTAAGGAAAATGGCAAAATTTGTAAATGTAAGTATTATGGTGGCCAAAAGATGCATTTTGCAATGTTGGAAGCGCCACAATCCTCCCACTTTTGCGATGTGGCTGAAAGCCCTTACCTGGACACAAATGTGCGAAGAGGAATACATTAGTTCCCTACCTCCGACATCTCGACCCAAAAACGTCTGGTCGGAATTCTGTAGCTACTTAAATGGTAGAGATGAGGTGGAACTGACCTCACCTCCCCCACCAGGACAGCCCGACGTGCTACGGGCGATCTAGCTTCTCCTATTGGTTTTATGCTTCCCCTCTGGGACTCTCAGAGCCTCCCCTGCGATATCCGTTGCTATCAGTTTGTGATGTATAACCTGATCATGATGTGGTGCCGAATGTTCGGCTGTGTTGTCAGCCCATTGCTATGTACTTTGAACTGTGCCTGTCTCGACCTTTGTGCCAATAAATAAAAGTTTAAAAAAAAAAAAGAAAATAAGAATTAACCTAGGCTGGCTGGGTCTGCAAGTGGTTGACAAACAGGTTTCCATCCAAGGGGAGGGCATTGCTCTCAGCAGATGCTCACTGACACATGATAATTGTGGGGTATGCCAGACTTGTGTCTGCTGCCAGGGACTGAACAAAAGCAGATTCTCCAGTCCAGCAAATGGACTTGTGAAGAGGTCATAAACTTGGCTTGCAGAAGGAAATCCCAAAGGTGGGGGCTGCTCCTTGCCTCCAGACACAGACAAAAGGCTGACCACTTGCTGCTAAAGAATATGTAATGAAGATTTTTTTGAGATTTATAACTCGCTATCAGCAGTGGTGAAAATGATAAAACGTCGAAAGATTTGTCAGTCTAATTGTTGGCCCTACAATTGATAACATATTCGGAACAGGAATGGCAATATATGTGGTTTTATGGGAACAGTATTTATGCTAGAATTGTTAAACTTTGCACACACATTCCTATGTTAAACAAGCATATTTGTGGAAATTTGGAGACATTTTGGAAAATGTTTTCATGGGGAAATGGACAAAATGCTGCAGAAAGGCAAAACAAGGTCTCACAGTTGTGGGGATTTGATGAACAGATACTCCATAAAATATGTAATACTTGTATGTGATTTTTATAGAGGTTACAAATGGATAATTATGTATTTAGGACAAAATTCAATGTTGATGCTAGTGGCTAGGGGAGGTTTCTAAGTATTGTAGAAATCTCACCATAAACCTGACATCACATGTCTTTGACCCAATCACCCGGATGCTAGTTGGAGATGAGGCTCTGATCCAATCCCATTTCACAGGGGCAAGTTTAGTTAAGCTTGCCCATACACCCATTTGGTGATGCCATTTGAAAGGATACATAGGGACATTTGACAACACATAGACACACACTCTCTCTTCTAATTCCAGCAAAGCACTTTGATCCAGTATTCAACATCCAGCCTTCAACAATCTTCTAGATCCAGATGCCAATCACCAGGCCAAGCAGTAGCTGAACCATTTTCAGCTAGGCCTCAAACCTCAACTAATCCTCACAACCCAGTGAAGCGCTCTGGTGGTGGAAATTATCCTGAACTATCTGGCTTTCTACCATAAATGCTTGCCTGATGAACTCAATATCCCGCTGATTTGCAGTTCTGGCAACCGGCCTAGCTGATCCTGTCTTGCCTGATGTGCTGTCCTTCCCTGATAGACCCGATCCAATTGACCAGAACTTTGATGGTCCAAAAATCTTAAATCCCATTGGATTCTGAGTATTAACAGGGCGCTAGAGAACTATTGTATACCTTGCCTAATTGGGTTCCACCCCAATCTCTGAACTATCCTGACTTTCATAACCAGTAACCGTGTCAAAATCTTTAGTGCTATCCTTTCCTGTCTATTTGCTAAAGCATCATTTTCATAGTCATTTTCATTTGTGTAACTATTATCCATGAATTCCACTTCGAGTGTTTGGACTGGTTCCACTCGGGAAGGCGCTGGGGATCTGTTACTGAAGTCATGAATCAGTCTCAGAGCTTACTTCGTCCCAACCTGGTTGCCTAGTCTGGATGCGCTAGTCTTGAGTAAAAGCATAACCCATATTTTCTGGTTGTAAACTGAAGTTCTTGTCCAAATTCACGTCTTTATTTTCGAAAAACTCCTCTCACTAAAACCTCTATAAGTCAGTTTTATAGATAGAAATGGAATTTCAACTCTCACTGATACCTAACATCCTTAGCTATCTAAAAACTTCACATAGTAAAAGTTTACCACAAATTTGCAATTTTCAACCAAAGTACACATGTCTTTTGCCAATGTTAAAGTACTTTTTCAATCCCATCCGGATCTGAAGTGTATATTGTGGTTCATATTATATCCCATGCATGTTAGGACCTGATTAGTGTTGCTTTCTTTAGAATTTGTGTCCATTTTAGCATTTTTGACCATTTTGCAGTATTTCACCAAGCCATTTTCAATTGTCATTTCAAAGTGTCATTTGCCAAAATACGGTTTTCTCTCTTGTGTGGGAGGGAGGATTGCCTATAACTGTAGACATTGTATTTCATTGTGGAAAACCTACTGATTACTCACATTGGTGTAGGATTGCTCATTTGTATGTAAACAAAATTTTGCAGGGGGAACATTAACCTAAACACTATCTGTGTGCAAAACAAGACTGTTCATTTTCCCTGTGTTTTCTATTTTGCCTCCTCACAAGTAAATTCAGTTGCTTTGCTTCCTTCTGAATTGTATTGTCACCCTGTGGGTGTTTGCTGCCCCATATCTATATCTATAGTAACCCTATGTGTGATTTGAATATTAAAATAAATAAATAAATATTTACCTTTGCGAACTAGCCTGATTCCTGGTTCAGTGTGATCGCGGGGATATTTTGAGAAGGGTGTGATATGAGTGGTATATAATTCAGACTATTGAAATTATAGACAAAAATAAAATAAGGGTTTCATTTGCGCACTACATGCTAGTCGAGACTTGGGTGTGTGCCTGATTGAAATCCCTTACAGCTTGGTGGCTCGTGCCGCGATTCTGAATTGAAATACCACCCGTGATAGTCTAACACAGCATACTAGCCTGCAAGGTACAGACACCTTGTTGGGTTGGCATACTGTGCTGCACTGTACAAGCACCCCTCAAAAGAAATACTCAAAAGAATTGGGCCTGTTTGCAAAAGTATATCAACCCTGAAATAAGCCATAAGGAAATTGATATTTCTGAGATGGCGACCCCAGTGGAAATTAATATTGCTAGGGAACACTTCCTGCACAAACTGTCTGTCAGGGGTGAGTGGCCAGAACAGGATGAACAGGTATGGGTGCAGGAAATAAAACAACAAGTCACTGTAATCGACCTTGATACCTGGCAGGTCAAGGGTCCATTACATTAAGCGCGTAGCAAACTGTACATGGCCCCAGAACTAAAAGAGGAGCAGTGTCAAATTGCCAAAATAGCAGCCTACCTGTACCTCCACGTAGGAACCATACAGGAAAGGCATGCAGACAATATAGATTTGGCAAAGAGGCAAGGGGAAGCACTGCAGAAAATCCAGATTAATCTGGACTCTGAAAAGCAAAGGAGCGAGGAAAGCAAAGAATCAGAAACAGAGGCTGGGAAGAATATTACCAAACTGAAGGAAGATCTTGCTCTCTTGCAGCAAGAGAATGTAGAACAAGATCTCAAATTACAGACACTGCAAGATGTGTATCAGGAAAGAGTTGACTCTTTACAACAGAGTCACCAGAAACTGGAGCATCAATTGAATTATTATAGAGTCTGTGCAGAACAGATAGTCACCTTACAAAACCGCCTAGAATCCTTGAAAGAGGGAAATAATAAATTAATTATTAAAGACATCCACTCTCAAAAAGAATTTGATGAGGAGCGCCAGAAATCTAGTGCATTTAAAAAACAGAGGGATGACCAGCCTGCACAGAGGGGCACTCTAACTCAGGAGAGGGACGCCTTAGGCCAGGAAGTCAGCCAATTAAAAACTAAGTTGGAGGAAAGAAAGCTGGCCCTTCAGGAGTTTAGTGAAATTAAAACTGAATATGAAAAGCTATTTGAGCACACCAGGCGGGTGGAGGATGCTCTGACATAGAACACTCAGACCAATAAGAACCAAACTCAGGAGGTGAGTCTCCTGCAGCAAAACCTGGCCCTGTATTCCCAATCCTGGCAGGAAGCACAGAGAGACACTGAGGCTCTCTGTGGAAAGAATGACAGGCTCCACAAACAGATAGTCGTGCAGGAGCAAATCATTGAGACCAGTAAGGCCTTAATAGACGAGCAAAAGGGTCCGATTTTGGCATGTAACCAGGGAATAGGGGCTGAAAGTGATGGGATAAGAAGGGACAGAGAAACCCCTGAGCATAACCTCAGGATCCCTGTCATCAGGGACTTAAATCCCTTCAGTTCTGCCACCCCCATGTCCACTTGCCCATATGAGCCAAGGGCCACAGGGATGGTAGACGTCAGCACAATGGGAAATATGGGACTGACAGATCAGCGCCTCCCAGAAATGGATGGGCGGACATCGCTGTACAGATTCCCAAATGTTAGGGCTAGCCTCTCTGATCAGGAAGACTCCAGTGAGGGGAGAATCAGAGAATTGGAACCTCAAAAATACCACCTGCCAAGGGATCAGTCTGTCAAATCTGGTGGGGAACTCCATGAAACTAGACCCACAAAGAGTATTTTAAAGACCTCTTCCCAGCTAGGGCAGTGAGGGAGGGGGGTACTCAGACAATCCTCGGAGCAAGGGAGAGTCAGAAGACTCTTCTGAGTGCCACACGTCACAAGACACTAGGCCCCCACATTCTGCAAGCCATTCTCAAGCTTGCAGAATCAGGGAGAGCCTAGAGGATCAGATAGCCACCTCCTGTAGCAGTACCTCGGAGTCAGAGGATGAGTGGACAATGGTGACCAAGACTAAAAAGGCCAACAAAATTAAGAGGGCCCTACTGAAAGATCCCCTGAAACAAATCAAGGCCATTAGGAGTGTTATAACTCCCTATCATAAAAATGCCAAATATTAAGTTTGGGAGCACCTCGAGTTGTATGAGCAAATGATGGATACTTTCCACCTGAAAGATAGCCAGAGTTGCATGCAATATGTCAAGTGGACAATTTCCACTGAATACTCCAGCTTCTTTGCGGGGTTGGAGGATCAGAACCACTCAAAATGGTCCACCTATAGGGTGACCATCTTAAAGCACTTCTCCATACATAGGAACCCTCAAGAGGCCCGCAAGGCGGCCTACAATATGCAATGTGGGGAGGACGAGGCCCCACATGAATTTGTACAATAGTGAAAACGTGCCTTTGCGCAGACCACCAGGAGGGTGCACACAGACAGTAGGGAGTTCATTAAGACCTTCTTTCATCCACTCCCTAAAAACATCATGACCCAACTGGTGATGGACTTTCATGAGAAGAGATCACTAGACTGGGTCATTGAACAGGCAACTCGCATTTATGAAGTGCAGACACCAGTAGAGAATAAAAGTACAAATAAAAACCCCAAACCAACCAACACCCCTGCTGCTGTTAAGGTGGCGAAGGTGAAGGTTGCCTCCATTTTAGATCTGGAGATGGGGGGGCCTAAAAATATTCCTGCGCAAAATCCTCCTAACCAAAGACCCAGAAGGCACTAGGGCCAATCCCAAACAGGTAGTCAGGGAGGTAACCCCACATAGGGACCCCTAAATCCCCTGACTATATGAGCCCCTGTTACGGTGGCAGCAGACCCATCCTGGGCTATGTGTGGACTCCCCCAGCCCAAGGGGGGGGATCCAACCAGGTAGCTGCCAACCCAGGAAACTTCCCTCCTAACTTTCCCCAGGAGGGCAGTAATCCCCCAAATGCCGGGTTGAGCTTCTTTCCCCAGTACCCACCAAACATCAACCCCCAAAACAACCCTTCTTTCTTTCCCCACTTTTCTGAGCCCAGACAACCCAATATGGGAGAGGGGAGGCCAGGGGTGGAGGGGTACCAGAACTATCCCAACAGAGGGTATTATGGGAGAAGGGACAGTTACCCTTCCGGTGATCAACCTAGGATGGACCAGACAACCCTGTACCAGCCAGAGCGGGTGTCCCAACTGGAGCGCCAGGTCCAGAACTTGTCACAGGATCTGGATCACATGTTGAGGGCTCACTAGAACCCTCAGATGAACATGGTGACACAGAACCCCTCAAATCAAGGGTCAGGTACTCCAGAGCAACGACGGGGAGAGAACCCCGACAACCCACCAGTTCCCAGGGAGGAGGCACAGGGGGAAGGGGGGTGTAAAGCCTTAGAAGAAGCTTCCTTCCCCACTTATGAAAAGCCCCTGGAAACCCAGGAAACAGAAACAAAATCTCCTGTCCCCGAAAGTCTGCTACCTAAGGAACAGAGGGCGGGTAGGAGAAATAAAGGACCTAAAAAGACCCATTTTGTGGAGTGGAATTCCAAAAGGATCTTCTTCATCAGGGATGAGGGAACTCTGCCCAAAGAAAAGTGGGTCCCAAGAGATCCTAATCAAGACTGGGTATTTGTGGGGACTGAGTTGAAACCGCCCATCATTGAACCCCAAAATGACAAACCAGAAATCACCTTGCCCAAACCAATTCTGGTGACTGCCTCCAGAGCGAGGTTGCCACTTCACTAGCAAAGTGGTGACAAAGATGTGGGAGATACTTGGGGTAAAAAGGAAACTACACATTGCCTACTGGCAGTCCGGTAGTGGTGGAGTTGAGAGGTACAATACAACTATTGTGAGCATATTAAAAAAGTTTGTGGCAGATTCTGGGCCAAGTTGGGGTATTCAATTTTTGATGGCCATCAGATCTACCCCTTCTTCTGCAACAAAAAAATCTCCATTTGAGCTGATGACTGGATGAAGGATGGTGCTACCCCAGCATCTTCTCTACAGAACCCAAGAGCAGACCTTGATAAATGCCTCCACAACACATGAGTATGTTGAGAATCTTGCTTTGCGTATGCTCAATTGAATCTAGAAAGATCTGCAGACAGTATGAAGACCCACTTTGACCTTAAGACAACTAAAAAGGAATATCAAGTCGGAGTGTAGAGGAGTTCTCAGACATGGCCTGCACCCCTGCCCCCATTTCAAGGTACCAGAGACATACTCGCCGAGATATGTGACGTATGAGGAACAAATGAACCAACAGAGAGCAATTCTAGGCCTCTGCCCAGTGCCCATCAGAAATGCAATAACCGTCGAAGTGCCTATAACCAGACAGCCATGGGCAGCTTGGTACCCACTGAGACAACCTGTAAGAGGATTCAATTCAACACTACAGCTAAGTCAACGCCTAGTCTAGAATACTGAGTGAAAACCCTTATTGATATATCCTTATGTCCAGTTCATGCTTTCTGGATGACTACCCCTATATAACACCCCTCTCTTGGAATCTCCCTGACCCCACTGAGCCAAGAAGTAGTTCTGTTTTGCAAGTTTAAAAGGTTTACTTGATAATTTAAACAATAGATATATATATCACACTTTATAATAAATTAATAATTGAAAATCACACTTAATCTGATATGTAATCAATAATGGATAGTCCGGCACTAGCACACTTCTTTATAATCAATGATGAGTGGTTATAGGATGGATAAGATAGCAACCATACTTTGATGGTTTCAAATGGATGCAATGTGGAATGAAATGCAGTACAGAAAATAACTTGATAGGATTTCAGCAAAAGACAATGTAATCACTTTCTTGGACAATTCACCCCCCCCCCTTTTATGCAATGCAAGGAAATGGAAGGAAAGCACACAGTTCTCAGAAATGCAATCAAATGTAATTCAGTTCACCCCAGCAAGCTTAGGCTACAGAAGTTTGAAACACAGGCCCAAAATGCTTTTATATGTGCTGGCAATGAAGTGAAAAATATGCTAAAATGCTTTTAATTCCCTCTAGAGGTTCAGGGTGAGTGGTATCAAGTTAATATTAGTCCAGGCTCACTCTAGCAATGATTCAGGGATGGTTCTTAAGAGGCAAACGAATTTTTAGCAAGGAAAGCAAGGAAGCTGCTGTTTTCACACGTGGAGAAATTTGCAAATCGCGGTAAAATTCGTGAGTGCGTTTTTCGCGATTGCGGCAAATGTATAGGGGGTAGGAATGCGTTTCTAGGTTCGTTGAAAAGCCAAGATTCCCAGCTTTCAGAGGCAAGTTAAACCAAGTTCCTAGCCCAAACGGTTACGGAGTTATGAACGGTTAAATAAAGGTAGTTTTTCGGATTTGAAATGTTAAAAGTTCAAAGCGACAGGTTACAGCTTTGCAAATGACAGGTGACAGTTTTGCAAAATGACAGGTGACAGTTAGGAGGCAGTTCTGGTTAGATTAAAATAGATTGAATTATATTATTTTAACTAAGAGATTGGTTCTGCATAGTTCTGCTAGGTACTCACAATATATTTTTGAAATAAATGGGCCTCGCCACGGATCTGGTCAGGTTTTCTTCACTCACCACGGACGGTCTCTGCGCACAGCGTCGGGGTCAGCTCTACTCTGTTGGTCTGGTCTGGGTCTCCGGTTCTGATCAGGTCTGTGGGTCCGGATACAGCGGTCTCCGGTTCAGCTGGTCTCTCTCTGGATACAACACTGCTCTCTGGCAAATGGCAAGAGTTCTTGCAAAGAATTCAAACAGCTCGCCTGGCTGTGATAATGGCAATGATTTGAGGCCTGCTAAAGAGGGATTTAGCTTGTACTTGACCTCTCTGCTACAAATTCTGAAGTAAAGTCTTGGTCTCTGAAGGTGGATAGATTGAAGTCTCTATGTTGGCTCTCTGGAGGTTGATGGAGGTAAAGTATGGATTTTCCCGGCAGAGCGTCCCGCAGCAGATGGAATAGAATGTCCCTATCTGTCCTGACTGTCTGCTTTTATGTGTTTTGAAAGTGGGTGGAAAGGCTAGCTTCCTAGGCCCTACCCCTCTCCACTTGTCATTGGCCACTTCCTCCTCTTCCCCTTGATTGGGGGAATGAAATGAAGTGTCATCATGATGAGGTCTGTTTATGATACAGAGAACCCACCCCTGTCAACTTTACACACAATCTATATTTGATCAAAAAGACATATTTCATAGCTACACAGTGGTTTGAAATTACATGCACCCATCATGCATATCACATGAGATATACCCTGTTCAAATCTGCTCTTCCTGAGAGCTTGCATTGAGAAATGGCAACATATTTCACTTTTTGGTCAAGTTACCAATATCAGATTCTTACTCAAATTTACCCAAATGTGTGCAAGGCATGCAGGCATTAATTGATGAAGTATCAGACTTTTCACATGCAGACATTTTAAGTAATACCCTCTTAACTGCTAGTTTGCCCCCAGATCATGCCACCGGTTCTAAAAACCTCTTAAAATGTGGGCAGAAAAATCACAAGAATTATGGTATCATTTAAATAATTATGACAAGTCCGTACTATGAGTTATTCATCTTTTTCTAAAACCATATTCTGGCTACAGGGGTGTGTCTTTTCAGGTCACATGGTACAGAAACCAGTCTTTCCACTTTCTTCAAGCTCAGCCTCTGTCTCCAGTTTCTCCCCCTCCTAGTTTCTGCCAAGCCAGCTTGCTCTCATATGCAGTGCTCCTCCAATTTCCTTCAAGGAGGAAGCCACATTTACGACTCCCACCAATAAAACATTTGCCTGAGTCAGGACAGGGCTTTGTTCAATTTCCTGCAGAGCCCAGGTAATTCAATCAGAGAAGTGTCAGATCCCTTTTGGTGGGAGCAGCAAAAGGCAGCTAGGCCTGGGAACACAGCTGTTGTGCAAGTCTCAACTCCTGTCGGGGGTAGCTGGTGGGCAGAATTCAGTTCCTTAAGCCAGGCCCCAGCTAATGTCACTTTTAGTTACCCAGTTTTCTTCATTCAAATACAACTAACCATTTTTACATATGCAGCTAGAATGCTGATTCTAAGTTTAAAACTATGACATTTAAACAATTGCAACCTATGTGACACTCAAAAGTAGGTCACTCATTTCTTTTAAACATTTAGATTTTTAGTGTCTTTCAGTCCAAATTTACTTAAACTGCTGAAATCCAGAGCTCAGCCAGTCTTGTTATAAACCTTCAAGTCACTTCAGAATATAACTTTACATTGTATCCACCCCTCAGTAAGTCTTTCTTTGGCATGCTTTGGGTTCATCTATTCAGTTTTACACAAATGTCTGGTGTTGTTTTAAAACGCCGGCTTTCTGATAGTGGTGAGTACTGGTAATGCACCCATTTTGGGGATTTTTCTTGGATTAATGCATTCCAAACAGGAATTGTTCTTACATGGTAGTAAATCATTGCTTAACATTGTTTTGATGGGGCTCCTTACAGTAAAATGGTTATGTGGAACCCCACAAAAGGGTTGAATCTTTAAAGTGGTCCAATGAGCCACGATTTCAGCAACTTTTTGACATCAGTAACAGTGGATTTTGTTAACAAAGATCTTTCTTTACACTGGTGGGTGGCAAGTTAGGTAACCATTTTGGTGTGCGCACAAACTGCGTGGTTCTCCTGGATTCTGGCGCACTTGTGGGCTTTTTGGCCATCTTGGATTTTCTAAGCCCACAGCACCAAATGTTGCAGCATGATAGCTCAAACGTGGGTCAGGACACCCAACAGATCCCCCCACGTGACTGCCCTTTGAATTTGAGTCGTTGGGGAGTCGGGTGCACAAGGGTTTTGACCCACGCACTGGTCTGTCCGCATAATCTTCTTCCAATTCTGCAAATGGCACAGTTCAGCATCTTTTCCTCCATCCGGTCGGATCGATCGGTTCTCCTCGCCGGTCCTGATGGGAGTATTGGGCGGTACACTGGGCCCCTTGCGTCTCTGCTCCCGGTCTCCGGATCGTCCTCCTTGGCCCGTCTCCAGGTTTTCTTTCTCCTAGGACGACAAAGGAAGAGCGGCAATACCTATTCATGGACATTTCTCCCCCACCATTGATATAGTGGGGTGGCTTATAAATTTATAGTCAAAACATATGAACATGCACATTTCTTTTTGCATTCAAAAACAAAAACACCCACATTGAGAAACTCAGAATTTGATAGGCGATATGTCGGATATTTTAAGTTAGAACTGAATTAATCTGAGACAGTACCCTCTAGGATTCCAGAGGATTCCTCCAGTTGTTGCAGAGTGTGCCTGGGATGGCAACACTTCAACTGGTTAATGTGGACCCACTTGTCTTCCCCCTCTGCCAAACCGCCTTTGGGGATGCGGATCTTGTAGGCCACAGGGGAGATTTTGTCTATAACCTCAAAGGGTCCCTTCCATGTAGGCAAAAATTTTCGCTGTTTGGCCTGGTTCCTTTGGAAATTGTATAGATAGACCCGGTCCCCCAACTGATATTCCTTCCTGGAAGTCTTCAGGTCATAGTGGGTCTTCATGCTATCAGCTGATCTTTCTAGATTCTGCTGAGCATAAGCAAAAGCATGTTGAAGGTGTTTCCTTAAATTCTCCACATTCTCATGAGTTGTGGAGGCATTTAGTAGTGTCTGCTCTTGGGTCCCGTAGAGCAAATGCTGAGGAAGCACCATCTTGCGCCCAGTCATCAACTCAAATGGTGACATTTTGGTTGCAGATGAAGGGGTAGATCTGATGGCCATTAGGACCAGAGGTAATCGGATATCCCAACTTGGCCCAGAATCTGCCACAAACTTCTTTAATATGCTCACAATGGTTCGGTTATTTCTCTCAACTGCCCCAGAAGAAGCTGGCCGGTAAGCAATATGCAACTTCCTTTTGACCCCCAGTATCTCCCACATCTTTGTCATTACTTCACTGGTGAAGTGGCTACCCCTGTCTGACTCAATCCTTTGAGGTAGACCGAAACGGGAAAAGATGTTGTTAATCATCAGGGCAGCTGCAGTTTCTGCCTTGCAATTTGGGTTGGGAGACATTCCACCCACTTGGTAAACAAGCATGTCACAGTCAACATGTACTTATTCCCCCTAGCAGAGCGAATCAAGGGGCCTACAAAGTCGATTTGTAAATCTGACCATGGCAGTGTCATCCCCCTCTTTTGGAGAGGCGCACGGTGCGTGAGGGATGATGGCTGAAATTGTGCACACACAAGACACCCCTTCAAGTATTGGTCGAGGTCCTGCCCCATGTGTGGCCAGTATGCAACCTCTCTTAAGATTTCCAATGTTGTGTGAAACCCCCTATGACCGGCGGTGGCCGCATCATGGGCGTGACTTAACATCAGGCTTCGGAATGAGGTAGGAACCACCCACTGATCGTGGCCAGCTTTGGATTTCCTTACCAGCAAACCGTCTTGGATCCGGAACATTTTTGGACATTTCATCAACACCCTTAGGTCCTCTTTCCCAATGTAATCGGTATCCGTCAGGGGAAAGTTCTCAGGGTCCTCAAGGTGCTCGTAAAATTTACCAATTATTGGATCCCCCTTCTGAGCGGTAATCAAATCAGCATCAGGGGTCTCTTTACTCCATTGTGCAATTGAAAGGTCGTTGTGAGCATTTGTCTGGGACCTAGTGATAGCAGTGACCTGGATTTCCCCCGACAGGGACTCAATCTCAATTAGATCCCCGGTTTTGGCCAGCTGATCAGCTAAGTCATTTCCAGTTTTGTCTGGTCCCTCTACTTTGGAATGACCCTTGATCTTTTTCCAATAGATGGTCATCTCATTCGAGGTGACCAGATCATCAATGTTTTGGATCAACTTCCCATGTTTCAAGGGTTTGTTGTTAGCACATAACATGCGTCTGGTTTTCCAATTAACCAGGTGCTCCACGAACCCGTTCCGTACATAATCCGAATCTGTGATTATGACCAGTTCGTGGAGTTGATGCTGGACAGCAGTGAGGATGGCCTGATGCACCGCCATCAATTCTGCCACCTGACTACTTCGGGGACCAATTTTGTATCCAGCGGAGGGTTCTGGGGACTCATTAACCCATGCATTCCCTACGCCGGCCACCAGTTCTTTCTCCCCGTTGTTGTCAACATGGTAAGAGCATCCATCCACATAGACAGTGGGCATTCCCTCACACTTGCCCTCTTCAAAGACTTTGTGTGGGGAATTAAGGCATGCCTCCATGCTGTCCTTGATTTGTAGACTTTCGTCCTCGAGACAGTTTTCTCTGGCACAATCATCCAAGTCAGCCAGACCTTGCGCGAGGGGACTCTTCTTGTTTTGGCCATATCTGACCTCCACAGGAAAGCCTTGCATTAACAGAATCCAGGAAGTAATTCGGGAATTACTCACATTTCCAGCCCGGATTCTATCACTTTGGAGATATTGCAGAGGCTGGTGTGGAGTCTCCACTATGATGTGTTCCCCCTGGATAAACGAGCGGTAATTCTTCAATGCCCACACCGTTGCCAGGAGTGCCTTCTCACAATCGTTGAATTTTTCCTCCACAGAGGATAAAGTTTTGCTCGCATAGGAGATTACTTTATTGACCTTGTCATGCTTTTGGTATAATACTGCTGTCAAGCACGTATTAGAGAACCCCGTCTCCAGGAAGAACTCCTTGTTTCTGACAGGGTAAGCTAGGCAAGGCGCTTGTGAGAGGCTGCTCTTGAGTTGTTTTACCGCCTCGGCTTGTTCTGGACCCCATTCCCACTTGACCCCCCCCTTCAGGAGATGAATCAGGGGTCTGGTGATCTCTGCGTAGCCCTCAAAGAACTTTCTGCTGTAATTAGTCAGTCCAAGGAGGCTCCTTAGTTCCCGCAGAGTTGTGGGGTCTTTCAGTTTCTGAAGTGCTTCCACTTTCTTTTCCTGGGGACAGAGGCCCTGAGCAGTAATCTCATGCCCCAAGAAATTAACACGGGTTCTACACCACTGTGCTTTCTGAAAGGAAAGTTTTGCTCCGGCGGCCCTCAACTGCGTCAGAACATAACGGATCTCCGCTATGTGTTCCTCCACAGATGAACTTTTGATGAGGACATCATCTACATAAGCCAGGTTACCCCTCGCACCCAGGTCGGGCATGGCCTTATGTAGGAAAATGTTGAATTCATTGCCGGAGTTGAGGTATCTGAAGGGAGTCCGGGTCCATGTATACTGCTGGCCCCCAAAGGTAAAAGCCAGTTTGTATTGGTCCTCCCTACTGACAGGCACGGGCCCGTATCCATTGGTCAGGTCTATTGCAGTGAATACCTGTGACCCCTGGATCTGGGCCAGCCCTTGGTCAATGTAGGGCAGAGGCCATCGGGAAGTATGGACCCGTTTGTTGAGCTCCCTGAGGTCGGCACAGAGTCTCCACTGGCCGTTTGGCTTTAATATTCCCAGCACCGGATTATTAAAGGTGCTGTGGACTGGACGGATTATTCCCCGGGACTCAAGGTTCTTAATTATTTCAGTAAGGGACTCCATTGATGCGAGAGGCAAGCGATATTGCTTCACAAACACAGGAGTCATGCCAGGGTCCGTGGGGATTGTTGTTGTGTGGATGTCAGTGCGACCACAGTCATATGAGTCTACCGCAAAGAGATCTTGGAAATCCAAGAAAACTTGTTTCAACTTTTGCTTTTGTTCCAGAGTCACACAGGCATCAGCTAGGTTGACTCTTTCTTCCACCATCTGCCTGAAGCCTGGAAAGACTTCTGGTTTGGCTATCTCCGCGGCCTCCTCCAGCTGGGTGGAGAAGTCCCTGGTCAGAGTGCTGATTTGGACCGGAGGCTTCAGGTGGGAAAGGCAGCCCTCATGGACCTGGAAAATCACCTCATCCCTCCTGAAGTCACAAGTCACATCTTCCTTGCCATAGGGGCAGGAATTGTACACCAGGAAGTTCCCCCCATGCCGGGTAAAAATCCTGTCTGGTGTTGTATTGTCATCACTGTCACTGTCAAAGCAGTCCTTGGGGATTGGCCCTAACAGTTCATTACCTAAATCAATGGAAAAATGTTGGTCATCAACCGCCATTCTAATAATGGTGCCTGCGGCTAGAGTAATACTCTTTAAGTCGCTGTTATCCACCTCTATTAGAATGGTGTCATGTTCTATGTTGACTAATGGAGTTGGGTTTACCCCCAACCCTTGCTGTTGGAGAGAAGCGTTTAGATGTATGTAAGCATCAGGGTTTTTCAAATGTTGTCCTCTTTTAGCTTTCACTTCCAGGGAGAATTGTCGGGTCCTTTCTGGGATGGTGACTTCCTCTTTGATCTGAATTTCAACTGCATAAGGTAGCAATTGAGCTAACCTAAATGCTTTTTCTGGATCATCAAAGCGCATGGGATTATCCGCTAATCGGGACCAAGCTTTGAAGTTTATTAGGTCCAAACTAATGGCAAAGCGATTGAGAATGTCACTGCCTAAGTAAAAAGCGGCAGTGACGTCTCGCACGACCCAACAATTGTGGACTATGCTCTTGTTGCCAATGGAGATTTTGAGCATACACCTGCTTGGCAGGAGATGTTTGGAATTGGGTGTTTCCAGGTCCATTTCCCATTTGTCTATCAGTTTGAATGTGGGAATGGCTGGATCTTTTGGGAGTTGGCGGAACATGGCTTCGCTGATGAAGCTCTTACCATTGTTCACGCGCACTCGAGCGAGAACAGAGTCCTTCCCATCATTTAACTGAACAGGGATGAACAACTGCTCTCCAATTTGCTGAATATCAGCCAGGATCTGAGCTGATTTCACATCTTTCTGGACTATAGGAGTGGGAGTTTCTGATTGTGGATTAGTAAAGAATTTCAGGGTGTTTCCTTCCAGTGTGGAATACCACCTTAAACTGGAAGGAAGGTTGATTTTCAGAAATAGAGAGGACCCCCCATCACCAGTCTGTTGTCCTACTGCTATTACTGTCACGTCTGGAATTTGGTTGTTCTGGAAGGGAAATTCTACTTGGTCAGATTTTTGTTCAACCATGTGGCATGTGCCGTTTAAACTAACATGGTTGACACTCTGTTTTAATTTTATGGGTCGGCTAGTCTGGGTCCAGAGGACCTTGTTTACGCAATCTATTAGGGGTGACAACCTTCTCAGGAGGTCATTCCCTAGTAAACAAGGGGTGCCCTCTGGAGTCACAACTATGACCGGGTGTTTCAACTTGTGTCTCCCAATTTTAATGTCCAAATCTGCCGTCCCCTCGACGGGAATTTCCTTCCCGTCAAAGTTCTGGAGTTGTCCAGGAAGTGAGGTGAGAGGAATTTGGTAATTCCCTCCCCTTCCTGCATTCAGTTCATCAAAGGCCCTTCTGGACAGAAGGGTAGCTTGAGATCCCCTGTCCACCAGCGCTGAAATCGTACCCTGCCCCTGTACTTGTACCGGGGCATAATATCTTCCCTCCTTCTCCTCATGGGGGCACAGATAATGCACATTTTTGGACAACTGGTGGGCTAACTTTCTGGTTTTGGACATTTCAAGAGAAGAAATTTGGGCAGACTTCTGTGGAGAGCCTTGGGAATCTGAAAGAAAAAGTTGGCAACTGGAGATCAGAGCCATTGTGGGTTCCCCTGGTTCCGGTTCTGGGCTGCCCTGCCCTTTTTGGAGGCAGTCATCAGGATGGGTTTGAACCAGGGGATTTTTTTGCTGTTGGTTCGGGGGTGAGATGATGGGCGGCGGTAGCTCAGTCTCCATATCTCCCCAGTCTGGATTGGAATCCTTTGGGACCCATTTTTCTTTGGGAGGAGTTCCCCCATCTCTGAAGGAGAAGATCCTTTTCCCAGGATCCTCTGAGGATCCTTCTCCCTCAAATTGGAAGACCTGTATTTCTTCCACAAAACGGGTCTTTTTGGGTACTTTGTTTCTCCTACCCCCCTTCTGCTCCTTGGGAGGCAGGCTTTCAGGGGCAGGAGATTTTGTGTCCGGTTCCTGGGTTTCCAGGGGCTGTTTACAAGTGAGGAAGGAAGCTTCCTCCAAGGCTTTACACCCCCCTTCCCTTTGTGCCTCCTCCCTGGGAACCGGTGAGTTATCGGGGTGCTGCCCCCATCATTGTTCTGGAGCACCAGGTCCAGAGTTGGGTGCGTTCTGCGCCGGCATGCCGATCTGAGGGTTCTGCTGAGCCCTCAGTATGTGACCCAGATCCCGTGCCATGTTTTGAACCTGGCGCTCTAACTGGGAAACCCGCTCAGGCTGATACGGGGCCCTGTTTTCTCCCCTGGGCTGATCCCGGGAAGGGTAGCTATCCCTTCTTTGGTAGTACCCCTGGTTGGGAAGATTTGGATACCCCTCCACCCTTGGCCTCCCCTCTCCCGGATTCGGTTGTCTGGGCTCAGGGAATTGGGGAAGGAAGGGTGGCGGATTTTGGGGCTGGAAATTGGGTGGATACCTGGGGAAAAAGTTCTGCCCAGGATTTGGAGAATTTCTGCCCTACAGTGGGAAGTTAGGAGGTAAGTTCCCTGGGTTAGGTGCTTGGCTGGATCCCACCCCTTGGGCTGGAGGAGTCCACACATAACCCAGGATGGGTTGATTTCCCTTGTAACAGGGACTTACATAATCAGGAGAGCGAGGGACCCCATTTGTGGGGCTGCCTCCTTGGCTCCCTGTCTGTGACTGGCCCGAGGACCTTCTGGGCCCAGCATTATTAGGTGCAGGTAGGTTTTTAGGCCCCCCCCATCTCCAAATCTAAAATGGGGTGACCTTTACCTCTGCCACCTTGGCAGCAGCAGGGGTGTTGTTGGCTTTGGGGTTTTTGGGCGCATTATTTTTATTTTCTATTGGCTTCTGCACCTCATAGATCCGGGACGCCTGTTCAATGACCCAGTCTAAAGATCTTTTCTCGTGAAAATCCCTCACGAGCTGGGTCATTATATATTTGGGCAAGGCATGGAAAAACGTATTAATAAATTCTCTGCTATCCGTGCGCACCCTTCTTGTGGTCTGTGCAAAAACACGCTTTAACTCCTGCACAAATTCTTGTGGGGCCTGATCCTCCCCACATTGTAAATTGTAGGCTGCCTTGCGAGCCTCTTGAGGATTTCTATGAGTAGAAAAATGTTTCAAGATGGCCGCCTTATAGGTGGACCATCTTAAATGATTTTGGTCCTCCAGCCCCGCAAAGAAACTGGAGTATTCCGGGGAGAAGGTCCACTTTACATATTGAATACAGCTTTGGCTGTCCTTCAAATGGAAAGTCTCCATCATTTGCTCAAACAACTCTAAGTGCTCCCAAACAGAATAATTGGCGTTCTTATGATAAGGCGTGATGACGCTCCTGATTGCCTTAATCTGCTTTAAGGGGTCCTTAAGCAAGGCCCTTTTTGTCTTATTGGCCCTTTTGGTCCGGGTAACCCTGGTCCATTCATCTTCTGACTCAGAGGCACTGCTCCCAGAGGTTCCCGTCTGTTCTTCCAGGTTTTCCCAGATTCTGCGAGCCTGGGAATGGCTGGCAGAATGTGGGGACCTGGTCTCCTGTGTCCTGTACCGCTCAGAGGAGTCTTCAGATCCCTCCTTGCTGCCAGGATTTGATGGGTACCCCCCCCCACTGACCTAACTGGGCAGAGGTTTTCAGGATGCCCTTAATGGGCCTACTCTCCTGGGGGTCCCCATTAAATTGCATTGTGCTTGGGTGCCCATACCCAGATGCCCGCCCCTCCATTACTGGGTGGTACAGGCCTATGAGCCCCATGCTCATCTGCCATCCCTGTGGCCCTGTGCTCATGTGCGCCAGGGGACATGGGGGTGGCAGAGTCCAGGGACTGAGAGAGATAAAGGCCTCTGGTACTAGGGCTCCTGGGGTTATGCTCAGGAGTTTCTCTTTCCCAGCAAACCTCATCTCTATCCGCCCCTGCTCCCTGTTGCAATGCAAGAGCCTGCGCCTTCAGTTCCTCAGTTAAGGCCTTACTAGACTCTATCAGTCTCTCCTGCATCGCTACCTGTTGTTGGAGCCTATCATTGTGCTGGCAGAGAGCCTCATTCTCTCTATGTGCCTCCTGATTGGTCCTGGAGCACTGGGCCAGTCTTTGCTGCAGGAGGGTTACCTCCTGAGCTGTGTCCCTATTGGCCTGCTCCTTTCTTGCCAGAGCATCCTCCACCCTTCTGGTGTGTTCTAACAAGTTCTGGTGTTCTTTTTGGAGGTCACCCAGCCCCTGGAGGGCCAAGTGATTTTCTTCTGTTTTTCTTTTTAAATGGCAGACTTCCTGGCCTAAGGTGTCCCTTTCCTGACTAAGAGTCTGCATCTGTACCGTCAGGTCGTCCCTTTGCCTTTGGAAGGCACCAGCTTTCTGGCGCTCCTGATCAAACTCTGCCTGGGTATCCAGGTCTTTCAGAATCAGTTTATTGCTCTCTGCCTTCTCCCTATCTAGGTGGCTTTGCAGGGTGACTACCTGCTCAGCACATACCCTATTGAAGTCTAACTGTTGCTCCATCTTTTTCTGGCTCTGCAGTAGGGAGTCCAAACGTTCTTGGTACTCCTTCTGCAAGGCCAGAAATCTGGTATCCTGGTCAGCCTTTTCCTGTTGCAGGAAGTCCATATCCCTCTTTATTTTAATGATGTGCTGTCTACTCTCATTTTCGGACTCCTGGCTCCCCTGCAGCCTCTGCTCAGAAGAGACCAGGTCAGATTGGACCTTCTCTAACGCCATCTGTCGCTTATTCACCAGATCTTGGCTTTCAGTACATTTATCCTGCATGTCTCCCATATATAGGTACAGGTATGCCGCTATCCTAACCATCTTGTCTTGTTCATCCTTAGCTTTAGGAGCCATGTATAGTTCACTCAGGGCCACATGTAAGGGACCCTGATCTCTCCATGTATCTGACCCTGTTTCCGTGACCTGTTGCGTGATGGCCTGCAACCAGACCATGCGGTCCTGGTGAGTCCACTCACCTCTCACAAATAACTTATGTAAGAAGTGCTCTCTGGCTATTTTCATGTCTACTAAGGTCGTCATTCTGGAATTTGAGTTCCTTCCTGACTTACAGAAGTTTGTATTTTATTTTTGCAAAACAGACCTTTTCCTTAGAGCGTTCCTTTGAGGAGTGCTTTACAGCGTAACACAGCGTGGTGATCCGACCGGATATGTGTATCTGGTCAGCTGGCACACTGTATTAATCTGCACAAGTGATAGATCTAATCCGGAATCCCCGGCTACGAGCCCCCAATTTGTAAGAGGATTCAATTCAACACTACAGCTAAGTCAACGCCTAGTCTAGAATACTGAGTGAAAACCCTTATTGATATATCCTTATGTCCAGTTCATGCATTCTGGATGACTACCCCTATATAACACCCCTCTCTTGGAATCCCCCTGACCCCACTGAGCCAAGAAGTAGTTCTGTTTTGCAAGTTTAAAAGGTTTATTTGCTAATTTAAACAATAGCATATATCAGACTTTAAAAAAAAATAATAATTGAATATCACACTTAATCTGATATGTAATCAATAATGGATAGTCCGGCACTAGCACACTTCTTTATAATCAATGATGAGTGGTTATAGGATGGATAAGATAGCAACAATACTTTGATGGTTTCAAATGGATGCAATGTGGAATGAAATGCAGTACAGAAAATAACTTGATAGGATTTCAGCAAAAGACAATGTAATCACTTTCTTGGACAATTCACCCCCCCTTTTATGCAATGCAAGGAAATGGAAGGAAAGCACACAGTTCTCAGAAATGCAATCAAATGTAATTCAGTTCACCCCAGCAAGCTTAGACTACAGAAGTTTGAAACACAGGCCCAAAATGCTTTTATATGTGCTGGCAATGAAGTGAAAAATATGCTAAAATGCTTTTAATTCCCTCTAGAGGTTCAGGGTGAGTGGTATCAAGTTAATATTAGTCCAGGCTCACTCTAGCAATGATTCAGGGATGGTTCTTAAGAGGCAAACAAATTTTTAGTAAGGAAAGCAAGGAAGCTGCTGTTTTCACACATGGAGAAATTTGCAAATCGCGGTAAAATGCAATCAAATGTAATTCAGTTCACCCCAGCAAGCTTAGACTACAGAAGTTTGAAACACAGGCCCAAAATGCTTTTATATGTGCTGGCAATGAAGTGAAAAATATGCTAAAATGCTTTTAATTCCCTCTAGAGGTTCAGGGTGAGTGGTATCAAGTTAATATTAGTCCAGGCTCACTCTAGCAATGATTCAGGGATGGTTCTTAAGAGGCAAACGAATTTTTAGTAAGGAAAGCAAGGAAGCTGCTGTTTTCACACATGGAGAAATTTGCAAATCGCGGTAAAATTCGCGGTTCGTTGAAAAGCCAAGATTCCCAGCTTTCAGAGGCAAGTTAAACCAAGTTCCTAGCCCAAACGGTTACGGAGTTATGAACGATTAAATAAAGGTAGTTTTTCGGATTTGAAATGTTAAAAGTTCAAAGCGACAGGTTACAGCTTTGCAAATGACAGGTGACAGTTTTGCAAAATGACAGGTGACAGTTAGGAGGCAGTTCTGGTTAGATTAAAATAGATTGAATTATATTATTTTAACTAAGAGATTGGTTCTGCACAGTTCTGCTAGGTACTCACAATATATTTTTGAAATAAATGGGCCTCGCCACGGATCTGGTCAGGTTTTCTTCACTCGCCATGGACGGTCTCTGCGCACAGCGTCGGGGTCAGCTCTCCTCTGTTGGTCTGGTCTGGGTCTCCGGTTCTGATCAGGTCTGTGGGTCCGGATACAGCGGTCTCCGGTTCAGCTGGTCTCTCTCTGGATACAACACTGCTCTCTGGCAAATGGCAAGAGTTCTTGCAAAGAATTCAAACAGCTCGCCTGGCTGTGATAATGGCAATGATTTGAGGCCTGCTAAAGAGGGATTTAGCTTGTACTTGACCTCTCTGCTACAAATTCTGAAGTAAAGTCTTGGTCTCTGAAGGTGGATAGATTGAAGTCTCTATGTTGGCTCTCTGGAGGTTGATGGAGGTAAAGTATGGATTTTCCCGGCAGAGCGTCCCGCAGCAGATGGAATAGAATGTCCCTATCTGTCCTGACTGTCTGCTTTTATGTGTTTTGAAAGTGGGTGGAAAGGCTAGCTTCCTAGGCCCTACCCCTCTCCACTTGTCATTGGCCACTTCCTCCTCTTCCCCTTGATTGGGGGAATGAAATGAAGTGTCATCATGATGAGGTCTGTTTATGATACAGAGAACCCACCCCTGTCAACTTTACACACAATCTATATTTGATCAAAAAGACATATTTCATAGCTACACAGTGGTTTGAAATGACATGCACCCATCATGCATATCACATGAGATATACCCTGTTCAAATCTGCTCTTCCTGAGAGCTTGCATTGAGAAATGGCAACATATTTCACTTTTTGGTCAAGTTACCAATATCAGATTTGTACTCAAATTTACCCAAATGTGTGCAAGGCATGCAGGCAGTAATTGATGAAGTATTAGACTTTTCACATGAAGACATTTTAAGTAATACCCTCTTAACTACTAGTTTGCCCCCAGATCATGCCACCGGTTCTAAAAACCTCTTAAAATGTTGGCAGAAAAATCACAAGAATTATGGTATCATTTAAATAATTATGACAAGTCCGTACTATGAGTTATTCATCTTTTTCTAAAACCATATTCTGGCTACAGGGGTGTGTCTTTTCAGGTCACATGGTACAGAAACCAGTCTTTCCACTTTCTTCAAGCTCAGCCTCTGTCTCCAGTTTCTCCCCCTCCCAGTTTCTGCCAAGCCAGCTTGCTCTCACATGCAGTGCTCCTCCCCTTTCCTTCCAGGAGGAAGCCACATTTACGACTCCCACCAATAAAACATTTGCCTGAGTCAGGACAGGGCTTTGTTCAATTTCCTGCAGAGCCCAGGTAATTCAATCAGAGAAGTGTCAGATCCCTTTTGGTGGGAGCAGCAAAAGGCAGCTAGGCCTGGGGACACAGCTGTTGTGCAAGTCTCAACTCCTGTCGGGGGTAGCTGGTGGGCAGAATTCAGTTCCTTAAGCCAGGCCCCAGCTAATGTCACTTTTAGTTACCCAGTTTTCTGCATTCAAATAAAACTAACCATTTTTACATATGCAGCTAGAATGCTGATTCTAAGTTTAAAACTATGACATTTAAACAATTGCAACCTATGTGACACTCAAAAGTAGGTCACTCATTTCTTTTAAACATTTAGATTTTTAGTGTCTTTCAGTCCAAATTTACTTAAACTGCTGAAATCCACAGCTCAGCCAGTCTTGTTATAAACCTTCAAGTCACTTCAGAATATAACTTTACATTGTATCCACCCCTCAGTAAGTCTTTCTTTGGCATGCTTTGGGTTCATCTATTCAGTTTTACACAAATTGCTGGTGTTGTTTTAAAAAGCCGGCTTTCTGATAGTGGTGAGTACTGGTAATGCACCCATTTTGGGGATTTTTCTTGGATTAATGCATTCCAAACAGCAATGGTTCTTACATGGTAGTAAATCCTTGCTCAACATTGTTTTGATGGGGCTCCTTACAGTAAAATGGTTATGTGGAACCCCACAAAAGGGTTGAATCTTTAAAGTGGTCCAATGAGCCACGATTTCAGCAACTTTTTGACATCAGTAACAGTGGATTTTGTTAACAAAGATCTTTCTTTACACTGGTGGGTGGCAAGTTAGGTAACCATTTTGGTGTGCGTACAAACTGCGTGGTTCTCCTGGATTCTGGCGCACTTGTGGGCTTTTTGGCCATCTTGGATTTTCTAAGCCCACAGCACCAAATGTTGCAGCATGATAGCTCAAACGTGGGTCAGGACACCCAATAAACCGTACCAGCAGCTGACACGAAATGAAGACTACTTACAGGCCGTCCCCAAAGAGACCCAGAGGGCTCTAATGGAGGGTAAATGGTGACGACATAAGCGCCTGGACAGTCGTACAGATGTACATAAACGACAAACAAAAAGGATAAATTATACATAAACGATGAACGAAATTTGACACACGGGGCTGAAATGCTAGGAACAATGTTGTAATGGACATGTAAGAGAAAAGATGTTAATATAAAGAAACATAACCAATAAATGAGATGAACACACGTAATTGACTAAAATACCTGTACAGAGGCTTGGAACGCAAGAAGCTAATAGAACGATACTGCTGGCAATGCTTACTAGAAGAATAGAGCAGCAAGCGCCAACTATATATCTACCTCAATAAAGCACACTATACAAGTGCGACTCCATTTTGTAAAAGCAGAATTAAGCCCAGGCTGCAAAGGGCTAACAAGTCCAAGATTCATATGCATAGGAATCGAAACTTAGTGAGAAGTAGCTCATGCTTGGGAATTCGAGGTGAACTCCAAGAGGGGAGGAGAGAGGCAGCTCCGGAGAATCAAGACTTCAGAGCATAGCAGCCAGCCAGTGAAGGTCGAGATAAAGAGGTCCCAGGCAAGTGGCGAGGCTATGGAAGAATCAAATACACGAATAACAGGAAAATGAAGCAGATTCACGGTGAACAGACATGTGACTAGCTAAGGGCAAAGAGGTACCAACGTCTGATGTCACCCAGAACCCGAGGATGCCATAACTTTCCCAGATAAGAAGCTACAGTTTCGAGGCCATCCCAGCCAACTAATTGACACATAGCCTTAACGTGCTGATTGATGGAAGAGGAGGCAGGGTGAATCTTCGGGCACAAGGCACCTGGTTGTCTATTCTGCATGCTACTAATTAAAGTGGAGATTTATACCTAGGGGTGTAACCCACCCAATCACAATGGGCCACATAATCTAGGGTCCTATAGCTGTAGAACCAATTAGACATCGTATTTGTGGTGACGCCTATCACGAGTGATGTAGAGGGATGGGTGTAGATGCCCACCTGATAAGAGTTATCCAATCCCTATGCTCTGTTACCATATACAGATATAGCACCTATACTTAAGTTACCTTTTCCAACCAATAGAATTGTATGTCAAACTTATAGTTTCACACGTCAATGATGACGTAAAATTGCTATAAAAGTTACTGTTTGCATGAAGAATTCGGAAGTTGAAGCGAGACAGGCGATCTCATCACTGTTGATTACCATGTGTTTCCCCATTTTTTGTACTTGTTATTAAACAGACTTCCCTTTGCCAAACCGTTGACTTGTCCTTATTGATTGGTGTTGGAGTAAGTGAATCCCACACCCCATCCTCTTCATGGTGCAGCTATCTTGTTTTAAGGTGCCGGGGGCAAGCTCTGTATGTCAATGGGTCCATTCAG
This sequence comes from Ambystoma mexicanum, assembly GCF_040938575.1. Classification (NCBI taxonomy): domain Eukaryota; kingdom Metazoa; phylum Chordata; class Amphibia; order Caudata; family Ambystomatidae; genus Ambystoma; species Ambystoma mexicanum. The sequence goes on from NC_090929.1 coordinate 546,992,797, forward strand.
AGATCGCTACGCCCTCCTGTACACTTGGTAACGACAAGGATGGTTTGACCATCAACTATTGATTAATTATCACTAAGACACTTTTTGACCCGTTGACACAAAGTAACTCTAGGTCTTCAGCAATATCACGAGTCCTTCGCTATTCGGCTGAGTAGACTGAGAAGCGTCCCGGGCACAATGAGAGTATAAGTACAGATAAGAAACACTCCAGTAAGTCTGAAGGAACCTGCCTTTCAAAGCATAACCCTTCTGATTCCTACGGGCAGCTGATCGGACAATATAACCGGAAGAGCCAGTAAAGGAGGGGCAGTGATCCCGAAGATCGAGAGAGGAAACATGCGAGCGGTGAGTGAACCAAGAAATTCAACACTTTGGCAAACGTATTACAGGCATTAGAACAAGTAAAGGAAAAGGTAACGGAGGGTGGCGGAAAATAAAATAATTAGAAGTAGAGAAGACCATATGTATATAAGGGGATAACGACTCGAGCATAATAGAGAAAATAGTGGTTACTGCGAGGATACCCGAGAGAAAACAGTGGTTACCGAGAGGACACCTGAGAGAAAACAGTGGTTACCGGGAGGGCACCCGAGAGAAAAACAGAGGATACCAGGAGGGACACTTGAGATAAAAAGTAAGCGGGTTTGCCTTGTTCCTGCGCTTTAATACAGTGGTCAGAAGAAACGTGAACTCAGTGCCCATGTAATAGGGTACGATTAGGCTACTGTGATGAATAAAGACGTCACAAAAGGGGTTGGTTAAAACTCCATGTCAGAGTATTGATTAGAAGGCAGGGATATGTTTGTCCAGCTGGTGTCCGTCTAGTCTGTCAAGTGTCTGTTGTGCGTGTTCTGTTATATGTCAAATGTAAAGAACTGTAACGTTGATTGGTTGAAATGAAGTTTGGGTTTTACGCAATTCTGTAACTAAGAGGGAATCGCCAAAGGATTGACGTTTTTGAATGAACTGATGATATAGGATTTTGGCAGGAAAAGATTGAGTCGGAGCTTGTGTATGTGGTGCTCGCTCATATTGTTGGAAGTATTAAACATGCATGAAAATATTGTTGGTAACGGAATTTAAGAATGGAAGAGATTACCCCACTCCCCACTTATGTAAGCAACTGCCTAAACATGCACACAAGCTTAAGAAGTATAGTGAGGAGTGGGTTAAGGGTACCGCCCACAAGATGTTTATGCCGTGGCCACAGAACGGGTCTTTGTCTAAAGCCGTCTTACAGCACTTGACGACTTATTTACATGCCACATATACAGGTAAAAAAACTAGAGAAACGTCTTGCTGTTCTTGAACTTTGGAAAATGTTCGAGCAGCCAAAGGAGGAAGAGCCACCCGCAGACTGGATATTAAACATATGCACGGAGGGGGGTGAGATGCCTACCGCGCCACCAGTCCCCGCCTGAGCCAGAGATCGAGGGAAGTAAGTCAGAGGGTCTCTACCCGCTAAGAGAGCTAAAGGCAGCTAAGGGATAAAATAACCCTTTCGTATGAGTCACCTACATACAGTAGTGACGAAATCAAGGAGAAGGAGCAGGAAATTAATCTTACCTCCCAAGTCCCGAGGGACAGAGAGAGACGCGATGATGAAAGGAAGGACCAGGCACAGATTAGTGCACCTCTCGATAAAGAGAGAGAGGGAAAGAAACGGAAAGGAAGTGAAGACAGAACTGATGAGATAGCATTTGCAAAGGACAAATGGATGGGAGGACAGATATTATTGAAACTCGATGGTAAAGGAATTGATGATGTGAGACCGAGAGAGAGGTCTGATGAGGTACAGAGAAGGGAAAAGGAGAAAGAAAAGAAAATAAGGGACGAAAGAATAAAAAGGAAAGATAGGCTGAGGTGAGAACAGCTATATCGCGAAGAGCAAGAACAGCTTGTTCACAAACAGAAGGGAGCCTATGACCAGTACAGATAGAATCAGGGAAGTTTAGAATAAGAGCAAATAGTATGTGAAAAGAGAATAAGGAATCAGGAAGATGAGGAGGTTAGAAGGGCAAACGAACATAGAAATGAAAGGAGAAGAGAAGACAAGACTAGAGAAGATGCAAGGAAGCGCAAAGAATTCGATGATGATATTGAACCTAAGCATAGACAGAGGGCAAGCGATCTTGAATATTTGGAGCAGGAAGTTAAAAAAACCCAATCCCGTTGTAGAATGGGAAGATATTGAGGAATTCTTTCCTGCATATGACTCAGTACCAGGCTCAAGTAGGGCCAATATTGAAGATGACTTTGACACCAGAAGCATCGGAGAAACGATCGATAAGATATATGATGAGATGGGGTTAGAACGAATATCTCAAGGAGAGGGGGAAGACGAGCACTTGGAAAGCACTCAACTGTATGACACTGAGGATATCACTTGAAGTAGCGGGAGCAGGAGACTGTCTTTGGACAGACTAAAAATCAGTGAAACTGATGATGACGCAAGGAGTTGCGTGAACTGGGAACAATCAGTGTCCAACTCTGTTGGGGAGACGGAGGACTAGGCACACGAAGAAGGGAGATGGCGCGAGAAGCAGCTCCCAATGGACAAAGGGGTACGATGGTCAGATGCCAGGGAGTCTGCATCTAGGGCATCATAGTCTGCCGAGCAGCCTGGCCGACATGAAGGAACACCCCACGGTCAGAGCGGGGGTGTCCGCACCTGCCTATGTAGACAGATTGAGGACATTGCCAGGTAGACGGCGATGCGGGAATGCTACTCCAGCAATAGACAGGAGAGCCATGGGGAAAGAGAAGGAGGACTGCGCATTCCAATTCCTGCTACTAGAAAAGGGGGAATAAGACCACAATATATTCCATGGCCACACATGGACAGAGAAAACCTGAAAAACAAGCTTCCAATGTTGACATCGGGAGCCGGTAAGTGGATACACGAGTTAGAAAAAATGACAGGGGGTGTCATGTTAGCTATAGGGGACATTAAAGGCCTCCTGATCGCCATACTTGGTGAGAGAACAGACGATGTATGGAAACAAGCTGGGTACCCTGGTGTAACCATAATTAACACTACCCATGATGGAGCGGCATTTAATAATTGTAGAGCAGCGGTGTGGAAAGCGCTACGAGTATTGTACCCAGACACTTCTGATATTGGAGCTATAATGACTCAAAAAATGAAAGAGTCAGAGGATCCGTTGATTTATATCCAGAATTTTCAAGACACATGGGTGCTCGAAACGCATGAATCTTGGACGAAATCTATCCCTGTATTCTACCATATATTGTGCCATGGGTTGCCGGAACCGGTACAAAAACAGCTCAAGAAATTGGTGGGAGTAGAAGCTAAACCCTGGGCCAAAATACAGTTGACAATTGCATATTACTGTAGATTATTGCAAGAAAAGAATCGGAAAAAGGAAGCACCTCGTAAGGGTGAGGAAGCAAAGCTGGTGCAAAAGAAACTCTCAAAGTATGCTCTTGAAGGGGCTATGCAGACCAGCCCAGCTGAATCGAACGTACAACAGGCGACTAACCCATCGCAGAATAACCAGGGTAACGCAGGATTTTACCCAAGGGGAAGGGGATTCAGAGGAAGAGGATGGCAGAGCAATCAAGGAGGCTTCCAAAATGTGCAGATGGGTAATCCAGATATGTCATATGAACAGATAGCCCAACCACCACCAGTTTGTTGGCTGTGTGGTATGACAGGGCATGTAGCATGCGCGTGCAGAAGACAAGGCACATGGCAAAATGGAAAAAGGAATGGGAGCAGGCACGGTGAGTCCACCTGCTATCCCACCACAGGGCAGTGCACCGAATCACACAGTGCAGCAGCAAGCGCTGAGCTTGCAGCAAGGTGCACAGCAAGGGGTTCAACCCTTGAGCATGGGGAACCTGCCACAAGGGCAATCCCAACAGGCACCACCGCAAATTTCTCAGGGCACTAACCCCGGAAGGGGAGGCAACCCTGGGAATGGAGAAAATACACAAGCATACAGTGGACCTAACTTAGACATGAAATAGGACAGCTCGATGGGAACCCAGATGTGTTCTATCCTATCAGTGACACCAGACCCTAACAGGGAACCAAGGGTAAATGTCATCATAGGGGGAAAAGAATATTCCTTCTTAGTCGATACGGGTGCAACATGCTCGTGTATACGAGAAGGCAAGTTTTCCTTGTCCGGCCAGGCCATAGATACTCAGAGTTTTACCGGAGCTCACAGCAGAGTTCCCTTTACGGACAATCTCCCAGTCTCTGTAGGAGATCGTGAGATGAATGTGCCTTTACTATATTCACGTCAGACCCCAGTAAACATTTTGGGTTGAGACTTGATGACAAAGTTGAATATGACTATATCGTTCGCAGAGGAGGGCATAGTATGCTCCACTCCAGGAATGCATTATTCTAATGTGTGCGAAATGATCAAAGCATACTCGGGACGCATAGCCATGATAGCTATACCATTAGAACCAGAAGTCTTTGCATATGGCGTGCGTGTGCCTATGGCGGGATTGCCAGGCCTCGCAAATAGAACTATGAGAACCCCTGATGAGTTCCTGTTCAGGCCAAGAATACCTATGCATGAAGAACAGGGACAAGTATTTCCCTTATCGATACATATTGCAGCAGTACGAGGGAAAGTAGTAGTGGTCGAAGGATTTGACGAGGAAGGCAGACAATGGTGTGCGATTATCGCCATTGAAGAAGGGTGCCGAGTGACTGACGTCACAGATGACGCTCTGTTCGAAGAGCACCCTGACTTGGAAGAGACCAGGGTGGAACTAAGTCTCATATTCTGGGTCAAAATGATCAAACGAGAAGTGCCTCAGAGAATGATGTTGGCGCTGATACGCTCCGCATACTTTGACGACGATATGGCCCAGGTGCCTGTCTCAGTATGGACTACAGGACCCTATGACGTAGGCCTCCTGAAAGGGGTAGGAGAAGTGAAAATTAAACTGAAACCAGGAGCGATTCTACCAAGAGCGTAGCAATATCCCATGCCCAGAGAAGCGGATGAAGGGATCGCAAAGACAATTCCCGCCATGATGGATCAGGGCATCCTAGTGAGGTCAGAATCACCCTGTAGTACAGTGATTTACCCCGTCAAGAAATCAAAGGGAGGGTTGTAGCGTTTAATAGAAGATTTAAGAGCATTACACGATATTGTTGAAGCCGAGTTCCCTATAGTCCCGAATCCATCTACGATTTTGTGTAACATACCGATCGAGGCAAAATACTTCACGGTGATTGATTTGAAAAATGCCTTTTTCTCAATCCCGTTACGCCATGACTCTCAAGATCTGACGTCATTTACATTCAGGCAAATGCGTCTGAAGAGCACGAGATTGCCACAGGGGTATTGTGAGTCCCTGTCCATTTTCAATAGAGTCCTGCAAATGGACCTAAGCAATATTGCAGTAGACAGTGTTGTTTTGCAATATGTGGATGACATTCTGATCTGCAGTACCACTGAAGAGCAATGCAGGCACGACTCAATCCAGTTATTGACTATACTGGCAGAGAAAGGATATAAGTTTGACAAGGAAAAGTTGCAATACTGTCAACAAGAGATACTATAAATAGGCCAGTTAATCTCACACGAGGGGAAAAAGGTTACCCCAAAAGGGCTGAAGCTATCATGAACACGGCTAAGCCGCTCACAATAAAGCATATGCAGAGCTTCCTAGGCCTTTGCAATTATGTTAGAGCATGGGTTTTCGACTACAGCTCATATACCAAGCCCTTGCTCCAGGCCCTAAAGAAGGCCAGGCGACAAGGAAAGAATTGAATGGACTGAGACAATGGAAAAAGGGTTTACTGAACTCAAGAGAGCAATCTGCACGGCTCCAGTTCTCGGGTTTCCTAACTATGCAGAGAAATTTTACCTGTTCTCGCACACATATGGCAGATTTATGACGGCAGTGCTCACCCAAAGAACCTCATTGGGGTATAAGCCCCTGGCATACTACAGTGGGAACCTGGACCCAGTCATGAGAGGCCACTTCCCATGCGAACAAAGCTTAGCTGCCGCAGCGTTCGCCATAGAGAAGGTGACAACTATTGTAATGGGATGCTCCATGACTTTATCCATCGAACACTCATTATTCGCCATCTTGGAGAAACCAAAAGCTACATTGACATCTCAAAGGGCCTATGCCTATGAGGTGATCATATCAAATCCATCGATCAAAATAGTTAGATGTAAAACAGTACACCCAGCCACGTTCATAGCTGAACCAGTCACTGAAGGCGAGCCGATACATGACTGCGCAAACTACAAAGAATTGTATGATGAAATCGACCAAGAAGACGGACAAAGATATACAGGCGTTACAGTAATGAAACACATAGCAAACGGAGAATTTCAAATACTTGTCAGTGCACGAATACCATCTCATTATTCAGCACAGGCGGCAGAATTATTGGCGTTGATACTCGCCATTGAGAATCACGCTGACCAGGAAGTAACTGTATACTGTGACTCCGCCTATGTGACATCAACAGTACACGCAGGTCTAGTGCGCTGGAAAAGGCGGAGTTACCTCCGAACGGACGGCACGCCAGTACAGCATGCAGCCTTATTGGACAGGCTGAGCAAGGCACTACAGCTCCCAGTGGGCATAGCAGTTGTGAAAATCGCCGCCCATACTCACGGGACAGATTTTGTGTTGCGCAGAAATCACGCAGCAGACACGGAAGCCAAGCGTATAGCCTCAAAGAATGAGACAATCATGGAAGTAGAAGTTGCACGCACCGATGAACGAATGATGATAGCTCGAGCCACACCAGAGGCCTACATTAATATGGGGCAGACTCAATTGATGGAGCTTCAAGGGGAGGTACCGCAGGACGAAAAGAACCTGTGGAAGCGTCGAGGGTGTTCTTTAAACCCCTCAGATGGGTTATGGTGGCAAGTCAGCACTGGTAAAACAGTCATGTCGGTAGCCTTATTGAAGATAGCATTGGAACAGCTGCACTACCCATTTCATATGACAAAAGAAAATTTTGCTGCAACGCTCGCAGAAGACTGTTTTATACTGAATTTAGCAGAGCATGTTTCATTCTTCATGGTGAACTGCATAGTCTGCCAGCAATTCACCACTGGGCATACATTAAAAGTAGTGAGAGGAGTCATCCCCCGGCCAAATGGGCATTTTCAGCACCTGCATGTCGATTATGTCGACATGATTCAAGTATGTAACGGATACAGGTTCTTAATTGTAGTGGTGTGTCCATTCTCTAGATTGATAGAAGCAGGTCCCTGTAGAGACCCAGACTCACCCTGTGCTGCCAAATTTCTGGTGAGAGGGGTGTGTGAGGTTATGAGGTCAGATAATGGGGCTCCTTTTGTTAACGCAGTCTTCGAACAGATCAGCTTGTTGCTTGGTATAAAGCACAAGTTCTCATTGACGTATGATCCGGAAGGTAACAGTATTTGTGAGAGGCTCAACGGCTTGTTAAAAGAAAGGATAGCCAAGTTGAAGCTTACTCTAAAAAAGGGATGGCTGCACTGTCTACCACTGGCATTGTATGCTCTTCCGAACCAACCAGGCCCCGACCATCATCTTACACTGCACGAGATAGTCACGGGATGGAGAATGAGGACCCCATTTACCCCTTGAGATAGAGCTAGATGTGATGCCCAGCCAACCAGAGAGGGCCTGGGGATTGAATTATTGGAGTATCTGAACTGCATGACATCAAGCCTTCTTATCGTTACAGACCAAGTACAGCAACAACGAAAAGGGTGCAGCACAACACAAGACCCAGCAGGAGGTGCTGACACAGACACAGTTCAAGGTCTATGTGCGCCATTCATCTTCCCTGGTGATGCATTGCTGGTAAGAAACCACACAAGGAAAAGGTGGGATGAGCCAAGATTCAACGGCCCGTTCATCGTAGAGGAATGCACTCCCTCAGCCATCAAACTGCAGAGCAGGAGAGCATGGATCTTCCTTAATGACATTAAACCCTATATTGGCAAGATCCCTCTAGCTGCACCCCACCTCGAAGAACCTACAGACAACGGGGAACAACCTCAGCATGTGCAGACAAGAGCCATGACGAGGAAGAAGGACGCATGAGCAGCAAAGCCAAGACAAAATGAACTCTGTTTAAAAACTGTGGCTTTAAACTGGACATTTCCTCTAAGCAAAAAAGGGGATAAGGACATAATGGACACTCTGTGCATCGTAGTTTCAGGGTGAAGAAGAGAATCTTGCAATCTAAGCCAAAACGCACTGACAATACGAACTTTTGAATCAAACCATACTTAAGCAGAATTGGAAAATAAGACTAGAATGAGAGCAAATACTTTTCGTTTAAGAGCATAAAACAGTATCCTGAAGCAGCCGACACCAAGACTTTGTTTGCAGATCCCATGGTATCTCCCAGCAGAAATCTCACATGGGATGTACTCACCTACTTCCAGTTAGTGGTAATTATATATCCGTCACTCGTAGGGAGAGTCACCAGTGTCACAGACTTTATTCTAGATCCTGCCAACAAAAAAAATAATCTGGCAACTACTGACTGTCATTGCGGAATCCTTCGCGGAATTACCCGAACACAGTGATAAGGTCACAAATGCTTCCGCCACAGGTAATCATTGATGAACTCACTTATACGCTTTTCTTTCGTTTCATAGAGGAGTGCCCAGGACTGGTTGGCAGAACCACGGACACACTAACCTACATTAGAGACCCAAGAAACACTGAGCATTTGAACCAACTACGGATCAAGCTCAACTACGTGGTGGCAATCCACGCAGCAGGAAAGTGTAAAGACTGTTCACGTCAAAAGAAAGGCCTATGATCTCGAAACCAGCAAAGCAGGACAATGTCCCTGTCACCTGAGGACAGCAGGCTGGCTCACAATGTCCTATTCCATCTAGTCACTGACTATCCTGAAATGGTGGGGAGACCAGTCGAGGTTGACGTCATAACCTTCATCAGAGATCCAGCTAATGTTGCACACATGGGAACACTCCTCCATGGGATCATGCTGCAGGTGGAGCTGTCCAGCTTTCAGTGAGAATATTTACAGAGATTCCAGTGAAACCTTCCCCCGAGGGACAGACAGAAACTGAGACATAGTTCTTCATTTTTCGCCGAGGGACAGATCCAAGAGACAGAGACACAGTTCTTCATCTTTCGCCGAGGGACAGATCCAAGAGACAGAGACACAGTTCTTCATCTTTCGCCGAGGGACAGATCGCGGGAGCAGAGAGACAGTTCTTCATCTTTCCACTGAGGGACAGATCGAGAATAGCAGAGAAGAGAACTTCACCGTTGTGTTTTATTTTTTATTTTATTCTTATTTTTATTTTTATTTTTGTTTAATTTTGAATGATACCACTTTTTCCATCTTTTCCGTATTGAACAGGTTCTTGCATGTCCTCAGGAGTGAAGCAGATTCGGGGAGTGCATTGGGAATGTACCTATTTTGAATATGCATAATGAATGTGACTCACCAAAAGGGATAGTGTAATCTTTTTCCATAGTCTAGCAAGGGAATTGTATCCCGTAACCAGAGACAATCACCACCCTCGAGAGGGGGGACACTCATGAAGCGCAAGATACTTTATGTTACAAACTTTCTGAGAGACAATAGTGGAGTAAAGTGAAAGGAATTAAACACTGACAGTGACATGATTGAGATGGGGGCCCAGAACAGTAACTTGGTCCTCCCATAAACAGAGGGGCGACCCCACTTTCCTGGAAGAAAATGCTGCAAATTGTCATATCGCACAGTTATGTGTATATACATAGTGATTATTATTGTTTTTCTGTCTCTAACTATCAGAACTGCATTCTTTAGAAGCGTTCCAATTTCAGTGCACCCATCAGATAATGTACGCATGAATCCACGAAATCATCCAGACCCTATATAGTCATTCCGGTTCCAAGAAAATCTGATGGTAAGGTAAACAAACTAAAATTTAATCTAATTAGCAGTGATTCATACACACATGAGGCGACAAATGAAGTGAAAAGCTGGAGACAGGATCAGCACAGAATGAATGGAAATACAGCACTGACCACAACACTCACACACACACACTGAATGCACACGAACAGGGGCAAGTGTCAATGGCTACAGAACCTCGAATAAGGACAACAGAAAGCACAAGACTGCCTACCGAACAACCAGTCCCTGAAAATAATAAGGGCGACCGAAAAGAAACAAATGAAACACCAACAAAAGAAGATATAGTAAAAGCCCTAGAGAAGATGGAAATGGCTACAAGAGAATTCACTGCAAAGACACAAATGCTGCTAGACTATTTATTCCCGTTTATAGCTAACACAAAGAAACTACACGAGGAGCTGAAGAATAAAACTATAGAGATTAGAGTGACAAGCACACCAGTTCCCACAAAGATGACAAACACCAGGCCCACAATACGCCCATACGTTGGGCAGATGACAAACAGATGGTGGTTGAAGGAGCTCTATGAGAGAACACAAGAAGAAAGGAAAAGAATCGCAAAACCTTCCTCCCACAGCAATGCAGATAATGAAGCCTGCTTTACAGACCAGAACGCTCAAGAATCCTCCAGCAAGGAAAAGTCACATCGACACGTTTAGAGATGTAGTTATAGCTAACTATAAAAAGACACTAAGATTCAAGAGAAGCCCACACGAAGATAGCAGCGACCTAAACAATTACCTAGATAGCACAGCACATCTAGGAAACAACATTTGGTACCAACACATGAAAGAGGTCGGAAGAAGAAAGCTGAAGGAGAATGCTACGTCTATGCATTCCTACTGTACAGCATCGGAAAATCCAAGATCTTTGTGGCTGTGGAAATTGATGTCCCAACAGCACACTGTTTGTGTAATACCAGAGGACAGTTAATGGGAAAAGATGCCTCACTAATATGGGCAACAGAAACATCATATCCCAATGAAGATGACTATATCCAGGACATTAAGACAAGAAACATAGTTCATACCAGGAATCACGTGATCAGGTATACAAAGCCAGAAGGGAAAGGAGCAGGCACAAGATGGGAAATTAACCCGAGACTGAACATCCAAGGTAAAACTCCAGAAGAAGCCCAAAATTGGAAGAATAGAGGCCAGATGCAGATTTGGGGAACAGTGCTATCCCTAGATGGATGGGAAGCAGGAGTAGTGATATGCCGAGCATGGATGGTCCTTGGAGCCTGCAAGGAAGCAATAGAAAACTCACAAAAACTGTGCAAAACTATGGCCAAAGTTGGTGAAATTACTAACATGGGTCGAGGACAGAGGAGGACCCCTACAGATAGTTCCACTGGAGAGCCCAAAATTATGCTTCAGAAACAATGGTACTAGGAAGATGGGAGAGAATCAGAACTGCGGACGCATCTTTGAAGCTCCAGGTATGACTCACGGAACCGCAGTAATTATGGATCAATACTGGGCGTTTGGATCCAAGGCATACATAAGACTCCCGAAAAACTGGGGAGGCATATGCACAATAGTGAATGTCCACGTTCCTGCACTGGTGATCTCGAAAAGCGACCAGAGTATGGAGTGTTTCCTGAAAGCATATGCTCACATGAGGAAGAGGAGGTCTGTGGAACTGGTATCCTGAATGAAGAGAGAGAATTACTTTTCTGCAGAATCAGAAGAGGCATTTTATGCGATACCTTACAAACACAGTCTGTTCAGCCTCACCTCATCAGTATTCACAACAATGCTCTTGCCACACATCCAAGTTGGAGTAAATACGAAATGGTTGCAGATAACCAGATGGGAGTTATTGCAGACCATCAACACCACCATACAAGGATTTAACGCAATCAAAGAAGAATTGAGAGCAATCCGATTGATGACCCTCCAGAACAGATATGTACTCGACATGATCACTTCAATGGATGGAGGTGTTTGCGCAAAAATAGGAGAATCATGTTGCACATTTATAACTTTGCATGACGAAGAAAATGGAACCTTAACAGAAGCCATAAGTATGCTGACAAACCTGCAGAACCAGATGACTGATGAAACTGATGAAGTGGATGATGACAGCTGATTTGGAGCACTGTTCTCATGGGTCCCACAATGGATGGCAGACATATTAAAAATGCTGGGAGCCCCGCTAGTAATGATACTACTAGGATTTTGTGCTATCAAGTTAATCATCACACAATGCCAGAAAACTGCGAAGAAAGCTATCGGGATGAAAATCATGGTCGATGTCAAACCAGGATGGAAGCCCAGAGACCTGACTGATGAAGAAATAAGAGACTGTGTGAGGGCTAGCGAATTTGCACCAGAAGGAACAAAGTTTATGTATCCCAGAAAACGACGAAGGTACGAAGGAAAGTGGATCTATTGCAGCCCAAATGGACAAAGTCAGCTCATGACCTTGAACAAAGACGAACATGTAAAGACAACAGGAAGTTTGAAAGGAGTGATAAAAATATGGACACCAAAGATACATACATTCACACCATCGTGTACAACCCCAGAAGATGATGAACGAGAAGCAGAAGAAACAAATAAGAAAAACCCAAAAGAGGATGCAGAAGTGGTCGATTAACCGACCAGAGGGGGGAGTGTAGAGGAGTCCCAGACATGGCCTGCACCCCAGCCCCGCATTTCAAGGTACCAGAGACATACTCGCTGAGATATGTGCTGTATGAGGAACACATTAACTAACAGAGAGCAATTCTAGGCCTCTGCCCAGTGCCCATCAGAAATGCAATACCCGTCAAAGTGCCTATAACCAGACAGCCATGTGCAGCTCAGTACCCACTGAGACAACCGTACCAGCAGCTGACACGAAATTAAGACTACTTACAGGCCGTCCCCGAAGAGACCCAGAGTGCCCTAATGGAGGGTAAATGGTGACGACATAAGAGCCTGGACAATCATACAGATGTACATAAACGACAAACAAAAAGGATAACATGGACATAAATGATGAACGAAAGTTGACACACAAGGGCGAAATGCTAGGAATAATGTTGTAATGGACGTTAAGAGAAAAGATGTTCATATAAAGAAACATAACCAATAAGTGAGATGAACACACGTAACTGACTAAAATGCCTCTAAATAGGCTTGGAACGCAAGAAGCTAAGAGAACAATACTGCTTACAATGCTTACTAGAAGACTAGAGCAGCAAGCGCCAACTATATATCTACCTCAATAAAGCACACTATGCAAGTGCAACTCCATTTTGTAAAAGCAGAATTAAGCCCAGGCTGCAAAGGGCTAACAAGGCCAAGATTCATATTCCAGCTAAAGCCAAAGGGAAGAGCGGAATCGAAAAATGTGAGGTCAACTCCAAGAGGGGAGGAGAGAGGCAGCTCTGGAGAATCGAGACTTCAGAGCATAGCAGCCAGCCACCGAAGGTCGAGATAAAGAGGCCCCAGACAGGTGGCGAGGCTATAGAAGAATCAAATACACGAATAACAGGAAAATGAAGCAGATTCATGGTGAACAGACACTTGACCAGCTAAGGGCAAAGAGGTACCAACGTCTGATGTCACCCAGAACCCGAGGATGCCATAACTTTCCCAGATAAGAAGCTACAGTTTCGAGGCCATCCTCAGCCAACTAATGATTGATGGGAGGGAGGCAGGGTGAATCTTGGGGCACAAGGCACCTGGGTGTCTATTCTGCATGCTGCTAATTAAAGTGGAGATTTATGACTAGGGGTGTAACCCACCCAATGACAATGGGCCACATAATCTAGGGTCCTATAGCTATAGAACCAATTAGACGTTGTAGTTGTAGTGACGTCTATCACGAGTGATGTAGAGGGATGGGCGTAGACGCCCACCCAATAAGAGTTATCCATTCTATACGCTCTGTTACCATATACAGATATAGCACCTATACTTTACCTTTTCCAACCAATAGAATTGTATGTCAAAATTATGGGTTTCACACATCAATGATGACGTAAAATTGCTATAAAAGTTACTGTTTGCATGATGAATTTGGAAGTTGAAGCGAGACAGGCGATCACATCACTGTTGATTACCATTTGTTTCCCCATTTTTTGTACTTGTCATTAAATGGACTTCCCTTTGCCAAATCGTTGATGAGACCTTATTGATTGGTGTTGGAGTAAGTGAATCCCGCACCCCATCCTCTTCATGGTGCAGCTATCTTGTTTTAAGGTGCCGGGGGGCAATCTCTGAATCTCAATGGGCCTGTTCAGAGATCGCTACGCCCTCCTGTACAGGAGACCGGGTCTACTTGTACAATTTCCAAAGGAACCAAGCCAAAGAGCTCAAATTCCTCCCAAGTTGGTGGGTTCCTTTTGAAATTGTGGACAGAATCTCACCAGTCACCTACAGAATCTGCATCCCCAAGGGCAATTTGACAGAGGGGGAAGACAAGTGGGTCCACATAAACCAGCTAAAGAGTTGCCACCCCAGGCATACTTTGCGGCAGATAGAAGAGCTTACTGGAAACCCAGAGGGGGAAAATCCGGACCTCTAAAAAAAAACTAAATATTCATTATTTACACCTGAGAAAATGGGTAAATTATCATTGAATGTAGGCAGGGAATATTGTCAATGGTTAGGGAAAGCAAGTGTCGTTCCCACCTCTAAGAACATTTTCATAACCGTGTTATGTTCTTTTTTCTAGTATTGGCACTAAATCCCAAGAATCACCAAGGAGGACCACTCAGGGACTGGGAAGAAAAACACAAGGAATCTGGAGTATCATCCCATCCCAACCCGAACCGGCAATGAGAGCGTGTCGCCTCAATCGCTGACGGAGAAGCAACTGAATTTCTCCACATGGACAGAACAGAACATCCCACTCGCCCGACTCCCCCTCAACTGGAAGTCAAAACTAAGTCAGGAGGGGGAATTTGTGGGATGTATTGACCTACTCTGCTATTCTATGCGGCCTCACTCTGCTATCTATGGTGCGAGAAACAGTAAAATGGCAGAAAAACCCTTGTGCGCGCCAAAACCTCCAAAACCGTGTTTTGCAACACACAAAAAGATGGCAGCACAACCTGCCACCCATGGTTCATGTGTGGTGGAACAGAGCACACGATGCAGAAAAAGTGCCAGTGGGCTCCATGCCAAGTAAACATAGAGTGCAGAGGGAAAAGCATCGCTGTGCAAGTGAAACTCCAAAACTCCAAAATTTGCATGTAAACGACATTTACTATGCTGCTGAAACTTCAAAATTCCTGTACATAACAATTTCCAACACTCAATTTCTTGCTTGGCACTAAAATGTATTTAATCTAATGAAGCACTGTGAAATTACAAGATCCTGAAATGTTAAGAGCAAAACACCTTCTCAGCAAAACTGGGTTGCCTTTGAATGACAACTCCTGTCAAAAATCTTTGTGCAGCCACACTGGGCTACCTGTGAGGGACAGCCCCTGTCAAATGGGCTCTCCTGATTAAACTTTAAGGTTATCTAAACTAAGGTCTGCCAGATTAGCAAATATAAAAGGACTGGTGCTGAAAGGAACACAGAACTTCGTTGTTTTGATCCCACAGGTTTAAATCAAGAATGTAAATTATATAAGTTATCTGATGCAACAAGTTTGTTTTATGCTGGATTTCAGGTCAAGAAATTAAGAATTAACCTAGACTGGCTGGGCCTGCAAGGGGTTGATAAACAGGTCTCCACCCAAGGGGAGGGCATTGCTCTCAGCAGATGCTCACTGACACATGATAATAATGGGGTATGCCAGACTTGTGTCTGCGGCCAGGGACTGAACAATGGCAGATTCTCCAGGGCAGGAAATGGACGTGTGAAGAGGTCATAAACTAGGCTAGCAGAAGGAAATCCCAAAGGTGGGGGCTGTTCCTTGCCTCCAGAGACAGACAAAAGGCTGCCATGTGCTGCTAAAGAATACGTAATTAACATTTTTTAGAGATTTATAACTGGCTATCAGCAGTGGTGAAAAATATAAAACGGGCAGATTTGTTAATCTAATTTTTGGCCCTACAGTTGAAAACGTGGTGGAACTGTGTAGCATATTCTGAACATTCGTCAGATACTGGTGATGTAGTGAGGTTAGTAAACATATAAGGTGACATCTTGTTATTAAATGAAACCTTAATACAATTCACTATCTTTGACTTTGTCAATTTTTCTGTCCTTGACTTTGTCGACACTCAAAGAGTGTGTTTCTGGGTCCTGGCGAGAGATGGTTAAACAGGCTCAGTAGCTAGTTATTTAATGCTATCAGGCAAGTGTCAGACCCGTCTTCAGGACTTGATTTATATAGATCTCCCAAATTAGAATTTCAGAAATAGTTCATTGGTTAATTTCCTAAAAACCAAACGAAAAAATCGTGTTGTAACAAGATAAAAACACAGTGTAATGTCTCTATGTGTGTGCACATGCAACTAATTCAACTAACCTTTTCATAGTTTATTTGCCGTGTGTGGCCTTGATTTTAGAACAAATGCGGACAGGATTCACTGGTCCCAACTGTGATTTCTTCTCAAAAATTTGAAAACTGCAACAAACAAAGATGACTTTTTTGAAAAGTTTGTTTTCTCTTTTACGCTACATTCATTAGAAGGCGGAGGTTCAAAAAAGACTGACAACAGAGCCACCTAAATGACCCAAATCGAGTTCATATCTGAAGCGGTATAGACTGCCTTTGAGTGTTTGTCTTTTATATTACATTCGTTAGAAAGCGGAATTTCATAAAAGAAATAGCGGGGAGGCTGACTAAATGAGCCAAGTCAAGTTCATATCAAAAGTGATACCAACTGCCTTCAAATTGATTATGTTGCACTTTTGTTTTAAGCATTTTTTATTAATGAAATGCTACATGTTCTTAAAAAGGGGAGGAACATACCTCTTAATCTAAGCGAAGATATGCTACGATATAGCTTCATTCGTGGACGCACATATCACGTATGCAGTGTTTTCCGTATTGTAGATTAGAATTTGCCTAGTTTGTTGAAAGAAATATAGAGGTGTAACAGTCCGTATGTAGCTAACAAAATAGTACTGTTTACATATCACAAAGGCGTGATCTGAGTACTTACATTTACTGCTTTTCAAGGGGCTTGCTTGATCACAAGCGTTTTTGCTTCCACTCGAGACGAACGCGGGTGGTTACTGCCGGGTTCAATTTCACTCACGTTTGAAAAAGGCTAGACTCACTGTATTTATAAATTCATCTAATCGCGGCCGCCATCTTGGAAGGAAAAATGGCGGACGCGGCCGGAATCCAGAAAAGAAACTGGCTGCAATGCCCCAATAAACTGAGAAAAAAGATATGCTGCAGTAGAATAAAGCATCATACTTGCAAGCATTGAATAGAATTGCTTTATTATGCTTTGATACTACTCTATTTATTATTTCAAAAAGACTGTCGAAAAATGTTCATTGCATTGTGTGACATTTCCACCCAATATTGTACACTCTTCAAGGATAGAGCAAGAAAAGGTTGTGTTGTGAACATGCACATTTGATGAGCTCAGCATGCACTAATGAGTGCTTTTCGTGTGCTTCATAAATGTCACTTGTGCAAAAGAGTTATTTGTGTAAAAACAAACTCCATTCAATTCCGATGTTAAGGCCAGCCTGACAGTGTTTAGATTGTAAATCCACTTCTGTTCAAGCTGCCTCAGCTTTCGGTCGCGGTCTCCTCCACGAGGGTGTGGTGGAACTGTTTGAATAATATACCATTCAATATCTTCACAGGTGTGTTTTGCTTTTACAAAATGAGCAACTAAAGGTTTCTCCGGAACTGAATTTTTAACACATGACCTGTGTTCGCAGATTCTCTGCTTTACAGGTCTTTTTGTCTTCCCAATGTAAATTCATTTACACGGGCAAATGATAGCATAAATTGCCCATGCTGTATTGCAATTGGTGAAGGCTTTTAAGTGCCATGTTAGGTCCTTTAAGTTGACAGTTTTCACGTTTTTTGTCAAACGACACACCGAACAGTTACCACATATAAAGTGACCGCTCACTGGTGGCAAATGCCACAGTGTAGCTTGTTGTTGTACTGAGGTTGTTTTTGGCAACTGGTAGGTATGTACTAATTTGTCTCGTAAATTGGGCATACGCTTGAACGCAAATCGGGGTTTGTTTATAGAAAAATCTTCAGTTTGAATTAAAGACCAGTTTTTTAGGATGCAGCGACGAAGGTCGTTGCTTATTGGGGAGAACGTGGAGACACATGTTATTTTATCTTCTTGTATTCTATGGTGTTTCTCCAGGCATTGGTCGCTGTTTGTATTCCTTGCTCTTTTAAGTGATCGTCGGATCACGTGAGATGGATATCCTCGTTCTTTTAGTTTTTGCGACCGGTGACTACTATGAAGGTCAAAGTCTTCCTTGGTGGAGCAATTACGCAAGAATTGACCAAAGGGAAGATTTTCTTGCAATGATTGCGGATGAAAGCTTTTATATGACAACAATGTGTTTTTATCTGTTGGCTTTTTGTATAAAGTGGTTCTTAATGAGCCTTGAGCTGTTTTATAAATTTCTAAATCTAGAAAGGCTATTTTCTGATGATTGAAGCTCATAGTGAAATTTATGCATGGGCTTTGTACGTTTATCCACTCAAGGAATTCTGTCAAAGTTGTTTCACTTCCATGCCATAAAAAGAACACATCATCTATATACCAATGCCAAGCTTTGATGTTTAACTGGAAAGGGTTGCTTTTTTGATACACAGAATTTAATTCTAAGTTGTCCATAAATAAGTTCGCTAAATCGGGAGCAAAGGTAGCACCCATGCTTGTTCCGTGTAGCTGTTGGTAGAATTTATCTTCCACCATAAAGAAGTTGTTGACCAGCGCTATTCTAATGCATTCGCAAATGAACTTGGACAGGACTGAAAGGTCCTCTCTGATTTCGAGGTACGAAAAAATCACTTGAATGCATTGTAATTGTGGAATACTGGTGTAGAGAGATTCCACATCTAGAGTGACTAAAATATCGTTTGCGTCCGTAGCAAGTTCATCAATGATCTTAATCATGTTCGTGGTGTCCTGAACATACAATTTCATTTTTAATACAAAAGGTCTAAGGAATGAATCTGTGTAGATTGATAATGGTTCAAGTAGTGAACCGATAGCGGCTACTATGGGGCGCCCTGGTGGTTAACTGGCATTTTTATGAATTTTAGGCAAACAATATAAGGCTGGGGTGGTGGGTTGACTTTTAGTGAGAAAAGCTTTTTCTTCCTCGTCTATCCACCCCTCGTGTCGAGCATGAGACAGAAGGCTGCTGATTTCATCCCGTATGGTGTTAGTTGGGTTTCCTGGCAGCTGTTTATAGAATATTTTGTTTGTCAATTGTTTATGAACTTCATTATTATATTGTTGGGTATCCCACAGTACTACACCTCCTCCTTTGTCCGCCGGCTTAGTGACGAATAAGTCATTATTTTCTAAATTAACAAGAGCTAGCTTTTCTTCTTTTGATAGATTGTTAATGCATCTGTTTTTGGTTTTAACGAGAGTTCTCATCTCTCGAAGAATTTTGTTCTCGAAACTGATGATTTCAGGAGAAATCATTGAGATTGGTGGGATGAAGGAGGACGGAAGTTTGAGGCCTGTGGCACTCGATCTCTTATAAGATATAAGTTCTTTGTCACGGAAAAAGTATTTCAGTCTTACAATGCGAAAGAAGTTGCGCATCTCTGTTTCTGTTTTAAACAGATCAGCATAATTAGTAGGCACAAATGGTAAGCCTTTACTAAGAAGGCTGATTTTGATCGGTGTGAGCGTGTGTTTACTCAAATTGAAAATTGGAATTCCAAATTTTGGAATTACCAAGTTTGGGGTAGCGGTTGCCATTGGCGAGTACGCATTCCATGATTGCCTGGTTGCCGCGTTCTCCCTCGTCTGCCCCGTCCTTGAAAAAACTGGCCTTGTGAAGAACCGCCTCCCCTGTTGGGAGCATTGTTCCCAGAATCTGAACCACTACTGTTACTTGAATTTGAAAAGGAAACACATTTTTTGTATTGTCTAGGCCAGTTAGGGCCTCTTGAAAGGCCTTGATTAGCATTTATTGATTGGTAAAAACCTGGAACCAAATATGGGTAAGTGATCTCTTCCCTATAATTTTGTATATCTTTTTTCAATTTCCATTTTTTTTTTGTCTAGGGTGAATGATTTAAATTTCACCATTTCCTCTTGTAATTTGTCAAGCAGTGTTTTAGTTTCTGGGATCACAGATTTGTCTAGGATCTTTTTTTCTAGGATGGCTAGATCTTTTTTCTGTTGTTTTGCCTCCTCTTCTGCTGTCGAAATGACTAGAATGACCCAATCCCTTGAGCATTTGTTGCCCACCCCACTGAACCCAACCATAAACTTCGGGTTATCTAAAAAGACCCGGGGGATTATTTTTATCTGGAGCCCCTCTGGGATGACTCCCGCTTTTAGGTACTCAACCATAAGTTGGCCATGGGACTCAGTTCGAATGAGTTTCTTTTTCTTTTGTGTCAACAGGTCTAAGTCATTGGTAGTTGGGGGTGGAGCAGCAGCTGCATTCGGGGTGGGTGTATCTAGCATTGACGGAAGGTCAAAGAATTTTTTGTATTCATCATCGGAAAATGATAAGATATTTATATTCCCCATTGTTAATTACTTTAAGCTCAACCAACCAAAGGGGTTGTCCGATATAGTGAAATAAAGCAGTTAGAGCTGCAGAGTCCTCTTTTTTAGGGGGCTGTGTGGCGAAGGACTACTATGAATCTATAAGACAACAAAAAAAAAAAATACCACAGAAACAGCTACCCGCCTACACACGTGCCAGGTGTGTTTAGTTGCACAACGTGCTACCTTTCATGTCGGTCAATTATTTGCGACAGAAAACATAGAGATATACATATTTTAATTCATGGATACAAAACACTTAGAAAAATTTTATATTAAAACAAAGAGAGACAAAAATGCATTTTGTTTACACATAACATTCCATAAAAGAACCTATACTGAAAATCAATTGTCTTGATCAGTTGGTTTGAACTGAACACATTCGTCAGATACTGGTGATGTAGTGAGGTTAGTAAACATATAATGTGACATCTTGTTATTAAATGAAACCTTAATACAATTCACTATCTTTGACTTTGTCAATTTTTCTGTCCTTGACGTTGTCGACACCAAAGAGTGTGTTTCTGGGTCTTGGCGAGAGATGGTTAAACAGGCTCAGTAGCTAGTTATTTAATGCTATCAGGCATGTGTCAGACCCGTCTTCAAGGCTTGATTTATATAGATCTCCCAAATTGGAATTTCAGAAATAGTTCATTGGTTAATTTCCTAAAAACCAAACGAAAAAAACATGCTGGTAACAAGATAAAAACACAGTGTAATGTCTCTATGTGTGTGCACATGCAACTAATTCAACTAACCTTTTCATAGTTTATTTGGCGTGTGTGGCTTTGTTTTTCGAACAAATGCAGACAGGATTCACTGGTCCCAACTGTGATTTCTTCTCAAAAATTTGAAAACTGCAACAAACAAAGATGATTTTTTTGAAAAGTTTGTTTTCTCTTTTATGCTACATTCATTAGAAGGCGGAGGTTCAAAAAAGACTGACAACATAGCCACCTAAATGAGCCAAATCGAGTTCATATCTGAAGCGGTATAGACTGCCTTTGAGTGTTTGTCTTTTATATTACATTCGTTAGAAAGCGGAATTTCATAAAAGAAATAGCGGGGAGGCCGACTAAATGAGCCAAGTCAAGTTCATATCAAAAGTGATACCAACTGCTTTCAAATTGATTATGTTGCACTTTTGTTTTAAGCATTTTTTATTAATGCGATGCTACATGTTCTTAAAAAGGGGAGGAACATACCTCTTAATCTAAGCGAAGATATGCTACGCTATAGCTTCATTCGTGGACGCACATATCACTTATGCAATGTTTTCCGTATTGTAGATTAGAATTTGCCTAGTTTGTTGAAAGAAATACGGAGGTGTAACAGTCTGTATGCAGCTAACAAAATAGTACTGTTTACATATCACAAAGGCGTGATCTGAGTACTTACATTTACTGCTTTTCAAGGGGCTTGCTTGATCACAAGCGTTGTTGCTTCCACTCGAGACGAACGCGGGTGGTTACTGCCGGGTTCCGCATTTCTTTCAACAAACTATGCAAATTCTAATCTACAATACGGAAAACACTGCATACGTGATATGTGCGTCCATGAATGACGCTATATCGTAGCATATCTTCACTTAGATCAAGAGGTATGTTCCTCCCCTTTTGTTTTAATATTACATTTTTCTAAGTGTTTTGTATCCATGAATTAAAATATGTATATCTCTATGTTTTCTGTCGCAAATAATTGACCGACATGAAAGGTAGCACGTTGTGCAACTAAACACACCTGGCACGTGTGTAGGCGGGTAGCTGTTTTTGTGGTATTTTTTTTTATAGATTCATAGTAGTCCTTTGCTACACAGCCCCCTAAAAAAGAGGACTCTGCAGCTCTAACTGCTTTATTTCACTATATCGGACAACCCCTTTGTTTGGTTGAGCTTAAAGTAATTTACAATGGAGAATGTAAATATCTTATCATTTTCTGATGATGAATACAAAAAATTCTTTGACCTTCCGTCAATGCTAGATACACCCACCCCGAATGCAGCTGCTGCTCCACCCCCAACTACCAATGACTTAGACCTGTTGACACAAAAGAAAAAGAAACTCATTCGAACTGAGTCCCATGGCCAATTTATGGTCGAGTACCTAAAAGCGGGAGTCATCCCAGAGGGGCTCCAGGTAAAAAACATCCCCGGGTCTTTTTAGATAACCCGAAGTTTATGGTTGGGTTCAGTGGGGTGGGCAACAAATGCTCAAGGGATTGGGTCATTCTAGTTATTTCGACAACAGAATAGGAGGCAAAACAACAGAAAAAATATCTAGCCTTCCTAGAAAAAAAGATCCTAGACGAATCCGTGATCCCAGAAACTAAAACACTGCTTGACAAATTACAAGAGGAAATGGTGAAATTTAAATCATTCACCCTAGACAAAAAAAATTGGAAATTGAAAAAAGATATACAAAATTATAGGGAAGAGATCACTTACCCATATTTGGTTTCAGGTTTTTACCAATCAATAAATGCTAATCAAGGCCTTTCAAGAGGCCCTAACTGGCCTAGACAATACAAAAAATGTGTTTCCTTTTCAAATTCAAGTAACAGTAGTGGTTCAGATTCTGGGAACAATGCTCCCAACAGGGGAGGCGGTTCTTCACGAGGCCAGTTATTTCAAGGACGGGGCAGACGAGGGAGAATGCGGCAACCAGGCAATCATGGAATGCGTACTCGCCAATGGCAACCGCCACCCCAAACTTGGTAATTCCAAAATTGGGAATTCCAATTTTCAATTTGAGTAAACACACGCTCACACCGATCTAAATCAGCCTTCTTAGTAAAGGCTTATCATTTGTGCCTACTAATTATGCTGATCTGTTTAAAACAGAAACAGAGATGCGCAACTTCTTTCGCATTGTAAGACTGAAATACTTTTTCTGTGACAAAGAACTTATATCTTATAAGAGATCGAGTGCCACAGGCCTCAAACTTCCGTCCTCCTTCATCCCACCAATCTCAATGATTTCTCCTGAAATCATCAGTTTCGAGAACAAAATTCTTCGAGAGATGAGAACTCTCGTTAAAACCAAAAACAGATGCATTAACAATCTATCAAAAGAAGAAAAGCTAGCTCTTGTTAATTTAGAAAATAATGACTTATTCGTCATTAAGCCGGCGGACAAAGGAGGAGGTGTAGTACTGTGGGATACTCAACAATATAATAATGAAGTTCATAAACAATTGACAAACAAAAAATTCTATAACAGCTGCCAAGAAACCCAACTAACAACATACGGGATGAAATCAGCAGCCTTCTATCTCATGCACTACACGAGGGGTGGATAGAAGAGGAAGAAAAAGCTTTTCTCAGTAAAAGTCAACCCACCACCCCAGCCTAATATTGTTTGCCTAAAATTCATAAAAATGCCAGTCAACCACCAGGGCGCCCCTTAGTAGCCGCTATCGGTTCACTACTTGAACCATTATCAATCTACACAGATTCATTCCTTAGACCCTTTGTATTAAAAAAGAGGTCGTATGTTCAGGACACCACGAACATGATTAAGATCATTGATGAACTTGCTACGGACGCAAACGATATTTTAGTCACTCTAGATGTGGAGTCTCTCTACACCTGTATTCCACAATTACAATGCATTCAAGTGATTTTTTCGTACCTCGAAACCAGAGAGGACCTTTCAGTCCCGTCCGAGTTCATTTGCGAATGCATTAGAATAGCGCTGGTCAACAACTTCTTTATGGTGGAAGATAAATTCTACCAACAGCTACACGGAACAAGCATGGGTGCTACCTTTGCTCCCGATTTAGCGAACTTATTTATGGACAACTTAGAATTAAATTCTGTGTATCACGAAAGCAACCCTTTCCAGTTAAACATCAAAGCTTGGCATCGGTATATAGATGATGTGTTCCTTTTATGGCATGGAAGTGAAACAACTTTGACAGAATTTCTTGAGTGGATAAACGTACAAAGCCCATGCATAAATTTCACTATGAGCTTCAATCATCAGAAAATAGCCTTTCTAGATTTAGAAATTTATAAAACAGCTCAAGGCTCATTAAGAACCACTCTATACAAAAAGCCAACAGATAAAAACACATTGTTGTCACATAAAAACTTTCATCCACAATCATTGTGGGAAAATCTTCCCTTTGGTCAATTCTTACTCATCAGGCGTAATTGCTCCACCAAGGAAGACTTTGACCTTCATAGTAGTCACCTGTCGCAAAAACTAAAAGAACGAGGAAATCCATCTCACGTGATCCGACGATCACTTAAAAGAGCAACGAATACAAACAGAGACCAATGCCTGGAGAAACGCCATAGAGTACAAGAAGATAAAATAACATGTGTCTCCACGTTCTCCCCAATTAGCAACGACCTTCGTCACTGCATCCTAAAAAACTGGTCTTTAATTCAAACTGAAGATTTTTCTATAAACAAACCCCGATTTGCGTTCAAGCGTATGCCCAATTTACGAGACAAATTAGTACATACATACCAGTTGCAAAAAACAACCTCAGTACAACAACAAGCTACACTGTGGCATTTGCCACCAGTGAGCGGTCACTTTAAATGTGGTAACTGTTTGGTGTGTCGTTTGACAAAAAACGTGAAAACTGTCAACTTAAAGGGCCTAACACGGCACTTAAAAGCCTTCACCAATTGCAATACAGCATGGGCAATTTATGCTATCATTTGCCCGTGTAAATTAATTTACATTGGGAAGACAAAAAGACCTGTAAAGCAGAGAATCTGCGAACACAGGTCATGTGTTAAAAATTCAGTTCCGGAGAAACATTTAGTTGCTCATTTTGTAAAAGCAAAACACACCTGTGAAGATATTGAATGGTATATTATTCAAACAGTTCCACCACACCCTCGTGGAGGAGACCGCAACCAAAAGCTGAGGCAGCTTGAACAGAAGTGGATTTACAATCTAAACACTGTTCAGGCTGGCCTTAACATCGGAATTGAATGGAGTTTGTTTTTACACAAATAACTCTTTTGCACAAGTGACATTTAGGAAGCACACGAAAAGCACTCATTAGTGCATGCTGAGCTTATCAAATGTGCATGTTCACAACACAACCTTTTCTTGCTCTATCCTTGAAGAGTGTACAATATTGGGTGGAAATGTCACACAATGCAACATTTTTCGACAGTCTTTTTGAAATAATAAATAGAGTAGTATCAAAGCATAATAAAGCAATTCTACTCAATGCTTGCAAGTATGATGCTTTATTCTACTGCAGCATATCTTTTTTCTCAGTTTATTGCGACATTGCAGCCCGTTTCTTTTCTGTATTCCGGCCGCGCCTGCCATTTTTCCTTCCAAGATGGTGGCCGCGATTAGATGAATTTATAAATACAGCAAGTCGAGCCTTTTTCAAACGTGAGTGAAAGTGAAACCGGCAGTAACCACCCGCGTTCGTCTCGAGTGGAAGCAACAACGCTTGTGATCAAGCAAGCCCCTTGAAAAGCAGTAAATGTAAGTACTCAGATCACGCCTTTGTGATATGTAAACAGTACTATTTTGTTAGCTACATACGGACTGGTACACCTCCGTATTTCTTTCAACAAACTAGGCAAATTCTAATCTACAATACGGAAAACACTGCATACGTGATATGTGCGTCCACGAATGAAGCTATATCGTAGCCTATCTTTGCTTAGATTAAGAGGTATGTTCCTCCCCTTTTTAAGAACATGTAGCATTTCATTAATAAAAAATGCTTAAAACAAAAGTGTAACATAATCAATTTGTAGGCAGTTGGTATCACTTTTGATATGAACTTGACTTGGCTCATTTAGTTGGTCTCCCCGCTATTTCTTTTATGAAATTCCGCTTTCTAACGAATGTAATATAAAAGACAAACACTCAAAGGCAGTCTATACTGCTTCAGATATGAACTCGATTTGGCTCATTTAGGTGGCTCTGTTGCCAGTCTTTTTTGAACCTCCGCCTTCTAATGAAGGTAGCGTAAAAGAGAAAACAAACTTTTCAAAAAAATCATCTTTGTTTGTTGCAGTTTTCAAATTTTTGAGAAGAAATCACAGTTGGGACCAGTGAATCCTGTCCGCATTTGTTCTAAAATCAAGTCCACACACGCCAAATAAACTATGAAAAGGTTAGTTGAATTAGTTGCATGTGCACACACATAGAGACATTACACTGTGTTTTTATCTTGTTACTAACACGTTTTTTTCGTTTGGTTTTTAGGAAATTAACCAATGAACTATTTCTGAAATTCTAATTTGGGAGATCTATATAAATCAAGTCCTGAAGACGGGTCCGACACATGCCTGATAGCATTAAATAACTAGCTACTGAGCCTATTTAACCATCTCTCGCCAGGACCCAGAAACACACACTTTGGTGTCGACAAAGTCAAGGACAGAAAAATTGACAAAGTCAAAGATAGTGAATTGTATTAAGGTTTCATTTAATAACAAGATGTCACCTTATATGTTTACTAAACTCACTACATCACCAGTATCTGACGAATGTGTTCAGTTCAAACCAACTGATCAAGACAATTGATTTTCAGTATAGGTTCTTTTATGGAATGTTATGTGTAAACAAAATGCATTTTTGTCTCTCTTTGTTTTAATATAACATTTTTCTAAGTGTTTTGTATCCATGAATTAAAATATGTATATCTCTATGTTTTCTGTCGCAAATAATTGACCGACATGAAAGATAGCACGTTGCGCAACTAAACACACCTGGCACGTGTGTAGGCGGGTAGCTGTTTTTCCAGTATTCAACATCCAGCCTTCAACATCCTTTTAGATCCAGATGCCAGTCACCAGGCCAAGCAGTAGCTGAACCATTTTCAGCTAGGCCTCAATCCTCAACTAATCCTCACAACCCAGTGAAGCGCTGTGATGGGGGAAGCATCCTGAACTATCTGGCTTGCTACCATAAATGCTTGCCTGATGAATTCGACATCCCACTGATCTGAAATATCCAGAAACAAGAAGGGCAGATCCCATGCAGTTTTGGCGACCGGCCTAGCTGACCCTGTCTTGCCTGTTGTGCTGTCCTTCCCTTATAGACCCGATCCAATTGACCAGAACTTTGACGGTCCAAAAATCATAAATCCCAATGGATTCTGAGTATTAACAGGATGCTAGAGAACTATTGTATACCTTGCCTTATTGGGTTCCACCCTAATCTCTGAATTATCCTGACTTTGATAACCAGTAACAGTGTCAAAATCTTTAGTGCTATCCTATCTATTTGCTAAAGCGTCATTTTCATAGTAACTCTTATCCATAAATCCAAATTAGTGTTTGGACTGGTTCTGCCGGGGAAGGCGCTGGGGATCTGTTACTGAAGTCATGAATCAGTCTAAGAGCTTACTTCGTCCCAACCTGGTTGTCTAGTTTGAATGCTCTAGTCTTGAGTAAAAGCATAACCCATATTTTCTGGTTTTAAACTGAAGTTCTTGTCCAAATTCGCGTCTATATTTTCGAATAAAACCTCTATAACTCCCTCAGTTTTAAAGATAGAAACGAAATTTCAACTCTCACTGATACCTAAAATCCTTAGCTATCTCAACGACCAAAACCCGTAGTGTATTTCACCCATTTTTCTTCAATCTTGCAAAGTAAAGGTTTGCCACAAATGTGCAATTTCAGCCAAAGTACATGTGTCTTTTGCCCATGTTAAAGTACTTTTTCCATCCCATCCAGATCTGAAGTGTATATTATGGTTCATATTATAGCCCATGCATGTTAGGACCTGATTAGTGTTGCTTTCTTTAGAATTTGTCTCCATTTTAACATTTTTTGACCATTTAGCAGTATTTCACAAAGCCATTTTCACCTGTCATTTCTTTTTTTTTTTTAAAACATGTTTTTATTATTTTGTAAGTGATACAAAAGGTAAACAATCCCTCAACTCCCCATCCCGCCTCCCCCGCCCACCCTCTTCCGGAAGCATAGTCATTGATCCAAAGTACTCGCGGCTAGTTACTAGGTGAATAAGTCAGAGATTTTTATAGAGTGCGGGCACCACTGTGCCATGTAGTCTGACTGGAGATATTCTAGCACTCCACCCCATTCTTTTATGAAGGAGCCATGTGTTCCATGGAGATCGTGTGTGAT
Organism: Ambystoma mexicanum; assembly: GCF_040938575.1. Lineage (NCBI taxonomy): Eukaryota > Metazoa > Chordata > Amphibia > Caudata > Ambystomatidae > Ambystoma > Ambystoma mexicanum. The sequence continues at coordinate 547,021,427 of NC_090929.1, forward strand.
TTTTTCCATGGTCATTTGGGACCAGACCTTGTGTAGCCAGGTGAACAGCATCGGTGGGTCTCTATTTTTCCATCCCTGTGCGATTGTTGCCCAGGCCGCAATGAGTAGGCTCATGAAGCTTTTTCGCTGCGCCTTGGTGAGTGTGTTGACATTGTGGTCCGTGAATCCACAGAGCCAGGTTTTCTCCGTGTACCGGTCCACTTCTGGGAAGATCTTCTTCAGTTCGGCTATTACTCCTGTCCAGAAGAGTTTAACCTTGGGGCAGTCCCACCAAATGTGTCTCCACGAGCCTGCATCTGTACAGCCTCTCCAGCAGCGGTTAGGTGTAAGTGGGTACATACTATTTAGCCTCTCCGGGGTGTAGTGCCATTGCGTGACGATCTTAATCCACATTTCTTTGGTTTGAACTGCTCTGGTCAGTTTGTGGATATCGGACCACAACGACTGCCACTGCTGTGCGGTGATGACTATCCCCAGCGTTGTTTCCCATCTTTTCATGTATGCCCACTTGATGTCTTCTCCCTGGGTATTCATGAACCTATAGAGATTGGAGACTAGTTTTCTGTCTCCTGAGTTTGTGAGGAGAAACTTTTCAAAGGCGGTAAGTTCTCTTGTCGCCGCATGGGTGATCTCAGGCGTGATCAGCCAGTGTCTAAGCTGCTCATATTTGTACCTGTCCGCATTAGTGAGGTTCCAAATTGATTTGCAGTTGGCAAAAGATCTCAGCTCCCCGTCCACGAACATCTCCCCTATTTTCCTGCAACCAGCTTCCTCCCAGTTCCCATAAGCCCCTTGCTCAGTCCCCGGGGGGAACTGCCGGTTTCTACAGATTGGGGTGAACGGGGCCGTAGTCGTGGTAATGTTCTCTCTCCGTGTCTGCTCGTCCCATGCGTTCAGCGTGGTCTTCATGATCTCACTAATGCGAAGATTCGGGTGCCTGTGCTGCTTAGGTGTCCATAATAAGTCTTCTAGTGGCGTTCTGGCGACCGCCCGGTCCTGTGTCACCCATATCGTTCGTTGATTATCTCCTAGCCATTCTCTCAGAATCCTGAGCTGGGCCGCTTGGTAGTAGTTCTAAAAGTGTGGGAGTGCTAGCCCACCTTCCCTGATGTTGGATGTGAGGATTGTTCTGGATACTCTGGGGGGTTTCCTGCTCCAAATGAAGGATGAGACCGACTTGGCTAGGGCTCTGAAAAAGGAGTCTGGGACCCCAACCGGTAGGGACTGGAAGTAGTACAGTGCTTTAGGGAGAATGTTCATTTTTATCGACTGTATTCTCCCCCACCAGGAAATATTTAGGGGATTCCACCTCTCTAGATCTCTTTGAATCTTGGCTAGGAGTGGGGGATAGTTCTTGGTGTACAAAGTCTCTACCTTGTGAGTCAGTGTTATACCGAAGTATTTTATGCCCTCTTCCGCGACCTTTATGTCCAAGTGGTCTGCCTCTCTACCCAGTGTTACGCTGCACCCTGCCAATATAAGCATTTCTGATTTTTTTTTATTTATTCTTAAGCCAGAAATGCTCCCAAATAGCTCCAGCAGGTGGAACGCCGCTAGTGCTGAGTGGGTAGGGTCCTCCAGTGCCAAAAGCATGTCATCCGCATAGGCTATAACCTTGTGTTGTTTCCCCGCCATCTCAATCCCTCTAATTTGATCTGTTTCCCTAATTTTAATGAGTAGGGGTTCTAGGAATAGCGCATACAAGAGTGGCGAAAGTGGGCAGCCCTGTTTCGTTCCCCTGGATATTTCCACCCTCTCTGTAATTTCTCCGTTTACCGCTATCCTGGCTGAGGGGGAGGAGTAATTGGCTTTGATCATGTTAATATATTGATTCCCAAATCCCATGTGCGCCAGAGTTTTAAAGAGCATTGACCATTCTACACGGTCGAACGCCTTTTCTGCATCTAGAGAAAGTAGTACTGCTGGGGTGCGGGAGAATTTTATTTTCTCTATAAGGTGGACTAGTCTTCTGGTGTTGTCATGTGTCTGTCTTCCCGGAATGAAACCCGATTGATCTGGGTTGATTAAGGAGGGGAGCAGTGGGGAGAGCCTGGCCGCCAGGATTTTGGTGTAGATTTTTGAGTCTAGGTTAATTAGGGCTATAGGTCTGTATGAGCCCGGGAGGGAGGGATCCTTCCCTTGTTTATAAAAAAACAGAATTTTTGCCTCGTTCATAGATGGAGTGACATTCCCACTATCTTTGAAGGTGTTTAGAAGTCTAGTGAGGAATGGGGCGAGGATGTCTACATATTTTTTATAGAATGTGGCTGTGAAACCATCCGGGCCGGGTTCTTTGTTGAGCGGGAGGCTCATTATCGCCTTCTTCACTTCACTTTCGGTTATCTGGGCCTCTAGGTCTGCTCTGGTTTCATCTGATATTTTCTGAAAGGGGATCGATGCCAGGAAACTGTTTTGATCAGCTTCATTTGGGTTCTCTGTGGAGTACAGGTTCTGATAGAATTCCCTGAATGTGTTCCCTATATCCTCGGAGCTCGTTAGCGTATCCCCGTGTGCATTTTTGACTTTCTTGATGGTTGTTGCGTTCCGCTTCGACGAGAGCAGTCGGGCGAGAAGTCGGTCTGCCTTGTTGGCTTTGATGTAGTATTTCTGTTTGAGGTATAGGAGAGATCTCTGGGCTTGTTTGCTTCGGAGATGTTCGAGTTGACCCTCTGTGTGTTTGAGTGTCCGTTTTAGGTCTCTTGTGGGGCTTGACATTAATTCTTCCCGGATATCCGACAGCTTCTTTTCCAGTTCTGATTCCCACTGCCGTATTTGTTTATCCCTGGTCGCTTTGAGGGCTATTAGATGGCCTCTGATTACAGCTTTGGACGCCTCCCATACGGTGCTCAAGGGGACCTCCCCCGTGTCGTTATGCTCAAAGAATTCTTCCATTTTTTCCCTTATGGATTCTCCCATCACTGGGTCGGATAGTATTTCTTGTGGGAGTGTCCACCTCCATATTCTCCTTTCGTTCCCCGGAGTCGACAGTTCCAGCCAGATAGGTGCATGGTCCGACAGTGAAATGGGGCCCAGCTCCAGATCCTGTATTTTACCCAGGATCCCCACTGACACCCAGAAGTAGTCTATTCTAGACATTGTGTTGTGAACGTGTGAAAAGTAGGTGTAACCCTTGGTTTGGCCTTTATGTTCCCTCCAAGCGTCCCACAGGGCCATGCCTTCCATCTGTTTCCTCAGACGCTGAGAGGGGGCGCTCTGGTGGAGGGGTCCGCTCGCACTACGGTCTGATTGGGGGTGCCAGGCCATATTTAGATCTCCACCTATTATCATTTCCCCCTTCGCGAACCCCTCCAGCCTCCACATTGTGTCCCTCAGAAAGCCATCTTGGCCCGAGTTTGGGGCGTAAATGGATGCCAGTGTCATAAGGGCGTTGTGTAGTTTGATATTGGCAAAGACATACCTTCCGTCCTTATCTGAGGTTTTGTCGATCACCTTTACTTCTATATTTCCTTTCACAGCGATCAACACTCCCGCCTTTTTTTCGGCTGCGTTGGATTGTGCAATTATCTCGTATCCTCTCAGGCGAATTTTCCCCCTATCTTGAGCTTTTATGTGGGTCTCCTGGAACAATAGCACATCCGCCTTTTCTCTTCTTAACATGATCTCCACTTTTTTCCGCTTCACCGGGGAGTTCAGGCCCCTTACATTTAATGTTACAAGTCGAATCTTCCCCATTTCAAATAGTCTGATTGTACAAGTGTAGAGCTCGAGTTGTGCTTCCCCTTCTCGCTTCCGGAAGATCTGCCCTCCCCTCCCAAACAATAAACAATTCCCCCAACCAAAAACTTTGTTGCAACTTTACACCCGAGGAGGGCACGGGTACCTAAGGTAGCTCTGGCGTTCCGCCTGTCGCTCCCAGCCCTCTGTAGGCTCGAGGTTAACTTATTGGGGAGTCCTAAACCCCTCATTGTTCCTTGATCTTTATGTGGGTTGTTCCAGCTCCGAGCCGGGCCAACTAAGTCTGTCGTTTGCGACTTCCATCATTGGGGGCCGTTCCATGTGCTGTCTTCAGTTATTGGGCCCCGGGTCTTTTGTGCTTTCATCTTTGCATCCACTAATTTGTTACGGTAGTCCCATCCCTACCCCCTCCGCGCCGTTTTCTTTTCTGTCGGACCATTTCCCATCCCCCCGGCCTGTTGTGTGGTTCCCCCATTTTCCTGTCTTTTCTGGCCAAGGATTCCCTTGGCTGGATGTCCAAAATGGATAGCCCCTCTTCCATGGTGGTCACCCTCCTTTGTTTCCCTTCCCAGTCGAACAGCAGACCGAAAGGGAATGTCCATTTATATTTTAGCTCTCTTGTGACCAGTTCCCTCGTGAGAGGGGCCATCTCTCTTCTTTTTAGGAGTGTAACGGCTGATAAGTCCTGAAACAGCTGAATGTCTGCCCCATTCATCCTGATTTGATCCAGCTGCCTTGCTCTTCGTAGAATAAGCTCTTTTTGTGGATAGGAGGACAAAGCCGCCAGGACGTCTCTGGGTCTCTCTCCCGGTGCCCCCGTGCGTCTCGGGCCTACTCGATGTATGCGATCGATCCCCACTGTCTCCGGGTCCTGAGCTTCGATGATATCCCCGAAAACCTCCTGAACAGCCTTCTTTAGGTCCCCGTCCAGGACCGATTCTGGCATATTTTTGATGCGTATATTCGATCTGCGGGACCTATTCTCGAGGTCTTCGCACTGAATTTCTAGATTATGGGTCAGGCGCACCAGGTGTTCTTGTGTTTCGGCGCGCTGAAGGGCCTCTTCTTCTGCGTTTTGCACTATCTTTTCTAGGGTGTCAGTCCTTTCCTCCAGGTTGACAATGTCATGTTGAACTCCTTGAACTGCCTGTTGCATATCCTGTTTAATAGCTGCAAACTGGTCTTGGACCGTTGACATTAATTTATCTTGTAGTTCTTTAAACCAGGAGTGCATATCGTCTTTTGTCGGAGGTTGGGAGCCGGGGGCCAAGTCCCTCGTCTCGGACGAGTTTGCGGCCTGTTGAGAAGAGTCCTCCTGTATCCTGCTCCTGGTCGACACTGGGGTGTCCCCTGCCCACATTTGTATCAGGTTGGAGTCTTGTTTGGGGGGCTGCTGTGTCTGTAGGGATCCGCCCCTCTCCCCTTCGCTTTAGACATGTCTTCCTTTAAATGTTCTTGTCTTGGAGTCCCCCCGGACGAGCCCGTCCCCTCTCCTATTTCTTTGGCCGGGGGGAAGCCTCTTGTTAGGTGGGCCTTGGCGCGTCCTGCTGATTTCGTGTCCCTTCTTGGGTTGTTTATCGTTGTAGGGGGTGGCTTCGGGGGGCTACTAGGGGGGAAGGGGGGCGTATAGTCCACTTAGGTGTGGCGCCTGTTGTAAAGACCCCACGTGTGCTGCAGAGTTGGGGCTCCGGTTAGTGCGGCCCTCGGAGATTGCGCCGCTCTCTGTTACCCTGGGTGGGTCTGTCTACGGTGCTCCGATTTGTGGCCACCTCAACTTATTTCTCAGCTGTGGGGTGGGGGGGGGATGATCCCTCTCCGCTTCGGCCTGGTGGGCCTTCGTGCGGTTCCGCCGCCGGCGCGGGGGGGGCCTTCCAAATTCACGGGGCCCCAAGGGGGCGCGGGGTGCACAAGGGGGGGCGCCTCACCTTGTGGTCCACCGGACTGGGGACCGCCGCTGGAGACCGACGTCCCGGGGCGGTTGTGGGAGATCTGCGCCGCACCCGGCTCCGTCCCGCTCTTCCTGCGGGGTCCGCTGCTGCCGAGGGTCGCCGAGCCCGTTCTTCGGAGCTGCCGGATGTCTGCCCGACCCCCGGGCGCCGCAATGCTGGGGCTCCGTTCCGAGGGGCCTCCCCGATCCTCGCCTCCCCCGCCGATGGCCCCCACCTCGCTTCTTCTGGGGGGGCCTGTGATGGTGGTTCTTGGTGCGCGGGCCGCTCCTTGTCCCGATGGGGGAGGGGGAGCACCGTTCCTCGGCGCGGGAGGGGGCCGATGTGACCTCCTCCTGCAGCCCGTGGCAGGAGCCGTACCCGGAGCTATGTGTGCGGTACAGCCGCCCTCTGGCTCGCAGCTTCTAAGGTGCTAATGAGTGGCCCGGCAGGAGCGAGACTCACTCGCGTCTTCTCGCTCCGGCGGCCATCTTGGAATGGTCTTCACCTGTCATTTCAAAGTGTCATTTGCCAAAATAAGGTTTTCTCTCTTGTGTGGGAAGGAGGAGTGCCTATTACTCTAGCCATTGTATTTCATTCCGGAAAACCTACTGATTACTCACATTGGTGTAGGATTGCTCATTTGTATGTAAACAAAACTTTGCAGGGGGAAGATTGACCTAAACGCTGTCTGTGTGCAAAACAAGACTGTTCTTTTTCCCTGTGTTTTCTATTTTGCCTCCTTATAAGTAAATTCAATTGCTATGCTTCTTTCTGAATTGTATTCTCACCCTCTGGGTGATTGCTGCTCCATATCTATATCTATAGTAACCCTATGTGTGATTTGAATATTAAAATAAATAAATATTTACCTTTGCTTTGCAAACTAGCCTGATTCCTGGTTCAGTGTGACTGGGGGTGGGGGGAGATTTTGAGAAGGGTGTGATATGAGTGGTATATCATTCAGAACATTGAACTTATAGTCAAAAATAAAATAAGGCTTTCATTTGCACACTACATGCATAGGCGAGTCTTGGATGTGTGCCTGATTGAAATCCCTTACAGCACCTACACTCTGGAACAAAGTGTGTGGGTAAATTAACTCCCAAACAGATTATGTGAGTAGTAAAAACTCATAAACACCTTCATGTAATAATTTTTGGTGCTTTTTCCACTGAGAGAATTGTTGATTGACAGCTAATACACTCACATTAGATAATCTACATAATTTGCCTCCTTTCCACTCAAGCAAATGCAGCCCCTTCCCGTGACCTTCCTCATTGCAGCAGTCTGTATCTCTTGACGGCCATCTTTGCTACAGGTCAGAAAGGATGCAGGGGCGTCATTTGGGATTGCCAGGGGTCGCAACTGTGACACCTGAGGTCTCCCTTGCTACCACTGTGGTCTCCCTTAATACCCCCATGTGGATCTTTGTTTCTGGAGTGGCTGCTTTCTTGTTCAGGCCCCTTCAAAATAACAGGGGCATCCATAAGTGTAACACTTTGAGCAGTCACCATAAATATGAACAAATAGGAATAACAAATAGTCTTTCTGGAATTCGATACAATAATTCCTAGATTCATTAAAGGTTGCTTGATTTAGTCTGTTCTTAAACACCTCAAATTCAGAATGCAGACAAAAACTGTATGCATTTTGCTTTTCGCAAGTTGCAGTTATAGCATATTTTTTTCTGGAGGTTTCTCTGTTACGATCATCACAAGACATTCCATCTCTGTATCCTTGGTCACATGCCAAAACCCTTGTGCCTAAAAGCTTGTGCACAGTGTAGAAATGTTTGACCATAGCAATTGAAGTGGCCATTGATTTCATTGTACCACAATTAGTGGTTTGTTTTAATGTGTCTATCTTTCCTATCTCCCTGGCATGCTGTTCAGGATGTTTGCATTTATGATGTAACAAGTGCTCACACTACGGATGGCGTGTCAGTGCGCCGCTTTCCCGGTGCTACTCTAAATTCTTAAATACACGGTTATAAACACTCCCAATTGTATGTATTTTGCCAACCTCTGAAGCCTGAAAAGTAGATCCACGCAAGCTTAACATGTGGCCAACTTTGCATCAGACCTGCAGATGAACTGGCCTGCTGCACAATCTCAGTTACCAGTTTATTGTATCCACTACAGAGTCTAATTTGCTTTCTGACTTTGAGAACATTCAGACATGTAATTGCTCATTTTGCTATAGTGGTAAGATAGCTTTAGCTGGTAAGATAGCTCAGTGGGTTGAGCTCTATCTGACGCAATGTTTGTGTGATCTGCAGGTTGCAGGTTCAAATCTCGGCAATGCCAAATCAGCTTTCATCCTTCTGGGGTCTAAGTGACTACCAACACAGGTTGGGTAATATGTATATTTGTTCTATATAAAGCACTTAAGCGTAAATGCTATATAATAACACATCATTATCATTTGGCTATGGACGTCTGCTTGCATTCACAGGAATTTGGTTATATGGGCCTACACACACTGATATTAAAGGAATGGTTTGCCCAAACATTTTTATTGCACAAAAAGATGGGCAATAATAAAAAAAATAGATTTGCACTTTTTTTTTTAAGTCCCTATGTAAAATTTTGAGCAAATGAAGCACAAAATTTACACAAGGAAGCACATGGGGCCTCCATTTTGTGAAATCGATGACCGCCTGTGCTTGCTTTTGCTTTTGCGGCACTAATGAAGGAAAAGCCAGACAGCTGTAGTAAACAAAAGCTACCACTGGGTGGCTTTTCCTTCATTGGTGTCGGGACTTGGAGGACACAGACCGGAGACTACAGGCAGAAAAGCTGCAGCTGCATCTCGGTAAGTGCTATTTTTTTTAAAATAAAAATAAAAGCTTCATTTGCTCAAAACTTTACATAGGGACTTAAAAAAAAAGTGACAATCTATTTTTTTTATTATTGCCCATCTTTTTGTGCAATAAAATGTTTTGGCCAAACCATTCCTTTAATGATACATATGGTGATTCATTCTTGTATGAAATGTATATCACATTACAGTGATGCCTTAACCATATTTATCGTAGTGTACTTAGGAACAATGCTATCTACTGCCACTTCCTGTTTTGCCAAGTGGTGAAAGTTTGTGTTCCATCACTTCCCGTGATGTCACTTCGGGTGGGGTCAAATGCATCACTTCCTGTGATGTCATCAGAGGGCAAGGGTCATGTGATGTCACTTCCGGTACTCGTGGCATTTTGGTATAATGACGTCCCAGAAAGGATGGAGATTTTCGCTTGTTTTGGAGTCCTTTTGCGCTGAACTTTGTAAATGTTGCCTCGTCTAAGGGCCTCATTAGGACCCTGGCGGTAAGGGGTTTGCGCCAGCGTTAGCTGCGCCGACCCCTTACCGCCAACTACGAGATTCCAGAGCGCCATGGACACTTTTCCGCCCGCTTTTTGCGGGCGGAAAAAACCATGGCGCTCTGGGACCTTGGTGTTAATTACGCCACCGTATTTTACGGTGGCGTAATTAACTCCTTCCCCACTCCCATTGAGCCCTATGGGGCCGAAATGGGAATGGGGAAGGGTAAATGGGACAATGGGGACTTACCGCCCCGCCGACCTCGGAATGGGGCGGTAAGTCCGCCATCGGCCATGGCGTAAAGGGACTTTGCGCCATGGCCGGAAAGTCCGTGGATGGCGGTAAAAATCCGCCAGGGTCCTAATGAGGGCCTAAGCCTTGTTTAGGGAGGCCATTGTTATCAAGTTAATTTGCATGCTTATTTAACTCAGTTAAATTAATTAAGAAGGTGTATTTTGTTCACTGCATACTTACACATGCAATAGAGGCGTTTTAGCGGATTCGTACCAAAATGTCACCCTCACAATTGCGACTGCCGAAAATGCAGACTTTATTTTTACCCCCCTTACACCACATATATATGTGAGGGGGTATAGAATATAATATTAATATGGAGGGCATGCAGGGGTCTCCCCCCACCATATATATGCGGTGCAAAGTCAGTATTTTCGGCCGTCGCAATAATCACATAGATCCCATTTTAGCTGTATCAGAAAGACTCGATAAAACTGACTTATTTTTCATCAGTGTTTTATCTAATAACACTTATTTCAGGGAGATAGGGTGTAGGAGTCCCACACAAAACCTTCTCGCTTAGGTCCTGAGACAGTTTGTGGTGCTCTCACAACTGTACATCACTTTAGCATATTTCTGAAAAGTGCATTTATTTGCTGAATTTTTGCCGGAGCAAGGTATGGCAAAACTTGATTGCCTACCTAGCTCCATACCGAGAGGCAGCGCACGCCACAAAGGAAGTCGTGCACATAGGTGCTGTGGCAGTTTATGTGCCACTTCCTGCATCGGATTCTTGCGACAGACTATGCAGATGTAAAGACAGTGCATATCTCAATAATTGACAAGCAAACAAAGAAAAATACAATTTTCAGATCAGGGGATTAATGTCCTCATTATTAAGCCTGACTGAACTTCCTAAAAGGAAAATCTCTGAGACATCAAATCTTCTTGCTGAGAATCTTGCAACTGTGCAACAGGATATTGGCATGGTCAAATCCCAGGTTCAACTTGCATTCTGGTTTCCTTACATTGACTGAGGAGTCCTGGATCTCTCGTTGAATCGCTAGCTGATTTTTCATGTTCGTTCAGCCAATAAGAGCCCTATCAGTCTGATTCTTCACGTCCTCTCAGCCAGTCAAGTTTCTCGAATTTCCGAAAGGAAGGTTGAAGTGCTATTAAAGGCATGCACCATTGTCGATTTTACCATTTTGTTAGGTAAGGTTTCATACAGGGCAGGCTCAACAGTGGAGGGATCTAGGAGCGTCATGAACAGATTTAGGAGCAGTGTTTGAACTTTGTTGTTTGTTATTGTTTAGTTTTGTGTTTTTGGCGGAGTTTTCGTGTGCCTGTTTGTCTGCTTAGTATTTGCTGTGTTTCGTTAGTTTCCCCATATATATAATTTAAAAAAAGCACAACACAATCCTACTTTTTCTCTTGTCTCTTTTCCCTTTTGAGTACTCTCATAAAAAATGTAAAAACAAAAATGAATGTTCCTGTACTTGTTTCTTTCACCCAAAAACGAACACAGACCAATAATTGTTGTTTTCCAATCATGGTTTCCAGGGACATCAATTGGAGGTTGCTAGGGGTCACAAGTGCAACCCCTGTGATCTCCCTTGCTACCCCAGCCTTACTGTTTGCGACCCCAGCTATATTGAAAAAAAACGGAAGCTCAGAGCTTCCGTTTTTTTTTCAATATAGGTGGTTTCCTGGGCTGCACTAGTGCAGCTGCCTTCAAGAGTTCTGTCATCTGTAACTTTCAGTGGTTGCTTAGGAACCACGAAAAGTTACAGTCATTGCTCTTGAAAGCTCAGAGGGTGGGAGGTGGAGCAAGCGTGCTCCTTCTCCTTTGGCGCCGGTGGCTGGAGTTGAGCAGCGGGACCATGTTTGGCACAGAGATCGCACTGTCATTAGGCATGGAGCCCAGCAGTACCATCGAGGCCCTACTACACGAAAATATGTACCCAACACAGAGCTACGCGAGCGGCATGAAATTCTGCTGCTGTAAATTGGAGACAAAATGATATGGAAACATTGTTTATCTAAAGGAAGCAGGGGGAGGAAATGTGCCAAGGGTTCTGCTCCTGCTTCGATTTGAGTGCAGCAGAATCAAAAACACTGGTCAAAAACAGTGCTGGGGATGAATAAAAATAGCTCATATTTTTATAACCCAATTGGTGACTTTTCCTGACTACTGTTGATGTTACTTGTTTGGGTGCATTTTGAGAGAAAAGTGCACAAGGTGCAATATTTAAAACAATTTGGACAGTAACTTTGCTCAAAACTGCCAGCTGCAGAGAGCAATAAATCACATTGGCACAGAAAACCGTCTGACAATAGCCTTGTGGGCCGGCCCCTAGGCTTTGCACTTTTGACCTATAGGACAAGCCGCGCTTGGATTCTCAAAAGCACCACATTCATAATATAAGTCAAGCGCCTAGAAGTAATTTCCTTTGCAGGAAGGATGGACCGAAATGTAACCTCTTACATACAAAGAAGAACATCCTGGGTCGAGGTTCCAAGATGTATATATACACCGGAGCACGGCACTTGCTCTGGGTACCTGCTTATATGGCCTTGTAGGCCCCTGCCTTGCACCCTTGTCCTATTTACCTGAGTTCCAATCCCTACTTTGGCAAGCAGAGTAAACGCTGCAGTGCAGTGTCCACTGACAGCTGGGACAAAAGACTTTTCCAGATCTGAGATCAGGGGAGACATTTTTTGCAGGACCCAGTGGGAAATGTGTCCAATTCAAGCACTGCACACATATCAACATAGATCGCCATATAGGCAGTAGGATAGTTTAGCACACCTCTGACATTTAGCACATGCATACCTATAGGGAAATGTCTGATGGTCTGGCCCAGTTCTGGAGAACTGGTCTCCAGAACTGGAGCCACTTTAATTACTTACTTCTACTTCAGATAGTTTTAACCAGCAGTACTGGTCCGTGTACCGTTTGCCACAACCCCCACACCCTCTCAAAATATACAGCTTGTTCTAAAAAGTAATGTATTACAGCTTGAGAAAGTGGTTGACTTTTCTAGTTGCTTACTGGATCGAATTCCTGTCCCAGTCGCACCACCTGTCATCCGCATACACCTCCCAGTCACAGGTTCGAATCACCAGAGAACCAATTTTGCCCCACTCACTTCCTAGATCGATATATTGAGTCTCATAAAATGAAGCTTACTTATTCCTGCATCCTTACTGTGAAAACAAGCTTTCCGTTCCAATCAGGAGCGTCCATGGGGTGGCAAGTGGCATATATAGCCGCTTGTCCTTGGCAGGAGGCCCTGGGTACAGTGCTATGTGCACAGCTGTCCAAGGCTTGTCCTTTTGTCTGTGGTATCTATGCTGCTGCAAGGTAAGAGCACCTGCTCTTGGGAGTGGGCAGGTATTCACAACCTGAGCCCTGCTGCTCACAAGTAGGGGGCGCCAAATTACTAAGGGACACTGGCAAGGCGCACTCCATGATTCTTGTAGAAAAAGGTGACATTTCGTCATCACTCTCCTTCAAAAATAGTTTGCCAATTTCACCCCAAACAGTTGGATGACATTTACCATGCTTCCTGAAAATGTTCATGCCTATTTCACACGCAACACCTAAAAATAACTTTTGCAACATAATACGTTTTTACACAGCGCCTCATACCATTTTTGGGTCTTGTGGGAATGTAGGCTCTGCATTTCAACATCCAGGGAATGCATGATGATCTGGAAAAGGAAAAAATTCAATTTAACTGTGCAGGCTTGAAGATGCACTGGTGGTAATTCATAGAATTCAGCGCACAAGTGGCGCACGCAGCTGGCGCACAGTGTGTGCGTGAGACAGTCTGTGCCAGCCGCGTGCGCAAAAATCCATTTCCGCGCACAGCGTATTCATGGATTTCAACATCCATTACCAGCCGTGGCGCAGAGTGGCGCAGCGACCCAGCAGCAGCGCCAGTTACGCCCCAAGCCCTCCCCATGCGCCATGCACAGTGCACAAATCCCGTACATGGTGCAGAGGCTAGTGGACCAGCATACAGCCCCCCAACCACGAAAACGCCTGTAAAACTCCCCGCGCACCCCTCCGAATACATGTACACCACTGCGCGGGGAGTGACACACGCGATTGGGCCTGTGCGAGCGGGGTATGTGTATTACTGGGGTTCGCAGGGAGTGTCACACGCGATTGGGCCTGTGCGAGCGGGGTACGTGTATTACTGGGGTTCGCGGGGAGTTTCACACGTGATTGGGCCTCTGCGAGCGGGGTACGTGTATTACTGGGCTTCGCGGGGTGTTTCACACACGATTGGGCCTGTGCAAGCGGGGTACGTGTATTACTAGGGTTCGTGGGGAGTTTCACACGCGATTGGGCCTGTGCGAGCGGGGTACGTGTATTACTGGGGTTCGCAGGGAGTTTCACACGTGATTGGGCCTGTGCGAGCGGGGTACGTGTATTACTGGAGTTTGTGGGGAGTTTCACATGCAATTTTGCTGTCAGAGCGGGGTACATGTATCCAGTGGGGTGCACGGGGAGTCCCACAGGTGAATTGGCAGTGTGGGTCCTCCCAGGTGTGCCCTCTACCCCCTCCACAGCCCCTGCAGGCAGGCCACACCACCGGGGACTACCCTGCACCCCTGGTCATGTTCCACACGCAGCCCATCCACCATGGGCATGCCCCCCAGCCAGCCCTCATGTCCCCCTGGACCCCCACACCCCCAGCATTGACGGGCACCTGCCAGCAGGCCCCGACTCATGTCCCCCAGCACCCCCACCCACCCAGCAGTGATGGGCACCTGCCAGCAGGCCCCAACTCATGTCCCCCTGGGCCCCCACCCACCCAGCATTGACGGCCACCTGCCAGCAGGCCCCGACTCATGTCCCCCAGCACCCCCATCCACCCAGCAGTGATGGGCACCTGCCAGCAGGCCCCGACTCATGTCCCCCTGGACCCCCACCCACCCAGCATTGACGGGCACCTGCCAGCAGGCCCCGACTCATGTCCCCCTGAACCCCCACCCACCCAGCAGTGATGGGCACCTGCCAGCAGGCCGCGACTCATGTCTCCCTGGACCCCCACCCACCCAGCATTGACGGGCACCTGCCAGCAGGCCCCCGACTCATGTCCCCCTGAACCCCCACCCACCCAGCAGTGATGGGCACCTGCCAGCAGGCCCCGACTCATGTCCCCCTGGACCCCCACCCACCCAGCAGTGATGGGAACCTGCTAGCAGGCCCCGACTCATGTCCCCCTGGACCCCCACCCACCCAGCATTGACGGGCACCTGCCAGCAGGCCCCGACTCATGTCCCCCTGGACCCCCACCCACCCAGCAGTGATGGGCACCTGCCAGCAGGCCCGACTCATGTCCCCCTGGACCCCCACCCACCCAGCATTGACGGGCACCTGCCAGCAGGCCCAGATTCATGTCCCCCTGGAACCCAAACCACCCAGCATTAACGGGCACCTGCCAGCAGGCCCCGACTCATGTTCCCCAGCACCCCCACCCAGCCAGCAGTGATGGGCACTGTGCCAGCAGGCCCCGACTTATGTCCCCCAGCACCCCCGCCCCCCAGCAGTGAGGCTCAGGCCCCGGCACATGTCCCCCCAACACGTCATCATGATTCACAATCATGTGCCTCATAGCCTCCCAAATCCCACCACACGCCACCCTTGTGCAAAGACCCAACCAAGTATCCCATCCACCCCACATTGAAATGCCCATCACATGATACAACCCAAATGGCAAGAATGTACATCAACACATGTCTGTCACTAACCCACAATGGATGCTGTTGATTGTGAAAACCTACACCGTGACATGCATGAAACCAATGAGAGAATACTACACATCAAAGTAATAAAACAAAATGTATTGGACATAAAAATAATGTAATCAAATAAAAACATGAAAAAAATGTATCAAAAAAAGATGAAATGCAGCATGTCCAAAACACAAACAGAAAAACATGAAGCCTGAATCCAAATCAATTGAAATGAAAATGTGTCCAAAGTCTCCGGCCAAACAAATCAAATCCAAAGTAAACGGAAACAGTAAAATCCATTGATCCATGGTGAGAAAAATAATAATAGATAAATCCACTGTTCAACTATGTACAAAGAAGTAATCCAGGGTCCATGAGCCCAACGAATTAAATGAAACCTAGCACAAAAAAAAATACCTAATTAAGAACTATATACAAAAAGGTGGGGCATAGTCCAAGCACCACAAATGAATGAAAAAGAAAAAGGAAACCTAAAACTACAAACTGTATACAATGACAGCGTGCTAGTCCAACAGCTCACTTCCGGATTTCCCGGCCCAGGGCATCATCGAACTCCTGCTCGATGTCCTGGAGGCGGTCCTCTTCCATAGCCCCGAGGGTTCGCAGGGACGATGACATGTTGACCTCCAACTCCCTGCGAATTGCCTCGAGGCACTCGGCCCACCTCAGTGACCACCGCATGGAGTTCTCTGCCCTGACCATTGTGAGCCGTGCCTCTTTTGCCCGCCGCCGCTCCGCATCTATGGCGTGGCCCAACCGCTGCCACACGGAAGACAGCCCCTCCGATGTCGATGGCCCCGACACATCCTGGCTCCCACCTTGTTGCTGCTGCTACTGTGCCTGTGCCCCTGCTCTTGCTACCTGCACGTCCTCCTCTGGCTGGGGTGCAGTTTTGTGGTGGCCACCCCTGCTGGACTTCTGACTCCCGACTGTGGCAGGGATGTGTCCTCCACCAGCCTGGCCGCTGGGTCAGAGGCAGCTCCACAGGGTACCCAGGTGATACATGGGTGGGAAGATGGCATGGAGGACGACTGGCACGTAGGGTGTTCAGGTGAGGAGGGGGTCGGAACAAGGTCCAGCATACGGAGGAATCCAGCCCTGGTGACCAGTCCCAGTAGGTCAACCCGGTCAATGAGGCATTTGAGATGATGTGCAGTGTCTTCACAAAAACACTGCAGGTCACCTCGCATGCCCCGTTGAAGCGGATCCCCTCCCTGAAAAAAGGGTCTGGACGTAGGCATCCCTGCTGGTGCGGGATGATGCAGTCACAGGATCGGGGACAGGATTACACACAGGCACCTCCGCGGCGGCCTGTGCTGCCTCCTGTCCCTGTCCCTGCACTGCACCACTAGCACCAGTGGAATCCCCACCTCCAGACCCCATGTGTGTCCCTTCCACGGCCTCCTCCTCAACCAAACCCCCCACCAACCTGGATGACTCCATGTCATCTTCCTCCGTCGGACCCTGTGGGGTCTCAGCTGCCCCTTCTGCTGCCGAGGAGTCCACCTACAACCTCTGCCTCTTGGACCTACCCTCGGCAGCTGCGGCCTTGGACGCGGCACCAGACTCCTCACTCCCTGACAAGATGGCAACCTGGGAGGGGAGCCGGGCCTTGCGTCTCCGGCTGGTGGTGCGATCCCTGCTGCTTTGCTCCACAGCACCCTCTCTGCCCTCTTCATCAGTTGACACTGCAGACAGGGAGAGATAGAACACAGGCATCAGGGCACTGGACAATGGACTGATACACCATGACAGTTGTACATGAGTGTCAGTGTCAAACTTCAGACATGGCATTACACTCCCCAACACACATGTCATTTCAATTCACACACATGAGCAATTCAACAGCAATATTGCACCAGGCAGCACCATCCATACACAAACAACAGCACGAGCAGCCGAAGGTGAGCCTGATGTCACATTAAACACGGGGAGTGCACCACACATGCAAACAGGCCACCACACTTACATGCATGTGTACACCTCCAACAACTGTCGCAGTGATGAGATCACCATCCATGTCACATCTGGCATTCAGCCTTCTACATGTCAATGTCACATGCATCCATGTTGCATCACAGTTGCACACTTGTCAAATACACACACATGCACATGTACACAGTGCAGATACATGCAGCTGGAACCACCATCCATGTGTGACACCACAACCATGTCAAGGTACATACACAGTAATTCAAACATGTTTGCTTCCACACCTGCATTTGGCCTGAATGCTTACCAACACATACACCATCCATGTGTCTCACACATGAGAGGACTCACATGTGTCAGCCTCACGCCCCTGTACATACACATCCATACATGGCCCTATAAAAACACATGTGCAACCTGCACACTACTGGCACACCACAACACGCACAGCATCCAATCAGTATGCATGTACACTTACTGCTCGACTCTAGATGTGTCTGCCTCTCAAGGACCTGGACGTGGAGCGCTGGGTGTATGCGTTCCAGGACCCTCATTTGGTGGTCCGACAGGTGGCCCCGGCGCCCCTTGGTATCCGCTGCCTTCAAGAGGCGCTGGGCCTTGTCGAGGGCCCTGGATCTGAAGTCCTCCCAGCACTTCCGGACAGGTTTGAAGTCGCGGACTGCCACCCCCTCCTCGTTGATGGCAGTCACGAAGCCCATCCAGATCCTGGTCTGTCCTTCATTGTCGGCGCGCGAACTTCCAAAGAGGGCATCATACTGCCCCAGGACTTACTCCACCAGGACACCAACTTCCCTGGCACTGAAGCTGGTGGCCCTCTGCCTCTCTGGCCTGGGGTTGCCAGTGGTGTCAGATGGTGTTGTGCCCGACATGGCAACCCCAGAGGCAGGTGTGGGTGGGCAACTGGGTCCTAGGGCTGGGCTGTGGAGCGATGGTATCCCAGTCGGGAGTCTTCAGTTCCAGCAGGGGTGATCACAGCAACTGCACCCCTGGCTGACGTGCAGGCAGCAAATAGCAGGGCATGTGGGCAGCAGGCAGTCAGGCAGCAGCAGATGGCAGGTGGGAGTGTGCTCGGGGCTCTGCGGGGCAGGAAAATGGCCTTCAGGGCAGGAGCGTGGTCTTCTGTGTGTTTTCACGTGGCCAGCTTGATACGGAGTGATTTGGCACGTGAAAAAAGTGCACGTCAGCGTGAAATCCGAGGAAAGGCCCTTAGCGCGTAAGCGCGTCTGTGACATTACGCGCGGGCGTTTCCCTCATGAAGGGTGCATAGTGATTCAGCATGTGAAAAAACTGCACGTCGGCGTGTGAATGCGTGTAATCCGGGGAAAGGGCCTAAACACATAAGTGATGTGACGCGCACAGGTGTTTCCCTCAGCACAGGTTAAAGGTGAGCGGGTCCCGGCAGTTCGCTGTACGTGCCTTTTGTGGAGACCGATGTGTGTGTTGCTACTGCGTGTTGTTTCGCCACCATCACAACTTCACAGCTATGAAGGACGTATCTCTTATTTTGGCGGGGGTATTGGCTACATGTGTTTTTCTGCATTGCGCTAGTCAGACGGTGAGTCGCGCACGCTATTTTCTCATTGTGGGTGCCCCTGTAACGCTCACCTGATTCCCACAGAGGCGCAGGTCTGGCTTCGAGTGCTGATGCTTCTTCAATGGTGAAGCGCAGGACTCTGGAGATGGACAGGAAGGGCCCTCTACTCTGGCTTCTCCGGCTCGCAGGAATATTCCCCTGTGCGTGAAAAGGGAGTATTACCTACTGACTGAGTTATGCTCAAGCCTCCCACTCTCTTCCAACCCTCCACGATACCCTTCCACGATTCCCCGTGAAGTCTCACCTTAGGGTCTGAAAGGACGAGCTCCCCATCCTGCTTCTGACGCAGGGGCGCGTTGAACCCAGTTACTTCACTGGATTAAGGTTGGATGGGAGTTCAGGTAAGCTTGATTATACTGGCAAGGCGCTGTAAAAGTTCTGTTGCAAGTTCAAAAGTTCAAGCTTTAAATAATAATGTTCATTGTCTTTTTTCAGGTGATGAATGAAGATTACTTTGGAGACTTCTTGCAACAAAGCACTGATGTTGATGTCTTTTCCCCATAGGGGCCGGGGTTCGGAATACCGGAGATATGGCGCCGACCCGAAGTGAAACGTGCAGTTCCAGTAAAGATCTGGTAAGTCCTAGATGAGCGCTCAGGTAATGTTTTTGCATTCGCTCATCTAATGTCTTTGTCTTTTTTCCCCACAGGGGCCGGGATCCTGCTTGGAAGCAGCAAGACCCGAAATGAAATGGGAATGACCCAACAGGTAAGTCTTAGAAGGAAACTGAGCTTTTCCTATTCCCTTCCTTCTCTCACCTCTTATTCTTGTCTTTTTCTCTAGGCTCTGGGAAGTGGCTGTGTATCCGGATGATAGCTGCTCAAGATGGAGGAACCCAGGAAAGGTGAGTGAAATGCAGCACTGCAACGATCGTAACGAAATGCTTTTAAAAATGATGTCTTCCCTTTCAGGATCGTCGGTGATGTCTCCGTGGTGCAGATTAGCTGGTAGGTCTCTTGTCTCCCTTTGCAGGTGACCCAGGATGCTGACAGGCATGGCTGAAGTCCAGATGCAGGAGCTGACACGGTGAGCATCCAGCTGCGAGGAGCAGAACAACGCGAAGCTTGAGTTGCTGATCGGGTGTGGTTTAAATAGCTTTGGAAGAAGTTCCAAGGGTGTATCCTTCCTCCGATCAGGTATGTATCCTTCCCCGACCACACCCGGGTGGAAAGTAGTCCCACAGGTAAAGTAGTTCCTATTCAGGCCTCAAGAGGGCCTGGATGTGGCAGCATGGTCTGCATCAGGTAAGTGCACATTAAAACACTTGAACACATGTCTAGCTTTATGAGCCTGGCGCCTAAGGCGCCAGGACAGAGGTCCAACATGAGCCTGGCGCCTAAGGCGCCAGGACTGCGTCCAAAGGGCCCCAGCTTGGGCCCGCTGGCACTCCCCTGGGGGAAATGATGCCTGCCTCTGGGGTTGCTGGGTCAGACCTGGCTCCTTGGAGGTAGGCATCATGACAGTACCCCCCCTCAAGGCCCCTCCCAAGGTTCTTCCCTCCGGGGGTTTGGGCTTGTTCGGAAATCTCCGGTGAAACCTTTGTACTAATGGAGGTGCGTGGACATGGTTAATAGGCTCCCACATCTCTCCTGAGGTCCATATCCCTTCCAGTCAACAAGATAGAAGAGTTTCGACTTTACCACCTTGGAGTCTAAAATGTCTTTAACTTCGAATTCTAATTCCCCTTCAATTTGAACTGGGTCTGGAGGCTTGGACAATCGGGTTCCAGGTTGTACTGGCTTCAAAAGTGATGCATGAAAAACTGGATGAATACGCATGTTGGACGGTAGATCCAGTTTAAAGGCCACTGGGTTGATTATAGCTTTGATGGGATAAGGTCCTATGAATCTGGGATTGAAGGATCGCTGACCCTTGAGGGGTAAATGTTTAGTTGCTAGCCATACCTGGTCTCCTACTTGGTAAGGAGGAGTTTTACTTCGGTGCAAATCTGCGTTTTCTTTATACCTTTTCTTGGCTTGCTGTAAATGAGTTGCAGCTTCTTTGAAGGCTCGGGTTATTGTGGAATGCAGATGATTTACTGCGGGCATTTCCAGGGTCAGAGGTGGATCTAGATCAGAGGTCCGAGGATGGTGACCATACAAAGTATAAAAGGGGGTTTGTCCGGTTCCAGAATGCACTGAATTGTTGTATGCATATTCTGCGATCCAAAGGATGTCTTTCCAATTTAACTCGGATTGGTGTAACATGCACCGAAGATATTGCTCGAGAGTCTGATTGGTTCTCTTGGTTTGTCCGTCGGTCTGGGGGTGGTGGCTGGTGGATAACCGCACATCTATTTGTGCTAGTTGGCAACACTTCTTCCAAAAATGTGAGATAAATTGACTTCCACGATCCGAGACTAAAATGGAAGGGAAACCATGTATGCGAACTATATTCTCCAGGAATTCCTTGGCCAAGGTGGAAGCTGAAGGCAAACCCTTTAAAGGGATAAAGTGGGCCATTTTGGAGAATAGGTCCACAATTACAAAGATTGTGTTGTAACCAGCACAAGGAGGCAGATCTGTTATAAAGTCCATTGACAGGGTGTTGTAAGGATATTTGGCGTGTTACAGCACAGAGTACAGCACTACTACAGAGGTAGCAAACAGCACAGAGTACAGCACTACTGCAAATTATATCAGAGCAATCTGTCATTTTGGCACTGCAGTTATCATGAGTACTTAGTCACTTTTCGGAAGCCCCACGGTCATTGCTATGGCCATCAGCCCCCTCTTTGGAAGGTTGTTTTTGCGCTGTATAGAGCTTTCCTATTTGCTCAGCTAACATTTTCACTTGGGCCTCAAGGCACTGGAACCTTTCCATCTCTCTAGGATCCTCTTTCTGTGGCCTAGGTCGATATTGGTTGTTTTCCCCCTGATTGGATCTATTCTGATACCTCTCAGGTGATTGATGTCGGTTGGGATGGTTTCTGAACTCTTGATTCATTTGTGGAGGGGAGCGGGTTGCACCCATCCTTTGATTATAGTCCCCTGGTGGGGAATCATTGTACTGGCGTGGACTGTAGTTCACGTTTTGCCTCATGTCCTGTCTCTCAGATTATGCTTACTAGCCACATATGTCCCACGATGTGGAATTATATACTAGAGGATGTCTAGTATGCGCCCAATTTAAACCTGCTTCACCAATGCATAGAGCACCATTGATGAAAAGAGGCCTAACTCTCCCATGGTCAGATTTGCAAATAGACTATGTAGGTCCTTTAAAAAGGTCGAGCAGGGGACACCGTTATATTTTGAGTGTGGTATGTTTGATGTCGAAGTGGATTGAATGCATTCCTGCACCAGATTGTAGTGCGCAAACAGCAGCCACATTGCTGGTGAACCATGTGTTCTCAAGGTTTGGGTTGCCACAAAGAATTGAGTCAGACAGAGGAAGCCATTTCACAAGTACTCTAATGAGTAAGGTATGGCAAATACTAGGTGTGAAAAGGAAACTACATATCGCATATCGGGCGGCGTCTTCAGGTACAGTTGAAAGAAGCAATAGGTCTGTTGTGGATATTTTAAAGAAATTTGTGGCAGAAGCAGGTTCCATCTGGGATTTACGTTTACCGTTGGTTTTGATGGCAATTAGGTCGACTCCTGCCAAAGCAACAGGTGTTAGCCCCCATGAGGTCTTGACAGGTAGGAAAATGGTGTTACCACAACACCTACTATACAGAACACATGAGCAAACCCTTGTGAGTGCATCCACAGTTCATGAATATATTGATGAACTGAGGAGGCATTTGCAACATGCATTTGCTTTTGTGCAGAGAAATCTGGGAAGAGCTGCTGTCAGTGAAAAATCTTATGATAAAAAGACATCAGTAAAGGAATACAGTGTAGGGGATCAGGTGTACAAGTTTCATTTTGGAAAAAGTAAACAGAAAAATTCTAAATTTCTAGCAGCCTGGCAGGGGCCATTTCGAATTATAGATAAGGTCTCTCCTGTGGTTTATAAAATTTTGAAAAATGAAGGTGAGACGGCGATAGAGCAGTTTGTCCATGTAAATCAAATCAAACCATGCCATCCCAGACATGAGATCAGGCAGCTTGAGCATGTAGAAACAGATAAAGTCCCTTGAACACAAAAAGAGAAAATAAATGGGTACAATCAGGAGGCAGTGACAAAGGAGTTAAAAAGTTGATTGTTATGATGGCACATAAACACTGTAGTATATGTAAAAATATATAATATAAAATAAATAAATAAATAAATAAATGCACATATAACGGAAGCTCATGGTTGGTGTGCAGAGAGAAAATGTATTAAATATTGAATGCTGTTTATGTGTGCTTGTTTTCTTTTAACTTGTGTTTAATTTCAGAAAAAAAAAAAACGAAATATTTTTACCAAGCATGTTTTATTTTTGGCAAAAGGGTGAAGTTAGTATTGTGCTATGTACTTAATTTGTTTATTTTCTATTTGATTTAGAAAATTAACATTATTTGGTCGGAGGTTCCGGGATCAGAGGCCACGGGAGACGATGGAGTCCTGGAGTCCCCTGGATGAAGACCAAAAGATGCCTGCCTCCAGGTGGAGGTGAAGACAAGATAACCAGAATGCTAAAAAAGATTACTCCTATGGATCTAAGATTGCCAAGATGAAAGTGTACTCGAATGAACCAAATAACATCGCTGGTCGGGACATATCAGAGGCAGACAAGAGTGCTGACATATGGAGTTCCACGTATTTATTATTTTAATTATTTATTTTAATTTGTTATATTAATTATTTGTTTTGGTTAGTTGTTTTATTTCATTGTTTTTAATTGACTTGAAAAATCTAAACTTAGAGTAATGCCACTTCCACTGAGAAGGCAAATGTAGAACATTTTGTAAACTAATGAACTCAGATGAATACTGTATTGATTGCAACTTTTTCATTGATGCACATGAATATTCATTTTATTGGATTGCTATATTGTGAAAAGAAGAAAAAGAACAAATTGTTTTTAGGGATTGGCTTGGATCGTAGCCAGATTCTAAAAACAAAAGGAGGGTATGTAAGGATATTTGGCGTGTTACAGCACAGAGTACAGCACTACTACACAGGTAGCAAACAGCACAGAGTACAGCACTACTGCACAGGTAGCAATTTTTTTTTTTGCAGCACCACCACAAGGGTGCGGTGCATTGCTATATGTGTTACCAGATTAACAAGGAAAGACAGGCTATTCAGTCAAAAACGATTTTAACATATAAGATGCAAATCTATTTTTACAGTTAAAAGCACACGTGCACATTCAAAAATGCACACTATTTTTCACCTGAAATGCCTATGGTGCGAGAGACACATTTGAAAATTAATAACTAACATTACTTATAACTAACCTGACTAATGAAACTGAGGTTAACATAATCCACTAATAAAAATGTGTCTCCACTGCAGAATTAGGCCTATTCTGAAAGTGAACTTTTAAACGCACATCCATTTTTTTTTTGTTTTCTCTGCTGCCCTGTCCACATAAAGTCAGGAAGCAAAAGGGCTCGAAAGAACAGGAAATCAGTTGGTTACAAAGTATTACTATAAAAATGAGCAATTGTGTAGAGAAGGAGGAGATGGCATGATTGATTCTGATTGGAGCAGCGTCATAGCAAGTATCATGCTAGAGGGAGTGATCAGAGTTTTGCTGGGGGGAGTTTGAGGAGAGAGAAGGGCAGTCAAGATTTGGCAGAGCTGGGAGAAGGACCTATTTTTTCCTGGTTGGAGCATTTCTGCTGAAAAAGCTGAGAGTTCCAGGCAATGACCCCGGTTTGAGAAGGAAAGGCGCTCCTTTTCACTGGGGTTAATCTTCAAGGGAGCCACATTCAGAAAGAGAACAGCTAAAGAAAACTCGACTGAACAGATAAGGTAATTACATAAGTGTGGGAGCTGAGTGTGTGCGAGAATATTCAGTCAGAGTAGGAAAAGAGATTCCGGTGCCTTAATCACATGTTAATGTTGCAAATTGTGTTCTGTTCTCCGCCACTCTTTTTTCAGTGTATCACAGACAATGCTGTTACTGTGCTATTTTATTTATTTCTGTAAAGAGTGAGATCGTGTTTAAATGCAACTTTTATAATACAGAAAAATATTTGAAAGCAGACGGGTGGTGTATTTTATATTTACCAATACAGTGCTGATGATGAGGGGAGATTTTTAAACAATGCAATTGTCATTTTAAGACAGATGTGTGCATGATCATATTCAGTATGGACAGTTGAGAGTGATGGTTTGTAGCATAGCTCGTTGGAGGTACATGAGCCAACGGGAAGAGGGACTCTCTGAACATAGTTCCCGACCGTATATAAGGTAGTGGAAATTACCACAAAATTACCACATATAGCTCTCTGTCGTAAATAAGTCAGTGAGATCGCCCATGGTGGCACACTAACACTAACACTGAAAATGTGGTATTCCTAAAATCTAGGTCTGAGGTCTCTCTAGTGATTACACGAAAAATCTAAGCAAAGATGAGGGATTCTGGACATTGGGGCCACAAATAAAACAAGGGAATTATGCTCACCAAAATACCACCAACCACGCATACCAACCACGCATACCAAATATGCATGTCTGGGTGCTGAAATAATGCATGTCCACTGTATTATTGTTGCACATGGCCAAATCTGAATACAAGGAGTGATTATTGCTAAGTTATTTTTCGGTGGTAATAAAATACCGTCAGGCCCCAAATCTCCACAAAATACCCTACATATTTAGGTATGTAAGGATATTTGGCGTGTTACAGCACAGAGTACAGCACTACTACACAGGTAGCAAACAGCACAGAGTACAGCACTACTGCACAGGTAGCAAGTATATGTATATTTTTTATTTACCTTTTTTGGTGGGGATAGCATACACTTTTATTTGTACAATATTTAATAATCACTTTTATCCAGGGTGTTTCTGTAGATACTTGCAGAAAAATAGCAAGTACTTATTACAGTTGTACAACAACCTGTGCCCTAAACATTGACGGAAATACAGAGTAAAGCTAAAATAATTGCTTACCAATATTGAGAGGTAACGGATAGTATATGGATTGAGACTGCATAAAAATGTACTGCTGGTTGAATATCTGAGGTAAAAGATGTTCAAAGATACTTGCATCATTTTGCCCATAAACCATGAATAAATACGGCATGTGTATGCAAAATGTTTTGAATAAAAGTTATGCATAAAAAGTTTTAAACAACTCTGAAAACCTTGGTAGCTGGACAAACATGTGCTCCTACTACAACCAACAGTTTTTCTGTAATTACGATCAAAGACTTCTGTGATCAAATACTTATTACTTATAGAGGATACATTCAGGACGTGTCCAGGGGAATTGGATTTAACAAAAGTACAACAAATGCCTAATTTCTGGTAATGCATTACAGGGTATATCAAACCTGATGTATATTATGACTACATCTGCAAGTAGTTATTTAATGAAAAAGGAAACCAGATGGATGATGTGTATAACTGAGGAGTGACTGTATGCCAAGCCAGAAAATGGCTAAATCATTTAAATGACCCCATTCATAAGTGGGAAAACGGTACAGTATTAAGTACACAACTAATTTATATAGTTACCATTATAGGAGGCAATGTCAAAACACCCAAAACCTCTGGGCTCTTATTAATTTGTTTCATTCATGGTTTTAGATCTAAACCTGGATACAAATATCCACTGGTTTTGTCCACCTCTGTACATCCAAGCTACACAAAAGGTTCAGTAAAATACACTGCAGTATAAAGTATTTTTCTATATACATGGCAGACAAGATCATGTTAACTTTGCTAGATACAGATATCTGTTAATGATGCATTTCATACCTGGCATGCTGCCTTTAAAAACAATGTCATCACTAAAATCTGAAAACAGTACAATACTCAATTGTAGGGCATTACGAAGAAACAGCAACAAGGTTCTCCATTACCACTGTTTAAAACTTTATTTGGTTTCAGTGTAAAAAACTGTTTGGATAACCTTACCATTTGTTGATGGGAACAACAATTTGCCAACAAAACCCACCAAAGCAGATTGCAGACGGTGCAATGCTAAATTACTCAGTACCATGGCGTTGCAAGAAAAAAAAAAACATTTATTTCCCATGTTTTCATTTTAGAGATAAAATTGCTGCGTTTGAGTAAGATCTAGATTAATTTGTGTGCATTTTTCAGGCATCTGACTAAAATTCATTGACAAGTTTCAACAATGATCTGAGGCGAGTCATGTGCTTTTTAATAGTATTATTAAGGTATTATGTTTGCCCTCAACAAATCGATATCCGACCTCTAAATAACCAGTGCAGGGCCCACACACATTAGACCCTGCCTTCCTAAAATTCTGATGCAAATCATTGTGTCAAGGGATTCAACACCTCGGTACAACAAAGTCAATTCCAAGAAAAACCTAAAACACCAGCAAAAGTTAAAAAAATGTACAAACCAAAATTAAGCAAATTGCACCCAACAGTACCAGTGACTCATTAAAAGGGGCAGAAATATAGCTACAGTGAAACCAGAAGAAAATGACAAGAAGCCGCGCTAGTTGGTATGTTATATTTAAAATTAGCTATTACCCTTCTTTCCATCCCTGCTCAAGTGTTATTTGTGTATTGTGATGTACATTGTTCCCAGAGAATGAGTGCATAAGGTTTGCAAAATGTAGTGTACTGTGATTTATAAATAATTATAATATAATACATTCACAGTGAGCTCCTGATTGCGACATTAAAAGCTTCATAAAAAAAGTAATGCATGAGAAATTACAGGACAAATACATACTATAATACTGCCTATTGGTGTTTCTGCACCGTCGAGCAAATTAGAAAAATCTATGTACTTTAATTTGGCCTTTCTAAATTAAAATCATCCAGTTTAGTGTTATATTTCTCATGAAAAAAAAACTTTGGTACCTAGAGCTACTGTTAATTGAATTTCCATTCTTTATATGGTAAGGCTTTATGTGCCTAAAGTTATGGATGAGCATGTGAGCAGTTAAATCATAAAAATCGTTGCTTTAAAGCTGACTGATTGAGCTATAAGTGTATAGTAGATAGTGATTTGGGATATTTTTAACAAACATTTTAAATCTGGATAAAACATTTCTTTTGAAGAAAAGTTGTATATAAATGTTAAATTGACAATATGGCATCAAGCTACTACTTGGTAAAGGTGCACGTCTCAAAGCAGAGAATGAGAAGTCCGGGTAATGAAGATTCCTGAGGTGATCCTGAAACAGTGATACAGAACAAACTGCATCCTGCTTAGTGAAACTTAACATACACTAGGCAGAACCTTTTACATACATAAATAGGAATTTCTTTTTCAATTGAATCAGCAAGAACAGAGTTCCAGTGTCACAGCTCACGTAGAAAGAAATAAAAAATAAATCATGCTAAAATGTTCAAATATTCCTCGGACACAGCAAACCTAAATTGTACTTCAATATATGCAATATTTGGAAATTAGAGGTAAGATGCAGTTTTAACTGAATGGCGGAAAAAAATAAAAGTTTTCATATTATGTACAGCACATTTTCTTTATACAAGTAATTACAAGTAAAGGGTAATATGTTGCTAACTGAATGGCCATTAACTTTTGCCATTTCGCATAGCTTACCCTTTTTTAAATAACATTGAATTTGTAACATACCATTACAAAACATGGATCATTTTAATAATCAAATTCTCTTAGTGTTATCTCATAATTTAGCAAACGTGGAACTGAGGTATACCTTGTTGAGGGAGGTTAAAGTAATGCTTGGAAGCCTCTTTGCTTTATCCCACTTTGATTACTTTTTTATGTACATATAACAGCAGCACACTAAACATTCACAAGCTGTGTCATATTGGCATTACAATAGTCAATTATAGAAACACAACAGCAAATGCAATAAAAACGAGTTACCCTTTTTTTAAATCTCAAATGAAATGTTCCGATTTAAAAAAAATAGCAGTAGTTCATTTCAGGAAATAAGTCTTTCGGACATAGTACGAAACTGATGTCAGGCTCTAAACACATGATTCCAGGTGTCGGTCAATTTTTCTTCATTTCCACTTTGCTTTCCTCATTTTATACTTGCCACTGCTCCTTTAGTCGCAAGTCCTTCTAGCAAATGCATGGAATGAAACAAGTCCCCTGGATTCATGTTGGAAATACCAAAGTCTCAAAAGTGCTGTTCCAAAACTTTCCATTCCATTCTTCTTTTCAAATGAAAAGTCAACATGGTCAACCGTTAGCGGTCTGGTAGCTCAGCAGCACCGTATACAAGTCATTTTGGTCAGTTTACATGACCACTTCCCCTATCATAGACTAGACTCTTTGGGGGGATAGTCCACATTTGTCACCATCGTGACCACTGTCACAATGTCCTCTGTTGTTATAATGGTTGTAAGTCTTTGCATCTGAATAATCCGTTCTTCTACACAGCCGGCTGATAATCTGGCTTCAATACACCTAAAATAGGTGTATTGGATGTGCTATGAATGGGCCTGATGATTCCCCGTGATTCCAAATTTTTAATAATCTCTGCCAATGATTCTAAACATGCCAGCGGTAGTCTATACTGGCGTACAAACACTGGGTTTCTGCTACACCCTTCTGGTAGTGTGGCCACATGTAAATCAGTTAAACCACAATCATAAGCATCTTTTGCAAATACATCCTTAAACTCCATAAATATCTCCCTCAGATTGTCCCTCTCTTCATTGCTTTCACATGCATCCGCTAAGGAGATCTGCTCTTCTACCATTTTGGAAAATTCTGGAAAATCTTCTGGTAAGGGAATCTCGGCGCTTTCTTCTAACTGTGTGGCTGTGTCTTTTTGTAAAGCTGCCACTTTGAAATATTTTGGCATATCAGCTTCCACTTCAATGGGCTGATTTTCTGTTTCATTTTCATTTAAATTAAATATTATGCAATCCTCTTGATGGCAGCACACTGTCTCATTTGAGTCATAAGGATACACAGAATGAATTTTAAATATTCCTTTGGGCTGAGAGTCCAGGTGTTCTGGCAACTCGCCCTTGGCATCTACATATTTTTCAGGAATATTCCCAATCACCATGTTATTTAAATCTGCCGTATAATGTGATTTTTGTATGGCCATTCCTAATGGGGAGTTTTCCTCTAAATGAATATCCTGACAACTTTATTATTTACCATGATTTTTACAGATCCCTCACCAATGTCTACCAATGGAATGTATTCATAATCCAGGCCTTGCTGTTTTATGGATTCATTCAGGCATACAAATGCATCAGAGCCTTTCATCTGCTGTCCATTTTTGCATTTCAGTGTTATTGCAAACTGTTTTGTAAATGCAGGAATAATAGTATTTTTCCTCATTTGTAATTCGATTGCATAAGGAACCAGTTGTGCACAATGATAAGCCCTTCTTTTTTCTTCAAATTCAGGTGCCGGACCACCTAGGCGTGACCATATTTTTTGATTAAGGAAATCTAACACCATACACATTCTGTGCATGATGTCATTTCCCATGTAAAATTCATTTTGTGCTCCACTCACTATCCATACATTATGGTAAATTGTTTTCTGCCCAATGCTAATTTTAAGCATGCATCTGCCTGCAATTCGGTTTTCAAAGTCTGGACTGTCCAAGCCAGAAACATATTGGTTTTTAATCCTAAATCTCGGGATTTCTTCCCTTTCCATTATTTTTTGCAACAATTTCTCATTAATGAAACTCCTTTCATGTTCAAGCGCTAAAGTGGCTTTTATTGTTTTAAAATAGTTATTTATACCAACATGAACCCATGGTTGCTCATCTTCCATGTGTATTTCTGCCAGAGTGGTAATGTGTTTTTCTGAATCTGTTTTAGGAGCAATATTCTGTTTGCACGTTTTCTCTTTTAGATAAAAACGTAATGTGTGCTCATCTATGGCAGTCTGCCAATTTTTCCTTGGGTCCAAGTATATTTGTACAGGTAGTTTTTCATTGTCGCTCTGCATTTTATCTTGACACATTAATATGACAGTGACACTAAGTATGCAGCTATTCTGGAGATATACCTCCACAGCATCATTTGTTTTGGCAACGGTGTGACATTCATTTATATTGCTGTTTTGTGGTTTTAGTTTCTTAGACCTCAATGGTTTTTTGGTTAAGGACCACAGCACTCCATTCACCCCATCTATGAGAGGAGACAATCTTTTCAGGCAATCTGTCCCCATCAGAAATGGAATTTCACAAATAGATGTTATCAATACCTCTTGTTTCATTCTGTGCTTTCCTATTTTTATGTCAACCTCAGTTACACCTATGATGGGCACCTCGTCCCCATTAAAGTTATGCACTGGGCCTTGATTTTCCTTCACTGTGATCTGACTCTGTGGAGGTCTCCCTTCATTGATACTCTTTACCAGCTCCTTGGACATAATTGTGGCCTGTGCGCCAGTGTCAATCATAGCAAAGGTGTGGCATTTTTCTTCTACAGTGATGGGTGCATAATATCTGTCCTCAACTTCCTCTAATACACATAAGAAATGTGAATTCTTACTGATTTCAGGGCTCACCTTTCTCAGGTCTTTTTCACTTTTGGCTAAGCACATTGGTAAATGGAAAGAAATTTTTCCCTCCTTTTTACCCATTTCTGTGCGAGAGATTTTATTCATTTCTCCATGATCAGAGGTTTTTTGGAGTGTGGCCACTGTTCGCCCATCCATCTGGGTAACATCAGAGACCACATTACAATCCTCCAACTGAACATGTGTAACAACATCATTCAGCAATTTGTCATTTTTTAATTCTGTGTATTTGTGATCATTTAGTGTGATACCAGCCCTTTCAGCCTCTTCAAAAATATGTGGCTCAAAGAATTCTTCAGGTGATTGACTTGTACCCTCCTTGTGAGTATTTCCTTTTTCTGTCTGTGTTTGGTCATTGTTTTGCTTGCCCAGGGAAGGAGCAATAGCATCCCCACTTACTCCCTCTTCACTGGTATTCCCCATGCATGAGTCATTTTTCTTAAATCTGTTCCTTTGTTCTTTTGGAATTCCTAATGTTTCTTTTTCATTTGTGCAAATCTTTACTGTTTTATTTAGCTCTAAGTTAAACCGTACCTCTTTTTTAGAAGTATTTGCACTTTCTGTCACAATTTCATTTACTGGTACTTTCATTTTTAATCCATTAGGCATCTCAGAGTCGTTATGCAAAATTATATCAGAGCAATCTGTCATTTTGGCACTGCAGTTATCATGAGTACTTAGTCACTTTTCGGAAGCCCCCCGGTCATTGCTATGGCCATCAGCCCCCTCTTTGGAAGGTTGTTTTTGCGCTGTATAGAGCTTTCCTATTTGCTCAGCTAACATTTTCACTTGGGCCTCAAGGCACTGGAACCTTTCCATAACTCTAGGATCCTCTTTCTGTGGCCTAGGTCGATATTTGTTGTTTTCCCCCTGATTGGATCTATTCTGATACCTCTCAGGTGATTGATGTCGGTTGGGATGGTTTCTGAACTCTTGATTCATTTGTGGAGGGGAGCGGGTTGCACCCATCCTTTAATTATAGTCCCCTGGTGGGGAATCATTGTACTGGCGTGGACTGTAGTTCACGTTTTGCCTCATGTCCTGTCTCTCAGATTGTGGGTACTGGCCCCTAGGTTGATTTCCATTATCAGTAAATCGATCCACATATCGGGGCCTATCCTGATTACCATATATCATGGTGCTGGGATCAAATCTGCTCTGTGTCCCCAATGACTGGTAGGGACCATCATTTCTTTGATCTTGATTTTGTCTCTGGTTATTGTTCATACCTGCCATATCAGGCCGGTATCCTACCCGGGGTCTGTCCTCTAAATACCTAGGGCTGATGTAGCTCTCTCTATTACTAGGATCATGTGATTGGAACATTGGTACAGGAAATGGCGATCTTTGTTGATTACCCCTTTGTTCAGGTGTCACATTATTTTTACCTTGGCTTTGAGCAGACTCAAGGGACATTTTGGCTGACCTGATTTCCATTACTGTGGCTGAGGGTTCTTTAGATTTAGGTCTAGTATCTTTCATTTTATCACTTTCTCTAACCTGACAATAGAGTACCTCATATAGTTTTGTGCTTTGATGTACAATCCATTCAAGGGACTTGTCACGGTCAAATTCACGGACCAATTGGGATATGATGTCTTTCTGTAGCCCATAGAAGTATGCAGTTTTAAACTCATTGGAATTTGAGTCAAAAGATACATCAAAGCGAGAAAATGCTCTTTTTAAGTCTTGTAAAAACTGGCGAGGAGATGTATTAGGTCCAGCAGTAATTGTGTACGCGACTTTCTTTGCCTCCTGCAATGACTGAAAAGGAGAAAAATGACGCCTAATTTCTTTTTCAAACTCCAGCCATGTAATATTCTGCTGTTCATTTAATCCCCTTATGATGCTGACCGCCGGGGCATCTAAAGTTAAATGAAAATATTGTCTGTACTGTTCCTTAGGTATCTGGAGTGCTTTAAAAATGTCATGCACCGCTTCTAAGTGATCCTCAATGCAGCATTCACCTCCCTTTTTAAATGGTTTGATCAGGGCTTTAATGGATTTCATTATTTTTTATGGGGCTCCTTGTTGCAATGCATGGAATTGCATTATTTTGTGATTCAATCCTGTTTTCAGGTGTATGAGATTGGTGGCTGCCCCCAATGGGAGTATCAAATCCCCCAAGGGCGCTGCAACCAAGTTCAGTCACCGGCCCAGTCACTGGAGCACTAGCTCTTTGGGCAGAGCTAGAATTCACCTCCACTCCATTGAATGTGGTACCCTGCCGCCTCTCCTGGGACCTGGGAATGCACATTTGCTGTTCTAAGTCCTTACACTTTTTAAGGAGTCTGTTGGCTTCATCTTGCAAATAGTTGTTTTCACCATTCATCTGATTAATCACCTCCTGCATGTCACACATTTGCATTTGGCATTCATTGAACTCTTTATTTCTCTTGTCTCTTTCTTGAATCATTTTAATCATTTCTTGTTCTGTACTCTGGAGATCACCTTCTTTTTCACAATGTTCTTTTTGTAAAATCTGCATCTCTGAAACAACCTCATCTTTATCCTGCCTAATGTGATCCACTAAGGCTTTTAAGTGTGCCAATTCTTGCTCACTATCTTCAAATTGTTTCTTGCTTTTGGATAACTGAGTATCAAAGTCTCTGCATTTTAATTGCATGTCTTTTTGGCATACATCCAATTCTGCTCTCAACATTTCCTGATTTTTACTTGCCCCCTCTAATTCAGTCTTTAACCTGTTAATTAGCTGAGTATCATTCTCTTGCATTCGCAGGGACTGGTTTAAAATAAACCATATTTTGCC
The DNA here is from genome assembly GCF_040938575.1 of Ambystoma mexicanum. NCBI lineage: Eukaryota > Metazoa > Chordata > Amphibia > Caudata > Ambystomatidae > Ambystoma > Ambystoma mexicanum. The sequence goes on from NC_090929.1 coordinate 547,055,222, forward strand.
GCATAGCCGTATTAAACAGTTTTTCTCTGCACTTTTATCGGCTGCATTCAATAATCTTGCAAGGCAGACCTGAATTATGCTGCCTTCTGCAAAAATATTGTCTAGTTTTTCTTTCTGCACCTCACCCTGAATGCGGTTACTCCATTCTAACGTGCTATTTGACGACCAATTCCCATGTGCAAACAACTTTGCCTCTAAATATTGCACTAGATCTGAGAATGTGGTTTCCCTTTGTGACATTCTGAAATTCGTTTTTAGTGGCACACTGTTATTATAAAATGGGTTCCCTTTAATGTGCAAATGGCAGTGTGAGACACGCTTGCCACGCCCAGTAGGTACTCTATGATCACTTTCCCGGCCTGCAACGCACCATAAATATGTAGGGTATTTTGTGGAGATTTGGGGCCTGACGGTATTTTATTACCGCCGAAAAATAACTTAGCAATAATCACTCCTTGTATTCAGATTTGGCCATGTGCAACAATAATACAGTGGACATGCATTATTTCAGCACCCAGACATGCATATTTGGTATGCGTGGTTGGTATGCGTGGTTGGTGGTATTTTGGTGAGCATAATTCCCTTGTTTTATTTGTGGCCCCAATGTCCAGAATCCCTTATCTTTGCTTAGATTTTTCGTGTAATCACTAGAGAGACCTCAGACCTACATTTTAGGAATACCACATTTTCAGTGTTAGTGTTAGTGTGCCACCATGGGCGATCTCACTGACTTATTTACGACAGAGAGCTATATGTGGTAATTTTGTGGTAATTTCCACTACCTTATATACAGTAGGGAACTATGTTCAGAGAGTCCCTCTTCCCGTTGGCTCATGTACCTCCAACGAGCTATGCTACAAACCATCACTCTCAACTGTCCATACTGAATATGATCATGCACACATCTGTCTTAAAATGACAATTGCATTGTTTAAAAATCTCCCCTCATCATCAGCACTGTATTGGTAAATATAAAATACACCACCCGTCTGCTTTCAAATATTATTCTGTATTATAAAAGTTGCATCTCACTCTTTACAGAAATAAATAAAATAGCACAGTAACAGCATTGTCTGTGATACACTGAAAAAAGAGTGGCGGAGAACAGAACACAATTTGCAACATTAACATGTGATTAAGGCACCGGAATCTCTTTTCCTACTCTGACTGAATATTCTCGTACACACTCAGCTCCCACACTTATGTAATTACCTTATCTGTTCAGTCGAGTTTTCTTTAGCTGTTCTCTTTCTGAATGTGGCTCCCTTGAAGATTAACCCCAGTGAAAAGGAGCGCCTTTCCTTCTCAAACCGGGGTCATTGCCTGGAACTCTCAGCTTTTTCAGCAGAAATGCTCCAACCAGGAAAAAATAGGTCCTTCTCCCAGCTCTGCCAAATCTTGACTGCCCTTCTCTCTCCTCAAACTCCCCCCAGCAAAACTCTGATCACTCCCTCTAGCATGATACTTGCTATGACGCTGCTCCAATCAGAATCAATCATGCCATCTCCTCCTTCTCTACACAATGGCTCATTTTTATAGTAATACTTTGTAACCAACTGATTTCCTGTTCTTTCGAGCCCTTTTGCTTCCTGACTTTATGTGGACAGGGCAGCAGAGAAAACCAAAAAAAAATGGATGTGCGTTTAAAAGTTCACTTTCAGAATAGGCCTAATTCTGCAGTGGAGACACATTTTTATTAGTGGATTATGTTAACCTCAGTTTCATTAGTCAGGTTAGTTATAAGTAATGTTAGTTATTAATTTTCAAATGTGTCTCTCGCACCATAGGCATTTCAGGTGAAAAATAGTGTGCATTTTTGAATGTGCACGTGTGCTTTTAACTGTAAAAATAGATTTGCATCTTATATGTTAAAATCGTTTTTGACTGAATAGCCTGTCTTTCCTTGTTAATCTGGTAACACATATAGCAATGCACCGCACCCTTGTGGTGGTGCTGCAAAAAAAAAATTGCTACCTGTGCAGTAGTGCTGTAATCTGTGCTGTTTGCTACCTGTGTAGTAGTGCTGTACTCTGTGCTGTAACACGCCAAATATCCTTACAGTGTGCCATGGTGCCGGTGGAATATCCAAGGGTTGAAGTAGGCCGGCTGGCCTTTTCTTTTGAGCCTTGTTTTGGGCGCAAATTCCACAAGACAGTGCAAAAGACTTTATGTCTTTTCTCCAAGAAGGCCACCAGAAGTGGCGTTTGATTTTTTCCTCCGTTTTAGCGATACCAGGGTGTTCTTCCATTAAAGATTCATGATGATGGGCAACAACAGGTTCTTGCAATTCTTTACTTGGCAGAAACAACCGCTCCTGGAAGTAGGGTAAGTCATCCTTAACGGTGTAATGAGGACCCTTTTGAGTCCATTCCAGTAAGGTTGAAGAGTCTAGAAGTTGTTTTACTTGCGTTTGGATATCCTCAATAGATTGCAATGAAGTTAAGCCTAAGATTCTTTGCTCAGGTATGATGGGCACAGGTTCTAAGCTCGAATTAGGTTCTTCCATGCCAATCCGGGATAAGGCGTCTGCTTTTCCATTCTTGCAGCCAGGGCGATAGGTAATTACAAAATCAAATTCCGCAAAGAATAGAGCTCATCGGAGTTGTCGTGAAGATTGAGCTTTGGCCGTCTTTAAATACTGTAAGTTTCTGTGGTCCGTAATTACGGTGATGGTGTGTCTTGCCCCGAGAAGGTAGTGACGCCAAGCCTTGAAAGCAGATTTGATGGCCAGTAACTCTTTATCGGTAATTGCGTAGTTGATTTCAGGAGGAGAACATTTTCTGGACCAAAAGGCCACTGGGTGTAGTTGGTTTTTGGGTCTCTTTGCGACAGGACAGCTCCCATGGCCGAACTGGAAGCATCGGTTTCCACTATGTACGGGAGATCTGGGTGCGGGTGCTTCAATACAGGTGCAGAGGTGAATTTGGTTTTCAGGTCCTGGAAGGCTTGTTCGGCCTCAGGAGTCCATTCGAAGCGTTTGTTTTTCTTTAGGAGAGCGGTGATGGGTTGGACTGTTCGGGAAAATTCCGGGATGAATCTTCGAAAGAAATTGGCAAAGCCGAGCATGCTCTGAACTCCCTTCACCGAGCTTGGAGATGGCCATTTGAGGATGGCGTCCACCTTTCGCGAGTCCATTCGGACTCCTTGAGGTGTCAGGATGAATCCGAGAAACTCAACTTCTGTGGTATGAAAAACGCATTTTTCGAGTTTTGCAAATAGTCTGTGCTGGCGCAGTTTCTCAAGAACTGCCCTAACATGTTTTCTGTGATCAGATTCTGAAGAAGAGTACACCAGGATGTCGTCAATGTAAACAATGACGCAGACATCGATAAGTTCCCGAAGAACATCATTCATAAAGTACTGAAAGGCGGCAGGTGCATTGCACAAACCGAAGGGCATCACCTGATATTTGAAGAGCCCAAATTTGGTGCGGAATGCAGTCTTCCATTCGTCGCCTTCTTTTATGCGCACCAGGTGATAAGCTCCTCGGAGATCTAACTTGGTGTACACACAAGCGTCTTTCACCTGGTCGATAAGCTCAGGGATCAAGGGCAGAGGATAACGATTCTTAATCGTTATTTGATTTAGGGCGCGATAGTCTATACACGTTCTAAGCTCGCCTTCTTTTTTTGGCACGAAGAACAGAGCTGAAGAGACAGGAGACTTGGCCGGGTGAATAAAACCATTTGCTAGGTACTGATCTAAATACTGACGCAAATGCAGGTTCTCAGGTTCCGTAAGAGCATAAATCCTACTACAAGGTAGTTGAGCATTGGGTACCAGATCGATCTGGCAATCATAAGACCGATGGGGAGGTAACGTGTTAGCCTGTTCTTTCTGAAAAACGTCTTGGAATTCTTGGTATTCTGACGGTAGCTGTACAGGGGTGGAAGTTGCTGTGGCTAGACCCATAGCTGGATTTCTTGGATAACAAGTTGGTTCACAATCAGGAAAACGTATCTTCTTTGCTCGACAGTCCATTCTGGGATTATGTGTTTCTAACCAAGGAATTCCAAGAATTACTTGAAATTGTGGGACCTTGATCACATCAAACAAGATTGCTTCCCGATGTCCATCCTGACCCACCAGTGTCACTTCAACAGTGGAATGCGTTACAGGCCCTGAGGCTATTTCGATTCCATCTACTGTAGTAATGACATCTTGGGTTACTTTCGGGCGGAGAGGAAGCTTAATCCTGGAAGGCAATTCACGGTCTATGTAATTTCCAATAGCTCCACTGTCGATGTATGCTTTTATAGCATGCAACTGCTGAGGCTGTTTTGGGTCTACGAGCACCATTGGCATGACGAAATGCGAGGTCAAAGAGTTAGTTTTCAAGCTTGGCAAGCGGACCCCTACGCTTGCCGGGCTTGGTCGTTTCCCGAATCAGGTGTCACTAATTCGTTATCAGTAGCTCCAACCACCTTCTTAAGTGGTTTAACTGGACAATTTCGAAGAAAGTGACCGGAAGTCCCGCAATACAGACAAAGTTGCATTTGCCGCCTTCTCTCTCGTTCTTTCTGTGTTAATGGTCCTTTAAAACCACCGATTTGCATAGGTTCAGATACGTCGGTACTCTTGGAGGTAGCGTGGGTTTTGATCGGTGCTCGGTTTTCATACTTGAACCGATCTGCTTTTCTATTTTGAAGTCTGTGATCAAGTTGAACCACCAAGTCAATGTAGTCTGCGCAGACCTGGGGTGGGTTTACTATCTGAGCTAGAACATCCTTAAGCTCTCCGCGCAGGCCTCGATGAAACAATGTGATCCTTTTGCTTTCTGGCAATCCAGTTTCCACAACCAGTCTATTAAAGGTGGCTATGTAGGACAGAAGATCCTGATTACCTTGTCGTAAGGATAGCAGTTCGTTATCAAGGGCCTGTCCTTGAGAGTGTCGAGCGAACAATCTTTCCATGCTGGCCTGGAAGCCCTGAAAATTCTGGAGAATGGGATCATCCTGATTTACCAATGGAATAGACCAATCGGCAGCACTGCCACTGAGGTAAGATAGTATAAAGGCTACCTTGGTCTGGTCGTTAGGGAAGGCTCCGGGTCTGCATAGAAAGTGTAAACGACATTGGTTCATAAAGACGGCATATTTCTTGGGATCCACCGCAAAACGTTCAGGCGGGGCCAAAGGCATGTGTCCAGGTAGATTCATTTGTACCGGGTTACTCAAACCCATTGATGTGGAAATGTCTCCGGAATTAGGTAAAGGAGTGTGCCCTGCCTGGGCCTGTAATAACCTTTTGGCTAGGTCATCAGTTCTTTCCTTAGATAAGATCAGTTCTCTTTTGAGAGCGTTAGTCTCCTGGCGGGCTGAGTGCACCTCTGCCCGTAATTCCCCCAAAAGCTGGGCCAACTGGTCAGTCTCGGAAGTCTCCATAGCGCCCGGGTGGGAAATTGTGGGTAGGCTTCGCGTTCTGTAACGCTCACCTGATTCCCACGGAGGCGCAGGTCTGGCTTCGAGTGCTGATGCTTCTTCAATGGTGAAGCGCAGGACTCTGGAGATGGACAGGAAGGGCCCTCTACTCTGGCTTCTCCGGCTCGCAGGAATATTCCCCTGTGCGTGAAAAGGGAGTATTACCTACTGACTGAGTTATGCTCAAGCCTCCCACTCTCTTCCAACCCTCCACGATACCCTTCCACGATTCCCCGTGAAGTCTCACCTTAGGGTCTGAAAGGACGAGCACTCCATCTTGCTTCTGACGCAGGGGCGCGTTGAACCCAGTTACTTCACTGGATTGAGGTTGGATGGGAGTTCAGGTAAGCTTGATTATACTGGTAAGGCGCTGTAAAAATTCTGTTCGAAGTTCAAAAGTTCAAGCTTTAAATAATAATGTTCATTGTCTTTTTTCAGGTGATGAATGAAGATTACTTTGGAGACTTCTTGCAACAAAGGGCTGATGTTGATGTCTTTTCCCCATAGGGGCCGGGGTTCGGAATGCCGGAGATATGGCGCCGACCCGAAGTGAAACGTGCAGTTCCAGTAAAGATCTGTTAAGTCCAAGATGAGCGCTCAGGTAATGTTTTTGCATTCGCTCATCTAATGTCTTTGTCTTTTTTCCCCATAGGGGCCGGGATCATGCTTGGAAGCAGCAAGACCCGAAATGAAATGGGAATTACCCAACAGGTAAGTCTTAGAAGGAAACTGAGCTTTTCCTATTCCCTTCCTTCTCTCAACTCTTATTCTTGTCTTTTTCTCTAGGCTCTGGGAAGTGGCTGTGTATCCGGATGATCACTGCTGAAGATGGAGGAACCCAGGAAAGGTGAGTGAAATGCAGCGCTGCAGCGATCGTAACGAAATGCTTTTAAAAATGATGTCTTCCCTTTCAGGATCGTCGGTGATGTCTCCGTGGTGCAGATTAGCTGGTAGGTCTCTTGTCTCCCTTTGCAGGTGACCCAGGATGCTGACAGGTGTGGCTGAAGTCCAGATGCAGGAGCTGACACGGTGAGCGTCCAGCTGCGAGGAGCACAACAACGCGAAGCGTGAGTTGCTGATCGGGTGTGGTTTAAATAGCTTTGGAAGAAGTTCCAAGTGTGTATCCTTCCTCCAATCAGGTATGTATCCTTCCCCGACCACACCCGGGTGGAAAGTAGTCCCACAGGTAAAGTAGTTCCTATTCAGGCCTCAAGAGGGCCTGGATGTGGCAGCATGGTCTGCATCAGGTAAGTGCACATTAAAACACTTGAACACATGTCTAGCTTTATGAGCCTGGCGCCTAAGGCACCAGGACAGAGGTCCAACATGAGCCTGGCGCCTAAGGCACCAGGACTGCGTCCAAAGGTCCCCAGCTTGGGCCCGCTGGCACTCCCCTGGGGGAAATGATGCCTGCCTCTGGGGTTGCTGGGTCGGACCTGGCTCCTTGGAGGTAGGCATCATGACAGCCCCTCTGTATCGCACCCGTTTTCAAGGTCATAGTAGCCTGCGTGTCCAATGCGTATGCGTTTTTCGTGTTCCTGGGTGCCACCGCCTACTGCGGGAGGTTAATTCCACGCACATAGGCTGCAGGGGTTGCGTGCACGGTTTTACTGCAGTTTTGGGGTGCCTGAACGTTGCGTGACCCGTCACTACATCACCGGGGTCACATACAGCCTTGCAGGTGCAGGGGTGCTGTTAACATCTTGCATCCCACCCCCTTCACCCCAATTGCCCAGGACAATTGTGGTGTACACCTCCCATTGGCACTACTCCATCTCTGCCAGCACTACTTCATCTGTGCCATGGTTGGGAGGCCACCAAAGGTGAGGGGTGCCTCAGCTGGGCGTACTCCTCATGGCGGGCGTGGTCAGGGACGTAGCCGGGATGACCACGAGTAGGGGGACTCCAGGGTGTTGAGGGTGGCCGCAGAGGGGGAAGAGGCAGGGGTGCACCATTTGAGCACAATGATGTGTCATGTGTTGGTGCAGTCATGCCACCACCCCCTGTGGTTCCAGGAGATGCAGCTTCTGCATCTGGCACTGGTGCCCGTGTTTGACCCGGCAGTCAATTACATCAACTGCCAAAGGGGAGTGGTAGCTGCAGGTGCAACTGTGGACACCACCACCCAGGCTCAGGGTCTGTCAGTGCAGGCTGTGTTGGCACTTGAAGAGTCACTGGAAGATTTCCAGCCGGTCAGGAGGAACACCGTAGGTGCATGCAGGGCTGCCCTGACCGAGAGACGTGTCCCTGGGGCAGCAATGTCATCTGCTGCCCCGACCAGCCGGGTGTCGGAAACTGCAGGGGCAGATGCAGCCAACAACACCCCGGTTGTGAGACTACCAACCAGGACAGTCGCGGTCAATGACCCTGGCACAGCGGATGTTGCTGCGCAGGGTCCATTCCAGGGCACCCAGCAACCACTGACGCAAGTCAGGCCTTCGGTCGTCCTTCAACCTGCCACTCCCTTGGTTCAATCCACCGGTCCCACTGGCCACAGTGATCAGGGCGACATTCGCCAGCCATGGTCCGCGCCACTATCCAAGAGGAGGAAGGTTGCATCTGCAGCACAGGCTGGGACCCCAGACACAGCCACGGCCTCCTTCACGTCAAGGAAGAAGCCTTTCTGCAATGAGGAACTGGACTGCCTTGTGGACTACGTGAAGGCCCACAGCCGTGACATGATAGTGGGGCCGAATTGTCATACTACGGCTGCCCATCGGAATACCCACTGGAAGCATGTTGCAGATAATGTGAGTGCATTCAGCTATGAGGTGCGCACAGGTTCCGAGTGCAAGAAGCACTGGAATTACCTCAAACGCAGCACTAAGGCCAAGTGTGCCTCAAATTACAGCATGACTCTGGTGACTGGCGGTGGGCCACCACCTGAGGAGGATGACCTGACTCCGCACGAAGCACTCGTTGCGGAGTTCATACCAGAAGAAATGGTCGAGGGAGTGGGAGAGATGTAGGACTTTGATGCCCAGTCCAGTGAGTGTTGTAGCGTGTATGTTCAGCCCATGTGTGTGTTTCCCGTGTGATGTGTTGTGCTTGACTGCCACTACATGCTATGTGTACATGGTTCACATGTGCTAGTCATGCAATGCTTCACTGATGCGTGCTTGCTGTGCAGGATGGTGGACATGTAGAGGAGAGGGGGACTGTCCTCATCACCACACTGTCCTCATCACCACACTTGCACCCTACTCACATGCTAGTCACCCAGACGCCCCTCCGGTCCATGTTCCTGCTCTCTGGCCCTTCTGCATGTAGCCCGGGGTGGTTTTCCTCTCAGCACTGGGACTATGTCATTGCATGACTGACGTGCATGTGTCCTCTGCCTGCATGCGTCTACTCCACATGGGCATGCCCCCTTGCCCCTCCACCCCTCCTGGACCCCAATTACACCATTGCACTGTTGTGCAACTTTTTGCGCTACTGCAATGCCCTGTTCAAGCCTCCTGTGTACATGCTAATTTCCACCAGCCAACCTGCCAGACACATGCAGTGGGGTACATCCTCTGCCCTTCACGCAGGGTGTCTCACTTGCACTGTGCAGATGGCAGACGCTCCTTAGGGACATGAGTGCCCATTCATGCTCCATGTGCATTACATGCATGCCCCTATGTGTCCTTGCCTGGATGATCATTGTAGTACATGTCTTGTATGAGCAACATTTAATGGGATTTCTTCAGCCATCCCATGCCCACTCTGGCCCTGTCCTGCATCACACACATGTTTACAGTCTCTGTGGGGAACAGTTCTCCCCCAGTTTCAGGCCCATTGACTCTGTCCAACTGGTGTAGTGGCTTTTGCACACTTGGGGGTACTACTGATGGTTTGTCATGGGTCCTGCTCACTGTCCCATCATCATCTGCTGTGTTGTCAGTTGACTAAGATGATGCCATAGATGCCAGTCAACACTGTCTGCCAATACACAGGTCTCTGTTCAGCCTTTTGCTACCAAGCAAGGCATCCCTGCATTTTCACTGAGGAGGGGGGGGGGGGCTTTGCTTGTAGCCATGCAACCCATTGCATGCAAATTGCACGTGATGCCTGAACTAGCCCTTCCACTGGCTTCAAGATTATTGATACACATCATGAAGTACTTGTTCATGTCGATAGTGAGTAAGGTACACATGTTGTGCACTGCATCAACCCGCTTCTGAGCCATGGACACCGTTCTACATGCCTACTCACTGATGCTATGTCAAATTGACCAGGCATGCATGGCAGGTTATCTTTTGTGTGTGACATGTCTGCTTCATGTGTTGGCTGTCTGTGTGATGTCTATGTGTATGTGTGTCATATGCTTCTGACATGTGTACTAATGTATTTTTTCCCTCCACTTTTCAGATGATGACGCAATGGAGCCAGAGGATGGTGTTGTCATGCCAGGCACAGGGTTGTTATCACAACCATAACCCGGCACAAGTGGGGGTCGTGGGGTGGTAGTGCACAAACACCCACGTGTGTTTCAGACCATCTTGTCTTTGGCTGACTATGATTCCAGCCCAGATGACCACTCTGAGAGCCATGTTAAGTTGGATGAGCATCAGGTCCAGACGTCAGGGGTGAGTGATTCTGATGTGGACACTACTCTGTCCGCGACACCTGCACTGAGGGGCCAGTCAGTGGTGGGACCTCCGCCTGTGGTGGATCGGGATGCAGGGTCATCCTCCACACCAGTCGCTGATGTGCCTGGGGCATCACGTAGACGGGGGCATTTAGTCGTGCAGCCGCGGGCTGTGCCAAGCCAACAAGGACATCCGGTCCTTAGGTCCCACAGGTGTCAAGCCCAGCAACACGGTGGCCGCGCGCCACTGAGGTATACTGAGTGGGAGCAAGACATAACTGCCAATTCAGAACGTCAGGGGGCAGCACTTGATAACATCGCTGCAAGCATGGAATGTGTGGCCCAATCCGTGCTCCCCCCGCTAGGCAGGTGCTTCTCCAGCAGCAGGCGGCGCAGTCCACGGCCCGCTTGCTCAGGCTGGGCATGGCGGCCTCTGACAGGGCACGCCAGGCTGAAATGTTGTCTCTGAGTCAAGCAATTGATGGTCACGCAGAGGCACACATGGAGGCGCTGAGGGCTGAGTCTTGGTCCCTCAGATCCACTCTGGATGCCCTCTTGACGTCCCAGAGGGTGCGATCAGAGGAGAGGTTTGAGCAGCTTGAGCGTACCATCTCGGCTGAGCTACGTGCTTGCCGGGAGGTGCATCGGTTGTCCAGCCAGACCATGCAGGAAGAACTCTGTGCTACACGTGTTACCTTGCAAGAGGAAGCACGTGTATCATGGGAGGTTCTGCATGCAAACTTGCGTGTCATTGCCGCACAGAACCAAGCTCACCCATCCGGCAGACTTGCTGCTGACGAGGGGCAAGCTGCGCCTAGGCGTGGTCAGGCTCCTGGCCCACGTCGTCCTTTACAGGAAGAGGCAGACTCGGACGATGAATTATCTTCCACACAGGTCGTGGTGTGCAGGCGTTGAGCCCATGGATGATTTTTTTTTTGTCTCAACATCCTCGCATGTGGGTGTTGAGGTGCACCCTGTACCTCCCTCCTCCTAGGTGCCCCCCGGGTCATATGTGGCCATTTTTGATTTTTCCATTTAGGTTAGTCAGTTCATATTGACTATTTGATAGTTATTTTAATTAGGTTATGTAGGTTGTTCATAGTTAGTTTAATTAGTTAATATAGTTTAATATTGTTTGTCTATTGGGCATTCATGTGACAGTGTGGTGCTTTGTGGCTTTTGAAAGCATCCACTTTCTGTTCCAGCTAGGCCCTTCAAGCTTGTCTTGAGTATGTGTTTGCAGCTTGGGGTCCTGACTCACAAATGCCACTTCCTCTTCCCTTATCCATGGGCTCGCTAGGATGGTTCGGTGTTACAAAATATTACACAAGGGATTTGGACTTGCCTCATAACTGTGGCCTGTCTGCTGCGGTTGTACTTGTGTTAACACCCCTAGTGGGGATTGGTTGCGTTTCATCCACCCGATGTCTGTAATGTATTTGGGTGAGTATGTGATTGATTTATGCATTAATTGATGTGGATTGTGATGTATGTCAATTTCTTGCCTGTATATGTGCTTGATGCACTTCATGCTGTAGGCAGTAGCCGGCACCCTTGGCCTATCAATGATGGTGGGAGGAGTTTGGATGTAGCTCTGTGACCTGGACCAGTGACAACCAGCATGAAGACACACACACACAGGGAACTTTCATGTCTTATTGATGTCTTTAATGCCCTTTCTGCAGGAAGATGAGCATCCAGACTACCTTTGCCAGCAGACACAGGGACAACGAATCCAGAGAACTGGGAACATTTGGTGATGCACACATGTGGATGTGTGGGCAAGCACAGCCACAGGGCTTGTGCAAAGACGTCCAGCAGAAGCAGACGTGTAACCAGGATCTCCAGCCAAGGTGAGCAGCACAAGGGCCGACAACGCAGCCAACCTTCCACCAGGCCACTTGCACATGCATGCTAAGTGGCACCAGTGCTGGGGAGCTTTGCCAGGCATTGTTGGAAAAGCACACAGTACAGCTGGCATGCGTTGAGGGCCAAATGCCAAGTGGCTTTACAAGTTGTCAGGGGCACACGCAGGAGCGATCAAACATTTCCTGGAGTACCCCCTGCTCCATTGAAGCATAGTTATTAGGGTAGTAGCATTCCTAGCCAGATACCGATACGACGCACAGGGACACCCAGCGAGGCACAGACTCGTGGCCAGTGCATGTTATTTGCGTGTGCTAATTGCAAGGTGCACTACCTATTGAAATATGCGGCGACAGAACACGACTTGTACTGAAGTTGCACCTTGCTATACGCATCTAGCAGCTCACCCAGGGACCATTGTATCATGTGTGATTCTTGACACATTGGTGTTCCATTTCCCACACGGCCACATGCGCCTGCCTTACTGCATTGACAGTGTATGAACCATCGGTGGGCCAAGCTAACGTATGGGTACAAAGCAGCAGACAGGGGTGTTTGTTTGTGGAGAAGTCACTTACTTTGGGGCAATGATGGGGTTGTGTGTGTGTTGTAATCACACATTCAGATTAGTAACTCACACTCTCTTTGCAGCATTGAAGTGCTCCTGTTACCGGACCTGAGAGTGCGCAGGCAGGAGGCCAACACTCACCCCAGGGATAAGTCTCTCTTGGGCTTGCATTTCACTGTTTTGGTGCAATGTGCATGATGAACACGTTTTCTCTAATTGAGTATGTGTTTTTGTGAATAGTTGTATTTTGCCTACATTCCCTTGCAAATCCACATCCACCCTCCTGACCCTCTTTCCGGTTCTCCTGATTACCAATGCCTGTACATGCGACATATTCCTGACCCTCCTTCCCCGCCGGGGTCCCAGAGGCCTCTGAAAGTTTGACCTTGCAGGCGCACAGACCACGGAGGGGGTGTTTGGTTCGTGCAACTCCAGCGCCTGGACACCAGAGCCGTGACACTACCCATCAGTTGTTGCATAAACATTGTATGTTATGTATGGTAAATGGTACCCATCCTGTTGGAACATGGTTCAACTGTGCTACCTTGGTTGTTCTATCATTGTGCGTGTACATGTGCTTTGACATTTCCTGCTATTTCTAGTAATCTACTAGAGACTCTTCCTGGGTTTTTTGGTGCCTACAGGCTTTTTCCCTGGTTTGGTGGTTTGGCTCCTTGGAGTTCTCTGCAATTTGGTATTTTTACCAGTCAAGGTGGCCTCTGAGGGAGCTGGACCCTATTTACACGCAATCTGGAACATGGAGAGCAAGGGGTAGGGTGATCCTGTAGCCAGGTAGACTTGAGGGAAGAAGGCTACATGCCCCAGAGACAGATGTTCTGAGGGTCAAGGTGATGTGTAAGGGAGGGCCTTTTGTTGTTGGACAGTTTGCTTGGGCTGCAGTGTTTTGGGCACTCTGACATTGTAATTGTGGGGTACTATGTACATGATGTGTTGCGCTGGTCAATGCCTGTCCCTGTGTTGTGTTTCCTTTTCAGGTGTCAGGGGAAGGTGTGGTTTGACATGCAGGGGGGTTCACATGGCCAATGTTCACATGTGATGTGTACAGGACACTGAGGGTCACTTGATTTCACATGCATATATTGAGTGCATGTCCCTAATGACACACACAGTTGCTCAATGATCCACCACACGTACAAACACCCTTCCATGGCCAGAGGTGCACACATATTGCATTCTCAGGCCCGCTGTGTCCATGCAGCACATGATCTGTTACCATTTGTCTATCCTGTACATGTGTCATTTGGTTGTGGATGTGATTAGTCTTTTTCATGTGATGCTCAAGGTGTATCTGCAACACAATGGCTGCTCAAAGTGCTGTGTGCTGAGCAGTGTGTTGCAGGTGACACACACAGCACACGGGTTCAGGAGTAGGGATTTTGGCTTGCCCAATGTGCATGTGAACAGGCATTCAGTGTTGTGTTCATGGTAGGACTGGTGGGTAGCATTTGTGTATGGCTTGGTATGTGTGGGAGGCTCTTGGTCAGTCATTTCATCTGATTCCATGTCAGGCATCATTGTCTCGGGACACTTTCCATTTATCACATGTCACTTCGTATATTATTGGTCATGTGTTGGGCTTTTGCTGTTGCATGCCATGTCATGGTGTGGCAGACAAGGGTGATGTGGGTTGGGAGGGTTTGGGTGACATACCAGGGATCATCATGGCCTGTTTGGGGGGGGGGGTGGGGGATGTGATACAAACCTTGCATGTGTTCCTTTTTTGGTCACACAGGATTGATTATGTTTAAGTAGCTAGGGATGCACACATTGTAGCACTTCCGTGGCAACATTCTCAAGGTGGTAAGGTTGTAACAGTTGACTGTCTCTTTGTCATCATTGATTGTCACCTGGTAGGTGCCAGGCCTGTGTGCACTCTGCAGGGGTGGCAGTTTAGGTGAAGAATGTGGCCACAAGCTGGGTCCGGGCTGCCTCGCCACGTGCCCTGTCCCCTCCCATGGGCAGCGCCTGTGCCTGTGGTTGGGGATGTTGGGGCACCACCATGTCCAGCGGTACCTCCCGCCATGTTGCAACATTGTGCAGGACACATGCTGCCACAATGATCCTGCACACTACTGGGGGTGCATATAGTAGCTGCCCACCAGAGCGGTCAAGGGAGCGGAAGCGTGTCTTGAGCACTCCGAATGTGCGCTCCACTATGCCCCTGGTTGCAATATGGCCATCGTTGTATCTTACCTGGGGTGGTGTGGTGGGGTTCCGGATTGGCGTCATCATGTGGTTGCTCAGAGGGTAGGCATTGTCCCCTGGGGAGGTGATAATAGTTGTGATTATTGGAGTTTTGGTATTTGTCTGTGTGTGACATGCATGCATGTGCGCAGGCATTTGTACTCACCTAGGAGCCATGTGTCTCCATGCTGCCCAGCTTCCAGGGCCCGGCTCAGGGCAGACATTCTATATATGAAACTGTCATGGCTGGAGACAGGGTAGTTTGCATAGACAGAGGTGATGATTCATTTAGCATCGCATACAACCTGCACGTTGATGGAATGCCAGTGCTTGCTGTTCCAATAGATGTGCTCAGTTGCCCTAGGTGGACGTAGGGCCACATGGGTGCATTCTATGGCACTGAGCACTTTGGGGAAGTGTGCCACCCTGTAAAAGTCCCGGACCACGGCCTGCCTTTCTGCGGGTGTTCTGGGCATGTATATGTGCCTGCCGACTGAGGGGCGTGCAGTGATGATTGCCAACACCTGTTGTAGGCAGCGTGATTGCGTGGCCTGTGAGACCCCCCCACTATGGCAGTTGTCCGCTGAAATGACCCAGTAGCCACAAAATGCAGGACATTTAGCACCTTCTCCAAGGGGCTCAATGTTTGGGAGCACAGGGTGGGTGATGTAAGGTCGTCTTCCCACTCCCTGACGAGGTCTAGGATGATATGAGTTGGAAACCTATACCTGCCATAGACGTGGTCGTCAGGCATCCCAAAAAGGCTGGTCTGTGGCAAAAAAATGCGGGCCTTAGCTATTCTCCTCCTGCGGTGTCCCACGATCAGTGCTGCGAAAAATGGGGCATTCATCGTAGCGGTATATACGTGTTTGTTGTTTGCACGCACCTTTATGCTGTGCGCGGGGACGCTTCCGCCTGCCTTCGTGTGGTGGACGTGTTGATGCCTGTGTGCGTCTTTTGCCAAGCGCCGGTTTCCCGTATTCGAATCCATGAATACGGGTTGTTCGCGTGCGTGTGGGCGTTCCGTGTATTTCCCTGCAGTACTTCCCCTGTTACGCCTTCTTTTTCACGCGTTGTTTCCCATTCCGCGTGTTACACCCCGTGTCCCGCCCCCTTTTTGGTGTGTGCGCGGACGTTGTGCGCTTTCCCTGTGCGCGTCGTTCACGGCGTTCGAGCTGTTGCAATGACGTGTGCGCCCGTGTACACCCCGCACAGGTTTCGCACACCTGGGAAACACGCGCAGGGACTTCCATGAGTCACACGCATGCACGTGCGCCTGTTTTTTCACGCTTGCGTCTGTTTGCGCCAAGATTTTTGGCGCACGTTTGTTCCATGAATCGGCCCCACTGTGGTTTAAAATGTGGAATGTGAGATCCCTTCTGCTAAAGACATGCCATTATCTCGGGGTAGGAAGCGCTGGAGAGATTTAACATTTTCTCTTCAGCAATGCAGTTTGTATCTCGAGCAAAGGCACAAAGGAAATCACATGCTATTTTAATGGGATGATTTGTCATGGGGAGGTGCTTTTTGAGTGACATTACGGTTTGTGAAAAAGGTTTGAGGCAGAGAGGGCTGGGTCATTCAACCACTCACTGGCGAATGAAGCAGAAAGACTGGGAGAGAGTTAACATCCTGGGCAGGCTGAGTTTCCCGTGTCTTTCAAGCTGCCTGTCTCCTGGGTTGGCATTCCTTAGAAGATCTGCAGTCTCGAACAACACTATTTCTAATTAACCCTGAGCGCAGCAAGCAGAACGCAGAGGAAATAAGTTGTGGTTACTGCAAAGCTGAGTCGGGGATATTTCCAGTTTAACCTTGGTAATTAGGATGCTAAGTGAGGGGAATGTTAAAGTGCATGTTTGAAACTATGTAGCATAAGTTAAGTAATTAAGTTCATTGCTAGGTGTTGCATTAGTAATTGGAATGCAAACGTGCATGCAAAACTGTGTTTATATTTCTCCTAGTTTTGCTGCAATTCAGAGTGATTTAGGCTGCCAGCTTTGTTGTGAAGTCAAGGGGGACCACAGGCAGAGCTCTGCACTTTACCGCAGATCAAACCCTGAGAGCGCATGTCATTCTGTGTAACTCGCGCTTTTCTAGTTCCTGATGAAAAATAATAACTAAAAAATGTAATTTAGTGTCAGTGTATTTAATTATTTAATCCGCAGTCAGTCTCATTGAGATGGCATGCATAAGATGTAAGACATGCAGTAAGAAAAAATCTGAATGCAAAGTAGCCACAGTAAATTGTTTTACTTCGAGAGGCTGAATTAATGTTTTGTATTTCATTTGCATGTTTAATCTATGTTTGAAACACAGCCAAAAGGGCATAAGAGTGATATTGTAAATAAAACATTTCATAGGAGAGCATGAGCTAATATTCTGAGTTCACTAAGTGCAGTATTTGTTTACCATTAGTGACCCTGGTGAAATAATTACTAGGCAGTACTCTGAAATTAGTCTCACCACTATAAAAATACCCCAATAAGTTTACCACAATAAATTGTCAAGAAATGCCACAAAATACCACCATACCAAATACCACAAAATACCACAGGAAACTAAATATAACCCAAACAAATCTCCTACAGTCCCTTCTTAACTATGGAAAGATCATTTTACTGCAAACCATCTGTGATTTCTAAATGTTTTTTATAACCACCCTGGGTCACTCCACAGGAGTAGCGAACACATTAAAAAATCAGAGGATTCATTTCAGAAAAAAGGGAATAGCAGGCAAGTGAAAGTCAGGGGAGGGATCGAAAAAGTATGTTGTTTGGAAATGGCTGCATTGGGCCAGGTTGGGGGTTGTCGGGAGATGCTGATAGGGTCTGGAGATACATTTAGCAATAAGTCAATATTTGTGGGAATGAGAGAGCTAAAGATGGGGACATATCCGTAACTCCATGCAAAAAAAGTTGGATGAACTCATCCAACTAAGTCTGGCGCTCTCCGTGAGAGCTCTCGTGGAGCTTATTCGTTAATTCTGGTACAAATTTGTGCAAACTTAATCAGAGTTTTTATCAAACTTAAAATCTATATATGGATTCAAAGTGTTGATGTCCAGATAAAATTTAGAAAGATTTCAGAAATAATTCTTAATTTGCAACTTATAAACCACTAGATATCTTCAAGCAAGAAGTAGACTTGTTTAGTTTTTCGTATGGTTGTTTTAATGCCAATGCATTTCTGAGCAAATCTCCTTATTCAGGGCGTTAACCACACTACTAAATTCAATTTATTTTTCAGTTACAAACAACCACTATGATGGGTAAACAAGTCAAAGGATTCAACAAAAGATGCATTGGTCCCATATGAGGGAAATCACAAGTCAAATATGGTACAAAAAAGATTCAGACCGTTATACAAGTCCATATGTGTTAATACCACAGTCCACCATTTTGGAGATAATGAATCAATATGTGAAAAAAAAATGATGAAATAAATAAATAGAAGTGTACATACCCATTAATGATAATTCCCAAAAAGTCAGAAGAAATGGTTATGGGAAAGAAAATAACAACATGGCATCCTCATTAGATAAGTGTTGCTCTAAATTTGTATAATTGAGCATAAAGTTCACAGTGCTATGCATGTCTGAAATGAAATCAAATTACCTTCGTGATTTCTTATGGTGCCTAACACCATTACAAAGTGGTGAACTCTGTACATTCAACGGTTCAACTGCAGGCGATCTAAACAAAGATAACATATACTCAATGAATTGCTGCTAATCATTAAGAGAGACATGTGCATGTTGCCATGTGCCTTCAAACAAAGATTCGAGGCTTACCCGTTTAAATACGCTCTTGTATGTTTTCTCAGATAATGGGTGGGCCTGATTACAATACGAGCGTTAAATTAACTTTCTATATCTATTACTCAACGAGCGGGCAGACTGGACTTACCCTAGTGTTCTATAGTTCTACAGCACGGAGACCGGCGTACTGTTTCGCGAGCAAGCGTCACGTAGGGAACACTGATAGAAATTGTGTTCGGGTTCCCATGGCAACCCCGTTCGGCGTGCGCAATCGCGTCGCACATAGCCTGCGAAGCAACGCCTCACGTCCCGTGTCCCCATGGAAACCGGGAGACGGGACGGTAGGTAACCTAACATGTGAATGTTAGGTTACGTAAGTTAAAGAAACTTTCTTCCTCTATTTGTTGTGCTCGCTCGTGTGTTTTCATTAATACAACATTTTGTTATGGGTATGCTTGAGAATGTAATGTCACATGTCTGCATTATTAAACTCGTATTCGAGGTGAGTACATCTCACTGAGTACAATCTTCATCAAGATATCTATACAAAAGTTAATAATGAGATGAGGCTATTGTCAGACAGGATACAAGGAATCCCTTTCAGAGCAAACGCCCGTTCTCCGATCCACACTTGTGAATGGTTGTGAAAATTTGACAAAGCCATAAGTGATGGCAGTGAGTGGTTAGTGCATCAATACATAATAATACAATCATTCTTTGCATGAATCATACATGATGGCAAATGCCTTCCTTAATACACTTGTATCTCACTTAGGTACTACATTACATCAGAGAAAATTCATTCGGGTAAAATAATCCCCAGTTAATATACCCCTCATAGCCATGTGATCACGAGCATGCTTATAAGAAGCATGCCCAGTTGATTTCTTCATTCAATCTTTGTGGGGTTAGGCACCCCAAATTCTCAATCCAATAGCATTCCCTCCTGTCAAGTTTCGTTTGAATGTTCTCGCGTGGATCATTACTTTGAGCTACCTCCAATACCATAAAATGAATTTGTGTTAAATTATGTCTCTCTTTGAGCCAATGTCTTGCGACTGCAGAGTTCAAGTTCTTATTACGTATGCACGAGCGATGCTCGTTCCAGCGGAGCTTCGCTTTTCTCTGGGACTGACCCACATAGAATTGTCCACAGGGACACTTAATGCCATAGATAATGTTTGTTGTGTCGCAGGTGGCTAATGATTTCAGCATAATCTTTTTCCCGGTGTGAGGGTGGTTTATAGTCGATCCTTTCAGCACATAACTGCAGTTGCTGCAATATAGACACGGGAAGGTTCCAACGCGTTTGGTGTCTAGTTGTTTCTTTGGTTGTATAGTTTGCACTAGGCTGTCTCGAAAGTTTCTGCTGCATTGATAGGCAAATGTTGGTGGTTCTTTAAAAAGTTCATCTGTCCTTTGATTGCAGGATAACACTTGCCAGTGCTTCTTTATGATAGATTTAATGCGACTGCTTTGTGTTGAAAATCTGGTGACAAATACCAATGATGGGTCAGTTTTCACTTTCCTTGTAGCTGTTAGTAGTTCATTTCTGCTCTTTTGGTCCACCTTGCGTTTTGCATCTGCTATCTCTTCCTGTTTGTATCCACGTCTTAAGAACTTCTCACTCATTTCTTGGAGTTCTTTGTCATAATCCCTCGGATCACTGATGATAAGTTTTACTCTGAGCATCTGGCTATATGGCAGATTTTTTGATTAAGCCTGGTTCATGAAAACTTAGTCTGTGAAGTAAATTGTTGTGATCTGTTGTTTTTGTATATATGTCGGTCTTGTATTCATGTTCCATGGATTGTACATTTACATCAAGAAAATGGATGCTGTTCCGGGAATGTTCGTGAGTAAACTGGATTCTTTCATCGATTGTATTCAGATATACCAAGAATTCCAACAAGTTTGCCTCTGTACCTGTTCAAATACCAAATATGTCATCTATAAAACGAACCAAAATAGCCAAATGTGGCTTTCATGTTTAATGACTTAATATATGATCTGACTCAAATTTAGGCATAAATGTGTTAGCATATGAGGGGGGGCCATCGTGGCTCCCATTGCAGTCCCTGTTATCTGCATATAAAACTGATTTTTGTATTTAAATAGGAGTTTGTTGATATGAAACGTAATAAGATAATAATGAATTCCTTGTTCGCTTCTATGTCACCCGTGTTGAAAAGTAACCATTCAATTGCTTCAATTCCTGATTCATGTCCGATTGATGTGTATAAGTTCCTTACGTCAACAGTAAACAAAATCTGTGTCGGTGAATGTGGTACTGTAGCTAGTAGCTGGAGGAAATGCGTCATATCCTTGATATAAGTTGGAGTTTTCTGGATAAGAGGTTGTAAAAAGTAGTCGATGTACTTTCCAATTTGCTGTAATATGTTGTTGATCCCAGCTACCATTGGTCTTCCAGGAGGGTTGATAAGATCTTTGTGTATCTTAGGCAATATGTATAAATTTGGGATGCATGGATTCTTGTTCATCAGAAAATCATGTGTATTATTTGCGGTATAAATTTGCTTTTAGATTTGAATTCCTTATAGGGTGACTCTTCTTGTGTGGTTTGCGATATCGCTGTTTCATTGAAAAAGGCTTTTAGTTTCATTTTCCTGATAAGCTTGTACATTTCTACTTTTGTTTCGTACAATGAGGTATCAAACGTTGGAACGAAACGGAGTCCTTTCTGGAGTGTCTCTGTCTCAGCAGGGGTAAGGATTCTGGATGATAAATTAATCACTAGGTTTTCTTCTGTTGTAGATGTGTCTGTGGTCCTCTTCGTCCTCTTTCTCTTGCCCCTGTGGGTTCTTTTCCTCTTCCTAAAAAACCGCTGGCAGATGGCCCCCGGTCTTGTTTCTGATGGTTCAGGGTTTGCTGTTGGTAGATTTTCCTCTGTTGGTCGAATCTCACTTGTTTCTTATTCTGAGCTAGTTGGAGTATTAGAGTTATTCTGTTGTGGTCTTCTTCCTGTTGGAGCGTATTTATCCATCCAGGAGTACACTTCCTCATTCACATAGTCGTAAGTGTCTGTCTTGAATTTCCTGATTTTTTATTTTCAAGCTCAGTTTTGTAATCTGTCGGTTACATATTTATGTCTACCAGTATCTCTTCTATTTCTTCCTTTTTCAATTTGCATGAATTGATAAGTTCTTTCTCAATCTCCTTGATCTCTAAATCTATGGTGTGAAGATTTACAGTAAGTTCCTGGATAGTTAACAAAATTAGATCCAGCGAGTATCTATTCAGAATTGCCTCCCATCTTTTTACAAAGTCTTTATTGTCCTCGCATAGTGTTGGTCGGAGTTGGTTTCGTAGTCCTCTTGGTATCCGTTGGTTCTTATAATATCTTCCTAAAGTGACCGCGTGTAGCTTCCTGTTTATTTCTTTTCGTATCAAATATTCTAATTGTTTAATCATTTTAGTGGGATCCAGATCTGTGGTGGTATTTTTATTGAATACATTCTCACCAATTAGTTCCAAGATCTTGTTTGCTTCTTCTGTGGTGAAACATAGCGTCTCTGCTCTTTTTGTTGTTAGTGATTCTATGTCTTCATATGACAGTTTACCATTTATGTTTCCAGATTATTGATTTTAGTGTCCTCTTTGAACGTTAATGAAGGTATTCACTTATTTGATCCTTTCGTTTAGTGGAGCTCCCGGACTGCTTAAGGGTCCTGTGACACCTGGTCCCTATGTTGATACACCATGCAAAAAAAGTTGGATGAACTCATCCAACTAAGTCTGGCGGTCTCCGGGAGAGCTCTCGTGGAGCTTATTCGTTAATTCTGGTACAAATTTGTGCAAACTTAATCAGAGTTTTTATCAAATTTAAAATCTATATGTGGATTCAAAGGGTTGATGTCCAGATAAAATTCAAAAAGATTTCATAAATAATTCTTAATTTGCAACTTATAAATCGCTAGATATCTTCGAAGAAAGAAGCAGACTTGTTTAGTTTTTCGTATGGTTGTTTTAATGCCAATGCATTTTGGAGCATATCCGTAACTCCCTTGAGCTGGTCCAGCATTGATTTATGAGCATCTAATTAAGAACCGTGGACTCCCATGCTGTGTTTGTTTCCTTAGTGAATCTTTTTAACGAAAGCCAGATTTTTCATGGATGCGCAAATAGATAGCTGGTCTTAAGCGGTAAGCAGGACAATAGACATTCAAGGAGGGTGGAGGGCTGTAAAGTCGCTTTTTAACTCCTGCTTCATCCTGTGGCATGGCTTCTTGCCATTTTGTCAGCAATAGAACAAGGGAAAGCGCCAGGGAAAATGGCAATGACCCAGCATCAAGTGCTGACATGTCGACATTCAGTGGACTGGGGCATCCTGCAGTGACCTGTTTGCTGACCACTGGTGGAGGCAGACTTTGGTGCCTGGAGCAATGGGGGATTCTCAGAAGGTACCCTTAATTGATCCCAGAGGTCTGGTTGTTGGTGAATTCTTTTAGTTTGAGCTATTAGGTGGTGCTTAAGCGCTACATACAAGACAAAATGGTTGCATTAGAGTACAGCTAGGTTGGAGATGACATGCGAGGAGGGACACACACCTTGTAGGTGTTATTTATATACCCATTGACTGCCCCATGACCATACTAATCCCACTCACCATTCCCACCGTTCAGAGGTGCCCTATGCTGTTCATGGAAAACATGGAAAACATACCCCAGTGCTATGCTGCCTTCAAAAGCCTGATATACTATGCATGGATGGATCAACTAAGGGCCCTTCCCACTTCAGAAGGGCTCCGTACTGTGCATAGGAGGCAGATATTGAGTGTTCACCCTCTCTTCTATTGTTCATATAAGGCAGCACTTCATTGATTCTATACTGTGCATGGATGCAGAACCTCAGTGCCCACAATCTTCTGAGGCTCTATGTTGTGCATAGGAGGCAGAACCTCAGTCCTGTTCCCTTTCATTTCATGCAACAGCCATATTTATTTTCTTTCCATTGCATGGCATTATTTGGCCTTGCATGTCTGTTTACATTCACAACAATGCGGTAATGTGGGCCTATACACACTGATATGAATGCTACATATGGTGATCCATTCTTGTATGAAATGTGTATCATATTACAGAGATATCCTAAACAGATTGTTCTTAGTGTACTGAGGAACAATGCTATGTGATGCTGCTTCCTGTTTTGTCATGGGGTTAATGGTTGTGTGCCATCACTTCCGGTGATGTCACCCGAGATGGGGGTCAAATGACATCACTTGCTGTGATGTTAGCAGAAGTCAAAGGGCATGTGATGTCACTTCCGCTACCCCTGGTATTTTGGTGAAATGATGTCCGGTTTTCCTCTGCATGTTTGTTTGTTGATTTTGTCTACCCAAGTGTATGTAGTGCTGGATTGTCATTCTTGATGTATCAATCTCTGGAGTACTGTAGTGTTGTGGGTCTTGTTCCTTGGTTGCGTTTCACTCTGTGTTTTTGGTTTACTGGTTCTCTGATTCTCAAAATGTCTGGTTTTCACAACACGAGGGGAATGGTGTGCTCAAAGCACGGGGAAGCAAAGGAACTGATATGTAAGGACGAGGAGCATAAGTTCTCCATGCAGAAGGGGGATTCCACTATGATTAAGTCGAAGGGTGTCAACATTTTGCTGTTTGTTAATGAAGGTTTATGGGCATCAGAAATGCATGACTTTAGGGCTTATAAGTCGATGGGGAAGGCTAAGGCATTGGATATGGTTTCAGGAGAAGAAGGAGGAATGGAAGAACGAGGCAGTGGTGCTGTAGGAGGGCTTCTTCAGCACACAGGCAGGGGTATCAGGAACTCAAGAGGAGGCTCCACGGAAGCAGGGCATCTAGGGGAGGCACCCACATAGCCAGGGCCAGTGGTGGAGCAGGAGGGAATGCAGATGGTGCTGGAAGAGGCCATGGTCATGTTTCATGAGTGCAGTTGTGCAAGCATACAAGAGTTTAGTTAGATGGCTCCTGTCTGAGTGGGGCCATTTGAGAGGAGGAAGTGGTCTTTACCAAGCAGAGTACGGTGCAGAAGAGGGGATGTCCATTAAGGGGAACATTATACTGGAGTGGATCCACAATTGGAAGACTAGAATATGGTAGTGTCACAGCAGGGGATGGACATACCATATGGTCGGTGGTCAATGAGGAGTGTAGCTCTGTGCCTGCCAATGCAAAGGGGGCAAGGCAGTCACAGGATTCCATGGTAGCAAAGACTTCTCCCCAATTTACAGAGCCATCATGATCTTGGACGCGGGAGTGGTTTGATAGGTCAATGAAAAGACCATCAAGGGTGGCAAGTGTATGGTCTTCTGCAAGGCGAGGGCTCTGGCAAGAAAGGCACATGGGTACAGAGAGACAAGGGCCATGCCATGTGGAAGACATCCACATGCAACCACATTTTCTGTTATCAGCAAAAGATTTATCAGATGATTTTTTAGTACTGTGCCGCCACTCATCTCACCAGTGGCCATGCTGACCCTACAGTCCCTCCAGCAGTAGTGTTGGTAGAGGTGATATTACCAAAAGGGCTAAGATGTAGCAGCTGGTTGATGAGAATACAGTGACAAGCTGCAGGTAACCCCCTACATGCCTGCCCAATTTGTGCCAGTAAAACAGCGACTGCAGGCAGCTGACCCTTATTGCAGTAGCTGCTCTAACAAGGATCTGAAGGCAACACAGCACTGACTGTGCCTCTATTTGAGCAGAATCCATGGGCCCATGTAATGAGGACGAAAGCCACCAAATATTTGAATGTCCTTGTGCCTCATGACTAGGGGAGCTGGACTCTAGATCTGTTGAGGCTGCCTTGGAGGGAGGTATTTGCTGTTGCACCACCCTTCCCTCTTGTAGGTGGATGTCCAGGGGGAAAATAATGAGGCAGTCATGGGTGAGCAATTGTCCTCTCAGAGAAACTCCACACATGTGAGCATGACAGCGCTCTGTGGGAGAGACTTACACATTAATGCATGTGACTGCGCTCTGTGGAAGAGGCTGAGAACCTTACAAAGTGGCACCTCTGTGTTGGACCGGTAGAGGACGTTTGAAGTTTTTATTGAACACGCTTCAGCCAACAAGCCTTTGGTGCATCAGAGTTATAAACATCAGAACTTCTAACCATAGAAACATACACATAATAGATAACATAATGACATAATTCGAGAGCAGGAACAGTGAGTAAATATATACAATTTGTGTATCTCTTCCATAATAATGTTATCTGTAGTGCGCACATGTGTAAAATACAAAAGGTACATGATGGCTAGGATTTGTCTATGATAGAAAAATCAATTTATCTTTCAGAATGATAAGGACATTTATCAGAACTTCTAGTACAAGGTAAGGGGAACACCCAAAACCTCAGCTAAATTAGTTGTGTATGCTGTAAGTGCTAAAACTAAACAGTCACAATTTTCAGTTTGGATGCGCCATATCCCAGGTCATTAGAGAAGCTTAGGAAATGGGGGAGATTGCTTTTGCGGCATCTCATGACAATAAAGTCTCCATTACCAATAGGGCACCATTTGTAGATCTGTAACCTATAAAGACATTTGAAGTCCTGCGATCTTATGCACATGCCCCACTTTCTGGTGTAAACAACCTAGGACCTTATTTCTCAAGACTTCTCACAGTTCGTTTCTCAAAGGGTTCTAAACGTTTGTGATTATCACTTTAATTTTTATTTATATTTACATTTGCAATCTTTGGAATTTGGATTTTCCTTAAATGAAGAGATCACTGGGTGTAAAGGTTCTTTGTTTCCAACGGAGAGTTCTAGATGAATTTGTGTAGGTCTGCACAGATCAGCATGATTGGCCAACCTTATCTGGCAACACTTCTAGCGGAGAAGACGGGAGTTGATGTTTTTTAACCTCCTGCCATTTGTCACCAGTTTCTCCTCTGACCGCATTTTTGGAACTGGCTGTTGTCAAGATAGATAAGGTGGGTTGTCAGTGCCTATCTGCATTTTTTTAGTTGCCTTAGACTCTCCATAATTTACAATATTGACACTCTCAAACCATTTCTGAAAATCCTTCAGGTTCAAAGTCAGGTTTAGTTTTGTTATAATACAATCCCTTAGAGATTGCCACACTGCAGAATATTTGAGTTCTTTGGTGTCCGAGCCTGTCTTGAGATGGGTTGAAATATCATGAAACAGAATAGACTGTAATCAAATGCCGCCAACCACCCTCGAGGTGCAATCTGGGGAGGATCTCTCTATTATTGGAGCAGCAGCTGGAGTTTCTACTATGGCTCCTACTGAGGTGACTCCCTTTTGTTATTCCTGTTCTTCCTATTCTTGTTTGTTTTGCACCACAACATTACTGTCATTTTCATTGTAGTTCTAGGACTTCGTCTTGGCTTTCCTAGAGAGCCTAAAGGATGTAGATTCCGGGAACGCAACTTTAATTTGCTCCTGAGAAGCTATTTCAACAGCAGACCTTTCTGAGAAGAGGAGGATTTCAAGTACATGTGAAAAGTCCTGGATCTTCCACTCAGTGGGCAGTCAAAAAGTTGAAAAAAAAGTCGAATAACAAAAATGTCGAAAACAAAATGTCGAAAAAAAAAGTCGAATGTTTTATTTTTTTATTTATGATTTTTTGGGGTTTCGTTAATAAAAAAGGGGTAAAACAAAAACAAAAATACAAAAAAGTGGGATGGGGGGAACCCCCGCATTTCGAACAAAAAACATACAAAAATAGACATTCAAATTTTTTTTCTCTGACTTTTTGTTTTCGACATTATGACTTTCGACTTTTTGTATTTCGATTTTTTGACTATAAACCCTTCCACCCCACAATGTCCTACTGGGGTTGTCTTCTCAATGTCATTTCCAAAATCGTCTGTGTCTTCCACTCGCAGATCTCTTGTTTTCTCCTCTCTGCCATCCTCTCTAAAACTTCTGATAGCTTACTTGCATTTCATGATGCTGGATTAGATGGAAAAATATGCTCTGAGGAGGGCTGTTTGACTTTTCCAGGACCTTGAAGGCGGCCCTCCCCTATTGATAGGTCAGTGATCTTGGGCTGAACAAAGGGTTTAGTTTCCGCAAAAGGCATTTTTGGTGGCACCCCCTTGGTGCTCATCTGAGCATTGGTCTCAGAGTGGAGCAACCCTGTAGTAGGGATTTCCCTTTTTAGAGGTGGAATATTGGCACACATACAATGGATAAAAACTGAGCCCAAGTTTGAGATCATTGAGATCAGAGGGAATGCACATAGTGTGAGTCAGGGGGAAAGTGAGAGAGGATGCATAGACAAAGCAACCTCACTTACTGTACTCCCTTAGATGGCACTGCCTAAGATAAACCAGCACAACATGCTTGGAAAATAAGAAAATGTACTTGTAGCACTGCAGCGTTATAGTGTTATGGCATGACTTCACTGGGTAAGACATTCCTAATGCAACATTCCTCCTGCCTAAAGCTGTGGCTGCCAGAACTCTGTCTTGTGCTCTGGACATCCATGCCAACTGATGAGGGAGACGCTGGGGCTCCAATACACCAATAATGGTTCCAGGAAGGGGAGCAGACTGGGTGACCTCACAGTCCTCCACAGGGCATCTAAGGTCCCCCTCCTCTGGGATAAATGGGTTGGTTGCAGGTAGGTGAGAGCAGCCACAGGTAGGAAACAGATCAGAAAGCCACACTGTGGGTGCAAGCACACTACTCCTGCATGCTCTCTCTTCATGGCTGCTTCTGCCGATAATGCCCAGTAGAACCTTAGGGGAGTGGCAGTGCTTTGTGGGAATGTCTGTGAACCTTTGACAAGAGGCAGTTGTGATTGTGACAGTGGTAGTATTCAAATGCAGTACTGGTGCGGAAGGCAAAGGCATGTGTTCATCAGCAAGTCAGCAACTCATAAGGGCCTCTCAGCCGCTACTCCAGCTATCTGTTTCCCACTCACACGCACCACAAAACAATCCTGTTTCAGTTTTTAGCATCTGACATGTACCAGTAACAAGACAATGTCATTTAAGCTGGTGCTAGGCTATGGGTATGTGTTGCTTTGCAGTGTACCACGATGAAGTGAGTGCTAATAAATGTTAGAAACTCTCTCTGAATGCCCAATGTTTTATTTTTGAGTGGAGGTTGGACACACTGCTTGCAGTACCCTCATCCCCTCCCATAGGTGGAGTGTTCAATAAATAGACATTTATGATCTATGCAGTCGATTGTAAGATCTCTGCACCGGCCAATGACCTGTCTCCACTCAAAATGCCTGAGTCACTTCTGTGCTTCTCCTACAGGACCTCCTGCCTATAGGGAGCACCACCACTCTTCAACAGGTGTCAGAAATGTACAACTAATTGATACCATTAATTTGAAACTTGTCATTCCCAGAGTATTTGGCACATCTGGGTTAGTTGATTTTCTTTCTTCAACTTCCAGTTTCTCTCCAATGTAGGTTGCAGGCACATTAGCAAAGCATCCTTACACACTGGCCCAATAACCTCTCTTCGTAATGTTTGGTGAATGTCCTCCTGCCCTGATAAATGTTTACGAAAAAAGGGACTTTTACCTTCAAATGGGGTTTCATAAAGAAAGAAGTAGGTGTCTCAGTGTCAGCTCTAAGTTCAGCTACCCACGGATCACCACGCAAGGGTAGAGCAGGTCTGTCATCAGCTGAACCACATCCACATCACCTGCCGAGGTCCAGGTCCTCAGCATTTTAGCCAGATTTAACTTAAGCATATACACCAATGGGATAGTCTAGCTGCTGAACGCACAGTGATGGTTAACCCACTGATGGCCTACTTGAAAGATTGTACCATAGAGCAGACAATCGACAACAGCAGCCACTGATCCACTGTCAAACATGCCCTATCTAGAGTTCTGCTGTGGTGGCATTGTACTGCCTTCCACCCTCTCCAACATGTGAACAGCAGATTTATAATAGATGGGTGGCCAGTGCATTTTTCGCATGGTAAGCCAAATAGCTAATAAAACATGTGAAAGCGAGGAGAAGTACAAACCGAGGTAATGCGTTTTCTTGACAATTCATAATGTAGCAAGGATATTCAATACACTGCCTGCTGAAATAAATCTTAAATGTGCATTGTGAGGTCTTAGCCACAGTGCACCCATCTCCTAGGCCTTCTACCATATGTTATGTCCCCCACAGTTCCTTTCCTGAAATCCCTGCATGCACAACCTTGTATCGTACTGAACTATACACCTGCTGTCCCCTTGCATTACCCCAAACCTCTATTTGGCTGGTAGAAGAAGGGAAGTCTGTCAAGTGTGCTGTGATTCCCACGAAGACAATGTTCTGAACACTGGTCCACATGTCTACAGTGAAGTGGATTGTTTGACTCACACACTGCTTTAGTAACTATCGAACCCGGCACTAACCCTGTAATACAAATCTGCGGCCAAATTGTGGGAGAAACAATGCGAGTCGGGAACCTCCAGCAATTGTTGTTTTCTGCCATGAACCACTGGAATCCAGGATTGTCCACATACATGTAGGACAAGAGGTCTATTTCCAACATGACAGCCAATTTCGTATTAAGCAGGCACTAATTGTCATGTAACTTGTAATAGTGTCCTGCCTCAAACAATTCCACGAGACTGACTATACACAGCGATCACTGGGGTGCTAGATTTAGGGCTTAGTTCAACCACACGCAATGTATTGGTGCAACAACATGCAATGTGTTTTAAGGCATAATCGTGGGACTTGCGGAAGTATGTTGCTTATCTGATGGTATGGGATGGGTTGCACATCAGATCCTTTGACTACTTCCCATGTCTGCAGTTACAGGTACTGATTCCAGGCAGAGTATATCGAAAATCTCTCCGGGACATTTAAAGAATCAATAATGACATAAAGTCCTAGGATGAATGGTTCCCTCACAAACCAGAGAAGAGACATATTATCCTTGGTCTCAGATTATAATGGACGTTATATCAGTAGGGTTTGTCATACCTCTCATGCAGCTGGTTGCATCATCCCTACACTGGACAGAGTTCCCCAGTTCTCAAATGGAACATGAATTTCCAAACAGGTGTCCATAAATGTTTCTAATTTTAAGAGGCTGCCATTCTTAGGGAATGTTACTGGTAAGGGGAGGTGAGGGGATGGACATAGGACCCAAACTACACAGAGCCCAGAAGACGGCGTCAAGCATTATCCCCTGCAAAAGGTGTGTACTGCACCCATAGGGGATGTGCTGGAGTCCGGAAGGGGTCACATCCCCCATAACCAGCTACTTGCATTACAAAGAAAGTTGGGGGTATGCCACCATTCTGGAATAAGTATGTTGTGGCCCTGAGGAGAGGTGGTGTCCTTGCTGATTTCTACAGAATATATGTACGTAAGTTCGTTGGAAAGAGCCGTCTTAGGTACCTGTGATAGCTATGCAGGATAGCAAAGTTATGTATGTAATTTATTTAATTGGTTATTTATAACACACTTAATACCCAGAGGTTTCTAAGCGGGCCGAGAATCGAACCTGAGTTCCTCTACATCTTCTTGTTTGCAAGGCGAGCCCGTTGCCCCTGAGCTTTCCTCTCGAGACTGTGGTGAACGGAAGCTAACTATATGCAAATCAAAAACCTCCCAATTTGAACTGGGTAGCTTTATGACCTTTTTGAGGATGTGACCAGGCTCTTTTGGGGACAACCCTAAAACGCTCAGTGTGCGGCTGCCTGCGGGTATTCTTTCATCTGACACATGGGCATAGGACATGGGGGGGATGGTGGGGACAAATCCCCCCCACAATTTTAAGTGGGGGGGATATAATAGCTTTCATCCCCCCAGATCATTTGTGTCACTGCAATAAAATACGACTGCAGCCTCCACTGCAGGCTGCAGTTGTCATGTAAGCACTGGAGTAACTGGGACCCTGCAGCCCCCGTTGTGTGCAGGGCCCCGTCCATGTCCTGGTAGGGGCCCCTCAGACAAAAAAGATATTTTTTACAAAAAAAATTAAAAACTGAAAAAAATTAAGTTTCTTTTTGAAGTCACTCAGCCTTCAGAACGATTTTGTTTTTACAGAAATCGTTTCTTTATGAAGGCAGAGTGACAAAAAAAAGGTTCTATTTCTTTATGAAGTCCGAGGCCTCCCCCACCTCATGACGTGGAAGCCTAAAAGCTAGTGGGCGGGGAGCCCTATGACTTCAAAAAGAAATAGGGCCTCATTGCGAGGTCGGGGGTAAACCGCTGGTGTGACTGGCTTGTTGCCGCCAACCTCTTAATACCATTTCCGACACCTTGCTTCCCGGTGCTACCGGGACATTACAAGTCCTGGAGGACTGGGAAGTTAGGTGCCGGCAAATGTTAGTCCCCATGGGTTCACAGAAGCACCGGCACTGCCACTAATGGTGCCTGTCGCTTCTGTGATGATTCTGCCTACTGGGGCCACTGCGCCCGCCAGGGTCAGACCTGTCGGGTGCAGCGGTCCCAGCAGTCATACTCTGAGTGTGGCGGTCCAGAAACAAGGGTGCCGGAAAGCTTACCAGCAACTTTGTTTCCGGACCGCCACACTTATAATGAGGCCCATAGTTTAGGTTTGCAGTAACTCTGCCTTCATAACAAAATGATTTCTGTTCCGGTTTGGTCCTTTAACGGAAATAATTTCTTTATGAAGTCAGAGTGACTTCAAAAAGAAACCATTTATTTTTGAAGTAATGGGACTCCCCTCCACCCCATGACACGGGGGCCTCCCGATCCTCTGCAGATGACGGGAACAAGCATTCCTGGCTACTGCAAGGAGCTGAAGGTCTCGTTCCCTGGATCAACAGGTTAAAGGTAAGAAAATGCATTTTTTTTAAATGTGTGTGCCTGCATGTAAGTATGTGTATATTTATGTATATATTGTAATGTGCATTAATGAGTGAGGGCATGATGCGGCCTGGATATGCCTGTGTGAGTGCATGGTGAAAGTGTGCACACTCAAATGTATGTGTGGCTGGGTGGGCATGTGTGAGTGTGCAGTGAAAAGGTACACACTTAAATATATGGGTGGCTGCCTGGGTGTGCCTGTATGGTGAAAGGGTACACACCTATATGTGTGGGTGGCTGGGTATGTGTATGGTGAAGGGTGTGTGTGCTTGTGTTCAGGGGCTCAACAAAACCTACATTTCAGAAGACCGCTAACCCTTCAAATGTTGGGAGAGGCGCTAACTTCATGAGTGGTGGCTGAGTGGCACATTTATTTGAGTGGGGGCATCTAACTTCTTTACGCATTCTAACAAGACTATTCTAGTGCAGCTTCAATGTTACAAGCAGTTACCTCTCTCCTTTAAGTCTGAAAGCACCCACTTATGGACTGCTGTGAGAATGAGCGGTCTTCTGTCCCCACTCTACCCTTCCAATCACTCCCCTGTCATGCAAGTAATAAATCCATATCATGATTTCAACTGCCTAAAAACGAACAGTGAAATGCTTTACATTAGTGTTTGCTGGTCCTTTAGGAACAAACACAGGTGCTTTCTAACATCTTTGTCCTGTTCTGTCCGGCAAAAGAAGGATTTGTTGGTGAGCCAGGTCGAGTCAACATAGCCCAAAATTTCAGGGGGTGGGGGAAGAGGACTGCTTGTGTTTCATGCCATGATTACTCATTAATAATCTTCATTACTCGTATCCCCATTCTTCCTCATCCCAGTACTTGTGTATGAGGCACTTTGCCTCAAACACAAGTACTGGGATGAGGTAGCGGGACATGGAGGTAATGCCTGGCTTAGTTATCTGTAATCTTCATTACTTCTAGCCCCACTCTTCCTCGTCCTTGTACTTATCTATGAGGGGAGGTGCCTCATACGTCAGCGCTGGGACAAGGAAGAGGGACATGGTGGTATTCTGGCCCAATGTGCTGATTTTGGGGGTTGGAGCAGTGGTTGGAGGGAGGAGTGGTGTGTGGGGGGCAGGGATTGTGGGATACATTATAATGGCAATCCATCTCCAGGATAAGCAGGCATGATATGAGGTATTAGTGGCTAGAGAGGCATCTTGCTGCAGCCAGTCTAGTCATTTATTAGTTTGGCTTGACTTTCTTTAACTGGGTATCGCTGATTAAGCAGTTCTGCTAGGTGTAATTACCTGGCTAGACTGGCTTTTGGTTGCTGCCAGTCTAGCAGTTTCTTACTGTGGCATTGAATATTTTTCTGGGTATCTGTGATAGAATAACCATGATAAGTGTTATTGCTTTGACTGCCATTTTGGTGCAACCAGTCTAGTTATGTCTAAATGTTGCCTGCCATGCTTTACTGTAATGTTATTGTATGTCTAAACTGGTCTGCATTGTACAGCCAGTTGGACATGTTTTCATTGTGGCATGTCATTTTTAATAGCAACGTATTCCATTAATGAAAGCATTAATGTTCCTGTGCACTGTTGGTTACATGCATGTATTGGATTTTTGGACTGGTGTTACCCTACAAAACAAATGCAAACGCTCTGGCTTTTTAGCCAATTTGTCTCAGAAAATGTGCTGTTTAATGCATTAAAACACACATGTGTATGCTGCTCCATGCACAGTGTGTAGCGTACCCTTGAAGCAGCACGCTTGTGCGTATTGTGCAAGCGTGGTAATCTAGGCCAGCCCAGAGCGTGGCGCGACCCATGATTTGTTGCCGAACCAGGCCTCTTAATGTTTCAATGAAACATTAAGAGGCCTGGATTCCCTGATCAGTTTGCAATGTGCCGTGTGTGTTTATAAACTGGATATCTGATGTTGGCAGTGGATTTATTTGGGGTGAATTCAATGTGCCAATGTCATATATACAGTTTCCAAACACGTGCGGTGCATTGGAAAACTCATTAGGGAATCCTGGATTATTTCTAGTTTATTTCCTTACAGTTGGATCATGCTGACTGCACCTGATACGTTTCTCTACAAAAAAACATTACAAATTCTATATATCTATAACTGCTTCCCAAAATGAGACCCGGTCCCTCAGATGAAGGTGACATCTATTGCTGTGACACTTTGTCCTTCTTCACACTCCCTCAACATGCTTAGCATACATGGAGCAACAAGAAACTCTGTTAGAACATTTACGATTGAGGCATTTCATTATAGTGTACACTGCCAACTGAGTCACTTCTAGGTGA
Organism: Ambystoma mexicanum; assembly: GCF_040938575.1. NCBI lineage: Eukaryota > Metazoa > Chordata > Amphibia > Caudata > Ambystomatidae > Ambystoma > Ambystoma mexicanum. The sequence goes on from NC_090929.1 coordinate 547,089,661, forward strand.
TCCCAAGTAAACATATATAGAAAATAACACACAGTTGGGGGGCGGGGGGGTTACAGGATTAGCCCAAGATCACACAATCTGGTGAAGATTTAATTTTCTCCCAGATGTCCCTATACCCCAGCCATGGCTTGCAAAGTGCAGACACTGCCTGAGATATCAGCCTGAGATTGTATACAAAATCCTCATGAAACCATATAAAGTAAAATGAGGATGAGCAAATCTCAAGAAGGGCTGCTACGTGGGATGTGTGCTCTTTTGCATAGTAATGTGTAAGGTAGGCAAGGGAAAACACTTGATGTATATTCTCATGTCAGTAGGACTCACTTAAGGCACACCCCTCCACATTTTTCCACCAACTCAAACCTGCTTGAAGTTTGGATGGTAACACACCTAAAGCTTCATCTCTGACATGAGGGCTACCTGCATTTTGCTAGTTCAAACCCAGAAGCAGGGTCCACTTAACCTTTCAGACATTCAGCGTTGTTCAAATGAGGGTAATAATACCTGTTATTTCATTGCCTAGAAGCTAAAAGCATCTAGCATGAAGCGCTATGACCAAAGTGTTATTATATTCCATTAAGCAAACCATTACCAGCACAGACCTGAACTCTGTCCCTGCCCAAAATAAACCATTTTTTGGTGCCTATCCTGCGCATCTCTTAAAAGAAATCAAGCGCTAATCTTCTGTAGGTCTTGGCTAAGCTTCACCCTGTTTTCTTCAGCCTGGCTGTTTCTGTCAGCGTACTTGAGTGGTCGCAGTGCGATCAGATTTTGGGGGGAAAAGCCTTGGCAGTATCTGGATTTAGTGATTTCTGTGTCTGTCCCCCCTTCCAAATATCCATGCTCCTGAATATTTCTTAAGAGTTAATGCTTGTAGGTATCAATGGGCCCTTTTAAGGTCATGGATCTGGCATGCCTGTTTCAGTTTATTCTGAGAAGCTATACGGAGTGGTTGGTCATGCAAGACGTGCAAGAGAAAACCTGTGAAATGTAAGCCAGGATATCGAGGGTGCTCTGAAGACTGAGGAGAAAGTGCTGAGTAAGTGTAGATGAGAGTTGTGGGGTGCTGGCCATGGGGGAATGGGAAGTGAGGAACTGGGGTACAGTACAGTGTGGGACTGCAAAGTGAAAAAGGGTAGAAAGGGTGCAGAGGACAGAAAAAGAGTGGAGCAAGGGAGGGGAGAGATGGGAACAAGAATGGAGTGCAGATGAAAGATAGGGATGGTTTGCAGCACAGGGTGACCAGGGTGTGCAGGGGAGAGAGGGGTGCAAGAAAGACTGGAACACAGGTAGAGTGGTGTAGGGCAGAAATGGCATAGGGGGTGCTTCGGGTTTTGCAAATGAGAGAGAAGTCCAGACAAGTGAGAAAGTGCAGAGGGCAGTGTGTCAGAGGAGTGACTTGGTGTGGGGTGCAGAGAAGGGACTTGGGAGAAAAGGGTGTACAGCAGACGAGAATGTGGAGCAGAGAAGGGTACAGAGGGTGGATTTTTACAAGGAAGAATGGTGCCTCGCCTCATGTTCCCAGATAAAAGATGCAGTCAAAAATGCGTCTTCTTCTAACGCTTGATCCATGCTCACGAGGCCTGCACAAGGATGATTAGAAGTCGTTTGTTGAAATAATTGCAGATATATACACTACACCATACACTACACCATATCTGTCTGCACATTGATTGGGCCTGATAATACACAAAGTGGCCCCCCTCTCCTAGGTGCAGGCCGGCATGGGGAGGATTTATTAGAGGGAACATGGGAGCTCGGGCTTGGTGCTCTCTCACTGCCCCAATGTCATCTGCGCTGCTGTCTGGTTCCTCTCCAGGAAGAGACAGTCACAGCAAGCTGTTCCTGCATCAACTCCCTTTTCACTCAATCCTACCTGCAGCCTAGGTCTGAAGTCAGGACTAACCTTAAATGAGGTACACATTAACCTCTGACCTGTCCTGTAGTGGGCGCTGGTGCCAGGGTGTGTGGCATCTTGCCTTGCGACACAGCATCATGTTAGTTGGGCTATCTTAGCAACTTTCATTGGTTTTTGGTGGATGGATGCCACGAGTGCCTCAGACTCATTTTACGGGTTAACATATTCTTTTAAAAAGCACTAGAATGATCTATAAAGGGTACATAAAGTGCCAGCTCTGGTTTAGATAAAGCCACTGACTTAGGGATGTTTACTACAAAGCTATGTGTAGTTAATAACTTAATTGGAGTGGAGAATATACTACTGGTGTAACACAAATGTCTTATCCAGGGATGCCTTCATCCACTCCTTTTCTCCTTAATTGTTCATTGCACTTGCACTATCTGAAATGTTGTCAAGCTGATTATGATAGTTATTCATCACATTCTTAATTATTTCAAGGACCTGTAGGAATGTAACTGAATTCCTCCCATGCTGCCTCCCCCCCTTGAAGCGCTTTGAAACACATTTTGCATAGGCGCTATACAAATAAACAAATAAGCAATCAAAAATCAATCAATCACTCTATTACCACTATGCATTTCCTTCACTGAAGTCCTGCTAAAAACCAGCAATGGCAAGTGTTTGCTTGTCTATACGTATTGGGCATTTGCCAGGCACTGCTATTAAATGTTCAGGTACTTGCACCATTTTACAGCTGCTAGCATCAGTGGGTACCTAATACCACTATGGGTGTGCTTGGTAAGGACCTTTTCCATGCCTACATTAAAGCTCAAATGGTTGGCGTTGCCAACACTGAATTTAAATAAGTATGCAACTGCATTTTTGGTACCCACCACCAGCTGAATAATGAGTTGTAGACATGTTTTAATACAGGCCACCATAAGCCATCTGGGTGACCCAGAAAAAAATAAAGCAGAGCCTTGAGATTCAAAACAGCACTTGTTCCGCTATCCTTGTAAATCCAGTGAATACCCTGGTGCCGAGGTATGATTGCAGCCCATACACTGCTGTAAAGTGGCACACTCATGTTCCATCATTGAGGGTTCAAGTGGAATAGGATAAGAACGGTTGGCGAAACTCCATAAAGCATTTTCACTTAAAGCGCAGGTGAGAGTATTATAAAAGATCTCTCAAAAAGGTCCACCGCTGGGAGGATTTTATACTGCTTTTCTTTTTCTTAATTTTCTTCGGTTTTCTTGCCTTCTTTTCTCTTGTTTTGTACAGTGATGATATATGTAATTTAATACAAACTGCTGTTTTAATTTAGTGAAAAGTCGAGTTCTTTGAGTAAAACACAACAAATAAATAAAAAATACAAAGTCCCCAAGGTGTCCCCTGTCCCCCCCCCCCAGAATTTATGGGTCTCCTTCGCCCCTGATCGGACAGCTGTGTCAGATCTGCTTGTCTCTGCGATTGCGTTTCAAGTTCACTCTTTTCACATACACATTTACAGTTCAGGGCCTTGCCTATTTGGCAAACAATAGAGCTGAACATCCAAAAGTATCATTAAAAAAAAATGCGTACACCTCTTCCCCCATGGCAATATTGATCCATAAATCTAGCCTCTCTCTTGCTGCACAGCCTTTGGAACCGGTTCTCCAGCCCGCTGACTAATATTTTATACAGTCAAATAAAAGGGAACAGTCAAGTGCAAAGCTTTTGAATTAGAGACCTTGGAGGGACCAGCACCACGGGAGCGTGCGGACAATAAGGTACTGATTTATATTTGTTTTTGAAAAAGAAAGGCAAATCTTAGTCATAAAGCACGATTTGACACAAAGGAAAGCACAGCATGTGAAATGAGTTCGCCACAGAAAGAAAACGAAATTCCATGATCCAGACGCCGAGTGAATCAGGGTACCGCAGAACATGTTCATGCGAAATATTAATTTTATGAAATAGAGCTGATATATTGCACCGCTTGGCAGCATAATTGAACTACAAATGTCATTACCGGAAGCTAAAAGTAATACCAAATCTAGGGCATGGTTTAGCCCTGCATTTTGTCATATATATCCTGTTGAAACTTTACATTCCAGGCAAACCATGTCAGTTTTTCCTGTTCATTGACTTTGTTTAAGAAGCTTTATGCACTGTGAGTAATATATGTATTTATTTATATGCTCACAGCCGAATATAGAACACAGAACTAATTAAGCAGGTTATACAAAACACATACAACAACGTGCACATACATAAAATTGCAACAACGCTATAAGGCCGTAGCCCTACATCTCTTGTCACAAGCGTCTAAAAGACCTCAAATACAAATTATCAGATCAAAAGCAACATAGATTGAGATTCATACTTATCAATGAGAGTAAACAATATTAAGACAGTATAGTTAAAATCAAAAACATGAACTTCACCATATAAAATATCAAGTTATGATCATTTCCCTCCAGGAACATAGACCAAAGAGAGGACAGATTCGAGCAATCAAAAGTGTTATAAGATTTTAGGTAGCTGACCTTAACACGCTGCAGAATTTCACATTCAATCAAGAGATGAACCAAGGTCTCAATTACATGTGTACTACATAAACAACAAAATAGGTAATTTTCATAAAGTGAATATCACAAAAAGGGTGAGTTAACCTGATTATTTAATTCAACACAGTAGAGTCCTCTTCTTTAGTGTTTCTAATACTGAGATGGTACACAAGCTTATGTGAATGCATTAATCATGTGTAAAATGATGATTTTTTGTTAACCAATGAAGGGTTGAGCTTGATATTTAACTACTTAAGATACATTCTTAATTACTGTTATTTTTGTGCAGAAATCTTTCCTGAAGAACCACGGCTAATAGCTGGGGTGAAACACGTGTTGGGAGATTAAAAGTGTTTTCATGTAAAATCTTATGACTGGAATATGAGAAATAAACACATGAAGAATAAAACTACTCATGAATCACTAAATTGAGAGTCTATCATAGCATATTTGGTGTAGGAGTCGCACAAATGACAAGTGACATCTTATGAAGAAAAATATTTAGATATTATTGTTTCAGCCACAATAGAGTCACTTGGAGTGCAGAACCGAGCACAAACAACATTATTGGCACAAAAGAAGGGCCCTTGAAAGGCTTGTAAGCCAATAAAGGCTGAAGTATCTAAACAAAGCCCAGTACACTCCGCACTCTCTACGTGACCAAGCATATTCCACAGAGGACACAAGGATAAGTAGGTTGTCGGAGGTAGACTTTTTTTTAATGAAACCCGTTTGATTAGGGGGTAGAATATTATTTTCAGTGATCCATTGATTCAGCTATAGCAGTAATAAATACCTTGGCAAAAATACTAGCCGGGATGTCCAACATGGATAGCATCCTATAATTAATTGGTGCATTCCAAGGCCCCTTTTTGTGCACTGGTAGTATGTGGCTTTCACGAACATATCAGGTATAATACCATGAGTGCCTATATGAATGAAGAGTAGGTACAGCGAGTATGCCCACATACCAGGAGATAGTTTGACAAGGGAATTACAAATCCCATCGGGGTCAGCAGCGTGGGAGTTGTTTAACCGTTCAATTATGGTTATGATGTCCAGGATAGTAGCTTGACGGACCCATGGGGTGACTGGAATAGTGAAGTTAGCTTCATTGGAAGGAATAAAACCTAAAGTTGGTGCAATGTAGTTCACCCAGTCTGGTTCGGTTACACCATTAATGGGTATTGCCATGCAATACACTCCATATCGCTGTACTGGACTATTTCTTGCTAAGGAGGCAAATTCTTTCCATATTGCGACTTCACAGTTTCGTTCATATTACTTTTCAATGATTTAATGTTGCCACTTTAACATATAGAGTTGTCTTATATAGAGTCTAGAGACACAGACAAGTATATAGAACTGCCACGATTTTAGCTCACAGTTGCCTCTTAGCCCCTTCAATCGTGGTGTTGAAGTTCAGCCGCTTAGTGATTACCTGATTTGTTCGCTAGACAACACTTTTATACGTCCTGCGTTTAGTGATAGATTTTTTAACCTGACTTATCCCAATAGAGAAAGCTGCGACTATCAGAGGAGTGGCTTGCGGACAGGGAGCATCAAATTGGCTATAAAGGTTGTCGAAACACGGCCCTTTCCGTTGTTAAATTCAACAAATTCCAGCGAATCCAATTTCCTGTAGGATTTACGTAAATGTCACCATTTAAATCATTGGGTCTAATGGTTGATAGGCCATCTAAATTGGTTAGGAGCAGGCACAAAGGGAGATTGTCGCTTTCATCTCTAGGGACGATAGCCATGTCTTCTAAGCACATTCCTCTCTGGTTCACAAATATGTAGTCGATTGTAGACGCACTTTTACCACACACATGAATATGTACCATATGTCCGGCGCCTGGACAGAGGCCATTAATGCCTATGAATCCTTAGGCTTCAAGGATTAAAACCCATGCTTTAGCTGTTTGTTTGATAGGGAATGTCAAGCAACAAGGCATAGAGGCTTGCGTTTCAAGTTGGGATAGTGGGGAAAGTTCTAAGTAAGAGTTAAAAACCCCACTATCCATATCAGCAGGTCATGATGATAGGTAGTTAGGATCTGTTTTACTGTTGCAACATTACCTAGGGTGGCTATACAGTTGGAAAGGTCATAGAGTTTAATAAGAATAATACTCTGAAGAGGCATTCACTGGCCATAAACAATTCGTCAGAATACATGCTGGAATTGCTAATGTGTTCAATGCTTGGGATAACTCTTGATTGTATAGTTAGAGGACCGCAACAGGCATCTAAGTCTACGGCCATACCGCTAGATCTCTTGGTATTATTGGTCAAGCGGACCCCATGCTTGGGGCCAGGGCTACGAATGAGGGTCACAGCGACCGAGGATACTGCAGGCCCGGTCATACCTCCAGAATGTGTGGGCAAACTAGAGGTGGACATCGTGTGGAATCAGAAAAATACAATATTAAGGCTTTTACACCATGCAAAGAGAAATACACCAATACGGGCTTATAAAGATTCCCAGAATCTTTATTGCAATACTGTACAGTTTACAAAACAAAGTATACAAATAGCTATTTCGCCGTCAGTACATCACAGAGACCACCAGCAGGTTCAATGTGAGCAGTGAACAGGAATTGCTAGGTGGACATCAGCGTATTTATACAATTTCTTCATAACGATGTCCAGCCTCCTACAAGTTAATCATGTACTGGGCTAGGGTCGCGCCAGGTTCATTCCTAATTTACATATCTCGTGCATGCGGTATACCTTTTAATACATTTACTAACAAACACTATTGTTCTCTGGGTTTAACTTCACACTCTTTACACATTGCTTTAATGCAGGTCAAACAGATGTTTCACATGACATGTTTTAACAGTGTTATTGTTCTTATATACTTGTAGGTTACCATCACCGATTCAAGTAATCCCCTGATCCCGAGGTCAACAAAGGACAAGGTCTACATGACCCTAACATGTAGCCTGCAGGCAGGTTGGACATTAACTCGCCTACAGAGGTTGAAGAGGTTAAGTAAGAACAAGAGAATGCAGGTCGGCCATTTTAGGCCACAGGGTGACTTTGCACAATAAACCAAAATGACGGCTTTAACTAAAAATGGAGGCTCGATTAACGTAAGGTTACGACCTTGCGATGCGGATTTCCTCGCAGAGCGACTGGGCATAGGCCAAGATATACAATGAGGCCGAAACAATATTATATCAGTTTTAACAAACCCTCCTTTTGGCCTATGCCAAGCGCTAAACTACTTCCAATCACTTTACGACTAACTCCACATTTCAACTTCTATACACCCCGAATCATTATAAGGCATATCTATTGCCATCAGATCAGACACTAGAGTTTCTTTCAACACATACTCGTTGGAAACCTTATCTGGGGCGTATATTTTATGCCCTAATACACTTGTTGCTTGCGCGCAACACCCCCCTAATACCGAACATATACCAGGGAGACACTGTATACAACAACAAAGGAATAGAAAACACCCAAGATAATCAGCAGGGCCGAAAACAACTTCCATCCCCATGACCATAGGAGGTCCCAAAACCATGCACTAAGTTCCCAATTTCCCTCAGGAACATGTACTTCCGAGCTAAGAACATGTAGATTTTGGATCGCCCTAAAGATTGTTGGAGAGGAGTCTGGTGCGTAAACGCAGCAAGCGGACCCCACTAATTTACATACTCCTCCACGCTCTGCCAGAATGACATCTAATGCTATCCAGTTCTGAAGAGCTACTAATCTTATCACTTTCTGTTCTAACGTCATATTATAGAGTATGTCAGTGGTCCGGTTGATGGTCCTCTCCAGTACTCTCGCTAGTCCCCTGATATCTTCTGAATTCGTAATTTGCCCAAAAAATGGAACAAAGGATTTCATGATGTCTCCTAGAGTTTGCGCTGGAGTATCCCCCTTCACATCTCGTCGTGGACGAGTCTTCGAAATTTCTGCAGTACTGGCAATAAATACCCCAGGTAATAGAATCCCTAAATAGCAGGTTCCTTGCCAATCCCTGGGCAACCATGGAAATGCCACATTACCGCAAACGAAATAGACAGGTTCACCTATGTACAGAGGTCTGTTCTCACTAGTCAAATTCGCAACGTTGGCGCATTTTCTAAAATTACTCATTGACCGTGTTCCATTCCTCTGTATACAGAAGGAAACTGAATCCGGGCTATGGTTAACTGAATAAGATGGAGGCGTGGCATCCTTATTGCCTATAGGAGCCATTTTGAAAGAGATCAAAGACTGAAAAGGAGGAGACAATCTATCAGAGGGCCTAACAGAAGCAACGTTTGGCTTACTCCTATTTGGAAAAAGCAAGCATCCCAGGGGCATCAAAACACGTTTTTCAAAACTATTCAAATTTGTACCATCAAAGTTCCCTGAGATGCTGTCATTCCATCGGCCAAAGAATAGTGCTCTAAGAGAAGCATAACAAGCAGTTGTCAAAGGTAAAGGATGAATGTACCAACCTAGCCCCTTATCCCCTTGTTGCGGTATATGTGAGCAGATCCAGCAGTTGGTCCTATTCAAAATTGCATGAGTGGCATTCATTATTAACAAAAGAGTATTATTCTGATAATTCCGTCTATGCGAAGAATCTCTAGGCGACAAGGTATGCAATTGCACGGAAGGAGTGGGGAAAACAGATACATTTTCAACAGGTAAAAAGTCCTCTAGCGGATATGCTTCCTCCAGATACCATAACCGAAAACCAATAGTTACTACAAACCCAGTTATTATTATTAAAAGGCAACAATACATTTTCGGGGTCCCCTTACACGCTTGATAATTGTCTCTGCTAGCCACATATTTATCTAAAAGTTCATTCGAGCGGTAGCGGGTGCAGGCATCGTCGTCTTCAATTGAAAAACACCAATTGTTTGATTGCTGGGGACTCCAGTCGCGCGTCTTCTTAATGTTTGTCCCACAACCCTCAGCCAACAGAATCCTTTCGTACAGTCGGGCCAAAAGGCTAGCCCTCAAATGATTTCCTCAATCGCACAGTCAAAACCGTGCCGTACGTCTATCTTCTTGGATGTAAATTATATTTCACAATTTCCAAGGCTGAAGGATCAGAAAAAAGTATGTCGTCACTTCTCACTGGAGGTGGCGAATGAACGGAAATGGGATCAGAAAATGATTGACCCAGAAGTACCACTGTTGGAGAATGCGGAGACAAGATGGCCGTTTTGTCCAGCCTTACAAACTCTGGAACGGTCTCCGATACTCTCTTGCCGATTGTTGCTGTTTCGGGCACGTTGGTTACAGCATTGGAAAGGGATTCTGTGTCTTCTGTATCGTATGGCACGGGCTGCGGGATCCGTTTTGTGTGTGTCGCGTGGATCCAGTTCTTTCGCCCTGCTACCCGCACAGCAGTCTGGGTGACTAGCAGGACCTGGTAGGGACCCCTCCACCGAGGTGCAAGGCAAGACACCTCTCGAAAACTTTTGTGAGGATCCAGTTCCCCGGTCGTAGACTGTGACCAGGACCCTCGTACGGTACAGGTAATGCCTCTCGCACCTGGTGATAAATTGAAAATAGATTTTTAGTCAACTGGTTACAGTAATCTGAAAGAAGCACATTCTCTATATCCTGCAACAAGCAACTTTTTGGCATACCCCAAATATTAGCAGTCCTCCCCATTACCACCTCAAAGGGAGAGAGCCCAGTCTTAGTTTGAGGGGTTGTTCTCATCGACAGCAACACGATCGGTAAGGCGTCCGGCCATTTTAACTTGGTGCCAGCACACGTCTTAGCGAGCTTGTTCTTTATAATGCCGTTATGCCTTTCCACTAATCCGGCACTTTGGGCATGTCTGGCCAAATGGAACCGTTTATTAATCTGCAATCATTTGCATATTTGTATGATTACGGCAGCGATAAAGTGTGGCCCATTATCCGACCAGATGACTCTCGGCAGCCTGAACCTAGGAAAGAACTCTTTCAACAGAGATTTTGCCGTGGTTATGGCCATTGCATCTCTAACAGGGAAGGCCTCAACCCACTTGCTAAATGCACAAATGACAACCAACACATATTTAAGATTGTTGCAACGTTCCATCTCAATAAAATCAAAGTAGATAACTTCAAACAAAACAGAAGGTGGAGCGAAACTTCCTCTAGGAGTCGAGGTACCTTTTCCTACATTGTGCTGCAAGCAGACCATATACCCTTGGACAAAGCGCTGCACAATTTTGAAAATGTTATCATTGGCCCATACACTGTGTAACATTTTAGTCAATTTACGCGCGCAGACATGGGTCGGACCATGAGCCATAATGACCATCATTGTAATATAGGCGTCAGGGAGTAACCATTTTCCTTCAACATTGTCCACCCAACACCCATCACTGTCCAATCTCCCTGCACCCTCGACCCATTTCTTGGTCTCCTCTACAGTAGCATCTGTTTGAATGTCCTTTACAGAATCGATACTTTCAGCAAAAGTGCAAACATTTACAATTTCTCTTACATTATACATCTCTGAACTAAAATCAGTGGCAGTTTGTTTAGCTATCTGGTCAGCGAAAGCATTCCCTTTTCCTATATCATCTGTAACCGTTTGATGTGCTGTACATTTTACAATGGCTAACTGAAAAGGGAGCGCGAGCGGTGAAAGTAATTGCACTATTAAAGTGCCATGCTGTATTTTCGTGCCATGTGAGGTCAAGAAACCTCGTTCTTTCCACAGTCTACTGAAGTTGTGAACTACCCCAAAGGCATACTGACTGTCGGTATATATATTTACCGTAAGCCCTTCAGAAAGTTCACAAGCTCGAGTTAACGCTATAATTTCTGCGGCCTGCGTGGAATTATGCATAATTCTTTTGGTTTCCACAATCGTGCTTAAAGTAGTGATGGCATAAGCAGCCATGGATGTACCATTCGGAAGTTTGAAACAAGAGCCATCACAAAATAGCTCTCCTTGTGGGCTATTCAAAGGCGTGTCTTTCAAACGATTCTACCTTTAGTCTCTTGTTCTGTAGTGTAAAGGCAATCGTGTGACGTTTCGTCACCATCAACAGTATCTTGAGGGACAGGTAAAAGTTCATCCGGATTTAATACACAACACCTCTGAATTTGAATGTGGGGAGCAAACAAGATCAATTCGTATCTTGTCAATCGTGCGGAAGTGAGGTGTTGCGTTTGAGTTCTATTCAATAAAATATCTACAGAGTGAGGTACCATTAGGGTTAACGCATGACCCAGGACCATACCCTCGCTCTGTTTTACAGACGCAGCAGCATCAGCGACAGCTCTCAAACATCTCGGCAAAGCGCATGCAAAATGATCAAGGATGGGTGGGAAATAACCGCACGGCCTATTCTTCCCTCCATGTTCCTGCGTTAACACAGCCAAAGCACATCCATCACGTTCATGCACATACAACACGAAGGCCTTTTCATAATTTGGAGTTCCTAAAACCGGTGCCGAACACAACGCGGTTTTGAGCAAATCAAATGCTGTCTGGTGTTCCAAAGTCCATGGCAATGGCAAAGAAATGCCCTTCTTTGTCAAAGTCAGCATTGGTTTAATCGTTAACGAAAAGTTAGGGATCCACAATCTGCAGTAAGAAACCATACCTATCAGGGCTCTAACTTCCTTTTGCGTATTTGGGACAGAAATGCCAGAAATAGTTTTTATCCGTTCAGGTGTCAACCTTCTTCCCTCCTTTGACAGGAGATAGCCTAAATAGGCGACCTCTTGACAACAATATTGGAATTTCTTGAGTGAAGCTTTGTCGCCATGTTTTGCTAGATGACAAAGCAACAACACTGTGCCTTCTTTACAGGCACTCTCAGAATCAGCAGCCAAGAGGAGATCATCTACGTACTGTAGTAACATGCAAGTAGTAGGCAACTCGAGAGTATCAAGTTGCTCTTTCAATGCTCTACTATAAATACTTGGACTCTCAGTGTACCCTTGTGGTGCACGAGTGAATGTGAACGAGCGTCCACCTAGGGTAAACGCGAACAAATACCTACTATCCTTATGTATAGGAATATTGAAAAACACGTTTTTAAGGTCAAAAACGCTAAAGTGAGTGGCAGAAGCCGGAATCATAGTTAGTATCGTGGTAACATCAGGTACAATGGGAAATTGAGGAGCCACAATTTTGTTAATAGCACGCAAATCAATTATAAATTGAAAAGGAATCGCATTATCACCTTTTTTATATACTGGCAAAATCGGGCTATTACACACACTACCTGTAATTTCCTCAATTACTCCACGATGTACAAAATCAGAAACTATACATTTCAAAGCCTGTTCACCTTCAACTGAGATCTTATATTGCGGGATGCGAGGCAATTTTACTCCATGTTTCAGAATAATTTTAACAGGTTCAATTTGAAGAATGCCCACATCATTATCATCAATTGCCCATAAGCATTCCGGAATGTTACTGAATTCTGGCGGTAAAGGTCGAGTCAAAAACTGAGAGGCGAGTGATTGCTGAGGTGAAATTGTTAACCGAACTCCGTCCGGGGAGCAATGTATTACTGCATTCAATTCCTTCAACAAATTCAACCCCAGCAAATTCTCCCCACAGTTTGTAGTAAGTAGAAATGGACACTGCTCCGTAAAGGGACCCAGTGTTATCGGTACCGGCAAAGAGACTGGACAAACTACAGGTCTGCCTGAAAACCCTACAGAAACGTTGGACTGCCCTGACAGGGGAATGTTTGGAACCCGTGAATGGTCAATGGAACACTTTTGTGCTCCCGTATCTACTAAAAATAGATGCTTCCTATTTCCCACCGCCATCTCAACGTAGGGGCCTTTCTGATGAACGGGAATAGGCATTGGTTCCAAATCCTGCTTCGGGCAATCCTAACGAAACAGAATGTCATCAAAAGGAAGCTCTTCAGAGAGGTACGCGGCAGAAGGGTGATCAAAAATGTTTCTATTATCCACATTAGATTCTTGTTTATCCTGTGAAGGAGGTTGCTGTGATTCTGGTGCAAACTGACCTCTGCAAGGGCCCCCTGTACCTGGGCGACCTCTGGATCGTCTACTCATGTTCCCAAATTACCTTTGCTGCAAGGTCGGACATTGTGCGTGCCAGTGACCTTCCTGTCGCCAATAGGCACACTGGTTAATGGTTACCGGCGCTAGGGGCGTACTTCCCTGTGGAATGTATTGACCTCTAAATTGATTACCTCCTCTAGGGTTTCTAACAATCTGTTGCAATAGTACTTTTGTTTTTAGGTCACCCTTTTTTTCTCAAGTTTTTCCTTTTCATTATTTACACGATTTTCATAGTACTGAGCCATGTGCAGTACTTCTGATTGAGACTTCGCCTGCCAAGCGCTTTCAGAGGACATAATCTATAACTGGATGTCAGGCAGCAATCCTCGTACAAATTTGTCGACAAACAGCCTTTTCCCTGACTCTGTGCCTAAGTCTTGTCCACTGAAATCTGAAAATACCTTCTCAAACCGATTGAAGAACTCGGTGGCACCTTCAGACTTTCCTTGGACACAGGCCGTAAGCTTGTCCCAAATGATCCTTTTTTCAGGAACTATAGTTTTCAATTTCACAATAATCCTATCAGGCAAAGTTAATATCACTTGAGGCGGTCGCTCGCCAATACCGATGATTGTAAGACCGACTCTATTTCTTTATAGAACCCCGTCAGATTTTTTCTTATATCAGGAATAGATTGCTTTATGGTGTTCACTTCCTGTCTTGAGAACGGGATGTGAACAAACTGCAATACATAATGTGCAGGAATGTTCACAGCGAGTATACCTCGTGAAGCAATCTCAACTTTTGGGACAAATGTCGGAGGGACCTCTCTCATAGGCAACTGAGAAGTAGGCAGCTCCGAATGCTTACTAAGCAACAGGGCCAAATCAAGCGCTAAGGCAGTCGAAGAGGTATCCATCGAAAAAGCTCTCTTATAAACACTCAACCATTTTGCGGGACAGCAAATGTTTCTTTTTACACACTCATTCTGTAGGTATTCTACCATAACCTGAATCACTTTCTTTTGCATTTCTAACGTATACTGACCATACGTGTCATATACTTCATCTGGAGTTATCGACATATCCGAAATCCATCTTATCGCATCCTTTGTACAAATTCGTGCTTCCTCACCTATCAATTCACGGCGAGGAGAAAACCGTTTCTGTAAGAACATAGTACCTAACTATCATCATCTACTTCTTCATTCTGTAACTCTTCCAACACAAAAATCCTCTTGACATGCTCATATACTTTCTATGTAGTATCTCTAGACAACGTTAAGGCGTTCAAATACCGTAACCCTTGTGGGAGATCTACATCGTTTAATCTATTCCACATTATGCTCAATTGAATTCCTAACCTTTCAATAAAAACATTTTTCTCAGGTATACCTTTTAAATTTTCAAGTGTGGAAAAAACATCTGCTTGTTCACCCTTCTCCATACAATGTTTAGCCCAAGCGATCAATTCATTCTTTTTATCTTGGGACACAGTATTACGAGTCACAACCCTTGATCCTGCTCCCTGGTCTTCTACAAGCGATACGGAATCACTTGGAAGAGGAAGAGTAGGCACATTCTGAATGTCAACAGGTGTAGGCAAGGGGGCAGGCAAAGGGGCGGCGGCTGGAGGAACAACGGGAAGAACAGCAGGGAGGACCGGAGGAACTATAGGAGGAGGAATAACAAAAGGAAGGGGCAAAGCACCAGGAGGAGGTACGTACGGGGGTGGTGCAGAGGCATCGAACCTTCGTTCATGCAAATGTTTGTTAATCAATTCATCGGACGTATGAAAATCTTTCGAAGGGTAGATTTTCTGAATGCCTAATTGAAACGCTCTGTCCGTGTTCCTAACTGATTCCAATTGTTTATTTTGATCATATAACCGTGCCTTTTCGACACTCGTCATATGTCGACGCATATGCTTCTCTCTACTCTTTTGTTGCTGCAAAGCTTCTGTTTTCCAACTGTGCAATGCGTCAAATGCTGCAGGTCTAGCCTTTTTCTTTACCAATACAGACTCTAAATATTCTATATGAGGGGGCCACCGAAGATTAGAATTATGTCTGGTCTGTCTGTTCCAAATGTCATTAAATGCTATATTACCAAAGCCTTTCTTACAGTACATAGTACATGCCGGCGACCCCTCCTGTGGTGCGGGATGGCTATCTTCCAAAGATTGTCTGTCACTGCAGAATAATTCCCTGAAGCAGGCAGACAATTTCCCAGGCATATCAGAGTCATGGTGTTACCTGGTCAAATAATTGTGCTCGCGAGTACAATGCGCCAAATTCAAATTGTCAGGGTTAAATTAAGAATCGGGTCACGATTCACCTGACCAAAGTACTGGGAGGCCCGATCGGGTTACTAAGAACAGTTCTAAGGACCAACGTGTCTGGTGATTTCGGCAAATTTACCCACCTCGATATATGGACCCTCGTCAAGACGTCGTCTTGGGCTAGAGCTCACTGTTCAGGGATCGGATCGTGCTGTTCCATCGAGGAATTCACTTCTCGTCCAGAGGGGCCGTTTTGTTTGCACCATCCGATCCCGGTCCGATAGCCGAGCCAACCTTCAACGAGACGAAGTCAATCTTGAGGGTCCCTATTCGGGCGCCATCTGTGGAATCAGAAAAATACTATATTAAGGCTTTTACACCATGCAAAGAGAAATACACCAACACAGGCTTGTAAAGATTCCCAGAATCTTTATTGCAATACTGTACAGTTTACAAAACAAAGTATACAAATAGCTATTTGGCCGTCAGCACATCACAGAGACCACCAGCAGGTTCAATGTGAGCAGTGAACAGGAATTGCTAGCTGGACATCAGCGTATTTATACAATTTCTTCATAACGATGTCCAGCCTCCTACAAGTTAATCATGTACTGGGCTAGGTTCGCGCCAGGTTCATTCCTAATTTACATATCTCGTGCATGCGGTGTACCTTTTAATACATTTACTAACAAACACTATTATTCTCTGGGTTTAACTTCACACTCTTTACACATTGCTTTAATGCAGGTCAAACAGATGTTTCACATGACATGTTTTAACAGTGTTATTGTTCTTATATACTTGTAGGTTAACATCACTGATTCAAGTAATCCCCTGATCCCGAGGTCAACAAAGGACAAGGTCTACATGACCCTAACATGTAGCCCGCAGGCAGGTTGGACATTAACTCCCCTACAGAGGTTGAAGAGGTTAAGCAAGAACAAGAGAACGCAGGTCGGCCATTTTAGGCCACAGGGTGACTTTGCACGATAAACCAAAATGGCGGCTTTAACCAAAAATGGACGCTCGATTAACTTAAGGTTACGACCTTGCGATGCGGATTTCCTCGCAGAGCGACTGGGCATAGGCCAACATATACAATGAGGATGAAACAATATTATATCAGTTTTAACAATCGGTGCAGCGTTACTCTTGTAATGGGACTCAAAACAGGATTCAATTTTAACTTGGAGTCATTGCTTGGCGATACCGCCAGCAACGGACAGGGAAGCCGGGGAGGATCTGGAACAAGGAGGACGGGGCGAAATGAGGAATTCAAATCAGGACCTAGGAACTCAATTTCCATTATTTCAGCTGTCATATCTAAAGGGTTAACCGGTGTCGGACGGTGGAGGGGATTATCCATCTCAGCACAATGGATCAGTGCCGTCATTACTGATAGAGTGGTAGCAACAGGAAGGCACTCTACCGAATCAGTGGTATTGGATTCATTGGGCTTTGTGATCAGGTAAGGAGACAGGGCACACCTAGGGGGTGAAAACGGTGGACATTCTGGACATTCTGGATCAAGGGCACTGGAAGACTTAGCCATGTGAGAGGTTGCTGACAAAGTAGGAGTGCTAATTAGATTGTTAACAAGCTTTGTGCCTAGACAGCTGAGAGAGACCTTCCGATCTGCCATAAAGGCGTTTGCAGCTAGTAGTTTATCATGTTTACTGGGAGGAGAGATTTTAGGAATATAGGTAGTCAATATCCTAGTTTTCGATACAGGAGCTGGGTGGGTGTTTATTTTAGATGGGCATACTCCATGGCATCGCCTGACTGGTTTCTGTTCGACATGCACAATTGCAAGTTCATTCACTAAAATGGGAACTTCATTGTCAAACATGTGGAGCTACAATCCTGGCACGCTTCATGAGATATATGCTGGCTGGAATACACACCTCAGTCAGCCGGTCGAGCTCAGGTCTCGTAAGTTCTCGTGAGTTGTTAATCTGTGCCGGGGAGAATATCTTGGAAAGTTCGATGGTTGGCACGGAACTAGACTGCGACTCTAAGTCGGTCAGGCATTCACTCAGGTATGGCAATATAAAGAGGAATTGGGCTTAAATCCAACATTTGTACTTCTTTACTTTCAGATACTTTGTTCAACTAACTTTACAGATCATTACCATAAAGACTCCTGAGGACTTTTCCGCGTGGTGTATGCGACAAGCCTGATATGATATGACATTTATAACGCGCCTATACACAAGTGTTTCAAGGTGCGATACTATGGGCAGCGCGTTTTGAACACAGCTCTAATCGGATGCTATCAGAGTAATATGGTAGTGTGCTGTTGCTGTAGCGATCCAGCAAACAGCAAACAGTACATGAGAAATGCATTTGCTAGAACGTGCGTGCCCAAATACGTGCGCATGCGTCTATTTGTAGGTGCTTCTGGGAAGGTGGGAGGAGCCAGATGGAAAAACACTGCAACAAGCCCAAAAAGATAAATTAAATAATTATCAACAGCTTCTGACGCAGATGGCAATAACGAACAGTCTATGTAATAGTCCACATTGGTCTTAATGATGATCCGTACCAGGATGGATCCTCTGGGGGTGTTCTTCTGGACTGCAGGTGAGGCCAGCAAACAGCACTTTAAAAATGCACTTGCTAGAATGGGCGCAGGCGAATGTGCGCATGTCCGGCTATTTGTAGGTGCTTCTGGGAAGGTGGGAGGAGCCAGATGAAAAAACACAGGATGGATCTTTTTGGGGTGTTCTTGTGGACAGCAGGGGAGGCCAGCAAACAGCACTTGAAAAATGCTCTTGCTAGAATGGGCCTGGATGTACCTGGAATCAGTGTACTTCAAGGGTATTTATTTTATGTGACCTTTACTTGGACCTCAGCTAGCTCTAGCAAGAGTTCTTCACGACTTTTTAAAGCAACTGTTCAGCATATCCTGTGCATCTCACAAAGGTAAGCATGAGTGAACTTTGCAGTGCCAACCTTTTCTCCTGTGAATGTTTCCACGTCGCGTTTGGAATTACAAACCAGCCCGCCGCACCTTGCAAAAGCACCCCAATGACTTAATCTGCCACTCACTGCTCCACATTGTCTCCTCCATCCATACAAAAATAGTAAAATTTTTTTCTATTTCTAAATAAAGCTTTAATATGGCCGCTGCCCTGCAAAGGCCTGCCAGGCCTCGCCAGGAAAGTGGGGGCATGCTATAGAGCCGTCTTGGGGAAGGAAGCAACCTATTCTCCCTGGCAGGGCTCTTATTTGTACTCCTGGATGACCTTGAACTTCCCTGCAGGAATCTTCAAAAACGATCTAAAGTTTTGTGGTAGCAAACAATACACCATTTTGGGGTATTTGACGATTTACCAAACATGTTCATCCAGCATAAGTCAGAAACAAGGACCTCTGACATGAAGAAGATGAACAGGGAACCTTGTAAAAGTTCTGCCACAGGCAAGTATAATGTTAAATATGACATTGGACTGCACAGAGATGTTAAGCCTTCCAATGCCAGGGAATTTGTGAAGAAATGCGATAGCTATTTTTAAAAAGAATTTGCACGAATTTACCAAGGATATGGGAGCCCCTCTACTGAGAACGAACATGGGTCAAATACCCTGTTCTATTGAATTTCTCCCATTCCGGATGGTCACCACATTTTAGCTCACTGCACCCTTCACTGAGGAGGAATATCTATTTGCATATCAGTCTGGTCCCTCCGACATGGGGCAGTTCAGCTCCGAAATGGTCAGCAATTCTCCTGTGAACAAGAGTAGCATCATCAACCCCAGACACATGTTTCAGCCTTATTGGGCCTAACCCGTGAGGTGAAGCTGACAATATTTGCACTAACGTTGTACAAAACAATATCTAATTTGTTTATATTCATGGTGCAAGAATATATGAAAACGTCATTACGAAATGGGAGAGCGTATGTGGTAGCTGAAAAGAAGCACCATAGTTTGGATTTTTAAAAAACTTTCTAAAAATAAATATGTGCCTAAATTGAAAGGTTTCAAACTTTTTAAATAATAATTTGTATAGCAATAGCTGTCAGAAACCCAGTATTAAATCATTCCTGTCTAAAGAGTTTTCCTAGGAAAAGTAGTTTTGTTTCCATACTGGGAGGGGGAGAGGGATCCCTTGTGATGTCTTGAACGTAAGGGTGCTGGCAGAAGAGCTATCCTGAACAATTTCCTAAGACATTGACAGGATATATGATATGATATGGCATCTATAACGCGCCTGTACACATGTTTGGAGGATAACTAAGTGTAGCTCTTTTAAGCCCTGTATAAGCTCCTCAAGAGTTCACGCTACACTTTTCCAACAACACGAGAGGGCTCACTAGTTCCCCCACTGTTATGCAGGCTGAATAGACTGTTTTCTACAGAAATACTGAAACACCCCATACAGAAGGGGAAGAGTGTTCAATCTGACCCAGCACGCAAACACGTGTAGTACCCAGAGATGTCATTTGGGAGTCACTAGGGGTCGCAGCTGCGAACCCTGAGGTCTCCTTTGCCACTCCTGTGGTCTCCCTTGCTACCCCTACACAATCTAAACATTCTTTTTTATTAAATGGAACATCCTGGGCTGTGTTCAGCGCCATGTGGCTCTTTGTTTCTGGAGTGGCTGGTTCTCTTTTTCAGGCCTCTTAACAAAAACACAGGGGATTCCACAAGTGTAACACTTTGAGCAGTGACCCCAGTGACCCAAAATAAGAAAGAATAGGAATAACAAATAATTTCCCTTTCTGTATTTCTATACAATAATTTCTAGACCCATTAAAGGTTTATTTCAGGCACACTTCAGGGGGTGAGTCACTGATTTTGTCTGTTCTTAAACACCTCAAATTCACAATGCAGGCAAAAATTAGCGAACAGCATGTAGAGTAGAATAAGCATCGATTTTGGACTATGTATTTTGCTTTTCACGAGTTGCAGTTATAGCATGTATTTTTCTGCCGTTATCTATGTTATGATCATCACAAGACATTCCATCTCAGTGTCCCAGGTCACTTGACAAATTCCTTGTGCATAAAAGCTTGTGTACAGTGTAGAAATATTTGACCATAGCGAATAAAGTGGCCCTTGATTTAATTGTGCCACAATTAGTGCTTTTACCCTCCAGTTTATAGCGATTTTGCGATCCCGCAAAATGCCGCGAAAACAGCCGTTTCGCACAAAATGCCGCAAAAACGGCAGTTTTGTGAAAAACAAAAACAGCATCCTTAAAAAAAAAGAAAAAAAAATGTTTACATTTTTTTTAACGTAATCTGCAAAAATTACTGTTTAAAAAAAAATAATCCTCAGGGTGCCAGGTTCTCAACTTTTTTTTAAACAAGAAATGAAATCACTTGCGCTCCAAAAAAGTGCAGCCCAATCCACATGGGACACATGAATGGGCACATTTTATATGTGCGCCCTTTCAGATGGCCTTTTTCACCTCCTCGATCAAATAAAGTGGCGTTTCTGTCAATTTAAAAGCACATCCCTCATTTCCAAGCAAGATGCACTTTTAAATGTGCAGAAATTGTAGGCAACCATACGCGCACGGGATATGGGGCTGCCACTGCATGACAGGGTCTTTCTTGACCCTGTCGTGCATTTTTTTTACGGTATGAACCGCTGCTGTGCCGCTTGCATTTCTGTTCCTCAAACAGGATAAAAATGCATTTTTTGGGTCGCATTTTACAGCACCAGGCACTTGGAGTGCCTTTCCCTGTGAAAGGCGCGGGGAGCTTGCAGAACACTGTCGGGAGAGCGATTCTATTCAAAGTACTGGCCATTTTGATGACAAAAATCTATTGAATGTCACAATTCGACCAATTTCGTCAAGTACTATTCGATCGATTTTTATAAATACTGAACATGTGTTGCAGGGGTGTCACCCGCTCCCCATGTTCAGTATTTCTGGTCTAAGGTGGTTGCAGAAGTGTTTTCCCCTTTTTCCTGGAAATTGGAGGCAGGGACAGAAAAAAAAGGAAATAACGAAAAAGGGACCCTGCGGAGTCGGATCCGACCCGCTTTAGAGGGACGGATCTGGCACCGCAGGCTTGTAGGGGAAGCGGCAGCGTCCAAGCAGTTAAGTAGGGGAGGGGGTGGGGCGGTGGTGAAAGGTACATTTTGGGTTTTTTGGCTGAAGTGCAAATCAATTTGCAGCAAAATTGACTACGGTCAAGTCTGCCGCAAATAATTACACTTCGGTCAAACAACCCAGAACACCATTCAAGACAGCTTGCCAGCGCACAATTTGAGCTATAGCTCAAGCCTGTGGAAATGCGCCGGTCACCTTTGAGAATAAGGTGACCTGCTCATTTCCAAAAATGGGTTGTCTAAAAATAGCATTTCCTCCGTTCTTTTTTTAAATGCCCCATTATTTGAGGAACTGGGTCAAAATCTACATTTTAAAAAAATAAAAAAATGGTTACACTATGAGAGAGAGGGGGAGTGATGGGTGAGATGTGAAGTGATAGGCAAGAAAGCAGAGGGAGAGCAGAGGGTCAGAGGAGGAAGTGCTGCACAAGAGAGCAGAGGAAGCAGTGATGCGGTGGGCCAGAAATCTGAGAGCGAGCAGAGGTACAGAAAGTAGAGGGAGCGTGTGGTCAGTGAGCCAGAAAGCAGAGAGGAAGCGGTTGGCCAGAAAGAGGCAGTGAACTGCAGATTGGGAAAAAGGATGAGGGAAGAGTGCGATAGAATGGGAGAAAAGATGCAAGATGCAGAAGCAGCACAAAAGAATGAAGGACTGTATATTGCGGGAGGAATTCTAGAGTGTAAGGTTTGAGTTGGGAGTATGATTTGGAGTGTGGCAGGGGCTGGGCAGTGCAATTGTGACTTAACAGTGTGACACAGCACGTGAGTAATTGTATGACAGAGTGAGAGGTTAAGGAATGTAAGTTGTGATGGAGAGTTGGTGAGATGTGTGTTGGTGAGAGAGGTGTGTGGGTGTTTGGGGGATTGGAGAACATAGAAGGGGAATATTTTCAGCATTACAATTGATAATGATCAATTCTGTTAATACTATTAAATAGGCATGAACATTAAACCAGAAATGTAGCCAAATCAAACACTGTTCTGCCAAGCCAGAGACATCTGGGACTCTTCCTATTAAATTAATACAAAAGATACACAATAATGATACCCTGGCTCTCTTACAGCTGTAAGAGGATTCAATTCAACACTACAGCTAAGTCAATGCCTAGTCTGGGATACTGAATGGAAACCCTTATTGATATATCTTTATGTCCAGTTCATGCGTTCTGGATGACTACCCCTATATAACACCCCTCTCTCGGAATCCCCCTGACCCCACTGAGCCAAGAAGTAGTTCTGTTTTGCAAGTTTAAAAGGTTTATTTGATAATTTAAACAATAGATATATATATATCACTTTATACTAATTAATAATTGAATATCATACTGAATCTGAGCAGTAATCAATAATGGATATTCTGGCACTAGCACACTTCTTTATAATCAATGATGAGTGGTTATAGGATGGATAAGATAGCAACAATACTTTATGGTTTCAAATGGATGCAAGGTGGATTGAAAATGCAGTACAGAAAATACTCAATATGCGTTCAACAAAACAATGTAATCACTTTTCTCTGGCAATCCCCTCCCCCCTTTATGCAATGCAAGGAAATGGAAGGAAAGCACACAGTTCTCAGAAATGCAATCAAATGTAATTCAGTTCACCACAGCAAGCTTACACTACAGAAGTTGGAACACAGGCCCAAAATGCTTTTACATGTGCTGGCAATGAAGTGAAAAATATGCTAAAATGCTTTTAATTCCCTCTTGAGGTTCAGGGTGAGTGGAATCAAGTTAATATTAGTCCAGGCTCACTTTAGCAAGGATCTAGGAGTAACTAGCAGGTTAAACGAATTTTTGGCAAATGAAAGCAAGAAAACTGCTGTTTTCACACGTGAAGAAATTTTGCAAATCGCGGCAAAATTCGCGAGTGCGTTTTTCGCGATTACAGAGGAACTACAAGGACTAGCACTATCGTTTTGGGGTCCTAGGACAGCCTAGGATCTCAGCTTCCAGATGAAAGTTACTGCAAGTCTCTAGGACAAACGGTCACGGAGATATGAGCGATATGGTAAAGGTCGTTTTTCAGATTTGAAATTTTAAAGTTCAAAAAGACAAGTGACAGCTAGCAACTAGAAAATGACAGGTGACAGTTAGCAGGCAGTTCTACTTAGATTAAAATAGATTGAATTATATTATTTTAACTAAGAGATTGGTTCTGCACAGTCTGCTAGGTACTCACAATATATTTTTGAGTTAAATGGGCCTCGCCACGGATCTGGTTAGGTTTTAGACTGGACTCTGGTCTGGTCTCGGCACTTCACAGTGATCTGGGTCAGCTCTGTTCTGCTGGTCTGTTCTGGGTCAGCTCTGGTTCTGGATATTGATAGATTTGAAGTCTGGATCTTTCTGCACAGCTTTCTCTAGAGATTGATGGAGGTAAAGTATGGATTTTCCCGGCAGAGCGTCCCGCAGCAAATGGATTTGAAAGTCCCTATCTGTCCTGACTGTCTGCTTTTATGTGTTTTGAAAATGGGTGTGTGTGCAGCTGTAACGCTCACCTGATTCCCGTAGAGGCGCCGGTCTTGACTGGGCGTATACCGTATCTTCAAAGGTGATGTGTAACACACGGCTGGCACTTTGGGCTGGACCTCTGTGCACTGTATGTCTGACTCGAAGGGTAAGATGTCTGCAGATAGAAAATATGGGATTAAGGAACTGGGTTATTGAATGTCTCTCTCTTCTGCCCTTTCTCTTCTCCTGTAGAACCCCAAAGGTTAACGCTCTCACCTTAGGTAAGTGAACGCTGTGCTCTCCATCTGCCTCGGGGCAGGGTGCTGTAACCAGTTTCTTCACTGGATAAGGGGAGCAGGCCTCTTGACTTCAGAGGACTGCTGTCCGTCGTTTACTGCACGAACGGTAAGTTTCGAGTAATTCTAATGTCTTTAAAGTCTTTAGTAATGATGTTTCTTGTTTTGCAGGGTTCCGGCGATGGCGGATGACGGGCTGAAGTGAGTTGAAGATGGAGCCCGTGTGATGAATAGAAGCGCCTGGAAGCACGTAAGTAAGCGCTTGTTGCCTGCTTCACGATGCGCTCTAACTGTCTTTTTATTTTGCAGGTACAAGTTCGGAGCGGCTGCAGGGTGCCGGAATACCCACTGGGTTAGATGTGGAAAGGAGTAATGGCACGTGAGTATTAAAGTTCCCCAATGTCTTTAAACGCACCTTGTTTTGTCTTTCAGATGCGGGATGCAGCGCCGAAGGCCTCCGGAGCGTGCGAAGAGTTTGTAAGCTTTTGTCTTTCAGATGCCGGAATGCAGTGTGAAGACCTCCGGAGCGCACGAAGAGTAGGTAAGCCTTTGTCTTTCAGATGCCGGAATGCAGCGCGAGGCGTTGGTGACAGCCGATGGACCAGGTAAGTGAAGAGCTGTCACTGAAGACCGTAATGCTAACCTGTTCTTTCTTGTCTTTATAGGTGTTGCTGAAGACTGGATTCAGGATGGTAAGCCTTTTTCCTTAGGCCCAGGATCAGATGCAGAAGACACGATGAGCGTTCTGCTGCAGAGGATGCAGAATAACGCAGAGCAAGATTCATCCATCGGGTGTGGTTTAAATAGCCTCCTGTAGTGCTTAGGTGTCTCCTTCCACAGCCACGCCTAGGTAAGAAAAGAGTTCCTGCTTTCCAGAAGAGTTCCAGTGTTCTGAATCTAGGGAGTGGCTCCTGCCCCACCCAACAGGAAAAGTAGTTCCAAACAGAAGAGGATCAGAGGCTCAACTGGCAGGCAAGTAAGCAGCATGGTCTGCTGCAGGTAAGTCCACCCAAGCATTATGAGCCCGGCGCTTCCAGCGCTGGGACTGGGCATATTTATGAGCCTGGTGCCACTGGCGCCAGGACTGGGTCCAAAAGGTCCCAATTGGGACTGGTTCGCACTCGGAACCTGGGTTATGGATCTGCTTCCAAGGGAGTTGGGAAAACCCTGACCTTTTGGAAGCAGAGATCATGACAGTACCCCCCCTCAAGGTCCCTCCCAAACCGGGCTTCTCCGGGGGCTTTGGCTTGTCAGGAAATGTTCGGTGAAATCTTTTGATTAGGCGAGGAGCGTGGACATATTCAACAGGTTCCCAGGATCTCTCTTGGGGGCCGTAGCCTTTCCAGTCAATTAGGTAAAATAGTTTAGATTTGGAGATCTTGGAGTCCAGAATGCTTTTGACTTCAAACTCGAGTTCTCCATCAACTAGGATAGGTTTTGGAGATTTAGTTAGTCGGGTTTGAGGTTGCACGGGTTTTAATAGAGAGACTTGGAAGACCGGATGTATCTTCATGTGCGGGGGCAAGTCCAACTTGACCGCTACTGGGTTTACTATGGTAGTGATGGAATAGGGACCAAGGTATCTTGGGTTGAATGTGCGTGGCCCTTTTAGAGGTAGATATTTGGTGGATAACCAGACTTGATCCCCTACTTGATATTGAGGGGCTTCCTTCCGATGTTGATCTGCTCCTTTCTTGTATTGTTCTTTAGCCCTTTGAAGGTGAGAAACAGCTTCCTTAAAGGCTTGGGTGATTGTAGAATGCAGGTAGTCTACTGCTGGTGTTTCAAGATCTTGGAGGGGATCCAACTCCGAGGTTTGAGGGTGACTGCCGTACAAAAGAAAAAACAGGGTTTTCCCAGTTCCCGAATGGACAGAGTTATTGTAGGCATATTCGGCTATCCAAAGGATGTCTTTCCAAGTTTTTTCAGTTTGTTGCAGCATGCAGCGTAAATACTGTTCCAGAGTTTGATTGGTCCTCTCGGTTTGTCCGTCGGTCTGAGGGTGGTGACTGGTCGATAGTCTCACATCAATTTGAGCCGACCGACAGCAACTTCGCCAAAAATGAGAAATAAATTGACTACCTCGATCCGAAATTAGAACCGAAGGAAAACCGTGCAGTCGGACGATGTTTTCGAGAAATTCTCGGGCCAGAGTTGCTGCTGTTGGCAAGCCTTTCAGCGGAATGAAATGCGCCATCTTGGAGAATAAGTCCACGATTACTAGAATCGTATTGTATCCGGAGCATGGAGGTAGATCGGTGATGAAGTCCATAGAAAGCGTATGCCAAGGGCGAGGTGGGATGTCAATAGGGCGTAAGAGGCCTGCTGGTCTTTCCTTTTGACTCTTGTTTTGGGCGCATACTCCACAGGACATTATAAAGTCTCTGATATCTTTTTTCCAAGACGGCCACCAGAAGTAGCGCTTGATCTTTTCTGAGGTCTTGGCCATACCGGGATGTCCTTCCATTAAAGAATCGTGATAACAAGAGATTACTTTTTTCTGTAAATCTGTGCTGGGTAGGTATAATCGTTCTTGGAAATACAATAAGTTGTCCTTTACTGCAAAGTCCTTTCCCTGCAGATGCCAATTCTGTATGTCTGCTGGAGTTACAAGTTGCCTGGCTTTATCCTTAACTTCCTCTATGGATTCTGTGGCGATTACACCCAGAATTCTTTGTTCGGGAATGATTGGTACAGGTTTAGGGTTGATCAAGTGTTCTTCCACTTCCATCCGAGAAAGGGCATCAGCTTTACCGTTCTTTGTACCAGGTCGATAGGTAATTATGAAGTCAAACTCGGCAAAGAATAATGCCCAACGGAGTTGTCTAGAGGATTGGGCTTTTGCGGTTTTCAAATATTGCAGGTTTCGGTGATCCGTAATCACAGTAACGGTGTGTCGGGCCCCCAGCAGATAATGCCGCCAAGCCTTAAAGGCAGACTTGATAGCCAGAAGTTCCTTGTCAGTAATCGTGTAATTGATTTCAGGAGGCGAGAATTTGCGGGACCAAAATGCCACGGGATGCAACTGATTGGTTACCGGGTCCTTTTGTGATAGAACTGCCCCCATGGCAAGGCTTGAAGCATCAGTTTCCACGATGTAGGGGAGTTCGGGGCGAGGGTGTTTTAAGATTGGTGCAGAGATAAATTTAGTCTTCAAATCCTGGAAAGCTTGTTCCGCCTCGGTAGACCATTCAAAACGTTTGTTTTTCTTTAACAAGGCAGTGATGGGCTGGACTATTCCAGAGAATTCGGGGATAAACCTGCGGTAAAAGTTAGCGAAGCCTAACATGCTTTGCACACCTTTTACGGAGGATGGTGATGGCCATTTGAGAACTGCATCGACCTTCTTTGAATCCATACGCACTCCGCCAGGTGATAATATGAATCCCAAGAATTCAACTTCAGTCACGTTGAAAACACATTTTTCCAACTTAGCGAAAAGTTTGTGTTGACGCAATCTTTCGAGGACCATTTTCACGTGTTTCCGATGTTCAGATTCCGATGAAGAATAAACGAGGATGTCGTCAATGTAAACAACAACACACACATCTATGAGCTCTCTGAGGACATCGTTCATAAAATATTGAAAGGCGGCCGGGGCATTGCAAAGTCCGAAGGGCATGACCTGATATTCAAATAGCCCATACTTGGTGCGGAAGGCCGTCTTCCATTCATCGCCCTCTTTTACTCGTACCAAGTGGTAAGCTCCTCTAAGATCCAGCTTTGTATATATGAATGCTTTTCTGACTTGGTCCAGGAGTTCAGGGATCAAAGGTAACGGATATCTATTCTTAACGGTGATCTGATTCAGGGAGCAATAATCTATACAAGTTCTAAGGTCTCCTTCCTTTTTTGGAACGAAGAACAAAGCTGAAGAAGCAGGGGACTTGGAAGGACGAATAAACCCATTTGCCAGGTATTGATCCAGGTATTGTCGAAGGTGAAGGTTCTCAGGCTCGGTGAGGGCATACATTCTACTACAAGGAGGAGTAGATCCAGGTATCAGGTCTATCTGGCAGTCATAAGACCTCTGAGGAGGTAGAGAGTTAGCCTGATCCTTCCGGAAAACATCTTGGTATTCTTGGTATTCGGGAGGTAACTGGGGAGTCTCTGAAGAAATTGCTGCCAGTGCAACACCAGGTGGAGGGTGACAAGTAGAGACACATTCTGGAAACTGGACCGTTCTTGCTCGCCAATCGATCAGAGGATTGTGTTTCTCTAACCAAGGTATTCCTAGAATAATCTGAAACTGAGGGGCCTTGATCACATCGAACACGATTTTCTCATGGTGTCCATCTTGACTTACTAGCGTCACCTCTTGAGTGGTATGCGTTACTGGCCCGGAGGCTATCTCCGTACCATCCACCGTAGTAATGACGTCCTTTACAGCCTTGGGACAAAGAGTTAGATTCATCCTCAAAACCATTTCATGATCCACATAATTGCCGATGGCACCGCTGTCGACGTAAGCTTCAATTGCATGTAATCGATCCGGATTATCAGGGCTAATGAGGACCATAGGTATCACGAAATGCGAGGTCACGGAACTGGTTTTCACGCTCGGCAAGAGGACCTCTATTCTTGTCGGGCGAGGTCGTTTCCCTGCTCAGAGTTTGTAACTTTGGTAACTGCAGCTCCTACTGCCTTCTTGGCAGGTTTCACCGGACAGTCTCGAAGAAAGTGCCCTGAGTTTCCGCAATAGAGGCATAATTGCAACTGTTTTCTCCTTTCCCGCTCCTTTTGTGTTAGAGGACCTTTCAGACCCCCTATTTGCATGGGTTCCCCGGAGTCTACTCCTTTGGAAGGAGTTGGCGGTTTGGAAAATACTCGAGCATCAAACTTGGAACGATCGGCCTTCCTGTTCTGCAGTCTGTGATCTATTTGAACGACTAAGTCTATATAGTCCGAACAATCTTGTGGGGGATTCACTACTTGGGCTAACACATCTTTGAGCTCTCCATGTAGACCTCTATAAAACAGCGTAATCCTTTTGTCCTCAGGCCATTGAGTTTCCACTATCAGTCTGTTGAAAGACGCAATATAAGCCAAAAGGTCTTGATTACCTTGTCGCAACGAAAGAAGCTCATTGTCCAAGGCCTGCCCCTGTGAATGTCTTGCGAACAGTTTTTCCATACTGAGCTGAAAAGCTTGAAAATCATGGAGGACCGGATCATCTTGATTTACTAGAGGGATCGACCAGTCTGCCGCATTGCCACTAAGGTACGAAAGCACGAAAGCTACTTTAGCTTGATCAGTTGGAAAGGCTGCTGGCCGGCATAAGAAATGCAACCGGCACTGATTGATAAATACTGCAAACCTCTTTGGGTCACCAGAAAATCGTTCGGGCGGAGCCAGAGGTACATTCCCAGGTAGGTTGATCTGCACTGGATTCATAGAGGATGTAGAAGGAAGATTTCCCCCAGATGCGGGTAACGGGGTCTGTCCGGCTTGTGACTGTAGCAATTGTCTAGCGAGATCATCTGTTCGCTCCTTGGAAATAATCAGTTCCCTTCTTAGAGCGTTCGTTTCCTGATGGGCTGCATTCACTTCTGCCCTTAGTTCCCCAAGTAACTGGGCTAGCTGGTCGGTATCCGAGGTTTCCAGAGCGCCTGGATGGGAGTTTTGTGGTAGGCTTTGCGTTCTGTAACGCTCACCTGATTCCCGTAGAGGCGCCGGTCTTGACTGGGCGTATACCGTATCTTCAAAGGTGATGTGTAACACAGGGCTGGCTCTTTGGGCTGGACCTCTGTGCACTGTATGTCTGACTCGAAGGGTAAGATGTCTGCAGATAGAAAATATGGGATTAAGGAACTGGGTTATTGAATGTCTCTGTCTTCTGCCCTTTCTCTTCTCCTGTAGAACCCCAAAGGTTAACGCTCTCACCTTAGGTAAGTGAACGCCGTGCTCTCCATCTGCCTCGGGGCAGGGTGCTGTAACCAGTTTCTTCACTGGATAAGGGGAGCAGGCCTCTTGACTTCAGAGGACTGCTGTCCGTCGTTTACTGCACGAACGGTAAGTTTCGAGTAATTCTAATGTCTTTAAAGTCTTTAGTAATGATGTTTCTTGTTTTGCAGGGTTCCGGCGATGGCGGATGACGGGCTGAAGTGAGTTGAAGATGGAGCCCGTGTGATGAAAAGAAGCGCCTGGAAGCACGTAAGTAAGCGCTTGTTGCCTGCTTCACGATGCGCTCTAACTGTCTTTTTATTTTGCAGGTACAAGTTCCGAGCGGCTGCAGGGTGCCGGAATACCCACTGGGTTAGATGTGGAAAGGAGTAATGGCACGTGAGTATTAAAGTTCCCCAATGTCTTTAAACACACCTTGTTTTGTCTTTCAGATGCGGGATGCAGCGCCGAAGGCCTCCGGAGCGTGCGAAGAGTTGGTAAGCCTTTGTCTTTCAGATGCCGGAATGCAGTGTGAAGACCTCCGGAGCGCACGAAGAGTAGGTAAGCCTTTGTCTTTCAGATGCCGGAATGCAGCGCGAGGCGTTGGTGACAGCCGATGGACCAGGTAAGTGAAGAGCTGTCACTGAAGACCGTAATGCTAACCTGTTCTTTCTTGTCTTTATAGGTGTTGCTGAAGACTGGATTCAGGATGGTAAGCCTTTTTCCTTAGGCCCAGGATCAGATGCAGAAGACACGATGAGCGTTCTGCTGCAGAGGATGCAGAGTATCCAAAAGCAAGATTCATCCATCGGGTGTGGTTTAAATAGCCTCCTGTAGTGCTTAGGTGTCTCCTTCCACAGCCACGCCTAGGTAAGAAAAGAGTTCCTGCTTTCCAGAAGAGTTCCAGTGTTCTGAATCTAGGGAGTGGCTCCTGCCCCACCCAACAGGAAAAGTAGTTCCAAACAGAAGAGGATCAGAGGCTCAACTGGCAGGCAAGTAAGCAGCATGGTCTGCTGCAGGTAAGTCCACCCAAGCATTATGAGCCCGGCGCTTCCAGCGCTGGGACTGGGCATATTTATGAGCCTGGTGCCACTGGCGCCAGGACTGGGTCCAAAAGGTCCCAATTGGGACTGGTTGGCACTCGGAACCTGGGTTATGGATCTGCTTCCAAGGGAGTTGGGAAAACCCTGACCTTTTGGAAGCAGAGATCATGACAGCAGCATCACTAGGCTCTACCCCTCTCCACTTATCATTGGCCACTTCATCCTCTTCCCCTTGATTGGGGGAATGAAATGAAGTGTCATCATGATGAGGTATGTTTATGATACAGAGAACCCACCCCTGTCAACTTTACACACAATCTATATTTGCTCAAAAAACATATTTCATAGCTACACAGTGGTTTGAAATTACATGCACCCATCATGCATCACAGGAGGTATACCCTGTCCAAATCTGCTCTTCCTGGGAGCTTGCATTCAGAAATGGCGACATTTGCACTTTTTAACTGGTTTCGCAATATCGGACATTAACCCAAATTTACACACATGTGCGCAAGGAGTATGGACATTAATTGATGAAGTGTCAGATTTTTAACATGCATACATTTTAAGTAATACCCTCTTAACTGCTAGTCTGCCCCCAGATCATGCCACCGGTTCTAAAAACCTCTTAAAATGTGGGCAGAAAAATCACAAGAATTATGGTATCATTTAAATAATTTTCACAAGTCCGCTCTATGAGTTATTCATCTTTTTCTAAAACCATATTCTGGCTACAGGGGTGTGGTTTCCCCCCAGCACAAGGTTGAATTTCTGGTTTTTCCAGTTCTGCCAAGCCAGCTTGCTCTCACAGGCAGTGCTCCTCCCCTTTACTTCCAGGAGGAAGCCACTTTTTACGGCCCCGTAATAAAACATTTGCCTGAGTCAGGACAGGGCTTTGTTCAATTTCCTGCAGAGCCCAGGTAATTCAATCAGGGAAGTGTCATATCCCTTTTGGTGGGAGCAGCAAAAGGGCAGCTAGGCCTGGGAACACAGCTGTTGTGCAAGTCTCAACTCCTGTCGGGGGTAGCTGGTGGGCAGAATTCAGTTCCTTAAGCCAGGCCACAGCTAATGTCACTTTTTGTTCCCCAGTTTAAGTCAAGACAATTTTTACATATGCAGCTAGAATGCTGATTCTAAGTTTAAAACTATGACATTTAAACAATTGCAACCTATGTGACACTCAAAAGTAGGTCACTCATTTCTTTTAAACAGTTAGATTTTTAGTGTCTTTCAGTCCAAATTTATTTAAAATGCTGAAATCCACAGCTCAGCCAGTCTTGTTATAAACATTCAAGTCACTTCAGAATATAACTTTACATTGGATCCACCTCTCAGTAAGTCTTTCTTTGGCTTGCCTTGGGTTTGTTTATTCAGTTTTAAACAAAATCTGGTGGTTTTAAAACGCCGGCTTTCTGATAGTGGTGAGTACTGCACCCCTTTTTGGGATTTAATAAAATGAATTCCCCACAATTCTAGGTTGCCTTTGGCAGTCAGCATTGCCATTCCCAATGGTTTCAGACTACTGTGTGGGTAGTCCAATGGTGGTTTTAGGCAGTGCCCTTCTGTGCCCATAACATCGGCAAAATGGGTGGCAGCCTATTCTTCATGCATTTCCCTGTGCATTTTCTGGGAAGCTCTGGCCATCATGATGTTTTCCATGTCAGTACTGCACAGTTTTGAGGTAGGGCTTGGATGCATGGATAAAAACATCCCACACAGCCTTGCACTCTGCCTATTTCCTGCAATGTGGCAATCCTACACCCTCCAGTTAATACAAAATGTCCAGCAAAAATGCAGCAATAAATAAAGGTTTGTGCCACAAAATGTGCCATTTCATGCCGCAAAATTTGCCATTTCATACCGCAAAATCCTGGAAGGTCTGTCGCATGCTGTTCAGTATGTTTGTTTGCATGTATGGGGTAATGAGTGCCCAGAGTAAGGAATGCCGTGTTAGTGCGCTGCTTTCCCTGCATTACTCACAATTCTTTAATACACAGTTATGAACCCTCCCAATGGTATGTATTTGCCAACCTTTGAAGCCTCAAAAGTAGATCCACGCAGGCTTGACTTGTGGACAACTTTTTCACCAAGCCTGCAGATGAACTGACCTACTGTTAAATCTCAGTTGCCAGTTTAATGCTGTCCACTACAGAGTG
Organism: Ambystoma mexicanum; assembly: GCF_040938575.1. Lineage (NCBI taxonomy): Eukaryota > Metazoa > Chordata > Amphibia > Caudata > Ambystomatidae > Ambystoma > Ambystoma mexicanum. The sequence continues at coordinate 547,123,222 of NC_090929.1, forward strand.
TAATTTGCTTTCTGACTTTGAGAACATTGAGACATGTAATTGCTCATTTTACTATAGCCGGTAATATAGCTATAGCGGTAAGATAGCTCAGGGGGTTGAGCCCTCCCTGCTGCGATGTGTATGTGATCTGCAACTCAGCCTTTCATCCATCTGAGGTCGATAAATGATTACCAACACAGGTTGGGTGATGTTGTATGTATATTTGTTCTATATAAAGCGCTTAAGCGTAAGTGCTATATAATAACACATCATTAGCATTTGGCCGCTTGCATTCACAGTCATTTGGTAATATGGGCCTATACACACTGGTATTAACGATACATATGGTGATCCATTCTTGTACGGAATGTGTTTCACATTACAGTGATATTGTAACCATATTGTTCATAGTGTACTTGGGAACAATGCTATGTGATGCCACTTCCTGTTTTGTCAAGGGGCGAAAGGTCATGTTCCATCACATCCCATGATTCACTTAGGGGTGGGGTCAAGCAACTTCATGTCCTGTGATGGCATCAGAGGTCAATGGCCGTGTGATGTCATTTCCGCTACCCCTGCTAGTTTGGTGAAATGACGTCCCTTGTAGTACCTAATATTCAATTCTAAGTTCTTTGCTTTGATATTAATCTTTTTTTGTGTTGAATCGAACAAGCTAATCCGTGAAACAAGTAGGCCACATCAGGGTTTCAACTTATACGGTTAGAGCACAGCTGATGTACCCCGTGTTCAAATAAACACACATGACTATCAATGTGCAGCTCTCTATATTTGCATAAGGGGTCAAATCACAATTGTGGATTGATGCTCAACCATATAGCGCCTAGTCACATCAGTTCACAATGTGCATGTGCATTTACTCTAGACAGGGGCCTCAAAACTTTACATTAGCAAGAGCTACTTGTATTTAATGGCCAATAGGCAGGAGCTACTGGGGTAGTGATGTCCATGAGTATGATAATTTGTACCAAGATTTCTGTGGGTGGTTTATTTGCTCTTTATATAAAAAAGGAATGACACATTCATTTATCATGATATTAATAAATTCAAAAACATCTTTATTTCATTATTTTGTATTAGCAGCTGTCTCCTAAACATTTTCAAGCATATGACATGTAAGAAACTGATGGGGACATTCAGTGTGAAGGCTGACACTTCGTGCTATCCACCAGTGCTAAGTAATCTGGTGTGTAGCTTGAAATAGTAACTGATGTTGTCGGATGGGGTTAACGTTTTGATTTCAGGAATTTGTCTGAAAGGGAAGATTTGCAGAGATAGGCAATCACATTGATTGATGGTGCAGATACCGTCCCTGCCAATAGTGTTTGCACTAATTGCAACTGTCAAGGCAGACATAAATTCAGGACAGTTTTTAAAATCTCTTACACCATACTTAGCCACGGGAGTCAGTGCATTCTTCACAATGTAAAGATACATATAGTTTTCATCAAATATTTAGCAACTTTGAGGGATGTCTCTGTAACAGCATTTGCATTGCAACATTAAGTTTGCCTGCTTATTAGGACCGCGGACAGCTTCCTTTGGGAAGATTATTTTCATAATGCATATAATTGCAAAATGTCTATCAACATTAGCCTTTTTTCCAACTATAACTTGGACAGTGCAGATTAAAGATGCACATTTGCTTATTTACGCTGGAAAGAAGATAATGTTTTCCCACTCTGGATGGAAATGGTATATCTTTTGTGTTTTGTTGGATGGTGCATATTCATCTGCATACAGGATTATTTCTTTGGGGGCTGCATGTGCAAAAACATTCTAAGGAGTATTTCAATCAATGTCTTATGCGGTTTTACAACAATTGAGCATATATATGTTCTGCTTTTTAAAAAAATAAAATCAACTGGCAGATTGGCATATCCCAATTCATGCACATTGCTCACATGCCAGGTCACAGAATTCAGCCAAGGAAAAGTATGCCAAAGCCTACTTGCTGGCCAACCTTAAAGGTTTTTATGTCAAAAATAATTGCCAAGATAAAAAAAATTAACATGTGGAATTCATCTTATCAAGGTATATGCAAAACAAACGTAAATCACAGGGCTAAAATAACATTCCGTTTTATAGCGAAGATTTGAAACGTGCATGAATCATATAACAACCCAACCAGACAATATATGAACGTTATATTAACATTTTGAGCAAAGAGAGTAAAGTTTTAGCATGGGGTGACTTATTCATAATGGTTGGCATCCTGTCTGGCTTTCATGAAGGAGGTAGAATCACAGAGAACAGCTCACAGGATCGCTCCTTCTCCCTGCACGAATCACGCAGGTCATTTGAGTGCATGCCCAATGGGCCATGCCTAGCTTGCATGTACATCTCTTTTGACATTATAGAATGTTCAACTGTTAAATAATTACTTGTACATTGCATGGTGCTTTGCCCAGTTTTTAGCAAAAACATTGCTCATGAATTGCACCATTTCAATCCATTATTGAAAGGCTGAAAATCCCCAGCCAGATTTTGAATATATGTGCACAGGTTCTCCACATATCTCTGTAGACCTTGCTGTTTGTGTACAGAGCTAAAGGGGATCAACACTATTATTTGTTATCCTTACCCATGGCTCACCACAATGTTTTTACCCTGTATTTGCCACTCTGCTCTGTACATTGCTCTGTTACTTAGTACCTAAGTTTAAGCTATATTAATCCTAAACATATTAAAATATAGACATACAAACCACTCCTTCGTTTTCTCACCTAAATTTTCACTCTTGTTTCATAAATCCTAGACTGAAACCAAACACTCAAATCATGTTTTTCAGTCCTAGCATTGATGGCACACCATTTTACACTCCTGCTTAGACAATCACCAGAATACAGTGCAGCTTGTCGATTTCCACATTTACTCAAATGTAAAATTGCTATTAGTGCTTGAATTCCTGTATTGGGACACACACAGCGGTGGACTCCTCCATAACACGGCAAATACTCTATACTTTCGGGAGACTGCTGTCTTGAAACCGAGCACTTAGTATCTTCAATTAACAAAACAAATTCAGTTTTACAATAAACAGCAACACGTACGCTAGATGTTCCGTTTTCCTTGCAAGCTGGGAATCACACGGATTGTCGGTTTTACACACACACACACACACACACACACACACACACACACAACACACACACGATTACAGCTGTGGCTTTATTTTCCCCATTCTGATTGAAATGCTACAGTTAACAGCATGCAAAGTAATGCTAACCAAAATCCATTTAAAGAAACACATTGAGACTCAAATTATCCCAACCCCACCTTTGTTTCACATGGCATGCACATTTATGAACCCCTTCCCTTTCTAATCAGTCATCATTTGCACCTATTGGTGACAATGGCCCCAAAACACATTTCCCATTGACTTTTGTTATTGATAGTTAACCCCTTGCTGGGACAGTGCCCCAAGCCTTCCAAGCCCAGACACAGCTCCTCTGCTCACTGTGCACACAGATTTTTACTGTTTGCTTTGCAGAAAGAGGAGAGGGAGGTGGAAGGGGAAGAGGCACAGGGATTTCAGATGCTAAAATAAATGCACAGTGCTCATTTTGGTGTCTGATGCAAAGGGCTACTGGGAAGCCTGAGATGAGTAGCAGTGGTTTGCGATTTAATGGTTGGAGATCCTGGCTCTCAACAATATACATGCATATATGTTACATAAACAGAATTACTCAGGTACGACAAGGCACATCCCTTCAGCTCTTAAAGGGCATGCTTTCCACCCCCTAGTTCTACGCAAGCAGAATTCACACCATCCTATAATTTAATCAGAGGAACTAATCTGCCTCTTTCACATACATGAACTCATCTATCTCCATTTCTCGCAACAAATGCTAATGCATTTCCAGAACGTGCTGCCACAAAGACAGCCTTGGAATCCACTATTGAAACCCACTTACACTTTCAAGGTTAAGATTCGATCTAAGGACTTTATTAGCCAGTTATCAACAGTTTTATCCTCTCTCTGCCTTATGAAAGAATGAGCTTTTCTTTGGGAACAGTAAACTACATAACGTCGGGCTGCAAGGGTGTACTAATCCTAAGTCCCTGTATCAAAACCAGTCATATTGGGCCTCATTACAAGTTTGCTGGTCTGGAATCTACGGTACCGGTAAGCTTGCCAGTAACGTTGTTCCCGGACAAGCAAACTATATGTCTGACTTGGCGGGCAGAGCGGCACCCGTGAGCACAGCATGTCGGATGCACCGGCACCATTGTGAATGGTGCCGGTGCATCCGACCTCCCCATTCCCATTGAGCCCTATTGGGCTCAAGTGGGATTGTGGAGCATTCCATTCCGGCGCCCACGAATGGGTAATTACCGGGTCTGGCAGGACTGTAATGACCCTGTAATTGCCCATTGGCGGGTGCCAGAATTTTTCAAAAGATTGGCGGCAGCCTGCTGGTTTTACCGCCAAACTTATAATGAGGCCCATTGGCTCACTTGATGATCAGCTTTCTCCTACTCCCTAACTATTCCTGCTTCTTTGATGAACACTCAACATATACAGGCTCAGCCTAGCTCTGCCATCCAACTCCCGTGAGCCACCGGTAGAGGTAGGATAGGGAAGACCCAGAGTAGGGTCTCCTCTCAGGGGTGTTGTCCCTGAGATGGCTCTTTCCCATCCGGTTTCTGCTAACAATGGCATGCAGCTCCCTAAGAAAAATCTACCTGACCCTGTCACTAATGTGCTTTGTCTTAAACTGTTCAGGCACATTTTCACTGTTCTTGCTCTTTTGTAATGACTGAGTCACCTCCAGCTGAAATCCATGCTTGTTCTCTCTATTGCAATTACCAATGCTGACAATGTGTTAATTCACTGTTGATGCCAACTTAATATTTTTACATCTCTTGGGCACTGTTCCTGGAGAAAGAAAGGAAGACAGCGAACAGTCGAAGGGTGGCATTATAGAACCTTTGCACCAGTGCAAGTGTGTTCACTACTAGCACAAATATTGTAACTGGACAAAATAATATATTGTTTCAATGAATATTTCCACCAGACCAATATTTGCCCTGGTCATAGACCTTTGTCCTGAAGCAACCCCAGTGCCAATTGCACTTGAGCTGATGCACAATGTCTGTTTTACGGCCCCAGATCTTTCTCCTTGTGCGACATCCCTTTCAAGTCAACTTCTTTCATCAGCTAAGCTAACAAATTAACAAAGAGGGATAACAGTAAATTGTCCTGCAAAACAAAGTGGATGCCCCTTATGCCACATTAGTACATTATTATTAGGTTTGAACTGGTGCATCACATTTGCTGAGTTACTAAATAAAAAGTATACCACAATGACAGACTATTTGCGTACTACCCACGTTATTATTATTTTTTTTTTTTGGGTAAAATGTATCATAAACTGTGCATTCTTTAGAAAATCCCTCTGTAACAATGGTCCAAACTATTAGCTGCACAGTGACTTAAAGCATCTAAGTGGCTCACTTTAGCCAAAAAACAGCCAACTTTGACCAAAGAATCTGGCCAACAACATTATTTTGTGATTGAACCTCGAGCATTGCACTATTTCGTTGCCATTTTTTAGGTGACTGAGCACCTTGCCCCCTTCCCTCTCTCAAGAATACCGTCCCACCCACACATCATCCCCCAACCGCCCCCATCCCACTTACCTGTCTGTGCTCTTGGCTACTGGCTCTGCGCTCCTTCCCGTCTCGGCCACCACCAAAGAAATAGAAAAGGCACTTGGCCCCTTTTCTGTTTAACATGGCGGCAGGTGTCTTGTTTTCATTTCCCACTGGAGTTTGGGCTCTTACAATACTCATGGAGCCTGTCTCTCGTAAAATAAAGGTAAACACATTAAAATACTTGCTACCTTGACAGATCCCTGGGTGCAAATAGCTATCCCAGTAAGCTATGACGCCCTTTCTGGGGGCATACTGGCCCTGAGCTCTCATTGAGGTCATTGCTTCACTCTCACCTGCCTAGGTTCAGGCTGGTGGACCATTACCAGCACTTTACATCACCCCCCCACCCCCCGTCGCAAGGAGATTGCTACAATAAGGCCTTCAGTAAATAAAAAATAATGTCTCGTATTTAACGCAGCATGACATCAGAAGCTTAATATTATGTTTAACACATTAAAAAATGTTGTCACCTGTTTTTAAAAGAGTGACACGATTATTTAAAACCAATTTTGATCAAATGTCCTGTGAAGTCAGTAACATTTGAAGACCTCTTTTTACTGTGTGGGGTGAGTTCACATTGTGTCTTAAGAAATGCATTCCTTGCAAAACGCTGTTGTTACTAAAACATTGCAGTACTTCTGGAACAATTCACACCATGGTGAATATTGCCATAGTGCAAAACAATCATATCCTTTAAATACATTTTTGCATCCGGTAAAACGTAAGTAGTAAACACGTTGCCCAGTGCAAAGTCCTCATAATCCCAGAGACTGATAGTAAAATTAGTTCAGTATTGTTGAGGAACAGGTTTTCAAAGGAATGTGTTAAATGCAATTGCTAAAATATGGTCTTTATAGGTTGATTAACAATGTTTTTAGCTTTTGTAATGAGATTTCCCATTTTATATTTTCTATGTAATATTGTATTTTGTTCTAAGATTTATATAACCATATATAATACAACATTACATTAGTTAACACAATTACTGGAAGCCTCTCAGTGTCAACAATTGGGGTGGTAATTACAAGGTGTGCAGATTATATCTAGAATAGTTCAGCTCAAATCAGTATCACCTCTTGAATGGAAAAAAACATTCTACCCACTGTTTTATGACTTCTCCACTATGACATGCTACAGCTATCTGTTAAAGACTGCTAAGATCTATGATGCTTGTGTGATTTCACTTGCCCATACAGATCACACAGGTAAGCGGTGTCGTTCTTCATACGGACCATGCTGCATGTTATTTCTTTTCTCACAATGTTCCCTTATGCAGGCGTATTTCAATGTTTTTGCAGATAGTTGGAACAGGTAAACTCTACGCTTGGGAGTAGAGATCAAACAGTGACCAGTTGGTCAAGAGATAAAGGTCCCTCTTTAGATTCACATTTAACAGAGTTTTCATGTTAACGGGTGCATGTAATAACATGAGGTGTTTCCTCTGCCTTACCATCAAACTCGTGGAGAGTGCCATTTTGTTAACCATAGACTTGAAAAGTGTTTACACTTCAATACCGTACTCCTTAGTCCTGGAGGCCATTGAATGGTTTTTATTACTGCAAGACGTGACTGGGGCTACAAAGGAGTATATTTTGCATCTTGTAATGTTCAGAAAGTGTACTTTAGGTATAAAGATCAGTTTTGTTTAAAAATGTCAGGCACCTCCATGGGAGCAAAATGGCATCAGGCTAAGCTAATGGTTTCATGTATACGTTTGAAACAGATACAATTCTTTCTCACCCAGTCTGGCATAAGTATATCTGGTTCTAGGCTAGATATATTGATGTTTGCAGTGTTTGGCGAGGAACCAAGGAGAACCTACATTATGTATTTGAATATCTGTATGAGATACATGGATTTATCCAATTTACCATTATGATTGGAGAGTGAAATGTACACTTTTTGGATGATGATTGTCACACCATGTAGGCACCAGTTCATCACTGATGTTTTCAGAAAAGAAACTGACAGGAACACGTTTCTGCACAGTAAGAGCTTCCATCCTCCAGCCTCAATGAGGAGATTACCCTTTAGCCAGTTGTTGAGAGTCAACCTTACATACATTGACACAGAAGAGAGTATAGAACAATTGGCCCACGTTTTGGAGAAGTTCTCTGTGAAGGAATATGACTGAGAGGAGTTGTATGTAGCATTGACACTGACTTTTGAGAGGAACAGAGAGAAACATTGGGTTTAGAACAAGCACAGAGTGAAGCACCCCCAGCTGTATTTGTATCCAAGTATTGCATTCAGAGTAACAAGGTCAAGAAATTGGTTTTGAAACACTAGGACATCCTTAGGGAAACAGTAAACTAGGAGACCTCTTTTATGAATACTCCGCATTTGACTACCAGCACCGTTGCAACCTCCATGACAAAGATGGAAAGGACAATACGGGTAATGATTGTAGCCAACACACTGGTGCACTCCCTAAGTTATAACTGTGGTAACTGTGATAGCATAGCAAAGGCTAATCTGGTTTTCCATCCCAGAACTAGAAACAAACTCTTTCTATGTTTTTTTGCTGCTTGTGATACAAAACATGTTGTATAAAGCATAAGGTGCTCTTGTTGTTTATGTCACAAGAAAGGCCACAATACGGTGCAATGAGCATTACTTGAGTTTCCGAACCAACAATCAAAGATCATCTGTAGCATGCTACTTTCAAGAGGCCAGGCACAACATCACACAGAGGTGATTTCAGATTTAGGACAGGATTGATGACACTGGGCCAGAGATTGGCATGGAACTCATACTGAAGCAGAAAGAGACATTGTGGACAGATCTTCTGGATTCAATCCAACCATCAAGGATGCATGAATTGTCCTGCTTTATTTTAGTAACATTTACCTAATCAGGACAATGTGTTTTTATGAACTGTGTTGCAACCATGTATGTCAAATCCTGAGTGCATAATGATGAGTTATTTGGCCTCATTATAAGTTTGGCGGTAGCCTTGCTGGTAAAACAGCCAGGCTGCCGACAAACTTCCAGGAAATTCTGGCATGCACAAATCGGCAATTACCGGGTCATTACGGTCCTGCCAGACGCGGTAATTGCCCATTTGTGGGCGCTGGAATGGAATGCTCCCCATTCTCATTTGAGCCCTCTGGGCTCAAATGTGAATGGGGAGGTCGGATGCACCGGCACCATTCAGAATGGTGCCGGTGCATCTGACATGCTGTGCTCACGGGTGCCGCTCTGCCCGTCAGGTCAGACCTGGCGGGCAGAAAGGCATCCGCAAGCACAACTCGTAGTTTGCCGGTACTGGAACTATGGTACCGGCAAGCTTACGGGTACCGTAGTTCCCGGACCGGCAAACTTGTAATGAGGCCCAATGTGTTTCTGTTTATGGGTTTTATCACGACTTTGAATTTGTTTTCCTAGATAGTAACTAATGTGTGGATGTAAACATTTAAGGGTGTGTTATTTAGCATTAGGCTTTTGAGGTTTCTGTAAAGATGTTCCTTTTAGATTGTACCAAGGTTTTTACATTTTTTCTATTTTTGTATTTCGTTAGTATCCTTCAGTTAGGTCCTTTGATTGACGCTTTTGTTTTAAACATTAATGGATTCCTAGACCTTTGCCACATGTGGATATTATTCACCCCGTACTTTAGCCATTTGGATGGAATATATAGAGTCATACGTAAGTTCCTGTTTCATATTGCCTCGTAGCATCATCCTGTTCATGGACTATGACGTCATGACGCTCGGCACAACCGTGATTGGACGTAGAGTAGATTTAATGTAAAAAATAAAGCATTCCTTTCTGGATCCATTTAAGCTTAAGCACATGATAAGCCACTGGCCGCTTTACACATAGCGATTGAACAAGTTCCAGTATTGCATTATGGAACAGGTATAGCGTTGATGGCTATTTTTTTTATCGTTCTGAGCATGATGTTTCACTTCAATGGTTTACTAGTTCGAGGGTATTTTTTCCACATAATAATGATTTTGGCGACTGGGTGTAAGGGGAAAACTGTTGCGAATTGCACTCACTATATTGTAAACACAAAGGGGCTTTTATGCATAGTGTTAGCTGTAGGGGCAAGGTTCAAAACCAAGCATCTAACTTGTGTATTATTGTTTGATTTTTTCCCCATATACGAATGGCAGCAGTAGCTTCCACTCGTTTCTTGGAGATTGATTAAGGGGATGGGTAATGAAGCGTTTGCATAGTTAAACGACTACAGTAGTGAATACAGACTCGGCTATATTTTGTACAAATAATTGCAGAGTTTAAACATTTTTTCTTGTTCTTTTTGTTTGTCTTCTTTTGATAATTGTTGTTTTGTCTGTTATCCTTGTTGCATTAACTGCACATTTATGTTATGCTGATTTTGAAGATGTTGTCCTCGAAGAAGGACTTGATTAATTGGGAAATTAATTGGACATTCTTTCACTTCACCTTCTTATTAAAGATTTCGAGCCTCATCATGAGTTGGCCGATATCCCGACTGGGATACGGCCCAACTTTATTTGTGTTACCGCCCACCCGCCCGGAGGTAATAACACCGGCTCACAGATTGGGCAGTAAAGATTATTCCCCTCCGAACCAATGGTGAATTTTCAGCTCTATTACCGCCAGCGGTATTACTGCGTTGTAATTGCACCAAAAATCATAAGCTGCGGTTAAACACGCCATACTCATGATTGGGCAGACCCTTAAATGCGGCCGTAACCCCATTACCACCATATTTAAGGGCTACCGCCCAACTTGTGATGAGCCTCTTCATAATATATTTGGAATTGAGGTTAAAAGAAAGAACTTTATTGAATGGGACTACTGATATTCATGAACGGAACTACATAAGATTAAAATGGCAGCAGAGTTGTGTTTATCAAAGGATAAAATGGACCTAAGGGATTGTATCCCCTTGGTACTAGATGTGTTGTTGCTGTTTTCCACTGTTTGCAGTAGTGGTTGCCACCTCTTCTCAATAATACAGAATTTTCTTTGATCACTTAAATTAAACGTTTAAGTTGTGCCCCAGGGACTCAAGAAATAAAAACGTACAGGACTGCATTTAAAAAAAAATCTAAAATTGAACTCAATTCAATACTGATGTAAGGTACATTAGAAATCAGTAAAAGCATAAATGGGATTAAACCTGAGATTTACTTTCAAGAACAGCACCTCTTCCATTCAAGGTTTCAACTACTCTTGCAGAATGAATTGTATGTATTTTTACTTATTTTAAGGAGGAGGGTTGCAATAAGATCAGCTTAAACATACGTTTTAAAACAGAATACATGATTATACCAGTAAATATGACTAAAAAAGACATTCATTGCAAGTAAAATGTACAACAAAAAATCTGTTTCCATTGACTGATTTATGGGAACATGCAGTTTCCATTGAGAACATGACAACATCAACCTTGAAGGCCAGTTTTGACATTAGAATCCACTGTAACCTGCCTTGGAGCTGCCATCCAGGCACACATAGCTAAACAAAGAGAATGTGTATGATCTGGGGGAGGGGCCCAAAGTCATTATAAATCAGCAAGAAAGAAGACACAATTGTGTAGTGCAATGCCAATAAGGTCTCTGTGGTGGCAGCACATGTACACACATGTCCACATGAAATGGGACGACGCACATGGGATGGTCTGTACACTTGTGATGAAACACCAGACATAGTAAGGGAAACTGGAGGGGGCACTTTAAAGTCACTAATTTTGAAGCTCTGGGACGAGAAAATGACCAGTACCTTAGGCCTGGTATCAACATCTGGCATCAACACTACAGATGTTGGCACCGGATCCCGGGAAAATCTTGACTAGTACACATGACGCACACATGCGCAATGCAAGAAGTCCCTGGGCAGGGGCAAACTGTCCCAGTGCACCTATCACCATGACTGGACAACCACAACTGTAATCTCATCTCAAAATCAGTAGCAGTCATTCACATTGGTGACAGGACATTACATACACAGCGGCATTCCATCACGTGGCCAGAGCCTTGATGCTTAGAAACAATTTAATTGTGCCTATTGAAACATTTAATTTGGCCATCCAATTAGCAGACCTAAACAAGAGAGGCTGACAAATCAGCAGGCTGCACTTGCTGGCAGGCAGAGCTGGCCTATTCCAAAGGCCGCTGCCTAAGGCCAGAGGATCTTGTACCTGCTGGTCCACAGTGTTGGAAACATCTGCTGTGCACCAGCAGTCAGCATTAATACATTGGCCCAATTCATTGTCTGGGTGTCGGAAACAGCAGCAAGATTGCCACTGCCATCTCCACCACACTGAATGGCACTCAACATGCTCCCTGACTGGAGGGACCGGATTGGATTAACTGCAGCACAAATCAGCAGGCCGGCGTGTTCCAATGGCCGGTGCCTAAGGCCAGAGGATCTTGTCTCTGCCGGTCCACAGTGTGGCAAACATCTACTGTGGACCACCAGCCAGCATCCATCTATTTGACCCACTCATTGTCTAAATATTGTAAACACCAGCAAGATGGACACCTTCATCTCCACCTTGCTGAATGGCACTCAACTTCCCTGGAGTGACCTGATTGAATTAACTGCAGCATAAATCAGCAGGCTTCACTTCGCCGGCAGGCAGAGCCGGCCTGTTCCAATGGACATTGCAGAAGGCCAGAGGATCTTGTCTCTGCCGGTCTACATCTTGGCAAACATGAACTGTGGACCACCAGCCAAAATCCATCTACTTGACCCATTAATTGTCTGGATATCGGAAACAGTGGCAAAATGGCCACTGCCAACTCCAGCTTGTTGAATGGCACTCATCATGCTCCATGCCTGGAGGGACCCGATTAGATTAACTACAGCACAAATCAGCTGACTGCACTTTGCTCGCAGAGCCAGCCTGTTCCAATGGCCATTGCCTGAGGCAAGAGGATGTTGTCTCTGATAGTCAACAGCATGGCCAACATCCACTGTGGACCACCAGCCAACATCCATCCACTGGATGCAATCATTGTCTGGATATCAGAAACAGTGGCAAGATGGCCATCGCCATCTCCACCTTGCTGAATGGCACTCAACATTCTCCGTGCCTGGAGTTACCTGATTGGATTAACTGCAGCACAAATCACCTCGCTGCACTTTGCCGGCAGGCAGAGCCGGCTTGTTCCAATGACTGTTGCCAAAGGTCATAGGATCTTGTCTCTGCCGGCCCTCAGTATGGGAAACATCCACTGTGGACCACCAGCCAGCATCCATCCAGTGTCCCCATTTATTGTCTGGATATCGGAAACAACGGCAAAATAGCAACCACCATCTTCACCTGGCTGAATGGCACTCAACGTGCTCTGTGCCTGGAGCAACCCGATTGGATTAACTGCAGCACAAATCAGCAGGCTGCACTTCATCTGCAGGCAGAGCTGGCCTGTTCCAAAGGCTGTTGCCTAAGGTCAAAGGATTTTGTCTCTGCCAGTCTCTGCTGGGCAAGCCGGTACGCTTGTTTGTTTTCTTGACAGAATCTGCCTTTATCCACACAGCTGATGTAGCCCCCAAATCATGTTTGTGCACCCTTCCCTGCTTGCGCAACCATCCACGTTGACTTTTTGACTTCACTCTTTTTACAATTTCAAACATTGCGTACTCTTGAATACCGGAGCATTACTCTCTGCACACTGATCCCCTGCCGGCTGATTTGATCTTACATGCCGTTTGTGCACTGATTTGTACCAAGCATGAGGGACTTGTCTGGTTCACCTAATAGAAAATCCGATCATCTATACATTTCCTTACTGTTACATAACAAGTGTCTTTACGATCCCTTTCATTCTGCAGTCCATACACCTGCAAATGTTTCACAGGAACCACTGCATGCCACTGTACAACAAACCTGTATGCCACAATCCTGCATGCAGGACTGTGCGGCCCGCTTCCAGAGTTACTGAAAGGGATTACTTGGACAGAAGAGACCATGAGAAAATAATTTCCAAGGCACAAGACATATTTTTCTAATATTAATTAAAGAATAACCAGCCTTTGAATGCCAGGTTCTGAACAATTAGAGGCTAAAACATTTTAAGGGTCGGGTCGACTAAGTCTCTAGTGGTCAGAAAGATAATAACACTTGCACTCAAATTTGCAAAAATCTTAGCAAATGCAGGGTGGAATAATTCAGAGCTTGGCCCCCTCACACGTGACCCATAATTAAAGAAAATTGTCCATTCATTAGCCCCAGACACAGATGAGATGAACACCTGCATTGACTCCCCATATATTCCCAGATGTACGGTGCTGTGTAACGCCATCTTTAAAGACGTTTCTCTTGTTCATGGCCTAGGAATAAGGGATGGCATCTTTTTTTATTGAATAAAAGCAAATTTCTGACCTTTCTCCCCCTACTTCCATTGTGGCTTATGTGTTGATGACTTGTTAGTTGTTCAAGGTTGGTCAGTAAGATGCCAAGCAATGAAAACCCTCAATGTTGTGCCACCAATGATATGCTGCATTAGTACCTGGCGAGAGTCAAGCAGAATGCAACACGCATTCTGATTGGCTCTCGCCGGGTCCTTTACCGGCCGAGAATCCTTTGATTCTCGGCCGGGACTCCAGCTGCCTTGTCCTCGGCGGGGGGGCGTGGCAGCCCCTCAGCCAATGATGAGGCTCGAAGCAGGGCCATCGCGGCTCCGAGCCTCCCCACGGCTGAGAGGCTGCCTCTGCCCCCCGCTGGGGACACGGGTAAGCTTTTGTTTTGCTTTTTTTCCCTCCCTCCTCCCTACCCCACCCCACTTACCTTCTTGCTCCTGCATCCCTGGTGGGGGACGATGGCAGCCTCCAGCAGTGTGGAGACTCTGCACCTCCACACAGCTGGAGGCTTCCATCATCCCCTGGCAGGGACGAAGGTACGTTTTTTTTTTTTCTCCCCCCTTCACCTCCCTCCCGCCCTCCCAACCCCACTTACCTTCTGCTTCTTTTTTTTCTGGGAGCGGACACGCTGGGAACACTTGTGTTCCCAGCGTGTCCGCACCCGAAGGCCGCCATTTTCTTGGTCATTTTTTTTTTTTTCTGTCCCGAAACGCTGCAGCTTTTCGGGACAGACAAAAATTCTTTTAGTGCCCCGGTCACACATATAATGCGGGCCGGGGTACTAATAGCAATATGACCCGAGCGGTGGGGGCATTACCGACTCAGATAATGCCCCGGGGCCTTCGTTAAGGCCCTTGCTTCATTCGGGCCTATAACTATGGGCCCCGGGGCATTACCTGAGTCGGTAATGCCCGCGCCGCTCGGGTCATATTGCTTAATTAACCACTGAACTACTTTAAAGATGACATGCATTCTTTATTATCAATTTAGAGGTGGTCTCAGCTGGAGGCATCAGATGCACAATGACCAATTATAAGACTAGCCCATACACAATGGCCTCATCATGAATTGGGCCTTAGCGCTTAAATGCTGCGACAGCGCTATAGCCGTCGCATTTAAGGGTTGACCTAATCATGAGTCAGGTGGTAAGTGTGAGTTTTACCTCCAGCTTTTTGCTGTAGGTTAAAATGTCCCCTTGCGGCCCATTCCAGCCGTTTTGGCACTATTATTATTGGCACAATCACCGGCAGCGGTAATAACGCCCCTCAACCCTGGGGAATGTGAATTTACTGCTGTACTGCTTCTTGGTGATCCAGCACTACTAGAGTCAGATTGAGTAGTGTTAATGCTATTTGTGCTGGTGGTATCCCAGCTGTATTACCAACAGGATACCACCAGACTCCTGATGAGACCCATAGTCTATTCCCTTAACTAATCCCTCAACCCCGTAGGTTTTTGTACCCAAGATTGTGATATGACATTAGTAATGATGTATTTTTCATTTTTAATCCATTGCGTTGCATGAGGACCGCAAGAGCATCGAGAATTCATTGCTTGTATGCTGTCCCTGCTTTATGAGGATTGTTAATATAGCAGGTTTTGCCATTTACTTTGACTATTTCTGTTACTGAATTTGGGATTTCCCGGCCTATCATTTCTGCTTAAACTTGGGTTTTTCAGACCATCTCTACACATTATTCCAGACAAAATAAACGACGCAGAAAGTCGTATTTGCGCACTATGTTTGCAAATAAATCATGTGTGATTCATATAATCTTCAGGGCTTTTGTTCATATTTGATTCATATATGATATTAATTAAATGATGGGCAAAGAATTGTGCCCTGTGCAAAATTTGTCGGGTACTGCAATTTTAAAAATATGTCTATCATTAATGTTTTACAGCCATGAGAAAACAGATGGGAAATGTGTGAAATTCTCACAGGGATCGTGGGCAGTTTTTACATGTTAACAATGGTTACAATACAAGGTCAATTTTCTACTGCCGCTAGTGAAACTGGATGTTTGTCTATGGGAGCATTTCTTGCAATAAAAAAAGTATCCCGTTAAACTCACAAATTATAGATAGTTGAGTGAGGCAGAATAATTCTGCATTATGTTAACTGTATCATAAAAAGCATACAGAGTCTTAAAAGTAAAAATACTTATGTCACCATGAACTATCCTTGAGGTCTGCATGCATATGCAAAACTGATAGAAGCGTTTTGGATTAATTATGACAGTCATTCCCAGGTTATTGAATCACCCTCATGTAAAAGCAACATGTGAGCTACCTTGGATATATTATAGAACAAATTGTTGGATCCTATCATTTAAGCTTGTGGCTTTCAACTAAGTTGCAAACTATTGTAGACATTGGGTCTCATTACAAGTATGCACGTTTCAAAATAGCATTGCCGGCCACTCCGTGCAGCACCTTTTTCCGGTCTGACATAGCCTGAGTTGCGATGCCGCTAACACCATCACTGCAAGTGACCCACCATATCCGGCAACACTGTGCCCAGAATCTGCTGAGAGATGCATTTGCCATGCATGAGACATCGGCATGGCGTTAGTAAGTGCACATTCTGAGCTCCATGTACAAGCAAAAACTGGCATGGGCATGCCGGTGCCAGTATGAACACCTTGCCAGAACTACTAGCATCGCGCACCAGGCGTTAAGAAGAGTCAGGTGTGTAGAAACATGCCACAGGTGTCCAAAATCATCCCAGGTGGCCCAATGAGCACTGCAACAACACAAAAGGACCACTCCCACACCCCAAACCCATTCCAACACTGCCATGTTAACAGTAGCAGTAGCAGAGAGCTGGAGGCCCTGCATGCAGGCCTACTACTTGAGGAGGCAGGGATGCAGAGGATGTGGTGGAGGCGCTTCAGGAGAAGGAGGGCCTTCATGAACCAGCAAAACCACAAGGTCCAGCAGGTTGCAGCCCGCAGGCAGCAAACAATACCAGACATAAGGGCCACATCGTTCAACCTGAGCGAAAGCCAGATCCACACCCTGTACCGGCTAGACAGGGACACCATCACTTCCATAGTGGACCTGATCCATGATGACCTGGTCAGCCTGATACATATCCGTACAGCCATCCACCCCTTGCTCAGGGGATGTCTGTGCTACACTTCCTAGCCATGGGCACATACCAACACACTGTGGGTGAACTGCATGGGATATTGCAACCCTGTTTTTCAGTGTGTCCTGTTTCAGGTCATCGATGCACTCTTGCGTCACATTGGAGATCACATCACCCTACCCAGAATTGCTGACCAGGTCAATACAACTAAAATTGCCTTCCATGCCCTCACTGGCATGCCCAATGTGATAGGTGCATTGGACTTTCCACATGTGGAGCTGGTGGCCAGGCATGCTATTGAGGCAGTGTATGGAACAGAAAACTCTACCACTCACTGAATGTGCAGATGGTGTGTGATGCCTGCCACCTCATTACCCACTTCTGTGCCAGATTTCCCGGTTCAACACACGACTCCATGGTGCTGTGCAACTCCACGCTGCCAGGGTACATGGCACGTCACAGTGGACAACATACCTGGTTGCTGGGCAAGTGTAAATACAAGGGCATGTGCAGTGTTGAATGTGGGTGCGGGGGCAGAAAGCACCATAGCGTACCTGGCTGCTCGATGAGTGTAACTACAAGGGCATGCATACTGTTGAATTAGGGGTATGTATAACACCGATCAGCAGTGGGTGTGCACAATTAATATATGCATTTATTTATTGTACACTTATGTGCTTATCCAATTAGCAAAACACCTTGAAATCGCACAGAGGTCGGACATGGTGGGTAAAGGGGAAGGTAGACCATGAATTTGAGCAAGGATCAATAATTGCTGTAATAGTACAACAAGTAATGAGAATAAAGGGAAGGGGAGACAAACCTACTATGACATGAATATAATGTGCAAGGCAGTAATAGCATGTCCGAGTGCAAGGCCTTGACAGGTGTGTCTCGATTTAACAAATTGATCATGTGCCTGCATAACAACATCAAATCCATACAGCAATATCAAAAGGTACCAGAATGCATCACACCAAAGTGACCAAAATGAAGCACAAACACAGTCACCAAAACCCACACCACCTGATGCACAGACTGATAATACTTATTCATCCTAACACCCCACCCACATACCACCATTGTCCCGCACACCAATTAGACAGGTCCCGTGCCTGTTTGAAGTGCACAATCAGATGTGCATGTGAGTGGAATTTGAAATGAATCGCTGCAAATATCTATGATTCAGTCTCATGGACATAATAGTATTATTGCATGTTATCACAATAATAACACATACATCAGTCTCATTTGTGTGAGTTGTAGTGAAAGGGTCAGAGGTCATGTTGGCTGTCAATGGGCCATGTCAAAGGCACTGCACACCACACAACCACCATGCATATTCACAACGCGCATTTCTAGTACCCAAAATAGGACATATGCTACGTAACCAGAATTTTGCATGTGCAATTTTGCATTGTTTAGTGAACACTATGCAGACAGTACCACAACATGATATGGCCAGAAGTATGACATTCTACACTTTCAGTTGCTTCCGTGGAGGTGATTCTGGTTATCCCCTGATGCCATGGCTGATGACCCCCGTGAGGCAACCACAACCAGCAGGAGCAGGGATACAACGGTGGCCATATCTGTACTTGTACAATTGAACAGACATTTGGCCTGTTAAAGGTGAGGTTCCGCTACCTCAGCATATCGGGGGGCGCACATATGTACAGCCCTGTGAAGGTGGGAAAGATAGTCCTTGCATGTGCCATGTTGCACAACATGTGTATCAGGTGCAACGTCCCACTGCCCCCGACATGGACAAGCACCCACCAGAGGGAGGGGAGGGTGAGAGTGATGATGAACTACCAATTGCACAGCGCCGTGATGGCATGGATGGCCGTGTTGCACGAGAGGAACTTATTCACCACTACTTCTGATCACTTGACACACACACTCGCGGCCCAGGCCAGCTATCACACTGGGCACTGGGCACTGCACAGTAATTAAATCACTCACTTACACTGAAAAATCAATTTCCAGTCATGATTTTTATACAACACCAACTGTAATTTGTTCTAAGAAAATAGTTACAAATGTGTAACAAATGAACTGGCAATACTATCCCTCCCCACTCCTGCTCCCCAACTATCCCTCCCCACCGCCCCCTTAACTATCCCTCCCCAATACCCCTCCCCAACTATCCCTCCCCACTGCCCCACCCCAACTGTCTCTACGCAACTCTTATCATGTTCGGCAATGATGATTGGCACAAGTCACAGACAGGGCACATGTGTGTCCATGGGCTATTTTCATCCCCTTTTCAGGTCAGGCATGCGGCTGTGTGCCGATCGGGCCAGTCGCACTGAACATTGCCTTGGGCTGCTCTGCACCAACCAGATGCATTGCCCTAAACTACATCCCCAGTCCATTGAGGACTTAGCAGGTGTTGTGCTTGTGGATAGGGTGTAGGGGAGTGCCGTGGGCCGTTCATATAGCAAGGCCTGGAGGAACATGGTCATTGTCTCTGCTATAGACAACATATCACTGTTCCCCTCCCATACCCTCCTTGACATCTGTACGAGAGCATGTGTACAGCAGCCAAGTGCACAGGGATTACAGCGTCCACTGGCCTGGATGCTCTTGTGCATGAGCTGCGCCTCCTGGAGGTGCTGCTACACCAGGGCTGTTAGAGCATCCTGGCATTGTTCCATTCGGCTGAGTCGGCATCGATTTCCCACACACTGGGGAAGGGTGGGCGTTGTGGGCTAATTGGACCATGGTGCTAAATAGCAGGGGCTCATCAATACTGTGGTTGGTGGTTTTTCCCTGTTTTTCTCTGCACCACCATCAGCTGTGTCCTCTACAGTGCATGCATGTGCATGGCCTTGTGGCTGCGGTGGTGGTGGCGGCACTACTGCAGCCGGGGCTGCCAGGTGGGTGCAGCTTGTGGGGCCTGAGGTGGCTGAACTGGATGCACCAGTGGGGCCTGAGGTGGCTGGACTGGTTGCACCGGTGGGGTCTGAGGTGGCTGGACTGATTGCATCAGTGGGGCCTGAGGTGGCTGGATTGGTTGCCCCAGTGGGGCCTGAGGTGCTGGACTGGTTGCACCGATGGGGCATGAGGTGGCTGGACTGGTTGCACAAGTGGGGGCTGAGGTTGCTCGATGGTTGCAGCTGGGTTCACAGTCGCAGTTGTGCCTGTTGAGGCCGTGGATTCCTGGGCTGAGGTGGTGGTGGCCCATTGTGTTTGTTGGCGTTGACAGCTGGATGGGCCTCCTCAATGCCAGATGATGTGCCTGAGGGAGTCAAAAAGGCAGGTCGTTATTGATGAGTGTGGATTGATGAGGCAAAGATTCATGCTGTGTCTTTTTTATGACGGTGCTGTGTTATGGACATGGCGGGGGACATGGCATGGTGCACAGATGCTTGTCTCATGCATACTGTGCAGGTGGATGTGTGATGTACGTACATGGTAGGGTCGTGTGCCAGAGCTACTGTCGTGGTGTACTGACAATTGCTGGGTCGGGTGAAAGGGGTGTGGCCCACACATTGTGTGATGTTGTACTGGGGGGTGTGTGTGCCATGGATGGGGTTGCCATGTGCCTGCTGCCTGTGGCACTTATAAGGATAGGTGACAATTTGTGTTCATGGGTCAGGCTGGCTGGGACCAGGTATTCACGTTTCCTTGGTGTGTGACACTGGTCATTTGAGGGCGGTCAAGGGGCTTAGCACTGACATGACTTTGTGGCAGGGCTAGCATGGCAGACACATGCCAATTTTGCTGTGGCAGGTGGATGTATGTCTGAGTGGCAGCCGAATCATGTTCTGTTGGCAGTACAGGATGCCTGTGCTATGTTCTAGGTATATTTGTCGTATGAGTGAGGTTTTGGGGAAGGTGTATATCAATGTGGGCACCCAGGTTGCAGGTCTCATGAGGGGGCAGCAGGACTGTATTGGTGTTGTGCATGATGCCCTTGACATATTCTGCTGCTGTAGTGGGTGCAGGGTGGACAGGGAACTTGATGTGACATCAGGGTTATGTGTACTCACCAGCCTCCTCAGATGTCCTGGCTCTGGCCTCCGCATCACTGACCCCTTCTATTGACTCAAGGTGCAACACACTGCTGCACGTCTCCTGCCAGGGAAGCAGGTGGATTGAGGTTGCGCTGCCGCCACCTGTGGCCATGCCCTGTCTGCAATAGGCCTAGATGTGGTTGCGCACCCTCAAAGGCAGGTCGTCCCACCTCTTGTGGCAGTCTTGCACAGTGCGCACGGTTGTGCCAACTGCTGTGACTTTCTGGGCAACCTTCTCCCAGATGGTCTAATTCCATAGCTTAGCTTGCCTTGCTGGTCAGTTCAGAAAAGTTCATCAGCATACTGGACTATGGTGTCTGACAACATGTTCAGCTCTGCCTCGCTAGAGCGTGGCTTATGCCTCTGGGTCGCACAGACTCTTGATGCCATTTTAATGGTTGTGTTTCTGTGCTCAGGATTGTGGTATGTTGCCTGTGCTGTCAGGATTGGAAAGGATTGTGTTTTAGTAATGGCCGCCGGACGATTTCCTGTTCCGGTGAACACTGTATTTCTAGTAACAGTAATTGCAGAACTGTTGTTACCGGTGCCGGTGGCTCTGGAAAAAAAGTGGTGACAGAATCAAAGTCACTGGCACCGAGGACACCGGTGTTGGCTTTTTGGGGGAGTTTTGTTGGTATTTCCTGCATGCCGGTGCGGCCTTTTTCAGCATGCTGGAATCCACATGCACACCAATACGGATATCAGCCCGAGTTTACGGCATCATGGGTTGCCAGACGCGGTGGCACCGGCATGCCGAAAAATGAGATATCATACCGGCAACCTTGTAATGAAGCCCATTGTGACCACAGGTAGCCCTGTTACTATTGGTTGATTTCCTTCAGCAGAAACAGGTCGCACGTTTTATGCAAAGGGAAAATCCTAAAGTGACCCCAAAGTATCCTCTTGTGTTGGGATCCCAGAACAAAATTTTCTGAGGGGTGTGAGAAGGGTAAAATAAGAAGAGGTGATATGTTTACCTACAGAGCAGCAGAGTCCTTGACATGAGCTCAGCACGTTGAAGCTATATGAGCTGTAATACAACCAGCCCTCCCATCCCTGTATTTATGGTATGTTAATACGCTTTTAAACTGGGCTAAATCCAGACTGTAGCAGTTTCAGAGCTGCTAGGCTTGTCCGAGGAGCTACATACTGTGCCAGTATCCAGAAAGTTCATTATTTAATGTCCACCCTACACAATTGTTGCAATAATAAAGCTTGTACAACGTAAGGCAATATCACCACTAAACTATAGCATTCAATGTTCTCAATTTCAATTGTTGCCACCTCTCTTCCACCCCTCATATCTACATAAATATATGTACAACACATTTAACCTAAACTTTACACATTTCATGAAAGTAAATAACTTTTGCAATTAAACAACATGTTCCTTGTTTTCCACAAGGACTTCTTAACAAAATGTATAATTCCACCAATCCCATAACAAACAATGTTGTACATCAAAAAGGTCAAACCTGTTAATTACGTTATAAACATTTTAAATCATTTTCAGAACACTTGAGATCATCTGAGTTCCATAGTAAGTTTAATACACTCTCCTCACCAAAACATGCCCATCTCGCACATTGTCCAGTCAGTGCCAACCCCCTCCTGTGTAAACACCTTGCAATGGTAATCAATTATGTACTGATAATCATACTAAATCCCTTTGAAAAGTTAACAAAAACCTACTACTTACTTTCTTCCATTCCCACACAGACAGAATCTTGACAAATTTCTAGCAGTACCCATCTATTCCATATCACCCACACACTTCTGTAACTCTACTTGCGATGTAACAGTCTTTTTTTATCAGTCATTTCAACTGAAATTTGGTAACTTCCATTTCCAAACATATATATGTTAGTAACAAAACCAACAAAAAAGCATTATTACTGAATCAACCAGCCACTTAAATCTTTGGTAAGAAACCCTGGCCACAATCTAAAACAAGCTGATAAAGAATCACTTTCATTTGCCCGAAGACTTCAAATGTATATAGGAAATCTCATTTGACTTACCCTTACCCCGATTCTCCCTACTTTTATAGGCCATACTCCACTTCAATTTCTCTAATTTTGACCAGCACCAAACAGTAAATAACAATATATCAAATTGTGATCAAATTGGTGCATTATGTGAGAAACCAGAAGGTGCCTCACCAACTAGTGTCCGGGGATCTGTCATCCATGTGGCAAGGACATGGCCATCCCTATTGGATCCAGTTCCTAGGGGTGGACCAGTGCGGAAGGATCACCTGCGTGAGGGGTCTTCGGGGAGTAGGACACCGGACGGTGAGATGCTGTGTCCACTTCCCTATAACACCTTTACCCCATCCTACCAGGTTGCTACCAGGAACTCTAACCCCCACACCCTGCTTTTACAACACAAACACATTCCCATTGACAGCCCACTAGGGGAGAAACCAGATTAACACCCAGGCAGTATACCTGACGTGCCCCAATACTATGGTCAGGCGAGGTCAGGCAGTATTTGACCATCACACACACCTAAATACAAAGGAAAAATGCCCTGGCAGGGATAATTTAAATTAACAGAAATGTATTAATAGCCTTTGTTTCATGTGCGATGGAGACAGGTGCATTTAATGACACCCTGCAAGGTACTACCCCAGTAAGTTTATGGGGCAAACTGACTCCAAAGATTAGTTAGATATTTCAAAAAGTCATAGAGAACTCACTGTGTTATTTTTTTTAAACCTGTGACTCACAGGTATTTTATTTATTTCCTTTTACAGAAATAAATCACTTTCATATCTTATCAAAATTTCAATGGTCATCAGACATATCAATGCAAAAAAAATAATACATGCATCCAATAAAACATACAATAGATACATTTGGCCATGATTGGTGCTTTTTGGTTAATTGAAGAAAAAAGAGGGGAGAGTAAAGTGCAAGAACAAGAAAATATAGGTAGACACAACTAATAAGTTTACAAATGGTGTGCGAGTATCACAGTCCTTATTATCTGACTAGTTTCAAAAGAGACCTAAACTAGATCTTTGAGCACCTAATCATGAGCCATGAGTCTACGTAGTACTACAGTTATATATTCAATAACTATAGAGCGTCACCCCTATGTGCCATATATGCTTCAAAGCGGCCAGTACGTTTCGGCGGCAGAAAAATCCATGTACCAGATTCTTCAGGACCAAACAAGGTACAGCGACCCTTGAGGACCAAGACAAAAAAATCGAAAAAATGTATCAAGAGTTAGCGTTTTATATTTATTTCTAGGAAAAAAGGCAAGTATAGGCAGTTTGGGAGTGTCTAAAAGTGCAACATCCCCGCATCCCAAATGAATTACTAATGGTTGCTCCATCAAACAATATCTTAGAAAGAAAGACAAGGCAAAGAAACACCATCACCATAACCATAACTAACAGGTTAGAATCTCCACATAGCTGCCAATAAATGTGTGCCCCTGCTATCAGTTCTCACCTTATGATTGAGGGAGAAGGGGCATCCGTGCCGTGGACACCCCTTCGGGTAATGTCTCAGAACAGAATCCGGTATTCTAGGAAGAAAAATAAGAAAAAGCTTATTCTATCTGCACTGAGTATAGCTAAAGGAAGCACAATCACCATTCCGGTGAGGGGGGGAGTACAACAAGGCACATACCTGGTGTACTAACTGAGTCCGTTTGATCCGGCAAACATGCAGTGCTTTCCCAACACAGGACGCACATAATGCAGGAACCGGCTGGTAGGGTTCCTTCCCATGGGCACTTCTAGAATTGAGGGACAGAGTTAAGGTTGGTTGGAGGGGGAACCCTATCATAATTGTTTCTGCCAACTCATAGTAAGTGAATAAAGAGTACTCTCAGGAGCTTGCAGTGGAGTAGCACGCTTAGCGCTGAGTCAATGTTGAATGTGCATTGTCATAGTGACCTGTGTCGGCGTTCTAATGAAGACAAGTGAGCTTGCCGGTGAACGCAGCTTGTAATAATTTGAATATAGGGTGAGAGTAAGGGAATTCTCAGTTCGAGCCCATAGCCCTGCATGCCTATGTACAATCACGCATATCTCTGTCGTCGGGGAAGTGTCCCACGCAGTGCTTGCCTTGCTGCCTGTCTGCAAGCCGGATTGCCGCATCTGTGTGTATGCCAATTGTCAGTGCAACGAAAGGTTTTCGAGGACCTGGCCTTAGGCGGAGGCTAACATACCATGGGGCAGCTTGAGGATGGAGTAGTTCATGCTGGGTCATGGACAACTAGGTTGAGGTAAAGGAGGTGGCCATATTGGAAGGGTGAATCTCCTAAACCCCAGACTGTACATCTGTAGGCGATCGCTATTGCAGCAAAGTGCTGTAATGTCACTCTAGAGATGTAGGAAACAGAAGATATTATCTTGGTGACCCTGATTAAAGTGAATCAGTGGGTGGGCTGGATTGTGTATGGTAGCTGACTGACCCACGTGGTGGTCACGGTTCCATGTGTTAATATCCCCACAAAAATATCATGATACAAAAATATTGACATATTTATGCGGCCATATTGACCCATGGACCCTGCGGGGGACACCCCCACAAACCCTGCATTGATATGATATGATATGATATATGATAGTTTATTTATATAGCGCCTATACCCAATGTGTTTCAAAGCGCTTCAAGTCAAGGAAGGGAACAAGGGAAAATACAATTACATTCTTATTATTATATTATTAAATAATTACATTATTTTAAAATGTGCGGGGGACACCCCCGCAACCCCCACTCCCACAAAATATCCTCCCTAAAAATATTGCCTATGGCGAGACAAACGCCCATAAGTATGGCAATATATTTGGTGGGGATATTTTGTAGGGATACCATGGTCACACATAATGCAGTGATCATTAAGTCCTCAATGGACTGGGGATGTAATTTAGGGCAATGCATCACAGTGTCCCACACTTTACCATATAAAGCCGCCTAACTAGTTGCACGCCTCATATTTAAGGGTGAATGATGTCAGATCACCCATTGGTTCCCCAGTAGTTGGGCACTAAATCCTTCCTCCAGGCTATTCAGACACTATATTGTAAGAGGATTCAATTCAGCACTACAGCCAAGTTAACGCCTAGTCTAGAATACTGAATGAAAACCCTTATTGATATATCTTTAGGTCCAGTTCATGCGTTCTGGATGACTACCCTTGTATAACACCCCTCTCTTGGAATCCCCCTGACCCCACTGAGCCAAGAAGTAATTCTGTTTTGCAAGTTTAAAAGGTTTATTTGATAATTTAAAATAGATATATATATCACGCTTTATAATAAATTAATAATTGAATAGCACACTTAATCTGATATGATAAAGATCAACAACAGAGAATCTGGCACTAACACACTTCTTATAATCACTAATGAGTTGTCATGAAATGGATAAGGTAGCACACTGGTAAATAGGAACAAAAGAAGAAGGTGGTACAAAATGCTTTATAGAGTTCAAATGGATGCAAGGTTGAATGAATGAAATGCAGTATAGAAATACTCAATATGATTTCAACAAAACAATGTAATCACTTTTCTCTGGCAATCCCCTCCCCCCCTTGATGCAAGGCAAGGAAATGGAAGGAAGCACACAGTTCTCAGAAATGCAATCAAATGTGATTCAGTTCAATCCCAGCAAGCGTAAAGAAAACAGATAGGAGTTTTGAAAACACAGGCAAATGCTCTGATAGGTGCTAGCAATGAATGAGAAATATGCTAAATTTGCTTTTAATTCCCCTTTAGAGTTTCAGGATGAGTGGTATCTAGTTAATATTAGTCCAGGCTCACACTAGCAATGATGCAGGGATAGTTAGCAGGTTAAACGAATTTCTGGCAATGAAATCAGGCAGCAGCAGTTTTTTTTTACATGTGAAGAAATTGCAAATCGCGGCAAAATTCGCGGATGCGCCGAGCGCTATTACAGAGGAACCGCAAGGACTATCTCTACCGTTTTGGGGTCCTAGGAAAGCCTAGGATCTCAGGTTCCAAATGAAAGTTATTGCAAGTCTCTAGCCCAAACGGTTGCGGAGATATGAGTAATTTAGTAAAGGTCGTTTTTGGTTTTGTAAATTTTAAAGTTTCAAAAAGACACGTGCAGCTTTTGCAGCTAAAATGACAGGTGACAGTTAGGAGGCAGTTCTACTTAGGTTAAATAGATTGAATTATATGATTTTAACTAGGAGATTGGTTCTGCACAGTTTTCTAGGTACTCACACTATATTCTTGGGTGAAATGGGCCTCGCCATGGATCTGGTCAGGGTTTTAGACTGGGCTCTGGTCACTCTCTGGTCTGGTCTCTTAGTACAGCACTGCTTTCTCTCTGGTCTGGATAGATTGAAGTCTCTAGTTTGGCTTTCTGTAGGTTGATGAAGGTAAGTATGGATTTTTCCGGCAGAGCGTCCCGCTGCAAATGGATTTGGAAAGTCCCTATCTGTCCTGTCTGTCTGCTTTTATGTGTTTAGAATGTGGGTGTGTTCTAGCATCACTGACCCTACCTCTCTCTCAGCTTCTAATTGGTCAAACTTCCATTCCTCCGCTTGATTGGCAAACTGAACTGTGAGTCAGATTGATGTCATTTTACAGCCTGCAGAAAGTCCACTCCTCCTGTCAACTTACACACAAATCTAGATTTGAAACAAATACATATTTGCAGAGGTACATATTGTTTTAAAATCATATGCACCCATCATGCATTACAGGAGGTATCCCCTGTTCAAACTCTGCTCTTCCTGGGAGCTTGCATTCAGAACTGGCACATATTTCACTTTTTAACTGCTTTTTCAATTTCCGACATGGACCCAACTTTACATACATGTGTGCAGGGGGTAGGGACATTAACTGATGAAGTTTCAGATTTTTAACATGCACACATTTAGAGTAATATCCACTTTTCCGCTAAAACCTCCCCGAACATACCACCGGTTCCTACCACGTCTTCAACTGTGGGCAGAAAAATCACAAGAATTATGGTATCATTTATAAAATTTTCACATGTCCGCTCTATGAGTTATTCATCTTTTTATAAAACCATATCCTTGCTGCAGGGGTGTGTCTTTTCAGGTCACATGGTACAGAAACCAGTCTTTCCAGTTTCTGCCAAGCCAGCTTGCTTCTCACAGGCAGTGCTCCTCCCAGCTCCTGCCAAGAGGAAGCTACAATTTACGACTGCGGTAATAAAAACCTTTGCCTGAGTGAAGAGGGCTTTGTTCACTCTCTTGCAGAGCACAGATAATTCAATTATCAGATAGATGGCATATCCTTAGCCTGGGCAGCAAAAGGAAGGTTGGCCTGGGAACACAGTGGTGACTCAAGTTTCACTCCTGATGGGTAGTTGCTAGGCAAAATCAAGTTCCTTAAGCCAGACCTTCAGCTAACTTTTTGTTGCTTTTAAAATAACTTGTAATTTTACACATGCAGCTAGAATGCTGATTCTAAGTGCAAAACTATGACATTTCAACAGTTACAAAGGCATGTGACACCAAACATAGGTCACTCATTTAATTTAACATTTTCGATTTTGGTGGTTTTAAATCCAGTTGCAGTTAGGCTTAAGCTGCTGACTCCATAGCATTTTTGTTATAAGCATTGTTTTTGGGCTCTTCATTTCCCAGATTTTGTAGGCACACAAAACTCCATTCTGCCAAATGTCTGCTGGTGTTCAGTGAATATTTTGCACATGTTGCAAGGTTTGAAATAGGCATTTTGCTTGCCTTCAGAAAAACACACAGAGTGGTTTTAAAACGCCGGCTTTTGGATAGTGGTGAGTACTGGTACTGCACTCATTTTTGGGATTTAAGAAATGAATTCCCCACACTTCTAGGTTGCATTTGGCAATCAGCATTGCCATTCCCAATGGTTTCAGACTACTGTGCGGGTAGTCCAATGGTGGTTTTAAAGCGCTTTGAAGCTAACCGGCGCTACTGTTTTTCCTTTGGCAACCCATTTCCCTCATGGCAACCCGGCCTTTCATTCTCGCACTGGTGGGTGGCAAGTGAGGCAACCATTTTGGTGGGCGCACAAACTGCGCAGCTTTCCTGGATTTCGGCGCACATGTGGGTTTTCCGCCATCTTGAATTTCCTAAGCCCACAGCACCAAATGTTGTAGCAGGATAGCTTAAACGTGGGTCAGGACACCCAACAAGTCCCCCCCACGCGACTGCACTTTGAATTTGAGTCGATGGGGAGTCGCGTGCACAAGGGTTTTGACCCATGCACCGGTCTGTCCGCATAATCTTCTTCCTCTTCTGTAGATGGCACAGTTCAGCATCTTCTTCTCCATCCGGTCAGATCGATCAGTTCTCCTCGCCGGTCCTGATGGGAAGATTGGGCGGTACCCCGGGCCCGTTGTGTCTTTGCTCCCGGTCTCCGGATCGTCCTTCTTGGTCATCCTTCATGGTTTCATCTCTCCTAGGATGATAAAGGAAGAGCGGCAATATCTACTCATAGGCGATTTTTTCCACCACTGTTGAGATAGTGGGGCAGCATATGCATTTTATCATAACGAAACATTACATTCTTATTTTAATAAAAACAGTATGACTAAGAGACAGTTTCATACAATCACAGTATGTTGGAGACTAGATGTGGTATGTTTTATGATTGGAACTGAATTAGTCTGATACAGTACCCGCTAGGATTCCAGAGGATTCCTCCAGTTGTTGCAGAGTGTGCCTGGGATGGCAACATTTCAACTGGTTTATGTGGACCCACTTGTCTTCCCCCTCTGCCGAACCACCTTTGGGGATGCGGATCTTGTAGGCCACAGGGGAGATCTTATCGACGATCTCAAAGGGTCCCTTCCATGTAGGCAAAAATTTGCGCTGCTTGGCCTGGTTCCTTTGGAAGTTGTATAGATAGACCCGGTCTCCCACCTGATATTCCTTCCTGGAAGTTTTCAGGTCATAATGGGTCTTCATGCTATCAGCCGATCTTTCTAGATTCCGCTGAGCATAAGCAAAAGCATGTTGTAGGTGTTTCCTTAAATTCTCTACATACTCATGAGTAGTGGAGGCATTTATCAGTGTCTGCTCCTGGGTCCTGTAGAGCAAATGCTGCGGAAGCACCATCTTGCGCCCAGTCATCAACTCAAATGGTGACATTTTGGTTGCAGATGAAGGGGTAGATCTGATAGCCATTAGGACCAGAGGTAATCGGATATCCCAACTTGGCCCAGAATCTGCCACAAACTTCTTTAATATGCTCACAATTGTCCGGTTATATCTCTCTACTGCCCCAGAAGAAGCTGGTCTATAAGCAATATGCAGCTTTCTCTTGACCCCCAGTATCTCCCACATCTTTGTCATTACTTCACTGGTGAAGTGGCTACCTCTGTCTGACTCAATCCTTTGAGGTAGACCAAAACGGGAAAAGATGTGGTTAATCATCAAGGCAGCTGCAGTTTCTGCCTTGCAATTTGGGGCTGGGAGACATTCCACCCACTTGGTAAACAAGCATGTCACGGTCAACATGTACTTATTCCCCCTAGCCGAGCGAATCACAGGGCCTACAAAGTCGATTTGTAAATCTGACCATGGCAGTGTCATCCCCCTCTTTTGTAAAGGCGCCCGGTGTGTGAGGGATGTCGGCTGAAATTGTGCACACACAAGACAACCCTTCAAATATTGGTTGAGGTCCTGGCCCATGTGTGGCCAGTATGCAACCTCTCTTAAGATTTCCAATGTTGTGTGAAACCCCCTATGACCGGCAGTGGCCGCATCATGGGCGTGACTTAACATCAGGCTTCGGAATGAGGTAGGAACCACCCACTGATCGTGGCCAGCTTTGGATTTCCTTACCAACAAACCGTCTTGGATCCGGAACATTTTTGGACATTTCATCAACACTCTTAGGTCCTCTTTCCCAATGTAATCGGTATCCGTCAGGGGAAAGTTCTCAGGGTCCTCAAGGTGCTGGTAAAATTTACCAATTATTGGATCCCCCTTCTGAGCAGTAATCAAATCAGCATCAGGGGTCTCCTTACTCCATTGTGCAATTGAGAGGTCGTTGTGAGCATTTGTCTGGGACCTAGTGATGGCAGTGACCTGGATTTCCCCCAACAGGGACTCAATCTCAATTAGATCCCCTTGGATGGCCCCGGTTTTGGCCAGCTGATCAGCTAAGTCATTTCCAGTTTTGTCTGGTCCCTCTACTTTGGAATGACCCTTGATCTTCTTCCAATAGATGGTCATCCCATTCGAGGTGACCAGATCATCAATGTTTTGGATCAACTTCCCATGTTTCAAGGGTTTGTTGTTAGCACATACCATGCCTCTGGTCTTCCAATTAACCAGGTGCTCCACGAACCCGTTCCGTACATAATCCGAATCTGTGATTATGACCAGTTCGTGGAGTTGATGCTGGACAGCAGTGAGGATGGCCTGATGCACAGCCATCAATTCTGCCACCTGACTACTTCGGGGACCAATTTTGTATCCAGCGGAGGGTTCTGGGGACTCATTCACCCATGCATTCCCTACGCCGGCCACCAGTTCTTTCTCCCCGTTGTTGTCGACATGGTAAGAGCATCCATCCACATACACAGTGGGCATTCCCTCACACTTGTCTTCTTCAAAGACTTTGTGGGGGGAATTAAGGTATGCCTCCATGTTGTCCTTTATTTTTAGACTTTCGTCCTCGAGACAGTTTTCTCTGGCACAATCATGCAAGTCAGCCAGACCTTGCGCGAGGGGACTCTTCTTGTTTTGGCCATATCTGACCTCCACAGGAAAGCCTTGCATTGACAGAATCCAGGAAGTAATTCGGGAATTACTCACATTTCCGGCCCGGATTCTGTCACTTTGGAGATATTGCAGAGGCTGGTGTGGAGTCTCCACTATGATGTGTTCCCCCTGGATAAACGGGCGGTAATTCTTCAATGCCCACACCGTTGCCAGGAGTGCCTTCTCACAATCGTTGAATTTTTCCTCCACAGAGGATAAAGTTTTGCTCGCATAGGAGATTACTTTATTGACCTTGTCATGCTTTTGATATAATACTGCCGTCAAGCACGTATTAGAGAACCCCGTCTCCAGGAAGAACTCCTTGTTTCTGACAGGGTAAGCTAGGCAAGGCGCTTGTGAGAGGCTTCTTTTGAGTTGTTTTACTGCCTCGGCTTGTTCTGGACCCCATTCCCACTTGACCCCCTCCTTCAGGAGATGAATCAGGGGTCTGGTGATCTCTGCGTAGCCCTCAATGAACTTTCTGCTGTAATTAGTCAGTCCAAGGAGGCTCCTTAGTTCCCGCAGAGTTGTGGGGTCTTTCAGTTTCTGAAGTGCTTCCACTTTCTTTTCCTGGGGACAAAGACCCTGAGGAGTAATCTCATGCCCCAAGAAATTAACACGGGTTCTACACCACTGTGCTTTCTGAAAGGAAGGTTTTGCTCCGGCGGCCCTCAACTGTGTCAGAACATAACGGATCTCTGCTATGTGTTCCTCCACAGATGAACTTTTGATGAGGACATCATCTACATAAGCCAGG
Source organism: Ambystoma mexicanum (assembly GCF_040938575.1). Taxonomy (NCBI): domain Eukaryota; kingdom Metazoa; phylum Chordata; class Amphibia; order Caudata; family Ambystomatidae; genus Ambystoma; species Ambystoma mexicanum. Next base: position 547,155,770 of record NC_090929.1, read on the forward strand.
TTACCCCTCGTACCCAGGTCGGGCATGGCCTTATGTAGGAAAATATTGAACTCATTACCGGAGTTAAGGTATCCGAAGGGAGTCCGGGTCCATGTGTACTGCTGGCCCCCAAAGGTAAAAGCCAGCTTGTATTGGTCCTCCCTACTGACAGGCACGGTCCAGTATCCATTGGTCAGGTCTATTGCAGTGAATACCTGTGACCCCTGAATCTGGGCCAGCCCTTGGTCAATGTAGGGAAGAGGCCATCGGGAAGTGTGGACCCGTTTGTTGAGCTCCCTGAGGTCAGCGCAGAGTCTCCACTGGCCGTTTGGCTTCAATATTCCCAGCACCGGATTATTGAAGGTGCTGTGGACTGGACGGATTATTCCCCGGGACTCAAGGTTCTTAATTATTTCAGTAAGGGACTCCATTGATGCGAGAGGCAAGCGATATTGCTTCACAAACACTGGAGTCATGCCAGGGTCCGTGGGGATTGTTGTGGTGTGGATGTCGGTGCGACCACAGTCATATGAGTCTACCGCAAAGAGATCTTGGAAATCCAAGAAAACTTGTTTCAACTTTTGCTTTTGTTCCAGAGTCACACAGGCATCAGCTAGGTTGACTCTCTCTTCCACCATCTGCCTGAAGCCTGGAAAGACTTCTGGTTTGGCTATCTCCGCGGCCTCCTCCGGCTGGGTGGAGAAGTCCCTGGTCAGAGTGCTGATTTGGACCGGAGGCTTCAGGTGGGAAAGGCAGCCCTCATGGACCTGGAAAATCACCTCATCCCTCCTGAAGTCACAGGTCACATCTTCCTTACCATAGGGGCAGGAAGTGTACACCAGGAAGTTCCCCCCATGCCGGGTAAAAATCCTGTCTGGTGTTGCGTTGTCATCACTGTCACTGTCAAAACAGTCCTTGGGGATGGGTCCTAACAGTTCATTTACAAGATCAATGGAGAAATCTCGGTCATCAACCGCCATTCCAATAATGGTGCCTGCGGCTAGAGTAATACTCTTTAAGTCGCTGTTATCCACCTCTATTAGAATGGGGTCATGTTCTATGTTGACTAATGGAGTCGGGTTTACCCCCAACCCTTGCTGTTGGAGAGAAGCATTTAGATGTATGTAAGCATCAGGGTTTTTCAACTCTTGTCCCCTTTTAACTTTCACTTCCAGGGAGAATTGTCGGGTCCTTTCTGGGATGGTGACTTCCTCTTTAACCTGAATTTCAACTGCATAAGGTAGCAATTGAGCTGACCTAAATGCTTTTTCTGGATCATCAAAGCCCATGGGATTATCCGCTAATCGGGACCAAGCTTTGAAGTTTATTAGGTCCAAACTAATGGCAAAGCGATTGAGAATGTCACTGCCTAAGTAAAAGGCGGCAGGGACGTCTCGCACGACCCAACAATTGTGGACTATGCTCTTGTTGCCAATGGAGATTTTGAGCATACACCTGCTTGGCAGGAGATGTTTGGAATTAGGTGCTTCCAGGTCCATTTCCCATTTGTCTATCAGTTTGAAGGTGGGAATGGCTGGATCTTTTGGGAGTTGGCGAAACATGGCTTCGCTGATGAAGCTCTTACCGTTGTTCACACACACTCGAGCGAGAACAGAGTCCTTCCCATCATTTAACTGAACAGGGATGAACAACTGCTCTCCAATTTGCTGAATATCAGCCAGGCTTTGAGCTGATTTCACATCTTTCTGGACTATAGGAGTGGGAGTTTCTGATTGTGGATTAGTATAGAATTTCAGAGTGTTTCCTTCCAGCGTGGAATACCACTTTAGACTGGAAGGAAGGTTGATTTTCAGAAATAGAGAGGACCCCCCATCACCAGTCTGTTGTCCTACTGCTATTACTGTCACGTCTGGAATTTGGTTGTTCTGGAAGTGAAATTCTACTTGGTCAGATTTTTGTTCAACCATGTGGCATGTGCCGTTTAAACTAACATGGTTGACACTCTGTTTTAATTTTATTGGTCGGCTAGTCTGGGTCCAGAGGACCTTGTTTACGCAATCTATTAGGGGTGACAACCTTCTCAGGAGGTCATTCCCTAGTAAACAAGGGGTGCCCTCTGGGGTCACAACTATGACCGGGTGTTTCAACTTGTGTCGCCCAATTTTAATGTCCAAGTCTGCAGTCCCCTCAACGGGAATTTCCTTCCCGTCAAAGTTCTGTAGTTGTCCCGGAAGAGAGGTGAGAGGAATTTGGTAATCCTCTCCCCTTCCTGCATTCAGTTCATCAAAGGCCCTTCTGGACAGAAGGGTAGCTTGAGATCCAGTGTCCACCAGTGCCGAGATTGTACCCTGCCCCTGTACTTGTACCGGGGCATAATATCTTCCCTCCTTCTCCTCAAGGGGGCACAGATAATGTACATTTTTGGACAACTGGTGGGCTAACTTTCTGGTTTTGGACATCGCGAGAGAAGAATTTTGGGCAGAATTCTGTGGAGAGCCTTGGGAATCTGAAAGAAAGAGTTGGCAACTGGAGATCAGAGCCATTGTGGGTTCCCCTGGCTCCGGTTCCGGGCCGCCCCCCCCTTTTTGGAGGCAGTCACCAGGATGGGTTTGAACCAGGGGATTTTCTTGCTGTTGGTTCTGGGATGAGATGGTGGGCGGCGGTAGCTCAGTCTCCACATCTCCCCAGTCTGGATTTGCATCCCTAGGGACCCATTTTTCTTTGGGAGGAGTTCCCCCCTCTCTGAAGGAGAAGATCCTTTTCCCAGGATCCTCTGAGGATCCCTCTCCCTCAAATTGGAAGATCTGTACCTCCTCCTCAAACTGAGTCTGTTTGGGTCTTTTGTTTCTCCTACCCCCCCTCTGCTCCTTAGGAGGCAGACTTTCAGGGGCAAGAGATTTTGTTTCCGGTTCCTGGGTTTCCAGGGGCTGTTTACAAGTGAGGAAGGAAGCTTCCTCCAAGGCTTTACACCCCCCTTCCCTTTGTGCCTCCTCCCTGGGAACCGGTGATTTATCGGGGTGCTGCCCCCGTCATTGTTCTGGAGCACCAGGTCCAGAGTTGGGTGCGTTCTGCGCCGGCATGCTGATCTGAGGGTTCTGCTGTGCCCTCAGTATATGACCCATATCCCGCGCCATGTTTTGAACCTGGCGCTCTAACTGGGAAACCCGCTCAGGCTGATACGGGGCCCTGTTTTCTCCCCTGGGCTGATCCCGGGAAGGGTAGCTGTCCCTCCTCTGGTAGTACCCCTGGTTGGGAAGATTTTGGTACCCCTCCACCCTTGGCCTCCCCTCTCCCGGATTCAGTGGTCTGGGCTCAGGGAATTGAGGAAAGAAGGATGGATGATTTTGGGGTTGGAAGTCGGGTGGATATCTGGGGAAAAAGTTCTGCCCAGGGTTTGGTAAATTTCTGCCCTCCTGTGGGAAGTTTGGAGGGAAGTTCCCTGGGTTAGGTGCTTGGCTGGATCCCCCCCCTTGGGCTGGAGGAGTCCACACATAACCCAGGATGGGTCTGTTACCTTTGTAGCGAGGACTTACATAGTCAGGAGAGCGAGGGACCCCATTTGTGGGGCTGCCTCCCTGGCTCCCTGTCTGCGACTGGCCCGAGGACCTTCTGGGCCTAGCATTATTAGGTGCAGGTAGGTTTTTAGGCCCCCCCATCTCCAAATCCAAAACGGGGGTGACCTTTACCTCTGCCACCTTGGCAGCAGCAGGGGTGCTGTTGGCTTTGGGGTTTTTCTGGGCATTGCTTTTATTTTCTATGGGCTTCTGCACCTCATAGATGCGGGTAGCCTGTTCAATGACCCAGTCTAAAGATCTTTTCTCGTGAAAATCCCTCACGAGCTGGGTCATGATATATTTGGGCAAGGCATGGAAAAACGTGTTTATAAATTCACGGCTATCCGTGCGCACCCTTCTTGTGGTCTGTGCAAAAGCCCGCTTTAACTCCTGCACAAATTCTTGTGGGGCCTGATCCTCCCCACATTGCAAATTGTAGGCTGCCTTGCGAGCCTCTTGAGGATTTCTGTGAACAGAAAAATGTTTCAGGATGGCCGCCTTATAGGTGGACCATCTTAAATGATTTTGGTCCTCCAGCCCCGCAAAGAAACTGGAGTATTCCGGGGAGAAGGTCCACTTTACATATTGAATGCAGCTTTGGCTGTCCTTCAAATGGAAAGTCTCCATCATTTGTTCAAACAACTCTAAGTGCTCCCAAACAGAATACTTAGCGTTCTTATGGTAAGGCGTGATGACGCTCCTGATCGCCTTAATCTGCTTTAAGGGGTCCTTGAGCAAGGCCCTTTTTGCCTTATTGGCCTTTTTGGTTCGGGTAACCCTTGTCCATTCTTCGTCGGACTCAGAGGCACTGCTCCCAGAGGTTCCCGTCTGTTCTTCCAGGTTTTCCCGGATTCTGCGAGCCTGGGAATGGCTGGCAGAATGTGGGGACCTGGTCTCCTGTGTCCTGCGCAGTTCAGAGGAGTCTTCAGATTCCTCCTTGCTGTCAGGATTTGATGGGTACCCCCTCCACTGACCTAACTGGGCAGAGGTTTTCAGGATGCCCTTAATGGGCCTACTCTCCTGGGGTTCCCCACTGAACTGTATTGTACTTGGGTGCCCATACCCGGATGCCCACCCCTCCATTCCTGAGTGGTACTGGCCTATGAGCCCCATACTCTTAGCTGGATAGTAATCTGCCATCTCTGGACCCCTGTGCTCATGCGCGCCAGGGGACATGGGGGTGGTAGAGTCCAGGGACTGGGGGAGATGAAGGCCCCTGGTGTTAGGGCTCCTGCGGTTATGGTCAGGAATCTCTCTTTCCCAGCGGACCTCATCTCTATCCGCCCCTGCTCCCTGTTGCAATGCAAGAGCCTGCATTTGTGCTTTCAGTTCCTCTGTTAAGGCCTTACTCGACTCTATCAGTTTCTCCTGCATCGCTACCTGTTGCTGGAGCCTATCATTGTGTTGACAGAGGGCCTCATTCTCCCTCTGTGCTTCCTGGTTGGTCCTGGAGAACTGGGCCAGTCTTTGCTGCAGGAGGTTTACCTCCTGGGCAATGTCCCTACTGGCCTGCTCCTTTCTTGCTAGAGCATCTTCCACCCTTCTGGTGTGCTCTACCAAGTTCTGGTTTTCTTTTTGGAGATCACCCAGCCCCTGGTGGGCCAGGTGATTTTCTTCCATTTTCCTTTTTAAATGGCAGACTTCCTGGCCTAAGGCATCTCTTTCCTGACTAAGAGCCTGCATTTGTGCCGCCAGGTCGTCCCTTTGCCTTTGGAAGGCACCAGCTTTCTGGCGCTCCTGATCAAACTCTGCCTGGGTATCCAGGTCTTTCAGGATCAGTTTATTGCTCTCCTCTTTCTCTCTGTCTAGTTGGATTTGCAGGATGGCTACCTGCTCTGTGCATGCCCTGTTGAAATTGATCTGTTGCTCCAGCTTTTTCTGGCTCTGCAGTAAGGAGTCCAAACTGTCTTGGTGCTCCTTCTGCAGGGCCAGAAATCTAGTATCCTGTTCTGACTTTTCCTTTTGCAGCACATCCATATCCTCCTTTATTTTAGTAATGTACAGTCTGCTGTCATTTTCTGACTCCTGGCTCCTCTGCAGCCTCTGCTCAGAAGAGTCCAGATCAGATTGGACCTTCTGTAATGCCATCTGTTGCCTATTTGCCAGATTTTGGCTTTCAGCACATCTATCCTGCATGTCTCCCATATATAGGTACAGGTATGCTGCTATCCTGGCGATCTTATTGTGTTCCTCTTTGGCTTTAGGAGCCATATATAGTTCACTCAGGGCCACATGTAAGGGACCCTGATCTCTATATATATCTGACCCTGTTTCGGTGACCTGTTGTGTGATGGCCTGCAACCACACATCCTGGCCCTGTTCGGTCCATTCACCTCTCACAAATAGCTTATGCAAGAGGTGCTCTCTGGCTATTTTCATGTCTACTAAGGTCGTCATTCTAGAGATTGGTCTCTGTCCTGACTTACAGAAGTTAGTATTTTATTTTTGCAGAACAGAACTTTTCTTGGAGTGTCCCTTTTGAGGAATGCTTCACAGCGTAATGCAGCGTGGTGATCCGACCGGGTGTATGTATCCCGTCAGTTAGCACACCGTATTAAGCTGCACAAGTGGTATTCTAACCCAGAATCCCGGATACGAGCCCCCACTTTGTAAGAGGATTCAATTCAGCACTACAGCCAAGTTAACGCCTAGTCTAGAATACTGAATGAAAACCCTTATTGATATATCTTTAGGTCCAGTTCATGCGTTCTGGATGACTACCCTTGTATAACACCCCTCTCTTGGAATCCCCCTGACCCCACTGAGCCAAGAAGTAATTCTGTTTTGCAAGTTTAAAAGGTTTATTTGATAATTTAAAATAGATATATATATCACGCTTTATAATAAATTAATAATTGAATAGCACACTTAATCTGATATGATAAAGATCAACAACAGAGAATCTGGCACTAACACACTTCTTATAATCACTAATGAGTTGTCATGAAATGGATAAGGTAGCACACTGGTAAATAGGAACAAAAGAAGAAGGTGGTACAAAATGCTTTATAGAGTTCAAATGGATGCAAGGTTGAATGAATGAAATGCAGTATAGAAATACTCAATATGATTTCAACAAAACAATGTAATCACTTTTCTCTGGCAATCCCCTCCCCCCCTTGATGCAAGGCAAGGAAATGGAAGGAAGCACACAGTTCTCAGAAATGCAATCAAATGTGATTCAGTTCAATCCCAGCAAGCGTAAAGAAAACAGATAGGAGTTTTGAAAACACAGGCAAATGCTCTGATAGGTGCTAGCAATGAATGAGAAATATGCTAAATTTGCTTTTAATTCCCCTTTAGAGTTTCAGGATGAGTGGTATCTAGTTAATATTAGTCCAGGCTCACACTAGCAATGATGCAGGGATAGTTAGCAGGTTAAACGAATTTCTGGCAATGAAATCAGGCAGCAGCAGTTTTTTTTTACATGTGAAGAAATTGCAAATCGCGGCAAAATTCGCGGATGCGCCGAGCGCTATTACAGAGGAACCGCAAGGACTATCTCTACCGTTTTGGGGTCCTAGGAAAGCCTAGGATCTCAGGTTCCAAATGAAAGTTATTGCAAGTCTCTAGCCCAAACGGTTGCGGAGATATGAGTAATTTAGTAAAGGTCGTTTTTGGTTTTGTAAATTTTAAAGTTTCAAAAAGACACGTGCAGCTTTTGCAGCTAAAATGACAGGTGACAGTTAGGAGGCAGTTCTACTTAGGTTAAATAGATTGAATTATATGATTTTAACTAGGAGATTGGTTCTGCACAGTTTTCTAGGTACTCACACTATATTCTTGGGTGAAATGGGCCTCGCCATGGATCTGGTCAGGGTTTTAGACTGGGCTCTGGTCACTCTCTGGTCTGGTCTCTTAGTACAGCACTGCTTTCTCTCTGGTCTGGATAGATTGAAGTCTCTAGTTTGGCTTTCTGTAGGTTGATGAAGGTAAGTATGGATTTTTCCGGCAGAGCGTCCCGCTGCAAATGGATTTGGAAAGTCCCTATCTGTCCTGTCTGTCTGCTTTTATGTGTTTAGAATGTGGGTGTGTTCTAGCATCACTGACCCTACCTCTCTCTCAGCTTCTAATTGGTCAAACTTCCATTCCTCCGCTTGATTGGCAAACTGAACTGTGAGTCAGATTGATGTCATTTTACAGCCTGCAGAAAGTCCACTCCTCCTGTCAACTTACACACAAATCTAGATTTGAAACAAATACATATTTGCAGAGGTACATATTGTTTTAAAATCATATGCACCCATCATGCATTACAGGAGGTATCCCCTGTTCAAACTCTGCTCTTCCTGGGAGCTTGCATTCAGAACTGGCACATATTTCACTTTTTAACTGCTTTTTCAATTTCCGACATGGACCCAACTTTACATACATGTGTGCAGGGGGTAGGGACATTAACTGATGAAGTTTCAGATTTTTAACATGCACACATTTAGAGTAATATCCACTTTTCCGCTAAAACCTCCCCGAACATACCACCGGTTCCTACCACGTCTTCAACTGTGGGCAGAAAAATCACAAGAATTATGGTATCATTTATAAAATTTTCACATGTCCGCTCTATGAGTTATTCATCTTTTTATAAAACCATATCCTTGCTGCAGGGGTGTGTCTTTTCAGGTCACATGGTACAGAAACCAGTCTTTCCAGTTTCTGCCAAGCCAGCTTGCTTCTCACAGGCAGTGCTCCTCCCAGCTCCTGCCAAGAGGAAGCTACAATTTACGACTGCGGTAATAAAAACCTTTGCCTGAGTGAAGAGGGCTTTGTTCACTCTCTTGCAGAGCACAGATAATTCAATTATCAGATAGATGGCATATCCTTAGCCTGGGCAGCAAAAGGAAGGTTGGCCTGGGAACACAGTGGTGACTCAAGTTTCACTCCTGATGGGTAGTTGCTAGGCAAAATCAAGTTCCTTAAGCCAGACCTTCAGCTAACTTTTTGTTGCTTTTAAAATAACTTGTAATTTTACACATGCAGCTAGAATGCTGATTCTAAGTGCAAAACTATGACATTTCAACAGTTACAAAGGCATGTGACACCAAACATAGGTCACTCATTTAATTTAACATTTTCGATTTTGGTGGTTTTAAATCCAGTTGCAGTTAGGCTTAAGCTGCTGACTCCATAGCATTTTTGTTATAAGCATTGTTTTTGGGCTCTTCATTTCCCAGATTTTGTAGGCACACAAAACTCCATTCTGCCAAATGTCTGCTGGTGTTCAGTGAATATTTTGCACATGTTGCAAGGTTTGAAATAGGCATTTTGCTTGCCTTCAGAAAAACACACAGAGTGGTTTTAAAACGCCGGCTTTTGGATAGTGGTGAGTACTGGTACTGCACTCATTTTTGGGATTTAAGAAATGAATTCCCCACACTTCTAGGTTGCATTTGGCAATCAGCATTGCCATTCCCAATGGTTTCAGACTACTGTGCGGGTAGTCCAATGGTGGTTTTAAAGCGCTTTGAAGCTAACCGGCGCTACTGTTTTTCCTTTGGCAACCCATTTCCCTCATGGCAACCCGGCCTTTCATTCTCGCACTGGTGGGTGGCAAGTGAGGCAACCATTTTGGTGGGCGCACAAACTGCGCAGCTTTCCTGGATTTCGGCGCACATGTGGGTTTTCCGCCATCTTGAATTTCCTAAGCCCACAGCACCAAATGTTGTAGCAGGATAGCTTAAACGTGGGTCAGGACACCCAACAATATCCATCTTGCATCTTTGTAGAGAAATATTTTCTGCGGATTATTGACATACTTTGCCGTGTCAAGTTCCCACTAAAGAATGTCATCAACCGGGTGTTGGTATTCAAGAAAATGGAAAACTAGTGGTGCAGCAATATGTTTGCATTTAATCTTGGACCGGTGTTCATTGATGCAGACATGTATTGCTCTTGTAGTCTGCGCCACATAGCACAGGCCACATGGGGATTGGATGCAAATTTGTGGTTTTGCAGTTGGATAGAAACTTGAGTTCCCATATTATTTCCTTCATTGTAAAGGTTTGGATCTTTTTGGTGAATTTGCGAACCTTACAGGATCCACAAGGGAAATGGTCTTTCATGGGCCTTAATTCCCAATTGGACCGGGTTGCTCTCTCCTGTTTGGGTTTGGAGTGGACCAGTTTGTCCTTTAAATTAGGCAAATAGGGATAATGGTGCTTCCTGAAGGCATGGCTTCACCATGGGCCAATATTTCTTTATCAATTTTGTAATGTGATAAGAGTTAGTATTGTATGTAGTGACAAAAGTAAGTCTGATTGTGGGTACTAGGAGGCTTTCTCTCGTTGTAAACTGAGCTCGCTTGAGTGAGTGGGAAACACGTGTCTTGGGATATCCCCATCTCTTAAGATTTGTGCTTAGAAGTTCTGCATGTTCGTAATAGTCCTCCAATGATGTACAGTTTCTAGGTAGTCAGATAAATTGCCCAAATGGTAGGTTGTCTTTGAGATCCCTCCGAGAAATGAAGTGTGGTGTTTCTGTCAGTTGCTTTTTTATAGAATGAGCAGCTCAATTGGCCTCCTCCTGATTTTATTACTAGATCTAGGAAGTTTACCATGTGACGTGTCCCAATACAAGGGTCAGGTGAGGTCAGGCAATTACTGACCATCACACACACCTGACTTCCATTAAGATTCCCCACGCGGATAAAGGCGGAGCAAGAGATCACTTCATTACAGAAGGATGGTTATAGTGGTGTGGGGGGCAGGATTACTCCTGGGCTGATCATGGGCTCTTCTTGGAGTGTATCTCCATAATCTACCCTTGTATATTCTTCTCAGCCTGGGCTACAATTTCCTTGTGGGCTATACAGAGGGTCTTGAACTTGATCCTTGCAGACACTGGGAGTCAGTGGAGGGATTTCAGCGCCAGAGAGATGCAGTGCCTGGGCTTGAGGCCAAGGATAAGTCTTGCGTAGCAGCACACCTGGACTGAATTGCGAAATAGACAGCCAGGGATGAGCAAGTAGGAGGAGGGGGCTGAGGGTAGCCTGAAAGAGAGTTGTGTCATCTGCATAACACTGAAAGTTAGTGGTAAAGGTAGAGATCCTGTGGGCCAAGGGAGCCATGTAGATATTGAAGAAATAGGGGGACAAGTTTGATCCCTGGGGGACACCACAAGTAGAGAGTAAAAGAGGAGAGAAAGGGCCCAAGTTCCACCTGGGGGGGGCTGGTCAGAGAGAAAGGAGGTTATCCACGCCAGGCCTGATCGTTGCAGAGCAAGGAAATACATGGGTATTACTTATCAAGGGAAACACAACTGATACGTTTGAGCAGTTTGTCCTTAGAAAGAAATGTAGTGATTCGAGTGGCATTTAAGCCGCTTTCTTATAAACTATCATACCTTGTAAATTCTACTTAGAAAGTGGGAATCTGAAATTTAAAATTGTGTTTTGGTATTTCAACACAATTAACAGGAGCATATTAATTGTTGCTGGTGTAGAAATCCAATTTTCTGTATCAGTAATCAATTGGGCAGTCATCTACGCCATAGATGCTATTTACTTGAATTAAATGAGCTTATGTCTTCAAGTGAAAGATATGATAAAGTAAATATTTCTTTTAGGTAATAAACTGATACTGTTTAACAAGATAATCAGCGCAAAATCACATTCGAATTATCAGAAAATTGATATTCATAAAGTAAGAGATAACTGTGTCCATAGTTGTAAGGAGCCAGGCAATATATAATGTTCACCTTTTTTTATTAAACGTAATACTATTAATTTGTTTTAGAGATCCAGAGAAAGAACGCCGTGCAGAGGGACTATATTCCGCACTGTGCAAAACACGTGTTGGGTGATGGGCGATGAACCCTAAAGGGCAAAGAACTCTAAATCTCCATCAGAAAAATCTTTTCAATGCACAATGAATGCTAAAGAGAGTATTGGTAGATACTATTGGGGATCTAACTCAATACAATTACAAACATATGAATTGATGAAATCTATTGTCCAATTGAAACAAATAGAGCTTTATATTTTTGAAGTATTCAACGAAAGAGCTGATTTGAGATTTCGTTTTGAAAAACACATGAATTATTGGAACATGTTTTATCATATTGTGATAATTAACGCATATTTCACAGAAAGAAACCAGTGTCTTTGTTATAATTGTATGCATGTTTATTTATTTTCATATTATCAGCAAAGTGCTTTAGGATGCAACTGTCAGAATTCATGTTCAAACTGTATTTGCCTCATTGGAGCTTATTTTCCCTGGTCCTCCAAGGCACTAGCGGTATCCCTACAAAATATCCCCGCCAAAAATATCGCCGTACATATGGCCGTTTGTCTCGCCATAGGCAATATTCTTTGGGGGGATCATTTGAGGGAGCAGGGGTTGCGGGGGTGTCCCCCGCACATTTTCAAATCATGCAGGGGTTGCGGGGGTGTCCCCCTCAGGGTCCATGGGTCAATATTGCCACAAAAATATGGCGATATTTTTGTATCACAATATTTTTGCAGGGATATTAACACATGGAACCACATAAACACTCTTTTTTAAAAACGACCTTAATCTTTTTACCTGTTTTGTATTCATGTATGAATATTTCTGACTTTGATACGGCTATGCCCAAGCTGTGTGTCATTTTCCTGGGCAATGCTCAAAATAGTAATAACCAATTCAATCACGTTGTATTGGACATGTTTATCGACATGAGTTTGTAACGTGTCTGTAAGCGAGTCATCATCTATTAGAGTAGAGGTACAGTGCGAGAAACATCCACGTAAATGCAAAGAGATAATTTGTTGTGTTCGTGCACACAAATTGAGAATGTGATTCCATTATTTTATAAATCCGAAATAATTACAAATTCATAGACAATATTGCAACCATTTGTAAAAATATATGTTATTTGTCAACTGTAAAATGTCAGTGAAAGTTACATTAAGCAACGATGGTTTTGAATGAACAATAGCATTATTCACTGGTTGCAGTGATTCTGTAATAGTCTGCGTTAAAAGTTGTGTATGCTTTTTTAATGTCACTGGATTGCAAATCTCTCGGTGGCATTGGACAATCAGATGGTGTTCTTTGTTTTCCTGTTACCAGAGGTCGTTTTGTTCTGTACAGTCAAGCAGCATAGTTAACCCGGAAGAAAAAGTCCCAAGTGGCACACAAAAAGGCTGATGCTTGGAATGTAACATCAAGGTCCCTTTTAGGAGGAATACAGAGGGCGCGTGTGGGAGATACCGTCAGGTAGAGGCAAAAGTTCCATGATTAGAGCTCAGCTGATGCTGGCTATGAAACATGAGCAGTAACTGCAATCCTGGCAGGCTATTGTGCTGAGCTCTGGCTCAAATCCCAGTAAGCAGGAAACAGCTGTAATAAACCACACTGCCTTTAACGCTTTGACACATTGTCCATGTCATTGAACACAAAGCCCTGGATTTACCAACAAAGAAAGATTAAAAGAAAACACTACTAGAAAGAAGAGTACACGTGGAACATTCAATAGTATGCCTCCATTATGAGTTGATATGACCCGAATGCAGATCACACACATATTCAACATCAAAGCTTCTGTTATCACATGCGATGTTATTCGGGCGTCTACTGCAATCCATTGCCATTTGAAAAGTCTCTAGGTGATCTGCCTGATCTGAAAGAGTAGTGGGTGGGCTAATATTATGGAAAGGGAAGCAAACTGCAAGATATCTCTGCTGTGCGTGCAAACCGTAAGCACCCTACATTCTGCGTGGACCTATGTTTCTTGGAGTTGTGAGCTAGGGCAGAGAGGCATGTGTGTTGAGATGAGAGCTGCAAGGGCCCCTGGGGGCTAGGATGTATTGGGATGGTTGCAATCCAATACGTTTGAAAGCAATATCACAATAGGGAATATATTGCAATTGGAGCAAAGCACAGCAGTGGACAAATTGACAGTGGCACATAAGGGGGGAAAACACATCAGAACATTAGGGCGCACAGCGTGGGATAGCAGGGAACAGCCTCACAGTGGTGCACACAGGGTCAACATCACAGCAGGCAACAATGTAATAGACAACATAAATAATAAAAATAAAAAAAAACAAACAAACAAAACAAGAGAGCTTAGTACAGGTGGGTGACAATTGATACAATTGTCAGAAACTACTCTAGGTAAACTGGTAGCTCTGATACTACCAACTCTGAATTCCCTACCAGAGTCCACCGATGCCTCCATACTATTTGACGAATAATCTCCAAATCCCTAGACTCTATTGCTCCACTAAAACTAAGAAAGAGCAAACCCAAAATGTACCTGAATACTTGGTTCTCTCCATACCTCAAGTCACTGAGACTGGAAAAAAGAAAAAGCAAAGCGATATGGAGACAGCAACCATCGGACGATAACAGTTCCAACCTTAGTAATATATCCTCCCACTATAAGAAAGAGATACTCCTAGCCAAACAAGACTCCTATAACAAAAGAATTTTGCAAGCCAACTCAAGTGTAAAAGAACGTTTCTTAATTCTCAAGGAACTCAAACTCCTATCCCTGTACCAGACACCTGTGTGAAGGACAAAAACTGGTGCACTAGCATTAAAAATGCCCTAACCAACAAAGTAGCATCCCTCCAGGACAAGATCGTCAATAAAAAAGAAAACCTTCACATCTCAACCCCACAATTTAGTACGCCAACGCCCTCACACAAACCCATACATCGCTTCAGCTTCTCCAATGTATCTATCCTAGAGGTTGAAAAAGTCATCCTCACCCTCAAACCATCTAACTGCCCAGGAGACCCATGCCTAGCCCAAATTATTAAAGATGTTGCTAGAGATCTATCACCCTTCATCTCGAAGCTAATTAATTCATGCTTTTCTACCGGTATCATCCCCAGCAACCGCAAGAAGTCCTGGGTACTCCCACTTCTCAAAAAACAGTCCCTAGAACCCTCCATACCCACTAACTACAGACCCCTCACCACAGTTCCCTTCCTGCTCAAAATCTTACATAGGATAGCATACCTCCAAATACAGGAATATTTAGAACAAAACCACCTCTTAGGAGTCCGTCAGTCTGGTTTCAGGCCCCAACACGAGACCAAAACAGCACTGATTGTCCGCAAGGCCCAAATCGATGCACTTAGAGACAATGGAAAATCCGCCCCGTTACTATTACTATTACTTGACCTCTCAGCGACGTTCGATTTAGTAGACCATAAGGTCCGTTACAACCACCTGGATTCGGCCGCACATTGCTCACAAGAAGCAATAGACTGGATACAATCCTTCCTGAATAATAGGACCATGCGTGTCTTTTCACCTTCAACATCTGCCGACCCTATCCCCATTACCAGGGCTCATGTGTCTCCCCTACCATGTACAATATATTCACTAAGCCCCTTTTTGATGATCTCGATGTTCTTGGTATCACCTACACCAACTATTCAGATGATACCCATATCCTCATACCGATGAAGGGAGATTATGATAAGGATTTGGCCACCCATAGTCTATGCCTGAATGATGACAAAACAGAGCTCATAATCCTCGATACCACCTTCAACCTTAATAAACTCGCCCATAAATACACCAGCTTTAATATTGATGGCAATACCATCAAATCGCCAAAGAAGTTAAAACATTAGGTTTCTACTTAGACTCCACCTTATCCTTCACCAAACAGGTCAACTCCATTGCCGCTGCCACTGCTTACACTTGTAAGCTAATTAGAGCTGCCAAGCCTTTCCTGTCCACACACAGTCGCATCACCTTGGCCAGAGCCCTAATTCTACTGAAACTGGACTATTGCAACACCCTAAATCTGTGAGCCAACAAGTATACCACCAATAAAATCCAGATTCTCCAAAACAATGCCGTTAGAGCAGCGTTGGGTAAAGCAAAAAAATATCATATTGCAGAGACAAGGAGAATGAATAACTGGCTCACCACCAAGAACAAATTCCTACTAGAAAGGGCCTCATGTACACAAAAGTGTTTCAACAATGCCACCCCACGCTATCTGATAGATGGATTTTAGAGACAATCATCCAACCGTCCAACAAGAATGGCCAACTCTAACACCCTGATGGTACCTAGGTTTAAACATTCTAAAACTGGAGGATGTAGCTTCCCAGTTAAAGCTGCTCAGGTGTGGAATTCCCTACCCCCCGCAACAAGGACAGACCAAACATACCCACACTTCAGACACAACACCATTAACTGGATCAAAGAAAATGATCGCTAAAACACTGGGCGCCACCATCGGCTCCACTCTATTTTCCTTCACTGTATATAATGTTGTGTCTTCGCAACATACTACCTGATAGCTCATCCCTACCTCCCTTGCAAATATTTCCTAAGGTCTTCCGCAATATTCTGCTACTTGTGTTGGCCTCTGTCTGTATATATTAGCTACTCTTTTCCTCTCTTTGACCTCCTAACCTTTCTGGAATTGTTGACTTTATCCCTTTTTGTATATAGCTGTACAGCATTGTAACCTAAGATGATAATATTCCTGTCTCTTTTTGTGCCCTTATACCTTCGTGTCTGGTGCGCATTATAAAACATAAAACAATCAAACAAACACACAAAACAAGGGCGCTTAGTACAGGTGGGTGACAATTGATACAATTGGCAGAAACTACTCTAGGTAAACGAAGGAGAAAAACGCAGTGGGGCAGGAATTCATTTGGAGCTGATATGTACCGACAGGCTCAGCACACCCACCCACTACGCCATGAAATCCAGCTGAACATTGAGAGTAAACCAATAAATATCTCAAATAATGTCAGGCAAAATGAAGTATATGCATATTCGCTCATACAGTTCCAGCGGGGGTGTCATATAAACCTATCGGTCTGTACTGTTGGCTGGACTGACACATCTCAAGCCTGATTTTGTTTTATAAAGCACCAGTATGTTGACTTCCAGGCACTTTATAGCAAATCCATCGATCAAATATAGTTGTATGGTCTGTAAACCGGCATGTGAAACGTATCCACATTAGGAATGAGAGCCTATCCAAAGAAGAAAGCCTTTTGATATGCACAGTCCAGTGCTGAAAAACATTGACTTTCAAAGTTAGTGCATCATATAATCCAAGCATGATTTTACTGCAATACAAATTGTGTGCTATATGAACTACAGCTTTTGTGCCACCTCTTCTACAACTTAAGACTGCACTGCAGCTGCAAAGGGATACATCCGCTGTTAGCTGTCGATTTTCCATCATATGCCAACCAATTTAAGACACACTTCATACCAACACCCTCGCATGCCAACAGTTATTACTCACATTTGCTTTATCCCGAAGACAACTCTCTACCACTATTAAATAATCTAACAGTAGCCAGTGCCATGTGTATGTTGTACGACACATTGGGTGCCATCAGGAATGACACCGGACAACAGAGACATTCCTCCCTTGCACCGTTACACTCAAATGTATATGCCTACTCTTTGGTAAAGAGTCAGCAGAAGCAAAGCCAATATTACAGTGTGGACTATCACACATAATCGATCACATCAAAGCACCCTGTATCTTAAGCGGAGTCTACTGACTATTATTATTATTATTATTATTATTATTATTATTATTATTATTAATAACCGTAACGTGCTTAGCGCTGGTCTCCCCCAGATTCTAAATGCTCGACCCTTGTTGTGAAGCGCTGTCTCGTTCCCAAGGTAAGCGCATTGTCCTTGAGCAAGTAACATCAGCAACAACGTCATTGACTTCACCGACCACCATGCTCAACACCGGATACCACCCTACATATGTCTCACCTGGCCACACAAATTGCACTCGCCACGAGACAAGTGCCATTTCATACTGAGGTGAAGAAATGGTGTGCTGAGTGCAGATGGGGAAATGGCATTGATTCCAGGGGGCGAGCAACTTGTATTCCACAGCCAGTAACTTGCAACTGGACATTTATACACCTAGGCCAGACTGCACCCACACATCTCTTTTTAGCCTACCGTGGCAGGAATGGTGCAATGTGGTAGTGCGCGTCCGACAGAGTAGTATGAGGTTATACAAAAGGTACTTTTAGGCGAGTACTAAATAAATAACTATAGCACAATGTTAAATCAAGTCGTGAAACTTGTGTGCATGGTTATGTCTAGAGGAAAGGGTCATGTCCTGAAAGTTATAACCTATTAAATGATACAAGTCACCTGAAAAGAATAAACGCGAGGCACTACTTTCCCAACCTCTGAATCTGGAGATGGAAGTAACAAATCAGACCTACTGGATTCCTTTGACGCCATACTAGTCAAGATGGGACAGCAAATCCAATTTAATATGAAGTTTTAAAGCATCCTTGCAGTAGGGTATTGCTGCATCTTGCCTTTCCTGGATTCCCTTCATTTTTCTTGTACCGTGTAATGAGGAAAGGCTGTTATGTGCATATCAGTCTGCAGCTTAAAACAAGCAATGGAATGTACATATATCACTGGTGTTCAGTTGTTTCCATTCTGAGGACATCTATTGGCCGCTTGGTGATCTGCAGCCTTCATCGTTGTGTGTGGGTTTATCCTGTCTGTACAAGTCAGCTACTAAGAGAACATAGTTCCTTTCAAAGACAAGACTCCCCTATTGCCTTGTGCAGTGTACAGCAAATAACCTGTCATGTGCATGTACTAGTCATCTGTGTGTGCATAGGATGTTCTGCGGCTCAAAACATAACTGCATCCTTTGGGTTCAATGTGTTCCATTGTGCACCTGTTGGCTGTTTGGTGAATTGCAACCTACGATCTCCATGAAATCCCTGGATACAGTTGTACCTTCCATGTAAGTCAGATGTGGAAGATGATAGTGCATGGCAAATACTACCCTAATGGTATGTTAAGGATTAGGAGCCTAGCTATTATATCATTTAACCACATTATGATGCCTAACAGTGAAACACAAATCAGTGTACAAGCAGCATTAAAAAAAAGCCTAACGTGTTTTAAAATTATATCTCAGCAAATCTATCATCAATGTGAACAGGTCCACTAGCAGAACAATTGTAAAATAAAATATGAGTATATCAAGCAGTAGGGATACCACACAATCCTTTTAAAACAACATTCTGAGCATCTCTCGCCCTCTTAAACATTTCCACTGATTCTTACAAAATGGCTGCTGCTGTAACAGAGCTGTGCAGTAGCACCTGGAGCATTCCAAGTGCTGAATGGGATTACCAAATAAATTATCCCAGGCCCAAATGACCAGACAGACTCAAAGAATATGGCAAAAACTACTTTTTTTATCAATTCAATATAGTTGGGAAACCTGGCAAACAAATTGTAGCTCACACACTCTCAACGCATTTCAATTATTCCAAAAGTTTTATATCTTGATGTAAGCCAGCTACGATGTCATCTTACATGGATAACAGTAAAAACCTATCGGGTGAAGGGATTGGTTAAGGGAACATATATACCTATATTTCATATAAGTGTTAGTATCATCATTGGCTGCCCCTTATATGGTAGACACGCCTTGAACAACCTCTAACTACGTCAAATACTGATAATAGCATAACTACAGCAGCGATAGGCTTCTGCAACATTATATGGTCCACCATTACATAGACCCCCATGATTGGTTGGCACTCTCTTACATCTTTGGAAGTCTACATCCACCTTGAGTCTACTACCTCTGCTTCCACTGTCTTCCATGACCCCTGCTCCTCTCTCTCCCTCTCTATTCTCCCTTCTGGTGCTATCTACTCTGCTGGACACCCTCTTGATGCCATAATTCACTCTGACCTACTCCTCACCAACCCACTCTCCACTCCTCCCTCTTTGTCTGGCCATTCCCTTCTCTCCTCCCACCTGGGTCTGCTTGGCCCCCTAACCAAGCCTGCCCTTGCACTGCCAACCTCCTTCTTGGACATTCACAAAATGAAAAGAGAATCAGTTTATCCACCCCCACCCTTTTGACTCTTCCTCTGACTCTGCATTCGACAATCTCCACCTTGCTATCACTAACACAATCAACATTCTTGCCCCAGTCATGAGCATCTACCTTAAACCTGCCACCAAGCATAACAGTTGGTACGATTCTGATCTTGCTGCTCTCAAACGCAAGTGCAGAGCCGCAGAGGGGAAGTGGCGAACCTCAAGCTCATCATCTGACAAGCTGGCCTGCCGCCTTCTCCAAAGGCAATATCATCTCTCCATTCACTCCAAGAGGAGGGCTCACATTCAGGTTTGCATCTTTGGAGCCTCTAAATCGTTGGCTGAACGCTTTAAAATCTGCAAGGAACTAGCCAGTCCTTCTTCAGTATCTACCACACCACTCCCTTCTCAGGCCCTCTGCACTGTCCTTGCCCCCATTTCTCTGCTAAAATCCATGACATCCTTCTCTCACTCCCTTCCTTCACTTTCTTCTGCCCTCTTACCAACGCCCTGCCTCCTCCTGCTCCCCCTCCACCCGCCTTCACTCTTTCCTCCTTCTCTCCAGTCAGCCTGGACGCAGTCACTAGAGTAGTTCGCTCTATGAAGGTCCCATCCACACAGGTCTCTCTATGTTCTTCCAGAACTATCAAGGACATCTTTTCCCTTGCTCCTGCTCTCATGGATTTTTGTAATCACTGTCTTGCATCTGGTTCTTTTCTGTCCTCTCTCAACCACTCCCTTGTACAGCCCCTTCTAAAAAAATATTTCTGCTGACCGATCCTGTCCAGCCAACTACCGTAATATCTCTATCACTCCCTTCCTTGGGAAACATTTGCAGAAGCTGGTCCTTCCCCAGCTGTCCAATCACTCTGAACTCATTGGTTGCCTGCATGACCATCATTCTTGATTCCGAGCATCCAGAGGCACGGAAACTGCTCTCCTGAACACCCGTGACGAATTGCTCGCAAACCTTGACTCCAACTCCCCTGCTGTTCTTATCCTCCTTGACCTGTATTCTGCCTTCGATACGGTCAATCACTCAATCCTTTTAATATGCCTCCAGGATACTCTTGGTATCTCAAGCCGGGCACTGGAGTAGCTCACCTCCTTCCTCACTAATCGCCCCTCCCAGGTGATCCTTAACCCTTCTTCTCTTCCACCTCCATCTCTACCTGCGCAGTGCCCCAAGGCTCTATCCTTTCACCTTGGTTCTTTAACATTAACCCTGCTCCTCTGGCTCATCTGCTCTCCTCTTTCTCCCCTTACTTCCACTGCTATGAGGATGACACTCAACTGTTCTTCAAACTCCATTCCACTTCCTCTCATATCTCCTCTGTCACCCCTGACTGTCTACCCACCCGCAAGTCTTGGTACTGCTCAAATGATCGCGGCCTCAATGCCAGAAAAATAGAGCTCCTTCATATTGGCACTCCTGTCCCATCTTCCAACATACTCTCTGGCCTCCCCCGGTGCCCCCCCCCACTTCTTGCTCAGAAGCTAACTATCTTGAAGTACTGTTCGACTCTTCTCTTTCCTTCACTCCTCATATCCTGGACCTTGCCAAGAAGGCCCACTTTCAACTTCACCCCCTTAGAGGCACTCTCCCTTTCTTGACTTTCCCCCAGAAGCTCAATGGCTCTACAGCTCTGGTTCTCTCTAGGTTGAACTATTGAAATAGTCTCTTCCTTAATTTACACTCTTCTAACTGCCCCCTCCAGCTGATCCAGAATAGGGCAGTGTGACTTATCCTTGGCCTTAAGCCCATCTCGCCAGCCCTAATTTCCCTGCACTGACTTGTGGTTGCTGCAAGGATCAAGTTCAGATCCCTCTGCATCATCCACAAGGCTGTCTGGGCATGGGGCCATGCTATCTGCAACTTTCTCTTACTAAATACTCGCCTTCAAGATCCCTTTGATCGTCTGGCTCCAACTCTCTACTGGTCATACGCTTTACGAAGAAGAGAGCTGGTGGTAGATCTCTTCCCTCTGCTGGCTCCCTCCTTGGGAATTGCCTCCCTCTTCCCCTCTATCTTGAGACAGATATGCTCAAGTTCTGCAAGCTCCTCAAGAATCTCCTCTTCACCTTCTCTTTCCCTCATTCCTTTCCTTACTAACACCATCTGCGCAGTGATTGGTGGCCAGGTACCCTATGAGTCCTACTCGGTCCTGGCCCTCTGCCCAATCACCTTCAGCACCCCCTTGCACTTGCCTTTGGGCCTTCACATGCCTATGGAGCTGTCATAGGCTTTCACTTTTTATTGGCGGCTGGCCTCCCTTCCTGAGGTACTGGGGCTTCGCACTTACCAGTTGTTTCCTGTGACTGGGTCCTTGGCACTTCTCCTCTATGAGACCCCAGCACTTACCCCCACCTCCCGTCTTATCTGCACGTGCACGCTCTGAACGTCACAAGGCCTGGTAGGACTGTTATATCTTGTTCTATTTACTGTTTTTCTTTTTTTATTTTGTTTGAACTGTTTTGATTATCTCTTGCTCCCTTCCCTTCTTGCCTTGTGGCAGTTTGATATGCTATTTTTAGTTGTATAAGTACCATAAAAATGACCTATAAATAAATAAATAAACTAAAATAAACCTTGGACATTTTGGCTCATTCGAAGCACATAAGCAACAAAACCCAGGTGCAAGGGAACAACAACAGACAGCATACGTTGTACAGTCACGTACATAATACTCCTTTTCTACTGGTTCTAATTTAAATGTTGATGGATGTACTACTCTACAATTTTGATCGCTGGGTTTGAAATGCTCACCTCATATCTTGATGCTTTTTGTGCAGTCAACATGCTTTTAGGTTTCTCCTCAAAATGGGGAAAAATAAATGCTTGACGTATAATGTCATTGAGCACCCAATTGCAATACTTGCTGCTTTTTCATTTGCAAAAACAGCAGCAGCTAAAGCCTGTTCGCAAGGATAATGACCTTTTATTACTGGGTGTAGAATCCCACTGTAATATGAAATGATGTGGCATTTATAAAGCACCAGTACACAACTGTTCCTAGGTGCGACAAGAGAAAGAGGGAGAAACAAGGGAGGACAAAATAACAATCTTACTAGTCCTTCTGTCATTCAGATTGTGCAAGTGCGGGGAAGAGGGAAGGGCAGAAGTGCCAAGGGAGAGCGGAAGGGGGAAGTGCAGTTAACTCACAAGTGCAGCCAGTAGGTGGCTCATAAGTACAGAGAGAAGGGACTGTATGGTTGCAGATATAGACCCTTAAGTGCTGGGGAGCCGGGGACCAAGTTCAGAGGGTGACCAGGTGACCAGTGCACAGAGCAGTCAGGTACATCAGCAGGGGAGAGGACGAGAAAAAGCGGAAGCGAAAAGGAAGTGTTGGGTATTTTGTATAGATTTGGGGCCTAGCAGTATTTTCTTACCGCCAAAATGAAAATAATTCAGTAATAATCATTTTTTGCATTCAGATTACATTTGGTATATAGTACTATAGTATACATACATTATTTCAGCACACAGATACATTTAGTGGTATACATCATGTTGGTAGGCGTTATTGGTGGTATTTCTGGTGAGCATAATTCCTTTGTTTTAAATGTGGCCCCAATATCCAGAACCCCTTATTTTTGTTTAGTTTGTTTGTGTGATCACTAGAGAGGCCTCAGGCTTACATTTCAGGAACACCACATTTTCATTTGGAGTGCCACCATGGGCTGTCCTCACTGACTTATCTACGACAGCGAGCTAACATGTGGTATTCATCACCAACTTATCTACATCAGTGAACTATGTCCAGGGCCTCTCTTTCTACTGACTCATGTACCTCCAGCAGCATGCTATTTTATTATGTTATTATTATATTCCGTTCAGAAAACACACACTTATATACTGAATGGAATCGTGCACACAGCTACCGCCAAGTCTTATTTTTGGCTACCTTAAGAATGACAATTGCACTTGAACTAAACATCTCCCCATATTGTCAGTGCTATAATGGTAGATGCACCAAGAAAAGAGAAAAATAAAACACACTACCCGCCTGCTTTCAGATATTTTTGTGTATTATAAAAAATTGCATTTTAAATACGATCTTACTCTTTTTACAGAAATAAATGGAAATTGCACAGTAACAACATTATCTGTAACAAAATGAGAAGAGAGCGGTGAGAATATATTCAATTTGCAATATTAAACATGTTGATAAAACACTGGAATTCCCTCTTCTACTCTGACTGAATAGTTTCGCACACATACACACTCCCCCGCACTCTGCAATATAATTACCAAGCCTGTCCAGTATGTGAAATTCTTCGGCTGGTCGCCTTCTGGAAGTGGCTCAATGCTCCCTCTTAAATCACCCAGGCAAGGACAAGCATCTGCCGTCACTCAAACAGGGGCTTATTGACTGGAATTCCCAGTCTCTGCAGCAGTGCACTGTGATCTGCTTTTTAAATCAGGAAACTCCCCAGCCACCAGCCAGGTCTTTCTCCGAGCTGTGTAAAAAGGTCTTCTAACTCTCTCCTTCTCCGAGATTCAATTGAAAAGCTCTGTTACAGCCTACCAAACGAGTTCAACCAATGAAATTCTATCATGTCCTACCCTCCTTCTCTTGAACAATGGCTTACTTTTACAGCAAGCAACTGTAACAAAACTGATTTCCTGCATATTCGAGTCTTTGCTTCCTGCACATACTGTGGACAGAGCACAGATAGAAGCAAAGAGAAAAAATCTGGATGCACGTTTAAATTGACTTTCAAAGCCTGTCTTTTCCATCTCATTTTGCACTGGAGAACACATTATATTATTAATGAGTTAGAATCATGTTAGTATTGTTCATGAGGTTAGTTCATTAATCCTCAAATGTGTCTCCTGCAACAGAGGAATTTCAGGTGAGAAAAAAATATATGCTTTTAACTGTGAAAAGATTATTTGCATTTTAGATATAGAAATCGTTTTTGACTGAACAGCCTTTTTTGCATTTACATGTCCATGTCACACTGGCAACACATGCCTTGCTGTACCACATTATAGCAATGCACCAAACCCATGCAGTGGTGCTGCATGAAAAATCTTACAGAAGCCCTTGAGTTGCTTCTAGAACTGGAGGTGGTTCTGCTCAAGGTTTGTGAAAGGCAGGAAGGCGATTCCAGAGGGAGGCCCGAGCTGAGGAGATAGATCTGCCCCCAACTCTCTGCTTGGAGAAGCATCTGACCCTCAGAGAGTTGGAGGTGGATGAGCAGAGTGCTCGAGAAGGAAGATGTTTTGCAAGAGAAAGTTGGCGTTATAATGGTCCTAGGCCCCAGAAAGCCTTGTACACAATGCAGAGAGTCTTGAAGTTGATCCTTGCAGCCAAGTGGAGCCAGTAAATAGATTTAAGAGCTGAAGAGATACAATCCCTGGGCTAGAGGCCAAGGACAAGTCTCGCAGTCCTGTTGTGGATAAGTTGTAAAGGTCAAAGAGTAGAGACAGTAAGATTTAGAAAGAGGTTGTTGCAATAGTCCAGCCTAGAGAGGACCAGAGCTATGGAGACAGCGAACTTCTGGGAGAACGTGAGAAAAGGAAGAATACCTCTGAGGAGGTGCAGCTGATTGTTTGACTTCTTAGAGATGTCAGAGGTGTGAGTAGAGAAGGAGAGGGTGGAGTTGAAGATGACACCAAGGTTCCTAGCCTCACATGAAGGAGCAGGAAGAGGGCCCATAGTGGTCAGCTAGAGAGAGAGAGGAAAGTTCTGAGCGCGTGTCCCAATGAGGAGGATCTCAGTCTTACTGGTATTAAGGCAGAGATCATTGGTGGCCTACCATGCCTGAATGCGGCCAGACAGTCTGGTATTAGAGAAAAAGCAGATGTGGCTGAGGGGAGCCTGAAAAAGAGCTGAGTGTCATTTGCATATCATTAACATTGAAAATTGGAGCAGAAAGTAGCAATGTGGTGGGCAAGAGGTGCCAGGTGTGGTTGAAGAGCCAGGGAGAGAGGTTAGACCCCTGGGGAACACCACAAGTAGAGAGAGAGATAGAAGAGAGGAAAGGGGATCCACCAGGGGGCGCCGAGATGTTCTGAAGCATTTCCGCTCGTCTCCCCACCTGGGCGCTAATCGAGGGACCTGAGCCCCCCCCGACACCCCCGGAGCGGGACATACCCCCCCCAGTACGAAGGTGCAGAGCACCCCCAGCTCAAACCCGAGCCTCGGGGGTGCAAAGGAGCCGGAGTTACAGCCCCGCGAGTCCGGAGGGCGCAAAGTCCCTCCCCCCTGTGGCTTTAGAGGCTCCGCGGCACGCAGCGCCGAGCCCGGGCCCAGGGAAGGCCCACAGAGACCCAGGCGACCGAGGACGCAGGCATCCACCTCGGCCTGACGGCTGTCGGCGGCGGAGCAACGGCCCGAGAGGAGGTCCCGGGAGCCCGAGAAGAGGGCGCGGCGGCAGGTCGCGAAGCACTCCCAACGGGGAGGCGAGAACGAGCACCCCAGAAGCGCGCGGAACCCCCCGACCGGCGCAGGAGAGGCCCCCCGAGGTAAGGAGGCCCAACCCGGAGCTGGGCACCCGCCGGGGGTAACAAGACCCATCGGGGGAAGGAGAGAAACCCTGTGTAGCCCACACAAGCACCCGGAGACGGAGTGGGGCGCTGGGCCCAACTGGGAGCATCTACCCCCCGCAAGTGCTGCATAAAGTCGCCCCGAGGGCCCGGGACCCCCTCCCCGCCCCCTCCTAGCTACACCACCCCAGGCCACGGCCCCAACTGCGGTGAACTACAAGGTGAAAACCCGAGAAGGGGAGACCCCCACCCACACTAAGGGACCTGATAGCGGTGCTGAACCCCCCATAACCGGACCTCCGCCCCTGGCCCCTGGCCAACCAAAGGCCCCCGCCTCCCCCAGGATGCAAAGAGATTAACCAGGCCCCACTGGCTACGATCTCCCGGTGGTGGACCCCGCGGAGCAAGTGGGCCCGAAGTAGGCCTATGTCCTGGAGGGAATCGCTACAGAGGTTCCGGCGTCCGCTCCCAGAATCCCCCAAAGCCCCTGGAATGGCGGCCCAAATGCAGCAAGAAGCAACAGATGCAAACGTGGTCTCCAGGGGAATGGCGGCCCTTCTTGAGGAAATTAGAGGATTCCGCACAGATATTACCCATAGGCTGGACTCCCTAGACAAAAAGGTGGACAATCTAGATGACAGGGTGCAGACATTGGAAAATAATACTACCTCGAATGGCATCTTCGAGACGCAATTTGACATGCGCCTATCGGAACTGGAGAGAAGAGAGGAGAAATGTTCTCTAAAAATGGACGACTTGGAAAATAGGGAACGGCGCTGCAACCTACGCTTCTTAGGTTTCCCGGAACAAGATGGCGAAACCCAGGCGGACATCGTCAAGGCCGTAAACGCGGTGGTGGGAGTGCTCTTTGACGAGGCCAATACCAACAAACCCACTATTGACAGAGCCCACAGAGCGGGGGCAGCCTCCAGAGGCCCCAGGTCCGTCTTCGTCCGCTTCCACTATTTCTCAGAGAAAAGCAGGATCCTCGAGCTCGCTCACAAGAAAGGCCCGGTGGACTGGGAGGGGGCCCAGATCTCGGTTTATCAAGACTTATCGGCCTTCACTCTGGCGAGACGCCGCCTTTGTTCCCCTCTGACAAAAATGCTCCAAGCCAAGGGAGTCCGTTACAGGTGGGGGTATCCTTTTTCACTTTCTTTTGAGTTCGAGGGATATAAATATGCCCTGGTCACCGAGGACGACATCCATAGAGTGACGGGTGAACTCATAGACGGCTCGGGTTTGGAACCAGGTGACCACGATCGGGAGCGAGCCCCGAAGGGCCCAAAAGGGAACAATGCTCCGAAGGAGAGGCGCAGAGTACGAGGCCAAAGGAAATTCAGGAGAGTGGCCCCAAAGTCTCCGGACATTCAGAATGGCTGAAACGAACCATTGGTGTCCGACGATCAATTCATTCAAGAACGTTTCAAGGGTGGTGGTTGTTATGATTTTCGATGTGTATTGTCCCCGAAGAAGGGGGGGGGCTCATAAGGGTGCTTATGAAGAGGTAATGAGCCCGGAGGAGGGAGACATGGTTGGCCGGTTGTGTGACTTTGGGACGATACCTCAACACAACCAGGCGATCTGGGGGGAGGGGAGTGGGGGGAGAAAGGGGAGAAGTTGGATTGTTGGGGAAATAGTTATGGTACGCCAAGGCTCGGAGACTTGACCACACAATTTGAGAACTACGACACTTGCATCCTCGAAATTGGAGCTATGAGCTTCAAATTTCGTCCCAATGGATGATTCACTCCAATCCTTGTCAGTGGGGTCTTTGAATGTACATGGGCTCAACTCACCCACCAAGGGGTCGCTCCTTTTGCGTGAATTTAAGAGGATGAATCTACAATTCCTCTTTGTGCAGGAGACCCACTGGGTCCGGGGGAAGGAGCCCAAACTCAAGGCCAAAAGCATAGAACAGGTGCTCTCTGCCTCTGCCCAGACGAAGAAGAGGGGAGTGGCTTTACTGGTGTCTCCCGGGGCTCACTTTGGGTTCAAAGCGTCTAAAGCTGACCCTGAAGGCCAGTACCTCATGGTAAAGGGGGATGTGCGGGGACGTCTGTTCACCTTGGTCTGCATATATGCCCCAAACGAGTCACAGGACGCTTTCTGGGAAAGCATGAAGGCGACAATAGTCGCGTTTACGGAAGGCACCCTCCTGGTGGGTGGGGACTTTAATATGGTGCTGTGCCCCGAGAGGGATAGGAAATCCGTGAACCCTTGCCCTAACTTCCGTCTTCACAAAAAAATGGCATCAACCTTTCAGAAAGTGAATGAGGAATTGGGGTTGTGCGACTCAAGTACACCCAAGGAAGGCCTAAACCCCGGCTTCACTTTTTACTCAAAACCCCACAATGTTTTCTCGCGAATAGATTACATTCTGGTGGACTCGTCCATGCAGAGGGAGGTCGCCGGCGCAGGGGTGGAAACCGTCCCCTGGACGGACCATGACATGGTTAAGATTAGGATTGGCCTCCCCCCTGCCCCGGCGATCTATTCCCGTTGGAGTTGTAACGACCTCCTTCTGCATGACAAGGAGACACGCCAAACCCTCCTGAAGGCCATAGAAGACTACTTCTCCCTCAACGACAACGGAGAGGTGGGCACCATGGGAGTGTGGGAGGCGTTTAAGGCAACTATCAGAGGTACCCTGATTGGCATTGGGGCGGGAAAAAAAAGGGAGAGGGAATGGGAAGAGAAAGATCTGAAATCCAAAATAGAGGCCATACAACCGGGTGGAAAACTGAAAACACAGATGTTTCCGGGGCAGTGGGAGGAGCTGCAGAGGCTGCGCGCTAGGCTAGCCGACCTGCAAATAGGGCAAATGGAAAGGAAGCTCTCATTTTTTAAACAAAAATACATGGAAAAAGGGGAAAAGGCCGATAAGATTCTGGCCTGGAGACTCCGCGAACTTAGGAATAGCAGGAGAGTGAACTCAGTCCGCGCCGCGGATGGTGCTTCTACTGCAAGGGATTCCAAGATAGCGGAACAATTTAGGCTTTATTATGAAAAACTATACTGCTCAGAATACAAGGGAGAGGGGGTGGACATTGACAGGTTTCTAGATTCTCTCCCTGTCCCGGGCCTGATACCCGACACAGCCGACACCCTGGAAGCCCCCATCTCCCCGGAAGAAGTAATCGATACAATCACCTCCCTAAAGAGCGGCACTGCCCCGGGGGACGACGGCTTCTCAGTCAAATTTTATAAGACCTATAGATCCAAGCTAGCCCCCTTTCTGGCCAAGATGTTTAACTTTGCACTTAGCCACGGGTCTCTCCCGCCCACGATGATGTCGGCCCTCATAGTGGTCTTACCTAAAGAAGGCAAGGACCCCGCTTTATGCCAATCACATTGCCCCATTTCGCTCCTAAACACTGATGTTAAAATTCTGGCCAAGCTTCTGGCGAATAGATTGGCAAAACTCCTCCCTACCCTGGTACATGGGGATCAAGTGGGCTTCATCCCGGGGCGTCAAGGGTCAGACAACATAAGAAAAACCCTCGACCTTATGCATCAGGCATCCGAACAGGGAGTGGAGGGATACCTCCTCTCACTCGACTCAGAAAAGGCCTTCGACCGCGTCGAATGGCCTTACATGATCAAGGTTCTTCGGAAGATGGGATTGGGAGTTAATTTTTGCGGGTGGGTCGCAGCACTGTACAACTCGCCCTCGGCGAGAGTACTGGTTAACGGGGGTACATCTGAGCCTTTTTCCCTCACTAGGGGCACCCGGCAAGGATGTCCCTTATCGCCCCTCTTATATGCCCTGGCCATGGAGCCCCTCGCCATAGCGGTCAGGAACGACCCGGTAATCATGGGAATAGGGTGTGGTGAGTGTGAATTTAAGCTCTCCCTATTCGCAGACGACATAATTGGTTACCTGACCAACATTCAACAGTCCCTACCGAGACTGTTCGATCTCATACACTCTTTTGGCTCCTTTTCGGGGCTTAGAATAAATACATCCAAATCAAGCATCATGCCCATGGGCCCGGGGGAACAAGATATCGGGAACAATTCCGACATTCTGGGGGTCAGAATCGAGCGGGAATCCACAAGATACTTGGGCACCACCATCCCCAGAGACCTGTCAAAACTATACCAGTGCAGTTTCCCTGGAATCCTCGCCCAGGTCAGTAGCGATCTCAAAAGATGGGCTCCCCTCACACTCTCCTGGCTCGGACGCATGGTAACGGTTAAGATGAATATTCTACCTCGCCTCCTTTATCTCTTTTCTGCACTCCCCACTGTGGTTCCCGAGGCCTTTTTCGAGGTGCTCCAGTCCCGTATTTCACACTTCATCTGGAATGGCAAAAGACCCAGGATCAAAGCGTCCACCCTGACTCTCCCAAAATCCCATGGTGGCTTTGGACTCCCCGATTTCAGGCTTTACTATAAAGCAGCCCAGCTTAGGGTATTGCTGGAGCACATGCGGGACGACATGCGTACGTATTGGGCGTATGTCGAAGATACCCACGCTCACCCAAAAAAGGTCAGAGACTAGCTCTGGGCCTCCCCCAGGTCCCTCCCCCCACAGCTCAGGACACATCCCACCTTAGCTGCTCTTTGGGCGCTGTGGAGACCCAGTAAGGCCAACAAAACGCTAACCACATGGCCTTCTCCGCTGTCATCGCTCTGGGGTCCGCCCATCGACTTAGACATGAGGGGCTTCCGGGATACCCAGGCCTGGTCTGACATGGGCCTGGAAAGAGTCTCCCAGCTTTTACGAGAAGAGGGCTTCATTGAACACGCCGACAAGGCGAAGGCTCTGGTGGATAGGCCCCCCTCGGTTTTCGAATTCCTGCGATTGAAAGGGATACTTACTCAACCAAGGTGGTCCGAGCAGCTCAGTCGCCCCCTCACCCCATTCGAACTTATTTTGGCCAAAAGAACATCACGAAAAGGCTCGCTGTCTAAGTTCTATAAAGTACTGGTTACATCGGACCTGGAGGGCAGACAACCCTTCAAACACATATGGGAAGAGAGGACGGGAATGTCACTGGATGATCACACCTGGAGGGCGGTCTTTAAGTGCATCTTCTCGGGCTCCTTATACACAGCAGCTATGGAACATAACTTTAAAATCCTTCACTCATGGCATCGCCCCCCGGCCTTGTTGTCTAAAATGTTCCGGGACGTCTCCCCTTTCTGCCCTAGAGGGTGCCACCAACGGGGGACTTGGTTTCATATGTGGTGGAGCTGCCCGCCCATACAAGTTTATTGTGCGGAACTACTTAGCTGGATCAAAGATATAGAGGGTTACGGTCCAGCGCTGCACCCGTTGGAAATTCTATTGGGCTCCCCCTTGCCCGAGTCCGAGGTGAACGCCTTCCCCAAGGTCATTGGCGCCATGTTGCGGGCAGGGAGGGTGGCGCTCGCGCAGAAATGGAAGAGTGCCCTGGCACCCTCTAAAGAGGAATGGCTCTGCAAACTCAGGGTGATTTTCAACTACGATAAACTCACCGCAATAGCAAACGATACTATGTCAGACTTTATCCAAGATTGGACAGCAGTGCTGCTGCACGATGACTGTATTTCAATGCGATTATAATGGGGCAATTGTACAAATGTTTGCATGGCATAGGCCCACTCACTCCTCAGAGGTTTGGTCTTACCTTGGCCCAACCGCTTCAGGGTTTAACCCCACTGTTTCAAGGATCACTTATTACTAATGTATGCTATGCAAGTGTTCTCCTTTAAGCTTAAAGTATTAGCATCTTCTCCGAACTTGGCAGGTTAATTGTTGGGGGGGAGGGGTCGGGAGGGGGTAAGAGGGGTTGGGAGTTTGGGCAACCGGGGGGGGGGAAACCTATCGGAAAATGTTACTGACAATATGATCTTCTTCTTGTTTAACTCCTTTTTTGCTACTTGGATAGGCCGCATGGCCCTCCCTGTTATGTATGTTGTCAATAAACAAAAATTAAAAAAAAAAAGAAGAGAGGAAAGACCCCAGTTGGTGAGAAAGGAGGTCAACAGGCAAGGGCCTGATCAGATATACCAAAGTTGTTGCACACGCTATTGAGCATGATGGCATGGTTAACCATGTCAAAAGCAGATGATAGATAAAGGAGAATGAGGACAGAAGGGAGATTATAGTCAAGTAATAACTAATAAGCTAATGGTTTATGTGTATGTCTAATGTCTTACTACAGATCTCGAATCCTCTGACCCATCAGTGCTAGCAGATATCTACAAACACACCATAAGCTCCGCACTAGACATCATTGCCCCTCTACAGAACAAAAAAGCCAAAACAGTGAAACACTCCAACACCTGGTTCTCCTCTGAACTAAAAGAGCTCCGCTCTCAGAAACGTAAAGCGCTGGCCATCTGGCAGAGGTCACCCTCCCCAGCCATGCCATCCTCGTATAAAAAAATTACCTCAAATTACAAAAATGCCATAATTATAGCGAAATCAGTGTCCTATAATGAAAGAATCACAAATGCCAGTTCCAAATCCAAAGAACTCTTCGCCATCTACAAAGAACTCACCAAACCAGCTACTGAATCTCATGATATCGTCAAAGACCAAACCTGGTGTAACTCAATACAATCTGCCCTATTAAACAAAATTGAACTCCTGCAAGAAAAAATCAAGGTGCATCACAAAAACCTGTCACAGCACATCAAACTCACCACCAGCACAGAGCACAGCACCACCCCCAGCACAATGCCCCTGACCACCAAAGTCCCCAAAACTCAGTTATCACAAATAACTATAGGCCCAACACCACCGTACCATTCTTGCTTAAGATCCTGGACACAAAGTTGCGTACACGCAAATTCAGGACGACCTAGAAGCAAACCACATCCTAGGCAAAAGACAGTCAGGTTTCCGACCAGGACACGGGACCGAGTCAGCATTACTCGATCTAAAAATACAACTTGGCGACATCATGGACACAGGCAAACTGGAACTTCTCCTCCTTCTGGATCTGTCAGCTGCCTTTGACCTCGTCAACTATGATATCCTAGGCATGCACCTAAAAAACGAAGCAAATTTCTCCCCAGAAACCATTGCTTGGGTGGCCTCCTTCCTAAACGGAAGACTCATGAAAGTCTTCTCAGACACAGCATCTGCCTCCCCCACTACCATTCACTGCAGCATTGCTCAGGGCTCATGCACCGCCCCTACTCTCTCCAACATATTCACCCTCCCACTCTTCAATGATCTCGACTGTCGCAACACAGCGTACACCAATTATGCTGACGACACTCAGGTACTACTCCCACTAACTAGGACCTACGAAGAAGACGTGGCAGCCCTAACCAAATTCTACTCAGCCATCCAGACCTGGATGGCTGCCAACGGACTCTGCCTAAACGGTGACAAAACTGATACTAGTGAAACTCTCAATAAACACCCACTGCAATACAAAACCTTTAACATTGACAACTCCACCATCACAGTTTCCACAACTGTTAAAACCCTAGGTGTCTACCTTGACGCTTCACTAAATATGTCCCGCCAGGTCAACGCCATAGCCTCTTCAGCCGCACTCACCACCAAGGTGATCAACGCAGTGAAACCCTTTCTCTCCACAAAAAAACTGCCTATTCATCGCCAGAGCTACAGTAGGCACTAAACTGGATTACTACAATGCCCTATATACCTCTGCAAAAAACCTAAAAAAACTACAAGTAACTCAAAATAATGCACTCAGGGTAGCGCTGAGCATTCCCAAAAGGGAACATATCTCTCAAGCCAGGAAAGAAGCCCACTGGCTAACAGTTAAGGAATGTATACTCTTCAAATCAATGGCCATCACACACAGGTGCCTCTCATCAGATGCCCCACCCTACCTATCTGAAAGAATCGCCCCCAACTCCTCTAACCGAACTACTAGATCCCATCTCTCCAATCAGGTATATGTACCCACATTCAAAAGAACCAAAGCGGGAGGGTCCAGCTATCAACACCTCGCACCAAAAAACTGGAACGCCCTGCCTACTACACTAAGGAATTAAAAATCTTACACCACTTTCTGCAAAACGCTAAAAACCTTACTGTTCTGCTAATGTACCTAACTAGCCTGTATTCTCATGCTGTTGCACTGTAACCATAGTACCAGTATAGTATACGCGTCTTTCTTTGTCATCATATGATACCTGTCTAAACATTTGTACTTAGTACTGTTGTACTACCTATACAAGTTGAGCACTCTGTAACAGCGCCACAATGCCTCTGGGCTGTTTGTGCGCTTTATAAATACAAATAAATAAATACATAATGTTTTCTGCATAAGGACTGCTATCATTACCACTCCATTTGAATGCAAGAACAAATAAAACTCTTCTTTATAATCTGGAATCGATAACACAGGGGCTGTAAAAATCACCCTTTTCAGCTCTTCAAATCCTTCTGCCATCTCACCTGTCCATGTTATGTCATCCTTACCTATCTGTCCTTCTTTGAGTCCTTTCATTAGTGGTTTAATATATGTACTGTAATCAAAAACCCAGGCCCTAAAATAATTACATAGGCCTAGAAATTGCTGCATTTTGCTCACTGTCATAGGTCTTAGAGTTTGCATGATTGCTTCGGTTCTCACAGGTGGCACTTTTCTCCCATCTTGAGAGATTTGCTTTTCTATGTACAGGACCTCTTCCTGGCAATATTGTAATTTCTCTTTGTCTACCTATCAGTTTCCTGCCAATAGTGTCATTAACCAGACTGAGTCTTCTCTGTATTTTTCTTCTGTCTCACTGCACACTGATATGTAATCTACCTACTGAATTATCGTGCTCTCAAGTTGTATGTTGTCTAGCTCCATCTTAATGACTCTATTAAAGATCAATGGGGACTCACAGTACCCCTGGGGTAATCTTGTATGTTTCCACGACTGATTTATATACGAAAAGGAAGTCAAATCTTGGGAGTCCCCATGAAAAGGAATTAAAAAGAAAGCGTTTTTTTTTTGTTATCTACCACTGTCAAATATTTATTTGTAGCTGGGATGTTACATAATGTCATAGGCAGGTTCGGAACCAGAGGAAACTCTGCTTCAACAATATTGTTTTGGGGAGGGTATATCCAGAATAAATCTCTGAATGGGATTACCAAATAAATGATCTCAGGCCCAAATAACTGGACAGACTCAAAGAATATGGCAAAATACGACTTTATTATCAATTTAATAAAGTTGGGAAACTTGGTGAACAAACAGATTGTAGCTCACAAACTGTCAGCACATTTAAATTATGCAAAGGTTTTATACCTCAATGTACGTCAGCTTTGATGTCATTTTATGTGGCAAACACTAAAAACCTACCGGGTGGAGGGATTGGTTAATGGAACATATATACCTATAGTTCATTTAAGTGTTAGTATCATCATTGGCTGCCACTTATCTGGTAGGCATGCCTTGAAAAACCTCTAACTATGTAAAATACTGACAATAGCATAACAACAGGTGTGGATAGGCTTCTGCAACAAGGTATACTCCACCATTCTGTGGAGGAGCATCCGAATGCCTCTGCAGGAAATCCTGACCCCCTCCTACCTATATGCTTGACGCCAGAAATCGCACCATGCACAACACCAGTGGTAATGACTCTTCTGCAGAGAGCTTTTGAGAGAAGTTATCCACTTAGGAAATCCTATCTGATGTATCCCCGTAGAGATGACAATCTCTTGGAAGAAGTCCCTGAAGTAATATGAAGATGAAAAGAAAGAGAAATTCACAAAAGATGAGCGTGACACACTGAAAAGAGTGGCTGAAGAAGAGGATGTATAGACCTTATGGAATCCGATGACGAAGTAAAGAATACAGAAAAGTTTCATATGCGAAGTGAAGATTGCACATGTGAAGAGCACTGCAGAAAATGCAAGCCATTTAATAACTGTACAGATGCAGCAACACAAGTAGACTAAGTAATCTTAGAAGCTAGCTACATGTAGTGAATAGACTGCAGGCAGTGCCGCCATTACATAGAATCTGGACTTTGGTGTCACAATTTTAGTAAGCTTAAGCCCATGGAGAAGATGCCTGAAAGTTGTGTCACAGCAGGAAAGCAGCTGGAATCAAGGAAGGGCAGAGAAATGCTGTCTGGCCTGGTGTGAAGGACTGGAGCAGCCAAGAACTGGTTATCTATCATTGCCGAACAGTGAATGTGAAAAGCTGAGTCATCCCTTGTTAAGGTGCAAAAAAAGAACACTGAGTGCCAGAAATTAAATGCTAGAAAAGGAGCCGAATTGCTGTCTCCTGTCACGTGGGCTATGAATGGGAATAGAAGTTGGGCATGCAGCTCTAGACTCAAGATAGCATGTGCTCACACTCCCATATATTCCCAGGAGCGAGAATGCATTTCAAGGCCAAGTTCAAAGGCAATCTCCACGGCAGAAGGCATGGAAGATGAGAGATGATGGCCTAATTGGGTGGGGAGACATGGTCAAAGTCCACCCACTGACACCTGGGGTACCAGTTTATGTGCTGCTAGTGAGCCGAAAGTTCTAGAAGGACACAAGCGTGCCAACCAATTAAAGAAGACCAAATAATGAAGAGCCTTATATTTTGATAGCCAGTGATGAGCTGTGTGTCAAATAACTGTTGAAGATGACTTGCACTCGGGATGGGCATGAATTGTCCTCCTAACTGTAAAGACCCAATCGTAACCCAATCCCTTATAGAATATATATTTAGATGCTCCCTTCATAACCCTGCATAGGTTTGTCTTGTTTGCCACGTAGTGTGACAACACGGATGATACATTTTTACTATATAAATGTAATTTCTTATGAAATGCTTTGAGTTCTCCAGTGAGATTATGCTGTGCGACGTCCATTGATGTCCGTTTTAACTCCCTGTTTTAGACAATTGAAGATAAAACAGTAAAAAGACTGCCTTCATCCTGAGTTGGTTTGTTTATTTGGTGTAAGAGTTACTCTGCATCCCATCTACTGCATGATATGCTACCTATTTAAGAGCCATATGTTCAATTTTGATAGGCCCTCACGATTGGCTGGCACTCTCTTCCAACCTTAGACATTTGCTTCGTTAGCACCACGTAAGCAACAAAACCCAGGTGCAAGGGAAGAAGATCATACAACCACCCTCCTTAGCTAATTAGCCAATCATCTCTCATCAGTTAGGCTCTAATCCAAGGTTTCTTCTCTGTAGTTGACCTTGCTTACTGTTCTCTTCCTCAGAAATGTAAAGGGAGTGAAGGTACATTGATATTTTCGTCTGGAGCTTCATGAATATGCCTTGTCTTCTGGTCTTGTGTAAGGAAACCTTGATTGTGTCCATTATGTCCTTTTATTTAGTGCTATTTCATTCAATTATATTGGGTGCTATTACTCTCCTCAGCCTCTGGAGACTTGGTTGCTCCGTCTTGCATATGCTTTCTGCTTCTTTAATTGTTCAAAATTTGGCACTCACCATGATTCACTTCTTTACTTAATTTACGAGAAATATGTCTTACGTACATGGCTTATTCTCTTTGACTCCGTTAGTGCGTTGCAGTTGCTTCTTGCTCCAGCATCCTTGATTCTGAGCCAAGCAAATATCATTTGTTCTTGCAAAAATCTGTATTCCAGCACCTGTCGGCTCTGCAGCCTTGGTCTTTCTCCTCTTGAGGTATCTTGCTTACTATTATATGATGCCTACGTCCATTTTCTCAAAATGGCTGCTTTACCTGTATTATATTTGGTACTTTAGCAAGTTCTACATTGTCTCATCTACCTTGCATTTCTGAATATATACATCTACTGCATCTCTTGTTGCTTATCTTCTGAGTGTGTATAGTTTTCTTCATATTCGCTTACATGTTTACTTCATCAGTTTAGTCACATCTTCATTCTCTAGATATCTATATATCAGATTTAGTGCACCCACATAGCTTCTCTTTCGGGTGGCATCAGTTTAAACCTGTAAAACTTTACTTATAGTTCTATATTCAGCGGTGTATGCAGGCTCATGTCTACCACATCCGTTCGGGGATATATTTGGTACGGTTGTCTCGGTGCATAACATCTCTCATACCTTTGATGTGGTATTGGAATGACACCAGGTGTCATGCATAGTGTTATCTTGCTGACTGCCAATAGAGCCCCTCTTTTATGTATCTTCACTTGCCTAAATGCAAGAGAGACAAGTGAGAATTGTTATAGTTTCCACTCATTCGGCGCGTGTGCTGTTTGTTATGCTGGGATTTACCCCATTGCTTTTTCGGCACCTTAAAAAATGCAGTTCCACAAAGCTTATGATTTCCATTTCAATCTTTTATTCTCTTGAATTCATCAATTGATGCTTAGCAGGTGGTGCCGACACGTGTTTCGACCTAACAGGTCTTTTTCTGTGCTACCATTTGTAGTTATAAATACATAAGGATTGGATACATATTTAGTGACCATGTGGTCCCCAGATCGGGCATTCGCCTTTAGTGATTGTGTTGATATTGTGTGACATTTGTGTTTGAACACATATGTGTGGGTGAGTCAATTCCCAGTGAAAGTGATATATACACAGTTAAATAATAGTTTTGCAGATTGGTTCATACATTTTGAAGCAGAACAATTTTTAATTAACAGTATTTAGTATATGTTTAGGGCGAGAAAAAAGAAAAAGGTTTCCGTAAGCTTGGTTGGAAAAGGTCCTAAACAGTTTTAGGTATTTTGTAATGATTGAGTCAGTTGCAAAAGGTCTCACCTGATGGGTACTATAGAAGGATTGTCTTGGGTCCCACTGGTGCAGGCAGGTCAGTTAGGTACTGGGTAGTTAGATTGGCGAGGGCTTAGTCTGCCCAGTTCCATGGTTATCAAAGGTCAATGCCTAGGAATAAGGAGATGGTGTACACTGTTGAAAAAATGTGTGCCCAATGGCTGCACTTATAAGCATAGTAAAAATGGTTCAGTGCACATTTTGTATGGAGAGTTACTCATTTGCGGTCCCGAGAGTGATAAGGTGCTCACTAGGGGTTGGGTTACCGAGGTAATTTGCATGATAAGGATACACACAATAGGCACCACGAGCACGGGCCGTCTTACAAGTTTCCGCCAACTGGCTGCTAGTACACCGATAACAGAGATGGAGGGTGTGGCAACCCATGGTCCCTGGTGCTCTTAACGCAACTGTTAACCTGTCCTGAAAGAGAGACAAGCTTGCTCCAGCCAGACCAAAAAAACAGCACCTCATGTAAATGTGTATATACACACACAGTAGTAAGCCCAGTACATAGCCGTCACTGATGCAGCTGACCCATGGCATTACATCAGTCAATGGATGATTCTGGGGTGTATGTCTAGCTTCATGTTGGCTAGTTAGCCCACAACTTCCCGAATGCTGATGCCTAATGACACCTTGAAATCTGCATCGTCAATTGGTGTGAAGGACTTGTATGTTGGGAAATCCAAATATAGGACTTGGCCACGTAACCCAATGCCATTCTTTCATTCTTTCTATGCACTCTGTTCAGGGCCTGTCTATTATATGTATATTCAATAGAATATCTTCAGATACAATCATCCGCAGAGGGGAGAACTTCAAGCCAGGCCTCACAGTGGTGCAACACTACATCCGCAAGGCAGCCTTTCACCATGGCAACTGTCAACAAACTACAGTGACCACCACAGCCACATCCATTGCCACTACCATTGCATCGGCTCCTATGACGGAGAAGAAGTGGATACAGAAACAACAGGGAGAGCTTATGAAGCTAGGGTGCACGGTACAACCGTGTTTGTCCTTTAAACCGTTAACAAAATAGCATATGGTAACACAAAAACAACGGTTTTATAGGAAAAAAGGTATTCAAGGTGCATCAGATGTATGCCAAACAAATAAGTGAGTTGAAGTGCTCACACTCAAATACATGAAAAGGAGGGCCACCTGACTTGGCGTACCTTGCCCTAAGGAAGAACACCCTGGCCCTGACGGGGTGCCTATCCCTGGGTTACGCGTGATGTATCGCCTACTAAAAAGATATAGAGGAGAGTACTGTCCCTCAACCTTCTATACTGGTGGCGGTGTCTGAAAACAGACACGAGTAGTCCAACAGGGACATCTAAAAAGTGGTAGACTTCAGCAGGTTAGGCAGCGTGCAACAAAACTGTATATTAGATCTTGAGGCTGCTAAAATGCATGGATACAACCTGCGAAACAGGTCAACTGCTTATATTCCATCCAGAATGTATAACTTTAATAATTCCCGTAGGTCATTGTGGTTGGAGTGTGAAACAGTACTGCTGAAGACACCACTAGAGGGTGCAATAAAACAAACCCAGCTAAAGGGCTGTAGGGCTAAAAAATGGCTCTTGTAAAAAGGTGTAGTTTGCTCTGTGAAGGTGAGTGTGCTACAGTTAGCAATTTTTAAAGAATACAGTCTCTTTAGTTGGTGTGAAAGAGATCACTGGTAGGTCATGAGAGCCCTCATGACCGAAAGAGGTCGACCGGTTTCGATGGCATGGGGGATTCAAACCATCTTCTTCAGGACCGTGACTTGAAATGCAAACAAGTTTGCCAAATGTTCAGGTAGATGCTGAACAAGGGGATGCTGGTGTCTCCTGTAGGGAGTCAGAAGGGAGGGGGAAAGAAAGAGAGGGGCAATCAAAAAATGATGAAAAACAAGCACCAATACTGTGCAGACATACAGGTGGTGCTTGTCATGTGTAGAGTAGAGCATGTCGGAGCAACAGAACTACAGCGGTCAGAAGTTTGCAGGAATGGTGGAGGTGCCTGGACACCTGTGTAGGGTCTCAACGCCAAGAGTGAAGGAAAACAGGGACAAGGAGGTGAGGGGGAGGTAGGCCGTGAAACAACGAGTCTCTCCAGGTGACAGATGAGCTGCTGCCTGGGTAGTGAGGGGCAGCGAGTATGCTAGTG
This sequence comes from Ambystoma mexicanum, assembly GCF_040938575.1. Classification (NCBI taxonomy): domain Eukaryota; kingdom Metazoa; phylum Chordata; class Amphibia; order Caudata; family Ambystomatidae; genus Ambystoma; species Ambystoma mexicanum. Next base: position 547,196,403 of record NC_090929.1, read on the forward strand.
TGAGAAATAGTGCACTACAGGGCAGGAAGGCCGTGAGCCTCTGTGTGGTCCACAAAAAGGGGGGGAAAAAATATCCCAAATTGGTGCGAGTGGAATGGAGGGGGCTGAACCTACCTCTTCGCCAAAACCTCTAGGCACAAGGCCTGTCTGGGAGGCGAGGGATGACACTGGTTTGTTTACAGCATCATTCTGGTGAGGAAGGATCGAAAACCTGCACAATCTGGTGATGATGTGCCTGAAGGGAAACAAGAAGACCACTGAGTGTGGATGGAAATGGCTCAAAAACCCATGGCTTTGTGAGTTAGAGTATAGAGCCAAAGTGTCTAAGGGTGTGCCGTACCTTTAGAGCTGCAACTGCTGGGCTCCGTGGGATCCGTGTGCTGTATCGAGCTGATACAGCTCGAGACTGGCGTTCTAAAGAAATAAGGCCCACCGCCTATAAAAAGGAGCGAGCAACGCGCTTGCGCTGGTTTAGGCGGCGGCGTCGTCGGCGTGACGCAGCTGGCTCCAGGGAAACGCCTCGAGCGTTCGGAGCCAGCAAAAGAAGCAGAAAATGCCTCTCGAAAGAGTGGCAGAGCGCGCTTGGGTTACGAAGGATCGGGCGCTGAAGCCCGATCTCATGTGGCAGAGACTCGATGGGAGGGGGGAGGGGGAGGGAAGGAAAGGGGGGGAGGAAAGGGAGGGGGGAAGGGGGGGAGAAAGGAAAGTGCAAAGAAAGGGGGAGGGGGGAAGGGGGGGAGAAAGAGAAAAGAAAAAAAAAAGAGGAAAAATGAAGGGCAACAATTGGCACCAGAAGGACTCAAGAAAAAAGGGGGGGGAAGTGGGACTATGTGGCAGGGGGGGGAAGAGGGATGTGGTTTAAGGGAAAGGGGAAAGGGGACACAGGACCGGATGGGATGGTCAAGATTGCTCATGAACCCTGGGCAGTGTGAGGAGGGTATACCTCATAGGACTCATGGTATGTCTAGAGGGGTAAGGTTAGAAACAAAGGAGCACTATTACTGTGCGTGGGATAGGTGATTCAGGACAACACTGCTAGTTCGTGCCACTGGATTTGTTCATTCAGACCTTCTGAATAGGTCTTGAGTCTATAAATCCACATCTGTTCTCTTTTGAAAAGTATATTGTGGTAGTTGCCGCCTCTACGAGGCGGTGTGACTTTTTCTTTTCAATGATGGTCCATTTGAATTGGTCCGCAGTATGTCTTTTGGTGGTAAAATGAGTCACCAGTGGTGCAGTGAGTTTGTTCGTTCTTATGCATGATTTGTGTTCGGTCATGCGGGTTCGAACTGGCCTAATAGTCATTCCAATATACCTCAGGTTGCATGGGCAAGTGATCATATAAATGACGCCCTTGGTGTTGCAATTGGTGAATGTGTTCTGTGTCCATGGTGTTTTCCAACCTATTTCTATCTGCGTGGTTCTAGAGGTCTGAGCGCACATGGAGCAATTGCCACAGGGTGCATGGCCTTTGATGGATGGGGTATTCCAAAGGGTCCCCTGCGTGAGGACATCCCTGGGTGGACCCGGTGTGAGGGTTTTAACAACCTTGTCTCTCACGTTGCAACGTCTCTTGAGGGCAAACCTTGGGACAGGGATGGTAGATTTGCCTGTATTTAGAATGGGCCAAAGTCTTTTAACTTCCCGCTTAATTTTATTCAGCAGGGGTGAGAAGCTGAATACTGCTGTGAAAGTGTTGGACTCACATGGTTTAGTATGTTGTTGTAAGGTGATAGAACGTGGAATGTTCCTAGCTCTCTTACAGGTGTCCTTGATAATCCTCCTGGGGTAACCTCTCTCGGCCAGTTGTATTTGCAGTTGTTTAGATTGTGTGGTGTAGTCCGGAGTCTGTGTACACAGCCTCCGATAACGTAAAAACTGTCCAAAGGGGAGATTATCTCTGAGTGCCTTGGGGTGGTAGCTTGAGTAACAGAGCAGGGCGTTTCTGTCTGTAGATTTCTTGTAGACGCTCGAGTGAAGGTTCCCACTAACTGCTGAGATGGCAAGATCAAGGAAGTGGGTTTTGGATCTATATCTCTCCAAAGTAAACTTGAGGTGTGGATTGAGGGAATTGAGCCAGATGTGGAAGGCCTCTATCTCGTGTTCTAAGCCTCGAAATATTACAAAAATGTCATCGATATATCGCCGCCATATAATTAGGTGTGCGAGATACGGGTTAATCTCTGGATAGATGTGTTGGCGTTCGAATGAATCAACATATAGATTGGCGAGGCTGGGGGCAAAGGTTGCCCCCATCGCAGTTCCTGAGATCTGTTGGTAAAATGTGTCTTCAAAGAGAAAAAAGTTCTGGGCAGTGCTATTTCTGGGAGAGATAAGATAAAATTAGGCGGGACTCCATGGAGGTCCATACCTGAGTGTAACAACCTGCTGAGCATGTGCAGTGTTTCCTGCTGCGGTATCCGGGTGTAGAGGGATTCTATATCAATGGTGACTAGCCATTCTGTTTCTGGATCGTATGTGATGGTGTCTAAAAGAATCAGCACATTTGTGGAGTCTTTCACATAGCTAGTCATTTTTGGGACTTGATCTTTGATAAAGAAATCCACATATTGTGAAAGGGGTTCCAGAACGGAGCTAATTCCTGAAACAATGGGACGGCCTGGTGGGGGAGTAAGCCCTTTATGAATTTTTGGAAGAGCATACATGGCAGGGATCCGGGGGTGGGGAGGGGACAGAAAAGCAGCTTCCCGAGCGCTAATGTATCCCTCAGCTTCTGCCTCAGAGATGATAGGTGCTATCAGAGCCTGCAAACATGGAGTGGGGTCTCTCGGTAGAATACAATAGCTGTGTGGGTCATCAAGTAGGTTGGTGACCATTGTGATGTATTTGGTGGTATCCATAATGACAATGGCACCCCCTTTGTCAGCTGGTTTTATCACGATGTCTGGATTGTTGGCTAGGTCTGTTAGAGCAAGCAGTTGGGGTTTGGTGCAGTTATTATGGATAAATGGAATGTTGGATTCAAATTCGGAGATCTTTTTGAGCAATGCCTGTTCAAAAGTAACTGATTCTGCAGTGTTTGCACAATGCGGTGGGAAGTACTGTGATGGAGGGCGAAGGCCCGTCACATCTTTGTCTTCGTAGGTGTGGTTTGCAAAGTACTGACTCAGTCGTATCTTACGCATCAATTGAGTAACTTCTACCCTGGTCTGGAACGGGTCATAGCGGGCTGTAGGGATGAAAGCTAAGCCTTTTTGTAAAATCTCTTGTTCGGGTCTGGTAAGGATATGGGCGGATAGGTTCATGATAAGTGAGGGAGGAGTGGTGGTATAGCTCCCTGTCCCCGACTCCGTGTGACCACTGTTGGCGGGGGGTGGTTCTGCCACCGTGTGCGGTTCTGGCCTCTCCCGCACTGTCCTAAAAAAGGAACCGCAGGGGGGGTGCCCTGGTTGGAGCTGTTGAACTGTACTCTCTTGTTCTGCCATCTGTTGTTGTTAGAGCTAGTGCTGGAGTTGCTACTCGAGCTATTCCAAGATCTGTTGGAATTAGACCTTTGGAGATTTTGGAACCGGAGTTGTGCAGCGTCTCGTCGAGCTTGTTTAGCTTCCTCAGTAAAATACTCTTCTGCTACATATGGGTAGACTTTTACATGCGTAAAAGCTGCAAGGTCCTTCTTTAATTTAATAATCTTCCTATTCAGGTTGTTGTCTTTAAACTCTTTCAATGTGGTTTCTAGGAGAATGAGTTTGGCCGAATAGGTGTCCGCAGCGATTTTGGTTCTAAGTGCCTCGCTTTTTTCATTCAGTTCAGTCAGTAGTTGATCTGCGACTGTTTTGGCAGTGTTGATGAGTATAAGCCAGTCTCTGGTACATTTATTAGCTATGAAAGACCAATCTTTCCTGAATTTGAGATTATCTAAGAAGATGCGCGGTTCGATACGTATGATGAGGCCATTAGGTGCAGCATGGGCCCTCAAGTATTCAGTCATGAGTGCATGAGAAGAAGTGGAAACACTGCTCGTTGTTTGGCCTATCAACCAGCAAAGAAAGAAGTACACCTGCACAAATTAGCTAACCGAGTTGCAAAGAAGCTTCCCCAGCCATATCAATCACAGAGCAGAGAGTAATGAGACCCAAGACATTTTGGATCCAGATTACATCAGTGTGCAGAAATCACTGGAGGAGGCATAGACTAAGGCTAGCAAATGTTGATGCTCTGTGAGAGTATCCCCTTCATCAGCACCAGGATAACATTGACAATGTAATGATGTTGATGAGACTTACAGTCCTTCAGCCTGTCAATTACCCCACCAATAAGTTGATGAAGTGACAATATCCCTGAAGAGATCCTCTGCTAGGATCCTCAATGCAGCTCCCACTGTACCACCACATCTAGATGAATTACAGGAGGCTGAACATGTTCATGGCATTGGTTGGCTCCATGAAATTGAAACCCATATACAGGCACAGGAAACACATTTGGCTAGTAAAGTGGAGGTTGTGCAGCAGAAAAACAAGCGGATCACGTGGAGAATGAACTTGTGTGTGCTGCTTCTGCAAACTTGAGGCTGCCACATCTGCCTCTATGATTGTGCAGGCACAGAAGATGAGGGAGTCAATGAATGTGCTGGTCAGTGAGATTGGGCATCCATCGGAGGATAGAGCAGACAATGGCCTACGCAACAAATACAACATGTGACACATCAGCATCATAGCGCCCAGGCCGCTGCTCTACCATGGTGTTGACTGCTGCCACCTTCTTCAAAGGGCCAGTAGAAAAGAGCATAGAGTAAATGAGTCAAAGCAAATGTTTTGAGATTTGAGACTTATGGGGTTGTTCGGCTGTGAGAGGATGAGATGGGCCACTTGGACGAGGTATATGGGAGAAGGTAGGATAGGACATTTGGATAAGGCATACACTTTCTGGGGAATTTGTGTTAGGAAGGGAGTGGGATAGGCCATTTGAACGAGGAGTATATTTTCTGCTGCACATTTCTAGATAGTGTGTGAGATGGGCCACTTGTGCGAGGAGTATTTTTTCTTGAGTGTTGGACAAGGGTATGATGGGGAACTTGGATGAGGGGTGTTCGGTCTGGCGTGATAGGCTGTGGAGGTGTGGGGTGGCCTTCTTGGATGGAGGTGCTGTATGTGATAATGGGGTAGGGAATTAAAAGTCTGCTGGGATAAAGGGCTTGTTTCTGAAGATGTTGGATCAAGGAGGGGCTGGGATGGGCTACATGGATGAATAGTATGAGTTCTGGGGTGCTGGTCTAGATAGGGAGTGGGATGGGCCAAATATGTGAAGGGTATTTTCTTGGGTGTTGGTGGGATGGGGCCCTTGGATGAGGGTATGTTTTCTGGGGTATTGGCATAGGAAGGTGATGGGCCACTTGGCTGATGGGTGTGTTTTCTGAAATGTTGGGCCGAGGATGGGCCACTTGGCTGATGGGTATGTTTTCTGAAGTGTTGGGCCTAGGAGGAGGTAGAATGGGCCACTTTGATAAGGAGTATGCTTTTTCAGGTACTGGTCTAGCTAGGTTGTGGATTGGACCACTTGAGTGAGGGGTATGTTTTATGTGGTGTTGGGCTAGGGAATAGGTATGCTTGTTCACTTGCATATGAGATAATTTTTGGAGTGTTGGGCTAAGGAGTTGTCCCTATACATCACTATATTCGCAGTATGTCATCCATGGTGGACCCGTGTGAGTGTGTTGTCCTGCATAGATGGGTCATCTCTCTCTTTGTGGGAGATGTGTCATTTTAAACTGTGTATCACCCTGCACCCCCCAGCCCCCGTGATCCTTTTGTACTTATATGAACCGGGTGGACTTGTGTAATGGCTGCCAATGCGAAATGCTGTTCATATGCATGTATGTTCATACTGTTATTTTGGTGTGAACGAAAACTGGTTCATTATGGGCTGTCATTTGGGGTTGCTTATATACTCCACACTGTTTGTTGTGGGGGTACATGTGCAGGATAGCTGAATTACTTGGTTTATGTATATTAAATGTTTAGAGTTGCTGTGCTCGCAATTGGGGTTTTTGTTGTCAATTTCCTTACTACTAGCAATATGCCTCTCTCAGGGGGGGGGGCATTACCAGTTCATGTAATGCCCCAGGGCCTTCGTTAAGGCCCTCACGCCTATTACCTGAAGTGGCAATGCCCACCCTGCTTGGTGCTTATTGCTTAATTCACCATCTTTAAATCAGACTCCAGACACCGCTAATAAGGAAAGATCCCACCTTGCACCTGGGGACATTTTTCTCCTGCGTCCCCACTACCTTTTCTACTTTTCCCCTATCTGTAAGTAGGCAAAAGAACCCTAGCCAATGAAAGATAAATCTAGCTAGAGAAGCTGGAACTCAGCACTAAGAAAACTGAATGAGGTAACAGTGCACACAGGGACAATAAAGCAAATGCTAGCCAAACAATACTTGTCATCGGCATTTCTGATATCGGCGGATGTGCAATTTCCCTTTTGTTGAGATGCAATAGCTTGAGCTGCATCCCACGCATTAAATTAATTTGTCCTCATCATAGATACGCTTAAAAGCAAACTAACTGCATCTCTCCACTCCATCCATGGTGTGCAAATAGTCTCAAACTGCACTGCCCATGTGCAAAGATTTCACAATACCCAATATTATGTCTCTATATACTCACTGCCATCCCCACGGTGGGGTCAGTTGTATAATGACATGCCTTAATTGTATATGCATGTTTCTGTCTCAAACCTACAGTATTTATAGTTTTGAGGTAGTCCAGAGTATCAGACACCAGACTTTAAGCAGCCCTTTACCAGGGTTTGTAGCTTTCCATTAAAAATGTGTTTCTTTTTTCTTTTCAGTTTACTATTAAGACATTAAATGGTCTGCAATTGCTTACACTTTCCATATAATTAAAAGAAAAGAATGGTAACATTAACACTTATGCATATATAACAGGGGTAAAATAACAGTGGTATGAAATATCAATTTGGAGATAAATGGATGAGATGTGTGAGGTGTTTTGAATGTCTCCATTGATGTACAACAATTTCCCTAACACACGGGATGCACAAAACACTGGACTCAGACGGTCTGGTTCACATGGTTTGTTTACCTGCAAAGGAGATAAATGAAATAGCAATAACAGAAAAATTATCATCTAAAATCTGAATCTCTCACATTGTGCATGATTTTGCCTCACTTCCCAGTGATGTTATTGAATTCCCAGGGGTTCTTGAACCCTTAGGTTGCTTGAGTAGTCGTTGGAGGCTTCCCAGTGGATCCCACATGATGTGGCCAGTGTCTGTCCCACAATATGATATGATATGATATTTTATTTGTATCGCGCTCGTAGACAAGTGTTTCAGAGCATGACAAGGCAAGGGAGGGGTACAGGGGAGAACAAAACAACGATCTTACTAGGCCCAGTGACATTGAGATCGTGCAAGTGCATGAGAAAGGGAAAGGGGAAACGTGCATGGAAGGGGGAGAGTGGAAAATGCAGAGCAGAGGATACACAGATAAATAATAATAAATACAAAACAATATATAATGGAGCAATAAACAGAGGTAGTGCAGCCAGCAAGTGGCAAGTGCTGTGTTTACGCCAGCAGAACTGGGTAAGTCTGATAAGTGCATACAAAGAAGAAAGTAGGGGTTTGGGGGACTGTATGGGTACAGATACAGTCCCCAGTGCAAGGGGTGGCGGGAGCAAGTGCAGAAGGGTCTCATGGTGAGCAGATAACTGGGCCAAGGTGACAGAGGGTGGGCAGATGCACAGTGCCAAGAGAGAGCAGATCGGCAAGGGAGAGGGGGAGCAAAGGCAGCTGCAAAGAGGAAGGTCTTGAGGTGCTTCCGGAACCGGAAATGGTTCTCCTCAAATTTTAGAGTGGCAGGGAGGCTGTTCCAGAGAGCGAAGTGCTCGAGACGGGAGGTATCTGCAGAGGGATAGCTGAAGGTATTTTGGACCCAGGTTCCAGCAAGCCTTGTGGACAATGCAGAGGGTTTTAAATGTAATCCTTGTATCCACTGGGAGCCAATGGAGAGATTTCAGAGCTGGAAAGATACGATCCCAGGGCCTGAGGCCAAAGACAAGTCTTGCAGCCCTGCTCTGGATTAGTTGCAGAGGGTGAAGAGTAGAGACAGGTAGAATTAGAAAGAGGCTGTTACAATAGTCCAACCTAGAAGAACCAGAGCTTGGGAGACAGCAAGCTTCTGTGTGAAGGAGAGGAAAGTACAAGTGCATCTGAGGAGGTGCAATAGGAAGTTTGACTTTTTAGAGACCTCAGAGATGTGGGCAGAGAAGGAAAGTGTGAAATCGAAGAGGACCCCGAGGTTCTTAGCCTCACAGGTGGGGATAAGAGGAGGGCCAAGCGAGGCCGGCCAGAGAGAGAGAGGGGAAAGGATGGAGAAGAGTTGCCGATGAGGAGGATGTCTGTCTTGCTGGCATTCAGACAAAGATCATTGGTGGCACCCCAACCTTGAATGGCAGTTCGGTAATCAGCGATGAGAGAGGGAGAGGAGGTGGCCAAGGGCAGCCAGAAAATGATTTGATTGTCGTCAGCATAGCACTGGAAATTTGAGCATAGAGTGGCAATGCAGTGGGCCAGAGTTGCCAGGTGTTGGTTGAAAAGCCAGGGCGAGAGGTTAGACCCCTGCGGAACACCACTGGTAGAGAGGAAGATAGAGGATAGGAAGGACCCCAGTTGAAACTGGGAGGGTGAATACATCACAAGTAAGCTTTGTAGTCTCCTCCTCCTGCTGAAGGGCTATGTGTAGTTTCTCCTTTGGTTGAGGTAGATCCAAGAATTGCCCCCTTCCCTTCCTAAAACTCTGTTTATCCTCAGTGCCCAGTCCCCTACTTCCCCAAAGCTTGGGCCCACCCATCCTTGGCTGCCCTATCTGACCTCTTTGCCTGAAATTCATTCCTCCTCCTCCTGCTCACTCAGTCTTCCATGGCAAAAACCAGCCACCTTGTGTCTCCCTGATCTGTCTGACTAATGCTTTGACTTCCCACTGTGCTGTTACCATCTCCTCCTCAGATGCCCTCGTTCGCTGTTGTGACTAGCTCCTCTTTGTTTCCACCTATTCCTCTTTTGTTACAACTTCCTCATCTGCTGTTACCAACTCGCCTGTATTGTTGTTCCCTCCTCCTCTGCTATTACCACCACCTCCTGCGTTGTTATACCTCCTATACTATTACCATCTCTTCAGCAGTTACCTCTGTATCCTCTGTTGTTACCACCTCTTCCTCTGCTGTTACCGCCTCCTCCTCTTCTTTTGCAACCTTTTCTTGTCTCTTTTTGTCCTCTTGCTTCCAACAGCTCCTTAACATCCTCATGTTACGCTTCAATACTCTGCAACCACCTGCCACAGCGATTTTCCAACAACTCAAACTCACTGAACTGGGGATTGTGTTTTTGAATAGTTTTTTTTCTGGATCAAACTCTTTGTGGGTAGCGGCACCCAGGTATGGAAATTATGGAAGGGTTTGGAATGAGTGCTGCTCCTGGGTGCAGTTGGCCTCACGTTTGCCCTTGGAGGCTGGACCAAGCCTTCATCGGGCCTGTCTGCCATCATGAATTGCACTCTCCCCCTCCCTAGGTCTTTGTTGTGATTAACTTTGCATTCATCTGGTGCAAGTGACAAGAATCTTGAGATGGAATGCAGGGCTTAGAATGTTTATCTATGAGTGAGTTCCAGGTTTGTTAGTTGCAAGGATGTAAGCCCTGAGAGAGGATGCCGGTGGGTGTCCTATGTCCCCTTTTACTTACCTGACCCTAAGAACTGTATTTGGTGTACCTAAACCTAAGTAAATAAGTTAACAGTTCACTGGAGTGTCAGAGTCATTTGTGGCCAAACCTTGAACTCAACACTGGCGACGAGGATGGGATCTGGCTGTGCTGGGGGGACAGCACCAAAGGGAGACACCCACCGCCCCCCCCCCCCTCTGAGAAGTGATCCTCTCTCAGGTAAGAGCGCTGGATGGCTGTGAGGCACTGCAAGTGCAGTGAGGGCAATTGGGGTCCAGACAGAGGTGCTACAGAGGCAGAGGGGGCAAGAAAGGCCCAGACAGAGGTGCTACGAAGGCACTGGAATAACAGAGCAGCTATGGATGTAAAGGTGCTACATGAGGCAGTGGAGAGGTTCTGCCAGGGCAGTGAGGCGCTACAATGGGCAATGAGATGTTGCAGAGGCAGTGAGGCGCTGCATGAAGAGGTGCTGCGAGGGCAGTTAGGCACTGCAACAGGCAGTGAAGAGGCGCTGCAGAGACAGTGAAGCGCTGCTAGGGGCAGTGAAATGCTACAGAGGCAGTGAGGCGCTGCATGAAGAAGTGCTGCAAGGGCAGTGAGGTGCTGCAACAGGCAGTGAAGACGTGCTGCAGGGGCAGTGAGGTGCTGCGTTAGGCAGTGAAGAGGTGCTGCATGAGGCAGTGAAGAGATTCTGCAAGGGCAGTGAGGCACTGCAAGATGCAGTTAAGAGGTGCTGCAGGAGGCAGTCAAGAGGCGCTGCAAGAGGCAGTGAGTGGTCGCTGCAGAGGCTGTGAAGTGCTGCATGGTGCAGTGAAGAGGTGAGGCGCTGCGAGGGCAGTGAAGTGCTGCACGGGGCAGTGAAGAGGCACTGCATAGGGAGTGAAGAGGCACTTCAGTGGCAAGGGTGTGCTGCAAAGGGCAGTGGGGACAAGAAGTTCTAGTGTTGAAAGGTACAATGGTCTGCTGTAAAGTTCAGTGGGCTCTGTGAGACTTATGGTTATTAGAAGGAGCTGTGAAGTTCATTGGAGCAGCAAGGTTCATTCATTCATTGGCATGGTGAAGTTCAAGGTGGCAGTCTCTCATAAAGCATTTAAGAGAATTGAGACTGTACAAACATTCAGAAGAGTTGGAAGTTGTTAATGGATCTAGGAGGGGCCTGGGGCCCATGGACTGTGCAAACATCTGTTGCGCCAAGGCTACAAGCTATTGGTCATAGTGAAGGCAGCTGAGATCACTGACAAAGTTATCCGATGTCAGCGCTTACCTTTGACTGGAACCGAAGGTTGCTGCGGTTGGCTTGAGTGGAGTCCTGGAGTTCGGCATGAGTGCTGCATGTCTCTCTCTTTAATTGAGTTATGTAGTTTAACATATTTCTCTCCACAGGCGGACTACTGTCCATTACATGTGTTGCATGTGTGAAAAGGTGCAATGGTTGTGGTGAACCATTGAGCGGACTACTGTCCATTACATGTGTTGCATGTGTAAAAAGGTGCAATGGTTGAGGTGAACCGTTGAGCGGACTACTGTCCATTACATGTGTTGCATGTGTAAAAAGGTGCAATGGTTGAGGTGAACCGTTGAGCGGACTACTGTCCATTACATGTGTTGCATGTGTAAAAAGGTGCAATGGTTGAGGTGAACCGTTGAGCGGACTACTGTCCATTACATGTGTTGCATGTGTAAAAAGGTGCAATGGTTGAGGTGAACCGTTGAGCGGACTACTGTCCATTACATGTGTTGCATGTGTAAAAAGGTGCAATGGTTGAGGTGAACCGTTGAGCGGACTACTGTCCATTACATGTGTTGCATGTGTAAAAAGGTGCAATGGTTGAGGTGAACCGTTGAGCGGACTACTGTCCATTACATGTGTTGCATGTGTGAAAAGGTGCAATGGTTGTGGTGAACCATTGAGCGGACTACTGTCCATTACACTGTCTGTATAAAAAGGGAAATGTTGTTCCTAGACTTTGGTGCCATTGTTTTTGGCATATGTTGGTAGACATGTATGCGGTGATGTGTGAGTGAAATAAGATATTAAGGTTTTGAATGTTTATTAAATCTTCATTAGAGTTATTAAGTTGATAACAGTGTTCATCATTAGCTGTTCTATGTAGGCATATTAATATGTTCTCTCCACAGGTGGACTTTTAATTTTAATCCACAGATGGACATTGATGTTAATGTTAATAGATTTTGAAGTGGTGACAGGGTCTAAACCTTTTGGAGTTGGTTGTGGTTATATATGAAATGCTTTGAATAATCTTTTGTTTTTCAGGTGGGACCTTACTGGACAAATCTTTTGATTAAATATTGATCTTGCCACCGATACTTTACTGTTCTTGTTGTTGTCCCTATAGGGGAAAGATGTGTTGTGATTAACTTTGCATTCATCTGGTGCAAGTGACTAGAATCTTGAGATGGAATGCAGGGCTTAGAATGTTTATCTATGAGTGAGTTCCAGGTTTGTTAGTTGCAAGGATGTAAGCCCTGAGAGAGGATGCCGGTGGGTGTCCTATGTCCCCTTTTACTTACCTGACCCTAAGAACTGTATTTGGTGTACCTAAACCTAAGTAAATAAGTTAACAGTTCACTGGAGTGTCAGAGTCATTTGTGGCCAAACCTTGAACTCAACAGTCTTCTTGTGCAGGACCCAAGTTGCCTGTTGGCTAAACATCTGAATTGTAGGTTGAGAAAACTATTGACAAGTTGTTTAAACTCACTCAAGTTCAGAGGAATGTTGTTCCTTGTCACAATTTCAACAATGTATCTACATTCGAGGGATCACTGTACCAGGATAAAATAGATTTTTACTTTTCTATCACCCACGGTGGAGAAAAAGTGAGCTGCAAATATTGTTTCAAGCACAGTTCCCTGGAGGCCACACATGGAAAGACCTGTGGTCAGAGGTCTCCAACCTTGCAATATTGCTTCAGTTCAGTTACAGGCCTTTCTAGCTCCATGACTGTCTCATTAGGTCTATGCTGACACTTCTCGGATGCTGCATGCTGAAGTGAAATATTATCAAAACAAATGCTACTAGGGTTTTTGGTGAACTATATTGAATCTGGTTGAAGATAAGCCTTTGTTTTTTGGTCCCTGAGACATTGGATCTGCCAAGAGAGTGCTTCAGATTCTCACTGTAGGGGAGGGTGTCCAGGATAGGGGGTTCAGTGTTTGTCTCCTACCATGAAACGGTACCAATGGAGGGTGACTATGTGGTCTTCCCTATACATCACTACTATACACTGGTTCAGGGAAACACCTGATCTCCTGAGTGACCCACTTGGTCTCCAGAGCCAGGGAGGGAATCCTTGTCAAGCTGTCATAGGAATCGGAGCAATGCATATAAAATAAAAGGGGAACAGCGATGGGAGCTGGCAGAGGTGTTGCTAGGTCTGGAAAAGATCTGAGGCTGTGCTAATATCAGCATTGTCGGGACTCAGGGCTAGCTTGGCTTTTGGTTGTAGCCCCTGAGCTTCTATCTGGGGCTATAACCAAAAGACCCAGGCATATATCCCCCTCAGCTCCAACTAGCAAAGCCTCTGAGAGCTGGATTCAAACCACTGTTTCAGATCTCTGCTATTTGTTTATTTCTCATTAGGTCAATTCCTGCATCATTCGTGATGGGCTGGTGTAATGTTTTGTCTCAGGGACAGGCAGCCTTGGAATTTGTAAAAAGATGGAGACTTATCTTAAATAAATGTTTATTAGACTTGATAATTCTGACAATTGAAGAATTATCTAAATCCCTCACATCCTTAGAAGTAGACCTGGAGAGCAATAAGAAATCCCTATTGACCTACATGACGAAAGATGTACTAACCTCATTACTAAAAGAAATTGACAGGAAACTTGAAAGTTATCAAAGAGAAATTGATTCTAAGAGAATCAGGAAATTTAGGAGGGACACTCTGGACTATATTTTTGACAAAGTATACACGTGGAAAGAGTACTATCAACAGAAGGATCACCAGAGAGGAGTAAGGCCATATACAAACAAGAACAAACAAATACCAAGTTTGGCACTATCTTCATCAGAAGCTTCTAGTGGAGGGATTGAAAACCCTGAAGTGACCACCGAAATAGCACAGGAAGGAAGGAGTGAAGCGAGAGGTAGTAGTCAGACCCCAAGCACCTCTAAAACAACTTTGGAAAAGCCAACTACAACTTACTCTTTTTTAGACCGAATCCGACACGACAGGGGAAAAAGAAAAAACCCACCAAGGAAGGCCAATTACCCTCCAAAGAAAACCTAGTGGTTAACATATTGAAGTACAAACTGTCCACATTTGAATGCCAGATGCTACAAAAGGGAATCTCATTTGTTCCGCAGTACAACAGTACATTACTAAAGGAGAAAATCACTTTTTTAAAATTGACTAGAAAAATGAAATTGAAAGTCTTTTTTCATTCCGTTGAGATACCAGAAAGAAGACAACAAACTGAATCACAGAGATGCAACCTAAGAGCACCTTTTCACCTCCTGTTCAGAACTCAGTACTAGATGCATTTCAAAAACGATTTCATAACAGATCTAGAGGCAACCTGACTCAAAGAGAGAAACAAGTCCTTGATCAATTATAGCAGAACCCAGAAATTATTTTGAAACAGGCAGATAAAGGGGGTGCTCTGGTGATAGTGGACACCACCAAGTGCAAGGCTGAAGTCAAGAGACAGCTGAATGATCAAGATACATATTTGGAAAGCTTTCTAGATCCAACTGAGCAAGGACATGAAGTGATCCAAGAGGTACTAGACCAATCAGAATCCACTGAGATTATCACACACAAAACCAAGGCTTTTCTGATAAATGTACATCCATTGATGCCAGTCATATATGTATTACGCAAAATAAAGAAGAATCTGACAGAACCACCTGGGCGTCTGATAATTGCTGCAAACAGCTTATTGGAACCCATTGCACAATACATAGACACGATCATTCAACCACTAGCACAGAAATGTACAACACGCATAAAGGACACTAATGATTTCTTGAGGAGCTTGGGTGAAACAACCTTTGAGGCAAACACAGATTTTTTATTCACCATGGATGTGACAAGTCTGTATACCAAAATTACCCATTGAGCGGTCTTGAAGCTATGGAATGGATGTTATTAAACACCGAAGGAACAGTGAAAAGTGATCATCTTTTCATCATGAAACTCCTAACTATTGTCCTGAACAACAACTTCTTTTCATTTGAAGATCGATACTTTGCTCAAATCTCAGGAACATCCGTGGTGGAAGCCATGACCCCCAGCTACAGCTATGCCAACATTTACATGTTTTACTTAGATGAGACACAAATTATCAACAATTCAAGATGGAAAGACAAATTAAAGTGTTTAGTAAGGTTGATCGATGATCTCTTTGGATTTTGGCAAGGTAATGAAGAGGAACTTTTGGAATTTTTTGATTTTATGAACAATTTAGCTCCACAAATTCAATTTACCTACAAATACAGTAAGTCTTCTATCCAATTTTTGGATGTTTTGATATACCAAAAAGGAGACAAATTGGAGACCACAATCTTCACGAAAAACACTGATAGAAATAGTTTACTCTTAGCTATAAGTTTTCACCCAAAAAATACCATATTGAATATTCTTCTAAGTCAGTTCTTGAGATATAGACAAATAATCTCAGAAGAAAGTGAATATGAATTGAAAGCAACAGAACTTAGAGAGAAATTCGTGAAGAGAGGATACAATGAGGATACGCTATCCCAGCATCCAACAGCAGTGAAGAACACCCCAAGACGAGAGGCCTTGAAAACTAAAGAGAAGACCACAAATGCAGATCTAGTGTATGTTATTACTTTTTCACAACAAAGCAACAGAATCAAACAAATAGCGAAGAAAAACTGGAAAATGTTGTCACTTTATCCGACACTTGCAAACCTTTTCCCAACACCACGCCTGTTTGCCTATAGTAAAAGCAGATCATTGAAGGATCACCTGATTAAATCAGACTTTAGTCAAAGACACAAGCAAACAAAAGGACAATTGAAAGGAACCATACCATGTAACAATTGCAGTTGCTGCCATAATGTATTGAAAGGGAATTCCAGTCATCATCCATACAGTGGACAGAAGATCTCATTAATGCATACTTTCACTTGCGATACAATGAACATTATATATGGCATTAAATGCCCATGTCGTCTTTACTACGTTGGACTTACAAGTAGAAAAGCGAAAACAAGATGGGGAGAGCACAAGCCAAATATCCCTAATTATTCTACTAAATCCCCAGTGGCCCAACATTTTGATGCACAAAAACATTCCATTGCTCAGATCGAATTTGTAATTCTAGAACATGTCAAACTCCCAAGAAGGGGGTGTAATCTGACTCAGCTTCTCCAGCAGAGAGAAATATTTTGGATAGAGAAACTCGACACAATGTACCCTCGGGGAATGAATTTTGAATGGGACTTGAATTGTTATTTGTGATTTTGAATTTATTGGAAACATGTATGATATTGTTCCCACAAGTACAGAGAGATGTATTGTATAGACATGGGTTTGTTCAATCATATGACCGAGGTGAACTACCACATCTATAACTTGGACATAAGAGATGCAACATATCCCAGAGATGCCAACCGGTACATTTTTACTAGTAGGTGAGTAAGGGACTCACATCCACAGAAACAATCAGGGTGTATAACAGCTTACTCAGACTAGGAAACAGGCAGCAGTCATCAGGATTCCTAAAGCGATGTAGAGTGAGACTCACAGCTTCTAACTAAAATTAATTAATAAAAACCAAAATGTATAGAGATCACACATCTTGGTAAAAATATCGAGCACCATAGATATACAAAGAAAATGTAACTCTTATTTATCACATCACGCGTGTATACCAGACTTAGATTTGTGAATCCATGTATTGGATTCTAATATTCCCCCAAGATGACAACCAAATTGCACTATACAGACTAGAAGTGAGCACTCTAATAGGAAAATGCTGACTGGCTGCTTAGGGACGCCTTCTGTGCAGTGCAACAGTAAGTGCAGTACACGCAAGTGTATCTCCCGTTGAGGAACAGCTCTCTACTAGCAGAGGTAAGCTTGTACGAGACGCGAAAATTTAAACATACTCTCACGATCTCATTGAATGCTTGACAGCGAATACCATATACCTTTCTTAAGGATCACGATTGTCAAGATCCATGAGACGCCTGTTACAACCCGTGTACACAAGGTCGCTGGGATGACTAAAGTTGCTGTGGAAATCAGACGGCACCGGCACGCATACCTTTAGTCACACAAATGTAGGCTTTTAGCCACATTCTTTAATCCAGTGCAATGGACAGGTTTATAGATAAAGTTACCTTATGTAACATCACCATTATTGTTATTTTTAGGAGCGCAACCAAAGTATCTCAGAAACAGCGTGATCGGCATCACTTCATGTGCACTGCCACATGGATACTGATACAGTACAGACCACACTATTGGTAAGTCTCTCTAAACAGAAATACGTTTAATAAGGAATCACAGATTTTAGGCGGTACGCAGGAGGACCCAGCGCTCTTAACAGCGCCTTGTCCCTCTGCTTACCTCCATTTTTATTTTTTTTAAACAATTGAACATGTAAACCATACTTGACTTTATTTTTATTTAACAGCTAAAAAACCACGTCTTACCAGTTTAGGCAGATAGCCTACAACAGAAGACCAATCTGAAGGTTATTGTTTTACAAAGGTAGCGGGCGCCCCTCTCTCGCAAGAACAGACATGATAACCTGTTCAGTGGTTATCAACCACTTGAGAGTTCGCAGCCACTGCTTTTACTCACTGTGCCTTTCACAGATGGGAAATATCCATTTGCATATCAGTCTTTGTCCTGCCCAGGGGCAGTCCAGCACCGAAATACACTGGCAATTCCAATCTGAACGAGAGTACCACCAGCAACCCCATACACGTGTTTCACCCTTGTTGGGGATCATCAGTGAGGTGAAGCTGATGCCTCTCTAAGCACAGTGAGAGGGAGACCACGTCTGGTTGCCCCCAGGAGACCTAGGGTTACCAATCCCAGGTTCCTTAAAAAATAGTTTTACAAAGGTAGCGGGCGCCCCTCTCTCGCAAGAACAGACATGATAACCTGTTCAGTGGTTATTAACCACTTGAGAGTTCGCAGCCACTGCTTTTACTCACTGTGCCTTTCACAGATGGGAAATATCCATTTGCATATCAGTCTTTGTCCTGCCCAGGGGCAGTCCAGCACCGAAATACACTGGCAATTCCAATCTGAACGATCATTAACCTTTTTCTTATGAATATGAACAAAAATAGCATATACTTTTATGTGATATAATTGATTATTGACTGTTTATTACTCATGCACTATACAAATATACAGACGAAAATGACTAAATCTACTGTTTATGTGAACAATTATTAATCTGAATAATACGATTGAATTAATTTAATGTTTATTGCAAAAATATCTATTTGCTTACTGCTGTATCCTAGTTTGTTCCTCTTGATGCTACGATGATCCACCCAGACTAACCTTGGAATGTTGCCCTTTTCACAGGTTAATCTGATACATAATAGTCTAACCGTGACTGAAGCTCTCGATTGTTATGCAATAATATGTTAGCCTCCTGCAAAGTGCACTGTACTGCAACGAGGTTGTGTGGTCTCTGGCTTTTTGTTCAAGGTGTAAATCCAGAACTTTCAGTTGGAGTGTTTTGTCTAATAGGGATGCAGAGGCCACACCGTCCTTAATATTAAGCATTGATTTTTGTGCTAAACCCTGAAATCAATGTCATAATTAATCTCCTGAGTTTTGAGCATCCTGCGACTCCTCTGTGCAAAGTCATTAAAACTTTAAAGGGCCCATTTTAAGACCACATTCTTTTTTTGTGCTTTGCAACTCGTCATCTCTTTTACCATGCTGTACCCTCCACGTTAATTGTACTGGTGGAAGCATACCTACAGAAGTCAAGAATTAAGCATCACAATTAGTATGCGCTGTTATTTATTGTATAGGGGCTTACGGATACTGCACTGTAATATATATAGGAAATAATTTTCCTAGAGTGGAATTGAACTACTGAACTCTAACATTCTCTTTTTTGTTGCTTTAATCTACTGAAAGGCACACATGTGAGTTCATTGATTTGCTGCTTTAGGAGAATTATGAAATCACTGTGGCACACATTAAGAGGGTAATTCATAGAATTTCGCAGAAAAGTGTCGCAAGCGGCTGGCGCAGAGTGTCCGCGTGCGATTGTGTGCGCCAGGCACGTGCGCTAAAACCGATTTCCGCGCACAGCGTATTCATGGATTTCATGCTCCTAAACCAGCCATGGCGCAGAGTATCGCAGCGAGCCTGCAGCAGCGCCAGTAACGCACCCAAGAACGCCCTCGCGCAAGGAAAAGCCATCAACATCGCTAAATCATTGCAAAGGGCTGCGCTAACTCTGGACCAGTTTACAGGGCTGCCAAACAAGGAACGCAAAGCGGGCAACCTTCATATCAGGAGTACGCGGGAAGTTTTACACGCGATTAGCCAGGGTACGTGTATTACAGGGGTACGCGGGAAGTTCAACACGCGATTGTCCAGGGAACGTGTATTACAGGGGTACGCGTGAAGTCTTACATGCGATTAGCCAGGGCACGTGTAATACAGGGGTACGCGGGAATTATCACACGCGATTTGGCAGGGTACGTGAATTACAGGGGTGCGTGGGAATTATCACACGCCATTTTGCTGGGTACGTGTATTACAGGGGTGCGTGGGAATTATCACACGTGATTAGGCTGGGTGGGTCCTCACAAGTGTTCCCTGTACACCCTCCACGGCCCCTGCAGGCAGCCCACAAAACAGGGGACTACCCTGCACACCTGCTCATGTCACCCTGCACCCCCACCCCCCAGCCACCAGGGGCACCCACCACCAGGCCCCCACCCATGTCTCCTACCACCCCCACCCCCCAGCAGTGCAGGGGCAGCCTCCACCAGGCCCCCACCCATGTCACCCACCACCCCCACCCCCCAGCCACCAGGGGCAGCCTCCACCAGGCCCCCACTCATGCCCAACTCATGTCTCCCACCACCCCCACCCCCCAGCCACCAGGGGCAGCCTCCACCAGGCCCCCACCCATGTCTCCCACCACCCCCACCCCCCAGCAGTGCAGGGGCAGCCTCCACCAGGCCCCCACCCATGTCTCCCACCACCCCCACCCCCCAGCCACCAGGGGCAGCCTCCACCAGGCCCCCACCCATGTCTCCCACCACCCCCACCCACCAGCAGTGCAGGGGCAGCCTCCACCAGGCCCCCACCCATGTCTCCCACCACCCCCACCCCCCAGCCACCAGGGGCATCCTCCACCAGGCCCCCACCCATGTCCCCTACCACCCCCACCCACCAGCAGTGCAGGGGCAGCCTCCACCAGCCCCCCACCCATGTCTCCCACCACCCCCACCCCCCAGCCACCAGGGGCATCCTCCACCAGGCACCCACCCATGTCTCCCACCACCCCCACCCCCAGCCACCAGGGGCACCCTCCACCAGGCCCCGACCCATGTCACCCACCACCCCCACCCCCCAGCCACCAGGGCCAGCCTCCACCAGGCCCCCACTCATGCCCAACTCATGTCTCCCACCACCCCCACCCCCCAGCCACCAGGGGCAGCCTCAACCAGGCCCCCACCCATGTCTCCCACCACCCCCACCCCCCAGCAGTGCAGGGGCAGCCTCCACCAGGCCCCCACCCATGTCTCCCACCACCCGCACCCCCCAGCCACCAGGGGCAGCCTCCACCAGGCCCCACCCATGTCTCCCACCACCCCCACCCACCAGCAGTGCAGGGGCAGCCTCCACCAGGCCCCCACCCATGTCTCCCACCACCCCCACTCCCCAGCCACTAGGGGCATCCTCCACCAGGCCCCCACCCATGTCTCCTACCACCCCCACCCACCAGCAGTGCAGGGCAGCCTCCACCAGGCCCCCACCCATGTCTCCCACCACCCCCACCCCCCAGCCACCAGGGGCATCCTCCACCAGGCCCCCACCCATGTCTCCCACCACCCCCACCCCCCAGCCACCCGGGGCACCCTCCACCAGGCCCCCACCCATGTCACCCACCACCCCCACCCCCCAGCCACCAGGGGCAGCCTCCACCAGGCCCCCACTCATGCCCAACTCATGTCTCCCACCACCCACCCCCAGCCACCAGGGGCAGCCTCCACCAGGCCCCCGCCCATGTCTCCCACCACCCCCACCCCCCAGCAGTGCAGGGGCAGCCTCCACCAGGCCCCCACCCATGTCTCCCACCACCCCCATCCCCCAGCCACCAGGGGCAGCCTCCACCAGGCCCCCAACCATGTCTCCCACCACCCCCACCCACCAGCAGTGCTGGGGCAGCCTCCACCAGGCCCCCACCCATGTCTCCCACCACCCCCACCCCCCAGCCACCAGGGGCAACCTCCACCAGGCCCCCACCCATGTCACCCACCACCCCCACCCCCCAGCCACCAGGGGCAGCCTCCACCAGGCCCCCACTCATGCCCAACTCATGTCTCCCACCACCCCCACCCCCCAGCCACCAGGGGCAGCCTCCACCAGGCCCCCACCCATGTCTCCCACCACCCCCACCCCCCAGCAGTGCAGGGGCAGCCTCCACCAGGCCCCCACCCATGTCTCCCACCACCCCCACCCCCCAGCCACCAGGGGCAGCCTCCACCAGGCCCCCACCCATGTCTCCCACCACCCCCACCCCCCAGCAGTGCAGGGGCATCCTCCACCAGGCCCCCACCCATGTCTCCCACCACCCCACCCCCCCAGCCACCAGGGGCACCCTCCACCAGGCCCCCACTCATGCCCAACTCATGTCTCCCACCACCCCACCCACCAGCCACCAGGGGCACCCTCCACCAGGCCCCCACCCATGTCACCCACCACCCCCACCCCCCAGCCACCAGGGGCAGCCTCCACCAGGCCCCCACTCATGCCCAACTCATGTCTCCCACCACCCCCACCCCCCAGCCACCAGGGGCAGCCTCCACCAGGCCCCCACCCATGTCTCCCACCACCCCCACCCCCCAGCAGTGCAGGGGCAGCCTCCACCAGGCCCCCACCCATGTCTCCCACCACCCCCACCCCCCAGCCACCAGGGGCAGCCTCCACCAGGCCCCCACCCATGTCTCCCACCACCCCCACCCACCAGCAGTGCAGGGGCAGCCTCCACCAGGCCCCCACCCATGTCTCCCACCACCCCCACCCCCCAGCCACCAGGGGCATCCTCCACCAGGCCCCCACCCATGTCTCCCACCACCCCCACCCCCCAGCACTGTGGGGCACCTGCCAGCAGGCCCCCACCCATGTCCAACCCATGTCTCCCACCACCCCCACCCCCCAGCAGTGCAGGGGCAGCCTCCACCAGGCCCCCACCCATGTCTCCTACCACCCCCACCCCCCAGCACTGTGGGGCACCTGCCAGCAGGCCCCCACCCGTGTCCAACCCATGTCTCCCACCACCCCCACCCCCCAGCAGTGCAGGGGCATCCTCCACCAGGCCCCCACCCATGTCTCCCACCAGCCCACCCCCCCAGCCACCAGGGGCACCCTCCACCAGGCCCCCTCTCATGCCCAACTCATGTCTCCCACCACCCCACCCACCAGCCACCAGGGGCACCCACCACCAGGCCCCCACCCATGTCACCCACCACCCCCACCCCCCAGCCACCAGGGGCAGCCTCCACCAGGCCCCCACTCATGCCCAACTCATGTCCACCACCACCCCCACCCCCCAGCCACCAGGGGCAGCCTCCACCAGGCCCCCACCCATGTCTCCCACCACCCCCACCCCCAGCCACCAGGGGCAGCCTCCACCAGGCCCCCACCCATGTCTCCCACCACCCCCACCCACCAGCAGTGCAGGGGCAGCCTCCACCAGGCCCCCACCCATGTCTCCCACCACCCCCACCCACCAGCAGTGCAGGGGCAGCCTCCACCAGGCCCCCACCCATGTTTCCCACCACCCCCACCCACCAGCAGTGCAGGGGCAGCCTCCACCAGGCCCCCACCCATGTCTCCCACCACCCCCATCCACCAGCAGTTCAGGGGCAGCCTCCACCAGGCCCCCACCCATGTCTCCTACCACCCCCACCCCCCAGCACTGTGGGGCACCTGCCAGCAGGCCCCCACCCATGTCCAACCCATGTCTCCTACCACCCCCACACCCCAGCACTGTGGGGCACCTGCCAGCAGGCCCCCACCCATGTCCAACCCATGTCTCCCACCACCCCCACCCCCCAGCAGTGCAGGGGCACCCTCCACCAAACACCCCACCAACCTGGATGACTCCGTGCCATCTTCCCCCGTTGGGCCCTGTGGGGTCCCAGCTGCCCCTTCTGCTGCTGAGGAGTCCAACTCCGACCTCCGCCTCTTGGACCTCCCCTCGCCAGCTGCGGCCTGGGACGCCGCACCAGACTCCTCACTCCCCGACGAGATCACAACTTGGGATGGGATCCGGGCCTTGCGTCTTCGGCTGGTGGTGCGACCCCTGCCGCTGTGCTCCACAGCATCTTCTCCGCACTCTTCATCAGTTGACGCTGCAGACAGGGAGAAAGAAAACACAGGCATCAGGGCACTGTAAAATGGACTCATACACACATGACAGTTATACATGAGTGGCATTGGTAAACCTCACACATGGCATCACAATTCCCAACAGACATGTCATTTCAACTTGCACACATGAGCCATACCACAGCCATAATGCAACAGCCAGCACCATCCATTCACATACAACAGCATGGGCAGCCAAAGGTCATCCACACATCACATGCAACATAGGGAGTACACTACACATGCACACACAACACCAAACCTGCATGCATGTGTACACCTCTGCCAACTGTCGCAGTGTCTCGATCGGCATCCATGTCACACCTGACAATCATTCCTCCACATCCTGTGCCATGCAAGCCCACACACACAAGCACCATCCATGTGTCACACATGAGACCCCTCGCATGTGTCACCCTCACAGCCCTGTACAACCCCCCTACTTGGCCACATAAAAATACATGTTCAAGCTGCACACTCCTGGCACACCACCACACGCACAGCTTACAATCAGTATGCATGTACACTTACTGCTTGACTCCAGACGAGTCTGCTTCTCAAGGACCTGGATGTGGAGCGCTGGGGATATGCGTTCCAGGACACTCATCTGATCTTCCGACAAGTGGCCCCGCCCGCCCCTTAGCATCTGCTGCCATCATGAGGCGCCGGGCCTTGTTGAGGGTCCTGGACCTGAAGTCCTCCCAGCGCTTCCTGACACGTTCGTAGTTGCGGACTGCCACCTCCTCCGCGTTGATGGCAGTCACGATGTCCATCCAGATCCGAGTCCGTCCTTCCTTGTCCGCGCGCAACCTTCCGAAGAGGGCATCATACTGCCCCAGGACATGCTCCACCAGGACACCAACTTCCCTGGCACTGAAGCTGGTGCCCCTCTGCCTCCTTGGCCGGGGGTTGCCACTGGTGCCAGATGTTGTAGTGCCCGACATGGCAACCCCAGAGGCAGGAGTGGGTGGGCAACTGGGTCCTGGGGCTGGGCTGTGGGGCGACGGAAAAGCAGTCGGGAGCCTTTGGTTCCAGCAGGGGTGGTCACAGCAACAGCACCCCTGGCTGATGTGCAGGCAGCAAATGGCAGGGCACGTGGGCAGCAGGCAGTTAGGCAGCAGCAGATGGCAGGTGGGAGCGTGCTCAGGGCTCTGGGGGGCAGTAATTTGGCCTCCTGGGCAGGAGCGTGGTCTTTCGTGTGTGAACGCGTGGACAGCTTGATACGGAGTGATTTAGCACGTGAAAATCCCACACGTCTGCGTGTAAATCGATGATAGTCCCTTAGCGCGTAAACGCGTCACTAGCGTATGCGCGTCTATGAAGTCACGTGCACGCGTAGGAAAAAGTTGCGTGACACGTCCGAGTGTCAAAGCGTGTTATTGGTGGAAATAGCCCTACACGCAGAAGTTACAAAGCGTGTAATTGATGAAAATGGACCTACACGCAGAAGTGTCAAAGCGTGTAATTGGTGAAAATGGACCTACACGCAGAAGTGACAAAGCGTGTAATTGGTGCAAATGGACGTACATGCAGAAGTGTCAAAGCGTGTAATTGGTGCAAATGGACCTACACGCAGAAGTGACAAAGCGTGTAATTGGTGCAAATGGACCTACACGCAGAAGTGACAAAGCGTGTAATTGGTGCAAATGGACCTACACGCAGAAGTGACAAAGCGTGTAATTGGTGGGAATGGGCCTAGCACGTACACGCTGCGTAAGTGACGCTGTACGTGTGGGCCTGCATATAAGGTACGTGTAGAACACCAATTCCTTGTACGTGCTTTTCGTGGAGAGCGAGTGGGTGAATTCCCTACTTCTTGTCGTTTCACACGCGATTTACTTCACGGCGTTTCAAGTTCGTACTCCCTGTTACCTCTGACAGCTTTTTCTATTTTTTCTCTTGTACTGGTTTACCTGGGCCTGTTCCCTCAAACAGTGTTCCCTTCTACTGTTGTCCTGTCTCCTCAGACAGCGTACATATCTTCTTTTGGCGGGGGTGTTGCCAACCAAACGCGCTCATTTTTCACGCTCTTTTACCTGGCAGACGGTGAGTCACGCACGTATCTAACATCTGCGCTTGCCCCGTGTGTAGCCTACCCCTTCAGAGGTCATTCTAGGCTGCGTGTGACACGCATACGTTCATTCTTGTGTTACTGGGTGCCACAGCGTAGTGCAGATTTTTCTTTCTGCACACGTGGTCTAGGAGGGGTTGCGTGCACGTCATCTCCCTTTTTTGGGCCTCCTGCGCGTTGCGTGACCCGTCATCTTTCCCCAGGGGTTACATTCAGCCTTGCTAGAGTACTAGGGTACAATTACCAACTGGTACCCAACCCCTTTGACCCCCAATTGCCCAGGACAATAGTCTACATCCACTCCCATACGCACATTAAAATCAGTGCCATGGCTGGGAGGCGAGGATTCCGTAAGGGTGGCAAAGGTGGAAGAGCCACAAGTGGTGGCCGTGGTGGATCCGGTAGGGGACGTGGTCGTAACTTGCAGGGTGAGCCTGTCCCCCCATGTGTGGAGGACCAGTCAAGGGCACCCATAATCCACCCCCCTCCCCCCTCCCGTTGAGGCTGATGTGGCTGACACCATCCATGCTCAGCCCTTGTTGGACCAGCCCATTGTGGCACCAGACCTGGCTGACTCCATGGCTGACTTCCAGGTCAGCAGGGCTACGACACGACATGCTGGTGCACGTTGATGCCATCATGCCACGTGGAGCTGGGGGAGCAAGGTCATCTGCTGCCCCAAGTAGGCAGGGCGGAGAGGCTGCAGGGGCAGCTGCGGCTCCATCCACCCCAGCTCTCACACACCCAGCCAGGACAGTGTCGGTCCTAGTCCATCCTGCTGACATTCCCCCTGACACCATTACACTTGAGCCAATGCCTGCACCAACTCCCATGCTGAGTGTGCAATCCCACACACCTGATACAGAGCCCACCAGGGCTCCTGCCCCTAGTGTCCAGAGTGGCGCAGGACACTCAGGATCACCACCACCTTCCAAGCGGAAGAGGAAGAGTGCTCGTCCGGCACAGGCTTATGCCCCAGACACGGCTACACAGTCCGGCCCGTCGAGGAAGCCCAGCTTCACGAATGACGAACTGAATGCACGTGTCAAGTATGTGTCCGGACATGATAACGAGATGGCCATTGTTGCAGGATCCAAGACCACACCTGCACAATGCCAGGCACACTGGCAGACCGTTGCGGACATCGTAAGTGCCCTTGGAATCGTGAGGCGCACAGCCAATGATTGCTATAAGCGCTGCAATGACCTAAAGTGCAGGGCAAAGAAGAAGCTGGCCTCAACTCTAGTGACTGGAGGTGGGTCTCCAGTAGTAGACATGGAACTCACTCCACATGAGTCAGTCGCTGGGACCTACGTCACGGAGGAACAGATCCAAGGCGTGGGAGATCTGCCTGATTACGAGGCATTGTCCGGTGAGTGCACATGCATGTGTGTGTCATCCATGTGCATGGTGTGTGTGTGAGGGCTTCTGTTTGTGTGCCAGGTGAGAGTGTGTGCGCCTGAGTCGTATGGGTCAGCCATGTGCTTCATGCAATACATCCTGCGCAGCTACATTTGGCCATTGCAGTATCCCTTCTGCCAACAGTAGACATCTAGCCCAACAGCACGCCAGTTGCCCTTGAAGTGTCACCTTGCCACAACATTGTTGCTTATTTTTCTCTGTTCATTCAGACAGATTGTTTGCATTCCACCACTTATACTAGGCATTTCTCAGTCCTCTAGTCACATGTCTGGCATGGCTATGGTAAAGTGGAGTGACTTTGTTACCTGGATATCATATGTTCACACATGTCCCTGTGCAATTGGACCATTTGGGACTGCCAGCTCCAGGTGAAAATCAGACCTGTTTGATTTAGAAAAGCTATTACATGCGGGAACTGGACTGAATGAATAAGTGCTGCCCTCCTCTCCATCTTGCCTCAATAGCAATGGTACATGCCATCTGTGTGATGGCATGTGTGTGTCACCTGGCATTCACAGGCCAATGTGTGATGCCACTGCCAGGCAGCATGCAGGAAATGTGTTCATCTTCCGTCTTTGTGTCATCAGTGTGTGCCATTTGCCTGCCCTTCATACGCAGTGAGGGTGCATGCATGGGAGGGTCTTAGTCATGTGGGACATGTGTCAATCAAGTACTGGTTCTCTTGCTTCTCAGCCCTCATTGTGTGCCATGGTGCTAATGCCTGTTTACATTTCTTTGTTATTATGTCTTTGCAGGGGAAGACGCACCTGATACTGCTGGGGTTGTGGAGATGGTGCAGAGCCAGGAGGGGTCCGAGGGCCGACCAACCACCAGTGAGGGACGTGGTGTGCTGGTGGGTGAGAACCCACAAGTGCTGCAGGTCGTGCTCTTAAGGGGTGTCTCTGGCTGCACCTCCCCCGAGCTGTACTCAGCTGTTGATTCGGATGATGAGACCTACGTGCCGTCGCAGGTGAGTGTTCCAGGGAGGGATTCTGTTCTGTCCCACCCACCTGCACCAGGGTCAGAACCCTCAATGGGGATGTCAGTGTTGGCAGCTAGGCCTTTGGTGGTTACGGATGCAGGGTCACACTCCGCGACATCTGATCCTGTTCCTGGGCCAGCAGATCAGAGGGGGAATGCAGTCCTGCAGCCTCAGGCAGTGCTGGCACAGCAAGGCGCAGTCCGCCTTGCCCCAGACAGGTGTGGTGCCCGCCGACGTGGTGGCCGTACGCCACCTGGCAATACCGCATGGGAGCAATCCATTTACGGTATGGCTACCCAACAGGCAGCATCATCCGAGATGATGGCTCAGGCCATGGATAGGGTGGCCACTTCCATTGTCCCCCCTGAAAGGCTGATGGAGCGACTAGAGCAGGCAACCGACTCCATCTGCCAGTCACACAGGGAGGACATGTTGGCATCCAACAGGGACAGGCGGGCGGCACTGGCGACTCTGCAGGAGGCCATCTCCATAGAGTCCCAGGGCCACAGGGAAGCCCTGAGGCAGGAGCTCCATCGACTCAGGACGACTCTTGTTGAGCTTGAGGCTTCAACACACCAAAGGACAGAACAGCAGCTGGAGCGTCTCACCCGTACGCTCTCAGCTGAGATGCAAGCAACAAGGGCGGAGGTCCGGGCATCCCGTGAGTTGTTGCATGGGGACCTCTGCACCCTCATCCTCCAGAACGAGACCTACCACACCCGCATGCTTGCAGCCATGGAGGAACAGAGTAGGGCCTTGCGTGGGCTGCCTCCCATAGTGCAACCACCTCCGGATGCAGCTGCACAGGGTGATAATAGCGACTGCAGTGATACTCCCACAACAGGGTAGCCGTGTGGGCCATGAGCCCATGGAGGTGTTTTTTTTTCCCAGGACCCACACAGGTGGGTTTTGGTGTGCACCCTGTCCTCGGACCTCCTGGGTGGCCTCCCCAACCCCCCCGGGCCCATTAATGGCCATTTTTAATTTTTTTTTATTTTTATTTTTATTTTTATTTTTATTTTCATATTTTTCCCAATTTTTTTGGGACAATTTGTTGGCTTCCGTGGTTCCTGTGGGCATACGCTGCATTGTGGCTGGGCACATGCAGGCTTGTCATGTATTTGGTTCAGATGCCTGGGTTTGAGTCACACACACCCCTCCTGCTTCCCGTTTCCATGGGCTTGCAAAGGGTGTGCCCAAGTGACATTGAAGTACATGGTGACATTGGACTCCCACTACATGTGTGGGTAGTCTAGTCAATACTGTGTATACATTCCTAGTGCATATTGCTGTTCTGTTGTACACTGCATGTTGCATTGATGTGTAACTCATCTGTGTCTGCCTACCAATTTGCAGGTCCCTTCCTCATGTCTACACAAGGCCCTCTAGTCTGGAGATGGGGTCCTTGTTGGCAGCAGTGCACCTACAACTCTACATGGCGCCAACACTGTACAGTTGGAAGTGGTGGGAGTGCAGGTATTTCCAGGTGGTGAGACTACTGATTTATTACATTAGTGAAGTCATGTTAATGGTAGTACCTGCTCAAGTTTGTTGTTGGTCCTGCATTACAGTGAGCATTTCAGGTGTAGCAAGTTTCAATTCGGGACACTGTACATCGTCACACTTGTCATGTTGTGGGGATTACTTTGTTTACCTGCACATAGCATGACATGGCACGGTGTGTTGTGTGGCGGTGCTGGGGATGGGTTGGGTGACATGGCACTGTCCTCTTGTTGCATTTAGCAAGTGGGTATTAATTTTAGCTGCTTGAATGTGTTTCTTCACAAAACTGCATTGGTGGTGTGTGTGGATGCACACATTGTAACACTTCCAGGTGAACAATCTCAGTCTGATATGCTTTTCACGGTTGAATCTCCAGACATTCAGGATCAGTGTCAGGTTGAGTCATCATTGATTGTCAGATGGAATGTGCCAGGCCAGTGTGCACTCCACAGGGGTGTGATCACTATGTGAAGTAATTAGCCACTAGCTGTGTACGGGCTGCCTCCCCCCGTGCCCTTTCCCCTCCCATGCGCAGCGGCTGTGCATGTGGTTAGGGATGTGGGGCCACCACCATGTCCACGGCCAGGCCCCGGCGTGTTGCAACGTTGTGCAGGACACATGCTGCCACTATGATCCTGCACACTACTGGGGGAGCGTATAACAGCTGACCGCCAGAACGGTGAAGGGAGCGAAAGCGTAACTTTAGCACTCCGAATGTGCGCTCCACTATGCCCCGGGTCGTAATGTGGGCTGTGTTATATCTTACCTCGGGTGGCGTGGTGGGGTTCCGAATTGGCATCATCATGTGGGGGCTGAGAGGGTAGGCACTGTCCCCTGTGGAGGTGGTGATTGGTATCATTGGTGGGGTTGTGACCTTGCTCAGTATCCAACATGCATGCATGTGGAGTGGCATACATACTCACCAAGCAGCCATGTATCGCCATGCCGCCCAGCTTCTAGGTCCCGGCTTAGGGTGGACATTTGGTAAATGAAGCTGTCGTGGGTGGACCCGGGATAGTTGGCATATACTGAGGTGATGATTCCCTTGGCATTACATGCTACCTGCACGTTGATGCAATGCCAGTGCTTGTGGTTCCTATAGATGTGCTCAGATGCCCTGGGGGGACGTAGAGCCACATGGGTGCAGTGGATGGCACCTAGCACTTTGGGGAATCGTGCCACACCGTAAAAATCCAGGGCGGCAGCATGCCTTTCTGCAGGTGTTCTGGGCAGGTATATGTGCCTGCGGACTGATGGGCGTGCAGTGATGATGTTCAAGACCTGGTGTAGGCAGCGTGACTGGGTGGCCTGTGACACCCCACCCACTATGGCACTTGTCCGCTGAAATGATCCAGTGGCTAAGAAGTACAGTACATTGAGGACCTTCTCCAGGGGGCTGAGTGCTTGGGAGCACAGGGTGGGTGATGTGAGGTCATCCTCCCACTCACTCACCAGGTCCAGTATTATGTGTGGTGGAAACCTGTACCTCCCATACACCTGGTCATCAGGCATCCCGAAAAGGCTGGTTCTGGGTGTGAATATTCTGGCCCTGACTATCCTCCTCCTCCTCCTTTGGTAGCCCACTGCCACTGCTGCTAGGAACGGTATGTTCATCCTGGCGTCTGAGCTTGTTATTGTTAAAGTGCGCAAATTTATGCTTTGCGCGTGTTCTAGACGAGCGTGTGACCCGCGCACCCCTGGAATCCAGTTCCCAGTCCAATAGCGTGTGGATATTCCCACACACCACGGGATACAGGTGCGCTGACGTACTTGCGTGTGTAAGTGCCCGCGCACCGCTGAAATCCACGTACACAGCCAAATCGCGTGTGTAACTTCCCGCACACCCCTGAAATCCACGTACCCTGACAAATCGCGTGTGGTACTTCCCGCGCACCCCTGAAATCCATGTACCCGGCCAAATCGCGTGTGGAACTTCCCGCGCACCCCTGAAATCCACGTACCCGGCCAAATCGCGTGTGTAACTTCCCGCGCACCCCTGAAATCCACGTACCCTGACAAATCGCATGTGGTACTTCCCGCGCACCCCTGAAATCCATGTACACGGCCAAATCGCGTGTGTAACTTCCCGCGCACCCCTGAAATCCACGTACCCTGACAAATCGCGTGTCGTACTTTCCGCGCACCCCTGAAATCCATGTACCCGGCCAAATCGCGTGTGGAACTTCCTGCGCACCCCTGAAATCCCCGTACCCGGCCAAATCGCGTGTGTAACTTCCCGCGCACCCCTGAAATCCACGTACCCTGACAAATCGCGTGTGGTACTTCCCGCGCACCCCTGAAATCCACGTACACGGCCAAATCGCGTGTGTAACTTCCCGCGCACCCCTGCAATCCACGTACACTGCCTAATCGCGTGTGGGACTTCCCGCGCACCCCTGAAATCCACGTACCCGGCCAAATCGCGTGTGGAACTTCCCGCGCACCCCTGAAATCCACGTACCCTGCCTAATCGCGTGTGGGACTTCCCGCGCACCCCTGAAATCCACGTACCCTGCCTAATCGCGTGTGGAACTTCCCGCGCACCCCTGAAATCCACGTACCCTGACAAATCGCGTGTGGTACTTCCCGCGCACCCCTGTAATCCACGTACCTGGCCAATTCGCGTGTGAGACGTCCCGCGCACCCCGGTATACACGCACACGTTTTTTTTCTGTCAGCGCGTGTCTGTGTTTGTGGGTACCCCTTTGCACGTCATTTGTCCTGGAGGGCCACAGTATTGGGCATTCATCATGGCTGTATATAGGTGCTATTTGTTGGCGCACCTTTTGGCGCACATTTCTTACAGGCGCAGAGACGCTACCGCCTGCTTTCTTGTGGCGGTCGTGTTTGTGCCTGTGCGCTGGTTTGAGCGTGCGCTTTTTTGCCCTATTCTATTCCATGAATACGTGTTGTAGGCGAGCGTGTGGGCGTTCCGCGCACTTGTACCCTGTGCTTCCCCCGTGACGCCCACATTTTGGCAAGTTGTTCCCCATTCCGAGTGTTACACCCCGTGTTCCGCCTACTTTTGTTGCGTGCGCCGCGCTATGTGCGATTTTCGCTGTGGCCTGTGTGATTTTCGCTGTAACCTGGCGCACACCGTTAGATGGCCTGTGCGCCAACGTGCACCGCGCACTTTTTTATCGCACATCCGATGGTTTTCTCGCGCACGGCCTCCATGAATCGATGTGCGCTGCTTTTCGTGCGATTTTCGCACTTGCACTGCGATTTTCGCACTTGCACTGCGATTTTCGCTATTCCACTGAAATTCGCTCGTTTTTGGCCACTTGCGCCGCGCTAATAATTCCATGAATCGGCTTGTAAATCTCTGATTCCTTCAATTCACAGGACTGAAGTTACAAATGGAGCAATAAAGGGAGCTTGATGAGGCCTGTTTTGGAAATGGCACACTGAGATGAAACTCACACATACCTCCCTCCCTGTTGGTTGCAAAATCTCTACTGTGTTCTCTAATTTCAAGTGTGTGAGTCCAGTACTGTGCAGTCTGGTGTTTGTTTTCCGTACCGGCCAATTTGATCGCAGCGAACTATCTCACCAAAAATCAGTCACTGCGCAAGATGATACATCCAGTTTGTTCTCAGAGAACAAACCGGCTGTAAAAACAGAAGTGGTGACAGACAGAGAAAGAAGGTAAGGAGGCAGGGGGACTGGGGTAAGTTGTATGTGTGTTGTTGTATGTGTGCATGTCTGTAGGTTCATGTGAGCGAGATTGTGGGAAGGAGGATGAGGATGTGAGAGCGACAGAGAACGAGATAGATGGAGGCCATGGGTGTCCCCCGCCGAACACAGGTTAAGTAGTGGGGGAGATTGTTTTGACAGACTACAGCATTTGCGGGGTGTCGCCCACATAGGAGAATTGTTGGGTTGGGGCACGCAATGGAAAATGTTTTTTCTCTGTTACACCTTGATCTTTCCTGGTGAACCGGTATTCAATCAAATAGGCCTGCGGGGAAACAACATAGTACCTTGTTTTCCACCTGTCTTTCAGTTGTTTTCTTGATGTGTGATTCCCACAATTACAAATGTATGAGTAAACTGAGGTGAAGTTTTGTAACTTGTAAGGAGTAAAAATTGCCCCATTCAGAGATTAACTGTAAATGTTACAATAATCTGTGATGCCATTGCAATGCCCACATAGCATGCCCAACATGAACAAAGTAGAGTTCAAACAGGTGCCACAAAGGCCTTCAGGTAGCTTAGTGGCAACATGTGTAAGACCTACAATTGGTAATATGCAATTTTGGCAACATATGCCTGTTTTAAATGTGAGTTGATCTTTCTGGCCTCCATAAACTATTTGTTTCACAGGCTGCTAAATTCTGATAAAGAGTGTGACCAGGTGGGGTACAATAAGTGATGGATATTCGGACATCAGGTTACTTGCATTGTCTTTCGTTAGAGAGTAAGGATATCAATCCATTGTCTGCCTAAAAAAAGCCCAACAGCAAATTGTAAGGCCTTAGCCGCTGAACCTCCACCCCCTCTGCCTTTTCCACATGTCTATTTCCCAGTGGTTTCTAATCTGAAACATTTGGATGCTCAATGATGCCTGATATCGAACACGCACATGCCACTCCCTTGTATTACTCCAGCCCACTCTGTGTGCTCTGATATTTATACAGCCAATGTTCTGACAACTGGTCCTCAATTCCACAAGTCCATGGTAAAGTGGACTGCTGTACCACCTGCCCAACTGTAGCCATAACCTTACCCTACATGTCTCTTATCACCCAACAAATTGGCAGTAACCTTCCCAGCAGTGATCAGATTGACCTGTAAGCTACTGGAATCCAGAGTTTTCCACAAACAAGTAGGCCAAGTGGTATATTGCTAACATTATAGGTAATTTAGCATTGAGCAGACATTGTCTGTCATTTGATATGTGATATTTGTGCCCACATTTAAACACTTTGACAACTCTGGCCTGCCACTATTACTGCCAAACATTTATAGGGTATTCGGGTGAGGTGGTGTTTCTGTCCCAAGCAATGACAAAGGTACCTTACTATCAGAGTAATAGTGCAGACAGATGGTGCTTGCTGCTTTTCCCATGACATGGGGAGTGATGCACATCTGTTGACCTCCCATATGTATGTGCATGGTGCTGCAGCATAGGGTGCCTCATAGATGAGGGACAGAAGCTGGTTCAGCCTCCCCCTGCACACCATTTGCCTGAAGAGTGTGCAAGCAACCAGACGTGCTGTTTACTCCGAGTGAAAGATTGCCAGATTGTTTATTTCCTTTGTGAGCAAATAACACATAGGCTTGGCTCATCTGGAAATGATGGCATTTGCAGTGTTGGAGGTAATGTTCCAGATGCCACATAATGATATGAAGTGCTCCCCGATATATGACAAGAACCCTGTTTCTCAACATGACTGCATGCATGTAGGGGGGGGAGCTTCAATTAACGTCTCTGTAATTGGGAAGTCATTCTGCTATAGCTCAGTATCACTGCTTTCTAACAGCATGCTCCTGTCTGGACACAGGTGGGCCATTATCTTTGTTTTGATCATCATTGATGTCATTGTCATTATCACTATCGTCTGACTTACTAGTGGATTGGGTGGCAGAAATAGAGTCCTGTTATTTTAAAGCTGCTCCCACTGTTCAATTGCATCATGTCATATGTTGAACATTCGTGATCTTTGGTAGATACAATCTGCACACCTTCCTTTTCTGACCCTGAGATAATGAAATGAACAAAAAGTGCAACTTCCTCTGTCATTCTCTGTGGATGCTCATCATATTGGTGCAATATTTGTGCACTTTACTTGTACTGTTGCATGTACTCCAGATTGACTTCTGGCCGAGGTGCACCCCTTTGTCATAATCTACTTTCACTCTACAGTTATGGAATACATGAAAACCTCCTCCCTCTGAGGCAACTTTGTCTCCCAAAATCCCCAGCTCATGGTAAAGAGTGTAAAGTAAAATTCATCCATGACACAGCCACCTTTGCTGCCCTAAATTCTGCTGCCTGGTGAGGTCATAGTGTCGGGAGAACAGCTCAGGGGCAATGCGCTCGCCTTGGAAGCAAAACGACACTGAGCAATACAGGTTCGATCTCCGGGACCACTCTTAGAAACCTCTGGGTATTAAGCGCATTATAAATAACAAATTCCAATTACAATACGACTTGATCCATTGATCTTTGGAGAGTAATGGGTTTCCATGCAAACAAAGAGTGGCAATGTACATTGGAAAACGGACCTTGAGGGAGAAAAGCCTGTCTTTTCCTTATGTTCATGAGCCAGGCTATTATTTCAATCACCCCCGTGGAAAGGGACATACTGATCACTCGGGCCTTGGCAAGAGACCCTCTCTGCCCCAGAAAGGGCATGATAGCTATTCCCTTGGACTTATTAAAGGTGAATAGTGTCAATCCTTTTGTTTATACCTGGAGAAGGGAACTTTGTGCACTGTGTGGGCTTGAACTCCTGTGGAGAAAAACAAAACTGTGGCTGTCGCCATGGTAAATACAAAGGGACGAAGTCCCTTTTCTATTTCTTTTGCAGGCCTGGTACTGACGGGGAAGAAGCACAGCAGCCGGAGCTGAGAGAACAGCAGCTAAGTGGGTGGGGCAGTGAGGGGCGGAAGTGGGTAGGGTTTGTGATGACATGGGAGTGTAGGGCAGGGAGGATGCAAGATGAGAGGCCATGCATAGGGGCACTGAAAAAAACATGATAGTATCTGGAAAAGGGGCATAGATGGGTGGTCAAATGGGGAAGATACTGCTGTTTTACCAGCCACTTGATTGTCTAAGCGCCCTTTGGCCGTTAGGAATTGCTGACAAAATGTAGCTCAATCCAGACTTGCATCTCCAGCATGTTCCAAATATTTTCTTTGGCAGTCTGCTGTTGCACTTCAAGAAGGCAGTAGTCGTGGAGCCATACCGTATGTATGCCAGTTTATGAATGTGATCAAAGAAAATCATCCAGACACCGCAAATGCTTCAGAAAGCACATACTGAAGTGATCAAGGAATTCCCAAAGGTCTTAGGGCTGGTAAAGTTGCAGCCCCTATATGTTAGTCATTCGTACAGGATACATGATTGAATCTTCAGGACTCAATGGCCCCCATTGGCACGTTATCTGTGTCCTTCCACTCTTTCAACATGGTGAGGTTGAGCAGCATGGCAACCTTTACTTACAAGATAACAACTCAGAGAGGTGTAATGAAAGGTTGTGAACGGGCACTCATGCTGTTCAACTTTTACCTTGCAGACTTGCCAGACTTGAATTTGCTCTGAGCGACTGTGCAAATCAAAAGAGGGCTATTATAAATCAAAGCCATGACTTCAACGGCTTGCTCTTTATTGGACATGTTAGGTCTGGCCATCGACAATAATGAAGGCAAATCACTGATGAAATTTGAAACTATGAACTAACATTTATTTTCAGGAAATTTGCTAGTCCCCTATTTGGTGTAAAGGTTTCAAGGCTCTAAAGCAAGAATTGATATCTAAATCAAAAGAATGCGACTGATGCAAGAATAACAAGCATGTTATGAGTCTAAGCACTTTAACATGATTACATTGTGTGTATCTGACTACACAGCACTACTTGATGCAATACCCCTCACCTCATTGTAGGAGGATTGTATTGTAATTAACATTAAATACATTACCTACGTTGGCTGTGTGTGGGTCTTGGCATGCTATAAATACAGAAAACCACTGTTGTAGGTTATGCAAGTTGAATCATATGCCCGAAAGGAGCAGACACGTCTTCACCATTTACCATAAACTAGAAGAACAGCATGTGCTATATCTGGGGGCATTTCTATATTGATATTGATATTGATAATTGATTTATATAGCGCCTATACACAATGTTTCAAATCGTTTCATGGCAGGGAGGGAACAAGGGAGAATACAGTGACATTCTTACAAGTCCTTAATACATTAAGAATGTGAAATTAACTATCGCACTCGGCCTGGCGACTTTCGATAGGGCAAGAGCTTTGACAATGATAAGATGGGGGGGTGGAAGGAAGGAGAATGAGAACAGACAAGCGGCCACCTTACTAGGCCTGATGACATTTCTAATAGTGTCGGAATTTTGCAAGAGGTGGGGGGGCAGGGAGAAGGAGAAGAACAAAACAAGCAACAAACGTACTAGGCCTGACAACATTTCAGATAGTGGTGGAGGGGGAGAGGGAGGAAAAATCAAGTGAGAGGGGAGGAGACAGACAAGCTGCTATCATGCATGTCAGGTGACATTTCTGATAGAGTAAGTGCTAAGGATATAGTGAGGGAGGGGGGTGAGGAGATCAGAGGGGACAGCAAGAAGAAGGATTCAAATAGACTTCTCAAGCAAGCAACAGGGGAGGCGGAACACAACAGGCAGGCATACAGACATCACAAGCAAACAACGGGGGGGGGTGAGATACAACAGGAAGGCACAAAGGCCCCCATGAAAACAAAGCCAAATTTGGAACTAAGTTAAATGCATGAAAACACAGCCACATTTTAATAGCAGCCAGATTCAGAAGCTAGCAGTTGGTGTGAACACGCAGTGTAGTCAGAAGTGCAATCAGAGGGGACAAGCCAAGAAGGAACCTGAGGCAAAAGAGGGAAGAATTGTCTCCAGAGTGGGGGATGTACCCAAAGTTATGGAGGAGTGTTATGGAAGTCCAGAGCAAAATGGTCTATATGACCTTGATGAATCAAAACTGAACAGTTTTGAAAATGCTGCTTAAGAGGAGCACAAACATCATACGTTATTGCAATAGTTAGATTATGGATGGTAATTGAAAAGAAATTGAATAGAATTAGTGTCTACACAAATTGTGAAGAAGCATGAATATTAATTAATTAAACCCATGATTATAAAGGATAGCCTTAAGACAAAACCTTTGAAATTTAACTGCCAAACATAGATTGTTTGAAATGTTTACTATATATATTTTCATATAAAGGTATATTGTGGAAAGTGTATTCATAAATATCACACTAATAACATTTAAAAAAATAAAACTTGGAGGGCTTCCAACAGTCTGTTTGTTGCTCTTGGTAATTTAAATTACTACTCACTGTAACAATACCTTTCAGCAAATAACTCATTTTTTGAGGGGAGAAGTAGATCAAGGAATTTGTGACCCAACTTCAAACACATACTGGGGTCTGTCAATCATACAGAAACTTCTATTTGTCCTCTTTCTTGATTTCACAGATGAGCGTCATTCTCTGTAGTATTCTTTGATTTAACTGCGAGGCGCTCAGTGCTGGATCATCTTAATTCTCCCATCTTTCCCTCAGCATTTGCAAGACATCCAAGCGCACCATCCTCTAGGCAACTTCAAAGGAGGAGAATCCTTGGAGTCTTGCAGGGTATTCTGGTCAACAACCAAGGCTCAAGGGATGCATGAAATGCTAGTTTATCCCTTCTTCATCCACCAGCTTCTGCAGGAGCCTCTTTGAGGGCAGATTGACACATTCAACTAGGCATCTATTTGAGGGAGATAGAGTAAAGTACAAAGGAATATCTGTTAGGATTATTTTGTGAAATCCACTCTCTAGAAAGGCAACAGATGTTTGTTGTGCTTTGCTGTGTTCTAAGAGAAAGGCTTTTGGGTACTGGAAAACATAATCAACTATGACCAGAGTAGACTGGTGTTCTGCCTTTGAAAGAGCTAAGGAACACATAATCCGCATCTCCATCCTCGAAAGTGGGACTTCAATAAATGGCTGGTGGTGGCAAGCGTCTGGCCTCCTGTCGACCTCATGGTTCTTTTACCACATCTGACAGGACATTTTAGCAGCTAGAAAATATGTGGCCAACATGAACGTACATGTGACATGTTCTTGAGTTTTGACTTTAACCTGGTGGCCAACCTATAGGTGTGAGTGGGCCGTTCTAGTACTGTCTGAGAGAAAGGGACAGGTACTAGGATTTGCTAATGCATGGCTCAGCTCCCCTCCACATTATATTCCTTAATTCAGTAACTCCCCCCTCTTGCCCCCTCTTGACAAAAGAACAGTACTTGATTCTTTGCGCCTTCCAGTTTCACTATTAGCTGATCAAAACGTTCAATAACAGGCCGCTGCAAAGTATGGGCAAAGGGAAAAGTCTACATCCAATGGAAAAGGGGATTATGGGTGGGGTGAGTGTGAGCGGTCATTCTAGTATTAATAAATAAATTGCATAGACAGTGAGTAGTTTGTTTTTGGTTGAAAAGAGAACCCAATTCTTTATTAACTTTTTCTTTTCTCTTTTATAGATTTCAAGTAAAGGATACGTCTTGAAGGTAAAGTCTTCAGTGAGCTGTAACTGAATTTACACTTCAGGATGATCACGGTAAGTTCTATCTTTCTATGCTGTGAATTTTTATACTTCTTTTTCCATTCCTTCTTCTCTCCATAACACCTCTAATGTCTGTGTTTCCTGTTTATTCAACAAACGTAGATTTCAGCGTGCTTGTGCTGTTGTAAGTGATTGTTCAAAACCTGAGCAATATAGTTCATGAAACACACTTTTGAATGAGTACCTCTGTGAGGCTCTGTCTTTCATTCCATAACACTGGTAATGAACACGTGAAAGTCTCTTTGACTAAATCTGAGTTTCCTTGATAGTCTTTACTTCAAACAGTCTTTATCAGCTGATTCTTGTCGGCTTATCTCAATTTCCCCTGTCTTCATTACTCGGCGTTTCGTTATTATGGAACGAGATTCCCTGAACAGCTGACGTCTTCCAGCAATCCTGCGGGGCTGCCCCTGCTGCGGCTAACAACGAAACAAACAGTTCTCCTCCCCTCAAAGCAACGAGCGGTATGCTTTGTTCTGCTTTCAGACTCTACCTTCGCTTATTCATTTCATCAAGCTTCAACTCTTACATACATGAATGGGGATGGTTCGGAAGCTCTCATCAGCGCAACGGCGCAATCACTCACGGCTCTGTTGAAACTATCAATTCCTGGGACTTCTCAGCTTTATTGACCTCATAGCCCCTCGTCAGTCGGCATTTTCACTTGTTCTTGTAACCGCCAGCATACAGCGTCAATTCTTCCCCTCTCGAAGACGGACACGCCTACTTTCGGCTTGTCATCCAAACAAAACAGCTCATTGGCGCAACAGCGCTTCTCTTCACATGTAGCAACAATGATCGCTTTTGGTTGAACAAAAATAAACAAGTCCTTAGCGCAACAGCACTTCTCCTCACATTAAGCGACAATGATTGCTTTTCAACTCACTTCACAGCAACTCTTTTGTTAAAGTGCGACAGCGCAACTAAGTAAACTTCAACTCTGCAGCTTTCATCTTTTTTAAGAAAAAGAAACCTGGCGTTAATAGGCCCAGCTGTAACTGTCGTCCTCTCGCTCTCCAACCCTTGTCTCCTAGATAACATCAAGCACAGCAGAAACCATTAGAGGAAAGTCCATATATGCAGGACTTCCTGGATTATGCTTGTCTATTTATTATTATGATTATAAAATCTGCCAGATAGGAACCAACAACGTCACAGTGAGCAAAAGCTTTTCATGCACCTCTGTGTTTCAAATGGCCCTGTTACCTCTTCCACCTGTGGGTTAAAGATGACCTCACTAATAAATTGCGCTCTCATCACTTTAGTTGATGGAAAATGGGTCTGAGGAGTGTTTAATAAGTTCATCACCCCCATTTTCCTTCTTTATGATTCTCTATCTCACATCAACTCAAACATGGTGGTGATTTGGCCGTGGGATATTCCTGGCAGTTGAATCTTTAATTTTAGGGAGAATGCATCCCCAGCTCAACAAGATCTATGGAATTTCATACATCGAGACTGTCTGGCCATGGCATAGTTTGAAGCAGGAGTTTGGCCTGGTTAGTCACTCTGACAACCTTCAAGGGTGGAAGAAGTGTTCATATCAAGGACCTTTGGTAGGGTCACATTGATCCCACTCTGCAATCACATGTCATGGGAGATGAATCAACTGATGATGTGATACCACGTAAAGGTTCACTAGCAGTTTTATGTTTGGTTTTAGCAAGTAGGGTTAGCGCAAGTAAAAACAACAGTTAGGGTCTTCCCTCAAACCTCTATATGACTGTGTTGCTCCGTATTACTTTCTTGCCCTTTGTTCAGGATGATCTGAAAAATAGTCGCTCTAATGGTCTTTTGAATTAAAAGAATTGTGCCATTCATTCTTGTCCTGGTTGATGGTGGCTGATGTACTTAAGGTCACACATTGATGCTCTCAGCCTTTTTTGGCAGGTACCCCTGCCTGTTACACTTACATCTTCCAACCTGTATCAGGATTCAGGAAATGAACAGCACGTTGAACCATGTGGTACTTTCACCTTTCCGCTTTTCATTGCTGCAAACAGGCTTATTTTCCAACATGGACTACATTTGGCTCTTTGGTGCTTATTCAGGGCGCTCTTCCATCAAGCAAAGAATATCAGCTTCACCCAGCCATTAAAGCGTGTCACTCCTTCTCCTCTCCACCCACCTCACCATTTCCTCTTCTGCTCATCTCCTTCTCATCTCCATTCTTTCTCTTTCTCCTCTCCTCTCCCTCTTCTCCACTCTCACCTCTCTTTTTGCCTTATCACTCCCACCTCTCTCTCCCAATCACCACGGAACCTGCTTGTCTCTTTACTCTCTCCTTCTTCTCGCCACTTCTTTCTCTCTCCTCTCCCTGTTCTCCTTTCAACCTTCACCTCTCCAGTCTCTCTCCTTCTCCTCGCCACCCCATAGTGGCCTCAGTGCCCCACCATGCTCTACATGTCACTTCACATTTGGAGAGTGAAGTAGAGAGCACCTCTGCATGCTGATTCCAAACTTGCTCACCAATCCAAGTGCGGATCATCCCATTAATTCTCCAGTGGTAGCAGGTACAGGGCTCGGTGACTGTAAAATCAGTGTGAGCACTGTTAGCATTGAAGGGTGCATTGGTGGTTGGGTAGTGCTTTAGTGAACTATATTTGAGGTGTGCAGATATCCATTCTATGTTTAGAACAGAGCGGTCTGTCTTTCAAAACCAGTATGTCTATATCCAAAGGTGGGCTGGTTCCCCTAGAAGGCCACTGGGCCTTCCCACCGAATATATTTTATGCTTTCGAGCTTCCTCGTTGAGATCACAGGACCTTGCCATATAAGGTGAGCGAGACTTGGAACAGAATCCATGACCACCACTCACCAGTTTCTGTCCTTCTGAAACCTAGGTCTCACTATTGCAGGGGCTGCAACATATGGCTCAAGAGATATTTTGAATTATCGCTCAGATGAGCCCCAGCTAGCATAGTCAAAGGAGAGGGATCATGGAGAGCCTCAGATTGCATATCTCTGCATTATGCTGACCAGTCAGCTAGTCGGTACCTGTGAATGCAGTTCTGCAAGAGTTGCCTCTTACTTTCAACGTTTACTTTCAACATCTTGTTTATGCTGTCATGGAAGTAGTGGGCACCCCAATAATTAATCTAGGGATGGGGATCATGGTACGTGCCCCGTAAAACTCCTAAGAAGCATGCATCACAAAGTGGTTGATTGTCCCCAGCACCAAATTCACCCCATTCACATCCTCTGACCCCATGAATGTCATCTTTTAACATCACTCTCTCAATAACTTGAATCTCTCTGTTTCTTCTTCTATCTACACCCTCAAAATGTCTTCCCTTTTCAAGAACATGTTCATAAATGACTCTGACACGGACACCAAATCAATACAGCTTTGTTGCATCCTCTTGTCTCATTCATCATGTCCCTTGAAAACAACTATCCTACTCGTACATTTACTCCTTGACCCTTTGACCCCCAACGCTGGATTACCACTGAGATTCACAAGATGAAATACAGCATGCAAATACACCTTCTCCGGTGACACAAATTACACATGTTACTACCCTAACTACATACAAGATGGCCTTGACAACACATGCAATGGTCAGGATGCCACGCAGTACAACTTTCCCACTAATCTAATTTCTTCTTATAACTGCTCTCACCCTACACACTACATATGCTCCACGACCCTCCAAGCTACTCTGGCCCTCAGCCTAAAGCTATTTCTTCCTCCCTTTTGTTAAACCGTAATTATATAGTGCCTCCTTATTATGAATATTGGCCTAAGCCCATTCGTGCTACATGGAAAAACGCGTTGCAAAGTTCCGATTTCTGGGTTAACTTCCCCGCCCTTTTAAGATTTGTTTGCCATTTTGATTTTCACTTGTGTTCTATGTTCTAAAATGGTGGACTGTGTTTTCGACTTGCAGACAAGCCTTACGACCTTTGAGTTCTGTTAATGTTTACATTGTCCAAGAGCTGACTGTTTAAACTGGGCAAAGAAACCTTGCGCTTCATATGAACTGCCATTCGAATGTTGTCTGCGCTCACAAACCTCATCCATTGTATAAACATTGAAACAATGAAGAACAAACTTCGGCGTATGCTTTAGCTGACCTACATTGTAGACACAATTGGACTGAGGCTTAACGGGGATTTCAGAACCAACGAAACCATTGTATTTTCATGGTTATGCAAACTCTTGTAATCCTTTGCATAACATTGTAATATCTGTCATGTGAACTAGGCCCGAACTCTAGCCCACAAATTATTAACGTGAAGAGAGGCTGAACAATATTGCAGGCATTGTATAAAAATGCTAGTGTTTAGACGTTCAGCACTCTCTCTCCTCTCTGTGTTGGCTAGTACACAGTGCAAGGTGTTGGGAGCCAGATAGCGATATGTTTTTCTTTGTAAACTGTACAGTAATAAAAGATACTTGTATCTTTTCAGCCCGTGATTTGGTGTTTTTCATTTGTGGTACTCAGCCTCAATATTTCTTTTTTCTTTCAATTTCAGCTAATGATTTGCTTTTATGGTCTCATTCAAGAACTCTAAGATATGCTATACTCTTACTACCCTTCAACTTTTCTCCTCTCCGTCTCCTCATCAACTCTCACATGTAAAATATTCTGCCTTCACTCTTTTTCCCATACCTCTGCCACTGGGTTGGCTACCACCCTTTGGTCAACTTTCTATGCATCCCAGTCACCACCTTTACTCCTTCTACCATTGAGGAATTACCACCATTTGCATGCTCCTATCTTTCATTCTTTTTTAACCTCTTCTTTCCTAACATGAACTTCTCCACCTGCTTCAAGTAGGCCACTGTTCTACCTATGCTTAAAAAAATAATTTTGCAACCATGCC
The DNA here is from genome assembly GCF_040938575.1 of Ambystoma mexicanum. Taxonomy (NCBI): domain Eukaryota; kingdom Metazoa; phylum Chordata; class Amphibia; order Caudata; family Ambystomatidae; genus Ambystoma; species Ambystoma mexicanum. Next base: position 547,240,827 of record NC_090929.1, read on the forward strand.
AACCACACGGCTGTCCTTCTCCCATATTACTCTAAATTTCTAAAGCACTAATGCTTCAATACGATCATTAGTTAACTGGAAGCGAAAGAACATTGCAATCCACTTCAGTCTCGGATTCTTACGTGTTCCTCTACAGAAAAGGTGGTGAGCCACATCCTGGGCTTTCCTACCTCTACTCACCACCTCCGACTGCCCTCCATCCTTATATTTGCTGATCTCTGCACAGTCCTCAATATGAGGGATTTTACAATGCAAGCATATTGCATGTTCATACCACTGTAGGGTGTGTCTGTTATGAGTGTTGTGTGTGTGCTACCTTAGTCTGTGTATATTGTATGTGCAGATTGTGCTTATTCATTTTCTACATGTAGTTTTTCTTTTGCTGTCATTGTTGCCTGTGCTTAGTTAGTTGTGCGTACTGCGCATGCCTAATATGGTTAGTCTTATTCCAAGCACACTTTGTGTGTATTTGGCTTACCTCTGTTTGTGTGTATTGGCTGTAAAAAATGTGCTTGTGTGAGGGAGTCATGTGTGTGTGTGGGTGTGTTGTGTGTTGGGGATCGAGGCAGAAACAGGATACTAGAGCAGTTGAAGGATGTGTCTTTAAGTAAGGGAGAGGGAGAACATCGAAATTTGCTTTAGTTGAGGGACACACAATGAGCCCCAGGCCATCAATGGCAAGATGGCAAAGTCACAGTTGTAACCAAACATGATGTTCAAGCATGGCTACTGTACTATCTGATGCTTGATATCACCTCACAGCCCTTTCAAAGTTCTATGTTTGTCACTTCTACTTTATCCATCCTATCTCATTTCCAGATTAAATTCAGTGGTTGCTTGTTTAATTTTACATGAGTCCTCTTCATGTTAAACACTGAATATTGCAAGAGTCCCATTCCTATTTGGCAGAATGTTGCATGCTTCAGAAGAAAATGACAAGTATGTCTTAACAGGGGGAATAGAATTCATTAAATCTCTGATTTCAGGGAATTTTATATCGGTGTCACAACTTTATACATCTCACGCATTTAGTTGTACTGTCCAGCATTGGGTACCTTCATTTTATCTGTTTAGAATCAGTTCCATTATTTACTCAGATTAACTCCTTAACTCCCTTCTGAACTGTTTCGCTTCTCAGCTTTTCAGAGAGTGCTGCAATTAATTGTTATCTGCAATAACATTGAGGTCAGAGGTGCTAGGCCACGTTCAGAGGGCAGAGGAATTGAGGGCTGCTTGTGCCTCTGTGACCATGATTTTTGTGGTGCAGATATGTCCTCCTGTAAGGACACTCCCTCAATGCTGTTCGTTCCATTTATTGTAAGAAAGAAAGATCACTTAAGCTAAAATGCATGAATTTGGACGAGTCAGGCCATGCCTCTGTTTCTACCTACCTTGGTACTGCCTGCCTTACTGGCCTGCATATGTTGCTTGTAACAGAGCGTGTATACCCCCTTATAGGCAATACCATTGGCACACTTAGTCGTAAGTCCATGATGAGGAGGACACTGTTTGGGCCCAGGGTCAGGATATTCCCTATCTCCCCTGAAGATTTACGAGCAACGTCTATGCCTGTCTTGTGCCTTTTACAAGGCCAGGAAAAGGTGCAAGGGCTACTGTCTCTTGCTTCTCCTGAGCCATATTCGGGGTGACTAATCCTACCCCTGCCACCTGTTGCTCTTCTTTCTTCTGCGGCACTGACACCAGAACACTCTCCTTTTTCATCTAAGGGCAGCCCCACACGTCAGCTACATCCTATCCCTTCTGACTTGCATCTTGAACTGCAAAGTTCATAAAGGCCTTGCCCAGCAGAAACGTGAGTGTATCCTTAGCCACAAAGTGCCCTTGCATTCATTGAAGTAAGGCTGCAAGGTCCACTACAGATACCTGGCCATTTCCTTCTGCCACCTCTAACAAAAGAAAGCTCTCACTGCATGACCCCTGTCAAAGGACCTACATCCTCCCTTCCTCCTCCACAGGAAAGTGACAAAACCCCCATCATCAGTCCTGTCTTCCCTTGTCATCATGAGACATTCCACAATAACTGGCCCACCTCAGGCAAAACCTGCTATGGTTGTAGGCATCTGGAACTACACAGGTCATAATCACTTTAGGCATACCATTCCCTCCCCAGACCTCCATCTGCTGTTACCATCTTCAATTGAGAAGTGTACCTCCACTTCCTCCTCTATCCCTCTCTCCTTCAAATACAAATCCCTGCCCTTCTTCATGATTTCAATTCCTTTCTGGGCATGTACTCAATTAGGCAATACTAAGGACAACAACACCAAAGGCTAATGACTGGCCAGGGCAAATACTATGCACACAAGCAACTCTAACACACAAAGGCAGTTACCTGTACCAGAGAAAGGATTTTCTGGAACAAAAAAATAAATAGCAAGGATGTGTATGTTGCACAAACCAGCAGGATTGTTTGCTGTTTATTTTTGGGGGTTAAAGGCAAGGCTGGGCAAAGCATATGGGAGAAGCCACAAAGGGCCTAGTGGGACAAACACATAACCGAATCAGCTTAGAAATACAAAAGGGAAAACTGTTTTTCTTTTAGTTGCTTTTTAAACTACTTTGTGTGGTGATACAAAGTGGAATTCGAACAGGAAACCGTCTTGGTGCTTTTTTAAGCGTTCTATGATGAAAGGTAAGGGTAACAAAGGGAAAAACAACACAGGGGGCATAACACACAGACAGAAACATGGAACAACGAGGGATTGGAAACAACTGACATCTTATGCATATCCACCAAACACTTCCAACTTCCACCAAAACGTCGCTAAATCACAATGGGTGGTCTTGCGCTGAACTTTCCTACTCTTAGAGCATACCAAATTCCACAAATAGTAAGTGAAAGTGAAATATGGGGTAGGTTTGTGGAATGTCATCTTTAGATTTGTAATGCATAACAAAGGATTTCTACTTCAGAGCTGTGCAATTTATATTTGTTATATCTTTGCTGTTGTATAATGTCAATTTTGAAAATAATTTTAGAGATGAAATGCGTGTGCAGGTAAAATACAAAAATAACATTCCCGCAGGTTAAGTGGTCTTTATTATAGGGCCCTAGCTTCTCAGAGCACACCCAATCTCGCTGGGAGATTTGCCGAACAGAACATACTGCTCTCAAACCACCCGCAAGACGGAATTTGGGGCTGCTACTACCTGCCAATTATCCCTGTAGAACCTTGCAGGAACTACGATTCCAGGGGCTTGGATTTCGTTTGTGTAGTGATGAAGGCTATGCTGGGGGTCTGCCATCCTTAGTTATTACCAAAACTCGTTTGCAACCTTTTTCAATGGCACTATGTATACTTCGCTACAAGGCTATTTTGTGTAATCAGACTGCATGGAATATATTTTGTTATGTTGGTTGGCATTCTAGCTATTGTACAGCTACTGGCTGCTTCAAAGTGCTGGTCACAACAACACAATTAGCTGGAGTGCAGTGACACATACAGTACTTGGAAGCGTCTATTAGGAGAAAGCTGGAAGTTGCCCAAAGGACCACAGCACAATGCACGTGCATCTCCATAGGATTGAAAGCATGCGAACAGTCAGTGTTAGTAATTCACCAGGGGGTTACAGTGCATTTAATTGGTCAACGCTGTCACTTATCTGCCGCATTTTAATGCACTCGATTCAGAAGGGCAGCACTGATAACTTCCTAAAGGACTGTGATCCATTTAATGAGATACTAAAAGCACCCATCCTCAGGATTATAATCCATTTAAAAGGTCAGTAGAGCTTCTTCTCTAAAGGATGGGAAGCATTCATTAAAGCCATGCACAATGCAGGGCTACACTGCAATTAACAGCAATGTAGTATATATCTGCAGCACCGCAATGCAGTTAACAGGCATTCCTGGCATTTCTTCTAAAAATATATTTAATAAGTTAGATCTGATACTAGATACCGAACTGAATTTAATTTTAAAGAGAAGCATTGCAAACTGGGGCTGGAAGACTTTCAAAAGAACTACAGCCGATAGAGTTTTTTTAAAGGCAGTGTCTGAAATAATGTATACATTTGCTTACTCATTTAATTTATATAGTTAGTTGTCAGACAACACTATTTAAGCAATAAACCACGAGTAGGGAGGGGCATTACTGGGTTGCCCTGGGACCATAGTTACAGGCCTGAGCAAAGCGAGGGCCATAACGAAGGCCCCGGGGCATTACCTGACTCAGTAATGCCCCAGTGGCAAGGGGTTTATTGCTATTAGTACCCTGGCCCATAGGAACGGGGTACTAAAAGTATTTTTTTTCTGTTCCGAAACCCGCTGGCATTTCGGAACAGAAAAAAAAGGCTGCCGTGCAAGGGAAAAGGAAGTCGCTTTTCCCTTTACATGGCAGCCATTGAAAAAATAGAAAACGTAAACAAAAAATGGCCACCCTGGAAACGGGATGAGGGACTACATGTAGTCCCTTCTCTCTTTCCATGACACACACTGAAAAAGTAAATTAAAAAAATGGCCACCATGGAAAGGAGATGGTTCCTTCTTCGTATCCATGATGGCCTGTCGCAGACCGGGAGCGGATGTGCTGGGGACAGAAGTGTTCCCAGGGAGTCTGCTCCCGAAATGGACCTCAAAGAAGGTAAGTGGAGGAGGGGGCCAGGAGGTAATTCTGTGGATGGGGGAGGAGGGAAAGGAGAGGGGAGCGGGGAAGTGGGAGACCACTTACCTCATTCCCCGGCGGCAGAAGATGGAGACCTCCAGCCGTGAGGTTTCGCAGAGATGTGGGATTACTGCTGGTAATGCCCCTGTTCCGAGCCTCCTCATTGGCTGAGAGGCTTCCACAACCCCGCCGCTGGGTACTAATAGGGTTTATAAAGCACTTCATGGCAGATTCCTTAGACCTTTAATTGCTGTTATAATAGTTACTGCTTTACCCAAATTAATGACAAGCAATTTAAACACCTTGGATGGATTAAGCATTGAAACAGCTGTGCTGGGTTTCAAACTTCACATACAGGAAGCCCACATATCTCAAAAGTGAGCACTCAGTTTCCTGAACTAGCTTAGTCGCACCTACCAGTCAAGGATTGGCACAGCATACTGTGTTAAAAGCTTGAATTTACGGGTGTACAGAGAGTAGATTTTAATTATCACTTGCAACTCTGTACTTATGGATACTCAAGGATTTTATACCTTTGATTACCTTCAACAGGTTAGTATCGCCACCTGCAAATGCATGTAATAATCTGCCCATCCATTATTTGCTAAAACATGTGTCTTTTATTTCAGTCTACTCTGGTTACAATTGACAGACTTAGCGTAGTGCTGGACATGCTAATTTTACCACAGACGGTATATTGGGTAGCCTAATAAACAGACAGAGTTGATCTACTAGACCCCACGAACAATGGTCCAGCATACGTACTTGTGCTATCATGGGTTTGTATATGCAGTTTAAACATCTCAGCTTAGTACACATTATTCACAAGCAAAAGAATAAATGCAATATATCCAGTTGGATGTGACATTTGCAATTATAGGAAAAAGAAAACCACAAGCTGTCATTTCACATTTTACACTGGAAAGAAAACACTCTGTATTTTTTAACAGGTCAAAATAGTGGTGCAAATACACTTTAAAGCCCCTCTCCCACAGTGAAAGTTTATTTGATCTCTTAGCAAAGTTATTTACACATCAACATTTGGTCAGGAGAATATCTATAACCTTGGCAGACAACTTGGCAGGCCTTAGCTTTTCTGCAAGATCTGCCCCTTTGCATGAAAGCGAAAACACATTGCAAATGACTATGTTTGTGTTCCTGTTTATATTTATCCCAATTTCCCACCTCCGAGGCCAGGCCAGGGAAAACACAAATCAATTGCTTTGTTCATTATAATTACTTTGGAACACATGCTCACCTATTTCAGTGAGGAAACTCAGCTTGCAAGAGAAGTGCCATCAATGACATCCGGCCTGCGGCTCTCTACCCAGTTCCAGTATTTGTATTTTTGTTGTATTTTGTTTATTTATAAAGTGTGCTGGGCCCAAAGGCATCTGAAAGGCTGTAGAAACCCTCCTACTGGTGTTGCCCAGCTGAACTTGAAACTGCATCTTCTTAGCACAGGCAGCCACCCAGCAAGGCCTCAGATCCCAGAACATTTCTTCCTTTTCTCTCTGAAACTCCTTCCTCCACTCTTTTTCTCAATCAGCCCCTAACACCCCTCGTACTCAACCTTTTAAGCCCACTTCTCTGCCGCCCCCTTTACTCCCATATCCAATATGGATTCTTAATCTCTTTTTCCTCATTCCTGCATAAATGGTGATGTCATGAATAAGGTCTCTACAAAAAGTCCTGCCCATCTTTAGCACTCACCCTAGTATTTTACCAAGCCTTCCTAATTCTCCACAGTGAACTTTATACTACGCTGAGTTCAGTGGCCCCGGATGGATATTTGAAACACTTTCAATTTAATTTCCTGTGCTGCTGGCTCACACAATGGACTGTTTCGGGCAGAATGATTCTGCAAATTCATTGCACAGCTTTCCATCCTCACGCTGTGGAAGGATTTACAAATTTGCATTTTATTTTCCAACCCAGCATTCCTGCATTCCTGCATTCGATATCTACACCCCCACTTTGCACCCATAGTTTGCATCATTCTAATCGCTAATTATTTAGTATCTTTGGGATTGATTATTAGTATGTTACCACATTTGTAGTGTTATATTTGTTAGTCCCTATGCTCCTTTTACACTACACTGCAATGCTTTGCTATGTTACACTATGCTATGGTATTCTATTCAATCAATTCAAGCTACTCTTTTCTCACACCTTTCTTTAGTTTGTATGAATTCTCATCCGTCTCTCACATCAGTGCTAAGCCACACATCCCGGCTACAGGCTTCAACACCATCATACACTTTCTATGGAGGTCTGAGTTGCCGCAAAATAACTATTGGCCTGGTTAAAATTTGCACTACTTATTCCAAAACTATAATGGTGTTTCTGAAGGAAGAAGTGATGTTGAGATGCTATGTTATGTTGATTTATACCATGCACTGATACAATATTCATGGGCTACAGATGCTCAAGCGGCTCTGTAAGAAAAGTGGGTAGAGTTGGATAGTGAGGTAGAGAGGGATAGGGTAGAATGTGTGCTCATCTGTTGATGCGTGCAGAGCCAGGCGGAACTGGTGTCTGTGCTTGTGAGCTTTCTGGGTATGCTTTGTAATGTGCACTGGACTTGTTTTCTGTGCGGTTGACGTCAAGTGTCTGAGTTGTTTGTTGTTTTCAGGTATTCATTGTGTGTATGATTAGAGATGTTAATGTGGCTTGTGAGTATTTTGGTGAGTTGTTTTACTAGTCGTTTGGGTGTGTGTGGTATGTGATAGATGTCAGGCAGTGGAGCCGAAAAGGGGGTGATTAGTTGGTTTCAGGTGATCTCTGTGTGTTGAGTAGTTTTATTGCCAGTTCCTCCTTCTATATTGTCCTGTGTTTGCTTTGGTCCTGGTGTATGGTTTGCAGAGTGGTGTGTCTAAACTAAATCTAAATAAATAAATAGATGCTTATATCCTTGATGGGTTTTGATAGATCTGCATACAATTCAGATTCAAATGACCCCCTGGATTTCTTTGCAAAGTTTCTTGAAGTGCCATCATGAAGAGCCAAAGTTATATTGGGGGCGGGAGGGGATTTGCTTTTCCCATTCAAACTCACAGAACATTTTCACTCACCCACTGACAAAAAGGCTGGATGAAATTGACTAAATCTTTGCAAGGAGCTTGCGCCTGGATCAACGTGAATGCATTCCTTGGTGAGCTGCAGAAATTAATTTGAAGTAAGGAGGTCCAACTTTGTGTGTACGACTTCCATACAAATTAATAGGGAAACCATTTGTACGATTCCATTACATTATTTCTATGGTGTAGAAATGATAACAGTGTATCATTTAAAAACAATTTCAATTTCGTAGAAAAACCATTGTTAAAGGAAGTTACATTTGTAAAAGAGTGCTTTTTCAAAGTGACCGTCAGTGCAAAAACCTTTGAAGTTCAGTAAAAACAAAAAAAACAGAGTTAAAGAATGTTATGGTTAAGCTTGTGCTATAAAAATCATATACATTCAGTGAAATAAACATATTTGAACAGATTATATGGTTGCAGTGCAAAATCTATAATCTAGAGAAATCTAGAGAAAGTGATCAGTTATGGTAAGCAATGCAACCATAATTCACATTTACAACATACACTGCTCATACCAGCACATATGGCATAGAACATGGGAACATCTTTAATATTGTTATGGGAAAAGAACATCAATTATGCTAATAAATACATAAATAAATAAGTGGGAAATTAATGGGACAATACTTTTGCAGGTGTATTCTGTGATCACGACTATGAATACATTGTCTTGACCCAGCAGCATCATTCATTGCTCGCTTTCCTTCAATTGCTCTACATTGCAAACTTTGTTGGGTTTACCCCATGCCATGTGGGATTGGCCTGCACTTTTTTGGACTATGGACATGAATTATGGACTTGATTAAACTCTGCAAATCGAACTAAGTGTAGTTTTGCTCCCAGGGTAACTAAGACAAGTCGAAAGCTCTGGCATAGTGGTCTGAGCCAGCTCAAACTTTCAATAGCAAATGTAACCAGAAGTCATCATTGGATGGAGATCTAACAGACAAGATCGACAGCCATGAAAGTCATCCTACTATGTAAGAAATGAAAATGAATATGAAAGAAAGACTTCCCTTACATGAATGGGTCCAATTTTTTGGGATAAATATTCCAGAAGGGCAAGCAGCTGATTTCCAGTTTGTTCTATGATTGGGTGAATGGTGCTCTACAAAAGTAAAGGGCCTTGAACTCAGATCAGATGAAGCCAGTCAGGTGGGGTCCTGTTAGGTGCAGCATGTTGGTTCCTTGACTTGCCAGCCGATGAATACAGATGCCTCTGTCATCATTCGAAATTGAGGCTTGAGCCTCGTTTTGCCAACAATTCTACTGCTGTGGACTTGGACCTGCCGTGCACCGTGGGTACACTGATGTGCCGGTGGGCTGCCTCCTCTGGAATGCCCAATGTACAAATAACTTAGAGTTACAAAGTTTTGGTTAAAACTCCAAGAACGTGTTGCCGGTAAGAAGAAGATTGTCAATAAGTGTATGTGTGAGGACCACTCAGAGGTGCTGAGGGATTATACGATGATTAAACAAGATTTCAGGGTTATGCTAATATGGGATGGAGGTTTTGCATGCTTATCTGGTTCTATTGATCACATTTGACTGTCTAATTATCATGATTTAGGGATTTAAATATGTGTTCTCTACTTACTTGGCAAAGTATTGGCAGTTTCAAGACTCAATAATTACGGTCTGGTAAGGGTCTGTAGTTTCTCTGATAATTCCGGTCTGGAAAATGTAAAAATAATCTCTGGTATTCAGTAACGAGGAGAATGTAAAATGTGATAAATCCACAGGAAACAAGAAACTCGTCTAATCCATCTAGATAGAGACAGTTTGGCAGAGTGCCGAGTGAGTGTCCCTAAACCCTCTCAAACCACTCTGTTGACTCTCTGTAAATCTCCTTTCCCTCTCAGTAACACCTAGAAGTGGAGTCACAATACGGGTGACATGGGGTCAATGAACTTGTATGGGTGGTACTTAAATGAGGGACAGATATGGGCAAAGGACAATCAAAACATATACATGCACCAGCTAAGAGTACACCTGCTCTGTTCCTACTGGCAAAATACAACAGCTCTATTCCTAGTAACGACAGTGGATGCACAACTCATTGCAAGTACCCAGGTCCCCTTTTGCCTTGCTGCAGGAGGTGTGACTGGTTGCAGTTTTGTGCAGACACCATTTTTGCCTCCCTCTTATGCTCCTTCTGCGACAAGGAGTGGTACTCGATATGGAATGGATACAACAGTCTTTTATGCATCCATTTTGCAGGTACAGTGGCGAGGGACAGCAGCCTCACCTATTCACATATCATGATCCTAGGATGCCCGGGGAAAATGTGTACAAACTATTTCACAACAAACAGGAGAAGCCTCACTGTTTTATTGAGTAGCCCCTCACCATAATTCAGTCTTACAGTCCTGCTGGAGCTGATAAGAATCAGCTCATCAGAATAGCCATGCCTCTGGATGTCAGACAGAGAATGGTACAGCATGTCACTTGGCCGGCGGGTGATCCAGGTACAAGCAATGTGTTAGAACAAGCCCTTAAGAAATGACTGGGTGCAATCCCTGAAGTGCCCCCCATGGAAAATGGACTGGGGCAAGATTGGAAACTGCAAACACAATAAAGGTGAATATCTGGCAGATTATTTAGACTGATTGAAGACAGAGATGTTTTTATGGGAGTGCAAAAAGGGCACTTGCCCAGTAAGATTCCATTGTTCACAAGTCTTAAATAGCACACGTCAGGATATTTTATGGGGTGCTGCTGAGGGTCTAAACTAATTGCCTTTCTGTTTTGGCAAGTGCATTCTGCCTTGATCAATTCATCATGTATTGCTTTCTGTGTTCACGGTGGTATACATAGTTTGTATGTTCCTTATGGCACAACTCTGTAGCATTATTTTCTTCCTGTGGGAATTATGTTGATCATGCGCATTAGGCAATGGTGAAATGCATATTGATAAACTGCCACAATGGTTCAGAAGTTAGCTCAGTGTGTGAAGCACCCATTCCAGAGATATGTGTTCATTTGCAAAATTGGAATATCACATTCCAGCAAAGCTGGCTGAGCCTTTCCTATGTCTGAAGTTTATAAACCTGCCTGCATATGTACTTGGTTTTGCAGAACAACATCTGCAATTATCAGCAATGTACCTATACCAGATAGGGGTTGCCGCAAAAACGAACATATCATCATTATGGTGAAGGTCTAGAAATTGCTTTGTTCAGATAGGGTGTTGTAAAACCTAGGCAATCGCCTCCAGCCATGGCACCAAGAGGTGAATAAGTATCCAAATTCAAGACTATGGAACAACAGCGTTCATGTTTATGTCCTGGATTTGCCAGCAGATGATACAGTGATCCTGGTCAAATCATTTAATATATTTTACATTACTGTTCTGTCTTCTGTGAGGTTTGCCTTCTTGCATGCTGCTGGTATGGTTTAGTCCATTACTTGATCTTTCTTCTTGTGTAGGACATTTGGGTGGAAGGGTTGGTAGTCAGAAGAGAGTGGACCATATGTTGCAAGCCTCAAGCAAGCATATTTTAAGGTCTGCTTGTTTGACACCAAAACGTTTTTCTTTTTGGTAAAAGTCAAAGGGTTTCATGTACGTTTAAAATTAAAATGTCACAAGCCATTGTTTTGGAAGTATTTAAAGCTTTAAAATACAACAGACAAATCCAGAGTACATTTGTTAATCACATCAATTGGTATGCTGGATCTTATATACTTCCCTTGATGATGGAGCTAATGAAGCTAGAATCATTCCTATTTTGCAGAACACCCTTCTATAATATTTTGTTTAAAAATTGTCATGTTTGCTAATGTGATTTGTGTACTGTCCAAGTCAGTTTTTTAAATAAAATGAGATTGTTTTAGTTCATGGTAGGAACTGGAAAAAGTGTTCAAATGCAGAAATTGCAGAGTTGGCACACAACCCAGCTTCACCTCTCCACCCTTAACCAATGTGTGATCCTGAATATCTTATTTAATCTTGTATTGCCTAACCTCTCAATATTGCCACTCCCTAAACCTTTCAAAATTGTCAGCCCTTCCGAGTGATTGCCTTCTCATGGTATGATCTTCATAAAAGCCTTATTCATGGTTTCACTGTGTTAATAATGAGCATATTTATATTGCACACCACAAGCATTTGTTCCCTTGATATCTAATGGCAACACTATTTGAAAACAATATCCCACTTCTAATCTCAGTCTGTCTGGATAAAGACACCTTCCTTGTAGCTTCTAATCTGCCTCCACTATCCATCTATGTGTAGAGTTCTCCTTCTTTCCAATTGGTGGTCTATATCCATTAATGAGCACTTTTACATTCTGTGAGGCAGCTAATGTGAGTTCTCTGTCTATTATGGGTTACATGTACCTTTTACGTACGGTCCTGTATTAATACTACATCTACCTTCCTGGAAGTTATTGATAAAAAGTATCCTGTATGTACTAGAACAGTAACCCCTTTGTAGACTACTAATGTTGGGTTTCAAACGCTACTTGTTTATCATTCTGATTAGAGCAAGAATGACGAGGACAAGGGGACTTAAATGGAGTAAACGTCCATGAAATGCTGCGAGACAGCATATCAAGTTATAGGATATGAGTGCGACATGGGGGGGTGCGACCAGTATTCTTGATCACTTAATTAGTTTTGGTTTGGTGGAGGGGGCCCCAAAGATGTCCGTGCCCAGGGCCCCAAAAGTGCTTAAGATGGCCGTGATTGAAGATAGAGTTTAGCCAACATTCAGGTATTACTAAGACTGATGAAAGCAAATAGGAGGCGGTTGTTAATACTTGTGTTTCTGGAATGCAGCCTAAGATACAAGCACAGTTGAAAATAATTGAAATTGTGTGGTCGAACAAACCATTATCAGAACTAGTTGTGGCAGCGAATCATTGTGTTCGGTTCTAGGAACAACACAATAACACATTGAGAATAAGTTTATGATGCTTCCATTGCAGAATTTACAGGGACAGGGACCCCAGTTTGGAAGGGGTGTGTTAAGGAGAGGAAGGGCTAAGGGTAGAGGAGCCCTGTATGGGAACCAGAAGGGATAGCAGGAATGTATGTAGAACCCATGGCATTCAGCGATTGTAAGCATACAGGGCACTGGAAGAACAAATATCTATGTAGACCACAGAGAAATAACCCACTTACTTCCCCGGGACAGGATCCTTTCTCAAGCCCCAATGCTCCAACGTTTTCCCCAAATTATCCATTTTTACAGGATTTAGGGGTAGTGAATTTTGTTTTGATCCCTTCATTTCCATTGGTACCAAATCCTGCTTCCATTTTGTCAGGCATACCACCTAAAGTTACACATTTATTGTGTTCTTTTCCATGCCAATACATGCAGGCAGTCAATTCTTGCTCGCATTTTCTTATTAATGATTTCAGTATGCAAGGAATAGGATGGCCCAGGGGTATATTGAGTTACCCTCCCTGTTTGCACAAATACTAAAGAAAGATTTGAATGACAACAACATTTCTGGCAAAGTCATTGTTAGTAAAGTATGTCCCTGATCTATTGATGACTTCTCTTTCATACGAAGCATGCAAATTAGGCAGCCAGGTATTGCATTCTGCTCTAGCCCATAAGGGTTACAAATTATATAAAAATATGTTGCAATTATGCAGGAAAACGGTGCAGCATATGGGCCAGAACATCATACTGGGACACGTAATCCAGCTCCCTCTAGGAAGGAGGCAGTGTACAAAATCTAAAACCACAGAATGTTACTCAAGAGAAGGCCTTCTTGAGCATGGTGGGCTATTGTAGGCAATACATTTTAGGTTATACAGAGGTAGTAAAACCATTACAACGCTATATGAAGGCCAATACTATCTTACCCCTTCAGTGGCCAGTGGAAGGCGAAGAAGGATTTGAGGTCATAAAGAGGACATTAGCTAAATGCTCTTGCTTTGGGTTTGTCAGATTATAAGAAGATATTTGCACTGTTTTTTCATGAAGGAAATGGATTGGCATTAGTAGTACTAATGCACAGGCCGATTATCAGAGACCAATTGAATATGACAATAAAGAATTAGATCTGGCTCAGATATGTTTTTGTCATTGCAGCTTTAGGTACTATTGTTTTTACAACACCTCTGTCTACCATTCAGGTTACTGCTCAATTCCCAAATTGATCAGAAGAGGAAGCCATTATATGCAGCACTAGAGAGAAGTATTTTTTCCTAGAGAGAATGGACGGACAGGGTGTGGGATGGTGCAAACACAGCCAATTCAATTTAGTGTGCATATCAAAGGCAATCTATGAGTGATTGGTTAGGCTGATTAAATCTAAAGGGCTTATCGCTGGGGCATAGCTCACCAACACTGGTGAGCTGAAAGTTATCAGAATTGTAAGTATAATTATATGAAAAGTGTTGACTTATCTGATCCGGGAAGTGGTGTTGACTGTAACTGAACTGCAAAGGGACATAGCCTGTGCTAAAGTAAAGAATTCCTGAACAATCAATGAACCAGCATCCGAGAAAATGTGCTTGACCACAGCTGCTAAGAATCTATGAAGATCTGTGATCGTTGAGAGACATGGAAGTACAATGTATGCAAACGTGAGTGCAAAAGTGAGTGCACACTATCCAGGCAATGAGCAACAGGTCCAGGGAATATGGCATGGGCTATGACCAGTAAGATTGTGACAGGCCCCTGAATGGGCTGCAACTCAGACTGGGTACACCATCATGATGTATGGTAGGTACAGCCTCCTGGAAGTCCTGCTCATTATCTGACTTCTGCTACAGAGACAACTCTTGATTTATGGTTCGGGATTTGATCATGTTGGAATGTCTGTCAATTGAGACCTCCACATCTGCAATACCTCAGCAAGTTAACATGTAGTTTGGCCCTTCTAGTAGAACATAGGCTTTGTTGGAATGGGCTTGCGACTGATGTTACCTTGCATGTTAGATTTCTTTTCTAAGAACATTAAAGTTTTCTTGAGGTAGTGTCTATGCCTATTGGAAATATCTATTTGATATTGCAGACAAATGTGACATGCCACAATGCTTATTGACCAGCAGAAGGAAAGTTGTTGTGTATAGTGCATGTTGAATTTGAACATTAATGGACACGAATGATTTCTTATGATTGTTGAAGCCGGTTGGGAAAATAATGGATATACAGCAAAGCATGTAATTGAAGCTCTTTTCAATAATGAAGTTGCTCACTGTACTCCCACTCTGTGTGCTCACTATGGTAATACATGTTATGTCCTCAACAATATTCGAGAGAGACCATGGCTCGCCATCTCTGTTTGTGTAATACTACTTTCTGATCTTTTGGCAGGACTGATTGTTTGCTACCACAGATGTAATAATAGAAATGACCCTATATTCGTAGATACTGAGCCCTCCAGATTACAGGAAATGCTAGGTAGTGGACATTATTATTCATCAATAATCCCGCAGGAGATATGTCAAGAATCTGAGGATTTGAAATTGGAGTTGGATGCTCTGATG